>NC_138973.1:50507500-60507500 GCF_055761805.1 Camellia sinensis
AAATAAGAGGCGGTTAAAATTGCTTCACCCCATAAATATTTAGGAACATGCATGTAAAACATTATAGCACGTGCAACTTCAAGTAGATGTTTATTTTTTCGTTCTGCAATGCCATTTTGTTGAGGGGTATCCCGACATGTAGATTGATGAAAAATCCCCATTTTTTTCAAAAACTCACCCAACTGCTCATTGAAATATTCTGTTCCATTATCAGAATGTAAAATACCAATTTTGGTTTGAAATTGGTTTTCAATCATATTGTAAAAATTTGTGAATAAATTTTTCACGTCAGATTTTTTATTCATCAAATAAATCCAACATAAGCGGGTATGGTCATCAATAAATGTAACAAACCATCTTTTACCAGAAAGAGTAGTGATTTTAGAAGGGCCCCAAACATCACTATGAATCAAATAAAAAGGTTTGGAAGTCTGGTAAGGTTTTGGCAAATAAGTAGAGCGATGAAATTTTGCAAAAATGCAACTTTCACAATGAAAAGAAGAACAATCAATCCCTTTAAATAATTCTGGAAATAAATGTTTCAGATAAAGAAAATTAGGATGTCCTAGCCTATAGTGCCATAACATTATTTTTTCTCGAACAGAGATTGAACTAGTACTATTAAAGCTCTGAGCTTTTTTATTACTAACAGGTACTTCATCAAAGTAGTAAAGACCTTCAAGCATCCTAGCACGCCCAATCATCATCCCCGAGTTCTGGTCCTGAAATTCACAATGGGATTCAAAAAATGTAACACGACAATTAGAATCCTTAGATAGTTTACTGACAGACAAAAGGTTACAGGCTAAGTTGGGGACGTGAAGAACAGCATTGAGATTAATTTTCTCAGTTAGTTTAATAAATCCTTTTCCTGCAATAGGTGAAAAACTACCATCGGCTATTCTGATTTTGTCATGACCAGAACAAGGGAAATAGGTACTAAATAAATGGGAAAAACTAGTCATGTGATCGGAGGCACCGGAATCTATGATCCACGGAGAGAAGTTTAGGCAAGAGAAGGCTTTAGGATTTCTACCTGTTTGTGCCAACAAAACACTAGGAGTACCGGATGAGGAGTTGGATTTTATCAGCTTTAAGAGTTGATCAATCTGCTCTTTGTTGAAGGGACCTGAATCGGCTTCATTAGCGGTAGGAAAGCCACGATTCTTCTCTCCTTGTTTGCTGCTTTTCCAGTTGACAGGTTTGCCATGGATCTTCCAACACGTTTCGCGTGTATGGCGAGGCTTGTTGCAAAAATCACACCAGACCCGTGGCTTATCATCAAACCTGCGCTGGTAATTTGCAGCCTTGTTGGCCGCAGCATCGCTAATTAAAGCAGAAATTTCAATTGATTCACCAGTACCTTTTTTCTTAAGCATGACGCTCCTTCGGCTCTCTTCCCTTCTGACTTTGGCAAATACTTCGCTAATGAATGGGAGAGGAGGTCTGCCAATAATTCTTCCTCGCACTTCATTGAACTCAATGTTGAGGCCGGCAAGAAACTTGTAAATACGGCTGTCTTCCACAGTTTTCTTGTGGTGGTTGCAGTCGTCAACCGATTTCCATTCGTATGTGTTGAAGATGTCAAGATCCTGCCACAACCTTTTCAACGAATTGAAATATTTGGTGACGGAATCATCTCCTTGACGAATCTCTCCCAACTTCAAAGTTAATTCGAAAACTTGAGATTGATTTCCTAGGTCAGAATACATCTGACTAACATTATCCCACAATTCTTGTGCAGTAGGATAGCACATGTAATTAGAGCTTATATCCTCCTCCATGGAATTGACCAACCATGTCATAACCATGGAGTTTTCAGCGTCCCAACTGTCGAACAACGGATCATTAACAGCAGGAGCCTTCTTGTCACCAGTGATGTAACCGATCTTTTCTTGCCCACGGATATACATCCGGACAGATTGTGACCAGCGGAGAAAATTATCACCATTTAGGCGGATGGTGGTGATTTGGACAGAGTGAGAGTTGGACGTTTTCACCGGAATGGCGGTGGCAGGGGTTGAAGTGGTTTCGGACGTGACTTCCGACATGGCTATGACGGTTTTAGGGCTGCTGCGTTTTTTGTTGCTCTGATACCAACTTAGAAAATATGAGGAAGAAGAACTCCGAAAATATGAGGAAGAAGGAATATATTTCTGTTATATTCAAAACTTCTTATTTTACAAGACCAAATGACACTCCTTATATAGGAGATATTACAAACATCATTATAACCCATTATATGCCACTTACATATTATATATTACCACTATCTACCACTATCATATTATATACATGCCACTATCTACCACCAACACCACTATCATATTCTATGCATTAACACAAATTTCCAGCAGTACCCACTCTTTAGGCTGCCAAATAGCCTCTGTTTTGAAAATCCAATGCTGTCCTACATCACATGGACACTTAAACTTAATTTCTGTAGCCATGTTCATGCCCCAGAACACACCGAGATATGTTTTTTAATTATTTTTTCTTAGCCCGGACACATTGGGGACATTCATAGACACATGTCCTGCCTCTAGGCATGCTCCAAGACATGGTGCTGAGATGGAAACAGATTCGTCATAAATTCATAACCACCTCTATGTAAATTTGTTACCGTGTTAATCATCACTGTGCAGTATACTCTCCCTTATTCTTTAAACAATACAAATAAGTATCATTCTCTCCCACAAATTTTTGATTTAGTGTTTGATTATTGAAGTTGTTGAATTGTCATTCTAAATTAGTGTTTGATTGTTGAAATAGCTTTTTTTTTAACTTGTAAGTTGTAATGGTCATCAAAAAACTTGTCTTATTTTACTTGTGCTAGTAGCACACCCACAATTTCTGATGTTGATGAAGGCAAACAACTCTGATGTAATGGTTTATTATTAATAAAAATTTCTATATTGAATAAAGTTTATTTTATAGATTTGAGTTGTTTTTCATGTTGAATTACTGTTAGCTTTTCATTATTTTTAGTTATTTGTGGATGGAATATTCATACACAGAAAATAAAAAAATATAAAAAAATGCTTTTCCCTTGTCCTCTCATGTCCGTATTCTGATTTTTGGAAATCGCTGTCTCATGTTGGTGTCTGTATCTGTATCCATGTTCCTCTGTATCTGTATCCTTGTTCTTGTACATCTGTGCGGTTCTTAGCTTCTGTATGTCTGTCTGTCTGTCTGTGTCTGTATGTGTGTGGTTGGGTTGGCAGTATGTCTTGAAGATATTATTCTCCTATTGATATTGCTAATGGATGTGTTGCATTCGATGATAAATTGCAGATGTTATGGATAATGGGGTTCTACTAGTATCAGTCAATTTTATGATTTATGTTGTTTTGTTCCAGTAGGGGCATCAAATATTACTTCCAAATTTGGTTGTTGATGGTGCATAAATTAATAACGTAACTGATTCCAACTTATGTTATGTTACTGTTGCAGTGGATCTGCCTAGAATATCTGTTGTCAATCCCTAGCCATGCTTTTGAGAATGGAGTTCAAATAGAAATTGGTCATTGTTTCTTCTCAGATGCCACACTCTGTTCAGTATTTGGTGATCTTGTTGATAGGTATGCAGACACCATTATGTGTACTACTGAGGTTGCTTTGCATATGTTGTTATGGTGCTTGTTACTGTAGTAAGCTTGCTTGGAGACGACTTGTTGGTATTGTTTGGTAGTAATTTTATGATCTATTTTAGCAGTTTATGTTTATTCTGTGTTCACATAAACATGGCATTTGTTTCATTGTTCATTCAGAATGTCAAAATTATCATTCTTTCTTTTCTTTAATTTAGCCAGAAGATATTCTTCTTTAACATGCAACAATATTACGGTAATCATTATTTAAAACACATTATTACCTATAAAAATAGGTTTTCTGTTTTTGGCAAACTTCTAAGGGGACTGCCCATTTAAAAAAAAGTGTAGGAAATGGTATCCTTCCTATCATTCTGTTATATTTGCTTAGTATTCTAAATTTGGTTTCCAGCTGTTTCTGTTTTTATAATAATGTGTTTATTAGTCCTCGAGATTCTTTATGATCATCGTTTCTATCCCAAATGAATTTTTAGCCTTGAGAATGCTGGGGAAGGTTCTGTTTTGCCCATGTTGAGGTCTATCAGATTGGTATTGGAGCTGTTTAATTCAGGATCGATGCGTTCAGATGTTTCCTCACGTGATGGCATGGATACTCAGGTTAGTGTCATATTTTTCCTTAGCAATTGTTGTATGCAAGTGTGTGCATGCTCACAATACAATTTTTAGTGAGGATTAATTACAATGGATCCATGCATGTGTCTTTCTTTGCTTCTTTTTGTAGAGGATGCCTTATCCTCATTTCTTCTTTTTGATTAATCAATAAAAATTTGTTGTTGATCAAAAAAAATAAAATTAGGGATCCATGCATGTGCCTTGTCTATCTTTTCATGCAACATCATTTAGAGATTATGGTGATATTCCTTGTGTTATTATCTTCAGTATTGTGCGATTTTCTTCATGGTTGTAGAAGCGAAGACATTAGGCTAGGATTTTACCAGCTTGGAAGAGAGGCATCAGCCTAGTTGCATATCATGAGTGAGGAAATTCCGTAATAGCAAATGACTTGAAATAAATTAGATATATCTTGGTAACACTCATATAGGTGAAGAAACATAGTTAATATCCTATGCCTGAGTACCTAAGTAATTATATGGAGATTGAGCAGAGATATTGGAAAAAAAAAACATAATTCAGTTCCAAACACGACTGCAGATAAAAATTTGCTGTATGGAATGAATCAATTTCAAATTTTATGCTTTCCTTTTTCTGGTTTGATAAATTAGGTATAATTTGAATGAATTGGCTGCAATTGTTGACATTAATTTTCTGACTTTAATCTCTTTGAAGATGATGTGGCATTTGGTACGTTCTTCTTGGATATTGCATGTCAGCTGCAATAAGAGGAGGGTTGCCCCTATTGCTGCACTTTTATCTTCTGTATTGCATTATTCTGTGTTTAGCAACGAGTGCATGCATCAAAGTGACAATGGACCTGGACCTCTGAAGTGGGTGTGTGGTTCTTCTCTCTCTCCCCAACTCCTGTTGATTCCTCTGAAAAAGTTATTCTATAAATACTCTTTTGGTGATTTCAGTAAATTTTTACTTATTTTTAACACCCTTGTAGTTTGTTGGAAAAATTCTTGAGGAAGGCACCAAAAGTCCACGCACTATCCGTCTTGCAGCATTGCATCTAACAGGGTTATGGCTCTTAAATCCCAAAACTATTAAGTACTATATGCAGGAGCTGAAGCTGTTAACTCTCTATGGTTCAGGTGCATCACACACTTACCCAATATTTTAATTAATTCTTCAATTAAATAATTTATTCTCAGTTTTCTTCCTTTCTTTTACAAGATAAGAAATTCATGAATTGAGGATGAATCCTTTTGATTTTTTTTTTCTTTATTTAATCTGAGTTCTTCACCAGTTGCATTTGATGAGGATTTTGAAGCCGAACTGGCTGAGAATTATGATGCAAGGAAAGAAGTATCATTATTGTCCAAAAGCCCAGACCTTGAACTGACTGAAGTAAGATATATATATTTAATTATAATTGGATTTTGTTTCCTGTTTTGGATTTCTTTATGCTAGAATTACTTGATATCATTCATCTTTGAACTTGGTAATGTCTAGTTCTATCGTTGTAATTATGGGCAAATTACGAGTTCCTCTCCAAGAAATGGTTGTTTCAATTTGAGTAATTTGGTTTAGGTTTTATTCCAGCTCATGGTGTTATAACTAACGGCTTGGATCAATACTGATCATATGAGCCTCTTCAGCATATACTTATTTGATCGAAAAATGAAATCGTTGCTATAGTTACGGATAGTTTTTGGCACCTTGTTGTTCTTATCTATTATGAGTCTTGATCGAGCTCAGAAAAATCTGTGTGTGTGTGTGTTTTTTTTTTTAATGGTGGATTGTTTTGCTAGATATGCCAAGATTGAGTCTGGAATGGGCAACTAGGGTGCGGATGATGTAGACTCGTGTGAATTTATTTGTTTTGCTTTTTCACTAATGGACTAAAAGGGTTGAGTATTAAATGAAAAGGTATGTCATTGTTGGAGTACGATTTTATGGGGCCAAGTGATTTTGGAATATTGAGATGGAGAGGAATATTAGGTTCAGTTTGATGCTGCAGTGACTTACAATGAAATACTTTTAACTAAGAGTTCTGTAGGGAAGTGATTTCTTTAAAACTCTTGGTTCTATATGGTCTTTACATCATGAGAAGACCTTTCAGCCCCACCTTCTCAGTTTCTCTTTCTGCCAAAGCAATTATATTCCTGCTTTGTCAAAATGTTTGTTTTGGCAACAGCCCTCTAACTTTTAGAGCAATTTGAAGATGTAACCAAACACAATTTTTTTTTTTTGGATAGGTATGTTAATGAGACACAAACTTGAGTCTTTTTATTGGAGGAATGTGGCCAAAGCCGCTGGGGTGTCCCCTAGGGGACGATACCAAACAGACCATAATACACTTTTTGAAGCCCCCAAAACTCTTCCAAGCTAATAGGATGTGGGCTTCCTTTACAACTCTAGTGCTCCTCCCACTTTAAGCTACTCAGAATTTGTGTGGGTGAATCTTAACAGTAGAGGAAGACACTGGGAAGGACATGGAGAAGTTCCAATTGTTGGTTTGGAACGAAGTTCAAATTCTAGCCTTTTTTTTTTTTTTTCCTCCTTTTCCTTTGTTAGTGATGGTGTGAATTGCTATTGGGACATGGGGATGATGAAACATTTGAAGCTTTTAGTTTATTGATTTTGTTGCTAATTTAATATACCGCTGGCTGTGTTACATGGACTCACTGGTTTTGGCTGGAGTACCCACACGACACTGATACGGGTGCGGGAGTCGGACACAGCATCCTTGTGACGGATGTGGCTGACCACAGCAAACTTAATGAAGTATAGGGCAGTATACAATTTTGTGTTTTTACAAAGATTTTCATGAAAATTTTACCTTCTATAGACTAAATGTTATTGAGTCATCTCATTTGAAAATTGGTTAAGTAGCTCCAACAACTTCAACATTATTTGTTTGCCATTGTGTGTAATGCTAGTGCCTGATAAATGGCATTTGGTAATAGTTATTGCATAATATTTTATTTACTGCAATTACATTATAATCATAAATTTGTATTTACTGTCATTACATTATAATTCTTTATAAATTGCATTTGTTGAAGTTTCTAACTACATATTTTTTAATGTTGTAATTTCTTACCAGGCATTCATCAACACAGAGTTGTATGCACGTGTATCTGTTGCTGTTCTGTTTTACAAGCTTGCAGATTTTGCCGCTATGGTTGGATTGATAAATGCAAACAAAAACTGCCACGCTGCTTTTGAATCCGGCAAAATGTTTTTGCTAGAGCTTCTTGATTTTGTGGTATTGAATCATGTCTTCAAAATCCTCAGTTAAACTCTAAGAAATGTTAACTGATTTAATGAAATAGTATGACTTTGTACTAGTGCGTCAAATACAACAGCAGCTATCTAATTGTATTTATTCTGTCCCACCTTTCATAACTTTGTACTAGTGCGTCACGCTGTATTTCATCTGCAAATGGCATTTTATGTTTTGAATTGCTAAAGGCTGCTAGTTTTGGGTTTCAATATTTGCAGCCTTGTAAATGTTGAAATATTTGCAAATGGCATCATCCTCTTTGGTTTTGGCTGAGAACAATACCCACCTGGTGGATTTGGTCTGTTTTGCACTTTTATGTTGTAATTGTAACTACAAGGGGCTAAAGAGGATTTTGCCCTACTTCTCTCTCTCTGTTTTATTTTTTATTATTTTTTTTATTTTTAAATGTTGTGACTTTTGGCCATTTTTTCATTTTTGTTTTTCTGTTGGCTGGAAAGCCTTCTAATTGTAACCTGGTTGGTAGAATATTGTACGAATGTGAATATTAGAAATGGTATTTGTTGATTTCAGATGATATATCTTCAAAAAATATTCTTCAGTCATGTTTTTATAAATGTTTGTTGCATGGTTATATATTTTAAAGCTGTATTTGCTCCTTTTTAAAGATTTCTTGTCATATCATACTTATAGTGTTGATTGCTGTATTTGTGGATGCAGGTAAATGACAAGGATCAAGCAAAGGAGCTGTACAAAAAGTACAGTGGGGTGAGTACCATCTCTACCAACCCTTGGATTTAAAAGTTACCCGTTGCAGGAATAATTTGAAGCTTAGGTATGACTTCAATTTAGCGTACAACCTGCTTGGAATTATTCTAGAAGTGTAAAGAATTTAATTGCACTGCTGAATGCTGGTTCTCTCCTTCCCCCCCCCCCCCCCCCCCCCCCCCCCCCTCTTTTTCTTGATATTCTCCTAGTGTTTTTCTTTTCTTGTTTTTTCACAGGTTCATAGGCGCAAAATTCGTGCATGGCAAATGATATGCATTTTGTCACAATTTGTTCATCAAGATATATTACAGGAAGTTACATGTAGCTTGCACATCGCCCTCTATGTGAGTAGAATTGTCCATAATTATGTGGTAAATCTGTATCAATTTTAATTTAACAAATATAATGCACAAAAGATGTTGAGTTTGTTGTTATTAGACTACCCCATACAATCTCAAATTCTACACTTCCCCTACAATTTGTAGTCTAATTTCATTATGTATATTCTATTTCTATGTTAACCGGGACAATGCTCTAGATTCAGTTTATCTGATCTCCATACTATTTCCAGTTTACCTTTTGCTTTATTTTTGCAATCACCATTGTATTAATTTCAGCATGTCTCGGGAATATTTAGCATATCATTGCCTTTTCTCTCTTTATTTGTAAATCCATTAAAATTACTCCATCTGATCCTTGGTAGTGGATATATATGATTTTGTATATGGGTAGTACTTCTCGATGTTCTCATGGTATGGATTTCATACAGATAATGCATGCCCTCCATCTGCGAAAATAAAATCCAGTCCCGGTTGTACAAACTGACATTCTTTATGCTTTTATGATAAATCGTCTTTTATGCAGCCAACTTAAAGTTGGGTTCCATGTGTGAATTTTTGGATCTGTACTATGAACAGATGTTTGCAAGGCATTGTTAATTGGGTTTCTATAATCACGGAGATGGTCAACCGCAGCTGGTTATTTTACTTTTTAATTTTTTATAATTCCATAGATGGCACTGTGTCAGAATGTAATGCTTCCTTAATATGCTGTAGATAATACTAAAATCGATCATTTATTGTTTATTCTACCGTGGATAAATTATATAATGCTAATCCCTGAATTATCATTTATTTTACACTGTTCACTGCCTCCTTTAGGGATTTTTTAATTCTGCATTGAAAATCCTAATAATATCTGCTTCTATTCCGTTGCAGAGGAACAACTTGCCTGCTGTTCGCCAATACTTAGAAACATTCGCAATCAACATATACTTGAAATTTCCATCACTGGTGAGTATTCTTTCCATGCTTATGGGTAATATCTGACCAACACTTTTTTGTGGTTGTCGCATTTGAATAAATTTTCACTATAGATAGTTTTGATGTTACCCTTCAAGGTTTATCTCTCTTGTTTTCTATTTTGTTCTGCTCCCTCCTTTTATGTTAGTTCAGTCAGGTTCTCACTGTCCAAATTTTCTATTTAGTCTTTTAGAAATTTTCCATTTTATATTTTTGGGAAATTAACCAAAATCTTTTCCTTGGAGAGGACGAGTTCTGCTAGGTTGAATGAATCACCATCAAATTGTACTACCATAAATATTTGAAGAATGAGGAAAAACGGAGAGCATTGTTTTTTGTTATTTTATATACATTGTGTGTTATTGGGTGCTTATTTTTCTTTTTACCAATTAAGGCTTGTAAAGGTTGGATCATTTCCTGTTCAGGGGTGTTGAATGATTCCACCCCCACGACTGTGGTTTTGGGTTTATCTAAAATAACCAGCAGATTCCAAATTCTGTGTCACTTTGATCGCTGTTGACCTGGCCCTTAGCCACCCAAACTGCATGAAGTCTGCTGAGAAAATCCTGCACTTCCTTGAAAGACATTTGTGCTATTCATGTCTTTTTCGTTATCATTTTGCTTTTATCTGAAACCTTGAGTGTGCAAATCCTGTACTTTTAAAGATAACTGGAGGACATGGCTTTTGGATTTGAATTTTTCATGCCTTCTGAGGCTTTTAATTGATGATATATGTACTATTGAATAATTATTTTCACCTTTTATACCTTTGTTGTTGGTTTCATAAGTTGAAATGTCTTGTTAACAAATTCTTATCATGTTTCTGTTACTACAGGTCAGGGAGCAGTTAGTTCCTATATTCCGAGATTATGATATGAGGCCTCAGGCAAGCGTTGCATTTAAGTGATTTTGCTCTTTCTCTGCTTCAGTTTAATTTTCATTCATTGATAAGCATGCTTGATCATTGAGCCAAAAAGAGAGAAAAATAAGGCAACTGCAGTAAGGAGAGTTTAATTTGTTAAAAGATTAGCTTGATTAGAGAAGGCTTGGTATAACCACAATTATGAACAAAAAAAGTGTGCAAGCACAATGGCCAGGTAGATTGGGGAAACTTCATTTGCACTCTTGCAGCATGGTTATATTTGAGAAAGTTTGAGGCTATCAATCTTGTGGAACAAGCATCTTGTATATGATTAAGTCTTTTAATCCAGTTCGGTTAGGACCGGACACATGGACCACACATGTAACTTGAAGGCTAGCACATGTAGGTTCATCTGACATTGTGTAAAGCACATGTCACTGCCTTCATGCTCGCAACACGTTGCTGTGTATGAGGTATCTACATCTACCTAAAATTCATACTAACTCTTATGGTAATAAATAAAAGTATTGAAACTTATTCCCAAGATCACTAAAACTTCTAAAAGCTTGTGAATACATCAACATTCTACAACCCCTTACCCCCAATAGGAAAAAGGGTAATACCTCTACTAAGTTATATCAATTAGTTGCCCATACTTTGATTTCTTTGATTTTCCTCTTTCTTGATCTTCGTAATATGTTTCTTTGATATGAAACAATTTATACGTCAAATGACCATTCAAAATAAACTCCTACACTGCATTCATAAAAAAATGAGAATTGGTTTCTAACATTTGTACAACCATTCCTGTTTTAGTAATTTTTATGCATTGATTACAGGCACTCTCGTCGTATGTATTTATAGCGGCTAATGTCATCCTCCATGCATCAGCAACAGTTCAATCTTGTTATTTAGTGGAATTAATTCCTCCTATAATTCCGTTATTAACCTCACATCACCACAGTCTACGGGGTTTTACCCAGGTGCTTCTCTTTGATTTGTTTACTGTCATTTATTTCTTACCAATCAAAGGCATAGCAACATGACTTTTGGTAGCCCCATGTGACATCTTTCTGGTTTTCTTTGCAGTTGTTAGTTTACCAAGTTCTTTTCAAATTGTTGCCTCCATTGAGTTCTGGTGCTTATGAAATCATGCCTTTGGAGAAAAGGTCCTTCGAGGATTTGAAATCATACTTGGCGAATAATTCTGATTGTTCACGGTAGGATATTTATATGCATTTTCAGAGATCTTATTCTGAATGTTGGTTTCCTCTAAGAATTCTGTCTGTTGTCAATTTGTGTGTTACTAATGGATTCATAAGCCGTGGATCTCTATTGCTCATGTCAAATGTATAACTTTTATGTTGGAGTACAAACCTGGTTTGTGTGTTTGTGCATGTGATAATGCACTATTTCACTTATCAAAAGAAAAGAAAGAGAACTCACTATTTTCTAAGCCAGAAAAGCATATGATGAATGTTCTAATTAGGATCTAACAAGTAGAACTTAAGTACCTTATATTTATTTTAGTACCTTACATGTATTGTAACCTTGTGCTGAGTTCTTGCATATTTTGCAAAGCCCTCAGTGTCAAGTCTTAATGGTTGCCACCACTTGATCTTTTCATCCTTGCAAACAAATATTTGGGTGTGTTTGGTAACGTTTACGTTTTCAGTTTATATTTACAAAAATTTTATAAACTGGTTTTTGTTTTTTTTATTTTTATTTTTAGGAAAATATAAACTACAAACGCGTTTGGTAAGTGACAAAATGTTTAAAAAATTTTAAAAATATAAAAAAACTGAGAAATGACAAGTGGCGGCAAGTGACGGCGGAAGACAGTGGTGGAAAGTGGTGACGGTGGGTGGTGGTGGCGGGTGGGTGGTGGCGGGTGGGTGGTGGTGGTTGGTGGGTGGGTGACGGTGGCGGGTGGTGGGTGGTGGGTGGTAGTGAGTGGGAGGTGGCGGTGGCGGGTGGTGGGTGGCGGATGGCGGGTGGTGGTGGGTGGTAAGTGGCCGATGGTGGCTGGCGGGTAGGTGGTGGTGGGTGGGTGGGTGGGTGACGGTGATGGGTGGTGGGTGGTAGCGAGTGGGTGGTGGTGGTGGTGGTGGTAGGTGGGTGGCGGATGGCGGGTGGTAGTGGGTGGTGGCGGGTGGGTGGTGATGGTGGGTGGGTAGGTGGGTGGTGGTGGTGGTGGCGGCGGGTGGCGGTTGGTGGCGGGTAGGTGGTGGGTGGTGAGTGGCTAATGGTAGGTGGTGGTGGATAGCGGGTAGGTGGCAGGTGGTGGTGGTGGTGGGTGGGTGGGTGGGTGGGTGGGTGACAGTGGCGGGTGGTGGGTGGTAGCGAGTGGGTGGCGGTGGCGGCGGCGGGTGGGTGGCGGATGGCAGGTGACGGGTGGGTGGTGATGGTGGGTGGGTGAGTGGGTGACTGTGGCGGGTGATAGGTGGTAGCGAGTGGGTGGTGGTAGCAAGTGGGTGGCGGATGGCGGGTAGGTAACGGGTGGTGGTGGTGGTGGTGGTGGTGGTGGGTGGCTGGGTGATGGTGGCAGGTGGTAGGTGGTAGCGAGTGGGTGGTAGGTGGTGGTGGCAGGTGGGTGGCGGGTGGTGGTGGGTGGGTGGGTGACGGTGGCAGGTGGTAAATGGTAGCAAGTGGGTGGTGGTGGTGGTGGTGGTAGTGGGTGGTGGGTGGTGGTGGCAGGTGGGTGGCGGGTGGGTAGTAGGTGATGGTGGTGGTGGTGGTGGCGGGTGGGTGGTGGGTGGCTGGTGGTGGCAGGTGGTGAATGGTGGTGGCAGGTGGGTGGTGAGTGGTGGTGGCAAGCAAGTGGCGGGCGGTGAATGGTAGTGGCAGGTGGTGGGTGGTGGCGCGTGGATGGTGGTGGCAAGTAAGTGGCGGGCGGTGAATGGTAGTGGCAGGTGGTGGGTGGTGGCGGGTGGATGACAGGTGGGTGGTGGTGGTGGTGGTGGTGGCGAGTGGGTGGCAGGTGGGTGGCGGTGGCGGTGGCGGTGGCGGGTGGTGGCTGGTGGTAGTAGGTGGGTGGTGAGTGGTGGTGGTAGGTGGTGGTGGAGGGTGGATGGTGGTGGTGGAAGACGGTGGTGGAAAATGGTGGTGGGTGGTGGCTAATGTTGGGTGATAAAAAAAAAAAACTAAAAACTCAAAATGGAAACACATTTTTTGTGTTTTCATTTTTTGGCCAAATTTATAAACTGAAACCACTGATTTATAAATCAAAAATTTTATCAAACAAGTTTTTATTTGAGTTTTTAAAATTTTTGTAAATATAAACAGAAAACTGAAAACGTAAGTGTTACCAAATGGCACCGTGGATCTTATTTTAGTTTATGTAGAAAGGTGATAATTACCTGATCAGATATTGGTGTTTGTTTCATCTGAAGTTTTGTTAGATGAGATGCATTTTGATTGGGTATGTTCAGATTTCATATTTTGGTGCCCTTATCTGTATATATTTATATATCTATACTTATATGTAAAGTGAACAGTTCATTTTTGTGTTCACCAAATTGAAGTGGTGTAATGCTTTTTCTAATTCCAAAATTGTCCAACAAAAATGACTTTTTGAATGTTCCAATTCCAAAATTAAACAACAAAATCACTTTTTGAATGTTTAGAGAACATTTGTTTGTCTTAATTATAAGGGTAAAATTATAATTTTTTCCATTCAAAATCATCAATTTATGTTGTATTGGCACGACTTCTAGCATATATATATATATATATTTGCTTTTTTGTTACATCAAGTCATCACCATTCAGAATGAACTTCTGGATTCCTTGCCATTTCTATGTATCAGCTTCTTAACTTTAAGGTCTAAATCTTTTTACAGTTTAGATTTGTCAAATTTTATGGCCATCACGGACATTTTTTCAATAAATTTGTTATGTATTTCTTTTATCCATATTTTTCCACATGTAAATTCTTAACTTTGATTGTTCACAGTGATAACTTTCTTCTTCAGCTTTTCTGTTTGTTGGTGTGTTGCATTTTTGAGAGGAATTGCTTCCTTTTGAGGCTTATGGTTTCTATTTCTGTCATGGTGTATATCAAAACCATCCCAATGTCTGGTCCTTTATTTCCTATTTTTTACTAATATTTGTTCTGAGAAGATTGTTTATTTGTTATTGCTTTTCTTGCTTACTGTGTCTGCTTCAAACTGATTTTATGACAGGTAGCAATGTCAAATGTGATTAACTAGTTGAATTTTTTCATTAGCTCCATGAAGTTAATATTTTTGGTAGTGACCAGGGTTATTAATGTAAAATGCCTGGAGCAAAAATGTAGACCTGATAGAAGGCTAGTATGAGCTATAAAACTGTCATGTCAGTTATAATCTGTTATACATTCTTCGGGGCGTCATCTATCTGCCTACATTTTTTTTTGGTGTCTTGCATATTCTCATTCACCCATGGGTCTACATGCTCCCAGACAATGATTGGAAGATGTGGCTCTAGACAGATATGAACTATTGACTAGAATTCAACCCCAAATGGTAGAGATTTGAGCTTTCTTCTGGAGTTGAGTTGCATATTAGCTGCTGAAATCCTATATCACTCGTTTATAAACAAATGGAGTTAAGAAAGCATAAGCTGTTCTGCTAGTTTTTGGTGATTACTAATTCTAATCTACTTTTAAGTTTTATGGATATCTATAAAATCATGCACCTTTCCACAGCATACCAAAGGCATTAAAGGTAAGGTATGAACCAATTATAGATGTTTTGCTGGTGATGGCCAAATATAGCTCCTTTGGTATTTTCCAAAGTATATGTTTAATTAATTTGTTTTCACTTTTTACATAATTGTCAAAATGCTCTCCATGTGCTAATTCGATTTACTTCTGTTGCAGCTTACGAGCATCAATGGAAGGTTTTCTTGATGCTTTTAATCCCAAGGATTCTGTTACCCCTGCTGGAATTTTTTCTAATCGGGTTGAGGTTAGAGATATAATTAAATTTCATCAAGTTTCTCAATTTGATCAAATTCGATCAAGTTTTTTCAAACTCAGATGTCTCATAAAGTATAACTTTTAACATTGCATTTTAATTTGCAAGTATCTCTTTTTAAGCTCATTTTGGATTTCTTCACTTTCTGATTCTCCCCCCCCCCCCCCCCCCCCCCCCTCCTTTTTTTTGTTATGTTGTGGTGGGCTGTGTTGAAGGAACTTCAGTTTGAGTGTGTTCCGACATCTCTTATGGAGCAAGTAACCGCCTTTCTGAATGTAAGTACTTAATTGAGTTCTGCTTTCTATGGTATGATTGGTGTCTCATGATTTAATCTGTGCAGGATGTTAGAGAAGACCTTAGATGTTCTATGGCTAAGGATGCAGAGACTATCAAGAACGAGAGCTTAAGCATCAATAAAGATCCAAAATGTGTGGAACTATCAATAAATGCAGACAAAGACAAATTGCAAGCACAGCTACCTAAGGATATACCATTGGATTTTCAGAAAAAGGTTATTATAGCCAAACATGAGAAGCAAGAAGCCAACTCTGATATTTTCTTGGGAAAAAATGAAACTTACAAGCGTCTTATGGGTATGTAAACAGTGGGAATTAACTGCTTATGCAAAAAGGGTTAATTGAATTCTTTCTTCAAGAAGCATAGTGTATGGTAGTTGAACCATGTTTTGAACATATATGTCTTCTATCAATGGTCTAATGGCAATTCATAGAAAGTTCTTAGCCCTAGTTGAACATTTAAAATTGATTACCTCCATTTTCCTGATTTTAGATATTGAAATGCGGTTAACTGCCTTTTTGTATTGCATGGTCTATCTTTTCCTATGGAGTAGGGATAAGGTTGTAGCCATAAATATTATTTTCATGCCCATGTGAGGTTGAATCTGAAACCAAGCCAAAGGAGAATTGTTGAGACTAGCAGCAATATAAAGATGATGGGTATGTTTTGTAAAAATAACTGATGTATTAAATAAAATAAATAAAGAAATAACTGATGTAAAATAACTGATGTATTATTATTGATTGTATTGATTGATCTGATACATTGATTTGTTATATTACAAAGCAGAGTAGCTCATTATATAGGAGAGGGTTTGGGTAGTAGGTGAGGAGTAGGTGAGGGTAAATTGGTGGTAGGTGTAGTAGGTGTGGTAGTAGGTGGTGGTAGGTGTAGGTAAATTCTAACAGCCCCCCGCAAACTCAAGGAGGATAGAAACTAACCAACTTGAGTTTGGAGAGAGGAGCAAAACAAGAAAATACATAAAAATAAAAAAAGATAGGAGACACTGTATGGTCGTGTCAGACCATTGTAGAAGACACGGTATGGTCGTGTCGGACCGTTGTAGCAGACAGTTTACGGGGTCATGTCGGACCGTTGTAGCAGACACTGTGTGGTCGTGTCAGACCGATGTAGAAGACAGTTTACGGGGTCATGTCGGACCGTTGTAGATGACAGTTTACGGAGTCTTGCTGGACCCTTGTAGAAACTAACCGGAATCAATGTCGGGACAGTTTACAGAGTCTTGTCGGACCCATAAAGGAGCTAACCGGAATCAATGTCGGGACAGTTTACAGAGTCTTGTCGGACCCTTAAAAAGTCGCACCCTCAAAAGGTGTGCCCAATCTTTCAAAAAGGTGTGCCATCAAAAGGCGTGCCCAATCCATAAAAAGGCGTGCCATCAAAAGGCGTGCCAGTTTGTCGGGCGTCAAGAGGCGCGCGATGCGCGTGGCTGCCTCGGCTATAAGACAGAGGCTGAGGCTGAGGCAAAAACACCTGTGAGAGATATTCTGAGAGAGATTTCTGAGAGAGATTCTGTATAACACTCTGTTGCCCAGAAAATGGCTTCGTCTTCGTCTTCCCGTGGACTGCTCACCCTCTTTCCCGACCTCAACGAGTCAACAAGAGAGAGAACTGGTGCGGTGGCACTGGAACCTCAACCAAGCGCCCCGGAGTTTGCTCCGTTGAACTTTCCGATGCAGTCGGTGGAGCAAAGAATGGCAGTGCAGTCGGATGTGGAGGCCAATCAGTATACTCTGAAGGCATGTGTGGAAAGCATGACGGCGGTCACAAATTTGTCGAACCGGCTGCAGAGTAGGACAAATGAGGTGCAGCATTTAAACTCCCAGCTGGCTCTGCTCCAACGCATGTATAAGGATGCGCGAGCAGAGATAAGTGTGCTAAAGGCGGAAAATAAGGAACTGAAGCGGAAGGCCACCGTGATGTTCCGTTTTGGAGGTCCGCCATATGCTGCAGTGGAAGAGTATGGGGGAGTGAACGTGGTGGGCGGCGTGGAAAACACAGAGGCAGCACCGTCAAGGACTGGCCAAGACGGAGGCAAGAAGAAGAGACCGGCGGCAGAGTAGAGAAGGGATGTCGGTGTGTGGCCGTCTGCAGAAAAGTAAACGAAGCCGGTGTTTTGTTTTGTTTTTTTTTTTTTTTTTTTTTTTTTTTGGTGTAAAATGGTGATCGGGGTAGATCCCTGAGATGAATAAATGACAAGATTGTGGAATGTTGTGCTTGTGTTTAAGAATAAAAATAAAATAAAAGAAAAACAATGGGTAAAGAAAATAGATAAAAAATATGTGGATGGGACATATGAAAAATAGCGGTGTGATTTTGGTGTTGGTGTTTTGTTTGAAAAATAAAAAGAAAATAAAATAAATAAAGAAATAAAATAGATAAAAAAAAACAATATGTGTGGATGGGGTAGTTGAGAAAGATCGGTTGTTTTTTTTTTAATATATATATATATATATATAGATATTAGAGACTCTCGTGGGATGAATGATGGGTCTGGCAACATGGGGAAGCAGACGGATTGATTAAACAAAGTGGGAATGATGGGTTGGTATTATAATAAAAAAAAATGTATGTATAGAAAAGAAAAGAAAAGAAAAGAAGGTTGAAAAGAGTGCGAACATGATGAAAAGGAAAAAGATAACATAAATTAAAAATTAAAAGGGGTAGTGGGGAACCAAGAGGTGTGATGCACTTTGTTCTCTAGCAGACGCAGCATTCCTTCTCAGACAAGATCAACTCAATATGGCAGGGGGAAGACATGTAGGGGTTGATTCTTCCATGGGCACGGTACGTGCGGCGTCTCTGCTTCGGACGGCGAGCGTGATGCGGATCTTGCCCTGGGGGCGGCCGGAGGGGCGGCGGAGCTCGAAGGTGCGGAGGCGGGTGGAATCGTCCGGACTTGGTGGCGAGACGGTGGTCCGGGTCGACCCAGAAGATGGCGTAGGGGTTTGAGGTCGCCTTGACGCCAGTTCACGTTCTTCAGGTGCTTGGCGGAGACGATCGTGATGTCGAGGTCGAGCGGCTTCGATGGCGGACGAGAGGTTGCCATTGGCGGCGCGGATGAGAGAGAAATCGTCAACGGGACTTACTTGAATCACGTAATGGAAGAAGGGAAAGCGATTGGGGTGAAGTCTTGGCAGAGGAAGATCTTCACCAACAACAGAGGCGAGCAATGGCGTGGAAGCGAGGGTATCTCCTCTTCGGTCCACTGGGGACTGGGAAAGCTTGGTCTTCGTTGGCAGCCGTTGTAAAGGCAGAGAAGAGCTTAATTATGGAAAATAAGCAGAATAGGTTGAGGTCCGGCGGGCGGCCAAGGCGAGGCTGCCGCCCGCCGGTGAAGTAGAATGATCAGGTTCTTAACCTTGCTCTGATACCATGTAAAAATAACTGATGTATTAAATAAAATAAATAAAGAAATAACTGATGTAAAATAACTGATGTATTATTATTGATTGTATTGATTGATCTGATACATTGATTTGTTATATTACAAAGCAGAGTAGCTCATTATATAGGAGAGGGTTTGGGTAGTAGGTGAGGAGTAGGTGAGGGTAAATTGGTGGTAGGTGTAGTAGGTGTGGTAGTAGGTGGTGGTAGGTGTAGGTAAATTCTAACAGCCCCCCGCAAACTCAAGGAGGATAGAAACTAATCAACTTGAGTTTGGAGAGAGGAGCAAAACAAGAAAATACATAAAAATAAAAAAAGATAGGAGACATGTTTGGTTTGCATTTGGGAGATGAGTTTTAGAAAAAAATTTCTAAAAAATTGTTTGGTTTGAGTTTTTCTAAAAAAATTTCCAAAATCGCTTTCTCTCTCTTACACATCAATCAATCACCTTTTCTCTTTCCTCTCTTCTTCTCAATCACTTTTTCTCTCACACACATCTACTCAAATTCTCTCAAAATATCAAATCATCCAAAACTCCCAAAAAAACAACTCTCCCAAAATATACAACCAAACAAACCAAAAAAATTTCTAAACTCTCTCCCCAAATTTTTTTTCAAAAACAACTCTCCCAAAAACAAACCAAACAAGCCCGATAAATTTTAGCAGGTGGCAGTTTCAATCCGTCTGTATTTCATCATCATCACTGTTGTTATTAGGTTCCCTTACAGAGTTGTCTCATGCCTCTAGAAATTTTATTTTCCTGTCAGTTTCATGTATACCCTTCTGTTGAAGGTTTCTTTGAGCTTTTTTTGAGACTTTCAAGGAGTATGGGTATGGGTAACTTCAATGCTGTAAGACTGGTACTCAAGCACAAACTCGGAATGCTTTTTTGTACTCACTAAGTAGGGTCAATTTACACCGTTGAAGTACCGACTATCCTTCAGATTAACTTGATACTTCCTTCCTCCCCTCAGTACCAACAAGGTGTAGTATAGGATTCCCAATCAAGACACAAATATGTTATCTTCACAGTTTGACTAGTTCTCAAAATGGTGATAATTTTTAGTACTACGGTATATGGTAACCCCTCACACCGCATACCTACCCCCATATTTATTGCTTATATTGTAGCCTCTTACATCGATTCTACATTTCACTCATCACCTAATAAGATATGTGGATGTTTGAAATTGTCTTTGTTTCCACGTGCATATTGTGTAAACAATATGCAAACTAAATAGATACCCTGTAAATTAGTGTTATAGGAGTGATGTCACTTGTTGACTCGAGCCATGGTAACTTAATATTAATCTTTCTCAAACCCATTAGCACGGTTCTTATTTTATCTTTTAGCTTCTTCCTAGTTGAATAGTTTGAAGAAAACTAGAGTAAATCTTCCTTTCTAGTTTCTTAAAGCTCTTCCTATGCTGAGTGAGGCTTGGGTAAACCAAAAAGCATACTTCATGATATAAGCATAACAAGTCAAAAGGACAGGGATGCAGTGCACAAAACTTTAAAGAAAGACTTGAGGAAGAGGACTTCTTGTTCTGCAGTCTATGAGACTGTAGACCCATTTACTTAAGTTTTTGAGCATCAAACAATCGGGATGTGGAAGCGTAACATAGGACCATATGACTGTATTTTGTTTTGCGTGTCTTCAACTTTTTATTCATTCCATTAATTTTTTATCTATTTAATTTTAATTTTTTTTTTTTTTTGTGAACACTGGGTTGAAGGAAATATTGCTAAGAAAACTGAACCTTTCTGTTTTATGAGTACTGGTTGCATCTGAATGTTTTTCATTTGATTATTCCATAATTCATGTACTAGGTTTTATTTTATTTTTCCATGGATGTTGTAAGAACTAAAATATGATTTGGTACTTGCATTGACACAGAAATGGAAAAGGAAGATCAGCTGTTTGATGAGTTGTTGCATTCAAGAAGTGTAGCTATGGAAAAGATAAGAGGAAATCGACAGCAGTTCATCCTTGTGGCATCTCTACTTGATCGTATACCCAACCTTGCTGGACTAGCACGAACATGTGAGGTATACCCAACCTTGCTGGACTTGCACTATTATTATCTAAAGTTTTTTGGCAGTTTGTTGCACATTTTATTTTTTATACCAATCATGCTTTCTGCAGGTGTTTAAAGCGGCTGGTTTAGCTGTTGCGGATGCAAATATAGTAAATGACAAGCAGTTCCAACTTATCAGGTTCTGTTAATAGCACTCGGCCGATTGCTTTTGTAATTATGCATGTTTAATACTTCTATTCAGTCTTGGAATGAGTACCACTTGCAGATGGTTGACTCATGTTAGCTTGCATAATGTCAGTAAGTAAATAAAAAAATTGGCTATGCCAGGGTTCGTGACATAATGATTGTTCTTATGGCTTTTGAGGTTTGGAAACCTGCTATATTAAGGTCCAGGGAGGGATTTCTCGTTTTGCATTTAAAAGGAGATAATACCTGATTTTTGGTGACCGCTCTTGTTAGATTTTCTTCAGGATTGAAAGTTTTAGAAATCTCTTTGGTTAATCTGATTAAGCGGTTGTTACAATTCCCTTCATATGTGAAGTGGGAACCATGTGAAGCGATTCTGCTAAACTGTCAGTCCACTCCATGCAATTGTGCTAAATTGTTGGTCTGACTACAATCAAGGTCAATGAAGTGTCATTGCAGATCGCTTTTAGTCTGGTCTATGGCTAAAAACTGTGGTTTCACTAAATATGCATTTTAGTTTGTTTTATATTTTCATGTCTGTCTCATTATCTTAAAATTCGTATCTGGAGATTTCTCTAGTAATTTAATATATAATGTTTCTGAAGCTGTTTACACTTAATTTAGTAATGACATAACCACTTTTATTTCCTGGTTTCTATGGTGTGCTCTTTAACAAAGAGATCAGCCTAAGAATGTGAAATCATTTCCCGTCTATGAAATGAGCATAATTGTGGTGTCTGTAATATGGTAGCTAATTGCATTAAAACCTAAGCTGTACTGAAGGTAAAATATAAATCCATTAAAAGAGTAACTTCTCTTTTAAAATTTTCAAATGTAATTCTAAATGAATTCATTGTCCCACATTTGTCTCCTCTCACTAGCTCAGCATCCACAATTAGCTGTACTGCAATGTTATTGCATTTCTCCTAGCCATGCGGTGATCATGGAACCAGCACATTAGGGCAGAGAAACCTTGGTTATCGTCAGTCCCATGTGGTCATGCACTTGGCACTTGTGTTTGCATACATATCGTCAAACTCTTGCTGGATCTTGAACTTAATAGAGTTATTGAGAGAATGGATGACATACCAGCAGCAACCAAGCAATATAATGGTGGTGAAGAGAATATATTCATGACCTATATGCTCAGTTTTCCATAGAAATATGAATTTGTAGAATTCTACTATATTGTATTTGAAAATAATTTTTATGTTGGCTAGATCAAGTTTCTTTGACATTTATTTGTACTTTTTAAGTTGTGGAGTAAGTTTCACTATATCCATAATAGTTTTCTATTTCTTGACAAGTTTTGTTTTGTCTTTCCAGTGTGACAGCTGACAAGTGGGTTCCCATTGTGGAAGTCCCAGTAAGTAATCTGAAAGTTTTCTTACAGAAAAAGAAGAGAGAGGGTTTTTCTATCTTGGGTTTGGAGCAAACTGCAAACAGTATACCTCTTGACCAGTATATCTTCCCTAAAAAGACGGTAAGTCATTATAGAGAGACTCAGAGCCATCAGTTTCTTGTATATCTTGTGGATGGAATTAGCATCCATTCTCTATGTTGCGGCACTTCATACATTAGCTTATGCATGATGGCATTAAATTCACATCTCACTGTGCTCATGTTGCCTTGTGCCTTTTCTTTATTGCATTTTGCAGCTTCTTGTATATTAGTGGAAGCATTGTACCAAACAATTTTGTAGAATTTATGGGTTTGCTTTCTTTGTTTCTACAGGTCCTGGTTCTGGGCCGTGAAAAGGAGGGTATACCAGCGGAGATAATCCATATTCTGGATGCCTGTATTGAGATCCCTCAGTTGGGAGTTGTTAGGTCGCTCAATGTTCATGTCAGTGGTGCCATTGCTCTCTGGGAGTATACTCGACAGCAGAGATCCGTATAGTGCTTCTGTTCTTTCACAAGCCTATATTTCAACGAAGGAAAGTAAATTATTATCCAGATGCTGGCACTGGAATCCCTCAGTTTAGAGTATACTCAACAACAAAAGGGATGGCTTTGTATTGTTAGAATGAGCTTATATTGAGTCCCCTCAGTTGGGAGTTGCTAGGTTATCAACAATGTTTGCGTCACTGTTGCCGATGCGCTCTGGAAGTATACACAACAAAGATCACTACACATTCTGCTCCGGGCACAGACTTACATTTCAACTGAATATGAGCAACACATTCTTGCTTCATTTTGTTTTTTGTTTTTTTATGCATCACAGAGAAGGCACTTGATTGCCTATGTAAGCACTGTAGAAGTGTACCCATTGTTGTGCCTCCTTAAATATTTGATGTAATCGGTCTTGTATTTTGCTTTCTTATTCTTCTCCCCACCCTTGTGGCCTCAACTTTTTTTTAATGTCGATTAAAAGAGAACCGGATGATAGTTGTTGAACATTATACATGGGAGTTGGATGATTTAAATGGGAAGTTATGGTTGAACTAGCTTGCTGTGCTTCTAGTAAACTTTCAATTCCCAAATTGATCTGCAATGGTGTTACTATAGCTAACTTTTGTGCCCTTTTCTTTGAAGAGGCGTCACTGTTAAGTGAAACAATGTGCTTTGCCACTTTTAATTTTATTTCATTTCACAACAAAATCATGCACTAGAGACCATTAAAACTATGCATGATTCAATTTCACCGCATGATAAATAGCATGACTTTAATGTTCTAATTTGGCTCATTTGTGCTGTCTTGCCCATTGGATCACATGGAAAGATGGCCGATTGGATTTAAATGCCAATCAAACCATTAAATCTTATGTTCTTACAGCAGCTGAACCAATTGAGTTGGGTAGACAGTAGATACCACTGACAAAAAGAAAAGAAAAGAAAAAATTAGAAGCAAAAAACAAGACAGAACAAAAAGCCGAGGATGAAGAAGTTGATGCTATTCTTTTTGCAAGAACTCAGTATATTTCATTTCTCCAAGGAGGTTGACCAATGCCAAATTCGCTTGCATACGCATGCATGTATGTGGTACGGTGTATCCCACCATCTACCACATTGAAATTTCACATCATCAAGGAGACATTTCCTGGGAGACCATTCAACACATACTGGGAAGGAGTGAGAGGGAGGCCATCCGCATGGATCCGGGTGGTTTGAGAACAAGTAAAACATGCAGGGTTGTATTGCATGATATGCTATGTATCTTCATGCTTTTGCTCCTCCACCTAGTCCCCCATAACCTTCACACTAACCCCACAAGAAGTTGTTCTTGAGTCAATTCTTATTCCCGTATAATAAAACTGAAAGAAAATCGCAATCACTATATGTCTTTGAATGTTGCTTCTCTTTGACAGTATCCATCACTTATCAATGCAAATGCAATCCATCTTTTTCTTGGTTCTCCTCGTCTCTTCCATCAATACATGGTTTCTCCAACTGATGGAAGCCAAGGTATTCGTGGTTCTAATGGAGGACAACCCCAGGTCTGATTTTACTTGCTTTCATGACTGCGGTTTTACACACAATCAAGTCAAGAACTACCATACACGTAGTTTTAGTTATTCTATCATAAGTGTATTCAATTCTTTCATTTTGGGTAATTGATTCAGCTGATCTTCATCTGCAGGAGTGACGAGGATGCTATGGTCTACAAAGAGAGGCTGATTAGTGGGCATGACATTTTCTTAGATTCTGTCCTGAAAAGAGGCTCATACATCAAGCTCTACAGCTACACTCATTTGCTCAATGGATTTGCAGTTCATATCACATCCGAAAAGGTAATCTATATACAAGAAAATTTTAGAAAAAAAAAAATGTAAGAACACAGAAACCAATCACAGAATTGGATACAACTATCTCATATGAAGTGAGTCTTATCTTTTTCTGGGTCTCACACCCACGTGAGAGAGTTGTGCCTTTCATTCTCTCACTTTTCTCTTTTTCAACAGTCTGTGGGTCCCACCCAATTCTGTGATAGTTTCTATGCAAGTAGAAGAACTTTTAGATGGAAGTCTACCACTCAATTGACAAAAGCAATCAGAGTACCAGTCCTAAAATCATTTATTGCCACTGATTTGGTCCTAAAACCTTTCATTTTCTGAATCCTGTGTTCATCAACTTCAATTATTAATGGAATTTCTGTGAAGTAAAACATGAGCTGGTTTGGAAAGTGATCAGATATTCTTTCAGGTTCTAGATACTATTCGGAATGCAAATGGAGTCAAAGCGATTCATGAAGATATCAAAATGAAGAAGTTTACTACGCATACGCCTGATTTTCTAGGAATCCCTACTGGTGTTTGGCCAACTTTAGGCGGAGCTGGGAATTCAGGGGAGGGAGTAGTGATAGGTTTCATTGACACTGGAATCAATCCAAACCATCCAAGTTTTACTAGCCGGTTCCCAGTTACTGGTAACAGTACACTTTTCAAAAGTAGTAAATTCAAAGGGAAATGCAACATCGGCGAGCAGTTTCCTTCAACAGCATGCAATGGTAAGATAGTAGGGGCACATTATTTTGCACGAGCTGCAATTGTTAACGGTGAATTTAATGCCACGCGCGATTATGCATCCCCCTTTGATGCTGATGGTCACGGAAGGCAAGTAATAGTGAACCAAATTATAGAAGTTCAACTTGTTATCTTTGCATTACTGGTATTGTAAGAATTTATGTATTATTGATTGATGTTGTTACTAGATTGATTGATTACAATTCCTATACAATCTATATATAGAAGAAAATGTGGTAGTAGGTGTAGTGGAGGTGATAGTGGGTTAGGTGAAGTGGAGTGTGTGGTGAAGTGGAGGTAGGTGAAGTGGAGTGTGTAGTGGAGTAGGTGAAGGTAAAGATGGGAAATTCTAACAGCCCCCCGCAAACTCAAGGAGGAGAGAAACTAACCAACTTGAGTTTGGAGAGAGTAACAAAACAAGAAAATACATAAAAATAAAAAAGGATAGGAGACACGGTATGGTCGTGTCAGACCGTTGGTGAAGACACTGTATGGGGTGTCATAACGTTGTAGAGGACACTGTATGGTGGTGTCAGACCAATGTAGAAGACAGTTTATGGGGTCATGTCGGACCGTTGTAGAAGACAGTTTATGGGGTCATGTCGGACCGTTGTAGAAGACAATGTTGTGACAGTTTACGGAGTCTTGCTGGACCCTTGTAGAAACTAACCGGAATCAATGTCGGGACAGTTTACAGAGTCTTGTCGGACCCATAAAGGAGCTAACCGGAATCAATGTCGGGACAGTTTACAGAGTCTTGTCGGACCCATAAAGGAGCTAACCGGAATCAATGTCGGGACAGTTTACAGAGTCTTGTCGGACCCCTAAAAAATACACTGTATGATGGTGTATATAGGCTGCCCAAATATATAGATATATGGATATATATAGTGAGCCCTCAAAAGTCGCGCCCTCAAAAGGCGCGCCCACTTTATCAAAAGATGTGCCATGAAAAGGCGTGCCAGTTTGTCGGGCGTCAAGAGGCGCGCGATGCGCGTGGCTGCCTCGGCTATAAGACAGAGGCTGAGGCTGAGGCAAAAACACCTGTGAGAGATATTCTGAGAGAGATTTCTGAGAGAGATTCTGGATAACACTCTGTTGCCCAGAAAATGGCTTCGTCTTCGTCTTCCCGTGGACTGCTCACCCTCTTTCCCGACCTCAACGAGTCAACGAGAGAGAGAACTGGTGCGGTGGCACTGGAAACTCAACCAAGCGCCCCGGAGTTTGCTCCGTTGAACTTTCCGATGCGGTCGGTGGAGCAAAGAATGGCAGTGCAGTCGGATGTGGAGGCCAATCAGTATACTCTGAAGTCATGCGTGGAAACCATGACGGCGGTCACAAATTTGTCGAACCGGCTGCAGAGTAGGACAAATGAGGTGCAGCATTTAAACTCCCAGCTGGCTCTGCTCCAACGCATGTATAAGGATGCGCGAGCAGAGATCAGTGTGCTGAAAGCAGAAAATAAGGAGCTGAAGCGGAAGGCCACCGTGATGTTCCGATTTGGAGGGCCGCCATATGCTGCAGTGGAGGAGTATGGTGGAGTGATCGTGCCCAGTGGAGCGGGAAACACGGAGGCAACACCGTCAAGGGCCGTCCAGGACGGAGGCAAGAAGAAGAGATCGGCGGCAGAGTAGGTCGGTGGGTGGCCGTCTGCAGAAAAGAAAACAAAGCTGTTGTTGTTGTGATGTTTTTTTTTTTTTTTTTTTTTTTTTTTTTTTTTTTTGTAAAATGTGGATCGGGGTTGATCCCTGAGATGAATAAAATATGGTTTGGTGTGCAAAGCTATATGGTATGAATGGAATTGAAAAAAAGATTAAAAATAATGTGAAAGAAAAATAAAGAAAGAAATAATAAAAATATAATTGAAATCAAAAAGGAAAGATGGGAAAAATAAGGAAAGTGGTTTGGAGAAAATAAATAAAAATAATGGAGTTTGAAAGCAAACGGAGGAGAGATGATGATGTTTTTGTTTTTTTTTTTTTTTGTTTTTTGTTTTTTTTGTATTTTTTTTTATGTTATTTATTTATTTTTATTTTTTTTTGTATTTTTTATTTTATTATTATTATTATTATTATTATTATTATTTTTTTTTGAAGTGGTTTCGCAAAACCCGAAAGAGTAGCTGGTAGATATATGAGATATCTAATATATATATAGATCTATTATATATCGAGTATATATATTTAATACTATATTATATATCTAGTATATATATATATATATTATATATCGAAATGTCTGAGGCAACAGCACATGGATGAAGAGGTGGAGGAAAAATATTAAAAAGGTTTGGCCTGGTGGAGAGAAAAGCTGGTGCGGTGTAATGCGCTCTTTCGAAAAAAAAAATATAATAATAATAAGAATAATAATAATAAAAAAACAAATGGGACAACTTGTGAGTGTGGAGAATTATTAATTTAGAGGATGGTGGAGGGGCAGCATGATGATTATGTGTTTGCACTGGAACTTGAACACAGTGGAGGTACAACAAGGAAGACACCGAACTTGTCATCCTGTTCAAGTGGTTTAAGTGCTTCTGGACCTCAAGCTTCTGCCTGGAAACAGGCAACCTACCGGCACAAGATAGCGAGATCAGACCACAAAAGAAGACGAAGAAGAAGCAACCCGCTGTTAGTCCCACCCTTCTGCTAGACGGGCCACTGCTAGAAAGAAACTCAGAACTCATTCAAATCCGAGTCCACCGTTACCACGCCCACAACACACACAAACAAGACAGTAACTGCTAAAGACCACGGAGCGATGGCAATAACTGCTAAAGACCCTTTAGCAGTGAAAAATGAAGAAGAAAAGGAGGTTGGCCATCACCACCATAGCTGGGCGATGATGATGGAAGAAGGGTAGCTGCCGAAGCTACTGTTGCCGACTCGGTGACGCTGATGGGTGGGTCTGTGAATTGATTGAGTGATGATCATGGTAGTGTGTTTCAGTGAGGTGCCGAGAGAGAGAGGGAGGTTTGAATTGGTTGAGATCCGGCGGGCGGTCAAGGCAAGGTTGCCGCCCGCCGGAAGGCGAAGAATACCAAGATCTTTAACCTTGCTCTGATACCATGTAATAATTTATGTATTATTGATTGATGTTGTTACTAGATTGATTGATTACAATTCCTATACAATCTATATATAGAAGAAAATGTGGTAGTAGGTGTAGTGGAGGTGATAGTGGGTTAGGTGAAGTGGAGTGTGTGGTGAAGTGGAGGTAGGTGAAGTGGAGTGTGTAGTGGAGTAGGTGAAGGTAAAGATGGGAAATTCTAACAGGTATCTTGATTGCTAATACGTGACAACACTACTCAACACTATTTTCGCCAAGTTTATGGTTTAATATCTTCATTATGCTAACTCACTGTTTAGATGTGTTTTATATTTGTGAAATTTGACAGCCATACAGCTTCAACAGCTGCTGGAAACCACCTCATCCCAGTGGTCACTAATAACTTCAACTATGGATATGCAAGTGGCATGGCTCCAGCAGCTAGGTAAGTTAAAAAACCTTTTTGTTTGGTTTTGTTTTTAAAATCTTTTTTTGAACAATTTTTTTTTTATTTAAAAAAAGTCATAATTTTTGTATGATTTTCTCTTTTAGGAGAAAATATATTTTTCGTATTTATTTTTGCAAAATTTCCATGGTAATGAAGCTTCTTTTCGTAGATAATCTGTAAAAATGCAATATTTAGTACAGTAATAGGATATTGTTCTTCTCATTCAACAATCTTGTGTATCTTTCTAACTTTTAATCACTTGTTTCAATAGGATTTCGGTGTATAAAGCTCTCTATCCGTTTGGAGGTTACATGTCTGATGTTGTAGCTGCAGTTGATCAGGTAGGGAGAACTGGACAATTGGGCAATGCAAAATACTATTTCCGAAAAATTTGTTAAGGCATTTTAATACCCGGGTATTAATTCTGTAAAATGTAAACATAACCAACCATTGACTTATGTAGTGGGGCATTTGTTCAACTTAGGCAGTGGAAGATGGAGTTGATATACTAAGCCTCTCAATAGGGCCATCTAGCGTGCCTCCTGGGCCTTCTGCTTTCCTTAATTTGCTAGAAATGGTTCTTCTATTTGCTACAAAAGCTGGTGTGTTTGTGGTGCAAGCTGCTGGTAATGGTGGTCCTTCTTCTAGTTCAATTCTCTCCTTTAGTCCGTGGATTACAAGTGTTGCTGCCTGTATCACTGACCGTAAATACAATAACTCAATCCAGTTAGGCAATGGACAAAGATTCACCGGTGCTGGCCTTGCACGTAAGCTTAATCACTTCATGCTCAATCCTTCGTAATCTTCTGTATACTTATTGCTTAAATATTTCCTTCTAGCTTCGCTATGGCTCCATTTGACTAGAAAGAAAAAAATGGTGGATAGTGAAAATGAAAGAAAGTGAAGAGAAAGAAAAGAAATGGAAATGAAAACATAAAATTTTGCAAGAGAGAACAATTAAAACTTCTAATTATAAGTAATCACTTTTATAATCAAATTTAAAATTTCTTGTATTTTCTTGTGTTTTTTTTACAAGAAACTAAAAGTTTAGTTAGCTATGGTTTGTACAAGAAAGTTTTTTTTACTATGGATTGTACATGAAAGTTTTTTTTTACTATGGATTGTACAAGAAAATAATTTTTTTTGTAACTTCCACCACTTTCATGCTATAAACAAGCTCTAGAAAAAGTGTGATTGTTTTCCATTTCCCTCACTTTCCATCACTTTTATACTAACCAGACATAGCCTATAGGAAAGGAACATTTCTTTCTAGACATCTAGTAAATTGCCCATTTTTGCGCCTTTATTTTACAGCTCCAACAACCGGAGAAATACTTTTTCCAATTGCTGCTGCAGCTGATGTCAGTCAAAGGAACACGACGGCTGGTCTCCTGACAATCGAGAGCTGTCAAAATGCAGAGCCTTTTGTCCCATCCTTGGTTCGTGGGAAGCTAATCATTTGCACGTATACCTTTGATTTTGATTTTGAGAGTGCAAGTATTGCCACTGTTGCAGACACGATACATAAAGTTGGGGCTGCTGGTTTCATACTCACAATCGATCCTGATATAGGTTCCGAGCAGATCAAGGGTACCATGTTGACCCTACGAGTCCCTGGCATCGTCCTAAACAATATGCAATCTTCTGCGGTATAGCACACAATCATGTGGTTTCAATATGGCACATAATATTAACACTGTTAATTTTCAGTTTACCATGAAAATCATCATGATCAAAGTTCTCAGAAAAATTTGCATTGTCTGACAGCATGCTGAAACTGAATTTAGGCATAGCCTTTATTCATTACACTAAACATTTCAATAATTCACAAAATGAATTCCATGTTGTTTAATTATTTCTAATGAGCTCTTAGGTCCCAATTTTTTAGGAATTGGCATCTGTGTTTCTGATTACGCAGGCATTATGGGAGTATTACAATATGAATACAATTAGGAGCAGGAGTGGAAGAGCGGTAGTCTTCACTGCGACAGCAAGGATTTTGGATGGAAGACGAGCAATTTATACAAGGGAGGCTCCAGTTGTGGCATCATATTCATCAAGAGGTCCTGATGTAAACAATGCTCTTTTACAAACGGCTGATGTCCTCAAACCAAACATCATGGCTCCAGGCTCCTCAATATGGGCTGCTTGGAGTCCTAACAGTGAAGGAGACCATTACATCAAAGGTAAAACCAACAACAGCCTTCATTTCAATATTATTTTCCCATTGACAAATAAAGTGAACTTTAGGAAGTTATGTTTCTATTCCAAAAATTGAATGTTTGTGTTTGTAATTTGATATGCCTAGTTTGTACATTGTGTGTTCTTTCAACCAAACAGGGCAAGAGTTTGCACTAGTGTCTGGAACAAGCATGGCCACCCCACATATTGCTGGTGTTGCTGCTTTGATAAAGCAAAAACACCCCCATTGGAATCCTTCTGCCATTACATCAGCAATGATGACAACTGCTGATGTAACTGATCCATTTGGGGCTCCCATTCTCGCCCAACAAACCAACCAACTAACTCCTGGAACCCCATTTGATTTTGGGTCCGGTTCCATCAACCCTTCTCGTGCCATTGATCCAGGATTGGTGTTCAACACCTATTTCAACCAGTACATGCAATTTCTCTGCGATGTGCCAGGAGTCGATGACATGTCTGTGAGGAGAGCAGTTGGCGTTGGGTGCCCAAGTAAGAGGAAGGCATGGTGCTCAGATCTGAACACAGCGAGCGTGACAGTTTCAAGTTTGGTGGGGTCGAGGAAGGTGATTCGGAAGGTGACAAATGTAGGGGATGAGGCTGAGAAGTACAAAGTGGTGGTAAAGGAACCATTGGGAGTTAAAGTTAGTGTAGTTCCTAAAGTTTTTAAGATTAGTGTCAATGCTTCGAGGAATCTCAACCTTGTCTTGGAGGCAACTAAGGTAACCAATGCTTACACATTTGGGGAAATGGTATTGGAGGGAGATAGTAGGAAGCATGTTGTTAGAGTTCCCATAGCTGTTTATGTGAGCAGCTCTATTGGGTCTTGACTCTTGATTAGGGCTTCTTTTTTCTTTTTTTTTTTGGGTCGGGGAAGGAGGATTGTAGGACCCGGCCTGAACCCGGGCGTTGAGCTTAGCTGATCCCCAAGGGTCTTGATTTAGTTAAACTCAAAATAATGTGAGATGAATCCTCATAAGTTGAACTTTTTCATATCATAAAATTTTCTCCAATATAATGTGGCTATCATTGATTTCATTTTAAGCATGGGAATTTACACCATTAAAAAAAAAATTCCGATAACATTGATCATATTCTCTATAAAAACAGAAAATGATCGTGATCATGCTCATCAAATAGAAAAATCAATGGCTTAGAAACTTAGTCCAAGCTGTGCTTTGGGAAAAGAAAAGAAAAAGGAAAATAAGGGAACTCTACTCTTCTTTCCATTTATGAAGTTATGATGTAAACCATTACCATGGTTTACATATGATATTGCAGCCATCATCAATGAAGCATTTACCTAAAGGGAACTCTACTCTTCTTTCCATTTATGAAGTCATGATGTAAACCATTACCATGGTTTACATATTGTTAATGTAAATGTAAATCACCTACTACACTCCACCAAACCTACCTCCACCACTCACTCCTATCACCTACTACACTCCACCAAACCTACCTCCACCACTCACTCCTCACCTACCTCCACCACTCACTGCTCACCTACTCCAGAATCATCTCCTATATAATAGGAATTCTTGTACAAAATCAATACAACAAATCTTGTAATACATCAATCAATTAATAATACATAAATTCTTACATGGTATCAGAGCAAGGTTAAGACCTTAGTGCTTCCGCTTCACCGGCGGGCGGCAGCCTCGCCTTGGCCGTCCGCCGGACAAATCCAAATTTTCTAATTCTCTCTCTCTTCCGGCGAAAACCGACAAACAAACAAGATGCTGGCTCTTTCTCTCTCCTCTCCACGGCACTTCTCTCTCTTCAAAACCAAGTACGGCAAGTCCTATGCTACGCAGGAGGAGCACGATTACAGACTTGTGGTCTTCAAGTCTAACCTCCGCCGAGCCAAGCGCCTCCAGATTCTCGACCCCTCCGCCGTACACGGCGTCACAAAGTTCTCCGACCTTACTCCGGCAGAGTTCCGACATAAATTTCTAGGTCTGAAGCGGCCTCTCAAGCACCCGTCCGACGCTCAGAAAGTCCCATTTCTCCGGCGAGAATTTTATGTGCGAATTGATACTGGAAGTGACGTCTTGTGGGTCAATTGCAATGCCTGCAAGATGCAACTTCATCATCTGAAACAGACCACCGTCACCATGTTCACCACCATGGCAAACCGTCCTTTCTTCTCCGCTTCCCTTGCAGACACGGGTGCCTCCATTGTCGACCTTCCTTTCCCGGAGAACATCAACGGATTACCTGCCGAAGTTGAGAGCACCGATGAACTCCCTTCCATGTCCCTCTTCGTGCCATTCGCCAACGCCACGAAACTTATGCAACCCGACTTCGAACAAGCTCTGGAGTTTCTCCCCACTGTCACCTGCCTCATATCTGATGGCTTCCTCGGTTGGACCCTTGAATCAGCATCCAAGTTTGGCATTCCGCGGCTTGCCTTTTACGGGTGGAGCTACTACTCCATGTGTGTGTCCCAAGACGTGGCTGTCCATGTGTGTGTCCCATTCTTCTTTCTTGATTCCCTCTCCCACTTTTTTTTTTTTTTTATATATATCTATTATCTCCCTTTTTATTATACTATAATATTTCTTTTATTTTAATATATGCCTATTATACTATATTCACTACAGCACCCACGTCCACTTCTGCAATTCACCCACAGCCTCCACCCACCAAAGCCATCATCATGTTCTTATCTCCTTTCACTTTATTCCTTTATTTATTTATTTATTATTATTATTTTTTTTATTATACTATAATATATATATATTTTTTTGATTTGCATCTCAATGGCTTGTTCCCCCACACTATTATACTATATTCTATTATTATTATTATTATTATTAAAAAAAAAAAAAAAAAAAAAAAAAAAAAAAAAAAACCATTGCCGGTTTTCACAACACCGTGGGTCACGAAACCTTGTTTTCATTATTCTTTCTTTGCCCATAAAAAAAAAAAAAAAACAAAAAAAAAAAAAAAAACAGCAGAAGAAGAAGAACTGCACACCACACTCATTTTATTCCTGTTGGGGCTCACCCCGATCACCATTTTACAAAAAAAAAAAAAAAAAAAAAAAAAAAAAAAAAAAAAAAAAAAAAACAAGACACACAAACCAAAACCAAACACCCACATCCACCGTGGGATTTTTCTTCTCTACTCTGCTGCAGGTCTCTTCTTCTTGCCTCCGTCCTGAGCAGCCCTTGACGGTGTTGCCTCCGTGTTTCCTTGTCCACCGAGCACGTTCACTCCCCCAAACTCTTCCACTGCAGCATATGGCGGACCTCCAAATCGGAACATCACGGTGGCCTTCCGCTTCAGCTCCTTGTTTTCTGCCCTTAGCACGCTCATCTCTGCTCGCGCATCCTTATACATGCGTTGGAGCAGAGCCAGCTGGGAGTTTAACTGCTGCACCTCATTTGTCCTACTCTGTAGCCGGTGCGACAGATTTGTGACCGCCGTCATGGACTCCACACATGCCTTCAACGTATACTGATTGGCCTCCACATCCGTTTGCATTGCCATTTTTTGCTCCACCGACTGCATCGGAAAATTCAACGGAGCAAACCCAGTGTTGTTTGGTTGAGGTTCCCGGGACACCGCACCAGTTCTCTCTCCTGTAGACTCGTTGAGGTCGGGAAAGAGGGTAAGCAGCCCGCGGGAAGACGAAGCCATTTTTTCTGGGCAACAGAGTGTTATAGAGAGTGTTACAGAGTATCTTCTCAGCAAAACCTTCTCAGCAAAACGAAGAGTTTTTCAGAGGATTTTCGCCAATTGTTTGTCTTCGCCTCTGCCTCAGCTCTGTCTTGGTTAAATAGCCGAGGCAGCCACGCGCATCGCGCGCCTCTTCTCGCCGACAAACAGGCACGCCTTTTGATGCATTCGGGCACGCCTTTTGATAGCACGCCTTTTGAGGGTGCGGGCACACCTTTTGAGGGCACGACTTTTGAGGGCTCGATATCTACATCCATGTATATTTTTTTTTTGGGCAGCCTATATACACACTCATACAGTGTCTTTTACACCGGTCAGCTTTATCAATCCCTTTGTTTCAACCTCAAATAGGTTTCTATCTTCACACCTATTTGAGTTTGAGGGGGGGTTATACCAGTATCATGTATCATGTTCAAGTCACCCCATGGCGCACTCCCTAAGTCGCCCCCTTGGTGCACCACCACAAGCTTCTACAACGGTCCGACATGACCCCGTAAACTGTCTTCTACACCGGTCCGACATGACCCCATAAACTGTCCCGACATTGATTCCGGTCAGCTTCTACATCGGTCCGACATGACCCCATAAACTGTTTTCTCCAACGGTCCGACATGACCCCGTAAACTGTCCTGCTACAACGGTCCGACATGACCCCATAAACTGTCTTCTACATCGGTCTGACACGACCACACAGTGTCTGCTACAACGGTCCGACATGACCCCGTAAACTGTCTGCTACAACGGTCTGACACGACCATACCGTGTCTCCTATCCTGTTTTATTTTTCAGTTTATTTTTTCTGTTTTGTTCCTCTCTCCAAACTCAAGTTGGCTAGTACCTATCCTCCTTGAGTTTGAGGGGGGCTGTTAATGTAAATGTAAATCACCTACTACACTCCACCAAACCTACCTCCACCACTCACTCCTATCACCTACTACACTCCACCAAACCTACCTCCACCACTCACTCCTCACCTACCTCCACCACTCACTGCTCACCTACTCCAGAATCATCTCCTATATAATAGGAATTCTTGTACAAAATCAATACAACAAATCTTGTAATACATCAATCAATTAATAATACATAAATTCTTACACATATGATATTGTAGCCATCATCAATGAAGCATTTACCTATGATTTTGCAATGCTGCAAGTAGTTTTCAAAGGAATCCCCCTTTTCTTTTGCACCTGCAAAGAATTTTCAAGTTTTAGTCTCATAGTGTAAAAAACTTCAAAATTATGTGTTTTACATTACAAGAACAGGAAAATATGAAATAAATAGGAAATAGAGAAACTAATTGTAAATCAGTAGAGTGCAAGTGAGAGCTGGGCTCCAGAGAGAGTCCTCACTTACACCGAAATACAGTTCTGATTTGCAATTCACAATTACTTTCTTTATTTTCCATTTATTTGATAAAAGGGGACACTTCTTATCATACCTGAAAGCTCTTCATAATAGATTTCATTTTAATGGCTGTTGAATCATCAGTTCTCTTCTTTTTCTTCCTTTTTTTCTTAGCTTGGAAAGACCTGAGAAAACTCGGAATCACTAGTTTCAAGTTGCCCAAACAACTTGGAAGCCTAGTCACTTTTGAGCCTTTTGTCTTGCCTCCAACTCCGATGATCTATCAAAGCATATCTTCATTATTTACAACTATATTATGTTGTACATAGAAAAGTGTTCAAAATTTAAAATACGTGAAGTAGATTCATTCTACCTGTATCATAGGTTGGTTGTTGGGTTCGGAAGGAACTGGCTTTGGATGTAATAAGGGTGTGGATGGTCCTGATTGAGCAGATGCTCGAAGGCGTCTTGAATAATCAAGAAGATCAGCTCTCCTATTGTATCCCCCACCATTAGCACCATGCTTTGGCTGATGAAGATAGTGGTGGTGGCTATCGCGATGGTGGTTATTTGATGACAACCTTCTCTTCCTTGGTGTCTCCACATACACAGCCACTAACACAGCTTTCTCTTTGCAGAATGTACCCTGGAATTCAAGTTTTAGAACCATTCTTATCAGTTTAAGTCATCACTTAGAGACAACTCACAGAGAGAGGAGATGTAACCTACCATGTTGGTTGGCATGTTGAGAGAGAGAGAGAGAGAGAGAGAGAGAGAAAGGGAGGGAGGGAGAAAATATATATAAAGGATTGTGCTGACCAATAGACAATGCTGGCATGAATGCATAGGTTGGACCGATACCGAACCTGTTGATTATGTAAGTATAGTTCCAAACATGAAATTCCAAAATATGATTTAAAAAAAGAGATGCAACAATGAATCTCACATAAAAGAGACTATAAAACTGTACACTGATTTTGTTGTATTGACCTACTCCAACTCTCTCATGCTTATTCAATTTTTGTACCCATCTCCCCACACATTGATCTCACCACCCTCCACTTGGGACGATTTAGGGGATGTTTTCTCTACTTAAAGAAGACTCAACCCAACCGATATTTTGATAGTTGGATAATCTTATTAAAGTGTTTGGATAATTCAGGAATTAGAAGTGGAAACAAAAATTATTTCATGCAAGTGTTTTGTTTCACATTTTCAGATATAGGAATGTGGGAAGTATTCCTTCTTAATTTAGGAAACTAAACTGAAATGATAAATCAGGAATCACATTCCTATTTAAACTGCATCCAAACGGTGAAATCATAGAATTCGGAATCACATTCACATTCACTTCAAGATTATTGTCATTTGAACGTAATCTTGCAGGTCATCTTCATTTTCTACCTGCAAAGCTTAACCTAAATGCCAAAAGGGGTTTTGATTTTTTTTCAAGAAATGATAACAGCAAGGTGTTACCAAATTTTGAAAAGGGCCCAACGCCAACTATGTACTTTTTTTTGTTCCATAAGCTTTAATAATCCACCTTTGATCTTGGCCTCAATTTCATTAGCACAGTTTGGGATTGGTATATTACATTACATGATGCATGGTTGTGCCAACTCTTTAATGTTCACATTGTAGTCCAAACATTGCATTCGAATAAGGTATTATGTGTTCATAGCATGGCATTTTAGAAGAGTCTCTTTCTTGTTGGATGTCTCACATTTGCTTTTTCTCCCAAGATATGGTGAGAGGACCCCATTGGGCATAGGATCCCCTTCCCAAAATCTTTGTTCTAAGTCTCTAACGCTTAAAAAATATATGGTGATCTTGAAATAAATACATGTGATGTTCTAACATGATTTTTATTAGTTCAAACAGTAAGACTCACTACTTTTTGGTTGATACTATTAAACAAATTTTGAGTCATACACTTATACTTTGAAATTTGTGTATTTTGAAATTCTTATCATATTGTGCAATTGGAAGTGCATTAGTAGGAATAAAGATTATTTTAAGCACAAACTATTCATAAGCTTCATATTGTTACAATTTAATAGAGGTCTAATCCCGAGTACTGATAGCGTGTGTCAATAAATTTTAAAAATTAAAGATTCAAAATTGTCCACCCACTCACAAAAATTCATTGACCCATCAACTATTGGGTTGGACTTTTTGGTTGACTTTACATTTGGATTGTGAATGGTGATCAAGTGTTATTTTTAAGCCCACACATCCAAACTAAGCCCATTCATCCTTAGGCATGTAGATCCTGGAGCTTGTGTAGGTCAATTTTTCAGACTCAAATTTCCAGCTTAAACTATCCCAAAAGAAGTGCAAAATGTTATTTATATAGGAAGATGATTTTGAAGATGACCACTGAACCCTATTTAGAAAAGTATGCGCCCAAACTATAGAAATCACTTGGAATACTTAAGTAGAGCATCTAACACTTTCTCAGAGTTTTTTTTGCAGTCACTATAAATTATACCATTATTACATTATTAAACTAAGGAAAGAAGAATAGTTTTCATACCTTTGTAATCAGAAATTAAACTAAAAATTATACCATTATTACATTATTAAACTAAAAAATTTTACAATTTTGAAAAAAAAAAAATGCTTATAATATTTGCAATCTTTTCACTATATTCGCAACTTAATTTTTATTTCTTCATTTAGAAATTAAAGTTAAAAAGAAAAAAGAAAAATTATGTGATCCATAATAAAATAAGCTTTATGTTTTTAATTTTGTCAATTTAAACTCTAATATTTTAATTTATTTTTAATATAAATCATGTGTTATTTTTGTTAAGCAAAATAAAAAAATAGTATTTTAATAATTAAACTCAATGAAAAAGATATTTTAAACATTTTATGTGCATTTACATTGAGTTTAATGATAAAAATATATATATTTTTTTTATCAATTTTATTTAATAAAAATAGATAAATAATTTATATTAAAATATATTAAATGATTAAAGTTTAAATCTATAAAATTTAAAAATTTGAAAATTATTTTGTTAATCGATATAGCCAAAAATGTTTTGAACAAAAAAAACTCAAAGAAAAGTGTCTCATTTTCTGAGTAATTTATTGCATACACGATTGTAACTGATGAATTATTAATTTCTCAATTTATTATTTATTACATGCACAGGTATATAAGACAAAACTATTTTGGTCCATACAAATAAAGTAGATGTAACCGATCGATCTGCTTCGTTGACTTTGCCAACCCATCATAAATTTTTTAAGGATAAATCACACTCACACCCTTCGAGGTTGTCTTTAATACAAATACTCATGTTATGTTCTAAAAATTACATTTTCCTCCTTAAAGTTTAAATTTTCATTATAATTTAATCATTTCGATGGTCAACCGTTAAGTCAGCTAACGGAAAAAACTAATATAAGAAATTAATTTTTTTAAATACTTATTTTATCTTTGTTTGCATATATAAAATTGACAAACAATTTACCATTTAGGAAAATTTTATATGCCCCAGTTGTAGTCTTTGGTGACAACCTATTATGATATTAGTTATAACTATTGATTATAACATTATTTTGGTTATGATTCAAAAGGTATTTGGTTACACCTTATGCGGTGTTTAGTTATAACTATTTTTTTTGTTATGATTGAAAATGATCTAATTATAATATTTGTGATAATTAACTTCACAAAAGCTTGTGTACCATAACACTGCCTGAACATCTACATATATATATGAGCAGTGAGCTAAAGCCTAGTGAATAACACAATGCGTAAAGGGGTTAAGAATAAATGTCCTTACAGTAATAAAAACAGTTCATTAATTCAGTATATCGGTCATTCAGTCATATGTGGTACATCCATTAGCATAACAGTGCAGTAAACAGTAGGTCTTAAAAGACCGAACAGTAAATGATGGCCATCTATTAATAAACAGTAGTGGTTCCAACAAGGGAACCGACAGAGATCTCTGTAACAGTAAACAGTAAACAATAGTTGCTAAGGATGTCACAGTACAGTTCAGAATATAGGACATATATTCATTCAATCAACAGTATCAGTTCAGAAAGCAGTACAGTTCAATTGTTCAGAAGATAATCATTTTGAACATATCTTTACACAGTTGTTACTCACAGAGTTCTGGGCTACAGTAAAGCTAGAGCGCGTCCCCAGTCGCCAACCCTACACAGTGACAGATTGAACATACACTAAGTTACACAGTTGGGAAATAATAACTTAATCCCTAATTGCCTCGGTGTGTTCTACATCTATATCCTCATTAAGATGCCTTAAACTAGGCCTAAGAATGTCAAGGATGAGATGAGGATGCAAAGATGCACTTTAAAAACATTTTCAGACTTTTCAGAAAACAGGGGTCACGCTCGAGCGTAGGTTACTCCGCTCGAGCGGACATGCAGACAAAGGTTTCCACTTAAGCGTAGACTTACCGCTCGAGCGTTCTGCAAAATAGTCAAAAGTGCTGGATAGGCGAAAATCACGCTCGATTGGGCGCTCGACACCTGCTCGAGCATGAGACACAATGTCCCGCTCGAGCGTCAATTATTCCGCTCGAGCGGACTTCAAAACAGAACAAGATGCTGGGAGCATGATTTCCACGCTCGAGCGCCAGTCACCCCGCTCGAGTGTGAGTCCAAATTCTGAAAATTCCAGATTTGAGCCTCAAGCTCAAAACCAAGTTTTAAACCATAAATTTCGATCCTCTTGGGCCAATTTTCCAGAAAACATATCAAAACTCATACTTTAACATGATTCAAAGCTCAATTTGTCAAATCGAGGCCCAAGGGTGTTACAAACAACTCAATTTGAAACCAATTTTCATGAATATGAAGAACATGCAAACATGCATGAATTTCAACCATTTCAAAGCTCAATTTCATGCTCTAATGAGCCAATTCCTTCCAAGGACAAGATGAAAACATAGCCTTAACATAACTATGAGCATGTATGTGACAATTCTCTATGGAATCAACTCAAAATTCAACAATATAGGCATGCATGCAAGGCATGAGCTCTTAATTCAACAACTTGAGCTAGTTCTAGGCTTAGGTCACTAAGAACACAAGAACCATGGATGAACATTCATAAACGCAACAATAAAAGGTTGAATTTCCTTACCTAAGTCTTGAATTAGAGGTATGGAGGCTTAATGTTGCAAGAACTCCTTTAATCTTCCTAATTTCCAAGCAATTCTCTCAAGAACAAATCAATTCTCTCCTTCTCCCTCTCTTGGTCGGTTGAGACAAGGAAAGGCTGATGAAAAAGTTTTGTATAGAGTGTAATAAGGCTCAACAATAGTCCAAGTAGTGGGTCACTAGGTGGCACTAATGTAATTAAGGCCAACTATGCAATTTATCAATATTTAATCTAATAATCATACCAAATCAGTTATCAGATAAATATACCATAAATTCACATTAATTCTAACGATCATAGAACATCAATCAATTTCAGATTCGGTCGCCGATAAGGCCTTCAATTCGCAAATTAACCATAAAAACATGAACAGATCAATTAACAAGCAACAGATAAAAAATGCATTTAAATAGATACAGTCAATCAATCAGTTTCAGATTTCAGTCAGTTAGTTCAGTATTACAATCAGTTCAATTACTTCAGTTATCAATCACAATCAGTCTTAGTTTAGCAGTAATCAGTGGTTAACCGGTAAACAGTGACGAGGGTTGTTACAATTGGCCTAAGATCCCCACCCAACTTTAGGCAGAAGAAGAGGTCCACAATAATATTTTTTGATTCCTAAGGTCCCTAAACCTTATTTTATGTTGTAAAATACCTAATCTACCCTCCTTTATAAGATACATTCTTTTGGATTTTGGCAAATTGAAGATTTTATTACTATTTTGTAGGAGATTTCATGGGTATTTCGTAGGTGTTGCAGTGAACTTGACGATGGAAATTTTGTAGGAGATTTCGTAGGTGTTGCAGTGGAGTTAACGATAAAGATTGATGTGATTGTGTAGGTATTACAGTGGTGTTGATTGTTTTTTATTTGATTTCCAGTGGAGTTGAATTAGGTATGTTTCGATGGACATTGCAAATGGATTTCGATTTTTGATTTAATTTGTATATAAGGATTCTGATTTCATATTAGTTTTTCGAGTGTATTTTGAATTGGGTTTTTGTTTTTAATTTTGATCAATTTGAGAGAGAGGCCAGCTAAGTGGAGTTGTTTTTGATTTTTGGAGTTGATTTTTCGTTCTCTGTTATTGATCAATTTTAGAGAGAGACCCACTCAATTGAGTTGATTTTGATTTTTAGAGTTCATTTTTCGTTCTCTGTTTTTGATCAATTTCAGAGAGAGTCCAGCTCAATGGAGTTGATTTGATTTTTGGAGTTCATTTTTCGTTCTCTGTTTTTCATCAACATGCTTATCAATGATAAGTTTTGTTCTCTGTTTTTTCATCAATATGCATATCATTTTTTGTTTTCTAAGTTTTGTTCTCTATTTTTTCTGGACTTTTCTTTGTAATCCATAGAAATTTGTAAGTTTGTTATTATAATCTAATGAAAATCACAGAGAAAATTATAATTTCATATGGACATGTTATTATAAGTTTGTAATCCAGAGAAAATCACAGAGAAAATTATAATTTCATAGGGACATGTTATAATCACAGAGAAAATTGTAAGTTTGCAGTCCAGTGAAAATCACAGAGAAAATATAATTTCATATGGACATATTATTATAAGTTTGTTATTTTTGATTTTTAATTTTCTCAATTGAATATTTTGTGAACAAAACAAATCTGCTCTGTGATTTTCTCTGTGTTTGTGTGGAATACTTAGCATTTTGTGTTTTGATGTGAATGTGTTTTTGTTTTTGTGATCTTGAAAGTGAATATAAGTTTGTAAATTTCTCTGGATTTTTATTTGTGGTCGAGAGAAAATTATAAGTTTGTTATTACAATCCAGAGAAAATCATAATTTTATTTGGACATGTTATTATAAGTTTGTTATTTTTTATTTTTAATGTTCTTTGGATTAGATATATGGATTGGGGAATTAATTGATGTTTTATGAGTAAATCTAATTTTCTTTGTGATTTTTATTGTGTTTTGTGGAATAGTTAGCATTTTGTGTTTTGATGTGAATGTGTTTTTGTTTTTGCGTAAGTTTGTATGTTTATGTTATTTTTTATGTTGTGCTTTTTATGTGTTTTTATATTGAACAAGTTATTTTTTGTGTTTTTTTGCAATTTAGATGGATAGTGCAGTGTTGTTACTGTGCAAATATAGGAATGATACTATTGTCATTAATGTTTCATGCAAATTTAACTTTGAGGAATTAGTTGGCATTTTGTGTAAAACATGGAGAATTTGAAACCTGAAACGATCTCTATTTCATATTGTATTGTGGGCCTTCTGAATTGTATGGTTCGAAATAATATTAGTTTTCTAAATATGTTGGAGGTTGTTTATGTATATGGTGTTAACACGGTTAATGTTTCAGTTGTTAGGTATAGTTAGGGGTGGGCAACGGTTTATCCGAACCGCTCAAACCGCCCAACCCGCCCAACCCGCATATAAATGGGCGGTTTCGCAAACATAATGCGGGCGGATGCGGTTTGAAATATGACAAATTTGCGGGTTGCGGGCGGGTCGCGGGTTAAAACCGCAACCCGCAAAAACCGCCCGCACTTTAATTAGTATTATTATTATTATTTTTTATATACCAACTTTGTAACTTTAACAGGAGCACCATTATGTTCTCTATGATACTAGGATCCTTATTTTTAAGTATTTCTCAACTTTCTTAATGTCGTAGAATTATCAAGTCCTAAACTTGGTTTCTTATATGATTTTCATTGATGACTCATCCACTTTTTCCTAATAAAATTTTTCTTTTGGTGATCGATGAAGCTTCTAGTTTGATTATTGAATTGACAATTCTAATTGAGTACAACCTTTAATGCATTGATATACATTTTTTTCATGACAAAAATGCTAGTGATATTCAATTTTTATTTGTAAACTCATCAAAAAATTGTTATCAAATGATCACAAATATATAAAATGAATTTAATGCCTAAATTCGATGGGAAAAAAAAACTTAAAAATTAATTTTTAAAGAAAAAAGTGTAAACCGCAAACCGCCCGCAACCGCCCGCACATCTACAAACCCTATCCGCACAAACCGCAAACCGCACTGCGGGCGGTTGCAGGTTGACTTTTTCCTAAACCGCATAGATGCGGGCGGGTCAAAACCTGTGACGACCCAGATTTCTAATTATTCTGTAGAATTTATACTAATATTATTTAATCTCAGTTAAGAAAATATATAATTTATTATATATTATTATGTGTAATTTTGTAAAATAATATAATTATTAAAAGTTTAGGGATCAAAATATAAATAATAATGTGTGTGGTATTAAAATAAATAATTAATTTCTGTTAGTATATAATAAATTGTAATTTAATTAAAAATTAAATTATTTATATAATTATATTAAAATATTGGGTCAAATGGTAATTATCTTAAATATCTATTAAGGATAAGAACGAATCTATATAATTATTACTGAATCTGCCACGTAGCCCCTTTTTCCCCTATAAATACGGAGGCGCCTGGAGAGGAAACGGCAGGAAGAAAGAAAAAGAAAGGAAGAGAGAAAGAAAAGAAAAGGAAAAGAAAAGAGAGAAAAGGAAGGGAAGAATTGTGGAAGCTAAAAGGGTCTTTGATGGTGAAAAGAAAGAGTAAGGTATTAAAGTTAAGGTGAGTTATATTATACCTTGAGTCACCAAAATGTATTTTACTTATGTTTTGACTTACCAAAACCTATTTTATCCAAGTTATGTTTTATTAATATATTTATAAAAGTTACGTTTTATAAAGGTTTCAGTTACGTGGTTTTATTTCTGAATTCTATTTGCTTAAAAGGAAACCCATGGATTTGTCTGTTTTGCTTTTAAAGAATATTTGGCTATGACCTTATATGAAAATATGTTTTGTAAGTACCACCACGGGAGTCCCATGCCTTGGGGGACTTAAATAACCATTGGCTTAGTGAGTCCTATGCCTTGGGGGATTTAAATAACCATTGGCTTAGTGAGTCCCATGCCTTGGGGGACTTAAATAACCATGGGCTTAGTGATTGATCACTTTGTGGTCCAGTGTTTGTCGTGGATCCATTGAGCAGTGTAGTGCTTGGCACTTAGTGGTGTACCGTGGTTATGGTTGTATAGTGATATCCGTATTATATGTGAAATGATCTGAAGTATATATCAAATGATTTTCGTATTATATGTATCAAGCTCTTTTTGGCCTAACTAAGTATCCATGGTGAATTTTATGCCTTATACTCTTAGTATAATATTTCTCACTCTGCCATGAGCTTATAGTTTTTTTACCACTTTCAGGTGACATGTCGGGACCAGCGTGTGGAGTAGGCACGAAGCACTTTTATTGATGTATTTTTTTTTATGTAAAAATCGACTTTTTTGGTCAATACCTTTTGTAATAAAAATAGAAGCTCCAATGATTATTTTAGTACCCTTATTTAAATATTTCTTCCGCTTGCGTTTATTAAATTGTTTAAAGATTTGGCCGGAGGTAACCTCGGTTACTGGCCATCACGATACCTAACCCTTGGGTACGGGGAGCGGGTCGTGACAAATGGTATCAGAGCAATGGTTTTAAGAAAAAAAAAAAATCATCATTGGAGCATAGGACACATGCACATTTAAGAAGTGAGATAGCGGGTAATTGGTACCTAAATATTATATTTTATTCGTCGATTTAATTATATTATAATTTTATATGATTTTATATATATATAATAATTTTTTTTTAGTGTGCCTCATTTGTGAAGGATTTTAGACATAATTTATATTTGTTATAGTAAAAGAATGACAAGAAAAAAAAAAGGATGACGAGTTCAAGCACCCACCAAAATTATAATATAATTAAATATATATAAAATTTTCAGTTTAGTATTTAAAAAAAAAAAATTTATTTTGATGTTTTAAAAGTGGGTTCAAATTATAAAGATACTAATTTTGAAACTATTTCTCATCAATGAAAAGTTCATTCCAAATTTTTTTCATTTTTGTATATAATTCTGTCATTGTGTTTTCATTTTTATTTATTTTTATCGTAAACAATACGAGTGAAAAGTTTTTAAAGTCAGCTTCTTATTTCTCATTTTGGCCCAAACCAATTTTTAACAACTAGACAGTGAGTTATTTTTGGTAAAGTTTTTTTCTGAGGTACTATTTCTATCAGATTAATCATCTAATACATATTTATCAGAGTGCGCAGCGGATAGCTTACATATAACAAATTTCGAGGACGAAATTTTAAAAGGAGGGAAGATTGTGACGACCCAGATTTCTAATTATTCTGTAGAATTTATACTAATATTATTTAATCTCAGTTAAGAAAATATATAATTTATTATATATTATTATGTGTAATTTTGTAAAATAATATAATTATTAAAAGTTTAGGGATCAAAATATAAATAATAATGTGTGTGGTATTAAAATAAATAATTAATTTCTGTTAGTATATAATAAATTGTAATTTAATTAAAAATTAAATTATTTATATAATTATATTAAAATATTGGGTCAAATGGTAATTATCTTAAATATCTATTAAGGATAAGAACGAATCTATATAATTATTACTGAATCTGCCACGTAGCGCCTTTTTCCCCTATAAATACGGAGGCGCCTGGAGAGGAAACGGCAGGAAGAAAGAAAAAGAAAGGAAGAGAGAAAGAAAAGAAAAGGAAAAGAAAAGAGAGAAAAAGAAGGGAAGAATTGTGGAAGCTAAAAGGGTCTTTGATGGTGAAAAGAAAGAGTAAGGTATTAAAGTTAAGGTGAGTTATATTATACCTTGAGTCACCAAAATATATTTTACTTATGTTTTGACTTACCAAAACCTATTTTATCCAAGTTATGTTTTATTAATATATTTATAAAAGTTATGTTTTATAAAGGTTTCAGTTACGTGGTTTTATTTCTGAATTCTATTTGCTTAAAAGGAAACCTATGGATTTGTCTGTTTTGCTTTTAAAGAATATTTGGCTATGACCTTATATGAAAATATGTTTTGTAAGTACCACCACGGGAGTCCCATGCCTTGGGGGACTTAAATAACCATTGGCTTAGTGAGTCCTATGCCTTGGGGGACTTAAATAACCATTGGCTTAGTGAGTCCCATGCCTTGGGGGACTTAAATAACCATGGGCTTAGTGATTGACCACTTTGTGGTCCAGTGTTTGTCGTGGATCCATTGAGCAGTGTAGTGCTTGGCACTTAGTGGTGTACCGTGGTTATGGTTGTATAGTGATATCCGTATTATATGTGAAATGATCTGAAGTATATATCAAATGATTTTCGTATTATATGTATCAAGCTCTTTTTGGCCTAACTAAGTATCCATGGTGAATTTTATGCCTTATACTCTTAGTATAATATTTCTCACTCTGCCATGAGCTTATAGTTTTTTTACCACTTTCAGGTGACATGTCGGGACCAGCGTGTGGAGTAGGCACGAAGCACTTTTATTGATGTATTTTTTTTTATGTAAAAATCGACTTTTTTGGTCAATACCTTTTGTAATAAAAATAGAAGCTCCAATGATTATTTTAGTACCCTTATTTAAATATTTCTTCCGCTTGCGTTTATTAAATTGTTTAAAGATTTGGCCGGAGGTAACCTCGGTTACTGGCCATCACGATACCTAACCCTTGGGTACGGGAAGCGGGTCGTGACAAAACCGAACCGCAAACCGCACAAAACCGATCCGCGAACACCCCTAGGTATAGTACTTCTGATCAAGAGGATGAAGTGGAGTCTAATTGGGTAGATGTTGCGCATGGTGAATGTGATAGGCTTGTGGATATTGAAAAGAATTCACTTTTTAAGTTTTGTTCTCACCAAGAAAATGTGTTATTGTCAGCTGGTTGGCAAAATAATATTAGAAGTGTTGGACAAAAGTTTGAGGATGGCGTGGTTGAGTTTCGTACTGTTTTGTGCAAGTATGTTATTAAAATTGGTTTTCAGTTTACATTTGAGGATGTTAGTGGAATTTATGTTGCATTTTTTGATATTGGTTAATAGAGAGAAATTTGTATGTGTATGGATCGTATTACAAGATAATGTATCTATTGTGCATTGTGTTTTGTAATTTTCTCTGAGCTTGTTCTAAATTTTCTTTGTAATTTCTAGATTAGTGCAAAACATACTTTAGGCAGAGTGTTTATAATACCAGTCAAATTCATTCAGAGAAATTTTCTAATACCAGAGAAAATTACTTTGTGCATTGTATTTTTTGAATTGGATGGTGTGAATTACTTTGTCCATTGTTTTGTACCAACACAATGCACTACAAATTACACGATCAAAAGGCCCCCTCTTTGCATCATATCAGATAAATTTCTTTGTTATTAGAATTTTCTCTTTGAAATTTTGGTGACTTCAAACTAGAGAACTTTCTTTACAAATATAATTTCTCTGTGTACATTGTGTTGATAATCACCACTTAGCATGCATTATGAACAAGACATAAAGAATCATCAGCAAAAAAAAAAATATTGAATCATTGATAGCAACGAAATTTTGAAGTTTACATTAGTCAAAAAAAAATATATATATATACATATATATCAACCATCATCATTCCTTCAATATATCCAAAAAAAAAAAAAAAAATAAAATAAAAATTAAAGGGCTATTCCTTTGAATGCTGTAACTAGCTCTCTTCCTTTGAAGTTTCACAGGTCTTTTTCCCTTTGAGCTTGAGACGTTTGGAGTTGGTGTCTTCTTCTTGATACTAGTTACCTCTTGGACTTGGACTTCTTCATTTTTTTATTTTTATTTATTTATTTTTTTGTATGGTGTTTGTGGTGTTTTGCTGCTATTGTGTTTTGATCTCAGATCATAAGTGGCAGACTCAGAAACTTTTTGTTTCTTTTTTGGTGTTTTTGGTGTTTTGATGTTGCTGTTGCGTTTTGCCATTTTTAGACAATGAAAACATTAAGATGTCAACATTAAATTCCCAAGAAAATTACAGTTACAAGCACACAATTAGCCAGAGAAAATCAAAGAAGCAACATAAATTAATGTTGTCAGATAAAATTAAACACGCTAGAGAAAATTACACATACCAGAGAAGATTAAACATGCAAGAGAAAATTACACACACGAGAGTACACATGTCAGAGAAATTTTTAATAATTAAGAAAATTAAACATATGAATACAAAACTAGCCAGAGAAAATCAACAAAGCAATATAAATTAAATATGCTAGAGAAAATTACACAACAGAGAAATTTGATTGAATTGAACTTGAATCAAATTTGAAGGAAGGAGAGGTTAGTGTATATTAAAAAATGTAAGGGATCAGAGAAATTTAAAAATAATAGAGAAATTTTCAATAGAAAATCAATTTCACAAGAGATAAAATCAATTCCACAGTAAATTCCATCAAATAAACATGCAAGAGAAAATGAATTCCACAGTAAATTCCACTAAATAAATTAAACATGCCAGACAAAATTACACAGCAGAGAAATTTGAATGAATTGAACTTGAATCAAATTTGAAGGAAAGAGAGGTTGATGTATATTAAAAAACGTATGGGAGTAGAGACATTTAAAAACAACAGAGAAATCTTTAATAGAAAATCAATTCCACAGTAAATTCCACCAAATAAACAAGCACACAACAAGCTTTAAGAATAAGCTCAAAACACAGAGAAATTTCATTTTTCAAATTCATCTGGCTTTTATTATGAAATTGAAACCCTAATTAATGGAAGGCTATTATAAAATGCAATTAATTATGTTTCTAGAGAAAAACTAGTTGATTTGTAGAAAAATTTACCAGAGTAAGCATAAACAAATATAGAGAAAATCAAAATAACATATAGAAAAACAACATGGCCAGAGAAATTACACACATAGGCAAACATGCACAAGAGAGCACTAAGCAAGTGTGTGATGGCTAGAGAAAATGAACATACCAGAGAAATTCTATCTAAAGTGGAGTGTAATGTGGCCAGTGAAAATCAAATACACAAGAGGATAGAAAGTGTGTGCTAGGCAGAGAAATTTCACACACACACACACATGAATAAACTCGATATATAGAAAATTAACTTGGCCATCGAAATTACACTCATGCACAAGAGAAAATGTGAAATGAATAGAGAAAGTTCATATTTCAAGGGGGGAGTGGACAGTGAAATTCCAAACACACATGCTCAAGCACACACTCAAATAAATTTGAATGCACAAGAATGTACTAAGTAACTGTGTGATAACCAGAGAAATTTCATATCTTAAGGGGCAAGTGTGTGATAACTAGAGAAATTTCATATCTCAACATTACTAGAAAAATCACACATATACAAATTTCTTTGGCCATTACATAAAAAAATTTAATTAAGGCTTTTAGCCTAAGAAAATCAACTGATCAAGGGTTGATACTTTTATAAGTTTCTCTATAAAGACATTGATATTTGGCCTAGGCTTTTAGATAGAGAAAATCAAATAAAATAAGATTTGGGTGTTTTCAAAAATTTCTTTAAAATGGCAAAAAAATTTCATTTTTACAAATTTCTTTGGCTATCATACAGAAATTTGACAAAGGATTTTAGGCAAACAAAATCAACTAATCAAGAGGTGATACTTTCACAAATTTGTCCATAAAGACAGAGAAATTTGGCCTACGATTTTAGCCAGGGAAAGTAAACTAAAATAAGGTTTTGATACTTTCACAAATTTCTCTAAAATGACAGAGAAATTTCGCTTTTACAAATTTCTCTAGCCATCACATAGAAATTTGACCAAGGTTTTTAGGCAAACAAAATCAACTGATCAAGAGGTGATACTTTTACAAATTTGTCTATAAAGATAGAGAAATTTGGCCTAGGGCTTTAGCTAGGGAAAATCAACTAAAATAAGGTTTTGATGCTTTTACAAATTTTCATTAAAATGACTGAGAAATTTCATTTTTATAAATTTCTCTGACCATCACACAGAAATGTGGCCCAGGTTTTGAGATAATCAATCGCAATTATCACATTGTAATAAATAACCATTATTATGAAATCAAAACCCTAATTTTACCAAGGCTGAATACAAGACACAATCAATTGTAAATCCAGAGAAAAACTAGTTTAGGAATTGAAAAACTTAACAGAGTGAGGTGGTGAAAATGAAACTCTAACTCTGAATTGAGATAAAGATGAAAATGAACTGAAATCAAGAATGAAAATGCATTAGAGAAATTAAGAAGCTAGATGAAGAATGATAAAGATTTTCGCTGTCGACCATGGAGAATGAAAGATATTTTCTCTGTCAATCGTGAAGATGTTGAACTCGATTGCGAAGAAGATGAACTCGATCGTACAAAAGATCAGTTGCTAGAGAAAGTGGAAACCATTTTCTCTGTTGATTGTGGAGAGAGAAGATAAACACGTAGGTATTTTGGTCCAAAAACTAGAAACAATATATGCCTTTTTTTTTTTGGGACCTGAACTACTACAATTTTTTGGGGTGTCCTTTATCCTCTAAGATCATAATATTAGGAATTTTAAAAAAAATTCCCCAAATTAAAACCTGTAATTAACTTAACATATTGTGGAACATTTATATATTAGATTGGGTCTTGGTTGGATATTAATCATTTAACTTGAGGTTAGGGAAAGCTACCAAAAATTATTGACTGTTTGGAGGGGGTAATATTAATTAATGTCTGGAAAAAAATTATAATAAATTTCATAAATTTGACATAATTATATAGAGCTTTCTTGGAACTCTAATTCACATAATTCCGTTTTCATCAGTAATTCATTATTCATATGGATGAAAAAAAATGATATTGTCACATATTTACATTGAAATGTATATTTTATTTTATTTATTCATGTGTCTTCACATCATTTACATTAATTTTGAATCTTAGTCGTATTAAAAAGAAATTGATGTAATTATATTAAAATTATAAGATTTATTATATTTTTGTTAAATTTCATGAAAAATGTTGTGAAATAAATTTTATCGAACCATAAAGTGAATATGAATATGATGTTTTTTTAGAGGGCAATATATTTTACCAAATGTCAAGAATGTGATGGTTTATTAAGAAATAAAATAAGTATACAAATAAAATTTTATTAAAATGATTTGATAATAACATTTTTAGAATTATAAACAATAATGATGGATATCTTTGACTTAAAATAAAATGATCAGAAATAACACAACATTTTATTTGAAAATTATGTATAAAAATTATGTCCCCTAACCATGCTAGATGATGACTTTACATTTTCGTGCTTCCTCATAGGCACACAAAACTTGAATTAAATGCAAAATAGGTAGTGGATTAAGTGAAGATACCCTTTAAAATCTGAGTAATGATGTATAAATATAAAAATTTATATATAATTTTCTTAAATAATTATGCGGTTTATTGTAAATATTTTATTTTAAAACAAAATAAATTTATTTATAATAATAACATTACCATATCATTCTTATCAAGTTTTTTTTTTTTTGTATGAACATAATAGAATTTTTCTTAAAATTAAATATTGTCTTTGGACTTGCGGATAAGTTTGAGTTTAATTTGGACAAAAAGTTAAAAGCATCTCCAATCAGAATTCAAATCTTAAATGCTAACTCAAAAAATTAATATTTAATGATTCTATTTGGTTGGATTTGAAATAAATTAAAATTAAATTACTAATTACAATTTTATGTAATTTGAATTAAATTGAACCACGAAAATTTAAAAATCAAATTAAATCGAATTATGAAAATAAAATTCGGTTCAATTTAGAACAACAATTTTTATAAAATTTGTCAAGAGTTTTTCTTTGTTTATTATATGATACTACATTAGCTTTGTTTATTTTATGTGAGACTTTGGTCTAAAAATTTGAAGAAAAACAAACTAAGACAAAAAGGTTTCAAAGTAAAATATTTAACAAAATAAATAAATTTGATATATTAGATGGAGTGTTTATTGTTTGAGATATCAAATTTAAAAGATGTTAATTGTCACCTCAGAGTAACTCTAGCAGTGCTATTCCTAAAATTTGGCATGATGGATAATAATTCAGCAATTAAAACTAATTGTATTAAGTGATAATCAATTAAGTCGGTTTGATAATTACAATTAGTATCACTTAAAAATTTAAGTGTCTCTTAAAATGTAGGATAAAATTTTAAATTTTTTTAAATCATGTGAAATCTACTTAATTCTGATTGAATTTATAAATATTAAACATAAGCAACCACCACTATCGCTACCACAACTGCCACCACCACCATCATGCCACCGCCACCAACATCGCTACCACTATCATTACTACTACCATTACTACTACCACCATTATCATGCCACAACTACCACCATCATTACTACTACCACCACAACTACTACCATCATGCCACCGCCACCACTATCGCTACCGCTACTACCACCACCACCACCGCTACCGCTGCTGCTGCCACCGCCATCACTACCACTACTACTACTACCACCATTGCCACCATCATGTCGCTGTCACCACCACCACCACTATCTTCATCGCAGTTGTCATTGATACTATAAGTACTACTGTCATCTTAGTACCACCACCATCGCTACCTCCACAACCACCACAATTACCATCACCACCACCACCATCACAATATAAAAATTAAAATATATAATTTGAAAATAATAAATTTCAAATTTGATCTTATACATATTAAACAATTTATTTTTAGTTCAACACTTAAATTTTTATCAAACAATTTTTCAGTTTAAAAAATTCAACATTCAACATTCAATTTTCAATATTCAGTTTTCATTTTTCAACTTTATCAAACACCACCTTAGGGTGTGTATTAATGAATTTGATTTGGGTTAACACTAAATCTAAAATTGAATAGAATAACTTTTTGGACCTAGGATCGAATCAATCTATTAGAATTTAATCAAACTAATCCCATGTAAGACCATCTTCAATCCTTCATCAGATCTTTAATTAAATTTAAATTTGATGAAAAACTGATAAAAATGGTGCTTCAACCGTTTCATCAGTTTGGTATCAAATGAAGGAATTGGTACTTTTTTCATCAAATGAAGGGAGCATTTATCCTTTCATCAAATATATAGGTGACAGACGTCCAACCTAGATAATCGATTTTGGGATGAATTTGATGAAAATTCAAAAACCTAAGTGATTCGTGATTAAATCAAGATTTAATTATTCCAATTCCCAATCAATTAAAACTCACAATCTAAATCATTAAGTACGTACGAAAGTGATTTAGATTGTTGTTTTTGAAAAACAATAAATCGATACGAACGATTTTTACGTGGAAAAACCACAATTGAAGCACCTTCAATTGTGATAAAAAAACCACGAGCGGAATGCCACTAATCAATCCACTATTGAAGAAAGAAAGATTACAAAGATAACAAACAAATTACCCAAACGCTTCTAATTTGTCTTCAAATCTTCTGTATATATTTCACCGCGACCTTCGTCTTGGAATTGATTAGATTGAAGTTGAATCCACAACTTCTATTGTCGAATCAACAACCACGCAAAATATCAAACTCCTTCGACACTCCACGCTTGAAACTCTGGATTCCACCGAAGAAAAACACTCTTGAATATGAACAATCAACCTCCTTGATGTGTGCTTATCAAAACATGAGTTTAATACTCAATCAAGACATCAAGAAAAACTAGTAAACAACCCCAAAAGAAAACCCTAAACACCTTAAAGAAGATCTCAAAAACCTAACCCTAGATTCAGACTTAAACAGGTACTTATAGAAAACAGGGGCAACGAAGCTCGCTCGAGCGAGGAACCAAATACACGTGTTTTCCTTAAGTGGCTTCACTCGAGCGCAGCTCGAGCCATGCTACCTGCGTTTGAGCGTACAATCTTCTTTCTCAGGTTTTTGGCAGACAGAAGCAGCTTCTAGCATAACATTTTCGTTTGAGCGAGAACTCCTTCGCTTGAGCGAGCAAGACAACAAACTTAGGAAAATTACAACTCGATAAAACATGTTTGTTCACGGGATTGACAAGACTAAGGGACCTAACAATCTCCCCCTTTGTCAATTCCTGGATAAAACATTCTAACAATTTCCTAGAAAACACACGCGCTAACGAAAACAACCAACCTACGCAACACAACCAACTCAGCTTAACAAAACAACTTGGACCAAATATCTGCAAAAATAGAAAACCAACACATCATGCGAAAATAATATGAAACGATATCATCATGCAAATATAATGTCTGCAAATGTCCAGTCCGCAAAAACAACCACAATGAGTATGCAAAAAAAAAAAAAAAAAAATATATATATATATATCTACTACCCCCATCAACATCATAAAAAAACATATATCTACTACCTGTATTTGCTTCATCCACATCATTTGTGCACAACAACTCCCTGTAGCAATGTACTCAGCCTCAGCAGTCGAAAGAGAGATGGCATTTTACTTTTTGTTATGCCAAGCAACCAAATTATTCCTAAGGTAAAAACACCCCCCGGATATACTCTTCCTATCATCAGCACACCCTGCCCAATCGGTATCAGAAAAATCAGTAATTTTAGCTGTAGTATCGGTAGAAAACCAAACCCCATACCCCCAGTGTCCCATTAATATATTTAATAATGCTTTTAACCGCAAGAAGATGAGACTCTTTAGGACTGGCTTGGTAATAGGCACAGACACCTACACTAAATGCAATGTTAGGACGATTGGCTGTGAGGTAAAGAAGACTTCCTATCATACTCCTATAAAGGGTAGGATCAACATCAGTACTAGAGGAATCTTTGGAAAGGTGAAGACTGGTGCTCATGGGAGTGCGTGCATGTTTGGCTGACTTGAGACCAAACTTTGACACAAGATTTTTGGCATACGTAGTCTGAGAAACAAACATACCCGAAGGAGACTGTTTAATTTGAAGACCCAAGAAATAAGACAACTCTCCCATCATGCTCATCTCAAACTCATTTGTCATGTAATTCAAAAAATATTTCACAAGATGATCAGCAGTGGATCCAAACACAATATTATCAACATAAATCTGAGCAACAAGAATATGAGACTTAGTATGTTTCACAAATAAAGTCTTATCCACACTACCCCTTTGAAAGTCATTATCAAGAAGAAAGGCAGTAAGTCTATCATACCAAGCTGGAGGGGTTTGTTTCAACCCATACAAAACCTTGTCTAACTTATGGACATGGTTTAGACATTTAGGGTCCTCAAACCCTTTTGGTTGCTCAACATAAGCCTTTTCTTTCAAGTACCCATTCAAAAAGGCACTTTTCATATCTATTTGAAGCAATTTGAAACCAAGAAAGCATGAAACACCAAGTAAAATACGAATAGATTCGAGACGTGCAATTGGGGCAAACGTTTCATCATAGTCAAACCCTCTACTTGTGTGTAGCCTTGAGCAACCAACCTAGCTTTATTCCTAACCACAGTACCATTCTTATCAGATTTATTCTTAAAGATCCACTTGGTACCTATCACATTCATGTCTCTAGGTCTGGGAACTAGAGTCCAAACATTGTTACGTTCAAATTGACCTAATTCTTCATACATAGCATTGACCTAACTATCATCTACTAAGGCCTCTTTTATATTCTTAGGTTCAATTAATGAAATATAACACATATGAGATACCTCATCCTGAATTTGTCTTCGGGTTTTCATTCGATCCGAGACACTTCTAATCACCTGTTGAGTTGGATGATTCAGTTTCACCCTTGCTGATGGTTTGAACTCAGGACTTGTGGTGACAGAAGCATCAGAAGTGGTGTCTCTCTATGTACTCTTTGGACTCTGACTTGCTTGAGAAGTTGGTGTTGTCTCAACTTCTTGTGCTTGGACCTCGGCTTCTTTTTGACTTTGTGGTTCAATATCCAGTATTGGAGACTCACCATTTTCTTCCTCATTTATCGCTGAAGTAAGAGAACCTGTGTCATCTATAACCACATTGATCGATTCCATTAAAGATGAAGTTCGTAGGTTATAGACTCGAAAAGCCCTACTAGTGGTTGAATACCCTAGAAAAATACCTTCATCACTTCTGGAGTCAAATTTGCCCAAAAGCTCTCTATCTTTGAAAATGTAACACTTACTCCCAAAAGTTTTGAAGTATTTTATATTAGGTTTCAATCCCTTCCACAATTCATATGGAGTTTGTAAAGTGCTGGGCCTTAAATACACACGATTTATGACATAAACAGCAGTATTTAGGGCTTCAGCCTAAAACTTTGGAGAAACTTTCTTATTAAGGAGCATGACCCTAGCCATCTCTTAAACAACCCCGTTCTTCCTCTCAACAATTCCATTCTGTTGTGGAGTAATAGGTGCAGAAAATTCATGCTTAATTCCATGCATATCACAAAAATCCGAAAACGAACTGTTTTCAAACTCACGACCATGATCAGTTTGGATTCTTATGATACGCCCAATGGAAACACCCTGTTCATTTTGGATTTTAAGGACTAAGGCCTGGAAAGCATCAAACGTATCGGATTTTTCTCTTAAAAAATTTACCCATGAAAAACAAGTAAAATCATCAATAGTTAAAAAAATGTATCTTTTACCTCCACTGCTTTCAGTGCGAGTAGGTCCCATTAGATCCATATAAACCAATTCAAGAGGGCGTTTGGTTTGTAAAGCTGTTCACCTTTTTATGAGGGGCACGAGTTTACTTTCCAAGTTGACATAGTCCATACACATGGTTCAGATTCTTACCCAGTTTAGGTACGCCTCTCACAAGCTCTTTGTTGGCTATCTTAGTTAGGTCTTTGAAATTAATGTGACCTAATCTGTGATACCACAGATCAATGTTACTTATGATGGCTGAGTGGCAAGTGAGATCATTAGTAGTAATAATCCCGTAGTAGTTATCAGATGTGCGAATCCCTTGCATGATAGTATTTCTCCTTTTATCCAAAATTTCACATTTATTTTTTGAAAACAATACTTCATGGTGGGAATCACATATTTGACTGATGCTCAAAAGATTTGCTTTAAGGCCATCAACAAGTAATGCATTTTCAAGCTTGGGAAGACCAGCCACACTTATAGAGCCCTTTCCAATGACTCTAGGAGTGCTACCATCTCCAAAGGTAACAATTCCACCTTCATATTTTTCAAGGGAGGTGAAGTAGGATTTGTCACTTGACATATGACGAGAGCACCCACTATCAAGGTACTACATGTGTGAGTCACGTGCTTTTAGAGCAGTGTGAATAACTAAACAAGTCAAGTCATATTTTCTTACCTATATCTTTTTGGTCTTAGCAAAATCAGGACCGTCAGTCTTGGTAAATGTCTTAGCGTTGTGAACACCCTCATGTATCTTGGTGTTCCGCCTAGACATGTAAGGTTGTCTTCTAACCCAAAAAGTATTACAATTTTTACCCTTTTGAGACACTTTACCAATCAATTCAAAGCAATAAGGACAAATGTGGCCATACCTACCACAATGATGACAAACAAAAACAGGTTTTACCTCCCTTTTGTTGATCTTACCCCCGTTAGGTAGATGAAGAGAGGGATCACCCTGGTTGTAACAACCCACATTTATGGCTTAGTCATGTTTGCATGCATTTATATGTTTTGCCATGTTAAGATTGCTGTAACTACCCATATTCATGTTGTAGTCATGTTCATGTTCATTTACATAACTTTGTCTTGTTAAGTTTGCATTTATGAATCTCGTCTTGCTTTGTGTTTTATGTGTTATGTCTTAGTGTTGCTTGCATACTTTGCCCCTTCCCTACTATGTTAAGCCTAAGTTATGTTAAGCCGAAGTTATGCCAAGCCTAGGTTACGTTACGCCTAGATCATTCCAAGCCGAGGTCATCTTCAGTCTAGAAGTATCTTGGAACCCCTTTGTTTGATCTCCACCTTCGCCCTGACATATTGGCCGAGATGTTATTATCTAGGCCGAGGTGTGAACCACCAAGGCCGAGATGTGTATTATCTAGGCCGAGATGTTACCTTTTCACCTGAGTGATCTTGTCTTGGAGTGGTATGGCCTAGACCGAGGTGTGGCACATCTAGGCCAAGGTGTGGCACAACTTAGTCAAGTGTTGTCCTTCCTAGCCGAGGTCATTGTCACCTTAGTTGCCGAAATCTTGTTGTTAGCCGATGTCATCACTTGCCGGAGTGCCTTACCTAGTAGCTTGTTAGATACACTTTGTCATAGTCTTGTCTTGTCAATTTATCACCTTTTTGAGGAGAACCAACCAGCCGTTGCCACGTGTTCGAGCTGAGTGTTAAGTCAGCCGAAAGAGTGAGTGTTAAGTCAGCCGATAGAGAGAGAAAACCTATCATTTCTATATCCTTGTTTTGAAGAAGGGAGAGAAGCTCTAGAAGAGGGAGAGGAGTTCTTGAGAGGAGGTAGATTTCCAAGCTTGATCCCTAGAGATTGAACCGATAGATCCGTGTTCTAAGGTTAGATTCTTGATCTGCTCATGTTGTTCTTTATGTTCATGTTATTGCATTGCATGATTGAATATGAGTTGTAAGCCATTCATTGCTTTGAAGTTCGGTTTTAGAAAGAGAAATAGCATTCATGTGTTCTTCAAGAAAAGTCATGTTTTGATCTGAAAGTTCATACCAAGATCCATGTTTTTGTGTTTGTTTTCACATGATCTTCAAGTACGGGTGCCCAGGTCCATGTTTTCGAACTCATAGCATGAAATCCCAGATTTTTGTAGTAAAGAAGTTATGGTTTTAGCATTCGTGTTCTTCATGATCTTCATGTTCATGATCTTCATGTTCATGTTCTTCCTGTTCTTCACGGGTGGAAACCCAGATCTCCAGACCTCACTTTCCGAGGTGTAGTCGCCGAGATCACTCTTACCTAGACCTCACACTTAGGCCAAGCATCGTATCTCACCTCGCCCTACCTTGCATGATCACTTACACCTTTAGTTTGTCTTGTGCGCACCTCGGCATGCAGCCGCATGCTGAAGCCAGGGTAGCCACACCTCGGCCAGGAGGTGTGGGACCTTGGCAAAGACCTGGTTGGTACCCAGCATGTCTCCCTAACATGTAAAACAGTGTTTTGACTTCCAGCATGTTTTCCGAGATCATTTGCATGCATGTAAGACTTGTTTTGAGAAGTGCATTCAGTATGCTTTGCCATGTGCTTGTAGGACTTGGACCTTTGCCTTGATCCCGACGTCCCAAGAACTATGTGAGTGATATTTTTAATAAAGTTATGTTCTTAAGGTTTTGATAAAGCTTTGCCTTGTTTTGATAAAAGTACTTGTTAAGCATGAATGATATCCCTATTTTATGTATCAAGTATAAGCTTTGTTTTGAATGGCAATGTATCAAATAAGCTTTGTTTTGACGACATTCTTGGAAAGTCCCTTGTGCTAGAGGACTCTAAACTTTCGCAGCACTCTAGTGTTAAAGGGCTACGGGCGTTTGTAACATAGGTCCCTCGTGCTGGAGGACTCTAAACTTTCGCAGCACCCTTGTTTGAGATATCTCCCTTGCCATTGACTGCCTTGTGCGGGTGGGTTTGTCTAATCGATTCCGGGTCGATTATTCCCTTGTTTTGGAAGTCCCTTGTGCTGGAGGACTCTAAACTTTCGCAGCACATCTTGTTTTGAGGGTCCTTCCGTGCTAGGGGACTTTAAGCCTAAGTAGCACCGTCCTTTCGTGCTAGGGGACGTTAAGCCTAAGTAGCACCCTTGTTAAGATATCGGCCACCGACGGACTATGAACGGGTGTGCTCGATGCCGAGGTTATGCTTTTGTTTTGAAGGACCAAGGTTATGCCGAGGTTATGTTTTAAGATTGACGTATGTTAAGTATGTAAGTTTTGAAGGACCAAGTTTCGAATGATGTTTTATTTCAAGCCAAGCTAAGCTATGTTATGTATGGTTTTGACAAGGATATAATATGTATTGTTTTGAAAAAATCTTGGGTATCATTCATTTAACCCCTTTATTACTTATACCATTCACCGAGTATCCAAGCTCACCCTCCCTATGTATGTATGTAGGTAGCAAGCAAGAAGTCGGCTACGCCGAGATGTGTGTTTTGTATGCATGTTATGTCGGCAGTGAGGATGTCGGCAATTTGAAGATTATGTTTCGTGACTTGTATTTCATGTATTTTGTTCATGTCGGCTCGAGAAGCCTTTTGTTAAGATGTAACGTGTACTTTACTTCATTTGTACTAAGTTGTAAAGCTATGTAAAGATGTATGCCATTTCATTTGACTTATGCACTGCTCTTATGGACCACTTGTATTTTAGATTATTGCTTCCGTACTTGTGAGCCCCATATACCTATACTCTGATTGTGTGTGAATTTTGAAAGTTGGCCTTCGGTAATCTCGGATTACTGGCCATCACGGCACCAAACTACTAGGGGCGGTTTGGGGTCGTGACACTGGTGCACCTTCAGCTTTCCCTTTGCTTGAGTCTTCAGGTCATGAGATGTAGAGGCCTGTCCCTTGTGAGCTGTCGCATTACCATAGCCTAGCCCACTTTTGTCACAACCCATTTGTTGAGACCCGAGGATGTCTTCTAATGACTTGGAACCTTTATTCCATATGACAATTGTGGTTCTAGAAATTTTGAGTTCTTCATCTGTATGACATACCATCTGTTCCAATATAGCTTGTGACATCTCAAGGCTTTCAATCTTCTCTTCATATATGGAATATATTTTCAGGAGTTCATTCCTTTCAGTCTCACAAGGTAGAAGTTTTCCACATAGGTCTTGCCTGTCATTAGAGATCTTGATGATATTATGCTTTGCTGTTACAAGTTCTCCTTTTAGCTTGACATTCTCACTTTCACATGCTTTGAGTTTGAGAGTGAGTTTGTCATTGATCTCGGACAAATTCAGAGATTCATCGTAAAGCTTTTCGTAAGCTTGTTATAGATCATCACCATCAATCTCATCATTGTCTTCTGATGTTTCATCATCTTTTTTTTGCTCCTTTTTCTCCTGGACCTCATCCAGTCGAGCAACTAAGGAAGGAAAGGTGATAGATGGTGGTGAAGATGACTCTCCTCTTTCATGAAATTGGCTCAGAATGTCCCATGCATCTTTGGCCTTTGTGCAGTGAGCAACCCGTTGCTATTCTTCATCAAAAATTGCTTCACGAATAGTAATCAGAACTCTTTGACTGCTCGGATTGTCAGTACTTTAAACATCCTCTTCAATGGCTTGCCAGCTTTCAGGGTCGAAAGCTCTTAGAAACGCCCTCATTCTGATATTCCAATATAAGTAATTACTCTCATCAAAGGTGAGAGCATGGTGCAAATTCTGACCATGAGCAAATTCCACTGGCTTCGGAGGAGGTTGAGTGAAAGTGGACCAGAATGCCATGAAAGCACTATCTCCATCGTCATCGGATTCAGTTTCTTTGAGTTCTTGCTCCGACCCGCTTTCATCATCCTAAGTCACTGTATAGACTTTTTTTCGATAGACATTCAAGAGCAATATGTCCAAACCCTTGACATTCATAACACTTGACCCCTTGCCCCTTTACAATCTTCTTTTCAATTTTAGGAGCAAGTTTTGGTGGAAAAGTTTTGGATTTATCATTACTTTTTTATTTTGAAATAGGGTCTCTAAAATTAGGCTTCTTTTTCTTTAAATTTTTTTTGAACTGTTTAGTAAACATAACCGTCATCTCGAACTCTAGATCAAACTCAATCTCAGGAGTTTTTGCAGTCTCATAAGCATTAGTGAAAGCCACACTATCTTTTTGTTTTTTCTTAGAAATCTGGTAGGCTTCATAAGTTTGCAAGTTTCCAACCAATTGATCAAGCTTGAGGGTATCAACATTCTGAGCCTCCTCAATAGCTATCACTTTTGATTGGAACCTCTCAGGTAAAGACCTCAAAATTTTTCTAACAACCTTAGCTTTAGGGATTTTTTCACTAAGTGTGAAACATGAATTCACGATGTCACTAAGTTTAGCATAGAAATCATTAAACGTCTCATCATTACGCATAAAAAGGGTTTCAAAGGCAGAGGTGAGACGTTGAAGTTTTGACCTTTTAATAGAAGTAGTACCCTCGTGAATCGTTTTAAGAATGTCCCAAGCCTCTTTTGCTATCTCACACTTGCAAATATGATGAAACTCTTTAGGTGTGACGGAGTAAAAAAGGGAATTGAGAGCCTTACTATTCTAACTTGAGTTTTGATAATCGAATGTGTCCCATTTATCAAGGGGTTTGGGAATATCAACACCATCAATGGTGACAATAGGTTCACTCCACCTATAGATCACACAGTGCCAAACTTTCTCATCGATAGATTTTAAAAACGCTCTCATACAAGCTTTCTAATAAGAATAGTTTGTACCATCAAGTAACGGAGGTCTATGGGTCAAGTTACCTGCACGAATTGAATTCATATCACCAATCACACAAAATCACACTCCTATAGTTTTGATAAAAATAAAGAGTGACTCGCTCTGATACCAATTGAAAAACCTAAGTGATTCGTGATTAGATCAAGATTTAATTATTCCAATTCCCAATCAATTAAAACTCACAATCTAAATCATCAAACACGTATGAAAGTGATTTAGATTGTTGTTTTCGAAAAATAATAAATCGACACAAATGATTTTTACGTGGAAAAATCACAATTGAAGCACCTTCAATTGTGATAAAAAAATCATGGGCGAAACGCCACTAATCAATCAACTACTGAAGAAAGATAGATTACAAAGATAACAAACAAATTACCCAAACGTTTTCAATTTCTCTTCAAATCTTTTGTATATCTTTCACCGCAACCTTCGTCTCAGAATTGATTAGGTTGAAGTTGAATCCATAACTTCTATTGTCGAATCAATGACCACGCACAGTATCAAATTCCTTCGACACTCCACGCTTGAATCTCCGGATTCCACCGAAGAAGAACACTCTTGAATATAAACAATCAACCTCCTTGATGTGTGCTTATCAAAACATGAGTTTAATACTCAATCAAGACATCAAGAAAAACTAGTAAACAATCCCAAAAGAAAACCCTAAACACCTTAAAGAAGATCTAAAAAATGTAACCCTAGATTCGTACTTAAACAAGTACTTACAGAAAACAGGGGCAGCGAAGCTCGCTTGAGCGAAGACTCTCTCGCTCGAGCGAGGAACCAAATACGCATGTTTTCCTTAAGTGGCTTCGCTCGAGCCACGCTACCTGTGCTCGAGCGTACAATCTTCCTTCTTAGGTTTTTGGCAGACAGAAGCAGCTTCTAGCATAACATTTTCGCTCAAGCGAGAACTCCTCCGCTCGAGCGAGCAAGACAACAAACTTAGGAAAATTACAACTCGATAAAACATGTTTGTTCACGAGATTGACAAAACTAAGGGACCTAACAATCTCCCAATTTGTCAATTCCCGGACAAAACATTCTAACAATTTCCTAAAAAACACACGTGCTAACGAAAACAACCAACCTACGCAGCATAACCAACTCAGCTTAACAAAACAACCTGGACCAAATATTTGCAAAAATAGAAAACCAACACATCATGCGAAAATAGTATGAAACGATATCATCATGCAAATATAATGTCTGCAAATGTCTAGTCTGCAAAAACAACCACAATGAGTATGCAATTTTTTTTTTTTTAATGAAATATCTGATGAACAATTGAAGATGCTCTAACTCGGATTGCAACCTCAACTATTCATCTTTATTAAGAATAAGTGAATAATTCATTTGAAAAATATAGAGTCCATTATAATATCATAGGCATCATTAGAAACTTAAAAATAAAAATAAAAAATAACAATAATGGCGGTAGAAATAAAAAAAATTGGTTTAATTTGTCATAAACTATCTTATCGGATCCATAATTTTAAGAAGTGTTGAAAAATCCAAACCAATCCGACCTTAGGTTCTCTTAATATTTTGTACACCCTACATATTGGGTCAAATTGGATACACTAACACTGTGTTTGGTTGAGAGATTTAAAAAGGAAAAGGAAAAAAGGTGTGTGAAATTAGGTGATATATAGGTATATTTTATTTATATTTCTCCTACTTTTTCCATTTCTCTTTCTAAATCTCTCTTCAAATCCCCTAACCAAACACAACATAAGAGCACCACGCCAACTTTAAAAGTTGGATATCCTTTAGGAAAATAGTATGGTGCACCCTCTTCAAAAGATATGTATCATATGCATCTTATAATTAAAAGTAAAACAACATGATTTTAATTTTTTGAGACATAATTCAAAAAAAAGAATAAATATCTTAATTTATATATAATATGAGACATAGCAAAAGCACTTATGAGTCAAAATTAAAAAAATAATAATTATAACTAAAAAAAAATAATATAATAAAAGTACATATGGTATACCCATTTTCCCTCCTTTAATTGATGTTGTCATTTTAGGGCCATTTCCCAAAATAAGCCAAATTTACAATTCAATTCCCAAACTAAGTCTAGTTTTGAAAGAATTCCCAAAATAAGCTAAATCGTGGTTTACAACCATGATTTCAACATATATGCGCATGTCTCGCGTGAAATCTGGGAAGTCTTAAAATCGTGGTTACAAAACGTGATTTTGATTAAGAAATCGCGGTTACAAAAGGCGCTTTTAATTAAATTTTTTTTCTTCTGAAATCACTGTTCTGAATCACACTTTTATCCAAAAAAAATTTATTCTGAATTCGCTGTTCTGAACCATGCTTTTTGACCAAAATTTGTTTCTGCTGAAATCGTGGTTCCTAACCGCGCTTTTTGGCCAAACACATGCACTCACACAAACACTCTCACTCTCTCATTTTGACTCTGACACAAACACAAGCAACCACTCACACACAGTCGCACTCAATATATATATATATATAAATTTTATTTCATAAAATTGAAATCAATATTAAATATATATAATAATTTATAATAACAAATATATATATATAATTATTATAAATTATATATTTATAATTTAATTTAATATAATTTAATATAAATTATAAATTTAATATATATATATTAAATTATAAATATATATTAAAATTTATATATATATATATATATATATTGAGTGTGACTGTGTATGTGAGTGGTTGTTTGTGTTTGTGTCAGAGTCAAAGTGAGAGAGTGAGAGTGTTTGTGTGAGTGCATGTGTTTGGCCAAAAAGCGTGGTTAGGAACCACGATTTCAGCAGAAACAAATTTTGGTCAAAAAGCGTGGTTTAGAATAGCGAGTTCAGAAGAAATTTTTTTTGGATAAAAGCGTGATTCAGAACAACGATTTCAGAAGAAATTTTTTTTAATTAAAAGCGTCTTTTGTAACCGCGCTTTCTTAATCAAAATCGCGTTTTGTAACCACGATTTTAAGACTTTCCAAATTTCACGCGAGATAGGCGCATATATGTTGAAATCGTGGTTGTGAACCACGATTTAGCTTATTTTGAGAATTCTTTCAAAACTAGGCTTAGTTTAGAAATTGAATTGTAAATTTGACTTATTTTGGGAAATGACCTCATTTTACTCTCCCAACCATTAAAAGGTAGATGTCCTATGAGGAATGTTGTCATTTTATTCCCCCAAGTCTTCTTAAGTGAAAAAAAAGTATGTTTAGATTTTTTTTTAAAAATTATAAATTATTAAGATGTTTGACATATTTTTAAAATATTTTTTTTGAATTTTTTGAATTTTTAAAGAGCAAAGTTAGAATATTAAGTCCCATTTTGAAGTTGACTATTTTAATTTTTTTTTTTATAAAAAGACGTTAAAAAGATAAAAAGATTGGTGTGATAATTTATAATAATTTTTTAATTACAAATCTCACTTCCCAAAGATAGTCCAAATGTTTTATCAAAAATTTGACACAAAGGAATAGGATATGGCTGAGCATTTGTAGAAATTTTGATAGAACATTCAAGTTTCGTTTAGCTTTAGATTTTTGGTTAAAAAAATACAAAAAAATAAAATTAGTTATATAAGTTAATAAGATAAAATATCATATTTAAATTATAATCATTACATTTTTTCTTTCATAAAAGTCAAAAAAATTTAAAAAAACTAAACAAAACGAGACTAAAAAAGTCACAACACAAAAAAACTAGCTACAAAAACTAATGCCAACAGAAGACTTAGGGACAATTTGAGAAGAAATTAAAAAAGTTAGTTTTTTAAACATTTTTTACACAAAAAATCACAAAAAGATCAATTTTTTTAACATAAAAAAGCTAAAAAACTAAAAAAATCAAAAAATTAATTTTTTATTAACTTCCAACAACACCACTTAGATCTCTATCATTTTTGTTTTTAAAATGTATTTATTTATGGGTATGGCTTGTGTTAAGTTCGAGATCAGACTGGATTGTATTGTTGGGCTTGTAGAGGCTTACTACGGATCTTGTTTTGATAATTCGAATTGTTCAATATGTAGAACTCGTCGAGTACTATATATTTGTAAAAAATCAAGTTGATCGGATATTGAGAACTATGTGATCAAATCAGTTTTGTATTAAAAAATAGACGGTGAAAAAATTAACAGTTGACAAAAAACTGTTTTGATCACATAGTTATGGATATCCGATCAACGTGATTTTTTTATAGATATATAGTACTCGACGAGTTCTATACATTAACAGTTCATATTATCAAAACAAGACCTATGGTGGCCCTTAGAGCATCTCCAACGGTAGTAGGCATTTTACCTATCTAAATATTACTATAAAGTATATATTTTATTTTGCCTATCAACTTTTTATGTTTTTACTCCAACCATGCTCTTTATTTTAGTTATTTATCCACATACTATTAATTTTATAGAATGCCACGTCAACAACAAAGATGGAGGGAAATGATCCTAATGATTGAATATATTTTGCCTAGCGTTGAAGGCTAGCTACATGTAGCTAGTGAATATGAGTTGAGCCAAAATGCCTAATCATATACCTAGTGCATTGGAATTGAAAAAAGTGAATCACACTAAACATTTTAACTAACAAATATTATATACCTAGTGCATTGAAGATGCTCTTACAGACTTAAAAATACCATCCAGTCCGATCTCAAGCTGCACACACGCCAAACCCTTTTATTTATTTATCTTTTAAAACAAAGTTTTCGGCTTGCTGTTGTCAGAAGCCTCCAACGTCACTCTCTCTCTCTCTCCCGTTCGTATCGTCCTTTGTGCTCGTCAAATTCAAACCATCCCACCAACGCTCTCGACACTAGTAAAATCCCATCTCAGTTCTCACACCTCTCATCACCCTTTCTCATCCTCCTCCTCTCTCTCTCTCTCTCCCTCTCTCTCTCTCAACCCTTTTGTCCTCCTATTACCTCCATTGGAGTCTGTCAAGCTCTATCTCTTGCAACCATGAATGCTCTTGCAGCCACCAAACGCAACTTCCGCCTCGCCTCTCACATTCTCGGCTTGGATTCCAAGCTCGAGAAGAGCCTCCTCATCCCCTTCAGAGAAATCAAAGTTAAAAAAAAAAAACCCTCTTTCTTCAATCCTCTGTTTTCATCTAAATTTTCAAACTTTTTTCACTTGTGTTTTGTCTCTTGTTTTTCAGGTCGAGTGTACGATCCCAAAAGACGATGGAACTCTAGTGTCCTATGTCGGATTCAGAATTCAACATGACAATGCTCGAGGTCCAATGAAAGGCGGCATTCGTTACCACCCTGAGGTAATTATTGTTGGTGCTAGTCTGTCCTAATTTCATTGAATTGGGTTTTGGGTTTTGGTGTTTTTGCACTGTTATAGCTGTGTTTTTATAGTGTGGACTCTTTCTATTTGATGTTTTGCATGTTTGAGAATATTTGTTGATGGAATTTATTTTGATATTTACTTGGGTTTTTTAGTTAGTGTTTTGAATATGGATCAGACTGGTGAATCTTGATTTGGGCATAATTCTGATTTTACTTTGGAGTTGGTAATCAAATTTTGTTTTGGCATGCAATTGCCTCTGTATATATTTTTGCATTTTTGTTTATAGATCATCAACCTTGATGATGATGCTAAGGACAACTGGTTGATCATTAAATTTATGTTCATGTGGATCAGAGTTGTGGTTATGATTTTAAGTACAGTTTTTTTTTTTCCCCTTTTCTTTTTCCCTTTTTCTTCTGGGATTTTTTATTTTATTTTATTTTATTATAATGATTCCCAAAGATTAATCTTGATATTTACTATAATCGTGACAATCCCTTGTTTATTCCAAATCAATGTTGTCAATATTCCTAAAATGTTTGCCAAACACGGGTTTAATGACAGATCTAGTAATTTTGAGAGCAATTTTTTTTTTCTTGGGACTACTTTGCAAAAAAGGGATGAAGCCAGGACTTGAACAGTTTCTAAATCTTTCACTCATTTAATGGAAGCTCAATTTACGTCAAATTTTACTAATTCATAGTGTGATTATGTGTTAACCAGCCATATATGTATCAACTGTACATAACTGGCAGTTTAACTGTATAAATGCTATTTGTATGTCATTATTTGGGAAAGTCATCAAGCATATCTATTTATAATGGCGTCTTTTGTTGCGACATGTGTTAGGTCCCTTTACTGTCAAATCCGGATACAAAACTTTGTGTTGAACAAGTTGTAACTTTCTCTATGTTTTTGTCTTTCCCGCTCGAGCGGGACCATTGGCGCTCAAGCGGAAATTAGGGTCTCTCAGTATTTCCTAGATCTTATTCAAGAGTCTTAGGGTTTTGTTTGAAGCTTTTCTTCTGAGGTTTTTGTGAGTTTTCCTTGATGTTTTTGAGAGAGTTCTAAACTTATGATTTGAGATTCATACATCAAGGAGTTTGTTACTTTATATTCAAGAGAGTTCTCTTCGGTGGATTCTGAAGATTCAAGCGTAGAGTTTTCAAAAGTCGTTTGATTCTGTACGCAGTCGTTAATTCGACAAGTGAAGTTGTGGATTCAACTTCAGGATTGATCAGTTCCGAGACGAAGGTGTGGTGAAAGAGTTACAGAAGATTCGAAGACAAATTGACTGAGTTGGGTAATTTGTGTATTATTTTTGTAATCTTTCTTTCTTCAGTAGTGGATTGATTAGTGGCGTTTCGCCCGTGGTTTTTGATTACAATTGAAAGTTCTTCAATTGTGGTTTTTTTCAAGTAAAAATTGTTTGTGTCGATTTATTGTTTATTCCGAAAAACAAACAATCTAAATCACTTTCGTAAGTGCTTGTTGATTTAGATTGTGTGTTTTGGATAATTGGGATTTGGAATATTTTCATCTTGATCTAATCACAAATCACTGAGGATTTTCAACGTGGTTTCGTTGTACATCCCTTTTTTTCTTTAAGTGGATGGACTTTTTTATTACAAAATAGAATTCTGAAACTTATTGTCGATTACTCTTTATGATCAAAACATATGATCATAACGTGTTTTTGTCGTCTTGCATCCTTGTATCCTTTAATGGATAATAAGATACAATATTGAATCTCTGAGGGAATACTTGGCATGCTTATAACATATCATTTACAATGTCTTATTTTATCGTTTTCTGATTTTGTTATTTGTTTCAATTTATGGTTTTGCCATCTTTCAATTAATTTGTAATAGCATGAAATGTAATTTGGAAGAATCAATAAAAAACGAAATGAAAAAAAATTCAGATTTATTTTAATTTACATACATCAATAATGGGAAGGAAACATAGCACTAATGGGTCAATGGATCTTGTTAATCAATTCATTGGACCTTTTGGTCTAACCCATTGAGCTTCGCAAATTCTTATAATCAATCTATATTGATAATTATTTAAATTGTTCTTTAAGACAGAAAAAGTTCTATGATGTTGCGGTCCTGATCTCGTGTTTACATGGTAGAATTCCCAACAAAATTCATCTTCCTGTTCAAAAATCAATATTTGTCTTGCTTATATATAATATCCTACAATAGTTATTACATTGGAATGAAAGTATATTACCTCCTTTTACATGCTTATCTACTAGAAGTTAATAATCATGCATAAAGGTGACGATGAAAGCTAAAATATTTAAGGTTTTCTTTGTTTCATACTTGCTTAAAATTTTTCAAAACATATGTTGCAAGGTTGACCCAGATGAAGTGAATGCTCTGGCTCAACTAATGACATGGAAAACAGCAGTAGCTGATATTCCATATGGTGGAGCAAAAGGCGGTATTGGTTGCAACCCAATGGACTTGACAAAGAGTGAGCTGGAACGTCTTACTCGAGTGTTCACCCAAAAGATCCATGATCTTATAGGAATACACACTGATGTTCCTGCTCCTGACATGGGAACTAATGCACAAGTATCACCCCCTTCTTGTCACCCTTAACACTTCAAAAATCACATATATATATGTATATTTCAAATGCAATTGTTGTTACTTTATGCTTTATTTGGACAGACAATGGCTTGGATTCTAGATGAGTACTCAAAATTTCATGGGCATTCACCTGCAGTTGTTACAGGAAAGCCTATAGTAAGTAGGAGAATCAATGTTGAAAAGGCAACAAAATAGATATAGAAGTTGTGATCGATATGATGTAAGTGAAAAACGTTTACTAGTGCTTGTTTGGCATTTTAGGATCTCGGAGGATCGCTTGGCAGGGAGGCTGCAACTGGACTCGGAGTGGTTTTTGCAACTGAGGCTCTACTCGCTGATTATGGGGTGTCAATTTCAAAAATGAAGTTTGCTATCCAGGTACTTTTAACATCATGAAGTTTCATTCATCTATGTGCTTAATATCCTAATTATTAATTTTGTTACATTGATTAATTTCTTAGGGATTTGGAAATGTGGGCTCATGGGCAGCCAAGTTTATTCATGATCGAGGTGGAAAGATTGTGGCAGTAAGTGACATTACTGGGGCAGTTGAGAACCCCAACGGGATTGATATTCCGGCTCTCCTGAAACACAAAGATAGCACAAACAGTTTGAAGGGGTTCAATGGTGGAGATGCTATGGATCCAAACAACTTGCTAATTCATGAATGTGATGTTCTCATTCCATGTGCTCTAGGTGGTGTTCTCAACAAGTATGTGCTCTGCCAATCTATGAAACCCGTATTCTCTGCTTATTCCTTCCTTGTTGCATAGGTGCATTAGTGCTTTTTTAGCTTTACATAATCCATCAAAAATAAATTATCACAAGTCAAACATATCCTATGGCCTGTCCAACGAGAAAAATGATTTAGTATATCCTTGTCAGCTATACATGTTTTGAAGTTCTCATTTACTAGAATAGAAGAATGTCTCGTAGATATTAGTTTTGACTTGTTTGTTAAGCACTAATGACACAAGTTTTGTTGTTCAAAGGGACAATGCTGCTGATGTGAAAGCAAAATTTGTTATAGAAGCTGCAAATCATCCTACTGACCCTGAAGCAGATGAGGTAATGAGGCATCCATGGTTCTTTCTAGTACATACTTCTTGAAGAGGCACAACATGTCAAGCAAATAAATACTATCTCATAATACATCTCCTATGCAGATTTTATCCAAGAAAGGAGTTGTTGTACTTCCCGACATCTATGCAAATGCTGGAGGTGTGACTGTGAGTTACTTCGAGTGGGTTCAGGTAGCACAAACAACGAGAAAATCTACTCGTGTGTTTTAAAATATGCAAATATTAAGTCCATGACATAATTTGATATGTGTGTGTGTGTGTGTGTGTACTGCAGAACATTCAAGGGTTCATGTGGGATGAAGAGAAAGTGAACCATGAGCTTGAGAAGTACATGAGGAGAGCTTTTCATGAAATCAAGGCGATGTGCAGTACCCATGGATGCAACCTTCGTATGGGTGCGTTCACTTTGGGAGTGAGCCGAGTTGCACGTGCCACCCTCTTGAGGGGTTGGGAAGCATGACTCATATAATTCCTTAATAATAATATGCATCTGCTAGTTTCTGCTGCTGATGAGGAAGAGATGACGATGAAAGTTTGTCGCTCTGTTTTTGTCTCTTATAGTCAGTGGAATTCAGTAGGTGTTACTCTAGTGTCGTTATTAGCTAGTACCAGTTTATAAAGCTCTTAGTGGGCCATTGGGGAACAAATGTTGAAAGTTTTTACTTAAAAAGTAGAATGAATAAATTCAAAGCTGTGTTCTTCGCATGCTATTTTGTTCTGTGCATATGCTACCAAATTGACTAAATTTCTACTGCATTGTCGAAAGAAATTATTTCATAACGATCAAGAAGAAACAAAAAAATCAAGACTTTCTCAAACGTGACCAAGAAAACAAATATGTTCAAAAAACTTGATCTTAGTTTATGTCAAAATCGAAGTAAATCAAATCTTGCTCACCCCTACATTATAATGACAAATTTGGAGATATACGAAATGGTTAGATTTTTCTCATATTCACATTTCAACATGAGAGAACTTAAGGAAGGGGTAGAGCCCATCACAGGTATTGTTTCGATGATCCAAACTGTTCACTTTTTAAGATTCGTTGAGTAGAATATTTTTGCAAAAAATCAAGATAATAACACCGGTAGTTATATGTTTGAATCAAATTTATATTACAAAAAATAGATAATTATTCTTGAAATTATATTTGTTGTCTATTTTTTAAAAATAAATATGATTCAAACATATAACTACCGATGTTTAATCATCTTGATTTTTTGAATAAATATTTTACTTAACGAGTCTAAAAAAGTCAACAGTTCGGATCACTGAAATCGGTTCCAAAATAAGCCTACAAAGCTCAAATGCTCGAGCCAAACGCTACATTAAAAATGAGGATTTTTTTTAGTCCTCTTGAAAACTAAGAAACTAAATGGACTTGAAAATTATATACAAATAGTATGTAATTTATACAATGTGTCAATTTGGTTCCTGTTGTTTCAATTTGCTCGATTTTGCCCTTTAATTTAACAGATTGTGTCATTTTAGTCCAATAAATAATGGTTGTTAAGTTTGGTAGACGGAAATTCAAACTATGTATCAATTTGGTCCTTGTAGTTTACACAATGTGTTAATTTGGCCCATGTCAAAATCAAGCAAATTAAAACAACAGGGACCAAATTGACACATTGTGTAAACTACATGACCAAATTGACACACTGTGTAGACTTTCCGTTCACCAAACTTAACAACTATTATTTATTGGACTAAAATGATACAATCTGTTAAATTAAGGGTAAAATTGAGCAAATTGAAACAACAAGGACTAAATTGACACATCGTGTAAAATATATAGACTATTTACATAATTTATCCAAATTATAAATAATATCAAATAAGATACAAATTCTAATTACCAGATTTATGGATAAAAATCAAATTAAAATAAGGGGATTACCGAAACCACAACTCCATTATAATAGTAATTTGATGTCATAGTATTAATCCTATTGCTCCATCTAATAAAATAAAATAAATAAATAAATAAAGTATTCTTAATATATATATATATATATATATATATAACCTCATTCAACATTCTAGTAATCATTAATCCAATCCATCATCCCATGATATTATCAATCCCATTTTACAAAAATCATATATACAGCCCCCGGTGAAGCACAAATTGAGGGTTCAATTTTTTTATCAACAAAAACAGACTTTATTAATGAAAACATCAAAATACAAAGAGGATAATGACAAACCAACTGTGTGGGTGATTTTCCGACCACACTGCCCGCTTAGTAACTAGCTGGAGAGCACTGACAGAATAGATGGCACCTGACTGACCTGCAACAGAAATATAAGAATCCCGCGGTAGTTTCGACCACCCGGGAGCACTCCAACGATCAAGTCAGTATATTTCTCAAAGATAAATCAAGTACTAAACTCACAAGCTTGAGTATCAAAAGCATACCTTAGACCCATGGAGGTGCCTCTCTTTTATAGCCAATACAATTCTAGTCCCAATACGAGTCTGGCCCTAATGGACTTAAGATTATTGCTAATCTGGGACTCTCAGTGGGATTAGGATAAACTCTTCTTATCTTTACCCAAACTGAAGTCTTCTCCCAATCTAGGACTTTTGTTCATATCCAAGTTGAGTTCCCTCTTCATTCTAGAACTCTTGTCCCTTATCCGCTTATCTCGGATTCCGATATCTTCGGAGGCAACCTCGGCCTAGCCGAGATGACCTCGGCACAACGACCAAGACATGTGGCACCTCGGCTGACACGTCGGCGTCACCTTGCCACGTGTTGATACTCAGAAAATACATCCCTACACCAACAATGGGGAGAGGAAGAGATCAATAGATAAAAAAGACATGATAATTTACAGGAGATTACCGGCAGCAGCAACTTATGATCAGAGATGAAGGCTTGTTGAAGAATCTACGGACCGCCACTCCCATTTATATTCTCCGGCTCACCTGATTTTGCCACTGATGCGATGAATATTTTTTTAATTTAAGCCATCAAAGAAAAGTTGCAACATGAGAAAGCGTGTCATCGGATGGGATGGCAAATGTATCATTCCATTCCAGTAAGAAATAACAAAGAAACCAAAGAAAGAATACAAAAGTGCAGAACGAAAACTGCCAATAATGTCACCGGCTGACAATAATGTTGATAAGTAGTCAGTTAATTTCCCCCAGATTGTTATAGGACTGAGTAAGGAATCTGTGAAATCCGTAATCCGATCCAGTCCAGTCCAATCCGATAGGTTTGGATTGGTTTTTTGAATCTGTGGTTCGGTTCCGGATTGAAGAATTAAAAATCCGTAGTTCACGGATTGGTTCCGGATTGAACCCCACGGTTCCGAATTGGAACCGATCCGGACCGTATACAAATAGTCTATATTTTTATTATACATCCTCCCCCATAGTATCTTCTCTTATTCCATATAAAACATAAACTCAAACCTAAACCCACATAATATCTTCTTTTATTACTTTTGTTTGTTAGTTTTAATTTTAATTTGTAATGGTCTAAATACTTATGGTGAAACCAAGTTGTTTAAATTCTAGAACAGTATATCGCTATTATAGAAAGATATGTTGCTATTGTGGAACTAATATAGCGTTAAGTTCATATTTTTATGAAATTAAAGTATTATATATATATATTTTGTTATTTAATTATGGGAATCCGTGGTCCTAAACCGATCCAATCCGTATTTAAATGGATTGGTTCGGATTGGTTCCATGATTTAAACGGATTGGATTGGTTTCAATTTTTCAGGAACCGTAAATAACGGATTGGTCCTGGTTTTACTCCAATTCGATCCAATCCGGACCATGCTCACCTCTAGATTGTTAGGATTAGGTAACCTGTTTGGCACATGAATAAGCAATCATAAACAACAACACGAGATTTGGCAATTGCCTACGTCCACGGAAAGAGATATTCACTATAGAATTATCTCGGAGGGAGTTTACAACACTCACACCCCTCTCTCTCTATAGCATTCTCACTCACCCTGGTTATATAAACACACACTCTGTGTTCTCTTATTTTTCTTCTCTTCCTCTTAGGATCTATATACACACAGCGAGAGGGAAACCAAGTCAAGAAAGAAGAGTTATTGAGTTGGCTGCCACTTGCCATCTTTTCTCCTACTTCTTGACTTGGAGAGCCACCCTTTAATGACTCTTCCATGTGGGCTGGAGCTAACACAGATAGTCATCAAACAGAACAGAAAGAGAATACTTGATCTGAGAAGTAAAGAAATCATGATGAACAACGCAATGAGGAATACAACTTCATTATCAAGGACTCCGCTATTTGGAAGGTTAAGTCCAAAAGTGGACGCGATGGTGATAAAAATCTTGATTGCAACTGGGATCATGCAGATTGCCAATAATAGTAAATTTAGTATGAGTTGGCGTTTGTAAATTGCGGATTTCATACTTCGTCCCAGTCTAACAATCCATCCATTTATAACTTCCAAAACACTCAATAGTAGTCGTACCAAACTGAGAAATGGATCCTCCAATGATACACTTTCATCAAGTTCAATCCATCCGCATATACGTTCCAAAAAATCAACACCCGACTTTAAAAAATCAGCCAGATTATACGTATTATTAGCACCATCTACAAATTCTGGGAATAACATATCAAGAATTTCTCTTCTCGCTTCACTTTCATCAAATTCCATAGCGAAGTCTCTGGCCGTCAAACCCTCCAAATTCTTTGCAATGCTGTTCATGTAGTATTGGTTAAGTATTGACTTCACAATCTGCACAAACCAGATGTGCACAAAATCAATAATTTATTAACCACACTTATATATCACTTATTTATTTTACTAATTTATATTATCGATTTACATGATAAGATATTATTTGTTTGTTTTAATTTATTAATAATTATTTTCAGAGAAAAAAAAATTAATTGTAAGTATTTATATAAATGGTAATACAAAAGAGTGATAAATAAATAGTGACATACAAAATTTTCTAATCTATTATATGTTTGGTTTGTTTTTGGGATAAGAAAAAATCAGATGTTTTTTTGAAAAAATAGAAACTAATTTAAAAAAATAAATATCAAAAAATATTTTTAAATTTTAAAAAATTATTTCTAACCTCCCAAAAGACCAAATCATATAAAAATGATAAGTATTTTTGATTTTCTTTTAATTTCTTTCACCAAATAAAATTTTAAATTATTTTAAAAATAAAATTTTAAAAATCAAATCAAACATGACCATGTTTAAAATGTGGAAAAATGCTTGGGAGCACTAATTAGTGCTCCCACTAATTAGGTGGCAGTGGGTCCCGCCATTAATGATGTGATGTTTTGGTCTTGGAGTTGTATTTTTTTTTTTTTTTACTTTTTTAATGCATTAGTGCTATTAGTGGTGATATTTTTAGTGGGATGAATCATTGTTGTAAAATGTGTGCACACATGAACACGGGAATGACACGTGGGTCTATGTTAATACTTAGCGCTGCTGTAGCAATGACTTCGCAAAATATACAAACACCTCCATCCAATTAGTTAAAATTTTATTACATTTTAATTTAAAAGTTATTTTTTTATTTTTATTTTGCCTATACATCTAATATTCTCTAATAAACTTTCTATTATTTCTCTATACTATTTAAAAATTAACTTTATTCATTTTAATTTAGAATTGTTTTTTTATAAACTTAACACAATTAATTCTAAAATATGAAAAGTAATATTTTTTTTTAATATATTTTTTTGATAACCGGATATCTAGACTAACTTACACACATCTTCATTAATCGTGGGAGACCAATCTCACCGCTTACTTGCGAAGCCCCATGTAAAGCCAAAGGAAGTACCCTATATGTACTAGCTCCAAAGAACTTATTACGGCTAGTGAGTATGAAACCTGAGATTGTGATTGGGAGAGAGTACAATTCTAGACCCTAAGTTGTGTCCACTAGACCAACCCCTTGAGGTTATATATTTTTAATATTTCATTAGGCAAAATTGCTAGCTATATTCGTGGAATCAAAAACTATCCAAACTAAAATGACTAACTTGATGGATAGTTTGACGGTGAAATTTGGTGTTTTTCTCGCTATTTTAATAGGAAAAAAAACCATAAAAATGCTCTAAACCAGATAGGAATATCATGAAAACAAAAACATTTCCAAATAGGTAGTTCAGTTATTTGGAAAATATATACCATTCTCTTGAGTTTCTTTTCCATAAAGGACTATTTATCTATGAGAAAAAATAAAAAAAACTTAACAACTTGATTGCGTTTAATTTTAGGGATGTGTTTCTCTCCAGTCTACAATGTGGATTGGAGCATACTGTTGGGCCTGTGGGGTCAATCATAGGTTTTGTTTCGATAATCTAAACCGTTCAATATGTAGAACTCGTCGATTATTTTATCTCTATAAAAAATAATGTTGATTGGATATCGGTAACCTTTTGATCGGAACACATTTTTGTCAATAGTAAATATGATTTGAAAAATAAATTGTTAACAAAAATATGTTCCGATGAAAGGGCTATAGATATCCGATTAAGGAGATTTTTTGTAGGAATTAAGTACTCAACGAGCCTTACACGTTGAACAGTTCAGATCATCAAAATGACACCCATGGTGGGGTCCCACGGGCCAAACACTACAAAAACCCAACTCTCAATTTTAATATTATGATGTATGGTTTTATACAAAATCCTAAACTTACTTTTTTTTTTTTTTTTTTTTTATGTAAACATACTTCCAAAATTTTTAGAAAAAATAAAATAAAAATAATACTATACATAAACATATATATTTTTATTATTACTAAACACAAATCTATTGACCTTTGTGTCTTAGGTCTCTTTTGGCATTTAGGTTGAAAGAGAGCTTATTGGTTTTTTAGCTTTTTTGGGATACATCACCTCTATATTTTTTTTGTACATTTTTAAAAATAAAAAATGGCAAAAAAAATCAAAAAATTATTTTTTACCTACTTCTCAAAATAAGCCTCAATAGTAAAGATTAGTGCACAAAATTTGTGGATAGAAAAATATCTAGAAAAATCATCTGTCATTGAGATTAAACTATTCACTACAATATATAAAATTTTAGGGATAATGTATTTTTGTTTTTAGAAGTGAAAATTTTGTTGTAAAAAAATTTAGAAATCAATTCTTGTAATCACGAGGGTTGTCGCTGTAGGAGATCAACCCAAATTGAGTTGGCAGCCACATGGAAGGGTGGCCAACCCACATGGTAAAAGGAAGGCAAAGGAGAAAGCATGGAGTTGGCCATGTGAAGTCTTCACATGGTGGGACAAAGCTTTCAACTGGACGCCAGCAACAAAGGAGAATATTGGGCTGGCAGCCAACACACCCATGAGGCCTCCTCCACCTTCTGTTTTGGTGTATAAAATGGAATGGTGATGGTGAGTTGAAAAACACGGCAAACATAAGAGAGAAACACACTGCTGAGAGAGAGGCACAAAACAGAGAGAGCTAGTGAGAGCTATATTCTGTTTGTGTATCAGAGAGTGTGAGAGAGTGTGTTATATAGAGAGACAGTGAGTTGAGAGTGTGTAATCTCCTCCATTTGTTATATATAACAACATCGCTCCCGTGGACGTAGGCCGGTTTGCCGAACCACGTTAAAAGTCTTGTGTTTTTGCTTGTGAGTGTCCCCTGGTGTGCCCAAGATCCGCAACAGTCGCTAAATGACTGCTGTAATCTTTTCTCTTGTTCTTTGTTCCTTATTCTTTGTATTTTCTCCTTCTTATTCTAATAAAAAAATTTCTTTGTTGATAAAATAGTAATAATAATAATAATTTTAGTTCTAAAAGAATAATAATTCGACACTAAATGTCGAATTTGATCCATAAAACTAGTATGAAAACGGAAGAATAGATAGATAGCATGCCTGGGGTTGTAAAGTGAACCCTGCAAAATGCAGCACGGTGTTACCTTTATTATCCGTCCAAGTTAGGATCTTCCGTGCATGGGTTTTGTGCATCCATCTTAACAGCACTTTAGAAACTTCTGAATTCGATCTTTTCACAGCAATATGCAATGCAGTCTATCACGACCCAACTCAAGGGTTTAGGGTTGGAATCCCAACTTTATTAACTTATTCTATTTGTAATAAATTAAACTATGCAAGCGGAAATAAAAATAATTAAACAGGAAATTACTTCATTTTACTATTTTAACAAGAGAAAATACATTTATAAGGCTTTTATTTTTTTATTATTCAGTGACCGGTCCCGAGTAGAATAAAAGGGAGCAAAAATATAAAAAAGAGAAGAAAGACAAAAAAAGTGGTTCAACATCAATCCACGTGCGGGTTCTATTTCGTGAGGTTATGGGTTTCCTCTACATCTCGTCATCTGAAAGGGTAACAACTATAAGTACATAGCAGAGTGAGAAATATTATGCTAAGAGTACATGGAATACAAAATAACCATGGATAGTTAGTTAAGCCAAAACATTTACATAACTCAATTTGGTAAAATAAATCATTTAAGTGGCAGAAACTAAAATACAGAAATTATGTAAATAAATAACCATAACCACGGTACAGAACAAAACATAATAGAGGTCACAGAAGTGACAATCAGAACAGAGGTCAATGGATCCATGACAAACAGAGGACCACGAAGTGGCCAAACAGAGGCAAATAGTTATTTAAGTCTCCCAAAGCGTAGGACTCCCGTGATGGTACTTACAAAACATAATTATTTATAAGGTCATAGTCAAATATATACTAAAATTTAAACAAACATATCCATGAGTTTCATTTTAGATAAATAGAGTTCAAAAACTAACCCATGTAATTGAAATATTAATATAATTTATAATAATTTATAAACATAACGTGTGTGAAATAAATTATGATAAGTCAAAACGTAAGTAAAATATATTATGGTGAGTCCAAATATATAACTCATCTTAAGATTGAGTCTCACTATTTCCTTCATATTTTTCCTACCTTCACAAGATCCCCTTCTACACAATATCTCTAAGAATTTTCCTTCATTTTTCCTCTCATACCCCCCCTCTCCCCCTCCCCTCAATTTTTTCTCTCATACCCCCCCTTCCCCCACCTTCTTATATACACAACCCATGATGCCTAAACATTGATGACTCACTCCCCCTACAGGTTAGAGGGTACACGTGGCACACAACCTTCTCTCCTGGAGAGATCACAAATCTTCTTAATTAATTACCAAGTATTTGATGTTGGCCTTATCATGTCAGCATGCTTATTATTATTATTATTATTTATTTATTTACTCTTACCTTTATATTTATTTATTTACTATCTTTAATTCTAATTTGGCCCAACTAGTATTATAATTTTATATTTGTGTTAATTTGGCCCCAATTAATAATCCCTAATTAATCCCATATTTGATAACCCAATACCAAATTAGATTTATTTACTTATCATTATTTATTTAATAATACATTATCACATACACCCACAATTATATATAACTATAAATATTTATGTGATATTTAATTAAACGTTCAGGGTGTCACATTTCTCCCCTCCTAAGTAGAAGTTTGTCCCCAAACTTGACGTACCTTAATTTTCGAAGAGGTGTGGGCATTTGGCTCGCATTTGACTTTCCGTTTCCCATGTAGCTTTTTCGATACGATGATTTTTCCATAAGACCTTTATCAGCGGTATGGTCTTGTTTCGGAGAATTTGATCACGACGATCGAGAATCTGCACTGGTTGCTCTTCATAAGAGAGATCTTCTTGAACTTCCAGGTTCTTATAGTCGACGACATGTTCTGGATCTCGGAGGTACTGTCGGAGCATTGAAACGTGAAACACATTGTGGACATTGGATAGTTCAGGAGGTAGTGCAAGGTGATAGGCTACAGGACCAATCCTTTCCAGTATCTCGAATGGCCCGATGTAATGTGGGTTTAACTTTCCTTGCTTTCCAAATCAGATAACTCCTCTAGTTGGTGAGATTTTAAGGAACACATGATTTCCTACTTGAAATTTCAAGTCCCGTCTCCGTATATCTGCATAACTTTTCTGGCGGTTCTGAGCAGTGCGAATTCGTTGTTGGATGAGTTGAATTTTCTCACTTGTGACTTGCACGATCTCATGGCCTAACAGTTTCCTGTCCCCGACTTCTGTCCAACACAGAGGTGATCGACATTTCCTTCCATATAGAGCTTCGTACGGTGCCATTCCAATGCTTGCTTGGTAGCTGTTGTTATAGGCTAATTCCACTAAAGGTAGGTGATCATCGCAGTTACCTTTGAGGTCCAATACGCACACACATAACATGTCTTCCAATGTCTGGATTGTTCTTTTGGATTGCCCATCCGTTTGTGGATGATAAGCCGTGCTAAACTTCAGTGTAGTCCCCAAAGCTTCTTTTAATTTTTTCCAGAAGTAAGTCATGAAGTGGGGTCTCCGTCAGACACGATCGAAACTGGGATACCATGCAAACGAATAATTTCATTGATGTATAAAGTGGCAAACTTATTAAGGGAGTACATGATTTTGATTGGTAGAAAATGCGCCGGCTTCGTCAATCGGTCTACTATAACCCATATTGCATCATTCTTCGAAAATGACTGTGGTAGCCCGACCACGAAGTTCATAGTGATGTGCTCCCATTTTCATTCAGGAATAGGGAGTGGTTGCAGCAGTCCTGCAGGTCTCTGATGTTCTGCTTTAACACGCTGACAATGCAAACATTTAGAGACATGGCTTGCTATGTCTCTTTTCATTCCTATCCACCGGTAGTGTTCCTTTAGATCATGGTACATCTTTGTGTTGCCAGGGTGGACTGCAAATCTCGAGCTATGAGCTTCTACCAGTATTTTCTTCTTGAGTTCCGGAATGTCGGGTACGCAAATTTGATTCCTAAATTTTAGTATTCCATTACTTATAGTGAAATCAGGGTCAGACGTACTTCTTTGCTCATCGTACTTGTTCTTCAAAAGTTTATCTTCACACTGGCGCGCTTTAATTTCTTCAATCAATGTAGGTTCCACGGTTATGTTGGTGAGTAGTCCATTGATCTTGCGGGAAACGAGAGTACATGTCAAACCTCTGGTCATCTTTCGACTCAGTGCGTCTGCCACCACGTTAGCTTTGCCTGGATGGTGATGAATCTCTACATCATAGTCTTTCATAAATTCTAGCCACCGCGGTTACCTCATATTCAATTCCTTCTGTGTGAACAGATATTTAAGGCTCTTGTGATCAGTGTAAATCTCGCAGGTTGCACCGTAGAGATAATGACGCCAGATTTTGAGGGCAAAGATTACCGTAGCCAATTCCAAATCATGAGTCGGGTAGTTCTTCTCGTGAGTCTTTAATTGTTGTGACGCATAAGTAATAACTTTTCCGTTTTTCATGAGAACACAACCCAAATCATTGTTTGAGGCATCACTATAAATTACGAACCCATCTGCTCATGTAGGGAGTGCTAGTATAGGAGTTGACACAAGTCGAATTTTTAATTCTTGGAAGCAATGCTCTTGTTTGTCAGTCCATTCAAAGGGTGTGTTTTTCTGAGTTAGCTGGGTCAAGGGTGATGCTATCTTTGAGAAATCTTGCATGAAGCGTCGATAATAGCCAGTTAGACCCAAGAAACTTCGGATTTCTGACACATTAGTAGGTCGTGGCCAATCCACGATTGTTGCAACTTTTTGGGGATCAACCGAGATGCCATCTTTGTTAATGACGTGAGCGAGAAAGTGTACACTAGTGATTCAGAATTCGTATTTCTTCAACTTGGCATAAAGTTTGTGATCACGTAGTGTTTGTAGAACCGTTTGCAAGTGCTGCTCATGGGCCTGTAGTGACTTGGAGTATATGAGGATGTCGTCAATGAAGACGATGATGAACTCATCAAGATAGGGTTTGAACACTCGGCTCATGAGGTCCATGAAGGCTGCTGGGGCATTTGTGACGCCAAAAGGCATGACAAGAAACTCGTAGTGCCCGTAATGGGTTCTGGAGGCAGTCTTTTCGATGCTTTCTGTTTTGATTTTTAGTTGATGGTAACCAGAACGCAAGTCGATTTTGAGAATACTTGGGCACCTTGAAGTTGATTGAACAAGTCATCAATTCGTGGCAGAGAGTACCAGTTCTTGATGGTGACCTTGTTCAGCTCTCGGTAATCGATGCATAACCTCATCGTGCCATCCTTTTTCTTCATGAACAATATTGGAGCTCCCCAGGGTGAGGTACTAGGTCGAATGAAACCTTTGTCCAGTAGTTTCTAGAGTTGAGTCTTCAGCTCTTTCAATTCTGTCATCGACATGCGATAAGGAGCTTTTGATATTGGTTGTGTGCCAGGTTGGGCTTCAATGGTGAACTCGATTTCTCAATCAACCGGAATATCGAGTAGATCTTCAAGAAAAACATCTGAAAATTCTCGAACCACGGGGATTGCATCAACGGTGGGGGCCTCTTTTTGTGTATCAATTACATAACATATATAACTATCACACCCTTTTCTTAGAAGTCGTTGGGCTGTCATGAAGGATATAATACAGGGAGGGTTGGAAACTCCAGCTTTATCAAAGACAAGTTCGGGTTGGTTTGGTAACCTGAGGAAGACCTTTTTGGCTTTACAATCAATAGAGGCGTGGTTGGCAGCCAGCCAATTCATACCTAAGATCACATCAAAGTTCCCAATGCGGAGGGGAATCAAGTCTACATATAAGGTTTGGACTTTTAAGGATATAGTACATGATCTGTACACATCAGTACTACAGGCAGACTTACCAGAAGGAAAAGATACAGAAAATATATCCTAATGGTTCGGGTGTTGTTGCCAACTTGGTAGCAAAGTGTGGTGCAACAAAAGAATGAGTTGACCTAGAGTCAATGAGGACATGAGCTAAATGACCACAGACAGAAAGTGTACCTGACATAATGTTTTTGGTAACTTTTGGTTTTCCAAGTACCAAGGCGAAAGCCCGTCCTTGGCCTTTTTGGTCATTCCTCTCACCTCCAGGTCCCGCAGGTTTTCTGACTGGGCCAGAGGGGCTGGTTGTAGGATTAGTTAGCTCTGGACAATCCCACAACAAGTGGCCAACTTGACCGCATTTAAAACATGCTCCCGTGTCTCAATGGCATTGTCCCTAATGAGCCTTCCCACAAGTGGGACAAATTGGAACAATGCCACCTCGGGGGTTGGTAGGACCTTGATGGCCGGAACTGGTTGTGCCCGTATTCACCTTTTTAGGAGGCACCACACTAGGTCTTCTGTTGTCTCTTTTCCAGAATAGCTTCTTTTGGCTTGGTTCCCCAGAACGCGAGGCTTTAATCCCCTTTTCTGCAATGTACTCCTAGTCTACCACTTCTGCATAGGTTGGCAGTTTCAAGACCTCGAGCCTGTCTTTAATTTTAGCATCCAATCTTGCTTCGAATTTTCTTGCTTTTCGAGTTTCGGTGGGGATGACGTATGTTACAAACCGAGCGAGTTGTGTGAACTTGCTCTTGTATTCGACCACTGTCATGGTTCCTTGCTTTAGATGTATGAATTCGGATGCCTTCTGTTCCCGCAATGAATCTGGGAAGTATTTTTTCGTAAAATACTTCCAAGAATCTTGCCCAAGTCGTAATTTCTTCTTTGGCCAGAGTGAGAAGCCACCATTCCTGTGCATTGTCTTTGAAAGTGAAAGTGGCGAAAGTGGCGAAAGTTACCTTTTGTCTTTTGGTGCAGGGTAGGGCACGAAAAATCTTTTCCATGTCTTTAACCCAAGCGTCTACTACCATTGGGTCTGGGCCGCCGGTAAATGTGGTGGGTTTCAAATCCTGGAACTGTTTTATGGTAACCGGCTCTTCTCGCCGTTCCGGCATTCCATTGTTGATGTTAGTTTACAAAGCTTGCAAAAAACTAGTAACCGCTCTTTTCATTATTCTTTCCATCGATTCAGTGCCACTGACTGATGACTCGCTTCCGTTACCATTATTAGCCATTCTACAAAGTAATAAACGAGGCATTACATTCACAATGCAACATATATGTAAGCATATGTAGCGCAAACTATATCTATATAAAATGCCAACTTTACTATTTTTACAATTAATATTACATCAGTCAGAATATGTTAGTGTCCTATCCCTGTGGTAAACAAAAACAAAAAGACAACAAAAGGGATCAGAACACATCATGGTCAGCATACAAAAAGGTTTTCTCCTACCAAATCTAGAGTGGTGGGTCAAATGGGCCAAACAACCATGGGAAATAGTGTTGCATAAAAAGCTCAAATTCCCACCCCAACTGGACTACACCAAAACACATCCACGCTGTCTGGACTGTGAAAATGGGACCAGACTGTATGTATCCCAAAAATGCTCAGTCGACAATCCAGCCAGGTGTCTCAATATATGACAAGTCATTATTAAAGTCAACATTTTGAATATTAATTATCTCTAGCGGGTTAGGGACTATGGTAAAAATATAGTCCTCAGGGTACACGTTCCCCCTTTTGGCTACAAAATTTAGGGGTAGAGGGCCTATGATATAATGCGGGCAGTCATGTCCTGGGGCAATGCCAAGGACACGAGTGGGTCCATGGAAATGTCTGCGTGTATCGGCACGGCTTTGCCTCCATAGTAAATGTGGGACATCGATAGGATCAGCCTGTATATAGATTGGCTGACCCATCAACCGGGCAAGGCCTGGGTGCAGTCCTTTGATTATGTCCTCTGAATCTCCCCAACCCTTAGGTGAGGCGGGGGCGAGGTGCTCGGCTAAAATCTCATCTAAATTAATGGCCTTGAGCTCATCCCAAAACGCATCATCAAGGTTAATCTCTGACATTCTTACATCACTAGAATAAACGTGAGATTTTACACAAAAGGACTAACGTTGCAGGTAAATATTTATTATTATTTTTTTAATTTTATCTTATTTTATTTTATTATGTTTATTTAGCTACATAGTTTTATTTATAGATTTATTTATAACTTTTCAAACTTCTTGATCAAATTAAAATAGCATTTTTTTTTGAACCGTTGCTCTGATACCACCTTTGTCACGACCCAACCCCAGGGGCTTAGGGTTTGAATCGTAACTTACTAATTTATTCTATTTGTAGCAAATTAAATTGCGCAAACGGAAATACAAATAATTAAACAGGAAATTACTCCATTTTACTATTTTAACAAGAGAAAATACATTTATAGGGCTTTTATTTTTTATTATTCAGTGACCGACCCTGAGTAGAATAAAAGGGAGCAAAAATATAAAAAAGAGAAAAAAGACAAAAAAAGTGGTTCAACATCAATCCACGTGCGGGTTCCATTTCGTGAGGTTATGGATTTCCCCTACATCTCGTCACCTGAAAGGGTAACAGCTATAAGTACACAGCAGAGTGAGAAATGTTATGCCAAGAGCATAGGGAATACAAAATAACCATAGATAGTTAGTTAAGCCTAAACATTTACATAATTCAATTTGGTAAAATTAATCATTTAAGTGGCAGAAACTGAAATATATAAATTATGTAAATAAAAAACCATAACCACAGTATAGAACATAACAGAACAGAGGTTACAGAAGTGACAATCAAAATAGAGGTCAATGGGTCCATGACAAACAGAGGACCACGAAGTGGCCAAACAGAGGCCAATGGTTATTTAAGTCCCCCAAGGCGTGGGACTCCCGTGATGGTACTTATAAAACATAATTATTTATAAGGTCATAGTCAAATATATACTAAAATTTAAACAAACATATTCATGGGTTTCATTTTAGATAAATAAAGTTCAAAAAATAACCACTGTAATTGAAATATTAATATAATTTATAATAATTTATAAACATAACTTGTGTGAAATAAATTATGATAAGTCAAAACATAAGTAAAATATATTATATGGTAACTCCAGGTATAATATAACTCACCTAAAGATTGAGTCTTACTATTTTCTTCATATTTTTTCTACCTTCACGAGATCCCCTTCTATACAATATTCCTCAGATTTTTCCTTCATTTTCCCCCTCATACCTCTCCTCATTTTACAGCCCCCCCTAACTCTTTCTTATATACACAACCCATGATGCCTAAACATTGATGACTCACTCCCCCTACAGGTTAGAGGGTACACATGGCACACAACCTTCTCTCTTGGAGAGATCACAAATCTTCTTAATTAATTACCAAGTATTTGATGTTGGCCTTATCAGGTTAGCATGCTTATTGTTATTATTATTATTATTGTTATTAATATTATTATTTATTTATTCTTATTTTTATATTTATTTATTTGCTATCTTTAATTCTAATTTGGCCTAACTAGTATTTTAATTTTATATTTGTGTTAATTTGGCCCCAATTAATAATTCCTAATTAATCTCATATTTGATAACTCAATGCCAAATTAGATTTATTTACTTATCATTATTTATTTAATAATATATTATCACATACACCCACAATTATATATAACTATAAATATTTATGTGATATTTAATTAAACGTTCGTGATGTCACACAGTCTCACCTCGAGTTGTCTGGTCCTTTATTGCTGCCGGCTAAGCACATAAAAATTCAGCCAAACAATCAAATTGATTTCTTAGTGCAAAGCAGTGTAACTTTGCCTTCCTTTGACGCGTATGAGCTTCTTGTCAAAACTTATGAGCTTTTTCACAGTCTCAAGTGCCGATTTTGCAAAGCCAAGTGCAAAGGACTTAGCCCATCTAAGGCGAAATCGGTACTTCCAACAGTGGCGGCTATGTGTGAAGGAGTATCAACAAAAGGGATGTTATCTATATTATCCAAAATATGTGGGTCTTCTCTTATGCACTCGTACAAGCCATTGATGTCTCCCCCTTCAGCAGCCGTATTCAACCTTTGTTGAGTCTGTTCCATGACCCGAGGCACTTTATGATTCTAAGACCCTGGAAATAATGCTGAATTATTGCTAAGGAGGAGGAAAGTGATCAACCTCTTATAATTACAATTCATAGTAGACACATGTCGGGTCATTGTATTATGTGGCTGTCATCAACAATTTGGGTCAAAGATTGATTAAGAATTTTAATTACCAAAAAAAATTAATTTTTATTAAAAAAATGAATTAATATATAGAAAAGAGACCCAAAGTCTATTTTTAGAAGCGTTTTGTACACTGCATATACCAGCTATTTCAAAGATTGACCCAAAGTCTCGCTTTGATGCCCAATGCATTTTTCTCTATTTTATGGATTTTTTTTTTTTTTAAAATAGAGAAAATGATGCTCTAAGGTGTCATCGTTGCACCCGTGGGCTCAGGTCCGAGCATAACCGATGGTCGGCTTGATTTGACCCAACCTATAGGAGGGGATCCACTACCAAGGCACCAACGGAGCTCAACCACATGCCACAGATGAGCCCAGCTTTCGATTGGAGTACAGAACGAGATCTCTATATAGAGCCAGTTATGAAGCAGCAAAATTGGCCCCCCTAGGATTTGAACCTAAGTCACGCCTATGGAGAGAGATGCTTTCTCCACTAGGCCCCCACCCCGGTGGTTCTCTTTTATGGACGTTAGCTTCAGTGTTTTCTACATGCATTGAATTTTCATTAATGAAGAGTAGCAGTCAACTCGTGCTAGCTGCGAGATGTAAAAAAATTAATAATATATTTTTATATAAAATAATATAAATAGTTAAATTTTTATATACAAATTATGAAAATAAAAAAGATTAAAATCTACAATTTAAATTTCACAATTTTACTACAATTTATGTATTAATTTTTAAATTTTCACAAATTCATCAATCATATAACTTTCAAACTCTTTACTCTTGTTAGAGTTGCAAACTTGAACGAGTTCGACCCAATCAACTTAAGTCAAGTTTGAAATTTTTTTAATTCAATAAGGACCTAAGCAAAAATTTAAAATTTGAATTAAATTTAAGTGAACTTGCGCAGATATACTAAATAACCTAAGCAACCTGAATATCATTAATAAAGATTTCTTCGCTGCTAACAAAAAACTATTTAAAAGATTGATTTTCCAAGACAAAATTAAAAAAAAACTATTTAAAAACTATTTATATTTGAACCATAAATGGGTAAAGTGCTTTTACCTCCTTGTGATTTGAGGCAAAAGCACTTTACCCATTTATGGTTCAAATATAGTAAAAAAGCACTCATGTGGTTTTAGATTAAGAGGCTTGCTAAATACCTCTACTTTTTTCCTTTGGACCCCCACTTTTTTTTCTATATTTTTTTATTACAATTTTACCTTAACATTAATTTTAATTTTTGATCCCATCTCTATCCCTCCAACCCTAATCCTAACCCCAACCCTAACCCTAACCCTAACCTCAAACCCAACCCCATCTCTACCTCCACTTCTATTTTGGTCAGCAACCTTTCCACCATCACTAGATCCGACCACCCTTCACCCCATCATCACTAGATCCGACCACCCTCCACCCCATCATCACTAGATCTGATCACCCTCGCCATCATCTTCTTCCTCTTCTTATCTTATTTCTTCTCCTCAAACCCTAGCCACCTTTGTGAGAGATCAACAAGAGAAAGAGAGAGAGAGAGAGAGAGAGAGAGAGAGAGATCGAGCGAGTGAAAGAGAGAGATGTGACCTAGATCGATGATCCGAAACCAGATTGACGACGACAGGCGGTCTCTTTCTTTTCCCATATTTTCCCTCATTTTCAAACCCCAGCAACCTTTACGAGAGATCAGCAAGAAAAAGACAGAGATCAAGCGGGGGAGAGAGAGAGAGAGAGAGACGACCCAAATCGATGATCCGAAACCAGGTCGACGACGATGGGGGATTGGTGCAGGATGGTGGTTGGGGGAGAGATGGTGGTGGTGGTGGTGGTGGTAGGTCTGGTTTGGGGATAAATTGGTGACGACGAGGAAAAGGGAGATGCCACTACAAAAATTAAAGCTCTGTTTGGTTACGATCTCAAATTATAGTTCCACTCATTGATTTGAGTGTGTTGTTTGTTTTGAACTTTCAAATTATAATTCTACACCTATTTTTCAAAACTCAATTCAAAACATAATCATTACTTTTCAAAACTCATAACTAAACACATAATTCAAAACTCTTTTCAAAACTTAATTCAAATCAATATTTTCATTTTTTAAATATTTTAATTTTGTTAAGATTTTAAATATTTTAATATTTAAATATGTTGCGATTTTTTTAATTTTTTGAATATTTTTAAATATTTTAATTTCAAAATATTACGATTTTAATTTTTAAAATTTTTAAATGTTTTATAAAAATAAATTCAAACTCTATTTTATAAAAATATTTTTAAATATTTTAATTTTTTTGTTATGTATTTGGTTACAATTTGAGTGTAGAATTGTGAAAGTAGTTTGGAGTTTGGAATTATGTGTTTGGTTATGAGTTTTAAAGATAATTTCTTAATTGAGTTTTGTTTTATGTGTTTGGTTACAATTTGAGTGTAGAGTTGTTTTTAAATTTAAAATATTAACATTTTAAATTATTTAAATTTTTTGAATATTTAAATTATTTAAATTTTTATGATTTAAATTTTTTGAATATTTATTTTAATTTTTTACTTATTAAATTTTTTATATTATTTAAATTATTTAAATATTTATGATTAAAATTTTTTGAATATTGATTTTGAAAAAAAATTATTTCCTTTGTAGTATTTTCAATTAAAAAATTGATTAATGTTATTTTTTGTTAATAATAAATTTTTTTAATTGAATTTTAAAAAGAGTTTGGTTATGAGTGTTGATCAGAATTTTCAATAGTATGAAAGTAGTGTGTTTTGTTATAAGTTATAACAATTTGAATTATTTTCAAAACTCATAACCAAACAAATTTTCTTACTTCACATGTCAAATCAAACTTTCAAAACTCAATTCCATACTCAATTCAAAACTCAATTCAACACTCTATTCAAAAATCATAACCAAACAAATTTTCTACACTCAAATCATAATTTCACAACTCACAAACTCAAAATACAACTCATACTTTCAAATCATATTTACAAAACTCTACAAACGCAACCTAAGGTTTTAGAGATCAAAATTTAGGGACAAAATTATTTTTTAGGGACCACATAATTTTGTTGCGAAAAGTGTCGTTATTATATTTTTAGCAACAAAAATTGGATATTAGTGATGATTTATTATTCTTTTGGAACCAATTTTTTTGTCTCAAATAATAAACCATTTTGAGACCAAATTATTTTGTCCCTAAAAGTTTATTTATTAGTGACATTTTCAAAATTTTGTCACTAAAAGCCTTATTTTTTACTTTTCAGGACGACCTTTTAGCGACTATCCTCATGACGATGGAAATTGGTCCCTAAATGTCTATTGCAACAAAAATTTCATTTTTAGAGATTAAAATATTTGGTCTCTATAACTCTTATATGTTGTAGTGTGCCATCAATAGGGAGGCACATAAAGTTCATGGCGGAAGCGACCATTGGAACACGAGAATCAGATAAAGAGAGGTTGGATTATTTGGTAACGGTAGCAATAGGCTATTCAGGTGACAGGGGATGGACGACGGTGACAAGTTGGTAGCCAGAGATGAGGAAGGCGGAGAAAGGTGTGGTCGGAGGTGGCAGTGGTTTAGGTTGGGAGGTTGAGTTAGGGAAAGGGTATAGTTGGTATTAAGGTGGGGGTTTAAAGAGAAAATAGAAAGAACTTATGTTGTTGGGTTAGGATTCAAAGAAGTGGGAGGGTTCTAAGAAAATAGGTATGTACTAATAGCAGCTCTCTTAGACTAAAGTGTATCTCTTAACACCGTTAATTATGGATGTGAAATGACTATAATATCCTCAAACCCTACACCATGTTTGTTATTTTCTCTCTCTTTCTTTTCTCATACACAAATTTTATAATGTCTAACATTAATTCAATTGAATCATAATTGATTATCAATTCTTAGTTATTTATTGTAATTCTTTAACTTTTATTTTAATTATATTTTAGATCACAATTAATCCTAAATCTTTAATTATTTATTGTAATAGTTAACTTTTTAATTTAATTATACTTTAGATTATTGTTATTAATTCTAAATTCTTAATTATTTATTGTAATTCCTAACATGTTAATCTAATGTTAATTTAATTACATTTTAGATCAATACTTAATTATTATTTATTTTATATTTTTATTTAATTATATTTTAAATCAATCATTAATTATATTTTAATTTATTTTATTTTAATTAATATATTAATCTAATTTTAGGTTTGGAGGAAATTGGGGACTTTTTGTTGTGTTTGTAACGCTCTCAAAATAATAACTTTAAACCCATTAAATAAGACATGCATTGATATTCAAAAGTTCCACATTCTTTCATTTATCAGAGTTTCGTTACAAAAAGTATTACATGTTAACAACAAAAGCAAATGCCCTATGGGCTTACAGCTTTCCAAGTTAACACTTGGTTACAACAAAAGAGTACTAACTCAAACACGTTAAGCCCTTGGCTTGAATTTACATGTAATACATCAAAAGTAAAATAACAAAAGTCCGCCTCTGGCCTCCCAAGCTACGTCCTTGGAGGTGGCATGCTACCTGTACCTGAAAATGATATTCCCATTTAGGGTGAGCCACAGCCCAGTAGAAATACACTAAACCAACCATGAACAATGACTAAAAGATTAGCAACTGATAGATGGTCAACACTGACACTTCCATTTACATCTCCCTACGTTTCCATGACAGCCAAGTCTATGTTACAATTCACTTTTCATTTTTGTTCAACCTTGAGTTTGAAAACAAGGCTCAGTACTCTGGCCAGAACATTTGATGAGATTATAGTTCATCACTAGAACACTTTCGAAATCCAAGGTGGATACACATTATGGTGTTGTATCAATAACACATAAACTACTCCCATACTTCGCAAACAATGATGATATACATTTTAGTGCTATATCAAATCAAACAAACTTTTCAATAGATAAGCATATGAGCTATATCACTACTACAACAGATAAGCATATGAGCTGTATCAACATTCCGATAGATAAGCATATGAGCTGTATCAACACTTCAACCGATAAGCATATGAGCTATATCAACATTCCAACAACTGGTTTAGAGGTACATCCCCCATCTTCCCCTAAACCATTAACCGATTTAGAGGTACATCCCCCATCTTCCCCTAAACCGTGGAGTACATCCCCCATCTCCTCCCATACACAAGTAATGCATATAAACACAGAATCACATATGCAATCAATCAATACATAAAATTAATGTATTCTATCAACCGACATGCTCTATGACACATCCAATTGATTAGTTTTAGTTTGCCTAATCATCAAGTATTGTCTATAACAATCAACACTACCCTCCACCGGTAGCCCAAAGCAATTATTTCTAAGCAGGAAATAAATGCACAATGGATATTCAATCGACATTTCAATTCGGTGAGTGATAAATAATTCAACTACACCCTTTAACCCCATGCACTCCCAATCTCAACAATTCCATTTCATTTCCTCATTTCCCACAATTAATTATCTCAATTAATTAAACAATGTAATTAGGTCATTTTCCATAATTACCATTACCATCCTTAGGTCCCATTTTCATCAATGATTCAACATTTATTCCATTTCTCTATACCAAACATGCATCTAGGTTTATTACAAATAAAACCCCAACTTTTGTAAAATAACACAAAAGGCCCAAACTTTCACAAAATTACCAAACCAACCCCAACATCTCAAATTACCAAAATTTAAAGACAAAATCCATAGAGAGGAGTAGGATATCCCTACCTCAAATTCAGAGCTCCAAGGGAGAAGATGAGTAAAACTCAGAAGTGCTCCAAATCCCAAATTTCTCAGATCTCAACAAAGCCCTCAACGATCAACACACTTCTTACAAATGCCCAAGGTGAGGAAAACACTCTAGGTAGATCAATCCTAAGAGAGAAGTTCGATTTTAGAGTGAGGTGCTCTCCAATGGAGGTTTTGAAAAAGTAAGAGAGAGAAAGGAAATCAAAAAGTGATCAAAAAGGTGGTTTCACGAACTGATATAAAAGCAGGTCCGCTCGAGCGTACAACACCCCGCTCGAGCGTACAGACACAGGTTCACGCTCGAGCGTCCAAAGATCCGCTCGAGCGCCGGGTGCACTCTCCCAGAATTTTCTGCAGACGACCAAAATGCTGAGAGAAGGAAATTCACGCTCGAGCGTCCAAACTGCCGCTCGAGCGTAAAGGCAGCAACAAAAGCTCGCTCGAGCACAAAACCGCCGCTCGAGCGGAGAGACCAAAACCTGGGCAAAAATTCAAAGCTTTAAAACACAACCAACTAATTCCCAACTTGCCCAACACAACCCAAAACTCTAAAACAAAGAGTAAGGGATAGAAATGAGGATAAGACAACAACGAATCTACGGAACTGAGTCCAGATTATAGTTATACAACAACAGGGAATACCGGGATCGCTATAGTGTTGATTTTACTTAATTTTTTTTTTAGAAAACCAAACCTATTCTCAAAAGTGGTATGTGTAATATACCTTTCATTAGTTTGGATAGAAAAATTAATGGTGACACTTTTATAGTGTTTCTGGTTTAGACCCGACCCATTTTGTATTTTAGACTCGGATTTCGTAACCTCGTATGGTTGTTCATGTCTTTTCCCTTTTATTCTTCCTTAAATTTGGTTATTGGATTGTATTGGTCTTGTTTGGAACAAGTTGGTTGCTTGATTTTTGAACCTTTGTTGTTACAATATTTGCTCCTCTGCTCGAGCAGCACTTCTTGCACTCGAGCGGGCTTTGCAAGCTCTCAGTATTTTTGCAGATCTACAAAATACTGTAAGAGTGTATTCCACTCTTAGGCAGCGTTTTCTACGCTCGAGCAGGTGGACGCTAGAGCGGTCAATCTCGAGCTCGAGTGATGTCCTTCGTTTGCAAAACTTTTGAAAGTGTGTATCCTGCACTCAAGCGTTACTTCTTGCGCTTGAGCGGAACTATGTGTCTGGCACTCGAGCGTCACTTCGTGTTCTTGAGTGGACTGTGTGTATATTAGTCTATGAAGACGACTTTTTAGTTCAGTTTTTTATTCCTCTCTCTCTCTAAAACTTTCCAAAAACCTAGATCTTGAGTCGCTCTCTCTAAAACTCACATTCTCTCTATAGTTTTACCTAGATCCATTGGATTCTCCACCCTAGTGCCTTTGAGAAAAAGTTAGAGCATTCTTAGAGCTCCGTTTTGATCCAATTGGAACTTGGTTTCGGCGTCGTTGAAGTTTCCACCTTGCTTTGCTCGTCTCCTAACTTTGAGGTAGAGATTTTCTACACCTTTTTATGGATTTTAACTTAGTTATTGGTTGTTGTGTAACAATGATGGGTTTTGGGAGTATTTTGGACAAACCTAGGATTTGGGATGTAAAATCAAAAGAGGGGTTTCTAGTGAAAGTAATATAAATAGTCATGGGGTTTGAAAATGAGGTTATATTGTGTCACAATTGTTGGTTTTGGTATTTGGGTTGGTATTTGAGAAAGAGAGAAGTTAACCTAAAATGGTTCAAGTATTTATTTTGTATAAATAAATGAAATTGGTATTATAAATATGGAATTGGTGAATGTTGGTGTTAATGGTGGAGTTGGATATGCATTATCTCACACCTTTTGAGAATCTGAATACACTATATGTCTTGAGATTTAATATATGTTTAGAAATATCTGTACTGGGCTATCGGTGGAGGATATCTATGATTGTTGTAGAAATTGCATGAGGATTAGGTAAATTGAAACTAATCTCTTGTTGATTGTCATTGAATATGACTAAGTTTTAAATACATTATGATTGTTTGGTAAGAAAGGAGATGTACTCTATTATTTGAGAGGAGAAAGGGGATGCACTCTATTGTTTAGGAGGAGATATGGGATGGACTCTATTGAACTAAGTTGGCCTGTGTGTCTTGGGTGAAAGTCCCAAAACTGTGTATATACATGGGTACCGATCCCGCGGATGAAATTTTCGTAAAATGACAAATTGAAGTGCTTGTGTGATGATTGTGTTAATTTAGGAATCATTGAGTTATAGTCTCAGATGGGTTGTTTGAAAGATAATGAAATTGGCTCATGAACTGAGATCAAATGATTTAGCTTGAACTGATGAGAAGAAAAAAGGATTGAGTTATGAAATTTGGTACTTTATGATTATATAGAATATAAATGTTTTCTCACTAGCATTGTAAATGCACATTGTACTTATATCTTTGATAGGGTCCATATACTGTGTTAGATTGTTCCTACTGGGCTTTAGCTCACCCTATTTGGGAAAACCATTTTCAGGTGTTGATGTTATGCCTCTACCAAGGCAGTAGCTGTGATGACCAGTGCGTGTTTTACCTTACTCTCTTGAAACTTTGTTTGAATTATCGATGTCAAGATGCCGGGTAAGTTTGTGTGGAAAATTTCTTCTTGAAACTCCTTCTGTTGTGGTTGTCTCGGTTCTGAGTTTTCACTCGTTTCGGAGGGTACGGATCGGCTCCGAGGTGTCGGGAGCGAAGCCAGGGGTTTTTCCGGGCTGGAGGCCAGTGCCGCATGTATAGGGGCCTTGGGCTGCACGTGTGGGAGGGGCCGCGCGTGTGGGGGATCAGGCCGCACGTACAGGAAACTGAGTAGGGGAGCTGGGTGCACACTGCTATAAAGGCACGTGAGGGAAGGAGGTGCGGGGGAGGACCGCACGTGCGGGGGTAAGTGCCGCATGTGCGGGAGGACCGCTCCGCACGTGCGGGGAGGTGCGCCGCACGTGTGGTGTTTCGCTTTTTTGCTCCGTTTTTCATGCCTTCAGCTATATTTTGCATTTTTGGTCCCATTTCTCTTATTTTCAATTATATCACTCTCTCTCTCTATATTGTTTCTCTCTTTTTCTCTCATCTCTCTCTACCCAAACCCTAATTTTTTTTTTATATCTTCTTTGATCTCAAGAAATCCATTGGGATTTTGGTGCTAGTCCCTTATACCAAAATGATGAGCGTGTCGGGGGCTTCATCTTGACCGATGGAGATTGTTTTCCGGCAAAGTTGATTTTGGGGCTTTTCTCCTCTTCTCTCTTGAGGTAGGGATTTCCTTGATTTTCTTCAATACTTCCCCTATAGATAGGCATGTGGTATTTTCTATTGCATAAAAGTCATGTGGTATGGATTATTTTCAAAAAAATCATGATAGAGGGTATAAGATGTGGATGTAGAGATTGAAATTTCATGAGATGGGTTGAGTTAGGTTAAATGTGGAGTGTTATTCAATATGTTCATAATTAGAGAGAGAAAGCCCTAAATTTTGAAGTAATGTCCAATAGAATAAAAAGGGAGTTAAAATTGTGGAATAATTATGTTATGAGTTTAAGAAATGTGGTGAATGAGTTGATGATTGATTTATGCTAAAATTGGGTTCTTTTTATAAATTGAAACATTAACTTGTGTTGGAATGGTCATATTTAAACATGATAAATTGTTGAGTTGTAGAGATTAATTGAGCCACATAGATTCTTAATATTGACTTAGTGTTGTGTGTTCAATGGTTGGTTGTAGTGCTATGGTAATGAGCATATTAAAGAGAATGAAATTAATCACGAGATTAGGAGATCCTTGAGTACACAATCGTTAAATAGAAATTGTGTAAATTATAACTTGCCAACCATGAAAAAAATCCTTTAATTAAAATTAAAGAAATTTTATTGGTCATGTCACTGTGAAATGAAACAAAATTTGATTGAGGCATAAGGTGGAGAATATTAGTACGGAAGAAATAAAATAATTGATTTTGAAATGGAAGAATTGGAAGACTAATACTGTGCGAATGTCGGAAATTTACTTGGATTGAATTGAGAATATGTTTGTTCTATCGATGTGTAATTGGAATCAAAGCCTCACGAGAATTGGTTAATGGTATCATGCTTTTAACATATGCTGCTTAGAGGTTTTGTCCTTGGTCATCGGTGGAGGATGACATTGTGAATTCTGAAATGATTATGTGTTTGTAGTACACTTATGTTATCTGTGAAAGTAGTTTGAGATGATGGTTAGGAGATGTGTAATGCGCTGAGAATTAGAGGTACCATTACCTTCCAGCTAGTGCCTGGAGAATTGGGTGCGCTGAGAATCAGAGGTACCATTACCTTTTAACTAGCATCTGGAGAATTGGCAGAGGTACCATTCCCTTCTAGCTGGTGTCTGGTAAATTGGCATGTTGTTGTGTGAAGTATATTACTGGCTTACCGTGCTGCGGGCAGGTAAAGCAGGGGTTATTTATCGTTGTGTTTCAGTCTGGTTATGTGTATCATGTGCTTTGATAATTGTGATTTTGTAAGGTAAATTGTCTCATATGTTGAGTAGAGGTGTTTATGTAAACTTGGATGTACTAGAGAGTGGTTGAGGGAGTTTCCACCATAAGTTATTTCATTGAGGTTATTTCTTGAATTTTGAGTCTAAGTTGTGAAATGTGACTAACCCGTCGAGACGAATTATGTTTATATTTGGGTTATGAATAAAGTGAAGAAAACGGATTTAATAAACATGTTTTCGAACATAAAATGAATGTTAGGTGGTGTTTTGTCGCAAATGGAGAACATGGTTATCGAGTAATAATTGTTTGAAATGGGAAATGGGTAAGGGAAGCGAAACTTGGCTTTGTTGTACAAACTGAATGTTTTTGAGAAAAGTATTATGTAAGTATATGTTGGTTATAAAACATCACATTATTTATATGGTATGAGATTAGCATTCATGATCATAGCTATCTGTAAATTGTTATTGTTGAGGATCATGTTGAGATTCCTACTGGATTATATGTTTATCCCACGTTGTTAATCTTTTTCAGGTGAACATAGAGTAATGCTTCAAGGTCATGGATGTTTCTTACTTTTTGGCCACGGGGCCTTTTACGTGTAGGCGGAATGCCATTGGTGTAAAAAGGGTTAAACCCTTCTTGTGCTTTAAAGATGTAAGCCTGCGGGCAATCTATTTAATTATGTTCATGTTGCATCCATTTTATATTCAAATGAGAGAATCCTTACTTATGCATTTCTTGTAAATATATTGAGCTTCTACAATGCAATCTCTGAAATTGGATTTAAAATAATGGCTTTGGTAATGGATTTCGAGTAATAAAAAGTGGGGCGTGACGGTAGCTCGGAAGGAGTTTGGAGCACGGGCTTCATTATTGTATTGTATAGCCAAGGGCTTAAATTGTATAGAGTTAGACTCTTTTTTATTGTAACCAAGCAATGACTTGGAAAGTTGTAAGCCTTTAGGGCATATAATTATCTATTTAACTTTCATTCATTTTTACCACTTGTAACACATGCTGTAGATTTAGGATGAACTATTTATGAATGTATATCGCATGTGTCACTTTTGAATAACAATTCAGGTTAATGGAGGTTTATTACTTTGATTACACTGTCTTATGTATATTGTGTTGGATCGAATTATTGTAATTATTTTCGGGGCGTTTCACTTTAGTATGAAATGACATTGAGGATTTCTGTCTATATTTAACCATAATGGGGTAAAGTGGTTCATAAAAGCGGGGTTTATCCTTTCCTTATAAGTTATTGTTGGTTAGTGATACTATGTGTCATTTAATGCCATAGTATCACTGTTACAATCAATTTTTTTTGGGAAAATTTTCTTCCATATTACAAATTAAATGAAATGTTAAATAATTTTCAATACATCATTGGAAAAACTACAATATTACGATATGATCCGAATAGTTTATATTTTAGACTACAACATGCAAATTATTTATAAAAAAAATCAAGTCGATTTGATAACTTCGGGGCAAGGAGTTCTTGTAGGCTAGCATTGGCGAAAAGCATAGTATCATCGGCAAATTGGAGATGCGAGATTACAAGACCTTCGGGGCCTACAACAAAAAGAGTCTTTGGAGACGAAAACTAAAAACGAAAATAAATTGTCACAAAAGACGTACCTTTTTGTGAAGAAAACAATATTTCGTCTCCAAATGTACCATTTTTAGAGAGAAAAAAATAATTTCGTCACCAATCTACATACATAATAAAAAATTAGGTGACGACATTATTTTTCGTCATTATTTTTTTTTTCTTTCATCACCAAAATTGTTTCCCGCCAATAAAAAATTTCGAGGGAATTGTGCCGCCAAATTAGTGACAAAAAATTTCGTCTTTGTTAAAAATATTATTAGTGAGGAAAAATATTTTGTCACAAAATATTTCAATATACAAAACCACGTAGTTTTGTGTTTTGGAGAGAAAATCTATTCCTCACCAAATCCATTCTCTCGAACCAAATAATCTATTTATAAAATCATTACATAATTTAATTGAATGGTTGTTGTACCACGTGGTTAGTGTTTTTTTTAAAATATATTAAAACATCATTTGTAAATGAGTTTATGATAATTGAAACATAGTTTTTAATTTGTTACACAAGTTCGGGGTGAAATTTGTGTCTCTTGAGTTGAAGATTTTACTTTTGTAAAATTTTAAAAATAGTTATATAGCTCAAACACTTATGAAAATTTTATGAAGTGTTTATACATGAGTATTTATTTTCTAAAAATTTACGAATTGAATAGTATTCAGTTTAATATATAACAGAATTTTTGTGTTGAGATTTGATGTGATGACCGGGTCTCTTTTTCTCTCTTTTCTTTCATTCTTCTTGGTTTTGTATTTTTCTTTTGTTCTCGTTGGGTTTGAAACATGCGGTGGTATTTCCAATTAAAGCTCTTGTTCTTGTTTTGTTATCGGTGTTGAGCATCACTGGTTCCAGGAGGTACGGGGTCAGTTCTGGAGTGTCCAGGAGCGAAACGAGAATTTTCTGGGCTGCTGGACCAGAGCCATACGTGTAGGGGGCCAGGGCTGCGTGTGCGAGGTTGGGCCGCATGTGCGGGAGGCCAAGCCGCACGTGCGGGAATAGGGGTGTTTGGCTGGATGGCACACTGCTTAAATTGCAGGTGCGGACTGAGGTGCGGGAGGACCCCCGCACGTACGGGGATAAAGGCCGCACGTGCAAGAAGGGGCGCTCCGCACGTGTGGGGTTGGGTGCCGCACGTGCGGCACTCTGGCAGTCCGAAATCCTCTGTTTTTCTTCTCTTTTGGTCCGAAAGTGTATCGCATTTTTGACATTTCCCTCTCACTCTAAACCATATTTTCCTCCTCATTCTCTCTAGAAAGCCTCCTCAAACACTAAAATGCTTGGATTCTTGCAAATCTTGAGCCAAGATCATCATCGATCTATCTCTAATTTTGGAGATCAAGAACTAGGGCTTCACTTGGTATGGTGGAAATCCAAGATCCTCTCACCCTTTGACTCTAGGGTTTCATCATCTTCTTCATCAAGCTTGAGGTAGGAAATTCTTGAGTCATATATATATGTTTTGCTTCATAAAAGTTGGTTTTAAAGCTTCCATGAGGTTGTTGTGTTAATGTTAATCTAGCACTAAATGAAGAGAGAGAAAGGGGTTTTTGAAAGAGGGGTTTTAAGTCTCAACTTCCTTTTTATCTATGAGAATGTTCTTTATGCTAAACTTAAGACACAATGGTTTTGATTGGGTTTCACCATGAAATGAGAGGATTGTTGGGTTTGATGAAAACCCTAGAAATTGGGGGGTTTTTGAAAAACATGAGAAAAACTATGAAATTCTTCTTTCCTTGTGTTTAAATAAGTAAATGAGTGTGGATTTCACAATGTGACATAATGAAATGATAGTTTTCCTTGATATAGAAGAGTAAAGGATTTTTTTTTTAAACTATTGTTGAATGTATGGAAATAATTAAGTGGAAGATGACAATTGTTGTGCATTATGGATTGTGACAATTAATGTTTGAAAAACATTACATGTGGTCTTGATGAGACTATATTGCTAAGAATTTGTGAAAGGTGAGTTGTGGCTAAGTGTGGATAACATATGATTATCCAGGGGAGAGCATTGAAAAGAGGTAATGGAAGATGTGAATGTTGACATTATTGTAGAGACTCTGAAAACGGAGAAATGTTTTAAGATATGGAAGAATCATTGCATTGCATATTCATTCAATTATTATTTTTGCATGGTAAATTTAGATTGAAGGCATTTACTTCATGAAAGAATAAGATATTGTAATGAAACAATGGAAATGTGTCTATGGGGTAAATATGGTGGTAAGTCCGGATAGGGGGTGTAGATGATTTGATAAGTTGGCCTGAGTGTCCCTGTTGAAAGACCAGAAAACTATGCGGATAGGTGTCGAGCCTTCCGGTTAGCACCGGTAAAAATGACAACTTGGTAGTACTTGTAGAGTCTACTTGCAGACACCAGCCTAGGGATTACCAGTGTCGTATTTACCGCCCCTACTGATTAAGAGAAATGGAAGTTTTGAAATTATTGAAGTTGTGAAATATATTGTTAACATGGTGATTTTCAAGTTGAGCATTGAAATGAAGTTCTTTTTATAAAGACATTGCATGGCATCACATATGCATTTAAATTGGGAATTGCATAACTGTATATACTTTGTAAGAATTCTCTACTGGGCTTTATACTCACCCCTATGGGATTTGGTGTAGGTAAGGATGTTGTGATCCCGCCAAGCTAAGGGTGCGGATCCGTCTTGGTGAAGAGTATAAGTTCTCTTATTTTGTTGCAAATTTTGTAAGCCAAGGGCTAATGTGTATGGGTCCGAGAGACCATTTTGTGTAACCGGGCTACTGCCTTGGAAGATGTAAGCCCTAAGGGCATTTTATTGATTTGAGACTAATTGCTTCACATGCTATAGATTCATGTGCATTCATTACCGTTGAATATATATCCGCATGTGAACCTTTTGTACAAACTCATTATTAATTATGAAATGATGGAAGGATTGTTGTCATTATTGAGTAAATGTTAAATTAATGTGAGTAGTTCTTGTTGAATTATTTCGGGGCGTTACATTTGATATTAAAATCATGACTTGAGGGAAAATTGATTGGGTTTAGTTTATATATTTGGGACATATTTAGTTCATGGGTGGAAATTTAATTCAAGAGTCATAATTTAGAATCAATTTAATTTGAGTTTATATAACATATTTTTAATTGTTTGATCTTTTTTAATTATGTGAATGAAATGTACCACTTCGAGAGTTATTATTTATTATATTGTGTTATAATAAATGTTAGAAATATAAATATATAGTGTGTTTCATCAAACGAAAAATATATTTTGTGATGAGAAATATTATATTATTTTATGTTACAAAATATTAAAGTGTTGTTAATTTTTTTTTTAAAAATTGAAGTATATGTATAGATGTATGGATAAATGGATCAATATTTGAATATAAAAATAAATAAATAAATAAATAGAGAGGTAACTCACGTGGGTACCCAACCCCCTTTCCTTTATCATCTTTTCTTTCATTTTCTTTTTTTGTTCATTCCAGAGAGTTATTCGTCTCTCTCTCTCTCTCATTTCCACCATTATTGTTCAAGCTTTGAGCTTAGAGTGGGAGTCCCTAGAGTGAGATTTTGCATAACACTCTTCACAACGGTAGTCTCGGATTCTTGATCCGACAGGCTTTGCATTTTAGGATTTTCTTTTCTTCATATTTTGAGGTTAGGATTTCTTTGATTCTTTTCAATATATCACTGTTGGCTACATATTTTGTATAAAGCCAATCACAGTTCAACACATGGCAGGATGAGGGCAATACGGGAAGACAATTCAAATCTTTGATCGTAATTGTACACGTGGCAGTTAGTATTGGCTTTTATAAGATCTGCGTAGCATTGGATCAGTAAAGAGATGCAAAATGATGTGGCTTCAACGGTTACTCATATTTAAATTCAAAATCAAGAGGGAAGCCTAACTGCAGATATTGGCATAGTGGAGCTAACTATAAGGCAACATGATCAGCGATCATGGAGGGGCGGTTCGACGGTTAGAAGTGCAGTTCGACGGTTGTCATTGGGAAGTATAAATAGCAGAGAAGGCCCTAGAAAGTGCCCCCGAACTTAGATCCAAAAAATCAGTTTTATCTACTTTATTTTTCCTTCCAGTTTTTACATTTCTTGTACTTTACATTTCTGTACTTCAAATTCCTGCATTGCATTTCGTTCATAGGAGTAGATTTCAAGTAGCTTATTGCTGTAAATCTCTACAAGGCTGATTTGGATCTTTGTAAGTCTTTCATTTTGCTTAATGAAATGCTACAATTGTTCTTCAATTAATCATTGTTTGCTTAATTCTCCTAAACAAAGCCACCAGTAAAAGTCCTCTTCATTGAGGCTGAAAGAACTAAAACACAATCGTCTGATAATTGGTTGGCAATTAATATTCTGTAAGGACTAATTGATCCTTACTGGCACACTCACAATTATAAAAATAACCTTCAAAAGCCAAAAAGCCAGCATATATTTTTGGCACGCCCAGTGGGACTAATTGAAATGGCTAGACGCAAGAGACAAGGAGAAAATGAACGCTTGGAAGAAGGCGTGGAAGGAGAGGTAGAAATGCCTAATCCAAAGGATAATGTGATAACACATCCTGTGGAAGCACCTACTTTATCAGAACCTATGGTTGAACAGACCAGTACTTCGGAACAAGTACCACATGTTCAAAATATTGGACAAGGCCAAGGAATTAGACCATCCACTGTTCCATCTACTCAGCCAATGAATCCATGGGGTGGCCTAGTAGATGCCATGGGACAGTAGTTAATGAACACAATGGAAAGGTGGGCAACATCCTTTTTGGATCGAATGAATACTCATCAACCAACTAACGCAAGACATATAGAAGAAAATTCAAATATCCCTCAGCAAAGATTGGCTAGAGATAAACAGCCTATGCAGAGTAATAGACATACTAATGGTCAAACTAGTAACCAAAACCATGAAAGACCATCGCCTCAGTCTTGGTATGAGCCTCTTTCGAGGCCTGTGGCAAATCAAAATGCCTCCTTACTTAACAGTGAAGCCATGCAAATTGGTGGATCTGGTCCAACACAAGAAAATGGCGTAAGGATGTTTCCAAATCCCAAGTTTGAAGCCATACCTGGTACGAAGGGGTTTGTAGACACCCCATTTTTGACCGCCCTTAAGACTTGGGCACTACTGATGGTTTGCTCGGTGTTGAGAGATGTGTAGGGCAAAGAATCAGTTTCTTCGGCAAGAAGAGAGGCAAATCCTTCAAAACACTTTGTTTAGGGGTTTGGAGTTGAAGAAGAGAGGAAAGGAGAGGAGAAAACTAGTTTGGGAGAAGTTCGGCATGAATCCGGGTAGAAGCGAGTCGAGCAGCCCTCGCTGAATCGGGCTTATCTGTCTGTATACTTGGAGTTTAGCTATGGGGCCACCACCATCGGAAAGCTTACTTCCGGGGCTTCATTTTGCACTCAAGAATCTCCTAGAGCCAAGTCCGGGTGGGGGAGATATGATCAGTTGAAGTCGGGCATCATCCCGGTTGGATCGAATCTGCGCGGCTTCACGGAAAAGGGCATAACTTTTTGCACAGGAGGAATTTTGATGCAAGGTTTGCGCCATTGGAAATCTAACTTCCGGGGCTTCAATTTGGACACCAACCGGAACTTTTTTGACCTCACCGGCCACCCATCGGCACTCTGTTTGTGCCGGCCGGCAATTTATTGTGCCGACCGGCCATTTATTGTGCCGACCGGCACTTTATTGTGCTGACCGGCAATTTTTGCTAGCCGATGACCTTCCGGAGCATTCTGCAGATTGAGTGGATTCCAGCTGTGCCAGCTGGAATGCACAGAATTGATCCCCCACGTGCATGTGTGTTTGTTTTGCACCTTGTGAGCCTTTGAACCCCCTAACCTTCTAGAAGCTTGAACCTTTTGGCCAAGCTTCTTGGAGAAGCTTGGCCAACTGTTTTAGCTTCCTCTAGAAGCCTTGCACCCCCCTTGAACCCCTTGGCCCCTTTGAAGCTTGTCTGAGAAGCTTAGCATTGCTTATATAAGCACCTCTCCTCCTCCTTTGTTTAGGTTAGAGATTTTTTTGGAACAAAAAACCAGAGATATATAGATATATCTGATATACATACACACAACCCTTGATCTCTCTCTATATCCCTCTCATTCAACCATCAAACACCCTTGTTCTTGGGCCATTTCTTCATCAACTCATAGCACAAGGCATCCAACGCCCATTCCAGCAGCTTGAGGCTGTCCTCCAGAGGTTAAAAGCTCCCAAACTCAGTCCAAAGGTTGCTAAAGTTTGGTTCTACAAGGGTGAGTCTCATTTTCCCTCTTTTGCGCATTTTTTTTGGCCTATATCTATGCCATAGTTGCTTGCACTTTTGGGCTCCGACCTAAACTTCAAATCATCATATTTTGAGGTCCTCTTCATGTTTGATTGAGGACCTCTTGCTGTTTGAGGACAGTAGCTTGCACTTGCTTCAATATCCTCCTTGAATGCCATAATCTTGCATAGAATTCTTGGCTTGTGTGTGATCTGTTTTAGAGCCTGATGTAAACTGAAAATAGGATTATTTTGAGCCATTCTTCAACATTGAAGAAGGGCTCAACACTGTTTGGGATTTCCATGTTGTACTCCCCTTTATATCCTCTTTTTGGTCCCATTTTTGCATGTCTTGGCAGCCCCTGATGTTGCTGTTTTTGGACCTTGGTCCGAACTAAAAGTGGCTTTATTTTGACCTCCTGAACATTTTTTATTTAGGGTCATTGGCTGTTTGATGAATATTTTGTGTACTTCATGTTATAGCCCTTTTGTGGCCTTAATCTTGCATAAATTGTTTGCCATGCTTGTATCTGTTTTTGAGCCTTGCCATGAACTGTAAATGTGCATATTTTGGGCCCCTCTTCAATGTTGTTGAAGGGCCCTAACATGTTTGGGGACAGCAGCTGTGAGTTGCTTCATAATCTCATGTTTAGGCCCGTTTTTGTATGCCATTTTAGCCCTATCTTTGCTTGCTGTTTGGCCATGCCATAAACTGTAAAAATGCTTGTCTCAGAGCTGTCTTGCTTCTGTCTTCATGCTCCATGTCCGTATTATGCATGCTTTGTATAGCTGTAAGCCATTTCGGGTGCCTAATTTCGCATTTCGGGAGGAATTCCATGCATCGGGCGTACTTTCGCCTCATTTCGGGGCTGTTTTGCCCCTCATTTTGCTGCTGAAATCCCATTGGCATGTTTGCATATCATTTCCATGCCATTGCATTGCGTATGCCATTGCCTCGGTTTGCGTGCCCGTGTGCACGCATTTCGAGGCACTCCATTTTCATTCATCGGCCTCTTATGTGAGTGTGGCTGAGGCTCTCTCATGTTAGTATAAGTCCATGTTGCATTCTATATGCCATTTTAGCCATTGCATTGCATATGCCATTGCCTCGGTTTGCATGCCCGTGCGCACGCATTTCGAGGCACTTCATTTTCTTCCATTGGCCACTGTTTTAGGCCTATTTGGGGCTGCCTAATTCATGTTTAAGTCCATCTTCTATTTGGTTTGCATGCTTATCTTGCGTGTTTGCTTGTAAGCTTTGCATGATTACATTGCATTGTTCATGTTGCATGATAGCTAACATGCTTAGGTTGCATTGCATCAACATGCATTCCTTGTCCCTTGATTTGGGTGATAGGGATTGGGAGTTCGTTCGATTGATTTGCATTGCATTTGAAATCAAAGTTGCATACTTGGTTCTTTGGGCTATCATGCATAGAAATGCGTGATTGGTGGTCCGAGAATCGAGGCACATGCCCCTTTGAGTCATTATCATGATAAGGGACATGGTTGGTGCATATATGCCTTGAATTGTGCTGCCATGCTTTGCCTTGCCCTCTGTTGCTGTCATTTGCAGATTCTGCAGGAATACTCTGCCGACCGGCAGTATAAGATGCCGACCGGCAATCTTTCCTCTGCCGATAGACTCTATTTTGTGCCGATGGCCACACCACACTGCCGGTGGCAATTCTACTCAGCCGGTGGCACTCCTCAGTGTCCTAGGAAGCAGTCCTGAGGTTTTGGTAGCCTTCAGAGGAGCAGAGGAAAGAAAACAGAGGCAGCCTATGCATGGCGGCGCATTTCCCGAGGCGGTTTACCTGCTTTCCTAGATTAGTTAATTTGTTAATTAATTAATTAATTTGTAATATTTAATTAGCTTGCGTAGTTAATTAATTTGTAATATTTATTCGGTCCCTCCGAGTGAGGGAAAATCTGTAATAAGTGTGGGTGCGTGTGTGCATGTCTTCCAACCTCCACTTCTTTCTTCCCTTTTATTTACCTGCTTATGATGCTAGATTAGGGCATATTTATTTTAGCATACCTTATGCTATGCATGCGTGCATTCATGCATTTGTTGACATGCACCGGGCTCGGTACATCATACAAACTACATTGTACTTTTCAATTCCAAATTGAATACATGTTACCTGTAGCATTTCATATGCCATTTTAGGGTTAGCCGAGCCTGTTTAGATTGCATCTTTGCATGCGATGCATTAGCCACTTTTAACATGAACTAGGACATGCATGTTTGCTAACTAGTTTACTGTTTTGGCACGGAGTACGATGTAAGTATTTTTGCTTTAGCATCCAACATGCGTGTGAGTGTTGCCATGACAGTATGCTTGCCATGCGGCTAAGTGCTTACATGAGATAAACTGCTTGAATGCCTGTGGGTGGAGGTCAAATTGCTTAAATTGGGATAATGCGTTAAAACTGCGATTTTTAAGCTCACTAGATAGTGGCAAAACCATCTTTTCCAAAAGCCCACTTGAAGGTGGCAAAATCTGCATTTTAGCCTACTTGCGAGTAGCAAACCATTTTCAAAACAAACATGAAATGTTTTGTTCCAATTTGGGTGATTTGGTCTATACTTGTTTGTTGTGCGCATAACATAGTAATTCTAGGCTAATAAATGGAATAAGAACACGTAAAGTTTTCAAAAAACGGATATCACGGTTAGTAGAGGCCGGTCTTCGGACCGGGCGAAAGGGGGTGCTCATAGCTGACCTTCCCCGATCGTACCCAAGCTCCCGAGCCGAGACAACTCCGGTGATGACGGACGTGTGGCCTTCGGCACCGAGTCAGGGTTTCCTAAATTTCCCCATTTTAAAATATTTAGGTGGCGACTCTGTATCTGGCAAAGCAGTCCATGTTTGGCACTACTTTTTCAAAAATCTGTTTCTCAAAACGATTTGCCAGATTTGGACTCTTTGGTTCAGATTAAGAACCGTGACACAAATCGAGTCCGAACTGTAGCACGAGGTCCCACGCGGGCGCTGTTACAGGGTTCACTAATCCTTTGTTCGAATTTATACCCGGGGGGTTGGAAGGGTTTCCTACAACTGGAAGAGACACAACACTTGTTCCAGCACCTTTCACAGGACAGGCTCAAAGGGGTCACCCATATCCTCAATAGCAGCCAGCACCACAGGGACAACCAGTCCCAAACATACCACCCTATGGGCCAAGAGGACCCCAGACACAAGGTTGTCCACCAAATCCTGTGTTTGTTCCTCCAGTAGTGGTTCAACAGGCACAAAATATGGTCCCTAGGGACCCAATTGCTGATATTGTTAGAAAGATGTGTAGACCAATGGCTCGGGGGGTTCAGACTCCTGTGTACAAGAAATCGTACCCAGAATGGGTAGATAGGGTACATGAATACCCAAGAGGTTTCAGGATACCAGACTTTACCCTTTTTTATGGGAATGGAAACTAGTCAACGGTTGAGCATATTGCTAGGTTCGCGGCTTAGTGTGGTGAATTTACCAATAATGACTACATGAAGTTAAGATTGTTCCTAAATTCTCTAACTGGGGGAGCCTTTGTATGGTATATTAACCTTACACCTGGCTCTATCCAAACTTGGCAACAAATGGAGGAGGCATTTCATGCCCAATTCTTCCAAACAGAGCCAGAAGTGTCTATGGCAGACTTGGCAAGATTGAATCAAAGGCCTGATGAGAAGGCTACTCAGTTTATTGCCAAATTCAAAAGAGCACGAAACAAATGTAGGATCATCTTACCAGAGCCTGAATTTGTGCGGTTGGCTCAAAATGGTCTAGAGTTTAGGCTTCGAAAGATGTTTGACTTAACTGAGTTTAGAGACTTAGTGGAACTAACCTATAAGGTGTCTAGGTATGAAGCATTACTAGAGGAAGAGCAAGGTCGAAGTAATGCATCATATAAGACATATTATAGAGATTCTATTTATGAGATTGATGCGGCAGAGATTGTGGGAAAAGAACCTGTGATCTGTGAGGCATTAATTCATAAAGACACAACAATAGATCAGCAGTTCAAAAAGAAAGACCTTCATAGGAAATACTCTTTCGATTTAACAAAGGCAGATGACATTTTTGATCATTTGCTTGCGGCAAACTTCTTGAAGTTACCAAAAGGAGTCAAAATTTCATCTCCAGAGGAACTTAAAGGAAAAGTGTATTGTAAATGGCATAATTCTTAGTCTTACTCAACTAAAAACTACATTGTTTTTCGAGACAGGATCCAAGAGCAGATTCGAAAAGGGAGTTTAAAATTCCCAGCTAAAGCAGAAAAGGCCATGGGGATTGACACTAATCCATTTCCAAAAATTGGAGAAATGACAACCAATGTTATTGTGCCAGACTTTCAGAACTTGTCCTTGAAATAATTGGAAGAGGTCAATGTGCAAATGCATGTTGCCATCGAAACTACTGTCAAAACAGATGCTAGAAGTTTACCAGCTGTTGGGCGAGGCTTTGCAGGTCAGAAGGAAGACTCTGATGAAGAGGCACTGGATGATGATTCTTTAGAGGCAACTGTCGTGCAAAGAATGTGTCCCAGGTGCAGGTTGAGCTACAAGTGGTTGAAAGGGCTTCTGATTGGTAGGAAGCAATTTTACAAGGATGTGCAGAGGTGTCCTAAACCAGCCAGTGCCTATAATAAGAGACCATATCCAACTGGTACTAGACAACAACCATTCATGACTGAGCCAGCAGCCACCAGAATGCACTCCAAGAGCAAGAGTCCTCTACATGAATTCAGACCACTCAACTATTACAGAACGGAGAGCAATCATCCTGAGAGGAGACTTGAAGTGGGCTCGAGTCATGGGATCAAAGCTAGAGATTGGCCCCCTAGACTAGCCTCATACAAAAAGGAAAATGGCCACCTTCATGGGAGGCCTGAATTAGGCCCAAAACAAGGGGTTAGAGCCAAGTAGTGGTCTTCACAACCAGCTTCAAAATTGGCTTTGAAGGAAGAAAGAGGTAGTTTGACAATTGGGTTAGTAGGTTTATGGGTACCTGGAGTTCCAGATTGGTTTGTCATGCAGAACAAACCTAGGGAAATACCTATCCAAAGAAATGTTGTTGGAGATCAAGGTAGGATGGTTAAACCACCTTTGGTAGCTCCAAATAATTGGGTGTTACTAAAGCATCCAAAAACAAAGGAATCAAATATGGTTCTAGTGATCAATAGATCCCAAAGGAGGAAGATCCAACGAAGGTACACTCAGTACCAGAAGGATCAGAAAGAAAGTGGAGAAAGCTCTTTATTGGTCCAGCTAAAGGGCTAAGCAGAGGGAGAAAAAAGTTTAAAGGTAGATCATAATCCAAAATCGACTCTTCAAGACAAGAGGAGTTGCAGCAGAGAGCAATTGGCCAAAGTTCATTCCGAATTGAAAGCCAAAGAGAGATCTAGTTTGGCAGGACTGGAAAAGGCTTTGATGGAAAGTGATAGTGAGACAGAGGAAGAAGTTGGCCTAGGCTAAAGGAAGGAGATGGTTGAAGAAGAAATGTTTGAAGCCTTCATGGCTGAACAAACATTTTTGGTTGAAAAACCAGCAGAAACAGATCATTCGAAGGAATTTACGAATACTGAAGTGCCAGAATGCAGCATGGAAGATGCTTCTGAAATAATTGAACAAGTTGGCCAGGAAGAGAAACATGTACAACCAGTCATCCAATTTGGCTCGTTTCCTCCAGTGTTAGTGAATATGGTACATATACTACCACAAAAATTCGAAGCTGAAGATGAGAACCAAGACGGCCAAGAAATTGACCCAATTCCAGTTTCCAGTGAAGACTCACAAGTGAGTATGGTGCAAGATGAATCCGAAGTGGCCATACCAATGGAAACTGGAGATGAGAGTGAGGAAGAGGTGAGTATTAACCTCTCATACCCTTTTGAGTATCCCACGACATCCATGACACAGCATGTCAAACCTTTGTATATCAAGGCCTTCTTCAATGGGATACAGATGAACTAAGTGTTGGTAGATAATGGGACAGTAGTAAACCTGCTTTCGAAATCTTCTTTGAAGAAACTAGGAAAGAGGAACCCCAGACTAATCCCAACCAGTACAACCATTGCTGGTTTCGTTGGAGACAAACAGATGGCTCAAGGCATTTTGCCCATTAACCTGAGTGTGGGAACCAGGGACTGTATGACTGTATTCTTCGTTATCGACAGCAATGCTACATACAATGCTTTACTTGGTAGGGATTGGATTCACACCAACAAGTGTTTGCCTTCCTCTCTACATCAGAAAATAATGATGGCCTTGGATAGTGGAGAGACAGAGGAGATCAATGCAGACCCTCAACTCTTCATAGCTTCTGCAGATTTTGTAGAGGCCAAATTGTATACTGAAGGAGTGGCATCACTCAGTGTACTAAGGAAACCTGATGGATCAGCCAAAGTGACGGTTGATGGGGAGTTAGCACACCTGAAGCATTTAGTCCAAGAAAGTGTTGCTGAGGAGTTCGTCGCCAAAGATGACAATGATGCCTGGTTGTAGGCAAAAAGATGGAACCCAGAAGGCCAAATCTTTGGCTTTAATTAAGTTCTTAGTATTGGATATAAAATCAATAGTCCAGAAGATGCAACAGCAAGAGAAAGAATCCATGGTAATTGGCTGTAAGCAAGAGCAGCAACATGTCAGGGTTTTGGCCTTGGGTAAATACTGTGCATTGGATATTGAAACAAAAATCTAAGAGATACTGGAAGAAGAAGCCTTGTGGACAGACTTTGTCTATGAGGAGGATTGCAAAGATGTTGAATCAAAGAAACTGGGAGCAGAACAAAGTAAGGAAATTGCTTCGAAGACAAGAGAAATAAAAAAAAAAGCATCAGTAAGTTCTCAGATACAAGACCCTTTGGAAGAAGTTAACTTAGGGGAAGATTCTACACAACAACCCACCTACATTAGTGCTTTGTTGAATGCTTTTGACAGAGACCAGTTGTTAGTGGTCTTAAAGAAATATAAAGATTGTTTTACATGGTCTTATAATGAACTACCAGGGTTGGATAGGTCATTAGTAGAATATAGGCTCCCCATGAAGCCTAATTTCAAACCATATAAACAAAAACCAAGAAGGATGAGTCCTGAAGTGATTCAGAAGGTTAATGAGGAAATTCTTAGGCTCCTTAAGGCAGGCTTTATTAGGACAGCCAGGTATATTGAATGGTTATCCAATATTGTGCCTGTGATTAAAAAGAATAGTAAAATAAGGGTATGCATCGATTTCAGAAACCTGAATTTAGTAACTCCAAAAGATGAGTACTCCATGCCTATAGTGGATTTATTGGTGGATAGTTCAACAGGGCATAGAATTTTATCAATGATGGATGAGCACTCTGGTTTTAACCAAATCTGCATTGCAGAGGAGGATATCCACAAGACAGCATTCAGATGTCCTGGGAACATTGGCACCTTCGAATGGGTCAAAATGCCATTTGGCCTGAAGAATGCTGGGGCTACATATCAAAGAGCTATGAACACGATCTTTCATGATCTCATTGCAGGATATTTAGAGTGTTACATTGATGATATTGTAGTAAAGTCCCAATCCATGGAGGAACATTTGTTTCACTTGGAAGCAGCTTTTAAAAGAATGAGAAAGTTCAAGTTGAAACTCAATCCTCTCAAGTGTCCTTTTGGCGTATCAGCTAGAAATCTCTTGGGCTATGTAGTATATAAGAAGGGAATACAGATTGATCATAATAAAGCCAAAGCTATCATTGAAACCAGACCTCTATCAAGTAAGAAAGAATTACAAAAATTCCTTGGACAGGTTAATTTCCTTCGAAAATTTATTTCTAACACTGTAGAGAAAACTAAAGTATTTTCTTCCTTATTAAGGCTCAAAGATGAAGAGGAGTTTGTGTGGACAGCAGAGCATCGAACTGCTTTCGAAGGAATCAAAGCCTACTTGGCCAAACCTCCAGTACTGATGCCACCAAAGGGTGATAAGCCCTTGAAGTTGTACATAGCTTCATCAGAAGATTCACTGGGAGTTTTCTTAGCTCAGGACAATGAAGAAGGCAAAGAGCAAGCAGTTTATTACCTTAGTAGGTTTCTAAATTCTTATGAATATAAATACTCAGCTGTAGAAAAGCTGTGCCTTACATTGTATTTTGCTGCAATGAAATTAAGATATTATCTTTTGCCTACAACTGTCTTGGTAATTGCAACCACAGATTTGGTTAAATATATGTTATCTAGACTTATATTGAGGGGAAGAATTGGCAAATGGGTACTAGTTTTATCAGAATTTCATCTAGAATATGTTTCCCAAAAGGCAGTAAAAGGACAAGTTTTAGCTAATTTTTTGGCAGATCATCCATGTCAGACAGAAAGCCAAGAGATAATGGAACTTGGTATGGTTAGTGTTGAGCCATGGGAAATGTGGTTCGATGGATCAAAAGCAAATGGTTTATCTGGAATTGGTGTGGTGATTAAGTCACCACAAGGGGTAGAAACCACACACGGTTTTAGAGTGGATAAAATTACCTGTTCCAATAATCAAGCTGAATATGAAGCCTTAATAATGGGGCTAGAAATACTTATTGGATTACAAGCTCATGCAGTTGACATATTCGGAGATTCTCAATTGGTAGTTAACCAGATGAAGGGGATTTTCAAATGTCAAAGTGTAAGCATATTGCCATACTATGTTGTTGCATTACATCTATTTTCTCAATTTTAGATAGCAAATGTAACTTATGTCCCAAGATTCTTGAATAATAAAGCCAATGATGTGGCTTAGAAAGCTTCGAATTTCAAGAGAAAAGATAACACTCAAAGGGACATAAGCCAAACAACATATCAAAAAGTGATACCACCTTTAAATAAAAGGAATGTGGTCTTGGAAGTTAATCATAATGATTTACAAGAACAAGATTGGAGGCATCCAATAATGAAGTATCTGGCTGGCCCATCTTCAAAAGCCAACAAAAAAATTAAATTGCAATCTATGCAATACATAATGTATGGTAATGCTCTCTACAAAAAGGGGGCAGATGGGTTATTGTTGGAATGTTTAGGTCCAAAGGAAGCATTGACAGCTATGGCTGAGGTTTATGAAGGCATCTGTGGTGCTCATCAGCCTGGTGTGAAGATGAGATGGTTGCTTCGAAGACATTCCTACTATTGGCCAATTATCCTTAAAGACTGCATAGAATATGTTAGAGGTTGCCAGGCATGCCAAAAGCATGGCACAATAAGGCACGCGCCCATAACTGACATGCATGCAGTTGTGAAGCCTTGACCATTTAGAGGATGGGCCATGGATATGATGGGGAAAATACACCCACCCTCTTCGAAGCATCATTGTTTCATCTTAGTGGCCACAGATTACTTCACTAAGTGGGTCGAAACTAAACCATATAAGGCTGTAGACCAGATCGAAGTGATTGGATTCATTAAAGAACTAATCCACAGATTTGGCATCCTACAAACTATAACTGTTGATAATGGGACTGTATTTGATGAGAAAATGGTAAACTCTTTTGTGGTAGAATTTGACATTAGTCTTGTTAATTCTACCCCTTATTATGCACAAGCCAATGGTCAGGCAGAGTCATCCAATAAATTTTTGAAGAAAGGAACACAGAAAGTTGTGGAAGACAATCCCAGGGATTGGCATAACTTACTGTTGGATGCACTATGGGCTTACAGGACTTCTCCAAGATCAAGTATAGAAGTTACTCCTTATGCTTTAGTGTATAGGCATGATGCAATATTACCTGTAGAAGTTAACATCAAGTCTTTAAGGGTGAAATGCCAAGATCAGTTAATTCCTGAGCAATACCATCAAAGTATGTGCTTGGAAGTAGAAGATATAAATGAAGCTAGAATTCTGGCATTAAATAGCATTCTTTTCCAAAAGAAGAAAGCAGCCAAAAACTGTAATAAGAAGGTTAAGCACATTAGCTTTGATGAAGGTGATTTGGTATGGAAGATAATACTCCCAATAGGGATTAAAAGCCACAAGTTTGGCAAATGGTCACCTAACTGGGAAGGACCATATCAAGTTCATAGAGTTTTGCCTTCCGGAGCATATCATCTGGAAAATTTAAATGGATATGTACACCCGAAGAAGATAAATGGCAGATATTTAAAGCCTTATTTTCCAACCATATGGGAAACACAAGGAATAAAATAAGTGCTAAATGAAAAGAGCATGAGAACACTCAAATGATAAACAAGAACTTTATTTCATAAAGAGTTGAGTACATGTAGCCATAGATTGGTCCAAAAGTCAGTACAGTGTTTCAGTTGTTCTTTTATAATAGATGCTCTATTCTTGAGAGATGGGAACAACTGAATGGCCGTGGTCATCTCCTCCTTTCGATCAGCCAGCTCTTGATTGGTAATTTGCAGCTTGGTGGCAGTTCGATCTAAGCTTGGTTGACTGCTGATAACTCTTCCTCAAGTTGAGCCTTCTTTTCCAAGAGTTGAGCTTGAAATTGGGAGACAGAGGAATGTTACTCTTTCAATTATGATACTTCAGCATGTATTTTGGAAACAAAACTCTGATCTCTCAACAATTTCTCCTCTACAGCCTTGGCAGCATGATAGATGTTGATATAAAAATCAATGGTGGCTGCTACCTGAGATAAATGACTTGAAATAGTCATGCCAGATTGCTCAACAATCTTGCAACATTGGAGGAAGCCATTTTTGATTATAGGCCTCTGTAAGGCTTCGAAAGGAATCCTTAAAAAGAATGTCAGCAGCTTCAAGCAGCTATCCAAGTCTATTGAAGGCAAGGAAGCCTTACCACTGGAGGAAGAGCTCTCAAAAATTTCTAATAAAGAGTCAGCTAAAATTAATGGCTCAGTCTCACTACTAGCTGTTGGAGAGGTAGAACGTATGCCAAAGAGACTAGCTAGCCTAGCTTCGAAGATATCCACCTCATCCATTGACATAGAATGTGCAGAAAGAGCTCTGGTAGAAGAAAGAAATGACTGCATAGGAATAGGAGAAGAAGGTGGAGTATCCTTAGTAGTTTCTATGGTTTTGGCTACCAGTAGGTCGACGGAAGAGGGACTGGAGCTAGGCAAAGTTAATGGACAATGAGTTGGAGAGTTACTAGTACCTTCTCTATAGGAATCGACTATCATTAAAGGTGAAGTAACAGCTGGAATGTCCTTAGGAGGGGAAGGAGAAGCAAAGCTTGAAGGGAAATCAAATTGAGTATAATTGAAAGATAAATGAGGGAAATATGGAGTTAAGCCAAAAGAAAGAGATGCATGGATACTTAGCCTCAAGAAGGGTATAGAAAATATGGGACTAAGAGGTGGAAGTATTGCTTGAATTGGCTTTACAACTCGAGGTCTTTCAACTTCAAATGAGATTGAAGGAGTCCTTGTTGAAGAAGGCAGAATAGTTGTTGCTGCAAAAGAAGAAATACAAAGTAATGTTAAGTCTTAGTACCAAGAATTTGAGAAAAGAAAATAAAGGCACAAAGGGAATTACTAATTTCAGAAATGGTGGCTATGATTGGGGCATTGCGAAGAGTATAATGTCTAGCAGCTTGTTGTTTTCTTGCAACTTCTCTTTGGAATGCATCAGCGGCAACAGCTTCATCTCTAAGCATTTGCTGTTGCTTTCTCTTCTCAGCCCTTTGAAATACAATAAGCTCTTTGGAATGCTCTGCTTGCACTGCTTTAGCAGATGCTTCGTGGATGGGATCTCCAGTGAAATCAGCAAGAGAGACAGTCATCTTTTTTTTTTCTTTAAGGGCGTCTCTTGCTCTTGTTCTGTCTCTTCTTTTTCTGCTTCTTCTTCTTCTGCTGCGTGAACCCCAGGTGCCTCCTCTTCAGGATCAAATAAAAGCTTTCTTTTCTTTTGTTGTTACTATTTGCTCCTGAGAAGGTTTAAAGCTTGGACCTTTTGGGGAGAACCTCCCTGTGAGGCACCCGCACCACCTACACCAAAGAAAGAACTAAAAGTAAGGCTAAGATCATTATAAAGGAGAAGAAGAGAAAAGAAACAAGGGTACATACCTTTCTTCGTGGCAGCTCGAGTAACTCTAGGAGGAGTTGAGGCATCATGAATAGGCTTTGTGATGACATGTGCAAGAACTGTAGTAGCAGGAGCAGTGGAAGAAGTAATAATTCCAGCCCCTTTCGATTTGGGTTGAGGCACGTCCAGTACCATTAATAGGTCTTGGGGAGGAATGGCCAAGTGTACCTCCATATTGGTCACCCACCAGTTCTGGCACCTTTTCAATATGTTATTTTGAGGAATGAAAGGGAAGTACTCAAAGTCAATCAAGTCCTGGATGAATTTAGAAGTTGCTTCTTCTAATCTGGATCTTCGAACCTTTAAGTCCCTGCTGGTAAGACTTAAATTGGTCTGGTTGCAGAGAGGTATTGGGACCCCTTGTGAGAAGCCAAACTACCTAGCAAATTAGACAGGACAATAGGGCTCATCAATGCATTTGTAAGCTCGGCGGTTCATAGTCCCAATGAATAACTCTCTAGGGATCAGAATAGAGGCCCATATATTCTTGTGTTGGGGTGAAGAGCAGAACCTATCACTCAGAAAGGTCCTCAACCAGGATAGGCCAATGTTGGTAGGTTCGAAGGGAAAAAAGCTGTGGGAAGAAAGAGAAGCTGGGAGTTGGTGGAAGAAAGAAAAGTAAAAAGCGAAGGTGGAAGGATAGAGTGAAACATTGGCTATCCTCATGCCATGAGTAGTAGGGTTTGGCTCTAAAAACTTTAGGCATTTAGATTGTAGCTCAGTCAAATATGCAAAAAGCCAAAGCTGAAGTATCCAAAATGGGCCTCCTTGATTGGCATCCAAGGGTTTCTCACAAAAAAGGGAACAAACTCTATATACATGACCTAAGACATATGGAGCTAAGGCCACCTTTCTTTGTAAGACAAGGGCTTTGGCAAGAGGGGCGAATTCAGGCATGATCCTCTGAGAAGAGTTGTAGAAAAGGAACTTGCAAAGCCAATATAATATAAAAGAAAAGAATTCCCTATCAGTCACAGGGCCTTCTATTTTATTCTTAGCCTTGACAAAGTCACTATAGGATGAGTTAAGAGAGGGGAGGGAAAAAAGGGTTTTGAGGTCAGGATAATCTGGACCAATAAGGGTTCCAGTAGGGGACAATCCTAATAGATGGTAAATATCAAGAACAGTAGGGGCCATCATCCCATATCTGAATTGAAAGATATTAAAAGCAGAATTCCAAAAGCAAAGGGCAGTAGGTATTAAGAAAGGGTCTTCTGAAATGGTGAACTTGGATAATTGGAGGGCATCGAAAAGGCAGAGCTCTTGAAGATCCAGAGTCCTATCAAGGACAACCCGATCATACCATTCTTGCCACTCTAGTCTCACCGTGGGCCAATAGCGATGGGGGCAGTTCATCCTCCAGCTTCCCCAGTCAAGACCACTTTCGTAAAGGAGACAATGGTCCTCTAGACGTGGATATAGAGCTGGAAGCTCAGTGAATCTCCCTGATGATGGGCCTAAGCACATACTCTTGCTGCTTATGACGACGAGGAATGAAGATGCGTCCGTCAATGGCGCTTTTCTCACCGGCCTTGTACTTCTCACACTCTGTGTCAATAATCCTTTTCAAGGTCACAGACGGACTCGCACGCTCCACGATCGGTATTTTCAAAGAAGAAGAAGCCATTGATAGAAGAGTTTTCTCAGAAGACGAAGTCAGGAAAGAGAGTAGAGGAAAAAGGAAGGTCAGTAGAGATGAAGGATTTATGTGATAGGCAAATAGGTGAATTCAAAGCACAAAATAAAAGGGTTTTAAAACTTTTGTGTTTGAAAAATATACCCAGTTGTGTTGCACGGACGGAATTCACAAAGAAGTACTAAAGTTACGGATGCGAAAATTTTCTTTTTATATTGATAATTACGGAGGGAAACACATCTCAAATACTGATGTCAGCTTCGAAATAAAACATTTGGCTTCGAAGCCAAATTTTGGCGCCAAAATGAAATGAAAAACGGCTTTGAAAGTAGGAAGCCGACTTCGAAGCACATTCCACGCCTCACGGTGAAAGAGTGCTTAGGTATTTGTTTACTTCAAAAGGATTAAGGACCTATTTGTAGGTTTCTAAATGAGAGTAAAATCTTTCAAAGCAAAACTTGAAACACTTTTCGGTTGGAAATTGTTTGTTCTAAGTTTCAAACCAATAGTTGGTTTGATAGTATATAGAAGAAATTACTTTTTTCGAATAAAACAGTATAGTACTTAACAGAAGTTTCCATGTGGTGGAAAATATAGACTGTTTGTTCGAAACAAAATTGATTTGAAAGTCCTTGATTATGTTAACCATATATTGAGGGATTGGATAAGATCAAATCAAGTTTTGAAGGGCAAAATTGGTGAATTCGGAGCTCTAATTCTAAAAGGGAACCGGCAAAAGTTGTTAATTACACTCCATAAGTTGGAAAAGTTCAAATTGGGTTTTTAGTGTTTCATTGAGTTTGGCCGAATCAAGATTCGAAGGATGAAATTGTTGATTTCGAAGTCCTAAGTTTGTTTGACTTTGACAAATGGGGTAAAATCAAACCATGCCAAGTAAAAGAAAACATCTTAGCTTTATTAAAACAAAAGCAATTACATCAGAAGCCTTCTTTGGCTACATATTCGAGTTCATAAAAATAAAGAATAGAATAAATAACAAGGTCATGAAATTTGTTCCAACTATGATCGATGAACTTCTGTTCTTTCTTTATTCTATCTTCTATCTTTTCCAGGCTAGGTTGTTGAAGTTGATATGTTCTTATTTGGTAAGAAGGTTTTTCGGCCTTTATTTCGAATTCTGTTTCTTTCAACCCTTGTTCCATCTCATCCATGTCTAAGTCATCCCAGTATGCAGAATCCTTATTCTTGAAATCATTATATTCATCGATGAGGTTCTCGGCTTCATATTGGGTATGAACTTGACCGGCTGAGATTTGATCGAAAGATCGAGTGGTGGCCACAAAAATGTGGTGCCAATGAAGAAGCAATGGGAGTTGGTCCAAAAACATTTGGAGCTCTGCTTGGGCAATAGGGTTGAGGACATGACCCTGGGTCATAACATCACAAGCCCATCGAAAGTTCTTGAGAGGAACATCGTCCTCGAGAACATTGAAGGGCAAATGAGAAAAGGCCGCAAGCAGAAGTTGGGCTTGTTGTCGTTGATGTTTGGAAGGAGGAGATGGAGGGTGATAAGTGAGGAGAAACTGGTCATCAAAGAGGGTAAGCCTCAGTTCCTCCATCCAATGAGGGTTTTACGGAAGAGGAGGTGCAGGAGCTTCTATCTCAAAAGAAGGAGGAAATTGTCAGAAGAACAAAGTTTTGCCTTTTGGGCTAAGAATGACGGGCTGTACCCTTGAGCCTCTTTTGGACGGTGAGTGGCTTGTACTATCTTCGTAGGCATGGACGACGTGTACCATGCTACGAGTAAGTTGTCTTTCAAATGGCGTCGACGGTCGATGGGTACATATGGGTAAACCATCGAGCTCCAACCAAAGGGGGGGAAAGTTAGGGGATCAACAAATTCAACAAAATGATGATTGATTCGTTCCCTTAACTTAGACTTCTCAGGTTCTGGCCAGCTTCTCTAACTAGAAGCCCTAGAAGAAGAAGAAGCTGCAGCTTCATCCCACGCAGAAGGTTTTGGGCCAGAAGAAGAGCTTCCAATATCCATGTTTGCAAATTTTTGGGTTAAAGAATTGTGAATAACAGGTCCGTAGTCCAAAGGTCGATAGTTTGCAAAAGCTTCCATGACTTGAATATAAGAAGGTGGGTAAATATGGCTAATCAATGCATGGAGATTCTTTCGAGGACGAACAACATCATCAAACAACTCTTCATATGCTTGATTGAGGTAAAAAAAGGTTTGTTTGGCCATGAGAGCTGAACTAGTCTTTTCGAATACTGAGATAGTGGGAGTGTTCAAGGGTTAGAAGTAAATTTGATGCAAATGTTTCATGGATGAATGACGGTTGCATTTCTGAAAAATGCAAAGCCCATGCACGTTCTAAGACGTGGGTAAAATACCTTGATCCACTAATATCACCAAGTATTGGGTATATTAGTGGGGGGGTAATGTTGGCTACATATTTTGTATAAAGCCAATCCCAGTTCAACACGTGGCAGGATGAAGGCAATACGGGAAGACAATTCACATCTTCGATCGTAATCATACACGTGGCAGTTAGTATTGGTTTTTATAGGATCTGCGTAGCACTGGATCAGCAAAGAGATGCAAAATGATGTGACTTCAACGGTTACTCATATTTAAATTCAAAATCAGGAGGGAAGCCTAAATGTAGATATTGGCATAGTGGAGCTAACTATAAGGCAACATGATCAGCGATCATAGAGGAGCTGTTTGATGGTTAGAAGTTCAGTTCGACGGTTGTCATTGAGAAGTATAAATAGCAGAGATGGCCCCAGAAAGTGCCCCCGAACTCAGATCCAAAAAACCAGTTTTATTTACTTTATTTTTCCTTCCAGTTTTTACATTTCTTGTACTTTACATTTCTGTACTTCAAATTCTTGCACTACATTTCGTTCATAGGAGTAGATTTTAAGTAGCTTGTTGCTGTAAATCTCTACGAGGCTGATTTGGATCTTTGTAAGTCTTTCATTTTGCTTAATGAAATGTTACAATTGTTTTTCATTTAATCATTGTTTGCTTAATTCTCCTAAACAAAGCCACCAGTAGAAGTCCTCTTCATTGAGGCTGAAAGAACTAAAACACAATCGTCTGATAATTGGTTGGCAATTAATATTCTGTAAAGACCGATTGATCCTTGCTGGCACGCTCACAATTACAAAAATAACCTTCGAAAGCCAAAAGGCCAACAATCACCATATATGAATATGTGGCAGTTTTTATTGCATGAAAAACATGAGTTTATAAGTGATTTTTGAAATACATGTAGATGAGATTTAGGGTTTTGAATCAAATAATTCAATATTATGTTTTGTTTTTGATTATGGAAATTTTAAGCAAACAGAATATGTTTATGATGGTTGAAATAAAAAGCCCTAATTTTTAATTTAATGTTTATGAGAATTGGAAAAAAAAAATGATGTCTAGGTTAATATGATGAATTGATGCGATTAAAAGTTAATTGTGAAGTTTAAAATGAAAATTCTTAATTTTTATTTGATGGTTATGCAGTACGAAAAAGAGTTAATGTTTATGAATAGTTGAGCTAGTTATTGTTATTGAACATGTTATTGAACAGGTATTGTTATAGAGCTAATAGAACATGTTTATGATGGTTGAAATAAAAAGCCCTAATTTTTAATTTAATGTTTATGAGAATTGAAAAAAAAAGAAGAAAAAAAAGCTAATGTCTTGGTTTATATGATGAATTGATGCTATTAAAAGTTAATTGTGAAATTTAAATGAAAATCCTAATTTTTATTCGATGGTTATGTAGTACAAAAGAGTTAATGTTTATGAATAGTTGAGTTAGGTATTATCATTGAGCAGGTATTGTTATTGAGCTAATAGAACATGTTTATGATGGTTGAAATAAAAAGCCCTAATTTTGAATTTAATGTTTATGAGAATTGAAAAAAAAAGATGATTTTTTTTTTTAAATAAATATTGAAGCATGCTGATTTTTTTCTTCTTCTTCTTTTGTGAATAAGAAATAAGAAATAAGAAATAAGAAATAAGAAATGTGAAATGGGAAGAGAAGGAAATTTAAATGGTTGATCTTGTGATGTCTTGGTTAATATGATGAATTTATGCTATTAAAAGTTAATTGTGAAGTTTAAAATGAAAAATCCTAATTTTTATTTGATGGTTATGTAGTACGAAAAGGAGTTAACGTTTATGAATAGTTGATAGTTGAGCTAGGTATTGTTATTGAACATGTTATTGAACAGGTATTGTTGAGCTAATAGAACATGTTTATGATGGTTGAAATAAAAAGCCCTAATTTTTAATTTAATGTTTATTAGAATTGAAAAAAGAAGAAAAAAGAAGAAGATGATGTCTTGGTTAATAGGGGGCTGTTAGGATGTGCACGTGATTAAATTGTGCACATCATATACACCTTACTTTTAAACCATTGGATATATATAAATTAATCTAAACCATTAAATAATTTTATTAGAAAAATTGAAGACCATTTCAACCGGTTATTATTATTATTTTTTCTTTACTTGTTCTCATCCCACAAAGCCTCATGTTGTTTTGGTCCGAAACCCTCATTTTTTCAGACAAAACTCCGGCCATCTTCTCCACCCTAGAAGACCATCCCGTGAGGTGCAACTCCGACAATCTTCTCTGCCCCTGTTTTACTGATGGTTCCATCTATATTCTTTACATCTAAAAACTTATGCATAACCCATGAATAAGAATATTGTAACTGTATGCATCAGGAAGTAGTCCATACTTAAACATCATACAAAAGAAAGATTGTGCAACATTTATGTAACCTATTTTACAGAACCTTGACATGAGGGAATTGAATGAAGCAACACAGAGCCCAAAATGCTTCCATTCATTCTCTCGCAGGAAGGCTATTGCATCTTGTAGCAATAACTGTCTGCATAGACCATATATTAGAATTGAATTGGTGTGTTCACTGTGAGGAATCCCACTAGCTTTGATTTCATCGTATGCATCCCACATGGTACCAATGTGCCTTAAGTTGTACAACAAACTGTTGTAGGTCAAGATTGAAGCTTGGATTTTCAAGTCTTTCATCTTGGAGCATGTTGACTAGTTATGATTAAATATATAGTTGTCGTGTATTCTTACTGTGAAACAGGCTTACTTTCCGCTAATTTCTCAGCTAGATGGTTTGCCTCTCAAAGTCCAGGATTCAAAAGGGAAGGAATGGATGTTTCAATTCCGATTTTGGCCTAACAATAACAGCAGAATGTATGTTCTAGAGGGGGTCACTCGTTGTATACAGTCAATGAAGTTGCAAGCTGTAGCTGTTTTTCCTTATCTTTTGTTTCACTACTTTGCCTAATGATTCTTTTTTTTGTGCTTATTCCTTTGTTTTCATTTTGGCTTCCCCTTTTTCTATCTTAAGAGCTACAATCAGATTGTCAATCAAGTTTCAGCATCCATTGAAACAGCCTTGGCATTAAATTTTTTGCAACATCTGCAGGAGTCATATGGATATCCTCCGACAACAGCACATTAATTCTGGTAAACAACTTATGTGATTCAAGATTAAGATAGTTTTTCTTCTACTGCTTGCTTATGATCTATTACAACTATAACTTTTGTGTAATCTTAACGTTAAATATAATTAAGTTTAGGTAAATGTTTTTCTTTGAACACTTATTAGTTATGCTGTGTTTTTCTTTGAATGTTTTGGCCTCAGGTTTTGTGGATCTTGTATTCGAGTTTGATCTTAAGGTGACTCTTCTTAAAGGCCTTAGATAGGAATTGACGAGTAGGTATCTTCTACACATTGATATATATATATATATATATATACGCGTATGTACACAATCACACACGTGAATGAGGTTAAGGGTGAGCCTACCGAAAACCCATAGTGGTCTTAAGAGGTTGAGAGTGAACCTACTAAAAAGCTGGCTATGTTATATTTGTTGTACGGGTTGTTGGTAGAGGTTGCGGGTGAACCTACTGAAAACCCATGTATATTGTTTTATTTATTGTAGAATTATTGAAAACCCATATATGTTAAATGGAAATGCAACATCAAGAAAAAAGAAAAGGAAATATAACCAATTAAATAACTAATACATCTTCATAAGGCATAATAATATATGCATGGATATAGGATGGGACTCCTGGTTTGAAAACTATGTAGAAAAATACACTTTTTCAAACTATGGTCTCGTTTGGGAACAGGCTAATTTAGTAATTTTTTGGCTATTTGGCTAAAATATGAGCTAAAAAAAATTAGTATGTTTGGGATGACTTTTTAACTTTTTACGAAAAGATGTGCAAAAAGTAAAGAGAAAAGAGAATCTTTGACTTTTTGGTATGAGTTGTTAGCTTTTTGGCTAATTTAGTAACTTTTTGACTTTTTGGCTAAAATGGAGGGTTCCCAAACGAGGCCTAAGTCTAAAAATGCACTTTTTCAATACTTAGGCTTGAAAATAGGCCATCAGGGGCCAAAATCGTGAAAAATCCATGAAAAGGCCCGGGAACACCCCTAACACCTTGGGAGGGGCCAATGTAAGTTGTGAAAATTTACGGAACTAGCACGGGACTACTAGTTTGAAAACTAAGTCAAAAAATGCATTTTTCTAACACTTAGGCTTGAAAATAGGCTGTCGGGGGGCCAAAATCGTGTAACAGCCACAAGAAGGCCCGGGAAACACCCCAAACACCTCGAGAGGGACCAATGTAAATTGTGAAAACTTAAGAAACTAGCACGGGACTCTAGGCTTGAAAAATGCACTTTTCCAACACTTAGGTTTAAAAATAGGCCATTGGGGGCCAAAATTGTGAAACGGCCATGAGAAGGCTTAGGGAACACTCCGAACACCTCAGGAGGGACCAATGTAAGTTGTGAAAACTTATGGAACTAGCATGAGACTCCCGGTTTGAAAACTAAGTCTAGAAATGCACTTTTCCAATACTTAGGCTTGAAAATAGGCCAGCAGGGCCAAAATTGTGAAACAGTCTCGAGAAGGCTTAGGGAACACCCCGAACACCTCGAGAGGGGCCAATATAAGTTTTGAAAATTTACGGAATTAGCATGGGACTCCCGGTTTGAAAACTAAGTCGAAAAATACATTTTTCCAACACTTAGGCTTGAAAATAGGCTATCGGGGACCAAAATTGTGAAACAACCACGAGAAGGCCTGGCGAACACCCCTAACACCTTGGAAGGGACCATTGTAACTTGTGAAAACTTACAGAACTAGCATGGGACTCTCGGTTTGAAAACCAAGTCAAAAAATGCTCTTTTACAACACTTAGGCTTGAAAATAGGCCATCAGGGGGCTAAAATCATTTAACAGCCATGAGAAGGCCTGAGGAACACCCTGAACACCTCGGGAGGGACCAATATAAGTTGTGAAAATTGACAGAATTAGCATGGGACTCCCGGTTTGAAAAATGCACTTTTCCAACACTTAGGCTTAAAAATAGGCCATCGGGGGGTCAAAATCGTGAAACAATCACAAGAAGGCCCGAGGAACACCCAAACACCTCGGGAGGGACCAATGTAAGTTGTGGAAATTTACAGAACTAGCAAGGGACTCCCGGTTTGAAAACTAAGTCGAAAAATACACTTTTCCAACACTTAGGCAAGCAAAATGTTAAATTGTATATTTGATTGATAAGATAATAATTGTCTTCCTTTTTCTCTTTTCTTTTTTTGTTTTTTGTTTTTTTTTATTGGAGATTAGATATGGATGTGTTTGGTAATCTGGAGAATAGAAGCTTGCTCATTTTGTGTTTTTGTTAATATTACCTTACATGTATTTTGGTTGCGTTGTAAATTTTATATTTTTATGGGTATTAGGGGACATGTTTGATAATCAGCACTTGATATTATATTTTTGTGGATATTAGGAGACGTGTTTGGTAATTCACAGTTGATATTGTATTTTTTTGGATATTATGAGACATTTCAACTGTGGTGTTTATGAAAATGACCAGATTTTGTAGTGATTTGTAATAGATATTTATTGAACAGGTTATTAAAATGCGCAGGGAATTTTTAGTGAAAAGAAAAATTGAAAATTAAAAATATTACCCTCATTTTAATTAATTTTAATTATTATTAGAGGCAAAATAAAAAACCGTCGCTATTAGTTTTCAACAAACATGACGAATAATTTTGTCACTAATGATATAGTTCCAAACAAATAATTTCATCACATTTGATGAATATTTCGTCGCTAAATTGAAATATTTGGCAACAAATTTTTTTTGTCATTGAAGAATTTTGTTTTGTGCTTATTTTAGTGACAATTTTTTTTGTCACCTTAATCTATATCATTGGTGAGGATAAATTTCGTCACTAAAACCTCTATCTTCATATTTGGTGATGAAATATTTCGTGGCCAAAACAATTAAAATAAAATATTATCTAATTCTAGAGATGAAATTAGTGTTATAGAGGACGAAAAATACAACATTTAGAGATGAAAAATTTCGTCGTCAAAAATAAAAAATAGGCGACGAAACGATCTTTCAACAACAACGTATAGGCGACGAACGTGGTGACAAAATTATTTTGTTGCAAATCACATTGGTGATGAATATTTGATGTTTGGAGACAAAATGAGTTTGTCACCAAAGACCTTTTTATTGTACCGGTTGTGATACCCTGAATAAGGTTGTTGACCCTAGCTCTTTGTAGAAGACAATTCATGCCTTCTGCTGCAATTAGAAAAATGAATGGGGAGAGGGGGTCGCCTTACCTAATGAATCTTTCGGATGCTTATGTTTTGAAAGTGCTTTTGCAATTTATGATTTGGTGGCTGATGGTTAAAATGGTCCCCATAAGGGCTCTGGTTTTTTGGAAGTGCTTGGTAAGTATTGTTCTCTGTTAGTGTTAGGGTTTATTATGCTTTATTCCTCCTCTTTTTTGTTGGTTTCTCACTAATCTTTTTGGCTTGAGCTAACACATGATTGTGCATCCATTTTGGTGCCAACCTAGTTGAGATTTTAAAATTTTCTATGATTCTTTTTGCTTTTGCCTCCCCCCTTCCTTTTTTTATTTTTATTGATGGAAGCTCAAATGTTGTATATTTGTTTTCATAAATAAAATTTCCTTTTTGCCCCAAAAAAAAAGTTTATTACATTTGTTCGCAAAAAATAAATGGTTTATTTTTAAGGGAGATTTATTTATAAATCCCTTTTAGCAGATTTATAGTCCAATGAACCCACAAGGTTTTCTTGTGTTCTATCAAGTCCTATATATTTAGACTTGTATCACAAGATGTTCTTTTTTCCTGATTTATAACTTTTTGGGGACTATTATACCCTTTGTTCTAATAAGATATATACGTTTTGCATATTTTGTTATTTCTATTTTGGAAGTTTTGGTGATTAGAGATCTTGGAGGAATCAATAGATACGTTTCCATTATACGTTTTTGTAGAAGTTTTGTTTACACATTGGTGGTGAGAGAACATTCGAATATTTTCTTCTTCTATTGTTATGATTTGAAACTCTATTTTTTTTTCCATTTTTGCAGTTTTGAAATTCTATTTTCTTCCATTGTTGCAGTAGTTTAGAATTGTTGGACGAAGGTTAGAGAATATTCAAATACAACCTTTTTCCATTGTTGCAGTTGAAAACTCTGTTTCTTTCATTATTGCGGTTTTGAAGCTCTGCTTTATTCCATTGTCACGGCTTCGAAGTTCAGAATTGTTAGATGAAGGTTAGCACCATTTTTGTTTTGCAATCGCATGTAGGTATGTGTTTGGTGGAGATTCATGTTCAATAATTGATTAAAGTTGGATTCGACTTTTTGTTTCAAGATGAATTGATATGGTACTATATATCAGTGGGTATTTCAGTGAATGTGAACATTTACATCCCTTGAAGTTACTGTTGTTGTGAATTATTAGATTTTAATGTTTTCCATTTGATGATATAAACTTCAACATTAGAAGCATGTGATGGTTGCATGACGTGCAATGTAGACCGACGATTGCATGGTTATTACATAATGTGAATGTTTATACATCACTGATTATTGTATAAGTTTTGCATGATTATTACATGGTGTGAATATTCATATTGTATGGAGTCATTGCTTATTGTGAATTATCACATTGTAAGGTGTTGCAACTAGTGTTGTGATCATCACATTATTAATCAATGTTACTATTCTCATTCATAAATAATCATACAAGTGCAAACAACAATGTGTTATTTTACCAATATGCCTTTGTAATGTGAAAGTTTACATCAAAATTTATTTACAACAACTCACATTAAGCCAATGGTTATGTGTATACAAATATAAGCAACCGCCAATAATGTGGATATTCATAGTGTCTACACTTCGATCGATGTAAATGTTCATAGAGTTGTTTCTTCACGTCGAAGTAAGATAAACGATTTAGGGTTTTGGAAATGTAAGAGATTTTCTTCTTAGAATAAGGGATAAATTTTTTCCCTAAAATAAATAAGAGATTTTCTCCATGAAATAATGAGAGATATTCTCCCTAGAATGAGGGAGAAATTTTCTCCATAAGGGACTAATATTATTTTTTTTATTGTGTATTGGTTTCAAAATGGAAACATGGCCAAAAAAGTTTGGAAGGGTGATTTGGTCATATTATCTTAAACATGACCTAATGAAATATTAAAAAAGATGGTTAAATGGAACATAATATTTAAAAATATGACTTTTTGAAAAATAGCCTATTTTTTAAATTATATTTGTCGTTCATTTTTTATTTTATTTTTTTGCAAATAAATGTGATGAACTAATGTGGCTACGATTATTGAATTGACTTATTTTTTTTTTATTGATAATCTATACGTTATGATTTAAAAAATAAACGATTTGACTCACTAAGACGAAATTCATGATTGGCCTCACGATCCAAATAGTCCAGTCCAGTCCAGTCCATTGTGGACAAATAATAAATGCTCACACTTTACAAAGTGCCTCATTCATTAGCTATTTTCTTTGCTTATTATTGTGAAAAGAAAAGAAAGAAAATAAAAATCTACAACAATCTTCTTCTTCTTCTTCTTCTTCTTATTATTATTTTAGAGGGTGGAGGTTGATCCCCCATTACAAAGATTTAGGAACTTTATCAATCAAAACGGGCATGAACTTAGGAGGAACTTCCTCCATCCAAGTCCGCTTCTTACATACATCTTTCAACAACCTTATCCTTGGATTCATCTCAAAAAAAATAAATAAATAAAAAAATTCTTGGAGTTATACAATAATGCAATGTCTGTTAGATTTATATATATATATATATATATATATATATATATATTTTAGAGGGTGGAGGTTGATCCCCCATTACAAAGATCTAGGAACTTCATTAATCAAAACAGACATCAACTCAGGAGGAACTTCCTCCATCCAAGTCCACTTCTCACATACATCTTTCAACAATTTTATCCTTGGATTCATCTCAAAAAAGAAAAAAAAAATTATTCTTGGAGTTATATAATAATGCAATATTTGTCAGACAACTGAATGTGACTTGATATTTATTTTATTTTTTTGGAATTAACAAGTAGCGTGGAGAAGTTATTTGGTGGTCATGGGACACGGTTATGTGATGTCTTAGATGTGTTGTGATTGGTGGAGGATGTGAGGTCTATAATTTTGTATTGGATAATTGAGAAATAATAGAGGCATAGTGGTTTGTGATTGATAAGGGATATGGCCGCGTGGCCCCCCTGAACCAAGAAATAATTTTTCAATGGTATAACTTTTATACAATGTTTCACATTAAATTATTTTATATAGAAAAATTCGACTAACCCCTTTTTAAGATTTAAAAAATATATTAAGTACCATAAAATTTGACATAATTATATTGAATTTTCTCCAAAATTTATTAATTTAAATAAAATTTAGCTAATTTCACAATAGTATTTTGTTAGTTGCATGAATAGAAAAATGATGTTATTAATAGCAGAATATATATAGTACATTCATATTTATTCTTGTGTTTATAGGAAAATTTTATAATACTCATTTTTTTTTTTTGGGGATGTGTACTAGATGTATGGTTATGAACTTTGTGATATTTGATTATAACTCGTTGTGTTATTGATTATGAGTATAATTATATCAGTCTTATAAGATTAATTGTATTTAATAGTAAATTAACTCGCAACAAATGGTAATTAGAGTCCTATTAAGTAGTAAAATTATTTATTAGGGTGAGGATTATTTAATTTGGTTTGTTTAAGAATAAACTAATGACCAAATCAACTCGCAATAAAGATTTCTTAAATTTAGAATGAAGCTATAAAAATTTTAAAACCAAATCAAACTAAAGAAGTAATTTTATAACATATGATCGCAAAATATAACTCATAACTTACTTGAACATCATACAAATAAAAATAATTTACATGATTATTTAAAACCTAATTCTACTACTATTCAATTAAACATGATTTATTACTTAATAAAGGTCCACCTACTACTGCATTAAATTATCAAATAAATTATTTGGACATGTTAGGTATTTTTTAAAAATATTTGAATTCATAAAAATTACTAAATAATTTTCATTTATCCTACTCATTGAGATTTCACTTACTACTCAATCAAATTGACTTGGTGGGGTGTTATGGGTTGTGCCGAGCTCAGTCGAGTGTTTACTGAAGAGTGGGCTAGAAACAGTCTCAAGAAAGTTGAGAGGAGAATCTGGAATGCAATTCCTTTGGTTGCCCTGTGGTCCATTGGGAAGCATATGAATGACTGCCTGTTTAATAATGTTCAACAAGATATAGGGGAGCTGCAGGAGGCAATCATTATCAGATTAGCTATGTGGTTGAAAGCTACAGCTAAGGATTATCATTGCACTATTAATAATTTTCTTTATAACATTATGCAGATTAGACATTGTTTAGGTGGAAGGGTGTAATCCTTGTGTGTTTTTGGGACTGTAATGGGGTGTGTTGAGTTGGAACCTCTCTAATTCTTGGTGGGGGCTTTGGGGATGCACATGATTAATCTTGCTTTGGGTGCCAACATAGTTGGGATGCTTAGCTTTGACAATGATGCTACTTTCCCCAAGCTAGATTGTATCTTTTTATTTTTAATAAAATTTCTTTGTTTGCCATTCAAAAAAAAAAAAAAGAAAAAGAAAAAGAAAAAAAGATTGACTTACTTCTTAAATCTCACTTACTAGTTAATAAGACTCTACAAATTACTCAATCAAACTTGACTTACTACTCAACCACCACTGTTACTACCACCACCACCACTACCACTACTACCATGCCACCACCACTACTACCATCACCTTCACCATCATTGTTATTGTTGCCATAAACATCACTAAAATTTTACTACCATTATCATCACTACCTTTACCACCACCATCGCCAACACCACCACCATCAACGCTACTATGCCATTACTGCCACCACCACTACCACCATGCCACTGCCATCACTACCACTGTTACCACCACCATGTCATTACCATTATTACTACCACTATCACCACCACCACCACCACCACCACCACCACCACTACTACCATCACTATCATATCACTACTACTACTCAATCAAACTCCATTTATTATTCAATCAAACTTGACTTACTACTCAATAAGACACCACTTAATTGGACTTAATTAAATCTCACTTACTACTCAATTAGATTCTACTTACTATTTTATCAGATTTATCAGTGTTGCAAAAAAGTTGAAAAATACCCATTGAGCTTCCACTTAGTACTTAATGAACTTCCACTTACCACTTCACTAGACTCCACTTACTAAATTTTAATTTCACTTACTATTCAATGAGCTTCTACATGCTGCTTTACTATACTCCACAAACTACTCAATGAGCTTCCACTTACTACTTCAATAGACTCCACTATCTACTCAATTTTGATTTCATTTCCTACTCAATGAACTTCCATATATTACTTCACTAGACTCCACTTACTACTAAATTTTGGTTAGCACTTAATGAGCTTCCACTTGTTATTTCACTATACTCCACTTAATACTCAATGAGCTTCCACTTATTATTTCACTAGACTTCACTTATTACTCAATGAGCTTCCACTTACTATTACATTACACTTAACTTACTACTCAATTTCAATTTCACTTACTACTTAATGAGCTTCCATTTACTACTTCACTAGACTCCACTATCTACTCAATTTTGGTTTCACTTACTACTCAATGAGTTTCCACTTACTATTTCATTACAGTTCACTTACTACTCAATTTTAATTTCATTTACTACTCAACAAACTTCCACTTACTATTTCACTATACTTCACTTACTACTGAATGAGTTTCCACTTTCTATTTCAATAGACTCCACGTACTACTCAATGAACTTCTACTTACTATTTCATTTTACTTTCATTTAATACTCAATTTTAGTTTCACTTACTACTTAATAAGCTTCCATTTACTACTCAATTTTGGTTTCACTTATTACTTCATTACACTAAACTTACTACTCAATTTTGGCCGTGACAATGCCATCATAGCAATTACAAAAGATCCACTCTTGGTTCTAATCCAGAAATTTCAAGCTTCTTTGATGATTGTGATGATGATTTTGTAAACTATTTGCCAAATAGTTTATGTATTCATGGAAAACCATTATATGTGTTGTTATGAATATCGTGAATAAAATCATAATGAAACGTATTGTGTTAGTAAAATCATATTATAGAAACTTTCTCTATTTTTTACTGAATCAAATGTCATTTCAAACATATCTTTTTCAATTAGTTGATCCATATACTTAACATCTCGTATGGTTGGGAGATCATCAGAATTGAGGATATTCTCTTGATTGTCAATGTTGTACTAACCAGTGCCAAAATGATGATGATGATGATCATCATTGTGTAATTTATATACAGTGTTGTTATGCCCAATGTTGCCTTTTATCTGTGGTAAGTATAATAAAATTAATTAGATCAAACCAAATGATAAGTGATATTACAATTAGTTAATGACTTCACTTATTATTTTATTAGATTTCATTTACTACTCAATTAAATTGTACTTACAATTTAATGGATTTCCATTCACTAGTTCATTAAACTTTACTTACTGCTCAATTAAATTCCACTTATTACTCAAAATCTCTACTTACTACTTCATTCACTTCACTTACTACTTCATGAGTTTCTAGGTACTACTTCATTAAACCTTACCTAATACTCAATCAAACCCAACTTATTATTTAATGATACTATTAAACCCCATTTAGAGAGTGTCATAATCAATGACAAGTCATTTCAAAACAAATGGTAGGATAATTCATAACAAGCGATAAATAAATTTGGAAATTTAACCAATTTTAGAGTGTCATAGTATAATCTCATTTATTACTAATGAGATTTCATTACTATTTCATTAAATTTGACTAACTACTCTGTAAAACCGCATTCACTATTTAAAGAGATTTCGCTAACGATTTTATTAGACTTAACATACTGCTTAATTAAATTCCACTTATTACTTAATGAGACTTCACCCACAATTCTATTAGCCTTGTCTTATTACTTAATCAAATATTTGACTACTGACAACTATTGAGTGGAGTAGAATTAGATCGAATAATATGACTTGACTTATTACTTAGAATAAAGCTTGAGGCCTTAAAATTGTTTATTTTATTTTATTTTATTTATTTATTTATTTTTTTGCAAGGGTGGTTATTTATAGGGACATTTAACAATAAATCCCATCCCACAAACAGTTTTATCAATTGGTCCCAAGGTTATTTCTATTGTTCTAACTAGTCCTATTAGTGGGAGAATATCTTTCCGTTTGATCCTATTTTCTTTGTTTGATAACATTGAGGGGTCAATTATATCATTCCTTTTCCCGTTTGACGATTTTGGTGGGATTACTTCCAAACATTTGGTAATTGAAATCTTCCAGTAGAAGACGTTCACATCATTACGTTAGGGTTTTTATGGCTGCCGTTACAGGGATGTGAGGGGATTTTGGTTGTGTGCTTGTGTGACGCATTAACGGAGATTCCGAAGTCAGCCGTTACAGGGTGTGAGGGATTTTCGTTGTGTTTGCGTGACACATTAACGGAGATTCTGAAGTCGGCTGTTACAGGGTGTGACGGGATTTTGGTTGTGTGCTTGTGTGACGGATTAATCGAAATTCTGAAATCAGCCGTCGGCATTGTCGGAGTTGTAAAGGTTAGGTTTTTTTTGTTTGATTTTCGTGTTAGGGGTAGCCGCTTGGTGTATCTGTCTAGTTCAATTGTATGACATGCACAGAGTTCAATTGTATAACATGCCACATGGGAGGTCATTCATTTGCAATGGTTGTGTTACATTTGTGCATGTATGTCACGTGGGATAGACCACTCCAAGGCAAAAAGTATAAAATGTAAACATAAATTCCAGAACGTAAAACTTCATGTTTCGGATCATCTACCATGTATATCATCAAGAAATCAAGACAAAATGACATACCTGAATCCATCGATGAACGGTTAAACGGAAGCGTCTGATTGTCAATAAAACCTTGATATTGACTATGTTATTGCCTTCTAATCCTTTCCCCTTTGGTGCCTTATGTTTCTTCTTGAGAGGATTTAGAAAAACAAAACATTGTTCTTATTTTTTTTTTCACCTTAGGAAGGAATAGGGACCATAACCTTTTAAAGGTTGTAATTGGTTTTCATAACTGAAAGGTAATGAAAACCAATAAATTAACCATTATTGGTTTAAAACTGAAAGGTAATGAAAACCAATAAATTAACCATTATTGGTTTTAAAACTGAAAGGTAATGAAAACCAATAAATTAACCATTATTGGTTTTAAAACTGAAAGGTAATGAAAACCAACTTTAACCAATATGTTTTAATTTCTATTTCTGCCCCTCATAGAAATAGAAATTATACAACTAGTATCTACACATTAGGTCCATAACACATATACCCTTAAGCCTATTAACTAAATTGAATCACTTAAATTGTAGGCTTCTTATAAATGATAACACCACATTTAATTATGTGGTCCCATTGAGACATTATCTAACAATCTCCCACTGGACCACATATGTATCTTGAACAATGTGCTTAACTTTAGTGAGCTCAGAAATTTGTTATCATAACTTGAGGGTATCCAAACAATCTTGTCCATTAACTATATTAATATAGGATCAAAGCGGTCTTCGTTACATCAATCGTAACTCGACCCACCAATGGTCACGTATACAAATATAGCTAAATGACATAGATCAATCATGGATGCGTAGCATGGAAATTACATGTGATGTGATCCATACATGCCTATGTCCAACTGGTCCTACTTAACTTTATTGAGATCAATACTTCACAATACGTAACAGAGCGTAATAAACTGAATATTTCATTTCTGCAGAAATTAATCTAATTACATAAATAAAACTCAAGGCTGACATAAAGCAGTAATATAAATACAAACTCCCACTAAACCAGAATGTTCTCAAATAGAACAACACCCATATGAGCAGTGTGCTCATGAAAGACCTTGGGTGGTAGTTTCTTCGTAAGTGGATCCGCTATCACGGAGTTTGTCCCAATGTGCTCTATGGAAATCTGTCCACTCTGCACTCTTTCTTTTATAACTAGGAACTTGATATCAATATGCTTTGATTTTGTCGAGCTCCTGTTGTTATTGGAATATAAAACTGCAGACTTATTGTCACAATATATCTTAAGTGGTCTTTCAGTGCCTTCCAAAATACGCAACCCAGTGACAAAATTCCGCAGCCATATCCCTTGGTTTGATGCCTCATAACATGCTACAAACTCTGCAGCCATGGTGGATGAAGCTATGAGCGTCTGCTTTGCAGACCTCCAAGAAATTGCTCCGCCAGCTAACAGATAAATATAGCCTGATGTGGATTTCCTACTGTCTTGGCATCCAGCAAAATCGGAGTCGGAATATCCAATGACCTCTAACTTATCCGATCTCCTATATGTGAGCATATATTCCTTTGTTCTCTGTAAATATCGCATAACACGCTTGACTGCTTTCCAATGATCCATGTCAGGATTACTTAAATATCTGCCTAACATGCCAACTATAAACGCAGTATCTGGACGCGTACATACTTGAGCATACATTAGACTCCCTACAGCTGAGGCATAAGGAATCTTCTGCATTTCTTGAATTTCAAGACTGTTCTTTGGGCATTGGCTGAGACTAAACTTGTCTCCCTTAGCAACCGGGGTTTCACCTGATTTACAATTTTGCATGCCAAATCTAATGAGTATTTTTTCGATATAGCTCCTTTGTGGTAATCCCAGAATACCCCGAGAACGATCTCGGAGTATTTCGATTCCTAATACAAAGGAAGCATCACCAAGATCTTTCATTTCAAAATTCTTAGATAGAAATCTCTTGGTGTCATGTAATAAGTTTATATCGTTTGTGGCAAGCAATATGTCGTCAACATATAAAACCAAAAATATGTGTTTACTCCCACTGAACTTGTGATACACACATTCATCAACAACGTTAGTTTCAAAACCATACGAAGTGAGAACTTGATGAAATTTGAAGTACCACTGACGAGAAGCTTGTTTGAGTCCATAGATGGATTTAGTCAATTTGCAAACCATATTCTTTGGGTCTCCTGACACAAAGTTTTCTGGCTGCACCATATAAATTGTTTCTTTAATGTCACCATTAAGAAAAGCTGTTTTGACATCCATCTGATGCAACTCAAGATCAAAATATGCAACAAGCGCCATAATTGTCCTAAAAGAATCTTTCGAAGAAACTGGAGAGAAAGTTTCTTTAAAGTCAATTCCTTCTTTTTGAGTAAAGCCTTTGGCTACAAGACGTGCCTTATACCTCTCCACATTACCATTTGAATCCCTTTTGGTTTTAAATATCCATTTACAACCTACGGGCTTCGCACCAACTGGTAATGAGACAAGTTCCCAAACTTTATTGTCTTGCATAGACTTATATTCTTCATTCATGGCTTCTATCCACTTATGAGAGTTGGAACTTTCCATGGCTTGACGAAAGTTGATTGGATCATCTTTCGACATTCCATTTTCTACCTCATGTTCCTGGAGATATACAATATAATCATCTGAAAATGCAAATCTCCTTTCTCTGGTGGATCGCCTTAATGGCACAGATTCTTGAGGTTGAGGTTGTAGAGTTTGTTCCTCAGGAACAATTACCTCATCTTGAATGGGGGTTTGAACTATATTATCTTGAACAACATTGTCTGGTTGAGGATTCGAAATTACTTCTCGAGCAATGACAGGTATAGGAACCTGTGATTGGTCAAAAGTAGTAGTAGGAAGTGGGATTACTCCTGCTTCCTCCTCAAAGACAATGTCTCTAACTGGATTTCTCCCCCCAAACTCAACATCCTCAAAAAATGTTGCAATTCCCGTCTCAAATATTGACCTATTTGTGGGATCATAAAACTTGTAACCCCGTGATCGTTCGGCATAGCCAATAAAGTAGTTGCTAATGGTTTTAGAGTCCAATTTTCGTTCATGAGGTTTATAAGGCCTCGCCTCAGCAGGACACCCCCACACATGCAAATGTTTTAGACTAGGCTTTCGCCCAACCCAAAGCTCATAAGGTGTTTTTGCAGCTTCTTTAGTTGGCACCCGATTTAAGATATAAGTTGCTGTCTTTAGAGCCTCACCCCAGAGGGACTCTGGTAAAGTAGAATGACTGATCATACTTCTTACCATATCCTTAAGAGTCCGGTTTCGTCTCTCAGATACACCATTCATGCTAGGTGATCCTGGCATGGTGTATTGTGGGACGATTCCACATTCCTCCAGGTATTTTGCAAACGGTCCTGGACGTTGTTCACCTGATCCATCATATCTGCCATAGTATTCACCACCACGGTCAGACCTGACACTTTTAATCCGTTTGTTGAGTTGTAACTCAACTTCGGCCTTAAATCTTTTGAAGACGTCCAAAGATTGTGATTTCTCATGAATAAGAAATAGATACCCATATCTGGAATAATCGTCTATGAATGTGATAAAATATTGTTGACCATTCCAAGACGCCATAGGGAATGGGCCACAAATGTCCGTATGAATTAGTTCTAAGACATCTGTAGTCCTATGGGCACCATATTTCTTTATTTTGGTCTGTTTTCCCTTGATACACTCAACACAGACATCAAAATCTGAAAAATCAAGAGAGTCCAAAATTTCATCAGACACAAGGCGCTCAACTCTAGATTTAGAGATGTGACCTAGGCGTTTGTGCCATAATGAGGCTGAATTTTCCTTAATTAATTTACGCTTTGTACCTCGTGATTCCACGTGCAAGGTTGCATTATAAGATGCAATAGTTTCGAGCAAATATAGATTATCAAACACATTAAGTAAACCAGTACCAATAACATTGGAATTAATAGACATACTAAACTTCATATTTCCAAAAGAACAATAATATCCCAATTTGTCCAATACAGAAACAGAAATTAAATTCCGTCTAAAGGACGGTATAACAAAAGTGTCTAATAAATCCAAATAATAACCAGTTTTCAGTAATAATCTAAAGTGCGCTATTGCCTGCACTTCTATTGACTTGCCATCACCCACAAAGATGTATCTTTCAGCATCAGTTGGCTTTCGGTAGTTCAGGCAACCCTGCATAGAAACACATATGTGAGTAGTAGCACCAGAATCTACCCACCAAGTGTTTCTTGGTACTGAAGCTAAATTTATTTCAGAACAGACCAAAACATGAAATGGACCTTTCTTTATACGCCAGGCGACGTATTTGGCACAATCCTTCTTTCTGTGTCCGAGCATGCCACAAAAGAAACAACCATCCTGCGTTTTCTGTTTCTTTGGTTCCGGACCCTGAGGAATAGCAACTTCTTTTCCCTTATGCGTTCTTTTGCCCATATGCTTGGAGGTGCTTGCTAGATGAGAACTTTTAGTCCTTTCTTGCTTCAATCTCTCTTCCTCTTGCACACAAAATGAAATGAGCTCATTGAGAGTCCATTTCTCGTTCTGGCAGTTATAACTGACCTTAAATTGGTTAAATTGTGCAGGAAGAGAGATGAGAACTAAATGCACGAGCAAGTCATCAGATAGGTCGAGCTTTAGTGCCTTAAGTTTTGAAGCAAGATGAGACATTTCCATGATGTACTCGCGAACATTACCCTTGCCTTTATACTTTATTGAAATCAAGCTTGCTAAAAGCGTGCTTGTTTCAGCCTTATCGTTTTTAGCAAAACGCTTTTGAATTTCTAAAAGAAATTCACCGGCAATGGTAACATCCTCTGTTATTGCACCTCGAAAAACTTCTGGAATCCCACGCTTCATGATCATAAGACTTAGCCTGTTAGAACGATCCCACTTTTCAAAGTACACAGTTTCCTCAGGAGTACTTTGTGTAGTGAGAGCATTCGATTTTGGCATCCTTAATGCCAAGTCTATGTCCATGCAGCCAAGAACAATCAATATGTTCTCTTTCCAGTCCTTAAAGTTTGTTCCATTTAACATTGGAACATTGTTCATGTTGGCAGAGATTGAAGTAGTCGACATTAAAGCTGAATCGAAAAGAAAATAAAAGGAATAAACAATTATACTCACATTAAGTTACCAAACAGATAATCTCTAAATAAATTAATTTAATGACAACATCTCAAGATACCTAGCACAACATTAATACCAAGCCTTTGGGTAGTGATATTAACTGTAAGTGGTATTCTTGTTGTAATGATCAAACATTGACAATAAGTTATGTCAAATAACAAATCTATCTTTTGATGGATTTATTATTCACATTAGGTTTCCTTGACAATTGGCACATGTTTATCACCACAAAATGTGTGTGTAATTCTGCCAAGTCTTAATCATGTCTTTGGACCGATAAATACCCGCATGAGATACACAGACATGAATTTCAAAACATTCCATATAAAACAATCTAGACAAGAGAGATCACTTTTGTGACATCTTGTTTGAATTGACTTATATTTAGAACATTAGAAAATTAAATTTCCGTAGACGTTGTATGAAATTACATTAAATTTAAAGATTTCTAAATTTGTTACCCCGTATATGTTATATAATCTGCAGCAATCCCAATTATATACATATATATATAAATACATGATGTTCACCATTTGAAAAATGAACCGCCCATCCGAATTATGTTCCATTTCCAGAAAACAAAACAGAATTTACAGCAGAGGGAAAAACAGAAATACAAAAAACAGAATCTGATTCCAAGAAACTAAATAGGATGAATAAAAGCATATCTATTCTGATAATACACATGATATAACCGCTCTGATACCACTTGTAAACATAAATTCCAGAACATAAAACTTCATGTTTCGGATCATCTACCATGTATATCATCAAGAAATCAAGACAAAATGACATACCTGAATCCATCGATGAACGGTTAAACGGAAGCGTCTGATTGTCCATAAAACCTTGATATTGACTATGTTATTGCCTTCTAATCCTTTCCCCTTTGGTGCCTTATGTTTCTCCTTGAGAGGATTTAGAAAAACAAAACAGTGTTCTTATTTTTTTTTTCACCTTAGGAAGGAATAGGGACTATAACCTTTTAAAGGTTGTAATTGGTTTTCATAACTGAAAGATAATGAAAACCAATAAATTAACCATTATTGGTTTTAAAATTGAAAGGTAATGAAAACCAATAAATTAACCATTATTGGTTTTAAAACTGAAAGGTAGTGAAAACCAACTTTAACCAATATGTTTTAATTTCTATTTCTGCCCCTCATAGAAATAGAAATTATACAACTAGTATCTACACATTAGGTCCATAACACATATACCCTTAAGCCTATTAACTAAATTGAATCACTTAAATTGTAAGCTTCTTATAAATGATAACACCACATTTAATTATGTGATCTCATTGAGACATTATCTAACATAAAAAGCTTTAGTGCCCTTATGTTGTGGCACCCAAATCATGCGCTTAACGTGGCACATGATGAGCATTTACCAATAGCAAAACAGGAAAACGTGGCATGTCACCACCACGCACCAAAAAAGATATTAAAACAAACAATGCCAAGGAACCATGCACACCAAAATTAACAAACACAGCTATTATCCGCTGAAGAAGCCCAGCTAGTGGTATTTATGTCTTTTCACCATGGAAAGGACCAAACGGATTAGAAGAAATTTTTTGGGACCAAATGGAACACAATTTCAACATTTAGGACTTATTAGTAACTTTCCCTTATTTATATAGAATTTATAAATAATAACTTACCATTTAAAAACATTTTGTTTATAATTTTTTCTTTTTTATTTATTTTTAATATTATATCAAAATTAAATTTTCGTGATAATGACTATTTTAAAAAATTAGTAATTTTTTTTAAAATTTAATAAATTAATATTTACGTATCATATTTTATTTTTTACAAATCATAACAAGACAAAATATGGAGGGAAAATAGTTAAATATGGTATGTCATTAGATTTATGTATTTAAAAAGCAAAAAATGGTGCCATTTTCAATAAATGAAGGTGACTTGTTTAGCAAATAATATTTTAAATAGTAAACTTATTCATAACAAATAGTAAGTGAGAATAGCAAATAGTAAGTATGTTTATAATAAATGTTAAGTTTACATCATTTTTTTTTTTAAATTTCAAAAGTAACTAAAACTACTTTTTTGGAAAATTTCCTTTTTTTTTTTTTTATATCTAATTTTACTGGCTACTTATCAAATGACTAGCATTCATCCTATCTAAACCTATTAATTTATATATATTTGTTATGTATCATAAATGAAAACCATTTTTATGTATGATAGAATTTCCTTGTATAATAATGCAATATCTATGTCTGTCAGATAACTGGCAAGTGATGAAAATGATGTCCCAGCGATTAAAGGTGACAAATTGTAAAATAAATAGTCTGGGTATGTAGACTTCCTCAAAAGATTTTTGAGTGGGGGATTATGTGGTAAATATTAAATTTATATAGTATGAGATTTAGTTGTAAAATAAGTATGAATTATAATATCATAATTTTAGATAATTTTTGAATAATTAAGTTTGAATTTGTAGTATTATTATTTCAATAATATAAATCATTCATATTATAGGATAAAAGTGCACATAGATCGGATTGGTCCAAGTCTAAAGTAAACAAGGAATCAAATTGTAGGAACGGATTTTCGAAAAATTAGAATCTTAACCAAACTACTAAATTGTAACTATGGAAACCAGTTTGGTTCGGTTTAATTTTACGGTTCTAATAGTAAATATGATATATTTTACGTTAGTAAATAAATTAATGATAATTAATTTGGTTAAGTTTTTTAGAGTTTATCAATTTTACAATGAAAGTTAGTGTTCAAATTTTATAAGTGACTTTTTATATTTTAATTTTTACATATAAAAATATAAAAAATAATAATAAACAAATATAAAAATAGATGATTATTTTTAAAATTATATTTGTCGTCTATTTTTTTTTAAAATAAATATAATTCAAACTTATAGCTACTGATATCCAATCATCTTGATTTTTTGTATAAATATTCTACCCCAACGAGTCAAAAAAAAATGAACAAATTGAATCACTGAAATTAGTTTCAAAATGAGCCTACCAAGTTTAAATGCTCAAACCAAACCCTACATTAAAAATGAGGATTTTTTTGGTCCACTTGAAAACTAAGAAACTAAATGGACTTGAAAATTATAAATAATATCAAATTAGATACAAATTCTAATTATCAGATTTATGGATAAAAATCAAATTAAAATAAGGGGATTACCGAAACCACAACTCCATGATAATAGTAATTTGATGTCATAGTATTTATTAATCATATTGCTCCATATCTAATAAAATAAAATAAATAAATAAAGTATTCTTATAATATATATATATATATATATATATAACCTCATTAAATATTCTAGTAATGTAACGCCCTCAAAATAAAGTATAAGACAGCCATTCATATGATCCATGAACATAGAAGAAATATTACATTTCCATTCATCAGAGTTTTCTTTGCAAAAGATATTACATGCATTACATTTTCGTAAACATAAATCTTGAAACTATAGCATGTAACTCTAACTTCTAAACAACAAAAATAAAAGCCCAAAGGACTTACAGCTTTCTAAGTGTAATGCCCTTAAAAAAAGATAACAATAAACCCATCAATATAGACATGAATTTGTAATAAAGATAAACATTCTTCTATTCATCAGAGTAGTTTCTTACAAAAGTATTACATGTTAACAACAAAAGCAAATGCCCTACGGGCTTACAGCTTTCCAAGTTCACACTTGGTTACAACAAAAGAGTGCTAACTCAAATACACATTAAGCCCTTGGCTTGAATTTACATGTAATACATCAAAAATAAGACAACAAAAGTGTGTCCGCCTCTATCCTCCCAAGCTACGTCCTTGGAGGTGGCATGCTACCTGTACCTAGAAATGATATTCCCATATAGGGTGAGTCACAGCCCAGTAGAAACATACTAAACCAAATATGAACAATGACTAAAAGATTAGTAGTTGATAGATGGTCAACACTGATACTTTCCCTTATCATACTTTACATTTTCATGACATACAAGTCCATATTACAACTCATTTCCCAATTCTTTTCAATTCTCAACTTACAACCATGGCTCAGAACTTGGCCAAACAACCCACATGAGACAATAACTCATATCAAACACTTCCCATTTCATATTAGATAAGCATACTAGCTATATCACACAACAACAGATAAGCATACAAGCTATATCATCACTTCCACAGATATGCATATGAGCACTATCACACTTCCAATGACAAGCATATGAGCTCTGTCAACACATTAATAGATAAGCATATGAGCTCTATCTATGGAGTCCATCCCCTATCTCCTCCCAACACATCCGGTTTAGAGGTCCATCCCCTATCTTCCCCTAAACCGTGGAGTACATCCCCTATCTCCTCCAACACAACACAATGCATATAAACAACAATTATACACATCATCACACAATACATAAATTTAATGTATTCTCTCAATCGTCAATCTCAATGACACATTCCAGTGATTAGTTACAGTTTGCCTAATCATCATGCATTGTCTACAACAATCACGACTATCCTCCACCGATAGCCCAAAGCAGTTATTTCTATACAGAAAATAAATGCAACAATGGATATATAATCAACATTTCAACTAGGTGAGCGATAAATAATCCAACTACACCCTTTAACCCCATACATTCCCAATCTCAATAATTCCACTTCATTTCCTCATTTCTCTCAATTAATTATCCCAATTAATCAAACAATGTAATTAGGTCATTTTCCATAATTAACATTTCAACCCTTAGGTCCCATTTTCATCAATGATTCAACATTTATTTCCATTTCTCTATGTCAAACATACATCTAGGTTTATTATAAACAAAACCCCAACTTTTGTAAAAATAACACAAAAGCCCCAAACCTTCACAAAATTACCAAACCAACCCCAACATCTCAAAATACTAAAATTTAAAGACAAAATCCATAGAGAGGAGTAGGATATCCCTACCTCAAATCCGGAGCCCCAAGGGAGAAGATGGCAAAACCCAATGTGCTCCAAATCCCGAAATTTTCAGATTAAAATGTAGCCCTCGACGATCAACAACTTTTTTGTAAAGGCCAAAGATGAGCAAATCACTCATACTAGATCAAAGCCTAGAGAGAAGGTAGAGTTCTAGAGTGAGAGGCTCAACAATGGTGTTTTTGGAAAAGTAGGAGAGAGAAGAGAAAATGAAAAAGTGATTTGAAAAGTCAAAACTTGGAACTTAAACCCAGTCGCCCCGCTCGAGCGTCAAACACCCCGCTCGAGCGTCACTCACAGACTCCCGCTCGAGCGTCAATAATCCCGCTCGAGCGGCGGATACACACTCCCAGAACTTTTACAGAACCAGGTCTCCGCTCGAGCTTCCAACTCCCCGCTCGAGCGGCACTCACACAATCCCGCTCGAGCGGCCAATCCCACGCTCGAGCATCCAACACTGCACAGGAAATACTGGATGGGTGAAACTCCCGCTCGAGCGCCAAAACCCCCGCTCGAGCGAACAGGTCAAAATCTGGGCAACTAGTTTTGGTTTCTAAACTCAACCAACCTGTAACAAACCTGCCCACACATCCTATAACCCAAATACGAAGTAAAAAAGGATGCAAACAAGATAATAATCAACTACCAACATCCACAGACACATGTCCGGATCACTGTACAACAAGGGCAAACCCGGGATCGCTATAACCTCCCCCCCTTAAAGAATTTCGTCCCTGAAATTAAGCACAAGTTTTTAAAAACAGGTTTTCCTCCATTTTAAATAATGTTACATTTTAACATTCAACAATTCGACCCCTTACCGGTCATCCCATCCCTTTAACAAGAGGCATTTCACAACATGTAAACAACATATGTACTTTCAACATGCATCAACATTACGCATTTCCTTTCCAATTTCAACAATATATTCAACATATATAATATTACATTCAACTTCCATATGAGGCAAGTCCCAAAACATATTTCCGATAAACCAAAACATTTTCAATGTTTCACAACTTAAGACATATATAAAAGCTCTTAAGTTCAACAATAGTCCAAAATCTAAACACAAGATTACATATCAACAAACAAGTCCGGATATTTCTCACGGACTTCCAACTCACGTTCCCAAGTGGCCTCCTCCACTTCGTGATGTTTCCACAAGACTTTCACCAAAGGAATGGTCTTGCCACGCAGGACCTGATCCCGCCTATCCAAGACCCGAACCGGTCTCTCCTCATACGAGGCATCCTCATCTACCTCTAAATCGGTCCAATCCAATACATGTGATGGATCTGGCTCATACTTCCGAAGCATACTCATATGAAACACTGAACTCCGGACAACTGCGGTGGTAAAGCTAACCGATAAGCAACCTCGCCAATCCTCTCAAGGATCTCAAAAGGACCAATAAACTGAGGGGATAACTTCCCACTCTTCCCAAACCTCATCAAACCTCGCCTAGGTGATATCTTTAGAAAGACATGATCACCTACCTCAAACGCCAAAGGCCTCCGCCTACGGTCAGCATAAGATTTCTGACGACTCTGGGCTGTAACAAGCCTCCTACGGATAAGCTCAACTTTCTCCGTCGTCTCCCTAACCAACTCCGGACCCAACAAAGGTGCATCACCCACCTCGGCCCAACACACTGGAGACCTACACGGTCGGCCATACAAGGCCTCAAACGGTGCCATATCGATACTAGACTGAAAACTGTTGTTGTAGGCAAACTCTACCAATGGCAAGTGCCTCTCCCACGTCCCACTAAAGTCAAGGACACAACCTCGAAGCATATCCTCAAGGATCTGAATAGTACGCTCGGACTGCTCGTCAGTCTGAGGATGATAAGCCGTACTAAAGGTCAACTTAGTGCCCAAGGCACTCTGCAAACTCTGCCACAACCTAGCAGTAAAACGAGGATCTCTATCTGAGACGATCGTCACTGGGACCCCGTGCAATCTCACTATGTCTCGAATATACAAGTCGGCAAGATGATCTACCGAATCTCTCACGCGCATAGGAACAAAGTGCGCCGACTTAGTCGACCGGTCTACAACCACCCAAATAGCATCACTACCCCGCTGAGTCCTCGGAAGACCTACAACGAAGTCCATAGTGACATGCTCCCACTTCCACTCGGCAATAGGCAGGGGTTGCAACAAACCTGCTGGCCTCTGATGCTCGGCCTTCACTTGCTGGCAAGTAAGGCACCTCGATACGAAAACAGCCACATCTCTCTTCATACCTCGCCACCAAAACTGGCGACCCAAATCCCGATACATCTTAGTGCCTCTCGGATGCACCGCAAGACGTGAATGGTGAAACTCTCGGAGTACTTCCTCTCGGCAAGACTCTGGCACAAACAAAAGGTCTTGGTATCTCACACTCAGGTCGGGATACACCGTCAAACCCTTCTCAACCTTCCCACTGGAGATCCTCTCTCGGAAGGACTCTACCTCAAGGTCACCTCTCTGTGCCTCTAACACTCTAGTCACAAGTGTAGGCTGCGCGACAACGGAAAACAAGGCCGCAGCCTGAATAGATTCGCCTAGTAGCAAATCAAACTTGCCAAGTGCTCCTAACATCTCCCATTCTCGGATGGCAATACAAGCTACATCACTAATGGATTTCCTACTAAGGGCATCGGCCACAACATTGGCCTTTCCCGGGTGATAGTGTAACTCAAAGTCGTAGTCCTCAATGAACTCCATCCATCTCCTCTGCCTCAAATTCAAGTCTCTCTGTGTAAACAGATACTTCAGACTTTTGTGGTCTGAGAACACCTCGAACCTCTCACCATAAAGGTAGTGCCTCCAGATTTTCAAGGCAAAGATCACTGCTGCTAACTCTAGATCGTGAGTAGGGTAATTCTTCTAGCGAATTTTCAACTGACGTGAGCCATAAGCTACCACGCTCCCCTCTTACATCAACACATAACCCAAACCCTCTTGCGAGGCATCACAATAAACCGCATAACCCAACCCTCTCTCTGGAATAATCAAAACCGGAGCGGTGGTCAATCTAACCTTCAACTCTTGGAACGACTTTTCGCAAGTCTCATTCCACACAAACTTGACCCATTTCCGCGTCAATCTAGTCAAAGGCAAAGCTAACCTGGAGAAATCTTTCACAAACCGACGGTAATACCCAGCTAACCCCAGAAAACTGCGGATCTCAAACACACTCTTAGGCTGTGCCCAATCCTGCACTGCCTCAGTCTTGGATGAATCAACAGACACCCCTTTCCCGGATACCACATGGCCTAAGAATTTCACCTCTCCTAGCCAGAACTCACACTTCCCGAACTTGGCATACAGCCTATGGGCTCTAAGCAACTCAAGCACCACTCTCAAGTGTTCCTCGTGCTCCTCCTCAGAGGGCGAATAGATAAGGATGTCGTCCACGAAAACGACTACAAATCGATCCAAGAATTCCCGGAAGATCCGGTTCATCAAGTCCATAAAGACTGCCGGTGCATTGGTAAGCTCGAATGGCATCACCAGAAACTCATAATGGCTATGCCGTGTACGGAATGCCGTCTTAGGAATATCCTCCTCCCTGACCCTCAACTGGTGGTAACCCGATCTCAAGTCTATCTTAGAGAAACAATGGGAACCCTTCAACTGGTCAAACAGGTCATCTATACGGGGCATAGGGTACTTATTCTTGACCGTAGCCCGATTCAACTTCCGGTAGTTTATACACAATCTCAAGGCACCATCTTTCTTCTTAGCAAAGAGGGCCGGTGCTCCCCACGGTAAAACACTAGGGCGAACAAAACCCTTATCTAACAATTCCTGGAGCTGAACTTTCAACTCAACCAACTCTGCTGGAGCAAAACGGTAAGGTGCCATAGAAATCGGCGCCGTGCCGGGCACCAAATCAATAGAGAACTCTATCTCTCGGTGAGCTGGCAAACTAACAAGATCTTCGGGAAAGACATCCGAATACTCACAAACCACCATCGGCAATACAACATGGGTCTCATCACACTCACCACTCTCAAAGCTAGCAAGTAGACCACTAAGCTCACTTCGCCCTCGCGAATCATACCTCGGTGGCAAAACACAACCAACCCGGCCTCCCAAGAAATGGAACCACTCCCCGCTCAAGGTACATAACGTGACCCTCTGGCGGTAGCAATCGATAACAGCCCGGTATGACGATAACCAGTCCATACCCAAAATAACATCAAAACCCTTCATGGGCATGACCACAAAAGGAAAAGGAAGCCTATAGTCGGCGACCTCTATATCACAACCTCTAACACCCTGTTTCAAGATCAGTTCACCCCCAAGAGGTGACACTACACAAATAGGAGATGCTAACTGTGCTAACTCCAATTCCAAAACAGATGCAAATGCAGCAGATACAAAAGAATGAGATGCACCCGTGTCAATCAACACGCTAGCAACCGAGTTGCAAAACAGAAAAGTACCTCTCACTACCGATGGAGCCGGTACTAAATCCTGCGCGGTAACAGCATACACGCGCCCTGTAGGCCCCTGATCTACCTGCTCACCCCTCGGAGCAAAAAACTACTACACAGACTGGAATGACGAAGCTCCCGGATTGGCCCTCGAGGCCTACACAGACTGAGCTGGCTGAAAACCCTGCGTCTGCCTAGAGCCAGACGCTCCCGAAGTAACACTCAACTGCGGGCAATACCTCTTCAGGTGCCCAGGCTGACCACACTGATAGCAAGACAAGGACTGGCCTCTGCCCTGACTCTGGCCCTGAGGTCTAGCTGATGAAGAAGCAGCTCGCTGACCCCCTCCCTTCTGCGGGCAAACTGAAGACATGTGACCCAGCTGGCCACACGCAAAACAAGTCAGGCCTCCATGATTACCTCTCCCCGAGCCTGCACTCGGCACCGGAAAGGTTGATCTAGCAACTCCTCCCTGAGACTGTTGAGGGTTAGTACCCCTCTGTCTCCTGCCATCACCCTGACCATCTTGGCCCCTCTTGGAGCCTCTCTGCCCCTCATCCTCCTCCTGCATCATGAGCTCCATATGAGCTGCAGCATCCACTAAATGTCTATACTCTCGGATGTAAGACCTACCAACCATCAGCTTGAGGCCCCGCCTCAACTTCCGCTCAAACTCATAGCAACGACGTTCTTCGGACGCCACCAACTCAGGTGTAAACCTGGACAAACTAGTGAAAGTGGCTTCGAACTCTGCCACAGACATACCCTGCTGATTAAGCCGGCTAAATTGATCCCTCAGCTTCTCCCTAGCCACTGCAGATAAGAACCTCTCCTGGAAAGCATTCACAAACGCCTCCCATGTACCACCAACACGAACCTTCTCGTACTTCCACCATTGACCCGCATCTCCCTTCAGCTAGAAGGATGCCAAGGTCACTTTCAGTGCCCCGTCCTCGATGCCAAGCATCTCGAACGTCTTACTCATCTGTTCTAACCACTCATCAGCCTTCAGTGGCTCCTTCGGATCCCCGATAAACTCATCCGGATTAGACCGGAAAAACTCCCTTTTCAAGAAAGAAGGCCCTGCCTCAGCTGCCTGATTCCCAGCTCTAAGAATACCCAAAGCCCCTGCTATCTCTCGTGCCAAGGCACTCATAGCCTGCTGACCCGCTGGCCCGGCCACGTTGGCCTGACCAACTCCCTCCTGTACTGCCGGAACCTCCTCCGGTAACGGTACTTCCTGCCTCGCAGGTCTACCACGCCTAGCACCTCTTCCTCGTCCTGACATCCTAATAAAGGTAATACAGAACATTAGCACATTTACAATGTGCCAAAACTAAACACTCATGTCCTAATGCATGGACAACAGTTATTCACTCCACATAAGCACATAAACACATAAGCATTTACAAATTTCATTTCCGGATAATGATAGTCCCGAGGCGTTACTAGAGTTCCGGTTAGAAACAGCATTGATCAAGTGCCTTTCCAACAAGACTCCCAGAAACCCAAGGATCCAATCAACATCGTAGAAACTACATTTCATACCCACATAGTCACATAAGCATGTTATCAATTAAGCACATAGCATATGACACTACATCTAAGTCTCTATCAAGCGAGACAAACCCATTGTGATCCTAATCACTTCCCACGTACCCAAAGTATTCGAACCCGGTACGCTCTGATACCAAGTTGTAACGCCCTCAAAAAAAGATAACAATAAACCTATCAATATAGACATGAATTTGTAATAAAGATAAACATTCTTCTATTCATCAGAGTAGTTTCTTACAAAAGTATTACATGTTAACAACAAAAGCAAATGCCCTACGGGCTTACAGCTTTCCAAGTTCACACTTGGTTACAACAAAAGAGTGCTAACTCAAATACACATTAAGCCCTTGGCTTGAATTTACATGTAATACATCAAAAATAAGACAACAAAAGTGTGTCCGCCTCTAGCCTCCCAAGCTACGTCCTTGGAGGTGGCATGCTACCCGTACCTAGAAATAATATTCCCATATATGGTGAGCCACAGCCCAGTAGAAACATACTAAACCAAATATGAACAATGACTAAAAGATTAGCAGTTGATAGATGGTCAACACTGATACTTTCCCTTATCACACTTTACATTTTCATGACATACAAGTCCATATTACAACTCATTTCCCAATTCTTTTCAATTCTCAACTTACAACCATGGCTCAGAACCTGGCCAAACAACCCACATGAGACAATAACTCATATCAAACACTTCCCATTTCATATTAGATAAGCATACTAGCTATATCACACAACAACAGATAAGCATACAAGCTATATCATCATTTCCACAGATATGCATATGAGCACTATCACACTTCCAATGACAAGCATATGAGCTCTGTCAACACATTAATAGATAAGCATATGAGCTCTATCTATGGAGTCCATCCCCTATCTCCTCCCAACACATCCGGTTTAGAGGTCCATCCCCTATCTTCCCCTAAACCGTGGAGTACATCCCCTATCTCCTCCAACACAACACAATGCATATAAACAACAATTATACACATCATCACACAATACATAAATTTAATGTATTCTCTCAATCGTCAATCTCAATGACACATTCCAGTGATTAGTTACAGTTTGCCTAATCATCATGCATTGTCTACAACAATCACGACTATCCTCCACCGATAGCCCAAAGCAGTTATTTCTATACAGAAAATAAATGCAACAATGGATATATAATCAACATTTCAACTAGGTGAGCGATAAATAATCCAACTACACCCTTTAACCCCATACATTCCCAATCTCAATAATTCCACTTCATTTCCTCATTTCTCTCAATTAATTATCCCAATTAATCAAACAATGTAATTAGGTCATTTTCCATAATTAACATTTCAACCCTTAGGTCCCATTTTCATCAATGATTCAATATTTATTTCCATTTCTCTATGTCAAACATACATCTAGGTTTATTATAAACAAAACCCCAACTTTTGTAAAAATAACACAAAAGCCCCAAACCTTCACAAAATTACCAAACCAACCTCAACATCTCAAAATACTAAAATTTAAAGACAAAATCCATAGAGAGGAGTAGGATATCCCTTCCTCAAATCCGGAGCCCCAAGGAAGAAGATGACAAAACCCAACGTGCTCCAAATCCCGAAATTTTCAGATTAAAATGTAGCCCTCGACGATCAACAACTTTTTTGTAAAGGCCAAAGATGAGCAAATCACTCCTACTAGATCAAAACCTAGAGAGAAGGTAGAGTTCTAGAGTGAGAGGCTCAACAATGGTGTTTTTGGAAAAGTAGGAGAGAGAAGAGAAAGTGAAAAAGTGATTTGAAAAGTCAAAACTCGGAACTTAAACCCAGTCGCCCCGCTCGAGCGTCAAACACCCCGCTCGAGCGTCACTCACAGACTCCCGCTCGAGCGTCAACAATCCCGCTCGAGCGGCGGATACACACTCCCAGAACTTTTACAGAACCAGGTCTCCGCTCGAGCTTCCAACTCCCCGCTCGAGCGGCACTCACACAATCCCGCTCGAGCGGCCAATCCCACGCTCGAGCGTCCAACACTGCACAGGAAATACTGGATGGGTGAAACTCCCGCTCGAGCGCCAAAACTCCCGCTCGAGCGGACAGGTCAAAATCTGGGCAACTAGTTTTGGTTTCTAAACTCAACCAACCTGTAACAAACCTGCCCACACATCCTATAACCCAAATATGAAGTAAAAAAGGATGCAAACAAGATAATAATCAACTACCAACGTCCACAGACACATGTCCGGATCACTGTACAACAAGGGCAAACTTGGGATCGCTATACTAAGTTAACACTTGGTTACAACAAAAGAAGAGTTCTAACTCTTTACATATAAAGCCTTTGGTTTGATATTTTACATTTAACATCAAACGAATAACAAGAAGGAGTCTTCAACTCCAAAACCTCCTAAGCTAAGATCTTGGAGGTGACATATCACATGTACCTGAAAAATAGTGTCCCAAGAAGGGTGAGCCAAAGCCCAGTAGAGATATGTTAAACTACATATCAGAATTAACTAAAACATTAGCAATCGATAAATGTGTATCACTTGTCAACCAACTTACATCCTTTTCATAACCAATCAACATTTACATCCATATTTCAATCCACTTCCATTTATTTACATTTGCTTATCTAAACCAATTCATAGACATAGTTCATCATCATTTAAACAATTCAAAATGAGACTACAACTCATTTTTCAACACTTCAATCATAAACATTTATTCATACACTTCCATTTCTTGCAATTTTATGGAACTACGTTCGAGGGAACCAATACCTAAATATATATAAGATTTTGGGACTTTCACCCTAGACACTCTGGCCAACTTAATTATCAATGGAGTCCATCCCCTATCTCCTCCAAAATAATGGAGTACATCCCCGATCTCCTCCTAAACAAAGATACATATACAATGTATTTAAACACGTTGTCATATACAATGACCAATTAAATCACATATTCAATGTTTTACTCCAACCGTCATATTCAATGACATAATCTAATTGATTAGTTTCAATTCACCTAATCATCATGTAATTTTTACAACAATCATGGCTATCCTTCACCGATAGCCCTAAGTAGATATTTTTAAACAAATAAATAAACCTATCAACAGATAATTTGTCAACTTTTCCCATAGGTGAGTGATTTATTAGTCCAACTACACCATTTAATCACATGTTCCTTCAATTCCATAATTTCCAAGTCAATCTCGTTATTTATACAAAATAACTCATTTAATTCAAATTAAGGCAAATCTCTCCCTTTATCAAATATTACACCTAAGACCAAATTTCATCAATTATTCTCAAGCCATGACATGTTCAAGACCTCTCATGCCTATAAGGAACCCAAATAAAACCCCCCTCTTTTATATATATAGAAACCAACCAAAAATTCACCAAAAACCTTTCCAAATCACACTATTTATACAAGATGACAATATCTATGTTAAAACCCATATAGGAGAGTAGAACATCCCTACCTCAAGCTTAGAAGTGGAAGAAGGAAGAAAAATCCAAAAGTCGACGGAGGAGAAACGACGTTTTGCTCCGACCAAAATGAAGCTCTCGACAAGCTCTACAATGTATCTCAAAGGAGCAAGCTGAGAAAATCACTCTAGGTGAGTAGATCTAGAGATTTAAGTGAAAAAATTGAGTTTCAGAAAGAGAAGAGAGGGATCACGATTTGAGAGGAAAAGGGAAAAAAAATCATGAGAGAAAAGATGGTTTGGGCCTATTTATAGTAGTGAGGAAAAGCCCTAAACTCAAATAAAAGAATAGCCCCAAAACCCTCCTTTTATAGGGCCCATTCGGGCCTAAAAAATCTGAGAAAAACATGCAGGGGTCGATCCTTAGACAGGAGGGGGTCGACCCTATCTTCTAGCAATCAACACACAGACATAAGAGGGTCGACCCTCTCCTAGTCTTGTGTCTATCCTATCTTCCAGTAACTAACACACAGACATTAGAGGGTCGACCCTCTCCTAGTCTGGTGTCTATCTTATCTTCCAGCAACTAACACACAAACATAATAGGGTTGACCCTCTCCAAGTCTAGTGTCTACCCTATCTTCCAGCAACACTTCCAGAACTTCACCAACAGGTAAGAGTCGACCCTAGGAAAGCTGGTGTCGACCCTAGAATGGAATTTCTAAGTCTCCAAGAAACTTTTGACAAGAATAAGTGCGAACAACCAAACCAAACAAGTTTAAATCGGATTGTACTCCTCCAAAACCAACCCATAACAACACCAAAGATTCCCAAAATAGAATAAATGGTTCAAATACACTTTACCCAAAGCTTTAAAGGACACAAGTGCTACAAACCTTATGAATGATTGCCTCTTATTAATATGGTGGTGGAGGTTTGGAGCTAAAACAAATGCTCTGTGGAAACAGGTGATATGCAACAAATACAAGCAGGTGGGTAATCTGTGGTGTCCAGAATCTGCTGATAACCTTAGGAAATCAAGTATCTGGGCTGATATTTTGGGTGTTGCTAGTGTTAGGTCTATGGGACACCAGAAATCAATTTCACACAATAACACAAGAATATTTACGTGGTTTGGCAATTGCCTACGTCTACGGAGAGATATCCACTATAGAATTATTCTGGGGAGATTACAGAACTCACACCTCACAACTCTCTATAGAACTCTCTCACTCACAGATTATACTCTCCTCTGTGTATTCTCAGTGTGCTCACTGCATTGTGTATCACTCCCATATACAACCCCTCCTCACTCATCTCAATTTATAACAAGAGAGGTGGAGTGGGTTTGGTGACAACAATGAGTGAGCTTGGTTGTGCCACTCTCACCATCTACCTTTGGTGAGTTGGTACTGCCCCACCAGCTTCCTTTACCACATGGTGCCACCCACACCATGTGGATGGTGGGCTCCTTACCATGTGGGTAGTGGATGGAGTTAATAGCTAGAACCAGACCTGAATTGGTGGAATTCTATAAAAACAATTCTACTCCAGTGCTTGGGGATGGGAAAAACACTCTGTTCTGGATTGATAAATGGTGTGGCAATGTGTGCTTGATGGAAGACTTTCCTAGGCTCTATTCCTTGTCTTTGGATAAGTTTGAATCTGTGAATGTGATGCACGTCAGGCGAAATAGTGAGGCGGAGTGGAACCTCAGCTTCAGAAGATCACTTTTTCAATGGGAGGTGGAGGAATTGAATATATTGAAAGTGCTGTTGATTAATGCACCTGCTATTTGGGAAAATCTGGTTGATTCTTTGAAATGGAATGCAGACCCATCATGAAGTTTCACTGTTTCTTCCGCTTATAAATGGTGCGATAGTTCATTTGGTTCAGTGTGTAAAGTAGCAGATCTTATATGGAACAATGTATCTCCACCTAAAACTCAATTTTTTGGTTGGTTGGCATGGAAAGGGAGCATTAAGACTTCCAGTTTTTTGCAAAGAATTAGAGTGCTCTCTGATGTGGCAAATGTGAATTGCATTTTTTGTAATGTGGATGTGGAGAGTGTTAATCATGTTTTACTAGTTTGTCCATTTGTCTGGAAGGTTTGGTCCCATATTCTAAAATGATGGGGTATGCAATGGGTTCAACCTGGTACTGTTCAGAGTTTATTGGAATGGTGGGCTGGTACTAATCTGAATAAACAGGAGAGGGTGTTCTGGAAGGCCATGCCTTTGGTCCATCTGGAAACTGAGAAATGATTGCATTTTTAATGGCATTCATCCAGATCTTGAGGAGCTGTGTGAGGTCATTAAAGTGAGGGTTGCATTGTGGAGCAAAGCTGCTGGTTCTTCTTTCTCAGGATTTTCAGTCACTGATATTATCTACAACCTGCAACAAGTAAGGTTCTGCAGTAGGGGTGTTGGCTGAACAAATATTTCTTACTTGGGGTGTCTTTAGTTGCAGGGGTGTTCCTAATTGTCCTTCCTGCTGCTGTCCTGTTCTTGTTGGACTGTTTGGGTGAGAGGTTGTAGGGTGCAAACCTGAGGTTGTATGCTGTTGCTTGTATGCACCATTGCTGTTTAGCTGAGGAAAAGTTTTCTTTACTGTTGTTGGAAGCTCAATGGTTTGGTGCTGGTATAAAGTTCTGCAGTAGGGGTGTTCTGATATGCTGTGGTGGTGGCTGCTGGTCTTTGGTTGTTAACCTGAGTGCTGCTGTGTTTGTTCTTGAAGTTCAGCTTGCTGGGGGCTTTCTGTTCTGTGCTTGTGAAAGCTATATGCAGCATGACTGTTTTGTAATGTTTGGGGGTAGACCATAGATGACTAATGATTCATCCCCCTTTTCCCCCCACCTCCTTTGACCCCCCCTCTCTCTCATTGGTTACCTTTTCTTTTTCTTTTTTTTTTTTTTTTGCTGCTCCACCAATCACCCCCTGCCACGTGGCAAAGGGGGGTGAGGGGGTGACCCCCAAAAGGGGGTCCCAAGCATTATTCTTACAAAAATAATATATACAGCCCCCCGTGAAACACAAATTGAGAGTTCAATTTTTTTTATCAATAAAAAGAAATTTTATTGATGAAAATATCAAAATACAAAGAGCATAATGATAAACCAACAATAAGGAGAGGCGGGGAGCTCAATTGATAAAAAAGACATGGTAATTTACAGGAGACAATTACAGGCAGCACCAATTACGATCAGAGATGAAGGCTTGTTGAAGAATCTATGGACCACCACTCCCATATATATTCTTCGGCTCACCTGATTTCGCCACTGGTGCGACGAATATTTTTTTAATCTAATTCATCAAACAAACGTTGCAGAATCTGAAAGCGTTTCATCTTACGGGATGGCAAGTCCATCACTTCAGTCCAGGAAGAACTGACAAAGAAAATCAAGACACACAAAAGTTCAGGATAGTCGTCAAACATGTCAAACATGTCATTCAAGAATGATGTTGATTCGTTTGATTCATTTGGTATCCTCAAGATAGTCGTCAAACAGTATAGGGAGACAATACTTGGACTGCAAATTAAAGACATCACGATTAACAACGCAATGCGGAATGCAACTTCATTATGAAATAATAATGAGAAGTTGTTTCCGAATGTAACAGCTTCTCCATTAGAGGTGGTGTTTTTTTTTTTGATATCCGAGTGTCCGGGCCAGCTTTTGCGCACCTCGACTAATTTCGGAGCCTTGAAGTCAACGATCGGACAAATCTCCAGTGATCCTAAGGTGTGACTTGAACTCGAGATGTTGTAAGCAGTGGTGTTGGAAATAGGAAGATTATGATTGTTATCAAGGACACTGCTTGGAAGGCCAAGTCCAAAAGTGGACGTGATGATGTTAAAATTCTTGATTGCAACTGGGATCATGCAGATTACCAATAGTAAATTTAGTATAAGTGGGCGTTTGTACCTTGCGTATTTCATACTTCGTCCCAATCTAGCAATCCATCCATGTATAACTTTCAAAACACTGTATACTAGTCGTATCAAACTGGTAATTGGATCCTCCATTGACAAACCACTTCGCACTCTAAAAATCCATCCGCGTATACCTTCCGCAACACTCTCACCCGACTTTAAAAAATCACCCAGACTATACGTATTATTAATATTAGCACCATGTAAAAATTCTGGGAATAACATATCAAGAATTTCTCTTCTCGCTTCACTTTCACCAAGTTCAATAGCGAAGTCTATGGCCGTCAAACCCGCGAAATTCTCTGCATTTCTGTTAATGTAGTTTTGGTCAAGTATTGACTTCACAATCTGCACAAACCAGATGTGCACAAAATCAATAATTTATTAACCACACTTATTTATTTTATTATTTTATATTATCGATTTACATGTTTGTTTTGATTTATTAATAATTATTTTCAAATAAAAAAAATTTAATTGTAAGTATTTATATAAGTGGTAATACAAAATAGTGACATACAACAATTTTCTAATTTATTATATGTTTGGTTTGTTTTTGGGAAAAAAAAAAAATTTCAGATTTTCCTTCAAAAAAATGGAAACTAATTTTGAAAAATAAATATCAATTTTATTATTATTTTTTTTAAATTTCTAACCTCCCAAAAGATAAAACCATATAAAAATGATAAGTATTTGTGATTTTTTTATTTGTTTCACTAAATTAATATTTAATTTTTAAAATATTTTTTTAAATAAATTTTTGAAAATCAAATCAAACATGACGGCGTTTAAAATGTGGGTACACATTAACACGTGAATAGGACGTGGGTCTATGTTAATACTTAGCTGTGGCAATGACTTGGCAAAATACGAGAACATCTCCATCCAATTAATTAAAATTTTATTACATTTTAATTTAAAAGTTTTTTTACTTTTTTTTTTTAATTTTGCCTATACATCTTTTTAAATATTCTCTAACAAACTTTTTATTATTTCTCTATACTATTTAAATATTAATTTTGTTCATTTTAATTTAGAATTGTTTTTTATAGACTTAACACAATTAAATCCAAAATATAAAAAGTAATATTTTTTTAATATATATTTTTTTTATAACCGGGTATCCGGACTAACTTACACACATCTCCATTAATTGTGGAGGACCAATCTCACCGCCTACTTGCGGGGCCCTATTTAAAGTTGGAGGAAATACTCTCTATGAGTATTAAACTTGAGAATAGGAGGGAGTACAATTCTAAACCCTAAGTTGTGTCCACTATACCAACCCCTTGAGATTATATTTTTTTAATGTTTCATTAGGCAAAACCACTAGCTATATTTGTGGAATCAATACTATCCAAACTAAAATGACTAACTTGATGGATATTTGATGATAGTGAATTTTGGTGTTTTTCCCGCTATTTTAATAAATAAAAAAAACCTAATCTAATAGAAATGCTCTAAACCAAAAACATTTCCAAATAGGTAGTTCAATTATTTGGAAAATAGATACCATTCTCTTGAGTTTCTTTTCCTTAAAAGACTATTTATCTATGAGAAACAATAAAAAAACTTAACAACTCAATTGCTTTTAATTTTAGGGATGTGTTTCTCTCCAGTCTATAAAGTGGATTGGAGCATAGTGTTGGGTTTGTGAGATTCACCATAGGTTTCGTTTCGATAATTCGAACCGTTAATGTGTAGAGCTTGTCGATTATTTCATCCTTGAAAAAAATAATGTTGATTAGATATTGGTAACTGCTTGATCGGAACATATTTTTGTCAATGGTAAATATGATTTAAAAAATAAATTGTTACCAAAAATGTATTCCGATCAAGGGGTTACCGATATTCGATCAACGTGATTTTTTTACAAGGATGAAGTACTTGACAAGCTTTGCACATTGAATGGTTTGGATCATCAAAATGACACTCATGGTGCGGTCTCACGGGGCTAACACTACGCACCAGTTCACTTTGTAGACGGGAGAGAAACCCAACTCTCAATTTTAATATTATGATGTATGGTTTTATACAAAATCCTAAACTTTTTTTTTCCCCCTGTTTTTATCTGCTTGTATTCTTCCAAAAATTTTATAAAAAATAAAATAAAAATAGTACTATACATAAACATATATATTTTTATTATTACTAAACACTAAATTATTGTAACTTACATTAATAATGCGGAATCTATTGACCTTTGTGTCTTAGGTCTCTTTTGGCAATTAGGTTGAAAGAGAGCTTATTAATTTTTTACCTTTTTTTGGAACACATTATTTTTCTATTTTTTATTTATTTATTTTTTTTGTACATTTTAAAAAAAAATCAAAAAAAGTCAAAAAACCATTTTTTTACCTACTTGTCAAAATAAGCCTTAATAGTAAAGATTAGCGCACAAAATTTGTGGATTGAAAAATATCTAGAAAAATCATCATCTGTCATTGAGATTAAACTATTCACTACAATATATAAAATTTTAGGGATAATGTGTTTTTGTTTTTAAAAGTGAAAATTTTGTAGTAAAAAAATTTAGAAATCCATTCTTGTAACCACAAGGGTTGTTGCTAAATGGTTGCAGTAATCTTTCCTCTTGTTGTCTTGCCTTCTTTGTATTTTCTCTTTCTTATTCTAATAAAAAAATTTCTTTGTTGATAAAAGAATAATAATTTTAGTCCTAAAAGAATAATAATTCGACACTAAATGTCGAATTTGATCCATAAAACTAGTATGAAAACAGAAGAATAGATAGATAGCATGCCTGGGGTTGTAAAGTGAACACTGCAATATGCAGCACGGTGTTGCCTTCATTATCCGTCCAGTTTAGGATCTTTCGTCTATGGGTTCTGCGCATCCATCCTAACAGCACTTCAGAAGCTTCTGAATTCGATCTTTTCACAGCAATATGCAATGCAGTCTCACCTCGAATTGTCCGGTCCTCTATTGCTGCTGGACAAGCACATAAAAATTCAGCCACACAATCAAATTCATTTCTTAGGGCTACGTAGTGAAAAGCAGTGTAGCTCTGCCTTCCTTTGACGCGTATGAGCTCCTTGTCAAAACTTATGAGCTGTCTCACAGTCTCGAAGTGCCGATTTCGCAAAGCCAAGTGCAAGGGACTTAGCCCATCTGCGTTCAGCTTCCTACCAAATGATGGCTTTAAGTTCATCATTTCTAAGGCAAAATCGGTACTTCCAGCAGCTGCGGCTATGTGTAAAGGAGTATCAACAAAAGGGATGTTATCTATATTATTCAGAATATGTGGGTGTTCTCTTATGCACTCGTACAAGCCATTGATGTCTCCTCCCTCTGCAGCCGTATTCAACCTGTGTTGAGTCTGCTCCATGACCCGAGGCACTTTATGTTTCTAAGACACTGGAAGCAATACTGAATTAGTGCTAAGGAGGAGGAAAGTGATCAACCTCTTATAATTACAATTCATAGTAGCCACATGTCGGGTCATTGTATGATGTTGCTGTCATCAACAATTTGGGTCAAAGATTGATTAAAAATTTTAATTACCAAAATGAAATTAATTTTTATTAAAAAAAATGAATTAATATACAGAAAAGCGATCCAAAGTTTATTTTTAGAAGCGTTTTGTACACTGTATATACCAGTTGTTTCAAAGATTGACCCAAAGTCTCGCTTTGATGCCCAATGCATTTTTATGGATTTTTTTTTTTAATAGAGAAAATGATGCTATGAGGTGTTATCACAGCATCCATGGGCTCAGGCCACAGGATAACCGGTTGTCAACTTGATTTGACCTAACCCATAGGAGGGACCCACTACCTAGGCTTCAACGGAGCTCAACCATACACCACAGATGAGCCTAGATTTTGATCGGAGTACAGGGAATACGCCACAAATGAGCCCTGGAGCCCAGGTTTCGATCAGAGTACATGGTGAGATCTCCGTAGAGAGCCAATTATGAAGCAGCAAAATTGGCCCCCCTAAGATTTGAACCTGAGTCACGCCTGTTGAGAGGAATGCCTTCTCCATTAGGCCACCACCTCGGTGGTTCTCTTTTATGGATGTTAGTTTTAGTGTTTTCTACATACATTGAATTTTCATCAATGAAGAGTAGTAGTCAACTCGTGCTAGGTGCAGGATGTAAAAAAATTAATAATATTTTTTTGTATAAAATAATATAAATAGTTAAATTTTTATATACAAATTATGAAGATAAAAAAGATTAAAATCTACAATGTAAATTTCACAATTTTACTACAATTTATGTATCAATTTTTAATTTTTCACAAATTCATCAATCATATAACTTTCAAACTCTTTACTCTTGTTAGAGTTGCAAACTTGAACAAGCTCAACCCAATCAACTTGAATCAAGCTTGAAATTTTTTAATTCAGCAAGGACCTAAGCAAAAATTTAAAAATTTGAATTAAATTTAAGTGAATTTGCACAGAGACTCTAAATAACCTGAATATCATTAATAAAGATTTCTTTGTTGCTAAAAAAAAACTATTTAAAAGATTGATTTTCCAAGACAAAATTCATGTTATCTCCTTGTGATTTGAAGCAAAAAGACTTCACCCCTTTATCGTTTAAATATAGTCAAAAAGCACTCATGTGGTTTTAGACTAAGAGAGTTGCTAAATGCCCCTTACTTTTTTTCTTTGGAACCCTACATTTTTTCTATATTTTTTTATTACAATTTTATCTTAACATTAATTTCCATTTTTGACCCCATCTCTATCCCTCCCCAACCCCAACCCCAACCCCAACCCCATCTCTACCTCCACATAAACTAGTTTAATACATTAGAGCTTAATATCGAGAGGCATATATATTACAATATGACTTGTGCTGATTGGCTCCCCTCAGTTCCTGTGAGGGGATTGATTCACAACCCTTTTTCTAGGGCTGAGCAAGGAATCCGTGAAATCCGTAATCCAATCCAGTCCAATCCAATCCGATAAGTTTGGATTGATTTTTTGAATCTGTGATTCGGTTCCGGATTGAAGAATTAAAAATCCGTAGTCCACGGATTGGTTCCGGATTGAACCCCACGGTTCCGGATTGGAACCGATCCGGACCGTATGCAAATAGTCTATATTTTTATTATACATCATCTCTCATAGTATCTTCTCTTATTCTATATAAAACCTAAACTCAAACCTAAACTCGCATAATATCTTCTTTTATTACTTTTGTTCGTTAGTTTTTAGTTTTAATTTATAATGGTCTAAATTTTTATAGTGAAACTAGTTTTCTTATAGTTGTTTAAATTTTAGAACAGTATGTTGCTATTATAGAAAAACATGTTACTGTTGTGGAACTAATATAACACTATGTTTATGCTTTTATGAAATTAAAGTGTTATATATATATTTTTGTTATTTAATTATGTGAATCCGTGGTCCTAAACCGATCCAATCCGTGTTTAAATGGATTGGTTCGGATTGGTTCTATGATTTAAACGGATTGGATTGGTTCCAATTTTTCAGGAACCGTAGATAACGGATTGGTCCTGATTTTACCCCAATCTAGTCCAATCCGGCCTATGCTCACCCTTACCTTTTCCCCTGTTGGCTGGTCTGGTTTTTGTGCCTTTTTGTGCCTTGGTGTCTGTCAAGTTGCTTAGTCTTACTTGTTGAGTCTAAGCCTTGCATAAGGAGATGCAGGGGACTGTGACCTGCTGCATTGTTTTTGGACTGCTTGTTCGGCTTTGTTTTTTATTTTTCCTTAATTTGTCTCTTTTGGTTGGTCACTCACCAATCGAGTTTCATGGTAGCAAATGATTGGGTATGCAATTGTCAACATAATTGAAATGATTTTGCTCACCGTAATACTTTTTCACTTACTATTATTTATTGATGTTATTGTATTGTACCTTGTACTATGCTTATAGGATCCTTTTTTTAAAAAAAATAAACTTTATTTTGTGAGTTTATGCCAAAATATTTAATTTAATTTTTAGTAATGGTTTATGAGACAGAAAGTGATTTAAATAAACTAGTTAGTGGGTATCTAGATCCACTCCGTTTCATGAATGTAAAGATGAATGATCAATGATTGTGAAACATTTATATCAATTTTTTTTTTTTGGTTTTAAATTAAAAAATGAATAAGTGAAGTTTAGAACTTATAATGGTCTAGTAGTTGAGTATTGTTGATTTTGAATTTTGACAACTTGTTACAACCTTTTGAAATAAAATAGGGATGCTCAAAATTCATTATTGGATAGAATGATACTTTTGACTTCTGCATTTTGAAATTAATTTTATTTAATTTTAAGAAGTATTGAAAACTCTAAGTCACATATTCGAATTATTATGAAATTAAGATTGTAAAACTTTTACATAGTAAAAAAAAAAAGAGTAAAATAAGCATTAGAGTATAAAACTCTTATGATAAATAAATGAATAGTTTTTCAATATTTTGCATACTTCTTAGAAAATAAGAAAATAAGTGAGCTAAAAACAATAAACTCGAAAGTAATATTTAGAACACTTTTGCATATGATACTTTATGTAGATTTATATAGAGATGAAATTTTTATAAGATTTATTAAGAATTTAAAAGTAATTTATTGAGGATTTTAAAGTACTTCAGTTATTGGCTTTTAAACTAATATGTAATTAATTCATTAAAAAAGTGTCTCATCATTTTTTATATATTAATTTGTGCAATGTGATTTTAAAGAACGTCACGCATATGATAAATTTATGAATTTTGTGTTGTGATTTGGAATAAATAATAATTTTTATTCAAAATTATAAAGAAATTAAGGTTGTATACTCATTTTTCATTTTATATTTCTAACTCTACCAACCAAATCAAGCCACTAGTTTGAAACTACTAAAATATTAAATCAACTTGCTATTTTTGAAAATAAGCGAGTTAACAATGATTTGAAAAATTCTCAATCTGGTTGATGATTTTTTTTTCCAAAACCAACCCAAATTGACCTAGGAAAATGGTTGAGACTACTAATTAGTGGTAGCTTTAATGATGTGGTAGTGGGCCCCACCCACTGCCACAATGTTGTTGTGCCTTGTTTTATTTTTTTAATTTTTTGAAGTATGTGTCAACTCACTAGTGGTGCTTTAAAATACCACTTTTAGTAGTATGTATCATTGCCCAATTGACCTACATATTTAGACCATCCCAACAAGCTTTGTAGTTTCAGCAATTTCACTTAACATATAATAATAATAATAACATGACTCAAATCTTCTCAATTACTAATGGAGGATAATAACATATTGAAGAAATCACCATTTTTTTTTTTAATTAAACAAATGTGAGGTTTAAAGTCATTTCTGAGGTACTTGGGAGCAATTCTCCAATTTTTACCTTCTTTGGAGAATGTTTGGTAACTAAATATTTTAAGTAAAAAATGAAAAAAAATCATAAAAAATTATCAAATTATTCTCTTTATATTTTCACGTGTATTTTTTTTATTTAAAAAAATTTTAAAAATTATTATAATGATTTATTTTGTCAATTATGTTGATGACACACGGCTGGAAATCAGACTTTTAGTGGCGTTTAAAAAACGCCGCTATATCTATAAAAAATGCCGCTAATTCCTTTTGCGACATTTAGTACCAAACATCGAAGATGCGGCCGTCGTTGTAGCTTTATGACGTTTTAAAAGCGTCGTGACATTAGTATAGGCGGCGTTTTTATAAATGCCACGAAATGTCCTTACCATGACGTCATTATGATTTTAGCGACGTTTTCAAAATGCCGTCATATATTTTTTTTTAAAAATGGCCGTTAGCTTTAGAGTTTAGGTGGCGTTTTAAAAATGCTGTGACATCGTCTTTTGTAATTTTTTTAATTTTTTTTTAAATTGTGCTAATTTTATGTAATTGAACTTAAAAAATACCTGTAATAAAACTGAATAGTCTTAATATGAAATAATAACTCCTATTCAAATAGTAAATGTAGCATTAATTCACTTTCCCATTCAATTTAATATCCAATCATCATTACCCACAAAATAACATATCCAAAAATTAAATTCACAATTCTCAACCAAAAAATCAGCCTTGTTCCTATCAACACCAGCAATCCTGTGGCAGCAAAAATCAACACCAGCCAAAAGTCACACACAACCTTGTTCTTATCAACTAGACCAACTTGTATTACAAAAGTTTTTGTAAGATAATTTGCTCACAACTCAAAAGTAATAGTAGCATAAAAATGTAACTTAGAAGCATAAAAATGCAACTCAGAAGCACAGATGGCAGTTGCAAACACAAAGCATTTAAGCATGTGTATTCCATAAGCAATGTTCTAAAAGTAGCAATTCATTTTCAATATAACAACACAAAATAAAGCCTCCCAAAAGAACTTGTTTAGGTCTCAAATGAGCAAGAGAAGACATCTAGTAGAATGCAATAATATGCCACACAGAGCAAGTAAATTGTGAGGCATCAGCAATAATCCAAAACCTGAATATCATACACCAACAAGCCCTACAAGTAAGGAAAAAAGAGGAACAATCAAAATCTATAAAATAAAGCCAACAAGCAAAGCAGTGATGCCCTAAAGGTAATATTACATCAGAGAGCTTGAATTCAAATACACAGATGACCAGAGTAATATAGCTATTGCATAAACAGAATATTCAAGAGAAATCAAGGGGGGAAATCTTGAAAATAAAGTAAGTAATCTGACAAAAAAAGATAGACTTTCTCTTTGCGACTGCTTCCTCACCTTAGTATAATATAGCTAGTAGCCCTTAAAACTAAAAGAAGACATTCCACTAAACTAGAAACCTGGGTTAGCAAAATGTAAATTTATTTATGGGTCATAATTACTTGATCTACAAACATTATCAGCAGAATTCTAACAAGAACATACTTCTTCACAGAATAAAAATCCAACGTACATGTATTTCAAGGTAAGGGAGATAGACTTTCATTATGCATGCTGAAAATTAATGCATAGATTGTATCAAACCTTACAGGAATGAAGTTAAATAATTAAAAATTCTTTATGGAAATATTTGACTAATAATTAGCAGAAAGAAAAGGTCTTAGAATCCACAAGAATACCACGCATCAATTAATATTCATTTTATTTCCCATCATTTTCTAATATCACTTTTTGACGATGTAACACACATGCCTAGACGTACTGGTTGTCTTAAACCTCCTAGACAAGCTTCTATATAAGTGACAGACTAATACATAATATACATTGGCAAAACCCTTCCACATCTTCTTAGTTGAATTTAGACATTCCAGATTCATAGTGAATTGACTTATAAGGAGAATAATCCAACTATGCATCAAACCAAGTATTTTATTAGCATACCAGTTTGTAAGTCCAAAATTACCTAATAAATGTTGTGTGGTGACACAGTTTTTGTAGCTCAAACTTAGAGCAGATTCCCATCTTCCAAAAAAAAAAAAAAAAAGTCAATAGAATTAGAAAAGTGAGAAATTAAAAACTAGTGATGTTAGTACTTTTACCTTGTTAGTTCTTCTTCTTCTTCTTCTTCTTCTCTTTCTTTGAAAGGTGAAGCTATATTTAATAAGAACAAGTATTTTAATTAATAAGATATTGTATTGTCAAAAACGATTGGATTAAATGATTGCTCACCTCTTGGGATGAAAATGCATGAGATTGTTGTTGACGTGACATTGGCCGAACAGTGGGATGACTACTAAGTGAATCAACAACCTATCATTCAATAAGAGGCTTAAGTTGTATAGTAGCTCTGGGCAATTTAAAGTAATAACTAGCAAAAATAATGAAAATACCTGCTGCCTATGTAATGGGTTCGAGGGTGCAACAACTGGTGCAACGAGCACATCCGCAGCTTGCAATTGAGATTCCAAAATCTCAATTTGTGATTGAAAATTTGCGCGTATAGCCTGAATTTGTTTCTCCATTACGTCATTCATCTTCGACTCTAACTGCATTTGATACCGTTGAAGTTGCTTTTCAACTTGTTCTTGAACTCGAGTTTGGAAGATATGATTTTTCTTTTGTGATTGCCTATATCTACCTCCAAAAACATCAGTGGGGGATGGTCCCAATCCAAACGTCCGAACACGACCAGGTCGCTCTGGCCCCATAACTTATGTGAAAATCTATTCATTTAATGCAACAGGGTCCGAAGAAGATCCTTTCATGTGCTCCGTTAGCTCATTCATTTGAGTCTACAATTTTGAATTCAATAATTAGTATCCAATATAAATCATATTAAAAGTACAATAAAGTAGTATCACATACCATAACTTCATTAACTAAATCACTATTGGAAGTACCATCTTTCATGTATGCGGCCATCGACACCTGTAGTCGACTAGCAGGAACCCCATTGTTCTTTTTTGTCTTTTGTAAATAAAAGATAGATAAAACAAGATATTAGAGTATCGTATTTCCAACTTCTCATTTGCATCACCATTGCCATTGTTATTATACCACCACCACCACCCTTTTACCTCCAATACACCACCCCTCCATCATCACCACAAACCACTATCCTTCTACCCCCACCTCAATCACCTCAATACAAAAATGAGAAGATGAATTTTAAAGATAATAAATTTCAATTTTCAATATTATACATATTAAACTTCGTTTAGTTTAGTTATAAGTTGAGCTAGCTAAGTTATAAGTTGTTTAACTTAAAAACTTAACAAATTTCAAAATATGTTCAAGATGTAGTGTCTAATTATACCTGCACTCGAACTACTGAGAAAGGCTTTCGACCTGTTCTATGATGTAGTGTTTTCTTCTTCCGGATTTTTCTATTCTTCTTGCTTGATTTCTGTTAAATATAAAATTCATTTGAGATATTATCAAAAATTATCATATATAAACATTTTTTTCACATAAATAAAATTGTACCGATGCACTCTGAGTGCCCCAATAGTAGACCAAGGCTCGCCACTGATCCTCATGTACTCTATCCAATCGATGAGCCAACCTTTCTACATTATTCTTGAAGGGTGTGTATCCCATATTTTTCACTCGACTTTTCCAATCTCTCAATTTTTTCTCAAATGAAGTCATTATTGTTCTCTACATGGAATCATCTGCATTCATATGAGCCTGCATTACAATTACACATACTTGTAATATGCAATGTCAACTACACTTGTAATATGCATTTCATATGGAATCCAATTGTAATATGCATTTCAACTTATTTCATATTAAATATTTGTATTACTTTTATCTTCCTCCATATGTTATATTTATTTGTTGTGGGACATAATGCCAAGTCGTAAAAGTGAGTGGTGCAAGACTCCCATCTCGTGCCAAAACGCCCAAATATGAAGCAAGGAGTGTGTATCCTTCAACTACTTTATTCAACTCATTTGAAACAAGTTTTAAAATGCCATCGTCTGAAGTACCCCATTGACCATGCACTTATGTGGGACCCCTTTTCTGCTTTTGTGTGGCTTGACTTGAGCTAGGACCTATAAAAAAACAAAAACAGGGCCAAAGAATTGATTAAATATAAATATATATATATATATATATATATATATATATATATACTACTGCAACAGCAACACAACAATAAAAACAAATGAACAAGGAAAAGCCACATAACATTTGCATGGAAAAAGAAGTGTGATGAACTCCATTATCTTCAACATAGTTAACACTAACTCCCAACGATAATAAGCAGATCAGGATATGGCATTTGCATAATAATACATTTCCATCTTTGATTAAAGTTTACAGATCTACAAACATGACGGCTACCCCAAAGAGAGCTAACACAGGACAAAAAATTATTACATCAGTAACCCCTTGCATGTGCTACCTACCTACCAACTCCAAGTAGACAACAAAACAACTAGTTTTAAAGTTATAATAATTAATCAAAAGTTGATATAAAATCAATGCACCACAGTTGTTGATTAAATCCAAGTTGTAAGGGAGAAAAGCAAAGCTGGTTGGGAGAAGAAAGAATAATGATGAATGAATGGTCTTTGATCATGTGAAACTCAAATGGATATTTGACTTGACAGACAGATAGATTGCAGATGAAAAATTGAAATTGAAATTTCTAATGTAATCAATATATGCAAAAATCAAATTTCTAATGTAAGTTAAAAGAGTGAAAAAAGGAATAGCAAGCAAGGACTGCAGCAACTAATTATTCAGAGCAATATGTTATGTTATGTATACAAATTGAATAAAAACTAATCCATCATTTGGTTACATAATAATTTCATCCATTGGGTCCTTCGTTTTGTCACAAGTGCCATGGGTCTTATTAGTTGTTCCAATATAAATTATATGCTTATATGAAAATATAATAATAGTTCCTAAGTTATTATTCTTATCTTCTCTCTGTGTTATTGTTTTGAACATGTCTGTCATCTTTATTAGTGTTCCATCATTTTCTCACAATGCCATGTACTTTCCAATAAATATAAAAAAAATTACCACCTTTTTCTAAAATTATATATAATTCATGGGCTCCTCAAAAAATTATATATATATATATAATTTTTGCAAGTGGAATCATGCAACTTACAAATTCACATTCTTATAATGTGCTACCAACAAGATAAGATTCCTTCGTAATTGAACAAAACAATGAACACATTGCACAATGGCATAAGGAGATCAATCACCAGAAATAATATAAAATCATATTTAATGATTAATCATTGTAAACTGAGGCCATCAATAAAATTTTCTCTGTAATTGATCAAACAAATAAACAAATAAATTGTGATAGTCATGTCCATTTGATTTCAATTGAAGTCTACTCTACAAATACTACTAAAAAGTCAAAAGCTTATACGTACCAGCTGAAACTGAGCCATGTGATGTACTACTGCTACGTGATGTGGTAGAAAGATTGCCTGGTGGATGCCATGATGCCGGTGGATCGGGTATGACTCTCTCATCTTAAGTGTGGCATGAGTCTCATCTGAACTAGAACTATTAGAGCTTGATTGCTCACTCTCACTAGAAGAACTCTAGGAGCTAGAACTCATAGATAATCTATAAAGAAACTACAAACATAAAAGTAAGGATGTGATAATCTATAAAGAAACTGCATTCAAAACAGAATAAGAGTACATGAAAGGTAAAAATGGCCATTTAAAGAAAACTACAATGGTATAAAAGCAAAGATTTTATTAACATGAATATCCGTACAGAAAACACAAATGTAAAAGTGAATATGCAACCAATTACAATATCATATCATTTCTTCGTTATCTTCAAATTGTGCCTCCATCGATGCTTCAAGAGGTTCAATAGTTTCATCAATAGTTGTTCCATCAATACCTTGCCTAACCCAATCCATGTCCTCCTCACAAGTGAAGGAAGCTACATCTAACTCTTGATCACCAAATCCTTCCACTTCGTTGTGATGTAGTCCTTCATCAATAGTTGGTTATTCTCCATACACCTCATACAAGTCTCTAGGTTTCATCTTGAGTACAACATTCCAATTTTCATCAACAGAATCATTAACATAAAAGACTTGTTGTGCTTGAGATGCTAGGATGAATGGATCATCACTGTCTTGTTTCTTCGCATATAACAAGTGATTGAAATTAACAAGTGTAAAACCAAAATCATCCCGCTTGAGTCCCTTATTGTTATCAATCTAGTTGCACATGAATAACATGTATCTATGGTCATGTGAATAATACAATTCAATAATATCTATCACCTATCCATAGTACGCTACATCATGTTCTACTGGATTAATGTCTTTCGCACTTGCATAGCTAGAAGTCTTTGCCTTCACCATAACCCCACTATTCTGAGTTTTTCTTCTCAATTCACGACTCCTAGTATGATACCTAGTACCATTAATTATATACCCATTAAATTAGGTGGCCTTTTGGCTGGGTCCCAAAGCCAAAATTTTAATCTCATCTGACAACGCTACATTTTCAGTAGCTAATAGCTCTGTAACCTATTTTTAAACGAAAGTTATCAATATTAAACATCAATTAACAACTTCAAAAATATAGAAACACATGTATTACAAAAATATAATAGACTTGTGCTTGACATGCACTTACGTGAGAATTGAACCATTTGGGAAACTTATCATTTGACGACGATCCACATCATAATCTTTGAGACGACGTTGTGACAGCTTAATAAATTCACAATGTTCCCTACACAATCAAACTACTTGTAAAATGCAAGATAATTATAGTTGGCATAAATACATGGGGTACTTACATGTAGGTCCTAATAAGTGGACTTATTGTCTAATAGGTCTTATGGGAAAATTTGTCATAAAAAAAAATCACTAATTGTAAGTTTTAGCGACAATTTATAAAAATCATGACAAAAAAAGTCACTAATTGTCAATTTTTAGTGGCATATATAAAAAATTGTCAAAAAAAAAAATTTATTTTTAGCAACAATTTTACCAATACTTATTTTCATTAGGACTTGATGGGAATTAAGTCTAACTATTAAGACCTATTGGTCGTTTACCCTAAATACATTCACGATGAGACAAAGGTTGTGTCTATGTTACTCTCGATATGGGACAACCGCAGCAACGTTAAATAACACATACCGATGAGCTTGTACTCATGTTGTGTTATCAAGCACAAACCCTTTTCCTTTTCCTAAAGCCCACCCATTAATATCTCAATATTATCGCTAACATCACAATTCCTTAACGGTCGATGCAATTTCGATTCAACATCATGCAAGTACCTTGAGCAAAATGTCATACATTCTTCGACTAAGTATCCCTGTGCAATTGAACCTTCAGGATGACTTCGATTACGCATGTATGATTTAAGCATCATAAGGTACCTATAAACAAAAAGATGCATACATGACTTTCAAGTATTAACAAGCAAATATATACAAAATGGACATTGGAGTAGAATTACACACCTTTCTACAAAGTACATCCATCGATATTGCACCGGACGGACAATCTTTGCTTCCTTTGCTAGGTGAATGGGTAAGTGCTCCATTATATCGAAAAATGGAGGAAAAATTCTCTCAAGATGGCAAAGTGTAAGAGCAATTTGAGACTGAAGACAATTTAGACCATCCACCTCTAGGGTTTTGAAACACAACTGCCTGAAGAAATTGCTTAACTCAATTTATGGTTCAACCACTTTCTTCGATAACAAATTTCTCACTGCTATTGAAAGTATTTGTTGCATGAGTATATGGTTATCATGACTTTTTAGTCCACATATGCTACGCAGTTTGAGGTTAACCCGACGAGAGATATTGGATGCATAACCATTTGGAACTTTGATATTCTTCAACAGTGTACAAAATAGACTTTTCTCTCTATTGTTCATGGCAAAACATGCAGGAGGCAAATAATACTTTTTCCCAACCCTTTTCTAAGGATGTAGTGCCTTCCAAATTCCCATATCTTGCAAATCTCAACGAGTATTTAAATTGTCCTTCCCTTTACCATCAACATTTAATATTGTCCATAATATATTATCACACACGTTCTTTTCAATGTGCATCACATCAAGATTGTGGTGAATCAAATTATGCTCCCAATATGACAGCTCAAAGAAAATACTATTCTTCTTCCAATTATGACCCGAGTCCTCATTTTCTTTCTTCTTTCTATTCCGTTTGCTAGATTGTTGGCGCTTAGAATTCAATTTGAACTTAGGTCCTAGTTGTCGTAGCACATTAGCCCCTGATAAACGAGTTGGACATGGTTCGAATTCACGAGTGCCATCAAAAGATGCACTAGCTTTTCGAAATTTGTGACCCCTATTCAACCAGTGATGATGTCCCATGTAACATAATTTCCTTCCGTTCTTCAAATATCGAGAACGAGTATGTGTGTTACAACAAGGACAAGCTAAAGCGCCTTTCGTGCTCCATCCAGACAAAATTGCATAGGCAGGAAAATCATTTATAGTCCACAACAACACAGCATGCATTCGGAACATCTAATTAGTTTTCGCATCATACGTGTCAACACCGTTTTCCAATAATTCTTTCAATTCATCCACTACAAGGCATAAGTAGACGTCAAGGTTATTTCTAGGTGAAGAAGGACCATCGATGAGCAATGTCATTATCATATGAGGTTGCTTCATGCACAACCATGGTGGCAAATTGTATGGCATCATAATAACTGGCCAACTGCCATGAGAGACATTCATTGCCTTGAATGGATTGAATCCATCCACTGTTAAACCTAGTCTGACATTACGAGGCTCACTCGCAAACTTGGGTACAAATTATCAAAATTTTTCCAGACAGGAGAGTCAGCGGGATGTCTTATTTTGCCATCATCAATTCGGCCCTCTGCATGCCATCTCATTAAAGAAGATGTTTTGGATGACATAAACAATCTTTGTAGCTTTGGAATCAATTGAAAGTATCTAACAATTTTCTGTGAAATTCTTTGTTGCTTCTTCTTAACATCATTCTCCTCCCCTTCAAACTGTTTGTATCTAGGCATATGACACACTATCCAATCATCCATACTAGTTGTTTCCTTCCAATATAGTGAACAATCCCTTGGGCATGCATGTACCTTATGATAATTGAGGCCCAAGTCCCTAAGGAGTTTCCAAGTTGTATAAAATGACTTTGGCAAAGTTTCATCCTTTGGGAACGAATCCTTCAAAAGCTCGAGCAACATCGTGAAAGATTTGTCACTCCATCCACTAAGGCACTTGATGTGCAATAACCGAACAATAAATGAGAGCGTTGAAAGTTTCTGACACTCAGGATACAACTCTCTTTCAGCCTCTTTTAATAAATTGAAGAATTTTTCGATTTTCTCATCTGGACCTTGTTTAGTACCAGAACTTGTTGTCTCGTGAATAAAGCTTGGTGAAGGAAGTCCAAATCCTTTGTATAGCATTTCATGAGTTTCATCACCATCGTTCGAATCAGTTTGCCCAACATTTACATTGTGTGGCACAGGCAACGACAAATTCTCCCCATGAAAAATCCAACTGGTGTAACTTGGAAGAAATCCGTTGATCATTAAATGTTCCCCTAACAGGCCTTTCTCCACCAATTTGACATTACGACACCGTTTACATGGGCATGTGACTTTATTCAACAACGGCTTATTTTCGTATGCAAATTTAATAAATTCCTTAACCCCTTGTATGTATTCCGTGTGCAACCTATGCTGATTTATCCAACTTTTATCTATCTGACTCTGTCTTACACTACAAATGTTACTGCAAAATCAACAATGTTCAACAATTTCGGTGAGAGACACATGGGGAAATTTTAACCCAGTTTAAATTTTAAAAAAAATTACAAATACATGATAAATTTTATACATATTATTAATTAAAGTTATAAATTTTCTCATGATTTTGTAATAATTTCCTAGTACTCCCACTGTCAAGTTATTTCCCCAAGATATTATACAGGAGGTGTTTGGTGCAGCTGTTAAAACATATTATAGATTATAGTTTAACAGATCAGAGATTATAATTTTAATTAGAATTTGTTAATCAGTTTGGTATAGTTGCTACATTATAAATTTAAGTTGCTGAGTAGTATTTAAGCTATGTTCAAATATCCTTTTTACTCTTGTTAATTGTAAATTGAATTAACCTTTGTTAATTGTAAATTGATTTAACTTTTATTTTTTGTTATTCACTACTAGTCCACATTTTTCGTAATAATAATAATAATAATAATAATAATAATAATAATCCATAGTCTATATGGGCCTTTTCTTATTTCAAAAAAAAAAAATTTAAAATTAAGAGTATAATTGTAAATTAATATATCCACATCAAAAGTTGATAATTAAAAGTAGGGAGTGGACAGTTTTTCAGAATCATTTTTTTTGGGTTAAATTAAAATAAGTTGTTAGAATCAGAAACTGTTTGAAATAAGTTTAACCTAACACTCCAAAATAGTTTTTTTCAAAGTTAGGGGTTGTTTGGGATGTCCTAAATAAGTGTACTTTTTGACTTTTTATGAAATATGGGTTGGGTATGAATTGGGTTTGAAGTGATATGATAGAGAGGTGATGTGACTTAAATAAGATGATGTGACTTAAATAGAATAGTGACTTTTTGACTTTTCAGATTTTTTTGAGAATGCCAAACTTGGCCTTAGTCAAAAAAATCCACACCAAACACCTCCACTACGTGTGGATTATGAATTTTGATAGATATTTAAAAAAGAAAAGCAAAATAGTAGATAAAATGTGAATAAAATATAAAGTAATGTTACTATAACTCAAAAGTTAGACTCAATTTTTAAATCTAATGATATGACAATTTTTTAAAATATCCAAAACAACTTTTTCTTTCATATATTTTTTAATTACTAGTCAATCATCTCTATTATATATCATTTTCCTAAAATGTAATTATATTTTACCTACAATTCATCACATTTTTTTTTTCCTTTTTAAATTTCTACCTAAATTCATAATACAAACATAACCTGAGTGTATTTATTGATAGTATGGAGCACTAGATGGCTTTACTTATGTAGTGGTTCAAATTAAATTAAGGGGTAATTAGGGAGGCAATGAAAGAGAGTAAGGAGAGGATCCTAATTCAATTATATTACAGTGTATGTCAGAAAAAAAATGTATATTAACAAATTTATATTTTTAATTATTAATATGTATAAAATTTCTTATTATTTTGTAATTGTTTTTTCAAAAACTCACCGATGTGATATTTTTCCTTAAATTAATAACGTAGGAGAAAGTTTTACAAGGAAATTACTATTAAGACTTTAAAGTTAAAAAACTGCTAATAATTTAAAAACCATACCAAAAAAATTTAATTTTTTTTCTCATTCTCTTTATTTTTTGCACATTTTTTTTTGGTAATAAATTAAAAAAAATATTTTTAAACACTTTAATTTTTTATATAATATTTTAATCAAAAAAAATTTAAATTATTAAAATATATACTAACCAAACTATCTCTAATTTTGGGAAGAACAAAATAAGCAGCTTTTGTGCTTTTTTCGAAATAAGCAAAAGGCTACTTATTCGGTGCATTTTTTGGTTTTTGGGAAGACCAAACCAAATAAGCCATGACACAAATTGACCAAAATATTCATAGGGGAACAGCAAAATTTGCCAGTAAAGAAGAGGGTAAAATGGTAATTTCCAACATATGAATGAGGGTAATATGAGAATTTCACAATATTCACAAATGACGTGATACCATATTATGATATTTTATATATAAAAGAAAACACTTTCCAAATGAATTTATAAAAATAAAAATAAAAACAAAAAAACAAATAAGTTACTTTTTTTCTATTTTTCTAAAAAAACAAGCCTAGTAATTGAGAAACAAGTGTCACCATTGGTTGTGTTTTTTCAAAAACACTTTTTAGAAAATTTTATTTTCTTATTTTTCATATTTTTTTGTTTTTACTGAATTTTTAAAATATTTTAAGAATTTTTATTTTTATTTTTTAGACATACCTAACATAAATATACCTAAAAAGTAAAAAATTTGTGAAAAAAACCTTTTAAAAATTCGCTAAATACCAAAAATAAAAAAAATACGAGAATTCAGTATATTTTTTGTATTTTTATGTATTTATTAAAATTTTAAAATATTTTTTCACAATTTTTTTACTTTTTAGATACATCTAAGTAAGGTGCATCTAAAAGAGTAAAAAAAATGTTTAAAATTTTAAAAATATTCACTAAAAACAAAAAAAAAAAAAGGAAAATCAAAAAATTAAATTTTCAAAAAACTTAATTCAAAAAACTCAAATCAAACACACTAATTTTTATTTACTGAAATATGGCATAGGCAACACTACGTAGTACGTTTAGATTATTTAATACTTTTTCAATTAATAATTATAATGACCTAACAAAAAGCTTGATTTTAAAAATAATAATAAGGCAATGGAAATCTATACTTTTAAATTCATAAATTCACCTACAATGATATAATAGGAGAGTTGGACCCCACTTTATTAAATGTTTAATAAATTAAAAATTGACACATATAGTACCACAACATTGCAAGTACAATTATAAAAACATTTTGAGAATCTCAAATATTTTTCTAAGAATAATATAGAAAGACCCAAAGTCTATACATTAACAACAAACATTCTACCCTATCTTTTTTTTTAACAAAAAAAAAAAAAAAAATAGAGTAAATTACACCCACAACCCTGAGGTTTTAAGTTAATACAATAACACCCCTGTGAGTTGTAAGAGTTACGAAACGATTAGGGTTATGTTTTAGGGGTTGGTCATGAATCATGGATTTAGGACAATAAAATAATTTGGCAATAATTGTTGACAGTAGTTTAGAACTTCTACATTTTCTATTAACACTGTTAAAAGACACATTTTGACAAGGGGTGAGCAGCGGATATACCGATCCGCCAAAACCGACCGAACCGAACCGATCCGCCACATTTTGGACGGATGCGTGATGATGAGCGGACGGTTGCGGATTGATTTTCTCCAATCCGCCAATTTGGCGGACGGATGGCGGATTTAAGATTTTTTGGCCGCAACCGAACCGCCAAACCGCCAAACCGCCAAATCGCAAGCACCTGTAGTAATTTATATGACTTTGTATTTTCAATTTGATAAAATATTATGTTTGTGTTTTCAATTGAAAAAGAGTTTAAATATTCTGTTGAAAAAAAATTTTCAACTTGAATATATTTTTGAATTGAAAAAAATAAACGTATTATTCATCTATATTTTTTAGTTTTTAAATCTAACTCTAAAAATAATAAATAAAAATTATGATATATGCTGGTTGGTTTTTGTTTTCAAAAACATATGTAGATGTAACAATATAGAGACATTCAATCTCTACTACTGCTCTGTTTATAGTTTTGGTGGTTTGAATTGTTATTATATTTTAAGAATCACAGATTGTAATACTTTATAAGGATGAATCATGCTATGATTGTAATATGTGGATGAAGCATACAGTGATCGTGATATTCTAAAGTTTCAAACTTTCTTTCTTTGGATAAGGCATACAGTGATTGTAATACTTTTTTAAGTCATTGACTGTAATACTTTTTTTTTCTTTTTTTTTTTAAGGAAGTGCACAAGTTGAATTATATTGAAAATTTATAAAATTTTAAACCGCCAAACCGATTTGCATCCATCCGCCAAACCGCCAATCCGCTCAATCCACATCCGCCGGATTGGCGGACGGATGCGGATTGATTTTCTTCAATCCGCTAATCTGGCGGACGGATGGCGGATTGGAAGTTTCGTGGCCGCAACCGACCCGCGCCCACCCCTAAATTTTCCACATATGAGAGAGGTATCTGTATTAAACGGTTTTCATATACCGTTTCTTTTTCAGTTGCTTCTGGAATGATACCATATAATCTACTGTTTCTTTTTCAGTGGATGGTTGTTTTGCTGCAGTTGCTTTGTGTTGTTTGTCTGGTTCAGGGGCAAGGCATGGTCTTGGGGAAGTTCATGTGTCTGGCTGTGTTCTTTTTCCTCTGTCTTTATATTGTTTGCTGTGGTTTTTTTTTTCCCTTTGGTTGGTCTCTCACCAACATGTAGGTGTGGTGCTAGCAGATGGTTGAGCTTGCCAACAATGCTACATATCCTAATTTATTACCCTTAATTGACCCCTAATGATATGACATTGAGGTTAGACTCCACATGATGAAATGTTCGACAAATCAAAATTTGACATTTATCAGACACATCATTAATGGATGGATGATTTTTAGGAGTGATTAATTGTCTCAAACATTTTTCATAAATGAATTAGTAGATTTTGATTTTTTTAAACATATGATCCAATGACAAGTTGCCACCTACATGGGCCAATAGGCTTTCCTACAACCCACACAGCAGGAAATCTTTCTCCTTTTAGCTTGTAGATCCAACTTTACTTTTCAACCTGTGAATAAACTTCCCAATTCTTGCTCAAAAGGAAAGCAGTATGTAACTAGGAGGTGAAGGAAGCAAGTTGAGAGTAAATTCCATTTCAGTGCTTCTTGGGATTGAAGTTTTCATTAGAGGACTTCGTTATTTGTCGCAATAAATTCATAATGAATGATCTTATTACCTCATAAGGAGCAAATAGGTAATAACTAAAATAGATAACCAAAATAGAATGATCTGCCGAGGTAGGTGAACTTTTGTAGTGTTTCTTACTTTCTGCAAAAGTCCTACCAATAAATTGGCTCTGACTCGATGAAAATGATCATTCACCAACTCCTTTCTTAATTGCTTGAGAATAAAATTAATTAAGCAAAAGCGTTGAATCACTGGTGCACGTAGCAATTATATACTGTGATTTTTATTCATTTAACAGTTGAACTAATTAGAGACATTCAATAATTCAAGGAAAAAATTAACGAAATTGAAATTACATGTAATAAATTGACAAAAAAGGTAAAGTATGGAACCACTGGTATAATTTTCTTTTCTTTCCATGAAGTCGCAGAATTCTAATGGTAATGAATTTATATAAACAAAACTACATTTAACATAAAAAAGGAGATTTCATACATAACATAAGATGCACAATTAATTAGAGGATAATGGAAAAGAAGAAACTAGATCGTGTAGCGATAAACCATGAATTATGATGTTATATCATATAGTAATATTTAAAAAGTATGAGTGTCAGCCCCAATTTTTTAAATTTGTCCGAGGCCCAAGAAAGTCAAGGCTTACTTGTAAATCAATTCTCTTATTATAAATTCATGGTTAGCTTAGATATGGAGAGAATTTTCAAGGCAACAGTGACCTTCCCTCCTGATATAATACTCTATCTAGTATTAATATACAATGCATTGACGGTGACATTTATAGGGATATGCACTTGGAGCAAATAGTTTCAAAAAATAAAAAAAATAATAATTTTTTTTTTATTCAAAATTACTATTCGTATATACATTTTAAAGATAATTACAAATACACTTCATCATATTTATTTAAAATACAAATTATTTTTATAATTTTAAAAATTATAAATATCTCCTTAGACGAGAGAAAATAATGTGAAATGAATATGACCCTCCCCCTGAATGCAAAAGTATTTTATATGAGTAATAGAATTAACTGAGGAAGGTAAAAATTGACGAATTCTTCCGAAGCTCCTCAGAAATGACTTTGAATTTGGACTACTGGAAGCTTCCTGCAAGAACCAATCTTTGACATATTTGCCATGCTCTAAAGATTGACTTTTTTTTTTTTTTTTTTTAACAGGTTCTAAAGATAGACTTTGATCTTTGTATATTATTTTTTTGGGGGTAAATTACAAATGTACCCCTTGAGATTTATTTAAAATACGGATTGTTTCCTGTGGTTTGAAAAATTACAAATAGTTCTTGTCAAAATTTTTTATTTATCAGAATTAATTGAAAAAGTAAAATTCTTAACCGCTGTCCTATATAATAATAAAATTACTTGAATTATTAGCTGAAATAAAATTTTAACATCATTAAAAACTATTAATTAGTTTGACGTTTTATTAATAAAATGGATTATTTGTTATGAAATTAAAAACTTCAGAGGGCGGGATGTAATTTTCAGAATCACAGGGGGTAATTTATATTTTAAACAAATCTCAAGGGGTGTGTTTGTAATTTGCCCTTATTTTTTTATTTTTTTGGGATGGATGCGCAGAACCCATAGACGAAAGATCCTAAACTGGATGGATAATGAAGGCAACACTGTGCTGCATATTGCAGCGTTCACTTCACAACCTTAGGCGTGCTATCTATCTATTCTTCGGTTTTCATCATTGTTCTAGGGACGAAATTGGAGATTTAGTGTAAATTACTACACTTTTGGAACCAAAATTTGTCTACATTTTTTTTTAGGTGACCATTTTGTGACGATCCTCCTGATAATAAAAATTAGTTTCTAAATATTTTTTGTAATAAAATTTTCACTTTTAAGAATAAAAATATCTTATCCCTAAAATTCTATATATTTTAGTGAATGGTTTAATCTCATCCAAAAAAATTTTTATAGATATTTTTCTCTCCACAACTTTGTGCACTAATTATTAATGCAACTAATCCGGGACGCGGGGGGGTTGGGGTGTCCTTGAGCGCTAATCTCCGCCCTTGCCAGGGGGAGGTCCTTGTGCACTAATCTTTATTGCCAAACATTAAGGCACAAAAGTCAAATAGAGTCCGCATATAATTGTACATAATTTTTGAAGTATGTATAGTCCTTTGTGCACTATGGTTAATAAATTATTGATTTTGTGCACATCTGCTTTATGGATAATTATTCAGTAGTTTATGCAGATTGTGAAGTTAATACTTGACCAAAACTACAATAACAGAAATGCAGAGAATTTCAAGGGCTTCAAGGCCCTAAATCTCGCAAGACCATTTGATAGTGAAGAAATTCGTGATATTTTCCTCAGCGTGAAAAGTGGAGCTGTGGCTGCCGAAGCTGTTGCGGCATCAATGGTAGCCACAGTTGTAACCGCCGATGGTGTGCAAGGTGGCGTGGGTCTTCGGTGACGACGATGGCGCCTAGAGTGGCAGCAATGGGCTGTGATGTGGCTGGCCACAACAGCTACATCTACTCACCAAAAAGATCTGAAATCCAGTCGAAGAGAGAAAGGGAGCTTTTAAAGTTGGTGTGGCCGGAGATTGACCTCCAACGCCGGCGACGACAATGCAGATAAAGCTACAACATAGACGGACCTGCGATCCATATCCACGGCCTCACTGGTGTGAAGGTGTTGATTATTCCCTCAGAGAGACAAGAGTTCAGTTCAGTTATGGAATTTGTGGCAGCGGAGTGAAGGTATGTGTAGAGGTCCGGCGGGCGGCCAAGGCGAGACTGCCGCCCGCCGGTGAAGCAGAATGACTAGGTTGTTAACCTAGCTCTGATACCATGTAAGATAAATTGATAGAGAGAGAAGGAGAGAATAAATTGTATTGATGAATATTATTATTGATATGATTTACAACACTCTCATTTATAGAGAGGAAAGGTGATACACATAGGATACTAATTAACACACACCGAAAGAAGAAAACATAATTATTAAACACTTTACATATTATATTCTAACAGGAAGTAATATATGGATGGATTGTTAGAGTTGGACAAAGTCTGCAATCCGCAGCTTCCTGTTCCTAGTTATAACTATGGATGTTTTTATTCGTGACGCCACCATCACGTCCTCGATGGCCCCTTTCCAAACAAGTCTTAGCCCTCCAAGCGGAGTTGTTGATATTGATAACAATCATAATCCTCCTACTTCCAACATCACCGCTGCTTACAACACCTCTAATGGAGAAGCCATTGTATACTCTATTATCTTAATTGCCACAATTATAATTGTCGTATCAAGTCCTTCGGGTCCTGTGTCCGAGGTTTTCATAGTCTGTCTGATGATCAGCCGCTGGTTATTATTTGACAACATATCACTATCATTGTCACCCAGTAACATTTTTCACTATCTATCCTTCTGTGTACTTTTGGCTTGTGTCGGTAGCTTCTTTTTCAAAGGTTGGGAATTCATCGGGCCAGGCTGGGTTCGGGCAGAGCCGATATTACGTAATAAAGGATTTTGTGTTTTCCCAAGCCCGTCCCAACTTGGCACTAATATCAGGCCTCTAGGATTGTCCAAACCCGTCCCAAAAATAATTATAAATTCTAAATCTACCCATCGGCCTATATGTTAATTTTTTTGAAAAATATTTCATAATTAAATTTAATTAGACATTATATTTCTTTAATAAATATACTGACAACATTAAAAATTGAAGAATTTTGTGTATAAATTGAAAGTTTTCTTAAATAAATTCAATTGAACATTACAACAAATGCAAGTTTCAATAAAATTAACAAAGATAAAGTTTAAATCTCAATAATATATATATATATATATATTTTAATGTATTATAATTAATTATTAATTAAATAACGGGACGGGACGAGATGGGCTGGGTTGAAAGAATAAATCCCAAGCCCGGCTCATTAATATATCGGGCTGAAAATGTTAGCCCAGCCCGGCCCTATGGGCTAAAATAATCTTTCCAAGTACTAAAAAAATATGATCGAACCAGGGGAACTGGACGAGCCAACAGGCCAATGCCCACCCCTAATTATGACCACTGCATGCCAACGTCATTACAAGGCCTCGTCAAATTATTCTTTTAAGAGGGTTGCGCTGCCCTTCTATTTCAAATTCAGATGGATGTTATTTGGGTTTGTGGGACTCATTATGGTTACTATTTTTATAATTTGAATGATTTATTTTTAAATTTTTTTTGTATACATCAGTTATAAAAAAAAAAAAATTATATAGATTGGAAAATCGTAACCTCTTAAATTTATTACGTTTATTTCTAAGAAATAAAAATATTGTTATGAAAATAAATAATTCATTTTTTAGTGACAAATGCAATAAATTGAATATGTTATGATTATTAGATCGATTTTTTTTTTTTTTTTTTTTTAGTGATATGCATGAAGCACCTATAAAATAAACAGTTTGAATTATCAAAACGAGACCCATGATACACCTTTCAAAATAAATTTAGAAATGGAGATGATTTTCCTCCCTTGTTCTCATTTCGTAATTATATACTTGTCATATAACTGGATTCTTTTAAAAACTTAAATAATGGAGAGCATCTCCAATGCACTAGGCATATAATACTTGTTAGTTAAAATGCCTAGTATGATTCACTTTTTTCAATTCCAATGCACTAGGCATATCATTAGGCATTTTGGCTCAACTCATATTCATTAGCTACATGTAGCTAGCCTTCAACGCTAGGCAAAATGTATTCAATCATTAGGATCATTTCCCTCCATCTTTGTTGTTGACATGACATTCTATAAAATTAATAGTATTTAGATAAATAGTTAAAATAAAGAGCATGGTTGGAGTAGAAACATAAAACAATTGATAGGCAAAATAAAATATATACTTTATAGTAATATTTAGATAGGCAAAATGCCTACTACCGTTGGAGATGCTCTAACAGAAGGAAAACATTGACCCTTGATTAGAAATGCAACAAATTGATTCCCACGATTTAATATGTATGAATTAAAATGAAATATAATACAAAATGCAGAAGTGCAAAGTATAATTTATCCTAAAATAAAAAAAAAAAGGTTGTAATCATTTGCTTGATCAGTGATAGTAGTGGTGAAATTGTTTTAAGTTAAAGTTAACTTGGATTGAATCGATTTACAATTTTTTAAACTTTTTTCTCAACCATACAGAATAAATCATAATGCTAAATCCGTCATCACAACTTCAAAGATATTTCATAATTATAAATTCCAAATCTACCCATCAGGTTATATGCTAATTTTTTAAAAAAATATTTCATAATTAAATTTAATCAGACATTATATTTCTTTAATAAATATCCTGACAACATTAAAAATTGAAGAATTTTGTGTATAAATTGAAAGTTTTCTTAAATAAATTCAATTGAACATTACTACAAATGCGAGTTTCAATAAAATTAAGAAAGATAAAGTTTAAATCTCAATAATATATATATATTTTTTAATGTATTATAATTAATTATTAATTAAATAACGGGACGGGACGAGATGGGCTGGGTTGAAAGTATAAATCCCAAGCCCGGCTCATTAATATATCGGGCTGAAAATGTTAGCCCAGCCCGGCCCTATGGGCTAAAATAATCTTTCCAAGTACTAAAAAATTATGATCGAACCAAGGGAACTGGACGAGCCAACAGGCCAATGCCCACCCCTAATTATGACCACTGCATGCCAACGTCATTACAAGGCCTCGTCAAATTATTCTTTTAAGAGGGTTGCGCTGCCCTTCTATTTCAAATTCAGATGGATGTTATTTGGGTTTGTGGGACTCATTATGGTTACTATTTTTATAATTTGAATGATTTATTTTTAAAATTTTTTTGTATACATCAGTTATAAAAAAAAAAAAATTTATATAGATTGGAAAATCGTAACCTCTTCAATTTATTACGTTTATTTCTAAGAAATAAAAATATTGTTCTGAAAATAAATAATTCATTTTTTAGTGACAAACGCAATAAATTGAATATGTTATGATTATTAGATCGATTTTTTTTTTTTTTTTAGTGATATGCATGAAGCACCTATAAAAAAAAACAGTTTGAATTATCAAAACGAGACCCATGATAGACTCTATGAACTCAAACAACACCTTTCAAAATAAATTTAGAAATGGAGATGATTTTCCTCCCTCGTTCTCATTTCGTAATTATATACTTGTCATATAACTAAATTCTTTTAAAAACTTAAATAATGGAGTAACAGAAGGGAAACATTGACACTTGATTAGAAATGCAACAAATTGATTGCCACGATTTAATATGTAGGAATTAAAATGAAATATAATACAAAATGCAGAAGTGCAAAGTATAATTTATCCTAAAATAAAAAAAAAGATTGTAATCATTTGCTTGATCAGTGATAGTAGTGGTGAAATTGTTTTAAGTTAAAGTTAACTTGGATTGAACCAATTTATAATTTTTTAAACTTTTTTCTCAACCCTACAGAATAAATCATAATAGCTAAATCCGTCATCACAACTTCAAAGATATTTCATAATTATAAATTCCAAATCTACCCATCAGGTTATATGCTATTTTTTTTTTTAAATATTTTATAATTAAATTTAATCAGACATTATATTTCTTTAATAAATATACTAACAACATTAAAAATTGAAGAATTTTGTATATAAATTGAAAGTTTTTTTAAATAAATTCAATTGAACATTACTACAAATGCGAGTTTCAATAAAATTAAGAAAGATACAGTTTAAATCTCAATAATATATATATTTTTTAATGTATTATAATTAATTATTAATTAAATAACGGGACGGGACGAGATAGGCTGGGTTGAAAGTATAAATCCCAAGCCCGGCTCATTAATATATCGGGCTGAAAATGTTAGCCCAGCCCGGCCCTATGGGCTAAAATAATCTTTCCAAGTACTAAAAAAATATGATCGAACCAGGGGAACTGGACGAGCCAACAGGCCAATGCCCACCCCTAATTATGACCACTGCATGCCAACGTCATTACAAGGCCTCGTCAAATTATTCTTTTAAGAGGGTTGCACTGCCCTTCTATTTCAAATTCAAATGGATGTTATTTGGGTTTGTGGGACTCATTATGGTTACTATTTTTATAATTTGAATGATTTATTTTTAAAATTTTTTTGTATACATCAGTTATAATTTTTTTTTTTTTTTATATAGATTGGAAAATCATAACCTCTTAAATTTATTGCGTTTATTTCTAAGAAATAAAAATATTGTTCTGAAAATAAATAATTCATTTTTTAGTGACAAACGCAATAAATTGAATATGTTATGATTATTAGATCGATTTTTTTTTTTTTTTTTTTAGTGATTTGCATGAAGCACCTATAAAAGAAACAGTTTGAATTATCAAAACGAGACCCATGATAGACTCTATGAACTCAAACAACACCTTTCAAAATAAATTTAGAAATGGAGATGATTTTCCTCCCTTGTTCTCATTTCGTAATTATATACTTGTCATATAACTAGATGCTTTTAAAAACTTAAATAATGGAGTAACAGAAGGGAGACATTGACACTTGATTAGAAATGCAACAAATTGATTTCCACGATTTAATATGTAGGAATTAAAATGAAATATAATACAAAATGTAGAAGTGCAAAGTATAATTTATCCTAAAATAATAAAAAAAAAAAAGGTTGTAATCATTTGCTTGATCAGTGATAGTAGTGGTGAAATTGTTTTAAGTTAAAGTTAACTTGGATTGAATTGATTTACAATTTTTTAACCTTTTTTTCTCAACCCTACAGAATAAATTATAATAGCTAAATCCGTCATCACAACTTCAAAGATATTTCATAATTATAATTTCCAAATCTACCCATCAGGTTATATGCTAATTTTTTTAAAAAATATTTCATAATTAAATTTAATCAGACATTATATTTCTTTAATAAATATACTGACAACATTAAAAATTGAAGAATTTTGTGCATAAATTGAAAGTTTTCTTAAATAAATTCAATTGAACATTACTACAAATGCAAGTTTCAATAAAATTAACAAAGATAAAGTTTAAATCTCAATAATATATATATATATTTTTTAATGTATTATAATTAATTATTAATTAAATAACGGGATGGGACGAGATGGGCTGGGTTGAAAGTATAAATCCCAAGCCCGGCTCATTAATATATCGGGCTGAAAATGTTAGCCCAGCCCAGCCCTATGGGCTAAAATAATCTTTCTAAGTACTAAAAAAATATGATCGAACCAGGGGAACTGGACGAGCCAACAGGCCAATGCCCACCCCTAATTATGACCACTGCATGCCAACGTCATTACAAGGCCTCGTCAAATTATTCTTTTAAGAGAGTTGCGCTGCCCTTCTATTTCAAATTCAGATGGGTGTTATTTGGGTTTGTGAGACTCATTATGTGTACTATTTTTATAATTTGAATTATTTATTTTTTAAATTTTTTTGTATACATCAGTTATAATTTTTTTTTATATAGATTGGAAAATCGTAACCTATTCAATTTATTATGTTTATCTCTAAGAAACAAAAATATTGTTTTGAAAATAAATAATTCATATTTTAGTGACAAATGTAATAAATTGAATATGTTATGATTATTAGATCGATTTTTTTTTTTTTTTTTTTTTTTAGTGATATGCATGAAGCACCTACAAAATAAATAGTTCGAATTATCAAAACGAGACCCATGATAGACTCTATGAACTCAAACAACACCTTTCAAAATAAATTTAGAAATGGAGAAGATTTTCCTCCCTTGTTCTCATTTCGTAATTATATATTTGTCATATAACCGGATTCTTTTAAAAACTTAAATAATGGAGTAACAGAAGGGAGACATTGACACTTGATTAGAAATGCAACAAATTGATTGCCACGATTTAATATTTAGGAATTAAAATGAAATATAATACAAAATGCAGAGGTGCAAAGTATAATTTATCCTAAAATAAAAAAGGTTGTAATCATTGATTTGATCAGTGATAGTAGTGGTGAAATTGTTTTAAGTTAAAGTTAACTTGGATTGAACCGATTTACAATTTTTTTGAACTTTTTTTCTCAACCCTACTGAAAATCATAATAGCTAAATCCGTCATCACAACTTCAAAAGAAAACCCCATCACTAATCAACGCGATGATGGTTTTTGGGTGAGCACACAACGCAATGATCTTGCTTGTGTTGAGCTCATAATATCTGTAAGGGTTAATTACAAAAACAAATTTTAAGGTTTCACATATTTTTCAATTTAAATTGCAGTATTTTAATTTTAACAAATTAAATTTTGTAGTTTCATTTGTATTTTAATGTGCCCCCTCTATCTGTCTCCGCCTGTGTAAGGTAATGGAGAATCATTCTGGGATTTAAAGAGAAAAACCCGTGAAATCTTGGAATTTTTTTTATATGATTAATCCTAATATTTAATTTTTTGTGTGTATATATATAACTTACATATCTTATTATGTACATATGTGTTTATATATACTGAAATTTTTTTATTCAAATTTTGATGATAAAATTTTGATTTCATCCCCAATTTTGATGACTAAAAATAATATTAATCCATTAAAACACTGATTAGTGTCTCTTACATTTCAGGTAGCCCTTCTTACATAGCCATCAAAATTAGGGACAAAATCAAAATTTTATCATCGGAAGAGTCAAAATTTAAACAAAAAGATTTCACCATATATATACATATATATATATATATATATACAACTATAATCATCAAAATTAGGGACGAAATCAAAATTTTATCATAAAAAAGACCAAAATTTGAATTAAAAAAATTTCACTATATATGAGCACACATGTACATATACAATAACATAAGTACGTTATATATACACACACAAACTAAATATTAGGATTAATTATAAAAAAATCCCAAGATTTCACACGTTTTCAGCCAAAGATGGGGGAGCTCTAGGAATCAATCATCATCAAACTAGCTATTTGGATCAAAGCTTCATTCAAGAATTACCATTATTCTATCAATGACTTTTTGTTCAATATTACACAGATTAGAAAATGTATAGGTGGAAGGATGTGAGGTGCCCATAAGTCTTTGGGAGTTTCTTGTTCTGTTTGAGTTGGAATCTCTCTAACTCTTTTTGGGAGCTTTGGAGGTACACATGATTACACTGGTTTTGGGTACCAACATAGTTGGGATGTTTAGTTTTGACAATAATACAACTTTTCTCTAAGCCATTTTGTAATCTTTCTTTACTTTAATAAAATTTTTATTTTGCTTGCTGCTCAATTAAACCTCAATGTTTTTCATTTTCAATGCCAAAACTGTGTGAGTGATTTTCCGATCACACTGCCTAGCTTAGTATTCAGCTGGAGAACACTGGAAAAATAGACAACACCTGGCTAACCTGTAACAGAAAGAGAGGATTCCGGCGGTGGTTCGTCCACCCGGGGGCACTCCGACGATCAAGTTAGCATATCTTTCAAAGATAATCAAAAAGTGCTTAACTCACTAGATTGAGTATGAATTGCGTACCTTAGACCCATGGGGGTGCCTCTCTTTTATAATTAACTCAATCCTTGTCCCACTAGAAGCCTAGCTTCAGTGAACTCTTGTTCTGTGTTTATCCTGGACTCTCTTAGAGATAAAGATAAACTCCCTAAGAGTTTTATCCTTACTTTGGCTAAGTCTCTTCTTTATTCTAGGACTCTTGTCCCTTATCCTTATCCGCTTATCTCGGATTCCGATATCTTCGGAGATAACTTCGGCCTAACCGAGATGACCTCGGTATATCGACCAGGACACGTGGAACCTTGGCTGACACGTCGGCATCACTTTGCCACGTGTTGGTACCCAAAAATATATCCCCACAAAAATGATTCTCCATTACCTTACACAAATAGAGATGGACGGAGGGCGTATATTGAAACACGGCTGGAACTCTAGGGTTTAATTTGTCGAAATTGAAACACTAGAATTTAAAGTAAAAAATGCGAAAAACCTTGAGTTTTTGTGTGTGTGTGTGTGTGTGTGTGTGTGTGTGTGGTAATTAACCCTTTGTAAAGCATATTCTCTTTATTGACAAAAAATAAATAAGATTAATAATATACATACAAATAGAAAAATCATACAAAATTTGTAAATGATATTATTATATTGGGACTTACGATTTTAAAACAGAGTATTAAAATAAAATTTAATTACAGAAATAACACGGTCACATGATTCTAAAAAAAAATCAAAATAAAAATTTATATAAGAATAGTACATTTTATAATTTTTTTAATTTTTAAGAAAAAGCTACCATCCATATATGCATGAACAAAGAATTTATAATAAGCAAATTGAAATAGTCCCATGTAAATGTCACCTTCCGTGCATTGTATATTAAATATTAATACTGGATAAAGTATTATATCAAGAGTGTTAGGTCCCTTAGTCTTGTCAATCCCACGAACAAACTTGAGTCATTGAGTTGTAATTTTCCTTTTTGTTTTGTCTTGCCTGCTCGAGCGAAGGGGTCCCCTCTCGAGCGAAGGCTGTAAAAAACCTGAGAATGATGAATGTACGCTCGAGCGCAGGAAGCGTGGCTAGAGTGAAGCCACTTACGGAAAACACGCGAGATTAGTTCCTCGCTTGAGCGAGATTCGCTGTCCCAATTTTCTATAAGTACTAGTTTTAGTCCAAAACTAGGATTGCGTCTTGAGATCTGCTTTAAGGTTTTCTAAGGTTTTCTTTTATAGTTTTTTGTGAGTTTTCCTTGATGATTTGAGTGAGTATTAAACTCATGCATTGATAAACACATATCAAGGAGGTTGATTGATTATATTCAAGAGTGTTCTTCTTCGATGGAATCCGGAGATTCAATCGTGGAGTTTCAAAGGAGTTTGATACTGTGCGTAGTCGTTGATTCGACAATAGAAGTTGTGGATTCAACTTCAGTCTAATCAATTCCGAGACCAAGGTTGCAATGAAAGATATACAGAAGATTTGAAGACAAATTGGTAGCGTTTGGGTAATTTGTTTGTTATCATTGTAATCTTTCTTTCTTCAGTAGTGGATTGATTAGTGGCGTTTTGCCCATGATTTTTTTTTATCACAATTGAAGGTGCTTCAATTGTGGTTTTTCCACGTAAAAATCGTTTGTGTCGATTTATTGTTTTTCGAAAACAACAATCTAAATCACTTTCGTAAGTGCTTGATGATTTAGATTGTGTGTTTTGAATGATTGAGAATTGGAGTAATTAAATCTTGATCTAATCACGAATCACTTAAGATTTTCAATTGGTATCAAAGCAGGTCACTCTTTGTTTGTATCAAAACTATAGGAGTGTGATTTTGTGTGATTGGTGATATGGATTCAATTCGTAAAGGTAACTCGACCCATAGACTTCCGTTACTTGATGGTACAAACTATTCTTATTAGAAAGCTCGTATGAGAGCGTTTTTAAAATCTATCGATGAGAAAGTTTAGTACTGTGTAATCTATGGGTGGAGTGAACCTATTGTCACCATTGATGGTATTGATATTCCCAAACCCCTTGATAAATGGGACACAACCGATTATCAAAACTCGAGTTGGAACAGTACAGCTCTCAATTCTCTTTTTTGCTCTGTCACACCTGAAGAGTTTTGTCGTATTTGCACGTGTGAGGTAGCAAAAGAGGCTTCGGACATTCTTGAAACGATTCACGAGAGTACTGCTTCTGTTAAAAGGTAAAAAATTCAACGTCTCACCTCTGCCTTTGAAACCCTTTTTATGCGTGATGATGAGACGTTTGATGATTTCTATGCTAAACTTAGTGACATCGTGAATTCCTATTTCACAGTCGGTGAAAAAATCCCTGAAGCTAAAGTTGTTGGAAAAATTTTGAGGACTTTACCCGAGAGGTTCCAATCAAAAGTGACAGCCATTAAGGAGGCTCAGAATGTTGATATCCTCAAGCTTGATCAGTTGGTTGGAAACTTGCAGACTTATGAAGCCCACCAGATTTCTAAAAAAAAACAAAAAGATAGTGTGGCTTTCATTAGTGCTTATGAGACTGCAAAAACTCCTGAGACTGAATTTGATTTAGAGTCTGAGATGACGGCTATGTTTACTAAACAGTTCAAAAAAAATTTAAAGAAAAAGAAGCCTAATTTCAAAGACCCTATTTCAAAAGACAATGGTAATGATAAATCCAAAACTTGCTCCAAAAATTGAAAAGAACATTGTAAAGGGGCAAGGGGTCAAGTGTTATGAATGTCAAGCGTTTGGTCATATTGCCCTTGAATGTCCTTTGAAAAAGAATCGGAAGAAAGTCTACACAGTGACTTGGGTTGATAAAAGCGGGTCGGAGCAAGAACCCGAAGAAACTGAATCCGATGATGACGGGGATAGTTCTTTCATGGCATTTTGGTTCACTTTTACTCAACCTCTTCCAAAGCCAGTGGAATTTGCTCGTGGTCAGAATCTGCACCGTGCTCTCACCTTTGATGGGAGTAATTACTTATATTAAAAGATCAGAATGAGGGCGTTTCTAAGAGATTTCGACCCAGAAAGCTAGCAAGCCATTGAAGAGGATGTTTAAAGTGCTGACAATCTGAGTAATCAGAGAGTTCTGATTACTATTCGTGGAGCAATTTCTGATGAAAAACAACAAAGGATTGCTCACTGCACAAAGGCTAAAGATACATGGGACATTCTGAGCCAATTTCATTAAAGATGAGGGTCATCTTCACCACCATCTGTCACATTTCCTGCCTTAGTTGCTCGACTGGATGAGGTCAAGGAGAATGAGGACCAAAAAGAAGATGATGAAACATCAGAAGACAATGATGAGATTAATGGTGATGATCTACTACAAGCTTACGAAAAACTTTACGATGAATCTTTGAATTTGTCCAAGATCAATGACAAACTCACTTTCAAGCTCAAAGCATGTGAAAGCGAGAATGTCAAACCAAAAGGAGAACTTGTAACAGCAAAGCAAAATGTCATCAAGGTCTCTAGTGACAAGAAAGATCTATGTGAGAAACTTCTATCTTGTGAAACTGCAAGGAATGAACTCTTGAAAGTATATTCCACATATGAAGAGAAGCTTGAAAGCCTTGAGATGTCACAAGCTACATTGGAAGAGATGGTTTATCATAAAGATGAAGAACTCCGAATTGCTAGAGCCACAATTGCCATGTGGAACAAAGGTTCCAAATCATTAGAAGACATCCTCGGGTCTCAACAAATGGGTTATGACAAAAGTGGGCTAGGCTATGGTAATGCGACAGCTCACAAGGGACAGGCCTCTACACTACATGACCTGAAGACTCAAGCAAAGGGAAAGCTGAAGGTACTCTAGGGTGATCCCTCTCTTCATCTACCTAAAGGGGGTAAGATCAACAAAAGGGAGGTAAAACCTGTTTTTATTTGTCATCATTGTAGTAAGTATGGCCACATTCGTCCTTATTGCTTTTAATTGTTTGGTAAGGTGTCTCAAAAGGGTAGAAATTTGAATATTTTTTGGGTTAGGAGACAACCTGACATGTCTAGGCGGAACACTAAGATACATGGGGGTGTTTACAACGCCAAGACATTTATCAAGACCGCCAGACCTGATTTTGTTAAGACCAAAAAGATTTGGGTAAGAAAAGAAGATTTGACTTGTTTAGTTGTTCACACTGCTCTAAACGCACATGACTCACACATGTGGTATCTTGATAGTGGGTGCTCTCGTCACATGTCAGGTGACAAATCCTACTTCACCTCCCTTGAAAAATATGAAGGTGGAATTGTTACCTTTGGAGATGGTGGCACTTCTAGAGTCATTGGTAAGGGCTCTATAAGTGTAGCTAGTCTTCCAAAGCTTGAAAATGCATTACTTGTTGATGGTCTTAAAGAAAATCTTTTGAGCATCAGTCAACTGTGTGATTCCCATCATGAAGTATTGTTTTCAAAAAATAAATGTGAAATTTTGGATAAAAAGGGAAATACTGTCTTGCATAGGGTTCTCACATCTGATAACTGCTATGGAATTGTTACTACTAATGATCTCACTTGTCACTCAGCCATCATAAGTAACATTGATTTGTGGCATCAAAGATTAGGTCACATGAATTTCAAAGACCTAACTAAGATAGCCAACAAAGAGCTTGTGAGAGGAGTACCTAAACTGGGTAAGAATCTGAATCATGTGTGTGGACCATGTCAACTTGGGAAGAAAACCTATGCCCCTCATAAAAAGGTGAACAACTCTACAACCAAACGTTCTCTTGAATTGGTTTATATGGATCTTATGGGACCCACTCGCACTGAAAGCATTGGAGGTAAAAGATACATTTTTTTTAACTGTTGATGATTTTACTCAATTTTCGTGGGTAAATTTTTTAAAGGAAAAATCTGATAGGTTTGATGCTTTCCAGGCCTTAGTCCTTAAAATCCAAAATGAACAGGGTGTTTCCATTGGGTGTATCATAAGAATCCGAACTGATCATGGTCGTGAGTTTGAAAATAGTTCGTTTTCGAATTTTTGTGATATGCATGGAATTAAGCATGAATTTTCTGCACCTATTACTCCACAACAAAATGGAGTGGTTGAGAGGAAGAACAGGGTTGTTCAAGAGATGGCTAGGGTCATGCTCCTTAGTAAGAAACTTCCTCTAAAGTTTTGGGTTGAAGCCCTAAATGCTGCTGTTTATGTTACAAATCGCGTGTATTTAAGGCCCGGCACTTTTCAAACTCCATATGAATTGTGGAAGGGATTGAAACCTAATGTAAAATACTTCAAAATTTTTGGGAGTAAGTGTTACATTTTCAAAGATAGAGAGCCCTTGGGAAAATTTGACTCCCGAAACGATGAAGGTATTTTTCTAGGGTATTCAACCACTAGTAGGGCTTTTCATGTCTATAACCTGCGAACTTCTTTAATGGAATCGATCAATGTGGTTATAGATGACAAAAGTTCCCCTACTCCAGCGACAAATGAGGATGAAAATGGTGAGTGTCCAATCCTGGATACTGAACCACAAAGTCAAAGAGAAGCTGAAGTCTAAGCACAAGAAGTTGAGACAGCACCATTTTCTCAAGTAAGTCAGAGTCCAAAGAGTGCACAGAGAGACACCACTTCTGATGCTTCTGTCACCACAAGTCCTGAGTTCAAACCATCATCAAAGGTGAAACTGAATCATCTAGCTCAATTGGTGATTGGAAGTGTATCGGATCGAATGAAAACCCGAAGACAAATTCAGAATGAGGTATCTCATATGTGTTATGTTTCATTAATTGAACCTAAGAATATTAAAGAGGCCTTAGTAGATGATAGTTGGGTCAATGCTATGCATGAAGAATTAGGTCAATTTGAACGTAACAATGTTTGGACTCTAGTTCCCAGACCTAGAGACATGAATGTGATAGGTAACAAGTGGATCTTTAAAAATAAATCTGATGAGAATGGTACTGTGGTTAGAAATAAAGCCAGGTTGGTTGCTCAAGGCTACACACAAGTAAAAGGTGTTGACTATGATGAGACGTTTGCTCCAGTTGCACATCTCGAATTTATTCGTATTTTATTTGGTGTTGCATGCTTTCTTGGTTTTAAATTGTTTCAAATGGATGTGAAAAGTGCATTTCTGAATGGGTACTTGAAAGAAGAGGCTTATGTTGAGCAACCAAAAGGGTTTGTGGACCCTAAATGTCCAAACCATGTCTACAAGTTAGACAAGGCGTTGTATGGGTTAAAACAAGCCCTTCGGGCTTGGTATGATAGACTTACTACCTTTTTTTTCTTGATAATGACTTTCAAAGGGATAGTGTGGATAAGACTTTATTTGTGAAACATACTAAGTCTCATATTCTTGTTGCTTAGATTTATGTTGATGATATTGTGTTTGGATCCACTGCTGATCATCTTGTGAAATATTTTTCGGATTGCATGACCCATGAGTTTGAGATGAGCATGATGAGAGAGTTGTCTTATTTCTTGGGTCTTCAAATTCAGTCTCCATCAGGTATGTTTGTGTCTCAAACTAAGTATGCCAAAAATCTTGTTTCAAAGTTTGGTCTTGAGTCTGCCAAACATGCACGCACTCCCATGAGCACCAGTCTTCACCTTTCCAAAGATTCCTCTGGTACTGATGTTGATCTTACCCGTTATAGGAGTATGATAGGGAGTCTTCTCTACCTCACAACCAGTCGTCCTAATATTGCTTTTAGTGTAGGTGACTGTGCCCGTTACCAAGCAAATCCTAAAGAGTCTCATCTTTTGCTGTCAAACGCATCATTAAATATGTTAATGGGACAATTGGGTATGGGGTTTGGTTTACTACTGATACTACAGCTGAAATTACTGGTTTTTCTGATGCCGACTGGGCAGGGTGTGCTGATGAAAGGAAGAGTACATCCGGAGGGTGTTTTTACCTTGGGAATAATTTGGTTTCCTGGCATAGCAAAAAGCAAAATGCCATCTCTCTTTTGACTGCTCAGGCTGAGTACATTGTTGCAGGGAGTTGTTGTGTACAAATGCTGTGGATAAAGCAAATGCTTCATGATTATGGGATAGATCAAAACAGTCTCACTATTTTCTGTGATAACACAAGTACCATAAACATTTCAAAAAATCCTGTCTAACACTCTCGTACCAAACACATTGACATTCGTCATCACTTTATTTGAGAGTTAGGGGAAGAGGGACTTGTTGTTCTTGAACATGTACCCACTGAGCATCAAAAAGCTAATATTTTTACAAAACCCCTTGATCTTCTTCAATTGGAGTTTCTTAGAAAAACATTGGGTGTAGTGCTCAATCACTAAAGTGTTACCTGTTCTTTAAGTGAGTGTGTGTGTTTTTGGCTTTATGTATACTTGGATGTTATAATCTCATTGTCATTGACTCCTGTCATCCTTGCATCTAAATTTATATGAACACTGCTCATGTTGCTTACGAGATCTCATTCTTCTTTATTCATAGCTCATTCTGAATGCCCATGCTCATGGACTTCATGATCTCATTCTGTACATATCCTTGCGATAAACTGTTGCAGGGGTTTCCGCACAAGTGATCAAAGTTCTCTATGGACCACTAACAGTGTTTCTTGTACTTTTTCAGTGGAATTGACCTATACTAGTATATCATGGGTGATGTTAAGTCTTTTAACCATCTACTATTGTTTTTCACTTCCACGGTTTCTCCCTCAGTTTATTGAAGTTTGGGCATTAGGAAAAGGCTACCTCAGAGGCACCAACCAGGCCATCCTTTTTGATTTCATACTTCTCTGGTTTGGTCTCCATACTCTTAAGCGTGCAAGCCACCAATGAGTGCCCACAAGAAAGAAAATTTGAAAAAAAAAAAAAAAAACTCATTGATTGAGGGGAAGTCTCCGCGTTTATGCAACAAATATCCCGTGATTCCTAGTGGTTTGACTTTTCTCTGTGATGTTTAGTTACTTTTGCCGGAGGCCCAACCATCCGATCACTACAAGGATTAACTCTAGCTCTGTGGCCTCTCAAGGACTGCACACACACACATGCATTTTGTAAGCTCTCATGTTGGTTTCTGAGTTGTACATTCTCATGTAGCTTATGATCATTGATTATATTTTATCTGATTTGCTCATGATTATATGCTTTATATTGTCAAAATTACAAGTTTGCGGGCTTCATGGTTTGTAGATTATTTCATCTTAGTATCACCTTCATGCTAATTGTGCTCACTTACTTGTGTTTCAGGTTTCTCTTCATAGTGTGACCTGCGTGTTTAGTGCTCAGAAAGTTTTTTCTCTTTTTCTTCTTCGCTCGAGCAAAGGAGTTATCACTTGAGCGTGCTTCTACTGATGTCTTATAACCTGAGAGCATGCTTTTTCGGCTCGAGCGACACAATCTTGGCTCGAGCAACCCTTTGCGCATAAGTGTCTTTGCTCGAGCGAGAGAGTCTTCGCTCGAGCGACCTGTCAAGGTTTAAATTCTGATGCTGCGTCTTTTCACTTCATTTTTTTCCTCCTACTTCGTGTTCTCTCTCTCTCTCACCTAGGGTTTTCTTTGCCCCTATTGCTGGTATCTTCTTTGGTTTTAACTCGTGTTTTTTAGGGCATCACTCCTTCATCCATCTAGCATTGTCATTTTTTGGTAAGTTTTTCTTTTCCTTTCCTTTATTTTCTTTCTTGTCCTCTGTTTTTTTTGTGTTGTTTACTCTACTGTGTCAATACTTCTAGGGTTCTAAGTTGTTGGTTTTATTTCTTCCATTATGTTCTCTTATCTCTCATTTGCATTTTGGTTTGGTGAGTTTGGTACATTTTTGCTAGGTTTTAGAGCCAGGGTAAAAATTAGTGCTTTATTTTCTTTATACTGTCCTGTGTGTCATATGCTAATTCATGTGGTCAAAGTGGTATGTACTGATGTTGATTGCCCTACATTTGCATTTGTTGGAATTGAACCTAGCTCTGTTCTTCCTGTCATTGATATTATGCTATGGTTCTGTGATTTTGATATTTTTCTAACATTGTTGGATTACTAATGTTTTGTTGTGCTCTGTTGTTTGGTTTTGGGGGTTCTAATGTTTTTTTTTTTGGTCCAATGTGGTATGGTTTGGTTGGTGTTTTTATGGATTTTCTATCATCTTGTTGTTTAGTCATGGGTGAGCCATCAAAACATCGTAAAACTACTGTGTCCCGCCCAAAATTCAACACAAAAAAATTTGAATCCAAGGAAAAATCCAAACTGTTTAGAGAGTTCTATGCCTCTAGGAAAGTCCACCTCGAAAGGAATGTTCTTCCTAGTGCCTTTGAATTGCTTCTCATCCGTTCGTTGTTTGATTCTTTAGGGGGTGATCAAGTTTTGGTTTTTTTAGGGCCTCAAAATCTCAGTTTAGTCTGTGAATTTTATTGCAATATGCATTCTCTCCACAAGGAAATTCCATCCTCCTTTAGCACCTGGGTTAGGAAGAAGTCCTTAGTCATCACTGCTAATGTTTTTTAGTTGTTTCTTGGTCTTCCGGAAGTCCCAAATTTTTATTTTCCTTTACTTACTCACAGTGGTGTTGATTTTGATCAGGTTGCCACTGAACTTTGTGGTACCTATCGGACTTGTATTACCGGGGCGCTCATTCAACAAAATGAGCTTCTTTATGGATTTCAACTTCTTAATATCATTATCTGTGCCAATATTCATGTGACCGCTCATTCCTTTCACATTACCTAAGATCAGGGGTATGTGTTATATTGTATTGACCATCGTCTTCCCATTGACGTACCCGCGATGATTGTCTCCAAAATGATCTCTGTTTTTGATGGACATAAGTCCATAGGTCTTCCTTATGGGTGTTTTCTCACTCGCTTTCTTACATCTCTTGGAGTTCCTACCTATGATGATGATGATGAGTTTGCTTCTCCTATTAAACCCATTACCAAGTTGACGGTCTCGCAGAGTCAAGCTTATGTCCGAGGGGGTGTGTCGGGAATTGGGGTGTCTAGAGTGTCTGATACAGGTGATGATCGCCTTGTTGAGGAGGCAGAGTTTGATGAAGCTCCTACTGATGTACCTGAGATGCTTGAGATGCATCCGCGTTCATTTCGTGGCCAGCTACAGCAATTTGAGCAGTCAGTCACGCATCGGCTTGATCAGTTGGATGCTCGGATGGATACTCTTGATGGTCAACTTGATGAGCAGAACACGATGCTAGCCCAGATTCTTTCCTTGCTCCAGATGCAGCAACCACCTCCATCAGACTCCTAGTTTTTGACAGTATTTGGACTGTGGTTTTTGGACAGATCTTGTTATTTTCTTGGACAGTTTTTATTCTAGTTTGTATATAACTGTTTCTTTTGTCTCTCCTAGACAAAAAGGGGGAGTATTTGGTTCGGGTCATTTTTTAGGGGTATATATGGGATATATGTTGATTTTTTTGCATACTCATGATGGATTTTACAGGTCGTATTGGACTAGTTCTTATACGGGATATATGACATATTGGGGTCTATAGATGTTGATAATTGAGTTTTTTTCATACTAATTGTGGTTTTTTGCAGACTGGTGATTGGACTTAATTCTAATTGAATATCAATTCTTTTGGGCTTCTAGTTTATTATGTCTTGATGGTTTCTTATATTGAATTACAATTCTCTCTATTTTCCGTTTTGCAGATTTCCATCAAGAATTGTTTTGATAGTTGTTTTGTTTTTCATTGAGTTAGTTTGTTTAGTTAGTACATTTGTTTTCTAGGAAATTGTGTTAAAAAGTTTTGTCCGGGAATTGACAAAGGGGGAGATTGTTAGGTTCCTTAGTCTTGTCAATCCCACGAAGAAACTTGAGTCATTGAGTTGTAATTTTCCTTTCTGTTTTGTCTTGCTCGCTCGAGCAAAGGAGTCCTCGCTCGAGCAAAGGCTATGTCTGTAAAAAACCTGAGAATGATGAATGTACGCTCGAGCGCAGGAAGCATGGCTCGAGTGAAGCTACTTAAGGAAAACACGCGAGATTAGTTCCTCGCTCGAGCGAGAGAGTCTTCGCTCGAGCGAGCTTCGCTGTCCCAGTTTTCTATAAGTACTAGTTTTTGTCCAAAACTAGGATTACATTTTGAGATCTACTTTAAGATTTTCTAAGGTTTTCTTTTAGAGTTTTTTGTGAGTTTTCCTTGATGATTTGAGCAAGTATTAAACTCATGTATTGATAAGCACATATCAAGGAGGTTGATTGATTATATTCAAGAGTGTTCTTCTTCGGTGGAATCCGGAGATTCAAGCGTGGAGTTTCAAAGGAGTTTGATACTGTGCATAGTTGTTGATTCGACAATAGAAGTTGTGGATTCAACTTCAATCTAATAAATTCCAAGATGAAGGTTACAGTGAAAGATATACAGAAAATTTGAAGACAAATTGGTAGCGTTTGAGTAATTTGTTTGTTATCTTTGTAATCTTTCTTTCTTCAGTAGTGGATTGATTAGTGGCATTTTGCCCGTGATTTTTTTAATTACAATTGAAGGCGCTTCAATTGTGATTTTTCCACGTAAAAATCGTTTGTGTTGATTCATTGTTTTTCAAAAACAACAATCTAAATCACTTTCGTAAGTGCTTGATGATTTAGATTGTGTGTTTTGAATGATTGGGAATTGGAGTAACTAAATCTTGACCTAATCACGAATCATTTAGGATTTTCAAGGAGGAAAGGTCACTGTTGCCTTGAAAATTCTCTCCACATGTGAACTAACCATCAATTTTGTACGGGGAGGAAATAATTCTCCTCGTATAATCCTGTTGACCAAGTCCACGCTCCTCCGTACGACGTCGCTTTGTCACCTGAAAACACAAACGTGAGCTAGCCGGCGGGTGTGTGCCGGAAACCTCTCCGATGCCTAAGTCAGAAAACTTGACAAATAGACAAAGCTCTAAGTTCTCAGAAAGATTGTGTTCAATTACCTCCTCCAAGGTGATGCTTGTGAGCTTTTATAAGTTTCATATGGCACAATCCTAATAGGACTTGTACTTCTACATGCAGAGTCCTCCTAGGATTCATTCTCCTAAGGATAATGCTTATCCTTTTACACCCTCCCCACTGCTTAAACCAAGTGGGATGGTTTTCTTCATGGCCGAACTACAACATGACCGAAATAACACTGGCTATGCTGAGCCACATAGAAGGCCGAACTATACTTAGCTCGGTCTTCTCCTCTAACTCATTACTTCGGCTGCCCTTGTTCAACCTTGGTGCGTTTAGATCAAACTTCCAAGTAGCAAGTTCTGACTGACCTAGCCAGAGTATGTCATGACCGGACTAACTCCGAAGCCGGTCTTCCCAGAGCATACTGCGACCGGACTAACTCCAAGACCCTACTCCGAGTTGTCTCTGGACCGGAGTAGAATTACTCTTCCTTGGGCCGAAGCAACTATCTCTTCTTGAGCCGGAATAAACTCACCTCCTTGGGCCGAAGTAACTTTGTCTCCCCAAGGCCGGAGTAACCTTGCCCTCTAGGCCGGAGTATTCAGTACGGCCTTTTTACCTAGTCCTCTGCGCTTTGGGCCTCAAAACCCAACTCGAAGCTCGGCCCAATTTTTCCAAAAATTACCCTCTCAATTGCCCCTTAATTCCATCTGTGCAACATGATTGGGATTACCAGCCTTCTGGCCGAGCTAGAGTTTGTTACGCTTTTTCAGCCGAGCTAAAAAACCCTTTTAGCCTTTCCAGCCGAACTAAGTTTACCTCGGGTATCACTATGTCCGGTCAAAACGTCTCTTCAGTCATAGTGTCTGTAACGCTTCCCATTCCAGTGACACGTGGCAGGCTCTGATGCGCTAAGGACGGCTGTCACGCCGTCTTCGTGCTTTGAGATTTCGAGACGGTTCCCGCCCAAATTTTGGGCTCTCTAACAAAAGTGAACCCTAAGGCTAGGGTATCTTCACTTTTACCACCCTTCATACTCTCCCTCTTCTTTTTTTGGCTGCTCGAGTTCTTGAGCTTTAAGCTTACTGTGTTCGTGCTTCCGTTGCTGCCACTGCCTCATCTTCAACTTCTTCTTCTCCAAACTGGTAAGTTCTGAGAAAACTTGTTGTTGTTTTTTTGCTTTCTTCCTTTCTGTTTTTTCTATCTGGGTGAAGCATGCTCGTGTATTCCTTGTTTTTGCTTCTGTTCTTTCACGAAAAAATGAATAGAACTTGTATGTGTATGAACTGTTATGTAGAAAAACAAGCCTCAGATCCAAAATCACATTGCGACCGAACTAGGATTCTGTTTGCCCCTAATACGTAGACTTCTGTAGTTAATAACCGAACTAGGAATGTCAGTAGTTTCCTCTGAACCACTCTAGCCAAGATAAGATTACCGAACAAGCTTGCATATACCGAACTAGGTACTTCGGTCTCCAACCGAGCTAAGACCTTGGGGCCAAGCCGGCTTTCTTAGTTCTGAAACCGAACTCAGAAAGCCGCCCCTAGGGGCTCAGCCGGAGTAACTTTCCTCACATCGCAACCGATTTAGGCCTTGGGACTAAACCAGCTCTCTTAGTTTTTTAGACCGAACTCAGAAAGCTGCCCCTAGACGTTAAACCGGTCTAAACTGCTCCAAACCGAGCTAACAAACATTCTGAAGAGCCGAGGTAGAACCAGCCCACTAAGCCGAAGTAGGATTTGTATATCTTGCTTATAATTTGTAGCGCGGTCCAACGATCTGTGCTTAACCCCTTTGTTTTCTACTTTGCAGACTTAGGTTGCCCAGGCACTCCCGCGTGTGCTCAACCGAGCTACTGAGCCTAGTTTTGGTACCGAAATAATTTATTCATAAATTATACAATAAATGGGTAAGTATAGATATTTAGTCGAAACCCCTGGTGGCCTGGCCGAATTTAGGCAAGATTACCAGATTCCTGATGATGTCCATCTGGCGCTGGCCAAAAAAGATGCTACCCCCTGGAACAATGAAGGCTTTGTGCCTTTTACCCTTCAATCCATAATAGAGACCGGACTACGGTTTCCTGTCCAACCGCTAATCTGCGAATTTCTTAGACAGACTAGGTTATGTCCCACCCAACTATCCACCAATACGTACCGTATTATCATGGGGATAGCCGCATTAAACCACCAAACCGGACTGAATCTTGGTCTAGCCGAGATCTTTCACCAATACTCTATCGGCTCAAAGAATGCTGGGTGGGTCTACTACCTTAGAATTCGCCGCCGCCGAGAGAAGATAATCAAGCACACTCCGGACAAAGATCTTAACGATGACGATTTCTTTTGGGTCTCTGGGAACTTTGAGGATTTTCAAGCTCAAATTCCTGGCCGACCTATAAATTGGAAAATGGGAGAGCCTGGTAATTCTACTTCGGTCTTCTGCTTTGTAAGTTATCTCAGTTGTTTAGTCTGTTAGCCGAACTAATACTTCTCTCTTTTTTGCAGATTTTGCCCATCTCCATTCCCTGTATAGCTATCCTAACCTCGGAGTCTTGCGAGCCGCTTTTCGGGTTAAAGAGAGGGATTGGGCCAAGCTTCTAAATTTCGAACCGACCTACCGTTACAGCGGTCGACGAAAAGCAAAGGTGACTGACTTCCTTCTTGAAGAGGCACCGGAACCGGACCCAACTCTGCCCGAGATAAGACTTGTCCCTTTATCCGCAGAAGAAGAGATGGCGAAAAGGAGTAGAGTCAGGGCCCTTCTCACCGAAACAGCTAGGCCCGAAGTGGCGCCTTCCAGCCAACCGCAGCCTGCTGTTGTCGCCCTTCCTTCCCAACAGCCATCCTCTTCCCGCCGAACCAAACGTGCCCGAACTTCCGAACCCGAACGGGTTTTGATTGATGAAGAAACTCCTATTCAGCCGAGCTTACCACCGAGCCCCCAACCGGAGTCTTCCGACCGAACTATCGGCTGCTGGGCACCGAAACTAACCTTCAACGACCGAGTCATTCTAGACACAGACTCGGTCGTTGCTGAGAAAGACCACCTGTTGGCCATCAACCTGGCCAAGAGCGTGTGTCTGCCCAAAGACATGGAACATCACCAAAAACAGTTAACCACCGAGCTAAAGTCCATCCGGTCTGCTACTAAATCCATGATTCTGGTTAGTGACTTCGGTTGCTTTTCTGTTTATGTTTCTTTTTCTTTTTAACTCTTTCTTCGGTTAAAGGGAAGTTGTTTGCTTTGTTAGGCCATTCAAAAGAACCAAATCACCCACAGGAGAGTACTGGAGCTGAGGAAAGTGACAAGGCAAGCGGCGGCCGAGGCAGAGGCGAAATCGGCCGAACTAGAGTCGGCCAGAAAGGAAATGGCCGAACTCCGAGGTGAGGTCGGTCGTTTGACCGGAATGGTTAGTTCGGCCGAGGCCGAAAAGCAAAAGACTGCCATTGTGCTGAAGGACAAGTACTTGCGCGAGTTGCTGAAACTTGAAAGAAAGAAGGATGCCGAAATAAAAGAGAAGGTAAAACAGGCTGACCAGCAGGGCTTCAAGAGAGCAGAGGACGCTTACGCCCAACAATGTAATGCTGCCAAGGATCTTTTCTTTAAGTGCGGCTGGAGGGGAGCCGTTGAGAAGCTCGGTCATGATCCTCAGACCGAGGTTTTCAACCCTCCAGCCTATTTCATACCTAACTCCTTGATGGAATATGCCACGGCCATGCAACAGCAGTTCCTTGAGGGCTCAGATGATGAAGATTCTGATGAAGACTCTGCCCCTGGGGATACTTCGGTTGTGAATGTGGATCAGATAGATCGGCCTGAGTCCAGAGTGGAAGATCTGACTATTGAACAGCCAAATGAAACTGTGGCTCCGGTCGATACCACTGTTGTGACTGAAGGAGTCCTGCCGCCAGAAACCGGTCTTCCAGCTGACACTGATGCTGCCTTTGATGCCGAGATAGATGAACTTTTCTCTTAAATTTGTACTCTTTTCTTTGTAACCGAACTAAGCCCCCTTGTAATGACTTCTCTTTGAATGAAAATTTTACTTCTCTTATTCCGGTTATTGTGTGTGTGCTTGCATTTGTAATGTCTTCTATTACTCCAAGTGTTATTTCGGTTTTTGGTTGGTTAAACCATACTTACCAGCCAACCACTCTTTAGCCGATATAATTACTTCGGCTGAGGAGTACTAAGTGTTGGTTTAATCCAGCCAACCACTCTTCAGCCTCACACTTACTTCGGCTGAAGAGTAACAAGAGTTGGTTTATTCCAGCCAACCACTCTTCAGCCTCACACTTACTTCGGCTGAAGAGTAACAAGAGTTGGTTTATTCCAGCCAACCACTCTTCAGCCTCACACTTACTTCGGCTGAAGAGTAACAAGAGTTGGTTTATTCCAGCCAACCACTCTTCAGCCTCACACTTACTTCGGCTGAAGAGTAACAAGAGTTGGTTTATTCCAGCCAACCACTCTTCAGCCTCACACTTACTTCGGCTGAAGAGTACAAAGTGTTGGTTTATTCCAGCCAACCACTCTTCAGCTTTACACTTACTTCAGCTGAAGAGTAACAAGAGTTGGTTTTATTCCAGCCAACCACTCTTCAGCCTTACACTTACTTTGGCTGAAGAGTAACAAGTGTTGGTTTATTCCAGCCAACTATTGAAGTTAGTTTTTCCAGCTAACTTCTAGTATTTGGTTATTCCGACCAAATGTCCTGCAGCCTAGATCCTTATCCTGGGCTTAGGAAGGGTGTTGGTTTAATCCAGCCAACCTCTAAGTTAGTTTTTCCAGCTAACTTAGAATAACATGTTTGCAATATACTTAAGTCTTGAATGCTAATTTTTACAAAGAGTAATTTGTGCCAAAAAGAATCTCATTTTATTGAAGGAAGAGAAAATTACATAATGTTCGAAAGAGAAAAGCTAAAAGTAAAATATCTTGAGATTGGCCGTATTCCATGGCCTAGGGATTGCCTTGCCATTCTTGTCTTCTAGGTGGTATGCCCCTTTGCCGACTAACCCAACCACTTTATAAGGACCTTCCCAATTTGGGCCTAACTTGCCGTCTCCTGGGACCAAGGTGTTTCCCATTACTTTGCGCAATACCCAATCGCCAATTTTGAATTGTCTTGGATGAACCTTTTTGCTGTATTTTTTGATTAACTCTCGTTGGTACGCGGCGATGTGGACCAATGCTCTTTCTCTTCTTTCTTCTGCAAGGTTGAGTTCTAAGGCTATGGCTTCTCCATTTAAGTCTGGATCAAAATTTTCGCTTCGAATTGTGGGAAGGCCAACTTCTAGTGGGATCACTGCTTCCATTCCATATGCTAAGGAGAATGGTGTTTCTCCTGTTGATCGCCGAGGTGTGGTGCGGTAGGCCCATAAAACATGAGGAAGTTCATCCGCCCACTTGCCTTTCGCTTTCTCTAGCCTTTTCTTTAGTCCATCCAAGACGACTTTATTTGATGCTTCAGCCTGCCCATTTGCTTGAGGATACGCCGGTGTGGAATTGTAGAACTCTATCTTGTATTCTTCACAGAAGCTTCTGAAGATTCTGCCGTCGAACTGAGTTCCATTGTCTGAGATCAGTGCTTTTGGTATGCCAAACCGAGTGATAATATTTTGCCAAACGAACTTCTTCACATCTTTTTCTTTGATTGACGCCAATGCTTCTGCTTCTACCCACTTTGTGAAGTAGTCTGTTGCTGCGAGGAAGAATTTTCTGCCTCCGGGTGCTGTTGGAAGTGGTCCTACTATGTCTAAGCCCCACATTGCGAAAGGCCATGGGCTAGTTAAAGGTAGGAGTTCTCTTGCTGGTTGATGTATTTGGTGTGCGAATTTCTGGCATTTTTCACACTTCTTCACGTATTTCTCTGAGTCTGCTTGCATATATGGCCACCAATATCCTTGTGAAATAGCCCTGTAGGCGAGCGACCTTCCCCCTTGATGACTTCCACATACCCCTTCATGTATTTCGAACAGGAATGCTTCTACTTTGCTGGGATGAACGCACTTGAGGTAAGGCCCAGAGAACGACTTCTTATATAATGCCAAAGATGGAGATAGCCAAAATCGTTGTGACTTCGCCCTTATTCTGTTGGCTTCTTTTTTCTCTTCAGGTAGGATGCCGTCTTTCAAGAACAGGATGATGGGATCCATCCAAGAAGGGCCTAATTCTGCGCAACATACTTCTTCTGCTTCGGGGTCTTCTATGCTTGGTCTTGGTAAGAAGTCGATGAGTAATGGATGAGGGATTGATGTATCTGCCATTGAGGCAAGGCCTGCTAGCTCGTCCGCTCGGCTGTTTTCCTCCCTGCCAATTTGTTCTATCCTTACCACATCAAACTTCTTGATCTCCGTTCTGACTAGCTCTTGGTACTTGGCCATTCTGTCATCCTTTGCTTCGTATTCGCCAGAAATTTGGTTTACCACTAGCAGTGAGTCACTGTATACCATTAGTTCGGTTGCTTTCATGAAGTGTGCCGACTTGAGTCCTGCGAGAAGCGCCTCATACTCTGCTTCGTTGTTGGATGCTGGGAAGCCAAGGTTGATTGCTTGCTCTATAACCAGGCCGTCTGGAGAGATGAGGACTATGCCAAGCCCTGCACCATGTCGGTTGGATGCTCCATCCACAAAGAGCTTCCACATCTCTCCAACGAATAGTTTCCAGCAGGTGGAAGGGTCAGACGATGCCGTGGGGTCAAGGATGGTGATTTCTTCAAAGTCCATATTGGCTGTCTGCCCTTCGTCCTCGGTTTGAACTGCTGGTGAGCCTTTGTTTGGCTCCTCCTTGTCGTCCTTAATGTAGTCTGCCTTTGTGCTTGATGGACTACCTTTCACTAGGGGTTGCGTTATTCCGGCGTCAACTTCGGTCCCTAGTTCGGTTGGACTACCTTCCACTAGGGGTTGCGCTACTCCGGCGTCAACTTCCATCCCTAGTTCGGTTGTGTCAGTTAGGTCGACTGGGCAGATATGATGACTTCCAGGAGTAAATTCCGCGACGAAGTCCGCCAAAGATTGGGCTTTTATTGCTGTCTTGGGTTGGAATTTGATGTCGAATTGTCCCAACTCCACCGCCCACTTCAAAATTCGCCCACTAAAATTCGCCCTTTCAAACAGAGCTTTTAGTGGAAAGGCCGTGAGGACGACTATGGTGTGGGCATGAAAGTAGTGCGCCAATTTTCTGGATGCCATCATTAATGCTAATGCTAGTTTCTCCAATGGTAAGTACCTTGTTTCGGCTCCCAACAATGTCTTGCTGACATAAAAGATGGGCAAGTGTTGTATTCCTTCTGCACGAACCAACACTGCGCTGACTGCGTGTTGAGAGACTGCTAGGTACAAAAAGAGTTCTTCACCAGGTACTGGAGTAACAAGTAGTGGTGGGGAAGACATGTATTCCTTCAAGCTTTCCAGAGCTCGGTCGCATTCTTCATCCCACTCAAACTTGGCCTTTAATGCTTGGAAGAACGGTCGTAGTCTGTCCGACGATCTGCTTATGAACCGGTTGAGTGCAGCCGCCATACCAGTAAGATGCTGCACTTCTTTGACTGAGTTTGGTCTCTCCAACTCCTGGATCGCTTTGATCTGAGAGGGGTCGGCTTCTATACCTCGGTTGGTCACCAGGAAGCCCAAGAATTTGCCAGATCCAACTCCGAATGCGCATTTGGACGCATTGAGGCGTAGCTTGTGTTTCTTCAGGATCTGGAACATCTCGCCTAAGTCTTTCAGATGGTCATTCTCATCCTTGCTTTTGACCACCATGTCGTCGATGTACGCCTCCATTGTTCTGCCTAACAATGGTTCAAACATCTTGGTGACCATCCTTTGGAATGTCGCTCCTGCGTTCTTTAGGCCAAAGGGCATGACCTTGTAGCAATATAACCCCCTTGGTGTTGTGAAGGAAGTGACCTCTTGGTCTGGTTCGTGCATGGCGATCTGGTGGTAGCCTCTGTATGCATCCAAAAAGCTAAGTCGGTTATGTCCTGCTGTTAAGTCCACCAGTTGATCTATCCTTGGTAGAGGGAAGCTATCTTTTGGGCACGCTTTGTTGACTGTTTTGTAGTCGACGCAGACACGCCATTTACCATTCTTTTTTGGCACTACGACGGTGTTGGAGATCCATTTTGGGTAGTGCACTTCCCTTATCGCTCCTGCCTCCAACAGGTTGCCTACCTCTTCTGCCACTATTTCGGCGTGGTGGAGCGCCGATCTGCGTGTGCGTTGAATGACTGGTCTGGCGGATGGGTGGACATTGAGTTGGTGACTGATGAAGTTTGGATCAATGCCTGGCATGTCGTACGGTGTCCAGGCAAACACTTCGATATTAGAGGTCAAGAATTCCATGACCTCTAATCTCTCAGCGCTGGACAATGATGAGCCAAGCAAGAAGAACTTATCCGGGTTCTTCTCATCTATTTTTACCTCCACCAAGTCTTCCACCGCTTTCTGATCAGCCTCTTTGCCGACGTCCGCGAATAGTTCATTACTCTCTGGTTCTTCCACCGAATGAACGTATCCTTTGGCAGCTCGGCTTCCATTTGCTGTGGCGAAGCACTGTTTTGACATGATCTGATCGCCATAGACTTCTTCAATTATACCGGCGTCATTGGGGAACCGCATTACCTGATGGTATGATGACGCTACTGAACGCATGGCATGCAGCCATGTTCTGCCCAGGATGATGTTGTAGGTGGAGGGGACCTTCAATACCCAGAACTCCACCTGTTTTGATACACTTCCTGCTCTGACTGGAAGGATTATTTTGCCGACAGGCCACTCAGGCATGGAGTTGAATCCAATCAGGGGAGAAACTGCAGGTGCCAAGTCTTTGTCTTGCAGCTTTAGTTGTTTGAATGTGTCGTAATACATGATCTCACATGAACTACCCTGGTCAATCAGAATCCGCTTGACGTCAAAATCCTTGACTCGGAGAGTGACAACCAGGGCATCATTATGGGGGCAGTAAATTCGTTCTAAGTCCTTATCTGAAAAGGTCATGACGTTTGTTGCCTCTGTCCTCCCCTTCTTGATGGCAGGTTGGGCACTCAATATTTCCCTAAAGTGCTCAGCCTTCTTGATCGAACCTCTAAGCTCGCATACGCGCTCAGGTTCAAAAACTCCATGAATTACATTGATAACGCCTTGAGGTGGTGCATCGTTTGGCATTCCATTGGGATGGTCATTATGATCTTGGGGGGCCGGCTGTACTCCTCCTTCAATGTATTCATCCAAGTGGCCTGCTGCCACCAATTCTTCCAAGTGCTGTCTTAGTGGCGTGCAATTCTCAGTTCGGTGCCCCTTTTCTTTGTGGAAGGTGCACCGTGATCTGTCGTCGTAATTCTTCTGACCTTCCCCTAGCTTGGCTGGCCACTTGACAAAAGGCTTGTCTTTGATTTCGCTCAGGATCCGATATATTGGTTTTTTGAACACCGTTGTTATGGCAGTGCGGATTCTCAACCATCTTTTGTCTGGGTCTTCTCCGTTATCTCGTCTGCCACGCCCATTTTTGTTACTTCGGTCAACCGTGTTGACCTTGGCAGGGGTTTTCTTTTCTGGTGCTGCGGTCGTGCTTGATCTTGTTTTAGCACGCGCGCCATCCTCTTCTACCCTGATGTGCTGATGCACTCTTTCCATCAGGGCCTCCATGGTGAGGGGTGGTGTCATGGTGATCGAATCTCTTAGTCGATTTCCTATTGGTAGGCCTCTTTTATATTGCGCAATGGCCAGATTGGTGGGGCAGTCTCCAATCTGGTTGAATGTCTCCCAGTAGCGACTGTTGTAAGATCTGAGGGTTTCTTTCTCACCCATGTCGATGGAGAGTAACTGGTCTATCTCCACCGGTGTTTTAGTATTTGTCCGAAACCTTGTTACGAACGCTTCTGCCAATTGGGCCCAGGAGGCTATGCTGCCCTCTGGGAGCTTTTCGAACCAAGTCAAGCCTAAGTCGCCCAGACTTGATGGGAAGAGTATGCACATTAGGGCCTCGTTTCGCCTGTACACAGCCATGACTTGGCGAAAGTGGCTCAGGTGAGAATACGGATCCGTCTTCCCTTCATATGTATTGAACTTCGGCTGAAGGAAGCCTGATGGTAGGGGAGCGTTTTCGATTGCTGGGACAAACGGCGAAGTCTGTAGTCTTGCCAATGCCTTGTCCGTTGGTTCGTAGGCCGGTCGCGGTATTGGCATTCCAACCTCGACGCTTCCGTGCGTCCGAGGAGCCAACCGTTGTAAGGCCGAAACTCGGTGTGGATCCCTTGCCCTGGCATCCTCCTTGCATCGTGCTTTTTCTTCTAGCACGGTTCGTAAGTCGGATGACCTGGGTAGCTCGGTTTGTCTGGATCTGGTTTGGTGTGAATGTGAAGGCCAATACGTGCTTCCTTCAGTGTATGATCTTTCGGATCTCGTCCTCTCAGACCTGGAGTGACGAGTTCTTGAATATAAGGAGTGAGTGTCGCCTGTCCTGAGGCTTCTGCTCTCTCCTTGGGAGGGTGTAGTATTCCTACTACGACTTTCTGAGTGGCGAGGGGGCGTCTTGTGCTTGCGCCCCTCTCCTGTCGCCACATCTTTAGTCTTCATCTGGCGTTTTAAAGTCTCCATGTCCGCCGCCATCCTTCGAATTAGTTCATCTTGTTCCTTTACGCGATCTTCCAGGGCTTGAGGATCAATCCTCCTCCTTTGCCTGTCGGGACTTCGAGAGTGACGAGGGCTGCCATTCCGCCTTCCCCTGCCACTCCTCCTGGAATTATGTTGTTGGGGCTCCAAGTCCGCCATGGGAGGGACGGCAGGTAATCCTTCACGCCTTGCGCCCCCTTCTGGAGTTAGTCCGTCGACGGCGGACTGCGGCAAGTCTTCAATGTGTGCCATTGAATGAGAAAAGGAGAAGCTTAGTCAAGAGGTTTTTGTTCTTGTCTGTTCTTCCCACAGACGGCGCCAATTGTACGGGGAGGAAATAATTCTCCTCGTATAATCCTGTTGACCAAGTCCACGCTCCTCCGTACGACGTCGCTTTGTCACCTGAAAACACAAACGTGAGCTAGCCGGCGGGTGTGTGCCGGAAACCTCTCCGATGCCTAAGTCAGAAAACTTGACAAATAGACAAAGCTCTAAGTTCTCAGAAAGATTGTGTTCAATTACCTCCTCCAAGGTGATGCTTGTGAGCTTTTATAAGTTTCATATGGCACAATCCTAATAGGACTTGTACTTCTACATGCAGAGTCCTCCTAGGATTCATTCTCCTAAGGATAATGCTTATCCTTTTACACCCTCCCCACTGCTTAAACCAAGTGGGATGGTTTTCTTCATGGCCGAACTACAACATGACCGAAATAACACTGGCTATGCTGAGCCACATAGAAGGCCGAACTATACTTAGCTCGGTCTTCTCCTCTAACTCATTACTTCGGCTGCCCTTGTTCAACCTTGGTGCGTTTAGATCAAACTTCCAAGTAGCAAGTTCTGACTGACCTAGCCAGAGTATGTCATGACCGGACTAACTCCGAAGCCGGTCTTCCCAGAGCATACTGCGACCGGACTAACTCCAAGACCCTACTCCGAGTTGTCTCTGGACCGGAGTAGAATTACTCTTCCTTGGGCCGAAGCAACTATCTCTTCTTGAGCCGGAATAAACTCACCTCCGTGGGCCGAAGTAACTTTGTCTCCCCAAGGCCGGAGTAACCTTGCCCTCTAGGCCGGAGTATTCAGTACGGCCTTTTTACCTAGTCCTCTGCGCTTTGGGCCTCAAAACCCAACTCGAAGCTCGGCCCAATTTTTCCAAAAATTACCCTCTCAAATTTATAATAAGAGAATTGAACATAGTTAATCATTAACTGCAAGTGGGAAAATGTTTTGTTTATTTTTTGATGTTAATCTTAATATTTAAAATGATGTGTGAAAAAGATAAATGGGGATGCAAATTATGTACCAACAACCATGAATTTGTAATAAGCAAATTGGTCAACATTACTTGCAATATTCTGGAAAAAAGCTTCAACAATTAGCTGCAACTTAAAAAAAAAGAAGCCATGTCGTGTGCTAGATCCCACAAAAATGTCACATTATATTTTCCTTTTTTAGTTTTATAAGGATTAGATTCAAAACAAATAGCAGATTAAACAACTCAATTTATTATGTTCTTCTTGCCATTGGCATTATTCTCCAACATCATGTATTTTACAGTTTATTTATATGATGTAATTTTTAAATAAGAAAGTGAATTTGTTTGATCTGAAGGGTTGTGGAATCAAAAGTCATTCTCAGAAATTGTTGAAAAAACAACAGATTTTTTTTTTTTGTCCCTTCTAGGTAACCGCAAAATAAAAAATTATTAATAATATGTTGAAGATAATTAGATATTTACAAAATACCATCTCAATTCATTTTATTTCATCAAATCTAGGATGCGATGCGGTTAAAAAAATAATGGGTTCCATTGTTTCTTTAGTTCTTAAACGGTGAGATTTTCTCTATACAACAAAATCTCTTACTTCATTTAATCAACTGCATTGGTCACTTGTACAGTTCATGTTTTTTTGACTCTACTCATGAATTATCTATTGAACTTTTAAGCATACAGTTAAAACAATTATTTTTTTATTTTTGGTTTTAACAATTTTTTTCAATTTGTGTAAAACAATTTTACATTTCTTGTTTATCTAGTGTAATAGAATCTAAAACGTAAATATTTTGAAAAAATTAAAAAAGGACAAAAGTCAATTTGGTTTTTATCTTTAGGGGACTTTTGTCAAATTTTTTAATTTTTTTAGTCCTTTTAATTTAGTAGAATCTAAAAATATAAACTTTTAATTCTTTTTAAATTCACTAAAAATGAAAAAAAAATCAACAAAAAACTGCTAAAAAAGTCAATCACAAACCCTAAAGAATATTGGCCCTTTTTTTAAGAGATCATAAAATTAAAATAAGTCAATTTCCTAACATTTGATGCCAGTTAATTGAAAGTACAAGAAGATGTTGATTGATGCAGATCTTGTTTGGTTTGATATAGATCTAACTTTCCAAACCACATCTATGAAAAAATCAGAGATTTTTCCTGGATCATATTGTTGGGTTGTCTTGGGCCTCTCAATATGCCAAAAGAGCTCTCAAGGGATGAGGCTTTTCGTCACACTTATAAATTGACCACCAATCCCATGCTTAAGCAATGTGGGATACTCCAATAGTTGTATCAAAGCCCAAGGGTGATGCCCAGGTGCCCCATTGTTAGAGCCCAAGACCGCTCGAGAGCCATATCTGCAAAGCAATGTGTGAGAGGGTGATCATATCAAATAGAAAACCAACACACACATACCCAAAGAAAACACAATATTTAGCGTGGTTTGATCCAGCGCCTACGTCCACGGGGGAGAAATCAGTTATCACTATAACAATGGAGAGATTACAAAGAGAATACAATGGAGGAGAAGCTCATACCATCCTCTTCGCACACTCATCCATCTCCTACTCTTACACCGAGAGATACGATCTCTCTACCTTACATCTCTCACTCTCTTTCAGTTGCTCACACTTCTCTTACTCACATATCTCCTTATTTGTACACATATGGAAGAAGAAGGACCTTGACAGCACATAAAAGAGCTAGCCTTTGCCCATGGCCAGCTTATTCGCCTCATTTCAGCGTCGTTTATCTCATTGCCTTGTCAGATGGCAGCCGTCTTCCTTGACACCTCCACATTGCCTTCACATTCATGGGGTGATATCCAACAAATCACCCTATTAACCTATGTGAGGTGATCCATACTTGCACCCCTGATCAGACACACTGCACCCTTTGCTTGGAATGCTCTGCAAAGCTCCCTTTGCACCTGTATTGTTGCGTGACATCTCTATTTTTGAATTTTGTTAAAAAGACCACAATAAGACCACATCTCCTTTCTTACTGAGACACCTGCAACCTTTGACAAAAATACCTAGCATCCTTTCTCTGAGTGTCCATAGTAGAATCTAGAGGTAGCACGGAGAAAATACAAAGATACAAAAGAAGATCACCTATCTCATACCATACTCTAATTTTCTCATGAAGAGAGCCTCTGCTCAATCTCCCACACAATTTTTTTTACGCTTTATTGTCACAGGTGTTTTCACTTTGCCATGTAACTCCTTACACAGTCAACACTGGAGCAACAGAAAACTCTTTGTTTGTCTCATCAACTTCCTAGATTTTCTGTGCTCAAAGCTTTTTTCTGAACTATCAGCCTTTGCCCTTTGCACTTCTAAACAGCCTCCTAACGTTCTCATATGCTCGTTGCTTGTGCTTTTGCAATCATTGATCTTCTGTTCAGTAATACACACCACTTGCGTATGTCTCCCACTTGTACTTCTAGATTGATGGTTGACAATACCTCTACTTGTCAAAGCATCTTCACCTATGTAACACTTTTCATAGTGCTCACACTCATACTCTCTGAGTGATCATCATGGCTCCACATCATTTTTCTTGCACTCGAACTTGCTGGAGAGTGTTGGAACAATCTTCTATGTAAAATAAATATATTGAAACAAATCAAACAAATAAAATAAATTACGTATAGAATTTATTTTATCGAACTAAATAAATATTTAAAAGATCAAGTTGAGTGTGTGACACTCTGTCCTTAAAACAGATTCGTCCCGTTACGGTGCTTACGGATAAAAGGAGTCTATCTTCCAGGATACAACGATCTTCACAAATTGTAGTAGCACTCTAAACAATTTGTACGGTGAACAAAACCTATGTTCTTTACTCTCTAAATTTTCTCTAAATAACTAGTATGAAGAATAATGCAAACAGAGCAAGAAAAGAAAAGTAAAAAAAGATAATTTTCTAGATGTTTTTAGGATACCAAAGATTGTTGAAATGGCTGGTATTTATAGGCAAACCGATCTGCCGAACATGTGTTGTTTTTGAATGAACAGATGCAAAATCAAACTGAACAGATATAGCACTGTTTCAAACAGATAACTACTGGGCAGTTTTTATCTGTTTGATTAAAAACCTGTTTGGTAGTTTTGAATCTATCTGGGTTCCAACAGATCTGAAAAACTATTTTGGACAGTTTAATCTGTTTGGAAAAATTGGACTAGAGAAGGTAATATGGGACTGAAATTTTAAATTCAAATTTGGTGCGAATTTTGAATTAATTTTGTTAAGAATTTTGGAAAAAAATTTAAATAAATTTTCTCCAAAAAATTAATATTAGAACCGACCCGACCCACACCCGTGCCCGACTCGGCTCGATCGGACGGGCAGTGGCAGCGCGTATGTGGTGGTCATAATGTCCATAACTCCGCTCTTCTACAAACTTGGGGTGCCCCTTAGGGCCCAACCCAAGTGTTACAATCTAGAGCTTATATACATGCACAAGTTCTCTTAAAGTTTCAATGTGGGACAACCCATTTCAAGGAAACCCACATTTAATTCTTTAATTGTCCATTCCACGAACTCGAAATTGACGTCAAGTTCTCATTCACTCATAAATGGTTTTGATGAACCGTCTTTACCGTGTGACTTATCAGACAGCAAGGAACATGTCACCTCTTTGGACTTACTCCAAAAAACGTTTGGGACTCACTCAATTTTGGGCTCAAAGTTGGCCCAAAATAAGCCTATAAAACCAAATTTTCCAGCAGGGAGATCTGCACCAACTCTGTCTCATTGAGAGGTGCCTCTACTACCACGGAATCAAAACACATAAAGAAAGAGATTTGCCACTATTTGGTGCGCACCCTTGCGTCTTATTCATCTCAATTTCCCTGCTTGGAGGTTTCACCATTGAACTTTCCACAACCCGTTGCTGCACACTCTACCCATGCCTTTGTATGACACTCTAGCGTACTTTTGCACTGCATATTTGCACCTTGTACGTCACTTATACGTACCCATCTATGCTCTTGTACCCTTATGCCTACGTCTAGCATGCTCCTTTATAACTATTGTTCTATACGTTCACATAGCACCAATAATACTAGCATTGTGTTTGATAGTAGCTCAAACTACCACAACATTCCCCTGAGCCTATTTTGGTTGCCAATCATCTGTCACGTCGATGAATGGACTTTTTCACCGATTGAACCAAATCTACTAATTGACTCTAATCAACAACCAGGAAAGTTCCCAAGACACGTTGGTGGGGTCATCCTTGATCCCACTTAAAAACCAGTCTCCTTAGACAGCATAGCTGCCTTTTTATAGAACTTTCTTTGCCATTGTTAATCCCGAGATAATCATATGCAATCCTTGAATCACCTATGACCAATCATGATCTCCTTTGATCCGTCACTTGATCAAGCCTGATCTCCTCTAACCTCTAATAATTTATCCCTCGATCTGCATCTATTCAATCTGATTAGAATCTCCCCATTCTGATCTCCTCAGTGAGTTCGCAATGTTTTACAACATCCGGCAACCTTCCACCAATTATTGAAGATGACAACCCTCATGTTTTGGCTATCTTCAAAAACCGTTCAGAATTTCACCATCATGAACTCGCGGTTGCGTTCAAAATGATCCGTTTGGTTAGAACCAGCCTTTGTTGCACTCAAAATAAGTCTACCAAATCAAAACACTTTCTCAAATTAAAATGACAACTTGAGAAAAACAAAATCTAAATAAAAAAAATTAAGTTATAATAATAATAATAATAATAATAATAATAATAAGAGAATTAATATACAAAGACCTAAAATCTATATATTAACATGATTTAGTGGAGTATGGACTCGTCCACCAACGTTGGCTATTTCTTTCCAAATTTCTACAGCCGACTTAATCCCCTCGCTTTCTTTTCATTTTCTTCGTGGCCCACATTTGGAAGTCAAAAATTAGTTTTTTTTTTTTGTTAAATAAATAAACTAAAGTAATTAAGATAAAATGTTATATTAAACCCATAATTAGGGGTGTGCATAATATCGCCGAAACCGTCGAAACTGCCAAAATCGCACCGAACCGCACCGCCAAAGCAAATTCGTTATTATTTGTCAATCGAACCGCCGGTTTTTGATAAGAAAAACAGCAAATTTTAGTGACACTTTTATCAATCCGCCGGTTTCTATTTTTCTTCCAAACCGCACCAACCCGCACCGCTATTAAATCATGTTTTATAAGATTCTAAAAATTCTTTTTTTACTTAAGTTTGCTTGTTGTTCTATACCTTAGAATATAGTATTACATTACTACTCGAGGGGAATTTTATGTATTGTATTTGATCATTGTAACTTCCACATATGCTTGTAATGAACTGATGGCATAGTCGTTGATATTATCATGCTGTTGCTACACTTGCTGCATCAGAAGAAAGCTTCGCAAGATGCTTAATATCACGGTATCTCTCGTCTTTTTTTTACTATTTGATTTAAGTTTTGTAATTTGAATTATATTTTTTATAAACCGCCAATCCGCCCGAACCGCCAAGGCAAATGCGTCATTATTTGCCAACCGAACTGCCGGTTTTTGATAAGGAAAATAGCAAATTCTAGTGACACTTTTATCAATCCGCCACCCGCCATACGGTTTCTATTTTTCTCTCAAACTGCACCGACCCGCACCGCGCACACCCCCATAATTATTTCACTTTTTCTTTTACAAACATCCCATCCAACTACAAAAAAAAATCCAACTCTCTTTCCAAACTCACATATTTTAATCTACTAAAATAGTCAAGAATTATAATAGTTTACTAAAATAACCAATTTTCGAGGCCATTGATGATTTTAGTATGGTAACGTTCAGTTTGATAATGTTTATAATTTATTTTTATTTATAAAAATGTTATCCATGTCTATCTTTAAAAATCGTTCAGAATTTCACCATTCTGATCTCGCGAATGCATCCAGAACGGTCTGTTTAATTAGGATTAACTTTTTTGTTGCACTTAAAATAAGTCTACCAAATCAAAACACTTTCTCAAATTAAAATGAAAGAAACCAAATCTAAGTAAAAAAAAAATTAAGTTAAAAATGAATAATAAAAAAAAATTTAATGTACAAAGACCTCAAATCTATATATTAACATGATTTGGTAGAGTATAGAGTCGTCCATTAAAGTGGGCTGATTCCTTCCAAATTTCTTCAACCGACTTTATCCCCTTACTTTCTTTTCATTTTCATCGTGGCCCACATTTGGAAAAGTTCAAAATTAGTTTTTTTTTTTGGAAAAACAAAATATATTTTAAAATAATTGAGACAAAATATCACATTTAATCCATAATTATATTACTTTTTCTCTCACAAATATCTCATTCAACTACTGTTGGCTACATATTTTGTGCTAGCCAGTGACAATTCGACGCGTGGCAAAGTAAGGGTAATATGGGGAGACCAGGCAGGTCTTCGATCCTGATCATACACGTGGCAGTTAATATTTGTTGTTATAAGATCTGAGTAGTAGCGGATCAACAAAGAGATGTATGGTGACGTGCCTTCAACGGTTGCTCACACTCAAATTCGAATATAGGAGGGAAGTCTAACTGCAAGTGAAGGCTTAGTGGAACTACTTATAAGGTAGCATGATCAGCGATCACGGAGGAGCAGTTCAACGGTTTGAAGTACAGTTCGATGGTTATCTTCGAAGAGTATAAATAGCAGGAAAGACTTCAGAGATAAGGACGAGAAAAAAGATCTAAAGAAAACCAGTCTTACTTTACATATTCCAGTGTTATTTCTTATTCTTTACATTTCTGTACTTTAAGTTCCTGCGCTGCACTTCATTTGTAGGAGTAGTTTTCGAGTATATTGCCGCTGTAATTCTCTACGGAACTAAGATCATTGTAAGTTTTTCATACTGATGAAATGCTTCAGTTTATTTAACTGTTCTTATGCTCAAGTTCTCTGAAGTCAAATTACCAGTAAGCCACCAGTAAAAGTCCTCTTTATTGAGGCTAAAAGAACCATAACACAATCGTTTGAATAATTGTTTGGCAATTACAATTCTGTAAGGACTGATTGATCCTTGCTGGCACGCTCATAATTACAAAAATAACATTCGAAAGCCAAAAAGCCAACAACTACAAAATAATTCAACCCTCTTCCGAATTACAAATATTTTAGTCTATTAAAATAGCCAAAAACTAAAATAGACTACTAAAATAACCAACTTCCCAAACAAGGCCATTGAAGATTTTAGTATGGTAAGATTAAGTTCGATAATGTTCACAGTTTATTTTTATATATAAAAATGTTACTCATGTCTATCTTCGAAAACTGTTCAGAATTTCATCATTCTAATCTCGCGGTTGCGTCTAAATGATCCGTTTAGATATGACCAACCTGTGTTGCACTCAAAATAAGTCTACCAAATGAAAACGCTTTTTTAAATTAAAATGATTACTTAAGAGAATCAAATCTAAATACAAAGAAAATTAAGTTAAAAAATAATAATAATAAAAAGAATTAATATACAAAGACCTAAACTTTATATATTAAGATGAATTGGTAGAGTATGGGGTCATTCACTAACGTTGGCTATTTCCTTCTAAATTTCTACAAATGACTTTATCCCTTCCTTTTGTTTTCATTTTCATCGTGGCCCACATTTGGAAAGTTAAAAATTGTTTTTTTTTTTTGGGTTAAATAAAATAAGTTAAAATAATTAAAATAAAATGTCACATTAAATTCATAATCATTTTACTTTTTCTCTTATAAACATCTTATCCAACTACAAAAACATTCAACCCTCTTTCTAAATACAAATATTTTAGCCTACTAAAATAATCAAAAAATAAAATAATCTACTAAAATGACTAACTTCCCAAATGAGGCATTGACGATTTTAGTATGGTAAGGTTTAGTTTGATAATGTTTATAATTTATTTTTATTTATAAAAATGTTATGTATGTCTATTTTCAAAAACCATTCAGAATTTTATCATTCTGATCTTGCGGTTGCGTCCAGAATGGTTCGTTTAGATAGGGCCAACCTTCGTTGTACTCAAAATAAGTCTACCAAATAAAAATACTTTTTCAAATTAAAATGACAACTTAAGAGAATCAAATCTAAATAAAAAGAAAATTAAGTTAAAAAAATAATAAAAAGAAAAGAATTAATATACAACGAACTAAAATCTATATATTAACATGATTTGGTGGAGTAAAGAGTCGTCCACTAACGTTGGCTATTTCCTTTCAAATTTCTACAACCGACTTTATCGCCTCACTTTCTTTTCATTTTCATCGTGGCCTATATTTGGGCAGTTAAAAATTGGTTTTTTTTTTACTAAATAAAATAGGTTAAAATAATTAAGATAAAATATTACATTAAACTTTATAATTATTTTATTTTTTTTCACAAACATCCTATTAGATTTCAAAAAAATTCAACCCTCTTCCCAAATGCAAATATTTTACTTATTAAAATAGTCAAAAACTAAAATAACTTAGTAAAATAACCAATTTCCCAAACGAAGCCATGAACGATTTTAGTATGGTATAAGGTTCAATTTGATAATGTTTATAATTTATTTTTATTTATAAAAATGTTATGCATGTCTATCTTTGAAAATCGTTTAGAAATTCACCATTTTGTTCTCGCGGTGGTGTCCAGAATGGTCCATTTAAATGAGACAAACCTTTGTTGCACTCAAAATAAATCTACCCAATCGAAATGCTTTCTCAAATTAAAATGACAACTTGAGAGAAATCAAATATAAATTAAAAAAATTTAAGTTAAAAAAATATTTTTAAAAAAATTAATAAACAAAAACCTAAAATCTATATATTAACATGATATGGTGGGGCACGGAGTCGTCCACTAACGTTTGCTATTTCGTTCCAAATTTCTACAACCGACTTTATCCCCTCACTTTCTTTTCATTTTCAGCGTGGCCCACATTTGGAAAAAAAAAAAAAATTTTGGGCTAAATAAAATATGTTAAAATAATTCAGACAAATTATCATATTAAATGTATAATCATTTCATTTTTTCTTTCACAAATATCTCATTCAATTACAAAAAAATCTAACCATTTTCCTAAATATAAATATTTTAGCCTATTAAAATAATCAAAAACTAAAATAGACTACTAAAATAACAAACTTCTGCAACGAGGCCATTGAAGATTTTAGTAAGGTAAGATTAAGTTTGATAATGTTTATAATTTTTTTTTTTTTTTGTTTATAAAAATGTTATGCATGTCTATCTTCGAAAACCATTCAAAATTTTACCATTCTGATCTCGGAGTTGCGTTCAAAACGGTCTGTTTAGTTAGGACCAACCTTCGTTGCACTCAAAATAAGTCTATCAAATCAAAACAATTTCTCAAATTAAGATGACAACTTGACATAAATTAAATCTAAATAAAAAAATTAAATTTAAAAAATAAAATAAAATAATATACAAAGACCTAAAATCTATATATTGACATGATTTGGTGGAGTATGGAGTCGTTCACTAACATTGGCAATTTCCTTCCAAATTTCTACTACCGACTTTATCCCCTCATTTTCTTTTACATTTTCTTCGTGGCCCACATCTGGGAAGTTAAAAATTGGTTTTTTTTTGGTTAAATAAAATAGGTTAAAATAATTAAGATAAAATGTCATATTAAATTCAATATCGTTTCACTTTTTTTCTTACAAACATCTCATCTAATTACAAAAAGATCCAATCTTCTTCCCAAATACAATATTTTAGCATATTAAAATAATCAAAAATTAAAATAGCCTACTAAAATGACCAACTTCCTAAACGAGGCATTGATGATTTTAGTATGGTAAGGTTCAATTTGATATTGTTTATAATTTATTTTTATTTATAAAAATGTTATGCATGTCTATCTTAGAAAATCGTTTAGAATTTCACCATTTTGATCTTGCAATTGCGTGCAGAACAGTCCGTTTAATGGGGACCAACCTTCGTTGCACTCAAAATAAGTCTACCAAATCAAAACGCTTTCTTAAATTAAAATGACAACTTAAGAGAAATCACATATAAATTAAAAAAAAAATAATATACAAAGACCTAAAATCTATATATTAACATGATTTGGTAGAATATGGAGTCATCCACTAACATTGGCTATTTCCTTCCAAATTTCTATAGCCGATTTTATCCCCTCACCTTCTTTTCATTTTCATCGTGGCCCACGTTTGGGAAGTTCGGATTTTTTTTTTTTTCAGCTAAATAAAATAGGTTAAAATAATTAAGACAAAATGCCATATTAATTCTATAATCATTTTACTTTTTCTGTTATAAACATTCCATCCAATTATAAAAAAAAAACCCAACCTTTTCTCAAATACAAATATTTAACTTGTTAAAATAGTCAAAAACTAAAATAACTAGCTAAAATAACCAAATCTCTAAACGACGCAATTGATGATTATAGTTTGGTAAGGCTCAGTTTGATCATGTTTATAATTTATTTTTATTTATAAAAGTGGAACGGCATTACGTGACATCATCAAGTTACAGTTTTTTAGCTATCATTTTTTTTTTATCGGCAAAAAATCAGTTTTTTGTAGGCCTGAGTTTGGATGGATAGAAATTTTGAATCAAGAGATTTGAGATTAAATGAGTAAAAAAAAATTAGAGAAACTACAAAAAAAAAATTAAAAAAAATCCAGTATTTAATCTTTTTAACAAAACAAACCTCAAATTTGTATTTTTTTCAATTTAAACACTAAGGTGTCATTTGGTAATACTGGTGTGTTTGGTAACGTTTACGTTTTCAGTTTATATTTACAAAAATTTTATAAACTGGTTTTTGTTTATTTTTTGTTTATTTTTAGAAAAACATAAACTACAAACGCGTTTGGTAATTGACAAAATGTTTAAAAAAATTTAAAAATATAAAAAGAGAGAGAAATGACAAGTAATGACAAGTGGCGGCGGAAGACAATGGTGGAAAGTGGTGATGATGGGTGGTATGTAGCTAGTGGTGGCGGGTGGGTGGGTGACGGTGGCGGGTGGTGGGTGGTAGCGAGTGGGTGGTGGTGGCAGGTGGGTGGCAGATGGTGGGTGGTGGTGAGTGGTGGCGGGTGGGTGGTGGTGGCCGGTAGGTGGCGGGTGGTGGTGGTAGTGGGTGGGTAGGTGGGTGGATGGATGACGGTGGTGGGTGATGGGTGGTAGCGAGTGGGTAGTGGTAGTAGGTGGGTGGCGGGTGGTGGCGGGTAGGTGGTGGGTGGGTGGGTGACGGTGGCGGGTAGTGGGTGGTAGTGGCAGGTGGGTGGCGGATGGCGGGTGGTGCTGGTGGGTGGTGATAGTGAGTGGGTGGGTGATGGTGGCGGGTGGTGGTGGTGGGTAGTGGTGGGTGGTGATGGTAGGTGGGTGGGTGACGGTGGCTGGTGGTAGGTGGTAGCGAGTGAGTGGTAGTGGTGGTAGTGGTGGTGGGTATTGGGTGGTGGTGGTAGGTGGGTAGCGGGTGGATGGCGGGTGATGGTGATAGTGGTAGTGGTGGTGGTGGTAGTGGTGGGTGGTGTGCAGTGGTGGCAGGTGGGTGGTGGGCGGTGGTGGCAGGTGGGTGGCGGGTGGATGGTGGGTGATGGTGGTAGGTGGTGGTGGTGGTAGGTGGTGGTGGCGGGTGGGTGGCAGGTGGCTGGTGATGGCGGCTGGTGGATGGTGGTGGCAGCTGGGTAGTGAGTGGTGGTGGCAAGTAGGTGGCGGGTGATAGTGGCGAGTGGTGGATGGTAGTGGCGGGTGGTGGGTGGCGGTGACAGATGTGTGGTGAGTGGTGGTGGCAGGTAGTAGTGGGGGGTGGGTGGTGGGGGGTGGTGGCAGAAGACGATGGTGGAAAATGGTGGTGGGTGGTGGCTAGTGTTGGGTGATAAAAAAAAAACTGAAAACTCAAAATGGAAATACATTTTTTGTGTTTTCATTTTTTGGCCAAATTTATAAACTGAGACCACTGATTTATAAATCAGAAATTTTACCAAACAATTCAGTTTATGTTTATAAAAATTTAAAAAACTCAAATAAAAACTTGTTTGGTAAATTTTTTATTTATAAATCAGTGGGTCTCAGTTTATAAATTTGGCCAAAAAATATAAACTCAAAAAATGTGTTTTCGTTTTGAGTTTTTTTTTTTTTACCTCCCAACACTAGCCCCCACCCGCCCCCATTTTCCACCACCGTCTTCCGCCACCACCACCCACCTGCCACCACCACTTGCCACCACCACTCACCACCCACCTGTCACCCACTCACCACCACCACCCACCCCTCGCCACCACCACCACCCACCACCCACCTGCCACTACCATCCACTGCTCGCCACCACTACCCGCCACTACCATTCACCACCCACCTGCCACTATTGGCCACCACCACCAGGCACCTGCCACCTGCCGCCACCACCACCACCACCACCACCCACTCGCTACCACCCGTCACCGTCACCGTCACCGTCACCCATCCACCCACCCACCAACACCCACCATCCGCCACCCACCCGCCACCACCACCCACCACCCACCACCACCACCACCCACTCGCTACTACCCATCACCCGTCACCGTCACCCATCCACCCACCATCACCATCCGCCACCAACCCGCCATCCGCCACCCACCTGCCACCGCCGCCACCACCACCACCACCCACTCGCTACCACCCACTACCCGCCACTATCACCCACCCACCCACCATCACCACCAACCACCACCCACTCGCTACCACTCACCACCCACCCGCCACCGTCACCCACCCATCCACCACCACCACCACCACCGACCCGCTACCCACCACCCACCGTCAACACTCACCACCCACCGTCATCACCACCCACTCGCTACCACTCACCACCCACCTGCCACCATCACCCACCCACCCACCACCACCACCCACCCGCTACCCACCACCCACCGTCACCACTTTCCACTACCGTCTTCCGCCGCCACTTGCCACCGCTTGCCATTTGTCACTCTGTTTTATATTTTTAAAATTTTTTAAACATTTTGTCAATTACCAAATGCGTTTGTAATTTATGTTTTTCTAAAAATAAACAAAAATCAGTTTATAAAATTTTTGTAAATATAAACTGAAAACGTAAACGTTACCAAACAGACTTAAACTTTTTATTTATCTTTAATCTAAACCATTAGTCTATTTGTGTTTAGCAAAATCTACAAAAGAAATACATACATACATATATATATATATATATATATGTCATTAAACTCAATATAGTATGTGTACATAAAATTTTTTAAATACTATTTTTCGTTGAGTTTAATGACTAAAATTTTATTTTTTTCTTGTTAGATTTAATTAACGGAATTAGACATATAGTTTAGATCGAAAAAAAATCAAAATTTAGTATTAAAATTGTCAAACTTAAAAACTCATAGTTTATTTTGTTAAAATGATCAAATTCTAAGAGTTTTTTTTTTGGTAATTTTCTCCAAAATAATAGATGAAAATAAACTGAAATAAAAGTTATATATGTGTATATATTAGTACAATATAAACGGTTACAAAGATATTTTTTAACTTGATTTTAAATAATTAATTTTGTATCATTATTTTAAATTTATCGTCATAAAATTATTTAACTAAATTTCAAAACTCAAATAAGTAATTTTTTTTTTTTTTTCTACCAATCACAGCGTAAATGTGACGGCATGTGTCCACTAATAAGTTGGTGATTTTTTTTAATCCTACTTCCCCTCACTTTCTTTGCATAAAAAAACTTAACTACTTGGAATAACTTAGTTGCTTCTCTGATATATTTATCTGGGTGGGTAAGGTGTATATTATTGTTGGCTTTTCTTGGTTTTTGAAGATTAATAATATAAATTTAAGTGTACCAATAAGGATCAATTAGTTTTTACAGAATTTATAATTGCTAATCAATTATCCAGCGATTGTGTTCAAATTCTTTCAGCCTCAATGAATATGACTTTTACTAATGACTTGTCTAGAAGAAAGTTGTGAATAGCAACAAGTAAATATAATTCAGAAATTGAATTTCATTAAACAAATGAAAACTTACAATGAAGTTATAATGACCCAGCCTCGATGAGATTCATAGCCACAAATTACTGAAAAACTATTCCTAGGAAATGAAGTGCAGTACAGGATTTGAAGTGCTGGAAATGTAAAACTGGAAAGAAAATGAAGTAAATAAACTGGTTATGGATCTGTGTCTGGGTCTTTACAATGTAACCATGAATGATTATTTATAGACAAATATTTGTAGGAAAAAACTTCCAACAATAACTACCCAATAATCACCTAAAACTATCCACTCTTCTATCTTCATTTTCACAATGCCACATATCCCTCAATATTTTCATAACTTCCATTAACCTCCAATTTATGCTCCATGTTCTCCACTTAACTTCTCATAACCTCCAAATGAGTAGGAGAGTGCCATGTGTTTTGCAATTTATCAATAATAATAATAATAATAAAAATTACAGACTTTTATAAGTCAACTCATCTATATTTGTGAAAAACTTACGCAAGTGTATATGATATGAACTTGCACACTTAAAAATTATCCATACTTTTATTCCAAAAGTCAAGGTGAATTTTTGTCCCCCAAAAAAAAAATATTGATAATTTTTTAGTTTCATTAGACTCTTTGTTGTGCAGTTTTTTTTTTTTTTTTTTTTTTTTTTTTTTGTAAATGATTTTGTACTAAGGTTCCATTTGTTTTGATGTAAAACCTTCTTCTTTTTTTTTTTTTATAAATATTTTACTTATTTTCCATTATTTGGTTGAATAAATAAGTAAGTAAAATATTTTTTAAAGAAAATATTTTTGCATCATTTTTTAAAAAAAATGACTTGCCTTCTAAATTTCGGAAATCAATTTTTACAAAGTTGACTCACTCACTATATTTTCAACATATTTAACATTTTCAAATAAATATCTTAACTTATTAAAAAGTCATAAAATTACACTTTATTGAATTAACCTTGTTTGTCATAACCTAAAAAAGTCAAAAGGTTAAAAAGTCACTATTCTATTTAAGTCACATCATCTTATTTAAGTCACGTCACTTCTCTACCACATCACTTCAAACCCAACCCATATTTCATAAAAAGTCAAAAAATGTATTTATTTAGATCATCCCAATAAAATATTTTGTTTCAATAAGTGTCAACCAAATACCGAAAAACAAAAATGAAAGCATTTTTTTCTGTAAAATCAATTTACTAGAAAAAAAATTTTTCCTATAAAATATTTTACGTCGAAACAAATGGATTTGGAACATTTTAAAGGTTTTTTTTTTTTCTAAAATTTTTATGTTGCGAGTTTATGTTGAAATTTTTCGTTTAATTTTTAATTATGGTTTATGAGTAAAAATAATTTTAAAAATTAATTATTAGGGGATCTGGATTCACTCCATTTCATGAACATAATAATCACTAAAGATCTTTATTTTATGATTGACGATCGTGAGAGATTTATATCAACAATTAAAAAAAATTAAAAATGAATAAATAAAAGATTTACAACTTATGAAATAAAACACAGAGATTCAAAATTCATTATTGAAGAATTGGAGAGCAGATACTTTTAACTGCATTTGAAAGTATAGAATAAGTCACATATTTAAACTATTATTAAATTAAGCTTGTAATATTTTTGCATAGAACACTGCAGAAAAAATTGTCTTTACCGTTTCAAAAACCCCGCTATAAGTGGTTTAATCACCGCCAAAAGGTTATACCGGAGTTTTTACATTATGTTGCTGATGTAACAGTCACTATAGGTATAAAGCATTTTATAAACGTCGCTGATACTTACAGTGGCGTTTTCATATGCGCCAGTAGGGATGAAACTAGGATTTCATTACCGAAAAGGCCGAAAAAAAAAATCACCATATACACAAATACAGATGTACGTACAATATGATATATAAATTATATATACATAGGAAAAAAAATTAAATACCACAAAAGCAATCTTTAATAGGATGAAGAAGTTTTTTTGGTACAAAATAAGAAATAGAAGGCAAGATGGGAAAATAATAAGATGTACATATATTTTTATACTGAGAGCCATTTTATGTATAAAAATTACATATATATATATATATATATAAAGTGCTATGACAAATAGTATTTTAAAAATAGGGGGCCATGGCCTCCTATAGTCTTCTCCTAATTCCATCTCTGGCCGGTATAATGTGTAATCCGTTAAAATAAATAAATGAATTGTTTCTCAGTATTTTGCATACTTTTGGAAAAGAAGAAAATAATTGAGATTAAAACAATAAACTTGAAAGTAGGGACAGAATTAGGATTTCATCACCGTAGGGGTCAAAAGACAAATAATATTTTTTTTTAATATAAAGGCAAACACACATGTTTGTACAATTCGATATATAAATTATATACATACACATAAAAATAATTCAAATATCATAGAAACAATCTCTAATAGGATAAATAAATTTTTTAGTAGAAAATAAAAAGAAAATGTAAGATGAGAGAAGAATGAGATATATATATCTTTTATACTAAAAAGTCATTTTATTTATGAAATAAGACATATATATATGTATATATATTTAGAAGTGCTAAGGCAAATATAATTTTTCACAAAAATAGGGAGGTCATGACCCGCATAATCTTATCCTAGTTCTATCCCTACTCGAAAGCAACCATTTATGATATTTTTTGTTCACAACACTTTATTTTTATTTTTATGTTTTGATAATCCACTCCAGTGATCCTATCAGAGACTCGAATTCGAGATTTTAGATATTTTCCTCCAGTGTTGACAACACTTTTATAGGTGATACTTTATGCAAATTTGATATTGAGAATTTAAAAATAAACATGTTATTGGCTTTTAAGTTAATGGTAATTCATAAAATATGGTGTCTCACCATGTTCTTTATATATTGAATTTATGAAATGTGATTTTGAATGCATTTGATTAATTTATAGATTTTGTGTCACTACGTAGAATAAATAATTCTTTTTTCATTTGCGTTAGGTTTTCGTAATTAGCAATTTCATTTGATAAAATTCATCAAGTTATATTTTTATTTGTTCTATTGTATTTGTAGGTTATGAGAGTTTAGATGCGAGTCCAACTTGAGTTGTGCCTCAGTAGAGGAGTTTGTACGAACTTTTCGTATCTTTTTTTCAGCTTGATTGTCAATTCACTGACTAAGTACGGGAATTGAGCCAAGAAGAAGTCAAAGTTGTTTGATCACTGGAGCAGTGTAGTGACTCATCCAACATATTAGATTGCATTCTAAACTTCTAGGAAACGTGTTTTACTGCTCGAGCGGTAGATGTTGCGCTCAAGTGGTTGGCTTATATGTGAGTACCACATTTAGTCACACCGCTCGAGTGGTAAAATGAGTTGTCGAACAATTTTCACGGCTCTATTTAGTATAAAATGCATTGTTTGCTATTTTTAGGGTTTAACTCATTCAAATTTTTAGAGAGGAAGATAAAATAAAGTGTTCTATATTCGATGGTGTTTATGTATTTGTGTGGGTGAAAATCTGACCACACTGCCCGTTTAGTGATCAGCTAGAGAGCACAAGCAGAATAGATGGCTTAAGCAACCTGAAACAGAAAGAAAAAGCTCCGGCGGTGGTTCTTCCACCCGGGGGCACTCCGACGATCAAGTCAGTATATCTCTCAAAGATAATCAAGTACTAAACTGAATACTCAGAGTATAAATTGCATACCTTAGACCCACGGGGGTGCCTCTCTTTTATAATATACTTAATCCAAGTCCCACTAGAAGTATGACTTCTATGAATTCTAATTTACTGTTTACTCTGGACTCTTTAAGAGATAAGGATAAACTCCCTAAGAGTTTTATCCTTATTTTGGTTAAGTCCCCTTCTTGCCTTAGGACTCTTGCCCCTTATCTCGGATTCCGATATCTTCGGAGATGACCTCGGCTTCCCCTTAATTACCTCGGCTGACACGTCGGCGTCACCATGCCACGTGTTGGTATTCAGAAAATATATCCCCACAACTGCCCCCTAGGTTCTATTACCTCGGCATTCTGAGGTGATGGAACCTATTCCGAAATTTTGTCACTTCTTTTCTGAGTAATGGCTTAAAAACTATTTAGCCAAGATTATCTACTTTCAGCCGACGTGTTCTCTTCGGAGAACAAGGCTTCGGTCGTACTCTCCCACGCGCATGAGCTGTCATGCATATATAACTGTTTTTTTATGTGTTTCGTCTTTATTGGAGCGTGTCAGTGACGCGCCTGAAGCTGTCTGTTCGTTCGTCTGCGTCGTCTGACGCGTGCGTTACCCTAGGCATAATGATTGCCCTAATTTTGCCGCCGTTTCACATTTTTGACAAAACTTTTCTTTTGCCTCTATCTTTTCTTTACTTTTTCATTCCGTCTTCTTGCTCTTTCTCTCTCTGAAAGCTCATTCTTCTTTGAATCTGTCATCGCTTCAATCTCTCTTCTGGAACTGCGCTTAATCCCTCATTCTTGCAAAGCCTTCTTTTGCTGTTGCAACCAATTTCTGGGTTCGGCGAGCATTGCCTTGGCTTCATTTGTCCTGGTAAGACCCTTTCCTTTAATTCTTCCATTCTCTTTATGTGCTTTTGTCTGTCTGTCGCCATTACTGATCTTGTTCGAGGTCTTGGATTTATTCGTATCTTGAATTTGTGGCTATACCTTGGACTTCTATGCTTTTTCATCATTCTCTTTACCGCTGTTCTTAATTTGTTTCTGTATCTCTATTGTTTCTGAGAACTATACCTCTATTCTTGAATCTGAAACTTCGTCTTTGTTTTCTCTTTTTTGTGTCTGCCCCAGATCTGTGCCCTTGATCTTTATCTTCACACTTTATAGATTTGTGATTTGTCTGTAGAACCCTTAATCTTTAGGGAAACCTGAAAAACGCCCATCTTCTGAAACATATTCCTCTTAGTTTAAGCCGACATAATGGGTATGTGGAGGCATAGGGTAAATACCCCAACAAAACTTGAATACTTTAGGCAAGAATTCTCTATCCCAGCCGACGTTCATCTTAAGCTGGCTGGGGATAATGATACCATCGTGCCCACAGACCACACAATGCCTTTCCCAATAGTTGCTTTTACCGAATGTGGACTTCGGCTTCCACTTGATCCCCTTTTTCGTCAAGTTCTCCATTTCTATAAGCTGAACCCCATGCAACTTACTATCAATTCCTATAGGGTAATTAACGGTATTATTGCCTTAGCTAGGCAAGAAAACCTTAGAATCACCCTAGCCGACCTTCAATATTGTTATACCATGTGCCCTCTTGATCTGAAGGATAGGGGTTTTGTCTATTACCTTAAGCCGAGATCCACTCAGTACAAAATTATAGCCGACCTCCCAGACTCCAACAAGGGGGCTGGAGATGATTTTCTCATTGCTTCTGGAAATTGGGAATTTGGCCCAGATGAAGATGTCCACCTCTACCCTCTTCCTCGAACAATTACAGAGGGCAAGAGTAAGAGCCCTGAGTCAACACTTAGTTGTTTTTATTCAAGACTTTAATACTTTCTGTTTCTGACGTCTGTTTCTTTGCAGATCTTCATCAGCCACCGAAAAATTTTCGCCAATCCTTCTTCCCAGGAACAGATCTGAAAACACTTCTTGGCCTTCCAATCCAAAAACGAAAGCCCCAGTATTACTAAACTTCATCCCTACATACAAATCTACCTTACCCGATGTCCCAAGAAAAAGGAAGAAGAGTCTTTCTCCACCCACAGCCACAACCTTAACTGCTTCTACATCCCGAACAGATCAAGAGTCCACATCTGACCCACCCGGTCTTCCATCAACTTCGGCCCCCTACTTAATACCAATTCCTGAACGTAAACGTCGACGAAGGCTTGTAAAGACTGCCGAAATGGTTCGTCCAAGGCCTGTTGTCCAAGACCTTCTCGCCGATCTCCTAACTGACGCCGAAGCCACACCAACGCAATCAATGCTCCCACCCAAACCAAAGAGAGTTAAAAAGGCTCAGCCTAAGGCCAAGGCTACAGATGCCGAGGCTGAGGATGCTTTGCCGATTTCGAAACTAGCTGAAAGCAAAAAATCAGCCTCTACTTCAACCAAGAGGTCTGCTGAGGGCCAACCCTCAGGGTCTACACAAACAAAGAGGCCAAGGTCATCGTCTGCGACGACCTCGGCGTCAAAGAAGCCCGATGTTCCATGGGCTCCTGAACTAACCCTGGAGGATAGGCCTATCATGGCCAGTGAAAGTGCCGACGATATTAACGTTGGTGTCGCCCTTAGCACAGCTCTTCTCCTTCCAAATGATTTGGAGCGAAATGTTAAGCTTAGTGAGTACGAGAATTATGCTCTCATGCTCCAACATTGTGTTCATGTAAGTATTTCTGTTTGTATTTGCGTTTTTTCCTACTGTTTCTTTCTGAAAAAATTTTCTGACACTTCTGTTTTCATTCAGGCTATTCAACATGCCCATTCATTTTCGATGCAATCCTTTGAAAATCGTCAAAGGTTGGTTGATATGAAAAGGGAAGCATCTTCAATGAAGAGAGAGATAAGGGCCCTTGAAGCAAAAATGAAAAAACTGGAGGATCAGGCCAAGGCTGCAACGAAAATCCAAACTTTAGCTCTTGAGAAGGCCGAGGCTGCTGAAGCCGTTAAAAAAGTAGCTGAAGCCGAGAAAAGAGAGGCTGAGGCTAGGAAGGCACAAGCGGAGAAAGAACTCCAGCAGGCTCTGGCCACCAAAGAGGCCGAAGTCAAAGAGGCCGATGAAAAGGCCTATGCTCAAGGCATGGCCGACGTTGCAGAAGACTATAAGCTTCAAGTCAGGCAGGCATGCAACAGGGGATTTTCCCTTGGTTGGATGTCCTTGATAAAGAAGCTTGATCTTCCTGCTGACTCGCCATTGCGCCAGGCTGACGCTATTCCTTTACCATTTCCTCCACCTCCTCCTGAAGGTGAATCAGAGTCTGAGGCCGATGCCGTGGATGAAGATGAAGAAAAAGATGATGGTGAGGCCTTGGTGAGAAAACCCAAGGATGCTGCCGAAACCAAGTCCCCTCCTCCTGTTGAGCAGGTTATGGATTTAACTTTGGATGAGGAGGGTGATGAGGTTGAGGGGGCACCCAAGGAGACTGCCACTGGGCAGCTATCGTCCAATCTTCTCTTGGTAGAAAGAAGTGTTGAGTCAACAATCGCTGAGATTGATGCCGAGATAGAGGCGAAGAAAGCGGCCGACGAGGTACCACCAGAGTCGTCCGAGGTCCCAGTCCCTGTAGTGGCTAATACTGAAGAATCTTGAAAAATTTGTCCTTTGTACTTTTTTCCTTCTTTGTTTTTTGCGCTTTGTACTTTTTTACTTTCTGGATAATGCAAAACTCTTTCTTTTGGCCGACGTGGTTTCTTCAACATGTGACTGCAACAGTTCTTCCTCTGGATGTTTCAATCTTGCGATATTCTGTTGACTGCTTTTGCATAGTCTTGTACTTAGAAAATTTTTTGCATGTTTCTTCATGTTGCTTCCTTTGTGCAATCTCCTCGGGGTTTCATACCTCGGGTATAACCATGAAACTTTTACTTCGGCAAGATACTGTCCTGCAATCTTTTCATGAATTTCAACAAGTATTAAATGGTAATCTTAGTCTTACCTACTTGTAAATTGCTACAAATTTCAACAAGTAATGAACAATATACTTAGCCTTTATTTTAACCTGTAACTTTCTGTATACCTCGGCGGGTGATCATATGTCGGCTTAACATAAACTTGTAAATTGCTACAAATTTCAACAAGTGTTAAGCATCTTCCCTAGGGTTTAAACAACCCACATACTGCTATGAGAACTTAAGCAATAACCTCGGCCTATCTTCGATTTGTAAATTGCTACAAATTTCAACAAGTGAAGATAAGGAATCAGCTTAATTCCAACTTGTAAATTGCTACAAATTTCAACAAGTGAATTAAGGAAAAACATCGGCTTAACTTCAACTTGTAAATTGCTACAAATTTCAACAAGTGAAGATAAGGAATCAGCCTAATTCCAACTTGTAAATTGCTACAAATTTCAACAAGTGAATTAAGGAATAACATCGGCTTAACTTCAACTTGTAAATTGCTACAAATTTCAACAAGTGAAGATAAGGAATCAGCTTAATTCCAACTTGTAAATTGCTACAAATTTTAACAAGTGAATTAAGGAATAACATCGGCTTAACTTCAACTTGTAAATTGCTACAAATTTCAACAAGTGAAGATAAGGAATCAGCTTAATTCCAACTTGTAAATTGCTACAAATTTCAACAAGTGAATTAAGGAATAACATCGGCTTAACTTCAACTTGTAAATTGCTACAAATTTCAACAAGTGAAGATAAGGAATCAGCTTAATTCCAACTTGTAAATTGCTACAAATTTTAACAAGTGAATTGAGGAATAACATCGGCTTAACTTCAACTTGTAAATTGCTACAAATTTCAACAAGTGAAGATAAGGAATCAGCTTAATTCCAACTTGTAAATTGTTACAAATTTTAACAAGTGAATTAAGGAATAACATCGGCTTAACTTTGCCTCAGTTATGTCTTCAATGCATAACTTTATCAATCGAACATGTTGAAAGGATTCTGAAAAGACTTTATTGATAATATCGGCCAAACAATGATGTTTATCTAATGATAGAAAAATTTCAAATTACAAGTATTCCAAGGTCTGGGCAATGCTTTGCCCTCATTGTCCTCAAGCCGATATGCTTCATTGCCTAATACTGAAGTAACTCTGTAGGGTCCTTCCTAGTTTGGGCCAAGCTTGCCCTCCCTGGGATCCTTCTTGTTCCCGACGACTTTTCTTAGGACTAGGTCGCCAACTTGAAAATCTCTTGGATTAACCTTTTTGTTGTAAGCTCTGGCAAGCTGTTGCTGGTATACTGCGAGCTGAATCGCAGCTTTCTCTCTTCGTTCTTCCAATAAATCCAGGTCTCAGGCTAACAGTATGTCATTGGTGCCATTCTCTACTCCCTGGGTTCTGATCCCTGGGATGCCGATCTCCAATGGGATGACTGCTTCTGTGCCATAGGCCATGGCAAAGGGGGATTCTCCTGTTGATCTTCTCGGCGTAGTCCGATATGCCCAAAGTACGTTGGGCAATTCGTCCACCCACTTTCCTTTTGCTGCCTGGAGCCTCTTCTTTATTCCATCCAGGATTACTTTGTTGGACGCCTCTGCTTGTCCATTGCTTTGAGGAAAACTTGGTGTTGAGAAATAATTCTTGATCTTGAATTTTGCACAAAAGTTTTTGATAAGTTTGCTGTCGAATTGTGTTCCGTTGTCGGCAACTATTGCTCTTGGAATCCCAAATCTGGTGATTATGTTTCTCCAAATAAAATTCTTGACATCCACATCTCGGATTTTGGCAAGAGGTTCTGCCTCTATCCATTTTGTGAAGTAGTCTGTTGCTACCAGCAAGTATTTTCTTTGCCGAGTTGCTTGGGGAAGTTGTCGAACCAGATCCATGCCCCATTGGGCAAACGGCCAAGGGCTGGATACTGGGTTTAGGTCGGCAGCTGGCTGATGTATCAAAGGTGCAAACCTTTGACATTCCTCACACTTCTTTACATAGGCTTCGGCATCCTTTTGCATGTAGGGCCACCAATACCCCTGGGTAATGGCCCTGTGGGCTAACGATCGGCCCCCAGCATGGCTTCCACAAATTCCTTCATGAATCTCGTAAAGAAAGTCTTCAACCTGCAAAGGGTGTACGCACCTTAAAAGTGGTCCAGTGAACGACCTCCTGTAGAGATGGCCTTCCGCTGTTAGACTGAATCTGGCCGATTTCAGCCTAATTTTATGTGCTTCTTTATGGTCTTCTGGCAGCTTCCCCTCTTTTAGGAATGCAATGATTGCATCCATCCAGCTTGGTCCAAAGCCCACGCACATTGCTTCTCGTTCGGTGCTCTGTTTATCTATGCTCGGGGCCGACATGTAGTCGATCATAATTGTCCTTGTTTTTCCAGTTTGAATTGAGCAGGCCAGGTTGGCTAACGCGTCGGCGTGGGCGTTGTCATCTCGGCTAACTTGAAGTAATCTGCAGTTCTGGAATAGGGCTGCCAATCGGATGACTTCCTTTGCATATGCCGACATTCTTTCGTCTCTGGCTGCAAATTCTCCTGTTGACTGGTTAACAATCAGTTGTGAATCACAAAAAACAATTACCTCGTCTGCCTCTGCTGCTGCTGCTAGCTTTAGCCCTGCAATTAATGCTTCATATTCTGCTTCATTATTGGAGGCTTTGAACCCCAGACGGATGGATTGTTCTACAATTTCTCCATCTGGAGATATCAGCAGTACTCCTGCTCCTGCTCCTTGGCGGTTTGAACTTCCATCGACGAATAGTCTGAATGAATCGCCGATGTAGATGCTGCATGGTCTGAGCTTTTCTTTCTCTTGCTTTTTTGTCTTTGACTGGGATTCTTTTTGCTTGTTGGGGTGGCGCTCATCTTGGCTCGACGGAGCCCGAGGTGTGATGGCTTCGGGTGTGAGTTCTGCGACGAAGTCGGCCAAAACTTGGCCTTTTATTGCTGTTCTTGGCCTAAATTCTAGGTCAAACTAGCCCAGTGTTACTGCCCATTTTGCTATCCTTCCTGTTAAGTCTCCTTGATGTAATAAGGACTTCAGTGGGTGCTCTGTTAGGACCACAATCTTGTGTGCCTGAAAGTAATGGCTCAATTTCTTTGAAGCCATTACCAAGGCTAGCATTAATTTTTCCAGTGGTAGGTATCTTGTTTCTGTGTCAGCCAGAGTCTTACTTACATAGTAGACAGCCTTCTGCTCCCCTTTTTCCTCACGGATTAGCACTGCACTGACTGCGTGCTCAGAGACTGCTAAGTACAAAAACAATTCCTCCCCTGGAATTGGGTTAGAAAGGACCGGGGTTGTGGTCAAGTATTTTTTTAGGTCGGCTAAGGCAGCTTCACATTCTTTTGTCCATAGGAAGTCTGTGGCTTTTTTCACCAGGTTAAAGAAGGGTCTGCACTTGTCTGAGCTTCTGCTGATAAATCGGTTTAGGGCTGCGGCCCTTCCAGTGAGCACTTGAACTTGCTTTGCCGATGTCGGACTCTGTAGTTCCAGGATGGCCTTGATTTGGTCTGGGCTGGCCTCAATGCCTTTTCTTGTTACCAGATATCCTAGAAATTTACCTGACCCAACTCCGAAGGCACACTTCGAGGCGTTGAGTCGGAGCCGATATCTTTTGAGTATGTCAAAGACTTCTTTTAGGTCGGCAAGATGACCTTCTGATTTCTTGGTCTTTACGACCATGTCATCGATGTAAACTTCTACCGTTTTGCCAATTAGATGTTTAAACATCTTTGTCACTAACCTCTGATAGGTTGCTCCTGCGTTTTTCAGCCCAAAAGGCATTACCTTGTAACAGTACAGGCCTTTCGGGGTGATGAACGCGGTCTTCTCCTCATTCGGTGGGTACATAGCAATCTGGTGGTACCCTCTATATGCATCTAAAAAACTCATCCTTTCATGTCCCGAAGTGGCGTCTACTAGTTGGTCGATTTTGGGCAGAGGAAAGCTGTCTTTGGGGCAAGCTTTGTTGAGGCTGGTAAAGTCTACACAAACCCTCCACTTGCTATTCTTCTTTTTTACTACTACTGTGTTGGACAGCCATGTTGGGTACTGAACTTCTCGGATGGCTCTGGCTTCAAGGAGTCTGTCTACCTCTTCTTCTACTGCTTCGACGTGCATTAGCGTCGGCCTTCTGGCTCGTTGAATCACAGGTTTTGCCGATCTGTCGACATTCAGGCTGTGGCAGGTGACCTCGGGGTCAATGCCAGGCATTTCATAAGGTGTCCAGGCGAACGCCTCTATGTTTGCCCTTAAAAAATCTTCCAGCTCTTTTTCCTCTTCTCTAGCTAGGCCTGTGCCGAGAAGAAAGAATCGTTCTTCGTCGCCCTCCTGGACGAGGATTTTCTTTAGCGCCTCTTCGCTTTTCTCGGCTGGTTCTTTCCCGACATCTTCTAGGACTTCCATGTCCTCATCTTCAACTTCTGCTTTCTTTGGCTCCCGTATACTACAGGTGGATTTTATTGCTGCCATGGAGCAAGTTTTGGCTTGTAGTTGATCCCCTCTAACTTCTTCAATCCCATGCTCTGTTGGGAACCGGAGTAGTTGATGCAACGTTGAGGGAACTGCCCCCATTGCATGCAACCACGGCCTTCCCAAGATGATGTTGTATGGTGAGGGCGTGTCAATTACCAGGAATTCCGTCCTGATCTTTTTAGTGCCGGCTTGTACTTCTAAGCTTGTTGCACCCAGTGGCCATGTCGGCGTTCCATTAAAGCCGACCATCGGGCCGTTTGATTGTTCTAGGTCATCGGGGTGCAGGCCTAGCTCTTTATAACATCTGATATACATGATGTCACAGGAGCTGCCTTGATCTATTAGGATGCGTTTTACTTGGCACTCCCCAACCTGGAGGGATACTACCAAGGCATCATTATGCGGATGTTGGACCAGTTCTAAGTCGGCTTCGGTAAAGGCTATTATTGGCCCCTGGCATTCTTCTGGCCGATGTCTCTTTTCCCCGACTTGGTAGATATGCTGTAAATGTCTTACCCTCTGGGTTTCTTCTCTGACTTCGTTTTCGTTGACCCTTGAGTGGATCACATTGACCACCCTCGGTTCTCCTGCTTGTGGTAGTTGTGCTGGGGGAGGGGGTGCTGCTGTGGCTTGAGGCAACCTTGCCTGCTCTTCCCTTGTTCTGGCCTCATCAACCAGGTCCCTCAGAAGGCCTTGTCTTACTAGGTCCTCCAAATGTGCTTTTAAGGCTCTGCAACCTTGAGTTGGATGCCCTTCTTCATTGTGGTAGGCACAACGTCTACCAACGTTCCTTCCCATGAATTCCTCCGGTGCTCTTGCCGGAGCCCTGAAATAAGGTTGATTTCGAATCCGATCTAAGATTTTATGGATTGGGATCCGGAATACCGTTGTTACCGCCTGTTTATTTCTCAATTCTATTTCTTGTTTGGTCGGTCCATTGTTGACTCGGCCTCGCTTTGGCGAGCCGTTTCCCTTTTCTTGTTTCACCTCCTTGTTTCCCGATGTATCTTCCTCGGCCCTGGCGTATTTCTCAATTCTTGCCATGAGTTCTTCCATGCTTTTTGGCAATGTTTTTGCCAAAGATTTCCGTAGTGGGCAGTCATCTTTTCAGGCTGTTCTTGAAAGATACGACTGCTACTTCCTGGTTGCATTCGGGTATTCGGTTGAACACCTCGTAGTACCTCTTCGCATAGGCCTTAAGGCCTTCTTCCTTGGTGATTCTTAGAGCCATCAAAGCATCAACCCTCAGGGGTTGCAGCTTGTTGGTCACGAACCTGGCCACAAACATCTCGGCCAAGCCTTCCCATGTCTTTATGCTTCCTTTTGGTAACTTATGGAACCAATTAGATGCAATTTCCCCAAAGGATGAGGGGAATACTTTGCAGAGCAACGGCTCGTTCCCGCTATATAATGCCATTGAATTTAGGTATAGCCCAACATGAAAGTTTGGATCTGACTTACCATCATAGATTTGAAACCTCGGCATACTGAATCTCTTGGGCGGTTCGAATTTGTCCAGTTCCACCGAGAAGGCTGTCTTCGGTTTTACTGGGGAGTTTACCTCGGCTTCTGCATTCTGTTGCCTCCTCTTGAGGTAGTCCCTTAAGTCTTCTTTGCTCCTCCCTGGAGCTCGACTGTCTTTAGATTTTAGTCTTTTTGGTACACTGCTTTCGGCCTCGTGGTGGGTCCGTTTGGACCTTTCTTCATGGGTTGTGTCAAAGTGGAGTACTTGCCCCTGAACATGTCGATGTTCTTTGGGGTCTGGATTTTTCATGCGGTGTGTCCTTCGGGACTCTTCTTGTCTCGGCTTTTCCCGTCCGACTTCCCTGGAAGGCCGATGAGAATGCCTTCCGCTCCTGGTATGCTGAGGGACCTCGGGGATTGTTTTTCTTCCACCCTTCTGGGTGTTGGTTGCTGGCATCGGCGTATCTTGCAGCGGGTATGGTGGCTGCATAACATTATTCTGCATCATGAAGTTGACGACTGACTGAAGGTCTGACAACTTGTTCGCCAGCTCTTTTACTTCCTCATCCCTCCGTAGGCACCTGTCCCTCCATACTTGGAGGTTATCTTCATTGTAGTACTTTCCTTGGTTTGCTCTTTTTGACGTGTCGCCTTCTGGGATGACGTCGTTCTCTCCGTGACCCTGGTCACGGGCTTCTGCATTGTGGTTGTCTCCTTCAATGTCAAGGTCAATTGGTCTGCCACTCCCAGTGGGAGCGTCATCCCTAATATTTTCCTGCTGTCCGTTACTGGCCATCTATTCTTCCTTCTTTCCCACAGACGGCGCCAAATTGTGTGGGTGAAAATCTGACCACACTGCCCGTTTAGTGATCAGCTGGAGAGCACAAGCAGAATAGATGGCTTAAGCAACCTGAAACAGAAAGAAAAAGCTCCGGCGGTGGTTCTTCCACCTGGGGGCACTCCGACGATCAAGTCAATATATCTCTCAAAGATAATTAAGTACTAAACTGAATACTCAGAGTATAAATTGCATACCTTAGACCCACGGGGGTGCCTCTCTTTTATAATATACTTAATCCAAGTCCCACTAGAAGTATGACTTCTATGAATTCTAATTTACTGTTTACTCTGGACTCTTTAAGAGATAAGGATAAACTCCCTAAGAGTTTTATCCTTATTTTGGTTAAGTTCCCTTCTTGCCTTAGGACTCTTGCCCCTTATCTCGGATTCCGATATCTTCGGAGATGACCTCGGCTTCCCTTTAATTACCTCGGCTTAACTACCAGGGCACGTGGCACCTCGGCTGACACGTCGGCGTCACCATGCCACGTGTTGGTATTCAGAAAATATATCCCCACAGTTTTCCTGGATGATTTGAGGGTGATCGATTAATCAACGAGTTTCATATTGTCTATCATAAAGGGTTGTTTAGTTCTTTCATTCACAAAAAGAGAGAGACGTTCATTGGTGGATTTCAAGGAACTTGGGCCTGAAGTTTTGCTGGATCCAGGAATAGCTCATCGTTGTGGATTCGACATCGACGTTATGAATTCAATGTTGAGCAAAGCAATTCTAAGGTGAAGACTGTGGTGGAAGAGGCACATCGGGTTTTGTTTAATTCGGATGTAGATTCGTTAGGTAATTGAGGGTTCTCATGTGTAATTCTTTTTTTTGTCTTCTTAGTGAATTGTTTTATGATTTTGACCCTTAATTTTTTCATCACAATTAAAGGAGTCCAATTGTGATTTTTTTCACGATAAATCGTTGTGCCGTTTTGTTGATTGAGATTGCTATACGTTGCTTAAAATTAAATCATAATCACAAATTAATATTTTGGAATTTTTAGAATTTTCAATTTGAATTGTAAAGAAATTGAGGTTGAAGATTCATTATTGTTCTTTTCTATTTTATAATTTGAACTCGTGAAATTCATTCAAGTTGTTAGTTTTAAATTATCTAAATATTCGACAAATTTGTTATTTTTTAGAATGAGTGAGTTGGCAATGGGTTGAAAAAAAATTCAATTAGTCATTATGATTATTCTAGTGATAATTTATTATTATTATTTTTCTCAAAATTGACTCAAACTAACCCGCATATCCAGACCATTCAAACAAGCTTTGTAATTTCAGTAAAAAGTTATGTTAGGGATCTCAAATATTTTATTAAATATTCTATCAAATCTCTTACATGGGTGTGAGACCTACACATATGTGGATTTGTGTGAATCCCACCCCATCTGAGAGTTTGATAGAATATTTGGGGTACATAACATTTCTCTTTCAGTAAGTTCACCTAAGCTATTAGGGGTTGTTAGCTGTTTGTTTTTCTGGTAGCTGTTGTTTTGTTTTCTGTTTGGTTGATTCCTCCTCAGCCTTGTTTTGTAGGTGATGTATATGATTGGGTGAGTCCTTTTATGTCAACCTAGTTGGGATGAATGGCCTTCACTTTGATACTTATAGCACCTACTTGGTTTTGTTCTCTATTGATGTTTGATGTAAGGTTTTATTCTTGATTCTTATTCAATAAAGTTTTTTTTTGCCGATCAAAAAAAAGAAGTTCACCTAACCTATAATAATAAATGGGACTTACATAATAAGTAGATTTATTATCTAATAGGTCTTATAATAATTGATGACGTTTTTCATCAAACACAATTAAAAAACGTCACTAATTATTAATTTTTAGCGATAGTTAAAATTTTGTCACAAGAATGTCACTGATTATAAGTTTTATCGACAGTTTTAAAAAAATCAACACAAAAAAGTCACGTTTTTAGCTTTTAGCGATAGTTTAAAATATTCATCACAGAAAAAATCACTAATTATAAGTTCTAGCTAAAATTTATAAAAATCGTGATAAAAAAGTCACTAATTATTAATTTTTAACGATATATGCAAAAAAATTGTCACAAAATTATTTTTAACGATAATTTTATTAAGACTTCTTTTCAATAAAATTTTACGAGAATTAAGTTCAATTATTAGAATATATTGATAGTTTATCATAATAATAACATATGAATGAAATCACCAATTTTTTATATATAAAGGTGAGGGTTGAAGTCATTTCTTTGAAACTTCATAGCAATTCGCCAATTTTTTCCTATCTATTGCAGATATAAAGAGGATGATTTTGCATTCAGGTGGGGGGTGCATGCTTTTGCCTTCATTTTGATCGGTTGGATATAAGTGCGAGGTCTAAGAGCATCTCCAACGATGGACCAAATTTTTCATCAAATTTAAGTAAAAAAAAAAGCCAATTTTCTCAATCTGATATGGCTTGATCCAATGGTTAGCATCAAAAGGGGGAGGGTCGTCCGGTTGATCGACCGGCAGGTCTACCAGCCGGTCAACCGATAAGGCCATAATTTTTTTTTTTTTTTTGTTTCCCTCCCTTTCTTTGCCCAATTCTCGTAAGCCTTATCTTCACTAAATAATAATAATAGTAAGTGACCTTGTGGGAAGTAGACAACCACATTCCCTTTCTTGGGTAGAGTGCTGAGAGGGCCAGCACAGGCATGCCAAAGCTCCTTGTAAATTGAAGAAGAAGCACGTGAAGAAGATGAATTTGAAGAGGATGAGGAAGTTGAAGAAGACAAACAACAACCACCACCCCATCCACCACCACCACCCTTGTCACAGTCACCATTGCCACATGCATTCTTCTCCACCTCAATCACGGCATGGTTCGGATCAATTTCCATGAAATCCCTGGAGCTTGCCACTCACAATACCAGTACAACCAACTACCCAACAGGGGAGGAAAAAAAGAAAAAAAGAAAAAAAGAACAAAAGAAGCAAATTAAAGTTGGGAAGAGGGCAATCAAGTGGTTACTGAAGAGTACCCACAAAGCAAAAAGAAGAAAAAAATAGAAAATGGGATATTACACAGGAAAGAAGAAAGGCTAAAAGATGAGAAGAAAAGTGAAGGTATCAAATAATAACAAGAAATTCAAACTTGGCCAGAATTGAGGAACCGGTCGACCGGTTGGTCAACCTGCCGATCAACCGGTTAGTTGACCGGTTGGTCTCCTCCAACGGTCACGCACAGTAAAATGGTGAAACCTGAAACCTGTTCTCACTTTGATGAATTTTTTGTTCCATTCTCATTTTGATACCAATTTGTTGAAACCATTGGAGCTCCAAAAAGTGATTTTTTCACCAAATTTTAAATCTGATGCCAAGTTTGATGAACCGTTGGAGATGGCCTAACGGCATTCTTTTAGCCTATAGTTAAATGGGTAGGGAGACTTCGGATTGGGCCAGTTTTGGGTCAAGTTTTCATGTGTCATTTCAAACACGGCTTACTTCAACATCGAATTTAATCTAGTCATCTCAACCTTGATTTGAAAATAATTTTTAAGTCTCAACTCTATCCACTTATTTCAATAAATAGAGAAAATATCATTTTATCCTCTAAACTATTACTCAAAAATGAATTCAACTCATCTTCTTTTAATAATATTAATATTAATTTTACACCAAACTATTTGATTTTTGATCAATTTATCTCTGCCGTTAACTACTGTTTATAATTAAATGGAAGTTGCTCATGTGGCAACGGAATTTTATTTGAAATTTTATTTTACCCCTAAACTATCCCCAAAATATTAATTAGACTCCTAAGTAAAATAAAATTTGGGGGTGTAATTGATATTTTAGAGATAGTTTGAGGGACAAAATAAAATTTCAAACAAAATTCAGTGCAACGTTAGTAACTTTCATTTGATTATAAACGATAAATAATGATAGAAGTAAAATTAATTCAAAATCAAATAATTTAGGTGTAAAATTGATATTATTAAAAGAACAAAGGTTGAATTGATTTTTGAATAATAGTTTGGGAGGCAAAATGATATTTCTTGCAATAAAGATAAACTATTATTTTCTTGTTTTGAAAAAAATATTAAATAATTTAAATACTTTTAATTACCATTTGAATTTTAAACGTTAATAAAATTCAATGATAAAATAAATACAATCTTTTAACAAGCCTTAGAAAGTAGTATATATATTGTCTTTTATAATTTTTCTACTTTATTTTACGATTAGAATATACTAAGTGGGAACAAAGTCACAGTCCAATCAAATTTTGTGGACTGAATATTTTTTTTAAACTCTAAAAATATCAAATTGGGATGGGTGAGCCATTGGCCACATAGCCTTCCTTCAGTAAAAATCCCAAACACTATCGACATTTGATAAAAATACATAAATATTTTTTCGGCATTTTTAATATATCACAGACAACCTTAGTGTGTAGAAGCTATATTATAAATAAGGCTGTAAATGAATAGAGCCGTTCGTGAATAGATTCGAACTCAGCTCAGTAAGGCCTTATTTGAACTCGATACGTTAAATTTTTATAGCATTCAAATTTGAACTTGTTAAAATCCTAATAAACAAGTCGAAACATAGTAAAGTCTGGCATATTAACTCGGCACGTTTAATATTTATTTAAATAATATAAAAATACCTCTAAAAAAATAGGATAAATATGTTATTTATAAATTTAAATAATATAAATGTAAATAATAACTAAATTTATTTATATGTAAATAATAGCTAACTATAAATAATACATTTATATAATAGTGGTAGTAGATATTATTATTTTAGTAAGATATTGACTTTTCTTTTAATATGTTTAAACATATTGTATATATAATTGTATAATTAAAATTTCAATTATAATTTTAGTCTCATATGTAAATATGAATTTATAATTTCTTTTACTCGTTAAGGTTCGTGAATAGACTCGAGTTCGAGTCAAGTTTAAACCAACTCGGCTCAAGTTCGATTTGTTAAATTTTTAATACTCATTATAATCGTAATAAACAAGTCAAAATATACTAAAGGCTTAACTTGTTTGTAGCTCTAATCACAAACATCCAGCTAAACAAAATAGAAACCTTAATTTATACAAAATAACAATAATAATAATAATAGGCAAATACTAGCAAGTGATATTTCATTTAATCAACGTTATTAGAACATATAGTTCACATTTTTTACTCTACCTACGAATTTATCCATCGAAAGATTTGACATAAAGCTAAAATAGTTGTATTTTAAGGGGAAAAAATTTTGCTTTTAGTATTTTTTTTATTTATTTGTGTAATGTTTTTTCTTACTTTTTTTGGTCCATCTAGTGTAAAAGAATAAAAAATAAAAAATAAAAAAAGGTTTTAAAAAGACAAAAGGCAAAAAAATTTGTCTTCAGTGAACATTTTTTCTTTTTTAAAAAATAAAAATAAAAAAATTGGTGCATCTAATTTAGTAGAGCCTAAAAAAAATAATAATAAAAAAAATTAAAATTAAATAAATTTCATTGAAGAATAAAAAAAATTATTAAAAAAATCAATCCCAAACAACAATATTTGCCATTTTTTAAAAATGTATTTCATAAAATTTAAAAAAGTGTTATATGAAATTCCACCTGACATTTAAGTTTCAGCTAATTTAGTATGATTTTTTGATTAATTTAATCTGGCTAAATTAGCTTCGTTTAGGAAGTACTTTTGATTATTATTTTATTTTATTTTTTTTGGTTTGGATGTCATGCTTGTGAGAAAAAAAAATGAAATGATTATATTTTGGATATGACATTTTATCTTATTAATTTATTCAGCCTATTTTGCTTTTTTATACTTATTTAGATCCCCAAAAAAAAAAAAAATTTGTTGCCAAACAGCAACTTAGTGGCCAAATTGTTGCCAATATAAGCAAGTAAATTTGTGCATAATAGGGCTAAGCATAGTGTCATCCGACTTGCGAAAACCGTCCAATCTTATTCGATCTGCGCATGTACGGCGGTTTCGAACTTGTAGAAGGGTCGGATGCAATTTGAAATATTTTTATGTTTCGAGTTGCAAGTTTCGCTTGCACCTGCACACACCTGCCCGCACTTATACTTTTTTTTTCCCTATAAAATTCAAGACACTTTTTTTTTCCCATAAAATTCAAGACAATCTTAACCTTCCATATTAGTAGATATATATACACACATTATTATACTCACAGTTACTGTGTATACATATATACACATACATAATATATAATATATATTTCTAGTAAATTGAACTTCTCTTATTTATATACGTAAATAGAACTATTTTTTTTTTAAAGTATGATTATCAATTTCTAAATCTCTGAAATTAAAATATTATGAATAAAAAATGATTAAAAAATAATGATTTTATGATAAGAAATATGTGATTTTATGGCCTAAAATAATATTTAGAAAATGAGAAGAAAATGCCCAAAATAAATATTTAGAAAATGGGAAAAAAAAAATTAAAGGAAAAAGTTTAATCTGCAAACCGCCCAATCACCCGAATATTCACAAACTCTATCTACACAACTGGCAATCCGCACTGCGAACGGTTGCGATTTCAATTTTTCCCAAACCGCAGACATGCGGACGGGTCAAAACCGCAAACTGAACCGTTAAAAACTAATTTGCGAGCACTCCTAGTACATATATTTTCCTCTCAATTGCAGTGACCAACTCCAATTGAACCCAGCTTGTCCAACCACTCCATCTCTACTAGCCCAGCCCTAAATTGCCTTTGACAATCCTTTTAGGCTCTGTTTAATAAAGAAATTTGAGAAGGGATTTGAAAAAAAAATAAAAAATGAAAAAGTAAGTGAAATATGAATAAAATATATTTATATTTCATTTTGTTTCACACACCGTTCTTCTTCTTTTTTTTTTTTTTAAAAAAAAAAAAAATCTATTTCCAAATCTTTCAACCAAACACAACTTTAGTGTTATTTTTGAAGTTATTTGCCAAACATTGAAGAGAGTTTATAGGTCAAGGCCCAGATGTCGAATAGGGCTATAAATAAGTAGCAATGAAACACGCCTATTTGAAAGTGGAGTGAGGCTGAATGGACCAGGTTGCTTGCGAATTTAGCCCAACAGATAATTAGCATTGATAAACACCAAGTTGGCCCAATGTCTCACGAACATCTTCTTGGGAGATGAAACTCGACAATATGAAAAGTATTTTTTCATAGCACATGTGACAATGTCACAAATAAATTTAAATAATCCATTTATTCACTTGAGCTCCACATAAATGGACGGCCCTAATTTGTATGTGGCATATATTGGTTGAGGTTTTGTTTTGGTAATAAAATAAAAAAAAATCATTTTACCTCTTTATATAAATAGGTTAGATATTTTATCTTTTATCTTTTAAAAATAATCAATTAATTCTAATGTAAATTTAGACTTAATTGTAACACTAATTCCGTTAATATCAGTGGAAAAATGGTAGTAATACCTTTTATGTTCATCCTTAGTGAAGCAAAAAAATTTAAAATGAATTATTAATTAAGAAATTTTTTCCTAATTTTTTTTTTACCAATTTCTAACTTTTTAATTTCATTTCTAATTTAATCACATTAAATTTATACATATAACCAGGGGTCATGTTGTGCCCTAGAAGGGTATGTACCATATAAAAGTTATGATATTTGTGAGATTGATTATCAAAAATGTCATAACTGAATCCTTTTCAGTCATAACTAAAAAATAAGTTATAATTAAACAGTACATAAGGTATAACTAAAGACCTTTTAGACCATAACTAAAATAATGTCATAAGTAATATCACAATAAGTTATAATTAATGCTGCAATGTGTACAACCATATCATAACTAACACCACAACATATCATAAGTAAAGATTACAAACGTTATAATTGGAACATATGATACACATATCATGGAATTTTCCTTTTGATATATTAATTTGTAAAATGTCATTTTGAATTTGATTAATTTTGAGGGTCCTAACAAATAAACATTTTCATCATTAAAATGAGATTTTAAATCTAAATTGAAAAAAGTCTAACCCATCTAATATGTACAAATCTCTCATCTTATTATTTCACTTTTAATGAGCATTATGAGATATCAAAGTTTGTCCAGGCCCATAGGTTCATCATGGGACTTGTTTTAATGATTTGAATAGTTTATTTTGTTGGACGCTTTATTTATATTATTGGACTTTTAATCCATTCAATTTATCACGTTTGTTAAAAAAAAAAAAATGAATAGTCTATTTTAAAAAATACAATTGTCATTTTTTTTTCATTTTTGTAGCCAATGCAATAAATTGAATAAGTTATAATTATCGTATCGATTTAATTTTTTGCATAGATGATATATATAAAGTGCCTAATAAAATAAATAGGAATTTTTTTAAAGGTTCTTGATATTAAGATTTTATAAGATAAATGACATACAATATTTTCATAGTAGTTAAGGTCCCTCAACATTTTTACAGAAAAAATTCGACTCAGAGAAATTTTGCCCGACTCAGATAAATTTTAATTCACACAGAGAAATTTCAAAATTTCTCTGTAAAAATTGAAATTTCTCTAAGTCGGAGCCAAAATTTTTCTGAGTTGAGCGAAATTTCTTTGAGTCGAGTAAAATTTCTCTAAGTCAAATTTTCTTTGTGAAAATGTTGAGGGACCTTAGCTAATAAGAAAAAATATCTTGAACTTCTCTTACTACACAAAATTAGAGGGGAATATTTTACTATTTTTTTTAAAAATAAATAGGTCAAATAATCAAAATTGACTTGTAAATTCATGAGCTCAGAAGAAAATTTATATGAGTCAATTGGTCCAACCTTTGTCCAGACACACAGCTTTGGACCAGCCCAACTAAAGGCATTTTTATGAAACGTTAGAGTTCAGAGCAATTCACCAATTATTGTCTCTCGCATTGCTGATCTCACATTGCTGATATAAAGCAGATGCTTTTCCTTTGCTAGCATAACATATATATGCATTTAAATAAATAATAAAAAATGAATTTTGAAACTAAACAATGATAAAAAAAATTATTTAAAGTATATAAGAAAAAATAATAATTTAGAATTATTTAAATTTTAGCCATATTCATCAAAGTTACACAAAGGCAAGTTTTTATGTTATTTTGTCATTAATTGTGTGTTTTACATTCTTAATAAAAAATACGTGTCATAGTTTAATTACCATAAATAAAGAAAGATAGGCTAAATTACAAAATCTATATTTGCAACAAAATCTAAATAAATTTTGTCGTATAATAAAAAAAAAAGTTCATAAAATTTGTGCTGGGTCCCACAAAAGTTCATAAAATTTGTGCTGGTCCCACAAATCCAAGCATAACAGTAAGGTTTAGATTCTGAATTTTAGAGAATCCTAATCCTTTGTGATAGATTCTTGTAGTATATAATTTAAATTGGAGGGTGTTGTTCGAGTCAACTAGAGTCATCATGGGCTCATTTTGATCTTTCAAATCATTTATTTCGTCAGCCACTTTGTGTATACCATTCATAAAAAAAATTAGGTCTATCCAATAATCATAATTTATTCAATTTATTATATTTGTTACCAAAAAAAAAAATGGATGATAATTGTTTAAAAAAAAAAAAATAGATATCTGTTTTTTTTAATGACAAACATGATAAATTAAATATATTATGATTATCGGATCAACTTAATTTTGTGTGTGAATGATATATACAAATTTTTTTTATAAAATAAACAATTCAGATTATCAAAATGAGACTCAGTTCTATAGATCGGAACAACACCCTCCACTCCGCACCATATAGATGATCAGAAGGAGCCCAGTCCTCCTTGAATTACGCGTAGTAATCACTTTACTTCAATTATGAAGAGTGGTGGACACGTGATACTGCATAAGGTTTTGATTGGTGGAGAGGCGAAACGGCTTACAATTTATGTTGGGGATGGAGAAATAACATGCCGCTAAGTAATTAATGATTGGCTTGGAGTATGACTACATGGTGCTCTGAGAGTATTGCATAATTTCCCAATTATGAAAGCTATGGTTAGTTGATAGAACCAATAGGACTATTACTATCAGCCGAGAAGGATTATAATTTTTTTTTTTAATATTGACAATGGAGCTAAAAGGATTATATTGATCCTTTTTTCCTTGTAAATTACTAAGACGTTAACGATTATAATATTTTTACTTAACTATCATCTTGAGTAATTTTTAATATTGTTGAACATCAAAGCCTAAGCTTTAGTGGTCGATTTTTAAATGAGAAGTAAATCATATTAGTTTTCTATTTGTTAACTCAAAAACAAATTTTGATTGACTGGAAATGGTATTAACAATTTCACCTGGTCAATGATCATTAGTGATCATCCATGAATCCTCTTTGTTAGACACATATACCTTGATCGTTTAGCTAAACAACTAATGCTATAAAGCCATTTCTTCTAATTTCTTGGTTTAGCTCTAAAGAGAAAATGGATGAGAGATTGATAGGTGTTGCTCAAACTGGTGATGTAGAAACTCTGTACAACTTCTTAATTCAAGGAGACCCTTTTGTTCTTGATAAGATTGATCAAGTTCCCTTTGTGGGCACTCCTTTACATGTTGCTATATCAGCCAACCAAACCCATTTTGCAAAAGAGATTGCAAGCCTCAAACCATCATTTGTAGTCAAGCTAAATTAGTATGGGTATAGCCCGATTCACTTGGCTTCAATGGTTGGACAAGCAGAGATTGTGAAAGAGCTCTCACAATAGATCCCAAACTCCGCCTTCTAAAGGGACAAGAGAAGACTACTCTGCTTCATTGCGCTGCCATGGTTGGCCACACTGATGTCATCAATCTCTTGCTTGATGGTTGTCCACAGTCACTTGTGGAGTTGACAATTTGGAATGAGACTGCACTTCACTTGGCGGTGAAGAGTAACCAATTGGAAGCATTTAAATTGTTGTTTGAGTGGCTGCAAAAGCTTCAAGACATCGAGGTTGGTGCCTCTGCCTTTTTGCTTGCATTGGAAAGTGCCAAATTACAACGGTTAGGAACACAGTTAAAATGGCATGGTTTCTCGATAAGTAGGAGGTGGAGAGGTTGTGGTGTTCCTTTGCTTGCAGTAAGAGGGCAGTGGAAGACTTCAAGATAATAAAGGATGGGCTCGAGAAAATCAGGAGGGAAGAGGTGTTGAATGTTGGGATCTGGGATCCCGCCCAAGACCTTATAGAAATCATTGCAAGCAGAAAAACACACCCACACACAAGGAGACACAATATTTTACGTGGTTCGGCCCAATGCCTACGTCCACGGGAGAGTAACCGGTTATCACTATACCAATGAGGAGATTACAGAAAGATTACAATAGAGGAGGAGCTCACACTCTCCTCACTCAGCCACTCACCCGTCTCCCTCGCTCACACCGAGGGAGACGGTCTCTCCGCCTCACATCTCTCGCACTCTTTGGTTCACGGTTTTCTTCCTCACTTACACCCTCTATTTGGCCTCTCCTCTCACCCTCCCTTTATACACATTGGAGTAGGTGGGAGTGCCTTTGGGTAGCCTCCATTCTTGACCCTTGACATGGTTGGTGGCGACCAAGCTTGACTTGGTTGGTTGCCTTCCATTGTTGACCAACCAACTTGGATGATCACCTCTTTCACACATGGGTGAATTCAACAAATCACCCCCTCAACCCATGTGAGGTGATCCACTGCACATACTGCTGCTAATCTTGTCACGCCTAAATTCAACATAGTCTGCATCTCTTCACTGAGACGCTGCATCCCCTGAAGCTAGAGATAAAACACCAGAGATACAAGAGGAGGAGGGAATCCTACATCCTCAACTCAACTCACACCACTCTCTGATTTGGAGAGAGCCACTGCTCCTATCTCCCACAGATCTCTTCCATGCTTCCTGTCTCGGATGTCTATACCTGCTATGCTTGAACTTGCGCAACCAAGATATCCGACACCCCCTGATTGGATGTCCTGCACCCCCTGCTGGAATGCCCTTGACTGTCATGCATTACCTCGCAGGACTAGTCATTGGAGCAATAGAAAACTCGTTGTTTATCTCATCAACGTCCTCTGTCTTCTTTGCTCGGAGCTTTTCCTCTGAACTTTCAGCCTTTGCCCTCTGCACTTCTACACAACCTCCTGGCGTTTCCACATACGCTTGTTGTCTGTGCCTTTGCAATCCCTGATTTGCTGTCCAGTAGATTGATGGTTGACAGTAGCTCCATCTGTCAAAGCATCGTCAGCTATGCAATTCCTTGCATAGTGCTCGTACCCATGGCTTCTGGTCTCCTTGCGTCGAGCTCGCCTGAGAGATCCGCATCAACTCTATCATCTGCTGCCATGGAACTAAAGAAACCACCATAGAGAAATAAGACTTGCCACTCCTTGGCACGCACTCTTGCGTTTTACCTGTCTCAATTTCTCTGTCTGGAAGTTCCTGTGAACTGTCAACAACCCGCTGCTGCACACTCTTCTCGCGCCTCTGTACGACACTCTAGCGTACCCTTGCACTGTTGCACGTCTGCAATTGTACTTCTGCGCTTAGTATGCTCCTCTGCAACTATTGTTCTACATGTCCACATACCATTAGTACCTTCTCGTATACAGTAGCTCCAACAGCCACAGTATTTCCCTGAGCCTGTACTGGTTGCCAAATCATCTATCCGTCGACGAATGGTCTTCTCTTTTGATTGAACCAGATCCTCCAATCACCTCAACAACCAGGAAAGTTCCCAGGAAAGACTGGTGGGGTCACAACCGGTCCCACTTAAGAACCAGTCTCCTTAGACAGTGTCTTTTTGACAGAACTTTCCTAGACCTTTGATCTTGAGATAATCATATCTGCAATCCTCTGATCGCCCCTGACCAATCCTGATCTCCCTCGATCTGCCATTTGATCAAGCCTGATCTCCTCTGGTCTTCAATGATCTATTTCAATCTGTATCTGGTTGTCCAATCGGGTCAGAATCTGCCCATTCTAACCTCTTCAGTGAATCCGCAGCGTTCCACAATATCCGGCAACCTTCCTTCGAGTATTGAAGATGACAAACACCCATGTTTTGACAATCTTTCCAAACCGTTCAGAATTTCACTATTCTGTCCTCGCGGTTGCGTCCGGAGCGGTCCGTTTAGCTAGGACCAACCTTCGCTGCACTTCCAAGGACCTCACTAAAAACTATCCCCGAAAGCTGGGCCACACCACAATTTTCTGAAAATGTTGGGCCAAATTAAAATTTTCAGAAGTTCAGGGAATATTCCGTGTTCCAACAGAATATTCCGTCCACTGCCCCTGACGCCGTCTGCCACTTTAATCTGCCTTCTTTTTACAGAAACTCCATCTCCAAAATCTGACCGTACAGATGTGTCCGGAATACTCCAAATAGTCGGAAACCACTATTGGATCACCAAAAACGGACTCCAAATGGCTTCGATCTAGCCAAAACATTTTGTACGCCTCAGATCTGCGGCTGTACCTTCGCCGCGAAACACAGGATTCTTCCTCCTGCGGATGACGTGGCAGCTGACGTGGCTACTGACGTGGCACGCGCGTGCCATACACGCGCCTCCCCCCACTCGTCTTCTTCCTTCATCCGCGCGTGGGGCGCGTGTCTGAGACTGGGCCGACGCGCCGGCTGCCTTCACGGCGCGTGGCGGCGCGTGCCGAGACTGGGCCTCACGCGCCTTATTCAGGCGGCGCGTGGGGGCGCGTGCCAACTCCTCTGGGTGTCTGCTTTATATGGTTGGACTCCTCTTCTCGAGCCCTTGCTCCTGGTATGCTCAAAACCTGATTTCGAGCAACTTGATTTCTGGGCAGTTTCAAACAACACGCTGTTTTTGTTCCGAAACGCCACCGACGAGGCTCTGATACCACTTGTTGGGATCTGGGATCCCGCCCAAGACCTTATAGAAATCATTGCAAGCAGAAAAACACACCCACACACAAGGAGACACAATATTTTACGTGGTTCGGCCCAATGCCTACGTCCACGGGAGAGTAACCGGTTATCACTATACCAATGAGGAGATTACAGAAAGATTACAATAGAGAAGGAGCTCACACTCTCCTCACTCAGCCACTCACCCGTCTCCCTCGCTCACACCGAGGGAGACGGTCTCTCCGCCTCACATCTCTCGCACTCTTTGGTTCACGGTTTTCTTCCTCACTTACACCCTCTATTTGGCCTCTCCTCTCACCCTCTCTTTATACACATTGGAGTAGGTGGGAGTGCCTTTGGGTAGCCTCCATTCTTGACCCTTGACATGGTTGGTGGCCACCAAGCTTGACTTGGTTGGTTGCCTTCCATTGTTGACCAACCAACTTGGATGATCACCTCTTTCACACCTGGGTGAATTCAACATTGAACTAGAAGGACAAAGAAGGCAACACTGTTCTGCACCTTGCAACATCCACTAAGCAATATGAGGTAAATCATCATACCCCATCACGCCCGTCCAGTTTTAGATTTTCTTACTGTTCTATACTTTTTTCTTTTGACTTGCTCATTCAAGAATATTTTATAGAGTATTTTTTGTTTCAAACATGACATATATTTGAAGATAATTTGAGAAGTTTCTTCTTTAACATATACAGAACAAGGAGATTATCCAAGAATTGGAAAATTTACATAGCTAAAAGTTCGTTGATGTTTTTTTTTTTTTATAATTAGAACAGGGAAATTGGTTTTGCTTAATTAATTGCCCTGCTTCGTTACAACTTGGAAATGACCTACTAATAGTTTGGTATAGAATTAAAACTGCCAATACATCATCTTGGTGAAGGAAAGCAATCAAACAGTACTTATTGAGCCTCAACTCCCTAAAGTTATAGGGTGGTACATTTAGATTAATTGGGAAAATGTTTTCCATTTTTTTAAATGAAAAACATTTTCTGGCAAAATAAATTTCTTTTTTGTTGATCACAAAAAAATGTTTCCATTAACTTTTGGTTTTTGTTATATGAAATGCCAGAAAATACCAAAAATTCTTTCTAGAAAATATCATGGACTGAAACAAAAAAAGCATAAAGCTACATCCTCCGTTCCACCTTGACTTAAAAGACATTGATGGCTGTTTTGGATTTAGTAATTGACTCCATTTTTGCATGATTTTCTTAACAAAAATGCTTTCCATATTTACAGATAATTAAGATATTACTTAGCAAGAATCCAGCACCCGGAACTCAGTTGGATGTCAATGCTGTCAATGGAAATAATCAGACCACTCTCGACATCTTATTCCAGCTTCAAAGAGAGAAAGAAGACAAAGAAATTGAAACTATCCTTTGTCAAGCAGACGCAGTGACTGCTGGACAGATAATCACCCCACCACCATCCACCGCTGCAACGACACCACCGAAAACCTTCAAACTAAAAGGCCATCCCCCTCCAATCAACTCTAACAACATTATGATTATTGCATCCATTTTGCTTGCAATAACATGCTTTTTAACCGGAGTCTACCCTCCTGGCCGTATCTGGCAATATGATTACAATTACAAGTCAAGTTTCAACACTACTACAACAACAGAATACAAAGCTGGAACCGCAATAATGGCTGCATCGACTATATCTGTATTTTTCATGTTCTTTAATTTGTAAGGGTTTTTTGCTTCTCTGCTTATAATCTGTGTCCTCATTAAGGGCTCTCCTTTGCGCTGGTTGTTCGTTGGAGCGGTAGCAGCATTTTCAACAGCATATTTGCTTGCATTAGCTCTTATAACCCCTGATGAAAAGTTGCCCGCAACTCTAAACATCTTTTTTTCTACATCGGCCATGTTTATCTTCCCTCTTGCCATAGAAGCTTGGATTCATTGCAAGAAGCGTAAAGGGTCACAGGTGACAAATGGTGAAGTTAGAGTGAAAGGGTCTCTCGTTGGAAGCAGTTTTTAGAAACAATATGAACCCTAGCAACATCAATAATTAAGGAACATACTTGTGGCAGGATGTATAAATAACGGAGCTGCTAGGTTTGTTATTGTAAAGTATGGGTATTTCTGTGTATGAAGTTTGAAATATTACCATATGATATAACATCATAATTCGTGGTTTATCGCTACGCGATCTAGTTTCTTCTTTTCCATTCTCCTCCAATTAATTGTGTATCTTATGTTATGTATGAATTCTCATTTTGTATGTTAAATGTAGTTTTGTTTATATAAATTCATTACCATTAGAATTCTGTAACTTCATGGAAAGAAAAGAAAATTATACCAATGGTTCCATACTTTACCTTTAATGTCAATTTATTACATGTAATTTCAATTTCGTTAATTTTTTGCTTGAATTGAATGTCTATAATTAGTTCAACTGTTAAATGAATAAAAATCAGAGTGTGCATAGTGATTCAATGCTTTTGCTTAATTAATTTTAATCTCAAGTAATTAGGAAAGGAGTTGGTGAATGATCATTTTCATTGAGCCAGAGCCAGTTTATTGGTAGACTTTTGTAGAAAGTAAGAAATACTACAGAAGTTCACTTGCCTCGGTAGATCATTCTATTTTAGTTATTACCTATTTGCGCCTTATGAGGTAATAAGATCATTCATTATGAATTTATTGGGACAAATAACAAAGTCCTTGTCATGACCCGAACCCGTCCCTATGGGTTAAGGACATAACCGGCCAGTAATCCTGAGATTACCTACGGCCTCAACTGAAACAAACGTAACTCAACAGAGTAAAGGGGCCAAACGGAAGCACAAATTTAAAACTTTGTCCATAGAGCCGTGCTTATATACACATCAAAACAAACCACTTACTTATACGTTAATAACCCACATCAAAAGTACAATACCATAAAATTCTTTACAGACAGGATCATCCAAACTGAGTCAACCCCTATCAAAAATATATACAGATATACATAAAGTCCTTGCCAACAAGACAAAATGTAAATACATAACAAAATGGCAAGGATGGGTCTCGTGCGTGAGACACAAGGCTGACTCTTCAAAACTCATGTTGTTCCTGGCAGACTTCACTAGGGCTGGGTTTGGACTTCTCTTGGCTCACCTACAAACACATGAATGAGCGTGAGCGATAGCCCAGTGAATAATATCAGGTACAGAGGTTACATATCAATATGTAGAACAACATGCTCCAAACGGCCTTGGGCCCAATTCATACTTCTATTTAACAGATATATATACTTACACAAAATTTAGATCAAGCAACTGTAGTTTCAACATGCTGGCCTTTGTCCCATTCAGATTTCCATTCATGTCAAAACGGCCTTCGGCCCATTCATTTATGTCGAAACGGCCTTCTGCCCATTCATTTCTGTCAAAATGGCCTTTGGCCCATTCATTTACGTCAAAACGGCCTTTGGCCCATACATTCGTGTCATAATGGCCTTCGGCCCACTCATTCATGTCAAAACGACCTTCGGTCCATTCATATAGGTCAAAACGACCTTCGGTCCGTTCATTTCTATCAAAACGACCTTCGGTCCATTCATTTCTATCAAAACGACCTTCGGTCCATTCATTCATTCATGTCAGACTTTTGTCCACAATCCCAATTAGCAACTCATAAAGCTTATAAGGGAATAAACAATTGGACATTGACAAGCTTTCGAATATTGATATTACTCACAGTGATTGGCTTGTTGATTCGCCCTGGAGCTTGACCCTACACATTCCATGAACACAAAAGGGTCATTAACAATTCAATCCGTTCCTTAATTCACATATTCCTCTTTAGGCTTTATTCTTATCTCATTAACTCATTTACAATGCTTAACATATGCCTAAGAGTGCTTACAAGTGAAAGAGAACGGAAAATGAAACACAGAACGCATGAACAAAATTTCAGAAAACAGGGTCCTCGCTCGAGCGTGTACTTCACCGCTCGAGCGGACCCAAGAGGCCTACAAAAGTACTAGTTACCTCAAAATTACGCTCGAGCGTGAATTATGGCGCTCGAGCGGAAGGCCTGTCTACAAAAGCTCCCCGCTCGAGCGTGACATATCCCGCTAGAACGAACATCCAACTCTGCAAAAAGTGCTGGGAGCACGAAATTTACGCTCGAGCAGAGGTTCTACCGCTCGAGCGGACCTGAAAATTCTGGAAAACCCAGAATGTGTTCTTGAGCTCGAATTCAGTTTCCAGCCAACATATCTTGCATGCAATGGCTCAAATCTCAAATATAATTATACTAACATGAGGTAAACCCCAAATCACAACCCAATGGAGCTCAGTTCACAAATAATTCACATGCATTGCCCCAATCTCCCATCAAACTCATTCTAACATAACAAATTCATACATTCAAACTCATATCTTCATAAATTGTACATGCATGTGATGAATTAGCCACATTCTCAGCTTAGTTAACACAAATGGTGATCAAAACATGAGTTTCAACCAAAACTCTACATGAATCATGTATTTTAAGCTTATACATGCCATTACAACACAATTTCTTACATGCTTGCATATGTCAAGCTTTAATTCAACAAAACCAACCCAATTTCATTTCAATCTTACTCTTGATCACCCAATTAGCTTGAACACACAAAATTACAAACTATAATCCAAGAATTACTCACCTAGAAGTTTTGATTCTCACAATCTATAACAATTCTTGGATTATCTTCAAGGTTCCCAAGCTTTAAGCCACAATTTGCACAATTCTCTCCTCTCTCCCTCTCTAACAGCCGGCTCTCTCCCTTTCTCAAGGTTTGATCAGCCAAAATGAATACATAGGAGAGAATGGGAAGTGTAGTGCCCTTACCCAACAATTCCCACTAACTCATAATAATAGTAATAAATAATTGGGCACCAATTTACCAATTTAATCAACTTAATCTGGTTCGAATCAATTTTTCAATTAAATTTCACCGTAGGCTCTAAAAATTATGCTAATCGCAATGGCGTAATCAATTTCGGGTTCTGTGGCCGATAAGGCCCTCAATTTAATTTCCAAAGCAGATTATTCAAACAGATATTCCTACGGTGAACAGATAAAACTTCAAAATCACATATATTCACATAATGGCACATAAAATCATGCTAAACACATAATCATACTCAATTTAAGGACCAATTAGCACACTACGGAACAGGGGTATCACAGTCTTCCCCCCTTTAGGAAGTTTGGTCCTCCAAACTTAATTTACCTTCGTCGGGAAACAAATGTGGATAGCGTAGACGCATTTCCTCCTCTTTTTCCCATGTAGCATCCGTCCCATAGTGTTCTTTCCATTCTACTTTCACCATTGGGATGGACTTGCTTCTCAATTGTTTCACTTGCCGATCAACAATTCATTTCGGCCATTCAGCATATTCTACATTTTCATCAATAGCAAGCCGGTGATAATCAATCACATGTAACAGGTCTCGGAGGTAACCCCTCAACATCGACATATGAAACACATTATGGATTTGCTCGAATCCCGGTGGCAAAGCAACTCTGTAGGCAACTGGGCCAAGCCTCTCCAAAATCTGAAACGACCTAATATAACGGGGCGGCAACTTGCTCTTTTTCCCAAATCTGACTTGGCCTTTCATCGGAGAAACACGGATGAACACATGGTCACCAACCTCATACTCAAGAGGCTTTCTCCGAACGTCTGTATAATTCTTTTGTCGGTCCTAAGCTATTTTGAGCCTTTGACGAATAGTCTTGATTTTCTCAGAAGTGTCTTGCACAATTTCTGGCCCAAGCAAAGCTCTATCCCCGACCTCTGTCCAACAAATAGGTGATCTACACCTCCTACCATATAAAGCCTCGTATGGTGCCATACCGATGCTGGAGTGGAAGCTGTTATTATAGGCAAATTCTGTAAGTGGCAAATAATTTTCCCAACTCCCCTGAAAATCCAAAGCACACATGCGAAGCATATCTTCCAGAGTTTGTATCGTTCGTTCTGACTGCCCATCTGTCTATGGATGGAATGCAGTACTGAACTTTAGTTCTGTTCCCATGGCTTCCTGCAAACTCTTCCACAATCTAGATACAAATTTCAGATCTCTATCCGACACAATAGATACCGGAACTCCGTGTAAACGAACAATTTCATCAACATAAATAGTAGCCAATCTATAAGCAGTAAATGTAGTTTTGACAGGCAGAAAATATGCAGATTTAGTTAGTCTATCAACTACAACCAATGCAAAATCCATACCTCGAGAAGTCCGAGGCAGGCCAACAACGAAATCTACAGTCACATGTTCCCATTTCTATTCAGGAATAGGGAGAGGTTGAAGTAGACCGCCTGGTTTCTGATGTTCAGCCTTGACTTGCTGACACTGAAGGCACTTGGACACATATTCTGCAATCTCTTTCTTCATTTTTGGCCACCAGTAGGTTTGTTTCAAATTCCGATACATTTTATTGTTATCCGGATGCATAGCAAATACGGATCTGTGGGCTTTATCTAAAACCCTCTTCTTTAGTTCCGGGATATTAGGGACACATATTCTGTTCCAGAATTTCAACACTTCATTCTCAATGTTAAATTCTGCTTTTGGACTTGTCTCAAATTCATCAATTACCTTTCTAAAGAACTCATCCTCTTTCTGTTTCTGCTTAATTTCATCAACAATTGCCGGCTCGGCTATAATAGCGGCTATCAATCCGCCCTGTTCACCTACTACCACTTCAATTTCAGACTTTTCAAAGTCTTGCAAAATCTCCCTTTGTTCAGTAAGCAAACAAGCCATACTCCCTGTTGATTTTCTGCTCAAGGCATCAGCCACTGTGTTAGCTTTCCCGGGATGATACTGAATCTCTAGATCGTAGTCTTTTATCAGTTCTAGCCATCTTCTCTGATGCATATTCAACTCTTTCTTCGTGAAGAAGTATTTCAGGCTCTTATGATCTGTGTAGACTTCACACTTTGCCCCATACAAATAATGCCGCCATATTTTCGAAGCAAAAATAATTACGGCCAATTCTAGGTCATGTGTTGGATAATTCTTCTCGTGTGACCTCAACTGTCGGGAGGCGTAAGCAATAACCTTTCCGTTCTGCATTAACACACAACCCAAGCCCTTATAAGATGCGTCACTGAAAATCACAAAATTTTCCGTACCTGAAGGTAGGGTCAAAATTGGTGCAGTGGTCAATCTTGTCTTCAATTCATGAAAGGCTGATTCTCTTTCACTATTCCACTCAAATGGTTGTCCTTTATGTGTCAATTGGGTAAGAGGTACTGCTAATTTTGAAAAGTCCTTCACGAACCTCCTGTAGTACCCAGCTAAGCCCATGAAACTGCGAACTTCGGTCACATTGTAACAAGCCCGCGGGGGACCTCGCTACAGCTCGGACTCGACTTTGTAGTCACGGTTCTTAATATGAACCAAAGAGTCCAAATCCGGCAAATTGTTTTTTTGAGAAAATTGATTTTTTGAAAGAAGTGCCAAACATGGACTGCTTTGCCAGATACAGAGTCGCCACCTAAATATTTTATTTTGGGAAATTTAGGAAACCCTAACTCGGTGCCAAAAGGCCACGTGTCCGTCATCACCAAAGTTGCCTCGGCTCGGGAACTTGGGTACGATTGGGGAAGGTCACTTCGTGAGCACCCCCGCTCGCCCGGTCATAGACCGGCCTCTACTAACCATGATATCAATTTTTGAAAACATTGTGAGTTCTTATTCCGGTTTATTAGCCTAGGTTACTATGTGATGCGCACAGCATACAAGTATAGATCGGGTCGCCTGAATTGGAACGAAACATTTCATGTTTGTTTTTTAAAGAGGTTTTGCTACCCGCAGGTAGGCTTTCAAACATTTGATGATTTATTCCAATTTAAGTAACCCAACCTTCACCCACAGGCATTCAGGCAGTTATATCAAATAAGCACATAGCCTCATGGTAAGCATGCTATTCATGGCAGTCACTCACACGCATGCAAGGATGCTAAAGCATAGAACTTACCGAGTACTCCAAGCCAAAATAGAAACTCATTAGAAATTATGCATGATCCTAAGTATACAAAAATGCCTAATGCAACACATGCAAAATGCAACTATAGCAGGCTCGGCTATTCTAAACATGGCATATGGAATGCTACAGCTAACATGTATTCAATTTGGAATTGAAAGTACAATGCAGTTAGTATGATGCGCCGAGCCCGGTGCATGCAAAACGGATGAATGATGCAAACATGCTGTCATACTGTATGCTAATTGGAATATGCCCTAATCTAACCATCATAAGCGGATAAATAAAAGGGAGAAAGACGCGGGGTTGGAAGACATACATCACACTCACGCACACTTATTACAGTTGTGCCCTCACTCAGAGGGTCCGAATAAATATACAGTCCCAATATTACAGTCCCGAATAAAAGAATATTACAGTCCAAATATTACAGAATCCTAATTAATTAATGAATTAACTAAGAAAGCAAGTAAAACTGGCATGCAAGCCAGGGACTGCCTTGCTTCTGATGGATGACGCATGTCCGGATTGTCTTGCGCGGAAATCCACCAGAATGCCCCAATTAGCCTCTGTTTACACCTGTTCTTGAAATGCGTGCCAAGCTCCAGAAAGTTGCTGATTCTTTATTTTGCTGCAACAGAGAGCAGGAAAGGGGCATAGCAATGTATTTGCACAAATATATGCATGTCTCGATCCTCGTGCCACCAATCGCGCATACCGAGGCATGATGGCCGAGGAATCGAAATGCACAACTCAATATAGGATGAATGCACATGAAACTACAGCTAAAACCTAACTCCATCATGGATAATCCGGAGTGTCGGTGACTGGGGAATTGAGACACATTCCGTCACTCGGAGTACGAAATGTACCTCGTTTCCCGTGCCCGGGCTAACTCCTATCCCGGACACGATGCAATATGCATGATATGCATGAAATGCAACTAGTATACAATCCTAACATACACAATGCTATGGAAGTGAGATGCCTCGAAATGCGTGCACACGGGCACGCAAACCGAGAAAATGACAGTATGCAATGAAAATGAGGCGCCTTGAAATGCGTGCACATGGGCACGCAAACCGAGGCGATGGCATACGCAATACAATGAAAATGAGATGCCTCGAAATGCGTGCACACGGGCACGCAAATCGAGGCAATGGTAAAATGCAATGTAAATGACATGAAAATGTGATATGGACTTATACCAACATGAGTGAGCCTCAGCCACACTCACACAGGATGCCGGCGGATGAAAATGAAGTGCCTCGAAATGCGTGCACACGGGCACGCAAACCGAGGCGATGGCAGAATGTGATGAAATGACATGGAAACATGATATGGACTTATACCAACATGAGTGAGCCTCAGCCACACTCACATAGGATGCCGGCGGATAAAAATGAGGTGCCTCGAAATGCGTGCACACGGGCACGCAAACCGAGGCAGTGGCAAAATGCGATGAAATGTCATGGGAATGACAAATGGGCTTATACCAACATGAGTGAGCCTCAGCTACACTCACACAGGATGCCAGCGGATAAAAATGAGGTGCCTCGAAATGCGTGCACACGGGCACGCAAATCGAGGCAATGACGGAATGCGATGCAATATGGAAAAAATGATATGCAAGCATGCTAATGGAATTTCAGCACTAAAATATGGGGAAAAACAGTCCCGAAATGAGGCGAAATGATACCAAATGCAAGGAATTGTCCCGAAATGCGAATTTAGGCACCCGAAATGGCCTATAGCTATGCCAAACATGCACAATATGGACATGCAATGCAAAGACAGAAGCTAGACAGTCCCAAAAAAGGCACTTTCACAGTTATAAACATGGCCAAACAGCAAGCATAGGTATGGCAAAAATGGCATGCAAGAATAGGGGCCAAAAGAGGGGTAATGAAGCAAGTGATATAAGAAAAACTCAAACTGAAAAATTTCCTTCTACAACATTGAAGAGGGACCAAAAATATGAATATTTACAGTATATGGCAGACCTCAAATCAGTATACAAACATGATAGAAATGTGATGCAAAATTAGGCTCAAAAGTGGCTACAACATGAAGTATACAAAATAATCACCAAACAGCCAAAGACCCTTAATAAAACATGTAGAATGGACCAAAATAAGCACTTTTCCAGAACTGTGAAATGGCCAAAAACAAAAGCATGGTAGGCTAACTAAACATGCAAGAATGGGGAATAAAAGAGAGATATAACATGAAGTGACCTATGGGGGTCCCAAACCATGAAAGGACCTAAATGAAATATGAAGAATGGACCAAAATAAGAACTTTTTCAGAACTGTAAAATGGCCAAAAACAAAAGCATGGTAGGCTGCCATTGCATGCAAGAATGGGGAAGAAAAGAGGAGTATAAAGGTAGGTACAACATGGAAATCCCAAATGGTGTTGAGCCCTTCTTCAATGTTGAAGAGGGGCTCAAAATAAGCCTAATATCAGTTTATCACATGCTCGAAAATAAATTGCTCATGGGCCAAAAATAGCATGCAAGATTGTGACATATAAGAGGATCAATGAAGCAAGTGTGTCATGGAGGGCTCAAACAGGGTTGAGCCCTTAATGAAAAGTGAAGATGAGCTCAAAAGAGGGCCCTTTTCAGTTAGGGCCGGAGCTTGAAACAAAAAGCAAGTGGGGCTTACAAATGAATCAAGAAAAAGGGTCAAAATGAAGAAAAGGTTACTCACCCTTGAAGACTCAAACTTTTGTTGCTTCTTGGATGAATTTGCAGCTTCTTTGGCCTTTGAGAAACCTTCCTTGTTGCTGGAAATGAGGTGGTGGTGGTAGAGCTTGGTGGTGTAGAAGGAATGATGGTTAGGGACTTAGAGATTTTTCAAGAAATGAGAGGTATGGAGATGGAGTTGTGTATGGAGGTTTGAAGAAGAGTTTTTCTAACCCCAAAATACTACAAGGCTTGCTTGCTATATAGGCCAACAAGGGGGTGTAAAGGTGGGGGAAAAGGAGAGTAATATTCCCCCACAAAATATCCCCCGGATAAAGATCTTTTCTAGGGGATAAAGCTCCACAGCTGTAAAGTGCACAGTGCAAAGAATACGGCCGGCCTGGTACTTTTGCTGCAGGTGGCCGGCCGGCCACACCCCCTAGCCGGCCGGCTAGGGGTCAAAAGGTTCAATGAGATTTTCTGGCCGGCCACCAACTGATGGTGTTCTCCTATGTGTGTACAACACAACCATGTGGTTAAAATTCCAAGAAAGTGGGTCCAAGGGGTTCAACATTAGCCCGGAAGGAGGGGGTCAAAAGGGTCAAGTTGAATTAATGGCCGGCCATGAACTTTTAGGGTCCTCTCATGTGTGTACATCACAAATATGTGGTTCAAAGTTCGAGAAAAAGGGTCCAAGGTGTTCAACATTAGCCCGGAAGGAGGGGGTCAAAAGGGTCAAGTTGAATTAATGGCCGGCCATGAACTTTTAGGGTCCTCTCATGTGTGTACATCACAAATATGTGGTTCAAAGTTCGAGAAAATGGGCCCAAGGTATTCAACATTAGCCCGGAAGTGCGAAAAACGGGCGCCAGAGGGCGTCGGAGGATGTATAACTGGCTGCTGCAACAATTGCTGGCCTCCCACCCTTCAGTGACCTCCCTGGTGATAAAACAGAGGTACCTGCCAAAAATGAACGAAAACCGTTGCAAAACGAATGCGCGGGGACCAAAACACGCAGTTCGAGGTCCCGAAAATGGGCTGTTAAGCACCGAAAGTGGCGTTCGGCCACGAAGTGGGCTTCTCAGACCCCAGTGTCCCTCAAAAGGGATGAAATAAGATGCATGCCAAAATTTAGAGCAAACGGAGATGGTTAAGCGGTCCCGAACCGAGGCACACGGCCTGACGGCTCTGAAAACCGGGAACCGGGCTCCGAAATGGGAAAAATGGCCTACGGCCACCAAATGTAGCCTACGGACATTGAGAGATGGTTTACGGGACCTCTCCCTCCCCTCAGGAAAAGAAACAGAGAAAACCGAGTCTGGTTCGCAAACCGAGACAAGGCACAGAAGAGGGTTCGGAAGTCCGGAGGCAGGGCTCACGGCCGCAACTCTGAAACTTCTGAACGAGCACATTATGCAACATCACCGAGCGCTCAATCGGTGACGTCTGAGTCTTAAGGTCGGTCAAAAATGGGGTGTCTACAGTTGCCCCTCTTTGACAGAACTCGGAAGTCATAAGTGACGGGAGTGAATGTCAAAGCCCAGAGACGACCCATTTTTGACAAGGCCGAAGACTTAGACAAACAGATAGGATAAACAGAGATGTGCCCGCAGGCATGCCCGCAGGCAGGGGGCAAAATGCAAATGATATGCAAGAAGCCGAAGGTAACCCAATGATCATGCAAATGCAGCAAGCTGTAATGAAGCAAGTATTCACAAATAGATGCAACAGTTTTAAGCAAGAATGCAAAGCAACAACTACATTTCATGCAGTTAAGAATGCGGAGCATTATTCAATCCCCGCCACGTCTCACACGGAGAAGATACGATACCTGCGCGATTCGTCTGGTCGCACCAGCCTCAATTGAACCGTACATACAATATCGTGCCTGCAAAAAGAGAGAAATTGCAACAAGTACAATATGCTAACAACATATATTTAATGTGATTCCGAAAGTTCGACACACGCAGCGTCGGTGAGTGAACGCATCGCAATGCAAGAATGGAACATGCGTGACAACGTATGCTCAAACATGGAGGTATGCCAATATCAAGAAATGTACATGACAAGGCAAGTATGCTCATGAGAATGCAAGATAATGTGACACGAGCATGAATCAGGGTGTCCGTTTGTCATGAAACAACGAGTACGGAAACACGTGTTTCGACGAAGGCAACTCGATCGCGGCCTCCGATCCACTTCCCTGAAGGGTTACAACTCATTCAAAAAGGATACACTTTGATTTCGATGAGTGATGATGAGACACAAGTCAGAACCTGAAGCCGAAGTTCCGGCGGAGCTATTTCGCGACCGGAAGTGTACTTTTCTTGAACTTTTTCAGGTCCCGGGAACTCCGATCTTCCTCAAAATTTGCAGAGAGCTAGGTGGGCATGTGGGGGACATGGCCGGCTGTTCATCTTCCCAAGGGGAGGTGGCCAACCGGTTTCCCATAAAGTGGATAGCTGGCCGGCCAGTTATCCAAAAAGCAGATAGCTGGCCGGCTAGAAAAATGGGCCGGCCGGCCATTTGCCAGATCCAAGGGTATTTTGGTCTTTTTCACTCCCTTTTTGCATGCTTCTTCAACCAAGACCTTGAGCCTATAAAAGGCAGCCGAGGCCCCCTTCCTTTCTTGCCTTCTACACCACTTTCTTCTCCAGATCTGAGTTTCATACGCGTTTTCCAACGCCCCGTGCAAATTGTTTCCGCAAAAACATTTAGTTTCAAGCACTTTGAAGCGATTAAATTCCGGCTTCGGAGCTTATTTTTGCATTTTCGCCACTCGAGGTAAGTTTATCTCAATATTTGGAATATTTTCTCGGGAGTTGACTTTTGTTGACTTTTTATTTCCCGAGAGTTGACTTTTGTTGACTTTTTTCAATTTTGGCTCATTTTGCTCATTTTTGCTCCTTTTTTTGCAGATTCTCTGGAAATGGCGGGTAATTCTTCCCACGGCGGAGGTTTTCCAGGTGCCGGAGATGATTTCGATCCCATGACTCTACCCCCGAGGACCCGACCTTTTATTCCCGGGAGGTACCGTCCGCCAGCACATGTCCTTCCTCGTGCTGTCTTCCGTCATTTTACTAGCTTCGACGAGCGAGCACCCGTGGATCTGCTTCTCCGAGAGCCGGAGCACCACCTCTCTCATGAGGCCCGAGAGGTATTTACTTCATTTTCTGTATTCTTCCTAGATTTCGCACCTTTGCCATGATTGAACACGCAGTTTAGCTTATGACATAGTACTTTGCTTTCATCTTGAACATGTAATTTCAACATCCGAATTTCTGAACACCCGGCTCATTAATTAATTGCGAACACATAGCCCACATTAGAACACACGGCTCAAACACTGATTTGTCGAACACACAGCCCACACTTTAAATTTTCTGAACACGCAGCCCAGATTAGATAGTGAACACGCAGCCCACAATTTAACTGAAAGTTGAACACGCAGCCCAAACTTCAAATTTTCTGAACACGCAGCCCAGATAGATAGTGAACACGCAGCCCATAATTTAACTGAAAGTTGAACACGCAGCCCAAACTTCAAATTTTCTGAACACGCAGCCTAGATAGATAGTGAACACGCAGCCCACAATTTAACTGAAAGTTGAACACGCAGCCCAAACTTCAAATTTTTTGAACACGCAGCCCAGATAGATAATGAACACGCAGCCCACAATTTAACTGAAAGTTGAACACGCAGCCCACAATTTAACTGAAAGTTGAACACGCAGCCCAAACTTCAAATTTTCTGAACACGCAGCCCAGATAGATAGTGAACACGCAGCCCACAATTTAACTGAAAGTTGAACACGCAGCCCAAACTTCAAATTTTCTGAACACGCAGCCTAGATAGATAGTGAACACGCAGCCCACAATTTAACTGAAAGTTGAACACGCAACCCAAACTTCAAATTTTCTGAACACGCAGCCCAGATAGATAGTGAACACGCAGCCCACAATTTAACTGAAAGTTGAACACGCATCCCAAACTTCAAATTTTCTGAACACGCAGCCCAGATAGATAGTGAACACGCAGCCCACAATTTAACTGAAAGTTGAACACGCAACCCAAACTTCAAATTTTCTGAACACGCAGCCCGGATAGATAGTGAACACGCAGCCCACAATTTAACTGAAAGTTGAACACGCAGCCCAAACTTCAAATTTTCTGAACACGCAGCCCAGATAGATAGTGAACACGCAGCCCACAATTTAACTGAATTTGCATGTAGCTTATTCCACTTATTGGCACACAGCCCAGTTCAATCTCATTGGTACACAGCCCATTCATTTCATTGGCGCACAGCCCATTCATTTCATTATTGACACATGTATTCATTCTGAATGCAGGTTGGTTCCCGCAGTGTGCGGGGGTATGGTTCCACCATCGCGCGGGACTGGTATGCTAAGCTCCCGGAGGGCATCCGAGACTTAGTAGACTTGGCAGGGTTCGGGCCCTTCTGCGTCGGGTTGTCACGTTGCCCTGCCAGGAGGACACTGATGGCAGCCTTGGTAGAGAGATGGTGGGACACCACCAACTCCTTTCATTTCTCTGCTACCGGGGACATGACCATGACCCCTTTTGACTTCGCTGTATTGACCGGCCTTGACATCGGAGGTTGGTCCATCCCCTACGATGAGGATATAGGCGAGTGGGAGGCCGCCTGGACATATCTATTGGGGGCTCGCCCGCCTGTTGACAGGGTCTCTGGGAGAGTCCGATACACTTGGTTCTCTTCCCATTTCCGGCGGGCGGAGATGGTGCCTGAGACTCCCGAGGAGACAGAGCAGTATGCCCGTGGTTTCCTTATGTTCCTCTTCGGGACTACCCTGTTTGCCGACAGAGGGAACACAGTTGGGCTATACCTGCTGAGCGCTCTGGTTGACCTATCACAGGTCCATCGATATGACTGGGGTGGCGCCGGCCTGGCTACCCTTTACTTTTATATGAGCGCAACCTCCCGCGGGCGGGGCGATTTACTTGGCGGCTACTGGAGAGCCTGGGAGGTACTTTTTTGTCCTCTTGATTTACGTTTCTGCTCTTCATTACTTGTACATTGCACACACAGCGCACTTTTACAGTCTGTATTTTGCTCTCAGCATTTCGTACTTACATTCTGCACTGCTTTTCTCAGCTATGGGTCTATGTATACTTCCCATCATTAGCCCCAGAGTTGGAGGTGGCGGGGATTCTCATGACCCCATACTCATTGACACTGTGCGACATTTAGAGGTACCTCAGAACTTTCAGTTCCTTTTATTTTCATCTTTGATTTGCCCTGTAAATTCTCGATTTCTGATTGGTTTATGCATTTATCATCCGCAGATCACATGGCAGCCCTGGGTGTCCCTGGGTGATGGTCTCCGACTTCAGTATACCGGAGCGTCGGACATCTCCCAGTATAGGGTCCTGCTTGAAGGGCCGGTTGGCAGGGCATGGTTCCTGGGGGAACGCTTTCTGCGCCAGGTATGGGGGTATCTTTCTCAGGATCCTCCCGCAGTACCTCCAGCCAGTATGCGGACTGCTGACAGGCTCTCTTACTCGGAGGTAGTCGGCGCCATGCTGGGCAGTGATGCTTTATTATATGTTGAGGAGGGGGACTACGCCACTTACCGTCACATATATTTGATGCCTCCATTGATGGAAGCTCGTATCCCGATGATGAGGCCTGCCGGTATGTCATCCTCGGGCTAGGCTCGGGCTCGGGCTGCAGACGCCCCTTCTACTAGCAGGGCCGGTACATCTAGAGGTGGGAGTAGACCGGTTCCTCCGGTTCCGTCGACTCATCCTCATCCCGGATGGCCAGATATGCCTACTGAGTTGATGGCGTGGCAGTATGGGGCTAGCTTTCCGACTCCGATTCCACTAGAGCCTCCGATGCCCAGTGATCGATACGCCATTGATCCGGACTCACCGCCGGTATGCTCCACTTTTTTCATTCATCATTCAGATGTTTAGACACTCTTCTGTTCACTGATGATTATGAGCTCATTTTTGCAGCCATCGCGAGGGTACATGGAGGAGGTGGTTGGACTGGTGGCCACACTCGAAGGCATGGTCCTGCGTAGGGAGGCACAGTTGTCTGTCGCGGGCATTCAGGTACCCTTCAGTTTTCTGGCATTTATCATACTTCTGATGACATGCTGATTTCTACTGCATCGATAGACTATTTGTGTAGAGCACATCTGACACACACCCCACTTGTACACTGTATTTACATGCACCCACTTCATGTAGCCTTTGCTTGTATCTGCATCTGATGTATATATTTGGACTGATGTATTTGAATTGAACTCTTTGTTTTCAGATGCCTTCATGGTCCGGTCAGCCGCAGGCCAGGCCACCTGGGCCTCCTTGGGGAGTTGGGCCATCTGGGCCTTTTCATGGAGTTGGGTCACCCGGGCCTTTTCAGGGGGCGGGGTCATCTCGGCCTTCCCGAGGAGCCGGGCCATCTAGACCTTTTCGAGGAGCTCGAGGAGGGCCTGTCCGCAGACGCAGGGCTCACGTTGTGGAGGTGGAGCCTGATGAGGAGGAGGAGGATGCTGAGGAGGAGGAGGAGGCTACCGATCGTCAGTCAGAGACATCTGCTGAGGAGGGGGGCTCCGGTTTTGGCTCGGGGAATAGAGGCGAGGCTGAGGGGGATCCTGAGGATGACAGCTCCGACTCAGATGGTGGTGCGGAGATTGTCCCGCAGAAGAGGATGAGGCGTGCTTCTCGTTCCCGCTCCCGAGGACTTTGATGTTGCTATTTCCTGCTTTATTTTTCTTTTTGCCAGTAGTTTGTAGCACTTTGCACATTGTTAGGCAGTTTTATTTTTTGTAAAACTTGTACCTTTGTTTGTTGTAAAGCATGATGGAATGAAATAGCTTTTGAACAGGTGTTTGTATTTTAAACTTTTAGCATCGTATCGCATCATTTATTTCGCACAAAAATGAAATTGAATGGAAATGCGCATTGTGTAATCACCAAGTCAGGTAGTGAACCGACGCAACAAACTAAGCAACTCAACTTACTAAGATATAACAGAATCTTTAGCAAGTTTACAACTCGATAAGCAAAATGCAACAACGCAAATAAACAAGACTTTAACAAAAATTGCTTAAACAGAGAGCAATGACTCAAAAACACAAAACACGTCCGCTCGACAAACAACTCCATAAGCAAAACAACAACTCGATAAACAAAACTCAACAACAACAAAGTGTACTTCTGACGATCTGGGCATCGGAACGCATCCGAAACAGAGGGAGATGAAGGCCTTTGACTTTCCCGTTGCATGGAAACGCTTGGAACTCTCCCTCGAAGAGTAAAACAGGGCCAAGGAGATACACTGGAGCATTGCCGGCCATCCCTGGGAGCCGACCGGCCATTTTTTGTAGAGAGAGACAGCTGGCCGGCCATTTCTGAAAAAGTAGATGGCTGGCCAGCCAGAAAAGGTGGCCGGCCGGCCACTCAGTCCTGCAGCCACCAGATTTTTGACACGTGTCCCCGTGAATAGTGTTTTTCCTTCTATAAAAGCCTCAACTTCGGGAACATTCATTTCATCTTAGTTTTAGACAAAGATGGAGGCGTTTCTCGCAGAAAATATCACATCTTGGATCTCTTCTTTGGATGGCTCGAAAAAGCTGAACTTCCGGGGTTTCGGCTTGAATGCACTATTCACGCTGAGCCGTACTCCGCTACAGCTTCCTTTTCTCCATGCCGCGGCAAGGTTCTGGAATCCAGTGACGCACGTTTTTAGCTTTGGCGGCCAAGAGGTATGTCCCACTTTCGAAGATTTTCAAGTTTTGATGGAGTCTGAATGCTCTGAAGTGATCTTGCCCCAGCTCCGTTTTGGCCACGCTCAGGCTTTAGGGCGGATGTGTGGGCTCACGGCGCATGACGCTCAATCTCTGATCTGCAGTGGGGAGCTAGACATCCTCGGCTTGATCCATCGTTTTTCCGACGCCGGTGACCGCAGCAACCATTATTGGCAGGGTTTCCGGCAACACGCCCTCTGCTTATGTTTGTTGTCTCACTTTCTGCTTTCCTCGGGCTTCGGCGGGGCTAGCATTCGCCTGATTGAAGTCGCCCAAGGTTTGAGAAAAGGAAAGAGCTGTATTGCCATGACCTTGGCCGAGACACTGATGGGCTTAGATTCTGTCTATCGCCGGGAGGTGACTAGGTTTGCTGGGAGTCCACTGCTGCTGCAGGTAATGTTTCCCACCCAACCTTACATATATTTGCTCACATCACTCGGCCCTCAGGCTCGGTTTTTCTCACAAAACCCTTGTCTCACTTTTCTCTCATCGTACATCTCTCTGTTCTTTACTCTCTCATTTTCTATCCCTCCCCTAGGTATGGTTAATGGATAAGTTGCAGGTTGTGGACTCTTGCCCAGCTTATTTAGCTCGAGGCTACTTCTTTCGGCAACGCCTAGTCAATGCTCTTGACGAAAGGTGGTGGTTCGATTGGATGCGCAATTTGTCCGCAGACGGCATTGCTTGGCGTTGTCCTTGGCTCAACCTCCCGGCAATGAGCTATAGTATGTCTCAGCTGATTGGGATCCAATTGATTGGTCTAACCCACTGCGTATTCTATTTTCCGTTTCGGTTCCTGCGTCAGTTTGGTCATGATCAGACTTGCCCACCGGAGGGGATTGAGTACCCAGCCGCTTTCCCGATCCGGGGTGCACAGCTTGCCCGATTTGCCACGGCATGGAGGACTAGAGAGATCCTGGCCCCTGCTTCAACTTTCAGTTGCACTTTGTCCGATGAGTGCCTGGATTGGCTCAATGAGGAGGCACAGGTTGGGCCTAGCTTGGCATCAGATGCTCCGTCCAGCTCTGGGAGGGGACGCAGAGATACTTGATTCAACTATGCCCCAAATTTATTGCTTATTTAGCATTTTCAAGTTTTCTTTATGAATGTACTAAAAAGCAACCACAATTGTAATGCAAGAGCAGGAGAACTCTATTTTGAAATCAATGAAAGTTGTGGTACTGAAAATTTTCCGCCTTTGGTCCAAAAATGGTCTTAGTCGTAAAAAGATTGATTTGAACAAAGTCAACTTTTATTAAAACTTTTCAAAACTATTTTCGATGTGGATCAGAACTGGACACGCCGAAAATCTGTCACTGAGATGCACAACCCCAGATCCCTGCAACTGGAAAGTTGCCCCTAGTCTGAAGAACAATGCGGCACTTCATAGCAACGGAAAGTTGCCCCTTGTCTGAGTAACTTTGCACCGTCGCGGCAACGGAAAGTTGCCCCTAGTCTGAACAGCACTGTACCGGAGATCACGATAAATGCTGATGGATAAAGATGACTGAGATGATCAAAATGGACAGAGTTGATCGGGGAAAAGTTATGGCTGAACTTCGAGGTGAAGTTGCCTACGTATCCCAAAGATGGGAATCAAGCCTTACGTAGTTCAGGCTAAGGTTCACTCGAGTATTTTCACTCTCCTTTTGCGCTCTAACCTTTGCCAAGGCCGCCCTTTGCGGGTTTTCAACCTTGCGAGCTCAGTTTTTATATTTTCTAATTTTTTTGTGCTCTGACTTTTGCCTAGGTCGCCCTTTCGGGTTTTCGGCCTAGCGAGCCTCTCAAGGATAGTATTTCTTCAACTTGTCCATATTGATCGGTTGTGAGAACTCCAAACCATCTAGATCCATCAGAACCACAGCTCCACCTGACCAGATAGCTTTGATGATGTAAGGACCAGTCCAATTAGGTTTGAACTTGCCCCTTGGGTCGTGGATGGGAGCTCGGTTGTCTTTGAGCACCAAATCTCCTTCTTTCAAATTCCTGGACTTAACCTTCTTGTTGAAAGCCCGGGCAATTCTTCGTTGATAGCCTTGGATGTGGTACAGTGCTTTCAGTCTTCTTTCATCAAAGAGCATGAGTTCTTCGAATCTGCTTTGCTGCCAATCTGCTTCGGCTATCTGGCATTCAGCCAACACTCGTAACGACGGAACCTCAATCTCAATGGGTAGAACAGCCTCCATTCCATAGACCAATGAATATGGAGTTGCTCCAGTAGAAGTTCTGATTGAAGTCCTCTAGCCCCACAGAGCAAATGGCAGCTTGTCTGGCCAATCCCGATAGGTTCCCACCATCTTCTGTAGTATATGCTTGATATTCTTGTTGGCGGCCTCAACCGCTCCGTTGGTCTGCGGCCGATATGTAGATGACTTATGAAAAGCCACATTGTATTTCTCCAACAAGTCTATTACTTCTTTCTTGAAATGGGAACCATTATCTGAAATTATCTCGTTTGGCACCCCGTAGCGACAGATGATGTTGTTCCTGATGAACTTTGCGACATGCGACACCTTCAATACCGCGTATGATTGGGCCTCGACCCACTTTGTGAAATAATCTATCGCTACCAGGATAAACTCATGCCCGTTTGACCCCTTCGGGGTAACAGCTCCAATTACATCAATTCCCCAGACTGAAAAAGGCCATGGTGAAGTCATGTTGTACAGCTTTGACGGTGGGATGTTCATGTGGTTTGCATGAATTTGACACTTGTGGCATCGCCGAACAAAACTAATACAATCCTCCTCCATGGTTGACCAGTAGTAGCCCTGTCTGAGGATCTTTCTGGCCAGCATCACTCCATTCATGTGTGCACCGCACTCTCCCCCATGGATGGCTTCCATCAGGCGTTTCGACTCTTCAGCTTCTACACAGAGCTTATGCATTCCCAGATGACCCCTTTTGTACAGCTTTCCCCCGCAGATAATAAACTGAGCAGCCATTCTCCTGACAGCCCTCTTATCTTTGGCATTTGCCCCTAATGGATACGTCTCCTTTTCCAAGAAGTTCCAGATGTCGTAATACCAGGGGTTGCCGTCTTGAACCTCATCTATGGCGGAAATCGACTCGTATGCTGGCGTAAACTTCTGATCAATAATGACTGGACGCATCCGGACTCCGGACGGGATGTCTATCATAGAAGATAGAGTTGCTAATGAATCTGCAAACCTGTTGTTCTCTCTTACGAGGTGGGTGAAATTCAGCTTCTCAAACCGAGGAATTAGCAGATCCAAGGTTTGGTGGTAAATTATCATCCTTTCCTCCTTGACTTTCCAATCTCCTTTCGCTTGAGACACAACAAGGTTCGAGTCCCCAATGACGTCCAACCGCCTTGCCCCCAGTTCCAGGGCTGCTTCCAGGCCAGCAATACATGCCTCATACTCTGCTTCATTGTTGGAAACTTTGAACCGGAGCTTAAATGCTAAAGGGATACGGGAATCATCAGGCGCTATCAGCAACACCCCTATCCCATACCCATACTGGTTTGACGCTCCGTCAAAGTACATCGTCCAAGTTTCGTCTTCGACGTGCAGAATAGCTTCATCTGGGAATAGATACTCAACCGCTTCATCCCCCTCAACCGGGTGGTCGGCAAGGAACTCCGCTACCGCTCTCCCTTTTACTGACTTGCGCGTTATATACTTCAAATCAAATTCGGAGAGCAACAGCAGCCAACGAGCTAGCCTACCCGTAAGTGCTGGTTTCTCGAAAAGATATTTGATGGGATCCAAACGCGAAACCAACATTACAGAGTGGGCTAACAGGTAGTGCCGCAGCTTCCTGGTTGCCCATACCAAGGCCAAACAAGCCTTCTCCAGCGGTGTATAGCGGGTCTCGTAATCCAGCATCTTCTTGCTCAGATAGTAGATGGCTCTTTCTAATTTTTCTTCTGACTCCTGCGCGAGCATGCAGCCCATGGTAGTCTCAGTTACCGAAAGGTACAATATCAACGGTCTCCCCGGCTCTGGTGGCGACAACACAGGTGGGTTCTGTAGATACTCTTTGATCTGCTCAAAAGCTGCTTGACATCGGCCGTCCCATTGGAATTTCTTTCCTTTCTTCAGGAGACCAAAAAGTGGTTCACAAGTCAAGGTTAATTTAGAAATAAACCGTCTTATGAATTGCACTTTACCCAGAAAGCCTCGCACCTCCTTTTCAGTCCTTGGTGGTGGCATTTCTAAGATGGCCTTGATTTTGGAAGGGTCGACCTCGATGCCCCTTTGTGTAATCAGAAACCCTAGCATCTTCCCTGCTGTAACACCAAACGTGCATTTCTGGGGATTCAGTCGCAGCCGAAACTCTTTGATCCTTTGAAAGAATTTTTGTAAAGCGGTGTAGTGGCCCTCTCTATCTTTGGACTTGACAATCATGTCGTCCACATACACCTCGACCTCCTTATGGATCATATCATGCAATATTGTAGTTGCTGCCCGTTGATACGTAGCTCCAGCATTTTTCAACCCGAATGGCATCACTCTATAACAATATGTACCCCACGGGGTAGTGAACGCAGTCTTCTCCCGGTCTTCGGGTGCCATCACTATCTGATTATAGCCTGAGAAACCATCCATAAACGAAAGCAAAGCGTGCCCTGCCGTGAAATCCACCAATTCATCAATGTGTGGCAGGGGGAAGTCGTCCTTTGGACTGGCCTTGTTCAAATCTCTGAAGTCTACACAGACCCGAATTCTGCCGTCCTTCTTTGGCACCGGAACTATGTTGGCCAACCAAGTTGGATATTCAGATACCAGCAGGAACCCTGCGTCAATTTGCTTGGTGACCTCTTCCTTAATTTTGAGGGCCCAGTCTGGGCGAATCCTTCTGAGTTTCTGTTTGACAGGGCGGGCCTCGGGATCAAGAGGGATCCGGTGTTGTACAATCTCAGGATCGATTCCAGGCATGTCTTCGTAGGACCACGCGAAAACATCTTTGAAATCTTTTAATAAAGCGACTAAGCGCTCGCGCTCCTCCGAAGACAACGTGGACCCGATCTGGACCAGCCGCGGGTCCTTCTCAGTACCAACATTCACAGTAGTGATTTCATCCATTAAAGGTTTAACAAATCTTTCCTGCTCTTGATCAATTAATCGTTGCAAAACTGGGGGAATTTCTTCCTCGCTGTTTTCATCAAAATTTTGAAAATCCTGATTTAAGCAATAAATCAAAGGCACAGAAAAATACTCAGAAACCACATCCACATCATTCTCATTAAATATTTCCAAGCCGTCAGATTCCTCCGTTACAATAGACTCAAAAGAAAATGAAAATGACGACCTAGACAGGACTGTGGCATCCGGGTTATCACCCCCAGGAATACCGGACTCAGACTCAGTCGAGCTGGAATCTGATTCCGACGCACAAGATTCGATAGAATCAGATTCCGGCTCACTACCTGACCCGGAACTGCTAGATAAAAAGCCTTCTTCATATTGCCAGATGAGAGAAGGTGCGATAGATGCATCCAAGATCGGCGCTGGAAAGCCCGCAGCTATTTCATCTCCAATCACAGAAACCGAAGAGTTATCCCCCAAGCACTCTTGGCCGATCGGAGGATCTGATAGCAGACTCGCCAGTGCTACCCCCATTTCAAGCTCTGTGCTCTCAGGATCCACTGTTTCACATTGCTCAACCTCAGTTGGTGGGTCTGTCTGCGCTTCGGCAACGTCATCCCCAGATAATTGTATGTCGAAGAAGATTTCAAAACCAGGCACGCGCTTCCCCTCCGCGTTTTGCCATGGCTCCGGGAAGCCGCAGAATGGAAAATCTTCCCCCTCCCGGACGAAACGTCCGTTTAGGGTACCCCAGATGGGCCTATGCATTAACTCAAATGGCTTCCCGGCCTTCTTTGCTCTGGCCCTTCCGGCCATTTCTTTTCCTTTCCTTACCCAGTCCTCTTTGGTGGGCAGATAACCCAGTCCAAAGGCGTGAGGGTTGTGTGGCACTTCGGCCAACACTGAGACGCCCTTCCGGCCGCTTCTCCCTAATCCCATCCCGGGGGTATGTTTTAGCTTGTTCATGAGGTAGATAGATTGTGCGCTAACATACATGCCCTCATTCACAGCCATGACATTCTGAACCACTTGGGCCTCGGCCAAAGTGAACCCCGACAAAAACACATCCTCCGTGCCGTGCTCGATCTCCAAGACAGGTGTGGACACTTCCGGCGGCGGATGGATTGATGAATTCCCAAAAACAATCGCTACCCCTTTCCCGTGGGGGTACTTTAGCATTTGATGTAGAGTGGAAGAGACTGCTTTGACCTGGTGCAACCACGGTCGCCCCAAAAGTAGGTTAAAGGTTGCGGGAACGTCCAAGATATGAAATTCGATGCTGTGTTGTCCTGGACCAACCTTGGTTTGAATTTTAATAGTCCCCATCACTTCTCTGCTGGTATTGTCGTATGCTCTAATCACTTGGGTGGTTGGGACGAAGTCCACGGGCTTCAGCCCGATTGCATATGCCGTTCTGGTCGGGCAGACATTAATCGCAGACCCGGTGTCAACAAGTACCACCGGTATCCACTTATCTCTACATTCCACAGAAATATAGAGAGGTTTGTTATGGTTTGTGCCCTCAGGCGGTAGCTCCTTGTCCGAAAAGGTTAATGCCGGGGAACCTCCTCCCGGAAAAACCAGCCCAACCAGCTGTTCAGGCGTGGTGTCTATGGAGAGTTTGGACTTGTCCATAGCAGATAGGACAGCTTCTCTGTGTACTCATGATGCCATTAGCAGTCCCCAGATGGAGATGTCTGCTTGTATCTTTTTTAACTGTTTCAGCACAGCTTCATCTTCAATCTGCTTTTCCTTCTGTCTCTCCGCTTCTCTATCCTTCCCGGATGCCTCAGGTTGGTCCAGGTGTGGGGGTTTGAAGTACCGCCCACTTCTTGTCATATGGTCAACCTCATCGAGGTACCAAGTATCATCCGGCTGGCCACTTCCCCAGTCTTCATCGGTGTGGGCAAGACACAAGTCGTCATCTTCCCACCACATTCCGCTGGCAGCCAACAGACACCTGTCTGGCTCCGGTTTAGTTGCTCTCTGAATATCCCCTGTCCATATGCTCGCAGCATTCTCCATTTTCGTGCACGCAGCACTTTCGGTCCCCTCAGGGCCTTTAGCTTTTCTAATTCTCTCAGCCTCCTCAAACTTTCCTTGTTCCAGCTGCGTCAGTACAGCTGTTTGTTCAACAGTTCCCACATCCATAATGCCCATGTCCCGAGCGGAATTCTTAACACCGGCGCTCTCCGGCGGTACAACTTGACTTTCGGTCGTTCCGGCCACAACTGATATTTCTGCTCCTGCCGGGCTCTGTTCTGATTGGGCTTCCCCCACTACATCCGGTTGATCTTCGAGCCATCCAGTGGCCTCCTCTGATCCCTCATAATCGTACCAATTGATTGACGCCTCCCCCAGTTCCTGGTCATCAAGAAGTTGCAGGTTGGCAAAGTCCTCCCCTGCGGCTGTCAAATCATCTGCCCATAGCCCAGATCCATCCCCCCGGATCATGCATAGCTCTCCTGCCTCTGGCAATTCTATACTTAGCCCAATTCGGCTCGTTGATAGGATATACTTGCTTGGATCATAAGCTCCCCCAGTAAAATTCTGCCCAGTCTCAGATTCAACAATCTCATTCTCTTCCAAAATCTGCCCTGCCCCGTCTTCGACGGTCACCACTATCGGTTCTGGTTGGGTTTTGGAGATGTCCACCATGCACAAGAAATCAGTGCAATCGGGGAGGAGCACCTCCGGCTTGGGTAGGTGGGTGGGCGTAATATAGATGCTAGGATCGTAAGATGCGACCCCAGTCTGGATAAAGTTAATTCTTTTGGGAGGAGGAGCTTGGTTATGTGGTGGGAGAGGGTTGGTTGTGACATTGGGTTTATCAGGAGGTGCGATCACCTGTTTGTCAATAAGATCTTGGATCTCATGACGCAATCTGTAACAACGGTCGGTGTCATGACCGTGTTGTTGGTGGTATGCGCAGTACTTTGACGGGTCGTAAGAGGGGGGGAGTGGATTCGGTAATGGCTTTGGTTCCAGGGGTTTTAAATGATTCTTTCTGATCAATATTCCCAGAACTTTGGTCAGAGGCATATATAGTGGGGTAAAGGTTCTTTGGCCTCGCGGTTGGAATCTGTTGGCTTGTGTGTTGCTTCCGGACGCGCTGGAGAAGGGTGTGGCAGTCATGGGCCTTGGAGGGGGAGGGGGAATGGTGGTGACCATACCAACTTCCGAGGCTCTCGTATTTGCAGCGCCACTCGGGCCCGCATTGTTGTTACGGTTAAACGTCCTCCTCGGTTGTTCTCTGTCATGGTCAAACAGACCTTGTTTCATTGCGTCTTCGATTTGCACCCCCATCTCATGTAAATCTGCGAAAGTAGGGAAGGGGATTACAATCATTCTCTGCATCAGTTTTGGGTGGAGATTGCGCACAATCATCCGAATTTGATCTTTGTCAGTGGGCCTTAGAGTCATCATTGACGCCTTCGCCCTCCATCGGATCACAAAGTCCGAGAAAGTTTCCTTGGGCTCTTGCCTTGTCGTTTCGAGATCACGAGTTGTGATCTCGATCTGAGTGTTGTATGAATATTGTGCGACAAAGGCCTCAGCCATTTCATCCCAGTTCCTCTTCACTTCGTCTTGTAACTTTGCATACCAATGGGAGGCCACACCCGACAGGGTTCGGCCGAATAATGAGAGCTTCTGTGGTCGTGTTAGGCCCATTGGCCGCAAGACGTCTGCAAACAGTCGGATATGGACCATGGGGTCGCCGGACCCATCAAAACGGTCGATTTGTGGCATTTTGAACCTATCGGGGAGTGTTACGGCCTCCTCGGTATATCCATCTTCGATATCTGGCATAGCCTTGACCCCTTGGGATTTCTTAAAGAGCTTCTCCAGTTTGCTCAATTTTAGAGCTGTATGATCAACCTCAACCTCGAATGGAGAGTCCGGGTGATTGGATGTATGGACCTTGGACAGTTGTGGTGGAAGCGGGGGCGGAGCTGGCCCCGTTGGAAGACTCGTGTCCTCTTGTAAAATTTGGACATACGGCAGGGTATTCTGGGCATTTGGTGGGGCGTTCTGAACAGTAGGCGCCTGCTCAGGTAACGGAGCCCCTGCCGGAGGAAGGATTTGTTGTGAAGCAGATGCTGTATTCTGTTGTTGCAATCTGGTGATTAGTTCAGCCTGTTGGGCCATGATCGCGGCCTGCTGTTTAGAGAACTCCGTTTGGCGGGTGGCATCATCATGCATCTGTCTCATGCTCTCCTGCATCTGGCGCATTAGAGCCTCCATCCCTGATGTATTCTGTTGATCCATCTGTCTAACTGGTATGTCTATTTCTGCAGCAGTAATTGAGACCTCAGTCCTATAGTCCTCTGATGAAGTAACCCACTGCTCTGACAACCTCTGTTCTGACACACTGCGCCTTTTTGGCTTCCTTCTGGCAACAGGGGGTAGAGAATGGAACACTGGCTGTCCGTCGATTAGATCCTCAGATCGATGGAGTCGACGACCTCGTGTCCAAGGTGCTTGGGGAATGCCTGTTGGGTTGGAAGCAATTGTGCTAGAACTGACCTAGCAAAAGATAAATAAAGCGAAAAGGAAATAAATAAACAGATAAACGGGCAGCATAACAGCTTAAAATAAAATGCATGACACACAGTCGGGCATAATCAACACACAGTCAATAAGGTGAACACACACTGTCCTCAAACACTGATTATTATCCCTGTATCACTATCCCCTAAAACAGAATCTGATATCCGCAGATAACTAATTCTCAAATACTGGCTGATGCCCGCAGGCCTGATACCCATAATACTGAACTAATGCCCGCAGGCCTGATGCTGACAATACTGAACTGATGCCCGCAGGCTTGATATTCAAACTCATATACTGATCTGATGCCCGCAGGCTCGATACTGTCAATACTGAACTGAAGCCCGCAGGCTTGATGCCCAAACTCATATACTGATCTGATGCCCGCAGGCTTGATACTGTATTGATGCCCGCAGGCTTGATACCCAAACTCATATACTGATACATGCATTCCTGTAGAGACGCACTCTAAAGCACATAACAGATAAGTGAGAGCCAAAACACCCCTATGTTGGGGTAGGGTTTCCCTGTCCTATTGTGTCAGGAGCTAGGGTTTCATTACGCACACAGCGGTTTCAAACAACCTATAAACGGGTAAGCAACCTGTCCTAATTTGGAATGGTCACTATGGATCCGAGTATGCACTAGGTCGAATGGTCAAAGAGGGTGCCCCGGTAAAACCGAGGTTTGTGTTCCCATACTGGCAGAGCCCACAACCGGTCCGCCTTATGGTCATGCCTTGACAAGACAAGCCTCCGGCAAACCGTTCAGGAATAGCAGATGGCAAACACGGTGTCCTAGGCGCACCAATGCAAATGCAATGCAAAGAAACACACAAGTGTAGTCAAAAACAGATATCACGAGTTCGAGTCAAGTTCTCTAAATCCCCAGCAGAGTCGCCAGAAACGGTAACAAGCCCGCGGGGGACCTCGCTACAGCTCGGACTCGATTTTGTAGTCACGGTTCTTAATCTGAACCAAAGAGTCCAAATCCGGCAAATTATTTTTTTGAGAAAATTGATTTTTTGAAAGAAGTGCCAAACATGGACTGCTTTGCCAGATACAGAGTCGCCACCTAAATATTTTATTTTGGGAAATTTAGGAAACCCTGACTCGGTGCCAAAAGGCCACGTGTCCGTCATCACCAAAGTTGCCTCGGCTCGGGAACTTGGGTACGATTGGGGAAGGTCACTTCGTGAGCACCCCCGCTCGCCCGGTCATAGACCGGCCTCTACTAACCATGATATCAATTTTTGAAAACATTGTGAGTTCTTATTCCGGTTTATTAGCCTAGGTTACTATGTGATGCGCACAGCATACAAGTATAGATCGGGTCGCCTGAATTGGAACGAAACATTTCATGTTTGTTTTTGAAAGAGGTTTTGCTACCCGCAGGTAGGCTTTCAAACATTTGATGATTTATTCCAATTTAAGTAACCCAACCTTCACCCACAAGCATTCAGGCAGTTATATCAAATAAGCACATAGCCTCATGGTAAGCATGCTATTCATGGCAGTCACTCACACGCATGCAAGGATGCTAAAGCATAGAACTTACCGAGTACTCCAAGCCAAAATAGAAACTCATTAGAAATTATGCATGATCCTAAGTATACAAAAATGCCTAATGCAACACATGCAAAATGCAACTATAGCAGGCTCGGCTATTCTAAACATGGCATATGGAATGCTACAGCTAACATGTATTCAATTTGGAATTGAAAGTACAATGCAGTTAGTATGATGCGCCGAGCCCGGTGCATGCAAAACGGATGAATGATGCAAACATGCTGTCATACTGTATGCTAATTGGAATATGCCCTAATCTAACCATCATAAGCGGATAAATAAAAGGGAGAAAGACGCGGGGTTGGAAGACATACATCACACTCACGCACACTTATTACAGTTGTGCCCTCACTCAGAGGGTCCGAATAAATATACAGTCCCAATATTACAGTCCCGAATAAAAGAATATTACAGTCCAAATATTACAGAATCCTAATTAATTAATGAATTAACTAAGAAAGCAAGTAAAACTGGCATACAAGCCAGGGACTGCCTTGCTTCTGATGGATGACGCATGTCCGGATTGTCTTGCGCGGAAATCCACCAGAATGCCCCAATTAGCCTCTGTTTACACATGTTCTTGAAATGCGTGCCAAGCTCCAGAAAGTTGCTGATTCTTTATTTTGCTGCAACAGAGAGCAGGAAAGGGGCATAGCAATGTATTTGCACAAATATATGCATGTCTCGATCCTCGTGCCACCAATCGGGCATACCGAGGCATGATGGCCGAGGAATCGAAATGCACAACTCAATATAGGATGAATGCACATGAAACTACAGCTAAAACCTAACTCCATCATGGATAATCTGGAGTGTCGGTGACTGGGGAAATGAGACACATTCCGTCACTCGGAGTACGAAATGTACCTCGTTTCCCGTGCCCGGGCTAACTCCTATCCCGGACACGATGCAATATGCATGATATGCATGAAATGCAACTAATATACAATCCTAACATACACAATGCTATGGAAGTGAGATGCCTCGAAATGCGTGCACACGGGCACGCAAACCGAGAAAATGACAGTATGCAATGAAAATGAGGCGCCTTGAAATGCGTGCACATGGGCACGCAAACCGAGGCGATGGCATACGCAATACAATGAAAATGAGATGCCTCGAAATGCGTGCACACGGGCACGCAAATCGAGGCAATGGTAAAATGCAATGTAAATGACATGAAAATGTGATATGGACTTATACCAACATGAGTGAGCCTCAGCCACACTCACACAGGATGCCGGCGGATGAAAATGAAGTGCCTCGAAATGCGTGCACACGGGCACGCAAACCGAGGCGATGGCAGAATGTGATGAAATGACATGGAAACATGATATGGACTTATACCAACATGAGTGAGCCTCAGCCACACTCACATAGGATGCCGGCGGATAAAAATGAGGTGCCTCGAAATGCGTGCACACGGGCACGCAAACCGAGGCAGTGGCAAAATGCGATGAAATGTCATGGGAATGACAAATGGGCTTATACCAACATGAGTGAGCCTCAGCTACACTCACACAGGATGCCAGCGGATAAAAATGAGGTGCCTCGAAATGCGTGCACACGGGCACGCAAACCGAGGCAATGACGGAATGCGATGCAATATGGAAAAAATGATATGCAAGCATGCTAATGGAATTTCAGCACTAAAATATGGGAAAAAACAGTCCCGAAATGAGGCGAAATGATACCAAATGCAAGGAATTGTCCCGAAATGCGAATTTAGGCACCCGAAATGGCCTATAGCTATGCCAAACATGCACAATATGGACATGCAATGCAAAGACAGAAGCTAGACAGTCCCAAAAAAGGCACTTTCACAGTTATAAACATGGCCAAACAGCAAGCATAGGTATGGCAAAAATGGCATGCAAGAATAGGGGCCAAAAGAGGGGTAATGAAGCAAGTGATATAAGAAAAACCCAAACTGAAAAATTTCCTTCTACAACATTGAAGAGGGACCAAAAATATGAATATTTACAGTATATGGCAGACCTCAAATCAGTATACAAACATGATAGAAATGTGATGCAAAATTAGGCTCAAAAGTGGCTACAACATGAAGTATACAAAATAATCACCAAACAGCCAAAGACCCTTAATAAAACATGTAGAATGGACCAAAATAAGCACTTTTCCAGAACTGTGAAATGGCCAAAAACAAAAGCATGGTAGGCTAACTAAACATGCAAGAATGGGGAATAAAAGAGAGATATAACATGAAGTGACCTATGGAGGTCCCAAACCATGAAAGGACCTAAATGAAATATGAAGAATGGACCAAAATAAGAACTTTTTCAGAACTGTAAAATGGCCAAAAACAAAAGCATGGTAGGCTGCCATTGCATGCAAGAATGGGGAAGAAAAGAGGAGTATAAAGGTAGGTACAACATGGAAATCCCAAATGGTGTTGAGCCCTTCTTCAATGTTGAAGAGGGGCTCAAAATAAGCCTAATATCAGTTTATCACATGCTCGAAAATAAATTGCTCATGGGCCAAAAATAGCATGCAAGATTGTGACATATAAGAGGATCAATGAAGCAAGTGTGTCATGGAGGGCTCAAACAGGGTTGAGCCCTTAATGAAAAGTGAAGATGAGCTCAAAAGAGGGCCCTTTTCAGTTAGGGCCGGAGCTTGAAACAAAAAGCAAGTGGGGCTTACAAATGAATCAAGAAAAAGGGTCAAAATGAAGAAAAGGTTACTCACCCTTGAAGACTCAAACTTTTGTTGCTTCTTGGATGAATTTGCAGCTTCTTTGGCCTTTGAGAAACCTTCCTTGTTGCTGGAAATGAGGTGGTGGTGGTAGAGCTTGGTGGTGTAGAAGGAATGATGGTTAGGGACTTAGAGATTTTTCAAGAAATGAGAGGTATGGAGATGGAGTTGTGTATGGAGGTTTGAAGAAGAGTTTTTCTAACCCCAAAATACTACAAGGCTTGCTTGCTATATAGGCCAACAAGGGGGTGTAAAGGTGGGGGAAAAGGAGAGTAATATTCCCCTACAAAATATCCCCCGGATAAAGATCTTTTCTGGGAGATAAAGCTCCACAGCTGTAAAGTGCACAGTGCAAGGAATACGGCCGGCCTGGTACTTTTGCTGCAGGTGGCCGGCCGGCCACACCCCCTAGCCGGCCGGCTAGGGGTCAAAAGGTTCAATGAGATTTTCTGGCCGGCCACCAACTGATGGTGTTCTCCTATGTGTGTACAACACAACCATGTGGTTAAAATTCCAAGAAAGTGGGTCCAAGGGGTTCAACATTAGCCCGGAAGGAGGGGGTCAAAAGGGTCAAGTTGAATTAATGGCCGGCCATGAACTTTTAGGGTCCTCTCATGTGTGTACATCACAAATATGTGGTTCAAAGTTCGAGAAAAAGGGCCCAAGGTATTCAACATTAGCCCGGAAGTGCGAAAAACGGGCGCCGGAGGGCGTCGGAGGATGTATAACTGGCTGCTGCAACAATTGCTGGCCTCCCACCCTTCAGTGACCTCCCCGGTGATAAAACAGAGGTACCTGCCAAAAATGAACGAAAACCGTTGCAAAACGAATGCGCGGGGACCAAAACACGCAGTTCGAGGTCCCGAAAATGGGCTGTTAAGCACCGAAAGTGGCGTTCGACCACGAAGTGGGCTTCTCAGACCCCAGTGTCCCTCAAAAGGGATGAAATAAGATGCATGCCAAAATTTAGAGCAAACGGAGATGGTTAAGCGGTCCCGAACCGAGGCACACGGCCTGACGGCTCTGAAAACCGGGAACCGGGCTCCGAAATGGGAAAAATGGCCTACGGCCACCAAATGTAGCCTACGGACATTGAGAGATGGTTTACGGGACCTCTCCCTCCCCTCAGGAAAAGAAACAGAGAAAACCGAGTCTGGTTCGCAAACCGAGACAAGGCACAGAAGAGGGTTCGGAAGTCCGGAGGCAGGGCTCACGGCCGCAACTCTGAAACTTCTGAACGAGCACATTATGCAACATCACCGAGCGCTCAATCGGTGACGTCTGAGTCTTAAGGTCGGTCAAAAATGGGGTGTCTACAGTTGCCCCTCTTTGACAGAACTCGGAAGTCATAAGTGACGGGAGTGAATGTCAAAGCCCAGAGACGACCCATTTTTGACAAGGCCGAAGACTTAGACAAACAGACAGGATAAACAGAGATGTGCCCGCAGGCATGCCCGCAGGCAGGGGGCAAAATGCAAATGATATGCAAGAAGCCGAAGGTAACCCAATGATCATGCAAATGCAGCAAGCTGTAATGAAGCAAGTATTCGCAAATAGATGCAACAGTTTTAAGCAAGAATGCAAAGCAACAACTACATTTCATGCAGTTAAGAATGCGGAGGATTATTCAATCCCCGCCACGTCTCATACGGAGAAGATACGATACCTGCGCGATTCGTCTGGTCGCACCAGCCTCAATTGAACCGTACATACAATATCGTGCCTGCAAAAAGAGAGAAATTGCAACAAGTACAATATGCTAACAACATGTATTTAATGTGATTCCGAAAGTTCGACACACGCAGCGTCGGTGAGTGAACGCATCGCAATGCAAGAATGGAACATGCGTGACAACGTATGCTCAAACATGGAGGTATGCCAATATCAAGAAATGTACATGACAAGGCAAGTATGCTCATGAGAATGCAAGATAATGTGACACGAGCATGAATCAGGGTGTCCGTTTGTCATGAAACAACGAGTACGGAAACGCGTGTTTCGACGAAGGCAACTCGATCGCGGCCTCCGATCCACTTCCCTGAAGGGTTACAACTCATTCAAAAAGGATACACTTTGATTTCGATGAGTGATGATGAGACACAAGTCAGAACCTGAAGCCGAAGTTCCGGCGGAGCTATTTCGCGACCGGAAGTGTACTTTTCTTGAACTTTTTCAGGTCCCGGGAACTCCGATCTTCCTCAAAATTTGCAGAGAGCTAGGTGGGCATGTGGGGGACATGGCCGGCTGTTCATCTTCCCAAGGGGAGGTGGCCAACCGGTTTCCCATAAAGTGGATAGCTGGCCGGCCAGTTATCCAAAAAGCAGATAGCTGGCCGGCTAGAAAAAGGGGCCGGCCGGCCATTTGCCAGATCCAAGGGTATTTTGGTCTTTTTCACCCCCTTTTTGCATGCTTCTTCAACCAAGACCTTGAGCCTATAAAAGGCAGCCAAGGCCCCCTTCCTTTCTTGCCTTCTACACCACTTTCTTCTCCAGATCTGAGTTTCATACGCGTTTTCCAACGCCCCGTGCAAATTGTTTCCGCAAAAACATTTAGTTTCAAGCACTTTGAAGCGATTAAATTCCGGCTTCGGAGCTTATTTTTTCATTTTCGCCACTCGAGGTAAGTTTATCTCAATATTTGGAATATTTTCTCGGGAGTTGACTTTTGTTGACTTTTTATTTCCCGAGAGTTGACTTTTGTTGACTTTTTTCAATTTTGGCTCATTTTGCTCATTTTTGCTCCTTTTTTTGCAGATTCTCTGGAAATGGCGGGTAATTCTTCCCACGGCGGAGGTTTTCCAGGTGCCGGAGATGATTTCAATCCCATGACTCTACCCCCGAGGACCCGACCTTTTATTCCCGGGAGGTACCGTCCGCCAGCACATGTCCTCCCTCGTGCTGTCTTCCGTCATTTTACTAGCTTCGACGAGCGAGCACCCGTGGATCTGCTTCTCCGAGAGCCGGAGCACCACCTCTCTCATGAGGCCCGAGAGGTATTTACTTCATTTTCTGTATTCTTCCTAGATTTCGCACCTTTGCCATGCTTGAACACGCAGTTTAGCTTATGACATAGTACTTTGCTTTCATCTTGAACATGTAATTTCAACATCCGAATTTCTGAACACCCGGCTCATTAATTAATTGCGAACACATAGCCCACATTAGAACACACGGCTCAAACACTGATTTGTCGAACACACAGCCCACACTTTAAATTTTTTGAACACGCAGCCCAGATTAGATAGTGAACACGCAGCCCACAATTTAACTGAAAGTTGAACACGCAGCCCAAACTTCAAATTTTCTGAACACGCAGCCCAGATAGATAGTGAACACGCAGCCCATAATTTAACTGAAAGTTGAACACGCAGCCCAAACTTCAAATTTTCTGAACACGCAGCCTAGATAGATAGTGAACACGCAGCCCACAATTTAACTGAAAGTTGAACACGCAGCCCAAACTTCAAATTTTTTGAACACGCAGCCCAGATAGATAGTGAACACGCAGCCCACAATTTAACTGAAAGTTGAACACGCAGCCCACAATTTAACTGAAAGTTGAACACGCAGCCCAAACTTCAAATTTTCTGAACACGCAGCCCAGATAGATAGTGAACACGCAGCCCACAATTTAACTGAAAGTTGAACACGCAGCCCAGATAGATAGTGAACACGCAGCCCACAATTTAACTGAAAGTTGAACACGCAGCCCAAACTTCAAATTTTCTGAACACGCAGCCCAGATAGATAGTGAACACGCAGCCCACAATTTAACTGAAAGTTGAACACGCATCCCAAACTTCAAATTTTCTGAACACGCAGCCCAGATAGATAGTGAACACGCAGCCCACAATTTAACTGAAAGTTGAACACGCAGCCCAAACTTCAAATTTTCTGAACACGCAGCCCAGATAGATAGTGAACACGCAGCCCACAATTTAACTGAAAGTTGAACACGCAGCCCAAACTTCAAATTTTCTGAACACGCAGCCCAGATATATAGTGAACACGCAGCCCACAATTTAACTGAATTTGCATGTAGCTTATTCCACTTATTGGCACACAGCCCAGTTCAATCTCATTGGTACACAGCCCATTCATTTCATTGGCGCACAGCCCATTCATTTCATTATTGACACATGTATTCATTCTGAATGCAGGTTGGTTCCCGCAGTATGCGGGGGTATGGTTCCACCATCGCGCGGGACTGGTATGCTGAGCTCCCGGAGGGCATCCGAGACTTAGTAGACTTGGCAGGGTTCGGGCCCTTCTGCGTCGGGTTGTCACGTTGCCCTGCCAGGAGGACACTGATGGCAGCCTTGGTAGAGAGATGGTGGGACACCACCAACTCCTTTCATTTCTCTGCTACCGGGGACATGACCATGACCCCTTTTGACTTCGCTGTATTGACCGGCCTTGACATCGGAGGTTGGTCCATCCCCTACGATGAGGATATAGGCGAGTGGGAGGCCGCCTGGACATATCTATTGGGGGCTCGCCCGCCTGTTGACAGGGTCTCTGGGAGAGTCCGATACACTTGGTTCTCTTCCCATTTCCGGCGGGCGGAGATGGTGCCTGAGACTCCCGAGGAGACAGAGCAGTATGCCCGTGGTTTCCTTATGTTCCTCTTCGGGACTACCCTGTTTGTCGACAGAGGGAACACAGTTGGGCTATACCTGCTGAGCGCTCTGGTTGACCTATCACAGGTCCATCGATATGACTGGGGTGGCGCCGGCCTGGCTACCCTTTACTTTTATATGAGCGCAACCTCCCGCGGGCGGGGCGATTTACTTGGCGGCTACTGGAGAGCCTGGGAGGTACTTTTCTGTCCTCTTGATTTACGTTTCTGCTCTTCATTACTTGTACATTGCACACACAGCGCACTTTTACAGTCTGTATTTTGCTCTCAGCATTTCGTACTTACATTCTGCACTGCTTTTCTCAGCTATGGGTCTATGTATACTTCCCATCATTAGCCCCAGAGTTGGAGGTGGCGGGGATTCTCATGACCCCATACTCATTGGTGTTCGAGGGCCCGCACCGGCCGAGACCTCGAGAGACCCTCCTTAACCTGCGACAGTACTTTGACACTGTGCGACATTCAGAGGTACCTCAGAACTTTCAGTTCCTTTTATTTTCATCTTTGATTTGCCCTGTAAATTCTCGATTTCTGATTGGTTTATGCATTTATCATCCGCAGATCACATGGCAGCCCTGGGTGTCCCTGGGTGATGGTCTCCGACTTCAGTATACCGGAGCGTCGGACATCTCCCAGTATAGGGTCCTGCTTGAAGGGCCGGTTGGCAGGGCATGGTTCCTGGGGGAACGCTTTCTGCGCCAGGTATGGGGGTATCTTTCTCAGGATCCTCCCGCAGTACCTCCAGCCAGTATGCGGACTGCTGACAGGCTCTCTTACTCGAAGGTAGTCGGTGCCATGCTGGGCAGTGATGCTTTATTATATGTTGAGGAGGGGGACTACGCCACTTACCGTCACATATATTTGATGCCTCCATTGATGGAAGCTCGTATCCCGATGATGAGGCCTGCCGGTATGTCATCCTCGGGCCAGGCTCGGGCTCGGGCTGCAGACGCCCCTTCTACTAGCAGGGCCGGTACATCTAGAGGTGGGAGTAGACCGGTTCCTCCGGTTCCGTCGACTCATCCTCATCCCGGATGGCCAGATATGCCTACTGAGTTGATGGCATGGCAGTATGGGGCTAGCTTTCCGACTCCGATTCCACTAGAGCCTCCGATGCCCAGTGATCGATACGCCATTGATCCGGACTCACCGCCGGTATGCTCCACTTTTTTCATTCATCATTCAGATGTTTAGACACTCTTCTGTTCACTGATGATTATGAGCTCATTTTTGCAGCCATCGCGAGGGTACATGGAGGAGGTGGTTGGAATGGTGGCCACACTCGAAGGCATGGTCCTGCGTAGGGAGGCACAGTTGTCTGTCGCGGGCATTCAGGTACCCTTCAGTTTTCTGGCATTTATCATACTTCTGATGACATGCTGATTTCTACTGCATCGATAGACTATTTGTGTAGAGCACATCTGACACACACCCCACTTGTACACTGTATTTACATGCACCCACTTCATGTAGCCTTTGCTTGTATCTGCATCTGATGTATATATTTGGACTGATGTATTTGAATTGAACTCTTTGTTTTCAGATGCCTTCATGGTCCGGTCAGCCGCAGGCCAGGCCACCTGGGCCTCCTTGGGGAGTTGGGCCATCTGGGCCTTTTCATGGAGTTGGGTCACCCGGGCCTTTTCAGGGGGCGGGGTCATCTCGGCCTTCCCGAGGAGCCGGGCCATCTAGACCTTTTCGAGGAGCTCGAGGAGGGCCTGTCCGCAGACGCAGGGCTCACGTTGTGGAGGTGGAGCCTGATGAGGAGGAGGAGGATGCTGAGGAGGAGGAGGAGGCTACCGATCGTCAGTCAGAGACATCTGCTGAGGAGGGGGGCTCCGGTTTTGGCTCGGGGAATAGAGGCGAGGCTGAGGGGGATCCTGAGGATGACAGCTCCGACTCAGATGGTGGTGCGGAGATTGTCCCGCAGAAGAGGATGAGGCGTGCTTCTCGTTCCCGCTCCCGAGGACTTTGATGTTGCTATTTCCTGCTTTATTTTTCTTTTTGCCAGTAGTTTGTAGCACTTTGCACATTGTTAGGCAGTTTTATTTTTTGTAAAACTTGTACCTTTGTTTGTTGTAAAGCATGATGGAATGAAATAGCTTTTGAACAGGTGTTTGTATTTTAAACTTTTAGCATCGTATCGCATCATTTATTTCGCACAAAAATGAAATTGAATGGAAATGCGCATTGTGTAATCACCAAGTCAGGTAGTGAACCGACGCAACAAACTAAGCAACTCAACTTACTAAGATATAACAGAATCTTTAGCAAGTTTACAACTCGATAAGCAAAATGCAACAACGCAAATAAACAAGACTTTAACAAAAATTGCTTAAACAGAGAGCAATGACTCAAAAACACAAAACACGTCCGCTCGACAAACAACTCCATAAGCAAAACAACAACTCGATAAACAAAACTCAACAACAACAAAGTGTACTTCTGACGATCTGGGCATCGGAACGCATCCGAAACAGAGGGAGATGAAGGCCTTTGACTTTCCCGTTGCATGGAAACGCTTGGAACTCTCCCTCGAAGAGTAAAACAGGGCCAAGGAGATACACTGGAGCATTGCCGGCCATCCCTGGGAGCCGACCGGCCATTTTTTGTAGAGAGAGACAGCTGGCCGGCCATTTCTGAAAAAGTAGATGGCTGGCCAGCCAGAAAAGGTGGCCGGCCGGCCACTCAGTCCTGCAGCCACCAGATTTTTGACACGTGTCCCCGTGAATAGTGTTTTTCCTTCTATAAAAGCCTCAACTTCGGGAACATTCATTTCATCTTAGTTTTAGACAAAGATGGAGGCGTTTCTCGCAGAAAATATCACATCTTGGATCTCTTCTTTGGATGGCTCGAAAAAGCTGAACTTCCGGGGTTTCGGCTTGAATGCACTATTCACGCTGAGCCGTACTCCGCTACAGCTTCCTTTTCTCCATGCCGCGGCAAGGTTCTGGAATCCAGTGACGCACGTTTTTAGCTTTGGCGGCCAAGAGGTATGTCCCACTTTCGAAGATTTTCAAGTTTTGATGGAGTCTGAATGCTCTGAAGTGATCTTGCCCCAGCTCCGTTTTGGCCACGCTCAGGCTTTAGGGCGGATGTGTGGGCTCACGGCGCATGACGCTCAATCTCTGATCTGCAGTGGGGAGCTAGACATCCTCGGCTTGATCCATCGTTTTTCCGACGCCGGTGACCGCAGCAACCATTATTGGCAGGGTTTCCGGCAACACGCCCTCTGCTTATGTTTGTTGTCTCACTTTCTGCTTTCCTCGGGCTTCGGCGGGGCTAGCATTCGCCTGATTGAAGTCGCCCAAGGTTTGAGAAAAGGAAAGAGCTGTATTGCCATGACCTTGGCCGAGACACTGATGGGCTTAGATTCTGTCTATCGCCGGGAGGTGACTAGGTTTGCTGGGAGTCCACTGCTGCTGCAGGTAATGTTTCCCACCCAACCTTACATATATTTGCTCACATCACTCGGCCCTCAGGCTCGGTTTTTCTCACAAAACCCTTGTCTCACTTTTCTCTCATCGTACATCTCTCTGTTCTTTACTCTCTCATTTTCTATCCCTCCCCTAGGTATGGTTAATGGATAAGTTGCAGGTTGTGGACTCTTGCCCAGCTTATTTAGCTCGAGGCTACTTCTTTCGGCAACGCCTAGTCAATGCTCTTGACGAAAGGTGGTGGTTCGATTGGATGCGCAATTTGTCCGCAGACGGCATTGCTTGGCGTTGTCCTTGGCTCAACCTCCCGGCAATGAGCTATAGTATGTCTCAGCTGATTGGGATCCAATTGATTGGTCTAACCCACTACGTATTCTATTTTCCGTTTCGGTTCCTGCGTCAGTTTGGTCATGATCAGACTTGCCCACCGGAGGGGATTGAGTACCCAGCCGCTTTCCCGATCCGGGGTGCACAGCTTGCCCGATTTGCCACGGCATGGAGGACTAGAGAGATCCTGGCCCCTGCTTCAACTTTCAGTTGCACTTTGTCCGATGAGTGCCTGGATTGGCTCAATGAGGAGGCACAGGTTGGGCCTAGCTTGGCATCAGATGCTCCGTCCAGCTCTGGGAGGGGACGCAGAGATACTTGATTCAACTATGCCCCAAATTTATTGCTTATTTAGCATTTTCAAGTTTTCTTTATGAATGTACTAAAAAGCAACCACAATTGTAATGCAAGAGCAGGAGAACTCTATTTTGAAATCAATGAAAGTTGTGGTACTGAAAATTTTCCGCCTTTGGTCCAAAAATGGTCTTAGTCGTAAAAAGATTGATTTGAACAAAGTCAACTTTTATTAAAACTTTTCAAAACTATTTTCGATGTGGATCAGAACTGGACACGCCGAAAATCTGTCACTGAGATGTACAACCCCAGATCCCTGCAACTGGAAAGTTGCCCCTAGTCTGAAGAACAATGCGGCACTTCATAGCAACGGAAAGTTGCCCCTTGTCTGAGTAACTTTGCACCGTCGCGGCAACGGAAAGTTGCCCCTAGTCTGAACAGCACTGTACCGGAGATCACGATAAATGCTGATGGATAAAGATGACTGAGATGATCAAAATGGACAGAGTTGATCGGGGAAAAGTTATGGCTGAACTTCGAGGTGAAGTTGCCTACGTATCCCAAAGATGGGAATCAAGCCTTACGTAGTTCATGCTAAGGTTCACTCGAGTATTTTCACTCTCCTTTTGCGCTCTAACCTTTGCCAAGGCCGCCCTTTGCGGGTTTTCAACCTTGCGAGCTCAGTTTTTATATTTTCTAATTTTTTTGTGCTCTGACTTTTGCCTAGGTCGCCCTTTCGGGTTTTCGGCCTAGCGAGCCTCTCAAGGATAGTATTTCTTCAACTTGTCCATATTGATCGGTTGTGAGAACTCCAAACCATCTAGATCCATCAGAACCACAGCTCCACCTGACCAGATAGCTTTGATGATGTAAGGACCAGTCCAATTAGGTTTGAACTTGCCCCTTGGGTCGTGGATGGGAGCTCGGTTGTCTTTGAGCACCAAATCTCCTTCTTTCAAATTCCTGGACTTAACCTTCTTGTTGAAAGCCCGGGCAATTCTTCGTTGATAGCCTTGGATGTGGTACAGTGCTTTCAGTCTTCTTTCATCAAAGAGCATGAGTTCTTCGAATCTGCTTTGCTGCCAATCTGCTTCGGCTATCTGGCATTCAGCCAACACTCGTAACGACGGAACCTCAATCTCAATGGGTAGAACAGCCTCCATTCCATAGACCAATGAATATGGAGTTGCTCCAGTAGAAGTTCTGATTGAAGTCCTCTAGCCCCACAGAGCAAATGGCAGCTTGTCTGGCCAATCCCGATAGGTTCCCACCATCTTCTGTAGTATATGCTTGATATTCTTGTTGGCGGCCTCAACCGCTCCGTTGGTCTGCGGCCGATATGTAGATGACTTATGAAAAGCCACATTGTATTTCTCCAACAAGTCTATTACTTCTTTCTTGAAATGGGAACCATTATCTGAAATTATCTCGTTTGGCACCCCGTAGCGACAGATGATGTTGTTCCTGATGAACTTTGCGACATGCGACACCTTCAATACCGCGTATGATTGGGCCTCGACCCACTTTGTGAAATAATCTATCGCTACTAGGATAAACTCATGCCCGTTTGACCCCTTCGGGGTAACAGCTCCAATTACATCAATTCCCCAGACTGAAAAAGGCCATGGTGAAGTCATGTTGTACAGCTTTGACGGTGGGATGTTCATGCGGTTTGCATGAATTTGACACTTGTGGCATCGCCGAACAAAACTAATACAATCCTCCTCCATGGTTGACCAGTAGTAGCCCTGTCTGAGGATCTTTCTGGCCAGCATCACTCCATTCATGTGTGCACCGCACTCTCCCCCATGGATGGCTTCCATCAGGCGTTTCGACTCTTCAGCTTCTACACAGAGCTTATGCATTCCCAGATGACCCCTTTTGTACAGCTTTCCCCCGCAGATAATAAACTGAGCAGCCATTCTCCTGACAGCCCTCTTATCTTTGGCATTTGCCCCTAATGGATACGTCTCCTTTTCCAAGAAGTTCCAGATGTCGTAATACCAGGGGTTGCCGTCTTGAACCTCATCTATGGCGGAAATCGACTCGTATGCTGGCGTAAACTTCTGATCAATAATGACTGGACGCATCCGGACTCCGGACGGGATGTCTATCATAGAAGATAGAGTTGCTAATGAATCTGCAAACCTGTTGTTCTCTCTTACGAGGTGGGTGAAATTCAGCTTCTCAAACCGAGGAATTAGCAGATCCAAGGTTTGGTGGTAAATTATCATCCTTTCCTCCTTGACTTTCCAATCTCCTTTCGCTTGAGACACAACAAGGTTCGAGTCCCCAATGACGTCCAACCGCCTTGCCCCCAGTTCCAGGGCTGCTTCCAGGCCAGCAATACATGCCTCATACTCTGCTTCATTGTTGGAAACTTTGAACCGGAGCTTGAATGCTAAAGGGATACGGGAATCATCAGGCGCTATCAGCAACACCCCTATCCCATACCCATACTGGTTTGACGCTCCGTCAAAGTACATCGTCCAAGTTTCGTCTTCGACGTGCAGAATAGCTTCATCTGGGAATAGATACTCAACCGCTTCATCCCCCTCAACCGGGTGGTCGGCAAGGAACTCCGCTACCGCTCTCCCTTTTACTGACTTGCGCGTTATATACTTCAAATCAAATTCGGAGAGCAACAGCAGCCAACGAGCTAGCCTACCCGTAAGTGCTGGTTTCTCGAAAAGATATTTGATGGGATCCAAACGCGAAACCAACATTACAGAGTGGGCTAACAGGTAGTGCCGCAGCTTCCTGGTTGCCCATACCAAGGCCAAACAAGCCTTCTCCAGCAGTGTATAGCGGGTCTCGTAATCCAGCATCTTCTTGCTCAGATAGTAGATGGCTCTTTCTAATTTTTCTTCTGACTCCTGCGCGAGCATGCAGCCCATGGTAGTCTCAGTTACCGAAAGGTACAATATCAACGGTCTCCCCGGCTCTGGTGGCGACAACACAGGTGGGTTCTGTAGATACTCTTTGATCTGCTCAAAAGCTGCTTGACATCGGCTGTCCCATTGGAATTTCTTTCCTTTCTTCAGGAGACCAAAAAGTGGTTCACAAGTCAAGGTTAATTTAGAAATAAACCGTCTTATGAATTGCACTTTACCCAGAAAGCCTCGCACCTCCTTTTCAGTCCTTGGTGGTGGCATTTCTAAGATGGCCTTGATTTTGGAAGGGTCGACCTCGATGCCCCTTTGTGTAATCAGAAACCCTAGCATCTTCCCTGCTGTAACACCAAATGTGCATTTCTGGGGATTCAGTCGCAGCCGAAACTCTTTGATCCTTTGAAAGAATTTTTGTAAAGCGGTGTAGTGACCCTCTCTATCTTTGGACTTGACAATCATGTCGTCCACATACACCTCGACCTCCTTATGGATCATATCATGCAATATTGTAGTTGCTGCCCGTTGATACGTAGCTCCAGCATTTTTCAACCCGAATGGCATCACTCTATAACAATATGTACCCCACGGGGTAGTGAACGCAGTCTTCTCCCGGTCTTCGGGTGCCATCACTATCTGATTATAGCCTGAGAAACCATCCATAAACGAAAGCAAAGCGTGCCCTGCCGTGAAATCCACCAATTCATCAATGTGTGGCAGGGGGAAGTCGTCCTTTGGACTGGCCTTGTTCAAATCTCTGAAGTCTACACAGACCCGAATTCTGCCGTCCTTCTTTGGCACCGGAACTATGTTGGCCAACCAAGTTGGATATTCAGATACCAGCAGGAACCCTGCGTCAATTTGCTTGGTGACCTCTTCCTTAATTTTGAGGGCCCAGTCTGGGCGAATCCTTCTGAGTTTCTGTTTGACAGGGCGGGCCTCGGGATCAAGAGGGATCCGGTGTTGTACAATCTCAGGATCGATTCCAGGCATGTCTTCGTAGGACCACGCGAAAACATCTTTGAAATCTTTTAATAAAGCGACTAAGCGCTCGCGCTCCTCCGAAGACAACGTGGACCCGATCTGGACCAGCCGCGGGTCCTTCTCAGTACCAACATTCACAGTAGTGATTTCATCCATTAAAGGTTTAACAAATCTTTCCTGCTCTTGATCAATTAATCGTTGCAAAACTGGGGGAATTTCTTCCTCGCTGTTTTCATCAAAATTTTGAAAATCCTGATTTAAGCAATAAATCAAAGGCACAGAAAAATACTCAGAAACCACATCCACATCATTCTCATTAAATATTTCCAAGCCGTCAGATTCCTCCGTTACAATAGACTCAAAAGAAAATGAAAATGACGACCTAGACAGGACTGTGGCATCCGGGTTATCACCCCCAGGAATACCGGACTCAGACTCAGTCGAGCTGGAATCTGATTCCGACGCATAAGATTCGATAGAATCAGATTCCGGCTCACTACCTGACCCGGAACTGCTAGATAAAAAGCCTTCTTCATATTGCCAGATGAGAGAAGGTGCGATAGATGCATCCAAGATCGGCGCTGGAAAGCCCGCAGCTATTTCATCTCCAATCACAGAAACCGAAGAGTTATCCCCCAAGCACTCTTGGCCGATCGGAGGATCTGATAGCAGACTCGCCAGTGCTACCCCCATTTCAAGCTCTGTGCTCTCAGGATCCACTGTTTCACATTGCTCAACCTCAGTTGGTGGGTCTGTCTGCGCTTCGGCAACGTCATCCCCAGATAATTGTATGTCGAAGAAGATTTCAAAACCAGGCACGCGCTTCCCCTCCGCGTTTTGCCATGGCTCCGGGAAGCCGCAGAATGGAAAATCTTCCCCCTCCCGGACGAAACGTCCGTTTAGGGTACCCCAGATGGGCCTATGCATTAACTCAAATGGCTTCCCGGCCTTCTTTGCTCTGGCCCTTCCGGCCATTTCTTTTCCTTTCCTTACCCAGTCCTCTTTGGTGGGCAGATAACCCAGTCCAAAGGCGTGAGGGTTGTGTGGCACTTCGGCCAACACTGAGACGCCCTTCCGGCCGCTTCTCCCTAATCCCATCCCGGGGGTATGTTTTAGCTTGTTCATGAGGTAGATAGATTGTGCGCTAACATACATGCCCTCATTCACAGCCATGACATTCTGAACCACTTGGGCCTCGGCCAAAGTGAACCCCGACAAAAACACATCCTCCGTGCCGTGCTCGATCTCCAAGACAGGTGTGGACACTTCCGGCGGCGGATGGATTGATGAATTCCCAAAAACAATCGCTACCCCTTTCCCGTGGGGGTACTTTAGCATTTGATGTAGAGTGGAAGAGACTGCTTTGACCTGGTGCAACCACGGTCGCCCCAAAAGTAGGTTAAAGGTTGCGGGAACGTCCAAGATATGAAATTCGATGCTGTGTTGTCCTGGACCAACCTTGGTTTGAATTTTAATAGTCCCCATCACTTCTCTGCTGGTATTGTCGTATGCTCTAATCACTTGGGTGGTTGGGACGAAGTCCACGGGCTTCAGCCCGATTGCATATGCCGTTCTGGTCGGGCAGACATTAATCGCAGACCCGGTGTCAACAAGTACCACCGGTATCCACTTATCTCTACATTCCATAGAAATATAGAGAGGTTTGTTATGGTTTGTGCCCTCAGGCGGTAGCTCCTTGTCCAAAAAGGTTAATGCCGGGGAACCTCCTCCCGGAAAAACCAGCCCAACCAGCTGTTCAGGCGTGGTGTCTATGGAGAGTTTGGACTTGTCCATAGCAGATAGGACAGCTTCTCTGTGTACTCATGATGCCATTAGCAGTCCCCAGATGGAGATGTCTGCTTGTATCTTTTTTAACTGTTTCAGCACAGCTTCATCTTCAATCTGCTTTTCCTTCTGTCTCTCCGCTTCTCTATCCTTCCCGGATGCCTCAGGTTGGTCCAGGTGTGGGGGTTTGAAGTACCGCCCACTTCTTGTCATATGGTCAACCTCATCGAGGTACCAAGTATCATCCGGCTGGCCACTTCCCCAGTCTTCATCGGAGTGGGCAAGACACAAGTCGTCATCTTCCCACCACATTCCGCTGGCAGCCAACAGACACCTGTCTGGCTCCAGTTTAGTTGCTCTCTGAATATCCCCTGTCCATATGCTCGCAGCATTCTCCATTTTCGTGCACGCAGCACTTTCGGTCCCCTCAGGGCCTTTAGCTTTTCTAATTCTCTCAGCCTCCTCAAACTTTCCTTGTTCCAGCTGCGTCAGTACAGCTGTTTGTTCAACAGTTCCCACATCCATAATGCCCATGTCCCGAGCGGAATTCTTAACACCGGCGCTCTCCAGCGGTACAACTTGACTTTCGGCCGTTCCGGCCACAACTGATATTTCTGCTCCTGCCGGGCTCTGTTCTGATTGGGCTTCCCCCACTACATCCGGTTGATCTTCGAGCCATCCAGTGGCCTCCTCTGATCTCTCATAATCGTACCAATTGATTGACGCCTCCCCCAGTTCCTGGTCATCAAGAAGTTGCAGGTTGGCAAAGTCCTCCCCTGCGGCTGTCAAATCATCTGCCCATAGCCCAGATCCATCCCCCCGGATCATGCATAGCTCTCCTGCCTCTGGCAATTCTATACTTAGCCCAATTCGGCTCGTTGATAGGATATACTTGCTTGGATCATAAGCTCCCCCAGTAAAATTCTGCCCAGTCTCAGATTCAACAATCTCATTCTCTTCCAAAATCTGCCCTGCCCCGTCTTCGACGGTCACCACTATCGGTTCTGGTTGGGTTTTGGAGATGTCCACCATGCACAAGAAATCAGTGCAATCGGGGAGGAGCACCTCCGGCTTGGGTAGGTGGGTGGGCGTAATATAGATGCTAGGATCGTAAGATGCGACCCCAGTCTGGATAAAGTTAATTCTTTTGGGAGGAGGAGCTTGGTTATGTGGTGGGAGAGGGTTGGTTGTGACATTGGGTTTATCAGGAGGTGCGATCACCTGTTTGTCAATAAGATCTTGGATCTCATGACGCAATCTGTAACAACGGTCGGTGTCATGACCGTGTTGTTGGTGGTATGCGCAGTACTTTGACGGGTCGTAAGAGGGGGGAGTGGATTCGGTAATGGCTTTGGTTCCAGGGGTTTTAAATGATTCTTTCTGATCAATATTCCCAGAACTTTGGTCAGAGGCATATATAGTGGGGTAAAGGTTCTTTGGCCTCGCGGTTGGAATCTGTTGGCTTGTGTGTTGCTTCCGGACGCGCTGGAGAAGGGTGTGGCAGTCATGGGCCTTGGAGGGGGAGGGGGAGTGGTGGTGACCATACCAACTTCCGAGGCTCTCGTATTTGCAGCGCCACTCGGGCCCGCATTGTTGTTACGGTTAAACATCCTCCTCGGTTGTTCTCTGTCATGGTCAAACAGACCTTGTTTCATTGCGTCTTCGATTTGCACCCCCATCTCATGTAAATCTGCGAAAGTAGGGAAGGGGATTACAATCATTCTCTGCATCAGTTTTGGGTGGAGATTGCGCACAATCATCCGAATTTGATCTTTGTCAGTGGGCCTTAGAGTCATCATTGACGCCTTCGCCCTCCATCGGATCACAAAGTCCGAGAAAGTTTCCTTGGGCTCTTGCCTTGTCGTTTCGAGATCACGAGTTGTGATCTCGATCTGAGTGTTGTATGAATATTGTGCGACAAAGGCCTCAGCCATTTCATCCCAGTTCCTCTTCACTTCGTCTTGTAACTTTGCATACCAATGGGAGGCCACACCCGACAGGGTTCGGCCGAATAATGAGAGCTTCTGTGGTCGTGTTAGGCCCATTGGCCGCAAGACGTCTGCAAACAGTCGGAAATGGACCATGGGGTCGCCGGACCCATCAAAACGGTCGATTTGTGGCATTTTGAACCTATCGGGGAGTGTTACGGCCTCCTCGGTATATCCATCTTCGATATCTGGCATAGCCTTGACCCCTTGGGATTTCTTAAAGAGCTTCTCCAGTTTGCTCAATTTTAGAGCTGTATGATCAACCTCAACCTCGAATGGAGAGTCCGGGTGATTGGATGTATGGACCTTGGACAGTTGTGGTGGAAGCGGGGGCGGAGCTGGCCCCGTTGGAAGACTCGTGTCCTCTTGTAAAATTTGGACATGCGGCAGGGTATTCTGGGCATTTGGTGGGGCGTTCTGAACAGTAGGCGCCTGCTCAGGTAACGGAGCCCCTGCCGGAGGAAGGATTTGTTGTGAAGCAGATGCTGTATTCTGTTGTTGCAATCTGGTGATTAGTTCAGCCTGTTGGGCCATGATCGCGGCCTGCTGTTTAGAGAACTCCGTTTGACGGGTGGCATCATCATGCATCTGTCTCATGCTCTCCTACATCTGGCGCATTAGAGCCTCCATCCCTGATGTATTCTGTTGATCCATCTGTCTAACTGGTATGTCTATTTCTGCAGCAGTAATTGAGACCTCAGTCCTATAGTCCTCTGATGAAGTAACCCACTGCTCTGACAACCTCTGTTCTGACACACTGCGCCTTTTTGGCTTCCTTCTGGCAACAGGGGGTAGAGAATGGAACACTGGTTGTCCGTCGATTAGATCCTCAGATCGATGGAGTCGACGACCTCGTGTCCAAGGTGCTTGGGGAATGCCTGTTGGGTTGGAAGCAATTGTGCTAGAACTGACCTAGCAAAAGATAAATAAAGCGAAAAGGAAATAAATAAACAGATAAACGGGCAGCATAACAGCTTAAAATAAAATGCATGACACACAGTCGGGCATAATCAACACACAGTCAATAAGCTGAACACACACTGTCCTCAAACACTGATTATTATCCCTGTATCACTATCCCCTAAAACAGAATCTGATATCCGCAGATAACTAATTCTCAAATACTGGCTGATGCCCGCAGGCCTGATACCCATAATACTGAACTGATGCCCGCAGGCCTGATGCTGACAATACTGAACTGATGCCCGCAGGCTTGATATTCAAACTCATATACTGATTTGATGCCCGCAGGCTCGATACTGTCAATACTGAACTGAAGCCCGCAGGCTTGATGCCCAAACTCATATACTGATCTGATGCCCGCAGGCTTGATACTGTATTGATGCCCGCAGGCTTGATACCCAAACTCATATACTGATACATGCATTCCTGTAGAGACGCACTCTAAAGCACATAACAGATAAGTGAGAGCCAAAACACCCCTATGTTGGGGTAGGGTTTCCCTGTCCTATTGTGTCAGGAGCTAGGGTTTCATTACGCACACAGCGGTTTCAAACAACCTATAAACGGGTAAGCAACCTGTCCTAATTTGGAATGGTCACTATGGATCCGAGTATGCACTAGGTCGAATGGTCAAAGAGGGTGCCCCAGTAAAACCGGGGTTTGTGTTCCCATACTGGCAGAGCCCACAACCGGTCAGCCTTATGGTCATGCCTTGACAAGACAAGCCTCCGGCAAACCGTTCAGGAATAGCAGATGGCAAACACGGTGTCCTAGGCGCACCAATGCAAATGCAATGCAAAGAAACACACAAGTGTAGTCAAAAACAGATATCACGAGTTCGAGTCAAGTTCTCTAAATCCCCAGCAGAGTCGCCAGAAACTGTAACAAGCCCGCGGGGGACCTCGCTACAGCTCGGACTCGATTTTGTAGTCACGGTTCTTAATCTGAACCAAAGAGTCCAAATCCGGCAAATTATTTTTTTGAGAAAATTGATTTTTTGAAAGAAGTGCCAAACATGGACTGCTTTGCCAGATACAGAGTCGCCACCTAAATATTTTATTTTGGGAAATTTAGGAAACCCTGACTCGGTGCCAAAAGGCCACGTGTCCGTCATCACCAAAGTTGCCTCGGCTCGGGAACTTGGGTACGATTGGGGAAAGTCACTTCGTGAGCACCCCCGCTCGCCAGGTCATAGACCAGCCTCTACTAACCATGATATCAATTTTTGAAAACATTGTGAGTTCTTATTCCGGTTTATTAGCCTAGGTTACTATGTGATGCGCACAGCATACAAGTATAGATCGGGTCGCCTGAATTGGAACGAAACATTTCATGTTTGTTTTTGAAAGAGGTTTTGCTACGCGCAGGTAGGCTTTCAAACATTTGATGATTTATTCCAATTTAAGTAACCCAACCTTCACCCACAGGCATTCAGGCAGTTATATCAAATAAGCACATAGCCTCATGGTAAGCATGCTATTCATGGCAGTCACTCACACGCATGCAAGGATGCTAAAGCATAGAACTTACCGAGTACTCCAAGCCAAAATAGAAACTCATTAGAAATTATGCATGATCCTAAGTATACAAAAATGCCTAATGCAACACATGCAAAATGCAACTATAGCAGGCTCGTCTATTCTAAACATGGCATATGGAATGCTACAGCTAACATGTATTCAATTTGGAATTGAAAGTACAATGCAGTTAGTATGATGCGCCGAGCCCGGTGCATGCAAAACGGATGAATGATGCAAACATGCTGTCATACTGTATGCTAATTGGAATATGCCCTAATCTAACCATCATAAGCGGATAAATAAAAGGGAGAAAGACGCGGGGTTGGAAGACATACATCACACTCACGCACACTTATTACAGTTGTGCCCTCACTCAGAGGGTCCGAATAAATATACAGTCCCAATATTACAGTCCCGAATAAAAGAATATTACAGTCCAAATATTACAGAATCCTAATTAATTAATGAATTAACTAAGAAAGCAAGTAAAACTGGCATGCAAGCCAGGGACTGCCTTGCTTCTGATGGATGACGCATGTCCGGATTGTCTTGCGCGGAAATCCACCAGAATGCCCCAATTAGCCTCTGTTTACACCTGTTCTTGAAATGCGTGCCAAGCTCCAGAAAGTTGCTGATTCTTTATTTTGCTGCAACAGAGAGCAGGAAAGGGGCATAGCAATGTATTTGCACAAATATATGCATGTCTCGATCCTCGTGCCACCAATCGCGCATACCGAGGCATGATGGCCGAGGAATCGAAATGCACAACTCAATATAGGATGAATGCACATGAAACTACAGCTAAAACCTAACTCCATCATGGATAATCCGGAGTGTCGGTGACTGGGGAATTGAGACACATTCCGTCACTCGGAGTACGAAATGTACCTCGTTTCCCGTGCCCGGGCTAACTCCTATCCCGGACACGATGCAATATGCATGATATGTATGAAATGCAACTAATATACAATCCTAACATACACAATGCTATGGAAGTGAGATGCCTCGAAATGCGTGCACACAGGCACGCAAACCGAGAAAATGACAGTATGCAATGAAAATGAGGCGCCTTGAAATGCGTGCACATAGGCACGCAAACCGAGGCGATGGCATACGCAATACAATGAAAATGAGATGCCTCGAAATGCGTGCACACGGGCACGCAAATCGAGGCAATGGTAAAATGCAATGTAAATGACATGAAAATGTGATATGGACTTATACCAACATGAGTGAGCCTCAGCCACACTCACACAGGATGCCGGCGGATGAAAATGAAGTGCCTCGAAATGCGTGCACACGGGCACGCAAACCGAGGCGATGGCAGAATGTGATGAAATGACATGGAAACATGATATGGACTTATACCAACATGAGTGAGCCTCAGCCACACTCACATAGGATGCCGGCGGATAAAAATGAGGTGCCTCGAAATGCGTGCACACGGGCACGCAAACCGAGGCAGTGGCAAAATGCGATGAAATGTCATGGGAATGACAAATGGGCTTATACCAACATGAGTGAGCCTCAGCTACACTCACACAGGATGCCAGCGGATAAAAATGAGGTGCCTCGAAATGCGTGCACACGGGCACGCAAACCGAGGCAATGACGGAATGCGATGCAATATGGAAAAAATGATATGCAAGCATGCTAATGGAATTTCAGCACTAAAATATGGGGAAAAACAGTCCCGAAATGAGGCGAAATGATACCAAATGCAAGGAATTGTCCCGAAATGCGAATTTAGGCACCCGAAATGGCCTATAGCTATGCCAAACATGCACAATATGGACATGCAATGCAAAGACAGAAGCTAGACAGTCCCAAAAAAGGCACTTTCACAGTTATAAACATGGCCAAACAGCAAGCATAGGTATGGAAAAAATGGCATGCAAGAATAGGGGCCAAAAGAGGGGTAATGAAGCAAGTGATATAAGAAAAACCCAAACTGAAAAATTTCCTTCTACAACATTGAAGAGGGACCAAAAATATGAATATTTACAGTATATGGCAGACCTCAAATCAGTATACAAACATGATAGAAATGTGATGCAAAATTAGGCTCAAAAGTGGCTACAACATGAAGTATACAAAATAATCACCAAACAGCCAAAGACCCTTAATAAAACATGTAGAATGGACCAAAATAAGCACTTTTCCAGAACTGTGAAATGGCCAAAAACAAAAGCATGGTAGGCTAACTAAACATGCAAGAATGGGGAATAAAAGAGAGATATAACATGAAGTGACCTATGGAGGTCCCAAACCATGAAAGGACCTAAATGAAATATGAAGAATGGACCAAAATAAGAACTTTTTCAGAACTGTAAAATGGCCAAAAACAAAAGCATGGTAGGCTGCCATTGCATGCAAGAATGGGGAAGAAAAGAGGAGTATAAAGGTAGGTACAACATGGAAATCCCAAATGGTGTTGAGCCCTTCTTCAATGTTGAAGAGGGGCTCAAAATAAGCCTAATATCAGTTTATCACATGCTCGAAAATAAATTGCTCATGGGCCAAAAATAGCATGCAAGATTGTGACATATAAGAGGATCAATGAAGCAAGTGTGTCATGGAGGGCTCAAACAGGGTTGAGCCCTTAATGAAAAGTGAAGATGAGCTCAAAAGAGGGCCCTTTTCAGTTAGGGCCGGAGCTTGAAACAAAAATCAAGTGGGGCTTACAAATGAATCAAGAAAAAGGGTCAAAATGAAGAAAAGGTTACTCACCCTTGAAGACTCAAACTTTTGTTGCTTCTTGGATGAATTTGCAGCTTCTTTGGCCTTTGAGAAACCTTCCTTGTTGCTGGAAATGAGGTGGTGGTGGTAGAGCTTGGTGGTGTAGAAGGAATGATGGTTAGGGACTTAGAGATTTTTCAAGAAATGAGAGGTATGGAGATGGAGTTGTGTATGGAGGTTTGAAGAAGAGTTTTTCTAACCCCAAAATACTACAAGGCTTGCTTGCTATATAGGCCAACAAGGGGGTGTAAAGGTGGGGGAAAAGGAGAGTAATATTCCCCCACAAAATATCCCCCGGATAAAGATCTTTTCTGGGGGATAAAGCTCCACAGCTGTAAAGTGCACAGTGCAAGGAATACGGCCGGCCTGGTACTTTTGCTGCAGGTGGCCGGCCGGCCACACCCCCTAGCCGGCCGGCTAGGGGTCAAAAGGTTCAATGAGATTTTCTGGCCGGCCACCAACTGATGGTGTTCTCCTATGTGTGTACAACACAACCATGTGGTTAAAATTCTAAGAAAGTGGGTCCAAGGGGTTCAACATTAGCCCGGAAGGAGGGGGTCAAAAGGGTCAAGTTGAATTAATGGCCGGCCATGAACTTTTAGGGTCCTCTCATGTGTGTACATCACAAATATGTGGTTCAAAGTTCGAGAAAAAGGGTCCAAGGTGTTCAACATTAGCCCGGAAGGAGGGGGTCAAAAGGGTCAAGTTGAATTAATGGCCGGCCATGAACTTTTAGGGTCCTCTCATGTGTGTACATCACAAATATGTGGTTCAAAGTTTGAGAAAATGGGCCCAAGGTATTCAACATTAGCCCGGAAGTGCGAAAAACGGGCGCCGGAGGGCGTCGGAGGATGTATAACTGGCTGCTGCAATAATTGCTGGCCTCCCACCCTTCAGTGACCTCCCCGGTGATAAAACAGAGGTACCTGCCAAAAATGAACAAAAACCGTTGCAAAACGAATGCGCGGGGACCAAAACACGCAGTTCGAGGTCCCGAAAATGGGCTGTTAAGCACCGAAAGTGGCGTTCGGCCACGAAGTGGGCTTCTCAGACCCCAGTGTCCCTCAAAAGGGATGAAATAAGATGCATGCCAAAATTTAGAGCAAACGGAGATGGTTAAGCGGTCCCGAACCGAGGCACACGGCTTGACGGCTCCGAAAACCGGGAACCGGGCTCCGAAATGGGAAAAATGGCCTACGGCCACCAAATGTAGCCTACGGACATTGAGAGATGGTTTACGGGACCTCTCCCTCCCCTCAGGAAAAGAAACAGAGAAAACCGAGTCTGGTTCGCAAACCGAGACAAGGCACAGAAGAGGGTTCGGAAGTCCTGAGGCAGGGCTCACGGCCGCAACTCTGAAACTTCTGAATGAGCACATTATGCAACATCACCGAGCGCTCAATCGGTGACGTCTGAGTCTTAAGGTCGTTCAAAAATGGGGTGTCTACACACATTAGTCGGTGTAGGCCAATTCACAATTGCCTCTATCTTCTGCGGGTCCACTGAATTTCCTTCCTTGTTGATCACATGCCCTAAGAAAACAACCTCATCCAACCAAAACTCACATTTCTTTAATTTAGCAAATAGTTTTCTTTCCCAAAGTATTTGTAAAACAGTCCTCAAATGATGTTCATGTTCAAGTCTATCTTTAGAGTATATCAAAATATCATCGATGAAAACTACAACAAACTCATCAAGGTAGGTTTTAAAAATTCTATTCATTAAGTCCATAAATGCTGCCGGAGCATTAGTCACTCCAAATGGCATAACAAGAAACTCAAAATGACCATACCTCGTTCTGAATGCGGTTTTCTCAACATCCTTTGCCTTAACCTTCAGCTGATGATACTTGGATCTCAAATCAATCTTAGAAAACACCTGTGATCCCAGTAACTAGTCAAATAAGTCATCAATACGGGGTAGGGGATATTTGTTCTTTATCGTTACCTTGTTCAATTCCCGGTAATCAATGCACAGGCGCAAAGTACCATCCTTCTTCTTTACAAATAACACTGGTGCACCCCAAGGCGAAGTACTAGGCCGGATAAACCCTTTATCAAGAAGGTCTTGCAACTGTTCCTTTAATTCTTTCATTTCGGCAGTAGCCATTCTGTAGGGAGTTTTAGAAATAGGCTAGGTGCCTGGCACAGTCTCAATAGTAAACTCTACCTCCCTGTTTACCAATTCCCCTGGTAATTCATTCGGAAACACATCCAAAAATTCTCTAACAATAGGAATATTATTCAATTCAACATTCTCAGATTGTTCAGACAACACATAGCACAAATAACCCTGGCACCCTTTCCTGATCAATTTACATGCTTTCATTGCAGATATCAAATAAGGTGGAGGCACTACCTCATTACCCACAAACACAATTTCCTTCTGTTCTGGTGGTTTAAATACAACCCTTTTTGTCACACAATCTATGGTAGCATAATATTTGGTCAACCAATCCATGCCCAAAATCACATCAAAATGCCTAAAGTTTAAGGGCAACAAATCTACATATAGGGTAGCGTCCTCAATATGCATGTCACAAAACCGATATATGGATTCACATAACACAGATTCCCCCAATGGAGCAAATACACATAACAAATATGGCAATAATTCTAGGGGTTTATTTAGTCTAGATGCAAATGTACATGTCATAAATGAGTGTGTTGATCCAGAGTCAATTAATACAAAGGCATCCTGATTACATATTGAAATAGTACCTAAGACAACTGCGTTGGCATTCCGTGTATCGCCTGGAACAAGCACAAAAACTCTCCCCTGTCTCACTGTATCCCCAGTAGTAGCAGATCTCAAAGTATTTCCCAGCTTCGGAATCGATGCAGTGGAACTAGTAGCTGTCTTTTCACCATTCTGATTACAATCTCGGGCTATATGCCCTTGTTTCCCACACTTAAAACAGGCTCCCGATGCACGATAACAGACTCCACGGTGCCTTTTGCTACAAATGTTGCACATGGGAGCTGTGTCTCGGGAAGAACTCGAAGTATTTGAGGAGCCCGTGTTTTGCTTTTTACGAAATTTCTTCTTCGAAAAGAAGCCTTGTGTTTTGTTGCCTTTCCATTCTATTGTTGGCTTAGCTTGCCTAGCTATGTTAGCCTCTGATATGATGGCCCTGTCAAGCACCCCAATGTAGGTCTCCAACTTCAGGACATTCACTCTCTCTAGGATGTCACTTCGGAGCCCACCTTCAAAATGTCTTGCCTTCTTATAATCAGTGTCAATTACGTGTGGTGCAAACCTGGCCAACTCAGTAAATTTGGCCTCATACTCAGCTACAGTCATGCTGTCTTGCTTGAGTTCCATGAACTCTGCCACTTTCCTATCCCGGACACACAGCGGGAAGTACTTGTCATAGAATATTTCTAGAAACTTTACCCAGTCAACATCCTTATGATTTTCTCGCATCAACATCCACCATCTTCTTGCTTCGTCTTCTAGCATAATAGTGGCTAGAAGCACTTTCTGAGTCTCTGAACAGGGGAACACTTCAAATAATTTGTCAATGCCGAGGACCCACGCTTCGGCTTTCAACGGATCTAATCCCCCGTGAAACTGTGGTGGTCTCATTTTCTTGAATTCCTTGGTGAGAGCCATAATCCGGTCATCATTCTGATTATCTGGCACGGGTGGTGCCGGAGGTGGAGGTGGAGGATGTGGTTACTGCCACTGTTGTTGCCACTTCTGTTGTTGTCTCAGAGCTTCTGCCATTTCCTGTATCAGTCTTTCCATTCTGTCCATTCTGGCAGTTGAGGATTCTTCTATTTCATCTCCTCTTGTTCTCACTATCTGATTAAACTTGCATTATATTTTATACAGGATATACGCAAGTATGCATGTAACAAGGAGCATACATACATTAAGATAACTTACAATGCAATTAGTTCACAACTTATAACATATAATTGTTCATATCAAAACATTTAAGCATATAATCAATGCTTCCAAATTCATATTTATCACATGAATGCATCCTAGATCTTATCTAGATGCTTATTGCTCTTTTTCGACAAGTGTGTGAGTTATTAACTCGTGCTCTGATACCACTCTGTCATGACCCGAACTCGCCCCTATGGGTTAAGGACATAACCGGCCAGTAATCTTGAGATTACCTACGGCCTCAACTGAAACAAATGTAACTCAACAGAGTAAAGGGGCCAAACGGAAGCACAAATTTAAAACTTTGTCCATAGAGCCATGCTTATATGCACATCAAAACAAACCACTTACTTATACGTTAATAACCCACATCAAAAGTACAATACCATAAAATTCTTTACAAACAGGATTATCCAAACTGAGTCAACCCCTATCAAAAATATATACAGATATACGTAAAGTCCTTGCCAACAAGACAAAATGTAAATACATAACAAAATGGCAAGGATGGGTCTCGTGCGCGAGACACAAGGCTGACTCTTCAAAACTCATGTTGTTCCTGGCAGACTTCACTGGGGTTGGGTTTGGACTTCACTTGGCTTACCTACAAACACATGAATAAGCGTAAGCAATAGCTCAGTGAATAATATCAGATACAGAGGTTACATATCAATATGTAGAACAACATGCTCCAAACGGTCTTGGGCCCAATTCATACTTCTATTTAACAGATATATATACTTACACAAAATTTAGATCAAGTGACTGCAGTTTCAACATACTGGCCTTTGGCCCATTCAGATTTCCATTCATGTCAAAACGGCCTTCGGCCCATTCATTTATGTCAAAACGGCCTTCGGCCCATTCATTTCTGTTAAAATGGCCTTTGGCCCATTCATTTACGTCAAAACGGTCTTTGGCCCATACATTCGTGTCATAATGGCCTTCGGCCCACTCATTCATGTCAAAACGACCTTCGGTCCATTCATATAGGTCAAAATGACTTTCGGTCCGTTCATTTATATCAAAACGACCTTCGGTCCGTTCATTTCTATCAAAACGACCTTCGGTCCATTCAATCATTCATGTCAGACTTTTGTCCACAATCCCAATTAGCAACTCATAAAGCTTATAAGTGAATAAACAATTGGACATTGACAAGCTTTCGAATATTGATATTACTCACAGTGATTGGCTTGTGGATTCGCCCTGGAGCTTGACCCTACACATTCCATGAACACATTCCTGGAGCTCGAGCGGACCTCAAAATTCTGGAAAACCCAGAATGTGTTCTTGAGCTCGAATTCGGTTTCCAGCCAACATATCTTGCATGCAATGGCTCAAATCTCAAATATAATTATACTAACATGAGGTAAACCCCAAATCACAACCCAATGGAGCTCAATTCACAAATAATTCACATGCATTGCCCCAATCTCCCATCAAACTCATTCTAACATAACAAATTCATACATTCAAACTCATATCTTCATAAATTGTACATGCATGTAATGAATTAGCCACATTCTCAGCTTAGTTAACACAAATGGTGATCAAAACATGAGTTTCAACCAAAACTCTACATGAATCATGTATTTCAAGCTTATACATGCCATTACAACACAATTTCTTACATGCTTGCATATGTCAAGCTTTAATTCAACAAAACCAACCCAATTTCATTTCAATCTTACTCTTGATCACCCAATTAGCTTGAACACACAAAATTACAAACTATAATCCAAGAATTACTCACCTAGAAGTTTTGATTCTCACAATCTATAACAATTCTTGGATTATCTTCAAGGTTCCCAAGCTTTAAGCCACAATTTGCACAATTCTCTCATCTCCCCCTCTCTAACAGCCGGCTCTCTCCCTTTCTCAAGGTTTGATCAGCCAAAATGAATACATAGGAGAGAATGGGAAGTGTAGTGCCCTTACCCAACAATTCCCACAAACTCATAATAATAGTAATAAATAATTGGGCACCAATTTACCAATTTAATCAACTTAATCTGGTTTGAATAATTTTTCAATTAAATTTCACCGTAGGCTCTAAAAATTATGCTAATCGCAATGGCGTAATCAATTTCAGGTTCTGTGGCCGATAAGGCCCTCAATTTAATTTCCAAAGCAAATTATTCAAACAGATATTCCTACGGTGAACAGATAAAACTTCAAAATCACATATATTCACATAATGGCACATAAAATCATGCTAAACACATAATCATACTCAATTTAAGGACCAATTAGCACACTACGGGACAGGGGTATCACAGTCCTCTAATGAAAACTTCAATTCCAAGAAACACTGAAATGAAATTTACACTTAACTTGCTTCCTTCATCCCCCAGTTACATACTGCTTTCCTTTTGAGCAAGAATTTGGAAGTTTATTCACAGGTTGAAAAGTAAAGTTGGATCTACAAGCTAAAAGGAGAAAGATTTCCTGCTGTATAGGTAGTAGGAAAGCCTATTGCCCCATGTAGGTGGCAACTTGTCGTTGGGCCATATGTATAAAAAAATAAAAATCTACTAATTCTTTCATAAAAAATGTTTGAGATAGTTAATTTATCACCCCTCAAAAACAATCTTTAATGATGTGTATGATAAGTGTCAAATTTTGATTTGTCAAACATTTCATTATGTGGAGTCTAACTTCAATGCCACATTATTAGGGGTCATTTAATGGTGATAAATTAGGGTATGTAGCATTGATGACAAGCTCAATCATCTACTAGCACCACACCGACATGTCGGTGAGCAACCAACCAAAGGAAAAAAACAAAACCATAGCAAACAATATAAAAACAGAGGAAAAAAACAAGGGAAAAAGAACACAGCCAGACGCATGAACTTCTCCAAGATTATGCCTTGCCTCTAAACCAGGCAGACACACAGCAAACGGTATAAAAATAGAGGGAAAAAAACAGGGGAAAAAGAACACAGCCAGACACATGAACTTCCCCAAGATCATGCCTTGCCTCTGAACCAGGCAGACACCACAAAATAGCTGCAGCAAAACAACCATCCACTGAAGCACTCATCTTCCTTAATCATTGCAGTTCATCCTCATCAAGCCATCACCCCAATCACACCTTCATCCAATGCAGAATCTAATATGCTGAAACTTATAATTAAATCATCCACCAAGAAGAAAATCTCTGGACAATGAAATTTAATCCAATGAGCAATTCTAACATTAATAAGTGTTGGGATATATCTCCTTATTGGAGTTTGAGACCCAATTGGTTTGTTAAAGAATTTTAATTTGGTTTGGTTTGGTTTAGGTATAATATATTTTAATATATTATATCTAATTTTTTAGAGACCTAATTCAGTTTGGTAACATTTAGGATTTTGATAATATAACTCAAGAATCAATAATATATATATATATATATATATATTATCTTTGACCCCCGTGATAGAGTGCTACGGTAAATATATTACTCGTTCTCTTCGGTGGGTGCTCAAACACACTGGTGCTTGTAAGAAGGTTCTCTTGGTTTTTTGAATCATTAGTGCTTTGAAACTTTTCAGTGCATCTTCAGTTGGGTGTTTTGGTGAAGTTGTTTTGGGTTATTATTTTGGGTCTTCTTCAACTCTGGTTTCAAAGACTTTTGTTCATCTATTTGGTGAGATCTTTTCTTTTGTTTATTTGTGATTATTTGGAATTCACCTAAGGGTGATTTTGTGAGACCATTCGTGTCTTGTTTGTAATCATTTGGAAATTTTTGGTTGATAGTGGAATCGAATAGTTGGTTGATAGTGGAATCGAATAGTGGTATCGAATTTCAATCCTGTGGACATACCTCACATTGAGGGAACCACGTAAAAACTCTTGTCTTACTTTTGATTTAATTTTTCCGCATTAGTTTTTATTCTCATTGATTGATTTACTGGTGGGGAATCATATCTTTTCCCTAACAATAAGTTGGCACAAAACACTCAAATCCACCTGGTATCTGTTGAAAATTCAATTGTTTCTCAATTTCCACACAAACCAAAGGAAAAATTTGGTAGCCAAAAGTTTCACTTTTTGAGAATTGGCGACTAAAAATTTAGTAGCCAAAAGGTTCACTTTTTTACAATTGGCGACTAAAATTATAGTTACCAAAAGACAACTTGTGATATTTGTTTAGTCACCAAAAGGTCTCATTTAGTTTTAATAATTTGTTCTATAATATTATTTGCGCCACTTGTAACCTGTGCATATACAAAATTATTCATCCATTCATTCATTCATTCAATTCTCAACCATTCAATAAAAATATTTCTCCACAACCTGTAGCATTCAATTTCTAACCATATACAAGACTTAACTATTAACCGTACATATCAAAGAAAATAAGAATCCATAAACATAGTATAATCCAACATATACATATACTATCCAAACCAACAATTAAAATCCAAATTAACAAAACATATCAGGGTCTCCATCTTCTTATCACGTGCTTTTGATGCAGCTTCAGATATGGTAGAAGAGGGTCTCCATCTCATTCAACTTCTTCGACTTGTGAGACTTCTCAGTGGGGCCTTGACCAGGTTGCACAACGTAATTTATTTCCTTCACAATTAGCTATAGTGAACAAATAAGATAATGAATATATATATATATATATATATATGTCAATTGTGAACATAATTGGTGCAGCAGACTGGCTCATGTAACATCAACAAAAAGGAGAAATACAGTCTAAATGAGTGAACATAATTGCTAGAACAGAAACAGCAAGGTTTCTTGACAATCATTAATAATAAGACCCACCGTCCACCCAAAAAAAAAAAAAAAAACATTTTGAAAAAACCTACCCACCATACCAGCTTCTAATAGATACTCATTATTCTTCTTTATATGTTAAATAAAACTGCAATTGGTCATCCTCTAAGAATATGTACACTTTTAAGTAGTTACTTTGTCCGTAGATATGTATCGGCCAGTCCAACACTTCAAGTGTGCCTCTTGCTCCAAATCATAGTTTCTACCTCAAACAAAAGTGAAATATATTGACAAAGGTCTATAAAAATAATAATACTAAAAAAACTATTGCTTGGTTTCATTGTTCCAAAAACACTTTTAAGAAAATTTTACTTTCTTATTTTTCGTGTTTTTTTGTTTTTACTGAATTTTTTTAATATTTTAAGCAATTTTTTTATTTTTTAGACACACCTAAAATAAATAACACCTAAAAAGTAAAAAATTGTAAAAAAAAAATCTTTTAAAAATTCACTAAACACCAAAAATACAAACAAAAATCAAGAATTCAGTACATTTTTTGTATTTTTATGTATTTATTAATTTTTTAAAATATTTTTTCACATTTTTTTTAACTTTTTAGATATATCTGAGTAAGGTACATCTAAAAAAGTAAAAAAAAATGTTTAAAATATTCACTAAAAACAAAAAAACACGAAAACAAAAAAAATCAGTTTTCAAAAAACTCAAACCAAACACACTGACTGTATTTTGATTATCAAAGCCATGCATACTGTTGCAAAAAATTTCAACAAGAACATTTCTCTATAATTTATTATTATTATTTTTTTAATGTTTGGGTATTGAACCAACAAACCAGTCCTCAAAGCCTTTCTATGACATTTTTACATACACTTGGTGAGCATAAATCAGAAAGATTAGTTTGCTCACCAACACAGGAAAACAGACCAACCCTTTTTCATAAACATTGGCACATGAGGCATGAATGAATAACAAATCTCTCTTGCAACCCACTGAAAGTTGCATATACACACACACACACACACACACATATATATATATATATATATTCTTGATTTCATTAATTAATCCAGCCGAAAGGGGGTCATAGGGAGGGAAATAGGGGGTTTTGCAAAGGGGTTTGGGAAGAGGGTTTCGCCTGGTGGTAAGGGAGTTGTAAAGAGGAGGAAAGGAAGGGGAATAAGAGATAGATTGAGAAGGATATATCTATTACTTCAAAATAATTCACCACATCAATTTTGAAAAATCTAGAAATCCCCTAAATGTTGATTTGAGATTATGTATCAATTTTAAGCAGTATATAACAATCCCAATTAAACAATCAAGACAAATCAATACAACGATTCACAATTGAAGCACCTCCAATCGTGATAAAAAAACTATGGGCAACAGCCACAAAACAATCCACTAAGAAGATATAAATGAATTACACAGATATACTCCCAATTACCTAGCGAATCCATGCCCGAATTGAACCAACCCCTATGTGCCTCTTCTAACCCCGTTTTCACCTCGGAATTGTCTTGACAATGAGCCACTCCAAAATCCACCAAAGCTTCAGGCTCGAATTCTTCAGAATCCATCGAAGAACAACTCTCTCTTTTCTGTAGAACAAACAAATAATCCTTTGATGTATACTCTTTAAACCATGAGTTGAATACTCAATCAAAACATCAAAGAAAACTTGCAAAATATCCCCAGATATAAACCTTAATATCCAAAAAGAAGATCTGGAGTAGTAATCCTAGTTTTGGACTAAAACAAATACTTATAGAAATTTGGGACTGCGAAGCTCGCTCGAGCGAAGACTCTCTCGCTCGAGCGAGGAACTAAAAACGTGTGTTTTCCTTAAGTGGCTTCGCTCGAGCCACGCACCCTTCGCTTGAGCATACATTCATCTCTTTCAGGTTTTTACATAAACGCAGCCTTCGCTTGAGCGAGAACTCCTTCGCTCGAGCAAGCAAGGGCGGACATGCAACTTCGAATGCAATTTTGCATTTTGCTTCGGGGGCGCTGCCCCTCGACCCCGCCTGGGCGCTGCCTCAGACCTGCCAAAGGGGCGCTGTCCCTTGGACCCCCACGAGCTGACCGGGCAGCTCGATCCCCGTCATAATCAGCGAAGTGACAATCTTGAAAGAATTAACATCACAAACTTCTCTGCACGGCACAATTTGGGTTTGATTTGCATCTAAGAAACTCATAGCCTCACTGAAATAAAAGTGCGAAAACAAGTACAAGTGAAAGGAGTTTTGTCAAACGGGATTGCCAAAAATAAAAACCTAACAAATTTTTTTAAAATTATTTCGGTAAAATTTTATTTTTAAACTACTAAAATACAACAAAGGTTAAAATTAAATTATTTAGGCCCTTCATTGTTTAAACAAAAATTTAGGCCTTCTGTGCATACAAAATAACATACTAATTGACCAAATCACCCTTTCCATTATAATTTGTACAACAAACTACAACATTTTTTAGACTCTAACAACAGTAATATCAATAACCTCTTTTATTTCCAGCAAAGCAATTACCTACTATTTTTGTTCAGGTACATATGAAGAATCGAAAAGGACATCATAAGAAAATCAGAAGCCTTTATGGGTAAAAATAACCAAAATTACTTTTTACTATCTCAGGCCGCTGATCAAGTCCTAGCCACTGTCTTCCATAGATTGATCTAGTCCACCATGGCATCAGCAGCACGAGCAAAAATCGGATCCAACGGCCCTAATCGCTCCTTCACCACCACAACCATTGAGCTTCCGTGGGTGATGGATCTCAGGCGACGGTGACCAACAAGGAGGTAAAATAGAGAAACGAGGACAAAGAGAGATAGAAAGGGAGTCGACAGACTCAGAGACAGAGAGAGAGAGAAAGACAGACCGAGAGTAAGAGAGAACCTGGAAGGATGCAACAGTGGTTGTCGTGATTTGCGGCGGTGAGCGGCGGTGGTCTGCGCTAAGGTGAGGTTGGGTGAGGTTTGGTGTTGACCGAATCTGCATGTGAGAGAGAGCACCAGATGTGTAAAAATAAACAGATGCCAACATTTACTCATTTCCCTCTATTTCATTCAACCTTTAGCAACAAAACTACTAATTTGTCGGCAAATAGTGGCAAATGTTATTAACGGCGACCAAACCATTAGTCGCCAAAAGTGAATATTGGCCGACTAAGTTCCTGGTAGCCAAAGACTAACAGTAAATATGTTTTTTTGGGGTTGGAAACAAAAAATATATATAATTAACGCTAATTACTTTTTAACCCTTCCAAAATTTGAAATCTCCCTCCAAATATTTTAGTTTTTTTGCGACTAAAATATTCTTTTGTCGCTGAAAATATACTTTTGGGAACCAAACTTTGGTCGCCAAAGATAAAAAAATAATATTTTTCTTTTCATTCGGCTACTAAACAATTTTAGTAGCTAAAACTAACTATACGGCTACTAAAATATTCTTGTTGCTGAAAATATACTTTTGGCGACTAAACTTTTAGTCGCCAATAATCAATATTCCCTACTAAAAAAAATTAGTAGCTAAATATTTGACTTTTGCCAACTAATATTATTTTTGGTTGCCAATTCCACAATTTTTGGTGACTAAACTTTTTTTAGTCACCAAAAGTGGTCGCCAAAAGTGCATTTTGTTGTAGTGATTAAGTATTCAAGAAATTTGCTGATAATAAATTGCTTTATGACAGCATCTTCTGTCTTATACTTTTTCTCTAACGATTCTCATAATTCTTTTGTCGTCTTCAATGGACTATACACGTTATACAAAGTGTTGTCCAGCCCATCAAGGATATAGTTCCTATACAAGAAATTGGCATGCTTTCATGCTTCCGTTACAGTAGCCATTTGCTGATCAATCTCATTTTCGTTTAAAACGGGAGCATCTTCACAGATGAACCTTGCCAAATTCAATGTTGTGATATGGAATAACATTTTATGTTGTCATCTTTTAAACTTTGTTCTACTAAACTTTTCTGGTTTCTCGCCATGGTTAACCGGAACTGTTGAATGAACAAGAGTCGGAGCAAGAACAATAACAGTACTACCAGAACTAGTATTTCTATTTTCAGAAGCCATTATTTTTGACATATAACCAATGAAAATAAAAAATTATTTAAAAGTTCACAACCTTTTAAATAAACTTTACTTAAAATCCAGACCTAACACTAGATTTAAACTAGTCAAAAAATAACACATCACACAATATTCCATAAAACTTTTATGGCAACATATAATCCGCATCATATAATAGATAAGTTTTATGAACAAATTTATCATGATTACAAGATAATCTGACTTATACGAATAATTTTTATAAAAAGGATTCAGGCAAAGTAGTACAGAAACAAAAAAAAATTGATTATGTACAAATAATTTTTTTTGATAAGAACAAAACAAAATTATAAGTTTGAACACAAACAAATTTTCAAACGAACAAATCCAATTATAATCAATGACTTAAAAAAAAAAAAAAAAAAAAAAAAAAAAAAAAAAAAAAAAACCATTGAAAAGCAAATGGATAAAAATATTCCAAATTCAGAATTTCAAAAGTCACAAACAGACGAGTTGCAACTATTCTTATAAAAGTTCCACCACCTACCATCTATAAGGCAATCAAAACTAATATTTATAAACATAATTTCATATATATGCAAGTCATATCAAACTAATCATGGCAAACTGACCAAGACTGGATGATAAAGAGAACATGCACGATTTATACAACATATTAAAAAATTTATGTCAAACCCATAAACAGATATGAAACTTCTGTATATTTAACCAAAATTGAAATTTGTAAACCCATATTTTGATACACAGATTCATTTCAATGCTTAAGGTTGACCACAAATATATTAAAGATGGTTCTCCAATCACAACTATGGGATAAATACTTACAAAACCGTATCATATGCATAGATGTGACTTTCATATATGTGTGATTGTACAAAATAACACATGCATAGGAACCAAAACCAAAACCAAAACTGTTGGAGTGTCAGTACAAAATCAAAACAGTTCGAGATTCAACACCACAAACAAATAACATGAAAGAAAGTGAATTATTTATTCAGATAGAAACATAAATAAATTCTATCTTAAACAGTTTCTCATAACAGAGTACTGTGAGGTCATGTTTGATTCACAAGATTAATAGTAAAGTATTAATAATCCTATTAAATTAGTGTGGTATTCACTATCCAATTGGATTAATATCCATTGGATTAATAATCCCACCCCTACCCCATTACTAATAATCTTACAAATTTGTTGGATTAATTATCCATTGGATTAATAATCCTAAACCAAAATCTTAAAACAAACATAGGATAATTGGGCCCACAGATTAATAATCCTAATCCCATGCTCTAATCCACCCAATCAAACATGCCCTAAGTGTTTTACAGAAACAGAAACTACAACCCGAACAATTTCTTTTAAATATAAACCGTACATACAAAAATCAAACAGAGATACCAGTGTAACAACAGTTATTAGTTCTGCTGTTCATATACTATGTTAAAAGCCAAAACTTACACCATTTCACAAAATTTCAAATGTGTACAAAAGTAGTTACTAAAGCAACCAACCAAAAATAAATTTGCCTTATAGTCAAAATTGAAAACGTATTCACAAACTAATAAAGAAACAGATTCTATCTATAGTAAATTCTGATTATTCAGAGTGGTATAAATCTGAATAAAATAATTTGAAGCAAAAAATACAGAAAAACAATTTGTATTTCACTTGAACAGGCAAACAAGAAAATAATATTCTTACACGAATTTGTCTTAAAATTGTAGGAATATTTCCTTATATGTATGGTGTGAAACAAGTAATCATTGCACCAAATATATCACCAAATTATATAAAAAAAATATAAGTTTAATATAATGTAAATTGTTTGGGTAAAACCAAACTAAACCATATACAGAGAACTGGAAATAGTTATAGAGAAGTAGAAAACTTACAAAATAGATTGCAAAATTCTGGAAACGAAATCAAATGTGATCAAAACTTGTATTGGACACAATTTTCTTAAGACAAATTTGTCTCCCGTTATGGTGCTCACGAGTGTTTTATTGGACGTTCGTTTCCCAGGATACAACGATCGAACCTTGCAGAAGTAGCACTACCACGTCAAGTCTGGCGAACCTTACTGTGCATAATTCTTCCACAGAAAAGACAGAATGCAGAAAAAAAGAAACACAAGATGAATTCAATGCAAAATAAATGCAATGGGAGCTTGTTTATATAGGTGAATTGGTGACTCTTCGTATGGTCATGGTGACTATTCAAAAGAGACACCTCTTTTCCATGAAAAGGTGTAACTAGAAAAGACATGATTATTTTTTCAAAAGAATTCGAATTCTGAATCGAATCTTGTTTAATTTTGACTCAAAAAATTAACGAATTTATTTAAATAAAATCAAATTTTAAATTAAATTTTGTCTTAAAACCATTCTCAAATGGTTCACTTTGGAGTCAATTGCTCATTCACTTATTAATGGTTTCCAAACCATTTTTCCAACATTTTTAATTTTTATTTTGGCTTGTACCTACACAAAATTTGCTTATATAAATAAAAACTAAAATTATTAATTTTTTCCTCATGGAAATCACATAAAATATAAAGTCAGAAATCCAATTTTCAAACATTGCCTTAATAACTGAATCAATTATAATTTATTTTTCACAATAATTATATTTGCTAAGCAATTTTATATGATTTTTATGGTTGATATAAATCATAGTTATTGACATTAACATAAATCATAATTATTAAGATAAATTTTAAGCATTTTTAACTGTTAACATTATTAATTGATTCATACTTTTCCTTAACGTAATAGATTGAATTATAAAATTTAATCAACTTCAACTTAATTTTTTTTTTAAATTTCTCCATTGATAATTTTAACAGATATAGTCAAACAATATTCTTTAAAACAATTCATGCATTTGGCAAACAACCATCTACTACTTCTACATAATTCACCAATTCAATTGTTTAAAATAAATAAATAAATAATTCATAAACTTCATTTTTAAACTGCTTACACTATAATATAGTTTTGGTTTACTGAAATGAAATTGAATTGAATGGAATGGTTTGGTTATTTTTTAGTCTCTTTATGTAATGACTATTCTCTCACAATGGTAAATGGTGATTTCATTTATAATATTTTTTTATTATTTTCAGTAAATCAAATGTAAAGATAAACATTATGATGGAATTATTTTATTTCATTTCATTTCAATGAATCAAATATAACTTGAGATCAAAAATTATTTTGGTGTCATATTTTTTAAACTGAATTTAGGGATTCAAGGCAGCGGCTCTGCTTGCCTTGCCTCAGGGCCGGTCCTAGCAATATTTGGCAAAAGCAAAATAATAATAATAATAATAATAATAATAATTACAAATATATTAAAAAACCTTATATCTTCAATTATTAAAGTTAACAAAATTTTTAGAATTACATTGAAGACTTCCAATAATTGAAAGAGGCTCTGGCGTATATAATTAAATTAGTAGACTTTTTAGTCAACTTATTTTTAAAATTTTCTGGATAGGATTATCCGATTCACAAAAATTGCCCAACTCGAACCATCTTCACCTATTTGGGTGGTTTCGCAGAATCGTTAGGGTCGGACGTGGATTAGGATTTTTCTATTTTGTAGGTTACGGGGCGGATCGCGGGTTTTACCTGCACCTACACACATCTTTATACATTTTTTTTTTTTTAAATCTGGACCGTTAGATTTTCTTATAAGTTTTGTAGAAGGGAAAGATAAAGTTGGTGGCAGGTTTTTTTTATCTCAGAATCTTTCTCAATATTTGAGTTCACTGTTGTCTTTAGACAAAGTTTCAAGGTTTGTCTCACAAATTATTTTCTTTATTTTCTAGACCACAAAATAGGGATTTAAAACTTTTATTATTTTTTTTCTTTTTCTCCTGGGGAAAATTCTTAAAAAGAGCACTGAGATTTTCTATGAAGATTAAAGATTAAATAAATTATGTATTTTCATTTTCTATGGAGTTTGCGAGTTTGCAAATATTTTTATTTTATTTTATTTTATGGGTTTGGATGAAGTTTGACAACAATTTATTTTGGTTCCCAACTAGTTATTATTATTGCATTTTGATTTTTGGATGAATGTAAAAGGTAATCAAGAATTACTTTTAGATAAATTTAGTATTTTGAATGATTTTACTTTAATTGTGTTATGGTACTAAATAGTGAATGAATTTTTTTTAAAAAAAGTCTAATCCGCAAATTGCCCACACATTTGTAAACCCTATCCACACAAACGGCAACTCACTATACAGGCGGCTGCGAGTTCGATTTTTCCAAACCGCAAACATGCGGGTGGGTTCAAATTGCAAACCGAACCATCAAAAATCGATTCACGATCACCCCTATCTAGTGGAATCTAAAAATGTAAAAAAAAAAAATTCTATATAAAAAAAAGGTTAACTAAAATCCAAAAAATATTCAACAAAAAGCAACTAAAAAAACCAATCCCAAACACTCAAATAATATTGGCCATTTTTCCTATGGGTATTGCATAAAATTTAAATAAGTCTATTATATGAAATTTCCCTAACATCTAGTGCCAATTGATTGAAAGTATAAGATGTTGAATTAAAGATGTGGTGTCTTATGGCCAAGTTTTAGCAAATCTGCATCTGTGTTTGCCTCTCGATATCAGTGACTAATTCTGATTGAATTTGAACCCAACTTATCCAATAAGAAGAATCCATAGTCAAGAATAATATTATTGAGACTTATGGTGAGTTATATATCTTTTGCCTGCAATAAATTCGTAACGATGTTGGCATGAACTTTCCCAATAATGTTTCTGAGCTCCTAGTTTACTGTCAATGCCTATAGCGATGCAAATGCATCTGCAAAAACTGGCTATTGTGATCCTGGAACAGTCCATTAGTGTTAAGTGCCATCCTTTATTAGTTATTGTGTTGAAGTTGTTGGCCAAACGATTAATAAAGTCAGCAATTTTTCTGAATTCACTTTGTGAAATTCAAGTGAGTTTTTGGGTCAAGGCCCAAATGCCCAATAGGGCTGTAAATAATAGCAATGAAATACGTAATTTGGTCTTATTTGAAAGTGGACTGAGGATGAATGGACCAGGGTGTTTGTGACTTTAGCCCAACAGATTATTAGCATAAAAGACCAATTGGCCCAATGTCTCAACAACATCGTTTAGGGAATGAAATTAAACTCAACAACATGAAAAAATTATTTCATAGCACATGTGATAATGTTACCAATAGATTTGTGTGGGGATGTATTTTCTGAATACCAACACGTGGCATGGTGACGCCAATGTGTCAGCCGAGGTGCCACCTGTCGTAGTAGTTATGTCGAGGTTATCTTTGGCGAGGCCGAGGTGATCTCCGAAGATATCGGAATCTGAGATAAGCGGATAAATGGATAAGGGGCGAGAGTCCTAGAGTAAAGAGAAGACTTTGATAAGGATAAGGATAAAACTCTTAGGGAGTTTATCTTTATCTCTTGAAGAGTCCAAAGTCAGTATTGAATTGGAATCCATAGAAGTCAAGCTTCTAGTAAGACTTGGATTGAGTAAACTATAAAAGAGAGGCACCCCCGTGGGTCTAAGGTACTCAGTTTTATGCTTAAGCTTGTGAGTTTAGCACTTGATTATCTTTGAGAGATATACTGACTTGATCGTCGGAGTGTCCCCGGGTGGAAGAGCCACCGCCGGAGCCTTTTCTTTTTGTTGCAGGTTTGCTGAAGCCATTTATTCTGCCGATGCTCTCCAGCTGATTACTAGGCGGGCAGTGTGGTCAGATTTTCACCCACACAATTTGGCGCCGAGAAACTTAGAAGAATAGATGGCCAGTAACGGACAGAGGGAAAACATTGGAGGCGACACTCCTGCTGGGAGTGGCAGACCAATCGACTTGACGTTGAAGGAGACAACCACAGTACAGAAAATCATGACCAGGGCCACGGAGAGAAAGACGTCGGCCAGGAGGGCGACGCTTCGAAGAGGACAAACCAAAGCAAGTATTATAATGAAGATAACCTTCAGGTATGGAGGGATAGGTGTCTACAGAGAGATGAGGAAGTAAAAGACTTGGCAAACAAGTTGGCAGACCTACAGTCAGTGGTCAACTTCATGATGCAAAACAATGTTATGCAGCCACCATACCCGCTGCAAGATACGCCGATGCCAGCAATTAATACCCAGAAGGGGGGAAGTAAAGCAATCCCCGAAGCCCCTCAGCACACTAGGAGTGGAAGGCACTCTTACCGACCTTCCAGGGAAGTCGGACGAGAGGAGCCGAGCAAGAAGAGTCTCGAAGGGCACAACACATGAAGGATCCAGGGCCCAAAGAACATCAGCATGTTCAAGGGCAAGCACTCTGCTTTGACACAACCCATGGAGAAAGATCGAAACGGGCCCACCACGAGGCCGAAAGTAGTGTGCCAAAAAGATTGAAGTCCAGAGATAGCCGAGCTCCAGGTAGGAGTAAAGAAGACTTAAGGGATTACCTCAAAAGGAGGTAGCAGAATGTTGAAGCCGAGGTGACTTCCCCAGTTAAGCCGATGACGCCATTCTTGGTGGAACTCGACAAATTTGAAGCACTAAAGAGATTTAGTATGCCGAGGTTCCAAATTTATGATGGTAAGTCAGATCCCAACTTTCATGTTGGACTATACCTGAATTCAATGGCATTATATAGTGGGAACGAGCCGTTGCTCTGCAAAGTATTCCCCTCATCCTTTGGGGAAATTGCATCCGATTGGTTCCATAAACTACCAAAGAAAAGCGTAAAGACATGGGAAGGCCTGGCCGAGATGTTTGTGGCCAGGTTTGTGACGAACAAACTATAGCCCTTGAGGGTCGACGCCCTGATGGCTTTAAGAATCACCAAGGAAGAAGGCCTTAGGGCCTACGTGAAGAGGTACTACGAGGTGTTCAATCGAATACCCGAATGCAACCAAGAAGTGGCGGTCGTGTCTTTCAAGAACGGCCTGAAAGATGACTGCCCACTACGGAAGTCTTTGGCAAAAACATTGCCAAAAAGCATGGAGGAACTCATGGCGAGAATCGAAAAGTATGCCAAAGCCGAGGAAGATACGTCGGGAAACAAAGAGATAAAGCAGGAGAAGGGAAACGGCTCGCCGAAGCGAGGCCGAGGTAACAACGGGCCGACCAAACAAGAAACATAATTGAAGGGTAAATAGGCAGTAACGACGGTGTTCCGAATCCCTATCCATAAAGTCCTGGATCAAATATGAAATCAACGCTATTTCAGGGCACCGGCAAGAGCACCAGGGGAATTTATGGGAAGAAATGTTGGTAGGCGCTGTGCTTACCACAATGAAGAAGGACACCCAACTCAGGGTTGCAGAGCCTTAAAAGCACACTTAGAAGACCTAGTAAGGCAAGGCCATCTGAGGGACCTTGTTGATGAGACCAGGACAAGAGAAGAGCAGGCAAGATTGTCTCAAGCACCTGCAGCTCCGCCTCCCCCAGCACAACAACCACAGGCAGGAGGACCACGGGTGGTTAATGTCATTTACTTAAAAGTGAACAAAAACGACATTCGGGGAGAAACCCAAAGAGTAAAACACCTACAGCACGTGAACCAGGTCGGACACAAAAGACCTCGGCCTAAAGAATGCCAAGGACCGATGATAACCTTCACTGAAGCCGACCTAGAGATGGTCCAGCATCCGCATAATGATGCCTTGGTAGTATCCCTCCAGGTTGGGGAGTGTCAAGTAAAATGCATCCTAATAGATCAAGGCAGCTCTTGTGACATCATGTACGTCAGATGTTACAAGGAGCTGGGCCTTCATCCTGACGACCTGGAACAATCCAGCAACCTTATGGTCGGCTTCAATGGAACACCGACATGGCCACTGGGCGCAGCAAGCGTGGAGGTACAAGCTGGTACTAAGAAGATCAAAATAGAATTTATGGTGATTGACACACCCTCGCCATATAACATCATCTTGGGAAGACCATGGTTGCATGCAATGGGGGCAGTTCCCTCAACATTGCATCAACTACTACGGTTCCCAACAAAGCATGGGATTAAAGAAGTCAGAGGAGATCAACTGCAGGCAAAAAATTGCTCCATGGCAGCAATGAAGTCTACTTGCAGCATTCGAGAGCCAAAAGAAGCAGAGATTGAAAACAAGGACATGGAGGTCCTAGATGATGTCGGCAAGGAGCCAACCGAAAAAAGTGAAGAGACACTAAAGAAAATCCTTGTCCAGGAGGGCGACGAAGAACGCTTCTTTCTTCTCAGCTCAGGCTTAGCCGAAGAAGAGGAAAGAGAACTGAAAGATTTTTTGAGAGCCAACATTGAGGTGTTCGCCTGGACACCTTACGAAATGCCTGGCATTGACCCCGAGGTCACTTGCCACAGACTGAATGTCGACAGGTCGGCAAAACCTGTGATTCAACGAGCCAGAAGACCGACGTTGATGCACGTCAAAGTAGTAGAAGAAGAGGTAGACAGACTTCTGGAGGCCAAGGCCATCCGTGAAGTTCACTACCCGACATGGCTGTCCAACACAGTAGTAGTGAAGAAGAAGAACGGCAAATGGAGGGTCTGTGTAGACTTTACCAGCCTCAACAAAGCCTGCCCTAAAGACAGCTTTCCTCTGCCCAAGATTGACCAGCTAGTAGATGCAACTTCAGGGCATGAAAGGATGAGTTTTTTGGATGCATACAGGGGGTACCACCAGATTGCCATGTACCCTCCAGACGAGGAGAAGACCGCGTTCATCACCCCTAAAGGCCTGTACTGTTACAAGGTAATGCCTTTCGGGTTGAAAAACGCAGGAACAACTTACCAAAGGTTAGTAACAAAGATGTTCAAGCACCTGATTGGCAAAATGGTAGAAGTCTACATCGATGACATGGTCGTGAAGACCAAGGAATCTAAGGGTCATCTTGCCGACCTAAAAGAGGTCTTTGATATACTCAAAACATACCGGCTCCGACTCAACGCATCAAAGTGCGCATTTGGAGTTGGATCATGGAAGTTTTTAGGGTATCTGGTAACAAGAAAGGACATTGAGGCCAGCCCAGACCAAATCAAGGCCATCATAGAGCTGAAGAGCCCGACGTCGGCAAAACAGGTTCAGATGCTTACTGGAAAGGCCGCAACCCTAAACAGATTCATCAGCAGAAGCTCAGATAAGTGCAGACCCTTCTTCAACTTAGTGAAAAAATCCACAGACTTTCTGTGGACAGAAGAATGCGAAGCCGCTTTGACCGACCTGAAGAAGTACTTGACCACAACTCCGATTCTTTCCAATCCAGAACCAGGGGAAGAACTGTTTTTGTACTTGGCAGTTTCAAAACACGCAGTCAGTGCAGTACTAATCCGAGAAGAAAAAGGGGAGCAAAAGGCTGTTTACTATGTAAGCAAAACCTTGGCCGACGCAGAAACAAGGTATCTACCACTGGAGAAATTAATGCTAGCCTTAGTAATGGCTTCAAAGAAGTTGAACCATTACTTTCAGGCGCATAAAATTGTGGTCCTAACAGAGCACCCACTGAAGTCCTTGTTGCAACAAGGAGACTTAACAGGAAGGATAGCAAGATGGGCAGTAGCCCTGGGCCAGTATGACCTGGAGTTCAGGCCGAGAACAACAATAAAAGGCCAGGTTTTGGCCGACTTCGTGGCAGAATTCACGCCTGACACCATCGAACATCGGGCTCCATTGAGCCAGGATGAGCATTGTCCCAGCAAGCAAGGAGAATCCTAGCCTAGGGCAAAAGAGCAAAGGAAGGAAAAACTCAGACCCTGCAGCATCTACATCAGTGACTCATTCAGACTGTTCGTCGATGGAAGTTCGAACCGACAAGGAGCGGGGGCAGGAGTACTGCTGATATCTCCAGATGGAGAAATAATAGAGTAATCCATCCGTTTGGGGTTCAAGGCCTCAAACAATGAAGCGGAATACGAAGCATTAATTACAGGGCTAAAACTGGCAGCAGCAGCAGAAGCAGGTGAGGTAATTGTTTTTTGTGATTCACAACTTATTGTTAACCAGTCAATAGGAGAATTTACAGCCAGAGACGAAAGGATGTCGGCATATGCAAAAGAGGTTATCAGATTGGCAGCCCTATTTCAGAACTGTCGACTACTCCAAGTTAGCCGAGATGACAACACCCACGCCGATGCGTTGGCTAACCTAGCAAGTTCAATGCAGACTGGAAAAACAAGAACAATTATGATCGACTATATGTTGGGCCCGAGTGTAGAACCAGAGAGCACAGAGCAGCAAGCAATGTATGTGGACATGGGGCCAAGCTGGATGGATGCAATTGTTGCATTCCTGAAAGAAGGAAAGCTGCTAGAAGATCGTAAGGAGGCACACAAAGTCAGATTGACATCTGCAAGATTCAGTCTGACAGAAGATGGACACCTCTACAGAAGGTCCTTCACTGGACCCCTTTTAAGGTGCGTACACCCTTTGCAGGTTAAAGATATCCTATATGAAATTCATGAAGGAATTTGTGGAAGCCATGCTGGGGGCAGATTTTTAGCCCACAGGGCCATTACCCAGGGGTATTGGTGGCCCTACATGCAAAATGATGCTGAAGCCTACGTGAAGAAGTGTGAACAATGTCAAAAGTTTGCACCATTGATACATCAGCCAGCTGCTGACCTAAACCCAGTATCCAGCCCTTGGCCGTTTGCCCAATGGGGCATGGATCTTGTTAGGCAACTTCCCCAGGCAACTGGGCAGAGAAAATACTTGCTGGTAGCAACAGATTACTTTACGAAGTGGATAGAGGCAGAACCTCTTGCCAAAATCCGAGATGTGGACGTCAAGAACTTTATATGGAGAAATATCATCACCAGATTTGGGATTCCAAGAGCAATAGTTGCCAACAATGGAACACAGTTTGACAGCAAACTCATCAAGAACTTTTGTGCGAAATTCAAGATCAAGAATTACTTTTCAACACCAAGCTTTCCCCAAAGCAATGGGTAAGCAGAAGCATCTAACAAAGTAATTTTGGATGGAATAAAGAAGAGGCTGCATGCCGCAAAAGGAAAATGGGTAGACGAGTTGCCCAACGTACTTTGGGCATATCGGACTACGCTGAGAAGATCAACAGGGGAATTCCCCTTTGCCATGGCTTATGGCACAGAAGCTGTCATCCCATTAGAGATCGGCATCCCAGGGATCAAGACCCAGGGAGTAAAGAATGGCACCAATGACATACTCCTAGCCCGAGATCTGGATCTTTTGGAAGAACGAAGAGAGAAAGCTGCAATTCAACTCGCAGTATACCAGCAACAGCTTGCTAGAGCTTACAACAAGAAGGTCAATCCAAGAGATTTTCAAACCGGCGACCTAGTCCTGAGAAAAGTCGTCGGCAACAAGAAAGATCCCAGAGAGGGCAAGCTTGGCCCAAATTGGAAAGGACCCTACAGAATTACTTCGGTATTAGACAATGGAGCTTATCGGCTTGAAGATAACGAGGGCAAAGCACTGCCAAGACCTTGGAACACTTGTAATTTAAAATTCTTCTATCATTAGATGTGCAGTATTTTTGACCGATGTCATCAATAAAATTTTTCCATTTTCTTTAAAACACATATGAGTGATAAAGTTACATATTGGTGTTTTTGTAGACATGAATAATGAGAACCCAAGTAGAACTCAGGTTCACATTGGGGGCAGTGAGAAGACAGAGACACTTAACCCACTTGTTGAAATTTGTAGCAATTTACAAGTTGGAGTTAAGCTGATTCCTTATCTTCACTTGTTGAAATTTGTAGCAGTTTACAAGTTGGAGTTAAGCTGATTCCTTATCTTCACTTATTGAAATTTGTAGCAATTTACAAGTTGGAGTTAAGCTGATTCCTTATCTTCACTTGTTGAAATTTGTAGCAATTTACAAGTCGAAGTTAAGCCAAGATCATTGTTTCTCTTCACTTGTTGAAATTTGTAGCAATTTACAAGTTGAAGTGAAGCTGAACTGATTCCTTATCTTCACATGTTGAAATTTGTAGCAATTTACAAGTTGGAGTTAAGCTGATTCCTTACCTTCACTTGTTGAAATTTGTAGCAATTTACAAGTCGAAGTTAAGCCGAGATTATTCCTTAATTCACTTGTTGAAATATGTAGCAATTTACAAGTTGAAGTTAAGCTGATTCCTTATCTTCACTTGTTGAAATTTGTAGCAATTTACAAGTCGAAGTTAAGTCGAGATCATTATTTCTCTTCACTTGTTGAAATTTGTAGCAATTTACAAGTTGAAGTGAAGCTGAAATGGTTCCTTATCTTCAGTTGTTGAAATTTGTAGCAATTTACAAATTAAAGTTAAGCCGAGATTATTGTTTCTCTTCACTTGTTGAAATTTGTAGCAATTTACAAGTTGAAGTGATGCCGAGGTTATAATTTGCACACTAACAGCAATCTACAGGTTGGTCTAACCAAAGAAGATGCTTAACACTTGTTGAAATTTGTAGCAATTTACAAGATAATGTTAAGCCGACATGTGATCATCTGTTGAAATTTGCAACAATTTGCAGGTTAAGGTAAAAGCTAAGTATATTGTTTAAACACTTATTGAAATTTGTAGCAATTTACAAGTAGATCATTGCTTAAACACTTGTTATAACTTATGAAAAGTTTACAATATATGATAACAAGTAGGTTAGACTGAGATCACTGTCTAAATTCTTGATCGAAACATTGAGAAACATTCGCAAAGTTGACATTGAATAATATATGTCTTACACTTGTTGAAATTTATGAAAAATTTGCAGGTCAGTATCTTGCCGAAGTACAGCTTGTAGTTATTATACCCGAGATATGTAACCCAGAGAAGATTGCACAAAGGTGGCAAAATATGAAAGGCATATAAAATATTCTAAGTATAGAACCATGCAGAAGCAAATTAAGAGAAATTAAAAGATTAAAGCTTCCATAGAAAAACAGTTGCAGTTGTGTACAAAAGAAGGCACTACGGCCTACCAGAAGTAAATTGTTTCGAAAATAACAAAGAAAGGCACATCGGCCATGAAAGGAAGCTTACATTGTTTAGAAAACAAAACAAAGTACAAGGGTGCAAAAGAAAAGACATGAAAGTTAAGACTTCTCAGCATCAGCATCTGGCTGGATTTGAACCTCAGAAGTCTCCTGAAGAGATACCTCGGTTTCCTCATCTGCAGCAATCTCGGCGTCGATCTCGGCAAGGGTTTCATCAACGCTCTTGCCGATTTGAGGAACATCAGATGATGCTTGCTCAGGGGTGGTCTTCTTAATAACCTCCTCATCCTCCTCATGAGTCAAGTCTAGGACTTGATCATCTTGAGGAGGGGACTTGGTCTCACTAGTATCCTTGGGCTTCCTTACCAAAGCTTTATCGTCATCCTTATCCTCATCCTCAGATTCAGACTCAGATTCATCTTCAGCTTGGCTTGGAGGTGGAGGTGGAGGAAATGGCAGAGGAATATCATCAGCCTTGCGCAATGGCGAGTCATCTGGGATGTTGAGCTTTTTGGCAAGGGCCATCCAACCAAGGGAGAAGCCCCTGTTGCATGCCTGCCTAACTTGCAGTTTGTACTCCTCAGTGACGTCGGCCATTCCTTGAGCATAAGCCTTCTCGTCAGCCTCCTTAATCTCAGCATGTTTGGTAACTAAGGCCTGCTGAAGCACTTTTTCCGCTTGGACCTTTTTCACTCGGTCTCTCTCTTCTCGGACTCAGCAACCTTCTTAATGGCCTCGGCAGACTCCGCTTTTTCTTCGGCCATCTGTTGGGCCTTGGTGGCGGCCTCAGCCTGGTCCTCCAGTTTTTTCATCTTTGATTCGCGAGTTTTGTTCTCCTTTTTCAGGGCAGAAACCTCCCTCTTCATGTAGGCCAATCTTTGCCGATTTTCAAAAGATTGCATTGAAAATGAATGGGCATGTTGGATGGCCTGAAAGAAAACAGAAGTGTTAGAAAATATTTTAAGTATGAAATAGAAAGAAAGTAGAAAGCTCCAAGCAGGAACACTTACTTGAACGGAGTGCTGGAGCATTAGAGCGTAATTCTCGTACTCACTATACTCAGCATTTCGCTTGAGATCGCCCGGAAGAAGCAACGACGTCGTGAGGGCAACACCGACATTTATGTCGTCGGCACTTTCACTGGACATAATTGGCCTGTCTTCCAAAGTAATTTTGGGAGCCCAAGGGACATCCGATTTCTTGGACCCCGAGGTAGTAGCTGAGGCCGACCTTGGCTTCTTTGACTGTGTGGACTCAGAGTGTGGGGTTTCAGCAGACCTTTTTGTAGGAGCAGAAGACGTCTTCTTACTCTCAACCAGTTTGGAAATAGGCAAAGTGTCCTCAGATTCAACCTGAGTCACTTTGGGCTTTGGCTGAGCCCTTTTTGTTCTTTTTGGCTTTGGTGGGGGCATGGATTGAGACGGAACAGCATCAACGTCGGCAGGAAGGTCAGCTAAGAGATCTACAACAACAGGCTTCGGGCGACCTATCTCAGCAGTTTTTGACAAGACGTCGCCGACGTTTTCTTTTTGGTATTGGGATTAAGTATGGGGCAGAAGTTGATGGTTGATCGGCTGGATCGGTGGTTGACCCTTGGTCAGCCCGAGATATTGATGCGGTTTGTAGAGTGGTAGCAGAGGGAGGAGATAAGCTCTTCTTCTTTCGTTTCGGGACGTCGGGCAGAATGGATTTGTATGTGGGAATAAAGTTTAGAAGAAGAGGTGCTTTTCTTTTGTGGACAGGCAAGTCCAGGAGCTTTCTCAGGTCCTTGCTAGGAACGTAAGATTGGCGAAAGTCTTTCACTGGCTTACGAACGTCTGCAAGAAGAAACAGACATTAGAAACAGATAAAAAATTGAAGACTTAAACAGAAACAACTAAAATATTGACGCTGGACTCTTACCCTTGCCCTCTTTAACTGATCGGGGAAGAGGGTAGAGATGGGCGTCCTCGTCTGCGCCAAACTCCCAATTGCCCGAAGCAATAACATAGTCATCTCCAGTCCCCTTGTTGGAGTCTGGGAGGTCGGCTACGATTTTGTATTCTGTCGACCTCGGCTTAAGGTAATAAACGAAGCCTTTTTCCTTCCGGTTAAGGGGGCACATAGTATAACAGTACTGAATGTCGGCCAGGGTGATCCTAGCATTCTCCTGCCTAGCTAAAGCCATGATGCCATTGATCACTCGATAAGAGTTTATGGCAAGTTGCATAGGGTTCAACTTGTAAAAATGAAGAATTTCGCGAAAGAGAATGTTAAGTGGGAGCCAGAGTCCGCACTCAGTAAAAGCTACTATGGGAAAGGGCATTGAATCATCTGTGGGCATGATGGAGTCGTTATCTACAGCCAGCCTCAGATGGACATTGGCAGGAATAGAGAACTCTTGCCTAAAGTACTCAAGTTTGGTCGGGATGTCTACCCTATGTCTCCACATACCCGTAACGTCGGCCTAAAATCAGAAGGCTAGGTTTCAGAAAGAAGATGCTCTTAAGGGGTTATCAGGACCTCGGTGAAACCCTAGGTATATACTGGTAAGGATTGTTTCAGTTTTTTCCTAAGAATTGACAGGTTCTATAGACAAATCCCAAACCTAAATCTATGAAGGCAAAGATTGAGAATAAAAAATCGAAGGCAGCGATCTAGCAAAGACACAAAAGACAGAAAACAAAGGCGAAATTTCAGAAACAAGAACAGGGATGGGCTATCAAAAATGTGAAGTATACGAGAAATAAAGGACCAAGATCAATGGCAAAAATACAGTAGAGTAGTGCAACGATGCGTGTGTTCAAGATATAGGCAAGGGCCAAATCAAGGAGTAAACACATTCAAGTGTATGATTCACAAAGTAGATATTTGAACAAGGCAGTAATAACAGGAGATTCCAGAAACAGTCAAGAATTAAAATCAGAAGGAACAGTTGCTTACCGAAAAGAATGAAGCTGATGTGAGAACTGCCGAAGTCAGTCGGTAGTTACAGATGTGACAAAACGACGAAAGTTCCACCAAAAAAGACAAAATGCAAAGCTTGGAACTTCAGCAATGGAGAAATCGAAAGAAAGAGTTTTAGAGAGAGAAAAAAGCAAAAGAACTTAGATGTAAAAGTGAACAGACGAAAGCAAAATATAGTGTCTTTGTTGAAAACGTAAAACGGCGGCAAAATAAGGCAATTATTGCGCCTGGAAAACCGCATGCGTCAAACGGCGCAGACAGATTAAGACGGCTAATAAGCGCGTCGCAGGCACGGACCAATAAGGTAAAGACGCGTAAGGGAAACGGTTGAGAAGTGATGCATGACAGCTCATGCGCGTGGGAAAGTTCATTCAAGTTCTTGTTCTTGAAAACAAGACATATCGGCTTGACAATCTCGGCTGAAGAGTTCTTACGCCGAGGTAATAGAAGAAAATATAGATATAGGTTTCATCACCTCAGAATACCGAGGTAATAGAACCTAGGGGATAGTTGTGGGGATGTATTTTCTGAATACCAACACGTGGCATGGTGATGCCGACGTGTCAGCCGACGTGCCACCTGTCGTGGTAGTTATGCCGAGGTTATCTTTGGCGAGGCCGAGGTGATCTCCGAAGATATCGGAATCCGAGATAAGCGGATAAATGGATAAGGGGCGAGAGTCCTAGAGTAAAGTGAAAAATTTGATAAGGATAAGGATAAAACTCTTAGGGAGTTTATCTTTATCTCTTGAAAAGTCCAAAGTCAGTATTGAATTGGAATCCATAGAAGTCAAGCTTCTAGTATGACTTGGATTGAGTAAACTATAAAAGAGAGACACCCCTGTGGGTCTAAGGTACGCAGTTTTATGCTTAAGCTTGTGAGTTTAGCACTTGATTATCTTTGAGAGATATACTGACTTGATCGTTGGAGTACCCCCGGGTGGAAGAGCCACCGCCGGAGCCTTTTCTTTCTGTTGCAGGTTTGCTGAAGCCATCTATTCTGCCGGTGCTCTTCAGCTGATTACTAGGCGGGCAGTGTGGTCAGATTTTCACCCACACTGAATAGTCTATTTATACAAGTCTCACTTAAACTTCACATAAATCGACGGCCTAATTTGTATATGGCATGGGTATAGTAGCGGTTTTATATTAGTGGAGGTTTCGTTTTAGTAATAAAAATTTTAAACAAATATTAAAATTTGCTTTACTTCTTTGTGTGTAGATGTGGAGTAGCCAATTAATTTCAATGTTAGTGGTAAAAAAAAAGGTAGTAATACCTTTTTATCTTCGTTCTTAGTGAATCAAAAAATTAAAAATCAAAAAATGAATTATCAATTAAGAAATAACGTTTTTCTAATTTTTAACTAGTTTATAACTTTTTAATTTCATTTCTAATCTAATCACGTTAAATTTATATATACAACTAGGGGTTATGCTGTGATACACAGATGTATACCTTATACAAGTTATGACATTTATGAAATTGATTATCCTAAATGTCATAACCAAATCATTTTCTGTTATTGTTTAATGACTTCCATTAATAAAGTTTAACCAATAACATATAATGTAACAAAGAATGCCATTAAAATAAGTCAATGATATTTCAAATGACAAAAATAACATCCCTTGATAGGGATGTAATAATGGCCAGGCCCAAACGGGCCTCGCGGGCTCCCGCTTTTTTGGAGGGCCAGACCGAGCCAGCCCATGGGTCGAAAAGTGAGGCCCAGGCCCAAGCCCATGCCCACTCAGAATAGGGCCTAGGGTCAGGCTAGTAGGCCTGGGCTCAGGTCGCGGGCCCGACTTGGGCAGGCCTCTTTTTTTTTTTTTGGAAAAATGAACGATAAATACATTATCTATATAGATCATTTATTAAGGATAAAAAATAAAAGAAAAATTATACTATAATATTTTAGTTAAGATTAATAAGATGTTTTGTTTGGTTATATTTCATGGTGATATTTAAATTTAATTTTGTATGACTTAAGTTTTTTTAATTATGAACTTATAACTAAAAAAATATGCAATTATGTAATTTTTTTCCTTTTAAAATGAATAATTTTATATATATGAAAATGAAATTTTCGATATTACAATATTAAATTAATCATATAACATTTATGGAATGAATAATTTTTATTTCAAAATGAAATAAAATATTACAAAAATTTATATCATTAAATAAAATAGGTGTAAATTATTGATGATGGCAGAGAAATTGCATCACTCTAAGTCAAGTACATTCCAACTAGGTTGGCATCTACTAGCCTACCAATCATTTGCATTATACTCCACCTCAATAATCTAATACAAAAAAAAAAAATAACGAAATGAAATAGTAAAAAACAAATTGTTGATCAATCATCGGGAGGAGACAAACATTCCAATCGCGTTGTCCGATGATATGTCATCCAAATCATTTTGAATTCTCTCATTTTCACTAAAATTTTGTCTTCTCGTAAGCGCATGCATATGATCTTTGGATATCATCAGTGCCTCAACCATTTGGGGTGAAAGCCTGCTGCGGTAATCGCTCAGTACCCGTCTACCTGCACTAAAAGTTGTTTCCGAGACAACTATAGAAATAGGAACAGTTAGTATATCACGGGTCATCTGTGAAACCACAAGCCACATAGTTTCATTTTGTTTCCACCAATCTAAAATGTCAAAATTATCGAAATCATCCACTGACGGGTTTTTCAAATAACGTTGTAGTTCAGATCTACTTACGCTTGTATATTGAGATATTCTTCTACTTTTGATTGCTGAAAAAACACTTAATCTCCCACCTCGAGATGAGACTGCTAGTGTAGTTTGTGTGTAGGTATATTTATAGATGCAGCTGCCCTATATTCTTTAAATAATGTGTTGCATGTTTGCAGAATAGGGGCAAACTATGTTTAATCAACAAAAATATGTTTTAAAAATTCTTGTAAATCATTTTCTTTACATCTAGGATCAATTATTATGGCTAAACCTAAAAGACGAGGCAAATGATCAAAATATTTATCAAATTTTTCTTTCATTGTAATAATGGTTACATAAAAATCATTACCCATATATTTTACGAAATTTTAATTATTTCTACTAGCATATGTAATACAAATGGCAAAGTAGGAATATATATATATATATATATATAAGAAAATAATTTTGTTGAAGTGTCACAAATTTTTAAAATATCTTTACACAAGGCTACTTGGCATCAATTAAGTTCTGTGGGAGTTAGTACTCTTCCTATTAATGTTGTTGTAAAAAATAAATCTATTGCTTTTCTTTGTTTACAAGATCTTTTTAACATATTATACGTTGAATTTCACCTACTATCTATATCTAAAATTAATTTTTTAAATGTCATACTTTCTCGTTGGACCACAGATTAAATGTTAAACAAACGCTTCATTCAATTTTTTAAGGATGTCAAATAATTTGCTTCTAACATCCTCAAATTTCTTTAACATCCTATTTTTAGTAGTATTTATTGAAAAACTTTGATATTGCAGTGCAAAACTTTCATGAATTATTTCGTTAAAATCGAGACATTCACTAGTACTAAAATGTTGTTCTTTTTTAATAATATAATTAATTACAGAATTTTGTGCATGTATAGGATCATATGAAAATATTTGCAAATTACCAGTTTACGAAACCCCTAATTGCATTTGATTTCTAATATCAGGTTGTTGACTTTGTAAATGTTGTTGGCATACCTTTTTAGATGACTAGTACCCCCTGCAGATGCAGCATTAAGTAAATGTGCACAATATTTATATTTTTCTTTAAATATAATTGCACCATTAGGATTTTTTATAGATATTTTTTCAAAATATTCGTAAACACTACTAGTTGTGCCTCTAGATAATGATCCAACTTTTGGAAGGCGAATATTAGGAGGAGAATCAACAAATTTATGTTGTGTAGTATATGTATCAACATCAACATAAACGTTAGTAATATTAAGATCCATAGTAATGTAAGTAAAATAATATATAAGAACTAATAATTAATTTAAATAATGAGTAAAAAATAATAACTAATATATGTTCAGAAATAATTAATGAAAAAATGAGTAGGTAATAAATTTAATTAAACTAATTAATGTTACCGACTGGCGAACGCAATACAAAAATTTGCTTCTTCTGATAAAAGTTTCTTGTTGCAGAATTACAATTGCCACTTAGGGATGACACTTCAAAATTAACTGAGAGTTGAGAGAGATTGAGAGTTTGAGAGAGAGAATTGTTTGTGAATTTTTTTTTGAAAAATGGGAGATATTTATAGAAGTTTGGAAGATTAAAGTAAATTTATAAATAAAAAAATAATTGTTGTGTTAAATGGTAATATGACCGTTAAATTATTTTTATTATAATTATTATTTTAAGTCTGCAGATGTGCAGACATTTAATTTATTTATTTTTCATTCATTGCAAACTACAATGATAATGCAAGTGATGCATGACAAGGGGACAGGGGGTAAGCGACACTAGCATGGGCAGGCATTAGCTCTGCCTCCCTGCAAGGAAATGGCCTTTTTTTTTTTTTTCCCCCCTAACCATTGTTGCAAGATCAAGCCTTTATTTTATTTTATTTTATTTTATTTTCAATTATTTAACCATTGCAACTTGCCTCTTATTTTATTTATTTTTTTTTGAAATTTGACCGTTGGCAAAGGGAGGGCCAAGTGGGCCGTGCTAGGCTAATGAGCTGGGCCGGGCTTCAAATGTAAGTCCCAGGCCCAAGAGCCCACTTCGGGCCACCCACGGGCTTCGGGCCATTTTTTACACCCTATCCCTTAACATCCAACCAAAAATTAGCTCCACGTGTATAACTTGATTTTTCATCTACTAGACTTTTTCCCACCAAAACCTTCTTAGAATCTTTTGAGAAAATTATTAGGTACTTCTGGAGTATACTGTGTCCATATTCTTTCATCAATTATCCTTAACCATATCTTTTTATGTTTCTCAATCATCCAATACAAAATTATAATACCCTACATTTTCCACATATCATAATACCATAGAGTACCACATGACCGTACTTTGAGAGTACCAAATAATCAAGAGTTTTAGAGACCAAATGATTTGGTCTCTAAATGCGAAAATTTTGTTACAAAATATATTTAGAGACCAATTTCTATTGTCATGAGAATAGTCCCTGAAAGGTCGTCCCAAAAAGTAAAAAATAAGGCTTTTAGCAACAAAATTTTTAAAATATCACTAATAAATAGACTTTCTGAGACAAAATAATTTGGTCTGAAAATGATATATTTTTTAAGACAAAAAATTTGGCCCCAAAACAATACTAATTCATCACTAATGTCCAATTTTTGTTGCTAAAAACCTAATGATGACATTTTTCGTAACAAAAATATTTGTTTCCTAAAAAAAAATTTTATTCCTAAATTTTGATCTTTAAAACCTTAAATTTTGTAGTGCACCCAAATTTTCTCACCAAAATTGTGTTCTCCATAACAATTTAAAGAGATGGCTTTAATGTGCTTAATTTTCATTTGGCATCAATCAGAGTTCAAGAATTTTTGTTTTATTCTAAAGTAATAAGCTCATAATGTCACCATATCATTTTATACAGGGTTTTTTTTTTTTTTTTTTTTTTTGTAAATGTCTTTTTGGGGTTATATAGCATTACTCATTGAAGAAACGTTGGCAATTTAGAAATTTAATTAAAGGTAAATTACACCAGCATTTCCTATATTTCAATTGGTTCAATTTTGTTCTTAAATTTATGATTTCATCTCAATTTCATTCAATAGGTTACAATTATTAGATATTGATGTATTTTTTTAATCATTAGTAAAGGACTCTCTTTTGTTGATTTAAAAAAAACTTCAACCAACTCAGTAGACATTTTCTTTCAAAAGTTCTAATCAATGTTATCAATTAAACTAAATTGACAAAATTTTTTAAATTAAAAGTAAAAATCAAACTAATTAAAATTACACGAACCAAAATGATAAAGCAACAAAATATGAGAACGATATTGTTAAGGCACATGTTAAAAAAAATAATAAATGACTCCAACTACTCCCACTAATATGGAAAATGTTGTACAAAACTATAAATGAATTTAATATCTGTTAGATAATTAATAAGACTCCTGTCTTATTTTACGGATGAAAACACTCCGATCTTGGGAGACCAAATTGCATTTATCAAACGGTTGGATCATTGTGTTGAAACAGTGAAAGCTAATTTGTTTGGTTTCAGTTTTTTGGATTAAATTTTTTGAAAATTTATTTTTTTTCATGTTTTTTTTAGTGAATATTTTTTAAATTTTAAGTATTTTTTTTTTTAAACTTTTTTAGGTACACCTGACTTAGATGTATCTAAAAAATAAAATATTTGTGAAAAATATTTTAAAAAATTAATAAAGATACAAAAATATGAAAGATATACCGAATTTTCATATTTTTTTTGTATTTTTGATATTTAGTGAACTTTTTAAAGTTTTTTTTTAAGTGTATTTATGTTAAGTGTATTTAAAATTTTTAAAAATTGCTTAAAATATTTTTAAAAATTAGTCAAAAAAACGAAAAACAAGAAAGTAAAATTTTCTGAGAAGTGTTTTCAAAAAATTGAAAAACAAACATGTTGAATAAAATAATAGACAATAAAGTACAAAGAGAGCAGTACATCAATAGGACGAAGCTATATGAAATGTAGTATAATAGAATTCAAAATAGACATTTGCTTAAACTTCCACACAGAAATCTGCAAAACCTTCGAGACTAAAAACAGAAAAAATGAAGGCGAGATAAGCCCTTAAAGCCAAAGAAAAATAAATAAGTAACAGCACCACCACACACCAAACCTCCCGAAAGCATCTTATTCTTCAGGCTAATAAAGATAAACAAAACAAAAGTAGAAGCATTATATATATATATATATATAGAAAGTCTTGAGCCCATTGTTCTACATCATGATCTTTCTAACAAATGGAACAGCATCTGAAGGCGTTTCCCCTAATTGCATTTGACTTCTAATATCAGGTTGTTGACTTTGTAAATGTTTGTTGGCATGCCTTTCTAGATGACTAGTACCACATGCAGATGCAGCATTAAGTAAATGTGCACAATATTTACATTTTTCTTTAAATATATTTGTACCATCAGGATTTCTTATAGATAATTTTTCAAAATATTCCTAAACACTACTAGCTGTGCCTCTAGATAATGATCCAACTGTTGGAAGGCGAATATTAGAAGGAGAATCAACAAATTCATGTTATGTAGTATATGTATCAACATCAACATAGACATTAGAAATATTAAGATCCATAGTAATGTAAGTAAAATAATATATAAGAACTAATAATTAATTTAAATAATGAGTAAAAAATAATAATTAATATATGTTTAGAAATAATTAATGAAAAAATGAGTAGGTAATAAATTTTATTAAACTAATTAATGTTACCGACTGGCGAACGCAATACAAAAATTTGTTTCTTCTGATAAAAATTTCTTGTTGCAGAATTGCAATTGCCACTTAGGGATGACACTTCAAAATTAACTGAGAGTTGAGGGAGATTGAGAGTTTGAGAGAGAGAATTGTTTGTGAATGTTTTTTTTTTTTGAAAAATAGGGGATATTTATAGAAGTTTGGAAGATTGAAGTAAATATATAAATAAAAAAATAATTGTTGTGTTAAATGGTAATATGACCGTTAAATTATTTTTATTATTATTATTTTTTTAAGTCTGCAGATGTGCAGACATTTAATTTATTTATTTTTCATTCATTGCAAATTGCAATAATGATGTGAGTGATGCATGACAATGGGGCAGGAGGTAAAAGACACTAGCATGGGGCAGGCATTAGCTCTGCCTCCCTGCAAGGAAATGGCCTCGTCTTTTTTTTTTTTTTTTTTTTCTCCCAACCATGGTTGCAAGATCAAGTCTTTATTTTATTTTATTTTATTTTTTAATTATTTTACCATTGCAACTTGCGTCTTATTTTATTTATTTTTTTTGAAATTTGACTGTTGGCAGAGGGAGGGCCAAGTGGGCCGAGCTAAGCTAACAAGCTGGGCCGGGCTTCAAATGTAAGTCCCAGGCCCAAGGGCCGACTTTGGGCCACCCACGGGCTTCGGGCCATTTTTTACACCCTATCCCTTAACATCCAACCAAAAATTAGCTCCACGTGTATAACTTGATTTTTCATCTACTAGCCTTTTTCCCACCAAAACCTTTTTAGAATCCTTTGAGAAAATTATTAGGTACTTCTGGAGTATAGTGTGTCCATATTCCTTCATCAATTATCATTCACCATATCTTTTTATGTTTCTTAATTACCCAATACAAAATTATAATACCCTACATTTTCCACGTATCATAATACCATAGAGTACCACATGACCGTACTTTGAGAGTACCAAATAATCAAGAGTTTTAGAGACCAAATGATTTGGTCTCTAAATGCGAAAATTTTGTTACAAAAGATATTTAGAGATCAATTTCTATCGTCATGAGAATAGTCGCTGAAAGGTCATCACAAAAAGTAAAAAATAAGGCTTTTAGCGACAAAATTTTGAAAATGTCACTAATAAATAGACTATCCGGAACAAAATAATTTGGTCTGAAAATGATATATTTTTTAAGACAAAAAATTTGGCCCCAAAACAATACTAATTCATCACTAATGTCCAATTTTTGTTGCTAAAAACCTAATGATGACATTTTTCATAACAAAAATATTTGTTTCCTAAAAAATAATTTTATTCCTAAATTTTGATCTTTAAAGCCTTAAATTTTGTAGTGCACCCGAATTTTCTCACCAAAATTGTGTTCTCCATAACAATTTAAAGAGATGATTTTAATGTGCTTAATTTTCATTTGGCATCAATCAGAGTTCAAGAATTTTTGTTTTATTCTAAAGTAATAAGCTCATAATGTCACCATATCATTTTGAACAAGGTTTTTTTTTTTTTTTTTTTTTTTTTTTTTTTTTTTTTTTGTAAATGTCTTTTTGGGGTTATATAGCATTACTCATTGAAGAAACATTGGCAATTTAGAAATTTAATTAAAGGTAAATTGCACCCGCACTTCCTATATTTCAATTGGTTCAATTTTGTTCTTAAATTTATGATTTCATCTCAATTTCATTCAATAGGTTACAATTATTAGATATTGATGTATTTTTTTAATCATTAATAAAGGACTCTCTTTTGTTGATTTAAAAAAAACTTCAACCAACTCAGTAGACATTTTCTTTCAAAAGTTCTAATCAATGTTATCAATTAAACTAAATTGATAAAAAAAAATTAAATTAAGAGTAAAAATTGAACTAATTAAAATTACACGAACCAAAATGATAAAAGCAACAAAATATGAGAACGATATTGTTAAGGCACATGTTAAAAAAAAAATAAATGACTCCAACTACTCCCACTAATATGGAAAATGTTGCACAAAACTATAAATGAATTTAATATCTGTTAGATAATTAATAAGACTCCTATCTTATTTTACGTGGATGAAAACACTCCGATCTTGGGAGACCAAATTGCATTTATCAAACAGTTGGATCATTGTGCTGAAACAGTGAAAGCTAATTTGTTTGGTTTCAGTTTTTTGGATTAAATTTTTTGAAATTTTTTTTTTTTTCATGTTTTTTTTAGTGAATATTTTTTAAATTTTAAGTATTTTTTTTTTACTTTTTTAGATACACCTGACTTAGATATATCTAAAAAGTAAAATATTTGTGAAAACATATTTTAAAAATTTAATAAAGATACAAAAATATGAAAGATATACTGAATTTTCATTTTTTTTTTTTGTATTTTTGATATTTAGTGAACTTTTTAAAGATTTTTTTTAAGTGTATTTATGTTAGGTGTATCTAAAATTTTTAAAAATTGCTTAAAATATTTTTAAAAATTAGTAAAAAAACGAAAAATAAGAAAGTAAAATTTTCTGAAAAGTGTTTTCAAAAAATTGAAAAACAAACACGTTGAATAAAATAATATACAATAAAGTACAAAGAGAGTAGTACATCAATAGGACGAAGCCATATGAAATGTAGTATAATAGAAATCTAAATAGTCATTTGCTTAAACTTCCACACAAAAATCTGCAAAACCTTCGAGACTAAAAACAGAAAAAATAAAGGCGAGATAAGCCCTTAAAGCCAAAGAAAAATAAATAAGTAACAGCACCACCACACAACAAACCTCCCGAAAGCATCTTATTCTTCAGGCTGATAAAGATAAACAAAACAAAAGTAGAAGCATTATATATATATATATATATGTAGAAAGTCTTGAGCCCATTGTTCTACATCATGATCTTTCTAACAAATGGAACAGCATCTGAAGGCGTTTCCCCTAATTGCATTTGACTTCTAATATTAGGTTGTTGACTTTGTAAATGTTTGTTGGCATGCCTTTTTAGATGACTAGTACCCCATGCAGATGCAGCATTAAGTAAATGTGCACAATATTTACATTTTTCCTTAAATATAATTGTACCATCAGGATTTTTTATAAATATTTTTTCAAAATATTCCTAAACACTACTAGCTATGCCTCTAGATAATGACCCAACTGTTGGAAGGCGAATATTAGGAGGAGAATCACAAATTCATGTTGTGTAGTATATGCATCAACATCAACATAAACATTAGAAATATTAAGATCCATAGTAATGTAAGTAAAATAATATATAAGAACTAGTAATTAATTTAAATAATGAGTAAAAAATAATAATTCATATATGTTCAGAAATAATTAATGAAAAAATGAGTAGGTAATAAATTTAATTAAACTAATTAAATTTACTGACTGGCGAACGCAATACAAAAATTTGCTTCTTCTGATAAAAGTTTCTTTTTGCACAATTGCAATTCCCACTTAGGGATGACACTTCAAAATTAACTGAGAGTTGAGAGAGATTGAGAGTTTGAGAGAGAGAATTGTTTGTGAAATTTATTTTGAAAAATGAAGAATATTTATAGAAGTTTGGAAGATTAAAGTAAATTTACAAATAAAAAAATAATTGTTGTGTTAGATGGTAATATTACCGTTAAATTATTTTTATTATTATTATTTTTTAAGTTTACAGATATGCAGACATTTAATTAATTTATTTATTTTTCATTCATTGCAAATTGCAATGATGATGTGAGTGATGCATGACAAGGGGGCAGCGGGTAAGCGACACTAGCATGGGTAGGCATTAGCTCTGCCTCCTTGCAAGGAAATGGCCCTCCCCCCCAACCATTGTTGCAAGATCAAGCCTTTATTTTATTTTATTATTATTTTTAATTATTTAACCATTGCAACTTGCCTCTTATTTTATTTTATTTTTTTTGAAATTTGACCGTTGGCAGAGGGAGGACCAAGTGGGCCAAGCTAGGCTAACGAGCTAGGTCGAGCTTCAAATGTAAGTCCCAGGCCCAAGGGCCGACTTCGGGCCACCCACGAGTTTCGGGCCATTTTTTACACCCTATCCCTTCATATCCGACCAAAAATTAGCTCCACGTGTATAACTTGATTTTTCATTTACTAGCCTTTTTCCTACCAAAACCTTTTTAGAATCTTTTGAGAAAATTATTAGGTACTTCTGGAGTATAATGTGTCCATATTCTTTCATCAATTATCATTTACCATACCTTTTTATGTTTCTCAATCACCCAACACAAAATTATAATACCCTACCTTTTCCACATATCATAATACCATAGAGTACCACATGACTGTACTTTGAGAGTACCAAATAATCACCACTATAACATATAAGAGTTTTAGAGACCAAATGATTTGGTTTTTAAATGCGAAAATTTTGTTACAAAAGATATTTAGAGATCAATTTCTATCGTCATGAGAATAGTCGCTGAAAGGTCGTCCCAAAAAGTAAAAAATAAGGCTTTTAGCAACAAAATTTTTAAAATATCAGTAATAAATAGACTTTCTGGGACAAAATAATTTGATCTCAAATTGGTATATTTTTTAAGACAAAAAATTTGGCCCCAAAACAATACTAATTCATTACTAATGTCCAATTTTTGTTGCTAAAAATATAATGATGACATTTTTCGTAACAAAAATATTTGTTTCCTAAAAAATAATTTTATTCCTAAATTTTGATCTTTAAAACCTTAAATTTTGTAGTGCACCCGAATTTTCTCACCAAAATTGTGTTCCCCATAACAATTTAAAGAGATGATTTTAATGTGCTTAATTTTCATTTGGCATCAATGAGAGTTCAAGAATTTTTATTTTATTTTAAAGTAATAAGCTCATAATGTCACCATATCATTTTATACAAGTTTTTTTTTTTTTTTTTTTTTTTTTTTTTTTTTGTAATTGTCTTTTTGGGGTTATATAGCATTACTCATTGAAGAAACATTGGCAATTTAGAAATTTAATTAAAGGTAAATTGCACCCGCACTTCCTATATTTCAATTGGTTCAATTTTGTTCTTAAATTTATGATTTCATCTCAATTTCATTCAATATATTACAATTATTAGATATTGATGTATTTTTTTAATGATTAATAAAGGACTCTCTTTTGTTGATTTAAAAAAAACTTCAACCAACTCAGTAGTCATTTACTTTCAAAAGTTCTAATCAATGTTATCAGTTAAACTAAATTGACAAAGTTTTTTAAATAAAAAGTGAAAATCGAACTAATTAAAATTACACAAACCAAAATGATAAAAGCAACAAAATATGAGAACGATATTGTTAAGGCACATGTTAAAAAAAATAATAAATGACTCCAACTACTCACACTAATACGGAAAATGTTGTACAAAACTATAAATGAATTTAATATCTGTTAGATAATTAATAAGACTCCTATCTTATTTGAGTAATGCTAGAGACCCCATTTATTCTACTAAACGTTTTACTAAATGTCTCACATGGGTGTGGGATCCACATTGTGTGGGTCCCACACCCATGTGAGACATTTGATAAAACTTTTGGTAGAATTTTTGAGGCCTCTAGTATTTTTTATCTTATTTTATGACATTTGATAAAACTTTTGGTAGAATTTTTGGGGCCTCTAGTATTTTTTATCTTATTTTATGTGGATGAAAACACTCCGATCTTGGGAGACCAAATTGCATTTATCAAGCAGTTGGATCATTGCGCTGAAACAGTGAAAGCTAATTTGTCTAGTTTTAGTTTTTTGGATTAAATTTTTTTTAAAATTATTTTTTTTTATTTTTTTTTTGTGAATATTTTTTAAATTTTAAGTATTTTTTTTTTACTTTTTTAGATACATGTATCTAAAAAGTAAAATATTTGTGAAAAAATATTTTAAAAAATTAATAAATATACAAAAATATGAAAGATATACTGAATTTTCATATTTTTTTGTATTTTTGATATTTAGTGAACTTTTTAAAGATTTTTTTTAAGTGTATTTATGTTAGGTGTATCTTAAAATTTATAAACTTGCTTAAAATATTTTTAAAAATCACTAAAAGAAAATGAAAAATAAGAAAGTAGAATTTTTTGAGAAGTGTTTTCAAAAAATTGAAAACCAAACATGTTTAATAAAACAATAGACAATAAAGTACAAAGAGAGTAGTACATCAATAGGACGAAACCATATGAAATGTAGTAAAATAGAAATCTAGGCCTCGTTTGGGAACATGTTAATTTAGTAATTTTTGGCTATTTGGCTAAAATATGAGCTAAAAAAAATTAGTATGTTTAGGATGACTTTTTGATTTTTTACGAAAATATATGCAAAAAGTACAGAAAAAAGAGAACATTTGACTTTTTAGTATGAGTTATTAATTTTTTGATTTTTTTAGTAACTTTTTAACTTTTTGATTAAACCAACTAGTCTCCAAACGAGACCTAAATAGACATTTGCTTAAACTTCCACACAGAAATCTGCAAAACCTGCAAGACCAAAAGCAGAAAAAGATGAAGGCGAGATAAGCCCTTAAAGCCAAAGAAAAATAAATAACAACACCACCACACACCAAACCTCCCAAAAGCATCTTATTCTTCAGGCTAATAAAGATAAACAAAACAAAAGTAGAAGCATAATATATATATATAGAAAGTCTTGAGCCCATTGTTCTACATCATGATCTTTCTAACAAATGGAACAGCATCTGAAGGCGTTTCCCCTGCTCTCCTTTGAAAACCGATGGAACAAATCCCTCCAAGTTATCCCAAATTGCGTTATTATTATTATTTTTTTAAGTTTGCAGATGTGTAGACATTTAATTAATTTATTTATTTTTCATTCATTGCAAATTGCAATGATGATGTGAGTGATGCATGACAAGGGGGCAGCGGCTAAGCGACAATAGCATGGGCAGGCATTAGCTCTGCCTCCCTGCAAGGAAATGGCCTCCCCTCCCAACCATTGTTGCAAGATCAAGCCTTTATTTTATTTTATTATTATTTTTAATTATTTAACCATTGCAACTTGTCTCTTATTTTATTTATTTTTTTTGAAATTTGACCGTTGGCAGAGGGAGGACCAAGTGGGCCAAGCTAGGCTAACGAGCTGGGCCGAGCTTCAAATGTAAGTCCCAGGCCGAAGGGCCGACTTCGGGCCACCCACAGATTTTTGGCCATTTTTTACACCCTATCCCTTAACATCCGACCAAAAATTAGCTCCACGTGTATAACTTGATTTTTCATTTACTAGCCTTTTTCCCACCAAAACCTTTTTAGAATCTTTTGAGAAAATTATTAGGTACTTCTGGAGTATAATGTGTCCATATTCTTTCATCAATTATCATTCACCATACCTTTTTATGTTTCTCAATCACCCAACACAAAATTATAATACCCTACCTTTTCCACATATCATAATACCATAGAGTACCACATGACTGTACTTTGAGAGTACCAAATAATCACCACTACAACATATAAGAGTTTTAGAGACTAAATGATTTGGTCTTTAAATGCGAAAATTTTGTTACAAAAGATATTTAAAGACCAATTTCTATCGTCATGAGAATAGTCGCTGAAAGGTCATCCCAAAAAGTAAAAAATAAGGCTTTTAGCAACAAAATTTTTAAAATATCACTAATAAATAGACTTTCTGGGACAAAATAATTTGGTCTCAAATTGGTATATTTTTTAAGACACGAAATTTGGCCCCAAAACAATACTAATTCATTACTAATGTCCAATTTTTGTTGCTAAAAATATAATGATGACATTTTTCGTAACAAAAATATTTGTTTCCTAAAAAATAATTTTATTCCTAAATTTTGATCTTTAAAACCTTAAATTTTGTAGTGCACCCGAATTTTCTCACCAAAATTGTGTTCTCCATAACAATTTAAAGAGATGATTTTAATGTGCTTAATTTTCATTTGGCATCAATGAGAGTTCAAGAATTTTTATTTTATTTTAAAGTAATAAGCTCATGATGTCACCATATCATTTTATACAAGGTTTTTTTTTTGTAAATGTCTTTTTGGGGTTATATAGCATTACTCATTGAAGAAACATTGGCAATTTAGAAATTTAATTAAAGGTAAATTGCACCGGCACTTCCTATATTTCAATTGCTTCGATTTTGTTCTTAAATTTATGATTTCATCTGAATTTCATTCAATAGGTTACAATTATTAGATATTGATGTATTTTTTTAATCATTAATAAAGGACTCTCTTTTGTTGATTTAAAAAAAACTTCAACCAACTCAGTAGTCATTTACTTTCAAAAGTTCTAATCAATGTTATCAATTAAACTAAATTGACAAAATTTTTTAAATAAAAAGTGAAAATCGAACTAATTAAAATTACACAAATCAAAATGATAAAAGCAACAAAATATGAGAACGATATTGTTAAGGCACATGTTAAAAAAAATAATAAATGACTCCAACTACTCACACTAATACGGAAAATGTTGTACAAAACTATAAATGAATTTAATATCTGTTAGATAATTAATAAGACTCCTATCTTATTTTATGTGCATGAAAACACTCCGATCTTGGGAGACCAAATTGCATTTATCAAGCAGTTGGATCATTGCGCTGAAACAGTGAAAGCTAATTTGTTTAGTTTTAGTTTTTTGGATTAAGTTTTTTTAAAATTATTTTTTTTTCATGTTTTTTTTAGTGAATATTTTTTAAATTTTAAGTATTTTTTTTATACTTTTTTAGATATATATATCTAAAAAGTAAAATATTTGTGAAAAAATATTTTAAAAAATTAATAAATATACAAAAATATGAAAGATATACTGAATTTTCATATTTTTTTGTATTTTTGATATTTAGTGAACTTTTTAAAGATTTTTTTTTAAGTGTATTTATGTTAGGTATATCTTAAAATTTATAAACTTGCTTAAAATATTTTTAAAAATCAGTAAAAGAAAATGAAAAATAAGAAAGTAGAATTTTCTGATAAGTGTTTTCAAAAAATTGAAAAGCAAACATGTTTAATAAAACAATAGACAATAAAGTACAAAGAGAGTAGTACATCAATAGGACGAAACCATGGAACATGTTAATTTAGTAACTTTTTTGCTATTTGGCTAAAATATGAGCTAAAAAAAATTAGTATATTTGGGATGACTTTTTGGCTTTTTACGAAAAGATATGCAAAAAGTAGAGAGAAAAGAGAACCTTTGACTTTTTAGTATGAATTATTAATTTTTTGATTTTTTTAATAACTTTTTGACTTTTTTATTAAATCAACTAGTCCCCAAACGAGACCTAAATAGACATTTGCTTAAACTTCCACACAGAATTCTGCAAAACTTGCAAGACCAAAAGCAGAAAAAGATGAAGGCGAGATAAGCCCTTAAAGCCAAAGAAAAATAAATAACAACACCACCACACACCAAACCTCCCAAAAGCATCTTATTCTTCAGGCTAATAAGATAAACAAAACAAAAGTAGAAGCATAATATATATATATAGAAAGTCTTGAGCCCATTGTTCTACATCATGATCTTTCTAACAAATGGAACAGCATCTGAAGGCGTTTCCCCTGCTCTCCTTTGAAAACCGATGGAACAAATCCCTCCAAGTTATCCCAAATTGCGTTATTTAATGGCAACGTGAAATACATCACAACAGCAAAAACACAAGTTAAAAAGAAAAATTGTACAGTATAATAGGTCGATGGTGATATGACGACAAATGATGCCCCATAGCTCAGCATCAGAAGGAATAGGGGACCGTACAAGAAGATACTAAAATATTGTAACGGGAGGAGAAATATAATCGTGGTGACTGAATAAAGAAAGCATATTGTGTTCAGAAAATAAAAAAAATTGAAGAAGATTCCGTATGTAATAGGTGCATTCAACTTAGTTCTTTTGAATAAAACTCGCTTGGAAGGATCCACGGTGGCGGTGGGGTTGGTGGTGTTGGTGTTGGTGAATATGGTGGCGTTAATATAACTAACGTTATTAGTAGGAATAAGGTGGTTGTTGGCGGTGGTGGACATGATAGTGACGTTAATATGGTTTTCATTGGTAGTAGGCTGATTATTGTTGTCGCCAGTTCCTACCACTACTCCACCAGGGGGGCTAAGTATAGCTTGGAAAGTAGCCGTTGCAATTAGAACAGCTACAACCAGTATTGCATCCCGCGTCTCCATTGTCAATGCTCTTCCTTGATAAAAATATTGTCGGGTAGCAAATTCAATAATCGTTTGTGGCGACTTAAAAAATTTAGCAAGACTACAATCCTTAGGAAGTGATGTACTTATTGAAGCTCCTGCATGGTCTAAAGCTTTCTTAATTTCTCTTGCGGCCTCACCAGGCTTATCAATTGCAATGTCAAGTGCTGTTCGGCCATCCAAATTCTTTGCATTTTTGTCCAGCCTCACTAGATTTTTCTTCTTAAGTAAAGATTTCACAATCTGCGTAAGAGAAATGTATACAAAATTATTAATTAATATAAAATTACAATATGCAATGGAGAGATCACATTTTTTTATAACTAGACATGACATGAAAATAAGTCGCTCGAATGTTACTTTTGTGTTTAATGATATAAAAATTGATTTTATATATATATATATATATATAAATATTTATTTATATATTCATTTATCAATGTGTGTATAACATTGTTCATAATTATATAACGTATTATAATTAAAAACAGAGCACATCGCTTTATTGTTACGTATACATTTTTTTTTTCAAACAAAATAACGAGGTGAAAAAAAAACACGTTATGGTAATTTCATAATGTTGAAATTTGTCATACCTGGTCCACTTTCCCATCTACAGGTCACACATTTTAATTCTTCCCAAAAAAACTTATTTTGGAGTTTTGTTCAACTGCAAACACGCGCACTACGCGGGTAGTATGTGGCACCCATATAATATATTAATTTTGATTATATATAAAGAAATTTTATTTTAAACAAAGTTATATTGAATAAACTACACATCGATGTGTACTACATATTTATAAATATTCAATATCAATAAAACGTTAACTAATAACATAAAAACTATGAAGATAATAAACTAGTACTGTAACTTAAATTTATTATATTTTCATCTTAATTTTCCCACTCAATCACAATTTCACCAACAAGACTTCGAAAGCAATCATATAAAAAAATTCTGATCAAACATTTTACATAATGAGATTTATTAAAAAAAGATAAATTTTAGGGACAATTACACTGACACTGTGTCAGTGTAAATTAATTATAAACTAATAAAAAAATTATAATTATAATTATTAATTTTTATAATGTATTTCACCTTTTTTGTAAATATTTTTTCCCTTACTCCACTATCACGTTATTTCCCTTAAACTGTATAAGATTTTATTATTGTTTAGCATCTAAATATGTTACTTGATCTATCGCATATAGTACGGATTTTAAAATATAATAATATGGATAGATAATAGAGATGTGAAAATGTGGCAGAAAAAATTTAATTATGTATAATATTATAAAACATATAGAAAGAGCTCCTACCAATTGATACCAATAAATATGGAGAAACACCAATAGGGCTAAACACATTATCAACTAAGGCCTCATTTGATTGTTTGCATTGGATATAAAGGTTTGAGGATGATATGTAATATCTAGAGATAAAAATGTGATATAATAAATGTCATAGAATATGGGATGGCTTATGTATATTGTGTGTCACTTATACTATATTTAGTTAAGATATGATATAGGATGAGATAAAATGAGAGATTATTTTGTAATTTTGAATGAAAGATGAGCTATATCCGGCGGCAGGAGATATACACTACCATGAGGGATGATATTTCATATGCCCCTTTTGTATTATATATACACTATACGCACTCTCTATTTTCGGAGCAACCAAACACATAACATAACATAAAGAGACAAAAAACTATGTAAGACTTGCCTCATATTATATCCAGCCCTTATTGATGGCAAACAAACATGCTTAAGTATTATAATGAAAACCAAAGAATAGATAGATAGCATGCCTCAGTTTGTGAAGTGGACACCGCAATATGCAGCAGGGTGTTGCCTTCATCATCTTTCCAGCCTAGCACATGACGATGTTTTCGGATCCTGCGAAGGCATCCCAACAGCACTTTAAATGCTTTTTGCTTCGAGTTTTTCACAGCAATGTGCAGTGCAGTCTCATCTCGAATTGTCCGGTCCATTATTGATTCCGGACAAGCATATAGAAATTCAGCCAAAAGATCAATGTCACCTTTTTTAGCTACGAAGTGCAAAGGCGTGAAGCTTTCCCTTCCTTTGACTCGTATGAGCTCCTTGTCAAAATTTATGAGCCGGCTTATAGTCGAAGTGATCCTATTTCGCAAATCCAGGTAAGCTGGGTCCGAGGGTCTTAGGCCTTCCCTACTTTGCAAAGCCAAGTCCAAGGGGGTTAGCCCTTGTGGGTTCAGCTTCTTACCAAATGATGGCATTAATCTCATCATTTCTAAAGTGAAATGGGCATGTCCAGCTGAGGCAGCTATGTGTAAAGGAGTATCAACAAAAGGGATCTCATCTATACTATCCAAAATTTTTGGGTAGTCTTGTATACACCCGTACAGGAGACTGATATTTCCTGCTTCTGCAGCCTCCATCAACCTTTGTCGAACCTGTTGGTTTTCCATGACACTTGTGACTACGAATATAGCACTCAAAGTAATGCAGTGCAGTGCTGAGGAGGAGGAAAGTTATCACCTTTTATAATAAAAGCTGGTAGTAGCCATGTGGGGCCATTATATGGCTATCGTCAACAATTTTTGCGAAAAATATATATTATTATGGTTGTATTTAAATTATGAATTTAAATATATATTTTAAAAATAAAAAATAAAATAAAATGTAAATAAAATATGTAATGCTACTTTAGTTTAAAAGTTAGGTTCAATTCTTAAGTGATAGTGTTTTACAATATTTAAGACAATTTTTCAGGACACTTGTGACTAAGAATATAGCACTCAAACGAGGATTGCTTTGTGATTCTAACTTCCAAGACTAAGACACTGGAAATTATACATAAAGTAGTGCAGTGTAGTGCTGAGAGGGAGGAAAGTAATCACCTTTTATAATTTGGGAAATTACAAATCAATGTATGTTTGAAAGAAAATTAATGATCAAAATCGATCCAATTAAAAATATAGGGACAAAAATAATAATAATTAAAAATGCAAAGTATAAAAATGATTGGTGTAAATGATCCAAACTTAATTTATTTATTTATTTATATAATGTAGATATCTCCCATCTTTCACTAATTCTTTTATCAAATTTGAAAAATAAAATTAATGTTTGGGAGGATTTTTTCATTTTTTACAAAATATATATATATATATATATATATAAAGTAAAGTGAATGAAAATGAATTTTTAATTTTTTATATATATATTTTTAACTTTTTTGATAATTTCTTAAATTTTAAACTAAATGTGATGTTGTTAAAAGGGCCATTAGTGCTCGGTGATGAGAGAATTGCAATAACATATGTATTTAATAATTGGAGAGAGCATTACATGTGGTATCCAAAGCTACCTAATAATTTTTCCTATATCTGGCCCGTGGTGAAATGATGCCCAGTGATTGATTATAGATCATGTACGAGCACAAAATAATTTTTCCCGTATAATTTTGTTGATCAAGTTTGTACTCTTCTAAACGTTGTCGTAACACTTGAAAACACAAGTGTGAGCTAACCGGTAGATGTTTATCGGAAACCCCTCTGATGCCTAAGTCAGCAAGTAGACAAATGATACAAAAGCTTTGTGAATTCGGGAGTATCAATTGCAATAACTGATAATAGGGTCTGTCATGAGCTTTTATAGATTTCACATGGCACAATTCCAGCAGGACTCTAACTCTCCTTAGCAGAGTCCTCCTAAGAATCACATTCTTAAATGATAGTGCTTATCTCTTAATACCCTCCTCACTACAAGCCAAGTGAGATGATTCTCAGTTTCAAAAAAAAAAGTGAGATGGTTCTCTTTGCTCGGCTTCCGTCGTACAACTGAGCTACCTTCACCTTACATATCACTAGCTCAACCATGCAGCATGTGATGTCGGGCTATGCCTGACTGGGACGTCATTATGCTTTGGTAGCTTACCTTATAGCTCAGTCAACTTTTACTCTGGCCTACTAGGCCGTCTTCGCTGTAACACAATCCAAGCATCAGCTGCTCAGACAGCTCGATCAAAGCCCATACGGCCCATTAATAGTCCAATCAACCACCTCTGACCTACCTATCATTCGTTTCGCCCAAAGCAATGGCCCTTAGCTCGGCCCACCACAAGACCAAGCCCTCAAAGACCACGTTGACTAGCTCGGCCCAATTTGACTACACAAATTACCCTCTCAGATCACAAATTAGCAAAAATAATAAGAGCACAACTTGTCTCGGGTATGTGAAGTTAATCCCAAATTCTCTTACAACATGATCCAAATAGTTTGGTAGCGTTTGGTAATGTTTACGTTTTTTTGTTTATATTTACAAAAATTTTATAAATTAGTTTTTGTTTTTTTTTAGAAAAACATAAATTATAAACGCGTTTGGTTTGAACAAAATGTTTAAAAAAATTTAAAAACATAAACCAAAAAATATGTTTGTTCAGACCTAAAATATTTATATTTATTTTTATTATTTATGGTAATGGGATCACATACATTATAATTGAAAAAAAAAACTTAATTAAAAAAAATAATTGAAAAAAAAAATTAATTGGGAAAAGAATTAATTAAAAAAAATATTTTAAAAAAAATTAATTGAAAAAAAATGAAAAAAAAAATTAATTAAAAAAATAATTGAAAAAAATTTAATTGGGAAAAAAAATATTTGAAAAAAAATATGATTTGAAAAAAAATTATTTAAAAAAACTATTTGAAAAAAAATATTTGGAAAAAAAATATTTGAAAAAAAAATTAATTGAAAAAAAAATTAATTAAAAAAATAATTGAAAAAAATTTAATTGGGAAAAATATATTTGAAAAAAAATTAATTCAAAAAAAAGATTATTTGAAAAAAAAATAATTGAAAAAAAAATTGAAAATTGAAAACGTAAACTCATTTTTTGAGTTTACGTTTTTTCCTCAAATTTATAAACTGAGACAACCATTTATAAACCAAAAAATTATCAAACAAGTTTTTATAACAATTTTTAAAATTTTTGTAAATATAAACTGAAAACTGAAAACGGAATGGTTACCAAACAGACCATTTATATTTTAGATTACAACATGCAAATTATTCATAAAAAAATCAAGTCGTTTTGATAATTGTAAGGCAAGGAGTTCTTGTAGGCTAGCACTGGAGATGCAAGATTACAAGACCTTTGGAGCCGATTGCGATACCTTGAATAAGGTTGTTGGCCCTAGCTCTTTGGAGAAGACAGTTCATGCCCTCTGCTGCAATTAGAAAAAGGAATTGGGGAGAGGGGGTCGCCCTGCCTAATGGATCTTTCGGATGCCTATGTTTTGAAAGTGCATTTGTGATTTATGATTTGGTGGCTACTAGTTAAAATGGTCTCCATAAGTGCTCTGGTGTTTCGCAAGTGCTTGGTTAGTATTGTTCTCAGTTAGTGTTAGGGTTTATTATGCTTTAATCCTGCATTTTTTTTTAATTTTTTATTATTATTTATTTATTTATTTATTTATTTTGTGTGTGTGTGTGTTGTTGTTGTTGGGTTCTCACCAACATTTTTGACTTGAGCTAGAATATAATTGTACATTTTTCTTGGTACCAATCTAATTGGGATTTTGAAATTCGCTATAATGTTTTTTGCTTTTTGCTTTCGCCTGCCCTCCCCCTCTCCCTCCTCCTCTTTTAATGATGTAAGCTCGTATGTTATATATTTATTTTTATCAATAAATTTTTTTATCTATTTTTTAAATAATATTTGTCGTTTATTATTATTATTATTATTATTATTATTATTGCAAATAAATGTGATGAACTAATGTAGCTATAGTTATTGAATCGATTTGATTTTTTTCATTAATGATCTATCTATTATGGTTTAAAATATAAACGATTTAAATGATTGAGGTGAAATTTGTGATTGACCTCACTATTCAAATAGTACAATCCAATCCACTGTAGACAAATAATAAATGCTCACACTTTACAAAGTGCCTCATTGGTTAGCTATTTTCTTTGCTTATTATTTTGAAAAAAAAAAAAAAAATTCTTCAACAACCTTATTTTTATTATCATTATTTATTTTATTAGAGGGCGGAGGTTGATCGCCATTCCAAAGATTTAGGAACTTCCTCTATCCAAGTCCACTTCTCATATAGGCTTGTTTGGCTCTTTGGGAGGAGGATAGTCTGTGAGATTTACTTAAAGAGTATTTGATTAGAGATATGAGTAAGGCTTCGTTTGGGAAGTCATGGTTTGGGCTTTTTTGGCTATTTTAGCCACAAAAAATAAAATAGGCTATTTTAGTCATAACAAACAAAACATCACATCCAACCCATAATCATTACATTCTTCTCTCACAAAAAAATTTAAAAAAGCCAAAAAGCCAAAAAGCCAAAAAGCCCTTCCCAAACCAAGCTTTTAAGCCCAGGCTAAAATAGTCAAAAAAACTAAAAAGTCAAAAAGCCAACCCACTTCCCAAACGGAGGCTAAGGAGATTAATTATCCTTTTAGACTAATAATCGGTTCCATTGGTGGGACTAACAATCCCATAGAAGAGTTAGAATTAAAAATTGAATGAGTGAATTAGTGAATTTTTAAATGACTTTTATATAAAATTTATATTTTTTAGAACAAAAAAAATAATAATTATAATATTAAAAAAATACTGAAAATTAAAAAATATTAATTTTATATATTAATACTATTTATAATATTACTAATCTAGTGATGTACAACCAAATACTTTTTATTTTATATTTCTAATCTAATACTATCACACTAATAATCTCTTAATTAATTTTACTATATTCTTAATCCCCTCAATTTTATCAAACCAAACAAACGTGGCCATACATCTTTCAACAACCTCATTCTTGGAGTTATATAATAACGCAATAAACAAATGTGGCCAAACATCTTTCAACAACCTTATTCTTGGAGTTATATAATAATGCAATGTCTGTCAGATAACTAGCCGGTGATTAAATGATGTCAGAGCGATTACATTTCAAGACGACAAATTGTCAACACTACAAGAATGATTGAGGCTCCTAATTTAGGGATTCTCACAAGAGTCCAGATTATTTGCAGTCATTTCCTGCGGTCCTCTCCACGCCCGCTAGAACGATGTCCTTTTGAGTTTTTTTAAGGTAAATTATGTAAATAATTCCTATAATTTACACGATATATTAATTTGGTTTATATAATTTTAATTTGTCTGATTTTGTCCCTTAATTTAACGGATTGTATCATTTTAGTCCAATAAATAATGGTTGTTAAGTTAATTTAACGGAAGGTCAAATAATGTGTCAATTTGGTCCCTGTACTTTACACGATGTGTTAATTTAGTCCCTGTAGTTTCAATTTTCTCGATTTCGACAGAGAATAAATTGACACATTGTGAAAAATACAGGAACCAAATTGACACATTGTTTGACTTTTCGTTAAATTAATTTAACAACCGTTATTTATTGGACTAAAATGATACAATCTGTTAAACTAAGAGACAAAATCGAGTAAATCAAAACTACATTGACTAAATTGACACATTGTGTAAACTACAAGGACTATTTGCAAATTTTTCTTCTTTTTTTTTTGTTTTTTTTTTTCTTTTCCCCTTTTGCTTTCCAGCAGCCCCTTTTTGTTTTTGAACCCTAGACGAACAAAGAGGCGATGATCTGGATGAGAGAGGCGATGAACGAAGAGGGCTGGGACGACGTGGTTTCCCAGCGAGGCGATGGAGGGGAGGCAAGGCAAGGCGAGACGGTGAGGCAACTGGAGGCGGCGAGAGACGAACAGAGAGGGTAACAGTAGCGAGACGGTGACGAGTATACATTTACAAAAATTGATGAATGGATTGCTTGCTTTTAAAATCTTTGTTGTTGTGTTGGCTTCTCAAAGAGCTTCTTCAGATCCGAAGAAAAAGGTTACAAAATTTAAAAAGAAAAAATTTACTCAAAAACTAAAAGACTACACATACATATATACATACACACTGATATACATACACATATTTTTTACATACATACATACACACTCCAAAATTGCAAGCACTAGACTATTCTCTACACACACACACACACACATATATATATATATATATATACATACACACACACAGATATACATACATATATATTTTTTACATACATACACACACACTCAAAAATTGTAAGCACTAGATTGTTCTCTACACACACTGGTGGTGTAGAATATTGTATTGTTTTGTTTGAGCGATTTGTGACTGTATAGATCTTGCTAAGAATCATTTTGAATTTGAATTTGAAGTGTGTGTTTATATATATAAACACACATATATTATTTGAAGTGGATTGAGTTTGGTGACTGTGGAGGATTGGCTTTCAATTCGAAGATGTTTTTCTTGAAGTTGAGTTTGAGTTGGTCTGAAGACCAATTTTTCCACCTTAATTTGCTTTCTTCTTCTCCATCACCTAGATAGAGAAAAGAAGAAGATGAAGGGAACATTATGCTCTGCTGCATTTTTTTTTTTAAATTTTGCGACAAAACGACGTCATTTTGGGACACTGCAAGAAGCCTCGCAGGAAAGGACAGCAAAGGATCCAGACTCACCCCCACAACCAATCTTAACCATTCATGTATGTATAGGGCCCACTCATCCAATAATCCCTAAAGTGATCTCAACCATTCATGATGTGGGTCCCACACATACATAAATGGTTGAGATCACTTTAGGGTTGTGGGGTCCCCAAAATTAGGGGTCCTAAACATTTTCCGTCAACAATAATGCTCATACTTTTCCAAGTGGGACACGGGATCCCATCCTGTTTGGTTCCCCTTTTTCGAACTTATTTTTTTGAAAATTTTAGAGTATCTGTTTGGTTTTCTAGAACCTCTATTTTGGATTATTGTCCGAATTTATTCTTTACATGATCTGAGTGGATGTGAGGTACCAGTACAACCTATTACTCTACTACTATTACACTTTGCCTTGCTCTCATTATTATCTTTACCAAACCATTATTCGGGCTATTTGGCTTCCATTGCTATGCCAAGGTCGGTAACGATTTATTTTTTAGTGGCAATTTCCGACAAAATTACGTATCTTGTGATTGATATTATGAAATTTTATGATAAAGTCATACATTTAATGGTACGATATGCACCAATAAATGGGTACATACAAAATCATCAGTGTGTTTGGTTTCAATTTTTTGAAAATTTATTTTTTTTTAGTGAATATTTGTGAAATTTTAAGTTTTTTTATTTTATTTTTAGATACAACTTACTTAGATGTATCTAAAAAGTAAAATATTTATAAAAAAATATTTAAAAAAATTAATAAATAAACACGAATACGAAAAATATACTGAAATCTAGTATTTTTTTATTTTATATTTTTGATATTTAGTGAATTTTTAAAATATTTTTTTCACAAATATTATAATACTTTTTAGATGTATTTATGTTAGATGTATCTAAAAATTAAAAAAAAAATTTGCTTAGAATATTAAAAAAATTTAGTAAAAACAAAAAAATACTAAAAATAAAAAAATTTAATTTCCTGAAAAGTGAATCTTGAAAATCAATACCAAATCAATACATACATGATGCAAACATGGAATTCTTTTACTACACGTACAGCATGTACATACATACATAATGCAAACATGGGCTAGTTTTGATCTGAATTTTTTTTTTTTTTTTTCCTTAAACGTATCCAAGAAGCAGCCCTCTATCTGTTCAATTGTGGAGGGAAATTTGAAATTACAAATGCATTTTTTTGAAAACCGAACACATCTATTTTTAAAATATAGTTTTCAAATTATTTTTTGAAAAAATAACTCAAAAAACTTAAATCAAACATGTTGGTAGCATTTGATAATGTTTATGTTTTTTGTTTATGTTTATAAAAATTTTATAAACTGGTTTTTGTTTATTTTTAGAAAAACATAAATTACAAACGCATTTGGTTTGAACAAAATGTTTTAAAAAATTTAAAAACATAAACTAAAAAATATATTTATTCAGGCCTAAATATTTATATTTATTTTTATTATTTATGACAATGAGATCACATACATTATAATTGAAAAAAAATTAATTAAAAAAAATAATTGAAAAAACAATTATTTGAAAAAAAATGAAAAAAATAAATTAAAAAAATTTAATTGGGAAAAAAAGATTAATTGAAAAACATTTATTTGAAAAAAAAAAATTGAAAACTCAAAACGTAAACTCATTTTTTTAGTTTACATTTTTTCCTCAAATTTATAAACTGAGATAACCATTTATAAACCAAAAAAATTATCAAACAAGTATTTGTGACAATTTTTAAAATTTTTGTAAATATAAACTGAAAACTGAAAATGGAATGGTTACCCAATAGACCCAACTATAATACATGAAAATGATTTCCATGTACCACATATAAAAATAGTATTCTGATAAAAAAAGTTATGTCATTGGAGTTGTGGGGACATAATTTTTGAATGACAACACGTGGCCGAGGTGTCACCGAAGTTCCAGCCAAGGTGCCACGTGTCCTGGTCATGACGCCGAGATCATCTCGGTTAGGCCGCGATTATCTGCAAAGATATCGGAATCCGGGATAAGCGGATAAGGGACAAGAGTCCTAGAATGAGAGAGGACTTCAGTTTGGGTAAAGATAAGACTCTTAAAGAGTTTATCCTAATCCTACTAGGAGTCCAAGATTAGCAGTAATCCTAAGTCCATTAGAGCTAGGCTTCTATTGGGACTAGGATTGTGCTAGCTATTAAAAAGAGGCACCCCCATGGGTCTAAGGTATGATTTTTATGCTCTGTCTAGTGAGTTAAGCACTATTGGTTATCTTTGAGAGATATTTTACTGACTTGATCGTCAGAGTGCCCCCGGGTGGACGAACCACCGTGGAATCTCTTCTTTCTGTGACAGGTTGTTTGGGCTTAATCTATTCTGCTGGTGCTCTCCAGCTGAGTGCTTGATTGGCAGTGTGGTCGGAAGTTGATACACACAATTTGGCGCCGTCTGTGGGAAATAAAGGAGAATAGATGGCCAACGACGGACAGAAAGAAAAGGTTGGGGACGACACCCCTACTGAGAGTGGGAAACATATTGACCTTGACGTCGAAGAAGACAACTGCAACGAAAAGACTCGTGATAAGAATCACGAAGGAAAGGACGTCGGCTAGGAGGGCGGTGTACCGAAGAAATCGGACCAGAGCGGGTATTATAACGAGGACGACCTCCATGTATGGAAAGATAGATGTCTGCGGAGGGATGACGAGATGAAAGGAATAGCAGACAAATTGACGGACCTACAAACAGTCGTTAATTTCATGATGCAGAACAATGTCATGCAGCCACCATTCCCATTACAAGATACGCCGATTCCAGCGGCCAAGAAAGGTGCCCAGAAATGGGGGCAGAAAACAGTTCCTACAGTCCCTCAGCACGACAGGACCAAGGGACATTCTCACCGGGCTTCACGGGAGCCCGTGCAAGGAGAATCAACGAGAAGAGAATCCCAGAAGACACGTTGAACCAAAGAAGACTGCGCTAAAGAACATCGGGATGTTCAAGGGAAGGAACTTTGTTTTGACACGACCAATGGAGGGAAGTCCAAAAGGACTCACAATGACATTGGAAGTAGTGCACCAAAGAGGCTAAAATCTAGAGATAACCGAACTCCTGAACGGACCAAGGAGGGTCTGAGGGATGACCTCCAGAGGAAGCGGCAAGAAGCCGATGTGACCTCTCCGGTCAAGCCGAGGTCATATTTAACACTTGTTGAAATTTTAAAATTTACAAGTTGAAGTTAAACTGATGACATGTTTAACACTTGTTGAAATTTGAGAAAAATTTATAAGTTGAAGTTAAACCGATGGCATGTTTAACACTAATTGAAATTTAAGAAAAATTTACAAGTTGAAGTTAAACCGATGACATGTTTGACACTTGTTGAAATTTTAAAAATTTACAAGTTGAAGTTAAACTGAGGACATGTTTAACACTTGTTGAAATTTTAAAAATTTACAAGTTGAAGTTAAACCGAAGTCATGATTAAAGGAAGGAACGATATAGGTTCCATCACCTCAGGATGCCGAGGTAATAGAACCTAGGGGGCAGTTGTGGGGACATAATTTTTGAATGACAACACGTGACCGAGGTGTCACCGAAGTGCCAGCCGAGGTGCCACGTGTCCTGGTCATGACACCGAGATCATCTTGGCTAGGCCGAGGTTATCTGCAAAGATACTGGAATCTGGGATAAGCGGATAAGGGACAAGAGTCTTAGAATGAGAGATGACTTCAGTTTGGGTAAAGATAAGACTCTTAAAGAGTTTATCCCAATCCTACTAGGAGTCCAAGATTAGCAGTAATCCTAAGTCCATTAGAGCTAGGTTTCTATTGGGACTAGGATTGTGTTAGCTATGAAAAAGAGGTACCCCCATGGGTCTAAGGTATGATTTTTATGCTCTGTCCAGTGAGTTAAGCACTATTGGTTATCTTTGAGAGATATTTTGCTGACTTGATCGTCGGAGTGCCCTCGGGTGGACGAACCATCGCGGAATCTCTTCTTTTTGTGACAAGTTGTTTGGGCTTAATCTATTCTTCCGGTGCTCTCTAGCTGAGTGCTTGATTGGCAGTGTGGTCGGAAATTGACACACACAGGAGTTATTGATTTTATCGGTGATGTGACGTGACTTAATATTTTTGTTTTTGTTTTTGTTTTTTTGAACTAACAGGTGGCATGAAAAAGTTATTTGGTGGTAACACAGTTGTTTGATGTTTTAAGCCTTAGCTTGAGATTTGGGTTAGTTTTTTGAATTTTTGGTTATTTTAGTTTGGGGCTAAAAGGCTCCTTTGGGATTGATTTTTCGATTTTTTTGACTTTTGTGAGAAAAAGAATGAAATGAGTATAAGTTAGATGTGACATTTTGTCCTATTTGGCTAAAATAATATATTTTGTCTTATATGACTATTTTACCCCAAGTCATCTGTGACAATCCTCACCATTGATTACTGCTAAACCGAGACTGATCATGATAAATAATTGAATTGATTGAATTCTGAGTTAATTGATTGAATGTATTAGTTTAAATGCATGTCTATCTATTTGACTGTTAAATTATCTGTTCATGTCTTATGTTTAAATTGCAAATTGAAGGCCTTATCGGCGGCCGAATCCGAAATTTGTTAATATTTTATGCTAGTTAAAACTTATGTGATTTTATGGTATATTTAATTGAAAAGTTGATTTGGTATGACTAAATTGAATTAATTGGTGTTAAATCACATAAGTTGGACTTATTTACAAGAGTGCCACTTAGTGGCCTATCTCTACAACTTTGAGACTTGATTTTACAACATTTCCTCAGTCATTTTTCTTAGACTTAACTGTCTAGAGAGAGTGAGAGGGAGGAAAGAACTTGATTTTAACTAAATTGCTTGGTGGACTTGAAGAATTGGTGAGAGGATTGCATATTTGAGCTCCCGTACCTTAAATTCAAGACATAAGGTAGGATATTCATCTTCTCCATTGTGAATTGAGTTAGTTCTTGCATGGTCCATGTTAATTTTGAAGTCTAGAGCCAAAATATGGCTTAATTGTTGAATTGAGTGAGAATTCATGTATGCATGTCCTTATATTGAAGTATTGAAGTTGTTTCATGAGAATTATTGCATGCATGTTCATATTTTTGGTCTTGATCCATGAATTCACCATAATTCACCATGTTTTTAGAAGTTTAAACTCAATTGGGCTTGCATTGCAGCTTTGAATTTGGTTGAGCACTTGCATGTTTCATTTAAATTATGTTTTGAGCTTTGGATGAAAATTGTGCTCAATTGAACTATCTTTGGGCTTTGATTTCTCAAATTGATCTTCAAAACATGTTATCTTATGAGTTTACAAGAGTTTTTCAGAAAATTAGCCCAAAAAGATCGAATTTGGTGCATTAAAATTGAGTTTTGAGCTTGAAGTTATTGGCCAAACGATTAATAAAGTCAGCAATTTTTCTGAATTCACTTTGTGAAATTCAAGTGAGTTTTTGGGTCAAGGCCCAAATGCCCAATAGGGCTGTAAATAATATTAATGAAATACGTAATTTGGTCTTATTTGAAAGTGGACCGTGGATGAATGGACCAGGGTGTTTGTGACTTTAGCCCAACAGATTATTAGCATAAAAGACCAATTGGCCCAATGTCTCAACAACATCGTTTAGGGAATGAAATTAAACTCAACAACATGAAAAAATTATTTCATAACACGTGTGACGATGTTACCAATAGATTTGAATAGTCTATTTATACAGTCTCACTAAAATTTCACATAAATCGACGACCTAATTTGTATGTGGCATGGGTATAGTAGCAGTTTTATATTAGTGAAGGTTTCGTTTTAGTAATAAAAATTATAAAAAAAAAAAATTAAAATTTGCTTTACCTCTTTTGTGTAAATGTGGAGTAGCCAATTAATTTCAATGTTAGTGGTAAAAAAGGTAGTAATACCTTTTTATCTTCGTTCTTAGTGAATCAAAAAATTAAAAATCAAAAAATGAATTATCAATTAAGAAATAACGATTTTCTAATTTTTAACCAATTTCTAATTTTTTAATTTCATTTCTAATCTAATCACATTAAATATATATATATAGCTAAGGGTTATGTTGTGATACACAGATGTGTACTATATACAAGTTATGACATTTATGAAATTGATTATCCTAAATGTCATGACCAAATCATTTTCTGTTATTGTTTAATGACTTCCATTAATAAAGTTTAACCAATAACATATAATGTAACAAAGAATGCCATTAAAATAAGTCAATAATATTTCAAATGACAAAAATAACATCCCTTAATAGGGATGTAATAATGGCCAAGCCCAAATGGGCCTCGCGGGCTCCTACCTTTTGGCGGGCCAAATCGGGCCAGTCCATGGGTTGAAAAGTGAGGCCCAGGCCTAAGCCCATGCCCACTCAAAATACGGCCTAGGGTCGGGCTGGCAGGCCTGGGCTCAGGTCATGGGCCGGACTTGGGCAGGCCTTTTTTTTTTTTTTTTTTTGGTTGGAAAAATGAATGATAAATACATTATCTATGTAGATTATTTATTAGGGATAAAAAAAAAAAAATTATACTATAGTATTTTAGTTAAGATTAATAAAATGTTTTGTTTGGTTATATTTCATAGTGATATTTAAATTTAATTATGTAGGACTTAAGTTTTTTTAATTATGAACTTATAACTAAAAAAGTATGCAATTACGTAATTTTTTTCCTTTTAAAATGAATAATTTATATATATGAAAATGAAATTTTCAATATTACACTATTAAATTAATTATATAACATTTATGGAATGAATAATTTTTATTTCAAAATGAAATAAAATATCACAAAAATTTATATCATTAAATAAAATAGGCGTAAATTATTGATGATAGAAGAGCAATTGCATCACTATAAGTTAAGTACATCCCAACTAGGTTGGTATCTACTAGCCTACCAGTCATTTGCATTATACTCCACCTCAATAATCTAATAAAAAAAAAAAATAACGAAATGAAATAGTAAAAAATAAATTGTTGATCAATCATCGGGAGGAGACAGACATTTCAATCGTGTTGTCCGATGATATGTCATCCAAATCATTTTGAATTCACTCATTTTCACTAAAATTTTGTCTTCTCGTAAGCGCATGCATATGATCTTTGAATATCACCAGTGCCTCAACTATTTGGGGTGAAAGCTTGCTACGGCAATCGCTCAGCACTGGTCTACTTGCACTAAAAGCTGTTTCCGAGACAACTATAGAAATAAGAACAGTTAGTATATCACGGGTCATCTGTGAAACCACAGGCCACATAGTTTCATTTTGTTTCCACCAATCTAAAATATCAAAATTATCGAAATTATCCACTGACGGGTTTTTCAAATAATGTTGTAGGTCAGATCTACTTACGCTTGTATATTGAGATATTCTTTTACTTTTTATTGCTAAAAAAAACTTAATCTCCCGCCTCGAGATGAGACTGCTAGTATAGTGTGTGTAGGTATATTTACAGATGCAGTTGCCCTATATTCTTTAAATAATGTGTTGCATGTTTGCAGAATACGGGCAAACTGTATTTAATCAACGAAAATATATTTTAAAAATTCTTGTGAATCAATTTCTTTATAACTAGGATCAATTATTATGGCTAAACCTAAAAGAAGAGGCAAATGATTAAAATATTTATCAAAATTTACTTTCATTGTAATAATGGTTACATAAAAATCATTACCCATATATTTTACGAAATTTTAATTATTCCTACTAGTATATGTAAAACAAATGGCAAAGTAGGAATATATATATATATATATATATATAAGAAAATAATTTTGTTGAAATATCACAAAATTTTAAAATATCTTTATACAAGGCTACTTGTCGTCAATTAAGTTCTGTGAGAGTTAGTAGTCTTCCTATTGATGTTGTTGCAAAAAATAAATCTATTGCTCTTCTTCGTTTACAAGATCTTTTTAACATATTATATGTTGAATTCCACGTACTATCTATATCTAAAATTAATTTTTTAAATGTCATACTTTCTCGTTGACAAATTTTTCTATATTCCGAAATTTAATTAGCAGAAGATATAATAATAACAACTTCATTTTTTATTACAAATATAGAAGCTTCGTGTACATGCATAGCTTCTTTAACAATCAAGTTTAAAACATGGGCACAATAATGAGCATGAAATAAATCACCATTGACAAGTAATTGTAAAGTTGATTTTAAATAGGTTACAGTTTGATTATAATAGGCTACATTATTTAAACTAATTGTAAATATTTTATTTTGTAAATCCCACTCATATAATACATTTCTTATTTTTGTACCAAACGAATGAACAGTGTATGGAAGTTCAACTAATTTAAATGAAATAATTCTTTTATTTAATTTCCAATCATTATTAATAAAATGTGTAATGATACATTGATATTCTAAACTATTATTTGACCATAGATTAAATGTTAAGCAAACACTTTATTTAATTTTTTAAAGATGTCAAATAATTCGCTTCTAACATCCTCAAATTTCTTTAAAATCCTGGTTTTAGTAGTATTTCTTGAAAAACTTTGATATTGTAGTGCAAAACTTTCGTGAATTATTTCGGTAAAATCGAGACATTCACTAATAGTAAAAGGTTGTTCTTTTTTAATAATATAATTAATTATAGAATTTTGTGCACGTATAGGATCATGTGAAAATGTTTGCAAATTACCAGTTCATGAAACCCCTAATTGTGTTTGACTTCTAATATCAGGTTGTTGACTTTGTAAATGTTTGTTGGCATGCCTTTTTAGATGACTAGTACCTCCTGCAAATGCAGCAGTAAGTCAATGTGCACAATAGTTACATTTTTCTTTAAATGTAATTGTACCATCAGGATTTTTTATAAATATTTTTTCAAAATATTCCTAAACACTACTAGTTGTGCCTCTAAATGATGATCCAACTGTTGGAAGGGGAATATTAGGAGGAGAATAAGCAAATTCATGTTGTGTAATATATGTACAACATCAACAAAAACATTAGGAATATTAAGATCCATAGTAATGTAAGTAAAATAATATATAAGAACTAATAATTAATTTAAATAATGAGTAAAAAATAATAATTAATATATATTCTGAAATAATTAATAAAAAAATGAGTAGGTAATAAATTTAATTAAACTAATAAATGTTACTAACTGGCGAACGCGATACAAAAATTTGCTTCTTCGGATAAAAGTTTATTGTTGCACAATTGCAATTACCACTTAGGGATGACATTTCAAAATTAATTGAGAGTTGAGAGAGATTGAGAGTTTGAGAGAGAGAATTGTTTGTAAAATTTATTTTGGAAAATGGGGGATATTTATGGAAGTTTGAAAGATTAAAGTAAATTTATAAATAAAAAAATAATTGTTGTGTTAAATGGTAATATGACCGTTAAATTATTTTTATTATTATTATTTTTTTAAGTCTGCAGATGTGCAGGCATTTAATTTATTTATTTTTCATTCATTACAAATGGCAATGATGATGTGAGTGATGCTTGACAAGGGGCCAAGGGGTAAGCAACACTAGTAGGGGGTAGGCATTAGCTCTGCCTCCCTGCAAGGAAATGGCCTTTTTTTTTTCCCCGACTATTGTTGCAAGATCAAGCCTTTATTTTATTTTATTTTTTGTTTTTTAATTATTTAACCATTGCAACTTGCCTTTTATTTTATTTATTTTTTTGAAATTTGATTGTTGGCGGAGGGAGGGCCAAGTCGGCCGAGTTGGGCTAACGAGCTGGGCTAGGCTTCAAATGTAAGTCCTAGGCCCAAGGGGTAGTTTCGGGCCACCCACAGGCTTCGGGCCATTTTTTACACCCTATCCCTTAACATCCAACCAAAAATTAGCTCCACTTGTATAACTTGATTTTTCATCTACTAGCCTTTTTCCCACCAAAACCTTTTTAGAATCTTTTGAGAAAATAATTAGGTACTTCTAGAGTATAATGTGCCCATATTCCTTAATCAATTATCATTCATCATATCCTTTTATGTTTCTCAATCATCCAACACAAAATTATAATACCCTACCTTTTCCGCATATCATAATACCATAGAGTATCACATGACCATACTTTGAGAGTACCAAATAATCACCACTACAACATATAAGAGTTTTAGAAATCAAATTATTTGGTCTCTAAATGCGAAAATTTTGTTACAAAAGACATTTAGAAATCAATTTCTATCGTCATGAGAATAGTCACTGAAAGGTTGCCCCAAAAAGTAAAAAATAAGGCTTTTAGCGACAAAATTTTGAAAATGTCACTAATAAATAGGCTTTCAGGGACAAAATAATTTGGTCTCAAAATGATATATTTTTTAAGACAAAAAATTTGGCCCCAAAACAATTATAATTCATCACTAATGTTCAATTTTTGTTGCAAAAAATATAATGATGACATTTTTCGTTACAAAAAAATATGTTTCCTAAATCATAATTTTATTCATAAATTTTGATCTCTAAAACCTTAATATTTTGTAGTGCACCCGAATTTTCTCACCAAAATTGTGTTCTCTATAACAATTTAAAGAGATGATTTTAATCTGCTTAATTTTCATTGGCATCAATGAGAGTTCAAGAATTTTTGTTTTATTTTAAAGAAATAAGCTCATAATGTCACCATATCATTTTATACAAGTTTTTTTTTTTTTTTTTTTTTTTAAATGTCTTTTTTTGGTTATATAGCATTACTCATCGAAGAAACATTGGCAATTTAGAAATTTAATTAAAGGTAAATTGCACCGGTACTGCCTATATTTCAATTGGTTCGATTTTGTTTTTAAATTTATGATTTCATCTCAATTTTATTCAATAGATTACAATTATTAGATATTGATGTATTTTTCTAATCATTAATAAAGGATTCTCTTTTGTTGATTTAAAAAAAAACTTCAACTAACTCAGTAGTCATTTTCTTTCAAAAGTTCTAATCAATGTTATCAATTAAACTAAATTGACAAAAAATTTTAAACTAAGAGTGAAAATCGAACTAATTAAAATTACACGAACCAAAATGATAAAAGCAACAAAATATAAGAACGGTATTGTTAAGGCACATGTTAAACAAAAATAATAAATGACTCCAACTACTCACACTAATATGGAAAATGTTGTACAAAACTATAAATGAATTTAATATCTGTTAGGCCAAGTTTGGCATTCCTAAAAAAATTTAAAAAGTCAAAAAGTCACTATCCTATTTGAGTCACATCATCTTATTTAAGTCACATTATCTCTCTATCACATCACTTTAAACCCAACCCATATCCAACTCATATTTCATAAAAAGTTAAAAAATACACTTATTTAGAACACTCCAACCAACTCCTTAATAAGACTCCTATCTTATTTTATGTGGATGAAAACACTCCGATCTTGGGAGACCAAATTGCATTTATCAAACAGTTGGAACATTGCGCTGAAATAGTGAAAGTTAATTTGTTTGGTTTTAGTTTTTTGGAATAAGTGTTTTAAAAATTGATTTTTTTTTTCATGTATTTTTTTTAGTGAATATTTTTTAAATTTTAAGTATTTTTTTTACTTTTTTAGATACGCCCGACTTAGATGTATCTGAAAAGTAAAATATTTGTGAAAAAATATTTTAAAAAATTAATAAATATACAAAAATATGAAAGATATACTGAATTTTCATATTTTTTGTATTTTTGATATTTAGTGAACTTTTTAAAGATTTTTTTCACAAAAATTATACTTTTTAAGTGTATTTATGTTAGGTGTGTCTAAAAATTTAAAAAATTGCTTAAAATATTTTTAAAAATCAATAAAAAATAAAATCAAAAATAAGAAAGTAGAATTTTCTGATAAGTGTTTTCAAAAAATTGAAAAACAAACATGTTGAATAAAACAATAGACAATAAAGTACAAAGAGAGTAGTACATCAATAGGATGAAGCGATATGAAATGTAGTAGAATAGAAATCTAAATAGAGATTTGCTTAAACTTCCACATAGAAATCTGCAAAACCTTCCAGGCCAAAAACAAAAAAAAAAATGAAGGCGAGATAAGCCCTTAAAGCCAAAGAAAAATAAATAACAGCGCCACCACACACCAAACCTCCCAAAAGCATCTTATTCTTTAGGCTAATAACAATAAACAAAACAAAAGTAGAAGCACAACATATATATGTATAGAAAGTCTTGAGCCCATTGTTCTACATCATGATCTGATGCAGCCAGCACAGCAAGCAGCCAGCAATTCCGTGACCAGCACAGCAATTCTGTGACCAGCACAGCAAGCAATGGCTTTAGTTTATTATTATGTTCACTTTTAGCAATTGTCTTATTATTTGTCTTATGTTAGCTTTTCCTTGCTGCCTTAGTTTATTATATTTTATTACCTTTGTTGTCTTAGTTTATTATATTTTATTGCCTTAGTCTATTTTCAAACCCGTGTGTTGCTTTGTGGAGTTAGCCTCTGTTTTCTTATAAATAGTGGGTGTAAAGCCTTAGGGCTCTAGAGTTTTGTGATTAATATATTTTGAGTTTTATTACTCTTTATTCCAACTTTGATTAATTCTGTGTGAATCAATTTTGGTTGAGCCTTTAAACTCGGTATTTGTAACGCCATCAAAATCAACCCATTATATATATATCATTGACATGCATTATTTAAAGAAAACAATTTATTAATTCATTCATCAGAGTATTACTAAATAAAAGCTTTACATGTAACATCGATTAAAATGCCTTACAGGCTTACATCTTTCCAAGCCAACACTTGGATAACAAAAAGATGAGTTCTAACTCAATACAAGAAAAGCCCTAGGCTTGGATGTTTACATGTACTAATAAATAAAGACAATTAACTAAAGATAGTCTTCAAAATCCAAGTCCCTTCCAAGCTAAATCCTTGGAGGTAGCTTATCACCTGAACCTGAAAAATGATGTTCCCATATAGGGTGAGCCACAACCCAGTAGAAATATACTAAACCACATATAAGCAATGAATAAAGCAATAGCATTCAACAGATGGTTAACCAAGATAATCAATTACTCCGTTTTACAGTCTCATGACACTATTGTCTAAGACACATTTTACTTTCCAACTTTATCAACATGGCTCAGAGCCTGGCCAAACTTACCACAATGAATTATGTATATCATATTCACATTCCTCCAATATCAACGAACAAATGAGACTCAAGCTCAAATCAAAACACTTCATACTTCCAGTTTGATACATATTTTAGTGCTGTATCAATAAAACACTTCAATATAGATAAACACACATAAAAGTGATGCTAATGGAGTCCATCCCCTATCTCCTCCCAAACAAAATCCGGTTTAGAGGTCCATCCCCTATCTTCCCCTAAACCGTGGAGTACATCCCCTATCTCCTCCCATACAAAACAAAGTATGTAAACACATAACATATACATCACACAATCAATACACATAAAGTCTGTATTAATTCAACAGTCAAAATTTATGACTCAACTAATGTGATTAGTTTCAGTTATACCTAATCCACATGCATTGTCTACAACAATCACGACTATCCTCCACCGATAGCCCAAAACAGTTATTTCTAGACTGGAAATAAATATATCAACAATTCAATGGGCGAGTGATTTACATTATCCAACTACACCATTTAAGCAATAAATTTTCCAATTTCATGAATTTAACCAAATTTCCCAATCCCCTTAAATTAATTACACAAATTAATTAATTTAAACAACTAGGGTTTTCCCAAAATTATCAAAGTAACCCCAACTTATCAAAATACCAAAACTTAGAACAAAACTTATAAAATGGAGTAGGAAATCCCTACCTCGAAGAAATAGCCCCAAAAGAGAAGATGGAGAAGAAAACCCAAACTCCAAAGTGCTCCAAACTACCAACAATTCAGATTAAATGGAAGCCCTCGACCCACTTTATCTTTTTAATAAAGGATCTAAGGTAGAAACTCACTCTAAGTAGATCAATCCTAAGAGAGAAGGTGTGTAGAGAGAGAGAGAAGTCGGACCTAGGGTTTGGAATCAAAAGAAGATGAAAAAGACTGATCAAAACCCGCTGCTGTGTATATAAACTGGACAGGCTCGCTCGAGCGAAGACTTGGTCGCTCGAGCGACCAGACACAGAGAAGCTACGCTCGAGCCAAGGAAGCCTTGCTCGAGCCAACAACCCAAAAGCTCGCTCGAGCGAAAGAAAACTCGATCGAGCGAAGAACTCAAACCCTCAGGTCTGTAACCAGACACACGCTCGAGCGAAGGAACTATCGCTCGAGCGAAGAACGAACTAACACGCTCGAGCGAAGAAAAGCTCGCTCGAGCCAAGAATGCACAGCTACAGGTCCAAATCAGACGCAACCTCTCGCTCGAGCTACCAAACCCCGGCTCGAGCAAAGAACCAAAAATAACAGCTCGCTCGAGCGACAAACTCCTCGCTCGAGCGAAGATCCAAAATTCTGGACAGCAACACTTGGTTTCTAAACCCAACCAACCTGAAACAAACCTGCCCAACACATCCTATAAGTCCAAATGAGAAAATAAGGGACAACAACATCAATTATACAATGACAGAACCTACGGAACCTAAGTCCGGATACAATAAACAAATGAGAGAAGACCGGGGTCGCTACGGGTCTAAAGAGGAGTCTTATTTCCGGTATTCTTGTGTGAATCAACGGATCTTAAGATTGTTACTATTATTTTGATTAGCACTGCATCAGTTGGTATCAGAGCATAGGCGACGATGGCACCAAGGAGGCGGCCTATGGACGACATTTATGAAGCTGACGCAGCGAGGATGCAACAACAAATTGATGCCCTGACAGAGCAACTTGCAGCGTTGCAACAACAGCAGCAACGCCAGCCACATCCAAACCCACGGTCGATGGAGGATGAAGAAAGTATGGAGGAGATAGACGACAACCCTTTTGCTGGAAATTTCCGAAGGGAAAGAGTTCGACAAGGTACAGAAGAAAATTCACGACAGTGGGAAGCAGGCCTGAAAATTGACATTCCTGAATTTCACGACAGTGTTCAACCCGAAGAATTCTTGGATTGGCTTTTTGCTGTTGAAGAGGTTCTTGATTTCAAGGAGGTTCCGGAGAACAAACGAGTTTCCTTGGTGGCCACACGCTTCAGGGGAAGAGCAGCGGCTTGGTGGCAACAAATAAAGTTAACTCGAACCAGACAGGGGAAGAGTAAGATTGCTTCTTGGGAGAAGATGAAGAAACATATGCGTATGGCGTTCCTTCCTCATAACTATACACGCATGATGTACCAACAATTGCAGAATTTACGGCAAGGGACGAAGACGATCGATGAATATACCACTGAATTCTATCAATTGGTGTCACGTAATGACCTTGCTGAAAACGAAGACCAACTTGTTTCCAGGTACATCGGGGGATTGTAAGAACAATATCAAGATACCCTGAATTTATTTGATCCCTATTCTATTTCTGAAGCACACCAGAGAGCTATACAATTAGAAAAAAGGTCAAAGCGTCGCTCAGGAGTTACGGGGTGGCCAAGTGGAAACACTAGTGGCAACTGTAATCTGCCCCCTACAAACCGAAATACGAGTACGAATCTACTAGGGGCAAGGTGGGCACCACCCCAAATTGATACGGCTGGTAAACCACCAGGAGGACAGTCAAACAGGAACCCTGGTACTAGTGGTGGGATGCGTTGCTTCAAGTGCGGGGAAGTTGGTCATCGCGCTGCAGATTGCAGAAAAAGTGATCGGATTGGCAAGGGCCTATTCATAGACAGCGAAGAGATTGTCGAAGATGGGACTAATGAAGTTCTGCAAGATACTACCAATGATTCCGAAGTTAGTATTTATGACAAGGAAGAACGAGTTGCCGGCGATGAGGGTCCTCTATTGGTTGTGCGTAGGGCTTGCTATACACCTCGAGAGGTTGAAGGGAATGGGTGGTTACGAAACAACATCTTCCAATCCACGTGTACCATTAGTGGGAAGGTGTGCAAGTTCGTAATTGATTCCGGAAGTTGTGAGAATGTCATTGCGGAGGACGCTGTAGCAAAATTAGGAATAAGTACAAGCCAACATCCCAACCCCTACAAACTGTCATGGCTTCAAAAAGGCAAGGAGGTAACAGTTTCCAAGCGTTGTTTAGTCCCCTTATCTATTGGTTCTAATTACAAGGACAAGGTATGGTGTGATGTGGTTCAGATGGATGCTTGCCATATTTTATTAGGAAGGCCTTGGCAATTTGACCGCGACGTATTGCACGATGGACGAAAGAACACTTACTCCTTTGTATTTAACAAGATCCGCATTGTTCTTGAACCTCATAGAGAAGAAGCACCAAAGCTAGCCACTGAGAAGAGTTCTAGTTTATTGTCTATGCATCGGTTCTTGGAGGAGGTGGCTGAAACGGGAATGGTGTTCGTACTAGTAGGAAAAGACAGTGCTATAGAGAATAAGATCCCTGAGCCTGTGAAGGCTCTAATTGCAGAGTTCCATGATGTATTTCCCAAGGAGTTACCCCCAATGTTACCACCCATGCGAGACATACAACATCAAATTGATTTGCTTCCAGGATCAAATTTGCCAAATAGACCCCACTACCGCATGAGTCCAAAAGAGCATGAGGAACTTCGCCGACAAGTGGAGGAATTGTTAGCCAAAGGACACATCTGAGAAAGCCTCAGTCCATGTGCCGTACCTGCACTATTGACCCCCAAGAAAGATGGCTCATGGCGCATGTGTGTCGATAGTCGAGCAATTAATAAGATCACCATCCGTTATAGGTTCCCCATACCTCGGTTAGATGACTTATTAGATCAGTTAAGTGGAGCAACCGTGTTTAGCAAATTGGATCTGAAAAGTGGTTACCACCAGATTCAGATTCGGGAAGGTGATGAATGGAAGACAGCCTTCAAAACTCGAGAGGGGCTTTACGAGTGGCTAGTCATGCCATTTGGTTTATCAAACGCTCCCAGTACTTTTATGCGTGTGATGAACCAACTATTTCGGCCTTTTATCGGGAAGTTTGTTGTTGTTTATTTTGATGATATTTTGGTTTATAGCGCTAATAATGAATTGCACCTTCAGCATTTGCGCCAGGTTCTATCAGTACTGCAGGAAGCAAAATTTTATGTTGGCACCAACAAGTGTTCCTTCTTAACCGATACTGTTGTGTTCCTCGGTTATGTCGTATCTAAAGATGGCCTCTCTGTGGATGAAAGCAAGGTAAATGCAGTTCGTGACTGGCCAGTACCAAAAAACATTCACGACGTACGAAGCTTTCATGGGTTGGCTTCGTTCTATCGGCGGTTCATTCCCCATTTTAGTAGCATTATGGCACCAATTACGGACTGCATGAAAGCTGGCCAATTCTGTTGGACAGAGGCAGCAACAGAAGCATTCCAACAACTCAAACAAAAATTAACTTCAGCACCAGTCCTCATATTACCAGATTTTGCTAAAACCTTTGAGCTATACTGTGATGCATCTAAAGTGGGCATTGGGGCTGTTTTGAGCCAAGGGGATCGTCCAATTGCATATTTCAGTGAGAAGCTTAGTGGTTCCAAAGGCAACTACAACACTTATGATGTGGAATTTTATTCCATTGTCCAATCCCTGAAACATTGGTATCCTTATCTGTCCCAAAGTGAATTCATTTTATTTTCTGACCATGATGCGTTGAAGCACATCAACAGCCAAGACAAACTTTCTTCAAGACACGCCAATTGGGCAGCATATCTACAGCAATTCACCTTTGTGATTAAACATAAATCAGGGGCCTTGAACAAAGTGGCTGATGCACTTAGCCGCCGTTCTTTTCTACTTACTACTATGAGAAATACGGTACTTGGATTCGATTCCTTTCAAGAACTATTGTCTGTTGATCCTTATTTCTCTTGTATTGTGGCGGAAATTAAATCAGGTCAGAGGTCGGACTTTCTTCTCCATGATGGATTCCTCTTCAAAGGCAACCAATTGTGTGTGCCTGCATCAAGTCTTCGATTGAGAATTATCAAGGAGTTGCATGAAGAAGGCCATGTTGGGCGTGACAAAACTTTGCAGCTTGTGGCTAGTTCTTACTTTTGGCCTTCTATGAGGAAAGAAATTTTCAAGCTTGTGGACGGGTGTCGCATCTGCCAAGTATCCAAAGGATCCGCGACCAATGCGGGCTTATACATGCTGTTACCCGTGCCCAACCAGCCATGGACTGACGTTAGTATGGACTTTGTTTTCGGACTCCCGCGCACTCAGCGAGGTTGTGACTCCATCTACGTAGTCGTGGACAGGTTCTCAAAAATGGCCCATTTTATTGCGTGCAAAAAGACGACGGATGCTGTAAATGTGGCCCACCTATATTTTTGAGAAATCTATCGTTTGCATGGGCTCCCTCAGTCCATTGTATCTGACAGGGACACCCGATTTCTTAGTCATTTTTGGAGATGTCTGTGGCGCTTGGCTAACACAAAGCTTGATTTCAGTAGCGCCTATCACCCTCAAACAGATGGACAGACCGAAGTTGTCAATCGTTCTTTGGGCAACATGTTACGATGTTTAGTAACGGATCATTTGAAATCATGGGATCACAAATTGCACCAAGCAGAGTTTGCTTACAATCGCTCTGTAAATCGAAGTTCGGGTTTTAGTCCCTTCTATGTCAATTATGGCTACCAACCTCGGGCCCCGCTGGATTTAGTACCTGTGCCAGACTTAAAGCGCATAAATGGGAAGGCAGAAGAGTTGATTCACAACCTTCAGGAGGTGCACAAATTAACCCAGTCCAACTTACAACAATCAGTCGCCAAGTATAAATTAACAGCCGACAAGAAACGTCGATTGGTCGAATTTGAAGTTGGCGACTTAGTGTGGGCTGTTCTTACAAAAGACAGGTTTTCAGCCGGTGAATATAACAAGTTGGCCGCACGAAAAATTGGGCCCCTTGCAATTTTGGAGAAAATCAATTCAAATGCCTACCGTTTGCAGTTGCCTAGTCATATTCGTACTTCCGATGTGTTCAACGTTCGATACCTCATTCCTTATCACGGTGACAACACCACCAACGAGGCTGCGAATTCGATGTCGAATTCTCTCCATCCAGGGAAGGAATGATGCAGCCAGCACAGCAAGCAGCCAGCAATTCCGTGACCAGCACAGCAATTCCGTGACCAGCACAGCAAGCAATGGCTTTAGTTTATTATTATGTTCACTTTTAGCAATTGCCTTATTATTTGTCTTATGTTAGCTTTTCCTTGTTGCCTTAGTTTATTATATTTTATTACCTTTGTTGCCTTAGTTTATTATATTTTATTGCCTTAGTCTATTTTCAAACCCGTGTGTTGCTTTGTGGAGTTAGCCTGCTTTGTGGAGTTAGCCTCTGTTTTCTTATAAATAGTGGGTGTAAAGCCTTAGGGCTCTAGAGTTTTGTGATTAATATATTTTGAGTTTTATTACTCTTTATTCCAACTTTGGTTAATTCTGTGTGAATCAACTTTGGTTGAGCCTTTAAACTCAGTATTCTTGGGGAATCAACGGGTCTAAAGAGGAGTCTTATTTCCGGTATTCTTGTGTGAATCAACGGATCTTAAGATTGTTACTATTATTTCGATTAGCACTGCATCATGATCTTTCTAACAAATGGAACGGCATCTGAAGGTGTTTCCCCTGCTCTCCTGTGAAAACCGATGGAACAAATCCCTCCAAGTTATCCCAAATTGCGTTATTTAATGGCAACGTGAAATACATTACAACAGCAAAAACACATGTTAAAAGGAAAAATTGTACAGTATATGAGGTCGATGGTGATATGACGACAAATGATGCCCCATAGCTCAGCATCAGAAGGAATGGGGGACCGTACAAGAAGATACTAAAATATTGTAACGGGAGGAGAAATATAATCGTCCTGACTGAATAAAGAAAGCATATTGTGTTCAGAAAATTAAAAAAAAATTGAAGAAGATTCCGTATGTAATAGGTGCATTCAACTTAGTTTTTTTGAATAAAACTCGCTTGGAAGGATCCACAGTGGCGGTGGGGTTGGTGGTGGTGGTGGTGAATATGGTGGCACCAATATAACTGACGTTATTAGTAGGAATAAGGTGGTTGTTGGCGGTAGTAGGCTGATTATTGTTGTCGCCAGTTCCTCCCACTACTCCACCAGGGGGGCTAAGTATAGCTTGGCAAGTAGCTGTTGCAATTAGAACAGCTACAACCTATGTTGCACTCCGCGTCTCCATTGTCAATGCTCTTCCTTGATAAAAACATTCTCGGGTAGCAAATTCAATAATCGTTTGTCGCGACTTAAAAAATTTAGCAAGACTATAATCCTTAGGAAGTGATGTAATTTTTGAAGCTCCTGCATGGTCTAAAGCTTCCTTAATTTCTCTTTCGGCCTCACCAGGATTAACAATTGCAATGTCAAGTGCTGTTCGGCCATCCAAATTCTTTGCATTTTTGTCCAAGTTGTTCATCTTAAGTAAAGATTTCATAATCTGCATAAGAGAAATGTATATAAAATCATTAATTAATATAAAATTACAACATGCAAAGGAGAGATTACATTTTTTTATAACTAGACATGACATGGAAATAAGTGGCTTGAATGTTATGTTTGTGTTTTATGATATAAAAATTGATTATATAAATCTATGTATGTATGTATAATATCGTTCATAATTATATAACATATTATAATTAAAAACAAAGCACATCGCTTTACTGTTACTTATACATTTTTTTAAAAAACAAAATAACGAGGAAAAAAAAAAAGATGTGGTAATTTCGTAATGTTGAAATTTGCCATACCCGGTCCGCTTTCCCATCTACAGGTCACACATTTTAATTCTTCCCAAAAAAAACTTATTTTGGAGCTTTGTTCAACTGCATGCACGTGCACTACGCGGGTAGTATGTGGCACCCATATAATATATAAATTTTGATTATATATAAAAAAAATCTTATTTTAAACAAAGTTGTATTGAATAAACTACATGGATGTACATCGATATGTACTACATATATATAAAGGTAAATTACACTTTGCATCCCTGCACTTTATACAAAATCTCACTTTAATCTCCACATATCAAATTGTGACACTTAACCTTCTGCACTTTTGATCAAGTATCACATTGGCCATTCTTTTAATAGTGAGGCTAATAAAAGTTATTCTTTAGGGAGCTAAGTGTCACAATTTTGATGTGTAGGGAATCAAGTGAAATTTTGTGTAAAGTGCAGGGGTGCAAAGTGTAATTTGTCCTGACGTGTTTTTCATGTGACTAACCTCTATTAACAATGAGGCTGATAGAAGGGCTAAAGTGACACTTGACCAAAAGTGTAGGGGGTTAAGTGTCACAATTTGATGTGTACGGGCCAAAGTGAGATTTGATGTAAAGTGCAGAGCAAAGTGTAATTTACCCTATTTATAAATATTCAACATCAATAAAACGTTAACTAATAAAATAAAAACTATGAAGATAATAAACTAGTACTATAACTTAAATTTCTTATATTTCCATCTTAATCTCTCGACTCAATCACAATTTCACCAACAAGACTACGAAAGCAATCACATAAAAAAATTCTGATCAAACATTTTACATGATGAGATTTATTATAAAAGATAAATTTTAGGGACAATTAGTCAGTGTAAATTAATTATAAACTAATAAAAAAATTATAATTATAATTATTAATTTTTTTAATGTATTTCACCTTTTTGTAAATATTTTTTCCCTTACTCCACTATCACGTTATTTCCCTTAAACTGTAAAAGATTTTATTATTGTTTAGTATCTAAATATGTTAATTGATCTATCATGTATGGTATGGATTTTAAAATATAATAGTATAGATAGATAATAGAGATGCAATATTGTAGCGGAAAAAATCTATTAGCAACAAGTCCTGTGCTAAGGCCTGATTAGGTGGATAGGCCTGTCTAGTTAGCCTCTAATTCTGGTGAGTTTTCGGTAGCATCATTGTATAAGTTTGTGGTTGATAACCTTGGTCCAACCCTCAGTGTTAGTAAGTTGGTGTGGTTAAAGTTTATTCCTCCTAAGGTGCAAGTATTTGGGTGGATGGCTTGGAAAAAGAGAATCAAGACAAAGGAGTTTCTACAAAGACTGGGGATCCTAAATGTGAATGGGTCTAATCTGTGTAATCTGTGTGTGTTCTGCAAGATTGATTTGGAATCTGTGAATCATGTTTTAGTCTGCTGCCCTTTTGTGTGGAGTATCTGGTCTCGTATGTTGAATTGGTGGGGAACCCAAAGGGCATTACCAGGAGTTGTGGATCAGTTATTGTTATGGTGGGCAAGTGGGAAGGTGAAGAAGAGGGAAAGGAAAATCCGGAGTGCTATTCCTTTAGTTGTATTGTGGTCAGTCTGGAAGCTTAGAAATGATTTCATCTTCAGATCATCTACTCCAAGCAGGGCTGAGTTGTGTGAGCTGATTAAGATTAGGGTAGCTCTGTGGTTGAGTCCACATCTGAAGGACTTTAATTTCTCAATCAATGATTTTATTTTTAACCTCACTCAGATTCGAGTGTACTTGGGTGGAACTGTGTAGCAGCAGTAGTTCTGCTGTTGTGGGTTGCTGGTGTGTGTGTGTTAGTGTTGTGTGATCTGTATGTTTGGGTGGATCTGGTGTATAAGTTAGTGATGTGTTTCCGTATGCTGTGCCTTGTGGTTTGTATGCTGTTCTGTATGCTGGGGTCTTCTGGCCTGTTGCTGCGGGTTGCTGGTGTGTGTGCTAGTGTTGTGTGATCTGTATGTTGTGGTGGATCTGGTGTATGAGTTAGTGATGATGTGTGTTCTGTATGCAGTGCCTTCTGGATGTGTGTTAAGTCTTGGTGGTTCCCATAAGGACTTGGTTTGTTGGATTGATATACTCAGGGTTAATATGCTCAGTAATGGCATCCGGTCTGTCATGTGATCTGTTGGTATGCAATTGGATGAAGTTTCTACATTATGTGGTATGTATGGGTAGTAGCTGGGTATAAAGTATATAGTGTTGCTAATAGAGAGAGGTGGGCTGTACTGTTATATGGCCATGAGCCTATCTGTTTTGTGACTGCTATGCTAAGTTATGAAACGCTGAACTGATCTGGTGACTGCTATGGTCACTGCCAGGCTGTGGTGGTTCCTCTATGTATTTGGTCAGTATGGTTCAATATTAATTTAGGCAGGGGACTTGACTCCAGCCCTGCTGGTCTTGGATGTTGCAGTGATTTCTTTGATTGTTTGAATCCAGCCCTGTCATCTGCTGTCTGCCTTCAATGGTTGAGCTGAAGCTAGATTCAAGTTGCTGTTGCTTTAGAGTTTGCACTGCTGCTGGTGGGGATTTTGAGCTGAAGCCAGATTCTGTAGAATTGACTGTGCCTCTGGTTGTTATTTTGGGGATTTTTTGCTGGTTGGTTTCTTTGCAGTTTGTGCTGTTTGTCTGTCTTATCTGTTGTCGTGCAGGGTGGTCTCTTTCTCGTTGGTCTCTCACCAACTCTGGGGGTGCTAGCAAATGATAGGATGAGCTAGATGGTTCCAACCTCGTTGAGATGATTTAGCCCATTGTGATGCTTTTGCACCTCCCTTTTTCTTTATTGATGTAATTCGCTTTGTACTATGTACTTGTTTATTCCATCAATAAAGTTCTTTTTTTGCCGATAAAAAAAAAAAAGAGCTCCTACCAATTGTTACCAATAAATATGGAGAAACACCAATATGGCTAAACACATTATCAACTAAGGCCTCGTTTGATTGTTCGGATTGGATATAAAGGTTTGAGGAGGATATGTAATACCTAGGGATGAAAATGTGATATAATATATGTTATAGAATATGGGATGGCTTATATATACTATGTGTCACTTATACTATATTTAGTTAAGATATGATATAGAATGAGATAAAAGGAGAGATTATTTTTTAACTTTGGATGAAAGATGAGCTATATCTGGCGGTGGGAGATATACAATACCATGAGGGATGGCATTTCATATGCCCCTTTTGTATTATATATATACTATACAGACTCTCTATATTCGGAGCAACCAAACACATAATATAGAGAGATAAAAAGCCATGTAAAACTCATCTCATATTATATACAACCCTTATATACGGTAAACAAATAGGCTTAAGTGCTATAACGAAAACCAAAGAATAGACAGATAGCATGTCTGAGTTTGTGAAGTGGACACCGCAATATGCAGCTAGGTGTTGCCTTCATCATCTTTCCAGCCTAGCACAAGACGATGTTTTCGGATCCTGCAAAGGCACCCCAACAATACTTCAAATGCTTCTTGCTTAGAGTTTTTCACGACAATGTGCAGTGTAGTTTCATCTCAAATTGTCCGGTCCATTATTGATTCCGGACAAGCATATAGAAATTCAGCCAAAAGATCAATGTCACCTTTTTTAGCTACATATTACAAAGGAGTGAAGCTTTCCTTCCTTTGACTCGTATGACCTCCTTGTCAAAGTTTATGAGCCGACTTATAGTCGAAGTGATCCCATTTCGCAAATCCAGGTCCTCCTGGCTTAGGCCTTCCCTACATTGCAAAGCCAAGTCCAAAGGGCTTAGCCCTTGTGGATTTAGCTTCGTACCAAATGATGGCATTAATCTCATCATTTCTAAAGTGAAATGGGCATGTCCAGCTGAGACATCTATGTGTAATGGAGTATCAACAAAAGGGATCTCATCTATACTATCCAAAATTTTTGGGTAGTCTTGTATACACCCGTACAGGAGATTGATATTTCCCGCTTCTGCAGCCTCCATTAACCTTTGTCGAACCTATTGGTTTTCCATGACACTTGTGACTATAGCACTCGAACGAGGATTGTTTTGTGATTCTAAGACACTAGAAATTATACGCAAAGTAATGCAGTGCGGTGCTGAGGAGGAGGAAAGTTATCACCTTTTATAATAAAAACTGGTAGTAGCCATGTGGGGCCATTATATGGCTATCGTCAACAATTTTGGCGAAAAATATATATTATTATGGTTGTATTTGAATTATGAATTTAAATATATATTTTAAAAATAAAAAATAAAATAAAATGTAAATAAAATATAAAGTAATGCTACTTTAGTTTAAAAGTTAGGTTCACTTTTTAAGTGATAGTGTTTTAGAATATGTAAGACAATTTTTCATGACGAAGAATATAGCACTCGAACGATGATTGCTTTGTGATTCTAACTTCCAAGACTACGATACTAGAAATTATACTTAAAGTAGTGTACTGTGGTGCTGAGAAGGAGGGAAGTAATCACCTTTTATAATTTGGGAAATTACAAATCAATGTATGTTTGGAAAGAAAATTAATGATCAAAATCGATCCAATTAAAAACATAGGGACAAAAATAATAATAATAACAGATGCAAAGTATAAAAATTATTGGTGTCATTTATCCAAACTTTTTTTTTTAATATAATGTAGATATCTCCCATCTTTCACTAATTCTTTTATCAAATTTGAAAAATAAAATTAATGTTTGGGATATTTTTTCATCTTTTACAAAAAAAATATATAAAAAGTAAAGTGAATGAAAATGAATCTTTAAATTTTTTTTATAAATTTTTTAGACTTTTTTTTAATAATTTCTTAAATTTTAAACTAAAATGTGATGTTGTCAAAAGAGCCATTAGTGCTGGGTGATGAGAGAATTACAATAACATATGTATTTAATAATTGGAGAGAGCATTTCATGTGGTACCCAAAGCTACCTAATAATTTTTTCCTATATCTGGCCCGTGGTGAAATGATGCCTAGTGATTGATTATAGATCATGTATGAGCACAAAATAATATTCCTCGTATAACATCGTCGTAACGCTTGAAAACGTCGTCGTAACACTTGAAAACACAACCGTGAGCTAGCCAATAGGTGTTTATTGGAAATCCCTCCGATGCCTAAGTTAGCATGTAGACAAAGGATACAAAAGCTCTGTGAATTCGAGAGTATCGATTGCAATACTTGATAATAGGGTTTGTCATGAGCTTTTGTAGATTTCACATGGCACAATTCCAGCAGGACTCTAACTCTCCTTAGTAGTGTCCTCCTAAGAATCATTTTCTTAAAGGATAGTGCTTATCTCTCAATACCCTTCTCACTACAAGCCAAGTGAAACCGAGCTACCTTCACCCTATCGGCCACTAGCTCAACCATGCAGCATGTGATGCCGGGCTATGCCTGACTGGGGACGTCACTATGCTTTTGTAGCTTACCTTATAGCTCTGTCAACTTTTACTCCAACCTACTAGACTGTTTTCACTGTAACACGATCCAAGCGTCAGCTGCTCAGACAACTCGATCCAAACCCATACGGCCCATTAATAGTCCAATCAACCACCTCTAACCGGCCTATCATTTGTTCAGCCCAAAGCAATGGCCCTTAGCTCAGCCCACCACAAGACCAAGCCCTCAAAGACCACTTTGACTCGCTCGACCCAATTTGGCTACACAAATTACCCTCTCAGATCACAAATTTGCAAAAATAATAAGAGCACAACTTGTCTTGGGTATGTGAAGTTAATCGCGAATTCTCTTACGATATGATCCAAATAGTTTATATTTTAGATTACAACATACAAATTATTCATAAAAAAATCAAATCGTTCTAATAATTGTAAGGCGAGGAGTTCTTGTAGACTAGCATTGGAGATGCAAGATTACAAGACCTTTGGAGCCGATTACGATACCTTGAATAAGGTTGTTGGCCCTAGCTCTTTGGAGAAGACAGTTCATGCCCTCTGCTGCAATTAGAAAAAGGAACAGGTGAGAAGGGGTTGCCTTGCCTAATGGATCTTTTGGATGCCTATGTTTTGAAAGTGGATTTGTGATTTATGATTTGGTGGCTGCTAGTTAAAATGGTCTCCACAAGTGCTCTGGTTTTTCGCTAGTGCTTGGTTAGTATTGTTCTCTGTTAGTGTTGGGGTTTATTATGCTTTAATCCTCCATTTTTTTTCTTTTGGTTGTTGTTGGCTTCTCACCAACATTTTTGACTTGAGCTAGAATATGTTTGTACATTTTTGTTGGTGGCAATCTTTTTTGCCAATCCAAAAAAAAAAAAAAAAAATAATAATAATTTATTACATTTATTTCAAAAAAATAGTTGATCTATTTTTTAAATAATATTTGTCGTTTATTATTATTATTATTATTATTATTATTATTATTATTATTATTTTTACAAATAAATGTGATGAACTAATGTGACTACAGTTATTGAATCGATTTAATTTTTTTCATTAATGATCTATATGTTATGGTTTAAAATATAACGATTTAAATTATTAAGACGAAATTTGTGATTGACCTCACGATTCAAATAGTACAATCTAGTCCACTATGGACAAATAATAAATGCTCACACTTTACAAAGTGCCTCATTGGTTAGCTATTTTTTTTGCTTATTATTCTGGGAAAAAAAAAATCTACAACAACCTTATTTTTATTATCATTATTTATTTTTTTAGAGGGTGGAGGTTGATTGCCATTCCAAAGATCTAGGAACTTACTCCATCCAAGTATGCTTCTCATATGGGCTTGTTTGGTTCTTTGGGTGGAGGTATAGACTAATAGTCTGTGAGATTTACTTAAAGAGTGTTTGGTTAGAGATATGAGTAAGGAGATTAATTATCCTCTAAGACTAATAATCGGTTCCATTGGTGGGACTAATAGTCCCATAGGAGAGTTAGAATTAAAAATTGAGTGAGGGGATTAGTGAATTTTTAAATGACTTTTATACAAAATTTATATTTTTTAGAACAAAAAAAATATAGATAATATTAAAAATATACTAAAAATTTAAAAATATTAATTTTATATATTGATACTATTTATAATATTACTAATCTGGTGATGTACTTCCAAACACTTTTTATTTTATATTTCTAATCTAATACTACCACACTAATAATCTCTTAGTTAATTTTACTATATTCTTAATCCCCTCAATTTTATAAAACCAAGCAGATGTGGCCATACATCTTTCAACAACCTTATTCTTGGAGTTATATAATAATGCAATAAACAAACATGGCCACACATCTTCCAGCAACCTTATTCTTGGAGTTATATAATAATGCAACCAATGCTAATCCAAGATTGAGGAGGACATGGTAACCAGTGGTGGACAGAGTTAAGTTGAAAATGGCATCATGGAAGAAAAGGTTACTCTCTTTTGGGGGGCAATTAACTCTGATTAAATCAGTCCTATGCGCCTTGCCGATTTATTTTATGGCAAATATTTCAGATTCCAGTGGTAGTGGCAAAGGAGATTACAAAAATTTAGAGTGCATTTCTTTGAGGGGACAATGAACATGGAAAAAAGATGCATATGGTAAAATGGGATGAAGTCTCTAATAGTATGATGGTTGGAGGCCTTGGGATAAGGAAGATTAGAGTTTTGAACATCGCATTGTTGTTAAAATGGTGGTGAAGATTTGCAGTGGAGAAAGATTGTCTATGGAGAAATGTTATTTACGATGTTCACAAAATTGATGCGAGATGTTAGTTACCAGTTCAATCTTGCAATGCTGCTAGAGTTTGGTCGGACATCTCTAAGGTATGTGTTCATTGGTCTCAAGTTTTTGCTACTTTCTTGAATAATATCCAATACAGCCTTAGCAGAGGAAATAGGATGCAGTTTTGGGGCGATAGGTGGTTAAGGGAGGGAATTGTATTACGAAACACTTTTCCAAGACTATACTAGATCAGTTCTAATAAGGAAGGGAAAGTGACAGACTTTATGGTCTCTGTGAGCGAAAGATATGAATGGAAGGTGGAGTTTCGAAGACCATTGATGGCTTGGGAGGAAGAACAGGTCGCTATGCTAAACAATCTCTTAATGGGGGTTTCGAAGATTAATCAGAGTGTGAATGATATAATTAGATGGAAGGCTGCTACTTGCGGTGTTTATTCAATGACATCAATGTATAATTGTATTGATGCTGAGATGGGTTCTCATATGGAAGTACCAAAATTGATTTGGAGGAATGGAGCACCACCATCAGTCAAGTTCTTTGGATGGTTGGCGTGGAGGGGTAGAGTTAAGACCTAGGATAGGCTTGCTAGGTTGGGGATTCTTGACAACCATATTGATGGGCAGTGCAGATTTTGTGGCATTGAAAATGAATCTTCGGAACATGTCTTAATCTGCTGCGAGAAAGTTTGGAGGATCTGGACCGTAGTTTTGCGATGGTAAGGACTATCGTGGGTGGTTCCTGGTTCAATGACTATGTTGCTTGAAGGATGGATGGGTTGGAAATTTAGGAGGAAAAGGAAAATAATGTGGGAGATTATTCCTTTTACTGTCATGTGGTCGATTTGGAGGTTGAGAAATCAATGTACATTTGAGAACACCCAACCGAATTGGGAGGAGTTGTTGAATTCAATCAAGTTTCGCATTTTGTTTTGGGCCTCATTGAAATGGGATTGCAAGGGTTTTTCTGTAAATCAGTTACTGAGCATCCAATCAGGCATATCGAGGTGTTTAAGCTGAGGCTGCTGTATTGTAGCATGGCTACTAGTTTTACTGTTCCGTTTTCTTCCTTTTTTTCTTCTGGTTAATTTTGCTTGGCTCCCATTAGAGAGGTCTAGTTGCAGCTGTTGTCAGCTAACTGCTTTTGGTGCTGGTATTAAGGTGTTGCAGCGGCTGTATGTTTGCTGTTACGGGCAGCCTGTTGCTGTTTGGTTTGCTGATGCTAATATAGTGTTATTGTTGATGCTATGCTATGGAAGGGGAGCTTTTTTCTTATTGGTTGCTGTAGTTTACTCTGTTCTCTTTGTTTTTGGTTGTCATTAGTTGGTTTCTCACCAATCTTGGGTTTGTGCTAGCATACGATTGCGCTATCTCTCCAGTGCCAACCTAGTTGGGATTGTAGAGTTTAGCTATGATGTTTGTTTGCATTGCCTTATTTTATTGATATAAGTTTCTCATGCATTTGGTTCTTCATCAATAAAACTTTCTTTTGCTGATAAAATAATAATAATAATGCAATGTCTATCAAATAACTAGTCGGTGTCCCAGCGATTAAATTTAAAGGTGACAAATTGTCAACAATATAAGAATGATTGAGACTCCTAATTTTGGGATTCCCACAAGAGTCCGGATTATTTTTTGTTATTTTCTACGACCCTCCCTGCGGCCCGCCAAAACAACGTCGTTTTTTTTTTTCCCTTTTGTTTTCCAGTAGCCCCTTTTCGTTTTTGAACCCTAGACGAACAAAGAGGTGATGATCTGAATGAGAGAGGCGATGAATGGAGAGGAATGGGGCAACGTGGTTTCCCAACGAGGTGGTGGAGGCAAGGCAGTGAGGTGACTGGAGGCGACGAGAGACGAATAGAGAGAGGTGGGGAGAGACGAATAGAGAGGGTGACGACGGCGAGGCAGCGATGAGTATACATTCACAGAAATTGATGAATGGATTGCTTGCTTTTAAAATCTTTGTTGTTGTGTTGGCTTTGCAAAGAGCTTCTTCATATCCGAAGAAAAAGATTACAAAATTTAAAAAAAAAAAATTACTAAAATAGTAATAAACTACACATACATATATACATACACATATTTTTTACATATATACATACACACTCAAAAACTGTAAGCACTAGACTGTTCTCTACACATACATATATATTTTTTACATAAATACATACACACTCAAATACTATAAGCGCTAGACTGTTCTCTATGCACACTGGTGGTGGAGAATTTTGTATTGTTTTGTTTGAGCGATTTGTGACTGTATAGATCTTGCTGAGAGTCATTTTGAATTTGAATTTAAAGTGTGTTTTTTTTTTTTTTTTTAAAAAAAATATATACATATATATATATATATATTATTTGAAGTGGATTGAGTTTGGTGACTGTGGAGGATTAGCTTTCAATTCGGACATGTTTTTCTTAAAGTTTAGTCTAAGTTAGTCTAAAGACCAATTTTTCCACCTTAATTTGTTTTCTTCCCCATCGCCTAGAGAGAGAAAAGAAGATGATGAAGGTAATGGTCTGCTTTGATTTATTTTTTTTCCCTAAATTTTGCCCCAAAACGACGTTGTTTTGGAGCACTGCAGGAAGCCCCGTAGGAAAGGGCGGCAGAAGATCCAGACTCACCTCCACAACCCATCTCAACCATTCATGTATGTATAGGGCCCACTCATCCCATAACCCCTAAAGTGATCTCAACCATTCATAGTATGGGTGTCACACATACATGAGTGGGCCCCACACATACATAAATGGTTGAGATCACTTTAGGGTTGTGGAGTCCCCAAAATTAGGGGTCCTAAACATTTTCCATCAACAATAATGCTCACACTTTTCCAAGTGGGACATGGGATCCCATCCTGTTTGGTTCCCGTTTTTCAGACTTATTTTTTTGAAAATTTTAGAGTATCTATTTGGTTTTCCAGAACCTCTGTAAACACCCCATTTTTGACCGACCTTAAGACTCAGACGTCATCAATTCAGCGCTCGGTGATTGCGCATGTTGTGCTCGTTTCGAGGTTTCGGAGTTTTCGGTTGAGTGCCTTGCCTCCAGGCCTCTGAACTCTTTGTGCTTTGGCTTGGTTTGTGGGCCAAGCCTTGTTTTCCTTGCCTGAGGGAGGGAGAGGTCTTGTAGGCCACTCTTTTGTGGTCGTAGACCACTTTTCCTGCTCGGAGACTAGTTTTCGATTTTCGGAGCCTTTGCCCGCGCGCCTTGTCTCGGGACAGCTTAACGTTCTCCGTTTGGCATGGTTTTTGAACCACACCTTGTTGCCTCTACCTAGAGGGACATTGTGGTCTGGGAGACCACTTTTGTGGTCGTAGACCAACTTTTGTGCTCGTAGACTAGTTTTCAGGTCCACCGGCCGCGCGCCTTGCCTCCCGGACTCTTGTCTTGCATCTTTTTTGGTTTGTTTTTGGTACAAACCTTGTTTTCCTTGTTTGGAAGGTGGTATAATGGTGGGAGACCAGTTCTTCCCCTTGGAGACCACTTTTCCTCCCTGCCAGCCAGTTTTCTGGTCGGCCAGCTGGTCTTTTAATCGAGCAGTCCTCGCTAAATCAGGCCTATCCTTTTGAATACTTGGATTTCAGCTATGAGGCCACCACCGTTGGAAATCTTACTTCCGGGGATTCATTTTGCACTCAAGAATCTCCTAAAGCCAAGTCCGAATGGGGGAGATATGGTTGGTTGAAGTAGGGTATCAATCCGGTTGGATCGAAACTGCGCGGCTTCACTAAAACAAGCATAACTTTTTGCACAGTTAGAATTTTGATGCAAGACTGGCGCCATTGGAAAGCTAACTTATGGGGCTTCAATTTGGACACCTGGTTGACCACTTTTGGCCTTGGAAGCCACCTACCGACCACTTGCTCTTCCTACCGACCAGAAAAATTAGCTGGCCGACCAGTAAAAGTAGCTGGCCGACCACTTCAACTGGTCGGCCACTTTCCAGCAGATTCTTGAAGATATTTTCTTGCCAACTATGCCAGCTGGAAGGCACAGAAGCATCCTTCATACACGTGTATGGAGGGATGGCTTTAGGCCAAAAACTTGTCCAACAAGCTTGAGCTTGGTTCTCTATATAAGAGAACCTCCCCCCTCCTCCTTCAGGTTTAGATTTTTGGGCTGGAGTGATACATACTCATCTTTGTATCTATCTTGCTCTTGCTCTTGCTCTTGCTCTTCATTTTTGTGTTCAAAAGTGACTTTTCTTCATACTATTTCACACAAACACACACTCAAACACCATCCTTTTGTTGCGGTGGTGCTTAGGAGCTGGTTTTAGAGTTTTTGGTTTGGTTTAAGCTTGGAAAAGCTACTGGAGTTGTGGTTTTGAAGGTGTTCTTCAAGGGTGAGCCTCTAAGCCTTAAAACCCTTATCTTTTCTTAAGCTTTTGAACCTATTTTCATGGTGTTTTAGGCTTAACTTTCTACTAGAAAAAGTTCTATTTTTCAGTCCTTAAAATGTTTGTTTAAGGTCACTTTTGTGTTGGGGGTTGTCTACCCCCTCTTAGGCCTTGTTTGGCCTTGCTTTTGTGTCTTCTGACCACCTTGTTTTGACCTTCTCACCACTGAAACTCAGAGGAATTTCAGTGGTGGGAATGGTGTTTTAAGGTCCCAAATAGGAGAGGGTCATCCCCTCTCCTTGTGTCTACAATCCTTGCTTTGAATGCCTCATGTTTGAGCATGTTTGTGAAGCTTGAGTTGGCTTGTTCTTAGCTTGTATTTGGGGTTATTTTGGTATGGCATGGCACTATTTTTACTTGGTTTTGTCATCTCTTGCATGGTTTATACACTTGTAGTGTATTTCTCACAAGCTAGTTTTGTATGCCTCATGAAGTAGCATGTCACTCTAGCTTGTTTTGAGTCCATTTCAGCATGTTTTTGGTGATGTTTTGCCATGTCATGACTCTGTTTTGGTTTGCTTTGGTTGGCCCTTGCATGTTCTATGCACCTGTAGTGCATTTCCATGAATTAGCCTATTGTGTATCATGCTTTAACATGTCATTCTAGCATGCTTTTGGCTTAACTTCAAGAAGCTTTTGTCCATGTTTTAGCATGCTCTAGCTCTAATTTGTGTTGTTTTGGCCATATATGCCATGCTTTGTATAGCTATAGTGTATACTAGCTTGTTAGCTTTGTGTATCTAGTCCACTAGCATGCATTACTTGGGGTATTTTCATGGTTTGGCATCATTTGAAATGTTATTTCAGTCCATGTAGTGTGGTCACACACTTGCACCTATCACTCTTTCAATGCGTAGGAGGGTTTGCCCTTTATGCCTTAAACATGAGCCATTGCGTATGCCTTCATGCCTAAGCTTGCGAGCTATTATTTCAATGTGTATTTGGGGTTATTTTACCATAATATAACTCTGATTTTTGTTGGTTAAGTCATCTCATGCTTGGTCTTAGCAGGTTTAGTGTAATCCACCCTATTTGCCTTGCATATTCCATGCTTTATGCCCTTTATGCTAACATATTTTGGCTTCCTTCCATGCATGTTTTAGACTCATTTTGACATGTTCTAGGACTTTTTTGGGTTGCCCTTGCCATATGCTTCATGTTTTGCATGGTTGTAGTGTAAGTGCCTATGCTAGTTTCAAGCTTTGAGCTCCATAGCATGCTTCATTTGTGTTGTGTACATGATTTGGCATCAATCATCATGTTATTTCAGAGTGTGTATGTGGACGTCCCTACACACCCCGGGGGAAATCTCTCGTTTTGTTCATATGGGCTCACTGCAGTTCAGGACTCAAATGTCACGGTCCTGTATCTAATCTCGCAGAGTGCAATGCAAGACCGATGAATCATCAAAGAGTCCAAATCCGGCAAATCGTTTTTGAAAACAGATTTTTTTGAAAGAAGTGCCAAACATGGACTGCTTTGCCAGATACAAAGTTGCCACCTAAATATTTTATTTTGGAGAATTTAGGAAATCCTGACTCGTTTGCCAAAGGCCATGTGTTCGTCATCATTAAAGTTTCCTTGGCTCGGGAACTTGGGTACGATTGGGGAAGGTCACTTCGTGAGCACCCCCGCTCGCTCGATCAAAGATCGGCCTCTACTAACCATGGTATCGAGTTTTAAAAACATTATGTGCTCTTATTCCGATTATTAGCCTAGATTTACTATGTGATGCGCACAACATACAAATATAGACCGGATCGCCTGAATTGGAACAAAACATCTGATGTTTGTTTTTGAAACTGGTTTGCTACTCGCAAGTAGGCTTAAAATGCAGATTTTGCCACCCTCGGGTGGGCTTAGAAAAGATGGTTTTGCCACTATCTAGTGGGCTTAAAACTCACAGTCAATGCATTATTCCAATTCAGATAATCCAACCTTCACCCACAGGCATTCAGGCAGGTATATCACATAAGCAGTTAGCTTCATGGCAAGCATGCTATCATGGCAGTCACTCACACACAAGCAAGGATGCTAAAGCATAAATAATTACCGAGTACTCCAAGCCAAAATAGAAGCTATGTTAGAAATCCGTGCATGATCCTAACTATACAGAAATGCCTAATGCAACACATGCAAAAATGCAACTACAATAGGTTCGGCTATTCTAAGATGGCATATGATGATGCTACAGCTAACATGTAGTCAACTTGGAATTGAAATACAAATGCAGTTAGTATGATGCGCCGAACCCGGTGCATGCAATACAGATGAATGATGCAAACATGTGAACATAAGTATGCTAATTGAAACATGTCCTAATCTAACCATCATAAGCTGGTAAATAAAAGGGAGAAAGACGTGGGGTTGGAAGACATGCATCACACACACGCACACTTATTACAATTGTGCCCTCGCTCGGAGGGTCCGAATGAATATTACAGTCCGAATAAATAATTAAATATTACAAAACCCTAATTAATTAACAAATTAACTAGGAAAGCAATAAACTAGTATGCAAGTTCGTGGACCGCCTCAGCTCAGTTCCGAATGATGAAAGATGCATGCTCGAGTTGGCTTGCGCAGAAATCCATTGCGATGCCCCAATTCGCCTTTGCTTGCAATTGATCCCGGAATGCTGTGCGAGGCTTTAGGAAGTTGCTGATTTCTGATTTGCTGCAACAGAGAGTAAGAAAGGGGCATAGCAAAGTATTGTCACATATGTATGCACACCTCGATCCTCGTGCCACCAATCACGCATCTCGATGCACGATAGCTGAGGAGTAGAATTGCACGACTCGATGTGAAATGAATGCACATATAAACACAACAAGGCCTAGACTCCATCATGGTTCATCCGGAGTGTCGGCGACCGGGAATTGAGACACGTTTCGTCACTTTGAGTACGAAACGTCCCTCGTTTCCCGTGCTTGGGCTAGCTCCTATCCCAAACACAATGCAAATGAGATGGCATACAAAATGCGACTAACATGTAACCTAGCATACGCAATGCTATGGACTAAAAATGGCATACACAATGCACGTGATGTAACATGGCATACACAATGCTCTAACATGCGACCTAGCATACGCAATGCTATAGACTGAAATGGCATATACAATGCACGATGGACTTACACCAACATGAGTGGACCTCAGCCACACTCACATCAGTGGCCATATGATGGAAATGAGACAATCGAAAATCATGCAAACATGCACGGATGCAAGGACCGATCCTAAGGCACAACATGCAACTCTAACTAAGCATGGAAAAGGATGAAACATGACATAGAATAGCATAAATTACAGCTCTGAAACAGCATGCAAAGTGGTCTCGAATCATGCAAATATGTCATACAATGCAAGCTAGGGGGCCCGGGTACCGAAACTAGTGAAGTGCGTTACACTAGAGGTACCCAAAGCAATGCACTAATGGAAAAACCAATCCCAAACAGACCCTAGGCAGGTCTGAAACAGTGGGGAAATGGCCCAAAATGATGGCTCAGAATGCAAAGAAATGGAGCTCATTCAATGGTCCGAAAACAAGACATTCATGGACAACTCTCAAGCACACTTAGGGAGTTGAAAACATGGCAATATGGCATTCATATAGGCTCTGAAATATGATGCAAAATGACCCCGAAACATGAAAACACCTCAGCGCATGCATGCAATGGACCTCAAATCTCAAAGTTAAGCATGGGTATCGAACTATAAGCATGCAAAACAAACATCATTCAACCATGAGACCCAAAAACAAAGCTAGGATAGTCCAAAATAAGCACAATATCAGTTTAAGGCATGGCCGAAAAGTGCTAACATGAGGGGTCAACAAAGCATGCAAAGAAAGCTAATTAACCATGAATTACACGACAACTCTATGAAGCATATGAGGACTCACCAAGCCAGTCAAAAATAGAAGCATGCCATGCCAAAATATGCCCAAATAACCACTGAAACTCAGTCAATGCATGCAAGAATGATGGGCTCCTTTGGAAGGCCATGCAAGAGGGTATTCTACACCTATATGATGGACACACCAAATGGAAAAACCACCTCTGGAAAGAGGTTTTAAGGGTCCTAAAACCCACTGAAAACAGCTTGAAATGGGTCTAGGAGACATGCAAGTGAAAGCTCTTTTGAAAGGCCTTGAATAGGGTTGTTTTACACATGCATCAAAGACACAAAATATGGCCAAAAAGGCTCTAGACAGAGTCAAGGAAGACCTTAAAACTCACAAAATAGGGCCTAAAAGAAGACTTCACAACAAGCAAAATGGAGCTCCTTTGGAAGGCCAACAAAGCTAGTAAACAAATCAAAGGGGTGAGAGGGTCACCCCTCTCTGATTTTGAGGCTCAAAAACACATTCAGTGGCTAAAAGGCCAAACCAAGGTCAATGCAAATGCTCAAATGCATGGCTCAAAGCATGAGGAAATGAAGCATGAAAGGGGGTAGATGACCCCGAACAGAAAAGAGTCCTGAAACAAACATGTCTAGAAGATCAAAACAAGACTTTTTCCAGTTTATGCCGAAACCCAAAAATGCTTGCAAATAGGGCTAAGCAATGGAGCAAAATAATGTAAAAAATGGGGAAATGATGACTTACCCTTGTAGCACAGCAATGCAGCAAGTTTTGAACCAAGAAGGTGAGCGTTCAACCTTTGAAAAACAGCTCCAAGGTGATGGAATAGATGGTGGAGGTGGTAGACTATGAGGTGTAGTGTAAATGGCCAAGAATATTAGGGTTTGGAGCTTGAAGAAGAGAGCTATGGAGGGAGAGATGTATCTATCTCAACCCAAATGTTCCAACCCTTGCAAATGGAGAGGGAAGGTTTGTTTTATAGAGGGAGAGAGCCAAGGCTTCTTGGAGAAGCCTCAAGAGAGGGTCAAAGCTTCTCAAAGAAGCTTAACCAAAAGGGTCAAGCTTCCTCAAGAAGCTTGACAAAAGGGCCAATCTTCCCTTAGAAGCTAAGCAAAGGGGTCAAAACCTCCTTAAGAAGACAAACAAAGGGGCAAAAACTCGGAGGATGGGTCAATTGCTTCACAGTTGGCACAGTTGTGTTGCACTCAGAAAGGGCAAAAAGTAGAAGGTAGGCCAACCAATTCAAGTGGTCGGCCGACCACTTGCCCTGGTCGGCCGACTAGGTTTTAAAAGGGTCAAGGTGCAAAGCTGGTCGGCCATAGCAGAAATGTGGCCTCCTAGATGAGTAGAGTACAACTGTATGGTGGGAGACCAGAAAATGTGACCCAGGAGAGTGAAAAACCAGCTTTTTAGCAAGGTTCAAAAAGGGTCAGAAAGAAAAGCTGGTTGGCCTACCCATATTGGTGGCCTTCTATATGAGCACAATACAATGGTGGTATGGGAGACCAGAAATTATGGCCAAAAAGTGAGGAAAACCAGCTTTCTGTCAAGAAAATCGGCTGGAGGAGAGAGAAAATGGTCTCCAAAAGAATTGCTGGTCTCCCACTATAGTACCACCTTCCAAACAATGAAAATAGGGTTTATGCCAAAAATGAACCCACTTCGATGCAAAACGAAGGTTCGGGGGCCAAAACGCGTAGCCCGGGGCCCCGAAAACAAGCTGTTAGGCACCGGAAGTGGCATGCGACCACGAAGGTGGTCTCCCGGGCCACAGTGTCCCTCAAAAGTGTGTGCCAAAAATCGGAGCAAACGGAGGTAGTTAAGCGGTCCCGAACCGAGGCACACGGCCGACGGCTCTGAAAACCGGGAACTAGTCTCCAAACGGAAAAATGGCCTACGACCGCGAAACGTAGCCTACAGCCATTGAGAGATGGTCTACGAGGCCTCTCCCTCGCTTCAGGAAGAGAAAACAGAGAAAACGAGACCCGATTCACAAACCGAGACAAAGCACAAAAGAGCCCCCGAAGTCTGGAGACAAGGCTCGCAGCCGAGACTTTGAAACCTCAGAACAAGCACAATATGCGTCATCACCGAGCGCTCAATCGGTGACGCCCGAGTCTTAAAGTCGGTCAAAAATGGGGTGTCTACAGTTGCCCCTCTTTGACAGAACTCGGAAGTCGTAATTGACGGAAGTGAATGTCAAAGCCCAGAGACGACCCATTTTTGACAAGGCCAAAGACTTAGACAAACAGGCGAGATAAACAAAGATGTGCCCGCAGGCATGCACGCAGGGAGGGGAAAAATGCAGAATGATATGCACCAAGCCGGACGTAACTCATGATCATGCAAAGCAGTAAGTTGTAATGAAGCGAACACGCAACAGTTTTAAGCAAGAATGCAAAGCAACAACTACATTTCATGCAGTTTAAGAATGCAGAGAATTATTCAATTCTCGCCACGTCTCACACGGAGAAGATACAATACCTGTGCGGCTCGTCTGGTCGCACCAGCTTCAAATGAACCATACATACAATATCGTGCTTGCAAAAGAGAGAAACTTAACAAGCACAACATAGTTAGCAACATATGTTCAATGCTATATCGAACGCAAACGAACATGGTGCCGATGAGAAAGTGCATCGCAATGCAAAAAGAAACGTGCGTGACAACGCAAGTTAAGCATGGAGGCATGAAAATACCAATGAAACGTGCACAACAATGCAAGTGGTGTGCATGAGAATGCAAGTGGTGTGCATGAAGTGACGTGCATAACAATGCAGGATAAGTGCAAACTCGAATGCGTATTTGACACAAAGCAATGAGCAAAGAAATGAAAACTTCGACGAGGGCGACTCAATCGCGACCTCCGGTTTACCTCCCGGAAGGGTCACAACATACTAAAAAAGGATACATCTTGCTCTTGACGACTAACGACGAAACATGCATTGAAAGTTGAAGTTGGAGTTCCCGTGGAGGGATTTCGCGACGAAAAGTGCACTTTCCTTGTACTCTCTCGGGTGCCGGGGACTCCGATCACTACCAAATTTTTCAGGGAGCTCAAATAAGCATTGAAGAACAACCAGGAGGGCCACCAACCAGGTAATAAGGCTACCGATCAGGTTTGAGGGAAGGGGGTGGTCGGCCTACCACAAAAGGTGGTCGGCCGACCACCTAGCCCAAATCAGGGGCAGTTTTGTCATTTTGCTCTTGTTTCTTTAAAAACACAAAGCCAAACACCTTTTTGCTCATACCTCAGATCCGAAATCACCTTCTCCTCCTTCCTAGACCATTTTCTTCCTCAGATTTGTACTCTATACCCGTTTTCCAACGCCCCACGCAAAGTTGTTTCGCGAAAACTTTCAGTTCTCTTCACTTTGAACCGATTAAATTTTGGTTTCGGAGCTTCTTTTCTCATTTTCGCCACTTGAGGTGAGTTTGTCTCAATATTTGGAAGATTTTCTCGGGAGTTGACTTTTGTTGACTTTTTCATATCCCGAGAGTTGACTTTTGTTGACTTTTTCCAATTTTGGCTCATTTTGCTCATTTTTGCTCCTTTTTGCAGATTTGTCGAAATGGCAGGTCACTTTCCTAAGGGTGGAGGTCCTCCAGGTGCCGGAGGTGAGCCAGACATCATGTCTCTGCCTCCGAGGATTCGGCCATTTATTCTCGAGAGGTATTACCCTCGGGAGCACATCCTACCTCGGGCCATTTTCTACCATTTTATCGATTTCGATGATCGAGCACCTGTGGATCTTCTATTGCGGGAGACGGAGTCCCACCTCTCTCATCAGGCACAAGAGGTATGTATTCTTCATTTTACGCACATTTCATGCTATGTATGCTTATATGCTCATTCTGAACACTTAGTCTATAACACAGTATTCTGTTTGCATCTTGAACACACAGCTCAGTTACTTGAATTTCTGAACACGCAGGCCATATATTGATTGTGAACACACAGCACACACTTGTTGATAGTTGAACACGCAGCCCAAACTTTGAATTTCTGAACACACAGCCCATTGTTGATTGTGAACACGCAGCACACACTTGTTAAAGGTCGAACACGCAACCCAAACTCTGAATTTCTGAACACGCAGCCCAAATTTTGAGGTGAACACACAGCACACACTTGTTGAAGGTTGAACACGCAGTCCAAACTCTGAATTTCTGAACACGCAACCCAAATTTTAAGGTGAACACAAGCACACGCTTGTTGAAGATTGAACACGAAGCCCAAACTCTGAATTTCTGAACACGCAGCCCAAACTTTAAGGCGAACACACAGCACACACTTGTTAAAAGTTGAACACGCAGCCCAAACTCTGAATTTCTGAACACGCAGCCCAAATTGTAAGGTGAACACACAGCACACGCTTGTTGAAGGTTGAACACGCAGCCCAAACTCTGAATTTTTGAACACGCAGCCCAAATTTTAAGGTGAACACACAGCACACACTTGTTGAAAGTTGAACACGCAACCCAAGCTCTGAATTTCTGAACAGGCAGCCCAAATTTTAAGGTGAACACACAGCACACACTTGTTGAAAGTTGAACACGTAGCCCAAACTGTTGAGGTGAACACATGGCACACGCTTGTTGAAGGTTGAACATGCAGCCCAAACTCTGAATTTCTGAACACGCAACCCAAATTTTAAGATGAACACACAACACACACTTTGAGATGAATACACAGCCCATACACTTCATGTTGAACACGCAGCTCACACACTTCAATTCTAATTTGGCTTGCACATAGCTCATACATTTCATTTGTACGCAGTTTATTTATTTCATTCTGAAACTGAATACATCTGTTCATTTTGAATGCAGGTATCTTCCCGTGTCACACGAGGATATGGCTCCATCGTTGCGACGGAGTGGTACACGGAGCTCCCGGAGGCCGTCTGTGATTGGGTTGACCAGGCAGGGTTCGGACCCTTTTGCACAGGGATATCTCGCTATCCTGCTAGCAGGACATTGATGTGTGCCCTTCGGGACCACTCTGTTCTCCGATAGGGGGAACACCGTTGGACTTTACCTGTTGAGCGCTCTGGTAGACCTATCACAGGTCAGCCAGTATGACTGGGGTGGTGCCGGCTTGGCTACCCTTTACTGCTACATGAGTGCGACCTCCCGCGGACGGGGGAATATAGTCGGCGGCTATTGGAGAGCCTGGGAGGTACTTTCTGGCCTCTTGATTTACACTTCTGCTTTTCATTATTTGTACACTGCACACACGGCACACTTTACATTCTGTACTCTGCACTTTGCTCTCAGCATTCTGTATTCACATTCTGCACTCAGCATTTTGTATTCTGATGGCTATTGCTCTATTTTCCACAGTTATGGGTTTTCGCATATTTCCCGATGTTAACCCCAGAGCTGGAGGTAGAGGTGCCTCTCATGATCCCTTATTCGCTTGTATTCGAGGGCCAGTACCGGCTGAGAGCTCGGGAGTCTCTCCTCTACCTACGGCAGTTTTTCGACACAGTGCGGCCGACAGAGCTAATTCAGAACTCTCGGTTCTCCATGTCTTCCTCTTTGATTCATTGCACATTCACGATTTCTAATAAACTTTTGCATTGGCTATCCGCAGATCACAGGCAGCCTTGGGCGCCCTTGGGTGGAAATACCCGATTTCAACTTGCTGGGACATGGGCCTCCTCTCGGTACAGGATTCTATTTGAGGGGCCCGTTGGCAGGGCCTGGTTTCTGGGGGACCGCTTCATGCGCCAGGTGATGGGCGACCCTGAGCAGAGTATCCCCTCAGCACCTCCGGATGATAAGCGATCCATCGGGGGACTCACTCCCCAGGAGGTCGCTTCGGCTAGGCTGGGCACTGATGTAGTTTTTCATCTAGAGGAGGAGGAGTACGCGACTTATCGTCACACATACTTGATTCCTCCATTGGTAGGTGTCCGCACTCCGATGAGGAGGTCTGCTGGCATGCCATCATCGAGCCGGGCTCGGGCTGTAGATATTCCTTCGACCAGTAGGGCCGGTACATCGCGAGGCAGGGTTGGACTGGTTCCCCCGATTCCCCCTACTTATTATCACGCCGGATGGCCAGATATCCTGACGGAGTTGACGGGATGGCGATATGGGACTTCCTACCCGATTCTGATAGAGCCTCCTATGCCTGATCACCGATATGTCAGAGACCCTGACTCGCCACTGGTATACTTTACAACTTTGATTTGTCACTCAGATACTTGGACATTTATTCATTTACTGATGACTTGTACTTCTATCTGCAGCCTCTCGTTGAGTATATGGATGAGATGCTCGGATTGGTGGCCTCACTCTAGGGCATGGTCCTGCGGAGAGAGGCGCAGTTGTCCGTCCTTGGCGTCCCGGTACTCTTTAGTTTTCTTGCCTTATCATACTTCTGATGACATGCCGAATTTGAACATTTCACTGCATTGATTGATTGTATATGTAGAGCATATCTGACACACTCCACATTCACGTACTGTATCTACATACACCCACTCTGGGTAGTTTTCTTGCATCTGCATCTGATATGCATACTTTGGCTGATGTACTCAAATTGCATTCTTTCTTTTCAGATGCCTCCGCTACATACTCAGCCACAGGCCGGGCCATCTAGGCCTTCTCGGAGAGTTGGAAGAGGGAGTTTGACTCGCGGCTGAGGCGGACGCAGAGCACATGTTACAGAGGAGGAGTCCAGCGAGGAGGAGGAGGTTGCGCATCCCCAGTCAGAGGCATCTGCTGACAGAGAGGATGGCTCTGGTTCCGGTTCCGGTAGTGGAGATGAGGCCAAGGAGGGTTCCGAGGATGGCAGCCCTGATTCAGATGATGATGATTGTGCAAAGGTTGTCCCGCAGAAGAGGACGAAGAGGGCCTCTTTTCCCTACAGTTGATAGCACTGATGCAGCTGTTCCCTGCTTTATTTGCCTTTTTACTAGTAGTTGTAGCACATTGTACATTATTAGGCAGTTTTATTTTCTGTAAAACTTGTACTCTTGTTTGTAAAATGTTGTAACAAAGGAAGCATGATGGAATGAAACAGCTTTTGAAAAAGTGTTATATTTTATGTTCTTAGCATTGCATCGCATCATTTTGCACGAAAATGAGATTGAATGGAATTGTGCACTGAAAATTGCCAAGTTAGGTAGTGAACCGACACAACAGACTAAACAACTTAACGTACTAAGAAACAACAAAACCTTAGCAAGTTTACAACTCGATAAGCAAGACACAACAATGTTGATTAAACAAAGAGTAGCAACTCAATGCACGAAACTCGATGACTCGACAAAACTTAACAACTCGATAAACAAAATAACTCGGCAAGCAAAACAACAACTCGATAATCAAAACAACAACTCGATAAGCAAAACTTAACAACAATTAGATAAAACAAATGCATTTCGGACGATCGGAGTGACGGAACGCATCCGAAATAGAGGAAAACTTGCACCTTCAACACTCCCAATGCATGAAAATGGTGGGAACTGTCTTCTAGAAGCTAGGACAAGACCAAAGCCACACTCTTCCCCATGGCCGATGACCTAGGGAAGCTGGCCGACCAGCTTTTTCCATCAGAGACCAAAGTGGTGGTCGGCCTACCAGAAAAGGTGGTCGGCCGACCACCTGGCTTGGCAACCACCAAATTATTGACACGTGTCCCCGAACAGTGCCTTATCCTCTATAAAAGTCCTAGCTTCGTGGTTCTTTCATTTCATCTTAGTTTTGCATCAAAATGGAGGCATTCCTCATTGAAAATCTCGCAACTTGGATTGCTACTTTAGACGGCTCGGAAAAGTTAAACTTCCGGGACTTCGGCTTGAATGTGCTATTCACGTTGAGCCGTACTCCACTGCATCTTCCCTTCCTCCATGCCACGGCGAGGTTTTGGAACCCGGTAACGCATGTTTTTAGCTTCGGCAGGCAACAGATGTGTCCAACCTTCGAAGATTTTCAAGCTTTGATGGAATCTGAACGCCATGAAGAGATTTTGCCCCAATTTCGCTTTGGCCACGCTCAAGGTTTAGGGCGGATGTCTGGGCTTACTATGCATGATGCCCGGTCTCTGATCTGCAACGGGGAACTGGACATCCTCGGCCTGATTCATCATTTTTCTGATGTCGGTGACCGCGGCGACCATCATTGGCAAGGTTTTCGGCGACATGCCCTTTGCTTGTGTATGCTATCTCACTTTTTGCTTGCCCCGGGCTTTAGCAGATCTAGCATTCGTCTAATTGAAGTTGCTCAAGGCTTGAAGGAAGGCAGGAGCTGTGTTATAATGGCATTGGCTGAGACACAGATGGGCTTGGATGCTTTCTATCGCCGGGAGACGACCAGATTTGCGGGGAGTCCACTACTGCTGCAGGTAATGTTTCTCACCCTTCCTCACATATATATTGCTCACATCACTCGGCCCTCAGGCTCGATTTTTCTCACAAAACCCTTTTCTCACTTTTCTCTCATCGTACATCTGTCTATTCTTTATTCTCTCATTTTTTATCTCTCTCCAGGTGTGGTTGATGGATAAGCTGCAGGTTGTGGACTCTTGCCTAGCGTACTCAGCTCGCGTTTACTTCTTTCGACGACGTCTAGTCGATGCCCTTGATGAGGGATGGTGGTTCGACTGGATGTGCAATTCGTCGGTAGATCGCATTGCTTGGCGCTGTCCTTGGCTCAATCTCCCGGCCATGAGCTACAGCATGTCCCGCGAGGCCGGGATTCAATTGATTGGTCTGACTCACTGTATGTTCTACTTTCCGTTCTGGTTCCAACGCCAGTTCGGCCATGATCAGAATTGCCCGCCAGAGGGGATAGAGTACCCGGCTGCATTCCCGGTCCGAGGCGCACAGCTTGCTCGGTATGCCACAGCGTGGGGGACGCGAGAACTCTTGGCCCCTGCTCCCACTTTCAGTTGCACTTTGTCTGATGAATGCTTGGATTGGCTCAATGAAGAGGCACAAGTTGGGCCAGCTTGGCATCAGAAGCTTCGACTAGCTCTGGGAGGGGGGGGCAGGAGCACTTGACTTAACTGTGCCCCAGATTTATTGCTTTATTAGTACTTTCAAGTTTTCTTTATGAATATAACCAAAAACAACTTCAATTTGTATGCAAGAGCAAGAAGACTCTGTATTTGAAATCAATAAAATTGAAGGTTGTGGGTACTGAAAATTTTCCGCTTTGGTCAAAAAATGGTATAAGTTATAAAAAGATTAATTTGAACAAAGTCAACTTTTATTAAAACTTTTCAAAACTATTTTCGATATGGATTAGAACTAGACACGCCTGAGATCTGTCACGGAGATGCACAACCCCGGATCCCTGCAACTGGAAAGTTGCCCCTAGTCTGAATAGTACCGCAGCACTGCACGACAACGAAAAGTTGACCCTAGTCTGAATAGCACTGTACCGGAGATTACAATCGAAGCTCTTGAATGCTGAACAGACAAAGATGACCGAGATGATCAAATGGACAAAGTTGATCGGGGAAGAGTTTATGGCTGAACTTCAGGATGAAGTTGCCTACGTATCCCAAAGAGGGGAATCATGCCTTACGTAGTTCAGGCTTAGGTTCATTCGAGTATTTTCACTCTCCTTTTACGCGCTAACTTTTGCTAAGGCCGCCCTTTGCGGGTTTTCAACCTTGCGAGCTCAGTTTTTATAATTTCAAATTTTTTCAATGCTCTAACTTTTGCCTAGGTTGCCCTTTTGGGTTTTCGGCCTAGCGAGCCTCTCAGGGGTAATATTTCTTTAACTTGTCCATGTTGATCGGTTGTGAGAACTCTAGGCCATCTAAGTCCATCAGAACCACGGCTCCACCTGACCAAATAGACTTAATGATGTAGGGACTAGTCCAATTGGGTCTGAACTTGCCCCTTGGGTCGTGAATGGAAGCTCGGTTGTCCTTGAGCACCAAATCTCCTTCCTTTAGATTCCTGGACTTAACTTTCTTGTTGAAAGCCCTAGAAATTCTGCGCTGATAACCCTGAACGTGGTACAGTGCTTTCAGTCTTCTTTCATCAAAGAGCATGAGTTCTTCGAATCTGCTCTGCTACCAATCTGCTTCGGCTATCTGACACTCAGCCAGTACCTGTAATGATGGAACCTCAATCTCGATAGGTAGAACGACCTCTATCCCATAAACCAATGAATACGGGGTCGCTCCAGTAGAAGTCCTTATTGAAGTCCGGTAGCCCTATAGAGCAAACGGCAGCTTGTCTGGCTAGTCCCGATAGGTTTTCACCATCTTCTGCAGAATGCGTTTGATGTTCTTGTTGGCTGCCTCAACTGCTCCATTGGTTTGCAGCCGATATGTGGATGACTTATGAAAAGCCACGTTGTATTTTTCCAACAAGTCAATCACTTCCTTCTTGAAGTGGGAACCGTTATCTGAAATTATCTCGTTCGGGACCCCGTAGCGACAGATGATGTTGTTTCTGATGAACTTTGCAACGTGTGAAGCCTTTAACACCGCATAAGATTGGGCCTCAACCCACTTCGTGAAATAATCTATCGCGACCAGAATAAACTCATGCCCGTTTGACCACTTCCGAGTGACAGCCCCGATTACATCAATTTCCCAAACCAAAAATGGCCATGGCGAAGTCATGTTGTATAGCTTCGACGGCGGGATGGTCATGCGGTTTGCATGGATCTGACATTTGTGGCATCGCCGAACAAAGCCGATATAATCCTCCTCCATGGTGGACCAGTAATAACCCTGTCTGAGGATCTTCTACGCTAGCATTACCCCGTTCATATACACACCGCATTCTCCTCCATGGATGGCCTCCATTAGGCGCTTCACTTCTTCAGCCTCAACGCACAGCTTATGCATACCCAGATGACCTCTCTTATACAATTTACCTCTGCAGTTGATAAACTGAACGACCATTCTCCTGATTGCCCTTTTATCCTTGGCATTTGCCCCTAGTGGATACGTCTCTTTCTCAAAGAAGTTCCAAATGTCGTAATACCAGGGGTTCTCATCTTGAACCTGATCTACAGCAGCAATCGACTCATATGCTGGCGCAAACTTCTAGTCAATAATGACTGGACGCATCCGAACTCTGAAAGGGATGTCTATCAAGGAAGATAAAGTTGCTAGTGAATCTGTGAACCTGTTGTTCTCTCTTAACAGATGAGCAAAGTTTAGCTTCTCAAATTGAGGAATTAACAAGTCCAAGGTTTGATGATACATTATCATTTTTTCTTCTTTGACTTTCTAGTCTCCTTTTGCTTGAGACACAACAAGGTTCGAGTTCCCGATGATGTCCAAACATTTTGCCCCTAATTCCAGGGCTGCTTCTAGACCGGCAATACATGCCTCATATTCTGCTTCGTTGTTCGAGACTTTGAATCGGAGTTTGAATGCCAGTGGGATACGAGAATGGTCAGGTGCTATCAGCAACACTTCTATCCCGTACCCATATTGGTTTGATGCTCCGTCAAAGTACATCGTCCAAGTTTCGTCTTTGATATGCAAAATGGCCTCATCTCGGAATAAGTACTCAATTGCTTCACCTCCTTCCACGAGATGATCGGCTAAGAATTCTACTACTGCTCTTCCCTTGACTGACTTACGCGTTACATATTTCAGATCAAATTTGGAAAGCAACAGCAACCAACGAGCTAGCCTACCCATAAGTGCCGGTTTCTCGAAGAGATATTTGATGGGATTTAATCTTGAAACCAACATTACGGAGTGAGCTAACAGGTAGTGTCGTAGCTTCCTGGTAGCCCATACCAAGGCTAAGCAAGCCTTCTCCAACAGTGTGTAGCGAGTCTCATACTCTAGCATCTTCTTGCTCAGATAGTAGATAGCCCTCTCCACCTTGTCCTCAGACTCTTGTGCGAGCATGCAGCCCATTGTAGTCTCAGTCACTGAAAGGTACAAAATCAACGGTTTCCCCGGCTCAGGTGGTGACAACATAGGTGGGTTCTGTAAGTATTCCTTGATCTGTTCAAAAGCAGCTTGGCATCGGCCGTCCCATTGGAACTTCTTTCCTTTCTTCAAGAGGGCAAAAAGTGGTTTACAAGTCAAGGTTAATTTTGAGATAAACCGTCTTATGAATTGCACTTTACCCAGAAAGCCTCGCACCTCCTTTTTAGTCCTTGATGGGGACATTTCTAAGATGGCCTTGATTTTGGACAGGTCAACTTCGATACCTCTTTGTGTAATCAGAAACCCCAGCATTTTTCTTGCTGTAACACCAAACGTACACTTCTGAGGATTCAACCGCAACAGAAATTCTCTGATCCTTTGAAAAAACTTTTGCAAGGCGGTGTAGTGGCCCTCTCTTTCTTTGGACTTGACAATCATGTCGTCCACATACACCTCCACTTCTTTGTGGATCATATCATGTAATATTGTGGTTGCGGCCCGTTGATAGGTAGCTCCAGCGTTCTTCAACCCAAATGGCATCACTCTGTAGCAGTATGTCCCCCACGGGGTGGTGAATGCAGTCTTTTCTTGGTCTTCAGGCGCCATCACTATTTGTTGTAGCCTGAGAAGCCATCCATGACTGAAAGCAAAGCATGCCCTACTGTGAAATCCACTAACTCGTCTATATGCGGCAAAGGAAAGTCGTCTTTCGGACTGGCTCTGTTCAAATCCCTGAAATCCACGTATACTCGAATCCTGTCATCCTTCTTCGGCACTGGAACTATGTTGGCCAACCAAGTCGGGTATTCGGATACCAGCAGGAAGCCTGCGTCGGTTTGTTTGGTGACCTCTTCCTTAATCTTGAGAGCCCAGTTCGGACGGATCCTCCTGAGTTTTTGTTTAACGGGTCGGGCCTTGGGGTCAAGAGGGATCTGATGCTGTACAATCTCAAGATCGATTCTAGGTATGTCTTCGTAGGACCACGCGAAAACATCTTTGAAATCTTTTAATAAAGCGACCAAGCGCTCGCGTTCCTCCGAAGACAACCTGGACCCGATCTGGACCAGCCGTGGGTCCTCCTCAGTACCAATATTCACAGTAGTGATTTCATCCATTAAGGGTTTAACAAATCTTTCCTGCTCTTGTTCGATTAAGCGTTGCAAAATCGGAGGAATTTCTTCATCGTCGTTTTCATCAAAATTTTGAAAGTCTAAGTTAATACAATAAATCAAGGGCACAGAAAAGTACTCAAAAATCACAGCCCCATCATTCTCATTAAGCACATTCAAATCGTCCGATTCTTCTGTTACAACAGACTCGAAAGAGAAAGAGACAGACGACCTGGATAGGACTGTGGTATCTGAGTTATCACCCCCTGGAATACCGAACTCAGACTCAATCGAGCTGGAACCTGATTCCGACTCACAAGACTCGGTGGAATCAGATTCTGGCTCACTACCTGACCCGATGCTACAAGACAAAAATCCCTCTTCATACTGCCAAATGAGAGAGGGTGCGATAGATGCATCCAGAATGTTTGATGGTAGGCCTGCAGCCGTTTCATTCCCGATCACGCATACCGAGAAGTTATCCCCCAAGCACTTCTGTTCGATCAGTGGATCTGAAAGTAGACACGCCAGCGCTATCCCCATTTCATTCTCGGTGCTCTCGGAATCCACTGCCTTACACTGCTCAACCTCAGCTGATGGGTCTGTCTGCTCCTCGGCAACATCATCCCCGGATAACTACAGGTCGAAGAAGATCTCAAACCCTGGCACGCCCTTCCTCTCCACATTCAACCATGGCTGTGGGAAGCCACAAAACGGAAATTCCTCCCCCTCCCAGATGAAGCGTCCGTTTAGGGTACCTTGGATGGGTCTATGCATTAACTCAAAAGACTTCCCCGCCTTCTTTGCGTTGGCTTTCCCAGCCATGTCCTTACCTTTCCTTATCTAATCCTTTTTGGTGGGTAGATAACCCAAGCCCAAGGTGTGTGGGTTATGTGGCACTTTGGCCAATGCTGCGACCCCCTTCCGGCCGCTCTTTCCCAATCCCATCCCGGGGATGTGTTGAAGGTTGTTCATGAGGTATACTGATTGAGCACTGACATACACCCCCTCATTAACAGCCATGATGTTCTGCACTACCCGAGCCTCAGCTAGAGTGAAACCTAACATGAACACATCCTCCATACCGTGCTCAATTTCCAGAACAGGTGTAGATACCTCCGGAGGTGGATGGATTGACAAATTTCCAAAAACAATGGCTACTCTCTTCCCATGGGGATATTTCACCATCTGATGCAAGGTGGACGAAACTGCCTTCACCTGGTGCAACCACGGCCGCCCCAAAAGTAAATTGAAAGTTGCAGGGACTTCCAAGACGTGAAAGTCAATCTCATGTTGTCCCGGCCCAACCTTGGTCTGAATTTTCACCGTCCCCATTACTTCTCTACTCGTGTTGTCATATGCCCTTATCACCTGGGCTGTCGGCACAAAGTCCACGGGCTTTAACCCGATTGCATATGTAGTCCTCGCTGGGCACACATTGATGGCGGACCCTGTGTCGACAAGCACCACAGGTATCCATTTGTTTCTACACTCCACAGAGATGTAGAGCGGCTTCTTATGATTCGCACCCTCAGGTGGCAATTCTTTATCAGAGAAGGTCAACATCGGGGTAGCTCCTCCCAGAAAAACTAAGCCCACTAGCTGTTCGGGCATGGTGTCTATTGATAACTTGGCCTTATTCATGGCCGAAAGGATGGCTTGTCTATGCACTCGCGATGCCATAAGCGGTCCCCAGATGGAGATGTCTGCTTGTATCTTTTTCAACTGTTTCAGTACAGTTTCTTCTTCGAGTTGCTTCTCTTTCTGTTTCTCAGCCTCCTTATCCTTTCCAGATGCCTCTAGCTGGTCTAGGTGCGGGGGCTTGAAATACCGCCCGCTCCTGGTCATATGATTGACTTCACCGATGTACCAGGTGTCGTCTGGTTGATTGCTCCCCCAATCTTCATCCGTGTGGGCAAGACATAAATTATCATCCTCCCACCACATTCCGTTGGCAGCTGACAGACACCTGTCCGGCTCTGGTATGATTGTAGTTGCAGCACTTTCTGTCCACATGCTCGCAGCATTCTCTGCTCCTATGCACACAACACTTTCAGTCCTCTCAGGGGCTTTAGCTTTCCTGATTCTCTCAGAATCCCCAAATCTTTCCTGTTCTGACTGCGTCAGTACAGCTGGCTATTCAATATTCCCTGCATTCACAATGCCCAAGTCCTAAGAGAAATTCTTAGCACCAGCGCCCTCCGGTGATGCACTATGATTTCCGGCCCTTCCGGCCACAACTGCTGTTCTGGTTGGAACTCTTTCACAACATCCGGTTGATCATCCCGCCACCCGGTAACCTCTGCCGATTCCTCAAAATCTGACCAGTTAACTGCCATGTCCCCTAGATCTTGTTCAGCAAAAAACTGGAGGTTAGTAAAGTCCTCTTCCACAGCCGTCGAATCATCTGTTCCCCATTCAAATCCATCCCCCTGGATCACACACAGCTCTGCCCTCTCCGGTAAGTCTACATTTGGCTCAACTTGACCCGCTGACAGAATGTAATCACTCGGATTGTAGGCTTCCCCAGCGAAACTCCCAGACTGCTCAAACCCTGACTCAACAATTCGATCATCCTCTGAAATCTCCTCTATTCTACCTTCGACAGTCACCATCATTGGCTCAGGTTGGGTTCTGGAGATGTCCAACAGGCACAAGTCAGTGCTATCGGGAAAGAGCACCTCTGGCTTAGGTAGGTGGGAAGGAGTGATATAGATGCTAGGATCGTAAGACACGACCCCAGTCTGGATGAAGTTGATACGTTTGGGGGATGGAGCTTGGTTGTGTGGGGGGAGAGGGTTGGTTGTGACGTTGGGTTTTTCTGGAGGCATGATCATCTGTTTGTCAATGAGGTCTTGAATGTCATGACGCAATCTAAAACATTGGTCGGTGTCATGACCGTGCTGTTGGTGATATGCGCAGTATTTTGTCGGGTTATGAGAGAGTGGGAGTGGATTTGGCAATGGCCTCGGCTTTAGGGGCTTCAAGTGCCCTTTTCTTATTAAAACCCCCAGAGCTTTGGACAGGGGCATAAATAATGGGGTGAAGGTTCTTTGGCCTCGAGGTTGGTATTTGGTTATTTGTGTATTGCTTCCGGACGCACCGGAGAAAGGTGTTGCTGCCATGGGTCTTGGAGGGGGAATGGTGGTGACCATGCTTACTTCTGAAGCTCTTGTGTTCGCAGCACTGCTTGTGCTGCGTTGTTGTTGCAGTTGAAAGTTCTTCTGGGTTGCTCCTTGTCTTGGTCAATCAGACCCTGTTTCATTGCATCCTCAATTTGTACCCCTATCTCATGCAAATCTTAAAAGGTAGGGAAGGGGAGTACGATCATTTTCTACATCAGTTTAGGTTGGAGATTGTGCACAATCATCCGAATATGATCCTTACCAGTAGGCCTTAGGGTCATCATCGAGGCCTTTGCGCTCCACCGGGTTACAAAATCTGAGAAGCTCTCCTTGGGCTCTTGCCTTGTTGTTTCAAGATCACGGGTTGTAATCTCGATTTGAGTGTTGTAAGAGTATTGCGCAACAAAGGCCTCGGCCATCTTGTCCCAACTTCGTTTGACATCATCTTCTAATTTTGCGTACCAGATAGCGGTCACACATGACAGGGTCCAGCCGAATAATGAAAGCTTCTGTGGTCTGGTGAGGCCCATCGGCCGTAATATATCAGAGAATAACCGGAGATGCACCATGGGATCCCCAGATCTGTCGAAGCGGTCAATTTGCGGCATTTTGAACCTATCTGGCAGCGTTACAGCCATGTCGGTATATCCGTCCTCAATATCCGGGATAGCCTTTACCCCTTGGGATTTCTTGAACAACTTCTCAAGCTTGCTCAATTTCAGTACTGTAGGGTCTACTTCGAACTCGAAGGGAGAGTCCGGGTGATTAACAGGCGTAGGTGCCCTGGACAATTGAGGTAGAATCGGGGGTAGAGTCGGCCCCGTTGGGATGTCTGTATCTTCCTAGATATTCTGGACATTTGGCAGGATGTTCTGGACATTCGGTGTTTCCTCGGGTAGCGGGACCCTTGGTGGAGGAGGAGCTTGATGTGAGGCTGATGCTCCGGCTTGCTGCTGTAGCCGGGTAATTAGCTCTGCTTGCTGGGTCATGATTGTAGCCTGCTGCTTAGAGAATTCCGCTTGGCAGGCAGCGTCCTCTTGCATGAGCTTCATACTCTCTTGAAGCTAACGCATCATTTCTTCCATCCCGGCCATGTTCTGTTGATCCTGTTGACTGACTGGTATGTTTATCTCTATGGCAGAAACTGAGACCTCGGTCCGACTGTCCACTATTGGGGTAAACCACGGCTCTGCCAACCTCTGTTCAGATACACTACATTTTTTTGGCCTCCGTCTGACAACCGGGGGTAGGGAGTGAAACACTGGTTGTCTATCGACCAGATCCTCAGATCAATTGAGTCGGCGACCTCTTGTCCAGAGTGCTTGGGGAATATCTGCTTGGTCTGAAGCAATTGTGCTAAAACCTACCCCTAGCAAAAAGATAAATAAAGCAATAAGGAAATAAATAACCAGATAAACGGACAACATAATAGCTTAAAATAAACACACAACACACAGTCGGTCATAACAACACACAGTCGATAAGCTGAATACACACTGTCCTCAAACACTGATCATTATCCCCGAATCACTGTCCCCGAAAACTAAGTCTAACATCCGCAGATAACTGATTCCCAAAATACTGAACTGGTGCCTGCAGGCCTGATGCTCAAACTCGCAAACTGATACATGCCACCCTGTAGAGATGCACTCTAAAAGCACATAACAGATAAGTGAGAGCCAAAACACCCCTATGTTGGGGTAGGGTTTCCCTGTCCTATTTTGTCAGGAGCTAGGGTTTCACTATGCACACAGCGGTTTCAAACAACCTACAATTGGGTAAGCAGCCTGTCCTAGCTTGGAATGGTCACTATGGATCCGAATATGCACTAGGTCGAATGGTCAAAAAGGGTGCCCCGGTAAAACTGGGGTTTGTGTTTCCATATTTGTAGAGCCCGTAACCGGTAAGCCTTATGGCACGCAGCCTCAGGCAAACCGCTCAGGAATAGCAGATGGCAAACACAGTGTCCTAGGCGCACTAATGCAAATGCAATGCAAAGAAACACATAAGTGTAGTCAAAACAAGATATCACGAGTTCGAGTCAAGTTCTCTAACTCCCCAGCAGAGTTGCTAGAAACTGTAGACGTCCTCGAACGCCTCGGGGGAAATCCCCCGTTTTGTTCATATGGGCTCATTACAGTTCAGGACTCAAATGTCACGATCCTGTATCTAATCTCGCAGAGTGCAATGCAAGGCCGATGAATCATCAAGGAGTCCAAATCCGGCAAATCGTTTTTGAAAACAGATTTTTTTTAAAGAAGTGCTAAACATGGACTGCTTTGCCAGATACAGAGTCGCCACCTAAATATTTTATTTTTGGAAATTTAGGAAACCCTGACTCGTTTGCCTAAGGCCACGTGTCCGTCATCACCAAAGTTGCCTCGGCTCGGGAACTTGAGTACGATTGGGGAAGGTCACTTCGTGAGCACCCCCGCTCGCCCGATCAAAGATCGGCCTTTACTAACCATGATATCGAGTTTTAAAAACATTATGTGCTCTTATTCCGGTTATTAGCCTAGATTTACTACGTGATGCGCACAGCATACAAATATAGACCGGATCGCCTGAATTGGAACAAAATATCTCATGTTTGTTTTTGAACTGGTTTGCTACTCGCAAGTAGGCTTAAAATGCAGATTTTGCCACCCTCGGGTGGGCTTAGAAAAGATGGTTTTGCCACTATCTAGTGGGCTTAAAACTCACAGTCAATGCATTATTCCAATTCAGATAATCCAACCTTCACCCACAGGCATTCAGGCAGGTATATCACATAAGCAGTTAGTCTCATGGCAAGCATGCTATCATGGCAGTCACTCACACACATGCAAGGATGCTAAAGCATAAATAATTACCGAGTACTCCAAGCCAAAATAGAAGTTATGTTAGAAATCCGTGCATGATCCTAACTATACAGAAATGCCTAATGCAACACATGCAAAAATGCAACTACAATAGGCTCGGCTATTCTAAGATGGCGTATGATGATGCTACAGCTAACATGTAGTCAACTTGGAATTGAAATACAAATTCAGTTAGTATGATGCGCTAAGCCCGGTGCATGCAATACAGATGAATGATGCAAACATGCGAACATAAGTATGCTAATTGAAACATGTCCTAATCTAACCATCATAAGCTGGTAAATAAAAGGGAGAAAGACGTGGGGTTGGAAGACATGCATCACACACACGCACACTTATTACAATTGTGCCCTCACTCGGAGGGTCCGAATGAATATTACAGTCCGAATAAATAATTAAATATTACAAAACCCTAATTAATTAACAAATTAACTAGGAAAGCAATAAACTAGTATGCAAGTTCGTGGACCGCCTCAACTCAGTTCTGAATGACGAAAGATGCATGCTCGAGTTGGCTTACGCAGAAATCCATTGCGATGCCCCAATTCGCCTTTGTTTGCAATTGATCTCGGAATGCTGTGCGAGGCTTTAGGAAGTTGCTGATTTTTGATTTGCTGCAACAGAGAGTAAGAAAGGGGCATGGCAAAGTATTTTCACATATGTATGCACACCTCGATCCTCGTGTCACCAATCACGCATCTCGATGCACAATAGCTGAGGAGTAGAATTGCACGACTCGATGTGAAATGAATGCACATATAAACACAACAAGGCCTAGACTCCATCATGGTTAATCCGGAGTGTCGGCGACCGGGAATTGAGACACGTTTCGTCACTTTGAGTACGAAACGTCCCTTGTTTCCCGTGCTTAGGCTAGCTCCTATCCCAAACACAATGCAAATGAGATGGCATACAAAATGTGACTAACATGTAACCTAGCGTACGCAATGCTATGGACTAAAAATGGCATACACAATGCACGTGATGTAACATGGCATACACAATGCTCTAGCATGCGACCTAGCATACGCAATGCTATAGACTGAAATGGCATATACAATGCACGATGGACTTACACCAACATGAGTGGACCTCAGCCACACTCACATCAGTGGCCATATGATGGAAATGAGACAATCGAAAATCATGCAAACATGCATGGATAGTAGGACCGATCTTAAGGCACAACATGCAACTCTAACTAAGCATGGAAAAGGATGAAACATGACATAGAATAGCATAAATTACAGCTCTGAAACAGCATGCAAAGTGGTCCCGAATCATGCAAATATGTCATACAATGCAAGCTAGGGGGCCCGGGTACCGAAACTAGTGAAGTGCATTACACTAGAGGTACCCAAAGCAATGCACTAATGGAAAAACCAACCCCAAATAGACCCTAGGCAGGTCTGAAACAGTGGGGAAATGGCCCAAAATGATGGCTCAGAATGCAAAGAAATGGAGCTCATTCAATGGTCCGAAAACAAGACATTCATGGACAACTCTCAAGCACACTTAGGGAGTAGAAAACATGGCAATATGGCATTCATATAGGCTCTGAAATATGATGCAAAATGACCCCGAAACATGAAAACACCTCAGCGCATGCATGCAATGGACCTCAAATCTCAAAGTTAAGCATGGGTATCGAACTATAAGCATGCAAAACAAACATCATTCAACCATGAGACCCAAAAATAGAGCTAGGATAGTCCAAAATAAGCACAATATCAGTTTAAGGCATGGCCGAAAAGTGCTAACATGAGGGGTCAACAAAGCATGCAAAAAAAGCTAATTAACCATGAATTACACTACAACTCTATGAAGCATATGAGGACTCACCAAACCAGTCAAAAAAAGATGCATGCCATGCCAAAATATGCCCAAACAACCACTGAAACTCAGTGAACGCATGCAAGAATGATGAGCTCCTTTGGAAGGCCATGCAAGAGGGTATTCTACACCTATATGATGGACACACCAAATGAAAAAACCACCTCTGGAAAGAGGTTTTAAGGGTCCTAAAACCCACTAAAAAGAGCCTGAAATGGGTCTAGGAGACATGCAAGTGAAAGCCCTTTTGAAAGGCCTTGAATAGGGCTGTTCTACACATGCATCAAAGACACAAAACATGGCCAAAAGGGCTCTGGACAGAGTCAAGGTAGACCTTAAAAATCACAAAATAGGGCTTGAGACAAGACTTTACAACATGCAAAATGGAGCTCCTTTGGAAGGCCAACAAAGCTAGTAAACAAATCAAAGGGGTGAGAGGGTCATCCCTCTCTGATTTTGATGCTCAAAAACACATCTAAGCCATTGAAAATACACTGGATTTTAGTGGCTAAAATACCAAACCAAGGTCAATGCAAATGCTCAAATGCATGGCTCAAAGCATGAGGAAATGAAGCATAAAAGGGGGTAGATGACCCCGAACCAAAAAGAGTCCTGAAACAAACATGTCTAGAAGATCAAAACAAGACTTTTTCCAGTTTATGTCAAAACCTAAAAATGCTTGGAAATAGGGCTAAGCAATGGAGCAAAATAATGCAAAAGAGGGGAAAATGATGACTTATCCTTGTAGCACGGCAATGCAGCAAGTTTTGAACCAAGAAGGTGAGCCTTCAACCTCTAAAAAATATCTCCAAGGTGATGGAATGGATGGTGGAGGTGGTAGGCTATGAGGTGTAGTGTAAATGGCCAAGAATATTAGGGTTTGGAGCTTGAAGAAGAGAGCTATGGAGGGAGAGATGTATCTATCTCAGCCCAAATGTTCCAACCCTTGCAAATGGAGAGGGAAGGTTTGTTTTATAGAGCGAGAGAGCCAAGGCTTCTTGGAGAAGCCTGAAGAGAGGGTCAAAGCTTCTCAAAGAAGTTTAATTAAAAGGGTCAAGATTCTTGAGGAAGCTAGACTAAATGGGTCAAGCTTCCTCAAGAAGCTTGACAAAAGGGCCAAGCTTCCCTTAGAAGCTAAGCAAAGGGGTCAAAACCTCCTTAAGAAGACAAACAAAGGGGCAAAAACTCGGCGGATGGGTCAATTGCTTCACAGCTGGCACAACTGTGTTGCACTCAGGAAGAGCAAAAAGCAGAAGGTAGGCCAACCAGTTCAAGTGGTCAGCTGACCACTTGCCCTGGTTGGCTGACCAGGGTTCAAAAGGGTCAAGGTGCAAACCTGGTCGGCCATAGCAGAAAGGTGGCCTCCCAGATGAGTAGAATACAGCTGTATGGTGGGAGACCAGAAAATGTGACCTAAGAGAGAGAAAAACCAACTTTTTAGCAAGGTTCAAAAGGGTCAGGAAGAAAAGCTAGTCGGCCTACCCATATTGGTGGCCTCCAAGATGAGCACAACACAATGGTAGTATGGGAGACTAGAAATTATGGCGCAAAAGTGAGGAAAACCAGCTTTCTATCAAGAAAACCAGTTGAAGGAGAGAGAAAATGGTCTCCAAAAGAATTGCTGGTCTCCCACTATAGTACCACCTTCCAAACAATGAAAATAGGGTCCATACCAAAAATGAACCCACTCCGATGGAAAACGAAGGTTCGGGGGCCAAAACGTGCAGCCTAGGGCCCCGAAAACAGGCTGTTAGGCACCGGAAGCGGCATGCGACCACGAAGGTGGTCTCCCGGGCCACAGTGTCCCTCAAAAGAGAGGAAACAAGGTGTGTGCCAAAAACCGGAGCAAACGGAGGTAGTTAATGGGTCTCGAACTGAGGCACACGGCCGACGGCTCCGAAAATCGGGAACTGGTCTCCAAAAGGGAAAAAATGGCCTACGACCGCGAAACGTAGCCTACGGCCACTAAGAGATGGTCTATGATGCCTCTCCCTCCTTTCGGGAAGAGAAAATAGAGAAAATGGGACCCGGTTCGCAAACCGAGGCAAAGCACAAAAGAGCCCCGAAGTCCGGAGGCAAGGCTCGCAGCCGAGACTCTGAAACCTCAGAATGAGCACAATATGCATCATCACCGAGCGCTCAATCAGTGACGTCCGAGTTTTAAAGTCGGTCAAAAATGGGGTGTTTACAGTGTAGCATTGCCATATGCTCACTTCATTCACCCTTTGAGTGCCTCTAAGGGTTGTGCATTTGTTGCTTTGTTTATGGCCTAGTGTGTATGCTGGGATGCCTAGGTCTTTGAGCCTCCATCTTAGCATGTTTTGGTTCATGTTTTGACCTACTTGAGCTCTGTTTGTGGTTGGTTCATGCATATTTGCCATGTATTGCATGGCTCCTTTGTAGTCCTCTTTATTAGCTTGCGTGCTTTAGGACCTTTACATGCTATACTTGTGTTTGATTGAATGATTTGGCATCATTTCTTACTTAATTTTAGTGCATTTAGTGTTGTTACACTTCCGCATTTGTCACTCCTTGAGCCTTCTTGAGGGTTGTGCTCTTAGGCCTAGTTGATAAGCCAATGCATGTGCATGCATGCCTTGACTTTTGTGCCTTAGTTTTGGTGTTATTGGCCACTGATTTGGGCATGATTGAGGTCTATCCATTTTGGTTTAAGTCCATCGAGTATGTTAGGTGAATGTTGTTACATTACATTATGTTGTTGCATGCTTATGTTACATCGCATTGAGTATGCCATGTTGTTACCTTGCATTGTGTATGCCATGTCCTTTGCATTGTGTATGCCATGTCCTTTGCATTGTGTATGCTTATCTTACATAGCATTGTGCATTGTGCATTGTGCATTGTGCATGCCATTAGCCTTGTTAGGCTGTTCATGTTGCATTGCATATTTGCATGCTTAAGTTGCATTGCATATTTACATGCTTGAGTCGCATTGTGTATGCCATGCTTTTGTTGCATTTTGTTTGGAATAGGTGTTAGTCCAAACACGAGAAACGAGGGACGTTTCATACTTAAAGTGATGAAGCGTGCCTTATTTCTCAGTTGCCGACGCTCTTGATCACACATGATAGAGTTTTAGGCTTTATGTGTTTATATGTGCATTCATTTTACATTGAATTGTGCAACTTCGCTTCTTGGCCATCATGCATCGAGATGCGTGATTGATGGCCTGAGGGTCGAGAACCACACTCCCTTGAGCTGATGAAATGATAGGGAGAGTGGTTGTGCACACATATGTTGCAAATACATTGCCATGCCCTTTCTTGCTTTCTGTTGCAGTAAATTGGAGGAGTGCAGCAACAACTGGTCAGCCAACCAGAAAAACTAGCTGGCCGACCACTTTTTCTGATTTGCAATAAAAGAAAGTGGTCGGCAGGTGGTCTCCCACATCAACAACTGGTCGGCCACCCTCCTATAGGTCCCCAAGATGAGTTAGAAGCTATCTGGAGCTTGGTGCAAGTTTCTGAGAGCAGTTGTAAACAGAGCCAAATTGGGGCATTGCGACGGATTTCCAAACGAGGCGACCGGGCATGCATGCAGTCTTCTTCCTCTGAGAGCATTGTTTTACTGCTTTACTTAGGTAATTTGCTTAGCTAGTTTATGCTTTGGATTCTGTACTTAAGTAGTTAATGCGTTTAGCTGCTTAATTGTTTTGTAATAGTTAGTCAACTAGGATTAGTTAATTAGCTTCGTTGTGCTGTAATAATTAGTTTAATTAGCTTAGATTAGCTAGTTAGCTTCTTATTCGGACCCTCCGTTGGGAGGGCCAATTGCTGTTGAAAATCCTAAGTGATTCGTGATTAGATCAAGATTAAAATATTCCAATTCCCAATTATCCAAAACACACAATCTAAATCATCAAGCACTTACGAAAGTGATTTAGATTGTTGTTTTCAGAATAAACAATAAATCGACACAAATGATTTTTACGTGGAAAAACCACAATTGAAGAACCTTCAATTGTAATAAAAAACCATGGGCGAAACGCCACTAATTAATCCACTACTGAAGAACGAAAGATTACAAAGATAACATACAAATACCCAACTCAGTCAATTTGCCTTCAAACCTTCTGTAACTCTTTCACCACGCCTTCGCCTCGGAACTGATTAATCTGAAGTTGAATCCACAACTTCACTTGTAGAATCAACGACTATGTACTGAATCAAACTCCTTTGAAACTCCACGTTTGAATCTTCAGAATCCACCAAAGAATAACACTCTTGCATGTATTCAATCAAACTCCTTGATCTATGCTTGTCAATGCATGAGTTTAATACTCACTCAAATTATCAAGGAAAACTCAAAAAAACACTCTAGAAGAAAACCTTAGAAAACCTCAAAGTAGATCTGAAAAGTAATCCTAGTTTTTGGAGAAAACCAAGTACTTATAGAAATCCGGATTTTGAAACTCGCTCGAGCAAAGCTTCTCTTGCTCGAGTGAGAACCATATCACGCGTGATTTCCATAAGTGCCTTCGCTCGAGCCACGAAACCTTTGCTCGAGCGAGAAATAAACTCTTTCAGGTTTTTATGTGGACGCAGTCCTTCGCTCGAGCGCACATTCAACTCTTTCTGGTTTTAAGCTAGACGCAGTCTTCGCTCGAGCGAGGACTTCTTCGCTCAAGCGAGCAAGACAAAACAGCACAGAAAATTACAACTCAATCACACAAGTTTGTTCGCAGGATTGACAAGATAGGGACCTAACAATCTCCCCCTTTGTCAATACCCGGACAAAACTTTCTAACACAATGTCCTAAACAACTACACTAGCTAAAAACGCTTACAACTCAAAGAACTAGCTAAAACAATTATGAAACCAATCTTGATAAACACCTAATCTGCACAACAAAAACTTGGAAAAGGTTATCATATAGATCATAAACAAAAACTAATCCATGGAGCTGCAAAGACATATCATGAATAAACAAAAAAAAAAAATCCCAAAAACATATAAACATCATCATGAGTATGAGAATATATCATGTGAGCATCCCATATACATCAAAACATATAATAGACCCCTGCAAATCATATCCCATATACAGCAAAACGTATGTCAAACATATACCCTGTAATATACCTTGGAAATCATACTCCCTCTTTTTGGCTAGGAGTGACAAAAAAAAAAAAAAAAACAGTCATATAAACCTGCAAATAAAACTGTCCAAGAGAATAAACCAAAAAACTGTGCAAAAACAACCATAGGCCAAAAGAAGAAACCAAAACTGTCCAAGAAAATAACAAACTGTCCAACAAAAGAACAATCACAAAACTGTCAACTAAGACTCGGGTGGAGAGGGACGTTGCATCTGGAGAAGAGAAAGAATCGGCGCAAGCATAGAACTCTGCTCCTCAAGGCAGCTGTCGAGAGAATCCATCCTGGCATCCAACTGATCAAGGCGACGTGTAACGGACTGCTCAAAGTGCTATAGCTGGCCACGAAAGGATCGAGGACGCAGCTCAGGAAGACCATGGGCACCAGCTGGACCTGTATAAGCAGCATCAACCTCCTCCTCCTCGACGAGGGGATCATCACTCGCACCACCTGCACCAGAACCCCCAACCCCTGACACACTCCCCCTCACATGGGCCTGACTCTGGGAAACTGTGAGCTTGGTAATGGGTTTGACAGGATGGGCAAACTCATCATCATCAAAGATAGAAATATCAAGAGAAGTGAGAAAATGGGAAAGCAAACACCCATAAGGAAGACCCAAAGATTTACGACCCTCATAAACAGCAATCATTTTCGAAACTATCATGGCCGGAAGATCTATGGGTAGCCTATGGTCAATACAGTACAACACATACCCTTGCTCTTGGGTAATGTGTGAAGAATGGGAGGTGACATGAATATTCGCACATACAATCAGATTAAGGAGACGAAATCGAGGAACAAGCTCATTCTGCTGAATGAGTGCCCCCGCGATCCAAGTCCTGTCACAACCACTAAGTTCAGATGCTACCTGATCAAAATCAATCCCTGAACGTGTAAGAAGAGGGTACCTAAAATTCGGAACCTCGGGAAGACCAAGAAATAACTCAAGATGGACTTTTCTAGAAATATAAAACTCCTTAAACTGTTTTGATTTCTCTTTGGACTCAAACTTTTCGGTATTGAAACTTGGGCGAGACATGGTAGATTTACGATGCTTGGAAGGAGCGGAAGGCTCAGCCATGACTAAGACAACCCCAAACACACCAAGACAATCTCAAAACCCAGTCCAAGACAACCAAAAAAAAAAAAAAACAAAAACAGAAAAATCCCCAAATCAGAAAAGAGAAAAAACCAACAAAAAACACATTAGTCCATTATGGTGAGAAAAATAAGCATAAACCCATAGCAACAGCTAAATGTTAAGAACAACAGACTAATGAGGAAATCACAGACACAGACAATGCACCAAGGGAATAATTAGAAAACAAGAGCAGTATGTACTAAGACCACAATGTAAACACTAAAATGTTAAAACATGAATTAAACAAGAAAAAAAAACTGAAACACATTAAAACCCCCACAAAGAGTAGAAGAATTAAAACTCCAATGCCAAACAACAGATCACAGGTATAGCAGTAAGAATCCAATAGCAACAAAAAAAGCAATGTATGGAATCCAATGTATGAGAACCATAGAAAGTATGTTAAGAGTGGCAATGAGCAAGTGACTTTCACAGAGCAATATAAATAAAAACAAAATCCCCAAATTTAAACCCTAAAGAAGCATCCCGAATGGAAACCCTAGCAATAAGTAAAGTTCAAAATGCAAAACCATTAACCTAGATACAAGAGAGACTCGAAAACATGAGGAAATAATGAAATACAACACTAGACTAAACCAGAGCATAGTCACAGTCTCATGACAACTGAAGAAGAGAAGAAAAATAAAAAAGAAGAAAAAAAACTTACCAATAATGAAGAATGCACAAGATGGAAGGAAAATGCCCCCAAAAAAAAAGAGAAAAACACCAGATGAAGGCTGCAAAGTGAAGACCACAAAAACCCTAGGGGAGAGAGAAAGAAAGAACACGAAGAGAGGGAAAAATATGAACTGAAAAGACATCCCTTTAGAATTTGAACCACGACAGGTTACTCGAGTGAAGAAGTTCTCGCTCGAGCGAGGGCAATAATGCGCAAGGGTTTGCTCAAGCCAAGAAATGGTCGCTTGAGCCAAAAAAACACGCTCTCAGGTCTAATGTAGTAGCAGACGCATGCTCGAGCGAGGACTCCTTCGCTCGAGCCAAGGAAGAAAAAAAACAAAACCAAAAAACACTTTTTTTTTTTTAAACAAAAAAAAAAAAAAAACAAGATGCTCAATATCATGAAGTGAGACTTGGAACACAAGTAGATGATCACATTGGGCCAAAAATGACACTAAGATGAAATAATCCGCATATCATGGATCTTGTAAAACTTACAAATTTTTTTTTTTTTTTTTTAAAATGACACTTGAAATTATGAGCAAGGCAGATAAAATATAATCAGTGATCATAAGCTACATGAGAATGTACAACTCAAAATCCAACACGCGATCTCACAAAATAAAGTGTGTGTGTGTAATCCATGAGAGTCCACTGAGCTAGAGTTAATCCTTGTAGTGATCGGATGGCTGGACCTCCACCAAGAGTAACTTAACAACATAGAGAAAAGTCAAACCTCTAGGAATCACGGGGTATTTGTTGAGTAAATGCGGAGGCTCCCCCTCAATCAATTGGTCCCTTTTTTTTTTATATATATTTTTTAGACTTTTTCTTTATTGTGAGCACTCACTGGTGGCATTCACGCTCAAGAGTATGGAAACCAAACCAGAGACGAATGAAATTTATAATGATGGCCTAGTTGGTGCCTCTGAAGTAGCCTTTTCCTAATGCCCGGACTTCAAGGAACTAAGGGAGAAACCGTGGAACTGAAACAGATGGTAGATGGTTAAGAGACTGAACATCACCCATGATATGCTAGTATCGGTCAATTCCACTGTAAAAGTACAAGAAACACTGTTAGTGATCCATAGAGAACTTTGATCACTTGTGCGGAAACCCCTGCAACAATTTATCTTAAGGATGTGTGCAGAATGAGATCATGAGGTTTCATGAGCATGGGCATTCAAAATGAGCTATGAACAATGAACAATGGGATCTTGTAAGCAGCATGAGTAATGTGCATATAAAGATGTATGCAAGTAAAACAAAAATCAATGATCATCAGATTATAGCATCCAAGCACACATAAAGCCAAACACTCACACCCACTCAAGGAACAAATAACACTCTAGTGATCGAGCATGACACCCAAGGTCTTTCTAAGGAACTCAAACCGAAGAAGATCAACGGGTTTTGTAAAAATATCAGCTTTTTGATGCTTAATGGAAACATGCTCAAGAACAACAAGGCCCTCTTCCACTAACTCTCGAATAAAATGATGACGAATGTCAATGTGTTTGGTGCGAGAGTGTTGGACAAGATTTTTTTGAAATGTTTATGACACTTGTGTTGTCACAGAAAAGTGTGAGAGTGTTCTGTTCTATCCCATAATCATGAAGCATTTGTTTCATCCACAGCATTTGTGCACAACAACTCTCTACAGCAATGTACTCAGCCTCAGCAGTCGAAAGGGAGATGGCATTTTCTTTTTACTATGCCAGGAAACCAGATTATTCCCAAGGTAAAGACACCCCCCGGATGTACTTTTCCTATCAGCAGCACACCCTGCCCAGTTAGCATCAGAAAAACCAGTAATTTCAGCTGTAGTATCAGTAAAAAACCAAACCCCATACCCCAATGTCCCATTAACATATTTGATGATGCTTTGACCGCAAGAAGGTGAGACTCTTTAGGACTGGCTTGGTAACGGGCACAAACACCGACACTGAAGGAAATATCAGGACGACTGGCTGTGAGATACAGAAGACTCCCTATCATTCTCCTATAAAGGGTAGGATCTACATCAATTCCGGAGGAGTCTTTGGAGAGGTGAAGACTGCTGCTCATGGGAGTACGTGCTTGTTTGGCAGACTTAAGACCAAACTTTGACACTAGATTTTTGGCATACTTAGACTGAGTAACAAACATACCTGAAGGAGACTGTTTAATTTGAAGACCCAAAAAATAAGACAACTCTCCCATCATGCTCATCTTAAACTCATGTGTCATGCAATCCGAAAAATATTTCACAAGATGATCAGCAGCGGATCCAAACACAATATCATCAACATAAATCTGAGCAACAAGAATATGAGACTTAGTATGTTTCACAAATAAGGTCTTATCCACACTACCCCTTTGAAAATCATTATCAAGAAGAAAGGTAGTAAGTCTATCATACCAAGCCCGAGGAGCTTGTTTCAACCCATACAAAGCCTTGTCTAACTTGTAGACATGATTTGGACATTTAGGGTCCTCAAACCCTTTTGGTTGCTCAACATATGCCTCTTCTTTCAAGTACCCATTCAGAAAGGCACTTTTCACACCCATTTGAAACAATTTGAAACCAAGATAACAAGCAACACCAAGTAAAATTTGAATAGATTCGAGACGTGCAACTGGGGCAAACGTCTCATCATAGTCAACACCCTCAACTTGTGTGTAGCCTTGAGCAACTAACCTGGCTTTATTCCTAACCACAGTACCATTCTCAACAGATTTATTTTTAAAGATCCACTTGGTACCTATCACATTCATGTCTCTAGGTCTGGGAACTAGAGTCCAAACATTGTTACGTTCAAATTGACCTATTTCTTCATGCATAGCATTGACCCAACCATCATCTAGCAAGGCCTCTTTAAAATTCTTAGGTTCAATTAATGAAACATAACACATATGTGATACCTCATCCCGAATCTGTCTTCGGGTTTTCATTCGATCCGATACACTTCCAATCACCTGTTGAGCTGGATGATTCAGTTTCACCCTTGCTGATGGTTTGAACTCAGGACTTGGGGTGACAGAAGCATTAGGAGTGATGTTTCTTTGTGCACTCTTTGGACTTGAACTTACCTGTGAGGATGGTGCTGTCACGACTTCTTGAGATTGGACCTCAGCTTTTCTTTGACTTTGTGGTTCAGTATCCAAGATTGGAGACTCACCATTGTCATCCTCATTTGTTGCTGAAGTGGGTGAACCTATGTCATCTATAACCACATTGATTGATTCCATTAAAGAAGAAGTTCACAGGTTATAGACTCGAAAAGCCCTACTTGTGGTTGAATACCCTAGAAAAATACCTTCATCACTTCGGGAGTCAAATTTGCCCAAAGGCTCTCTATCTTTGAAAATGTAACACTTACTCCCAAAAGTTTTGAAGTATTTTACATTAGGTTTCAAACACTTCCACAACTCATATGGAATTTGTAAAGTGCCGGGCCTTAAATATACACGATTTATCACACAAGCAACAGTATTTAGGGCTTCAGCCCAAAACTTTAGAGGAAGTTTTTTTACTAAGGAGCATAACCCTAGCCATCTCTTGAACAACCCTGTTCTTCCTCCCAACAACTCCATTTTGCTGTGGAGTAATAGGTGCAGAAAATTCATGCTTAATTCCATGCATAGCATAAAAATCCGAAAATGAACTATTTTCAAACTCACGACCATGATCAGTTCGGATTCTTATGATACACCCAATAGAAACACCCTGTTCATTTTGGATTTTAAGGACTAAGGCTTGGAAAGCATCAAACGTATCAGATTTTTCCCTTAAAAAATTTACCCACGAAAATTGAGTAAAATCATCAACAGTTAAAAAAATGTATCTTTTACCTCCGATGCTTTAAGTGCGAGTGGGTTCCATTAAGTCCATGTGAACTAGTTCAAGAGGACTTTTGGTTGTAAAGCTGTTCACCTTTTTATGAGGGGCACGGGTCTGCTTTCCAAGTTGACATGGTCCACACACATGGTTCAGATTCTTACCCAGTTTAGGTACTCCTCTCACAAGCTCTTTGTTGGCTATCTTAGTTAGGTCTTTGAAATTCATGTGACCTAATCTTTGATGCCACAAATCAATGTTCCTTATGATGGCAGAGTGACAAGTGAGATCATTAGTAGTAACAATCCCATAGCAACTATCAGATGTGCGAACCCCATGCAAGACAGTATTTCCCTTTTTATCCAAAATTTCACATTTATTTTTTGAAAACAATACTTCATGGTTGGAATCACACATTTGACTTGTGCTCAAAAGATTTGCTTTAAGACCATCAACAAATTGAGCATTTTCCAGCTTGGGAAGACCAACAACATTTATAGAGCCCTTACCAATGACTCTAGAAGTGCCACCATCTCCAAATGTAACAATTTCTCCTTCATATTTTTCAAGGGAGGTGAAGTAGGATTTATTACCGGACATGTGACAAGAGCACCCACTATCAAGATACCACATGTGTGAGTCATGTGCTTTTAGAGCAATGTGAACAACTAAGAAAGTCAAATCATCTTTTCTCACCCAAATCTTTTTGGTCTTAACAAGATCAGGTCTAGTGGTCTTGGTAAATGTCTTGGCGTTGTGAACACCCTCATGAATCTTGGTATTCCGCCTATACATGTAAGGTTGTCTCCTAACCCAAAAAGTATTCGAAGTTATACCCTTTTGAGACACCTTACCAAACAATTCAAAGCAATAAGGACGAATGTGGCCATACCTACCACAGTGATGACAAATAAAAACAAGTTTTACCTCCCTTTTGTTGATCTTACCAACTTTAGGTAGATGAGGAGAGGGATCACCTTGGTCTACCTTCAACTTTCCCTTTGCTTGAGTCATCAGGTCATGTGAAGTAGATGCCTGTCCCTTGTGAGCTGTCGCACCATAGCCTAGCCCACTTTTGTCACAACCCATTTGTTGAGAGCCGAGGATGTCTTCTAATGATTTGGAACCTTTGTTCCACATGGCAATTGTGGCTCTAGTGATACAGAGTTCTTCATCTTTCTGACAGACTATCTCTTCCAATGTAGCTTGTGACATCTCAAGGCTTTCAAGCTTCTCTTCATATGTGGAATACACTTTCAGAAGTTCATTCCTTTCAGTTTCACAGGATAGAAGTTTTCCACATAGGTCTTACCTGTCACTTGAGGTCTTGATGACATTCTGCTTTGCTGTTGCAAGTTCTCCTTTGAGCTTGACATTCTCACTTTCATATGCTTTGAGCTTGAGAGAGAGTTTGTCATTGATTTTGGATAAATTCAGAGATTCCACATAAAGCTTTTCGTAAGCTTGTTGTAGTTCTTCACCATTAATCTCCTCATTGTCTTTTGATGTTTTATCATCCTTTTTTTGCTCTTCATTCTCCTTGACCTCATCCAATCTAGCAACTAAGGCAGGAAAGTTGTTGGATGGTAGTGAAGGTGAATCTCCTCTTTCATGAAATTGGCTCAGAATTTCCCATGCATCTTTAGCCTTTGTGCAGTGAGCAACCCGTTGCTGTTCTTCATCCGAAATTGCTCCACGAATAGTAATCAGGGCTCTCTGATTGCTCGAATTGTCAGCACTTTTTGTATCTTCTCCAATGGCTTGCCAGCCTTCTGGGTCAAAAGCTCTCAGAAAAGCCCTGATTATGATCTTCCAATACAGGTAGTTACTCACATCAAAGGTGGGAGCATGATGCAGGTTCTGACCACGAGCTAATTTCACTGGCTTTAGAAGAGGTTAAGTGAAAGTGGACCCAAAAGTCATGAAAGCACTATCCCCGTCTTCATCGGATTCAGGTTCTTTGGGTTCTTGCTCCGACCCGCTTTCATCATCCCAAGTCATAGTGTAGACTTTCTTTCGATTCTTTTTCGAAGGGCATTCAAGGGCAATATGACCAAACCCTTGACATTCATAGCACTTGACCCCTTGCCCCTTTACAATCTTCTTTTCAGTTTTTGGTGCAAGTTTTGGTGGAAAAGTTTTGGGTTTTTCATTACTCTTGTCTTTTGAAATAGGGTCTCTGAAATTAGGCTTCTTTTTCTTCAAAATTTTTTTAAACTGTTTAGTAAACACAGCCGTCATCTCAGACTCTAAATCAAATTCAGTCTCCGAAGTTTTTACAGTGTCATGAGCACTAGTGAAAGCCACACTATCTTTTTGTTTTTTCTTTGAAATCTGGTGGGCTTCATAAGTCTGCAAGTTTCCAACCAATTGATCAAGCTTGAGGGTATCAACATTCTGAGCCTCCTCAATGACTGTCACTTTTGATTGGAACCTCTCGGGTAAAGACCTCAAAATTTTTCCAACAACTTTAGCTTCTGGGATTTTTTCACCGAGTGTGAAACAAGAATTCACGATATCACTAAGTTTTGCATAGAAATCATCAAACGTCTCATCATCGCGCATAAAAAGGGTTTCAAAGGCGGAGGTGAGACGTTGAAGTTTTGACCTTTTGACAGAAGTAGTACCTTCGTGAATCGTTTCAAGAATGTCCCAAGTCTCTTTTGCTACATCACACATGTAGATACGACGAAACTCTTCAGGTGTGATGGAGCAAAACAGGGAATTGAGAGCCTTACTGTTCCAACTCGATTTTGGGTAATCAGTTGTGTCCCATTTATCAAGGGGTTTAGGAATATCAACACCATCAATGGTGACAATAGGTTCACTCCACCCATAGATCACGTAGTGCCAAACTTTCTCATCGATGGATTTTAAAAACGCTCTCATACAAGCTTTCGAATAAGAATAGTTTGTTCCAACAAGTAAAGGAGGTCTATGGGTCAAGTTACCTTCACGAATAGAATCCATCTCACTAGTCACACAAAATCACACTCCTATAGTTTTTTGGATAAAAAACAAAGAGTGACCCGCTCTAATACCAATTGAAAATCCTAAGTGATTCGTGATTAGATCAAGATTAAAATATTCCAATTCCCAATTATCCAAAACACACAATCTAAATCATCAAGCACTTACGAAAGTGATTTAGATTGTTATTTTCAGAATAAACAATAAATCGACACAAATGATTTTTACGTGGAAAAATCACAATTGAAGAGCCTTCAATTGTAATAAAAAACCACGGGCGAAACGCCACTAATCAATCCACTATTGAAGAACGAAAGATTACAAAGATAACATACAAATTACCCAACTCAGTCAATTTGCCTTCAAACCTTTTGTAACTCTTTCACCACGCCTTCGTCTCGGAACTAATTAATCTGAAGTTAAATCCACAACTTCACTTGTCGAATCAACGACTATGTACAGAATCAAACTCCTTTGAAACTCCACGTTTGAATCTTCAGAATCCACCAAAGAATAACACTCTTGTATGTATTCAATCAAACTCCTTGATCTATGCTTATCAATGCATGAGTTTAATACTCACTCAAATTATCAAGGAAAACTCACAAAAACACTCCAGAAGAAAACCTTAGAAAACCTCAAAATAGATCTGAAAAGTAATCCTAGTTTTTGGAGAAAACCAAGGACTTATAGAAATTCAGATTTTAAAGCTCGCTCGAGCGAAGCTTCTCTCGCTCGAGCGAGAACCTTATCACGTGTGATTTCCATAAGTGCCTTCGCTCGAGCCACAAAACCTTCACTCGAGCGAGAAATAAACTCTTTCAGGTTCTTATGTGGACGCAGTCCTTCGCTCGAGCCACACAGCCCTTCGCTCGAGCGCACATTCAACTCTTTTAGGTTTTAAGCTAGATGCAGTCTTCGCTTGAGCGAGGACTTCTTCGCTCGAGCGAGCAAGACAAAACAGCACAGAAAATTACAACTCAATCACACAAGTTTGTTCGCGGGATTGACAAGATAAAGACCTAATAGCTGTAATAAGCGTGCGTGTGTGTGATGCATGTGTTCCAACCCCCATTTCTGTCTCCCTTTTACTTAACCGCTTACGATGGCTAGTTTTAAGGCATATTTTGATTAGTATACCTTATGCTTTGCATGCGTGCATTCATTCATCTGTTTTACATGCACCGGGCTCGTCGCATCATACAAACCAGCATTGTATTTCAATACACTTACTTGAATACGTGTTCAATAGCATGTTATCAAGTGTTGCATTTCATATGCTATCTTAGAATAGCCGAGCCTATCTTAGTTGCATTTTTCATGTGTTGCATTAGCCATCTTAACATGAAGTAGGATCATGCATGATTTCTAACTAGTTCTCTGGTTTGGCTCGGAGTACACTGTGAGTGTTTATGCTCTAGCATAATGCATGTGTGTTAATGTTGCCATGAAAGCATGCTTGCCATGAGGCTAACTGCTTAAGTGTTTAACTACCTGAATGCCTGTGGGTGAAGGTTGGATTACTTGAATTGGAACAATTCATCAAATCCCCGATTTAGCCTACTTGCGAGTAGCAAACTTCGAATCATTTTCACAAACGAACATGCAATGTCTTGTTCCAAATTAGGTGATCTAGTCTATACTTGTATGCTGTGCGCATCACGTAGTAAGATTAGCTAATTAACCGGAATAAGAACACATGTGTTTTCAAAAACAAAATATCATGCTTAGTACAGGCCGATCTTTGATCGGGCGAGCGGGGGTGCTCATTGCATGACCTTCCCCTCTCCTACCCAAGTTCTCGAGCCGAGACAACTTTGGTGATGACGGACACGTGGCCTTAGGCACGCGTTAGGGTTTCCTAAATTCCCCCCAAAATAAAATATTTAGGTTACGACTCTGTATCTGGCAAAACAGTCCATGTTTGGCACTTCTTTATAAAAAATCAGTTTTCCAAAACGATTTGCCGGATTTGGACTCTTTGGTGATTTATCGGTCTCACATTGCACTTTGTGAGATTAGATTTAGAACCGTGACATTGGGTCTGAACTGTAGTAGCCTCAGAACAAAACGAGATTTCGCGCCATCGCGCGCGGATATCGGAGAATTCTCGGGGCTCGTCTACAACCTCTATTTTGGATTATTGTCTGAATTTATTTTTCACATGATCTGAGTGAATGTGAGGTACTAGTATAGCCTATTACTCTGCTGCTATTACACTCTGCCTTGCTCTCGTTATTATCTTCACCAAACCATTATTTGGACTGTTTGGCTTTCGTTGCTATGCCAAGGTCAATTACGATTTATTTTTTAGTGGTAATTTCTGAAAAAATTACGTATTTTGTGATTGATATTACGAAATTTTATGATAAATTCACATATTTAGTGGCACAAAATGCACCAATAAATGGGTACATACAAAATCATCAGTGTGTTTGGTTTCAATTTTATGGATTCAAGTTTTTAAAAATTGAGTTTGTTTGTTTGTTTTTTATTTTTTTTTATTTTTTAAAATTTTTAATTTTTAAATTTTTTATAGATACACCATTTTTAGATGTATCTAAAAATTAAAATATTTATAAAAAATATTTATAAAAATTAATAAATACACATGAATATGAAAAATATACTGAATTCTCATTTTTTTTATTTTATATTTTTGATATTTAGTAAATTTTCTAAATATTTTTTTCACAAATAGTATAATGCTTTTTAGATGTATTTATGTTAGATATATCCAAAAATTAAAAAAAAATTTGCTTAGAATATCAAAAAAAAATTAGTAAAAAAAAAATATGAAAAATAAAAAATTTTAATTTTCTGTAAGTGAATCTTGAAAATCCATACCAAATACATACATACATACATAATGCAAACATGAAATTCTTTTACTACACGTAAAGCATGTACATATATACATAATGCAAACATGGACTGGCTTTTCGTTTAAAAAAAAAAAAAATATGGACTAGTTTTGATGTGAATTTTTTTTTTTTCTCTCTTAAATGTATCCAAGAAGCAGCCCTCTATTTGTTCAATAGGAAATTTGAAATTACAAATGTATTTTTTTGAAAACCAAACACGTATCTATTTTTAAAATATAGTTTTCAAATTATTTTTTGAATAAATAATTCAAAAAACTTAAATCAAACATTTTATAATACATGAAAGTGATTTTCATATACCGTATATAAAAACAGTATTATGATAAAAGAGTTGTGTCGTTGGAGTTATTGATTTTATCTATGATGTGACGCGACTTAATATTTTTTTTGTTTTTTTGAACTAACAGGTGGCATGAAAAAGTTATTTGGTGGTAACACGGTTGTTTGCTGTTTTAAGCCTTCGTTTGAAATTTAGGTTAGTTTTTTGATTTTTTTGTTATTTTAACTTAGGGTTAAGAGACTCGTTTGGGATAAATTTTTTGACTTTTTTGACTTATGTGAAAAAAAGAATGAAATGATTGTAGGTTAGATGTGACATTTTATCCTATTTGACTAAAATAACATATTTTGTCTTATATCACTATTTTAACTCAAATCATCTTTCCAAATGGTTAAGGTCTATAATTTTATATTGAATGATTAATAAATAATGGAGACATGGTGATTTGCGAAGGATAATGACCACATGGCACCCTTGGACTACGAATTGTTTTTTTCAATAACTTATATACAATTGTACAATGTTTCACATTAAATTATTTATATAAAAAAATTAGACCAATCTTTTTTAAGATTTAAAAAATATATTAAGTACCATAAAATTTGACATAATTTTCTTCAAAATTTATTAATTTAAATAAAGTTTAACTAATTTCTCAACAGTATTTTACTAGTTACATGAATAGAAAAATGATGCTATTTATTTAATATTAGAATATATACAGTATATTCATATTTATTCTTGTATTTATAGGAAAATTTTATAATACACTCTTTTTTTGGATGTGTACTGGATGTATAGTTATGAACTTTGTGATCTTTGATTATAACTCGTTTTGTTATTAATTATGAGTATAATTATATTAAATTTATAAGATTAATTGTATTTAATAGTAAATTAACTCGCAACAAATGGTAATTAGAATCCTATTAACTAGTAAACTTATTTATTAGGAGTGAGGATGATTTAATTTGGTTTGTTTAAGAATAAACTAATGACTAAACGATTCTTACTGATTTTTGAAATTTAGAATGAAAGTGTAGAAATTTTAAAACCAAATCAAACTAGAAAAGTAGTTTTATAACATGATCGCAAAATATTACTAAAAAATTTACTGGAACAACAAACAAATAAAAATAATTTACATGATTATTTAAAACCTAATTCCACTACTATTCATTTAAATATAATTTACTACTTAATAAAGGTTCACCTACTACTACATTAAATTATTAAATAAATTATTTGGACATGTTAGGTATTTTTGAAAAATATTTGAATTTATAAAAATTACTAAATAATTTTCATTTATCTTCCTTATTGAAATTTCACTTACTACTCAATTAAATCTCACTTACTAATAAGACTCCACAAACTACTCAATCAAACTTAACTTACTACTCAACCACCACCACCACCACCACCACCACTATTACCATGCCACCACCATTACTACCACCACTTTCATCATCATTGCCATTGTTGCCATAAACATCACTAAAATTTTACTACCACTACCATCACTATCTTTACCACCACCATCGCCAACAACACCACCATCAACGCTACCATGCCACTATTGCCACCACTACTACCACCATACCATTGCCACTACCACAGTCACCACCACCACTACCACCACCATCATATCACTATTACTAATCAATCAAACTCCATTTATTACTCAATCAAATATGATCTACTACTCAATAAGACACTACTTAATTGAATTTGACTTACTACTTAATTAAATTTCACTTACTATTCAATTAGATTCTACTTACTATTTCATCAGATTTATTATTGTCCTTAAAAAAGTTGAAAAATGCTCATTGAGCTTCCATTTAGTACTTAATGAGCTTCCATTTGCTACTTCACTAGAGTCCTCACTACTCAATTTTAATTTCACTTTTTTTTTTATTAGCAAAAGAAAAGCCTTTATTGATCAAAAAGCATACACATATGATTAATACATCAATAAAGCGAGGGAGTGCTAAAGCACATCATAATAGAACCTCCTAATCGCAACTAGGTTGGCACTAAGGGGCCTACATGATCTAGAGCAAGCACTTCCCTCCAGTTGGTCAGAGGCCAACAAAGGGAAAAGAAACCCCATGAACACCCTCCACCCCTACAAACCAATCCACCACCTGGCATTTCGGCCCAAACTCTTGTGTAGTATCTTTCTAACAAGATGCAAATTAGCCACCAACTCATGCACTGAGTAGAAACAATCTCTCGAATCAGCTTTAAACCATAATGCAACTCTTGTCTTTATCAATTCACTTAACTCCACCATCATAGGTTGTTTCCAATTAAACACACAATCATTCTTCATCCTCCATATAGACCAGAAAGTAGCCAATGGGATTGCCTTCTAGATTTTGTCTTTAACCTTCCTTCATTTGAACCCTCTCCACCAATCCAGCAGACCTTCAACATTATGAGGTGATACCCATTTCTACTTAATGAACTTCCGCTACTTCACTACACTCCACTTACTACTCAATGAGCTTCCACTTACTACTTCAATAGACTCCACTATCTATTCAATTTTAATTTCACTTACTACTCAATGACTTTCCACTTATTAGACTCTACTTACTACTGAATTTTGGTTTCACTTATTTCTTAATGAGCTTCCTTTTGTTATTTCACTATACTCCACTTATTACTCAATGAGCTTCCACTAACTATTTCACTAGACTTCACTTACTACTTAATGAGTTTCCACTTACTATTTCATTATACTTAACTTACTACTCAATTTCGGTTTCACTTACTACGTAATGAGCTTCAACTTATTATTTTACTAGACTTTACTTACTACTCAATGAGTTTCCACTTACTATTTCATTATACTTAACTTACTACTCAATTTCGGTTTCACTTACTACTGAATGAGCTTCCAGTTACTACTTCACTAGACTCCACTATCTACTAAATTTTGATTTTGCTTATTACTCAATGAGTTTCCACTTACTATTTTATTACACTTCACTTACTACTTAATTTTGGTTTCATTTACTACTCAATAAACTTCTACTAGCTATTTCACTATACTACTACTGAATGAGTTTCCACTTACTATTTCATTATACTTCATTTATTACTAAATTTTAGTTTCACTTACTACTCAATGAATTTCCATTTACTACTCAATTTTGGTTTCACTTATTACTTCATTACATTAAACTTACTACTCAATTTTGGTCATGACAATGCCATCATAACAATTATAAAAGATCCACTCTTGGTTTCTGATCCAAAAATTTCAAGCTTCTCTAATGATGGTGATGATGATTTTGTAAACTATTTGTCAAATAGTTTATGTGTTCATGAAAAACCATTATATATGTTGTTATGAATATCGTGAGTAAAGTCATAATGAAACGTATTGTGTTAGTAAAATCAAATTGTATAAATTTTCTCCATTTTCTACCAAATCAAATGTCATTTCAAATACATCTTTTTCAATTAGTTGATTCATACACTTAACATCTCGTTTAGTTAGGAGATCATCAGAATTAAGGATATTCTCTTTATTGTCAATGTTGTACTCACCAGTGTTAAAATCATCATCATCATCATCATCATCATCATCATTATGTAATTCATATACAGTGTTGTTATGCCCAATGTTGCCTTCTATCTGTGGTAAGTATAATAAAATTAATTAGATCAAACCAAATGGTAAGTGATATTATAATTAGTTAATGAGATTTCAGTTATTATTTTATTAGATTTCACTTACTACTCAATTAAATTGTACTTACTATTTAATGAGTTTCCACTTACTAATTCATTAAACTTTACTTACTACTCAATTAAATTTCACTTATCACTTGAAATCTCTACTTACTACTTCATTGCACTTCACTTAGTACTTCATGAGCTTCTAGGTACTACTTCATTAGACTTTACCTGCTACTCAATCAAACCCAACTTATTACTCAATGATACTTGACTTTCTACTTCATCAGATTTGACTTACAATTAAATAAAACCCCATTTAAAAGAGTGTCACACTAATTGATAAGTCGTTTCAAAACAAATGATAAGATAATTCATAACGAGTGATAAACAAATTTAAAAATCTAACCAACTTTAGAGAGTGTCATAGTATGATCTCATTTATTACTAAATGAGATTCCACTTACTATTTAATTAAATTTGACTAACTACTTTGTTAAATCGCATTTACTACTTAAGGAGATTTCACTTACGACTTCATTAGACTTAACATATTACAATTAAATTCCACTTATTATTCAATGAGACTTCACCTACAAGTCTATTAGCCTTGACTTATTACTTAATCAAACATTTGACTACTGACAATTATTGAGTGGTACGTAGAATTAGAACGAATAATATGACTTGACTTAACAACCATTGATTGATAATTAGAATTCGAACAAATAATAAGTATTATATTTAAGAGTGATAAGCACTATCACAATTGATTGTAAGTAAATTAAAATGTTTACTTATTATTCGATTTGACTTGACTTACTATTCAATCAAATATGACTTAATAATCAATGAAATTTCACTAACTACTTAGTACTACTCTACTTACTATTCAATTTGACTCAACTTATTATTATATCAAACTTAATTTACTACTCAATAAAACCCCACTTACTATTATTAAACCTTACTGTCATAACCCAAACCTGCCTCTATAGGTTTAACGACGTAACTGGCCAGTAATCCTGGGATTACCGAAGGCCTCTTAACAGAATAACAAAATACAAGGGGCTGCAAAAGCAATTATACAAAATATACGTAGTCTATTAAGCTGTGCTGACATACATGGGACAAAAATTTAAAACTTTATATAAACATAGACATGTATGACGTCACAGTACATAAGGCTTATGGCAACGTGTAGATACAACCAAACAGGTACTTAACCCAATACATAGATAGACAAAACATCAATACATAGATAGACAAAACATTTAACATCTTCTTAAGATTCACAAATTGCCTTAACAAAAGGGAACCTCCCCAGGAGGCATAGTAGCTGGCTGACTAAAAACCCTCCAGGCAGTAGCTTCAGCCTAGTCACGCGCCTGCTCACCTACATACATAATATAAATAGTGAGGGGAAGCCCAGTGAATAATAACAGAGTAAAAGGGTTAAATGAACGATGTCTTACAACTAATTTGGTAAACAACAACAAATTCATAGTCATGACAGAAATCAAAATTCATACTTAATCTTACGTCTGTTAGTGTTAACAAATCACATACAGAGTATCAAAGATCATACTTGTCAGTTCCATAGAGGAACATCTGGCCGGGTGCTGATAACTTGTTAGTTCCATAAAGGAACCTCCGGACTAGGAACAGATAACTTGTCAGTTCCATAAAGAAACCTCCGGTCTGGGAACAGATAACTTGTCAGTTCCATAAAGGAACCTCTGGTTTGGGTACATATAGCATACTTGAACCACAAAATTAATGTCACAAATATTTTCAGGATTAGACAATCATTCATTATACAGAACATACCATTACATAAAACAAGTCTTATTCCATATACAGAAAATACATAAAATTGAACATAGCTTTACTACGTTATTACTCACAGTTGGCTCCAAAGCAAACAAACGAAGTAAGCAAATCAGATATCATGGGGTGCGTGACCTACATAGATACAGAACGAATACGTATTGAATTACATACCCGGATTGGGCTTCTTAGGATTATGGTGGAAGGTGGTTGCTAATGGTTGCTCTCTACAATAGTTGCAATCTTGGTTTTTGCTTTATTGGATGGATGTTTACTAGATTGGGCTTCAGAGGTGTTGCTACATTATCTTGGTTATTTTTGTTGTTCTGTTATCTGTCTTTCTTTAGTCTTTCTTGCATTGGTTCCTCACCAACTAGGAGGTTGGAGCTTTATCTAGCTCCAAGCTTCTCTTTATTGATGTAATTTATTGTACATTGTATGTGTTTCATCAATAAAGTTTTCTTTGCCGATCAATCCAAAAAAAAAAAAACTTAATCCTTTCTTATCTTGGTGTGTTTCTACTTCTTATCCTCATTATTATGTCTTAATCTTGGCCTAGGAATGCCTAGGATGCAATGACGATGCTAAAATGCAGTTAGAAATACTTAGCAAAACTTGCTAAAAACAAGGGTCTCGCTCAAGTACAACTTCCTTCACTCGAGCTGACAGGCAAAAATGTGAGGGGCCGCTCGAGCAGTCTTTAAACTTTGAAAAAGTACTGGTCATGTGATTTCTCCGATCGATGACTGCTCGAGCGTAAGACTAAAGTCCTCGCTTGAGCACAACTCCTGTCGCTTGAGCGGTCTGCAAAATGTGTAAACTTCTGAGAGCTTGCATTTCACCCTTGAGCCAACTTTTGGTCGCTTGAGTGGAAGTGCAAGATCACAGAGTGGTTGCTTGAGCGCAACTTTTGTCGCTCGAGCGGAAAAGCAAAATCTGGAATTTTCAAATTGCGCTCCCAACACTACTACAAAAATAGTTAAAGATCACACTTTGACAAAAAAAAATATCTCACTTTTATTGAAAGTGTGATAAAAAAAATTAGATTGATATTTTAATCACACTTAATTTGATTGAGTGTGATAATATTTATATTTTATGTCACTTTGCAATTAAATGTGATTATATATACATTTTTTTAATCACACCTTCTCATTAAAGTGTGATTACATATACACTATTACTTTTTAATCATACTTTTTAAATAAGTGTGATTATATATATATATATTTTAATCACACATTCTAATTAAAGTGTGATTATTTATATATTTTTTAATCACACCTTCTAATTAAAGTGTGATTATATATACACTACTACTTTTTAATCACACTTTTTAAATGAGTGTGATTATATATATATATATATATATATTTTAATCACACATTCTAATTAAAGTGTGATTATTTATATATATTTTTAATCACACATTCTAATTAAAGTGTGATTATATATACAATATTACTTTTTAATCACACTTTTTAAATAAGTGTGATTATTTATATATATTTTTTAATCACACATTCTAATTAAAGTGTGATTATTTATATATTTTTTAATCACACCTTCTAATTGAAGTGTGATTATATATACACTACTACTTTTTAATCACACTTTTTAAATGAGTGTGATTATATATATATATTTTTAATCACACATTCTAATTAAAGTGTGATTATTTATATATATATTTTTAATCACACATTCTAATTAAAGTGTGATTATATATACACTATTACTTTTTAATCACACTTTTTAAATAAGTGTGATTATTTATATATTTTTTAATCACACATTCTAATTAAAGTGTGATTATTTATATATTTTTTAATCACACAATGTAATTAAAATGTGATTATATGTACATTACTACTTTTTAATCACACTTCCTAAATACGTATGATTGTATAAAATATTTGAAATTGATTTTTATATAAAATATACAATTCCCAAATTTTTAATCGCCCTTAATCTGATTGAGTGTCATAATATTTATTTTTTATGTCAATTTCTAATTAAGTGTGATTATATATATAGGGTAAATTACACTGACACCCCCTGAGGTTTATATTTATTACAGTTCTCCCCTCACGTTTTGGAAATTACATCTCCCTCACTGAGGTTTAAAGTTTCATTACAGATTTTCCCCTCAACAATTTAATTTTTTTAAAATACTAATTTTGCCCTCACTAGGTAAATTACATTGACACCCCGTGCATTTTAGAAATTACAATCCCCTCCCTAAGGTTTAAAGTAGCATTACCAATTGCCCCCTCGGTTAGTATTAGTTGGAAAAAAAAATTCATTAAAAAAAAAATAATTGGAAAAAAAATTATTTGAAAAAAAATAAATTGAAAAAAAAAATAAATTGAAAAAGCAATTGTTAGTAAAATTTGTAAATTTCTATTTAAAAACCAACATAAACTTATTTTTTGAATTTACGTTTTTTTCCTTAAATTTACAAATTGAGACAACAATTTATTAATAAAAAAAATTATCAAATAAGTTTTTATAACAGTTTTTTAAATTTTTGCAAATATAAATTGAAAACTGAAAACGAAATAGTTACCAGACAGGCATCAGATGGTAAAAATGTCGTAAAATTAACAAATAATTAAATAAGTTACAAACATAAGAAATGACTTATCAAAAGATTCTTAGGCTATGTATGGTTTGATTTTTAGAAAAAAAAATTTAAAATTTAAAAATTAATTTGGTTAAGAGATAAAAAATAAAAAATAATTATCATTTTTATATAATTTTTATCTTTCTAGTGGTTAGAAATAATTTTTTATAAATTAAATTGAAACAGCCATACACATGTATATAACTTGCCCAAAAGTTAAAATGATCATTATTTTTTACCCTTAAATGATAATTATTATTATTTTTTTCTTAACCAAATTAATTTTTAATTTTTTAAAAAAAATTTCTAAAAATCAAACCATATATGGTCTAAGAATCTTTTGATAAGTCATTTCTTACGTTGATAACTTATTTAATTATTTGTTAATTTTGTAATATTTTTACCATCTAAAGCCTGTTTGCCGTTTAATAACACTTACGTTTTCAGTTTTCTGTTTACATTTACAAAAATTTAAAAAACTCAAATAAAAACTTGTTTGATAAATTTTTGATTTATAAATCAGTGGCCTTAGTTTATAAATTTGGCTAAAAAAATGTAAACTCAAAAAATGTGTTTCCGTTTTGAGTTTTGAGTTTTGAGTTTTTTTTTTTTTTTTTTACCACCCAAAACTAACCACCACCCGCCACCATTTTCCATCACCGTCTTCCGCCACTACCACCCACCGCCTACCACCACCTGCCACCACCACTCACCACCCACCTGCCACCATCACCCGCCACCACCACCCACCTGCCACCCACCAGCCACAACCACCCACCACCCACCTGTCACCCACTCGCCGCCACCACCCACCCATCGCCGCCGCCGCCGCCGCCGCCACCACCACCCATTTGCCACCCACCCGCCATCCGCCACTGCCATCCACCGCCCGCCACCTACCTGCCACCACCACTCACCAGCCACCCACCACCACCAGCCACCTGCCACCCACCCACCACCACCCACCCACCCACCACCACCACCCACTCGCTACCACCCACCACCGTCACCCACTGACCCACCACCTACCCGCCACCACCCACCACCACCCGTCATCCGCCACCCGCCTACCATCGCCACCTACCACTCGCTACCACCACCACCACCATTACCATTTACTCGTTACCACCCACCACCCACCACCATCCCCCACCCACCCACCATCACCAGCCGCCATCGTCACCCACCTATCCACCATAACCACTAGCCACCACCCGTCACCACCGTCACCACCACGCACTCGCTACCACCCGTCACCGTCACCTACCCACCCACCCACCACCACCACCACCACCCGCCATCCGCCACCCACCTACCACCACCACCCACCACCCGCTGCCGCCACCACCCACTCGCTACCACCCACCACCAACCATCGTTACCCAACCGCCCACCACCACCACCCACCCGCCACCACCAACTACCACCCGCTACCTACCATCCACCGTCACCACTTTCCCCCACCGTCTTCCGCCGCCACTTGCTGCCACTTGCCACCACTTGTCATTTCTCACTCTTTTTTTTATATTTTATATTTTTTTTAAACATTTTGTCAATTATCAAACGCGTTTGTAGTTTATGTTTTTCTAAAAATAAACAAAAAATAAACAAAAACCAGTTTATAAAATTTTTGTAAATATAAACTAAAAACGTAAACATTACCAAACAGACTTAATTTTTTTTTCAATTAATTTTTTTTCCAATTAATTTTTTTAGGTAAATTACACTAACACCCCCTGAGGTTTATGTTTATTACAGCTCCTCCTTCACCTTTTGGAAATTACATCTCCCCCCTGAGATTTAAAGTTTCATTAGAGATTTCCCCTTTTAGCAATTTAATTTTTTTAAATACTAATTTTTCCCTCGCTGGGTAGATTGCATTGACACCCCTCACATTCTAGAAATTACAATCCCCTCCCCAAGGTTTAAAGTAGCATTACCAATTGCCCCCTTGGTTAGTATTAGTTGGAAAAAAGATTCATTGAAAAAAAATTAATTGAAAAAAAATTTGTTAGTAAAATTTTTAAATTCCTGTTTAAAAACCAACGTAAGCTCGTTTTTTGAATTTACATTTTTTCCTCAAATTTATAAACTGAGACAACCATTTATAAATTAAAAAAATTATCAAACAAGTTTTTATTACAGTTTTTAAAATTTTTGTAAATATAAATTGAAAACTGAAAACGAAATGGTTACCAAACAGGCTTGATGGTAAAAATGTCGTAAAATTAACAAATAATTAAATAAGTTATCAACGTAAGAAATGACTTATCAAAATATTCTTAGGCTATGTATAGTTTGATTTTTAGAATTTTTTTAAAAAATTAAAAATTAATTTGGAAAAAAAATAAAAAATAAAAAATAATTATCATTTTAATATAATTTTTATCTTTCAAGTAGTTAGAAATAATTTTTTACAAATTTAATTGAAACAGCCATACATATATATAACCTACCCAAAAGTTAAAATGATAATTATTTTTTACTCTTAAATGATAATTATTTTTTATTTTTTATTTCTTATTCACACTTTTCACGCTTTAGTTCTAAATATGAATATATATATATATATATATATTTAATCACACTCCTAAATAGTATGAATGTATAAAACATTTCAATTTGATTTTTATATAAAATATACTATACAATTCGCGCCTTTATTCTACCCATACCCATGAATGAGAGAGACGACTCTTCCATTCCCCATTGAATTTCACAAACACGCAGGTCCCTTCTCCTTCTCCTTCTTCTTGCCTTCTGTTTCTGAAACGAAGCCCTGCTTCATCAGCTCCGAACCACCATTGAAGTTACTCAAATTTGTCTTTTAAAATCAAAAACCTCTTGAAATTTCTGGTGAGTTCTCTATTTTTATGTCCCTTCTGTGTGTATATATTTATGATTATGGTTATTATTAGTGGAATTTTATAGATATAGGTTTTTATGCCCCTTCTGTGTGATATAGGTTATTATTAGTGGAATCTGTAGGTAAGTTTTCAATACCCCCCTTTCCACGTTCAAGCTGAGTTCCTATGCCTTCATGAGACTCAAAGAACTGATGCTTTGTATAAGCTAAATAGATGCAAGGAGGAAATATTTTCTTACCCCTCTTAGTTATGTATGCTTTATTTCTTTAAAACTCTTCGAGGAGTCCTACAACATGATTTGGAATTCTTTGATAATTTTTCATGTGTTTGCTGACTGTTATGTTGTTAGTTTTTAAATATTTTTAATAATAAAATTATATTCATTCTTAAAAAAATAGTTGCATGTATTATTACAAAGTAGGAAACATGCATTTATTTTACTCAATAAGAACCTTCATCGATCTTGTACTTTTTATGCAATAGCGATATGCCAATTATGGTGCATTTTATTTTTTTTCCAAACCATCACCTTATTACATTATGTTGGGGGTGCTGCTGGATCTGATAATTTGGCTAGTAGTCCTGCTTTAGAATTCTTAAAATTACAGTACTTTAACTTTCATGTTTCTAGTGTTACATGTATGAATGGTCCATGATTAAAACTTTCAACTCCATATATAAATGGCAATTATTAGCACTGGTCTCTTATAGACACCTAACGTTTCCCTTTCATTTGCTTGAAGTCCTCTCAAAACAGAACTGCATTGTGACACTTTCTAACTCTCTCTGTCTGTGGTGTATTGGTTAACTCAGTTTGAAATTTTAGATGTTTTGGTGCTTACTGGAAACATGAATTTTTGGGCATATTTTTCATTCAGTTCACTATGTATATCAAGCGGAAAGTGGTGTTGTCAATGTCACTTGGGGAAATTGTATGATTTTGATACAATTTTTATACCCAATGATACCAAAATCTCACAAGTGAACCGATGAGCCAACCTCTCTACAATGTAAACAATCAAGGATAACACCCATTTTCAAACCATAGTTACCTATCAGGCCAATGAAGGGCCATTGCTTGCTCTGAATGGTGAAAGTTTAGGTTGTCAAGTGTGAGGACATGGGTTGAATATGAGTTTGGTTGCTTTGTATCTCAATAATTAACCACTATTTCTGGTCAGGCTTGTGCTCAGTCCTTGGCACCTACTATTTCTTTAATTTAACCAACAGTGGGCGATAGGACTTATTGATTGAAAGGTAAATTGTCTACCATCAAGAAACCATTTAACTATTTCTTTAATTTAACCAACAGTGGGCGATAGGACTCCTCGAAGAGTTTCAAAGAACTGGATACACAGCAAATAAGGAACATGCCATGAAGGAGGAAATATTTTCCAGATTTCTTCAATTGTTCTTAACCGACGCTTAATCCAACCATATCTCCTTTCAGTTTTATCCAACTTTGCTAGTTCTAATGAAATAGTTAACATAAAAACTTTCAAGATGATGGTCATCAAAAGAAATATATATATATATATATATATATATGCGAGTGGTAAATGAACTAAATGAAAACAAAGTATAGAATTGGACAAACCAGCTCCTTCAAAGATCTGTTGATATGAAGTAAGCTCCCTGTTGCAAAAATTTTGAACCAACTCTTCCCTTACAGATGGCTCCATGGCATCAACAACTAAGCAAGCATCTGCTAACTGCTGCAGTAGATTACTTTCTTCAAAATCTGAATCCTAAAATCCTAAAATCAGAAGCACACACAAAAGAAGCCAATCAATGTTATGTTTTTCCATAGTAGAGTGGCTGCCTCCATAACCAAGATCTTGTGCACTCAACCCTCATTTGGTTTCTCCCCAACACTTAACCCTCAAGAAATTACTCTCCACTCAAATTTATAATGGTAGCTGGAAGACCAATAAGCACTTAGTTGTTACTACTGCTGCAGAGTTGCTCTGCTGCTGCTGCTCTGCTGATGCAAGTTGTTGCTGCTGCTGCAAGTTGTTGCTGCTGCCAGTTGCTGCATCTTTTGGGAGGCAAACCACCTAAGTGAGTTAGGCAGCTCACTAGTCTAACCAGTTGCCACTGCTGCCAGTTTTTGCTGCTGCTGCCAGTTCCAGATTAGCTGGTTAGACTAGTGAACCAGAAATTCCCATTCAAATTGGATGTGTTTTACATGGCTAGAAAGGGTAGACAGAGTCATGTTTTTCTTTCTCTATTTTTTTTTATGGTTTGGAAGGTAATAAGTTATGAACATTAATTTTTGCAAACACGACCAAAATCACTACTTCTAGTACTAGCAGGACAGGGCTTAGCATCATACACAGGATTGCCCTTCTCAATGAATGGCATTATCTTTAATTTATATCAGGTCAGATTCTGTTCCCGGTGACTCTCAATTTTGGTTTGGTCGTAATGCAAGGGTTCTTTTTCTTTCTCTTTTCCTTTTTTTGATCTGTGTTGGAGTTTAAGTTGTTAGAGCTGGTAGTTTGATTGAGGTAGTTGAGCTATCAATTTTGGTTACTGGTTTGGTTCTGTGGCTGCTGCTGCTATCTGTCAATTTGATTTTGTGGCCGCTGTTGCTACTATTTTGGGGGGTTTTAGTTTGCTTTCTTGTTTCTTTGGGTTATCAATTAAGAACAAAAACCAATCACATATCTTATAACTAACAAAACCAAAATTGCTATATGTACAACAACCTAGCCAAAACTATAAAATACCGTAACTACATAGCAAAAAACATTCAGCAAGTAGCAAAGAAAGCAACATGAGCAAGACATCAAATGAATATACATATATATATATATATATATTTACACCTTCAAATCATTGATCCCCTCTCTCATGAATTGGTAAGTAGCTCAGACATTTTGTGTGGCTTTCTGTGACTTCTTTGGAACTATTGCATTCACATTCAAAGCGTTATTGTGCATCTCATGCAATTCTTCTAGGTTTTCTTACAAAAGTACATGATTGGGTAAAGATTTTGTTGATGGTTGGTGGGCTTAACAGAGGGTGGAGAGGTCTACATGATTGGGTTATTCTTACTGATTTTTTCTTTTTCTTTTTATTTTTGGTAACTGATAAGTTTCTCTGTCTCTTTGCTCTCTTATTTACTCTCCAGATTTGTTTCTCTTTGCTCTTTTATTTACTAATATATATATATGCATTTTATTTTGGTTGACATGGATATGGATTTGGATTTATAGATGTGTCTTGAATTTTGGATTTGCTGTCAAGGTGTTGCTTATTTGGTAGGTTATGCCTTATTTTGAAAGTTCTTGGGAATTAGTTGTTTAAAGTCTCCCTCTAGTAACGTGCTATAATTATTTAGTTTTAAAAGCCCTCTCTCATGTCACTTACACTTAGATGTACACTTAAAACAACAAAATAAGAGAAAGGTGTGTAGTTTTTATCTATTGATGTTATAATTTCTAATATCGTTAGTGATATTATTAGAAGTTACATTTTTAACTTTGTGTTATAGGGCAAACCATGTAAACTCGCGATAGGTTCCATTGAAAATATTGTTGCTCATGGTACGGTGTATGAGAGAATTGAACACAATGAAGCCATTCATATGGTGCCATTAGGAGAATCCAATGTATGTGTGTCTTTTGAAGTTGTTATTCAAAAAGATGCCCCTCTTCCTATACCTATCCCAGATGAGATGCTTATTGTTGGAGAAGCAGTGGGATTTTTTGTTGCTTAGCTCAAAAATCTTGTATTGGTCGGTGATGAGGTAAAATATTCAAACTTAGAAACTTGATTACAATTTCTTAAAGTTAAAGTTGACTTATATTTGTTTATTTTGAAAATTTTAAACTTAGGGAGCTTCAATTAATGTTGAATGTGGAAAATATCAAGAGTCCATTCAATCTTTTGTTTCATTAGTTGAGCATATCAAGTATGATGAAGCCATAGACATTCCACTAGAGAAAGACATATTTGGGGAGGAGATCAATATCCAACTTCAAAGAGTAGACATGGAGTACATATGTCATGTAAAAGAATTATTTGTTACATGTATCATGTTGTACATAAGGTAAGGAAAATTTGCTACATCAATAGTTATTTCTGCATATTTTATGAATTACGAATTTAATTAAAATTTGTTTATTTTATTAGTCATCTCCATCAAGTGTTGAAGGCTTCCAATTGGAGGAAACAATTTGTATTTGTTAACCCTTGTGTCGTTAGTGGAAAAACTATGGCTGGGGAGAAATCAAAATCAGTGTTGCTTGCAAGAAGATTAGAGGAGGCTATGCTAGAACAATTGGTTTTAATTCCTCATAATATTGGGTAATTATCTAAAACTATTTTATTCATGTGTTCAAATGATAATAAACTTATTAAGTTTATACTTGTGACTTGTTCAATTGTAGGTACCATTGGATATTGTTAGTCATTGATCTAACATTGATGATTTGGTACTTACTTGATCCGATTAATTCTAAAATAAACACAAGCTTTGAAATTGTAATAAACACGTAAGTTTGGCTAGTTCATACATTTTTAAGCAATTTGAGTTACTCTACAAATATTTTGACATTTGGAATTTCTTTTGTAAAGTGCTTTGAAAATTTATGAAACTACCCAAAGGAGGAGGAGGACCAATCCAGTTTGGAAAGTAGTTCAGGTAATCAATATCATTTTCTCTAATTTTATCATACTTATATTATGCTAATGATTGTTCAGCTTGATCATAACACTTTATATATAGTTTCTAATAATAATGAAAATGCTTTTATGTAGTCCCCGCAACAACCTACAAACGTGGAATGTGGGTTTTATGTAATGCGGTATATGAAAGACCTCATTAGAGATCAAAGCATCCTAAGAAAACAAAATGTGAGATAAATTCTAAACTTTTATTACTATTATATTCATGATACTTGTACATCTTCTTCATTATCTAATTGTTTGTAAATAACCTCTTGTAGTTCAATGGAAAAAAGACTTACACGAAAACTGAACTTGATGAAGTGCGAGTTGAATGGATTAATTTCGTACTAAAGAATATGAGTTGAAATTGAATGTAAGTATGATATAACTTCCGTTCTTTAAATTACTAATCAACAATTTCTTTAGTTGGTAAAGAATATATAATCACTTCAAGATTTCATTTTAGATTTGTTGATTCTATGTATATTTGGTTTTATGACTTTAAAATATCTGCTCATACATTGAAGACTTTCATTTTGGATTTATTGATTCTATGTATATGTCATATTTATATATGGTAATCCAAACATTTTATATTAGTAACAATCAAAGTTGTTATTCCTTTTCTATTGATGCAGGAGATGAAGAGTTAGTGTGATGAGAAAATGTTCGATTTTGTCTTTTGTAAGTCTCTACAAAAATATTAAGTTTATTCATATGCTTCTATCGGTTTCTGAATTAATTTGTGTTTTTATTTTTCAGGTCAGAAATTTCTTGGAAAAATGCAAAATATGGTCAAAGAATTCAACAACTTAGTTTTTTCAAGTTTTATTTTTTATTTTTTAATACATGTAAGCATAGTTAAAAACTTTTTACTAATTCCTTTGTATATACTTTTTGAATATTTAACTTTCATTTATGAAATATATAACGTTATTCCATTCAATATATGGTTGTGATTCAAAATATAGTATATAGTGTGTATTACATTCTTCAAATGCATATAACATGTGACCTTATCTGAATATTAATCACGTGTTTTATTATATATTAATCACACTTAAAATCTGTGATCTAAATGTTTATTATCACAGGTTTTATTAGTTATTAATCACACTTAAAAGATGTGATCTAAATGTTATTAATCACACTTAAAAGATGTGACCTAAATATTTTAAATCACACTTAAAAGGTGTGATATAAATGTTATTAATCACACTTAAAATGTGTAATCTAAATATTTTTAATCACACTTAAAAGGTGTGATCTAAATGTTATCAATCACACTTAAAAGGTGTGATCTAAATATTTTTAATCACACTTAAAACGTGTGATCTAAATATTATCAATCACACTTAAAAGGTGCGATCTAAATATTTTTAATCACATTTAAAAGGTGTGATCTAAATCTTATCAATCACACTTAAAAGGTGTGATCTAAATGTTTTTAATCACACTTAAAAGGTGTGATCTAAATGTTATTAATCACACTTAAAAAGTGTGATTAAAAATGACCCCTTTTAATCACACACCCAAAGATCACACTTTAATAAAACTAAAAATGTGTGATTAAATAACAAACATCACACAAAAAAAGTGTGATCTTTATCTGTTTTTGTAGTAGTGCAATCTCCAAACTCGAATCATACACTTTAAAACTCATTGTTTTGGGCCTAAACTCCAGAAAGCATTTAGAAACTTGTAAAATACTATGAAATGGAGATCATTTTGCCAATCAAGGCCGAAAAACATGCCAATTGTTGAAAACTTCAACTTGAAATTGGGAAACATACCATTACATATCATGCATGCAATTCTTGGCTACAAAGCTTTCAAAACATGATCAAATAAGATAAAATGGTATGAAACTTAAAGAATTTCCAAACCCAAGCTATGATCAATGCATGCATGTGAGAATTCTTTCACAAACAACATCAAAACCCCAAGAAATGCCCTTGCATGCAAGGTATGACTTATTCCCCTTAAATCTTGCTCAATTCTCTTACTTAGTGACCAAAACTTCTTGAATTCTCTTCATTAACAATTTAAATACAAGAATAGGAATCAAATACTCACTTAAGACCCTCAATTGAGCTCTAGGTTATTATATCTTTGAGCCTTCAAGTGAATTTCCTCTAGATGGCTAGCAATTCCCTTGTTTGATTTCAATCCTCTTGGTCTCTCTCTCTCTCTCTCTCTCTCTCTCTCTCTCCCTCTTCACACGTTGGAACCAAAAGATAAGGAATGATAGTGTGTAAAAGGTTCTAAGGTTTACATTAGCCTTATATAGGCTTCACTAGTGGGCTTAACTAACCTTAATTAACTTAGGCTAGGCAAGGGTATTAATTAATCTAAATTGATTTGTTCCGAATCAAATTTCAATTGAACCTACTATAATGTTCTAAAAATTCCAAATAACACATAACCAAAGTCAATTTTGTGATCGAATGCTGACAAGGCCTTCAATTCGCAGAATAGAACAAAATCAGAGATAGATATTCCTACACATAACAGATAGAAACTCATATAACACATAACACATGTAATGAATGCAAAATTCCACCTTAATTAACTTATTAAGCATTATTAATCATGGATTATACGTTAATTATGGGTTGGGATTGTTACACTTGCTATCAATGAAAGCCCACTTACTATTGAGTCGTAAGTAGTCCAATAACTAGTAAATATTGTGTTTATGAATGGTGAGTATTATCTTAATGAGTCATAAGTATGGTCATAATAATTGGTAATTATTGTCACAATTTATATATTATAAGTAAATTAAAGGGTAAATTATACAAATAGTCTCTGTAGTTTACACGATGTGTCAATTTGGTCCATGTTGTTTCAATTTGCTCGATTTTGCGCCTTAATTTAACGAATTGTGTCATTTTAGTCCAATAAATAACGATTGTTAAGTTTGGTGCCTATAAGTCCAGAGGCAGTGATACCATTAGTGTATCCATCAGTGACTTTGTCAATAACCACATGAAGAAAGGAAAAAAGAAAGGGAAAAAAAAAGAGGGAGCTAGAAATCCCATGTTAATAGGTAGATTTTTTGGGTTTGCTAGAAGATTAGGGCAAGTTGGAGCTGAATATGTAAAGTAACCACAAAGGGGTAGTGAACAAATCTGCAGTTGTTGCTCTATCAAGGTCATCTACAAGAAAATCACATCCTAATGGTGTCAATCAAAAACTTCATGAGGAACAGTGAACACTTTATTTGGGAAAGAGTTTGGAGCTTAATTGCAAATGTGACGGCCGGGTCTCTCTCTCTTTTTTTTTCCTTCTCTTCGGATTCGTTCTCTTTTGTTCTCGTTGGAATTGAAACATTCGAAAATAATTCTAAAAATAATAGTCCTTAATCCAACTGTGTTCGTTGTTGACTATCACTCGTTTCAGGAGGTGGGGGGTCTGGTCTGGAGTGCCCAGGAGAGGAACAGGGTTTTTTCTCGGCTGTTGGGCCAGGGACGCACGTGCGGGGCCCAGGGCCGTAAGTGTGGGATTGAGCTACACGTGCGGGAGGCCAAGCCACATGTGCAGGAAGAGGGGAGCTTGGGTTGGTTGCACACTGCTTAAATTGCAGGTGTGGGCTGAGGTGCGGGAGGAACGCCACATGTGCGGGGGTAAGGACCGCACGTGCGGGAAGGGGCGCTCCGCACGTGCGGGGTTGTAGCCAAACCTCTATTTTTTTTATGTTTTTGGTTCGAATATATCACTCATTTTACACATCTCTCTCTCACTCTAAACCCTATTTTTTCTCATCTTTCTCTCTAGAAAACTTCCTCACACACTAAAACTCCTAGATTTTGCAAATTTTTGGGTCAAGATCATCATCTTCTTCCTCTAATCTTGAAGATCTAAAGTTAGGGCTTCATTTGGTGTGGTGGAAATCCAAGACCCTCTTCTCCTTGATACTAGGGTTTCATCTTCTCTTCATCATCAACACTTTGAGGTAGGGAATTCTTGAGTTATATATACAAGTTTTGCTTCATAAATGTGGTTTTAAAGCTTTCATAATGTTGTTGTGTGATTTCAATCTTGCACTAAATGAAGAGAGAGAAAAAGGGGCTTTTGAAAGAGGGGCTTAAATCCCAACTTTCTTCTTATCCATGAGAATGTCCTTTTGCAAAACTTAAGAAAAATATATGTTTTGATTGGATTTCACTATGAAATGGGAGGATGTTGAATTTTAATGAAAAACCCTAGAAATTTCGGAATTTTCGGAAAACATGGAATTGTCCATGGAAACTTCTTATTTTCTTTCATAAAAAGATGAATGTATAGTGATTTCATAATGTGGTTTTCAAAAGTGGGGAAATTGTATTAAGCACTATTGATGAATGAATGATGATATGTATAATTGTGAAATGAAAGATTTTAGCTATGAATTAAATACACTATGGTTACTTTGTGAAAGAATAATGACGACTGGAAGTGGGATTTATGATTGTGGATAATTGTTGTAGAGTGGTTTGAAATGGAGAAATGTTATGAGATTTTACATATATTGCATCATGATCTCAATTGATTCATTATCATATTTGCATATCTTGAAATGAGTTGGAAAATGTTTATTTTGAGAAAGACTTATGTTGGAATGAGAACTATGAGTTGTGTTATGGGGTAAAACGTTGGTAAGTCCAGTTAGGGGGTGTAGATGAATTTGATAAGTTGGCCTGAGTGTCCATGGTGAAAGACCAGAAAACCGTGCGGATAAGTGTCGAGCCTTCCGGTTAATACCGGTAAAAATGACAGTTTGGTGGTACTCGTAGAGTCTACTCGCAGACACCAACTTGGGATTACCAGTGTCGTATTTACCGCCCCTATTTATTGAAATTGGACGGTTGAATTGTGTTTAGATGGCAAACTTATTGGTAGAAAAAAATGAGATCTTCAAGAAGAGCATGAAATGAAATTTCTTTCAAGAACATGGCATGGCATTGACATTTGCATTTTTGTTGAGAATTGCATAACTGTATATACTTTGTTAGAATTCTCTACTGGGCTTTATGATCACCCCTATGGGATTTGGTGCAGGTAAAGACGTGGTGATCCCCCCAAGTTGAGGGAACGGATATTTGTGAAGAGTACATAGCTCTTATTTTTGTTGTGATATTTTTGTAAAGCTTGGGGCTAACGTGTATTGGGTCCGACAGACCACTTTTGTGTAACCGGGCTATTGCCTTGGAAGATGTAAGCCCTTAAGGGCATTTTATTGTTTTGTGATTAGATGCTTCACATGCTATAGATTCATGTATTCTTTGTGCTGTGAATGTATACCGCATGTGGAACTTTGTATTAAACCCATTTATTTATATATATGAAGTTGGAAGACTTATTGTCATTGTATAGTGAATGTTTGTTAATTTGGGGAGTTCATGTTGAATAAATTTCGGGACGTTGCAATTTGGTATCAGAGCTACCGGGTTTGAATACTTGGGGCTCGCGGGAAGTGGTTGTTATACCACCATGGGTTCATTTTGCATGATTAGGAAATGTTTTGTTTAATTGTGATTATGTGATAGCATGCTTACGTGACTATATGCGTATGGGATTAGACTTTTGGGATGTTATTTGCGCCTATTAGACTCCTTGAGGTCTTATTAGAAGAGTACTTGATCAATACTCCTTCTACTAAGAATTCTTGGCCTCTCATGGAACAAATCTCATCTCTAAAGGATAATTTGTATGTGTTTATGTGACTACGTGCTTATGTGGAGTGAATTGAATTGTTTGTGTGTAGAATGTATATAGTTTACAGTTTCACGCACGAGGCAAGTTACGAGCACATTTGGAATGATGTGCTAAATTGTTTACTTTTATTCTCAATTAGGATGTCAGGAAGGATTCGAACACGAGGTGGTAGGGGTGGTAGGCGAGGTCGAGGTCATCGGGGTGTACATGAGATACCGGTCCATGAGGTTTCGGTACAAGAAGAGGGTTTAGGCCAAGCTAACGTGGCCGAACAAGTGGGGCAAGTGGAGGTGCCAGGGCAAGCCGATCAAGCCGCAATGGGGGCCCTAGCCCGAGAAATGGCGAGGGCATTGAGGGAGTCCATGAATATACTTAGGGTGGAGACCCAAGCAAGGGAAAATGTTGCGGAAACAAGGGTGAACTTCCTCACGAGGGAGTTTTTGCGGGCCAAACCAGATGAGTTTCATGGTGGCCCCGATCCGCAGAAGGCAAACGAATGGCCAGAACAAATGGTAAAGACTTTTGAGATGCTCCATATAGGAGATAGTGAGTTGAGGGTGACTCTTGCGAGTTACTACCTCAGAGGGGATGTAGGGCAATGGTGGAAGTACGCCAAGGGTCGAATAGCACCAACATGGGAGGCATTTGTAGTAGCCTTCCAAGACAAGTGCCTACCCCTGACTGCTAGGGAGAGGTTGAGGTAGGAATTCAAGGACCTCAAGCAACTAAATATGTCTGTGGCCAAATTTGAAGTGGCTTTCTCTAGCTTGTCTCAGTTTGCACCGGAGTTAGTAGCAACGAAAGAGCGCCGTTGCATTAAGTTTGAGCAGAGGTTGAGAATGAAGATTTTGTTCAAGGTTGTCGGGAACATGATCTGAGATTATGATTGTCACGCCCCAAACCCGCCCCTAAAAGTTCGGGCATGACCCATACAGAAACGGACACTTAACCTGATATACATATCATATGGGGCCTGAACGGAAGCATTTAATATAATAAAATAACATAGAAAAGCATCCATTGAGCTAAATCTAGCGTGCCAGGATCACATTCGTGACAGTCATTTATTTTTAGACATACCCATACACATACATGACCGCATAAACAAACATTGGTATAGAAAGGGGTCATATACATACATTTTAACCTCAGGTAAATAATTAAAGTGTAAGCCAAAATCATAACAAAACTTGACATAAATGCATAGACTTGGTCTGGGAGCCAGGGCATACTGAGGTTGACAACTGAAAGGTGAGCTTCAAGGGTTAAGACGGACTCCCAAAGTGATTACCTACAGAACGGACATAATATAAAGTGAGCGAAGCTCAGTGAATAATAGCACATAAACGATTCAATTCTCAACTTGAATTATAATACATATCAATGCATACATAAATAATGAGGCATAAGGTTAATTGATTCTGTATTAATTCTTGAACGGCCTATGGCCCAGTCTTGAAACATATTGACTTGAAACATAATATCTTGGAATATAATGGCTTTAAGCCCTTAAACAAAGTGGCGATAGCCCTTGAACATATTAGCATTAAAATTTTAAACATGTTGGCATATAGCCCTTGTACATATGGCATGAAGCCCTTGAACTTATGGCATGAAGCCCTTGATCATATGGCATAAAGCCCTTGAACATATGTGTATGAATTCAAGAGGTGTCTCACACGGACTCTAGAGGTGACTCACATCGTAGCACTTAGTTCCGTGTAGCACTTTGTTTCATATTATAATAACTTATCCGGAATGGCCATAGGCCTCATAACTTGCACATATGTATGGGCTCATGAGGTGGCTCGTACGGATTCTAGGGGTGACTCGCATTGCAGCGCTTAGTTCCGTATAGCACTTTGTTCCATACCGAAAATACAGAATGGCCTCTGGCCTCATAGATCATATAGAATGGCCATAGGCCTAGATTGACTATAAGCCTCATTCATATATGTATGGACTCAAGAGGTGGCTCACATGGATTCTAGAGGTGACTCACAATGTAGCACTTAGTTCCAAGTAGCACTTTGTTCCATACCAGTAATTAACAGGTTTTACAGACCAACCATACATATCATGTCATATCATAAACGGAAACAAATTCATACATATGCATTATGCTTAATTCATAAACAAAAATTAGAATTCAAACTTAATTATACCTGGCACTTCAATAGTGCTAACAAGTCAATATAAAGCATTCTTGTTCCTCGGTACTAAGAACTTGTAATATCCTTGAACTTATAACATACGTGAACTTGTAACAGACTTAAACTTATAACATACGTAAACTTGTATATACTTGAACTTGTAACATGCGTATACTTGTAACGTACTTGAACTTGTAACATACTTGAAAACACGGTATTATTACCCCCGGGTAAGGGTCGTGTGCTACGGATGTCATGAATACTTTACATATATGGCCAACTGTTCTTTACTTCCAAAACGTAACATATTAGAACATAGAACATTTCTTGTTATATCATGTCATTACAGTACACTTAGCAAAGACAGAACAGGTTACATCATAATGTGGGCTACATGACAAGGTCATCGATATTGAATTCTGTCCTTGGGTTGAGCCATCCGTAAATCAATTTGTTGTTTATCATAATGCTTAGCAGGTATTAACGTATAAAACAATCCGTGGTCTTAGCTAATTATTCGTTAAGAAATAGCGTAGTTCACTTGATCTATTAATAGCATATAGAAGCATCCACCTTTGTTTGCTCGTTCATATATGTTACCATATTTGGCTTGTACTTAGCAAAGTACTACTGATAGCCGTTACATCATTCACATGAGTTAACATAATTAACTTAAGTTTAACAGGACGTTCTTGATAATTGCTAATGAGAGATAAGCACATTTACAAATTGAATGATTTCAGAGATACGTGAATACCATGATTCCATAGTGCATATATGTTCCCTTGGTTCGTCATGAATCACTATAGATATCTTGCACATAATGTTAGTATTCTTTGTTAATCAACATACTTGCAAGAAATAGAATGTTAACAATAAGAATCATTAACAATCATTGAATGTACGACTACCGTACTACTACTCACAGTGTTCAGATGCTTGGTCCGCCCCTGTAGCTGACCCTACATAATTCATAATACACATAGAAATCGGGTCACATATAATTATTCCGTTCTTAACTTGTTTAATTCTCTTTATACCAATTACACATCAATTTGCAATTCAACATAATTCAAACTAAATCCTTGAATCCCATTTCAACATTCCACAACCGAGTTCATGTCATCCATATCCTTAATAAATGATTTCCCCAATTTTTCCTTTACATTAAAGCATGAATTACAACGTTCATAACAAAGTTCATTCGCAAATTTTAAACATAATTTTCAAACATTTCCAAATTCCAATTAAACTTGTACATATCTAATTCAATATCTCAATTTCATTATTCTACTTTAAATTTGGGCCAAATCATTGGTTATCATCATTAATCAACCTAGGGTTTCAAGAAAATATTGAAATTTCAAGAAAAATACAAACTTATTAACCCATTACTTTTTATTCCAATTTTCCCAATGATTATACATCTAGGAGTCACAATCCATCATTTTAACCCACCAATTTAACTTCCAACATCTCCAACTCTAAACCCTTAATTCTCAAGTTGGACATAATATGCTCAAAACTACAGATTTTGTTTGTACATACACAAAATTCCATAATTCCATCCATGAATGCAAATATTGAAAGGGAATAAGGACCCCTACCTCAAGAATCAAGCAAAGGAGCAAAGAGTGAGAAGAATCCTCCAAAAAATTTGAATTTCAATCGGTTGGAAATGTTGACCCTTTCTTGTTCTCCATCCTTGATGCAAGATCCATGGTGGATTTGTTGATAAAAGTGGAGGAAATCAAGGTTTTAGGAGCTAGGGTTTCGGACATGGAAGAGGGGAGAAGAAGAGAGGAAAAGAAAATGTAAGAAATGGGCCAAAAATCTCATTTTTGAGCTGCTGTCCCGCACAGCCCGCACGTGCGGCGCTATTCCCCGCACGTGCGGCTCTACTTCTAACACAGAGATGTAAAAACTTCAAGCGGGTATAACTCCCTCATCGGGACTCCGTTCTAGGTCGTTCTTGTGTCCAAATTGAAGCCCCGGAAATAAGATTTCCAATGGTTCTAACCTCACATTCAAATTCAAAGTGTAGAAAAAGATAAGGGCAAATGAGTGACGGTTGATCGTAGAATAACTATCTGGATTATACTCTTTGGTCCAATCTTATTTTACCATCATACCACCACCTCAATCCATACTCCAAAATAAGATAAAAACATTCTCAATTCCAATAGATATAGTTGAATTAAAACACATTAACCCCTAATTAAATAAGGATGACTTTTGGGGTTATTACATTCTCCCCACCTTAAGAAGTTTGGTCCTCCAAACTTGATTCACCTTGCCACAAGTCTAACTTCATCCTGGACTTATAACATTTCTCAATAATTTGGCCATTCACAATCCTATACAGTCAATTCTGATGGAATTTGCTCCCAAAGTCACAAGTAATTCATCTCTACTAACTACTTGGTAACCCAATTGATAATAATACTTACTAACATCAAAGCATCGTCTCATTATTCATAACCTTGTACATTTTAATTTATTACTCCACAAATCATATCTTCCACATAGTATAACATCTTAAGGATATTCAGAAATGAATTCATTTCAAGTATTCATTTGCATGCAACTCATAAACTATCAAACATAATTCAAGCTTCTTAAGTTCACAAATAACCTCCATTACCATAATTCCTCCAAGATTAAGGAAACATTCACGACATAATCATGTGTCAAAGATATATACTTCGTACAACAACTAGATTCACAGTAGCAATTAAGTTCTAAATCAACGACTTCGTGGCTCTTTGTTCATTACCTGAATTAGACTTATCAGTTCAAATCAAATCTCTAACATACTCCAAATACCAACTTAAATCTCATATCAAGGAATTACATGTTCATAAAATCAAATACAGATCAAGCCTTAATGATCATACTTCCCAAATTGCTGTAAGGTAATAAGCATTTAAAATCCATACTGGTTTAGAAGATCACAAAATCAACATCATGGCATTAAGCACATTATACATTTACCATAAAGGTATTATATTCTTGTTACATATTTAGTAAAATGTTCCTATCATGGACAAAAACATTTTCCAAACATACGGAATACATAAAGTTCTTTAAACCCTCCATAATTATATACAATACGTTGTTCAGAGATATTACTTAGAAACATATCAGACCTTGCAAGGATATCAGATGATGGAATAATTCCCAATAGCATTAAACTGATTTAAACTTTGATAGAACAATCTCCGATCCAACTTATAACAGATAAGACAGAATAACTTGAAGCTCAACATAGAGCCTTCAGCAAAATATCTCTTTCAGAAAACTTGTCATACCTTGAACATTCGGAGTTCCGTAGCGTATCTAGCCATTTTGGGAAAATTATTCAGGAAGCTTATCATATCATAAACATGTCGGAAGTTCATAGCATTTTTATCATTTTCAAAAGTACTTATCATATAAAACACTTCGTAGCCCAAAATATAGATTTCCTTAAACATTGTATAGCATAGTCGTTGTTAAAATCATTTGACAAAAGTACCGAATGTAAATGATGGTATGACATCTCTAAATAACACGGATCACATAAGTTTTTTTTTTTTTTTTTTTCTAATAAACACTCTTTTCCGTATCATAATAAAGGAACAAGCCTTAAATTAAGTCTCATACAAATATTTCATCCTTAATCAATAATGGTGGGTTTATGATAACAATACGTTAGGTTCAGAATAAAAACACATCAGAGCAAAATTATGTCCTTCAATCAAATGGCAGTCCACAAAAGAAACACAATTTCCCTATATCATTAAACTTCCATAAAATTCTACCGAACATTATGTGATCACAAATCATGATACTTGTATTTATTAACATTCCAGGTAGCAATTTCAACATTCTAACTCTTGATCACTAATTCCATGCTCGTTATCAATCATTAAATATTTTAATCATAATAATTTCATGAATTGTCAGCTACCATAATTCTAATGTCGCTTATCATTTCATGTTTCCAGAACTCAACATGTTTGTAGTTCCCATTAGCCAAGTCAAAACATTACAATTTCAATTCGTACACAAACACATTTTATCATACTACCCAGATGCAGTACTTTCTCAAAATCACAGATCTAAACATGATTGTGGTGAGGAAAACATAACTCTAGCTTAAAGTTAGAGTATCACACATAGCATTTCCTTTGTTCTTAGAAATCTCACAGATGACCAATAACCGACAACATACATTTTATTTAATCTTTACATATAAGTCGTCTTACTGACCAGTTCGAACCCTCACCATGCTTCTACTGCGCAACTTTATTGATTAAATCCCATCTGCAGATCTTACCATGTTCTGCATAGAAATCAACCACAACATACACAAGAAATGTATAACAGATATGAATAATAACCATTGCGGTTAGCGTCACTACATATACCATTATCGTTGCTATCAATTCCTTTCATGTGCATTAGGGATGTCATGCATGATGCCTACGTCTTTTCTAGACATCCTAAAGCTCAATGGATTCATGTGTGAGATAGCAACTCGTGCTCTGATACCATTTGTCACGCCCCAAACCCGCCCCTAAAAGTTCGGGCATGACCCATACAGAAACGGACACTTAACCTGATATACATATCATATGGGGCCTGAACGGAAGCATTTAATATAATAAAATAACACAAAAAAGCATACATTGAGCTAAACATAACGTGCCAGGATCACATTCGTGACAGTCATTTATTTTTAGACATACCCATACACATACATGACCGCATAAACAAACATTGGTATAGAAAGGGGTCATATACATACATTTTAACCTCAGGTAAATAATTAAAGTGTAAGCCAAAATCATAACAAAACTTGACATAAATGCATAGACTTGGTCTGGTAGCCTAGGCATACTGAGGCTGACAACTGAAGGGTGAACTTCAAGGGTTAAGACGGACTCCCAAAGTGATTACCTATAGAACGGACATAATATAAAGTGAGCGAAGCTCAGTAAATAATAGCACATAAACGATTCAATGCTCAACTTGAATTATAATACATATCAATGCATACATAAATAATGAGGCATAAGGTTAATTGATTCTGTATTAATTCTTGAATGGCCTAAGGCCCAGTCTTGAAACATATTGACTTGAAACATAATATCTTGGAACATAATGGCTTTAAGCCCATGAACAAAGTGGCGATAGCCCTTGAACATATTAGCATTAAACTTTTAAACATGTTGGCATATAGCCCTTGTACATATGGCATGAAGCCCTTGAACATATGGCATGAAACCCTTGATCATATGGCATAAAGCCCTTGAACATATGTGTATGAATTCAAGAGGTGTCTTACACGGACTCTAGAGGTGACTCACATTGTAGCACTTAGTTCCGTGTAGCACTTTGTTTCATATTATAATAACTTATCCGAAATGGCCATAGGCCTCATAACTTGCCCAAATGTATGGACTTAAGAGGTGGCTCGTACGGATTCTAGGGGTGACTCGCATTGCAGCACTTAGTTCCGTACAGCACTTTGTTCCATACCGAAAATACAAAATGGCCTCTGGCCTCATAGATCATATTGAATAGCCATAGGCCCAGATTGACTATAAGCCTCATTCATATATGTATGGACTCAAGAGGTGGCTCACATGGATTCTAGAGGTGACTCACAATGTAGCACTTAGTTCCAAGTAGCACTTTGTTCCATACCAGTAATTAACAGGTTTTACAGACCAACCATACATATCATGTCATATCATAAACGGAAACAAATTCATACATATGCATTATGCTTAATTCATAAACAAAAATTAGAATTCAAACTTAATTATACCTGGCACTTCAATAGTGCTAACAAGTCAATATAAAGCATTCTTGTTCCTCGGTACTAGGAACTTGTAATATCCTTGAACTTATAACATACGTGAACTTGTAACAGACTTAAACTTATAACATAGGTAAACTTGTATATACTTGAACTTGTAACATGTGTATACTTGTAACATACTTGAACTTGTAACATACTTGAAAACACAGTATTATTACCCCTGGGTAAGGGTCGTGTGCTACGGATGTCATGAATACTTTACATATATGGCCAACTGTTCTTTACTTCCAAAACGTAACATATTAGAACATAGAACATTTCTTGTTATATCATGTCATTACAGTACACTTAGCAAAGACAGAACAGGTTACATCATAATGTGGGCTACATGACAAGGTCATCGATATTGAATTCTGTCTTTGGATTGAGCCATCCGTAAATCAATCTGTTGTTTATCATAATGCTTAGCAGGTATTAACGTAAAAAACAATCCGTGGTCTTAGCTAATTATTCGTAAAGAAATAGCGTAGTTCACTTGATCTATTAATAGCATATAGAAGCATCCACCTTTGTTTGCTCGTTCATATATGTTACCATATTTGGCTTGTACTTAACAAAGTACTACTGGTAGCCGTTACATCATTCACATGAGTTAACATAATTAACTTAAGTTTAACAGGACGTTCCTGATAATTGCTAATGAGAGATAAGCACATTTACAAATTGAATGATTTCAGAGATACGTGAATACCATGATTCCGTAGTGCTTATACGTTCCCTTGGTTCGTCATGAATCACTATAGATATCTTGCACATAATGTTAGTATTCTTTGTTAATCAACATACTTGCTAGAAATAGAATGTTAACAATAAGAATCATTAACGATCATTGAATGTACGACTACTGTACTACTACTCATAGTGTTCAGATGCTTGGTCCGCCCCTGTAGCTGACCCTACACAATTCATAATACACATAGAAATCGGGTCACATATAATTATTCCGTTCTTAACTTGTTTAATTCTCTTTATACCAATTATACATCAATTTGCAATTCAACATAATTCAAACTAAATCCTTGAATCCCATTTCAACATTCCACAACCGAGTCCATGTCATCCATATCCTTAATAAATTATTTCCCCAATTTTCCCTTTACATTAAAGCATGAATTACAACGTTCATAACAAAGTTCATTCGCAAATTTTAAACATAATTTTCAAACATTTCCAAATTCCAATTAAACTTGTACATATCTAATTCAATATCTCAATTTCATTATTCTACTTTAAATTTGGGCCAAATCATTGGTTATCATCATTAATCAACCTAGGGTTTCAAGAAAATATTGAAATTTCAAGAAAAATACAAACTTATTAACCCATTACTTTTTATTCCAATTTTCCCAATGATTATACATCTAGGAGTCACAATCCATCATTTTAACCCACCAATTTAACTTCCAACATCTCCAACTCTAAACCCTTAATTCTCAAGTTGGACATAATATGCTCAAAACTATAGATTTTGTTTGTATATACACAAAATTCCATAATTCCATCCATGAATGCAAATATTGAAGGGGAATAAGGACCCCTACCTGAAGAATCAAGCAAAGGAGAAAAGATTGAGAAGAATCCTCCAAAAATTTCGAATTTCAATCGATTGGAAATGTTGACCCTTTCTTGTTCTCCATCCTTGATGTAAGATCCATGGTGGATTTGTTGATAAAAGTGGAGGAAATCAAGGTTTTGGGAGCTAGGGTTTCGGACATGGAAGAGGGGAGAAGAAGAGAGGAAAAGAAAATGTAAGAAATGGGTCAAAAATCTCGTTTTTGAGCTGCTGTCCCGCACAGCCCGCACGTGCGGCGCTATTCCCCGCACGTGCGGCTCTGCTTCCAGCACAGATGTAAAAACTTCAAACGGGTGTAACTCTCTCATCGGGACTCCGTTCTAGGTCGTTCTTGTGTCCAAATTGAAGCCCCGGAAATAATATTTCCAATGGTTCTAACCTCACATTCAAATTCAAAGTGTAGAAAAAGAAAAGGGCAAATGAGTGACGGTTGATCGTAGAATAACTATCCAAATTATACTCTTTGGTCCAATCTTACTTTACCATCATACCACCACCTCAATCCATACCCCAAAATAAGATAAAAACATTCTCAATTCCAATAGATATAGTTGAATTAAAACACATTAACCCCAAATTAAATATGGATGACTTTTGGGGTCATTACAATGATCGCCTTGTGAAAGCAGCTACACATGTGGAAATTATTGTGGAGGCCGAGGAGGAGAGACTTCAGAATTTGAGGTTTAGGGGCCAGGGGTCGCAGGGGACTTTAGGCCCAACAAGAAGAGTAGGAGTACGTTTTCATCACAGTCTTAGTTGCAACATCTAGATCCACTTTCCCCTTACCTAGTGCGGGCCCGAGAAAGAGTGCACTGAGTGGGTTTTCTTGCTTCAAGTGTGGCCAGTCGGGTCACAAGGCCTTTGCTTGTCCACAGAAAGGAGGAGGACAGCAGATGTTGCCATCACCACCACCTAACCGATCTCAGAGTCAGTCTCAGAATAGGGGTCAGGGGCCTACTTGCTTTTAGTGTGGGCAGTCAGGGCATATGAAGAGAGCTTGCCCTCAGTTGGGAGGTGCGTCTGGCACTTCAGGGTCTAGACAGACACAGAGCCACCAACAGCCTCACTTAGCTCAAGCTTCACGAGTTCATTAGGAAGCCACTTCAACTCAATCAGTACAGCAGGCCTATGCTCCGAGGGATGAGCAGATTGAGCAGAGGCCACAGGGGCGCGTGTATGCAGTTACCGTGCTGGAGCAGTTGCCGGGATCCTCAGTAGTTAGAGGTATTTTCATTGTGTGTAATTCTTTGGCCAGTGTATTGATAGATACGTGTGCGTCCCATTCATTCATATCTGTTACATTCGCATCTATATTGGGGCTAGAGGCGACAGCTAGTGTCTCCACTCAGAGTAGAGTCTACAGTTAAACTAGATCGGGGTTGTCATGGTTGCGAGATAGAGGTTGCTGGGCGTAGACTCCCGTTTGCTTTTGTGTTGTTAGACATGTCTAGTTTTGATGTCGTTCTATGCATGGATGGGTGACTTTGTATCGGGCAGTGATTGATTGTTTTCGGTGGAGGGTCACAGTGTGCACCTCGGGTGGTGATTGTTTTTATTTTCTGGGAGACCGGGTTGATAGGGTCTTGTCGCCGATATTTGATCCTCGTAGTAGGAATAATCTTAGTGGTCTTCTTGCTACTCTTCTGGATAATGAGAGTGGCAGAACTCGAGTTGAGTTTCCAAGGGTAGTGTGTGAATACCCGGACGTGTTTCCCGAAGACCTTATTAGTTTGCCACCCCACCGGGAGATTGAATTCACCATCGACTTAGTGCCTGGAACGACACCAATTTCTATGGCGCCGTATAGGTTTACACTCGCAGAGTTACATGAGTTAAAGATTCAACTCCAAGAGCTTCTAGACAAGGGCTTCATTCGCCCTAGTACATCACCTTGGGGAGCACCGGCCCTCTTTGCAAAGAAGAAGGATGGCTCGTGGCGATTGTGTATCGACTACCATAAATTGAACCGAGTTACCGTTAAGAACAAATACCCTTTACCCAGAATAGATGACTTGTTCGATCAACTTAGAGGGTCTTGTTGCTTTTTGAAGATAGATTTGAGGTTGGGGTACCATCATCAACTTAGAGGGCCTTGTTGCTTTTTGAAGATAGATTTGAGGTTGGGGTACCATCAGTTAAGAGTCTGGGAAGTGGACATCCAGAAAATGGCCTTTCGTATACGTTATGGCCACTATGAGTTCCTTGTAATGCCGTTTGGGTTGGCTAATGTACTGGCTTCTTTCATGGATTTGATGAACCGAATATTTAGAGAGTATTTGGATTGTTTTGTGGTCGTCTTTGTGGACGACATCCTAATCTATTCGACTTCTGAGGAGGAACATGAGACTCACTTGAGGATAGTGCTTGACTTGCTTAGGGAGCATCAGTTGTATGCCAAATTTGAGAAGTGCAAATTTTGGCTCACTGAGGTGAAGTTCTTGGGCCATGTTGTGTCAAGAGAGGGAGTAACTGTAGATTTTTCGAAGATAGATTCTGTACAAGATTGGGAGCAACCTAAAAATGTTTTTGAGATCCGGAGTTTCTTGGGATTGGCAGGGTACTATTGACGTTTTGTAAGAGATTTCTCTAGATTAGCCGCACCTTTGACTAGGTTGACTAGCAAGGGAGTTAAGTTTTTGTGCAGCGAGGTTTGTGAAAAATCCTTCCAAGAACTTAAAACTAGACTGACTACGGCACCTGTGTTGATAATTTCGGAGAGAGGTTTGGGGTACACCGTTTATTGTGATACGTCTTGGGATGGGCTTGGTTGTGTCTTGATGCAAGAGGGAAAGGTTGTGGCGTATGGTTCGTGGCAATTGAAAACTCATGAGAAGAATTACTCCACCCACGACTGTAGACGTCCCCGAACGTCTCGGGGAGAAACTCCGTTTTGTTCATTGGGCTCACTACAGTTCGGACTCAATGTTACGGTTCTTAATCTGATCTTGCAAAGTGCAATGCAAGACTGATAAATCACCAAAGAGTCTAAATCTGGTAAATCGTTTTTGGAAAACAGATTTCTTAGAAAGAAGTGCCAAACATGGACTGCTTTGCCAGATACAGAGTTGCCACCTAAATATTTATTTTGGGGAAATTTAGGAAACCCTGACTCGTTGCCTAAGGCCACGTGTCCATCATCACCAAAGTTGCCTCGGCTCGGGAACTTGGGTACGATTGGGGAAGGTCAGCTATGAGCACCCCCGCTCGCCCGATCAAAGATCGGCCTTTACTAACCATGATATTTAGTTTTGAAAACATTATGCATTCTTATTCCGATTAATTAGCTAATCTTATAATGTGATGCGCACAACACAAAAGTATAGACTAGATCGCCTAATTTGGAACAAAGCATCGCACATCCGTCTGTTTGGACAATGGCCTGATTTTTGCTGCTCGCAAGTAGGCTGAAACACGGATTTCAATGAATTGTTCCAATTCAAGCAATCCAATCTTCACCCACAGACATTCAGGCAGTTATATCACATAAGCAATTAGCCTCATGGTAAGTATGCTATCATGGCAACACTCACACGCATGCAAGAATGCTAAAGCATAAACACTTACTGAGTACTCCGAGCCAAAACAGAAACTAGTTAGTAATCAAATGCATGATCCTAGTTCATGTTAAGATGGCTAATGCAACACATGCAAAATGCAACTAAGATAGGCTCGGCTATTCTAAGATGGCATGTGAGATACTACAATTAACACGTATTCAACTTGGAATTGAAATACAATGTAGTTAGTATGATGTGCTGAGCCCGGTGCATGCAATACATATGAATGATGCAAACATGCATAGCATAAGGATGCTAATTGAAATATGCCCTAATACTAACCATCATAAGCGGTTAAATAAAAGGGAGAAAGAAATGGGGGTTGGAAGACATGCATCACACACATGCACGCTTATTACAATTGTGCCCTCGCTCCGAGGGTCCGAAAGAATAATACAAATTAATCAACTAGCAAGCTAATCAATTATTTACATAACCACTTAACTAATTAAACAAATTAACTAATTAAACAAATTAACTAAGCTATGGAAAGCAGTAAAAGGCCTCGGGAAGAGGGATGGATGTATGCATGCTGGGCTCCACTCGAAAATCCATCGCCATGCCACAGTTGCCTCTGTTTACACTGCTCTGCACCTCTGAAGACTGCACAAGTCCCAAGGTTGGTTCTGGAACCCTCCCTGAACACTGTGGGAGGTCACCGACCAAGAGGAATGGTCACCGGCCATGGAAAAGTGGTCATCGACCAGTTGTGAGGCTCTCGATCAACAATGGATAGCCGGCCGGCCCTGAAGATGGCCAACCGGCCATATCTTCCTGCAAAATCCTGTTTGACAACAGCAGAGGGCAAACAGAGCATGGCAATGCATTTTCAAAGCAATGTATGCACAACCACCCTCTCTATCATGTTTAAGACTCAAGGGAGCATGGCAATGTTTAAGACTCAAATGAAATGCATACAACACATAAAGGGGTCACAACCTTTATCATGGTTGATCCAGAGGCAAAGGATGTAAATATGCAAGCAAGACTAATGCAACATGAGCATGTTAAGGTAACAAGCATTCCAAATGTAATGCAACCTAGTCAAGCATACAAGCATACAAGCATACAAGATGCAACATGGACATTCAAGCATGCAAGGTAAACATGTGACAACATTTAAAGGGACAAGATATGCAACCATGCAAAGCGACTTAACAAAAGCATGCCAAATGCAATTAAACATGCAACAACATGTTAATAGGCCAAGTATGTGGCAACATGCAAGGCGAGCATGCAACAACATGCAAAAGATGGACTTAAACCAATATGGGCAGCTCTCAAATAGGCCCAAATCAGTGACCAAAATGAGCTAAAATGATGGCTTGACGTGCACCAAAATGCAGCTCATGCAATGGCTCACAAATGGGGTGTAAAAGCACAACTCTTGAACACATTAAAGGCATGATAAACATGAGAATATGGCACACCTATAAACTCTAAAATATCATATTCAATGATGCCAAAACACTAAAATGCCTCAAGCAACACATGCAAGGGACCCCAAAACTCAAAGATAAGCAAGGCTATTACACTACAACCATGCATGGAAAGCACCAATCGACCGAGAGGCCTAAAAACAGAGCTAAGGCAGCCTAAAATATGAACAAAACATTTTTGGAGTGTGACCAAAAGGTGCTAGAATAGAGGGCCAAAACAACATGCATTGTGTGCTAGTAAGAATGGTTTACACTACAAGCAAGTGAAGCAAATAAGGGACCACCAAACCAGCCCAAAATAGATTCATGGCATGCCAAATAATGCCCCAAAACCCACTAAAACATGACTGAAACATGCAAACATGAGGTGCTACTTTGGAAGGCCATGCAAGGGGTTGTTTTACACATGCAAGAAGGACATCTAACATGGGAAAACCAACTATGGAAAGGGATTATGCAGGCCCTAAAACTCACTGAAAAAGGCCTGAACTGAGCTCAAGAAGTGTGCAAGTAAGGGCTCCTTTGTAAGGCCAAAAATGCCAACAAACAAGACAACAAGGAGAGGGGATGGCCCTCTCCTTCTTAGGACCTCAAAACACCATCCCCACCACTGGGATTTCAGTGGTGAGAAGGCCAATACAAGGCAGTCCCGAAGCTCACAAAAAAGGCACAAAAATGAGGCCAAACAAGGCTTAAGAGGGGGTGGACGACCCCCAACACCAAAATGACCTTAAACAAACTTCAAAAGCATACAAATACAAAACTTTTTTCAGTTTATGGCTAATCTTAAATCAGTGTGCAAGATAGGCTAAAAGTGTGTACAAAAACGGGGAATAAAATAGGGAAAATGAGTTACCCATGAAGACCACTTCCAAGAACACCAAACCAGCAGCCTCTTTGGATCAAAACTAGCTCAAAAACCCCTCAAACAACTCCTTAGCACCTTAGTAACCAAAAGAGTAGTGTACTCCTAGGTGTTCTAGTGCAAGAACAAGAACAAAAACTCACTTTGGAACACTCTAACCCACACAAATGTAGAGAGAGAGGGAGATATAGAGAGAGAAAGTGATACATATATTTTATATATCAGATTTTTCCAACCCCTTGAATGGAAGGAGAGGCCCTCTTTTTATAGAACAAATCAAGGGCCTAAGCTTCTTAGAGAAGCTAAGGCAAAATGGTCAAGCTTCCTCAAGAAGCTAGAATAAAGGTTCAAGCTTCTTGGGGAAGCTAAGACAAAGGGGTCAAGCTTCTTGGAGAAGCTAAGAAAGGTTCAAGCTTCTTGGAGAGCTAAAAAAAGGTCTAAAAGGTTCAAGGTTCCTCAAGAAGCTAAAAACCAAGGGTTCAAAAGGTTCAAGCTTCCACAAGAAGCTAAAACAAGGGTTCAAAAGGGTCAAGCTCCCTTAAAAAAGGGCCTCGGCCAGAAAATGTGGCCGATTGATCAAAACAATGGCCGGCCGACCAAAAACATTGCCGACCGGCCAACACTTTTGGCTGGTAGCAAGAAAACAGGGCCGGTGGCCTCGGGCCATGGCCGGTGAGGTGTGGGGATGGCCAACAAGCTATTTCCCACCCTCAGAATCAAAACAACAAGTGTTTGGTGCAAAACCAAACACAAAACAAACAAGTCGAGAGGTCTTGAGGCAAGGCGCGTAGCCGAAACCTCCGAGAACTCAAGACGAACACAAACATGGATGATCATCGAGTGTTCAAACGATGACGTCCAAGTCTTGAGGACGGTCAAAAATGGGATGTCTGCAACGACCTAGAACTAGCGGCGGTAGTGTTTGCCTTGAAGATTTGGAGGCATTACTTGTATGGTGAGAAGTTTGAGGTTTTCTCCGACCATTAGAGCTTGAAATACTTGTTTTCCAAAAAGGATTTGAATCTACACCAACGGAGGTGGATGGAATTTTTAGAAGATTACGATTTTGAGTTACACTACCATCCGGGGAAGGCCAATGTAGTGGCCGATGCCCTTAGCCAAAAAATCGTGATTAGTTTGCCGAGTGTGGCCATTCGAGAGTGGACTATGTTGGGTGAAGTTGGCAAGTTTGAATTGCACCTAGGTGAGTCCGAAGAGGGTGCAACTTTGTTTACATTGGGTGCTCTACCCACCTTAATTAACAAAGTTATAGAGGCACAACAAGGAGACCGTGAAGTAGAGTTGCTTCATGAGAGAATCTCCAATGGAAAGAAAGAGAAGGGCTTGAACATCCACTTGGATCGGAGTGTGCACTACCTAGATCGTTTGTTTGTACCTGAACCGTGTAGGGAGGAAGTGCTTCGGGAGTTCCATCATTCACGCTTGCGGTACATCCGGGAGGCACCAAAATGTATCGAGACCTTAGCCGTCAGTTTTGATGGAGGGGTATGAAGTAGGATGTCGCATCCTTCGTGTCGAAATGCCTTACTTTTCAACAGGTCAAGGCCGAGCACCAGAGACCAGCAGGTTTGTTACAACCCTTACCTATAGCCGAGTGGAAATGGGAACACATGACTATGGATTTCGTAGTTGGTCTTCCTAGAATGCAGCGGGGCAATGATGTCATTTGGGTAATTATTGATAGGTTGACTAAGTCCACATATTTCATTCCTATGCGTACAAGCGACTCAGTTGAGTACTTGGCAGAGTTGTATGTTAGAGAGATAGTTCGGCTTCATGGGGTTCCGGTAACCATCGTGTCAGATAGGGATCCTCGTTTCACCGCCCGGTTGTGGCAGAGCCTTCAAGAGGCATTGGGAACTAAGCTGACTTTTAGCACCGCTTATCACCCTCAGACCGATCGGCAGTCGGAGGGCACCATTCAATTTTTGGAGGATATGCTTAGAGCTTGTGTTCTAGATTTCAAGGGGTCTTGGGAGAGACACTTACCGTTGATTGAATTTGCTTACAACAATAGTTATCAGGCTAGCATTGAGATGGCACCGTTTGAGGCCTTATATGGCCGACCCTGTAGGCCACCAATCTGTTAGGTCGAGGTGGGAGATGCACCGTTGTTGGGTCCGGAGATCATTAGAGAGACAACCGAGAAAGTTACTCTCATTCGGAAGAGGTTAGCTACGGCTCAAAGCTGGCAAAAAAGTTATTCCGATAAGAGGAGGTGACCCTTATCTTTCGAAGTGGGTGATGTGTTCCTTAAGATCTCACCTAGATGGGGTTTAATGAGGTTTGGCAAGAGTGGAAAGCTATCTCCGAGGTTTATTGGACCTTTCGAGATATTAGAGAAAATCAGGGAAGTGGCATATCAGTTAGCCTTACCGCCACAACTTTCAGGGGTTCATAATGTGTTCCATGTGTCAATGCTTAGGAAGTACGAACCCAACCCTTCTCATGTGTTAGATTGGCTTTAGTTGGAGGTGGATGGGGATGCCTCCTACGAAGAGCGTCCGGTTCAAATAGTAGATACCCGAGAGCAAGTTGTGTGGGGTAAGACCATACCATTAGTGAAGGTGTTGTGGAGACACCACGGGATCGAGGAGGCAACATGGGAAAGGGAGGCGGAAGTCCGCTCCAATTATCCGGATTTGTTTGAGCATGCTTAATTGTTTTATTGTACATTGTAATATTTCTTTGTGTTAAATGGAAAATGGGGTTGAATCGTTGATCACATGTTATTGTATGTATTGTTAAATTGAGCATGATGTTATGGAAAAATAATATTTTGTCGTAGATGTTTCATTTCATGTCTAGCTTGAATGATTGTGTTGGATGAAATGATGAGGAAGAAACGGTAAATGTTGATTGAACGTGGATGTTACAATTTGTTAATGTTGTTAGAAGATGGTTATAGTTGTTAGAACGCTCCTATTTGGTGGGTTTATTTAATTCTGGGCAATCTATTTAAATTTCGGGGACGAAATTTCATACGGTGCGGAAGTTGTGACGGCCGGCACTCTTTCTCTCTTTCTTTTTCCTTCTCTTTGGATTCGTTCTCTTTTGTTCTCATTGGAATTGAAACATTCGGAAATAATTCTAAAAATAATAGTCCTTAATCCAACTATGTTCGTTGTTGACTATCACTCGTTCTAGGAGGTGAGGGGTTTGTTCCGGGGTGCTCGGGAGAGGAATGGGGTTTTTTCTGGGCTACGGGGGCCTAGGGCCGCACGTGCGGGGGCCTAGGGCCGCACGTGCGGGAAGATGGGAGGTTGGGTTGGTTGCACATTGCTTAAACTGGAGGTGTGGGCTGAGGTGCGGAAGGACCCCCACACGTGCGGGGGTGAGGGCCGCACGTGCGGGAAGGGGCGCTCCACACGTGCGGGGTTGGGTGCCGCACGTGCGGTACTCTGGGCAGTTGAACCTCTGTTTTTTTTATGTTTTTGGTCCGAATGTATCACTCATTTTACACATCTCTCTCTCACTCTAAAACCTTCTTTCTTCCCTTTCTCTCTAGAAAACTTCCTCACACATTAAAACTCCTTGATTTTGCAAATTTTGGGTCAAGATCATTATCTTCTTCCTCTAATCTTGAGGATCTTAAGTTAGGGCTTCATTTGGTATGGTGGAAATCCAAGACCCTCTTTTCCTTCTCTAGGGTTTCATGTTCTCTTCATCATCAACACTTTGAGGTAGGGACTTCTTGAGTTATATATATAAGTTTTGCTTCATAAATGTGATTTTAAAGCTTTGACAATGTTGTTGTGTAATTTCAATCTTGCACTAAATGAAGAGAGAGAAAAAGGGGCTTTTGAAAGAGGGGCTTAAATCCCAACTTTCTTCTTATCAATGAGAATGTCTTTTTTCAAAACTTAAGAAAAATATTTGTTTTGATTGGATTTCACTATGAAATGGGAGGATGTTGAATTTTAATGAAAAACCCTAGAAATTTGGGGATTTTTGGAAAACATGGAATTGTCCATGGAAACTTCTTATTTTCTTTGATAAAAAGATGAATGTACAGAGATTTCATAATGCGGTTTGCAAAAATGGGGAAATTGTATTAAACACTATTGATGAATGAATGACAATATGTATAATTGTGAAATGAAAGATTTTAGCTAGGAATTAAATGCACTATGGGTACTTTGTGAAAGAATAATGACGAATGGAAGTGGGATTTGTGATTGTGGATAATTGTTATAGAGTGGTTTGAAATGGTGAAATGTTATGAGATATTACATATATTGCTCTCAATTAATTCATTATCATATTTGCATATCTTGAAATGAGTTGGAAAATGTTTATCTTGAGAAAGACTTATGTTGGAATGAGAACTATGAGTTGTGTTATGGGGTAAATACGTTGGTTAGTCTAGTTAGGAGGTGTAGACGAATTTGATAAGTTAGCCTGAGTGTCCATGGTGAAAGACCAGAAAACAGAGCGGATAGGTGTTGAGCCTTCCGGTTAATACCGGTAAAAGTGACAGTTTGGTAGTGTAGACGAGCCCGGAATCCAGGCTTTGCTTACTACAATTCGGACTCAAATGTCACGGTTCTTAATCTGATCTCACAATGTGTGATGTGAGACCGATAAATCACCAAAGAGTCCAAATCCGGCAAATCGTTTTGGAAAACAGATTTTTAAAAAGAAGTTCCAAACATGGACTGCTTTGCCAGATACAGAGTCGCCACCTAAATATTTTATTTTTTTGGGGAAATTTAGGAAACCCTGACTCGTGCCTACGGCCACGTGTCAGTCATCACCAAAGGTGCCTCGACTTGGGAACTTGGGTACGATTGAGGAATGTCATTTAAGGGGCACCCCCGCTCGCCTGATCAAAGATCGGCCTGTACTAAGCATGATATCGAATTTTTGAAAACACATGCGTTCTTATTCCGGTTAATTAGCTGGAATTACTATATGATGCGCACAGCAAAACAAGTATAGACTAGATCACCTAATTTGGAACAAAGCATTGCATATCCATTTGTTTGGAAAATAGTTTGAAGTTTGCTACTCGTAAGTAGGCTAAAATGCGGATTTCGATGAATCGTTCCAATTCAAGTAATCTAACCTTCATCCATAGGCATTCAGGCAGTTATAGCAAATAAGCAATTAGCCTCATGGCAAGCAAGCTTTCACGGAAACATTAACACACATGCAGTATGCTAAAGCGTAAACACTCATAGTGTACTCCGAGCCAAAACAAGGAACTAGTTAGAAATCATGCATGATCCTAGTTCTTGTTAAACTAGCTAATGCAACACATGCGAAAATGCAACTAAAATAGGCTCGGCTATTCTAGAATGGCATATGAAATGCAGCTTGGTACATGTATTCAAATTGGAATTGAAATACAATGTAGTTAGCATGATGCGCCGAGCCCGGTGCATGCAATACAGATGAATAAATGCAAACATGCAAGCATAAGGTATGCTAAATGAAACATGCCCTAAAACTAACCATCGTAAGCGGTTAAGTAAAAGGGAGAAAGAAATGGGGATTGGAAGACATGCATCACACACACGCACGCTTATTACAACAATTGGCTTTCTCGAGGGAGAGACCGAATAAGAAGCTAATTAGCTAACCTAAGCTAATTAAACTAATTATTACACAACAAATTAATTAACTAATCCTAGTTAACTAATTATTACAAAACGAATTGAAAAGTTAACACATTAACTAATTAAAGTACAAACCAAAGCAAAAGCAAGCTATCTAAGCATGGCAGCTAAGGAAAGCAGTAAAAGCAGGAGCCTCAGAGGTAGAGGAATGCATGCCTGCTCGGTCGCCTCGTTCGGAAATCCAATGCGATGCCCCGATTTGCCTCTGTTTTCATCTGTTCTCAGAAACTTGCACCAAGCTCCAGAAAGATGAAAATCCACCATGGGAATCCAGTGGGAGGGTGGCCGACCACTTTTAGTCTCTCCAAACCCCTGCCGACCACTTTTGATTGTTGAAAACCAAGAAAAATGGTCAGCCAGCTACTTTTTCTGGCTGGCCGACCAGTTGTTGCTGCTGAACTGCAATTTGCTGCAACAGAGAGCAAGAAAGGGCATGGCAATGTATTTGCAAGATATGTGTGCACAACCACCCTCCCTATCATGTCATGAACTCAAAGGAGTGTAGGTTCTCGACCCTCGGGCCACCAATCCCGCATTTTCATGCATGATGGCCGAGAAGCGAAGTTGCACAATTCAATATGAAAATGAATGCACAAGTAAACACATAAAGTCTAAAACTCTATCATGGATAATCAAGAGCGTCGGCGACTTAGAATTAAGGCACGTTTCATCACTTTAAGTATGAAACGTCCCTCATTTCCCGTGTTTGGACTAACACCTACTCTAAACACAATGCAAACAAGCATGGCATACACAATGCGATTCAAGCATGCAAGTATGCAATATGATTTAAGCATGCAAACACGCAATGCAATATGAACAACCTAACAAGGCTAATGGCATGCACAATGCTAAAGCATGTAACAACTACCATACACAATGCTAAATGCTAAGAACTAAATGGCATACTTAATGCAAGGTATTCATAAGGTTCTAAGCATAATGTACTGCATGCATGCATAATGCAATGCAACAAGGGCAACTTATGTAATATACAAAGCTTGGCATGCTCAATGCAATATACATGGTATACTCAATGGACTTAAACCAAAAAGGTAGACCTCAATCATGCCCAAATCAGCGGCCATAAGTGATGAAATGAAGGCACATAAAGTAAGGCATGCATGAACAATGCATTGGCCATCAAAGAGGCCAAAGAGCACAACTCTCAAGAGTGCTCAATGAGTGACAAAAGTGGAAGTGTAACAACACTAAGTGCACTGAAATGAAGCAAGAAATGATGCCAAATCATTCAAACAACATAAGTAAAGCATGTTACGGTCCTAAGGCGTGAAAGCTAGCAAAGAGCAACACAAAGGAGGCATGCAATACATGGTACAAATGCATGAGATAAGCAAGGACAGAGCTCAAGTAGGTCCAATCATGGACCAAAACATGCTGAGATAAGGGCCCAAGTACCTAGTCATGCAAGCATACAAGCTAAGGCCATAAGCTAGGCAACAATTCATAACATTCAAAGGCACTTAAAGCATGAATGAAGTAGGAACATGGCAATGCTAAAAGCTCTGAAATGTCATGTTAGATGATGCCAAATCATGTACACAACATAAATGAAGCATGCAATGGTGCTCAAAGCTTGAGGCAAGCAAGAGCACTTGTACTACAAGTATACAAAACATGAAGCATGTGGCTAGGGCAACCCAAAACAGTCCTAGAACATATTAAAATGAGTCTAGAACATGTTAAAATGAGTCTAAAACATGCATGGAAGGAAGCCAAAATGTGCTAGCATGAAGGGCATAAGGCATGATTCATACAAGGCAAATAAGGTGGATTACACTACACCTATTAAGACCATGCATGGAATGACTTAAGCAACAAAAATTAGAGTTATGTCATGACATAATAACCCCAAATAAGCCCTGAAATGGTGGCTCGCAAGCAAAGGCATGAAGGCATACGCAATGGTTCATGTTAAGGCATAAAGGGGCAAACCCTCCAACGCATTGAATGAGTAATAAATGTGACTACATGGACATGAAACATGAACTGAAATCACATTATGAATGATGCCAAATCATTGAAATAGGCCAAGTAGAGCATGCTAGTGAACTTGGTGTACAAAGCTAACAAGCTAGATTGAACTATGGCTATACAAAGCAAGTCATGCATGGCCAAGACAACCAAAATCAGAGCTAAAGCATGTTAAAACATGGACAAAAGCTTCATGAAGTTAAGCCAAAAGCATTCTAGAATGACACGTTATAACATGATACATGTTAGGCTATTTCATGGAAATGCACTACAAGTGCAAGGAGCATGCAAAGCCTAACCAAACCAAACCTAAACAGAGGTATGACATGATAAAACAAGCCAAGCCCAAGGACATGCTGAAATGGACACAAAGCAAGCAAGAATGACATGCTACTTCATGAAGCATACAAAGCTAGTGTGTGTGATTTACACTACAAGTGTATAAGGCATGCATGGAGTGATCAAAGCAAGTAAAAATAGTGGCATGCCTTAGCAAAATAACCACAAATACATGCTAAGAACAAGCTAACACAAGCTTAATAAAGATGCTGAAATATGAGGCATATTAAGGCATGTAAAGAAGACACAAGGAGAGGGGATGACCCACTCTTTCTTAGGACCTTAAAACACTATCCCCACCACTGAAATCCCTCTGGATTTCAGTGGTGAGAAGGTCAAAACAAAGTGGTCCCGAAGCTCACAAAAAAGGATAAAAAACAAGGCCAAAAAGGCCTAAGAAGGCGTAAACAATCCCAAACACAAAAGTGATCTGAAACAAAGATCAAAAGCATGCAAAAATAGAACTTTTATCAGTTATAAGTTAAGCTTAGAATAGCATGCAAGATAGGCTAAAAGCTTAAGCAAGAAAGGGAGATTTAAAGGTCAAAAGCTCACCATTGAAGACCCTCTTTACTACTGCAACTCCAGTAAGTTCTTTGAGCTTAAATCAGTCCAAGAACACCAAAAACAACTCCTTAGCACCTCAGCTACCCAAGGATGGTGTTTGAGTGTGTGTTTGTGTGTTAAACTAAGACAAATCTACACTTTTGAAGCACAAAAATGAAGAACCAAGCAAGATAGACACAAAACTATATGTATCTCTCTAAGGGCAATTTTCTGAACCTGGAGGAGGGAGGAGGAGCCTCCCTCTTATAGAAGAGGAAAGCCAAAGCTTCTTGGAGAAGCTAAGCTTCAATGCCATCCCTCCATACGTGTATGGAGGATGGCTCAAATGCTCTCCAACTGTGCCAGCTGTCCCAAAATATCTCTAAAAAGGTGCCAAAAAGCAGCCAACCACTTGAAGTGGTCAGCCTGCTAGTTTAAGTGGTCGGCCGACCACTTTAGGTGGTCAACCAGAGCAAAAACTGGTCGGCCATAGGTGGGAGAGGTCAACACACTAAATACAAAGTGGTGGTGTGGTGGCCGACCAGAAAAGATGGTCCAAAGACCAAGAAAGCTAGTTATCCGACAAGAAAACTAGCTGGAAAAAGGAAAAGTGGTCTCCAAGGAGAAATACTAGTCTCCCACCCTTGTACCACCTTCCAAACAAGGAAGACAAGGTTTGTACCAAAAACAAACCAAAGCGAATGCAAGACGAGAAATCGGGAGGCGAAACACGCGGCCAAAAGCCCCGAAAACTAGCTGACGAGCACCGAAAGTGGTATACAACCACAAAAGTGGTCTCCCAGACCACAGTGTTCCTATATGCAGAGGCAACAAGGCGTGGTTCAAAAACCACGCCAAACAGAGAATGTTAAGCTGTCCCGAGACAAGGCACGCGGCCAAAGCCTCCAAAAATCGAAAACTAGTCTCTAAATAGGAAAAGTGGCCTACGACCACAAAAAGTAGTCTACTACCACAGAGAGATGGTCTACAAGACCACTCCCTCCCTCCGGGAAGGGAAAACAAGACTTGGTCCGTAAATCGAGCCAAAGCACAAAGAGTTCCGAGGCCCGGAGGCAAAGCTCTCAGCCAAAACTTCGAAACCTCAGAACGAGCACAACATACAGCATCACCGAGCGCTCAATCAATGACGTTTGAGTCTTAAGGTTGGTTAAAAATGGGGTGTCTACAGGTAGTACTCGTAGAGTCTACTTGCAAACACCAGCCTGGGATTACCAGTGTCGTATTTACCGCCCTTATTTATTAAAATTGGACGGTTGAATTGTGTTGAGATGGTAAACTTATTGGAAGAAAAAAATGAGATCTTTAAGAAGAGCATGAAATGAAATTTCTTTCAAAAACATGGCATGGCATTGACATTTGCATTTTTGTTGAGAATTGCATAACTGTATATACTTTGTTAGAATTCTCTACTAGGCCTTATGCTCACCCCTATGGGATTTGGTGCAGGTAAAGGCGTGGTGATCCCGCCAAGTTGAGGGCATGGATATTTGTGAAGAGTACATAGCTCTTATTTTTGTTGTGATATTTTTGTAAAGCCTAGGGCTAACGTGTATTGGGTCCGACAGACCACTTTTGTGTAACCGGGCTATTGCCTTGGAAGATGTAAGCCCTTAAGGGCATTTTATTATTTTGTGATTAGATGCTTCACATGCTATAAATTCATGTATTCTTTGTGTTGTGAATGTATACCGCATGTGGAACTTTGTATTAATCCCATTGATTTATATATATGAAGTTGGAAGGGTTATTGTCATTGTATAGTGAATGTTTGTTAATTTGGGGAGTTCATGTTGAATAAATTTCAGGACGTTACAACTTGGTATCAGAGCTACCGGGGTTTGAATACTTGGGGCTCACGGGAAGTGGTTGTTATACCACCATTGGTTCATTTCGCATGATTAGGAAATGTTTTGTTTAATTGTGATTATGTGATAGCATGCTTGCGTGACTATATGGGTGTGGGATTAGACTTTTGGGAAGTTATTTGCGCCTATTAGACTCCTTGGGGTCTTATTAGAAGAGTACTTGATCAATACTCCTTCTACTAAGAATTCTAGGCCTCTCATGGGACGAATCTCATCACTAAAGGATAATTAGTATGTGTTTATGTGACTACGTACTTATGTGGAGTGAATTGAATTGTTTGTGTGTAGAATGTATACAGTTTATAGTTTAACGTGCAACGCAAGTTACGAGCACATTTGGAATGATGTGCTAAATTGTTTACTTTGATTCTTAATTAGGATGTCAGGAAGGATTCGAACATGAGGTGGTAGGGGCGGTAGGCGAGGTCGAGGTCGCCAGGGTATACATGAGATACCGGTCCACGAGGTTCCCGTACAAAAAGAGGGTTTAGGCCAGGCTAATGTGGCCGAACAAGTGGGGCAAGCAGAGGTGCCAGGGCAAGCCGGTCAAGCTATAATGGGGGCCCTAGCCGGGAAATGGTGGGGGCATTGAGGGAGTCCATGAATATACTTTGGGTGAAGACCTATGCAAAGGAAAATGTTGCGGAAACAAGGGCGAGCTTCCTCACGAGGAAGTTTTTGCGGGCCAAATCGGATGAGTTCTATGGTGGCCCCGATCCGAAGAAGGTAGACGAATGGCTAAAACATACGATAAAGACTTTTGAGATGCTCCATATAGAAGATAGTGAGTTGAGGGTGACTCTTGCGAGTTACTACCTCAAAAGGGATGCAGGGCAATGGTGGAAGTACGCCAAAGGTCGAATAGCACCAACATGGGAGGCATTTGTAGTAGCCTTCCAAGACAAGTACCTACCTCCCACTGCTAGGGAGAGGTTGAGGTAGGAATTCGATGACCTCAAGCAACTAAATATGTCCGTGGCCGAATTTGAAGCGGCTTTCTCTAGCTTGTCTCGATTTGTACTAGAGTTCGTAGCAACAGAAGAGCACCGTTGCATTGAGTTTAAGTAGAGGTTGAGAATGAAGATTTTGTTCAAGGTTGCCGGGAACATGATCCGAGATTATGATCGCCTTGTGGAACTAGCTGTACATGTGTAAATTATTGTGGAGGCCGAGGAGGAGAGACTTTGCAATTTGAGGTCTAGGGGCCAGGGGTCACAGGGGAACTTTAGGCCCAACAAAAAGATGAAGAGCACCTTTTCATCATAGTCTCAGTTGCAATTATCTAGATTCACTTTCCCCTTGCCTAGTGCGGGCCCAGGAAAGAGTGCCCTGAGTAGGTTTTTTTGCTTCAAGTGTGGACAGCCGGGTCACAAGGCCTTTGCTTGTCCATAGAAGGGAGGAGGACAACAGATGTTGCCATTACCACCACCTAACCGATCTCAGAGTCAGTCTCAGAGTAGGGGTCAGGGGCCTACTTGCTTTCAGTGCGGGCAGTCAGGACATATTAAGAGAGTTTGCCCTCAGTTGGAAGGCGCGTCTGGCGCTTCTGGGTGTAGACAGACACAGAGCCACCAGCAGGCTCACTCAACTCAGGCTTCGTGAGTTCATTAGGGAGCCGCTTTGGCTTAGTTAGTACAGTGGGCCTATGCTCCGAGGGATGAGTAGGTTTAGTAGAGGCCACAGGGGCTCGTGTATGTAGTTACCGTGCCGGAGTAGTTGCTGGGATCCTCAGTAGTTAGAGGTATTTTCATTGTGTGTAATTCTTTAGCCAGCATGTTGATAGATACGAGTGCATCCCATTCATTCATATCTGCTGCATTCGCATCTGCATTGGGGGTAGAGATGACATAGCTAACGTCTCCACTCAGAGTAGAGTCTCCAGTTGTGGGTGCAGTTAACGTAGATCGGGGTTGTCATGGTTACGAGATAGAGGTTGTCGGGTATAACAAGCCCGCGGGGGACCTCGCTACAGCTCGGACTCGGCTTTTTGTAGTCACGGTTCTAAGTCTGAACCAAAGAGTCCAAATCCGGCAAATCGTTTTGAGAAAACAGATTTTTTTGAAAGAAGTGCCAAACATGGACTGCTTTGCCAGATACAGAGTCGCCACCTAAATATTTTATTTTGGGAAATTTAGGAAACCCTGACTCGGTGCCAAAAGGCCACGTGTCCGTCATCACCAAAGTTGCCTCGGCTCGGGAACTTGGGTACGATTGGGGAAGGTCACTTCGTGAGCACCCCCGCTCGCCCGGTCATAGACCGGCCTCTACTAACCATGATATCAATTTTTGAAAACATTGCGAGTTCTTATTCCGGTTTATTAGCCTAGGTTACTATGTGACGCGCACAACATACAAATATAGACCGGGTCGCCTGAGTTGGAACGAAACAATTCATGTTTGTTTTTGAAAATGGTTTGCTACCCGCAGGTAGGCTCGAAACATTTGATGATTTATTCCAATTCAGATAACCCGACCTTCACCCACAGGCATTCAGGCAGTTATATCACATAAGCATATAGCCTCATGGTAAGCATGCTATTCATGGCAGTCACTCACACGCATGCAAGGATGCTAAAGCATAAAAACTTACCAAGTACTCCAAGCCAAAAAAGAAGCTAATTAGAAATCCATGCATGATCCTAATTATACAAAAAATGCCTAATGCAACACATGCAAAATGCAACTATAACAGGCTCGGCTATTCTAAACATGGCATATGAAATGCTGCAACTATCATGTATTCAACTTTGAATTGAAAGTACAATGCAGTTAGTATGGTGCGCCGAGCCCGGTGCATGCGATACAGATGAATGATGCAAACATGCTGTCATACTGTATGCTAATTGAAATATGCCCTAATCTAACCATCATAAGCGGATAAATAAAAGGGAGAAAGACGTGGGGTTGGAAGACATGCATCACACTCACGCACACTTATTACAGTTGTGCCCTCGCTCGGAGGGTCCGAATAAAATAATACAGTCCGAATATTACAATCCCGAATGAAAGAATATTACAGTCCGAAATATTGCAAAATCTAATTAATTAACAAATTCCTAATTAATTAATGAATTAACTAAGAAAGCAAATTAAACTGGCGTGCAAGCCAAGGACTGCCTTGCTTCTGATGGATGATGTATGTCCGGGTTGTCTTGCACAGAAATCCACCGGCATGCCCCAATTAGCCTCTGTTTACACCTGTTCTTGAAATGCGTGCCAAGCCCCAAAAAGTTGCTGATTCTTCGTTTTGCTGCAACAGAGAGCAGGAAAGGGGCATAGCAATGTATTTGCACAAATATATGCATGTCTCGATCCTCGTGCCACCAATCACGCATACCGAGGCATGATGGCCGAGGAGTCGAAATGCACAACTCAATGTAGGATGAATGCACATGAAATGACAGCTAAAACCTAACTCCATCATGGATAATCCGGAGTGTCGGTGACTGGGGAATTGAGACGCATTCCGTCACTCGGAGTACGAAATGTAGCTCGTTTCCCGTGCCCGGGCTAACTCCTATTCCGAACACGATGCAATATGCATGATATGCATGAAATGCAACTAAGATACAATCCTAACATACACAATGCTATGAAAATGAGATGCCTCGAAGTGCGTACACACGGGCACGCAAACCGAGAAAAATGATGAATGCAATGAACATGAGGTGCCTCGAAGTGCGTGCACACGGGCACGCAAACCGAGGCGATAAAAGAATGCAATGAAGATGAGATGCCTCGAAGTACGTGCACACGGACACGCAAACCGAGGCGATGACAGAATGCAATGAAGATGAGATGCCTCGAAGTACGTGCACACGGGCACGCAAACTGAGGCGATGATAAATGCAACGAAAATGAGATGTCTCGAAGTACGTGCACACGGGCACGCAAACCGAGGCAATGACAGAATGCAATGAAGATGAGATGCCTCGAAGTACGTGCACACGGGCATGCAAATCGAGGCGATGACAGAATGCGATGAAAATGAGATGCCTCGAAGTACGTGCACATGGGCACGCAAACCGAGGCGATGACAGAATGCAATGAAAATGAGATGGAAATGACAAATGGGCTTATACCAACATGAGTGAGCCTCAGCCATACTCACATCGGATGCCATCGGATAAAAATGAAGTGCCTCGAAATGCGTGCACACTGGCACGCAAACCGAGGCAATGATAGAATGTGATGAAATGACATGGAAATGACAAATGGGCTTATACCAACATGAGTGAGCCTCAGCCACACTCACATCGGATGCCAGCGGATAAAAAGAAGTGCCTCGAAATGCGTGCACACTGGCACGCAAACCGAGGCAATGGTAAAATGCAATGTAATGACATGGAAATGATAAATGGGCTTATACCAACATGAGTGAGCCTCAGCCACACTCACATCGGATGCCAGCGGATAAAAATGGAGTGCCTCGAAATGCGTGCACACTGGCACGCAAACCGAGGCGGTGATAAAATGTGATGAAATGACATGGAAATGGTGGCAATCATTCTAACAGAATTTCAGCAACAAAATATGAGGGAAAACAGTCCCGAAATGAAGCGAAATGACATGAAATGCAAGGAATTGACCCGAAATGCGAATTTAGGCACCCGAAATGGCCTATAGCCATGCCAAATATGCACAATATGGACATGCAATGCAAAGACAGAAGCTAGGCAGTCCCAAAAGATGCACTTTCACAGTTATAAACATGGCCAAACAGCAAGCATAGATAAGAGAAAAATAGCATGCAAGAATAGGGGCCAAAAGAGGGGTAATGAGGCAAGTGATATAAGAAAAACCCAAACTGAAAAATTTCCTTCTACAATACTGAAGAATGACCAAAAATATGAATATTTACAGTATATGGCAGACCTCAAATCAGTATACAAACATGATAGAAATGTGATGCAAAATAAGGCTCAAAAAGGTGCTATAACATGAAGTATGTAAAATATTCACCAAACAGAAAAAAAGTGTGAATGAAACATGAAGTATAGGGCAAAATAATGCCACTTTCAGTTCGGACCAAGGTCCAAAAACAGAAGCAAAGGGGGCTGCCAATCTATGCAAAAATGGGGCCAAATAAGGGATTAAACTACAAGTGACACATGGAAGCACCAAACAATGTTGAGCCCTTCTCCAATGTTGAAGAGGGGCTCAAAATAAGCCTAATAACAGTTTACAACATGCTCGAAAATAAATTGCTCATGGGTCAAAAATAGCATGCAAAACTATGACATACAAGAGGATCAATGAAGCAAGTGTATTATGGAGGGCTCAAACAGGGTTGAGCCCTTAATGAAAAGTGAAGAGGAGCTCAAACGAGGGCCACTTTCAGTTAGGCTCGGAGCTCAACACAAAAAGCATGCATGGCTTACATATTGATTAAGAAAAAGGGTCAAAAGGGTAAAAGTATTACTTACCATTGAAGATTCAAACTTTTGTTGCTTCTTGGGTTGATTTGCAGCTTCTTTAGCCTTCAAGAATCCTTCCTTGTTGCTGGAAATGAGATGGTGGTGGTAGAGCTTGGTGGTGTAGAAGGAATGATGGTTAGGGGGTTAGGGTTTTTTGAAGAATTGAGAGAGAAGAAGATGGAGTTGGCTATGGAGAGTTGAAGAGCAAATTTTCTAACCCTTGTAGAGGAGGCCATCAGCTGGTTAAAAGGGCCAAAAGGGGGTGTAAAAGGTGGGGGAGAAGGAGAGCAAAACTCCCCCACAAAATATCCCCCGGATACAGAAAATATCTGGGGGATATTGCCCCACAGCTGTAAAGTGCACAGTGCAAGGAACACGGCCGGCCTGTCACTTTTGTTGAAGGTGGCCGGCCGGCCACACCCCCTAGCCGGCCGGCTAGGGGTCAAAAGGGTCAAGGAGATTTTCTGGCCGGCCAGATACTGGAGAGGTACCCCTATGTGTGTACAACACAACCATGTAGTTAAAAGTCCAAGAAAGTAGGTCCAAGGGGTTCAACATTGGCTCGGAAAGAGGGGGTCAAAAGGGTCAAGTTGAATTACTGGCCGGCCATGAACTTTTAGGGGCCTCCCAGATGTGTAGATCACAGATATGTGGTTCAAAGTTCAAGAAAAAGGGTCCAAGGGGTTCAACATTAGCCCGGAAGAAAGGGGTCAAAAGGGTCAGGTAACCTTAATGGCCGGCCACCAACTTTTAGTGGCCTCCCAGGTGTGTAGATCACAGATATGTGGTTGAAAGTTGGCAACACTAACCTTAGGGTGTTCAACATTAGCCCGGAAGTCTGAAAAACGGGCGCCGGGAGGCTCCGGAGGAGAGATAACTGGTTGCTGCAACAATTGCTGGCCTCCCATCCTTCAGTGACCTTCCCTGTGATAAAACAGAGGTACCTGCCAAAAAGGAACGAAAACCGTTGCAAAATGAATGTTCCGGGGCCAAAACACGCAGTTTGGGGTCCCGAAAATGGGCTGTTAAGCACCGAAAGTGGCATTTGACCTCGAAGTGGGTTTCTCCGCCCCCAGTGTCCCTCAAAAGGGAGAAAATAGGAAGTATGCCAAAAATCAGAGCAATAGGAGATGGTTAAGCGGTCCCGAACCGAGGCACACGGCCTGACGGTTCCGAAAACCGGAAACCGGACTCCGAAATGGGAAAAATGGCCTACGACCACCAAATGTAGCCTACGGACATTGAGAGTTGGTCTACAGGACCTCTCTCTCCCCTCAGGAAAAGAAACAAAGAAAACCGAGTCTGGTTCGCAAACCGAGACAAGGCATAGAAGAGGGTTCGGAAGTTCGGAGGCAGGGCTCACGGCCGCAACTCTGAAACTTCTGAACAAGCACATTATGCAACATCACCAAGTGCTCAATCGGTGACGTCTGAGTCTTAAGGTCGGTCAAAAATGGGGTGTCTACAGTTGCCCCTCTTTGACAGAACTCGGAAGTCACAAGTGACGGGAGTGAATGTCAAAGCCCAGAGACGACCCATTTTTGACAAGGCCGAAGACTTAGACAAACATACAGGATAAACAGAAATGTGCCCGCAGGCAGGGGGGGCAAAATGCAAATGATATGCAAGAAGCCGAAGGTAACCAAGTGATCATGCAAATGCAGCAAGCTGTAATGAAGCAAGTATTCGCAAATAGATGCAACAGTTTTAAGCAAGAATGCAAAGCAACAACTACATTTCATGCAGTTAAGAATGCGGAGGATTATTCAATCCCCGCCACGTCTCACACGGAGAAGATACGATACCTGCGCGATTCGTCTGGTCGCACTAGCCTCAATTGAACCGTACATACAATATCGTGCCCTGCAAAAGAGAGAAATTGCAACAAGCACAATATACTAACAACATGTATTTAATGTGATTTCGAAAGTTCGACACACGCAGCGTCGGTGAGTGAATGCATCGCAATGCAAAAAGTAGAACATGCGTGACAATGTATGCTCAAACATAGAGGTATACAAATATCAAGAAATGTATATGACAAGGCAAGTATGCTCATGAGAATGCAAGATAATGTGCATGATAGTACAAAACGAGCATGAATCAGGGTGCCATTTGTTATGAAACAACGAGTATGGAAATGCGCGTTTCGGCGAAGGCGACTCGATTACGGCCTCCGATCTGCTTCCCTGAAAGGTTGCAACTCATTCAAAAAGAATACACTTTGATTTCGATGAATGATGATGAGACACATGTCAGAACTTGAAACCGAAGTCCCGGCGGATCGTTTCGCGACCGGAAGTGTACTTTTCTTGAACTTTTTCAGGTCTCGGGAACTCCGATCTTCCTCAAAATTTGCAGAGAGCTAGGTGAGCATGTGGGGATGATGGCCGGCCGTTTATCTTCCCAAGGGGAGGTGGCCAACCGGTTTCCACAAAAGCTAATGGCTGGCCGGCCATTTCTGCAAAAGTAAATGGCTGGCCAGCTAGAAAAAGGGGCTGGCCGACCATGGCCTTTTTCCGAGGGCATTTTGGTCTTTTTTCCTCCTTTTGGCATGCCTCTTCAACCAAGGCTTGAGGCCTATAAATGGTAGCCGAGCCCCCCTCCTTTTCTTGCCTCTTTCAACACTTTTCTCTCCAGATTTGAGTTTTACGCGCATTTTCCAACGCCCCGCACAAATTGTTTTCGCAAAAACACTCAGTTTTAAGCACTTTGGAGCGATTAAATTCCGGCTTCGGGGTTTCTTTTTGCATTTTCACCACTTGAGGTAAGTTTATCTTAATATTTGGAATATTTTCTCGGGAGTTGACTTTTGTTGACTTTTTCCAACTTTTGCTCATTTTGCTCATTTTTGCTCCCCTTTTGCAGATTCTTTAAAAATGGCGGGCAATTTTCCCCACGGTGGAGGTTTTCCAAGTGCCGGCGATGATTTCGATCCCATGACTCTACCTCCGAGGACCCGACCTTTCATTCCCGGGAGGTACCGTCCAGCAGTACACGTCCTCCCTCGTGCCGTCTTTCGTCATTTTACCAGCTTTGACGAGCGAGCACCCGGGGATCTACTTCTCAGAGAGCCGGAGCAGCATCTCTCTCACGAGGCCCGAGAGGTATTTACCTCATCTTCTGTATTTTACATTTCCCACCTTTGCCATGCTCGAACATGCAGTTTAGCTTATGACATAGTACTTTGCTTACATCTTAAACATGTAGTTTCAACACTCGAATTTCTGAACACTCGGCTCATTAATTAATTGCGAACACACAGCCCACATTAAAACACACGGTTCAAACACTGATTTGTCGAACACACAGCCCGAATTCGAAAGTGAACACACAGCCCACACTTTACATTTTCTGAACACACAGCCCAGGTAGATAGTGAACACGCAGCCCACAAATTAACTGAAAGTTGAACACGCAGCCCAAATTTCAAATTTTCTGAACACGCAGCCCAGGTAGATAGTGAACACGCAGCCCACAAATTAACTGAAAATTGAACACGCAGCCCAAAATTCAAATTTTCTGAACATGCAGCCCAGGTAGATAGTGAACACGCAGCCCACAAATTAACTGAAAATTGAACACGCAGCCCAAAATTCAAATTTTCTGAACACGCAGCCCAGGTAGATAGTGAACACGCAGCCCACAAATTAAAATTTTCTGAACACGCAGCCCAGGTAGATAGTGAACACGCAGCCCACAAATTAACTGAAAATTGAACACGCAGCCCAAAATTCAAATTTTCTGAACACGCAGCCCAGGTAGATAGTGAACACGCAGCCCACAAATTCAAATTTTCTGAACGCGCAGCCCAGGTAGATAGTGAACACGCAGCCCACAAATTAACTGAAAGTTGAACACGCAGCCCAAATTTCAAATTTTCTGAACACGCAGCCCAGGTAGATAGTGAACACGCAGCCCACAAATTTACTGAAAATTGAACACGCAGCCCAAAATTCAAATTTTCTGAACACGCAGCCCAGGTAGATAGTGAACACGCAGCCCACAAATTAACTGAAAGTTGAACGCGCAGCCCAAAATTCAAATTTTCTGAAGACGCAGCCCACAAATTAACTGAAAATTGAACACGCAGCCCAAAATTCAAATTTTCTGAACACGCAGCCCAGATAGATAGATTTGCATGTAGTTTATTCCATTTCATCGGCATACAGCCTATTTCATCTCATTGGCACACAGCCCATTCATTTCATTGGCACACAGCCCATTTCATTTCATTATTTGACACATGTATTCATTCTGAATGCAGGTTTGTTCCCGCGGTGTGCGGGGATATGGTTCTACCATGGCACGGGACTGGTATGCCGAGCTCCCGGAGGGCGTCAGGGACTTGGTAGATTTGGCAAGATTCGGCCCCTTCTGCGTCGGGTTGTCCCGTTGTCCTGCCAGGAGGACGTTGATGGCAGCCCTGGTAGAGAGATGGTGGGACACCACCAATTCGTTTCATTTCTCTGCTACCGGGGACATGACCATGACCCCTTTTGACTTTGCTGTATTGACCGGTTTAGACGTCGGAGGTTGGTCCATCCCTTACGACGAGGATATGGGCGAGTGGGAGGCCGCCTGGATGTATCTGTTGGGGGCTCACCCGCCTGTTGATAGGGCTTCAGGGAGAGTCCGATACACTTGGTTCTCTTCCCATTTCCGGCGGGCGGAGATGGTGCCTGAGAGTCCCGAGGAGACGGAGCAGTATGCCTGTGGTTTCCTGATGTTCCTCTTCGGGACTACCCTGTTCGCCGACAGAGGGAACACCGTTGGGCTATACCTGTTGAGCGCTCTAGTTGACCTATCACAGGTCCATCGATATGATTGGGGTGGCGCCGGCCTGGCTACCCTTTATTTTTATATGAGCGCGACCTCCCGCGGGCGGGGCGATTTGCTTGGCGGCTACTGGAGAGCCTGGGAGGTACTTTCTGTCCCCTTGATTTACATTTCTGCTTCTCATTACTTGTACATTGCACACACAGCGCACTTTTACAGTCTGTATTTTGCTCTCAGCATTTCGTACTTACATTCTGCATTGCTTGTCTCAGCTATGGGTTTATGTATACTTCCCATCATTAGCCCCAGAGCTGGAGGTGGTAGGGATCCCCGTGACCCCATATTCATTGATATTCGAGGGCCCGCATCGGCCGAGACCCCGAGAGACCCTCCTTCGCCTGCGACAGTACTTCGACACTGTGCGGCATTCAGAGGTACTTCAGAACTTTCTGTTCCTTTCATTCTCATCTTTGATTTGCTCTGTATATTCTTGATTTCTGATTGGTTATGCATTTGTCATCCATAGATTACATGGCAGCCCTGGGCGCCTCTGGGTGATGGTATTCGGCATCAGTATACCGGGGCATCGGACATTTCCCAGTATAGGGTCCTGCTCGAAGGGCCGGTTGGCAGGGCCTGGTTCCTGGGGGAACGCTTTCTGCGCCAGGTATGGGGGTATCTTTCTCAGGATATTCCCGCAGTACCCCCAACCAGTATGCGGACCGCTGACAAGCTCTCTTACTCAGAGGTAGTCGGCGCCATGTTGGGCAGTGAAGCTTTACTATATATTGAGGAGGGGGACTACGCCACTTACCGTCACATATATTTGATGCCTCCATTGACGGAAGCTCGCATCCCGATGATGAGGCCTGCCGGTATGTCATCCTCGGGCCAGGCTCAGGCTCGAGCTGCAGATGCCCCTTCTTCTAGCAGAGCTGGTACATCCAGAGGCGGGAGTAGACCAGTTCCCCCGACTCCGTCGGTTCATCCTCATCTCGGATGGCCAGATATGCCTACTGAGTTGATGGCGTGGCAGTATGGGGCTAGCTCTCCGACCCCGATCCCACTAGAGCCTCCGATGCCCAGTGATCGATACGCCATTGATCCGGATTCACCGCCGGTATGCTCCACTTTTCATTTCATCATTCAGATGTTTAGACATTCTTTTGTTCACTGATGATTATGAAGTCATTTTACAGCCATCGCGAGGGTACATAGAGGAGATGGTTGGACTGGTGGCCACACTCGAGGGCATGGTCCTGCGTAGGGAGGCGCAGTTGTCTGTCGCGGGCATTCAGGTACCCTTCAGTTTTCTGGCATTTATCATACTTCTGATGACATGCTGATTTCTACTGCATCGATAGACTATTTGTGTAGAGCACATCTGACACACACCCCACTTGTACACTGTATTTACATGCACCCACTTCATGTAGCTTTTGCTTGTATCCGTATCTGATGTATACATTTGGACTGATGTATTTGAATTGAACTCTTTGTTTTCAGATGCCTTCATGGTCCGGCCAGCCGCAGACCAGGCCACCTGGGCCTCATTGGGGAGCTGGGCCATCTGAGCCTTTTCAGGGGGCGGGGCCATCTCGGCCTTCCCGAGGAGCCGGGCCATCTAGACCTTATCGAGGGGCTCGAGGGGGGCCCGTCCGCAGACGCAGGGCTCACGTTGTGGAGGTGGAGCCTGAGGAGGAGGAGGAGGAGGCCACAGATCGTCAGTTAGAGACGTCTGCCGAGGAGGAGGAGGAGGCTGAGGGGAATCCTGAAGATGACGGCGCCGACTCAGATGATGATGATGCTGTGGAGATTGTCCCGCAGAAGAGGACGAGGAGGGCTTCTCGTTCCCGTTCCCGAGGACTTTGATGCTGCTATTTCCTGCTTTATTTTTCTTTTTCGCTAGTAGTTTGTAGCACTTTGCACATTGTTAGGCAGTTTTATTTTTTTGTAAAACTTGAACCTTTGTTTGTTGTAAAGCATGATGAAATGAAATAGCTTTTGAAAAGATGTTTGTATTTTGAACTTTTAGCATCGTATCGCATCACTTATTTTGCACAAAAATGAAATTGAATGGTAATGCACAATGTGTAGTCACCAAATCAGGTAGTGAACCGACGCAACAAACTAAGCAACTCAACCTACTAAGATATAACAGAATCTTTAGTAAGTTTACAACTCGATAAGTAAAATGCAACAACGCAAATAAACAAGACTTTAACAAAAATTTCTTAACAGAGAGCAATGACTCGAAAAAACACGAAACGCGTCCGCTCGACAAACAACTCGATAAGCAAAAACAACAACTCGATAAGCAAAACTCAACAACAACAAAGTGTACTCCTGACGATCTGGGCATCGGAACGCATCCGAAACGGAGGGAGATGAAGGCCCTTGACTTTCCCGTTGCATGGGAATGCTTGGAACTCTACCTCGAAGGGTAAAACAGGGTCAAGGAGATACACTGCAGTATTGCCAACCATCCCTGGGAGCTGGCCGGCCATTTTTGAAAAAGAGAATGGCTGGCCAGCTATTTCTGCAAAAGTAAATGGCTGGCCAGCCAGAAAAGGTAGCTGGCCGGCCATTCAGTCCTGCAGCCTCCAGATTTTTGACACATGTCCCCGTGAATAGTGTTTTTCCTTCTATAAAAGCCTCAACTTCGGGAACATTCATTTCATCTTAGTCTTAGGCAAAGATGGAGGCGTTTTTCGCAGAAAATATCACATCTTGGATCTCTTCTCTAGATGGCTCGGAAAAGCTGAATTTCCGGGGTTTCGGTTTGAATGCACTATTCACGCTGAGCCGTACTCCACTACATCTCCCTTTTCTCCATGCCGCGGCAAGGTTCTGGAATCCAGTGACGCATGTTTTTAGCTTCGGTGGCCAAGAGATGTGCCCCACTTTCGAAGATTTTCAAGTTTTGATGGAGTCTGAATGCTCTGAAGTGATCTTGCCCCAGCTCCGTTTCGGTCACGCCCAGGCTTTAGGGCGGATGTGTGGGCTCACGGCGCATGACGCTCGATCTCTGATCTGCAGTGGAGAGCTGGACATCCTCGGCTTGATCCATCGTTTTTCCGACGCCGGTGACCGCAGCAACCATTATTGGCAGGGTTTCCGGCAACACGCCCTCTGCTTATGTTTGTTGTCCCACTTTCTGCTTTCCTCGGGCTTTGGCGGGGCTAGCATTCGCTTGATTGAAGTGGCCCAAGGTTTGAGAGAAGGAAAGAGCTGTATTGCCATGACCTTGGCCGAGACACTGATGGGTTTAGATTCCATCTATCGCCGGGAGGCGACTAGGTTTGCTGGGAGTCCACTGCTGCTGCAGGTAATGTTTCCCACCCAACCTTACATATATATTTGCTCACGTCACTCGACCCTCAGGCTCGATTTTTCTCACAAAACCCTTGTCTTACTTTTCTCTCATCGTACATCTCTCTGTTATTTATTCTCTCATTTTCCATCCAACCCCTAGGTATGGTTAATGGATAAGTTGCAGGTTGTGGACTCTTGCCCAGCTTATTCAGCTCGAGGCTACTTCTTTCGGCAGCGCCTAGTCAATGCTCTTGACGAAAGGTGGTGGTTCGATTGGATGTGCAATTTGTCCGCAGACGGCATTGCTTGGCGTTGCCCTTGGCTCAACCTCCCAGCAATGAGCTATAGTATGTCTCGGTTGATTGGGATCCAATTAATTGGCTTAACCCACTGCGTATTCTATTTCCCGTTCCGGTTCCTGCGTCACTTTGGCCATGATCAGACTTGCCCACCGGAGGGGATTGAGTATCCAGCCGCCTTCCCGGTCCGGGGTGCACAACTTGCCCGATATGCCACAGCATGGAGGACTAGAGAGCTCCTGGCCTCTGCTTCAACTTTCAGTTGCACTTTGTCAGATGAGTGCTTGGATTGGCTCAATGAGGAGGCACAGGTTGGGCCCAGCTTGGCATCGGATGCTCCGTCCAGCTCTGGGAGGGGACGCAGAGATACTTGATTCAACTATGCCCCAAATTTATTGCTTATTTAGCATTTTCAAGTTTTCTTTATGAATGTACTAAAAAAGGCAATCTCGATTGTAATACAAGAGCAGGAGGACTCTATTTTGAAATCAATGAAATTGAAATTTGTGGTACTGAAAATTTTCCACTTTTGGTCCAAAAATGGTCTTAGTCGTAAAAAGATTAATTTGAACAAAGTCAACTTTTATTAAAACTTTTCAAAACTATTTTCAATGTGGATCAGAATTGGACATGCCGAAAATCTGTCACTGAGATGCACAACCCCAGATCCCCCGCAACTGGAAAGTTGCCCCTAGTCTGAAGAACAATGCGGCACTGCACAGCAACAGAAAGTTGCCCCTAGTCTGAGTAACCTCGCACCGTCACGGCAACGGAAAGTTGCCCCTAGTTTGAACAGCACTGTACCGGAGATCACGATAAATGCTGATGGATAATGATGACTGAGATGATCAATATGGACAGAGTTGATCGGGGAAAAGTTTATGGTTGAACTTCAAGGTGAAGCTGCCTACGTATCCCAAAGATGGGAATCAAGCCTTACGTAGTTCAGGCTCAGGTTCGCTCGAGTATTTTCACTCTCCTTTTGCGCTCTAACTTTTGCCAAGGCCGCCCTTTGCGGGTTTTCAACCTTGCGAGCTTAGTTTTTATATTTTCTAATTTTTTGTGCTCTGAATTTTGCCTAAGTCGCCCTTTCGGGTTTTCGGCCTAGCGAGCCTCTCAAGGATAGTATTTCTTCAACTTGTCCATATTGATCGGTTGTGAGAACTCCAAGCCATCTAGATCCATCAGAACCACAGCCCCACCTGACCAGATAGCTTTGATGATGTAAGGACCAGTCCAATTGGGTTTGAACTTGCCCCTTGGGTCGTGGATGGGAGCTCGGTTGTCTTTGAGTACCAAATCTCCTTCTTTCAGATTCCTGGACTTAACTTTCTTGTTGAAAGCCCGGGCGATTCTGCGTTGATAACCTTGGATGTGGTACAGTGCTTTCAGTCTTCTTTCATCAAAGAGCATGAGTTCTTCGAATCTGCTTTGCTGCCAATCTGCTTCGGCTATCTGGCATTCAGCCAATACTCGTAACGATGGAACCTCAATCTCAATGGGTAGAACAGCCTCCATTCCATAGACCAATGAATATGGAGTTGCTCCAGTAAAAGTTCTGATTGAAGTCCTGTAGCCCCACAGAGCAAATGGCAGCTTGTCTGGCCAATCTCGATAGGTTCCTACCATCTTCTGCAGTATACGCTTGATATTCTTGTTGGCGGCCTCAACTGCTCCATTGGTTTGCGGCCTGTATGTAGATGACTTATGAAAAGCCACATTGTATTTCTCCAACAAGTCTATCACTTCTTTCTTGAAGTGGGAACCATTATCTGAAATTATTTCGTTTGGCACCCCGTAGCGACAGATGATGTTGTTCCTGATGAACTTTGCGACGTGCGACGCCTTCAACACCGCGTATGATTGGGCCTCGACCCACTTTGTGAAATAATCTATCGCTACTAGGATAAACTCATGCCCGTTTGACCCCTTCGGGGTAACAGCTCCGATCACATCAATTCCCCAGACTGAAAAAGGCCACGGCGAAGTCATGTTGTACAGTTTTGACGGCGGGATGTTCATGCGATTTGCATGAATTTGACATTTGTGGCATCGTCGAACAAAGCTAATGCAATCCTCCTCCATGGTTGACCAGTAGTAGCCCTGTCTGAGAATCTTTCTGGCCAGCATTACTCCATTCATGTGTGCTCCGCACTCTCCCCCATGGATGGCTTCCATCAGGCGTTTTGACTCTTCAGCTTCTACACAGAGCTTATGCATTCCCAGATGAGCCCTTTTGTATAGCTTACCCCCGCAGATGCTAAACTGAGTAGCCATTCTTCTGACAGCCCTCTTATCCTTGGCATTTGCCCCTAGTGGATATGTCTCCTTTTCCAAGAAGTTCCAGATGTCGTAATACCAGGGGTTGCCGTCTTGAACCTCATCTATGGCGGAAATCGACTCGTATGCCGGCACGAACTTCTGATCAATAATGACTGGACGCATTCGGACTCCGGACGGGATGTCTATCATAGAAGATAGAGTTGCTAATGAATCTGCAAACCTGTTGTTCTCTCTTACGAGGTGGGTGAAATTTAGCTTCTCAAACCGAGGAATTAACAAATCCAAGGTTTGGTGGTAGATTATCATCCTTTCCTCTTTGACTTTCCAATCTCCTTTGGCTTGAGACACAACAAGGTTCGAGTCCCCAATGACGTCCAACCGTCTTGCCCCTAGTTCCAGGGCTGCTTCCAGACCAGCAATACATGCCTCATACTCTGCTTCATTGTTGGAAACTTTGAACTGGAGCTTGAATGCTAAAGGGATACGAGAATCATCAGGCGCTATCAGCAACACCCCTATCCCATACCCATACTGGTTTGACGCTCCGTCAAAGTACATTGTCCAAGTTTCATCTTCGACGTGCAGAATGGCTTCATCTGGGAATAGATACTCAACCGCTTCATCCCCCTCAACTGGGTGGTCGGCAAGGAACTCCGCTACCACTCTGCCTTTTACTGACTTGCGCGTTACATACTTTAAATCAAATTCGGAGAGCAACAACAACCAACGAGCTAGCCTACCCGTAAGTGCTGGTTTCTCGAAGAGATATTTGATGGGATCCAAACGCGAAACCAACATTACAGAGTGGGCTAACAGGTAGTGCCGCAGCTTCCTGGTTGCCCATACCAAGGCCAAACAAGCCTTCTCCAGCGGTGTATAGCGGGTCTCGTAATCCAGCATCTTTTTGCTCAGATAGTAGATGGCTCTTTCGACTTTGTCTTCTGACTCCTGCGCGAGCATGCAGCCCATGGTAGTCTCGGTTACCGAAAGGTACAGTATCAACGGTCTCCCCGGCTCTGGTGGTGACAACACGGGTGGGTTCTGTAGATACTCTTTGATCTGCTCAAAAGCTGCTTGACATCGGCCGTCCCACTGGAATTTCTTTCCTTTCTTTAGGAGACCAAAAAGTGGTTCACAAGTCAAGGTTAATTTAGAAATAAACCGTCTTATGAATTGCACTTTACCCAGAAAGCCTCGCACCTCCTTTTCAGTCCTTGGTGGTGGCATTTCTAAGATGGCCTTGATTTTGGAAGGGTCGACCTCGATGCCCCTTTGTGTGATCAGGAACCCTAGCATCTTCCCTGCTGTAACACCAAACGTGCATTTCTGGGGATTCAGTCGCAGCCGAAACTCTTTGATCCTTTGGAAGAATTTTTGTAAGGCGGTGTAGTGGCCTTCTCTATCTTTGGACTTGACAATCATGTCGTCCACGTACACCTCGACCTCCTTATGGATCATATCATGCAATATTGTAGTCGCTACCCGTTGATACGTAGCTCCAGCATTTTTCAACCCGAATGGCATCACTCGATAACAATATGTCCCCCACGGGGTAGTGAACGCAGTTTTCTCCCGGTCTTCGGGTGCCATCACTATCTGATTATAGCCTGAGAAACCATCCATAAATGAAAGCAAGGCATGTCCTGCCGTTAAATCCACCAATTCGTCAATGTGTGGCAAGGGGAAGTCGTCCTTCGGACTGGCCCTGTTCAAATCTCTGAAGTCTACACAGACCCGAATTCTGCCGTCCTTCTTTGGCACCGGAACAATGTTGGCCAACCAAGTTGGATATTCAGATACCAGCAGGAACCCTGCGTCAATTTGCTTGGTGACCTCTTCCTTAATCTTGAGGGCCCAGTCCGGGCGAATCCTTCTGAGTTTCTGTTTGACAGGGCGGGCCTCTGGATCAAGAGGGATCCGGTGCTGTACAATCTCAGGATCGATTCCAGGCATGTCTTCATAGGACCACGCGAAAACTTCTTTGAAATCTTTTAATAAAGCGACTAAGCGCTCGCGCTCCTCTGAAGACAACGTGGACCCGATCTGGACCAGCCGCGGGTCCTTCTCAGTATCAACATTCACAGTAGTGATTTCATCCATTAAAGGTTTAACAAATCTTTCCTGCTCTTGATCAATTAATCGTTGCAAAACTGGGGGAATTTCTTTCTCGCTGTTTTCAGCAAAATTTTGAAAATCCTGATTTAAGCAATAAATCAAAGGCACAGAAAAATACTCGGAAACCACATCCACATCATTCTCATTAAATACTTCCAAGCCATCAGATTCCTCTATTACAACAGACTCAAAAGAAAATGAAAAAGACGACCTAAACAAGACTGTGGTATCCGGGTTATCACCCTCAGGAATACCGGACTCAGACTCAGTCGAGCTGGAATCTGATTCCGACGCAGAAGATTCGGTAGAATCAGATTCCGGCTCACTACCTGACCCGGAACTGCTAGATAAAAAGCCTTCTTCATATTGCCAGATGAGAGAAGGTGCGATAGATGCATCCAAGATCGGCGCTGGAAAGCCCGCAGCTATTTCATCTCCAATCACAGAAACCGAAGAGTTATCCCCCAAGCACTCTTGGCCGATCGGAGGATCTGATAGTAGACTTGCCAGTCCTACCCCCATTTCTAGCTCTGTGCTCTCAGGATCCACTGCTTCACATTGCTCAACCTCAGTTGGTGGGTCTGTCTGCGCTTCGGCAACGTCATCCCCAGATAATTGTATGTCGAAGAAGATTTCAAAACCAGGCACGCGCTTCCCTTCCGCGTTTAGCCATGGCTCCGGGAAGCCGCAGAATGGAAAATCTTCCCCCTCCCGGACGAAACGTCCGTTTAGGGTACCCCAGATGGGCCTGTGCATTAAATCAAATGGCTTCCCGGCCTTCTTTGCCCTGGCCCTTCCGGCCATTTCTTTTCCTTTCCTCAACCAATCCTCTTTGGTGGGCAGATAGCCCAGTCCAAAGGCGTGGGGGTTGTGTGGCACTTCGGCCAATACTGAGACGCCCTTCCGGCCACTTCTCCCTAATCCCATCCCAGGGGTATGTTTTAGCTTGTTCATGAGGTATATAGATTGAGCACTAACATACATGCCCTCATTCACAACCATGACATTCTGCACCACTTGGGCCTCGGCCAAGGTGAACCCCGACAAAAACACATCCTCCGTGTCGTGCTCGATTTCCAAAACAGGCGTAGACACTTCCGGCGGCGGATGGATTGATGAATTCCCGAAAACTATTGCTACCCCTTTCCCGTGGGGGTATTTTAGCATCTGATGTAGAGTGGAAGAGACTGCTTTGACCTAGTGCAACCACGGTCGCCCCAAAAGTAAGTTAAAGGTTGCGGGAACGTCCAAGATATGAAATTCGATACTGTGTTGTCCTGGACCAACCTTGGTTTGAATTTTAACAGTCCCCATCACTTCTCTGCTGGTATTGTCGTATGCTCTGATCACTTGGGTAGTTGGGACGAAGTCCGCGGGTTTTAACCCGATTGCATATGCCGTTCTGGTCGGGCAGACATTAATCGCAGACCCGGTATCAACAAGTACCACCGGTATCCACTTATCTCTACATTCCACAGAGATATAGAGAGGTTTGTTATGACCTGTGCCCTCAGGCGGTAGCTCCTTGTCCGAAAAGGTTAATGCCGGGGAACCTCCTCCCGGAAAAACCAGCCCAACCAGCTGTTCAGGCGTGGTGTCTATGGAGAGTTTAGACTTGTCCATGGCAGATAGGACAGCTTCTCTGTGTACTCGTGATTAGCAGTCCCCAGATGGAGATGTCTGCTTGTATCTTCTTTAACTGTTTCAGCACAGCTTCCTCTTCAATCTGCCTTTCCTTCTGCTTCTCCGCTTCTTTATCTTTCCCGGATGCCTCGGGTTGGTCCAGGTGTGGGGGTTTGAAGTACCGCCCGCTTCTTGTTATATGGTCAACCTCATCGAGGTACCAAGTGTCATCCGGTTGGTTATTTCCCCAATCTTCATCCGTGTGGGCAAGACATAGGTCATCGTCTTCCCACCACATTCCCTCGGCAGCCAACAGACACCTGTCTGGCTCCGGTCTAGTTGTACTCACGGTATTCTCTGTCCACATGCTCACGATATTCTCCATCTTTGTGCACACAGCACTTTCTGTCCCCTCAGGGCCTTTTGCTTTCCTGATTCTCTCAACCTCCTCGAACTTTTCCCGTTCCAGCTGCATCAGTACAGCTGTTTGTTCAACATTTCCCGTATCCTTAATGCCCATGTCCTGAGCGGAATTCTTAACACCGGCGCTCTCCGGCGGTACAACTTGATTTTCGGCCGTTCCGGCCACAACTGATATTTCTGCCCCTGCCGGGCTCTGTTCTGGCTGGGCTTCCCCCACTGCATCCGGTTGATCTTCGAGCCATCCCGTGGCCTCCTCTGATCCCTCATAATCATACCAGTTAATCGACGTATCCCCCAGTTCCTGGTCCTCGAGAAATTGCAAGTTAGCAAAGTCCTCCTCTACGGCTGTCAGCTCATCTGCCCATAACCCAGATCCATCCCCCCGGATCATACATAGTTCTCCTGTCTCTGGCAATTCTACACTTAGCCCAATTCGGCTCATTGATAGGATGTACTTGCTTGGATCATAAGCTCCCTCAGCAAAATTCTGCCCAGTCCCAGATTCAACAGACTCAGTCTCTCCCAAAATCTGCCCTGCCTTGTCTTCGACGGTCACCACCATCGGTTCCGGTTGGGTCTTGGAGATGTCCACCATGCACAAGAAGTCAGTGCAATCGGGGAGGAACACCTCTGGCTTGGGTAGGTGGGTGGGGGTAATATAGATGCTAGGATCGTAAGATGCGACCCCAGTCTGGATGAAATTAATTCTTTTGGGAGGAGGAGCTTGGTTGTGTGGTGGGAGAGGGTTGGTTGTGACGTTGGGTTTATCAGGAGGTGCGATCACTTGTTTGTCAATAAGATCTTGAATCTCATGACGCAATCTGTAACATCGGTCAGTGTCATGACCGTGTTGTTGGTGGTATACACAGTACTTTGACGGGTCGTATGAGGGGGGGAGTGGATTCGGTAATGGCTTTGGCTCCAGGGGTTTTAAATGATTTTTTCTGATCAATATTCCCAGAACCTTGGTCAGAGGCATGTATAGTGGGGTAAAGGTTCTTTGGCCTCGCGGTTGGAATCGGTTGTTTTGTGTATTACTTCCGGACGCGCCGGAGAATGGTGTGGCAGTCATGGGCCTTGGAGGGGGAGGGGGAGTGGTGGTGACCATACCAACTTCCGAGGCTCTCGTATTTGCAGTGCCGCTCGGGCCTGCATTGTTATTGCGGTTGAAGGTCCTCCTCGGTTGTTCTCTGTCCTGGTCAAATAGACCTTATTTCATTGCGTCTTCAATTTGCACCCCCATATCATGTAAATCTGCGAAAGTAGGAAAGGGGACTACAATCATTCTTTGCATTAACTTCGGGTGGAGATTGCGCACAATCATCCGAATCTGATCTTTGTCAGTGGGCCTCAGAGTCATTGTCGACGCCTTTGCCCTCCATCGGATCACAAAGTCCGAGAAAGATTCCTTGGGTTCTTGCCTCGTCGTTTCAAGATCACGGGTTGTGACCTCGATCTGAGTGTTGTATGAATATTGCGTGACAAAGGCCTCAGCCATCTCATCCCAATTCTTCTTCACTTCATCTGATAATCTTGCGTACCAATGGGAGGCCACACCCGACAGGGTTCGGCCGAATAGTGAGAGCTTCTGTGGTCGTGTTAGGCCCATTGGCCGCAAAACATCTGCAAACAGTCGGATATGGACCATGGGGTCGCCAGTCCCGTCAAAACAGTCGATTTGTGGCATTTTGAACCTATCGGGGAGCGTTACAGCCTCCTCGGTATATCCATCTCCGATATCCGGCATAGCCTCGGCCCCTTGGGATTTTTTGAAGAGCTTCTCCAGTTTGCTCAATTTCAGAGCTGTAAGATCAACCTCGACCTCGGTGGGAGAGTCCGGGTGATTGGATGTATGGACCTTGGACAGTTGTGGTGGAAGCGGGGGCGGAGCTGGCCCCGTTGGAAGACTCGTGTCCTCTTGTACATTTTGGACAGTCGGTACAGTATTCTGGGTGTTCGGAGGAGCGTTCTGAACAACAGGTGCCTGCTCAGGTATTGGGGCTCCTGCCGGAGGGGGGATTTGGTGTGAAGTAGATGCTGTATTCTGCTGTTGCAACCTGGTGATTAGTTCAGCCTGTTGGGCCATGATCGCGGCCTGTTGTTTGGAGAACTCCGCTTGACGGGCGGCATCGTCATGCATTTGCTTCATACTCTCCTGCATCTGGCGCATTAGAGCCTCCATCCCCGATGTATTCTGTTGCTCCATTCGACTGACTGGTATATCTACTCTTATATCACTAATCAGGACTTCACCTCTGTTGTCCTCTGACGGGGTAACCCACTGCTCTGACAACCTCTGTTCTGACACACTGCGCCTTTTCGGCTTTCTTCTGGTAACAGGGGGTAGAGAATAGAACACTGGCTGTCCGTCGATTAGATCCTCAGATCGATGGAGTCGACGACCTCGTGTCCAAGGTGCTTGGGGAATGCCTGCTGGGTTGGAAGCAATCGTGCTAAAACTGACCCTAGCAAAAGATAAATAAAGCGAAAAGGAAATAAATAAACAGATAAACGGGCAGCATAACAGCTTAAAATAAAATGCAAGACACACAGTCGGGCATAATCAATACACAGTCAATAAGCTGAATAACACACTGTCCTCAAACACTGATTATCATCCCCGTATCACTGTCCCCTAAAACAGAATCTGATATCCGCAGATAACTAATCCTCAAATACTAGCTGATGCCCGCAGGCCTGATACCCATAGTACTGAACTGATGCCCGCAGGCCTGATGCTGCCAATACTGAACCGTAGCCCGCAGGCTTGATACTCAAACTCATATACTGATCTGATGCCCACAGGCCTGATACTGACAATACTGAACTGAAGCCCGCAGGCTTGACGCCCAAACTCATATACTGATACATGCATTCCTGTAGAGACGCACTCTAAAGCACATAACAGATAAGTGAGAGCCAAAACACCCCTATGTTGGGGGTAGGGTTTCTCTGTCCTATTGTGTCAGGAGCTAGGGTTTTACTACGCACGCAGCGGTTTCAAAACAACCTATAAACGGGTAAGCAACCTGTGCTAATTTGGAATAGTCACTATGGATCCGAATATGCACTAGGCCGAATGGTCAAAGAGGGTGCCCCGGTAAAACCGGGGTTTGTGTTCCCATACTGGCAGAGCCCACAACCGGTCAGCCTTATGGTCATGCCTTGACAAGACAAGCCTCCGGCAAACCGTTCAGGAATAGCAGATGGCAAACACGGTATCCTAGGCGCACCAATGCAAATGCAATGCAAAGAAACACACAAGTGTAGTAAAAAACAGATATCATGAGTTCGAGTCAAGTTCTCTAAATCCCCAGCGGAGTCGCCAGAAACTGTAACAAGCCCGCGGGGGACCTCGCTACAGCTCGGACTCGGCTTTTTGTAGTCACGGTTCTAAGTCTGAACCAAAGAGTCCAAATCCGGCAAATCGTTTTGAGAAAACAGATTTTTTTGAAAGAAGTGCCAAACATGGACTGCTTTGCCAGATACAGAGTCGCCACCTAAATATTTTATTTTGGGAAATTTAGGAAACCCTGACTCGGTGCCAAAAGGCCACGTGTCCGTCATCACCAAAGTTGCCTCGGCTCGGGAACTTGGGTACGATTGGGGAAGGTCACTTCGTGAGCACCCCCGCTCGCCCGGTCATAGACCGGCCTCTACTAACCATGATATCAATTTTTGAAAACATTGCGAGTTCTTATTCCGGTTTATTAGCCTAGGTTACTATGTGACGCGCACAGCATACAAATATAGACCGGGTCGCCTGAGTTGGAACGAAACAATTCATGTTTGTTTTTGAAAATGGTTTGCTACCCGCAGGTAGGCTCGAAACATTTGATGATTTATTCCAATTCAGATAACCCGACCTTCACCCACAGGCATTCAGGCAGTTATATCACATAAGCATATAGCCTCATGGTAAGCATGCTATTCATGGCAGTCACTCACACGCATGCAAGGATGCTAAAGCATAAAAACTTACCAAGTACTCCAAGCCAAAAAAGAAGCTAATTAGAAATCCATGCATGATCCTAATTATACAAAAAATGCCTAATGCAACACATGCAAAATGCAACTATAACAGGCTCGGCTATTCTAAACATGGCATATGAAATGCTGCAACTATCATGTATTCAACTTTGAATTGAAAGTACAATGCAGTTAGTATGGTGCGCCGAGCCCGGTGCATGCGATACAGATGAATGATGCAAACATGCTGTCATATTGTATGCTAATTGAAATATGCCCTAATCTAACCATCATAAGCGGATAAATAAAAGGGAGAAAGACGTGGGGTTGGAAGACATGCATCACACTCACGCACACTTATTACAGTTGTGCCCTCGCTCGGAGGGTCCGAATAAAATAATACAGTCCGAATATTACAATCCCGAATGAAAGAATATTACAGTCCGAAATATTGCAAAATCTAATTAATTAACAAATTCCTAATTAATTAATGAATTAACTAAGAAAGCAAATTAAACTGGCGTGCAAGCCAAGGACTGCCTTGCTTCTGATGGATGATGCATGTCCGGGTTGTCTTGCGCAGAAATCCACCGGCATGCCCCAATTAGCCTCTGTTTACACCTGTTCTTGAAATGCGTGCCAAGCCCCAAAAAGTTGCTGATTCTTCGTTTTGCTGCAACAGAGAGCAGGAAAGGGGCATAGCAATGTATTTGCACAAATATATGCATGTCTCGATCCTCGTGCCACCAATCACGCATACCGAGGCATGATGGCCGAGGAGTCGAAATGCACAACTCAATGTAGGATGAATGCACATGAAATTACAGCTAAAACCTAACTCCATCATGGATAATCCGGAGTGTCGGTGACTGGGGAATTGAGACGCATTCCGTCACTCGGAGTACGAAATGTAGCTCGTTTCCCGTGCCCGGGCTAACTCCTATTCCGAACACGATGCAATATGCATGATATGCATGAAATGCAACTAAGATACAATCCTAACATACACAATGCTATGAAAATGAGATGCCTCGAAGTGCGTACACACGGGCACGCAAACCGAGAAAAATGATGAATGCAATGAACATGAGGTGCCTCGAAGTGCGTGCACACGGGCACGCAAATCGAGGCGATGACAGAATGCAATGAAGATGAGATGCCTCGAAGTACGTGCACACGGACACGCAAACCGAGGCGATGACAGAATGCAATGAAGATGAGATGCCTCGAAGTACGTGCACACGGGCACGCAAACCGAGGCGATGATAAATGCAACAAAAATGAGATGCGTCGAAGTACGTGCACACGGGCACGCAAACCGAGGCGATGACAGAATGCAATGAAGATGAGATGCCTCGAAGTACGTGCACACAGGCATGCAAATCGAGGCGATGACAGAATGCGATGAAAATGAGATGCCTCGAAGTACGTGCGCACGGGCACGCAAACCGAGGCGATGACAGAATGCAATGAAAATGAGATGGAAATGACAAATGGGCTTATACCAACATGAGTGAGCCTCAGCCATACTCACATCGGATGCCATCGGATAAAAATGAAGTGCCTCGAAATGCGTGCACACTGGCACGCAAACCGAGGCAATGATAGAATGTGATGAAATGACATGGAAATGACAAATGGGCTTATACCAACATGAGTGAGCCTCAGCCACACTCACATCGGATGCCAGCGGATAAAAAAGAAGTGCCTCGAAATGCGTGCACACTGGCACGCAAACCGAGGCAATGGTAAAATGTAATGTAATGACATGGAAATGACAAATGGGCTTATACCAACATGAGTGAGCCTCAGCCACACTCACATCGGATGCCAGCGGATAAAAATGGAGTGCCTCGAAATGCGTGCACACTGGCACGCAAACCGAGGCGGTGATAAAATGTGATGAAATGACATGGAAATGGTGGCAATCATTCTAACAGAATTTCAGCAACAAAATATGAGGGAAAACAGTCCCGAAATGAAGCGAAATGACATGAAATGCAAGGAATTGACCCGAAATGCGAATTTAGGCACCCGAAATGGCCTATAGCCATGCCAAATATGCACAATATGGACATGCAATGCAAAGACAGAAGCTAGGCAGTCCCAAAAGATGCACTTTCACAGTTATAAACATGGCCAAACAGCAAGCATAGATAAGAGAAAAATAGCATGCAAGAATAGGGGCAAAAGAGGGGTAATGAGGCAAGTGATATAAGCAAAACCCAAACTGAAAAATTTCCTTCTACAATACTTAAGAATGACCAAAAATATGAATATTTACAGTATATGGCAGACCTCAAATCAGTATACAAACATGATAGAAATGTGATGCAAAATAAGGCTCAAAAAGGTGCTATAACATGAAGTATGTAAAATATTCACCAAACAGAAAAAAAGTGTGAATGAAACATGAAGTATAGGGCAAAATAATCCCACTTTCAGTTCGGACCAAGGTCCAAAAACAGAAGCAAATGGGGCTGCCAATCTATGCAAAAATGGGGCCAAATAAGGGATTAAACTACAAGTGACACATGGAAGCACCAAACAATGTTGAGCCCTTCTCCAATGTTGAAGAGGGGCTCAAAATAAGCCTAATAACAGTTTACAACATGCTCGAAAATAAATTGCTCATGGGTCAAAAATAGCATGCAAAACTATGACATACAAGAGGATCAATGAAGCAAGTGTATTATGGAGGGCTCAAACAGGGTTGAGCCCTTAATGAAAAGTGAAGAGGAGCTCAAAATAGGGCCACTTTCAGTTAGGCTCGGAGCTCAACACAAAAATCATGCATGGCTTACATATTGATTAAGAAAAAGGGTCAAAAGGGTAAAAGTATTACTTACCCTTGAAGATTCAAACTTTTGTTGCTTCTTGGGTTGATTTGCAGCTTCTTTAGCCTTCAAGAATCCTTCCTTATTGCTGGAAATGAGATGGTGGTGGTAGAGCTTGGTGGTGTAGAAGGAATGATGGTTAGGGGGTTAGGGTTTTTTGAAGAATTGAGAGAGAAGAAGATGGAGTTGGCTATGGAGAGTTGAAGAGCAAATTTTCTAACCCTTGTAGAGGAGGCCATCAGCTGGTTAAAAGGGCCAAAAGGGGGTGTAAAAGGTGGGGGAGAAGGAGAGCAAAACTCCCCCACAAAATATCCCCCGGATACAGAAAATATCTGGGGGATATTGCCCCACAGCTGTAAAGTGCACAGTGCAAGGAACACGGCCGACCTGTCACTTTTGTTGAAGGTGGCCGGCCGGCCACACCCCCTAGCCGGCCGGCTAGGGGTCAAAAGGGTCAAGGAGATTTTCTGGCCGGCCAGATACTGGAGAGGTACCCCTATGTGTGTACAACACAACCATGTAGTTAAAAGTCCAAGAAAGTAGGTCCAAGGGGTTCAACATTGGCTCGGAAAGAGGGGGTCAAAAGGGTCAAGTTGAATTACTGGCCGGCCATGAACTTTTAGGGGCCTCCCAGATGTGTAGATCACAGATATGTGGTTCAAAGTTCAAGAAAAAGGGTCCAATGGGTTCAACATTAGCCCGGAAGAAAGGGGTCAAAAGGGTCAGGTAACCTTAATGGCCGGCCACCAACTTTTAGTGGCCTCCCAGGTGTGTAGATCACAGATATGTGGTTGAAAGTTGGCAACACTAACCTTAGGGTGTTCAACATTAGCCCGGAAGTCTGAAAAACGGGCGCCGGGAGGCTCCGGAGGAGAGATAACTGGTTGCTACAACAATTGCTGGCCTCCCATCCTTCAGTGACCTTCCCTGTAATAAAACAGAGGTACCTGCCAAAAAGGAACGAAAACCGTTGCAAAATGAATGTTCCGGGGCCAAAACACGCAGTTCGGGGTCCCGAAAATGGGCTGTTAAGCACCGAAAGTGGCATTCGACCTCGAAGTGGGTTTCTCCGCCCCCAGTGTCCCTCAAAAGGGAGAAAATAGGAAGTATGCCAAAAATCAGAGCAATAGGAGATGGTTAAGCGGTCCCGAACCGAGGCACACGGCCTGACGGTTCCGAAAACCGGAAACCGGACTCCGAAATGGGAAAAATGGCCTACGACCACCAAATGTAGCCTACGGACATTGAGAGTTGGTCTACAGGACCTCTCTCTCCCCTCAGGAAAAGAAACAAAGAAAACCGAGTCTGGTTCGCAAACCGAGACAAGGCACAGAAGAGGGTTCGGAAGTCCGGAGGCAGGGCTCACGGCCGCAACTCTGAAACTTCTGAACAAGCACATTATGCAACATCACCAAGTGCTCAATCGGTGACGTCTGAGTCTTAAGGTCGGTCAAAAATGGGGTGTCTACATCGGGCGTAGACTTCCATTTGCTTTTGTATTGCTAGACATGTCTAGTTTTGATGCCATTCTAGGCATGGATGGTTGACTTCGTATCGGGCAGTGATTGATTGTTTTCGGCGGAGGGTCACAGTGTGCACCTCTAGTGGTGATTGTTTTTATTTTCTGGGAGACCGGGTTGATAGGGTCTTGTCGTTTGATCCTCATAGTAGGAATGTGCTTAGTGGTCTTCTTGCTACTCTTCTGAATAACGAGAGTGGAGAAACTCGAGTTGAGTTGCCAAGGGTAGTGTGTGAATACCCGGACGTGTTTCCCGAGAACCTTACTAGTTTGCCACCCCACCAGGAGATTGAGTTCACCATCGACTTAGTGCCTGGAATGGCACCAATTTCTATGGCGCCGTATAGGTTTGCACCTACAGAGTTGCATGAGTTGAAGATTCAACTCCAAGGGCTTCATTCGCCCTAGTACGTCACATTGGGGAGTGCCGGCCCTCTTTGCAAAGAAGAATGATGGGTCATTGCGATTGTGTATCGACTACCATAAATTGAACCGAGTTACCATTAAGAACAAATACCATTTACCCAAAATAAATGACTTGTTCAATCAACTTAGAGGGTCTTGTTGCTTTTCGAAGATAGATTTGAGGTCGGGGTACCATCAGTTAAGAGTCTGAGAAGTGGACATCCAGAAAATGGCCTTTCATACGCGTTATGGCCACTATGAGTTCCTTGTAATGCCATTTGGGTTGACTAATGCACCGGCTTCTTTCATGGGTTTGATGAACCGAATATTTAGAGAGTATTTGGATCGTTTTGTGGTCGTCTTTGTGGATGACATCTTGATCTATTCGACTTCTGAGGAGGAACATGAGACTCACTTGAGGATAGTGCTTGACTTGCTTGGAGAGCATTAGTTGTATGCCAAATTTGAAAAGAGCAAATTTTGGCTCCCCAAGGTGAAGTTCTTGGGCCATGTTATGTCAAGAGAGAGAGTAACTGTAGATTCTTCGAAGATAGATTATGTACAAGATTGGGAGCAACCTAAGAACGTTTTTAAGATCCGAAGTTTCTTGAGATTGGCGGGGTACTGTCGACGTTTTGTAAGAGATTTCTCTAGATTAGCCACGCTTTTGACTAGGTTGACTAGAAAGGGAGTTAAGTTTGTGTGGAGCGAGGCATGTGTAAAATCCTTCCAAGAACTTAAAACTAGACTGACTACGGCACCTATGTTAATAATTCCGGAGAGAGGTTTGGGGTACACTATTTCTTGTGATGCGTCTTAGGATGGGCTTGGTTGTGTCTTAATGTAAGAGGGAAAGGTTGTAGCATATGGTTCGCTGCAATTGAAAACTCATGAGAAGAATTACCCCACCCATGACCTAGAGCTAGCAGCGGTAGTGTTTGCCTTGAAGATTTGGAGGCATTACTTGTATGGTGAGAAGTTTGAGGTTTTCTCTGACCATAAGAGCTTGAAATACTTGTTTTCCCAAAAAGATTTGAACCTACGCCAACGGAGGTGGATGGAGTTTTTAGAAGACTACGATTTTAAGTTACACTACCATCCCGGGAAGGCCAATGTAGTGGCCGATGCCCTTAGTCGAAAAACTGTGAGTAGTTTGGTGAGTGTGGCCATTCGAGAGTGGGCTATGTTGGGTGAAGTTGGCAAGTTTGAATTGCAACTGGGTGACTCCGAAGAGGGTGCATCGTTGTTTACATTGGCTGCTCAACCTACCTTAATTAGCAAAGTTGTAGAGGCATAACAAGAACACCGTGAAGTAGAGTTGATTCGTGAGAGAATCTCCAATGAGAAGGAAAAGAAAGGCTTGAACATCCACTCAGATCGGAGTGTGCGCTACCTAGACCGTTTGTTTGTACCTGAATCGTATAGGGAGGAAGTTCTTCGGGAGTTCCATCATTCAGGAGGCACCAAAATGTATCGAGACCTTAGCCGTTAGTTTTGGTGGAGGGGTATGAAACGGGATGTCACATCCTTCGTGTCGAAATGCCTTACTTGTCAGCAGGTCAAGGCCGAGCACCAAAGACCAGCAAGTTTGTTATAACCCTTACCTATAGCCAAGTGGAAATGGAAACACGTGACCATGGATTTCGTAGTTAGGCTTCCTAGAACGTAGCGGGGCAATGATGCCATTTGGGTAATTGTTGATAGGTTGACTAACTCCACACATTTCATTCCTATGCGTACTAGCGACTCAGTTGAGCACTTGGTAGAATTATATGTTAGAGAGATAGTTCGGCTTCATGGGGTTCTAGTAACCATCGTGTTAGATAGGGATCCTTGTTTCACTGCTCGGTTGTGGCAGAGCCTTCAAGAGGCATTGGGAACCAAATTGATTTTTAGCACCGCTTATCACCCTTAGACCGATGGGCAGTTGGAGTACACCATTCAAATTTTAGAGGATATGCTTAGAGCTTGTGTCCTAGATTTCAAGGGGTCTTGGGAGAAACACTTACCATTGATTGAATTTGCTTACAACAATAGTTATCAAGCTAGTATTGAGATGGCATCATTTGAGACCTTGTATGGCCGACCCTATAGGTCACCAGTCTGTTGGGCCGAGGTGGGCGATGGACCGTTGTTGGGTCCGAAGATCGTTAGAGAGACAACCGAGAAAGTTGCTCTCATTCAGAAGAGGTTAGCTACGGCTCAAAGCCGGCAAAAGAGTTATGCCGATAAAAGGAAGCGACCCTTATCCTTCGATGTGGGTGATCATGTGTTCCTTAAGATCTCACCTAGACAGAGTTTAATGAGGTTTGCCAAGAGTGGAAACCTATGTCCGAGGTTTATTGGACCTTTCGAGATATTAGAGAAAATCGGGGAAGTGCCATACCGGTTAGCCTTACCGCCACAACTTTTAAGGATTCATAATGTGTTCCATGTGTCAATGCTTAGGAAGTACGAACCCGACCCTTCTCATGTGTTAAATTGGGCTGAGTTGGAGGTGGATGAGGATACCTCCTACGAAGAGTATCCGGTTCAAATAGTAGATACCCGGGAGCAAGTGTTGCGGGGTAAGACCATACCATTAGTGAAGGTGTTGTGGAGACACCACGAGATCGAGGAGGCAACATGGGAAAGGGAGGCGGAAGTCTGCTCCAAGTATCTGGATTTGTTTGAGCATGCTTAATTGTTTTATTGTACATTGTAATATTTCTGTGTTAAATGGAAAATGGGGTTGAATCGTTGATCACATGTTATTGTATGTATTGTTAAATTGAGCATGATGTTATGGAAAGATAATATTTTGTCGTAGATTTTTCATTTCATGTCTAGTTTGAATGATTGTGTTGGATGAAATGATAAGGAAGAAATGGTAAATGTTGATTGAACGAGGATGTTGCAATTTGTTAATGTTGTTAGAAGATGGTTATAGTTGTTAGAACGCTCCTATTTGGTGGGTTTATTTAATTCTGGGCAATTTGTTTAAATTTCAGGGACAAAATTTCCTATGGTGCGGAGGTTGTGACGACTGGCTCTCTTTCTCTCTTTCTTTTTCCTTCTCTTTGGATTCGTTCTCTTTTGTTCTCATTGGAATTGAAGCATTCGGAAATAATTCTAAAAATAATAGTCCTTAATCCGACTGTGTTCGTTGTTGACTATCACTTGTTTTGGGAGGTACGGGGTCTGGTCCAGAGTGCCCAGGAGAAGAATGGGGTTTTTTTTGTGCTGCAGGGCCAGTGTCGCACGTGCGGGGGCCCAGGGCCGCACGTGCGAGAGGCCAAGCCGCACGTGCGGGATGGAAGGGATGTTGGGTTGGTTGCACACTGCTTAAATTATAGGTGCGGGCTGAGGTGCCGGAGGACCCCCACACGTGCAGGGGTGAGGGTCGCACCTGCGGGAAGGGGCGCTCCGCACGTACGGGGTTGGGTGCCGCACGTGTGGCACTCTGGGCAGCCGAACCTCTATTTTTTTTTATGTTTTTGGTCCGAATGTATCACTCATTTTACACATCTCTCTCTCACTCTAAACCCTATTTTTTCTCCCATTTCTCTCTAGAAAACTTCCTCACACACTTAGACTCCTTGATTTTGCAAATTTTTGGGTCAAGATCATCATCTTCTTCCTCTAACCTTGAAGATCTAAAGTTAGGACTTCATTTGGTGTGGTGGAAATCCAAGACCCTCTTTTCCTTGAAACTAGCGTTTCATCTTCTCTTCATCATCAACACTTTGAGGTAGGGAATTCTTGAGTTATATATATATATATATATAAGTTTTGCTTCATAAATGTGATTTTAAAGCTTTCATAATGTTGTTGTGTGATTTCAATCTTACACTAAATGAAGAGAGAGAAAAAGGGGCTTTTGAAAGAGGGGCTTAAATCCCAACTTTCTTCTTATCCATGAGAATGTCTTTTTGCAAAACTTAAGAAAATATATTTGTTTTGATTGGATTTCCCTATGAAATGGGAGGATGTTGAATTTTAATGAAAAACCCTAGAAATTTGGAGATTCTTGGAAAACATGGAATTGTCCATGGAAACTTCTTATTTTCTTTGATAAAAAGATGAATGTATAGAGATTTCATAATGTGGTTTTCAAAAGTGGGGAAATTGTATTAAACATTATTGATGAATGAATGACGATATGTATAATTGTGAAATGAAGGATTTTAGCTATGAATTAAATGCACTATGGTTACTTTGTGAAAGAATAATGACGAATGGAAGTGGGATTTGTGATTGTGGATAATTGTTGTAGAGTGGTTTGAAATGGAGAAATGCTATGAGATATTACATTTATTGCATCATGATCTCAATTGATTCATTATCATATTTGCATATCTTGAAATGAGTTGGAAAATGTTTATCTTGAGAAAGACTTATGTTGGAATGACAACTATGAATTGTGTTATGAGGTAAATACGTTGGTAAGTCCGGTTAGGGGGTGTAGATGAATTTGATAAGTTGGCCTGAGTGCCCATGGTGAAAGACTAGACAACCGCGCGGATAGGTGTCGAGCCTTCTGGTTAATACCGGTAAAAATGACAGTTTGGTAGTACTCGTAGAGTCTACTTCCAGACACCAGCCTGGGATTACCAGTGTTGTATTTACCGCCCCTATTGATTCAAATTGGATGGTTGAATGTGTTGAGATGGAAAACTTATTGGAAGAAAAAAATGAGATCTTCAAGAAGTGCATGAAATGAAATTTCTTTCAAGAACATGGCATGGCATTGACATTTGCATTTTTGTTGAGAATTGCATAACTGTATATACTTTGTTAGAATTCTCTAATGGGCTTTATGCTCACCCCTATAGGATTTGGTGTAGGTAAAGACGTGGTGATGCCGCCAAGTTGAGGGCGCGGATATTTGTGAAGAGTACATAGCTCTTATTTTTGTTACGATATTTTTGTAAAGCCTAGGGCTAACGTGTATTGGGTCCAACAGGCCACTTTTGTGTAACCGGGCTATTGCCTTGGAAGATGTAAGCCCTTAAGGGCATTTTATTGTTTTGTGATTAGATGCTTCACATGCTATAGATTCATGTATTCTTTGTGTTGTGAATGTATACCGCATGTGGAACTTTGTATTAAACCCATTTATTTATATATATGAAGTTGGAAGGGTTATTGTCATTGTATAGTGAATGTTTGTTAATTTGGGGAGTTCATGTTGAATAAATTTTGGGGCGTTACAGCAAAGGCCAAAATAAGGAAGTGATTCAGAAACTTGTCTAGATGGAGTTGGATATTGAGAGGATATGAGGTGGGGTAGATGGGGCTGTTTAAACTTGTTGTTATCTCAAGGGTGGTCTTGAAGTGTATAAATTTGTTGTTATGAACTTATTAAGCTAGAATATCAGAGGGGTTGGTAGACCTGAGAAGATGGGAAAGATAAGGAAGCTTTTGTTGGATAGAAGAATTGATGTGGCCTTATTTCAAGAAACAAAAAAAGCAAGTATTCCAAATTTGGATGTTAAAAGTTTGTGGCCCAGAGACAAAATGGAGTTCATGGTTATTGATGCTGAGGAAATGAGAGGAGGATTGCTTTACATTTGAGACCTTAAAGTGTTTTAGCTCTTAGATTGCTGCTGTAACAGAAATTTCATCATGCTTTAAGGTAATGCTATTAAATCCTTTGATTGTGTCATCTTTAATGTGTATGCTCCCAATGATACTGTAAAGAGAGGCAAATTATGGGAGATCCTATTGAACTTGAAAGCAAAATTCCCTAGGCCTTGGTGTATAGGTGGAGATTTTAATGAAATAAGAAATGTGAGTGAAAGAGTAGGATGCCCAAGAAGGGAAAAGGGAATGAAAGATTTCAATGACTTCATAAATAAGAGTGAGGTGACTAAGTTACAAATGATGTGGAGGAAATTCACCTGGTGTAATACATTTAAGGGGATAAGTGGAGTAAAATTGATAGAGTTTTACTCAATCCTAAGTGGATTGAAAGATTTAAGTTCAAACTTTGGGGATTGCCTAAAATTATCTCTGATCATTGCCCTCTAGTCTTAATGGAGGATGAAAGAGACTAGGGCCCAAAACATTTTAAGTTCATAAATGCTTGGTCTTTGCATCCTAACTTTGCCCCCTTCCGAGAAAAAGTTTGGAAAGAGACAAAGATATATGGCAGGGCTGGATTTATATTGCAAAGTAAATTACATGCATTGAAGATGGCACTAAAGTACTGGAGCAAAGAGGTGTTTGAAAATGTTTCAAAAAAGATGAAAATGAGTTGAATTCTCTGGATTTATTGGCTAAAGATAGACCGTTGGTGGAAGCTAAACTGAAGTTAAAAAGAGAAACAAGAAGTGAAATATGAAAGCTCAGTAGAATGCTAGAGTGGTCATGGTTGCAAAAGTTAAGGTTGGATTGGAATCTAAAGGGGAGCAGGAACACTAGATTTTTTCATGTCATGGCAAGTAATAGGCAGAACAGGAATGCACTGAACTCTATTGCAGTTGAAGAGCTGGTGGTTGAGGATCCAGATCATGTGAAGTGATTTGAGCTAAAATGTTACACTTTGAGACTCTTTATCTTATGTTTTTAGTCTTTTAAGCTTATAATATTTGATACAATAAAGTGTTTTTCTTCCTTGTCAGGTTAATATCACTCTGGAGACAAAAGGATCGCAAAAAGAGCGAAAAACCCATGATTGAGTGAATTCGCATAAGCGAAATTCACAAATTCGCATGAGAGGATTTCCCTGACCATGTTTCGTCTCTGAGTTGAACTATATGAGCAGATTTGCTTCGATATTTGTGCGCGTATTTTTGACTCAAAATTGACTAGAGGTTATAAAAAGAGATTTTAGGGACCTGTTTTGGGATTTGAAACCCTAGAGAAAATGACTAGAAGATAGTGAAGAAGAACAATCATCAATCCATGGCTTCCTCTTCAACATTCAAAGTGTTCATCCTCTCCATGAGTGGCTAAGCTTTCTTCTTAGGATTGAGATGAAACTCTAATCAAGTGTCATGCAATTTTATATTTTAATTCTAGTTTGTCTTCGAAATTGGATAATCATTGTATGATCATTTTTAGATCTTTTATTCGAAGAATCTTTTTGTTCGATTTATGTATTCAATTTCTATGATTGAGAATGAATGATTATACAACTGCTTTACTTTCTTGTATATACGATCAATCATGAGACGAGTCCTGCTTAGGGGAGACGAATCGTGCTGCAACCTTAGTTTAGTGTTGTCACGACCCAAACCCACCCCTATGGGTTTAGCACCGTAACCGGCCAGTAATCTGAGATTACCGAAGGCCTGCTTAACAATAAAACAGTAATACAGAGTACAGGGGCTAGCGGAAGCCAAAACAGTAATTAAAAGATGTCCAATGAGCTGTAACAGTCTGCATGCAAAAAGACCTCTCATAACATGATCACATTCAGAACAAAAACAGTATATACATATATCATTTACAGGCATTCAGGTTAGGGACCAGATCCCTAGCATAACAGTATAGTACCAGTCTATACAGTATTACAAACACAGATACAAAAAGGGAAAAACCTAAAACGCCCCAAAAAGCCCTAGCTTGAAGGACTTGGAACCTCTCAGTGAGACACAGTGGTTGGCTTGACAAAACGGGAGCTTAGCCTGACGCTTCTAGCAACGCTCCGGTGCCTGAACACCTATATATATATATGAGCAGTGAGCTAAAGCCTAGTGAATAACATATGCGTAAAGAGGTTAAGAATGAATGTCCTTTCAGTATTGAAAACAGTCATTTATCAGTATATCAGTCATTCATAAACTATAATAGTCATATGTCGTACATCCAATAGCAAAACAGTAAAGTAGGTCTTAACAGACCGAGCAGTCAATGATGGCCATCATATCAATAAACAGTAGTGGTTCCAACATGGGAACCGACAGAGATCTCTGTAGTAGTAGCAGTAACAGTTCAGTAACAGTAATTAGCTATGGATGCCACGAGTACAGTTCGCAAATAGGACAAGCATTCATTCAGTAAACAGTGTCATTTCATAAAGCAGTACAGTCATTGTTCAGAAAATAATATCAATTGAACATATCTTTACAACATTGTTACTCAAAGAGTTCTGGGCTACAGATAAGCTAGTACGCATCCTCGGATGCCAACCCTACACAGTTACAGAACGAACACACACTAAGCTACACAGTGGGGAAGTAATAGCTTAATCCCTAATTTTCCTCGGTGTGGTTCTACATCAATATCCTCATTAAGATGCCTTAAACTAGGTCTAAGAATGCCTAGGATGGAATGAGGATGCAAAAATGCACTTTAAAACACTTTTCAGAATTTTCAGAAAATAGGGGTCTCGCTCGAGCGTGGCTTTCTACGCTCGAGCAGACATGCAGACAAATGAGCTCCGCTTGAGCATGACTTCCGTTGCTCGAGCGGACTGTAAGCTATAGTAAAAGTACTAGATGCACGAAATTCACGCTCGATGGGCGCTTGATACCCGCTCGAGCGTGAGGCACAAGTCCTCGCTCGAGAGTGTATTCCCCCGCTCGAGCGGATTGTAAACACATGCAAAATACTGGATACACGCAATTCACGCTCGATCGCCACTGTCCTCGCTCGAGCGGACTACATGAACTCAGTGTGTATGCTCGAGCGTGGAGTTCCCCGCTCGAGCGTGAGTCCAAAATCTGGAATTTCCAGATTTGAACCTCAAGCTCAAAACTCAACTTTAAAGCATCAAATTCGATCCTTTTGGGCTAATTTTCTGAAAAACACCTTTAAACTCATAGTATAACATGTTTTGAAGATCCATTTGAGAAATCAAAGCCCAAAGGTAGTTCAATTAAAACACACTTTTCAAATAAACTTCAAGAACATAATTTACATGTAACATGCATGTGTTCTAATGAATTCAAAGCTTCTAATGCATGCTCCAAAGAGCCAATTCTTTCAAAAACAAGATGAAATCATGGGCTATGGTCAAAAGATGGACATGCATGAAGCAATTCCCATGAAAACAACCTCAAAACTTAAAGATATGCACATGCATGCATGAATCAAGCTCCAATTCAACAATTTAATCCAATTCTTGATTCAACTCACTCAATTACCATGTACCATGCAAGGATCTACTAAATTTCATGATCAAGAACGTAAATTCTCTACCTTATGTCTTAAGTTCAAGATGTATAAGCTCAATATGCAATTCCCTTTCAAATTCTCCAAGCAATCTTTGATGAATTCTATTTTCTCCCAATTCCCTCTCTCTCTAGTCGGTTTTGCTCTAGGAAATGAGCTGAAGAAATGTTGTACCAACATGTATGAAGTGGAGTGGGGTTGCCTAGATAAATCCACTAGATGGCAATTTGGTGATTAAGGCCAACTCTTGTAATTTACCATTATTAAATCTAATTTAATCATACCCAATCAAATTTCAATTAAATATACCATAAAATTTACATAAATTCTAACGAGCATAAAACATTAAGCAATTTCGGATTCGGCCACCGATAAGGCCTTCAATTAGCAGTTTAAACATAAAACACGAACAGATAGTTCATTGACAAATAGATAGAAATGCATTCAAACTAATACGTTCAATCAATCAGTCAGTTAACATGCTTAATCATGGATTAGCACTAATCAGTGGTGAGGGTTGTCACAAGTGTAAATGATTCGTGTTGACCGAAGATGATCTGTGCCTACGTTTTGAATATACTCATCTTCTTGACGATGATATTGGAGCTTATAGCCACAATACACCATTATTATTCACTTGGTTTTTGGTGATAGCGAACTCATCATGAAGCCAGAAAGAAGATAACAATTCTTTCAAGATGAGTTGGAGAACTTCCTAAGGAAGATAATTACTATACTGATATTGACAAGAAATATGTCATTGTTCTAGATCATTTGTATTAATTTTATTATTGTGTGGAAAGTTGAAATCAATGTTATTTAAGGTAAAAGTCGCAAGCGTTGCATGTGTTTTATTGAAGCGAAGTTCATATTATAGGTATTGCAGAGTTTTTTTATGATTGAGAATTTATTGCTTTTCTACCTACTATGTACTAACTAATGACATTGTATTTTTACATCGCATGGTTACTAGCAAGCACATGCTTAATAACTTGGACTACTTCAATAATTTCAAATCAAAGAATTAAACAATTAAAAATAAATAAATGCAATCAAGTGATTAAGAAAATTAAGTTTACAAATTCTTCAATTTAGTGAATAGTTTAATCTTATCACATCATATAACCAAATTGTCAAAAAAGAATCCCACATAGCACATGTAGACGTTGAAATAAACAAACCAAATACACATACATAAACATTTACACACATAAATTCATACATAAGCACATATTTTATACTATTATTATAAGGTAACACCTTAATTGATGTCCTTGACAGATTTTTAGTATGCCTGAATTACCCCATGCTCAAACATCTTTGTATTCTATTTGAACCAGTTAGATGATGACTAAAATATGCAGATAAAACAATTCATACTTAACATAATTCCAGAAAGCTAAGAAACAAAGATAAAGCAGTTAATTAAGGTCTTCAAACTTCAACACTAAGAATGAATAGCAATACAAGGAAGTCAATTCCTATAGCTGTTTATTGTATCAACATCACATGTTGCTGTTCCGATAGTTTTCATGTGGTTTTTTCCATTTCTTCCATAAAAGTTGCACTTTATCTGCAGGCTCCAGTTTAAAGAGAGAACTATCCTTCTATCTAGAATTGGATACATTTCAAGAAACGAAAATGTAATAAATAGTTTAGTGAAAGAATGAAGAAACCAAAAGTTTCTACAATGCTCTTGATAGATGATGATAAATTCAAGAAATGCATTGCTCTCTTAAATCAATCAATAAAGACCAAATCACATCATGTCTTAATAGATTTAGAAAAGTGAGAAATTAAAAACTAGTGATGTTAGTACTTTTACCTTGTTAGTTTTTCTTCTTCTTATGCTTCTTCTTCTCTTCCTTTGAAAGGTGAACCTATATTAAATAAGAACAAGTATTGTAATTAATAAGATATTATATTGTCAAAAAAGCTTTGATTAAATGATTGCTCACCTCTTGGAATGAAAATGCATAAGATTGTTGTTGATGGGACATTGGCCGAACAGTGGGATGACTACTAAGTGAATCCACAACATATCATTCAATAAGAGGCTTAAGTTGTATATTAGCTCTAGGCAATTTAAAATAATAACTAGTAAAAATAGTTAAAATACCTGCTGCCGATGTAATGGGTTTGAGGGTGCAACAGCTGGAACCTTTCTTTTGATTTCAGACAAAAGCATTTCAAATAAAAGCAGCAGAAACCACAAATTGCAAAAAAAGAAAGCCTTTCTTTTTTCTTTTTTCTTTTTTTTCGAAACATTTAATTGAAGTTTATAGTGGATGAGGATAAAAATTAAAGCTTCGTCTGCCAATAGCCTAAGGTAAATACTAGTCAAGTAGCCATAAAGTTCATATTAAGACATGAATAGTTGCCAAAAATTATGAATCAGAATAAACAGTTGGACATACCCCAAAGAGCAGCACTTTGAAATAGAGGCGGCACAGGAATGTCCTCTTCTGATTTGTTTATGCTTTTGGCCATATCAAAGTAAAAAAAAAAAAAAGAAGTGTAATTATCATCCTCAAGATAAAGCTAGAAAATCGTAAAAAGCTTGCACAATTAGAGAGTCAAATCATGATCACAAAGTTTAGAATGAAAGGATGGGATTTGAATCAAATTATACGGCAGTAGAAACCTTTACATGTAGGTTGAATACATTTACCATGTTTTTATTCAGCCAATATTATTTTCAACTGAACTACCCCCCAACTTGATCAAATTACATGATATAGTGAGCTTAAAAGCCTTCCTACAGCCTATAATAGGCCACACCATAATATTTTACACTATCAGTTTGCAGAAAGGATGCAAAAATGTTTCTGGAACTCTCGAGTTGACAAGTTGATTTGTAGGATGGAATTTCATATAAAGGAAATTCAAAGCTTGAGATCTTGTTTTCCATTTCTTCCATGCTTCTAGGAAAATGATCTTTTCTTGTGGGTTATACACTAGTCTTAACGAATGAAATATAGACTATAGATCATGTCCCATATACATCATTTAGTCACTACACTGAATATATTCTAGAAAGACAACTAATACAAGATGCATCTAGATAGAATTGTATCGTTTAGCTGTCATGATCAAATTTGCAATGCCTTGGCCAAATGAGTACCGATTAAAGTTCAAAAACAAAGTAGACTATTTGCCGCCATTGGAGCTTGAAATGCGAGTAATCGAGGGGTCTGAGTTCAAATCTGAGCTTTATGGAAATCACTGAATCTCTGAATCTCTGCAAATGAGGATCAAGTAAAAATGCCTTAAAACATTGATTTCATAGATCTAAAGAGAGGGAGAGAAAGATTTAGATAGAAAAAGAGAGAGAGAGAGAGAGACGGTGGAGCTCACTACCTCGTCGATGCAGATGGTGCTGGCAATGGAGCTTTGAAATCGCTTCAATGGAGCTTCGATCTGAATCTTCGATAGAGCTTAGATTTGAATCTTCGATGGAGCTTTGAAATCGCTTCAATGGAGCTTTGATCTGAATCTTTGATGGAGCTTAGAGAGGGTTGAGAGAGAGAGAGAGAGAGGTGTGCATATAAGGGTTGAGAGAGAAAAAGGGCTCAGATTCAATATAAGGGTTTCAAAATGAACACACGTGTGGCTACCGCATTTGGAGGTGTTTCTAAACGCCTCCTATTATAAAACGGTGTTGTTTTGTTTACAAGAATATGCGCCGTTTATAAAATGCCGTTAAATATTAATAATAGTGACGTTTAAAACAACGTCGTTAAAAAAACGCCACCATATCCCCTTTTTCTTGTAATGTTCAAAAAAACTGATTGTAAGTCGTGTTCCCTATATCAGTTTGAAAAGTTTTTAAAATAATTTAGTTTTTTAAATTTGTTTATTACTTATTATTTGGGTTTATTTTAAGGGTAATTTGGAAAAAAAATTATAGGATGTACTAAGAGTAACATAAAATTTTAAATAATTGAATAGGATATACTGAAAAATTAAAAGTACTTAATGATTTTTTAGGTGTAAATAGAATCCCTTTAATAAAGTCTGCAATTTTTTTGAGTTGACTTTGTGAAATTGAAGTGATTTTTTGGGTTAAGGCCCAAATGCCCAATAGGGCTGTAAATAATAGCAATGAAATACGTGATTTGGGCCTATTTTAAAGTGGACTAAGGACGAATGGACCAGGGTGTTTGTGACTTTAGCCCAACAGATTATTAACATTGGTAAAGACCACATTGACCCAATGTCTCAACAACATCTTTTAAGCTCAGTTTGTTTAGGATGAAATAAATAAAAAGTAAAAGAAAAATAAAAAAAAAACTTATATGAGTTTATTTAGCTTGAAAGTTGTGGAAAATATAAGAAAATTAATTTTCTTGTACAACCCATATTAACATTGTAATTAATTTTTTATTCCTTGCAAAAAATACAAGAAAACAAAAGAAAAATTGAATGTGTGAATTATCTATAACTAAACTTTTAAATTTTTCTATCTTTTTGCAAAATTTTCATCTTAATCAAATGCTTACAAGAAAATATATTTTCTTTTCTATTTCTTTTCTTTCACTTCTTTTTCTTTTACTTTTGTTTTCACTTTCTACCATATTTTCTTGCTACTACCTTAGGGAATCAAATTAAACTCAACAACATGAAAAAATTATTTCATAGCACATGTGACAATCACTACAAGAAAAAAAACACATTTGGCGACTAAATTTTTAGTCGCCAAAAGTCGGTTTTTAAGTTTCCTCCGACTAAATTTTTTAGTCGCCGGTTTGGTCGCTGGAAAACAGTCGCGAAAGGTATTGGCGACTAAAAAAATTTTAGTCACCAAAAACCAAGTCTGTAGCAACTAAAACTTTGGTCACCAAAGCTCAATTATATTTTTTAAATTAGACATTTGGCGACTAAATTTTTAGTCGCCAATAGTCAATTATATTTTTTTAAAATTATACATTTACCGACTATTGTTTTTAGTCGCCAATACTCAAGCTTTTGGCGACCAATCATTTTAGTCGCCAAAAGCTTATTTGTGAAAAAAATAAAAATTTACCCCTCTGCTCTTTCGAAGTTTCGAACCATGAACCTCTCACACCATAAACCTTATGCAACACACTCTTTCTATTACGCCTCTATAACACCATATGATTATATATACAACATATATTATTTATATACTACATAAACCCGTATTAATATAAAAATATATATATAAACATAATTATTTTTTATTAAACATAATTTATTTAAAAATAAATTATTTAGTAGAAAAAAAAAGACCACTTTTAGTGACTAAACATAATTTTTGTCGCCAATTCTATACTTTTAGCTACTAATTATTTTTTAGTCATTAAAAAATAAATTTCCCGCGCTAAAATTACAATTTTTGGTGACTAAACTTCTTTTTAATCGCCAAAAACCTCACTTTTGGCTACTAAACATGTTTTTAGTCGCCAAAAACCTCACTTTGGGCTACTAAATTTTTTTTAGTCGCCAAAGGGCCTTACTTTTGGCTACTACAATGTTTGTAGTCAGTAAAAGCCTCACTTTCGGCTACTAAACATGTTTTTAGTCGCCAAATGCCTCACTTTAGGCTACTAAATTTTTTTTAGTCACCAAAGGTCCTTACTTTTGGCTACTAAAATTTTTGTAGTCGGTAAAAGTCATATATTGGCGACCAAATAGATTTTTAGTCGCCAATACCTATACATTTGACTACTAAATTGTTTTAGTCGCCAAAAGTCTTCGCTTTTGGCTACTAATGCTTTTTTAGTCGCCGAAAATGCTACTTTCAGCGACGAAAGGGGATTTTTCAGTCGCCGAAAATGCTTTTTCTTGTAATGAATGTTACCAACACTACAAGAAAAGTGGGATGTAACGGCGTTTATTTGACGGCGTTTAAAAAAACGCCTTTGATTCTAATATTTTACGGCGTTTTTTTAAACGTCGCATTCTTATTGACTGATACGACAACGTTTTAACTTTCGAAAACGCCTTCAAATGTTTTTTCGCTTTTTTATTTTATTTTTATTTTATAATGTAGACTTAAATAGCCTATTCTCTCTCTCGCTCTCACTAGACCCTTGATTTCACTCTCTCTTGCTTCAAACCCTTTCGTTTCTCTCGATTCAAACCCCTTCATTTAGTAATCGATTAATCTGCAACCCTTCTCTTTAAGTATTCGATTCACCTCTTCATTTATTCGATTGAAGTATTCGTAGATCATTGATTCACAGATCATAATGTGCCATCTCGAGTTCGAGTTCGAGTTCGCAGGTCTTTCTACATGGTAAGTGTTGATCAGTCTTATCTCTATCTTCTCACATTCAAGTTCGATTGAAGATGATACTTACTGATGGAATCATTCAATTCAGGTATGCTAGGTTTTATCTACTTTATCATTCTTAGATCAGATCGATCGATTGAAGATCTGTTGATCGACTGAAGGTGATTTCGAAGTTCAACCTTCTTCAGCTCGGTGATTCAATCTCATATTCATTCGGCGATTTCGAAGTTCTCTCTCGATTTCAAAGCTCGGTGATTCAATCTCAGATTCGTCCAGCGAGGAAAGTGAGCACCATCATCTTCCAAGGTGAGCACCATCGCTTCAGAAAATCTCAAGCTCTATATCTCTCTCTCTCCCTCTCTCTCTCTCTCTCTCTCTCTCAAGTTCTTCCTTCCCGTCGATTCTTCTCCTAGGGTTTTCAATCAATGTTTTGAAGAATTTTAATCACTGTTTTTTATTGATCAGTTTGGATTGATCAATCAGTGTTTTACACATCTCATTTATTTTTCCCCAGATCGCCAGAACTGATTTTTCAACCAGTGTTCTTTATTTTTCACTCTCTGTTTTTTTATTACCCTGTTTTAAACCCTAAATTAGCATCAATAATATTAGCCTATTTTTTTTCTATGCTGATCTGATTTTTGGTTCCAATTCTGATGTATTCACATATTATAATTTGCTTAATGGCATTATTGTTAGGGTTGCAAAGTTTAATGGCTCTAGCTGATTTTTAGGAGTTAAGTTTGTGAATCTTTTGTACTTATTCCAGTGACAAGATTAGGGGCTTTAAGTAAGAAATAAGAGTGAAAGATGTGACTATAAACAGAACTTACTCTCTACATACAAATAAATATGGAAATCAATTGTTCCAATGAGTAATAGATAAAAAGATTATGAATAATGAATGATAGAATGCTGCCAAGCTTACAAATTAATATATTTACAGATTCTCATTAGTAAAACTCAGTGGCCATGTGGTCATGATTGTCTTGACTTCTCTTTTGGAAAAAAATGTTCCCCAGTATAGGATGATAGGCTCTGACCCCTAGTCAGCTGTATTAGGGAACCAATATATTCATATTCATAAAATGATACTGGTTTTAAGCATGTCCTGTTGATTGAGTGTTTTTTCAAAACTCTAAAACTCATTACATGTATTTTTTTTTTTTTTTTGAAATCTAGTTTTGCAGACACAGTGGCCAACTATCCCTTGAAATTTACCAAAGATACTTCGTCCCTTGATGCTTTTGCTCAAGCCATTGATTCAGTTTCTTATGCTTGTTTGGTTTCTTTGTGTCAAAATACCTGCTGCTAATGTTTTTATAGTGCAGGTGAGCTCTGAAAGATGTATGTGGCTGAATTATTGTCAAAATACATTGTTTGACACTTTTTAAGTTATATTGTTTTGGCAGTGTTTTGATGACCTTTTTATTACTGTAAATCTTTAGAACTTTTCTTATATAACTGCTAAAGTGTTAGCATTGAAAAAGTTCATTGAAATAAGCATGATTTAGGTAGAATATCTGGTAACAATTTCATTAGAGGAAGTATTATATGTTATCTTTTGTGCATTATTATTATCTTATTGGTTCTTTTTATTGAATGCTTTGAAGTTTTGGGAAAGAATATTGTTAGTGTCCAATTTCTGTCTTTCTTCTTTTACTAGGGGTCACATACTGAACAAAGTAGTAGCAGCTTCAACCTATAAAAATATTGGTGGCCCAAAATGGGCCTAACCTGTAATCATCCATGGCTATGTTTGCTTGGCCATGATTCTAGTCAGTTTTGAATAGGAGTGTCGTGCCTTGCATGCTTGGATTGATATTTTGGTCTAAACTACCTTGTTTCGGCTTCTGTAGAATCCACCTTCTGTCCCAACTTTAGTGGCTGTAAAGTGGGCAAGCTGGTTGAGGCGTTCAGCATTTATTGTTGATTGGCACAATTTTGGATATACTTTGCTAGCATTGTCTCTCGGAAGAAGTAGTGTTTTTGTGGCAATATACTATTGGTACACTTGAATTGACTTGTAAACTTTCCTTTGGATTTGAAGGCCTTTCTTTGTCTTCATACCTGAAGTGTGAGTTTTTGGTGCATGTCTAGGTTTGAGAAGCATTTTGGGAAGATGGCAAATGGTTCCTTATGCGCGACAAGGGCAATGCAACATGAATTGGCACAAAACTGGGGAATTAAGTAAGATGGGTCTTCTGAAAGTTTGCAATAGCCTTCATTCTGCTTGTTCAAATTTATTATTAAGCCATTTAATGGTACATTTTTTGTTTTCTTCCATGTTTTAAATTTGTAGTGCTGCAGTTCTTTATGACCAGCCTCCTGAGTTTTTATTGAATTGGTTGATTGCTTATATTTGGATCAGTGTCTTGCCAACAAACTGCTTAAACTTATTATAGGTCAAGGCTAGCTAATTTTCCTGGTTTGGCTGCACCTGATGGAATGGATACATCATATTTGGCATGATTTTTTTTTTTTAAATTAATGTGCATCCTCATAAGTGGATGCATTGAAGTAACTATATTCCTATTGTATTCCAACTAGTTGATATTCATTATTTTTGGAATCTTTGTAGATTACTGACTTGCCATTTTCTCTATATTCAACATTTGTCATTGAGGCCCGCCATGGTTTCATCAAAGTTTGTACTCTCTCATTACTGATTATCATGTTCATATATTGTTATTTCCTACCTTAAAAATTTAGTTGTTACATTCTTGCTCTTGTTTTGCTGAAGTAACAGCAAACAATATGGTTATTCATTAGGGACATGATTAAAGGAATCATCCTAGCAACTATAATTGGACCGCCTATTGTCGCAGAAATTATTGTAATAGTACAGGTACAATTATTCTAGGAGGCCACATTTACTCACAGTTTCCTTCCCAATCTCTCCCCAGGAAATGGAATTATCATGTTTAACATTACATGCTATATTTCTCTTTTCCTTCATATGCTTACTTCTGTGACTCCTCATACTGGCACCTAAGATATTTTATTTATTTTGGATGGTGATTTTTCCTTTATAATTCTCCGTTTTCCTTAATTGATTCTTTGATGGGATGATGATTTTTTTTTTGGCTTCAATATTTTGTAATTATGTACCATGGCTGTACATTTTTTAATAATTTTTTGTATTGCTGTATTTAAAAGTTTGTCTGCTACTGAAATTACAGGCATTTAACATAAAATTAGCACAAATTAGAAAAAAAAGGGCTATTACGGCGTTTCTAAGACGCCGCTAAATAGCATCCTAACGGTTGGTTTTTTTTGGAAAAAGGAGATACGACGGCGTTTTAAAAACGTCATTAAATAGCATGGTGACGTCATGTGACATTGAGTTGAACCTTTAGAAACGCCGCCTATAGTCATACAGTGACGTTTCTAAAGCGTCATAGAGTTATAGCGACGGCGGCATCTTCGGCGTTTGGTGCTAAACGTCACAAAAGGATTTAACGGCGTTTTTAAAACCTATAGCGGCAGTTTTTAAACGCCTCTAAAACTTCAATTTCCAGCAGTGCAATAGATTTGAATAGTCTATTTATACGAGTCTCACTTGAACTTCACATAAATGGAGGACCTAATTTGTATGTGGCATGGGTATAGTAGCGATTTTATATTGGTGGAGGTTTTGTTTTAGTAGTAAAAAATAAAAATAAAAAATTTAAAAACTCCCTTTGCGTTTTTTGTGTGTAGATTTGTAGTCAATTAATCTCAATGTTAGCGAAAAAAAAAAGGTAGTCACACCTTTTTATCTTCTTCTTTAGTGAAGCAAAAAATTAAAAAATCAAAAATCCAAAAATGAATTATCAATTTAGAAAATGTTTTTCTAATTTTTAACCAATTTCTAACTTTTTAATTTCATTTCTAATTTAATCACATTAAATTTATATATATAACCAAGGGTCATGCTGTGGTACACATGTGTGTACCCTATGCAAATTATGATATTTATGAAGTTAATTATCCCAAATATCATAATCAAATCATTTTCAGTTACTATTTAATGACTTCCATTAATAAAGTTTAACCAGTAACATATAATGTAACAAAGAATGTCATTAAAATAGGGAATGGCTTCCCTCTAGTCCGTGATCGGACTGGAGAGTACTGTTGAGCCCGTGGGGGCTCATCACGGCTCCCATTTCGATAATCTGAACCGTTCAATTTGTAAAAATCGTCGAGTACTATATGCTTATAAGAAATCACGTTGATCAGATATCAATAGCTATTTTATCAGATCAAATTTTTGTCAACCGTTTACTTTTTCACTGTCCATTTTCTTCGTACAAAACTAATTTGATCGCATAGCTATCGATATCTGGTCAACATGATTTTTTACAATATAGTACTCGATGAGTTTTACAAATTGAACGATTCGAATTATCAAAATGAAACCTGTAATGAACTCTCACATATCCAATAGTACCCTCCAATCCGATCGCATATCAGAGGGAAGCCATTAACAACCCTTAGCATCCACCCAGAAAAACATCCCTTGACTTTCCGTCTAACCTAATAAAATAAAATAAAAGTTAGCTCCACGTGTATAACTTGACTTTTCACTTAACTGGCTTTTTTCCCACCAAAACTTTTTTAGAATTTTTTCAAAAAATTATTAGGTATTTTTGAAATATCATGTGTTTATATTTCTTTATCAATTATCATTCATTATATTTTATCATATTTCTCAATCACCCAATACAAAAATCATAATGCCCTACATTCTTCAACAATTATATATGATACCATAGAATATCACGTAACCGTATTCCGAGAGTACTCAATAATCATTCGAATTTTCTCACCAAAATTGTGTTCTTAATAACAATTTAAAGAGATGATTTTAATGTGCTTAATTTTCATTTGGCATCAATGAGAGTTCAAGAATTTTTTTGTTTCAAAGTAATAAGCTGATAATGTCACCATTTCATTTTATACAAGTTTTATTGTATGTCTTTTTGTGGTTGTATAGCATTACTCATTGAATAAACATTGACAATTTAGAAATTTAATTAAAAGTAAATTGTAGTTCCTATATTTCAATTCGCTTGATTTTATTCTTACATTTATGATTTCATCTCAATTTCATTCAATAGATTATAATTATTAGATATTGATATATATATATATATATATATATATTTGTCATTAATAAAGGACTCTCTTTTGTTGATTAAAAAAAAAATTCAACCAACTCAATAGCCATTTTCTTTCAAAAGTGCTAATCAATGTTATCCATTAGATTAAATTGATACAAAATTTTAAATTAAGAGTTAAAATAAAACTAATTAAAGTTATATGAATCAAAATGACAAAAGCAACAGAATATAAGAAGGGTATTGTTAACATGTGTCCTAAGGGCGAGAAATTTTTGAGTGCAAATAGGGTAGGTGCTATGTGATACCTTTCTCTTCTCTCATTGGTTGAGAGAGCGGGGGCTACATTTATGTGTTGGGTGATAGGAAGACAACATGGGAGGTCATAATATTTGTGATTGGTTGAAGGTACTATGTGACCTGCCACATGGTACCCTATTTGTACCCAATAATTTTTCCCTAAGGGCATATGTTAAAAAAGTAAAAAAATGACTATAATTACTCCCACTAGTATGGGAAATGTTGAACAAAACTATAAATGAATTTAATATTTTTCAGATAATTAATAAGGATCATATCTTATTTGGTGGTTCTACACATACCAATTAGTGTATACATTAGTGTACCAACAAATTGTTATGATATTATTGTTGACCATATTTATTATACAAGTTACAAATATCCAAAATCGTACAAATGATGCCACATCATCTTTTAGTACATTAGTGTATACATTAATTAGTATATATAACATTGTTCTATCTCATTTTAGAATAATGCTATACGTACAAATTGGTATACTAATTAGTGTACTAACAGATGATGTGGTATAATTTTAGAAGTTTTTGGCATTTTTAATTTGTATAATGGGTGGGGTTAGTAATAATATCATAACATATATTGGTACACTAATTGGTGCATATAGCACTACTGCTTATTTTATGTGGATGAGAATACCGGTGGTGTTATATGCACCAATTGGCATATCAATTAGTGTACTAATATATGTTATGACATTATTACTGAATCCACCCATTATACAGATTACAAATATCTAAAATCTCTAAAATTAAGTTACATCATCTATTAATATATTAATTAATATATCAATTAATACATATAGTATTATTATGATAATACCCCCGCCTTGGGAGACCAAATTGACATAGGATTCTTTAACGTAAGTGTAATTAATAATAATAATAATAATATATTAAATTTAACATGTAAAAACTAATTTTGTTTAGTTAACTTTTTAAATTTTATTTTGAGTAATTAAAAATTAATTTGATGGAAATAAATACAAAAAAAAAATTATTTTAATTATTTTAAATTATTTTTTGTACCAAATAAAGATAAAAAAATTATGAGTCAGTTGTAACATAAAAAAAAATAAAAATAAAAAAGTTATGAAAAATTTATAACTTCAATTATTAAATTTGATTAGTTTTACCACTGATTTGAAATTTGTTTTGAAAAAATCCATTGAAGCGTAATTTGCCCAAACCAGAAAATCATATTCCGTTTGGCAAGAGCTTTTTTGGCTATGTTAGCCACAAAAGATAAAATAGGCCATTTTAGCCACAACAAACAAAACATCACATTTAACTCATAATCATTACACTCTTCTCTCACAAAAAAAAGTCAAAAATGCCAAAAAGCCAAAAAACCATTTCCAAACCAAGCTTTTTAGCCCTGGCTAAAATAGTCAAAAAATCCAAAAAGCTAAAAAGCCAATTGTAGACACCCCATTTTTGACCGCCCTTAAGACTTGGACGCGACTGATGGTTTACTTGATGGAGAAAGGTGTGCAGGGCAAAGGTTCAGTTTCTTCGGCAAGGAGAGAGTCAAATCTCAACTTCATACCCCTTTTTTGGACCGAAACAATCTTGATCAAAAGATTTTAGACTTGAAACCCTCTCTTTCAAAACGTTTTGAAAATAAAGTTCTTACAATGTTCCGACGCTCGCATTTCGTTAAATGTTGCGCTTTTCGGTAAACCAAGCAAGGACAAAGTGGAAATGAATGAAAGAGAGATGAGATCTTTGAAAAATCTTTCAAAACACCTTACTTAGGGGTTTGGAGTTGAAGAAAAGAAGAGAAGGGGGAAGAAACCCAGTTGGGGGAGAAAATGGGCATGAACCATTAAGAGAGGGACGAGCAGTCCTCGCTGAATCAGACCTATTCATTTGCATACTTGGATTTCAGCTATGAGGCCACCACCATTGGAAATATTACTTCCGGGGCTTCATTTTTCACTCAAGAATCTCCTAAATCCAAGTCCGAATGTGGGAGATATGGTTGGTTGAAGTGGGGCATCAACCCGGTTGGACCGGATCTGCGCGGCTTCACCAAAACAGGCATAACTTTTTGCGCAGATGGAATTTTAATGCAAGGTTTGCGCCATTGGAAAGCTAACTTCTGGGGCTTCAATTTGGACACCTAACCGACCACTTTTGGACTTCTCAATCACTGGCCGACCACCTTTATTTCCGGCAGACCAATTTTTTATCCTGAAAAACCAGAAAAAGTAGCAGGCCGACCAGAAAAGGTGGTCGGCCGACCACCTGAAACTTTTGACCTGGTCGGCCGACCAGGGAAAGTGGCGGCCGACCACCTGAACTAGTCGGCCAGCTTTCCCCTTTTTTGTCTCAATGAGTTGGAGCCAGTTGTGCCAGCTGGAAGCCTCAGAATGCATCCTCCATACACGTGTATGGAGGATGTTTAAGCTTCGTTTTAAGCTTCTTGAAGAAGCTTTAGGCCCTCTCTTCTATAAAGGAAAAGTTCCTCTTCCATTGCAAGGGTTCCAAGATTGGTGAAGGCTCATACATACACCTCTCCTTATATCTCTCTATTCCAAGCTTCAAAACACCCTTGTTCTTGCACCATTGCCCTGCACCTCCTAGCACAACACCTCCACCATCACTCTAAGCAACTTGGGGCTGGTTTTCAGAGATTGAAGGTGTGTTATTTTGGTCCAGAATCTGCTGGTCCCTTTGGCTACAAGGGTAAGTCTCTATTTTCCCCATTTTGATATTGTTTTGCTCTATAGTTTAGCCCTATTTTCAAGCATTTTTGGGCTTTGACATAAATAAAAAAAAAAGCCTTGTTTTGAGCTCCTCTTCAAGTTTGTTCAAGGTCATTTTTCTGTTCGGGGTCATCTACCCCCTTTCATGCTTCATTTCCTCATGCTTTGAGCCATGCATTTGAGCATTTGCATCGGCCTTGGTTTGGATGCATGTGTAGAACAATCCCATTCAAGGCCTTTCAAAGGGGCCTTTATTTGCATGTTTCCTAGACCCTTTTCAGGCTATTTTTAGTGGGTTTTAAGACCCTCAGAACATCTGTCCAGAGGTGGTTTTGCCATTGTGTGTGTCCATCATGCATGTGTAGAACAACCCCCTTATTGGCCTTTCAAAGGAGCCCATCATTCTTGCCTGCATTGACTGAGCTTCAGTGGTTATTTGGGCATATTTTGGCATGGCATACTTCTATTTTTGGCTGGTTTGGTGAGCCTTCATGTAACGCCCTCAAAATCAACCCATTATATATATATATCATTGACATGCATTATTTAAAGAAAACAATTTATTAATTCATTCATCAGAGTATTACTAAATAAAAGCTTTACATGTAACATCGAATAAAATTCCCTACAGGCTTACATCTTTCCAAGCCAACACTTGGATACAAAAAGATGAGTTCTAACTCAATACAAGAAAAGCCCTAGGCTTGGATGTTTACATGTACTAATAAATAAAGACAATTAACTAAAGATAGTCTTCAAAATCCATGTCCCTTCCAAGCTAAGTCCTTGGAGGTAGCTTATCACCTGAACCTAAAAATGATGTTCCCATATAGGGTGAGCCACAACCCAGTAGAAATATACTAAACCACATATAAGCAATGAATAAAGCAATAGCATTCAACAGATGGTTAACCAAGATAATCAATTACTCCGTTTTACAGTCTCATGACACTATTGTCTAAGACACGTTTTACTTTCCAACTTTATCAACATGGCTCAGAGCCTGGCCAAACTTACCACAATGAATTATGTATATCATATTCACAATCCTCCAATATCAACAAACAAATGAGACTCAAGTTCAAATCAAAACACTTCATACTTCCAGTTTGATACACATTTTAGTGTTGTATCAATAAAACACTTCAATATAGATAAGCACACATAAAAGTGATGCTAATGGAGTCCATCCCCTATCTCCTCCCAAACAAAATCCGGTTTAGAGGTCCATCCCCTATCTTCCCCTAAGCCGTGGAGTACATCCCCTATCTCCTCCCACACAAAACAAAGTATGTAAACACATAACATATACATCACACAATCAATACACATAATGTCTGTATTAAATCAACAGTCAAAATTAATGACTCAACTAATGTGATTAATTTCAGTTATACCTAATCCACATGCATTGTCTACAAAAATCACGACTATCCTCCACCGATAGCCCAAAACAGTTATTTCTAGACTTGGAAATAAATATATCAACAATTCCAAAGGCGAGTGATTTAAATTATCCAACTACACCATTTAATCAATAAATTCCCCAATTTCATGAATTTAACCAAATTCCCCAATTCCCTTAAATTAATTATACAAATTAATTAATTAATACAACTAGGGTTTTTCCCAAAATTACCAAAGTACCCCCAACATATCAAAATACTAAAACTTAGAACAAAACTTATAAGATGGAGTAGGAAATCCCTACCTCGAAGTAATAGCCCCAAAAGAGAAGATGGAGATGAAGACCCAAACTCCAAAGTGCTCCAAACTACCAACAATTCAGATTAAATGGAAGCCCTCGACCCACTCTATCTTTTTAATAAAGGATCTAAGGTAGAAACTCACTCTAAGTAGATCAATCCTAAGAGAGAAGGTGTGTAGAGGGAGAGAAAACTCGTACCTAGGGTTTTGGAATCTGAAAGGGAATGAAAAACTAATCTGAAACACGTTGCTGCCTATTTAAACCTGACAGTCTCGCTCGAGCGAAGACTTGGTCGCTCGAGCGACCAGACACAGAAAAGCTACGCTCGAGCCAAGAAAACCTTGCTCGAGCCAACAACCCCAAAAGCTCACTCGAGCGAAAGAAATATCGCTTGAGCGAAGAACTCAAACTCTCAGGTCTGTAACCAGACACACGCTCGAGCGAAGGAACTATCGCTCGAGCGAAGAATGAACTAACTCGCTCGAGCGAAGAAAAGCTCGCTCGAGCCAAGAATGCAAAGCTACTGGTCCAAACCAGACGCAAACTCTCGCTCGAGCTACCAAACCCCGGCTCGAGCAAAGAACCAAAACAACATCTCGCTCGAGCGACAAACTCCTCGCTCGAGCGAAGATCCAAAATTCTGGACAGCAACACTTGGTTTCTAAACCCTACCAACCTGGAACAAACCTGCCCAAACACATCCTATAATTCCAAATGAGAAAATAAGGGACAACAACAACAACAAATATACAATGACAGAATCTACGAAACCTAAGTCCGGATACAATAATCAAACGGGAAAAGACCGGGGTCGCTATACTTCATATGCTCCATATAGTTGTAATGTAACTCATGGTTCACTAGCTTTCTTTGCATGCTTTGTTGACCCTTGATTTTAACACTTTTTGGCCATGCCTTAAACTGATATTGTGCTTATTTTGGACTTCCCTAGCTCTTTTTTTGGGTCTCATGGTTGAATAATGTTGGTTTTGCATGTTTGCAGTTCAATACCCATGCTTAACTTTGAGTTTCGAGGTTCATTCCATGCATATACTGAGGTGTGTTCATGTTTTGGGCTCATTATACATCATATTTCAAAGCTTGTTTGAATGCCATATTGCCATGTTTTGTATTCCTTAAGTGTGCTTGAAAGTTGTCCATGAATGCCTTGTTTTCGGGCCATTGAATGAGCTCCATTTCTTTGCATCCCGAGCCATCATTTTAGGCCATTTCCCTACTGTTTCAGACCTTCCTAGGGTCTGTTTGGGGTTGGTTTTGCCTTTGGTGCATTGCTTTGGGTACCTCTAGTGTAACGCACTTCACTAGTTTCGGTACCCGGGTCCCCTAGCTTGCATTGTGTGCCATATTTACATGTTTCGGGACCATATTTTATGCCATTTCAGAGCTGTATCATGTGTCATTTTATGCCATGTTTCATCATTTACCATGCTTTGGTAGAGTGGCATTTGATGCCTTAGGTTCGGTCCCTTGCATCGTGCATGTTTGCATGTGTTTCGATTGTCTCATTTCTATCATATGGCCACTGAGTTGAGTGTGGCTGAGGTCCACTCGTATTGGTTTAAGTCCACCTTGCATTGTGTATGCCATGTTGCAATGTGTTGTGCATGTTATGTTGTTAGCATTGTGTATGTCATGTCATTCCTCGCATTGTATATGCTAGGTTGTTAGTAGCATTGAGTATGCCATAGGTTGTTAGTCGCATTTAGTTCATGAGCATTATGCACGCCATGTAGTGTTAGCATTGTATATGCTAGGTGCATGTTTGCATTTTCATCCCTTGCATGTTTGCGTCATTCAATGGCATTGCATCTAGGATTGCATGTTAGAATTGCATTCATGCATATTGCATTGTGTTTGGAGAAGGGTTTAGTCCAAACACAGGAAACGAGGGACGTTTCGTACTCCAAGTGACGAAACGTGTCTCAATTCCTGATCCCCGATACTCCGGATTATCCATGATGGAGTTTAGGCCTTGTTGCGTTCATATGTTCATTCATTTCACATCGAGTCGTGCAATTCGATTCCTCGGCCATCATGCATCGAGATACGTGATTGGTGGCACGAGGATCGAGGACTACACTCCCTAGAGCTTGTGCAATGACGGGGAGAGTGGTCGTGCACACATGTGTTGCAAATACCTTGCTTTCTCTTTCTCTTGCCTTTGTTGTAGAAAAACCAGAAACTGGAGGCAGGAACTTGTCGGCCGACCAGCTTTTCGGTCAGGCCGGCCACCCCTTTTGGTTTTTCCCACATAAACTGGTCGGTGGGTGGTCTCCAAGCCCAATAGCTGGTCAGTGGCCCTCCCACAGCTTCCCAGAGTGGAGTTTCAACCTCTCGGAGCTTTGTGCAAGTTTCTGGATTCAATTGCAAACAAAGGCGAGTCAAGGCATTGCGATGGAATTTCCCGACGAGGCGACTCGAGCATGCATTTTTCATCATTCGGAACAGAGCTGGGGCGGTCCATGAATTTGCATGCTACTTTATTTGCTTTCCTAGTTAATTTGTTAATTAATTAGGGTTTTGTAATATTTAATCATTTATTCGGACTGTAATTATTTATTCAGATTGTATTATTTATTCGGACCCTCTGAGCGAGGGCAATGTTGTAATAAGTGTGCGTGAGTGTGATGTATGTCTTCCAACCCCACTTCTTTCTCCCTTTTATTTACCAGCTTATGATGGTTAGATTAGGTCATGTTTCAATTAGCATACTTATGCTCGCATGTTTGCATCCATTCATCTGTTTTGCATGCACCGGGCTCGGCGCATCATACTAACTGCATTGTATTTCAATTCCGAGTTGAATACTTGTTAGTTGTAGCATTTCACATGCCATCTTTAGAATAGCCGAGCCTATTGTAGTTGCATTCCTACATGTGTTGCGTTAGGCATTTCAGCATAGTTAGGATCATGCATAGATTTCTAACATAGTTTCTGTTTTAGCTTGGAGTACTCAGTAAGTGTTTATGCTTTAGTATCCTTGCATGTGTGTGAATGACTGCCATGATAGCATGCTTACCATGAGGCTATGTGCTTACGTGATATACCTGCCTGAATGCCTGTGGGTGAAGGTTGGATTATCTGAATTGGAATGATGCATTGACTGTGAGTTTTAAGCCCACTTGAGAGTGGCAAATCACCTTATTTCAAGCCCACCCGAGAGTGGCAAATCCACGTCTTAGCCTACTTGCGGGTAGCACCATCAAACCATTTTCAAAATAAACAAACATAAGATGTGTTGTTCCAATTCAGGCGATCCAGTTTATACTTATATGCTGTGCGCATCACATAGTAAATCTAGGCTAATAACCGGAATAAGAATGCATAATGTTTTCAAAACTCGATATCATGGTTAGTAGAGGCCGATCTTTGATCTGGCGATTGGGGGTGCTCATGAAGTGACCTTCCCCAATCGTACCCAAGTTTCCGAGCCGAGGCAACTTTGGTAATGACGGACACGTGGCCTTAGGCAAATGAGTCAGGGCTTCCTAAATTTCCCAAAATAAAATATTTTGGTGGTGACTCTGTATCTGGCAAAACAGTCCATGTTTGGCACTTCTTTCAGAAAATCTGTTTTCAAAAACGATTTGCCGGATTTGGACTCTTTAATGATTCATCGGTCTTGCATTGCACTCTCCGAGATTAGATACAGGACCATGACATTTGAGTCCTAAGCTGTAGTGAGCCCAAATGAACAAAACGGGGGGATTTCCCCCTGGGACGTTCGGGGACGTCTACACCAACCCACTTTCCAAACGGAGGAAGGACACTCGTGTAACAAATCTAATTTTGAATCAATCTGTTTGGTTTTGAAATCAATCAATGTGGTTTTTTTTTTTAGTTTTTTTTAATTGTTGGTGTTTTAATAAAAAAATTTTAATATATATTTTAGATTCGAACTAAAATCTCACTCATCTTAAATTGTTGGTGTTTTAATAAAAAATTTTAATATATATTTTAGATTCGAAACTGAAATCTCACTCATCTTAACATTTAAGTATCATCTTCATAACAACTGACCAATTGTCCTGGGTTAATCCAAATTTACTTCAAATGGCGAGGTCAATCTAAAAAAGTACAAAAAAAAAAAAAAAAAAAAAAACATAAAATTCAAACATTAGTAACACACGTGAAGATTAAAAAAATACTAACTAATTGAATATAAACATTGATTAATATAAAACAAAGGCAAATTTATTTATAGAAATCAATGGTGAATAATGATTTGTTTAACAAATTGGAACAAGCTTACATGGGAACTAACGAACTGTTTGATAAATGCATTTATAAAGAGAGATGAAAAGTTAAAATGAAGGGAAAAAAAAACAAGGGTGTTTTGGTTTTATTGTAAAATAAATTAGGGAAATGCTATTCATATCATAATTTTTAACTCTTTATGCCAACTTTCCCATTATGTCATTAAGAAAAAATTGAAATTCGTATTACACCCTTTATAATATTAGATCTAACCCTAAATTAAACCCTTTTCAAAACCTTACAGAATTTTCACATTACACCTATTCTTTTTGAATTACTCCGGTATTATGTTACTAAACAAGCTATATTTGTCCAACCATTTATTGCCGCACGCTTACATATTCACTTTATTTATTTTTATCTAAATTTGTGACGGGCCTATTTAGTTATACATTGCCAAACAATTTGTATTATTCTAGTGCTATGTTGCTAAACAAACTAAATTTATCCAGCCATTTGTTGTCACACATTTATAGATTCATTTTTCTTAAAACATCAAGCATCCATAAAAATATGAAGTATATAAATATCCATAAAAACATTAATAAAATTTTTCAATACAAATATCTTCAAATCTATCAATACAAATATTTATAAAAAAAAAAAAAAAAAACACATTAAGATGTTATCACAATCCATCTATATCGATAGTTTCGGTTGTTATTATATTAGGGTTTGACAAGCGTATGAAATTTATCAATACGGGTAGTATATGTGTTTTCTCTCATCCATTAGCACATGGGTGAAGAAAGCGAATCCAATTACTTGCTATGGGAGGTATTGGATGACCAGGAAGTAGATAAATCCAACAAATCTCATCTGTAATGAATTCATGACTGTAATCCACTAACAATGCACTGCTAGCCTTACTGCAATGAATAAAAGCATAATCCTTCAAAGCAAAAAAAAAATGAAAATGTCAAAAAAATAAAACTAGAAATGTTTGACAGTGAGTTACCGGACATGTACTTTTTGTTTGGTAGTAGGTTACTGAAAAAATAATTTTTGTTCAGCAGTTGGTTATCAAATATGTATTTTTTGCTCGACAGTGTGATTCCGGGATATTTGATTTTGTTTAATTCTAATACACCGAACAAAAGTAGAACAAGCCTATTTACAAACAGAAAAAAAAAAAAAAAAAAACCTCACCATTTCACTTTTTTGCTTGTTCTTTACTGCCATTCTTCGTCCATTGCTTTATTTTAATATCAAAACACTATTATTCTCACTTTTTGAAATTACATGTATAGTAGAGAAGAAGAAATAAGAAAGAAAACAAAAGTTGGGATTGAAATGTAATGGGTGTAAATAGATAATCAAATCTATTAAATTTTTGTCTTTTGTCCTTAAAGATAATTTTGCATATGGATAAAATTGGAAAAAAATAAAACGTCTCAAATGGAAAGTGTAAAGAGATAAATATGTTGTGTAAGTAGAATTTATGAACAAATTATGTTAATAAGACAACTTTTAATTTTTTGCTACTTTATATATAAGTGGAGGAATTTGTATTCAATTAATATTTAAGGGTATATGTTAACAAAAGTCATATAAGAATTACGGATGTAATTTGTTTTTTAATTAATGTACAGCAAGAATGGTAATTGTCATTCCAAAAGGCAACAGTTGAAATGTAGGAAATTTAGCCAAAATCTATCTATTGGACCCTTATTTCTTGAAAATAACAGTTCAATTTATTTTGTTTCATAAATCTCCTAAGGAAAAAATACATAATTGAGTAGGGACAAAGTAAAATATATATATATATATATATTTTGTTCTTGAACAATATTGTCAGAATAACATGTTAATGTGAGACAGAACTGTTAAATAGAGTAACATGTTACTGTTACTGTTTACATCAATTTTGACGGTAGTAATTTTTTTATTTTTTTAAGAATTTCATAATCAACATAAATCTTATTTGATAGATCTTGATAAACGGATTCTAAAAATATTAATTTTATTAAAAACCGATATTGACATCAAAAGTTATTTTATTTTAAAATTTAATATTTTAATAATATTGGTATGTGTTGGACTTTTTAAAAAAAAATATTGTACTTGTCTTTAATATATTAAAACTTTATTATTATGGCGTTTTGACCAAATTACCTTTAAAATATTGCACTGAAACAGTGAAAGCTAATTTGATCGGAAAAAAAGAAAAGAGAAAGTGAAAGCTAATAAAACAATAGACAATAAGGTACAAAGAGAGTAGTAGATCAATAGGAGGAAGCCATATGCAATGTAGTAGAATAGAAATCTAAACAGACATTTGCTTAAATTTTCACAGAAAAGTCTGCAAAACCTTCAAGACCAAAAACAGAAAAAATGAAGGCGAGATATGCTCTAAAAGTCAAAGAAAAATAAATAAATAACAACACCACCACACACCAAGCCTTCCAAAACCATCTTATTCTTCAGGCTAATAAATATAAACAAAACAAAAGTAGAAGCATAATATATGTATATATAGAAAGTCTTGAGCCCATTGTTTTACATCATGACCTTTTTAATAAATGGAGCAGCATCTGAAGGCGTTTCCTCCGATCTCCTACCACGAAAATAATAAAAAAACCTATGCTAGTTAATGGCACGATGTAATAAATGCAAACAGCCAAAACATATGATGAAAGGAAAAATTGTATAGTATATAAGGTCGATGGTGATATGACGGCAAATGATGCCCCATAGCTAAGCATCAGCAAGAATAGGGGAATGTGCAAGAAAAGACTAAAATATTGTAACGGGAGGAGACATAAAATCGCCGCGACTGAAGCAAGAAAGCATGTTGTGTTCAGAGAATAAAAAATTGTGAAGAAGGTTCCGTATGTAATAGGTGCATTGAACTTAGTTATTTTGAATAAAACTCGCTTGGAAGGATCCACGGTGGTGGAGGTGTTGGTGATGGCGGTGTTGGTGAATATGGTGGCGTTAATATAACTGACATTATTTGTAGGAATAAGGTTGTTGTTGGTGGTGGTGGACATGATAGTGGCGTTAATATGGTTTTCGTTGGTAGTAAGCTGATTATTGTTGTCGCCAGTTCCTCCCAGTACTCCACCAGGAGGGGAAAGTATAGCTTGGAAAGTAGCCGTTGCAATTAGAACAGCTACAATCAGTATTGCATTCCGCGTCTCCATTGTCAATTCTCTTAGTTGATAAAACCATTTTTGGGTAAAATCTTCAACAATCCATTGTGGTGACATTAAAAATTCAGCAAAACTACAATCCTCAGGAAGTGATGTACTTTTTGAAGCTCCTGCACGGACTAAAGCTTTCTTAATTTCTCTTTCGGCCTCACCAGGATTAACAACTGTTGTTGCAATGTCAAGTGCTGTTTGGCCCTCCAAATTCTTTGCATTTTTGTCCAGGTCAATCTTTATATTATTACGTAAAGATTTTTTCTGAAGTAAAGATTTCACAATCTGCGTAAGAAAAATGTATATAAAATCATTAATTAATATAAAATTACAATATGTAATGAAGAAATCACTGCATAACACATTCTTTATAACTAGACATAACATGGAAATAAGTAGCTCTAATGTGTGTTTAATGATATAAAAATTGATTATATTTATATATTTATATATGTATGTATGTATGTACGTACGTATAATATCGTTCATAATTATGTAAGATATTATAATTGAAAACAGAGCACATCATTGTATTATTACGTATACATTTTTTTTTTTAAAACAAAATAACGAGGAAAAAAAAAACGTTACAGTAATTACATAATGTTGAAATTTGTCAGGTCCACTTTACCATCTACAGGTCACACATTTTAATTCCGGAAAAACTTATTTTGGAGTTTTGTTCAACTCAATACACGTGCACCACAAGGGTAGTATGTGGCACCCACATAATATACTCCTTTCGTGTCAAAATATTAGTCCGTTATTTCATTTTTTATTATCCTAGAATATTAGGTTAATTCTGTTTTCACACACCAATTCTCCTTAGTTCACACTTAATGAAAATTTTCATTAATACAGTTTTGTCCTAAAATAAAAATACTATAATACCCTCATCTTCTTTTACTCAAACCCTAATTCTAAAACATCACCACCATTTTCTATCGCCAGAGCCACCTCTCTCATCTGCCATCCCCTCCCATCGCCTCTTTCTCTCTTCGCCTGCGATCACTTTTCGCTATAAACCATACACTCCCACAAGTCTTCCACCGCGAATCACTCAACGTTGACTATCTGTGGAGATCTAGGATGGAGGGGGATGAGCTTGAAGTGGTGGTAGTGGTGGCGATGGAGGGTTGAAAGTGGCGGCGATAGCAATAGAGGAATGGGTGAATGAAAAAAAAAAAAAAAAGTGGCCATTTTTAATCTAGTTTAGAATATGTTTTCAAAAAAAAAATAAATAAAAACTTCTCATTTCAATACGGTTTTATCTTTCTAGGGGAAAAAAATTTAAAAATTTAAAAATATTTTTTTGGTATTTATTTTTGTCAAATTAATTTATAATTTTCTCAAAAAAATTTTAAAAAATTGATTCAAACATTGAAACCAAACATAGTCTTAGGATTTTAAAATTGAAAATGAGGGTAATATTGAAAAATAGAAATGTGTAGTAAATATTTATATTTTTATAATGTGTGTATTAAGAAGGTGTTCATTAAGTGTATATACTGAAAGGAATTAATGTGTGAAAATAGAATTACCCAACATATTAGTCTCCTTTCAAAAATAAAGGAATAAAATAATATGAATTTATTATTTTGCCATTCTTTTAAATTCATTAATAAGATATTTTCAAAAAAATGTACTGTCAAATGATAATTTTGAAAAATTAATATTTTTAAAATATAATAATTATACTATAAAAAAAATTAGATTCTCTAAAAAATCCATTATTTTGAGACGAAATGAGTATTAATTTTGATTGTATAAAAAGAAATCTTATTTTAAACAAAGTTATATTGAATAAACTACATCGATGTGTACTACATATTTACAAATATTCAATATCAATAAAGCGTTAACTAATAAAATAAAAAACTATGAAGATAATAACTAGTACAGTAACTTAAACTTATTATATTTCCATCTTAATCTCCCCACTCAATCACAATTGCACCAACAAGACTACGAAAGCAATCACATAAAAAAAATTCTAATCAAAAATTTTACATGATGAGATTTATCATAAAAGATAAATTTTAGGGACAATTACACTAACAATGAGTCAGCGTAAATTAATTATAAACTAATAAAAAAATTATAGTTATAATTATAATTATAATTATTAATTTTTTTATTTTTTTTTAATCAGCAAAGAAAAATTTCATTAACAGCATGAAATTAAAGGTGCAGGAAGACGATATGTTTCGAGAGAGATTCGGAAGTATAACAATACCCCTACTACTGCTACTCGCATCCATACAACCAACCCCTTGGCCTCACGATTTTTTTTTTTTTTTTTAAAACAAAAAAATTAAGAAGAACTTAACTAGACAATAAAATACAAGAATCCCCACAAAACCAACCCACCAAACACCTCTGATCAACCCAATTACAACACTAAAAACTATCAAAAACTATCACCTATGCTGCTACAACTCCCGATGCCTACAACTATGCTGCTGCTGCTCGCACCATGCCTCTGCTGTAGCCCACACCTCACCTTAGCAGCTGCAACGCCCAAAGCCCACCCCAACCACTCCTATACTGCTGTCCACACCACGCCTATGCTGCTACCACACCCAAAACCCACACCTATGCCTCTGCTGCAGCCCACACCTATCCTGTTGCCAAACTCCAAAGCCAACACCGGAAAACTCCATGCTGTTGCAACTCCTCACCAGTGGTGGTGGTGGAAGTTCCAAAACTCCTCTCCGACAAACTTCTCTCCGACCACTTGTATTGCCTCGACTGAGGCTGATAGGATATCTTTGAAACCAACAGATCTTCTTCTAACTCACACCGCGGATCCACACACCCACCGAACACCGACCACCCGCTGGGACACCTCCATACAAATAGAAGAAATTCACCCCTCAAACTCTCACTCGAAGAGAAGCACTCGAGTGCAAACCGGACAAAACTGGATCGCCTACGACACCCAAGTTTCCGCCCAAACAGAGCATCAATACTTCTCCACCAATCTGAACCAGAGTGCACCCCTCAAGCTCCTACTCGCAAAAAAGCGCTCGAATGAAATCCCTGGACGACCCTTGATGAATCAGTTTTAGCGAGCAAGGTTGAAACACAAGAAGACAACTGATGACAAACCTGGTCGGCCCCTGAAGAAATACCTGGACGACCGCCGACTCACCACAAAAAAATCTCACCCACAGCGAACATAGAACACACCTAGGTGGGGAAAATGGGGGACTCAAGTTTATTGAAAGAAGAAACTAACATACAAACGCCGAAAACGAGCTAGGCCAGCCGACCACCATAGCCAGAGGCGGTGGCCGGCCGGCCCAAGAAGAGGCCAGGGAAGGAGGTTTTTAGAGAGAGAGAGAGAGTGCAGGATGAGATTGCATTTAATTTTATAATATATCTCACCTTTTTGTAAATATTTTTCCCTTACTCCACTATCACGTTATTTCCCATAAACTTTAAAAGATTTTATTATTGTTTAGTATCTAAATATATTAATTGATCTATCGTGTATAGTACGGATTTTATACTAATCATGTAACTATTATATATAAAACATAATAGTATAGATAGATAATATATATGTAAAAATGTAGAGTGAAAAATCTATTTATGTATAAAATATTGTAAAATATATAGAACGAGTTTCAACCAATTGTTACCAATAAATATGAAGAAACACCAATAGAGCTATCAACTAAGGCCCCCTTTGATTGTTTGGATCGGATATAAGAGTTGGAGAAGGATATATAATGCCTAAAGATAAAGATGTGACATAATATATATTATAGGCTATGTGATTATATATACAGTAAGGTCACTTATACTATATTTAATTAAGATATGATATATGATCAGATAAGGTGCGAGATTATTTTTTACCTTTGGATAAAAGATGAGTTATATCTAAAAGTGGGAGAAATACAATACCATGAGGGATGATATTTCATATGCCCTTTTTGTATTATATATTTTACAAACTCTCTATATTCAGAGCAACCAAACATGTGATATAAGGAGACAAAAAGCTATGTGAGACACATCTCATATTACATCCAACCCTTATATACGGAAAACAAACAGGCCTAAGTACTATAATGAAATAGATAGATAGCATGCCTTAGTTTGTGAAGTGGACACCGCAATATGCAGCACGGTGTTGCCTTCATCGTCTTTCCAGCCTAGCACATGATGATGTTTTCGAATCCTGTGAAGGAATCCCAACAGCACTTTAAAAGCTTGTAGCTTTGAGTTTTTCACGGCAATGTGCACTGCAGTCTCATCTCGAATTGTCCGGTCCAATATTGATTCCGGACAAGCACATAAAAATTCAGCCAAAAGATCAATGTCTCCTTTTTTAGCTACGTAGTGCAAAGGAGTGAAGCTCTCCCTTCCTTTGATGCGTATGAGCTCCTTGTCGAAATTTATGAGGCGTCTTATAGTCAAAGTGAGCCTATTTCGCAAAGCCAGATCCTCGGGGCTTAGCGCTTCCCTATTTGACAAAGCGGGGTCCGAGGAGCTTAGCCCTTCCTTTTTTCGCAAAGCCAAGTCCAAGGGGCTTAGCCCTTGTGGGTTCAGCTTCCCACCAAATGAAGGCTTTAATTTCATCATTTCTAAAGCGAAACGGGCATGTCCAGCTGACACAGCTATGTGTAAAGGAGTATCAACAAAAGGGGTCTCATCTATACTATCCAAAATTTTTGGGTAGTCTTGTATACACCCGTACAAGAGACTGATATCTCCTGCTTCTGCAGCCTTCATCAACCTTTGTCGAACCTGCTGGTGGTCCATGACACTTGTGAGAATACGGCGCTCAAACGAAGATTGCTTTGTGATTCTAAGACACTGGAAATTATTCTCAAAGTAGTGCAATGCAGTGTTGAGGAGGAGGAAAGTGATCACCTTTTATAATTAAAAACTGGTAGTAGTCATGTGGGGCCATTATATGGCTATCGTCAACAATTTGCTCGAAAGATATATATTAGGGAGGTTGAATTTCAATTATGAATTTGAATACATATTTTAAAAATAAAAAATAACTAAAATGTGAATAAAATATAAAGTAGTGTTATTTTAATTTAAAAGTTAGGCTCAACTTTTAAGTGATAGTCTTTTAGAATATTTAAGATAATTTTTCTGGTTATATTTTCTTTAAGTATCAGCCAATCATTTTTATTACACATTAATTTTTTAAATATAAATACATTCTACTACTCCCTCCGTCTCAAAATATTAGTCCCTTATTTTATTTTTCATTGTTCCAAAATATCAGTCCCTCTTCAAAAATCAAGTACAAAAATAATATAAATTTCCTATTTTGCCCTTCTTTTAAATTAATAAACAATATAAAAAGTATAATTATGACATTGATATTCCCAAAAAATATACTACCAAAAAGATAATTTTAGGAAATCAACTTTTTTTAAATACAATAATTATACTACCAAAAAAAGTTAGATTCTCCAAAAAAGAACTATTATTTTGAGACGGAAACAGTATTTTTTTCTTTTCATTTTTAAATTTTTATTTAAATCCATAACACAAAGACAACTTAAGCGTAATTATTGCTAGTCCATGGCACTAGATGACTTTACTTATGTAATCGTTTCATTAATAACATAAGAGAAAGTTTCACGAGTAAATTATTATTAAGACTGTATTTAGTAATAGATTAAAAGAGTGAAAAGTTAAAAAGTTGTTAAAAAAAATTAAAAAATTATAGAATAAAATTAAAAAATTTATTCTTAATCTCTTTATCTTTTGCATTTTTTTTATTTTTGTTGTAAAAAGGAAAAAAAAAAAGTTATTCCTAAATACTTTAATTTTTTTAACACATATTTCAATGAAAAAATTTAAAAATTATTAAAATATTCACTAATCAAACTCAAGGGTATATCTTGCGTGGACTTAACTTGAGCAACCCAAGCCCAACCAATTTTGTTTAGAGCTTAGACAAAATATTTTTGAATTTGGTATGGGCATTGACAAAAATTTAAAAGTCTGAATTAAATTTGGACGGGATTTGACAAAGACATTAAATAACCTAAGTAATCTGAAACCTGAATTATATATATATAAATAAAACTATTAAATATTCATATAAATTATTAGTCATTGAATTATATTAAAGTAATTTAGATTATTAGATTATATTAAATATAGGAATTTTTATTGATAAATTTCATTTAGAAGTGTTCTAACTCAAGAAGTCTATGAAGGAAATTTTTAACCTACTTAGTTCCATGTATTTATCATTTTATTCCATAAAGTCATTTTTTTTTATTTATACTATTTTCTTAGACTCTTATGCCATTATATTTAATATTGATATTTAATGTTCGGGGAAGAGAGAGAAGGGAAAGGATCAAGACATAGAAAATTTCATATACAAATTAAATAACATTGATGTTATTATTTTATATTATTATATAACGTGAATATATTTTTAATTAACAACACATTAAAAATAATGTGAATATTCTCTCTCATCTGATGTGAACGTTCACAATACTTTTTCAAAAAATTCTCTCTCATTTAATGCAGTGATGTGAAAGTTTACAACATGTGAACCTTCTTATTTTTAATTGACAATACATTAAAAATAACATTCATTATATTTTTAATTGACAACATAATCTTATTCACAATATGTAGTGATGTGAACGTTCACAACATGTGAACATTCTCTCTCATCTAATGTAGTGATGTGAACATTTACATTCATATATATTTAGTATGAGTATTCACGTCATGTAATTGACAACACAATGACAAAAATTCATTTCAAATTAATATGAATATAATGATATGAATATTCATTTTAATTACATAATGTGAATATTCACATCATGTAATGGACGACACAATGACAAAATTCATTTCAAATTAATATGAATATAATGACAGTCAACATCCTGATGCATAGGAACTACCAAAACATAATGACCATCAAGATTAAATATCAACATTAATTGGGGGCAGGAGAGATTGAGAGTGTTTTGGTATTCTTACCTCAAATAGGATCTAATGAAATAGTCAAAAAGAATATAAGTTGGATGTAATAAAACTCTTAGAAAGCAGATTTATTAAAAAAGCTCCCAATACATATATATATATATATATATATATTATATACAAGAAATACAATATAAAATCTTACTCTTTTTTTTCTCACTCATAAATTATAAAGACTATGCATCTCTCTTACATTAAATAAAATTTTTATTTTGATGTTATTAATAATTCTATAAAAAATAAAAAGAAAATATAGTATAATTTTAACAAATTAATTAACTTAGTTAAACTAAAAGAAAAAAAAAAATTATGTACAATTTGAACAACTCGAACAATTTAGATTTAACTCCAATAAGATTTAGACAAAGAACCTCATATTACAATTCAACTTTGCACAAACCTAAACGGCTCCCAACATAATTTGAGTTTGACTTGAACAATCTTGTAACTCGTCCGAAATCACCGAGTTGGGCCCCTCACCAAACGAATTCTAAGTAATTGAGAGACAAGTGCCAACCACCCAGGGTGCTATTTTTATTTGCAGAAATATGACATACGCAACACCACGTAATATTTTTAGATTATTGAATAAAAAATTAATAATTACAATGATCAAACAAAAAGCCTAATTTTTAAAATAATAATAATATACAAAGACCCAAAGTCTATCCATTAACAAGCATTCTGACCAATTGATTTGGTTGTTTTTGCTACTTGTTTTAGGGTGTTCGCGGTTCGGTCGCTGTCTTGAAACTTTCAATTCGTCATCCGTTCAAAATTAAACAGATTGATCAATTCACAACCGTGTGCCGGATTGAGAATGGATACGAATCAATTTAGTGATTTATATTTTTATAAATTTTCAACATAATAATATCTGTTGACATATATATATATTTTTTTTGGGGGGGGGGGGGGAAATAGCAATCCAATCTGTTTTTTACAAACATGGATAACAATCCAATCTGTCTACAAACATGGATAATAATCCAACAAACATCTATCTTGATTCTTAACATTTACTGCAAGCAAACACACAGAATTCATCACTCATCATTCATCACACTCACCATTCCTAATGTCATGCAATCATCCGAAACGACTAATATTTAAACAGATTTTTTGTGTATTGAAAAAATAGTAATTAACCAAATCCATCAAAACCAGATAATCAAAAGGCTCATAGCACCACAACATTCCAGAGCTGTAAACCCAAATGGGCTTATGGGACAAACTACCATTCAAATCTTCGGTAGAAATGAACAAGCTCATCAATGATAATAAATCAAACAATATTCCAACAATAGTATCTTCCACTTTCTCTCTTCTACAACCTTTTCCATCACTAAAATCCTTTATTCTAAGAAATTTGAAAAGCATAATCTATAATGCGCAAAAGCAAATCTTTAGTTTGAATATGTTCCCGCATTCTGTTCAAGCATTTTTTTTATTATTATTAAAAACTAGAGTCTTTGAAACATTTCATCAAACAACTAGTGGGCATCAAATTAATTGGAAGTTTAAAACATAAAAGAGACTTCCAAGTAATGGGAATACTGTAAAAGCTGCTTTGAAGTACCTGAGTTATGTCTACCATAGTCTTCAGCTTCGTTAGAGAGAGAGAGAGAGAGACAGAGACAGGCAGAGAGAGAGAGAGACAGAGAAACGGCTTCTGTTGATTCAGCGGAGAGAGAGACGAGAAGTTTTGTCGAGAGGAAGGCCACCGTATTAACAATCTGAAGCCCTAAGATCCATCAAAAAAAAAAAAAAAAAAAAAACACAGAACAGAGATTAAGAAGAAAAGATAGACAACTAATTTCACTCAGTTCACAAACTTAATGAAAATTTATATTTAAACAATTTTATTCTAAAATAAAAATAGCATACTACCCTCATTTTTTTCTACTCAAACCCTATTTCTAAAACGCCACAACAATCCTCTATTGCCAGCGCCACCTCTCCCATCTGTCATCCCTCGCATCACCTCTTTTCTTATCAGCCAGTGATTACTTTTTGTCATGAACCATACACTCCCACAAGTCTCTCATCATGAATCACTCAATGTTGACTGTGGAGGTCGAGAATGGAGGGGGATGAGCTAGAAGTGGCGATGATGGTGGCAATGAAGGGTTGAAAGTAGTGGCAATGGTAGTAAAAGATGAGTGGATGAATGGGAAAAAAAAAATTAGATTTTGTTTGATATAGTTTTAGAATATGTTTTCAAAAATAAATAAATAAATAACTTTTTATTTCAATATGGTTTCTTCTTTTTAGGGGCAAAAGAATTTAAAATTTTAAAAATATTTTTTAGTATTTATTTTTGTCAAATTAATTTATATTTTTCACATAAAAATTTAAAAAAATTGATTCAAAAATTGAAACCTAACATAACCTTAGGGTTTTAAATTTGAAAATAAGGGTAATATTATAATATAAAGATGTGTACTGCGAATTTATATTTTTATAATGTGTATTGAGAAAGTGTACATTAAGTGTATGTACTGAGAGAAATTAGTGTGTGAAAATAGAATTACTCAGAGAAGATCCATCAAAGAGAAAAAGAGAAGAAAAGAATACCTTCAAGCCTGTCGTCGATCGTCGCTCGCGTCGAATAGTGCCACCGATGTGTTAGGGTTTGGAGGGGAGAGAGAGAGAGAGAGAGAGAGAGTGTGTGTGTGTGTGCGTGCGCGCGCGCATGCGTGTGTGTGGAATAGTTTAGGTTTGGATTAGGTTGAAATGAAAAGGGGCAGCGCAGGACGCAAAGGAAAATAATAATAATAATAATAATAATAATAATAATAATACATATACAGACGTGTCGGGTTGGCTTGATTTTGTGTCGAATTAACCGCCACTTGACCTAAACCCACCAGATTCAGAATATTGGATCCGTATCTATTCACTTGTCATCATGCATCCATTAATGTAGCGGATCGATTCGGTTCGATCAATTTAGGAGTATCAGTATATCCGTTGAGCACTCCTAACTTGCTTATGATTTTACACTATCTAAAAAAACAAGCATTCTGACTGCTACATGCCAACGTCATTACAAGGCCTTATCAAATTATTCATTTAACAGGGTTGCGCTTCCCTTCAATTTCAAATCTAGATTGATGTTATTTGGGTTCGTGAAACTTATTATGGTCCTATTTTGATAATGTGAATGAATTATTTATTTTGGAAGATTTTATATATATATATATATATATATATGTCAATTATAAAAAAAAAAATTATGTAGAATCTATTCAATTTATTACGTTTATCTCCAAGAAATGAAAATATAGTTTTGAAAATAAATAATTTATTTTTTTAGTGATAAATATGACAAATTGAATAGGTTAGAATTATTAGATCAGCTTTTTTTTTTTTTTTTTTTTTTTTTTGTGAGTGATATACATGAAGTATCTTACAAAATAATAGTTCGGGTTGTCAAAATGAGACCCATAATGGGCTCTACGAACTCAAACAAAACCTTCCAATCTAAATCTGAAAATGAGGCTGATTTTCCTCTCTTATTCTCATTTCATTGTCACATATATGTCAGATGACGGGATTTTGTTAAAAACTTCAACAATTAAATAGCAGAAGGGGGACACTAACTAGAAATGCAGGATATTGATTGTCTCGATTTATGTGTAGAGACCAAAGTAAAATTTAATACAAAGTGTAGGGGTGCAAAGTATAATTTATCTTAAAATAAAAATGGGTAAATTACACTTTGTACCCTTGCACTTTGCACTAAATGTCACTTTGGACCCTACACATAAAATTATAATAGTCAACCCCTTGCACTTCTGGTCAAATCTCACTTTCGTCCCTACACATGAAATTGTGACAGTCAACCCCCTATATTTTTACTCAAATGCCACTTTGATCCCTATACAAGTGTCAATGTCCCTCTTCTTCTCATTTTTAAATCTTTAAAAAAATTCAATCACATTTTTGTTACATGACTGGATTTTATTTACGTTGTGTTTTATTGGGGATTTGGAAAAAGATTTGGAAAAGAAAAAGAAAAAGGAAAAGGTAGGTGAAATGTGAATAAAATATACTTACATTTCATATAGTTTCACACACTTTTTCTCTTTCCATTTCCCTTTTCCTTTCCAACTCCCTGTCCAAAACTTCCAACCAAACACACGTAAAGATTTAAAAATAAAGTAACAGAAGAGGGATAATTGAAAGATAAACTTAACAATGGCAATGGATCGAAGTTCCCGTGAGGGTGTTTAATCCCGCAGAAGAATACAATCTGGAAAAGAAAAAATTGAGAGAAGTTCAAGTGCTTTGAACCTATGCATTGTCCACATATATATATATATATATATATAGCATATGGTGGCTGTTAATTAATGGTTGCAACTTATTGAATTCAAACTCAATGATCACCTTGTTACTAAACCATTGTGACTCTTCATTCAAATCTTAAACTTCCTACTTCCAGTAGCTTCTTCCTGCGGGAAGATTGAATCACCAAATAAGGATTTGATTTGTTGTGAGAGGTTCCACCATATTATGGTGTGATCACCTCTCATACCTTCATCTCCCACTTGATCACATTATAATATTGGTAATAAAACCTGAGTTAGGCATGTTTACCTTGGTACCAAAATTTTGCCTCATGCCATCTTTCATTTATGAAATTACCCTCATAGATCAATGTCTGATTGTGACATGGCCATACGTGCGCATGTTTTTTCCATCAATCTGACCGCATCCGTACAAATGTGTTCTCCCACTGAAAACACATTCCAGATGACTTCAATTCACTATATTTCAAGTGAACGACATCAATTTCCAGTGATAGGTCCATAGTCCATACCCAATCACTATTGACGACTTCAGTCGCATACATTTTTTATGTGTCGACCTGTGTTGAAATTATTGTTACGCACTTCCTTTAAGGCCCATTCCTGAAGGTTTTCCTTAACACACCTTATCAATGACTTTTTACTGATCAAGTAGACAACATCATCTAGTCAGCACATTGCATATCATGGACTTTACATCTCATGCTAACTGTTATGTCCGTACCTTGTCAGTTCCTCTATCTTATTACCTGACCAAGCACATGTTTCCATGCAAGATAGAGTCGCAAAACATCAATTATCTAGGCGTCCCCAGAGTCATCCGACTATGCTCTTATAGAAGTAGCTAAATCACTTAGCTAGGCATTTTTCAATCCCATATTAGCTACATGTTCTCTAAATTTTTCAAGAGACAACCCTTTGGTCATAGGATCAGCCACCATCTCTTCTGAGGGAATATAGTTAACTTTAATTTCACCTCTCCACTATGTCCTGAATATAGTGATAACTTACATCAATATGTTTTCCCTTAGAGCTATTCGCTCCACTTTTAATTAATGAGATGACGGACTGATTGTCACAAAACATGTTGACCGGTCCGGCAGGTATACCTAATTGTAACCTATCAACAAATCGTTTTATCCAAACCGCATTACTCACGGCTGTGCTGCAAGCTATGTATTCAGCTTCCATAGTGTACTTTGCAACACAACTCTGTTTCTTACTTAACCAAGAAACTGCTGTTCCACCAAACAAGAACACATAGTAGATTTTCTATCATCTACATCTCTTGCAAAATCTGCGTCAGTGTATCCTTTTATGTCTAGATCACACAAACCAAAACATAACTTCAAATTTTTAGTACTTTTTAAATATCTGAATATTCTTTTGACTGCTTGCCAATGTTCCTTACCTGGATTGGATTGAAACCGACTTACCAATCCGACTACATGACAGATGTCAGGTCTTGTGCTTGTTATAGCATACATTAGACTGCCTACTGCCTGAGCATACGGGACATTTCTCATTTCCTCAATGCCAGACTTAGTTTGAGGACTCATACTTTTACTAAGACTTTGTCCCTTGCAAACAGGCGTGCTTAAAGAATTACAGTTATCCATATTAAATATTTTGAGCACCTTGTCTAGATATTTCTCTTGATCTAGATATAATAATTTTGAATTTCTATCTCTTGAAATTCTAATTCCTAGAACATAGGTTGCAAGACCCATGTCTTTCATTTCAAATTTAGATGCCAAGAAAATTTTGGTTTTTATAATCATATCAGGACAATTTTTTGCTAACAATATATCATCCATGTATAAAGACAATATTGCTAACCTGTCATCATTTTTCCAAATATAAACACAGTGATCTAATGGACTTACAACATAGCCCATTTCTAAAATGGCTTGGTGGAATTTCAAGTACCATTGTCTTGAAGATTGTTTAAGTCCATATAGAGATTTCTTCAACTTGTAGACTTTATCCTCGTTGCCTTGGTTCTGGAAACCATCAGGTTGCATCATATAAATTTTCTCTTTTAATTCTCCATTGAGAAAAGTAGTTTTAACATCTAATTGATGCAATTCCAAATCCATCCTGGCTACTACCGCCATTAGAATCCTTATTGAGGCAAATTTTGCAACAGGAGAATATGTATCTACAAAGTCTATTCTAGGTTGTTGAGTGAATCCCTTGGCTACTAACCTGACCTTGTATTTTTCCTAACTTCTATTTACTTTTAATTTCTTTCTAAGAACCCATTTGCAACCAATGGCTTTTCTTCAATTTGGGAGATTGGTTAATTCCCAAACATCATTTTTCTCGATCGAGTCAAGTTCTTCATTCATTGCCTCAAGCCATTGTGTAGCATCACTACTACTCATTGCTTCATTATAAGTAGTAGGATCATGTACTAAGTTATTAAGTTCTTCAATTTGAAAAACATAATGATCTTTCAAAAACGTAGATGGATGTCTTGCTCTCTCACTACAAGAATTAACACTTTTGCCGACCAAAAAATTGGTCGCTAAAAGCCCATTTTTGGTCGGCAAAAGTTATCCGCGACCAATTTTTTTGGTCGCTACTTTGGTCGGCAATTGAGGGTCGCGGAAAGTAATTAGCGACTAAAAAGATTTTTAGTTGGCAAAACGTTCTATTTGGCGACTAATTCGTTGGTCGCTAAACATATAATTATCGCGACTAACCTATTTAGTCGCGAAAAGACTTTTGGTCAGCAAAAATTACATTCAACGACCATACATGTTAGTCGCTAATTTGGTCGGCAAAAATTACTTTCAACGACCAACAAAATTGGTCGGCAAAAATTACATTCCACGACCAAAACTTCTTCGTCGCTAAATAATAGTTTCTACGACCAAAAAATTTGGTCGCCAGTTGTTACTTTTCGCGACCAAAACTTTTGGTCGGCAAAAGTGAGATTCCACGACCAACAGCTGTTTTGGTCGGCAATAGATGTATTTTTTGCGACCAAAACACTTGGTCGGCAATTGTCATTTTTTGCGAAAAAAATTATTTATTTGTCCTAACTAATAAATTGGTTGCCAAAAGCAAGAAAACAATGCACCTGTAATTCCTAATAATGCATTCAATCCATAATAAACCTATAATTTTAAAACACCATCCATGATGTGAATGACACAATGATTCATCACATCCCTCTAATCTTTGAAATATTTGATAGAAAACAATGCATAATTGTCTACTAATAACATTTCTATTCACATTCATCACAGATCAGCTGCATGCCTGCATCACCATCTTCTTTGCCATCTTGTAAACACAAACTAGAAGTACTCAAGTGCTAAATATTGATACAATATAAAATAAACTTTCTATATATACATATGAGAAGGTACCATAGAAACCTTGCAAAATCCAAATTCAAGATACACCTTGACTAAAATACAAATAGTCCAAAAAACTACTAGGCTGTGAATAAGCTAGATATGTTTCTAAGCAACTGCAACTTCCTCCTGATAAGAGTCCGTTTGTGCTTTACTACAAGATTCGAGAGTATCCCATGCTGATTCGATGACAACCTGCCCATTGACATAGTGCTGGCGGCAGACAGGCATATAGACATCAGAACCACCAATCAGCTCAGTCTTTGTCTTATTAGTCTTCCTTAAGGTAAAGAAAGCCCGCTTGCCACAGAGCTGGCACCGAGCTGTCAGTTTGGTTATGGAATCAGCAAGGGGTATTATGTGAAGCACTGAGCCAAAGGTCCTGCAATAAACATTTTGATTTCACATTATAAAAAATAAAAAAATCAAAACATGGCAAAAAAAAAAAAAAAAAATTAATGCAGCATCAAAATTGAGTAGCAGACAAGGAACTCTACAACAGATGTAAGGTTACCTCAAGTAATCCCCATCCAGGCCAGCAACTATAACAATTTTCCCATCACAATCAGCAACCTTGCAGCAGAAATCATAAAGGTCATCAAAGAATTGAGCTTCATCAATGCCAATCACATCCAGCTGTCAGCACATACCACAAATTAGAAGATGAAAAAATCACTGCAAAATACTGAACTTAGAACATAATTCATTAAATCCATAATAAACCTATAATTTTAAAGCATCATTCAAATCAACTGAATCATTAACATCAAAGTTCTGATGGCAACAAATCGACCAGACACAGTTTACAATCAGACTTCAGCATCTAAAACAAAAAATAAAATAAAAAAAGAGCAGCTTGAATCATCACTTGTCTAGACACAGTTTACATTGATGTTGTGAAAACAAGATGAAGAATGGTTAATTTGTAAGATCTTACATTTTTATTCTTTTAAACTATCACAATATTATTAGTAAATACATGAAAATTCTTAGTTATTCAGTCCTTAGGCAGACAAGAAAAGAAAACTACCAATTAGATATACTTAGGGTTTGCCTCTCATAATAGTTTCAAAACCAATCTGATAAATTTCCCCCCACCCTAAATCAATACACGGAATTTCATCACATTTAAACCAAACCAAACCAAACCAACCAAGCCTTAAGTCCCATCAATTTCATCATATTTAGATTTAGTTATCATCTGCAAATACAAAATAGAAAATAACAAAAAGTCAAAGCACTACAAAATTTTGGTGGTGAATGGCCTATTAATCAACAATATTAGTAGGACATAACACAATACAACAAGCATTGCACAGAAGCAAAGCCAAAAGGACAAGCTGATGGCCACAAATTTTCCAGAGCAGGAAAAGTTGCAGAGCAAAAGAAATTGAAACATAATTTTAACCACAAAGAAGAAAAAAGTTTTCAAGCAACCCAACTTCAGCTTCATGCTCTCCGCATTATCACCATTGCACCAAGCAATAGTCCCACTTTCCACATAATAAGTGCAGGTTGAAAATCAATAAAGCAGAGGGGGTACAGAACCATAAAGAAGTGAAGCACAAATAGCACTGTCGTACAGGAAATTGAACTATAAACCAGAGGATGGTTTTTCATAACGTTAGATGGAAAGTAGAATGGAAAGAAAAACTAAAGTTCTAAGGGAGAATAATATATAATAGATTGTGGTCATTATAGTTGGCAAACATATAAAGGATAGAAAACTTATCTAGAAAAATATTACTTCTTCTAGATCAGTTTTTGAGATAGAAAACTTATCGTAGTCCATCAAAAATTCCAACTCCTTAGTCATCCGTCTTCTTTTGTTGAAATATGATTATAGAAATACTCATATAATGAAGCCTTTTCAAAAATTATGGTAGTCAATCAAAAATACAAATAGATGTTTTCTTTCCCTTCCCGTCCAAAAATTTCAAACAAACTTTTAAGGTCTCTTTCACACTTTCAGGACTTTAAAAATCATCCATTAACCAATGACATCAAGATCCATAACCCTCAAAACAATTTTAGGAGAAAGCCATTGCTACGCTATCACGCCTATGGGCTATCCCTTCAACTATACAAATGTGAACAAACTTTATGATCTCTTGGGCTTTCTGAACCACACTTCAAAATGAATGATGCAGCAAATTCTGCAAGTTTGTACTTTTAGAAGAAGCTTTAAGGGCAATGGTTAGTTTAAAAAGGAAATTTAAGCTCCTTTAAGCATAACCCCATCAACCTCCCATCTCCACCTAGATAAAATTAAATGTTTAAACCTTAATGCAGGTGATGGTAATCCTATGATTTAGGGATCTCATGCATATTTTATTTCCTCTCTCTGAAATTGACTTAAAGATTTCTTAAAGCTCCCCATCTTTAAAAAATAAAAATAAAGAAGAAGGAAAAGGACAGTTTAAAGATGAGAGATCATTAGAAACAAGTGTGAGCACTTTTTGGGTTATGAAATTACATGCATTATTCCTTCACTGAAACAATATATACAGTTTTATCAGTTGCGACATGAAATGCCCATGGACTGAAATTCCTGTACAACCACGCATTGTAATGCCATCCAAGAGAACCACCCAAGAAAAACAAAAAATAGAACTTGCATTTCAAATATGTGATGGGAAAACTAAAACTGTGTTGATCTTGCATAAAAGCCCACAGCAAAAAATGCCAACAGCTATATTCTCATAACATTTCAAGTATTTGTACAACCAACATGTATTGCAAGTACTAGAGGAACTAATTCCAAAATTTGATACGGTGCTACAGAGCACATAACTAAGCATGTGGTATTTACAACTAAACATAAAATAATATTTTATGGCATTTATATACAACATTTAATTAAGAATAACATTTTGCCACTATTATTACGATATTCTAAAAAAGATTTCAGAACAATATTCTTAACCAGCTAGAAATTTTAAATATTGAGTTCTACTTGGGATCCTAATTCCTACCCATTCTCCTTGAATCACATGACGCAGTATTTGAATTTCAGAAAACCTGAACTAACTCTGCTATTTATATTTTAAACAAAATGAAGATACAGAACATATACAGCACTGACATAGCATCTATTATCAGAAATACAAAAGAGAATTATTAATATAAAACAAAGATACAACAAGAGAACAAGAAGTCCTCTACAATGAGACAAAACGCCTAGAAAAGGCAAAGGCAAAATAAGCCCTTAAATCACAAATCGCCATTTAATTCTTGTTACGCCATCCCTCTTTAGAAAAAAGCAAAGACCAAAAACAAGAACAACAATAATTCTGCATTCCACTTTGCATGATTAATCATTTATTGTCTATCGAACACGTAATTAGAAATGAAACAAATATTAAAATCTCTATTTAAAAAAACATGAATAAATAAAACAAGTTTGCACCATCATAACCAAAAGTTGATAAACAGATACAGTACAAATCAACACTATTTAGTTTATCCAATTAGTTCTTCACATAGAACAACCCAAACTGATGAATACTTGTATGTATTATGCATACCAGCTGCTGCCAATGCATAAAAATCGAGAAAGATTTTCTAGGAGAAAATTTAAAACCGTCCAAAAAGTATAAATCTCTTGCATGAAAGATTCATTTCCATAATTACAACATTAAATGCTTGTCATAACAATCCATGGAAAACAACTGTTGTATACAACTAGAAGCAGTATAATAATCATACCCAACACAATATGCATAACCATAGGCATTTCATAAAATAATGATTGAAATATTTTGAATGAGGAATGAAAAAAAAAATAAAAATAAAAATAAAAACTTAGATGCTTTAACAAAATAACTTATAAAAAAAATGGTTTTAAAAAAAAAATAAAAGAAAAAAAAAACAGAAAAAAAAGGTAACAAAACAGTATCATTCAAAGCTCTACCTTTCATGCCTTTACTTTGTAGGCATCAATGACCTGAGTGATTTAACCGCTGACTCAACCATATCCATCTCATACTCCATCCTACCATTGGTCCAACACTGCAAACAGTAGAACAAAAGTCAAGCAGGAGCATTAATTGATGTTACTATTTTGTATTCAGAAAGCTTATTACCACCACTAATGATACACAATAAAAATAACGGCAACAGACCCATCATCCAGCCAGTCTTTCGTTTATAGGCCCAAACAAAGAAAGAAAGTGCAAATTAACATGTCAGCTAACAATCAACATGATTTTTCCAAATCGTTAGGACCACCACTCAATCAACTGTGTAGTGTAGAGTATATCTAGGAATAAACATTAAATTCAAATACACTGACCTAGGAAATTTGGCAACATTTGCCTCAATATAGGATAACTCAAAGTGAAAGTCTACTCAGTGACTTCCATAAGAAAGCACATAACAACATTAAAAAATGAAAAGAATAAACCAAGTACTTGAAACACCAACCAACATTAAATCAAGTCGCACAAAAGCTTCTTCTATGCCAAAAATTACTACCTACTTTGCAAACATTTATATTTATTAAAATTGGCAGGGTAACCAACAAAAAATTCTAGCTCAAAGAACAAGATTCCAAAATTGGTATTGCTTATGGCATGGCTTGGCCCAACACAGCTTAATATTGACCTATATGCCATGACATCCCACTTCTCCACCTAGAAATAACCTAAAAAGCAACTCGAAATGCCACCAAAACAATGCAAGAAACAATAATATGGACACATCTTACAGTTTACAACACAAAAATGACCAGTTAGTGGCTACCTAATCAAATGAGTGAAAATGAACATTAACTAAGCACTTGTCCACTGAAATAAATTTTCTTTTACTCCAGCTCTTGGAACATCCTACTTAATTAAAAGTTGCCCATGAATGAGAATTTTCTAACAGATCATATGATGAAAACCATTGGCCTAAGGTATAGTGACTCGAAACCTAACTATTTTTCTCTTCTCTCTCTTTTCTGTTATTTTCTTATTGGGTAATTTACAATTAAATTTTTGTTTTCTTACTCTACTCCATCTTCCCCTTTTGTCAATCTATATATAATAATCAACACTACCATATTTTTATAAAATTTAATTTGAAATCATTCATTTGAAATGCATTAATCCAAGCAGAACCTTGGTTTCTCGTAGCATGCTACAATCACTCCACATAATGATTTGTGCCACATATACCGGGTTGGGGGGGAGTTCAAACAATGTAAGCACAATATTTATCTTTCTCTTTTCTTTATGGATGACAGGTGCAGAAATAACTCCTTGTGCAACTATAAGATCTTTCTTGTAAACTTGGGAAACAAATCCCAAATTCCTATAATGAAGGATATAGTATCTTCCATTGCATTTCACATCAAACAAATCAATTGAATGAACAAATTCAATTGAAAGTATCTTCCAAATATGAACAAAAATGCCTAATGAATGAACAAATTCTCCTAACCCCATTGCATTTCACATCAAACAAATCAATTGAAAGTATCTTCCAAATATCTTCCAGTACTAAGTGAAAAATCAATTGAAAGTTTCTTCCAAATATAGCCCACAAAGCTTGATTATTCATAAATTGAAACCCTATGGCCAGTCGGCTCTTCAATTTGACTGATTAGAAGAGGATTTAAGTGTTTTGGATCTGAGATCATTTGCATTGAGTTAGAGAGCCATGAATGAGAGTGCAAGGCTGTTCAAAAAAATAAAAATAAAAGAATAAAAGAATGAGAGCGCAGGGAAGATGGGTTTGTCTTTGGCCATAGTAGAGATGAACCGAATGGCCATAGGGTTTAAGATCTGTTCGGATTATAAAACTACATCATTGTTGTTCCAAGGATACACAGTCACATAGAGATATAGAGGAACCAATTCAACCCATTCGATAGAGGAACCGACTGGAGTGAGAGAGTGGAAAGAAGAGTCAAAAGAATCGTACCGTCTCGCCGCCGAACCAGTCTCGCCGAACTAGCCTCGCCGCTGCTGAAGCCGCTGACTGAAACCCTTCCCCTTCAACCCCAGTCTCTCTTCAAACCCTCTATCTTCTCTCTCTCAGAATAAGGTTTGCACACTGTTTTGAAACAGTCTTGTGAAATTAAGGGCTCTACAAAAGGGGGGGAAAAGAAAAGGCAGAGGGAAAAAAGGGGGAAATAAGTTTGGCGGGCCGTCCGGGTGAGTAAGTGAAACCGGGGGAGGGAGAAATTAGTTTTATTTTTATTTGAATGAATTTTTTTTTATTTGATAGAAATAGAGGTAATATTTTAATGAAAAATATTTTTCGTTAATTTTTTATGTTCGATGAATAATTTTTTTTGTGACCCATTTTTTTTTTGCTACTAAAAATCAAGAGCTAATTTTTGTGGTAGATGAGAGGGAGCGGCAGTAGTGGTGAAGGTGGTGGATAAGAGGTGAGGTGGTGGTGGCGGTAGTGGTGGTGGTGGCGGCGAAGGAGATTAGTGGTGAAGTTGTGGTAATGGTAGAGGAGATGGAGTGGCGGTGGTGGAGGAAAGGTAATAGTAGTGGTGGTAGTAATAATGGTGGTGGTGGTAGCAGTGGTGGTGGTGGTGATAGCGATGGTGGTAGTAATGATAGTCGTAGAGATGGAGTGGCAACAGTGGTAATAATGGTGGTAGTGGAATGACATTTGCAGTAGTGGTGAAGGTGGTAGCGGAGATGGGTGGTAAGAAAGAGATGAGTAAGAGACAGATAGAGAAGAGAGATAGAGAAAGAGACAGAGTGATGAGTGAGAGAGAAAGAAAGAGAGAAAAAATGGTCGCTAAAAGTGCATTTTCTTGTAGTGGAGAGCTCGGTAAATAGAGAAGAGGGGAGGGAGAGAGTGAACAAGATGAACACAATGTGGGAGAGAGACAGACAAGCGGACAGACACACAGAGAGAAAGAGAGATAAAAGAGTGAGAGACAACTAGACAGACATAGAGAGAGAAAGAGAGAGAGAAGAGTGATAAGTGAGAAAGAGACAGAAAGGGAAAGAGATAGAGAGAGAAAGAGGGACATAGAGAGAAAGAGATAGAGACAAAGATAGAAAGAAACAAAAGATGAGTGAGAGATAGACAAAGACAGAAAGAAAGAGAGTGAAAAGAGATGATCGAGAGAAAAACATAGAAAAAGAGAGAGATAGAGAGAAAAGAAAGATGAGCGAGAGAGACAGAGAGAGAGATAGAGAGAAGAGAGATGAGTGGGAAAGATAGGGATAGAGAAAGAAAAAAGATGAGAGAGATAGAGAGAAGAGAGATGAGCGAGAGACAGAGACAAAGACAGACAGATAAGAGTAATGAATGACAGAGAGAAAAAGAGAGAAAGAGAGAGAGACAAAGAGAGAAAGAGATAGAGAGTGAGAGACAGAAAAAGAGACAAAGAGAGAGGAGAGATAAACGAGAAAGACAATGAGAGAGATAGAGAGAAGAGAGATGAGCGAGAGAGACATAGAGAGAAGAGAGATGAACGAGAGAGATAGAGAGAAGAGAGGTGAGCGAGAGAGACAGAGAGAAAAGAGATGAGAGAAGAGATAGACAAGTGAGAGACACAGAGAAAGACAGACAGACAGACAGAGAAGAGTGATGAGTAAGAGAGAGAAAGACAAAAGAGAGTGGAAAATGAAAAAATTGGTGAAAAGAGACAGACAAAGAGAGAGAGAAAGAGAAAAAGAGCGAAAAGAGATAAATGAGAGAGAGACAGGGAGAGATGAGCGAGAGAGGGAGAGAGATAAAGAGAAGAGAGAGAGAAGAGAGATGAGAGAAATAGAGAGAAGAGAGATGAGCGAGAGACACAGAGAGAGACAGACAGACAGACAGACAGAGAAGAGTGATGAGTGAGAGAGAGAAATAGAAGAGAGACAGAGAAAAAAAACAGAGACACGAAGAGAAAGAGAGTGAGAGACAAACAGACAGATAGAGAAGAGTGATGAGTGAGAGAGAGAGAGAGAGAGAGAGAGAAAGAGAAGAGAGACAAAGACAGAGACACATAGAGAAAAAAAGAGACAGAAGACAGAAAGAGAGAGAAAGAATGATGGGTGAAAGATAAAAAATAAATTTTTATTTTACATTCAGCGACTAAATTATTTTAGTTGCCAAAACTATATATACCGCGACTAACATATTTTTTAGTCGCTGAAATTAAAATTTTGCAGACCAAACTTTTGGTCGCCAAAGAAAAAAAATAACTTTTTATTTTCCATTCAGCGACTAAATTATTTTAGTCGCCAAAACTATTTATACCGCGACTAACATATTTTTTAGTCGCTGAAATTAAAATTTTGCCGACCAAACTTTTGGTCGCCAAAGATAAAAAATAATTTTTTATTTTTCATTCAGCGACTAAATTATTTTAGTCGCCAAAACTATCTATACTGCGACTAACATATTTTTTAGTCGCTGAAATTAAAATTTTGCCGACCAAACTCTTGGTCGCCAAAGATAAAAAATAAATTTTTATTTTTCATTCAGCGACTAAATTATTTTAGTCGCCAAAACTATCTATACCGCGACTAACGTATTTTTTAGTTGCTGAAATTAAATTTTTGCCGACCAAACTTTTCGTCGCCAAAGATAAAAAATAAATTTTTTTTTTCATTTAGCGACTAAATTATTTTAGTCGCCAAAACTATCTATACGGCGACTAACATATTTTTTAGTCGCTGAAATTAAAATTTTGCCGACCAAACGTTTGGTCGCCAAAGATAAAAAATAAATTTTTATTTTTCGTTTCAGCGACTAAATTATTTTAGTCGCCAAAACTATATATACAGCGACCAAAATATTTTTTAGTCGCTGAAATTAAATTTTTGCCGACCAAACTTTTGGTCGCCAAAGATAAAAAATAAATTTTTATTTTTCATTCAGCGACTAAATTATTTTAGTCGCCAAAACTATCTATACCGCGACTAACGTATTTTTTAGTTGCTGAAATTAAATTTTTGCCGACCAAACTTTTGGTCGCCAAAGATAAAAAATAATTTTTTTTTTTCATTCAGCGACTAAATTATTTTAGTCGCCAAAACTATCTATACGGCGACTAACATATTTTTTTAGTCGCCAATTGTGGAAAATTTAGCGACTAAATTTTTTTTAGTCCCCAATTGTGAGATTTTTAGCGACTAAATTTTTTTTTAGTCGCCAAAAATTAATATATCCCGACTAAAAAATTTTAGTAGCTAAATATTGTACTTTTACCGACCAACATAATTTTTGGTCGCCAATTCCACAACTTTTGGCAACCAAAATATTTTTAGTCGGCAAAAGTGGTCGCCAAAGCTGTATTTTCTTGTAGTGTCTTACTCCCACTTATCTCAAGATTCAAAGCAGGTAAAACAACGTCATGTAATTTGCGTTTGCTCCCACTATGAGATGATTCGGGGAGAATATGTAGATTGTGTGATAAAGAAAGAAGAGAAGAATCCGGAGATACTTCAGAGAGCAATTTAATTTGTTCAATAGGAGTAACAAGATCAATGGATTCAAAAAGAATAGCATCTCTACCACGGTCGGGATGGTAAAAACGATAACCACTCCCATTTTCGACATAACCAATAAACTTGCATTCCCAAGTTTTTCTTCCCAATTTATCTTGTAAAGGTTTGGGAATAAGTACATGTGCCTTACATTCCCAAACTTTGAGATTTTGAATAGTAGGTTTAGTTCCATACCAGCATTCGTAAAGAGTTAGAGGTTTGGCTTTTGTTTCAACTCTATTTAATATGTACTCAGCGGTAGACAAGGCTTCCCTCCAAAAATGGATAGGAAGATCAGCATGAGCCATCATAGACCTTGTCATGTCCATGAGAGTACGATTTCATCTTTCTGCGACCCCATTTTGTTGTGGTGTGTATGGCATTGTAAACAAATATTTTATGCAATTGTCCTTGCAGAAAGAATCTAGAGCTTTGTATTCGCCACCTCTATCATTATTCAAGTGTTTAATAGACCGACCAAATTGCTTTTCGACCTCTAATTTATATTCTTTAAACTTATCAATTGCCTCTGAGTTGTGTTTAAGGAGGTAGATATGGCCATATCTTGAATAATCATCAGTGAAAGTAATAAAGTATTCCATGCCTCAATGAGTTTTAGTTCTTAAAGGCCCACAAATGTCCGAATGAATTATTTCGAGTAATTCCGATGATTTCCAATGTTTAAAAAATGGCTTACTAGTCATTTTGCCTTTGATACATGGTTCGCATATATCAAAATCATCGGAACATACTTTAGGCAGTAAGCCACTTTTACACATTCGAGACATTTTCTTCTTATTAATGTGACCTAACCTTAAATGCCATAAATAAGAACTATTACTTGTAGAAACAAACAAATAATCAGAAAGACAGACTTCATTATTATCAATGAGAAGAGAGTACATATCATTCGCTCTTAGACCTTTCACTAATACATTCCCTTTCTTAATCAATACTGTGTTAAACCTAAAAGTAACCTCAAAACCTTTTTGAGTTAACATCGGAACTGAAATTAAATTTCGTCGAATGTTGGGTACATAAAGCACATCATGAAGCATAATAGAAGTTCCATTAATAGAGAACTAACAGTTGCCGATACCCAAAACATCACTATAAGAGTTGTTGCCCATGTAGATCATGTGTTCACCAATCTGCTTATCAGTAAATTCTACAAACATGTCCTTGTTTTGCACAATATGTCTAGTTGCAGCAGAATCAATCCACCATGAATTTGATGAAGGTTCAAACACCATTGCTTCAGAAACTGTCATGGCAACAGGATTATGATCTTTTTTCTGCTTCTTCTGAGGACAAGTGGCTTTGATGAGACCTTTTTGACCGCACTTGTAACATGGGCCTATCTGATGCTTGTGATGTTGTTTTTTTTGCCATTCTTGCGGTTTTTTCCATCCTTTTTGAAATCCCTTCTTCCAATTTTTCTTGAAAGAAGTCATCTTTTTCTTGTTGACTGGTGTGTGGGTATTATTTTGCAGTTGTGGTGAAGATTGTGCCATCAACAAATTAGAAGGCAATCCTTCTTTACACATGCGCTTCATTCTTTCTTCTTCCAAAACTAAGAGTACAGGCAATGTTACCATTGAAATCTCTCGTCCGCTATGAGTTAGAGATGTGATAACATGATCCCAAGACAATGGAAGACTATTAAGTATGGTTGTTACTTGCATCTTGTCTGACAAAGAGTGACCAGCGTTGGATAATTCTTTAGCAATTAATTCCATTTGATTAACATGATCACCAACACTATCATTATCACTCATACGAGTGTTATTATATTTGTCCAAGAGCAATTGAATTTGAGTATCCGATCGAACTCCATACTTACTTTCTAGTGTTTCCATTACTTGTCTTGCAGTTTTATGTTCTTCAAAGAGCGAAATAATGTTGTCTTTCATATTATGTAACATAGTTGCCTTTGCCATTGCATCATCTTCTATCCATTTATTTTGGAACCAATTAGAATCATCATCTGGTTTAGAAGTGGATAAAGTATGCAATGTTTTCTCATGTGTAAGAAGATAAGAAATGTGGCGTTTCCATGCTTGGAAATTATTTCCATTAAGCATCTCGATTCTCGAAGAATCCATTGTATTTTTAATAGCCATATTAAAAACAAAATGTGTTACTATGAAAATTCAAATGTGAATATTACAATACTAAACTAAAAATAAAAATAAGCAAAATTAAAGACAACAACAGGTCTTAATAAGGATAAGCCTTGTAGTTGTTGAATCAGCCCCTGTGATGAAAATGATGTGAAGGAATAGAACGGTACTGTTGCCTTCGGTAAGAAGAATGATGAAAACCCAATAGCCTTGTAAACCCAATACTTTGCTTATGAGTATTGTAATAATAGTTATGAGCCCAAGGAACACATTGGTGCCTTTTAAACAATATTTCTTTGGATGTTTTCCTTGGTAACACCCTTGGATAGCCTTATCCTTGAATTTTTTCTTTTAAAAATGTAGAACAAGTACCCACAAAAAAATTCTTAGAAAAATTCTGGAAATTTTGGCTTTTGAATGACTGAAAACGACCTTGAAATGAGCGAGAACGAGCTGAAAAACCCCTTGAACCAATCTATCAATTCAATGTTTTAGCTGAATCGACTTGAACCACTGGTCAATGCAAGGGTCAACCCACGGATCAGCGCGCGGGTTAGCGTGCAAGTTGTGCGGAGCAGACGGACGCGGGTCCGGGCGCGGTGTGCTGGGCGCTGGGTCAACGTGCGGATTTGGGCACGCGTTGGGCCGTAACATTAGATTGCTTGGCTGTGTCACTGGGCTGGGTTGGCTCTGTGGCTTTGGGCTGCTTGTCTGGTCTGTGCGCTGGGTTGGCTGCGCCTGGTTTGCTTTGGGCTGAACTTGGTTTGGCCCAATAAAATTCTTTTTAATCTTTAGGCCCAAAGGAAATGATTTCCTAGTAGTAACTCTTATTTTTGGGCCCCTTTTAATTGGTTTTGTTTTTGGCCCAAATATTTGAATTTTCTGAACAAAGGCTTCAACGGTATTGTTGCACAAGTTGTCTTCTCCGGTGACGGGAGTCGGCAACCACACACTAAAATTCGAATTTTGTGGATCAAATTTTTGCCGTTTTTCACAATGAATTTTACTGCTATGATCAAAATTCTGTGAAGAACAAGATGGTGCCAATTTGGAGACCCAATTTGGACCAAAATATATTTTATAAAATTGTTTCCAACGGTGTAATTCAGACTCACTTTCAGCAAGGTTTAGAACAATAACACCACCAACAGTTATTTTCTTCGGATAGTTCTTATGAAATACAATACATTGGCGATGATTAAATAAACAAACCAAAGTAACCAATGCCGAAGATTGATGATCAATGATTTTCTGAATTTTTGGTAAAAAGAGTTCGGAAAATTTTTGTTCTTTTGGACTATATTTCGACATCTGAGATAATGTGTAAACATGCTCTGATACCACTGAAAGATAAACTTAACAATGGCAATGGATCGAAGTTCCCGTGAGGGTGTTTAATCACGCAAAAGAATACAATCTGGAAGAGGAAAAATTAAGAGAAGTTCAAGTGCTTTGAACCTATGCATTGTCCACATATATATAGAGCATATGGTGGCTGTTAATTAATAGTTGCAACTTATTTAATTCAAACTCAATGATCACCTTGTAACGCCCTCAAAATAATAACAATAAACCCATCAGATAAGACATGAATTTACATTTAAACTAACCGCATTCCTTTCATTCATCAGAATTCTAAGACATAAGTATTACATGTTTAACCTCATAACAAAATGCCCTACGGGCTTACAGCTTTCCAAGTTAACACTTGGTTACAACAAAGAGTTCTAACTCGTTTACACATTAAGCCCTTGGCTTGAAATTACATGTAATACATCAAAGTAAAACGACAAAACTATGCCCGCCACAAGCCTCCCAGCTATGTCCTTGGAGGTGGCATGCTTCCTGTACCTGAAAATGATATTCCCATATAGGGTGAGCCACAGCCCAGTAGAAATACACTAAACCAACTATGGATAATGACTAAAACATTAGCAATTGATAGTTGGTCAACACTGATACAATCACATAAATTACATATTTATGTCAACGACTTACAAGTCCCAATTACTTGTCATTTTCCCTTTTTCAACAGATAAGCATGCTAGCTCTATCATCATTTCCACAGATATGTATAAAAACTATATCTCACATTCAGATAAGCATAAAAGCTATATCTACATTCTCAACAGATATGTATATCAACAATATCCACAGATAAGCATACAAGCTGTATCCACACTCTACAACAGATATGTATATCAACAATATCCACAGATAAGCATACAAGCTGTATCCACACTTCACAAAGATAAGCATATGAGCTCTATCTTCACTTCTCTAGACAAGCATATGAGCTCTGTCTACGGAGTTCATCCCCTATCTCCTCCCAATACCTATCCGGTTTAGAGGTACATCCCCTATCTTCCCCTAAACCGCGGAGTACATCCCCTATCTCCTCCTCTACACATAACGTATATAAACACATTGGTTCTATATACAATCACACAATACACACAATTAATGTATTCTATCAACCGTCAAGTTCCATGACACATTCCATTGATTAGTTTCTGTTTACCTAATCATCATGCATTGTCTACAACAATCTCGACTACCTCCACCGATAGCCCAAGCAGTTATTTCTAAAACAGAAAATAAATGCACAAATGGATATTCAATCAACATTTCATTTCCTCATTTCTCACCAATTAATTATCCCAATTAATTAAACAATGTAATTAGGCCATTTTCCATAATTACTATTTCAACCCTTAGGTCCCATGTTCATCAATGATTCAACAATCATTCCATTTTTCTATGCCAAACATGCATCTAGGTTTATTATGAATAAAACCCCAATCTTTGTAAAAAAATACCCAAAAGCCCCAAACCTTTACAAGATTACCAAACCAAGCCCAACATCTCAAAATACCAAAATTTAAAGACAAAACCCATAGAGAGGAGTAGGTTATCCCTACCTCAAATTCGGAGTTCCAAAGGAGAAGACGACAAAACCCAACGTGCTCCAAAACCCGAGATTTTCAGATTAAAATGAAGCCCTCGACGATCAACAACTTTTTTGTAAAGGCCAAAGGTGAGTAAATCACTCCTACTAGATCAAAACCTAGAGAGAAGGTAGAGTCTAGAGTGAGAGGCTCAACAATGGTGATTTTGGAAAAGTAAGAGAGAGAAGAGAAAGTAAAAAGTGATTTGAAAAGTCACTATTTCGGGACTTAAACCCAGTCTTCCGCTCGAGCGTAAAACACCCCGCTCGAGCGGCCACTCACAGACTTCCGCTCGAGCGGCCAACCTCCCGCTCGAGCGCAGAATGCACTCGCCCAGCACTTTTGCAGAACCAGGCCTCCGCTCGAGCTCCCAATCCCTACGCTCGAGCTCACAACACTGCACAACAAGATACTGGATGGATGTATTCCCCGCTCGAGCGCCCAAACCCCCGCTCGAGCGTACAAGCCAAAATCTGGGCAACTAGTTTTGGTTTGTAAACTCAACCAACCTGTAACAAACCCGCCCAACACATCCTATAACTCAAATACAAAGTAGGAAAGGATGTAAACAAGATAATAGACAACTACCAACATCCACGGACACATGTCCGGATCACTATACAACAAGGGTAAACCCGGGATCGCTATAACCTTCCCCCCTTAAAGAATTTCGTCCCCGAAATTAAGCACAAGTTTTCAAAAACAAGTTTTCCTCCATTTTAAACAGTGTTACACTTGAACAGTCAACAATTCGACCCATTACCGGTCATCCCATCCCTTTAACAAGAGACAAATCACAATGTGTAAACAACATATGTATTTTCAACATGCATCAACATTATGCACTATCTTTCCAATTTCAACAATATATTCAACAGATATAATGTTACATCCAACTACCATATGAGGTAAGTTCCAAGACATGCTTCTAAAAATCAAAACATTCTCAATGTTTTACAACTTAAGACATATATAAAAGCTCTTAAGTTCAACATAATGTAAAATTTAAATACAAGATTACATAACAACAAACAAGTCCGGATATTTCTCTCGGACTTCCAACTCACGTTCCCAAGTGGCTTCCTCCACTCCGTGATGTTTCCACAAGACTTTCACCAAAGGAATGGTCTTGCCACGCAGGACCTGATCCCGCCTATCCAAGACCCGAACCGGTCTCTCCTCATACGAGGCATCCTCATCTACCTCTGAATCGCTCCAATCCAGCACATGTGATGGATCTGGCTCATACTTCCGAAGCATACTCACATGAAACACGTCATGCACTCCGGACAACTGCGGCGGTAAGGCTAACCGATAAGCAACCTCGCCTATCTTCTCAAGGATCTCAAAAGGACCACTAAACCGAGGGGATAACTTCCCACTCTTCCCAAACCTCATCAGACCTCGCCTAGGTGATATCTTCAGAAAGACATGATCACCTACCGCAAACGCCAAAGGTCTCCTCCTACGGTCGGCATAACTCTTTTGTCGACTCTGGGCTGTAACAAGCCTCTTACGGATAAGCTCAACTTTCTCCGTCGTCTCCCTAACCAACTCCGGACCCAACAAAGGTGCATCACCCACCTCGGCCCAACAAACTGGAGACCTACACGGTCGGCCATACAAGGCCTCAAACGGTGCCATACCGATGCTAGACTGAAAACTGTTGTTGTAGGCAAACTCTACCAATGGCAAGTGCCTCTCCCACGTCCCACTGAAGTCCAGGACACAACCCCGAAGCATATCCTCGAGGATCTGAATAGTACGCTCGGACTGCCCGTCAGTCTGAGGATGATAAGCCGTACTAAAGGTCAACTTAGTGCCCAAGGCACTCTGCAAACTCTGCCACAACCTAGCAGTAAAACGAGGATCTCTATCTGAGACGATCGTCACTGGGACCCCGTGCAATCTCACTACATCCCGAATGTACAAATCGGCAAGATGATCTACCGAATCTCTCACGCGCATAGGAATAAAGTGCGCCGACTTAGTCAACCGGTCTACAACCACCCAAATAGCATCACTACCCCGCTGAGTCCTCGGAAGACCCACAACGAAGTCCATAGTGACATGCTCCCACTTCCACTCGGCAATAGGCAAGGGTTGCAACAAACCCGCTGGCCTCTGATGCTCGGCCTTCACTTGCTGGCAAGTAAGGCACCTTGATACGAAAACAGCCACATCTCTCTTCATACCCCGCCACCAAAACTGGCGACCCAAATCCTGATACATCTTAGTACCTCCCGGATGCACCGCAAGGCGCGGATGGTGAAACTCTCGGAGTACTTCCTCACGGCAAGCCTCCGGTACAAACAAACGGTCTCGGTATCTCACACTCAGGTCGGGATACACCGTCAAACCCTTCTCAACTTTCCCACTGGAGATCTTCTCTCGGAGGGATTCTACCTCAAGGTCACCTCTCTGTGCCTCTAACACTCTAGTCACAAGTGTAGGCTGCGCAACAACAGAAAACAAGGCCGCAGCCTCAACAGATTCACCCAGTAGCAAATCAAACTCGCCAAGTGCTCCCAACATCACCCATTCCCGGATGGCTATACTAGCAACATCACTAATGGTCTTCCTACTAAGGGCATCGGCCACAACATTGGCCTTTCCCGGATGATAATGTAACTCAAAATCATAATCCTCGATGAACTCCATCCATCTCCTCTGCCTCAAATTCAAGTCTCTCTGTGTAAACAGATACTTCAAACTCTTATGATCCGAGAATACCTCGAACCTCTCACCATAAAGGTAGTGCCTCCAGATTTTCAAGGCAAAGATCACAGCTGCTAACTCTAGGTCGTGTGTGGGGTAATTCTTCTCGTGTATTTTCAACTGACGTGAGCCATAAGCTACCACTTTCCCCTCTTGCATCAACACACAACCCAAACCCTCTCGTGAGGCATCACAATAAACCGCATAACCCAACCCTCTCTCCGGAATAATCAACACCGGAGCGGTGGTCAATCTAACTTTCAGCTCTTGAAACGACTTTTCACAAGTCTCACTCCACACAAACTTGACTCCCTTCCGAGTCAGCCTAGTCAACGGTGACGCTAACCTGGAGAAATCTTTCACAAACCGACGGTAATACCCAGCCAATCCCAGAAAACTGCGGATCTCAAACACACTCTTAGGCTGTGCCCAATCTTGCACTGCCTCAACCTTGGATGTATCAACAGACACCCCTTCCCCGGATACCACGTGGCCTAAGAATTTGACTTCCCCCAGCCAGAACTCACACTTCCCAAACTTGGCATACAGCCTATGGGCTCTAAGTAACTCAAGCACCACTCTCAAGTGTGCCTCGTGCTCCTCCTCAGAAGACGAATAAATAAGGATATCGTCCACAAAAACAACCACAAATCGGTCTAAGAACTCCCGGAAAATCCGGTTCATCAAGTCCATAAAGACTGCCGGTGCATTGGTAAGTCCGAATGGCATCACCAAAAACTCATAATGGCCATACCGCGTACGGAATGCCGTTTTCGGAATATCTTCCTCCCTGACCCTCAACTGATGGTAACCCGATCTCAAGTCTATCTTAGAGAAACAACGGGAACCCTTCAACTGGTCAAACAAATCATCTATACGGGGCATAGGGTACTTATTCTTAACCGTAGCCCGATTCAACTTCCGATAGTCTATACACAATCTCAAGGCACCATCTTTCTTTTTAACAAAGAGGGCCGGTGCTCCCCACGGTGAAACACTAGGGCGAACAAAGCCCTTACCTAGCAATTCCTGGAGCTGAACTTTCAACTCAACCAACTCTGCTGGAGCAAAACGGTAAGGTGCCATAGAAATCGGCGCCGTACCAGGCACTAAATCAATAGAGAACTCTATCTCTCGGTGAGGTGGCAAACTAACAAGATCTTCGGGAAAGACATCCGAATACTCACAAACCACCCTCGGTAACACAACCTGGGTCTCACCACTCTCACCACTCTCACCACTCTCAAAGCTGGTAAGTAGACTACTAAGCTCACTTCGCCCTCGCGAATCATACCCCGGTGGCAAAACACTACCAACCCGGTCTCCCAAGAAATGGAACCACTCCCCGCTCAAGGTACACAATGTAACCCTCTGGCGGTAGCAATCAATAACAGCCCGGTATGACGATAACCAGTCCATACCCAAAATAACATCAAAACCCTTCATGGGCATGACAACAAACGGAAAAGGAAGCCTATAGTCGGCGACCTCTATATCACATCCTCTAACACCCTGTTTCAGGATCAACTCACCACCCAAAGGCGATACCACACAAATAGGAGATGCTAACTGTGCTAACTCCAATTCCAAAACAGATGCAAATGCAGCAGATACAAAAGAATGAGATGCACCCGTGTCTATCAACACATTAGCAACTGAGTTGCAAAACAGAAAAGTACCTCTCACTACTGATGGAGCCGGTACTAAATCCTGCGCGGTAACAGCATACACGCGCCCCGTAGGCCCCTGGTCTACCTGCTCACCTCTCGGAGCAAAAGACTGCTGCACAGACTGGGATGACGAAGCTCCCGGATTGGCCCTCGAGGCCTGCACAGACTGAGCTGGCTGAAAACCCTGCGTCTGCCTAGAACCAGACGCTCCCGAAGTGGCACTCAACTGTGGGCAAAACCTCTTCATGTGCCCAGGTTGTCCACACTGATAACAAGTCAAGAGCTGCCCCCTGCCCAAACTCTGACTCTGCGGTCTAGCTGAAGAAGAAGCAGCTTTCTGACCCCCACCCTTCTGCGGGCAAACAGATACCTTGTGACCCAGCTGGCCACACTTGTAACAAGTGAATTCTCCCTGACTGCCTCTCCCCGAGCCTACACTAGGCACTGGAAAGGTCGATCTAGAGACTGCACCCTGAGACTGCTGAGGGTTATTACCCTTCTGTCTCCTGCCATCACTCTGACTATCCTGACTCCTCTTGGAGCCTCTCTGATCCTCATCCTCCTCCTGCATCATAAGCTCCATATGAGCTGCAGCGTCCACTAGGTGTCTATATTCTCGAATATAAGACCCACCAATTCTCAACTTAAGGCCCCGCTTCAATTTCCGCTCAAACTCATAGCAACGGCGTTCCTCAGACGCCACCAGTTCAGGTGCAAACCTAGACAGACTGGTAAAAGTAGCCTCAAACTCGGCCACCGACAAGCCCTGCTGATTAAGCCGGCTAAACTGATCCCTCAGCTTTTCCCTAGCTGCTGCTGATAAAAACCTCTCCTGAAAAGCATTCACAAACGCCTCCCAAGTACCACCAACACGAGCTTTCTCGTACTTCCACCATTGACCCGCATCTCCCTTCAGTTGGAAGGATGCCAAGGTCACTTTCAGTGCTCCGTCCTCGATGCCAAGCATCTCAAACGTCTTCGTTGTCTGTTCGAGCCATTCATCTGCCTTAAGCGGCTCTTTAGGATCCCCGATAAACTCGTCCGGATTACACCGAAAGAACTCCCTCTTCAAGAAGGAAGGCCCTGTCTCAGCTGCCTGATTCCCAGCTCTAAGAATACCTAAAGCTCCTGCTATCTCTCTGGCCAAGGCACCCATAGCCTGCTGACCTACTGGCTCGGCCACATTGGCCTGCCCAACTCCCTCCTGCACTGCCGGAATCTCACCCTGTAACGGTACTTCCTGCCTCGCAGGTCTACCACGCCTAGCACCTCTTCCTCGTCCTGACATCCTAATAAAGGCAACACAGAACGTTAGCACATTCATAAGTGTGCCGAAACTAAACACTCACGTCCTAATGCATGGACAAGTGTAATTCACTCCACATAAGCACATAAACACATAAGCACTTACGAACTTCATTTCCGGATAATAATAGTCCCGAGGCGTTACTAGAGTTCCGGTTAGAAACAGCATTGATCAAGTGCTTTTCCAACAAGACTCCCAGAAACTCAAGGATCCAATCAATATCCCAGAAATTAAATCCCATACCCACATAGTCACATAAACATGTTATCACTTAAGCACATAGCATATGACACTACATCTAAGTCTCTACCAAGCGAGACAAACCCATTGTGATACTAATCACTTCCCACGTACCCAAAGTATTCGAACCCGGTACGCTCTGATACCAAGTTGTAACGCCCTCAAAATAATAACAATAAACCCATCAGATAAGACATGAATTTACATTTAAACTAACCGCATTCCTTTCATTCATCAGAATTCTAAGACATAAGTATTACATGTTTAACCTCATAACAAAATGCCCTACGGGCTTACAGCTTTCCAAGTTAACACTTGGTTACAACAAAGAGTTCTAACTCGTTTACACATTAAGCCCTTGGCTTGAAATTACATGTAATACATCAAAGTAAAACGACAAAACTATGCCCGCCACAAGCCTCCCAGCTATGTCCTTGGAGGTGGCATGCTTCCTGTACCTGAAAATGATATTCCCATATAGGGTGAGCCACAGCCCAGTAGAAATACACTAAACCAACTATGGATAATGACTAAAACATTAGCAATTGATAGTTGGTCAACACTGATACAATCACATAAATTACATATTTATGTCAACGACTTACAAGTCCCAATTACTTGTCATTTTCCCTTTTTCAACAGATAAGCATGCTAGCTCTATCATCATTTCCACAGATATGTATAAAAACTATATCTGTTACTAAACCATTGTGACTCTTCATTCAAATCTTAAACTTCCTACTTCCAGTAACTTCTTCCTGTGGGAAGATTGAATCACCAAATAAGGATTTGATTTGATGTGAGAGGTTCCACCATATTATGGTGTGATCACCTCTCATACCTTCAATAACGACAGTTATATAGGGACCAAGGTGGAATTTGACCAGAAGTGCACGAGGTTGACTATCATGATTGTATCATATGTAGGGGCCAAAGTGAGATTTGGTGCAAAGTACAGAGGTGCAAAGTGTAATTTACCTAAAATAATTGAAGCCTTGGAAAGTTTGGATTATGTAGAGTTAGAAGAAAAAGAAGAAGACGCGTTAGAATTTGGTCTAGAAAATAATAAGGGAATAACATAAGAAGAAATTAAAATAGAAGACTGATATTATAGCGATACTAATGAAGAACAAAATTTTATGATGATGGAATAAATAAGTATAGAAAATTTAAGAGGAGAATAATTTGTTATAGAAAATGCTCAAGAAAAAGAAGTAGAAAAAAGACTAGATATTACCAACAATAAAAAAAAGATGAATATATCAAAAATTTATATTTAAATTAAAAAGTAAATATATATGTGAAAGAATGTAAGGAGATATAAAAATTAAAATTTTGAATATAATATAGGAGAAATAAACTTAATAAATTATGAAAATATATTAAAAATAATAAAGATAAATATATGCACATATGGAATGTATAAATACAAATTACACCGTTATTTGATAAAGGACATGATATATATATATATATGTATGTATGTATGTATGTATGTATGTATGTATTTTTATGTGATATTAGGCAACCAAAATTTTAAAGATCCATTATTAGCGGAATAAGACGTAATTTATGTAAGAGACCAATAGGTTTTAACTGCAGACCAAGATATTATATTTGCTTAAACAATAGATTCATAAATAGATTTTTAATATTAAAAATAAAAACTGTAGGAATCGATATGCATAAAACCACCTATCCCTTAAGAATGTTTTGGAAAATAATATATAAGCTAGATAATACTATAGATCCCAAAATGCAACATAAAATTATAGAAGCAGATAAATTTGAACCTATTAATGGAACCTATTAATGGAATACCAATATAGAATCACACCTAAAAGAATAAATCCTAATGACATTAAGTTAGATAATCGATGTATAGCAAATTTTAATAATCCTAAAAATATTACAAAGAGAAAAAATATAATTAAAATTGATAATTCCAGGAATATTAAAATAGAAACTCGTAGCATTTCAAAGAATAATGACAAAATAGATAATATAAGTATATCATCATGAAGACACTGTATAGATAATTATAGTATACAATCTGGTAAAAATTCGCTTAGCAAATGAATAATAGAATATAAAACCACGAATGTGCCAGTATATGAAGATGAGGAAAATCTAATAGCATAGACAAAAAAAAAAAAAAAAAAAAAAAAAAAGATGAAGAAGATGCACAAAAGGAATATGTCACATTTGTAAAAAGCTATAGCAGAAAGAGTGAAGAAAATAAAAAGTCATTAGCATATACTAATATTAATAGTATATATATATATATATATCCATAAACGTATGCATTGAGGAATTTAATAATTACGAATTATGTGCTTACTTAGATAGCGGATGCTTAGTGTGCTTTAGGGAAAAGAAACTCTTTCCTAAGTATATGTGGACAAAAGCAAAATCCACTATCAATAGTTCGAATAGCTAATAATAGTGCAATGATCCATGATGACGGTATAGAAAATTTAGTTATAAAGATAAATTCCATCGCCTTTGTCATTCTCAAGTTTTGAGTAATCGATCAACCATTACATGATATAATCATAAGAAATAACTTTCAACGATTATGTTAGGTTTTATTTTTGGCAATCCCGTTTGACAAAACTCCTTTCAGTTGTATTTATTTTCGCACTTTTATTTCAGTGAGGCTATGAGTGTTTATATGCGAATCCAACCCGAATTGTGTCTTTCAGAGAAGTTTGTGATGCTAATGCTTTCAAGATTGCCACTTTGCTGATTATGACGGGGATCGAGCTGCCCGGTCAGCTCGCGGGGGTCCAGGGGGCAGCGCCCCCTGGCGGGTCCGGGGCAGCGCCACGGCGGGGTCGAGGGGCAGCGCCCCCGAAGTAAAATGCAAAAATGCATTCCAAGTTGCCTGTCCGCTCGAGCGGACATTACCCTGCTCGAGCAAAGAATCCCTGGTTTCAGCAGTTTTGGTCGCCTGTAAAAATACTGAAATGTGTGATTTCGCGCTCGAGCGGGTTATCCAGCGCTCGAGCGGACCTCTATTTTGTCACACGCATATTTTGCTGAAGACGCTCGAGCGGGATGTTGGGCGCTCGAGCGAATCGCGCGAACACAGTTTTCCGAATTTTAATAAGGATTGGGTTTTCTTCCAAATCTAGGATTACTTTTGGTTTTCTATAAGTTGTTGGTTTTCTCCCAAAACTAGACTACTCCTCAACTCCTCCAGATCTTCTTTTTGGTTCTTAAGGTTTATATCTGAGGATATTTTGTTAGTTTACTTTGATGTTTTATTAAGTATTCAACTTATGGTTTAAAGAGAGTACATCAAAGGTTGTGTTTTGTTCTACAAAAGAGAGAGTTGTTCTTCGGTGGATTCTGAAGAATTCGAGCCTGAAGCTTTGGTGGATTCCGGGGTGGCTCATCGTAAAGACAATTCCGAGGTGAAGACGGGGTTGGAAGAGGCACATAGAGGTTGGTTCAATTAGGCGTGGATTCGCTAGGTAATTGAGAGTATACCTGTGTAATTCCTTTAAATCTTCTTAGTGGATTGTTTTGTGGCTGTTGCCCATGGTTTTTTTATCACAGTTGGAGGTGTCCAATTGTGGTTTTTTCCACGTAAAATCGTTGTGTCTCTTTGTTTTGATTGTTTGATTGGGATTGTTATATTCTGCTTAAAATTGATACATAATCACAAATCAACATCTAGGGGATTTCTAGATTTTTCAGATTATACAACCCTTGTACTTAAACGTTACAATTTGTTATCGTTACAAATAATAATAAATCACTTGAAGTCTTAAAACTAAAAATCGCCGCTACACATCACAACATTGACTTCATCCGCAACAAGCATGGTAATGAGGTAATAATCTCTCCAACCGAAGCACAAAACTGCACGAAGTATTAAAGAAATTAATATTCAAGAAGAAATTCAAAAAGAACAATAAGAAATATGTAAAAATCTATATAACGACGATCCTTTAAAATTTGGGTATAAAGATAAAATTATAGCTAAATTAGACCTAATCGATCCTAATAAAATAACCAAATTAAAGCAAATGACATATACTTATAATGATATAGAGGAATTCAGAAAAGAGATAGAAGATCTCAAATGGAAAAGGTTGATTAGAGATAGTAATAGTCCACATAGTAGTCTAGGATTTACGGTTAGAAGTCATGCTGAGATTAAAAGAAAAAAAGTCAGAATGATAATAAATTACAAAAAATTAAATGATAATACCAAAAGAAATGGTTATTTTATTCAAAATAAGCAAGTCTTTTTTAATAGAATACAAGGTGCCGGTTGATTCTAGAAAACGGACTGTAAAAATAGATACTAACAAATCAACATAGATAAAGAAAGTATACTGCTAACAACCTTTAGTACACCAAATGACACTATTAATGACTTGTAATGCTATTGGGATTAAAAAACACACCTCAAATATGTTAAAGAAAAATAGATAACATTTTTAAAGAATTAAATAATATTTGTCACATATATATAGACGATATTTTAATTTTCTCTAGATCTATAAAACAACACATAAAAAATGGAATAATTTTAGGTGAAAAGAAATGTGTGTATGCTAAAAAAGAAATAGAATTTTAAGGACTCGAAATAAAGGCAGGGTCAATAAAAATGTAAAGTCATGTTCTCGAAAAAATTAATATAAAATCACGGATATAAAATATTTAGAAAGATTTTTAGGATGTTTAACTTATGCTTCAGATTTTATAAAAGATTTAGCTAAAATAAGAATACCATTGCAAAAGAAACTAAAAAAAAAAAAAAAAAAAGATGAGAGTTGGACTTAGAACTTAGCAAACTCCACATTAGTAAAATTCTTTAAAAAAAAATGTTAGACATATACTGATTTTGATGATTATTTCTATTTTTATTTTAGTATTGTTTTTGATTTATTTGAAATAGATTAATTGAATAAATTTATTGTTCTAATTTTGTTGTCCATGAGCTCAAAATTATAGCCCAAATTGATGATCCTTTGAGCCTAAAATAGAAGCAGAACCAGTCCAACCCAAAGTAACAGCCGAATCAGCCCAATCCAAAGGAGGCTGGACGTTCGGGGGGACGACTGGCTGGACATCACGCCGGACGACTAGTGGTGGTATTTTGGCCCTTTTTGCTTTTGTTTCAGTTTGGTTCAATCCGAATGTCAAACCAGCAGTATGCTCGACGACCGCGGATGACAACCTTGATGACCGAGACTTCATGGAACATCCGGGCAGACGTCTGGGAGGACATTCGGGCGGATGACCCATAGACACAGAACTCTACTTGGGACATCCAGGCAGACGTACAAAGCAATATATATCAGTAACAGATGCTGGAAGTAGAAAAGAAAGGTTTTTCGTCAGAACACCCATCCTCCAATGGGCAAAACACATATGGATGTTAGGGAATATCTGAGCAATCATTTTTATATCATCCTCACCCATCATCAACCCATCTCTTCAACAGGAAGAAGAGAATGGGCTCTGTCAGAGCATAACAGAGCACTGAACTCTATTATATACAGAGCTCAGCATTAGCAACATACAACAAACTGAGACAGAGGAACATACAACGTGCTATACAACATTTTCAATCTTTCATCACTCTCATCTTTCTTGATTCTCTAAGAAGTTCTTCATCTAATTTTCATCTTCTCCTCATAAATATACACACAGCCTCAGCCTTAAGCATATCTTTCCTGTGAGAGGATTTACAGAAAACTCTAATCTTTACTTTTGTATATCTATCTTTGAGAGATTATATTTGTAGCTTTCTTTGAAAGAAAAACACCTTCATTTCAATCTTGTGAGAGTGTAATACACTCAATGTTCTTGACTCTTTGAGTGTAATTATGTCACGACCCAAACTTACCCCTATAGGTTTAGCATCATAACTAGCCAGTAATCCTAAGATTATCGAAGGCCTTTAAAACAGTTTAACAAAATAAGGGGCTAGGTAAAGCAAATACAATCATATAATGTCCATAGAGCTGTGTAGACGTACATGGGACAGAAAATTTAGAACTTTTATTTATATATATGATGTTATCCTCACATCAGCCTTATGTTATCTTATATACAGATAAACCAAAATGGGACTTAGCCCAATATACAGAGGGTACAAAAACTTGTTCAGACTTAAACAAAAGAAACAAAAGTCTTAAGCTTAGTTCACAAATTTTGACCACTTGAAGGGCACACAGGTTAGCCGACACAGAACAGATTCAGGTAGCAACTTAGGCCTGATCACGTGCTTGATCACCTATATATATAAATAATATAGTGAGCTGGAGCCTAGTGAATAACAAAAGAGTAAAGGGTTTATGAATGATGTCCAAAACAGATTCAGAAATTAGATTTTAGATCAGAACAGATTCAAATTCACATACGTATTCAAATGTCTTAAATAATTATATGTGGTACATCCATTAGCTAACAAATCACTTGGTCATAAAGACCCGCTTTCATTTAGGATGGTCATAAAGACCCACATTCACTTGAGATGGTCATAAAGACCCACATGCAAATCATATAAGTGGTTATGCATAACTAGTTTCATGAATGGAACCCACTTGAAACCCCGGTACCAGGTCATTGATATCACATGAATACTTGATACTAAGGATGCCACGAATACATTTCAAAAAAATTGGACAATCATTCATGATTCACAAAATAGCATTTCATAAAACAGATCATATCTTATCATTTTGAAAATACTTATAATCAATATAGCTTTACAGAGTTACTACTCACAGATAGCTTCAGAAGCTAAATAGAGCACTTGCACAGAACAGACTGATCGTGCGGGCAATAACACAAGACCTACACAAACATGTGATAGATACACATTGAACATACGCCCCAAAGCGCTTAACTTAACATGCTTCTTTCTTAGTGCGTGTTTCTAACTCTTATCCTCATTATTGAAGCTTAAACATGGCCTAAGAATGCCTTAGATGCAATAAGGATGCAAAAATATACTTTCGAACACTTAGCCAAAATTTTGAAAACAGGGAAGTTCGCTTGAGGACAACTTTGGTCGCTCGAGCGGTCTACAAAGTCTGCAAAAGTATTGGATGCTCAATTTTCATGCTCAACGGTCGCTCGAGCCAAGTACTGGAAAAAAAGGATGTTTTCTCAAGCACACAATTGGTCGCTCGAGCCACCATGCAATTGTTTGCAAACCTACTGGGAGCTTGAAATGTACGTTCAAGCGACACTTCCATTGCTCGAGCAAACTGCTCGAATTATGGAATTTCCAGATTGCTCTCCAAGTTCAAAACTGGATTTCAAAGCATCAAAACACATCCTTTTGGGCCCAAAACTTGGGAAAACATGAGTAAACTCATAATATATCATGAATTGAAAGCCATTTTGCAAAATCAAGGCCCAAAAGCAAGTCAATTGTTCAAAACAAATCTTGAAACTTTCTATATGCTTACATGCACGTAATCACTCACAATCTTTGGTTCCAAAACATGTCCAAATGAAGTAAGAAGAGAAGAATCATGTTGAATTGTCATAATTATGCAAGTATATGTCCATGCATGTAAGAATTCTTGAAAATTAAGCTCAAAACTTCATGAGTTATGCATGCATGCATGGATCATATTCCATCCTAGTTTCTTTCACTCAATTCTCATGCTAACACATCTAATTCTTCTGAATTCTTGCACTAAGTGACTTAAATACATAACTTAAGAGTGGTTTTCTTACCTAATCCTTCAATTGAGCACTAGATTACTTGCCCTTGAGCTACCAAGCCAATTTCCTAGGAATTCTCCCTTACTCCAATCTTGAGCTTTAATCTCTCTCTCTCTCTCTCTCTCTCTCTCTCTCTCTCTCTCTCATGTTTTTTATCTCAAAATAAAGTCTAGAATTGTTGTTGAGTCACCATCAGGCTTACATAGGCGTGATTAGTGGGGTTTAATTAAGGTTGGCATAAGACTAATCAATTGGCATTATTTTATTCTAATTATTTGATTCCGAACCGAATTCTAATTAAATTTACCAGAAAATTCTAAAAATTCTAAATAACACATAAACTTAGTCAATTTCGTGATTGATGGCTAATAAGGCCTTCAATTCACAGATTCAAGCAGAATTACTGATAGAAATTCCTACAACAGACAGGTATAAACACAAATAACACATGGCACATGCAATTTACTTCGGATTTCATCTTAATCACTTGTCAAGCACTTTTAATGAAAGATTATAGGTTAATTACAGGTCGGGATTGTTATAGATAGAGAATTAGCCAAAAAAGGCAAGATTTTGGACTTGGAAAGTCTGTGTAAAATATGTAGAGGATTGCTTCATTTGTGAAAAGGTTTCCAGCACCCCTGTGAAACTAGAGGATAGTGGAAAATCTCAAGTGAAGTTTGAGGAGTGGATGTAGGCTTGGTTGAAGCCGAACCACTATAAATCTGTTTGCCTCTTCTTCCCTTAACTCCTTTATTTCATCTGCTGCTATAGTCATATTTGATATATACACTGTGTTAACACCTATCTCTGATATTGCTGTTGTGTTTGTTCGAACCATCAAATTTACTCACTGTGTTAACATATAGAGCAGTAGTTGTTTTTGTGCTAAGCCTTAAATCCTGTCACTTGACTGTTATATCAAACTACTATATCACTTTTCATTAACTTGATTAATTTCTTCACTATGTTAACTAAATTCCTTGCTAGTTCATCTTTCTCATAATCTGTTAAGTCAAGAAAAATCATTCTCTATATTTATTGATTATCTCTACCTTATTTTTAATTTCTTCATTGTGATAAATCAAATTAACTATTTCTTCCTTACATCAGTAAATCATTTGTTACTAGGTTGTAATTTTTATTGGGGTATTATTAATTTTAATTTGTCAAAACCTAATTAACCCCTCCCCCCCCCCCCTCTTAGGTTGCTTTTTGGATAACAAAAAATATAAAGATTTGCCTACCCTAACCTTTCCTAACGAAGATGATGAGCTAGTACTAGAAACTGATGCAATCAATAATCACTAGAGCGTAGTGTTAAAGATGAAGGAAAATAATCAGTTATGTAGGTATTGTAGTGGAAATTTTAATCAAGTTAAGTGCAATTATTCTACAATGGAAAGAGAACTATTAGATATAACAAAAGGGATAAAAAAAAAGTTTTTAATATTTTTAGCTCTAAAATTGTTTTTAATAAAAACTGATTGTAAACGCATGCTAGGATTCATAAATAAGAATTTGTCTAAGATGCAGGAGCAAAAGAGGCTTTTACAATTGCAACTTTGGTTAAAACAATTTACCTTTGATATAGAATATATTAATGGTATAAAAATAGTTTAGCAGATAGTCTAACTTGAGAATTTGCAGATGACATCCACATCTACAAGACTTACACCGCCAAAGAAGGAAGCACTCCTGGCAGAGACCCAAGAAGTCACTACAAGAATTAACACTTTTGCCGACCAAAAAATTGGTCGCTAAAAGCCCATTTTTGGTCGGCAAAAGTTATCCGCGACCAATTCTTTTGGTTGCTACTTTGGTCGCCAATTGAGGGTCGGCGAAAGTAATTCGCGACAAAAATTTTGGTTGGTCGGCAAAAGTTAGATTTGCCGACTAATTTTTTGGTCGCTAAATACATCATTACCGCGACTAATTCATTTTGTCGCTAAAACACTTTGGTCGCGAAAAGTAATATTTTCCCGACCAAATATCTTAGTCGCCAATTGACACATTTCGCGACCAAAAAGTTCGGTCGCCAATTATCACATTCAACGACCAAAAAATTTGGTCGCCAATTGTGACATTCCACGACCAAAAAATTTGGTCGCCATTTGTTACTTTTCGCGACCAAAACTTTTGGTCGGCAAAAGTGAGTTTCCATGACCAAGAGCTGTTTTGGTCGGCAATAGATGTATTTTTTGCGACCAAAACTCTTGGTCGGCAATTGTCATTTTTTGCGAAAAAAAATTATTTATTTGTTGTGACTAATAAATTGGTCACCAAAGCAAGAAAACAATACACCTGTAATTCCTAATAATTCATTCAATCCATAATAAACCTATAATTTTAAAGAATTATTCAAATTAACTGAATCATTAACATTTGACACAATACATAATTCATTAACATTCGACACAATACAACTATTCTAAGTTTTCATTCACCAATCACATCCATCTAGCATAACAATTTGAAACATAACTATTTGTTATCCATGCGCAGCTATCAAAAAATAAAACTAATAATATTTGTTATCCATACACATCCATCCAAAAATATTTAATCCTCCAAAAAATGCTTATACTGCCAAGTAGTCTTGTACAATTTAGCTTCGTGAACTTGTTAAGAAATATGTTGGGGAGGGTGCTCGTCTGGTTCGTGAACAGACATGATTGATTCTGGCCTTGAACCCTTTGTTGAAGTTACTCTCTACCCAAACCATGAAAAAAATCAATATCTTTATTATTGTTCAAAAAGAAAATAACTTAAACAGGGTAAGAACATACCGAAGAAACAGCCCTATTTCCAGCCCGTCGGTCACCATTACCATTAGAGCTAGATTTCTTAACTTTTGATCCACTTTTCAATGATGGCCCCATCGATATTGTTTTAGCCACTTCAAATGTTTCTGGGAACAAAGAAAAATTATGTCACTATGAAACAGCACTACCGAACAAAGATAATAAAACGTCAACAAACTTCACTACAACATACCTTGAAAAGCCCCAGAGTGCTTCAGTCGTTCAAGAACAATAGCTAAGGCAGGTCCTTGAATATCTTTCAAATTCTTGGTTACCTAGTCATGTAACAAGACAATAAACTCAGGAGCTTTTGCTAGTTTTTTGACAAAAACCAAAGGAGGCACCAAAAATTTTTGTCTACATACTGTATCAGGACCACAAACTCTGAAAATTTCACCAATGCATACTTCAACTGCTTTACGAACATCTGCTGATTTATCCTATATATAAATGCAAAACCAAGCAATTAGAGCTATAAACAACCCCAAAATAAGAAACAACCAGGAACAAAATAGTGAACCCAACTCAACCATACCTCAAATGGTTCTTTTTCACACTCAGCTTCAAGTGCCCTTAGAAGAGCAGGTTTGACATCTGAAAGAAATCCCTTGATGTCTGCAACAACAGGTGCATCTTAGAATTCTTATCCTTAACTCAACATATCCCTAGTTTTCACAAACCAAATGACAAGTTACCCGGACCAACAAACTTATGTAAAGCACCAATTAGTTTAATAGTGGCATTTCTAGTGGCAGCAACACTGGATTGCAAATCCGTATCTTTGCAAAAATCAATTAAATCCTATAAACATGTACATCATATTGAGACAACTAGCTGGCATAATAAAACTACAACTTAATCAAAAAAGTTATCCAGGTAGATTTGTTAGAGAGAAACTAGCTAAGCAATCAAGCCCCTAGAAACCAACATTACTCCTGAATGTTTAACAACCTAATTACTCACTATGTAGGCAAAGAACAACACATTTTTTTTGGAAACTTGGATGCAGTAGAAGCTATGTGAGTGACAACATCAATAACCTGTTGTTGTACCTGCAAATTTCAGTACACGATGATTAATAAGCTAACAGCCATAACAACCCTGCCAGTAAGATAAGCGAGAAAGTTAAATACCTGTATCCCCGCCACCTGCTCTTTAAGTGAGACAATGGCTGCAACAACAGGGGGGTTACTCACTATACATTCAAGCATGAAGTGAAACACTTGTAACGTGTGCAAAACTAAAAAGGTATAAACTATGTGCAATCAAAGAGACATAAAAATTAGGGGACAAAGTCCAACCACTTTACGATACTATAATCAATATAAAAGATGAAGTTAACTTGCTGAACCAGTAACGCCAAAGCAAAACATGCAAACTTCTAACAAAACCACAAGCACCGTATATAGACATGTGACACACATCTCCTCTGAACATAGAAGGTCATGTGAGACAATTTTGGGCAAGAGACTAAACCAATAATGTATACTTTGCCAGCATGCCATTGCAATTTTTTTTTCTTTTCAGTAAGCGCAACCAAAAGATAAGAACCTTAATAGTTCCACTATTAAAGTACTAATATTTGAATTTTTATCCTCCTTTTAGGTGTCAAAGTCAAATCCTACTCCAACACAAATACAATTCAATGATTGCTAATTGGAGGTTGAGCAGTTATATCAGACACTAATTACTTCTCTAGGTAGCATATCTTACAAATGATGAGTTATTGAAGTCCTAATAGGAACTTATTCAGGCATAGTTAAGTATCAAAGCTCCATTCCCTTTAAATGACCTAAAATTTGCAATTCACCTGAAGTGGGCCCTTCAGCACAAGTGACGTTCCATACAGTGGTAAACCCAGCGTCATAAACTTTGACGCTCTTTCATTCTTCCCTTCATGATCACCAAAACTCATGGTACATGTTCAAGAGAAATCAGAAAAACTAAGTATAAACATTGGACATGGAGAGAGAATAACCTTCCAGCCGTTCTTTCCATACAGCACTCTTCAATTGTGAAACACTATCAGCATTTATAAGAGAACTGTAACAACCCTCACTTCAATATAGTCATACTTGCATACATTTATGTATGATCTTGCTTTGTTATGTGCATTTGCAAATCTTGTCTTGTTTTGCTCGAATGTTGCTTGCATGCTTTGTTCTTGCCTGGTGTGTTGCCCAGGTTATCTTGAGCCTAGACACCTTGGAACCTTTCCACACTTAGAACTATCTTGGAACCCCTTCGGTTGACCTCCATCTTCACCCTGGCATATTGGCCGAGATGTCACCATCTAGGCCGAGGTGCGCGTCGCCTAGGTCGAGATGTGCATCATCTAGGCCGAGGTGTTAATATCTAGGCATTCTAGATCCTTGATCCTTACACTAGTGATTTTGTTCCTAGAATGGTATGACCTAGACCGAGGTGTGGCACGTCTAGGCCAAGGTGTGGCACAACTTAGTCAAGTGTTGTCCTTTCAAGCTGATGTCCTTGCCCCTTGCTTGGCGGAGTCTTGTTGTTAGCCGATGTCGTTACTTGCCGGAGTGTTCTTGCTATCTAGCTTGTTGAACACACTTTGTCATGGTCTTGTCTTATCAGTCAGTCACCTTTTCGAGTAAAGCCAACCAGCCGATGCCACGTGTCCCAGCAGAGGGATTAAGTCAATGACTGTCGAGAGAAACATATCATTTTGTATCAAATCTTGCCTTTTAGAGAGAGAAACTCTAGGAAGAAGGAAGGGAAGCCTTTGAGTAAGAGAGTGAACTTCCAAGCTTGATCGTTGGAGCTTGAACCGTTAGATTCGAGTTTTGAGGTTAGAATCTTAACCTACTCTTGTTGTTCTTATTGATCATCTAGCTGCATTGCACGATCAAACCTGTTTTGCACGTCATGCATTGATTTAAAGTTGGTTTTAGAAAGAGAAAATGGTTTTCATGTGTTCTTGAAGTAAAGCCTCGTTTGATCCAAAAGTTTGCATTAAGGTTCATGTTTTGTGTTTGTTTCATAAGATCTTCGAGTATGGGTGCCCAGGTCCATGATTTCGGATTCTTAGCATGAAATCTCAGATTTTGTAATAGCAAGTTTTAATCTTTGCATTCATCTTCCTCATGTTCATGTTCTTCATGTTCGTCATGTTCTTCAAGAGAGGGAAACCCAGATTTTCCCGACTTCATTTCCTTGAATGTGGCCATCGAGGCCACACCTCGGCAAGGAGGTGTGGGACCTCGACCTAGACCTGGTAGTTGCCCAGCATGTTTTCCAGAGATAAGAAACTGTGTTTTGATTTGATTTGACTTAGTTTTTGAAGAATGCCGAGGTCATTTACATGCATGCAAGACTTGTTTTGAGAAGTGTATTCAATAGACTTTGCCATGTGTTTGTAGGACTGGGACTTGCCTTGACCCCGACGTTTGAAGAACTATATGAGTGGTATTTTTAATAAAGCTATGTTATCAATGTTTTGATGAGCTTTGCTTTGCTTTGTTTTGAAAAGTATTTGTTAAGCATGAATGATTGTCCCTAGTTTTGTATCTTGTATTGTATTTGCTTTGATGACCTTCTCGGAAAGTCCTTAGTGCCAGGGGACTATAATGCAACTGCACATCTTGCTTTGAAAGTCCTTAGTGCCAGGGGACTATAATGCAACTGCACATCTTGTTTTGAAAGTCCCTTGTGCTGGAGGACTCTAAACTTTCGCAGTACTCTCGTGTTAGGGGGCTACGGGCCCTTGTAACATAGGTCCTTTATGCTAGAGGACTCTAAACTTTTGTAGCACCATTGTTCGAGATATCTCCCTTGCTTTGTTTTGTTTTGCCACTGACGGTTTACCGCGTGGGTTTGTTTGCCGGAATGTCATCATTTGTAATATGTTGATGCTAGTAGGCATCCCTTGAAGCTTTGAAGATTTGTTAGATAGACGAGGTCCATCCCTTGTTATATAAAGTTTTGATATATATCGTTTTGAAAAGACTTCGGCTATTGTTCATGCAAACCCTTTATTATTTATATCATTCACTGAGTATCCAAGCTCACTCTCTCTATATATATGTAGGTGATGAGCAAGAAGGCGATGACGCCTAGATGTGATTCGCGAGCTTGTTTTGGATTTTTGGTTATATCGGCTTGACTTGTATTTACGTCGGCAGTCTTGAAAATTATGCTTCTTGACTTGTAATATTTGTATTTTGCACGCGTCGGCTTGAGAAGCCTTTTGATCAAGATGTAATTTGTACTTTGCTTCATTTGTAATTAAGTTGTAACCCATGTGAAGGTGTTTGCTATTTCATTTGACTTACGCACAGCTCTTATGGACTAATCTGATTTGTATGTACTGCTTCCGTACTTGTGAGCCCCATATATTTATACTCTGTTGTGTGTGGATTTTGAAAATTGGCCTTCGGTAATCTCGGATTACTGGCCATCACGGCACCATTCTACTAGGGGCGGGTTAGGGTCGTGACAAGAACCTATTCTGCTTTCAATCTCTTCAAGACTCAGTGTTGGTTCAAGGAAAGGTGAGTGAAGAAGAATTGAGCAATGAAGAGATTAATGATGTTCTTGATCTTCAAAGCAAACTAGTTAAAGATTATGTTTGGCATTGAATATAGTTGTTGTATATTTTTAACAAACATGGATCTGGCATTATTGAAGTCTAAACTGAATATCTTCCCTGGTTTATCATCTTCCTTCACCAGATTTAATTTATGTTCACATATTAATGTAGCTTCTTACATATGTGGTCTATTATGATGTTCGGACATAATGAGCAGGTTCACACATTCAAGAAAGCATGTGTAGTTGCTTATCCAAGAACATAGACTCAAAATGACATCACCCTCTGTTGGCAAACACATCAAAAAAAACATTTAAATGGCAAGAAATATCAAGAAACACAAAAGCAATAAAAACCCAAAATCCATATATACTAAATTAACAATACTAAACCTTGTTTTTAACACCAGACGACACGGCAGCTTCGCCTCTGTTCATTTCAGCCTCCTGCTTGGCATCAATCTTGAGATCCACAACAATGGTCTTGCTCTCCAAATCCCAAATCTTAATGCTAGCCTCAGTAGCAGCACAGAGCCAGTACCTATTAGGGTTAAAGCACAGAGCATTAATAATTGAACCCGAATCGAGCGAGTAAAGCTTCTTTCCCTCAGCCAGATCCCACAACAAAATAACCCCATCTTTCCCACCACTCGCACACAACGACCCATCGAGCGACACGGCCACCGTATTCACATACCCAGAATGCCCAACAAACGAAGCCCTAATCTTACAATTAGTCAAATTCCAAATCTTCACAGTCCGATCCCAAGATGAAGACACAATCGTGGGATAAAGATTATTAGGGCTAAATCGAACACAACTGACCCAATCGGAATGAGCATCACCATCCTGAATCGTGTACTTATACTCACCCAAAGTGTTCCACAGCTTGATCAAGCGGTCTCGGGAAGCAGAGACGATTTGGCGATTATCGAAGGAGAAAGCAACGGAGAGGACATCTTTGGAGTGGCCGACGAAGCGGCGAACAGTGATGCCAGTGGAGAGGTCCTAGAGGCAGAGAGTGGGCACCGATTGAGAGGAAGAACACAGAGAGGGAGAGGGCGAACCGAGAAACAAAGAGAGAGGGCACCGATTTGATTTGATTTTTTTTTTTTTCTGATTTCATGGTACAAAACGACGTCGTTTTAAAATTAGTGACCAAATTATTTGTCGCCAAAAAATTTCAATTCCCGCCCACTAAAAATCAGATTTCCCTCCCAAACTTTTGGCGACCAATAGACCATATTAGTCGCAGAAAAGGTACCTTCGCCGACAAACTTTTTTAATCGCCAAATCTCAATCAACGGCAACTAAAATATTAGTCGCTAAAAGTGCTAATTTGGCGACTAATTTTTTTTGGTTGCTGAAAATAAGTTTTTGGCGACCAAATTTTTGGTCGCCAAAAAATATGTGACCTTCCGTGACCAAATTTGTAGTTGGTTGGCAAAAGTATACCACTTTCTGCGACCAACTCATTTTTTGGTCGCCAAAATATAACCTTCTGCGACCAATAATATTTGGTTGACAAAAATAATGATCATTCGCGACTAATTAATATTTGGTCACCAAATGTCACTTTTTTGCGACCAAAATTTTTTTGGTCGGCAAAAGTGGTCGGCAATTGTGTAAATTCTTGTAGTGAGTGCTAGACTTAGTGATGCAAGATAGCGTTGATATTATCAGAAAATTACAGGTAACAAGAAAGAGTCGTTCCATAAACGAGCTCATGTGGACCACTTATGCAGTTTTTTTAAGATAGAAACGTTTAAGTTATTTTACCAGCTTCCCTACGATATACAAAATAAAATAATAGAATGTACTTTTGTTAAGTTATTTTTGAAATGGTACGAAAAAAGTGTCACCCATCTCGGAACTCAGTGGTGCTACTTTAACAAAAGGACTACTGTGTACAGTTATCTAGTTCAAATGTGAAAAATTGGGAATAGTCAATACATTTGATGTTCCTTCTCACCCTCGGAGTGCCATGTTTCCTTAGTTCATTAAATTCCAACAATTCATGTTCAAGAGAATCTATGAAGTCTACAAAGAATATCCAAGCATGACACCCATTACGTTTACAACTGCACAAACAGAAGTAAATGATGGACATTTAAATATAGCTCATTGTTTGATAAAAATAAAAGACAAGAATGACTTGATCCCATATAGATGTGAGTGGTTTAAAGATTGGGAAGAACCTTTTATAATTGATCCTACAAAAACAAGAGTGAGAGAATTCTTCTTTATATCCCAAGAAATTACAGAATTAGCAAGGGTTGGGTTTAAATTAGTTCATTATGTAAGAATCACCATTTCAATAACTCCATCGTTGGTAGAGAAATTCATTATTATAGGATTGCCTTATGAGTTAGTGTATGATTACTTGGAAAATATATACTCTAGAGCATATTTATCTAAAAAAGGATGTGACTTTTTGGGACTTTATCTTATGGAGCAAGATCAAGAAGAAGTGGAGGCAATGTTTGAAGAATATGATGAAAATTATGATCTCGGTGATGTCGTGAGTAATGAGGGAGTATGGAATCTGGAGAATGCAATGGATTGACGAAAACCAAGCGTAGTTTGGCAAAACCAAGGGTTGAACCTCCATGTGACTACACCACCAACTATCTCTTATTCACAAACAACATATGGCCACACCACTTGCTTGTCTCTTGTTTGTCTTTTATCAACAATAAAATGTAGTATGTAAAATATTTTATGTTAGGACGAAGTCTAGACCTGAAGTCTACAAGTGTATATAAATTAAGAGAAGCAAAAGGGGACATAGATTACTTAGAATATACTTGAAACTTGGAAAGAAGTCTAATTCTTAGGCCTTCTTAGAGCAAACAATGCTCTAGTAATCCAACAGTCTACAGATACCAATTTCTTTGTAATTTTCTGTTCAATAACTGAAAAGTTTTTCATTTTCAAAAAAACAGTTTGTTGCTACTATATATCAAGTTATTGATCGTACATCTCCTACATGATCAAAGAAACAATTTCTAAAGTTGCGTTTTAAGGTAGGAAACGAAACAGATCTGTGCTGAGCCTGTTTAAGGAATGACAGGTTGAGGCTAGCCACCTCTATAAACTAGAAGTTTGCCAACGCCAAAGCCCTACGCCAATTATGTTCAGATAACGGTCAAAATTTTTAGACACTATTATTATTTTAGAAGTATGGTGGGTTTAAAATTAAAACATCTTAAAACTCTAAGAAATGTTTTATTTTTATTTTTATTATGAGTGTTTATCACCATTTTTATATTCAAGATCTGTTATTAAATCGTAGTCAATTACTAGTACTAATCACAAATTGTCAACAATGTCGAAATGTTTTACAAAATTTACTAAATAGTGGTGCTATTAGAGAAATAAAATTTACTAAGAAAAGTGTTCACTACAACAAAATGCACCTTTGGCGACAAAAACATTTTTGGTCGCCAAAAGTCAGACCTACGGCGACTAATTTTCATATTGGTTGGCAATGTTGTGAATTTTAGCTACTATTATTTTTTTTAGTAGCCATATAATAGTTATTGGTGACTAAAAAAAATTTAGTCGCTAAAAATATGCACAATAGGCGACTAAAAAGTTTTTTGTCGGCGTTTGTCAAAATTTTAGGCTACTAATTCTACTTTTAGTTAGCGTACACTACCTTTTTCCGACCAAAAAAAATTCGGTCGCTAAAAAATGGGGTTATTTATCAAGGAACTCTTTGGCGACTAAATAATTTAGTCGTTGATTAATTAGTTTTTGCCGACAAAATAAATATTTAGTCGCTAAAGGTAGGAGATTTGTTCTGGAGGAAAGTGTAAATATTGGCACCCTCTATTTTGTTTCACACACACACAGACAGACCACTCACAGACCACTCACCACCAAAATTGACGCCGACTCCATTGTCACACGTCGCTGGCAGCCGTCAATCCCCACCGCCACTGCTGGAAATCACCACCGCCACTACTGCAAATCACAGGTTTCTCTCTCTCTCTCTCTGTGTCACTCTCGGTCTTCTCCCTCTCAAGCCATCTCTCTATTTGTCTCTCCCCCTCTCTTCCTGTATGTCCCCATCTCTCACACTTCATCTAGGGTATATTTTTGTGTTGATTTCGTAAATGGGTATAGTAAGACATTCACTTTGCTTAGTCAATTAGAAGAAATAAAAATTAGGGACCAAAAATGAAATCACATATTATCAAGAATAACTAAATTTAATATCTTTAAAAAAATATTTAATATCCACATCAGTGCCGCGTCAGCCAAACCACATCTTACGGCCAATTTGGGTAACAAATAAATTGGTGGACCTAGCACCACTTAAAGCGAAATGGGCATGTCCAGCTGAGACAACTATGTGTAGAGTATCAACAAAAGCGGTCTCATACACTATCCAAAAATTTTGGGGAGTTGTTAGCACCACAAATAAAATATTTTATTATTATATATTATTTATATAATTATAGAATATGTGACACTCTCTTATTTATTTGAAGGTTAGGAGAAATTATGCAATATTAAACCCATATAGAAATATGATAGAAAAAGTGAAAGATCATGAAAAAGTAAAACATCATGGAGTATGATATGGAGAAGATAGAAAATCATGAAGGGACACATGACAAGACAATAATGCAGATGGAAGAATAGGATAGTTATTAAATAATTTTTTTTTATAATTTTTTGTCTATAACTAGTCGTTCATGGTTACATTGTAAAGATTACTTAATTCAAATCAAAGACAATTGATTTTTATTTTTCTTGTCATTTATATTTCTTGCACTTTACTTTCAACACTTTATTTTTAGCACTTCATTTTTGAAGCATACGAGTAGAAGTAAATTAATGATATTTTGATTGTTCACTTAATCATCTTTTTTCATATCCCTCTCTTCTTCTTTTAATTTTTTTTCTTTACACTTGTCAATTTTAAAATCCTCTTCATTGAGGGAAAAGAATTGTCAATACAATCGCTAAATAATTGACTTAAATTTAATGTGTAATTTTTTAAAATTTTTTGCTAACACATTATATTTGTGATATTTTCTTTTCTAGAAAAAATAAGTCAAAAATAATGAATAGTAGTCATGTATACACCTTTATAGGGATGTAAATCTGGTTCGGCCCAGCCCACTCGAGCTCGGGCCCAAGTTCGACCCGGCCCATGTCGGGCCTCACAGGCTCCCACAAAATTTTGGGCCGGTTCGGCCCACGAGCCAAAAAATTAGACCCAAGCCTAGCCCTAGGCCCAGGGGTATCCAGGCAGGTGGGCCTGTTCGATGGGCCTGGGCTTGGTCTCGGGCTTAGGCCAGGCTTGGATGGGCCTGACCATTTTTTTTTGTTTTTTTATATTTTTTTCTACCAAAAATTTGTTATTTTCCACTAAAAAAGAAACTGGGCCTCAGGGCGGGCCAGGCCTTAAGTGGGCTTTAAGCGGGTTGATGGGCTGGGCTGGGCCACAGGGCGGGCCAGGCTTCAAAATGATCGGCCCGGCCTGGCCCAGAGGCTTGGACCCAAACAGGCCGAGCCCATCCCGAGTCGCGGGTCATTTTTACACTCCTACACCTGTACAGGGGACTAATAGCTCTTGCTTCTGCAGCCTCCATCAACCTTTGTCAAACCTGTTGATGCTCCATGACACATGACACGTGCTACATTAGCCAAGAGATTGGAAATTATACTCAAGTAGTGCAATGTAGTGTTGAAGAGAAGGAAAGTAATTACCTTTTATATAAAAGTAATGATACTGAGCTTTAAAAATAGAGTTTTAATATGAATTCTAGTGATGTGATAAAACAAAAAATAAATAAATAAATAAAAGAACAAAAAAAAAAGTTTAAAAAGTTTTAATATGTTTGAGATGTACTATTTTGGTATACCTTTTTTATTTTATTTAAGTTATATCATTTTTTATTTGGATCATATTATCTCTCTCTAATATTACATATCTTTTATAAAAAGTTGAAAGAATATACTTATTTAAATTTTCTCGAACAACTCTTAAAACAGATAGTAGTCACGTGGGGTCGTTACATGGCTATTGTCAACAATTTCGGTAAAAGATATATTATTAAGGAAAAATGAGCCAGACCTCCAATTTTAGGGATTTCCATGACCCTAAAAAATGATCTGGACTATTCACGTGTTCCCCCTCTCCCCCCCTCCCCATCTCTCTCACTTGAATGGTTCAAATCATTTTGGGGGTATGGGAGTCTTCCAATTTGGGAGTCTCAATTATTGTTGTATTATTAAGTGTTTGAATTATGAATTTTGAATAGGTATTTAAAAAGGAAAAATAAAAAATAAATGAAAGATGAATAAAATATAATTAAAAGTTAGACTCAATTTTTAAGTGACAGTTTTTTAGAATATTTAAGATAACTTCTCTTATCGTATCTTTTTTAATTATCAATTAATTATATTTAATACATATTATTGGGTCTAAAAAGTAAATTTATATATTATTTTTTAAAAATATACCTATATTTCACAACATTTTTTCCTTTTTTTTTCCTTCAAATTTTTTACTTGAATCCATAGTACAAACCTAACCTGAGTGCAATTATTAATTTGTTGCTAGTCGGAGCACTAGATGACTTTACTTATGTAATGGTTTAATTAATAATATAAGAGAAAGTTTTCCGAGTATATTAGTATTAATGTCTCGTTTAAGAACATTTTATTTTAGTAATTTTTTTAATTTTTTATAAAAAGATATACAAAAAAATAAAAAGAGTAATATAACAATTTATAGTGATTTTTTGACTAAAATATATAGTTGATAAACGAAACCTAAGACTATGTTTAATAATAGGTTAAAAAATTAGTAATAGTAAAAAATTTTAAAAATCGTTAAAAATTTTAAAAATTATACAATAAAATTAAAAAAAAATCTTTTCATTCTCTTTATTTTTTGTGTTTTTTGTTTTGTTTTGCTTTGTTTTTTTTTTGGGGGGGGGGAGGGCAGCAAAAAGTTAAAAAAATGTTATTCCAAAAATATCCACTAGTCAAACAAACTCTCAGTAATTGAAAGACAAGTGTCAACTGTTAGGATATTTTAATAAAAATATAATTATTTATGATTTAATCACTCTATTATTTTGTTTTCACAAAAACTATAATAAGTTGATAGGTGTACGGGGAAGAAATAAACCTTCTCGTATAATTCTGTTGATCAAGTCTGCGCTCCTCCAAACGTCGTCGCTTTACTCCCTGAAAACACAAACGTGAGCTAGCCGGCGGGTGTGTGCCGGAAACCCCTCCGATGCCTAAGTCAGAAAAATGGACAAAGACAAGAGCTCTGTGTATTCAAGAATCAAAGTTGTGTGTTACCTCTCCAAAGGTGATGTTTGTGAGCTTTTATAGGTTTCGTATGGCACAATCCTAGTAGGACTTCTATTCCTCCATGCAGAGTCCTCCTAGGATTCATACTCCTGAAAGATAATGCTTATCCTTCAACACCCCTCTCACTGCTCAAACCAAGTGAGATGGTTATTACCATGGCCGAACTCCCACATGACCGAAGTAACCATGGCTATGATGAGTCACAGAGTAAGCCGTACTATCCTTAGTTCGGCTCTTCCTTTTCCACTCCCTATCTCGGTTCTCTCATGTACAAGCCATGGTATGTTTACACCGAGCTACCGAGTAGCAAGGTTCTGACCGTTCTAACCACAATACGCCATGACCGGACTAACTCTGAGACCGGCCTAAGTCCAAGTTGCTTCCGGACCAGAATAACTTTACATTCCTCGGGCCGGAGTAACTTTATACCTCTATTGGGCCGGAGTAACTTTACGACCTTTTTACTCCGTCCTTCGCATTGTGGGCCATAATGACCCATCTCCCAGCTCGGCCCAATTTTTACAAAAATTACCCTCTCAATTGCCCCTTAATTCCATCTGCACAGCATGATAGGGATTACCTGTCTATCAGCCGAGGTGAAGTTTTTAAGCCTTTCCAGCCGAGCTAAAAAACCCTTTAGCCTTTCCAGCCGAGCTAAAAACTCTTTAGTCTTCCAGCCGAGCTAATTTCACTCTGGGCTCTGCTTGTCCGGTCAAAACGTCTTTTCAATCACAGCGACTGTAACGCTTCTCATTCTAATGACACGTGGCATGCTCTGATTGACTGAGGACGGCTGTCACGCCATCTTCGTATTTCGTGAAATTTGAACAGTTCCTGCCCTTCCACTTTCGTCCTTTTCATAAAACAATCTCTTCATCTTTGGTTTTACCATCGCATTTCTTATTTCCCTCATTCTTTCTATCAAGCTCCATTGCTCTCTAACTTTTGCAACTGTGAAGCTTGTTTCGTGTGCCACTTTTACTGTTGCTGCTTCCATCTCCAGATCTTCTACTTCAATCTGGTAAGCAAATCCATTTTACTTGCTCTGTTTGTTTTCGTACTTGTTCTATGCGTTTTGTTTTCTGTGTTTTCTGCAAACACGTTTTCCCGTTTTGCTTTGCTTTGTACTTTTATGGAAAAAACTTAACAATAGAACGCATGAGTATATGAAATATCCTGTAGAAAACAGGTTTTTGATCCAAAATCATGATGCAACCGAACTAGGATACTGTTTAAGCTAGGTAAAAGTCTAGTCAGCTTACAACCGGACTAACACTTATGTTTACACTAGTAGCTTTGAATAAGTCAAACCATTTCTTGATAGACCTTAGCCGAGGTAACCAACAGAACTAGGTTTTGAACTTAGCATACCGAGATACCTGAACTCCAACCGATCTAGGCCTTTGGGGATAAACCAGCTTTCTTAGTTTTTTAGATGGAACTCAGAAAGCTGCCCCTAGGCGATCAACCGGTCAAACAGAACCGCTTCCTTAACCGAGATATCTAGACGCTTGCTGAGGCCGAACTAGCAAAGCCCCGCTCAAACCGAGCTACAAATCACCTTGCAGAAACCGAGTTAGAACCTATAGCACCCACATAGCCGAAGTAGGGATCCTATTTTTTGTACTTTTATTTTGTAGCATGGTCCGATGATCTGTGCTTAACCCCTTTGTTTTCTACTTTGCAGACTTAGGTTGCCCAGGCACTCCTCTACGCGCTCAACCGAGCTACTGAGAACAATTTTTGGACCGAACTTAATTTATTCGTAATTTATACAATAAATGGGGAAGTATAGGTATCTAGTAGACACTCCGGGCGGCCTAGCCGAATTCAGAAAAGACTATAATATACCCGATGACATCCATCTGATTTTAGCCGAAAAAGATGTCATTCCTTGGGGCAATGAAGGCTTTGTCCCCTTCACCCTCTTATCCATAATTGAAACCGGACTACGATTTCCAGTCCAACCTTTAATTTGCGAGTTTCTTAGGTAAACTAGACTATGCCCTACCCAACTATCCACCAATTCATACCGCATAATAATGGGAATAGCCGAACTAAACCGGCAAGCCGGTCTCAACCTTGGTCTGGCCGAAATCTTTCACCAATACTCCATTGGTTCGAAGGAAGACGACTGGGTATACTATCTCAGAATACGCCGCCGTCGTGAGAAAATAATAAAAAACACACCGGATAAGGACTTGAATGACGACGATTTTTTCTGGGTGTCTGGGAACTTTGAGGATCACCAAGCCAGATTCCTGGCTGAATGATCAATTGGAAAAAAAGGAGAACCCGGTATATTTACTTTGGTTTTCTCGCGTGCTATTTTATATTTCGGTTTTTTAATCTTTCAGCCGGACTAACAGTTCTTCTTTCGCAGATTCTGCCCACCTTCATTCTTTATACAGCTACCCAAACCTAGCGACTTTGCGTGCCGCACTACGGTATCCAGAACGTAGTTGGGCCAAGTTACTAAAATTCGAGCCGACCTATAGATACAGCGGTCGCCGAAAAGCGAGAGTGACTGATTTTTTGCTTGAGGAGGCCCCAGAACCGGACCCAACCTTGCTAGAAATCAGACTAATCCCACTAACTGCTGAAGAGGAAATGGGTAAAAGGAACAGAGTAAGGGCGCTTCTAACCGAAACTAACAGACCCGAAGTACTACCACCAAGCCAAATGCAGCCTGCCGTTGTGGCCCTCCCTTCTCAACAGCCTTCTTCATCACGCCCCTCTAAGCGCGCCCGATCTACCCCGACCGAACAACAACTTGTGGATGAGGACGAATCCATCCCTCCACCAAGTCCTCAACCCATCCTTCAACCGGAGCAACCTGACCGAGCTGACTCCTCCAAATGGGCTCCAATTCTCACCTTTCAAGACCGGAATATCCAGGAGACTGACTCGGTCGTTGCTGAGAAGGATCACTTGATGGTTTTCAATCTAGCCAAGAGTGTTTGCCTTCCGAAAGATATGGAGCACCACAACAAGCAACTAAACACCGAGCTGAAGGCCATTCGGTCTTCAACAAAATCAATGATCCTGGTAAATGCCTCTCCCTTTTCTTTGTCTAACTTTTCTCAACTGTCAATCCGGCTAAAGAGAGTTACTACTCTTTTACAGGCCATTCAGAAGAACAATATTGCACATAAGAAAGTGCTTGAGCTTCGCAAGACAACCAGGCATGCCATGGCAGATGCCGAGGCAAAGACAGCCGAACTTGAGCATGCCAAGAAGCAAATAGCCGAGCTACAGTTCGAGAACGGTCACTTGACCGGACTTGTTAGCTCGGCTGAAGCAGAAAAACAAAAAATTGCGGCAACGGTGAAGGACAAGTACTTGCGCGAGTTGGCCAAACTTGAAGGCAAAAAAGACGCCGAAATAGTCGATTTGAAGAAGAAGGTCGGCGATGCCAACGCCCAAGGTTTCAAAGAGGCGGAGGGCCTCTACATTCCGCAGTGCGAGGGGGTGAAGGACTTATTCTTCAAGTGTGGCTGGAGGAGTACTGTGGAGCAGCTGTGCTGTGGGCCTGAAACCGAGGTCTATAATGCTCCACAGTACTTCATTTCGGCTTCACTAGCGGAATATGCTGCTTTGGTCCAAGAACAATTTTTGCAGGATTCAGATGATGAAGACGATGAAAACGAACAAACTGTTATTCCGGTAGTCAATGCGCAAGTCAACGATCAATCAGCTCGGTTGGAGGCAACGGTTGAAGACCTGACTGTTGAGCCATCGACTGATATCATTCTGCCGGTTGCTACTGAGACTGATCTTCCATCTGCAACCGGTGTTCAAGTTGATATTGACGCCGAGATTGAAGACCTATTCAGTTGATTTTGTACTTTTCTTTTTTGTTACTTCTTTACTCTTGTAACCGGGCTATGGCCCCTCCTTTGTATTTTCTTTTTGATGAATGAAAATTTTCTTGAACTCTTACTTCGGTTGATCTGTATGTTTGTACTAATTTTTCCATGATCTTTTACTTCCAACTGTTATCTCGGTTTTAGCTGGTCAATCTAATTATGCTCACTAGCCAACCACTCTTTAGTCGACATAATTACTTCGGCTAAAGAGTACAAAGAGTTGAAATCCAGCCAACCACTCTTCAGCCATACCGTTACTTCGGCTGAAGAGTACAAAGAGTTGGTTTAATCCAGCCAACCACTCTTCAGCTATACCTTACTTCGGCTGGAGAGTACAAAGAGTTGGTTTATTCCAGCCAACCACTCTTTAGCCATACCCTTACTTTGGCTTAAAGAGTACAAAGAGTTGGTTTAATCCAGCCAACCACTCTTCAGCCATACCCTTACTTTGGCTTGAAGAGTACAAAGAGTTGGTTTAATCTAGCCAACCACTCTTCAGCCATACCCTTACTTCGGTTGAAGAGTACAAAGAGTTGGTTTAATTCAGCCAACCTCTAAGTTAGTTTTTTCAGCCAACTTAGAATAATGTTTGGTTATTTCGACCAAACGTCCTGCAGCCTGGATCCTTATCCTGGGCTTAGGAAGGGTGTTGGTTTAATCCAGCCAACCTCTAAGTTAGTTTTTCCAGCCAACTTAGAATAAAGTGTTTGGTTATTCCGACCAAATGTCCTGCAGCCTGGATCCTTATCCTGGGCTTAGGAGGGGTGTTGGTTTAATCCAGCCAACCTCTAAGTTAGTTTTTTCAGCCAACTTAGAATAATGTTTGCAATGTACCTAAACTTTATTAAAGCTAACTTTTACATAGAACAACTCATGCTGAAAAGAATCGATTTTCTTATTGAGAAAAAAGAAATTACATATGTTTGGAAGAGGAAAGCTAAAAATAAAATAACTTGAGATTGGCGGTGTTCCAAGGTCTAGGGATTGTTTTGCCGTCCTTGTCTTCCAGGTGGTATGCCCCTTTGCCTGCAAACCCAACCACTTTGTAAGGACCTTCCCAGTTAGGCCCTAGCTTGCCATCTCCTGGTATCAAGGTGTCTCCCATTACTTTGCGCAGTACCCAGTCTCCGATCTTGAATTGTCTTGGATGTACCATTTTGTTGTATTTCCTGGATAACTCTTGTTGATACGAGGCAATGTGGACTAGTGCTCTTTCTCTTCTTTTTTCGGCGAGGTCGAGCTCCAATGTTATGGCCTCTTCATTTAAGTCGGGATCAAAATTTTCGCTTCGAATTGTGGGGAGGCCAACTTCCAGTGGGATTACCACTTCCATTCCGTAGGCTAAGGAGAATGGTGTTTCTCCTGTTGATCGTCGAGGTGTGGTGCGGTAAGCCCATAAAACATGAAGAAGTTCTTTCGCCCATTTGCCTTTTGCCTTCTCTAACCTTTTCTTCAGTCCGTCCAAGACAACTTTATTTGATGCTTCTGCTTGGCCATTTGCTTGAGGATACGCTGGTGTAGAATTGTAGAACTCTATCTTGTACTCTTCACAAAAGCCTCTGAAGATTCTGCCGTCGAACTGAGTGCCATTGTCTGAGATTAGGGCTTTTGGTATTCCAAACCGAGTGATGATATTTTTCCAGACAAACTTCTTCACATCTCTTTCCTTGATTGATGCCAATGCTTCTGCTTCCACCCAATTTGTGAAGTAGTCTGTTGCTGCGAGAAAGAACTTTCTATTGCCGGGTGCTGTTGGAAGTGGTCCTACTATGTCCAAGCCCCACATTGCGAAAGGCCATGGGCTAGTTAATGGTAGGAGTTCTCTTGCTGGTTGATGTATTTGGTGTGCGAATTTTTGGCATTTCTCACACTTCTTCACATATTTCTCAGAGGCTGCCTGCATGTATGGCCACCAGTATCCTTGTGAAATGGCCCTGTAAGCTAGCGGTCTTCCTCCTTGATGGCTTCCGCATACCCCTTCGTGTATCTCGTACAAGAATGTTTCCACTTTGCTGGGGTGGACACACTTTAGATAGGGTCCTGAGAACGACTTTTTGTATAACGCCAAAGATGGGGAGAGCCAAAATTGCTGGGACTTTGCTCTAATTTTATTGGCTTCTTTCTTTTCTTCCGGTAGGACGCCGTCTTTCAAGAATAGTATGATGGGATCCATCCATGAGGGGCCTAGTTCTGTGCAACATACCTCTTTTGTTTCGGGGTCCTCAATACTTGGTCTAGGTAGGTAGTCGATCAGTAGTGGATGAGGGATGGAGGTGTCTGCCATTGAGGCGAAGCCTGCTAGTTCGTCTGCTCTGCCGTTCTCCTCCCTGCCTATCTGTTCTATCATTACTACTTCAAATTTCTTGATTTCTGTTCTGACCAATTCTTGGTACTTGGCCATCCTATCATCCTTTGCTTCATAGTCGCCAGAAATTTGGTTTACCACCAGTTGTGAGTCGCTGTAGACCATTAATTCGGTGGCCTTCATATGGTATGCTGATTTGAGTCCTGCTAGAAGTGCTTCATATTCCGCTTCGTTGTTTGATGCTGGGAAGCCAAGGTTGATTGCTTGCTCCACAACCAGGCCGTCTGGCGAGATGAGGACTATGCCAAGTCCTGCACCATGCCAGTTGGATGCTCCATCCACAAAGAGCTTCCACATCTCACCAACGAACAACTTCCAGCAAGTTGAGGGGTCGGATGATGTCGTGGGGTCAAGAATGTTGTTGGGGTTTTCTTCAAGGTCCATACTCGCTGTCTGCCCCTCGCTATCTGATTGAACCAAGTCTTTATTTGTTGGTGAGTCTTGGTTTGTTGAAGCTTGGTTTGTTTCTTCCTTGCTGTCTTTAGTCTGGTCTGCCTTGGAGTCTGACTGAGTACTTACTGCTAGGATTTGGGCTATTCCGGCGTCATCTTCCATCCCTAGTTCGGTTGTGTCAATTAGGTCGGCTGGGCAGATATGATGACTTCTAGGAGTAAATTCTACGACGAAGTCTGCCAAAGATTGGGCTTTTACTGCGGTTCTAGGTTGGAACTTGACGTCGAATTGTCCTAGCTCTATTGCCCACTTCAAAATTCGCCCAGAAAAGTTCGCCCTCTCAAACAAAGCTTTTAGTGGGAAAGCTGTGAGGACGACTATGGTGTGGGCGTGAAAGTAGTGTGCCAATTTCCTGGAGGCCATCATCAAGGCTAATGCCAGTTTTTCTAGTGGCAAATACCTTGTTTCGGCTCCCAGCAATGTCTTGCTGACATAATAGATGGGCAGATGTTGAATTCCTTCCGCATGGACCAACACTGCGCTAATTACGTGCTGAGAGACTGCAAGGTATAGGAAGAGTTCTTCTCCTGGTATTGGGGTGACCAGCAATGGTGGAGAGGACATGTATTCTTTCTGACTTTCCAGTGCTTGGTCACATTCTTCGTCCCATTCGAACTTGGCTTTTAAAGCTTGAAAGAATGGTCGTAGTCTGTCTGACGATCGGCTGATGAATCGGTTGAGTGCAGCCGCTATGCCGGTGAGATGCTGCACTTTTTTTACCGAGTTTGGTCTCTCCAAGTTCTGGATTGCTTTGATCTGAGAGGGGTCTGCTTCTATTCCCCGGTTGGTCACCAGAAAGCCTAGGAATTTGCCAGATCCTACTCCGAATGCACACTTGGATGCATTGAGGCGCAACTTGTGCTTTTTTAGGATTTCGAACATCTCTCCTAGGTCCTTGAGATGATTATTTTCATCCTTGCTTTTGACCACCATGTCGTCGATGTAAGCCTCCATCGTTCTTCCTAACAATGGTTCAAACATCTTGGTGACCATTCGTTGGAATGTTGCCCCTGCGTTTTTCAGGCCAAAGGGCATGACCTTGTAACAGTATAGTCCTCTCGGAGTTGTAAAGGATGTGACCTCTTGGTCTGGTTCATGCATGGCGATTTGGTGATAGCCTTTGTATGCATCCAGAAAGCTAAGTCGGTTGTGCCCTGCCGTTAGGTCTACCAGTTGATCTATCCGTGGTAGAGGAAAGCTGTCTTTTGGGCACGCCTCGTTGACCGTTTTGTAGTCGACGCAGACACGCCATTTGCCATTCTTCTTTGGCACTACGACCGTGTTGGAGATCCATTTCGGGTAGTGCACCTCTCTAATTGCTCCTGCCTCCAGCAGGTTACCTACTTCTTCTGCCACTATTTCGGCATGGTGAAGTGCCGATCTGCGAGTGCGCTGAATGACTAGTCTGGTAGATGGGTGGACATTGAGTTGGTGACTGATGAAGTTTGGATCTATGCCTGCCATGTCGTAGGTTGTCCAGGCGAACACTTCGATGTTAGAGGTTAAGAATTCCAAGACTTCTAATCTCTCAGTGCTGGACAACGACGAACCGAGCAAAAAGAACTTATCCGGGTTCTTTTCATCTATTTTTACCTCTACCAAGTCCTCCACTGCTTTCTGATCCGCCGCTTTGCCGACATCTGCGAATAGCTCATTACTCTCAGGTTCTTCCACCGAATGAACGTATCCTTTGGCAGCGCGGCTGCTAGTCACCGAGACGAAGCATTGCTTCGACATGATCTGATCTCCATAGACCTCTTCAATTACTCCGGTGTCGCTGGGAAACCGCATTACTTGGTGGTAGGATGACGCCACCGATCGCATGGCATGCAGCCATGTTCTGCCCAAGATGATGTTGTAAGTGGAGGGGACCTTCAATACCCAGAACTCCACTTGTTTCGTCACGCTTCCTACTCTAACTGGAAGAATTATTTTGCCGACGGGTCATTCTAGCATAGAGTTGAATCCAATTAGGGGTGATACAGCAGGCGCCAAGTCTTTGTCCTGTGGCTTCAGTTGTTTAAATGTTTCGTAGTACATGATTTCACATGAACTACCTTGGTCAATCAGAATCCGCTTGACGTCAAAATCCTTGACTCGGAGAGTGACGATCAGGGCATCATTGTGAGGGCAATATATCCATTCTAAGTCTTTATCTGAAAAGGACATGACGTTTGTTGCCTCTGTCTTCCCCTTCTTGGTGGCAGGTTGGGCACTTAGTACCTCTCTTAAGTGTTCAGCCTTTTTGATTGATCCTCTGAGCTCGCATACACGCTCAGGTTCAAAGACCCCTTGTATCACATTGATAACGCCTTGAGGCGGGGCGTCGACTGGCATCCCGTTGGGGTTATTGTGATCCTGGGGGGCCGGTTGCGTCCCTCCTTCAATGTACTTATCTAAGTGTCCTGCTGCCACCAACTCCTCCAGGTGTTGTCTTAAGGGTGTGCAATTCTCAGTGTGGTGTCCCTTTTCTTTATGGAAGGTGCACCGTGATCTTTCGTCATAGTCCTTTTGCGCTTTCCCTAGTTTGGCTGGCCACTTGATGAAAGGCTCATCTCTTATTTCACTTAGAATTCTGTAGATCGGTTTCTTGAATACCGTGGTTATGGCTGTGCAAATCCTTAACCATCTTTTATCTAGGTCCTCTCCATTGTCTCGCCTGCCACGTCCGTTTCTGTTCTATCTGTCTACTGTATTGACCTTCGTTGAGGTCTTCTTTTCTGGTACTGTAGTCGCTCCAGATTTTGCTTTGGCACGTGCGCCATCCTCTTCTACCCTGATGTGCTGATGCACTCTTTCCATCAAGGCTTCCATGGTGAGGGGCGGCGTCATGGTGATTGAGTCCCTTAGTCTGTTCCCGACTGGAAGGCCTCTTTTATATTGTGCAATGGCGAGATTGGTGGGGCAGTCCCCAATTTGATTGAATGTCTCCCAGTAGCGACTATTGTAGGATCTTAGGGTTTCTTTATCGCCCATGTCGGTGGAGAGCAATTGGTCAATCTCCACCGGGGTTTTAGTGTTCGTTAGGAACCTTGTTACGAAGGCCTCTGCCAATTGTGCCCAAGAGGCTATGCTGCCCTCTGGAAGTTTCTCAAACCAAGTCAAGCCTAGGTCGCCAAGGCTAGATGGGAAGAGTATGCACATTAAGGCCTCGTTTCGCCTGTATACGGCCATGACTTGGCGAAAGTGGCTCAAGTGTGAGTAGGGATCCGTCTTTTCCTTCATATGTAGTGAATTTGGGCTGAAGGAAGCCCGATGGTAGGGGCGCGTTTTCAATCGCCGGAACAAACGGCGAAGTCTGCAGCCTTGCTAATGCTTTGTCCATTGGTTCGTAGGCAGGGCGCGGTATTGGCATTCCAACCTCGATGTTTCCATGTGTCCGAGGAGCCAACCGTTGTAAGGCAGAAACTCTGTGTGGATCCCGTGCCCTGGTATCCTCCTTGTATCGTGCTTTTTCTTTGAGCACGGTTCGTAAGTCGGATGACCTGGGTAACTCCGTCTGTCTAGATCTGGTTTGGTGCGTATGTGAGGGCCAATACATGCTCCCTTCAGTGTATGATCTTTCAGATGTCGTCCTCTCAGACCTGGAGTGACGAGTTCTGGAAGACCTGGATTGAGTATCGCCTGTCCTGAGGCTTCTGCTCTCTCCTTGCGAGGGTGTGGTATTCCTACTACGATTTTCTGAGTGGCGAGGGGGCGTCTTGTTTTTGCACCCCTCTCCTGTCGCCACTTCTTTTCCCTTCATCTGGCGCTTCAAAGCCTCCATGTCCGCCGTCATTTTTCTTATTAATTCATCTTGCTCCTTTACGCGGTCTTCCAGAGCTTGAGAGTCAACCCTCCGCCTTTGCCTGTCAAGACTTTGAGAGGGGGATTGGCGGGGGCTGTGAATCCGTTTTTCCCTGGTATCTCTCCTGGGGTTATGTCGTTGGGACTCCAAGTCCGCCATGGGAGGGATAGAAGGTAATCCTTCACGCCTTGCGCCCCCATCTGGAGTTTGCCCGTCGATGGCGGAATGTGGCAATTCTTCAATGTGCGCCATTGTTTGTAAAGAGGAGAAGCTTAATCAAGAGGTTTTGTTCTGTCTGTTCTTCCCACAGACGGCGCCAATTGTACGGGGAAGAAATAAACCTTCTCGTATAATCCTGTTGATCAAGTCTGCACTCCTCCAAACGCCGTCGCTTTACTCCCTGAAAACACAAACGTGAGCTAGCCGGCGGGTGTGTGCCGGAAACCCCTCCGATGCCTAAGTCAGAAAAATGGACAAAGACAAGAGCTCTGTGTATTCAAGAATCAAAGTTGTGTGTTACCTCTCTAGAGGTGATGTTTGTGAGCTTTTATAGGTTTCGTGTGGCACAATCCTAGTAGGACTTCTATTCCTCCATACAGAGTCCTCCTAGGATTCGTACTCCTGAAAGATAATGCTTATCCTTCAACACCCCCCTCACTGCTCAAACCAAGTGAGATGGTTATTACCATGGCCGAACTCCCACATGACCGAAGTAACCATGGCTATGATGAGCCACAGAGTAAGCCGTACTATCCTTAGTTCGGTTCTTCCTTTTCCACTTCCTATCTCGGTTCTCTCATGTACAAACCATGGTATGTTTAGACCGAGCTACCGAATAGCAAGGTTCTGACCGTTCTAACCACAATACGCCATGACCGGACTAACTCTGAGACCGGCCTAAGTCCAAGTTGCTTCCGGACCGGAATAACTTTACATTCCTCAGGCCGGAGTAACTTTATACCTCTATTGGGCCGGAGTAACTTTACGACCTTTTTACTCCGTCCTTCGCATTGTGGGCCATAATGACCCATCTCCTAGCTCGGCCCAATTTTTACAAAAATTACCCTCTCAATAGGCTACAAAATTTATATTGGTATTCATAATCATTATTATATTCAATATAATATTATTATGAGGTTTTATGACTATACAATTATGTATATTTATATAAGTGTTAATATCTAAGTCCTATATATATCTATGTTTTTCTAAAGTAAGAGATATACAATAAGAGATGGAAAAGATGATTTGGGAGATGAAAGCAACTAGAGAGAGTTCTCTATATGTTTATGTTTTATATATTGTTGTGGACAATTTTGATTTGTGGTATGGTTCAAGGTTTTTAGTGATCGTGAACACTAGATGAGGGACTCTGGGAGCAATATCTTGGAACTGCTTCATTCCGGTTGTACCTTCGCGTGGGGAGGAATAATGACTTTAGGACAGTGATTACACACTTCTGAATCTCATAGGCCATCTTTTTCTTACTCTTTGTAAATTTACTTGCTTTCATATTTTGTTTATTGTAAATCATTAATCATTTTATTAATTAAATTATATTAGTGCAGAATATTTTTCTAAATACCAATTCCGCTATTTTTATTTGCTGAAAAATGGCATACACAACACATGTAGTATTTTTAGATTATTGAATAATTTTTAAATTAATAATTATAATGATCAAACAAATAGCTTAATTTTTAAAATAATAATAATATACAAAGACCCAAAGTCTATACATTAACAACAAGGTCAATGTCTCCTCATCCATATACGTGTTAACAAAGAATTTATACTAAGCAAATTGAAATAGTCTGCAGAAGTAAACTTGAAAACTATTTGCTGCAAGTAGACATGTCCCTGCAAACGTCACCTTCTGTGCATTGTATACTAAATATTAATATTAGATTGAGCATTATATCAAGAGGCAAGGTCACTGTTGTTGTCGTTGTTTTTTTTTCTTTTTGTTTTATCAGCAAAACCTAGTTATTAGTTGTTAGATTAGTTCTTATGGGAGTTAGTCTCCCCACATTTGCAAAGTATTAAGTAATTGCTTCTTAATTCAATTAGTCTTTAGGAAGAGTTAAATCCATAACTTCCCCTTTGGAACTACACCCTTAGGAGAATCATGATGACCAACTACACTACGCCTAGTTGGTTGGAGGCAAGATCACTCTTGCCTTGAAAATTATCTCCACATGTGAACTAGCCATCAATTTATAATAAGAGAATTGAACATAGTTAAACATTAACTGCAAGTGGGAAATTTTTTATTTATTTTTTGATGTTAATCTTAATATTTAAAATGACGTGTGAAAGAGACAAATGGGGATGCAAATTATGTACCAACAACCATGAATTTGTAATAAGCAAATTGGTCAACATTACTTGTAATATTCTACAGAAGCAAGCTCCAACAATTAGCTGCAACTTAAAAAAAGAAGTCATGCCATGTGCTGGACTTGATCCCACAAAAATGTCGCATTATATATTTTCTTTTTTTGGTTTTATAAAGATGAGATTTAGCCTTAAACAAATAGCAGATAAAAATGTCACATTATATATTTTCTTGCCATTGGCATTATTCTCCAAGATCATGTACTCTACAATTTATTTATGTGATGTAATTTTTAATTAAGATAGTGAATTTGTTTGACCTCAAGGGTTGAGGATCAAAAGTCATTCTCAGAAATTGTTGAAGAAACAGCAAGATGTTTCTTTTTCCCTTCTAGGCAACTGGAAAATAGAAAAAAAAAATAAAATATATATATATATATATATATTAATATATTTAATATAATTACGTATTTACAAAATATCATCTCAATTAATTTTATTTCATCAAATCCAAGATGCAATGTGGTTACAAAAATATTCACCTTGCTTGGTTTAGGGTTTTCCAAAACACTTTTCAGAAAATTATACTCTCTTATTTTCCGTGTTTTTTTTGTTTTTACTGAATTTTTTTAATATTTTAAGAAATTTTTTTTACTTTTTAGACACACCTAACATAAATACACCTAAAAAGTAAAAAAATTGTAAAAAAAATCTTTTAAAAATTCACTAAATACCAAAAAAAACAAAAAAAAAATACAAGAATTCAGTACATTTTTTGTATTTTTATGTATTTATTAATTTTTTTAAATATTTTTTCACAAATTTTTTACTTTTTAGATACATCTAAGTAAGGTGTATCTAAAAAAGTAAAAAAAATATTTAAAATTTAAAAAATATTCACTAAAAACAAAAAAACACAAAAATTAAAAAAGTCAACTTTCAAAAAATTTAACCCAGAAAACTCAAACCAAACACAGTGATTGGGTTCCATCATTTCTTTGATTCTTAGACTATAAAGTCCTCTTGATCTATACACCAAAGCCTTTTACTTCATTTCATCAACTGTATTTCACATTCTTTGGCTCTATCCATGAATCATCTACTAAACTTTTTAGCATACAGTTAAAAAGTCCTTTTTTTGTCTTTAATAATTTTTTTTTAAAATTTGTGTAAAAATAATTATTTTTCTAGTCCATCTAGTGTAAAAAATCTAAAAACTGAAATATTTTGAAAAAATTAAAAAAAGATAAAAGTCAAATTTATTTTTGTATTTAGTAGACTTTTTGTCATTTTTTTTTTTATAAAGTCTAGTAGAACCTAAAAATGTAAATTTATTTATTTATTATTATTATTATTATTTAAGTTCACTAAAGACCAAAAACAGTGAACAAAAATTATTTAAAAGGTCAACCTCAAACCCTCAAGTATATTGGCCATTTTTTTAAAGGGTATTGCATAAAATTTAAATAATTCTGTTATATGAAATTTCGTTGACATTTAATGTCAGTTGATTGAAAGTAAAATAAGATATGAGCCATATGGCTAAGTTTTTTTTTTTTTTTTTTGATGATTGGATGTCCGGATTGGCTTACGCGTATATCAACTAATCTCGGGACCCACGCAAAGCGTCTCTTCCACATGGATCGGACAAATCTTTTTTTTTTTTTATGACCGGGTGTCCAGGTCAGTTTTACGTGTACCTCGACTAATCTCGAGACTGATGTAAAGCGCTCCCTTCACATGGATCGTACAAATCTTGGGAAGAGCTCGCGGGCATGGCCCCAAAGTCTATACATTAACAACAAGGTCAATGTCTCCTCATCCATATATGTGTTAACAAAGAATTTATACTAAGCAAATTGAAATAGTCTGCATAAGTAAACTTGAAAACTATTTGCTGCAACTGGACATGTCTCTGCAAATGTCACCTTCTGTGCATTGTATACTAAATATTAATACTAGAATGAGTATTATATCAGGAGGCAAGGTCACTGTTATTGTTGTTGTTGTTGTTTTCTTTTCTTCTCCTTTTTTATCAGCGAAACTCAGTAATTAATTGTTAGATTAGTACTTATGAAAGTTAGTCTCCCCACATTTGCAAATCACTAAGTGGTTACCTCTTAATTCAACTAGCCCCTAGGAAGAGTTAAACCCATGACCTCTCCTTTGGGACTAAGCCCTTAGGAGAGTTATGATAATCAACTACATTAGGCTAAGTTGGTTCGAGGCAAGGTCACTCTTGCCTTGAAAATTATCTCCACATGTGAACTAACCATCAATTTATGATAAGAGAATTGAACATAGTTAATCATTAACTGCAAGTGGGAAAATTTTTATTTATTTTTTGATGTTAATCTTAAATTAATATTTAAATGGACGTGTGCAGAGACAAATGGGGATGCAAATTATATACCAACAACCATGAATTTGTAATAAGCAAATTGGTCAACATTACTTGCAATATTCTACAGAAGCAAACTTCAACAATTAGCTGCAATTTAAAAAAAGAAGTCATGTCATGTGCTGGACTTGATCCCACAAAAATGTCACATTACATATATATATATATATATATATTTTTTTTTTGGTTTTCTAAAGATGAGATTTACCCTAAACAAATAGCAGGTTTAACAAATTTTAAAATGATGTCTGAAAGAGACAAATGGGATGCAAATTATGCACCAACAACCGTGAATTTGTAATCAGCAAATTGGTCAACATTACTTGCAATATTCCACAGAAGCAAACTTCAACAATTAGCTGCAACTTAAAAAAAGAAGTCATGTCATGTGCTGGACTCGATCCCACAAAAATGTCACATTATATATTTTCTTTTTTTGGTTTTATAAAGATGTGATTTAGCCTAAACAAATAGCAGATAAAAATGTCACATTATATATTTTCTTGCCATTGGCATTATTCTCCAAGATCATGTACTCTACAATTTATTTATTTGATGTAATTTTTAATTAAGATAGTGGATTTGTTTGATTTCAAGGGCTGAGGAATCAAAAGTCACTCTCAGAATTGTTGAAGAAACAGCAAGATGTTTCTTTTTACCATATAGGCAACTGGAAAATAAAAAAATATATTAATATATTTAAGATAAGCAAGCAGCTTACCGCCAGTCCTTAATCGGACTGGACGGTGCCGTTCGGCTTGTGGAGGCTCACCATGAGTCCCGTTTTGATAATTCAAACTGCTCAATGTGTAGAACTTGTTGAGTACTATATGCTTGTAAAAAATCACGTTGATCGAATATCAGTAGCTATGTGATCAAATCAGTTTTGTATAAAAAAAATGGACCGTGAACAAATTAACGGTTGACAAAAAATTGATAAGATGAGATAGCTATCGATATCTGATCAACGTGATTTTTTACAAACATATAGTACTCGACGAGTTCTACACATTAAAGGATTTGAATTGTCAAAATGAGACCCGTAATAGGCACCCACGGGCCGAACAGTACCATTCAGTCCGATTAACGACCGGAAGCAAGCTGTCCCTTAAGATAATTACGTATTTACAAAATACCATCTCAATTAATTTTGTTTCATCAAATCCAAGATGCAATGTGGTTACAAAAATACTGGATTCCATCGTTTCTTTGATTCTTAGACTATAAAGTCCTCTCCATCTATAAACCAAAACCTTCTACATCATTTCATCAACTGTATTTCACATTCTTTGGCTCTATCCATGAATTATCTATTGAACTTTTAGCATACAGTTAAAAAGTCCTTTGTTTTTGTCTTCAATAATTTTTTTAAAATTTGTGCAAAAATAATTATTTTTCTAGTCCATCTGGTGTAAGAGAAAACTAAAAAATGAAATATTTTGAAAAAATTAAAAAAGATAAAAGTCTATTTTATTTAGTGGACTTTTTGTCTACTTGTTTATTTTTTATTTTATGTTCCGTTTAGTCTAGTAGAACCTAAAAATGTAAATTTTAAATTTTTTTTTTAAAGTTCACTAAAAATCAAAAACAGTCAACAAAAATTATTTAAAAAGTCAACCTCAAACCCTCAAGTATATTGGGCATTTTTTTTAAAGGGTATTGCATAAAATTTAAATAATTCCGTTATATGAAATTTCCTTGACATTTAATGCCAGTTGATTGAAAGTAAAATAAGATACGAGTCCTATGGCCAAGGTTTTCTTTTTTTTTTTTTTTTTTTTATGATCGAGTATTCGGATCAGTTGATGCACATATTGACTAATCTCGAGACCCATGCAAAATGCCTCTGCCATGTGGATCGGGCAAATTATTATTATTATTATTATTATTATTATTATTTTATATGACTGAATGTCCAGGTCAGTTTTACGTGCACCTCGACTAATCTCGAGACCCATGCAAAGCGCTCCCTTCACATGGATCGGACAAAAAGCACCTCCTCACTACAAAAAATTAAGGATTTAGAGACTAAAATTTAGGAACAAAATTATTTTTTAGGGACCAAATAATTTTGTTGCGAAAAGTGTCATTATTATATTTTTAACAACAAAATTGGACATTAGTGATGAATTATCATCCTTTTGAGACCAAATTTTTTGTCTCAAAAAATAAACCATTTTGAGATCAATTATTTTGTCTGTAAAAGTTTATTTATTAGTGACATTTTCAAAAAATTTCGTTAAAAGCCTTATTTTTGACTTTTCGAGACGACCTTTTAACAAATATCCTCATGACAATGAAAATTGGTTCTTAAATATCTTTTGCAACAAAATTTTCACTTTTAGAGACCAAAATATTTAGTCTCTAAAACTCTTATATGTTGTAGTGCCTCCATGTGGGACGACCTTTTAACGACTATTCTCATGACGATAGAAATTAGTTTCTAAATATCTTTTGCTACAAAATTCACTTTTAGAAACCAAAACATTTAGTCTCTAAAACTCTTATATGTTGTAATGCCTCCAAATGGATCGGACAAATCTTTTTATTTTTATTTTTTATGACCGGGTGTCTAGATCAATTTTACGCACAACTCAACTAATCTCGAGACCCACGCAAAACGCTCTCTTCACATGGATCAGACAAATCTCGAGAAGAGCCCACAGGCGTATCCTCAAAGAATTGATTGTTCCTAATGGGAGTTGAACTAGAGACTTATAGGGATATACCCCTAAATCCCAAGTTACACCCACTAAGCTAACCCCTTAGGTTAGTCCTATGGCCAAGTTGTTGTCGATATTAGCGAGCAACTCTGTACATTTATTTGCCTGTCAATAGCAGTGACCAACTTTGATTGAACCCAGCTTGTCCAACAAAAGCCCGCAATCAAGAATAATATTATTCAGATTGTAGTGAGTTATATCTTTTGCCTGCAAAAAATATTCGTAACCATCTTGGCATCTACTTCCACAATAATGTTTCTGAGCTCCTGATTTACTGTCAATGGCTCTAGCAGGGCCAATGCATCTGCAGAAACCTGTAACCCATTGTCGATTGTGATCCTTGATCATTCCATCTCCACTGGCCCAACCTGAATTCCCTTTGAGAACCCCATTAGCGTTAAGTGTGTCATCATTAATTATCAGTTAGTTATCAATGAAGTTTTTTTGAAACAATGCTACATATTATTTAGGGAAAATTATAAACAAAAAAATTCTAAGGTTTGACCTTTATAAAAAATATATATATATTAAAATTTTTAATTTTGTAAATTTAAATTTTAATGTTTAGATTTGTTTTTTAATCTAAACTATCTATTTATTTTTGTTAAATAAACCAATAGAAAAATGTATTTTAATCATTAAACTTAACGAAAAATTGTATTTTAGACTCTTTTTTTCCCATAATTTTACCTAACAAAAATAGACATATGGTTTATATTAAAAACAAATCAAAAGATTAATATATAAACTGATAAAATTAAAAAATCAGTATTTATTTTGTTTTTTAGATGCAAATATTTATTTTGTTACCTTACAATTTTTTTTTCTTGTAATGTTTCGTATTATTTATTAGTTGACATTTAATTATCTAAACAAATTTTCATCAAAATTAAGGGCTTTTTTGACAACAAACTTGTAAGTCAGTTTATTAGCTTATTTGTTTATTTGGGTCAGTTCATCTCTCTAATTTTATTTTATTTTTTTATTATTTATTTATTTATTTTTTTTTGTAATAAACCAAAAACTAACTTAAAAGTCACTTCTGAAAGCAACCCTAAAACACCATGTAAATTTTCTTGACAACATTGAATAATTTTTCCTATTAGAAGAAACGGGTGAAGAGTCTAGCATTGTTTTGAAGTTATGGGCCAAACGATTGATGAAGTCAGCAAATTTTCTGGATAGACTGTGAAATTGAAGATAGTGTATGGGTCAAGGCCCAAATGCCCAATAGGACTGCAAATAATAGCAATGAAATTAGTACATTGGACACAATATGTGCCTCACATTTACAAGGGTATTTTTGTAACTATGCCATCTATGAGATTTATTAAAACATAAAAAAAAAAAAAAAAAATTGAACTAATTGGAACATAAGTAGTAAAAGAGAAATTTATGAAAAAAATGCCCCAAATTTAGTTATTTCTGTTGAGAACATGAGCTGAACCATTAATTTTTAGTTTATTTTACTTTTTGAATTCATTTTTTATTTGACTTCAATGAACTCAATGGTTAATTTTTGGGCAAATTACATATACACCCCTCGAGGTTTGGCTAAATTACAGATGCCCCCCTGAGGTTTGAGAAATTACGAATTCCCCCCTGAATGCTATATTTGCATAAGAAATTAGGGGGTAAATTGTTATGAAATATAAACCTCAGGGGGCAAATTGTTATAAAAATACAAACCTCAGGGGGCGGAATGTAATTTCCGAAACCTCAGGGGGTATCTGTAATTTAGCCAAACCTCGAGGGGTGTATATGTAATTTGCCCTTAATTTTTTTAAACAAGGTATTAAAAAAATATTCAAGATAAAAAATATTTTTAATATGAAAAATAAGTTTAATGCAATTTCTAATAATTTTATTTTTCTTTTAAAAAAAACCATTTTTTTGTCTAAAATTGATAAGTATATAAAACTCTTATAACTTTAAGTGAAGAGTTAAGTTTGATGTGTAAAAAACTTAGCATATATTAGAAAGGGCTTTGAAAGCAATGGTGGGCCGGGCGCTGTCTTGATTGGGCTAATAAGTTGAGTTGGAAGAGTCCACAACAGCAATATTCACCTGGAAGCGGCTCATTTAGTTCTAGGCCTGGATAATCTTCAAATTATTTATTCACCGAAAAAAATCCTGAAATTATTCCCCATATTTCAAAAATTCTTCAACGCTGTAGTACTTTTCCTTGGGAAATTCTATTTCTGAACACCCTTTGATCTTTGTGCATATCATATCTCAATTCACATACTTGTAAATTTGATTATATATTATTCTCATTTCATACACCATATGTTTCAATTATATATTATTCTCATTTCATACACCACTATTTCAGTCATCATGTTTTAATTTCTCTGGTGTTAATGATTGTTTTGATATTGCAAGAGTATTACTACCATAATCAAATTACATATATAAAACCCCAAAAGAGATTCATTGGTAGTAGTATGGATGTCATAAACACCACCATAATTCAATTAAAAGTTCACAAACTTTTAAATAAACTCTAATTAAATCCCATATATAGCACTGAAAAAAAAAAAAAAAAACCCAGATTATAAAATCTGAAAATAAAACCAAATGTTCTGTACCATGCAAAGGCAAAAATGTTCTTATAACGGATTTGATTTTATACAAAATCATCACAACCATTGCAAAGAAGCAAAAGTAATAATCTAAATTTTGAAAGATGATAACAAACCCATGACGAAATTGACATAATCATAATCTTACACATTCACAATATGGATGAGAAGTTATATCTAATCTTTTAGAGTCATGGGTATGGGACAAGGGGGAAAAAACGGCTATTATTTGTACAAAATTAACTCTAAATACGCATGGATTTTACATATTGAGTAAATAAAAGGATTTGACAGAGTCAAAATCTTGAAAGAAAATATGTTAAAGATGTACAAATTTAAACCCATTAACAATAAAGTAATGTCCTTACTCATTATACAAGTCATAATGCAAAAGTTCTTGAACTTGACTTTTCAGAACCAACATGGGATCAACAAGATTTTGGTCTAGATCGTGATAATAACCATGCTGATTTGTATGAACTACCTCTATGTGTTTATGAACACAAAGAGCCATTCATATCTTTGAAGTTGTTTGCATGCAAATTTAGGGTGACTAGATTGTAACATGAAGATTACCAATGTAATACATGATTTGTACAATAGATTATACTAAATCCATAATTTGTATTTTAAAACAAGAAGAACTTGTCCAAACTCAATGCATCATTTCACTAGGAATGTCGTGAATTGACATCCGTTCATCAAAAGTCCACACAACGAAAAACCAATAAATCAATTGTATTTTCCCAAAAACCATAAACAGGACCGGATCTGTCTTAAGATTGTTAGAAAAATAGTACCAAACTATCTGGAAAATATAATTTAAAAATATGTAAACAATTTTTGGGCAAAATCAAAACTGAAATAAATTGACAAAGTAACGTAACAAAACTTACAGTACATAAAAAGATAAAACTTGATTGAGTCGAGTTTGTAACACAATTTCCTTAAGATAGATTTGTCCTCCCACCGGTGCTTAGGATTCAATGAACGTCTATCTTCTAGGATATAACGATCAATGTCCTGCACTAGCAGCACTACTATTGCAAGCCTAGCGAACTTTGCTATGCAGGTACTCTCTTTATAAGAAAATTAGACTTAGAAAATATGAAAAATAAATGCAAAATAAAGAAGAAAATTGCAATTCTCTATCTCAAATTGAAGTGAGGGGATAGAATTTATAGATTCTTCCAAGACTCTTTAGAAAGGTTATGACCCTTCAAAAGGACACACCCTTCCATCTCAAGAGACACAACCATTGGAGTAAATTGTAATTCAAATTTTCCAACAATATCTCCCTCTCATTTCATAAGTAATGTGTATCTATCTCTTATTTTCGATAATCGGTCGATATTTTCCTGAATAAAATAGGTTTTTCCCGTTCGGTACTAGTATTTTTGAATAAAACAGGTTTATTTAATTGTTTATTTCTGAATTTTTTTTAATATTTTGATTTTGTAATTCCAATTTTTTTTGTATTTGTTTGGTTTTTTATTGTCGAAGTTATTAATTTGGTTATTTACTTCCAAATTTTTTGTATCATTTTGTTACTTGATTTCTGAATGTTTTACATTTATTCGGTTGTTTACTTCCGAATAGGTTGTAACCAGGCATATTGTTATTTGAATTTGAACTTCCATTGGTTTGTAAATCTTCAATCACAAAAATCAAGAATGATGGTGGATTCTAATGAAAAAAATGGTATAAACAATGGAGTATGAACTTACACAAACCTAGAGAGTAAAGCAATATCAAAGTATTTTATGCAAGCAATGGAGGACAATAGAGGAAGTGAGGAACAATGAAAGAATTATGTTTTAATTTTTTGTTCGTCCAAAAGATGTGCACTAAGAATTATTGTTTTGAAAAGATGTGTATAGAGAAAATTTAGTTTTAATATTTAGTATGTGTATTGATACCCATTATGGTCATTTTGTTTCATAATAAAATTGTCATTAAAATTTTGTTTTATTAAGTGTGTACACATAGACAAAATGATGCATGGAAATAGAATTTTCCCATTTTTTTTGAATAAATTACAGGCTAGTCCTATGATGAACTTAATTACTTATAAGCCCTGCATACTTTTTTAATGCACCAATAATTCCTAAAATACCTATTTTATCTCAATACTTTTTAGATATATTGACAGGTGAAAAAAAAAATGAATAAGACTTGTAAACCATACTCTTTATTTTAGTTAATCAATCAAACTAAATTAACTAATTTTTAAAAAAAAAATATTACAAACATAGATAAATGAATAAATAATCTTTTTATGACATGCTACATATGTTAATGTGTCATTTGCAAATATATATATATATATATATTTAAATATATAATTAATTTTTTTAAAAAACATATATTTTTAAATGATCATATTTTCAAATGATAATATACAAACACAAAACCAAATCAATTAGATGCAATATACAAACACAAAACCAAACAAAAGAAGAGTACTTAATTAGATGGAGGGAGCAATTTCAACGAGAAATCCTTTTGCCTCTCAATGAAGGCTAGCTAGTGGTGGAGAGCCAAAATTAAAGTAGACATTTTGCTTCTTCTGATGTAGAGGAGAAAACCAATTGCACTAACAAAAATGTCTTAGGATGCTCTTTCACCTCCTCCCTTAAGGGGCTCTTTAAAAGAGACTTGTTAGCTATTATAACTAGTTTCATGTTATTTTACTCACTCAAATGGGCTAGCTAGCACGGTAGCTAAGATTCTTGCAAGCTAGCAACATTTGGAGAGCATTAGGAGGCTCTTTAAACTAATTTGTGATTATAAATATGTAAAATAAAGAGTAGTGTTGGAGCACATAGATGAAAAATTAGTTAGGTAAAATAAAGAACATACATTTTTCATACATTAGCTAGGAGTATAGACACGTAGTATTCCATAGCATTGTGATTGGTAGAGAAGGTATGTGGGTGGAGTATTGTGTTAGGTGATTGAGGAATATGAGGGGGCATATTAAGTGATGATTGATTAAGGAGTATAAACACGTGGTACTCCGAGAACATTGAATAATTTCCCCTTTAGCTAGTGAAAAATGAAGAGTAGCATTGGAGTTGCTCTAAGTAAGCAAGTCTAGTAAATAAGACTGACCAGTAAATACCGCATTCTTTTTCTATTTAGGTACATTAATGCTTCACTTTTACTTTTTTTTTCCTTTCCTTTTCTATTTTTTAGGGAGATTTATTAAGAAAATCTTTTTCAAATACTTGTATTCCAATTAGCCCATAACATATTTTAATATTTCAATATTATTTGGACATTTAATCTACCAAATCCTAATTATTGTATTTAAGATATTTTATGGACAATTCTACTATTATAAATATTTTTTGAATGCTTAGCAACTTGATAATGTGAACGTTTAAATTTGACAGTATGAATACATTGACGTGTGAACATTCACATAGTCAATGTGAATATTATTAGGAGTATTTTGATAACTATGTTACCCATGTAACTTGGGTGATTCTATTTACACACTACTAAATCTTTTAGTACACACCATTTTCTCAATACACACCATACACATTTTTAATTTTTTGATTTCTTCTCACTTCACACCATCAATTTTCAAAAAATCCTAAATTACCCTTATCTTCTTCAACTCTCCATCCCAAACCGTAACCTAATACTAACCCTAACCATCACCGCTGGCCACCACTCTCTCTCCAACCGCCTATCCTTTTTGTACCACCAAACGCCGGCCGCCACCTCTTCTTAGCTCATCACTTCTGACAACCCCCTTAAGCCTCATTTTCCTTTCGATTTATCTCTATCACCACTGTTGCTCTCAGTCATTACTTTCTTTCCCAAGCCCACTGTTCATCGTCGCCATCCTCTTCACCACTGCCACCCTCCGTCTCTTGATCCCCAACTACAACTACCATCCCAAGCCACCAAGACAATGGAGACTCCACCATCGTGAACAACCCACTTCTCCATCGCCATCATAATTTGTCTCCTCACCCTTTCTATCACAACTCAACTCTTGTCCACCGTATGAAAAGATAGAGGGAGAGAGAGAGAGAGAGAGAGAGAGAGAGAGAGAGAGAACTTAGGGTCTTCAAATCTCGGACGACGGTGCAAGTTGCAGCGAAAAATGGAGGCATAAAAGATGAAAGTTGGAATAAGAAGAGAGAGAGAGAGAGAGAGAGAGAGAGAGAGAGAGAGAGAGAGAGAGAGAGAGAGAGAGAGGATTGAGAGTTTCCGAAGAAGGAGGAGTTGGTGCGACGAATTGGGAAAGGTACCAGCGGTGGCTAGTTAATGGTGTGGTCGGAGGACGGGTCTACTGGTGGATTTGATTTTAGGATTTTTGTCCAAAATGGTAATTTCATTCAAAGACACAATAGTAATTAAAAAAAAAATTGGACAATGATGTGTGCCAAGAATAATGATGGTGTGTAAATAGAATTACCCATATAACTTAGTGGAACATAAGAAAATAGGACAAATTACACCAAAGGTCCCTATAGCTCCCCACGAGTTTCATTTTGGTCCCTAATGTTTTAATTGAACATATTTTCCCTTCAAGTTTTGTTTTTGTGTCAAATAAGGACAATTGTGGATGAGAGTTAAGTTTTTGGATGGAAAATGGTCACATGCATTGCACATGAAAATAGGGGCAAAAATGAAAATATACACTAACCCATTGACTTCATTCACTTTGAGTCACTTATTGAGTTGACATGCTTAACTACCAACCCCATATCACCAGATTCACCACTTCACATGGCAACACACAACCAACACGTGCTCATTCTCCCATCTCATTCACCTACAACCTCACTTTTCCCTCTCTTCCTTTTCTAGATCAAACTATCATCCATCAATTCCTTCACTCTTTCTCAAACCACTCTTCTTCTCCTCCCTGCGCAAACCATTCCACAACCCCTCTTTCTACAAATCACCCCTACCCACCTCTTTGTGCAAACACCCCTATTCAAGCCAACACATTATGCTGGAATTAGTCATTATCAATGAGATAGAAATTTGGTTTGTAATCAATTGATGTGACAACCCTACCACGTATAATGATTAGCACTCAATTAATTAATGAGATTTGAATTTTAATTGCCAATTATTCTAATTTAACCCGAGATTTATGAAAATTATGGAGACTGATTCGTATATGATTCTATTGAGGATTTATTTTGGAATTATAAATTGAAAGCCTAAAGGGTTTGGGTCATGACAATTGAGGTTATGAGATTGAGTTATATATGTGTATATATATATATATATATATATATGAATATAGATGTCAATGTCGATTGAAATAAAGAATGAAAGTCTCCAATTGCTCTCTTGTTATCTTCATTGGAAGAGGAGGTGTTTGGGTAGCGGTTGGTGGCTATGCATAGGGTGGTAATGGTTGGTGGTTGTGGGTGGTGATGGTAGAAGAAATAAAGAAAATGAATTATAGAGAGGAAGGATAAAAAGACTATTTTATCCTTAAAAAATGGTCACGTGCAATGCATATGCATGCAACCATTTTCCATCTAAAAACTTAACTTCCATCAATAATTGTCCTTATTTGACACAAAAACAAAACTTGAAGGGAAAATGTGTGTACAAATTGAAGTATTAGGCACCAAAATGAAACTTGAGAAAAACTATAGGGACCTTTAGTGTAATTTGTCCAAGCAAATAATTTGGACTAAGTGGAATATGTAGGTGAAGAGGAATTTATGAATAAATGCCTCAATAAATAATAAAACCAATAAAATAAATACAAAAATATACAACAAATATGATTTCAAAAATAATTATTTATTTTTTGTAATACAAATATAATTCAAACATATAATTGGCGATATCTGATCATCTTGATTTTTTACATGAATATTCTACTCAACGAATCCTAAAAAGTAAATGATTCAGATTAATGAAATTAGCCCCAAAATAAACCTACTAAGCCTAAATCTTTCTCTCAAGTTAGCAACCAACTTGAGCAAACCTAAACCCATATATATTCTATGGGCCTAGGACGAGAAGTTTGGTTATGACTTTTCATAAGTTTACAGTCCACATTTTGGATTGGAAGGTGTTGCCCGAAGTATGGGACTCATCATAGGTCAAATTTTAATAATTCAATTTTTCATTTTGTAGAGCCTTTCGTGTATATTATTCACAAAAAAATGTGTTTATTAGATCGATTTACCGTGACCTATTCAATTTATCGCATTGTTTTCAAAAAGTGAATGACAAGTATGTTTTTGAAAATAGATTATTCATTTGTTTGTGACAGATACGATAAATTAAAATTATTTTATTATCAGATCTATTTAATTTTTTTTTTATGAATGATATACACAAAATATTGTAGAAAATAATTAATTTAAATTATCAAAATAAGACAGTAGTAAATCCAATGAACCTAGCAACACCCTCCAATCCGAAACCTAGCCCATAGGGTTAGCCAATCGGACTGAACAGTAATTTTCCGTTGTCTGATAACTTCTTAGGGCCCATCAAGATAAGGTCCAACCCATCTACGCTTTTCAAAGCCCCGTCTAATCTAAGACTACTAGAGTCCATTGGAGAAACACAAGAGCTCATTACTACAAAAACAGTTAAAAATCACACTTTGACAAATGAAAATATCTCATTTTTATTAAAAGTGTGATAAAAAAAATTAGGTTGAGATTTTAATCACACTTGATTCGATTAAATGTGACAATATTTATTTTTTATGTCACTTTTCAATTAAGTCTGATTATATATATATATATATATTTTAATCACACCTTCTAATTAATATGTGATTAAAAATCACATAAGAAAAATTAAAATGTCTCACTTTTATTAAAAGTATAATTAAAAAAATTAAAATAATTTTTTAATCACACTTAATTTAATAAATAAGATAATATTTTTTTAATTACATGTTTTAAATAAGTATGATTATAAGCACCGTTTGGGAAGATGAGTTTGTGACTTTTTGACTATTTTAGTCACAAAAGACAAAATAAACTATTTTAGTCACAACAAACAAAACATCACATCCAACCCATAATCATTACACTCTTCTCTCACAAAAAAATTAAAAAAGTCAAAAAGTCCTTCCCAAACCAAGCTTTTTAGTTAGGCTAAAATAGCCAAAAAAAAAATTAAAAAGTCAAAAAGTTAATCCACTTCCCAAACGGAGGCTATATATACTTATTTAATTATGTAAAGCCTAAAAATTTGGGCTGCTTATAGGGATGGCAATCTGAAACCGGCCTGATGGGGACCCGACCCTCCGATCCCGAATATAACGGTTATTCCCTAAAAAATACCCCCGATGGGCCGGGGATGGTGATAAAAAAAAAATCCCCAATGATATTCGGGCCGGGGCTGGGGATACATGTTTCAGTCCCAGCCCGGCCCCGGTCCCGGCCCCGAGCCCCGCCCCGCCCCGTTTGTCCCCCCGAATGATATATATATTATATATCCCGATGAGTCATCCCTATATTATATATTATATATATTATATTATATATCCCTATCTATATACTTTTTTGATCTCCATCTACTCTCTCTCTCATTCAGTCATGTAGATCTACTGTCTTTCTCTCTCAATTCCTCACATCTCTCTTCATCTCCACCGTCTCTGGTTTCTCTCTTCTCATCTTCACCATCACTCACGGCGGCTCCTCTCTCTCTTCGCAGAACTCCCTCGTCGGCAGCTCCTCTCCCCTCGTCGATGGCAACCTTACTCCTTCTCTTCGGAAGCTCCTCTCTCTCTTCGCAGAACCCCCTCGTTAGAGGCTCTTCCTCGTAGAACCCCCACAACCACAGCCCTAAGAATGGCCACGGCGGCTCTGTTCGGCCTCAGTTCGACCGCCGATCGAGAACCTCTTCCTGTCGATCATGTCGTTCATGCCGATCGAGAACCTCTTCCTCTCGATCGTGTCGTTCATGCCGATCGAGAACCCCTTTCTCTGCCGCAAATAGGGTGCTTGTTCTTGATCTCTCTCTGAATGTTTTAGATTTTTTATTTTTTACATTTGAGCTCTTGAATATATATTTTAAATCTGGGTGTGTTGTTGTTGTTGTTATTATTGATGATGATCATGATCATGAGGATGATGAAGAACATATATGATTTGGTGGTGTTGTTGGATCTGTTGTTGTTGTTGGATATCTATATTGTTGTTTGTTTTTTTTTTTTTTTAACCGGGGAGTTTTCGGGGTCGGGGAAACCCGATCCCCGTTAGGGGCGGGGGTGGGGACGGTGATAAGCTCCCCGTTGGGGATCGGGGACGAGGAGTGTGATCCTCGGCCCCGCCCCGCCCCGTTGCCATTCCTAGCTGCTTAATAAGGTGTTTTGGGAAGATGGTAAAAAGCTAGCTTTTAGCATTTTACCAAGCTTTTTGGCCTTTTTAGAAAGTGATTTGAAAAGTTGGTAAAAAGTGCTTTTGACTTTTTTTATTAATATTTATTTATGATGTCACATCACAATAAAATGACCAAACTACCCCACCCAATTTAGAAATTTTACATTTTCATCCATATATAACCTTAAATAATATAAAGGATATAATTATAATTTTATATGTAACTTTTTTTTCAACTTGTCAAATGATTTTTTACTAAAAAAGCTAATGTAGCTTTTTTAGAACCAAGCTAAAAACGTGACTTTTTATCGTGTTGCCAAAAGACCACATTGATGATGGTCATAGAATAATGACTTATTTGCTTACCTCTCTCATCTCTCTCTCTCCCCTTTCCTTTCCTTCGTCTTTTCTTCTGTTTTTTTCCTCTTTCAGTCCATCTCTTTTGTAGCTCTTCTAGGTTTTCTTCTCTTACTTCTTGCTTCCTGATGTTGTTGTGTGCTTTGGAGCTAATCTATCAGAGTTTTGAACCATATCTTCAGATTCAATCAAGGAAATTTATTTTTCTTCTACAGAGGGTTTTTCGAAGATCGATTTCTGAGTTTTGATACGGTAAATTTTGTCATTTTGTTATTTTTTTCTCTTCCTTATTTGTTCTTTCTGTTGTTAAATGTTTGATTTCATTATGATTTTGTTGTGTGCTTTGGAGCTAATCGACAATGTTGAACCATATCTTCACATTCAACCAAAGAAATTGATTTTTCTTCTACAGAGGGTTTTCGGAAGATGGATTTCTGAGTTCTGATACGGTAAATTTTGTTTTTGTTTTTTTTTAATTTTTAATTTTTAAATTATATTCTTATTTGAAAATTAAAGTGTACTAAATAAAGTAAGTGCTGCAATGTTTTTGGGTAACTTTAGATTTTTCTATCGTTTTTCTTGTTATCGATTTCATTTTCTTTGGTTTATATGATTACCATGACTTGTGGGTATTTCTATTTTGGGCATTCATCCAGGTATGACTCCTAAATATTTGAGTTTTGTGTAGATCAATAACTTAATTTGTGTAATTCAGAAAATTTTAATGGTTTATTATTTAGCATGGCAATTTTTGTCTATGATAATTTTTTTTTTTAGTTAATTTTTATGGGTTTTATATGTTGTTAAACTTTTAGGGTTTGTGCAAATAAAGAATTAAAAACTCAATTTGTGTGATTCAAAACTTTTTTTGGTGTTTTCCTATTTGGCTTTGAAATGAATTTTGAATATGTGTTTAATGCCAACGATTGAACTTCAAAACCCAATTCTGGCTCTGACATACTAAACATATAATCTATGAAGCACGGGTATAGATACGAGTACTGGTACGATACGGATACGTCGATACGGTAAAATCTAAAAAAAAGTTGTAAAAAAATATTTATTTTTAATTTAGAGTAATGCAAAAATTAATTAAATGGTTTAATTTATTAAGATCCAACCTATAATTAACATTTAATGTCAAAAGTAAAAATAAAAATAAAAATTAAATGTCAATATATTAAATAACTTACAAACCACAATTTAATTTTAAAATCATGCTAAGCATAAAATTAAAAATAAAAAAGAAGTGTAGTGAAAGGAGTTTTATCTCTGTAGTAGAACAAAATATTGTTTCAACTGAGGTACGGTACGACTTAAGTATATACTAGGTACGTCTCGGTACGCCAAAAATTACGAAGAAATAATTTGAGTACGTGTTTCGTTTACCCGGTATGTATGTAGAAGTACTATACGAGATACCATACGTCGGTAAGTACCTAGTATGGGTACGACATGTTTTTCGAAGTATCCATGCTTTATAGCATATAATCAATATTATGATGGAATTTAGTTATTTAGGTTGAATACTAGAGATTTTGTTCTTTTTAAAGATAATATCCATTGGGTGTTTGGATTTTGTGCTTGAATAATTTGATAAAATACTTGGAAGACAAATTGCCACATAATCACTGACGTGGTTAAAAAGTTGTAGGTTTAAATAGTTCCCTTCACCAACAAGTATGTTCTTGCTAATTCTCTTAGCCGAAAACTTTTTTATTTATTTTGTCCTATGTTTAATTTTTGAGGAATTGAATAGATGATTGATATGGTGGTGCAATTCTATTTTTGTTACTTGCTTTGTGTGGTAGTTGTGCTTTGTCTGTCTTCATCTTCCTTCTTTGATCATGAATGGAGGTATTGTGAGAGTTTGCCTAACAAAGTTAGGATTTCTTCTTTCTTTCCATGTACTAGACATTATGCTTCTTTTTTTTTTTAGGGGGGGGGGGTGTGCATAAAATGGGGGTTTTCATGTTTTTTTTTTTTTTTTGGTTTACTTGCTTTAGGATTGTGGGATTGTTGTGCTTTGTCTTCGTCTTCCTGCTTTGATCATAAACTTCTATGAGAGTTTGTCTAACAAAATTAAGATTCTTACCGTCTTTCAGCTACTGTACACTATTTTATTTCTTTATTTATTTGCACAGGGTCTGATTTTTAATTTTTCTTTGTTAACATTTTTGTTTTGTTTACTTCTTTTTCTATTTCTATATCTAGAACATTTCCCATCTTCATCTCTTATTTATTTATTTATTATTATTAAATTTAAATTTGATAAAAAAAAATTCAAAATTCATCTCAAAATCATTTCATTAAATTAAGAGTTTTTTTTTAATCAAATTAAATACTCATCAAATCCTTTATCAAATTTAAATTTGGTGAAAAGAAAATTTTGGAATAAGAGTGAAATTTTTTTAAAAATTTTGATAAAAATTTAATGAAACAATATTACCTAACTTTTTTTCTTCCCTTTTCAAATTTTTATTTAAATCTATAATCCAAACTCAACAATTAAGTTGTGTCTCTAGACCAGCTTTGTAATAAAATTGAAGCGTGAATGATCGCATAGGTCACTCATTAATCCGCAAGGTGGAAACAATCACCTTTAAACGTTGGCAATTCAATTTACAAATTTAATTACATTGTGTTTGAATCATAAATTTTGAAAAAGAATTAATCACTATTCAAATTCATGATCCAAACGTAGGATTAAGGTACATTGACAACATTATCATTCAAAAGATAACAATTGAATCACCGGGTTGAAACAAGGGAAGCTAATAAGTTTTTTTGAAGCAAAACAAATAAAATACAAAGAGAGTACTAATTAGTATATCAATTAGTATATTAACGAATTATGTGATATAATTTTAAATGTTTTGAATATTTGTAATTTGTATAATGGGTGAGTCTATAGTTTTGAAGTGACAACGTTCAAGCATAGTTGATATACTGATTGGTATACCAATTATTTCATGTAGCACTATTGTATTATTATTATCAACTAATATATATAATAGGAAAACCAAAAAAAAGAAGAAAACATGCATGGGGTTGTGAATTCAACATTGGTGAATGCAACACGGTGCCGTTTGGTTTCGATGGTATTGTTGCATACTAAGGCATTGATATTTCCTACTCGAACAGCCTCCATCAAATCGTGATAAAGAGCGTCATAAGTTTAAGCACAATTAAAATGTAAGTGTGTTCAGTTAATAAACACAAAAGCATTAGGCATTAAATTTTCAACCATCAAGGAACTTGGCATTAAATTCAATATATTTTCATATTTTTTTTTGTATTTATGTAATTTTTTTTATAAAAAAATTCATAAATATTTTACTTTTTAAGTATATATAGATTAAATGTATCTAAAAATTAAAAAAAAAAATTGACTAAAATATTACAAAAGTTTATTAAAAAAAATAAAAAATAAAAAATATGTTTGAAAACTCAAAACTAAACAAAGTTCTCTTAATAAAAAAATCATCCTCTTTCAAAAGAATGAAATTTTGAAAACATCCAATATTAATGATTTTTTATTCTTTTGTAACATATTTAGGGTGGGAAACCAAACACAAGAATTTTTTTTTTCTTTTTTTCAAAAATATGTCTTACATCAATTTCCTCAAACAAAAATATTGTAAATGGAAATCACCTTATTTGATTCCAATTTTCTGGAAATTGAATATTCACTGCTGGGAAAATGACTTTTAGCGGCGTTTTAAAAACGCCGCTATATGTATGAAAAACGCCGCTAATTCCTTTAGTGACGCTTATCACAAAACGTCGAGGACGCGGCCGTCGCTATAAGTTTATGACGCTTTAAAAACGTCGTAAAATTAATATAGGCGGCGTTTTTAAAAACGCCGCTAAATGCGATAAATAATAATAAAATGACATCATCCAATATTTAGCGACGTTTTTAAAACGCCGTGATAGATTTTTTTATTTTAAAAAAAATGTCCGTTGGCACTGTAGTGGCGTTTTGAAAAAACGCCGTTATAGCTCTTTTTTAAAAAAAAAAAATTCCTGAATCTGTTATATTTAACTAAAAAACATATCTGTAATAAAGCTAAAAAATAACAATAATATGAATAAAATTTTACAGCTACTTCAATATATTGACTAAATAAACATTACATGATTGTGTCTGAACCAAAATCAAACAACAAACACAATCAAAAAATAAAAAGAAAAAATAGATTAAGTCATTTGCTTGCACATGCAGATGCAATGGAATAGCCAAGCATATTACACATCATTACACTGCATCAGTAAATTTCCAAGCTTTGGATCAGTAAATTTCCATTTGTAGTTTGAAAATGAACTGGTCCATAGCTGTGATCCGTGATCCTAAAATAACTGCTGATGATGAATCTTCCGTGCCATGCTTGTCCTTGAGTGGTGTATGAGGACCACGAACAATGCATTTTGCTTTTGCTCCGTATTCAAGAGTAGAAATCGTCTTGTGCATCTCCTTGGGATCGGGGCTAGCACACAATATCATCAAAATCTTCGACTTATCATCCTCAAATGAATCCTAAAGACAAAAAAAAAAAAAAAATGAACACAACACAAGGATTTGAAAAATAAAGATTTAAAAAAAATCAGAAAACAGAATCATGTTAAACTTTATATGACAATATTATGACTGAAATTTACCTGCAAAAGCATAGTCAACTTGCTGTCTCTGAACGGCACGTGAGAATCACCATTTGCAATGGACTCTACCACTCTCTTTAGTGCTATATTTCCTTGGTTGATCTTTCCAGTCTGCACTTTCAATGGAAAATAAATTAATAATTTTACTAATTAAAACCTCGAATCAGTAGAAGGGACCTTCATAATTTTTCAGAAAGCTACGAATAGAGCATTGTTTAAAAATAATACCTGCATTTTGGCTTCCAAACCATTTTGACCAGCTTGCTCAATATTTTCAGAACCAGCCATGTCAACAAGCATAAGCTGTCCTCCCATAGTTGGGACATCAAGAATTACCTGTGAAAAAACAAAGAAGTGCATGTTCAAGTAAATAGGATTCCATGAATAAGGTATCCATCAAAAAGAGGCACAGAGAGAGAGAGAGAGATTCAAACCATGCAGTGGCTTCGAGAGCTCCTCTCATTGCAGAGTGTGCTTTTGACAATCCTTCGCTTCTCAACTTTTTGGATCTCTTTTGATATCTTTGCTGCTTCATTTCCACAGATAAAGGTTGCATTCTTCGCCTTCTTTCCCATCACTTCAAGTCTTACCTGCAAATGCAAAGTGAAGATTTGAAGTTACTAATAGAGAACAAAGTACCCACATAAGCACACATGGGCAAACAAGTGACCTAATGGTAAGAACGGTAGCATTTGTCCCATGGTCAGAGAAAATTGAACTACCAGCCTAATTCCAGGCTAACATAAGACAGACATCTAAGGAAGGATAAGGCCTATCATTCAATTGACAGAAACCAGAAAAACTGTGAATAAGTGTGAGTGCAAAACAAAAGAAATAAATCCTAAGAAGAATTATGCCTAGGTTGCATTCATGAAGTCCTTTTTCTCCTCAAACTCAACATCTTATGTTTCCATAATTCAACACAATAGACTCCAATCAATTTTTTCTTTGGTAGGCTGACGTAAACATCATAAAAAAGTATAGCTCAAAAAATGCAATCCTTTTACCCTCAAAATCAAAATGTGTGTGATAATTGGGAAATTTATCTGTTCATGCATACAGTTTGAAATGTCATCCCTAATCCCTTGTATGCTTTTGATTAAATGATTGCTCACCTCTTGTCTGCTTTTGTGTGGCTTGACTTGAGCTAGGACCTACAAAACACAGATACATGGCATGCCACAATCAGTAAATGTTTACCATTGCTAGCGAGTTAGAAATCACGCTGCAGCGTGTGTCAAAGAAGCATATTATCAGCACACCTGAGGTGAAGATGAGAAAGTTAAAATAGAACAAACATACAAGCATATAAGTGTATATCCACCAGCAAAGGACTTTCATTATTACAGTGAGCCGGTTCCCTCAACAACCATGATGACCAGAAGCTCTCAAGTAATTTTCATGAACATGTTTTCATGCAAGTGGGGCAAGAAAAAGTAATTCACGAGAATATTTAATGCTATAAAAATAAAACAAGTAAACAAGATTTTGATACTTAGTCAGATTTTTCAGGAAATTAGTGTTATGTATGTTAAAGTTGCTTTATTTGAAAAGCAACAGTGTTCTTTTGTTTCACTAGAAAATGGAATCTTTGGGAGAAACATCATAACAATTTGCATTGGACATGTACAATTTTGAGTATTGATGTTGGTATTTTTGATAAAGTAGTACATCTGACAATCCCCAGACCCCACAGTATGGGGAACCTCATGCATTAAGACTGCCGTTGTATGTAACGGCAGCAAACAGCATATTTTGGAAAATTTAACTGACTCTAAAAGTAAATATGAAATGAAGAAAGACAAATTTCTCCATTTTTAAGAATGTAACATAATGAGTGAGTATGCGGTCAACATAGCTTGGTCTTCCTTGCACCACTAACGTAATTTCTGTGCAACATTTTAAAAATAATTTTGAAGATTTAGCCACTAATACCAAATGGAGAATAAATGCCCCCCATTTCTGTTTAATGCAAATGTAACATCTAAAGAATTGATATTATTTCAGAAATTTAATGTATATACCTGAGTGGCTGTCCCAAAGCAGGTCCACGGGAAGGGAGGCGATGCAAGGAAGCTGCCTCTTGGAGTTGAATAAGTGATGCATAAGCACTATTTGGTTTCGAAATGAGCTGATCATGACTCCCGGTCTCCACTATCTTTCCACCTTGAACAACAGCTATTACATCTGCATTTCTAACAGTAGAAAGCCGATGGGCCACAACAATAGTTGTCCGTCCCACCATCACACGATCAAGTGCCTCCTGTACACTCTTCTCAGACTCCGCATCAAGAGCGCTTGTAGCTTCATCCAGCAGAAGTATTGAAGGATTCTTTACTATTGCTCGTGATATTGCAATTCTCTGCTTCTGTCCACCCGATAATTGTATTCCCCTTTCACCCACCTGCAAATGAACTTCAATTGTTACTCCTTTCACCCAGAATATAAAAATCCTCCCATCCTAATGTTCTCTTAGGCAATGTTTGGATCAAGGACTTGAGGAAGGATTTGCAGCGGGAAAGGAATTAAGAAAATAAAAGTGAATGAAATAGAAGATAAACTTTTGTCACATTTTCCTTGACTTTTCCTTTTCCTTTTCCTTTCCCTCTCCAAATTCTAATCCAAACACAGCTTTAAAGATTAAGATCACAACGTGCTAACTTTACAGTGTCAATTTTCAAATTTCATGTATATATATATACCAACAGTTCCATATACCTGGGTTTCCAATCTATCAGGAAGGTTGTTGATGAAAGTGATTGCCTCTGAAAGTTTCGCAGCACGTGTAATCTCTTCGAGGGTGGCATCGTCTTTCCCATAGAGAATGTTCTCCCTAATGGTTGTAGCAAAAAGTGCAGGCTCTTGATTAACCAACCCAATCTGTTGCCTGAGCCACTGGAGGTCAAGCTCTCTGATATCGGTTCCATCTAATAGTATCCGTCCAGAGAGAGGCTCGTAGAAGCGCTCAATCAAGGATACAACCGTGCTCTTTCCCGACCCACTTCCTCCCACAAGGGCTACAATCTTCCCAGAAGGTATGGGAAAAGCATACCTACACTCTAGAAAGTGTCACTGCCAAAGTTGCAGACCAATGTCATTTCACATGATTAATTATTATCACTTTATAATCAAATAGGCCCAAATTTTAATAGGTATGGGAAAAGCATAATAAACTTGCTTCCAATTTTATGTTAAATCTAACATACTGAAGAAACATCTAAACAGGCCCAAGATGTACAAGAAATCATGTTCACTGAAAATGCAAAATGGAGGCACCAGAAGTAACGAAGGACTTGTTCATATGCTACCTTCCAATTTCAATGGACCAACTCATAGATTCATCGAAATACAATAAGAGGCACAACGGACTAATTCAAAAAATTGCTTGAATAAAGAGAAAGGGGCAAAGACTTACAGTCCGGCAATGACAACATTGAGCATGGTAGTGAAAGAATCTCCTCCATTGGCAATGTTCTTATGAACAACAATGCTCGTATACCAAACAAGCAATGACCATGAAAGAAAAAGGACACAGTGCAAGGTGCCAAGCCCCAGGCCCTTGGCTAGTCCTGCTTTCCTCCCGTACTTGTAAGTGTCCAAGAGTGCTGCTCTATACAATCTCACTGCCTTTTCTTCTCCTGCAAATGCTTGAACTGTTCTCACATTTCCTATCACCTGAGAATTGCATAAAATGAGGAGAGAGAGAGAGAGAGAGAGAGAGAGAGAGAGAGAGAGATCTGTTCTACTAAACCGGGTGAATTACATTTCTATTCTATTCCTAATCATAACCCAACAGAGCACCAAATTGAGACATCTCCACAAAATGCACAAGAGAGGGCTAAAAATTAGAGATGAAGCAAATGCAAAGCCTCTGGACTTACATGGGGTATTATTGAATTTGACAATGTTCACTTCAAGATTTTTATTCATCTGAGCAAAAACAAATTGCATGTGTACAGTGCGGATATTATATATAACTAGAAGTAGGCACATATTGCGATAGTTATCTAAAAGATCATACCAAGGGTACACTAATTCATCATTCATGCAACTATAGTTACCTGCTCAAGTGGAAAATATCAAGCAAAGTTCATACATACCAGCTGAAACAGAGCCATGTGATGTACTACCGCTACGTGATGTGGTAGGAAGACTGCCTAGTGGATGCCATGATGCCGGTGGATCGGGTATGACTTTCGTCTTGAGTGTGGTCTGAGTCTCATCTGAACTAGAACTACTAGAGCTTGATTGCTCGCTTTCACCAGAAGAATGGTCAGAGCTAGAACTCATAGATAATATCTATAAAAAAACTACAAACATAAGAGTAAGGACATAATAATCTATAAATATCTACTGCATTCAAAACAAAATAAGAGTACATGAAAGGTAAAAATAGCCACAAAGGTACAAAAGCAAAGATTTTATTAACTTTTATTACAAGTTGGTTAAAAGGCCCCAACAAAATGAGGGACAACCATGTACACACGATGTAAAAGAGGTATATGTAATTAGAAGCATTGTTCCTTCTCTATTTTTTGCAAAGATTGGGGTATAATGGCATCCAAGCATGTGATTAACAAAGTATTCCCCCCCAATTATGCAGGGTGTGGCTCCAAAGTTTTCAACTTGATTTGTAAAGAAAAGCATGTGTGTAGGATACATTAATTCGAATAACTCTATTTCAGATTATAGAATGGAGGGAGAAAATTTGAAAACTACATATATTGACTGTATTCGACGTAGTCTAATCTGAGCTACTTAGTTGAAATAATAATCTCCACTTGAAATGCATCAACATTTTGAACTCAGTGATATCTCTTATCAATCTTTTGAAGTTTTATCTTGTTGTAATGACATCTACTTTTGACAGGAAAATATTCGAAAGCAGCAATTCTTGGCAGTGGGGTGCACAAATCAGGTAATGAACTTACTAAGAGAGCCAGTAATACTCACCCAATTGTGCTCTTATTATGTTCATGTTAAATATGATTTCGAGCTAGTCATATCTTGCAGTTCCAAAATGGCATGCATCTGCCTTTCAGCTTGGGTGTTGAGCAACAGGTTCGACATTTGAAGGAGCCAAACTTGCCTCCCAAAAGGTGAGTGGCATGTCAATCAAGCATCAGATTTGTTTTGCATGCATGAAAACATGCTCTGTTAAAAGTTATTATGCTCTGTTAATCAAGATTCATTTCAAATGTCAGTCTCATTACAAAACTAAATCTAAACCACACCATCAGTCAATATTCTAGATAAATTTCAAAACAATTTTCTAGTTTCTTAGCTTTTCTGTTATTGTAGACGAAAGATTCCTAGCAAAAAGTAATCAATAATATTCAAAAATCACATGCAAGAGATAGCAAGAGAGAAAGAGGCCCCCTGAATCTCTAAATCACAGAGCTGAACTGACAGAGATAACTAGGGTTTAGACAGCACAGAGAGCGAGAGAGAGAAAGGGGGAGAGAGAGAGAGTAGCTCACCGATCTGAATCGATTTTGAGAGAGAACTTCGAAATGGCTCGGATGAATCACCGATCTGAATCGATTTTGAGAGAGAACTTCGAAATGGCTCGTATGAATCGCCGATCTGAATCGATTTTGAGCGAGAACTTCGAACAGTGCAGAGAGGGCGAGAGAGACGGAGAGAGAGAGACCGCGAAAGTGAGAGTGAGAGTGAGAGTGAGAGCGCGAGAGTGAGATTGAGATTTTCGCTTATACTGCTATCATATTCAAAATAAAGGTGAAACAGGAGAGAAGGAGGGGGTTGAACAAAAGACCATTCCAAGGCGTTTAAAAAACGTCTTTGATTCTTGAAACGGTGCCGTTTCAATTACAGCAAAACAAGACGTTTCTAAAACGCCGTTAAATATTAGAAACAATGGCGTTTTAAAAAACGCCGTTAAAAAAACGCCGCCTAACACCATATTTCCTGTAGTGATTTTTGTTTTGTGTTTTTTTTTTTCAGTGATTTTTTTAATATTTTAAGCAATTTTCTTTTATTTTTATATTTTAGATAAACTTAATATAAATACAATTAAGAAGTATAATATTCGTGAAAAAAAATCTTTAGGAAATTCACTAAATACCAAAAATATAAAAATATATACACATATACATGCATATGAAAATTTAGTATATTTTCATATTCTTGTGTATTTATTGATATTTTAAAATATTTTTTTTATAAATATTTTATTGGGATTTTTATTGATAAATCTCATTTAGAAGTGTTTTAACTCAAGAAGTTTATGAAGGAATTTTTTAACCCATTTAATCCCATGTATGTATAGTTTTATTCCATAAAGTCATTTTTCTTGATTTACACTATTTTCTTGGACACTTATGCCCTTATATTTAATTTTGATACCTTTACAAATATTTTTTGAACGGTTAGCAATTTTATGATGTGAACATTCAAATTTTAAAATTCACATTGGTAGGAATGTAAAATTGGCCCGTGGGCGGCCCGAAAACCCGCCCGCGAGCTGGGGCAGGCCCGGCCCGTTGACAATGTGAATATTCACATTGACATGTTAACATTCACATTAATAGGAGTGTAAAATTGGCCTACATCCTGTGGCGGCGCGAAACCCCCCCGCGGCCCATGGGCGGCCTAGGGCAGGCCTGGTCCGGCCCGTTGACAATGTGAATATTCACATTGACATGTTAACATTCACATTGATAAGAATATAAAATTGGCCCACGGCCCATGGGCGGCCAAAAGCCCGCCCGCCGCCCGGGGCGAGCCCGGCCCGGCCCGTTGACAATGTGAATATTCACATTGACATGTTAACATTCACATTGATAGGAGTGTAAAATTAGCCCGCGCCTCGTGGCTGCCGGAATCCCGCCCACGGCCCATGGGCCGCCCGGGGCGGGCCCGGCCCGGCCTGTTAACAATGTGAATATTCACATTGACATGTTAACATTCACATTGATAGGAATGTAAAATTAGCCCGCGTCTCGTGGCTGCCGGAAACCCGCCCACGGCCCATGGGCCGCCCGGGGCGGGCCTGGCCCAGCCTGTTGACAATGTGAATATTCACATTGACATGTTAACATTCACATTGATAAGAGTATAAAATTGGCCAGCGGCCCAGAGCGGGCCCGACCCGGCCCGTTGACAATGTGAATATTCACATTGATATGTTAACATTCACATTAATAAAAGTGTAAAATTGGCCCGCGGCCCATGGGCGGCCCGAAGCCCGATCGCAGCCCGAGGCTGGCTTGGCCCGACTCGTGACAATGTGAATATTCACATTGACATGTTAACATTAACATTGATAGGAGTGTAAAATTTGTCTGCTACTTGAAGCTTGCCTATGGCTCGGGGTAGGCCCGGCCCGTTGACAATGTGAATATTTACATTGACATGTTAAAATGGACGTTGATAGGAATGTAGAATTGGCCCGCAGCCCATGGGCTGCCCAAAGCCTGCCCACGGCCCCGGGCAGGCTCGTTTCGGTCCGGGCCCGAGCATGTCTGAGACTCTAGGTTAGGGCCTAGGTCAACACTTTGAAGCCCGGCCCGGCCCATCGGCCAGCTTAAGGCCCATTCAAGGCTCGGTCCGAGGCCTAGCCCGCCTGTGGCGCAATGTATTTTTTTGTGGAAAATAATAAAATTTTGGTAGAAAAAATTAAAAAGAATTAAAAAAAAATGGCTAGGCCTGCCCAAGCATGACCTAAGCTCGAGGCTAGGCCCAGGCCCACTGGCTCGACCTGAGGCTCGATCCATCGGCCCGTCTAAAGCCCGAATACCCTTGTGCCAAGCCTAGGGCCTGGGCCTAATTTTTGGCCCGTGGGCCGGCCCGACCCGGCTCGGGAAAGGCTCGTTTGGGCCCAGGCTCAAGCCTAGTCTGAGACCCTAGGCTAGGGCCTAGGGCATCACTTTGAAACCCGGCCTGGCCCATCAGCCCGGTTAAGGCCCATTCAAGACTCTCTCCGAGGCCCAGCCTGAGCCGAGGCCTAGTGTCTTTTTTTGTGAAAAATAATAAAATTTTGGTAGAAAAAATTAAAAAGAAATAAAAAAAAATGGCCAGGCCTGCCTCGGGCTGCCCACGGGTTGTGGGCGGGTTTCGGGCCACTACGAGGCACGGGCTAATTTTACACTCCTATCAATGTGAATGTTAACATGTCAATGTGAATATTCACATTGTCAACAGGCCGTGTCACGACCCAAACCCGGCCCTATGGGTTTAGCACCGTAACCGACCAATAATCCGAGATTACCGAAGGCCTACTTAACAGTAGTACAGTAAAACAGAGTTCAGGGCCCAGCGGAAGCCAATACAGTAAATAAATAATGTCCATTGAGCTGTGACAGCTTGTATGCCAAAAAGATTTTTCATGCATTCACACATACAAACAGTACAGTCTATACAAAATTTACAGTCACACAGTACAGGGACCTAATCCCTTGATCACAGTACAGTTAGCAGCTGACAGTCTATACAGTAATCCAAACAGTATGGGGACAGACGGGGGGAAACAAAACACCCCAAAGCCATAGCATGGCAACTCAGAACCTCTCAGTGAGGCACAAAGGTTGGCTTGACAAAACTGGAGTCTAACCCACGTTCCTAGCTCCGATCTGGTGGCTGAGCACCTACATATATATAAAAACAGTGAGCTAAAGCCCAGTGAATAACATAATGCGTAAAGAGGTCAAGAATGAAATGTCCTTACAGTAATGAAAGCAGTTCATTAAACAATACTTCAGTCTTTCAGTCAGAACAGTTATTCAGTCATATGTGGTACATCCATTAGCATAGCAGTAAACAGTAGGTCTTAAAGACCGAACAGTAATGATGGCCATCAATCAGTAAACAGTAGTGGTTCCACGAGGGAACCGACAGAGATCTCTGTAACAGTAGCAGTATATAACAGTTGCTAAGGATGCCACAATACATTTCAGAATATAGGACATACATTCAAACGATTAACAATAATTACTTCAGAAAACAGTTCCGTTAAACAGTCGGAAAACATTCTCAGTTGAACATATCTTTACACAATTGTTACTCACAGAGTTTGGGCTACAGTATGGTAGAGCGTGTCTCCCCAGTCGCCAACCCTACACAGTTCACAGGTTGAACACACACTAAGCTACACAGTTGGGAAATTTCATAACTTAATCCCTAATTTGCCTTGGTGTGTTCTACATCTATATCCTCAACAAGATATCTTAAACTATGTCTAAGAATGCCTAGAATGAGATGAGGATGCAAAGATATACTCAAAAAGCAGTTTCAGAATATTCAGAAAAACAGAGTCCCGCTCGAGCGCAGGATTACCTGCTGGAGCGGACATGCAACAAAGGTACACGCTCGAGCGTAAACTTTCACGCTCGAGCGTACTGTAAAAGTACTGGATGGGTGAAATCTCCGCTTGACGCCCGCTCGAGCTTGAGACACATGATTCCGCTCGAGCACCCAATCCTCCGCTCGAGCGGACTGTAAAACAGTGGAGAGGTACTGGATGCTCGGATTCCACGCTCAAGCGGCACTATCCCCCGCTCGAGCGGAAGTGCAAAATCTAGAAATTCCAAATTGCACCTCCAAGCCAAAAACCAAGTTCAAAAGCATCAAAACCGATCCTCTTGGGCCCATTTTCTGGAAAACTCTTATAAACACATGGAATAACATGATTCAAAGCTCAATTTGAGAAATCAAAGCCCAAGGGAGTTTAATTCAAACTCAAATTCAAACCATTTTTCAAGAACAAGATGAACATGCAAACATGCATGAAATTTAAACAACTTTGAAGCTCAATTTGATGCTCTAAGGAGACAATTGATCTAAAAACAAGTTGAAAACATGGACCATTACAAAATTATGGACATGCATGTACCATTTTACCATGAATTCAACTCAAAACTCATCAATTCAAACATGCATGCATGAATTATGCTCTATATCAACATGTATGAACTAAAACATGACATAGCTCTACAATTTAACATGGACCATGCAAGAATTAGCTTAAACACAAGACTGAGAAGATGAAATCCTTACCTAAGTCTTGAGTTAGAAGACTAGGAGCTCAAATATGCAATCTATACTTCAATTACCAAGCAATTCAAGATGAACAATTCAATCTCTCACTCTCTCTCCCTCTTGGTCGACTATGGAAAGGAGAAAGGCTGAGCAATGTTTTGATTTAAGTGTATAAGTGTATACAAGGCCCAAAGGTGTGTGAGATAGTGGCCACTAAGTGTGGCAAAATGGTAATTACGACAACTATTGCAATTTAACTCGTTTTAATCTAATTTAATCATACCTAATCAGTTTTCAGATAATTACACCATAAAATCACATAAATTATGATGATCATAAAACTTCAATCAATTCTGGATTCGGCCGCCGATAAGGCCTTCAATTAGCAGTTTAAACATAAAACACAAACAGATCAAATAATCAATCAAACAGATAGAATACAATTTAATATACACACTCAGTCAATTCAGTTCCAGTTTTCAGTCAGTCAGTTCAGTACTTTAACCGGTCCAATTATCAGTCATAATCAGTTCAGTTTAACGGTAATCAATGTTTATCGGTAATCGGCCAGTCATTAATCGGTAAACAGTAGGAGGGTTGTTACATTCTCCCCTTCTTATAAAGAGTTTAGTCCTCTAAACTCGAGTTACCTTCATTCTGGAAGAAGACAGGGTTCAGTGGAAACAGTTCAGGATATCTTTTAGCCATGTCATCTTTCCTTTCCCAAGTGGCATACACACCACCATGGTCTTGCCAGTCAACTTTCACTAGCGGGATCTCCTTGTTCCTCAGTTTCTTGATCCGTCTGTTTACAATCTGTATAGGCCGTTCCTCTTAAGTGTAGTCATCACTTAACACTACCCGAGTAGGCTCAATTACATGGAAGGGATCCCGGAGATAATCTCTTAACATCGAAATGTGGAAAACGTTATGCATGTGCTCCATTTCAGGAGGGAGCGCAACTTGATACGCCACCGGATTAATTTTCTCGATAATCTCATACGGTTCGACATATCTTGGCGTTAACTTGCCTTTGACTCCAAAACGAGTCTGGCCCTTCATTGGTGTCACTTTCACAAAAACATGATCACCCACTTCATACTCTCTGTCCCGTCTTCTGACATCCGCATAACTCTTCTGTCGACTCTGAGCAGTTTTCAATCTCTGTTGCATCAGTTTCACTTTCTTAGTTGTTTCATAAACAATCTCGGGCTCGAGCAAAGGCCCGTCTCCAACTTCTGCCCAGCAAATCGGAGATCTACATTTTCTGCCATACAATGCCTCGAAATGCGCCATACCAATACTCGAATGGTAACTGTTGTTGTAGGCGAATTCAGCCAAAGGTAAATGGCTTTCCCAGTTTCCCTGAAAATCAAGGACACACATTCTCAGTAAATCCTCCAGAGTTTGGATGGTCCTTTCTAACTGTCCATCTGTCTGAGGATGATAGGCACTACTCAGCCTCAATTCAGTACCCAATGCAGTCTGTAGACTTTGCCAAAACCTCGATGTAAACTTCGAATCCCTATCAGAAACAATAGACACAGGCACTCCATGCAGTCTCACAATTTCATCAATATAGATAACAGCCAATTTGTCCGCATTATAGATTGTCTTGACAGGTAAGAAGTGAGCAGATTTGGTTAGTCTATCAACAATAACCCAAATTGAATCCATACCTTTCCTGGAGCGAGGTAACCCAACGATAAAATCCATCGTGATATGCTCTCATTTCCACTCTGGTATGGGTAGGGGTTGCAATAATCCGGCAGGTCGTTGATGTTCAGCTTTGACTTGTTGACAATGAAGACATTTGGACACAAAGTCGGCAATTTCTTTCTTCATTCCTGGCCACCAGAAATTCTGTTTCAGATCTTGGTACATTTTCGTATTCCCCGGGTAGATAGACAATTTTGAATTGTGGCCCTCTTGCAGAACTCTTCTTTTCAGTTCAGTGTCATTCGGCACACACAGTCTTTCTTGAAATTTCAGTACATTGTTCTCGAATTTGAAACCCGGTCTCGGCTTAGACTCTCTTTTTTCGATGATCTTCTTCAAGAAGTCATCCTGTTGTTGTTTCTCTTTAATTTCTTCTATCAAGGCTGGTTGAGCAGAGATAGCGTCTAGCGTTCCACCTTGTTCTCTCAAAACAACTTCAATTTCAAAATTTTCAAGGTCACCAAGCAGCTCTTTCTGTCCGGTGAGCAAACAAGCTAAGTTGGCAATTGACTTTCGGCTCAATTCATCGGCCACAGTATTGGCTTTTCCCGGATGGTACAAAATCTGTAGATCGTAGTCTTTGATCAGTTCTAGCCATCTGCGCTGTCTCATATTTAGTTCCTTCTATGTGAGGAAATATTTTAAGCTCTTGTGGTCAGTGTATACTTCACATGTCGCCCCATACAGATAGTGACGCCAAATTTTCAGCGCAAACACCACCGCAGCAAGTTCCAGGTCATGGGTCAGGTAGTTCTTTTCATGTGGTCTCAACTGTCGGGAGGCATAAGCAATAACTCTCCCATTCTGCATTAAAACACACCCCAAACCCTTATGAGAAGCATCACTAAATACAGTATAACCATCCGTACCTGAAGGTAAAGTCAAAACCGGCGCAGTCACAAGTCGAGTTTTCAATTCTTGGAATGCTGATTCCCTTTGGTCAGTCCAGTCAAATGATATCCCCTTCTGTGTCAGTTGAGTTAACGGCAAGGAAATTTTGGAGAAATCTTTGACAAATCTTCTGTAATACCCAGCCAATCCCAAAAAGCTTCGGACTTCAGTCACATTTGTTGGTCTAGGCCAGTTCACTACAGCTTCAATTTTCTGCGGATCAACGGAAATTCCATTTTTGCTAACAACATGCCCCAAAAACATAACATTGTCAAGCCAAAATTCACATTTAGACAGTTTAGCATACATTTTCTGTTCTCTTAGGGTCTGCAGGGCAAGTCTCAGATGATGTTCATGTTGTTCTATACTTTTGGAGTAAATCAATATGCCATCAATAAATACTACAATGAAATCATCAAGGTATGGTTTAAAAATTCTGTTCATGAGGTCCATAAAAGCAGCAGGGGCATTCGTGACTCCGAACGGCATAACTAAAAATTCATAATGGCCATACCTCGTTCTAAAAGCAGTTTTATCAATGTCTTCCGGTTTAACCTTCAGTTGATGATACCTCGATCTGAGATCAATCTTGGAAAACACTTGTGCACCCTGTAACTGATCAAATAAATCATCAATACATGGCAATGGGTATTTATTTTTCACAGTTACCTTGTTCAATTCACGGTAATCAATGCACAGTCTCAGCGAGCCATCTTTCTTCTTTACAAACAAAACCGGTGCACCCCACGGTGAAGTACTGTGCCTGATAAAATTCTTGTCTAACAGTTCTTGCAATTGCACTTTCAACTCCTTCAGTTCAGTTGGGGCCATTCTGTAAGGAGCTTTCGATATCGGCTGTGTACCCGGAATTACATCAACGGTAAATTCAATCTCCCTGTCAATCAAATCCCCTAGCAGATCATCTGGAAATACATCTGGGAATTCCCTGACTATAGGAATACAATTCACATCAGTTTTAACACTATCATCAGTAGACACAGTTAGCACAGAACACAGATATCCTTTACACCCCTTTCTAATTAATTTAACGGCTTTCACTGACGAAATCAAATACGGAGGGGGTACTACTCCACTCCTATTAAACACAAATTCAGGCAAGCTAGGTGGACGGAAAACAACTTGCTTGGTCACACAATCAATAGTGGCATGATATTTTTGTAACCAATCCATCCCCAATATTACATCAAAATGATCAATGTTCAATGGCAATAAATCAATAAACAGATGCATATCCCCAACAATAATTTCACATGTAGGGTACATATAAGCACATGTAATGGATCCTCCTACGGGTGATGATACGGCTAGCAGATAGTTCATGGGTTCTAAGGGTCTATTCAATTTCTGTGAGAAAGCATGCGATACATAAGAATGTGTAGATCCCGAATCAATCAATACATATGCATTTTGTGTACAAATAGAGAGGATACCTAACACAACGGTTTCAGTATTTTGCACGTCTCCCGGTACTAGGGCGAACACTCGGCCCTGCCTCATAGGCTCTTTCCCGGTAGCTTTGGGGTTAGGCTTTGCTGCTACAGTTGATGCTGCCACGCTTGGTGCAGCTTTACTACTGGCTTGTGGAGCAGAGGGGCAGTCTTTAACCATGTGACCCACCTTGCCACACCTGTAACAGGCTCCAGATATTTTGTAGCAGACCCCTTTGTGCTTCTTGCCACACTCAGAATAGTGTGGTATGAACCCACTCCCTTGGCTGGGGCTAGTTGTTGACCCCGTATTCTGTTTTTTGTTGGCCGGGTTGTGCTTGCCTTTCTTAAATTTAAAACCCTGCCTCTTACCACGCCATTCCGACGTTGGTGTTTCAGTTTTCAGTGCTTCAATGTTTGACTCGGCCATCAATGCCCGGTCGAGAACACCCACAAAAGTCGGTAGTTTCAAAACATTTATTCGGTCAAGTATTGCAACATTAAGGCCACCCTCAAATTTTCTGGCCTTCTTGTAGTCAGTGTCCACCATGTGTGGTGCATATCTGGCAAGTTCAGTAAATTTTGTTTCATATTCCGCAACGGACATCGTGCCCTACTTCAGCTGTTCAAATTCAGTCACTTTTCTATCCCTGACACATTGAGGGAAATACTTTTCAAAGAAGGCTCCTTTGAACTGAGCCCAAGTCATAACTGTATTTTCATTACGGATAAGCATCCACCACCTTCTAGCTTCTTCCTGCAGAGTAAAAGTGGCTAACAGTACCTTGTGTGCTTCAGAGCACGGGAACACCTCAAATAATTTCTCTGTCTCAAGAACCCATGCTTCAGCTTTTAACGGTTCGAGGCCTCCCTGAAAGGACGGCAGTTTCATTTTGCTGAATTTATGGGTGAGAGCAATAATATCCCCATCATTCATATTCGCATTAGGTTCCGGCTGTACCGGAGAAGGAGGTGGGGGCTGTTGATTCTGTTGTTGTTCAAGTCTAGCAGTTATCAGTTCCATCATTCTTTCCATTCTTTCCATTCTTGCCTCGGTAGATGAGGATTCAGGTTCATTTGCATTGTTTGCATTGTCCATTTCACTATAAGCAGTTATGACAGTTTTAACAATTGTAACATAAACAGTTGCATATTTAGACAGTTATCACATCAACATGTATTTAGTCATAACATAGCCACACACTTTTCAGGTTCATGAAATGCCCTAATCACTTTTCTGGGACACCCTATAGCTCATTTGGACACGTGTGTGCGGTATGACTCGTGGTTAAGTATCGCTCTGATACCACTCTATCACGACCCAAACCCGGCCCTATGGGTTTAGCACCGTAACCGGCCAGTAATCCGAGATTACCAAAGGCCTACTTAACAGTAGTACAGTAAAACAGAGTTCAGGGCCCGGCGGAAGCCAATACAGTAAATAAATAATGTCCATTGAGCTGTGACAGTCTGTATGCCAAAAAGATTTTTTATGCATTCACACATACAAACAGTACAGTCTATACAAAATTTACAGTCACACAGTACAGGGACCTAATCCCTTGATCACAGTACAGTTAGCAGCTGACAGTCTATACAGTAATCCAAACAGTATGGGGACAGACGGGGGGAAACAAAACTCCCCAAAGCCATAGCATGGCAACTCAGAACCTCGCAGTGAGGCACAAAGGTTGGCTTGACAAAACTGGAGTCTAACCCACGTTCCTAGCTCCGATCTGGTGGCTGAGCACCTACATATATATAAAAACAGTGAGCTAAAGCCCAGTGAATAACATAATGCGTAAAGAGGTTAAGAATGAAATGTCCTTACAGTAATGAAAGCAGTTCATTAAACAATACTTCAGTCTTTCAGTCAGAACAGTTATTCAGTCATATGTGGTACATCCATTAGCATAGCAGTAAACAGTAGGTCTTAAAGACCGAACAGTAATGATGGCCATCAATCAGTAAACAGTAGTGGTTCCACGAGGGAACCGACAGAGATCTCTGTAACAGTAGCAGTATACAACAGTTGCTAAGGATGCCACAATACATTTCAGAATATAGGACATACATTCAAACGATTGACAATAATTACTTCAGAAAACAGTTCCGTTAAACAGTCGGAAAACATTCTCAGTTGAACATATCTTTACACAATTGTTACTCACAGAGTTTGGGCTATAGTATGCTAGAGCGTGTCTCCCCAGTCGCCAACCCTACACAGTTCACAGGTTGAACACACACTAAGCTACACAGTTGGGAAATATCATAACTTAATCCCTAATTTGCCTTGGTGTGTTCTACATCTATATCCTCAACAAGATGTCTTAAACTATGTCTAAGAATGCCTAGAATGGGATGAGGATGCAAAGATATACTCAAAAAACAGTTTCAGAATATTCAGAAAAACAGAGTCCCGCTCGAGCGCAGGATTACCCGCTCGAGCGGACATGCAACAAAGGTACACGCTCGAGCGTAAACTTTCACGCTCGAGCGTACTGTAAAAGTACTGGACGGGTGAAATCTCCGCTCGACGCCCGCTCGAGCTTGAGACACATGATTCCGCTCGAGCGCCCAATCCTCCGCTCGAGCGGACTGTAAAACAGTGCAGAGGTACTGGATGCTCGGATTCCACGCTCGAGCGGCACTATCCCCTGCTCGAGCGGAAGTGCAAAATCTAGAAATTCCAAATTGCACCTCCAAGCCAAAAACCAAGTTCAAAAGCATCAAAACCGATCCTCTTGGGCCCATTTTCTGGAAAACTCTTATAAACACATGGAATAACATGATTCAAAGCTCAATTTGAGAAATCAAAGCCCAAGGGTGTTTAATTCAAACTCAAATTCAAACCATTTTTCAAGAACAAGATGAACATGCAAACATGCATGAATTTTAAACAACTTTGAAGCTCAATTTGATGCTCTAAGGAGCCAATTGATCTAAAAACAAGTTGAAAACATGGACCATTACAAAATTATGGACATGCATGTACCATTTTACCATGAATTCAACTCAAAACTCATCAATTCAAACATGAATGCATGAATTATGCTCTATATCAACATGTATGAACTAAAACATGACTTAGCTCTACAATTTAACATGGACCATGCAAGAATTAGCTCAAACACAAGACTGAGAAGATGAAATCCGTACCTAAGTCTTGAGTTAGAAGACTAGGAGCTCAAATATGCAATCTATACTTCAATTACCAAGCAATTCAAGATGAACAATTCAATCTCTCACTCTCTCTCCCTCTTGGTCGACTATGGCAAGGAGAAAGGCTGAGCAATGTTTTGATTTAAGTGTATAAGTGTATACAAGGCCCAAAGGTGTGTGAGATAGTGGCCACTAAGTGTGGCAAAATGGTAATTACGGCAACTATTGCAATTTAACTTGTTTTAATCTAATTTAATCATACCTAATCAGTTTTCAGATAATTACACCATAAAATCACATAAATTATGATGATCATAAAACTTCAATCAATTCTGGATTCGGCCGCCAATAAGGCCTTCAATTAGCAGTTTAAACATAAAACACAAATAGATCAAATAATCAATCAAACAGATAGAATACAATTTAATATACACACTCAGTCAATTCAGTTCCAGTTTTCAGTCAGTCAGTTCAGTACTTTAACCGGTCCAATTATCAGCCATAATCAGTTCAGTTTAACGGTAATCAATGTTTATCGGTAATCAGCCAGTCATTAATCGGTAAACAGTAGGAGGGTTGTTACAGGCCGGGCCGGGCCGGGCTCGCCTTGGGCCGCTGGCCAATTTTATACTCTTATCAATGTGAATGTTAACATGTCAATGTGAATATTCACATTGTGAACAGGCCGGGCCGGGCAGGCCCCGTGCTGCCACGGGCTGTGGGCGGGTTTCGGGCAGCCACGAGGCGCGGGCTAATTTACACTCCTATCAATGTGAATCTTAACATGTCAAATGTGAATATTCACATTGTCAATGGGCCGGGCTCGCCCCTGGCTGTGGGCGGGCTTTTGGCCGCCCATGGACCGCAGACCAATTTTATACTCTTACCAATGTGAATGTTAACATGTCAATGTGAATATTCACATTATCATCGGGCCGGATCGGACCCGTCTCGGGCCGCCCATGGGCCGCGGGCGGGTTTCGCGTTGCCACGGGACGTGAGCCAATTTTACACTCCTATTAATGTGAATGTTAACATGTCAATGTGAATATTCACATTGTCCATGGGTCGGGCCCGCCCCGGCCTAACTCGAATTTTTCCGGGTACCCACGAGGATCGACATGGGTCGGGCCCCTACATATTGATGATATGATCATTCACATTGACGGTGTGAACATTCACATTACGGGTATTTTGGTAATTATGTCACTCATATGACTTATTGAAACATAAGAAAATAATGTGAACTAAATAGAACATAAGTAGATGAAAAGGGTATTTTGGTTTTCTTATCTCAAATAGAATCTAATGGAATAGTCAACAAGAATATAGGTTGAATGGAATAAAGCTCTTAGAAAGTGGATTTATCAAAAAAGCTCCCTATTTTATTTTTAAGTATATCTAGGCCAGGTGCATCTAAAAAGTTAAAAAAAAAAAAAGTATTTAAAATATTAAAGGGGGGGGGGAACTACATGTAGATGAGAGTTCGGGAAAAAAATTATCAACACATGGAGGGGTACAAGTGACACTTGCACCCTCACAATTTTTCATTTGCACCCCACCACAGACACATTTGCACCCATATGCATTTGTAATTTTTTTTTCAACTCCCACATGCATGTAGTTTTCCCTAAAAAAAATTTACTAAAAATAAAAAAACACCAAAAATAAAAACTCAATTTTCAAAAAATTGAAACCAAACATACAAAAAAAAATTTGTTTTAGTTTTTTGCTCAGAGAAAAGGTTGCATCCCAAACTAAAATAAAAGTAATTAGTTGATATGCTTTTCAATATGAAGATTATAAATCAAGTAGCAAGAGTAATGATGAATGCAGACTCTAAATAAATTGGAGCAAAAATTACAAAATGCCGAATTAGAAATTTAAACAAACTCACAAATTTCGGATTGTTTACTTCACAACAAAGTGCGCGCTCACCCAACAAAGCATGGAACGACAGATTGAAGACGACAACAAAAGACAAGTGAGAGAGACAGGTTTTTAAGGATTTTGAGGGGCCCCTATATAGGAAAGCATTTACTTCTAGATTAGGCCCACATCATCATTATCATCATCTTCTGCTTCTTCCCTCTTTTATTTTATTTTTTTATTTTATATATATATATATATATATAAAATTTTTAGGCCATATTTATTATTGTTTTTAAAGTAAGGTATGGTGGCTTAACCTTTTGGTTAGTCCCTTTTCCTTATTAATTATTATTTTTTTAAATGTAAATTACACTAACGTCTTTTGAATTTTAAAGAAAATATAGCAAGATCTATAATTTTAATACAATTACACAGATCTTACTTTTAATAAAGTTAATTAACTTCTTTTTTCTGTTTCTTTTGTCTTGTTTGTTGGTTTCTCACCAACTGGCGCTTGGAGCTTCTGTTAGCTCCAAGCTCCTCTTTATTGATGTTCTGTATCTTTTTTTGGTTACTTTCATCAATAAAGATTTTCTTTGCCGATCAAAAAAAAAAAAATAAAATAAATAAAGTTAATGAGACCAAAACAAATACATAATAGAAGATACAATGATAAACAATATAAGGGTTTGTTTGGCATGCCTTTTGGGGCTAAAATAGTCATATAAGACAAAATATGCTATTTTAATCAAATAGAACAAAATATCACATCCAATTCATAATTATTTAATTTTTCTCTCACAAAAGTCAAAAAAGCCAAAAAGTCTATCCCAAACGAGACTTTTTAACCACAGGCTAAAATAACCAATTCAAAAAGTTAATCTACATCCCAAACGAGCTCTTAAATGTAAATGCCAATGTTAATGTAAAAGAGATAACAACATTACTTTTCATTTATACGATTAATGAATTTCTTATGGAAAGAGAGACAAATGTTATATGAAAAAAAACCTTAAGGGAATTCAGTATAATTATGTAACACTTGTGAAATTTACTATATTTTTTAAAAACATCTGGAGAAAGGTTAGTGTAATTTACACTTTATTTATTGTCCAAACTTCCTACTTACCACATGATAAAGGTTAAAAAAATATTTAATTCTACCATACCATATAGGGTAGGTATTTCACATGAGAAACAATTGATAAAGTTGAAAACTAAAAATTGAATATTAAAAATTAAGTACTGAAAATTTAATGTTGAATTTTTTAAGTTGAAAATCTGTCTAATAAAATTTTAAGTGTTGAACTAAAAATAAGTTGTTTAATATGTAAAAGATTTAAAATTTATTATTTTCAAATTATATATTTTAATATTTATATTGTGATGGTGGTGGTAGTGGTGGTGGTAGCAGTAGTGTTAATGGTAGTGGTGGCGGTGGCGATAGTGGTAGCGATGGCGATGGTGATGGTGCTAGTAATAAAATGATAGTGGTGCTTATGGTTATGGTAATAAAGGTAGTGTTAGTAGTGCTGGTGATAGTCTTGGCGATGGTAGTGGTGGCTATGGCATGGTGGCAGGGCCGGCCTTGGGCATAGGCCCACCAGGCCATGGCTTAGGGCCCCTCAAAATACATCCAAAAAAGGGACCCCCTCCTATTATAGTTTAGTATAATATATTAGGTATGCTTTAAGTCAAAAAAAAAAAAAATCAAAGAAGGCCCAAACTAACTTAAAATAAATTGATCCATTGAAAAATTAAAAGGCCCATCAAAATTAAAAGGCCCACTCTCTCTTCCTATCTAATTCCTAGCCCTAACTCTTTTGACACAAATATTTTGTCCTTTACCTTCAAAATTTTTTTTGGTTGAATGAAAACAAAAATGTGAAGAACTCCAAATGATCTAGTGATATTTATTAGTTCATTATTGGCTTTGGGTCCCGAAAATCTCAAGGCTAGGCCTACATGGTGGTGGTGGTAATGGTAACAGTGGTGGTGGTGGTAGTGGTAGTGGTGGCAATAGCAGTGGCATGATGGTGGTGGTTGTAATGACATGATAGTGGTGGTAGTGGTAGTGGTAGTAGCGATAGTGGCGGCGGCAGTGATAAGTTTATAATAGGGTATATCGATGGTTATGTTTAGTATTTATAAATTCAGTTAGAATTAAGTAAGTTTTATATAACTTAAAATTTTCTTAATTTTGGACAACATTTTAAGATGCACTTAATATTTTAAGGATATCAATTGTTGTTATTAAACATATTTAATTGATTATCACTTAAGACATTCAGTTTTAGGTGTTGAATCATGTTATCAAACACCCTGTATTCCTAGCTTGTCAATGATTATTCTATGTGAAATACAAGATATGTCTTTTTAATTGTACATACTTATCAAATAATTAACTCATGAAAAATGTTATGAACCTCACCTTGAGTGTCTCGAATTTATTGCCAATGAGTGTTTTGGGGATGAAATGAAATTTGTGTAGCGTGGAGTTTATGTATAAAATAAATATAAATCACATGATGATAATTCTAAATAATTTCTGAATAATTAAATCTAAATATGTATTATTCTTATTAACTCATAATGATCAAAAGAAGTAAAGGAAAAAAGAAAAAAGGGGATCCTATCACATAATTAAAGCCAAAGTGTCCTTTTGTTACCACACAATATTGGACAAGAATCCATGTGACACAAATGGTCATGTTTGGTTTGATTTTTAAATATTTATTTTATAATTTTTTTTTAAAAAAATTAAAAATAATTTTGTGAAAAAAGTAAAAAAATAAAAATACATATCATTTTTATATGATTTTTAAATTTTTGTAGGATAGAATTAATTTTTAAAATTTTTAAAAAGGGTATTTATTCATAAATCCGTATTTACCTATTTATATTCTACTTAATTCGAATTGTTTTATTATATTCCAATAAGTCCTATAAATGGCATAATTATCAAAATACTCATAATAATAATATTTACATTGACAGTATGAATATTCCGTGATGTGAACATTCACAATGTAAAATATGAATGTTCACATTATCAAATTGATAAACGTTCAAAAAATATTTATAAGGGTAAAATTGTTCATAAAATATTTAAATATGAAAGTTAGGATTTTGTGAATCAAATGTTCAAAATATAAGAATATGTTATGAACTAATTAGAATACAAATATAATTGAAAAATGATTTCCTAATAAATTCCCCTTTTAAGAATATATTTTTTATATTTATTTTTATCAAACTAGTTTCTACTTTTTTTTTTTTAATTCAGAAAATTATTTCACAAAACTAAACCATGGCCAATTGACAAATGCTTAACTCTTAATATTGGACAAGAATCCCATGCCTATGTTTGGTTTGATTTTCAAATATTTGTTTCATAATTTTTTTTATAAAAAAAATAACAATTAGTTTCTTAAAAAAAAGATTAAAAAAATTTATCATTTTTATATAATTTTAAATTTTTATAGGATAGAATTAATTTTTAAAAATTTTAAAATATATTTTTATATTTATTTTTGTCAAATTAATTTCTACTTTTTAAAAGAGAAAAAATTCAAACAATTATTTCACAAAACTGAACCAAACATGGCCAATTGTCAAATGCTCAACTCTTACACATCCCATTCCAAGAAGTAGAAGGAAAAAAAAATTTGTGGGCCTGCCTATCACATGAATAAAGCCAAAGTAATTCATTGCTACCACATCATATAGGACATGAATTTCATGCAAGGGACAAGAGATATCTCTCTTTAATATTAAATGTCAAATAATTAATAAAAATATAAGAGATTTTAAAAGTTTTATTAAATTTTTTATCAAATATCTCACATGCACATAGGTATGGGACTCATATGGTATGGGTCTCATACTCATATGAGACATTCGATAAAAATTTTAGTAAAATTTTTAAAATCTCTATCATTATTCAATAATTAACTCTCATCACATAATGTGCCTGTTTGACAGAAATTATAATCAGCTTATTTCAGCTTTTAGCTTAATTTAAACTATTTTGATGTGTTTGGTTTAGCTTATAGCTTATAGCTTATAGCTTTTTGGAAGTCAGAAATCAGCTTATTCTTTGAGTGGGGCAGGAGATGCTTTAAGAATTAGTCAGAAATCAGCTTATGTTCATAGTTATAAGCTATAAGCTGTTTAGGCATAAGCTATAAGCACTTTCCCACAGCTCTACCAAACAGGGCTAATATGGGTTAAGAATCCCATGTAGATGCGAGTTAAATTATTGATTCTTAGCCATTAAGAAGTGAAAGAAAAAAATCAGAAATGATACGACTCGTTATCATATAATTAGAGTTAGAATAACTCATTATTATCCTATATGTGGCTGAAATTCATTATTATAACTCATTATTATCATATATGTGGCTGAAATTTAATAGAGGTCTAATTCTGAGTACTAAATAGGGTTGTGTTACAATTTAATAGAGATCTAATCCCGAGAATCAAATAGCGTTGTGTCAATAAATTTTAAAAATTAAAGATTCAGCATTGTCCACCCACCCACAAAAGTCTATTGGCCCATCAAGTATTGGGTTGGGCTTTTTGGTTGACTTTACTTTTGGATTGTGAATTGTGATCATGTCTTATTTTTAAACATCCAAACTAAGCCCATTCATCTTAGGCATATAGATCCTAGAGCTTGTGTACACTACTAGAAATATGATTTTTTGCGTCTATAATCACTTTTACAAAAAATAAAAAAATAATAAAAACTAAAAAATCATTTCACTCTTATTTCCCAAATCTGTCCCAACGGTGTATGAACTCTCTCTCTCTCTCTCTCTCTCTCTCTCTCTCTCGCTAAATCTCTCTCTCTTTTGACTCTCCACTCTCTCTCGCTCGAATCTCACTGTCCACTTTCCACTCTCTCTCGCTCGACTCTCACGTGATGAAGATTTGAAGATTTTGATCGATTTTTGATGAAGATTTTGATATGACTATGAAAGAAGAAAGCAGTAATTGAAGAAAAAGAAGAGAGAAAATGGAAAACTGAATTTAGAGTTCATTCACCCTTTTCTCATACACTTGATTACAGTCCCAAAAATTTCCCTCCTTTTTCCCCTCTCAACCGTAGCTATATACATTCAATACTAACTAACTAACCAACCTCCTAACAAATCTCCTAACCACTAACTAACCCCCAACAATCAACAACTAACTGAATCCAAAACTAACCCCCAAAACTTCAAAATCATAACATTGCCCACCCCTTAAAAACAACCTTGACCTCAAGGCTGGAAATGGGGATATTTGGTGATGATGTCCTGGTAGTCCACCCAAGTAGCATCCTTTGGAAACGAGTGAGACCACTGAATGAGGAGTTGAGCCACTGCCTTGTTGTTCCTCATAACCATTGTAACGCCCCAAAAATTTGGGCAGGATATATCTATTTATGCTACAAAACCCACCTGATAGACAAAAACATATATATTGCTAAGTAATCTATACACCCATTTCCATTAAATCTCAAATGCCAACTACATGTTGTTCACATCTCAATGCCCCAGTTCCAATCCCAAACATGCATTTTACAACAAGTATAAAATGGAAGCCAAACAGGTAATAAGTGCCCTATAGGCTTACAAATTTATCCAAGGACATTCTTGATTACACAAATTGAGTCTCGCTCATTACATCTTAAGCCCTTGGCTTTAGAACTAACAAACATATACACAAGGCATATTTAAGAAGCTCTTGCTTCCCAAAACTCCTTCCACGCTATTGCCTTGGAGGAAGCATCTCACCTGTACCTAAAAATGGTATTCCCATATAGGGTGAGCCAACAGCCCAGTGAAATAATCTAACACAATTTATGAGGTTTACCAAAGGTATAAATACCACGTACATAAACAATACCGATCCTAAAACATCCACAAGACCTGCATATCCATATGCCACTAAGACCAACCTTATTCCATTTTCCTTTAATTTCATTTCCAATTCATATAAGCTACTCAATTCATGAGTTAAATTCGTTATCTTTCAACAATCAAAATGAGACTACAACTCAATGATTTTTCAATTATGCAAATCTCACATAAGCACTTCAAACCTACCATTTTACGGATATTTCATCCAAAGGAATTGACACCCATTTATATATAAAATTTTAGGTCTTTCACCCAAGACACTTCGGCCAACTTGCTTTAAATGGAGTCTATCCTCTTTCTGCTCCCAAACAAATATACATAGGCAATGTATTTATAAAAATAATCACATATGAAGTACATCCCCTTTCTCCTCCCAATAAACATACATATACAATGTATCTATAACATGGTCATATTCAATGACACCAACAACGGATTAGCATTAAATCGCCTAATCTTCATGTAATTTCTACAACAATCATAGTTATCCTCCACCGATAGCCCAATGCAATTATTTCCAAAGAGATGTTCATTATCAAAATAAATAGTTTATTCAAAACGTCCATAGGTGAGATAATACATATCCAATATCACCATTTATTATCACAACCTTCCAATTTTACATTTTCAATGTTAATCCCAATTATTTATGCAAAATAATAATTTAATCAAAATTTGGGCAGAATCCCCCTTTCACCAAATATCAACCCAAACACCAAAATCAACTATTTTGGCACAAAATGATCTTATATTCAAGCCTCATGCTCGTTTACCTCATATTCATCAAAACCCCTCTTTTCATTTCCCACCCAAATCCTAGATTTGTCCAAACTACAGCCAAATCTCATCATCTATACACAATAGCAAATAACTAAGCTAAAAATCATATTAGAGAGTAGAAAATCCCTACCTCAAGTTTTGAAGAGAATTTGAGATGAAACCCCAAAATCTACGGTGTCGAAATTCGATCTCCACCGCACACAATGAAGCCCTCGAGGTGATGACCAACTTTGGTGAAGAACTTAGGCCTAAATCCCAATGGATTTGGAGAAATCAAAGAGAAAATATGACTTCTAGAGAGAGAATATTTAGACTTGGATATTTGGAGAGTTTTAGAGAGAGGGGGGGCTGCAAAAAGTGATCTGAAACCCTAATTAACGAACTGATATAACAAGGTCACTCGAGCGTGAAATACACTTTCCTATAAGCAATTTCGAATGCATTTTGCATTTTTGCTTTCGGCGAGCTGACCGGGCAACTTGACCCCCAAAGTTGACCGGGTTAAAATCGGGATCGCTACAACTTCCCTCCTTAAAGAATTTCTTCCTCGAAATTTCAAATCAAACTACCCAAACAAAGGGGTTTCTAGCGATGAAAACCACGCTATTTCATTTTTAAATCACAATATTAACTCTCAACCAATTTTTTTTTTTTTTTTTTTGCCGTTTCCACCATGGTTATCTCATTAACAACAACCGTCCACATTAACCTAAACATGAAGCAAATAAATGACAATCCGTAACTACTCCATGCTTAACATAACAACATACATAACAACATGAGGTCAACAATTTTAACACATTTCCCTCAAACACTAGGAAATATTACAAGGAAAACAACTTAAGCATTTTCAAACAAATCCGGATACTTAGAGCAGACTTCCGCCTCCCGTTCCCGCGTCGCTTCTTCAACCCCATGGTGTCTCCATAACACCTTTACCAACGGTATAGTTTTTCCTCGTAGCACTTGCTCCCGGGTATCTAATATTTGAATTGGTCATTCTTCGTAAGAGGTATCCTCATCTACCTCCAAGTCAACCCAATCAAGCACATGACAAGTTTCGGGTTCATACTTCTTAAGCATAGCTACATGAAATACGTTGTGAACTCCTGAAAGTTGCAGCGGTAAAGCTAACCAGTATGCCACTTCCCCAATTCGCTCTAAGGTCTCAAAAGGCCCAATGAACCTTGGAGATAATTTACCACTCTTACCAAATCTCATCAAACCCCGCCTTGGTGAGATTTTTAGAAACACATGGTCACCAACTTCAAAAGATAAAGGTCATCTCTTCTTATCGGCATAACTCTTTTGTCGACTTTGGGCCGTAGCTAACCTCTTCCGAATGAGAACAACTTTCTCGGTTGTCTCTCTAACAATTTTCAGACCTAGTAACGGTGCGTCACCCACTTTAGCCCAACAAATCGATGATCCACAAGGTCGGCCATACAAGGCCTCAAACGGTGCCATCCCAATACTAGCTTGATAACTATTGTTATAAGCGAACTCAACCAACGTAAGTGCTTCTCCCGAGGCCCCTTAAAATCAAGGACACAAGCTCTAAGCATGTCCTTCAAAATCTGAATGGTACGTTCCGACTGTCCATCAGTTTAAGGATGATAAGCGGTGCTAAGAGTCAACGTGGTTCCCAACGCCTTTTGAAGGCTTTACCATAATCGGGCAGTAAAACGAGGATCTCTATCCGACACAATAGTCACAGGGACTACATGAAGTCGAACTATCTCTCTAATGTACAACTCTACCACGCGTTCAACCGAGTCGCTGGTGCACATCGGAATGAAATGGGTAGACTTAGTCAACCTATCAACAATCACCCAAACGGCGTCATTGCCTCGTTGTGTTCTAGGAAGCCCAACTACAAAATCCATGGTAACACACTCCTATTTCCACTCGGCTATAGGTAAAGGTTGTAACAAACCCGCTGGTCTCTGATGCTTGGCCTTCACTTGTTGACAAGTAAGGCACTTTGATACAAACACAACCATATCCTTTTTCATACCTCTCCACCAAAACTGGCGACTAAGATCATGATACATCTTTGTGCCTCCCGGATCCACCGCAAGGCGCGAATGATGAAACTCTCGGAGTACTTCCTCTCGGCAAGACTCCGGTACAAACAAATGGTCACGGTATCTCACACTTTGGTCAGGATACACTATCAAACCTCTTTCTACCTTCCAATTGGAAATCTTCTCTCGAAATGCCTCCACCTCAAGGTCACCCTTTTGCGCTTCCAACACTCGGTTCACAAGTGTAGGTTGTGCAACTAGTGAAAACAAAGCTGCAGACTCAACAGACTTGCCCAGATGCAAGTCAAACTCATTAAGAGTACCCAACATTTCCCATTCTCAGATGGCGATAAAAGTTATACTGCTAACTGGCTTTCTACTCAAAGCATCGGCCACAACATTGGCCTTCCCGGGATGATAATGCAACTCAAAATCATAATCGTCTATGAATTCCATCCACTTCCTCTATCTCAAATTCAAGTCTTTCTGTGTAAATAGACATTTCAGACTCTTGTGATTAGGGAACACTTCAAATTTCTCACCATACAGATAGTGCCTCCAGATCTTCAAGGCAAATATCAATGCTGCTAACTCTAAGTCATGGGTGGGATAATTTCTCTCATGTGTTTTCAACTGCCGTGAGCCATAGGCTACTACTTTACCCTCTTGCATCAATACACAACCTAGACCTTCTCGTGAAGCATCGTAATAAATTGAATAACCCAAACCCCTCTCCGGTATAATTAATACTGGAGCAGTGGTGAGTCTGATCTTAAGCTCTTGGAATGACTTCTCACAATTCTCACTCCACACGAATTTGATTTCTTTCCTCGTCAACTTAGGCAAAGGTGAAGCTAGTCTAGAGAAATCTTTCACAAACCGACGGTAATACCCAGCCAACCCCAAGAAAACACGAATCTCGAAAGCATTCTTAGGTTGTGCCCAATCTTACACTGCCTCTATCTTGGATGAATCTACAGTCACCCCTTCCCTTGATACTACATGCCCTAGGAATTTAACCTCTTCCAGCCAAAAGTCACATTTCCCAAACTTAACATACAGCCTATGGGCTCTAAGTAACTCAAGTACTACTCGTAAATGTTTCTCATGCTCCTCCTCAGAAGGTGAATAAATCAAAATGTCGTCCACAAAGACAACCACAAAACGATCTAAGAATTCACGAAAGATCCGATTTATTAAATCCATAAACACAGCCGGAGCATTAGTTAGCCCAAAAGGCATTACAAGAAACTCATAGTGGCCATACCGCGTACGAAATGCCGTCTTCGGGATATCCTCCTCCCTTACTCTCAACTGATGATAACCCGATCTTAGGTCTATCTTAGAGAAACAACAAGACCCCTTTAACTGATCAAACAGATCATCTATACGAGGGATTGGGTACTTATTCTTAATAGTAACCCGGTTCAACTTTTGATAATCAATACAAAATCGTAATGCTCCATCTTTCTTTTTAACAAAGAGAGCCGACGCTCCCCAAGGTAAAGTACTAGGGTGAATAAAACCCTTATCTAACAATTCCTGGAGTTGAATCTTCAACTCACTCGATTCAGCAGGTGCAAATCTATATGGAGCCATAGAAACAAGTGTCGTGCCAGGCACTAAATCAATAAAGAACTTGATTACTCGGTGAGACGGTAAACTGACAAGATCCTCGGGAAAAACATCCGAGTATTCACAAACTACACTCGACAATTCAACCCGAATTTCATCACACTCACTACTCAAAAAGCTAACAAGGAGACAACTAAGTTCACTTCGCCCATGCAAATCATATACCGGTGATAAGACTCTATCCACCCGGTCTCCCAAGAAAAAAGCAATCGCCACTCAAGGTACATATAGTAACTTTTTGACGGTAGTAATCTATAACAACCCAGTATGACAATAACTAGTCCATACCCAATATGACATCAAAACTAAGCATGTCAATCAATACAAATGCAAAAGGTAATCGACGACCAGCAACCTCGATGTCACAATCCTGACATCCCCGTCTCAAAACAGTCTGACCACCAATGGGTGACTCTGCACAAATAGGAAATGCTAATTGTGCCAACTCCAAACCCAAAACTGATGCAAATGCATACGAAATAAAAGAATGGGAAGCACCCGTATCAATCAACACATTAGCAACTGAATTGCAAAACAAAAAGGTACCTCTCACTACAGAAGGATCAGGTACAAGATCTGGCCCTACAACTGTATACATACGTCTAGTAGGCCTCTGCTCAACCTGCTCAGCCCTCGGAGAATAAGCCTGATACACAGATTGAGCCGAAGAGACTCCCTGATTGGCCCTTGAGGCTTGTGCTGGCTGGTGCAAGATATTAAATGATTAAAGTTTAAATCGATAAAATTTAAAATTTTAAAAATTATTTGTTAATCGATATATCCAAAAATGTTTTGGACAAAAAAAACTCAAAGAAAAGTGTCTCATTTGCTGAGTAATTTATTGCACGCACGATTGTAACTAATGAATTCCTCAATTTATTATTTATTACATGTGCACGTATATAAGACAAAACTATTTTAGTCCATACAATACAAATGAAGTATAGGGATGGCAACGGGCTGGGGGGCCGGGGACCACATTCCCCATCCCCGATCCCCGATGGTAGAAATTTTCCCATCCCCGGCCCCGATCCCCGACGGGGAGCCTATCACCGCCCCCGTCCCCGCCCCCTAACGGGGATCGGGTTTCCCCGACCCCAAAAATTCCCTGGTCAAAATGAACAAATCTGAGCTCAAAATGTAAAAAACAAACAGATCTGAGAGAGAGATAGCCATTCAGAGAGAAGCATATATGTTCAAAATGACTTCAAAGAGAAGCATATATGAACAGATCTGAGCTCAAAATGAACAAGAAGCATATATGTTCATTATCATCATCATTATCATCATTAACAACAACACAGCCATTCAGAGAGAGAGAGACGAACAGATCTGAGCTCAAAATGTAAAAAATAAAAAATCGACACATTCAGAGAGAGAGAGAGACGGCGACAGTCGGCGGTGATTGAGATGAGAAACAACGGTGATGGAAAGGAGAGACAGCAGCGATCGAAGGATGACAGCGATCGGCGGTGAGACAGCGGCGATGGGGAGAAGGGACAGCGGCGATGGAGGACGACGGTGATCGGCGGTGATGGGAGAAGGGAGATCGGCGGTAATGGAAGGAGGGAGATCGACGCCGACGCCATGAGCAGAGAAGCTGTGCAGAGAGAGGGGGAGAGAGGTTGAGAGAAATGAATGTGAGTGACGACAGAGAGGTGCCTCAAACATATGTATATATATGGGGAATATTCGGGGATATTTTGGGGCGTGGCCGGGGGAACCTATTCGCGTCCCAGGCCTGAAAACCGTTAGGGATTTAATTTTCAATACCATCTCCCAGCCCTATGGGGATAATTTTCGGGAAAAATCCGTTCAAATCGGGGTCGAGGGATCGGGTCCCCGTCGGGCCGGGGTCAAATTGCCATCTCTATTTGGCATTGGCTCTTTGGGCTAAATTAACCACAAAAAGATAAAAATATGTTACAAAATCAATAAGATAAAATGTCACATCTAAATTATAATAATTTCATTTTTTTTCTCTCAAAAGTCAAAAAAGACAAAAAAAACCAACCTAAACCAACTTTTTAGCCTAAGCTAAAATAGTCAAAAAGCTAACTAAAAAAGCCACATACCAAATGACAGCTATGTATTGAACGAATTTTTGTAATTCCTTGCCCATTTTCTTTACTCATCTAATAATTTTTTTTAATAAGAGTAAAATATGCATTTAAAAAATTAATTTCTTATAGTAGCTTTTTTCGTTAGTTGACTTAACAGTTGACTAATGGAAGGATTAAATTATAATAAAAGTCTAAACTAAAAAGGGGAATGTAATTTCCAGAACGTGGGGAAGTATTGGTATTGTAGATAAAATTCAAGGGGTGTCTGTGTAATTTACTTATTTTTCAATTTACAAAGAAAGATCTAAATAGACGGTTTAAATATGTCGGTCTTACCATGGTCGTCCATGCATGTGAACACAATAATATAATATTTTAATATTATTTATTTTCCACATTTCACTCCTACGAATGAGAGTGAAGTAAGAGTCACCACGTCAGAGCTCGATACTCTGTCAAAAAAGCGTACGTTTTCATTTTGCTACTTCTTTAAATTGTCTCTGTGAGATATTGGTGGTACTATATGCACCAATTAATGTACACATTAGTCTACCAACTAGTGTTATGCTATTATTATTGACCCCACCTATTAGACAAATTACAAATACCCAAAACCTCTAAATTTATGCCACATCATCTGTTAGTATACTAGTTAGTACATTAATTGGTACATATAGCATTATTCGTGAGATATTGGAAAAAATAAAATAAAATTTATATTTTTGATATAATTATAGAGTATTTATTTTTAAATTTATATTAGGACTAAAATCAAGTTGAGTCTTTTTTATAGTTTAAATTTGATTTGAAAATTTAACCAATTTTTAAATGCGTTTAAGTTTGAGTTGTTACTTAACAAACTGAGCTCCAATAAATCAAATTTGAGTAGTTTAATTTTTTTATAGACATATAATTTTATAGAGCTAAGTAGTTAATTGTTTAAGTTTAATTTGAAAACTTAATAAGTTTTAAAATGTATTCAAGTTTAACTTATTTATAGAACGAGCCAATCTCAAACGAGTTTTTAACAAGAGCAACACAAATTGAACTCAAATAGCTGAGTTCATCTAACAATTCTAATTCACAGAATAGTTAGATTATTTTTTGTAATGCCCCAAAAAGCAACTAATTCAACTCATAAGAGAAGTGAGTATAATAGAATTGTATGCTTTCATTCATCAGAGTTCATATTACAAAAGATAACACATGCAATATACATTCATAAACGTTCATCCTGAATCTATAGCATGTAATACCAGATAGTAATCAACAAAATAAATTTCCTATGGGCTTACATCTTTCCAAGACAATGCTTGGTTACGACAAAAGAAAGAGTCTAGCTCAATACAACTTAGCCCTTGGCGATACAAAATAAATAAAACAAAAGGAAGCTCTTGCTCCAAGTTTCCCTAAATTACTGTCTCGGCAGAGGCATGTCTCCAACACCTAAAAATGGTTCCCAAGTAGGGTGAGCCAAAGCCTAGCAGAAACATGCTAACACAATATATAAGAATTAACAAGATATAAGTGTGATGCTCATGTTCATTGTCCTACGACAAAATCTTTATAACTCTTTCCAAAACCATGTTATGCCAAAATTGCATCTCAATTCATTCATTTTGGCTCAATAAACACCTCTACTGCATTTAACCCATCAACAGAGGTTACACCTCACAAGTTTTCAACAGATAAAATCATCATACAAATACATTCACTTCTATTTTCCATTTTACGAAAATTTCGTTTGCGGAAATCGGTACCCATGTATACAAATGATTTTCAAGACTTTCACCATGAACACACAGGCCAACTTAGTCCAATGGAGTCCATCCCCTTTCTTCTCCCAAATATCATACATATACAATGTATATCATTCACAATCATATTTAATGATAATGGTTAAGGGATTAGTTTCAATTTGTCTAATCCACGTACGATATCTACAACAATCATGACTATCCTCCACCAATAGCCCAAAATAGATATTTCTAAACAGATATACAATCTCTATAACAGATAAATAATCAAATTTCCATAGGTGAGTGATTAAACAAATCCAACAACACCATTCATTTATACATTCTCCCAATTTCACATTTTCCATAACAATTTCATTATTTATACAAAATAATTATTTAAGACATTTTAGGGCAAAGCTCCTCATTTTCCAAATATTAACCCAAAGGCCAAAATCAACTATTTTAACACAAGATGACTTCATATCCAAACTCCATAATCATTTATATAACACTCACATAGAAACCCCTCTTTTCAAACTTGAACCCAAGCCCTAGGTTTGCTTAAAACACCCCAAAACCTCACCATTTTCACACAACAACCTATAACCAAGTTAAAACTCATATTATGGTGTAGAGAGTCCCTACCTCAAGCTTAGAAGACCAATGGAGCAAGGATGAAGCTTCAACGACGCCGAAACCAAACTCCAATCGTATCAAAGTGGAGCTCTCAAGATGCTCTACCCTTTTCCCAAAGACACTAGGGCGGAGAGATCAACAGATCTAGGAGAAAATGTAGAGAGAGAGAGAAAGAGAGTATTTTAGAGAAAGAGTGTCTCACTTTAGGGTTTTTGGAAGAAAATATCTAAAAAAAATGATGTAAAAAGTCATTTTCGTGAACTGATATATGCACAGTCCGCTCAAGCACAAGAGTTGACGCTTGTGCGTCAAACACAATAGGTTGTTCCGCTCGAGCGCAAGAAGTGACCTACTTGAGCGCAGAATACACATATCCAGTACTTTTGCAAGCAACAGACAAACCGCTTGAGCGCAAGAAAGGCCGCTCGAGCGCCCACCCGCTCGAGCGTAGAAAACACTCTTCCTGTACTTTTGCAAACGTGCAAGGTACTGAGAGTTCGTAAATCCCACTCGAGCGCAAGAAAGGCCGCTCGAGCGAAAGACCAAAAATTTGGGCAACATAAGGTTTGAAAACCAAGCAACGAACCTGTTTCGAACACGCTCAACATGTCCAAATAACCAAATTTAAGGAGGAATAAAGGGAAAAAGACAATTAACAACATTTAGAAACCATAAACCCGAGTTCGGACTACCCCAAGTGTCGGGTCAAAACCGAGATCGCTATATTTTCATTAGTCATGTGAATGAAAAAATGATGGTGTTTTCTATTTTCTATTAAATGTATATTTATCTTTATTTATTTTAGTATTTATTTACCAGCTGCATTAGTTTTGATAACTTAGCCTTACTAAAAAAAGGCCAATATAATTATGAGTAATACTACATCCACCAAATTTTGGTTTGTCCAAATCTTTTGAATTTGTGCATGCTGGTTGCCTGGGTGGTTGATCGGCCAATTATCCAGCACAAGGGTGATAGCTGCAGTTGACAATAGCAACAACTGTGATTGATGAGGATTACACCAGTTGTCCGGGTGGTCGTTTGGGTGGTTGTCTAGCGGTCGACTGACGTGCACAAATTCAGGCGATTCGAACAAACTCAAATTTAATGGACGAATCATTTTTCTATAATTATATAAAAGTACAATATTAATTATATATATTTTTTTTCCAAACTAGGGAGAAACGAGTATAATTTACCTTTATTAAATTGACATTATTAAATTGAAATTAAAAGGAAAATTGGTCAAAGATCCCTACCCAACTTTGGGTAGAAGAAGAGGTCCACAACAATATTTTTTGATGCCTAAGGTCCCTCAAACTTATTTTATGTTGTAAAATACCTAATCTACCCTCCTTTGTAAGATACATTGTTTTGGATTTTGGCAAATTGAAGATTTTATTACAATTTTGTAGAAGATTTCGTAGGGATTTCGTAGGTGTTGCAGTGGACTTGACGATGGAAATTTTGTAGGAGATTTCGTAGGAATTTTGTAGGTGTTGCAGTGGAGTTAACGATGAAGATTGATGTGATCATGTAGCTGTTACAGTGGTGTTGATTGTTTTGTATTTGATTTCCAGTGGAGCTGAATCAGATATGTTTCGATGGAGATTGCAAATGGATTTCGATTTTTGATTAAATTTGTATGTAAGGATTCCGATTTTATATTAGTTTTTCGGGTGCATTTTAAATTAGAATTTTTTTTTGCAATTTTGACCAATTTGAGAGAGAGGCCAGCTCAGTGGAGTTGTTTTTGATTTTTGGAGTTGATTTTTCGTTCTCTGTTATTAATCAATTTTAAAGAGAGACTAGCTCAATGGAGTTGATTTTGATTTTTGGAGTTTATTTTTTGTTCTCTGTTTTTGATTAATTTCAGAGAGAGTCCAACTCAGTGGAGTTGATTTTGATTTTTGGTGTTCATTTTTCATTCTCTGTTTTTCATCAACATGCTTATCAATGATAAGTTTTGTTCTATGTTTTTTTTTTCATCAATATGCATATCATTTTTCGTTTTATAAGTTTTGTTCTCTATTTTTTCTGTACTTTTCTTTGTAATCCACAGAGAATTGTAAGTTTGTTATTATGATCTAATGAAAATCACAGAGAAAATTATAATTTCATATGGACATGTTATTATAAGTTTGTAATCCAGAGAAAATCACAGAGAAAATTGTAAGTTTGCAGTCCAGTGAAAATCACAGAGAAAATATAATTTCATATGGACATATTATTATAAGTTTGTTATTTTTTATTTTTTATTTTCTCAATTGAATATTTTGTGAGCAAAACAAATCTTCTATGTGATTTTCTCTGTGTTTGTGTGGAATAGTTAGCATTTTGTGTTTTGATGTAAATGTGTTTTTGTTTTTGCATAAGTTTGTATGTTTATGTTATTTTTTATGTTGTGCCTTTTATGTGTTTTTATATTGAACAAGTTATTTTTTGTGTGTTTTTTTTTTTTTTGCAGTTTAGACGGGTAGTGTAGTGTTGTTGCTGTGTAAATATAGGAATGACCCTATTGTCATTAATGTTTCATGCGAATTGAACTTTGAGAAATTAGTTGGCATTTTGTGTAAAACATGGGAGAATTTGAAGCCTGAAACGATCTCTATTTCATATTGTATTGTGGACCATCCGAATTGTATGGTTCAAAATAATATTAATTTTTTGAATATGCTGGAGGTTGTTTATGCATGTGGTGTTGACATAGTTAATGTTTCAGTTGTTAGGTGTGATACTTCTAATCAAGAGGATGAAGTGGAGTCTAATTGGGTAGATGTTGCGCAGGGTGAATGTGATAGGCTTGTGGATATTGAAAGGAATTCACTCTCTAAGTTTTGTTCTCACCAAGAAAAGGTGTTATTGTCAGTTGGTTGGCGAAATAATATTAGAAGTGTTGGACAAAAGTTTGAGAGTGGCGTGGTTGAGTTCTATACTGTGTTTGTCCAAGTATGCTATTAAGATTGGTTTTGAGTTTACATTTGAGGATGTTAGTGACATTTATGTTGCATTTTTTGATGTTGGTTTACAGAGAGAAATTTGTATGTGTATGGATTGTATTAGAAGATAATGTATTTGTTGTGCATTATGTTTTGTAATTTTCTCTGAATGTTTTTTGAATTTTCTCTATAATTTCTAGATCAATGCAAAACATACTTTGGGCAGTGTGTTTATAATACTAGTCAAATTCATTCAGAGAAATTTTCCAATACTAGAGAAAATTACTTTGTGCAGTGTATTTTTTGAATTGGATGGTGTGAATTACTTTGTGCATTGTTTTGTACCAACACAATGCACTACAAATTACATGATCAAATAGGCCTCCTCTTTCCATCATAACAAATAAATTTCTCTGTTACTAGAATTTTCTCTGTGAAATTTTGGTAACTTCAAACTAGAGAACTTTCTTTACAAATATAATTTTTTGTGTTGATAATCACCACTTAGCATGCATTATGAAGACGATATAAAGAATCATCAGAAAAATAAGAAAATATATTGAATCATTGATAGCAATGAAATTTTGAAGTTTACAATAGGCAAATATATATATATACACATATATATATCAACCATCATCATTCCTTCAATATATCAAAAAATAAATAACTATTGAAGGGTTATTCCTTTGAATGCTGTAATTAGCTTTCTTCCATTGAAGTTTCACAAGTCTTTTTCCCTTTGAGCTTGAGGCGTTTGTAGATGGTGTCTTCTTCTTAATAATAGTTACCTCTTGGACTTGGACTTGGACTTCTTCTTATTATTTTTTTATTTTTTATTTTTATTTTAATTTTTTGGTATGGTGTTTGTGGTGTTTTGCTGCTATTGTGTTTTGATCTCAGATCATAAGTGGCAGACTCAGAGACTTTTTGTTTCTTTTTTGGTGTTTGTGGTGTTTTGCTACTGCTGTGTTTTGACATTTTTAGACAATGAAAACATAAAGATGTCAACATTAAATTCTAGAGAAAATTACAGTTACAAGCACACAACTAGCCAAAGAAAATCAAAGAAGTAACATAAATTAATGTGGTCAGATAAAATTAAACATGCCAAAGAAAATTACACATACCAGCAGCGGCGTAGCTAGGAATTTCCTTTAGCGGGGTCATTTAACAAAGCATCATCAATGTCATATATCATATTTTTAGTTCTACACAATTTGTCAGCATTAACATTCACATAATACTCTGTAAATTTCATATATTCCCAAACCATAAGTTTCTTAGCTAGGAGATGAATCTTGCGACAAAATCAATTTTCTCTTTAGAAATTTATCCATAGTGGCTTGCTTGGAAGAATTTTTTATCACAAATTTATCCATAGTAGAACTGATCCTAAAATTAAAATAAGAATAAGATGCATTATTAGATTCACACATCATACAAAAGCACTGATAAAACACACAAATTTATAGCATTCATATATATATATATATATATGTATGGATATCCTACAGACTTCCAATTCAAAATACAATGGACAAACACAAATTTATCATATGTAGTTCGTAGATGGAATTCAAAATCATCAATATAGTTAACTAGTAAAATTAGAATTTGATGCAAGAGAGGTTAATAGAATGCTTGTTCAAAATCATCAATAAGCCCCAAAATCTCAAAACTTAATAAGCCCCCAAAAAACCCTAGACATAGTTGCTGTATAATCCCAAATATTGACAAACCCATCAACACAATTGAATCACACAGAAAAAGAGAGAGAGAGAGAGAGAGAGAGGGTTTTAGAGTAAAAGAAAGCTAACCTTGGTGCCACAATCAAAGGCCAAAGGGCCTAAACTAGATCAAAAGTCTCGGCAATCACAACTACCGCAGTGAATGAATGAAGACTCGAACAAATGAACAAGTTTCTGCAACTGGAATGGAACATTGGAGAGAAAAAGAATGAAGAAAGAAGCAACGTGAGAGTAAGAGACAACCAAAGCAATAGTCGATGGAGAGAACCAAAAGTCGATGTCTAGTCTCCAAGAGGAATAAACAAACGTTTGGTTTGTTTCTAGAAGCCTAAATTTCTGAATAAAGTTTGATTTTATTTTTACCTATTGGCGTTAATTTGTATAAGTTTAAAAATTAATTTATTTTATTTAGGCCTACTAGGTTCAATTTGTAAATACTCATAATTTTTTACATGTACTCTATCAAAAATTTGAAGTTCAGTGGTGTCAATTGACACCACTGTTCAAAGCATAGCTCCGCCCCTACATACCAGAAAAGATTAAATATGGAAGAGAAAATTATACACACGAGAGTACACATGCTAGAGAAAATTAAACATCCCAGAGAAATTTTTAATAATTGAGAAAATTAAGCATACCAGTATACAACTAGCTAGAGAAAATCAACAAAGCAATATAAATTAAATATGCAAGAGAAAATTACACAACAGAGAAATTTGATTGAGTTGAACTTGAATCAAAATTGAAGGAAAGAGAGGTTGGTGTATATTAAAAAATGTAAGGGATCAGAGAAATTTAAAAATAACAGAGAAATTTTCAATAGAAAATCAATTCTACAAGAGATAAAATCAATTCCACAGTAAATTCCATCAAATAAACATGCAAGAGAAAATGAATTTGACAGTAAATTTCACTAAATAAATTAAACATGCCAGACAAAATTACACAATAAAGAAATTTGAATGAATTGAACCTGAATCAAATTTGCAGAAAAGAGAGGTTGGTGTATATTAAAAAATGTACGGGAGCAGAGAAATTTAAAAACAACAGAGAAATTTTTAATAGAAAATCAATTCCAGAATAAATTCCACCAAATAAACAAGCACACAACAAGTTTTAAGATTAAGCTCAAAACGCAGAGAAATTTCATTTTTCAAATTCATCTGGCTTTTATTACGAAATGGAAACCCTAATTAATGGGAGGCTATTATAAAATGCAAGTAACTATGTTTCCAGAGAAAAACAAGTTGATTTGTAGAAAACTTACCAGCGTGACATAAAACAAACATAGAGAAAATCAAATAACATATAGAAAATCAACATGGCCAGAGAAATTACACACATAGGCAAACATGCACAAGAGAGCACTAAGCAAGTATGTGATGGCTATAGAAAATGAACATGCCAAAGAAATTCTATCTAAAGTGGATTGCAATATGGCTAGTGAAAATCAAATACACAAAACGGTAGAAAGTGTGTGCCGGGTAGAGAAATTTCACACACATACACACACACACACACACGAACAAACACAAAGAAAATAAGCACGACATATAGAAAATTAACATGGCCATAGAAATTACACACATAGGCACACATGCACAAGAGAAAATGTGCAATGGATAGAGCAATTTCATATCTTAAGGGGGAAGTGGACAGTGAAATTCCAATCACACATGCACAAACACACACTCAAATAAATTTAAATGCACAAGAATGGACTAAGTAAGTGTGTGATAACCAGAGAAATTTCATATCTAAAGGGGCAAGTGTGGATAACCAGAAAATTTCATATCTCAACATTGCTAGAAAATCACACATATACAAATTTCTTTGGTCATTACACAAAAGAATTTAATAAGGCTTTTAGCCTGAGAAAATCAACTGATCAGGGGTTGATACTTTTATAAATTTTTCTATAAAGACATTGAAATTTGGCCTAGGCTTTTAGACAGAGAAAATCAAATAAAATAAGATTTTGGTGTTTTCAGAAATTTCTTTAAAATGGCAGAGAAATTTCATTTTTACAAATTTCTTTGGCCATCACACAGAAATTTGACAAAGGGTTTTAGGCAAACAAAATCAACTGATCAAGAGGTGATACTTTCACAAATTTGTCCATAAAGACAGAGAAATTTGGCATAGGATTTTAGCTAAGGAAAATCATCTAAAATTAGGTTTTGATACTTTCATAAATTTCTCTAAAATGGTAGAGAAATTTCACTTTTACAAATTTCTCTGACCATCACACAGAAATTTGACCAAGGTTTTTAGGAAAACAAAATCAACTGATCAAGAGGTGATACTTTTACAAATTTGTCTATAATGACAGAGAAATTTGGCCTAGGGCTCTAGCCAGGGAAAATAAACTAAAATAAGGTTTTGATGCTTTCACAAATTTTCACTAAAATGACAGAGAAATTTCATTTTTACAAATTTCTCTGACTATCACATAGAAATGTGGCCCAGGTTTTAAGATAATCAATCACAATTATCATATTGTAATGAATAACCATTATTATGAAATCAAAACCCTAATTTCACCAAGGCTGAATACAAGACACAATCAATTGTAAATCCAGAGTAAAACTAGTTTAGCAATTGAAAAACTTACTAGAGTGAGGTGGTGAAAATGAAACCCTAACTTTGAACTGAGATGAATGTAACACCCCGAAATAAATGCAATATATCCATCTCAAAACAACTGATAGGTGGCAACATATATGAATTAATAAGCTTTCATTAATCAGAGTTTGATATACAAAAGGTGACACATGCGATATACATTCGTAAACAGTACATCCTGAATCTACAACATGTGCTACAAGATTGAGAAAAGAAACGAAAGCTAAACAGATAATCGTATGCCCTAAAGGCTTACATCTTTCCAAGTTACTGCTTGGGTACATCAAAAGTGAGTCTTAACATATAAAGCCTTAGGCTTGTACAAAATTAAATACAAAATACAACAATGAGCCTTCAGCTCCACAGTCCTCCTAAGCTAAGTCCTTGGTGGAGACATATCACTAGCACCTGAAAATGGTTTTTCCCATATTAGGTGAGCCACAGTCCAGTAGAAATAATCCAACACAATATATGAATCTTAACAAAGATATAAGGATGAAATGCATATGTAATGCTTATGACCAAAACGTTTATATTTCTTTATCCAAAACCATGCCATGCTTAGGTTATAGTATAATTCTCAAATCATGTCCTTTACAATAGAAAACAATGGGAAAATTCTTAGGCCGGTATAACCTTTCACGGATATTTTATCCGCGACAAACCGTCAAACGACACTCATGTAAACATAGTCTATACAAACACTACTATTGCCATTTTATGGATATTTCGTCTGCGGGAATCGGAACCCATGTATATGTGCGTTTTTCAAGACTTTCACCCTGAACACATAGGCCAACTTAATTTGGTGATACACACCTCTTTCCACCGTTCACCCATTTTTCTCAAATTCATATACATTTGCAATGTATTAAGTGAGCCACAATGTTCAATGTATATGGATGAGAAATTAGTTTCAATTCACCTAATCCTCATACAATTTCTACAACAATCATGGCTATTGTGAAAACCCGCATTTAAGTATTCTTAATAAATAAATAAATAAATTTTATCCAGAGTTTGTCTGAAATATGTTAGTGTATAAGTTAGTTTTAAATTAACCAAATTCAATCACTAACAAAGACATTATTAAGAATAATAATTTTGTGGATGTTCAATATTTGTTGTTTATAAATTGTTTTAATAAGGATTCAACATGATAATTATCTTTGCTAAATAACATAGTTAAAAATCTTAGTGTATTAATTTTAAGAAACCAAAAAAAGAAAAATCAACTTCGGTAGATTTTTCAGTGGCGGCATTGCCACTTGGTTGCATGCATGGAGATATAGAAGATACTCCTTAGAAAGTCCCATTATATTCATTGGAATTTGAAGATTTGATTGGACTAGATAGAATGGATGGAGAGAGAGAGAGAGCCTCAGGATTAGAACTTATATATATATATATATATGAACACTTGCATTTGGAAGAACACAGAGAACAAAGAAGGAAAAGAGTCAGTGAGCAAGCTAAGCAATAGGCAGAAGAAGAAGAGTAGGAGATTAAGGGAGCTAAAATTTTCTACCATTTCATCATCATATTATTAAGTAAGAAAACCCTCTCAACCCTCTTATTTTTTTTAATTTTTGAAATTTTCAGATTATATTTATATGATAAAATGACTAAACTTATAGATATAATTTTATTTGCAAATGTATATAAATTTTGTGATGTGTATATCAAATATTTGAAGATATTGATACTCTTAATGTCATGGTATTATTGTGGAAATAGGCTTGCATGTGTAGTTTATACCATTAAATAGAGGATTGAAGATTTTATTTGGCCCTTAAATCTGCCAAATAGTTGTACAAATTTTTAGACAATTTTATACTCAAAATTTGGAGATAATTTCTTCTACAAAGTTGTTGAGAATGATGTCTAGTTCGTCCATCAAGTTTCACAACAATTATTGAGTTTTGAATGAATTTATATAAATTTTTCGCCAAATCTGGAACTGTAAGACAGATTTTACTATATGTTTGAAAAATAATTAAAACTTTTATGTGAAACCAAATTTGGTAATTTATAAATAAAAAATGAAATTTGAAAAGTCTAGTTTCATAATAAATTTTTATATTATGGATTTGATTTATTAATTTAAGTGTGGAATTAATTTAAGAAAATATGATAAATCTGTGTCATGAAAGTTCTGGGAATTTTACAGAATTATTTATAACTTATTTTTGGGAAATTCTTTCTGAAAAATGACCTAAACATCTTTATTGAATATTCTGTACATTTTCACGAATTCTAGAACTGTATAAATAATTTATTTATAATTTTTATTACCTAAGGTATATCTTGAAAATTTCTAGGCAGGTTTAAGATCATTACTTCAATTAATTATTTGGATAAAAATTAATTATTGTGTTGGTCTAATTCATTAAATATTGTAAATTAGTAATCCATGTATGCGTGTATTATGATTTATTTAATATTGTGCTAGTCTAATCTTGTAAACTAAAAATCCATGCATGTGTGTGATTATGGTTTATTTTCTTTGTATCTAAATTATTATTTCATACCATGGTTTAAATAAATTGTTTATTTAAATTTTGTACATTTATTTATTATTGTGTGACATATGCAATATTTTATGTTGGGAATTTCAATGAGTTGGTATAACATTATTGGTGATTGAAATTTGAATAATTTGTGATTAATTTAAAAACTAATTGAAATGATTAACGGTATATATAAAGTTAATGATCGAGGGTTAATACCAGTAGTTCAGGGTGAGCCCTGGTTTTTAATAATTTTTATATAATTGTGTCGTGAAACCCTAAGATGGTATGAGACTTATTTGAACCCTTATTGGTATTTGGTTTTGGGATAAGGGTGGATATGCGGGTAGCACGCAGGGAGGTTACATACCCCTGACAGATCGTTCTCTTAGGGTAGACCACGGATGCCACGTCTTAGGTATATAACTCTGGGTGTGGGCATCCTTGGTAGTTCTTGAATATTTGACCAATGGGGGGTTTCTAAATTAACTGTAGCCATGGCTTAGTGGTTGGTAAGAAAATCTCTTTGGTGAGATTGAGTGCCATCTAAACTAATAAAATTGTTGAAATTCCTTTAAATTGTTGTTATATCATCACGCTATTAATTCTATCATTTTCTCGTAATTGTCATGATTATTATTTGATTATTTTCTCTTAAAATGAATAATAGGTTGGTTATGTTTTCTTACTGTGTTGCAAAGCTCATGGCATATATTTTGTTACCTTGGCGTTTTATGCCAGATTATGATGAGGAGGGGACTGAAGCCGAAATTAGGGCCGCTACTAATATAGAATCGTGGCTAACTTGAAATCAAGAATATAGCAAAATAAAATTTTATTATCTTTTGTTTTAGTAATTACGAATATTATAAAGTTGTTGTAATATTGTATGCGGACTCGTAATTTTATTTTGTTGTCAAATTTTGACTATGTGAGAATTTAAAATTTTCCTAATTAGTTGTTAAAATTTTATTTAGCAAGTTATTTGTTATTTAAATTTTATGATGTTCCAAAAAAAAAATTGGGGCGTCACAGTTTGGTATCAGAGCTTAGATTCGAACCTTTGGGCCATGGGTAATATAGCGATCACGGTTTTCCTTTTTGTATTTATTGTACTCCGAAACTTTGGTTCTGTGGAGTTGGTAGTTGTGTATCTTGTTGTTGTCCTTTAATTGCCTATGTTTGAACTTTAGGATGTGTTGGGCGTGTTTCGAGCAGGCAGGTTGAGTCTTGGTCTCAAGTGTTGTTGCCCAGAGTTTTGGTGTTACGCTCGAGCGGGCCATTCTGCGCTCGAGCAGAGTTTGCTTTTGGTTGACCACTCGAGCGGGTCTTCTTGCGCTCGAGCGGAGTTTACACACTCCCAGTATTTTGTGCCTCTGCAAAACTTTTGCAGGTGTGTTTTTCACGCCCGAGCAGGTTTTATTACACTCGAGCTGGTTGCGCTTGAGCGGACCTATTGGCGTTCGAGCGGGTAGTGTTTTTTCTGTGAAAGTTCTGGGAGAGGGAAATCTACGCTCGAGCGGACTGGTTTTCGCGCTCGAGCAGATGTGCTTTATCTTTGTGTCTTGCAGCTCGAGCGGGCCTTCTTGCGCTCGAGCGGACCATGCTTTTTGTTCTTGACGCTCGAGCATTGTGTTTTCCGCTCGAGCGGACCTGTCGTATATCAGATAGCAGTTGGGCATTTTGAATCACTTTTCACTTTTCTTCTCTCTCTCTAACTTTCCCAAAATCGATTTTGAGAGCTTCTCTCTCTAGAAACTCCCTTCTCTCTAGGGTTTGATCTAGATAGAGTGCTTCCTTTCCCTTCGGCCTTTGTAAAAGTCGTGTTGATCGTCAAGGGCGTCGTTTTGATCCGAAAAGTTTGGAGTTTGGAGCACTTTGGTTTTGGTCTCTTCTCTGTTTGAGCTCTAACTTCGAGATAGGAATATCCTACTCCTTCTCATGAGTTTTGTCTTTGAATTTTAGCATTTTGATGAGTTGGGGGTTGCTGGGTAATTTTGAGAAAGTTTGGGCCTTAGTGTAATTTTACAAAAGTTGAGATTTTGTTTATATAAACTTATATGCATGTTTGGCATAGAGAAATGAGATCAATATTGGATTATTGGTGAAAATGGAACCTTAGGGTTGTGATGTTAATTATGGAAAATGCTCTAATTACATTGATAAATTAATTGGTATAATTAATTTGAAGAAAAGAGGAATTAGATTGAGAATGTTAGAATTGGATGTGTATGGGATTAAAGGGTGTAGTTAGATTCGTTCATCGCTCACCTAGTTGAAATGTTAATTATATATCCATTTGGTGCATTTATTTTCAATATAGAAATAACTGCTTTGGGCTATCGGTGGAGGATAGTCTTGATTGTTGTAGACACTGCATGATACTTAGGCAAACTAAAACTAATCGATTGTGTATGCTATTGAATATAGCAACTGGAATAATACATTAATTCTATGTATTGATTGATTGTATATGACCTATGTTTACATACATGTGTTGTGTGGGAGGAGATAAGGGATGTACTCCACGGTTTAGGGAAAGATAGGGGATGGACCTCTAAACCGGATTTTGTGTGACATTGATACAGCGCTACAATGTGTATCAAGTGTTGATTATGGAAGTGTTTGAATTGATTTGATATAGCACTAAAATGTATATCGTTATCAATTGTGAAGTATAGAAGTGATTCTATGTTATGTTGATACAGCACCGAAATGTGTATCTTTCTCAAAGTGTGGGAATGGTTTATGTGTTATTGATACAGCCTTGAAATGTGTATCCATCATGAATTTCGAAAGTGTTCTTAAGATGAGTCTTATTCTCATTAAGTTATTTGACTAAGTGTTGAGCCTTGTTTTCAAACTCAAGATTGAAAAAGAAATGAGAAATGAAGTGTAACATGGACTTAAATGTCATGAAACTAAAATGTGATATAAGTGAGTGTATCAGTGTTGACCATCTATCAACTGCTAATCTTTTAGTCATTGTTCATAGCTGGTTTAGTGTATTTCTGCTGGGCTGTGGCTCACCCTTTATGGGACATCATTTTCAGGTACAGGTAGCATGCCACCTCCAAGGACATAGCTTGGGAGGCTAGAGGCAGGCAGATTGCATTTGTTGTTTGCTTTCTTTTGATGTATTACATGTAAATTCAAGCCAAGGGCTTTATATGTATTGAGTTAGTACTCTTTTTTTTGTAACCAAGTGTTAACTTGGAAAGCTGTAAACCCGTAGGGCACTTGCTTTTGTTTTTAACATGTAATACTTTTGTAAGAACTACTCTGATTAATGGAAAGATGGTTGATTTCTTTTATGTCAATGCATGTCTAAAGTGATGGGATTTACGTATTATTTTGAGGGCGTTACAGGTAACAATTATATTTTTCTTACATTTAAGAAAAGCTTAAGTTAACATGTAATTTTCTGTGACTTAACTAAGTTAGAACCTTTTTAATTGTAGGATGCCAGGGTCATTAGATATTAACTCTAATGTGGAAAGTTTGGTGGGAAACTATGACATAGAACTTGACCCAAGCGAAGAAGTAAAGTCTCCTGTAAAAGACTATGAGCCTGAGTCTGACCCTGAAGAAATTGCACCGATAGAAGACTATGAACTTGAGCCTAAGGCTGAACCTGAACCTGAACCCGAAAAGATTGCACCAATGTACAACCCACTGGAGATAATTGTGATTAAGTCTGACACCGAAGTGGAATCTATAGAGGGCAATACTGATGAGAGCACTGGAGATAAAGGTGCCGTGTTTGAGAGTTGGGATGTTTGAAATGGGTTGCAAATTGGCTCATTTGTATAACTTAGAATTTATCCCCTAGGAGGTTGTACTTGGAAATCTAAAAGTTGGGTGGGTGCCTACATTGGACCTGTCCAAATTTTAAGGCAAGAAACTCCATGGTAATATCAGCTAGGCCCTTTCCCAGATGGTTTCACCGATAGGATGGGCAACCTCTTTGACATTTGGAGCCTTCAGTATATCATGGCTGACCCAAACAGAATTGTGAAGAGAGATGGGTCAGTGGACTTCAAGGACTAGATGATCTACCGAGAGGAGCTGTTGCAACTACTAGGGCATTGTGTGCAGGAAATTGTTGTCTTCGTGAAGGTGCTGTGGCGATTCATGTGGCTTTTCCAAGCCACGTAAGAGCTGGAAGCATTTGTGAGGAGAGACTTTCCTTGGCTGTTTTAGAGATCTTAAGGGAATTAAAATTAGGCTAACCAATTGTTTTGTATGCTTACATGTAAAATTGCCTAGTTTAGAATTGTGGGTGTAGGAGTTAACTTGGATTGTAGGGGCTATCTTTTGCCCGTAGTATTTTATTTTATTTTATCTTTTTTTCTTTTGTTTTGTTTTGTATTTTTCTAATTGTAGCTTGTTTAATCTAATTAATGAAGTTTCTTTTTTTATTACTATCTTTGCACATAAATATAATAATATAATAATAATAAATAAATGAATAAATCACAAATTACTAAAACCCCCATCATGCAGAATGGCTGGATGAACAAGAGATAATAACAATGGTAATGGTGATGGAGCGTCTGATGGCAATGTCACTCGAATTATACGCGCAATTGCTGATAGGGTAGGAAATATACCACCCTAAAACCAAGATCAAAGCAAATCTGAAATGATAGCAAAATTTGAAAAGCTACATCCCCACAAATTCCTAGGTGGATCAAACCCTTATGAAGTTGAAGCTTGGTTAAGACAAATTAAGAAGTTGCTAGATACTTCTGACATCTGAAATGAGCAAGATAGAATGACCATGGCAGCATTTCCAATGGAAGGGAAAGTAGATCATTGGTGGGAAATGATCAGAAGTACTTGACAAGTAGAGACATTAACTTGGAGACAATTCGAAGACTTATTCATGGAAAAGTATTTTCCTAACTCGCTAAGACAAGAAATGATTCAGGAGTTCCTCCAACTGAAACAAGGAAAAATGTCAGTCACAATGCATTCGAAATCAATAGTCAAGGAACAATAACCAATCACGAGGAGGAGGTCCAGTCCACAACACCAGAACCCATCCTGCACCAGCACCTTATGCTGGAGGGTTGCAGCAGCAACAAAGGCAGAATCGAGGAAACCAACAAGGATGAAACTTTGTAAATGAGTGGAAAAGAAAATGTTTTAGATGTGGTCAGCAGCGGCTATCGAAGTGAGTGTCCTCAAGGTGGGGAGTATTTTATGGATCAGCGAGGGGCACAACAATACAACAAATGCTAGCCAGGGCAAGGTTCTAAGCCTACTCAAAATACTCAAACCAACAAAGGGCAACCACAAGCCTCTAGGAATGCTGGCCGACCAAGAACACAACCACAAGGAGTTGGAACTAGAAAGAAACCATGATGAACTAACCAACAGGCAATAAGAAGAATGTATGCTCTCCAAGAAGAAGAAGATGTCGGTAACCCATCAGTAATTCAAGGTATGTTTATCCTTACGAATTCTTGGGTTAAAGTATTGTTTGATTCCAGAGCTTCGCACTCTTTTATATCCACTGCATGTATGTCAAGTTTGGGTTTGGAGCCAAAAACATTAGAGATAGCTATGAATGTTGCTTCACCCTTAGGAGGTCAAACTCGAGTAAATCTAGTATGTAAATCTTGTGAACTAGAAATCTTTGGTTCATATTTGATCTGTAATCTAAGAGTTATGGAGATGACTGATTTTGACATCATCCTAGGAATGGACTAGTTGTTAGTTCATCGAGCCGTTATTGATTGTTACCGTCAGACGGTGATAGCATCCTCCCTTAATGGCACGAAAGTTCAATTTAAAGGAGATAGACAAGATTCTTAGCTCCAACGTGTCGCAAGTCGCGATGGCATGATTAACTAATTGGATGGTTGACAAGCTTAATTTTGGAAGACGAAAATTAAAAGGATCCAGGATTACCCCATGTGGTGTGCGAGTACACTGACATTTTCCCTGATGAATTACTAAGATTACCTCCAAAATGAGACGTACATTTCACTATTTAGCTTTAACCTGGGACTTCACCAATTTCAATAGCACCACATTGTATGGCGCCAATTGAACTTCGAGAATTGAAGGAGCAGTTGCAACAATTGTTGAATAAAAAGTTCATCAGACCAAGTACGTCTCCGTGGGGAGCGTCAGCATTATTCGCAAAGAAGAAGGATGGAACCTTAAGATTGTACATTGATTATCGACAACTAAATCGAGTCACCATTAAAAATCGATATCCATTACCAAGAACTGATGACTTGTTCGATCAATCAAGAGGTTCAAAATGGTTTTCTAAAATTGACCTTAGGTCGGGATATTACCAACTTTGTGTTAAAGAAGAAGACGTACCCAAAACTGCATTTCAAACCCGTTATGGCCACTATAAGTTCATGGTAATGCCATTTGGTTTGACGAATGCACCTGGGGTATTCATGAGTTTAATAAACAAAATTTTTACACCTTATTTGGATCAATTTGTGGTAGTATTCATTGACGATATTTTGATATACTCACGATTGGAGGAGGATCACGAGCAACATCTGAGAACCATTTGGAAAATTCTAAGGGAGAACCAACTGTATGCTAAAGCTAGCAAATGTGAATTTTGGTTGAAGGAAGTAAAATTCTTAAGTCGTGTTGTGTCTGAATCAAGAATATTAGTGGATCCTGCTAAAGTAGAAGCAGTAATGGGATGGAAACAACCTAAGAATACATTTGAGATTCGTAGTTTCTTGGGATTAGCAAGTTATTATAAGAGATTCATTAAAGATTTCTCCAAATTAGCCAAGCCGATGACACGCCTAACACAGAAAGGAGTAAAGTTTGAATGGAACGAAACTCGTGAGCAATTGTTTCAAGAACTCAAGAAGAGATTGACAAGCGCTCCTATACTAATCATACTCGAACGTGACATCGGGTACATGGTTTATTGTGATGCCTCTAAATAAGAGTTAGGTAGTGTGTTAATGCAAAACAGGAAAGTAGTAGCTTACGGATCAAGACAATTGAAGAATCATGTGAAAAATTATCCTACTCACAATCTGGAGCTAGCAGTTGTGGTCTATGCACTTAAGACTTGGTGACATTACCTTTATGGCGAAAAGTTTGAGATATTTATCGATCACAAAAGCTTGAAGTACTTGTTCACACAAAGAGATTTGAACATGAGGCAGAGACACTGGATAGAGTACCTTGAAGATTATCAATGCACTTTGTCGTATTATCCTGGGAAGGCTAATGTTTTAGTAGATGCACTAAGTCGAAAGACAAGAGAGATTATAGCCAACATATCAATTAAAGAATGGGAAATGGTAAGCACCATGAATGAGTTTAAGTTACAACCATAGAATTAGAATGGGAAGGGTAGGTTGTTTGTGATAGTTACGACACCCCAACTTCTTACCAAAGTGCTGGAAGCCCAAAGATTTGATCAAGAGACCGACTTCATCAAGGTACAATTAGCATCCGGGGAATCTTCACCAGATTGGACGCTCCATCAAGATGGTAGTTTAAGGTATTTAGGTAGAATTTTTGTGTCGAACATCGAACAATTGAGAGAAAAAGTACTAAAAGAATTTCACCATTCAGTTTTTGCGGTTCATCCGGGAGGAAACAAGATATACCAGGATCTCAAGCGACAGTATTGGTGGAGTGGAATGATGAAGGACGTTGCTCAATTCTAAGTGCTTGACGTGTTAACAAGTGAAAACAGAACATCAGAAGCCTGCAGGGAAACTCCAACCTTTACCAATACCTGAGTGGAAGTGGGAACACATAACAATGGATTTTGTAATGGGATTACCCCGGTCACCGCAAGGCCATGATGTCATTTGGGTGGTAGTTAATCGGTTAACTAAGACAGCACATTTCCTACCAATAGGACTAGCAGACACACTCGAATCATTAAGTCGATTATTTATTCGAGAAATCATTAGGTTGCACGGAGTACCAGTCTCAATAGTGTCAGATCGTGATTCTCGTTTTATGTCACAATTCTGACAAAGTCTGCAAAAAGCTATGGGTACAGAGTTGTGTTTTAGTACAGCTTTTCACCCTCAAATTGACGATCAATCAAAAAGAACAATTCAGACTTTAGAAGACATGCTTCGAGCTTGTTTGATGGACTTTAAGGGTAGTTGGGAGAGACACTTACCATTAGTCAAATTCTCTTAAAATAACAGTTTTCAAGCAAATATTGGTATGGCACCGTATGAAGCTTTGTACGGACAGCCTTGTCGGTCACCAATATGTTGGACAGAAGTTGGAGAAGCACCTCTTTTAGGGCCAGTTTTGGTTCAAGAAACTACCGAGAAGGTGAAATTAATTAGACAAAGACTTTAGACCGCTCAGAGTAGGCAGAAAAGTTATGCAGATCAAAGGAGAAGACCTTTAGCATTTTAAGTTGGAGATCATGTATTTCTGAAAATACAACCTAGCCGAGGAGTTGTTCGTTTCGGAAAGAAAGAAAAGCTGTCACCTCGCTTCATTGAGCCTTTCGAAATTTTGGACAAAATAGGAGATGTGGCATACTGTTTGGCTCTACCACCTCAATTGGCTAGAGTACGTAATGTTTTCCACGTCTCTATGCTACGGAAATACGAGCCACACCCTTCTCACATCATCAATTGGGAGGAAATTAATCTTGATGAAGATGTGACATTTGAAGAAAATCCTGTCAAAATTTTAGATCGTTGCGAGAAGAAATTACAAGGTAAAACTATACCATTGGTTCGAGTTCTCTGGAGACATTGTGGGATGGAGGAGTCAACATGGGAACGAGAAGATATGATACGTGCCAATTACCTTTAACTTTCTAAGTCTAAAGGTATGAATTAATTTCGAAGATGAATTTTTTTTTTTTTAGGGGGGTAGATTGTGAAAGCCCGCATTTAATTATTCTTAAAAATAAATAAATAAATAAATAAATTAATTAATTAATTTTATCCAGAGTTTATCTTAAATATATTGGTGTATGAGTTAGTTTTAAATTAACCCAATTCAATCATTAACAAAGACATTATCAAGAATAATAATTTTGTGGATGTTCAATATTTGTTGTTTATAAATTGTTTTAATAAGGATTCAACATGATAATTATCTTTGCTAAATAACTTAGTTAAAAGCCTTAGTGTATTAATTTGAAAAAGACAAATAAACAAAATCAACTTCGGCAGATTTTTCGGTGGCAACATTGCCACTTGGTTGCATGCATGGAGATATAAAAGATACTCCTTAGAAAGTCCCATTATATTCATTGGAATTTGAGAGAGAGAGAGAGAGAGAGAGAGAGAGAGAGAGAGCCTCAGGATTTGAACTTATATATATATATATATATGAACACTTGCATTTGGAAGAACACGGAGAACAAAGAAGGAAAAGAGTTAGAGAGCAAGCTAAGTAATAGGGAGAAGAAAAAGAGTAGGAGATTAAGAGAACTAAAATTTTCTTCCATTTCATCATCTTATTATTAAGTAAGAAAACCCTCTCCACCCTCTTATTTTTTTTAATTGTTGAAATTTTCAGAATATATTTATATGATAAAATGACTAAACTTATAGATATAATTTTATTTACAAATGTATATAAATTTTGTGATGTGTATATCAAATATTTGAAGATATTGATACTCTAGAAGTCATGGTATTATTGTGGAAATAGGCTTGCATGTGTAGTTTATACCATTAAAAAGAGGATTGAAGATTTTATTTGACCCTTAAATCTACCAACCATTTGTACGAATTTTTAGACAATTTTATGCTCAAAATTTGGAGATAATTTCTTCTACAAAGTTGTTGAGAATGATGTCTAGTTCGTCCATCAAGTTTCACAACAATTATTGAGTTTTGAATGAATTTATATAAATTTTTCGCCAAATCTGGAACTGTAAGACAGATTTTACTATATGTTTGAAAAATAATTAAAACTTTTATGTTAAACCAAATTTGGTAATTTATAAATAAAAAATGAAATTTGAAAAGTCTAGTTTCATAATAAATTTTTATATTATGGGTTTGATTTATTAATTTAAGTGTGGAATTAATTTAAGAAAATATGATAAATCTGTGTCATGAAAGTTCTGGGAATTTTACAGAATTATTTATAACTTATTTTTGGGAAATTCTTTCTGAAAAATGACCTAAACATCTTTATTGAATATTCTGTACATTTTCACGAATTCTAGAACTGTATAAATAATTTATTTATAATTTTTATTACCTAAGGTATATCTTGAAAATTTCTGAGCAGGTTTAAGATCATTACTTCAATTAATTATTTGGATAAAAATTAATTATTGTGTTGGTCTAATTCATTAAATATTGTAAATTAGTAATCCATGTATGGGTGTATTGTGGTTTATTTAATATTGTGCCAGTCTAATCTTGCAAACTAAAAATCCATGCATATGTGTGATTATGGTTTATTTTCTTTGTATCTAAATTATTATTTCATACCATGGTTTAAATAAATTATTTATTTAAATTTTGTACATTTATTTATTATTATGTGACATGTGCAATATTTTATGTTGGGAATTTTAAGGAGTTGGTATAACATTATTGGTGATTGAAATTTGAATAATTTGTGATTAATATAAAAACTAATTGAAATGATTAACGGTATATATAAAGTTAATGATTGAGGGTTAATACCGGTAATTCAGGGTGAGCCCTGGTTTTTTATAATTTTTATATAATTGTGTCGCGAAACCCTAAGATGGTATGAGACTTATTTGAACCCTTATCGATATTTGGTTTATCGATATTTGGTTTGGGGATAAGTGTAGATGTGAGGGTGGCATGCAGGGAGGTTACATACCCCTGGCAGATAGTTCCCTTCAGACAGACCACGGATGCCACGACTTAGGTATATAACTCTGGGTGTGGGCATTCTTAGTAGTTCTTGAATATTTGACTAATGGGGGGTTTCCAAATTAACTATAGCCATGGCTTAGTGGTTGGTAAGAAAATCTCTTTGGTGAGATTTTGAGTGTCATTTAAACTAATAAAATTGTTGAAATTCCTTTAAATTGTTGTTTTATCATCATGCTATTAATTCTATCATTTTCTCTTAATTGTCATGATTATTATCTAATTATTTTCTCTTAAAAAGAATAGTAGGTTGGTTATGTTTTCTTACTGTGTTGGAAAACTCATGGCATATATTTTGTTGCTTTGGCGTTTTATGCCAGATTATGATGAGGAAAGGACTGAAGCCGAAATTAGGGCCGCTGCTAACATGGAACCGTGGCTAACTTGAAATCAAGAATGTAGCATAATAAAATTTTATTATCTTTTGTTTTAGTAATTATGAATGTTATAAAATTGTTGTAATATTGTATCCGGACTTGTAATTTTGTTTTGTTGTTAAACTTTGACTATGTGAGAATTTAAAATTTCCCTAATTAGTTGTTAAAATTTTATTTAGCAAATTATTTGTTATTTAAATTTTATGATGTTCTAAAAAAATATTTTGGGGCGTCATAGCTATCCTCCATCGATCGCCCAAAACAGATATTTCTAAATAGATATAAAACCTCCAATATAAGCAAACTTCCCAAAATTTAAGATGTGAGTGAAAATACATATCCAACTCCACCATCCATACTAATATCCATCCAATTTCACATTTCCAACATCAATTCCATTTATTTATACAAAATTAATATTTGAGACATTTAGAGCAAAACTCATTTTTCTTTCAAAACCCATTCCAAGTACAAAATCAACAATTTTGTCACAACTCAACCTCATTTCCAATCCCATAACCATTTTCAATACATCTATTTGAAAACCCCTCTTTGGATTTTAAACCAAAACCCTTGGTTTGTTCAAAATCCTCCAACATCACAAGATTATTTTATAAAAGCAAATAGCTAAGTTAAAAATCATAAAAGAGTGTAGAAAATCCCTACTTCAAAGTTAGGAGACGAAATAAGCACGGAAGAAACTCAGATGAAGCCGAAACCTAACTGTATTCTGATGAAAATGAAGCTCTAGGAGAGCTCTACCTTTTTAACAAAGGGAGTAGGGTGGAGAAATGGGTAGATCATGGTGTATTTGTAAAGAGAGAGTGAGTTTTAGAGAAGAAGGTCTCAACTTAGGGTTTTGAAATGTTAAAGAGAGAGAGAGAGAGAGAGAGAGAGAGATGAAAAAGTGATGTAAAATGACCTATTTACGAACTAATATACGCACAGTTCACTTGAGCGCAAGAGTTGTCGCTCGAGCGACCAGACACAATAAGTTGTTCTACTCGAGCGCAAGAAGCTTCGCTTAAGTGCATAATACACTTTTGTAGATAGAGGTTGTCGCTCAAACGCAAGAAGCTTTGCTCGAGCAAAAAATACAAACTCCCAGTAGTTTTGCAGACTTGTAGAAGTACTGGAGTTTCACAAAGACCGCTCGAGTGCAAGAAGTGTCGCCCAAGCGAAGGAACAAAAATTTGGGCAACACAAGTTTGAAAACACAAGCCACCAACCTATTCCAAACATAATCAAAACAACCCAATAGCCAAATTTAAGAAGGGAAAAGAAGAATAAGACATGAACAACAGTACAAGACAATGAAATGCAAATCTAGAATATCAAATGGTTCAGGTCTCAAACCAAAATCGCTATATTGAAGATAAAGATGAACTTAAATCAAGGATGAAAATGCGTCAAAGAAATTACGAAGCTAGATGAAGAATGATAAAGATTTTCGTTGTCAACCGTGGAGAATGACAGATATTTTCTTTGTCAATCATGAAGATGATGAACTCAATTGCGGAGAAGATGAACTCGATCGTACAAAAGATCAGCTGCCAGAGAAAATGAAAACTATTTTTCTCTGTTGATTGTGTAGAGAGAAGATAAACACGTAGGTATTTTGGTCCAAAAACTAGAAACAATATACACCTTTTTTTTTTTAGGGACCTGAGCTACTACAATATTTTTGGGTGTCCTTTATCCTCTAAGATCATAATATTAGGAATCTTAAAAAAAATTCCTCAAATTAAAACCGATAATTAACTTAACATATTGCGGAACATTTATATATTAGATTGGGTCTTGGTTGGATATTAATCATTCTGAAAAATCTAGAAATCCCCTAGATTTTGATTTGTGATTATGTATCAATTTTAAGCAGTAAACAACAATCCCAATCAAACAATCAAGACAAAACGACACAACAATTTTATGTGGAAAAACCACAATTGGACACCTCTAATTGTGATAAAAAACCATAGGCAACATCCACAAAACAATCCACTAAGAAGATATAAAGGAATTACACAGGTATACTCTCAATTACCTAGCGAATCCACGCCCGAATTGAACCTACCTCTATGTGCCTCTTCCAACCCCGTCTTCACCTCAGAATTGTCTTGACGATGAGCCACTTCAGAATCCACCAAAGCTTCAGGCTTAAATTCTTCAGAATCCACCGAAGAACAACTCTCTCTTTTGTGTAGAACAAACAAATAAACAATCATTTGATGTATACTCTTTAAACCATGAGTTGAATACTCAATAAAAACATCAAAGAAAACTAGCAAAATATCTCCAGATATAGACCTTAGAACCCAAAAAGAAGATCTGGAGGAGTTCTCCAAGTTTTGGAAGAAAACCAACTACTTATAGAAATCCCAAGTAATCCTAGTTTTGGAAGAAAACCAATTCCTTATAGAAATCCGAATTTTGAAGCTCACTCGGTCCGCTCGAGCGTGGGACTTCCTGCTCGAGTGGAGGATTCAAAATTGTGTGATTCATGTAGGCTTTACGCTCGAGTGGAAGTTGCCACGTTCGAGTGCCGAATCACACCATACAGTACTTTTTCCAGGCGAAACAGAGATGCTGTGAGCTTGCAATCCGCGCTCGAGCGTCACTTTCCCCGCTCGAGCGGGACAACCAAAATTGGAAAATCTGGAAAACTAGATCCTATTACAACCTTGGTTTTGATCCATGGAATTTGACAACAAAGAGTCCTAACAATCTCTCCTTTGTCAAATCCCGGACAACACCATTCTAAAACAGTTTTCCTAACAAAATCACAAAAGTACTAAAACAATTTTCCAACCAAAATCACAAAATCAACACCACAAACTATGAACCAACATTCACAACCACATCTCAAATCCATGCTCTTGAACAATTATCCTGAAAAAAAACAACCGCACACAAGCCAACCAAAAATATGTGGAACTGGATTAAATAACAAAAGATAAGTCCATCCATAAACATGTGACAATCCAACTGTACCAAAGAAGGATGGACTGTAGTAAAAACAACTTTAAGATATACAAAAAACTGTACCACCAAGACCACTCCCCCTTTTTGTCACTAATTGACAAATGAAGCTCAGACAACTATAGCATACAATAAGGAAATAATAAACAAACTGTGCATAACAACATGCAAAACAATTATAGCCAATCTCCCTTACCAAAAAAATCAAAGTGTTCATGCTAACAAACTCTTGTAATGATAAACCAAACTCCCCTTCACTAAAAACAATGAACAAGAAGAAAAACAACAAAAATAATATGGTGGAGCAAGCAAGAAATCTCAGATTTGTACCTTAAAACACACAAGATTATCCAAGAAGCACAATTACTAGTAAACACAATGTGCACAGTCGGTAGAAGATTCCTCATGAAAGAAAGTGATGCGTTATGTGAAAAGCATAGATCCCATGATAAAAGTATGTGTGTGACTCTTGGAGTTCGACAAACACTAGATTCAATCCTAGTAGTGATCTGAAAGTTGGACCTCCGACAAGAGAATCTAAGCACAACAGAGGAAAGTCAAACCACTAGGAATCAAGGGGTATTTGGTGAGTAAAAGCGGAGGCTCCCCTTCAATCAATGAATCCTTTATTTTTTCCCTTTTTTTTCACATCTTTTTCTTTTGTTTCTTTTGCACATCTTTTTTTTTGTTTCTTTCTTTTGCACATTTTTTCTTTCTTTTGCACACTCATTGGCGGCTGACATGCTCAAGAGTATGGAAACCGAACCAAAGAAGCATGGATATAATAAGGATGGCCTGGTTGGTGACTCTGAGGTAGCCTTTTCCTTATGGCTGGGCTACAAAGAATAGAGGGGAAAGTCGTGGAGGTGCAAAAAGATGGAAGGTGGTTAAGAGACTCAACATCACCCATGATATGCTAGTATAGGTCAATTCCTCTAGAAACACAAAAGATCAATGACAGAAGTCCATAAAAAAAAATAATCACTAAGGAGGAAGACTCCAAAATTTGCTTATCCAAGAGTGTGTACAGAATGAGACATACTAATCAAAGAACACACACTCCAAAACAAGAGTAATGACCACAGAAAGCACACATATATTAACATGTAATGGATATTCTCATTAATTCCAATATGCACCAAGGACCACTCAAAAATTTCAAGCTTGCAAAACCATAGTAAGAAAATCTTTTTGGGATTTTTTTTTTCACAACTAAAGCAAGACAAAAAACGAACATGCACACATTTTTTTTTTCATTAAAAAAACACACAGAAACCCAAAAGCTAAAACAAATAAACAAATTAACACAAGTCAAGTTTTCGCACCCAAACCGCTTTAGTATTATCAAAGTTGTGAGCATTGTGGTTCTGGGGTGGTGTCTTGACGTTGTGGTTCCCTTCCTTTTCAATGGGAACCCGTCTCGACGTGATTTCCAACTTCCTATTTCTAGGTCTGGGCAAAATCAAACTCACTCCATGTTTGGTCTCAAGCACATCAAAATAACGAGGTCTAATATGACCCTTAACCTCATCACCACCAATGAAGTGTCTCCTACCCCACGAGATGTTGGAATTTCTTCCATCTCTGTGAGACACTCTCCCATGCAATTCATAACAATAAGGGCAAATATGACCACGCATACCACAATGATGACAAATAAAAACAGGGTATACAGGACGTACCGTCTTTTCTTTGACCTTACCAACTCTAGGAAGATTGAGAAATACATCCTCATGTTGAATTTTTTGTTCTCCCTTTCCTTGAGTTCTTGTATCATGAGATGTGGATGCACTCTGTTTTTGCTCTTTCTTACCACCAAAGCCAATGCCACTCTTGTCAGAACAAATTTGTTGAGACCCAATGATATTGTCCAAAGTCTTTGATCCTCTGTTACAAAGACCAATGGCAGCCATAGCACACTTGAGTTCTTCCTCTTTCTTGATCATTAGTTCTTCCAAAGCAACTTGAGACATCTCGAGAGTTTCAATCTTTTCTTCATATGTTGCATAGATTTGATGTAGCTCATTCCTCTCTATCTCACAAGTTAAGAGTTTTGCACAAAGAGCTTGTCGATCATTGGCTATCTTGATGGCATCAATCCTAACCTCGGAAATCTCCTCCTTTAGTTTGACATTCTCACTTTCACATGCTTTGAGTTTCATAATGAGTGTCATTCAATTTGGACAACTTAAGAGATTCCTTATACAACTTTTCATAAGCTTGCTCAAGCTCTTCATCATCACTTCCCGAGGATTCATCATCAGTGGCATTCTCAACCGAGCTCTTCGGATACTCTGTTCGTCCATCAGTTTCAGAAGCTGCCATGAAGGCAAGGAATTGTTTATGCCCCTCTTCACCTTGATCTTCGTTGTCACTTTCATCTTCATCAGATTCTGATTCATCATCCCAAGTGATGGCGAGGGCTTTCTTCTTCTTCAAACGAGTAGGGCATTCTAAAGCAAAGTGGCCAAATCCTTGGCATTCATAGCATTGGACTCTTTCAGAGTTCCCTTGTATCTTTCCTTTCTCCTTTTTGGCTATAGAATTAATTTTGAGTTTATCTTTGCCTTTAGATTTATGAGTATGAGTAGATTCCAAAAGATTAGGATTCTTTTTCAAAAAAGATTTTTTAAATTGTTTAACAAAAGCAGCCGTAATCTTGGAATCTATCTCACAATCCTCATTAGAAACCTCTCCAACTCTATGATCACTACTAAAAGCAATATCTTTTTTTTTCTTTTTGAAATTCATGTGTGCCTCATAAGTTTGGAGATTTCCAACCAACTGATCCAGCTTGAGGTTGTCAACATCTTGAGCCTCCTCAATAGCCGTAATTTTTGGTTGGAACCGATCGGGCAAGGACCTCAAAATTTTTCCTGCAATCTTGGATTCCGGTATTTTTTCACCTAAATTGAAACTGGAATTTATAATGTCACTTAACTTCACATAAAATTCATCAAAGGTCTCACTATCTTTCATTGAAAGGTTTTCGAAGCTAGACGTGAGCCATTGAAGTTTTGAGCGTTTAACAGAAGGAGTGCCCTCATGAATAGTTTGTAAGATATCCCAAGCCTCTTTTGCAACTTCAGAATTGCAAATTCGACTAAACTCTTCAGGTGTGACAGCGTAAAAGACAGAATTGATAGATTTACTTCCAATTACTATTTTGGTAATAAATTGTGTCCCACTTTTCAATTGGTTTGGGGAAAGTTAATCCATCAATGGTAATTGTTAGTTCAGTCCACCCATTAATGACAGATTGCCAAACTTTTTCATCTATAGATTTCAAAAACGATCTCATCCGAGCTTTCCAAAAAGAATAATTGGATCCGCCAAGTAGGGGTGGTCGAACCATAGAATTTCTCTCATGAATTGAATCCATTATCATAAATCAAACAAGAACTCACTCAAAAGTTTTAAAAAGCAAACGAGTAACCCGATCTGATACCAATTGAAAAATCTAGAAATCCCCTAGATTTTGATTTGTGATCATGTATCAATTTTAAGCAGTAAACAACAATCCCAATCAAACAATCAAGACAAAATGACACAACCATTTTACGTGAAAAAATCACAATTGGACACCTCCAATTGTGATAAAAAAACCACGGGCAACAGCCACAAAACAATCCACTAAGAAGATATAAAGGAATTACACAGGTATACTCTTAATTACCTAGCGAATCCATGCACGAATTGAACCAACCACTATGTGCCCCTTCCAACCCCGTCTTCACCTTGGAATTGTCTTGACGATGAGCCACTTCAGAATCCACCAAAACTTCAGGCTCAAATTCTTCAGAATCCACCAAAGAATAACTCTCTCTTTTGTGTAGAACAAACAAACAAACAATCATTTGATGTATACTCTTTAAACCATGAGTTGAATATTCAATCAAAACATCAAAGAAAACCAGCAAAATATCTCCAGATATAGACCTTAGAACCCAAAAAGAAGATCTGGAGGAGTTCTCCAAGTTTTGGAAGAAAACCAACTACTTATAGAAATCCCAAGTAATCCTATTTTTGGAAGAAAACCAATTCTTTATAGAAATCCGAATTTTGAAGCTCGCTCGGTTCGCTCGATCGTGGGACTTCCCGCTCGAGTGGAGGATTCAAAATTGTGTGATTCATGTAGGCTTTACGCTTGAACGGAAGTTGCCACGCTCTAGCGCCGAATCACACCATCCAGTACTTTTTCCAGGCGAAACAAAGATGCTGTGAGCTTGAAATCTCCGCTTGAGCGTCACTTTCCCCGCTCGAGCGGGACGGCCAAAATTGGAAAATCTGGAAAACTAGATCCTATTACAACCTTGGTTTTGATCCATGGAATTTGACAACAAAGAGTCCTAACAATCACCCCCTTTGTCAAATCCCGGACAACACCATTCTAAAATAGTTTTCCTAACAAAATCACAAAAGTACTAAAACAATTTTCCAACCAAAATCACAAAATCAACACCACAAACTATGAACCAACATTCACAACCACATCTCAAATCCATGCTCTTGAACAATTATCCTGAAAAAAAACAACCACGCACAAGCCAACCAAAAATATGTGGAACTGGATTAAATAACAAAAGATAAGTCCATCCATAAACATGTGGCAATCCAACTGTACCAAAGAATGATGGACTGTAGTAAAAACAACTTTAAGATATACCAAAAATTGTACCACCAAGACCACTCCCCTTTTTGTCACGAATTGACAAATGAAGCTCAAACAACTATAGCATGCAATAAGGAAATAATAAGCAAAAAGTGCATAACAACATGCAAAACAACTATAGCCAATCTCCCTTACCAAAAAAATCAAAGTGTTCATGCTAACAAACTCTTGTAATGATAAACCAAGCTCCCCTTCACTAAAAACAATGAACAAGAAGAAAAACAACAAAAATAATATGGTGGAGCAAGCAAGAAATCTCAGATTTGTACCTTAAAACACACAAGATTATCCAAGAAGCACAATTACTAGTAAACACAATGTGCACAGTCGGTAGAAGATTCCTCATGAAAGAAAGTGATGCGTTATGTGAAAAGCATAGATCCCATGATAAAAGTATGTGTGTGACTCTTGGAGTTCGACAAACACTAGATTCAATCCTAGTAGTGATCTGAAAGTTGGACCTCCGACAAGAGAATCTAAGCACAACAGAGGAAAGTCAAACCACTAGGAATTAAGGGGTATTTGGTGAGTAAAAGCGGAGGCTCCCCCTCAATTAATGAATCCTTTATTTTTTCCCTTTTTTTTTCACATCTTTTTCTTTTCTTTCTTTTGCACATCTTTTTTTTTTTTCTTTCTTTTCCACATTTTTTCTTTCTTCTGCACACTCATTGGCGGCTGACACGCTCAAGAGTATGGAAACCGAACCAGAGAAGCATGGATATAATAAGGATGGCCTGGTTGGTGACTCTGAGGTAGCCTTTTCCTCAAGGCTGGACTACAAAGAATAGAGGGGAAAACCGTGGAGGTGCAAAAAGATGGACGGTGGTTAAGAGACTCAACATCACCCATGATATGCTAGTATAGGTCAATTCCTCTAGAAACGCAAAAGATCAATGACAGAAGTCCATAAAAAAAATAATCACTAAGGCAGAAGACTCCAAAATTTGCCTATCCAAGAGTGTGTATAGAATGAGACACACTAATCAAAGAACACACACTCCAAAACGAGAGCAATGACCATATAAAGCACACATATATTAACATGTAATGGATATTCTCATCAATTCCAATATGCACCAAGGACCACTCAAAAATTTCAAGCTTGCAAGACCATAATAAGAAAATCTTTTTGGGATTTTTTTTTTCAAAAATAAAGCAAGACAAAAAACGAACATGCACACATTTTTTTTTCATTAAAAAAAACACACAGAAACTCAAAAGCTAAAACAAATAAACAAATTAACACAAGTCAAGTTTTCGCACCCAAACCGCTTTAGTATGAACAAAGTTGTGAGCATTGCGGTTCTTGTATGGTGCCTTGACGTTGTGGTTCCCTTCCTTTTCAATGGGAACCCGTCTCGACGTGGTTTCCAACTTCCTATTTCTAGGTCTGGGCAAAATCAAACTCGCTCCATGTTTGGTCTCAAGCACATCAAAATAACGAGGTCTAATATTGTAACGCCCTCAAAATAACAACATTAAACCCATCAATAAAGATATGCATTGATATGTAAAAGTTCCACATTCTTCCATTTATCAGAGTTTCATTACAAAAAGTATTACATGTTAACGACAAAAGCAAATGCTCTAAAGGCTTACAGCTTTCCAAGTTAACACTTGGTTACAACAAAAGAGTACTAACTCATTTACACATTTAGCCCTTGGCTTGAATTTACATGTAATACATCAAAAGGAACTTAAATAACAAAAATCTGCCCGCCTCTAGCCTCCCAAGCTATGACCTTGGAGGTGGCATGCTACCTGTACCTGAAAATGATATTCCCATATAGGGTGAGCCACAGCCTAGTAGAAATACACTAAACCAACCATGAACAATGACTAAAAGATTAGCAATTGATAGATGGCCAACACTGATACATCCACATAAATCACATTTTATGTCATACGACTTATGAGTCCAAGTTACTTTTCATTTTTCCTTTTTCAACAGATAAGCATATTAGCTCTATCATCATTTCAACAGATATGTATAAAAACTATATCCCACATTCACAGATAAGCATATAAGCTATATCCACATTCACAACAGATATGTATAACAACTATATCCCATATTCATAGATAAGCATATAAGCTGTATCCACACTTCACAAAGATAAGCATATGAGCTCTACCTTCACTTCTCTAGACAAGCATATGAGCTGTATCTACGGAGTTCATCCCCTATCTTCTCCCAACACTATCCGGTTTAGAGGTACATCCCCTATCTTCCCCTAAATCGCGGAGTACATCCCCCATCTCCTCCTCTACACATAACGTATACAAACACATTGGTTCTATATACAATCACTCAATACATACAGTTAATGTATTCTATCAACCGTCAAATTTCCATGACACATTCCATTGATTAGTTTTCGTTTGCCTAATCATCATGCATTGTCTACAACAATCACGACTATCCTCCACCGATAGCCCAAAACAATTATTTCTAAACAGAAAATAAATGCACAAATGGATATTCAATCGACATTTCATTTCGGTGAGTGATAAATAGTTCAACTACACCCTTTAACCCCGTACATTCCCAATCTCAACAATCCCATTTCATTTCCTCATTTCTCACAATTAATTATTCCAATTAATCAAACAATGTAATTAGGTCATTTTCCATAATTAACATTACAACCCTTAGGTCCCATTTTCATCAATGATTCAACATTAATTCCATTTCTCTATGCCAAACATGCATCTAGGTTTATTATAAATAAAATCCCAACTTTTGTAAAATAACACAAAAGTCCCAAACTTTCACAAAATTACCAAACCAACCCCAACTTCTCAAAATACTAAAATTTAAAGACAAAATCCATAGAGAGGAGTAGGATATCCCTACCTCAAATCCGGAGCCCCAAGGGAGAAGATGACAAAACCCAACGTGCTCCAAATCCTGAAATTTTCAGATTAAAAAGTAGCACTCGACGATCAACAACTTTTTTATAAAGGCCAAAGATGAGCAAATCACTCCTACTAGATCAAAATCTAGAGAGAAGGTAGAGTTCTAGAGTGAGAGGCTCAACAATGGTGTTTTTGGAAAAGTAGGAGAGAGAAGAGAAAGTGAAAAAGTGATTTGAAAAGTCAAAACTCGGAATTTAAACCCAGTCGCCCCGCTCGAGCGTCAAACACCCCGCTCGAGCGTCACTCACAGACTCCCGCTCGAGCGTCAACCGTCCCGCTCGAGCGGCGGATGCACACTCCCAGAACTTTTACAGAACCAGGTCTTCGCTCGAGCATCAACTCTCCCGCTCGAGCGTCACACACAGAACCCCGCTCGAGCGGCCAATACCACGCTCGAGCGTCCAACACTGCACAGGAAATACTGGATGGGTGAAATTCCCGCTCGAGCGGCAAAACCCCCGCTCGAGCGGACAGGTCAAAATCTGGGCAACTAGTTTTGGTTTCTAAACTCAACCAACCTGTAACAAACCTGCCTAACACATCCTATAACTCAAATACAAAGTAAGAAAGGATGTACACCAGGTAATAATCAACTACTATCATCCACGGACACATGTCCGGATCACTGTATAACAAGGGTAAACCCGGGATCGCTATAACCTCCCCCCATTAAAGAATTTCGTCCCCAAAATTAGGCACATGTTTTCCTCCATTTTAAACAATGTTACATTTTAACATTCAACAATTCGACCCATTACCGGTCATCCCATCCCTTTAACAAGAGGCATTTCACAATATGTAAACAACATATGTACTTTCAACATGCATCGACATTACGCAATTCCGTTCCAATTTCAACCATATATTCAACAGATATATAATGTTACATTCAACTTCCATATGAGGCAAGTTCCAAAACATACTTCCAATAAACCAAAACATTTTCAATGTTTCACAACTTAAGACGTATATAAAAGCTCTTTAAGTTCAACAATAGTTCAAAATCTAAATACAAGATTACATATCAACAAACAAGTTCGGATATTTCTCACGGACTTCCAACTCACGTTCCCAAGTGGCTTCCTCCACTCCGTGATGTTTCCACAAGACTTTCACCAAAGGAATGGTCTTGCCACGCAGGACCTGATCCCGCCTATCCAAGACCCGAACCGGTCTCTCCTCATACGAGGCATCCTCATCTACCTCTAAATCGGTCCAATCCAATACATGTGATGGATCTGGCTCATACTTCCGAAGCATACTCACATGAAACACGTCATGAACTCCGGACAACTGCAGCGGTAAAGCTAACCGATAAGCAACCTCGCCAATCCTCTCAAGGATCTCAAAAGGCCCAATAAACCGAGGGGATAACTTCCCACTCTTCCCAAATCTCATCAAGCCTCGCCTAGGTGATATCTTCAGAAAGACATGATCACCTACCTCAAACGCCAAAGGCCTCCTCCTACGGTCAGCATAAGATTTCTGACGACTCTGGGCCGTAACAAGCCTCCTACGGATAAGTTCAACCTTCTCCGTCGTCTCCCTAACCAACTCCGGACCCAACAAAGGTGCATCACCCACCTCGGCCCAACAAACTGGAGACCTACACGGTCGGCCATACAAGGCCTCAAACGGTGCCATACCGATGCTAGACTGAAAACTGTTGTTATAGGAAAACTCTACCAATGGCAAGTGCCTCTCCCACGTCCCACTAAAGTCAAGGACACAACCCCGAAGCATATCCTCAAGGATCTGAATAGTACGCTCAGACTGCCCGTCAGTCTGCGGATGATAAGCCGTACTAAAGGTCAACTTAGTGCCCAAGGCACTCTGCAAACTCTGCCACAACCTAGCAGTAAAATGAGGATCTCTATCTGAGACGATCGTCACTGGGACCCCGTGCAATCTCACTATGTCCCGAATATACAAGTCGGCAAGATGATCTACCGAATCTCTCACGCGCATAGGAATAAAGTGCGCCGACTTAGTCAACCGGTCTACAACCACCCAAATAGCATCACTACCCCGCTGAGTCCTCGGAAGACCTACAACGAAGTCCATAGTGACATGCTCCCACTTCCACTCGGCAATAGGCAAGGGTTGCAACAAACCCGCTGGCCTCTGATGCTCGGCCTTCACTTGCTGACAAGTAAGGCACTTCGATACGAAAACAGCCACATCCCTCTTCATACCCCGCCACCAAAACTGGCGACCTAAATCCCAATACATCTTAGTACCTCCCGGATGCACCGCAAGACGTGAATGGTGAAACTCTCAGAGTACTTCCTCTCGGCAAGACTCCGGTACAAACAAACGGTCTCGGTATCTCACACTCAGGTCGGGATACACCGTCAAACCCTTCTCAACTTTCCCACTGGAGATCTTCTCTCGGAGGGATTCTACCTCAAGGTCACCTCTCTGTGCCTCAAACACTCTAGTCACAAGTGTAGGCTGTGCAACAACTAAAACCAAGGCCGCAGCCTCAACAGATTCGCCCAGTAGCAAATCAAACTCACCAAGTGCTCCCAACATCTCCCATTCCCGGATGGCTATACAAGCTACATCACTAATGGATTTCCTACTAAGGGCATAGGCCACAACATTGGCCTTTCCCGGGTGATAGTGCAACTCAAAATCATACTCTTCGATGAACTCCATCCATCTCCTCTGCCTCAGATTCAAGTCTCTCTGTGTAAACAGATACTTCAAACTCTTGTGGTCCGAGAATACCTCGAACTTCTCACCATAAAGGTAGTGCCTCCAAATCTTCAAGGCAAAGATCACTGCTGCTAACTCTAGGTCGTGTGTGGGGTAATTCTTCTCGTGAATTTTCGACTGACGTGAGCCATAAGCTACCACTTTCCCTTCTTGCATCAACACACAACCCAAACCCTCTCGCGAGGCATCACAATAAACCGCATAACCCAACCCTCTCTCCGGAATAATCAAGACCGGAGTGGTGGTCAATCTAACCTTCAACTCTTGGAACGACTTTTCACAAGTCTCATTCCATACAAACTTGACCCCTTTCCGCGTCAATCTAGTCAACGACGAAGCTAGCCTGGAGAAATCTTTCACAAACCGACGGTAATACCCAGCCAATCCCAGAAAACTGCGGATCTCAAACACACTCTTAGGCTGTGCCCAATCTTGCACTGCCTCAACCTTGGATGCATCAACAGACACCCCTTCCCCGGATACCACGTGGCCTAAGAATTTGACTTCCCTCAGCCAGAACTCACACTTCCCAAACTTGGCATACAACCTATGGGCTCTAAGTAACTCAAGCACCACTCTCAAGTGTTCCTCGTGCTCCTCCTCAGAAGGCGAATAGATAAGGATGTCGTCCACGAAAACGACTACAAATCAATCCAAGAATTCCCGGAAGATCCGGTTCATCAAGTCCATAAAGACTGCCGGTGCATTGGTAAGCCCGAATGGCATCACCAGAAACTCGTAATGGCCATACCGCGTACGGAATGCCGTCTAAGGAATATCCTCCTCCCTAACCCTCAACTGGTGGTAACCCGATCTCAAGTCTATCTTAGAGAAACAACGGGAACCCTTCAATTGGTCAAACAGGTCATCTATACGGGGCATAGGGTACTTATTCTTAACCGTAGCCCGATTCAACTTCCAGTAGTCAATACACAACCTCAAGGCACCATCTTTCTTTTTAGCAAAGAGGGCCGGTGCTCCCCACGGCGAAACACTAGGGCGAACAAAGCCCTTATCTAGCAATTCCTGGAGCTGAACTTTCAACTCAACCAACTCTGCTGGAGCAAAACGATAAGGTGCCATAGAAATCGGCGCCGTGCCAGGCACTAAATCAATAGAGAACTCTATCTCTCGGTGAGATGGCAAACTAACAAGGTCTTCGGGAAAGACATCCGAATACTCACAAACCACCCTCGGCAACACAAGCTGGGTCTCACCACTCTCACCACTCTCAAAGCTGGCAAGTAGACTACTAAGCTCACTTCGCCCTCGCGAATCATACCCCGGTGGCAAAACACTACCAACCCGGTCTCCCAAGAAATGGAACCACTCCCCGGTCAAGGTACATAACGTGACCCTCTGGCGGTAGCAATCAATAACAGCCCGGTATGACGATAGCCAGTCCATACCCAAAATAACATCAAAGCCCTTCATGGGCATGACAACAAACGGAAAAGGAAGCCTATGGTCGGCGACCTCTATATCACAACCTCTAACACCTTGTTTCAAGATCAACTCACCACCCAAAGGTGATACCACACAAATAGGAGATGCTAACTGTGCCAACTCCAGTTCTAAAACAGATGCAAATGCAGCAGATACAAAAGAATGAGATGCACCCGTGTCAATCAACACACTAGCAACCGAGTTGCAAAACAGAAAAGTACCTCTCACTACCGATGGAGCCGGTACTAAATCCTGCGCGGTAACAGCATACACGCACCCCGTAGGCCCCTGATCTACCTGCTCACCTCTCGGAGCAAAAGACTGATGTACTGACTGGGACGACAAAGCCCTCGGATTGGCCCTCGAGGCCTGCACAGACTGAGCTGGCTGAAAACCCTGCGTCTGCCTAGAACTAGACGCTCCCGAAGTGGCACTCAACTGCGGGCAAAACCTCTTCAGGTGCCCAGGCTGTCCACACTGATAACAAGACAAGGGCTGCCCCCTGCCCAAACTCTGACTCTGCGGTCTAGCTGAAGAAGAAGCAGCTCTCTGACCCCCACCCTTCTGCGGGCAAACTGAAACCTTGTGACCCAGCTGGCCACACTTGTAACAAGCAAACTCCCCCTGATTGCCTCTCCCCGAGCCTGCACTCGGCACTGGAAAGGTCGATCTAGAGACTGCACCCTGAGGCTACTGAGGGTTATAACCCCTCTGCCTCCTGCCATCACCCTGACCATCCTGGCTCCTCTTGGAGCCCCTCTGTTCTTCCTCCTCTTCCTGCATCATAATTTCCATATGAGCAGCAGCATCTACCAGGTGTCTATACTCTCGGATGTAAGACCCACCAACTCTCAACTTGAGGCCCCGCCTCAACTTCCGCTCAAACTCATAGCAACGGCGTTCCTCAGACGCCACCAGTTCAGGTGCAAACCTGGACAGACTGGTAAAAGTAGCCTCAAACTCGGCCACTGACAAGCCCTGCTGTTGAAGCCGGCTAAACTGATCCCTCAGCTTCTCCCTAGCTGCTGTAGACAAAAACCTCTCCTGGAAAGCATTTACGAATGCCTCCCAAGTACCACCAACACAAGCCTTCTCGTACTTCCACCATTGACCCGCATCTCCCTTCAGCTGGAAGGATGCCAAGGTCACTTTCAGTGCTCCGTCCTCGATGCCAAGCATCTCGAATGTCTTACTCATTTGCTCTAGCCACTCATCAGCCTTCAGTGGCTCCTTCGGATCCCCGATAAACTCATCCGGATTAGACCGGAAAAACTCCCTCTTCAAGAAAGAAGGCCCTGCCTCAGCTGCCTGATTCCCAGCTCTAAGAATGCCCAAAGCTCCCGCTATCTCTCTGGCCAAGGCACCCATGGCCTGCTGACCCGCTGGCTCGGCCACATTGGCTTGGCCAACTCACTCCTGCACTGCCGGAACCTCCTCCGGTAATGGTACTTCCTGCCTCGCAAGTCTACCACGCCTAGCACCTCTTCCTCGTCCTGACATCCTAATAAAGGTAATACACAACGTTAGCACATTCACAAATGTGCCGAAACCAAACACTCACATCCTAGTGCACGGACAACAGTAATTCACTCCACGTAAGCACATAAACACATAAGCACTTACGAATTTCATTTCCGGATAATAATAGTCCCGAGGCGTTACTAGAGTTCCGGTTAGAAACAGCATTGATCAAGTGCTTTTCCAACAAGACTCCCAGAAACCCAAGGATCCAATTAACATCCTAGAAACTAAATCCCATACCCACATAGTTACATAAGCATGTTATCAATTAAGCACATAGCATATAACACTACATCTAAGTCTCTATCAAGCGAGACAAACCCATTGTGATCCTAATCACTTCCCACGTACCCAAAGTATTCGAACCCGGTACGCTCTGATACCAAGTTGTAACGCCCTCAAAATAACAACATTAAACCCATCAATAAAGATATGCATTGATATGTAAAAGTTCCACATTCTTCCATTTATCAGAATTTCATTACAAAAAGTATTACATGTTAACGACAAAAGCAAATGCCCTAAAGGCTTACAGCTTTCCAAGTTAACACTTGGTTATAACAAAAGAGTACTAACTCATTTACACATTTAGCCCTTGGCTTGAATTTACATGTAATACATCAAAAGGAACATAAATAACAAAAATTTGCCCGCCTCTAGCCTCCCAAGCTATGACCTTAGAGGTGGCATGCTACCTGTACCTGAAAATGATATTCCCATATAGGGTGAGCCACAGCCCAGTAGAAATACACTAAACCAACCATGAACAATGACTAAAAGATTAACAATTGATAGATGGCCAACACTGATACATCCACATAAATCACATTTTATGTCATACGACTTATGAGTCCAAGTTACTTTTCATTTTCCCTTTTTCAACAGATAAGCATATTAGCTCTATCATCATTTCAACAGATATGTATAAAAACTATATCTCACATTCACAGATAAGCATATAAGTTATATCCATATTCACAACAGATATATATAACAACTATATCCCACATTCACAGATAAGCATATAAGCTGTATCCACACTTCACAAAGATAAGCATATGAGCTCTACCTTCACTTCTCTAGACAAGCATATGAGCTGTATCTACGGAGTTCATCCCCTATCTTCTCGCAACACTATCCGGTTTAGAGGTACATCTCCCATCTTCCCCTAAATCGCGGAGTACATCCCCCATCTCCTCCTCTACACATAACGTATACAAACACATTGGTTCTATATACAATCACTCAATACATACAGTTAATGTATTCTATCAACCATCAAATTTCCATGACACATTCCATTGATTAGTTTTCGTTTGCCTAATCATCATGCATTGTCTACAACAATCACGACTATCCTCCACCGATAGCCCAAAACAATTATTTCTAAACAGAAAATAAATGCACAAATGGATATTCAATCGACATTTCATTTCGGTGAGTGATAAATAGTTCAACTACACCCTTTAACCACGTACATTCCCAATCTCAACAATCCCATTTCATTTCCTCATTTCTCACAATTAATTATTCAAATTAATCAAACAATGTAATTAGGTCATTTTCCATAATTAACATTACAACCCTTAGGTCCCATTTTCATCAATGATTCAACATTAATTCCATTTCTCTATGCCAAACATGCATCTAGGTTTATTATAAATAAAATCCCAACTTTTGTAAAATAACACAAAAGTCCCAAACTTTCACAAAATTACCAAACCAACCCCAACTTCTCAAAATACTAAAATTTAAAGACAAAATCCATAGGGAGGAGTAGGATATCCCTACCTCAAATCCGGAGCCCCAAGGGAGAAGATGACAAAACCCAACGTGCTCCAAATCCCGAAATTTTCAGATTAAAAAGTAGCCCTCGACGATCAACAACTTTTTTGTAAAGGCCAAAGATGAGCAAATCACTCCTACTAGATCAAAATCTAGAGAGAAGGTAGAGTTCTAGAGTGAGAGGCTCAACAATGGTGTTTTTGGAAAAGTATGAGAGAGAACAGTAAGTGAAAAAGTGATTTGAAAATTCAAAACTCAGAACTTAAACCCAGTCGCCCCGCTCGAGCGTCAAACACCCCGCTCGAGCGTCACTCACAGACTCCCGCTCGAGCGTCAACCGTCCCGCTCGAGCGGCGGATGCACACTCCCAGAACTTTTACAGAACCAGGTCTCCGCTCGAGCGTCAACTCTCCCGCTCGAGCGTCACACACAGAACCCAGCTCGAGCGGCCAATACCATGCTCGAGCGTCCAACACTGCACAGGAAATACTGGATGGGTGAAATTCCCGCTCGAGCGCCAAAACCCCCGCTCGAGCGGACAGGTCAAAATCTGGGCAACTAGTTTTGGTTTCTAAACTCAACCAACCTATAACAAACCTGCCCAACACATCCTATAACTCAAATACAAAGTAAGAAAGGATGTACACCAGGTAATAATCAACTACTATCATCCACGGACACATGTCCGGATCACTGTATAACAAGGGTAAACCCGGGATCGCTATAAATATGACCCTCAACCTCATTACCACCAATGAAGTGTCTTCTACCCCACGAGATGTTGGAATTTCTTCCATCTCTGTGAGACACTCTCCCATGCAATTCATAACAATAAGGGCGAATATGACCACGCATACCACAATGATGACAAATAAAAACAGGGTGTACTGGACATACCTTCTTTTCTTTGACCTTACCAACTCTAGGAAGATTGAGAAATACATCCTCATGTTGAATTTTTCGTTCTCCCTTTCCTTGAGTTCTTGTATCATGAGATGTGGATGCACTCTGTTTTTGCTCTTTCTTACCACCAAAGCCAATGCCACTCTTGTCAGAACAAATTTGTTAAGACCCAATGATATTGTCCAAAGTCTTTGATCCTCTGTTCCAAAGACCAATGGTAGCCATAGCACACTTGAGTTCTTCCTCTTTCTTGATCATTAGTTCTTCCAAAGCAACTTGAGACATCTTGAGAGTTTCAATCTTTTCTTCATATGTTGCATAGATTTGTTGTAGCTCATTCCACTCTGTCTCACAAGTTAAGAGTTTTGTACAAAGAGCTTGTCGATCATTGGCTATCTTGATGGAATCAATCCTAGTCTCGAAAATCTTCTCATTTAGTTTGACATTCTCACTTTCACATGCTTTGAGTTTCATAGTGAGTTTGTCATTCAATTTGGATAACTTAAGAGATTCCTTATACAACTTTTCATAAGCTTGCTCAAGCTCTTCATCATCACTTCCCGAGGATTCATCATCAGTGGCATTCTAAACCGGGCTCTTCAGATATTTTGTTCGTCCATTAGTTTCAGAAGCTGCCATGAAGGCAAGGAATTGTTTATGCCCCTCTTCGCCTTGATCTTCATTGTCACTTTCATTTTCATCAAATTCTGATTCATCATCCCAAGTGATGGCGAGGGCTTTCTTCTTCTTCAAACGAGTAGGGCATTCTAAAGCAAAGTGGCCAAATCCTTGGCATTCATGGCATTGGACTCTTTCAGAGTTCCCTTGTATCTTTCCTTTCTCCTTCTTGGCTATAGAATTAATTTTGAATTTATCTTTGCCTTTAGATTTATGAGTATGAGTAGATTCCAAAAGATTAGGATTCTTTTTCAAAAAATATTTTTTAAATTGTTTAACAAAAGCAGCCGTAATTTTGGAATCTATTTCACAATCCTCATTAGAAACCTCTCCATCTCTATGATCACTACTAAAAGCAATATCTTTTTGTTTCTTTTTGAAATTCTTGTGTGCCTCCTAAGTTTGGAGATTTCCATCCAACTGATCCAGCTTGAGGTTGTCAACATCTTGAGCCTCCTCAATAGCCGTAACTTTTGGTTGGAACCGATCAGGCAAGGACCTCAAAATTTTTCCTACAATCTTGGATTCCAGTATTTTTTCACCTAAATTGAAACTGGAATTTACAATGTCACTCAACTTCACATAAAATTCATCAAAGGTCTCACTATCTTTCCTTGAAAGGTTTTCGAAACTAGATGTGAGCCTTTGAAGTTTTGAGCGTTTAACAGAATGAGTGCCCTCATGAATAGTTTGTAAGATATCGCAAGCCTCTTTTGCGACTTCACAATTGCAAATTCGGCTAAACTCTTCAGGTGTGACAGCGCAAAAGACAGAATTGATAGCTTTACTATTCTAGCTACTATTTTGGTAATCAATTGTGTCCCACCTTTCAATTGGTTTGGGGAAAGTTACTCCATCAATGGTAATTGTTGGTTCGGTCCACCCATTAATGACAGATTGCCAAACTTTTTCATCTATAGATTTCAAAAACGATCTCATCTGGGCTTTCCAAAAAGAATAATTGGATCCATCAAGTAGGGGTGGTCGAACCATAGAATTTCTCTCACGAATTGAATCCATTATCACAAATCAAACAAGATCTCGCTCAAAAGTTTTAAAAAACAAACGAGCAACCCGCTCTGATACCAATTGAAAAATCTAGAAATCCCCTAGATTTTGATTTGTGATTATGTATCAATTTTAAGCAGTAAACAACAATCCCAATCAAACAATCAAGACAAAACGACACAACGATTTTACGTGGAAAAATCACAATTGGACACCTCCAATTGTGATAAAAAAACCACGGGCAACAGCCACAAAACAATCCACTAAGAAGATATAAAAGAATTAGACAGGTATACTCTCAATTACCTAGCGAATCCACGCCCGAATTGAACCAACCACTATGTGCCTCTTCCAACCCCGTCTTCACCTCGGAATTGTCTTGATGATGAGCCACTTCAGAATCCACCAAAGCTTCAGGCTCAAATTCTTCAGAATCCACTGAAGAACAACTCTCTCTTTTGTGTAGAACAAACAAACAAACAATCATTTGATGTATACTCTTTAAACCATGAGTTGAATACTCAAACAAAACATCAAAGAAAACCAGCAAAATATCTCCAGATATAGACCTTAGAACCCAAAAAGAAGATCTGGAGGAGTTCTCCAAGTTTTGGAAGAAAACCAACTACTTATAGAAATCAGAAGTAATCATAGTTTTGGAAGAAAACCAATTCTTTATAGAAATCCGAATTTTGAAGCTCGCTCGGTCCACTCGAGCGTGGGACTTCCCGCTCGAGCGGAGGATTCAAAATTGTGTGATTCATGTAGGCTTTACGCTCGAGTGGAAGTTGCCATGCTCAAGCGCCGAATCACACCATCCAGTACTTTTTCCAGGCGAAACAGAGATGCTGTAAATTTGCAATCCCCGCTCGAGCGTCACTTTCCCCGCTCGAGCGGGACGACCAAAATTGAAAAATCTGGAAAACTAGATCCTATTACAACCTTGGTTTTGATCCATGGAATTTGACAACAAAGAGTCCTAACACATTCAACTTGAGGTTAGGGAAAGCTACCAAAAATTATCGATTGTTTGGAGTGGGTAATATTAATTAATGTTTGGAAAAAAATTATAATAAATTTCATAAATTTGACGTAATTATAGAGCTTTCTTGGAACTCTAATTCACGTAATTCCGTTTTCATCAGTTATTCGTTATAGATATGGATGAAGAAAAAAAAATAGTCAGATATTTATATTGAAATGTATATTTTATTTTATTTATTCATGTGTCTTCACATCATTTACATTAATTTTGATTCTTAGTTTTATTAAAAAGAAATTGTTGTAATTATATTAAAATTATAAGATTTATTATATTTTTGTTAAATTTCATGAAAAATGTTGTGAAATAAATTTTATCAGATCAGAAAGTGAACATGAATATGATTTTTTTGTAGAGGGCAATATATTTTGCCAAATGTCAAGAATGTGATGGTTTATTAAAGAAAAAAAAATAAGTATACAAATAAAATTTTATTAAAATGATTTGATAATAATATTTTTAGAATTATAAACAATAATGATGGATATCTTTGACTTAAAATAAAATTATCAGAAATAACAAAACATTTTATTTGAAAATTATGTATAAAAATTCTGTCCCCTAACCATGCCAGATGATGATTTTACATTTTCGTGCTTCCTCATAGGCACGCAAAACTTGAATTAAATGCAAAGTAGGTAGCGGATTAAGTGAAGATACCCTTTAAAATTTGAGTAATGATATATAAATAAAAAAATTTGTATGTAATTTTCTTAAATAATTATGCGGTTTATTGTAAATATTTTATTTTAAAACAAAATAAATTTATTTACAATAATAACATTACCATATCATTCTTATGAAGTCTTTTTTGTATGAATATAATAGAATTTTTCTTAAAATTATATTGTCTTTGGACTTGTGGATAAGTTTGAGTTTAATTTGGACAAAAAGTTAAAAGCATCTCCAATCAGAATTCCAATCTTAAATGCTAACTCAAAAAAAGTAATATTTAATGATTCGATTTGGTTGGATTTGAAATAAATTCAAATTAAATTCTAATTACAGTTTTATGTAATTAGAATTAAATTGAACCATGAAAATTTAAAAATAAACTAAATCGAATTATGAAAATAAAATTCAGTTCAATTTAGAACAACAATTTTTATAAAATTTGCCAAGAGTTTTTGCTTTGTTTATTATATGAGACTACATTAGCTTTTTTTATTATGGGAGACTTTGGTCAAAAATTTGAAGAAAACAAACTAAAACAAAAAGGTTTCATAGTAAAATATTTAACAAAATAAATAAATTTGATATATTAGATGGAGTGTTTATTGTTTGAGATATCAAATTTGAAGATGTTAATTGTCACCTAAGAATAACTCTAGCAGGGCTATTCTTAAAATTTGGCTTGGTGGATAATAATTCAACACTTAAAACTAATTGTATTTAGATAATCAATTAAGTCAGTTTGATAATTACAATTGATATCACTTAAAAATTGAAGTGTCTCTTAAAATGTAGGATAAAATTTTAAAAAAAATTAAATCATGTGAAATCTATTTAATTCTGATTGAATTTATAAATATTAAACATAAGTATCGACCGCCACCATCGCTACCACCACCATCATGCCATCGCCACCACCATCGCTACCGCTACCATTACTATTACCATCACTACCACCACCATTATCATGCCACAACTACCACCATCATTACTACTACCACCACAATTACCCCTATCATCCCACTGCCACCACCACCGCCATCATAATTGCTACCGCTACGGCTACTACCACCACCATCGCCGCCGCCGCCGCCGCCGCCACCATCACTATCACTACTATTACCACCACCACTGCCACCATCATGTCGCTGCCACCACCACCACCACCACTATCTTCATCGCAATTGTCATTGTTACTATAAGTACTACTATCATCTTAGTACCACCACTATCGCTACCTCAACAACCACCACCATCACTATCACCATCACCATCACAATATAAAAATTAAAATATATAATTTGAAAATAATAAATTTCAAATTTGATCTTATACATATTAAACAATTTATTTTTAGTTCAACACTAAAATTTTATCAAACAATTTTTCAGTTTAAAAAATTCAACATTCAACATTCAATTTTCAATCTTCAGTTTTTATTTTTCAACTTTATCAAACACCACCTTAGGGTGTGTATTAATTAATTTGATTTGGGTTAACACTAAGGCCCCATTTGTTTTTAGAGGTAGAATGGAAGGGATTCATAGTGAGAGGATTCATAGTGAGGGGATTGATACTGAGGGGATTAAGTAAAATTGTGTTTGTTTTGATGATAGTTGTTAGCGTAGGAATTGTTAAATTATTTTTATATAAACTAATAAAACAAATAAAAAAATACAAAAAATTAAACATTAATGTTCAAAAAATCAAAAATGCCCAACATGTAAAAAATAAAAAAAATTTCTAGTCTGGCAGACTATTTTTCTAATACCACCTCCATCTCTTCCATCCCAATCCCTCTTCCAGCCTCCATTCTAATCCCCTCCTTCATCTCAATCCCTTCCCCAACTCTACAAACAAACACAACACTAAATGGGTCTAACCTCCATCCTAATCTCATCCCACCCTCTACACCCCAAAACAAACAGGGCCTAAATCTAGAATAGAATAAAATAACTTTTTGGACCTAGGATCAAATCGATCTACTAGAATTTAATCAAACCAACCCCATGTAAGACCATCTTCACTCCTTCATCAAATCTTTAATTAAATTAAATTTGATGAAAATTTGATAAAAACGGTGCTTTAACCATTTCATCAGTTTGGTATCAAATGAAGTGGTGCTTTTTTCATCAAATGAAGGGAGCATTTATCATTTCATCAAATTTATAGGTGACGGACGTCCAGCCCGGATAATCGATTTTGGGATGAATTTGATGAAAATTTACATTAGACGGTCGTCTAGCCAGTCAACCGACCAGATTTGATGAAAGAATTGTTGGAAATTTTGAATTTTAATTTACTCCAATGGTTGTGTGTCTTAAGATGGAAGGGTGTGTCCTTTTGAAGGATCACAACCATTCTGAAAAATCGCATAGAAGTCTATATATTCCATCTCCCTCACTTCATTCTGGATGGTGAATTGTCATTTCCTTCTTCACTTTGTATTTATTCTTCATATTTCCTGAGTCTAATTTTCCTATAAAGAGAGTACATGCACTGCGAGGTTCGCTGGGCTTGCAATAGTAGTGCTGCTAGTGTAAGACATTGATCGTTGTATCCTGGGAGATAGACGTCCATTGAATCTTAAGCACCGGTGGGAGGACGAATCTGTCTTAAGGAAAGAGTGTCACACACTGGACTCGATTAGGTTTTATCTGTTTACATACTGTAAGTTTTATCACGTCATTATGTCGATTCATTTCAGTTTTTGGTTTTGCCCAAAAATCATTTGCATCATGTTAAATTATATTTTCCAGATAGTTTAGTACTATAATTTTTCTAACAATCTTAAGAAAAATTCGGGTCCTGTTTATGATTTTTAGGAAAATATAATTATTTGTTTTTGTATGTTTGGGTACTTATACTATGCAATTATATTATATAGATTTGATTAAACAGAATTGGAACTGTTTAAACAGGATCTAATTATTATTGGAAAAAAAAATGTTGTTTCTGGTAAGTAGTTGATTTTGTTGTCAAATATTAAATCAATAGATTTATTTTCCTGGTTTGAGAATCTTCCTGTTGACCTAAGTTCATGAACAGGAAAAATAAAAAATATAAAAAAACAGGCACAAACCGCAGACGTGTTTGCACCAAATATGATAGACAAAGAGAGAGTACATTAAAGAAATACCATACATCGGGATAGGTAGCTTTCGGCTTTGAACCTTCCCTAGTGAAAGTCTATCGGACTTACTAGCTAATCAGTGGACGTGATGCCTTGAACTGTTCAGTCATTTGTGTAAGCCAAGACAATAGAATTCACACAGAATATCTCTAGACACAATTTCAGTTCTCACGGTTGTGCCCGTTTTGGCCTTGGGCAAGTCCTAGTGTTTCATGAGTGCTTTAGAAAATTTAGCCTTATCAATTCTCATAGAAGCGGCCCCTTCACACTCATATAGGTGATCCTTATTTCGAGTCTCTTAAATACTCCTCTTGAAAGATACCCCTCTAGGGTTTTCAAGATATAAGTGATCATTAAAAGCATAGCTTACCCTAAGTCTCCTACATACAACAAATGTTGCAGATATCACTCTCATGGATAGGAGATAGACTCCTTTAGTGATTTCTGGCGAGCCACACATAACTTAGCTGTCCCTTTGAACTTAGTTCTTGGGATCTCCAGTCATCTAAGTAGGGTTACCATTATGATGACTCTGATGTAATAGGCTTTAATCACATTCCCCTCGATGAACTTTCTCTCATTTGCTCTCTGGTCAAACTTTTTTGTTTAGCGGCTACTATTTTTCCATTTGACCTTCTCAGTTATATATCATTGAGTAGTTCGTGGATCCACTATATTCTCCTTAGACAATATGCATAACTAAAAGCAAATGTCACACGGTATTTAAGTCTTTGATTACATCGAGACTTACCATTACTCTATGTCACTCCCATTTTTTTTAAAATAATAGACATAGAGTTGTTCCTTAGGAGTTAATGAAACCATTTTTGCTTCTACTCCAACTTTGTCCCATATAAAGAATTGAGATTCTTTGTGGACCTATTATCGGAACCATTACTTTGGTAAAATCCTCCAAGTACCCCCATATTTTAAACATTCCAAGGAAACTTGATATCTCTTGCTGGTGTATAATTACACAAAAATATTAATACACCCCCAAAATTCTGAGATAAATCAGAATATATCATTAATTGGTGTGCTTGAACTAAATCACAAGATGTAAATTGCTTTGTGAATATAATCACAATAATAATATGTCTAAAATACAATTAGACTTCATAACTTGCTTTTGCAGTACAAAAAAGAAATGACTAATACCGGTTGTGGCCACAACACTTTGTCAAATGACATTTCTTTAGCCATGATTAATTTCTTTTTGTTCACTGCAACCCTTAATTCCAATCTCAGCATGGGATATAAATATCACTGTATAAATACATTTATATCTTATTTGTCTTATCCAGTATTGGTGACTACGTCGACAATTACCAAAATGTCTTTTACCCATGAAATATTTTAATTCATATAATATTTCACTTCGGATCAATCGCCACACTAATTTTAGTCATTATGCCAAAGAATAGTTATAATTCCTCTTATGTCAAAACACATAGGTTCACATTTTTATCAACACTTTGATAAATAATTGACATCCATTTATAATACACCACAAACCAAATTGATATTAATTGTCAACTCTACAATATATGTAGACATGGACAAGATTAACAAGTCAATCATACTAATATTTCATAATTTTCCCATTAATCTCTCTCCCCCACATTTGTGATAATACATAAATTAGAAATTCTAAATTATTTATTCAAAAAATTTACCAATTATATAACATATACTCTATATTTTCTCAACTTCAAGAGATCACAAACCCAAAATAATATCTAGACTTTTATAATTTGATTTGAAAATACATTCTTGAAACTTCCCCAAATAATAGATACTAACTCTTGGGGGTCTTTTCTTAAATCCCAAACAAGGATTTTAAATTAAATAAACATAACAGTGGGGCCAACCCATTAAACTACCATCTAGGGAGAAAATAAAATTAAACCAAAAAATCCAGGTTTAAAAAATTAAACCAAAAAGTCAAAGTTGGACCAAAAAAAATTAAAAAAACTAATAAACTACACCAATTTAACCATAAGTTGGTCCCCAGATATAACTAGGCATATGTGTGGGTTCATTAGCAGTTACTTTTTTATTTTTATTTTTATTTTTTTTTTAAACAAAAACTAGTTGCTTGCCAGGTTAACCTTATTGCCAAACAACACGTCGTCCAAACGAGACCATACACACATTCATTCTCTCTTTCCACAAAGGCAGGCAACTTTTTCTCCCTCTTTCTTACTCACCAAACACACACCACATCTTTACCCTCTCTATCTATTTTCCCCACACAAATCCTAAAAGGACTCAGTGAGGGCATTCATGGATGAGTACACACCAGAAAAGAGTGTTTTATTTAGAATGATTGATCTAGAAATTGAAGTGGATAAGGCAAGGAGGATCATGGCCTATTGGATGTACTTACAACTGAAAAATCTAGAAATCCCCTAGATGTTGATTTGTGATTTTGTATCAATTTTAAGCAGTATATAACAATCCCAATAAAAAAATCAAGACAAATTGACACAACGATTTTACGTGGAAAAATCACGATTGGACACCTCCAATTGTGATAAAAAAAACCACGAGCAAAAGCCACAAAATAATCCACCAAAAAGACATAAAGGAATTACACAAGTATACTCTCAATTACCTAGCGAATCCACGCCCAAATTGAATCAACCTCTATGTGTATCTTCCAACCCCGTCTTCACCTCAGAATTGTCTTGACGATGAGCCACTCTAGAATCCACCAAAGCTTTAGGCTCGAATTCTTCAGAATCCACCGAAGAACAACTCTCTTTTTTGTGTAGAACGAACAAATAATCCTTTGATGTATACTCTTTAAATCATGAGTTGTATACTCAATCAAAACATCAAAGAAAACTAGCAAAATATTCCCAGATATAAACCCTAGAACCCAAGAAGAAGATCTGGAGAAGTAATCCTAGATTTGGAGCAACTTGCGAATTTATAGAATTTGAAATTGCAAGGTCCGCTCGAGCGTGGGAATTGACGCTCGAGCGGGGACACTATATGACGTGTTCCAAACCAGGATGTACGCTCAAGCGGGGATTTCGACGCTCGAGCGTGAAAACACGGATCACAGTATTTTTGCAAACTCACCAAACTTCTGGAACTCAGTATTCTCCGCTCGAGCGAGGGAATGGACGCTCGAGCGGGGAGGCAACTTTGAATGCATTTTTGCATTTTTCTTCGGGGGCGCTGCCCCTCGACCTCGCCGTGGCGCTGTCCCGAACTCGCCAAGGGGCACTGCCCCCTAGACCCCCACGAGCTGACCGAGCAGCTTGATCCCCGTCATAATCAGCGAAGTGGCAATCTTGAAAGAATTAACATCACAAACTTCTTTGCACAACACGATTCGAGTTGGATTTGCATCTAACAAACTCATAGCCTCACTAAAATAAAAGTTCGGAAACAAGTACAACTGAAAGGAACTTTGTCAAACGGGATTGCCAAGAATAAAAACCTAACAACAACCATTAAGGTGCAAAGATTTTCTCAAGAATCTATCATCTCATGATGATGATTTCATCTTGCTATTCTGTGGGGAGGCTGAGTCGGCCTTGGTAACCCTTGAACCCGGTTCAATAACACCCATTTCGTCCACCCCCGAGGACTGTCCAACTTGCAAACCTTATATAGCAATCCCGATTTTCTCTCCTTTGGTCATTGTATTCCGGAATTAGGTTCCGTGGTGTTGGTTGTTGTATAAGTTTCATTTCTGTTCTTTAATTCTTTGTATATGAGTTTTAGGATGTGTTTGGCAGGTTTGTTACAGGTTGGTAATGAGTTTGAACAAATAGTTATTGCCTAGATTTTGGTGTCTTCGCTCGAGTGAGGCATTTGTCGCTCGAGCGAGCTGTGTGTTTTAAATCCTTTGCTCGAGCTAGGTTTCCTTCGCTCAAGCGAGAGTTGAGGGTTGTGTCTGGTGGCTAGAGTAAGAAGTCTTGCGCTCGAGCTTGCATTTGCATCTAGTTCTGGACCTGAGAGTTTCATTTCTTAGCTCGAGTGAGCGAGCTATATGTTTTGGGTTTCTTCACTCGAGCGAGCATTCTTTCGCTCGAGTGTGCTTCTGGGTTGCAGACCTGAAGCTTCGAATTGTTGGCTCAAGCGAGACTTTCTACGTTCGAACGAGGATTCTTTATGTCTGGTCGCTCGAGCGACCACTCCTTCGCTCGAGCGAGCATCGTATATTTCAGTTCACAACAGCTTCTTCTTCCTCCACTTTTTCATCTCCTCTTTTGTACAAACCCTAGATTCGGCTACTTCTCTCTCTACACATACCTTCTCTCTAGGGTTTCATCTAGTTTTTTAGTGTTTCTACCCTAATCTCTTTGTAAGAAAGATAGAGAGTGGCATGGGCTTCACTTTAATTTGAAAAATCTTGGATTTGGAGCACTTTGGGTTTTCACCATCTTCTCCATTTGGTCTCTTCATTTCGAGGTAGGGATACCCTACTCCATCTTATGGGTTTTGACATGAATTTTAGTCATTTTGATTAGTTGGTGTTGTTGGGTAATTTTGGGAGAAGTTAGGGTTTGATTTGTAATTTATAAAAAGGGGGTTTTCAACATATTAAATCCCATGTGTATATGAGACCTTGAAAGAAATGAAATTATTGTTGTTATATTGAAGAAATTGAACCTTAGGGTTGATATTGAGAATTAGGGAAAAATGCCTTAATTATGTGACAAATTAATTTGAATAATTAATTTGTGGGAACATGAAATTAAGTTGGGAATTATGAAATTGGAGAATTATAAAGATGAATGGTGGAGTTGGATAATTTAATCACTCACCCATGAGAATGTTAATATTCTATTGGTATAATGCATTTATTTTCTGTTTAGAAATAATTGCTTTTGGCTATCGGTGGAGGATAGTCTTGATTGTTGTAGACACTGTATGTTGATTAGGGAAAACTGAAACTAATCACATTGAATATGTCATTGAATATGATGGTTGGAATAATACATCAAATATGTATATTGATTGATCCTTGTATATGATGAGTGTTTATATACTTGGAATATGTGTATTGCGTGGGAGAAAATAGGGGATGTACTCCACGATTTAGGAGGAGATAGGGGATAGACTCCTAAACCGGATATTTGGGAGGAGATAGGGGATGGACTCCATTGATACAGAAAATCTGTGTATCATTTGTGAAGTATGGAAGTGTTTTAATATGAGTTATAATCTCATGTGAATTGTGAAGTATGGAAGTGTTTTAATATGAGTTATAGTCTCATTAAATAGTTTGGACAAGTTCTGAGCCATGATTATGAATTGAAATGGTATAAGTAAAGGAAAGTGGAATGAAACATGGGCTATTTGTCATGGAACTGAATTGGGTTATAGATTGGTTTATAAGTGTTAGTCGTCTATCAAATGCTAAATGTTTTAGTTATTTCTCATGCTTGATTTAGTATATCTCTACTGGGCTGTGGCTCACCCTATATGGGACATCATTTTCAGGTTCAGGTGATATGTCACCTCCAAGGACATAGCTTGGGAGGTTCAGGGAGTTGAAGACTCTTTTTGTGTTGTGTTGTTATTTTGGTGTTACATGTAAATTCAAGTCACGAGCTTAATATGTATTTGAGTTAGTACTCTCTTCTTTTGTAACCAAGTGTTGGCTTGGAAAGTTGTAAGCCCGTAGGGTATTTACTTTTATTGTCAACATGTAATACTTTTGTAATGAACACTCTGATGAATGGAAAATATGCTTTATTCTCTTATGTCTATGCATGTCAAGAATGTGGGTTTATATGTATTATTTTGAGGGCGTTACACCTTAGTTCCTCCATCTATGAGATTATAGAGGGTAAAGAGAGAGTCTCTAGAGGGGTATCTAACTTCTATGAACATGATAGATATAACAAATGACATATATATATATATATACGCACAGAAACATTTTGACAAGATTAGAGATAACATAATCGAATTAATCAGAAGCGTAGCGTACCAATCATGAACATGTATATATAAGAGACAATCCATCGATTGTTGAGCGGAGAGAGAGAAACGAAATTCTCCCTTTGATCTCTTCTCTTCCACTATCATCATATTCCTCTTGACTCAATTCTCTGTAATTAATGGTAAGTTAATTGCCTCTCAATTCTCTCTCTTGATGGCCAAATCAAATACGCCAACACTTGCTTCACTAGATCGCCTTCAACTATTCCAATCCGAAATGAGTTCACCAACGCCGATCCGATCGAGTGTTTAATCGATTAGGCGAGTATGAAAAAGAATGGCCAGTGTTGCAATTCTTGTGAAGACTATACCGGAATGACCCCGGATGATTCATCGGCGAAAGCACAGAAACAAACTCTATCTAAATCAAATGTGGTTTGGATTGAAACAATAATTTATGTAAACCAAACCAAATAGATAGAAATTTGTAATTGTAATTATTCAAATGAAGGCAAGATGTTGCTTTTACAAAGACAAACAAGAAGATTCAAATGCTTAAGGCATCTTCTTCATTACGATTTCATGGGAATGACATTTATATATTATTTAACTCTGCTGCAACATATCTGGTGTACATGCAATGTCATCTTTGGTATCCCAGAAATTTCGTACTTCTCCTCTGCAAATTTATTCTTCATTTTGTTGCATTTAATTTTTGTGAGAATGAGTGTAAACACTTAGTGTGTTCGTTGAACAAATAAATTGTAGTGCTGCATTTATTTGTTGTTGATCATTTCATCCTGAGAGATAGACGTCCATATTCTAAAAGCACCGTGGAGAGGACAAATCTGTCTTAAGGACACAGTGTCAAACACTGGACTTGATTAGAATAATATTCAAGATATTAATCAAATAAGTTATTTATTTATTTTCTGTTTTTATTATTTATTTAAATCAGATTTTAATTTTGTTTTTGTAACAAAATAAAATTTGTTTTTTATTTATTTAATTCTATTTTTAGTTTGATTTTTGTAATCAAACATTCCCTCTCCTTTCCTATTTTTCTTTTGTATTCTGTTTTCACCTATATGAGTATAAAGGGGCCGCTTCTATGAGAATTGATAAGGCTAAATTTTCTAAAGCACTCATGAAACACCAAGACTTGCCCAAGGCCAAAACGGGCACAACCGCGAGAACTAAACTGTGTCTAGAGATATTCTGTGTGAATTCTATTGTCTTGGCTTACACAAACGGCTGAACAGTTCGAGGCATCATGTCCACTGATTATCTAGTAAGTCCGATAGACTTTCACTAGGGAAGGTTCAAAGCCAAAATCTACCTATCCCGATGCAGGGTATTTCTTTAATGTACTCTCTCTTTGTCTGCATGTTGCTGCATGTCCTTTCCGTAAATTTCATTCATGTGGGGGATTGTTAGAAATTTTGAATTTTAATTTACTCCAATGGTTGTGTCTCTTGAGATGGAAGGGTGTGTCCTTTTGAAGGATCACAACCTTTCTAAAAAGTCACATAGAAGTCTATATATTCCATCTCCCTCACTTCATTCTGGATGGTGAATTATCATTTTCTTCTTCACTTTGTATTTATTCTTCATATTTCCTGAGTCTAATTTTCCTATAAAGAGAGTACATGCACTGCGAGGTTCGCTAGGCTTGTAATAGTAGTGCTGCTAGTGTAAGACATTGATCGTTGTATCTTGGGAGATAGACGTCCATTGAATCCTAAGCACCGGTGGGAGGACGAATCTGTCTTAATGAAAGAGTGTCACACACTCGACTCAATCAGGTTTTATCTGTTTACTTATTGTAAGTTTTATCACGTTATTATATCGATATATTTCAGTTTTTGGTTTTGCCTAAAAATCGTTTGCATAATTTTAAATTATATTTTCCAGATAGTTTAGTACTATAATTTTTCTAACAAGAAATAGAGTGCATCGTATAAGATGAAATTTTTAGTCAAGTTTTCATTCAAATTTAATGAAATATCTGACGAACAATTGGAATGTTGTAACTGAACTTGCAACCTCAACTATTCATCTTCATTAAGAATAAGTGAATAATTCATTTGAAAAATAGAGAGTCCATTATAATATCATAGGCATCATTAGAAACTTTTTTTAAAAAAAAATTAACGATAATGACAGTAGAAATAAAAAGAAAATCGGTTTAATTTGTCATAAACTATCTTACGGATCCATAATTTTAAGAAGTATTGAAAAATCCAAACCAACCCGGCCTTGGGTTTTCTTAATATTTTGTACACCCTACTATATATTGGGTCAAATTGGATACATTAACGCTGTGTTTGGTTGAGAGATTTGAAGAAAGATTTAAAAAAAGAATAGGAAAATGTGTGTGAAATTATGTAATATGTAGGTATATTTTATTCATATTTCACTTTTTTTTTTTCATTTCTCTTTTTAAATCCCTTTTCAAATCCCTTAACCAAACACAGTATAAGAGCACCATGCTAACTTTAAAAGCTGGATATCCTTTAGAAAAACAGTATGGTGCACACTCTTTAAAAGGTGTACCTTATAATTAAAAGTAAAAATAGAATAACTTTAATTTTTTGAGTCATAATTTAAAAAAAGAATAAATATCTTAATTATATATAATATGAGATATAACTAAAGAATTTATGAGTTATAATTAGAGAAAAAAATTAATTATGACTAAAAAAAATAATATAATAAAAGTACATATGGTATACCTATTTTCCCTTGTTTAATGGATGTTGTCATTTTACTCTTCCAACCATTGAAAGGTAGATATCCTCTGAGGAATGTTGTCATTTTATTCCCCCAAGTCTTCTTAAGTGGGAAAAAAAAAAAAAAAAAAAAGAGTATGTTTAGATTTTTTTAAAAAATTATATAAAAAATTATAAATTATTAAGATGTTTGATATATTTTTAAAATAATTTTTAAAATTTTTAACATTTTTAAAGAGCAATGCTAAAATATTAAGTCCCATTTTGAAGTTGATTATTTTAATTTTTTTTATAAAAAGACGTTAAAAAGATAAAGAAAGTGATATGATCATTTATAATAATTTTTTAATTACAAATCTCTCTTCCCAAGCATAGTCTAAATGTTCTATCAAAATTTTGACACAAAAGTATAGGATCCACATCCACGTAGCTGAGGATTTGGTAGAAATTTTGATAGAATATTTAAGATTCGTTTGGTTTTAGATTTTTGGTTAAAAAAATACAAAAAGATAAAATTGACTACATTAGTCAATAAGACAAAATGTCATATCTAAACCATAATCATTATATTTTTCTCTCATAAAAAAAAAAGGCTCAAAAAATAAACCAAATGTGACTAAAAGGTCAGGCTAAGAAAGTCCTAATACAAAAAAACTAACTAAAAAAATTAATGCCAAACGAAGACTTAGATCTCTATAATTTTTATTTTAAAATTTTATTTATTTATTTATTTTTTAAAACAAAGTTTTGAGCTTGTTGTTGTCAAAAGCCTCTAACTTCACTCTCTCTCTTTCTCTCCCCTTCGTATCCTCCTTTGTGTGTTCGTCAAATTCAAACCATCCCACCAACGCTCTCCACACTCTGTAAAAACCCATCACACTTCTCACACCCCTCATCACCATTTCTCATCCTCTCTCTCTCTCTCTCTCTCTCTCTCTCTCTCTCTCTCTCTCTCTCAACCCTTTTGTCCTCCTATAACCTCCATTAGATGCTGCCAAGCTCTCTCTGTTGCGACCATGAATGCTCTTACAGCCACCAACCGCAACTTCCGCCTCGCCTCTCATATTCTCGGCTTGGATTTCAAGCTCGAGAAGAGCCTCCTCATACCCTTCAGAGAAATCAAAGTAAAAAAAAAAAAAAAAAAAAAACCTCTCTTTCTTCAATCCTCTGTTTTCATCTAAATTTTCAAACTTTTTTCACTTGTGTTTTGTTTCTTGTTTTTCAAGTCGAGTGTACGATCCCAAAAGGCGATGGAACTCTAGTATCCTATGTCGGATTCAGAATTCAACATGACAATGCTCGAGGTCCGATGAAAAGCGGCATTCGTTACCACCGTAAGGTAATTATTGTTAGTGCAAGTCTGTCTTAATTTCACTGATTTGGGTTTTGAGTTTTGGTGTTTTTGCACTATTATAGCTGTGTTTTTATACGAGAGGATCCTCTAGAGTAATCCCTCTAGAGTAATCCCTCTAGAGTGATCTCCTAAAGTGGAGAATCGGATGGCTCTGCTTAGTCCTCACCAAAACGACGTCGTTTTGTTGAGTATGTTGAAAAAAAAAAAAAAAGATTTTTCGATTTCAAAATTCCCCCCAGGCTGAAGGCGAGGTATATCATTCGAGGGGGAAGAAGTAGAGCCGCGAAAGAAGGAGAGAGGGAAGAGAAGTTAGAGAGGCTGCTCCGTCGTGCATCCCGTCGCCCCACCGTCGCAGTCGCCCCGCTGTCGCCGCCGTCGTGCATCCCGTTGAACTCCATAGAACAGTGCATCCCGTTGAACTCCATAGAACAGAACAGGTACAAAGATCTTCTCTTTCCATAAATCTATGTATGTATATATGTCAACAGTGGTGAATGATGTAGAATGTATCTGAGCTATTTGTGTTGTTATCATCAACTGTAACCTGCAAAACCAGTACAAGACAGGAGAACCCATGTCAAGTGTTGTTTGTTCGTTGCTAGTGATTTTGATTTCCTTTTCAGTTCCTTTGTATGGATTGATCGTTGTTTATTGTCTCATTCCAATCGGAGTTACCTAGTACGGAATCTTCCAGATTTGATTAGTTTATTTTTAGTTTATCTGCAGATTTGATTATCTTCCAGATTTGTTTATCTTCCAGATTTCATTTTAGTTTATATTTAGTTTATCTCATTCCAAAATGTCAAGTGTTTTTTAGTTTATCTGCAGATTTGATTTGATTAATTTTTATTTTTATTTTATTTTTTTCTTTGCAATTACTAGAAGTTTCTTGATCTGTCTAAATTGAAAAGGATTAGCCTTAAATTAAAGCTTTGGTGATGTATAGTTGATGAGAAGTAACCTCACAGTTGAAAATCAATTATTAATTTAGGAAGTGTCTATTGTGCTTGTTTTTCCTTTTGTCAATTTGGTGTCTAATTAAATGTGAGGAAGAAGAAGAAACTTAAAATGTTTATTATTAGAGTATTTTCTATTTAAGGCCCAAGGAAATACAAATTAAACTAAGCATATGATCAGTCTTTTTAGTTTTGTTGCACTTATTTTCCTTTGAACTCTTAGTTAGCAAACATGGGATTTCAGATTATAGAAAATGACTAGTTAGAAATATGGAAAGGTAGCTGATGCTTTACTAGTGAATTTATCTGCTTCATTTCTTATTTGGCCTGATATGGTCTAGTAATTATTGATCATAAGAGAGTAAAAATTATTAATTAGTAGAATTGTTCCTTGTTTCTTTATATATATTCAGGTGGTACGTTTGTTATTCGTTGATTATCTTATTCAGTTTGTATACAGTTTTTATGCTAATATTGAGCACTTCTTTATTTTTTAAGTGACTTGGCAGATTGATATGGAACCTAACAATCATGAGAATGACGGGGGTGAGTGTGATTGGAAGCCTACACTACAACAAGTTGGGCCTTGAGTGACGAAATTTTTTTGTCTTCAAAGAGCTAATTTCGTCACTATAGATATTTGTGAGGAAATATTTTCGTCACCGGTTTCGTCATTGAATGTTTGTCACTAAAAACCAACGTGACGAAAAATAATTTCGTCACCAATGAAATTACTTCAGCGACGAAATTTTTTGTCACCAATAAAACAACATTTTGTCGCCAAAAATTCTCATTTTCGTCACCAAATAGTTTTTCAATACCATATTTATAACTTTAGTTGACGAATAAATTTGTCACGTATGTTGATCATTGATGAGGAAATAATTTCGTCACAATAAGATGTAAAGATGACGAAATTTTTCGTCTTCAAAAGTCATAATTTTGTCACCAATAAAATAATATTTTGTCGCAAAAAATTCTCATTTTCGTCACCAAATAGTTATTCAGTACCATATTTATAACTTTAGTTGACGAATAAATTTGTCACGCATGTTGATCATTGATGAGGAAATAATTTCGTCACAATAAGATGTAAAGGTGACGAAATTTTTCGTCTTCAAAAGTCATACATGAGTGACGAAATATATTTCGTCACAAATATATATATACGTGACGAAATTTTTAGTCACCAAACAACAAAATAAATAAAAACTTTCATATATAAACTGCAGTAAATTTTGTCACAAAAAAAGTTTATTGGTGACGAATAATCACTTTGTCATAATAACAAGTACAAATGACGAAACAAATTCATCACTAAACTTGTTCCATATTTTATATTCAATTTAAATTATTATTTCACAAATATCCCTGCTCATATCCCAATAGCTTTTTAATTGTACTAAGAAATCCAGTAGCTATTATACAGCACTCCACAAAAAAATTCACTAAATAATTTATTTTATAAATCAAAATATATCCATCAAACAAACTTAATAATAATCCATTAAGTATCACAAAAAAACCATCAAAGTAAATCCCAAAATAAACTAACGTGGTGTCCACCAAAAAAAATCAACACTCAATCTTAATTTGCAACTACAACTAAGCATCAGTTTAGGAAAAAAATTCAACAGTTGATCTTCATTTGCAAGTATGCTTCCGAACGTCATCAAAACCAACCTACAAAAAAAATAAACAAGGCAAACATTAGCATAGAATGTATATATATAAAGTTTATTATAATAGCAAAGTTTTATTATAAACTTAAAGCCAAATATCAGAAACTTAACAAATATACAGAACTGTTCTCAAGATCACAAGCTTGAAGTTATTTGAATAGAAATTAACAGAGATTAACTAAAAAGATGAATACCATGCTCATTCCCACCCATGGGCTTTGCAATGATCACCTTAACATGGCAATTCACTGTATCCCTAGAATTATGCTCGGATCAAAAACTGGCTGTGACCCACGGACAGCAGCCAAACCAGTTATAACACTACAACATCTCATGGTAAGAACCAAAGCATGCAGTCAATGAGAATGGGAAGGAACAAATATTGTGGCTGCTGCACAAATGGGATTTAAAAAAATTTTGAAGAGAGAGAGAGAGCAACAACCTACAATGCAAAAAATGGAAAACTGGACCATTAGCTTGGTGAGTTGTGACAGCAATGACCAAAATGGATGTAGATAATAAGCTTATTATTTTTAACATTAGCATTAAAATGATCTCATGTACACAGACTAGATGCTTGTATTGGTCTCTCATCATGAACACCAATAGTTGACTTGCAACTATCATACACACCAGAGTGAGCAGATCTCCTATATGCACCTGCAGTAGCTGAAGATATAGCAGAGGCATCAGATTTAGTAGGTGCAGCTGATATAGATGCAGCTAATATAGATGTTGATGAAGCTAGATGATCAACTGAAGCTGGATGAACTTGAGCTAATGTTGATGAAGCTAGATGATCAACTGAAGCTGAAGCTTTATCAGGCCCCTTCAAGCTGAAAGGTGGGAGACCAACTAAAAGCTTGGATTGAAGAAAAAGAAAATGAGACACAGGAAGAGATTTGGTAAAAATATATGACACTTGATCAGAAGAAGACACATGACGAATAAGAAGTTGCTTAGCTGAAACTTTTTCGCGCACAAAATGATAATCGATCTTGATATGCTTTGTCCGAGCATGAAACACAAGATTAGCAGCAAGAGAAAGAGCAGACAAGTTATCACACCAAAGCACAGGAACAGAAGAATGGCATATATGCATATCTTTAAGAAGCATGTGAAGCCAAGCAACTTCAGCACTTGCAAGAGCCATAGCCCTGTATTCGGCTTCAGTAGAAGATATAGCAAAGGCATCAAATGTAGTAGGTGCAGCTGATATAGATGTTGATGAAGCTAGATGATCAACTGAAGATGGATAAAATTGAGCTGATGTTGATGAAGCTAGATGATCAACTGAAGATGGATAAAATTGAGCTGATGTTGATGAAGCTAGATGATCAACTGAAGCTGAAGCTTTATCAAAGGTTCCTAACCCTAGCAAGGTAGGGAACTACCGTCCTAAATAATAAAACTTGTTTGGAGCTAGTGAGACTTGTGGGTTGAGTGATGTTGAGCATATAAATATTTTTTTTTCTAATGTTTGTTATACAAATTGGCAAGCTGATACATATTATGAGGAAATTTTTTGTTTGGTGGGTTGAGATGAACGTGAGCATATATTTTCTTGAGTGTTTTATGTGTGATTTGAGAGTGTGGATTGAGTGGCTAAGGACTATACTGTGTTTGTTCTCAACGTATTTTGTTCTTTCCTTTTGGTCCTAACTGATGGTTGTTATACTACTTAAAATGGGTCTCTCATGTGTTTAACACCCCCATAGCTCTCGTTATGTGGTGGTTGAACATATGTAATCCTATGTTTGAGTTGGTGTATCTGCTGCTTGGGTTTGCTGAAACTGGGCAGTGGTTGGTTCTAGTATACCTACTGCTATTATCGGGGTTCTATGCACCTTTAGCTGAGCTATACTGTAGGGCATGATGCAACTGTGCTATGGTCTAAAATCTGGGACTATTATAGTGAGCTATTTGTTACTGCTGTACATATTGCTACTGTTTGATTGGTTGGATTTGCAAATCCTGATGGAGCCATGTAGTTGGTTGATGCTGCCGTAGTTGGTGTATCTGGTTGCTATTGGCTACTACTGTTACTATTGGTATTACTGCCTTTTCTATTGGAAAATTTTGCTACAGCTAGAATGTTGTTTATTTTTGTCTTGTACAGTTGGTTATTTGTTGGAGTTTTCGGATGCTCCTCCTAAAGCAAAGGCAGATAGGTGTCTTAGATACAAGTATTGTAGTTCAATATCTGGCTTCATTGTGCAGCCAGTATTATTTCACATCTGATTAACTATTTTCCCTTAAATCAAAGGCTTAATCCAAAATCTCTAAAGAGCATTGTACGTAAAATTCTCTCTTCTCAAACACAATATATTATTTGATTAAATATTTGTCCTTAAAACTTCTGACACCCCCTTCATGAAGTTCTCTTTTGACATAATTGAGATCCTACATCTATATCTTCAACTTCCACCTCACCACAAATCTCCAGCAGGACAAATACATCAAGGCATGAATTCATTTTTCATGCAACTTGTCCAAGGGTTCAAATATGAGGAATAGGAGCTCAATTATGCGCTAAATTGATGGTCCTTAGTCAACATAAATTTTTACCAAAAAAAAAAGTAAAATCACAATTGAAAACCATGAATGCTGTAGGCATGCACAAAGGATAAAGAATTTTTTTGCTTTCTTTGTTCATTTGACCAGGGTAGCTTTCAACAGATTACTAAATCTGAAAACCAGATTCTGTCAAACCTCCAGCACTAAGTACCTGATTCTCCCAGTGCACTACTACACCCATTGCCTCTTGATAAGCAGATGAAAGATTAGAATTTTCCTCAAAAACCCTGTCTATCTCTGAAGATTGGGAATCAATCTATAAACAAGATTAAGCAGCAAACTGAAAACTTCAAGTCCAGGTTATTGAATGAATTGAAATAGTAGGAAAGGATGTTACCTTCATTAGCAGTTTCTGTCTGCAGCTCTCCAATCTCTCAACCACCACTGCCGTATCATGCAATTGCTTCTCAAGTTTCTCCTTGTCTTCCTGCAAAACAATATAAATGAATTAGTAGGATAATGAAATTGCGGAGACAGACACCTTTGTGCCTAGAGGGGAGTGAATAGGCCAAACTCTTAAAACAAATTACCAATTAAAAATTACCAGGTGGATTATTAACAGTTATTCAATCTCAAGATAGATCAAAAGTCTTCCACACAGTAACACACTAAATAAATCAAGATGATAGACATCATGACTTATGTGAAAAACCATTGAGAGCAACTGAACAACAATCAGTTCAGGTAAAAATCACGAGCGCCCTACTGTAAACCACGATGTGTCTTGATGAATGTGAACCCAATCCCCGATGTGTCTTGATGAATGTGAACCCAAACATGTTTCATGTTAAAACAGAGTCTGTCAAACATTTAAGTGAAGCTTCAACTCTTACATTTTCAATTCAAACTACTTTCAATCGTTCAACCAAACAAGGTGAATGTATGGAACCATTTCAATTCTTCACCAACATTATTTAGATGGAGCTAGCAAAGAAATTCGAACAACAAAAATATTCAAGCATACCTGCTTTTTTCTGCTTAGAGATAATAAATTCATACTCCTTGAGAGCATACTAGCATCTTCTTAACTCTTCTTCAGTGCTGGCCAACAATTTGCTTGTTTCGTTCAAGTTTTTCTACAAAACTTTCAATCCTAAAACCATATATAACCACATACAGATAGAACTTACCTGGGTGGCATCAAGTTTGTTGTCTATGTTAGAGCATTTTTTAACCCGATCATCGAATTTATCTTGTAATTCCTCAAGTTGTTGGTCATAGCAAATTCTATTGTTTTTACAGTTGGTTAAATTAAACGGACCTTCTGGTGGATTTCTATTGTAACTGCCATTTGTTCAGTCTGATCTGCCATTACCTAAACATGAAGAAAAAAGCTACAAGATTAGAGGTGAATGTCAGATGAATAGACTTCAGAAACCAATGATTGAACGATGAAGGATACATATATGAAAAATGATTTATCAAATCAGGGACGCTTCGCCCCTTGTACTAAGAAGATTCCAATATCAACCTCAGGCTTATTTCTAATATGTTTTGCCCTATGTGCATAGTCTAGTGTACTCAAGGTCTCCTCCAGGCAATGGACTGCAGGTGATACTGTGGTAATAATGCATGTCTTGATTTTTGCACCCAACGAATCGCAAAGCAGACAGGTGAGCTTGTTATCCCTACATTCCAATTTAGCATAGTAAGTGCATAATTGGGATAGGGAAAAAAATCTGAAAAAAGATATAAAAACAAACTAATGGTCTAATGAAAAGAACTTTAACCTGTATGGGACATGCACAAGATGCTCCACGAGACCATTAATAACTCGTCTGATAGTTAGCAAGTCTCCATTAGGTCCAGCCTGGCACAAAATATAGACATGGCATCAGAACTTGAAATGAGTAAGTATAGCAAACTTAAACATGAACTAACCACATAAACAACAAAGTACCTTTGAGCTCTTACATTCTCCTTCCATGGTGTAAGTTTTTCTTGTGCCAAGTTTCCATAGGCAAAAATGGCACAATTGAAACCCTCCAGAACTAAAAACCTACATAGTACATGAAACATTTAATGGAAGAAGCAGAAACACTTAAACACAGAAGTTAGAGACTTCGCTTCTTGGCTATGGTATTTATGTACCACAGGTTATCCTCTCATAGAATTTATCATTGCAACAAAAAAAAAAAAAAATAGTAAAAAAGATTTGAGATCTTTTTATTTGTATATGAGTACGACAAAATGCAGCTTCACAACTTACTAGTGCAGCTGCCACGCCAATGACTATTTGTAGCCTTGTTCTCCAATTCAAGGGAGTCTTCAGGGGATCTGCCAAGAGCCAAACTTTGATAACATAATCAAATTAGGCAAACATGTAAATTTTGTGTTCTAAAAGTTACCATTCAGATGCGCCTTCATGATTCCATTTTCTATGTCTTCAAACACTAGAAACCTGAAAAGGGAACAGTTAAATACATCAAAAAGAGAAGTTTCTCAAAACAACAGTTAAGGCCCTTTAAGGGTTAAATACATCAAAAAGATAAGTTTCACAAATGAGTAGATTGTAAGAGGTTCAAAAAATACACGAAATTTAGCAAACAATCTAGAGAAATGTTCAGATCAAATTTAAAAGCCAAAGCAAATCGAGCTTAATAATAATAAAAAAAAAAAATGAATCTTCAAATCAAAAACCTGTTTCCAAATCAGAGTTTGCACCGCATTGATAAAAATAAATTGAATTGGAAAAAAATCATGTTGATCTTTGAAATCCACTTCCTCTGAACTAATGTTGATCTTCACGATAAGCCAAAGAGAATTTGGGAGCTGAGAGAAAGATATAGGGATTACAGAGATAGAGTTGGATTCATACATAGAAATTAGGCTTACTGATTATGAATCAATCGAAATCTTCATCAACAGCAGATCGAAATCTTCAAATCTTCCAATAACCATCATGGCTACCACTGATTACTGCACCAGTCTGAACCAAAGGCAATTCAGATGAACTGGAATCTGGCCTCCAAGATGGAATATAAGGTGCAGATGGCTAGCTGAGTGAAACTGGATACCCATTGGAAACAGGAACACTACACACTGGATTAGATGTACTAGTAACTGAAACGTTCTGTGTCCCAGGAGCACAACTAACTTCTGTTTGACTGTAATAATCTGCCTATTGCTTATATTGTTGCTGATATTGTTGTGAAGACCTAGTAGTAGCACTAGCATTATAAGCACCATTTGGGTCTGGAGTGTAGTTTGAATATTGATGAGAAGCGTAACTTGCATAGTTTCCTTCATTCCACGAGTTGGTTTAATTACTGTAACTGCCACTCGCATAACCTCCAGATATCTAATAATCACCAGGATTGTAGTAAGTGCTTGAATAACTTGCAGGCCCAGCATAAGACCCTGAATTCTGAAATGAGGAAAGAGGCTGATAAGGAGCACTTGTGTTTTGATATCCTACTACAGGCTGAGGGTATGGTTGATTAGATTGCTGCTGATAGCCACCATAATAACCTGTGTATGTGGGATTGCCATATCCATATGGATCGGTATTTGGGTACATTGCATAGCTATTATATTCTTGTGGTACATTTACTGCTTTCTATTTTATTTACTATTTGATTTTTATCCACAATCTGTTAATTGCTAACAGCATACTGAATTCTCATATCTTATTAAAAAAATGAATAAATGAATGATATAGGGAATGGAATTTAATAGTGCATCCAAACATTTCATGGCTTTTGGGGTGGTATGAGATTTTGTGTCAGAACACATTTAGATTTATACTTTTCCTTTTGACATTAAATGTTAATTACTGGTTGAACCTTAACAAATTAAACCATTTAATTAATTTTTGCATTACTCTAAATTAAAAATAAATATTTTTTTACAAGCATACCAAGCCATACTTGTACCCTATTTCTTTTGAATTTTACCGTATCAACGTACCCGTATCATACCAGTACTCGTACCCGTACTTGTGCTTCATAGGTTTTCATGTTAAGATCTTTGAGAAAAATGAATCAAACGAAGAGCCAAAAAATAATTCTATTTAGACGAACCAGTTGATGCATAAGCAAGCCATTTGCATGCTTAAAGGCAGACACACCAAGCCAGATAGCTAATCTAAAGCAATGAAATACATGATTATCAATAATACATTCAAACTGTGGAGAAAGCAATTACAGTGGTCTCCCCCCAAACTACAAAAAAGATGAACATATTTTTACTTTCCGAACATTTTTTATGCCATTGATCTAACCACCTCAATTGAACAAGAGAGACATTGAGATAGTACCAAACTACAATTTTTATAGGAGTTGAGAAAGTAGAAGATATGAAGAAAGATTTATGCACCACACTTCAACCAAAAGAGAATAAGGCACAACTCTTTGCCAAGAGCTCTTCATCTAATTAATGCAAGAGTCAATGTAAAAGCATAAAGCATGTTTAAATATTGGTTAAGGTGTGTTAACAAAAAACACAGATTGGACCAAGTTTTTGATCTAGATTAGATGAGTGGGCCCAAGTCTATGTCCTGAAATATTCCATCATGACTAGATAAGAGTTCTACAACTTTACAATTTCTAGGAAAGCCCAGCAGGTTATGCATATTTTGGACTACTTTCAACTAAGGCTGCAAATTAACCGAACAAATGCTTTTGGTCAGCTCATAAGTTGGTTTGTTCACTCAGCAGACAACCCAAACTTGAGAACTATCTTTAAGCTAGCTTCATTAATAACATGTGTCCAATTTTATAATGTTATTATATATATATACGATTGGTTACATCATTTTCTATATTTTGCACTTAATCTTAACCATTCTCGATTCAATTTGATTTACGATTCACCAAATTAGGATTTCAATTCATGATGCAATTTTCAATTTCACAACTATGTGTGTGAACAATAATACATGTTGAAGAAGTTTAGTTGATGTACTAACCCAACATTATTCATCTAGGTGGAAAAATCTGAAGCACTACTCATAACAAGTGGACCAATAAGAAGTATATCAAACATAAGAATATAAAACAGGAACGAACAACAAAATCTATAATAAAAACAAAATAAATAGTAAAATTTATAATACGGATCGTAAAAATCATATACAATTCACAAACAAAACCCATATCCCACAATCCAAATCGAACCAAATTTGAGAAAAATCAAAGCAATTGAGAAGAAAGAGAAAAGCGATTACCAAGTGATGAGGCTCCTCAAAACTTCGAGTCTAAGTGACCAATCTGATGTGAAATGAAAAAAGCCCTAGACGGAGATGATTAGGCGATACAGAGTCAGAATTGGGAGATGTGGGAATGATGATCGATCGAGGTTTGTCTGCGAAAATTGGATTTTCCAAAGAGGGGAATTAGATTTTCCGATTGGGAAAAGGAATTGGATTTGGATTTGGATTTGGATTATTATATATATATATATATATATTCTTCTCGATGAAGATTTCAAATTCTTCCCTTCAGCGAGATGATCGTGTTTGGGGAAGAAGAAACAATATCTAGAAAAATCAATCAAAAGGTTTAGGGGAATTAGTAAGGTCTTTTTTTTTATTATTATTTAGTAAGGTCTTTTTTTTTTATTATTATTATCAATATCTCAAAGTTCTCCCTTAAAATTGGTGATAAAAAAAAATTTTCATCAAAAATTTTAAAATATTAAAATTATTGATAACAAAAATATATTCTTCAGTAAATAGTTTTAAAACATTTAAAATCAAATTTTTTTATTAAAAAATATTTAAAATTATTGGTGACGAAAATATATTCTTCACTAATAATTTTAAGATAAATTACAAACACACCCCTTGAGATTTGTTTAAAATACATATTACCCTTTGTGATTCTAAAAATTATATCCCGCCCCCTAAGATTTTTAATTTCATAACGAATAACCCCTTTTAATATCAAATTAATTAATAGTTTTTAATAATGTTAAAATTTTATTTCAAGTAATAATTCAGGTAATTTTATTATTATATTAGACAGCGGTTAAGAATTTTATTTTTTCACAAGAGGATATTTGTAATTTTTCAAACCACGGGGAGCAATCCGTATTTTAAGTAAACCTCAGGGGGTGCATTTGTAATTTACCCATAATTTTATAATTGATGACAAATTTTTTTTTCACCAAAAGTCTCAAAATTTTGGTGCCACCCAAAAAAATTAGAGAGAAAACCTTTAGTGACGAAATTTAATTTTTCTTCACATAAACATAAGAATTTATTGACAAAAATAAATTTCTACACCTAATATTTTTACTTTTTTATTATATGTGACAAAATTTTATAATTTGTCACGGATTATTCTTATTTAGTGACGAAATTTATTTTCTTCATTATTTTTCGTCACCATAGGTTACTTAAAGAGCTAATTAACTTGTATTTTGTTCACACAGAGAGGGGAGAGGAAAACTGATAAAAAAAAAAAAAAAAAAAAGGAAAAAAGGTTAATAGTCTATCTTTTTTCATTACACAATATGTCAAAATTTTCCATAAGAAATTAGTGACGAAATAATTTCCTCACTAAAAATCTCAAAATATTCAAAATTATTAGTGATAAAAATATATTTCTCACCAAATGATCTTAAAATATTTAAAATCAAGTTTCTCAAAAAATATATATATATAATTATTGGTGACAAAAATATATTCCTCACTAATAATTTTATAATTTGTGACAAATTTTTTTCTCACCAAAAGTCTCAAAATTTTGGCGCCATCCAAAAAAAATTAGTGGGAAAACCTTTAGTGACGAAACGTAATTTTTTCTCACCTAAAAAGAAGTATTTGTTGACGAAAATAAATTTCGTCACCTATTATTTTTATTTTTTTATTATATGTGACAAAATTTAATAATTCGTCATGGATTATTCTTATTTAGCGACGAAATTATTTTCTTCACTATTTTTTGTCACCATAAGTTACTTTTGTTGTAGTGCTAGAGTTCGCATGACATTTGATACAGAACAAGAAGCATATGATTTCTATAATACTTATGGAGGAAGGTTGGGCTTAGTATTAGAAGGGGTTATGTAAACAAGAGCAAAGAGGGGCAAATCACTTCAAGGCAATTTGTTTGTAATAAGGAGGGATTTCGGATTGTCGACAAGCGAGATCCATTAACAAAAAATCCTAGGCAGGAAGTAAGGACTGGTTGTCAAGCCCGACTTGTCATTAAGTGGGATAGGAATATGCAGAAATTTTTTGTTAGTGATTTTGTTGAACAACATAATCATATCTTTGAACCAACAGAATGTACGCATATGTTACCATCCCAAAGGAAGATATCTGCATCACAGGCAACCGAAATAGATTTAGCTGAAAAATCTGGAATCCATCTTAATGCTGCATTTGAGCTCCTGGGTAATGAAGTTGGTGGAAGGGAGTCGCTTGGGTTCACAAAACTGGACCAAAAAAATTATTTGAGAACGAAGAGGCAAAACCGTTTAGCATATGGGGAGGCAGGTAGCATTTTGCAATATTTTCGTGACAAATCATTGGAGAATCCATCTTTTTTTTACTCGGTCCAATTAGATAACGAGGAGCAGATTACAAACATATTTTGGGCCGATGCTCAGATGATCATGGATTATGGGCAATTTGGTGATGTTGTGACTTTCGACACTACTTACAAGTTAAATAGTGCACATAGACCATTTGCGTCTTTTGCTGGATTTAACCATCATAGGGAAGCTGTGATATTTGGTGCAGCTTTGATGTATGATGAGACCGCCGATTCTTTTGTATGGCTTTTTAGAAGATTCTTGGAGGCAATGTCAAGTAAGGCTCCAAAAACAATTTTTACGGATCAGGATGCTGCAATGGCTAAGGCCATACCTATTGTCATGCCTAACACAACCCACCGCCTTTGCACTTGGCATTTGATGCAAAATGCATTAAGGCATGCAAATTCTATCATCAAGGATAAGGCGATGAAGGATAAGGGGATGAAGAGTGTTTTATACACGTTTATGTACGACATTGAGGATGAGGAAGAGTTTATGTTAAAATGGGAGGAAATGCTTGACAAGTATGAAGTAAGAGATAATCATTGGTTGAATTTAACATTTGGGGTCAAGGAAAAATGGGGTTGGCCATATGTTAGAAATGCATGGGGTGCGGACATGAGTAGCACCCAACTTAGTGAATCCTTTAATGCTTTCTTGAAGGATTTCATTCAGTCTGATCATAACTTAATGCAATTTTTCATGCATTTTGATCGAGTTCTGTCTGAGAAAAGGTACAAAGAGTTACAAGCCGAATATGCTCTATGCCAAAAGTTGCTAAGGGTGAATATTAAAGTGAAGATTATGGAGCAAGCTGCAGATGTTTACACAAATAAAATTTTTGAAGAATTTCAGGATGAGTATGTCAAGTCCCTTGAAGTCAACATTGAAGAAATTGAAAATGATGGTGTGAGTACCGTTTATACGGTTCTTGATAGTGATGGTATAAAGGTGAGGAAGGTGAGGCAGGAGTGTGATGATTCGGTCACTTGCAATTGTAGGAAGTTTGAAATGAAGGGCATTCTGTGTAGTCATTGTTTGAAGATCCTTAGAGAAAGACTCAAATTGAAAGAGATTCCTTCACAATATATTCTGAAGAGATGGACTAAAAAACAAGATCTGAAAATATGAAAGATAGGTGTGGGCATGATATTTAGGTTGATGTAAGATTGCATCAAACTTCACGTTATAGGTCATTGATGGCAATATTCAGATCAGTAGCGTGTAGAGCTTCTGAAAGTAAGGAAACATATAATTTGACGGTCAAGAAAGCGGATGAATTAAATGCAGACATTGAAACCATGTTAAGCGCAAAATTCAATATGCCTTGTTTAGATACTATTCAACAAGAAAGCCCCCCCAACACATGCCTCGAAAGCTTTGAAGTGGATGGTGTAGCGGATAAAAATGTAGTCCAAGCAAAAGGACTGAAGAGAAAATAGTGCACTAGCAAGGGACGAAGGCAGACAAAAGGTGGTTTGGAGCTTGCGTTGGCAAAGAAAAATAAAACAAGTTCACATAATGCTTCTCAAACTTCCATGTCTGTTACTCCTCAAACTCCTCCCTTATTTTCAGCAAGTGCTCTTGAAGCACCTCCCTTAATTCCTGAGTCGGCTCCTTTATTTTCAAGTGTTCCTCAACTTCCTCCATTCTCGCCGAGTGTTCCTCAAGTTAGAGCTTCTTTGTCTCAATTTATGTATCCCGCCTATGATGTAAGTTAGTTTAATAAAAAGTTTTAGTACGGATTTGTGGCTGCCTATTATCATTTTAGATTGATATGTGTTTGTTATTGTTGCAGCCAAGTTTTCTTCATCACAATATGCATTTTTCAATGCCAACGATGTATTCCGTCCATTGAACCTATCAAGCATTGCTTAACAATGCAAGTAGTTATCACTCGCAAGCTTCAAATTGTCCAGCATGTAGTGAAGTAATTTTTTTTTCACCTTTCCGCTTTTGTTTTGTCATTCATTCATTTAAAGTTTCATTTTATTTTATGGTTCCTTCGATGTAATATTATTTTATTTTTTTATAGGTACTATATGGTCGTGGTCGTGGCCGTGGCCGTGGGCATGGGGATGTGGATCACACGCCAACATCTTAGCGTTATTTTGTTTTGGGAATTTTTGTGAATTTTTTGTTGGATATGTAATATTCAAAACCTTTCATCAAACTGTTGCTAAAAATTTTCTGTTGAAATTACTCAGTAAATGTTGCTGAAACTAATGTTGAAATGTTGAAATTTTGATTAATTTTTGAAACGTTGAAATGTTGAAATGTTCTTGCTGGCAGCATTCCTTGGGTGCAGTTTGTTAATTAGGCTTGGCTGGAATTTTTTCTTCATGCAACTTGTTGGTTTCAACTCTAGGAAAGGTGGAATAATGAATTCACTCTGCTGACCTGTTGTGAAAACATGTATTTTCTTTTGTGTTAGTTTTATCAGTGTCATCATCATATATATTAGGAATCATGATTGATACATTTAGTTCAAGATATGAGAACTTGAAGATTTTAATTTTGTTGGTCGAGTTTTTGAAGAATTTCAGGATGTACATTTATCCTGATGTACATTTTCTATGCAACCTTGTCTAATCTACATCTCTGTATTGACAGTAATCTCCTTGCTTGTTTTTGACTGATGAGTTGGGTCAGGTTTGTTTTTGACTGAATCAGAAATTAGTTGATGGCATGATAGTGGTCTGTTATCTTTGATATAATGTTGTTATGCAGGAAACACTTCTCAACCTGCTACTTCGAGATTACCTCCATTTCAACTTGTATGATCAGGCAGAGAAGCTGAGGTCAAAGGCACCTCATTTTGAAGCTCATTCAAATCAGCAGGCAACTCCTATTTTCATTTAAATCAGCTTGAAAAAATCTACCTTTTTGATCTTATTGCTGAAAAAAGCAAATAAGCTTTATACTAACCAAACGCACTAAGCTTTTTAAGTGTGACTGTGTAAGTATGTGATTTCAAATTTTAAGTTAAATAAGCTGCAAATAAGTGGAAACAAATGGGGCCACCTTGAGGATCAAAGAGGATAACAGTAAAAATTTTACAAATACGCCTTGAACCTGTTCTTGATGAAATATTTGGCAGCATACATCAATTAAACATATTTGGCAGCAGACATCAATTTGGCAGCATACATCAATTTGGAAACCTGTTATTGTAGACACCCCATTTTTGACCGACCTTAAGACTCAGACGTCACCGATTGAACGCTTGGTGATGTTGCATATCGTGCTCGTTCAGAAGTTTTAGAGTCTCGGCTGTGAGCCTTGCCTCCGGACTTCCGGACTCTTTTGTGCATTGCCTCGGTTTGCGAACCAGGCTCTGTTTCCTCTGTTTTCTCTTCCCGAAGGGAGGGAGAGGTCTCGTAGATCATCTCTCAGTGGCCGTAGGCTACGTTTCGTGGTCATAGGCCATTTTGCCCGTTTGGAGTCCGGTTTCCGATTTTTCGGAGCCGTTGGCCGTGTGCCTCGGTTCGGGACCGCTTAACCACCTCCGTTCGCTCCGATTTTTGGCATACATCTTATTTGCTCCATTTTGAGGGACACTGTGGCCTGAGAAACCGACTTCGTGGTCGAACATCACTCCCGGTGCCTAACAGTCAGTTTTCGGGGCCTCGAGCTGTGCGTTTCGGCCCCCGAACCTTCATTCTGCATCGGTTTGGGTTCATTTTTGGCAGGGACCTCTGTTTCATTGGTAAGAAGGTCGTAGAAGGGTGGGAGGCCAACAATTGTTCTGTCAGCCAATTTTATCCCTTCATCGCCCTCCGTCGCCCGTTTTTTCTCACTTCAAAGCCAATGTTGACCATCCTTGGGCCATTTCCTTGCACCCTAAATCCCATATTTGTGATGTACACATCTGGGAGGCCACCAATATTTGGTGGCCGGCCAGTAATTGATTTTGAACCTTTTGAACCCCTTTGAAAAGTGGGTTGTTCTCCCTCCTGGTCCACTATCTCCAACTTTTGACCACATAATTGTGTTGTGCACACCTGAGAGGCTACCTTTTTGGTATGGCCGGCCACTAATTCTCATTGAACCTTTTGACCCTTGGCCGGCCGGCCATGGGAGGTAGCCGGCCGGCCACCTAAACCCTAGATAACTGGCCGGCCAGAATCCTTGCATCAAGTACAGTGCAGATACACCCTCCTTTTCCCCCTAGATTCTGTATCCGGAGGGGGCATTTTTGGGGGGAAACTTGATTCATTTCCCTCCATTTTTTCCCTCCTTTTTCCCTCCTCTTTTGCCTATATAGCAGGCCCTCCAGCTGCATATTTAGGGTTACAAAAATTCCCCCCAAGCCTCTTGCCTTGTATCTCTCTCTCTCTATATTTCCAAGCTCCAAACCCTCAAGCCCTACACCATTTCCATACCACCACCTAGCACCACATCACCATCATCCATTCCAGCAGCTTCAGGGATATTTTCAGAGCTAAGGAGCCACCAAACTCAAGCCAAGGAGCTGTCAAAGATTGGTCTTCAAGGGTGAGTTCCTATTCCCCTTTTTTGTGCTTTATTTTGTTCAATACATTAGCCATACTTGCTTGCTGTTTTGGGCTCCGACCCTAACTGGAACTAGGCTTATTTTGAGCTATTTTTCATGTTTGTTTAAGGGCCTCTCACTGTTTGAGCCCTCCTTGTTGCACTTGCTTCATTAGCTCCCTTGTATGCCATTGTCTTGTGTAGTATTTTTGGCCTATGTATAAATTGTTTTGAAGCATGTAATAAACTGTAAAGAAGCTTATTTTGAGCCCTTCTTCAACATTTTAGAAGGGATCATCACTGTTTGTGGCTTTCATTTGCCACTTGCCTTTATACCTCTCTTTTGGCTCCATTTTTGCATGATTTGTTAGCCTCTTATTCTTCTATTTTTTGGCTCTGGTCCGAACTACAAATGACCTTATTTTGACCCCTTCTTAATGTTTTATTCAGGTTCTTTCACTGTTTGAGGCATCCTTTTTATACTTTGTGTTATAGCTCTCTTTTTGGCCTTATTTTGCATAGCATTTTGAGCATTCTTGTACACTGTTTTGGGTCTGGCCACCAACTCAAAAATATCATGTTTTGGGCCCCTCTTAAACTTTTTTGAAGGGCCCTCTCTTGTTTGGGGTCAGAAGCTGTGACTTGCTTCTTTATCTCACATTTAGGGCCATTTTCGCATGCTAGCTTAGCCCCATTTGTGTTCATTGTTTGGCCTTGATTAAAACTGTAAACATGCTTTTTTTGGGGCTGCCTTTAATCTGTCTTCACATTTCATGTTCAAATAATGCATGTTTTGTATAGCTATAGGTCATTGCGTATGCCTAATTTTGCATTTCGGGTACCATTTCATGCATCGGGTGCCATGTTTCCATGATTCAGGGCTGTTTTGCATCATGTTTTGCTACTGAAATTTGCATGCTAGTATACCACATTCCATGCCTTGCCATGTCTTGTTAGAGTGGCATTTGTGCCTTAGGATTGGTCCTCGGTTTGTGTGCATGTGTGCACGCATTTCGAGTGTCTCATTTTCATCTTATGGCCTCTTATGTGAGTGTGGCTAAGGTCCACTCATGTTGGTGTAAGCCCATATTGCATTGTGTATGCCATTTCATTTCATAGCATTGTGTATGCTAGGTTGTATGTTAGCGCATTATGTATGCCATGTTATCATCGTGCATTGTGTATGCCATCTCATAGCATTGTGCATGCTAGGTTGTATATTAGTTGCATTCATGCATGTCATGCATATTGCATTGTGCTTGGGATAGGAGTTAGCCCGAGCATGGGAAACGAGGGACGTTTCGTACTTCGAGTGACGGAACGTGTCTCAATTCCTCGGTCGCCGACACTCCGGATTATCCATGATGGAGTCTAGGCCTTGTTGTGTCCATATGTGCATTCATTTCATATTGAATCGTGCAAATCGACTCCTCGGCCATCATGCATCGAAATGCGTGATTGGTGGCACGAGGATCGAGGACTACATTCCCCGAAGGGTAGTCATGCATACATATGTGAAAATACTTTGCCATGCCCCTCTCTTGCTCTCTGTTATAGCAAATCAAGAGTCAGCAGCCTTTCGGAGCTTGGCACGCATCCCAAGAACAATTGCAAACAGAGGCTAATTGAGGCATCGCAAGGGATTTCCGCGCAAGGCAACCCGAACATGCATCATTCATCATCCGGGGCGGAGTCGAGGCAGTCCCTAGCTTGCATGCTAGTTTACAGCTTACCTAGTTTAATTAGTTAATTAATTAGGATTTTGTAATTATTTGGACTGTAATATTTATTCGGGACTGTATATTATTTATTTGAACCCTTTGCGCGAGGGCATAACTGTAATAAGTGTGTGTGTGTGTGTGTGTGTGATGTATGTCTTCCAACCCCACGTCTTTCTCCCTTTTATTTACCAGCTTATGATGGTTAGATTAGGGCATGTTTCAATTAGCACACAGTATGATAGCATGTTTGCATTCATTCATCTGTTTTGCATGCACCGGGCTCGGCGCATCATACTAACTGCATTGTATTTTCAATTCCAAGTTGAATACATGTTAGCTGTAGCATTTCATATGCCATGTCTAGAATAGCCGAGCCTGCTATAGTTGCATTTTTGCATGTGTTGCATTAGGCATTTCTGTATAATTAGGATCATGCATGGATTTCTAATTGGTTTCTGTTTTGGCTTGGAGTACTCGGTAAGTTTTATGCTTTAGCATCCTTGCATGCGTGTGAGTGACTGCCATGAATAGCATGCTTACCATGAGGCTATATGCTTATGTGATATAACTGCCTGAATGCCTGTGGGTGAAGGTTGGGTTATTTGAATTGGAACAATTCATCAAATGTGTGTTTTAAGCCCACTAGATAGTGGCAAAATCATGTTTTTCTAAGCCCACCCGAGGGTGGCAAATCCACGTCTTAGCCTACTTGTGGGTAGCACCATCAAACCATTTTCAAACAAACAAACATGAAATGTTTTGTTCCAATTCAGACGATCCAGTCTATACTTGTATGTTGTGCGCATCACATAGTAAATCTAGGCTAATAACCGGAATAAGAACACACAATGTTTTCAAAACTTAATATCATGGTTAGTAGAGGCCGATCTTTGATCGGGCGAGCGGGGGTGCTCACGAAGTGACCTTCCCCAATCGTACCCAAGTTCCCGAGCCGAGGCAACTTTGGTGATGACGGACACGTGGCCTTAGGCAAACGAGTCAGGGTTTCCTAAATTTCCCAAAATAAAATATTTAGGTGCCGACTCTGTATCTGGCAAAGCAGTCCATGTTTGGAACTTTTTTCAAAATCTGTTTTCTCAAAACGATTTGCCGAATTTGGACTCTTTGGTTCGGATTTAGAACCGTAACAAATTGAGAGTCCGAACTGTAGTGAGCCCAATATCGAACGGAACGGGGAGCTCGTTCCTCCCCGGGGCGTTCGGGGACGTCTACAGTTATATACACATTTCAACACATTTCATAATCAATACCCACTTTAAAAATTCAACACATTTCAACACATTTCATAATCAATACCCACTTTAAAAATTCAACACATTTCATCTCAAAGAAACCTATTATACACCTTGAACCTGTTCAACCTGTTCATTGAACACCTTTTTATTCAACTTGTTGAACCTGTTCATTGAACACATTTCAATTCAACATGTTCAACCATTGTCCAAAAAAATACACTGTTAAGCACCTGTTCATTCAAAACATAGTTAATCAATATACCTGTTTTTTTCAAACCATCACATATAATACACACTGTTAAGCACCTGTTCATTCAAAACATAGTTAATCAATATACCTGTTTTTTTCAAACCATCACATATAATACACACTGTTAAGCAACCAACATAACTCAATAGATTTCACAAACCAAAAATTCAACAGATTTCATCTCAAACAAACCTGTTATACACTTGTTTTTGCAAGCCGTCAGATTTTTAAGCACCAAAAAAAAACTACAAAACAAGTAGAAAAGTAGATTACAAAAGTAGATTTGCAAGCCATCAGATTCATAGCATGTTCAAAAACCTAAAATACAAAAGTACACTGTTCTTGAATACACAAAATACACAAAGTAGATTACATTGAGTCATTTACATGATAAAGTACAAAAATACACAAAATACAATGACATAAGTCATTGCCTTGAACATCTTCTCCATCCTTTGAAGCCTTCATCATGCTCACCAAGCCTTGTCCTTAGATCATTAATTTCTTCTGTTCTTGAATCTGTCCGAGGTCCAGCATTGGTTGAAGTTGATGCGGTAATGTCGTCGTCGGCGAACCACCTGAAGTAATTGCAGTGGTCGTTCGTAGACTACAACGGACAACAATTAGTTAATCAATAAAGGACAAACGAAATTTGTAAAAAGTAACAGATTCATTTATATAACAGATACTTACATATTTGCTTGGGCAAACAAAATAGACACGTCCTTTATTTCCATTTGCATTGGTTCGTACAATACGCACGGAAGCTATTCTTCCGCAATTACAAAAACTTGGCTTTAATGTTAAGTTCGTATTATTAGTAGAAGATGAAGCCATTTGTTTATCTGCATAAAAAATACCAACAGATTCAACTACTGATTAGTAGAAGATGACGTTCTAACAGTTTATGAACTCAAAATCCTTGGGAAATTTAAGCAGCAATAAAATTGAAAACTAAGGGGAAATTGTGAGAGCAACTATATTAGTACTTGTTGAAAATGTGCATTACTGTTTTGTAGCAAATTTCATGGTATTTTAACACACCCATAAGAACTAAGGGAAGCACTCAGCCAATCTTCATACAACTTACCTGACTAAGCAACAATATTGCTATAGTGCGATCAAACATGCATTTCATGTAAAACACAAGCATAGGAGAAATCTCCCTAGTGTGATTCTTGAATGAGTATCTGAAGTTACCAAAGTAGATGACAGTGCAGGATGTTTCTTTAGTGGGCTAAGCAAAAGCTGTGTATGAAACTAATCTTATTGAGAAGAACCTAATGAAGAATGGATAATACAGGATACAAGGGAGGTTTTTTTCTTATGGAAGAGGTAGCTGAGAGAGTTAAAATATTGGAAGGAAACTGACAATTGAAAAACAGTGTGCAAGCAGGGTTGGTTGGTATGACTTGGGTTTGGTTTAAAAAAAAAAAAAAAAAAAAAAAAAAACTCAATTATATTGCATATGTTTTCCTATTGTTTGCTCCAACATTTCTTTATCTAAAGTTATGAATCTTTGACAACATTTCTTTATCTAAAGTTATCTAAAGGGCAAGATGTGTATTTCATATATCATTCTGAGTATGGAAGAAACTATATCAATCTGTTACATACTGTTATCTACAGGAATAGTATGGAAGAAAGTATACTGAGCATTTATGCATAGACATTCATCAATGCCAAAGAAAACAAACTTAATTACATATATCATTCTCTTACATTCCTCTGTCTTCCAAACTGAGAATGCCCATTTTATGATCAACCAGAGAAATACTACATTTAAATTACACACAGATTAAATTATACAAATAGAGGGTCATTTTAAATTACACACAGATGCCCATGTTTGGAATTTAAATACTACATTTCTGTGTGTCATATAATTTAAATTACACACAGATTAAATGCCCATTTCAGGCCCATTACACACAGATGCATATATATATATATATATATATATATAAATATATTCATAAATTTCTTTGATAAATATATATATAAATATATTCATAAATTTCTGTTACATACTGTTATCTACACACAGATGCATATATATATATATATATATAAATGCCCATTTCTTTGATTTAAATTACACACAGATGCATATATATATATATATATACAGTTCGGTTCCTCTAAGCATAGATTTGAAATAAATCATGTAAAAAGTCTCAAATCAAAACCGTAAGATCATATTTTTTGATTTTTTCCCTAATTTTTGGAATCAGAGCCCTAATATTTGAAGTTTAGAGGATGAATGAACCTGTGGTTTTTTCTTTCAATCTGTTGGAGTATGGTGACCCAGTGGTTTTTTCTTTCAGTTAATTTGTAATAGTACGAAATGGAATTTGGAAGAATCAATAAAAAGCAAGATGAAAAAAAAATTGGATTTATTTTAAAATACACACATCAATTGTGGGAAGAAAACATGGCACTAATTGGTCAATGGATCTTGTTAATCAATTCATTGGACCTTTTGGTCTAGCCCATTGAGCTTCTCAAATTCTTATAATCAATCTATATTGATAATTATTTCAATTGTTCTTCAAGACAGAAAAAGTTCTATGATGTTGATCTAGTGTTTACATGGTAGAATTTCCAACAAAATTCGTCTTTCTGTTCAAAAATCAATATTTGTCTTGCTTATATATAATATCCTACAATAGTTATGTACATTACAATGAATGTATATTACCTCTTTATACTTGCTTTCTACAAGAAGTTAATAATCATGCATAAAGGTGATGATGAAAGCTAAAATATTTAAGGTTTTCTTTGTTTCATACTTGCTCAAAATTTTTCAAAACATATGTTGCAAGGTTGACCCGGATGAAGTGAATGCTCTGGCTCAACTAATGACATGGAAAACAGTAGTAGCTGATATTCCATATGGTGGAGCAAAAGGGGGTATTGGTTGCAACCCAATGGACTTGACAAAGAGTGAGCTGGAACGTCTCACTCGAGTGTTCACCCAAAAGATCCATGATCTTATAGGAATTCACACTGATGTTCTTGCTCCTGACATGGGAACTAATGGACAAGTATCACCCCTTTCTTGTCACCCTTAACACTTCAAAAATCACAAATATATATGTATATTTCAAATGCAATTGTTGTTACTTTATGCTTTATTTGGACAGACAATGGCGTGGATTCTAGATGAGTACACAAAATTTCTTGGGCATTCACCTGCAGTTATTACAGGAAAGCCTATTGTAAGTAGGAGAATAATGTTGAAAAGGCAACAAAATAGATATAGAAGTTGTGATCGACATGATGTAAGTGAAAAATGTTTACTAGTGCTTGTTTGGCATTTTAGAATCTCGGAGGATCGCTTGGCAGGGACGCTGCAACTGGACTTGGAGTGGTTTTTGCAACTGAGGCTCCACTCGCTGATTATGGGGAGTCAATTTCAAAAATGAAGTTTGCTATCCAGGTACTTTTAACATCATGAAGTTTCATTCGTCTATGTGCTTAATATCCTAATTATTAATTTTGTTACATTGATTAATTTCTTAGGGATTTGGAAATGTGGGCTCATGGGCAGCCAAGTTTATTCATGAGCGAGGTGGAAAGATTGTGGCAGTAAGTGACATTACTGCGGCAATTGAGAACCCAACGGATTGATATTCTGTCTCTCCTGAAACACAAAGAGAGCATGAACAGTTTGAAGGGGTTCAATGGTGGAGATGCTATGGATCCAAACCACTTGCTAATTCATGAATGTGATGTTCTCATTCCATGTGCTCTAGGTGGTGTTCTCAACAAGTATGTGCTCTGCCAATCTATGAAACCCGTATTCTCTTCTTATTCCTTCTTGTTGCATAGGTGCATTAGTGCTTTACATAATCCATCAAAAATAAATTATCACAAGTCAAACATATCCTATGGCCTGTCCAACAAGAAAAATGATTTAGTCTATCCTTGTCAACTATACATGTTTCGAAATTCTCATTTACTAGAATAGAAGAATGTCTTGTAGATATTAGTTTTGACTTGTTTGTCAAGCACTAATGACACAAGTTTTGCTGTTCAAAGGGACAATGTTGTTGATGTGAAAGCAAAATTTGTTATAGAAGCTGCAAATTATCCTCCTGACCCTAAAGCAGATGAGGTAATGATGCATCCATGGTTCTTTCTAGCACATACTTCGTGACGAGGCACGACATGTCAAACATATAAATACTATCTCATAATACATCTCCTATGCAGATTTTATCCAAGAAAGGAGTTGTTGTACTTCCTGACATTTATGCAAATGCTGGTGGTGTGACTGTGAGTTACTTCGAGTGGGTTCAGGTAACACGAACAGCCAGAAAGTCTACCTGTGTGTTTTAAAATATGCAAATATTAAGTCCATGACATAATTTGATATCTCTCTCTCTCTCTCTCTCTCTCTCTCTCTCTCTCTCTCTCTCTTTGTACTGCAGAACATTCAAGGGTTTATGTGGGCTGAGGAGAAAGTGAACCATGAGCTTGAGAAGTACATGAGGAGAGCTTTTCATGAAATCAAGGCGATGTGCAGTACCCATGCCACCCTCTTGAGGGGTTGGGAAGCATGACTCATTTAATTCCTTAATAATAATATGCATCTGCTAGTTTCTGCTGCTGATGAGGAAGAAATGACAGATGAAAGTTTGTCGCTCGGCTTTTTCTTCTCTGTTTTTTCTCTTATAGTCAGTGGAATTCAGTCGGTGTTACTCTAGTGTTGTTATTAGCTAGTACCAGTTTATAAAGCTCCTAGTGGGGCATTGGGGAACAAATGTTGAGAGTTTTTACTTGAAAAATAGAATGAATAAATTCAAAGCTGTGTTCTTCGCATGCTATTCTATTCTGTGCATATGCTACCAAATTGACTAAATTTCGACTGCATTGATGAAAGAAATTGTTTTATAACGATGCAAAAGAATCAAGACTTTCTCAAACGTGACCAAGAAAATAAAGATATTCAAAAAACTTGATCTTAGTTTATGTCAAAATTGAAGTAAATCGAATCATACTCACCCCTAGATTATAATGCCAAATTTGGAGATATATTAATGTTGTGTTTGGTTAGGGGGATTTAGGAGGGATTTGAAAAGGAAAAGGGAAAAGATGTGTAAAACTATGTGAAATATAGGTATGATTTATTCACATTTTACCTACATTTTTCATTTTCCTTTCCAAATCCCTCCCCAAATCCCCAAACCAAACACAGCATAAAGGGTTTGATTTTTCTCATGTTCACATCTCAACATGAGAGAACTTGAGGGAGCTGTAGAGTCCATCACATGTCTCGTTTCGATAATCCAAACCATTCACTTTTTAAGACTTGTTGAGTAGAATATTTTTACAAAAAATAAGATGATCACATCAGTAGCTATACGTTTGAACAAATTTGTATTACAAAAAATGGCTGGTTATTCTTAAAATTTTATTTGTTGTCTATTTTTAAAAATAAATATGATTCAAACATATAGTTACTGATGTTTAATCATCTTGATTTTTTTGTATAAATATTGTACCCAATGAGTCTAAAAAAATGAATGTTTGGATCACTGAAATCGGCTCTAAAATGAATCTACCAAGCTCAAGCGCTCAAGCCCAACCCTACATAAAAAATGAGGATTTTTTTGGTCCACTTGAAAACTAAGAAACTAAATGGACTTGAAAATTATAAATAATATCAAATAAGATACAATTCTAATTATCAGATTTATGGGTAAAAATCAAATACCGAAACCACAACTCCATGATATAATAGTAATTTGATGTCATAGTATTAATCATATTGCTTCATCTAATGAAATAAAATAAATAAATAAAGTATTCTTATAATATATATATATATATATATATATATATACATACTAGCGTATGCCCGTATCTGAAGGCACGGTGTAAGTAATATTAGGATTAGAATATAATTATAATCCTAACACTATTTAAATTTATTTTTTAATTTGATAAAATTTTGGAGTTCTCAAAAACTCCTCACGAAAACTCGTTTTTGCTTAAATAATATATTGCTAGATAGATAGATGTGCCTAACATATATACAATTTCTACGGGCATACATACAATACTGTTTTTACTTATATAATTATATGAAAATAGTATGTATGCCCGTAATGTCCTAGTGTAGAGCATACATATATTGTATGAAAATATGTGTAAAATATATTGAATGAAAAGGAGAAAATAAAAAATAAAAAAAAAACAAATAAAGAGAAAAATAAAAACGGGAGAAAATAAAAAAATAAAATAAAAGAAAGAGGAATGCGAGATCATGAGATCATGGAAGAAGGGTGTGAGAAAAGGAAAAAGTAAGAGAGAGAGTAGTAGGAAAGTAGAAAATGTATATGTTGAACATTTTTTGAAAAACATATCTCAGCCATTGTTTTATAATTTGAACAGATCTGAGCCATCCAAATGTCTTAATAGGACAAAACTATGTTGAAAATTCATATAAGGTCTAAATTTACGAAATCTATTAAGTATTTAATATATTTAAAAATAATAATTCATTGTTATAATTCATTTAATTTGTGGACTAAAAAATTCATTAATATAATCTCTACTATACACAGATTTTGCTCTTAATTCTGGAATCGCAGACTTTTCAATATAATATGAATAAAAATAAGTGAACAAAAATGAGAAGAAAAAAAAAAGAGAAAAAATAAAAATGGGAGAAAATAAAAAAATAAAAAGAAAAGAGAGAGGAAGGTGGAATCATGGGAGCATAGAAGGATGGGTGGGAAAAGGAAAAAGTAAAAAGTAAGAGAGAGAAGCGAGAAAATAGAAAATGTACATGCAAGATATTTTTTGAAAAATATATCTCAGCCGTTGTTTTGTAATTTGAATAGATTTAAGCCATCCAAATGTCCTAGTAGGACAAATGTATGGAGGAAAAATTCAAAAAAAATCCTGCTTTATTATATAGATGTCGATGATTCATATGAGGTCTAAATTTACGAAGTCTATTAGGTATTCAATATATTTAAAAATAGTAATTTGTGGACTATAAAATTTTTTAATTTAATCTCCACTGCACACAATAAAATCTAGCTCATAATTCTAGGATCGCAGACTTTTCCATGTAATATGAATAAAAATAAGTGAACAAAAATGATAAAATAAAAAAAAATAAAAAAAAAGAGAGAAAAATAAAACCGGGAGAAAATAAAAATAATAAAAAGAAAAGAGAGATGAAGGTGGGATCATGGGATCATAGAAGGATGGGTGAGAAAAGAAAAAAAGTAAGAGAAAGAAGCGAGAAAATAAAAAATGTACATGTAGAATATTTTTTGAAAAATATATCTCAGCCGTTGTTTTATAATTTGAATAGATTTAAGCCGTCAAAATATCCTAATTGGAGAAATATGTACAGGACAAATTCAAAAAGTATCCTGATTTATTTATTATATATATATATATATATAACCTCATTCTATATTCTAGTAATCATTAATCCAATCCATCATTCCATGATATTATCAATCCTATTTTACAAAAATCATATAAACAGCCCCCCGGTGAAGCACAAATTGAGAGTTCAATTTTTTTTTATCAACAAAAAGAAACTTTATTGATGAAATGATAAACCAACAATAAGGAGAGGCGGACAGGCAGCAGCAACTTATGATCAGAGATGAAGGCTTATTGAAGGATCTATGGTCCACCACTCCCATATATATTCTTCGGCTCACCTGATTTTGCCACTGATGCGATGAATATTTTTTTAATTTAGTTCATCAAACAAACGTTGCAGCATCTGAAAGCGTTTCATCTTATGTGTAAGAATAGTTTGATAAAGAGAGGGAGAGAGAGAGTAAATTGTGTATATATTGATGTATTTTGTATCTGTGTTGTTAGCTCCTTTATATAGAGGAGAGGTTACATAATTTGAAGGAGCCATTGAGGAGCAGCTTACCGAAAGTGGCCGAAAGGCTTACAGAAAGGAAACACTAATGATGAAAGCAAGCAATCGCTAACCTATTATAATACTAACATATTATAATAACCTATTATATAATATTATATACTAACATATGAATAACATATTATAATAGGTTATTATATAATATTAACAGCCCCCCTCAAACTCAAGGAGGATAAACATAAACTAACTTGAGTTTGGAGAGAGTAACAAACAGGAAAATAAAATGACAATAAAATAAAATAAGATAGGAGACACTGTATGGTTGTGTCAAATCGTTGTTGAAGACACGGTATGGTCGTGTCACACCGTTGGAGAAGACACTGTGTGGTCGTGTCAAACCATTGTAGAAGCTAACCGGAATCAATGTCGGGACAGTTTACGGGGTCATGCCGGACCGTTGTAGAAGCTGACCGGAATCAATGTCGGGACAGTTTACGGGGTCATGCCGGACCGGTGTAGAAGCTGACCGGAATCAATGTCGGGACAGTTTACGGGGTCATGCCGGACTGGTGTAGAAGCTGACCGGAATCAATGTCGGGACAGTTTATGGGGTCATGCCGGACCGGTGTAGAAGCTGACCGGAATCAATGTCGGGACAGTTTTATGTGGTCATGCCGGACCGTTGTAGAAGCTTGTGGTGGTACACCAAGGAGGCGACTTAGGGAGTGCGCCATGGGGTGGCTTGAGTGGTTCCCATGGTGTATAACCATGCTCACCAGCTTGAGTGGTTCGCATGGTGTGTAACCATGCTCACCATGATATATGTATAACCCCCCCTCAAACTCAAATAGGTGTGAAGATAGAAACCTATTGGAGGTTGAAACAAAGGGATTGATAAAGTGGAGCAAAACAGCTCAACACAGAGTGAAGATGTGAAAAAAAAAAAAAAATGGTAGAAAGGTTTTTTTTTTTTTTTTTTTGTGGTGTAGAACTGTGAGCGGGGTGGATCTTTGATAGGAATAAAACAAGGGTGTTGTGCAAGCTGGATGGCAAGAATGGTACAAGAGTGTTGGAGCAGAAAAATCAGTGAGGTGGTGTTGAATTTGTGTTTTGTTTTGTGCTTTTTTTTTTTTTTTTGTGGTTGTTTTGGTTTTTTGTGTAGAATGAAATAAAATAAAGAGATGAAAAATCAGAGGTGGTTTCTGAGGCCTGGTGTGGGAGGATAATATATAAACATATATATATATATATATATATAAAATAAAGAAAGTAAAAATCAGAGGAGGCTGGGTGTGTTGGGAGAATGGAATAAAAAAAAGATAAGAGTGATTTTGTGTTTAAATAAAAGAAGAGGGGGTGGACAATATTAAAATAAAAAGAAAGGAAAAGAGGGGGACAAAAGTTGGCGGATGGTGTATCATGGAATGGAAAAGTAAATAAATAAAGAAAAATAAATAACTAAATAATAATAATGTATTTGAAATCAAAGAGGAGAGAGCGGAAAACAGGTGAGGAAAAAGAGACTCACCAACCGAGGTTTTTTTTTTTTTTTTTTTTTTGGTTTTTAATAAAAGAAAAAAAAAGCACAATGCAACTGTCTCGAGGGGATGGGGCCCGGGGGAGTAACAAAAAAGAGAGAGCATGGACGAGTGAGGTTCGGCGGGCAATAAAAAAAGAAAAAAAAGAAAAAAAGAAAAAGAAAGAGCAAGTGGGGCTATGATCATTGTTCTTGGGGAGGTGCTCCCCCTTTGCCCATTGTTGTGGCTTTCAAGTGGGGAGGTGCGCAGGATACGCAGGGAGTGGGTACAGGATTAGAGTTGAGGAGAGAGAGTTGATTGTTGTGTGTGTGTATGTCGTGTGTTGTGTTCATCTCAGAGAGTGTGTGTTGGGATGGCAGTGGTGGTGTGGTGTGCATGGGTGCTGTGTGCGTGTGTGGTGAGAGTGTGTGTTGTGCATGTGTGTTGGGATGGCAGTGGTGGTGTGGTGTCTCCTCTCTCTCTTCCTAACCTCTCTCTCCCCAAGCCGAGAGAGAGAGAGATCGTGCCTTCAGTATATCTGTGTATGTGCATGTCATAGCAGAGAGAGAGATATCCCCCCCCCCACCCACAGCAACGGTACCCACAGCAATGGTACCCACAAGAGGAAATTTCTTGAAAGTGAATGTTGAATTGGGTTTAGTAGCAGCGGAGTCGGGGTATGTGTAGAGGTCCGGCGGGCGGCCAAGGCGAGGCTACCGCCCGCCGGTGAAACAGAATGACTAGGTTCTTAACCTAGCTCTGATACCATGTAAGATAAATTGATAGAAGATAAATTGATAAAAAGAGAATAAATTGTAGAGAGAATATTAACATTATGGGATGGTATCATTTCATTCCAGTAAGAAGTGACAAAGAAACCAAAGACACAACCCACAAGTGCAGGAAGGAGTTGACTGTCAATAACGACACCGGATGACAATAATGTCACTTGATCTGAAAAGTAAAGACACCATGATTAACGACGCAATGCGGAATGCAACTTCATTAGAGGTGTCGTAAGCAGTGGTGTTGGAAATAGGAAGGTTGTGATTGTTATCAACGACTCTGCTTGGAAGGCCAAGTCCAAAAGTGGACGTGATGGTGTTAAACGTCTTGATTGTAACTGGGACCACGCAGATTACCAATAGAAATCTTAGTATGAGTCGAAGTTTGTAAATTGCAGATTTCATACTTCGTTCCAATCTAGCAATCCATCCACGTATAACTTCCAAAACACTCCATAGTAGTCGTACCAAACTGAGGAATGGATTCTCCAATGACAAACCACTTTGCACTCTCAAAATCGATCCGCATATACCTTCCAAAACACCATCACCCGACTTTAAAAAATCTGCCAGACTATACGTATTATTATTATTATTAGCAAGTAATGCACCATTTAAAAAATCCGGGAAGGTTAAAATATCAAGAATTTCTCTTCTCGCTTCACTTTCATCAAGTCTAATAGCCAAGTCTCTGGCCGTCAAAGAGTTTGTGGATGCCTCCTCTAATAATTGGTTGTTTTCCTTTAGAAGGTCTCTATTCGATTGGGAGAAAGAGAAGCTTCTTAGATTAATAGGCATCATAGCAACAACACCTGCACTCAATCTGTTGGTCCAAGATAGTGCTTCATGGTTAGCAGTAAAACCCGGGCAATCTCTGGTATCTGTTCTCTACAATCAGTCTAATCTCGCTTATGGTGGTAATGTCAGCTCCTATAGTTTGGTCTGGCTAAAATATCTACCTCCCAAAATGCAGTTCTTCGGTTGGCTCGCTTGGAAACAAAAGGTCAAAACTTCTATGTTCTTGCAATGGATTGGAGTGCTGGATAGGGCTGCCTCTACTCTATGTATTTTTTGCAAATCACAGAAGGAAACTATGGATCTTGTGCGTCTCGACTGCCCTCTGGTGTAGAGAGTATGGACTGGATTGCTGCAGTAGTGGGGGACTCTGTGGGTGACTCCAGGCTCTGTGCATGGAGTGCTACAATGGTGGGCAGGTCATCTCTGTAGGAAAAATGAACAGAGAATTTGACGAGCATTACCATTAGTCACCCTTTGGTCATTATGGAAGCTCAGAAATGAACATCTATTTCAAGATTCACAACAAGACATGCAGGAGTTGCAGGAGCTTATAATCATAAGGTTAACTATTTGGCTTAAGGCCTCTTCCAAGGACCTTTCATTCTCCATAAATGATTTCCTCTATAACATCTCGGGCATTAGGAAGTGTATCTGTTGATGGGTGTGATTTTGCTATACTCAGCTTCTCTGATGGGTGTATCTGTTGATGGGTGTGATTTTGACGGGTCATTATCTGTTTTTCTGATGCTTTACTCAGCAGTGGTGTCTGTTGGTTTGCTCGATCCCCTCCAGTGGGATTGGTCTACTTCAGTGGGATTGGTCTGTCGCCAGTGGTGTCTGTTTGGATTACTCAGCAGCGGGTTTGGTCTGTTTGGTTTACTCAGTTGTGGGTTGTTGTTCTGTTAACAATGGAGTTGGACTCAGTTCTGTATCTTTTTTGATTTACTCACCAGTAGGATTCTGATCTGTTACTAGTGGGATTCTGTTTTGTTGGACTCAGTTCTGTATTTTTTCTGTGCATATCTTGCTCTACCTTGAGGATTTTTTGTTCAGGTCTTCTTGCTGCTTCAAAGTTCCGAGGTCTGCTTTTCCTTTGTTGAGGTCTGCTGCTGGTTTTGAGGTGTGCTGTTGCTTTGTTGTGTTTCTGAGGGCTGCTGTTCCTCATCTTTCTCTGTTTTTCCTCTGTTTTCTTGTTATCTGGTTTGTCTGTTGTTCTTCTTCTCTGTTGGTTTCTCACCAACTAGGAAGTATGAGCTTTGTTCTAGCTCTTAACTCCTCTTTATTAATGTATTTTTCATACTTCGTATGTTTTCATCAATAAAACTCTCTTTTTGCCGTTCAAAAAAAAAAAAAAAAAAAAGTCTGGCCATCAAATCCTCAAAATTCTCTGCATTTCTGTTATTGTAGTTTTGGTCAAGTATTGACTTCACAATCTGCACAAACCAGATGTGCACAAAATCAATAATTCATTAACCACACTTATATATCACTTGTTTATTTTAACTATTTTATACTATCGATTTACATGATAAGATATTATTTGTTTGTTTTAATTTATTAATAATTATTTCCAAATAAAAAAAAATTAATTGTAAGTATTTATATAAATGGTAATACGAAATAGTGACATACAACAATTTTTTAATTTATTATATGTTTGGTTTGTTTTGGGTTTGAAAAAATAGAAACTAATTTAAAAAAATAAACATCAAAAAATAACTTTAAATTTTTAAAAATTATTTCCAACCTCCCAAAAGACAAAATCATATAAAAATGGTAAGCATATTTGATTTTTTTATTTCTTTCGCCAAATAAAATTTTTAATTTTTAATTCCTTTTAAAATAATTTTTTAAAATCAAATCAAACATGACCGTGTTTAAAATTTGGGTAAACATGAACACGTGAATAGCACGTGGGTCTACATGTTAACACTTAGTACTGCTGTAGGCAAAATATAAGAACGTCTCCATTCAATTAGTTAAAATTTTATTACATTTTAATTTAAATTTTTTTTATATATTTATTTTGCCTATACATCTTTTTAAATTTTCTCTAACAAACTTTCTATTATTTCTCTATACTATTTAAATATTAATTTTTTTTGTTCATTTTAATTTGGAATTGTTATTTATAAACTAAACACAATTAATTCTAAAATATGAAAGCAATATTTTTTTAATTTATTTTTTTGATAACCAAGTATCTGGACTGTGACCTTGTTATTTATAAACTTAACACAATTAATTCTCTATACTGCTTAGTCTTACTTGTTGAGTCTAAACCTTGCATAAGGGGATGCAGGGGACTGTGACCAGCTGCACTGTTTTTGGATTACTTGTTCGGCTTTGTTTTTTATTTTTCTGTGATTTGTCTCTTTTGGTTGGTCACTCACCAATTAGGTGTCGTGCTAGCAAATGATTGAGTATGCAATTGTCAACATAGTTGGAATGATTTTGTTTATTGTGATACTTTTGCTCTCACCATTTTTTATTGATGTTGTTGTATTTACTTTGTACCATGCTTATAAGACCCTTTTTCTTTAAAAATAAATTTTATTTTGTAAGTTTATGCCAAAATGTTTAATTTAATTTTTAGTAATAGTTTATGAGACAGAAAGTGATTTAAATAAACTAGTTAGTGGGCCTCAAGATCCACTCCGTTTCATGAATGTAAAGATGAGTGATCAATGATTGAGAAATATTTATATCAATTTTTTTTTTTTTAAATTAAAAAATAAATAAGTGAAGTTCAGAACTTATAACGGTCTAGTAGTTGAATATCGTTGATTTTGAATTTTGACAACTTGTTACAACCTTTTGAAATAAAATAGTAAAAAATCTAGAAATTTTCTAAATGTTGATTTGTGATTATGTATCAATTTTAAACAGTATATAACATTCCCAATCAAACAATCAAGACAAATCGACACAATGATTTTACGTGGAAAAACCGCAATTGCACACCTCCAATTGTGATAAAAAACCACAGGCAATAGCCACAAAACAATCCACTAAGAAGATATAAAGGCATTACACAGGTATACTCTTAATTACCTAGTAAATCCACGCCCGAATTGAACCAACCTCTATGTGTCTCTTCCAACCCCGTCTCACCTCGGAATTGTCTTGACGACGAGCCACTTCAAAATCCACCAAAGCTTCAGGCTCAAATTCTTCAGAATCCACCGAAGAATAACTCTTTTTTTTGTGTAGAACAAACAAATAATCCTTTGATCTATACTCTTTAAACCATGAGTTGAATACTCAATCAAAATATCAAAGAAAACTAGCAAAATATCCCCAGATATAAACCCTAGAACCCAAGAAGAAGATATGGAGAAGTAACCTTAGATTTGGACTGAAACACATATTTGTAGAAAACTGTCCCGTGATCCCACTCGAGCGTCAGATTGGCCGCTCGAGCGGACCTACGCTCAAGCGCAAAAAGTTCTGCTCGAGCGGGAAAAAACATCTAGTATTTTTGCAGGCGAATAAATTTCTGGAACTCAGCATTTTCCGCTTGAGCGAGGGCATGGACGCTCAAGCGGAGAGACAACTTTGAATGTATTTTTGCATTTTGTTTCGGGGGCGCTGCCCCTCGACCCCGCCTTGGCGCTGCCCCGAACTCACCAAGGGGCGTTGCCCCCTGGACCACCGTGAGCTGACCGGGCAGTTTGATCCCCGTCATAATCAGCGAAGTGGTAATTTTGAAAGTATTAACATCACAAACTTTTCTGCAAGGCACAATTCGGGTTGGATTCGTATCTAACAACTTATATCCTCACTGAAATATAAATGTGAATAAAATTACAACACAAAAGAGTTTTGTCAAACGGGATTGCCAAGAATAAAACCTAACAAATAGGGATGCTCAAAATTCATTATTGGATATAATGATACTTTTGATTTATGCATTTTGAAATTAATTTTATTTAATTTTAAGAAGTATTGAAAACTCTAAGTCACGTATTCGAATTATTATGAAATTAAGATTGTAAAATTTTTACATAGTAAAAAAAAAAGAAGTAAAATTAGCATTAGAGTATATAACTCTTATGATAAATAACTGAATAGTTTTTCAATATTTTGCATACTTCTTAGAAAATAAGAAAATAAGTGAGCTAAAAACAATAAACTTGAAAGTAATATTTAGAACACTTTTGCATATGATACTTTATGTAGATTTATATAGAGATGAAATTTTTATAAGATTTATTAAGAATTTAAAAGTAATTTATTGAGGATTTAAAAATACTTCAATTATTGGCTTTTAAACTAATATGTAATTCATAAAAAAAGTGTCTCATTATTTTTTATATATTAATTTGTGAAATGTGATTTTAAATAACGTCATGTATATGATAAATTTATGAATTTTGTGTCGTGTTTTACAATAAATAATAACTTTTATTTAAAATTATAAAGAAATTAAGGTTGTATACTCATTTTTCATTTTATATTTCTAACTCTACCAACCAATTCAATCCACTAGTTTGAAACTACTAAAATATTAAATCAACTTGCTATTTTTGAAAATAAGCGAGTTAACAATTGTTTGAAAAATTCTTAATCCGGTTGATGATTTTTTTTTTCCCCAAAACCAACCCAAATTGATCTGCACGTCTAGACCATTTTTTCCAAAACCAACACAAATTGACCTACATATCTAGACCATCCCAACAAGCTTTGTAGTTTCAGCAATTTCACTTAACATATAATAAAAATAATAATAATAACATGATTCAAATCTTCTCAATTACTAATGGAGGATAATAACATAATGAAGAAATCACCATTTTTTTTTTAATTAAACAAATGTGAGGTTTAAAGTCATTTCTGCGGTACTTGGGAGCAATTCTCTAATTTTTACCTTCTTTGGAGAATGTTTGGTAACTAAATATTTTAAGTAAAAAATAAAAAATATATATATAAAAATTTATCAAATTATTCTCTTTATCTTTTTACATGTATTTTTTTTTTATAAAAATTCTAAAAATTATTCAAAAAAAATTAATTTGTCAATTATGTTGATGACATAAAGAAGATGCTTTTGAATTCCGGTGAGGTTGCATGGTCATTTCGCTTTATTTTCTGCCTTGAAACAAAACAAAAAAATTAGAAGTGGTTGGAAATAAATTCATTTACTGATAATGGCCATGTGGAGTCAATTATACGTCCGTCATCAAAATTATCAAGATTTTCAGTGAAAGATAGATTAATAACTATAAGAGGTGGGTTTCTCTTATATTGAGATTTTAATATGAGAAAATTTGAGGGGTTTTATAGGATTTACTACCATTTTTGTTTTGATAATTCGAATTGTTCATTTTGTAGGATATTTAATTTATATTATTCATAAAAAAATTAGTTCAATTTGATAATAGTAATGTTTTTATTCTATCATATTTGTCTCTAAAAAATAAATAGTTTATTTTAAAAATATATTTGTTGTTCATTTTTTCGAAAACAAATGTGATAAAATGAAACAATTACAATTATTGAATTGAACTATTTTTTTTCATGAATAATATATATTGAGAGTTCTATAAAATAAATAATTCGAATTATCGAAACGAGACTTGCGGTGGGCCCTATAAGCCTCTCAAATTCTCTCATGTTGATATCTAAATATAAAAAGTTGAACTTATACAAAAATAAATAAATATAAATAAACAACGGAGGCATATCCCCTCCAGTCAGATTATAGCCTGCTGTTAACTGTGCTTCTATCTTTGTTTGGTATCTGTGTAGCCTTAGTCACTAGTTCTATTTGCTCTGCTGCTGGAATCTGAATACTCTGCTGTTTGTATATGATCTGATCTGTATCTGATCTGGGTTGCTGGTCTGGTAATTTATTCCAGTTCTGTTGGTTGTATGCCTTCAGTTTTGCTTCTGATCTGGTTGTATGCCCATCAGTGATGTATGCCTTCAGTTTGTATCAGTGCTGGTTGCTGATTGTATGCTGTATGCTCTGCTGTTTGTATGCCGTGTGAATCTGCTTCTGCGGTGCTTCTGTTGTGCTTCAGTTGTATCTGATAAGGGCTGCTGGTCTGGGGAATCTACTCTAGCTGTGCTTCAGTTGTTCTTCAGTTTTGCTTCAGTGTTGGTCCCTCACCAACAGTTCTGTTTGTGGTGCTGTGCATCATCCCCCTCCCCCCTATCCTTTCTTGTCCCTTTATTGATGTACTTTCTCCTTCTTGGAAGGTTTTTTTCATCAATGAAGTTTTTGTTGATCAAAAAAATAAAATAAAAAAAAATAAACAACGGAGGCATATCCCCTCCAGTCTAAAATCTGGATTGGAGGGCGTTGTTTGAGCTTATGGGGTTTAATATAGGTTTTGTTTCAATAATTTGATCTATTTATTTTATCGATCACTTCGTATATTTTATTCATATAAAAAATTAGATCAATATAATAATGATAACATATTCAGTTTATTATGTTTACTATTAAGAAAATGAATGATAATTGTATTTTTAAAAATAAACTATAAGTTTTTTTTGACAATAAATATAATAAATTAAACAACATATAATTATTAAATAGATTTAAAATTTTTATATAAATAAAATACATAAACAATTTAAATTATCAGTACGAAACGTTGAAGGCCACAAATCTAAATAACGACTTCCAGTACAGCAGGCCACAAATCTAAATAACGACTTCCAGATCCAGTACAGCGTGATTACAACGTGACCGCTGCATGCATGAATGCCAACGTGATTACAACGCATTATTGAGTTATTCTTTTTTAATGATTAATATTATGACACGTGTCCATATTGACTTCTATATAGAGTCAAGTCGGCCGCGCGATTTTCTTCCAAATTTCTACATCCTACTTTTTCCACTCACTTTTTTTTTTGCCGAAAAATTATTCACCCAAAGTGGATGCGGATAACCGAAAAAGAGCCACATCATAAACAAGAAATTATTAATATTTTTTCAGTTAAAATTAACCTTTTAATCATTCAAATTAAACTATACAAAGAACAGTAAGATATCTAATTTTCAAGCCCATACCAATCATATCATTTATACATTATTGAGTTTATAAAATGAATCTAAAAAGTAAATTTGCATATCACTTTTCATATTTGTAAATGATCCCTTAGTAATTGAAAAAATGAAAAAGAAAAAGGAATGTTGATCAATTTGGTGCAGTTTATATGGATTTTTTTTTAATTGTTATTTTTAGAATCTAGGTCAAAATATTTAGGACATTTTTTATAAATAGTTTATGAGACAAAATATAATTAAATAAACTAATTTTTAGGAATTTAGATCTACTCCATTTCATGATCATCGATTGTGAAAGATTTATATCAATGAACTTTTTGATTTAAATTAAAAATGAATAAGTGAAGTTTAAAACTTACAATGGTCGAGTGGTGGTAGATCATTGATTTTGAATTTTGACCTTTTTAAATAAAATAGGAGATGTTCAAAATCCATTATAGAAAATTGGAGATAATAATGCTTTTAAGTTCTGTATTTTGAAATTAATTTAAATATCAAATAACTTAAGTCGTGTATTCGAATTATTATCATTAAAAAAGTTTTATTAACAAGTGCACTTAGGGCATTTAATAAGAAGTAAATGTTTATACATAATGTATGAAAATGCGCGCAACATGATGTATAATTAATTTAAACATTGTTAATTAATATCCATAGAACACTCGTTAACCAAATCCAAATTATAATTGTAATAATATTTGCATTGCATTGGAGTATAATAATTTTATTTAAAAACTGTGAAGAAATTAAGATTGTATATTTATTTATGTTCTTTTTCATTTTTACATAACATTCGAATATAATAATTTTATTAAAATCGTCAAGAAATTAAGATTGCATATCTAGTAATGGTTAAATATTTTGAAAGAAAATCTTCTCTTAAGAAGCATTTAACAAATATTGCTTTTGTGATTTCGTCTAAGACGCCGGAAATTGTACAGTGCTCTAAGTAAGAAAGGGGAAATTGAGCATCTCTCTATAATAATCACAACTGGCAGTGGTTATATTTTCAGGAGGAAAGGAGGGGTTGGAATATGCCCAAACAAACGTATGGACTGGCATTGGAATTTTCTTCGGGGGAATTACATCATTGGTCGTAAAGTTTTAATTTCTATAGTTTTAATTTTAATAATTTGATCTTTACACTTAAAATTTTGTTACAATGTTGTCATTCCATCACTTATGATTAGTATTTGAAATGAAAAACAATTTATGTGTAAAATTAGAGGGATCAAAATGAAATTCAAAACAAATTACAAAGAATATTAGGGTAACATATTCATTAAACCGGTAGTTCTTGTAGTTTGTTTTGAATTTTAATTTGGTTCCTTTAGTTTTACACATTATTTTTTTTATTTAAAATTTTAGTAACACATGATAGAGAGATCACATTACAATAAAATTAAAACATAACAACTGAATTATTCAAATTAAAACTATAAAAACTAAAATGACATTTCATTCAAATTATAGAGATGAACTGTTGGCTTTTTGGCTTTTCGAAGGGTATTTTTGTAAATGTAAGCGTGCCAGCAAGGATCAATCAGTCCTTACAGAAATTGTGATTGCCAACAAATTATCAGACGATTGTGTTTTAGTTCTTTTCAGCCTCAATGAAGAGGACTTTTACTGGTGGCTTGACTTAGGAGAAATTAAGAGAAATAACAGTAATACGAAGAACAATTGAAGTATTTCATAAAAATGAACACTTATAATGGTCCAAACTTAGCCTCGGAGAGGCTTACAACAGCAATCTACTTGAATCTACTTGAAGCTACTCCTATGAATCGAAGTACAGTGCGGGTATTTAAAGTGCAGGTATTTAAAGAACAGGTATTTAAAGACTAGAAATGTAAAAGACTGGAAAAGAAAATATATGAAGTAAATGACTGATTTGTATGATCTGAGTCCCCTTTTTTTCTCTGGGGGCTGCCCTGCTATTTATACTCGTCAGTGATGACCTTCGAACTGCACTTCGAACCGTCGAACTGCTCCTCCATGATCGCTGATCATGCTTCCTTACAAGTAGCTCCATTACGCCATTACTGGCAGTTGAGCTTCCCTCTTGTACTTGAATTTGAATATGAGTAACCGTTGAAGATATGTCATCTTGCATCCCGTTATTGATCTAGTGTTACTCAGATCATGTGAGGACCAATATTTATTGCCACGTGTACGATCAGGATTAAAGGCTTGAATAACCTTCCTTTATTACCCTTACTCTGCCACGTGTCGAACTGTAACTGGCTTTTACAAAATATGTAGCCAACATTACCCCCCGCACTAATATACCCAATACTTGGTGATATTAGTGGATTACAGTTTTCCCGCGCCTCTAGAACGTGTATGGAGTCCAAATTCTGGAAACACAACCGTCATCCATTTGGTGATCATTTGCATTAACTCGTCGAACATCCCAATACCTTAGTATTCGAACAGGCTATGGCTGCATCAACTTCCCTTACTACTGATCAAGCATATGAAGAGCCTTTGAGTGATGTTATTCCCCCTCGCTAGAACCTCCACGCATTCATTAGCCACCTTTACCCGCCCTTCTCTATTCAGGTAATGGAGGCTTTTGCAGATTATAAACCTTTGGACTACGAACACATTGCCTTTAATCCCTTGGTTTATAAACTTACAGATACAAAGAGTTCTTCCCCTAAACTCCCTTTGTATTTTGACCGAACTACTCTCAAGCCTTTGCTTCGACAAGTTGCAAATATGGACTTAGGAAACTCTTCTTCACAGACCTCTGCATGGGATGAAACTGTAACCTCTTCACCCTCTGGGGCTTCTGGCTGGACAAGCTGGTCAACTCCTAAGACTTATGATTTAAGGGAGCGAATCAATCACCATTTTGTTGAGTTCACTGACCCCTTGGAGTTTCCCTCCTACGCTCGAAGCTCAGTAGTCTACCCTTACGTGCCCATTGACCTTCGACGTAGCTTGGAAGAGACTCTGCTTGTGGCTTGGTATACTTCTTCCATGCCTACAAAGATAATGCACCCTGCCCGGCGTCCAGAAGAAGCACAAGGGTACACCCCTTCATTCTTAGCCAAGAAGGCGAAGAATTGTTCTTCTGATTGGCTTGATTACATTAATGCCTTTGTTCCTTCTGCTCCCGTGCCATCTCCCATGATAGAGGCATCCACACCCTCTTCTGCATCTTCTGAGATAGAAACATCTACTCCCTCCCCTTTGTCTTCTGAAGCAGAGCCGTCTACTCTCTTCCCATCTCCCGAAGCAGGATCATCTTCTCCTTCTCCTTCTCCCATTCTTTCCTGGACAGAGAAACTAAGACTTGCCCTTCCAATGGACAAAGTTTTTCCACCTTACCAACCTCCGTCACCCCCTTCTCCAGCCGAGCGAAAGCAAGCTCAACTTTTGCTCGCGGCTTTCTCCCACCTGCCCTTCAATGTTCTTGAGGATGACATTCATCTTAAGAACTTTCAATGGGCTTGTGATGTCCTGACTAGGGGTCATGTCCTCAACCCTCTTGCCCAAGCAGAGCTTCATTTGTTTTTGGACCAACTCCCAGTGCTCCTCTACTGGCATCGGAATTCTAAGATCACCATCCAAAATCTGGATCAACTTTTATCTCTCCGAATTCATGCCCAGTATGAAGCAGAAAATTTTATCGAAGAGTTCGATGACTTCAAGAATAAAGATTCTGCGTACTGGGACGATTTGGTTATAGATGAATCGGAACAAAAATCGAGGGAAGAGGCTTTCGAAACAAAGGCTGAAGAACTCTATTATGAAGTGAGAGCTCATCAGCTTATGCAGCCAACTTTAGAAGAGATAGAAGAAATAATAAAGAAAGAACAGAAATTTATTGACCATTGCTGGACAAAATTTCATGACCTCGTTATTTATTCTATTCCTTATTTTTATGAACTTGAATTTGTACCCAGATAGGGTCACTTAATGTAATCGTCTTGGCTTTAATATAAACAAAGTCTTTCTGTACTTAACACTGTTTGACTCTGTTTCCTTTTATCTCTAACAGCTAACTCATAACTTCGAATTGAACAATTTCATCCTTCGAGTCAATTGTTTAATGAAGTACTAAAAGAACCAACATGTCTTATTCCAATTTATGGAGTAAAATTGACAATTCTGGCCGATATCGTATGGAATTAATGCTTTAAATTTTAACAATATTACTCCTCAAAACCAATTACAACCAACATATGGTCATGGTTAATATAATCAATCAATTCCAAATTGACCATTTTTTCTTTCGAAGAGTAATATGTATAAAAAACCAACAATTGGTTCTGATGCTTTGAACAGTGTTTCTCATACTCAGAGAATATTAGGGTTTGCTCCGAAGGTCGTTACTTTGATTCATAATCCCTAAACAGGTCTTTAAACCCTTTGAAATAGACCAATAATCAAGCAATTTAGCACCTTTACGCATATAATAGGCTTCGAAGCCGGCTTATGTATTTCGAAGCCGCTGTTATTTAATTTTTTGGCGCCAACTTCTTGTCTTCGAAGCCAAATATTTCATTTCGAAGCTGGCCCCAATCCCGGAATAAGCTCTTCCCTCCAAAACTACCAAAATTGGAAGAGACTCCTCGCATTCGTACTTTTAGTACTTAACGACTCACGGGGTATATTTTCGGACACAGAGATTTTAAAACCTTCTCGTTTCGTGTTCCAAAATCTCTTGCCTTTTACAAACCCTTCTCTCTACTGGTTCCTCTTTGCTTCGGTCTTCATCTTCTGAAGAGTGTATCATCAATGGCTTCTTCTTCACAAAAAGTACCAGCCCCAGAGCGCGTAAGCTCATCTTTAGCTTTGAAGAGGCTTATTGACGCAGAATGTGAGAAGTACAAGGCTGGAGAGAAAAGCGCTATCGATGGGCGTATCTTCGTCCCTCGTCGTCATGAGCAGCAAAACTACGTGCTTGGACCAATTTTCAAGGAAGTCCTTGCTGAGCTCCCAACCTTTTATCCGCGTCTGGTGGACCAACGTCTCCTTTATGAAGGTGGCCTTGACTGGAAGAACTGGAGAAGCAATCGTCCTCATCGATGCTGGCCCACGTTAAGACCGGAATGGCAAGAATGGTATGATCGGATCATTCCTGCTAAGACACTGGACCTCCAGGAGCTCTGCCTCCTCGATGCTCTTCGACTATCTAGGGTAACTATCTTAGAGGACCCTTTCCTAGTTCCTACTACTTTGTGCTTTTGGAACCCCGTTTTCAATTTCTTTCAATTCAGATGCGGGATGATGGCCCCCACTGTTCTTGATATTTGCCATCTATTAGGAGTATCCCCCATTGGTACCCCCATCACACCAGATTTTCCTGACTTAGCAGTCCCTTTCTCCCTCCCCTCTCTTAATTCATCTTACAGTGATTTTGTTAGAGCCGAGAACAAAAGAGTGGGTCCAGTAACTGATAGGGAATTCTTTTCCTTTTTATTATATTGGTTTTGCAAATTTCTATTCTGCACCTCCTCCCAAAGAATCATGCCTGAATTTGCTCCTCTTGCCAAAGCCTTGGTTTTGCAGAAAAGAGTAGCCTTAGCCCCATACATTCTGGGTCATGTATATAGAGTTTGTTCCCTCTTTTGTGAGAAACCCTTAGATGCTAGTCAAGGGGGACCATTTTGGATCCTTCAGCTTTGGCTCTTTGCCTATTTTACTGAACTACAATCCAAATGCCTTAAATTTTCTGGGCTACACTCTCTCACTCATGGCATAAAACTAGCCAATGCTTCACTTTATCCAGCTACTTTTGCCTTTTATTTCTCCTTCTTTCATCAACTACCAGCTGTTCATCCTGATCACCGTTTCCGTCCCTTCGAAGCTAGCATAGGTCCAGCCTGGTTGAATCACTTCCTCAGTGACAGGCTCTGTGCCTTGCCTATTCATAAAGACATGTGGGCTTCCTTACTGATCCCCAGAGAACTGTTTATTGGGACCACCAACCCCAGAGCCTATAAATGCATAGCTGAGCCTTATTGTCCTGCTCAATTTGCTAGACAATTTGGCCTCACACAAGGAGTTCCAATACGTCTCTGCAGCAACACCAACTTAACTCTGACCAAGAGAGATTTGAAGGTTCGAAAGTCAAGGCTAGAAGAGGCAACCTTCAAGTTTATGGATAATTTGGCCACTTTTGAGTACATCCCTTTCATACCTCAAGGCACCTTTTTGAAGAGATATCAGAGTTGGTGGGTGAGTAATATGGAAGTTTATTTAGTTGAAGGTGATCAGAAACAAAAGAAGCGGAGACTGCTTGAGCCTGAGAAGAAAACAATTAAGGTGCAAGAAGAAGAAAAAGAAGATGCCCAAGATCAAGAGCATGAGTCACCCTTGATGAGGAGGAAAAGGGCGATTGATTTGTCCCAAGAGGAGACAACCACTAGGGAAGTAGAGGAGGAGGTTATTTTTAAGGAATCCGAACCTCAGGCTGAAGGAGCTGAGAAAACAATTGAGGAGCAGACAATGCCAATTCAAAGAAAAAAGAGAAGAAAGATTACTGTCTCTTCTTCTGAGTTTGATATCTCCCCTTCCAACTTTGATGAGGATTCTGATTCTGAGACAATCGCCCAAGCCATAGGAAAGAGAAGGAAAATGGCTGCTTCAACTACTGCCTTGATTGAAGATCCCCTTCATGAGGCAGCCACCAAGGCCGTGGAACAAGGACATTCCAAAGCCATAGTCGTCTTTGAAAGGGCTGAGAAAAGACGGCAACAACAAATTTTAAGAGAGAGAGCTGCTGCTGCTGATGCATTGCAAAGGGAACTAGCCAGAAAACAACGGACTGCTGGACACTATTCTCTTCGCAGTTCTCCCATCAGTACCAGTGCCTCTGGAACAAGTAATTTCTTTCATACCTCTACTGTTTTTTACTTTGTCAGCTTGTGGTATTGAAGTTCAACATTGTTCTGCATTTCTTCTTTTTGCAGCGACAACTACTGCACTCACCTTTCCAATAAGGCCTTTCTCAATTTCGGTTGAAGTTGATCAAATGCAAAATGTCAGGGTTGTTCGAATCGTACTTCCACTTCCAAAACCTATATTTGACGTACCTTCCTTAAGTCCCAGTATTCCTGCATCTCCTTTTCTTGGATTAAAGCCATACCTCCCTTTTTTGGCTCGTGACCTACCTCAGTCTACTTTTCCTTCGAGCCATGCTCTTTTTCCATCCTTTACAGAGACTCCAACTGCTGCTCCATTCCTAGTGGCAGTTGATTCTTCCACAGAGGACACTGGTAGCTCTTCAATTCATGGCTCATCACCAATGCCAACTTCCAGCCCCTCTTCACTTGATTTGCTGGTGGCCAAGACCATAGAGGCTGCCAAAGATGCTCCATCCGTTTCTCCCATCCCCATGCAGCCCTTTGTGTCTTCCACCACAACACTCTCTATGCCCTTCATGTCAAGGGACGAGGTAGACATCTTCGAAGGAAGACTAGCTAGTCTCTTTGACATACCTTCTACCTCTCCCACCTCTACTGCTGAAGCTGAACCATTAGCCTTGGCTGACTCCCTACTGGAAATCTTCAAGAGTTCTCCTTCCTCCAGCAACAAGCCTTTTGCACCTTCAGTAGATTTGGACACATGCTTGCAACTGTTGACTTCTTTTTCAAGGATCCCCTTCGAGGCTCTACAAAGGCCTATCATCAGGAATGGGTTCCTTCAATGCTGTAACATTGCTGAGCAGTCTGCCATGAGTGTCTCAAGTCATCTATCTCAGGCTGCAGCTACTATTGATTTTTATCTCAATATTTGTCATGCTGCTAAGACTGCGGATGAGAAGCTGGCTAAGGACCAGAGTTTTGTTTCTCAAGTGCATACTGAAGTATCGACTCTGAAAGAACAACACTCTTTTTCCTCCCACTTTCGAGTCCAACTTCTGGAGAAGAAAGCTCAGCTTGAAGAAGAGTTAGCCGCAGTAAACCAAGCCTTGGTTCGAACTGATAAGAAACTGCACATCACCAATCAAGGGCTGGCTAATCGAAAAGAAGACATGGCTGTGGCCATCCAATTATTTCCTTCCCTCAGCAATAGGAAAGCTATTGTACAAAAACAACTAAAGCATTGTAATGATTTTGGGCCAATTTGTGGCACAATGTACTTGATTCTTTATGAAAGCACAATATTTTGTATATCATTTGAGCAAGCTTGTGTTTTTGCATATGATGCTTGCATATGATGTTTACTCTATCCCTTGTGTTTCCCAAATGGTTGGAAAATAAGGTTTTAAATATCTGCCATTAATCTTTTTGGGATGTACATAACCATTCAAATTTCTTAAATGGTATGCTCCAAAAGGCAGAACCCTATGAATTTGATATGGTCCTTCCCAGTTAGGTGACCATTTGCCAAACTTATGGCTTTTAATCCCAATTGGGAGTATTGTCTTCCATACCAAATCACCTTCATCAAAGCCAATGTGTTTGACTTTCCTATTATAATTCTTGGCTGCTTTCTTCTTTTGGAAAAGAATGCTATTTAATGCCAAAATTCTGGCTTCATCTATGCCTTCTAATTCTAAGCACATACTTTGATGGTATTGTTCAGGATTCAATTGATCTTGACATCTTACTCTCAAAGATTTAACATTAATCTCTACTGGTAAGACTGCATCATGTCCATACACCAAGGCATAGGGAATGACTCCTGTGCTTGACCTCGGTGAGGTTCTATATGCCCACAGAACATCCAATAATAGGTTATGCCAATCCCTGGGATTGTCATCCACAACCTTTTGTATTCCTTTTTTCAAGGACTTATTGGATGACTCAGCTTGACCATTAGCTTGTGCATAATAGGGTGTGGAATTAACAAGGCTAATTCCAAATTCTGCCACAAAAGCCTTCACCATCTTCCCATCAAACACAGTTCCATTATCAACTGTTATGGTTTGCGGGATGCCAAATCTATGGATCAAATCTTTAATAAAACCAATAACCTCTGTTTGGTCTACAGCCTTGTGTGGCTTAGCTTCGACCCATTTAGTGAAGTAGTCAGTGGCCACTAGAATGAAACAATGATGCTTCGAAGAAGGTGGGTGTATTTTTTCCATCATATCCATGGCCCACCCTCTGAATGGCCAAGGCTTCACTACTGCATGTAGGTCAGTTATGGGCACGTGCCTTATTGTGCCATGCCTTTGACATGCCTGACACCCCTTTGCATATTCTATGCAGTCTTTAAGGATGGTTGGCCAATAATAGGAATGCCTTCGAAGCAACCACCTCATTTTTACACCAGGTTGATGAGCACCACAGATGCCTTCATGAACCTCAGCCATGGCTGTTAATGCTTCTTTCGGGCCTAGACATTCTAACAATAAGCCATCTCCCCCCCCCCTTTTGTAGAGAGCATTACCATATATCATATATTGCATAGACTGCAATTTAACTTTTCTACTGGCCTTCGAAGATGGACCAGTCAAGTACTGCTTTATTGGATGCCTCCAATCTTATTCTTGTAAGTCATTATGATTGACTTCCAAGATCACATTCCTTTTATTCAAAGGTTGTATTAATCTCTGATATGTTGTTTGGCTTATGTCCCTTTGGGTATTATCCCTTCTCTTGAAGTTTGAAGCCTTTTGAGCCACATCATTGGCTCTAGTGTTCAAGAATCTTGGAACATGGGTTACATTTGCTATTTGAAACTGAGAAAGCAAATGTAATGCAACAACATAATATGGCAGGATACTTATGCTTTGACACTTGAAAATTCCTTTCACTTGGTTAACCACCAATTGAGAATCTCCAAATATGTCAACTGCATGTACTTGTAATCCAATAAGAATCTCTAATCCCACAATTAAGGCTTCATATTCAGCCTGGTTATTGGAACAGGTAGCTTCATCTACTCTAAAACCATGGGTAGTTTCTGTCCCCTGTGGAGACTTGATTACAATACCAATTCCAATTAACCCATTTGCTTTCGACCCATCGAACCACATTTGCCATGGCTCAACACTGGCCATACCAAGTTCCATTATCTCCTGGCTCTCTGTTTGAGATGGATGATCTGCCAAGAAATTGGCTAAAACCTGCCCTTTTACTGCCCTTTGAGGGACATATTCTAGATGAAATTCTGATAAGACAAGCATCCATTTGCCAATTCTTCCCCTCAACATTGGTCTAGATAGCATATATTTAACCAAATCTGTGGTTGCAATTACCAAGACAGTTGTAGGCAAAAGATAATATCTTAATTTTATTGCAGCAAAATACAAAGCAAGACACAGCTTTTCAACAGCTGAATATTTACATTCACAAGAATTTAAAAACCTACTAAGGTAATAAATAGCTTGCGCCTTGCCTCCTTCATTGTCTTGGGCTAAGAAAGCTCCCAATGAATCCTCTGCTGCGGCTATGTACAACTTCAAGGGCTTGTTCCCCTTTGGTGGCATCAGCACTGGAGGGTTAGCCAAGTAGGCCTTGATACCTTCGAAAGCAATTTGATGCTCTGCTATCCACACAAATTCCTCTTCATCTTTCAGCCTTAACAAGGAAGAAAATACTTTAGTTTTCCCTGTAGTGTTAGAAATGAACCTTCGAAGAAAGTTAACCTGCCCAAGGAACCTTTGTAATTCTTTCTTACTTGATGGGGGTTTGGCTTCAATGATTGCTTTGGCTTTATTCTGATCAATCTGTATTCCTTTCTTGTGAACAACATAGCCCAAGAAATTTCCAGATGATACACCAAAAGCACATTTAAGAGGATTGAGCTTTAACTTGAACTTCCTCATCCTTTCAAAAGCTGCTTCTAAGTGAAACAGGTGCTCTTCCATGGATTGGGATTTAACCACAATGTCATCAATATAACATTCCAAATATCCTCCAATAAGATCATGAAAGATAGTGTTCATGGCTCTTTGATATGTAGCTCCAGCATTCTTTAGACCAAATGGCATTTTAACCCATTCAAAGGTGCCAATATTCCCAGGACATCTGAATGCTGTCTTGTGGATATCTTCCTCTGCAATGCAGATTTGGTTATAGCCGGAATGCCCATCCATCATTGACAAGACTTGGTGACCTGCTGAGCTGTCCATCAGCAAGTCCACTATAGGCATAGGGTACTCATCTTTGGGAGTCGCCAGATTTAAATTTCTGAAATCGATACATACCCTCATTTTGCCATTCTTCTTGACTACAGGCACAATATTAGATAGCCACTCGACATACCTGGCTGTTCTAATAAAACCTGCCTTAAGGAGTCTAAGGATCTCTTCCTTAACCTTCTGAATTACTTCTGGACTCATCCTCCTTGGTTTCTGCTTGTAAGGCTTGAAATTAGGCTTCATGGGGAGCCTATGTTCCACTAATGACCTATCCAATCCTGGTAGTTCATTATAAGACCATGCAAAGCAATCTTTGTATTTCTTCAGAACAACCAATAGCTGGTTTCTGTCCAGAGCATTCAAACAAGCACTTATATAAGTGGGCTGTTGTACAGAACCTTCCCCTAGATTTACTTCTTCTAAAGGGTCTTGTGCATGAGAACTCCCTCTGGTTTCTTCTACCTTTGAAGTGATCTTCAAGCTTGGTTCTGCCCCCAGGTTCTTCAATTCAATATCTCTGCCCTCCTCTTCATAGACAAAATCTGTCCACAAGGCTTCCTCTTCCTGTATCTCCTGGACTTTTGTTTCAATGTCCAAGGCACAGTACTTACCAAGAGTCAAGACTCTAGCCTGTTGCTTCTGCTGTTTGCAACCAATTATCATGGCCTCTCTCTCTTGCTCCTGAACTTTCTGGACTATTGCTTTTATATCCAATGCTGAAAATTTAATCAAAGCCAAAGACTTGGCTTCTTGTGGTTCCTCTCTTTGCCTATAACCAGGCATCATTGTCATCTCTAAGGACAACCTCTTCATCAGCACTTTCTTGGACTAAGTGCTTCAGGTGTGTCACCTCCTCATCAGCCGTTACTTCGGCTGAACTGTCATCTTTCATCAGTATACTGAGTGGTGTCACTCCCTCAATATACAATTTAGCCTCCGCAAAGTCTGCACAGGCTATGAAGGATTGAGGATCTGCATCGATTTCCTCTGTCTCTCCATTGCCTAAAGCCATCATGATTTTCTGATGTAAAGAAGAAGGCACACATTTGTTAGTGTGGATCCAATCCCTTCCAAGCAAAGCATTGTATTTAGCATTACTGTCGATTACGAAGAATGCTGTCATACAATCCCTGGTTCCCACACTTAAATTAATGGGTAGAATCCCCTGAGCCATTTGCTTATCTCCAGCAAAACCAGCAATGGTTGTGCTGGTTGGTATCAACCTGGGATTCTTTTTTCCTAATTTCTTCAAAGAAGATTTTGGGAGTAGGTTTACTGCTGCCCCATTGTCTATCAGGACTCGGTTCAGTTGTATCCCATCAAAGAAAGCCTTGATGTACAAAGGTTTGACGTGCTGCGTCATCGAATTCAAGGGGTACTCAAATGGATACGATAGATTGATGCTTACCACTTCCTCACTTTCATATTCATCTTCCATCGGGGTAACCATTTCGAAATTATCTTGCACCATACTTGCTTGTGAGTCTTCACTAGAGATCTGAACTGGATCAGCTTCCTGCCCCTCTTGATTTTCATCTCTAGCTTGGAATTCCTGTGGTAGTATGTGTACCATGTTCACTGATACTGGGGGAAACGAGCCAAACTGGATGGCTGGCTGTACTTGTTTCCCCTCTTGGTTACTTTGGTCGACTCCCTCAGAAACATCCTGTATGATGCATTCTGGTATTTCATTGCTAACTGATCCCTTCGAAGGATCTTTCTCAACTGGCTCTTCAGTCAGAAACGTTTGTTCAGCCATGAAGGCTTCGAACATCTCCTCTTCCATCATTTCTTTCTTTTGGCTTGTGCCAATCTCTTCTTCCGTCTCACCATCACTCTCCATCAGAGTCTTCTCCAAACCAGCTAAACTAGACTTCTCTCTGGCTGTTAGTTCGGCATGAACCTTAGCCAATTGTTCTCGGCTGCAGACCACTTTGCTCTGTGGAACCGGCTTTGGAGCATGGTCTGACTTTGGGTTCTTCCTTCCTTCCGTTTTGACTGGTGAAGAATTTTCTCCACCCTTCAGATCTTTCTGGTACTGGGTGTACCTGCGCTGAATTTTTCTCCTCTGTGATCTTGAGATGACTGGGACCATGCCTGGTTCCCTCGTCTTTGGGTGTTTAAGCAGCACCCAGTTATTCGGAGCCACCATAGGAGGCCTGATCATCCTGCCTTGGTTTACAACATCTCCTCGAACAGGCAATTCCCTAGGTTTGTTTTGCATTACAAACCAGTCTGGGACTCCAGGTACCCATGAGCTTGCTGATTCAAATGCTGACCTGCCTTTTTCCACCTTCGAAGCCATCTTCGAAACTGGCCGTGAAGGTAAGTGCTTGGTTTTGTCCTCATGTTTTGAATCTGATTCAGACCTTCGATAAGGGTGACCATTTTCTGTCCTGCATGAAGCTGGTCTAGGGGGCCAATCTCTGGCTTTGATTCCATGAACTGAACCTCTCTCCAGTTTTCTTTCAGAATGGCTACTCTCCATTCTATAATAGTTATGTGGCCTGGATTCATGCAAGAGCTTCTTGCCTTTGTCATGCATTCTGTTCACCACAGGCTCAACCACTGGTGGTCTCTGCCTATCACTAGCCGGATACGGCCTTTTGTTGTAAGCATTGGTTGACTTAGGACGTCTCTGAACATCCCTGTAGTATTGCTTCCCATCAGTTGGAAGCCCCTTCAACCACTTGTAACTGAGTCTGCACCTGGGGCACATTCTCTGCATCACCGCTGCTTCTAAAGAATCATCATCCAGTGATTCTTCATTAGAACGTTCCATCTGGTGCGAGAAACCCTGTTCAATAACTGGTGGGCTTCTAGTATTCTTCTTAATGTTGGTTTGATTAGCAACATGCATCTGCACATTGACTTCCTCCAATTCTGTCAAGGACAAGTTCTGGAAGTCTGATGTAATGACATTGGCTGCTGCCTCTCCAACTTCTGGAAAGGGATCACTGTCAATTCCCATGGCTTTTTCTGTTTTAGCTGAGAACTTCAAACTTCCTTTTCGAATCTGTTCTTGGATCCTGTCTCGAAAAACAATGCAGTTTTTAGTCGAGTGAGACCAAGAATTATGCCATTTACAGTATACTTTTCCTTTCAGTTCATCTGGAGATGGTAGTTTTACTCCTTTAGGTAACTTAAGGAAATTAGCTGCGAGCAAATGATCAAAGATGTCATCTGCTTTTGTTAAATCGAAAGAGTATTTTCTGTGAAAGTCTTTCTTTTTAAACTGATGGTCTATAGTTGTATCCTTATGAATTAATGCTTCACAGATTACAGGTTCTTTGCCTACAATCTCTGCTGCATCTATTTCATAATTAGGATCTCTATAATATGTCTTATATGATGCATTATTTCGATCTTGTTCCTCTTCTAATAATGCTTCATATCGAGACACCTTATAGGTCAGTTCGACCAAATCTCTGAATTCAGTTGAATCAAACTTCTTTCGAAGCCTGAATTCTAAACCATTTTGAGCCAATCTGACGAATTCTGGCTCTGGCAGGATGACTCTACATTTATTTCGAGCCCTTTTAAATCTGGCAATAAACTGAGTAGCCTTTTCTTCAGGCCTTTGACTCAATCTAGCTAAATCTGCCATAGATACTTCTAGCTCTGATTGGAAGAATTGGGCATGAAATGCCTCTTCCATTTGTTGTCAATTTTGAATGGAGCCAGGTGTAAGGTTGATGTACCATACAAATGCTCCACCTGTTAGGGAATTTGGAAATAATCTCAGTTTCATATAGTCATGGTTAGTAAATTCACCGCATTGAGCAGCAAACCTAGCAATATGTTCTATCGTTGATTGATTTCCAGCCCCATAAAAAAGGGTAAAATCTGGTATCCTGAATCCCCTTGGGTATTCATGTACCCTATCCACCCATTCTGAGTATGGTTTTCTGTATATAAGAATCTGGACCCCCCGAGCCATTGGTCCACATATCTCCCTAACAATATCAGCAATCTGGTCTCTAGGGACCATATTTTGTGCCTGCTGAACCACTACTGGAGGGGCAAACACAGGATTTGGTGGACAAACTTGTGCTTGTGGTCCTCTTGGTCCATAAGGTGGTAAATTTGGGGCTGGTTGTCCTTGCGGTGCAAGTTGCTGTTGAGGGTATGGGTAACCTCTTTGAGCATGACCTGCGAAAGGACCTGCAAAAGGTGCTGGAACAGGTGTTGTGTCTCTGCCATTTGTAGGAAAACCCTCCAACCCCCCGGGTGTAAATTCGAATAAGGGATTAGTGTACCCCCTTGTGCCAGGTATGGCTTCGAACATGGGATTTGTAACCATTCTTATGCCGGTTTCTTGTATTTGGCCAGATCCACCAACTTGTGTGGCTTCATTATTAAGTACTGAGGCATTTTGGCCTGCTATAGGCCTTGAAATGGGTTCATACCAAGACTGAGGTGATGGTCTTTCAAAGTTTTGGGTACTAGTTTGACCGTTAGAATGTCCATTAACTTGCATAGGCTGTTTTTCTCTAGCCAATCTTTGTTGGGGGACATTTACAACTTCCTCCGTGTGTCTTGTGTTTGTGGGTTGGTGGTTATTCATTCGATCCAAAAAGGATGCTGCCCACCTTTCCATTGTGTTCATTAATTGTTGTCCCATGGCATTTACTAAACCATCCCATGGATTTGTTGGTTGAGTAAATGGCACAGTGGATGGTCCAATTCCTTGGTTTCGTCCAGTAATATGAACATATGGTTCTTGTCCAGAAGTACTAGTCTGTTCGACCATAGGTTCTGACAATATAGGAGTTTCCACAGGATGTGTTACCACATTATCCTCTGGATTTGGTATTTCTACCTCTCCTTCCACGCCTTCTTCCAAGCGTTCATTTTCTCCTTGTCGTCTTCTTCTAGCCATTTTTAATTATGTCCCACTGGGCGTGCCAAAAATATATGTTGGCTTTTTGGCTTTTCGAAGGGTATTTTTGTAAATGTGAGCGTGCCAGCAAGGATCAATCAGTCCTTACAGAAATTGTGATTGCCAACCAATTATCAGACGATTGTGTTTTAGTTCTTTTCAGCCTCAATGAAGAGGACTTTTACTGGTGGCTTGACTTAGGAGAAATTAAGAGAAATAACAGTAATACGAAGAACAATTGAAGTATTTCATAAAAATGAACACTTACAATGGTCCAAACTCAGCCTCGGAGAGGTTTACAACAGCAATCTACTTGAATCTACTTGAAGCTACTCCTATGAATCGAAGTACAGTGCGGGTATTTAAAGTGCAGGTATTTAAAGAACAGGTATTTAAAGACTGGAAATGTAAAAGACTGGAAAAGAAAATATATGAAGTAAATGACTGATTTGTATGATCTGAGTCCCCTTTTTTTCTCTGGGGGCTGCCCTGCTATTTATACTCGTCAGTGATGACCTTCGAACTGCACTTCGAACCGTCGAACTGCTCCTCCATGATCGCTGATCATGCTTCCTTACAAGTAGGTCCATTACGCCATTACTGGCAGTTGAGCTTCCCTCTTGTACTTGAATTTGAATATGAGTAACCGTTGAAGATATGTCATCTTGCATCCTGTTATTGATCTAGTGTTACTCAGATCATGTGAGGACCAATATTTATTGCCACGTGTACGATCAGGATTAAAGGCTTGAATAACCTTCCTTTATTACCCTTACTCTGCCACGTGTCGAACTGTAACTGGCTTTTACAAAATATGTAGCCAACATGAACAAAAAACAAAAGATCGGCTTCTAGTTAACTTCCAATCCAAAAATGAAGCTGCCACTTGCAAAGACATAACAACGCGTTATCAAATTATTTTATTCATAAAAAATAATATACAAATCCATTTCTTATATTAGAAAAATGTTCCATTTTAAAAAGAAAAATGTATAAGAGATAATTGACTAATAATTAAAGATTTCAGAAAAAAAATATTTTAAATATTTTAATTGATTATCATATTATTGAGTTTAAAAAGTGAATCTAACACTACTAAAAAAAGTACTTTTTGCGACCGCTACAAGCCGTCGCAAATAATAAAAAAACAGTCGCAAAAGACTTTTTGCGACGGCCCATGCGACAGCAAATGAGGGTCACGAATGTGGGGGTGGCAAATACTTTTTGCGACCGCAAAATAACAGTCGCAAACTATTTGCGACTGCCTAACCTACTTTTTACAACAGCTATTTTGCCGTCGCAACAAAAAAAAAAAAAAATATTCAAAAACACTTTTAGCGACTTCTTTTTTACCGTCGCAAATAATTATTTTTATAATAAAATCATATATACGTTTATTACAACAAAAAAATCAATTGCAAACACCTAACAATTTTTTTTAATAAAAAATAACAAAATTAACAAATTAATTTAAACTCATAATAGAAATACATTCACATATGAGTGTGCAAACAAAATATAAACTTTCATACATGCAAAGAAATATCCATCAACCATCCTTAAAATATATTGTGCTAAAAGATTCAAGTCCTCAAAAAAAAAAAAAAAAAGAAGAAAGAAAAAGAAAAAAAAAAGAAGAAAAGAAAAGAAAAGAAAAGAAAGAGCAACATAATCTCAGTTTGGCTCCCAAACATCAGCCGCTCGATTATATCAACTACTCCCTCAACAAAACCTGCAAAAACATATACACGTGACTTGAAAATTTAATGCAGTTTAACTTGAAATAATAAAAATAAAACTATTTGAAAAGAAATTGTCAAGAGAAAAAAAAAAGTTCATTCTCTAAATTCTTTTGCTTGGAGTAAAGTACAAAAATATAGATGCCAATTCGTAATTTGCACAAATAAATAGACAAGAAAATGGTCACCCAATCCAATCAGATTAATGAATAAACCAAAGAATTTGAAAAATGAACATGATTAACATAATCTTTGTCCTAGCATAGATTAATACCAAAACAACAAGAAGAAATTTGACTTCACTATTTAGAAGTTCACATCAAGTTCCTGACTTCACTATGTAATTCAAGAATTAGCAATGAAGAATTTTGGAAACCTTTTATCAAAAGAGTTGCCCATGTGTCGGAAATAATAAGCACCATCAATGCAACTAACAATCTGCCATAGGAAGGTTATGATTTATGTATATTTCTTAATTCAGAAAAAAAGAAGCCCATAGGTCCAACATTCCACTAATTCCGATGCTTACAATAATTATATGAAAGCCCACATCATCCAACATAACTATAATGACCAACACTAACATGCTTCTTTCTAAGTCACTTCATCTGAAGCGAATGGTGACAATTTCAACCATGTGTGTGTGTTAGAGAGAATTCAAAGCCATCATCCACTGGTATTTTTCAAAGGCTTGCAACTTTGAAGTAAATATTCAACAACAATTCAACTATCAATAGCAAAGCCTGTTCATCATAAATTTCTACCATTTAATTAAACTAAGCTTTCAAGATCCAAATACATATGGAACGGCCCATCAATTTGACTAAATTCATAAATACTTGGTGGATAGTTTTTTTTTTAATTTTATTTATTCTTCTGGGAAAAAGAATTGATCAACAGCAAAGGACTTATGGTATTTGCATTAAACTAAGGGAAGATTACCAGCAAGCTCTAAGGACCCCACTCCATATATAAACAAACATTCATTAAAAGCAGAGAAATAGGTTAGTATAATGTGTCAATAATTTCCTTTTGAAGAGCAGAGTGGCATACCTATTCATTTTCTTTTGAAGCTTGTTGCCCACTAGATGCATTTGACACCTACAATATGTTAGTATAATGTGTTAATAATTTCCATATGTATATATACAAATTGATGAAACGTAAAATTCGTCAATTTGTAAGTATTGTACCTCTCTCAAGCTCATACTCCCAGATGCATATGCAAATTCGTAAAATTCGTCAATTTAACATAATTCTGCAGTAGTAACCAAACCATGTATTCATTCACGAGTGCTAGCTCTATTATCCCTCCATCACTTAAAATTTTGTTACAATATTATCCCTCCATCACTTATGATTAGTATTTGAAATGAAAAACAATTTATGTGTAAAATTCAGGGATCAAGGTGAAATTCAAAACAAATTATAGAGACTAACAGGGTATTATACCGATCGTTCTTGTAGTTTGTTTTGAATTTTACTTTGGTCTATCTAGTTTTACACATGATTTTTTTATTTAAAATTTTAGCAACACATGATAGTGAGATCACATTACAATAAAATTAAAATATAACAACTGAATTATTTAAATTAAAACTATAAAAACTAAAATGACATTTCATTCAAAGCAACGAACAAAAAACAAAAGATTGGCTTCCATTAAACTTCCCAACCCAAAAATGAAGTTGCCACTTGCAAAGGCATAACAACGCGTTATCAAATTATTTTTTTTCATAAAAAATAATATACAAATCCATTTCTTATATTAGAAAAAGATTCCATTTAAAATATATATATATATATAAGAGATAATTGACTAATAATTAAATATATAAGAATTTTTTTTTTTTTAAATATTTCAATTGATTATCATATTATTGAGTTTAAAAAGTGAATCTAATTTTTAAATTTGAATAGTAATTATTTTTTTATTCAACAATCCAGTTTCACCCAATGACTACCATGACCTTTGGGGTCCGTTTGGAAAGAAGGTTTGGGTTGGGTTTGGGTCATTTTAGTCACAAAAAGACAAAATAAGATTTTTAGTCCAATAAGACAAAATGTCACATTCAAACCATAATCATTTCATTTTTTCTCTCACAAAAGTCAAAAAAGTCAAAAAGCCTATCCCAAATGAGATATTTTAGCCTTAGGCTAAAATAACAAAAAATTGAAAAAGTTAAAAAGCCAATCCACATTCCAAATGAAGGCTTAATAATTTACTATTATTTGTTTTTTAAGTTTTCACTAACCTATAGAAGTTTTATGGACCAATTTTTATTTTATTTTCAAAAGTAAAAATTTTATCGCAAAAAATATTTGGAGACCAATAGTCAAGAAGTCATCCAAAAAAATAAAATTAAAAATAACTTTGGCTAATTATTTTTTAAAATATCACTAATAAATACATTGTTAAGAGCAAATTAATTTGGTGCCAAATATGTATTTTTTTTGAGACAAAAGTTTTAGTCACAAAAGAATAGCAATTCATCAATAAAGATCTAATTTTGTTATTAAAAATACAACAATAACACTTTTAAAAATTAAAATATTTTATCCTTAAAGTGTAATTTTGTCTCTAAATTTTTTGAGCATGTTTGGTTTGCTCAAAATATGTTTTTGAAGAAAAAAAATTTCCAAAAACATGTTTGTTGAAAATTTTTAGAAAAATATTTCAAAATCACTTTTCTCTTCATTACACATCAATCAATCATTTTTTCTCTCTCATTTCTTATTCTTAATCACTTTTTCGTTCATTCCTATCTAATCAATTAGAAAAATAAAAAATAAAAAAAATTAGATCATCCCAAACTCCAAAACTATTTTCAAAATGGACTAAGCTTCAAAGGTACTGTTTGGCCCGTAAGGGCCCACCATTGGTCCTGTTTCGATAATCTAAACCGTTCAATGTGTAGAAATTGTCGAGTACTATATACTTGTAAAAAATTACATTGATCGGATATCGATATCTATCTCATCATATCAGATTTCTGTCAACCATTTATTTTTTCACCGTCCATTTTTTTTTTCTTTTCTATACAAAACTGATTTGATCACATAACTATCGATATCTGATCAACATGATTTTTTTACAGGCATATAGTACTCGACGAGTTCTACACAATGGTTCAGATTATCAAAACGGGACTCGTGGTAGGCCCCCACGAGCCCAACAGTACCCTTTCAAAATATATAACCAAACAAATTTTCAAAATTTGATCAAAATATGACAACTTTCGTCAAGAGAAAAAAAACATATATACAACTATATATACGACTTTGAATTAGACTAAGTGTCATCGACATCATCTCCGGCCATCGAAAAGCCACCAACATCATTATTATCCTCAGATTTGTGTTGCTACAAAACTGAATGCACTCAATATGTGTAGATCTACTGGAACCTGAGCATCTCAATGGATTCAATTAGTAGCGGATGGCGAAGATTGATCTGGAGAACTAGTTTCTAGATTGGAGGAGATTGGAGATGATGGTGGTGGTGGTGGTGCAGCAGTGGCGATGGCGGCGGTGTAACAAGGTCGATGAATCGATGATGAAGAGATAAGATGAAGAAAAGAGAGAGAGAGAGAAAGAGAGAGAGAGAGAGGGAAGAGAGAGAGATAGAGTGAGTTGTTTAGGGCTTAAAGCATATGTATAATGTATTTATAAAGAAGGGGATTGAAGGAGATTGGAGATGATGGTGGTGGTGGTGGTGGTGGTGGTAGTAGTAGTGGTGGTGGTGTGGCAGTGGCATGGCAGTGGTGATGGCGGCAATGCAACAAGGTCGATGAATCGACGATGAAGAGATAAAACGGAGAAGAGAGAGAGAGAGAAGGGAGAGAGAGATGGAATGAGTTGTTTAGGGCTTGAAGCGTATGTATGATGTATATGTAAAGAAGGGTATTTTGGTCATTTTGTTTCAACTTGTCCTTATGAACAAACTATTCCAGCACTTGGATCATTGATCAAAGAAAATTCAATTTTAAACTTTCGATCTGAGCGCCTTTATTTTTCTTTATTTTTGTATTTGTCAATGATCCCCTTAAAAAAAAAAAAAAAAGAACTAGAATGTTGGCATACCGTTTTTTTTTTTTTTTTTTGTTATTTATTTTGAGAGTTTATGTCCAAATATTTAGTGTAATTTTACTTACAGTATACAAAACATAAATTAACTACTTATTTGGGGATCCAGATCGACTGAAGATCTTTATTTTATAATCAATGTATTTGGCTTAGGGGGACCTACATGTAGGTCTTAATAAGTGGATTTATTATCTAATAGGTCTTACGATAATTAATGGCATTTTTCATCAAACACTATTGAAAAATATCATTAATTGTTAATTTTCAACGACAGTTTGAAAATTGTCACAAAATTTGTCATTAATTATATGTTTTAGCGACAGTTTAAAAAACTATCACAAAAAAATGTCACTAATTTTTTTAGGGACAATTTGAAATTTTATCACAGAAAAACGTCAATTATTGCAAGTTTTAGCCACAATTTACGAAAATCGTGATAAAAAAATTCACTAATTGTCTATTTTTAACGACATATGTAAAAAATATCACAAAAAATTATTTTTAGCGACAATTTGGCAGGACTTATTTTTTCAATATGACTTCATGGGAATTAAGTTTAACTATTAAGAACAAAAATTTAGTTTGGGTGAAATGAAAAGAGGAGATTCGACAGAAAGTCCAACTTTCACAAACAAACAATATGATCAAGCAACTGTGGTTGGTATCCTATATTTTAACAAATTTAAGAACTTTTTTGGATGTTGTAATGTTAAGAAAAAAGATCAAACACACTGGAATTTGGATTAATAACCTTAAAACTTGCCACTTAATCACAAGAATCAAATTACAAGTATCAAGCATTACAATCGACAAAGTTCAAGGTACTGGTTACAAAGATTAACTGGTAAACTACTCCTAAGTGTAAGAACTACTCGTATGGTAAACTAATATACTCCTAGATTTTACTAGTGTTGTGAATTTGGTTGAAAGTCTTTCTCTCTTTGAATATCCAGCTGTTATATTGCTTCACTGGTCATACCATGCTGCCACATATCCATTTGTTGATGTCTTCCATTTGCCTATGATCCATGACTGCTGCAACTGCAAAAAACTTCCTTTCCCTTTGGAATTGGCACTATTGTGCCGTGCCCCTAATCTTCCTTTTTAGGCCAATATCTTCATGTCCACTATTTTTGGACCCTTATTATTCATGCTCATGTTCTTTGATTTGCCTGTCGACAGAGAATTTAAGTTTTTGGTGCCAACAAACCTATTGATAGTTTATCCTTTGACTTATTTTTCTTACAAAAAAAAAATATTATAAATGTGATTGTGTCAACAAAAATTAAAGAATTCTTACGGATTAAGTCAAACCAATTATCAAACGTTACACAAGATCATAATTGATATATTTGATTCGGCCTAAATTTACATCTATAGAGTATCCAATGATGGACCGAGGGGGGGGAGGGGGCTGGTAGGGGCGACCGCCCCCCTAAAGTTTTGAAAAAACCCCTGGATATAGTATTAAAATTATAAATATTTTTAAATTATATAGGTTCGCCATCCCAAAGTTTTTGCAAAAAGTTTAAGAACCGCCACCCCCTAAATAACTAAAAATTTTAATTATTTTTTTGATAAATACTAAAAATAATAATAATAATAATAATTTATTTTTTAAGTATGATTACTTTTTATTTTAAATTTAGTAATGTTAAAATAATTGAGAATTTATTTGTTAATATGTTAAAGTCATTTTCGTCTGATTAGGGCCCAAATTTTTTAATTGTTTGGTTATAACTAAATAAAATAAAATAAAATAAAAAAATAATACTCACGTGTAACCTGCCCCACACTTGAGTTGAATCTTGCCATGATTTAATACTCATCACACAGATTTGCTTTACCAAATCAAGCACAACACATTGAGAAGATAGTTGAGAAACAAACTTCTCAACAAGTTGCAAAAAACCGTTTGCGGTTGAAGACTACAATAGATGCTATCAAATGGCTTACATTTCAAGCTTGTGCATTTAGAGGTCGTGATGAAAGTCATGATTCTAAAATCGAGGGAATGTTATTGAATTGATAAAGCTCTTGGCATCTTATAATGCGGATGTTGCAGATGTTGTGTTACACAAAGCTCATCAAAATGCTTCATACTACTCACATCGAATTCAAAAAGAGATTTTTAGTATTTTCTTTGACAAAATACAAAGATTCATTCGTGAGGAGATTGATGAAGCAAAATTTGCATTATAGTGGATGAAGCTCGAGATGAATCAAAGAGGGAGCAAATGGCCATTGTTTTAAGATTTGTTGATAAAGATGGTTTTATAAAGGAGCGTTCTTTTGACATAGTTCATGTATCGGATACAACATTAGCAACTTTGAAAGAAGAAATATGTATTGTCCTATCTCGTCATAATCTCAGTGCGCAAAATATTCGTGGTCAAGGGTATGATGGTGCTAGTAATATGCGTGGAGAGTGGATTGGGTTGCAGGCCTTATTATGTTCATTGCTTTGCCCATTGACTCCAATTAGCATTAGTAGCGACAGCAAGAGAGGTTATACCTGTTGCCCAATTTTTTTCTTATCTGGCTCTTACTGTTAATCTATGTGGCTCTTCTTGTAAAGGGTATGATCAGTTAAAAGTTGCTCAAGCTGAAGAAATTGCAGCAAAACTTGCCATTGATGAAGTTGAAACTAGTAAAGGCAAAAATCAAGTTGGGACATTGAAACAGGCTGGAGATACTCGATGGGGTTCTCACTTGGGATCTATTTCCAGTTTGATAAATAAGTTTGGTGCAACTTGTTCAATCTTAAGTAATGCCATCAATGATGGAGCCATTTCTACTCAACGTGCAGATGCAGATGGAGTTTATGATAAGATTACATCTTTTGAGTTTGTGTTTATCTTACATCTTATGAGAGATATTATGGGGACTACTAATGATCTTTGCCAAGCTTTGCAACGTAAATCCCAAGATATATTGAATGTAATGCATCTAGTGTCAACTACAAAATCACTTGTTCAAATATATAGAGAAGATGGATGGATTCCTTTGTTGGAGAATATTCAACTATTTTGTGGAAAATATGACATAGATATTCCTGATATGAGTGCTCGTTACACATCTAGTAGAGGTCATGCTTGTCACCAAAGAGATCACATTACTATTGAGCACCATTTTCGGGTTGATATTTTTACAATTATATGTGATTCTCAATTGCAAGAATTGAACAACAGATTCAAAGAAGATGTGATGGAGTTGCTTATTCTTAGCTCTGCTCTAGATCTTAGGGTGTCACACCCCACGCTTTATTACTCGGAAACCATTACCAAATTCATTAAGTTTATTCAATTTCAGAGATAACATGCGAAAACTCTTTACATCATTTGTAAGAATAAATAAAGATTCTCTCATTCGAAACGCAAATTAAATGCAACATGTACATAACTAAATAAATTGCCCGCAGGCTTACATCTTTAAAGTAAAATGAAGGGTTTAACTCTTTTTACATCAATGGCAGTCTGCCCACAAATAAAAGGCCTCGTGGCCAACACATAAAGAAGATCCTTGATCTTGAAACCTATCTCGACGTTCACCTGAAAAAGGATTAGCAACGTGGGATGAACATAAAGTCCACCAGGGATCTTAACATGTTCTTAAACAATAGCAATTTACAGATAGCTATGATCATGAATGCTTAGTCTCATACTGCATAAATAATGTGACGGTTTATACAGAAATATATGCATATAAGAAATCTTCTCCAAGTCATTCATTTCATTCAATAACATAAGCAATTCACTTTTCTTCCTTCTTGATACATTTTTTCCAAAATTCATATGACTATAACAAGTTTTTGAAGAAAAACAATTTTACCAAGCCCATTATGTTTTCTCTCACTTTCCATACTTACACGTGATTTGCCTTTTCAAAAACATGTTCACAAATATTCAAAGTCTATCACATTTTTCACAATCTCAACACAATATTTACGTCCATTTCCAACACATTCATAACATACAAATATGCCTTTAATACAAAAAGAAAACAACAAGCAATCAATAACTATCTGCTTCAACAATTGAGGCAATACGACGTTCCAAAACAATAACCATCATAACCCGTGATATACCCAGATACACTGAGACAATAATGATAAATGAATTTTGCTCTACCTGCCTCAAGCACGGTAAGCCAATGATACACATTTTCAAAACAAAATGCCAAGCCAAGGATACACCTTTCTATAACAAAATGCCAATTTACCAGATACTGGCTGGAAGGTAATGATACCTCTGCCAAGTTCTCCAGGCGCTAGCTGGAAGGTATTGGTACCTCTCATTCGAAGCGCAAGCACCTTTCCAATCATCTCAACATACTATGATGCATAATAACACAAGTGTAATACATACACAATATTATTCAACACAATAATGCCATCCTCCACCGATGACCAAGGATAAAACCTTTAAGTAAATGTATTAAATACTCGTAAAACAACAATCCAATTCTCGCAAGACTTTCTGTCCAACAATAATGATATTATGTAAAGGTTCCAAAATCCGACCTCAAGTTCATTATCAATTTAAAAGGGTGATGATTTCATTTTCTTTAAAAAAGACCACTTTCCTTTATTTTTCAATCCACACAACTCTAACCATTTTCTAAGAATTCATTCTTGTCATTTTACAAAACCAATTCCAAATCCATTCTCTTTATTTTACAAAACCAATTCCAATCACAAATTATCAAATCCTAGATCCCCTTTTAATAATTAACAAATTATCAATTCGTTATATTTAAATATAATTAACCCAACACAATTTAATGCTCAAATCATAAGACCCAATTTAATCTCAAATCAATTACCAAATCATTAATCAAATTTCTTGACTCATAACATGATTATTTCACAATTTCCATCCTCTTTATCCATTAAGCATTGTATAAAAAGAAAATTTAGGACTTCACCTCTTTCTCAACGTAAATACGTTAGCCACTCCCCAATTTAACCCAAACAACAACCAAGTTCACAAAATTTCAATCTCAACTACCAAATCTTAGATTCTCTATCATGATTTTCGGAAAATCCACAACAACATGGTTTTTATGCAATAAAAACTTACCACATGTCTATCTATAAAAGAGGTATTGAAAAAGATCAAAGAAATCCCTACCTCTTGAAACGAAGGGAAAACAACCCAAAAACCACCGGCGATGAAACCACGAACTACTTGGATCAATACGAAGCTCTTGACAAGCTCTACACTTAATCTCAAAGGAGCAAGGCAATGAGATGCTCCTAAGTGAGTAGATCTAAAGATCTTTGAGCAAAAAGTGATTTTGGAGAGGGAGAGAGTGACTCACGGCTTGGAGAGGGAGAAAGAGAAGAAAAAGTAAAGAAAAGGTTAAGTGAGGGACCTATTTATAGTGCTAGGTCAAAGTAAAATGAAGTCCCAAAGTCAATCCAAAAGATCAAGTCAAAATTCCTAAAAAATAGGGTAAAAAACCAGATTGAAATCTGGAAAAAAATCTGTAGGGTTTGACCCTTGCAACACAGAGGTCGACCTTATGAAGAAACTTATGTTTAACAGCATGCAAGGGGGTCGACCCTTCGACAAGAGGGGGTCGGCCCTATTTTCCAACAACTAACACTCAGACATAAGAGGGCCAACCCTCCCCAGACTGGTGTCTATCCTATTTTCTAGCAACATCTCTAGGAACTTCACCAACAGGTAAGGGTAGACCCTTAAGAAGGCTGGTGTTGACCCTTGAATAGAATTTCTAAGTTCCCAAACAACTTTTCAACGTAAACAAGCGTAAATGAACAATCCCAACAAGTTTAAATTAATTTGTACTCCTTCAAAACCAAGATACAACAACACCAAAGATTTCCAAAACAAAATAAAGGATTCAAATACACTTCTCAAAAGTTTTAAAAGGGTACAAGTGCTACATAGGGATGATTACAATTCGTTCAAAATTGAAGATATATGCTAGCTTGAAAATCAATTTTATCCTAATGACTTAATAGAGCAAGAAAAAATACATTTGAAATTCCACTTGCAAAATTACGAGATTGACATCCTCAAACCTCCTAAGTTTCAGCAGTTGTTGACAATTTCTGAATTGTGCCAAATGTTGGTAGCAACAAGGAAGTCAACAATTTATCCTCTTGTTGATAGATTAATTCGTCTTGTTCTAACTTTACTAGTTTCTGCGGCAATAACAGAACGTGCATTTTCAGCCATGAAAATTGTATAGACTAGATTACGCAACAGGATAGAGGATGATTTTCTTTCAAGCTACTTGTTAACATATGTTGAGAAAGACATTGCTCGAGATTTTGATGTAGATTCAATCATAGATGCTTTTTATGTTATGAAAGAACGTCAAGCACAACTATAGATGCCTGAGTAGATGTGTAAAGCAAATAGTTGTTTTTTTGAAAATTAATATGAATTTACTAGAACATATCCAATTGTATTTTGATAATATTTATAATTATATACGATAAATAGAAACATCTAATTATATATTTTTGTGATATTTGAGTAGAAATTGATATTGTATATCAAATGCTCATCACAAATTTTTTAATTGCATATACACTAACCCCCGATATTAGAATCCTGTGTCTGTTCTTGAAAGTATCACAAAAAAAAGTTTCCATTATCAATCAAGAACAAATCATCAAACAACTACAATGGTCTCTCATAGCGTCTTTCACAATCTCTCACCAAACCAAGTTGTTTTTGGACAAAACCACAGAGAGAGAGAGAGAGAGAGAGAGAGAGAGAGAGAGAGAGAGAGAGAGAGAGGGTATGGTTTTGGTTGAGTTGTTTTGGTGTGCCTTTAAATATTTGGACTGCTAATACCTTTTACAAGATTGTCAATGTTTGGGGACTGGTCGTTACGTTGGATGAACTTACTTCTCATGGTTCATCCAGTAATTATCAACTCCTCTCATGGCTCACATTTTTCAAATTGGAGGTGCATATGGTTCAAAAATAGTGATTTTCATATTTTTTATGGTTACTTCTTAAATGGTGAGGTATTCGTTGCTCACCAAAACTTTTTTGTTTCATTTAAGGTTATTAGCATAATTACTCGTGCTATGCACTGGTATAAATAAATAATCAAAAATTAATTTTTAAAATTAAATAACAATTTAAGAAATTTATCTAGAATATTTAGTAAAATAAATTAGAATCAATTAAATTTTATTCATTTTTATCACAGTTATATATAAGAGAATTTTTTTTATTCTTATGTCATTAATTGTGTGCTCTAAGTTCTTAATAACAAATACATGTATGTAGACACCCCATTTTTGACCGACCTTAAGACTCAGACGTCACCGATTGAGTGCTCGGTGATGTTGCATTTTGTACTCGTTCAGAAGTCTCAGAGTCGCGGCCATGAGCCCTGCCTCGGTTTGCGAACCAGGCTCGGTTTCCTCTATTTTCTCTCACCGAAGGGAGGGAGAGGTCCCATAGACCATCCCTCAGTGGCCGTGGGCTACATTTTGTGGCTGTAGGCCATTTTGCCCATTTCGGAGCCTGGTTTCCGGTTTTTCGGGACCGTTGGCCGTGTGCTTCGGTTCGGGACCGCTTAACCATCTCCGTTTGTTCTGGTTTTTGGCATACATCTCATTTACTCCCTTTCGAGAGACACTGTGGTCCGAGAGACCAACTTCGTGGTTGAACACCACTTTCGGTGCCTAATAGTCAGTTTTCGGGGCCCCAGGCTGCGCGTTTCGGCCCCCGAACATTCGTTTTGCATCGGTTTTCGTTCATTTTTGGCAGGTACCTCTGTATCATCACCAGGAAGGCCATAGAAGGGTGGGAGGCCAGCAATTATTTTAGCAACCAGTTATATTCCTCCGGCGCCCTCCGACGCCCGTTTTTCTCACTTCCAAGCCAATGTTGACCACCTTAGGGTCACTTTCTTCAATCCTAACCCCCATATTTGTGTTGTACACACATGGGAGGACACCAAAAGTTGGTGGCTGGCCAGTAATTCCACCTGACCCTTTTGAACCCTCCTTAAAAATAGCTTGTTTTCTCTCCTGGTTCACTGTTGCCAATTTTGAACCACAGGGTTGTGTTGAGGGCACCTAGGAGGACACCAATTTGTGGTGGCCGGCCATTAATCTTGCCTGACCCTTTTGACCCTTGGCCGGTCGGCCATGGGGGGTGGCCGGCCGGCCACCTGCAGCTCCAAAAACTGGCCGGCCTTGTTCCTTAGGGTGAGTACATTACAGCTGTATACTTTTTTTTCCCCAAAAATCTGTATCCGAGGGGAACAGCTTTTGGAGGGAAACTTGGTGTGTTTTCCCTCCTTTTTTTCCCTCAATTTCTCCCCCATTCTTGCCTACATATCAGAGGCTCCAGCTCTGATATTAGGGTTGGAAAATTTCCTCTCAAGCCCTTGGCACTATATCTCTCTCCATCTCTATCTCCAAGCTTCCATCCTTCAAACCCTACACCATCTTACACTACACCACCAAGCCCCACCCTTCCATCCTTCATTCCAGCAGCTGGAGGCTGTTCTTAAAAGCCTAAAGAGTCACAAACTCAAGCCAAGAAGCTATCAAAATTTGGTCTTCAAGGGTGAGTAGCATTCCCTCTCTTTTGAGCTTATTCTTGTATCATTTATAAGCCATACATGCTTGCTGTTTTGAGCTCCGGCCCTAACTGAAAGTGGAATTATTTTGAGCTCTTTTTCACTTTTGTTTAAGGGCCTCTCACTTTTTGAGGTCCCCTTGATGCACTTGCTTCATTATCCCTCTTGTATGCCATAATCTTGCATAGTGTTTTTGGCCTATGTATGATCTGTTTTGGAGCAATATGTAAACTGTAGATAGGCTTATTTTGAGCCCTTCTTCAACATTGAAGAAGGGCTCATCACTGTTTGGGACCTCCATGTGCTACTTGTCATTATACCCCTCTTTGGTCCCCATTTTTGCATGATTTATTAGCCTATTGTGCTTCTATTTTTGGGCAATTTTCAGAACTGAAAACAGTCTTATTTTGGCCTCCTATTAATGTTTCATTGAGGGTATTTCACTGTTTGAGACATCCTTTATATAGTTTGTGTTATATCTCTCTTTTTGGCCATATTTTGCATAATATTTTTGGCTTGTATGCATACTGTTTTGGGTCCAGCCATCAACTGTAAAATGCATTATTTTTGGCCCCTCTTCAATGTTGTTGAAGGGCCCCTTTGTGTTTAAGGCCAGAAACCTTCACTTGCTTCTTTGTCCACCTTTGGGCCCATTTCTTGCATGGGAGTTTAGCCATACCTGTGCTGGTTTTTATGGTTTGCCATAAACTGTAAAAGATCATGTTTTGGGCCCCCTCTTCAACTTTGTTGAAGGGCCCTAATCTATTTGGGGACAGCAGCTGTGAGTTGCTTCTTTATCTCGCATTTAGGGCCATTTTTGCATGCTAGTTTTGCCCTATTTCTGTTTGCTGTTTGGCCATGCTTAAAACTGTAAAAATGCTTATTTGGGGCTGCCTTTCTTCTGTCTTTTCATTCCATGTACCAATTATGCATGCTTTGTATAGCTGTAAGCCATTCCATGCATCGGGTGTCATTTCGCCTTGTTTCGGGGCTGTTTTGCCCCTCATTTTGCTACTATTTTTTTCATGTTTGCATATCATATTCCATGTCTTTTCCATGTCTCATTAGAGTGGCATTTCGGTGCCTGAGGGTCGGTCCTCGGTTTGCATGCACGCGTGCACGCATTTTGAGTCATCTTGTTTTCATCTAATGGCCTCCTATGTGAGTGTGGCTGAGGCTCTCTCATGTTGGTGTAAGCCCATTATTGCATTGCGTATGCCATTTCATCCATAGCATTGTGTATGCTCGGTTGTATATTACCTCGTCCAGCGTGTATGCCATTCCATGACATTGTGTATGTTAGGATTGTATCTTAGTTGCATTTCATGCATGTCATGCATATTGCATCGTGTTCGGGATAGGAGTTAGCCCAGACACGGGAAACGAGGTGCGTTTCGTACTCCGAGTGACGGAACGTGTCTCAATTCCCTAGCCGCCAACGCTCCGGATCATCCATGATGGAGTTAGGTCTTGTTATGTTTTCATGTGCATTCATTTCATATTAATTGTGCAATTCGACTCCTCGGCCATCATGCCTCGATATGCGTGCTTGGTGGCACGAAGATCGAGGCATGCATACATCTGTGAAAATACATTGCTATGCCCCTTTCCTGCTCTCTGTTGCAGCAAATCAAGAATCAGCGGTCTTCCGAGGCTTGGCACGCATTTCAAGAACAGGTGCAAACAGAGGCTAATTGGGGCATCGTCATGGATTTCCGCGCAAAGGCAACCCGGGCATGCATCATTCATCATCCAAAATGGAATCAAGGCAGTCCCTGGCTTGTATGCCAGTTTATTTATTTTCTTAGTTAATTTGTTAATTAATTAGGAATTTGTACATTATTTGGACTGTAATATTCGGACTGTACTATTCTTTCATTCGGGATTGTATATTATTTATTCGGACCCTCTGCGCGAGGGCACAACTGTAATAAGTGTGCGTGTGTGTTGTATATCTTCCAACCCCACGTCTTTCTCCTTTTTATTTATCCGCTTATGATGGTTAGATTAGGGCATATTTCAATTAGCATACAGTATGATAGCATGTTTGCATTTATTCATCTATCTTGCATGCACCGGGCTTGGCGCATCATACTAACTGCATTGTATTTTTAATTCCAAGTTGAATACATGTTAGCTGTAGCATTCCATATGCCATGCTTAGAATAGCCGAGCCTGCTATAGTTGCATTTTTGCATGTGTTGCATTAGGCATTTCTGTATAATTAGGATCATGCATGGATTTCTAATTAGTTTCTGTTTTGGCTTGGAGTACTCGGTAAGTTTTACGCTTTAGCATCCTTGCATGCGTGTGAGTGAATGCCATGACAGTATGCTTACCATGAGGCTAATTGATTATGTGATATAACTGCCTGAATGCCTGTGGGTGAAGGTTGGGTTATTTGAATTGGGACAATTCATCAAATGTGTGTTTTAAGCCCACTAGATAGTGGCAAAATCATGTTTTCTAAGCCCACCCGAGGGTGGCAAATCCACGTCTTAGCCTACTTGCGAGTAGCACCATCAAACCATTTTCAAATAAACAAACATGAAATGTTTTGTTCCAATTCAGGCGATCCAGTCTATACTTGTATGCTGTGCGCATCACATAGTAATCTAGGCTAATAACTGGAATAAGAACACATAATGTTTTCAAAAACAGATATCATGGTTAGTAGAGACCGATCTTTGATCGGGCGAGCGGGGGTGCTCACGAAGTGACCTTCCCCAATCGTACCCAAGTTCCTAAGCCGAGGCAACTTTAGTGATGACGGACACGTGGCCTTAGGCAAACGAGTCAGGGTTTCCTAAATTTCCCCAAAATAAAATATTTAGGTGGTGACTCTGCATCTGGCAAAGCAGTCCATGTTTGGCACTTCTTTCAAAAATCTGTTTTCTCAAAACGATTTGTCGGATTTGGACTCTTTGGTTTCAGACTTAGAACCATGACAATTTGAGAGTCCTGAGCTGTAGTGACCCCAAATGAACAGAACGGGACTCACCCTCCCGGGGCATTCGGGGACGTCTACAGTTTCTGGCGACTTTGCTGGGGATTTAGAGAACTTGACTTGAACTTATGATATCTGTTTTTGACTACGCTTGTGTGTTTCTTTGCATTGCATTTGCATTGGTGCGCCTAGGACACCGTGTTTGCCATCTGCTATTCCTGAACGGTTTGCCGGAGGCTTGTCTTGTCAAGGCATGACCATAAGGCTGACCGGTTTTGGGCTCTGCCAGTATGGGAACACAAACCCCGATTTTACCGGGGCACCCTTTTTGACCATTCGACCTAGTGCATATTCAGATCCGTAGTGACCATTCCAAACTAGGACAGGTTGCTCACCCGTTTATAGGTTGTTTGAAACCGCTGCATGCGTAGTGAAACCCTAGCTCCTGACAAAATAGGACAGGGAAACCCTACCCCAACATAGGGGTGTTTTGGCTCTCACTTATCTGTTATGTGCTTTAGAGTGCGTCTCTACAGGAATGCATGTATCAGTGTATGAGTTTGGGCATCAGGCCTGCGGGCATCAGTCAGTGATTAAGAATCAGTTATCTGCGGGTATCAGAGATTCAGTTTTTGGGGAACAGTGATTCAGGGATAGTAATCAGTGATTGAGAACAGTGTGTATTCAGCTTATCGACTGTGTGTTGTTATGCCCGGCTGTGTGTCATGCATTTATTTTAAGCTGTTATGCTGTCCGTTTATCTGTTTATTTATTTCCTTATTGCTTTATTTATCTTTTTACTAGGGGCAGTTCTAGCACAATTGCTTCCAACCCAGTAGATATTCCCCGAGCACTTTGGACACGAGGTCGCCGACTCAATCGATCCAAGGATCTAATTGACGGACAGCCAGTGTTTCATTCTCTACCCCCCGTTATCAGAAGAAAGCCGAGAAAGCGCAGTGTATCTGAACAAAGGTCGCCAGAACAGTGGTTTCCCCCATCAGCGGACAGTCGGATCGAGATCCCCATTGTCGCTATAGAGATAGATCTGCCAGCAGTTCAAATTGATAAAAACAGTATGGCGGCACCAACAGGAGTTGAGGAGATGATGCGCCAAATGCAAGAGACCATGCGGGCCATGTAGCAGGATGCCATTCGCCGAGATGAGTTCGCCAAGCAACAGGCCGAGATCATGGCCCAGCAGGCCGAGCTAATTACCAGACTGCAACAGCAGAATGCGGCATCTGCTTCACATCAAGTCCTCCTCCGCCAGGGGCTCCATTACTTGAGCAGGCACCAATTGTCCAGAACACTCTGCCAAACACCCAGAATACCGTGCCAAATATCCAAAACCTACAAAAGGACACGAACCTTACAACGGGGCCAGCTCCGCCCCCGCTCCTACCTCAACTGTCCAAGACCCATACACCCAACCACCCGGACTCTCCCTTCGAGTTCGAGATAGACCACACAGCTCTGAAACTGAGCAAGCTTGAGAAGCTCTTCAAGAAATCGCAAGGGGTAAAGGCTATTCCGGATATCGAGGATGGATATACCGACGTGGCCGTAACATTGCTCGATAGGTTCAAGATGCCGCAAATTGACCGCTTTGACGGGTCCGGGGACCCCATGGTCCATCTTCGACTATTCTCAGACATCCTGCGGCCAATGGGCCTAACCCGACCACAAAAGCTTTCGCTGTTTGACCGGACTCTGTCGGGTGTAGCCGCCATCTGGTATGCAAAGTTAGAAGATGAGGTAAAGAGGAGCTGGGATGAAATGGCTGAGGCCTTTGTCGCACAGTACTCGTACAACACTCAGATTGAGATTACAACTCGTGATCTCGAGACGACAAGGTAGGAGCCCAAGGAAACGTTTTCAGATTTTGTAACCCGGTGGAGGGCAAAGGCTTCGATGATGACTTTGAGGCCCACTGATAAGGATCAAATCAGGATGATTGTGCGCAATCTCCAACCAAAGTTGATGCAGAGAATGATTGTACTCCCCTTTCCCACCTTCTCAGATTTACACGAGATGGGGGTGCAAATTGAGGATGCGATGAAACAAGGTCTGATTGACCAAGATAGGGAACAACCGAGGAGGACTTTCAACCGTAACAACAATGCAGGCCCGAGTGGCACTACAACTGCAAGAGCTTCAGAGGTGAGCATGGTCACCACCATTCCCCCTCCCCTTCCAAGGCCCATGGCGGCCACACCCTTCTCCGGTGCATCCGGAAGTAATAACCAAGCCTCTAAATATCAACCCAGAGGCCAAAGAACCTTCACACCCTTATACATGCCCCTGTCCAAAGCTCTAGGGGTATTGATCAGGAAAAAGCATTTGAAACCCTTGGAGCCGAGGCCACTACCGAATCCACTCCCTTACTCTCATGACCCAGCAAAATACTGCGCGTATCACCAACAACACGGTCACGACACCGACTGTTGTTTCAGATTGCGTCACGAGATCCAAGATCTTATTGACAAGCAGGTGATTGCGCCTCCCGACAAACCCAATGTCACAACCAATCCTCTCCCACCGCATAACCAAGCTCCCCCTCCCAATAGAATCAATTTTATCCAAACTAGGGTCGCATCTTACGATCCTAGTATCTATATCACCCCATCCCACCTACCCAAGCCGGAGGTGCTCCTTCCCGACTACACCGACTCTTTGTGCATGTTGGACATCTCTACAACCCAACCAGAGCCGACGGTGGTGACCATCGAAGATGGGGCAGGGCAGACTTCAGGAGAGAATGAGATTGTTGAATCTGGGATTGAACAGAGTTTTGCTGGGGGAGGCTATGATCCAAGCGAGTACATCTTGTCAACAAGCCAGATTGGACTGGGTATAGAATTGCCAGAGGTGGAAGAGCTGTGTGTCATCCAGGGGGATGGATTTGAGCAAGAAGTAGGTGATCTGACAGCTGTGGAGGAGGACTTTGCCAACCTACAGTTTTTCGATGATCAAGAATCAGGGGATACGGCAGTCAACTGGTTCGATTATGAGGAATCGGCAGAGACCACTGGATGGCTCGATGATCAACCAGATGTAGTGGGAGAATCCCAACCAGAATAGGGCCTGGCAGGGGCGAGAGTATCAGCTGTGGCCGGAAGGGCCGGAAGTTAGAATACATTGCCGGAGAGCGCCGGTACGAAGAATTTCGCTCGGGACTTGAGCATTGTGGATGCACAGAAAGTTGAACAACAAACCACACTGACACAGGCGGAACAAGAAAAGTTTTGGGATTCCGAGAGAATCAGAAAGGCAAAAGCCCATGAAGGGGCCGAGGGTGCTGTGGGCACAAGAACAGAAGATGCTGCGGGCATATGGACTGAAGGTACTGCGAGTACGATCATACCGGGGCCGGATAGGTGTCTGTCGGCCGCCGACAGAATGTGGTGGGAAGACGATGACTTATGTCTTGCCCACACAGACGAAGACTGGGGAAGCAATCAACTGGATGACACTTGGTACCTCGATGAGGTTGATCACATGACGAGAAGTGGGCGGTACTTCAAGCCCCCACACCTAGACCAACCCGAGACATCTGGGAAAGACAAAGAAGCCGAGAGGCAAAAAGAGAAGCAGATTGAAGAGGAAGCTGTACTGAAACAGCTAAAGAAGATACAAGCAGACATCTCCATCTGGGGACTACTTATGGCGTCGCGGGTACACAGACAAGCTGTCTTAACTGCTATGGACAAATCCAAACTCTCCATCAATACTACACCAGAGCAGCTGGTTGGGCTGGTTTTTCCAGGAGGGGGTTCCCCGGCATTAACCTTTTCAGACAAAGAACTACCGCCTGAGGGCACAAATCATAACAAACCCCTCTACATTTCCGTGGAATGTAGAGACAAGTGGATACCGGTGGTACTTGTTGATACCGGGTCCGCCATCAATGTCTGCCCAGCCAGAACAGCATATGCAATCGGGTTGAAACCCGCGGACTTTGTGCCAACTACGCAGGTAATCAGAGCCTACGACAACACTAGCAGAGAAGTGATGGGGACTGTCAAGATCCAGACCCAGGTTGGTCCAGGACAACACAACCTTGAATTCCATGTCTTGGACGTTCCCGCAACCTTTAACCTACTCTTGGGGCGACCGTGGTTGCACCAGGTCAAGGCAGTCTCTTCCACTTTGCATCAGATGCTGAAGTACTCTCACGGGAAGGGGGTAGCAATTGTTTTTGGGAATTCATCAATCCATCCACCACCGGAAGTGTCCACACCAGTATTAGAAATTGAGCACGGCACTGAAGATGTGTTCTTATCCGGGTTCACTTTGGCTGAGGCTCGAGTGGTACAGAATATTATGGCTGTGAATGAGGGGATGTACGTCAGTGCTCAATCCGTCTACCTCATGAACAAGTTACGACACATCCCCGGGATGGGATTGGGAAGGAGCGGCCGGAAGGGCGTCTCAGCGTTGGCCGAAGTGCCACACAACCCTCACACCTTTGGACTGGGTTATCTGCCCACCAAAGAGGACTGGGTGAGGAAGGGGAAGGAAATGGTCGGAAGAGCCAGAGCTAAGCAGGCTGGGAAGCCTTTCGAATTGATGCATAGGCCCATCTGGGGTACCCTGAACAGACGCTTCGTCCGGGAGGGGGAAGACTTTCCATTTTGCGGCTTCCTAGAACCATGGCTGAACGCGGAGAGGAAGCGCGTGCCTGGTTTCGAGATCTTCTTCGACCTGCAACTACCCGGGGATGACGTTGCTGAAGAGCAGACAGACCCATCAGCTGAGGTTGAACAGAGCAAGAAAGTGCAGTCTGAGGACACCGAACTTGAGATGGGGGTAGCGCTAGCAAGTCTACTCTCAGATCCTTTGATCAACCAAATGTGCTTGGGGGATAACTCCTCGGTTTCCATGATTGGGGATGAAACGGCTGCGGGCCTTCCAGCGACTATTTTGGATGCATCTATCGCACCCTCTCTCACTTGGCAGTACGAAGAGGGATTCTTGTCCAGCAGAACCGGGTCAGGTAGTGAGTCGGAATCTGATTCCACCGAGTCCTGTGAGTCGGAATCAGGTTCCAGTTCGACTGAGTCTGAGTCTGGTAATCCTGGGGATGATAACCCGGATGCCACAGTTATGTCCAGGTTGTCTTTCTCTTTTTCATTTGAGTTTGATGTAACCGAGATTTCGGACGATTTGGATGAGCTTAATGAGAATCAAGTGACTGTGATTTCTGAGTACTTCTCTGTGCCCTTAATTTATTGCATAAACTCAGACTTTCAAAATTTTGATGAAAACGACGAGGAAGAAATTCCTCCGGTTTTGCAACGTTTAATTGAGCAGGAGCAGGAGAGATTTGTCAAACCCTTAACTAATGAAATCATTACCGTGAACATTGGTACTGAGGAGGACCCGCGGCTGGTCCAGATCGGGTCCACGTTGTCTTCGGAGGAACGGGAGCGCTTAGTCGCTTTATTAAAAGATTTTAAAGACGTTTTCGCGTGGTCCTACGAAGACATGCCTGGGATCGATCCTGAGATTGTACAACACCGGATTCCCCTTGACCCCGAGGCCCGACCTGTCAAACAGAAACTCAGAAGGATCCGCCCCGACTGGGCTCTCAAGATTAAAGAAGAGGTCACCAAGCAAATCGATGCAGGCTTCCTGCTGGTTTCTGAATACCCGACTTGGTTGGCCAACATCGTTCCAGTGCCGAAGAAGGATGGCAAGATCCGCGTATACGTGGATTTCAGGGATTTGAATAGAGCTAGTCCGAAGGACGACTTTCCCTTACCACATATTGATGAGTTGGTGGATTTTACGGCAGGGCATGCTTTACTTTCATTCATGGATGGCTTCTCAGGGTACAATCAGATAGTGATGGCACTAGAAGACAGAAAAAAGACTGCATTCACCACCCCATGGGGGACGTACTGTTACAGGGTAACGCCGTTTGGGTTGAAGAATGCCGGAGCTACTTATCAATGGGCCGCGACCACAATATTGCACGACATGATCCACAAAGAGGTTGAGGTGTACGTGGACGACATGATTGTCAAGTCCAAGGAAAGAGAGGGCCACTACACCGCCTTGCAAAAGTTTTTTCAAAGGATCAGAGAATTTCGGTTGCGGCTAAATCCTCAGAAGTGTACTTTCGGTGTCACAGCGGGAAAAATGCTGGGGTTTCTGATTACACAAAGGGGCATCGAGGTCGACCCTTCAAAGATTAAGGCCATCTTAGAAATGGCACCACCAAGGAATGAAAAGGAGGTGCGAGGCTTTCTGGGTAAAGTGCAATTCATAAGACGGTTTATCTCAAAATTAACCTTGACTTGTGAACCACTTTTTGGTCTCCTGAAGAAAGGCAAGAAATTCCAATGGGACGGCCGATGCCAAGCTTCTTTTGAACAGATCAAAGAATACTTGCAGAATCCGCCTGTGTTGTCGCCGCCAGAGCCGGGGAAACCGTTGATATTATACCTCTCAGTGACTGAGACCACAATAGGCTGCATGCTCGCACAAGAATCAGAAGATAAGGTGGAGAGGGCCATCTACTATCTGAGCAAGAAAATGTTAGATTATGAGACCCGCTACACTCCGCTTGAGAAGGCTTGCTTAGCTTTGGTATGGGCTACCAGGAAGCTGCGGCACTACCTGTTAGCTCACTCCGTAATGTTGCTTTCACGACTGGATCCCATCAAATATCTTTTCGAAAAATCGGCACTTACGGGTAGGCTAGCTCGTTGGCTGCTGTTGCTCTCCGAATTCGATCTGAAATATGTAACACGCAAGTCAGTCAAAGGAAGAGCAGTGGCAGAGTTCTTGGCCGACCATCCAGTGGGAGGAGGTGAAGCAGTTGAGTACTTATTCCCAGATGAAGCCATTTTGCACATCGACGACGAGTATTGGACGATGTACTTTGACGGAGCGTCAAATCAGTACGGGTATGGGATAGGGGTGTTGCTGATAGCACCCGACAATTCCCGTATCCCTCTAGCCTTCAAACTCCGGTTCAAAGTCTCGAACAACGAAGCTGAATATGAGGCATGTATTGTCGGTCTAGAAGCAGCCCTGGAACTAGGGGCAAGACGGTTGGATGTCATCGGGGATTCAAACCTGGTTGTATCTCAAGCAAACGGAGACTGGAAAGTCAAGGAAGAAAAGATGATGATGTACCACCAGACCTTGGACTTGTTAATCCCTCGGTTCGAAAAGCTAAACTTTGCTCATCTTCTAAGAGAGAACAATAGGTTCGCAGATTCTTTAGCAACTCTATCTTCCATGATAGACATCCCATTTGGAATCCGAATGCGTCCAGTCGTCATTGACCAGAAATTTGCGCCAGCCTATGAGTCGATCGCCGCTATAAATGAGGTTCAGGACGAAAACCCCTGGTATTATGACATTTGGAATTTCTTGGAAAAGGAAGTATACCCGCCATGGGTAAATGCCAAGGATAAAAGGGCAATCAGAAGAATGGCCGTTTAGTTCATCATTTGTGGGGGTAAGCTGTATAAGAGAGGTCATCTGGGAATGCACAAGCTGTGTGTTGAAGCCGAGGAATCGAAGCGCCTGATGGAGGCCATCCATGGAGGAGAATGCGGTGCGCATATGAACGGAGTAATGCTAGCACGGAAGATCCTCAGACAGGGTTACTACTGGTCCACCATGGAGGAGGATTGTATTAGTTTTGTTCGGCGATGCCACAAGTGTCAAATTCATGCAAACCGCATGAACATCCCGTCGTCGAAGCCGTACAACATGACTTCGCCATGGCCATTTTCAGTTTGGGGAATCGATGTGATCGGGGCTGTCACCCCGAAGGGGTCAAATGGGCATGAGTTCATCCTGGTTGCGATAGATTATTTCACGAAGTGGGTCGAGGCCCAATCATATGCGGTGTTGAAAGCGTCGCACGTTGCAAAGTTTATCAGAAACAACATTATCTGTCGCTATGGGGTCCCAAACGAGATAATTTCAGATAATGGTTCCCACTTCAAGAAGGAAGTGATAGACTTGTTGGAGAAATACAACGTGGCTTCTCGTAAGTCATCTACATACCAGCCGCAAACCAACGGAGCGGTCGAGGCCGCCAACAAGAATATCAAACATATACTGCAGAAGATGGTGGAAACCTACCGCGATTGGCCAGATAAGCTGCCATTTGCTCTGTGGGGCTACAGGACTTCAATCAGAACTTCTACCGGAGCGACTCCGTATTCATTGGTTTATGGGATGGAGGCCGTTCTACCTATCGAGATTAAGGTTCCGTCGTTACGAGTATTGGCTGAGTGTCAAATAGCCAAAGCAGATTGGCAGCAGAGCAGATTTGAGGAACTCATGTTTTTTGATGAAAGAAGACTGAAAGCACTGTACCATGTTCAAGGCTATCAGCGCAGAAATGCCCGGGCTTTCAACAAGAAAGTTAAGTCCAGGAATCTGAAGGAAGGAGATCTGGTGCTCAAGGACAACCGAGCTCCCATCCATGACCCAAGGGGCAAGTTCAAACCCAATTGGACTGGTCCCTACATCATCAAAGCTATCTGGTCAGGTGGAGCTGTGGTTCTGATGGATCTAGATGGCCTAGAGTTTTCACAACCGATCAACATGGACAAGTTGAAGAAATATTATCCCTGAGAGGCTCGCTGGGCCGAAAACCCGAAAGGGCGACCTAGGCAAAAGTTAGAGCACAAAAAAATTGGAAAATATAAAAACTGAGCTCGCAAGGTTGAAAACCCGCAAAGGGCGGCCTTGGCAAAAGTTAGAGCGTAAAAGGAGAGTGAAAATACCCGAGTGAACCTAAGCCTGAACTACGTAAGGCTTGATTCCCATCTTCGGGATACGTAGGCAGCTTCACCTTGAAGTTCAGCCATAAACTTTTCCCCGATCAACTTTGTCCATTTTGACCATCTCGGTCATCTTTATCCATCAGCATTTATCGTGATCTCCGGTGCAGTACTATTCAGACTAGGGGCAACTTTCCATTGCCACGACGGTGCAGCGCTATTCAGACTAGGGGCAACTTTCCGTTGCCACGACGGTGCAGCGCTATTCAGACTAGGGGCAACTCTCCGTTGCCATGCAGTGCCGCGGTACTCTTCAAACTAGGGGCAACTTTCTAGTTGCAGAGATCTGGGGTTGTGCATCTCAGGGACAGATCTTAGGCGTGTCCAGTTCTGATCCATATCGAAAATAGTTTTGAAAAGTTTTACTCCCTCCGTCCCAAAATATTAGTCCCTTATTCTATTTTTCATTGTCCCAAAATATTAGTCCCTCTTTATAAATCAAGTACAAAAATAATGTAAATTTCCTATTTTGCCCTTCTTTTAAATTAATAAACAATTTAAAAAGTACAATTATGACATTGATATTTCCAAAAAATGTACTATCAAAAGGGTAATTTTGAAAAACTAACTTTTTTCAAATGCAATAAGTGTACTACCAAAAAAAGTTGGATTCCCCAAAAGGGACCAATATTTTGGGACGGAGGGAGTAGTAAAAGTTGACTTTGTTCAATTTAATCTCTTTACAACTAAGACCATTTTTGGACCAAAGCGGAAAATTTTCAGTACCACAACCTTCAATTTCATTGATTTCAAAAAAAAGAGTTCTCCTGCTCTTGCATACAATCGAAGTTGCTCTTTATTACATTCATAAAGAAAATTTGAAAGTACTAATAAAGCAATAAATCTGGGGCATAGTCGAGTCAAGCATCCCTGCGGCCCCTCCCAGAGCTGGTCGAAGCCTCTGACGCCAAGCTAGGCCCAATCTGTGCCTCCTCGTTGAGCCAATCCAAGCACTCGTCAGACAAAGCGCAATTGAAAGTGGGAGCAGGAGCCAGGATTTCTCTAGTCCTCCATGCTGTGGCATATCGGGCAAGTTGTGCGCCTCGGACCGGGAAAGCAGCCGGGTACTCAATCCCCTCTGGTGGGCAAATCTGATCATGACCGAACTGGCGCAGGAACCGGAACGGAAAGTAGAATACGCAGTGGGTCAGACCAATCAACTGGATCCCGATCAGCCGGGACATGCTATAGCTCATTGCCGGGAGATTGAGCCAAGGACAACGCCAAGCAATGCGATCTGCAGACAAATTGCACATCCAGTCAAACCACCACCTTTCATCAAGGGCATTAACTAGACGTTGTCGAAAGAAATAGCCTCGAGCCGAGTAGGCTGGGCAAGAATCCATAACCTGCAATTTGTCCATCAACCATACTTGGGGAGGGATGAAAAATGAGAGAATGAAGAATAGAGAGATGTACGATGAGAGAAAAGTAAGACAAGGGTTTTGTGAGAAAAATCGAGCCTGAGGGCCGAGTGATGTGAGCAAATACATATGTAAGATGGGGTGGGAAACATTACCTGCAGCAGCAGTGGACTCCCAGCAAATCTAGTCGTCTCCCGGCGATGGAAAGCATCCAAGCCCATCAGTGTCTCGGCCAAGGTCATGGCGATGCAGCTCTTTCCTTCCCTCAAGCCTTGAGTAACTTCAATCAGACGAATGCTAGCTCCGCCGAAGCCCGGGGAAAGCAGAAAGTGAGATAGCAGGCATAAGCAAAGGGCGTGTTGCCGGAAACCTTGCCAATAATGGTTGCTGCGGTCACCGGTGTCAGAGAAGCGATGAATCAAACCAAGGATATCCAGTTCCCCATTACAGATCAGAGATCGAGCATCATGCGCGGTGAGTCCGCACATCCGCCCCAAAGCCTGGGCGTGACCGAAGCGGAACTGGGGTAAGATCTCTTCATGACCTTCAGATTCCATCAAAACTTGAAAATCTTCAAAAGTCGGACATACCTCTTGCCTGCCAAAGCTGAAGACATGAGTCACCGGGTTCCAAAACCTCACCGCGGCATGGAGGAAAGGAAGGTGCAATGGAGTGCGACTCAGCGTGAACAATGCATTCAAGCCGAAACCCCGGAAGTTCAGCTTTTCGGAACCATCTAGAGAAGCGATCCAAGCTGTGAGGTTTTCAACAAGAAACGCCTCCATTTCTGATGCAAAACTGAGGTGAATTGAATGAACCATGGAGCTAGGGCTTTTAAAGAGGGAAAAACACTATTCAGGAGGACAAGTGTCAAAAATTGGGCGGCTGCAGGGATAAGTGGCCGGCCGGCCACCTTTTCTGGCAGGCCGACCATTTCCTTTTTCAAAACTGGCTGGTGGCCCCCTCTCTTCAATAAATCTGGCCGGCCAGCTCTCAAAAGTGGCCGGCCATGCTCCAAGGTATGTCCTTGGCCCTGTTTTACTCTCCGAGGGAAAGTTTCGAGCATTTCCATGCAACGGATGTGTCAAAGGCCTTCATTTCCCTCTGTTTTGGATGCGTTCCGTCGCCCAGATCGTCCGGAGTACACTTTGTGTTGTTGAGTTTTGTTTATCGAGTTGTTGTTTTGATTATCGAGTTGTCGTTTTGCTTATCGAGTTGTTTGTCGAGCTATCGTGTTTCGTATTTTTGAGTCGTTGCTCTCTGTTTAAGCAATCTTTGTTTAAGTCTTGTTATTTGCATTGTCAACACTATTGTATTTTGCTTATTGAGTTGTAAACTTGCTAAGATTTTGTTATATCTTAGAAAATTAGGTTGTTGCGTCGGTTCACTACCTGACTGGGCAAAATGCACAATGCATGTTTGCATTCGATCTCATTTTGGTGTAGAACAATGCGATATGATGCTAAGTGTTTAAAATACAATACTTTTTTCAAAAGCTGTTTCATCCCATCATGCCTCGCTTGTTACAACATTTTACAGACTAAGGCACAAGTTTTATAGAAAATAAACTGCCTGATAATGTACAAATGTGCTATAACTACTATCAAAAAGATAAATAAAACAGGAAACAGCTGCGTCTGTGCTCTCAGGAGCGGGAATAAGAGGCCCTCCTCGTCCTCTTCTGCGGGACAACCTCTGCATCACCATCATCATCCGGGTCAGAGCTGTCGTCCTCAGGATCCCCCTCAGCCTTGCCTCTACTCCCGGAACCAAGACTAGAGTCCCCCTCCTCAGCAGATGTCTCTGACTGACGGTCTGTAACCTCCTCCTCCTCCTCCTCCTCATCGGGCTCCGCCTCTATAACATGTGCCCTGCGTCTGCGAGAGGACGCTCCTCGAGCTCCTCGGAAAGGCCTGGATGGCCCAGCTCCTTGAAAAGGCCTGGATGGCCCAGCTCCGTGAAAGAGCCCAGATGGCCTAGCTCCCCAAGAAGGCCCAGGTGGCCTGGCCTGCGGCTGAGCATACACCGGGGGCATCTGAAAATAAAGAGTTCAATTCAAATACATCAGTCCAAATATGTACATCAGATGCAGATACAAGCAAAAACTACATGAAATGAGTGCATGTAAACACAGTGTACAAGTGGGGTGTGTGTCAGATATGCTCTACACAAGTAGCCTACCAATGTAGTAGAAATCAGCATGTCATCAGAAGTATGATAAATGCCAGAAAACTAAAGGGTACCTGGATGCCCATGATAGACAACTGTGCCTCCCTCCGCAGGACCATCTCCTCAAGTGAGGCCACCAATCCGATCACCTCCTCCATGTACTCTCGGGGTGGCTGCAAATACGAGCTCATAATCATCAGTGAATAAAGGAATGTCTAAATGTTTGAATGATAGATGAAAAACAGTGGGGCATACCAGTGGTGAGTCAGGATCAATGACGTATCGATTATCGGGCATCGGAGGCTCTATCGGGATCGGAGTCGGAGAGGTAGTCCCATACTGCCACCCCATCAGCTCAGTCGGCATGTCTGGCCATCCAGGATGAGGATAAGTCGGAGGAATTGGGGGAACCGATCTACCCCCACCTCTAGATGTACCAGCCCTGCTGGTAGAAGGGGCGTCTGCAGCCCGAGCCCGGGCTTGGCTCGATGATGGCGTACCAGCAGACCTCGTCATCGGGGTGCGAACTCCCGTCAATGGAGGCATCAGATATGTATGACGGTAAGTGGCGTAATCCCCCTCCTCGAGATGTAGCAAAGCATCACTACCCAGCATAGCACTGACTACATCCTGGGAAGAGAGCCTATCAGCAGTCCGCATACTGACTGGGGGTGTTGCGGGAGGGTCCTGAGAAGTGTACCCCCATACCTGACGCAAAAAGCGTTCCCCCAGAAACCATGCTCTACCAACCGGTCCTTCGAGTAGGACCCTGTACTGGGAGGTGCCCGATCCTCCGGCATACTGAAATCAGAGACCATCACCCAAGGGTGCCCAGGGCTACCATGTAATCTGCGGATAACAAGTGCATAAACCAATCAGAAATCGAGAATATGCGGGGCAAATCAAAGATGAAAATGGAAGGGACCGAGAGTTTTGAAATACCTCCGTCGTTCGCACAGAGTCAAAATACTGCCGTAGATAGAAGAGAGTCTCTCGGGGTCTCGGCCGGTGCTGGCCCTCGAACACCAGTGAGTACGGGGTCATGAGGGGCCCTGCCACCTCCAACTCTGGGGCTAACGTCGAGAAATATACGTAGACCCATAACTGAGAAAAGTAGTGCAAAATGTAAGTACAAAGTGCTGAGGGCAAAATACAGACTGTAAAGCGCGTTGTGTGTGCAATGTACAAGTAATGAGGAGCAGAAATATAAATCAAGAGGATAGAAAGTACCTCCCAGGCTCTCCAATAACCGCCAAGTAAGTCTCCCTGCCCGCGGTAGGTCGCGCTCATGTAACAGTAAAGGGTAGCCAGGCCGGCGCTACCCCAGTCGTACCGACCGACCTGTGATAGGTCAACCAGAGCGCTCAACAGATACAGCCCAACCGTGTTCCCTCTATCGGCAAACAGAGTAGTCCCAAAGAGGAACATAAGAAAGCCACGGGCATACTGCTCTACCTCCTCAGGAGTCCCAGGCTCCATCTCCTCCCTCCGAAAATGGGAAGAGAACCAGGTGTATCGGACTCTCTCGGAAGCTCTGTCAATAGGCGGGCGGGCCCCCAACAAATGTATCCAAGCGGCCTCCCATTCGCCCATGTCCTCGTCGTAAGGAATGGGCCAACCTCCTATGTCCAGGCCGGTCAATACAGCAAAATCCAGCGGGGTCATAGTCAAATCCCCAGTGGCGGAAAAATAAAAGGAGTTGGTGGTGTCCCACCATCTCTCCCCTAAAGCTGCCATCAGTGTCCTCCTGGCAGGGCAACGCGATAACCCAACGCAGAAGGCCCCGAACCCTGCCAGATCTACTAAATCCCGGACAGCCTCCGGGAGCTCAACATACCAATCTCTCGCAGCGGTGGAGCCATATCCCCGCACAGTGCGAGAACCAACCTGCATTCAGAATGAATACATGTGTCAGTATAAAAATGAATGAGCTGTGTGCCAATGAAATGAATGAGCTGTGTGCCAATGAAATGAATAAGCTGTGTGCAAGTAAATGGGCTGCGTGTTCAGAAAATCAATTTGGGCTGCATGTTCAGAAAATCAATTTGGGCTGCGTGTTCAGAAAATCAATTTGGGCTGCGTGTTCAGAAAATCAGAGTTTGGGCTGCGTGTTCTACTCTCAATCAGTGTGGGCTGTGTGTTCACCTTCAATTTGGGCTGTGTGTTCAGAAAATCAGAGTTTGGGCTGCGTGTTCTACTCTCAATCAGTGCGGGCTGTGTGTTCACCTTCAATTTGGGCTGCGTGTTCAGAAAATCAGAGTTTGGGCTGTGTGTTCTACTCTCAATCAGGGTGTGCTGTGTGTTCACCATCAATTTGGGTTGCGTGTTCAGAAAGTTAGAGTTTAGGCTGTGTGTTCTACTCTCAATCAGTGTGTGCTGTGTGTTCACCTTCAACTTGGGCTGTGTGTTCACCTTCAACTTGGGCTGCGTGTTCAGAGAATTAATATTTGGGCTGTGTGTTCAAATCTCAATCAGTGTGGGCTGTGTGTTCACCTTCAATCCGAGCTGCGTGTTCAAAAAATCAGAGTTTGGGCTGCGTGTTCTACTCCTAGTCAGTGTGTACTGTGTGTTCACCTTCAAATTCGGGCTGTGTGTTCGACAAATCAGTGTTTGAGCCGTGTGTCCACTTCTTAACTAATGTGTGTCGTGCGTTCGCAATCAATTAATGATCCGAGTGTTCAGAAATTCAAGTGTTTGAGCTACATGTTCAGGATGCAAACAAAGTACTATGTCATAGGCTAAACTGTGTGTTTAAGCATGGCAAAGGCACGAAATGCACGAAAAATGCAGAAAATGAAGTAAATACCTCTCGTGCCTCATAGGAGAGGTGATTCTCTGGCTCTCGCAGAAGTAGATCTCCAGGTGCTCGATCATCAAAATCGGTAAAGTGACGAAAAATGGCCCGGGGAAGAACATGTGCTGGCGGGGCATACCTCTCGGGAATAAAGGGTCGAACCCTCGGAGGCAAAGTCGTGACATCAAAATCATCCCCGGCACCCGGAGAGACTCCACCATGAGGAAAATTACCCGCCATTTCGAAAAACCTGCAAAAGGAGCAAAAATGAGCCAAAATTGGAAAAAGTCAACAAAAGTCAACTCTCGGGAAATAAAAAAGTCAACAAACGTCAACTCCCGAGAAAATCTTCCAAATATTGATACAAACTCACCTCAAGTGGCGAAAATGAGAAAAGAAGCCCCGAAACCAAAATTTAATCGGTTCAAAGTGCTTGAAACTGAATGTTTTTGTGAAAACAACTTGCGTGGGGCGTTGGAAAATGCGTATGGAGCTCAGATCTGAGGGAGAAAATGGTGTGGGAAGCAAGAGGAGAAGATTTCGTGGCTGAGGTTATGAGCTCAAAGTGTTTGGGTGAGAGAATATATAGAAAAGAAGGTGAAAAGACAAATTTACCCGCGGATTTGGGCAGGTGGCCGGCCGGCCACCTTTTCTGGCTGGCCGGCCATTCTCTTTTTGAAAACTAGCCGGCCACCTCCCCCTCTCCGTAAAATTGGCCGGCCATGTTCCCCACATGCCCTCCAAGGTCCCTGCAAATTTTGAGGAGGATCGGAGTCCTCGAGACCTGAAAAAGTGCAAGAGAAATACACTTTCTGTCGCGAAATCGCTCCGCCGGAACTTCAGCTTCAACTTTCAATGCATGTCTCATCGTTTACTCATCAGAAGTGGGATGTATCCTTTTTAATATGTTGATAACCTCTCCGGGAGGTAGATCGAGGGCCGCGATCGAGGCGCCTTCACCGAAACACGCGCTTCCTTACTCGTTATTTCGTAACAAACGAGCACCTTGATTTGTGCTCGTTTTGCACTATCGGGCACATAACTTGCATTCTCATGAGCACACTTGCGTTATTATGCACATTTCTTGTTATTGCCATACCTCTATTCTTGAGCATGCGTTGTCACGCACGTTCCTTTCTCGCATCGCGATGCATTCACTCGCCGGCACTGCGTGTGTCAAACTTTCGGAATCACATTGAATATATGTTGTTAGCATGTTGTGCTTGTTGAATTTCTCTCTTTGGCAGGCACGATATTGTATGTACGGTTCATTTGAGGCTGGTGCGACTAGACGAATCACATAGGTATCGTATCTTCTCCGTGTAAGACGTGGCGAGGAATGAATAATTCTCCGCATTCTTAACTGCATGAAATGTAGTTGTTGCTTTGCATTCTTGCTTAAAACTGTTGCATCTATTTGCGAATACTTGCTTCATTACAGCTTGCTGCATTTGCATAATCATTGAGTTACCTCCGGCTCTGTGCATATCGCTTTGCATTTTGCCCCCTTTGCCTGCGGGCACATCTCTGTTTATCTTGTACGTTTGTCTAAGTCTTCGGCCTTGTCAAAAATGGGTCGTCTCTGGGCTTTGACATTCACTCCCGTCACTTGTGACTTCTGAGTTCTGTCAAAGAGGGGCAACTGTAGACACCCCATTTTTGACTGACCTTAAGACTCAGACGTCACCGATTGAGTGCTCGGTGATGTTGCATTTTGTACTTATTCAAAAGTCTCAGAGTTGCGGCCGTGAGCCCTGCCTCCGGATTTTCGAACCCTCTTCTGTGCCTTGCCTCGGTTTGCGAACCAGGCTCGGTTTCCTCTGTTTTCTCTCACCGAAGAGAGGGAGAGGTCCCGTAGACCATCCCTCAGTGGTCGTGGGCTACATTTTGTGGCTGTAGGCCATTTTGCCCATTTCGGAGCCTGGTTTCCGGTTTTTCGGGACTGTTGGCCGTGTGCCTCGGTTCGGGACCGCTTAACCATCTCCGTTTGCTCTGGTTTTTGGCATACATCTCATTTACTCCCTTTTGAGGGACACTGTGGTCCGAGAGACCAACTTCGTGGTTGAACACCACTTCCGGTGCCTAACAGTCAGTTTTCGGGGCCCCAGGCTGCGCGTTTCGGCCCCCGAACATTCTTTTTGCATCGGTTTTTGTTCATTTTTTGGCAGGTACCTCTGTTTTATCACCAGGAAGGCCGTAGAAGGGTGGGAGGCCAGCAATTGTTTCAGCAACCAGTTATATTCCTCCGGCGCCCTCCGACGCCCGTTTTTCTCACTTCCAAGCCAATGTTGACCACCCTAGGGTCACTTTCTTCAATCCTAACCCCCATATTTGTGTTGTACACACATGGGAGGACACCAAAAGTTGGTGGCTGGCCAGTAATTCCACCTGAACCTTTTGAACCCTCCTTAAAAATAGTTTTTTTCTCTCCTGGTTCACTGTTGCGAATTTTGAACCACAGGGTTGTGTTGAGGGCACCTGGGAGGACACCAATTTGTGGTGGCCGGCCATTAATCTTGCCTGACCCTTTTGACCCTTGGCCGGGCGGCCATGGGGGGTGGCCAGCAGGCCACCTGCAGCACCAAAAACTGGCCGGCCTTGTTCCTCAGGGTGAGTACATTACAGCTGTATACTTTTTTCCCCCCAAAAATCTGTATCCGGGGGGAACAGCTTTTGGAGGGAAACTTGGTGTGTTTTCCCTCCCTTTTTTCCCTCCATTTCTCCCCCATTCTTGCCTACATATCAGAGGCTCCAGCTCTGATATTAGGGTTAGAAAATTTCCCCTCAAGCCCTTGGCACTATATCTCTCTCCATCTCTATCTCCAAGCTTCCATCCTTCAAACCCTACACCATCTTACACTACACCACCAAGCCCCACCCTTCCATCCTTCATTCCAGCAGCTGGAGGCTATTCTTCAAAGCCTAAAGAGTCACAAACTCAAGCCAAGAAGCTATCAAAGTTTGGTCTTCAAGGGTGAGTAGCATTCCCCCTCTTTTGAGCTTATTCTTGTATCATTTATAAGCCATACATGCTTGCTGTTTTGAGCTCCGGCCCTAACTGAAAGTGACATTATTTTGAGCTTTTTTTCACTTTTTTTAAGGGCCTCTCACTGTTTGAGGTCCCCTTGATGCACTTGCTTCATTATCCCTCTTGTATGCCATAATCTTGCATAGTGTTTTTGGCCTATGTATGATCTGTTTTGGAGCATGATGTAAACTGTAGATAGGCTTATTTTGAGCCTTTCTTCAACATTGAAGAAGGGCTCATCACTGTTTGGGACCTCCATGTGCCACTTGTCATTATACCCCTCTTTGGTCCCCATTTTTGCATGATTTATTAGCCTATTGTGCTTCTATTTTTGGGCGATTTTCAGAACTGAAAACAGTCTTATTTTGGCCTCCTCTTCATGTTTCATTGAGGGTATTTCACTGTTTGAGATATCCTTTATATACTTTGTGTTATATCTCTCTTTTCGGCCATATTTTGCATAATATTTTTGGCTTGTATGCATACTGTTTTGGGTCCGGCCATCAACTGTAAAATGCATTATTTTTGGCCCCTCTTCAATGTTGTTGAAGGGCCCCTTTGTGTTTAAGTCCAGAAACCTTCACTTGCTTCTTTGTCCACCTTTTGGCCCATTTCTTGCATGAGAGTTTAGCCATACCTGTGCTGGTTTTTATGGTTTTACATAAACTGTAAAAGATCATGTTTTGGGCCCCTCTTAAACTTTGTTGAAGGGCCCTAATCTGTTTGGGGACAGAAGCTGTGAGTTGCTTCTTTATCTCGCATTTAGGGCCATTTTTGCATGCTAGTTTTTCCCTATTTATGTTTGTTGTTTGGCCATGCTTAAAACTGTAAAAATGCTTATTTTTGGGCTTCCTTGCTTCTGTATTTTCATTCCATGTACCAATTATGCATGCTTTGTATAGCTGTAAGCCATTTCATGTACCTAGTTTTGCATTTCGGGAGAAATTCCATGCATCGGGTGTCATTTTGCCTTGTTTCGGGGCTGTTTTGCCCCTCATTTTGCTACTGTTTTTTTCATGTTTGCATATCATATTCCATGTCTTTTCCATGTCTCATTAGAGTGGCATTTCGGTGCCTGAGGGTCGGTCCTCGGTTTGCGTGCACGCGTGCACACATTTCGAGTCGTCTTGTTTTCATCTAATGGCCTCCTATGTGAGTGTGGCTGAGGCTCTCTCATGTTGGTGTAAGCCCATTATTGCATTGCGTATGCCATTTCATCCATAGCATTGTGTATGCTCGGTTGTATATTACCTCGTGCAGCGTGTATGCCATTCCATGACATTGTGTATGTTAGGATTGTATCTTAGTTGCATTTCATGCATGTCATGCATATTGCATCGTGTTCGGGATAGGAGTTAGCCCGGACATGGGAAACGAGGTGCGTTTCGTACTCCGAGTGACGGAACGTGTCTCAATTCCCTAGCCGCCGACGCTTCGGATCATCCATGATGGAGTTAGGTCTTGTTGTGTTTTCATGTGCATTCATTTCATATTAATTGTGCAATTCGACTCCTCGGCCATCATGCCTCGATATGCGTGATTGGTGGCACGAGGATCGAGGCATGCATACATCTGTGAAAATACATTGCTATGCCCCTTTCCTGCTCTCTGTTGCAGCAAATCAAGAATCAGCGTTCTTCCGAGGCTTGGCACGCATTTTAAGAACAGGTGCAAACAGAGGCTAATTGGGGCATCGTCATGGATTTCCGCGCAAAGGCAACCCGGGCATGCATCATTCATCATCCGGAATGGAATCAAGGCAGTCCCTGGCTTGCATGCCAGTTTATTTATTTTCTTAGTTAATTTGTTAATTAATTAGGAATTTGTACATTATTTGGACTGTAATATTCGGACTGTACTATTCTTTCATTCGGGACTGTATATTATTTATTCGGACCCTCTGTAATAAGTGTGCGTGTGTGTGTTGTATGTCTTCCAACCTCACGTCTTTCTCCCTTTTATTTATCCGCTTATGATGGTTAGATTAGGGCATATTTCAATTAGCATACAGTATGATAGCATGTTTCCATTCATTCATCTGTCTTGCATGCACCGGGCTCGGCGCATCATACTAACTGCATTGTATTTTTAATTCCAAGTTGAATACATGTTAGCTGTAGCATTCCATATGCCATGCTTAGAATAGCCGAGCCTGCTATAGTTGCATTTTTGCATGTGTTGCATTAGGCATTTCTGTATAATTAGGATCATGCATGGATTTCTAATTAGTTTCTGTTTTGGCTTGAAGTACTCGGTAAGTTTTACGCTTTAGCATCCTTGCATGCGTGTGAGTGAATGCCATGACAGTATGCTTACCATGAGGCTAATTGATTATGTGATATAACTGCTTGAATGCCTGTGGATGAAGGTTGGGTTATTTGAATTGGGACAATTCATCAAATGTGTGTTTTAAGCCCACTAGATAGTGGCAAAATCATGTTTTCTAAGCCCACCTGAGGGTGGCAAATCCACGTCTTAGCCTACTTGCGAGTAGCACCATCAAACCATTTTCAAATAAACAAACATGAAATGTTTTGTTCCAATTCAGGCGATCCAGTCTATACTTGTATGCTGTGCGCATCACATAGTAATCTAGGCTAATAACTGGAATAAGAACACATAATGTTTTCAAAAACAGATATCATGGTTAGTAGAGGCCGATCTTTGATCGGGCGAGCGGGGGTGCTCACGAAGTGACCTTCCCCAATCGTACCCAAGTTCCCGAGCCGAGGCAACTTTGGTGATGACGGACACGTGGCCTTACGCAAACGAGTCAGGGTTTCCTAAATTTCCCCAAAATAAAATATTTAGGTAGCGACTCTGCATCTGGCAAAGCAGTCCATGTTTGGCACTTCTTTCAAAAATCTGTTTTCTCAAAACGATTTGCCGGATTTGGACTATTTGGTTCAGACTTAGAACCATGACAATTTGAGAGTCCTGAGCTGTAGTGACCCCAAATGAACAGAACGGGACTCACCCTCCCGGTGCGTTCGAGGACGTCTACAATGTCATAATTTAATTGGTAAAAATTAAAAAATAAATCTCAAAAATTATATTTATGATAAAATTTAAATACATTTCGTCTTATGAGTTTTGTAAATTTAATTTATTAAAGGATAGTGGTAAATTACATTTGTCAATATATTAATTTTTTCATATTTTGTAAAGTCTAAAAATTTGTCTAGCATCAAAATTATAATTTATCTTATGTTATAAGATTTACGTAAAAATATATTAGAATTCATTTGTGATATTAAATTTAGGCTTAACATTAGATTTACGCCAACTTATCCTTCACCTATTCATTAAAAATTATCTTTGTCTATTCCCAATTTATATGAATCATTTGACCTATCTATTTATTAAATTAGTAAATAGATATTTGTAAGTATTTTTTATAGTAATTAAAAATTTTGAACTTAGTTTAAAAAAACTATATATTTATGTTTAAAACAATTAAATGAATAGTTATATATATTTATGGATGAAAAAATTATCTAAGATAGAGCCACCCTAAATTGTAAGTCATATTGTAGTCCTAATAAATTTAAATTTTATCATAACTTATCAATTCATGACTGATATGAGCAAATTTGGAGGGTTTTAATATAAGATTAAACACTAAAAAGTAGTTAAGAAAATTTAGTTCAAGTCGATTTTTTTTTGCCAATAATTCTTGATTTAAGCCTCATCTTTGGGGAATCGTCTAGTTCATGTCCAATCCATGAGTTAGTAGACCCACCTATTTATTTAATTTTTAATTAGTAAATATATTTTAAAAAAAATTTATAACAAAAATAGGAATTATGTACGTATTTGTTTGGTGTACTTATTAACAATTTGAAAATTAATTAAGAAATTATGTAGTTATTCTTAAAAGAATAAATTACATTGATAGTCCTTATATTTTAACTCTTGTGTTATTTTTATCCTTGCAATTTTAATTTGCTTGATTTTGATCTTGAATTGTAATTTTGTCTCAATTTGATCCAATTGTTATAATTGCTAGTGTTTTTATTTTATTTTATTTTATTTTATTTTATTTTATTTTATTTTATTGTTATTAAAAATACATACATGAGTAGCATCTATTATAATTTTATAGATAAAATAATAAATTTGTTCAATTCAGTAAGTTAATGTCAACCAACTCGATAACTATTTTATTTTAAAAACCTTAACCGACATTATCAATTGGACTAAATTGATACAAAATTTAAAATTAATGGTCAAAATCAAGATAATTAAAATTACAGAGATCAAATTGACACAAGAAAAAAATCCAAGGACTATCGATATAATTTACCCTTCTTAAAAGGTATATTTATATTTGAAAAACTATTTAAAACTAGATTAGGTTAGAACTTGAATAAAAAATTGATGGATTATTAAAAATATTTAATAATTATAAATTTAAATTTGATCAATTTTTCATTAATTTATTTCGTAATAGAATTAGGTTGTTTGATAGTTATAATTTATAGTTCCAATTTTTCTTTGTATTTTTTAAAAATATTTTAAAATTATATATAATTATAATTTCTTTTGGAACTTTCCTTTTCAATATCAAATTAGTTATAACTTGAATTATATATAATTTATTTTTGACTTCTCATCTACAAAAACTAACAATGAGCATAAATTATTTTTTGAACATTGTAAAGAACAAATAAAGAAATATATTATCAATAATAATAAAAAATATATATTTTTATTTATCATGTGACATCTCACACTACATTGATAATAGCCATTAATAATAAAACTTATTACAATAATACAAGAATAATATATCAGATAATAAATCACATGTGATCACAATAATTTTTATAATTATACAAAATTACCCAAAATGATATATAAAAAAATAATATATGATCCATATTCAATTTTTTTATAGTAAAATTCACGCTTAATCTTAACCACACATTAGTTTTTTAAATCAATTCATCACCCAAACTATTTTCTATTCTTTTAAGTAATATTGACATTTTCAAAACTCACCCAAACAATACTCTAACCGAGCTCATCATCATTCTTGTTGTTGCTATGCTCACCACCTCCACTAACCACTATGCAACTCCGGTATAGTTTTTTATCTTTGCAAATTTAAAAAGACAATGTTGGAGAAATAAAAAGGTACCGTTAGAGTTTTAAAGAGTTAAAAATAAAAAATGAAAAAAATGTGTGGTTTTAGTTTTTCTTATTCCATATATGGGTGATAATTTTTTTTTTAATTCATAAATTATGGAACATTGTTCATTATTTAAAATTTTATTTATTGATGGGCAAGTCAGTTAAATGTTTTTAATATTTTACAAATAAAAAAATTTGAAAATTTTGTTTGAGAAATTAAATAAAAATGGCCAAATCATAAAGAGCAATATAAAACGTCATATTCTAAAAAAAAATCATAATTGTATTATCAATTTACATATATCAAAAATAATAATAACAACAATGTAAAAAATACACAAACATCCACCAAAAAAATAAAAATAAAACTTCAAATTAACTCCCAAAACAAAGATAGTTAAACAGGATATATATATATATATATATATATTATCAATTTAGTTGGAAAAAAAAAAGTCATATAGAGGGGCAAAAAATACTCACACAAAAATAGAAATTTACAAAAAAAAAATAAAAAATAATAATAATACAAACAAACAAACTTGAAATAAGTTTGAACTATTGACAAAGAAGGAGACTAATTTTTGCATCATTACATTTTGAGAGGAGTTGGCCGGGTTGAAAAAAAGATCAAATGTTGACTATTCTAAAGAGAGAATTGTATTGAATTTTTAATTTGATTGAGTTTTTAAAATTTTAGGATTTATGTTATTTTTTAGAAAGGATGATGGTGGCTTACCATAGTATTTTGAATTTTGAAATTTAAAATCATAGATAATTAGTGCCTTTATTTTTTTTTATTTGAATCGTTTTGATCAATATTATTTTTGAAAAGAGTGAGGGTGACTTATCATATTATTTTGAATTTTAAAATTCAAAATCATAGATAATTAGAGTTTTTTTTTTAATTTCTTTAAAAATTAACAAATTAACAAAATTAGTTTGGGAGTTTGGAGCTCTTACAATCAATGTTTTTAAAAAGTCAATTTTCCTTATATATATAGATTTTGAAAAGATGGTTACAAGTAATTTTTCAGCTTTTAATTTACTTTGAGTTGCATCATCTTTCTACTTTTTTTACATATTTTTAAAAAAAAAAAATCAAAAAAACCCCAAAAAATTAGCTTTTAACCATATTCCTAAAACAACCTTAACATTATTAGAACATGCAGTTCACAATTTTTACTCTACCCATTGAAAGATTTGACATGCTGCTAAAATAGTTGTATTTAAGGGGAAGAAAAATTTGTCTTTAGTATTTTTTTTTTATTTGTGTAATTTTTTTTCTTAGTTTTTTGATCCATCTATAGTGTAAAAGAATAAAGAAAGTAAAAAGTTCTAATTTTTTTTTTAAAAGTTTTATAAAGACAAAAGGCAAAAAAAATTGTCTTTCACTGGACATTTTGTCCTTTTGTTTTTTTAATTTTTTTTTTAAAAAATTGGTGCATCTAATTTAGTAGAGCCTAAAAAAAATGAAAAATTAAATAAATTTCACTGAAGAATAAAATAAAATAAAATTATTAAAAAAATCAATCAAAAACAACAATATTTTCCATTTTTTAAAAAGTTATTGCATAAAATTTAAGTGTTATATGAAATTCCACTTGACATTAAGTTTCATCTAATTTAGTAAGGTTTTTTTTTTTGACTTTTTGACTAATTTAGTTGGATTAAATTAGCTCCGTTTAGAATGTACTTTTAATTTTTATTTTATTTTATTTTTTTGATTTCAATGCAATGATTGTAAGAAAAAAAAGTGAAATGATTATGTTTTAGATATGACTGTAAACACAAATTTCGTAGCTACAATTAAGACACGAAGTAAATACACAAATAATTAATTTTATTGATTATAATAAATGGGTACAATTCTCTGTGGTTTGCTCTATTACAGAAGAACAAATCATCTGATTCGATCTCTGAAATGGGTTATAATCCAACGGCTGTAGAAGATTGTTGTTGAATCAAACAAGTTGATGTATTTCTTCAAGTCTTCGAATGGAGAAACTTGGAGAAGAAAGGCTTGATTGAGGGCTTGAACGGCTGGATCTCGAACGAGTCTTGAAATGATCTCTTTGAAAAGAGAGACCAAATTTGTATTTGTAACTTGAAAGGATTGCCACAAGTTTGGAGTGCTTGATAATTATTTCTTTTAAGTTTGAGGAACTTTAGAGAGAATTTTAAAACGAGAATTTGCTAGAGTCTCGAAATTGCTTAGGAGCTTACAAGACCATTAGCCAAAAAAATGTCTCCCCTCTCATGGTGAGAGTCTTTATTTATAGGCTTAGGAGAGAAGGATCAATTTTGGAAACTCCGAAATTGATTTGAATTTTCAAGAAAATAACAATTTATTTCTTAATTTATGGACATGATTTGCATTTAAATTTGAATTATTCTACTAAATTTTGATAAAATATTTTCATGGATTCCACACATTTGGTGTGACTCATAATTTAAAATGGGTTAAGATCCATAATTTTAGTTGGACTCACATCCATTTAAAAATTTGACCACCTTAATTTTGATTAATCAAGAAAATTTATTTGTCTTGATTATTCAGGTAGCAATCAAGACACATAAAAATTTGAGTATTTACAAATTGCCTCCACTTTAAGATTATGATTTGATGCTTGTTTGCTAATATCAAAATTGAGATTTGAAGTAGATTGATCATGTTTATGATGTAAGAATTTAATTGTGAAGGTCTACCATGTATATATATATATATATATATATATTTTAACATAGCGTCATTGGCTCTCTCCCACCTATGGAAGGTAATGTCAAGAAGCAAGGCTAGAGTTTTAGCTTTTGGTCCTGCCGCCAATATGCATTACTTCTCCCTATTTACTAATATAAATTATTGATGATGAATTCCTTGTGTTGCTCATTCTCACTCAAGCCTATGTTGATAAGCAACATTGGAGACTGTGGAGTGGACTATTACTTGTGCCAATCAAGGTAACACTTATATATATATATATATATATATAATATTTATTATATATGTATGCATATAACATTCATTGATTGTGAGCATGGTAGCACAAACAACCTCTTTTCTTGCCCGCATGATGTCCCTATAAGTACCACATGCTTTGAATGTCTTTGACGTTTTTTTTTATTTTATTTTTTATTTTTGCGTGGTCTGCACAAGCATGTTGTAGACATTTCATTTTTGATTGCCCTTAAGATTTAGATATTTTATTTCAAACACCCGATGATGAAAGTTACACTGTGTAATCTTTTTGAATTCTCAGCAAAGAAATTTGGATTCAAGCTTTAATCCCAAACCTTACACTCCATTTTGGCCAAACTATTTTAGACCTTAAAACCCTCTTTTTCAAAATATTTTTTCAAATGTTTCTACAATGTTTCGAGGCTCGCATTTCATTTAAAAGAGTGGAAATAAATTAAAGGGAGGCGAAATCTTTGAAAAATCTTTAATAACATCTTATTTATAGGTTTGGACTTAAAGGAAATAAGAGGGGAGGAAAGAAAACTAGTTTAGGAAGATGTTGGGCATCAATCCGTTAAGATAGAAATGAGCAGCCTTCACTAAATTAGGCATATCTCTTTGCACACATCATTGGAAAGTAGACTTCTGGGGCTTCAATTTAGACTTAAGAATCATCTAAAATTGAGTTCGGATGAGGAGATATGGCCAATTGAAATTGGGCCTGAAATGTAGATTTTTGGACTTGGCCGAGTCCATTTAGAACCGGTCGTGCCCCATTTAGGCCCAGCTGGGTCTCAATTTCCAGAGTTGCTTTTTAGGTCTGGTTGTGTGTTTTTGGGCCCGGCCAAGTCTCAATGATAAGAAATAGAACAGCTGGCGGTAATTCGCCAGCTGTTGTTTTTTGAAGATATTTTCGATCATTTTGGCTCAAATTCTATAAATAGAGCCCCTGCATTCAGGCTTAAAGGTTGGCAAAATTTTCCAAAAGCTTTGAAGAGCTGAAAAGACCTCATTCCATCTTTCTTCCTCCTTTGACCTTCAAACCTTCTTTAGCTATATATATACACAATACATACACCATTAGAGCTTGTTCTTCAAGCTTTTTGCTAGAGTTTCAAACCTTATTTTATAAACTTGAGGGTGTTTGGAATCTTGTTTGATCAACAACCAAAGCTTGTTCTCTTCAAAAGGTATAAGTTTGTCACATTTTTCTTTACTTTCATTTCAATCTTTTACTATCTTTTTCTTGTGTTTTCCTACTGTTTTGGATCCATTCCAAGTGTTGGAACTTGGGGTTGAAGAGCTACCAAAGGTAAAGAGGCCTAACACCCTTTCCTGCACCTTATCCCATAGCTCACACCCTTTGTTTTTGCACTATTTTCTTTGGTTTTCACATTGATTTTCAGAGTTTAGAATGGCTGAAAAACATGGTTTAAAAGTCTCAAAAGTGGAGGGGTTAGCCACCTCTCATTGATTTTGCTTACTAGCTTTATATCTCTTGCTTTTGTCTATCTTTTTGTGCTCTTCAAACATGATTTTTGGCCACTGTTTTGGCATATTAGGGGTTGTTTTAGGGCTATTGTAATTTATTTCATTAGTGTATGCTTTGAATATCTAGCTTGTTGCATCACAAGTTCGCATGTATAGCTTGTTGTATGTTGTTCTTGGCCTTTCTTTGTTTAATTTCCATATTAAGAGCCACATTTTAAATAATCAACTTATCATTCATTTCTTTGATTTGAGAGTTGTTTCAATCGGTTCATTGTAACAACCCTCACTTCAACTTAGTCATACTTGCATACATTTATGTATGATCTTGTTTTGTTATGTGCATTTGCAAATCCTGTCTTGTTTTGCTTGAGTGTTGCTTGCATGCTTTGTTCTTGCCTGGTGTGTTGCCGAGGTCATCTTAAGCCTAGACACCTTGGAACCTTTCCACACTTAGAACTATCTTGGAACCACTTCGGTTGACCTCCATCTTCACCCTGGCATATTGGCCTAGATGTCGTCATCTAGGCCGAGGTGTGCGTCACCTAGGCCGAGATGTTATTATCTAGGCGTCCTAGATCCTTGATCCTTGCACTTAGTGATTTTGTTCCTGGAATGGTATGACCTAGACCGAGGTGTGGCACATCTAGGCCAAGGTGTGGCACAGCTTAGTCAAGTGTTGTCCATTCAAGCCGATGTCGTTGTTACCCTACTTGCCGAAGCTTTGCCCTTAACCGAGATCATCACTTGCCGGAGTGCTCTTGCCGTCTAGCTTGTTGAATACACTTTGTCATGGTCTTGTCTTGTCAGTCAGTCACCTTTTTGAGTAGAGCCAATCAGCCGATGCCACGTGTCCCAACAGAGGGTTAAGTCAGTGATTGTCGAGAAAAACATATCATTTTGTATCAAATCTTGTCTTTTAGAGAGAGAGATTCTAGGAAGAAGGAGGAGAAGCTTTTGAGTGAGAGAGTGGACCTCCAACCTTGACCGTGGGAGTTTGAACCGTTAGATTCAAGTTTTGAGGTTAGAATCTTAATCTGCTCTTGTTGTTCTTATTGATCGTCCAGCTGCATTGCATGATCGAACTTGTTCTGCATGCTCTGCATTGATTTATAGTTGGTTTTAGTATGAGAAGATAGTGTTCATGTGTTCTTGAAGAAAAGTCTTGTTTTGATCCGAAAGTTGCATCAAGAACCATGTTTTTGTGTTTGTTCTCACAAGATCTTTGAGTATGGGTACCCAGGTCCATGTTTTCGAACTCATAGCACGAAATCTCAGACTTTGTAATAACAAGTTATGATTTTAGCATGCATGTTTTTCGTCTTCTCCATCTTCATGTTCTTCATATTCTTCATGTTCCTCAAAGGGAAACCCAGATCTTCCCGACTTCGCTTTTAAATGTGGCCGTCGGAACCACACCTCGGCGAGAAGGTGTGGGACCTCGGCCAAGACCTGGTTGGTGCCCAACATGTTTTCCCCGAGATGAAAAACAGTGTTTTGTTTTGATTTAACTTAGTTTTGAAGAACGCCGAGATCATCCGTTTGCATGTGAATCTTGTTTGAAAGTACGTTCAATAGACTTTGCCATGTGTTTGTAGGACTCGGACTTTTGCCTTGACCCCGACGTCTGAAGGACTAAGTGAGTGGTATTTTTAATAAAGCTATGTTATCAATATTTTGATGAGCTTTGCTTTGCTTGTTTTGAAAAGTGTTTGTCAAGCATGAATGATTGTCCCTATTTTGTGTATCAAGTATTATATTTGTTTTGATGACATTCTCGGAAAGTCCTTAGTGTCAGGGGACTATAATGCAACTGCACCCTTGTTTTGAAAGTCCTTAGTACCAGGGGACTATAATGCAACTACACCATCGCTTGAGATATCTCCCTTGTTTTGTCTTGTTTTGCCACTGACGGTTTACCGCGTGGGTTTGTTTTGTCCGGAATGTCATCATTTGCAATATGTTGATGCTAGTAAGCATCCTTTGAAGCTTTGAAGATTTGTTAGATGGACGAGGTCCATCCCTTGTTATATAAATTTTTGATATGTATCGTTTTGAAAAGACTCTGACTATTATTCATGCAAACCCTTTATTATTTATATCATTCACTGAGTATCCAAGCTCACCCTCTCTATATATATGTAGGTGATGAGCAAGAAGGCAGTGACGCTTATATGTGATTCGCGAGCTTGTTTGGATTTTTGTTATGTTGGCAATCTTGAAAATTATGCTTCTCGACTTGTAATACTTGTATTTAGCATACGTCGGCTTGAGAAGCCTTTTGATCAAGATGTAATATATGCTTTACTTCATTTGTAACTAAGTTGTAACCCATGTGGAGATGTATGCCATTTCATTCGACTTACTCACAGCTCTTATGGACTAATTAGATTTGTATGTTTTGCTTCTGTACTTGTGAGCCCCATATATTTATACTCTGGTTGTGTGTGAATTTTGAAAGTTGGCCTTCGGTAATCTCGGTTTGGGGTCGTGACATTGATGGTTGTTCAAAACATGAGCTAAGGACCTATGCTTAATGGCTTAATCTTTACGGAGATTCATTGTCAACGACATGGTCTCCCTTTCATGTTAAGAATCACTTATCGATTGATGTGCTTCTCATTTAGTGGACGTAATCACCACCTTGGACAAATGGATTAAAGAATGGGAAAGAATAATGAATTTTGCTTAAAATGAACCAACCAACATAAAGAACATGAGTTATACTGCTTGGGCTCGGCCGGACGTTATGCCGAGTTTATAGTGTCAAGAGTCGTCACACGTCAACTCATGGTGTTTTGACAAGCATCTTTACTTCTCCCTTTTGAGCTCACTCCATAATAAAGGGGAAGGGATGGTTGTTATTCATTACATTCATTGATCTTTGTCCAAATTGTGGCCGAAATCATCAAGCAAGCAAATTGCTTATTGATGGTTTTGGAAATGATTCCAACCTTCTCTTGAGGCTTTCCATGAAAGTGAAGTGTGAGAGGGACAAATAGAGCTCATAAAATTTTGTTTGCATTGTTTTCACCTTAGAGCACAAAAATAGAGTTTTGCATAAAATTAGGGCACGATCGGCCTTATTTGGGCCCAGTCGGGCTTCATTGAGGGCCGGCCAGCCATCAATGTTTGGTAAGGCAGTGTGTTTTGTAGAAGCAGAGGGCAGCGACTGAAGGTGAAACAGGACAGATTCCAGGAAAGGTAGACAGAGTTACTTCTGAAATTGCTACGTGCATGCCGTCCTTATGCTTCCATTGTAAATTGTAAATTAATGATCTCAATATTGTTGTAATTATTATCATCGTAATTAATATTGTTGTAGCAATGATTTGTTAGATAGTTAGCTTATTTTGTTATAATAAATTAGCTAGTTAGTTAATTATGGCTTAGCTAGTTAGTTATTTATTCATTCACTTAGCCTTGTAATTGTTAGTTTAATTTGGATTCTCGGACCCTCTTGTATGAGGGAAAAATATGTAATAATGTTGTATGTCTTCCAACCCCACGTCTTTCTCCCTTTTATTTACCTGCTTATGATGGTTAGTATAGAACATCATGTTTATTTAGCATTTCCATGTTTGCATACACTCATTTCATGCACATTTGGGTTCGGCTCATCATATTAACCAATGTCAATTTCAATTTCATTGCTTGAAAATGTGATATAATGCATGCCTTGAATTGGATATATACCATGCTCATAGCCGAGCTTATAAAAATGGCATAAATGTATGCGTTGCATTAGTCATATTGCATTGTTTAGAAGCATGCATTTTTTTTTTCTAACCATTTTGCTTTGCTTGGCTTGGCTTGGAGTACTAGGTGATGAGTAATTTTGAGTTTTAGCATGATGCATTACGTGTTAGTGTTATAATATCAAGCATATTTCCATGAGGCAAATTGCTTAATTGATATATTTGTTTGAATGCCAGTGCATAAAAGCTAATTGCGAGAATTGGGATAAATTGATTAATGTACATACAAATTCACATTTTCAAGTGATGAGTATCAAAAATAATTTTCAAACAAACATGAAATCAAAGCGTTCCAACTTTTACAAATTAGTTTATACTTGTGTGCAACACATAGTAATGTTAGCCTAATAACTGGAATAAGAGCATATAGTGTAAATAAGAATCACATCATGATTAGTAGAGGTCGATCTTTGATCAAGTGAGTGGGGTGCTCAATTTATGACCTTCCCCTCTCGTACTTAAGTTCCCGAGCCAAGACACTTTGGTGATGACGAATAAGTGGCCTTTGGCATGAGTCATGGGTTTCCTAAATTTTCCAAAACAAAATATGTAGGTTGCGACTCTGTAATCTGGCAAAGTAATCCATTTTTGGCATTTGATTTAAACTTTGATTTTCTAAAAAGAATTGCCGGATTTGGACTCTTTTTGTGTTTTCACTATTTCACATTACACTTATGAAATCAGATTTAGAACCACGGGAGTCCGAATTGTAGGCCTACTGTATCTAAAAGGAGCACAAAAAGCAAGCTACAGTTTCTGGCGACTCTGCTGGGGAATTAGAAAACTTAACTTGAAATTCATGATGTGAAATTTTATCTACCTATATATGTGCTTTGCATTGCATTTGCATTGTTACTTTAAGTCACTGTATTTTCCATCTACTATTCCTAGGACGGCTTGCCGGGGGCTTGCCCAAAAGCATGCCAAAAGGCTGACCGGTCATGGGCTCTGCCATGTTGGAAACATAACCCTTGGATTTGGATTACCGCTATACCATTTGATCCTCCTTTCATTTCTCAGTGTTAGGTGTGAGAGGCATATTAAGTAGTCTTGCTGAGGTACCCCTTTTGACCAATTGGCCTAGTGCATATAGTACGCTCTAGTGACTTTTCAAACATAGGACAGGATGCCCTCCTATTTTACTAGGCTATTGTGATATCATTTGTTTGAATAGTAAAGCTGTAGATCACTCCAAAAGCTAAGACAGGGAAACCCTAACCTCTTATAGAGGTGTTTTGAGTGCTTTTGTGCAAAATGTGAAACCTTTGGAAATATGTGATGCAATCTTGGGAGAGTCTTAATCTTGAGGCAATTCCTTTCAAACTTGAGGGTCATGTCAAAATCAGAATTTGGGTCGAAATCTTGGGGTTTGTGTTTGATATGGGTGAATTTTTAGCAAAGACCAAAACTAGGGCCAAAAATTTTATCTTGCTTTATTGTAACCTGCATGCCTCGATATCCTGATCTGATGGGGCATTTGTTTTAAATGCTAGGTTTGTTTGAGCCAAAGAAGGAGCAGTACCCAACTCAGCAAAGGCCCAACCCAATCTGACCCGAAAAACCTTAATCCATCCAAACCCAAAAAAAAAACTACTCAGCAAACGTCCAGTCCATCTGATCCCCAAAGGCCAACTCAGAAAAGATCCGTCCAAATGCCAAAAGACCCATTCTAAAAAGCCCAATCGAGTCAAACTTTTCTAGACTAATCCAGTTCAGATACATCAAGTATAACCGGGTCAAAATCCTTCTTAGTCAGCTCTCAACTTTAACCAATCTATTTCCCTGATTGCCAACATTAGCAAACCTGTGATGGCTCAGAGTCCAGAAGACGTCGTTGCCATAATAACGACCCTAAACTTGGGAATTGCCATGCAAGATGAAACCAGTACTGAAATACAACGCCCATCTAGGGCATCTACCACACATTTAGCATTGGACCCCCAGCCGAACTTTGACCCACCTCCACCAGCTGAAGATTTGCAAGGACCAGATCCTCGAGAAGGGTTGGCTCAAGCTCGAGTTTTCAGACCCATGGTGCAGCCTAATGAGGGCCTTTTTCCCTTTGATATTAATGATCTCGACCCGACCTTGTTAAAAATTGCTAACCTTGAGAAGCAATTCAAAAAGGCACATAGAATTAGCTCCATACCCGACATTGAGGATGGGTACACCGAGGCTATCGTAAGGTTCCCAGACAGATTCAAAATGACACCTATTGACTGTTTCGACGGGTCTGGAGATCCGATGGTACATATCCGGCTTTTCTTGGATGTCCTGAAACTGATGGGTCTAACTAAGCCTCAGAAACTCTCTCTGTATAGAAAAACCCTATCGGGTATAGCAACCATTTGGTACGCCAAGTTGGAGGATAAAGTGAAGCAGAACTGGGAAGATTTGGCTGAGACATTTGTCAATCAGTATTCTTATAATACCCAAATTGAAATGACCACCCAAGAGGTTGAAGCAATCTATCAGAATCCTATAGAACCTTTTGTGGAATTTGTTGCAAGGTGGAGAGCAAAGACAGCACAAATCACAGATCGACCTTCTGAGAGGGACCAAGTGTGAATAGTGGTACAGAACCTTGAGCCTAATATGTTACAAAAGTTAATAGATATGCCACTATTCATTTTAAAAAATTTGCATCAATTAGATATTCAGATTGAAAGTGCGTTTAACAGAGAGATTATTCCTACGGCACGCGAACGAACAAGGAGGGTGTTTTCTAGGAGTAACAATGCTAGCAATAGAACTATTTCCAAACCCATTGAAATCAATACTATTGCCACTCCTAAAACTGCCAACCCTTTCGCCAGTACCAACCTACAAACAGGTAGCCCAACCTGAGCTCAAGGCAGAACTTTCACCCCTCTCTATATGAGCCTAACTAGCGCACTAAAAGTCCTGATGGAAAGAGGGTATCTTAAACCCCTTGATCCCCAACCTCTTCCTAACCCACTCCCTGCTAGACATAACCCCATCAAATATTGTGCGTATCATCAACAGCGTGATCATGGCACCGATCGTTGCTACCGCCTTCGTCATGAGGTTTAGAATCTCATCGACAACCAGACAATAGCTCCACCTCAAGAACCGAATGGAACCCCCAACCACTTCCCATCCGTGACCTAGCACCTCTTCTACACCTTAACCTCATCCACACACTACCTCCTACCTTCGACTGTAGTATATATATCACTCCGGCCCATTTACCCAAGCCTGAGATGTTCATTCCAAAAAGCACGAACTTATGCATGATGGATGCACTTGAATCCCAATTATCTCAAACCCCAAAACTTAACAATAGCCCAATTCCAGTCCAATCTACGCCAAAGAGTCCAACCCAACCTATTCATCAAGACCAAGTTGCGTCAAATACACTGCAGGCACCAATGGCCGAACCCGCTACCCCTGAGTTGTTGGGCATGATTGAAGATCTTTAGAGAACTGTGGCAGATTTAGCCTTTGGGGTCTTGGCTCCATCATCGACCACATCATATGCCAAAAGGTTCACGTCAAAAAGCTCTGCAATCTTGGGGCGAGTTGCAGTTGGAAATGGCCAACCCGAAGCTCTCTTAAGTCTGGGTGATGACATACCAACAACAAATGGGCCTCGCTTTGATATAGCCACCCAATCCCTTGGCCAAGCTGAAGCAAGTGGCAAGAATAAAACCGGGGCATGTATCTATCCCTATGTATATCTTCAGTGGGCTATTGAGACCTTGAAGGTCAAAGGGTTGAACAAGAAGTGAGTGCTCGTAGTTGTTACAAAGACTGTGGATGACACTTTTGTTACTCAAGTTGAGAGCATTTTGAATCAGGGACAAACAATGAAAAGGGATACTTTACTAGAAACATTTATCCTGATTCCAGGCCCAAGCCCATAAATACCCAGCTAACACCCGTCAACCCATTTGCCAATGTTTCTAAACTTGGTGCTTCCTCCTCCCAAAATCGAACCTTCGCCTATCTCCACATGAGCCTAACCTATGCGTTGAAGGTACTGATGGAGAAAGGGTATCTCAAATTGCTCAATCCTCGACCTCTCCCTAATCCTCTCCCACTTAGACATGACCCTACCCAATATTAGGCATTCTATCAGTAGTATGGTCACCATATTGATCATTGCTTTCGCCTTCGCCATGAAATTCAAGACTTGATTGACAATAAGGTCATCACCCCACCAAAACCCAGAGGTGTCAATAAACCTCTCCCTAACTGCAATAGATTGCCAGCCCATAGCATAAATACCATCCATGGTTTGCCAACAACAAACATTGACCCCAACCAGCACGGCCAAGGAGATGTGTGGGGACAACTAGGATAATTGTGAGGCTCAGTTTGTGAGACACAGTTTAAAAGTTTAAAATAAATCCTACTGGGTGTGGACGTTAGTATTGTTGAATTGAAGGCAGGTCTGGACCTTCCCGTGGGCTACTTGAAGTTGTTTTTGAAATTCTGCAGGTGGACTTGAAGAGTGAAAACCCCTTTTGTCTCAGAGATGCTTATTTTGTTTTGAGTTGTGTCCTATAAATAGTTGTGTTGTGAGTTTTATTTTCTTTGTCGTTTCTTGCGTTGTCGCGTCAGTTGAGTCTTTTCTTTTGAGTTGCTCTTGTGTACCCTCGAGTCTTTGTTTTTTTTGTTTTAATAATAAGAAAGTGGGAGTCAAGTTTCTGATCATTTTGTTGTGCCTATAATAACGTGTGTAACCTTTCGAAACTAGGAAAACTTCAAAATTGTTTTTTGAATGAGATTCTGTTAATGAGCTCGAGTGTTGAGAAGGCTCCTCCAAATGGTTTGAGTGGGTTCTGACTTATAGGTGCAAAGTCCTTAAGTTGTCTCTTTTGTAAAACCTACGAAGATAGGTTCAGAATTGTGCGTGGTATTTTACATTGTTTCGGGGATTCTCTTCGCCATTAGGCGATCATTTTGGCCAGCACCAGGCAGCTTTCAGACTTACAAGTACAAGGCGACTTTCAAACCTCATAATCATAGAATTTTTCTCCCTGATATTTTCATTACATGAAATGGATAAAAGAAATCAAAAAAGAAAAAGAAAAGAAAGCAACAAAAGAAAGAGAAACCAGAAAGAAAAAAAGAAAAAGAAGAAAAAGGAAAAAGAAAGGAAAAAAAAGAGAAAAAAGAAAGGAAAAAGGAAGAAAAAAGTCAACTATCAAGCAAGGGGTTATAACATGCCCGGGGGGTACCCGCGCGCGTTAAACAGTTCGGACCCCCGAGATCCCTTTGATCTATTCTCACGAGTGCAATGTGAAACGTGGATGAGAGTCCAGATTTGGCAACTTTTATTGAAAATCCATTTTTATTGCAATTTTGTCAAAAATGGACTGCGTCATCAGATCTCAGAGTCGCCACCTAATATTTTGGGAAATTAGGAAACCCATGACTCGGTGCCAAGGCCACTGTTCGTCGTAACCAAGGATGCTTGGCTCGGAACCTTAGGTATGAGAGGGGAAGGTCAATAATGAGCACCCCCGCCCACCCGATCAAAGATCGGCCTTTACTAACCACGATATGAATTTTATTTTATTTATATGTTCATGTTCTGATTAGTTAATAAATCCTAAAATTTACTATGTGAAGCATACAAGTATAGACTATGTCACCCATTTTGGAACAACTTGATTTCATGTAGTTTTGAAAGAGTTTTGAAAATGTATAACCCAAATAAATTGAGTTCACAAACATGAAAATCAACATCATTCCAAATTAAGCGACACAACCTCCATCCACTGGCATTCATAGAGTTATATCACATAAGCAACTAGCCTCATGGTAGAATGCTGGACATAGTAAGAAAAACACACACACACGGGATGCTAAAGCATAAAAACTCACATGTTGGATGACCCGCGAACAAGCTACAAAACAAAGTTAGTAAAACATGCATGATCTTATATACAAAATCCTAATGCAATTCACTCATGAGATGCAACTAAAGATTCGGCTTCTAAAATATGATATGTGAATCATCTCAAGAACGTGAGGTAGCGCACATAATCACATAGGAATTGATTAAATCCACAAATGCAAACTTAGCCGAATCAAGATGCATGAAACATGGATGCAAAACATAACTATGATGAAAAATAAATATGATGTTTATGTACAAATAAAGAAAGCAAGTAAAAGAACGGGATAGAAAGAAGCGGGGCGGGGAATTATTACAACGCTCTGAATAAATTATTACAAACCAGATAAGAGAGAGAGAAAGGAATATTACAACAAAATAAAAACCTCACAAACTCTCAAAATAAAATAAATTAAAATAAAATAAAGAAACTTCATGTGCGCCGGAAAATGTTTTGCTTGACGTAGGAAGACTGCTCCGTTCTGTTTGGGGAAACTTATTTTTTGCGGAGCACTATTCATCCCGAGGTACTATTCATTGCCGGAAGTTACTATTCATCATGACAATTACTATTCACCTTTCTTGATCGTTATTCATCTTACCGGGCATTTTTTTCATCCGCTGTTACTATTCATCACCGGAGGTACTATTCATCGATGGGGCTATTATTCATCGTCGGAGTTACTATTCACCGCCGGAAGTTACTATTTACCGCCGGAGGTTACTATTCACCACCGATCACTATTCATTTGGCGGGGTCACATCTTTTAACAAATTAGGTGGTTCGACCAACCATTTAAAGTGATAAAATTACAACAATTTATAAATAGCAAACTACAACATTTTATGTAAATTACAACAGTTTATATACAACCATAAATTACAGCAGATAAAGTAATAAAATTAGGTGGTTCAACCGACCATTTAAAGCGATAAAATTACAACAATTTATAAATAGTAAACTACAACATTTTATGTAAATTACAACAGTTTATATACAACCGTAAATTACAGCAGATAAAGTAGTAAAATTAGGTGGTTCAACCGACCATTTAAAGCGATAAAAGAAAAAAATTATGAAAAACAATAAATAAAGTACTTAAACAAATTATATCACATTTTGAAATTAAATGAAAGTTTGCGAAAACTCACCTTTCGGGGACATGATGAATTTTCTGATTCACAAACTTTCTTTTGATTACCCTCAAGTCTGTGGAATGTGTTCTCAATTCTCAGTTAAAATTTGGAATTACAACTTTAACAGTTCCTTCTTTCTGATTCTTTTTCTCTCAATATTCCCTCGCACCAATTCCCTTTTTTTTTTATTCTCTCTCCCAATTTTTTGACTCTTGTAATCTCTCCCCTGCCCAAAAACCCTCATTCCTTCTCTGATCTTCCCCCTTTTATAGAAAATAATTGTAAGAAAAGGACAAAAGAAGAAACGGTGGTAGGAGTTGTTTTCAAAAGATGCACAGTAAAATTACTATGCACTTTATAATATAATAATATATAAAAGAGATTATTAGCATAAATACATGTACAAATACCCAGAAAAATATATAAAAACACACAAATAAGTAAAATTAAAATACATGGACTAATAAAATATATTTTAGTAGGCCAAATATGCAACATAATTTGACCAAAGCGGGTCTAAAGGCACAGAAAACAAAAAGACGCACGATGGGAGTGTAGTGAATTTTTTTTCAAAGGAGGAATAATACCCTTATATAATATAATATATATATATATATATATACAAAAGTATGGTGCGTGGGTGAAACCAGGGTACTGAATAAATTTAATAAAATATTATATAATAATATAACATAATATATATATATATATATAATACATAATAAAGGGAAAGAAAATAGAGAAGGAGTCTAAAATAATTTGGCAAAAACAGGTGTAAGACTAGGATTAAAGTTTATATTCCATCTTTTTATTGAGAATTTTGTGAGATAGCATATTCCTGTTTTCATCATTGAGTAATCAAAAGAAAGCGCCCAAGTCTTAGGGCCGGTCAAAATGGGGTGTCTACAGTTGCCCTTCTTTGACAGAGATCAAAGTCATTTCATGACGTGAGTGAATGTCAAAGCCCAAAGACGACCCTTTTGACAAGGCCGTAAGACTTGGGCAAGCAAACAAGATGCAATGCAAGTGGTTGAACCCGAAGGTTGCCTACGTATCCTTTTGCAAGGAATCAAACCAGCGTAGTTCAGGGGCAGAATGCAAGTGACATGCTCAAAATGCAGTTTGAAGGTTGGACTTACACGCTTCGCGAAGCCAGTTGTTTGAAAATTCATGATTATGCAATGCAATACAATGCCATGGAGTGATGATAAAGATATGAAGATGACAACAATGAAAAGGCAAGCTTCGTGCAAATGATATGAAACATAACAGGGGGTGCATTGCATTAAATGTGCCACAAGATCACATACAAATGTGTCACAACATAATTTTAACTGAGTGAACCAACAGCCTAACGTGTCTTACGCGAAAGGAGGAAAGATGGTGTAAACACCAGACGCACTTGATGTTTTTAACCGAGTAAACTTGTAATCCCAACACGTTTCACGCGATAGGAGGAATGGCAGTATAACCAACAATCTCATACGGAGAGGAAGAAGGTATTAACAAAGTAGAAAATGACAATGGTGTAACCAACAGGCGTATCTCAACGTATTTTATACGAAGAGAGGGAAGGTTTTAACCAGAGAAAATGACAATGGTGTAACCAACAGGCGTATCTCAACGTATTTTATACGAAGAGAGGGAAGGTTTTAACCAGAGAAAATGACAATGGTGTAACCAACAGGCGTACCTAACCGTATTTTATACGGAGAGGGAGAAGGTTTTAACCAAGTAGAAAATGGCAACGGTGTAACCAACAGGCGTACCTAACCGTATTTTATACGGAGAGAGGGAAGGTTTTAACCAGAGAAAATGACAATGGTGTAACCAACAGGCGTATCTCAACGTATTTTATACGAAGAGAGGGAAGGTTTTAGCCAAGTAGAAAATGACAATGGTGTAACCAACAGGCGTATCTCAACGTATTTTATACGAAGAGAGGGAAGGTTTTAACCAATGAGAATGACAATGGTGTAACCAACAGGCGTACCTAACCGTATTTTATACGGAGAGGGGGAAGGTTTTAACCAAGTAGAAAATGACAATGGTGTAACCAACAGGCGTATCTCAACGTATTTTATACGAAGAGAGGGAAGGTTTTAACCAACGAGAATGATAATGGTGTAACCAACAGGCGTACCTATCCGTATTTTATACGGAGAGGGGGAAGGTTTTAACCAAGTAGAAAATGACAATGGTGTAACCAACAGGCGTATCTCAACGTATTTTATACGAAGAGAGGGAAGGTTTTAACCAACGAGAATGATATTGGTGTAACCAACAGGCGTACCTATCCGTATTTTATACGGAGAGGGGGAAGGTTTTAACCAAGTAGAACAACAATGGTGTAACCAACAAGCGTATCTCAACGTATTTTATACGAAGAGGGGGAAGGTTTTAACCAAAGAAAATGATAATGGTGTAACCAACAGGCGTGTCTCAACGTATTTTATACGGAGAGAGGGAAGGTTTTAACCAAGGAGAACAACAATGGTGTAACCAACAGGCGTACCTAACCGTATTTTATACGGAGAGGGGGAAGGTTTTAACCAGAGAAAATGGCAATGGTGTAACCAACAAGCGTATCTCAACGTATTTTATACGAAGAGAGGGAAGGTTTTAACCAATGAGAATGACAATGGTATAACCAACAGGCGTATCTCAACGTATTTTATACGGAGAGAGGGAAGGTTTTAACCAGAGAAAATGACAATGGTGTAACCAACAGGCGTATCTCAACGTATTTTATACGGAGAGAGGGAAGGTTTTAACCAGAGAAAATGACATTGGTGTAACCAACAGGCGTATCTCAACGTATTTTATACGAAGAGAGGGAAGGTTTTAACCAACGAGAATGACAATGGTGTAACCAACAGGCGTACCTATCCGTATTTTATACGGAGAGGGGGAAGGTTTTAACCAAGTAGAAAATTGCAATGGTGTAACCAACAGGCGTATCTCAACGTATTTTATACGGAGAGAGGGAAGGTTTTAACCAGAGAAAATGACAATGGTGTTACCAACAGGCGTACCTAACCGTATTTTATACGGAGAGGGGGAAGGTTTTAACCAAGTAGAACAACAATGGTGTAACCAACAGGCATACCTAACCGTATTTTATACGGAGAGGGGGAAGGTTTTAACCATGTAAACGTCACATCCTAACACGTTTCACGTGAAATGAGTAAAGGTGGATTTGAAATCCAAACGCGTCTCACGCAAGTGGAAGAAGGTATGGTAGAATGACAAGGGATAACCTCTACATGTAGAAGCCACCGATGCTGCTTTTCTTCTTGATCATATTCACAACTTTCCCTATTCTCCAACGGGGTGACAGACTAGGTTGGTTCAGTATCCAGAATTGAGGCGCATACACACTACCTCAACCTATGGGGCTGCCATACAGATTTCAAGCCGGGGATACACCCCTGGGTATTTAAACCAGACTTTAGTCTCGGAAATTCCAAACCTTTTGCGTTCTAGGCATCGCCATTCGAACTCTAGTTTCCACCGTCGCAGTTGGTCTCCTAGGAACTCATTGCAATCACAGGCAGGTGGCTATACCAGACCATCTGAAGTCGTTCGGGCACGACAAACACCAAAGGAATTGCACCTTTAGAGGATTTAAGGTCTCCTAGACCATTCTTAGACCATTGAAGTCATTCGGGCACGACAAACACCAAAGGAATTGCACCTTCAGAGGATTTAAGGTCTCCTAGACATAGGGAGTGCACAAGATGGTGTGATGCGCAAGATAGCGCGATTAAATTGAAATTGCACAAGACAGTGCGATGGAATCGAAATTGTGCGATAGGTGCTTTATTATGCGTTAGATGCACAGAATGAAAGAAGGAATTGTATGCTCGAACCAAATACCGTATACATATACTATGTACAGACAAAATACATACAAATACGGCAATATACACAGACATGCATGTACGGTATACATACATAGATTCAGGGAATATTCTGTTTGCAGCCATCAACCGAAAGATACCGTTACTGAGAAGGCATATTCCGTTTGCTGATGTCAACGCACGTACGCAAAACACGCAAAAAAAAAAAAAAAAAAAAAAAAAAAAAAAAAAAAAAGAAAGGAAAAATGCAAAATGCATAGACACGGGGGTTCGACCCTCTGATCTCAAGTTTGGCCTTCAAGTCCTCGACCACTGAGCCATGCCACTCTTGTGACAAAATATTCAAACAAATATATATATATAGGTATACGAGACATATATATACATAAGACCAAAACAAAACAAAAGAAACATTTGTTTGTGGGGTTTGAACCCCTGACCTTGGGCTCAGCCTTCCAGCCTTCAATCACTGAGCCAAACCACTAAACCTAAGCCACTTTTGTGACCAAAACGTTCAAACAAATATATATAATACATAGATATACAATATATACACATATATGTATAAATATACAATTCTCCCGCCTCTCTCTCTGTTTTTGTCTCACTCTCTCTTCCGTCATCTTCTTCGAGCGTTGTATCTGGCACACGATTTCAACAATCGCGGCGCCTGACCGACAGGCTATCCCATCTTGCCCCGATTGTCAATGATCGTCTCGAGCCTTCCGCCCTCTTTGTATTCTTCTTTGGCTTCATCCTCTTCTTAAGTTGAGGCCTGCGAAAGAGAGAGGCAGAGCAAAAGCCTGCAAACTTTCTCTGCCACCACTCTGCAACCTCTTTCTTTTGCATTACTCTCCTTTGCCATGGCTTCTTCACACGGTTCTCTCACTCTTTTTCCAGACCTGAACGAGTCCACGATAGAGATGACCGAGTCTGACTCTCCTGAACCTCAACCACGAGCTCCTCCTCCTTCCCCTGTTTTTAACTTTCCAGCGATGTCAGTTGAACAAATCATGGCGGCACAGTCTGACATCGAGGCAAACTCGTATACGCTGAGGTCATGTGTAGAGACCGTGACAGCGGTCTCCAACTTGTCCCGTCGGCTGCAGAACAGGCTGTGTGAGGTACATCGGTTAAATGCACAACTTTCCCTCCTCCAACGTATGTACAAAGACGCTCGGGTAGAAATTGGTGTGCTGAAAAAGCAGAACAAAGAATTGAAACGACTGACGACCTCCGTGACTCGATTCGGAGTTTCTTCGCACAACCAATTTGATGGCCGGCGGGGAATAATCTCCTTTGGAAACTCTGCCAAGGCTGAGGCAGAGTCTTCAAAAGCTTCGAAGGAGTAAAGATGAAGCGAGGCAGCTGACGGTAAAGTCAGGCAACAAAGTTGTGTGCAAATGAAGCCGGTTGCAATCTTCGCCGCCGGGTTACTGCCGGAAAACTGAGAAAATGCTACTCTCTCTTTTTTTTTTTTTTGTTTTGTTTTGTTTTTTGTTTTTTTTTTTTTTTTGTTTTTTGTTTTTGTGTTTTGTTTTTGTTTTTGTTTTTTGTTTTGTTTTGTTTTGTGTCTCTGTGATCGGGGATGTCCTCCCCTGACTGCAATAAAATCAGTTTAATTTTTGCACATCGATGGCGTAACTGGCATATCACTTTGAACTTGAAAACATTTTTGTTTGATTGAATTTGAGAGTGATTGAATTTTGAACTCTGAATTGAACATTGATTCTATACTGACCTGAATCAAAGAATGACTTAATGAAAGAAAAACGAAGCAAAAAAAAATCCAAACACACTTATATACACTGACTGGTATGAATACACCGACTGGTATGAAAGGAACACACTTATATACACTGACTGGTATGAATACACCGACTGGTATAAATAAACTGACTGGTATGAAAGGAACACACTTATATACACTGACTGGTATGAATACACCGACTGGTATAAATATACTGACTGGTATGAAAGGAACACACTTATATATACTGACTGGTATGAATACCCTGATTGGTATGAATACACTAACTGGTATGAATACACACTTATATACACTGACTGGTTTGAATTCCTTGACTGGTATGAATACACACTCATATACACCGACGAGTTGACTCGAGTGGTGGAGAAGACAGAATCTCTAACTCGACTATGTCCCTAATTCATTTCCTTGAAATTTTTATTTATTTTTTTTTTTTTCATAAAAATGTTTTGATCAACATGACAGTTAGATTAGCATACTTATTCCATTTTCTGTTTAAAATCATGTAAGCTAAACTGTGAGCACTGTAAATTTTCCCTTTTCAAATCCAAAGAATGGTCTAAGTTTTGCAAAAAATGGAACAATTTTTGAGAAAAATTAGTTAGATTCATTCAAATTAATCAAAACCTATTTTTGCAAATGGCCACTACTCAACTAACATGGAATCAACCATTGGGGTGCATAGTCCCAAACCAGATAATCAAAGGTGATATCTGAACCAAGCCAATCCGAACCGAATGAAGTCGAGCAAAACTGGACCAGACCGAACCGAACTGCCAAATCGAATCGAACCGAACTGAACCAAGTTAAATCAAACCAATTGAACTGAGTAGAACGAAGATACACCAATCAAACACGGATAGGACAACCAAGTCGACTAAAGACACACCAAGCAAACATGGACGAGATGAATGAGTTGAAAAATTATTAGGGCCGAACTTCAAGATGAAGCTACCTACGTATCCTCAAGATAGGAATCAGGCCATCGTAGTTCCGGCTGAGGGTCACTCGTGTATTGACACTCTCCTTTTGTGCTCTAACTTTTGCCAAAGCCGCCCTTTCGGGTTTTCAACCTTGCGAGCTTTTCATTTTTTCATTTTATTATTATTATTTTTTTTTTTTTTTTTCATTTTGTTCATTTCTTTTTTTTTTTTTTTTTTTTTCATTCATTCATTTTTTTTTTTTTTGCTCTAACTTTTGCCTAGGTCGCCCTTCCGGGTTTTCAGCCCAGCGAGCCTCTCAAGGATGGTACTTTTGGTTTTAACTTGTCCATGTTGATTGATTGTGAAATCTCTAGGCTATCTATGAATGACTGCTACACTTGACCAGTAGATATGATGATGTAGGGACTAGGCTAATTGGGTCTGAATTTGCCTCTAGTATTGCCCCTAGTGTAGTGGATAGGACCTCGACTATCTTTCAATAATAAAATTCATTCTCTCAAATTCTGGGTTTTGCCTTTCTGGGCGGTCTTCATTGGGAAACAATTCAGTTTTAACTCTTTGATCACATCCAACATTTTGCCCCTAGTTCAAGGGCTGCTTCAAATCTAAATCACATCTGACCTTCTTGCCCCTAGTTCAAGGGTTGCTTCCAATCTGAATCACAGGCCCTACATAGTTCTGGCTAAGGTTCACTCGGGTATTGACACTCTTCTTTTACGCTCTAACTTTTGCCAAAGCCGCCCTTTCGGGTTTTCAACCTTGCGAGCTTTTCATTTTTCTTTTTATTTATTTATTATTTTTTTTTTTTTTGCTCTAACTTTTGCCTGGGTCACCCTTCCGGGTTTTCAACCCAGCAAGCCTTTCAAGGGTGGTACCTTATTGCCCCTAGTTTAAGGGCTGCCTCCATTTCAGCTATGCAAGCCTCACACTTTTGCCCCTAGTTCAAGGGCTGTTTCAAATCAAAATCACATTCTCTGCCCTGAGTTCAAGATCTGTTTCCAATCTGGATCACATCATTGCCCCTAGTTCAAGGGCTATTTCCAATCTAAATCATATTCGACCTAATTGCCCCTAGTTGAAGGGTTATCTCCATTTGAATCACATCATGACCCCTAGTTCAAGGGCTATTTCCAATTTGGCTACGCAAGCCTTACACTTTGATTGATCATTGAATACTTCTAATCAAGGTTTGAAAGCTAAAGAGCTAAGGAGGTCGGACCTCGAATCAAGAGGGATCCCATGCTGTATAATCAATTCCAGGCATGTCTTCGTAGGACCACGCAAAAACAGTTTTTGAAATCTTTTAACAAAGTGACTAATCACCCGTACTCTTACGAAGATAAGACAGACCCAATTTGGACCAAGCTAGGATCATTCTCAGTACCCACATTAACAAAAATGATTTTATTCATCAAAGGCTTAGCACACCTCTCTTCTTCTTAGTTGATCAAAATTTGCAAATCCCGAGGAAATTCTTCCTCTTTGTTTTCATCAGAGTTTTGGAAAAAGTTTTAAAAAACTTTGGTCAATGCAATGAATTAAGGCACAGAGAAGTAGGCAGACTCTATGGCATTTTGTTTTTTTGTTTTTCTGTTTATTAAAAAGAGACTATGACTCAGCAATGGCAACAGACTTTTGACAACATACTCAAAAGAAAATGACAAAGAGAACCTAGACAGGACAGAAATGTCTAGGTTAGCACTATCGAAATCAACAGACTCTGACTCATTAGGCTGACTCGAGCCTGACTCTAACTCTACAAACTTGGTGGAGTCAAACTTACACTCAATACTCAATTCAGAACTCAGAATAAAACCATTCTCAATTTTGCTAGTCAAAGTGTGGGCCAGCCACAACATTCAAAATAAAGCTCATGCAATCAACAGGTGGTCACTCCCCAAGCACAGAGATGGTCGACTTTGTGGGATATCGACATTTTCTTTTTTTTTTTTTAACAAATTTTTTTTTTTTGATTTTATGTTTTTGTTATTTTTTTGTTTTTGAAGTAATGGTGCTAAACTGAACAGCCTGAGCCACTAATTCGAATTTGAGAACCCCTGTATAGATCCAATACATTACACATAAAGCAGGAAAGAGAACAAACACCCCTAAAGAGGGTAGGGTTATCCTGTCCTAGCTTGGAATGATCTAGGGTTTCACTATTCACACAAGTGGTATCATACATCCTAGAAATGGGAAAGCATTCTGTCCTAATTTGAAAGGTACTATAGCTCACTATATGTACAAGGTTGGCTCTACTTTACGGGTTGAAGCCAAGGTGACGTTACCAAAGAGTCCTTTGGGTCATAACCAATAAAGATCCCAGGAAATCAGAAGAGTCAAATAGCCTCTCTTCAGAGTCTGAGAACCTTAGATAGCAAAGCTAGATAGCAGGGCTACATAGCAAAGCTACCCTTTTGACAAATCTCAAAAGGTTACAACACAAGGCCTCTAAAGTATCGTAAAATAGGTGTAGTGTCACAAAAAGCTTACCTGTGCTCCCACCAGTATCTGGGCAACACAAGGACTTAAAGTGCACCAATGAATGCAATGCAATGAACATATAATTGAAAATAAAGGTCATATCATGGAGTTCGAGTCAAGGTTTCATAAAATCCCCAGCAGAGTCGCCAGAAACTGTAACATGCCCGGGGGGTACCCGCGCGCGTTAAACAGTTCGGACCCCCGAGATCCCTTTGATCTATTCTCACGAGTGCAATGTGAAACGTGGATGAGAGTCCAGATTTGGCAACTTTTATTGAAAATCCATTTTTATTGCAATTTTGTCAAAAATGGACTGCGTCATCAGATCTCAGAGTCGCCACCTAATATTTTGGGAAATTAGGAAACCCATGACTCGGTGCCAAGGCCACTGTTCGTCGTAACCAAGGATGCTTGGCTCGGAACCTTAGGTATGAGAGGGGAAGGTCAATAATGAGCACCCCCGCCCACCCGATCAAAGATCGGCCTTTACTAACCACGATATGAATTTTATTTTATTTATATGTTCATGTTCTGATTAGTTAATAAATCCTAAAATTTACTATGTGAAGCATACAAGTATAGACTATGTCACCCATTTTGGAACAACTTGATTTCATGTAGTTTTGAAAGAGTTTTGAAAATGTATAACCCAAATAAATTGAGTTCACAAACATGAAAATCAACATCATTCCAAATTAAGCGACACAACCTCCATCCACTGGCATTCATAGAGTTATATCACATAAGCAACTAGCCTCATGGTAGAATGCTGGACATAGTAAGAAAAACACACACACACGGGATGCTAAAGCATAAAAACTCACATGTTGGATGACCCGCGAACAAGCTACAAAACAAAGTTAGTAAAACATGCATGATCTTATATACAAAATCCTAATGCAATTCACTCATGAGATGCAACTAAAGATTCGGCTTCTAAAATATGATATGTGAATCATCTCAAGAACGTGAGGTAGCGCACATAATCACATAGGAATTGATTAAATCCACAAATGCAAACTTAGCCGAATCAAGATGCATGAAACATGGATGCAAAACATAACTATGATGAAAAATAAATATGATGTTTATGTACAAATAAAGAAAGCAAGTAAAAGAACGGGATAGAAAGAAGCGGGGCGGGGAATTATTACAACGCTCTGAATAAATTATTACAAACCAGATAAGAGAGAGAGAAAGGAATATTACAACAAAATAAAAACCTCACAAACTCTCAAAATAAAATAAATTAAAATAAAATAAAGAAACTTCATGTGCGCCGGAAAATGTTTTGCTTGACGTAGGAAGACTGCTCCGTTCTGTTTGGGGAAACTTATTTTTTGCGGAGCACTATTCATCCCGAGGTACTATTCATTGCCGGAAGTTACTATTCATCATGACAATTACTATTCACCTTTCTTGATCGTTATTCATCTTACCGGGCATTTTTTTCATCCGCTGTTACTATTCATCACCGGAGGTACTATTCATCGATGGGGCTATTATTCATCGTCGGAGTTACTATTCACCGCCGGAAGTTACTATTTACCGCCGGAGGTTACTATTCACCACCGATCACTATTCATTTGGCGGGGTCACATCTTTTAACAAATTAGGTGGTTCGACCAACCATTTAAAGTGATAAAATTACAACAATTTATAAATAGCAAACTACAACATTTTATGTAAATTACAACAGTTTATATACAACCATAAATTACAGCAGATAAAGTAATAAAATTAGGTGGTTCAACCGACCATTTAAAGCGATAAAATTACAACAATTTATAAATAGTAAACTACAACATTTTATGTAAATTACAACAGTTTATATACAACCGTAAATTACAGCAGATAAAGTAGTAAAATTAGGTGGTTCAACCGACCATTTAAAGCGATAAAAGAAAAAAATTATGAAAAACAATAAATAAAGTACTTAAACAAATTATATCACATTTTGAAATTAAATGAAAGTTTGCGAAAACTCACCTTTCGGGGACATGATGAATTTTCTGATTCACAAACTTTCTTTTGATTACCCTCAAGTCTGTGGAATGTGTTCTCAATTCTCAGTTAAAATTTGGAATTACAACTTTAACAGTTCCTTCTTTCTGATTCTTTTTCTCTCAATATTCCCTCGCACCAATTCCCTTTTTTTTTTATTCTCTCTCCCAATTTTTTGACTCTTGTAATCTCTCCCCTGCCCAAAAACCCTCATTCCTTCTCTGATCTTCCCCCTTTTATAGAAAATAATTGTAAGAAAAGGACAAAAGAAGAAACGGTGGTAGGAGTTGTTTTCAAAAGATGCACAGTAAAATTACTATGCACTTTATAATATAATAATATATAAAAGAGATTATTAGCATAAATACATGTACAAATACCCAGAAAAATATATAAAAACACACAAATACGTAAAATTAAAATACATGGACTAATAAAATATATTTTAGTAGGCCAAATATGCAACATAATTTGACCAAAGCGGGTCTAAAGGCACAGAAAACAAAAAGACGCACGATGGGAGTGTAGTGAATTTTTTTTCAAAGGAGGAATAATACCCTTATATAATATAATATATATATATATATATATATATATACAAAAGTATGGTGCGTGGGTGAAACCAGGGTACTGAATAAATTTAATAAAATATTATATAATAATATAACATAATATATATATATATATATATAATACATAATAAAGGGAAAGAAAATAGAGAAGGAGTCTAAAATAATTTGGCAAAAACAGGTGTAAGACTAGGATTAAAGTTTATATTCCATCTTTTTATTGAGAATTTTGTGAGATAGCATATTCCTGTTTTCATCATTGAGTAATCAAAAGAAAGCGCCCAAGTCTTAGGGCCGGTCAAAATGGGGTGTCTACAGGGGTATTCATTAGAATAAAATCCAATCGACCATGAGGAAGGTAACTTTTGTCTGAATTCAGGGAAGCCAAAGTGAGGAGGTACCATATTGCAAGAACATCCAACTTTGAAAATGGAGTGAAAGAAAGGAAGAAGACATGCATAAGAGACTGGAGAACCAAACTCAAATAAAAGTGAAGCCAATTTCCCATGTCAGGGAAAGGATGACTATTGATCAAATTCATCGCAAATGTTATAACACTATCCTTGAGAGGCTCGCTAGGCCGAAAACCCGAAAGGGCGACCTGTGCAAAAGTTAAAGCATGAAAAATGAGAAATCAAACAAATAGAGCTCGCAGGGTTAAAAACCTCAAAGGGGCAACTTTGGCAAAAGTTAAAGCGCAAAAGGAGAGTGTCAAAACCTGAGTGAACCTTAGCCATGAACTATGTTAACTTGATTTCCATTCTTGGGATATGTAGGCAGTTTCATTCTGAAGTTCGGTCTCAACCATATCCATCTTATTCATCTCAACCCAATAACCTTGCCCGATTCACGTCGTCAACTTCACATCAATCCATGAGCTGTACCGACTGCAACATATATCATACTTGCATTGGGTAAGAAAGAACTAGATTGAATCAACAAGTAGAGAAATTTTCAATACTTGAACTTATCAGTTGAGTCTCTAACTTGAACAAAAATGAATCAAAACTCGGGTTTTGTGAAATTGAGTTTTAAAGGAAACATAAGTAATACTAGGGACACTATGAATGATCAGTCACCTTGAGTCTTTTTCTGCTTTTGGATCAGTTGTGAGTTCTGTTGTGTCGTGCCTGGTGTTTGTTTCAGTCTGCACTATTCATCAAGTCACCATGACGTGTCTATCACTCAAAAGCACTCTTCATCGAGTCATCATAGTGTGTTTGTCACTCAAAGTTCAATAGAGTGGCATGGTCAAAATTCCATACACGAGTGTTCGTTCCAAACTCGAAAACAAGTCCATGTGTGGAATTCTTAAACAAACTGAGAGTGCCCATGCAAAGGACATCACATTCTTGATCATTGCAAAGTGTATGTGAGGAACTTGTCACTACTTTGGGGGAAAATGGAGTAGATTCTCAACATGCTGGGATAGAAGAGAAGCATCAGCTTGATTGGTGGCCAGTGATTGGACACTAGGGGCAAGTTTCAATATATCTGATCGGGCCATCCATCGAACAAGGGGCATAAACCCAATCGGTGGCCAATGACTGGACATTAGGGGCAATTTTTAGTACATCTAATCAGGTCATCAATTGAACAAGGGGCATGAACCTAACCTTTCTGTCGGTCCGCTCAAAGCCACTTGTTAGGCACTTTTCCCTAGATGAGGATAGCTCACCCCCATGATGATTCTAATATGATTTAGCTTTCCAAAGTTGTCTCCAACCATTTCAAAACGTTCTTGGGATTTCCATTTTCCCCTCTGATTAATACATGTGCATTGGATTGTGCATACATGCTTATATATTCTGGGTGATTTGAATTGCATGATTGGTTGCTCCTGTTTCATCGGGTTACCTTCTGCAATGTTTTTCAATTACATTTCAATAAGTTGTGGCAAGTTGATTTCAAATAAATTGTAGCAAGTTGCCCTGCACTCATTTCATAAGGTACATGACGCATTACTCTGAGTACTGCTTATTTTCCTTTACATACCATGCATCTTTCAGTTTGTATCATACTATTTTGTGCACCTTGAATTCGCACTGTTTTGTGCATTCACTTTGTATCGCACTGTTTTGTGCAATCACCTTGTGTCGCACTGTTTTGTGCATTCATACATCTTCACTTTCTATCGTACTGTTTTGTGCACCCTATCTCTCATTGTTTTTGTATATCCAACCAGTATCGCACTGTTTTGTGCACCTTGAGTTTGCACTGTGTTGTGCACTTTGTATCGCACTATTTTATGCACATTGTATCGTACTGTTTTGTATACCTTGCATCGCACTATTTTGTGCACCTTGCATAGCACTGTTTTGTGCATTCATCTTGGATTGCATTATTTTGTGCACCTTGCATCGCACTATTTTGTGCATTTACCTTAAATCGCACTGTCTTGTGCACCTTGCATTGCACTATTTTGTGCATTCACCTTGAGTTTGCACTGTCTTGTGCAACTGGCATCGCACTATTTTATACATTTATGTCACGACCCAAACCTGCCCCTATGGTTTAGCACCGTAACCGGCCAGTAATCCGTGATTATCGAAGGCTTGCTTAACAGTAAAGACAGTAATACAAAGTACAGGGGCTGGCAGAAGCCAAAACAATAATAAAAGATGTCCAATGAGCTGTGACAGTCTGTATGCAAAAAGACTTTTCCGAACATATTCACATTCATAAGTAAAACATATATACATACAACATATATAGACATTCAGGTTAGGGACCAAATCCCAACCATGACAGTATAGTACAAGTCTTAACATTCTATACAAAACAGAAGCAGAAAGGGGGAATCTAAAACACCCAAAGTAGCCTTAGCTTGAGTACACTTGGAACTTCGCAGTGAGGCACATTGGTTGGCTAGAAAAAAATGGAGTTTAACCCAATGCTCCTAGCTCCGATCCGGTGCCTGGACACCTACATATATATATAAACAGTGAGCTAAAGCCAGTGAATAACAGTTACGTAAAGAGGTTAAGAATAAATGTCTTTTCAGTCAATAAGCAGTCATATCAGTCATTTAGAAATCATAGCAGTTATATGTGGTACATCCAATAGCAAAACGGTACAGTAGGTCTTAATAGACCGAACAGTTGGTTGATGGCCATCATAACAGTAAACAGTAGTGGTTCCAAACATGGGAATCGACAGAGATCTCTGTAACAGTAGCAGTAACAGTAGAGTAACAGTAGAGTAACAGTAAATTGCTATGGATGCCACGAATACAGTTCACAAATAGGACAAACATTCATTTAGTAAGAAATATCATTTCAGAAAGAAGTACAGTTGATCATTCAAAAAATATTCATGATTGAACATATCTTTACAACATTGTTACTCACAGAGCACTGGGCTAATAGCGGCTAGTGAGCGTCCTCGGATGCTAACCCTACACAGTTACAGAATGAACACAGACTAAGTTACACACTTGGGAATCAATGACTTAGTCCCTATCTTGACTCGGTGTGGTTCTACATCAATATCCTCATTAAGATGCCTTAAACATGGCATGGGAATGCCTAGGATGAATAAGGATGCAAAGATGCACTTTAAAACACTTTTCAAAAATTGCTGAAACAGGGGTCCACGCTCGAGCGTGGCTGTTTACACTCGAGCAGACATGCAGACAAAGGAGCTCCGCTCGCGCGTGACTTCCTTCGCTTGAGCGGACTGTAAACTCATGAAAAGTACTGGATGCATGCAATTCACGCTCGATGGGCACTCGACCTCCACTCGAGCGTGAGACACAAGTCCTCGCTCGAGCGTGCATTCCCTTGCTCGAGTGGACTGTAAAACACAAGAACTTCTGGGTGCATGCATTTCACGCTCAAGCGCTACTTTCCTCGCTCGAGCGGAAGTGCACGTCTCAGAGGGTACGCTCGAGCGTGAAGTCCTACGCTTGAGCGTGGGTCCAAAATCTAGAGTTTCCAGATTGAACCTCCAAGCTCAAATTCAACATTTAAAGCATCAAATTCGATTCCTTTGGGCCAATTTTCTGGAAGAACACTTTAAAACTCATAATATGACATGTTTCAAAGATCAATTTGCAAAATCAAAGCCCAAAGGTGGTTCAATTAAACACAAATCCTAACAAAACTTCATGAACATAATGTATATGTGATATGCAAGTGTTCAATTGAAATCAAGGCTTCAAATACTTGATCAAATGAGTCAATTCACTCAAACACATGATGAATTCATGGACCATAGCTAGGATAGAGACATGCATGTAAGAATTTCCATGAAAACAACTTCAAAACTCACCAATGTGTACATATGCATGATTCAAGCTTCAATTCAACAATTTAAAACCAATTCTAGACTTAGATCACTAATGGCTCATGGACCATGCAAGATACAACTAGAATTCAAGTTCAAGAAGATGATTCTCCTACCTTAGGTCTTCAATTTCAAGTATAGGAGCTCAAATATGCAATGAACTCTTCAAATCTTCTAGGTCTCCAAGCCAAATTAAGTGAACTCAATTCTTCTTCCAACTCTCAATCTCTCTCTCACGTTTTGGTCTCTAGAAGTGGCTGAAGAAATGTTATGTCAAATGTGTATGAAATGAAGAGGAGTGTTGGTCTAGAACTAGGCCACTAAGTGGCAATCTTGTAATAAATCCAAACTATTGTAATTTAACATTATTAATCATTCCTAATCAACTTTTAATCAAAATTTATCATAAAATCACATAAATCCTAATCAACACATAACACTAATCAATTACAGATTTGGCCGCCGATAAGGCCTTCAATTTGCAGTTCGAAATTAAAAACATGAACAGATCATTCAATGACCAACAGATAGAAATGCTTTAAAACAGTATACTCATGCAATCAGTTTAGGATTTCATCCTAATCAGTTACTTATCATGTGCAGTCACAGTTTAGTAGTAATCGGAGGTGAGGGTTGTCATAGTCTCCCCTCCTTACAAAGAGTTTGGTCCTCCAAACTCGAATTGCCTTCATTTAGGAAGAATGCTGGATCCAGAGGGAACAGTTCAAGATATCGTTTCATCATATCGTCTTCTCTTTCCCAAGTGGCATACACGCCACCATGGTTTTTCCAGTCCACTTTCACTAACGGAATTTCTTTATTCCTCAACTTCTTGATTCGTCGATTTACAACCTGAATGGGCCGTTCTTCATAAGTGTAGTCATCACTTAGCACTACACGGGTAGGCTCAATAACATGGAAGGGATCCCGTAGATAATTCTTCAACATTGAAATATGGAAGACATTATGCATATGCTCCATTTCAGGAGGAAGCGCTACTTGATACGCCACCGGTTTAATTTTCTTAATGATTTCATACGGCTCGACATATCTCAGCGCTAGCTTACCCTTGACTCCAAAATGAGTCTGGCCTTTCATCGGTGTCACTTTAACAAAAACATGATCACCTACTTCATATTCTCTGTCTCGCCTTCGGACATCCGCATAACTTTTCTATCGGCTTTGTGCGGTTTTCAGCCTCTGTTGGATCAGTTTCACCTTCTCTGTAGTTTCATGTACAATTTCGGGCCCAAGCAAAGGCCCATCTCCAACTTCTGCCTAGCAGATAGGAGATCGATATTTTTGCCATACAAAGCCTCGAAAGGCGCCATACCAATGCTCGAGTGAAAACTGTTATTGTAGGCGAACTCAGCCAAAGGTAAATGACTTTCCCAATTTCCTTGGAAATCAAGAACACACATTCGCAGTAAATCCTCCAGAGTCTGGATGGTTCTTTCTGACTGGCCATCTGTCTGAGGATGGTAGGCACTACTCAGTCTCAGTTCAGTACCCAATGCTGTTTGCAAACTTTGCCAAAATCTCGACGTAAACTTTGAGTCCCTGTCAGAAACAATAGATACTGGCACTCCATGCAATCTAACAATCTCATTAATATAAATTATAGCCAATTTGTCCACATTATAGATTGTTTTGACAGCTAAGAAGTGAGCAGATTTGGTCAATCTATCAATAATAACCCAAATTGAGTCCATACCTTTACTGGAGCGAGGTAAACCAACAATGAAATCCATAGTGATATATTCTCATTTCCACTCCGGTATTGGTAAGGGCTGCAGTAAGCCTGCGGGTCGTTGATGTTCGGATTTGGCTTGTTAGCAATGAAGACATTCCGATACAAAGTCAGCAATCTCTTTCTTCATTCCCAGCCACCAGAAATTTAGTTTCAAGTTTTGGTACATTTTTGTATTTCCTAGATGGATGAACAGTTTCGAATTGTGGCCCTTTTGCAAAATTTGTCTTTTCAGTTCAGAATCATTCGGTACACACAACCTTTCCTGGAATTTCAACACATTGTTCTTAAATTTAAAGTTCGGGCTCGATTTGGACTCCCGTTCATCAATGACCTTTTTCAAAAAGTCATCCTGTTGCTGTTTCTCTGTAATTTCTTCGATCAGTGTTAGTTGAGCAGAAATAGCGGCTAAAGTTCCACCTTGTTCACGCAAAACAATCTCAACTTCAAATTTTTCATGGTCACATAGCAATTCTTTCTGCCCGGTGAGTAAACAGGCTAAATTTCCAATTGATTTCCGACTCAGTGCAATGGCAACGGTGTTAGCTTTCCCCGGGTGGTACAAAATTTGCAAGTCGTAATCTTTTATCAGTTCTAACCATCTCCGCTGCCTCATGTTCAATTCTTTATGTGTGAAGAAATATTTCAAGCTGTTGTGATCTGTATACACTTCACATGTCGCCCCATAAAGGTAGTGACGCCAAATTTTCAGTGCAAACACTACCGCAGCAAGTTCCAGATCATAAGTGGGGTAGTTCTTTTCATCGGTCTCAGTTGTCGGGAAGCATACGCAATCACTTTACCATTCTGCATTAATACACATCCCAAACCCTTATGAGAAGCATCACTAAATATAGTAAAACCATCCGTACCTGAGGGTAGGGTAAGAATCTGTGCAGTCACAAGTCGAGTCTTTAACTCTTGAAAGGTTGATTCTCTCTGATCGGTCCAGTCAAATGATATCTCCTTTTGAGTTAACTGAGTCAATGGTAGGGCAATTTTGGAGAAGTCCTTCACAAATCTTTTGTAGTATCCCGCTAAGTCTAAGAAACTTCGGACTTCAGTCACATTAGACGGTCTGGGCCAATTCATTACTGCTTCAATTTTTTGCGGATCAACTGAAACTCCATCCGTACTGATTACATGTCCCAAAAACATAACATTATCAAGCCAAAATTCACATTTTGTTAGTTTAGCATACAGTTTCTGTTCTCTTAGGGTCTGCAAAGCAATTCTCAAATGATGTTCATGTTCTTCTCTACCTTTGGAATAAATCAGAATGTCATCTATGAACACAACTACAAATTCATCAAGGAACGATTTAAAAATTATGTTCATAAATGCGGCAGGTGCATTAGTAACTCCGAAAGGCATAACAAGAAATTTGTAATGTCCATACCTCGTTCGAAAGGCAGTCTTTTCAATGTCCTCTAGTTTGACTTTCAACTGGTGGTATCTAGATCTGAGGTCAATTTTTGAGAAAACTTGAGCACCCTGTAACTGGTCAAATAAATCATCAATACGAGGTAGTGGGTATTTATTTTTCACTGTTACATTGTTTAGTTCACGGTAGTCAATGCAGAGTCTTAATGAGCCGTCTTTCTTTTTCACAAATAAAACTGGAGCGCCCCACGGCGAAGTACTGGGCCTAATGAACTTCTTATCTAACAACTCTTGTAGCTGAACTTTCAGTTCTTTCAATTCAGTCGGTGCCATTCTGTAAGGAGCTTTAGATACTGGCTGTGTACCCGGAATCACATTAATGGTGAACTCAATCTCCCTATCAATCAAACCCCTTGGCAAATCATCTGGAAAAACATCTGGTAATTCTCTGACTATAGGAATACTGTTCACATTAGTTTTAGCATCAGTAGGTACAGTCAATACACAACACAGATACCTTTTACACCTCTTTTTAATCAGTTTAAAATCTTTCATGGATGAAATCAGATATGAGGGAAGTACTACACCAACCCCGTTAAACACAAATTCAGGTAATCCAGGTGGACAGAAAATAACTTGTTTTGTTACATAGTCTATGGTAGCATGATACTTTGTTAACCAGTCCATTCCCAATATTACATCAAAATGGTCGATGTTCAAAGGCAGTAAATCAATATACAAATGCACATCTCCAACAATAATCTCACATGCAGGGTACATATAAGCACAAGTCATGGATCCCCCAACAGGTGAAGATACAGCTAACAAATAATTCATGGGTTCTAGCGGTTTATTTAGTTTTTGCAAAAAAGCATGCGAGACATAAGAATGTGTAGACCCCGAATCAATCAGAACATATGCATTTTGAGTACAGATTGAGAGTGTACCTGACACAACAGTCTCAGTATTCTGTTCATCTCCTGGTACGAGGGCGAACACTTGGCCTTGCCTCAGAGGCTTTTTTCCAGTAGCTTTGGGGTTGGGTTTTGGTGGAGCAGTTGATGCTACAACGCTAGATGCAGTTTTACTATTGCCTTGAGAAGTGAAATGGCAATCTTTAACCATGTGGCCTACCTTGCCACACTTGTAACAAGCACCAAAAATTTTATAACAAACCCCTCTATGTCTCTTACCACATTCTAAACAGGGGCAGTATGGAATTGTTCCCCTGACTGGAACTAGTCGTTGACCCTGTATTCTGCTTTTTGTTCAATGAATTATTTCAGCCTTTCTTGAACTTAAAGCCTAGTCTCTTACCGCGCCATTCAGTTCCCGGTGTTTCAACATTAAGGCCGCCTTCAAACTTCCTGTCCTTTTTGTAATCAGTGTCCACCATGTGTGGTGCATATCTGGCGAGTTCAGTAAACCTTGATTCATACTCTTCTACTGACATGGTACCTTGTTTCAATTGCTCAAATTCAGTTACTTTGCGATCCCTGACACACTGAGGGAAGTACTTCTCGAAGAAGGACTCTTTAAACTGAGCCCAAGTCATGACAGTATTCGCATCACGAACAAGCATCCACCACCTTCTAGCCTCTTCTTGTAAGGTAAAGGTAGCCAGTAATACCTTGTGTGCTTCCGAACAAGGAAACACTTCGAACAATTTCTCAGTTTCTAGCACCCATGTTTCGGCCTTTAATGGTTCTAGGCCTCCCTGAAAGGATGTTGGTTTCATTTTGCTGAACTTTTGTGTCAGAGCAATTATATCATCATTAACATTATGCTCGGGTTGAACTGGAGGAGGTGAGGGCTGTTGGTTTTGTTGTAGCCTCAAGGCCTCAGTCAACAGTTCAACTGTTCTTTCTAGTCTTGCCATTCTGGCATCAGATGATTCTGTTTCATCGGCATTCCTTGCATTATCCATTTCACTATATGCAATACAGTAATAATAAACATACGAATTGCTTACTTAAACACATTAGCACATTAGCACATATGTTCATGTCATGGCCACACACACTTTTTCAATGCTCATGGAATGCCCTAATTACTTTTCTAGGGCATCTTATAGCTCATTTGGACACGTGTGTGCGGTATAACTCGTGGTTTAACAGTGCTTTGATTCCACTCTGTCACGACCCAAACCTACCCCTACGGTTTTAGCACCGTAACCGACCAGTAATCGGTGATTACCGAAGGCTTGCTTAACAGTAAAGACAGTAATACAGAGTACAGGGACTGGCGGAAGCCAAAACAATAATAAAAGATGTCCAATAAGCTGTGACAGTCTGTATGCAAAAAGACTTTTCCAAACATATTCACATTCATAAGTAAAACATATATACATACAACATATACAGACATTCAGGTTGGGGACCAAATCCCTACCATGACAGTACAGTACAAGTCTTAACATTCTATACAAAACAGAAGCAGAAAGGGGGAATCTAAAACACCCCAAAGCAGCCTTAGCTTGAGTACACTTGGAACTTCGCAGTGAGGCACATTGGTTGGCTAAACAAAAAGGGAGTTTAACCCAACGCTCCTAGCTCCGATCCGGTGCCTGGACACCTACATATATATATATATAAACAGTGAGCTAAAGCTCAGTGAATAACAGTTATGTAAAGAGGTTAAGAATGAATGTCCTTTCAGTCAATAAGCAGTCGTATCAGTCATTTAGAAATCATAGCAGTTATATATGGTACATTCAATAACAAAATAGTACAGTAGGTCTTAATAGACTGAACAGTCGGTTGATGGCCATCATAACAGTAAACAGTAGTGGTTCCAAACATGGGAACTGACAGAGATATTTGTAACAGTAGCAGTAACAGTACAGTAACAGTAAAGTGCTATGGACGCCACGAATACAGTTCACAAATAAGACAAACATTCATTCAGTAAGAAATATCATTTCAGAAAGCAGTACAGTTGATCATTCAGAAAATATTCATGATTGAACATATCTTTACAACATTGTTACTCACAGAGCACTGGGCTAATAGCGGCTAGTGAGCATCCTCGGATGCCAACCCTACACAGTTATAGAATGAACACACAATAAGTTACACACTTGGGAATCAATGACTTAGTCCCTATCTTGACTCGGTGTGGTTCTACATCAATATCCTCATTAAGATGCCTTAAACATGGTCTCAGAATGCCTAGGATGGAATGAGGATGCAAAGATGCACTTAAAAACACTTTTCAAAAATTGCTGAAATAGGGTCCACGCTCGAGCGTGGCTTTCTACGCTCGAGCGAACATGCAGACAAAGGAGCTCCGCTCGAGTGTAACTTCCTTCGCTCGAGCGGACTATAAACTCATGAAAAGTACTGGATGCATGCAATTCACGCTTGATGGGTTCTCGACCTCTACTCGAGCGTGAGACACAAGTCCTCGCTCGAGCGAACGTCCTCGCTCGAGCGTGCATTCCTTCGCTCGAGCGGACTGTAAAACACAAGAACTTCTGGGTGCATGCATTTCACGCTTGAGCGCTACTTTCCTCGCTCGAGCGGAAGTGCAGGTCTCAGAGGGTACGCTCGAGCGTGAAGTCCTACGCTCAAGCGTGGGTCCAAAATCTGAAATTTCCAGATTGAACCTCCAAGTTCAAATTCAGCATTTAAAGCATCAAATTCGATTCCTTTGTTCCAATTTTCTAGAAAAACACTTTAAAACTCATAATATGACATGTTTCAAAGATCAATTTGCAAAATCAAAGCCCAAAGGTGGTTCAATTAAACATAAATCCAAACAAAACTTCATGAACATAATGTATATGTGACATGCAAGTGTTCAATTGAAATCAAGGCTTCAAATACTTGATCAAATGAGTCAATTCACTCTAACACATGATGAATTCATGGACCATAGCTAGGATATAGATATGCATGTAAGAATTTCTATGAAAACAACCTCAAAACTCACCAATGTGTACATGCATGCATGATTCAAGCTTCAATTCAACAATTTAAAACCAATTGTAGACTTAGATCACTAATGGCTTACGGACCATGCAAGATACAACTAGAATTCAAGTTCAAGAAGATGATTCTCCTACCTTAGGTCTTCAATTTCAAGTCTAGGAGCTCAAATATGCAATGAACTCTTCAAATCTTCTAGGTCTCCAAGCCAAATTAAGTGAACTCAATTCTTCTTCCAACTCTCAAGCTCTCTCACACATTTTGGTCTCTAGAAGTGGTTGAAAAAATGTTATGTCAAATGTGTATGAAACGAAGAGGAGTGTTGGTCTAGAACTAGGCCACTAAGTGGCAATCTTGTAATAAATCCAAACTATTGTAATTTAACATTATTAATCATTCCTAATCAACTTTTAATTAAATTTACCATAAAATCACATAAATCCTACTCAGCACATAACACTAATCAATTACAGATTTGGCCGCCGATAAGGCCTTCAATTTGCAGTTCGAAATTAAAAATATGAACAGATCATTCAATGACTAACAGATAGAAATGCATTTAAAACAGTATACTCATGCAATCAGTTTAGGATTTCATCCTAATTAGTTACTTATCATGTGCAGTCACAGTTTAGCAGTAATCGGAGGTGAGGGTTGTCACAATTTACCTTGCATCGCACTGTTTTATGCATTCATCTTGTATCGTACTGTTTTGTGCACCTTGCCTCGCACTATTTTGTGCACCTCACCCGCACTATCTTGTGCACTCATTGGGCCTAGGAGACCTTAAATCCTTTAGAGGTGCAATTCCCTCAGTGTTTGTCATGCCCGAACAGGTTCAGGTGGTCTGGTATAACCACCTGACTGTGTTTGCGATGAGTTCCTGGAAGATCAACTGAGACAGTGGAAATTAGAGTTCGAATGGTTGAGGCCTAGAACGCAAAGGTTCAAAATTTTCGAGACTAAAGTCTCGTTTAAATACCCAGGGGTGTATCCTCAGCTTGAAATCTATATGGCAACCCCATAGGTTAAGGTAGCTTGTATGCGCCTCAATTCTGGATACTGAACCAATCTAGCTTGTCACCCTGTTAGAGAATAGGGAAAGTTGCAAACATAGCCAGGGAGAAAAGTAGTACCTGTGGTTTCGAAGTGCAAGATAAAGGAAAAAGCCTTAAAACTAAGAAGAAGAGGAAGCTCCCCAGCAACGTGAGATGATTCCTCGCCAATTGCCCCTGTAAGGTACTTTCACTTCCCAGCTATTACATCATCTCCATTTTATTATCTATTACCTCTATCACATTGCATATTACATCTATCGCATCTATCTACTACACTATCCATTGCATCCATTACATAGTTTGTATCATTTCCATGTTAAACTTAGTTTGGCATATGCTCATATCTTTATCTTGTTGAAACATGGTTCTGTCATGTGTAAGTACCCATGCTGTGCTAAGGCCAGTATTGAGGGTGTAAACACCTTTTTTTGTGTTAGACATGGTTTGGTTTGTGTCCATGCCTTTTCTAGGTAAGACGTAGTTCAGCCTGCGCCTTTTATTCACTTCGTCCATTGCATTCATTGCATCGTACTTTGTCTTGTTGCATTCAGCATTTAGGATAATTATCTTTCCCCTATAGATCATTCCTCACTTATATCATACCACCCAATTACTTGTACTCTTTCTCTTCCTACAAAAAACATAGTTTTGTAGGTGTTTGTACCCCTTTCATGTTAAAACATGGTTCTGGTATCTGTAAGCATCCATGCTGCGTTGAGACCAGTATTGAGGATGTAGGTACTTAGCTTGTGTTAGGCGTCGTTTGGCTTGTGCCTACACTTCTTTTCTATATAAAACGTAGTTTGATTTGCATCTCCATTCCTTTATAATATTTGTGTGGTAAGCACTACTCGTGGTTTAGATTGCTTACATTATATATCGTTTTCATTATTTCCTTACATCGTGTATCATTTACATTCTACCATTGAACTACGCTGGTTTGATTCCTTGTAAAGGGATACATAGGCAACCCTTGGGTTCAACTAACTGCATCTGTATTTTGTTTGTTTGCTCAAGTATTACGGCAGCATCAAATGCATCTTCTTTGGGCTTTGACATTCACTCACGTCATTTCATGACTTTGAGCTCTGTCAAAGAGAGGCCACTGTAGACACCCCATTTTTGACCACCCTTAAGACTTGGGCGCTTTATTAAAAACACTCGATGATGAAAGTTACACTGTGCAATCTTTTTGAATTCTTAGCAAAGAAATTGGGATTCAAGCTCTAATCCCAAACCTTACACCCCATTTTGGCCAAACTATTTTAGAACTTAAAACCCTTTTTTTCAAATGTTTCTACGATGTTCCGAGGCTCGTATTTCATTTAAAAGAGTGGAAATATATGAAAGGGAGGTGAACTCTTTGAAAAATCTTTAAAAACATCTTATTTATAGGTTTGGACTTGAAGGAAATAGGAGGGGAGGAAAGAAAACTACTTTAGGAAAAGGTTAGGCATCAATCCGTTAAGATAGAAATGAGCAGCCTTCACTAAATTAAGAATATTTCTCTGCACATTTATAACTTAGATGTGAAGCTACCACCATTAGAAAGTAGACTTCTAGGGCTTCAATTTAGACTCAAGAATCACGTAAAACCGAGTCCAGATGAGGGAGATATGCTCGTTTGAAGTCGGGCCTAAAATGTAGATTTTTTGACCCGTCCGGGTCCATTTAGAACCGGCCGTGCCCTATTTAGGCCCGACCGGGTCTCAATTTCCAGAGTTGCTTTTTAGGCCCGGCCGCATGTTTTTGGGCTTGGCTGTGTGTTTTGGGGCTCGGCCAGGTCTCAATGGCGAGAAGCAGGACAGTTGGTGGGAATTCGCCAGCTGTTGTTTTTTGACGATATTTTTGACCATTTTGGCTCAAATTCTATAAATAGAGCCCCTGCATTCAGAATTAAGGGTTAACAAAATTTTCCAAAAGCTTTGAAGAGCTAAAAAGACCTCCTTCCATCTTCCTTTCTCCTTTGACCTTCAAACCTTCTTTAGCTATATATATACATAATAGATACACCATTAGAGCTTATTCTTCAAGTTTTTTGCTAGAGTTTCAAACCTTATTTCATAAACTTGAGGGTGTTTGGAATCAAGTTTGATCAACAACCAAAGCTTGCTCTCTTCAAGAGGTAAAAGCTTGTCCCCTTTTTCCTTGCTTTCATTTTAATCTTTTTCTATCTTTTTCTTGTGTTTTCCTACTATTTTGGATCCATTCCAAGTGTTGGAACTTGGGGTTGAAGAGCTACCAAAGGTAGAGAGGCTTAACACCCTTTCTTGCACCTTCTCCCATAGCTTATACCCTTTGTTTTTACACTATTTTCTTTGGTTTTCACATTGATTTTCAGAGTTTAGAATGGCTTAAAAACATGGTTTAAAAGTCTCAAAAGTGGAGGGGTTAGCCACCTCTCCTTAATTTTATTTTCTAGCTTTATATGTCTTGCTTTTGTCTATCTTTCTGTGCTCTTCAAATATGATTTTTGGCCACTGTTTTGGCATATTAGGGGTTGTTTTAGGGCTATTGTAATTTATTTAATTAGTGTATGCTTTGAATATCTAGCTTGTTGCATCACAAGTTCGCATGCATAGCTTGTTGTATGTTGTTCTTGGCCTTTCTTTGTTTAATTTTCATATTAAGAGCCTCATTTTAAGTAAACTTATCATTCATTTCTTTCATTTGAGAGTTGTTTCAATCGGTTGATGTTTGTTCAAAACATGAGCTAGGGACCTATGCTTAATGGCTTCTCAACGAAGATTCATCGTCAACAACATGGTCTCTCTTTCATGTGGAGAATCACTTCCCGATTGACGTGCTTCACATTTAGTAGACGTAATCTTCAATGGACGTAATCACCACCTTGGACAAATGGATTAAAGAATGGCAAAGACTAATGAATTTGGCTTAAAATGAACCAACCAATATAATGAACATGAGTTATGCTACTTGGGCTCAGTCGGACGTTATGTCGAGTCTATTGTATCAAGAGTCGTCACACGTCAATTCATGGTGTTTTGACGACCCTTGAAGTGTCTTTACTCCCCTCTTTTGAGTTCACTCCATGATAAATGAAAAGGGATGGTTGTTATTCATTGCATTCATTGATCTTTGTCCAAATTGTGGTCGACATCATCAAGCAAGCAAATTGCTCATTGATGGTTTTGGAAATGATTCCAACCTTCTCTTCAGGCTTTCCGTGACAGAGAAGTGTGAGAGGGACAAACAGAGCTCAAAAAATTTTGTCTACATTGTTTTCGCCTCAAAGCACAAAAACAGAGTTTTGCATAAAATTAGGGCACGACCGGCCCTATTTGGGCCCGGCTAACCATCAATGTTTGGTAAGGCAGTGTGTTTTGCAAAAGCTGAGGGTAGTGACTGAAGGTGAATCAGGGCAAATTCCAAGGAAGGCAGACAGAGTTACTTCTGAAACCGCTACGCGCATGCCATCCTTGTGCTTTTATTATAAATTGTAAATTAATGATCTCAATATTGTTGTAATTATTATGATCCTAATTAATATTGTTGTAGCAATGATTCATTAGATAGTTAGCTTATTTTGTTATAATAAATTAGCTAGTTAGTTAATTATTAGTTAATTATGGCTTAGCTAGTTAGTTATTTATTCATTCACTTAGCTTTGTAATTGTTAGTTTAATTCGGATTCTTAGACATTGTAGGCGCCCCATTTTTGACCGTCCTCAAGACTCGGACGTCATCGCTTGTGCACTCAATGATTATGATTGCATGTGTTTGTTTTAAGTGCTCGAAGTCCTCGGCGGAGTGCCCTGCCTTTGAGCCTTGAAACCTTATATGTTTTGTGCCTTGTTTTGGACCAAAACCTTGTTATTTCTTGCCTAGAACTTTTGGTGACCTGTCGGCCACCACCATAGGCTGTCGGTGATGGATAATGGTTGTCGACCAGGGGTGTGGCCGGTTGGCTACCAGTGGTGGCCGACGGCCACCAATGCCTTTTTATGAATATTTGTTGACAACTGTGCTAGCTGTTAGCATAATGAGCTACATCTCCCTACACATGTATGGTGGGATGTTTCTAATCTCAAAGAGTGTTTTTCTATAAATAGGGGGGTTCCTCTCCCACTTTTGAGGGTTAGCAATTTTGGAGCAAAATTCTCCATCTCTCTCTAGATTTCTCTCTCTCTCTCTCTCTCTCTCTCTCTCTCTTGCAATTTTGTATACATTTGCTAACAAATCCTTAGCTTTTGCCTATACCTCCTAAACCAAATCTCCTTACCTTTGAGCTGAGTTTCGTTGGGACTCTCTTTGAGCTCTAGCAAGTGATTTTAGCTTGGTTTGGTGCCTAAAATTGAGCTTTGCTTTAAAGGTATAAAACATGTCTTGTTTGCTTTGTTTCAAGATACTTGTTTTGCCATCTATTTCAATTGTTTTGTCCTGGTTTTGAACTATAAAAAGCTCTATTTTTGTGACTTAAAAGTGGTGGTTTGAGCCCTTTTTTTAGTTAGGGGTGGTTCACCCTTCTTACTTCTTTGCTTGTATAGCTTTTGTGCCTTTTATTCATCACTTTCAAATTACCTTTTTTGGGCATTCTAACCATTGAATTTCAAATTTTTTTCAGTGGCGACAAACTTATTTTGAAGTCCAAAATTGGAGGGGTTAGCCACCCCTCCTTATGTCTTGTTTGCATGCCTAGTTAGCTTCACATGTTACCATGTTTTTCTAGCCTAACTTAGCTCGAGTCCAGCATGTTTTATACTATATTTTGAACTTTTTGCCATTGTTTTGGCTATTTGGTACTTTTTGAGTCTTGTTTTGCATGCCTCTAGTGTAATAATTGGTGTTTTAAGGCTTTAGGCATCATTGGTTTGAGTTGATTGCATGTTTTAGTGCTTTTATCACTCATTTTTAGCACTTATAATCTCTGTAATCTCCCTCATCTCTTCATCTTTTGGCTTTCAAAGTGGTTTCAAGCCACTTGTTTGCATAAGTGTGAAATGGAGGAGCTACACCTAATGGTTTAATCCCTTAGGGGGTTCATCACCAACAGTGTAATGCCTCTTTCATGCCTAAAGCTACTTGTGGTTTGAACCCTCTTTCATTAGAGGACACTCACCAATGGACTTAATTGGTTAAAGAATGATTTGGTAATTAAAATGAGTAAACAAAATCAACAAGTAAAAGTGTGCAAGATGAGCATTCTTTGTGTTGCATTGATGAAATGTGTCATTTTCCTAGGTCACCATTGCCCTTGATCATGCATGATAGGGTGGTGGTCATTTTGGTCTTGTTTGTGCATTTATTGAACTTGTACAAACTTGGTCCCTTAGCCATCATGCATGGAAATTACTTGATTGATGGTTTGAGGGCCAAGAGTTTCTCTCCTTTGAGCTTGTGTGATGATAAGGAGGGTAGACAGTATAAAGAACCCTTGAGAAATACACTGTTTTGCCCTATTTGCTCTCTATTGCAACATGGAAGTTTAAACCAGCAGTGGCCGACAGCCACCACCAGTGGCGGCTGACCAACTACCAATGGTAGCCGACCGGCCATTATTGGTACCCGACCGGCCCCTTGTCCCTCTTGTCGACCATCAATGATTTTTGCACAATGTGTTGGTAAGATGAAGCAGAGGTATTTTGGAAGTAGGCATCATTGTCAGTGTTCAAATGTGAAAACAGAGGCTTACAGCAGCAAAACAGTGGCTTTTCGGGTGGAAATCGAACACGTGCATGAGCCTCCCTTGCATTCCAAGCTTATTTAACGTTTAAATATCTAGCTTAAATACGTGTTGTACTTAATTAGTTGTAGCTAATTAAGTGTTGTAAATAATTAGTTAGTTTAACTAGTTGTTTGATTTCGGTTTATAATAATTAGTTAACTAGAATAGTTAATTAGTTTCAAGTTTTGTGATAGTTAGCTTAATTAGCATAGCTAGTTGGTTAGCTTATCCATTCGGACCCTACTTTGCGAGGGCATAATGTTATAATAAGTGTGCGTGCGTGTGTGTATGTCTTCCAACCCCACGTCTTTCTCCTTTTTATTTAATCTCTTTTGATGGTTAGATTAGGGACATATTTCAACTTAGCATATCGCATGCTTGCATCCATTCATCTTGTATTGCATGCACTGAGGCTTGGCGCATTATTCAAACTGCATCGTCATTTCAAATAATTCTTTGAATGTGTTTAATCACATGTTGTTCAAAATCGATTCATATGCCATATTAGTGACTGAGCTTATTAATTGCATTCTCCCCATGTGTTGCATTAGATATCTTGTATAGTTAGGATCATGCATCTTTCTAACTAGTTTCTGTTTTGGCTTAGAGTACTCAGTGAGTTTTTACGCTTTAGCATACTTGCATGAATGTGAATGTTATCATGTTTAGCATGTTTGCCATGAGGCTATGTGCTTATTTGCTAAACTACTTGAATGCTTGTGGATGAAGGCTCGTTGTTTGAATTGGAACGATTCAACAAATGTGTGTTTTAAGCCCACTTTGTTGAGTGGCAAATCATGTTTTAAGCCCACTATGCTTGGTGGCAAATCCGTGAACTTTAAACCCACTTGAGGTGGCAAATTCAAACCATTTTCGCAAACAAACATGAGTTGAATTGTTCCAAATTGAGCAAACTAGTCTATACTTGCTTGTGCGCGTCACATAGTAAAGCTAGTTTAATAATCGGAATAAGAGCACATAATGTTTATAAAAAAACATATCGTGATTAGTAGAGGCCGATCTTTGATCAGGCGAGCGGGGGTGCTCAATTCATGACCTTCCCTTCTCGTACCTAAGTTCTCGAGCCGAGGCAACTTTGGTGATGATGGACATGTGGCCTTTGGCATGAGTCAGGGATTCCTAAATTTCCCCCAAAACAAAATATTTAGGTGGCGACTCTGTATCTGGCAAAGCAGTCCAATTTTGGCACTATTTGATTTGAAATTGATTTTTCAAAAAGATTTGTCGGATTTGGACTCTTTGGTGATTATTAGTTTCACATTGCACTTGTGAGATTAGATTCAGAACTGCGGGAGTCCAAACTGTGAGGCCTTTCTTTCAAACCTTCCGAAAGGGGTCACGAAAAAGGTGAGTCCACAAACATTCACTCGGACCTTCTTGCATGAGGGCAAAATATGTAATAATGTTGTATGTCTTCCAACCCCACGTTTTTCTCCCTTTTATTTATCCGCTTATGATGTTTAGTATAGAGCATCATGTTTATTTAGCATTCCCATGTTTGCATACACTCGTTTCATGTACATTTGGATTTGGCTCATCATACTAACCAATGTTAATTTCAATTTCATTGCTTGAAAACGTGATTTATTGCATGCCTTGAATTGGATCATATACCATGCTCATAGCCGAGCCTATAAAAATGGCATAAATGCATGCATTGCATTAGTCATATTGCATTGTTTAGAAGCATGCATTCTTTTTTTTTCCTAACCATTTTGCTTTGCTTGGCTTGTCTTGGAGTACTAAGTGAACAATTTTGAGTTTTAGCATGATGCATTGCATGTTAGTGTTATAATATCAAGCATATTTCCATGAGGCAAATTGCTTAATTGATATATTTGTTTGAATGCCAGTGGATGAAGGCTAATTGCAAAAATTGGGATAAATTGATTAATGTACATACAAATTCACCTTTTGAAGTGACGAGCATCAAAAACAATTTTCAAACAAACATGAAATCAAAACATTCCAACTTTTACAAATTAGTCTATACTTGTGTGTAACACATAGTAATGTTAGCCTAATAACCAGAATAAGAGCAGATAATGTAAATAAGAATCACATCATGATTAGTAGAGGCCGATCTTTAATCGGGTGAGTGGAGTGCTCAATTTATGACCTTCCTCTCTTGTACCTAAGTTCCCGAGCCGAGACACTTTAGTGATGACGGATAAGTGGCCTTTGGCACAAGTCACGGGTTTTCTAAATTTTCCAAAACAAAATATTTAGGTGGCGACTATGTAATCTGGCAAAACAGTCCATTTTTGGCATTTGATTCAAACATCGATTTTCCAAAAAGAATTTCCGAATTTGGACTCTTTTTGTGTTTTCACTATTTCATATTGCACTTGTGAAATCAGATTTAGAACCACAAAAGTCCAAATTGTAGGGCTAGTCATATCCGAAAAGAGCATGAAAAGCAAGCTGCACATGTGCAATAGCTTACACCTATACATATATTGATGAATTGAGAGGATGTCTATATGTAAAACTCAGGTAGATTTCAATTCATTTTATTTATGTATTTATTTTATTATTTTTTTTAATGGCCTACACAAGCATGTGCAATAGCCTACAACTATACATATATTGATGAATTTAGAAAATGTCTATGTAGAACTCGGGTAGATTTTAATTTGATTTTTTTGATTTTTGTTTTTTGTCCGCCTACACAAGCATGTGCAACATAAAGTGATGACCTACACATATGCATATATGTATATTGTAACTATTTGAGGCTTGTATCTTTGTACTGGAACCTTTTCTTTTTTTTAAAAAAAAAAAAATTTGTAACCTTCTTTGGAAATTGCATTTCATTATTGCCTATAAGAGTAATGATTTTGTAAGAATAATTGAATAATATATCCCATTACCTTTTCACCATAATTGGTTATTTTCACTTATGTGGGGGGATGCGCTTATCGAGCTAGCCACCTAGATATTGGGCTAGTGAAGTAGACACTTCCACCACCACCCATTCGATCATAGGTGATTTGTTTCACTTTTGTGGGGGAATGCGTCGATCGAACTAGCCGCTTGGATATTGGGCTAATGAAGTAGACACTTCCACCACCACCCATTTGACCATAGGTGATTAGTTTGACTCATGTGGGGGAATGTGTCTATCGAGCTAGCTGCATGTTCATTGGGCTAGTGAAGTAGACACTTCCACCACCATGCATTCGACCATAGGTGATCAGTTTGACTTATGTGGAGAAATGCGCCTATCGAGCTAGCCGTCTGGATATTTGGGCTAGTGAAGTAGACACTTTATTAGTTTGACTTATGTAGAGGAATGTGCCTATCGAGCTAGCCATTTGGATATTTGGGCTAGTGAAAAAGACACTTCTATCTTCACCCATTCGACCATAGGTGATTAGCTTGACTCATGTCATGATCATATGTCATATATGTCTCCACAACTTTTTTTTTTTTTAATCGTTTGGCTTTGTCACTCAATGATGGTGTACTTCAAGACTTTCAAGAAGGGGTACTTGATCATTCTTGAGGACTCTAGTGACGCTATTGAGGAGGGGAATTCGCCCTCCTTTCCTTGATGCTTGGGGCTTGAAGTTTGAGCCGCTTGATGGCTCTTTTCATTTGGTGCAATGGGCTCGTGAGACTTCATGTCAATTGGTTGAAGGCCTGTCACACTCTAAGGTTTTATTATTAAAGTCATCTAACCATGAAGACATTCAAGATCTTAGTTCATTAGTGCGGTTCGGGCTTAGAATGTGGCATGGGGCATTATTTTCAAAGCCATAGAAGAACCTTCTTTTTGTGAAGGATATTGGGAGTGGTTGGAGGATGTATTGGGGCAACATCATGAGGTACTATAATAGGCTAGCATTTACGATGCAATTTATGTCTCATTGTTCTCGTATGACCGACTACATAGTGTTATGCAGGCCGTTTGTGAGCTTTGGTGTCCGTCCACTAATACCCTTCACACTTTCATATGCAAAATGTCTATCTCATTATGGGATTTGCGTCAGCTTAGTGAACTTTCTATTAAGAGTGCAATATACGATGAAATGGTGCCAAATGCCCAAGAGTTGGCTGGCAATATGAGGGACAAGAATTTCCTTCTTCCTATCAGTTGCAGATATTTATTCCTTGTTTACCATCGGCTTTGTAAGGTGTTGAAGAAGAATGTGGTGAGGATTACTAGCTGGATAAAATTTTGGTTTAAAGGGAAGTCATGTACCATAAATCAACCAAGAGGGCTTCGAGGAACAAGACTCAACGCCCTAAGGATGCTAGCAACCTTTCTGGTATTATTAACACAACTTGGTTTCGAACTATGCAAGGGGACAAAGTCTTCAGTGATTTGGGGATTGTTGGTGCGACAAAGGGTGAGACTTATCTGTCACCTTTCCTTGTCTGTTGGTTGTACAAATTTGTTCTACCCCGTTGTGCTTCCAATCTCTTCTCATCAAATGCTTCTAACTCAGTAGGGCATAATTTTTCATTCTCATCATCAGTGAGACCTTCCTTTGTAGCTATCCTTAATAAAGGAATTTGTTATTCCAAAGGAAGAACCGCTTCAACACCATACACAAGGGAGTATGGAGTGACTTGTGTTGGGGCATGATGTGTCGTACATTATAACCAGAGTGCTTCTCCAATTCTTTCATGCCAATCCCGCTTTAATTTAGCAACTACCTTTTTCAATTTGTTGCCCAAAGTTTTGTTAAACGCCTCTGCCAGTCCGTTGGCAGGTGCATTGTACATTGAGGAATTGCATTGCTTAAATCCAAATATTTCACAAAGTTTGTCCATTAGACTGTTGTAGGAAGGTATTCCATTATCTATGATGATATAGCAAGGTATACCATATCGATAAATAATGTGGGATTTGATGAAGGCAACAACAGTTTCTTTCTTGAATTCTTTAAGTGGGACGACTTCAACCCACTTGGAGAAGTAATATGTGGCGGCCAAGATGTATAAGTGGCCTGCAGAAGATTTGGTCAATGGGCCAACTACATCTAGACCCCATGCATCAAATGGCCAAGAAACAATTGTCGAGTGTAAAGGTTCTGGTGGTTGATGGATAAAGTTTGCATGAAACTGGCAAGGTTGACATTTTCTTCAGTAGTCCAAGCAATCTTTAACCATCGTAGGCAAATAGTAACCCATCATTTTTACTCGAAAGTAAAGTTTAGGACCAGACTGATGCACTTCACATATCCCGAAATGGGCTTCTTCCATGGCTTGTTGAGCTTCGTCATCCCCTAGGCAACGAAGACAAATTCCTTCAAATGATCGTCGAAATAAAGTTCTTTGTAGAAGATGAATCGAGGAGCTCGACGTCTTATTTCAATTCTATGGTGAGAATCATCAGGGAGCTTCTCGTGTTCAAGGTAGTCTATAATTGGCATTCTCCAGTTGTTGACTTCAATGGCTAGTATTGAAATTGCGTTTGTTTCTACAAGGTGACATTCTAACAATTGTGGCAATACCCATCATTGGCATACAAGGACGCTAACTTGTTCACCTTCTAACAATGCCAGTGTAGTTGCTAGATTGGCAAGTGCATCAGCCATGCGATTCTTTTTCCTTGGAACATGTTCGAGTACCACCCCCCTCAAAATTTCAATGAGATGAGTTGCATACTGGAAATATGGACTTCATAATCCCCTCGGAGTTGATTAATTATTAACTTAGAATCCCCATAGATTTCTAGGTCAACAATTTTTATCTATGTTGCCATTTGTAAACCAATGATCAAGGCCTGGTACTTAGCAACATTGTTTGAGCAATTTTCGCCAAAAATAAATGAGTAGGGAAAAATGTGCCTCTATGGTAAAACAAAAATGACACCTGCCCCTATCCTTTCCTTCTTTGTAGCCCCATCAAAGAACATCATCCAAGGTTATAGAACTTTTATGAACAATACATCTTCGTCAGGGAACTCCTCAGAAATTTCCCAATCACTAGGGATAGGATAGTCGGCCAAGAAGTTTGCAAGGGACTGCCCTTTCACCACTTTTCTTGGCACGTAAATTATCTCAAATTCATTAACGAGGAGAGATCATCTTGCTAAGCATTCTGAGGGGATGGGCTTAGACATAACATACTTTATTGGGTCGGCCCTTACTATGAGATGCATTGTATGGGCTTGGAAATAATGTCTCAATTTTTTAGAGGCAAAAACAAACGCCAAACACAGTTTCTCAATGGGTGAGTACTTGAGTTCATTTTCAGTTAATCTGTGACTCAAGTAATAGAGTGCTTGCTCTTTATTTTCTTTGTTATTTTGGGCTAGCATCGCTCTAAGAGACTCTTCTTGAGCAGCAATGTAAAGTATCAATGGTTTCCCCTGAATAAGAGCTCCTAATTCTGGTGGATGAACAAGTATCTCTTAATACTATCAAAAGCATTTTGACATGCCTGATCCCAAACAAATGAAGCCTCATGTTTCATCAGTCAACTGAAAGGTTGACAATGGCCTGCCAAGTTTGTAATGAATCTGCAGATATATGCCAAGTGACCTTGGAGGCTTCTAAGTTCCTTCAGGTTTTTTGGTGGTGGCATCTTTTGTATAGCATTGATTTTGGATTGATCAACCTCAATGCCTCTACGTGGAACAATAAAGCCGAGGAACTTTCCAGACATGACTCCAAATGTGCATTTGAGTGGATTCATCTTCCAGTCATACTTTTTCAGCCAGTTGAAGACTGCACAAAGGTCCTCTAAGTGATTTTCCTTTTTCTTAGTTTTGACCACCAAATCATTAACATAGCACTCAACAAATTTATGGAGCATGTCATCGAAGATCTTTTGCATATCATGTTGATAGGTGGCACCAGCATTCTTGAGTCTGAAAGACATCACTTTATAACAATAGATGCCTTTGGTGGTACGAAATGCAGTTAACTCTTCATCCACAGGTGCCATCCGTATTTGGTTGTATCTTGAACACCCATCCATGAAGGACAACATCTCGTGTCCGGTTGTGGCATTTATCATTAATTCCATAATAGGAAGCAGAAAGTCATCCTTGGACATGCTTTGTTCAAATTTTGAAAGTCGACAAATATTCTAATCTGTCCATTTTTCTTGACTATAGGGACCATACTTGATATCCATGTCGGATATTTTACTTCACATATGAACCCAGATTCAATTAACTTGTTGACTTCTTCTTCCACTTTGAGGATGCACTCAGGTCTGATGTATCATTGAGCCTACTTTACTGGTCGCATACGATGTTTGATCCTAAGGTAATGGACAGTAACTTTTGGATTTAAACCTGGCGTCTCCTTGTACGTCCATACGAAGACATCCTTATATTCAAGGAGCAGTTCAAAAAGTTTCTTTTCTTTCTCAGGCGTCAAGAGTGTTTCCACAAAGATTGGTCGAGGGTCATTAGGAGTTCCCAAGTTAAGTTCTTTCAAATTGTCAACAGTTGGTTGCCCCCCATCTTCAAGTTCTGGAGGAGCTTCTTGGAGATTATCATCCTTTGAATTTGAGCTAGAATCTTCTTCAACTGTTACATGGTGAGAAGCAATATGTTCAATTTTTTCTTCCTTTTTACTTTCTGCTTGAGTCTTAATTTCTCCAGTTAGTATGATAGTGTGCCTTTTGACCTTAAGTGGACCTTCAACACTAACTTCAAGTGACGTCATGCGTTTCATGCAAGAAGGAATCAAACTTCGAGTCTCATCATCCTCCTTTATAGAATTTAACTCAATTGTTGTTGTGCTTCTCTTGTTCTTGCCTTTTCTAGGTGCATATCGCCAAGTCGAGAAAAATAAACTTTCGTGAGCAGGAAGTTGTGGACGTCCCCGAACGCCCCGGGAGGGAGATCCCGTCCCGTTTTGTTCATTTGGGCTCGCTACAGTTCAGGACTCAAAGTCACGGTCCTGTATCTAATCTCGCAGAGTGCAATGAAAGACCGATGAATCATCAAAGAGTCCAAATCCGGCAAATCATTTTTGAAAACAGATTTTTTGGAAATTTAGGAAACCCTGACTCGTTGCCTAAGGCCACGTGTCCGTCATCACCAAAGTTGCCTCAACTCGAGAACTTGGGTACGATTGGGGAAGGTCAGCTATGAGCACCCCCTCTCGCCCGATCCGAAGATCGGCCTCTACTAACCATGATATCTCGTTTTTGAAAACATTATGCGTTCTTAATCCGATTAATTAGCTAGAATTACTATGTGATGCGCACAGCATACAAGTATAAACTAGATCGCCTAATTTGGAACAAAGCATTGCATATCCGTTTGTTTGGAAATGTTTGAAGTTTACTACTCGCAAGTAGGCTAAAATGCGGATTTCAATGAATTATCCCAATTCAAGTAATCCAACCTTCACCCACAGGCATTCAGGCAGGTATATCACATAAGCATATAGCCACATGGTAAGCATGCTGTCATGTTAACAATCACACTCATGCGAGATGCTAAAGCACAAATACTTACATCGTACTCCGCGCCAAAACAGAGAACTCGTTAGCAATCATGCATGATCCAAGTCCATGTTAAGTGCCTAATGTATCGCATACAGAATGCAGTCTAGAATAGGCTTGGCTAATCCTAGGACGGCATGTGAAATGCAACAGATAACACGTATTCAAGTTAGATTTGAAATACTATGCAGCTAGTATGATGCGCCGAGCCCGGTGCATGTAATACAGATGAATGAATGCACACATGCATAGCATACTAATTGAAATATGCCCTAAATCTAACCATTGTAAGCGGTTAAATAAAAGGGAGAAAGAAATGGGGTTGGAAGACATGCATCACACGCACGCACACTTATTACAATTGTGCCCTCACTCGGAGGGTCCGAATAAATAATACAAGCCACCTAATTAACTAACTCACAAGCTAATTAATTATTACATAACCAAATTGAATAACTAGCTACAACTAATTATTACACAACTTAATTAATTAACAAATCAATTAACTAATTAATGAATGACAACAAGCAGGTAGGGAAAACAGTAAACGGTGCTATTCCAGCTATGTTTGAAGAAGGGAGGCATGCATGCTCGCTTCGGTTCTTCGCCTCGAAACGCCTTCCGGTTGCTCTTTAGAGGCTTTGTTTACAGGGTGTCTTCCAGCGCTTGTTGCTGGACCTTACCAAAACACTGCAGGGGAAGTCACCAGTGGCCTACCGGCCATGGAAGGATCACTGCCGGCCCAAGGTGGTCCATTGCCGGCCAAGGGTGGCACACTGCCGGCCATCAGTGCCAGGCTGCCGGCCACTGGTGTGCTGTGACACCAAACTGCAACGAAGCACAAAATAGAGAAAATGGAGGGTTTCCCAAGGATATGTATGCACCGTGGCACTCCAAATCACCTCAAGACATCAAGGGAGAGGCCTAGTCGGATCCACGACCATCAATCACACATCCCAATGCATGATGGCCAAAGATCTAACTTGTGCCAATCAATATGAAAATGAATGCACAAATAAAGCAAGTAAAGCCTAGAACTCTATCCTGAATCATCAAGAGCTTCGATGACCAAGAATTGAGACACGTTCCATCACTTAAAGTATGAAGCGCCCCTCGTTCCTCGTGCTCGGATTAACACTTAATCCAAACAATGCAACACATAAGCATGGCAAACATGCAACATGACCTAAATGTGCAAACATGCAACTAAACCAAGCCTACAACAAGCATATAAGCATGATGTGAGGTGATGACCTTGGACAACATGACAAAATGCAACATGAACATGTGAGCATGCAAGGTATGCAAAGCTTAAACAAGTATGCGACAACATACGAAATGAAACAAGTATGCGACAACATGGTGAGATGGGCTTACACCAAAGATGGACGGCTCTCAAATAGGTCCAAATCAGTAGCCAAAGCGATGAATTAAGCCATACAACACACTCAAGCATACGAAATGCGAAAGGTTCATCAAAGGGGCCTAAAAGGGCAACTCTCAAAAGTGCCTAAGAAGTGACAAATGTGCAAGTGTAACAACACTATATGCACTGAAATGAGATGATAAATGATGCCAAATCATTTAAATAGCTCGAGGATAGCATGCGCGAATCACCGAAACACGAAGCTTGCAAGACCAATTACACTACAGCTATACGAAGCATGAAGGATATGGCAAGGGCAACCCAAAATAGTCCTAGTACATACTGATATGAGACTAAAACATGCATGGAAGTAAGCCAAAGCAAGCTAGCATACAATGCTAAAACATAGGACATGAAAGGCTACAAAAGAGGCAATGCATTACACCTATGAGAACCAATCATGGCATGACTTGGACAACCAAAAACAGAATTACATCATGGTATATTAGGACCCAAAATGTACTGAAATGATGAGCCAAAGGCTTAGGCTAAGCGGCATGCGCAAAAATCCATTATTGAAGCATAAAGCACAAGCTATACAAAGCATTCAAGGCATGTCAAATGCAAGTGAACAACAATATTTCATGGACTGAAATAGTATGTGGAATGAGGGCAAGGCATGCAAACATCACATGTATGGCATGATAGAGGCCTCAAAATCCAAAACTAGCCTAAGCATTTACACTATAGCTATACAAAGCATGAGTGATATGGCCATGGCAGCCCAAAACAATCCTAGAACACTTCAAAATAAGCATAAAATCAAGTTTGAGCAAAGCCAAAATATGCTAGTATGATGGGTCAAAACATCATGCACAAAGGGCTAGTAAACATGATTTGTTCTACACCTATATGGACCATGCAAAGGATGATTAAACCAACTATGGATAGGGTCATAACATGCCAAGTGATGACCAAATACATACTGAAATGTAAATCAAACAAGCTAAAATGACATGGCATGGCATGGAGCATATGAAGCTAGTTTAGGAGATTTACATTACAAGTATATCATGTAAGCATGGAGTAACAAAACCAACCCAAAACAGGTTCATGGCATGGTAAAACATCACCAAAAATGGACTGAAATGGACTCAACAAAAGCCAAGCACACATGCTACTTTGATGAGCTATGGATGGAGTTACACTACACATACTATATGCATGCAAAATATGACCAAACCAGATATGGACAGGGCCAAGGCAGGTCCTAAAAGTCACAAAAATAGGCCTGAACCAAGCCTCAAAATACATAGAAGGATGGTCCTTTGGAAGGCCAAAAATGCAAGTAAAGAGGGACACAAAGAGAGGGGACTACCCCCTCTGATTTAGGACCTCAAAACCACAATTATACCACCAAAATCCCACTGGATTTCAATAGTAGGAAGGCCAAACCAAGGCTAGCTCGGAGGTCTCAAGATATGGCTTAAAACAAAGCCAAACAAAGCATGCAAGGGGGCTACACACCCCAAACAGCAAAATGACCTTAACCAAACTTAAAAAGCACTTAAAAAAAAGACTTTTTCCAGTTATAAGAAAATCCTAAATCAATATGAAAATAGGGCCAAAGCAAGGTGCAAAAAAGTGCAAAAATGGGGGAAATGCTCACCCTTGAAGACCCTCTTCGAAACCAGCAATTTCAGGGGGTGGAAGCCTTCTTTCAGACCTCAAGAAGACCTCCCAAGAAGCTTGGTTCAATGGTGGTGGTGTATATCTAGGTGTTGTAGTATAAAAGTGCAAGGAAATCCAATTTCTAAGCACAAAATACAAACAATATAGAGAGAAAGGGAGTTTTTGCTCTCCAAAACTCAGAACCTCTGGCAAAGAGGGAGCCCTCTTGCTTATATAGAGGAATGCAAACCCAAAGCTTCTTCAAGAAGCTTTACAAGGGCTTCATCCCTCCATACACGTGTATGGAGGGGAACAAACAAAAAACCAGCTGGCTCAAAAGATTTGGAGGAAAACCAGTTGAGACAGGGGGGGTGCCGGCTATCATCAATGGCCGATAGTGGCTCACTGATGACCGGCAGGGCTTCACCAGTGGCCGACAGGAGCAAAGCAATGGCCGACAGTTCCATGCCATGCCCGGCAGTGCACCAAAAGGGTCACTCTGAAAGGACCTAGCCAAGGTCCAAAAATGGGGCAGAAAGGATACAAGGTCCGAGAAGCTCGAACCGGTGACGTTCCGCCGTGACATTCGAGTACTCGGCAAGCAGTCAAACTAGTTGTTGGGTGTACCTGCAACCACAACCAAGTCCCGAAGACGGTCAAAAATGGGGTGTCTATAGAAGTTTGTTTTTCATCCCCTTCCTTAGTAGTGCCTAATCTGTTAAAAACTGAACGTTGAGAAGTTATACCTTCATCTCTCTTATCAACAGTGCTCAACCTATTAACAATCGAGATTCGAGGTATAGGAGCTTCAATGCGGTCAAACACTAAGACTTGAGGTAGAGATAAAATGGGTTCAGTTGGCATGAATCCGACTCCAGCCTTTAGGGGGCTCACTCTATACCCTTGTTGCCTTAACTTTTTCTAAGTTTCATTGAGACCGTGAACTTTCTCACCTGTAAGTTTAGGACTTAACTCTCCCAGTGATGAGGGATCAACAAAGTCATAATATGACTTAGCTTGAAGCTTGTAAGCTTGTGGATCAAACCCTTCCATTCGTCTTTCAGGTAAGGAGCCATGTTCGATAGAATTTTGCACAGCCTTAACAAATCCCTTTAGTGGAGGTTTAATTAAGCTTGACAATCCCACCTGTGGAATTGGTATTGTTGCATCTACTCTTAGTATCTGCAGATCTTTTTTTATTGCTGGGTGAGTAAAGTCTCCTTTAACTTTTGCGGACGTCATGACTTCTTCAAACGGTGACTGCCCTTCTTTCCGTTGAGACTTCGACACATACTTGAAGACTTTTGTCATTGCATGGCCTTTTGAGGATGAAGGTTGTTTTTGTGGTGACATGACCTCAGGTGCTTTGTTGCCACTTGATACATCTTCCCTTCAGAAGTCCAACACAATTTGCTTTTCTTCATTCATTTTCTCTTTTCTTGCAGAAGGGATTTCAGCTGGAATAACTTCAGGTATCCCATTGGAATCGAAATAAAATTTTGCATCAACGAAGTAATACTCAATTTCTGTACATGGCTTGTCATCTGCTAGCACCGTGTTTATTCCACCTTGGTCAAATTTAAAACATTGATGGAAAGTTGATGTAACTACACTATTTCCACAGAGGATAGAGAATTTCGAAGTCCTACAATAACCGTTGCATGGCTGGATTCTGCCGATTCGTCAAGGTCCAAGAGGATTTTGTTCTTCCTGGCCAAGTCTCCGAGAAATTACTTTAACACGAAGCATTTTTCAATAGGATGACTAACTATCCGATGATAGTGGCAGTACTTTGGATCCTTCACACGACCTATTTCTTTAGGACGTTTGCACTTAGAGAGTTAGATGACTTTCTTTTTCAAGTAAATCTTCTAACATCCCTGGTACATCAAAGTCAAGAAAGGGATACTTCTTTTCTTGTAGTTCTGTCATTGATGGGCATGTTTCCTTTCTTTCTTCTTTCTTCTTTCTTCTTGTCTTTCATTGAAATCTTGATTTGAGCTGTGGTTACCGCCATTACTTCTTTGGTGTTACCTTTAAAAGGCTTGCCTCATTTGTTCACTTCTTTGTTATGTTTCCTTTGTTCAAGAATGAGAAGGTCTTTTCTTTCATGGTTGGCTATGCTAATTTCCATGTCATGTGAACGGATAGTTAACTCTTCAAACGTTCAGGGTTTTATTCCTTGAAGGATGTAAAGGAGCCCAGTGCATGCCTTGCATGCACATCTCCATAGCTGAGATCTCAGAGAGTCGGTCTTTGTAATCTAGACTTAGAGCACGACAACGGTTGATGTAGTCTACTACAGGCTCGTCCTTCCATTGCTTGGCACTAGTTAATTCCATCATGCTTACCATAGGACGGGTGCTATAGAAAAGACTAAGGAATTCACATTCCATTTGCTCCCAACTGTCGATTGACTCAGCCTCCAAATCAATGTACCAATCAAAGACATTTCCTTTGAGTGACCGAACAAATTATTTAACAAGTAGATCTCCATCTGTCCTGGCATTGTTGCAAGTTTCAACAAAGTGAGCGACATGTTGTTTAGGATTACCTTTTCTGTCGAATTAATGGAACTTGGGAGGTTGGTATCCACTAGGCACTCTAAGAATGTCTATCCTCTTTGTATAAGGCTTAGAGTACATGAAAGCGATTTGCGAGGGCCCACCGTGTTGTGCTTAGATGGTATTTGCAATCATGTCTTGGAGTTATTGAACAGACAAAAAAACAATGGATGTTGGTTGACTACTTGTGCCAATTGTTTGCCTCGCAACAGATGTATGGCAAGTTCTCTCACCAACAACTTGCTTAGACTTAGATGTAGAGTTCACCTTCTCAACAAACGTTCCTTGTGGTGTAAAACCAGGTGGATGAGAATAGTCTTGACTTGCCTCGTCAACATTTTGTGCTTCTAACTTGTTCATCAAGGTGGCAATCTGAAGATCGTTTTCTTCTACAGTTTTGGTGAGCTTGTCAATGGCACGAGCTATGGTAGCCAATTGTTTTTCCACTGAAGTGGTACCAGTGGTCATGACTTGCATAGCCACCGAGCGAGACAAATTTGAGTGATTCGATGAAATCGAACATTGAGGACTACTAGGAGATGATGCTGAGTGTGAGCCTGTACTTGAGTTTGCATCAGAAGCTACGGGTGTTGGGTGTGGGGAGAAACTTTTTAGCAGAGAATCTTTTGAGACAAAAGTGGACTTCTTCCATTTCCTCACTTCTTTTTGCTTAGCCCCAGATGTAGCTACCATGATAGATTTGTGAGACTTACCTTGCGCTTGTTTTGTTGCATTGGCGGTCAGCATGACCCCATGAGTGGCGGGAGCAATGATAGCCTTAGTCTTGCTACGGGTGATCAGACCCGTAGAAGTGTTGTTGTTGCTGGTCGTGACAGCAGCATTCTTGTAGGTGTTCTTATTGATCGGAGCAATTTGAACTTTCTTTGAAGCCATTATGCTTGATCAAACAAGGCTCTGGGAAAATGCTTTAGGAGAAAGAGATAAGAGGCCGAGAGGTCCCACTGGGCGTGCCAAAATTTGTAAACACAAATTTCGTAACTACAATTAAGACACGAAATAAATGCACAAATAATTAATTTTATTTATTAAAATAAGTGGGCACAATTCTCAGTGGTTTGCTCTATTGCAAAAGACTAAATCCTTTGACTCGATCTCTGAAATGGTTGTAATTCAACAACTGTAGACGCTTGTTATTGAATCAATTGAGTTGATGTATAGCGATCCCAGTTTTCCTTTTTGTATTTGTTGTACTCCGGAACTTTGATTCCATGGAGTTGGTAGTTGTGTATCTTGTTGTTGTCCTTTAATTCCCTATGTTTGAATTTTAGGATGTGTTGGGCGTGTTTCGAGCAGGTAGGTTGAGTCTTGGTCTCAAGTGTTGTTGCCCAGAGTTTTGGTGTTACGCTCGAGCGGGACATTCTGCGCTCGAGCGGAGTTTGCTTTTGGTTGACCGCTCGAGCGGGTATTCTTGAGCTCGAGCGGAGTTTACACACTCCCAGTATTTCGTGCCTCTGTAAAACTTCTGCAGGTGTATTTTTCACGCTCGAGCGGGTTTTCTTACGCTCGAGTTAGTTGCGCTCGAGCGGGAATATTGGCGCTTGAGCGGGTAGTGTTTTGTCTGTGAAAGTTCTGGGAGAGGGAAATCTACGCTCGAGCGGACTGGTTTTCGCGCTCGAGCGAATGTACTTTGTCTTTGTGTCTTGGCACTCGAGTGGGCCTTCTTGAGCTCGAGCGGACCATGTCTTTTGTTCTTGACGCTCGAGCGTTGTGTTTTCCGCTCGAGCGGACCTGTCGTATATCATATAGCAGTTGGGCATTTTTGAATTACTTTTCACTTTTCTTCTCTCTCTCTAACTTTCCCAAATTCGATTTTGAGAGCTTCTCTCTCTAGAAACTCCCTTCTCTCTAGGGTTTGATCTAGATAGAGTGCTTCCTTTCCCTTCGGCCTTTGTAAGAGTTGTGTTGATCGTCAAGGGCGTCGTTTTGATCCGAAAAGTTTGGAGTTTGGAGCATTTTGGTTTTGGTCCCTTCTCCGTTTGAGCTCTAACTTCGAGGTAGAGATATCCTACTCCTTCTCATGAGTTTTGTCTTTGAATTTTAGCATTTTGATGAGTTGGGGGTTGTTGGGTAATTTTGAGAAAGTTTGGGCCTTTGTGTAATTTTACAAAAGTTAGGGTTTCGTTTATATAAACTTATATGCATGTTTAGCATAGAGAGATGAGATCAATATTGGATTATTGGTGAAAATGGAACCTTAGGGTTGTGATGTTAATTAGGGAAATGCTCTAATTACATTGATAAATTAATTGGTATAATTAATTTGAAGAAAAGAGGAATTAAATTAAGAATGTTGGAATTGGATGTGTATGGGATTAAAGGGTATAGTTAGATTCGTTCATCGCTCACCTAGTTGAAATGTTGATTATATATCCATTTGGTGCATTTATTTTCAGTATAGAAATAACTGCTTTGGGTTATCGGTGGAGGATAGTCTTGATTGTTGTGGACAATGCATGAGGATTAGGCAAATTAAAACTAATCAATTAAGTAAGCCATTGAATATGGTGGTTAGTACAATACAGCACTAAAATGTGTATTGATTGATAGAATTTGTATATGATAATTGTTTCTATACATTGTATTGTGTGAGAGGAGATGAGGGATGTACTCCACGGTTTATTGGAAGATGGGGGATGGACCTCTAAACCGGATTTCGTGTGACATTGATACAGCACTACAATGTGTATCAAGTGTTGATTATGGAAGTGTTTAAATTGATTTGATATAGCACTAAAATGTATATCGCTATCAATTGTGAAGTATAGAAGTGTTTCTATGTTATGTCGATACAGCATCAAAATGTGTATCGTTCGTCTAGTATGGAAGTGGGTTATGTGTTATTGATACAGCATCAAAATGTGTATCCATCATGAATTTTGAAAGTGTTTTAAAAGATAAGTCTTATTCTCATCAAGTTATTTGGCTAAGTTTTGAGCCTTGTTTTCAAACTCAAGGTTGAAAAAGAAATGAGAAATGAAATGTAACATGGACTTAAATGTCATGAAACCAGAATGTGATATAAGTGAGTGTATCGGTGTTGGCCATCTATCAACTGCTAATCTTTTAGTCATTGTTCATAGCTGGTTTAGTGTATTTCTACTGGGCTGTAGCTCACCCTTTATGGGACATCATTTTCAGGTACAGGTAGCATGCAACCTCCAAGAACATAGCTTGGGAGGCAAGAGGCAGTCAGGCTTTTGTCGTTTTGTGATCTTTTGGATGTATTACATGTAAATTCAAGCCAAGGGCTTAATGTGTAGTTGAGTTGGTACTCTTTTTTGTAACCAAGTGTTAACTTGGAAAGCTGTAAACCCGTAGGGCATTTGCTTTTGTAGTTAACATCTAACACTCATTGTAAAGAACTACTCTGATGAATGGAAGAATATTTATCTTTTATACCAATGCATGTCTAAATTGATGGGTTTTAATGTTATTATTTTGAGGGCGTTACATGATGAATTTCTTCAAGTCTTCGAATGGAGAAACTTGGAGAAGAAAGGCTTGATCGAGGGCTTGAATGGCTTGATCTCAAGCAAGTCTTGAGATGATCTCTTTGAAAAGAGAGACCAAATTTGTATTTGTAACTTGAAAGGATTGGCACAAGTTTGGAGTACTTGAAAAGCCTTTCTTTTAAGTTTGAGGAACTTTAGAGAGAATTTTAAGACGAGAATTTGGCAGTTTCGAGATTGCTGAGGAGCATGCAAGACCATTAGCCAGAAAAATGTCTCCCCTCCTTATGGTGAGAGCCTCTACTTATAGGCTTAACCAAAATTGATTTGAATTTCCAAGAAAATAACAATTTATTTCTTAATTTATGGACATGATTTTCCACTAAATTTTGATAAAATGTTTTCATGGGATCCACACATTTGGGTTGACTCAATTGTCAAAATAGGTTCACTTTTCTTTTGATGTGACCCATAATTTAAAATGGGTTAAGATCCATAATTTTAGTAGGACCCACATCCATTTGAAAATCTGACCATCTTAATTTCGATTAATCAAGAAAATTTATTTGTCTTGATTAATCAGGCGGCAATCAAGACACATAAAAATTTGAGTGTCTACAGTGACATTTTATCTTAATGATTTATTTAGCCTATGTAGTCATTTTATACTTATTTAGACAAAAATAATTGTTGCCAAACGGCAACTTAGTGGCCAAATTGCTGTCAATATAGGCAAGTAAATATGTACATATTAGGGCTAAGCATAAGGCCATCCGACCCTCAAAATCTGTCCAATCCAATCCGATCCGATCCGCGCATATGCGGGAGATTTTGAACATGTAGTAGCATCGAATGCGATTTGAAATATTTCCATGTTTCGGGTAGTGGGTCGCAGACACCCACCCACACTTATACTTTTTTTTTCTTTTTCATAAAATTTTGGACAATCTTAACATTCCATATTAGTAGATATATATACATACATAATATAATATATATATATATTATACTCACAATTGCTTTGTATATATATACATAAATAATATATAATATATATTTCTAATAAATTGAACTTCTTTTATTTATATATGTAGATGGAACATTTTTTTTAAAGTATGGATTATCAATTTCTGAATCTCTGAGATTAAAATATTATGAATAAAAAAAATTCAAAAATAATGATTTGATATTAAGAAATATTTGATTTTATGGCCTAAAATAATATTTAGAAAATGAGGAGAAAAATCCAAAATAAATATTTAGAAAATGGGGAAAAATAGGTCCAAAAATAAATTTTTAAAAGAAATCTGCGAACCCTATCTGCACAATCGGCAACTTGCACTGCAGACAATTGCGGGTTTAATTTTTATCAAATCACAGACATGCAGACAGGTCCAAACCACAAGCCGAACTGTCAAAAATCGATCCACAAGCACTCCTAGTACATATATTTTCCTCTCGATTGCAGTGACCAACTCCGATTGAACCCAGCTTGTCCAACAAATCCATCTCTACTAGCCCAACCCTAAATTGCCTTTGACAATCCCTTGAGGCAGTGTTTAATTAGGGAATTTGGGAAGGGATTTGAAAAAAGAAAAGGAAAATAGAAGTGAAATATGAATAAAATATATTTACATTTCATTTAGGTTTACACATCGTTTTTTTTTTTTTTTTTAAATTTCTTCTCAAATCTCTCAACCAAATACAGGAAAGATTGTATTTACACCCAAAAAATGATTAAGTAATCTCAATTTCTAAGTACACTCTGTTTAATTATTTAAAATTTTATATTACTCTCAGTACACCTTATGATATTTCCCAAATTACCGTTGTGTAAACCCAAATAATAAATAATAAACAAATTTTTTTTAAAAATGTCAAACTGGCCGTCAAAGCATATCTTCAATGGAGAGACGATAATGTGATCAGTCAAGGGATTGCTGTTTGCAAATCCAACTAGGCAATCTTTTTATTTTAATTAATTAATTATTTGTTTCTTCTTCTTATTATTTTTATTGAAGAAAAGTGAATATAGATTATTAGGGCCCCTATGGTGATTATCTGGGTTTTAACATTGAAAAACAGTTTGTAAATTGTTCCTTATTCAATTCTTTGGATTTTGGATTTGTAAAAATAGAAAAGTGAAAACAAATCAAAATTCCAAATACAACTTAGTGGGCAACATATGGGATCGTTGTTAATAACTTGTGATAGAATCGTTTTTTTTTTTTTTGTTTAATTCTATCAAAACTTTTGCATCAGAGCTTGAAGTTGAGTTTGAATTGAGAATAGCCAAATTATTTGATCATTTAAAAGTGTATTAATTTTGAAAAAAAATTTAAAAAGATATTGATGTTGTATGGGTCAACTTTAATTTGTTTCATATTCAATTGAATACGTAAATTGTTTCAAATTTGGAGAAGCTACACATTATTTTGATTATCACTCTCATTTATTGTTTGATTTTGTTCAAACTTTCTTCTAGGGTTTAGGGTTTCAAAATAATAAAAAAAAAATGATGTTAATGATAATGGTAAGTTTTGGTAGGGTGGATTGGAATTTTAGAGTGAGGAAGAAGAAGAAGAAGAATAAGAGAAAATAACGTTGATCTATTAGGAAAGAAGATGCAGAGATTTAAATAGGAATAATAGATTATGGTGTACCATGAGGAAAAAAAAAATTATTTTAGGGTTTAATATGTGTTGTCCTTATTAGTAAATTCACATTAGACTATAATATGAATTAAAATTTATGAATTTGAATTAGATGGACTGAGATATTTTGGGGGTTAAAATAGAATGCCCCTAAATACAGCCTTAGTGTTATTTTTGAAATTATTTGCCAAACAATTGACCTTGTGCAATTGAAGAGAGTTTATAGGTCAAGGCCCAAATGCCAAATAGGACTGTAAATAAATAGCAATGAAATACCCAATTTGGGCCTAATTGAAAGTGAAGTATGGATGAATGGACCAGGGTGTTTGCGAGTTTAGCCCAACAGATTATTAGCATTGATAAACACCAGGTTGGCCCAATGTCTCAACAACATCTTCTTGGGGGATGAAACTCAACAAATTGAAAAGTATTATTTCATAGCACATGTGATAATATCACAAATAAATTTAAACAATTCATTTATATGAGTCTCACTTGAGCTCTACATAAATGGACGGCCCTAATTTGTATGCGGCATATATTGGTTGAGGTTTTGTTTATAGTAATAAAAATAAAAAAATTCACTTTACCTCTATATAAATACGTTAGATATTTTATCTTTTATCTTTTAAAAATTGTCAATTAATTCTAATGTAAATTTAGAGTTAATTGTAACACTAATTCCGTTAATATCAATGGAAAAATGGAAGTAATACCATTTCTGTTCATCCTTTTTTTTTTTTTTCTTTTTAATCCGCAAAAAATCTGTATTAGTGAAGCAAAATTTTAAAAAATGAATTATCAATTAAGAATTTAATGTTTTCCTAATTTTTAACCAATTTCTAACTTTTTAATTTCATTTCTAATTTAATCACATTAAATTTATATGTAACTGAGGGTCATGTTGTGCCCTCGAAAGGTGTGTACCATATAGAAGTTATGATATTTGTGAGATTGATTATCACAAATGTCATAACTGAATCATTTTTAATCATAACTAAAAAAAATAAGTCATAATCAAACATTGTATAAGGCATAACTGAAGTCCTTTTGAACCATAATTAAAATAATGTCATAAGTAATATCACAAGAAGTCATAACTAACATCACAATATATCATAATCAAATATTACAAACGTTGTAACTGAAACATATGATACACATATCATAGAATTTCCCTTTTGATATATTAATTTGTAAAATGTCATTTTGAATAACAAAAAAAATAAAAAATAAAAAATAAAAAACGTTCAAATAATTAAAAGTTGTGCTGGGTCTCACAAATCCAAGCATAACAGTAAGGTTTAGATTTTGAATTTTAGAGAATTCTAATCCTTTGTAGTAGATTTCCGTAGTATATAATCTTGGAGGGTGATGTTCAAGTCAATCAGACTCATGTTGATCATTCGAATCATTTATTTTGTCAGACATTTCGTGTATATCATCTACACAAAAAATTAGATTGATTCGATAATCATAATATTTAATTTATTATATTTGTCACAAAAAAATGGATGATAATTGCTTTTTTTTAAATAGATATCCATTTTTTTATTATGACAAACACGATAAATTAAATATGTTACAATTATCGAATCAACTTAATTTTATGTGTGAATAATATATATAAAAATTTTTATAAAATAAACGATTCAAATTATCAAAATGACTCCACAGACCAGAACAACACCCTTCACACCATATAGCTGACTAGAAGGAGTCCAGTCCTCCTTGAATTACGCACATAGTTATCACCTTACTTCAATTATGAAAGCTATGGTTAGTTGATAGAACCAATAGGACTATTACTCGTGTATCAGCCGAGAAGGATTATAAAACAATTTCTAATATTGACAATGGAGCTAAGAAGGATTATATTGATCATTTTTTTCTTGTAAATTACTAAGACATTAGATCTCGCACCGAGAACGATTATAATATTTTTACTTAACTATCATCTTGAGTAATTTTTAATATTGTTGACCATCAAAACCTAAGCTTAAATGGTCGATTTTTAAATGAGAAGTAAACCATATTAGTTTTCTGTTTGTTAACTCAAAAACAAATTTTGATTGACTGGAAATGGTATTTAACAATTTCAACTGGTCAATGATCATTAGTGATTATCCTTGAATCTTCTTTGTTAGACACATATGCCTTGTTCGTTTAGCTAAGCAACTTCTGCTATAAAGCCGTTTCTTCTAATTTCTGGGTTTAGCTCTAAAGAGAAAATGGATGAGAGATTGATAGGTGCCGCTCAAACTGGTGATGTAGAAACTCTGTACAACTTAATTCAAGGAGACCTTTTTGTTCTTGATAAGATTGATCGAGTCTCTTTAGTGGACACTCCTTTACATGTTGCTATATCAGCCAACCAAACCAATTTTGCAAAAGAGATTGCAAGCCTCAAATCATCATTTGTAGTCAAGCTAAATCAGTATAGGTGTAGCCCCATTCACTTGGCTTTAATGGTTGGACAAGCAGAGATTGTAAAAGAGCTCATCACAATTGATCCCAAACTCCGCCTTCTAAAGGGACAAGAGAAGACAACTCTGCTTCATTGCGCTGCCATGGCTGACCACACCGATGTCATCAATCACTTGCTTGACGGTTGTCCACAGTCACTTATGGAGTTGACAATTTGGAATGTGACTGCACTTCACTTGGTAGTGAAGAGTAACCAATTGGAAGCATTTAAATTGTTGTTTGAGTGGCGCAAAAGCTTCAAGACATCAAGGTTGGTGCCTCCACCATTTTGCTTGCACTGGAAAGTGCCAAACTACAACGGTATAAGAAGGAAGTTGAGAGGTTGTGGTGTTCCTTTGGTTGGAGTAAGAGAGAAGTGGAAGACTTCGAGATAATAAAGGATGGGCTTGAGAAAATCAGGAGGAAAGAGGTGTTGAACTGGAAGGACAAAGGAGGCAACACTGTTCTGCACCTTGCAACATCCACTAAGTGTTGGAGATAATTACAAATAAAACACTAAAAAATATAAATAATAAAAATTACAATAACTATTGTAAGGGCTAAGGCGTGGGAAATTCTCTCTCTTTAAGGAGATTCAAGCCCTCTGCGGTTAGGCAAAGCCTCACACTGATGCAGCAGAAAAAACCTTGACTTGTCCCCCCAAGATACAACAGCCCGACTAAGTCGTTTGGTTCTCCAATACTGCACAATTGGTTGAACCCAAAGATTTATCACATACACCCTTTTTTATTTGCCTGATAATCTTACACAAAACATAATAAAGCAACAAAAACTTCTTCTCACTTCCAAGATAAGAAGTTAGATCAATTTATAGGAGATGAAAGCTTGGTGGACAAGTTTCTTAGAGGAGGATTCTTGGAAATTGCATGGAGGCTCCTTGGAAGTACCTTGGAGGATAAGACTTGACTCTTGGAAGACTTAGAAGAAGACTTGACTAGGCAAAGACTTCGAAGACTTGAAGGATTATTGTACACCAAGAAAGGATTAACTTGGAGGAAAAGAAAACAAATCAAACCAATAACACATTATACTATTAAACTATTTGCTAACATTCCCCCACCTATTTTAATATTATTGGTAACAAAATTTGAGATTATTAGGCAAATAAGGATATTATGCATCATGGTAGGTGTGCTCTGCATTGAACCTCCACTAGTGAAACAATAATATCTACTCTAGAGCCAATAGTATACTCAGCATTGAACTATGACTACTTAAGGGAAACAAATAATTATTGCATACATATAATATTCCAGGGGTTCACATAAGCTTTAAAAGCCAGCACGTTACGGCCTTGTGCGATCCCAGGATTCATGAATGTATTTGAGAATTAGCCCAAATCTCATAGGTAGCGGCCCCACTACCACACTCACATAGGTGAATTCTATCAAGGGTACTCCTGTAACTATGACACCCCACTCAATAAGAGCTACAGAAATTCATTAAGAGTTTTTTAATAACTTAACCTCTACAATGTTACAGGATAAATGCACTTACATCATAGAGATGGGTAACAAGTAATTTAGTGCATTTCTCACGCCCATCAACCCAGTTACAGGATCTTTGGTCCCTGGGTTGAGTATCCTCATACATGGCTCCTGCTATATTCAATGGGCTTCAACCCCATCCTCATTGATCTATTCCAAACTATATCTCTTGCTAAGGCCTTAGTCAATGGATCTGCAAGATTATCACCAGATTTAATATAATCCACATTTATGATGCCATTATTCATATAAGATCTCACAGTACTATGTTTTCTTCTGATAGGTCTGGATTTACCGTTATAATAATGGTTATTAACTCGACTAATTGTTGTGGTGCTTTCACAATGAATCAATATGGGTGGAATCAGTTTTTCCCATCAAGAGATTTCATTTAGCAAATCTCTTAACCAATTTGCTTCTTCATTAGCTGTAAATAAAGTAATAAGCTCAGCCTCCATTGTTGAATTAGCAATAATGATTTGCTTTTTTGATTTCCAACTTATAGCACCACTCTCAATGTAAATAAGTAACTAGTGGTTGATAATGAATCACCTGAAAAGGTATTCTAATTGGCATCACTGTAACCTTCAAGTACTGTAGGATACTTATTATAAAACAAGCCATATTTTATGGTACCAGATAAATATTTCATAATACGCTCAATGGCTAGCCAGTGATCACTGCCAGGCTTGCTAGTAAACTTGCTAAGTACTCCAGCTGCATAGGCAATGTCAGGTCTAGTACAGTCAGTCGCATAACGCAAGCTACCAATCATACTAGCATATTCCTTTTGATTAATTACATCCTCATCATTTTCAATAGGAAATAAGTGCACATGAGGATCGAAAGGAGTAAGAACATGCTTGCACTTATAAAAATTATATTTTCTCAAAATTTTCTCAACATAATGCGACTGATCAAGAAATATACCATCACAGGTTTTGGTAATTTTCATTCCCAAAATATAATTAGCCTCACTAAGATCTTTCATATCAAAATGGCTACTAAGCATATTTTTAGTTTCCACGATGATATGCAAATTAGAGCCAAATATAAGTAAATCATCCACATAGAGGCTAATAATGACATGTGAATTTTCTTCAGATTTATAGTAGATGCATTTATCACATTCATTAGTTTTATTGCCATTCTCAATCATGCAGGAATCAAATTTCTCATGCCATTGTTTAAGGGCCTGTTTTAAGCCATATAGGGATTTAACTAGCTTGCTCACTTTGCTTTCTTGACCGAGTTCCACAAAACTCTTAGGTTGATCCATATAGATTTCTTCTCCCAGGTCTCCATTTAAAAGGTTCTTTTAACATCCATTTGATGAATTTTTTGATCATGAATTGCAGCTACTGCAATTATTAATCTAATGGATGTAACTCTAGTAACCGAAGAAAATGTACCAACAAAGTCAAGATCTGCTTGTTGTTTAAAATCTTTTGCGACAAGCCTTACTTTATATTTATCAATAGTTTCATCCGGTTTAAGTTTTTTCCTCAAAACCCATTTACAGCCAATAATTTTACAACCTTGTGGTAAATCTACTAATACCCAAGTTTTATTGGTTAATAATGATTCCATCTCATCATTTACAGCCTCGTTCCAAAAAAAAGAGTCAGGAGATGCCAAAAGCTTCTTGTAAAGTTAATGGAGTTTCCTCCACATTAAAAACATGATAATCAGGGCCAAAATCTTTTTCTAAGCTGGCTCTTTTACTCCTTCTAGGTTCAAAAACTACAGTATCTTGATTTTGTAATAGAGGAATAGAGGAACCGGTTCCAGATAAAATATTTTCTTGATAATTTTGTTTTCAAGAAAGGAAATTTTTCTTCATGAAAAATTGCATCACCTGATTCAAAAATTATTTTGTTTTCAATATCAAAGAATCTATAGGCTGTACTATTTGTTGCATATCCAAGAAAAGCACAAGTGGCAGCTTTCACAGCTAATTTAGGTCTTTTAGGATCCACAAGTTTAACAAAAGTTAGACAACCCCAAACCCTCAAATATCTTAAATTTGGCTTATGCCCTTTCCATAACTCAATAGGTGTAACTTTTGTTTTTTTATATTGTACTCTATTCATAACATAATATGCAGTTAAAATTACTTATCCCCACAAATTTGAAGGAGCACCTGTTTCAATTAGCATAGCATTTGTTAAATCCGTTAAAGTTCTATTTTTCCTTTCTGCTACACCATTAGATGCAGGTGAATATGGTGGAGTAGTTTCATGGATTATTCCCAAAGACTGAGCAAATGAGTTGAATCCAAAAGATTCATACTCCCGGTCTCTATCACTTCAATATCTTTTAATCTTTTTACTGAATTGATTTTCAACTTCAAGAAGAAATTCTTTTAATTTTTCAACAAGTATACATAAGCGTATTTTGAAAAATCATCAATAAAAGTAATAAAATATTTATTTCCACCACGTGTTAAAATTCCTTCAAATTCACATAAATCAGTGTAAATTAATTCTAATAATTCAGTGTTTCTCATCACACTTTTATGAGGCCTTTTAGTTATCTTTGCTTGATTGCAAACTTCACATTTCTCAAACTTATTTGTTAGTTTGGGAATTAATCCTAAACTACTAATGACTCCCACATATCGGCTATTAATATGACACAAATGAGCATGCCAAAAATTCATAGAAGACAACATGTAAACAGAAACATGTGTTTTCTTATTCTCAACATTTAATTTAAATATTTCATCACAGGCATACCCTTTCCCTGCAAATATGCCTTTTTTCGTGATTACATATAAGTCAGATTCAATAGTCTGCTTGAAACCAACTTTGTTGAGCAAATAACTTGACATCAAATTTTTCCTCATGGACGGTGTGTACAACACATCTTTTAAAATAAGCACATATCCAGAGGTCAAAATTCAGCTCAACATCCCCACACCCGAGCACCTTGGTTAAACTAGAGTCACCAAGCATAACAGTCCTCTCCTCATTAAAAGGAGTGAAATCTTTGAACCAATCTTTATCATAACAGACATGCCTATTGGCACCAGAGTCTACCCACCACCCTTCCACAGATTGAACCATAAAAATATCTGTAATCATAGCCACAAATGGTTCCTCTGTAACATTAGCCTATGGTCGAGACAGTTGTTTCCGAAATTTGAAAATTCGAGCAATATGCCCACTTTTGCCACACACAAAACATGTCACACTTGTCAGATCTTATGAAGGGGGTTCTTGATTCCATTTCTTTTGCCCCGGGTAATTTTTATTTTGTGGCCTTCCAGTATTTTTCCAAATTTTCTTAACTAGCTTCAAGTGACTATTTTTATGAAATCAACCTTTAGGTAAAGTATTTCCAGAAGTTAAATTTACCTTTGCAGTAGAATGCTCTTGTGTCATAAGCGCATCTTGTCCTCGTGCTTCCTCCTCCACCAGAATCCGTGTGATTAGAGTCTCTAAGGATGTCTCTTTTTGTTTGTGACGCATTGACTTCTGGAACTCCCTTCAAGATGACGGTTGTTTGTCAACAATACTTGCTACAACAAGATTGTCTCCAATTTTGATGCCTTCAGATCTAACTTTAGCCACTAGCATCTGAAAATCTTGAACTTGCTCCACCACTAATTTTCCATCTATCATTTGATAGCGGAAAAAACGGCTTGCAGCATATTTTTTAGCGTCTGCCTCTTCAGTGTCATATTTATTCTGCAAGGCTTTCTAATTTTTCTTGGCAGTGGTGTAAGTGGTATCATAATAATCATAAAATGGATCTGAAAGACAATTCAAAAGATAATATTGACATTTATACTCATATGCGTTGTATTTCTCGATTTTTTCAAGATGAGCAGCATACTCCTCGTCGGTCATCTCTTCAGTGGGGACTTTGTTCGGATTTTTCTCGATCAGGATATAGGCCACCTTGAGGAGACTAAGGTAGAAAAGCACCTTGCCTTTCCATCTCTTGAAATGGGCTCCCTTGAACCGGAAGGGCTTGTTGAGATCGTCGGTATTCTCGTTAGGCTTCTCCAGTACTGGCTCCATGAATTTTTGCTACTTGAATCTCCTTAAAATTGTTGGTGATAATTACAAATAAACACTAGAAAATACAAATAATAAAAATTACAATAACTATTGTAAGGGCTGATGCATGGGAAATTCGTTCTCTTTAAGGAGATTCAAACCCTCTGAGGTTAGGCAAAGCCTCACTAGTACAACAGAAAAAACCTTGACTTGTCCCTCCCAGGATACAACAACCCGACTAAGTCGTATGGTTCACCAATACTGCACAATTGGTTGAACCCAAAACTTTATCACATACACCCTTTTTTATTTTCCTGATAATCTTACACAAAACATAACAAAGCAACAAAAACTTCTTCTCACTTCCAAGATAAGAAGTTAGATCAATTTATAGGAGATGAAAGTTTGGTGGACAAGTTTCTTGGAGGAGGATTCTTAGAAGTTGCTTGGAGGCTCCTTGGAAGTAGCTTAGAGGATAAGACTTGACTCTTGAAAGACTTAGAAGAAGACTTGACTAGGCAAAGACTTGGAAGACTTGAAGGATTCTTGTACACCAATAAAGGATTAACTTGGAGGAAAAGAAAACAAATCAAACCAATAACACATTATAATATTAAAATATCTGCTAACACTAAGCAATATGAGGTAAATCATCATACCCCATCATGCCCCTCTGGTTTTAGATTTTCTTATTATTCTATAGTTTTTTCTTTTGACTTGCTCATCCAAGAAAATTTTATGGAGTATTTTTTGTTTCAAATATGACATATTTGAAGATAATTTGAGAAGTTTCTTCTTTAGCACATACAATTATCCAAGAATTGGAAAATTTGCATAGCTAAAAGTTCTTTAACTTTAAGTTGATTTTTTTTTTTTTTAATTAGAACATGGCAATTGGTTTTGCTTAATTAATTGCCCTGCTTTGTTACAACTTGGAAATGACCTACTAATATTTTGTGATCCTGCCTACTAATTTTAATCCAAGTTCTATGGAATTGATCAATATTGATTATAGTTTGGTATAGAATTAAAACTGCCAATACATCATCTTGGTGAAGGAAAGCAATCAAACAGTACTTAGATTGAGCCTGAACTCCCTAAGGTTATAGTGTGGTAGATTTAGATTAATTGGGAAAATGTTTTCCATCTTTTTTTAAATGAAAAATATATTTTGCCAAAAAAAAAAAAAACTCTTTTTGGTTGATCACAAAAAAAAGTTTCCATTAACTTTCTTTTTTTGTTATAAAAAATGCCAAAAAATACTGAAAATCCTTTCCATAAAATGTCTTGGACTGAAACAAAAAAAGCATAAAACTACATCCTCTGTTCCACCTTGACTTAAAAGACATCGATGGTTGTTTCGGATTTAGTAATTGACTCCATTTTTGCAAGATTTTCTTACCAAAAATGCTTTCTATATTTACAGATAATTAAGATATTACTTAGCAAGAATCCAGCACCCAGAACTCAGTTCGGTATCAATGTTGTCAATGGAAATAATCAGACTGCTCTCGACATCTTATTCCAGCTTTGAAAAGAGAAAGAAGACAAAGAAATCGAAACTATCCTTTGTCAAGCAGGCGCAGTGACTGTTGGATAGATAATCACCCCACTACCATCCACCGCTGCAACGACACAACCCAAAACCTTTGAACTAAAAGGCCATTCCCCCTCCAATAAGCTCTAATGACATTATGATTATTGCATTCATTTTACTTGCAATAACATGCTTTTTCAACACTTCTACCACAACCGAATACAAAACCGGAACCGCAATAATGGCTGTTGTAGACGCGCCCTTGGGCCTCACTACAGTTCAGACTCAATTTGTGTCACGGTCCTGTATCTAATCTCGCGGAGTGCAATGCAAGACCGATGAATCATCAAAGAGTCCAAATCTGGCCAATCGTTTTTGAAAACAGATTTTTTTTTTTTGAAGGAAGTGCCAAACATGGACTGCTTTGCCAGATACAGAGTCGCCACCTAAATACTTTATTTTGGAAAATTTAGGAAACCCTAACTCGTTGCCTAAGGTCACGTGTCCGTCATCACCAAAGTTGCCTCGGCTCGGGAACTTGGGTACGATTGGGGAAGGTCACTTCGTGAGCACCCCCGCTTGCCCGATCAAAGATCGGCCTCTACTAACCATGATATCTAGTTTTGAAAATATTATGCATTCTTATTCCGGTTATTAGCCTAGATTTACTATGTGATGCGCACAGCATACAAGTATAGACTGGATCGCCTGAATTGGAACAAAACATTTCATGTTTGTTTTGAAAATTGTTTGATGGTGCTACCCGCAAGTAGGCTAAGACGTGGATTTGCCACCCTCGAATGGGCTTAGAAAACATGATTTTGCCACTATCTAGTGGGCTTAAAACTCACAATTAATGAATTGTTCCAATTCAAATAACCCAACATTCACCCACAGACATTCAGACAGTTATATCATATAAACACATAGCCTCGTGGTAAGCATGCTATCATGGCAGTCACTCACACACATGCAAGGATGCTAAAGCATAAACACTTACCGAGTACTCTAAGCCAAAACAAAAGCTATGTTAGAAATCCATGCATGATCCTAACTATACAGTAATGCCTAATGCAACACATGCAAAATGCAACTAAGATAGGCTCGACTATTCTAAAGATGGCATGTGAAATGCTACAACTAACAAGTATTCAACTCGGAATCAAAATACAAATGCAGTTAGCATGATGCACCGAGCCCGGTGCATGCTAGACAGATGAATGAATTCAAACATGCTATCATACTGTATGCTAATTGAAACATGCCCTAATCTAACCATCATAAGCTGGTAAATAAAAGGGAGAAAGACGTGGGGTTAGAAAACATACATCACGCGCACGCACACTTATTACAATTGCGCCCTCGCTCAGAGGGTCCGAATAAATAATATACAGTCCGAACAAATAGTACAGTCCGAATAAATACAAAATCCTAATTAATTAACAAATTAATCTAGGAAAGCAGGTAAATTAGCACGCAAATCCATGGACCGCCTCAGCCCTGTTCCGAATGATGAATGATGCATGCTTGAGTTGCCTTGCGCGAAAATCCATTGCGATGCCCCGGTTTGCCTCTGTTTGCAATTGTTCTCGGAATATTGTGCAAAGCTCCAGAAGGCTACTGATTTCTGATTTGCTGCAACAGAGAGCAACAAAGGGGCATGGCAAAGTATTTTCACATATGTATGCATGACTACTCTTCAGAGAGTGTAGTCCTCGATTCTCGTGCCACCAATCACACATCTCGATGCATGATGGCCGAGGAGTCGAATTGCACGACTCAATGTGAAATGAATGCACACGAAAACACAACAATACCTAAACTCCATCATAGGTAATCCAGAGTGTCGGCGACAGGGAATTAAGACACGTTCCGTCACTCGGAGTACGAAACGTCCCTCGTTTCCTGTACTTGGGCTAACTCTTATCCCAAACATGATGCAAATGAGATGGCACAATGCGACTAACATACAACCTAGCATACGCAATGCTGTGAAATGACATACACAATGCTCGATGTAACATGGCATACACAATGCTCTAACATACAACCTAGCACACGCAATGCTAAGGACTGAAATGGCATACACAATGCACGATAGACTTATACCAACACGAGTGGACCTCAGCCACACTCACATCAGTGGCCATTAGATGAAAATGAGACAACCAAAATGTATGCACACATGCACGAATACCAAGGACCGAACCTAAAGCATCAAATGCCACTCTACCAAAGCATGGCAAGGGATAAAAGATGGCATACAAACATGTAATTTCCAGCACTGAAATATGATAAAAAATGGTCCCGAATTATGCAAACATGGCACACTATGCAAGTTAGGGGACCCGAGTACCGAAACTAGTGAAGTGCGTTACCCTAAAGGTACCCAAAGCAATGCACAAATGACAAAACCAACCCCAAATAGACCCTAGGAAGGTCTGAAACAGTGGGAAATTGGCCTAAAATGATGGCTCGGAATGCAACGAAATGGAGCTCATTCAATGGTCGGTAAATGAGGCATACAAGCCCGACTCTCAAATGCATTTAAAGAGATGAAAACATGGCAATATGGCATTCAAACCAGCTCTGAAATATGATGAAAAATGATCTCAAAACATGAACACACCTCAGCACATGCATGCAATGGACCTCAAAACTCAAAGTTAAGCATGGGTATTGAACTACAAGCATGAAAAACAAACATCATTCGACCATGAGGCCTAAAAACAGAGCTAGGGTAGTCCAAAATAAGCACATTATCAGTTTATGACATGGCCAAAAAGTGCTAACATCAAGGGTCCACAAAGCATGCAAAGAAGCTAATGAACCATTAGTTGTTCTACAGCTATATGAAGCATATGAAGGCTCACCCAACCAACCAAAAACATAAGCATTTCATGCCAAAATATGCCCAAATACCCACTGAAACTCAGTCAACGCATGCGAAAATGAGGGGCTCCTTTAGAAGGCCATGCAAGGAGGTATTCTATACCTATATGATAGGTAAACAAAAGGGCAAAACCACCTCTTGAAATGAATTATGACAGCCCTAAAAACCACCAAATAGGCCCTGAAATCAGTCTGAGAAACATGCAAAGAAAGGTCCCTTTGAAAGGCCTTGAATGGGATTGCTCTACACATGCATCATAGACATAAAATGTGGCAAAATGAGCTCTTGACAGAGCTTAGGCAGACCTTAAAACCCACAAAATGAGGCCTAAAACATGACTTCAATGCATGCAAAATAGAGTCCCTTTGGAAGGCCGACAATGCTAGTAAAGAAAATGAGGGGTAAGAGGGTCACCCCTCTATGATTTTGGAGCTCAAAGACACATCAAGGCCACTAAAAATCCACTGGATTTTAGTGTCTAAGAGGCCAAGACAAGGCCAATGCAAATGCTCACATGCATGGCTCAAAGCATGGGGAAATGAAGCATGCAAGGGAGAAGATGACTCCAAACAGAAAAGAGTCCTTAAACAAACATGTTTAGAATATCAAAAAAAGACTTTTTCTAGTTTATGTTGAAGTCCAAAAATGCTTGCAAGTAAGGCTAGGCTAGGATGCAAAAATAGCCCTAAAAGAGAGATGAAGCATACAAGGGGGTAGATGACCCCCAACAGAAAAATGCTCTTAAATAAACATGAAGAGGAGCCCAAAATAATACTATTTTCAGTTTACACCAAGACTCAAAAATGCTTGTAAGTATAGCTAACAGATGAAGCAAGATAATGACCAAAAAGAGGGAATAGGAGTGTTACCCTTGTAGCCAATGACTCCAGCCGCTTTTGAGGCCAAAAACTCAAATCTCAGGACCTCTCAAGACCTTCCAAGAAGCTCAGGTTGGTATTGGAGGGGTTAGGCCAAGAGATGTAATGTAAATATGCAAGAAAAATAGACTTTTGAGCACAAAAGAGAGAGATAGAGAGGGATGTATGTATATCTCTTAACCAAAAAACTTGAACCATTGCAATGGAAGAAGAGGCCTCCATTTATAGAAGAGAGGGGCTAAAGCTTCTCAAAGAAGCTTTACAACTAGGTTAAACATCCTCCATACACGTGTATGGAGGATCCAACAAATGGCAAACAGCTGGCACAGCTGAAATACACTTACTGAGACAAAGCTGGCCGACCAGTTAAAAAGGTCCAAGGTGGTCGGCCGACCACTTGGCCTGGTCGGCCGACCAGGGGTCAGAAGGTTCAAGCCCCAAAGCTGGTCATCCATGAAACCCTTGAAGTTAGCTTTCCAATGCCGCAAACCTAGCATTAAAATTCCTCCTGTGCAAAAAGTTATGCCAGTTTTGGTGAAGCCGCATAGATTCGGTCCAAACGGACTTCAACCAACCATATCTCCCCCACCCGGATTTTTCCTTAGGAGACTATTGAGTGGAAAATGAAGCACCAGAAGTAGGCTTTCCAACGGCACCAACCTCGCATCAAAATTCCTCGTGTGCAAAGAGTTATGCCCATTTCGGTGAAGCCGCGCAAATGTTTTCTCTCCTTCCCAAATTCATGCTGAACCACTTTTGACCAAAAAAACTGGTCAGAATCTGATTTTCTGATTTTCCATGTGGCCACATTGAAGCCCCAGAAGTTAGCTTTCCAATGGCACCAACCTCGCATCAAAATTCCTCCTGTGCAAAGAGTTATGCCCATTTCGGTGAAGCCGCGCAGATTTGGTCTTACCCGGATTCATGCCGACCTTCTCCCAAACTAGTTTTCCTTTCTCTTCTCCTCTTTTCTTCAACTCCAAACCCCTATACAAGGTGGTTTGAAATATTTTTTAAAGATTTCATCTCTCTTTCATTCATTTCCACTTTGTCCTTGCTCGGTTTACCGAAAAGCGCAACATTTAACAAAATGCGAGCCTCGGAACATCGTAAAAACTTTATTTCAAAAACGTTTTGAAAGAGAGGGTTTTAAGGTTTAAAATCTTTTGATCAAGATTTTTTTGGTCCAAAAAGGGGTATGAAGTTGAGATTTGACTCTCCTCTTGCCGAAGAAATTGACCCTTTGCACTGCACAACTTCTAAAACCATCAGTCGTATCCAAGTCTTAAAGGCGGTTAAAAATGGAGTGTCTACAGCTGCATCAACTATATCTATATTTTTCATGTTCTTTAATTTGTATGGGTTCTTTGCTTCTTTACTCATAATCTGTGTCCTCATTAAGGGTTCTCCTTTGCGCTGGTTGTTTCTTAGAGCGGTAGCAGCATTTTCAACTGCATACTTGCTTGCATTAGCTCTTATAACCCCTGATAAAAAGTTGCCTGCAATTCTAAACATCTTTTTTTCTGCATCAGCCATGTTTATCATCCCTCTTGCCATGGAAGCTTGGATTCATTTCAAGAAGCGTAAAGGATCACAGGTGACAAATGGCGAATTTAGAGTGAAAGGGACAGTTGTCACGCCCCATGGCTTGCTGGCCTAAAATCAATGATCAGATGGTAGAACGATATAGAAGCTCTTGTTGGAAGCCGTTTTTAGAAACAATATGAACCCTAGCAACATCAATAATTAAGGAACATCCTTATGGCAGGGTGTATCAATAATTGAGATGCTAGGTTTGTTATTGTAAAGAAGGGGTATTTCTATGTGTATAAAGATTGAAATATTACTATATGATATAATAACATCATAATTCGTGGTGTATTGCGACATGATCTAGTTTCTTCTTTTCCATTCTCCTCCAATTAATTGTGCATCTTATGTTATGTCTGAATTCTCATTTTGTATGTTAAATGTAGTTTTGTTTGTATAAATTCATTACCATCAAAATTCTGTAACTTCATGGAAAGAAAAGAAAATTATACCAATGGTCCCGTACTTTACCTTTTATGTCAATTTATTACATGTAATTTCAATTTCGTTAATATTTTCCTTGAATTTTTGAATGTCACTAATTAGTTCAACTGTTAAATGAATAAAAATCAGAATGTACAGCTACGTACACCAATGATTCAACGCTTTTGCTTAATTAATTTTAATCTCAAGTAATTAAGAAACGAGTTGGTGAATGATCATTTTCATTGAGTCAGAGCCAGTTTATTTGGTAGGATTTTTTTATAAAGTAAGAAACATTAGAAAAGATTACCTGCCTCGATAGATCATTCAATTTTAGTTATTACCTATTTGCTCCTTATGAGGTAATGATATCATTCATTATTGTTGGTGATAATTGCAAATAAAATACCAGAAAATACAAATAATAAAAATTATAATAACTATTGAAAGGGATGAGGCACGGGAAATTCGCTTTCTTTAAGGAGATGAAAGCTTGGTGATGCTGAGAATAAGAAAGCCCATGTTTCTGTTTACATGTTGTCTTCTATGAATTTTTGGCATTCTCGTCTGTGTCATATTAATAGCCGATATGTGGGAGTCATGAGTAGTTTAGGATTAAGTATAGGAGAGGAAACTTGGTGAGAAAGTTCCTTGGAGAAGACTTGGAGGCAAAGAAAAGGACTTGGCTTTGGCAAAGACTTGGAGAGAAGGAAAAGAAAACTTGGAGGGAAAGAAAAAAAATCAACCTATAGCACATTATAATATTAAAATATCTTCTAATATTCTCCCACCTATTTTAATATTATAGGTAGCAAAATTTGAGATTATTAGGCAAAGAATGATATTATGCATCATAGTAGGTGTGCTCTGCATTGAACCTCCATTAGTGAAACAATAATATCTACTCCAGAGCTAATAGTATGCTCAGCATTGAACTATGACTGCTTAAGGGAAATAAATAATTATTTCACACACATAATATTCCAGATGTTCACATAAACTTTAAAAGCCAATACATTACGGCCTTGTACGATCCCAAGATTCATGAGTGTGTTTGAGAATTAGCCTAAATCTCATAGGTAACAGCCCTGCTACCACACTCAAATAGGTGAATTCTGTCAAGGGTGCTCCTGTAACTATGACACTCCACTCAATAAGAGCTATAGAAATTCATTAAGATTTTTTTTTAATAACTCAACCTCTACAACATAACAGGATAAATGCACTTACATCATAGGAATGGGTAAAAAGGAATTTAGCGCATTTCTCATAGCCATGATATGATCGTTCTTCTCATTGAACCCCGTTACAAGATCTCTGGTCCCTAGGTTGAGTATCCTCATAAATGGCTCCTGCTATATTCAATGGGCTTCAACCCTATCCCCTTCGTTGCATTCTAGACTCTATCTCTTGCTAAGGCCTTAGTTAATGGATCAACAAGATTATCACCAGATTTAATATAATCTACATTTATGATGCCATTATTCATATAAGATCTCACAGTACTGTGTTTTCTTCTGATAGGTCTGGATTTACCGTTATAATAATGGTTATTAACTCGACTAATTGCTGTGGTGCTATCACAATGAATCAATATGGGTGGAATCGATTTTTCCCAACAAGAGATTTCATTTAACAAATCTCTTAACCAATTTGCTTCTTCACTAGCTATAGCTAAAGCAATAAGCTCAGCCTTCATTGTTGAATTAGCAATAATGATTTGCTTTTTTGATTTCCAACTTATAGCACCACTCCCAATGTAAATAACTAATGGTTGATAATGAATCACCTGACAAGGTATTCTAATTGGCATCACTGTAACCTTCAAGTACTGCAGGATACTTATTATAAAACAAGCCATATTTTATGGTACCAGATAAATATTTCATAATCCGCTCAATTGCTAGCCAGTGATTACTGCCAGGCTTACTAGTTAACCTGCTAAGTACTCCAACTGCATAGGCATTGTCAGGTCTAGTACAGTCAGTCGCATAATGCAAGCTACCAATCATACTAGCATATTCCTTTTGATTAATTACATCCTCATCATTTTCAATGGGAAATAAACACACATGAGGATCAAAAGGAGTAAGAACATGCTTGCACTTATAAAAATTATATTTTCTCAAAATTTTCTCAACATAATGCGACTGATCAAGAAATATACCATCACAGGTTTTGATAATTTTCATTCCCAAAATATAATTAGCCTCACCAAGATCTTTCATATCAAAATGACTACTAAGCATATTTTTAGTTTTCACGATGATATACAAATTAGAGCCATATATAAGTAAATCATCTACATAGAGGCTAATAATGACATGTGAATTTTCTTCAGATTTATAGTAGATGCATTTATCACATTCATTAGTTTCATAGCCATTCTCAATCATGCAAGAATCAAATTTCGCATGCCACTGTTTAGTGGCATGTTTTAAGCCATATGGGGATTTAACTGGCTTGCACACTTTACTTTCTTGACCGAGTTCCACAAAACCCTCAAGTTGATTCATATAAATTTGTTTATCCAGGTCTGCATTTAAAAAGGCTGTTTTAACATCCATTTGATGAATTCTTAGATCATGAATTGTAACCACTGCAATTAATAATCTAATGGATTCACTAGTAACCGGAGAAAATGTATTAAAAAAGTCAAGATCTGCTTATTGTTTAAAACCTTTTGCAACAAGCCTTGCTTTATATTTATCAATAGTTCTATCTGGTTTAAGTTTTTTTTCTCAAAACCCATTTATAGCCAATAGTTTTACAACCTGGTGGTAAATCTACTAATATCCAAGTTTTATTGGATAATAATGATTCCATCTCATCATTTACAGCCATGTTCCAAAAAACAGAGTCAGGAGATGTCAAAACTTCTTGTAAAATTAATGGAGTTTCCTCAACATTAAAAACAAGATAATCAGGGTCAAAATCTTTTCTAATCTGGCTCTTTACTCCTTCTATGTTCAAAAACTATAGTATCTTGGTTTTGTAAAAGAGGAGTAGAGGAATCGGTTTTAGATAAAATATTTTCTTAATAATTTTGACCCCCACCATTTTTAGATTTAAAAGGAAATTTTTTTTCATGAAAAATTGCATCACCTAATTCAAAAATGATTTTGCTTTCAATATCAAAAAATCTATAGGCTGTACTATTTGTTGCATATCCAAGAGAAGCACAAGTAGTAGCTTTCACACCTAATTTAGGTCTTTTAGGGTCCACAAGTCTAACAAAAGCTAGATAACCCCAAACCCTCAAATATCCCAAATTTGGCTTATGCCCTTTCTACAACTCAAAAGATGTAACTTTTGTTTTTTTATGTGGCACTCTATTCATAATATAACATGCAGTTAAAATTGCTTCTCCCCACAAATTTGAAGGAGCACCTGCTTCAATTAGTATAGTATTTGTTAAATTAGTTAAAGTTCTATTTTTCCTTTTTGCTACACCATTAGATGCAAGTGAATATGGTGGAGTAGTTTCATGGATTATTCCCAAAGACTGAGCAAATAAGTTGAATCCAAAATATTCATACTCTCGGCCTCTATCACTTCTATATCTTTTTAATTTTTTTACCGAATTGATTTTCAACTTCAAGAAGGAATTCTTTAAATTTTTCAAAAATATCACTTTTATTTTTCAACAAGTATACATAAGTGTATTTTGAAAAATTATCAATAAAAGTGATAAAATATCTATTTCCACCACATGTTAAAATTCCTTCAAATTCACATAAATCAGTGTGAATTAATTCTAACAATTTAGTATTTCTCACCACACTTTTATGAGACTTTTTAGTTATTTTTGTTTGATTGCAAACTTCACATTTTTCAAAATTATTTGTTAGTTTGGGAATTAATCCTAAACTACTCATGACTCCCACATATCAACTATTAATATGATACAGACGAGCATGCCAAAAATTCATAGAAGACAACATGTAAATAGAAATATGTGCTTTTTTATTCTGAGCATTTAATTTAAACATTCCATCACAAGCATATCCTTTCTCCACAAGTATGCCTTTTTTAGTGATTATATATTGGTCAGATTCAATAGTCTGCTTGAAACCAACTTTGTTGAGCAAATAACTCAACATCAAATTTTCCCTCTTGGACAGTGTATATAACACATCTTTTAGAACAGGCACACGTCCAAAGGTAAATTTTAGCTCAACATTCCCATACCCAAGCACCTTGGTTAAACTAGAGTCACCAAGCATAACAGCCCTCTCCTCATTAAAATGAGTAAAATCTTTGAACTAATCTTTATCATAGCAAACATGCCTATTGGCACCAGAGTCTGCCCACCACCCTTCTACAGATTGAACCATAAAAATATCTGTAATCATAGCCACAAATGGTTTCTCGATAACATTAGCCTGTTGTCGAGACTGTTGTTTCCGAAAATTGCAAGTTCGAGCAATATGCCCACTTTTGGCACACACAAAACATGTCACATTTGTCAGAACTTGTGAAGGGGGTTCTTGGTTCCATTTCTTTTGCCTCGGGTAATTTTTATTTTGTGACCTTCCAACATTTTTCCAAATTTTCATAACTGGCTTCAAGTGACTATTTTTATGAAATCGACCTTTAGGTAAAGTATTTTCAGAAGTTAAATTTACCTTTGCAGTGGAATGCTCTTGTGTCATAAGCGCATCTTGTCCTCGTGCTTCCTCCTCCACCTGAATCCGTGTAATTAGAGTCTCTAGGAATGTCTCTTTTTGCTTGTGACGCATTAACTTTTGAAACTCCCTCCAAGATGATTGTAGTTTGTCAATAACACTTGCTACAACAAGATTGTCTCCAATTTTGATGCCTTCGGATCTAACTTAAATACTTCTTCAAGTCGGCCAAGGCGGCTTCGCACTCTTCGGTCCATAAGAAGTCTCTGGCTTTTTTCACTAAGCTGAAGAAAGACTTACATTTATCAAAACTTCTGCTTATGAATCTATTCAGGGCTACAGCCCTTCCAACCAACATCTGTACTTGTTTTGCCGACCTTGTGCTCTTCAGTTCTAAGATGACCTTGATCTGATCTAGGCTTGCCTCAAGGCCCCTTCTGGTAACCATATATCCTAAGAATTTACCAGACCCAACTCTAAATGCACACTTCGATGCATTGAGTCGGAGTCGATATGTTCTAAGGATGTCAAAAACTGCCTTTAAGTCTTCCAGATGACCCTCAGGTTCTTTGGTTTTCACGACCATGTCATCTATCTATACCTCCACAGCTTTGCCAATTAGATGTCTGAACATCTTAGTCACCAATCTCTGGTAGATTGCTCCTGCATTCTTCAATCCAAAAGGCATCACTCTATAGCAATACATCCCTTTTGAGGTGATAAATGCAGTCTTTTCTTCATCTGGGGGGTACATAGCTATCTGATGGTACCCTCTGTAGGCATCCAGGAAGCTCATCCTTCTATGTCTTGAAGTGGCATCTACCAATTGGTCAATCTTGGGTAATGGCAAACTGTCTTTGGGACAAGCTTTGTTTAAGCTGATAAAGTCCACGCAGACCCTCCACTTGCAATTCTTTTTCTTCACAACCACTAGGTTTGATAACCATGTCGGGTAATTTACCTCTCGAATGGCTCTAGCCTCCAAAAGTCTATCTACTTCCTCTTCTACTGCCTCAACATGCATTAATGTCGGCCTCCTTGCATGCTGGATGACAGGTTTGGCCGACCTGTCCATATTCAGCCTATGGCAAGTGACCTCGGGGTCAATGCCTAGCATCTTGTATGGTGTCCATGCAAACACCTCTAGATTTGCTCTCAAGAATGCCTCTAGCTCTTTTTCCTCTTCCTCGGCTAAGCCCGAGCTGAGAATGAAGAAGCGTTCTTCATCCCCTTACTGGACAAGGATTTTATTCAGGGCTTCTTCACTCTTCTTGGCTGGCTCTTTGCCAACGTCCTCAAGGACCTCCATATCCTCATCTTCAACCTTTGCTGTTTCTGCTTTTCGTATATTGCAGGTAGGTTTCATTGCTGCCACTGAACAATTCTTTGTCTGCACTTGATCCCCTCTGACCTCCTCTATTCCATGCTCTGTTGGGAACCATAATAGTTGATGCAATGTTGAGGGAATAGCACCCATTGCATGCAGCCATGGCCTTCCCAGGATTGCATTGTAAGGGGAAGGAGTGTCAATTACTGTGAACTCAGTTCTTATCTTCTTGGTGCCAGCCTGCACCTCAAAACTCACTACTCCTAAGGGCCACGTCGGCATTCCATTGAACCCAACCATTGGGCCATTGGACTGCCCCAGATCGTCTTGGTAGAAGCCAAGATCCTTGTAACACCTGACATACATGACGTCACAAGAGCTGCCCTGGTCAACTAAGATGCGCTTCACTTGGTACTCTCCAATCTAGAGGGATATTACCAAGGCATCGTTGTGTGGATGTTGCACCATCTCTAGGTCGTCTTCAGTAAAGGACACCACTGGTCCGTGGCATTTATCTGCCCTAGGTCCCTTCTGCCTGACCTGATACACTTGTTGCAGGGCTTTTACCTTCTGAGTCTCCCTATGAATTTCATTCTCATTGACCTTCGAGTGAATCACATTGATCACTCGTGGTCCGCCTGCCTGCGGTTGCGGTGCTGCGGGTGGCGGTGCTGCCGGTGCCTGGAGTAGTCTTGCATGCTCTTCCCTTGTCCTGGCCTCATCTACCAGGTCCCTTAAATGACCTTGTCTTACCAGGTCTTTCAGATGTGCCTTCAGGGCTCTGCACCCCTGAGTCAGATATCCAGCCTCATTGTGGTAACCACAGTGCTTGCCAAGGCTTCTTCCCATAAATTCACTTGATACCCTTGCTGGTGCTTTGTAATAGGGCTGATTTCGAATTTTCTCCAAGACTTTGTAAACTGGGATTCGGAATACGGTTATGACTGCCTGTGCAGCCCTTAATCCTATCACTTGTTTATTGTATCCACCATCACCTCGGCCTCGCTTCGGCGAGCCGTTTTTCTTTTCTGGTTTCAACGCCTTTGTCCTCGACGTGTCCTCCTCAGCCCTAGCATACTTTTCTATCCTGGCCATAAGTTCTTCCACGCTTTTTGGTAATGTTTTTGCCAGTGATTTCTGAAGCAATCAATCATCTTTCAAGCCTTTCCTAAATGACACGACCGCCACCTCTTTGTTGCATCCTGGTATTCGGTTGAATACCTCATAATACCTTTTGGCGTAGGCCCTAAGGCTTTCGTCCTCGCCAATTCTTAGAGCCATCAGGGCATCCACCTTCAATGTCTACAGTTTGTTTGTCACGAACTTGGCCACAAACATCTCGGCCAGGCCTTCCCAGGTTTTCACAGTTTCTTTCGGCAACTTGTGAAACAACTTGTGAAACCAGTCTGATGCAATTTCCCCGAAGGACAAGGGGAACACCTTGCAAAGCAACGGCTTGTTCCCAGTGTACAATGCCATCGAGTTCAGGTACAAGTTGACGTGAAAGTTGGGGTCCGACTTACCGTCGCATATTTGGAATCTCGACATGTTAAACCTCTTCAGGGCTTCGAATTTGTCTAATTCTACTGAGAACGACGTTCTCAGCTTGACCAGGGAAATTACCTCGGCATCTTGTCGCTTCCTCTGTAAGTAATCCCTGAGATCCTCCTTGGTCTATCTAGGAGCTCAGCTATCTCCGGACTTCAGCCTTTTCGGCGCACTACTCCCAGTATTGTGATGAGTCTTATTGGACCTCTTTCCATTAGTTGCGTCAAAGCACAGCTCTTGCCCTTGAACATGCCAATGTTCTTTGTGGTCGGCTTCCTTGGTACGATTCGTTCTTCGAGAATCTCTCCTTTTTGACTGTCCTCGCCCAACCTCCCTTGAAGGCCGGTGAGAGTACTTCTCGGTCCTGATGTGCTGGGGGACTATAGAGACTATTTTCTGCCCATCTTTTAGGGCATCTTTCTTGGCCGCTGGAATCGGTGTATCTTGTAACGGCAATTGTGGTTGCATGACATTGTTCTGCATCATGAAGTTGACGACTATTTGCAGGTCCACCAATTTGTTTGCCATTCTCTTCATCTCGTTGTCCCTCCACAGTCATCTTTCTTTCCATACCTAAAGATCGTCCTCGTTATAATACCCACTTCGGTCTGATTTCTTTGACGTGTCGCCCTCCTGGCCGACGTCATTTTCTCCGTAATTCTTATCACGAGTCTCATTGTTGCAGCTGTCTTCTTCGACGTCAAGGTCAATAGGTTTCCCACTCCCAGTAGGAGTGTCATCCCTAACCTTCTCTTTCTGTCCGTTACTGGCCATCTATTCTCCTTTCTTTCCCACAGACGGCGCCAAATTGTGTGAGTCGATTTCTGATCACACTGCCAAATTAGTACGTAGCTGGAGGGCACTGGCAAAATAGATTAAGCCTGAACGACCTGTCACAGAAAGAAGAGATTCCGGCGGTGGTTCGTCTACCTAGGGGCACTCCGACGGTCAAGTCAATTATCTCTCAAAGATAGCAAAAGTGCTTAACTCACTATTCAAAATATAAAAAGTGTACCTTTGACCCATGAGGGTGCCTCCTTTTTATAGCCAACACAAACCTAGTCCCAATAGAAGTCTAGCTTCAATGGACCCTGGATTACTGCTAATCTTAGACTCCCAGTAGGATTGGGATAAACTCTCTAAGAGTCTTATCTTTATCCAAACTGAAGTTTTCTCTCATTCTAGGACTCTTGTCCCCTATCCACTTATGTCGGATTCCAATATCTTCGCAAATAACCTCGGCCTGACCGAGATCACCTCGACATCATGACCAAGACACGTGGCACCTCGGCCATGTATTGTCACTTAAAAATTATATCCCCACAAGTACAATTTCCAGTGTCTTAAAAGAAATCACAAAAGCAATATTCGTCCGAGCAACCGTATTCTTTAATGGAACAAAAGCAATATTTGTTAAATGCGTATTAAGAGAAGATTTTGTTTCAAAATATTCTAACCATTACTATTTCTCGGCTATTGTAATAAAATTATTATATTCGAATGTTATGTAAAGATGAAAAAGAACATAAATAAATATACAATCTTAATTTCTTCACAGTTTTAAATAAATTAGTATACTCCAATGCAATGCAAACATCATTACAATTATAATTTGGTATTCATTAACGAGTGTCCTAAGGACATTAATTAACAATGTTTAAATTAATTATGCATTGCATGTTACATGTACTTTCATAGATTATGTACAAAAATTTCAAATTTTTTTATTAAATGTCTTAATTGCACTCATTAACAAAAAAAAAAATTAATTTTATAATAATTTGAATACACGACTTAAGGTATTCGATATTTAAATTAATTTTAAAATACAGAAGTTAAAAGCATTATTATCTCCAATTTTCAATAATGAGTTTTGAACGTCTCCTTTTTATTTAAAAAGGTCAAAATTCAAAATCAATGATCTACCACCACTACATCATTGTAAGTTTTAAACTTCACTTATTAATTTGACATAGATTCTAAACATAAAAATTTTAAAAAAAATTCATATAAACTGCACCAAATTGATCAACATTCCTTTTTTCTTTTTTTTCTTTTTTTTTTCTAATCACTAAGGGATCATTTACAAATGTGAAAAATGATATGCGCAAACCCATTTTTTAGATCCATTATAGGTCTCGTTTGGAGAGTGGGTTGACTTTTTGACTTTTTTGACTATTTTAGTTTGGGGCTAAAAAACCTAATTTAAGAAGGGTTTTAGGTTTTTTTTTGGCTTTTTTGATTTTTTTGTGAAAAAAAAAATGTAATGATTATAGGTTGGATGTGATGTTTTGTCTTATTAGGCTAAAAAGTCTATTTTGGTTTTTATGGCTATTTTAGCCAAAAAAAACCTCAAAAATCACTTTCCAAACGGGGAGCTATAAGATAATGATGTATAAGTGATATGATTAATTCATGATTTTAAAAGATATAAAAGAGAGTGTTTCATTTAGTATCCTAATTGATTTGTTACACAAATGGGCTTGAAAATTGGTAATCTCATTATTGTATTGTATAGTTTAATTTGAATGATTAAGAGGTCAATTTTCACTAAAAAAAATATTAATAATTTCGTATTTATCATATGGCTCTTTTTTGTGTTATTTCTTTCTTTCTCATCTTCATAATTGTCACTGGGTTAATTTTTGGTCTTAAAAATTAACCTCTTAATCATTCAAATTAAATTATATAACAGTGGCAAAGTGAGTTATCCACATCCACTTTGGGTGAATAATTTTTCGGCAAAAAAAATGTGAGGGAAAAAAGTAGGATGTAGAAATTTGGAAGAAAATTGCCAATGTTAGTGGACGACTTGACTCTGTACAGAAGTCATTATGGACACGTGTCATAATATTAATCATTAAAAAAGAATAATTCAATAACGCGTTGTAAAGGCATCCACAACCGGATAGTTAAAATTGTTTGTTAAAGTGTGTTATATAATAAAAAGTAATAAAATGGGATCCAAAAATGTTTGTTAAGATGTGTTAAGAGTTTGTTAATTTTAGAGAGTAAGTGGTGGTGCAATGGATGTATTAAGGGGTGTGTTAAGGTGTGTGTTAAATATATATATATATATATATATGTGTGTGTATAATAAATAAAATAAATAAATAATTTAGTTTAATAAAAAATTTGAAGCCCAAAATTAAATTTCAAGTCAAAAAAAAAAAAGTCCCAACATGTTTAAAAAAAAAAAAAAAAAAAAATTCTGTTGACTGGGTCAACCGGCCGGTCAACCCGAAAGACAAAAAAATGCGTCCCTTTGCTAGCTAAAACGCTAGCTGCAGTTAACAAATAACTTAACAACTGACGCTAACAAAACTCACTAAAACACACACTAACACCTCCATTGCAGCCCCAAACACACACCACTGCTAGCCAAAACTTGGCAACTGACACTAACAAACACGTTAGTGTGTCCATTGTGGATGCTCTAATCACGTTGGCGTTCATGCATGAAGCGGTCACAAAGCTTGTAAATGTATAGAATTTTGAGTCTTTGTATATTATTTATGGTAGGGGTGAGTAGCGGATATATCGATCCGTTAAAATCGATCGAATCGAATTAATCCGCCGCATTTTGGACGGATGCGTAATGAACAGTGGACGGTTGCAGAATGAAGAGTGGACGGTCCGAACCGCTAAACCGTGAGCAGCCCTATTAATTTGTAAGACTTTATGTTTTAAGTTTGTTTAAATATTCTGTTTGTGTTTTCAATTAAAAAAGAGTTTAAATATTCTGTTAAAAAAAAGTTTTCAACTTGAATATCTTTTTTGAATTGAAAAAAATAAACATATTATTTATCCATATTTTTTAGTTTTTAAACCTATCTCTAAAAATAATAAATGGAAAATATAATATATGCTGGTTGTTTTTGTTTTCAAAAGCAGATATAGATGTAACAATATAGAGACATACAATCTCTACTACTACTCTATTCATAGTTTTAGTGGTTTGAATTGTTTTTATATTTTAAGAACCACAGATTGTAATACTTTATGTGAATGAGACATGATGTGATTGTAGTATGTGGATGAGGCATGCAGTGATTGCGATATTCTAAAGTTTCAAACTTTCTTACTTTGGATGAGGCATGCAGTGATTATAATATTTTTTTTAAGTCATTGACCGTAATACTTTCTTTCTTTTTTTTTTGAAGAAGTGTACAAGTTGAATTATGATGAAAGAAATTTAAAATTTTAAACCGCCAAACCGATTCGCATCCATTCGCCAAACTTCCAATCCGCTCAATCCACATTCGCCAGATTGGCGGACGGATGCAGATTGATTTTCTTCAATCCGCCAATCTAGTGGACGGATGGCGGATTAAAGGTTCCGTGGCCGCAACCGACCCGCGCCCACCCTTAATTTATGGTGGAGGATCCGCCAGTCCGAAATCTAAATTGAAAGTCGTTTTTTAAGTTTGTGGCGTTCAATATGTTCTTGTTTTAATAATTTAAATTATTTATTTTATTGAATATTTTATATATTTTATTTACATAAAAAATTAGATTGATTTAATAATTATTACATTTGTTGCCAAAAAAATCTATACTTTACTTTTGAAAATATAATTGTCGTTCATTTTTTTAACGATAAATGCAATAAATTGAATATATTATAATTATCAGATTGATCTAATTTTTTATATGAATAAAATATACAAAATGGCCGATAAAATGAATGGTTCAATTATTGAAATAGGACCCATATTGAACCCCACAAGCTCAAACAACGCCCTCCAATCCAGATTTTGGACTGGAGCGGATTGTTTTTGTATAAGTTCAACTTTTTATATTTAGATCTCAACATGACAAAATTTGAGGGGTTTATAAAGCCTACTACGAATCCCGTTTCGATAATCCGAACTGTTTATTTTGTAGGATTCTCAATATATATTATCTATAAAAAAATTAGTTCAATTTAATAATCGTAATCTTTTCATTTTATTACATTTGCCTCTGGAAAAATGAACAGGAAAAATATTTTTGAAACAAACTATTCATTTTTTTAGAGACAAATACAATAAAATAAACATATTACTAATATTAGATTGAACTAAAATTTTTTATGAATAATATAAATTAAAGATCTTACAAAATGAATGATTTAAATTATCAAAACAGGACCCGCCGTGAATCCTATAAAACTTTTCAAATTCTCTCATATTAAAATCTCAAAATAAGAGAAGTTTAGGTACGGGTATCGAGTGTAGGCATCTAGGAGTCGGACACTTCAAAATTAGAAATTGAAGATACGTATGGATTCAAATTTAGATACGGGTATGGGGATACGTTAAATAGTTTTTTTTTAAATATCTTTATTATATGAAGATGAGTTTAAAAATAAAAAATAAAAACGAAGGAATAATAGATTTTGTTAAAAAATAATAATAAAATATAAATAACAAATAAAAATTATAAAAATTATTTTAAATATAAAATAAATTATGTTATATATAATAAAATAAGTTATTTTTATTTTAATAAAGATGTTGTGAGATAGAATACAAAACACTAAAAGACTAAATAAGCCCAAACTTATTTTACTTAGACCCAAAACACTAAATAAGTCAAAATAAAACACTAAAACTAAAAGACTAAATAGACCAAGACGAAATAGGCCAGATACAAAACATTAAATAGGCCCAAACTTTCATTTGATTTATTTGGGTCTAGCCCAGTAGCCAAACCTAGCAAAAATGCTCTCCAGCTGTATATCATTACCAGCTAGTCAAACTCTTTGTCTTCTTTCTCCTTTTTTCTCCTCTTTCCTCTCTTTGAAATACGCACGCACGATCAAAGCTATCTCTGTTCTCTTTCTTCTCTTTCCCACTTGGTGATTATGACTCTCTCTCTTTCTCTCGATTCTAACTCTAGATGATGTGGTTATTGTAGTTGACATTCACTCGTCGATGAGCTATGATACAACAAATCCAGATCTCGAACTCAACTCATCCATGTAAGTACCTCAATCTTCTTCTTTCTTTTCGTTTAGTCGTGTCTGAGAGAGAGGAGGGGAATCCGACATAGATCCTATACTCGCACCCATGTTGTGTCCTATTGACATGGGTACTTCACCTCCAACTACCAAGTCCATGTAACACATCTTATAATTATTGGGTTCGGCTTTGGTGTAGTCCGAGATCGGACTAGACCGTGCTGTTGGGCCGGTGGAGGACCACCCTGGGTCCCGTTTTGATAATTCGAACCGTTCAATGTGTAGAAATCATCGAGTACTATATGCTTGTGAAAAATCACGTTGATTGGATATCGATAGCTATGTGATCAAATCAGTTTTGTATAAAAAAAAAATGGACGGTGAACAAACTAACAGTTGACCAAAAACTGTTTTGATCACATAACTATCGATATCCGATTAACGTGATTGATTACAGACATATAGTACTCGACAAGTTCTACACATTACACGGTTTAGATTATCAAAACGGGACCTATGGTATGCCCCACAGACCCAACAACACGATCTAATTCGCTCTTGGACTGGACCAAAGCCAAACCCATAATTATTAATCTATCTTTCACCGAAAATCTTGATAATCTTGATGACAGACGTATAATTGACTCCACATGGCCATTATGTTGTGTCCTGTCGACACAGGTATTTTTTTTTTTAAATATAATTATTTTTTTAATTTTTTATTTTTAGGTTTTATTAGATTAGATGACGAGAAAATTTAAAATATACATATATATATATATATATATAGACAAAAAGTCTACTAATTATATACGACAGAGCCTCTTTCTATTATTGGAAGTCTTCAATGAAATTCTAAAAATTTTATTAATTAACTTTAATAATATAATTGAAGACATAAGTTTTCAAATAATTACGTTCTTTTTTTTCTTTTTTTTTTTTTTTTTTTTGCCGAATGTTGCTAGGGCTGGTCCAGAGACAAGGCGGACAAAATCACTGCCTTGAATCCCTGAATTCAGTTTAAATAATAAGACACCAAAATAATTTTTGATCTTAAATTATATTTGATTCATTGAAATGAAATGGAATAAAATAATTCTATCATAATGTTCATCTTTACATTTAATTTACTGAGAATAATAAAAAATATGACAAATAAAATCACCATCTACCATTGTGAGGAAATAGTCATTCTATAAAGAGACTAAAGAATAACAATTCCATTCTATTGAATTTCATTTCAATAAACCAAAGTCATATTATACTATTAGCAGTTTAAAAATGAAGTTTATGAATTATTTATTTATTTATTTTAAACAATTGAATTGGTGGATTACCTAGAAATAATAGATGGTTGCTTGCCAAATGTATGAATTGTTTAATAGAATATTATTTGACTATACCAGTAAAAATTATCTATGGAGAAATTTAAAATAAAAAAAAATAAGTTGAAATTGATTAAATTTTACAATCTAATCCTCTACTTTAAGGAAAATTATGAATAAGTTAATAATGTTAACAATAAAAAAATATTTTAAAATTTATCTCAATAATTATGATTTATGTTAATGTCAATAACTATGATTTATATCAACCATAAAAATAATATAAAATTGCTTAGCAAATATAACTCCTGTGAAAAATAAATTATAATTGATTTAGTTATTAATACAATATTTCAAAATTGGATTTCTCACTTAATATTTATAAGTGATTTCCATAAGGAAAAAAATTAGTAATTTTAGTTTTTATTTATATAAGCAAATTTTGTGTAGGTACAATCCAAAATAAAAATGAAAAATTAATACTATTTTATCAATATATATTTGTAAAAGTATGTTTGCTTGTAAATCAATTCTCTCATTATAAATTCATGATTAGTTTCACAGATGACCTTCCCTTCAAATATAATACTCCATCTCTTATTAATATATAATGCATTAACAGTGACATTTATGTTGTGTTTGGTTGAGAGATTTGAAAAGGAATTTAGAAAATAAAAGGAAAAAATTGTGTGAAATTAGGTGAAATGTGTTGGAAATGGTTATAAAATTCTGGATAAAACCAGAATTTTTTTCCTAAGTTCGGTCTATTTTTTAGGTGGGCCCCGAGTGTCGATTTACTCGGGTCAAAGTGGTAACGCGTTCTATGCCGCGTTGTGATTCACGTGGTATATTTGGTTGCTCAAAACCATTACCGAGTGAATTGGAAATTGAAGCCAAAGTGTGCTCCATGGAAATGGAGTTTTGGTGGAAATTCCTTAAGGTTGTAAATTGGCTTGTCCCACATTGATTTAGTGGGAAGTTTTGAAAGGGTTTATAAGGCTTAGGGTGAGATACTTGGAGTGTGCCCCAAGGGGTACCCAAGTGTTTTAGAGAGAGAGAGTTATGGGCAAAATGGGCTAGACCCATTGGACCCAAAAATCACCACACGCGTGCCACCGTCCGGTCGGCTGGGCCGGGCCGGGCCGGGCCTGGGCTTGGGCGCGGGTGCGTGGTGTGTGGTTGGGTTGGGCTTCTAATCTTTTTGGGGCAAAAACATTTGAATTTAATTTTATTTTTTATTAAAATAAAATCCAGAATTCAAATTAAATTGGTTTGGATTTTTTGTTCATCCAAACAGGGCCCTTCCCGTTTTCAAACAGAATTAAACGGATTTGGATTTATTGCTCATCCAAACAGAGCCCTTCCCGTTTTCAAACAGAATTAAACGGATTTGGATTTATTGCTCATCCAAACAGAGCCCTTCCCGTTTTGCTATCTGTTTGAATTCAAAACCAACAGGTATCATACCTGTTCAATTCAAAACAAAGAGCCACATACCTGTTCAATTCAAAACCAAAAGCCACCTTCACATCTATAAATAGGACCACCCTCATTTGATGTTTTCCATTCAGAAATTTCGTATTTCACTTCTGCTATTTATATTCTTCATCTTGCTGCATTTTATTTCCGAAAGAAAGAGTGTAAACACTTAGTGTGTTCGTAAGGCAAACAATTAGTAGTGCTGCTATTGTTTGTGGTAGATCATTTCATCATGGGAGATAGACGTCCGAATTCTGAAAGCACCGTGGAGAGGACGAATCTGTCTTAAGGACACAGTGTTAAACACTAGTCTTGATCAAAAAAGTTATTCAAATAAATTAACCAAGTAAGTTGTTTAATTTTATTCTGTCTTTATTTGTTTATTTAATCAGATTTTAATTTTGTTTTTGTAACAAAATAAAATCTGTAGTTTTATTTATTTATTTTTATTTCGAGTTTGATTTTTGTAATCAAACAAATTCTCTCCTTTTATCTATTTCTTTTATTCTTGTTGTTGTTTTGTACACAACAGAATTTAATCTATTTAAATACAGTGAAGATTGTCCAACAAAATGTAAGTATATTTTATTTACATTTTAACTACTTTTTCTTTTTTCCTTTTCATATCTCTTTCCAAATCCCCTAATCAAACAAACGTTATAGGGACATGTCCACCTGCAGCAAATGGTTTCACAAAAATAAAAAAATAATAATTTTTTTTTGTTTAAAAATAAATAATATTTGTATATGCATTTTTAGAATAAATTATAAATACACTTCATTAGATTTGTTTAAAATACAAATTATTCTTTACAATTTTAAAAATTATAAATATTTCCTTGGACGAGAGAAAATAATGCGAAATGACCCTGACCCCCAATCTTTAACATATTTGCCATGCAACTGCTATTGAAGCAGGTAAAAATTGACGAATTGCTCCGAAGATGACTTTTGAATTTGGACTGCTGGAAGTATCCTGCAAAAACCAATCTTTGACATATTTGCCATGCAACAGTCAAACATCTTCTAAAGATAAACTTTGATCTTTGTACATTATTTTTTAATTTTTTGTGTATAAATTAAGCTTTTTGTTTGGCAATTAAAACTATTAATCAAACTTTCACAGAAATTGTTGATGACAGCCATATAATGACCCCATATGGCCACTACCACTTGTAATTATAAAATCACATTCCTCCTCCTTAATTAGCACTAATTCAGTATTATTTGCAGTGTCTTAGAATCACAAAGTCTCTCAGGTCATGGCTTCGACACAACAAAGGTTGAATACGGCTGCTGAAGAAGGAGACATCAATGGCTTGTACGAGTGCATAAGAGAAGACCCACATATTTTGGATAAAATAGATAACATTCCTTTTGCTGATACTCCTTTACACAAAGCCGCCGCTGCTGGAAGTACCGATTTCGCCTCAGAAATGATGAACTTAAAGCCATCATTTGGTATGAAGCTGAACCCAGATGGGCTAAGTCCCTTGCACTTGGCTTTGCGAAATCGGCACTTTGAGACTGTGAGACAGCTCATAAGTTTTGACAAGGAGCTCATACGCGTCAAAGGAAGGCAGAGCTACACTGCTTTGCACTACGTAGCCCTACGAAATGAATTTGATTGGTTGGCTGAATTTTTATGTGCTTGTCCGGCAGCAATAGAGGACCGGACAATTCGAGGGGAGACTGCATTGCATATTGCTGTGAGAAGATCGAATTCAGAAGCTTTTGAAGTGCTGTTAGGATGGATGCGCAGAACCCAGAGACGAAAGATCCTAAACTGGACGGATAATGAAGGCAACACCGTGCTACATATTGCAGTGTTTACTTTACAACCCCAGGCATGCTATCTATCTATTCTTCTGTTTTCATACTAGTTAATTTTATGGATCAAATTCGACATTTAGTGTCAAATTATTATTCTTTTAGGACTAAAATTATTATTATTATTATTATTATTTTATCAGTAAAGAAATTTTTTTATTAGAATAAGAAGGAGAAAATACAAAGAAGGAACAGAGAACAAGAGGAAAGATTACAGCAACCATTTAGGGACAACCCTCATGGTTACAAGAATTGATTTCTAATTTTTTTTTTTAAATAAAATTTTTACTTTTAAAAACAAAAATACATTATCCCTAAAATTTTATATATTGTAGCGAATAGTTTAATCTCAATGACATGATTTTTCTAAAAAATTTCTATCCACAAATTTTGTGCACTAATCTTTACTATTAAGGCCTATTTTGAGAAGTAGGTAAAAAAACTAATTTTTAGATTATTTTTTATTTTTTTTTAAATATACAAAAAATAAAAATAAAAAAATGATGTGTCTCAAAAAAGCTAAAAATCCAATAAACTCCCACTCAACCTAATTGCCAAAAGAGACCTAATACACAAAAGTCAATAGATTCCTGCATTATTAATGTAGGTTACAATAATTTTGTGTTTTGTAATAATAAAAATGTATATGTTTATGTATAATATTATTTTTATTTTATTTTTTATAAAATTTTTGGAAGTATGTTCACCTACAAGCAGGTAAAAACAAGAAGAAAACAAAAAGGTTTAGGATTTTGTATAAAACCATACCTCATAATATTAAAATTGAGAGTTGGGTTTCTCTCCGGTCCACAAAGTGAACTGGAGGGTAGTGTTAGGCCCGTGGGACCCCACTATGGGTGCCATTTTAATTATTCGAATTGTTTAATGTGTAGAGCTCGTCGAGTACTTCATCTTTGCAAAAAATCATATTGATCGAATATTACTAGCCCCTTGATCGGAACACATTTTTGTTAACAATTTATTTTTCAAATTATATTTACTATTGATAAAAATGTGTTCCGATCAAGGGGTTACCAATATCCAATCAACATTATTTTTTCATGGATGAAATAATCGATGAGTTCTACACATTGAACGGTTCGAATTATCGAAACAGAATCCGTAATGAACCCCATAGGCCCAACAGTATGCTCCAATCCACTTTATAGATTGGAGAGAAACACATTCCTAAAATTAAACGCAATTGAGTTGTTAAGGTGCCGTTTGGTAACACTTACGTTTTCAGTTTTCTGTTTACATTTACAAAAATTTTAAAAACTCAAATAAAAACTTGTTTGGTAAATTTTTGATTTATAAATCAGTGGTCTCAGTTTATGAATTTGGCCAAAAAATGTAAACTAAAAAAATGTGTTTCCATTTTGAGTTTTCAGTTTTTTTTTTTTTTTTACCACCCAACACTAGCCAACACCCGCCACCATTTTCCACTATCGTCTTCCGCCACCACCACCCACCCCCCACTACCACCTACCACCACCACTCACCACCCACCCACCGCCTCCACCACCCACCACCCGCCACCACCACCCACCTGCCACCCACCAGCCACCACCAGTCACCATCACCCACCTCTCGCCGCTGCCACCACCACCACCCACCACCTACCTGCCATCCACCCGCCACCACCCATCACCCACCACTACCATCCACCGCCCACAACCACCACCCGCCACCCACCTGCCACCGCCACTACCACTCGCTACCCACCTACCACCACCATCCACCACTCGCCACCACCAGCCACCAGCCACCTGCCACCCACTCATTACCACCCACCACCCGCTATCGTCACCCATCCACTCACCACCACTACCACCTACTCGCCACCACCCACCACCACCCGTTATCCGCCACCCACCACTACCACTACCACTACCACCACCACCCACTCGCTACCACCTGCCACCATCACCCACCCACCCACCCACCATCACCACCCACCACCTACCCGTCACCACCACCCACCCGTCACCACCCACCACCACTCGCCACCACCACCACCACCACCCACCATCGTCACCCACCCACCTACCACCAGCACCCGCCACCACCACCTGCCATCCGCCACCCACCCACCACCACCACCCACCACCTACCACCACCACCAGCACCCACTCGTTACCACCCATCACCCGCCACCGTCACCCACTCACCCACCACCACCACCTACCACCACTTGTTACCCACCACCCACCATCACCACTTTCCATCACCGTCTTCCGCCGCCACTTGCCACCACTTGCCATTTCTTACTCTTTTTTATATTTTTAAATTTTTTTAAACATTTTGCCAACTACCAAATGCGTTTGTGGTTTATGTTTTTCTAAAATAAACAAAAAATAAACAAAAATCAATTTGTAAAATTTTTGTAAATATAAACTGAAAACGTAAACGTTACCAAACCGACGCTAAATGTTTTTTTTATTGTTTCTCATAGATAAATAGACCCTTATGGAAAAGAAACTCAAGAGAATGGTATATATTTTCCAAATAACTACCTATTTGCAAATGTTTTTGTTTCCATGATTTTCGTATTTGGTTTAGAGCATTTTTATTAAATTAGGTTTTTTTTTTTCTATTAAAATAGCGAGAAAAACACCAAATTTCACTATCATCAAACTATCCATCAAGTTAGTCATTTTAGTTTGGATAGTTTTGATGCCACAAATATAGCTAGTGGTTTTGCCTAATGAAACATTAAAAAAATATAACCTCAAGGGACTGGTTCAGTGGACACAACTTAGGGTCTAGAATTATACTCCCTGTTAGTCTCAGGTTTAATATTCACTAGCTGTAATAAGTTCTTTTGGGGCCAGTACATACGGGGTATTTCCTCTGACTTTAAATGGGCTTTCGTAAGTAGGCGGTGAGATTGGTTCCCCATGATTAATGAAGATCGGTTATCAAAAAAATATATTTAAAAAATATACTTTTCATATTTTAGAATTAATTGTGTTAGGTTTGTAAAAAACAATTCTAAATTAAAATGAACAAAATTAATATTTAAATAGTGTAGAGAAATAATAGAAAGTTTGTTAGAGAATATTTAAAAAGATGTATAGACAAAATTTAAAAAATAAAAAAATAAATTAAAATTAAAATGTAATAAAATTTTAACTAATTGGATGGAGATGTTCTTATATTAAAAATATCTAAGAGCACTAAAAGTATAGTTCTAATAAGAGCTCTACTTATGTAGCAGTGAAAAAATAAGACACATTCATCAAATTATTCATGAGTAAAGTCATTGTTAGAATTTCAAATTTAAAGTTACGAATGAATTCTTTTCTTATATTGTAAAATGCCAAGTCATTGCTACGGCAGTGCTAAGTATCAACATAGAACCACGTGCTATTCACATGTTCATGTGTATCAACATTTTAAACACGTTTGATTTGATTTTTCAAAATTTATTTTTAAAAAAATTAAAAATTAAAAATTTATTTGGTGAAAGAAATTTAAAAAAAAAAAATACTTATCATTTTTATTTTTTGTGAGGTTAGAAATAATTTTTAAAAATTTAAAAATAATTTTTGATATTTATTTTTTTTAAATTAGTTTCCATTTTTTGAAAAAAAAAATCTGAATTTTTTTTCCCAAAAACAAACCGAACATATAATAAATTAGAAAATTGTTGTATGTCACTATTTATTTATTGGAAATAATTATTAATACATTAAAACAAACAAATAATATCTTATTAAATCAATAATATAAAATAATAAAATAAATAAGTGTGGTTAATAAATTATTGATTTTGTGCACATCTGGTTTGTGCAGATTGTGAAGTCAATACTTGACCAAAACTACATTAACAGAAATGCACAGAATTTCGAGGGTTTGACGGCCAGAGACTTCGCTATTGAACTTGGTGAAAGTGAAGCGAGAAGAGAAATTCTTGATATGTTATTCCCAGAATTTTTACATGGTGCTAATATTAATAATACGTATAGTCTGGGTGATTTTTTAAAGTCGGGCGATGGTGTTTTGGAAGGAATATGCGGATGGATTTTTAGAATGCGAAGTGGTTTGTCATTGGGGGATCCATTTCTCAGTTTGGTACGACTAGTATTGAGTGTTTTGGAAGTTATACATGGATGGATTGCTAGATTGGGACGAAGTATGAAATCCGCAATTTACAAACGCCCACTCATACCAAATTTACTATTGGTAATCTGCATGTTCCCAGTTCTAATCAAGAATTTTAACACCATCACGTCCACTTTCGGACTTAGCCTTCCAAGCAGAGTCCTTGATAACAATCATAATCTTCCTATTTCCAACACCACTGCTTACAACATCTCGAGTTCAAGTCACACTTTAGGGTCACTTGAGGTTTGTCCGGTCGTTAACTTCAGTCATACCTTAGAGTCACTGGAGGTTTGCCCGGTTGTTAATTTCAGAGCTCCGAGATTAGTTGAGGTGATCGAAAGCTGGCTCGGACCCTCGGATATCAAAAAGAAAAACACCTCTAATGGAGAAGCTGTTACATTCGGAAACAACTTCTCATTATTATTTCATAATGAAGTTGCATTCCGCATTGCGTTGTTAATCATGATGTCTTTAATTTTCAGACCAAGTATTGTCTTCCTATACTGTTTGACGACTATCTTGAAGATATCAAATGACTACATATCAACATCATTCTCAGCCGGTGACATTATTGACAGACTACCCCTTTCTGCACTTTTGGCTTGTGTATTTAGTTTCTTTGTCAGTTCATACTGGAATGAAATGATAGACCTGCCATCCCATCGGATGAAACGCTTTCAGATGTTGCAACGTTTGTTTGATGAATTAAATTAAAAAAAATTCATTGCATCTGTGGCAAAATCAGGTGAGCCGAAGAATATATATGGGAGTGGTGGTCCATAGATTCTTCAACAAGCGTTCATCTCTGATCATAAGTTGCTGCTGCCTGTAATTGTCTCCTGTAGATTACCATATGTCTTTTTTATGAATTGAGTTCTCCGCCTCTCCTTATTGTTGGTTTATCATTATCCTCTTTGTATTTTGATATTTTTATCAATAAAGTTTGTTTTTGTTGATAAAAAAATTGAACTCTCAATTTGTGCTTCACCGGGGGCAGTTTATATGATTTTTCTATTTTTTTATTTTTTATTTTTTTTTTAAAAATAGAAAAAGACCCAAATGGACTATAGATTATCATTATTTTTTATGATAAATGTAGACAAATAGTGAATAACAAAAAATAAAAGTTAATTGAAAAAATTATTTCACAGCTTATTTAACAAATACCACTTAGTAACTTAAATCTATAATCCAACAGTTACACAAAACAAATTAATAGCTCCTCATTAAAGTCATAGTCTATAATCTGTTAAGCTATAATTTATAATCTGTTTTAACAGCTATACCAAACAGGGCCTTAGTTTCTTAGTTTTCAAGAGGACCAAAAAATCCTCATTTTTAATGTAGGGTTTGGCTTGAGTATTTGAGTTTGGTAGACTCATTTTGAAACCGATTTCAGTGATCTGAACCGTTCACTCTTTTAGATTCATTGGGTAGAATATTTATATAAAAAATAAAGATGATTAAACATTAGTAGTTATATGTTTGAATCATATTTATTTTTAAAAAATAGACAACAAATATAATTTCAAGAATAACTATCCATTTTTTGTAATACAAATTTGATTTCAACATATAGCTATCGATGCGATCTCATCTTGATTTTTTGTAAGAATATTCTACTTAATGAGTCTTAAAAAGTGAACGGTTCAAATTATTGAAACAAGACCTGTGGTAGGCTCTACAACTCCTCATTAGAGAGGAAAAAAAACAGAGCGACAAAACTTTCATCTGTCATCTCTTCCTCATTAGCAACAAAAACTAGCAATGCATATCATAGTTCTAAATATCGGCCGATACGCTACGTATCGGCCGATACGTATCGGAAAAATGGGGTGCCGCGACGGATACAGGCCGATATACCACTGAGATTAAAAATCGCAGGAGTATCGGCCGAGTCCCGATACGTATCGGCCTGTAAGCGTTACACAAGCCGTTACACAAGCCGCGACGGGCCGATACTCACCGGTTCGGACCGGTACGGGAAAGAAAAAGTTGAAAAACCTTTGAAATGATTTTTAAAATTTCACCACCGCGACACTCGATTCCCGATACGTACCGATCGATACTACCGATACCGATACTCCGCGATCGATACCGTTACGTTACCCGATACCGCGATTTAGAACCTTGATGCATATTATTATTAAGGAATTATATGAGTCATGCTTCCCAACCCCTCAAGAGGGTGGCACGTGCAACTCGGCTCACTCCCAAAGTGAATGTACACATACGAAGGTTGCATCCATGGGTACTGCACATCGCCTTGATTTCATGAAAAGTTCTCCTCAAGTACTTCTCAAGCTCATGGTTCACTTTCTCCTCATCCCACATGAACCCTTGAATGTTCTGCAGTACACACACACACACAGAGATCAAATTATGTCATGGACTTAATAGTTGCATAATTTAAAACACACGAGTAGATTTTCTGGCTGTTCGTGTTACCTGAACCCACTTGAAGTAACTCACAGTCACACCACCAGCATTTGCATATATGTCAAGAAGTACAACAACTCCTTTCTTGGATAAAATCTGCATAGGAGATGTATTATGAGATAGTCTTTATATGTTTGAAATGTCGTGCCTCTTCACAAGGTATGTACTAGAAAGAACCATGGATGCATCATTACCTTATCAGCTTCAGGGTCAGTAGGATGATTTGCAGCTTCTATAACAAATTTTGCTTTCACATCAGCAACATTGTCCCTTCAAACAACAAAACTTGTGTCATTAGTGGTTGACAAACAAGTCAAAACTAATATCTACAAGACATTCTTCTATTCTAGTAAATGAGAATTTCAAAACATGTATCACTGACAAGGATATACTAAATCATTTTTTCTTGTTGGACAGGCCATAGGATATGTTTTACTTGTGATAATTTATTTTTGATGGATTATGTAAAGCTAAAGAAGCACTAATGCACCTATGCAACAAGGAAGGAATAAGCAAAGAATACGGGTTTCATAGATTGGCAGAGGACATACTTGATGAGAACGCCACCTAGAGCACATGAAATGAGAACATCACATTCTTGAATTAGCAAGTTGTTTGGATCCATAGCATCTCCACCATTGAACCCCTTCAAACTGTTCGTGCTCTCCTTGTGTTTCAGGAGAGCCGGAATATCAATCCCGTTGGGGTTCTCAACTACCCCAGTAATGTCACTTACTGCCACAATCTTTCCACCTCGCTCATGAATAAGCTTTGGCTGCCCAAGAGCCCATATTTCCAAATCCCTAAGAAATTAATCATTGTAACAAAATTAATAATTAGCATTTTTTTTTTGATCAACAAAAAAGAACCTTTATTGATGAAAAACTATACAAGAGATGAGATTACATCAAATAAAGGGAAGGAATTTGGTGAGGAACCAAACCCGAAAGGAAGAGGATCAAAACAGAACAGAAAAACTAAACAGTACAAGCACAACACACACAGCAGTAGGAAGGCCTACTATTGCATACAAGAACCTAAGCCAAAAACAATTCAACATGCAAGCTTAACCCTTTGTCATCAGCCCAGAATTACACAGCAGATTCAACCATAGCATATTAGCAAACCTTAGCTTAGCAGCCCAGAGTTCACCAGCAGACCACCAATAGACCAGCAGATCCAAACAATGTAACAACAGACTACCAACAGACCAGCAACATAGCAAATCAGATAAACAGCACCATAGCAGAACACCATATCAGAACACTAACCAGGACTTATACTTTTGCAGCCAATATCAAGTTAGAATAGCTACTGTTTGTGGAATTGCTACAACCTAACTAATCAAAACCTCAGAAGCTTGATGGCTATTGCACAAGCACACACTGATGATCCTACAAATACATAAATACACTGATGATCCTTCCCACTATTAGATCCTTCTCATATCACAACCTCAATATCTTGATCCTTCTCATTCTGCAAACTCAGTAGAATTTAGTGAGCTTCTGTTTTGAACTCCAGTCAATAACCCAGCACATTAAAATGCACCATACTAGAACAAAAACCTTCACCCTCCATTCTTGATACAATATTTCACCTGAGGCAGATTAAAGACCAAATCATTAATGGAGAAATCAACCTGGATTTTCGATGCTTTGAACCACATAGCAACTCTAACCTTCACTAAATCACACAAAGCTTCCAGATTTTGTTGAGAGCCATCGAAGACACACTCATTTCTGTGCTTCCATGTGGACCAGAGAGTGGCCAAAGGGATGGCCATCCAGATTTTCTTCTCCAACCTCTGCATCACACATCCGGACCACCATTCCAGCAACCCATGCACAGAACCTGGAATCACCCACTGCAATCCCCACCAACAAATAATATCTGACCAAAGCCGCCACACAAAAGGGCAGTGGAGCAAAATATGTTCCACAGATTCAACCTCAATATGACAAAAAACACAGCCAAGGTTTACATTACCTGTGAGAATTCCAATTCTATGAAGAAAATAAGAGGTTTTAACCTTACCAAGCCAAGCTAACCACCCGAAAAATTGCACTTTTGGAGGCGCAAAGTTGTTCCAAATTGAGGCAGCCATTGGAATTGCAGATCCCAGAGAAGATTCAGTCCATTTATAAATTGATGAAACAGAAAAGAGCTTAGAAGGGTCTGCACACCAAAGAAGCTCATCAGGTTTGGTACTACACAGTATTGGTGCAGAGCTAAGCAAATAGGATAATCTATATGCTTCTTCCTCCTCCCAAGCCATCAAAGTTCTTCTAAATCCCAGGTTCCATCCACCATCCTCTGCCCTTCTTTCAAAAAACACACTAACCACACCATCTTTATCATTAGATAATAAGAAAAGCCTTGGAAATTCATCCATTAAGCAAACATTACCCACCCACTTGTCCCTCCAAAAAAGAACTCTTCTCCCATCCCCCAGAACTATCTTAGAATTATTCATATAGAACTGATGCAGCTCTGGATTGGAATGAACAACATGAATTATATCAGTCCAGAGTTTTGAACCTCTACCAAACAGCTTTGGGAACCATCTTCCATCCACTGGCACATATTTTGCACAAATCACTTCCTTCCAAAACGATTTATTCTTCACACCAAATCTCCACCACCATTTTAATAGTAAACATTGATTCAAAGTTATAATCCTCCTCACACCTAACCCTCATAATTTCTTATTTTTAGTAATTACCTCCCACCGGACCATGTGAACTTTTCTTCTAAGATCAGAGCCACCCCAAAGAAAAGTTGATTGTAATCTCTCAATCTCCTTAGCCACTCCAGCCGGAATTTTGAACAAAGATATATAATAGATTGGTAAAGAGGACAATACATATTTGATTAAAGTTAGGCGCCCGGCAAAGGATAACATCCTTCTCTTCCATGTGGACAATTTCTGTTTGAACTTGTCAAGAACGGGTTTCCAGGTGCTCCTCCTGCTAGGATTTGCCCCCAAAGGTAGTCCCAAATATTTGAGAGGCAACTTTTGGTGAAGACAATTTAAAGAGAAGGCAAATTCCTGCACTAATTCCTCATCCACCCCAACCCCACAGATGACACTCTTGTGGTAGTTAATTTTCAGACCCAAAACAATCTCAAAACATCTTAGAATTCTTTTGATATTGGTCACCTCCACCCTATTTGCATCACAAAACATAATCGTGTCATCCGCAAATTGCAAATGAGTGACTCTAAGGCCATTAGAACCCACCTCGGCCCCTTTAATTAGGTCCAACTCCTTAGCTCTACTCAGTAAAATATTGTGGCCCTCTGCTACAATGTTGAATAAGAATGGTGACAGCGGATCTCCTTGTCTGAGACCTTTTTGTGGACAAAACTCAGATGTTGGTGACCCATTTACTAGGACAGAGATCTTGGCAGAGGAAACACAAGCTTTCATCCATCTAACCCACCTAGAACCAAAGCCAAACTTTGACAACATATCAAATAAAAATTCCCAATTAATCGAGTCATAGGCCTTTTCAAAATCCAACTTGAGCACCAAACCTTTTCGGTTAGATCTCTTCCACCCATCCACTACTTCATTAGCTATCAGAATTCCATCTAAAATATTCCTTCCCCCCAAAAAAGCTGACTGGGCCTCACCAATAATCTTGGGCATCACCTTTTTCAATCTGTTAGCTAACACCTTAGCTAAGATTTTGTACAAAGATCCAATCAAGCTAATAGGCCTATATTCATTCAAGCAAGAAGGGCTTGAAACTTTTGGAATTAGGGCGATAAAAGAGCTATTAATTCCACCAACCAGACTAGCATTCTGATGGAACTCCCTCATAAACTGTAATACATCAACCCGCACTATTTGCCAACATTTCTTAAAGAAGGACATGTTGAACCCATCAGGCCCAGGAGCCTTATTACCATCACAACACTTTATAGCATTCCGGATCTCCTCCTCTGTAAAACCTGCCTCCAATTGTGCCACAATTTGAGCTCCTCCTATACTCTTAAAAGGCCCAGACAATTTGGGACGGACTTTCCAATCTTCCGAAAATAGCCTCATAAAATGAACTTGAACTACATCCCTAATTTCCGAAGGCTCTTCAAGCAACATACCATCCATTGGTAATGAACACAGAGAATTCCTACTATTTCTGCTACATGCCATTATATGGAAGAACTTAGTATTTTTATCCCCTTTAGCCGCCCAACCTGAAGGGTTTAGGACCCCAGTCCTTCTCATCCTCCATTAAGATAATAGGACAATGATCAGATAACAATCTAGGAAGTCCCCAAAGTTTGAAGGAAAAATTCTACACCCATTCATAATTAAGCAAAAATCTATCAATTCTGCTCTATTTCTCCCTTGCTTAAGAATTACACAACGTAAACTTTCCCTAACAAAGGCATATCTATCAGCTCTAATTGATCAATCATATTATTAAAATCCCTCATTCCTCTATCCCTTCTCGAGCACCCTATCCTTTCTGAAATACTCCTGATTTCATTGAAGTCCCCCCCCCCCAGACACCATGGCCCCAGAAAACTGGCTTTCAACCTTACTAAAGAGTCCCACGTCTCTTTCTTTTTGCCCACCTCATTAGGCCCATACACATTTATGATAACACAATCAAAACTAGAAAATAATGTACCTGATAATAGGATGAAATTTTGAGAACTACAACAAGCCTTCAATTGAAATACCTCAGGGTTCCAAATACATAAGAGTCCTCCAGCTCGACCAATCGCATCTACACCCATGAAATCAAATTGATCCCCAGGCCACATAGATCTAACCAAGTCAGAGTCCACTGCTGGCTTCTTAGTTTCTTGAAGTAACACAATATCCACTTTCCTATCTAGAAGGCTTTTCTTGATCCTCCTCTTTTTTTCAGGTCTTCCAATCCCTCTCACATTCCATGATTGTATCTTCATAAGAATGAAATTTATTCTTAAACAGCTGGATATAACAGACTAGCTTTTCACTCCTTCCTTCTTCTTAGCTCGCTGTTGATCTTGAGCTTCCAACTCCTCTAACTTGCTCAGCACCTTCTCTTCTTTATCTTCACATTCTAGGCCCAGTGCTTTACCAATTTGTATAGAAGCCTCTGCCTCCGATAACAATTTCCGACCTCTACTATTTCCACTTGCCATGGATAATGAAATGGAAGCTACAGCTGACCTGAAGACAGCTCCTTTCCTTAAATTCAGAGATGATGCCCCCAATCTCTTGTTCACCCCGAACTTCCACATAGTTGGCTTTTTCTGAAGCTGAGGTCTTGATACTGATCTGTCTTTTGCCTTCAGTTTCTCTTTGCTAGCTGGGCGAGAGGAAATTTGTAAAGGGTGGGCCGAATAAATAGATGAGCCTTGTGGGTTATAGTGATGAAATTGAACCTGCCCAGCAGAACTATGGGCTAAATCCTCAAATCCTTGTTGAGGATTATTATGATGAGATTGAACCAGCCCATCAAATCTAAGGGCCGACCCAGCTAGACCACCTGCTAATTGGGCCCGATTAAGGTCCACTTCAAGATGAATACCTTGCCGATTACAATCGGACCCACTCAGACTTCTGATAAACCCCTAGGTGTATACTTCATCGTCTACCCTACGCCTAGCACCATCATCATATTGCTCATAGCTTAACCCTACCCCTACTGGTTGACTTACGCATGCGCCACCTTCCTCAGACCTATCATTCATCATATCTGTTTCAGCAACAGTAGAGACATCACTCAATCTTTCATCCCCGTCCAGTTTATCTGAGTTAGCAGGTAAGACACTGTTCCCCTCTCTAACCACCTCATCTCTTAAGTCTTCTTTCTTGCCCAGCTGGATGTCCACATCATCATCTTCTACCTCATGTCTACTGTTTATGTCTGTAAGTTGGTCATCTGCAAGTGCCTCTGAAATTTTCTTCCCTGCGTTCTTTCATTCAGTGGGTTGAGATGTACACTGATCAGACGTTGATTTAGAAACTATTATTTGTTCCTCACAACCCTCACTGGGTATATTGTACCTTTGCACTCCAGGTTTATGATATGGTTTATAGACTCCATACTGGACGTGGCTATCTTCACCTTACCACAATGAAGTGAATTAAGCCGAAGTGTATCCTCATCAATGGCGAGCACTGCTCCCCAAGTTTCCCCAATACTACTAAATGTTTTAAAACTCCATAAATTCAACGGGACACCATAGCAACTAAGCAAGACATATCTTTCTTGTTCAATAGCCAACCTTTGTCGCCATTCTTGGACTGAATCACACCAATCATTGAGCCAAACCTGCATTCTCTGAAGTTTGTCCTTCATATCTGCAACTGAGTTGAATGAGAGAACGACGTCTCTTCTACCCCCCATCTGACCGTTACTTCCCCAAAGCCTCTCCTAGCGATGTCCTCCTTAAAAGTATCCATTGATGAGGATGCTTTTAATCTTACTACCACACTTTCATACAACCAGCCATTACCTTCCTCATAAGCCTTAATGGTTCGGATTGCATTTGTTTGAGCTCCTCTGCCACTCACAACCTCAGCAAAAGATCTGTTCCTTTGATGGCCAACAGTATGTGTGATATTAGCAGCTATGACTTTTCTGGTCTGTGGTGCTTTGTTCAATCTGGATTGTGGACCAGACTCCTTGCCAAAATCTGCCATCTTAACTTTCAATGCTCTGTCATCACACCAAAGCCCATGTGCCTTTTGAACTGCTGTCTGCTGTTACAGAACAGTTATATCTTATAAACCCAAAGCGAGATCTTATCATCTTGCGTCTCTTATTTGGGATGAAAACGTCCATGACTATCCCATAATTAGAGAAAATGTTGTATAGCCCTCTGGTCCCCATGGATTTTGGAAGGTTATCCACAAAAATAGAATGTATATTTGTAACTGACTTACTGTTCCACTCACGCTGTCTGCCATGCCGACATACCACTAGTTGCCATCCTCCACCTTCAATCCTTCTTCCATGTTGGTCCGCCATGTGCATATATAAGTGAAGATGCAAGCAAGAAGATGGTGTAGACTTTGATATCACTTTGATATCGGACTCAACCAGAGAAGCCAGAGATGCCCCAATCCAGAGTGTATTGAAGTTAAAGTGCAATAATCTCACATATTAATAAGGTTACACTATATAAACAGTCATGTAGGGCAAGACAACCAAGAAAGGCAAGCAAAACATCCCAATCGGTATTTTTTAACTTTCAAGTGCATACAGGAAGCACTTTGATACATAAGCACAATGTGTCATCATGCAAACGCATTCAAAGATGGATGTAATTAATAATTAGCATATTAAGCACATAGATGAATAGAACTTCATGATGTTAAAAGTACCTGGATAGCAAACTTCATTTTTGAAATTGACCCCCCATAATCATCGAGTAGAGCCTCAATTGCAAAAATCACTCCAAAATTTGGATAATTAAATATTAAATTATGACTAAACCCCAATTAATATTCCATCATCCAAATCCTAGGAGTGAAACAAAAAAACTATACACCAACCAAACCATCCACCATAATTTCACAACTAACCAATACCTCCAACATTAAAATAACAATAAATAGTCAAACTAACTTAAATAATGTACGGTTACAAATCATGCCAATTTATCCCAATACTAAAGTCATAAAAAAATAATAAATACATAAACTAATATCAACCCTAAGCTCAAGAAAACAAAAGAAATCTAAGAGATATGCCCAAAAACTATAGTTACTCCATGTCACCACCGTAGCCCCAACTAATCCTGCGAAGGAAGCTCGACTGCGCTCAAACAGAATGCACCCGAGTTGCCAAAAGACAAAACGGATCAGTATACAGGTATACTGATATGAGAATAAGATTTAACACCCACGTGTCCACCAAACACAATCAAAAATATATTTAACCTTGTTACGGGACAAGACAAGTAGTTCCAACCGCACCGAGACGAATAAGTAGTTTCTCGAGATACGGTGGCATTTAGTTTCTTACTCGTAAACAATAAAATATAAATTGATTATAAAATAAACAAAATGGAAATAAAAATATGGTGGGCCAGCCTTGCATAAAAAAAAATTAGTAAGACCCACCATCCTACAAAAAAATAAAGTTACTATAATTTAATCATAAGTAACTTACTGAAAAAGTATAAAAATGCACCGTTTCATGCTTAAATAATTCGAATTGACCAAAACTCAAAGAACGAAAGTTTTACAGAATCAAATTTTGTAAAAGACATCGTGAACGAATTTAACAGAAACTGAACAAGTTGAGCAAAAAACTTGATAGAAAAACCTAAACGGAATTCAGCCGAAAAATCTGAAGTTGAAACGAAAAGAAACTACCCTAAGATGATTTTTTTTCGGAAAAGTTCAAAACATAAAAAGTGTTTAGAATAATGTTTTACTTCAATTTACGTGAAACCAATAAAAATGAGCTCGTTCCGTGGGTTAAAACAACCTCTAAAATTTGCATTACTAAAATAAATCAAAACTACAATAACCAAAATCATCCGATTATAAGTTCTAATCAATTTTTTTAATAAAAAGTTAAAACACAAAAGTTGTCTAGAATCATGTATACATGCCTCTGCTCAAATTTCATAATTTATCGATGTTGTTTACTATTTTTCAAGATGTACAAATCAATACAATTCACACTATAACAATAAACTCATAATTAAATTATTTGTACCTTAATTCCACCACTCCCGCCCATCACTTCCGGCCTACACATATATCACATGTGCCTCCCGTATACCTAATACCGCTCCGAAGCCAAACTTGCATGGGGATATCGTCCCGAGTTTGACTCACACTCCCCGGACGGTTAGCATATACGTACGGGCGTAAATCAAAGCACTCGTCTACTCATGAGAATAAGACAACAATATATATATATATATACAAAACATCTCACTCATGAGAACGAGCATAACAATGTCAAGCCTAAGGCATTCGAATAAATCTCATAATCCTCACTTTTTTTCTTATACACTCTTTCTCAACATCACTTCAAATAAAACAACAATCCATGGAGTCATGGTGGAGTATAAGGAATTTATCTATGAGTTCCTAATTAATTTTAATTTCATATAACCATGGGTGTGATTACAACCATAAAATAAATCCATATAAAAATCCTAAATATGACATATACAACTAATCAAAATAATTAAAATCAATCAATCAACTAATAACCCTAAACCTTACATACACAACTAAACAAAATAATTAAAATCAATCAATCATCTAAAAACCTTAAACCTTACATACACAACTAATCAAATTAATTAAAATCGATCAATCATCTACATGAAAATATGAAATCAATTCAACACAAATAAATAAAGATAAATAAATAAAAACAACGAATTAAATATAAATCAAGGGAAATGAGTTTTGTACTCATAAATTTTTTTTAAAGATCAAATAATCACTTAAAAAATTAATGGAGCCACCAAAATAAAACCCTAATCTTTTTCTTCCTTTTTCCTCTTCTGTCTCTTTTCACGCCGCACAGCACAACTCTCTATTTTGATTGCGCTCTCTCTCTCTCTCTCTCTCGGCTCTCTCTGCCGCAGCAGAGCACTCTTTCTTTTGTAACCTAATTTCCTATCAATGCAACATATACAAAGAAGGACTAAAGAAAGTAACATATACACACTCCAAATCCAACATAACCGTATTTACTATAACTTAATTTGACAATATATTATATTTTAATTTATTAAATAACTACAACATATATGAATATATACTATATATTTTTTCAATATATAAAACATTTTTTTTATAAATATAAAATATATATAAATATATAAATATCTAGATTAATTATATATAATTAACTATCACATTAAATTAATTAAATATCACATTAAACTAATTAAATATCACATTAACTAAACAACACATTAAATTCTCATGTAAACCACGCAATTAATAAAGTCAAAAATAAAATAAAATAATAAAAATAATATGTAATGATTTCAGAAAATTAAGGTCGCTACACCGAGTCCAGTTGCAGGCCTCCCTACCAAGCGATCCTCTAAGATCCTAAAATGCCAAACAAGCACTAGTAAACGTTTTTCACTTACATCATATCGATCACAACTTCTGTTTCTATTTTGTTGCCTTTTCAACATTGATTCTCCTACTTACAACAGGCTTTCCTGTAACAACTACAGGTGAATGTTGTTCCAACCCACATGCATGAAAAACATGGGAACCAACCAAGTCAAGCTTGGCAGCCACCAACCATAGCAAGGGTCAAGAATGGAGGCTACCCAAGTCAAGAATGAAGGCTCTCCCACCTACTCTTTTTGTGTATAAATAGAGACGGGAGGGAGAGGATGTTAGATATCAGAAATTGGAGAGTGAGAGCTGTGAGTTGAGTGAGTTTCATCTCCTCCTCTGTATTTTGTATTTTGCTCCATTTTAGTGAAAATTCTCATTTCTGTCCGTGGATGTAGGCATTGGGCCGAACCACGTAAATATTGTGTTCTCTGTGTGTGTGTGATATTTTTCTGGGTGTATTTGATCCTAACAAAGTGGTATCAGAGCCAAGTTTTACGTTTTTCGGAAAAACAGAGTATTGTTTCGAAACTGCCCAGAAATCGTATTGCTCGAAATCCGATTTTGAGCATACCAGGAGCAAGGACTCGACGAGAGGAGTCCAGAATATAAAACAGACACCAAACGGAGGCTGCACGCGCTTCCACGCGCCCCTGGAAGTTGGCGAGTGATCCCACTCTCAGACACGCGCCCACACGCGCCGTTCAGGCACCCGGCGCGTGATCCCACTCGCAGACACGCGCTCCACGCGCGGCTCAAGGAGGAAGACGACTGAGGAACCAGCGCGTGCCTTACACGCGCCATCAGCACGCGCGCCCCAAGCCGAGCCGTAGCCGAGTTGACCAAGCCGCTGACCAAGCCGCTGACTGAGCCGCTGACGTCAGCAGAACCGGAGGAATAATCTGGTGCTTCGCAGGCGCACCAGATTCTGCCCATCTGAACCATTCAATCTGTTTTGGCTTGATCTAAGCCATTTGAGATCCGATTTGGGTGATCCAATAGTGGTTTCCGACTATTTGGAGTATTCCGGACACATCCGTACGGTCAGATTTTGCAAATAAGTTTTGAAAAATTTGAAGTTTTTATTTTGGCAATCCGAAGTGCTTTTTCGGCTAATTTGACCAGTCCGGACTCCACAGCAAAACTTGTTTTTCAGCCAACGATCATTATTGTATGATGGAGGAATCAACGTCGACTTCAGGTTCTATGATAAAGTTAAATGCTTCCAATTATGCCATTTGGAAGCCTAGAATGGAAGATGTCTTGTATTGCCGAGATTTGTTTGACCCCATTGAGCTTAATGGCGTTAAACCACCAACGGAAAAAGACGAAGACTGGAAGCGGAAGAACCGAAAGACCATTGGCCAGATCAGACAATGGATTGATCACAGTGTCTTCCACCATGTCGCCCAGGAGACTGATGCCTATGCTCTCTGGATAAAGTTAGAAGGCATGTACCAGTCGAAGACTGCTCGGAACAAAGCCCTCCTGATGAGGAGACTTGTGAATTTGAAGTTGAAAGGCGGTATCTCTGTTGCTGAACATACCAGTGAGTTTCAAAATTTGGTGAACCAACTAACAACTGTCAAAATGGAGTTAGATGATGAAATGCAGGCCCTATTGCTGCTCAGTTCTTTGCCAGACAGTTGGGAGACATTGGTGGTGTCTCTCAGCAACTCTGCCCCAGAAGGGAAACTGACCATGAGCATGGTTACAGATGCCTTATTTAGTGAAGAGGCAAGAAAGAAAGAAATGGGTGGAGATCAATCCCATGCCCTCGTCACAGAAAATAAAAGCAGAGGCAGGGGCAGGGGAAGAAGCAAAAGTAGAGGACGCAGCAGAGGAAGATCTCAAGACAGAGGGAAATTCAAAGAAGGAACGAGCCGGCCAAGGTTCAAATGTTACCATTGTGGCCAGGAGGGTCACATAAAGAAGTATTGCTATGCCTTGAAGGGAGAACAACAACAAGGCAATAGACAGCCAAAGACCGAAGATGGGACCACTGCAGTTTCTGTCTCAGAGGATATTGCATTATTCTCTGTTGAAGAAGAAGAATGCCTCCATATGTCAGACAACGACACCGAGTGGGTGGTAGATACAGCAGCTTCCTACCACGCTACATCCCAGAAGGAGTTCTTCAGTACGTACCAAGCTGGAGATTTTGGTACAGTGAAAATGGGTAACTCCAGTTTTTCAAAAATTGTGGGAATTGGTGATGTTCATATCCAAACCAAAGTTGGGTGCACGATGGTGTTGAAAGATGTCAGGCATGTTCCCGATTTACGCCTGAATCTTATTTCAGGGATAGCCTTAGATCGACAAGGCTATGAGAACTACTTTGGCAAAGGCATATGGAAGTTGAAAAAGGGATCTCTCGTGGTAGCCAAAGGACAGGCAATTGGCACACTATACAAGACTCATGTGGAGGTGAATTCAAATAGTCTCAACGCAGCAGAAGATGAGACGTCACCAAATTTGTGGCACAAAAGGCTGGGTCACATGAGTGAGAAAGGGTTACAGATTTTGGCAAAGAAGTCACTTATTCCCTTTGCCAAAGATGCAAAATTAAATCCTTGTGACAACTGCTTGTTTGGGAAGCATCATAGAGTAGCTTTCCATTCATCATCCAGAAGACAATCAGAGTTGTTGAGCAGAGTACACTCTGATGTTTGCGGTCCCATTGAAGTGGAATCTTTGGGTGGTAGAAAATACTTTCTGACATTCATTGATGATGCATCACGGAAGGTATGGGTTTATGTCTTAAAGACCAAAGCTGAGGTGTTCCAGCATTTTCAGACATTCCATGCTATGGTGGAAAGGGAGACTGAAAAGAAGCTGAAATGTCTCCGAACAGACAATGGAGGCGAGTACACGTCAAAGGAATTTAAAGCCTACTGTGCTACTCACGGCATCCGGCATGAGAAGACTGTTCCTGGAACCCCACAACACAATGGTATAGCCGAGAGAATGAACCGAACCATTGTGGAGAAGGTCAGATGTATGCTCAAAATGGCAAAGCTACCAAAGCCATTTTGGGGAGAAGCTGTTCGTGTTGCTTGCTATTTGATCAACAGATCGCCATCAGTTCCACTGAATTTTCAGATTCCAGAAGAAGTATGGTCTGGAAGGGAGATCTTTTACTCTCACTTGAGAGTGTTTGGGTGCAAAGCATTTGCACATGTATCCAAGGAGCACAGACAGAAGCTGGATGACAAAGCCACTCCATGCATCTTTATTGGCTATGGAGATGAAGAATTTGGATACAGATTGTGGGATCCGAAACACAAAAAGGTCATTCGAAGCCGAGATGTGGTGTTTCAAGAAGGCCAGACCTTTGAAGACTTTGGGCAACCAGCCAAACCCAAAGTTGATGATGTTTCAGAAATTATTCCAAACCCTGCACCATCACAGCATGCCACTGATGAAGAAGAGTTACCGCAGCATGCAGTCAATAATGTAGAGTTGCAGGATGGATTTCTAGAAGAAGAAGATCCAGAAGCAGAGGGTGTTGAGCAGGGGGAGCCACAACCCCCTCTACCAGAGACTGTTGGTCCACAGTTACGAAGATCAACAAGAGAATTTAAGCCGTCAACCAAATACCCTGCTTCTGAGTATATTTTGCTTACCGACGAGGGGGAGCCAGAAAGTTTTCAAGAAGCTCAAAATCATAAGGAGAAGAGTAGCTGGCAGCAATCTATGCAAGAAGAGATGCAATCCTTGCAGAAGAATCGGACTTATGATTTGGTGAAACTTCCCCAGGGTCGAAAAGCATTGCAGAACAAATGAGTGTTCAAGTTGAAGAAAGATGGCAGCGGAAAGCTAGTCAAGTATAAGGCTCGATTGGTTGTCAAAGGTTTTGGGCAGAAGAAAGGTATTGATTTTGATGAAATCTTCTCGCCAGTTGTGAAAATGACATCCATTCGAGTAGTTTTGGGACTAGCAGCTAGTTTGAATTTGGAACTTGAACAAATGGATGTGAAGACAGCATTTCTCCATGGTGATCTGAAGGAAGAAATTTACATGGAGCAGCCAGAAGGTTTTGAAGTCAAAGGGAAAGAAAACTTAGTCTGCAGATTGAAGAAGAGTCTCTACGGCCTCAAACAAGCGCCGAGACAGTGGTACAAGAAGTTTGACTCATTCATGGTAGGTCATGAGTACAAGAGAACTGTTGCAGACCAGTGTGTTTATGTCAGGACATTTCCCGGTGGAAACTTTATCATACTTCTACTCTATGTTGATGACATGTTGATCGTTGGACAAGATGCCACAACAATCAGATCACTGAAGAAGGAGTTATTACAGTCCTTTGACATGAAGGACCTAGGCCCAGCACAGCAAATTTTGGGCATGAATATTGTGCGTGACAGGAAAGCCAAGAAGTTGTGGCTGTCACAGGAGAAGTACGTTGAACGAGTGATTGAGAAGTTCAACATGAAAGATGCCAAGCCAGTCAGTACTCCGCTGGCTAATCATTTCAAGCTGAGCAAGAATTCTTGTCCCTCCTCTACGAAGGAAAGACAAGAGATGGAGGCGATTCCCTACTCATCCGCTGTAGGGAGTTTGATGTATGCAATGGTGTCCACCCGACCAGATATTGCTCATGCGGTTGGAGTTGTAAGCAGATTCCTTTCCAATCCAGGAAAAGAGCATTGGGAAGCAGTCAAGTGGATTCTGAGGTACCTCAAGGGTACAACAAAAATGTGTTTGTGCTTTAGAGATGCTAAACCAGTCTTGGAAGGCTATACTGATTCAGATATGGCAGGCGATCTTGATGGTAGGAAATCTACATCAGGATTGCTGTTCACTTTCGCAGGGGGAGCTGTGTCTTGGCAGTCCAAGCTGCAGAAGTGTGTTGCTTTATCCACAACCGAGGCAGAATATATTGCCGCAGCGGAAGCCGGGAAAGAAATGTTGTGGTTGAAACGGTTTCTCCAAGAGTTGGGATTAAAGCAAGAAAAGTTCACGGTACATTGTGATAGTCAGAGTGCCATAGACCTGAGCAAGAATTCGATGTACCATTCTCGCACAAAGCACATTGATGTTCGGTATCATTGGATACGCGAAGTGATGGACAAGCAGTTATTGGAACTGACCAAGATCCACACAGATAAGAATCCAGCTGACATGCTTACAAAGGTTGTTTCGAGAGACAAACTCGAAATTTGCAGAGACATTGCCGGGATGGACTTCAAGTGAGAAGTCAGTCATGCATATGGGTATGGAGGGGGAGAATTGTTGTTCCAACCCACATGCATGAAAAACATGGGAACCAACCAAGTCAAGCTTGGCAGCCACCAACCATAGCAAGGGTCAAGAATGGAGGCTACCCAAGTCAAGAATGAAGGCTCTCCCACCTACTCTTTTTGTGTATAAATAGAGACGGGAGGGAGAGGATGTTAGATATCAGAAATTGGAGAGTGAGAGCTGTGAGTTGAGTGAGTTTCATCTCCTCCTCTGTATTTTGTATTTTGCTCCATTTTAGTGAAAATTCTCATTTCTGTCCGTGGATGTAGGCATTGGGCCGAACCACGTAAATATTGTGTTCTCTGTGTGTGTGTGATATTTTTCTGGGTGTATTTGATCCTAACAGTGAATGCCAATGAAATTTTGAGTACTCATCTAAAATCCACGCCATTCTCTGTCCAAATAAAGGATAAAGTAACAACAATTGCATTTGAAATATAAATATATATTTGTGATTTTTGAAGTGTTAAGAATGACAAGAAGGGGGTGACACTTGTGGATTAGTTCCCACGTCAGGAACAGGAACATCAGCGTGAATTCCTCTAAGATCATGGATCTTTTGGGTGAACACTCGAGTGAGACGTTCCAGCTCGCTCTTTGTCAAGTCCATTGGGTTGCAACCAATACCACCTTTTGCTCCACCATATGGAATATCAGCTACTGCTGTTTTCCATGTCATTAGTTGAGCTAGAGCATTCACTTCATCCGTGTCAACCTTGCAGCATATGCTTTGAAATTTTTTAATCAAGTATGAAACAAAGAAAACCTTAAATGTTTTAGCTTTCATCATCACCCTTATGCGTGATTATTAACTTCTTGTAGATAAGCATGTATAAGGAGGTAATATACTTTCATTCTAATGTGCATAACTATTGTAGGATATTATATATAAGCAAGACAAATATTGATTTTTGAATAGAAAGACGAATTTTGTTAGGAATTCTACCATGTAAACACGAGATCAGGACCGCAACATCATAGAACTTTTTTCTGTCTTAAAGAACAATTGAAATAATTATTAATATAGATTGATTATAAGAATTTGAGAAGCTCAATGGGTTAGACCAAAAGGTCCAATGAATTGATTAACAAGATCCATTGACCAATTAGTGCTATGTTTCCTTCCCACAATTGATGTGTATTTTAAAATAAATCCAATTTTTTTTTTTCATTTTGTTTTTTTATTGATTCTTCCAAATTACATTTCGTATTATTACAAATTAACTAAAAAATGGCAAAACTATAAATTGAAACAAATATCAAAATCAAAAAATGATAAAATAAGACGTTGTAAATTATATGTTATAAGCATGCCGAGTATTCCTTCAGAGATTCAATATTGTATCATATTATCCACTAAAGGATGCAAGATGACAAAAACACATTATGATCATATGTTTTGATTGTAAAGAGTAATTGACAATAAGTTTTAGAATTCTATTTTTGTAATAAAATAGTCCATCCACTTAAACAAAAAAAAGGGATGTACGAGGAAACCATTTCGCAACAAAAGACACCATTATAAATGGATATGCTTGATGACTTTTCCAAATACCGATGTACAAATACCGTTTATACAGTTAAACAGCCAGTTATGTACAAATATTGTTTCTGTAATTTCATTCGATTTTATTTAAATGATCGGTCGTTTTTAAATAAAAAATAAAGAACTAAACAAAATACTAATTCAGTAGAACAGTGGATTGTTCACATATCATACCATGAGGACTTTGGACTAAGTTGTATCAATTCGAGTGGTAATTTTTAATTTAATTTGAAGAAGAGGGGATGATTTGATTTTTGCTAATAAGAATTTAAATTAAAACTAAAATAATTGTAGAAATAAAAAGGATAATCTGAATATGAAGAGAGACTTAGGATTTCAAATTCACTACTAATCTCATATCATGTCATTAAAATATTCGATTCTTATAAATCAATGGTCCGAATAACATTGATGTATTGTGGCTACAAGCCCCAATATCATTGTCAAGAAGATGAGTATATTCAAAACGTAAGCATGAATCATTTTCGGTCGGCACGAATCGTCTACAGTAAACTAAGGTTGCAGCACAATTTGTCTCCTCTAAGCATGACTCGTCTCGTGATTGATCGTATATACAAGAAAGTAAAACAGATGTATGATCATGCATTCTCAATCATAGAAATTGAATACATAAATCGAATAAAAGATTATTTGAATAAAAGATCTAAAGATGATCATACAACAATTATCCAATTCCAAAGACAAATTAGAATTAAAATACAAAATTACATGATACTTGATTAGAGTTTCATCTCAATCCTAAGGAGAAATCTTAGCCACTCATGGAGAGGTTGGACACTTTGAATGTTGAAGAGAAAGCCATGGAATGATGATTGTTCTTCTTCTCTAGTTTCTAGTTGTCTTCTCTAGGGTTTCAGATCCAAAAACAGGTCCCCAAAATCTCTTTTTATAACCTCCAGTCAATTTTGATTCAAAAATATGTGCACAAATATCGAGGCAAATTCGCACATACAGTTCAACTCAAAGGTGGAATGGTCAGGGAAATCCGCTCGTGCGGATTTGCAAATTCTGCTCGTGTGGATTCACTCAGTCATGGATTTTTCGCTCTTTTTGCAATCCTTTTGTCTCCAAAGTGATATTAACATGAAAGGAAAGAAAAACATATTATTGTATCAAATATCATAAGCTTAAAAGACTAAAAACATAAGATATGGAGCCTCAAAGTGTAACATTTCAACTCAGATCACTTCACATGATCTAGATCCTTAACCACCACCTTTCCAACTGCAATAGAGTTCAGTGCATTCCTGTTCTGCCTATTACTTGCCATGACATGAAAAAATCTAGTGTTCTTATCCCTTTTTAGATTCTAATCCAACATTAACTTTTGCAACCATGACCACTCTAGCATTCTACTGAGCTTCCATATTTCACTTCTTGTTTCTCTTTTTAACTTCAGTTTAGCTTCCACCAAAGGTCTATCTTCAACCAATAAATCTAGAGAATTAAGCTCATTCTCAACTTTTTTAAGTTTTTCTGAAAATTTCCAAACACCTCTTTGCTCCATTGCTTTAGTGTCATCTACAATGCATGTAATTTCCTATGCAATATAAACCCAACCCTGCCATATATCTTTGTCTCTTTCCAAACTTTTTCCAAGAAGGGAGCAAAGCTAGGATGCAAAGATCAAGCATTTATGAACTTAAAAGGTTTTGAGGCCCAGTCTCTTTCATCCTCCATTAAGATTAGAGGGCAATGATTAGAGATAATTCTAGGCAATCCCCAAAGTTTGAACTTAAATCATTCAATCCACTTAGGGCTGAGTAAAAATCTATTAATTTTACTCCACTTATTCCTCCCAAAGCATTACACCAGGTGAATTTCTTCCATAGCATTTGTAACTCAATCACCTCACACTTATCTACGAAGTCATTAAAATCTTTCATTCCCTTTTCCTTTCTTGAGCATCCTACTCTTTCACTCACATTTCTGATTTCATTAAAATCTCCATCTATACACCAAGGCTTAGGGAATTTTGCTTTCAAGTTCAATAGGATCTCCCATAATTTGGCTCTCCTTACAGTATCATTGGGAGCATACATATTAAGGATGACATAATCAAAGGATTTAAGAGCATTACTTTAAAGCATAACGAAATTTCTGTTGTAGCAACAATCTGAGAGTTGAAACACTTTAGGGTCCCAAATTGGTTAAAAATTAGGAAAACGTTAAATTTCTTAATTGATAATTCAATTTTGGATTATTCATTGTAAAATTTTTTGCTTCACTTACTAAGGATGAAGATAAAACGTACTACTGCATTTTTCCCCGCTAATATTAATGGAATTAGTGTTACAATTAAGTTAAATTCACATTAGGAAAGTACTCCAGAAAGATGTTGGGACATTGGGCCAATCTGGTATTTATCAATGCTAATAATCTATTGGACTAAATTCGCAAACACCCTCGTCCATTCATCCTCACTCCACTTTCTAATATGGCCGAATTACGTATTTTGTTGCTATTAGTTACAGCCCTATTGGGCATTTGGGCCTTGACCCATAAACTTTCTTCAATTACACAAAGCCAATTCAGAAAAATTCCCGACTTCAGATAACTTCAAAACTATAACTAATAGAGGGTGGCATTTTACACGGGGATTCTATTTGCACTTAAAAAATTAATTAGTACACTTTATTTTTAAATATTTTTTATTAAATTATTTAAATAAATAATTTACTTTCAAAACACCTTATATCTTTTCACAAATTATTTTTGAATAATATAATATTTTAATTTTGTGGTACATTCAAATAATAATCTTAATATAAAATCAACTCAAAAAAACTTTTCCTCTTCTCTTCTTAGCCATTCTCAGCCACGACATCTTCTTATCAGCCATTCTTAGGCACGTCATCGCCACATTATCCTTTTTTCAATCTTTTCATTGTCAATTACTGAAGAAGAAGCACATAGGGTCCAAGTTGAAGAAGGAGAAGAACGAAATGAAAATTAGGTCCAAGTCAGCTTGTTCGGCCTTCCAGTGCCAAACAAGATTGTTTTATTCGGACTATCATATCCAAACAAATTCACTTTGTTCGACACTTCGGAGTTGGTCACTACTATCTTCTTATCAACCATTCTTAAGCACGTCTTAGCCACGTCATCTTCCTCTCAGTCTTTTCATTGTCAATTACTGAAGAAGAAACACATTGGGTTCAAGTTGAAGAAGGAGAAGAACGAAACGAAAATTGCATCAAAGTCAGCTTGTTCAGCCTTCCAATTGCAAACAAGATTGTTTTGTTCGAATTGTCATATCCAAAAAAATTCACTTTGTTGGGCACTTTGGAGTTAGTCACTACTATCGAGAGGTGAATAAATGTACAAATTTAATGGCCAATATTGACAAGAACTTGGCCATATGATGTACAAATTTAACGTGGAAAAAATCATAATTGGAGTGCCTCCAATTCTGATGAAAAAACAAATCACAGACCACAGCTACAAAACAATTCACTAAGGAGACAAAAAGAAATTACACAATTATACTTTCAATTACCTAGCAAATTCACGCCCAAATTGAATCGACCCTGATGTTCCTCTTCTACCACTGTCTTCACTTTGGAATTGTCTTGTTCAATGTTGAATCCACAATGCCGATGTCGAATTGTAACGCCCCAAAAATTTGGCATGATATATCTATTTATGCAACAAAACCCACCTAATAGACAAACACATATATATAGCTAACTAATCCATACACCCATTTTCATTAAATCCCAAATGCCAAATACATGTTGTTCACATCTCAATGCCTCAGTTCCAATCCCAAACATGCATTTTACAACAAGTATGAAATGAAAGCCAAACAGATAATAAGTGCCTTACAGGCTTACAAATTTATCCAAGAACATTCTTGGTTACACAAATGGAGTTTCAACTCAATACAAATATAGCCCTGGGCTTACATTCAACAAATAACAATAAAACGAAAATGAAGCCTCAGCTCCGAGTCCTCCCAAGTCAATGCCTTGGCGGAGGCTTAGCACCTGTACCTGAAATGATTTCCCTTATAGGGTGAGCCATAGCCCAGTAGAGATATACTTCACAACATATGAACAACGACAAGACTAAAGAAGAGTATGCTCATGATAAAACAGTTCATCTTTTTTTTTTTATAAAGCATGCAATATTGAGATGCAACAACAAATATAAAATCATTTCCATTTTAAACCATATCTGTTACATGAATACGGGCCCTGTGAATCTCTCGGTGAGTGTCTGCAAGTAGGCCTAAATGCACTACCACTATCATTTTTACTAGTAAACTGGAAGGCTCGACACCTAATCGCACGATTTTACACCCCCTACCCAGATTCACCAAGTACTTATCTTTTCGCAAACAAATACATTTCCAAACATTTCTCAAAAACAGATACATTTCCAATGAAATGAATGCAATGCAATGTCCAATGCAACAAATGAGGAATGTGGTTCAATTTACCTAAGTCTCATGCATTTCTACAACAATCATGGCTATCCTCCACCGATAGCCCAAAACAGATATTTCTAAGCGAATATTTAAACAATTAAATTCTAAAAAAAAATCCAATAAATACAATCTATTCCACATCTCATCAAATATGAACAATTACACTAGTTTTCATATCATAATCACGTCTGGTAACCTCTCAAGGTCCATTTCTAACCGTTTTGGTTTTATTCCAACAGATACATTAAACAAAATAATACTGTTAATGCCCAAGAAAATATCATTTTCTTTTCAAACTCATTCTCCAAGCATTATTGTAGACGTCCCCGAACGCCCAGGGGAGGAACGAATCCCCCCCGTTCTGTTCATATTGGGTCCACTACAGTTCAGGACTCTCAAATTGTCACGGTTCTAAGTCTGAACCAAAGAGTCCAAATTCGGCAAATCGTTTTGAGAAAACAGATTTTGAAAGAAGTGCCAAACATGGACTGCTTTGCCAGATACAGAGTCGCCACCTAAATGTTTTATTTTAGGGAAATTTAGGAAACCCTGACTCGTTTGCCTAAGGCCACGTGTCTGTCATCACCAAAGTTGCCTCAGCTCGGGAACTTGGGTACGATTGGGGAAGGTCACTTCGTGAGCACCCCCGCTCGCCCGATCAAAGATCGGCCTCTACTAACCATGATACTATTTTTGAAAACATTATGCGTTCTTATTCCGATTATTAGCTTAGATTTACTATGTGATGCGCACAACATACAAGTATAGGCTGGATCGCCTGAATTGGAACAAAACATTTCATGTTTGTTTGTTTGAAAATGGTTTGATGGTGCTACTCGCAAGTAGGCTAAGACGTGGATTTGCCACCCTCAGGTGGGCTTAGAAAACATGATTTTGCCACTATCTAGTGGGCTTAAAACACACAGTGAATGAATTATTCCAATCCAAATAACCCAACCTTCACCCACAGGCATTCAGGCAGTTATATCACATAAGCAATTAGCCTCATGGTAAGCATGTTATCATGGCAGTCACTCACACGCATGCAAGGATGCCAAAGCATAAAACTTACCGAGTACTCCAAGCCAAAACAGAAGCTAATTAGAAATCCATGCATGATCCTAATTATACAGAAATGCCTAATGCAACACATGCAAAAATGCAACTATAGCAGGCTTGGCTATTCTAGACATGGCATATGAAATGCTATAGCTAACATGTATTCAACTTGGAATTGAAAATACAATGCAATTAGTATGATGCGCCGAGCCCGGTGCATGCAAAACAGATGAATGAATGCAAACATGCTATCATACTGTATGCTAATTGAAACATGCCCTAATCTAACCATCATAAGCGGGTAAATAAAAGGGAGAAAGACATGGGGTTGGAAGACATACATCACACACACGCACACTTATTACAGTTGTGCCCTCGCTCGGAGGGTCCAAATAAATAATATACAGTCCCAAATGAATAATTATAGTCCAAATATGTACAAAATCCTAATTAATTAACAAATTAAATTAGGAAAGCAATAAATTGGCATGCAAGCCAGGGACTGCCTCAACTCTGTTTCGGATGATGGATAATGCATGCTCGGGTTACCTTGTGCGGAGAATCCCTCGCGATGCCCCAATTAGCCTCTGTTTGCAATTGTCCTCGGAATGCGTGCCAGGCTCCGAAAGGCTGTCGATTTCTGATTTACTACAACAGAGAGCAACAAAGGGGCATGGCAAAGTATTTTCACATATGTATGCGTGACTACTCTTCAGGGAGTGTAGTCCTCGATCCTCGTGCCACCAATCACGCATCTCGATGCATGATGGCTGAGGAGCCGATTTGCCCGACTTAATATGAAATGAATGCACATATGACACCACAAGGCCTAGACTCCATCATGGATAATCCAGAGTGTCGGCGACTGGGAATTGAGACACGTTTCGTCACTCAAAGTACGAAACGCCCCTCGTTTCCCGTGCTCGGGCTAACTCCTATCCCAAGCACAATGCAACATACATGACATGCATGAATGCAACTAATATACAACCTAGCATGCACAATGCTATGAAATGGCATACACGATGCACGAGGTAACATGGCATACACAATGCGCTAACATACAACCTAGCATACACAATGCTATGAAACGAAATGGCATACGCAATGCATAATGGACTTACACCAACATGAGTGGACCTCAGCCACACTCACATCAGTAGCCATGAGATGAAAAATGTGACACTCGAAATGCGTGCACACATGCACGCAAATCGAGGACCGAACCTAAGGCACCAAATGCCACTCTAACAAGACATGGCAAGGCATGGAATATGACATACTAGTATGCAAATTTCAGTAGCAAAACATGATGCAAAACAGCCCCAAAACATGGCAATATGGCACCCGATGCATGAAATGAGACCCGAAACACAAAACTAGGCATGCGCAATGACCTATAGCTATGCAAAGCATGCATTATTTGAACATGAAGTGTGAAGAAAGAATTGAGACAGCCCCAAACCAAGAATATTTACAGCTTTAAGCAAGGCCAAACAATGGACACAAATAGGACTAAGCTAGCATGCAAAAATGGCCCCGTAAGGGAAGTAATGAAGCAAGTAGCAGCTTCTGGCCCTAAATGGCCAAGATCCCTTCAACAAAGTTGAAGAGGGGCTCAACATAAAGCACTTTACAGTTTGCAACAAGCCACTGATCTAAACACAAATAGACCTAAAACATGGTGCAAGAAATGAGTCAAAAGGGAGACAAAGAAGCAAGTGATGGTTTCTGGCCTCAAACAGAGGAGGGCCCTTCAACAAAGTTGAAGAGGGGCCCAAAAAATGGTATTTTACAGTTAGTGACCAAACCCAAAACAGTGCACATGCAAGCTTAAAATACTATGCAAAATGAGGCCTAAAAAGAGGTTTAAACACAAAGAGCAAAAAGGAGGCTCCAAAAAGCTAAATATCCTTGATCAAACATGAAGAGGGGGTCAAAATAAGGCTATTTAAAGTTTGGACCAGAGCCCAAAAATATAAGCACAAGGGGCTAACAAAACATGCGAAAATATGGCCAAAAGAGGGATAAAGAGGCAAGTGACATATGGAAGCCTCAAAAAGTGAAGAGCCCTTCAACAATGTTGAACAAGGGCTCAAAATAAGACACTTTACAGTTTATGACAGAGCTCAAAACAGTTTACACGTAGGCCAAAAATACTACACAAGAAATAGGCATACAAGAGAGGTAAAGAAGGAAGTGTAAAAAGGAAGCCTCAAACAGTGAGAGGCCCTTAAACAAACATGAAAAAGAGCTCAAAAAAATGCTATTTTCAGTTAGGGTCGAAGCCCAAAAGTGTAAGAAAGAATGGCTAAGAAAGCATACAAAAATGAACTCAAAAGAGGGGAAAAATGACTCACCCTTGTAGACCAATCTTTGACAACCTCTTGGCACAAGAAATGGTGCTCCTCAGCTCTGGAAAGCAGCTCCAAGTGGCTGGAATGGAGGTGGTGGTGTGGTGCTAGGTGGTGGTGTAGAAATGGTGTAGGAACTTAAGGGTTTTGAGGGTTAGGATGTAGAGAGGGAGAGATACAAGGCAAGAGGCTTGAAGCAATTTTTTTAACCCCCTAAAACCATCTGGGAGTGCTGGTTATATAGACAAAAAGGGTGGAAAAGAGGGGGAAAAATGGGGGGGGGGGGGAAAAACAATTCAAGTTTCCCTCCAAAAGGCCAAACCCTCGGACATAAGGCCTAGAGGAAAACAAAATTCACTTCTAGGACACACTTGGGGAGGGGGTTATAGATGGCTAGATAAATAGGGCAAAAAATTCATTTTACCAGCTAGGTGGCCGGCCTGCTAGATTTTCTGGCCGGCCTGCTACTTTCAGGACAAAAAAATGGGCTACCGGAAAGGAAAGTGGCCGGTGGGTGATTGGGAAGTCCAATGGTGGCCAGTCAAGTGTCCAAATTGAAACCCCGAAAGTTAGCTTTCCAATGGCACAAACCTTGCATTAAAATTCCTCCTGTGAAAAAAGTTATGCCAGTTTCCGTGAAGCCGTACAGATTCGGTCCCAACCGGAGTGATGCCCTACTTCAATCAACTATATCTCCCCCGTTCGGAATTGGATTTAGGAGATTCTTGAGTACAAAATGAAGCCCCAGAAGTATTATTTCCAACGGTGGTGGCCTCATAGCTTGATTCCAAGTGTGTAAATGAATAAGCCCGATTTGGCGAGAGCTGCTCGACTCTTTCTTAACGGTTCATGCCCATTTTCTCCCCCAACTGGATTTCTTCCCTCTTCTCCTCTTTTCTTCAACTTCAAACCCCTAAGCAAGGTGTTTTGAAAGATTTTTTCAAAGATTTCATCTCTCTTTCATTCTTTTCCACTTTGTCCTTGCTCGGTTTACCGAAAAGCGCAACATTTGACAAAATGCGATCCTCGGAACATCGTAAAAACTTTATTTCAAAAACGTTTTGAAAGAGTGGGTTTTACGGCTAAAATCTTTTGATCAAGATTGTTTTGGTCCAAAAAGGGGTATGAAGTTGAGCTTTGACTCTCTCCTTGCTGAAGAAATTGAACCTTTGCCCTGCACATCTTCCAAAACCATCAGTCGCGTCCGAGTCTTAAAGGTGGTCAAAAATGGGGTGTCTACAGTTGCCCCTCTTTGACAGAACTCGGAAGTCAAGAAGTGACGGGAGTGAATGTCAAAGCCCAGAGACGACCCATTTTGACAAGGCCGAAGACTTAGACAAACAAACAAAATATAGATAAATAAATGGTTGTGCCCGCAGGCTGCCTACGTATCCTTTTTGCGAGGAATCAAACCAGCGTAGTTCAGGGGCAGGATGCAAAATGATATGCAGAAATATTTTGAAGATTGGACTTATACGCTACGCGAAGCCGGTTTGAAAATTGAGGACTCATGCAATGCACTGCAGTGTAGTGGCTAAGATGCAATGTAATAGCTAAGAGGTAAAGGTATCTTACAGGGGTAATTGGTAATGACTTACCTCGGCAATGTCCTACCTCATGCTGATGTGGGAATCTTCCTCTTCTTCTCAGTTGAACCACATCACTACAACAAAAGTAACCTATAGTGACGAAAAGTAGTGAAGAAAATAAATTTTGTCACTAAATAAGAATAATCCGTGACGAATTATAAAATTTTGTCACGTATAATAAAAAAATAAAAATAATAGGTGACGAAATTTATTTTTGTCAACAAATACTTCTTTTTAGGTGAGGAAAAATTAAGTTTCGTCACCAAAAGTTTTCCCGCTAATATTTTTTGAGTGGCGCCAAAAATTTAGACTTTTGGTGAGAAAAAAATTTATCACCAATTATAAAATTATTAGCGAGGAATACATTTTCGTCACCAATAATTTTATACATATATTTTTTGAGAAACTTGATTTTAAATGTTTTAAGACCATTTCGTGAGAAATATATTTTTATCACTAATAATTTTTAATATTTTGAGACATTTTAGTGAGAAAATTATTTTGTCAACAATTTTAGAGGAAAAATTTTAACATATTGGGCGGTAATGGAAAAAATAGACTACTAACTTTTTTCCTCCTTTTATTTTTGTTTATCAATTTTTCTCTCCTCTCTCTCTCTCTCTCTCTCTCTCTCTCTCTCAAAACAAAAACACAAGTTAATTAACTCTCTAAACCTATGGTGACGGAAAGTAGTGAAAAAAATATTTCGTCACTAAATAAGAATAATCCGTGACGAATTATAAAATTTTGTCACATATAATAAAAAGTAAAAATAATAGGTGACGAAATTTATTTTCGTCAATAAATACTTATTTTTAGGTGAGGAAAAATTAAATTTCGTCACCAAAGTTTTTTCCTCTAATTTTTTTGGGTGACGCCAAAATTTTGAGATTTTTAGTAAGAAAAAAAAATTGTCACAAATTATAAAATCATCAGTAAGGAATATATTTTCGTTACAAATAATTTTAAATATTTTTTTAAAGAAATTAATTTTAAATATTTTAAAACTATTTCACGAGAAATATATTTTTATTGTCAATAATTTTAATATTTTAAAATTTTTAATGACAAAATTATTTTATCCCCAACCAATCTTGAAGGGGGAACTTTGAGATTTGGCAGTAATGAAAAAAAGGAACCCTATTAATTAGGGATGGCAATGAAAATATTATCTTATGGGTATCATGGAGATCCAATCCAAATATATGGATTTTTCTCTCTTTTTTTAACCTATAGGATTAATTAAGTGGGTTTTTAAAATATCCATGGGAGATGGGTCGGGAATGGGTACCCGCCCATATCCCCACAAGTTAGGGTTCTCTTTCTAAATCTCACTCTCACGGTTTCTCATTCTCATTCTCACATAGCAGCGAAGGCAACAATCTCCATAGGTTTTGCAAAGGCAACGATCTAGCGACGGCGATCTCCGTCGGCGTTACCACGGTGGTTCTCCGGCGTGGTGAGTTTCTCTATCTCGTTCTCTCGTTCTCTCTTTCTCTCTTGTTCTGTGTGTGTTTACAAATTCATCTATTCGTCACTTTCTCAACTTCCAAACAGAGTTGTTGCTTCACAGAGTTTTTGGTACTCTTTTGCAGTTGGCGAAACCTGTCTAAGAGACTTACGCATCAATCAGCAGAAAATACGGTTAGCTTCACAGAGTTGTTGCTTTGATTCATGGAAATTTTAACTCAATGTTGTTTAAAGCTATGGATTTAAATCAGTTGTGAATTCAGATGCATTTGGGAATTGTTAGGTTTGAATTCTCATGTGGAAGATGAAATTGAATTACTTCTATTTATTTTCTTGGGACTTTGCTATGTTATGTTATGTTATGTTAAAAGGGTTTAGGGTCAAAATGGATTGCATAAAAGCTTTGTTACAAAAATGGCAATTGCCTCTGCAAATGATCAAGATCAATATAGCTACTCCTTAAGTTTTTAGGCAAATAGGTTATCTCTGTTTTGATGATTGGTTGCTTTATATAGTCAAAATAAAATGAGTGTTTTAACATTTCCATTGAATAAGAAGAGAAAGAGAAGAGAATGTTGAGTGGAAAATTGATCCCTTTTAGCTTGTAGAGACAGAAATATGGGTTTTTAGAGAGAGAGAGAGAGAGTCTTGGGATTTTAGGGATTGTTTCAGGTACTAATCCAATCTTTCAATTTTACTTTCATCAATTATTGATCAATACTGTTGAATTTTCACTTTGTTGTATTGATTAGCTGTTGAATTGGCTAATGCTCCTCTGTTCATGTAAAACTAATAAAAGAATGGATCAATTCTCCTAAGATCTGAAAAAATAAAATAAAATAATGAAAGAAAAGAAATAATAAGCCCCATAATTTTAGTGTAATTACACCGACATCTCTTTTAGTAAGGTAAAGTGATTGGAATTAATGGACATAATGGTGTGAAGACACAAATAAACAAAGTAAAGAGGGAATTTGACATCACTACCTCAGACTATGATGATCAAGAAATTGCAGAGAACATAGCTCATAATTGTAGAGTTAATGGAATTTCTCCCGTCCTTCCTCACATTAAGCGTGAGTTCTTTTTCTCTTTCATACGATAAGGAAGATAGATCCAAGAAAATATTGGTGAGGACTATCAATAAGATTTGATGCTTTTGACCTTCATTCTCATGATTGGTGGATTTTTTTTATTTTTTATTTTCATTGTAAAATTAGACTTAGGGAATGAACAATATGACATGATAGGTATAGTAGATCACTCATTTGTATTTCTTTTAACTTTGCTCAATTGTTTGATGGATTGGGATTTGGTTATTGCTAGTGATATTTTATAGTGTAAGTTCCTAATCTGAAATTGGCTTCTAAACATTTGGAAATGTACTTTACTATGAATAAGCAATCTGACTTTGACTCAATACACCAGTATGTCAGACATATTTTCATCACTCTATTGTTAATGGAAAGACATTAAAGAATATAGGAAGTCTGGAGAAATGAGCTATAACTTTAGAAACAACATCGTGTATATATTTTTCTCTCAATCTTGCTGTCATTGGGAAGGTGGATTCTCCATCTCCATCTGAAATTGGCTTCTAAGCGTTTGTATATATTTTTCTCTCAATCTGTTCTTTTCTCTCAGGTACAGTGGTCCCAAAGAGTGCCAATTCTCAAGCCAAAGGAAGGTGGATTCTCCATTGCCAATTACTTTCTTAATTAGGGGTATAGCTTCTCTTCTTAAACTGAAAAGTTTCCTCACTGTCAAAGACACATTAGAAGGGACTTGCATAGTCCTGAAGCATCTAGATTTGATAATATATGTGTGAATCCACTTTACCCATAGGATATTTGCCTTTTGCATATAGCCCAAAGAAGTTTCATAGTTGTAGCTTGATTCTAATGAATGATTGATTTAATTCACAGAACTCCCCCATTTTTTGGACAGAAAACTTGTTCCCAACTTACTTTAACATATGTTAAGTGGTTTTCAACCCCTAACCAAAGGAAGTCTCTCGTAATGGCTTCTATTTCTTTCAAGATTTGCTAAGGAAGGATAAAAACGAAGGACCAATAAACTTATATGCTGCTGAAAAGAACAGATTGATCAAGTTGGAGCCTACCACCATAAGACAGAAATTTAGTTGTCCAACTGTTGATTCTATTCATCATTCTTTTATTAAGTTGCTCACACTCTGCAGCTTTAGTTTATAGAAAATCAGAGGAAACAGTAAATAATTAACCGTCAATTTCCCTTATGGTATTGGCAAAATGGATAAAAGATCAGACTTAGTTAGATTCATTACTAACTCCACAGAGGAAGGGAAAAAGAAAACTTATGTTTCTGAAGATTAGGTTGTAGGCCAGATAGAAGATGGAACTGAGATAACATACTCTTAATGATTTGGAAAGAGCCCATGTTAGCTTCACATAGAATGAATAGATCATCAGCAAATGCCAATTGAACCTAACATTTCCAATGGAAAGTAAAACCACCTTCTCTCACTCTTTGCTGCAGCATTCTATAGAAACACTCCATCACAATTGAGAAACAAGTAGGGGGACATAGGATCACCTTGCCTTGGACCCCCTTTTGCTCGGGAAATAATCAACTAATTCTCCATTTATTACTACTGAGTACATAACAGTGGAAATGCACACCTTAATCCAGCCAACAAACTGAGCAGGGAATCCCATGTGTCATAGATACCAATAACAAATTCCAATCTACAGAGCCATAGGCCTTGATTAAATCAATTTTGAACACACCTTGTTGGTCCTTCATTTCTGTGATAAACTCTAACAACCTCTTGCATCAATAAAATGTTATCAAGTGAGTAGCAAGCTTATCCAGAACATAACTTTGGATGCTGCTCTAATCTTACACCTCATCCAGGGTGGAATGGAAAAAAACACATATATAGACATGGGAGATTTTGTTTCTTGTTTTTCCTCAAAGTTGTTTCTCCCCTTTTCCACAAACCTTGTCCCAGTTATTTATTTTGGTTGAGTCACAAAGTTGATTGTCTTTTAGCCAAACTAGAAATTAGACAAATTTGGGATGCAAGGAAGTGATACGTATGGCTGCATTTCTTTAAAATTATTGATATATTTTTAGCTCTTCTCCTTTTTGTCTAGATTAGAGAGGGGTTGTTGAAAATTGGATTGGCAACAAAACTGCAAGAGCCTCTATAGCTTGTAAATACCAATGTAATTCTTTTTCTAGTTTTCTTCTTTTTCTAAAAGTCAAAGTCAAGTCTCTAAAAGTATAGTTTTCATTTTGCATTTCAAGAAGATGATTCTATTTCTTTCAGGTTTCTGTTTGGTGGGTTTTGTGCTTTTTTTTTCTTCTTTTTGTTTTTGTTTGTTTGTTTGTTTGTTGTTTTTTTTTTTTTTTTTTTTTTTTTTAAGTTACTACAGAAATCTATCTATAGATTCTGTAAGTGTTTGATGCCATGTCTTTATGTCTGTTTTATTTTATTTTATTTTTGTTTCTTTCAATATTATTCATTTTGTGGAGTACCAAAGACTCGTGTGCTTATTTGGATGACTACTGAGCTTGTAGATCTGTGATTATTCTCCTGATCAACATAGAAGCTTTGATGGAACTAGTAACTCTTTGGTAAGTTACTATAAATATTTTCTTTCATATCAGTAATTTCGGTTAAAAAAAATAAATATAAATATATATTTGCAGTGCTGGTCATGGGTAGAGGATATTCTTGAGAGAGAGAGAGAGAGAGAGAGAGAGAGAGAGAGAGTAGCTGATGATGATGCATAAATTACTACATGAAGGTAATTTCTCTTACCCTTAATGTATGCACTTATTGCTATTGTGTGGTGAAAGATCCACCAATGAACTCTCACCTATCTTTATTTTTAAGAGCCAAAAAAATCATGAACATGTTTATAAATAAAAAATAAAAAATATTCCTTATCAAAGAGGATTTGATCAAGGTTTTTGTTGGGTACAAATTCATAAACAAGGCGGTCTGGACCTTCAATGGTACAACCCAAAAGTCTTACAAGGTTCTTGTGTTGAATTCCACTTATCAAATTTACTTCATTGAAGAAGTCATCGACCCATTGTCATGAATCAAATGTATCTCAATGCTATATTATATTTTCAAGCTATTAAATATATTCTGGCATTAGTGATAGTGATATATGATATTTCTGCAATCTTTTGGCATCTTCTGTTATCCGTGTTGCTTTATCATCAAGGATCAACTCAACACTTTAAAGTTTTGGATTGTTATATGCATTTCTACTAAATTGGTTTATAAAATAAAATAATTTATATGTGAGTTTAGATGTAATTCATAATATATTAATGTTTTCCTTGTTTAATTTCTTTGCAGATTGGTTTCTGATGACGTTTATTAGAAGCATACTTGCAAATCAAGATCAAGTGTTGAATTTTTTTTCTTGAACTGATACTTAGTTCTAGTTTTAAACCTAGTTGACTGCTATTTTTTTTGTTGGACTCCACGTTAGTTCATTTTGGAATTTGTTATGATGGTTTTTTTTATTATACTTAATGGATTATTATTAAATTTGTTTGATGGATATATTTTCATTTATGATATAAATTGTTTAGTGGATTATTTTGTGGAGTGGTGTATAATAGTTAGTGGATTTTTTAGTATATTTAAAAGGTTATTGGGATATGAGTAGGGATGTTTGTGAAATAATAATTTAAATTAAAATATAAAATATGGAACAAGTTTAGTGACGAATTTTTTTCATCATTTGTACTTGTTATTATGACAAAGTGATTATTCGTCGCTAATAAACATTTTTTGTGAGAAAATTTATTGTGGTTTATATATGAAATATTTCATTGATTTTGTTGTTTGGTGACTAAAAATTTCGTCACGTATATATATATATTTGTGGCGAAATATATTTCGTCATCCATGTATGACTTTTGAAGACGAAAATTTCGTCACCTTTACATCTTACTGTGACGAAATTATTTCCTCATCAATGATCAACATGTGTGACAAATTTATTCGTCAACTAAAGTTAAAAATATGGTACTGAATAATTATTTGGTGACGAAAAAGAGAATTTTTTATGACAAAATGTTGTTTTATTGGTGACAAAAAATTTCGTCACTAAAGTAATTTCATTGGTGACGAAATTATTTTTCGTCACGATGGTTTTTAGTGACAAACATTCAATGACGAAACCGGTGACGAAAATATTTCCTCACAAATATCTATAGTGACGAAATTAGCTCTTTGGAGACAAAAAAATTTCGTCATTTAAGACCCAACTTGTTGTAGTGCATGTACTACTTTTCTCCCTGACTATGGTTGTAGCTTTCCCTATTCTCCAACAGGGTGACAGACTAGGTTGGATCAGTATCCAGAATTGAGGTGCATATAGATGCTATCTCAATCTATGGGGCTGCCATACATATTTCAAGCCGAGGATATACCCCTGGGTATTTAAACCAGACTTTAGTCTCAGAAATCCCGAACCTTTGCGTTCTAGGCATAAGCCATTCGAACTCTAGTTTCCACCGTCTCAGTTGGTCTCCTAGGAACTCACCGCAAACACAGGCAGGTGGCTATACCAGACCACCAGAAGTCGTTCGGGCACAAAAAACACCAAAGGAATTGCACCTTTAGAGGATTTAAGGTCTCCTAGACCGGAAAGTGCACAAGACGGTGCGAATAAATGCAAGTGCGATGCGCAGAACAACGCGAATGATGATGCAGGATTTAAGGTCTCCTTAGACCGAAGGATTTAAGGTCTCCTAGACCAGGTGAGTGCACAAGACAGTGCGATACAGGTAAGGTGTGCAAGATAGCGCGAGTATAAATTGCACCAAACAGTGCGATGCACAAAATAGCGCAGTAAAATGCATGTACAATGCAAGTAATGGTCACAGCGCAAAATAGTGCGATGAAATGCATGCACAATGCAAGACTTAGCACACAGCTTAGGACATAGCATTCTACTCAGTTGGCACACAGCTCACACCATAACACTTTGTTCGTTTGGTCCACTGCTCACAACACAATATTCTGTTCATTCGGCACGCAGCTCGACACATAGCACTCTGTTGATCTGGGCACATAGCTCTTTCGGGCACACAGCTCATTCGGGCATACAGCTCATTTCGGGCACGCAGGTTATTTTGGGCACACAGCTCATTCTTTGGGCACACAGCTCATTTCTGGGGCACACAGCTCATTTTGGGGGCGCACAACTCATTTTTCGGGCACACGGCAGACCTCGGGCACACAGCTCGTTTGGGGGCACATAGCTTATTTTTGGGCACATGGCTCACTTCTGGGGCACACAGCTCATTCTTCGGGCACACAGCTCTTTTTCGGGCACACAGCTCGTTCTTCGGGCACACAGTTCTTTTTCTGGGCACACAGCTCTTTTTCTGGGCACACAGCTCGTTTTTGGGCACACAGCTCATTCTTCGGGCACACAGCTCAATTCTGGGGCACAAAGCTCATTTTGGGGGCACACAGCTCATTTTTCGGGCACACGGCAGACCTCGGGCACGCAGCTCGTTTGGGGGCACACAGCTTATTTTTGGGCACACGGCTCACTTCTAGGGCACACAGCTCATTCTTCGGGCACACAGCTCGTTTTCGGGCACACAGCTCTTTTTCGGGCACACAGCTCGTTCTTCGGGCACACAGCTCGTTTTCGGGCACAGCTCTTTTTCTGGGCACACAGCTCGTTTTTGGGCACACAGCTCATTCTTCGGGCACACAGCTCATTTCTGGGGCACACAGCTCATTTTGGGGGCACACAGCTCATTTTTCGGGCACACGGCAGACCTCGGGCACGCAGCTCGTTTAGGGGCACACAGCTTATTTTTGGGCACACAGCTCACTTCTTGGGCACAAAGCTCATTCTTCGGGCACACAGCTCTTTTTCGGGTACACAGCTCGTTCTTCGAGCACACAGCTCGTTTTCGGGCACACAGCTCTTTTTCTGGGCACACAGCTCGTTTTTGGGCACACAGCTCGTAACACTGCTCAATCTGAACACTTAGTCCATAACACAGCATTTGGTTTGTATTTTGAACACACAGCTCAAGCACTTGAATTTCTGAACACGCAGCTCAAACTTTTGGCGTGACCACGCAACCCACATTTTTGAAATCTGAACACACAGCTCGAACTTTTGTCGCGAACACGCAGCCCACATTTTCTTGAAATCTGAACACACAGCTCAAACTCTTGCGATGAACACGCGGTCCACATTTTCTTGAAATCTGAACACACAGCTCGAACTTTTGTCGCGAACACGCAGCCCACATTTTCTTGAAATCTGAACACACAGCTCAAACTCTTGCGATGAACACGCGGCCCACATTTTCTTGAAATCTGAACACACAACTCAAACTTGTTGTCGTGAACACAGCCCACAGTTTCTTGAAATCTGAACACACAGCTCAAACTTGTTGTCGTGAACACACAGCCCACAGTTTGTTGAAATCTAAACACATAGCTCAAACTCTTGCGGTGAACACGCGGCCCACATTTTCTTGAAATCTGAACACACAGCTCAAACTTGTCGTCATGAACACACAGCCCACAGTTTCTTGAAATCTGAACACACAGCTCAAACTTGTCGTCGTGAACACACAGCCCACAGTTTCTTGAAATCTGAACACACAGCTCAAACTCTTGCGGTGAACACGCGGCCCACATTTTCTTGAAATCCGAACACACAGCTCAAACTTGTTGTCGTGAACACACAACCCACAGTTTTTTGAAAGTTGAACACCCAGCCCAAACTTTGAGGTGAACACACAGCACACACTGGTTGAGAGTTGAACACGCAGCTCACTATCTTTGAAGTCTGAACACGCAGCCCAAATGTTGAGGTGAACACACAGCACACACTAGTTGAGAGTTGAACACGCAGCCCAAACTGTTGAATTTCTGAACACGCAGCCCAAACTTTTGAATTTCTGAACACGCAGCCCAAATTGATTGTGAACACGCAGCACACACTTGTTGAAAGAAGTTGGACACGCAGCCCGAACTTTTGAATTTCTGAACACGCAGCCCATTTTGATTGTGAACACGCAGCATACACTTGTTGAAAGAAGTTGGACACGCAGCTCAAACTTTTGAATTTTTGAACGCGCAGTCCAAATTTCAAGGTGAACGCGCAGCCCACTATTTCTGAAATCTGAACACACAGCTCAAATACTAGATGTTGAACGCGCAGCTTGCAAACACCAATTCTGAACACACAGCTCATATACTTCATGTTGAACACGCAGCTCACACACTTCAATTCTGAACACACAGCTCATATGCTTCGTTTTGAACACGCAGCTCACACACTTCAATTCTGAACACACAGCTCATATACTTCAATTTTGAACATGCAGCTCATATCACAACTCTGCTCGATCTGAACACACGGCTCATAACACAGTATTCTTTTAATTTTGAACACACAGCTCATTCTGAACAAACAGGATGCGACAACGGAACTTGCAGAAGTTGAAACAAACTTAGATGCTCGACATTTTTCCTCTTTTTTTTTTTTGCTTCGAAGTCTGGAACCTATTTAGCTTCAGATAGGTCCTACTTTTACTGTTCTCACATGACCTAGGTTAAACCCTGTGGTTTTTTTTTTTTTTTGAAAGAACAAAATCTTGTTTTGCACGAATGTGGAGAACGACACGGCACTCTGAGCACAAAATGATTTTTGAAATTGAAATGAGAAAAGGGTTCTCAACCGGGTATTGAGCCTACAACTGACCACAGCCAAAACGACTCAACAATGGAAAACAAAGGTAGAACAACCTAAACACATCTATTGACACTCGGAACGACTCAAAGCAAATTGAGACAAACAAAACAAAACAACACGACAAACAGACGTGTTACCAAGACGAGAGACCTCTCAGTTCGCGAGGAGCCAATTTCTCCGGGTATTGTTCCTACCCTTTCTTACTTTTGATTCTCACATCACTCGGCCCTCAGGCTCGACTTTTCTCACAAAACCCTTTTCCTCACTTTTTCTCTCATCGCACATCTCTCTATTCTTTAATCTCTCATTTTTTATCCCTCCCCTGGGTGGTTGATGGATAAACAAGAAGTTGCGGGCTCTTGTCCCCAGCATTCTGCTAGATTCTCTTTCTTCTGTGCATAGCTAGTGAATTCCTCCCACAGAGGAGTTGCGCTACAACTGGGTGTGTAGCAAATCTGCAGCTGACATCGGCTGTCGATGCTCTGCCGGGGAATTTGGATGTGGTTAGATCTGCCCAAATGAGGGAGTGGGATATCTTGATCCATTCCAGTTCGTGCTTCACACTCGGCTTGATACCTCGTTGTTTGGAGGATGAGAGAGCTTTCAGCTCCTTTGTTGACAGTTTCAGCTGTGCCCTTTTCTGGCAGGGAGAGTGCCCTTCTTGGCCAGTATGGTGCCCTTTCTGGCAAATACACTGACAACGGGGGGGAAAGACAGGAAGCCTGACTCAACTGTGCCCCTAGTTCATTATTTTGACCATTTTTTGTTTTTGATGTTCTGCTAAAACAATTTTGACCAACATGAGAGTTAGATTAACACACTTATTTGATTTTTGATTTGAAATCATGCAAGTCAGGTTATGAGCACTGAAAATTTTCCTTTTTTGGGTCCAAGAAATGGTCTAGTTTGGGAAAATGAAATAATTTTCGAGAGAAGATCAGTTAACCCTAGTAAAAATTCTCAAAAACTATTTTTTTCAAACGACCACCGCTCAACAAGCATAGAACCCACTCTCGAGATGCACAACCTCAGATTCGAAGGAAAATTGCCCCTTGCTTGAGGGGAGCTGCATGGCAACGGACAATCACCCCTTGTTTGAACGGCACTGCAACGCATTGAATGGCAACGGAAAGTTGTCCCTTGTTTGAACGGCACCACAGCGCATTGAATGGCAACGGAAAGTTTCCCCTTGTCTGAATGGCCCCGCAGCGCATTGTAGTCAGTCCTCAGAGTGACGAACACAACCAAATTCTCGGATACAGAGAAAGCGAAGAGGATCAAAACGAAAGCGAAGAGGATCAAAACCATTACATGGGCCCAATCAATTTGAAGTGTTTTTACTGCTGGACTTCAGAATGAAGTTGCCTACGTATCCCAAAGATGGGAATCAAGCCTTACGTAGTTCGGGGTTAAGGTACACTCGGGTATTAACCTCTCCTTTTTAGGCTCTAACTTTTGCCAAGGCGCCCGTTGCGGGTTTTCGACCTTGCGAGCTTTGTTCTTCTTTTCTTTTCAATTTTTTTCATTTCTTTTTCTCTTCTTTTTTTTGCATTTTTTTTTCATTTTTTTCCTTTTCTCTTTTTTTTTTTCCTTTTATTCTTGTTGTTATTTTCTTTTCCCTTTTTTTTTTGTTCTTTTCTCTTGCTTTAACTTTTGCTTGGGTCACCCTTCCGGGTTTTCGGCCCAGCGAGCCTCTCAAAGGGTGAAAGTGTAACAAGTCCATGCCAAATGGTTTTAGGGTTTTGCAGCCATCTGTATCCAGGAGAGTGGCCGTTGCGTTGATTTACTGAAGGATCCATCTTCGGCTCTTCGAGCATATCGGACATTTTTGCCCCTAGTTCGAGGGGTGCTTCTGATCTGGCTCTGTAAGCTTCTTTTGACGACGCATGACCTTCTTGATCTGACTTTCTTGCCCCTAGTTCGAGGGATGCTTCGAATCTGGCCACATAGGCCTCACATTGTAGTTGACCATTGAACATTTTGAATACAAGTTCAAGGTTTGAAAGCAAGGGGTCGAGTCTCGAGGCTGAGAGTGATCCTAGGCTGCACAATCTCAAGAGCGATTCCACACAGGCCTTCGCAGGACCGCGCAAAACATTTTTTGAAATCTTTTAAGAAAACGACAAATCGCTCGCGCTGAAGACAGTGTAGGACCGATCTGGATCAAGCTAGGATCCTTCCCAGTACTCACATTAACAAACATGATCTCATTCATTAAGGGCTTAGCACGCCTCTCTTTCTCTCCATTGATCAAATTTTGCAAAACCCGAGGAATTCCTCCCTCTTCGTTTTTTTATCACAGTGTTAGAAAAGTTTTGAAAAACATAGGTCAATGCAGTAATTTCAGAGCACAAAAGAGCAAGTGGAATGCACTGCTGTGTCATTCAAGCTTCTGGCATAACTGGTGCAAGGCGGAAACAAACACAAGAGTGTGAAAACTACTGTTGTTTCATTGAGATTTGTTGACACAACTGGCTCCTCGGTAGAAACAGACTCAAAAGAAAGCAAAAAGACAAACACAAAACAAAAATAGTGACGTCCGAGGTAACACCCCCGGAATCACCCGACTCCTATACAACAGGACTGACTCGATACAATAAGACAGACCTGAAACAAAAGGACTGGCTCAGGACAATGAGACAGACTCAAAACAAAACTTACAGAATTGATTCAACACCCAAGTCAGAAATTATCAAACTAGCATTCGCAAACGCTCAAAAAAAGTGCGTTCCATACGCCACATCTAAGGTAAACCAAGCGCCGCCCGCAGGTGGTCCTACCCCTGATCACATACTCATACTACCCTCAAAATTTGCTGACCTAGTGATGGTGGACTTCGCCTAGCTCGGCGGGAGGACAACCCTATTGTCAGACAGATCCTGTACTTCATGACGAAGACGGAAGCAGTTGTCAGTGGCGTGACCAGTCTGTTGGTGGTACGCACAGTACTGGGTACCATCATGCTTAGCTGGAAGGGGACTCGGGAGAGGCCGAGGCTCGAGGGGTTTGAGATTCCCTTCTTCGACGAGGATTTGAAGGGCCTTAGACAAAGGCATGTAGAGGGCATGGAAGACCCTCCGACCTCGGGGCAGATATTTCGAAGTCTGCGAGTTTTTGCTAGACGCACTCGAAAAGGGATCCGCAGATGCTGCCTTGGCTCTCTGATCTTTTCCAAGTCCAGGGTTAGAATTGGAAGGAACTGTTCTGGTATGACGATCCTCATCTCGATTTTCTCCCTGGTTTGAACTGCTCTCGTCTTTAGTGGGGAAGATGTCATCCACAATCTTAGCCACAACTGCGAGTACTTGTTGCTTATTCAACCCTCTGGCTTTCAAAGCCTCAACAGCTTGCTGGAGTTGTTCATAGGGATCAATGTCCATCTTCATCTTGTTCTTTCCACTAGCCTCAGCTTGGTGGAAGGTTTGGGTTGCTTGACCAGTACAAAGTCCGGCTGTTGTTGACATATCATTGCTAGAGCTTGAGACAGCTTCAGGTTGGCTGAGCTCAATTACAATTTGACCCAGTAGCGGGGGCTCCTGCGGTATGAAATTCTCAGTATACGATGCGTTTGGTGGCGGAACCGACATTCCGCAGGCTAGATCCGCCACAGACCTTTGAAGGTCACCAATCATTCCCATCAACTCGAATGTGGTGGGCTCGCGGGTTTGAAATAACTGGGGTTCCCAGATCGGATGTGCGGCAGGTGACCTGGGTGGGTGTGGCACTTCAACATCGGTATCACCCTGCAATGTGATTCCTTGGTCTGCCATAACCATAATTTCTTCCGAATTTTGCATCATCACGAGTTTTGCTGAACTGAACAGAGGTGATGTGACTGGTGACTGACGGATCAGATGGACCGGACTGGTGACTGACGGATTAGATGGACCGGACTGGTGACTAACGGATCTGAAGAATCGGTGAGCCTTTTCCTGTCTTGCCTCAGCAAAGGAGAACACTGGTTACTCTGAACCGAGTCTTTGAACTAAAAGAGAAAACATGCAGTATCTCAGCCTAATCCCACTAATACAGACATGAACATAACTGAATAACTGCATTCGACCGTTGATCACTGTTCCCAAAATTACTGCCCCCAAAACTGAATCTGATACCCGTAGATATAACTGATTCCGAAAATACTGAACTGGTGCCCGCAGGCCTAATACCCAAAATACTGAACTGGCGCCCGCAGGCCTGATGCCCAAACTTGTAGACTGATACATGCATTCCTATAGAGACGCACTCTAAAAGAACATAGCAGACAAGTGACAGCCAAAACACCCCTATGTTGGGGTAGGGTTTCCCTGTCCTATTTTGTCAGGAGCTAGGGTTTCACTACGCACGCAGCGGTTTCAAACAACCTACAATCGGCTAAGCAACCTGTCCTAGTTTAGAATGGTCACTATGGATTCCGAATATGCACTAGGTCGAATGGTCAAAAAGGGTGCCCCGGTAAAACCAGGGTTTGTGTTCCCATACTGGCAGAGCCTACAATCGGTCAGCCTTATGGTTATGCCTTGACAAGACAAGCCTCCGGCAAACCGTTCAGGAATGGCAGATGGCAAACACGGTGTCCTAGGCGCACCAATGCACATGCAATGCAAAGAAACACATAAGTGTAGTCAAAAACAGATATCATGAGTTCAAGTCAAGTTCTCTAACTCCCCAGCAGAGTCGCCAGAAACTGTAGACGTCCCCGAACGCCCCGCGGAGGAACGAGTCCCCCCCGTTCCGTTCATATTGGGCTCACTACAGTTCAGGACTCTCAAATTGTCACGGTTCTAAGTCTGAACCAAAGAGTCCAAATCCGGCAAATCGTTTTGAGAAAACAGATTTTGAAAGAAGTGTCAAACATGGACTGCTTTGCCAGATACAAAGTCGCCACCTAAATGTTTTATTTTGGGGAAATTTAGGAAACCCTGACTCGTTTGCCTAAGGCCACGTGTCCGTCATCACCAAAGTTGCCTCGGCTCGGGAACTTGGGTACGATTGGGGAAGGTCACTTCGTGAGCACCCCCGCTCGCCCGATCAAAGATCGGCCTCTACTAACCATGATATCTATTTTTGAAAACATTATGCGTTCTTATTCCGGTTATTAGCCTAGATTTACTATGTGATGCGCACATCATACAAGTATAGACTGGATCGCCTGAATTGGAACAAAACATTTCATGTTTGTTTGTTTGAAAATGGTTTGATGGTGCTACTCGCAAGTAGGCTAAGACGTGGATTTGCCACCCTCAGGTGGGCTTAGAAAACATGATTTTGCCACTATCTAGTGGGCTTAAAACATACAGTGAATGAATTGTTCCAATCCAAATAACCCAACCTTCACCCACAGGCATTCAGGCAGTTATATCACATAAGCAATTAGCCTCATGGTAAGCATGCTATCATGGCAGTCACTCACACGCATGCAAGGATGCTAAAGCATAAAACTTACCGGGTACTCCAGGCCAAAACAGAAGCTAATTAGAAATCCATGCATGATCCTAATTATGCAGAAATGCCTAATGCAACACATGCAAAAATGCAACTATAGCAGGCTCGGCTATTTTAGACATGGCATATGAAATGCTACAGCTAACATGTATTCAACTTGGAATTGAAAATACAATGCAGTTAGTATGATGCGCCGAGCCCGGTGCATGCAAAACAGATGAATGAATGCAAACATGCTATCATACTGTATGCTAATTGAAACATGCCCTAATCTAACCATCATAAGCGGGTAAATAAAAGGGAGAAAGACATGGGGTTGGAAGACATACATCACACACACGCACACTTATTACAGTTGTGCCCTCGCTCGGAGGGTCCAAATAAATAATATACAGTCCCAAATGGATAATTACAGTCCAAATATGAACAAAACCCTAATTAATTAACAAATTAAATTAGGAAAGCAATAAATTGGCATGCAAGCCAGGGACTGCCTCAACTCTGCTTCGGATGATGGATGATGCATGCTCGGGTTGCCTTGTGTGGAGAATCCCTCGCGATGCCCCAATTAGCCTCTGTTTGCAATTGTCCTCGGAATGCGTGCCAGGCTCCGGAAGGCTGTCGATTTCTGATTTGCTGCAACAGAGAGCAACAAAGGGGCATGGCAAAGTATTTTCACATATGTATGCGTGACTACTCTTCAGGGAGTGTAGTCCTCGATCCTCGTGCCACCAATCACGCATCTCGATGCATGATGGCCGAGGAGCTGATTTGCACGAATTAATATGAAATGAATGCACATATGGACACAACAAGGCCTAGACTCCATCATGGATAATCCGGAGTGTCGGCGACTGGGAATTGAGACACGTTCCGTCACTCGAAGTACGAAACGCCCCTCGTTTCCCGTGCTCGGGCTAACTCCTATCCCAAGCACAATGCAACATACATGACATGCATGAATGCAACTAATATACAACCTAGTATGCACAATGCTATGAAATGGCATACACGATGCACGAGGTAACATGGCATACACAATGCGCTAACATACAACCTAGCATACACAATGCTATGAAACGAAATGGCATACGCAATGCATAATGGACTTACACCAACATGAGTGGACCTCAGCCACACTCACATCAGTAGCCATGAGATGAAAAATGAGACACTCGAAATGCGTGCACACATGCACGCAAACCGAGGACCGAACCTAAGGCACCAAATGCCACTCTAACAAGACATGGCAAGGCATGGAATATGACATACTAGCATGCAAATTTCAGTAGCAAAACATGATGCAAAACAGCCCCAAAACATGGCAATATGGCACCCGATGCATGAAAGGAGACCCGAAACACAAAACTAGGCATGCGCAATGACCTATAGCTATGCAAAGCATGCATTATTTGAACATGAAGTGTGAAGACAGAATTGAGACAGCCCCAAAACAAGAATATTTACAGCTTTAAGCAAGGCCAAACAATGGACACAAATAGGACTAAGCTAGCATGCAAAAATGGCCCCGTAAGGGAGGTAATGAAGCAAGTAGCAGATGCTGGCTCTAAATGGCCAAGATCCCTTCAACAAAGTTGAAGAGGGGCTCAACATAAAGCACTTTACAGTTTGTAACAAGCCACGGATCTAAACACAAATAGACCTAAAACATGGTGCAAGAAATGAGTCAAAAGGGAGACAAAGAAGCAGGTGATGGTTTCTGGCCTCAAACAGAGAAGGGACCTTCAAAAAAGTTGAAGAGGGGCCCAAAACATTGTATTTTATAGTTAGTGACCAAACCCAAAACAGTGCACATGCAAGCTTAAAATACTATGCAAAATGAGTCCTAAAAAGAGGTTTAAACACAAAGATCAAAAAGGAGGCTCCAAACAGCTAAAGACCCTTGATCAAACATGAAGAGGGGGTCAAAATAAGGCTATTTATAGTTCAGACCAGAGCCCAAAAATATAATCAAAAGGGGCTAACAAAACATGCGAAAATATGGTCAAAAGAGGGATAAAGAGGCAAGTGACAGATGGAAGCCTCAAAAAGTGAAGAGCCCTTCAACAATGTTGAAGAAGGGCTCAAAATAAGATACTTTACAGTTTATGACAGAGCTCAAAATAGTTTACACGTAGGCCAAAAATACTACACAAGAAATAGGCATACAAGAGAGGTAAAGAAGCAAGTGCAAAAAGGAAGCCTCAAACAGTGAGAGGCCCTTAAACAAACATGAAAAAAAGCTCGAAAAAATGCTATTTTTAGTTAGGGTCGAAGCCCAAAAGTGTAAGCAAGAATGGCTAAGAAAGCATGCAAAAATGAACTCAAAAGAGGGGAAAAATGACTCACCCTTGTAGACCAATCTTTGACAACCTCTTGCCACAAGAAATGGTGCTCCTCAGCTCTGGAAAGTAGCTCCAAGTGGCTGGAATGGAGGTGGTAGTGTGGTGCTAGGTGGTGGTGTAGAAATGGTGTAGGAACTTAAGGGTTTTGAGGGTTAGGATGTAGAGAGGGAGAGATACAAGGCAAGAGGCTTGAAGCAATTTTTTTAACCCCCCAAAACCAGCTGGGAGTGCTGGTTATATAGACAAAAAGGGTGGAAAGAAGGGGGAAAAATGGGGGGAAATTCAAGTTTCCCCCCAAAAGGCCAAACCCTCGAACATAAGGCCTAGAGGAAAACAAAATTCACTTCTAGGACACACTTGGGGAGGGGGTTATGGCCGGCTAGCTAAAAAGGGCAAAAAATTCATTTCACCAGCTAGGTGGCCAGCCTGCTAGATTTTCTGGCCGGCCAGCTACTTTCAAGATAAAAAAATGGGCTGCCGGAAAGAAAAGTGGCCGGTGGGTGATTGGAAAGTCCAATGGTGGCCATTCAAGTATCCAAATTGAAGCCCCAGAAGTTAGCGTTCCAATGGCACAAACCTTGCATTAAAATTCCTCCTATGGAAAAAGGTATGCCAGTTTTCGTGAAGCCGCGCAGATTCGGTCCCAACCGGAGTGATGCCCTACTTCAATCAACTATATCTCCCCCGTACGGAATTGGATTTAGGAGATTCTTGAGTGAAAAATGAAGCCCTGGAAGTATTATTTCCAACGGTGGTGGCCTCATATCTTGATTCCATGTGTGCAAATGAATAGGTCCGATTTGGCGAGGACTGCTCGACTTTTTCTTAACGGTTCATGCCCATTTTCTCCCCCAATTGGATTTCTTCCCTCTTCTCCTCTTTTCTTCAACTTCAAACCCCTAAGCAAGGTGTTTTGAAAGATTTTTTCAAAGATTTCATCTCTCTTTCATTCTTTTCCACTTTGTCCTTTCTCGGTTTACCGAAAAGCGCAACATTTGACAAAATACGAGCCTCGGAACATCGTAAAAACTTTATTTTAAAAACGTTTTGAAAGAGTGGGTTTTACGGCTAAAATCTTTTGATCAAGATTATTTTGGTCCAAAAAGGGGTATGAAGTTGAGCTTTGACTCTCTCCTTGCTGAAGAAATTGAACCTTTGCCCTGCACATCTTCCAAAACCATCAGTCGCGTCCGAGTCTTAAAGGCGGTCAAAAATGGGATGTCAACACTTATTCAACTATGACATCCTATTTTGATAAATGTAATTCCTTTGTTTTCTTTAAAAATGCTCTTTTGGTTACAAACCGGTAACAATTTCAAAACCAATCGAGTCAAAGTCCGTTTTTGTTCAAATTTAAAATATACCTCTTTCATAACCTTACAAACATATTTCAAGTTTATACTTTCGCAATTTGGGTATCAATTCTTTATTTTTCTCAAAATTTTCCTTTTAAGCAAATAAATTACAAATTTTCTAAAAATTCTAATTAAATTATATACAACTCTAAACTTCATATAATCAAGTAAAAGTGCATAAAGAAGTGTAGAAAAAATCCTTATCTCAAGCTTAGAAGAGGAAAACAAGCAAAAATCTAAATTTTCGATTTTGCCGAATTTTGATCTCTACCGATCAAAATGTTGCTCTCACCAAACTCTTCACTTTGGCCTCAAGAACAGATTAAAGGAGATACCACTTCTACAATGTCATTCCCAAGATCCTTTCCACCCATGGAGAGGGCGTTCATACATGCCATGTAGGTGTTTTTATCCTGCCAATTACCGAAGTGTGTGTCTTTAACTTGGCATCTACCCAAGTAATAATTTTCATTTGGTGACTCCTTATCCTCACTCAAAGAAGCATTGGTTAGAACATAGGGAAAAAAAAACCACAGTGATGTTCCAAAAAGTACTGTACACCAGGGACACGCTTACATAAGCTTCGTAATCCACCTTGCATATTGATTGCATATATGGCATAAACCTTCCTCAGATGAAGTTCTCGAGTTAGAATTCACAATTATGAACTTGCCAACCTTTGTGCTTGTGATGTCCATACAAAAGCTGGAATCATTTTCTGTAAATATTGGAACATCAACGACAGAATCTGATCCCAGATTTGTGCATAGCACCCTGTAGGGTCGTTGGTTCTCGTCCGATACTATATAAAACAATGTACGACAATCTCGAGCCCATTCCAAGCTAACAACCCCATCAACCCTTAATTTTGGAAGAATATACATCGTTCTAAGGTCTTTCACTTGAAGTATGAACTTTTCACCACAAGTTATGTCAAGTGTGTATGCAAGTAGGTTGTGGTCTGGTGACACACGAAATGTGCCCACATGAACATACCCAGGGTCCCCAACGTTGAGGGGGAGTGGAAACCTGGGGTGGCATTCGGGTTGTGATCTCAGAAAACAGAGTGTGCTGTAGCATATTGAGAACAATCAGACCCATCTCTCTCTCTCTAGAAAATATTCTTTACACCTAAGACAATTCCATCCTTGCATTTGATGCCGACAATAGTCCCACTGTTATCGACATCTTTGGCAGCGTATTCGATCTGGAAAACACGGCCATCATGAGGGAAAGTGATGACTAAGAGATCGTAACCTGTTCCTATACTACTCATTCTTCCTTCTCTCTTCTTCTAGTACAGCTAAAATGCCTTCAGATTTCTATTATTTTTGTGTCCATTGTCAGCAACACCAGCAAACGCCGTCGACCTTTCATTTAATTCAAACAGAACATCTTGTAGATAACCAGTGGAGAAATCAGATTCTAAGGGAGAGAAAATGGTGGAATGGCTTCCATAAAATGAGACATATTGTCTGCGTTGAGAACTCCAAGTTGTGGAAATCCCAACCTAGGGAAAAGCTGCGGTGGTGGAGAGTGGTGCTGTGAGCAAGAGTGTGAAGGTCACCCATTTCTCTGGATATGTTGTGTTGTGTCCTAATTCTCATGAATGATGAGAAAGTGGTTGTAACTAAGAAGACAGAGAAGGAGATATATTAATATTCAAACCCATCCTCCTACTCATCATAACCCACGAGAGAGAGAGATAAGAGATAGTGTATTATTTTCTCTTTAATCATTTTCTTCTACCACTGAAAACATCATCATGCATATTCCACCCTCTTTGTGCTTTCTCTTTCCCCCAAAAATTCCCTGACTGTAACATTCTTTTTTTTTTTTTCAATTTTACTATTTTTATTTTTTCAAATCATGGTCTAAGTATTCAAAATTAACATTTTAAATTCTGCACTGACTATTTTTAAAAAAACAAAAGTTTGGGTCATCACACGAATCCACGACGATGAGCCAGTTCAGAATCTATCAAAGTTTCATGCCTAAAATTTTCGAAATCCACCAAAGAACAACTCTCTCTTTTGTGAACGAAATAATAAGAACAACCCTTGATGCTTGACAATTTGCAATTCGTTGATCAATCGATCATCTTCTATACACCAAGGAAACTCATATAAAACACCATCCAATAGAAAACACTTTGTCTTTTCTTTTCTCTAAAATTCTGGACGGCTTAAATCCTAAAAATAACCAACGACGCACTTTATAGAAAACAGGATCGCAAAGACTACTGCTTGAACGCACACTTCACTGCTCGAGCAGTATGAGTAAAGGTGGTGCAAACATATAGGCCGACCACTCAAGCGCAACTTTCACCGCTAGAGCCCAAAAGTTTAGGCGCTCTGCAAAAGTACTAGATAATGCCATTCATCGCTCGAGCGGTCAAACAACAGCTCAATCCTCGTACATAGTTAGCGAAGTGGCAAACGGGAAAGCCTCGAGATCACAAACTCATCTACATAAGTACAATTCGGGTTGGATTTGCATCTAAAACACTCACATCCTCACTGAAACAGAAGAGCAAATAAAATTACAACTGAAATGAGTTTTATCAAACGAGATTGCCAATTACAAAAACCTAACATATGATACAATTTTGTTCTCCATAATAGATTCATATAAAATTGGTGTAATTGAGTTTTTGGAGAGGCTCTGTGTACAACAAATTCATTATCTTAATTAAAAATTACGTCAAATAAATAAATTGTAGAATACATAATCTTAGAGAAGGCCAATGGCAAGAAGAACATAATAAATTGAGTTTATTTATTAAATCTGCTGTTTGTTTAGCGTAAATCTTACCCTTATAAATCCAAAAAAAGAAAATATATAATGTGACATATTTTTGGGACCAATTCCTGCACATGACATGACTTCTATTTGCAAGTTGCATCGAATTGTTGAAGTTTCCTTCTGCAGAATATTGCAAGTAATGTTGATACATCAAATAAATAAATTGTAGAATACATAATCTTGGAGAATGCAAATGGCAAGAAGAACATAATAAATTGAGTTTATTAAATCTTTTGTTTAGCATAAATCTCAACCTTATATAACCAAAAAAAATAAAATATATAATGTGACATATTTTTGGGACCAATTATGTTGGGTGTACCTTCTTATTGGAGTATGGAACTCAATTGGTTTATTTAAAGAATTTAATTTGGTTGTGTTGGTTATAATATATTTCAATATATTATATCTAACTTTTGGAGGCCTAATGGATATTTAATATTTAGTTTGGTAGCAGTTAGGGTTTTGACAAAAAGCCCCAAAAGATTTTGTTTATTGTTCCAGATATTGCAGAGACTGTAAGATGGAATATTATATTCGGTTGGGTTTTGTTTTGCTCCACAAAACAAAGTGCTTTTCAGCAGTGTATTGCCTAAGTCTAAGATGGAGTTTTCTGCTACTCTGTTTGTGCTTCAAAGCTTCTCTGTTTAGGTACATCTTCGGTTGTTTTGGTGAAGTTGGTTTAGGTCTATTATTTTGGGTCTTTTACAAATCTATTTCGAAGACTTTTGTTCATCTATTTGGTGAAGTCTTTCCTCTTATTTATTTGTGATTATTTGGAATTCACCTAAAGGTGGTTTTGTGAGACCATTCGTGTCTCGTTTGTAATTGTTTGGAAACTTTTTGGTTGATAGTGGAATCGAATTTCGATCCCGTAGACGTACCTCACATTGAGGGAACCACGCAAAATTTTTGTGTCGCTATTGATTTAATTTTTTCGTATTAGTTTTTATTCTCATTGATTGATTTACTTGTAGGAAATCATCTTTTTTCCCTAACAACTGGTATAAGAGCTTACGGTTTATTTAGATTTATTTATTTGTGTAAATCAATGGAAGGGAATGTGGATCGTATGTCTAGCTTCAATGGAAGCAATTGGGTAACCTGAAAAACTAAAATAGAAGACCTATTATTTTGTAAAGATTTTTATGGACCCATTAAGGATGATAGTGGCAAACTCAAGGGTATGAAAGATGATGAATGGAAGAAGCTTAATCGAAAAACCGTTGGTGTTATCTGTCAATGGATTGATGACAGTGTGTTTCATCATATGGCTACTGCATCTTCGACACATGATTTATGGAAAAAATTAGAAGGTCTTTATGATAGAAAATTAGCCACAAATAAAGCTTTTATGTTTCGTAAGTTGGTTAATTTAAAATATAAAGATGATAGTCCCATTTCGGAACATTTGAATGAAATAAAGAGTATTATTAACCAACTTGCTTTTATGAAAATTATTTTTGATGATGAGTTACAAGCTTTGATGCTACTTAGTTTTTCCCAAAAGTTAGGAGACTTTGGTTGTGACAGTTAGTAATTCGGCGCCTGATAGAGTTGTCACAATGAACTAAGTCACTAGTAGCTTGTTGAATGAAAAAAGTATAAGAAAATCAACGAGTTCTTCTCGTTTGGAGGCATTTTTTGTGAGAGTTCGAAGCAAAACAAGGGGGAGAAGTAAGACTCCTCATGGTCGTGATCAAAGCCGTGACAAATCAAGAGATGATTCTTTTTCAAAGAAAGACATTGAGTGCTATTATTGCCATGAGAAAGGGCACATGAAGCGGGAATGCCGAAAGCTCAAGAACAAGGAGAAAAGGCATGAAAAAAGTGTGGATAGGAAGCAAGAAGACACAACGGCGGTTACTACCGATGATCTCATGGTTGTTTGTGAAGATGATTGTATCAATTTTGTGAGCTAAGAGAGCAATTGGGTGATTGATTCCGGTGCTTCTTTTTATGTGACTTCTCAAGTTGATTTCTTTACTGATTATGGGTGTGTTCGAATGGGTAATGAAGGTTTTTCCAAAATTATTGGCATGGGTGATGTTTGCTTGGAAACAAATTTAGGCTGTAAGTTGTTACTTAAAGATGTGAGGCATAATCCAGACATTCGCATTAATTTGATCTCTACCGGGAAGTTAGATAATAAAGGCTACAATAACAAATTTGGCAATGGAATATAAAATCTCACAAAGGGTTCTTTGGTGGTGGCTAAATGCAAGAAGACTCATATACTTTATTCGATGCAAGGAAAAAGTTGTAAAGGTGTTGTCAATGCACTTGAAGATGATACTTCTACTGAATTATGGCACAAACGGCTTGGTCATATGAGTGAAAAGGGGTTGTAAGTTTTGTTCAAGAAAGAACTTCTACACAGTTTGAAAGGTACACATCTTAAAACTTGTGTTCTTTGTTTGGCGGGTAAACAACATAGAGTTTCTTTTCAAAAAAAAAAAAAAAATGTTGCTTCTAGAAAAGAAAATGTTTTGGAGTAGATTCATTCAAATGTTTGTGGTCCTCTAAAAGTTAGAACACATAGTGGTGCACTTTATTTTGTTACTTTCATTGATGATTATTGAAGGAAAGTTTGGGCTTTTGTACTAAAAACTAAAGATCAAGTTCTAGATATGTTTAAGTATTTTCAGGCCATGGTTGAAAGAGAAACATGACAGAAATTGAAGTGCATCTGAACAGACAACGGTGGTGAATACATTAGGCCATTTGATGAGTATTGTTGCAGCCAAGGGTTTCAATATCAAAAGACAGTTAAGAAGACCCCTTAACAAAATAGTGTTGCCAAGAGGATAAACTGCACCATTGTGGATAGAACAAGGTGTCTGCTTTCACGTGTTAAATTGCCAAGATCCTTTTTGGGGTGAGGCAATAAGGACAGCAGTTAACGTGATCAATTTGTCTCATTCCTATTATTTGAATGGTGATGTTCTTGAAAGAGTTTGGACTGGCAAAGATGTGTCTTATGAGCACTTGAGAGTGTTTGGTTGCCAAGCCTTTGTGTTGAAACAATCTTCTGTGTAAATAAAATAAATTGAAATAATTCAAACAAAATAAAATAAAACTTACAGAATTTATTTTGTTGAACAGAATCAATAATTAGACCAAGTCGAGTGTGTGACACTTTGTCCTTAAGATAGATTCGCCCCGCTATGGTACTTATGGTTGAGTGGCGTCTATCTCCTAGGATACAATGATCTTAACCAATTTGTAGTAGCACTTCAAAACAAATTGTTCGGTGAACCAAAACCTATGAACTAACTCTCTAAATATTTATTCTAAAACTAGAATGAAGAAATAATGCAAAAGAAAAATCTGGACAGCAAGAGAAAAGATTTTCAGACTGATTTTTTGGATGTCTCTTAGTGTAAAGACTGCTGGAATAGAATCTCAATTTATAGGTAACATAGTCCCCGAACAGGTACAACAATTTGAATGAACATATGCACTTTTGAAAGAACAGGTGCGATAGTTGAATTCAAACAATTCTGATTGTTGTACATGAACACTACTATTCAAACATTTGAAAAGTGTCCGTTGGTGGACAAACAAAGGAACTGTTAGGAACTTTATTATTAATAACTATTTGGAATATATATATATATATATATTAAACTATTTGAATATATATATATATATATATAGTAAACTAGTTGAATAGTTTAATAAATAAAGGAAGAGGTACAAACTTTAGGAAACCACTTAGGAATCCAAAATTTGAATTTAGAATTAAATTAAATTCCCACAATTACAAACTTTAGGAAACCACTTACGAACCTAAAATTTGAATTTAGAATTTAAATTAAATTCCCACAATATTTTTTATTGAAAAAATTCAAATGAATTTTATCTAAAAAATTAATGGTAGACCCAAAAACGACGTCAACTTCCCATTCACTCATAAATGGTTTTGACGTTCCGTTTTCATCGTGTGACTTGCCACGCGGCAAGGAACACTTCACCTCTTCGGACCCACCCCAAAAGACATTTGGTTATATTAAACCATTTTTCCAACACTTTGTTCACATTCCAAAGGATGAGAGGTCCAAACTTGATAGCAAGTCAAGACAATGCATTTTTCTTGGTTATGGGCGTGATGAATTTGGTTATAGATTGTGGGATTCAGTCGACAAGAAAGTTATTCGAAGCCGTGATGTTGTCTTTCTTGAAGAAAAAACAATTGAAGACTTTGGCAAAGCTGATCAACCGGAGCCAAAAACTAGTGATCTCATTGACATGGATTGATCTCCTTCATCTTCAGTTGATGATGAAAATGGGGGAGATGTGCAGCCACTTTATGAAGATGTATATGATGATGTTACTCCAAATGAAGCTGAGCTAGAAATTGAGAAAAAGTATCCAAGTCAAGAACCGCCACCACAACTTAAGTTGAGGAAATCTACAAGGGACCGACAATCTTCGAGAAAGTATTATCCTAACGAATTTGTATTGATATCCAGCAATTGAGCATACAAAGAAAGGTGATTGGAAAAAGGCTATGGAAGAGGAATTGAATTCCTTACTTGAAAATCACACTTATGATTTAGTGAAGTTGCCTAAGGGGAGGAAAATTTTGAAAAATAAGTGGGTTTTCAAATTGAAGAATGATGGCAAGAATCTGAGGTTCAAGGCACTCCTTGTTGTGAAAGGCTTTGGGCAAAAGAAATGTATTAACTGTGATGAAATTTTCTCGCTAGTTGTGAAGATGTCTTCTACTTGGGTCGTACTTGGCATGGCTGCAAGCATGAACCTTGAAGTTGAGCAACTTGATGTGATGACCGCATTTCTTCATGGTGACCTTGAAAAAGAAATTTATATGGAGCAACCAGAAGGTTTTGTAGAGAAAGGGAAAGAGAAATTTATTTACAAATTGAAGAAATGTTTGTATGGCCTCAAGCAAGCCATCCGGCAATGGTACAAAAAATTTGACTCTTTCATGATAAATAATGGTTTTTCTAAAACCACTTCGGACTATTATGTGTTTGTGAAAAACAAATTGGATGGTAAATTTATTATTCTTTTGCTTTATGTTGATGACATATTAATTATGGGCCAAGATTACGCTATGATTAACAGATTGAAATTGGAGTTGAGCAAGTCTTTTGCTATGAAAGATTTGGGACCAGCAAAGTAAATACTTGGTATGAAAATTGTTCGTGATCGCAAAAAAAGGCTGATTTGGTTGTCTCAAGAAAGCTACATTGAGAAAGTGCCTGAGAGGTTCAATATGGATAAAGCAAAGCCAGTGGTTGTCCACTTGCGAGTCACTTCAAGCTTAGTTCGAATCACTGTCCTACAAGTGAGAAAGACAAGGAAGAGATGCTGAAAATTCTTTATGCTTCAGCGATTGGTTCTTTGATGTACGCCATGGTTTGTACAAGGCCGGATATTTCTCATACTGTTCGTGTGGTAAGTCGGTTTCTCTCTAATCTGGGTAAAGAACATTCGGCAGCAGTGAAGTGGATTCTAAGATATCTTCGAGCGACTTCAAAGGTGTGTTTGTGTTTTGGGGATAGTAAGTCGATGCTTGATGGGTTCATGGATTCTGACGTGGCCGGTGATGTTGATTCTAGAAAATCTACTTCAGAGTATTTGATGACATTTGCTGGGGGAGCTGTGGCATGGCAATCTAAATTACAAAAATGTGTTGCTCTCTCAACTACCGAAGCTGAATTTATTGCCATTATGGAAACTTGCAAAGAAGAGTTATGGTTAAGAAATTTTTGCAAGAGTTGGGTTTAAAGCAAGAAAGATATGTGTTTTATCGTGATAGTCGAAATGTTATTCATTTGAGTAAAAATTCTCCTTTTCATTCGAGATCGAAACACATTGATATAAGATACCATTGGATTCGTGATGTGTTAGATTCGAAATTGTTGCAACTCGAAAAGGTTCACACAGATAATAATGTTTCGGATATGTTGACTAAAACTTTTTCGAAGGACAAACATTTAAAGTGTCAAACTTTGACGGTTATGGTTGATATCTCCACCTAAGTCAGTAGGGGAGAATTGTTGGGTACACCTCCTTATTTGAGTATGAGACCCAATTGGTTTATTAAAATAATTTAATTTGGTTTGGTGTTGGTCATAATATATTTTCAATATATTATATCTAACTTGTGGAGATCCAATGGGTATTTAATATTCCATTTGGTAGCAGTTAGGGTTTTGATAAAAAGTCCAAAAGATTTTGTTTATTGTTCCAGATATTATAGTGGTTCTAAGACGAAATATTATATTCGGTGGGGTTTTGTTTTGCTCCACAAAACAAAGTGCTTTTCGGCATTGTATTGGCCTAAGTCTAAGATGGAGTTTTCTGTTGCTTCGTTTGTGCTTTAAAGCTTCTATGTTTAGGTGCATCTTCGGTTGTTTTGGTGAAGTTGGTTTGGGTCTATTATTTTGGGTCTTTTACAAATCTATTTCGAAAACTTTTGTTCATCTATTTGGTGAGGTCTTTCCTTTTGTTTATTTTTGTTTATTTGGAATTCACCTAAGGGTGGTTTTGTGAGACCATTCGTGTCTCGTTTGTAATCGTTTGGAAACTTTTTGGTTGATAGTGGAATCGGATTTCGATCCCGTGGATGTACCTCACATTAAGGGAACCACGTAAAATTCTTGTGTCGCTGTTGATTTAATTTTTCCACATTAGTTTTTATTCTCATTGATTGATTTATTTGTGGAAAATCATCTATTTTCCCTAACAACCCTGCACATGACATGACTTCTATGTACAAGTTGCATCGAATTGTTAAAGTTTCCTTCTGCACAATATTGCAAGTAATGTTGACAAATTTGCTTATCATAAATTCATGGTTGTTGGTAGATCACGTGCATCCTGGTTTGTCTCTTTCACACATTATTTTAAATGTGAAGATAAATACATATTTGCACTTGCAACTAATGTTTAACGTTTGCTTTTGTTGAATGTTGCAAGTAATGTTCAATTCTCTTATTATAAATTCATAGCTGGTTCACAAATGGAGATAATTTTCAAGGCAACAGGGTGATATAATACTTCATCTAGTATTAATATACAATGCACTGAAGATGACATTTACCGAGACATGTCCACTTGCTTACAGCTAATGGTTTTCAAAGTTCATTGCAAGCTAGCAAGGTTCATTTTTTTTTTTACTTTTCTTTTTTAATTTTTGTGTGTGTGCGCAGAAGATAACAGTTAGTATGTCAGTCATTAGATTACCATACATGCCAACATCTCTTTATAGATTTGAACCTGAAATCTCACGACTAATCCATATTTGCACTTGCAACTAATGTTTAATGTTTGCTTTTGCTGAATGTTGCAAGTAATGTTCAATTCTCTTATTATAAAGTCATGGCTAGTTCACACATGGAGATAAATTTCAAGGCAACAGGGTGATATAATACTTCATCTAGTATTACTATATAATGCACTGAAGATGACATTTATCGGGCCATGTCCACTTGCTTGCAGGTAATGGTTTTCAAAGTTTATTGCAAGCTCGTAATGTTCAATTTTTCTTTTTTACTTTTTTTTTTCTTTGTGTGTAGAAGATAACAGTTAGTATATTAGTCATTAGATTACAATACATGCTAATATCTCTCTATAAATTCGAATCTGAAATCTTACTCACTTATTAACACAAATTTTTTGTTAATACATATATGGATGGTAGCTTTTTCTTTACAAAAATAAATAAAAATTTTATTTATTGAAAAATACTATTCTTATATAAATTTTTATATAGAATTTGATGTGGTTGCATTATTTTCTGTAATTATGTGTTATTTTAATGGGCACTTTATTTAAAAATGGCAAGTCTTAATACAATCACATTATTTTGTTTATAAATTTTGTATATATGTTTTCTGTTTATATGTATATTTTTTCCGAGTTTGGGGTGCTTGCTGTGCTGGGGGCACAGCAGGCACTGTTGTGCGGCCTTATGGTCTTATTTCGAGGTCCGTTTTGATAATCCAAACAATTCACATTTTAGAGTATATAACATACCTGTAAAAAATTAAGTTAATCGGATACCGTTAACTATTTGATCCACTCACATTTGTATCTTCAAAAATATATGACATTGTAATTTAAAGTATTAAAATGAATACGATTAACTTAATTTTTTACAGGTATGTTCTAATCAGTATACTCTAAAATGTGAATGGTTTGGATTATCAAAACGGATCCCGAAATAAGCCCATAAGGCTGCACAACAATGCCTGTTGTGCTGGGTGCACAGCAGGCACCCCAATTCCTATTTTTCCTCTTCTTCATTTTTTGCAAATAAAGAGGAAATGTTTTGCACATATTATGAGCTCAACACAAGCAAGTTTGGGTATTTTGTGTGTGTGTGTGTGTGTGTGTGTGTGTGTTTGTGTGTGTGTGTGTGTGTTTTAGAGGACCACTGCTGCACCATCGAGTCAGCAATTGCCTGGATATGTGTTTGATGGGCCCCCTTCAGATGTGCATGGTTTGGTCACAAAGAAGAAGAAGAAGAAGAAGAAGAAGAAGAAGAAGAAGAAGCAAGTTCATTGTATTGATTAGTGATGGATTTTCCTTTTGAGGTTGTGATGACAGGAGTTGATTTAGCTATTATGATTTAGGAAAAATAATCAACGAGCCGTATTTTACTTTGAAAATTACTAATGAATCTTATCAAGTTTTTATATGAACAACTAAATTCATAAAAGGTTTCCAAAAGATTCATTGCTCCATAATAGTGTGTCTTATCCCAATTTTACCCTTCCTATTTAATATGAACAATAATTTTATAAAATTTCTAATAAATTAAAATTATTTATGAAATTTTTGTTCATATTTTAATAAAAAATATAAAATGAAAATAAAATATACTATTATGAACAATTGAATCTTCTGATAACAATTTATAAATAAAAAAAGATTTATTTGTTAGTATTGAAATTTGATATAACTCAATAATAATTTTCAATAGAAAATAGAATTTATTGATAACTTTTTCATTATGATTTATGATTTTTTAAAAATAATATCATGTTTTTTACAATTAAAAATATATTATTTTACTTAGATAAAAAATATTTATGAAATTGTTGTTCATATTAAATGAGGGATAAAATTGAGATAACATCCACTATTATGAAGCATGTGTACTTAATATTTCTCCTCCCAAACATACATTAATGTGTACTAATTTGACTCTTTTTTTTTTTTTTTTTTTTTTTTTTTTTTTTATATGTTATGAAAGTTAAACTTAGTTGTCCATATTAAAACTTGATGGACTTGATAGTAATGTTAAGAAAAAAATAAGACTTATCGGTTATGTTCCTTATGATTTATTCAGTAGGGTTGGGAATAAAATTAAAAAATCACAAATTTATTCGATCCAAGTTAACGTTAACTTAAACATTTTGACCACTATATATATTTGTGGAGATGTGAGTTGGAAATACTCTCTTGATACAATGGGACGCTCGAGATTCTCAGCTAGTCACTTGAAAAGGAATGAACACTCCAGTCGGGGGTGCCAGAATTAGCACTCCGACGAATAAGTCAGTATCTACTCTCTTGATCACTTCTATCTTAAGTTAAGTTTACTTGTTCTCACATACCTCTCTTTGGTTGATGTTCCTCTATTTATATTTTTCTTTGGGCCTCAGGGTTGGGCCCACCTTTAGTCCACTTTGCAATTATTTACTCGGCTCCTTCTGTCGCAGACCAGTCTCCACTCGGTTCCTCGCTCAACTGGTTCTATGGCCGATTAGGATACCTCTGAATTCATATAAGACAGGGCCGAATGCAATGTATATATCTCGATTCTCTAAGAATAGTATTCGGCCTCTTTACATCCCCAAATACTCGGCTCCCCCAATTGCCCTCCAAACACTCCACTAACAACAGTTAGCTGGCGTGTTTGGTTTTGAACTTGAAAAGTCAGAGCCGAAATTCGGCGGTTAACCTCATTCCAACGCGAGTGTCAAAATGCACACGCTTTTCGGTCATCATTACGACTTCCCACCCCTTTGTACACTTCTTTCATTTATTACTATGATTTAAAATTTTGTTGTCTTTTCGAATGAGTGTATATTTTTTGATTACTTGAAGCTCTTGGTCTGCCTTCCGATACACCTCTGCAACCTATGCCCTTCTTCATTGTCTTCTCCGTCTCTTGTAAGTTCTCTTCATCTTTATTTCGAATCCCATTTCCTTGCTTGTTTTCAATTTAGCATATTCCACAAGACTGACGAAAATGGCAAAGCATTTAAAAGACCTCCTTTCTGCAGATCGAGTCTTTGGCTTTCGACGCCATTTTTCAATCCCCGACGATGTCCGTCTGTCGCTCATGAGAGACAGCACCCTTGATATGGAGAGGGCTGACCAAAGCACAGTCATCTTCCCTCTATTATCAATTGCTGAGGGCGGAGTATGTTTCCCCCTTCACCCATTTCTTAGGGCCGTCCTTCGCCATTAGGGTATAATCCCTTCCCAACCTAATGTAAATTTCTTCCGAATCATAATGGGGATTATAGAGTTAAACCGTCGCCTTAGGATCAATCTCGGTATACCTGTTATTCAGCATTATTATGCCTTGGCCAAGTCTTCTGGCCAACATGGGCACTATTTCCTCAGGGCCAAGGACACCGACCATCAATTGATGACTATGTTTGCCAGCTCTGGCAAGCGAGTTGATGATGTCATGGTCGTTGTCCAAGGTAACTGGGAATTCGGCGAAGGCGAAGACTGCCTAGATCCTATTCCTAGACGGAGATGCGAACTAGGTGGCTATATAACTCCTTGCGTTTATTTTCCTTATATGTATTCGGCTTTATTTTTGTGGTCTTATGGTTTTACTTGTACAGGAAATGATTTGAAGAGTGTTGGTTTCAACTGACAATTTCGTTCTTGCGGAAATCAAAGTCGCACTCCAATACATCGGCTGTTCAAGCCTTCAGAAACAAGGGAGGGCGGCCCACATTCTTCTTCGATATGAACCGACATATACGACATTTTCGGTGGCGAATAACATTCCAGTTCGGAGGGGCGAAGAGTATCTTACAGCCCTTATCTTAACCAACTTCAAAAACTTGAGACAAGTTCGTTTGGAGGCATCCGATTCGGAGCAGGTGGAAGTAGCCGAAGAGGTCGCTAAGGAGTTAAGCCAGTCTGAAGCCGAGGTAGACAAGGCTTTAAAGTTGGCCTTTGAGGAAGCCGGCCTCAATTCATCCAACCCTTCGTCCACCTCTGGCTGGGGGGACGTCTCTTTTGAAGACATCTTTACAGACTCAAGGGACCTTCCCGGCGTGTACCCTGAAGATATGGCTGGGTTATCACTCACGCAACTTGCCAAAAAGAAAAATGTCGAACGGATGGCCGCTCGGAGGAGGGCCGAGACCCTCCGTTCTGAACCTGCTGCCACGACTAAGTCTTCTCCACCAGTTGTTGTGGAAGAAACGACTCAAATTGAGATTGCCGAGACGGAGAGGCCAGTCGAACGACTGAGTCAAGGTAGCAATCAGAGGGGGGAGAAACATCCTGCCGAAAGCGAAGTCGGCTCCAAGGGATTCCCAACTGACAAGCGACTGCGCATGGAAGAGTCAGACTCGGTTGTGGATGAACGCCACGCATAGAGGAGTCAGACTCAGTTGTGCCATTCGTGGTTCAACCAAGGATAAAAAATGTGCCGATTTCCTCTGATGCATCGGCTCTTAAAGATCCGGCTGTGGCCTTGAGTATGGCCTCCTCAATTTCACTTCCGGCTGACAGGGCAACTTTTCGGACAGAACCTGACTTGATAACGATAGCATTAGTCGCTCAGTCGGCCATACTGGCACATGACTTGATCCTTGTCTGCTGCCTTCCACCTATATTATTATTACTATTGTTTTTATTCTAATTCCCTGTTTTGCAGGCGCCGGGAAGGATAGCCGAGATAGGCCACCGTCAACACGATGCTATTGAACAGATTGCCTTTCTGAAGATGGAAATTGAAAGCGAGAAGGGCAAGGCTGCGGAGGCCGCTCAAAAGCCGAGCGCGAGGCGATGAGAGCGGCAGAGGAAAGTTTGAGGGCCGAAGCCGAGGCCGAAAAGGCGCGGGGTTCTAACCAGCTTAGATTGGCCGCCGAGGCAAATGCGAGCGAGGACGCGCTCCAGTTAGCCAAGGAGGTGATTGCCAAGCTGGAAACCGACTTGATAAAATCGAAGAAGGCGAAGGAGCAAGCCGACTTCGAGTTTGCCAAAGCGTTCCAGGCTGGGTAGGATGCCGCGTTGGAGAACTATGTGAAGGAAGTCCCCAAGTTCGAGAATCGGGGCTTCAAACACGGCTGTCTCAAAGCCCTTGCTGCTGCGAATGTGACATTGGCCCAGTCGATTCCGTTTGAGCAGGTGGACATTGAGCCGCTAGCATGTGACCCTAAAGACTGACTTGGGTGATATTCTAATTTTTGTTAGGCATCTTTCACGTATAATTTTAATTTTTGTTTAGCAGATTTCTATAAGTTCAAGGTAATTTTCATGTATAAATTAGCTGCTATCTGCGCTCAATTTATTAATGAAAATTTCCTTTTTATTTCACTATTAGTTGTACGCAATTTTTGATATTAATGAAGAGTTTTGCTTTTCACTACTTTGGATAAAATGATTGTTGTCTGTTGTGCATGCTAACTATCGATCCGATAGGAAGTAGGATCAAGAGATGAGTAAATTAAACATCCCACTACATAGATGCCGATTAGATAATAGTGTAACTTGGCAATTAATTAACCTTAATTAAGCCGAACAAGTAAATCGGCTCAGGGCCTCGTCGTATGGCTGATTAGATTAATGAATCTGCCCTTGCCCCAGCCAATGCATGAACTGGAATGCCGAATGCTAATAGTTCATGGAGTGGCTGTGGTACATGAGTAGATCGGCGCCAGGCTTAGTTATTTGGCCGATTAGATTAATTAACATGCCCTTGCCCTAGCTAATGCATGAACTGGAATGCCGAATTCTAATAGTTCATGGAGTGGTTGTGGCACATGAGTAGATTGGCGCTAGGCTTAGTTATTTGGCCGATTAGATTAATTAACCTACCCTTGTCCCAGCTAATGCCTGAACTAGAATGCCGAATGCTAATAGTTCATGGAATGGCTATGGCACATAAGTAGATCGGCGCCAGGCATAGTTATTTAGCCGATTATCTGGCGTGAGGTTTTTGAAGTTTAGCATTAATGAGATTGCCTCGGGGGTGCTGCATCCGTAAGGAATAAATGGGATGTGTCTCGTGCGCGTATGTCCCATTAGTGCGCTCAGACTACTTTAACCAGTCTGTTGAGGAAGGTTAGACAAGTGCGAATGTCAAATAGACTATTCTTCAACAACAGAGGAGAACGGAGGACATTGGCTGAGCTAGATACAGAGATGAATCGAAGTGGCGAGCCCATGCGCACAAGAAGCAAGACGTCGACGGAGCGGGCAAGACGTCAATCCCCACGTCGTCGAAGTAGGTCTCCCAGAAGGAAAGAACAGCAACGGGGAAACTTCCCTCAACCGCGACCGGGAGGTGAATCCGGGGTGACATCGCGCCCGTTGAGTTTTGCAGTTTTTGTAGGGAATAAACCGATGGCGGAAGCGGATTCAATTGTTCACAACCCAAATGTGGCAGTCAAGTTCGCTCGATAAATTTTTCCACCAGAAGTCTAGCAGTTGATGGTCGGAGTGTTTCGGGAGGGTATCCATGGAGCAGTAAAAGGGTTGTATACCGCCTATGAAGTCGGCATGCGTCTACGTGCCACGCGGCGGGAGATAAAGCAGAAGAATGAGCGCATTCGAAACTTAGAAGCTCGTGCGGAGGAGGCCGAGCGTGAACTGAGAAAGCCAAAACTGCCGAGACACATTCGGCCGGCCAGTTTAACCCGTTCGTCGAGAAAAGGGTGACCCAACAGCTCATAAGTCATGCAATTGCCAATCGTGATACGGCGAGCATGTTTGCGATGGAGGCCGCAAAGACCAGATCTTATGAGCAAGGCTTCCACGATGGTCGGAAAGTTAGGATGCAGAGGGCTAAGGAAAAGCTCGTCGAGGAGGTCTGCCGATGTGAGAACCGTGGATTTAAGCACGGGTGGATCAAGGCTCTCCAGGCCGCAGAGGCTCTTCGGGTAACAGGCGTCGATTCGGCGCCGCCATTGTATCAGAGTCATCATTTTCCCTTTGCGGCCTTCGAAATCGAGAAGAGCGATGACGAGGGAGATGCCGAATAAAATTAAACATATTGTACCGCTCTAAACATAGATTAGGAGCGAACTATGTTTTTATCGATTAATTTAATAAAACGTATTATTTTACATGCTTGCATGTTGTTTCAGTTTATGTTTAAACAAATTATCAATCCTCGTTCATCTTTCTTCAATTGCGTTTATGCTTGTTAATCATAACTCATGAAATGCCCACCGAATTCGGATGCTCACTCAGCCCAAATTTGTCTGGCACGTATGGGGCTCCGAATTCGGAGGCTTTCAACTTGGCCAATCGTGATATCCACAAAGGGCGCTCTGAATCCGGAGGCTTATTCGGCCCAAAAGTGTCATTCACTGCTGGGGCTCCGAATTCGGAGGCTTTTACTTGGCCAATAGTGATATCCACGAAGGGCGCTCCAAATCCGGAGGCTTATTCGGCCCAAAAGTGTCATTCATTGATGGGGCTCCGAATTCGGAAGCTTTTACTTGGCCAACCGTGATATCCACGAAGGGCACTCCGAATCCGGAGGCTTATTTGGCCTAAAAGTGTCATTCACTGATGGAGCTCCGAATTTGGAGGCTTTTACTTGGCCAATCGTGATATCCATGAAGGGCGCTCCGAATCTGAAGGCTTATTCGGCCCAAAAGTGTCATTCACTGATAGGGCTCCAAATTCGGAGGCTTTTACTTGGCCAATCGTGATATCCACGAAGGGCGTTCCGAATCCGGAGGCTTATTCGGCCCAAAAGTGTCATTCACTGATGGGCTCCGAATTCGGAGGCTTTTACTTGGCCAATCGTGATATCCACGAAGGGCGCTCTGAATCCGGAGACTTATTCGACCTAAAAGTGTCATTCACCTTTGGGGCTCCGAATTCTGAGGCTTTTACTTGGCCAATCGTGATATCCACGAAGGGCGCTCCAAATCCGGAGGCTTATTCAGCCCAAAAGTGTCATTCACTGATGGTGCCCCGAATTTCGAGGCTTTTATTTCAAACTAAAATTTCATGTAGTGGGATAAGTAACCTTGCATTATAAAAGTGAGAGTTTGTACATGGCAAACGTTCAAAATAAATCATCATGCCCCATACGTCGGCTTAATGAGAGAATTTACGCAAATGCGTAGAATTCCAAGGACGCGGCATACTCCTTCCAGACATGTCTTTGAGCCAATATGCCCCTATTCCTGCGATTGAATCAATTTGATAGGGGCCATCCTAGTTAGGCCCCAGTTTCCTGTCGGCTGGATTCTTGGCAGCTGGGAGTACTTTCTTGAGGACCAATTCTCCTAGTGTATAATGGCGTAGATGAACACGTTGATTATATGACTTAGCAAATTGTTGCTGGTACCCTGCCATAGATATAAGGGCGCGGTCTCGTCGTTCCTCAATTAGGATCAAATCCAGGGCCAGCATCATGTCATTTCGTCCCATATCAAAAGCTTTCGATTTCAAGGTTGGGAGGCCGATCTCCAAGGGGATGATTGTCTGGGTTCCAAAACATAGAGCAAACGGCGTTTCCCCAATGGATCGCCTTGGCATAGTGCGACGAGCCCATAACACTCGGCAATTCTTCAACCTATCTGTCCTTGGCTTTTTCCAGCCTTTTCTTGATGTCTTCCAAGATGGCTTTGTTGGAGGCTTCGGCTTGGCCATCACTTTGTGGATAAGTCCGTGTCGAGAAATAAGGCCGAATACCATACGTGCTACAGAGTTCCCGGTAGATGCCACAGTCAAACTAGGTGCCGTTATCTGAAATAAGTGCTCTTGGAATGCCGAATCATGTGATTATATTTCTCCATACAAAGCGCTTAACATCAGTATCTCGGATGTGTGTTAGTGCCTCCGCTTCGACCCATTTTGTGAAGTAATTTGTCGCGACAATAAAAAATCGCTTGTTGCCCGGGGCACAAGGTAATGGTCCGACGATATCAAGTCCCCATTGGGCAAACGGCCAAGGACTGGTGGCAGAGCTTAACTCTTCAACAGGAAAATGTGTTAAAGGGGAAAACTTCTGGCATTGTTCACATTTCTTGACATAACACTCGGCATCAACTCTCATTGTCGGCCAATAATACCCTTGTGTCACAGCTTGACGAGCTAGAGAGCGCCCGCTAAGGGTGGGCGCGGGTCGGTTGCGGCCACGGAACCTCCAATCCGCTATCCGTCCGCCAGATTGGCAGATTGGAGGAAATCAATCCGCATTCGTCCGCCAATCCGGCAGATGTGGATTGAGTGGTTTGGCGGTTTGACGGATGGATGCGAATCGGTTTGGCGGTTTAAAATTTTATAAATTTTCAACATAATTCAACTTGTGAACTTCCTCAAAAAAGAAGAAGAAAGTATTATAGTCAATGACTTAAAAAAAATATTACAATCACTGCATGTCTCATCCAAAGTAAGAAAGTTTGAAACTTTAGAATATCACAATCACTGCATGCCTCATCCACATATTACAATCACAGCATGCCTCACCCACATAAAATATTACAATCTGTGGTTCTTAAAATATAAAAACAATTCAAACCACCAAAATGATGAACAGAGCAGTAGTAGAGATTGTATGTCTCTGTATTGTTACATCTATATCTGTTTTTGAAAACAAAAACCAACCAGTACATATCATATTTTCTATTTATTATTTTTAGAGTTAGATTTAAAAACCAAAAAATATAGATAAATAATACGTTTATTTTTTTTAATTCAAAAAAGATATTTAAGTTGAAAACTGTTTTTTCAATGGAATATTTAAACTCTTTTTTAATTGAAAACACAAACAGAATATTTAAACAAACAGAAAACATAAAGTCCTATAAATTATTAGGGGTGCTCGCGGTTTGGCAGTTTGGTTGCGGCCAAAGGAATCTCATATCCACCATCCGTTCGCCATATTGGCGGATTGGAGAAAATCAATCCGTAACCGTCCGCTCGTCATCACGCATCCGTCCAAAATACGGTGGATCGGTTCGATTTGGTCAGTTTTGGCGGATCGGTATATCCGCTGCTCACCCCTAGCGCCCGCCGGAATGGGCACCACAACTACCTTCATGTATTTCAATCAGGAGTTCTTCAACTTTGTCCGGATGAACGCATTCTAGATATGAACCAGAAAGGGATTTTTTGTAGAGCTTTCCTTGCAGATCCAAGTAATATCGCAGGGCTTTGTTCCGCAATTTGTGTGCTTCTTTTTTGTCCGCCGGGAACTGTTCAGAAGATAGGAATGCAGTGATGGGGTTCATCCAGCTTGGACTTGATTCTATGACATCAATTTGGATTGACAACGAGGAGGCAATGCTTGGCTCAGGGATGAATCCTACTTCAATCGTCCGTTTGATTTCTGAATTAATGGTGGAGGCTAGGCAGGCCAATGCATCTGCATGCATTTTCTGATCCCGGGTTATTTGATTTAGTTCATGATGGTCGAATTTTGCCAGCAATGAATTCACCGTTTTCATGTAAGCTGTCATACGGTCATTTTTGGTTGCATATTCCCCTTTCAATTGGTTGATGATTAGCTTTGAATCGCAGAAAATGAGGAGTCACCGAGCACCAAGGAGATGTGCATTCCGTAAGCCGGTTAACAATGCTTCATATTCGGCCTCATTGTTCGATGCATTGAAACCCAGATTGACAGCCTGCTCAATTATTGCCCCGTAGGGAGCCATGATAACTACGCCCGCCCCACTGTCACGCTGGTTGGACAATCCATCACAATACAACTACCAAATGTCCCCAACATAAATTCTCCAGTTCGGCTTAGGTTGAATCTTATCAGACTTAAAGTCGGTAAGGCCTTCGGTGAATTCGACCACAAAATCAGCAAACACTTGCCCCTGGATTGAGGTTCTAGGTAGAAACTGAATATCGTAGTGGCCGAGTTCGAGAGCCCACTTTGAAATGCGCCTTGGTGCTTCTGCAATACGGAGTACTGTCCGGAGGGGGTAATCCATTAGTACCCCGATGGTATGTCCCTAAAAGTAATGCATCAGTTTTCTTGCTGCCACAATGAGGGCTAGGATGAGTTTTCCCAACGGAAGGTAACGTGTTTCGGTGTCAACCATCGTCTTGCTCACATAATACACTGGCCGTTGTTCCCCAAGCTTTTCCTTTAATAGTACGACGTTGGCGGCCCAGTCAGAAACTGTCAGATATAAGATGAGCGGATCACCTGCCGAAGGTGTTGTCAAGAGTGGAACTGATCGGAGGTAGGTCTTCAGACCATTGAAAGTGGCTTCGCACTCAGAGATCCATTCAAAAGCTTTACCCTACCGAAGGGTATGAAAGAATTGTCAGCAGCTGTCAGTGGAACCATTGATGAACCTGTTGAGTGCGGCGGCTATCCTCATCAACTTTTGGACCTCCTTGATTGATCGAGGAGAGCCGATTTCTAGGATTGCTATGATTTGCCACGGGTTGGCTTCGATTCAGCGGTGGTTGACAATGTAGCTAAGGAATTTGCCAGATCTGATCCTAAATGCACACTTGGAAGCGTTCAGCTTCATTTTGTACTTACGTAAAATCCGAATGACTCTTCCAAATCAGCTAAATGAGTCTGCTCTTCTTTGGACTTGACCACCATATCGTCAATGTACACTTCCATAGTTCAGCCGAGTTGCTCCTTAAACTTGGCAGTGACTAGTCTTTGGTAAGTTGCCCCCGCATTCTTCAGTCCAAAAGGCATACCCTTATAGCAATAGGTCCCTCATGGGGTGAGGAATGCAGCTTTGTCTTGGTCTTCCAGATACATGGCAATTTGATGGTAGCCTCTGTAGGCATCGAGGAAGCTCATACGTTGATGACGCGCCGTGGCATCTACGAGTTGGTCTAATCTGGAGAGGGGAAAGCAATCCTTGGGACAAACTTTATTTAAGTTCGTGAAATCCACACAAACACGCCAAGTCCTATTTTTCTTCTTGACTACCACAGTATTCGACAGCCATGTAAGATAGGTAACTTCCCGGATTGCCCCGGCATCAAGCAACCTGTTAACTTCTTCAACAACAGCGGCAGTGTGTTCTGCGGCTGACCGCAGGCTTTTCTGAATAATCAGCTTACATTTAGGGTCAACATTTAAACGGTGCTAAGAAACAGATGGATCTACCCCGACATCTCATAGGGTGACCATGCAAATACATCAAGGTTGCCGAGTAAGAAGGTAATTAGCTGCTGCCTGTCGACTTTATTCAGGGAGATGCCGACCATAAAGAACCTGTCAGGATTCCCGTCAATTTCGACCCGATCCAGGGCTTCCATGGCCTTTTCACTTGGGAGCCGTCCAACATCGTTGAGGCTTTCTCGATCCGGCACCTCAATAGAATTCACTTCCAGCTCTCTTAGTGTCTTTGCGGCAAGGAGATAACATGCTTGTGCCGATTTCTGGGAACCACGGATTTGTTCAATGTCGCGTTCTGTCGGGAAGCGGAGCAGTTGATGATAGGTTCTCGGCACGACCTGCATGGTGTGCAGCCAAGTTCGCCCCATGATGAGATTATACGGGGAGGGAAGCTTGACAACCAAGAATTCCACATCCACTGATCGGGAGCCCGCACGAACAGGTAATGTGATTTTGCCCAACGGGTACTCTGGATTAGCATTGAAGCCGAATAACGGATAATGAGTCGGGGACAGGTCCGACTCAGTAAAGCGGAGTTTGATGAAGGTCTTGTAGTACACAACTTTCGAAGTACTCCCTTGGTCAATGAGAACACGTTCAACGATGAATTGGTTTACGCGTAGTTCGATGACCAAGGGATCAATGTGCGGGGCTGTTACGCTGACGAAATCAGAATTGTTAAAAGCAATACTCAGAGCTTCATGGGCCGTTTCGCTGGTGTGATCTGCTTCTGGGGGTCAAGATGCGACTGAATTGTATGTACCGCGGATGCCGTCGGCAAGCTGTAAATCATATGGATTATGCCGAGTGGGGGCGAGTCTTGTCGTAGAGCAACTGTTGTGGTTGAATTGTTCTTTCGGACATGTTGCTTAAGCCGACCATCTTGTTCCAACTCCTCAAGATGATCCTTCAAGGCATAACAACTATCGGTATCATGTCCGTGGTCTTTATGACATTCACACCGTCTATCCCGTCTTCTCGTGTCGGGAGGTCCGACCATCTTAGGTGGCCATTTGAAGAACGAAAGATGTTGAATTTTAGACATAACCATGCTGATCGGCTCCGACAACTCCGTATATTTCTTGTCCGCGCGTCTGATGTGCCTGCTATCTACTTGAAGTTGTTCACTAGCCCGTTGTGGACATTGGTCATTTGATCGGCGTGAATCTCATCTTCTGTCTCGTCTTGCCTGATTCCGTGGTTTAGGGCTCTGTGAGGGTACATAATTTGTTGGCTGAACGATCTCAGATGAGGCCGTCTTGTTAGCCTTGTGCCCGGCTTTAACCCGCAAGGCGTCATCCTCCATTTTGCAGTATTCCTCGACTTTCTTCATTAGCGACCAGACCGTTTTGGGGGGCCTTCTGGTCAAGGAGCTACGGAGGGCATTATCAGGGTGCATCCCCATTTTGAAGGCGGTAATGACCATGGAGTCATTGCAGACATCATCCATGAGATTAAAGCATTCCTAACAGCGCGCAAAATAAGCACGTAGGGTTTCCCCTGGTTGAATTTGCATTGCCCAGAGAGAGTCGGCTTGCTTCGGCTGGACCTCATTGGTGATGAACCTTGCCCTGAAGGATTTTTGGAGTTGATGGAAGCTCTTGATCGATGCCGGTTCCAATTTATAATACCATCTGACAGCCAATGGTCCCAAACTGCTAGAAAATATTCGGCACATGAGGGCCTCGTCGTCTGCATGTAGTGCCATGGCTTGCTTGTAGTGACGGATGTGATTGGTGGGGTCTGATTTTCCATCGTAGAGGGTAAACGACGGAGCTTTGAACTTTTTGGGCAGTACCGTCCTTGCGATCCGTCACACAAAGGGGTCATGTTGATCTTCTTTGTCTGAGTCATTTCGTCTTCGTTTAGTCCTTGCAAGCGGACTCCCTTTGAAAGAACTGGAGACTGCGACTCGTCCCTTCTTTTTGGACTCTGGGGACGACGAGTCAAAATCACTACTACTGTCTTTTCTCCGAATTTGAGGTCGTCGACCATCCTTTTTTAGAGGCCATTCTGGATCTTGGCGCACGGCCTGTTGGGATTTTGCCACCTCCAAAGAAAAATCCTGACAAAGGCGTTCGTTCTCTGCCATCATGTTTTCCAACCTCTGTTCGTTTTGCTTCGCCTGATCCACAATTGCTTGCATTGTCTCATGTGCTGATGTCGAGGGTGAGGTCTGGGTAGCTGAGTCGAAGTTCAAGGCTCTTCATACGTTAATGTTTTCTGGTCTGAGCAGGTTGCTTGGAGTGGTATCAACTCGTGGCATAATGTCATCAGTGACCACCGGACGATCTTCCGTCACACTCGCCATGGAAGTGCTGGAGTATTTCCACAGACAGTACCAATTGTGGAGATGTGAGTTGAAAATACTCTCTTGATCCAATGGGATGCTCGAGATTCTCAGCTAGTCACCTAAAAAGGAATAAACATTCCGGTCGGGGGTGTCGGAATTAGCATTCCGACGGATAAGTCAGCATCTACTCTCTTGATCACTTCTATCTTAAGTTAAGCTTACTTGTACTCACATACCTCTCTTTGGTTGATGTTCCTCTATTTATATTTTTCTCTAGGCCTCAGGGTTGGGCCCACCTTTAGTCCACCGTGCAATTACTTACTCGGCTCCTTTTGTCGCAGACCAATCTCCACTCGGCTGCTCGCTCAACTGGTTCTATGTTACGGATTTATCGTTTAAAAATAACGCCGCAAAATGTCCTACCCTAACAACATTTTTTTTTTATCAGTAAAAAAAATTTATTGATGAAAAGAGCAAGAGACATGCAAACTTACATCAACAAAGCAGGGAAGTGCACAGAGCATCATAACTAACCTTAACAATCCCAACTAGGTTCGCACCACCAAGGAAGCACAATTATTTCCTAGCACTAAACCCAAGATTGGTGAGAATCCAATCAAAATCAACCAAAGAAAATAGAAACAAAACAACCAATCAGCAACATTACAACACTACAACAGCAGCAACAAGGTCCTGATCTATTGAAGAAGCTTGAAGTCCTTCAAAATCTTTCACCCACAAAGCATTCCTCATCTTGATTGCAGAGTATATACCAAAGGCAGAGGCACAACAACCATGCAGTAGCCTTAATGGAGGACAGAGACAGAGGGACAACAAACAATACACACACGACCAATACTCAAAACCACTCCCCTGTGATACAGACCTCAATCAGCCAAAAAAAAAAAAAAAAATAGCACCAGATCAATAGCTGGCCACATTACAATAGATTTATCACCCCAATAGCAGAATGTTCAAACTCTCTGAAGTTTAACAAAATACCACCAACCAATAATCCAAATAGAACTGATTTAAACCCCACTGCAATTTTCAACTTCCTGAACCAATACCATCAATAAAGGCACAGCAAACAATACACACACGACGAATACTCAAAATCACTCCCCTGTGACACAGACCCCAATCAGAAAAAACAAACAGCACTAGATTACAGCAGCAGGTGCATAGCATATTTGTCACTCCAATAGCAGAAAGTTCAAACTCTCTGCCAATAATCCAAATAGAACTGATTTAAACCCACTACAATTTTCAACTTCCTGAACCAATAGAGTGTCTCACCTGCTGTAGATTATTCACAAAATCATGAATAGAATAAAACTTACCTAAAGAGTGGTTCTTCATCCATGTTGCTACCTTTGTCTTGATAAGATCAGCCAATTCCATACATGCTGGTTGAGCACCGTTGAAAATTATGTCATTTCTATGCTTCCAGATTGACCACAAAACTGCACATGGCAAAACTTTCCAAATCTGCAGTTCACCCTTCTTGAATTTCCATCCATTCCACCAATCTAGCAATCTTACAATGGATTTAGGGGATACCCATTGGCTCCCCCACAAGTTAAGTATCTCAATCCATATTTTCTAAACAAAAGGACAATTAAGCATTATATGATCCATTGTTTCTGGTTCAGACTTACAAAAGACACAGGCTACATCTACACCATCATGTAGGATACCAAGTCTCTGAAGCCACACTGAGGTTTTTAACCTGCCCTTCCAAACCAGCCAAGTGAAGAACTGTGCCTTTGGAGGGGCATGATTGTAAATCATAAAGCATAATAACGCAGCGGATAAAATATCAGAATCATACCTTGTTGACAAGAACCTCGTGGGTAAATCACGTGCTTCTAGAATCTGATCAATCAACCCAGCAGTGGAGTGATACTACAAAATGAGTATCACCGACACAAGTCACAGTGCAGAGGCTTGATCGTTGTTTTAATGGGAGAGAGTCAGAGAGAGAGTTTTTGGAAAAAAAGGTTATGGGTAAAAACCACATAACATATATCTGATATACGTATCTGATCTATTAAATATATTATATATAAAATATATTAATCAGATATAACAACCAATATCTATCTATCCATCTATCCATATCTATTGATATGATAGATATAGATATCCTGAATGGTTATCCAATAAGTTTTGAATTCAAATTCAAGCTTACATGGATAAGGTTCAAAAGGTTCAGGTTCAAAAGGTTCAAAGGGTCATGCCACATGGGCGCCCAATTTCTAACATCTCCCACTCGCACATGAGTTGGCATGACACTGCCACATCTCTATCTCAATCTCCCCAAAACAAGAACAATCTCATACTAGCCAATGCACCGTGCGACTGCTGAGAACACCTGCATTTGGGAGCTCTATACTAGAAACTCAAAATAAGCCAGCATAGAGACATCAACCCAAAAAGAGCAGAAATAGTGTCTCATATACCCCAGACCCATCTAATTACACTGGTCCAAAAAACATCTCTAATCACTCAAAAAGAGCATGTTTGACCCTCTCAATTCTTGCAATATATTCACACTCAATTCGCCTCTCATACAGAGCGATGTGAGTTGCCGGCAGTGAATATACAACAGTGTTGTAATACTAGATGATCTTCCCTTTGCCCTCATGCCATTTAGTTTAGGATTGACCGCTTTCCCAGTAATGTCCCTTAAGGCCGAATCATACATGACCTCAGGCAACATACCAAAGTAGCAGAACATCAACCCCTTACCTTATGACATAGTCAAAAGTCACAAAAGGGTACATAAATAAAAGTCATATCAATAATGACACGTAAGACTCACACGGTGAGGAAACAAGGATCCATTCTTTCACCTCATTACTCGGTCGCCAAGCATATATAGTATGAATACATGCTACGGTGGAATAACTCTTCCATAAAGAGTGACGTCATACTCGATACATCGTACAGATATTAGTCTAGTCGCTTTCTAACGCCTAACCTGAATTCTCTATTTGCTCGCCTTCCAGGCGCCAAATGAGATCTCGCATCTGGCTAATCATAACAGGCATAACATGGAAAGTGGGTACTAACATCCATGTTTGGTCCTTAACACGATCTCATCTTGGTTGTGACCAAGGCGACATGCATAGTGGATTATTTAAGCCTCTCTTGGCTCCAAATAAAAATAAACCACTAGTCTCATCCTTGCTCGCTCCCAAGCGCCAAGGGCGATTGCTCGTGTGAGTGAGCCAATCTTGCCTGCTGACATCATCATCTGCTAATCATTATGACACAAACCATAATAGTGTCAACATCTCATCATCTCAAAATAAGTGATCGATTTAAAAAAAAATTGACCACAGCTTGCGCAATTATAGATTCCAAACATAAGCGTTATCAGCATCTCTTGCAATAAGTATATACAACAGAATCCACCATGTGCGCCTCACATGAAGTGATTCAAGATCACTATTCTAGATTCCAAACATAAGCCTTATCAGCACCTCTTGTGATAAGTATATACAATGGAATCCACCATGTGCGCCTCTCATGAAGTAATTTAAGATCACTACCTCTTGCGCAATAACCTGTCTAAAGATATTTTGGTGACCAATTTGCGTTCATTCTTAATGCGCCCAACTAGCGCAGATGCGCCCAGCTAGTGCATTGAATCTTACAAGGAGCAAATTAATATGCTACTAGTAAAGCATTTTATCCACAGTCTAATAAGCAAGGTCAATGTCTAAACAACTCAGTTGACCATTTACCAAAGATAACACTTATCATGCCGAATACGCCCATATAGCGTACTTTAGGCTCCCACAACAAAGAAAAAATCAAGGAATATAGGTCATCTGTTTCTCCCAAAGACAATCCGAGGATTCAGTCAATAGCTAAGGCTCTGGCTTTTACTGATAGGTAAGTCAATGGGTATGCAATTTTGCATCTAGAATCATTCTAGGATATTCCTTATGTAAGTCATCGAAGACAAAATAGGAATTCTCCCAAAACAATCCCTAAAGATCGTACATTCGAGCATATAAATTACATCACCCATGTCCATCATATCTAAAACAGATGACTACCCACCCTAGGTGGCGACAACCCTATAAATTCCTAGCTCATAATGACTAAGTAAGGAAAAACTTCTTTTGGACCATTGATCATGCCTCAGTGGTCTTCATTGATTATTGTTGGCCTATCATGGCTTGACGAAATCTAAGAACCACTATTTGGATAACTGTTTTACGCTATAAAAGATTTATTGAAACTAGCAACCTTTTTGCGCTCCTAACTTTTCACCATAAAAGCAGAAGGTAAATCCCTACGGATCTACTTATCCAATTCTCTAACGAGAAAGTTGGGTCACAATGTCTACAAATCAATGTTCCAAACTTATGTTAATCATAGCCTAAGTCAAAATAACCTCACTCCCCAGGAGGAAGTCTTCTCATGGTCTACACTTTCCTCAATAGTGTGACTTTTCGATATCTAGCGAGCCTTATGCCTCAACAATGACTATCCAAATTACGCATAACTTTAGAACAGTTTCGCTTCATAATGGAAAGTCAACCAAATTATAGAAATGGTTAATCCTCAAAGACTTTGTTTTAAACTGCGCAACATTAATCCACTTTCTAAAAATAGGAGACTAGAGCCTTTGGCATTATCCTAGGCTCTTTATCATCTTACGGAGCAATCATGAATGTTTCCCTCTCAATCACCCAGTGATGACATGGAAAATTTTCACATTTGCTACCACGCAACTAAGAATGTAGAGTATTCTTCTCTAATGGAGTAATCCACTAGTAGGCACATCGCTCCCACTGTCCCTAGGATATTGGAAATTTCTTTCAATTCTCAACTAGGCAACATAAAGCGCTATGCTTAGAATTCTCTATCTTATAGAGTTCCAAAACTCTATTCACGTCACCTTTACTTAGAAAACTTTATGTGACTTAGTTACACTACCACAAAGATGCTTACGTATATGCACATGACTCGGAGGGTTTGCATGACCTCATACAATAATGCGCCACACGACCCTATGTGTTTACAAGACAACATACAATAATGCGCTATAGAACCCTAGGTCTTAACTTCGCAATCTTATAAGAAGTAGAATAAAGATAAGCTGCTTAACGGTTACAGATAGCCCATAGACGGCTCTCTGCTAACCCATTACTCAAAATGGAGTGTAAAATCTGATATGGAGGGCACTTAGTTAGGGATATAGGCAACAAACTAGTGCAATTCCCAATTGGGAAACATTTTGCGCCATTATCCACCTAACATTAACAATACTTAATTCCTTATCTCTACTACACCATTGTGTTATTGAGTATTAGGAATAATCAATTTTCTAAGCATCCATTTCTCTTCACAGAGCTTTCAAAAAAATAACTCAAATAGATACTCGCCACCTTAGTCAAAACTAAAAGCACAAAAGCTCTTATCTAATTGATCTCGACCTCATATGTGTAATGTCAAAAATCATCTCAAAACTTTTGACTTATGGGAGATCAAATAGTCTTGACGCAGATGCGTATCGTAATCTATAAATGTGTCGAGATTGAGGCTTAGCTATCACACCTTCACACATATCTAGTCACAAATATCATAGTGAACTAAATGCGCCAATACAAATGAATTTCTATGGCTTTTCTACTTACTTGTGCACAACCATTGCGAACAAAGTTACACATTCACATGAGAGCAGGATGTCATAAGCGAGTGTGCCCGAGAAGGCCTACTCAAACCATCGTGTCATCATCTCATTAATGTGATTAAGTATAATAAGCCACCGGTTCATGACCAATGTCATAAACTAATTCCTATCATCTTAATGTGTGAGTTCTCGAAGACAAGTTTAAAGGTTTAGGCCGAACTAGGTAATGACTCATGACTAATTCATGTTCACTAGATCATAAAAGGATGTCATGGAGATACCAAGTGCGCCTAAGTCACAAATTTAACTAGTAAGTGCTAATCCCCTGCACTTTCAAGTTAATTTTATTCTCCATACACTTTACTGCATCTAATTGAAAGATGACGATACTCCTCTTGCCATCTTTGTTTCTCGCTTCATAGTTACTTGAAATTAATTCTACTATCCACAAGAAGGAGAGAATAAGCTATCAACTATGACAGCTCCTGAAGTAACTTAAGTGCGAATTAGGCTAAAGAGTCTAATTCAACACAATGCTCTCACGAGCCATGCGTCAAATTCTTAGAGTCACAACAACCTTGTCGGCCTTGACCTTTATGCTGCAACATTTGCGCTTAGTGGTAAACGTTATTCAAAAATGTTAGCCTAGCTAAGGAATCATACAAAGAAGCCCCTCCTCATGTCTCACACTCAAGTGTGGAAACAGTAAGTGTCCAGACTTAGACAAGTTAGCAATGCTAATAGATTTTGCAGCCACTAAGCGCTAATCTTTTCACATGGTGTTAATAGATTTTGCAGCTTCTAAGTGCTAATATTTTCACTTAGTGTTAATAGATTTTGCAGCTTCTAAACGCTAATCTTTTCACTTAGTGTTAATAAATTTTGCAGCTTCTAAGCGCTAATCTTTTAACTTCACGTGATATTTCAACGCACACTATTATAGTGCATGAAATTTTGCTCCATCCACTCCCAATAATTGGGTAGAGAGCAAAAATACTGCTTATATTGGCTATTCATCTCTTACACTTAATGACTAATTTGTTTAAGCTCGTATTTCTTAGATGATGTCACTCTTGAATGTTACTTCATCCAATGATGTAACATTATTTACAAGTCAAATTACAAAGTCAATCCACGCAGCTCAATAGTCAAGATCATATACAGATCTATTGAGGGGCTTACTAATTTCATAACTCCAAAACTCGCCAACCAAAACTACGTAGTGTGCCGCTAACCATAGCGCACACATTAGTTTTTATTATGCCAAACAAGGCAACAAAACCACGGCGACTTTGAGTCATGTTTCCTTACTTTGGCTCAATTAAGGCTTGACCTAAAGTCTCCAAGACTTTTGCTCATCTAAAGAATGGGATTACATTGTTCACAATTTAACATCTTTACTAAGTTTAGGTCAACCAATTAACTTCCATAAGCTAAGTCAATTTAGAGAGAAATTCGCATTGGGATTAATTTGATTAGCATAATATAATTTTGCCACAAAAATCTAAATTAAATAGCGACAATATTACACAAGTCGCAAGATCGAAAATTCGCTATGCTCGTAATCATCTCTTGTGCCACAGGTGACAATTATCCAAAATTTAATTTAATTTATGCGCAAAATATTGGTTTTCGGGAGTTAATCTACAAAGATATCTCTCAACCGAATAACCTTCCACTGACTATGGCATGTCTAAAAACATGATAAAAAATTCTAATTCCATACAATAGCATCATAATGTAGATTCACAACCAACTCATGCTATGTCACAATTAATAATGGAATTTAAACAAATAACAATTAATCATGCTATTCTCATTACAACATATTAGAAACTCTAGGCAAAAAATAACAATATGCTGTATTTAATATTCAAATTATGCTATAACAGAAACTATATCACTTCTGAAATTTTCTGATATTTTCTAGAATTTTAAATAACTAATAAACACACATAAAATTAGAAATAAATATTCTAGAATCTGGTAAAATGCTACAACTATACCAGTAAATAGTAAACTACAACAGTAGTCTACAATAAAAAATTCAGCCCCAGAAACTTAATCATGCAACACCAGATGCATTTTAAACCAGAAATAATGAATTATTATTTCAGAAAAAATATTTTTTATTTTCATAAAATTTTCAAAATTTTACAAAAGATAAAAAAAATTAATTCTAAGTCTAACGGTATAAACCACGCTTAAAACAAAGCTATAACGAATTAATTATGACAGTTTAACGCGATTCAGAATTTAAAAACAAAACAAACAGACCCTTAACATCAGCAGCCAAGACGACGGAAGAAAAACAGCGCGGCTCGGCGCGTAGCTCGGAACGCGGCTCGGCGCGCGACTCGACATGCGACGCGCGTGTGTGGCGCGGAGGGCGTGAGCATGGACAGCGCCGCTAATGCACGTGTGGAGGCGCGTCGGAAGCGCCTTTGGCGCGTGGAGGCGCGTGGAAGCCTCCCAGGGCGTCAGGTGGTGCGTGAGACCCACGCTCCGCCTTCCAGGGTGTTTTCTGGTTCAATTTTGTACTGTCGGACTCCATTTTTCACAACAAAAACATTTATGGCATCAAAAAACACATTTAATGAATATAAAAATAAGGTGTACCACACTCTCAATCTAATGGGAGTTGAAATTTTCCTCCTTTATAAACATTCATACATATATCATGTATATATATTTATATAAAAATATACACATATTTTAATGCATAAAAATTAGCACGAAAATACCCATATTGGCTCTGATACCAATGTAAATCATAAAGCATAATAACGCAGCGGATAAAATATCATAATCATACCTTGTTGACAAGAACCTCGTGGGTAAATCACGTGCTTCTAGAATCTGATCAATCAACCCAGCAGTGGAGTGATACTACAAAATGAGTATCACCCACACAAGTCACAGTGCAGAGGCTTGATCGTTGTTCTAATGGGAGAGAGTCAGAGAGAGAGAGAGTTTTTGGAAAAAAGGTTATGGGTAAAAACCACATAACGTATATTTGATATACGTATCTGATGTATTAAATATATTATATATAAAATATATTAATCAGATATAACAACCAATATCTATCTATCCATCTATCCATATCTATTGATATGATAGATATAGATATCCTGAATGGTTATCCAAATAAGTTTTGAATTCAAATTCAAACTTACATGGATAAGGTTCAAAAGGTTCAAAGGGTCATGCCACATGGGCACCCAATTTCTAACATTGTTCCAAATAAGGGTAGGTAAGGCTAAATCTAGACCCCAAAGTGATTCACACCAGTTGAACACTGATTTGACTGTGAACATCCCAGAGTTATCAGCTTTCCAACTGAGTGAGTCCTCTGCTCCAGGAAACAACACTAGGCCTGATCCCAACATACTATGTAATCTTACAACATCCTTCTCCTCCCATGCCAAAAGCTGTCTCCTAAACCTTAGGTTCCAGTTGCACGAACTAAGTTTATTATTGACAAAAAACTTCAGTGTTTCATTCTTATCTAAAGACAGACTGAAAAGTCTAGGGAAATGCTCTAGTAATCTTATTTCCCCGCACCAAGTGTCTCTCCAAAATGAAATTCTATTTCCATTCCCTATTTAAATTTTAATATTCTCCATGAAGTAGCTTAAGAGGCCATTCCTAGAGGGTAGTACACCAATGATATCCCTCCAAACATTTGACATGGATGCCTTTACAACCTGGTTAGGGAACCATTTACTTCTTTCAGACTTGTATTTGCTACATATAAGATTTTTCAACAAAGCATTCTTCTCAAAACCAAACCTCCACCACTATTTCATTAATAAGCATGAATTAACAGTTCTGATATCACGGATGCCAAGTCCACCTTTAGATTTATTTCTTGCTAACTCTTGCCACTTGACAAGGTGAACTTTTCCTCTCACTTCTGTGTCACCCCACAAGAAAGCAGCTTGAACCGTCTCTATTTCTTTAGCAACCCACTATGACATCACTATGATATTTCGCGACGCTTTTGAAACGCCGTCATATCTTTTTTTTTAAAAAAATCTTAGATTTAAGGTTTAGGTGACGGTTTGAAAAACGCCGTGATATCCTCTTTTTTTTTTTTCTTTTCTTTTTTTCATTGTGCTAATTTTATGTGATTGAACTAAAAAAATACCAGTAATAATACTGAATAGCACTAATATGAAATAATAACTCCCATTCAAATAGCAAAAACAACATTAATTCACTTTCCCATTCAATTTAATATCCAATCACCATTAGCCACAAAAAAACATATCCATAAATGATGTTTTAACATTTACTCACAAAATAACATATCAAAAAATTGAATTCACAATTCTCAACTAAAAAATTACTACTTTGTATACAAAGCCAAAATATAAGAAAGTGAACCAAAACACCCAACCTCGCAATCAGATCAGAGGAAAAAAAGAAAAAATAAGAGAAATAAGAATCCAAAAGAAAGCCCCATCCATCCTTCACTGTCATTCTGAATCGCTCTCCATGCTGCTTTCCATGGCCTTCAATCCTCTCAGTCTTTGCCAATCACAAAACATAATAATAATAAAAACAAAGCCAATAAAAGAACAGAAAAGAATGAATTTTGATCAAATAAGGAATGCTCATTCATTAATGCAAAATTTATAGTTCTACATTGACTAAATTTTTTAGACATCTGAACAAAGAAGAATAAATAAATTAAGGATGAAATCAAATAGGAACACTTGTACCACCCATAACAAAAGGAGGTTGAGGTTGAGGTTGAGAAATATACAAACCTATAAAGATGGCCATCAAGTATGCTGATGATAATCATTAACACCTGTAAAGCTGGCCAAAGTCATCACCATAGCCAACAATGCAAACCAATTATTTCAACCGTAAAGAAGAAACGTTGAATACTCAGATACAAACCATTCATTATTACCAAAACAAAAAACCAGATTTGTCTTGTATAAGAAAAATGTGGAAGAAGAAAAATTAGAGTAGCAGGAACCCCATTGTTCTTTTTTGTCTCTTGTAAATAAAAGACAGATAAAACTAAACATTAGAGTGAAATCAAACAAAAATTCTGCTGATGTGCAATGCTGATAGCCAAGTGATTGAATCATTGTGTCCCTGATTGAAGACGGCAGAGTGTGCAATGTTGCAGGTCATCTGCTGCAAGAAATGTGAGAAGTAACGATTAACAGGGGTATGCTTAAACTTACAAGTATAGAGCTTGTGATTCTTTCTTCTTCTCCCACTTTCAAAATGGAAGGTCAAACTTTAAATTGGTTTACCTCAGAAGAATGCATTGCTTGATCTCCCACATAAGACTTCCTAAAATGTTGAAAGAAGACAAGAACAGCAAGATCAAGTCTTTGCTTGGTTACTTCGCCATATCTCTGACTAGTGCAAGAGAATATTAAGGATGATATACATAGCATAATGATAAAAGACGAGGGCTAGATGAAACAAAGAAAGGCAGGTTTTACTTTGAATAAATTAAAAAAACCCTTTCCTTGCCCTTTCTAACCAATTAAACCTCACTGCATAACTCCAAAACCAAACCCCTTGTTACACCAATTTCAGACCTTAAGAGTCCACAATAGCCACTCTCCAAGACCCTCTTTGAGAAATCAAAATCAAACTTTAGATCAGAGTTTATAAGAGTGTGCTTCACCCCATCAGTTTCATGTTTATCTGTTAGTCAAAGAAGCAGATCACCCAAAAGTCCCACACTACGATTTAAATGCCCAGCATCTGGTGCATTTAATTAGAGCTAATACTTTTACCCTCACGTTGCATTTTGTTATCCTGAACTTAAAAGCAATAAGCACGCTGGTGCAGTATTAAATCACAAATTCATTAGAGTAACAATGTTCCATAAATACACATGTATCAGTAACCCAGCACCAAAAAAATGAATACAAATGCATCAGTATGACTAATACATGCATAATAATTTCATCTAGTTAGCACATGAACAATAAGATGGATTTATAATTTTATATGACAAATTCATGTTAATTAAATGTGTCTATTTCACCAAAAAATATCATGCATATGTATTTTAATTTCCATGAAGCACCTTGAACAAAAAAGTCAAAAGTTATGTTTTGTTATAAAGATTAGATTTTATGTTGCACTAAGAAACTAAAAGAAATCGGATGGGCATTCTTTCTATTGATTACCTGACTATGTAATCCACTATCAGTCACATTTATCAAGCGCAACACACGTGCTGAAAGTTCTGCATCATGTATTTCATATGATTCCGCACTAAAAAAGAAGAGATGTAACACATGATAAGAAACACAACGCACTCCGGAAATGTCTGACTACAATTAACAGGAGTATAGTTACCTTACACCACTAAATTGCTTTGTCTTAAGAATAGCTGCAATTGTATGCATTATCCAAGAAAGTTTGGCTTTAATAACAAGAAGTTCACTATTATCTGAGAGGGCTGGGAGGTTGACTGCTTCCTATACAAATGAAATTAAAATAATGGAAGAATCATAATCTTCACATGGAGAATTTCACAAATATCAAGAATGATGATGGAATTGCACAAAATGCTACTGGGCCTTACCATATACATTTGCAAGATAGGATCAGTAATCTGCATTATATATGTGCTACAAATCTCATACTGCAATCAAATGAAAGATTTTAAGCCAACAGTGAGAAACAAAAATAAAAAGATCGTCAACCACAGAAGACATGCAATATTAAAAGATGCAATTTTACTGTTAACAGATTTAATGAATGAATGCCTGTAGAACAATCTATTTGGTTGAGTAAAGTCTCATTCCATCATCAGCTGAAAAAGAAAATGTAATCTACCCTGAATATAATCAAATTTTGATGAGATAAAATGTTCTATGATCTTAGGCACAAATTCGTTTAGTAGGTTTGGTGTATTGCCCTTCAAATATGGTACAGAAGTCACCAATCTAGACCATAGGCCAAGAAGGTAGTAGACACTACTGTTTGCCCACTGATCAAAGGCAACAATTCAACACGATTCATATAACAGAAAATCCTTTTATGTATAGAAAATATTGAAATATAAATAAAACCAGTTGAAATCATACTCAAAGTGAGTTATGCATATTATTTTTACAAGCATTTGTTCACAAATATATAAATCTGAAATATCAGAGCAAAATACAAAGCTATGTGAAACAAAAAGATACTCTTTGAGGATTTATCCCAGTAGCAGCAACATATAAATCCAGCTTCCCAATTGCAATTCCAATACCATGCAGTCCAAGATCACCGAGACCCAATATTCTGCTTTCATCTGTTACAACAATTATATCAACCTATAACAAAAGGTTCTGTATCAACACTCTAGAGCAGCGATCAAAAATCAAGTACAGTAAGTAAAGTACAATGTTTGCAGTAAGCTAACACTGAAAGATAGCAAACTTCATGGTACGCAACCAGTAAATGAGATCTGATGAAAGCCAAAAATGAAACATTCAGGCATCTAGCAAAAGTGAAATTCAAGATTGGAAATATGAAACCAAAATGAAATGGACCCAGAAGCTAATAACTGTTATATTTTAGAAACACTTCAAAGAATGGGAGAAACCAAAAAAAATTAAAGCCAAGTTATTCCCAGTCCCTCATAGATGGAAAAGAGTAACGGAACAATCTTGCAAGTCAAAACAGTAATAGATATTCTGAGTCAAAAGTTTGATGTCCAGAAAAGCTTGAAAGGTTCCAATCTACAACATGATACATCAAACAATCATAATAAAGCTTTAACAAACAGATTGTTAATCACAAGTACTGCAGACCTGATCAGCTGGCCAATTATACACCATTGACATCATTTCCCCATGATCAGCAGCACTGAAATACATTCCCCTGGCCCTTCTAAACAATCCACTATAGTTCTGGCAAACAAGACCAACTGTAGGAGTATAGACTATAGGTGCATATTCCAATCAATCATTTCTTCATAGAAAAAAAAAATGCTAAGCACGTAGAGGTCATAAATGAGGAGTTTGAGGAAATAAAAACTTTACATATCAGAAGGTTAGAAAAAATGTAACTCAGATTTCAGGTAAGCTAAACAGTGACATAGTGGGGGAAAAAAACGAAGAAACCAAACATTTATATATATATATATATATACACACACACATAACACAAATAAGCAATAGATCTCAATAACCAAATCGAGAGAGACGGGAAGGAAGAGCTTGAGAGAGAGAGAGAGAGAGAGAAATCAATACCTTGCGGTGAAACTTCGAAATCGAGAGAGAGAGAACTTCAAAATCAAAATCGCTCTAAGACCGATCTGAGAAATCAAGCACAACCTCTCCTGAGATCACTTCCTCTGCGATCGAAACCAATCCCTCTTCTCTCTTCACAATCTCCCAAAGCTTCAGATCGATATCGCAAAGAACAAAGGATGAATCGAGAGAGAGAGAGAGAGAGAGAGAGAGAGAGAGAGCTTCAAATCGAAATCGCTCTAATGAATCTGTATGAATCTCAAAGATGAATCTCAAAAAATACTCTGAATTGAAATTGCTCTCAAGGGTTTAGAAGGAATTGAGGGTGAGCAAGAGACAGGTAGGATTGTGAATGCGTGAGAATTCAAAAGGTTTACACAGCTTTAACATGTATCCTCAAAATAGGCGCGTGAGGCACAACGTAAAAATGCCTCCTATTTCAACGGTGTCGTTTTATTAAATGAATATGTGATGTTTTTATAAAATGTCGTTAAATATTAATAAAAGTGATGTTTAAAAAAGTGTCGTTAAAAATACAGCACCTAAACCCATTTTTCCCTATTGGCTAACAAAGTAACTATAGATTAAAAAAAAAAAAATTGCTAATTTTTATAATTTTAAAAATAATATTATTGACTAACAAAGTAATTATAGACTTAAAATATATTAATTGAATTACAAGTTTCAAAAATCTCTCCACTAATATTTATCTCTTTCCTAAATCTCATAATCTATCTATCTATGTTATATATTATACCAAAATGACTTTTCATCTTAGAAATCCTAAGGTGGCGTTTGATAACGTTTACGTTTTTTGTTTATGTTTACAAAAATTTTATAAACTGGTTTTTGTTTATGTTTAGAAAAATATAAATTACAAACGCGTTTGGTTTAAATAAAATGTTCAAAAAAATTTAAAAACATAAATTAAAAAATATGTTTGTTCAAGCCTAAAATATTTATATTTATTTTTATTATTTTATGACAATGGGATCACATACATTATAATTGAAAAAAATTAATTAAAAAAAATATTTGAAAAAAAATTAATGAAAAAAAAATTATTTGAAAAAAAATTAATTGGAAAAAAATTAATTGAAAAAAAAATTATTTGAAAAAAAAATTAATTGAAAAAAAAATTGAAAACTAAAAACGTAAACTCATTTTTTGAGTTTACGTTTTTTTCTCAAATTTATAAACCAAGACAACTATTTATAAATCAAAAAAATTATCAAACAGTTTTTTATGACAGTTTTTAAAATTTTTGTAAATATAAACTTAAAACTGAAAACAGAATCGTTACCAAATAGACCCTAAGTGTTTCAAAACTTAAATCTAATTTTTTGAATTTTTGATTTTTATAAAAAAAAAATTTTAAACATCTATTGGCTATTCCAATGACATAAATATTAACCTTCAAATTATTTAATGCAAATATATTGCCGATAAAAAGAAAGAAAGAAATAAATAAATAAAAAATACACAATTCTCAACATCCCACTCCTTCTCAAAATAAATCAAGCGTCTATTTAAAAAGAATATAAATCTTATACAATCTTCAATCTCTTAAACTAAATCTAATGAAAAAGAAACTCTCTCACCTCCCATAAAATGTATACTATTAATATCTTTCACAACTGATATGATCTATATAAACATAAAATTAAACCTGACATAAAATAAAAATTAAACCTTATATCTAGATTATCTCTTTATTTCATAATTAAACACAATTTTATTCTCAAAGAAATTTAAGTATATCTATACTGTAGATATATATATATATATATATATTTAAATCTCATAATTTATTATTTTTTATAATGTTTCCATGATTTATAATTTAGAAAAGGAAAGATGAAACAAAATTATCATTGTGCACTCTTTCTCTAACCAAAAATCCTAAGCATCATACATTATACTTTTTTCAACAATGATAGAGACCACTAATTTTGGAGCTCTAAAAAAACCACTAATGACATGGCACTAAATAAAAAAAGAAAAAAAATACAATACCAAGGCCAAAACATCAAATCATTCATGGTGGGGCCTACTGCCACATCATTAGTGGTAGCACTAATTAGTCCTCCCACTCATTTTCCTACTTTTTCCAAACCATTCGTGTCTTCCTCGCCATATAAAATATTACATTAATGGAACGATGAAACTCATTGGTTGTGTTTGGTTATGTGTTAGAATCATCATTCTAACACAAAATTTTCAAAACACTTTTGAAAATTCAAACCAAACACACAATTCAAAATTATTCAAAACTCAATTCAAAAATTATTTTCAAAACTTATAACCAAACACACAACTCAAAACTCTTTCGAAAACTCAAAACCAAACTCTTTTCAAACTTCTATTTAAAAAAAATTAAAAAATAATTTTTTATTTTGTTTTTTAAAATTATTTTTAGAATCATGATTTGAGTGTGGAGTTGTGTTTTGAGTTATAAGTTTTGAAAAGAAAAAATTTATTTAGTTATGAGTTTTGAAAATAGTTTTGGCCATGTTTGTTTAGTAGATTAGGTTAGATGGTTTTGTTAGTGAGCGGATTGTTAATAAGTAAATTATTAATGTGTCGATTGTTGAGAAGATTAAGTGAAAGTGTGTTTATTTTAATGATATAGTGTTGAAGATGTTTGGTAATAGGATTGTTAAATTATTTTTATAAAAAATATAAAAAAAAAATTCTATATTAAAAAAATATTCAAAACAAATATATATATTTTTTTTAAAATAAAAGGTTACAATTGCAAAAAAATACAAAATAAATAAATAAATAATAAAAATTGCACTGCTACAGTCAACTTGTCGGACGACCGACCCGACATCTGGGGGACGTCCGGGCGGACGATTGGGTAGACAAAATCCGCTATATTTCATACATTTTTGTGCTGTATTTTTTTAAGTATTAAAAAATTGAAAAAATTTATTTTTTATTTTAAATATATAATTTTAGTTTTAAATGTTTTTTATATTTTATTTTATAAAAATATTTTTAAATATTTTAATTATTTTTGTTATGTGTTTGGTTACGATTTGAGTGTGGAGTTGTGTTTTGAGTTTAAAATAATAGAATTAAAAAATTAAAATATTTTTAAAATAAAATAAAATATTTAAAATAAAAAAATTGAAAAATATCTACATAAAAAATATATATTTAAAATAAAAAAATAAAATTTTCTTAAACTTTTTTTTAATATTTTTAAAAAATATATCCATAAAATTTAAAATACAAATTCAAAAACTCAAAACTCAAAATACAACACAAAACTTTTTTCAAAACTCAAAACTCTCTTTAAAATTCAAAAATTATTTTCAAAACTCATAACCAAACAATTTTTTTTTCTTTTCAAAACTTAACTCATAATTCCACACTCAAATCACAACTCCACTTTTCAAATTATAATTCCAAAACTAAACGAAACACTACCATTACTTTTTAACTTTCTTTTTATGAGACAATTTGGAGGTTGGTTTATATTTAATCTATTATATTCTTTAAACATACTTTTTTTTATCCTTTAGGTGTACTATTTCTTCTTCTTCTTCTTCTCCTCCTTCTTCTTCTTCTTCTTCTTCTTTCTTTTTTTTTTTTTGTATTTTATATTTTGTAGGTCATTTCTCCCTCCTCTCTACCAACCATTATCGTTTTTTTTTTGTTTATAACTATTTTTTGTTAGTTAATTTTGTTTTACTAAATTTTTTATACTAAAATGACGTAATAGGGTCATTTGTATAATAAAAAATATGTCATTCATTATAAAATGATAAATCAAATTCCAAAAAAAAATCATTATTAATAAGTTTTTTGTATTGATTTTATGTTTGTATATCATTACTTTTTTAAAGTAAAAAAAATATTCCTTTAATATTTTTTTGATATCATGATATGTGTTAATTGATAGTCGGTGCACAACATTACTTCAAAGGCATATATTAGTTTTTCAAAACTATAAAAAGAAAATATTAATTTTAATCAATTTTTTCAAAACTATTAAAAGTATTAGTCAATTATTTAATTATTTATCTTCAATATGTGCAACTCCTCTATTCTTTTATGGTACTTCTTGCACTACTCTACTGTGAGTTCATATATGTTTTTAGAAAAAAATCACAATTTAAAATTTTGAATTTTTTATATAGGAAGTTAAAAATAAATTTTAAAATTTAAAATATAGCTACATTTATAATTAATTTTAATCTATCTATTACCTATCCTTATTTATATTATTATATAAATAAAAATATTGTACGATAATTGAAATTCAAAATCCAAATCTGATGCTATCCTTTTTCTGATGGGAGATGGACCGGGTTGAGTTGAGCTCCCAACACTTGTACTGGTCTTGAAGTCCGTGGAGCACCCCTACAAAAGGTCCAATGGGGGAGATGATCCCCCGACAGACACTACAACATTCAAGTTAGAATAGGAGAGATTAACTGTGTAGGGAGAGACGAGGAGAAAGAATGCAAAACATCCCTTTGATGTGTCTCGAAAACTTCCTTATATCCTTTGTTCATCATTTCCTTGTCCATTTTAGCCTGTCGTGCTGGCCGGAAGTCTACGTTCTAGCTTGCGTTGTTCATGGTGAGTCTGTATATTCCGACGTCAGGAGCATTAATGGCTATTAGTGGTGCAATAACTTTGCAAGATTTTTGTTTACTTACGTGTCTAGGCTCCTGTTTGGCCAAATGTTATTGGTCCTGGTCTAATGTTGATGTTATTGGGCTTAGATTGCAAGAATGTGGGCTGGGCCCTTGATCCATGGGTCGGGCCCTCGTGGTTAGGCCCATCGGTATCAGTAGTCCCTCATTTTCGAGTGCAGCTTTAGTCCAATGAAGGGAATAAAGAAGGGGTAGAGGAGGAAAGGAGTAGGTGGTGGGTGACTGCGAAGGTGGCCAAGCGGGAAGGCTGAACGGAGAGGGAGGCCGAACGGGGAGGTGGCTGAACGAGGTGGCCGACCAAGAAGGTGGCCGAGTGAGGGGGCTGACCGGGGAAAGAGCTGACCGTGACAGTGGCTGAGTGAGATGGCTGATCGAGAGAAGAGCTTACCGCGAGGGTGGCTGAGCGAGAGAGAAGAGCTTACCGCGAGGGAGGTTAAGCGAGATGGCCGAGTGTATGGAGGGCCGAGAAAAGAGGTACGGCGCGCGGGGCTCAAGGAGTTATAAACACGTTCTGATGTGAAGTGGAATAGACGGGGAGAAGGAAACAGAATTAGTGGGGTGAAGTAATGATCGTGGTTGTGACGACCGGGTCTTTGTTTTACTTTCTTTCTTTCTTTCTTCGCTTCGTTCTCTTTCTATTTTCGTTTGATTTAAATGTCTGAAAATGGTTTCTTAATTCTTATTTCTTTCAGTGTTAAATTTCGGCCATTCTAGAGGGTGCGTGGGTGAATCCGGGGTGTCCGGGAGCGAAGTTGTAGACTTGGGTTCCTGGGCCAGGGTCGCACGTGCAGGGCCCAAGGCTGCACGTGTGGAGGAGGGGCCCTCGAGCGGTGGGAAGGGCCGCTCGATCGGTGAAGCTTGACACCTAGATTTTTGCATTCTAAAATCGACGTAGGAGCGAAGGAAATGGGCCGCACGAGCGGTGGAGGTGGGGCGCTCGAGCGGTGGGGAAGGCCGCACGAGCAGCCAACTGGGCAGTTCGAAACTCTGTTTTTTATACCTTTTTGGTCCGAGTGTACAACATATTTTCCTCTCTTCTCTCTCACTCTAGACCTTATTTCTCTCCCCCCTTCTCTCTAGAAAACCTCCTAATACATCTATACACTTTGATTTTGGAAATTTGTGGGTCAAGATCTTTATCATCTTCCTTTAAATCTTGAAGATCCAAAGTTAGGGCTTTATTTGGGTGGTGGAAATCAAGCTCCCTCTCATCTCCAAAGTTAGGGTTTCATCTCATCTTTCATCAACACTTTGAGGTAGGGTTTTCTTGAGTCATATATACATGTTTTGCAAGATTGAGTGTTGATTTTATACTTCTCTTGGATTTATTTTAAGATTTTCGATTTTGGTTCAAAAAATGTGATTTCTCAAAGAAGAGTTTAAAGACTCAAAGGTTTCTATGTTGATCTTTAAAGTCTTGCATTTATTATTTCAAAAAGTTGATTTTGATGAGCTTTTACCATAAAAATTGGGAGATGTTTTGGTTTTGATGCAAAACCCTAGAATTTGGGGATTTTGAGAAAACATGAAAATACTTGTGAAATCTTTTAATTACTTTGTGTCATGTGGATGAATGAGAATGTGTTGGATGTGTGATAAAAACCCTAGAAATTGGGGATTTCTGGAAAATATAGGAAAGTCCATGAAATGCTTTCCTTAATTGTGATAAAGGATGAATGTATGTAGATTTCATAATGTAGTTGCAAAGGATGGAAAGTTTGTGAAATGTAGATAAGGAGAAATTGTTTTAGAAAACCATGATTTAAGATATGATGAATTTGTTGAGAAATGATTGTCAAATACTTGAATATATATATTGTTATGAAATGATAAAGTGTTGTGCATAAGGGATTGTGGGAATTATGAACAGTGGAGGTTGATATTCGAAAACCTCACATGTGGCTTCGAATGGATTAAATTGATGAGAAATTGTTGTTGTGTGTTGAAGACACTTGGTTATTTTGCAAAATAACGTGGAAAGGAGGAAATGAGACATGCATTTGGTTGTTATTGTTGTTATGCTATTTGGAAACGGAAAAAGGCCGTGAAACATGGAAATTTATTGTCTTGCCTATTCATTTGATTTACAATCAAGCATTGCGTAATTTGAATGGAAAACATTTGTTTCATGAAAAGAACATGTCTATTGTAATGAGAACAATGGAAATGTATAAGGGGTAAATACGGTGGTAAGTCCGGTTAGGGGGTGTAGAGGAACTTGTTAAGTTGGCTTGAGTGTCCATGGTGAAAAACGAAAAAGCCGCGCGGATAGGTGTCGAGCCTTCCGGTTAATACCGGTAAAAATGACAGTTTGGTAGTACTCGTAGAGTCTACTTGCAGACACCAGCCTATGGATTACCAGTGTTGTATTTACCACCCCAATTGATTTAAATACTGGAAATTGTGAAATTGATGAGATTGGAAAATAATATGATGAATATGATGATTTCTAAACAGTGCATTTGAAACAAAATTTTCCTTCATTATTGGCACTTGCATGGCTTTATATCTGCACTTTTAATGTTGAGAGAATTTGCATAACTGTATATACTTTGTGAGATTTCTCTACTGGGCTTTATGCTCACCCCTATGGGTTTTGGTGCAGGTAAAGATGTTGTGATCCCGCCGAATTGAGGGTGAGGATATGTTCTTGTGAATAGTAGATTGCTCTTTATTTTGTTGTAAATTTTTGTAAAGCCAAGGGCTAAGGTGTATGGGTCCAAGAGACCATTTGTGTAACCAGGCTATTGCCTTGGAACTTGTAAGCCATTGAGGGCCTTATTTGTTTGTTTTAATGATTTGACCTGCTATAGATTCATGTTCTATTTCGTCTATAATTGTTTAATCGCATGTGAGATTAGTATCGTATAACATTCAGAATTATGTAAAGGAACATAGTTAATAGCATTTTATATTTGGGAGTGGAATTGATGAAATAGATTTGTTGGGTTTATTTTGGGGCGTTACAGTGGTCGTACACGTGGTACAACAAGGACCACTGATGAGGGAGACGAATAGGGTGTAGGAGGGGAAGGGTTGGGAAAGTGAAATTTCAAACTGGCAAATTTTAACCGTGATCCTTGGGGGATAGATAAACCGTGGGCGTTTGGACTTGTGCGTTTTACTTACTTGGTTGCAAAAACCCAACACATTCCAAATTTGAGTGATTTTATCGTAAGAGATTCGCTTGTGTGGCATATTGCAAATTTTTTGGCTCTCGCAACCGAAGCAATAGTGAGGAACGTGAAGGAGATGGCACAACAAAAGGCACCAGCCATAAAGGTGGATGCATTAGGGGAAAATGACAGGGTGAAGTTGGCGGAGCAGTATAGGGTGGGGAGGGGTATGGAAAGGGGGATGGATAGGCCGACGCGACCGTTAGGATCGACAATGATCTCGGCGGTGCAACTGACTAATCAAGTGGCGCCAGACCACTGGCATACGAAGGCGGACAAGTGCACTCTGATAGCGGTATGGAGGAGTTGCGGAGCAAGTACCAGATTCTGGCCGACATAGAGTTAAGGTTTCCGATGACGAAGGAGAGGGTGCCGGACACACGACCAATGAAGTTTGCATTATATGAGGAGGTGCTGCGTGGGGGCCTAAGGTTGCCCCTTCCACAACTGGTGGTGGACGTTTTAAACCTCCTGGAGGTGGCTCCAGGGCAACTGATGCCAAACACCTGGAAGATACTGTTCGCCTGTGACATCGCGTAGCCGCGGGTGACTGGGGGAAGATGATGACGGTGGACGAGTTTTTCTCTTGTTACAAAGGTCAGGGCAACAAGAGACGTAGGTGACTTTGCAGGCCGTGGCAGGGAGAAGATTGGTGGCGGGGTTGCCGTCATCGGTGAAGGGTTACTGGCCAAAATGGTTCTTTGTGTCAGCGAGTGGCAGAAGGGGGATGTGTATAATTTGGAAGGTCCCCACGAAGTCTTGGGAGCCGAAGTTAGACGCCGAAACGGAGAACAAGGTGAAATAGATGAAGGGCTGAAATGGGACGACCTCGTCTAGCCCTTAGCTCTGTTCGCCCTGAATTTGGGATCGCGACCAGTTGAAGGTGATCCGACGCCAGAAGAGGTGGAGGCGAGGCGGAAAGCTCAGGAGGAGGAGGACAAACGAGTTTTTGCCAGGGCTTAGAGATATAAAGAGAAAATTTTAGGCCCAGCACCAAATGTGGTAATGAAGAGGTCAGTCAGACTACGCCCCAAGCCGTTGGGAGAGAAGGACTTGATTGATTTTATCCCTTTGTAGGCACCGGTTGATCCACTGAAAGAAAGAACCGAAAGGGAAGTGGAAGTGGTGTTAAAGAAGAAAAAAAGAAGGTGGCTGCAAAGGGGGAGAAGGGGAACTGGCTGGGAAGAAGGTGAAGGAGGGGGTAACAGAGTTGGCCCCAAGTCGGGGAGGAGGGGAGAGGCGGAGGAGGGCATGGAGGGCGGAGCAGACGGTCTAAAGCAGCTAGGAAAAATTGACCAGTCAGTCAAGCTGCCCTCCAAAGATGTGTCATTGCAAGAGGCACTACCAAGCCAGGAGGTAGGGGGAGAGAAGTTGGGTGGAGAAGAGACCGGTGCGGCGCTGAAGACCGCCATGTACCACGTTCGCGCGGTGGCTGGCTGTTTGGTGGGGGAAGGGGACGAAGCGAGGGGCGCAGTAAACCGACTGTTGGGGGTCCTGGAGGATGCGGCTGTGCAGAGCATGGCCCAAGTTACAGAGGTCGACCTCATGAGGGGGCTGTGTTGGGCACAAATGGAAGTAGCGACCTTGGCAGCAGCCCTGCTGGACAGGGTGGTGAGGGTGAAATCGGAGGCAGAGCTGCTAAAGGCCTAGTTGCAAAACCTAAGGGCAGAGACGTCGAACTGGTGAAAGGCAGCGCAGAGTGCCTGTGCGAAGGGGCTAGCATATGCACAGAGAGTGAAGAAGATGGAGGTTTTGTGGGTGGTGCAGGCATACTTGATTGAGCGTGCCAATGTAAGCCGAGTTGGAGTCGCCATCGAGCTCACAGTCGCCAACTCTAAACTGGAAGTGGTGCGCCACAAGGCGATATCACTGGAGTTTGAGCTGGAGGGTGAGCGAAGGAAAGTGGGCGAAGTCCAAGAGGCCTGCAACTCTGCCCAGGAAAGGCTGGAGGAGGCCATCACTAACTACGAAGATCTGCGCGACCAAGCTTTAAAAGACAAAGAAGAGGCCGATGCGTGCATTGTGGAGTTAGAGAAGACCCTGGGGGAGGAGAGGTCCAAGACGACAGAGTTAGCTAGGATAATGGCGTCGGAGAGGGCAGCTTCTCCGGGTCTGTGCGTGGTGGCGGTAGAGCAATTTAAAGGGTCTCTCACAGTCGCGAGGAGCCTGGTCAATGAGGGTGAAGGGGGTGTTGGGCCTTCAAGAGTGGCTGCTGCTGGAAGGACCGAAGAAGAGATAATCCAAGGTTTTCAGCAGTCAGACTACTACAAGCACAAAATGAGCCAGTACTAGGACAACGGCTAGATGAACTTCAAATATAAGGCGCAGGAGTTGCTCCCAGATGTGGACTTTAGTGCAGTGAAAGTATGAGATGATGATATCGTCCAGACCCCCCTGGATGAGGGGGTGAGAGAGGGGGACTTAGCGTCCAGCGAAGGGGAGTGAGGACAGGGCCTGAGAGAAGGGGAGAGGGCACTTATGTTTGTTTGTTTTTTTTTTTTTTTTTTTTTTTTTTTTTTTTTTTTGAGAAAAGGTGTGTAATGAAGTGTATGATGTTGCAAGACATTAATAAATGAAGATGTAAGTTCTGTAACGACGTGCTGTTGTTGTTGTGTTTTTTTTTTTTTTTTTTTTTTTTTTTTTGTAAAAATGGTGAATGATGAATAATAAAATTGGATAAGTAATCTAATCTAGGTAAAAATGACCTGGGATAAGAACGAACTTATGTAACTCAGTCTGGCTGAGACTATATGTAACTCAATCTGGCTGAGTGCTTCACGCTCAGTCTGGCTGAGACTTGTGTAACTTAGTTTGGCTAAGACTATATGTAACTCAGTCTAGGTGAGTGCTTTGCGTTCAGTCTGGCTGAGACTTTGTAGACCGCCTGGAGAACTCCTGGCTCCGCGCCACGAGGGCGCGAATTCGTTTTGTTCTTTAGCTACTACAGTTCGGACTCAATGTCACGGTTCTAAATCTAATCTCACAAACTGCAATGTGAGACCGATAAATCACCAAAGAGTCCAAATTCGGCAAATCGTTTTGGAAAACTGATTTTTATAAAGAAGTGCCCAACATGAACTGCTTTACCAGATACAGAGTCGCCACCTAAATATTTTATTTTGGGAAATTTAGGAAACCCTGACTCGTGCCTAAGGCCACGTGTCCATCATCACCAAAGTTGCCTCGGCTCGGGAACTTGGGTACGAGAGGGGGAGGTCATGCAATGAGCACCCCTGCTCGCCCGATCAAAGATTGGCCTTTACTAACATGATATCTTGTTTTTGAAAACACATGTGTTCTTATTCCGCTTATTAACCTAGAATTACTATGTGATGCGCACAACATACAAGTATAGACTAGATCGCCTAAGTTGGAACAAAACATTGCATGTTCGTTTGTTTGAAAACAGTTTGAAGTTTGCTACTCACAAGTAGGCTAAGTCGAGGATTTCAATGAATTGTTCAAATTCAAGCAATCCAACCTTCACCTACAAGCATTCATGCAGTTAATCACTTAAGCAGTTAGCCTCATGGCAAGCATGCTATCGTGGTAATATACACATCTCATGCAGTATTGTAGACGTCCCCGAACGCCCCGGGAGGACGAGTCCCGTTCTGTTCATATTGGATTCACTACAGTTCAGGACTCTCAAATTGTCATGGTTCTTAATCTGAACCAAAGAGTCCAAATCTGACAAATCGTTTTGAGAAACAGATTTTTGAAAAGAAGTGCCAAACATGGACTGCTTTGCCAGATACCGAGTCGCAACCTAAATATTTTTTAAGGGGAAATTTAGGAAACCCTGACTCAGTGCCAAAGGCCACGTGTCCGTCATCGCCAAAGTTGCCTCGGCTCGGGAGCTACGGTACGATTGGGGAAGGTCAGCTATGAGCACCCCCTCTCGCCCGATCCGAAGATCGGCCTCTACTAACCGTGATATCCGTTTTTGAAAACATTACGTGTTCTTATCCCGATTACTAGCCTAGAATTACTATGTTATGCGCACAGCACAAAAGTATAGACTAGATTGCCTAATTTGGGAATAAACATTGCATATCCGTTTGTTTTGAAAAAATATTTTGAAATTTGCTACTCGCAAGTAGGCTAAAACACGGATTTCAATGAGCTATTCTAACTCAGACAATCTAACCTTCACCCACAGGCATTCAAGCAGTTATATCACATAAACAGCTAGCCTCATGGTAATCATGCTATCATGGCAACACTCACACGCATGCAAGGATGCTAAAGCATAAATACTTACATCGTATTTCGTGCCAAAACAAAGAACTCGTTAGCAATCAATGCATGATCCAAGTCCATGTTTAAATGTCTAATGCAACGCATACGGAATGTCACAAGAGTAGGCTCGGCTAGTCTATGAATGACATGTGAAAATGCACAAGTAGCATGTATTCAAGTTAGATTTGAAATACTAATGCAGTTAGCATGATGCGCCGAGCCCGGTGCATGCAATATTGATGAATGATGCACGCATGCATAGCATAAGATATGCTAAATTAAACATGACCTATTACTAACCATCAAAGCAAGTAAGTAAAAAGGGAGAAAGAAGTGGGGCTTGGAAGACATGCACACACTCACCCACACTTATTACAAATTCACCCTCGCTCGGAGGGACCAAAAGAATAATACAATTCGAATAATGAATTAACTATCCTAGCTAATTAATTATTACAGACCAACTAAATTAATTAAACAAATTAATTAATTTAAGAAAGCAAGAAAAAGGGCCTCGGGAAGAGGGCTCAATGCACGCGTGCTCGGGTCTTGCTCGGAAGTCCGCTGCTATGCATAAGCTGCCTCTGTTTTTCCCTGCTATACTCCTCTGAAAACTGCCAAAGTATCAGAATTGCTTCCCTGGACATTGGGAGACACCACCGGCTGAGGAGAATGGCCACCGGTAGTAAGATGTGATCATCGGCTATTGATGAAGCTATCGGCCGCGGATTTATGGTCGGTCGGCACTGAACACTGCCGGTCGGCCAAGAATGTCTGCAGAACCTGGAATTGACAGCAGCAGAGGGCAAGGCACAGTATGGCAATGCATTTCAAGCAATGTATGCACCGACCATATCCCTTATCATGTTTATGACTCAAAGGGACATGGTCCTTGGTTCTTGGACCATCAAGCGCGTATTTCAATGCGTGATAGCCCAAGAGACCAAGTTGTGTATTTTTCATTTCAAATGTAATGCAATGCACATAGTCAAACCAAGGGGCTTCTACCTCTATCATGACTCAGTTCAAGAGGTGAGGCAGTGCATGCACAATGCAATGCAACCTAGGCATGCGAGCTAAGGATGCAACATGGCAATGCAATGTGTACATGCAAGTATGTAAGCAGCCATGCGAGGTGAGCATGCAAACAAGCAAAGAGATGGACTTAAACATAATTAGGCAATTCTCAAACAAGCCTAAATCAGTGGCCAAAGTGCTCAAACATGGAGGCCAACACACGCACACACATGCACATGTTAAAGGGCTAATACTTAAGCACAAAAGGGGCGACTCAAGCACACTTGAAAGAGGCATGACATGGACAACTAGCATGTAAATTAAGCTTTGCAAATCATGCAAGAACATGGTGCCAAACCAACCCAAACAATGTAATCAAGGTATGCAAGCAAAGTCCAAGATTCAAAGCAAGCTAAAGGGGTATTGAACCACACTTAACAAGACCAAACATGGCATGAATTCAATGACCCAAAACAGAGTTTTAGCACATAAAACAAGGCCCAAAAGATTACTTAGATGACATCTAAATAACTTGAATTCAAAAGCATGCACAATGACCAAAACATGGAGCATGCAACACAAGCCTTTGACACATCAAAGGGACCATGAAATACAAGCATACAAGCATACTAAGTGGGCTGAAATGACATGGAAAATGGTCCCAACCCACTAAATCAAAGCAAGTAATGCATGCTATGCGCTCACACCCTTAAGGCCAACAAGCCAAAAATGCAAAGGGGCTATACAATGCATGCCAAAGTCGACTCAAACAACTAGGGACAAACCTTAATCATGGCAAAATAAACATGAAAGCTTCACAAAGCCAAGCCTAAAACATGCTAGAACAATGGTTTACAATCTAAGGCATGTTAAGGCAACAAAATGGCATTACAAGGCATGTATGCTAAGCAAGCATGGTGTACCAAAACCAACTTAAAACAATGTTATTTCATGGCAAAATAAGCATAAATAACAGCTAAGGCATGGTCAACAAGAGCCTAAGCTAGGTGCTCCCTCAAGAGGCAAAAATGGTCCTTTTCAAGGACAACAAGGAGAGGGGGTGGCCCTCTCCTTCTTGGGACCTCAAGGCACCATCCTTACCATTGAAATCCCTCAAGATTTTAGTGGTGAGGAGTCCCAAACACCAAAGTCCCAGAGCTCACACAAAATAGCCCAAAACAAGGGCCAAACAAGGCTTAAGAGGGGTCAAACAACCCCAAAGCCTAAAACACTCTTAACAAACTATTTAGAGGCCTTAAAAACAGAAATTTTATGTATTATATGCAAAGCCAAAAAATAATTGCAAGATAGGTAAAAGTAGTGTGCAAAAATGAGGTAAAAAGGGACTAGTTTCTTACCCTTGAAGTCCTCCTTCACAAATGATGATCTTGTTGCCTCCTTGAGCTCAAATCCAGTCAAGAATACCAAGAACAACCCTCTGGTCCCTCAACAACCAAGAGAAGGTGTAACACTATGTGTTTGTGTGCAATAGTATGGACAAACACATACTAGACACACACAAGAGAGATATAGAGATAGGAAATATGTATCAACCCTAACCCTAATCCAGAACTCCCTCTGAAATTTTTTGTAACCCTAATGCCAAGAGAGGAAGCCTCTTCTTCTAGGCAACTCCCTCTTGTAAGGCTTCCAAAACAAGCCATCCAAGAGGGAAATCCCTCCATACACGTGTGTGGAGGGGAACAGAGTGGGTGCCAGCTATCACAGCTGGCACAAAATATCTACTAAAAGTAGATGAACAGTGATCGGTCATTCAAAATTGCCATTTTGGCAAAATAAATGGCCGACCGGCAATATACATTGCCGATGGCATAAAATCACTGGCCGGTGGCCTCAAGCCATGGCCGGCGATGTGTGGGGATGCCTCACAAGGCATTCCTTGCCCCTCCAAGGCAAAACACAAGTGTTTGGTGCAAAACCAGACACACCACGGTCGAATCGAGAGATCCTGAGGCAAGGTGCGCAACCGAGACCTCCGGGAACTCAAGACGAACACAAACAAGGGTAATCACCAAGTGTTCCAATGGTGACGTCCAAGTCTTGAGGACGGTCAAAAATGGGGTGTCTACAGTTGCCCCTCTTTGACAGAACTCGAAAGTCATAACAATGACGGGAGTGAATGTCAAAGCCCAGAGACGACCTATTTTTGATAAGGCCGATGACTCAGACAAACATGTAAGACAAACAAGATATGCGCCCGAAGGCGGGGGCAAGATGCAAGACAATGCACAGAGCCGGACATAACTTATGATCATGCAAAGAAAGCTGTAACGAAGCATAACATGCGACAGTTTTAAGCTAGCATACACCAAACTACACTACATTGCAGAAAGGATGTAAGAGAATTATGCAATTCTCGATACGTCTCACGCAGAGGATACAATACCTGTCCGATTCGTCTGGTTGCACCAGCCGCAAATGAACCGTACATACAATATCGTGTCTGCAAAGAAAACAACTTAACAGGTACAATGTTATTAGCAACATGCATGACAATGCAAAAATGAATGCAAAATGATATGCAATATATACAAAACAATGTATAAACAATACAAATGAAAATGCAATGTAATTGAAACAATGCAAACTATATGCAAAGCAATTGAATCATGATCCAATCATGAGCGGTTCAAAACCACACAAATGTCAAATAGATTGATGGAGGTAACAAGTCCGTCTACCATAGAACGGTCAACAGAACTATGAGTAATGTAGACGGACACAAGAACAAGTATTGGGGGGAATGACAAAGGTGGGGAAACGACCCACTGGGGAAAGGACTACGATCCTAATGCTGGATGCAACAATTACACTACAATGAAATATATAATAAAAATGCTGGGGAAATGGCAATGGATATGGCACGCGGGCCAAACCAAATCTTGCCTAGGCAAAGCATGTACGCATACAAGCCACGTCTAACATAGAACGGTCCACTGAACTATGCTTCGACACGAGAAGTATGGGCACATACCGGACCAAGCTCAACATGGAAAGGCGCAAGCCATAAATGAAAGGTGATGCAATGAATGCATGCAAATTACAATGCAATGTGCACTGGGATGGAAAAGATACGATGGATAAGGCACGCAGGCCAAACCAAATCTTGCTTAGGAAGGGCATGTACACGTACAAGCCGCGTCTAACATAGAACGGTCCACTGAACGATGCTTCGACACGAGAAGTATGGGCACATACCGGACCAAGCTCAATCATGGAAAGGCGCGAGCCATAGATGGAAGTGATGCAGTGAATGCATGCAAGCTACAATGTAATATTTACAAATATGCAATGGAATGGAAATAGAATAAGGCCTACGGCCAAGCCGTATCTTGCCTAGGAAAGGCATGGACACGAACAAATCACGTCTAACATAGAACGGTCATACAGAACTATGAGTGAATAGACGTAAAAAGTATGGGCACATACCAGGCCAAGCTCAACATGGAAAGGTGCAAGCCCTAGATGGAAGTGATGCGGTGAATGCATGCAAACTACAATGCGCTATTTACAAATATGCAAGGGAATGGATATTTACAGCGGAAATGCATGACATATGCATTATATTACGGTGAAATGCATGACATATGCATTATATACAATGATGCACGACATATGCACTATTTACAATGATGCATGACATATGCATTATTTACAATGTAATGCATGGCATATGCAGTATTTACAATGCTGCATGACATATGCACTATTTTTTTGATGAAATGCATGACATATGCAGTATTTACAATAATGCATGACAATGCAATTATATTTTTTTGTTTTGTTTTTTCTTTTGAAATGCAAATGCATGATGATGCATGATTTCGAAGTGCACGACAACGCGCGGCTTTTAAGATGCACGTGAACTTGAATATGCGACGACGCGAGTCGCTTGAAAAACATGTATAATGCAACTTATCAAAAGTCGTTCGGGCACGACAACCACCGAAGGACTTGCACCTTCAGAGGATTTAGGGTCTCCTAGACCGTAAAAATTCTCGATATGTCTCACTCGGAGTATACCATACCTGTCCGGTTCGTCGGGTTGCACCAGCCTTAAATGAACCGTACATACAATATCGTGCCTGCAAAGAAAACAAACTTAACAGGTACAATGTGATTAACAACATGCATATTAATGTACTTGAAAATGCATGACAATGCGAAGCAAGTGGGAAGCATAACAATGCTGTGAAGGCACAGACATGTAAGTGGAGCACGCGGTCTACGCAGGCAACGAAATTGATCATAAGCATGCGGTCTACGCAAGCAATGAAATTGGTTTCAAACGTGCGGTCTACGCAAGTAATGAATTGATTACAAACATGCGGTCTACGCAAGCAAAACATGCGGTCTACGCAAGTAATGAAATTGATTACAAACATGCGGTCTACGCAAGTAACGTAATTAATTATAAACATGCGGTCTACGCAAGTAATGAAATTGATTACAAACATGCGGTCTACGCAAGTAGTGTGATTAATTATAAACATGTGGTCTACGCAAGCAAAACATGCGGTCTACGCAAGTAATGAAATTGATTACAAACATGCGGTCTACGCAAGTAACGTAATTAATTATAAACATGCGGTCTACGCAAGCAAAATATGCAGTCTACGCAAGTAATGAAATTGATTACAAACATGCGGTCTACACAAGTAGTGTGATTAATTATAAACATGCGGTCTACGCAAGCAAAACATGCGGTCTACGCAAGTAATGAAATTGATTACAAACATTCGGTCTACGCAAGTAACGTAATTAATTATAAACATGCGGTCTACGCAAGCAAAACATGCGGTCTACGCAAGTAATGAAATTGATTACAAACATGCGGTCTACACAAGTAACGTAATTAATTATAAACATGCGGTCTACGCAAGCAAAACATGCGGTCTACGCAAGTAGTGTGTATGAGAAGAGTTGAATGTACACATGTAAGTAAAAACATGTTATTCACGATGCTGGAATGTAAAGTACTGTAACACAGTATAATTGAAACGATTTGTGGAATCCACAAGACATGAAAAGGATACGGGAGGGGACGCTCTTCGTACGTACCGAGCATCGCTCGTAGAAGTTGTGGCCTGAGGTCAACTCGAAGGTTCACATTTCGAAAGTGTGCTTTCCCGCATTGTCTCGAGTGATGAAGGTGCCCTGAACCACACATATAACCCAAAAAAAGGATGTAGGAGGCTCCCAAACCACTGTAAGAGACCACCAGATACCCACCGGCCATCAAAATGCATCACCGGCCGTCCATCGGCCATCATACAATTTCCATTGGCAAACTATTTTGCCGACCGGCAAAGAGTGTGGCCGACCGGCAAAAAGTCCCTGTATCGGGGCAATTTTGGCATTTCACTACGGGCCTTTTAAAATAGGGCTTCTGGCCCTATTTTCTTTACTTCTCCTTGCTCGACATCTTCTTCTCTCTCTCTCTAAAATATTTTCCGAGCCTTATTTCCTCATTTTCCTTGGCTTTTGGCTCCGTTTCGTCGTTCGATTCGCGTTCACCCTTGCGTTTCGAACGTTTTGAACCAATTGAAATTTCATTTCGGTGTTGTTTTTTCGATTTCCGCCACTCGGGGCTTGTTTCCCTTGAGTTTTTCTCGATATCTGTGCCTTTTTCGCACTTCGGCTTTTTCGGCCTTTTCCGGCCCTCTCGGGGTTGACGTTTTGTTGACTCTTCACATTCTCGTCCGGTTTTTCGTCTTCCGGCCATTTTCACATTCTCTTCGAGATGGCGGACGATCTTCCACAGGGCGGGACCCCTCCAGAGCTCGAGATGGATCCCGAGGTTGACCCCTTGCCACTTCATATCCGGCTGTTCGATCCGGAGACCTATAGGCCTGCGGTTCATGTGATGCTCCCCGATGGACTACGCCAGTTCCGGAGCTTCGAGAGGGGCGTGGCACCCGAGCGTCTCCTGCGTGAACCCACCTCCCATCTGTCCTTCGACGCTTCCGAGGTAACATTCTTTCTTCTGTTTTATTATTTTTCGCAATGTAGAACATAACTGCCATTAGTTGATTCTGTTCTCTAACTGCTTAGCCCGGATGCACCGATACACTGTACACTGTAGTTGATTGCAAACAAACTTACAACCGATATCTGTTTGAAACTTACACGTGCACACACACTGCACTGACCCTAAATCACCCAAACACACGGCGCACACTGTATTTTACTGCATACACACTGGTACCCAGTATCTGCTTGAGTCTGAAAACATGCACACATGCTGTATTTGCCCTGAACCACTCAAACATGCTGACACATCACACGTTGTAGTTCACTGTAAGTACACCGGCACCCGATGTCTGTTCGAATTTGAAAACATGCGCACATGCTGTATACCTGTATGCTTCTTAAAACTGCGTTTTGAATATTGCCTCGCAATTGTTGTTTTTTATTAAAGGGGGATTCCCATACCATCCGCGGGTATGGGAATATCGTTGCTCGGGATTGGTACATAGAGCTGCCAGACGCGGTTCGTCATATCGTCGACGAGGCCGGTTTCGGCATCTTATGCAGAGGGCTCTCCCAGCTTACGACCTGCAGGCCCTTGCTTGCCGCTTTAGTGGAGAGGTAGCGGGATACCACCAACTCCTTCCACTTCTCCGTCGTGGGGGACATGACGATGACCCCTTACGATTTCTCGATGCTCACCGGCATCGGGGTAGAGGGTGATCCGATCCCCTTCAATACCGATACGGATGAGTGGGACGCCGCCCAGCTGTACCTGCTCGGCACTCAGCTACCCCTTGCCCGGGCAGGGTTTGTCAGGTACTCTTGGTTCGAGAGCCATTTCCGGATTCAGCCAGCCTTGGCGGAGGAGGCGCAGATGACCCCAGAGGAGGTGGATCAGTATGCGCGGGGCTTCATCATGTTTTTGCTCGGGACGACCCTTTTCGCCGACTGGGCGAACACCGTGCCTCTATGTCTGTTGAGCGCATTGGTGGATGTCAGGCGGATCCGCCGCTATGACTGGGGTGGCGCCGGCTTGGCCACTTTGTATGGTTACATGAGCTCTTCTTCCCACCTCAGCGGACAGCTTCTCGGCGGCTATTGGCGAGCTTGGGAGGTATATCTTCTTCCCCTTTTACATTTCTGCTTCACGTTTTCTGTATTCTGTACACTGCACACACCACGGTCTGCCTCTCACTGACTATATACTGCGCACGCGGCACACATATACTCTACTTTACTTTGACTGTATACTGCACACACTATATACTCTGTACAATACACAGCATAACACACGGCTCTGCCATTTCTGCTTTATTCTGTATTTTGCTTTATCTGATAGTCATACTTATATATGTTCTGTAGTTGTGGGTGTATGCCTACTTTCCCAAGCTTGCCCCAGTACCTGATGTGGAGACCCCACTTGGCGTCCCCTTTTCTCACCGCTTTGATGTGCGATGCGTGCGGAGGCCACGGGAGTCTTTTATTTTCTTCCGCCGCTACTTCGACACCATTACCGCCGCGGAGGTATGTTCAACTTTAGAATTTGCTTAGGCTTCGCTTAGCACTGTATGTTTGATAACAGATAGATAACAAACTGCATATTTACCCGCAGATCATCCAGCAGCCCTGGGCTCCGTTGCCGGCCGTGGTAAGGGATCACTACGAGGGCGCAGGGGAGACTGCCCGTTGCCGAATTTTGTTGGAGGGCCCGGTCTGTGGGGCTTGGTACCTGGGCGAGCGTTTCTTGCGTCAGACCCTGGGTTTACCGGAGCAGATAGTCCCAAGTCCACCTCCTGTCCATATGAGAGATACTGAGAGGTTCATCGCCCAGGAGATGGCCGATTACACGATCGGCTGGGACACGGGGGACTTCAGGGGCAAGGGAAACTTCAGAGAGTACGTCCAGACCTACATTATGCGGCCTCTGAGCGGTGGTCGCCGAGCTGAGAGAGGGGGACCTGCGGCGCCAGTAGCTGGAGCAGGAGCTGGGGCAGGGACGTCGAGGATGGCTCGTGTCCGTGGCAGGAGCGGAGCTCGGAGGGGTCGGGGGGTTAGCTGGCCAACTCTACCCACTATACTGACATGCCGAGGGCAGGGTGGGGCGACGTACCAGATTCCCTTTGCTCCTCCTCCAGCTGACCATGAGTTGGTTGGGTTCTATGACTTACCTCCGGTATGTACTACTTCATCTTGCATTTTATTTCAGTTTATTTTGATATTCCGCAGAATACTGATGCCTTTGATACTTTTGCAGGCGTCCTCCGAGTACACCCGGCAATCCCTGGAGTTGAATGCCTCCATGATGGGGATGCTACAGCGGACCTTCGACCTCTTGGCCCTCTATAGTATTCCGGTATGTTCTTCTGGTCACGGCCTCAAACCATACTCATAAGCTGCTTCACATAATCTGGTGCACAACACAACACTTGATAAGCTGCTCACGTCATTCATACACTGTACTCATATACTGCATTCTGCACTGATAAACTGCTCACGGCATTTGCACACTGTACTCATACACTGCATTCTGCACTGATAGACTGCTCACGGCATTCACACACTGTACTCATACACTGCATTCTGTACTGATACACTGCTCACAGTATTCTAATGTATTTGCCTTTTGTGCTTTTCAGCCTCCCTTCCAGATTCCTCCGGTGGGTGGCGCTCCGGTTGGGCCCTCTATTCCTGCTCGAGGAGGGCGTGGAGACGCTGTACGTCCCCGTACCAGGGCGAGGCGTGTTCATGTTGGGAGTAGCTCTCAGGCGCCGACCCCTGATGATGGCGATGATGATGATGATGAGTCCGAGACAGAGGTAGAGGCCGGGTCATCTGAGGAGGCTGGAGACGACTCGGACTCAGGCTCAGATGGCGATGCTGATGACGATGCCCCTGGACCTTCGTCCAGGAAGAGGGCGAGGAAAGATCCCTGGGCCCGAGACTACTGATGATGATCCAGATTGCTGTTTTTCTTCTTTTTTGTACTCTTTTTTCTTTTCTTTTTCTTCCTTCTCTTTGCTGGTAGTTAGATTACCTTGTACTGCCATAGGCAGATTTTTGTTTTCAAAGCTATGTACTTGAAAAAGATAATGAAATAAACAAACGTTTTGCTTAAAAAGTGTTACATTTACATATCTCATGTATTGCATCGCATCACATCATGTTACACCTCAATGTGAATGGAATTGACCTGTTGTCTGAAAAATTGAGCATTTGTACTGTAATGATCAGATAACCAAACGGCCTCATAGCAAAACAGCCCAAGCAACACACTGCTCAAACTGAACGTACAACCCATACTCTGTTGGGGATTAGTCTGCATACAACCCCTAACACCACACTCGGTTCATTCTGCACACAGTAAATCCTGAACAAACGGCCCAATCTGACAAGACGGAACACAAAGATGGAACCAGTTGAAGTTGAAGCACGCTCAGATGCCCCGAATTTTTTTTTTCTTCTTTTGCTTCGCACAGATGTAGAGAATGGCACAACACTCTGAGCATAAACAATTTTTGAAATAAAAAAGGATTTTCAACCGGGGCATCGAGCCTACAACTGAACAAAGCAAGAAGGACTCAAACAAAAGGGTACACAACCTAAACACAACGAGACACGCTCGGAAAAGACCCAAAACAAGAGTTGAGGTGAACAAAATGAAAGACACGACACGCGGACATGTTCAACGAAAGACCTCAAATCTCGAGGAGCCAGTTCCTCCGGGTATGTTTCCCACCCTTTCTGATTTGTGATTCTCACATCACTCGGCCCTCAGGCTTGGTTTTTTCCTCTCAAAACCCTTTTTCTTACTTTTCTCTCAACTCACACCTCTCTATTCTTTATTCTCTCATTTTTCGTCCCTCCCCAAGGTGATTGATGAATGAATAAGAAGTTGCGGGTTCATGCCCAACGCCGTTAGCTCACAGCTATTTCTTCTGGTGGGTAGAGTGCCCTCCTGGCAAGTATGTTGACGACGGGGGAAAGACAGAACGCCTGACTCAACTGTGCCCCTAGTTCATCATTTTGACCATTTTTTTGTTTTGGTTTCTACGAAAACAATTTTGACCAATATGAGAGTTAGATTAACATACTTGTTCGATTTTTGATTTGAAAACCATGCAAGTCAAACTATAAGCACTGAAAATTTTCCTTTTTGGGTCCAAGAAAATGGTCCAGTTTTGGAAAATGGAATAGTTTTCGAGAAAATAGTCAACCTCAGTAAAAATTCTCAAGAACTATATTTGCAAACGGCCGCCGCCCAACGAGCGCGGAACTCATTCTCGAGATGCACAACCTCGGATCGGAGGCAATGGAAAATTACCCCTTGTTTGAAGGATGCTGCATGGCAACAGAAAGTTGCCCCTGGTTTGAACGGCGACTCATGGCAACGGAAAGTTGCCCCTTGTCTGGATGATGTCGCAGCAGTCCGCAAACAGTCTTCATTGGTGGTGGTCGAACTCTTGGACACGGAGATGACGAAGACGGTCATAATCAATATATGGACACAGTCACTTTGGAAGTGTTGGCGACTAGACTTTGGGACGAAGTTGCCTATGTATCCGGTTGTCACAACCGAACTATTGGATTTGGGGAGGGCAAGAACAATCAAAACCATTACATGGACTGAGGCGCTATGAAAGCGTTGAGGGCTGGACTTCAGGATGAACTTGCCTACGTATCCCAAACATGGAAATCAAGCCTTACGTAGTTCCGGTTAAGGTACACTCGGGTATTTTAACCTTCACTTTTCAGGCTCTAACTTTTGCCAAGGTGCCCGATGCAGGTTTTCGACCTTGCGAGCTTCTTTTCATTTTCTTTTTTTTCTTGATTTTTTCTTGATTTTTTGTATCTTTTCATTCTCTTTTTTTTTCTTTCTTTTTTTTTGATTTTATTTCTTCTCTTTTTTTGCATTCTTTGTATTTTTCTCTTGCTCTAACTTTTGCCTGGGTCGCCCTTCCGAGTTTTCGGCCCAGCGAGCCTCTCAAAGGGTAAAAGTGTAACAAGTCCATGCCAAATGGTTTTTGAAGTTGAAGCCTCTCTGTATCTAGGAGAACGGCTGTTGCAATGATTTGCAGAAGAATCCATCATGGTTGCTCCACGCGCTTCTCCTGGTGAGATCTAAACTTTTTTATTCGACTTTGGTGCCTCTTGTTCGAGGGCTGCTTCAAAACTAGCCACACGGTCCTCCTCTGACAGTTGACCGTTGAATGTTCCGAATGAGTTCGAGGTTCAAAACAAACAGGTCGAATCTTGAGGTCGAGAGTGATCCTAGGCTGCACCATCTCAGGAGCGATTCCACACAGGTCTTCACAGGATCGCGCAAAACATTTTGTTTTTGAAAGTTTTTTTTTTAAAGAAAGCGACAAATCGCTCGCGCTGAAGATGGTATGGAACCGGTCTGGATCAAGCCATGGTCCTTCCCAGTACTCACGCTGACAAGCATGATTTCATTCATTAAGGGCTTAGTATGCCTCTCTTTCTCTCAATTGATCAAATTTTTGCAAAACCGGAGGAATTGCTTCCTCTTCGTTTTTATCACAATGTTTCGAAAAAAGTTTTGAAGAACTTAGGTCAATGCAATAATTCTCAAGGCACAGAAGAGCAGGTAGAATGCAGGGCCATTCCATTCAAAACCTCTGGCACAACTAGCCCAAAACAAACAATAAGCACGGAAACATGATAGCCGCAGCTGTTTCATTCAGGTTTCTCGGATGTAACTGGCTCCACAGCAGAGACAAACTCAAAAAGAAAGCAAAAAGGTTATATACAAAAACGGTGTTCGAGGCAATAACCCCGGAATCACTCGACATCCGATACAACGGGACTCACTCGGTACCATAAGACAGACCCAAAAACAAAAAGACTGACTCAAAGCAAAGAGGCAGACTCAAAAACAAAACAGAGAACTGACTCAAAACCCAAGCCAGAAGCTACAAAACTGTATTTACAAATGCTCAAAAAGTGCGTGCCAGACGCCACATCTGAAATACACCGAGCGCCGCCCGCAGGTGGTCCAACCCCTGATCACATACACGCAGTATCCTCAAAGTTCAACAACTCGGTGGTAACAGACTTCACTAAGGCAGGTGGAAGAATGACCTCATTATCGATCAGATCCTGCACTTCATGGCGAAGGCAGAAACAGTTATCGGTGGCGTGACCGGTCTGTTGGTGGTACGCGCAGTACAAAGCAGCATCATGTGTGAGAGGGAGATTCTTCGGGAGAGGCCGAGGTTCAAGGGGTTTGAGGTGCCCCCTTTCGGCAAGAATCTGAAGTGCCTTAGACAGAGGCATGTAGAGAGCATGAAAGATCCTGCGCCCTCGGGGCAGGTACTTTGAAGTCTGAGTATTCTTACTAGACGCACTAGCAAAAAGGTCGGCAGGCACTGCCTTGGTTTTCTGATCTTTCCCAGGTTCAGGGTTGGGAATGGGAGGAACTGTTCTGGCATGACGGGGCCTATCCCGATTTTTTGACTGACTTGAACTACCCTCAGGTGGAGTGGGGAAAGCATCCTCCACAGTTTTTGCCACAACTGCAGATATCTGTTACTTGTTCATCCCCCCGGCTTTCAAAGCCTCGACTGCCCACAGCAGTTGTTCAATGGGATCGGCATCTGCCTTCATTTTGTTCTTGCCTCTGGCCTCAGCCTAATCGGGGGTTTGGGTTACTACACCAAAGCGAAGCCCGGTTGTTGCTGACACGTCGTTGCTGTAGCTGGAGGCAACCTCTGGTTGGCTGAACTCTATCACAATCCGCCCCAGTAGTGGGGGCTCCTGTGGTATGAAATTCTCGGCATACGGTGCCGCTGGCAGCGAAGCCGACATTCCATAGGCCAGATCGGCCACGGATCTCTGGAGGTCGCCTATCATTCCCATCAATTCAAATGTGGTGGGCTCACGAGCCTGATACAACTGGGGGGTCCAGACTGGGTGCGCGACAGGCGACCTAGGCGGATGCGATACATCAACATTGGTTTCATCCCGCAGGGTGATCCCTTGATCTAGCGTAGCTGTCATAACCAAAATCTCTTCTGAATTCTGCGTCATCATAAGTCTTGCCTCAGCAAGGGGGAACACTAGCTATTCCGTATCAATTCTCTGGACACTCTGAACTGAAAGGAAAAACAAACAGCATTTCAGCCCAAACAGATGAATCACAGGTGTAGCCGAACAACTGCACTCTACTACTGATCACTGTTCCCCAGAATCACTGTCCCCAAAACTGAACTTGATACCCGCAGATAACTGATTCTCATAAACTGACACTGATGCCCTCAGGTCTGATACTCAAACATGCGAACTGATATGTGTGTTCCCCTGCATAGATACACTCTAAAACACATAGCAAGTAAAGAGAGCCAAAACACCCCTATAGAGGGGTAGGGTTTCCCTGTCCAATTTTGTCAGGAGCTAGGGTCTCACTATGCACGTAGCAGTTTTCGAACAACCTAACATCGGGTAAGCAACCTGTCCTAATTTGGAATGGTCACTATGGATTTCGATATGCACTAGGTCGAATGGTCGAAAAGGGTGCCCCGGTAAAACCGGGGTTTGTGTTCCCATACTGTCAGAGCCCACAACCGGTCAGCCTTATGGCATGCTTTGACAAAGTCAAGCCTCTGGCAAACCGTTCAGGAATGACAGATGGCAAACACGGTGTCCTAGGCGCACCAATGCACATGCAATGCAAAGAAACACATAAGTGTAATCAAAACAGGATATCACGAGTTCGAGTCAAGCTCTCTAAAATCCCCAGCGGAGTCGCCAGAAACTGTAGACGTCCCCGAACGCCCCGGGAGGACGAGTCCCATTCTGTTCATATTGGATTCACTACAGTTCAGGACTATCAAATTGTCACGGTTCTTAATCTGAACCAAAGAGTCCAAATCCGGCAAATCGTTTTGAGAAACAGATTTTTGAAAAGAAGTGCCAAACATGGACTGCTTTGCCAGATACAGAGTCGCCACCTAAATATTTTTTAAGGGGGAATTTAGGAAACCCTGACTCGGTGCCAAAGGCTACGTGTCCGTCATCACCAAAGTTGCCTCGTCTCGGGAGCTAGGGTACGATTGGGGAAGGTCAGCTATGAGCACCCCCTCTCGCCCGATCCGAAGATCGGCCTCTACTAACCGTGATATCCGTTTTTGAAAACGTTATGTGTTCTTATCCCGATTACTAGCCTAGAATTACTATGTTATGCGCACAGCACAAAAGTATAGACTAGATTGCCTAATTTGGGAATAAGCATTGCATATCCGTTTGTTTTGGAAAAATGTTTTGGAATTTTCTACTCGCAAGTAGGCTAAAACACGGATTTCAATGAGCTATTCTAACTCAAACAATCCAACCTTCACCCACAGGCATTCAAGCAGTTATATCACATAAGCAGCTAGCCTCATGGTAATCATGCTATCATGGCAACACTCACACGCATGCAAGGATGCTAAAGCATAAATACTTACATCGTATTTTGTGCCAAAACAAAGAACTCGTTAGCAATCAATGCATGATCCAAGTCCATGTTTAAATGTCTAATGCAACGCATACGGAATGTCACAAGAGTAGGCTCGGCTAGTCTATGAATGACATGTGAAAATGCACAAGTAGCATGTATTCAAGTTAGATTTGAAATACTAATGCAGTTAGCATGATGCGCCGAGCCCGGTGCATGCAATACTGATGAATGATGCACGCATGCATAGCATAAGATATGCTAAATTAAACATGACCTATTACTAACCATCAAAGCAGGTAAGTAAAAAGGGAGAAAGAAGTGGGGGTTGGAAGACATGCACACACTCACCCACACTTATTACAAATTCACCCTCGCTCGGAGGGACCAAAAGAATAATACAATTCGAATAATGAATTAACTATCCTAGCTAATTAATTATTACAGACCAACTAAATTAATTAAACAAATTAATTAATTTAAGAAAGCACGAAAAAGGGCCTCGGGAAGAGGGCTCAATGCACGCGTGCTCGGGTCTTGCTCGGAAGTCCGCTGCCATGCATAAGCTGCCTCTGTTTTTCCCTGCTATACTCCTCTGAAAACTGCCAAAGTCTCAGAATTGCTTCCCTGGACATTGGGAGACACCACCGGCTGAGGAGAATGGCCACCGGCAGTAAGATGTGATCATCGGCTATTGATGAAGCTATCTGCCGCGGATTTATGGTCGGTCGGCACTGAACACTGCCGGTCGGCCAAGAATGTCTGCAGAACCTGCAATTGACAGCAGCAGAGGGGAAGGCACAGCATGGCAATGCATTTCAAGCAATGTATGCACCGACCATATCCCTTATCATGTTTATGACTCAAAGGGACATGATCCTTGGTTCTCGAACCATCAAGCGCTCATTTCAATGCGTGATAGCCCAAGAGACCAAGTTGTGCATTTTTCATTTCAAATGTAATGCAATGCACATAGTCAAACCAAGGGGCTTCTACCTCTATCATGACTCACTTCAAGAGGTGAGGCAATGCATGCACAATGCAATGCAACCTAGGCATGCGAGCTAAGGATGCAACATGGCAATGCAATGTGTACATGCAAGTATGTAAGCAACCATGCGAGGTGAGCATGCAAACAAGCAAAGAGATGGACTTAAACATGATTAGGCAATTCTCAAACAAGCCTAAATCAGTGGCCAAAGTGCTCAAACATGGAGGCCAACACACGCACACACATGCACATGTTAAAGGGCTAATACTTAAGCACAATAGGGGCGACTCTCAAGCACACTTGAAAGAGGCATAACATGGACAACTAGCATGTAAATTAAGCTTTGCAAATCATGCAAGAACATGGTGCCAAACCAACCCAAACAATGCAATCAAGGTATGCAAGCAAAGTCCAAGATTCAAAGCAAGCTAAAGGGGTACTGAACCACACTTAACAAGACCAAACATGGCATGAATTCAATGACCCAAAACAGAGTTTTAGCACATAAAACAAGGCCCAAAAGATTACTTAGATGGCATCTAAATGACTTGAATTCAAAAGCATGCACAACGACCAAAACATGGAACATGGAACACAAGCCTTTGACACATCCAAGGGACCATGAAATGTAAGAATACAAGCATACTAAGTGGGCTGAAATGACATGGAAAATGGTCCCAACCCACTAAATCAAAGCAAGTAATGCATGCTATGCGCTCACACCCTTAAGGCCAACAAGCCAAAAATGCAAAGGGGCTATACAATGCATGCCAAAGTCGACCCAAACAACTAAGGACAGACCTTAATCATGGCAAAATAAACATGAAAGCTTCACAAAGCCAAGCCTAAAGAATGCTAGAACAATGGTTTACAATCTAAGGCATGTTAAGGCAACAAAATGGCATTACAAGGCATGTATGCTAAGCAAGCATGGTGTACCAAATCCAACTTAAAACAATGCTATTTCATGGAAAAATAAGCATAAATAACAGTTAAGGCATGGTCAACAAGAGCCTAAGCTAGGTGCTCCCTCAAGAGGCAAAAATGGTCCTTTTTAAGGATAACAAGGAGAGGGGGTGGCCCTCTCCTTCTTGGGACCTCAAGGCACCATCCTTACCACTGAAATCCCTCAAGATTTCAGTGGTGAGGAGGCTCAAACACCAAAGTCCCGAAGCTCACACAAAATAGCACAAAACAAGGGCCAAACAAGGCTTAAGAGGGGTCAAACAACCCCAAAGCCTAAAACACTCTTAACAAACTATTTAGAGGCCTTAAAAACAGAACTTTTATGTATTATATGCAAAGCCAAAAAATAGTTGCAAGATAGGTAAAAGTAGTGTGCAAAAATGGGGTAAAAAGGGACTAGTTTCTTACCCTTGAAGTCCTCCTTCACAAATGATGATCTTGTTGCCTCCTTGAGCTCAAATCCAGTCAAGAATACCAAGAACAACCCTCTAGTCCCTCAACAACCAAGAGAAGGTGTAACACTATGTGTTTGTGTGCAATAGTATGGACAAACACACACTAGACACACACAAGAGAGAGATATAGAGATAGGAAATATGTATCAACCCTAACCCTAATCCAGAACTCCCTCTGAAATTTTGTGTAACCCTAATGCCAAGAGAGGAAGCCTCTTCTTATAGGCAACTCCCTCTTGTAAGGCTTCCAAAACAAGCCATCCAAGAGGGAAATCCCTCCATACACGTGTATGGAGGGGAACAGAGTGGGTGCCAGCTATCACAGCTGGCACAAAATATCTACTAAAAGTAGATGAACAGGGATCGGCCATTCAAAATTGCCATTTTGGCAAAATAAATGGCTGACCGGCAATAAAGAGTGCTGACCAGCAATATACATTGCCGGTGGCATAAAATCACTGGCCGGTGGCCTCAAGCCATGGCCGGTGATGTGTGGGGATGCCTCACAAGGCATTCCCTGCCCCTCTAAGGCAAAACACAAGTGTTTCGTGCAAAACCAGACACAACACGGTCGAATCGAGAGATCCTGAGGCAAGGCGCGCAACCGAGACCTCCGGGAACTCAAGACGAACACAAACATGGGTAATCACTAAGTGTTCCAATGGTGACGTCCAAGTCTTGAGGACGGTCAAAAATGGGTGTCTACAAGTATGTGTAGACGCGCCCGCGTGGGGCCTCATGCTACAGTTCGGACTCTCGATTTGTGTCACGGTTCTAAATCTTGTACCAAAGAGTCCAAATCTGGCAAATCGTTTTGAGAAAAAAACAGATTTTTGAAAGAAGTGCCAAACATGGACTGCTTTGCCAGATACAGAGTCGCCACCTAAATATTTTTTAATGGGGAAATTTAGGAAACCCTGACTCGGTGCCGAAGGCCACATGTCCGTCATCACCGGAGTTGTCTCGGCTCGGGAGCTTGGGTACGATCGGGGAAGGTCAGCTATGCGCACCCCCTTTTGCCCGGTTCGAAGACCGGCCTCTACTAACCGTGATATCTGATTTTGAAAACGTTATGTGTTCTTATACCAATTGTTAGCCTAGAATTACTATGTTATGCGCACAGCAAACAAGTATAGACTAGATTGCCTAATTTGGAAATAAACATTGCACATCCGTTTGTTTTTGAAAAAATGTTTTGGATTTTGCTACTCGCAAGTAGGCTAAAATACGGATTTCAACAAGTTTTCCCAACTCAAACAATCCTAGCCTTCACCCACAGGCATTCAAGCAATTTAACACATAAGCATCCAGCCACATGGTAAGCATGCTGTCATGGCAACACTCACACGCATGTAAGATGCTAAAGCAGGAAAATACTTACATAGTACTCCGTGCCAAGATAATAAACTAGTTAGCAAACATGCATGTCCTAGCTCATGTTAAATTGCCTAATGCAATACATACATGATGCAATCGAAGTAGGCTCGGCTAACCTAAGCATGGCATATGAAATGCGATCAATTGATGCACGTATTCAATTCAGAATCGAAATACAAATGCAGTTAGCGTGATGTACCGAGCCTGATGCATGCAATACGAATGCATGAATGCACGCATGCATTGCATATGGTATGCTAAATCAAACATGCCCTAATACTAACCATCAAAGCAGATAAGTAAAAGGGAAGAAAGACGTGAGGTTGGAAGACATACACACACTCACGCACACTTATTATAGATTTTCCCTCACTCGGAGGGACCAAATAAATAATACAAATTAATTAACTACGCAAGCTAGTTAAATATTACAAATTGCCTAATCAGCTAAGCGAATTAACTAAGACTAAGAAAAGCAGTAAACCGCCTCGGGAGGAGAGCTCGATGCAATGCATGCTCGGTCCTGTTCGGAAATGCACCGCCATGCATAGGCTACCTCTGTTTTCTTTCCTTTACTCATCTGGAGGCTGCTAAAACCTCAGGACTGCTTTCTTGGACATTGGGGAACACCACCGGCTGAATGGGATTGCCACCGGCAGTGAGATGTGGCCACCGGCCATTGGTGAAGCTATCGGTAGAGAATGGGTTGTCGGTCGGCACTTGACACTGCCGGTCGGCAGAGTGTTCCTGCAGAATCTGCAATTGACAGCAACAAAGGGCAAGGCAAAGCATGGCAGTACAATTCAAGGCATATATGCACCAATCATGTCCCTTATCATGTTTGTGACTCAAAAGGGCACGTGTCTCGATTCTCGGACCACCAATCACGCATTCCCATGCATGATGGCCCAAAGAATCAAGTGTGCAATTTTCATGTCAAATGAAATGCAAACCAAACAAACAAACCAAGGCCCAATTCCCATCACCAAGTCAAGGAACAAGGCATGCATGCAAGATGCAATGCAACCTAGGCATACAAGCTAAGGGTGCAACATGGCATGGCAAGACACTTATGCAAGCATACAAGCAAACATGTGGCCATGCAAATGGATGCAAAGATGGACTTATGCATGATTTGGGCAGCTCTAAATAGGCCCAAAACAGTGGCCAAAGTGACCAAAACAAAGGACTAAAACACATACACACATGCACATGTTAAAGAGCCAACAATTAGGCACAAGTGAGGCGACTCTCAAGCACACTTGAATGAGGATACAATGGACAATGAGCATACAACATAAGCTCTGAAAATCATGCTAAAACATGGTGCCAAACCAAGCAACAAGGCAAGCTAAACATGGAACAATAGTCCAAGCATGCAATAATGGCCCAAGTACTTGAAGTAAGTCAAAGGGACTTGAACCATGGCTAAGCCAACCAAGCCTCACAAGGCTAAGAGGGCTTAAGATAGGTTCAAGACAGACCTAGACCATGCAAAGGGGACTCTTAGATGGCATCTAAGTGGCTCAAATTCAAAGACATGCACAAATGCCAAAACATGGAGCATGCTACACAAGCTTTCAAAGCATTAAAGATGCGTCCAAGGTAAACATATAGGCATGAAAATGGGACTGAAATGACATGGTGGATGGTTCCAAATCATCAAATCAATGCAAAAATGTCATGCTATACATTCACATACTTAAGGCCAAAAAGCCGGAATGCAAAGGGGTTATACCAAGCATGCCAAATCTGACCCAAACAACTATGGGCAGACCTAAAACATGGCAAAATATGCACAAAAGCTTCACAAGACTAAGCCTAAAACATGCTTGAACAAAGGCTAACAACCTAAGGCATATTAAGGCAATAACATGGCATTACATGGTAGGTATGCTAAGCATGCATGGTGTACCAAAACCAACAATAAACAGATGCATATTATGATATAATAGGCACAAAAAACAGGCAAGGCATGGTCAACATGAAACTTAGCTAGAAGCTCCCTCAAGAGGCCAAAAATGGTCTATTTCAAGGACAACAAAGGGAGGGGGTGGCCCTCCCCTTTTGGAGACTTCAAGGCACCATTTTCACCACTAAAATCCCTCAAGATTTTCAGTGGTGAAGAGGTCCAAACACCAAAGTCTCGAAGCTCATTCAAAATAGCACAAAATGGGGCCTTTCAAGGCCTAGGAGGGGTCAAACACCTCCAAACCACAAAACACTCTTAATAAACAATCAAGAGGGCTAAAAGACAGAACTTTTTTGTATTATACACTAAGCTCAAAAATAATTTTAAGATAGGTAGAAATACAATGCAAGATTGGGGAATAAAGGGGCTAGTTTCTTACCCTTGAAGACCCCTTCAACAATGGTGCTCCAAAAGCTCCTTCTAGGTTGAAAACAGCTCCAAAACCTCAAAACCAACCTCTTAGAACCTCAGTAGTTAAGTGAAGGTGAAACACTATGTGTTTGTGTGCAATAGTAAGACACAAACACAATTTAACACACACAAGAGGGAGATATAGAGATAGAAAGTGTATGGTTTCTAACCCTAGAACTCAAGAACCCTAAAAATGGCTGTCTAAGCTCTCTAAAATATCTCAAGTGTCTAACCCTTGCAACAAGAGAGAAGACTCTCTCTTATAGAGCTTATTGTCTTGTAAAGCTTACAAGACAAGCTTCTAAAGAGGGAGATCCCTCCATACACGTGTATGGAGGGGAGCAAAAAGCAAGACAGCTGTCTTAAAATATCTGTAAAAGCAGATGCACAGTAGTCGGCCGGCCAAAGATGCCATTTTGGCAAAATTGAGTGCCTACCGGCACTAAATAGTGCCGACCGGCAATATACATTGCCGGTGGCAGCAAAAACCAACCGGTGGCCTCTAGCCACTGCCGGTGGTGTGTGGGGATGCCTCACAAGGCATTCCCTGCCCTTCCAAAGCAAAACACAAGTGTTTGGTGCAAAACCAGGCACTAAACGGTCGAGTTCGGAGATCCTGAGGCAAGGCGCGTAGCCGAGACCTCCGGGAACTCCAAACGAACACAAACATGGATGATCACCGAGTGTTCAAACGGTGACGTCCAAGTCTTGAGGACGATCAAAAATGGGGTGTCTACAGTTGCCCCTCTTTGACAGAACTCGAAAGTCATAACAATGACGGGAGTGAATGTCAAAGCCCAGAGATGACCCATTTTTGACAAGGCCGAAGACTTAGACAAACATGCAAGACAAACAAGGTATGCGCCCGAAGGCAGGGGCAAAATGCAAGACAATGCACGATGCCGAGCATAAGTTATGATCATGCAAAGAAAGCTGTAATGAAGCATACATGCGACAACTTTAAGCTAGCATATACCAAACTACACTACAATGTAGAAAGGATGTAAGAGAATTATGAAATTCTCGATACGTCTCACTCGGAGGATATAATACCTGCGCGGTTCGTCTGGTTGCACCAACCTCAAATGAACCGTACATATAATATCGTGCCTGCAAAGAAAACAAACTTAACAGGTACGATGTTATTAGCAACATGCATGACAATGCAAGAATGGATGCAAAACGATATGCAATATATACAAAACAATGTATAAACAATGCAAATAAAGATGCAATGTAATTGAAACAATGCAAACTATATGCAAAGTAATTGAATCACGATCCAATCACGAGCGGTTCGAAACCACACCTATGTCAAATAGATTGATGGAAGTAACAAGTCTGTCTACCATAGAACGGTCAACTGAACTATGAGCATCGTAGACAGACACAAGAACAAGTATTGGGGGGGATTGACACAAGTGGGGAAACGACCCGCTGGAAAAAGGACAACGATCCTAATGCGGGATGCAAAAATTACACTACAATGTAATAAGAAAGCTGGGGCAATGGCAATGGATATGGCATGCGGGCCAAACCAAATCTTGCCTAGGAAAGGCATGTACGCATATAAGCCATGTTTAACATAGAACGGTCCACTGAACTATGTTTCGACACGAAAAGTATGGGCACATACCAGACCAAGCTCGATCATGGAAAGGCGCAAGCCATAGATAAAAGTGATGCAATGAATGCATGCAATCTACAATACAACGGAAATGGCACGCGGGCCAAACCAAATCTTGCCTAGGAAAGGCATGTACACAAACAAGCCATGTCTAACACAGAAAAGGTGCCGCAACCCTCAAACCAACATACCAGCGTGGAATAGGCGCGTACACTTGCAGAACTGTGCTTTAACGTGAAAAGTAAGGGCACATACCAGACCAAGCTCAACCTGGAAAGGCGCAAGCCATAGATGGAAGGTGATGCAATGAATGCATGCAAGCTTCAATGCAATATCTACAAATATGCAATGGGATGGAAATGGATACAATGGATATGGCACGCAAGCCCAACCAATCTTGCCTAGGAAAGGCATGTACGCGTACAAGCCGTGTCTGACATAGAACGGTCCACTGAACTATGCTTTGACATGAAAAATATGGGCACATACCAGACCAAGCTCAATCATGGAAAGGCGCAAGCCATAGGCGGAAGGTGATGCAATGAATGCATGCAAATAACAATGCAATATGCACTATGTTCCAATGATGCATGACAATGCAACCATTTACGATAATGCATGACAATGCGTGTTTTTTTTTTTTTTTTTTTGAAATGCAAATGATGTATAAAATGCATGTTGCATGGAACGCGCGACGACACGCGGCTTAAGATGACGCAACTTATCAACAGTCGTTCGGGCACGACGAACACCGAAGGACTTGCACCTTCAGAGGATTTTGGGTCTCCTAGACCGTGCGTATTTAAGGTCTCGCCAGACCATCCCCATACCTGTGCGGTTCGTCTGGTTGCACCAGCCCCAAATGAACCGTACATACAATATCGTGCCTGAAAAGAAAGCAAACTTAACAGGTACAATATGATTAACAATATGCACATTAATGTACTTGAAAATGCATGACAACGCAAAGCAAGTGGGAAGCATAATAATGCTGTGAAGGTACAGACATGTAAGTGGAGCATGCGGTCTACGCAGGCAACGAAATTGATCGTAAGCATGCGGTCTACGCAGGAAATGAAATTAACAAATATGCGGTCTACGCAAGCAATACATGCGGTCTACGCAGGTAATGAATGCGAACAAACATGCGGTCTACGCAATCAAAACATGTGGTCTACGCAGGTAATGAAATTGAACAAATATGCGGTCTACGCAAGCAATACATGCGGTCTACGCAAGTAATGTAATTAGCATGCGGTCTACGCAAGTAATGAAATGGATTACAAACATGCGGTCTACGCAGGTAATGTAATTAACATGCGGTCTACGCAAGTGATGATATTGAACAATTATGCGGTCTACGCAAGCAATACATGCGGTCTACGCAGGTAATGAAATTGAACAATAATGCGGTCTACGCAATCAAAACATGCGGTCTACGCAAGTAATGTAATTAGCATGCGGTCTACGCAAGTAATGATATTGAACAATTATGCGGTCTACGCAAGCAATACATGCGGTCTACGCAAGTAATGTAATTAGCATGCGGTCTACGCAAGTAATGGAATTGATTACAAACATGCGGTCTACACAGGTAATGTAATTAACATGCGGTCTACGCAGGTAATGTAATTAGCATGCGGTCTACGCAAGTAATGATATTGAACAATACATGCGGTCTACGCAAGTAATGAAATTGAACAAATATGCGGTCTACGCAAGCAAAATATGCGGTCTACGCAAGTAATGTAATTGAACAATTATGCGGTCTACGCAAGCAATACATGCGGTCTACGCAGGTAATGAAATTGAACAAATATGCGGTCTACGCAATCAAAACATGCAGTCTACGCAAGTAATGTAATTAGCATGCGGTCTACGCAAGTAATGGAATTGATTACAAACATGCGGTCTACGCAGGTAATGTAATTAACATGCGGTCTACGCAAGTAACGAAATGGATTACAAACATTCGGTCTACGCAGGTAATGTAATCAACATGCGGTCTACGCAGGTAATGTAATTAACATGCGGTCTACGCAAGTAAAGATATTAACGTGCGATCTACGCAAGTAATGAAATGATTACAAACATGCGGTCTACGCAGGTAATGTAATTAACATGCGGTCTACGCAAATGGATGCAAGACAATGCAGGTCGCAAGGAATGTAAGACAATGCAAATGAGGCACGTATGCCAATGCAAGTGAGGCACACGTGTCGATGCAAATGAGGCACACATGCCGATGAGAACGAGGCACACGTGCCGATGCAAATGAGGCACACATGCCAATGAGAACGAGGCACACATGCCGATGCAAATGAGGCACACGTGCCGATGTGAACGAGGCACACGTGCCGATGGGAATGAGGCACACGTGCCGACGCAAATGAGGCAGACGTGCCGACGCAAATGAGGCACACGTGCCGATGGGAATGAGGCACACGTGCCGATGTAAATGAGGCACACGTGCCGACGCGAATGAGGCACACGTGCCGATGGGAATGAGGCACACGTGCCGACGCAAATGAGGCACACGTGCTCCATAAGATGCAAAATGATACAAATGAGACACGCATGCCTCATAAGATGCGAAATGAAACAAATGAGACACGCATGCCTCATAAGACGCAAAATGATACAAATGAGACACGCATGCCTCATAGATGCAAAATGAAACTAAGTGTGACACGCATGCCACACAGAACGTAAAATGATGCGAAGTGTGACACGCATGCCACACGGAATGTAAAATGTAAATGGACTTAAATGCGCAACAACGCACGTGTTTCGAAATGCATGACAATGCAAGGGAAGGGAATGCACGACAACGCGAATGATGCGCGAGGCGACGTATGTATTGGAAATACTTGACAATGCTTGTAATAAAAATGCAATGAAAATGCATGAGAGATGTGCATGATAATGCAAGGGGTGCGGGTTACAACGCATGTAGTATGTGCATAACAATGCAACTGTGAGGCGCATGATAGCGTGATATAATGCACTGAAATAATGCGATGAATGCGTGCAACGCACACGGGGTAACTTTTGGATCTTGTAAGAGGCAAAAAGGATACCAAAGGATACAACATTGCACGAGTTGGAGTGCCACGCATAGAAGACGCGGTCCGAGGTCAAAACGGAGGCTGGTTGAGCGTCGGGGATACACTTTCTTGCACTTTCTTAAGCTATGAAGACCAAAACCTGCTCATATGGCCTAAACAAGGTTATGGGAACACCACCGGCCGGGAGGGGAGGCCACCGGCTGTCCACCGGCTGAAGAATAACTCCATCGGCACAATATACTGCCGGCCAGCACAAAATATTGCCAACCGGCAAAAAGTTGCTGAGTCGGGGCAGATTCGGCATTTCACCTCGGGTGTTTTAAAATAGGGTTTCAAAACCCTATTCTTCATTTCCTCTCCGTCGAAAACTCATACACTCTCTCTCTAGAGCGTTTTTCTCTCCTCTTTTGCCCGTTTCTTCGCGTTCTACGCCCGTTTCATCGTCGGATTCGCGATTTTCTTCGCGTTTCGGATATTTTCAACCGAACAAAACTTTGTTTCCGTGCCTCGTTTGCCGTTCCCACCTTTTTGGGGTTTGTTCCCCTCGCTTTCTTCTCGATTTCCGTACCATTTTCATATCCCGGCCTTTCCGGCCATTTTTGACCTTCTAGGGAGTTGACTTTTCGGTTGTCTCTTCGTATTCTAGCCCGGTTCTCCTTCCTCCGGCTATATTCTCATCACTCTTGACATGGAGGATGACATTCCACGCAGTGGGACTCCCCCGGATCACGAGATGGATCCCGGGGTCGAGCTCCTACCTTTGAGTGGGCGCCCGTTTGACCCGGCGACTTACTGACCGGCGATCCATGTTCTGCCCCCTGACGGACTCCGCCAGTTTCGGAGCTTCGAGAAGCACGTGACACCCGAGCTATTACTGCGTGAGCCTACCTCCCACCTATCCTACGGCGCTTCCGAGGTAACTCTCTTTTCTCTGCTTTACTTTCTGCGATGTAGGGCACAAAACTGTCATAGCTTATTTATGCTCATTAACTGCTTTAGCTCAGATACCCTATATGCTGTATACCGTAGTTGATCGTAGACATACGTACAACTGATATCTGCTTGAAACTAACACATGCATGCACACTGCACTTACCCTGAATCACTCAAACACACTGCACTCACTGTATTTCACTGCATACCCACTGGTACCCAGCATTTGCTTGAGTCTGAAAATATGCACACATGATATACTGTACTGAACCACCCGAACATGCTGACGCATCACACGTTGTAGTTCACTGTAAGCACACCGGCACCCAGTATTTGTTTAAATCTGTCAAACTTGCACGCATGCTACATCTATACTGAACCACCCGAACACGCTGACGCATCACACGCTGTAGTTTACTGTAAGCACACCGGCACCCGGTATTTGCTTAAATCTGTCAAACTTGCACACATGCTATATCTGCTCTGAACCACCCGAACACGCTGACGCATCACACGCTGTAGTTCATTGTAAGCACACCGGCACCCGGTATTTGTCTGAATCTGTTAAACTTGCACACATGGTACATCTGTATGCTTCTTAGAACTGCATTTTGAATGTTGTCTTGTAATTGTTATTTTCTGTTTACAGGGGGATTCCCATACCATCCGCGGGTATGGGAACACTGGCACTCGGGAGTGGTACGGCGAGCTTCCTGGGTACGATCGGGGAAGGTCAGCTATGAGCACCCCCTTTTGCCCGGTTCGAAGACCGGCCTCTACTAACCGTGATATCTGATTTTGAAAACGTTATGTGTTCTTATACCAATTGTTAGCCTAGAATTACTATGTTATGCGCACAGCAAACAAGTATAGACTAGATTGCCTAATTTGGAAATAAACATTGCACATCCGTTTGTTTTTGAAAAAATATTTTGGATTTTGCTACTCGCAAGTAGGCTAAAATACGGATTTCAACGAGTTTTCCCAACTCAAACAATCCTAGCCTTCACCCACAGGCATTCAAGCAATTTAACACAAGCATCTAGCCACATGGTAAGCATGCTGTCATGGCAACACTCACACGCATGTAAGATGCTAAAGCAGGAAAATACTTACATAGTACTCCGTGCCAAGACAATAAACTAGTTAGCAAACATGCATGTCCTAGCTCATGTTAAATTGCCTAATGCAACACATACAGGATGCAATCGAAGTAGGCTCGGCTAACCTAAGCATGGCATATGAAATGCGATCAATTGATGCACGTATTCAATTCAGAATCGAAATACAAATGCAGTTAGCGTGATGTACCGAGCCTGATGCATGCAATACGAATGCATGAATACACGCATGCATTGCATATGGTATGCTAAATCAAACATGCCCTAATACTAACCATCAAAGCAGATAAGTAAAAGGGAAGAAAGACGTGAGGTTGGAAGACATACACACACTCACGCACACTTATTATAGATTTGCCCTCACTCGGAGGGACCAAATAAATAATACAAATTAATTAACTACGCAAGCTAGTTAAATATTACAAATTGCCTAATCAGCTAAGCGAATTAACTAAGACTAAGAAAAGCAGTAAACCGCCTCGGGAGGAGAGCTCGATGCAATGCATGCTCGGTCCTGTTCGGAAATGCACCGCCATGCATAGGCTGCCTCTGTTTTCTTTCCTTTACTCCTCTGGAGGCTGCTAAAACCTCAGGACTGCTTTCTTGGACATTGGGGAACACCACCGGCTGAATGGGATTGCCACCGGCAGTGAGATGTGGCCACCGGCCATTGGTGAAGCTATCGGCAGAGAAAGGGTTGTCGGTCGGCACTTGACACTGCCGGTCGGCAGAGTGTTCCTGCAGAATCTGCAATTGACAGCAACAGAGGGCAAGGCAAAGCATGGCAGTACAATTCAAGGCATATATGCACCAATCATGTCCCTTATCATGTTTGTGACTCAAAAGGGCACGTGTCTCGATTCTCGGACCACCAATCACGCATTCCCATGCATGATGGCCCAAAGAATCAAGTGTGCAATTTTCATGTCAAATGAAATGCAAACTAAACAAACAAACCAAGTGTAACAAGCCTGCCCGGGGGGGGGGACCTCATGCTACAGTTCGGACTCTCGATTTTGTGTCACGGTTCTTAATCTGAACCAAAGAGTCCAAATCTGGCGAATCGTTTTGAGAAACAGATTTTTGAAAAAGTAGTGCCAAACATGGACTGCTTTGCCAGATACAGAGTCGCCACCTAAATATTTTTTGTGGGAGAATTTAGGAAACCCTGACTCGGTGCCGAAGGCCACATGTCCGTCATCACCGGAGTTGTCTCGGCTCGGGAGCTTGGGTACGATCGGGGAAGGTCAGCTATGAGCACCCCCTTTCGCCCGGTCCGAAGACCGGCCTCTACTAACCGTGATATCCGTTTTTGAAAACTTTACGTGTTCTTAAACCAATTATTAGCCTAGAATTACTATGTTATGCGCGCAGCAAACAAGTATAGACTAGATTGTCTAATTGGGAAATAAACATTGCATACCCGTTTGGTTTGAAAATGCTTTGGAATTTGCTACTCGCAAGTAGGCTAAAATACGGATTTCAACGAGTTTTTCCAACTCAAACAATCCAACCTTCACCCACAGGCATTCAAAACAGTTTAACACATAAGCATCTAGCTACATGTTAAGCATGCTGTCATGTCAATATTCACACTCATGTGATATGCTAAAGCGGAAATACTTACATAGTACTCTGAGCCAAAACAAAGAACTTGTTAGCAAACATGCATGATCCAAGTCCATGTGAAGTGCCTAATGCATCGCATACAAAATGTTACTAGAATAGGCTCGGCTATCCTAAACATGTTATGTGAAAATGCACAATTATCACATATTCAATTTTTGATTTGAAGTATGAATGCAATTAGTGTGATGTACTGAGCCTAATGCATGCAATACAAATGCATGGATGCACACATGCATAGCATAAGGTATGCTAAATTAAACATGCCCTAATCTACCACCGTAAGCAGGTAAATAAAAGGGAAGAAAGAAGTGGGGTTGGAAGACATACACACCACCCACACACACTTATTACAGATTTACCCTCACTCGGAGGGACCGAATAAATATTACAAATTAATTAACTACGCAAGCTAATTAATATTACAAATTAACTAATTTAATTAACAAATTAAATAAATTAATTAAAGCAGGAAAACGCCTCGAGAAGCGTGCCGCCATGCGCAAGCTGCCTCTGTTTTCCTTCCTTTCCTCCTCTGGAGGCTGTCAAAGCCTCAGGACTGATCCCTTGGACAGAGAGGATCACCACCGGCTGATTGAAATTGCCACCGGCAGTGTGGTATGGCCATCGGCACAAAATTGAATCTGTCGGCAGAGAAAATGGTGCCGGTCGGCACATTACACTGCCGGTCGGCAGAGTATTCCTGCAGAACCTGCAACTCACAGCAACAGAGGGCAAAACAAAGCATGGCAACACAATTCAAGGCATGTATGCACCAACCATGTCCCTTATCATTGTGATGACTCGAAGGGACATGTGCCTCGGTTCTCGGACCACCAATCACGCATTTCCATGCATGATGGCCCAAAGAACCAAGTATGCAACTTTGATTTCAAATGTATGCAAACCAATCAAACAAAACTCCCAATCCCTATCACCCAAGTCAAGGGACAAGGAATGCATGTAAGATGCAATGCAACCTAGGCATACAAGCTAGGAATGCAACATGGCATGGCAATGAACTTGTGCAATTATGCAAGCATGCATGTGGCAATGCAAATGGATGGCAAAATGGACTTATACATGAACTAGGCAGCTCTAATATAGACCTAAAACAGTGGCCATAAGTGCTAAAGAGTGAGGGCTAAGTGGCATACACACACACATACACATAAGGACCAACACTTAAGCACAAATCAACCAACATTCAAGCACACTTGAAAGGAGGAAACATGGACAATTAGCATGTAACATGAGCCCTAAAATCATGCTATAAAATGATGCCAAATCAAGTTATAAATCAAGTCAAGCATGCAACAAATGGCCTAAGTGTTCAAAGTAAACCAAAGTGGCATTGAGCTACACTTAACAAGACCAAACAAGGCATGCATTAAGCGACCAAAAACAGGTTTATAGCACGTTAAAACAAGGCTAAAGGACTCTTTAGATGGCATCTAAATGGCCCAAATACAAAGGCATACACCATGGCCAAAACATGGAGCATTGCAACACATGCTTCCAAAGCATTAAAGAGGCATGCAAGGCAATCAAACAAGCATGGAAATGGGACTGAAATGGCATGTAGAATGATCCCAAATTGCCAAAACAATGCAAAGATGGCATGCTACACATGCACATACTCAAGGCCAACAAGCCCAAATACAAAGGAGCTATATCAAGCATGCCAAAATCAACCCAAACACTTATGGACAGACCTAGGACATGGCAAAATAAGCACATAATCTTCACAAGACTAAGCCTAAAACATGCTCCAACAAAGGCTAACAACCTAAGGCACATTAAGGCATAAACAAGGCATTACATGGCAACTATGCTAAACATGCATGGACTTCCAAAACCAACTTGAAATCATGTTATATTATGGATATATAAGCATGAAAAACAAACCAAACATGCTCAACACACACTCAAGCATAGGCTTCCTTAAGAGGCCAAAACATGTCATTTTCAAGGACAACAAGGAGAGGGGGTGGCCCTCTCCTTCTTGGGACTTCAAAGCATCATCTTCACCACTGAAATCCCTCAAGATTTCAGTGGTGAAGAGACCTCAACACCAAAATCCCGGAGCTAGCACAAAATGGCTCAAAAAGAGGCCTTTTGAGGCCTAAGGGTGGTCAACAACCCTCAAACAACAAAACACTCTTAATAAACAATAAAGAGGGCCTAAAAACAGAACTTTTTTATGTTATACAACAAGCACAAAAACAGCTCTAAGATAGGTATAAAATTAATGCAAGAATGGGGAAAAAAAGGACTAGAATCTCACCCTTGAAGACCCCTTCACAAATGGTGCTCCAATGACCTCCTTTGGCTTGAATCCAACACCAAAATCTCAAAACAAACTCTTTGGAACCTCAGCTCCAAGAGGAAGGTGAAACACTAGGTGTTTGTGTGCAATAGTGAGACACAAAACACCTAGTGTACAAAATAAGAGGGAAAGAGAGATAGAGAGTGTATATCTAACCCTAACCCTAGAAAAACCAGAGCTTTTGTCTGTATTTTCCTCTCCCAAAAATGTCTAAAAGCCCTCTCTTGCCTTAGAGAGAGCCTCTCTCTATATGCCTCTTATAAAGCTTACAAGACAAGCTTTGCAAGAGGGAGATCCCTCCATACACGTGTATGGAGGGGAGCAAAAGCAATACAGCTGTCTAAAAATATCTGCAAAAGCAGATGAACAGCAATCGGCCGGCCAAAAATGCCATCTTGGCCAAAAAGAGTGCCGACCGGCACAAAAAAGTGCTGACCGGCAACAAATAGTGCCGGCCGGCAAACTATATTGCCGGTGGCAGCAAAAGCCAGCCGGTGGCATTTAGCCACTGCCGGTGATGGGTGAGGATGGTCTACATGCCCCACTCTGCCTCTCCAAGGCAAGATGCAAGTGTTTGGTGCAAAACCAGACACTAAACGGTCGAGTTCGGGGATCCTGAGGCAGGGCGCGTGAGCCAAAACCTCCGGGAACTCCAAACGAACACAAACATGGAAGATCACCGTGTGTTCAAACGGTGACGTCCAAGTCTTGAGGACGGTCAAAAATGGGGTGTCTACACCAAGGCCCAATTCCCATCACCAAGTCAAGGAACAAGGCATGCATGCAAGATGCAATGCAACCTAGGCATACAAGCTAAGGGTGCAACATGGCATGGCAAGACACTTATGCAAGCATACAAGCAAACATGTGGCCATGCAAATGGATGCAAAGATGGACTTATGCATGATTTGGGCAGCTCTAAATAGGCCCAAAACAGTGGCCAAAGTGACCAAAACAAAGGACTAAAACACATACACAAATGCACATGTTAAAGGGCCAACACTTAGGCACAAGTGAGGTGACTCTCAAGCACACTTGAATGAGGATACAATGGACAATGAGCATACAACATAAGCTCTGAAAATCATGCTAAAACGTGGTGCCAAACCAAGCAACAAGGCAAGCTAAACATGGAACAATAGTCCAAGCATGCAATAATGGCCCACGTACTTGAAGTAAGTCAAAGGGACTTGAACCATGGCTAAGCCAACCAAGCCTCACAAGGCTAAGAGGGCTTAAGATAGGTTCAAGACAGACCTAGACCATGCAAAGGGGACTCTTAGATGGCATCTAAGTGGCTCAAATTCAAAGACATGCACAAATGCTAAAACATGGAGCATGCTACACAAGCTTTCAAAGCATTAAAGATGCGTCCAAGGTAAACATATAGGCATGAAAATGGGACTGAAATGACATGGTGGATGGTTCCAAATCATCAAATCAATGCAAAAATGTCATGCTATACATTCACATACTTAAGGCCAACAAGCCGGAATGCAAAGGGGCTATACCAAGCATGCCAAATCTGACCCAAACAACTATGGACAGACCTAAAACATGGTAAAATATGCACAAAAGCTTCACAAGACTAAGCCTAAAACATGCTTGAACAAAGGCTAACAACCTAAGGCATATTAAGGCAATAGCATGGCATTACATGGTAGGTATGCTAAGCATGCATGGTGTACCAAAACCAACAATAAACAGAGGCATATTATGATATAATAGGCACAAAAAACAGCCAAGGCATGGTCAACATGAAGCTTAGCGCGATGCTCCCTCAAGAGGCCAAAAATGGTCCATTTCAAGGACAACAAAGGGAGGGGGTGGCCCTCCCCTTTTGGAGACTTCAAGGCACCATCTTCACCACTAAAATCCCTCAAGATTTCAGTGGTGAAGAGGCCCAAACACCAAAGTCTCGAAGCTCACTCAAAATAGCACAAAATGGGGCCTTTCAAGGCCTAGGAGGGGTCAAACACCTCCAAACAACAAAACACTCTTAATAAACAATCAAGAGGGCTAAAAAAAAGAACTTTTTTGTATTATACACTAAGCTCAAAAATGATTTTAAGATAGGTAGAAATACAATGCAAGATTAGGGAATAAAGGGGCTAGTTTCTTACCCTTGAAGACCCCTTCAACAATGGTGCTCCAAAAGCTCCTTCTAGGTTGAAAACAGCTCCAAAACCTCAAAACCAACCTCTTAGAACCTCAGTAGCTAAGTGAAGGTGAAACACTATGTGTTTGTGTGCAATAGTAAGACACAAACACAATTTAACACACACAAGAGGGAGATATAGAGATAGAAAGTGTATGGTTTCTAACCCCAGAACTCAAGAACCCTAAAAATGGCTGTCTAAGCTCTCTAAAATATCTCAAGTGTCTAACCCTTGCAACAAGAGAGAAGACTCTCTCTTATAGAGCTTATTGTCTTGTAAAGCTTACAAGACAAGCTTCTAAAGAGGGAGCAAAAAGCAAGATAGCTATCTTAAAATATCTGCAAAAGCAGATGCACAGTAGTCGGCCAGCCAAAGATGCCATTTTTGCAAAATTGAGTGCCGACCGGCACTAAATAGTGCCGACCGGCAATATACATTGCCGGTGGCAGCAAAAACCAGCCGGTGGCCTCTAGCCACTGCCGGTGGTGTGTGGGGATGCCTCACAAGGCATTCCATGCCCTTCCAAGGCAAAACACAAGTGTTTGGTGCAAAACCAGACACTAAATGGTCGAGTTCGGAGATCCTGAGGCAAGGCGCGTAGCTGAGACCTCCGGGAACTCCAAACGAACTCAAACATGGATGATCACCGAGTGTTCAAACGGTGACGTCCAAGTCTTGAGGACGGTCAAAAATGGGGTGTCTAGAGTATGCTAAAGCATAAACAGTTACAGTGTACTCCGAGCCAAAACACAGAACTAGTTAGAAATCATGCATGACCCTAGTTCATGTTAAGATGGCTAATGCAACACATGCAAAAATGCAACTCAGATAGGCTCGGCAATTCTAAAATGGCATGTGAAATGCAACAATTGATACATGTATTCAACTTGGTATTGAAATACAATGCAGTTAGTATGATGCGCCGAGCCCGGTGCATGCAAGACAGATGAATGATGCACGCATGCGAAGTATAAGGATGCTAAACAAAATGTGCCCTAAAACTAACCATCGTAAGCGGTTAAGTAAAAGGGAGAAAGAAATGGGGGTTGGAAGACATGCATCACACACACGCACGCTTATTACAACAATACGCCCTCTCGTAGGAGGGTTTGAATAAAAACGAAACTAGCTAATCTAAGCTAATTAAACTAATTATTTCACAACAAAACTAGCTAACTAATCCTAGTTAACTAATTAAGAAATTACAAAACAAATAAGCAGCTAAACGCATTAACTACTTAGTTACAAAACCAAAGCATAAACTAGCTAAGCAAATTAGCTAAGTAAAGCAGTAAAGCAAGAGCTTCAAAGGAAGAAGAGTGCATGCATGCCCGGTCGTCTCGTTCGGAAATCTGTCGCGATGCCCCAACTTGCCTCTATTTTCATCTGTTCTCAGAACTTTGCACCAAGCTCCAAAAAGTTTCCAACTCACCTTGGAGACCTGTGGGAGGGCTGCCGACCAGTTGTTGAGGTTGGAGACCACTTGCCGACCACTTTTCTTGGCTGAGAACCAGAAAAAGTGATCGGCCAGCTAGTATTACTGGTCGGCCGACCTGTTTTTGTTGCCAAACTCCAATTTGCTACAACAGAGAGCAAGAAAGGGCATGACAATGTATTTGCAAGGTATGTGTGCACGACCACCCTCCCTATCATTTCATAAGCTCAAGGGAGTGTGGTTCTCGACCCTCGGGCCACCAATCATGCATCTCGATGCATGATGGCCGAGAAGCCAAACTGCACAATTCAATATTGAAATGAATGTACACATAAACACATAACGCGTAAAACTCTATCATGTATGATCAAGAGGGTCGGCGACCGAGAATTGAGGCACGTTTCATCACTTCAAGTATGAAACGTCCCTCGTTTCTCGTGTTTAGACTAACACCTAATCCAAACACAATGCAAAGTAACTCAAGCATGCAAACATGTAATGCAACTCAAGCATGCAAACAATCATGCAAGGGACAAGCATGCAAACAACATGCAAGGGACAAATATGCTAGTCATAATGCAATGCAACACAAACATGTAGATAACATGAGCATGCAAACAACAATATGGCATACACAATTCAAACAACATCGCATACACAATGCAATGTAACATAAGTATGCAAATGATATGCAAATAAACATGCTAAATGGACTTAAACTGAATGTGGACAGACCTCAACCATGCCCAAATCAGGGCCATAATGATGAAATGAAGGCACAAAAACATATGCAAGCATGCACATGCATTGGCCTATCAACTAGGCCTAAGAGCATGACTCTCAAGAGTGCTCAAAGAGTGACAAGCATAGAAGTGTAACAACACCAAATACACTCAAATAAGGTAAGGAATGATGCCAAATCATTCAATCAACACAAGTATAGCATGCTAGGGTCCTTAAAGCATAAAACTAGTAAAGAGGACTACAAAGAAGGCATGAAATACATGGCACAAATGCATGAACCAATCATGGACAGAGCTCAAATAAGTCAAAACAAAGACCAAAACATGATGAGATGAGGGCTCAAATGCCTAGGCATGCATGCATACATACTTGGCCACAAACAAGGCAACAAATGCACAACCCTTAGAGGCACTCAAAGCATGAAAGAAGTGGGAACATGGCAGTCCTACATGCTCTGAAATTTCATGTTAAATGATGCCAAATCATGTACATGATGCAAATGAAGCATGCTATGGTGCCCCAAAACTCAAAGCTATCATAGGCACTTGCACTACAACTATGCGAAACATGAAGCATACGGCAAAGGCAATCCAAAATAGTCCTAGAACATGTCAAAATGATGCTAAAACATGTATGGAAGGAAGCCAAAATAAGCTAGCATGGTGAGCATGAAGCATGAACTATGCAAGGCCAAAATGGAGTGTTACACTACACCTACCAAGATCAAGCATGAGATGGCTTTGCCAACAAAAATCAGAGTTATATCATGGAAAAATAACCCTAAATAAACACTGAAATGATATCTCACAAGCTTAGGCATGAAGGCATACGCAATGTCTCTTTCTTAAGGCATAAAGGACCAACCCTCCAACACATTGAATAAGTGAAAGATGTGCGTGTATGACCATGAAACATGCACTAAAATCTCATAATAAATGATGCCAAATCATTCAAATAGGCTAAGTAATGCATGCTAGTGGACTTGATACACAAAGCTAACAAGCTAGAATGCATTATAGTTATACAAAGCATGGAATGCATGACCAAAACAACACAAATCAGAGCTAGAGCATGCTAAAACATGGGCAAACGTTTCTTAGAGTTAAGCCAAAAGCATGCTAGAATGACATATTAAAGCATGAGACACATTAGGCTAGTTCATGGAATTGCACTACAAGTGCAAGGAGCATGCATGGGGCCATCAAACCAAACCTTAATAGAGGTATAACATGGCAAAAAAACACCAAGAACATGCTGAGATAGACTCAAAACAAGCTAGAATGACATGCTACTTCATGATGCATACAATACTAGTTTGCAAAATTTACACTACAAGTGTACAAGGCATGCATGAGGTGACAAAACCAAACTAAAACAGTGGTATGACGTGCTGAAATAAGGCCTAAAATGGGCTGTGATGTGGCCAACACAAGCTTAACAAACATGCTCACACATGAGGCATATGAAGCAAGTATACAAAACACAAGGAGAGGGGATGGCCCTCTCCTATTTGGGACCTTAAAACACCATTTTCACCACTAAAATTCCTCTGGATTTCAGTGGTGAGAAGGCCAAAACAAGGTGATCCCAATAGCTTAAAAGGAAGGTCCAAAACAAGGCCAAACAAGGCCTAAGAGGGGGTAGACTACCCCCAACACAAAAGTGACCTTAAACAAACATGTTAAGGACTGAAAAATAGAAATTTTTGTAGTAGAAAGTTAAGCTTCAAACAGCATGAAAGTAGGGCTAAAATCTTAAGCAAAAATGGGGGTTAAAAAGGTTAGAAGCTCACCCTTGAAGACCACCTTCAAAGCTACAACTCCAGCAGCTTCTTTGAGGTCAAACCAGGAACTCCAAAACCAACCTCAAAGGACCTCAGCTCCAAGAGTATGGTGTTTGAGTTTGGGTTTGTGCGTTAAAGTGTGAAGAATATGCACTTTTGAACACAAAAATGAAGAACAAGAGTAAGATAGATACAAAGGTGTATGCATAACTTCTCAAGGAAAATTTTCTGAACCTAGAGGAGGAGGGGGGAGGTTCTCTCTTATAGAGAACCAAAAGCTAAGCTTGTTGAGCAAGCTTAAGGTTCAAAGCCATCCCTCCATACACGTGTATGAAGGATGGTTCTGGTGCCTTCCAGCTGCTACAGCTGGCCTCAAAATATCTCCAAAAAGGTGATGGAAAGCTGCTGACCACTTGAAGTGGGCGGCCGACCACTAGAAGTGACCTCCCAAGAATAAAAGTGGTCGGCCATAGGTGGGAGTGGTCTACACACTGAAAGTAAGGTAGTGGTATGGTGGCCGACCAGAAAAGGTGGTCCAAAGACCAAGAAAACCAGTTAGCTGACTAGAAAATTGGCTGGTAGGAAGAAAAGTGGTCTCCAAGGGGAAAAACTGGTCTCCCATCCTTGTACCACCTTCCAAACAAGGAAAACAAGATCTGTACCAAAAACAAACCAAAACGGATGCAAGACGAGACATCGGGAGGCAAGATGCGCAGCCGGGAGCCTCAAAAACTGGTCCACGAGCATCAAAAGTGGTCTCCCGGACCACAGTGTCCCTCTAGACAGAGGCAACAAGGCATGGTTCAAAAACCAAGCCAAACGGAGAACGTTAAGCGGTCTTGAGACAAGGCGCGCGGCCGAAGGCTCCGAAAATCGGAAACTAGTCTCCAAATGGGAAAAGTGGCCTACGACCACAACAAGTAGTCTACGGCCACAAAAGGATGGTCTACAAGACCTCTCCGTCCCTCCAAGTAAGAGAAAACAAGATTCGATCCACAAACCGAGCCAAAGCACAAAGAGTTCAGAGGCCCGAAGGCAAGGCTCTCAGCCAAAAACTCCGGAAACTCGAAATGAGCTCAAACATGCGTAATCACTGAGCGCTCAATCGATGAGGTCTGAGTCTTAAGGTCGGTCAAAAATGGGGTGTCTACAAACTTGTGTACTCAGTCTGGTTAAGACTATATATAACTTAGTCTGGCTGAGTGCTTCGCGCTCAGTCTAGCTGAGACTTGTGTAACTCAGTCTGGCTTAGTGTTTCACACTCAATCTGGTTGAGACTATATGTAACTCAGTCTGGCTGAGACTTGTGTAACTCAGTGAATATTGTTTAATTTTAGAGTCCAGGCATAACACAAATGATTAGAGTCTTGAATTGTTGTCATAATCCTGCGATCATAAGTACATGCATAGTATGGTAAGAGCAAAAAATGGACAAGTGTCCCGATCGCTAAAATGAAATATACAATAATTTGGAGCTAATAAAAAATCAAGAGGGTCGCTTCACTGAAAGTAGTGTCTCAGGTGTTCGACATTCCATGGATGGAGGAGGTCTCTACCTTCCATGTCTTGGAGACGGTATGTGCCATGGCAGGATTGTGATTTGACGATGTAAGGGCCTTCCCACTTGGCTGCCAGCTTGCCCTCAATTGGATTTTTGGTGGCGAGAATGGCTTCTCGTAAGACAAGGTCTCCCACTGTGAACACCCTTGGTCGGACTTTGCGATTGTAGTGCTTCCTTACTATCTGCTGATATGAGGCTAGTCGGATGACGACTGTGTCTCGCAATTCTTCGATGACGTATAAGTGGGCTCTGCGAAAGTCATCGTTGAGGTTTGGGTTAGAGTGGGGGACTCTGGGTGTAGGTAAGCCGATTTCCATAGGGATGACTGCTTTGGCGCCGTATGTGAGGTGAAATGGGGCCTCCCCAGTTGGGGTCTGGGTGGTTGTTCGATAGGCCCAAAGTACGTTGGGCAACTCATCTGCCTAGAGGCCCTTGGTGGCTGCCAACTTGGTCTTGATGATGTGCAAGAGGGATCGGTTAGTAACCTCCACCTATCTGTTGGCTTGAGGATGGCCTGGGGAGGAAAAACAGGGCTTGATGTTGAGTTCCACGCAGAATTCCCTGAACTTGGCATTGTTGAACTATTTGCCGTTGTCGGAGACTATGGCTTGGAGAATGCAAAAGCGGTACACAATGGATTGCTCTTTGATTTGGTGAGATTGATGGATGGGTCAGGTATTCGACCCGAATGTTGTGGCAAAGGTTCGATTGATCGGCTAAGGCTAACTATGCAATTTCGTCAGCTTAGGCATTTTCTGAGGGGGGGTTTGTGCCGAATACAAAAATTGTTAAAGAGGCAGGTCAGGGGAAGAGCAAGGCCTCTATATGATCGCATAGCTTCTTCTTTCGCATCAAACTCGCCTGTTATTTGGCCAATGACTAACTGAGAGTCGCTAAAGATTTGGAGATCGTCGACTCCGATATCTCTAGCCAATCGGAGACCCGCTATAAGAGCTTCATATTCGGCTTGGTTGTTGCTTGCTTCAAATAGGAAACAGAGGGCACATTTGAAAGACTCTCATTTCGGGGTTGTGAGGATTAAACTAGCACCGCTACCCTCTCTGCGGGATGAACTATCGACACAGAGAGTCCAAGAATGGGGGTCTTCCTCCTCAATAGGGGCATGTGCTGGAGGAGGCGGCGTTGAGAGAGTAATATTGGTGGATTCTACGATGAAATCAGTGACAGCCTGGCCTTTGATGGCTGTTCATGGTCGGTAAGAGATGTCATACTGACTTAATTCAACGGACCACCGCATGAGCCCACCTGAAGATTTTGGTTGTTGCATAATCTTTTTCAAAGGCTGGTCAGTAAGAATCACTATGGAATGAGCTTGGAAATAGGGTCGAACTCGTCTGGAGGCGTTGACTAGGGTGAGAGCCATTTTTTCCAAGAGAGGGTAGTTATGTTTAGCCCCCCTGAGTGCGCGACTAATGTAATAAACGGGGCGCTGCACTGTTCCGTCCTCTCTGATGTTGGCAGCACTAACGGCGGTGTAAGACACAACTAGGTAGAGGAAAAGGGTTTCACCTGGTAGTGCTTGGGAGAGTAGAGGGGGGTTGGCTATGCACTGTTTTAGTTGTTGGAAAGCTTCCTCAGACTCAGCGTTCCATTCGAAAGCTAGTCGAAGGACTTTGAAGAATAGCAGGCATTTGTCAATCGCTCGTGAAATAAAACGATTGAGGGTAGCAACTCTGCCTGTTAGCCATTGGACTTCTTTGACAGTCTTGGGAGACCGCATTCTATCAAGGCCCTGATTTTTTCTGGGTTGGCCTCAATGCCCCTCTGGCTGACCACGAACCCTAAAAACTTACCAGATCCAACACCGAAGGCACACGTTTCTAGGTTCAGTTTCATTTGATATTTGCGTAGAGTTTGGAAAGTCTCGCGTAGGTCTACCAAGTGGTCGAAAGAGAGTTTTCTCTTGACGAGCATGTCGTCGACGTAGACTTCCATGTTTCGACCTATTTGTTGTTGGAAGACAGCATTGACCAAGCGTTGGTAAGTGGCTCCTGCATTTTTCAAACCGAATGGCATGACGTGGTAGTGATAAGTCCCTTTGTCAGTGATGAAAGAGGTGTGTTCCTGGTCAGTGGTGTGCATCAAGATCTGATTATAGACGAAGAAAGCATTTATGAAGCTAAGCATCTGGTGCCCCGCAGTCACATCGACCAACAGATCTATCCTACGGAGGAGGTAGCTGCCTTTGGGACAGGCTCGGTTGAGGTCGGAATAGTCGATGTAGAGTCGCCATTTGCCGTTATTTTTACGGACCAAAGACCACATTGGACAACCATTTGGGATAGTCCACATTTTTGATGAATTTCGCTTTCAGCAATTTGTCAACCTCAACGGCGATAAGACTATTACATTCTGGGTGAAAGATACGTTGCTTTTGTCGGAATGGTCGGAAATGTGGTTCAATGTTGAGACGATGGGTAATAAGTAAGGGTCGATACCTGGCATGTTGGAATGAGTCCAAGCGAAGACATCATTATGTTCTGCGAGGAGAGCTGTGAGATCGATTTTGGCCTGAGAGGACAGCTGACTACCAATGTTATCCGTTTTTGTTGAGTCTGCAGGATCGACAAATACTTCTATGAGTTCCTCGACTAGTTCCCCTCTTATTAACTCTTCTTCGTCTCTAACATCGAGGCCCTCAATGATCATGGCTTCTTGCAATTTGACTTCCTTTAATGAGGCAACGTAGCACTCTCGAGTTATCATCTGTTCTCGTCTGACTGTGCCGACTCCCTAGTCAGTGGAAAACTTCATGGCCAGGTGGTACGTGGAGGTTATGGCTTGAAAGGCGTTGAGCGCAGTGCGGCCTAATATGATGTTGTAGATAGAAGGACAGTCGACGACAAGAAAAGTCAAGAGTTTGGTGGACTGTCGTGGGTGTTCTCCGATGGGAATGGGGAGGTCTATGGAGCCCATAGATATGACTCGGTCGCTGGTAAAACCCACCAGAGGGGTTTGTAGAGGTGATAACTTCTCTTCGCCGACCTTTAGTTGGTGGTAGGTGTTGAGGAAGATAATGTCTGAGGAGTTGCCGTTGTCGACCAGAACTCTCCTGACTTTGTAGTTTGATAGCAGAGCGGAGATGACCAGGGGGTCGTCATGAGGATAGCAAACGCCTGTGCAATCTGCTGCTGTGAAAGTGATCGGCTCGAACAACTACTTAGGTTGTTTACGGGGGCGATCTACCGTGGCTACTTCTCTATCGGATCCCTGTCGAATTTTGCGGAGCTCAGCTTGCTGTGCCGACTAGGACGGTCCGCAGCACGGGAGGCCACCAACAATGACTCTTATTTCGCCTAACGGGGGAGCGTCGTCGTGCGCTTTGGATTGGTGTTGGGGCCAGTCATTATTCTGCTCGGGTAGTGCTGGTCGCCGTGGAGGGATATGTTGGCGATGATGGTTTATGGGGCCAGTTCTAGGCCTCTGCTGGGGACGGGCTGAGGTGAATCGACTGATGCGTCCCTGGTGGACCAGATCCTTAAGCTGATCTTTGAGGTTGACACATTCGTTAGTGTTATGGCCCTAGTCTTGATGGAAGCGGCAGTACTTGGATTGATCTCGTTGAGTGGAGGGAGACCTGGATGGTTGGGGCCATTTTAGGTTATAGTCTCGCTGAATTTGGTTCAGGACTTATTCCATGGGTGAGTTGAGGGGGGTGTATCACTCGAACCGACCAGGTCGACGAGTCGGTGACGGTTGGTCCGAGTGTAGGGGCCAATCTAGGTGTGATGGGGGTCGGTAGGTGTATTGCGAGGGCCGTGACTCAAGGTCTTTTCTTTTGTCTTTGGAGGGTGGGGTCTTGGATGTGGAGTCTTGGCGAGCTGCCAGGGAGTCTTCGACGTTCATGTATTTTTGGGCTTTGGTGAGGAGGGAAGCCATGGTGGTTGGGGGGTTTTTAGAGAGGGAGAAAAGGAAATCGGACGGATGTAGACCAGCCATGAAGGCTGTGAGAATGACTTTGTTGTCGTTTTCCTCCACTTTGAGGGCTTCGGTGTTGAAGCGGGTGATGTAGTTGCGTAATGACTCCCCGTCCGTCTGCTGGATATTTAGCAGTTGGGTGGTTGGATGTTGTTGTCGTAGAGCACCGATGAAATGACTTAGGAAGGATTCGCTAAGCTGGCGTAATGAAGTGACTGAGTCTGGAGGGAGCTGACTAAACCAAAGGTGCGCCGACCGCTTTAGCGTGATCAGGAAAGTGCGACACATGATTTTGTCTAGAAAGGCGTGTAAGATCATGAGTATCTAGTTGTAGACACCTCATTTTTGACCGCCCTTAAGACATGGGCGCCACTGATTGTTTACTTGGTGATGAAAGATGTGCAGTGCAAAGGTTCGATTTCTTCGGGAATGAGAGAGTCAAATCCCAACTTCATACCCCTTTTTGGACCAAAATGATCTTCATCAAAAGATTTTAGACCTTAAAACCCTCTCTTTCAAAATATTTTTGAAAAAAAGTTCCTACGATGTTCCGAGACTCGCATTTCATTAAATGTTGCGCTTTTCGGTAGACCGAGCAAGGACAAAGTAGAAATGAATGAAAGAGAGGTGAACTTTTTGAAAAATCTTTCAAAACACCTTATTTAGGGGTTTGGAGTTGAAGAAAATTGGAGGAGAGGGAAGAAACCTAGTTGGGGAAGAAGATGGGCATAAACCGTTAAGAGAGAGTCGAGCAGCACTCGCTAAATCAGGCCTATCTGTTCGTATACATGAATTTCAGTTATGGGGACACCACCATTGGAAAGAAGACTTCTGGGGCTTCATTTTACACTCAAGAATCTCCTAAAACCGAGTCCGGATGGGGGAGATATGGCTGGTTGAAGTTGGGCATCAATCCGAGTAGGATCAAAACTGAGCGGCTTCACTAAAAGATAGATATCTCTTAGCATAGTCGGAATTTTGATGTGAGGCTGCTACCATTGGAAAGCTTACTTCTGGGGCTTCCATTTGGATACAAGAATGACCTGTAAAGGAGTCTAGATGAAGGCGATATTCCCATTTGAAGTTGGACCTGGAGAGCAGATTTTCTCTGCTGGCCACTGGTGAAAGGTGCCGGCCATTGATGATCAGTGCTGGCCATCATTGATGGCTGGCCGGCCACTAACGTTCAAAACTCAGATTTTTTGCAGATCTTTTGCTCCAGTTGTCTTCCACAAGCTGACAATTGTCCTGTAATCAGATATTTCGACCAAAGCTTGCATTTTTGCTATATATTGAAGCCATATCTCTTGTTTTGAGGGGTTAGCAATTTTGAGAGCCTCTCTCTCTAGAAGATTTGTGAGCAAATTCCTCTCTCTCTCTCTCTCTCTCTCTCTCTCTCTCTCTCTCTCTCTCTCCTCTTGTTTTAGGCTTGCAAGCGAGAATTTCCTACATATTTGCCTAGAGATCCTTAACCAAACTCGCATATCTTTGGGTTGAGGTCCCTTGAAATCTATTTTGGGCTATTGAAGGCTGGTTTTGGATCAGATTTGGGGCTGTTTTGCTGCTGTGCTTCAAAGATAACCTCTTACCCTCTTTAAACTTGTTTTGCATGCCTGTTTTGTCATCAATTCAAACCGTTTTTGAGCTGGCTTTCAACTAAAAAAACCTCTATTTTTTAATCCTAAAAATGGTGGTTTAAGCCCCTTTTATGTTAGGGGGTTGTCCCTCTCTTTGCTCTTTGGCTTGTAAAGCCTTTTGGCCCTCTTTCAAAGCTTTTCAAACGACCTTTTTTTGGCCCTTTAACCACTGAATTCCAGAGGAATTTCAGTGGTAGAAAACTTGTTTTGAGGTCCCAAATAGGAGGGGATGTCTTCCCCTCCTTGTCTCTCCATGCTATGCCTAGTTAGCCTTGCAAAGTAGCATTTTTTTGTGACTTGTCTTAGCTTAGTTTGAGCATGTTTTGAGCTTTATTTTAACATGTTTAAACTCTATTTTTGGCTGGTTTGGCCACTCATTGCTTGCATCTTACACTTGTAGTGTAATCTTGCTTACTAGCTTAACATGCCTAATGAGTTAGCCCATCCTTTTACTCTTTTTTAGCTTAGTTCAAGCATGTTTTTGGTGTTATTTTGACATGCTTTACCTCTGATTTTTGTTGGTGGGGTCACCTCTTGCTTGGTTTTTGCACTTGTAGTGCAATCTTGCTCACTACCCAAGCATACTTGGTGTTTTGGCCTATTGTTCTAGCTTATTTTGGCTATACTCCAGCATGTTTTTACTCATGTTTTAGCATGGTTTAACTCTGTTTTGAGTGGTTTAAGTCATATGAGTCTTGCTTTGTATAGCTATAGTGTAAATGGCCTTGACTAGTTTTGAGTTTCAAAGTCTTTAACATGCTAAGCTTGAGGTATTTGCATGTTTTGGCATCATTTGGCATGTTATTTCAGAGCATATATCATTGTCACACTCTCACATATTCCACTCTTTCATTGCTTTTGAGAGGTGTGCTTTATGCCTTGTTTATGGCCAATACATGAGCATGATTTTCTTACCTTTCATGCTATCATCTCAGCACATTTTGGCCACTGTTTTGGCATGTTTGAGGTCTGTTTAGGGCTGGTTTAGCCCTTTGAGCATCGTATTGCATGGTTCTAGTGTTGTGTCCTTCACTAGTTTCAATGCTTAAGTCTTTTAGCATGTTGTGCATGAGTTGTTTGCATGTTAGAATCTTGTGTTTCATGCCACTTCAGCACTAAAATATCTGTCATCTCTCTCATTTCTTCACTTTTGATTTTTTTTGAGGATTGGTTAGTCCTGAGGTTGTGTTTAATGCTTGGGATTGAGGCCTATGCTTAAATGGCTTTAACCCTCTTTTGAGGGTTCCTCCTAGTCAAAGGCATTGGTCTCTCCCATGCCTTAAACCATTCTCTTTGATAGATCTCACTCTCATTAGAGGACTTTCACATTGGACTTAACCAACTAATGAATGGATTGGTAATGTAAAATGTGTAAACAAGAATTGTGCTAAGTAAAACATGTCAAGATAAACATGTTTTGTGTGCATTGCATTGTGATCAATCGGACGTTATATTCAACACAAGGTAGATTGGTTCATTTCATACTTGAAGTGATGAAAATGGGCCAATCTCCTTTGTCTCCATTGCCCATGAGCATTCACGATAGGGTTGTGGACCTTTGAGTCTTATTTGTGCATTTATTGAATTTGTGCAAGTTAGATCTTTGGCCATCATGCATTGAGATGCTTGATTGATGGTTTTGGATCCAATGGTGCCTCTCCTTTGATGTTTTGAGATGATATGGAGGGGCATAGTACATACATGTTCTTGGGAGACCCTCCATTTCCTCTGTTTTGTGCTCTATTGCAGTTTGGTGTCACAGCACACCAGTGGGCAGCAGTGCCTTATTGATGGCTGGCACCCCTTCATCCTTGGCTGACAGTATGCATCCTTGGCTGGCAGTATGGATCCTTGGCCGGCAGGGGGGTCGGCAGCAGCTTCTCATGGCCGGCAGGCCACTGGTGCACTCCCTAGCATTGTTTTGGTAAGTTTCAGCAGCAAACTCTGGAAGACACCCTGCAAACAGAGCCTCTAAAGAGCAAACCGGAGAGCTTTTCGGGGCGAAAACCGAGCATGCATCTTCAACCTCTTCAAACATAACTGGGGCAGCATAGTTTAAAGCTTTATTTATTAGTTAGCTTGAATTTGTAATTCAATTAATTAGTAAGTAGTTTACTAGTTATCCAAATGGTTTGTAATAATTAGTCTAATTAGTTTAATTAGATTAGTTAGTTAGCTTAGCTTAGGTTAGCTTAGCCAATTCATTCGGACCCTCCGTCAGGAGGGCAAATGTTGTAATAAGTGTGCGTGTGTGTCTGTGAATGTCTTCCAACCCACGTCTTTCTCCCTTTTATTTATCCGCTTTCAGTGGATAGATTAGGGCATATTTCAATTAGCATATCTTATGCTTGCATGTTTGCATCATTCATTTGTCTTGCATGCACCAGGCTCGGCGCATCATACAAACTACATTGTATTTGAATACACTTACTTGAATACGTGTTTCAAAGCATGTTATCAAGTGTTGCATCCATATGCCATCTTAGATAGCCGAGCCTATTTAGTTGCATTGTTGCATGTGTTGCATTAGGCATCTTGTATAGGTAGGATCATGCATATTTCTAACTAGCTTTTGTTTTAGCTTGGAGTACACTATAAGTGTTTATGCTTTAGCATCCTTGCATGAGTATAAGTGATTGCCGTGTTTAGCATGCTTACCGTGAGGCTATTTGCTTAAGTGATAAACTGAATGAATGCCTGTGGATGAAGGCTTCATTACTTAAATTGGAACAATTCATCAAAATGTGAGTTTTAAGCCCACTTGAAGTGGCAAATCATCATTTTTTAAGGCCACTTGAGGGTGGCAAATCCGCGCTTTTGCCTACTTGAGGGTAGCATTTCCAAACCATATTTGAAAAATAAACATGAGGTGTTTTGTTCCAAATTGAGTGATTTAGTCTATACTTGTATGTTGTGCGCATCACATAGTAAGTTAGATTAATAACCGGAATAAGAACACGCATTTATAAAACAATATATCATGTTAGTAGAGGCCGATCCTTTGATCGGGCAAGCGGGGGTGCTCATTTCAGGACCTTCCCCTCTCGTACCCAAGTTCCCGAGCCGAGGCAACTTTGGTAAGGATGGACATGTGGCCTTTGGCACGAGTCAAGGTTTCCTAAATGTCCCAAAAATAAAATATTTAGGTGGCGACTCTGTACTCTGGCAAAGTAGTCCAATTTTGGCATTATTCGATTTAAAATCCGATTTTCCAAAATGATTTGCCAGATTGGACTCTTTGGTGTTTATCAGTCTCACATTGCACTTTGTGAGATTAGATTCAGAATCGTGACAGGAGTCCGAACTGTAGTAGCATGAACCTAATTCGCGCCCTCTCCGAAAAAGGGGTGCGCAGAGGAAGTTCGGGCGGTCTACACTAGTATGCTTCTACATGGTCGACGGGGTCGGTGGTATCATCGAAAGTGTTGATTGATGGCATCTTGAACTTATAAGGGAGAGCTTTATCTCGGATAGAGGCAGTGAGAGGAGAGTTGATGGTAGAGGAAGTCTTATGCAACATGTTCTACATGACCCCCTGTAGTTGGAGTTTCACGGCCCGTAGCTCTTCATCCCAGATGGGAGCATTATCCCCACAGGCAAGGATCGAAGGTTGAACACTGCTAGCCTCGCCCTCATGGGTGACTATATGGTGTGGTAAAGGGTGGTTATGGAAGGGTGCTGGTATATCTGGGCGAGGTTGTGAGCCTGATTGAGGAGGATGGGAAGGTTGAGGATCTAGTGGGGCGAATGGTGGAAAGGTTTCTTGAGACATGTGTGGCAGGAATTGGTGATGACAATGGGCTTGTTTCGAGTGCGAGGGAACCATAGGTTGTGGTGGAGGCGGGATAGGCAGATCACGCTGGAGTAGAGCATTGATCAAGGCCTGGTTTTGTTCAATCAGTCGGTTGATGCTGTTGGTGAGTTCTGCAAAATATGGAGGTGGGTTATTTGGGTTGGAGGGCTCAACTTTGAAGTTACCAGTGTTGTGTTGAGAAGCCATGGATCTAGTCGTGACCATCCACTTTGAGGTAGGATGAAGACGGGTTCCTTCCGGCGGTAGTGAACACAACTGTCTTTCCGAAATAAAGATTCCCACAGACGGCGCCAACTGATGTTGTTCTTTTTCTGACAGGAGATGGAGCAGGCTGAGTTGAGCTCCCAACACTTCTACTGGTCCTGAAATCCGTGGAGCACCCCTACAAAAGGTCCAATGGGGGAGATGATCCCCGGCAGACACTCCGACGTTTAAGTTAGAATAGAAGAGATTAACTGTGTAGAGAGAGAAGAGGAGAAAGAATGAAAAACATCCCTTTGATGTGTCTCGAAAACTTCCTTATATCCTTTGCTCATCATTTCCTTATCCATTTCAGCCTGTCGTGCTGACCGAAAGCCTACGTTCTAGCTTGCGTTGTTCATGGTGAGTTTGTATATTCCGACGTGAGGAGGTTGTTGCATTTAATGTTGTGAGAGCCTCATTAATGACTGATGTGTAGTGCAATAACTTTGCAGGATCTTTGTCTGCTTACGTGTCTAGGCTCCTGTTTAGCCAAATGTTATGGGTCTTGGTCTAATGTTGATGTTATTGGGCTTAGATCGCAAGAATGTGGGCTGGGCCCTTGATCCATGGGTCGGGCCCTCGATCCATGGGTCGGGCCCTCGTGGTTGGGCCCATCGGTATCAAAATCTTTTTTTTTTTTCAAAATTTAAAAATGTTAAAATGCATATGTTGTAATATCATTAATTTCTTTCTATTATAAATTTTATTTTAAATCTTATAAGATTTGTTCAATGACTAATATTCAATTTTTGTAAAAATATTCCAATATATTCCTTCCAAAAGTTAATATAGCAAGTCTACAAAATCATATTTTAAAACTCAAAATTAATAATATTTTTATTTATTTTTGTTTTTGTTTTAAATGAGCATGTTAAAGTATAAATAGATATCCAAATAAAATTATACTTATTAATAAATATGACATTAATTTTAATTGTATTTTAAACTTTTTAAAAGTCTTTATTCATTTTTTAACTTTTTTTGACATTTTAAATTACATATTACGATAATTCTTTCTAACTCATTAAGTTTTTGATTTTTTTTTAATTATTTCCCTTTCAAAAACCAATATAACAATTTTTTATAATTCATATATTTTTATTCTAAAATAGTGAAGTATTAGAACTGTATCTTTTTTTATTTTTTTATTTATAACAAAGCATAATTTTAATTGTTAATTTTCAATACAACAATTTTAATTTATCTATACTATATATTATAGTAAAGGAATATTTAAAACAAAACTCTTAAACTTATATATAAAATTTTATTTATGAGAGATAAAATAAAAATTTAAAATAATTATCTAAATAATATATTATTTTATCCCGTGCATAGCACGAGTGACCTACTAGTATATATATAATAAGAAAGACAGAAATAAAAGAAAGAAGAATAAAAATAATAAAAAATTAGAAGACATCAAAAAAAAAATCAAAATTTCCAATTTCAACGACCCGGCAAACCGTCTCCGGGTCGACTGGTTAGTCGGTTCAATCGCCGGTTTTCCCGGTTCTCTCTAAATAGGCCGGTTTTTAGTTTCAAACGGTTTAAAGGGCATGTCCTGATCGGAACCCCGACTGGCCGAACCGGCCAATCCAATCCGATTTTCAAAACCATGTCTTCTATTGTAATAAACCTTATACTAGATTTGATTTTGGTGTTTGAGACTAGTGTTAATCCCTTCACGGGTTTTCCATGTTAAAAATACTGTCGTATTGTGTGGATTACTTTATGATGTGTTAATTTCATCAAAGGTTAAATTAGCTAAGCAATTAATTTAATAAAAAAAATTAATTGGCCTATTCAACCCCCTTAGCTAAGCTGTTGGCAGCGATCCAACAACAACCAAAACGCAAAGACTTGGGTCTTTGTATATTAATATTTTTTGATATAAATTAGAGATTTTGTTTGGTAATTACTAATCCTTTTTTTTAAATCATAATTACTAATCTATATATCTATATTATTAGGCTTTTTTACTGGCCGATCCTGCTTTGAAGAGTTATTCCTGTTTTAATCTTGAAGTTTGATTTTATGCACTAATAAGTCCCGAGGCTCTTTTTTTCTTTCCGTTTTACCCTTGCTCTGTTTTGTCCCTGTTCGTTGTTCTCTCTCTCTCTCTCTCTCTCTCTCTCTCTCTCTCTCTCTCTCTCTCTCTCTCTAATGATTTCTCCAGTCAACACACATCCTTCTTCGTTGCCTTCAACGCTGCTCACTTCAAGCATTGTCATTCTCTATCACCTTCAACGTCACTTGCCTCAACTACCACCGTCCTCCGCCGTTGTCACCATCATTCTCTTCCATCATCGATCTGCTATATTCAACGTTGAATTTATATATTGTTCTGAATGAATGTGAAGATTGTTTGTGTGATTTTTTCTTCAATTATTTGTTATTCGCAATATGGAGATTGTTGTGTGTTTGTTGGAGATTGTTGTGTATATATTTACAGCATTATATATTTTTAGTTATAGTTTCAGTGATAAATTTATCACTGAAAGCTAATTTGTTCAATATGTTGTGGACTATTGAACAAATTTATCATCTTCGTCAATGTAAAGAGATAAATATGTAGCATGGTCAATTAATCATTTTTATCATTCTATGATCAATAATCAAATTAATATGTGATTCAATCATCATTCAACAATCACTAACACTGTACAACCAAAACACTAATGAATTAATAGCAGAAAATTCAACAAATTTATTGATAAATTTATCAGTGATAATCAATAATAATCAATGATAAATTATAGTGATAAATTTATCACTGATGAATGTATTCAGGCCAATTTTTTCAGTTTTTATACACAATATATCTAGTTCTAAGGTTGAAGATTGTAGATCGGCATTGAAATTGGTCAGAACTGAAGTTGCTAGTGAAGATCGATATCGAAGATAATAGATCAGTAATGGAGGAGGATGATGGTGGCAATGACGGTGTTGAAGATAATAGACGAATGATGGAGGAGTGGTGGTGATGGCAACGAAAGAGGAGGATGGTAGTGTGAGGCGAGGGAAGAAGACGAGAATTGTGGTTGAGGCCTATGATATTGACGATGACAGAGGAGGATAGTGGTTGAGGCTATGGGTAAAATTGCAAAAATGACTTCATTAAATTGTGCTCGACCTAGCAGGTAATAAGTTTTCTAAACAGGATTGGCCCGTAACTACCCCATATTATTATCTCTAATAGCAGGTAATAAGTTTTCTAAACAGGATTGGCCCGTAACTACCCCATATTATTATCTATACTATTAGAGCAACCATTGAGGCCCACAATGGGATATATCTATATTATTATCTATACTATTAGAGCAGCGTTAAGGCCCACAATGGGTCACAAACAGACCCGTGTGGTTGGGATTTTATTTCATTGATTTGAATTGTTCATTTTGTAATGTTTTTCATGTTTATTATTCATAAAAAAGTTAAATCAATCTAATAATCATATCATGTTTAATTTATTATATTCGAATTATCAAAATAGAATCCATTGTGAGCCCCATGAGTCCTGACAACATCTTCGGATAATCCAAACCCTATATCGGATAATCCAAACCCTATATATATATACACCCAAATTCTTGAGGTTAGCCATATAATGATGGGTGGCAGGAAAAAAATTTACTAAATGATGATAAATATTATAAATATTAATAATTAAAATTATAAAACTTTTGATTAATGTTTAATAATTTTGGAAGATTACCAATCAATTTTTTTGAAGATTACCACTGATTGGTAATTTTTCCTATAATGATCTCACACTAATACGAAAGACATAGTAATTCTACATACCCATGCTTGTTTTGAAGGGGAAAAAAAAAAAAGCTAGTTTATTGGCTTTTTAATTTTTTTTTTTTTTTTTGGAATTTTTTTTTTAAAAAGTTAAGAAGTGATATGACCAAAATAAAGCAACAAGCTGACTTTTTTCCTCATTGGCAAATGAACTCTTTGAATGAGTCTTGTTAGCTATTATAGCTAACATTATCATATTTTCGTCATTTTAATAGTTATTACAATAGTTATTTTAACAAAATTGTTTAAGGGTAACTACATTTGAAGAGTCCTATGAGGCTCTTTAAACAATTTATGTGTATAAATAGGTAAAATAAAGAATAACATCGGAATACATAGATAAAAAAAAAAAAAAAGAATAATGTCGAACTACATAGATAAAAAAAGAATTAGGCAAAATAAAAAATTACTATCCTTTTTTTATAAATATAATTTAACTAGTAAAAAATATAAGTATAGTTGGAGTTGTTTTCGTACTTTTACACATAAAAGTGATATGTGACTCACATTCACTCTAAATATTATTCTATAATACATCAATTTAATCTTAACCACATGCTATTTTTTTTTTTTTATACTATTTTTCTTGAACCCAAATTCTGGTCAATAGAGCTTTTGCTATAAAAGGTGACCATTTTCCTCCTTTTTAAGTACAACTTTGAGTACAATTTCAATCACCAAAAGCAAATCTTCAATCGAGCTCCCATGTATTCGTATTAATCACACGGGTCATGGCACAGCAACAAATTCCTCAACAGCAACAAGCTTCACGAGAAAGGTTGATGGCAGCTGCCGAAGCAGGAAAAGTAGATGGCTTGTATGAGTGCATAAAAGACGATCCACATATTTTGGATGGTATAGATAAGATCCCTTTTGTTGATACTCCTTTACACATAGCTGCCTTAGCTGGACATGCCTATTTTGCTTTAGAAATTATGAGATTAATGCCATCATCCAGTAAGAAGCTGAAACCACAAGGGCTAAGCCCTTTGGATCTAGCTTTGCGAAAAAGGGAAGATCTCCAAAGAAAAAACTTGGAAGACTTGATTAACAGGGCAGATAATTCCCTTTGGAAGGTAGCAAAAAAGATGGAAAGTATTCAATCTGCCTTCCTTTGGGGTGACTCAGATCTGAGGAGGAAAGTGCATTTGGTGAAATGGAAGGATGTTTCTAAAAGTAAAAACATAGGAGGGCTGGGTGTTAAGAGAATTAGAGTAATGAATGTATGCCTATTACTGAAGTGATGGTGGAGGTTTGGTGCAGAAGATAATTCCCCTTGGAAGGATGTTATATGTGGAAAGTACAAGGAGCCAGGTTGGGCATGGTTTCCTTCAACTGAGAGGGCTAGCAGGTTGTCCAAGACTTGGGTTGATATAATTCACACTGTGGCTTCTAGGGCAGATCTTCTTCAATTTTTTAGGAGTAATGCGGTGGTCAAGATTGGGGATGGCAGAAGAATAAAATTTTGGTCTGACTGTTGTCAGAGGGTGTATGTCTTAGAGATGAGTTTCCTAGACTCTACTCTCTATCAGTTGACAAAGTAGGGTCTGTTTTTATGTTTCACAACAATAGAGATGCTAATGGCAATTGGGTGTTTAATTTTAGGAGACCCTTTTTTGCTTGGGAGGAAGAGGAGTTGAGTAGAATGCTAGTGCATCTCAGTAGTACCCATTTGCTCAGAGCTAATGTTGCTGATTGTTTTACTTGGAATGCAGATCCATTTGGTATCTTCACTGTCGCATCTGCCTACCAATGGTTTGAACTAGGTTTTGGTTCTACTTGTTTCGTATCTAGATTTGTGTGGAAGGCTGTTGCACCACCAAGAGCACAATTCTTTGGTTGGTTGGTTTAGAGGGGTAGAATAAAGTCGGCTAGTTTCTTACGTAGGATTGGTATCCTAAATGCCAATGTTGATGTCTGTTATGCGTTGTGCAAAGAAGTGGAGGAAACTATAAACCATATGATACTTCACTGCCCTTTTGTGTGGTTGATCTAGTCTTACTTTGTCAGATGGTGGGGGCTGCAATGGGCTTCACCAAGTTCAGTACAGAGTAGCCTACAGTGGTGGTCTGGATGTAGACTAAGGCAGCTAGAAAAGAAGTTGTGGAGGGTAATCCTATTTGCTATTTTTTGGTCCATCTGGAAACAGAGGAATGACTGTGTGTTTAATATGGTGGAGCCTAATTTTGAAGTTCTGTGTGAAACCATTAAGTTGCGAATTGCCTTGTGGGTTAAGTCCTCAGTTCCGGCTTTGAATTACTTTGTCCATGATCTGGTGCATAATCTATACCAAGTTAGCAGGTGCATGGCTTAGGAGTTTCAGCAGCAGCTTCCACTGGTGTATCAGCAGTTGTTATTGCTTTGGTTCTCAGCATAGTCTTGATTTGAAGGCAATATAGAAATAGAGTTTAGTGGTTTTATGCAGCACAACAAGTTATCAGTATCAGGTTATCAGCACATCAGGTTCTAGTATATAAAGCAGAGGAGATGTCATTGATTGAAGTTTTGGGTGATCTCTGGTGATTGAAGTTTTGGCAACTTAGTCTTGGTGACTAATAAGAGGGTATTTGCTTTGCTGATGTGATAGTCTTGGTGATTATAGTGACTAATTTGTGGTTTGCTCAGTATTATCGTAGTGATTATGCTGACTAATTTGTTGGTTGAACTAAGTTATTGTTAGTCTGTTGTTAGACTTGGTGCTCTTCTGTTGCTATACTGGTGGCTAAGAAGCTGGGCTACTGAATGGAGGGTTGCTTGGTGTTTTGAATGCTTGGTTAATTTGAATGGAGATAATGGCAACAAGGTTATAGGTCTAATTTGAATGGAGTTATTTGTCTTGCTGTTGTGCTGGTTTTTGCTGATGTTTGCACCAGTTTTTGGTATTTGATGAGATTAATCCATTGGTTTCTCAATCATATTTCTGGTTATTTTGTCTTGCTGCTGTGTTGCCTTTGTCTTGCTGATGTTACACTAGTTTTTCCTAAGTTTTGTAGGATTGGATTGCTTAGCAGTGGCTGCAACTTATGGATGTTTTATGCTGGTTATTTACTGGGTTATAGCGATCCTGGTTCTTCCTTCTTTGATTGTTGTATCCGAACTTAGGTTCCGTGGAGTTGGTGGTTGTATATATCTTTTTATCATCCTTTAATTCCATATACTTGAGTTTCAGGATGTATTGGGCGTGTTTCGAACAGGTTGGTTGAGCTTAAGTCCCATTCTTAGTTGCCCAAATTTTTCGTGGTCCGCTCGAGCGGGTCCCTTTACGCTCGAGCGGAGTTTACACACTCTCAGCATTTTGTGCCTCTGCAAAACTTCTGCAGGTGCGTTTTTCACGCTCGAACGGATTTCCTTACGCTCGAACGGGTTACGCTGGAGCAGGCCTCTTGGCGCTCGAACAGGTGTGCAATGTCTGTAAAAGTACTGGATGAGTGTAATCTACGCTCGAGCGGGTTTCCTTTTACGCTCGAGCGGGTGTGTTTTGCAGTTGTGTCTTAACGCTCGAGCGGGTCAAATTTTTGTGTTTAACGCTCGAGCGTCCTATTCTCCGCTCGAGCGGGTCATACGTATATCAGATCGCAGCTGGGCCATTTTAAATCACTTTTCAACATCCTTTCTCTCTCTTACTTTTCAAAAACCTCCATTGGAGAGCTCCTCTCTCTAAAAACCCAACTTCTCTCTAGGTATTGATCTAGTTAGAGTGATCTCCCACCTTAGCCCCTTTGTAAAAAGTGCGGAGCTTGTTGTGGGCTATCTTTTGATCCGAAAAGTTCTTGATTTGGAGCACTTCGAGATTTCTACATCTTCTTCCTTTGAGCTCCGAATTTGAGGTAGGGATAACTACTCATTTCTATGGTCTTTGACATAAACTATTGGTCATTTTGATGTAATGTTGAGTTGGGTGATTTTGGGTGTTAGGGTTTCAAAATGTATAAAAGAGGGGTTTTGTATTTTGAGCCTATACTTGTGTATTTGAATCTAGAGATGAGATTATTGGTGTTGTTGATAATATTTGGACCTTTGGCTCAATATTGAGCTTAAGGGGAAAATGCCATGTTTGGGTATATTTGGGTCATTAGTGTAAGTAATGACATTTGCTGTGGAATTATGAAATTGAGTTGAGAATAATGAAATTGGCTCATTATGAGATAGAATGGTGGAGTTGGATTTATTAATCGCTTATCTATTTAGAAATAACGGCTTTGGGCTATCGGTGGAGGATAGTCTTGATTGTTGTAGACACTGCATGATGATTAGGTGAATTAAAACTAATCAAGTTGTGTATTTGAATACATGGGTGCCGAACCCCGCGGATGAAATTTTCGTAAAATGGCCATTTGAAAATAATTACACATGGGGGTGCCGAATCCCGCGGATGCAATATCCGTAAAATGGCAATTCGAATATAATTATACATGGGTGCCGATTCCCGCGGACGCAATATTCGTAAAATGGCAATTTGAATATAATTATACATGGGTGCCGAATCCCGCGGACGCAATTTTCATAAAATGGCAATCCGAAAATATCTATACATGGGTGCCAAGTCCTGCAGATGAAATATCCGTAAAATGGCCATAAGAGAATAAAAATACATGGGTGCCGAATCCCGCGGACGCAATTTCCGTAAAATGGCAGTTTGAGGTATTGTTGGCATGAGGTGTAGTCTCATTTAAGTTGTTTGGCCAGGTTCTGAGCCATGTTTATCGGTTGAGTTCTGTTAAGTGAAGGATTATGGAACTGGTTGTACTGTATGTTGGTTTATATGAGTTAAACATTTATCAAATGCCTATGTTTTAGTTATTGCTCATATTATGTTTAGCATATCTCTACTGGGCGTTGGCTCACCCTATATGGGACATTATTTTCGGGAATAGGTAGCATGCCACCTCCAAGGACATAGCTTGAGAGGCTTAGTGGCTGGGTCATCTTTTGTGATTACATTTTTGTATTACATGTGTATCAAGCCAAGGGCTTATTATTTGTTTTGAGTTAGTGTTGACTTGGAAAGTTGTAAGCCCGTAGAGCATTTACTTTTGTTGTCAACATGTAATACATTTTGTAATGAATACTCTGATGAAATGTAATTATGCTTTATCCTCTTATGTCAAGAGTATATGATTGATGGGTTTATTTTAAGGGCGTTACAGTTTGGTGATTTTTGGGTCCAATGGGTCTAGCCCATTTTGTCCATAACCTCTCCCTTTTACAAACTTGGGTACCCCTTGAGGCACGCCCCAAGTACCAATCCTAAGCTTTATAAACCCATTCAAAACTTCCCACCAAATCAATGTGGAACAAGCCATTTTCCAACCTTAAGGAATTTCCACCAAAACTCCATTTCCATGGAGCACACTTTGGCTTCAATTTTCCATTCACTCGCTAATGGTTTTGAGCAACCAAATATACCACGTGAATCACAACGCGGCATAGAACGCGTTACCACTTTGACCTGACAAATTTGACGCTCGGGTCCCACCTAAATAATAGACCAAAGTTAGGAAAAAATTCTGGTTTTACCCAGAATTTTCCAACCATTTCCAACAATCCCCCACATGAGTGGAATTTGATGACAACTGAAATGCAACAATATGTAGACTTTATCGAAAGAGTATAACTCAAAAATATCTTGCGTCAGGATAGGTAGCTTTCGGCCTTGAACCTTCCCCAGTGATAACCTATCGGACTTACTAGCTAACCAATGGACGCGATGCCTTTAATTGTTCAGCCGTTCGTGTAAGCCAAGACTATAGATTTCACACAAAATATCTTCTAACACATCGTGGTTCTCACTGTTGTGTTCATTTTGGCCTTGAACACTCCTGGTTTTCATAAGTGTTTCTAGAGAATTTAGCCTCTTTCATTCTCATAGAACCGGCCCCAGTTCGACACTCATATAGGTGATTCTTATTGTAAGTATCTCTTTATACTTATCTTGATTTTTACACCTAAATCAAGATATAAGTAATCATTAAAAGCAAAGCTTATCCTTATACCCCTGCAGACAACATTTGTTGCAGATATCACTCTCACCATAGGAATGGGTAGGGAATTTTAATCCCTTCGTGATTTCTGGCGAGCCACACATAACTTAGTTGTCCTTTTGAACTTAGTTCTTGGGATCTCCAGTCATATAAGTAGGGTTACAATTATGATGACTCTATAATAGACTTTAATCCCATCCCCTTTGATGAACTATATACTAGCTATTTTGTCAAACCTTTTGTTAACGGATCCGCAATATTCTCTTTAGATTTTATATAATCTATTGAGATTATTCCATTTGACAACAATTGCCTTACGGTATTATATCGACGATGAATATGTCGTGACTTACCATTATACATATGATTCTGTGCCCTGCCTATTGCAGATTGACTATCACAATGAATGCAAATAGCTGGAACAGGTTTTGGCCATATTGGAATGTCTTCTAAGAAGTGACGAAGCCATTCTGCTTCTTCTCCTGCTTTGTCTAAAGCAATGAACTCGGATTCCATTGTGGATCGAGCAATGCATGTTTGTTTCGTGGATTTCCAAGAAACAGCAGCGCTTCCCAGAGTAAAGACATATCCACTTGTGGATTTTGAATCTTTAGTATCCGATATCCAATTTGCATCACAATAACCTTCAAGTACTGCTGGATATCGAGTAAAGTTCAAACCATGATCACGGGTAAATCTTAGATATCTAAGAACCTGAATGATTGCTTTCCAATGGTCTTCTTAAGGATTGCTAGTGTACCTACTCAATTTACTGATAGCATAAGCTATATCAGGACGAGTACAATTCATTAGGTACATTAGGCTTCCAATGATTTGGGAGTATTTTAACTGAGACACCGCATCACCTTTATTTTTCAATAAATAAAGACTAATGTCTACAGGTGTTCTTGCTACATTCATATCATCCTTGATAAATTTATCAAGAATTTTCTCAATATAATGAGATTGAGATAATGCATATCCGTCAGATGTTTTAGTAATTTTCATTCCTAATATAGCATCTGTGACCCCCATATCCTTCATATCAAATCTTTTGTTAAGCATTTGATTAGTTGATTTGATCATGTTTTGACTACTTCCAATGATAAGCATGTCATCCACATAAAGACAAACTATGACATATCCTTGGTCAGTGTTTTTAATATAGACACATTGTCACATTCGTTTATCTTAAACCCATTAGTAAGCATAGCATGATCAAATTTTTCATGCCATTGCTTAGGTGCTTGTTTTAATCCATAAAGGGATTTTACAAGCCGACAAACTTTCATTTCTTGCCCTGACACTACAAACCCTTCAGGTTGCTCCATATAGATCTCTTTATTTAGATCACCATTTAAGAAAGTTGTTTTAACATCCATTTGATGTATCTCTAAATTAAACAACGCTGTTATAGCAATAAGCGTGCGAATGGATGTTATTCTTGTCACCGAGGAATATGTGTCAAAATAGTCCAGACCTTGCTTTTGTTTGTAACCTTTAACTACAAGTCTTGCTTTATATTTGTCAATTGAACCATCTGCTTTCATTTTTCACTTGAATATCCATTTATATCCAAGAGGTTTAGAACCTGGTGGAAGATCAACCAATTCCCAAGTATGATTCTGCATAATGGATTCAATTTCATTATTAACAGCCTCTTTCTACAAAGGTGCTTCAGGACCTGTCATTGCTGCCTTAAAGCTTTGAGGTTCATTTTCTAACAGGTATGTCAGAAAATCTAGACCAAAGGATTTTGATGTTCTCGCTCTCTTACTTCATCTTGGTTCGTCATTAGGTAAATCCTGTTGGTCGAGACCATTACTAGCCTCTTGTGTTTGATTGTCATTAGTCTCTTGACTTTGTGTATAATCATAAGTTCTTTTTTGTGAACTTAATTCTTGCCCTTTCTTGTAAGGAAAGACATGTTCAAAAAACACAGCATTCCTTGACTCTATAATAGTGTTCACATTTATATCAGGTATTTCTTATTTATAAGTCAGAAACCGATATGCACTATTATTCTGAGCATAACCAATAAACACATAATCTACTGTTTTTTGTTCCAATCTTAGTCTTTTTAGGAACAGAAACTTCAATTTTTGCCAAACACCCCCACACTTTTAAGTATTTGTAGGAAGGTGGTCGACCTTTCCAGAATTCATAAGGAGTGCTGTTGGTTTTCTTGTGGGATATTCTGTTAAAAACATAATTAGCAGACAATATTGCTTCCCCCCACAAGTTCTGTGATAAACCTGAACTTAGTAACATGGCATTCATCATTTCTTTTAGGGTTCTATTCTTCCTTTCAGCAATTTCATTTTGCTGTGGAGAATAAGGTGCTGTAGTTTGGTGAATAATGCTACGTTGTGCACAAAATTCATTTAATGGTGCATCATATTCACCACCCCTATCACTTCTAATATAAATCAAAATATAACATCCATCACTTGTTGTCTATGATGTGCTTGAATCATAAATTTCAAATCATGATTCATAAATTTCAAAAGAAAAATCCAAAATAATTATGACTACACAAATCAGAATTAATGTTTTGACAAAATCATATCCTCATAAAAAAATTTTGCCTAAGAATCAAACAATTCAAAAAACCCATTTGATTGTAAGAGATACAATCAAATATTTGTGACAAAAGAAAATTACATTATCTCATCTAAAGCAAGAGATACACTCCCATATTAATATAATGGTTTATGGTTTAACAAATTCTACTACGCAAGTAAAATAATAATTAACGACATCTCATGTCACAAATTCAAAACAAACTAATAATCAACATAAAAGATTTCTTAAATTTACTTCCAAATAAATGGAACGATATAACTAAATACATCTTCATGTTTAAATTTCTCTGGTGTTTAAACACCCATTCAAAATTGATTAGAAATACTCAAATTAATCTGCTTATGTACAAAGTCAACATATCAATTTATCATTCCAAATCACATGAAATTATTTTTAAGAAATAACTTGAGTTGATATCGATACATGCATATCAAACGCATCAACTAAAAATAATGAATTAACAAAATAAATTAATCATGCATGATCCCATAACTTGCATCATGAGATAAAAAGATTCTCAACCCATAAATAAAATCCAATGCATTTTAAACTTTAAACTCCAAAAAATGACAAAACATACCTTCATTTAATCAGTTTGATTTATACAAAAATAAACTAATTATATATACATTAAAATGTTCTTGTGAATATATATATATATATATATATATTTTCCGACTCATGTGCAGAAACTATTCACGACTACGGATCCATACACAGAAATTAAAGAATGAATCAGTAAACTAATAAAGAAAATAAACTTACCACAAAGGTTTCTTCGTAATAAAAATGAAATTAATTTGTAAAACTAATATTTAACTCCAGAATCAAATACTTCCATGTATACTCACGATGAACTATGACAAAGTCAAAAGAACAAACACCTTTTCACAAAGGGTTCAAAATTAAGTGGCCTTCCAAACGAAACCGTAAGTCACGTACAAAATTTACAGATTGTGACCGAGACAAAAAAGTTACATGATTGATTAACAAAATTAATTTTCTAGTTACTAAAACCAGAAAATAAATTATAATACAAAATAATTTTATTTTCCTTGTTACTAAAGCTAGAAAATAAAATACCACAATAATTTTCTATGACATCAAATAATATTCTGCAATTGTTAATGACACCAGTATATAACTACTAGTTGTCAAAGAAAATAGATAGTATATTACTACTATCTGTCAAAAAGTTTATAAATACTATTTGTACTTTCCAACCAGAATATCACTTTGTGAAACATAGAAAATTAAATACAATAAAGATACAAAAATAATCTGTTTTAAAATTTTAGGACAATCTTCACTGTATTTAAATAGATTAAATTCTGTTGTGCACTAAACAACAACTAGAATATAAAGAAATAAAGGAAATGAGAGAATTTGTTTGATTACAAAAATCAAACTAGAAATAAAATTAAATAAATAAAAACATATTTTATTTTGTTACCAAAACAAAATTAAACTCTAATTTAAATAAATAATAATAATAAAAGAAAATAAATAAATAACTTACTTGATTAATATGTTGAATATTATTCTGATCAAGTCTAGTTTTTGACACTGTGTCCTTAAGACAGATTCGTCTTCTCCTCGGTGCTTTCAAAATATGGACGTCTATCTCCCAGGATGAAATGATCAACAGCAAATATACGTAGCACTACAATATATTTGTACAACGAACACACTAAGTGTTTTATGCTCTCTCTGATAAGAAAATAATGCAGCAAAATGAAGAGTATGAATGTAGAATTTTATGGACGAAATTAGTGAATGAATCCAAATGAGGGGCTAGTCTATTTATAGGCAAAATTGTGGTTATTAGTTTCGAATTAAATAGGTGCTAACCTGTTTTGAACAGGTATGAAACCTGTTTGGCTTTGAATTAAACAGATTTAAATCTGTTGGGTTCAAAATTCAAACAGATAAAAACAGAAGGGACTTGTTTGGATGTACAGAAAAACCGGACCAATTTATTTTACCAAAAAATAAAAAAGATAGGTATTGGGCCTGACAAGCCCGACCTCACACCACGCACTTGCGCCCAAGCCCAACCTGTCCGATCAGACGGATGGCGATGGGTGGTGATTTTTTGGTACAATGGGTCTAGCCCATTTTGACCATAACTTCTCCCTTTTACAAACTTGGGTAATCCTTGGGGCACACCCCAAGTACCAATCCTAAGCTTTATAAACCCATTCAAAACTTCCCACCAAATCAATGTGGGACAAGCCATTTTTCAACCTTAAGGAATTTCCACCAAAACTCCATTTCTATGGAGCACACTTTGGCTTCAATTTCCCATTCACTCGGTAACGGTTTTGAGTAACCAAATATACCACGTGAATCACAACGCGGCATAGAACGCGTTACCACTTTGACCCGCAAAATTTGACGCTCGGGTCCCACCTAAATAATAGACCAAAGTTAGGAAAAAATTCTGATTTTACCCCGAATTTTCAAACCATTTCCAACACCAACGTCAATGGTACTCTTATAAATGGCACCATCATCTCTTCCACCGGTCTTCCTACTTTTTTTTTTTTTTATCGGCAAAGAAAATCTTTATTGATGAAAGCATGCTAAATATGATACAGTACATCAATAAAGAGGAAGCTCCAGTTGGTCTTCCTACTAATGTCAGTCTTTTTAATGTCACCATATTTACCACCCCCAGTGCCACCAACGCAACCTACAATCCTGCCGGCCAAGTGCTACACCATTCTGCTTCTTCTAAAAAAGATGTTACATACGGAGAATTCTTCACCCTATTTTATTTCCACAACACAGTATGCTTTTCTTTCTCAATCGTAACAATTGTCGCTGTCCTCCAACTGAAATTTCTTAATTTGCTGTTGTACTGCTCCCTATTTTATCTGATGATGAGCTATGGGTACTAATTTTACGTCATAGCACCATCGCATTCCAATACTAACTATTTTTTGATTGGGTCAATTCTATTTGGTTTGTTTTTTGTTTTACTGGTGCTTTATCCTATCATGATCGGGGTATTACTGATTTGGGGTTACAAGTCACACTCACACCTTCATAGGGAACGCGTTGAGTTGCTCAAGCTTTGTATAAGGGTCGACCCCAAAAATCAGATTAGCCACAGCCAAACATAATGCATTTTATGTGGTGGTGCATGAATGGATTCTTCAAAAAGAGGCATATATCTGATCGTCAGCCCTGTAATTGCCAGTTTCGAATTGCCATCTGTCTTGTGAACTTGCTTGGTTTATCTTTATTATTTAGCCTAAAAAACAAGATGCTTTTCATTGGTTTGGTATGTTTGTTTTTCCTTTTGATGGCATCTCTCACCTTCATTTTTTTTATGTTTTGGTTTTAATTTGAACCAACGTTTTGCAGCTTTCTGTGTGAGAGGAAGTATAAGCCCCTTGTCTAGTTTAGCTCTCTCTACTCTGCTGCATTGCGTATGGCTTTGGCTTTGGCTTTGGCTTTGGCTTTGGCTTTGTCTTATTGATGTTTCTCTTTGTACTCTGTTGCTTTACTTCAAAAATAAAGCTTCAAGTTCTGTTCACAAAACATAAAGTTCTTCAGTTGCTTCTTCTATTTTTGGGCAAATTACACTGTTTAGTTCGTATATTTTGATTCTTATTTCATTTTATTTTTTTCTACTTCTAATTAATTTGTTTTTTTACCATGAATTATGATCTTATTTTAATTTGGTCTAATTAATTATAATTAATAATATTTTGGGGGTAAATTACAAACACACCCCAGAGTTTTGTTTAAAATATAAATTTTTCCTTGTGATTTTGAAAATTATATCTTGTCCCTTGAAGTTTTTAATTTTATAAAAAATGACTCATTTTATTAACAAATCATCAAATTAATTGACAGTTTTTAATGATATCATAAATTTATTTTAATTAATAATTAAGGTAATTTTATTATTATACATGAAAACTGTTAGAAATTTTATTTTTTCAGCTAATTATGTTAAATAAAAAAATTCTATCAAGGGGGTATTTATAATTTTTCAAACTACAGAGGACAATCCGTATTTTAAACAAATCTCAGGGAGTATGTTTGTAATTTATCCTATTTTTGTTTTTATAGAAAATGCATACATGTGTTACGTTTTTATAAATAAAATTATAAATTTATTCAACTCAGTGAGTTAATTTTAACCAACTTAGTAATCATTTTTCTTTAAAAAACCCTAATTGACATTATCAATAAAACTTAATTAACACAAATTATAAATTTAAAAGTTACAATGGAACTAATTGAAATTGCATGGATTAAAATAACACAATAGATAAAATTTTGGAACTACCAATAGAATATGCCCTATATTTTATTATACCCTATATTTTATTTTATTTTTTTGAATTCATAAAAAAATAATAACAATAAAATTATTAGTAACATTTTTTTATCAAAAATTTATTATTAACTCAAAATTAAAAAATACATCTACATAAAATGATTAATGGGAAAGCGCCAACGTCAACAGGATTATATCCAACTAAACTTAACACAAACGAAAGGCAAATCATTTGCAAAAAAAAAAGACAATCAAATCATTTGCCAAAAAAGGACTAGGCTTCTCTCTGGTCTTTAATTGGATTAGAGAGGTGTTGTTCAATCCATTGGGTCTATTTTTTATTCTTGTTTTAGTGATTCAAACCGTTTATATTTTAAAATTTGTCAAATGTATCATCCTTGTAAAAAAAAAAATAAAAAAAAAAATAATAGAAACCAAATGTTCAGATCAATTTTATATGAAAAAAAAAATGCTTCATAAATTGTGAGAAAATAAACGGTTCATACAAAACTAATATGAACACGTTGTTATTGTTATCCGATCAATTTGATTTTTTTGCAAAGATAACTTACTAGACGAACCCTAAAATATGAACAATTTTGATTATCGAAACAGAATCCAAAAATAGACCCAATAGGCCGAACAGTACCTATCCAATTCAATTAAGAATAGGAGAGAAGCCCAATAATCCAAAAACAACATGGGTTTTTTACCAACTGGTCGCAATAATTGAATTTATTACCCATTAGGTCCTAAGTTTTTATCTCATGCACTAGAAAGTCCTGTTGTATTTTTTTATCCCGATTTTACCCCTTTTGTTATGCTTCGCATGTTTGGTTTGAATTATGTGGTTCTATTTAATTTCCCTCTCTCTCTCTCTCTCTCTATGGATCTGGGTTTTGAAAAGGGAGGCAACGAAAGATTTGGGTATAGAGATCGTCATCGGTGTGAGAAGGTATTTCATGCACTGTTGTGTTGCAAGAGGCATTGATTGCGCCACTATAATGTTGGATGGAGATGAAGGGGTCACGACATCAACGGCGATAAGGAAGTTTGTGACAAAGACTCCGTAATAGAATGGTTGTTCGTTGGTGTTGGTGAACATGAGAGCTACCTTTGTGGCCCTTAGATTTGAGAGAGATGGTGTTAGATCTAAGAGAAATCAAGAAAATCGACATGAACGGAAATGAGTGTGTCGACATTGACGAGCTCGGAGCTCTGTACCAGTTAATAATGGATGAGCGAGACGAAAAAGAAGACATGAGAGAGGCGTTCAAGGTGTTAGATTAGAACGGTGATGGGTTTATTTAGGTATTTTCAATGCCGATTAGAGCTCCTGTCTTGTTTAAACCAGTTATAAATTTATCAGTAAATTTGTTGAATATGTTTGTTTTTGATAAACTAAACAGTGATAAATTTATCATTTGTAATAGTAATTTTCCTTTTGTAATTTTTTTTTACAAAGAGTCAGTGATAAATTTATCATTGAATCTAACATCGTCGTTGCCACCATCTTCCTCTATCACCAATCTACCATCTTCGACATCATCGTTGCCACCATCTTCCTCCATCACCGGTTTGGGATGTAAAGTATCCAAATATACTAATCAACCTTGTTTTGCCTCCATACTTATTCTTCATTACCAATCTATTATCTTCAATGTCAACCTTCACTGGCGACTTTAGATCTGACCATTTTCAATGCTGATCTATTATCTTCGATGTCGGTCTAATATCACAGCCCCCGTCGACATCGAGATATAACACTGACATGGTTGCCGGAGCCCCTATCTCTTGTTTATATCAGTGATAAATTTATTAGTAAATTTATTGAGTATGTTCGTTTTTATATTAAACTTAATAAATTAGCAGTGATAAATTTATCATTTGTAATGGTGACGATTAAATTTTCCTTCTGCATTTTTTTTTTTTTTTGTAAACAGTCAGTGATAAATTTATCACTGAATGTATCTCTGATTCTTGTGTTAGTTTGTAATTGTAATTGCTTGACTTTCCTTTCGTAATTTTTTTTACAAACAAACAGTGATAAATTTATCACTGAATCTAATTTTTGATTCTTTGTCTTGATCTGTGAATGTGAAAAATAATGAGAACTATTTTTTGGTAATGGCTTCTCATATCTCTCCTTCATTCTTTTCATCATTTTTCTTCTCATTTTCTTTTGTTGCCACTAGAACTGAGGAGGTGGTGGTGGTAGTAGTGATGTACTTGAGATGAAAAATGGAAAAAAAAAAAAAAAAAATTATTGTCGGAGAGGTTAGAGGATAGTGGCAACAGTGGAGGTTGTCGGAGGTGATCATCAGAGGTCGCCAAAGGTTATCGCCGGTGGTCGGAAATGATTGACAATGGATGGAAGGAGCGATGGTGGGTCATGGCAGTGACATGTGCACCAGTAGAGAAGTCAAACATGTAGGTTATCAGGGGTAAAATGGGAATGTGGGAAAAATTATTTTGGAACAGAATCTCATGGGTATTAAGTAACTCCCCCTAAACCCCAAGGATCAAGTGAAGAAGTTGATAAGAAGGAAACATAAATCCTCTCATGCCTAACTACATTCATTTGCAAAAAACAATAAAATCCAACCATCGAGGACCAGGAAGTTTCTGAAGGTGATGTTGCTAATTCCGAGCTAAAATCAGTAACAATTGAGGGCTCTGTGAGCCCCAGTGGTTTGCCCCGGTGGCAGCTGTGGAGGTGGTTGTGAAATTGGAAAACCCCAGGTAATCTATTAGGTTTTACTTAGTTTAAAGATTTTCAGAAGAATTTGGAAAGAAAAAAGAAAAATGCATGTGAATCATAGGTAAAATATAATTATATCTCATTCAAATTTTACCTACATTTTTTTTTTTCAAATTTATCACCAAACACAGCCGTAATGAATTCATTATCTTATCGTGAGCATTTCAAACTTTTTTTTCATGTAAGCTTAGCTTCTGCAAGTCCAGTCCAATGTTTCTGCAGTTCGCTTTTCACACACGATTATTACTATTTTTTTTTTTAATTTGTGATCAGCAAAATAGAATCTTTATTGATAAAAAAAACATACATTCATATGAGATTATATCAATAAAGAGGTAAGAAGAAAAAAAGAAATATAGTAACAAAGCACGATGTTAGTAAGGAACCAACACTAGCTGGAAAAATTCAAAGGAACCAACCCAAAAATCAAAAGAAACAACAGCAGCCACTCAAAAGAAGCAACAGCACCCAAGATTCAAACAACAGCACCCAAAATTCAAACAGCTGGAACCAACACCCACGAAGAAAGAGAGAAACAGAGGAACCAACACACAACAGGCCTCCCACACGATTATCACTAAAATAATATTAAGAATTATGAAAAAAATATCATGAAATGCATCATAAAATTTTTTCATCATTTGATTAGTATGTGATATTTTATTATATGTGTAATCCAAAGGTATGATTATTTTCAAGATATTTTTTTGATGATCCCTAACATTACTCTTATCACTAATTGAATTGTAACTCGACTTTCCAATGATTCCAATGCCCTGTCTCTTATACTTCTCGTATCATTTTAATCGGGGAAAACAATATTGTGGTTTTTTTTTTCTTTTCTTCAGGAATTTAAATGAGAAATTATTTGGTTATTGAGTTTTCTATTTTTTGTACTTTCCATAATTTTTTTAAATAATTTATGATTTTTTTTTATTTTTTAATTACACCTAATCTAGATATATTTAAAAAATTAATATTTGTGAATTTTTTTTAAGAAATTCACTAAATACAAAAAATACTATAAAATATAAAAATTCAATATATTTTCGTATTTTGTTGTATTTAATGAATTTAAAATAAAATTGTACAAATTTTATACTTTTTAAATATATCCTGAGTAAGTGGATCTAAAAAAGGTAAACTACAATAGGTCCTAATAGGTGGACTTAATTCTCATTAAGTCCTACTGAAAATTAATCCAAGTGAAGGCGTTGCTAAAAATAAATTTTTTTGACGATTTTTTGTATATGTCGCTAAAAATTGACAATTTGTGACTTTTTTGTCACGATTGTTATAAATTGTCACTAAAGCTTACAATTAGTGATGTTTTCCTGTGATGAATTTTCAAATTGTTTCTGAAAGTTGAAAATTAGTGACATTTTTTTAAACGATTTTTTTAAATTGTCACTAAAACTTAAAATTAATGACGTTTTTGTGATAAATTTTTTAAATTGTCTCTAAAAATTAGCAATTAGTATTTTTTTAGCAATGTTTGCTGAAAAATATCGTTAATTATAATAGCACCTGTTGGACAATAAGTCTGCCTATTAAAACCTATACGTAAGTCCCCATATAAAATTTAATTAAAATAATTTTAAAAAGGCACTCGTCCATAAATTTAATTTTAGATTTTCTTTACCTAAGGTCCACACTCTAAAATACTTTATCTATAAGGATAAGCTCCTGCAAAATGACCTAACTATCCATATATATATATATAACCAAACCCTACATTTCTCAAATCAAACTCTCTATCTCTGTCTAGGCCCATTTGTTTTCAGAGGTAGAATGGAGGGAATTCATAATAAGGGCATTAATAGTGAGGGGATTAAGAAAAATTGTGTTTGTTTTGATGATAGTTGTTGATATAGGGATTCTTAAATTATTTTTATATAAAATAATAAAACAAATAAAAAAATACAAAAAATTAAGCATTAATGTTCAAAAAAAATGCCCAACATGCAAAAAATAAAAAATTAAATTAAATTAAAAATAAAACAATGATTTTTATTTAACAAAACATACAAAAAATTAAACAATAATGTTCAAAAAAAATGGCCAACATGTAAAAAAAATAAAAATAAATAAATAAAAAATAGTCTGGTGAACTATTTTTTAATGCCAAGTCTCAAACTTCCATCCTAATCCCTTCCCCAAGTCCTATCCTAATCTGGAGGGAATTATGAATTCCCTTCCCATCTCCTAAAACAAATACAATATTAGTGGGTCCCACCTCAATCTCAATCCCAATCTCAATCCCTCATCTATCTCTCAAAACAAATCAGGCCTCTACACCAATCTAAATCCTAGCCACCACTATCTCTACCACCTCTCTGTCGTCGCCTCCCACGTTGCTGACTCACCGCTCATCTCTCTCTCTCTCTCTCTCTCTCTCTCTCTCTCTTAACTCCAAAGATCTTGGGTAGAGGAGGAGGCTGAGTAGAAGTAGTGGTGGTGGTAGTGGATTCACCATCGTTGGAAATTCGATCCGAGAGATCTACACAAATCGACATCGCCGATCTGGCTCTTTTATTCTCTCTCTCTCTCTCTCTCTCTCTCTCTCTCTCTCTCTCTCTCAAGCCTCTAGCATCTCTGCCACCACAACCACCACCATTGTTCTTGCTGAAGTCAGATCATGGTTACGGCTTCGGATTGAAGTCAAAATAGACCGCTAGATTTGGATCAAAGTCAAACCAGAGATATAAAGAGGAATCACGAGTCACGAAGGAGTCCAAGGTAAAATTGAGCAGTGATTTCTCTCTCTCTCTCTCTCTCTCTGAATCTCTCTCTATTTGTTGTTGTTGTTGTTGTTGTTGTTGTTGTTGTTGTTTCACTAAAGAAAAAGAAGGGAAGAAGAAGAAGAAGAAAATATCCACTGGCTAAAGCCTTAAGCAATTGCTAGATTAGATTTTTCAACAATTTTTCCTTTAAAAAATCACGAAATTATAGAAATACAAATTAAAAATTCAAAAAATTGAGTTTTTGGTTTTGTTTTGTTTTGTTTGTTTGTTTGTTTGTTTGTTTTTTTTTTTTTTTGGAACACTGCTAGCTTTTCATTCATGAGGTGGACTTCCTTGTGGGCATTGTTCGGGTGAATGGAATTTTTTACGGGTCTGTTTTAATAATTTGAACTATTAATTTTGTTGGACATTTTGGGTATATCATTTATGCAAAAAATTAAATCGATATGATAATTATAGCGTATTCATTAAAAAATGAAAGACAATTGTGTTTTTAAAAATATATAATTTATTTTTTTGTGACAAACGTAATAAATTGAATAGGTTATAATTATTAAATCGATCTAATTTTGTGTGTGAATAATATACTCAAAGCGCCTGACAAAATGACTAATTAGAATTATTAAAACGGGCCTTATGGTGAGCCCATAGACTGAGGCATTCTATTTGAACCCAAAAAATATCTCATTACGCCCAATTTAAATTTATAAATTTTAATTCTTATTATATCTTAATGTGAATTTACCAATAAAGGCAACACATATTAAACCCTAAAATATATTTTTTTTCTCATGCTACATCCTAATCCATTATTCCTATTCAAATCTCTACATCTTCTTCCCCAAAAAGATCAAAGTTATTTTGTCTTCTTCTTCTTCTTCTTCTTCTTCTTTCTCACTCCAAAACTCCAATCCACCCTATCAAAATTGTTCTGGCCCTTTTTGAAATTAAAACTTTGTCTCTTACCCCGCCGTTCAATCACCGACATCTTAGCTTGTTTCAATAGTGTTCAACCAGATATGGTAGTGCTTAAGGAGTTAATTATTATCAGGTTAGCTATTTGGCTGAAGGCTTCTTTTAAGGATTGCCAGTTCTCCATTAATGATTTTCTTTATAACATCAGGCAGATTAGAGTTTGTTTAGGTGGTTGGGGTTGATGCGTTTCACAAGGGTAAACATCAGGTTTGAGTGTATTTGTAGCAGCAGCAGTGCCTTGGTTTATAATCTGCTTTCTTCTGGTGAGTAGCAACAAGATGTGTTGGTTTGGAATCTGTGCAGAGGAGTGTTCTCTGATGTCTGTGCATATGGCTGAGACTAACCTGAGCAGGGTTGCTGATGTGATGATCCCTTGGCTAGACGGCTCTGGATGGTTGGATATTGGCCTAAATGGTTGTTGAATGGTCTGTGGATTGGATTCTGGTGTGTGTTGTACTGCTAATGCCTGCTGAAGTGTTGCTGGCTTGAATTGGCTGTAGGTCTGTAAGGAGTTCATGGCAGCAGAGGCTTGCATAGGCCTCATGTTGTTCTGATGTTTTGGTTTGTGGTTTTGGTTTGTGGTTTTGGTGTTGATGCCTTCTCTATTGGTGGTTTTGTTGTTCTGTTTTGGTGAAGATCTGTATCAGAATTGGAGGTTGAATGATTGGGCTCTAATCTAGTGGCATGCATCAGATGTTTGGTTAGGTGTAGAGGGTCTTTAGTCTTCAACTCAGCTTCTTTCTCTGGCCTTTCACTCTGTTTGCATTGTTGCAACTTGTTTGTTCTGTTTTTTCCTTTCTTTCGTTGGTTGTTTTTGATTGGTTTCTCACCAATCTTGGGTTAGCTTTGATGCTCATTGCGTTTCCTTTCTTTGTGGATGTATTTTTGCAAGTCTATTTCTTTTTTCCATCAATAAAGCTTTATTTTGCCGTTCAAATAAAAAAAAAAAAAAAGAAAGTTTGGCTGAGTAATAAATGGAGTTTGATTGAGTAGTAGTAGTGATAGGATGGTGATGGTGATGGTGGTGGTGGTGGTGGTAGTGGTGGTGGCGGTGGTGGTGGTGGTAGTGGTAGTAATGGTAGCGGCATGGCAGTGGTGACAGTGGTAATGGTGGTAGTGGTGGTAGCAGTAGTGGCATGCTAGCGTTGATGGTGGTGGTAAAGGTTGTGATGGTAGTGGTAATAAAATTTTAATGATTTTTATGGCAACAATGACAATGATGATGAAGGTAGTGATATTAGTGGTGGTGGCATGGTAGTAGTGGTAGTAGTGATAGAAGTGGTGATGGTAGTGGTGGTAGTAGCAGCAGTGGTTGAGTAGTAAGTCAAGATTGAGTAGTTTGTGGAGTCTTATTTTAAGTTTTTCATATAAATAATTTAATATGAAAAATTGAATAAAAAGTCATACCATTGAAAAAAAATTTCTTGATCCAAGGGCGGCATGCGATCATATCTCTTATCAATCAGAAACCACCATGCCCCTATTATTTCTCAATCATCTAATACAACATTATAGACCTTACATCATCCACCAATCACAACACATGTAAAACATCACATAACCATATCCCATGACCACCAAATAACTTCTCCATGCCACCTGTTAGTTCAAAAAAATAAATAAATATCAAATCACATCACATTACAGATCAAACTGGTAACTCCCAACGACACAACTCTTTTTTATTACAATATTAATTGTGAATGGTTGTACAATAGTTGGACCCCTATAATATAACTCCAAGAATAAGATTTTTTTTTGTTTTTGTTTTTTGAGATGAATCCAAGAATAAGGTTGTTGAAAGATGAATGTGAGAAGCGGACTTGGATGTAGGAAGTTCCTCGTGAGTTGATATCTGTTTTGATTGATGAAGTTCCTATCAACCTTCACCCTCTGAAAAAAAAAAAAAAAAAAAAAAAAAAATAATAATAATAATAATAATAATAATAATAAAAATATGGTTGTTGTAGATTTTTATATTTTTTCTTTCTTTTCTTTGCAGAATAATAAGCAAAGAAAATAGATAACCAATGAGGCACTTTGTAAAGTGTGAGAATTTATTATATATTTGTTCACAGTGGATTGGACTATACTATTTGGATCGTGAAGTCAACCACGAATTTTGTTTTAATGATACAAATCATTCATTTTTTAATTCATAACGTATAGATCATCAATGAAAAAAATAAATCGATTTAACAACCGTAACCACAACAATGAAAGAAGAAAACATTTGAATGTTCTCTTACCACCAATGTGTAAAAGAAACTCCTACAAAAATGTATAATGGAAACGTATCTATTGATTCCTCTAAAATCTCTAATCACCAAAACTTCCAAAATGGAAATAACAAAATATGAAAAACGTATATATCATATTGGTCATGTTTGATTCACAAGATTAATAGTGAAATATTAATAATCTTATTAAATTAGTGTGGTATTCACTATCCAATTGGATTAATATTCATTGGATTAATAATCTCACCCCTACTCCATTACTAATAATCCTACAAATTTGTTAGATTAATTATCCATTGGATTAATAATCCTAAACCAAAATGTTAAAACAAACATAGGATAATTGGGCCCACGGATTAATAATCTCAATCCCATGCTCTAATCTACTCAATCAAACATGCACATTGTGTATAATACGTACTATCAGAATAGAACAAAAGGTATAATAGTCCCAAAAAATTTATAAATCAAGAAAAAAAGAACCTCCTGAGATATAAGTTTGAATATATGAGACTTGATGGAATACAAGAAAACCTTGTGTGTTTATTGGGCTATAAATCTACTAAAAGGGATTTATAAATAAATCTCCCTTAAAAAATAGACTATCTATTTTTTGGGAATAAATGCAATAAACTTTTTTTCTTTTTTTTTGATCGGCAAAAAGGAAATTTTATTGATGAAAACAAATATACAACATATGAGCTTACATCAATAAAAATAAAATAAATTAATAAAAATAAAATGAGGAAGCAAAAGCAAAAAACATCATTGTAAATTTCAAAATCTCAACAAGGTTGACACCAAGAAAGATACACAATCATTTACTAACTCAAGCCAAAAAAATTGATGAGAAACCAACAAAAAGGAGAAGGAACAAAGCATAATAAACCCCAACACTAACAGAGAACAACATTAACCAAGCACTTACGAAAAACCAATGCCCTTATGGGGAACATTTTAACCAGCAGCCACCAAATCATAAATCGCAAATGCACTTTCAAAACATAGTCATCCAAAAGGTCCATTAGGCAAGGCAACTCCCTCTCCTCATTCCTTTTTCTAATTGCAGCAGAGGGCATGAACTGTCTTCTCCAAAGAGCTAGGGACAACAACCTTATTCAGGGTATCGCAGTCGGCTCCAAAGGTCTTGTAATCTCTCATCTCCAATTTGCCGATGATACTATGTTTTTTGCCAATGCTAGTGTACAAGAACTCTTTGCCCTAGAGTTATCAGATCGACTTGATTTTTTTTATGAATAATTTGTAGATTGTAGTTTAAAATATAAACTGTTCGGATCATATCATAAGAGAGTCTGTGATTAACTTCACATACCCAAGACAAGTTGTGCTCTTATTATTTTTGCCAGTTTGTGATCTATAATCAATCGCTGGGCATCATTTCACCTCGTGCCGGAAGTAGGAAAAATTATTAGGTAGCTTTGGGTACCACATGAAATGCTCCCTCCAATTATTAAATATATATTGTAATTCTCTCATCATCCAACACTAATAGCTCCTTTGACAACACCACATTTTAGTTTAAAATTGAAGAAATTATTAAAAAAGTTAAAAAATACAAAAAATTAAAATAAAATATTCATTTTCATTCACTAAACTTTTTATATATTTTTTCATTAAAAAAATAAATAAGTCATGCCAAACATTAATTTTATTTTTCAAATATGATAAAAGAATTAGTGAAAGATGGGAGATATTTACATTATATAAAAAAGTTTGGACAAATAACACCAGTAATTTTTATACTTTGCCTCTTTTTTTTTTTATTATTACTTTTGTTCCTATATTTTTAATTTGATCGATTTTGATCATTAATTTTTTTTCCAAACATATATTGATTTGTTATTTCCCAAATTATAAAAGGTGATTACTTTTCTCCTTCTCAGCACTACACTGCACCACTTGAAGTATTAATTCCCAGTGTCTTCGTCACAGAAGTTAGAATCACAAAGCAATTCTCGTTCGAGCGCTATATTTTTAGTCACAAGTGTCATGAAAAATTATCTTAAATATTTTAAAACACTATCACTTAAAATTGAGTAGGGGTGAGCATGGTTCGGATTGGACCGGATTGGGGTAAAACTAGGACCAATCCGTTATCTACGGTTCCTGAAATCTTGGAACCAATCCAATCCGTTTAAATCATGGAACCAATCCGAACCAATCCATTTAAATACGGATTGGATCGGTTTAGAACCACGGATTCACATAATTAAATAACAAAAAAATATATATAACACTTTAATTTCATAAAAATATAAACATAGCACTATATTAGTTCCACAATAGCAACATCTATTTCTATAATAGCGACATACTGTGCTAGAATTTAAACAACCATGAGAAAACTGATTTCACCATAAATATTTAGACCATTACAAATTAAAACTAAAAACTAACAAAAAAAAGTAATAAAAAAAAGATATTATACGGTTTTAGATTTGAGTTTAGATTTTATATAGAATAAAAGAAGATACTATGAGGGAGGATGTATAATAAAAATATATACTATTTGTATACGGTCCGGATCGGTTCTAATCCGGAACCATGGGGTTCAATCCGGAACCAATCCGTGTACTACGGATTTTTAATTTTTCAATCCGAAACCGAACCACGGATTCAAAAAACCAATCCAAACCTATCGGATTGGACTGGACTGGATCGGATTACGGATTTCACGGATTCCTTGCTCAGCCCTAAAATTGAGCCTAACATTTAAACTAAAGTAATATTACTTTATATTTTATTCATATTTTATTTTATTTTTAATTTTTTAAATATATTTAAATTCATAATTCAAATACCGTGATAATATATATCTTTCGCGAAAATTGTTGACGATAGCCATATAATGGCCTCACATGGCTGCTACCAGTTTTAATTATAAAAGGTGCTAACTTTCCTCCTCAGAACTGTACTGCACCACTTTGAGTATAATTTCCAGTGTCTTAGAATCGCAAAGCAATCCTCGTTCGTGTGGCATATTCTTCGTCACACGTGTCATGGAGAACCAACAGGTTCGACAAATATATATATATATATATATATGTTTCAGTGAGGCAGTGGTGAGAGAGATTGGAAAACCAATTAGATGGAATTAAATTGGTGATAGTGTGCGCAGCTGCCATACTAATATATTGCATCGGTAATAGTGCCGAAGATTTGTAATTGGTGGAGTTATTTCCATTCGATTTTGTTGCTACTCTGGAGCATAGTTTGGTTTGTTATTTTGGGTCTTCTACAACTCTAGTTCTAAAGATTTTGGTTCATCTATTTGGTGAGGTCTTTCCTATTGTTTATTTGTGATTATTTAAAATTCACCTAAGGGTGGTTTGTGAGACTATTTGTGTCTCGTTTGTAATCATTTGGAAACTATTTGGTTGATAGTGGAATCGGATTTCGATCCCGTGAAGATACCTCATATTGAGGGAACCACGTAAAAATTCTTGTGTTGCCTTTGATTTAATTTTTTCGCATTAGTTTTTATTCTCATTGATTGATTTACTTGTGGGGAATCATATATTTTCCCTAACAACTGGTATCAGAGCTTACGGTTTATTTGAGTTTATTTATTTGTGTAAATCAATGGAGGGGAATGTGGGTCGTATGTCTAGCTTCAATGGAAGCAATTGGGTAACTTGAAAAACTAAAATGGAGGACCTATAATTTTGTAAAGATTTGTATGGACTCATTGAGGGTGATAGTGGGAAACCTGAGGGTATGAAAGATGATGAATGGAATAGGCTTAATCGAAAAGCCGTTGGTGTTATCTGTCAATGGATTGATGATAGTGTGTTTCATCATGTTGCTACTGAAACTTCAGCACATGATTTATGGAAAAAATTAGAGGGCCTTTATGAGAGGAAATCAGCCACAAATAAAGCTTTTCTGTTTCGTAAGTTGGTTAATTTAAAATATAAAGAGGATAGCCCTATTTCGGAACATTTGAATGAAATAAAGAGCATTGTTAACCAACTTGCTTCTATAAAAATTGTTTTTGATGATGAGTTGCAGGCTTTGATGCTACTTAGTCCTTTGCCCGAAAGTTAGGAGACTTTGGTTGTGACCGTTAGTAATTCGACGCCCGGTGGAGTTGTTACAATGGGTCAAATCACTAGTAGCCTGTTGAATGAAGAAACTAAAAGAAAATCAGCGAGTTCCTCTCATTCAGAAACAATTGTTGTGAGAGGCCAAAGAAAAACAAGGGGGAGGAGTAAGACTCCTCATAGTCGTGATCAAAGCCATGACAAATCAAGAGATGGTTCTTTTTCAAAGAAAGACATTGAGTGCTATTATTGCCATGAGAAAGGGCACATGAAGCGAGAATGCCGAAAGCTCAAGAACAAAGAGAAAAGGCGTAACAAAAGTGTGGATAAGAAGCAAGAAGACACAACAGCAGTTACTACTGATGATCTCATGGTCATTTGTGAAGATGATTGTATCAATTTTGTGGGCCAAGAGAGCAATTGGGTGATTGATTCAGGTGCTTCTTTTCATGTGACTTCTCGAGTTGATTTCTTCACTACCTACATCAAAGGAGATTATGGTTCTGCTAGAATGGGCAATTAAGGTTTGTCCAAGATTATCGGCATGGGTGATGTTTGCTTGGAAACAAATTTGGGCTGCAAGTTGCTGCTTAAAGATGTGAAACATGTTCCTGACATTCGCCTCAATTTGATCTTTACTGGAAAGCTAGATGATGAAGGCTTCAACAACAAATTTGGTGATGGAATAAGGAAGCTCACAAAGGGTTCTTTGGTGGTGGCTAAGTGCAAGAAGACTCATACACTTTATTCGATGCAAGGAAAAATTTGTAAAGGTGTTGTCAATACACTTCAAGATGATACTTCTACCGAATTGTGGCACAAGCGGCTTGGCCATATGAGTGAGAAGGGGCTACAAGTTTTGTTCAAGAAAGAGCTTCTACCCGGTTTGAAAGGTACACATCTTAAAATTTGTGTTTATTGTTTGGCGGGTAAACAACATAGAGTTTCTTTTCATAAACATGTTACTTCTAGAAAAGAAAATGTGTTGAAGTTGATTCATTCGGATGTTTGTGGTCCTTTAAAAGTTAGAACACATAGTGGTGCACTTTATTTCGTTACTTTCATTGATGATTATTCAAGGAAAGTTTGGGCTTTTTTACTAAAAATTAAAGATCAAGTTCTAGAAGTATTTAAGCATTTTCAGGCCATGGTTGAAAGAGAAACAATGCAGAAATTGAAGTGCATCCGATCTGACAATGGTGGTGAATACATTGGGCCATTTGATGAGTATTGTCGCAGCCAAGGTATTCTTCACCAAAAGACAGTTAAGAAGACCCCTCAACAAAATGGCGTTGCCGAGAGGATGAACCGCACCATTATGGAAAGAACAAGGTGTTTGCTTTCACAAGCTAAATTGCCAAGATGCTTTTGGGGTGAGGCAATGAAGACAGCGGTTGACGTGATCAATTTGTCTCCTTCTTATCCTTTGAATGGTGATGTGCCTGAAAGAGTTTAGACAGGCAAAGATGTGTCTTATGAACAGTAGAGAGTGTTTGGTTGCCGAGCTTTTGTTCACATTCCAAAGGATGAGAGGTCCAAGTTTGATAGCAAGTCAAGACAATGCATTTTTCTTGGCTATGGGCGTGATGAATTCGAGTATAGATTGTGGGATCCGGTCGACAAGAAAGTCATTCGAAGCCGTGATGTTGTGTTTCTTCAAGACCAAACAATTGAAGACTTTGGCAAATGTGATCAACCGGAGCCAAAAACTAGTGATCTCATTGACATGGATCCATCTTCTTCATCTTCAGTTGATGATGAAAATGGGGGAGAGGTGCAGCCACCTCTTGAAGATGTAGATGATGATGCTATTCAAAATGAAGTTGAGCCCGAAATTGAGGAAGAGCATCCAACTCAAGAACCGCCACCACAACTTGAGTTGAGAAAATCTACAAGGGACCGACAACCTTGAAGAAAGTATCCTCCCAATGAGTTTGTGTTGATTTCTGATCAAGGGGAGCCCGAGAGTTACCAAGAAGCAATTAAGTATGCAACGAAAGGTGATTTGAAAAAGGCCATGGAAGAGGAGATGAATTCCTTACTTGAAAATCACACCTATGATTTAGTGAAGTTGCCTAAAGAGAGGAAAATTTTGAAAATAAGTGGGTCCTCAAATTGAAGAATGATAGGAAGAATCTGAGGTACAAAGCACGTCTTGTTGTGAAAGGCTTTGGGCAAAAGAAAGGCATTGACTTTGACGAGATTTTCTCGCCAGTTGTGAAGATGTCTTCTATTCGGGTTGTACTTGGCATGGCTGCAAGTATGAACCTTGAAGTTGAGCAACTTGATCTGAAGGCCGCATTTCTTCACGGTGATCTTGAAGAAGAAATTTACATGGAGCAACCGGAAGGTTTTGTGGAGAAAGGGAAAGAAAAATTTGTTTGCAAATTAAAGAAAAGTTTGTATGGCCTCAAGCAAGCCCCGCGGCAATGGTACAAAAAATTTGACTCTTTCATAATGAATAATTGTTTTTCTAAAACCACTTTGGACCATTATGTGTTTGTGAAAAATTTCTCAGATGGTAAATTTATTATTCTTTCACTTTATGTTGATGACATGTTAATTGTGGGTCAATATTCTACCATGATAAACAGGTTGAAATTGGAGTTAAGCAAGTCTTTTGCTATGAATGATTTGGGATCGGCAAAACAAATACTTGGTATGAAAATTGTTCGTGATCGCAAAGAGGGGCTGATTTGGTTGTCTCAAGAAAGCTACATTGAGAAAGTTCTTGAGAGGTTCAACATGAATAAAGCAAAGCCGCATGGTTGTCCACTTACAGGTCACTTCAAGCTTAGCTCGAATCAATGTCCTACAAGTGAGAAAGACAAGAAAGAGATGCAAAAAATTCCTTATGCTTCAGCAGTTGGTTCTTTGATGTACGCCATGGTTTGTACAAGACCGGATATTGCTCACGCAGTTGGTGTGGTGAGTCGTTTTCTCTCTAATCCAGGTAAAGAACATTGGGCAGCGGTAAAATGGATTCTAAGGTATCTTCGAGGGACTTCGAACGTGTGTTTGTGTTTGGGGATGGTAAGCCGATCCTTGATGGGTTCACAGATTCTGACATGGCTGGTGATATTGATTCTAGGAAATCTACTTTAGGGTATTTGATGACATTTGCAGGGGGAGCTGTGGCATGGCAATCTAAATTACAAAAATGTGTTGCTCTCTCAACTACCGAAGCTGAATTTATTGCTATTACGGAAGCTTGCAAAGAAGAGTTATGGTTGAAGAAATTTTTGCAAGAGTTGTGTTTGAAGCAAGAAAAGTATGTGCTTTATTGTGATAGTCAAAGTGCTATTCACTTGAGTAAAAATTTTACTTTTCATTCGAGATTGAAACACATTGATGTGAGATACCACTGGATTCGTGATGTGTTAGATTCGAAATTGTTGCAACTCGAAAAGGTTCACACAGATGATAATATTTCAGATATGTTGACAAAGACTTTGTCGAGGGACAAACATTTAAAGTTTCGAACTTTAGCGAGTATGGTTGATGTCTCCACCTAAGTCGGTAGGGGTAGAATTGTTGAGTATACCTCCTTATTGGAGTTTGAGACCGAATTGGTTTTGGCTAAAGAATTTTAATTTGGTTTGGTTTAGGTATAATATATTTTTATATATTATATTTGTGGAGACCCAATTGAATTTAGATACAACTAGATTTTGATAAAATAAATCCAAGATTTAATCATATATATATAGATATATGTTTCCGTGAGGCAGTGGTGAGAGAGATTAGAAAACCAATTAGATGGAATTAAATTGGTGATAGTGTGTGCGGCTGCCATATTAATACATTGCATCGGTAACAGTGCCGAAGATTTGCAATTGGTGGAGTTATTTCCATTCGGTTTTGTTGCTGCTTTGGTGCATAGTTTGGTTCGTTATTTTGGGTCTTTTACAACTCTAGTTCTGAAGATTTTGGTTCATCTATTTGGTGAGGTATTTCCTCTTGTTTATTTGTGATTATTTAGAATTCACCTAAGGGTGGTTTGTGAGACTATTTGTGTCTCGTTTGTAATCGTTTGGAAACTATTTGGTTGATAGTGGAATCGGATTTCGATCCCGTGGACGTACCTCACATTGAGGGAACCACGTACAAATTCTTGTGTTGCCTTTGATTTAATTTTTCCGCATTAGTTTTTATTCCCATTGATTGATTTACTTGTGAGGAATCATATATTTTCCCTAACAGGTTGATGGAGGCTGCAGAAGCAGGAGATATTAGTCTCCTGTACGGGTGTATACAAGACTATCCAAAAATTTTGAATAGTATAGATGACACCCCTTTTGTTGATACTCCTTTGCACATAGCTGCCTCAGCTGGACATGCCCATTTTTCCTTAGAAATGATGAGATTAAAGCCATCATTTGGTGGGAAGTTGAATCCACAAGGGCTAAGCCCCTTGGACTTGGCTTTGCGAAGAAGGGCAGAGCTAAGCCCCGTGAAGGATTTGCAAAAGAATCTCACTTGGACTATAAGACGGCTCATAAATTTGGACAAGGAACTCATACGAGTCAAAGGAAGGGAGAGCTTCACTCCTTTGCACTACGTAGCTGAAAAAGGCGACATTGATCTTTTGGCTGAATTTCTATTGGCTTGTCCGGAATCAATAATGGACCGGACAATTCGAGATGAGATTGCACTGCACATTGCTGCGAAAAACTCAAAGCTAGAAGCTTGTAAAGTGCTGTTGGGATGGCTTCGCAGGAGCCTAAATCAAAAATTGTTGAACTCGAAAGATGAGAAAGGCAACACTGTGCTGGATATAGCAGTGTCCAATTCCCAAACTGAGGTATGCTTTTTATCCATCTATCTATCCTATGGTTTTCATTTCATATATATGAAAATGTGTTTGGCTATCTCTCTCTCTCGATCTAATGGTGTTTCTTTCTACTTTCTATTTACACCCATGAAATTTTTTATGACACCCATTTTATGCATTATAACGTTTGATACTCTATGAACAAAAAGAAAAAAAAAAAAAAAAAAGAAGTTTGTGCATATGTATAAAGAAAATTTTATGTTGCGTAATTAGAAGTTCCAAACTCTTTTTGATCTTTTAGAAAATACTATTTAAGCGTAAAAGTTAGATTTATTTTTCAAATTTAATAATATGACAATCAATTAGAATATTTAAGATAATTTTTCTTCTTATATGTTATCCAAGTATTAAGTAATCATCTCTCTTACACATTACTGAATTTAAAAAATATATCTAAAAAATAAATTTATATATTATTTTTATTTTAAAATACTATATATAAATAGATTTTTGTTTCATGATTTTCATTTTAGGTTTACGTTTTCAAAACGATATGGTGTTTTGTTTGTTGAACTGGTGTTCTGTTGAATTGGTATCTAGTTTGTTGACGCCACTCTGAATTTGTTGTCATGTGAGGATTATTTTTCGTTTACTAGTTTTGCTATGTCTGGTGAGGTGTTTTTTGGGTGTTTGTGGTTGGCTACTCACCAACTCTTGATAGTGTACTAGTATATGATTGGGCGGTCTTATTGGTGTCAACCTAGTTGGAATTGATTTGGTTCACTATGATGCTTTTTGCACTCATCCTCTTTTTCCATTATTGTTGTATTAATTTTTTTTTCTCTTCATCAATAAAGTTTATTTTTCTCTGATCAAAAAAAAAATTGAAAATAGAGAATTATTGGCCTCAGCTTCAGTTCAGTTAGTGGCTCGACCTTTATGACCCACGTCAAATCTCACTTCATTGAATCCACTCTATTCAATTTTTAAGTTTTATTGTCTACGTATTTTTTTTCTTTTTTTTTTTTATCGGCATTTTATTGTCTATGTTATTTATGAAAAAAAATTAAATCAATTTATTTTTTTTTTTAGAGTACATGAGAAATCATATATTAATAAAACAACAAGAGTACATTAAAAATACCCCAAAGGGTCATCCCAACCAAACAACAACAAAAAAACAAAAAAAAAAAAACAAAGCCACCAAAAAAAATAGTTACGAGTTAGGAAAAACCACCGATCTGCTCAAAGAGGAGTGATGGGTCGTTGAACACACCAAAATTAAATACTAAACTATACCAAATTCTATCAGAATAATGGCAAGTCCAGATATCGATCCACAGGGACTATTGTGAAATTAAACTAATTTAATTGTCAAATTCCTAAATTAATTTTGATAAAAAGATTGGTTGTTTATAACCTAATTTAATAACGAATAAATTAAACTAAGGAATTAAATTATCAATAATAAATGAAATTGGGTTTACTGAATTAGGGAAAAATCCTAGGGTAGAGAATTCACCACTAACCACATAATTAGGGTTTCCAATTGAAATTAATTATGCTATGGTTTGAACGGATTAATGCTTCGTAACTACAAGCTCAAAGCATTTAACAAGAAGATCATCACATTCAATGTACGAGCATGAACCATCTCAAGTAATACGAATCGTTCACTGTAAACTAGGGTAGTGATACGACTCGTTCCTCGTAGCATGGTTCGTCCCATACCTTGAATGTGAAGGAATAGAAAACTCATGTATGGATAATATTTAACAATCACAGAAAGTCAAATATTTGAAAAGATAATGAAAATTATATATAAAGAATTTCTAAAACACCATACAATGGTTCAAACTTTTACATAATATAAAATCAAAAAAGAAAAACCTATTACATGGCTAGGGTTTCTTCAAAACCCTAGAAAAGGAGACTAGCCACTCATGGAGGAGTGGGAGGAGGTAGATGGAGAAGGAACCACCATGGGAGACATCTTTGAAGCTTCTTGTTTCTTCCTCTTTTTCAAACCCTAGCCTCTCTCTTTAGGTCAAAACAATTTCAGAACCTTAATCCAGCCTTTTACTTACCCTTTTATACTTCCAATCTCGTCCAAACAGGTTTAAAACGTCGGTTTGACTTTCCCAGAAAAAGTCAACGCATGTGCGGGAAAGTCAACGCACGTGCAGAAAAGTCAACGCACGTGCGGAAAAGTCAACTCTGCCCAAATTCTGTCTTTTTGCTCATTTTATGCTCCGACGATGTACAACCTGATTGACACTCAACACACATAAAATATACAGTTTGACCAGCAAGTGACGTTAAGAGATTCTAATTAACGGCCTCAATGATGTACATTTCGGCCTTAATCACATCCCCCAACTTACTACTTGCTAGTCCTCAAGCAAGTAAAATAAAATAAAATTAAATTAAACAAAATCTATCTATTTCCTCTTTCGTGGGAAAACGGTTGCATTTAGCATATGCAACAAGCCTTTAAACCACAAGGTTACCCCAAGTGGACGAGTAAAGTCTCGTGAGGGTTTCCAGAAATGATACCCACAAACATTAACATATTCATATATACTCAACAACAAATGACTACACTACTCCACCTAACAATCAACTTATGTGCCACTACAGTGTGATATTTAGACATCATGAGTCATTAAAGACACAATGGACAAGCATGAAGGAACCTATTGAGTCAAAACCACAATTCAGTTAATACAAAAGTAAAGTTCACTATACTTGTGCATGCTAGTAGACAAGTCATGAGTACCCTCGGTGTAAAGTGCAATCTCCATATTAGTTAACTATCCACTACAATAGCCCAGTGTAACTCATAATAACACCCATCATATACAGAAAAACTAACCTATTGCAGCCAAGATTTTCAAAAGTTTTTTTTTTTTTTTAAATGACTGTACAATGTCCTGATCCATTAAGCTTTCTAATCAACCCATGTAACAAGCATTGGGCCAATGACTCCCAAACCAGACGGTTTTAGGGCACTAGGTTTAAAGACACCCCTACGGGCTTAATAACTCGAGTTGAAAAGGCTACGAATCCGAACAAGTCATTCTTTTTATTTTTCCTTAACCGTGCAATGTCCATGTCCCTTAAGCTTTCTAATTAACCCATGTAACAAGCATTGGGCCAATGACTCCCAAACCAGACGGTTTTAGGGCATTAGGTGTAAAGACACCCCTACGGGCTTAATAACTCGAGTTAAAAAGGCTACGAACCCAAACCAATCAAGTGTTTTTTTTTTTTTTTTTTTTTTTAAGAATCTTGGCTCCTCATTTATTTTTTTCTGCAACTATAGCTATTATCAATGATGTACACTAGGGATTATAATAAAAAGATCACCGCTATGATAGTGTGTTCATGTGAATTAAGACATACTCATGACAAGTGTACTAAAATCACAAACACAGACAACTCTCCTCGTGCAAACATGGCATGCAAGTATCTACCCAATAAATCCTTTTCATACAGGTCTACTATGTTCTCCAAATAACATATGCAAATATCATCACCCTACTAGCAAAAAGTCACATCAGATGAAGTAATGCAATCAAGTGAAACATGTAAAAGCATGAATTATGAGCCAAATAGCAATGCACAAAAGAAAATATGACCCTCATCCCCCAACTTGAATATAACATTGTCCTCAATGGAAAAAGAAAGAGAAATGAGAGAAAATTACCAGAATTGTAGGTGCACATCCAGGTAGGCAGAGAGTAACATATACACACTTTACCTTATTTTTTTTTTTTTTTGGAAGAAAAGAAAAAACGAAAAAGAAGAAGGAAAATAAAAATAAAAATAAAAGAGACAAAGCAGTATACAGGCGGGTACTACGGAGAAGCCGGTGGTGGTGCGTGGTGGGAAATGTTGGGCAAACAAGGCTTGCATCAAAGCGCGCGTCTCGAAGGCGTCATCCTGACCCTGTTACCGGATGGCGAGGTTGTCGACGTGTAGCTGATCAAAACGCGCCTGAGAATAGTCGCGATGAGCCTGAAAATCCGTGCGCAACTCCATGAGACTCTGGTGGTGATCACGAAGAGTACGGTGGACCTGATCGACAGAGTGCTGAAGCTGTAAGTATTCCTCGCGAGTCATGTAGAGTGGGTCCCCTTGGGGAGGCACAGGGGGAACAGGATGAGCTGGGTGGTCATGGACGGGGTCCTGGGCCTCATCAATTGGGGCACCTACCGGCTGCGGGATGCGAGATATGCTCTGCTGCCATTCCCGCTGGCCGAATGTCGGATACCCTCTATCAATCTCCTCATCCTCAGCAATGGAGAGGTGGTTCAGCTCAAACACAAGTGTCAACAAATTGGCGAATGGTAGTGGCCAAGTCAGGTTCTGCATAGGAGTAGGCCGAACTGCCTCACGTAGAAATTTCTGCAAATGCAGCAAAATGAAATCCTCAAGCGGGACCTGATAGCCAAGCTGATACCCGTGTAAAACCCGTACAAACTCCAAACGGCGCTCAGCTCGATGCCCAAGTGGAAGGACATTCTTATGGACCACGGAATCAAGGAAAAGCAAGCGGCTAGGTAGCTTGCTCCGCCGCAAGCATGTGAAACTGGTGTCACCGTGGGCTCCCGGGAAGTATTGCTGGATGAGGCGATGTATGGGTTGGCGATCCTCAACTTCCGGGAAAGGCTGATATTCCGGTTTGGCAAAAAACTCTAACACTGTGGCAATCATGGCTGAGGTGATGTGGACAACATGACCATCAATGTTAGAGAGCAGTCCAACCGTGGTGGGTGTCTCATGCAGGTTCTGGTAGAATAGTCGGACCAGACGAGGATAAGTGGGCGCGGTCACAGCGCAAATGCCCAACTGTTGCTGGAGTTGGAGCTGCTTAATAGCCCAAGTAGTGTCCTCGTCACGCTGGAAAAATGGCAGGTTGAACTGCGTGAGCTTGTGAAGAGGGCGTGAAGCCCACTCCGGCCGTGGCAGGTCACCTGGTGGTGGTGGCGAGGATGGTGGTGACGGTGGTGGTGGTGGTGCCGAAGAGGATGCACCCCTGGCCTTTTTGGAGGCCCGAGCAGAGACACGGCGACTCATATCCTGCACACACAACAATAAATACAGATACCCGTGAAACCAGCATGAGAATCAAATAAAATATGAAAGAACAAATTTGCCCATTAATGTACCACATGCAATTCCCACTGTTTGTTTGTTTGTTTGTTTTTTTTTTTTTAATGTAAAAGCGAAATTAATTAAATAAATGAAGTAAAATGTCATTAAATTAAATTAACTAAACTATAAAATAAACTAAACTAAACTAGACTATAAAATAACTAAACAACAAAATAGACTAAAGTATAGAATCAAACAACCAAAACTAAACATGTTTATTTATTTATTTATTTTTGTTTGTTTTTTTTTTATTATTTTATTTTATTTTTATTTTTTATTTTTTTTTAATTGAAGAGAAGAAAATTAAATAAAACTTCAGAAAACAAAATAAAATAAAAACTAAACTACTTAGTAATTATATGAACAATGACATCATAGAATAAGATAAAAATAAAATCATTAACTACACAAGTATAAGAAAAATAAAAATAAAACCAAATTTCACTAACTAATTAAATTAACCAGAATCACTACGAAGCAATTTAAACTAAACAAATATAACAAATAAAAAAAAACTAAATTAGGATTACTGTTAGTACCAATATTTTTTTTTCCCGCACGTGCGCCATAAAGGGCCGCACGTGCGGTGCTCATCTTTCTTATATGCCGAGTTTGGGTCTGGTTTTTTTTTTTTTTCGAAAGAAACTAACAAACATGCATTCTACAACTAAAAGAGCACAAATAAAATAAAAATAATAATAAAAAAAAAATAAAATAAAATCATAAGGACTACTAAAAATACTAAAAAGAAGTAGATCAGTCATGGGTAAGCATTTTTTTTTTTTTAGATGAACACTAGATCAAAATAAAAAAAATAAAAAAAAAATAAATAAATAATCAAAAACTCTACAAATTGATTCCTACCTTCACAAATCTACGCAAAAGAAAGAAAAGAAGAAAAAGAAAAATTTACCTTGAAAAAGTGGAGAAAGAGAGAAAAAAAATGGAGGTTCGCCGGAAAAAATGGTGGTCACCGGAGTTTCGTCGGACGGAGAGGGAAGTGATGCCGGCGGTGAGACGATGGTAGTGAGGAAGAAGAGAGAAAAAGAAAACGGAAGAAGAAGAAGGGAGAGGAAAAAGAAGAAGAAGAATGTGGGTTTGTGGGGTTAAAAGAGAGAGAGAGAGAGAGAGAGAGAGAGAGAGAGAGATAAAGAGATAGAGAGAAATCTGAGAGTGAGAGTGATTGGGAGAGAGTGAGTTGTGTTAGATAAGGGTTGTTTTGTTTTTTTTTTTTTTTTTGGGTACGAAAATTAAAAAAAAAAATAGTAAATGAAAATAAAAATAAATAATAATAATAAGAAAACAAAACAAAATTAATTATTTTTTTTTTTTTGAAATTTCTTCGCCCCGCACGTGCGGGAGTCAAGCCGCACGTGCGGCTGGTCAACACACACCGTTCCCGCACCTGCTTATTTAGCAGAGTGCAACTGTGACTTTGCCAAATTTTCCCGCACGTGCGGGGCCCAGGCCGCACGTGCGGCGATTTCAACTCCGCGCGATTTTTTTTTTTTTTAATATATCGGCGTCCCGCACGTGCGGGGCCCAAGCCGCACGTGCGGCTTGGTCAACTCAGCTGCCCTCCGCACCTGCTTATTTAGCAGAGTGCAAGGTTGGTTTTCACCAAATGTCCCGCACGTGCGGCAATTTCGCCCCCCTTTGTTTTTTTTTTTTTTTTTTAGTGAACAAGTATAACCTTTTTTTTTTTTTTAACACAGAAAATAAACATGAAAGCATGCTTTTAAACACAAAGAATAAACATTTCTACCTTCAATAGACATCCGGAATAAATATAGCACAAAAGAACATACGGAATGCCCATTAAAGGTATAATCTTCACGCGAAAATTACAGGTACTACTTTTCTCTCTAACTGTATCTGTAACTTTCCCTATTCTCCAACAGGGTGACAGACTAGGTTGATTTGGTATCCAGAATCGAGGTGCATAAAGCTACCTCAATCTATGGGGCCGCCATACAGAGTTCAAACCGAGGTAGTTTTGAAGCAATTTCCACACCCCTAGGTATTTAAACCAGGCTTTTGTCTCGAAAATCCCAAACCTTTGTATTTTAGGCTTTGCCATTCGAACTCTAGTTTCCACCATCTCAGTTAGTCTCCTAGGAACTCACTACAAACACGGTTAGGTGGCTATACCAGACCGTCAGATGCTGTTCGGGCACGGCAAACACCAAAGGAATTACACCTTTAGAGGATTTAAAGTCTCCTAGACGCAAGTAAAGCATAACGAGAACAAAGAAACACATAATAGCATAGAAGGGAAAGAAAAGAGAACAAGAAATCAATTTATCAATCATAGTAAAATGGGTCCATCAAAGCAATGGAGTCAATCATATCCCCATTCCCAATTCCCTCTATATATGGTTTCAATCTTTGGCCATTCACTGTGAAAGTGTGGCCAGTTTTTGGATCTCGCACCTCAATGGCGCCATGACTAAATGCCTCAACAACCTCAAAGAGGCCATCCCATCTTGATCATAACTTACCCGGAAAGAGTCTCAATTTTGAATTAAAAAGCCACAATTTTTGGTCGGGTTCAAAGGATTTTCTATTAATGTGCTTGTCATGGAATTCCTTAGTCCGAGCTTTAAAAACTCTCGAACTCTCATATGCATCATTCCGGATTTCCTCCAGCTCATTGAGTTGCAATTTCCGGTTGAGCCCAGCCGCGGCCATATCGAAGTTAAACTTCTTTATGGCCCACAATGCTCGATGCTCAAGTTCAACCGGGAGATGACAAGCTTTGCCAAACACCGCCCTATATGGTGACATCCCAATGGGTGTCTTATAAGCAGTGCGGTAAGCCCATAATGCATCAATTAACCGTTGTGACCAATCTTTCCTATCCGGTCTCACCGTTTTCTCAATTATGTGCTTTACCTCCCTATTTGAGACTTCTACTTGGCCACTAGTTTGAGGGTGGTATGGAGTGCCAACTTTATGGGTGATAGAGTATTTCTTAACTACCGACTCAAAGAACCGGTTACAAAAATGTGTACCCTGATCACTTATTATGGCTCTAGGAAACCCAAAACGACTAAAGATATTTTCATGCAAAAATTTGATTACCACTCTATGATCGTTTGTTCGGGTAGCTATTGCCTCCACCCACTTAGACACATAATCTACTGCCAAGAGAATGTACTCAAACCCGAACGACGACGGGAAAGGGCCCATAAAATCAATCCCCCAAACATCAAATATTTCTACCACAAGAATAGGGGACATTGGCATCATGTCACGCCGAGACATCGAACCCATTTGCTGACAGCGCAAACAAGTTCTACAAAATTGATGGGCATCTTTAAAAATTGTGGGCCAATAAAACCCGCTTTGTAAAATCTTGGCGGCCGTTTTATGCCCACTAAAATGACCGCCACATGCAGAAGAATGACAAAATGTAAGAATGCTATGCACCTCACTCTCCGGCACACACCGTCGGATCACTTGGTCGGAGCAATATTTAAACAATTCCGGATCCTCCCAAAAGTAATACCTAACCTGTGAAAAGAATCGGTATTTGTCTTGCTTAGACCAATTCTGCGGAGTTTGCCGAATGGCCAAGTAATTCACAATATGTGCAAACCACGGGGGGCTCGCTTGTGACAGCTCAAAAAGTTGTTCGTCCGGAAACGAATCATGCAAAATAAGAGGGTCGCTATTATACTCAATGAGGATTCGGGAGAGATGATCCGCCACCACATTCTTAGATCCTTTCTTATCACGGATCTCTAAATCAAATTCCTGAAGCAACAAAATCCATCTAATCAACCTAGGTTTGGTCTATTTCTTAGATAGTAAATACCGCAAAGCGGCATGATCAATGAAGGCTATGACCTTGGAACCTAGGAGATAAGACCGAAATTTGTCTAAGGCAAAGACCACAGCTAGCAACTCTTTCTCGGTAGTAGTGTAGTTCAATTGAGCATCCGAGAGAGTGCGACTAGCATAATTTATAGCAAATGGTGCCTTATTGACCCTTTGGCCCAACACAGCCCCGACAGCATAGTCGGAGGCATCACACATGATTTCAAAGAGAAGAGACCAATCTGGTGATTTCATGATTGGGGAGGTGGTCAATGCCATTCTTAGTGTTTCGAATGCCTTTAAGCATGCTTCATCAAAGACAAAAGGCGCGTCCTTAACTAGTAAACTACACAAAGGACGTGATATCTTACTAAAGTCTTTGATGAACCTACGGTAAAAACCTGCATGCCCTAGGAAAGACCTAATTTGACGCACGGAATTGGGTGGAGGAAGGCCTGCAATGAGGTCAACCTTAGCCTTGTCAACTTCTATACCTCGAGGGGACACAATGTGTCCCAACACTATACCCTCACGAACCATAAAATGGCTCTTCTCCCAACTCAAGATTAGGTTTGCCTTAGTACATCGTTCTAACACTCTAGTCAAGTTCCTAAGGCATTCCTCAAAAGACGGTCCAAACACCGAAAAGTCATCCATAAAAACCTCTAAGAATTTCTCCACCATATCGAAAAAAATGGCCATCATACACCGTTGAAAGGTCGCCGGTGCATTACACAGCCCAAAGGGCATGCACCTGTAAGCAAAAGTGCCAAAAGGGCATGTGAATGTGGTCTTTTCCTGGTCAGCGGGGTACACCGGGACTTGATTATACCCCGAATAGCCATCAAGAAAACAATAGAAACCCTGCCCCGCTAACCGCTCTAGGATTTGGTCAATGAAAGGTAAGGGAAAATGGTCATTCCTAGTCGAGGAATTTAGTCTCCTATAATCAATGCACACTCACCACCCAGTAGTGGTTCGTGTGGGGACTAACTCTCCTCCTTCATTCTCAACAACAGTGATGCCCGATTTCTTGGGCACTACTTGTGTGAGACTCACCCACTTGCTATCTGAGATGGGGTATATGATACCCGCATCCAACAATTTCAAAACCTCCTTCATCACCACCTCTTTCATGTTAGGATTCAGTCTCTGTTGTATTTCGCGAGAAGGTTTGGTGTCCTCCTCTAGGTGTATATAATGCATGCACACGGAGGGATCTATCCCTTTCAAATCAGTCACTGACCACCCTATAGCATTCCGATGTGCCACGAGAATACTCATTAACTGACTCTCCTGCACTGCAGTCAAGTCAGATACAATGATGATCGGTAAAGTATCTTGGGGCCCTAAAAATGCATACTTGAGTGTGGCCGGAAGTGGCTTCAACTCAAGTGTAGGTGGTGTGACCAAAGATGGTGTGGCAGGCTCTCTCGACAGAGGAGGAAATGACTCAAACCGGGCTTTCCATGGAGGAAAATCCGGTGTAGAAGAAGAATTAAGCAAAACATTCACCTCCTCAACTGACCCATCTATATCAAAATTTTCAAACCCAAAATGAGCTAGACAAGCCTCCAAAGGGTCCTCTACAAGAATGGAGGGCAAAGCCTCCTCAACAATCTCATCCACAACATCCACTAATAAGCACTCCTCTCTCTCATGAGGTTGTTGTGATGCTTGGAAAACATTAAGTTTCACTTGCATGTTACCAAATGAAACTGCCATAAGCCCGGTCCGACAGTTAATGCATGCATTGGCCGTAGCCAAGAAAGGTCGACCCAAAATCACTGGGATTTGTTTCCTCGAACTGGCTACCGGTTCCACATCTAAAACCAAAAAGTCAACAGGGAAGTAGAACCTATCAACCTTAACTAGCACATCCTCAATCATGCCTCGTGGCACTTTGAGGGACCGGTCAGCCAACTGGAGAGTAACAGTAGTGGGCTTCAACTCGCCAAGCCCGAATTCCTCGTACACAGAGTACGACAACAAATTAACACTAGCCCCTAAATCCAATAAGGCCCTATCAATGAAATGGTCCCCTATAATGCATGCAATGGTTGGGGCACCTGGGTCCTTAAGCTTAGGAGGTGTGTCATTCAACAAGATGGAGCTTACTTGCTCCGTGAGTAGGACCTTTTGGGATACATGTGTCCTAGATTTACGCTTTTGCGTACAAAGGTCCTTCAAAAATTTGGCATATGATGGTACTTGCTTAATTGCCTCCAACAGGGGGAGGTTGATTTTTACCTGTTTAAAGATCTCCATCATTGCCTCCATAGATACCGCCTTCTTATTAAAAGGGGACGGTGTATCAAGGCACTGGGGAAAGGGTGCCTTAGGCACATATGGTGCCTTAGGCACATATGGTGCCTTGGGCTCAAATGAAGTGTTAGGGACTAAGTCATCCCTCTTAAGTGTTTCCCCCTCACCCTTATTCTCCCTAGGTGAACCACCGTGATCACCCTTCCTAACTCTAGTTGCATCAGACGCAACTGACTGAGGCTCTAACTCCCTACCACTTCTTAAAGCAACCACCGCCTGCACTTGCTCATGTTGCTTACCATTCCCACCCGAACTCTCTGCCCCGTATTGTCCTTTAGGGTTGGCCACAGTTTGACTTGGTAATTTTTCCTCCTCTCTTCGATTCATGTTATTAGCCATTTGACCCAATTGGGCCTCTAGCTTGGCAATAGAGTGAGTATGGGAGTGAACTACCGGTGCTAACCCCTTAAGTTCTGCGAGAACTTCCAAAACCTGAGTCTCAAAGGCAGAGTTTCCTTGAGGAACAGGCGGGGGTTGTGGTTGTCGGTACGGTTGTGGGGGTCGATAAGGTTGCGGTGGTCGGTAGGATGATTGGTTGGCAAAATTATTGAAATTCTGCCTTGGTGGTGGAGGATTATAAGAAGTGCCTTGTGAAGGGGGTCTCCATGAGAAGTTAGGGTGATTTCTCCATCCTGGATTGTATGTGTTGGAGTATGGATCATTACCCGGGTTGGAGAATCCTTGAGCCGCATTTACATGCTCTTGGACTAACTCCGGAAATTGTGATGCCGAAGGGCATTCACTCAAGTCATGAGCAAGGCTCGCGCAAATAACACACGCCTCGTGAAATTGAGGCTGATCTTACTGGGTAGGGGCATGACCCGTAGCTAATAATTGGTCCATCTTGCGGGACAATGCCTCTACTTGTTGTGCTAACTCTAGGTTTTGCCCGACCTCATAAATGCCCCCTCTTTTCGGGGCTCCAACTACGGGTTGCCGGACTTGTCGGGCTGTAGATGCATGGTGAAGGGAATTATCACTTAGGTTCTCAAACAATTGCCATGCCTCGGCATCATTTTTAGACATAAATGTCCCACCATAGGACGAATCCATCATTTGGCGGTGCGGCTCAGTTAAGCCATAATAAAATGTTTGAACAAGTTGCCAATTAGGCACTTGGTGGTGAGGACACTGTTGGAGAAGGTCTCTAAGTCTTTCCCACATCTCATGGAATTGCTCGCCATCCATTTGAGCAAAGTTTGTGATGGCTCGCCTAAGCTGGTTGGTTTTACCTATGGGAAAGTACTTCTCCAAGAACCGTTGCTGTAATTGGTCCCAAGTTGTGATTGAATTAGCAGGTAGAGAATTTAGCCAGTGTTTGGCTTTATCCTTTAACGAGAATGGAAACAATCGCAACATTAAGGCCTCATTTGTGAAATTCTGGATCCTCACTGTCGAGCAAATTTCCAGAAATTCATTCAAATGCTTATAAGGGTCATCGTGAGTTAGTCCATGGAATGATGGGAGCATTTGTATAGTGCTGGACTTAATCTCATAATGAGCAGCAGTGGTGTTGGGTAATTGGATGCATGATGGTGATGTATATGCGGTGGGTGTAAAATAATCCTTAAGTGTCCGGTTAGGCACATTCGGGACATTAGGATCTGCCATCTCTAATGGCTCAATGTATGAATATTCAAGCCTAGGAATACGGGCAGAGGTCCTAAGTCTCCTAAGGGTCCTTTCTCATTCAAGGTCCAAACTCCACAATTCAGGGCGACAAGAACGACGCCCGTGCATACACTACCCAAACACACACAACAAGTTTCGACTCTGTGCACTAAGTATGAAAGCAAAATACCAAAGGAAGAAATACTCACAGCGGTTTAACGAAAACGCTTTACTCGTCTTGCGGATGCTGGACGTGTAGACGTTGTCTCCAACCACTGTTTGAGCTTTGACTTCCGTTTTAGCACTTTGGTGCTTTGCTTGTGAGTGTTTGCTTCTGTTTACTCACTTCAGCGCTGCAGGTTTTTTTTTTATTTATTTGTAAAGCTCGGCTGCGCTCCGCTTGCACTTCAGTGATAGCTCCAATTTCAAACGCTCTGCACACTTAGCAACACCAAAAGCATAAAATCCTAAACTAAAAATCAAAATAAGAATGTAACTTTAAATTAACTAATTTCGCCAGAAGTCCCCGGCAACGGCGCCAAAATTTGATGGGTCGTTGAACACACCAAAATTAAATACTAAACTATACTAAATTCTGTCAGAATAATGGCAAGTCCAGATATCGATCCACAGGGACTATTGTGAAATTAAACTAATTTAATTGTCAAATTCCTAAATTAATTTTGATAAAAAGATTGGTTGTTTGTAATCTAATTTAATAACGAATAAACTAAACTAATGAATTAAATTATCAATAATAAATGAAATTGGGTTTACTGAATTAGGAAAAAATCCTAGGGTAGAGAATTCACCACTAACCACATAATTAGGGCTTCCAATTGAAATTAATTATGCTATGGTTTGAACGGATTAATGCTTCGCAACTACAAGCTCAAAGCATTTAACAAGAAGATCATCACATTCAATGTACGAGCACGAACCATCTCAAGTAATATGAATCGTTCACTGTAAACTAGGGTAGTGATACGACTCGTTCCTCGTAGCATGGTTCGTCCCATACCTTGAATGTGAAGGAATAGAAAACTCATGTATGGATAATATTCAACAATCACAGAAAGTCAAATATTTGAAAAGATAATGAAAATTATATATAAAGAATTTCTAAAACACCATACAATGGTTCAAACCTTTACATAATATAAAATCAAAAAAGAAAAACCTATTACATGGCTAGGGTTTCTTCAAAACCCTAGAAAATGAGACTAGCCACTCATGGAGGAGTGGGAGGAGGTAGATAGAGAAGGAACCACCATGGGAGACATCTTTGAAGCTTCTTGTTTCTTTCTCTTTTTCAAACCCTAGCCTCTCTCTTTAGGTCAAAACAATTTCAGAACCCTAATCCAGCCGTTTACTTGCCCTTTTATACTTCCAATCTCGTCCAAACAGGTTTAAAACGTCAATTTGACTTTCCCAGAAAAGTCAACGCACGTGCGGAAAAGTCAACGCACGTGCGAAAAACCGAAAAAAGTCAACGCACGTGCGGGAAAGTCAACTCTGCCCAAATTCTGTCTTTTTGCTCATTTTATGCTCCGACGATGTACAACCTGATTGACACTCAACACACATAAAATATACAGTTTGACCAGCAAGTGAAGTTAAGAGATTCTAATTAACGGCCTCAATGATGTACATTTCGGCCTTAATCAAGGAGTTTCGGAAAGCCCACCGTCCTTGTCCACAACGTCCCCGTCGCCGCTGCCCAACGCTGCCGCGACTGTCGCTGAAGAAGAAAGAAAAACCAAAAATCTATGCCGAAATCGTAAGAGAATCAAAACTCCTATTTCAGACATAAAAGGTTCAGATCTACACTCTAAAATGGTAGATCTATACTCTAGGAACGTAGATCTACATTTTAGAAGTAGAAAAAATATCACTGGAAAGTCACTGAAGCTTGGCCGGAGCTTAGCCGGAAATCCCCCAGAGAAACTCTCCCTCTGTGGACTCATATGTTAAATCAATCTATTAATAATATGTATAAAAGCTTTTGGTCTTTGTCTTAAAAAAAATAAAATAAATAAATAAATAAATTATTTGTACAATCGTACTCTCTATCATTTTTGTAACGCCCTCAAAAATAATACATAAAACCCAACATTTATTGACATGCATAGACATAAGAGAATAAAACATATTTCTATTTATCAAAGTATTCATTACAAAAGTATTACATGTTGACAACAAAAGTAAATGCCCTACGGGCTTACAACTTTTCCAAGCCAACACTTGGTTACAAAATAAGAGAGTACTAACTCAAATACACATTAAGCCCGTGGCTTGAATTTACATATAATACCAAAAAGAGAACAACAAAAAGAACTATCAGTCCCAAGCCTCCCAAGCTACGTCCTTGGAGGTGGCATATCACCTGAACCTGAAAATGATGTCCCATATAGGGTGAGCCACAGCTCAATAGAGATATGCTAAACCAAATATGAACAATGACTAAAACAATGGCATTTGATAGATGGTTAACACTTATAAACCAATTTAAATCACTATACAGTTCCATGACAATCATGTCCATGTTACATTTCCCTTTCCTGTACTTGTCAAGTTTTCAATTCATAACATGGCTCAGAACCTGACCAACAATTTAATGAGACTATGACTCATTTTAAAGCACTTACTTTTTAATTGAGATAACAACTCATATCAATACACTTCCATATTTCACAATAGATACACATATTTGTTGTATCAATGTCATATTAAAACACTTCCATACTTCACAATAGATACACATATTTGCTATATCAATGGAGTCCATCCCCTATCTTCTCCCAAATAATATCTGGTTTAGGAGTCCATCCCATATCTCCTCCCAAACCGTGGAGTACATCCCCTATCTCCTCCTACACAATACAATATATATATAAACACTTATCATATACAATAATCAATCAATACACATATTTGATGTATTATTCCAACAGTCATATTCTTTTCTTTTCTTTTTTTGGTACTTTGGAAAGGACAACCGTCATATTCAATGACATAACACGTTCGATTAATTTCAATTTTCCCTAATCAACATACGGTATCTACAACAATCAAGACTATCCTCCACCGATAACCCAAAGCAGTTATTTCTAAACAGATAATAAATGCATCAAACAGATATAATCTCAACATTTTCATGGGTGAGTGATTAATTAATCCAACTACACCATTTATTCTCATAACGTCTTAATTTCATTATTTCATAATGAATGTCATTAATTACACTAATGACCCAATAAAACTCACATATGGCATTTTCCCCCTTTTCCCCAACAATAGCCCTAAGGCTCATTTTTTCACCCATAATTTATAAACAACCTCCATTTCAAGTCTATAACACAAATTTGACTCAAACATGGAAAACCCCTCTTTTATAAATTGCACAATAAACCCTAACTTTTCCCAAAATTACCAAGCCGCACCAACTAATCAAAATGACCAAAGCTTATGTCAAAACTCATAAGATGGAGTAGGGTTTCCCTACCTCGAAATGAAGAGACCAAAGGAGAAGATAGTGAAAATCCAAAGTGCTCCAAATCCACAAATTTTCAGATTAAAACGTAGCCCATACAGCCCTCTACCTTTCTTACAAAGAACTTAGGGTAGAAACACACTAAAAATAAATGAAACCCTAGAGGGAAGGTGTATAAAGAGAGAGAGGACGGATCTAGGGTTTTGAAAGTAAAAGAGGATAAAAAGTGAAGTGTTTCCCCGCTGCTGTCTACTGATATAACACAGGCTCGCTCGAGCGAAGGATTGGTCGCTCGAGCGACCAGACACAAGGAACCCTCGCTCGAGCGTAGAAAGCCTCATTCGAGCCAACAATTCGAAGCTTCAAGTCTACAACCCAGAAGCACGCTCGAGCGAAGAAAAGCTCGCTCGAGCGAAGAACTCCAAAGCATAGTCCTCGCTCGCTCGAGCGAAGGAAAGCTCGCTCAAGCCAAGGATTGCAACTCTCAAGTCCAGAACCAGACGCAGACGCAGACGCAAGCTCGAGCGAAGGACTTCTCGCTCGAGCCACCAGATACAAAACTCAACTCTCGCTCGAGCGAAGGAACCCTGGCTCGAGTGAAGGATCTAAAACACAAAGCTCGCTTGAGCGACAAAAGGCTCGCTTGAGCGAAAGACCAAAATTCTGGGCAGCAACCATTTGCTCCCAATCACAACCAACCTGTAACAATCCTGCCTAAAACATCCTATAACTCAAATACAATGTATTGAATGATGGAAACAAGATATAAACCACAACCGACATCCACAGAACCAAGTCCGGATACAAACAACCAAAGGAGGAAGAACGGGGATCGCTATAATTTTTATGAAGTCAAATATATAATTATGATTTTCAAATTAATTTTTTTGATAAATAATCTATCTATTAAAATTTTTAAAAATAAATAAAAGAGGGGTTTGGAGAGCAGTTGGGCTTAGTAGGCCCGTTTGAAGGCCGACCTCTACGATCTAAATTGTTTACTCTTTAGGACAACTATAAAAAAAAAATTAAGATGATTGGATATTATTAGTAACTATATATTTCAGTCACATCTGTGTTAAAAAATGGATAGCAAATATAATTTTAAAAATAGCCATTCATTTTATGGAATACAAGTATAATTCAAATATATAACTGTTTGATCATGTTAATTTTTTTGCATCAATATATTCTACATAATTAATAAATTCAAAAAAAAAAATGAATAGATCGAATTATCAAGTAATCCATAAAAAGGATCCATCAAGTCCAAACAATTTTATCTCATATTGAGTGGTCATCGTAAGAGAATTCAAATCTAATAAATAATCAATAATACTAAAACCAAGACTTAATTATCCAAAAATTATTCAAAATTATTATCTTATGGTTTAAATTTATTTTATACATAGATCCAATACTGCATAAATTTAATCTCCATCACGTAAGTCTTGGACCCCAAACATTTTCATAAGGGAGAGGCTTACTGTTGGGACCGTGGGGCCCACCACGGGTCCGTTTTGATGATCTGAACTATTTTTAATGTGTAGAACTCATCGAGTATTTCATATCTGCAAAAAATCACGTTGATCGGATATCGGTAACCCCTTGATTGGAACATAATAAAATTGTGTTCCAATCAAGGGGTTACTGATATCCGATCAACGTGATTTTTGCAAGTATGAAATATTCAACGAGTTTAATACATTGAACAGTTCGGATTATTAAAATGGGACCCGTAGTACGCCCCACAAGCCCAATAGTACGCTTTAGTATCTTATGGTTCAAATTTATTCTACATAGATCATATATTACATAAATTTAATCTCCACCACGTAAGTCTCAAACCCCAAACTTTTTCACAAGGGAAAGGCCCACCACAGGTCTGTTTCGATGATTCGAACTGTCAATGTGTAGAGTTCGTCGAGTATTTCATGTTTATAAAAAATCACGTTGATCAGATATCGGTAACCCCTTGATCGGAGCACATTTTTGTTAACAATTTATTTTTAAAACCAGATTTATCATTAACATAAATGTGTTCCGATCAAGTAGTTATCGATATCCGATTAATGGGATTTTTCGTAGGTATGAAATACTCAACGAACTCTACACATTGACGGTTTAGATTAACGAAAAGGGACCCGTGGTGGGCTCTACAAGCCCAACAGTACACTCCAACCCACACTGTAGATTAGAGAGAAGCCTCTCCCTTTTCATAAATAATAGACCATACAATCCAACCAGACTAGATGGTCCAGTCCATACATTTGCTCTTTTTGTAAAAAACGTTAGTAAGAAGAGAATCTCCTCCAGTCCAAAATCTGGATTGGAGGGTGTTGTTTGAACTCGTGGAATTTATTACGGGCTTTATTTTGATGATCTGAACTGTTCATTTTGGTAGATATTTTGTATATTTCCTCCACACAAAAAATTAGGTTCATTTGATAACTATAACTTGTTCAATTGATTGCATTTGTCATCGAAAAAATATATGATTTATTTTCAAAAACATAATTATCATCCATTTTTTTGGTAAAAACACAATAAATTGAATAAGTTACAGTTATCAGATCAACCTATTTTTTTTATAGACGAAATAAATAAAATGCTTAACAAAAAAAACAATCTGGATCATCAAAACTATTAAATATAGTAACTATATATTTTGTTTATCATACATACCATATTATATTCATTACCATACTTAGCAGGGACGGAACCAAGAATTCATTTGCGGGGGGGGGGGCCAAGACATAAATAAATTTTTTTATATGAATTGACATAAATTACTATTTTTTTAATTCAAAAAGTAAACTAAAATTTAATATTAAATTAGAACGTAAAAAATAAAACCATATATTTATTAAATTTAATATATGAATAAAAGCAAAGTCATGTATTCAAAAATTATTTATACAAATCAACTCAATTGTCTATCAAAGTGGAACTTGACGTTCTTTCATATCTCGAAAGTCTTCAATGATTGACTCTGTGGTAAAACTTTTTCCTTTTCAATGTACACAAGCAAAGAGTCTGTAAGAAATTCATCTTCCATTTTGTTGCGAAGTCTACTTTTGACAATTTTCATGGCTAAAAATGATTGCTCCGTAGTTGCCGTAGAAACTGGAAGAGTGAGAACAAGTGTAATCACTCTATAAACAAGTTGATAGATCGTAGATTCGTTTGTCCTTACCAACCACTGACACAATTCAGAAATAGTAGACAATTTTTTGTAATCTGCATGTTGAACTACATTATGCTCGTAATGGTGAAGTTGCATTCTCAACTGTATTTTCTCTTGATCTTTGAAGTCTTGCAGATAAAAATTTTCTACTAACCGACAAATATCGTTGATTCGAAAAGTTTCAGACACATGTTGAGCATCTAGAGCTGAGCTAAGATTAAGCAACTCTACTGCATGTTCACTGAACCGGCCATTTAATTCTTGTAGTTGAGAATCTATTGCAGAATAAAAAATATCTACTCGATAATAATGCTCAACTGTAAAGTCATCTTGATGATCACGAGCTCGACCTCTTCTCCTAATATAAGGAGCATTCATATTCGGGACATCTATGTTACGTACCTCGCAAAATGATTGCACATTGGCTAGTAAAGCATCCCATTTGTCATCACTAAACTTTTGCAGAAGTGCCTTGGTAGATGAAACTAGATTCATTGCATTTAAGATGTCTTGAGATTGGCATTGCAAAGCTTGACAAAGTAAATCAGTATCTCGAACATTTCTTTCATGAGATGCAAAATAAAAACAAATTCAAATGAAGTCAATGTTTTATAAGCTGAGTCTGTATCTCCTCGTTGGGCAGAAGTCGCTCCTTCATTAATGATGTTAAGAAGAACTTCACATGTTGGACTGAATATTTTTATTAAGCTTAAAACTAACTTAAAGTGAGAACTCCAACGAGTATCTCCAGCTCGTTGTAAAGTGCCAATCTAGTTAAGTCCCTTTCCAGTCTCGAGCTCATCAATGTCAATCATATGTTCAATTTCAGCAGCTTGCGCAACTTTCAATTCATCATTGCGCTTGCATGAGGCACCAACAATATTGACAACAAAAGTCAATTTAGGAAAAAATTTATGAATTGGGATAACATCTTTCGATGCTGCCACTAAAGCCAACTACAAACGATGTGCAAAACAATAAATATAATAAGCAAATGGACAATCATTCAAAACTAATGCTTGTAATCCTTTCCACTCACCTCGCATATTGCTTGCACCATCGCATCCTTGTCCTCGAATATTCGGAATATCTAAATTGTGATGAGACAATACAGAATATATTCCATCTTTTATGGTTGATGCAGTAGTGTTAGAGACATGAATAAGCCCAAAAAAATGCTCTCTCACAAAACCATCTTTGTCAACGAATCTCAAAACTATAGCCATTTGCTCTTTCTTTGACTCATCACGAGCTTCATCAACAATTATGCAATACTTCGCATCACCAATTTCTTCACGAATTGCGTTCTTCACTTTGGTTGAAAAAATATGTAAAATTTCTTTTTGAATCTTTGGTGATGTGTAAGAGGCATTTTTCGGAGCTTTATCTAATACTTTAGCAACATTATCATTATATGATCCCAACAATTTCACTATTTGAAGAAAATTTCCACGATTGATGGAATTTGGCCTTTCATCACGACCTCTAAAAGCACAACCTTGAAATGCAAGCAATCGGATTGTATCAATTGAGACCTTCAATCTTAGTTGATTATCTACAATTTGTTCAGAAGTGAAATTGTCCAATACCTTTTGTATATGTTGAAATTGATTCATCAAGTCTTCACATGGTCTCTTGGCAATATTGTGAAAAGAATTAGGATCCTTTCCTATATGATTTAAAAAAGCACACTTTGCTTCATCCCTAACTTTTTTCCAATTTTGAAATCCATCAATAGTGAATGCTTGCTGCCCATAATATCCAGATCCACATGGTTTATAAAAAAGAAAGCATGGTAAACAAAAAGCTGTATCTTTTGCAGGTGAATATTCCAACCATGACGAAAATAGTTTGAACCATGACGGTTGAAAGCTACGAAGATGAGTTGTTGATCTAGATTTCGGATACTTTGAAAGTATAGGTTGGTATGGACCAACCTTAATATAAGCTCGTCGAATTTCATCACATTGATTAACATGATAATCCCAAATCTGTATACGTAATCCAGGATCTTGCTCCAATGAACCAATATCAATTTCTTTAACATCAATCTTTTGAGATTTTGTGGGAGGATTTTCAGGGATATCAACATTGGAAGTTGGCAATGATGTATTGTCAGCATTGACTTCTGAGGAACTTGCATTTTTTCTTTTAAAAAATCTATCAATTGTACATGGCTTTCCCATAATAATCTACAAATCAAAATAGAATTCATTACATACATGGTTAATATGCTATTAGAAATTAAAACCAATTGCTAATGTAATATATATATATATATATATCACAGGACATAGAAAATTTTTGTGCCTAGAATAACAAATGTAATTAAAACAAATTTCATATAAATTTAAAAATTTAGAATTCAGATTCAACACATAAATTTTATACAAGTCTCAATTCATATTAATTTTGAATTTATAACACTTAATCTGAATAAAATTAAATTTTCCCAAATATGATTAAAAAAAACCCTAGTAATTGAAATCATACATCCTAATTCATGATTTTTTTTCTTAATATGTAAAATTAAAAAAAAATTACAATTGTATCAATACGACATTAAAAAAAAGATAATAAAAGTATTACAAATTGAAAACAACAATAAAAGAGAATATGAATCACATGCATGTAATAATGAGAAGATGAGAAGATTAATAGCAGAAGCAAGACTTTTTTTTTTTTATGTATCCCAAGTTGATTTAACTCAAAAAAAAATCCTATGGTTGCTTTCAATAAATTGAGACAACGTCACGGCATAGAGCAATCATAAGAATTAGGTTTTCTTTCTTTCTTCTTTTTGTCTTTTTCTATTTCTATTCAGGCTTTCTTTTTTCTCTTTTTTTCAAAAGAAGGCACATGGCCCTCCCTGGCCATCTAACAAAGTGATTGAGCCTAGCCCAGCCCACAAAACAAAGCAGGGCCATTTTACTATTAATACTTTATTGCAAATATATATATATATATATATAAATATTTTTTTTTTTCAAGCGGGGAGGCCATGGCCCCTGACAGTCCCTCCGTAATTCCGTCCCTGATACTTAGGTTTCTCTCCTCTTATATAAAGGAGTATTGTATATATTGTTATTGCATTCAATATAATACAAATTTCTTTTTCACTTTCTCTTAGATATTGTAATATGGTATCAGAGCTAATACCGGGACAGTTTATGGTCATGTCGAACCATTGTAGAAGAAAAACGGGTGTTGAGCTAGCAAACGTGACACACACGTAACTTATAACGTGGTATTGAATAGTGATGGCACCAGATGAAGAAGTGCGCCAAGGGGTGGCTTGGAAAGGAACTATGTACGCTAGGAAGTGGTTTGGAAAGGAAAAAAATGTGCTAAGGGAGCAACTTAGGTAGTGCACTAAGGGGGCGACTTTGGTGATGCGCCAAGGGGGCGTCTTAGGTGGTTTGCATGGTGTATAATCATGCTCACCATGATATAGGTATAATGCCTCCCCTCAAACTCAAATAGGTTTGAAGATTAAAACCTATTTGAGTTGAGGCTAGGGAAAGACAGAGTGACAAAAAGTGCCAAGGGGGCAACTTAGGGAGTGTGCCAAGGGGGTGGCTTGGGTGGTTTGCATTGTATATTACCATGCTCACCATGATATAGGTATAATATCATGTTGGACCGTTGTACAAACTAACCGGAATCAATGTCGAGACAATTTAAGGGGTCATGTTAGACCATTGTAGAGACTAACCGGAAGTTAAATCCGCAAACGTGGCACACACATAACTTATGATGTGGTACTGAACGATGATGACAATATATGAAGTGCGCCAGGAGGGGTTTAGAAAGGAATTATGTGTGCCAAGAGGTGGTTTGGAAAAGAACAAAATGTGCCAAGGGGGGCAACTTAGGAAGTACGGCAAGGGGGGCCACTTAGAGAGTGCGCCAAGGGGGCGGTTTGGGTGGTTTGCATAGTGTATAACCATGCTCACTATGGTATAGGTATAATACCACCCTAAAGCTCAGAGGTTGAAATAAGGGAAAGATAAAGTGAAATGTCCCTCCGCCCCCCCTCTCAACATGCATTCTTCTTTTACAGCGGTCTAATACGACCATAAACTGTCTCGACATTAGCTCTGTTAACTCTGACCCTATTCATACAACGATCCAACACGGCTATAAACTGTCTCCTAGCATTAGTTTCGGCCTCTGATCTATCTTAAGCATCCATGTGCTCCCATCTAGACTTTCCAATATATTCTTCACGGATTTATCCATATTTATTTTATTTTTAGTTTTATATCATGTTTTAGTTTCTCTCTTCAAACTCAAGTTGGTATCCCCAGTTGAGTTCGATGAGGTGTTAAATATAGTAACTATATATTTTGACTATCATACATATCATATTATATTCATTATCATACTTAGTATTACCATACTTAGATTTCTCTTATCCTATATAAAGGCGTTTTGTATATATTATTATTACATTCAATATAATACAGATTTCGTTTTCTTTCTATCTTAGATATTGTAACAAAAATGAGCCCATGGTAGACAGCGCCCTCTAGTCCAGATTTTGGACCGGAGGGGATCTGCCTCCATGTAATAAATAAATAATGAATTATTGATTTATGCACGTCTGTCTTATACAGATTGAGGCTATTTTACGCTGTGCTCAAGCTTTGGAAAGTTCATCCTCTCCCACCGAGGATAGTCGTGCTGTATTTTTAAAGTCGCCAGAGCGATGGATCGAAAAAATATTTAAAAATCCGTTTTTTCTAGAAACTTTCTTAAATCCAAACTTTTTCTCAATGTCCACGGAGACACGGAATGTGATACTGGTTGTAGCTGTACTAGTTGCAACGTGTACCTACCAAGCTGTATTTAACCCCCCAGGTGGAGTAAGAGGACTTGGCGGCGACAACAATAATCAGCTTACTACGAACGCCAATGGTAGCCTTATAAATGCCACCATAATCTCTACCACCGGTCTTACTACTAATGTCAGCCATTTTAATGTCACCATATTCACCTGTCACGACCCCAAACCGCCCCTAGTAGTTTGGTGCCGTGATGACCAGTAATCCGAGATTACTGAAGGCCAACTTTCAAAATTCACACACGATCAGAGTATAAATATATGGGGCTCACAAGTACGGAAGCAACACATACAAATTAGATTAGTCCATAAGAGCTGTGCGTAAGTCAAATGAAATAACAAACATCTTCACATGGGTTACAACTTAGTTACAAAAGAAGCAAAGTACAAATTACATCTTGATCAAAAGGCTTCTCAAGTCGACGTGTGCCAAATACAAGTATGACAAGTCGAGAAGCATAATTTTCAAGACTGCCGACGTAAATACAAGTCAAGCCGACATAACCAAAAAATCCAAAACAAGCTCGCGAATCACATTTAGGCGTCATCGCCTTCTTACTCATCACCTACATATATATAGAGAGGGTGAGCTTGGATACTCAGTGAATGATATAATTAATAAAGGGGTTTGCATGAATAAAAGCCGAAGTCCTTTCAAAACAAATACATATCAAAACTCTATATAACAAGGGATGGACCTCGTCCATCTAACAAATCTTCAAGCTTCAAGGGTTGCTTACTAGCATCAACATATTACAAATGCTAACATTCCGGACAAACAAACCCACGCGGTAAACCGTCAGTGGCAAAACAAAACAAAGCAAGGGAGATATCTCAACAAGGATGCTACAAAAGTTTAGAGTCCTCTAGCACAAAGGACCTATGTTACAAAGTCCCGTAGCCTCCTAACACGAGAGTACTGCGAAAGTTTAGAGTCCTCCAGTACAAGGGACTTTCAAAACAAGATGTGCTGCGAAAGTTTAGAGTCCTCCAGCACAAGGGACTTTCAAAACAAGATGTGCTGCGAAAGTTTAGAGTTCTCCAGCACAAGGGACTTTCCGAGGAGATCATCAAAACAAGATAATGCTTGATATACAAAATAGGGACAATCATTTATGCTTAACAAATACTTTTCAAAACAAAGCAAAGCAAAGTTCATCAAAACATTGATAACATAGCTTTATTAAAAATACCACTCACTTAGTTCTTCAAACATCGGGGTCAAGGCAAGTCCCAATCCTACAAACACATGGCAAAGTCTATTGAATGCACTTCTCAAAACAAGTCTTGCATGCATGCAAATGACCTCAACATTCTTCAAAAACTAAGTCAAATCAAGTCAAAACACAGTTCCTTATCGCTGGAAAACAAGCTGGGCAACTACCAGGTCTAGGCCGAGGTCCCACACCTCCTTGCCGAGGTGTGGCCTCGATGGCCACAGTCAAGGAAGTGAAGTCGGGAAAAATCTGGGTTTCCCTCTCTTGAAGAACATGACGAACATGAAGAACATGAACATGAGGAAGATGAATGCAAAGATTAAAACTTGCTATTACAAAATCTGGGGTTTCATGCTATGAATTCAAAAACATGGACCTGGGTACACATATTCAAGGATCTTATTAAAACAAACACAAAAACATGGTTCTAGTTGCAAACTTTCGGATCAAACGAGGCTTTTCTTCAAGAACACATGAAAACCATTTTCTCTTTCTAAAACCAACTTTAAATCAATGCCAGACGTGCAGAACAGGTTTGATCATGCAATGCAGCCAGATGATCAATAAGAACAACAGGAGGTGATTAAGATTCTAACCTCAAAACTCGAATCTAACGGTTCAAGCTCCAACGATCAAGCTTGGAAGTTCACTCTCTCTCTTACTCAAAACTTCTCCTTCTCCTTCTCCTTCCCAGAGCCTCTCTCTCTAAAAGACAAGATTTGATACAAAATGATATGTTTCTCCCGACAGTCACTGACTTAACCCTCTGCTGGGACACGTGGCATCGACTGATTGGCTCTACTAAAAAAGGCGACTGACTGACAAGACAAGACCATGACAAAGCGTATTCAACAAGCTAGACAGCAAGGGCACTCCGGCAAGTGATGATCTCGGCTAAGGGCAAAGCTTCGGCAAGTAGGGTGACAATGACATCGGCTTGGAAGGACAACACTTGACTAAGCTGTGCCACACCTTGGCCTAGATGTGCCACACCTCGGTCTAGGTCATACCATTCCAGGAACAAAATCACTAGGGTGCAAGGATAAACATCTCGACCTAGATGATACACATCTCGGCCTTGGTGCTGAACACCTCGGCCTAGATAGAGACATCTCGGCAAACATACCAGGGTGAAGATGGAGGTCAACCGAAGTGGTTACAAGATAGTTCTAAGTGTAGAAAGGTTCCAAGGTGTCTAGGCTTAAGATGACCTCGGCAACACACCGGGCAAGAACAAAGTATGCAAGAAACACTCAAGTAAAATAAGACAAGATTTGCAAATGCACATAACAAAACATGATCATATATAAATGTATGCAAGTATGACAGTTGAAGTGAGGGTTGTTAAATCCTACCCCCCTTAAAGAAGTTTGGTCCCCAAACTTGAGTTACCTTGTTCCAAAAACAATTCTGGATGTCGGACTTTCATTTCCTCTTCCATTTCCCATGTAGCATCTTCACCGTAATGCTTCTTCCATTCAAACTTCACCATTGGTATCGACTTACTTCTCAACTGTTTCACCTGCCTATCGACAATCCGTATCGGCTTCTCTTCGTAGCCTAAATCTTCATTAATTACAATTCCAAAATAGTCGATTACATGTAGTGGATCTTGAATATACTTCCTCAACATCGAAATATGAAACACATTATGGACTTGGCTCAATCCTAGCGACAAAGCAAGTTTGTAGGCAGCGAGGTTAACCTTCTCAAGAATTTCAAAAGGCCCGATGTAACGGGGCGCTAACTTACCCTTCTTCCCAAATCTTGTAACTCCTTTCATCGGTGAAATCTTTAGGAACACATGGTCCCCGACTTCAAATTCCAGCTCTCTTCTTCTCTGGTTGGCATAACTCTTCTGGCGACTCTGTGCGGTTTTGATTCTTTGCTGAACGAGCTTAATCTTCTCGGTTGTTACTTGAATTCACTCGGGGCCAAGCAGAGCTTTGTCTCCTACCTTGGTCCAACATATCGGCGACCTGCACTTCCTTCCATACAGTGTTTCATACGGCGCCGTGCCAATGCTAGCTTGATAACTGTTGTTGTAGGTAAATTCCACCAATGGCAAATGTACTCCCCAACTTCCTTGGAGGTCCAATACACATAGTCTAAGCATATCTTCAAGTGTCTGAATCGTCCTCTCTGTTTGCCCATCAGTCTGGGGATAAAAGGCTGTGCTAAACCTCAACTCGGCCCCAAAAGCTCTTTGTAGGCTCTGCCAAAATCTGGAAACCAACTTCGGATCTCGGTCCGACACAATTGACATCGGTACTCCATGAAGTCTAACAATCTCATTCACATACAACAAGGCAAGTTTATCGGCGTTGAAGGTGGTCTTAACAGGCAAGAAGTGTGCTGACTTAGTTAGTCTATCCACAATAACCCAAATCGAATCCATACCCTTTTGTGTCTTCGGCAAACCAACCACAAAGTCCATGGAGATGTGCTCTCATTTCCACTCAGGAATTGGTAAAGGTTGAAGAAGTCTTGCTGGCCTTTGATGCTCTACTTTCACTTGTTGACAATACAGACACTTGGACACGAACTCGGCTATTTCTCCTTTCATATTCGGCCACCAAAATGTCTGCTTCACATCCTGATACATCTTGGTGTTCCCTGGGTGAACAGCAAACTTGGAACCATGAGCCTCCTGCAAAATTTTTCTTTTCAACTCTGGCATGTCGGCCACACATAATCTTCCTTCAAACTTGAGCACTTGATTTTCTATGGTATACCCTGATCTCGGCTTTGTGATAATCTCATCGGCTACCTTCTTGAAGAAGTCATCCTTCATCTGTCTTGTCCACTAAGGTCGTGGTTAGACATGCCAGATTTCCAACCATCTTTCTGCTCAAAGCGTCGGCTACGGTGTTAGCTTTACCTGGATGATATTGAATCTGCATATCGTAATCTTTCAACAACTCAAGCCATCTTCTCTGCCTCATTTTCAATTCCTTCTGAGTGAACAAGTACTTTAAACTTTTATGATCTGTAAAAACCTGACAAGAAGCTCTATACAAGTAGTGGCGCCAAATCTTCAAAGCAAATACCACGGCTGCTAATTCTAAATTGTGGGTGGGATAGTTCTTTTCATGTGGCTTCAATTGACGAGAGGCATATGCTATGACCTTACCTTTTTGCATTAATACACAACCCAGGCCCTTATGCGAAACATCACTATAAACATGAAACTCTTCATTACCTGATGGTAGTACAAGAACTGGTGCTGCGACTAACCTCGTCTTTAACTCCTGGAAGGCTGCTTCCCTATCCTTAGTCCATTCGTAAGCCGCTCCCTTCTTAGTCAGTTGTGTCAACGGAATTGCAATCCTTGAGAAATCCGTCACGAACTTTCTGTAATAACCTGCCAATCCCAGAAAACTACGAACCTCGGACACATTAGTCGGCCTCGGCCAATTCGCAATGGCTTCAATTTTACTAGGATCGACCGAAATACCATCTTCATCAATTACATGACCCAAAAATAAAATAGTGGAAAGCCAAAACTCACACTTGTTAAACTTAGCATACAATTTTCGATCCCTCAAAGTCCGTAAGGTAAGTCTCAAATGATCCTCGTGTTCAACCTTGCTCTTAGAGTAGATCAATATGTCATCGATGAAGACAACCACAAACTCATCTAGATATGGCTTAAGGACTCTGTTCATCAAATCCATAAATGCTGCAAGGGCATTGGTCACTCCAAAAGGCATTACTAAAAACTCGTAGTGGCCATACCTCGTCCGAAAAGCGGTCTTCTCAACATCCTCGGCTTTAACCTTAAGCTGATGATAACCCGACCTAAGGTCAATCTTGGAAAAGACTCGTGCTCCTTGCAACTGATCAAACAAATCATCTATCCTCGGTAACGGGTACTTATTCTTAATGGTTACCTTATTTAGTTCCCGGTAATCAATACAAAGACGAAGTGTGCCATCCTTCTTCTTAACAAACAAGACGAGTGCTCCCCAAGGTGAAGTGCTCGGCCTAATAAAACCCTTATCCAGCAACTCTTGTAGTTGAAGTTTCAATTCCTTAAGCTCGGTGGAGGCCATCCTATAGGGTGCTTTAGAGATGGGCTAGGTTCCCGACATGATGTCAACTGTAAACTCTACCTCTCTATCAACTAAGTGACCAGGCAAATCATTTGGAAAGACGTCGGGGAATTCATTAACAACTGGGACGTTGGCCAACTCAACACTCCCATTCAGATTACTCAGTATGCTACACAAATAACCTTGACACCCTTTCATGGATGAGATTAAGTAAGGTGGGGATACTACTCCTTTACCCTGAAACGTGACCTCGGCTAGGTTTGAGGGTTTTAACGTAACACTTTTAGAAACACAATTTATGGATGCGTGATTTGCCACTAACCAATCCATCCCCAATATAACATCAAAATGACTTATGTCCAATGGCATTAAATCAGCTAACAATTCAACATTCTCAATCACAACAACACATGCTGGATAGATGGATGCAACATTCATAGATCTCCCAGATGGAGTAGATACAGATAACACATAATCAAGGGGTTCTAGTTTCCTATTAATCTTCTCGGCAAACTTAGCAGAAATGAATGAATGCGTAGAACCCGAATCAATCAATACATATGCATTTTGAGAGCAAATTGGAAGTATACCTGACACCACTGTCTCAGCATTTTGAGTGTCTCCTGGTACTAGTGCAAAAACTCTGTCTTGCCTCATCTATCCTTTCCCAATGTTACCTTTCTGTACGGAACCCGAGGTATTCTCATCTTTCTTACCTTCATCAGCCCTTGCTTTGGACAGTCCCTCACAAAATGACCTATTTCCCCACATTCATAACAGGCTCCAGACGCCCGACGACAGACCCCCACTACAAGAAAATGGGGTAAAAAACACGGAAGCATTAGCGACGACAATTTTCCCGTCGCAAAAAATGGTTTTTTGCGACGGCAGCTTAAACCGTCGCAAATGAGGGCTTTAGCGACGGCATTTTCCCCGTCGGTAATAAAAAATGCGCGGATAGGAAGTAAATGCATCAGTATTAGTGACGGATATTTTTACCATCGCCAAAAGTAATGTTTTGAGACGGCGTAGGGTTGCTGTCGCGAATATTTTACATATTGCGACGGCAATTGTCCGTCGCAAATAAGTATAAGTTAAACGGCATCATTTGATGAATAAAGTACTTGACATTTGCGACGGTGTAAAACCTACCGTCGCAAAAAGTGAAATTCTTTTTCCCCCGCTCTTCATCTTGCCGCTCGACCAAAACGTGTAAACCTATATCCAAATCCCTAAATCTGTGAAACCCATTTCTTTCCCCCAAATCCCTGCGAAGCCGAACGGCGAACGGTGGTGCGGTGGTGCAGCGGTGCTGCGGCGACGACGAACGGTGGTGCGATATGCTCTCTCTCTCTCTGTATAGATATATACATGTATCATCTATATATATATATGTATATAAATCTGTATCATCTATATATATATATTGATAATATATACATTATGAAATCTGTATATATATATATATAAATCTGTATCAATATGTATATATAAATCTGTCTCATCTTTATATATATATATATATATATTGATATATATATATATATAAAAATATGTAAATTAATATGTATACATTATTAAATCTGTATATATACATTATTAAATCTGTATATATATATATATATAAATTTGTAGCATCTTTATATATATATATATACATATTGATATATATATAAAAATATGTAAATTATATATAAATATATATATATATATATATACATTATAATTCTAATTACATTGATATTATAAAATCTGTATATTTAAATAAATAATAATAACATTTATGGAAATATTATTGAACACGAAATGCAACCAAATTAGTAAGTTTATTATTTTGACATTTATGGAAATATTATAAATAATAATAACATTTATTATTTTGACAAATAATAAACTTTTAAAAATTCACAACTTATTTTTATATATGTAAAAAAAAAAAATTAGTAAGTTTATTATTAAGTTTATTATAACCAAATTAAACTTAGGTTGTTTATAACCAAATTAAACTTATTAAGTTTATTATTAAGTTTATTATAACCAAGTTTATTAGTAAGTTTATTATTAAGTTTATTATAACCAAATTATTAAGTTTATTATAACCAAATTAAAAATTAGTATAACCAAATTAGTAAGTTTATTATTTTGACATTTATGGAAATATTATAAATAATAATAACATTTATTATTTTGACAAATAATAAACTTTTAAAAATTCACAACCTATTTTTATATATGTAAAAAAAAAATTAGGAAAAAAAATTGAACACGAAATGCAACCAAATTAGTCCAAGAATAGTTTGGTCAGGAGGAAGTGACTCTACTTGGTTTCATTTATGAAAATTAGGAAGGTAACATGGAAAGTAGTTCTGTAGTTGTAATATTTTCTCCCTATATGTTTATTTTCATATATTTGACTTTCTATATGAAGAAGGGTGTGCATTTTCATGCTGAAAGGCCAAAGTGTAATCGGAATTGTAAATTGCAAAAATGGGCTATGAAGAGTCTATTCTTTTTATTTGTTGTATTCTATAATAACACTGCTTGCATTTTCGAATGTAAAGGGTACTCCTATTTCGTTTTGTGATCCGTCTATATTGGTTTTGAACTACCTGGTTGTTTCCTTTGAATATTGCAATTTCAACTTTTTAATAATTGACAAAATCTTTCTATGGAATAGAAATCCTAAGGTGCAACTTGTGTCTCATGTGGTGTTTGGTTATGATTTATTTATTTTTTAAGTTATGACTCAGAAAGTATGAAATTATATCATTTTTTATGTTCTCCTATTAAATCGGTAAATAACTAACTAGGATAAGACTACCTACCTATTTCAGAGAAATTTGATGGATAGGTATCATGGTACATGAATACGTAGGTATTATATTTAGAGTTACTTTGATGAGATATTTTTGTGGATGTGTACATATGATGGATAAGAGTTGGATCGATTTTCCAAATAGGATGTCGAGCGAATACATTAATGGGATTGATGAATTCCTTGTGTTTGCCTACACCAATAGGGTTGAAGGTTCGATGATCAGTTGTCCGTGTAGGAAGTGTGAGAATCGATACTATTTTGTACGAGAGGGTGTACGGGAGCATCTGATTTTGAATGGTTTTTTTAAAAAATACAAACATTGGATTAATCATGGGGAATCTTACGTATCTCTGCATGGTAATCGAGAGAATGAAACATTAGCTAATTCAGACATTGGGGATGATATGATTGGAATGATACAAGGGGCTATGGGAAATCCACATGCCGATACAAGTGTTGAGGGTGATAAACCACAGGGGCCTGATCCCCATGCATTTGAACCCCAGCTCGGTCCAAATGCAGAGACTGCAAAGTATTTCAAACTTCTTCAAGATGCACAAAGTGAATTGTATCCGGGTTGTCAGAAGTTCACATCTTTGTCATTCATTGTTCGACTTTTACATTTGAAGGTGCTTAATCAGTGGACAGACAAGTCTGTTGACATGCTGCTTGAGTTATTGAATGAGGCGTTCCCGTTGGGTGTGAAACTCCCGGACTCATATTATAAAGCTCAAAAGGTCACAACAGATTTGGGCTTCACGTATGAGACGTGGGATGCATGTCCCAACAGTTGCATGTTGTTTCGAAACGAGGACGCCAATCTTGATAAATGTGTCATATGCAACAGTTGTAGATGGAAATCAAATGGTGATGGTGGTTCAAATGGTCCTAACAAAGGTGGCAAACGAATAGCTGCAAAACAGATGAGGTATTTTCCTTTAAAGCCAAGGTTGCAGAGGTTGTTTATGTCATCCAAGACGGCCAAGTTAATGAGATGGCATGCAGAGGAACGAACTGATGATGGTGTCTTCAGGCATCCTGCTGACTCCCTTGCATGGAAAGATTTTGACCGTCGGAATATTGAGTTTAGTAATGATTGCCGAAGTGTAAGGCTTGGCTTAGCATCTGATGGTTTTAACCCATTTAGAACAATGAACATAGTTCATAGCACTTGGCCTGTTGTGCTCGTTCCATACAACTTGCCGCCATGGATGTGCATGAAGCAACCATTTCTAATTTTAGCCGTGCTTATTGACGGCCCAAAAGGACCTGGTGACAAGATTGATGTGTACATGCAACCGTTGATTGAGGAGTTGAAAGAACTATGGAATGAGGGTGTGTCAACATTTGATGCATCAACAAATCAAATGTTTCAAATGCATGCAGCTTTATTGTGGACAATTAGTGATTTTCCTGCATACGAAAACTTGTCAGGATGGAGCACTAAAGGCGAATATGCATGTCCTTGTTGCAATAAGGAAACTACATCGTGTTGGTTGAAGCATAGTAGGAAACAATCATACTTGGGTCATCGCAGATTTTTACCTACTGGCCATAAATTCTGGAAGGATAAAGTATCATTTGATGGTACTCGGGAAGTCCGACTCAAACCCAAATTGTTGTCTGGAACTGAGATGTTGCTACAATTAGAATCTGAGGGTATTTTAACCCAATACAAGAGGGATGACCTTAAGGAGAGGCATAGGAGACAGGTAGAGAAGGAGAAAGCTGGACATCGCACCCACAGTTGGAAGAAAAAGAGTATCTTTTATGAATTGCCATATTGGGAGCACAATCTAATAAGACACATCCTCGATGTGATGCATATAGAGAAGAATGTTTGTGACAATGTGTTGTGGACAATATTAGGGGTTGCAGGAAAATCGAAGGATGGCGTTAATGCTCGGCGTGATTTACAAGATATGAATATTAGAAAACCCCTACATTTGCAGTTAAGAGGGTCGAATAAAGCCTATTTACCAGCAGCACAATTCACGATGACCAAGGATGAGAAAGATTTGTTCTTGAAAGTGTTGAAGGAAGTAAGAGTTCCCGATGGCTATTCATCCAATATATCACGTCGTGTGCGCTCACATGATAGAAGTATTGGGGGTCTTAAGAGCCACGATAGTCATATTCTGATGCAACAACTTATTCCATTGGCTATTCGAAGATCGTTACCGAAGAATGTAATTGAACCCTTGATTGAATTGAGCAATTTCTTTAGACAATTGTGTTCAAAAGTGAATCGTGCGACGGATTTGCAATATATTCAAGATCGTATCGCTATAACACTTTGTCATCTAGAGAAAATATTTCCTCCGAGTTTTTTTGATATAATGGAGCACTTGCCTATACATCTAGCTGATGAAGCCTTATTGGGTGAAGCGATTCAGTTTCGATGGATGTATCCAATTGAGAGGTATCTTCTTACTTTGAAGCAATACGTGCGTAATAGAGCTCATCCTGAAGGATCAATTGCTAAAGGATATCTTATGGAAGAATGCCTGAATTTTTGTGCACAATATCTCAATGATGTGGAAACCAAATCTAGTCGACCCGTGAGGAACTATAGTGGTGCTGATAATTTGGGTCATGCTATTGGTGAAAACACAAGCTTTTATCTTGATAATACTTCTTGGGTACAAGCTCATCGGTACATCTTATTCAATACAAGCGTGGTTCAACCATTCATAAAGTAGGTTAAGTCACTCACTCAATATTTTATTATGTTTTATTGAATTTTCTACAAAATTTTTTGTATTGCTAATATTTCAATCTACACAGCGAACACCTTGAAGTACTTAAGCTCAAAATGCCTCGTGTTGACGATTATCAGCTTCGGCGTGAACATTTTGAAACTTTTCACATTTGGTTCAAGGAACATGTATGTATTTAACTCTATAGATTCTAGTTACTTAAGTCGAACTACATTTTAAATTTTACATTTTCGTGTAAAATAGGTCCAAACTTTGCGAAGGACTACTGATGTCATATTTTCTGAAGAGATTATTCTATTGGCAAATGGTCCTCATAACTTGGCAAGGAGGTTCAACGGGTATATACTGAATGGGTTTCGGTATCGAGTAAAGGCCACGGATGATCGTCGAGCCACACAAAATTGTGGTGTAGCTTTGAAGGCAGATACCATAAGTTATGCTAGTCGAAAAGACAAGAATCCTCGTGTGGGGTCTGTGTACTATTATGGACCATTGACAGATATTGTTGAGATTTAATATTCCAATGAGAAGAAACATGTGTTGTTTAAGTGTGATTGGATTGACAACATTCACGGAAAAAAAAGAAGATGTCTTCAATTTCACGTTGGTGAACTTCAATCATTTGTTGTACCGAGATGATCGAATTACCAATGAACCTTTCATCTTGGCGTCCCAAGCAGAGCAAGTTTGGTATGTTGCAGACCCGTTACAACCAGACTGGCAAGTCATGGTGAAGATGTCTCAAAGAGGTTTATTTGATATGAGTTCGACTGATCCACAAATCGAGCCATACATGAGCCAACAATTGGAAGAAAATATAATGCTTCGTGATGAAGAAGTTGGTTGGGTGAGGGAAGCCGCAAAAGGGGAAACAGTTGATGTTCAAATAGGCTGATAGTGGTGGAAACATTAGTAATTCAATTAAGGCCAAGGTTGTAGTTAATCATCAATTTCTTCATTTACTTTGTCTTTGTAATTGTATTAGTTCAATTAATGTCATATTATAGTTGACAACAAACCATTGTCTATGTTTCTAATGTCAATTAATGTTATATTGCTTGCAGATTATTATGGGAAGGAAGAGGAAGCCTGATCATCCCCGGCGCATGATGTCTGATGTGCTACATAACAGGACATCAGTAGCACCACCATCAGAGGAGGCATCACATCGGCCACTATCGGAGGGGCCTTTAGTGACACCACAGCAGCTACCATGTACTCAACCTCCACGCCTACCATCGGTGCGTCCACCATCAGTGCCACCACAGCAGCTATCATCATCAGCTTATGAGCCATCCGCAGGTATATAAATTTGCTTTGATTTGTATGAAAATTATTTAAACATACATTTATTTATGCTCATTATATATAACTTGTTTATTCTCATTGTATTTTGCAGACCCTTCGACTTCTTCACAGCCCACCTCAGGTTTATGTGATATGATTTGTATTCACATTATTTAAATTTGCATTTGTTTATTACCATTGCATATTGTTTATTGTTATTGTATCTCACAGGTCATGTTAGTTCTTCATCAACCTCGACTAGGCGTGGTAGAGGATGTGCCAAGGGCATTAAAGAGTGGGGTACTGGTAAAAAGCTAGACATACAATTTGATGGAAATTACTGCCCAATAGGGGATAACGTGGCTAAGTTAACTACTCAACTTGGCATTATTGTGCGGAATGGTAACATTGTTCCTCTTACTTTTCTTGACTGGAACAATGTGCCTGATGATATTATTGATGCTATCTGGAAGGATGTGAAGGTAAAAGTATATTTTTGTCCACAAATTCGAATTCCAAAATTGTGTTATTATTATTTAAACTTTGAAATTGTGTTTTATAGGACAATTTGAATATATGTCTAGAGGAGTACAAGCCAATCTGCATGAAAAACTGCAACAGCATATGGAAGGATCACAAGAACAAGCTTAAGGCTAAGTATTTCAAGCCTAGAAGTTCTGATCCTAATCTGAAGGATGATGTTCCTATGCACATTGTGCCAAGCCAGTGGGAAGAACTTGTGGAGTATTGGCGTACTTCCGATGCTGAGGTATACAAATAAGTTATATTTATGATATGTAAACATACAAATCATATTTACATACTCACATTTGTCGAACCTGTTATAGAAAATCTCAAGTAGGAACGCTAAAAATCGGCGAGCTCACGGCATAGCTCATACCACAGGGCGTACTACTTTCTCTCAGATACGGCATGAGGTTTACATTTTATTGTTATATTTTTGTATATAAATAAACATTGTATATTTACAAATTATTTACATTCTAATTTTCATATTTCTAAAAAAATGCAGATGACCAGTAAGGGGGAGTCTACTGATAAGATGAATGTTTGGCTTATGACACGTAGAGTAGATGACCCAGAGGTTATTCAGACCTTGGTAGTTTCCAAACACCTTTGATTGTATTTAAAGTTTATTTTTTGTGTGTCAACCATCTTAATTTGGCATATACTTATATGTCTTATTCAATACAGGATGAGTTTAATCGTCAACTCTCTATGCTACCTGAGGATGGTCGGACTTTGGAGGCTAGCAATGCCATTTTCCATGAGTTGATAGGTCATGACGGACATGGATATTGTCGCACATACGGGAGAATTGTGCCTCGGAGAGCGGTGTATAAAGATGGTGTTGGGCCATCACAATCAACACCCCAGCCATCGACTATTGATCAGATCACGCAGAAGGTTCGTGTAGAGCTAAGGGATGAGTTGAGGGAGGAGCTGCGAGCAGAGTTCTCTACACATTTACAGCAGATGAGAGCTGAGATGATGGCCTTAGTGTCACAGGGGGCAAGTGTGGATCCCAACAGACAGGTTCGATATAAATTAAATTGTTTGACAGTTCAATTTTCACACAAGATTATGTATAAAATTCGAATATGATTACCACATTATGTATTGACTATCATAGGTTCCTGATGCATCGAGTGGTCACCGGGCATTTAGGGAATCTGCAGAAGATGAGAATCCATATACACCACCACCAGAAGATCAGGTATAAAATGTATCTTTGCATTCTAAGCTAAAATGTATCTTTGCATAATTTAGACATTCTAAGTTAAAGAGAGACTTGTGAGAGAAAACGGGGCTCAAATCGGGTTCCCGGTTTGGGAGTTAGAGCCGGATTTCACTTTAGGCAAACTAGTTCCTTAAGAAACTTGAATTCAAGGCGTTAATGCTCCAAAATCACCAAACGGCGTTGGTTGAGCACGAAACTTGGCACACGCGACCGCCTAGGCACGAGAGACTTGTGGGAGAAGACGGGGCTCGAATCGGGTTCCCGGTTTGGGAGTTAGAGCCGGATTTCACTTTAGGTAAACTACTTCCATAAGAAACTTGAATTCGAGGCGTTAACGGCCCAAAATCACCAAACGGCATCGGTTGAGCACAAAACTTGGCACACGCGACCACCTAGGCACGAGAGACTTGTGGGAGAAGACGGGGCTCGAATCGGGTTCCCGGTTTGGGAGTTAGAGCCGGATTTCACTTTAGGCAAACTAGTTCCTTAAGAAACTTGACTTCGAGGCGTTAATGCTCCAAAATCACCAAACGGCGTCGGTTGAGCACGAAACTTGGCACACGCGACCGCCTAGGCACGAGAGACTTGTGGGAGAAGACGGGGCTCGAATCGGGTTCCCGGTTTGGGAGTTAGAGCTGGATTTCACTTTAGGCAAACTAGTTCCTTAAGAAACTTGAATTCGAGGCGTTAACGCCCCAAAATCACCAAACGGCGTCGGTTGAGCACGAAACTTGGCACACGCGACCGCCTAGGCACGAGAGAGTTTTGGGAGCAGACGGGGCTCGAATCGGGTTCCCGGTTTGGGAGTTAGAGCCGGATTTCACTTTAGGCAAACTACTTCCTTAAGAAAATTGAATTCGAGGCGTTAACGCCCCAAAATCACCAAACGGCGTCGGTTGAGCACGAAACGTGGCACACGCGACCGCCTAGGCACGAGAGACTTGTGGGAGAAGACGGGGCTCCAATCGGGTTCCCGGTTTGGGAGTTAGAGCCGGATTTCACTTTAGGCAAACTAGTTCCTTAAGAAACTTGAATTCGAGGCGTTAACGCCCCAAAATCACCAAACGGCGTCGGTTGAGCACGAAACTTGGCACACGCGACCGCCGAGGCACGAGAGAGTTTTGGGAGCAGACGGGGCTCGAATCGGGTTCCCGGTTTGGGAGTTAGAGCCGGATTTCACTTTAGGCAAACTAGTTCCTTAAGAAACTTGAATTCGAGGCGTTAATGCTCCAAAATCACCAAACGGCGTCGGTTGAGCACGAAACTTGGCACACGCGACTGCCTGGGCATGAGAGACTTGTGGGAGAAGACGGGGCTCGAATCGGGTTCCCGGTTTGGGAGTTAGAGCCGGATTTCACTTTAGGTAAACTACTTCCTTAAGAAACTTGAATTCGAGGCGTTAACGCCCCAAAATCACCAAACGGCATCGGTTGAGCACGAAACTTGGCACACGCGACCACCTAGGCACGAGAGACTTGTGGGAGAAGACGGGGCTCGAATCGGGTTCCCGGTTTGGGAGTTAGAGCCGGATTTCACTTTAGGCAAACTAGTTCCTTAAGAAACTTGACTTCGAGGCGTTAATGCTCCAAAATCACCAAACGGCGTCGGTTGAGCACAAAACTTGGCACACGCGACCGCCTAGGCACGAGAGACTTGTGGGAGAAGACGGGGCTCGAATCGGGTTCCCGGTTTGGGAGTTAGAGCCGGATTTCACTTTAGGCAAACTAGTTCCTTAAGAAACTTGAATTCGAGGCGTTAACGCCCCAAAATCACCAAACGGCGTCGGTTGAGCACGAAACTTGGCACACGCGACCGCCTAGGCACGAGAGAGTTTTGGGAGCAGACGGGGCTCGAATCGGGTTCCCGGTTTGGGAGTTAGAGCCGGATTTCACTTTAGGCAAACTACTTCCTTAAGAAAATTGAATTCGAGGCGTTAACGCCCCAAAATCACCAAACGGCGTCGGTTGAGCACGAAACGTGGCACACGCGACCGCCTAGGCACGAGAGACTTGTGGGAGAAGACGGGGCTCGAATCGGGTTCCCGGTTTGGGAGTTAGAGCCGGATTTCACTTTAGGCAAACTAGTTCCTTAAGAAACTTGAATTCGAGGCGTTAACGCCCCAAAATCACCAAACGGCGTCGGTTGAGCACGAAACTTGGTACACGCGACCGCCTAGGCACGAGAGAGTTTTGGGAGCAGACGGGGCTCGAATCGGGTTCCCGGTTTGGGAGTTAGAGCCGGATTTCACTTTAGGCAAACTAGTTCCTTAAGAAACTTGAATTCGAGGCGTTAATGCTCCAAAATCACCAAACGGCGTCGGTTGAGCACGAAACTTGGCACACGCGACTGCTTGGGCATGAGAGACTTGTGGGAGAAGACGGGGCTCGAATCGGGTTCCCGGTTTGGGAGTTAGAGCCGGATTTCACTTTAGGTAAACTACTTCCTTAAGAAACTTGAATTCGAGGCGTTAACGCCCCAAAATCACCAAACGGCGTCGGTTGAGCACGAAACTTGGCACACGCAACCGCCTAGGCACGAGAGACTTGTGGGAGAAGACGGGGCTCGAATCGGGTTCCCGGTTTGGGAGTTAGAGCCGGATTTCACTTTAGGCAAACTAGTTCCTTAAGAAACTTGAATTCGAGGCGTTAATGCTCCAAAATCACCAAACGGCGTCGGTTGAGCACGAAACTTGGCACACGAGACTGCCTAGGCACGAGAGACTTGTGGGAGAAGACGGGGCTCGAATCGGGTTCCCGGTTTGGGAGTTAGAGCCGGATTTCACTTTAGGTAAACTACTTCCTTAAGAAACTTGAATTCGAGGAGTTAACGCCCCAAAATCACCAAACGGCGTCGGTTGAGCACGAAACTTGGCACACGCGACCGCCTAGGCACGAGAGACTTGTGGGAGATGATGGGGCTCGAATCGGGTTCCCGGTTTGGGAGTTAGAGCCGGATTTCACTTTAGGCAAACTAGTTCCTTAAGAAACTTGAATTCGAGGCGTTAATGCTCCAAAATCACCAAACGGCGTCCGTTGAGCACGAAACGTGGCACACGCGACCGCCTAGGCACGAGAGACTTGTGGGAGAAGACGGGGCTCGAATCGGGTTCCCGGTTTGGGAGTTAGAGCCGGATTTCACTTTAGGCAAATAGTTCCTTAAGAAACTTGAATTCGAGGCGTTAATGCTCCAAAATCACCAAACGGCGTTGGTTGAGCACGAAACTTGGCACACGCGACCGCCTAGGCACGAGAGACTTGTGGGAGAAGACAAGGCTCAAATCGGGTTCCCGGTTTGGGAGTTAGAGCCGGATTTCACTTTAGGCAAACTAGTTCCTTAAGAAACTTGAATTCGAGGCGTTAACGCCCCAAAATCACCAAACGGCGTCGGTTGAGCACGAAAGTTGGCACACGCGACCACCTAGGCACGAGAGACTTGTGGAAGAAGACGGGGCTCGAATCGGGTTCCCGGTTTGGGAGTTAGAGCCGGATTTCGGTCTAGTCAAAATTATTTACTAAACTATCTTTCTAATTATATAGTAGTCAATTTTTTTTTATATTTTTCTATAATTAAAATATTAACACCATTATATGATTATTAATTATTTTTATCTTGTTTTTTTTCAGATATTTCCTGAGTAGCAGCTTGCTTCTTGTGGAATGTGGGCGTACAAAGATTATTACCAACTTTTTTTTTTGTAACCCGTCGCAAACTTGTGAATAACATCAAGACGAAAACTTTTGGTTTTGATTTTGATTTATGTTATTTAAATTTGTGAATAACATTATGTATGTAGTATGCGACATTATGTAGTGGCATAATTTTTGTTTTTATGAATTTTTATTTCTGTATTGTTATGAATGGAACAACATTATGAATTTTTATTATTTGTCAACTTTTGTTTATGTATGTATTTATATTATTATGTATTTTTTGGATTTTTTTATAGTTATTTTTCATTTAATACAGGTTATTTTAATTTTTTTAATAATTTCCCAGCAGGTTTTTTTTTTTTTTTTTAATTTTTTGAGACGGCATAATAACCCGTCGCAAAAACATTTTTGGAGGCTTTTGCGACGGTAGACATACTGTCGCAAAAGCTACGAAATTTAATTTAAAATAAAACCTTTAGCGACGGCTCAGGCTGCCGTCGGCAATAGTATAAGCAACGACACTTTTAGCGACGGCCTTCTTGCCGTCTCAAAAACCTTTTTTAGCGACGGAAATACTGAGCCGTCGCAAAAAGTCAGATTTTCTTGCATTATTGGCGACAGAACATTGCCGTCGCAAAAAAGACAGCCTCCCGTCGCAAAAAACAATGGCGACGGCACTTACCGTCGCTAAATCCCTTTTGCAACCCCCTCTGTCGCGACCCCCCCTTGCCGTCGCAAAAGGTATTAGCGACGTCTCACGGACCATTTGCGACGGCGTTTTGCCGTCGCAAAAAACACTTTTTCCTGTAGTGCCCGAAATGTGGCTTCCCACAACTTGAACATGTCGGCTTAGTTCCACTTTCCTGCCTTAGGTTGCTTGAACTGCCGACGTTCGCTTTCTTCTTGGTACCAAATTGTGCTCGGCGATTGTCATAATTTTGCCTCTTCCTTTGGCCCTCTCCTGAACTCTGATATCTGTTCTTCAAGTTAGCTTCGGCCAGAATGGCTTTGTCTAGTACTCTGGCGTAAGTCGGTATATTGAGCATATTAACTCGGTCTTGTATCGGTCCACGAAGCCCACTTTCGAATTTCCTAGCCTTCATATATTCATCATTGACCATGTGGGGTGCATATCTCACCAACTCGGTAAAGGCATGGTCATATTCAGCTACTGTTCTATTACCTTGTGTCAAATTCTGGAATTCGGTAGCCTTGCGATTTCGAACACTTAAGGGAAAGTGCTTGGTGTAAAACAACTCAAAAAATCATGTCCAGGTCAAGTTTGGATTGCCTTCTCGAACCATCATCCACCATCTGCGAGCGTCGTCATCTAGTGTAAGGGCTGCTAATGTCACCTTCTAGGTGTCGGTGCTGGGAAAGATCTCAAACAGCTTTTCCATTTCCAAAACCCACGCTTCAACCTTCATCGGCTCTATACCCCCTTGGAATCTCGATGGCTTCATTTTCTTGTACTCTCTGATCAAAGCTATCGTGCCGTCCCCATATAAAGCTGGTTGTGGGAGCACTTGTGGTACTGGAGGAGGTGGAGGCGGAACTGCATTTCGGCCGTTTGTCTGCTCGGCCTGAGTCGATGTAGCACTAGCGTACTACTGTCTTGCCTGCCTTAACTCGCGGACCAAACCTTCAACTAACCTCTCCAGTCTGTCCAATCTGTCCTCAGACTGATCTCGGCCACCTGGAGGTCTACCTCTCCTCATGATGCTATGAGTTTGCAAAGTATGACTTTAAAACAAAATGAACAAATAAACACGCAGGCAAGTAACAATTAAGCATGCCGAGATGATTCACACCTTGTTCACATAGCAAGCAATATGATGCAATCCTAACATCCTTCTAAGGGGAAATCCTATGCTCTTTAGGACTCAAAGTGTGTGAATAACGTATACTAAGGAACTTGTGCTCTGATACCATTCTGTCACGACCCAAAACCGCCCCTAGTAGTTTGGTGCCGTGATGGCCAGTAATCTGAGATTACTGAAGGCCAACTTTCAAAATTCACACACGATCAGAGTATAAATATATGGGGCTCACAAGTACGGAAGCAACACATACAAATTAGATTAGTCCATAAGAGCTGTGCGTAAGTCGAACGAAATAACAAACATCTTCACATGGGTTACAACTTAGTTACAAAAGAAGCAAAGTACAAATTACATCTAGATCAAAAGGCTTCTCACGCCAACGTGTGCCAAATAGAAGTATTACAAGTCGAGAAGCATAATTTTCAAGACTGCCGACGCAAATACAAGTCAAGCCGACATAACCAAAAAATCCAAAACAAGCTCGCGAATCACATTTAGGCGTCATCGCCTTCTTGCTCATCACCTACATATATATAGAGAGGGTGAGTTTGGATACTTAGTGAATGATATAATTAATAAAGGGGTTTGCATGAATAAAAACCGAAGTCCTTTCAAAACAAATACATATCAAAACTCTATATAACAAGGGATGGACCTCGTCCATCTAACAAATCTTCAAGCTTCAAGGGTTGCTTACTAGCATCAACATATTACAAATGCTAACATTCCGGACAAACAAACCCACGCGGTAAACCGTCAGTGGCAAAACAAAACAAAGCAAGGGACATATCTCAACAAGGGTGCTACAAAAGTTTAGAGTCCTCTAGCACAAAGGACCTATGTTACAAAGGCCCGTAGCCTCCTAACACGAGAGTACTGCGAAAGTTTAGAGTCCTCCAGTACAAGGGAATTTCAAAACAAGATGTGCTGTGAAAGTTTAGAGTCCTCCAGCACAAGGGACTTTCAAAACAAGATGTGCTGTGAAAGTTTAGAGTCCTCCAGCACAAGGGACTTTTCGAGGAGATCATCAAAACAAGATAATGATTGATATACAAAATAGGGACAATCATTCATGCTTAACAAATACTTTTCAAAACAAAGCAAAGCAAAGTTCATCAAAACATTGATAACATAGCTTTATTAAAAATACCACTCACTTAGTTCTTCAAATGTCGGGGTCAAGGCAAGTCCCAATCCTACAAACACATGGCAAAGTCTATTGAATGCACTTCTCAAAACAAGTCTTGCATGCATGCAAATCACCTCATCATTTTTCAAAAACTAAGTCAAATCAAGTCAAAACACAGTTCCTTATCGCTGGAAAACAAGCTGGGCAACTATCAGGTCTAGGCCGAGGTCCCACACCTCCTTGCCGAGGTGTGGCCTCGATGGCCACAATCAAGGAAGTGAAGTCGGGAAAAATCTGGGTTTCCCTCTCTTGAAGAACATGACGAACATGAAAAACATGAACATGAGGAAGATGAATGCAAAGATTAAAACTTGCTATTACAAAATCTGGGATTTCATGCTATGAATTCAAAAACATGGACTTGGGTACCCATATTCAGGGATCTTATCAAAACAAACACAAAAACATGGTTCTAGTTGCAAACTTTCGGATCAAACGAGGCTTTTCTTCAAGAACACATGAAAACCATTTTCTCTTTCTAAAACCAACTTTAAATCAATGCTAGATGTGCAGAACAGGTTTGATCGTGCAATGCAGCTAGATGATCAATAAGAACAACAAGAGGTGATTAAGATTCTAACCTCAAAACTCGAATCTAACGGTTCAAGCTCCAACGATCAAGCTTGAAAGTTCACTCTCTCTCTTACTCAAAACTTATCCTTCTCCTTCCCAGAGCCTCTCTCTCTAAAAGACAAGATTTGATACAAAATGATATGTTTCTCTCGACAGTCACTGACTTAACCCTCTGCTGGGACACGTGGCATCGACTGATTGGTTCTACTCAAAAAGGCGACTGACTGACAAGACAAGACTATGACAAAGTGTATTCAACAAGCTAGACGGCAAGGGCACTCCAGCATGTGATGATCTCGGCTAAGGGCAAAGCATCGGCAAGTAGGGTGACAACGACATCAGCTTGGAAGGACAACACTTGACTAAGCTGTGCCACACCTTGGCCTAGATGTGCCACACCTCGGTCTAGGTCATACCATTCCAAGAACAAAATCACTAGGGTGCAAGGATAAACATCTCGGCCTAGATGATACACATCTCGGCCTTGGTGCTGAACACCTCAGCCTAGATAGAGACATCTCGGCAAACATACCAGGGTGAAGATAAAGGTCAACCGAAGTGGTTACAAGATAGTTCTAAGTGTAGAAAGGTTCCAAGGTGTCTAGGCTAAAGATGACCTCGGCAACACACCAGGCAAGAACAAAGTATGCAAGAAACACTCAAGTAAAACAAGACAAGATTTGCAAATGCACATAACAAAACAAGATCATATATAAATGTATGCAAGTATGACTAAGTTGAAGTGAGGGTTGTTACATCACCCCCACTGTCACCAACACAAACTACAACCCTGCCAACCAAGTGCTGTACCATCCTCTGTTCCATTATCCTCTAGCTAAAAAAGATTTTACATACCGAGATTTCTTCATCCGATTTTATTTGCTCAACACAGTATGCTTTTTCTTTCTCATTCTTAACGATTGCCGCTGCCCTCCCAGTTCAACCTCTTGTTCTTATGTTGCAGTTCTCCATATTATTTTTGATTCTTAGCTATGGGTTCTCATTTCACGCCATATCACCGTCGCATTCCACTAATAACTATTTTACGATTGGAACAACTCTATTTTATTTTATTTTTTATTTACTGGTGGTTTGTCCTAACATGATCCGGGTATTACTGACCCAGCTTTACAAGTCACACTTACTTTTACACCTTCATACACTACAAGAAAAAGGACATACAGTGACGTTTTTTTTATGACGTTTTTCAAAAACGTCGTAAAATTATCCAAAATTTTCAAATTCCAAAAAAATTAAACTAAACCATCTCTCGTTTTGTGCCCCGTTATTTCTTTTAAACAGTGGCTCAACTCAAGCCTATGACATTCTTCTATTCAGATTGAACAGACGCGTGACTTCAGAAAGTGAGAGAAATCGAGGCATCGGATCTTCGAGGCGTCGGATCTTCGATCTCCATCAATTCTTCAGTTGTTTGATCCGAAAAATCTTGTTCTACTCGTGATTTGAGCGTATCTCTCCGTGATTGTTCGAATCCCTATGATCTAAATCGATCTAGGGCTCAAGGTTAGGGTTTTCTGATATAGATTTGCTAGGTTTGGGGATGCGGTTGGATCAGGAAATGGTGGGATTGGGGATGCGGTTGGATCCTCTCCAGAAAGCCCACCTTCGCCAGAGATCTGGAGATGAACAAACAAGAGACTGCTGTTCTGGGCTGCCACAGCAAGGGTAGCTGGAGACACGTCTTCTACAAGCTCAGAAAGCTTCTAGTCCGCCCTCATCATAACCTCCCTCAAACCTTCCGGTACGACTCCGTTACTTATTCTCAGAACTTCGACGATGGAATCGGAAAGATCAACACCAGATCCCAACTTAATCATTGATTCATTTGGGCATCCATATCCATCAATCAATGTTGTTTTGGAAAATTAACACCATCATGTGTTCGTGGAAAAATAAAGCTGTAGATCGTCTCAAGATCAAGCTCACGTTTTTGCATCTGCCAAATCGTTCGTTCCTGCCTTCCTTCATTCTTTCTTTCTTTTATTTTTTTTTAAAAATAAAGAAACGAGGGTTTACTACTCTACCAGGGATATCATAGTAATTTCAAGATTATACACTACAAAACGTATTTTTGTGTAGTTGATGTTGGCAAGTAATCGGAAAGCTGAATGATCTGTGAGGTGAAGAAGGGAGGGGAAATGGCGAGTGGAGCATCACCGTCTTGCTTCTTCTGTCAAATCGCCAGCTCTACCACTCTTCTCCACTCAGTTTGATCACACTCTCTCTCTCTCTCTCTCTCCATATATACATACATATGAAAGTTTGTGTAAATATCTTATTTTTACTGATTTATACAAGTTGAGATTGTGCAGGATGAGAAGGCTGTTGCTTTTCAAGACATCAATCCTTCAGCACTCAGGTTTCAAATTATTTATTTATTTATTATAATAGAGCTGTTTTTGGTTACTGTTGAATGTTTTGTTTTCTGTTTGAGTATATATATTCATTGCATAGACAGTTGGGAAGATTTGGAGACCCATTTCAGAATTGGGGTTGTATATTGTATCTGAGATTTTGGGGGTTTCAATTTGATGAAGATTTTAAAACATGATGACAATATGTTTAAAATTTTGGGGGTTTCAAGCTCCTACTCTTGCCTCTATCCACTCCCACCCCTTTGTTTCTGTCGTCATTCTCAAACCTCTCACAAAGGGAGTCCGAGGAATTTGCCAAGTCCTTTAAACCTCTTCATTACCCATTCTTGTGCTGTGCCTCAATCCCTTCACCCACTTTATAAGGGACAAGCATTTGAGTTACACTTAGTCAAGTTCACTTTCAACTGCTGTATCTTCGTCTTCTAGTAGGAGATTGTTATTCTTGAACCACCAGCTCCTTACCTATTATATTGGCCTCAACTGACTTTTTTCCCCCTTTAAAACATTAACACCATCGCCGTTCAACTAAACCCCCCACTTGTTCACCTTTCTCAGCATCCTATCTCATTAATTGTCTTCAACTTGGTACAATTTTTGTATCTGTCTTGATTAATTCTGAGCTGGGTGGGTGAGATATAGCCACCCTAATGCTTCTTGGCAGATGGCTAGTCAAGAGTGTTGGGCAAAATATTACCTCTCTATAGCAGAGGCTAGTGTGTTCAATAGATCTAATGAACATATTTTATAGAAGCCATTTTTGGTTTATTCTTCCTCTTCTTTTTCTGCACCTGTCAGGGAGGGTATATTCATTTTTTGCCCAGGATTTGCGTAAGGAAAGAAATATCTAGTCTTGTATTTAGGAGTGTAGGTGGATACTTTGTTATCTGGCTGTAATTCTCTGTGTAAGCTGTAATAATATCTTATATATTTCGAGAAAACAGAAATTGAGTTGTAGATAGATCTCAATCAAATGAGGTAGAAAGAAGTTTGTTCATCATAATCTCTCATTTCTTTTCAATGTTGTCAAACTCATAAATTTTTACTCTTATGTTAAACTCATGGATATGAATAAACCATGTTATGGCCAGGATGCTTGTGCAGAAATCATTTTCCAGCAAGGAGGAGGAAAAGTCCTCCTTGGATGTGATTATTTACTGTCATTTGTTGCTTGTGATACGTTTTTGGATCACCAAATAAATAACCATTACATGAACAATTCTTGTTGATATTACACAACCACTGATGAACAGTTTGTGATATTGCATGGATTAACTTCTATATTCTGCTTTATCTGTAGAAAAGAAACAATACCATAGAGGAATCTATCCTTTGAAATGTGCTATTATCCAAAAAAAATTATTTTGTGTAGAAAATTTCAGATTTGGCTAGTTTTCTTCTTGGTTCATCATTCAGGATTTTAAACACTGTACTCCAAGGCAAAGTATGAGTGAGATTTTATTCTGGTGGAACCCCACCTGAACACCCTGGACCTGGCTTGGTTTGGTTAAAATGTATGATTTAACATCTATTCAGTCCCTTGGTAAGTTCCCAAATTGGGAACCTATTCATTGGTTTTGCTTTGGGCTTTTATGTTTCTAGACATAGCACAACTATGATTGCCTGTTCTTCTATATTGTGTTTTTTCTAATTATTATTATGTAGACTTCTGATTACCAGTTAGAATTGCTAATTGTGAAGACTTTGGTGAAATTTGTTGATGGCATAGGAAATGATTCTGTCGTCATCTTACAAATTGGATATTCACATATACCCTCATAGCTTTGTTGTCATCATTGTCGTCATAATTTTAATCGGTCCCATTGAATTGTTGTCTAGATAGGCATTATTTAGTAGTTCCTGTGGAGCACATTCCACCCTTCCAAAAGAAGGGTATTTGTACCATTTTTCATAGTTAATGGTTCTCAATGTGCAGTATTGAAGTTGATGTGGTAAAGCAATATTCATTGATAGTTGAGGGGAGATAAAAGTGTAATTAACCCTTTGTCTGCAGGACTGATGATTTCTCTGTGATGAAGAACTGGGTTTCAAGGAATTATTACCCTGCAAGTCATGCATTGGACAATGGGGTTGAATCTGGGTCTGTGAGTGCATTGGGGTATAGGGATTTGCAGTCACTGAGCTTGTCCATGAGCCCTGGCTCCCAATCAAGCTGTGTTACTGGTTCACAGCAGATCTCACCCACTGTTACTGAGTGTGTAGCCATGGAGGGAAAGAAAAGAGGGTCTGAGAAGCTTGATCAGAAGCAGGTTGTCCATAGGAAGTCCATTGATACATTTGGACAGAGGACTTCACAATATAGAGGTGTCACAAGGTTAGTTCTTTAATCTCCTTCCATCTCTTTTCTGTAATATGCTAGATGTTCTTTGTTATTGCATCTGTCTGTCTTTTTATTTTATTATACAAAATGCATACCCTTCTTCCTACATCACTCATTATCCTGTTAGGAATTAGTCACACCTAACCAGGATTGGCTCACAGAAAAACAGAAAAGAATAAATGCATAAGAATTATAAATCACATGCATATACAAAAATACAAGATTTACATAAATTACCCAAAAACGATCCACAAATTCATGATTGCCAAATACTAATTTTCAGGGGGTTATGATATGGAAGCAAAGGCTGCAAGAGCTTATGATTTAGCTGCACTCAAGTATTGGGGCCCTTCGACCCATATCAATTTTCCGGTGGTTCTCTGACCCTCTCATCAGCTTATTTCATCTAACAATTGTTTTGTAACTGACATGGGACTCTGTATATTGATGATTTAGCTGGAAAACTATCAACAAGAACTTGAACATATGAAGAACATGACCAGACAAGAATATGTTGCTCACTTAAGAAGGTATAGTCTCTCCCCTTGTATATTAGACAACAATGTTTGTTTTCTTTGTTTGATGTGTTTTTATCTCTAATATATTGATCTTTGCAGAAAAAGCTGTGGCTTCTCAAGGGGTGCTTCAATGTACAGAGGAGTCACAAGGTCTTACTATTTTTTGCACATACATCTGTTAATCTATAATTTTTATTGGCACGCTTCCTTTAATTATAAGTAGAAGTATATTTGATGTACATCTCGTCGTTCCCAGACCCTGCCCTTCTTTATGGGTCTCTAATTCTGATGTAATCTTCAACAGACATCATCAACATGGACGCTGGCAAGCTCGGATAGGCAGAGTTGCAGGAAACAAGGACCTTTATCTAGGGACATTTAGTGAGTTCCTTTGCATCTTCTCAATTTATTTGGGCAAAAACGTTTTCCCGTAGACATCTAATTGCTAAAAAATCTTCTCATTTCAAATTTTGCCAAGACATTAGTGGTTTTGCTACATAATTTGCTAAAAAAATGCAACTATTTAAATGCAATCTGTGGCTTTCTGTTCTTGTACTGGTTTTGATTTCATTTCGATCTGGTTCTGATTTAACTGCAATTTTCAGGCACCCAAGAGGAAGCTGCTAAGGCCTATGACGTAGCAGCAATAAAAATTTCACGGGGTTAGTGCTGTCACTAACTTTGACTTAATGGGTATTGTGTATTCATTTTGTATTTTGTAGTTTCTGTCAATGAAGTTAGCTTCTGTGAATCCAAGGTTGGAATTTAACATGGATAGTCTCTTGTCAAAAGATGTGAGTATAGAAACTTGTAAAATCAATTTCTTTTATCTATTGTGATGTTTTTTTCCAAAAATAAGATCTGAAGAAGACCCCCTAGTGTTGGGAGAAAACCAATTATTTATAGAAAACCAAAGCAATCCTAATTTCAGAAGAAAACCAACTCTTTAATCAAATCTGGAAATCTGGGATCGCGCGGTCCGCTCGAGCGCCCTTTTCCCCGCTCGAGCGGAGACTTCAAATTCTGTGATTTCATACAGGCTCCACGCTCGAGCGTCGGTTTTGCCGCTCGAGCGGCAAATCACACTATCCAGTACTTTTGCAGGCGACTGCAGAGATGCTGAGAGCTTCCAATCCCCGCTCGAGCGTCCCTTTCCCCGCTCGAGCGGGAAGGCCAAAACTGGAAAAACTGGAAAAAAATAACATGCTCGGACAGGCAATCTTGAAAACATTAGCATCACAAACTTCTCTGAAAAGCACAATTCGGGTTGGATTCGCATCTAAACGCTCATAGCCTTACTGAAATAAAAGTGCGAATAAAATTACAACTCAAAGGAGTTTTGTCAAACGGGATTGCCAATAAATAAAACCTAACAGTTGTTTCCATCTACAATTTGGTTCTTATGGGCCTGTGCTTATATTGAATATGGCTGACTACGAAAAATTTATCGCTATTTTTTAGTTTTTTTATAGGTATTTTTTTAGTTCAATAACGTAAAATTAGCACAATTTAAAAAACAAAGAAAGGGGCTATCACGGCGTTTCTAAAAACGTCGCTAAATAGCATACCAACAGTTGGAGTTTTGAAAAACAGATATGGCGGCGTTTTTAAAAACGTCGCTAAATAGAATGGTGACGTCATGTAACCATTAGAAGAACTTTTAGCGGCGTTTAGAAAAACGCCGCCTATAGCAATATAGCGACGTTTCTAAAGCGCCATAGAGTTATAGCGACGGCCGCATCTTCGACGTTTGGTGAAAAACGCCGCACAAGGATTTAACGGCGTTTTTAAGAGCTATAGCGGCGTTTTTTAAACGCCTCTAAAACTCTAATTTCCAGCAGTGATAGGGAACACGTTGAGATGCTAAAGCTTTGTTTAAAGGGTCGACCCCAAAAATCATAATGCATTTTCTGTGGCGGTGCATGAATGGATTCTTCAAAACAAGACATGTATCTGATCGTCAGCCCTGTAATTGCCGATTCGAATTGCCATCTGTCTTGTGAACTTGCTTCGTGTATCTTTGTTATGAAGAACAAGATGCTTTTGGTAGATTTGGTATGTTTGTTTTTCCTTTTGATGGCATCTCTCACCTTCATTTTTTTTTTTTATGTTTTGGTTTTAATTTGAACCAACGTTCTGCAGCTTTCTGTGTGAGAGGGAGTATTAGCCCCTTGTCTGGTTTAGCTCTCTCTACTCTGCTGCATTGCTTCTGGCTCTGGCTCTGGCTCTGGCTTTGGCTTTGGCTTTGGCTTATGGCTCTGGCTTTGGCTTTGGCTTTGGCTTATTGATGTTTCTCTTTGTACTCTGTTGCTTTACTTTAATAAAGCTTTAAGTTCTGTTCAAACAACATAAAGCTTTCAGTTGCTTCTTCTATTTTTGGGCAAATTACACTGTTTAGTTGGTATATTTTGATTCTTATTTCATTTTAATTTTTATACTTTTAATTAATTTAATTTTGACCATAAATTATGATTTTATTTCAATTTGATCTAATTAATTATAATTAATAATATTTTGGGAGGTAAATTATGAACACACCACCTGAGTTTTGTTTAAAATACAATTTCTCTCTTGTGATTTTGAAAATTACATCTCACCTCTTGAAGTTTCAAATTTCATAACAAATTACTCATTTTATCAATAAATCATCAAATTATTTAATAATTTTTAATGATTTCATAAATTTATTTTAACTAATAATTAGGGTAATGTTATTATTGTATATGAAATTAGTTAGAAATTTTATTTTGTCAGTTAATTATGTTAAATAAAAAAATTATATTAAGGCGGTTTTATAATTTTCCAAACTATAAGAGATAATCTGTATTTTAAACAAATCTCACGAAGTTTATTTGTAATTTATCCTATTTTTTTATATATAGAAAATGCGTACATAAACTACATGTGTTAAGTTTTTATAAGTAAAATTATAAATTTATTCATTTCAATAAATTAATTTTAACCAACTTAATAACTATTTTCCTTTAAAAACTCTAATTGACATTATCAATAAAACTAAATTAATACCAAATATAAAATAAAAAGTTACAATGGAACTAATTGAAATTGTATGAATTAAAATAATACAAGAGAGAAAATTTAATAACTACCACCAACAACATATTGAAAGAGAAACAACAACAAATGGCCTCATTTGGGAACATGCTAATTTAGTAATTTTTTAGTTATTTGGTTAAAATATGAGCTAAAAAAAATTAGTATGTTTGGGATGACTTTTTAGCTTTTTACGAAAAGATGTGCAAAAAGTAGAGAGAAAAAAGAATCTTTGACTTTTTGGTATGGGTTGTTGACTTTTTGACTAATTTAATAATTTTTTAACTTTTTGACTAAAATGGAGGGTTCCCAAACGAAGCCTGAGAGAGACAGAGAAAAATCACTGCTCAATTTGACCTTGGACTCCTTCATGACTTGTGATTCTTCTTCGTAGCTCTAGTTTGACTTCGATCCGAATCTCGCAGCCTATTTTGACTTCAATCCGAAGCCCTAACCAAGATTTGACTAACATTGGCGGTGGTCGTGGGGACAACGACGCTAGAGGCTCGAGAGAGAGAGAGAAGTTAGAGGAAATGATGACTATTGCAATATGTTTAGTAAACAAATAGGAAATTGAATTGTTATTTGAACAAATAAAAAAATTGTATGGATTAAAAATTAGATAGATAAAAATTGAATAAATAGGAAAAGAAATTGAGTAGATATATAAATTTAAACAGATAAGGGAAGAAATTGAACGGATAGTCAAAAAATTAAATAGACTAAAAAATATTTGGATAGGTCTTATAGTTAAAAATATTAAACAATATCTACAAAAAAAATTAAACAGATAGTCAAAAAATTCAACAAATTGATAAGGGGTAAAATTGAAAATAAAATGTCTTCTAAAACAATAAAATGATTTCTTACCAAACTATTTCACAAATGGTAGACCTCTCACCAATAAAAAAATATCCACTGAACTTAATGTCTTTAGCATTTGCTAGATTGGACTTTTCAATGAATTTTTCTATAAAAAATACTAAAATTATAGAAATACGAATTAAAAACTAAAAAAAATTGTGTTTTTGTTTTGGGTGAAACACCAATAAATTTAAAAATGTGATCTTGTGAATTGTTTAGTCTTCCTTCTTCTCTTTTTTTTTTTTTTATAAACTCAAAGGTCCCATTAAAGTCAAAATTACACAAAAGGATAGTCACTTATATGCTTGGGTTTAATTTTTTAGGAATAAAAGTAGATTTCTCCAAATATAAAATTGCACATTTGGGCAATTCACATATTTCCCTCCTAGAGCAAATCCCACATTACGAACAAAAAGTAACACTATAATGTAACACTCCAATAACGTTACACTTCAATGTAACACACTAAAAAACTCTTTGATATATATTTTTTCTAAACGTAACACTAAAATATAACACTGCAATGTAATCATAAACGTAATACTCCAATGTAGCATACATTAAATAAATAAATAAATTAAAAGAGAAAAACATAACATTATACATTTATCCAAAACTTATTAAGGAATTTTGTACTCTTTTTGGAATGGTTTGAAAAATTTCACGTCTTTTTTTTGGAGTGTTACATTTGATAAAAGTACACAAATAAGTTTTTTTGTGTGTTACTTAGAGTTACACTAAGGAATTTTTTAGAGTGTTATATTGGAGTTTTATATTTGGAAAAAAATATATTAAAGAGTTTTTTTGTGTATTATATTAGATTATTACACTAAATAGTTTTTTTAGTGTTATATTGGAGTGTGACATTTAGGAAAAGCACACTAAAAATTGTTTTTAGAGTATTACGTTTGAGTTTTACACTGCAGTGTTATAGTTTGAAACTATACATTTACCCAAAACGTACTAAGGAGTTTTTGTACTCATTTTGAAATGTTTGAAGAATCTCACATCCTTTGAATATATTTGAAGAATTCTATATTTCAAGTCATTTTTATATTCTTTTTGAAATGTTTTACCAAATAAAAAAGATTCTTACATAAAAATTCATTCCAAATTTAATTCTCACAGATTCTGTATCTTAACCTTCTAATACAAAAGAAAAAAAAAAGCAGGAAACATAGTAGAAATAAGAGTATAACCATAAATCTAATTTTTAAATAATATATTAAATCTACATTTTCAAAATCAATGAGATTAATTAATCTATAAAATAATTCTTGAGACTAAATGAATCACCATTTCTCGAAATGAGATTTATAAATAAATTTTCCTTTTGTTTTTGGGCACAAATTTATATCTATACTATATATATAAACAAATGTAATGGAGTATAAGAATTCTCCAAACTCTTAATACTAAATTCTTATGAATTCTCTCTCCTATGTGTCAGTTTTCAATTATCCCCTTCCACTTTTCTTAATTTTTAACCATTTGTCAATTATCTAAATCTCAAAAGCCAAAACGATTATATATATTTAAATAAAATGATAAATATTTAAATATGAGCAACAAAGAGGTAGAGATAAAAATATAAAATAAAAAGATAACTATTCAAATTTCAACTACAAAATAATATAAAGAGTCAAATAAAAGATAAAATAAATAAATAAATAAAAAATATTACGAGTCAATTAATTATAAAAATAAAAAAGTTAAGTATTTATATATGAACAATTAAAAAAAATTTAAATAAAAAAATATTACGAGTCAAATTATTTTTAAAATAAAAAGGTAATTATGTATATATGAATAAAAAATAAATATAGATGAAAAAATATACAAAAATAAAAATATAACTATTTAATGAAAATTCAAATAAAAGATAACAAAATATTTAAATAAAAAAAAAAGATTAAGATTGGGATATAAATATCCCAAAAAGATGATAATTTTTTTAACGATCTATATTTATCTTTTGTTAGTTTGTTATAGAATTTCTATATATTTCAACTTAATCTTTTTAATCTTTTAAAATCATCAATTACTTATCCATACAAATTTTAAACATGATAGAATTCCATATATATCTTTTGTTTAAACATAATCTAAAATAAATAAAATAAAAGGATAACTATTCAAATTTCAATTACAAAATAATATAAAGAGTCAAATAAAAGATAAAAATAAATAAATAAAAAAAAAATATTACGAGTCAATTAATTATAAAAATAAAAAAGTTAACTATTTATATATGAACAATTAAAAAAAATTAAATAAAAAAATATTACGAGCCAAATGATTTTTAAAATAAAAAGGTAATTATGTATATATGAATAACAAATAAATATAAATGAAAAAATATACAAAAATAAAAATATAACTATTTAATGAAAATTCAAATAAAAGATAACAAAATATTTAAATAAAAAAAAGAATAAGATTGGGATATAAATATCCCAAAAAGATGATAATTTTTTTAACGATCTATATTTGTCTTTTGTTAGTTTGTTATAGAATTTCTATATATTTCAACTTAATCTTTTTAAAGTTTATCTTTAAGTGGAACTTAATATTTTATCTTTTAAAATCATCAATTACTTATCCATACAAATTTTAAACATGATAGAATTCCATATATATCTTTTGTTTAAACATAACCTTTTTAATATAAAAACAAGTTCCTGCAAAAGAAGCCATGAACAGAAAATTGGGGGAAAACAATCAACATTGAGCCATTTCTAATCCCTTTTCGGTGCCTAAAAATCTTAAATATTTGCTTTACATTTGAAATGTGTACTTGCATGAGTTTTTGCATTTGTAAGAAGATGAGTTCATATAAATGAACATTATTATTTTTTAAATTTTTTTTTTTGTTACAATCTGTGTTTTTCCTTATTTCTTTCTTTCTGTTAATAATTTGTCATTTAATTGAGATTTTATTCTTTTTTTATATTTATAAAAGCACTGCTATTATCAATTTGTAACTCTCTCACTAATTGATTATTTGTGTTTAATTTTTTTTTTTTTTTTTTTTTTTTTGGTGTAGATGTTAGATTGAAAATGAAGAATCAAAATTTATTGGATATGGGTTATACTTTAAATGTATTCATCAGTTGATTTTTTATTGTTGATTATCCTATTGAAATAATTCATGATTAAATTTATTTTTAGTAACTCGTTTCCTTTGAGAACTAAACCACAAATTTCTTCTTTGTTTAATTAATTTATTTATTTATTTAGATTCAGAGTTTGAACAAATGGAAGATATCTCATATTTAAAATGTTAATATTTTTTTGAATAATTTAAATATTTATATTCTTTATGTTTGTCAATTCAAGTATAATGCATTTTCAAACATTTTTTTTTAATTTTTTTTATAATCATTCCAAACCTATTTGTGTTTAATGAATCAATATAACGAAAAAACAAATAGCATGTAAAAAATTTTAACCACCCACTAACTAAATATAATGGGAATTAAAATTAATTTTATTTTAATTTATTATATTATATGAGATGATTACTGTAATATCTACTATTGATTAAGCAAAATTAGTATTCCTTTTATTTAATATATTAGTCATTTTGATTAATTATAATATGCCTTTGTTACTCTACTTTTGGTTTTCTGAAGTAATTCTTAGATAAATTAGCTATTATATATGTGATGATTTACTAATGTATGATACTTTTTTAAAATTTTCAACAATGTGAAATATTAAATATTTTTAATGATGTGAAAAAAGATTTATATACACAAACCAAATAAAAATATTAAGAAATATAAACAAATAGCAATTTTTTTTATAATAATTATTGACTTTCTAAAATCATGTGCATCGCACGGGTGACTACTAGTTTCATCTTGACAATTATGTATAAACTTTCAATTTATGAAATTACGTCCATCCTGCCAGCTTTTCATTCACGAGGTGGATTTTCTTATGGGCGTTGTTTGGGTGCATGAAATTTATTACGGGTCAGTTTTAATAATTCATCTAATTTTTAATATGAATAATGTATACAAAGCGCCTACAGGAATAACTAATTAAAATCATTAAAACAGGTCTCACGGTGTGACACCCCTGTTCCGTAGTATGTTAATTGGTCCTTAACATGATGTGATTATGTATTTTGATATGATTTTGTGTTCCACTATGTGAAAATATGTGGTTTGAAATTTTATCTGTTCATCGTAGGAATATCTGTTTGAGTAGTCTGTTTTGGAAATTTAATTGAGGGCCTTATCGGCCACGGAACCCGAAATTGATTACGCCATTGTGGTTGGCATAATTTTTAGGGCCTACGGTGAAATTTAATTGAAATTTGATTCTGGTCAATTTAAACTGATTAAATTGAGAAATTAAGTACCCCATTATTTTATATTAAAATATTTGTTAGTGGGGCTTGTTGTATATTTGTATTGCACTCTCCTTTAGCTCTCCTAAAACTCAAAATCTGAGTTAGACAATTGAGAGTGAGAGAGAGGCCGACCATGGAGAGAAAAAGGGAGAGATTTGTGTAATTTGGGCTCAAGACTTGGGAATTTGAAGATCTAGCTCAAGATTTGGCTAGAGCTTGAGTGTTGAAGCTCTTAGGTAAGTGATTTCATGAACTCTTACTTGTAATTTGTAAGTTCAAGGGTTGTTTGTGATCAAGAACATGTAATGAGTTGATTTTTTTGTTGAGATTGAAGTCTTAGAACTCATGCATGTAAGAAATTACTTTGAATTTGCATGTTTGAGCTTGAGACACATGATTCATGTGGAGTTTTGGGTAAAGCTCATATTGTAGTCACCATTTGTACCATCTAAGTTGAGAATGATGAGCATCTCCCACATGCATGTACAAATCATGGGAGTATAAGTCTTGAATGTTGAATTTGAGCATGTTGATGATGGGTTTGAGACAATTTGGGACATGCATGTAGATAATTCATGTAATTGAGCTTCCTAATGATGTAATCTGCATTAGTAGCATGTTAGCATGTGTAAATGTGTAATTTGAACCATTGCATGCAAGAAATGTAGATGGAAAACTGATTTGGAGCTCAAGAACACGATCTGGGAAACCCAGATTTTTGAGGTCCGCTCGAGCGGGGTAATGGCCGCTCGAGCGGGAAAATCGTGCTCCCAGCATTTTTGCAGAGTTGGATGCCCGCTTGAGCGGGACATTTCACGCTCGAGCGTGGATTTTTGTAGACGGACCTTCAGCTCGAGCGCATCTTTTGTGCAACCAGTACCTTGCAGGCCTTAAGGGTCCGCTCGAGCGGAGAATCTTACGCTCGAGCGGGGACCCTGTTTCCTGGAATTTTGTTCATGCATTCTGTGATTCGTTTTCCGTTCTCCTTCACTTGTAAGCACTCTTAGGCATGTGTTAAGCATTGTAAATGAATTAATGAGATAAGAACAAAGCCTAAAGAGGAATATGTGAATTAAAGAACGGATTGAACTGTTAGTGACCCTTTTGTATTCATGAAATGTGTAGGGTCAAGCTCCAGGGCGCATCCACAAGCCGATCACTGTGAGTAATATCAATATTTGAAAACTTGTCAATGTCCAATTGCTATTCCCCTATAAATATTATGAGTTGTTAATTGGGATTGTGGACAAAAGTTTGACATGAACGAATGGGCCAAAGGCCGTTTGACATGAACGAATGGGCCAAAGGCCGTTTGACATGAATGAATGGGCCAAAGGCCGTTTGACATGAACGAATGGGCCAAAGGCCGTTTGACATGAACGAATGGGCCATAGGCCGTTTGACATGAATGAATGGGCCAAAGGCCGTTTGACATGAACGAATGGGCCAAAGGCCGTTTGACATGAACGAATGGGCCAAAGGCCGTTTGACATGAATGAATGGGCCAAAGGCCGTTTGACATGAATGAATGGTCCAAAGGCCGTTTGACATGAACGAATGGGCCAAAGGCCGTTTGACATGAATGAATGGGCCAAAGGCCGTTTGACATGAACGAATGGGCCAAAGGCCGTTTGACATGAACGAATGGGCCAAAGGCCGTTTGACATGAATGAATGGGCCAAAGGCCGTTTGACATGAATGAATGGGCCGAAGGCCGTTTTGCCATGAATGGAAACCCGGATGGGCCAAAGGCCAGAATGTTTGGAACTACAGTTACTTGACTTGCATTTCGTATAGTTATATATATTTTGCTGTTAAACAAAAGTAAGAATTGGGCCCAAGGCCGTTTGGAGCGTGTTGATCTACATATTGTTATGTAACTGTTATATTTGATATTATTCACTGGGCTATCGCTCACGCTCATTCATGTATTTGTAGGTGAGCCAAGGGAAGTCCAAACCCAGCCCCAGTGAAGTCTGCTAGGAACAACAGGAGTTTTGGGAGAGTCAGCCTTGTGCCTCGCGCATGAGACCATCCTTGCCCTTTTACTATGTACCTATGTTTTGTCTTGTTGGCAAGGACCCAGTGCATGTTTGTACATAGTCTGCTATAGGTTGACTCGTTTTGGACGATCCTGTCTGTAATGAATTTTGTGAAGCTGTACTTTTGATGTGAGTTATTAACGTACCTGAGTATGGTTTGTTTGATGTGCATATAAGCACGGCTCTATGGACAAAGTTTTTAATTTTGCTTCCGTTTGGCCCCCATTAACTCTGTTAAAATACGTTTAGAACAGTTTGAGGCCGTAGGTAATCTCATGATTACTGGCCGGTTACGTCCTTAACCCACGGGGGCGGGTTCGGGTCGTGACAGAGTGGTATCAGAGCACGAGTTAATAACTCACACACTTGTCCAAAAAGAGCAATAAGCGTCTAGATGAGATCTAGGTTGCATTCATGTGATAAATACGAGTTTTGAAGCATTGATTATATACTTAAATGTTTTGTTATGAATAACTATATGTGTAAGTTGTGAACTACTTGCATTACGAATTATCTGGAAATATGTGCTCCTTAGTGTATGTGTACTTGTGTACCTTTGGTATGGAATATAATGCAAGTTTAATCAGATGGTGAGAACCAGAGGTGATGAGTTAGAGGAATCCTCTGCTGCCAGACTGGACAGAATGGAAAGACTGATTCAGGAAATGGCAGAAGCTTTGAGACAGCAACAGGAGTGGCAACAACAGTGGCAGCAACCACATCCGCCACCTCCACCTCCGGCACCACCTGCGCCAGATAATCAAAATGATGATCGGATAATCGCTCTCACCAAGGAATTCAAGAGAATGAAACCACCACAGTTCCATGGTGGACTAGATCCCTTAAAAGCCGAAGCTTGGGTACTTGGGATTGAAAAACTGTTTGAGGTGTTTCCGTGCTCGGATACACAGAAAGTGCTTCTAGCCACCTTTATGCTAGAAGATGAAGCGAGAAGATGGTGGATGTTGATGAGGGAAAATCACAGAGATATTGATTGGGCGAAATTTTTGGAAATCTTCTATGACAAGTACTTCCCGCAGTGTGTCCGGGACAGGAAAGTGGCAGAGTTCATGGAACTCAAACAAGACAGTATGACTGTAGCTGAGTATGAGGCCAAATTTACTGAGTTGGCCAGGTTTGCACCACACGTAATTGACACTGATTATAAGAAGGCAAGGCATTTTGAAGGTGGGCTCCGAAGTGACATCCTAGAGCGGGTGAATGTCCTGAAATTGGAGACCTACATTGGGGTGCTTGACCGGGCCATCATATCAGAGGCTAATATAGCTAGACAAGCTAAGCCAACAACCGAATGGAGAGGCAACAAAAGACAAGGCTTCTTTTTGAAGAAGAAATTTCTGAAAAAGCAAAACACGGGCTCCTCAACTACCTCAAGTTCTTCCCGAGACACGACTCCCATGTGCAACACTTGTAGCAAAAGGCACCGTGGAGTTTGTTACCGTGCATCGGGAGCCTGTTTTAAGTGTGGGAAACAAGGGCATATAGCCCGAGATTGTAATCAGAATAGTGGGAAGATAGCTGCTAGCTCCACTGCATCGATCCCGAAGCCGGGAAACACTTTGAGATCTGCTACTACTGGGGATACAGTGAGACAAGGGAGAGTCTTTGCACTCGTTCCGGGTGATACACGGAATGCCAATGCCGTTGTCTCAGGTACTATCTCGATATGTAATCAGGATGCTTTTGTGTTAATTGATTCTGGATCAACGCATTCATTTGTGACATATGCATTTGCATCTAGACTGAAAAGACCCCTAGAATTGTTGCCATATTTGTTATGTGTGTCTGCTCCATCGGGGGAATCTGTGTTATGTGACTATATATGTCGGTTTTGTGACATGCATATTGAGGATGCTACCCTGTATGTAGATTTGTTGCCCTTAAACTTTAGACACTTTGATGTAATTTTGGGCATGGATTGGTTGACCAAATACTGTGCCACTATAGATTGTGTGACAAAGAGGGTTGTATTTAAACCACCAGAACAGAAAGAAATTGTGTTTGTGGGAAATGGGGTAGTACCTCCACCATATTTGATATCTGCAATGAAAGCATGTAAATTGATCAGGAAGGGATGCCAGGGTTATTTGTGTTATGTATTGACTGAACAATCCGTGAATGTTGAATTGAATGATATTCCCATCGTTAGAGAATTCCCAGATGTGTTTCCAAATGAATTACCAGGGGAATTGGTAGACAGGGAGATAGAGTTTACTATTGAAACTGTGCCAGGCACCCAACCTACTTCTAAAACTCCCTACAGGATGGCTACGGCCGAAATGAAAGAATTAAAAGAACAGTTGCAAGACCTTCTTGATAAAGGGTTTATCCGGCCCAGTACTTCGCCTTGGGGCGCACCAGTGTTATTTGTAAAGAAAAAGGATGGTACCTTACGCCTATGTATTGATTACCGGGAATTGAACAAGGTAACGATAAAGAATAAATATCCCTTACCCCGTATTGATGACTTATTTGACCAGTTGCAGGGATCACAGGTGTTTTCTAAGATTGATTTGAGATCCGGGTATCATCAGCTGAATGTTAAGGCAGAAGATGTTGAGAAAACCGCATTCAGAACGAGGTATGGTCATTTTGAGTTTCTTGTTATGCCATTTGGAGTGACTAATGCTCCGGCAGCATTTATGGACTTAATGAATAGAATTTTTAAAACCTACCTTGATGAGTTTGTTGTTGTCTTCATCGATGATATTTTAATATACTCTAAAGATAGACTTGAACACGAACATCATTTGAGGACTGTTTTACAAATACTTCGGGAAAGAAAACTATTTGCTAAGTTAAAGAAATGTGAGTTTTGGTTGGATGAGGTTATTTTCTTAGGGCACGTGGTCAACAAGGAAGGAATTTCAGTGGACCCGCAGAAAATATAAGCAATTGTGAATTGGCCTACACCAACTAATGTGACAGAAGTTCGCAGTTTCATGGGCTTAGCTGGGTACTACAGAAGGTTTGTAAAGGACTTTTCGAAATTAGCTGTGCCTCTTACCCAATTGACACGTAAAGGACAACCATTTGAGTGGAATAGTGAAAGAGAATCAGCCTTTCATGAATTGAAGACAAGATTGACCACTGCACCAATTTTGACACTACCTTCAGGTACGGAAAATTTTGTGATTTTCAGTGACGCATCTTATAAGGGTTTGGGTTGTGTGTTAATGCAGAACGGAAAGGTTATTGCTTACGCCTCCCGACAGTTGAGGCCACATGAGAAGAATTATCCAACACATGACCTAGAATTGGCCGCAGTTGTTTTTGCTTTGAAAATCTGGCGGCATTATTTGTATGGGGCAAAGTGTGAAGTCTACACAGATCATAAAAGCCTAAAATACTTCTTCACGCAGAAAGAGTTGAATATGCGTCAGAGAAGATGGCTGGAATTGATAAAAGATTACGACCTAGAAATTCAGTATCACCCCGGAAAAGCTAATACAGTGGCTGATGCCTTGAGCAGGAAATCAACAGGGAGTATGGCTTGCTTGCTTACTGAACAAAGGGAGATTTTGCAAGACTTTGAAAAGTCTGAAATCGAAGTGGTAGTGTGCGAACAGGGCGGATTGATAGCCGCTATTACAGCCGAGCCGGCAATTGTTGATGAAATCAAGCAAAAACAGAAAGAGGATGAGTTCCTCAGAAAGGTAATTGATGAATTTGAAGTCAGCCCAAAAGCAGAGTTCAGTATCGAGAATGGAACGTTGAAATTTCGAAACCGAATATGTGTTCCAGTTATTCCGGAGCTAAAGAAGAGGGTCTTAGATGAAGCCCACAGATCCGTATTTGCTATGCATCCGGGTAACAATAAAATGTATCGGGATTTGAAACAAACCTATTGGTGGCCTAAAATGAAGAAAGAGATTGCAGAACATGTGTCCAAGTGCCTTCAGTGTCAGCAAGTTAAGGCTGAACATCAGAAACCAGGCGGTCTACTTCAACCTCTCCCCATTCCTGAGTGGAAGTGGGAACATGTGACCATGGATTTCGTTGTTGGCCTACCTCGGACTTCCCGCGGTATGGATTCTGTTTGGGTTGTAGTTGATAGACTGACTAAATCTGCACATTTTCTGCCTGTCAAAACTACATTTACTGCTTACAGGTTGGCTACTATTTATGTTGATGAAATTGTCCGCTTACATGGAGTTCCAGTATCCATTGTGTCGGATAGAGATCCGAAGTTTGTATCAAGATTGTGGAAGAGTTTGCAGGAAGCTATGGGAACAGAACTAAGGTTCAGCACTGCATTCCACCCACAGACAGATGGGCAGTCAGAACGAACAATACAGACTTTGGAAGATATGCTTCGCATGTGTGCTTTGGATTTTCAGGGGAGTTGGGAAGATTACCTGCCACTTGCAGAATTTGCCTATAATAATAGCTTCCACTCCAGCATCGGTATGGCACCATACGAGGCTTTGTATGGTAGGAGGTGTAGATCACCTATTTGTTGGACAGAGGTCGGGGACAGAGCTTTGCTCGGGCCTGAAATTGTACAAGACACCTCTGAAAAGATCAAAACTATTCGGCAAAGGCTCAAAACAGCTCAAGACCGACAGAAGAGTTATGCAGATGTCCGGAGAAGACCTCTTGAGTATGAGGTCGGCGACCATGTGTTCATCCGTGTTTCTCCAATGAAAGGCCAAGTCAGGTTTGGGAAAAAGGGCAAGTTGACGCCCCGTTATATTGGGCCGTTTCAAATTTTGGAGAAACTTGGTCCAGTTGCTTATAGATTTGCTTTGCCACCGGGATTTGAGCAAATCCACAATGTGTTTCATGTGTCAATGTTGAGGGGTTACCTCCGAGACCCGTTGCATGTGATTGATTATCACCGGATTGCTATTGATGAAAATATGGAATATGCTGAATGGCCGGAAAGAATTGTTGACCGACAAGTGAAAGAATTGAGAAACAAATCCATTCCAATGGTGAAAGTGGAATGGAAGGAACACTATGGGACAGATGCTACATGGGAAAAAGAGGAGGAAATGCGTCTACGCTATCCACATTTGTTTCCCGACGAAGGTAAGTTAAGTTTGGAGGACCAAACTTCCTAAAGGGGGGAAGACTGTGACACCCCTGTTCCGTAGTATGTTAATTGGTCCTTAACATGATGTGATTATGTATTTTGATATGATTTTGTGTTCCACTATGTGAAAATATGTGGTTTGAAATTTTATCTGTTCATCGTAGGAATATCTGTTTGAGTAGTCTGTTTTGGAAATTTAATTGAGGGCCTTATCGGCCACGGAACCCGAAATTGATTACGCCATTGTGGTTGGCATAATTTTTAGGGCCTACGGTGAAATTTAATTGAAATTTGATTCTGGTCAATTTAAACTGATTAAATTGAGAAATTAAGTACCCCATTATTTTATATTAAAATATTTGTTAGTGGGGCTTGTTGTATATTTGTATTGCACTCTCCTTTAGCTCTCCTAAAACTCAAAATCTGAGTTAGACAATTGAGAGTGAGAGAGAGGCCGGCCATGGAGAGAAAAAGGGAGAGATTTGTGTAATTTGGGCTCAAGACTTGGGAATTTGAAGATCTAGCTCAAGATTTGGCTAGAGCTTGAGTGTTGAAGCTCTTAGGTAAGTGATTTCATGAACTCTTACTTGTAATTTGTAAGTTCAAGGGTTGTTTGTGATCAAGAACATGTAATGAGTTGATTTTTTTGTTGAGATTGAAGTCTTAGAACTCATGCATGTAAGAAATTACTTTGAATTTGCATGTTTGAGCTTGAGACACATGATTCATGTGGAGTTTTGGGTAAAGCTCATATTGTAGTCACCATTTGTACCATCTAAGTTGAGAATGATGAGCATCTCCCACATGCATGTACAAATCATGGGAGTATAAGTCTTGAATGTTGAATTTGAGCATGTTGATGATGGGTTTGAGACAATTTGGGACATGCATGTAGATAATTCATGTAATTGAGCTTCCTAATGATGTAATCTGCATTAGTAGCATGTTAGCATGTGTAAATGTGTAATTTGAACCATTGCATGCAAGAAATGTAGATGGAAAACTGATTTGGAGCTCAAGAACACGATCTGGGAAACCCAGATTTTTGAGGTCCGCTCGAGCGGGGTAATGGCCGCTCGAGCGGGAAAATCGTGCTCCCAGCATTTTTGCAGAGTTGGATGCCCGCTTGAGCGGGACATTTCACGCTCGAGCGTGGATTTTTGTAGACGGACCTTCAGCTCGAGCGCATCTTTTGTGCAACCAGTACCTTGCAGGCCTTAAGGGTCCGCTCGAGCGGAGAATCTTACGCTCGAGCGGGGACCCTGTTTCCTGGAATTTTGTTCATGCATTCTGTGATTCGTTTTCCGTTCTCCTTCACTTGTAAGCACTCTTAGGCATGTGTTAAGCATTGTAAATGAATTAATGAGATAAGAACAAAGCCTAAAGAGGAATATGTGAATTAAAGAACGGATTGAACTGTTAGTGACCCTTTTGTATTCATGAAATGTGTAGGGTCAAGCTCCAGGGCGCATCCACAAGCCGATCACTGTGAGTAATATCAATATTTGAAAACTTGTCAATGTCCAATTGCTATTCCCCTATAAATATTATGAGTTGTTAATTGGGATTGTGGACAAAAGTTTGACATGAACGAATGGGCCAAAGGCCGTTTGACATGAACGAATGGGCCAAAGGCCGTTTGACATGAATGAATGGGCCAAAGGCCGTTTGACATGAACGAATGGGCCAAAGGCCGTTTGACATGAACGAATGGGCCAAAGGCCGTTTGACATGAATGAATGGGCCAAAGGCCGTTTGACATGAATGAATGGGCCAAAGGCCGTTTGACATGAACGAATGGGCCAAAGGCCGTTTGACATGAATGAATGGGCCAAAGGCCGTTTGACATGAATGAATGGGCCGAAGGCCGTTTTGCCATGAATGGAAACCCGGATGGGCCAAAGGCCAGAATGTTTGGAACTACAGTTACTTGACTTGCATTTCGTATAGTTATATATATTTTGCTGTTAAACAGAAGTAAGAATTGGGCCCAAGGCCGTTTGGAGCGTGTTGATCTACATATTGTTATGTAACTGTTATATTTGATATTATTCACTGGGCTATCGCTCACGCTCATTCATGTATTTGTAGGTGAGCCAAGGGAAGTCCAAACCCAGCCCCAGTGAAGTCTGCTAGGAACAACAGGAGTTTTGGGAGAGTCAGCCTTGTGCCTCGCGCATGAGACCATCCTTGCCCTTTTACTATGTACCTATGTTTTGTCTTGTTGGCAAGGACCCAGTGCATGTCTGTACATAGTCTGCTATAGGTTGACTCGTTTTGGACGATCCTGTCTGTAATGAATTTTGTGAAGCTGTACTTTTGATGTGAGTTATTAACGTACCTGAGTATGGTATGTTTGATGTGCATATAAGCACGGCTCTATGGACAAAGTTTTTAATTTTGCTTCCGTTTGGCCCCCATTAACTCTGTTAAAATACGTTTAGAACAGTTTGAGGCCGTAGGTAATCTCATGATTACTGGCCGGTTACGTCCTTAACCCACGGGGGCGGGTTCGGGTCGTGACACACGGTGAGGCTATGACAAACTTTGACATCTCATCATGCTCAGTAAAAGTCCATTAATAGGAGAGACTTGTACATATTAGATGGGTTGGACTTTTTCCAGTTTAGGTTTAAGTTAGAAGGTATTGTACGGCTTCGTGGTTTCACCAAAAATCTCACTTTAATGATGGAAATCATTTATTTTATAGGATAGACAATTATATAAATTAATCAATGTATTATATTATTCAAAATGACATTTTACAAATTAATATATAAAAAAAGGGAAAATTTTATGATAATATGTCTCAGTTATAATATTTGTAATCTTTGCTTATGATCTATGATGGTGTTAGTTACGATATGATTATATATATTATAGTGTTAGTTATAATTTATTGTGATATTATTTATAACATTGCTATAATTATATTTTATGTAGTGTTTGATTATAACTTATTTTAAAAAAAATTATAACAAAAAGAATTCAGTAAAGACATTTATAATAATCAATCTCATAAATGTCATAACTTCCAACTTTACTTTTAAACCTATGAATAAGCTTCCCAATTCTTGCTTAAAAGGAAAGCAGTATGTAATCGGGAGATGAAGGAAGCAAGTTTAGAGTAAATTCCATTTCAGTGTTTCTTGTAATTGCAGTTTTCACTAGAGGACTTTATTATTTGTCCCAATAAATTCATAATGAATAATCTTTACGGAAAGCTTCACTTTAGCTTTGTGGTTTGGGCTATATGTGATTTACCATCTTGACGTTTAGAAATGATTATATAATTCTCACGTGATTTGTGAACTGAAGTGCACCGTTAAAATTTTGCTCGACTTAATAGCAAGTGTGAAATATGTGGTAGACATAAGGGAGTTGGATATTCATTTTCAAATTTCTTTTGGGGAAAATCACACATGAAAAAAAGTATAGGGGGTTAAGGTGCACTTTACCTTCCAAACAAATGACGAAAATAGAAGGGCATTTTAGTATTTTTTTATTTAATTGTTAACGGGCCTAATGGTATATTTCAGTTTACAAATCACGTGAGAATTATATGGTTATTACCAAACGTTAGGAGGATAAACAACATATGCCCTAACTACAGGAGATAAACTGAAGTTTTCCCATAAACTTATTACCTCAAAAGGAGAAAATAGGTAATACCTAAAATAAAATGATCTACCGAAGCACATAATCTTCTGTAGTATTTCTTACTTTCTGCAAAAGTCTTACAGCCATAAACTGACCCTGACTCAATGAAAATGATCATTCACTAACTCCTTTTCTAATTACGTGATATTAAAATTAATTTAGCAAAAGCATTGAATCATTGGTGGACGTAGCTATACACTTTGATATTTACTCATTTAACAGTTGAACAAATTAGCGACATTCAAAAATTCAGTAAAAAATTAACGAAATTGAAATTACATGTAATAAATTGACATAAAAGGTAAAGTAGGGGACCATTGGTATAATTTTCTTTTCTTTCCATGAAGTTCCAGAATTCTAAAGGTAATGTATTTATATAAACAAAACTATATTTGAAAAATCTAGAAATTTCCTAAATATTGATTTGTGATTATGTATCAATTTTAAAGAGTAAATAGCAATCCCAATCAAACAATCAAAGACAAATCAACACAGCGATTTTACGTGGAAAAACCACAATTGGAGCGCCTCCAATTGTGATAAAAAAAAAAAAAATCATGGGCAAAAGCCACAAAACAATCCACTAAAAAGACATAAAGGAATTACACAAGTGTACTCCCAATTACTTAGCGAATCTATGCCTAAATTGAACCGATCCCAATGTGTCTCTTCCACCACCGTCTTCACCTCGAAATTGTCTTGTCCAACGTTGAATCCACAATGCCGATGTCGAATCACGACAATGAGCCACTCCAAAATCCACCAAAGGTTCAAGCTCGAATTCCTCGGAATGCACCGAAAAACAACTCTCTCTTTTTTATTGAATAAACAAACAATCCTTTGATGTATACTTCTTAAACCACGAGTTGAATACTCAATCAACCATCAAAGAAAACTAGCAAAATAGTCTCAGATATAAAACCTAATAACCAAAAAGAAGATCTGGGAGTCGTAACCCTAAAATCTGATGAAACACATATTTATAGCAATTTGTTCCGCTATCTCCGCTCGAGCGCAGGAATGGCCGCTCGAGTGGACCTCGTTCGAGCATAGAAAAGCTTGTTCGAGCGTAAAATCCCAACTTCCAGTATTTTTGTAGACAGATCAAACTTCTGCAACCAAAAATTCTCTGCTCGAGGGCACAAATGGCCACTCGAGCGGACAACTCGATCCCCGTCACAGTCAGCGAACACTACTAAAAAAACCACTTTTTGCGACCGCTATAAACCGTCGCAAATAATAAAAAACAGTCGCAAAAGACTTTTTGCGACGGCCCTTGCGACGGCAAATGGGGGTCGCGAATATGGGGGTGGCAAATACTTTTTGCGACGGCAAAATAACGGTCGCAAATTATTTGCGACCACCTAAACTACTTATGGCGACCGCTATTTTACCGTTGCAAAAAACAAAGAAAAACACTAACATGATCTTTGGCGACCATCTTGTTACCGTCGCAAAAAATTAAAAATAAAAATAAAAATAAATAAATGATATCCGAATATTCGATGGACACGAGGCACATGAGGCAAGTTGGGAACTTCGGATGAACAAACCATGAAGCTCTAGAACTTCAAATACACCCTTTTTTGTGGGACATAATTTAAAAGGAAAGAAATTGTTACAGGAAAATCAACATAAATGTTCTTTCGAGACTCTAAATCACTAGTATTTGGGTATATATATATATAAATAAAAGGCAATAACTAAAAAACAAAATTTTTCTGCCACAACATTTTGCAGCCTGTCTCACTCTCACATCACATCATAAAAAATTACAAGGGTAGACAGCAGATTACATGAACACCAAATCATCTTCCTGTTGTTCAAGGACAATGGTGGCAAGAGCAAGTCTATAAGCAGTAGATCTCAGATTCCTAACAAGTACATATATCTCCTTCCTCCTCTGCTTCACAGGCATCTCCTTCCACTGTTCTTCTCTAAGACGAGCAAGTAAGATTGCCTCACACAGAGCCTCTGCTGATGGCCTCTTGCTGCACAAAAAATGAAGAGGAAATAAGCTAGTAGTTATGATGATTTATATCCACTGCTATCCCACAATCCACAATTGCATTGCACCTTTGTGTTTTCATTTATATGATTTTTAAATAACAATAATTCTCGACATATTCCACCAAAAGAAGAAGAAGAAGAAGAAGAAGAAGAAGAAGAGAGAAAACGGAAAAAGGAAAAAGGAAAAAGGAAAAGGGGTAACTTTCAGGATCATAAAGTCGTCACAATTCAGAGAATTATGAATCAATATAAGATGCAGTACAAGAGACATATATTAACCTTCCTCGGACAAATCCAGTTGTGACAAAACCAATTGGCCACCTATGAGACATCCAAAAGCTTGAGTAAATCACCTTCAAAAGAAAACAGAGACGAAAATTATTGGTTCCTCATGATATCCTAATATTACAACTCTTTGACCACATTTCCTTATATGAAACAAATTTATAACCATAACGATTGGACAGCGATGTGTGATTCGTAACTTTGTTTCTTTTCTTGGAAGATTTCTTGCTCTCATGTGCAATCTCTTGTTATTTTTTTATTACTATAAATTCATGCTATGGCTGAGAAAAAAAGTAAGTATTTTCCCCACATATTTGTATCAACAGTACCATTATCAATATGGAGCAGGCCTACGACAATGTAAACTATCATGCAGCATATCATCCAGCTTACAAATCTTCTGAACTGCCAATTATTTTTCTCAAAAAATTTAAATACAAACTCAATATTGGATATATCTGAGTTGGGAGAACTAGTTTTAAACAATCAGAATCTCCTTAATCGTAGCATAAATAAGCAAAACACAGTTTTTCTCAAAATACCCAAATAGTGCTAATTCTACAAAAGAATATGTACACCATACCCAAGAATTACCTAGAAAATATAAATTATCAGATAATATCCATAGAAATTTTTTTCTCCTAAAGGTGAAAGGTGCATTGAAGAAAAAAAGCTTGATAAGTTTTTTTTAATAAAAATCACTTTCGAAAAGTGGCTGTGTTTTTTCCATCTCATAATGACAACGATCTACTATTGACAGTAAACACTAGAGTGAAAGGCTCCCCATAATTCACAACTTTAATCATGAATAAGTTCTGTTCCCTTACCTAGGCTCCCCAGCATGCCCTCGACTGTCTCGGGATTAGCACTTATTGTAGATCCATGAGACAGTTGGCGGCTGTAAAAATGATATGTCCCCAAGGTCAGCCTTTTGGGGTCTAACAAAGATATGCATACAGACAATGAGTTAACCAAAACAGATTTTGGCCGTGAATCCTCCAGAGCATGACAAAAGAGTCTTCCTATAAAACTGTGAACATAAAACAAATAATGACTTCTCTAAATAATAGGAAACAAGTAAATGATATAATATTGTGAACTTCCCACAAGATCAGAATGAAAACTAGTGCTACCTTGGGCTGGTGATTTTAGCAGCTAGGCCTGGAGGAGCATATCGAGTTATAGCACACAGTGTTTCTGCTGTGTTGGCATGCACTTCTGGACAATCCTGCGATAAGTGTTTAATAAATATTTAAGTGAAATATATACACAGTTGCAAAACAACCTGGAAGACAAACTTCAGAGTGTTGAAATATGAGCTCTCTTGTATTTTCATTGACCTTTTGGATCAAAATTCAGAGTGTTTATTTACAAACTTCACTGAGATAAACATACAATGTTTCAATGAGAATTATTCAAAAAAAAAAAAAAAAAAACCTAATTTGTTGAAATTATGAAATAAGATCAAATTCAATATAACAGAAACTTTTACACTACAAACAATGTTCCACTGTCAGGCCTTTTACCATGATAATTTTCATACAAGGGGAAAAAAAAATGATTGACAATGATGGGGTTGGTGCAATGCAATCATATTCTCAAACAAGTGAATAACAGAGCTTTGTATTCTTGAGAGATCAAAACTGGTTTAGGCTAATATTGGTGGTTACTCAATAATACCTGCTTCAAGCAAATCTGTGGTTTGACACGTTCATAATTTGGTTCCTCTGTAGTCCTTTCAGCAATACTTGAGATGGACAAATGTTGAAAAAGAACTTCATTCTCAATTTATATGTTTCCATGGAAGTGTCAAGGCATTATAGTAATAACAGATTACATGGCAAACATCTAATCCATCTGAACAATGGCAACAACATAGTAATAACTGATGATACTCTTTACAAAATCACTAAAAAGCTTCAATCTTCTATGTATTAATAAGTTCCTTCAGTAATCCAGAGCGGAGGCCTCACTCTACTACTTACTAAAGGCTATCACAAAGAAGAAGTTCCTTAAGTCAACTCACTGTGGAGGAAGCTACATCTAGAAAGAAAAAAAAAACAGTCAAATTTATTTCCTAAAGTGGTGTTTAATTTTGCTGTAATCGGTTAAAAAAAAAAACCGAGATTTAAAGTATTTTGTATGGTTGAGAATTAACCTCGTGGGCTGCTGGTCAACCAACTCATGCTTGGGAGGATTTCTACAAAAGTCAAAATATTTCCTATTTATTTTGTAAAATTTTACTTTAGGAGGAAACATATCCAAATACAATTGAATTAAATTCTAGAGAATGTGGAGTTTTGGTTGAACAAATGTAAAAAATAGTTATAATGGTCCAAAAAATAACAGTCTATGTTTCATTAAATGTTTGATCATTAACAAAAAATTGGTCTAATGTTACTTAAACAGATTCTAAGACTGTGAGCTATAAACAAGAATTCCTATCGTAGCACATTCATGTTGTGTATCGTGTTCCCATTCCCATTTCTCATACTGAAGTAATTCACATTCCAAGTAGCATTGGAAAAACTAAACAAACACTAAAGAAAAGAACCTGCCAGATTAGAGTTTCAGGCATGCTACTACAATTTTTTTGTTATGAATTTATGACACTCACTGATTCCATTATAAACAGAAAAACATCTACTAGTATCATAAAAAACAAGCCTAGTTATCCACCCAAAAAAAAAAAAAAGAAGCCTAGTTCATAGCTAGGTAACCTAAACCATTGGTTTAAAATGGAAAACCGCATTCCAAATTCACGAATTTTGAATAAATTTGGATCAACCATGGGTTATTTTGGTCAAATCCGCAAATTTAAAACAAATTCTATTGTAAGCCACACGTCTGACAGATTGCCACAAGAATTCAACATCTTCAAAAGGTCATTGCATTTGGAATCAAACATGCAACCTATGAAAGGCATAGTTGGTGCAATTTATTCAAGCTGCCATAGATTAATTTTTTTTTTAATTTTATTTTGGAAATCTATGCTAGTGTGTTTGATGTACTGTGGTGGGGGGGACAGTTGGGGAATGAATGCTTTTAGTTTCTTTTTTATTATTATTTCAACTTAGAAAAGATCACCACAAGAAATGCACTATCACCTATAAACCATCAAAGCATTTATTAATTATTTTGCAAGTATAGTTTATTTATTCAATAATCAATATATATTGCATCTGGTTTCTAAACAGAAAATAGTAATATGCCTTTGTTTGGTGCAAGAGGGAACTCCAGGGAACACCTGGCATATCCTTTCTTTGCATAACTTTGTTACTTGATAAGATAAATACTTCATCACAAAATATATATTGATTTCCCCTCCTTTCATATGGTTATAAAGAGTGGTGACCTTTGGGCAAGAACTCATAGCTGCACATCTACAGCCTCTCCTTCCAATATTCCATGTGATAGTGAGCCTCAAAGCAGACTAACTCACACAGGTCTAGGAGTTCTTGGCCACTTGCCAACTATCCATTCTCTATCTACCCACAATTGTGACCAAATTCATCATCAACAGCTTAATCTTCTTAGTTAGACCTATTTCCCTGAACTTTTTCACTACAAAATGGTGAATTTAGCAATCCAAAAAAAATTTCCTAATTATTTCGTAAATGTTTATCTTAGGAGGAAAAAAATCTAGATACAATTGAATTGAATTGGGCTCTAGAGAGAATGGAGTTTTGGTTGACAAATGTGAAATAGAAGTGGCAATGCTGCTAGAATAACAGGATGTTTTATTAGGTGTTTGATTGTCAACAAAAATTGATCTAATGTTTGGAAGTACTTAAATAACCTCTAGTGTGATCTATACATGCTATTCCTATCATAGCACATTTATGTTGTATAGCACATTCCCGTTCCCATTTCTCATACCAAAATAATCCTAATTCCAAGTAACGTTTGAAAATCTAAACAAACACCAAAGAAAATAGCCTACTATGTTGGAGTTCCAGACATGCTGCTACAATTTCTTAGTTACGAATTTACAATGCATACATCGATTCCATTATAAACAAACAAAAATAAATAAAAATAAAAAACATGTACTAGAATTATCAAAAGCAAGCCTATTTCCTAGCTAGGTAACCTAATTCATGTATTTGAAATGGCAACCGCAAGCCAGAGCATGGATTCACGAATTTTGAACAAATTTGGTTCAAATTTGCGAGTTATTTCGGTCAAATGCACAAATTTAGAACAAATTCTATTTTAAACCATGCATGTCTATCTTCCATGAGAATTAAACATCTTTTTCAAAAGGTCATGGAATTGGGAATCGAACACAACCTTTTCAAGGGTTTGTTTGATGCAATTTAGAAGACAAAGGGATATTTCTTGATAGTTTAAGGTCTATTTGTGCAGATCAAAATGATACTTCTCAATAGTTTAGGGTCTTAATGTGAATATCCCAATATATAAACAAAAACAAAAAAACACATTCATAAATAAATCAAATTTAAGCCTGTCATTTTATACAGAAATGGGAAAACTCATCGACACACCTCATCAGATCAGAATAAGATTACAGAGTATGAATAGCGAGGGTTAAATTTAAGAGAACACTATGGTGCACACCTTTATATCCAGAATGGCATAATTTCAATTTTTTAAGTCATAATCAAAAAAAGTAATGCTATAATAATATGTGATATAACTAAAAAAAAGAAAGAAAAAGCACCGTAACTAAAATAATATTATAATTAAAAAAAATTGATCGAAGAAAATTACGTAATTAGGGTTCGTATAGTATAACTTTTTAAAGGGTTGAATTTCCCTAAATTGAATACATATATTTAGAGAGAGAGAGAGAGAGGTACCGCTAACGAAGAGCTTTGGAGAGGTGAGGGTTGAATTTGAACGAATCGAAGTGAAATGTGATTGAAGAATCGACGAAGGCTTGAGAACGTGGCGAAGAGAAGAGGCAAATGCCATCGATTCACAACTTCAGCGAAAAATGGATGGCTTCTGGGGGGTTTATAGAGGTTTATCGGACCTAATCCAACCAGCACTATTTTAATGTGTATCTATATCGCTATAACATTGATAGAAGGATGGGAAAATTGTCAGTTTTATTCAGTATTCCTGAACTAAATGGAAAAAAGAACAGAAAAGAAAAAAACAATTTCTGAATCTGGTTATAGTATTTTTTTGGCTCTAAAAAATGGAAAAAAAAAACAATAAAAATACATTTTTTTGCTCTCGTTTTATAACATTTTCACAATAAACAAACTGAGATTCAAGTCTCACTTGAGGAAAAACAAACGTTTATGATCAATTTGATCACATAAGGAGCTAAACAAGTTCTCAGATCAAGATAGAGATTGAAAATAGATAGAAACATTTCATATGAGAAAAGAATTGCAAATAATTGAAAACCTAGATTTCCTAAGTCAGATAGAGAGAAGCAGAGGCGATAGAGGAGGTTGAGGATTGCAAATTTACTTCTATTCTCACAAGACACCGATGAAATCACCTAATTTGCAATGAAATCACCTGAAATTCAACAAATTGACAAGTATATTACAAGCTTGAGAACTCAAGAAAACGAGAGAGAGAGAGAGACAGCGAGACAGAGAGATAGAGATTGAGAGGGAGATTGAGGGACAGAGAAAGAGAGCGAGATTGAAAGAGCGATTCATACCGATGGAGATCTTCAGACGACAATGGCGAGCGGAAGAGCGAGAGAGCAGAGCTATGCATGTCTGTAATGCGAGAGAGAGAGAGAGAACAATCCGTGTTTTAATTTTTCTAAAACTAGGGCAAATATAAGGAAGGAAAACGGGTACAAGAGGAATAAATTGGTTATTTGCGACGGCTGATCAAGTGGTCGCAAATTATGTAGTAGCAAAAGGTCCTTTTTCTAGTAGTGGAAGTGGCAAACTTGATATGATTGAGATCACAAACTCCTCTGCATAGGCACACTTCGGGTTGGATTCGCATCTAAAAACTCATAGCCTCCCTGAAATAAAAGTTGAACAAAATTATAACTGAAAGGAGTTTTGTCAAACGGGATTGCCAAGAATAAAAACCTAACAACATTTAACACACACAATGAGAATTCATACATAACATAAGACACACAATTAATTGGAGGAGAATGGAAAAGAACAAACTAGATCATGTAGCAATCAACCACGAATTATGATGTTGTTATATCGTATGGTAATATTTCAAACTTTATACACATAGAAATAGCCCTTCTTTACAATAACAAACCCATAGCAGCTCCATTATTGATACACCTTGTTTCTAAAAACAGCTTCAAACAATATCTATCTATACCATTTGATCTTTGATTTTATTACTCACTTTCTTCAGGTTATTGGGCCAACAAGCCGTGGGGTGTGACAACTGTGCCTTTCACTTTCACTTCGCCATTTGTCACTTGTGACCCTTTACGCTTCTTGTGATGAATCCAAGCTTTCACAGCAAGAGGGAAGATAAACATGGCCGATGCAAAAAAAAAAAAAAAAGATGTTTAGAATTGTAGACAAATTTTCATCAGGGGTTATAAAAGCTAATGCAAGCAAGTATACTGTTGAAAATGCTGCTACTGCTCCAAGGAATAACCAGCGCAAAGGAGAACCCTTAATGACGACACAGATTATGAGCAAAGAAGCAAAGAACCCATACAAATTAAAGAACATGAAAAATACATATATAGTCGATGCAACCATTACTACAGTTCCAGCTTTGTATTTGGTTTTTGTAGTAGTGTTGAAACTGGACTTATAATTGTAATCATATTGCCAGACACCACCAGGAGGGTAGACTTCAGTTAAAAATCATCTTATTGCAAGCAAAATGGATGCAATAATCATAATGTTGTTAGAGTTGATTGGAGGAGGATGGCCTTTTAGTTCGAAGGTTTTGGGTGGTGTCGTTGCAGTGGTGGATGGTGGTAGGGTAATTATCTGTCCAGCAGTCACTACACCTGCTTGATGAAGGATAGTTTCAATTTCTTTGTCTTCTTTCTCTCTTCGAAGCTGGAATAAGATGTCTAGAGCGGTCTGGTTATTTCCATTGACAGCATTGACATCCAACTAAGTTCCGGGTGCTGGTTTCTTGCTAAGTAATATCTTAATTATCTGTAAATATGGAAAGCATTTTTGTTAAGAAAATCATGCAAAAATGGAGTCAATTACAAAATTCAAAACAGTCGTCAATGTCTTTTAAGTCAAGATGGAACAGAGGATGTAGTTTTATGCTTTTTCTCTTTCAGTCCAAGACATTTTCTAGAAAGAATTTTTGGTATTTTCTGGCATTTCGTATAACAAAAAATGAAAATTAATGGAAACTTTTTTTTGTGATCAACCAAAAAGAAATTTATTTTCGCAAAAAAAAAAATTCATTTTAAAAAAATGGAAAATGCTTTCCCAATTAATCTAAATCTACCACACTATAACTTTAGGAAGTTCAGGCTCAATCAAAGTACTGTTTGATTGCTTTCCTTCACCAAGATGACGTATTAGCAGTTTTAATTCTATACCAAACTATAATCAATATTGGTCAAGTCCATAGAACTTAAATTAAAGTTAGTAGGCAGGACCATAAAATATTAGTAGGTCATTTCCAAGTTGTAACAAAGCAGGGCAATTAATTAAGCAAAACCAATTGCCCTGTTCTAATTATAAAAATAAATAAATAAATAAATAAATAAATCCAACTTAAAGAACTTCTAGCTATGTGAATTTTCCAATAATCTCCTTGTTTTGTATGTGCTAAAGAAGAAAAACTTAACCTCTAACATATATCGAAAGCTTTCTTATATCCTTTGTTCATCATTTCCTTATCCATTCCCAACTGTCTTGTTGGCTGAAAGTCTATAGCCTAGTTGACATCATTCATGGTGATTTTGCATCCTTTAGCGTGAGGGGTTTTGCTACATTTAATGCTACTGTGGCCTCATTGAATGGCTGATGTGTGGGCGCAATAACTTTGTAGGATCTTTGTCTGCTTACGTGGCTAATTCCCTACCTAACAGGTGTTTGAATGTTAGTGGTCCTGGCCCAACACTGGCTTATTAGAGTTACTGGGCTTTAGTACCTAAGCTGTGGGTTGGGCCCTGCTGTGAGCTGGGCCTTCTTGGGTGCCCATCAATATCACTAGAGCTTCTACATCACCAGTTTGAGTAGCACCTATCAATCCCTCATCCATTTTCTCTTTAGAACTAAACCCAGAAATTAGAAGAAATGACTTTTTTTATAGCATAAGTAGTTGGCCTAAGTTGTTTAGTTAAACAAACAAGGTATATTTGTCTAACAAAGAAGATTCATGGATGTCACTAATGATCATTGACCAGGTGAAATTGGTAATACCATTTCCAGTCAATCAAAATTTGTTTTTGAATTAACAAAAGAAAACTAATATGGTTTACTTCTCATTTAAAAATCGACGACTTAAGCTTAGGCTTTGTTGTTCAACAATGTTAAAAATTACTCAAGATGATAGTTAAGTAAAAATATTATAATCGTTCTTAGTGCGAGGTCTAACGTCTTAGTAATGTACAAGAAAAAAAGGACCAATATAATCCTTTTTAACTCCATTGTCAATATTAGAAATCTCTTTATGGTCCTTCTCGGCTGATACACAAGTAATAGTCCTATTGGTTCTATCAATGTCACGACCCAAACCCGCCCCTATGGGTTTAGCACCATAACCGGCCAGTAATCCGAGATTACCGAAGGCCTGCTTAACAGTAATACAGAGAACAGGGACTGGCGGAAGCCAAAACAGTAATTAAAAAATGTCCAATGAGCTGTGACAGTCTGTATGCAAAAAGACTTTTCATATATATATATATACACAATCAGTACCAAAACAGTATGTACAATATATATAATCATTCAGGACAAGGACTTAATCCCTATTAGAATAGTACAGTACAACACCACTCAGTCTGTACAGCAATTACAAAACAGATATAAAAATAAGGAAACTAAAACACCGCAAAAGCCCTAGCTTGAAGGACTTGGAACCTCTCAGTGAGGCACGTTGGTTGGCATGACAAAACTGGAGTTTACCATGACGCTTCTAGCAACGGTCCGGTGCCTGTACACCTACATATATATATAAACTGTGAGCTAAAACCCAATGAATAACATAATGTGTAAAGAGGTTAAGAATGAATGTCCTTACAGTAATGAAAACAGTTCATTGAATCAGTATATCAGTCATTCAGTCATAACAGTCATATGTGGTACAGTCATTAGCAGAACAGTACAGTAAACAGTAGGTCTTAAAAGACCAAACAGTCAATGATGGCCATCGTAACAGTAAACAGAAGTTCCAAGATAGGAACTGACAGATATCTCTGTAACAGTAGCAGTAACAGTAATAGTAGTTGCTAAGGATGCCACAATACAGTTCAGAATAGAGGACAGACATTCATTAAGTTAACAGTAAATAGTTCAGTTGATCATTTAGAAAATATTCATTTTCGAACATATCTTTACAACATTGTTACTCACAGAGTTCTAGGCGATAAGCAGCTAGAGCGCGTCTCCGAAAGCCAACCCTATAGAGTAACAGAACGAACACACACTAAGTTACATATTCGGGAATCAAAGACTTAGTCCCTACTTTGGCACCGTGTGGTTCTACATCAATATCCTCATTAAGATGCCTTAAACTAGGCCTAAGAATGCCTAGGATGAAATGAGGATGCATAGATGCCCTTTTAAAACACTTAACAAATTTTCAGAAAACAGAGGTCCCGCTCGAGCATGGGTTTACCCGGTCGAGCGTACAGGCAAACAAAATACTCTACACAAGCGCGAGTTACCCCGCTCGAGCGGACTGTAAAACATGCCAAAAGTACTGGATGTGTGAAAATCACGATCAATTGGGCGCTCGATACCCGCTCGAGCGTGTGACACAAGTCCTCGCTCGAGCATCCAATACCCCACTTGAGCGGACTGTAAAACTGTGTAAAGTGCTGAATGCACGAATTTCATGCTCGAGCGCCAGTCACTCCGCTCGAGCGTGAGTCCAAAATCTAGAATTTCCAGATTTGAACCTCAAACTCAAAACAAGTTTCAATGTACCAAATTCAATCCTTTTGGGCTAATTTACTGGAAAACACTTCAAAACTCATAATATAACATGTTTCAAAGATCAAATTGAGAAATCAAAGCCCAAAGGTAGTTCAATTAAACACAATTTTGAGCCAAATTTCAAGAACATAGCTTTAATGTGACATGCAAGTATTTAACCAAGATCAAAGCTTCAATTACATGCTCTAATGAGCCAATTCCCTCAAAAACAAGATGAATTCGTGGTCCATTCCAAAAATATGAACATGCATGTGGAATTTCATGAACATTAACTTCAAAACTCAAGAATGGCAACATGCATGCATGGATTAAGCTCTTAATTCAACATGTGAAGCTAATTCATGTCTTTAATCTCTAGACTTCCATGCCATGCAACAAAATGACTTGAATTCATGAACAAGAAGGTGTAAACTCTACCTTAAGTCTCCAATTATAAGATTAGAAGCTCAAGTAGGCAATCTCTTCTATGATTCTTCAAATTCCAAGCTAAAACTCTCAAGAACAACTCAATTCTCTCTCTCTCTCTCTCTCTCTCTCTCTCTCTCTTAGTCGGTTGAGGGCTCAAGAATGGCTGAACAAATGTTTTGTTTGAATGTAATAGGGCTTCAATATGTGTTGCCTAAGTGGTCCACTAATATGGCATTATGGTAAATACTTGGACTTTTGTGCTTCAATGCTATTTAATCATACCAAATCACTGTTCAAGTAAATATACCATAAAATCTCATAAATTCTAATTAGCACATAACGCTAATCAATTTCTAGTTCAGCCATCGATAAGGCTTTCAATTTGCAGTTTAAAACATTAAACATGAATAGATAATTTGACAGTCGAACAGATAGAAATGCACTTAAACAGATATAGACAATCAATCAGTTTAGTAATTCAGTCAGTCAGTCAGCTAACATGCCTAATCATATATTAGCACTAATCAGTAGTGAGGGTTGTCACAGTCTCCCCTCCTTATAAAGAGTTTGGTCCTCCAAACTCGAATTGCCTTCATTTTGGAAGAAAATAGGATTCAGTGGGAACAAGTCAGGATATCTTTTCATCATATCATCTTCCCTCTCCCAAGTGGCATACATGCCACCATGGTTCTACCAGTCAACTTTCACTAACGGAATCTCTTTGTTTCTTAACTTCTTGATCCGTCTGTTAACAATCTGAATGGGCCGTTCTTCATAAGTGTAGTCATCACTTAGCACTACACAGGTAGGCTCAATCACGTGGAAGGGATCCCGAAGGTATTCCCTCAACATTGAAATATGGAACACGTTATACATATGCTCCATTTCAGGAGGAAGCACTACTTGATACGCCAACGGATTGATTTTCTCAATAATCTCAAACGGTTCGACATACCTCGGCGCTAGCTTACCTTTAACTCCAAAACGAGTCTAGCCCTTCATCGGTGTCACTTTTACAAAAACGTGATTACCTACTTCATATTCTCTGTCTCACCTTTGGACATCCGCATAACTTTTCTGTCAGTTCTGTGCGGTTTTCAGTCTCTGTTGGATCAGTTTTACTTTTTCTGTAGTTTCATACACAATCTCGGGCCCAAGCAAAGGCCCATCTCCAACTTCTGCCCAGCAAATCGGAGATCGACATTTCCTGCCATATAAAGCCTCGAAAGGCGCCATACCAATACTTGAATGGAAGCTGTTGTTGTAGGCAAATTCAGCTAAGGGTAGATGACTTTCCCAATTTCCCTGGAAATCAAGAACACACATCCGCAGTAAATCCTCCAGAGTCTGGATGGTTCTCTCTGACTGACCATCTGTCTGAGGATAGTAGGCACTACTCAGTTTCAATTCAGTGCCCAATGCAGTTTGATGGCTTTGCTAAAATCTCGATGTAAACTTCGAGTCCCTATCAGAAACAATGGACACATGCGCTCCATGTAATCTAACAATCTCATCAATACAGATTACAGCCAATTTGTCCACATTATAAATTGTTTTGACAGGTAAGAAATGAGCAGATTTAGTCAATCTATCAATAATAACCCAAATTGAATCCATACATTTACTGGAGCGAGGTAACCCAACAATAAAATGCATAGTGATGTGTTCCCATTTCCATTCCGGTATCGGTAAGGGTTGCAGTAAACCTGCGGGTCGTTGATGTTCGGCTTTAACTTGTTGGGAATGAAGACATTTTGACACAAAATCAGCAATGTCTTTCTTCATTCCCAGCCACCAGAAATTCAATTTCAAGTCTTGATACATTTTCGTATTTCCTGGATGGATAGACAATTTTGAATTGTAGCCCTCTTGCAGAATTCTTCTTTTCAAATCAGAATTATTCGGTACATACAATCTTTCCTGAAATTTTAACACATTATTCTCAAATTTGAAATCCAGCCTCGGTTTAGATTCCCGTTCTTCGATGATCTTCTTCAAGAAGTCATCATGTTGCTGTTTCTCTTTAATCTCTTCAATCAGTGCCGGTTGAGCAGAAATAGCAGCTAAGGTTCCACCTTGTTCACACAAAACAATCTCAATTTCAAGTCTTTCAAGGTCACGTAGCAACTCTTTCTGTCCGGTGAGTAAACAGGCTAAATTTCTAATTGATTTTCGACTCAATGCATCGGCAACGGTATTAGCTTTCCCGGGATGGTACAAAATTTGCAAATCATAGTCTTTAATCAGTTCTAACCATCTCCGCTGCCTCATGTTCAGTTCTTTCTGTGTGAAGAAATACTTTAAACTCTTATGGTCTGTGTATACCTCACATGTAACCCCATAAAGATAGTGACGCCAGATTTTCAATGCAAACACTACTGCAGCAAGTTCTAAGTCATGGGTCGGGTAGTTCTTTTCATGCGGTCTCAGTTGTCGAGAAGCATAGGCAATAACTCTCTCATTCTGCATTAAAACACATCCCAAACCCTTATGAGAAGCATCACTAAAAATGGTAAAACCATCCGTACCTGAAGGTAGGGTAAGAACCGATGCAGTCACAAGTCGAGTTTTCAACTCTTAGAATGCTAATTCTCCTTGGTTAGTCCAGTCAAATGATATCCCCTTCTGAGTCAACTGTGTCAGTGGTAAGGCAATTTTGGAGAAGTCTTTGACAAATCTTCTGTAATACCCGGCTAACCCCAAAAAGCTTCGGACTTCTGTAACATTTGTTGGTCTAGGCCAATTTACCACGGCTTCAATTTTCTGTGGGTCAACTGAAATGCCATCTCTACTAATAACATGTCCCAAAAACATAACATGATCAAGCCAAAATTCACATTTACTCAATTTCGCATACAGTTTCTGTTCTCTTAGGGTCTGTAAGGCAAGTATCAGATGATGTTCATGTTCTTCTCTACTTTTAGAATAAATCAGAATGTCGTCTATAAATGCAACAATAAAGTCATCAAGGAATGGTTTAAAAATTCTGTTCATAAGGTCCATAAATGCAGTAGGTGCATTGGTAACTCCGAAAGACATAACTAGGAATTCGTAATGTCCATACCTCGTTCGAAAAGCAATTTTGTCAATGTCCTCTGGTTTAACTTTCAGCTGATGATATCCAGATCTGAGATCAATCTTAGAGAACACTTGAGCACCCTATAACTGATCAAATAAGTCATCAATATGCGGCAATGGATATTTATTTTTCACAGTTACCTTGTTCAGTTCACGGTAGTCAATACAAAGTCTCAGTGAGCCGTCTTTCTTTTTCACAAACAAGACAGGTGTGCCCCATGGCGAAGTACTGGGCCTGATGAACTTCTTATCTAACAGTTCTTGCAGTTGCACTTTCAATTCTTTCAGTTCAGTCGGAGCCATTCGGTAAGGAGCTTTAGATACTGGCTGCGTACCCGGAATCACATAAACGGTGAACTCAATCTCCCTATCAATCAAATCCCCTGGCAGATCATCTAAAAATACATCTGGAAATTCTCTGACTATATGAATACTATTCACATTAGCGTTAACATCAGTAGATACAGTCAATACAGAACAGAAATACCCTTTACTCCCCTTTCTAATCAGTTTGTATGCTTTCATAGATGAAATCAAATATGGGGGAGGTACCACTCCACTTCCGTTAAACACAAATTCGGGTAGACCAGGTGGACAGAAAAAAACTTGTTTTATCACACAGTCTATAGTAGCATGATATTTTGTTAACCAGTCCATTCCCAATATCACGTCAAAATGATCAATGTTCAGAGGCAGTAAATCAATATACAGATGCATATCCCCAACAATAATTTCACATGCAGGGTACATATAAGCACAAGTCACAGATCCCCCAACAGGTGAAGATACAGCTAACAAGTAATTCATGGGTTCCAATGGTCTATTCAATTTTCACGAAAAAGCATGCGATACATATGAATGTGTAGACCCCGAATCAATCAGAACATATGCATTTTGAGTACAAATTGAGAGGATACCTGACACTACGATCTCGGTATTCTACACATCTCCCGGTACGAGTGCGAACACTCGGCCTTGCCTCATAGGCTCTTTCCCAGTAGCTTTGGGGTTGGGTTTTGGTAGAGCAGTTGATGCTGCTGTGCTTGGTGCAGCTTTACTATTGCCCTGAGAAGTGGAAGGGCAATCTTTGACCATGTGGCCCACCTTGCCACACTTATAACAAGCACCAGATAATTTATAACAGACCCCTTTGTGTTTCTTACCACATTCAGAACAAGGCGGTATGGAACCACTTCCCTGACTGGAGCTGGTTGTTGACCCCGTATTCTGCTTCTTACTCGATGAATTATTTCTAGCTTTCTTGAAGTTAAAACCCTGTCTCTTCCCGCGCCACTTAGTTGCGGGTGTTTCAGTCTACTTCAAAGCTTTGATATTTGCTTCGACCATAATGGCTCGGTCAAGAACATCCACATATTTCAGTAACTTTAGCACATTGATTATGTCCAGTATTTCTACATTGAGGCCGCCTTCAAACTTCCTGGCCTTCTTGTAGTCGGTGTCCACCATGTGTGGTGCATATCTAGCAAGTTCGGTGAACTTTGTTTCATACTCTCCTACGGACATGGCGCCTTGTTTCAGTTGTTCGAACTCGGTCACCTTTCTGTCCCTGACACACTGAGGGAAGTACTTTTCGAATAAGGCTTCTTTGAATTGAGCCCAACTTATAATAGTGTTGACATCACGGATAAGCATCCACCACCTTCTAGCTTCTTCTTGCAAAGTAAAGGTGGCCAGTAGCACTTTGTGTGGTTCAGAACATGGAAAAAATTCAAATAACTTTTCAGTCTCAAGAACCCAAGCTTCAGCTTTTAGCGGTTCGAGGCCTCCCTGAAAGGATGGCGGTTTCATCTTACTAAATTTCTATGTCAGAGCTATGATATCATCATTCATATGTGGCTCTGGTTGTACTGGAGGAGGTGGGGGCTGTTGGTTCTATTATTGCCCTAGTCTTTCAGTTAGTAGTTCCACCATTCTCTCCAATCTTGCCATTCTTGCCTCAGAGGATTCAGTTTCATCTATATTTCTTACGTTGTCCATCTCACTATAGGCAGTTATAACAATTATAAACATAGGCAGTTGCATACTTAGACAGATTATCACATTAACAGTTATATTCATGTCTTAGCCACACGCACTTATCATGCTCATGTAATGCCCTAATCACTTTTATAGGACATCATATAGCTCATTTGGACACGTGTGTGCGGTATGACTCGTGATTTAATAACGCTCTGATAAAACTCTGTCACGACCCAAACCCGCCCCTATGGGTTTAGCACCATAACCGGCCAGTAATCCGAGATTACCGAAGGCCTACTTAACAGTAATACAGTAATACAGAGCACAGGGGCTGGCGGAAGCCAAAACAGTAATTAAAAGATATCCAATAAGCTGTGACGGTCTGTATGCAAAAAGACTTTTCATATATATATATATATATATATATAATCAGTACTAAAACAGTATGTACAATGTATACAATCATTCAGGATATGGACTTAATCCCTATTAGAACAGTACAGTACAACACCACTCAGTCTGTACAGCAATTACAAAAGAGATACAAAAATGGGGAAACTAAAACACCCCAAAAGCCCTAGCTTGAAGGACTTGGAACCTCTCAGTGAGGCACGTTGGTTGGCTTGACAAAACTGGAGTTTACCATGACGCTTCTAGCAACGGTCCAATGCCTGTACACCTACATATATGTATAAACTGTGAGCTAAAGCCCAGTGAATAACATAATGTGTAAAGAGGTTAAGAATGAATGTCCTTACAGTAATGAAAACAGTTCATTGAATCAGTATATCAGTCATTCAGTCATAACAGTCATATGTGTTGCATCCATTAGCAGAACAGTACAGTAAACAGTAGGTCTTAAAAGACCAAACAGTCAATGATGGCCATTGTAACAGTAAACAGAAGTTCCAAGATAGGAACTGATAGAGATCTCTGTAACAGTAGCAGTAACAGTAACAGGAGTTGCTAAGGATGCCACAATACAGTTCAAATAGAGAACAAACATTCATTAAGTTAACAGTAAACAGTTCAGTTGATCATTCAAAAAATATTCATTTTCGAACATATCTTTACAACATTGTTACTCACAGAGTTCTAGGCGATAAGCAGCTAGAGCGCGTCTCCGAAAGCCAACCCTATAGAGTAACAGAACGAACACACACTAAGTTACATATTCGGCAACCAAAGACTTAGTCCCTACTTTGGTTCCGTGTGGTTCTACATCAATATCCTCATTAAGATGCCTTAAACTAGGCCTAAGAATGCCTATGATGAAATGACGATGCATAGATGCCCTTTTAAAACACTTGACAAATTTTCAGAAAACAAGGGTCCCGCTCGAGCATGGGTTTACCCACTTGAGCGTACAGGCAAACAAAATACTCAACTCGAGCGCAAGTTACCACGCTCGAGCGGACTGTAAAACATGCCAAAAGTACTGGATGTGTGAAAATCACGCTCGATTGGGCGCTCGATTCCCGCTCGAGCGTGTGACACAAGTCCTCGCTCGAGCGTCCAATACCCCGCTCGAGCGGACTGTAAAACTGTGTAAAGTGCTGGATGCACGAATTTCATGCTCGAGCGCCAGTCACTCTGCTCGAGTGTGAGTCCAAAATTTGAAATTTCCAGATTTGAACCTCAAACTCAAAAACAAGTTTCAATGTACCAAATTCGATCCTTTTGGGCTAATTTTCTGGAAAACACTTCAAAACTCATAATATAACATGTCAAAGATCAATTTGAGAAATCAAAGCCCAAAGGTAGTTCAATTAAACACAATTTTGAGCCAAATTTCAAGAACATAGCTTTAATGTGACATGCAAGTATTTAACCAAGATCAAAGCTTCAATTACATGCTCTAATGAGCCAATTCCCTCAAAAACAAGATGAATTCGTGGTCCATTGCAAAAATATGAACATGCATGTGGAATTTCATGAACATTAACTTCAAAACTCAAGAATGGAAACATGCATGCATGGATTAAGCTCTTAATTCAACATATGAAGCTAATTCATGTCTTTAATCTTTAGAATTCCATGCCATGCAACAAAATGACTTGAATTCATGAACAAGAAGGTATAAACTCTACCTTAAGTCTCCAATTATAAGACTAGAAGCTCAAGTAGGCAATCTCTTCTATGATTCTTCAAATTCCAAGCAAAAACTCTCAAGAACAACTCAATTCTCTCACTCTTTCTCTCTCTTAGTCGGTTGAGGGCTCAAGAATGGTTGAACAAATGTTTTGTTTGAATGTAATAGGGCTTCAATATGTGTTGCCTAAGTGGTCCACTAGCATGGTATTATGGTAAATACTTGGACTTTTGTGCTTCAATGCTATTTAATCATACCAAATCACAGTTCAAGTAAATATACCATAAAATCCCATAAATTCTAATTAGCACATAACGCAAATCAATTTCTGGTTCGGCCGCCGATAAGGCCTTCAATTTGCAGTTTAAAACATAAAACATGAACAGATAATTTGACAGTCGAACAGATAGAAATGCACTTAAATAGATACAGACAATCAATCAGTTTAGTAATTCAGTCAGTCAGTCAGTTAGCATGCCTAATCATAGATTAGCACTAATCAGTAGTGAGGGTTGTCACAATCAACAAACCATAGCTTTCATAATTGAAGTAAAGTGATTATTATGTGCGTAATTCAAGCAGAACTGGGCCTCTTTTAGTCATCTATATATGGAGTGGAGGGTGTTGTTCAAGTATGTGGAGTTGAGTGCGGTTTGATCATTCGAATCGTTTATTTTATAGAATTTTTTTTATATATTATTCACATAAAAATTGAGTTGATATGATAATCGTAACATATTCAATTTATCGTGTTTGTCACAAAAAAATAGATATCTATGTTTAAAAAAAACAATTATCGTCCTTTTTTTTTTTTTTACAAATGTAGTAAATTGAATAGATTACGATTATCGAATTGACCTAATTTTTTGCATGGATGATATACACGAAATGCTTGACAAAATGAATAATTCGGATGATCGAAACGAAATCTGTAATGAGTCCCATGGACTCGAACAGTGCCCTCCAATCCAGATTATATACTACAGGAAGTTACCTCCATTCAACAAAGGATTAGGATGTTCAAAATCTAAACCTTGCCGTCATGTTTGGATTTGTGGGATCCTCAATTATTTGAACCATTTATTTTAGGGAGATTTATTTATAAATCTCATTTAATAAACTTATAGTCCAATAAATTCATAAAGTTTTCTAATATTCCATTAAGTCTTATATATGTAAACTTATATTTCAATAGGTCCTTTTTCCCATATTAAAATTATTATGTAGACTATTTTACCCTTTATTCTAATATGTCATAAACTTTTATTATAATATATAAAAAAAATGATACCATATATCTAGGAGAGATAAATCAATTATTAGATATATTTTATTTATCGTATATATAAAACATTGTATATAGAATATGGAAGATTATTATTCTTAATATTTTATTTGCCTCAATGTGAGGGATTCACTCAATCAAGGATCTTCCTTCACCATTATTTTGCATTAAGGTCCTGTCATGGAAAAATATTTAGAAAAGAGGGTCAGTTGTAGACCAATAATAGAGATGATAATGGATTCACAATAGAGATGATGGTAAACCAGCGATGAACAATCATTTTTTGCCACTATTACATATAACCGTAGTCTCTTCATCAATTTGTATAGTCACCGGTATTATGTAGTTTATTCATCGGTATTATACTTGCATAGATTATATACAGATTTTTCTAAAAAGGTACATCAATATATATGAACTATTTGATGATTTTTATATATTATTTGATAAATTTGTGTATATTGTTAATGCTTGTTGTTTGAAAAATCATTTTTTGTTGCCAATTAACAATTGGAATAGTCAATTTTTTTTTTTTGTGGTCATTTTTTAATAAATCCTCTTTCTAAGTATTTTATTCCATCTGTCATTACCCAAATCCGCCCCTATAGGTTTAGCAACGTAACCGGCCAGTAATCTTGGGATTACGCAAGGCCTCCTAACAGAATAGCAAAATATAAGGGGTTACAGAAGTAATTATACAAAATACAAGGTCCATAGAGTTGTGAAGACATACATGAAATAGATAATGTTTTAAACTCATATGATGTCAAACCTCCATACACATAGTATCATAAGGGACTTCGCCCAATGTAAAGGTAGACAAACCAAACAAAAACAAAAGAACATCTTCGACAGGACCACAAAACTTGACTTCTCAAAAGGATCCTCTTCGGGAGGCACGGTGACTGGCTGACCCAAAAACACTCCAAGCAGCAACTTAGGCCTGGTCATGCGCCTGCTCACCTACATACATAAATATAAATAGTGAGCGGGAGCCCAGTGAATAATAACAGAGTAAAGGGTTTTAATGAATGATGTCGATAATAGATTCAGAAATCAGAGTTCATATCAGAAACAGATTTATATTTATATTCATATTCTTGTTCAAACTGCATACAGCAATCAGAGTTCATGCTTTATCATACATGGTACATCCATTAGCGTTATCATGCTTGTCAGTTCTATAAGGAACCTCCGGTATCGGGGAAACTTGTATCATACCTGAGCCACAATATTATTATCCCCGGGAAAGGGCCTTGAGACCATGGTATTATTACCCCCGGCAAGGGCTATGAAACCACGGTATCGTTACCCCTGGGCTAGGGCCTTGTACTTATAGACCACGGTATTATTACCCTCGGGCAAGGGCCTTGTGCTAAGGATGACATGAATACATTTCAGAAATTTGGACAATCATTCATTTATACAAAACATCGCATTTCAAAAAAACTGATCATTTCATAGCATTAGAAAATAATTAAAGTTAAACATAACTTTACAGAGTTGTTACTCACTGATGGCTCCAAATGCGGACAAATAGAGCAAACAAAATCAAACAGCTTATGGCGCGTGACCTACAAAAACATAACAGATACACATCTTGAAACACATATCCGAATATCACATAACTTCTTCCATTTTGTTCTTAGTGTGTTTCTAAGTCTTATCCTCATTATTAGGTCTTCATTATGGCCTAGAAATGTGTAGGATGCAATGAGGATACTAAAATGCAATTGAACACACTTAACAAAACTTGCTAAAAATAGAGGTCCCGTTCGAACGCAGCTTCCTTCGCTCGAGTGGACATGCAAAATACGAGTGGTCGCTCGAGCGCACCTTCTTTCGCTCGAGTAGTCGATAAAAGTACTGGTTGTGTGATTTTCACACTCGACGGACGTTCGATGGTTGCTCGAGCGTGAGACTCAAGTCTTCGCTCGAGCGCAACTCTTGTCGCTCACGCAACCTGCAAAAACATGAAACTTCTAGGAGCTTGCATTTCACGCTCGAGCGGACTTCTAGTCACTCAAGCAGAAGTGCAAGATCACAGAGTGGTCGCTTGAGTGCAAGATCTGTCGCTTGAGTGGAGAAGCAGAATCTGGAATTTTTAGATTGCTCTGCCAAGTGCAAAACTCAATTTCAAAGCTGCAAATCATGGTCCTTTGGGCCAAAAACTTGAGGAAACTTATATAAACTTGGAAAACATGGTGAAGTAAAGATCATTCCTTGAAACCAAGGCCCAAATGTCACGTCCCGAAAAATAATCCCACATAACTATTGCATCAACCCATTTTCAAAACGAGATATTAACCAAAATCATTTACATAGTTCCAAATGTTTACCAAAGTATTCTCACATGCCATTATACATTTATTTACACACTAGTACATGAATCTATAGCATGTAAAAGAAATCATTAAATCACAACGAATAAGGCCTTCAAGGGCTTACAAGTTCCAAGGCAACAGCCCGGTTACACATATTGGTCTCTCCCGGTTACATATATTGGTCTCTCGGACCCAAACACATTAGCCCTTGGCTTATAAAAAAAAATATCACAACAAGATAAGAGTTGAACTACTCTTCTTCAAAACATTCCCACGCCCTTAGCTTGGCCGGATCACCACATCTTTACCTGCACCAATTCCTATAGGGGTGAGCACAAAGCCCAGTAGAGATTCCTCACAAAGTATATACAGTTATGCCAATTCCATCAACGTTAAAAATACTTATGTAATGCTATGCAAGTGCCAATAATGAAGGAAAATCTTATTTTGATGCACTATTTCAAAATCACCATGTTCTCAATAATATTCAATGCACTATTTTAAAATCACCATGTTCTCAATAATATTATGCAATCTCATCAATTTTAAACTTCCAATATTTAATTCAACAGGGGCGGTAAATACGACACTGGTAATCCCTAGGCTAGTGTCTACAAGTAGACTCTACGAGTACTACCAAACTGTCATTTTTACCGGTATTAACCAGAAGGCTCGGCATCTATCCGCGCGGCTTTCTGGTCTTTCACCTTGAACACTCAGGCCAACTTATCAAATTCATCTACACCCCCTATCCGGACTTACCAGTGTATTTACCTCGTACACATTTCCATTAGTTCTCATCACAATAACACTTTTCGTCATGATGTAAATCTCTTCAATTTAGATTCACAATGCACAATGATAAATGAAGTAATATGCAATGCAATAATCTTTCCATACCTCATAATATTTCTCCATTTTGAATATCTCTACAACAATGTTAACATTCACATTCTCTTATTCTCCTCCTAATGTTCATTCACAATATTAACATGCATCATCAACAGATAGTTACAATTTCTCGTTTCACATGCCATAACAAATTAGTCTCTACAAGGCTACAAGTGACATATTCCAAATATAAACCCCCAATGTTTACAATTTTCCACCATCTATGGTTTCCAACAATTAGTCACACCACAACCTTGCTTATTCAAGTATTAACAAAATATTAGATTAACACCTCATCGTCATATATCAAGTAAATTTTCCATTTTGCTAAACATTAATGAAACTCACTCTCATTCATCCTTTTAACATGAGAAAATAAGAAATTTCAAAGACACTTTCCATTTTACCAAAATCCCTAAATTTCTAGAGTTTTTATTAAAAACAAGTTTTCCTCATCTCCTAAGAGAAACTCCATCAAAATCATCTTTCATGAGTCTAATAGAGGAAGAAACCCTCAAGAAGTTGTAAAATAGCTTGAGATGCAAACCCACATGCAAAAATCTTTACATTTTGAACAAAATCTATTTTTTAACACAGAACTTCAAGAACACTTTTAAATCTACATCCATATGACAAAACTTGTATATATAACTCAAAAAATCCCTACCTCAAAGTCTTTGAGAAGATGGAGAAAAGAAACCCTAGCTTAGATGGTTGATTCCTCACTTAACACCACACTAAGAGGAGCCCTAGTTCTTGAGCTTCAAGATTTAGAGGAAGAGGATGAGGATCTTGGCCCAAAGATTGCAAGAATCAAAGGGTTTCAATGCTTGAGGGAGTTTTCTAGAGAGAAGGGGGTGAAAAATAGGGTTTAGAGTGAAAGAGAGATGACCAAAATGAGAGATACATTCAGATTAAAAAGAGGGGAAAAAAAACAGGGTTCAGACTACCCAGTTGGCTGTTCGTGCGGCCTTCCCCGCCGCTCGTGTGGCCACCTTGACTGCTCCTGCGACCCACTTATCCGCTCATGCGCCCTTAGACAGTATGCAATTTCTGGGTCCAGGCGTCCACCGCTCGTGCAGCCATAGCCGCCGCTCGTGCGGCCCATCCTGGCACGTGTGGCCTAGGGCTTCGAACGTGCGGCCCAAGCCCAACTGCCCAAATATTCTGCTTCGCTCCCGGTACTACAGACTCACTCACGCATCCTCCGGAACAAGCAAAATTCAACACTGACAAAAGCAAGAACTAGAATTTTAACTCGGGGAACCATCCCAGAAATTTCAAATCCAATGAAGGCAAATAGAGGACAAAGCGAAAAAGGAAAGAAAGAGAAGAGGGAGGAACCCGGCCGTCACAACCTCCCCACCATAGGAAATTTTGTCCCTGAAATTTGAGCAGACTCCCCAAAATAAAAGAGACTCACCAAAACCAAGTGCTCTAACAACAACAATCATTTTAACAACATTCTCAAGTTACAACATTATTTTCAAACAACATTTAACATCCTCTCGTCAACAACTCATCAAAACACAGTTGCTCAAACCTACCATGAGATGAACCATCTATAACCATATATCATGTCCTTTATTATCATTCTCCGAAATAATAGTTTTCCTCATATCAAGCTTTTGGAATAAAACATTCATATCAATTATTTTTCTTTCATAATCTCAAGCTCAAATTTACAATACATATAACAACATGCAATCAATAATTCATCATTCTTTTCCTTAACACTAGGAAACATTACAATTAAAACGAAACAACCAAGCATGCTTAAACAAATCCGGATACTTGGAGCGGATCTCCGCTTCCCGTTCCCAAGTCGCTTCCTAAGCATTGGCACCTGAAACACACAATGAACTCCCGAAAGTTGTGGCAGTAAAACTAACTGGTACACCACTTCCCCGATCCTCTCCAATAACTCGAAGGCCCAAAGAACCTTAGAGACCACTGACCACTATTACCAAACTTCATCAAACTTCACCTGGGTGAGATCTTAAGGAACATACGATCGCCCACTCCAAAGAACAAAGGTTACCTCCTCCCATCGGCATAACTTTCTATCGGCTTTGGGCCGTAACTACCCTCTTTCAGGTAAGAGCAACTTTCTCGGTTTCCTCCCTAACAAACTCCGGACCCAACAATGGTGCATCCCCTACCTTGGCCCAACAAACTGGTGACCTACAAGATTGGCCATACAAGGCCTGAAACGGTGCCAAGGAAGACCTCCCAACCAACCAAGGAAACCCAACACCAATTTCCGGCCACAATCAAATTTGGAGTACTACCCCAATTCTAAGAACACCAAGGATACCGAACTGGTCAAGAACACAAGGAAACGGTCACTGACTTCCCCTCTATTCACACTACTGACTGAGTCTATGAGACAAGACCAACAAACAACCACGGCAACCATTTGCCCAAACACTCTCCACGCTTAGCACTCTAACAAGATGGAACTAGGTCTCTACCACAAGATCCTTGATTACCTCATTTAAGGAAAAGGTCACAACAAAACTCGGCTCGAGACAAGACTCCGGTCTAACAAGTTCTACAACGCCCAACCATCCACATAACCAAACGCACAAAACTCAAGATTTAGAAATACAATCGAAGTGGTAACACCATTACAACCATAAGGGTACATTAATTAACAACTCAATTCCAAAAGAAGGTTTTCATCTTTTTCTCAATTATGTGTAAAAGTCATCTCTTTACATACAAAACATTTTCTCAAAAGTGTTTTCAAATTCACACTGGTCACAAGTTAGAATGCATTTTCTTCCTTTCAAGCAACAATTGAAAATTTGTTTATTTTAATTTCCCCTCCACCGTAACAACCGGCGAATCCCTGCCGTTAACCACAACACCCATCACCCACATGGTGATGCCACAATCGCAACAACATAACATAGCTTTTCTACGATATTAATTAACATAATACAACAATTATACCATTCCATTCAGTCAATAACGTTATTCTTACCACACAAGTTATTATTTACACAAGATAACGACACGATCACATAAACCAATTAAAATAAGAATTGTTCTTGTCATCTTAAAAGAAAGAATATCCCCCCTTTTTTTCTTTTTCTTTTTTTTTGAATTCGTGCTATTTTCCAATGAAGGATTTGTGTCATAAACTTCGAGTAAAAACAATTCATTTTGTAATTATTTTCCCAAAACAAGCTTCAAAATTTTAGCCCAAGGGTTTTAGTTGAAATAGAAATGCCAAGAAAGTTTCCAAAAACCAACAATCACATATCATTTTATCTTCTCAACAACACTCGGTGAATTCCCACCACCACCCAATCACATCCATCACACTTACAATGTTTTCACAATAAGACAACCACATCCTCCAATACAACAACAATTTGAAATAATCACGGTGTTAAATGGAACAATCCAACACACATAACTTTCCAAACTCCGAGGGGTCCGTACCAACACAACATTAGGTAAAAAGGAGCAACGGTACTCAAAAGCCTAAGAGTATTCCTGACCCAGAAGCTAATACTCTACCTCGATTCATAACTTCAAAAACTTACACCGAGATGCGCACAATGATAACCACACACAAACACAAGGCCCAACACCCTAGGCACAACCCACGGCACCACGCCGCCTTCTAGACAATTTGTACAAAATTTTCAAAAGCTCAACTTTACAACCCACATCTAACCATTCCATAGTGACTATTTGTCACCCTCCTTGATACCATTCAACTTAACTAATCACTCGAGAGTTTCCGCTCCCGGTCTTCAAACACCTACATACCGTTGCCAAAGGAATTCTATTCACACGCCTAGATGGCCAACACACTTTTATACCCAACACAAGACCGAGTAGGTCAACGGTGATCACGCGATCCAGGTTACTCAAGACAATCCTTACTGTAGACGCGCCCGCGGAGGGGGGACCTCATGCTACTACAGTTCGGACTCGCGATTTTTGTTTGTCGCGGTTCTTAATCTGAACCAAAGAGTCCAAATCTGGCAAATCGTTTTGAGAAATAGATTTTTGAAAAAGTAATGCCAAACATGGACTGCTTTGCCAGATACAGAGTCGCCACCTAAATATTTTTTAAAATGGGGAAATTTAGGAAACCCTGACTCGGTGCCGAAGGCCACATGTCCGTCATCACCGGAGTTGTCTCGGCTCGGGAGCTTGGGTACGATCGGGGAAGGTCAGCTATGAGCACCCCCTTTCGCCCGGTTCGAAGACCGGCCTCTACTAACCATGATATTCGATTTTGAAGACGTTATGTGTTCTTACACCAATTATTAGCCTAGAATTACTATGTTATGCGCGCAGCAAACAAGTATAGACTAGATTGCCTAATTTGGAAATAAGCATTGCATATCCGTTTGGTTTTGAAAAGCGCTTTGGAATTTGCTACTCGCAAGTAGGCTAAAATACGGATTTCAATGAGTTTTTCCAACTCAAACAATCCAACCTCCACCCACAGGCATTCAATCAATTTTAACACATAAGCACTTAGCCGCATGGCAGGCATACTGTCATGGCAACACTCACACGCATGCGGGATGCTAAAGCATAAATACTTACATCGTACTCCGTGCCAAAACAGTAAACTAGTTAGCAAACATGCATGTCCTAGTTCATGTTGAAAATGGCTAATGCATCACATGCAAAAATGCAATCTAGGCAGGCTCGGCTAACCCTAAACATGGCATATGAAATGCGATCAATCACCACATATTCAATTTGTGAATTGAAGTACAGATGCAGTTAGCGTGATGTACCGAGCCTAATGCATGCAGTACAAATGCATGAATGCACGCATGCATAGCATAAGGTATGCTAAACTAAAGATGCCCTACCATCATAAGCAGGTAAATAAAAGGGAAGAAAGAAGTGGGGATTGGAAGACATACACACCACCCACACACACTTATTACAGATTTGCCCTCACTCGGAGGGACCAAATAAATATTACAAATTAATTAACTACGCAAGCTAATTAATATTACAAATTACCTAATCAACTAAGCAAATTAACTAAAACTTAGAAAGCAGTAAATCGCCTCGGGAAATGCGCCGCCATGCGTGAGCTGCCTCTGTTTTTTCTTCCTTCACTCCTCTGGAGGTTGCCAAAACCTCAGGACTGCTTCCTTGGGAAATGGAGATCACCATCGGCTGAATGGAATTGCCACCGGCAGTGTGGTATTGTCACCGGCACAAAACAAAGCTATCGGCTGGTGATTTAATGCCGATCGGCAACATACACTGCCGGTCGACAAATAAAGTCTGCAGAACCTGCAACTCACAGCAACAGAGGGCAAGACAAAGCATGGCAGCATAATTCAAGGCATATATGCACCAACCATGTCCCTTATCATGATAATGACTCAAAGGGGCATGTGCCTCGATTCTCAGACCACCAATCACGCATTTCCATGCATGATGGCCCAAGGAACCAAGTATGCAACTTTGATTTCAAATGCATGCAAACCAAATCAAATCAAACAAGGCCCAATTCCTATCACTAAGTCAAGGAACAAGGCATGCATGCAAGATGCAATGCAACCTAGGCATACAAGCTAAGGATGCAACATGGCATGACAACAAACTTATGCAAGCATACAAGCATACATATGGCAATGCAAATAGATGGAAAGATGGACTTAAACATGAATTAGGCAACTCTAAATAGGGCCCAAAACAGTAGCCAAAATGCTATAATGAGGGACCAAATACACATGCACACATACATATGTTGAAAGGCCAACACTTAGGCACAAATTGAACAACCCTCAAACACATTTGAAAGGGGGTAATCACGGACACATAGCATGCAACATAAGCATTAAAAATCATGTTATAAAATGATGCCAAATCATGTTAAACAAGACAAGCAAATGCATGCAAGCATGGTCCAAGTACTTGAGGCAAGTCATGAAGCTTTGAAGCACGTTTATCACAACAATCATGGCATGCATTAAACAACTAAAAACAGGTTTTTAGCATGTTAAAACAAGGCTAAAGGACTACTTAGATGGCATCTAAGTGGCTCAAATTTAGAGGCATGCACAAGTGCCAAAACAAGGAGCATTGCTACACAAGCTTATGAGGCATTAAAGATGCATTCAAGGCAAACACATAGGCATGAAAATGGGACTGAAATAACATATAAAGTGACCCCAAATCACCAAATCAATGCAAAGATGTCATGCTATACATTCATATGCTCAAGGCCAACAAGCCCAAATACAAAGGAGCTATACCAAGCATGCCAAAATCAACCCAAACACTTATGGACAGACCTAAAACATGTCAAGATAAGCACAAAATCTTCATGAATGTAAGCCTAAAACATGCTAGAAACAAAGGCACACAACGTAAGACATGTTAAGGCATAACAAGGCATTACATGACAACTATGCTAAACATGCATGGAGTACCAAAACCAAGTAAAAACAGAGGCATAACATGACATATTAAGCATAAAAAGCAGCCAAGTCATGGTCAATACACCCTCTAACATGGTGCTCCCTCAAGAGGCCAAAACATGCCCTTTTCAAGGACAACAAGGAGAGGGGGTGGCCCTCTCCTTCTTGGGACTTCAAGGCATCACCTTCACCACTGAAATCCCTCAAGATTTCAGTGGTGAAGAGACCCCAACACCAAAATCCCAGAGTTCACACAAAAGGGCACAAAATGAGGCCTTTCAAGGCCTAAGGGTATTCAAACTTACCCAAACCACAAAACACTCTTAACAAACAACCAAGAGGGCTTAAAAACAGAACTTTTTTGTATTATACACTAAGCTTAAAAATGAATTTAAGATAGGTAGAAATACAATGCAAAAATGGGGTAAAAATGGGTGAGATTCTTACCCTTGAAGACTTCTTCAACAAAGATGCTCCAATGGCCTTCCTTAGCTTGAATCCAACACCAAAAATTCAAAATCAGTCCCTTAGAATCTCAATTCCAAGAGGAAGGTGACACACTAGGTGCTTGTGTGCAATAGTATGGACTAAAACACACACAAGAGCACAAAAGAGAGGGAAAGAGAGATAGGATGTGTATCTAACCCTAACCCTAGAACTCAAACCCTAACCATGGCTGTCTAAGCTCTCAAAATATCTTAAGTGTCTAACCTCTCAAGCCAAGAGACAAGCCTCTCTCTATATAGAAGCTTTTTGTCTTGTAAAGCTTAGAAGACAAGCTTCCAAGAGAGAGATCCCTCCATACACGTGTATGGAGGGGAGCCAAAAGCAAGACAGCTGTCTTAAAATATCTGCAAAAGCAGATGCACAGTAGTCGGTCGGCCAAAAATGCCATCTTGGCCAAAAAGAGTGCCGGCCGGCACTAAAAAGTGCTGACCGGCAACAAAAAGTGCCGGCCGGCAATATACATTGCCGGTGGCAGCAAAAACCAGCCGGTGGCCTCTAGCCACTGCCGGTGGTGGGTTGGGATGGTCTACAAGCCCTACCCTGCCTCTCAAAGGCAAGATGTCAGTGTTTGGTAGAAAACCAGACACTAAACGGTCGGGTTCGGAGATCCTGAGGCAAGGTGCGCGAGCCGAGACCTCCGGGAACTCCAAACGAACACAAACATGGATAATCACCGAATGTTCAAATGGTGACGTCCAAGTCTTGAGGACGGTCAAAAATGGGGTGTCTACACTTACCAACAGTACACTCGTTACCTAAAACACCAACCATTCATCTCTCTAGCAATACTTCAAGTATCTACCCACGAAATTCTTTTCCCCACTCAAATCTCCACCAAAATCTGGCAACTCTACAAGCTCATTCTACACACCTTTATTAACTCACAATCAACTTGGACACAGGACTAACCCTATTCATGGTTGATAGGGCCCCAATGAACTCACAAATCAAAAATTTTAAAACACTAAGCAGCACACGCAAACACCATTCTCACTACCCGAGGTGGAAATCTCATACCCTCTTAGACATTCCTACGTCACTTCCACTAATCTTCTCAAAATTCTAAGGTCTCATACTTCCTCAAACTTAATACTATGTTTGTCAAAATTTCTCGCAGACTTCTCAATACCCATCAACAATTTCTAAACTAAACAAGAATCAAGGGCCATCACAACACCATCACAGAATAATTCAACAGTTGATACACAATAGTACTAGGATCACCAATTCCATTTACACATTTCATTACACATACATAACAAGGAAATTTAAGTTTCATTAGCAAGCCCCACATGTGAGGGTAACAATTAACAATACTTATGCAACACTTAAATACAGCGCCTTAGCACTCTACAACACACCAATCAATCACAAACGTTTCATAATTTATAGCGTAGATCTCTAAAACAAAAGTCCCTCTCAAGGGTAACACTACCGCGCTGGTTTAAAAGTCGACCCTCGCGAAGCTTCCGAAGCCTGGCCTCTTCGGGTCTGATATCGATAACATCCCCGACTGGACTGATGGGACAAGGTCCGACTAGATTCTGAAACATCGGAAGGATCTACACGTGAAGGGCAAAAACGTCTAGCATGGCCCTACTGACCACAATCAAAACAAACAATGGACTTCCAACTCTAAACCTCATTTGGAGCCTGAACCTCACTGGATCCCCCAACGGACGAGCTCGAAACCCCTGAAGAAAACAAGGACCGAGTCTGGAAGTGAGCATGCACTCGCCTTTACCTCTTGCTAAGTCTAGTGTGTTTATGGACTGTAGGAGTTACCGAAGTGGCCTCCTTCCTAACTCAACCAACACTGCTAACCATGGCCTCTGCATGGGCCGTTGCCTCAACTAGATCAAAATAATTCTTCCACCTAGATTCAACCACCTTCTCCCGGATATCATCATACAACCGCCTCTCAAACTCATAACAACGACGCTCCTCCGTTGCCACCAATTCTAGAGTGAATCTCGACAAACTAGCAAACCTCCTCTCAAACTGAGCCAAAGGAGTAGTACCCTGGTGCAAGTCGACAAACTGTTCCCTCAACCTTTCCCGAGCAGAAGAAGGGAAATACTTGGCCAGGAAGGCCTCGGTAAACGCAACCCAAGTGGTATCTACGGTACCCTTCACATATTTCCACCAATAATTCGCTGCCTCCTTCAACTGGAAGGTCGCCAAAGAAACCCTCAACCCCTTGTCTTCGACTCTGAGCAGGTCAAGAGTCTTGGTAATCTGTTCCAACTAACTCTCCGCCTCCAGCGGTCTTGCCTCTCCCAAAAACTCCGGTGGATTGGAGCAAAGAAACCCCTTAATAAGTTTGAGGGTACGCCCGCTGTCCCCCTCATTGCGAGCTTGAGCGTCTTGCACCGCTCTCACAACCTCACGTCCAATTTCCTTTCCGACAGCCGATGCTGCAACGACAGGTGCTAGGGGAACTGCCATGCCCCGACCGACACTCCGATCACTCATTCGTCCTCTGGTTCCTTGTGTAGACATCCTATAAAATTCAAAAACAAAATAAATTAAGTGCATGACACAACAGCCTCCCCGAGGCACACACCCTCACCACTATAACTTTGAACCCTTCCCGACATCTTAATTAAGGAACAAAATGGATAACTTAGCACAAAATTCCAAATGTGCTCGCAACTTGCCTCACACGTTGAGCTAATACAATTATATGCATTCCAACACAAAAACAATTCAATTCACTCCACATAAGCACGTAGTCACATAAGCACATACGAATTATCCTGTAGTGATGAGATTCATCCCACGAGAAACCACGAATTCTTAGTAGAATGAGTATTGATCAGGTACCCTTCTAATATACCTCAAGGAATCTAATAGGCGCAAATAACATCCCAAAAGTCTAATCCCATACCCACATAGGCATCCTATCACATAATCACACAGACAAAACATTTCCTAATCATGCAAAATTAACCCATTGTGGTATAGCAACCACTTCCCACGAGCCCCAAGTATTCAAACCCTGTAACTCTGATACCAAGTTGTCACGCCCTGAAAAATAATCCCACATAACTATGGCATCAACCCATTTCCAAAATGAGATATTAACCAAAATCATTTACATAGTTCTAAATGTTTACCAAAGTATTCTCACATGCCATTATACATTTATTTACACACTAGTACATGAATCTATAGCATGTAAAAGAAATCATTAAATCACAACGAATAAGGCCCTCAAGGGCTTACAAGTTCCAAAGCAATAGCCCAGTTACACATATTGGTCTCTCGGACCCAAACACATTAGCCCTTGGCTTACAAAAAATATATATATATATATATATATCACAACAAGATAAGAGTTGAACTACTCTTCTTCAAAACATTCCCATGCCCTTAGCTTGGCGGGATCACCACATCTTTACCTGCACCAATTCCCATAGGGGTGAGCATAAAGCCCAGTAGAGATTCCTCACAAAGTATATACAGTTATGCCAATTCCATCAACGTTAAAAATACTTATGTAATGCCATGCAAGTGCCAATAATGAAGGAAAATCTTATTCTGATACACTATATTAAAATCACCATGTTCTCAATAATATTCAATGCACTATTTTAAAATCACCATGTTCTCAATAATATTATGCAATCTCATTAATTTCAAACTTCCAATATTTAATTCAACAGGGGCGGTAAATACGACACTGGTAATCCGTAGGCTAGTGTCTGCAAGTAGACTCTACGAGTACTACCAAACTGTCATTTTTACCGGTATTAACCGGAAGGCTCGACACCTATCTGCGCGGCTTTCTGGTCTTTCACCCTGGACACTCAGGCCAACTTATCAAATTCATCTACACCCCCTATCCAGACTTACCAACGTATTTACCCCATACACATTTCCATTAGTTCTCATCACAATAACACTTTTCGTCATGATGTAAATCTCTTCAATTTAGATTCACAATGCACAATGATAAATGAAGTAATATGCAATGCAATAATCTTTTCCATACATCATAACATTTCTCCATTTTGAATATCTCTACAACAATGTCAACATTCACATTCTCTTATTCTCCTCCCAATGTTCATTCACAATATTAACATGCATTATCAACAGATAGTTACAATTTCTCGTCACATGCCATAACAAATTAGTCTCTACAAGGCTACAAGTGACATATTCCAAATATAAACCCCCAATGTTTACAATTTTCCACCATCTATGGTTTCCAACAATTAGTCACACCACAACCTTGCTTATTCAAGTATTAACAAAATATTAGATTAACACCTCATTGTCATATATCAAGTAAATTTTCCATATTTCTAAACGTTGATGAAACTCACTCTCATTCATCCTTTTAACATGAGAAAATAAGAAATTTCAAAGACACTTTCCATTTTACCAAAATTCCTAAATTTCTATGGTTTTTATTAAAAACAAGTTTTCCTCATCTCCTAACAGAAACTCCATCAAAATCATCTTTCATGAGTCTAATAGAAGGAGAAACCCTCAAGAAGTTGTAAATAGCTTGAGAGGCAAACCCACATGCAAAAATCTCTACATTTTGAACAAAATCTATTTTTTTAACACAAAACTTCAAGAACACTTTTAAATCAACATCCATATGACAAAACTTGTATATATAACTCAAAAAATCCCTACCTCAAAGTCTTTGAGAAGATGGAGAAGAGAAACCCTAGCTTAGATGGTTGATTCCTCACTTAACACCACACCAAGAGGAGCCCTAGTTCTTGAGCTTTAAGATTTAGAGGAAGAGGATGAGGATCTTGGCCCAAAGATTGCAAGAATCAAAGGGTTTCAATGCTTGAGGGAGTTTTCTAGAGAGAAGGGGGCGAAAAATAGGGTCTAGAGTGAGAAAGAGATGACCAAAATGAGAGATACATTCAGATTAAAAAGAGGGAAAAACAATAGGGTTCGGACTGCCTAGTTGGCCGCTCGTGCGGCCTCCTTGACTGCTCGTGTGGCCCACTTATCCGCTCGTGCGCCCTTAGACAGTATGCAATTTCTGGGTCCAAGCGTTCACCGCTCGTGCGGCCATACCCGCCGCTCGTGCAGCCCATTCCCGCATGTGTAGCCCAAGCCCATCCACCTAAATATTCCGCTTCGCTCCCGGCACTACGGACTCACTCACGTATCCTCCGGAACAAGTGAAATTCAACACTGACAAAAACAAGAACCAAAATTTTAACCCGGGGAACCATCTCAGACATTTCAAATCCAATGAAGGCAAATAGAGGATGAAGCGAATAATGAAAGAAAGAGAAAAGGGAGGAACCCGGCCGTCACACCAAAAGCATGTGAATTGCTTAAAACTAACTTAAAAGTTTCCAAAATATGACATGCATGCAAAGATATGCCCTTCAACCACCCATTCCATGATTAATTGAAATGCTTAGTACAAAACCAAGTCAAATGATGAAATCATAGCCAAGGTAAGGTCATGCACATGAAGGTTCTTACTTAAACAACTTCAAAACTTCATGATATGCCCATGCATACAATCATATGATCTTCATTCTTCATTCTAGCTTAAGTCTCATGTAATCCACACAATTCTCTTGAATCCATGGTTTAAGCATCAAAATTATACAATCCAAGGGTTGAATTCCTACCTCAAGCATGAATTCTCAAGTATAGAAGTGTAATATTCGAAGTTCCTTCCAATTCCTCTAAGTCTCTAGCAAATACTCTACAATTGAACTCAAGTTTCCTCCTCTCTCACTCTCACACGTTTTAGTCTTCAAAGATGAGGGGTTGAGAGTGCAAAGTGTATAATGGTGTAGAGAGTGGCCTTATATAGGCCGATTACATTGACTTAATTAATCTTGACTTAAACTAAGCAAATGAGCATTAATTAATCCAATTATTTTGTTCCGAATCGAATTTCAATTAAACTTACCATAATATTCTGAAAATTCCAACGAACACATAATTCAAGTCAATTTCATGTTTGGTTGCCGATAAGGCCTTTAATTCACTGAACAGAACAAAATCAGAAACAGATATTCCTACACAGAACAGATAGAAACTCATATAGTACATAACACATGTAATAAACACAAAAATTGCACCTTAATGACTTTTTAAACATTCATAATCATAGTTTATATGTTACGCATGGGTTGGGGTTGTTACACCATCTAATCCATATTCTTTTTTAATATTCCATTAGATCATGTTTAATATAATATGACCAAATCATCCTTTCTAATTTTTGGCACATGTTTCTATTTTGAAACTTCTCTCCATCATTTTAAGGAGAAAATCTATCTCTCATTCCACGGAAAAAATTTCAAATTATAAACTTTCAACTTTTTTATAATGTGAAAGTTTTAAAAATAATGCAATAAAAAATCTGAACGAAAATCAAATACAATAGCAATGTTCACAATAAACAACAAACATACAATTAACTTTTGAAAAAACAAAACACATACTAAAGTACAATGTGAATGTTTCACAATAAAGAACAAACATACAACTAACCTTCAAAAAAACAAACTCATACCAAAATACAATGTAAATGCTTACAGTTTACAATTGACATACAACTAGCCTTAAAAAAATAAACTCATACCAATTTGAACATTTATACTACAACGTGAAAACATAAAACAAAATTGAAAAAAGTAAAAATTGACTATTTCGATTGTTCAATGGTAACAAAAATGATTTTTCAACTAACAAACATAGTAACAACAATAATAAACATACAACTAACTTTCAAAAAAAAAATTAAAAAAAAATCTCATACCAAAATACAATGGGAATGTTCACAATTTACAATTAATATATAAATAGCCTTAAAAAAAAAACTAAATTCATATGTTCACATTGCAATATGAAAACATGAAACAAAATTGAAAGGGAAAAAAAAAAGGGGTTTTATTTAGAAGTCCTATTATGGGAATTTGTTTATTGTAAAGTCTTATGGAATTTGTTATAGTCTCAGAAGTCCTATTTAGATAGAAATGTGCTCTATAATATCTTATAATGTGTAAATCAGTGTTAGTAGAAGATTATTGTACCCCTAGTTTGTTCCTATTTTTGACGTTATATGTGTTCCTACTCCTAGTTTATTCCTATTTTGGGAAGGTGAATTCTCACTACGATGATTGTGCAATTGTGACCTGTCGTATAGCGATCTCGGTTTTACCCCGACCTTTATTGTGCTCCGGATTCGTATGCTGTGGTTGTATATTATTATCTATGTCATGTTTCATCCCTTTAATTCTTTGAAATTGAGTCTTGGGACTTGTTGGGCGAGTTTGGAACAGGTTGGTTGTCTGTTGGTACAAATGGTTGTTGCCTAAAATTTGGCTTCTTCGCTCGAGCGAGGCTTCTTGCGCTCGAGCGAGCCTTGTGTAATCTGTTCTTCGCTCGAGCGAGGCTTTCTACGCTCGAGTGAGCCATGTGAAAATTTTTCTTCGCTCGAGCGAGAACTCTTGCGCTCGAGCGTGCGTCTGCATTGGGCGACAGACCTGAAGCTTCTCATTCTATGCTTGAGTGAGGCTTCTTGCACTCGAGCGAGGCGACCTTTGTGTGTCTGGTCGCTCGAGCAAGAACTCCTTCGCTCAAGTGAGCCTGCGTATATCAGATTGTAGCAGTGGTGTTTTTACATTACTTTTTGATTTCATTTCTTCCCCAAAACCCTAATCCGGCTGTCTCTCTCTCTAAAACTCACATTCTCTCTAAGACTTCATCTAGATCTATTGTGTTGTTGACCCTAGTGTCTTTGAGAATAAGGTAGAGGGCTTCAAGAGCTTCGTTTTGATCCAAGAAGTAATTGATTTCGTCATCTTTGATGTTCCACCTTGTTGCTTCTGTTTCTACACTTGAGGTAGGGAATTTCTACACTCTAATATGGTTTTTAGCTTAGTTATTTGCTATTGTATATAGATGATGAGATATGGTTGTGGTTTGGGACAAATCTAAGATTTGGGTGTGAGATGAAAAGAGGGGTTTTGATGAACATGAGGTAAATGAGTTTGAGGCTTGAATATATGATCTCATTGTACCTAAATAGTTGATTTTGGTGTATGGGTTGATATTTAGAAGGAGGGAGGTTTTGCCCTAATTTGATCAAATTATCATTTTGTATAAATAATTGGGAATTTGCATTGAAAATGCGAAATTGGAAGGTTGTGGTTGTAAATAGTGATATTGGATATGTATTATCTTACCTATGTAAATTTTGAATAAAATACTTATTTGAGATTGAACATCTCTTTAGAAACAATTGAATTGGGCTATTGGTGGAGGATAGTCATGATTGTTGTAGAAATTGCACGAGGATTAGGCGATTTAATGCTAATTCATTGTTGGTGTCATTGAATATGATCGCGTTATAAATACACTGTATATGTATGTTTATTGGGAGGAGAAAGGGGATGGACTCTATATATGATTATGTTTATAAATATATTGCATATGTATATTTGTTTGGGAGGACAAAGGGGATGGACTCCATTTAAATCAAGTTGGCCAGAGTGTCCTGGGTGAAAGACCCGAAATTTCATATATAAATGGGTGCCGATTCCTTCGGACGAAATATCCATAAAATGGCAAAGTTTGAAGTGCTTATTTGTGTTTTGCATAGTTGGAAAATCATTGAGTTGTAATCTCATTTTGGTGGTGGAAAGATAATGAATTTGACTCATGAATTGAGTAGCGTATGTGAATTGGGATCGAGTTGAAGGAAAATGGAAATAAAGTTAGGTCTTAGTAGCATATGAATATGCAGGCCTTGTGGATGTTTTAGTATCGGTATTATTTATGTACGTGGTATTTATACCTTTGCTAAATTTCATATATTGTGCTAGATTATCTCTACTGGGCTGTTGGCTCACCCTATACGGGAATATCATTTTCAAGTGCAGGTGAGATGTTTCCTCCAAGGCAATAGCATGGATGGACTTTCGAGAAGCAAGAGCTTCTTAATTATGCTATATGTGTGTATGTTTGTTAGTTGCAAAGCCAAGGGCTTAAGATATAATGAGGAGACTCAATTTGTGTAACCAAGCAATGACTTGGAAAGATGTAAGCTTACATGGCATATAACTCTGATGTATGAAAGTATGTTGTTTCTCATATTTATTCTGCAGATGAGTTATCTTTATTGTATTATTTTGGTGGCGTTACATGTCGGAATATCGCTTTGATTGCGGGATTTCTTATGTTTCAAAACTTCGCCTTAAATGGATATATTTTGTATCATTCGAGAATTGCAAACAATGTTAACAACGTGAGTGTGAAATTATGTATTTGTCACATTTAAAGCGGGATTGGACAGGTGTTTGTTTGATGTCACATGATTAACCTATCACACTCGTGTTTAAATTCATAGTTTTTTGTTATTTCATACTAACGTTACAACAGGTTGGATACAAGGCCAATGTTTGCCTTCACAATGTGTCCACACATTTACATTAGGTACATTGTTGTGAACCCACCTTAGTTGAGATCACGTAACTACCATGTCACACCTGTCTATAAGGTTAGCACATATTCACATTTGGCATAATTCGGATGGAACCAATAATTAGTTGACAATTTGAGTGTTACATTGTTTCGTGAATGGCTTAGCTCCGCAGTTATAAATGCCACATTTACATTGTAAACAACAAGCCAACTAGCCAATTGGCCTCGCTCGTTGGCAAATTCAACACATGTTTGAAATATTTGGGCATCAAGACTTGGTCATGGGACACATGGCAATTATCTGAAGCAAAAGGTTTCTACTATCTATACCATCCAACAGCTAGAATTTGAAGGCCTTAATAGCTCCTAAAATAAAGGCTTCTCTTTAACCAAGTATGGAACACTTGTCATTCATCCAATAACCATAGCCTGTACCCTAACGGCTGAGATTGAAAGGAGGTTATAACTGCCCTTATCCTTAGGGAACAAACCAACCACTTGCTGAGAAGAAAGAGGAAGATGGGACATGTGTCATTCCAGGAGGCAATTCAGTAAACCACTTTCAAATGATCATAGAGATTCTTTAGGAGATTATTGCAAATTTTCATATAACAGTCGTGATTTTTAAAAGGACTAAGCATTTATAAATACCCCATATGAAGATGGAGCAAACCCCAATCAATCAACCATTCAACATAGTATATAGTACATATCACCAGTGCTATTTATTCCTAGTTTAGCTCTAGTTCAATTTAGGAGTAGACTTGAAAGGCATTTTTGTCATAATTTTAGCCTTAGATCTTGACATTTGTGTCAAATTAATTGTTATTGGCCTTCATTGGCATTGTTTTGAGACTTAGATTGTGTTTACATCCATTTGTAATTCAATTTCATATTTTCAAACTTGTTCTTATGCTTTTGTATGTTCAATCCGTTGAATTTATAAAAGTAAGTGTTTTTGAGTATATAACTCCTGCTTATATCTCTTCTAGACCTCACAAACTCTTTGAAGATTTTAAGTCCTCTTTATTGAGGAACAAGAACGATGAGGTTTTTACCCTTTGGACCTCAACACAACCTCCTGTTTTCATAAGCCAAATCTTTTCAAAAACAATTCCACAACTTAGGCACTGTTGCATTGGGCACTCCCGTAAATCCTTCTGCGTTTTAGCCAAAACTTGTATTTTAATTAAAAGATATAACTTTTATATTTTTTTGCACAAACACAACATTAATAGTAATTAAAGTCAAATTTTTTAATAATTTTGTGAATATTTTTATCCTAAAAATACACTAGCTTGTAGTTTTCCCAATGATGTATTGAAAATTGTGTTTTAACATTTCATTTAGTTTGCAATATGTAAGAAAATTCTTCGAAAAAAGATTGATTGCAACAGTGATACCATATCATCAATGACACATAGTATCACTAACCAATAATAACTTATACGAAAAGGATAAACCCTACTTTTATAATGTAACTACCATACCAATGTTACCATGTATACATATGAGGGTAAATGACAATCAATAATTAGATGGTGATACCATGTCCTTGACATTGTATTGAATTTTGGGATTAGATTCTCTCATATTGATATAAATCTGTTGGACCATTTTAATATTTTTTATTTATTTATTTATATATTTTTGTTTATGAATCTTCTTTTGCCTTATTCATGAATCTCATCTTGTTCATGAATGGAGATTCATTGCTTTAGTGACCATTTGTCTTGTTCATGAATGGAGATTAATTAGAATTCATGAACTTGGTGGTGAGTTAATATTTGGATACACTCTCCCTTTTCTCTAGGTTCATGGTCACTATTATTTTTTGGTATATTTTGTAAGTTCTAGTGGCCTATAAGTAGTTCCTCCCATTTACTCTTTTCTACACTAACACACCAACTCTTTTCTATACAAGAGAGATTACTAGCAAAGAAGGGTGTTTTTCTTGGTGAAGCTTTGGGTTCATCATCTTGTATAGAGTTGGCCTGAACCATTCGACAAGTGGTCGGGCTGTTATATCTTGGAGAGGACAAGTCATAGTTTTGTGACTGCTGCATCGGTATTTGGGTTCTTCCTACCACAGTGGGCTTGATATCCTTAAAGAAAACAAGATATCCGTGCCTCAGCCTGATCTATTTGTATCACTTTTTCTTTGCATTATTTATCAATAAAATATATTTTTTCTGGTATTTTCACCAACAATTTTAAGGAGATCAACCATGGAACAAGTACCAGAAAAAACCAATGATGGAATTGGAGATCTCAACAAGCCTTTCAAGTTCAAGGGAGTTCATTTTAAGAGGTGCAAAGGAAACGTTCTTTTTTACCTTAGCCTTTTGAAAGTTGCATATGTTCTTACCGAGAAGAACCCAAACAAAATCCCAACCCAGGAGATGAATAATGAAAACTACGAGGCACATGAAGCAAAAGTGGCTTCCTACAACACAGATAAGTATAAATGTCATTTTTATCTCTTAAATTTCCTTGCTAATTAATTTTATGATTATTACTATGACACTACTTATACTTTGTTTTCTATTAATTTTTTGGCATGTTCGCTTGTGTCATATTAACAGTAAATATGTGGGAATCATGAGTGGTTTATGATTAATTCCTAAAGTGACAAATTTTTTTGAGAAATGTGAAGTTTGAAGTAAAGCAAAAATTACCAAGAGGCCTCGTAAAAGTGTTGAACAAAATACTGAATTGCTAGAATTATTTCATACTGATTTGTGTGAGTTTGAAAGAATTTTAACTTGGGGTGGTAACCGATATTTTATCACTTTTATTGATGATTTTTCAAAATACACAAACGTATATTTATTAAAAAATAAAAGTGATGCTTTTGAGAAATTTAAAGAATTCCTTCTTGAAGTGGAAAATCAATTCAGTAAAAAGATTAAGAGAATTAGAAGTGTTAGAGGCCGGGAGTATGAACCTCTTGGATTCAACTCTTTTGTTTAGTCATTGAGAATTATTCGTGAGACTACACCATATTCACCTTCATCTAATGGCGTAGCTGGAAAAAAAAAAATAGAACGTTAATTGACTTGACGAATGTTATGCTTATTGATTCAGGTGCTCCCTCAAATTTTTAGGGAGAGGCTATTTTAACAGCTTGCCATGTGATAAATAGAATGCCACACAAAAAGACTAAAATTGTACCTTATGAGTTGTGGCGGGGGCAAAAACCAAATCTAGGTTATTTGAGAGTTTGGGGTTGTTTAGCTTTTGTGAGGCTTGCAGATCCTAAACGACCTAAATTGGGTGAACGAACTATCACCTGTGCTTTTCTTGGGTATGTATTGCATAGTACAGCTTATAGATTTTTTGATATGGAAAATAATATTATTTTTGAATCAGGTGATACTATTTTTCATAAAAAAAAAAAATTCCTTTCAAATCTAAAAATAGTAGGGGTCAAATAATTTCTAAAAATATTTTATCAATGCCTAGCTCTTCTACACCATCTCAAGTTTTTCAAGACCAAGAAAATTTTCAAATCCAACCAAGGAGGAGTAAACGAGCTAGAGTTGAAAAAGATTTTAGCCCTGACTATTATCTATACAATGTGGAAGAAATTCCTCTTATGGTACAATAAGCTTTATCATTACCTGATACTATTTCTAGAGAGAGGCTGTAAATGATGAGATAGATTCACTACTTTCAAATAAAACATGGAAGTCAGTGGATTTACCTCCAAGTTATAAAACTATTGGGTATAAATGGGTCCTTCGTAAAAAACTTAAACCGGATGAAACTATAGATAAATATAAAACGAGACTTGTCGCTAAAGGTTTTAAGCAACAAGTTGATCTTGATTTCTTTGATACTTTTTCTCCGATTACTAGAGTTATATCCATTAGATTGTTGATAGCAGTGGTTGCAATTCATGATTTAAAAATTCATTAAATGAATGTAAAAACAGCATTTTTAAATGGAGATTTACATGAACCAACCCAAAGGCTTTGTGGAGCCTGGCCAAGAAAACAAGATATGTAAGTTAGCTAAATCCCTTTATGGTTTAAAATAAGCTCCTAAACAGTGGCATGAGAAATTTGATTCGTGCATGCTTGAGAATGGCTATAAGACTAATGAATGTGATAAGTGCATATATTATAAAACTTGTGAGAATGCACATTTAATTATTAGCCTATATGTGGATGATTTACTTATCTTTGGCTCTAATTTGCATATTATACATGAGACTAAAAATATGCTTAATAGCCATTTTGATATGAAAGATCTTGGTGAAGCCCATTTTATTTTGGGAATTAAAATTACCAAGACTAAGGATGGTATTTTTCTTGATCAGTCGCATTATGTTGAGAAAATTTTAAAGAAATATAACTTTCTAGACTGTAAACATGTTGCTACTCCCTTTGATGCAAGCATACATTTATCTGTTGTAACAAATGAAAAAGAAGTGATTAATCAAAAAGAATATGATAACATGACTGGTAGTTTGTGACATGCTACTGACTGTACTAGACCTGACATTGCATATGCTGTTAGAGTACTTAGCAGGTTTACTAGCAAGCCAAGTCGAGATCATTGGCTAGCTGTGGGAAGAATTATGAGATATTTATCTGGTACCAAAAATTATGGTTTGTTTTATAACAAGTATCCTGCGGTACTTGAGGGATATAGTGATGCCGATTGAAACACTTTGTCAGGTGATTCTCTCTCTACGTTGGTTTTATTTTTACCTTGGGTGGTGGTGCTATATGTTAGAAGTCTAAAAAACAGACTAATTGCTAATTTTACAATGGAAACTGAGCTTATAACATTAGCTTCAGCATGTGAGGAAGCGTATTGGTTGAGAGATTTGTTACATGAAATCCCTTTTTGGGAAAAACCAATTCCTCCTGTATTAATTCGTTGTGATAGCATTGCTGCTATTGGTAGAGTGAACAACCATTTTTATAATGGTAAATCTAGACCGATTCGAAGGAAACACAGTAATTTGAGATCCTATTTGAGTAATGGCATCATAACTGTGAATTATGTAAAATCTTGTGATAATCTTGCGGATCCGTTAACCAAGGCCTTGGCGAGAGATAGGGTCTGGAGTACATCGAGGGGGTGGGTTTGAAGCCTATAAAATCATAAACCATGTATGAGGATACCCAATCTAGAGACCAGAGATCCTGTAACTAGGTTCAATGGGAAGAACGAATCATATGGTGGTTGTAAAAATACACTCTTTAATATTTTGTTATCCATCCCTATGATGTAAGTGCATTTGTCCTGTAATGTTAGAGGGTTGAGTTTTTATACTCTTAATGAAATTCTGTAGCTCTTGTTGAGTGGGGTGTGTCAATTACAGGAACATCCTTGACAGATTTCACCTATGTGAACATGAAAGTGGGGCCGCTTTTTATGAGAATAAGGCTTATTCTCAAATATGTTCATGAAAACTGGGATAAACACAGGGCCGTAATATGCTAGCTATTAAAGCTCATGTTAACACCTGGACTATTATGTGTGAGCAGTAATATTTTATTTCTCCTAAGCAGTCATAGTTCAAGTCTGAGACCACTACTGACTCTGGAGTAACGGTTGTTGTTTCACTAATGAATGTTCAATGTAAAGCACACATTCATGATGCATACTAGTCTATCTTTGTTTAGTAATCTCTCTTGTCCTTGTTGATATTAAAATGAGTGGAGGATCGTTGGACCGTTTAAATATCTTTTATTTATTTATTTATATATTTTTGTTTATGAATCTTCTTTTGTCTTATTCATGAATCTCATCTTGTTCATGAATAGAGAGTCATTGCTTTGGTGACCATTTGTCTTGTTCATGAATGGAGATTAATTAGAATTCATGAACTTGGTGGTGAGTTAATATTTGAATACACTCTCCCTTTCTCTAGGTTCATGGTCACTATTATTTTTTGGTGTATTTTGTAAGTTCTAGTGGCCTATAAGTAGTTCCTTCCATTTACTCTTTTCTACACCAATACACCAACTATTTTCTATACAAGAGAGATTACTAACAAAGAAGGGTGTTTTTCTTGATGGAGTTTTGGATTCACCATCTTGTGTAGAGTTAGCCTGAACCATACGACAAGTGGTCGGGCTGTTATATCCTGGAGGGGACAAGTCATAGTTTTGTGACTGCTGCATCGGTATTTGGGTTCTTTCTACCGCAGTGGGCTTGATCTCCTTAAAGAAAACGAGATATCCGTGCCTCAACCTGATCTATTTATATCTCTTTTTCTTTGCATTATTTATCAATAAAATATATTTTTTGTAATATTTTCACCAACAAAATCTTTCCCAATCATTGATCATGAAATGGAGTGGATCTAGATCCCCAATAATTAGTTTATTTAATTCTTTTTTTTTTTTTTTTTTTTTTTTGTAAACTTATGCTTAACATTTTGACATAAACTTTGAAAAAAAAAAAATTCATATAAACTGCACCAAATACATTAATATTCCTTTTTTTTTTTCTTCTAGTTATGAGATCATTTACACATTCAAAGATAAGAAAGAACAAAATAACACAAAAAAGAGCCATATAATAAACGTGAAATTGTTAATATTTGTTTTTAGTAAAAATTAACCTCTTAAACGTTCAGATCAACCATACTATAGAGAAAAAGTGAGTTAACCAGTTTCACTTTGGAAAGTGAGGGGAAAAAATAGGATGTAGAAATTTGGAAGGAAATTACCAATGTTAGTGGACCGCTTGACTCCATACAGAAGTCGTGGTGGAACGTGTCATGATGTCCAAAATAGTTTGGAAGAAAATTTCCTAACTATTTGTCAAATTAGTTTTGGAAAATGATTGGTGGCCCTAAAAAAGTTGGCCCTAATACCCCTAATTTCCATTTTTGGAAACTGTTTTTTTTTTCTTTCTTTTTTCCTTTTTTTTTTTTTTTTTTTTTTTTACCTAAAATGGCATTTCGGGGCATTCGAGCCCCGAAGTCTCGGGCCCTCAATCAGCGCTGATTAGTTTTCCATCAAGGAAAATGAGGAGAAAAAGTAAGATCCAAAAATTTGGAAGAAAATTGCCAATATTAGGGGACGACTCCAAATTAAGGTCATTGTGCACAAATGCCATGGTCTAATCATAAAAGAATAATTTCATGACGTGTTGTAATCTTATTTAGCATTCTCAGTGAAAGAATACGTCCGTTTGGTTATCTTTTCAATTATAATTCTAATTAAAAAAATTTTAAATTTATAACTAAATACACGCCTCAAAATTGAATTCAAAAATTATTTTTTAAATTTATAATCAAACACACAACTCAAAACTCAATTCAAAACTTATAACTAAACTCTATTTAAAGTTATATTTTATTTTATTTTTTAAAATCATAATTTATAATCATGATTTGAGTGTGAAGTTGTATTTTGAGTTATGAGTTTTGAGTTGAGTTTTGAAAATAGAAAATTTATTTAGTTATGAGTTTTGAAAAGAATTTTAAGTTATATTTTTTTAATTTGAACTGTATTTCATACAATTGTGCGCTATATATTTATTTTTTAAAAATATTTGAGTTGTATTTTTTTAATATTTAAAAATTTTATTTTTTAAATTTAAATATATAAATTTTATTTGAAATATTTTTTTAATTTTCTTATTTTAAATATTTTATTTTATTTTATAAATATTTTTTAAAAATATTTTAATTTTAAAAATATTTTTAATAATTTTGTATACATTTTTTAAATTTTTTTGTTACTTTTTTTTTCAAATATATTTACTTTTTAAAAATTTTAAATTTTTTTTATCACCATATATATCAAAATCATAACAAATTATTTGGCCAATACTTAAAAAAATAACAAAATTATTTTTCTAACAATTAAAATAAAATAAAAAATTATTTTGAAAAAATTATTTTTTCAAAAAAAATACAAAATAAAAAATAATTTTAAAGAACAAAATAAAAAATACTTTTTTATATTTGTTTTAATAGAATTTTGAAAAGAGTTTTGTTATGAGTTTGAAAAGAGTTTTGGAATTGAATTTTTTGAGTGTTTGGTTATAATTTGAGTGTAGAGTTGTGTTTTAACTTTAAAATAGTAAAACAATAAAATATTTAAAATTAAAAAATATTTAAAAAAAATAAATCCAAAAAATTTCAAAGTACATCTCAAAATTCAAAAACTCAAAACTCAAAATAACAACTCAAAATTCCTTTCGAAACTCAAAACTCCTTTCAATTCAAAATTCAGAAAATCAAAAAACAATTCAAAACTCATAAATAAACTTTTCTATTTTCAAAACTCAACTCACAACTTTACACTTAAATCATAACTTGTAATCAAATCATAATTTTAAAAGTAAACTAAACCAAACCGAATGGAGCCCGAGTTTTTCCGCAAAGAAAGGAAGAAAAAGCAAGATCTAAAAATTTAGAAGGAAATTGCCAGCATTTGTGTACCCCATAAAGGGAAAAAAACTGTACCGTAGGTCCGTAGTACAGTAAAAAAAATTATAAAAATATAAAAAAATATAACATTTTAATTAGTAAAGTGTATAAAATTTATCATTGAATTTTTTTATTTTATTTTTTATTTTTATTTTTGTCCTCACTGGGCAATAATTCTCCCTTAAAGTAATTTGATGATGTATTATAATCTTGTTGCAAGTGTCGTTTCGATTTCTCTTAGGTTGGCATCTCAATTTAAAAATGCATTTGGACTTGATAAGTCTATTTTAAGATCAATTTTGATAATTTGAACGGTTCATTTTTCTAAGACTCATTAAATACAATATTCATGTAAAAAGTCAAGAAAATTAGATATCGGTAGCTATAAATTTGATATCATATTTGTTTAAAAAAAATAGATGATAAATATAATTTCAAAAATGGTCATTCATTTTTGTAATACAAATCTGATTCGAACATAAAACTACTGATATTTGATCATCTTAATTTTTTACATTAATATTCTACTCAACAGTTCTAAAAGATGAATTGTTCAAATCACTAAAACCGATCTTAAAATGGGCCTACTAAGCCCAAACGCTGTCTCAAGTTGAGATGGTCAACTTGAGAGAAACCAAACCTATTTTACAACTCAAAGTTTCATACAAAATTGGGTTAAATTCATTTTACCCCTCATGGTTTGAGGTTGAACCATTTTACCCTCTTATGGTTAAAATATAAACAGAAAGTTTCCATGTGATTTTGCACTATAATGTCATCCTTAGTTTTTTTTTTAATCCAAACTAATGGAAGGTTTATCACACAAATCACTTGAGAATAGGTTTCGTTTTCTAAAAAAAATTAAGTAAAATTAACACAACAGAAAGACCCCAATTTCCTCCAAACCTAAAATTAGATTAATATATTAATTAAAATAAAATAAATTAAAATATAATTAATGATTGATCTAAAATATAAATATAATTAAGGATTAATTTAAAATATAATTAAATAATAAATAATAATTAAGTATTGATCTAAAATATAATTAAATTAAAATTAGATTAACATGTTAGGAATTACAATAAATAATTATGAATTTAGAATTAATCACTATAATCTAAAATATAATTAAATTAAAAAGTTAATAATTATGATAAATAATTGAAGGTTTAGGATTAATTGTGATCTAAAATATAATTAAAATAAAAAGTTAAAGAATTACAATAAATAACTAAGAATTTATAATTAATTATGATTTAATTGAATTAATGTTAGACATTTAAATTATGTGTATGAGAAAAGAAAGAGAAAGAAAATAACAAAAATTGTATAGGGTTTGAGGATGTTATAATCATTTCACATCCATAGATAACAGTGTTAAGAGATTTTAGTCTAAGAGGGCTTCTATTAACACCTACCTATTTTCTTAGGACTCCTTATTTCTTTGATCCTCCACCCAGCAAAATGAGTCCTTTCCATTTTCTCTTCGAGCCCCCACCTTAATACCAACTATACCCTCTCCTAAATCAATCTCCCAACCCAACCACTGACACTCCCAGCTAGGGATAGCCATTTCAAGCCAATCCGCGGGCCTGCCAGAATGGGGCGGATTTTATCCGATCCGACACTTATGCAGGGTGTGGTTGGATTATATTTTGCTCACCTATAACGGGGGTGGGGCGGAGGTGGGTATCATCTCTCTCGATCCAAATCCGTCTCAGTATAATTAAAAATATATATAAGTAAATAATACATATGTATATATATAATATAATTAGATATAAGAAAGAAATGCTAAAAGTTTGTTATTCTGTTTAAACATAAATAAATAATAATTTTAAAATTCTTACTATTTATATATATGGAAATAAGAAAAATTATTTAGTGTGTTAAGAATTTAAATATTTCTCAATTTTTTTGACTATTTAAAATGTGGTCGGGGTATCGCATGTATCGGGTATCCATGGGCGTGGGGATAGGGTTGAAAATTTCCACTTATGGCGGGGTTGGGGTGAGGGCGGGGATGGGGATGGGATTTATCCACTGGGGCCGGGGCGGGGGATGACAAATTGGCCCAAAACTCGCTCCGTGGCCATCTCTGCCTCCGGCCACACCCTCCTCTGACATTCCCATTTCCGGCGACCAACCCGCTACCATCGTCTATCCTCCGCCACCTGCACAGCCTATCGTCGGCGTCACCAAAACCTCTCTTTATCTGATTCTCGCGTTCCAATGACCATTACCACCATGTACTTTCTGTCCCTCTCCATCGACGGCATCACCCTCTTTCCCATCGTTGCCGACTCATCCTCAGACCAGACCCACCACCACCACCACCACCACCACCACCACCACATCTCCTTTAACCACCATCCTACACCACTCCCTTGTTGCCGTCAATCTAGTTTTGGATCATCGATCTGAGTTGCATCTCTCTCTCTCTCTCTCTCTCTCTCTCACTCGATCTCTGTTTCTCTCTCTCTCACTGATCGCATACGAAGTTGGTTAGGGTTTGAGGATAAGTAAGAAGATAAGAAGATAAGAAGAAAATGAGACCCCCCATCACTGTCGATTTGGGTCCCCTCTTTCTCTCGCGCTCTCGCTTGATCTCTGTCTCTCTTGTTGATCGTTCGTGAAGGTGGCTAGGGTTTGAGAAGGAAGAAGAAGATAAGAAGAGGAAGAGGATGATCGCGAGGGTGGAGGGTGGAGGATGGCCGGATCTGGTGATTGCGGGAAAGCTACTGGCCGAAGTAGAGGTGGAGATGGGCCTGGGTTGGATTGGGTTTAGGGTTGGGGTTGGTATTAGAGTTGGAGGGATAGAGATGGGGTCAAAAATGGAAATTGATGTTAGGGTAAAATTGTAATAAAAAAATATAGAAAAAGTAGGGGTTTAAAGAAAAAAGGTAGGGGTATTAGTCTAAAACCACATGAGTGCTTTTTGACGGTGGTGTTTGGGAACTTGGTTTTTGAGTTTTTTTTTTTTTTTTACTACAAAACAAATGTTTTACAAAACTAAAAAAAAAAAATAAATTCAAACAAAATATCATATCAAACCCCATAATCATTTCACTTTTTCTTTTACAAACATCACATCCAATCACAAAAAAATCCAACAATCTTCCCAAACACAAAAAAAAAAAAATTCTCCAATAATATCCTACAACTAAAAACACTTACAAAAAAATTCACTTCCCAAACACCCACTATATTTGAACCATAAATGGGTAAAGTGCTTTTGCCTCAAATCATAAGAGGGTAAAATGAATTTTGTCTTGGAATCAATCTTTTAAATATTTTTTTTTAGCAACAAAGAAATCTTTATTAATGAAATTCAGGTTGCTTAGGTTATCAGTGTCTCTATGCAAATTCACTCAAATTTAGTTCAAATTTTTAAATTTTTTCTTAGATACTTACTGAATTAAAAATTATGTTGACTAATCTTTAAAAAATTTCAAGCTTAACTCAAGTGACTTCAGTTGAACTCGTCTAAGTTTGCAACTCTAGCTGGAGCAGAGGGTTTGAAAGTTCTATGATTAAATTTGTAAAAAATTAAAAATTAATACATAAATTATAGTAAAATTATGAAACTTAAATTATAGATTTTAATCTTTTGTATTTCATAAGTTACATAAAAAAATCTAGGGGTTTTTTTTTTAAGGTCCCTGGTATTATGATTTTATAGCATATAGGACACCAAATATTTTCATAATGTCTAAGGTCCCTCAACAATATTTTCATAATATCTAAGGTCCCTCAACCTTGATCCAGAGAAATTTCAGTCCAGATAAATTTGGTCCAGAGAAATTTGGTCCAGAGAAATTTCAGTGCAGAGAAAATTGGTCAGAGAAATTCTGGCTCAGAGAAATTTCTCTGGACCAAATTTCTCTGGATGAGTTTCTCTACTTTTCTTCTCACTCACATCCAAATCATTGTGATTCATTAGGTAAGCAACATTGTTCAACTGAATTCAACTGGAAAAATTTCACATTGTAATATGTAAGCAACATTAGAATGAGATAACAATGGCAACTTACCAGAACCAGAGAAACTCTTGAAAAATCTGAGTATTTCTCTAGTTTGTTATTGAAATATCAATTGAGAATTTCTTTGGTTTATTAAAAATAACAATTGAGAATTTCTCTGGTTTGTAATATTTTTTGAAAAATTTCTGCAGGTCCAGAGAAAATCTATCCAGAGAAATTTCAACCCAGAGAAATTTCCATCCAGAGAAATTTCAAACCAGAGAAATTTGAAATTTCTCTGATTTGTTCAATTTTTTTGATTTTCTATGTTTTGCAAATGTCTCATCCAATTCCCAAAAATGGTGCAAATCAGAGTATTTTCTGGTGATTTAAACACTGGAATATCTTGTCAATAATTGCCTTAAATCACATGTGGTTTTCGTTTTGGGGGAATAAAATGAGCAACTTTGTAAAGAAATTTTAATCAACGGAAAAAAAAAGAAAAAAGAATTCAAATGAATTAGAGCACTGAGAGAAGAAATCTATGGGTTATAAAATGAATTCAATTCTCAACATGACATCATTACACCTTTATACATACTAAAGATTCAAAAAACATGATTTCCAAACCAGAGAAAATTCACAGAGAAAATGCCAAATTTCTCTAGACAACACTTGAGGACTAGTTCAATCCAAACCAGAGAATTTCTCTGGATCAACCCAGAGAAAATTCAGTTCAAACTAGAGAATTTCTCTGGATCAACCCAGAGAAAATTCAGTCCAATTCACTAATATCTTGATTAGCAGCTACCACAGTAAAGATAAAACAAAAAAATCCACATGCATCTTAAAACTTAATCTAGCACTACAGTAAAGAATTACATGACAAATCTTAGTTCTCCAAAATAATTTTTTGTTTGCTTCCTTCATATATCCACTAGGATGCTTTTCAAGCAAGTAGGCTGATGATGCCTTCCTATTGATCTCATAGGATGTAAATACCTCATGTAATTAACATGACCCTCAAAGTGGAGCCCTCTTCTTCTTGATTCATCTAGGAACTATAGAGATGTACACTTATCGCATGATTCACATCACTATTTCCAAGTCCAGATTACTTCAATTGCCAAATAGTGGCCTCCCAACTACCATGTTGACATTGAATGCAACAGCAATTCTGAGGCATTCAGAATATAAATTTTTCATGCAAAAGAATTTAAAGTTATAAATAAATATGTTTCTTGACAAACTTGATTATATTTGTCTATTAAATGCTGCCTGATTAGCACATGCATAAAGGACGAAGATAGAAGAAGAAGAAGAACCTGTAATGGAAGTTAGCAAGTCGTTGCAGTCTACACGCCCATCATCACATACAAAATCCAAGATTTGAGCACCAAGTTCACTAAATACATTATAAAAATGTCAAATAATAAAATTAGAACAACCAAAACCTGGTTAACTTAACATCGAGCCTGAACGAGGGAAACACAGGAATCAAAAGACCTTTTAAAATTAAGTTGATGAATGCCCAATGCGAGAACCACCTGTTCAGAGGGAATTTAGTATACCAATGTCACCAGAAATAATTTCCATGCAGTTCCATTACCACATCAAAATGCTAAACTCACCTGTAGACCTTGTTGGTCTTGGCCATTTGAATGTGAAGCAGAAACAGAGAGCCCATGTAGAGAGAGAAAGTGAGTAGAAAGAGAGAGGGAATGGGGTGAGGGACCTTAGACTACAAAAGAACAGATTGTGGACCTAATCCATTACTAAAAGTTGGATAGGGACCTTAGACCGATTTTCCCTAAAATCTAATTATTTATATTATTTCATATAAAAATATATTTTTAATTTTTTTACATTCCGTACGTGAGTGGACTGCTTGCTCCTCTTCATTAATGAAAATTCAATCCACGTAGAAAACACTGAAACTAACATCATAAAAGAGAGGAAAATGCATAAAGCGAGACTTTGGGTCAATCTTTGAAACAGCTGGCTTATGGAGTGTTCACAACGCTTCTAAAAATAGACTTTGGGTCGCTGTTCTGTATATTAATTCTTTTTTTTAATAAAATTAATTTTATTTTGGTAATTCAAATTTTTAATCAATCTTTGACCGAAATTGTTGATTACAGCCATATCATACAATGACCCAACATGTGGCCACTATGAATTGTAAATATAAGAGGTAGATCACTTTCCTCCTTAGCACTAATTCCGTATCATTTCCAGTGTCATAGAATCAAAAAGTGCCTTGGGTTATGGAACAGACTCAGCACAGGTTGAATACGGCTGCTGAGGGAGGAGACATCAAAGGCTTCGACAAGTGCATAAGAGAAGACCCACATATTTTGGATAATATAGATAACATCCCTTTTGTTGATACTCCTTTACACACTGCCGCCTCAGCTCGACGTACCGATTTCACCTTAGAAATGATGAACTTAAAGCCATCATTTGGTAGGAAGCTGAACCTAGATGGGCCAAGTCCCTTGCACTTGGCTTTGCAAAATCAGCACTATGAGACTGTGAGACAGCTCATAAGTTTTGACAAGGAGCTCATACGAGTCAAAGGAAGGGAGCGCTTCACTGCTTTGCAGTACGTGGCCCTAAGAAATGACAGAGTTCGGCTGGCAGAATTTCTATGTGCTTGTCCGGCAACAATAGAGGACCGGACAATTCGAGGTGAGACTGCAATGCATATTGCTGTGAAAAGATTGAATTCAGAAGCTTCTGAAGTGATGTTGGGATGGATGCACAGAACCCATAGACGAAAGATCCTAAACTGGATGGATAATGAAAGCAACACCGCACTGCATATTGTCCACTTTACAACCTCAGACATGCTATCTATCTATTCTTTGGTTTTCATTTTAGTAGTCTAGTCTGATAGTTTGTGTGGCTCTATTGTCGGCTTTTTCTTGGATAAACTATCAATAGGTCTTAATAGTTTGATTTATTTCCCATCAAGTTCTATAGAAAATAAGTCTTGCTAAAATTATCACTAAAAATAATTTTTTTGTGACAATTTTTTATATATGTCGCTAAAAGTTGACAATTAGTGACCTTTTTTTTCATGGTAAAACTTACAATTAGTGACTTTTTTTATGACAATTTTTTTCTATAGGACCTATTAGACAATAGTTTTGCTTATTAGGACCTACACGTAAGTATCCATTGTTTCTTCATATTTTATTTGTAATAACTGACAAGAAATTTTTTTTTTTTTTTTTTTAATAACAATATACACTTTACCCCTATAATCTATCTATCCATCCAGGGATATTCTAATATACACCCTTTTAAAAATAGTGTATTATATGCATCTGTAGTTATGTCAATTTTTTTCTTTAATTATGACTAATTTTCTTCTTTAGTTATGATATTATTTTAGTCATAACTCCTAAGTTCTTTAGTTATGTCTTGTGTTGTATTTAGTTATTACATTGTTTCTTTGTTTAATTATGACTCATAAAATTAAAATTATACCATTTTTCTTTTTAGTCATAAGGTGGAGTTGAACTTTTCATTAACACTCTTACCACTTAGACAACTTATATATTATAATATTAATCATTTACTTTTACTTTTATTTTTACTTATTTAAATTGTACAGATATCACGTGTGCTACCTCTAGTACAAATAGATACAGAGACTTTCACAAACTAAATTATAAACCTAATAGGTTAACAATAATAAGACATTTATACATTTCTTTTGTTTTTTCTGGAGATTATTATTTGTAAAAAGAAACATATTTATTAATTTTAAACCTGAAGAAGTATCGGTTTTAAATTATATAATTTGTAATTTTATAATTTATCTATTTTAAACATAAAAATGAATGGTTTATTTTTAAAATTATATATCATTTATTTTTTTAAGAAAAATATAACAAAATTATATAGTTATGATTATTAGATCAATCTAATTTTTTTTTGTGAATGATCTACACAAAAAACCTAACAAAATGAACGACTGTCAAAACGAATTCCATGATAGACCTTACGAGACCCAATTGCACCCTACAGTGCAAAAAAGTGTGTGGACCGAAGACAAACCCGAATAATTTTACATTACGGTGGTTTAATCTCAGTCACATTTTTTAGCATTTTTCAGTGCGCAGATTCTGTGCACTTATCTTTACTATTAAGGATTGTTTTGGAAATTATATTTTGGAAAATGTTTGGTAGCTCAAATTTTGTGGCTCAAATGGCTCAAATCTGTCAAAACGACGTCGTTTGACACTCATTTACACTCAAAACGACGTCGTTTTGAGGGATTTGAGCCATTTGAGCCACAAAATTTTGAGTTACCTAGCATTGTTGTTATATTTTTTAGTTACTTTTTAATTTTTTATGAAAAAATATAGTAAAAATTAATTTTTTTATGGTAATTTTTTAACTAAAAATTAAAGTTGCCAAAATAAGCCTAAGACACAAAAGTCAATAGATTCCACGTATAGTTATTAATAGGTCAGACTAATTTTGTGTCCTACCCCTAGTAAAAGTAATTACTCATAGGTCTTTTTTTTTTCTTTTTTTTTTTTTTATCAGCAAAACAAGAGCTTTATTGATGAAAAAAAGTACAATACATGTAAAAATACATCAACAAAGCAGGGAAATGCAAGAGCATTGGTGAGAGACCAATCCAAAAACAAAAGTACCCACAGAAAAAATACAGGACAGCTTCAAAAGAAATAACAACAACAAAATATTAGCAGCATCTGTTGCTGGGCTCCAAGAAAGACACCCAGTGGTTGGACACCAAAAGAATCACATAGGGTGCAAACTCCCAACACCAAACAATAGCATGAAGAAACCAAAATATCAGCAGCATCTAAAGAGACCTTTGATGCTGGACACCAAAGAAACCTCTGTTGCATTGAGATTTCATGAGCAAATCAACAAATTATCTCCCTATAAAACCTGTCCAGAACATCCCATAGAACTGCAGCAATCTAACACCCCAAAGTAGCTCTGAAGCAATAGCTGCTGTGAAGCAATAGCAGCACTGAGGCAATACTCTGACCCAAGCACCTTGACACAGCATACAGCAAACCTCAAACTCCTTGACACAGAACTTTTATAAGGGGAATAACAGATTACCACCCCCCATCCATCTGCATAACTTGCAAAAAAGAGGAATAACAGATCACCAACCCCATCCATCAACAGAACACAGCAATGCATAACTGATAATAGATCCCCACCTCCCATCCATCTGCAGAACTTGCAAAAAAGAGGAATAACAGATCACCACCCCCCATCCATCAGTAGAACACAGCAGACATCCATACCCAAACATCTCAGATATATAACTGTATAACAGCACCTGACTCAGGTTCTCTACTATGTGATGCACTGAGTAATGGACAATAGGCAAAGAAGCTCTAACCCACAACCCCACCCTCACTTTTACTAACTCACCAAGCTCCATCATATCTGGTAGATGACCATTGAACACAACCTCATTCTAAGCCTCCACGTTGACCACAACATTGCCACTGGGACCATCACCCAGATTTTCTTTACTAATTTCCTATGCTTAGTTCCCAACCACCAAGAAAGCACTCCATCCACTGTAGCAGGAGATACCCAGCAGAAATTCCACCACTGCAACAACCTTTCCCAAACCTTCCATATTTCAAGACACTATACAAAAAGATGATCTACTGATTCTTCCGCAGCAAAACAGAAGGGACAGGCAACATTCGCACTACCACCTAACACCCCTAATCTCTACAAAACAACTGCATGCAGACTTAACCCTTCATCTCCAAGCCAACCAACTCAAGAATTGGGCTTTAGGTGGTGCTAGATTATTCCATAGCATCCTAGGAACCTGCAAGCTAGTACCAGAATTTTGTTGAAGCCAAGCTCTCACAGATGCCACTGTGAACACACCAGATGAGGATGCTGTCCACTTTACAACATCACACAGATTATCATTCTGCCTGGGCACATCCTTTGTTATCTCTTGCAGCTTTCTTACCTCCTCTATCTCCCAAGAAAACAGAGATCTTCTAAACTGTAGTCTCCAAAGACCATCTTTATCCCTCCTCTGCATAAAGTAACTGAGCTTTTCTTCTTTCTCCATAGAAAGCCTAAATAACGTGGGGAATTCCTGTTTCAACTTCAAATCCATGCAGCACCTATCATGCCAAAACTGTATCCTACACCCATCTCCTACCACAATCTTAAGCTTTAAAACAAAAAAAATGTTACAACTCAGGATTTAATGCAGCCACACTCAGAATATCACTCCACACAATAGATTCCTTACCTTCCCCATTCTGCATTGGTAGCCACCTGCCCCCATCAACCCCATACTTGCTGACAATAACCCTTTTCCAAGTGACTCATCCTCCACCCCATACCTCCACCACCATTTTAGTAACATACAATCATTTGTTTCCTTAGCCTTCCTTATACCCAGCCCTCCCTTAGCTTTACTCAATGTTACATCCTTCCACTTTACCATATGAATCTTTCCCCGTAACTCAGAGCTTCCCCATAAAAAAGTAGCCTTCAACTTATCAATTTCCTTTGCTATTCCTTTGGGCAATTTGAAAATGGAAATATGATACGCCAGTAAACTATCCATAACTGATTTCACCAAGGTTACCCTACCAGCAAATGACAAAAGCTTCCTTTTCCAGAGAGCTAATCTTGGCTTAACCTTATCCACCACATGTTTCCAAGTTTGTTTTCTTCTAGGATTTGCACCAAGTGGTAGACCTAAATACTTAATAAGTAACTTCTGAGATAAACAATGCAATAGCGAAGCAAATTCATGAACCTGATCATCACTTATTCCTACACCACACACCACACTTTTATGAAAATTGATTGTCAATCCTGACATCACCTCAAAGCATCTAAGAATTCTTTTGACATTAACAATCTCCTCCCACTCTGCTGCACAAAACAGAATAGTATCATCTGCAAACTGAAGGTGAGATGGTTTTAACCCTACAGATCCAACATAAGCTCTTTTAATTACACCCAAACTCTTAGCCCTTTCCAGCAACAGCTTCAACCCTTTTGCTGCAATATTGAATAGGAAGGGTGACAAACACTACTAAAGAAAGGGCCTTTTGAGTCGATTTTTTGAGTCGGCAAATTTTACCGTCGCAAAAGGTAGCCTTTTTGAGACGGCACAGAGTTACCGACTCAAATACCAAACCTTTAGCGTCGGCACCGTTGGCCGACACAAAAAATTAATATTTGATAACATTATTTGAGTCGGTTGAATTTACCGACGCAAAAGATAGACCTTTTGAGTCGGCATAGACCTTTTGCGTTGGCAAATTTGTGCCGACGCAAAAAATTAGACCTTTTTGTGTCGGCAAATGACGCCGTAGCAAAAAAAAAAAAATTTATAGCCAAGATAGATATATATATATATATTTACTTGATTATATTTAATAAATATATTTATTTATACATATACTTTTATATTAATATTTAGTGTATATACTATAAATAATATATATCTCGTTTAATATCTGAAAGAGGTATGGTGGTGAAAGTGGATTTAGTGCGGTGACCTCGGGTCAAATTGTCCAAATGGTGTGTGTTCGAAACTTGGGAGCCTCAATAAGAAAATTATGAGTTAAATTTTTTAAAACATTTAACCACTTTTTGAGTCGGCAATCTACCGTCTCAAAAAATTAAAAATTTTTGCGTCGGTAGGTTGCCGACTCAAAAACTTTTTGCGACCCCGCCATTTTCGTCCCTTGAGTTGCCGTCAAAACACCGTCGCAAAAAGTTTTTGCGTCGGCAAATACGCTATTTGCGACGGCACGCTGCCGACTCAAAAGCCCTGTTTTCTAGTAGTGAAAGGATCACCCTGCCTCAACCCCTTTTGTGGGCAGAATTCATTAGTGGGAGATCCATTAACTAAGACAGAAACTCTTGTTGTGGTGACACAAGTTTTTATCCATCTAATCCATCTTTCTCCAAACCCTAAATTTGCCATCATGGAAAATAGATACTCTCAATTAACTGAATCATATGCTTTTTCAAAGTCAGCTTTAAAATAACTTCTTTCCCTTTTGACTTCTTCCACCATTCCACAACCTCATTGGAAATCATTACTCCATCAAAGATATTTCTTCCACCCAAAAAAGTTGTCTGAACTTCACTGATAACTTCTGGTATCACCTTCTTCAATCTTCGTGAAAGCGCATTTGCTAATATTTTATAAGCAACCCCTACCAAACTAATAGGTAGATAATCTGACAAACCATTAGGGCACTCTTTTTTTGGGACAAGGGTGATAAAGGAACTATTTAGTCCTCTAACCAGTTTACCATGATGGTAGAATTCCTTCATAAAGTCAAACAAGTCACTCTTCATCAACTTCCAACATTTCTGAATGCATGCCATGTTGAATCCATCCGGCCATGGCGCTTTATTACCATCACACTCTTTCACATCCGGCCTTGGCGCTTTATTCCCATCACACTCTTTCACTGCTTCCCAAACTTCTTCCATTGTAAACTCAGGTTCAAGAACCTCCCCCCTATGTACATTACTAATTGATGCAAAATTTCTAGACATCTTTGGCTTGGATGGCCACTCTTCAACAAATGCCTTTGAGAAATATCTGACCACTTCAAGCCGCACAAGCTCAAGATCTTCAATGCTAACCCCATTAACTATCACTGAGTCCCCCATATTTTTTCTTTGCCTCTTACTTGCACAAATGTGAAAATACCTCGTGTTCCTATCACCATGTTGAGCCTAATTCAACCTAGACTTTTGAAACCATAGCCAGTCCTTCCTTTTTCTAAGCTTCCAAACCAGATGCTTTGCCTCCCTTCTAGATTCAATTTCAATGGATGCCAACTCCCTGGATTCTGCAAATAAGTCATATTCATGCAATTCCTCCTCTGCTTTTTTTAGTTGTTCCTCAACCAATCCAAACACTTCAATGTTCCATTTTTTTAATTCAACTTTCATACCACCTAACTTTCTTTGCACTCTATAACCAGCCTAGCCTTCTACCTGATGCTCCGACCAAGCTTTTTAGCAACTGAAAGGAAACCTGGGTGCAGTGTCCAAGCATTAAGGAACCTAAAAGGTCTAGGCCCCTAATTCCTCTCATCTTCCATCAACAAAAATGGACAATGATCAGACACCAATCTGGGTAAACCCCACATCTGAAACCTAAACTTTTCCAACCATACTGCGTCCAGCAAAAACCTATCAATCTTATTCCACCGCTCCCCCTTCATAGAATTACACCAAGTAAATCTTTTGCCAAACATAGGAACTTCCACCAACTCCAGTTGGTCAACGAAATTATTAAATTCTACCATTCCTCTGTCTCTCCTAACACAGCTTATTCTATCCTCTATATTTCTAATTTCATTATAATCCCCTCCCATACACCAAGGCTTTTGGAAACTTGTTCTAATATTAACAATAGTGTCCCATAACACTGCTCTTTTGGACACATCATTAGGACCATAAACATTTATAAAAACACATTCAAATGAACTAAGAGCTACACCTGATAAAAGCAGGAAATTTCTATGGCAGGAACAATCCAGTAGCTGAAACACCTCTGGATTCCATATACTTAATAACCCTCCAGCACTACCTTCAGAATCAACAGCCATAAACTCCATCATCTCCCACGGCCAAAATGATCGAACAAACATCTCTTCCATACTACTTTTTTTCGTTTCTTGAAGAAGCAGAACATCCACCTTTCTATCCTGCATAACCTGTCCAACCCTACGCCGTTTATCTGCTCTTCCCAACCCTCTAACATTCTAAGACATTGCCTTCATTTATCACTAGTTTATACTCCAAATAAACTCCAAGCTTTTGGTCAATTAGGTTTGACCCAGCACACCTCCTATCTCATTTTCAAATCGTTCTTCATCTTGTTGCTCCAACTAAACAATTCTTTGAATTACTTCAGTCTCTTTGCCTTCATAGCTCATCCTCAATCGTTGACCAAGCTGTAAGGTTGCTCGTGCTTCCTCCACGCTTTTCTTCTTCCTCCTACTCAATTGACTTTCATTTGACAAAAACTGAGATAAAACAACAGTTGCTGCCCTGAAGACTGCTCCTCTATGAAACCCAGATAAGAACGAAGTTTGAACTCTCCTCTTCCCCCTTTCTCTGGTACCTCTAGCTCTTCCCAATCTCCTTCAATTACTAGCATTTCTCTCCACCGGTTCTGATCTGTTAACTATTAACTGCACATCCTCATTACTTGGACCGCCTAACACCCTTATTGGGTTCAGATTGGGCTGGGCCCCAACACCATAATCTTGGCCAAATCCCCTATTATTGACTTTTGCCTCAGGTCCACTTCGATCACCTCTTAACTGGGCCCCTTCTAACACTACCTAAATATTGATACTCGGCCAAATTTCATCAGACCCACTAGCGCTTTTGACAAACCCAGGGGTCACAATATCCTCTTCACCCACTATTTCCCTAGCTACTTCCCCAAACATTCTTCTTGGAATCTTCATCAGCAGCTGCTCCTCTAGCCAACTGCTCACCCCACTGTTTGGTTTCTCCACATTCCCCTCTGTAGCAACCAAGCATGTTTCTGACACCCGACTATCAGTACCTGCACCATTCATCTCACCCCTAAGCTGTACAGCTGCATTGATTCCATCCCTTGGTATCATGTTTGCTCTACATTGGTCCACCTCGTCACAACAATCCACCTCATCATCCCTGACCTTAATCCCTCTTGTCATATCTGTGCTACCTCTCTGATCTCCTCCAACACTTGAATATCTATCATTCTTCTCCTCACCCTCAAGACCGATTGACATCTTCAATCTATTAACAGAGAAGCTCTTACTACTCGCTGATGTCTCCAAAATCTCAAGACATTCACAAACCCTTACTGGGTACATTACTCCGTTGCAACTCAATCGAACAGTCCTATTGATAAGCTCCATGGATTTTGTTATGACTCGAATTTTCCCACAACAGAAAGAAACATTATTAATAGTGTCCTCATGCAACTGCACTACTTCTCCCCAGACAGCCCCTATACTTCTGAATGTAGCCACACTCCATAAATTAAATGGGACTCCAAAGCAATTAATCCAAACACACCGTTCTTGGATAACACTACATCCCGTATCCCACTCCTCCATTGAGCTGCACCATTCAAAAATCCATTCCTTTAGTTCCTCATTCTGCCTTTTCATCTCCATAACTGATGGGAACGTTAGGATTACAAGTCTACCTTCACTTGCTCTAATTATTACCTCCTAAAAACCCCTCTTCTGACATTCCTCCTTAAAAGCTGAAAAGGAAAAGAAGGTATGAAACTTGATTATCAAGCTTTCATCCAACAACCCATTACCCTCTTCTGAAACTTGAACCACCACTTCCTCTCTACCTTGTGTCACACCTTTTCCAACTACCTCCGCATATGATTTTAGCCCTCCATGATCCTGCTTAATCTGCTTTCCTCCTCTGTGATCATCCCAGTTCCTGTTCCTAACCATGCTTTGAGTCCTCTGATTAAATCCCCCAGGCTGTTTGATTTTGTCAAGGTCTCCTCTCTTGAACTCGGCCCCTTTAACCTTCAGAGCTTTATCATCACACCACAACCCATCCCCCCTTTGAACTACCATCTCAACTACAACCGAACAATCGTACCTTACAAAGCCAAACCTCGAACCTGTGATCTTTCTCCTTTCCTTTGGGATAAACACATCCTTAACGATGCCGAACTTTGCAAACAGGCCAAACAGGCTTTTCGGATTCATTGATTTAGGGATGTTATCCACAAATACTGTAAATAATTCACCCACCTTTGAATCCCTTGTAGCCTTGATCATTCCTTTTTGACGAAATACCAGTTGCCAACCTCCATGATCCATTTATAGAGAGCAATTAAGTAATCTTTGTTTGATTTTATTAAACATGAATAACCATAATTTCTCTTCTTTCACATTCACTCATAGGTCTTGTTACAACTACCTGAGTCCCATAAGTTTTTGTATAGATCAAAAAGTCCTAAAACTAACAATTTGTGATTTTTTTTTTGGTGACGATTTTCTAAATCTGTCGCTAAAAATGACAATTAGTTATGTTTTTCTGTGACGAATTTTCCAAACTGTCGCTAAATACTAACAATTAATGACAATTTTTATAAAAATGCCGCTACAGAAATTTAAAAAAAAAAATATGTGATAACAATTAAAGTGAATAAAATTTTTTAGTGCACCAAAAAGTTAAAAGAATTTATTGGTGCACCCATCTTCCTAATAGGATTTTCCAGTCATTATATGTTTATGTATAACATTGTTATCTCTTTTTTTTAATAAAATTCTTGGAAGTCCGTTTACCAAGAAGTAGGTTAAAAAGAAAAAAGGTTTACGATTTTGCATAAAACCATACATCATAATATTAAAATTAAATACAACAGAGTTGTTAAGGTAGTGTTTGGTAACCTTTACGTTTTTGTTTTATATTTACAAAAATTTTATAAATTGATTTTTTTTTTTTTTTAGAAAAACATAAACTGCAAACGCGTTTAGTTTGTACAAAAATGTTTGAAAATTTTTATAAATATAAACTAAAAAATATGTTCGTTCAGGCCTAAAATATTTATATTTATTTTTTATTTTTTATGATAATGGGATCATACACATTATAATTGAAAAAAAAATTATTTAAAAACAAATTAATTGAAAAAAATATTAATTGAAAAAAATTTATTTAAAAAAATTAATTGAAAAAAAATTAATTGAAAAAAAAATTAATTGAAAAAAATAATTAATTTTAAAAAAATTAATTAAAAAAAATTTGTTAGTCAAATTTTAAAAATTCTGTTTAAAAACCAACATAAACTCATTTTTTGAGTTTATGTTTTTTCCTTAAATTTATAAACTGAGACAACTATTTATAAATCAAAAAAAATTATTAAACATGTTTTTATGACAATTTTTAAAATTTTTGTAAATATAAACTAAAAATGAAATGATTACCAAACACGCCCTAAATTTTTTTAAGGAGACTTATGTGGAAGCCTTAATAGGTAGACTTATTGTCTATTAGATCATGTGATAATAAATGGCTTTTTTTTTTATCAAATACTATTAAAAAATGTCACTAATTGTTAATTTTAAGTGATAATTTGAAAATTTTGTAACAAAAGATGTCACTAATTATAAATTTTAGCGACAGTTTAAAAAAAATTCATAAAAAAATGTTATAAATTTTCAACTTTCAGCGAAAGTTTGAAAAATTCGTCACAAAAAAAGTCATTAATTGTAAGTTTGAATAACAATTTATAAAAACCGTGACAAAAAAAAGTTACTAATTATCAATTTTTAATGACATATAAAAAAAAAAATAGACTGAATAGTTTGGATCACCGAAATTAGTCTCAAAACCCAAACACTTTGTTTTACGAATAATGCTATATGTACCAATTAGTATACTACCTAGTGTACCAATTGATGATGTGACATAATTTAATAGGTTTTTGAGATTTGTAATGTAGTTAATTAGCGGGGTCAATAATAATGCCATAACTAGTGTTGGTACACTATTGCATATTTTACTGTTATATGCAATAAAATATGAGTTTGGCTTCCTTGACTTTGGTGAACTTGAGACCGATTTCGATAATCTCAACGGTTGAATTTTTGATTTGTGAATTAAACAAAATTATTGATTTGTGCCCATTTACTTTACGCAGATTGTGAAGTTATTACTTGACGAAGACTACGAGAACATAAATGCAGAGAATTTCGAAGGCTTCACGGCCCAAGACATCGCTCTACGACTTTATTGTGGTGGAGCCGAAAGAGAAATTTATGATCTTTTTTTCGACGCACATGTTTCATTTGGTTCATCACTTGGTAATAATATCTATAGTGTGGCGGATTTTTTAAAGTCGGGTGATGGTTTTTGGGAAGTTATATGCGGATGGATTTTTAGAGTGCGAAGTGGTTTGTCATTGGAGAATCCACTTGCCAGTTTGGTACTAATATTAGTGAGTGTTTTGGAAGTTATAAATGGATCGATTTTTAGAGTGAGACAAAGTCGTTTGTCATTCTCATTTTCAAAAAACGTATGTGGAGGAGCAGCATTAATAAGCATAGCAACGGCCATGACTTACACCACAATAGCCTCTTTCCAAAGTGGACTTAGCCTACCAGGCGGAGTCGTTGATAATAATCATAATCTTTCTATTAATAACGCCACCATCATGGCCACTTTCCAAACTGGACTTAGCCCTCCTGGTCCAGGCAGAGTCATTGATCACAATCACAATCTTCCTACTTCTAATGTCACCACCACCACCATCAAACTGTATTACCCTCTCTATTATAATTTTTTTTCACAGGACCACCTCTTGGTTCACTCTTAAACCTAGTGTGCCTGATGACGAACTGGGGGTTATTATTTTACTACATATTACCATCATTCTCATCTGGTCACATTTTTGACTGCCTATCCTTTTGTGCACTTTTGGCTCGTGTCAATAGTTTCTTTGTCAGTTGCTTTTGGAATGATATGACATGCTATTGATTGACACACCGTCAGAAGAAACGCTTTCAGATGCTGCAACGTTTGTTTGATGAATTAAATTAAAAAAAAAAAATACAGGTGAGCCAAAGAACATACATGGGAGTGGTGGTGCATGGAATCTTCAAAAAGACGTCATCTCAGATCATAAGTTGCTTCCTGTAATTGTCGCCTTCAGATTATTACCATATGTCTTTGTTAATTCAGCTCTCAATTTGTGCTTCACTACGGAGCTCTGTTTATATGCTTTTTGTAAAATGGGATTGATAATATCATGGAATTGCTCTTTGAAGGTGTGAATTTATCGATTCTGCTCTATAATTTGGAATATGATTCCAATTCAGCCTCTCAATAGCATTTTCAATTTTCAATGGATAGCGGGTGGATTTGAGTGCTTTGTGCGAACTTATTAAGGTTAGAATTGCTCTTTGGATTAAATCTCATTATCCATAGATTTTATTCTCGGTGGATGATTTTGTGATGAAATTTCAGCATATTCAATTATGTATCAGATGAAGGTGTGATTGGGGTGATGGCTTGATGAGGATGAACTGCAATGGCTGAGGAAGATGAGTGCTTCAGTGGATGGTTGTTTTGCTGCATGGAAGTTCATGTGTCCGGATGTGTTCTTTTCCCCCCGTTTTTCCCCTGTTTTTATACTGTTTGCTGTGGTACATGTCTGTTTGGTGCTAGTAGATGGTGTCAACCTAGTTGGAATTGTTATATTTTGCTATGATGCTTTATACACTCGCCCATCTTTATTATTGTGTATCACAAGCCCAACAACACCCTCTGGAAAACCCAACTGGAAAGGAACTTGCTCCTAAAAAAAATCATGGAATTATGGATTGGATTAATGATTACTACAATATTGAGTGAGATTATATATATAGGATTAGGCTTGTTTCTAGTCTACATTGTGGACTAGGCGGTGCTGTTGGGCTCGTGAGGCCCACCATGGATCATGTTTTGATAATTTGAATCGTTCGATCTGTAGAGCTCGTCAACTTTATCCTTATAAAAATCATGTTGATCGGATATTGATATCTATTTGATCGGATCAAATTTTTGTCAATAATTTATTTTGAAAATTATGTTTACCGTTGACAAAAATCTAATCTGATCAAGAAGCTATCGATATCTGATCAACGTTATTTTTTGTAGAGATAAAGTACTCAATGAGTTCTACATATTAAACGGTTTGGATTATCGAAACAGGACTCGAAGTAGACCTCCATGGGGCCAACAATAGGCTCCAGTCCGATCTCGGACTGGAGAGAAGCTTTCTTTATATATATATATATATATATTATATAAAATTATTAATATCATGGAGTTGTGGTTTTGGTAATCCCATGGTTTTTACCCAAAAATCGCATAATTAGAATTTGTATCTTATTTGATCTTATTTATAATTTTCAAGTCCATTTAGTTTCATAGTTTTCAAAAGGACCAAAAAAATCCTCATTTTTATTGTATCTCCAAATTTGGCAATACATAGTAAGGGTGAGCATGGTTCGATTTAGTTCGATTTTGAAATAAACTAAGACCAAGTTTTTTGAACATCTTTACCTTTTTGGCCATGTTTGAGGAAGTCTTGATTTTTTGCTTCTTTTGGAATGTTATGAAATAATTTATTTTGTCAATGCAGCCGAAATAGTCAATTTGGTAGCATATGCACAGAATAGCATGCAAAGAACACAGCTTTGAGTTTGTTTTGTTCATTTTATTTTTTAAGTTAAAAACTTTCAACATTTGTTCTCCAATGCCCCACTAGGAGCTTTATAAACTGGTGCTAGCTAATAACAACACTAGAGTAACACCTACTGAATGCCACTGACTATAAGAGAAAAAACAGAGCGACAAACTTTCATCGTCATCTCTTCCTCATCAGCAGCAGAAACTAGCAGATGCATATTATTATTAAGGAATTATATGAGTTATGCTTCCCAACCCCTCAATAGGGTGACACGTGCAACTCGGCTCACTTCCAAAGTGAACGCACCCATACGAAGGTCGCATCCATGGGTACTGCACATCGCCTTGATTTCATGAAAAGCTCTCCTCATGTACTTTTCAAACTCATGGTTCACTTTTTTCTTATCCCACATGAACCCTTGAATGTTCAGCAATACAAAGAGAAAGGGAGATATCAAATTATGTCATGGACTTAATATTTGCATATTTTAAAGCACGCGGGTAGATTTTCTGGCTATTTGTGTTACTTGAACCCACTCGAAGTAACTCACAGTCACACCACCAGCATTTGCATAGATGTCGGGCAGTACAACAACTCCTTTCTTGGATAAAATCTGCATAGGAGATGTATTATGAGATCGTATTTATATGTTTGGTATTTCGTGCCTCTTCACAAAGTATGTACTTGAAAGAACCATGGATGCATCATTACCTCATCTGCTTCAGGGTCAGTAGGATGATTTGCAGCTTCTATAACAAACTTTGCTTTCACATTAGCAGCATTGTCCCTTTGTAAATCAAAGTATAAAACATGCAGCGGAATAAAATGTTTAGATCATACCTTTTTTTGTTCTAAAACCTCGTGGATAAATCACGTGCTTCCTAAATCTAGTCAATCAACCCAGCAGTGAAGTGATATTACAATATTGAATATCACCCACACAAACCACAGTGCAAATGGCTTTGATCGTTATTTTGGAAGAGAGTCAGTATCTTTAAAAAAACAAACATACGTTGTTTTTCCACTTAATCACCCATATCCCATATATCAGATATATAATCTATTTATCTCATTTATCCATTTGTTAAATGAGATAATATCTGATATCTATATCATCTATCCATATCATGATATGATAGATATATATCCTGAGTGGCTATCCAAATAGGTTTGAATTCAAATTCAAAACCCATTTGGATGAGGTTCAAAAGGTTCTAAGGGTCATGCCACATGGGCGCCCAATTTCTAACATCTCCCACTTGGACATGAGTTGGCATGACACTGCCACGTCTCAATCTCAATCTCCCCAAAAATAAACAATCTCATACTAGCCACTGCACCGTGCGACTGCTGAGAACACCTGCATGTGGGAGCTCTATACTAGAAACTCAAAATGAGCCAGCATAGAGACATCAACCCAAAAAGAAAAGAAATAGTGTCTCATATACCCCAGACCCATCTAATTACACCGGTCCAAAAAACATCTCTAATCCCTCAAAAAAAAAGAGCATGTTTGACCCTCTCAATTCTTGCAATATATTCACACTCAATTCGCCTCTCATACAGAGCGATATGAGTTGTCGGCAGTGAATATACAACAGTGGTGTAATACTAGATGATCTTCCCTTTGCACTCATGCCATTTAGTTTAGGATTGACCGCTTTCCCAGTGATGTCCCTTAAGGTCGAATCATGCACGACCGCAGGCAACATACCAAAGTAGCAGAACATCAACCCCTTACCTTATGACATAGTCAAAAGTCACAAAAGGGTACATAAATGAAAGTCATATCAATAATGACACGTAAGACTCACACGGTGAGGAAGCAGGGATCCATTCTCTCACCTCATTACTCGGTCGCCAAGCACATATAGTATGAATACATGCTACGGTGGAGTAACTCTTCCATAAAGAGTGACGTCATACTCGATACACCGTACAGATATTAGTCTAGTCGCTTTCTAGCGCCTAACCCGAATTCTCTATTTGCTCGCCTTCTAGGCGCCAAATGAGATCTCGTATCTGGCTAATCATAACAGGCACAACATGGAAAGTGGGTACTAACATCCATGTTTGGTCCTTAACACGACCTCATCTTGGTTATAACCAAGGCGACATACATAGTGGATGATTTAAGCCTCTCTTGGCTCCAAATAAAAATAAACCACCAGTCTCATCCTTGCTCGCTCCCAAGCGCCAAGGGCGATTGCTCGTGTGAGTGAGCCAATCTTGCCTGCTGACATCATCATCTGCTAATCATTATGACACAAACCATAATAGTGTCAACATCCCATCATCTCAAAATAAGTGATCGATTTAAAAAAATTGACCACAGCTTGCGCAATTATAGATTCCAAACATAAGCCTTATCAGCACCTCTTGCGATAAGTATATACAACGGAATCCACCATGTGCGCCTCACATGAAATGATTTAAGATCACTACCTCTTGCGCAATAACCTCTCTAAAGATATTTTTGGTGACCAATTTGCGTTCATTCTTAATGCGCCCAACTAGCGCAGATGCGCCCAACTAGCGCATTGAATTTTACAAGGAGCAAATTAATATGCTTCTAATAAAGCATTTTATCCACAGTCTAATGAGCAAGGTCAATGTCTAAACAACTCAGTTAACCATTTATCAAAGATAACACTTATCATGCCGAATACGCCCACATAGCGTACTTTAGGCTCCCACAACAAAGAAAAGATCAAGGAATATAGGTCATCTGTTTCTCCCAAAGACAATCTGAGGATTCACTCAATAGCTAAGGCTCTGGCTTTTGCCGATAGGTAAGTCAATGGGTTTGCAATTTTGCATCTAGAATCGTTCTAGGATATTCCTTATGTAAGTCATCGAAGACAAACCGAGAATTTTCCTAAAACAATCCCTAAGGATCATACATCCGAGCATATGAATTACATCACCCATGTCCATCATATCTAAAACGGAGGACTGCCCATCCTAGGTGGCGACAACCTTTTAAATTCCTGGCTCATAATGACTAAGTAAGGAAAAAACTTCTTTTGGACCATTGATCATGCCTCAGTGGTCTTCATTGATCATCGTTGGCCTATCATGGCTTGACGAAATCTAAGAACCACTGTTTGGATAACTGCTTTAGGTTGTAAAAGATTTATTGGAACCAGCAACCTTTTGCGCTCCTAACTTTTCACCATAAAAGCAGAAGGTAAATCCTTACGGATCTACTTATCCAATTCTCTAATGAAAAATTGGGTCACAATGTCCACAAATCAATGTTCCGAACTTATGTCAATCATAGCCTAAGTCAAAATAACCTCACTCCCCAGGAGGAAGTCTTCTCATGGTCTACACTTTCCTCAATGGTGCGACCATTCGGTATCTAGCGAGCCTTATGCCTCAACAATGACTATCCAAATTACGCATAACTTTATAACAGTTTTGCGTCATAATGGAAAGTCAACCAAATTATAAAAATGGTTAATCCTCAAAGACTTTGTCTTAAACTGCGCAACATTGATCCACTTTCTAAAAACAGGGGACTAGAGCCTTTGGCATTATCCTAGGCTCTTTATCATCTTGCGGAGCAATCATGAATGTTTCCCTCTCAATCACCCAGTGATGACGTGGAAAATTTTCACATTTGCTACCACGCAACTAAGAATGTAGAGTATTCTGTTCTAATGGAGTAATCCATTAGTAGGCACATCGCTCCCACTGTCCCTAGGATATTAGAAATTTCTTTCCATTCTCAACTAGGCTACATAGAGCGCTATGCTTGGAATTCTCCATCTTATAGAGTTCCAAAAACTCTATTCACGTCACATTTACTAATAAAACTTTATGTGACTTAGTTACACTACCACAAAGCTACTTACCTATATGTACATGACCCGGAGGGTTTGCATGACTGCATACAATAATGCGCCACACGACCCTTTGTGTTTACAAGACAGCATACAATAATGCGCTATAGAACCCTAGGTCTGAACTTCGCAATCTTATGAGAAGTAAGATAAAGATAAGCTGCTTAACGGTTACAGATCGCCCATAGATGGCTCTCCGCTAACCCATTACTCAAATGGAGTGTAAAATCTGATATGGAGGGCACTTAGTTAGGGATATAGGCAACAAACTAGTGCAATTTCCAATTGGGAAACATTTTGCGCCATTATCCACCTATCATTAACAATATTTAATTCCTTATCTCTACTACACAATTATGTTGTTGAGTACTAGGAATAATCAATTTTCTAAGCACCCATCTCTCTTCACAGAGTTTTCTAAAAAATAACTCAAATAGATATTCGCCACCTTGGTCAAAACTAAAAGCATGAAAGCTGTTATCTAATTGATCTCAACCTCATATGTGCAATGTCAAAAATCATCTCAAAACTTTTGACTTATGGGAGATCAAATAGTCTTGACTCAGATGCGTATCGTAATCTATAAATGTGTCGAGATTGAGGCTTAGCTATCATACCCTCACACATATCTAGTCACAAATATCATAGTGGACTAAATGCGCCAAAACAAATGACCTTCTACGGCTTTCCCACTCACTTGTGCGCACCCATTGCGAACAAAGTTACACATTCACATGAGAGCAGGATGTCATAAGCGAGTGGGCCCGAGAAGGCCTACTCAAACCATCGTGTCATCATCTCATTAATGTGATTAAGTATAATAAGCCACTGGTTCATGACCAATGTCATAAACTAATTCCAATCATCTTAATGTGTGAGTTCTCAAAGATAAGTTTAAAAGGTTTAGGCCCAACTAGGTAATGACTCAGGACTAATTTATTTTCATTAGATCATAAAAAGATGTCATGGAGATATCAACTGCGCCTAAGTCACAAATTTAACTAGTAAGTGCTAATCCCCTGCACCTTCAAGTCAATTTTATTCTCCATACACTTTAATACATCTAGTTGAAAGATGACGATACTCCTCTTGCCATATCTATTTCTCGCTTCATAGTTACTTGCAATTAATTCTACTATCCACAAGAAGGAGAGAATAAGCTATCAACTATGACAGCTCCTGAAGTAACTTAAGCGCGAATTAGGCTAAAGAGTCTAATTCAACACAATGCTCTCACAAGTGATGCGTCAAATTCTTAGAGTCATAACAACCTTGTCGGCCTTGACCTTTTCATCACTATGCCGCAACGTTTGCGCTTAGTGTTAAACGTTATTAACAAAAACGTTAGCCTAGCTAAGGAATTATACAAAGAAGCCCCTCCTCATGTCTCACACTCAAGTGTGGAAACAGTAAGTGTCCAGACTTAGACAAGTTGGCAATGCTAATAGATTTTGCAGCCACTAAGCGCTAATCTTTTCACTTAGTGTTAATAGATTTTGCAGCTACTAAGCGCTAATCTTTTCACTTAGTGTTAATAGATTTTGCAGCTTCTAAGCGCTAATCTTTTAACTTCACGTGATATTTCAACGCACACTATTATAGTGCATGAAATTTTGCTCCATCCAACTCCCAATAATTGGGTAGAGAGCAAAACACTGCCCATACTGGTTACTCGTCTTACATTTAATGACTAATTTATTTAAGCTCGCATTTCTAGGATGACGTGACTCTTGAATGTTACTTCATCCAATGATGTAACATTATTTACAAATCAAATTACAAAGTCAATCCGCGCAGCTCATTAGTCAAGATCATATACTGATCTATTGAGGGCTTACTAATTTCATAACCCCAAAACTCGCCAACCAAAACTACGTAGTATGCCGCTAACCATAGCGCACACATTAGTTTTTATTGTGCCAAACAAGGCACCAAAATCACGGCGACTTTGAGTCATGTTTCCTTACTTTGGCTCAATTAAGGTTTGACCTAAAGTCTCCAAGACTTTTGCTCATCTAAAGAATGGGATTAGTTTGTTCACATTTGAACATCTCTACTAAGTCTAGGTCAATCAAATTAACTTCCATAAGTTAAATCAATTTAGAGAGAAATTCGCATTGGGATTAATTTGATTAGCATAATATAATTTTGCCGCAAAAAACTAAATTAAATAGTGACAATATTACACAAGTCGCAAGATCGAAAATCCGCTATGCTCGTAATCATCTCTTGCGCCACAGGTGACAATTATCCAAAATTTAATTTAACTTATGCGCAAAATATTGGTTTTCGGGAGTTAATCTACAAAGATTTCTTTCAACCGAATAACCTCCCACTGACTATGGCATATACAAAGCATGATAAATTCCATACAATAGCATCTTAATGTAAATTTACAAATAACTCATGCTATATTCATTTAATAATGGAATTCTAATAAATAAATAAATAAATAATCATGCTCCTCTAATTACAACATATTACAAACTCTAAAAAAAATATGCTGTATTAAATATTTAAATTATGCCATAATAGAAAGTACATCATCCTGAAATTTTCTGAAATTTTCTGCTATTTTCTGGAATTTTAAATAACTAATAAACACACATAAAACCATAAATAAATATTCCAGAATCTGATAAAATGCTATAACTATACCAGTAAATAGTAAACTATATCAATAGTCTACAATAAAAAATTCAGCCCCAAAAATTTAATCATGTAACACCAGATGCATTTTAAAGCAAAAATAATGCATTATTATTTCAGGAAAAATATTTTTTATTTTCATAAAATTTTCAAAATTTTGCAGAATGTAGAAAAATTAATTCTGAGTCTAACGGTACCAACCATGCTTAAAACAAAGCTATAACGAATAAATTATGGCCAATTAACGCAATTCAGAATTAAAAACAAACAAACAGAGCCTAAGGCATAAGCAGCCAAGCCGCAAGAGGAAAACGGTGCGGCTCAGCACCGGCTTCGAGCGGCTCGACGCACGGCTCAAAAGCGGCTCGGCGCTCGGCTCAGCACGCGGCGCGCGTGCGAGGCGCGGACGGCGTGCGTGCGTGGACAGCGCCGCCGACGCGCGCGTGATGGCGCGTGCAGGCGCGTCAGCAGGGCATCCGGCGCGTGGGAGCGCGTGGCTGTGCGTGGTGGCGAGTGGTTGCGGCTTACGGCGTCAGGTGGCGCGTGGTCTGCACGCGCCGCCTTCCAGGGTGCTTTCTGGTCCGATTTTTGTACTACCGGACTCCTTTTTTCAAAATAAAATCATTTATGGTATGAAAAAGGACATTAATGAACATAAAAAAATATTTATGCTCTTAATCTAATCAAAGTAGATTTTTTTTTTCTCCTTTACAAACATTCATGCATATAATGTAAACATACTCATGGAAAAATATACACATGATTAAAAAGAAACACGAAAATATCCATCAATGGCTCTGATACCAATGTAAATCAAAGTATAAAACATGCAGCGGAATAAAATGTTTAGATCATACCTTTTTTTGTTCTAAAACCTCGTGGATAAATCACGTGCTTCCTGAATCTAGTCAATCAACCCAGCAGTGAAGTGATATTACAATATTGAATATCACCCACATAAACCACAATGCAAATGGCTTTGATCGTTATTTTGGAAGAGAGTCAGTATCTTTAAAAAAACAAACATACGTTGTTTTTCCACTTAATCACCCATATCCCATATATCAGATATATAATCTATTTATCTCATTTATCCATTTGTTAAATGAGATAATATCTGATATCTATATCATCTATCCATATCATGATATGATAGATATATATCCTGAGTGGCTATTCAAATAGGTTTGAATTCAAATTCAAAACCCATTTGGATGGGGTTCAAAAGGTTCTAAGGGTCATGCCACATGGGCGCCCAATTTCTAACATTTTGAACTACTGAAGATTGGCTCTGATACCAATTGTTGTGCTTATAAGACCTGTGTGGGTGATTTTCCGACCACACTGCCCGCTTAGTAACCAGCTGGAGAGCACTGGCAGAATAAATGGCACCTGACTGACTTGCAACAGAAATATAAGAATCCCGCAGTGGTTTCGACCACCCGGGGACACTCCGACGATCAAGTCAGTATATCTCTCAAAGATAAATCAAGTACTAAACTTACAAGCTTGAGTATCAAAAGCATACCTTAGACCCATGGGGGTGCCTCTCTTTTATAGCCAATACAATCCTAGTCCCAAAAGGAGCCTGGCCCTAATGGACTTAGGATTACTGCTAATCTGGGACTCCCAGTGGGATTAGGATAAACTCTCTAAGAGTCTTATCTTTACCCAAACTGAAGTCTTCTCCCAATCTAGGACTCTTGTCCATATCCAAGTTGAGTTCCCTCTTCATTCTAGGACTCTTGTCCCCTATCCGTTTATCTCGGATTCCGATATCTTCGGAGGCAACCTCGGCCTAGCCGAGATGACCTCGGCACAACGACCAAGACACGTGGCACCTCGGCTGACATGTCGGCGTCACCTTGCCACGTGTTAGTACTCAGAAAATATATCCCCACAACTGCCCCCTAGGTTCTATTACCTCGGCATTCTGAGGTGATGGAACCTACACTGTTCGTTCATCTGTGCCCCTCTGTCCGAGATCAAACTTGCCGACCTCAAAGTTCCCTAGACGTTACTGTCCACTGGTGTCAAGAATCAAGTTTCATGCTTTCCAAGCTGCTTGAAATCGCACCTCCTAGCCGAGGTTCTGGTTCCATTAATTCGTAAACTCCAAGAGCTTTACAACTGCTCCACTCACACTCTGGTGAGTTCCCGATTTCCAGTCACCTATTTGACTCCGGCGATTTTCATATCGGCGTTCATTTCACTTTGTAGGTTCATAAACTCTTACTTTTTTATTAAGCTCAATCTTTCATAACTCTTCTGATTTACTTTAAATCTGTTTATTTGCCATCTGTTGCCTTCTATTTTCGTCTGTCTTCAAGTTTTGAATTGTTTGAATGCCTAGCACTGTTCTTGTCATATCCTCTTTCTGTTGCTAGCATCATGTCTGGGTCATTACTTTCTTATTCTTCACATACTTACTTAGTACCTGTGCACTTGGCTTTATTCTTGAACTTCGTCGTCTTCTTAACTATTTTTCTCTTTTTCATTTAATCCTCTGGCTTCTTCTCTTTCTAGCTCTTTTGCTTAAATCTGTCATTTGTTCCAAGCTTTCAAGCTTCTGCAACTGTCTTCGTTTCTCTCCTCCGGTGAAGCTTTACGTCATTCTGTCATTGTCATCAGACTTCGGCGATTCTCATTCCGGCTTCCCTCTTTCTGGTAAGCCACTGTTCCTCCTGGTTTTATTTCTTGTTGCTTTTCAAGAAGCTCTGCTTCATTGTTAATCACCATTGCTTGTTTTACCCGTTATTTCCAAATCATCTTCTTGAATACACACTGTTCACACATCTGTTGATTTCTACCACTATTCTTGGCTTGACACACTTGTGCAATCTTTTTGTTTTGATTTCTTGACAGCTTCATCATCATTCTTGATTACGAATTACATTCTTGTTTCTATTTTCTGTGTCTTTTTCCAGACTCTTGCTTTCAATCTTTGCCTTCAAACTCCGAGGTGCCAATCGCCGAGAAGAGCCTTGATCAAACTCTTCAGAAGATCGGGGCTGAGCTCGAGGCCGAGAAGGCTGCTGAGAAGTCTTCCCAACTGTCTTCTATATCCCGCCATTGATGCCGAGTAGTTTTGTTTCCTTCTTGAAATTGATGCCGAGGTAGTGGTAGGGAAGCTCCTCCAACAGACTGCCGAGGCTGAACCATTGTCGTCCGTCGAAGCAGATTAGTCCGACGTTCTTGCTTTCAGTCCCTAGTTCTTTAAGGTCTTCATTTTTGCCAACCTTCTCAGCTCTTAACAAGCTAGTTGGTCATCTCAGTTGATCATATCTCGGAAACGTCTTTCTGTGTTATCTCGGCTATACCAAACTTGTAAATTGCTACAAATTTCAACAAGTGGTAGACTTCATAATCTTCGGTTAACTCATCTTGTAATTTGCTCAAAAAAATTTCAACAAGTGTTAACATTCCTTGCTCTTTAATTATCATTCCTTCCCCCTACACCTTCTCCCTGTCCCCTAATGTGAACGTAAGTTGTACTTAGGATCACATTAGGGAAGTTGGCTTCGTGCCGTAGTCACAGACCTAATGTGTTCTTCTTTTGCCGATGTATTAAAACTTCTGGTATTTAATTCACCCCTTTTAGACCCTCTTTCTCTTGGCCTTTGCAAGCTATCATCGCTGTTTCTTGAAGCATTTATTCCTTTCACAATTCCGGTTACCACTTCTGGCGTGCACTTAGTGGTTCTAATGAAAACGACGTTTGACTCCGGCGAATCTTTTGCCGACATTTAACTTTGTGCACTCTTTACCTTGTAAATTCTCTCAGAATTTCAACAAGTGTTAAACATCATTTCGGTTTAACTTCGGTTAAGTATCATCTCAATTTAACTTCAGTTAAACATCACCTCAGTTTAACCTCGTTTAAACATCATCTCGGCTTAACTTCGATTAAGCATCATCTCAGTTTTTGAAGTTTTTTCTTTTTTTGTCGCTTGTACTCTTGTACCTTTTTGTTCTTTAGATAATGTAAGCTCTGCATATGGCCGATGTGCCTCCTTGTTCTTGAATGTCTAATTCAACTTTCGTTCTCTGAATGAAGCGCTCTTCGTCGCCCTCCTAAACGAGGATTTTCTTCAGTGTCTCTTCACTCTTCTTGGCTGGCTCCTTGCCGACATCATCTAGGACCTCCATGTCCTCGTCTTCAATCTCTGCCTTCCCTGGTTCCCGAATGTTGCAGGTAGTTTTCATTGCTGCCATGGAGCAATTCTTTGCCTGCAGTTGGTCTCCTCTCACTTCTTCAATCCCATGTTCTGTGGGGAACCGCAATAGTTGATGCAACGTTGAGGGAACTGCCCCCATTGCATGCAACCATGGCCTTCCCGAGATGATGTTGTAAGGTGAAGGCGTGTCAATGACGACGAATTCTGTTTTGATCTTCTTCTAACTGCTCTTGCATGATTCTATACTTAGAATATTTTGCATGTCTTTCATACTTTGCCTCCTTTGTGCGATCTTCTCGGGGTTACATACCTCGGGTATAATAGCTACAAAACTTTTACTTCGGCAAGATACTGACCTGCAAACTTTTCATAAATTCTAACAAGTGTGAAGCATATACTACTCAATGTTAACTTTGCAAACTTTTTCTCAAGTTTCAACAAGTGTTTAAACGGTGATCTCGGTCTAGCTTACTTGTAAATTGTTACAAATTTCAACAAGGATTAACATATACTGTAACAGGGATCAACAAGGATTAACATAACAAGTGTTAAACAGTAAGCTATTTGCTACGAATTTCAACAAGTGTTTAAACAACATACTTAGCTTTTTCCTCAACCTGTAAATTGCTGCAAATTTCAACAGATGATCATATGTCGGCTCAACATTATCTTGTAAATTGCTACAAATTTCAACAAGTGTTAAGCATCTTCTTTGGTTAGACCAACCTGTAGATTGCTACAAGTGTGCAGACTATAACCTCGACTTCACTTCGACTTGTAAATTGCTACAAATTTCAACAAGTGAAGAGAAACAGTAATCTCGGCTTAACTTCAACTTGTAAATTGCTACAAATTTCAATGAGTGAAGATAAGGAATCAGCTTAACTCCAACTTGTAAATTGTTACAAATTTCAACAAGTGAAGATAAGGAATCAGCTTAACTCCAACTTGTAAATTGCAACAAATATCAACAAGTGAAGATAAGGAATCAACTTAACTCCAACTTGTAAATTGCTACAAATTTCAACAAGTGAAGATAAGGAATCAGCTTAATTCCAACTTATAAATTGCTACAAATTTCAACAAGTGAATTAAGGAATAATCTCGGCTTAATTTCAATTAAGCATCATCTCGGCTTAACTTCGGTTAAGCATCGTCTTGGTTTAACTTCGGTTAAACATCATCTGGGCTTAACTTCGGTTAAGCATCATCTCGGCTTAACATCGGTTAAACATCATCTCGGCTTAACTTCGGTTAAGCATCGTCTCGGTTTAACTTCGGTTAAACATCATCTGGGCTTAACTTCGGTTAAGCATTATTTCGGCTTAACTTCGGTTAAGTATCATCTCGGCTTAACTTCGGTTAAGCATCATATTGGTTTAACCAACTTGTAAATTGCTACAAATTTCAACAAGTGATAAACGCATTCTTCTTCTCTGTGCCCCCCAGTGTGAACTTAAAATCCACTTGGGTTCTCATCATACATGTAGCTTCGACCTTGTCGCTGAGGTTTAATTCAAGCCGAGGTTGTCGACCTTGGTTTCTCTATTGATCTTACTTGGCTCCAACCTGAGTTTAATTTTCGGCCTCACATCGGCGAGCCGTTTCTCTTTTCTTGTTCCGACGCCTTTGTTCCCGGCATGTCCTCATCGGCCCTAATATACTTCTCAATTCTGGCCAACTTTAGTCTGATCTTATGTGTTTCCTTTTTATCTTCTGGGATCTGAGATTTGCTCACTGAGCTCTTCTCTTTTCGGACTTAAGTGCCGAGATCTTGTTTGCTAGAATCTTGGATCTGCTCACTCAGGTTGAGCTCTTCTCTTCTCAGACCTACTCATCTAAGCCGAGATCATGTCTTCTAGGATCCGGGATCTGCTCACTCAGGTTGAGCTCTCGTCTTCTTGGGCCTACTTGTCTAGGCTGAGATCATGTCCTCTCGGATCCGGGATCCAAGATCTGGAATCCGGGATCTGCTCACTCAGGATGAGTTCTTCTATACTTGAATGTTATCTCCTTGGGAGCGCTCATGCCCCCTGTCTTTGCATCCCTTCTGGAAGGGTCTTCGTTCCTCTGCAGGTATCTATCCTTCCATACCTGGAGGTCATCTTCGTTGTAGTATCCGCTTCGATCTGTTGTCTTTGGTGCATCACCTTCCTGGCCGGCGTCTTTCACTCCGTGACTCTGGTCATGAGTTTCTGTGTTGCGGTCGTCCCCTTCAACGTCGAGATCGATAGGTCTCCCACTCCCAGCAGGAGCGTTGTTTCTAATCTGATCCTTCTGTCCGTCATTGACCATCTATTCTTCTTTTTTTTCCACAGACGGTGCCAAATTGTGTGGGTGATTTTCCGACCACACTGCCCGCTTAGTAACCAGCTGGAGAGCACTGGCAGAATAGATGGCACCTGACTGACCTGCAACAGAAATATAAGAATCCCGCGGTGGTTTCGACCACCCGGGGGCACTCCGACGATCAATTCAGTATATCTCTCAAAGATAAATCAAGTACTAAACTCACAAGCTTGAGTATCAAAAGCATACCTTAGACCCATGGGGGTGCCTCTCTTTTATAGCCAATACAATCCTAGTCCCAAAAGAAGCCTGGCCCTAATGGACTTAGGATTACTGCTAATCTGGGACTTCCAGTGGGATTCGGATAAACTCTCTAAGAGTCTTATCTTTACCCAAACTGAAGTCTTCTCCCAATCTAGGACTCTTGTCCATATCCAAGTTGAGTTCCCTCTTCATTCTAGGACTCTTGTCCCTTATCCGCTTATCTCGGATTCCGATATCTTCGGAGGCAACCTCGGCCTAGCCGAGATGACCTCGGCACAATGACCAAGACACGTGGCACCTCGGCTGACACGTCGGTGTCACCTTGCCACGCGTTGGTACTCAGAAAATATATCCCCACAAGACCAAATCAAACACCAAACACACCCACCGAAAAGAAGAACACAAGGTTTACGTGGTTCGGCAATGTGCCTACATCCATGAGCAGCGAATTTCACTTATGGAGAGAAATACAAAGATTACAACGATGGAGGAAGAGGAGACACCACTCTCACTCTACTCACACTCACACTCACACTCATTATGTTGCTTACACTCTGATTACACTCTCTTCTTCTGATTGCCACACTTGAACCTCACCCATTCACTACCTTTTTATAGATACAATGGGAGAGCCAAAATCTTCATAGCCATCGACAGCATTTACAGCAGCCGCTAACAAGGTCTGAAGATCAGCCACTCTAACATGGACTAGCTTGGCTGAACCTTTACCCTAAAACTTTAGCTCCTTTATTTGTCTAGTTACATGGCACAGTTAATATGGGTTTGAAGTTCTAGAGATATCATAGACTCAAACAAAATCTAGTTGGATGTGTGGACTCAGAGTATGTTGGTGACTTGGATAAAAGCCGGTCGACTATAGGAAATTTGTTTACTCTTGCTAAAAGGCCGATGAGTTTGAGTCAACATTACAGTCAACGGTGACTTTGTCTACTACAGAGGCAGAGTATGTAACGCCCTAAAAAATAATACATAAAACCCAACATTCTTGACATGCATAGATATAAGAGAAATAAACATCTTTACATTCATCAGAGTAGTTAAGTACAAAAGTATTACATGTTGACAACAAAAGTAAATGCCCTATGGGCTTACAACTTTCTAAGCCAACACTTGGATACAAAAGAGAGTACTAACTCAAACACATTAAGCCATCGGCTTGAATTTACATGTAATACACAAAAAGTAAACAACAAAAGAGTCTTCAACTCCCAGAACCTCCCAAGCTATGTCCTTGGAGGTGGCATATCACCTGAACCTGAAAATGATGTCCCATATAGGGTGAGCCAATGCCCAGTAAAGATATACTAAACCAAATATAAGAATTAACTAAAACAATAGCATTCGACAGATAGTTAACCCTTATAAACCGATTTACCACATAATCCAATTTCATGACACAATGTCCATGTTTCATTTCATATTTCTTTATTTATACAATTTCAATTCATAATCCTGGCTCAGAACTTGGCCAAACAATTCAATGAGATTATAACTCATATTATAACGCTTCCATATTTCACAATTCACATGAGATAACAACTCATAATGAAACACTTCCATACTTCAATAAGTACACATATTTGCTGTACTAATGTCATATTAAAATACTTTCATACTTCATAATAGATACACATATTTGCTGTATCAATGGAGTCCATCCCCTATCTCCTCCCAAATAATATCTAGTTTAGGAGTCCATCCCCTATCTCCTCTCAAACCGTGGAGTACATCCCCTATCTCCTCCCACACAATACAATGTATATAAACACTTATCATATACAATAATCAATCAATACACATATTTGATGTATTATTCCAACCGTCATATTCAATGACATAACACGTTCGATTAGTTTCAATTTTTCCTAATCAACATACAGTGTCTACAACAATCAAGACTATCCTCCACCGATAGCCCAAAGCAGTTAATTCCCCAATTTCATTATCCACAACTCAATCTCATAATTCCCCAATTTCATTATCCACAACTCAATTTCACATTTCCCTAAATTAATTATTCAAATTAATTATTCAATACAATTACGGCATTTTCCTCCTTTTTCCCAATGATAGCCCTAAGACTCATTTTTCACCCATAATTTATAAACAACCTCCATTTCAAGTATATAACTGTAGACGTCCTTGAATGCCCCGGGAGGAACGAGCTCCCGTTTTGTTCATTTTGGGGTCACTATAGCTCAGGACTCTCAAATTTGTCACGGTTCTAAATCTGAACCAAAGAGTCCAAATCCTGCAAATCGTTTTGAGAAAACAGATTTTGAAAGAAGTGCCAAACATGGACTGCTTTGCCAGATACAGAGTCGGCACCTAAATATTTTATTTCTGGAAATTTAGGAAACCCTGACTCGGTGCCAAAGGCCACGTGTCCGTCATCACCAAAGTTGCCTCGGCTCGGGAACTTGGGTACGATTGGGGAAGGTCACTTCGTGAGCACCCCCGCTCGCCCGGTCAGAGACCGGCCTCTACTAATCATGATATCTATTTTTGAAAACATTGTATGTTCTTATTCTGGTTATTAGCCTATATTACTATGTGATGCGCACAGCATACAAGTATAGACTGAGTCGCCTGAATTGGAACAAAACATTTCATGTTTGTTTGTTTGAAAATGGTTTGATGGTGCTACCTGCAGGTAGGCTAAGACGTGGATTTGCCACCCTCGGGTGGGCTTAGAAAACAATGGTTTTGCCACTATCTAGTGGGCTTAAAACAAACATTTGATGAATTGTTTCAATCCAAATAACCCAACCTTCACCCACAGGCATTCAGGCAGTTATATCACATAAGCAAATAGCCTCATGGTAAGCATGCTATTCATGGCAGTCACTCACACGCATGCAAGGATGCTAAAGCATAAAAACTCACCGAGTACTCTAAGCCAAAACAGAAACTCATTAGAAATCCATGCATGAATCCTAAGTATACAGAAATGCCTAATACAACACATGCAAAATGCAACTATAGCCGGCTCGGCTATTCTAAACATGGCATATCAAATGCAACAGTTAACAAGTATTCAACTTTGAAATTGAAATACAATGCAGTTAGTATGATGCGCCGAGCCCGGTGCATGCAAAACAGATGAATGATGCAAACATGCTGTCATACTGTATGCTAATTTAAATATGTCCTAATCTAACCATCATAAGCTGGTAAATAAAAGGGAAGAAAGACGTGGGATTGGAAGATATACATCACACTCACCCACACTTATTACAATTATGCCCTCGCACAGAGGGTCCGAATAAATATACAGTCCCGAATAAAAGAATATTACAGTCCAAATATTACAGTCCGAATAATATACAAATTTCTAATTAATTAATTAAATTAACTAAGAAAGCTGTAAAACTGGCGTGCAAGCCAGGGACTGCCTTGCTTCTGATGAATGATGCATGTCTGGGCTGCCTTGCGCGGAAATCCACTGGGATGCCCCAATTAGCCTCTGCTTTGTGATTTTTCTTGGAAAGCGCGCCAAACTCCGGAAGTTTGCTGATTCTTCATTTGCTGCAACAGAGAGCAGGAAAGGGGCATAGCAATGTATTTTCACAGATATATGCATGCCTCGATCCTCGTGCCACCAATCACGCATATCGATGCATGATGGCAGAGGAGTCGAAATGTGCAACTCAATATAGAATGAATGCACGTATAAACACAACAAGAACCTAACTCCATCATGGATGATCCGGAGCGTCAGTGACTAGGGAATTGAGACATGTTTCGTCACTCGGAGTACGAAACGCACCTCGTTTCCCGTGCCCGGGCTAACTTCTATCCCGAACATGATGCAATATGCATGATATGCATGAATGCAACTAAGATACAGCCTAGCATGCACAATGCTATGAAAATGAGATGTCTCGAAATGCGTGCACACGAGCACGCAAATCGAGAAAATGACATACGCAATGCAAATGACATGGAAATGTAATATGGACTTACACTAACATGAGAGAGCCTCAGCCACACTCACATAAGAGGCCGATGGATGAAAATGAAGTGCCTCGAAACGCGTGCACACGGGCACGCAAATCGAGACAATGGCATATGCAATGCAATAAGGCTAAAATGGCATATAGAATGCAATCATGGACTTACACTAACATGAGAGAGCCTCAGCTACACTCACATAAGAGGCCGATGGATGAAAATGGAATGCCTCGAAATGCGTGCACATGGGCACGCAAACCGAAGCAATGGCATACACAATGCAATATGGCTAAAATGGCATATAGAATGCAGCATGGACTTATACTACCATGAGAGAGCCTCAACCACACTCACATAAGAGGCCGAGGGATAAAAATGAAGTGCCTCGAAATGCGTGCACACGGGCACGCAAATCGTGGCAATGGCATACGCAATGCAATAGCATGGAAAATGATATGCAAACATGCTAATGGAATTTCAGCACTGAAATGTGGGGGAAAACAGCCCCGAAATGGGGCGAAAGTGCACCCGATGCATGGAATAGTCTCGAAACATGAATTTTGGCACCCGAAATGGCCTATAGCCATACCAAACATGCACAATATGGGCATGCAATGAATAGATAGTATCAAGGCAGCCCCAAAATTAGCATTTTACCAGTACAAAGCATGGCCAAACAGCAAACATAGATAGGGCAAAACTAGTATGCAAAAATGGCCCTAAATATGAGGTTATGAAGCAACTCACAGCTGCTGACCCCAAACAGGTTAGGGCCCTTCAACAACATTGAAGAGGGGCCCAAAATATGCACATTTATAGAACTGTAAAAACCCCAAAATCAAACATAGATATGGCTAAGCTCTTATGCAAGAAAATGGGCCAAAAGGTGGCCAAAGAAGCAAGTATACAAAAAATTCATCAAACAGCCAAAGACCCTTAACGAAGCATGAAGAATGGGCCAAAATAAGACTATTTTCAGTACTGTAAAAAGGCCAAAAACAGAAGCACAATGGGCTGCCAAAGCATGCAAGAAAAGGGGACCAAAGAGGGATATAACATGAAGTGGCAGATGGAGGTCCCAAAAAGTGATGAGCCCTTCTTCAATATTGAAGAGGGGCTCAAAATAAGCCTATTTACAGTTCACATCATGCTCCAAAACAGATCACATGTAGGCCAAAAATAACATGCAAGATTACGGTATTTAAGAAGGATATTGAAGCAAGTGCAATATGGGGGCCTCAAACAGTGTTGAGCCCTTAAGCAAAAGTGAAAAAGGGCTCAAAAGAAGGCCACTCTCAGTTAGGGCCGGAGCTCAAAACAGTAGGCATATATGGCTAAGAAATGTTGCAAAAATAAGCTCAAAAAGAGGGGATTGATACTCACCCTTGAAGACCAATGCTTTTGTTGCTTCTTGGACCAACTTTGATGACTCTAAGCTGCTGGAATTCTTCCCCTTGCTGCTGGAATGGAGTGGTGATGGTAGAGCTTGATGATGATGGAGAAATGGAGCCAAAACTTGAAGGAAATGAAGAGATATGTATCTATATCTTCAAAGCAATTCTTGTAACCCTCTCTCTTGAGTTGGGAGGCCAGCAATATATGCAAGAGAGGGAGAGAAGAGTCTAGGCAAAAGTGGAGGGAAATGAGCCTTCTGTTCCCTCCAAAAGGGTCCCCCGGATATAGATATTTTTTGGGGAAAACCAAGGCACAGCTGGAAAGCACACATAGTGAGGAACATGGCCAGCCACCTTTTGGAGTTGAAGGTGGCCGGCCGGCCACTTCCCCTAGCCGGCCGGCTAGGTCAAAGGGAAAAAAGTGGCCGGCCACCCCCTATGATGAAGCCCCAGAAGTTAGCTTTCCAATGGCGCAAACCTTGCATTAAAATTCCTCCTGTAGAAAAAGTTATGCCCTTTTCCGTGAAGACGCGCAGATTCGGTCCAACCAGACTTCAACCAACCACATCTCCCCCCCCCCCCGGACTTGGACTTGGGAGATTCGTGAGTAAAAAATGAAGCCCCGGAAGTAATCTTTCCAATGGTGGTGGCCTCATATCTTAATTCCTCTTGTGCAAAGAGTTACGCCCGTTTCGGTGAAGCCGCGCAAATTTTTCTCCTTTCCGGATTCATGCTGAACCACTTTTGACCAAAATGAAGTTGGCTTTTCAGCAAAATTGCTGGCCTCCCACCCTCCTACAAGCTTTCTAACAGTGAAAATAAGGTCTCCACCAAAAATGAGCCCAAACCGATGCAAAATGAAGGTTCGGGGGCCGAAACGCGCAGCCCGAGGCCCCGAAAACTGGCTGTTAGGCACCGGGAGTGGTGTTCGACCACGAAGTGGGTCTCTCAGATCTCAGTGTCCCTCAAAAGGGAGAAAATAAGACACATGCCCAAAACCAGAGCAAACGGAGATGGTTAGGCGGTCCCGAACCGAGGCACATGGCCAACGGTCCCGAAAAATCGGAAACCGGGCTCCGAAATGGACAAAATGGCCTACAGCCACAAAATATAGCCCACGGCCACTGAGAGATGGTCTACGGGACCTCTCCCTCCCCTCAGGAAAAGAAACAGAGAAAACCGAGTCTGGTTCGTAAACCGAGGCAAGGCACAGAAGAGGGTTCGGAAGTCCGAAGGCGGGGCTCACGGCCGCGACTCTGAAACTTCTGAACAAGCACATTATGCAACATCACCAAGCGCTCAATCGATGACGTCTGAGTCTTAAGGTCGGTCAAAAATGGGGTGTCTACAGTTGCCCCTCTTTGACAGAACTCGGAAGTCATAAGTGACGGGAGTGAATGTCAAAGCCCAGAGACGACCCATTTTTGACGAGGCCGAAGACTTAGACAAACGTACAAAATAAACAGAGATGTGCCCGCAGTCATGCCCGCAGGCAAGGGGGCAAAATGCAAAATGATATGCAAGAAGATTTTGAAGATTGGACTTATACGCTACGCGAAGCCGGTTTGAAAATTGAGGATTCATGCAATGCACTGTAATGTAGTGGCTAAAATGCAATGTAATAGCTAAGAGGTAAAGGTACCTTACAGGGGCAATTGGCAATGACTTCCCTCATGTTGCTGGGGATCTTTCGCTTCTCTTTGGTTGAACCACAGGTACTACTTTTCTCCCTGACTATGGTCACAGCTTTCTCTATTCTCCAACAGGGTGACAGACTAGGTTGGATCAGTATCCAGAATTGAGGTGCATACAGATGCTATCTCAATCTATGGGGCTGCCATACAGATTTCAAGCCGAGGATATACCCCTGGGTATTTAAACCAGACTTTAATCTCGGAAACCCGAACCTTTGCGTTCTAGGCATAAGCCATTCGAACTCTAGTTTCCACCGTCTTAGTTGGTCTCCTAGGAACTCACAGCAAACACAGGCAGGTGGCTATACCAGACCACCAGAAGTCGTTCGGGCACGACAAACACCAAAGGAATTGCACCTTTAGAGGAGCTAAGGTCTCCTAGACCGGGGAGTGCACAAGACAGTGCGAATAAAGATGCAGGATTTAAGGTCTCCGTAGACCGGAGGATTTAAGGTCTCCTAGACCACAGAGTGCACAAGACAGTGCGATGCAGAGTGAATGCACAAAACAGTGCTAAACAGATGCACAAAATAGTGCGATGCTAAAGGTGTACAAAACAGTACGAGCAAGGTGAATGCACAAAATAGTGCGATACAGATAAGGTGCGCAAGATAGCGCGATACAATGCACTAACAAGTACAGGTGAGATGCGCAAGATAGCGCGATGGAATGCGTGCAAAATGCAAGTAAGGTGCACAAAACAGTGCAATGCGCAAGAAAGCGCGAGTGATTTGAAATGCACAAGAGAGTGCGATACGCTAAACAGCACGATTGATTTGAAATGCACAAGACAGTGCGATACGCTAAACAGCGCGATTGATTTGAAATGCACAAGACAGTGCGATACGCTAAACAGCGCGATTGATTTGAAATGCACAAGACAGTGCGATACGCTAAACAGCGCGATTGATTTGAAATGCACTAAACAGTGCGATATGCTAAACAGCGCGATTGATTTTGAAATGCACAAGACAGTGCGATACGCTAAACAGCGCGATTGAAATGCAATGCACAAAATAGTGCGATACGCTAAACAGCGCGATTGATATGCGATGCACAAAATAGTGCGATACGCTAAACAGCGCGATTGATTTTGAAATGCACTAAATAGTGCGATACGCTAAACAGCGCGATTGAAATGCAATGCACAAAATAGTGCGATACGCTAAACAGCGCGATTGATTTTGAAATGCACTAAACAGTGCTAGTGAGATACAAAGTGTAAGTGCACAAGATAGTGCGAGTGAATGCATGTTCTATGCAAATGAGGTGCATTTTCTATGCAAGTATGGAAGAGTGCATTTTCTACGCAAAAGATATGAGCATTTTCTATGCAAGAAATAGGAGCATATTCTATGCAATATTGAAAGCAAATTCTATGCAGAATCGAAAGCAAGCATATTCTATGCATGAATCATAACGATGCGCGGCACGCATGTCACAGAAGTGTATATGAAAGTGTACATTCTATGTAGTAGAGGAGCATCAAATATGTACTCTTGGTGCCTCTGATTTACCTTTTAGAGGACTTTGCAACACACTCAGCTCAAAAAGGGCACACCCTGTTCATATTGGCGAGAGATAACATCTGCTGCTGCTGCTTTAATTGCCGTTCTGACTTGAAGCATGCTTAAGCTTGGAGTAGAGGCACACTCATTCTTCGGGGCACTGGCAAGGCCTGAAGAGGTACATATGGAATGCAATCTCAGAATTTTCTGAAGGTGAAACACACTCAGATGCTCAAAATTTTCCCTATTTTCTTTTGCTTCGTAGTCCGGAACTTATATAGCTTCAGATAGGTCCTTGTTTTACCGTTCACACTTATCGGGGGTGGGCCCTGCAGTTTTATGAAAGAACAAATCTTGTTTTGTACAAATGTGGAGAATGGCACAACACTCTGAGCACAAGATGATTTTTTTGAAATTGAGAAATGAGTTCTTAACCGGGTATTGAGCCTACGACTGCACACAGTGAAAAAGACTCAGCAACGGAAAACAAAAGGTAAACAACCTAAACACATCGAGTAACACTCGAAGCGACTCACAACAAGAATCAAGACAGACAAAATAAAACACAAGACTCAAATGTGCACATGGAGCCTGTTTCCCCGGGTATTGTTTCCCACCCTTTCTTATTTGTGATCCTCACATCACTCGGCCCTCAAGCTCTATTTTTCTGAAAAAGCCCTCTTCTCACTTTTTCTCTCATCGCACATCTCTCTATTCTTTAATCTCTCGTTTTTTTTTTCAATCCCTCCCCTGGGCGGTTGATGGATAAACAAGAAGTCGTGGGCCCTTGCCCCTGGTATTCTACCAGCTTTTGATTCTTGTTCACAATAGTGAATTTCTTTCAAAGAAGGGCTGCGCTACAATTGGGTGTGTAGCAAATCTGCAGCTGACATCGGTTGACGATGCTCTGCTGGGGAGTTTGGACGTGATCAGACTTGTCTAGATAAAGGAGTGGAATATCTTGTCCCGTTCCGGTTCGTGCTTCGCACTTGGCTTGATACCTTGTTGCTTGGAGGATGAGGGAACCTTCAGCCGTTTTGTGATCAGCCTCAGTGGTGCCCTTTTCTGGCGAATATGGTGCCCTTTCGGCAAGTAGAGTTCCCTTTCTGGCAAGTAAGTTGACAACAGGAGGAAGACAGAACATCTGACTCAACTGTGCCCCTATTTCATCATTTTGACCATTTTTTATTTTGGTTTTAAAACAATTTTGACCAACATGAAAGTTAGATTAACATGCTTGTTCAATTTTTGATTTGAAAATCATGCAAGTCAGGCTATGAGCACTGAAAATTTTCCTTTTTTTGGTCCAAGAAATGGTCCAGTTTTTGGAAAAGATGAAACAATTTTCGAGAAAATTAGTCAACCTCAGTAAAAATTCTCAAAGACTATTTTCGCAAACGACCACTGCTGAATGAGCACGGAACCTACCCTTGAGACACACAACCTCGGATCTGGACGAAAATTGCCCCCTTGCTCGAAGAGAGCTGCATGGCAACGGAAAGTTGCCCCTTGTTTGAACGGCGCCACGGCGCATTGAATGGCAACGGAAAGTTGCCCCTTGTTTGAACGGCGCCACGGCGCATTGAATGGCAACGAAAGTTGCCTCTTGTTTGAACGGCGCCACGGCGCATTGAATGGCAACGAAAGTTGCCTCTTGTTTGAACGGCGCCACGGCGCATTGAATGGCAACGGAAAGTTGCCCCTTGTCTGAATGGCGCCACGGCGCATTGAATGGCAACGGAAAGTTGCCCCTTGTCTGAATGGCACCGCAGCGCATTATAATCAGTCCTCGAAGTGATGATTGCAACCGAACTCTCGGATACAGAGAAGGCAAAGATTATCAGAACTATTACATGGACATGATCGAATTTGAAGTGTTTTAGGGCTGGACTTCAGAATGAAGTTGCCTACGTATCCCAATGATGGGAATCAAGCCTTACGTAGTTCGGGGTTAAAGTACACTCGGGTATTAACCTCTCCTTTTTAGGCTCTAACTTTTGCCAAGGCGCCCGTTGCGGGTTTTCGACCTTGCGAGCTTTGTCCTTCTTTTTTCAATTTTTGTATCTTTTCATTCTTTTTTTTTTTGCTTCTTTTTCTTCTTTCATTTTCTTCATTTTTCTTCTTTTTCTCTTTTTTTTTTCATTCTTTGCATTTTTCTTTTTTTTTTGTTCTTTTTGTTCTTTTTCTTGCTCTAACTTTTGCCTGGGTCGCCCTTCCGAGTTTTCGGCCCAGCGAGCCTCTCAAGGGGTAAAAGTATAACAAGTCCATGTCAAATGGTTTTGAGATCCCGAAGTCATCTCAATCCAGGAGAATGGCTGCTGTTCTAGCTTCGTAAACTTCTTCTGATGAGACCTGATCTTCTTGACCCGACTTCCTTGCCTCTTGTTCGAGGGCTGCTTTGAATCTGGCCACACAGGCCTCACATTGTAGTTGACCGTTGAACGTTCTGAATGGGCCCAAGGTTTGAAAGCAAGGGCTCGAGTCTCGAGGCTGAGAGCGATCCTAAGCTGCACAATCTCAAGAGCGATTCCACACAAGTCTTCGCAGGACCGCGCAAAACATTTTATTTTTGAAAATTTTTAAGAAAGCGACAAATCGCTCGCGCTGAAGATAGTGTAGAACCAATCTGGATCAAGCCAGGATCCTTCCCAGTACTCACGCTAACAAGCATGATCTCAATCATTAAGGGCTTAGCATGCCTCTCTTTCTCTCAATTGATCAAAATTTTGCAAAACCCGAGGAATCCCTTCCTCTTCGTTTTCACCGCAGTGTTCAAAAACTTTGAAAAACTTAGGTTAATGGAATGATTTTGGGGTGCAGAAGAGTAGGCGAAAAGTACCGCTGTTTCATTCAAACTTTCTAGCACAACTGGCACAGAGCAGAAGCAAGCACAAAGCATGAAAAACCACTGCTGTTTCATTCAAATATGTTGGTACAACTGGCTCCAAGGCAGAAACAGACTCACAAGGAAGCGAAAAGACAGACGCAAAACAAAATAATGATATCCGAGGTAACACCCCCGGAATCATCCGACTTCTGTACAACAGGACTGACTCGATACAACAAGACAAACCCTACTGACTCAGTAAGAAAAGACTGACTCTGTACAAAACAACAAAAACTGACCCAATACCCAAGTCAGACAGTACAAAAACCAGCATTCACAAATGCTCAAAACAGTGCATGCCATACACCATATCTGAAATAAACTAAACGCCGCCCGCAGGTGGTTCATCCCTCGATCACATCACATTATCCCCCAAATTCACTGATCAAGTGCCGATAGGCTTTGCAGGACCTGGTGCGGGGATGACCCCGTTGTCAAATAGATCCTGTACTTCATGGCGAAGACGGAAGCAGGCGTTGGTAGTATGGCCAGTTTGTTGATGGTACACGCAGTACTGGGTAGTATCATGTGTAGCCGGAAGAGGGTTCGGGAGAGGCCGAGGCTCAAGGGGTTTGAGATGGCCTTTTCCAACAAGGATTTGGAGAGCTTTGGACAAAGGCATATAGAGGGCATGGAAGACCCTCCGACCTAGGGGTTGGTACTTCAAGGCTTGTGGATTTTTACTGGGCGCACCAGCAAAGGGATTGGCAGGTGCTGGCCTGGTTTGTCGATCTCTTCCGAGTGGAGGATTAGAGATAGCAGGATCGTCTCTAGTATGACAGTCCTTCTCCCGATGTTCCCTTTGATTCAGATCGCCCCCAACTTGAGCAGCGAAAGTGTCATCCACAGCTTTTGCAACAACTGCGAGGACTTGCTCTTTGTTCAGTCCCTCGGCTTTCAAGGCCTCAACAGCCAACAGAAGACGTTCATTGGGATCCATGTCCGCCCCTATCTTGTTCCTCCCACTCACTTCCACTCTGCCAAGGGATTGGCTTTCCTCAAATGCAGCCCGTCCCAACATCGGGGAGTCTTTTGACATGAAGTTCCCGGTATGTGGTGTGGTCGATGATGGAGCCAATGTCCCGGAGGCCAGATCCGTCACGGTTTTTTGAAGATCTTTAATCATTCCCATCAACTCAGAAGTAGTGGGTTCACGGGTTTGAGATGGTTGAGGTTCAGGTGCACCCATCATGCATAAGTCCATGCTTTCTGGGATAAACACCTCAGGCTTGGGTAGATGGGCCGGGGTGATGTATATGCTGGGGTCAAAGGTGGACGGCAGTATGTGGATGTGATTGAGGTAGGCAGGAGATGTTTGGTCATTAGGGTCTGAAGGTGGAGCTATCGTCCGGTTGTCGATGAGATTTTGGACCTCATGACGAAGGCAGTAGCAACGGTCGGTGCCATGACCGCGCTGCTGATGGTACACACAGTACTTGGCGGGGTTATGTCTGGCTGGGAGTGGGTCAGGAAGAGGTTGAGGATCGAGGGGTTTGAGATGCCCTTTTTCCATCAAGGCTTTTAGTGCGCTAGTCAGGCTCATATAGAGGGGGGTGAAAGTTCTACCCTGAGCTCGGGCTGGGCCAGCTGTTTGTAGGCTTGGTTTGGCAAAAGGGTCGGCTGTGGCGACTGTATTGATTTCGGTGGGTTTGGGAATAGCGCTACTACCAGCGTTGGTACTCCCTGAAATCACCTTCCTTGTCAGTTCCCTTGTCCTGGGAATGATCCCGCTGTTGAACGCATTCTCGACATGAACCCCCAGTTCATGCAAACTTTTGAAAGTGAATAGTGGAGCGACTATCAACTTTTGCAACATATCATGCTCGAGGTTTCGGACCATCATCTGCACTTGATCCCTCTCAGAAGGGCGACGATCTGTCATTTGTGCTGCCTTTGCTCTCCACCTTGCAACGAATTCCGCAAAAGGCTCTGTTGGGTTCTGGCGAGTTGCTTCAAGCTCTTGGATGGTCATTTCAACTTGGGTATTGTAGGAATACTGATCGACAAAGGCCTCAGCCAGTTCTTCCCAGTTTTGCTTCACTGTATCCTCCAATTTGGCATACCAAGTGGCTGCTACACCCGACAGGGTTCTTCCATACAGAGAGAGTTTCTGTGGCTTAGTCAGACCCATCAGCTTCAGGACATCTAAGACCCGTCGAAACGGTCGATATATGGCATTTTGAATCTGTCTGGGAGCCGGATGGCAGCCTCGGTGCGCCCATCCTCAATGTCAGGAATAGAGTTAAGGCCCTGTGCCTTTTTGAATTGCTTCTCAAGGTTTGCAATTTCACTGTAGTCAGATTGAACTCATCAACATGAAAGGGTTGAGTTCTCTCATTAGGCTGCACCAGGGGTCTGAGCACCTGAGCTTGAGCCAACCCTTCTTGAGGATTCAGACACTGCAAATCTTCAACTGGTGGAATTGGGTCAAAGTTCGGCTGGGGTCCCAAAGTTGGATGTGAGGCAGATGCCCCAGATGGGCGCTGCGTTTCAATACTGGTCTCAGTCTGCATGGCAGTTCCCTGATTTAGCGCTGCTATCACGGCCGCAAATTCTTCCGAACCTTGTGCCATCACGGTCTGCTGAGTCTGAACAAAGGTGATGTGACTGGCGATTGACGGATTAGATGAACAGATGAGCCCTGACCGGCTTTTCTTTACCTTGCCTCAGCGAAAGAACACTGGTTGCCCTTGAATTGAATTTCTGACCTAACAAAGTCTATCGGCACTAGTCCAATGTACCCGGGGGATATCGAAGCCTTCTGAAGCTATGGTTCTAAGACTACCTAGCAAAAGAGAAAACAGATAGCACCTCAGCCTGATTTCACGATAACCCACATGAGCAAAGCTGAGTGAGTGTACTCTCTACTGAATTCTGCCCTAAAATTCTGCCCCAAATCTGAGTCTGATACGCACAGGTAAAGCTGACTCCCAAATACTGATAGTAATGCCCGCAGGCCTGATGCCCAGACTTGCAAACTGATACATGCATTCCTGTAGAGACGCACTCTAAAAGCACATAGCAGATAAGCGAGAGCCAAAAACACCCCTATGTTGGGGTAGGGTTTTCCTGTCCTATTTTGTCAGGAGCTAGGGTTTCACTACGCACGCAGCGGTTTCAAACAACCTATAAACGGGTAAGCAACCTGTCCTAGTTTGGAATGGTCACTATGGATCCGAATATGCACTAGGTCGAATGGTCAAAGAGGGTGCCCCGGTAAAACCGGGTTTGTGTTCCCATACTGGCAGAGCCCATAACCGGTCAGCCTTATGGTCATGCCTTGACAAGACAAGCCTCCGGCAAACCGTTCAGGAATAGCAGATGGCAAACACGGTGTCCTAGGCGCACCAATGCAAATGCAAATGCAAAGAAACACACAAGTGTAGTCAAAAACAGATATCAAGAGTTCGAGTCAAGTTCTCTAAATCCCCAGCGGAGTCGCTAGAAACTGTAAACGTCCCCGAACGCCCCGGGAGGAACGAGCTCCCGTTCTGTTCATTTTGGGGTCACTACAGCTCAGGACTCTCAAATTTGTCACGGTTCTAAATCTGAACCAAAGAGTCCAAATCCTGCAAATCGTTTTGAGAAAACAGATTTTGAAAGAAGTGCCAAACATGGACTGCTTTGCTAGATACAGAGTCGCCACCTAAATATTTTATTTCGGGAAATTTAGGAAACCCTGACTCGGTGCCAAAGGCCATGTGTCCGTCATCACCAAAGTTGCCTCGGCTCGGGAACTAGGGTACGATTGGGGAAGGTCACTTCGTGAGCACCCCCGCTCGCCCGGTCAGACACCGGCCTCTACTAATCATGATATCTATTTTTGAAAACATTGTATGTTCTTATTCTGGTTATTAGCCTAGATTACTATGTGATGCGCACAGCATACAAGTATAGACTGAGTCGCCTGAATTGGAACAAAACATTTCATGTTTGTTTGTTTGAAAATGGTTTGATGGTGCTACCTGCAGGTAGGCTAAGACGTGGATTTGCCACCCTCGGGTGGGCTTAGAAAACAATGGTTTTGCCACTATCTAGTGGGCTTAAAACAAACATTTGATGAATTGTTTCAATCCAAATAACCCAACCTTCACCCACAGGCATTCAGGCAGTTATATCACATAAGCAAATAGCCTCATGGTAAGCATGCTATTCATGGCAATCACTCACACGCATGCAAGGAAGCTAAAGCATAAAAACTCACCGAGTACTCTAAGCCAAAACAGAAACTCATTAGAAATCCATGCATGAATCCTAAGTATACAGAAATGCCTAATGCAACACATGCAAAATGCAACTATAGCCGGCTCGGCTATTCTAAACATGGCATATGAGATGCAACAGTTAACAAGTATTCAACTTTGAAATTGAAATACAATGCAGTTAGTATGATGCGCCGAGCCCGGTGCATGCAAAACAGATGAATGATGCAAACATGCTGTCATACTGTATGCTAATTTAAATATGCCCTAATCTAACCATCATAAGCTGGTAAATAAAAGGGAAGAAAGATGTGGGATTGGAAGATATACATCACACTCACCCACACTTATTACAATTATGCCCTCGCACAGAGGGTCCGAATAAATATACAGTCCCGAATAAAAGAATATTACAGTCCAAATATTACAGTCCGAATAATATACAAATTTCTAATTAATTAATTAAATTAACTAAGAAAGCTGTAAAACTGGCGTGCAAGCCAGGGACTGCCTTGCTTCTGATGAATGATGCATGTCTGGGCTGCCTTGCGCGGAAATCCACTGGGATGCCCCAATTAGCCTCTGTTTTGTGATTTTTCTTGGAAAGCGCGCCAAACTCCGGAAGTTTGCTGATTCTTCATTTGCTGCAACAGAGAGCAGGAAAGGGGCATAGCAATGTATTTTCACAGATATATGCATGCCTCGATCCTCGTGCCACCAATCACGCATATCGATGCATGATGGCAGAGGAGTCGAAATGTGCAACTCAATATAGAATGAATGCACGTATAAACACAACAAGAACCTAACTCCATCATGGATGATCCGCAGTGTCAGTGACTAGGGAATTGAGACACGTTCCGTCACTCGGAGTACGAAACGCACCTCGTTTCCTGTGCCCGAGCTAACTTCTATCCCGAACACGATGCAATATGCATGATATGCATGAATGCAACTAAGATACAGCCTAGCATGCACAATGCTATGAAAATGAGATGTCTCGAAATGCGTGCACACGGGCACGCAAACCGAGAAAATGACATACGCAATGCAAATGACATGGAAATGTAATATGGACTTACACTAACATGAGAGAGCCTCAGCCACACTCACATAAGAGGCCGATGGATGAAAATGAAGTGCCTCGAAACGCGTGCACACGGGCACGCAAATCGAGGCAATGGCATATGCAATGCAATAAGGCTAAAATGGCATATAGAATGCAATCATGGACTTACACTAACATGAGAGAGCCTCAGCTACACTCACATAAGAGGCCGATGAATGAAAATGGAATGCCTCGAAATGCGTGCACATGGGCACGCAAACCGAAGCAATGGCATACGCAATGCAATATGGCTAAAATGGCATATAGAATGCAGCATGGACTTATACTACCATGAGAGAGCCTCAACCACACTCACATAAGAGGCCGAAGGATAAAAATGAAGTGCCTCGAAATGCGTGCACACGGGCACGCAAATCATGACAATGGCATACGCAATGCAATAGTATGGAAAATGATATGCAAACATGCTAATGGAATTTCAGCACTGAAATGTGGGGGAAAACAGCCCCGAAATGGGGCGAAAGTGCACCCGATGCATGGAATAGTCTCGAAACATGAATTTTGGCACCCGAAATGGCCTATAGCCATACCAAACATGCACAATATGGGCATGCAATGAATAGACAGTATCAAGGCAGCCCCAAAATTAGCATTTTACCAGTACAAAGCATGGCCAAACAGCAAACATAGATAGGGAAAAACTAGTATGCAAAAATGGCCCTAAATATGAGGTTATGAAGCAACTCACAGCTGCTGACCCCAAACAGGTTAGGGTCCTTCAACAACATTGAAGAGGGGCCCAAAATATGCACATTTACAGAACTGTAAAAACCCCAAAAACAAACATAGATATGGCTAAGCTCTTATGCAAGAAAATGGGCCAAAAGGTGGCCAAAGAAGCAAGTATACAAAAAATTCATCAAACAGCCAAAGACCCTTAACGAAGCATGAAGAATGGGCCAAAATAAGACTATTTTCAGTACTGTAAAAAGGCCAAAAACAGAAGCACAATGGGCTGCCAAAGCATGCAAGAAAAGGGGACCAAAGAGGGATATAACATGAAGTGGCAGATGGAGGTCCCAAACAGTGATGAGCCCTTCTTCAATGTTGAAGAGGGTCTCAAAATAAGCCTATTTATAGTTCACATCATGCTCCAAAACAGATCACACGTAGGCCAAAAATAACATGCAAGATTACGATATTTAAGAAGGATATTGAAGCAAGTGCAATATGGGGGCCTCAAACAGTGTTGAGCCCTTAAGAAAAAGTGAAAAAGGGCTCAAAAGAAGGCCACTCTCAGTTAGGGCCGGAGCTCAAAACAGTAGGCATATATGGCTAAGAAATGTTGCAAAAATAAGCTCAGAAAGAGGGGATTGATACTCACCCTTGAAGACCAATGCTTTTGTTGCTTCTTGGACCAACTTTGATGACTCTAAGCTGCTGGAATTCTTCCCCTTGCTGCTGGAATGGAGTGGTGATGGTAGAGCTTGATGATGATGGAGAAATGGAGCCAAAACTTGAAGGAAATGGAGAGATATGTATCTATATCTTCAAAACAATTCTTGTAACCCTCTCTCTTGAGTTGGGAGGCCAGCAATATATGCAAGAGAGGGAGAGAAGAGTCTAGGAAAAAGTGGAGGGAAATGAGCCTTCTGTTCCCTCCAAAAGGGTCCCCCGGATATAGATATTTTTTGGGGAAAACCAAGGCACAGCTGGAAAGCACACATAGTGAGGAACATGGCCGGCCACCTTTTGGAGTTGCAGGTGGCCGGCCGGCCACTTCCCCTAGCCGGCCGGCTAGGTCAAAGGGAAAAAAGTGGCCGGCCACCCCCTAGGATGAAGCCCCAGAAGTTAGCTTGCCAATGGCGCAAACCTTGCATTAAAATTCCTCCTGTAGAAAAAGTTATGCCCTTTTCCGTGAAGCCGCGCAGATTCGGTCCAACCAGACTTCAACCAACCACATCTTCCCCCCCCGGACTTGGACTTGGGAGATTCGTGAGTGAAAAATGAAGCCCCGGAAGTAAGCTTTCCAATGGTGGTGGCCTCATATCTTAATTCCTCTTGTGCAAAGAGTTACGCCCGTTTCGGTGAAGCCGCGCAAATTTTTCTCCTTCCTGGATTCATGCTGAACCACTTTTGACCAAAAAGAAGTTGGCTTTTCAGAAAAATTGCTGGCCTCCCACCCTCCTACAAGCTTTCTAACAGTGAAAATAAGGTCTCCACCAAAAATGAGCGCAAACCGATGCAAAATGAAGGTTCGGGGGCCGAAACGCGCAGCCCGAGGCCCCGAAAACTGGCTGTTAGGCACCGGGAGTGGTGTTCGACCACAAAGTGGGTCTCTCAGACCTCAGTGTCCCTCAAAAGGGAGAAAATAAGACACATGCCCAAAACCAGAGCAAACGGAGATGGTTAGGCGGTCCCGAACCGAGGCACATGGCCAACGGTCCCGAAAAACCGGAAACCAGGCTCCGAAATGGACAAAATGGCCTACAGCCACAAAATATAGCCCACGACCACTGAGAGATGGTCTACGGGACCTCTCCCTCCCCTCAGGAAAAGAAACAGAGAAAACCGAGTCTGGTTCGCAAATCGAGGCAAGGCACAGAAGAGGGTTCGGAAGTCTGGAGGCGGGGCTCACGGCCGCGACTCTGAAACTTCTGAACAAGCACATTATGCAACATCACCAAGCGCTCAATCGGTGACGTCTGAGTCTTGAGGTCGGTCAAAAATGGGGTGTCTACAATAACACAAATTTGACTCAAGCATGGAAAACCCCTCTTTTATAAATTACAAATCAACTCTAACTTTTCCAAAATTACCAAGCCACACCGACTAATCAAAATGACCAAAGCTTATGTCAAAACTCATAAGATGGAGTAGGGTTTCCCTACCTCGAAATGGAGAGACCAAATGAAGAAAATGGTGAAAATCCAAAGTGCTCCAAACCCACAAATTTTCAGATTAAAAGGAAGCCCAAGTCACCATCTATCTTTCTTACAAAGAGGTTAGGGTAGAAACACACTATAAGTAGATTAATCCCTAGAGAGAAGGTATATAGAGAGAGAAGATGCAGCTGGTCTAGGGTTTGTATGAAAAGAGTGGATGAAAAGTGAAGAAGAAGCTGCTGTTGTGTGCTGAAATAACAGATGCTCGCTCAAGCGAAGAAGTGGTCACTCGAGCGACCAGACACAAAGGACCCTCACTCGAGCGTAGAAACCCTCGCTCGAGCGAAGAACCAAAATTCTGGGCAGCAACCATTTGCTCCCAATCACCCCCAACCTATAACAATCCTGCCCAAAACATCCTATAACTCAAATACAAAGTATTGAAGGACGGAAACAAGATATAATAACAACTAACACCACGAAACCCAAGTCTGGAATACTATAATCAATGGAGGGAAAACTGGGATTGCTATAGAGTACATGGTAGTGATAGAAGCCTTTAATGAGGCTATTTGGCTACATGGGTTGATTGAGGACTTGGGTATTGTTCAGAAGCACGTCGAGGTGCATTGCGACAGTTAGAGTGCCATTTGTTTGGCAAAGAACCAGGGTCAACATTCCCGCACCAAGCACATTGATGTCCGTTTCCTTTTTATTCGAGAAATTGTGAATGAAGGGGATATTCTGCATCAAAAGATTGATACTACAGATAATCCGGCCGATATGCTCACAAAAGTGGTTTCTAGGATCAAGTTCAGACACTGTTTGGACGTGGTCAACATCTCTCAGAAATGAGCACCTTCAGGTGTATGGCAATGTTGATCGATCACTATGTTAGATGGAGAATCCTTGCCAAGGTGGAGATTTGTTGAAGGTTGGCTTGGATTCACTAAAGTCAACAATAGTTGCTCATTAATGACAAATGAAGGAGCTGAAGTTTTGGGATAAAGGTTTAGTCAAGCTACTCTATGGTGGGGTGGCTGATCTTTAGATCTTGTTGGTGGCTGCTGTAAATGCTGTCGATGGCCTGTCGATAGATATGAAGACTTTGGCACTCCCATTGTATCTATAAAAGGGTAGTGAATAGAAGAGGTTCAAGTGTGGCAATTAGAAGAAAAGAGCGTAATTAGAGTGTAAGCAACAGAGTGAGTGTGACTCTGAGTGTGAGTAGAGTGAGAGTGTTGTCTCCTCCTCCTCCATTGTTGTAATCTTTGTATTTCTCTCCATATAGTGAAATCTGTTGCCCATGGACATAGGCGTATTGCCGAACCACGTAAACCTTGTGTTCCTCTTTTCTGTGTGTGTGTGTTTGGTGTTTGTTTTGGTCTTATAAGGACAACATGAACAACAAAACTTGTGTCATTGGTGGTTGACAAACAAGTCAAAACTAATATCTATAAGACATTCTTCCATTCTAGTGAATGATAATTTCAAAACATGTATAGCTGACTTGTCAGATAGGCCATAGGATATGTTTGACTTGTGATAATTTATTTTTGATGGATTATGTAAAGCTAAACAATCACTAATGCACCTATGCAACAAGGAAGGAATAAGAAGAGAACATGGGTTTCATAGATTGGCACAACACATACTTGTTGAGAACACCACCTAGTGCACATGGAATGAGAACATCACATTCATGAATTAGCAAGTCGTTTGGATCCATAGCATCTCCACCATTGAACCCCTTCAAACTGTTTGTGCTCTCTTTGTGTTTCAGGAGAGCCGAATATCAATCCCATTAGGGTTCTCAACTGCCCCAGTAATGTCACTTACTGCCACAATCTTTCCACATCGCTCATAAATAAACTTGGTTGCCCATGAGCCCACATTTCCAAATGCCTAAGAAATTAATCAATGTAACAAAATTAATAATTAGGATATTAAGCACATAGATGAATGAAACTTCATGATGTTAAAAGTACCTGGATAGCAAACTTCATTTTTGAAATTGACTCTTCATAATTAGCAAGTAGAGCCTCAGTTGCAAAAACCACCCCGGGTCCAGTTGCAGCCTCCCTGCCAAGCGATCCTCCGAGATCCTAAAATGCCAAACAAGCACTAGTAAACATTTTTCACTTACATCATATCGATCACAACTTCTATATCTATTTTGTTGCCCTTTCAACATTGATTCTCCTACTGACAATGGGCTTTCCTGTAACAACTGCAGGTGAATGCCCATGAAATTTTGAGTACTCATCTAGAATCCACGCCATTGTCTGTCCAAATAAAGCATAAAGTAACAACAATTGCATTTGAAATATACATATATATTTGTGATTTTGAAGTGTTAAGGGTGACAAGAAGGGGGCGATACTTGCGCATTATTTCCCATGTCAGGAGCAGGAACATCAGCATGAATTCCTATAAAACCATGGATCTTTTGGGTGAACACTCGAGTGAAACGTTCCAGCTTGCTCTTTGTCAAGTCCATTGGGTTGCAACCAATACCGCCTTTTGCTCCACCATATGGAATATCAGCTACTTCTGTTTTCCATGTCATTAACTGAGCCAGAGCATTTACTTCATCCGGGTCAACCTTGCAACATATTGAAAACATTTCAACGAGTATGAAACAAAGAAAACCTTAAGTATTTTAGCTTTCATCATCACCTTTATGCATGATTATTAACTTCTTGTAGATAAGCACGTATGAGGAGGTAATATACTTTCATTCTAATGTATATAACTACTAGCGTATGCCCGTGCCTGAAGGCACGGTGTAAATAATATTAGGATTAAAATATAATTGTAATGTATACGTATTATGTTTAAATTTATGGAGTCTGTAGTATTTTTTGATAAAGATATTGAAAAAATATAAATTAAAAAAAAATTATTCTTCTTGAAGAATTTGTAACAGTTTTACTTGTACCAGACGCTTTAGAATTTAAATAAAATAATAACTTCCCATAGTGTATACCCCCGTGCCTAAAGACACGATGTAAATAATAATGAGATGAAAATGTAATTAAATATAATTTATATAATTTGTTACTAAAAATTTAATGGAAACATTTTTTTTTAATGACGTTAGGTTTCTCACAAATATATGTTAAGTATCTGAATAATCAAAACTACTTGATATTTTTTTATTTTTTAATAAAAATAAATAAATTGTTAATATAAAAAAAATTATTTAAACAATAACAATCCTGTAGCATTATTCTTTAAACAATTTTGTGCAATTATTTAACTACAGCTACTTTTTCTTTTCTTCTTCTACTTCTTTTTGTTTTTGTTCTTTTTCGAGCAGAGCGCTCTGTCTCTCTTTTTCCTCTACGTCTCTCTCTTCCTATTTAAATTCCATTGTTGCTCAAGTTTGAGTTTCGAATGGGAGTCATAACCCAATTAATAAACATTATGACACATTAAAAATTACAAACCCAAACCCAAATCTTAGAAACACAAATTCAAACACAATAAAACCTTTTAGAAATCAAACCACATTTCAAAATGAAATCCATTCGAAGTAGATCAGAGAGAAATTTAAAATTCATAGTAACTTAAAAACAAATTATAAAATCATTATTATTAAAATTTATAAATTTATCATTAATTTGTAATTTTTTTTTTCACATTTACCCTGTGCAGTTATTTCCCCTAAATATAATGATCAAAATGGATCTCTTAAATAAGGTTGTTAACTTAATTTATATATATAGTGAATTTAATCATTTATTTAATAGTGAATTTATATATAGTGAATAAATAGCAAATTTTGCAAACCAATGATGGGAAATGTATTTAAGGCACGCAAGCAGGATATGGCTCAGGATCATAACACCAATTGCTTAGAAACGTCCTTACAAGTAATCAACAAAAGAATGCTGATATGGTTGAGTAGAAAGGTAGGGCCCATAGGGGGCATGTTGATACAATGCCTACATCAAGGAATGTATAAAGACTGGTCCCTTAGAAGTAGAAAGAATGAAATAAACAGAAAAACTATTTTAGACCTGGCAAAAAAGAGATTAATGCAAGTTAAAAAGGGTAGAAAAGCTGATGGAGGAAGGCAGGGTCACACATGAAAAATGAATTAAGCAACACCCTTGCTTCAGGAAGAAGAAAATGTAACTCAAACTATCACACAAAAAGCCACGGTCAACATGAATAATGAATTTGAAAAAGCAGTTGAATTTACATTGTATCTGAATCTAAATCTGGTAAAAATAATAAAAAGAAGTGACAACCTGTTCCAGGGAGCTTCCTTCTGTTTTTGATGCCTCATTTACTTCCTGCTCAAGTGACAATGCTAGTTCCAAGGCCTTAGAAGCAGAGTTTGTTGTAACAGCAGTTACTCTACGAATTCCCTTGGCAATTCCCCCTTCAGACAACAGAGCAAACACCTTAGCCTCTCATGTATTTGATAAATGGGTCCCTAAAAAAATCAACACACTACACCTTAATATTTAATAGGACTCCCAGAAGTGGCACCAGAAATTACAAAGAGATGCTACCTCCACACAACTCTGCGGAAATTGATAACCACTCATCATTTTCTGGATCAGCAAAGAGGTCCTCCACTTTTCGGCCAATTGACACAACCCTAACGGGATCAGGATAGACCTATATCAAAAACAAAAATTCCACAGATTGATCATATGCCTGAACAAACTCCAATACCAAATTTTGTGAACTCCACACTCATGAATTTATATATAGTGAAAATTTAAGAGTTATAGCATTTTCCATATATATCCCTTTGAAATAGAGATTCAAAAGCAAAACAATATCTAGAGACAATCAAACCCAGTTCAATATATGTGGTGGAAAAAAAAAAAAAAAAAAACTTTTACTCAAATGATCAATATCAATATATAAACAACTTTGATCAAATCAGAATAAAAAATGAAAACAGGGTACCCAAATGATCAATATCAATATACAAACAAAACAGGGTACCCAAATCAGAATTTAAAAAACTTTTACTTAAATGATCAATATCAATATATAAACAACTTTAAACAAATCAGAATAAAAAAAACAACCAACACGCATCATCCATTAACATGTGCAATGATCGAAGAAATCATCGAACACTTTTGGATCGACATCGATGTCGTCTTCTTTCTTCTTTTTCTCCCTTGATTGTTATACATTGGTCTGAATCAATGAATGTTGAGATCTAAAACTATTCTCATCGATTTGGGGGATGGGACATTTGAACGGATGAAGAGTTGCTGTAGGTGTTACTTCTGACGACGGCAGAGGAGGGAGAGGGAGAGGACATGAAGAGGGAGAAATATTTCTTCAAACCCAGAAAACCATTTTACCCAAATTTGTGTTTCTCTCTCAAACAACCCCAATCGAAACTTGTCGCTACGTACTTCTTCTCTTCCATTTCTCTCTCTCTCTCTGCCAATACACAAAAAGCTTGAATTCGATATATATATATATATATAATCAAAACAACCTAAGGTTACTAAAACTTGTATATATACACAAACATATAGAGAGATGAATTTATGAAAAGCTGAGAAATGAATGTGGGTGAGAAACGTGGGTTAGGGTTTCGGTCTTTGAGAGAGAGAGAGAGAGAGACGTGGACATGAGTGAGAAGCGTGGAAGAGGGAGAGAGAGATATGGCTTTGAGAGAGAGAGAGCATGGACGTGGGTTAACACATGGACACTAAGAAGATGTTTATGGGCGGGAATATGAAATTCTTAAATTGGTTCATACATTTTTTAGCGTTAGATGTTGTTATTGAAAGTCATCTCAACCGTTCAAATGTCCTAGTAGGACAATTGTGTCTAACATATTTTCAAAATCCGTTCTGCTTTATTATATAGATTGTAGGATATTATATATAAGCAAGACAAATATTGATTTTTGAACAGAAAAACGAATTTTGTTGGGAATTCTACCATGTATACACGAGATCAGGACCGCAACATCATAGAACTTTCTATCTTAAAGAACAATTGAAATAATTATCAATATAGATTGATTATAAGAATTTGAGAAGCTCAATGGGTTAGACCAAAAGGTCCAATGAATTGATTAACAAGATCCATTGACCAATTAGTGTTATGTTTCCTTTCCACAGTTGATGTGTATTTTAAAATAAATCTGATTTTTTTTTTTTTCATTTTGTTTTTTATTGATTCTTCCAAATTACATTTCGTACTATTACAAATTAACTGAAAAATGGTAGAACCATAAATTGAAACAAATAACAAAATCAGAAAACGATAAAATAAGACGTTGTAAATTATATATTATAAGCATGCCAAGTATTCCCTCAGAGATTCAATATTGCATCGTATTATCCATTAAAGGATGCAAGGATGTAAGACGACCAAAACACATTATGATCATATGTTTTGATCATAAAGAGTAATCGGCAATAAGTTTCAGAATCCTATTTTGTAACAAAATAGTCCATCCACTTAAAGAAAAAAATAAGGATGTACGATGAAACCGTGTCACAACAATGACGCCATTATAAATGGATATGCTTGATGACTTTCCCACATACCGACGTACAAATACCATTTATACAGTTAAACTGCCAGTTATGTACAGTTGATACATATATGGCCGGTTAACAAACATAATCACACTATGAATTAGTAAAATTTGACATAAATATAGCTTCCATTAAATGAGTGAAAGATTTAGAAACTATTCAAGTCCTGGCTTCATCCCTTTTTTGCAAAGTAGTCCCCAAAAAAAATAAATAAAAATAAAAAATTTGCTACTAAGGCCTTGTTTGGCAACATCACTTTTTAGTCTAAAAGCCAAAAAGTCATTAAAAAAATCAAAAAGCCAACAACCTATACCAAAAAGTTAAAGATTCTCTTTTCTCTCTATTTTTTTGCACATTTTTTCGTAAAAAAAAAAAAGTCATCCCAAACATATTAATTTTTTGTTTACATCATATTTTAACCAAACATTTTAGGAATATTGACAACATTGATTCAGAATAAACAAGGGATTGTCATGAATATGGTAAATATCAAGATTAATCAGTGTTTGGGAATCATTATAATAAGGGATTATAACTAAAACAAAAAATATTATAATTTTAATTTTCTGAGTCATAGCTAAAAATAAGAAAAATGTCATAACTAAACACATGACACTACAAGAAAACTGGGTATATGAGACGGAACTATTTGCGACGGCACACTTGCCGTCTCAAAAAGTCACTTTTTGCGACGGCAAAAAATGCCGTCTCAAAAAAGCAGAGTATTTGTGACGGCACCATTTGCCGTCTCAAAAAAGCAGAGCATTTGCGACGACACTATTTGCCGTCTCAAAAAATGAGAGTATTTGCGACGGTAAATAGTGCCGTCGCAAATGCTCTGCTTTTTTAAGACGGCAAATGGTGCCGTCGCAAATACTCTGCTTTTTTGAGACGGCATTTTTTGCCGTCGCAAAAAGTGGCTTTCATGTTTTTTTTTAGTGAATATTTTTAAAAGTTTAAATATTTTTTTTAGATGTACCTTACTTAGATGTATCTACAAAATAAAAAAATTATGAAAAAATATTTTTAAAAATTAATAAATACATAAAAATACAAAAAAATGTATTGAATTATTGTATTTTTGGTATTTAGTGAATTTTTAAAAGATTTTTTTTACAATTTTTTTAATTTTTAGGTGTATTTATGTTAGGTGTGTCTAAAAATTTAAAAAAATACTTAAAATATTAAAAAAATTCAGTAAAAACAATACAACACGGAAAACAAGAAAGTATAATTTTCTCAAAAGAGTTTTTAGAAAACTCTAACCTAGCATAGTGATTGTGGTTTTGAGATAGCTTCATATATATACAGTCACAAAATGGTTTGAATAAATTCAACGGTATTTTTCTGTCGCAAAAAATTTAAAAAACCAATGTCGTCTTACTCTTTTGATATACCATTTCTCTTTTCATTCATTTTTTCATTTTCCCGTCTCTCTGTCTCTATCTCTCTCTCTTCTCTTTATCTCTTTCACTTATCACTCTGCTTTCTATGTCTGCCTGTTTCTCTCTCTCATTCTCTCTGTGTCTCTTGTCTATCTCTCTTCTCTCTATCTCTCTCATTTCTTTTTTCTCTCTCTCTCTCTCTTATCTTTCTATCTCTCTCTATCTCTCTCGCTCATTTCTCTTCTCTTTCTGTCTCTCTCTTTTTCTGTGTCTCTCTCTCGCTCATCTCTTTTCGCTCTATTTCTCTTTTTTTTTTGTCTATCTCTCGCTTATCTCTTGTTTTTCTCTCTTTTTCTATCTCTCCATCTCTCTTTCTCTCTCTCTCTCTATCTCTTTTTCTGTCTATCTCTCTCTCCATGTCTCTCTCTCACTCATCACTCTTCTCTCTCTCTCTCTATCTACTTGTCTATTTGTCTATTTCTCCCTCACTATGTTCGCCTTGCTCACTCTCTTACTCTCATCTTCTTTATTTATCGAGATCCTTCTCGATTTATCGATCCACTATAAGAAAATACACTTTTAGCAACCACTTTGTCTATCTCTCTCTCTCGCTCATCACTCTATCTCTGTCTCTCTCTCTCTCTCTCTATCTCTCACAAACTTAAAATATTTTTAAAATATTTAAATATTTAAAATATTTAAAAAATTGATTTGAATTAAGTTTTGAAAAGAGTTTTGAATTATCTGTCTTCTTTATTTATTGAGCTCCCTTTCGATTTATCGATCCACTACAAGAAAATGCACTTTTAGCGACCACTTTGTCTCTTTCTCGCTCATCACTCTGTCTCTTTCTCTGTCTCTCTATCTCTTTTCTCTATTCGTCTCTCAATCATCTCTCTCTCTCACCACCCATCTTCTCTACCACATTTACCACTACTGCAAATGCCATTCAACTACCACCGCTCTTCTCTTTCTCTCTTTCACTCATCACTCTTCTTTCTCTGTCTGTTTGTCTATCTGTCTATTTGTCTGTCTGTCTGTGTGTCTTTCGTTCATCTTTCTTCTTTCTATCTCTCTCATTTGTCTTCTCTCTATGTCTCTCTCGCTCATCTCTCTTCTCTCTATCTCTCTCATTTCTTTTCTCTCTCTGTCTCTCTCGCTCATCTCTTTTTTCTCTCTCTCTGTCTCTATCGATCATCTCTCTTCTCTCTATCTCTCTATTTTTCTATTCTCTCTCTCGTTCATCTCTTTTCGCTCTCTTTCTATATGTCTCTCTCATCTCTTGTTTCTCTTTATTTTTCTATATGTCTCTCTCTATCTCTTTCTCTCTATATCTCTTTCTCTCTTTATCTCTCTCTCACTTATCACTCTTCTCTCTTTCTTTCTCTCTCTGTGTTTGTTTGTTTGTCTCTCACTCTTCTGTTTCTCTCTCTTTGTCTCTATGTGTCTGTCTGTCTATTTGTCTCACTCCCCCATTGTGTTCACATTGCTCACTCTCTCCCTCATCTCTTCTCTGTTTACTGAGCTCTCCACTACAAGAAAATGCACTTTTAACGACCACTTTGTCTCTCTCTCGCTCATCACTCTGTCTCTGTCTCTGTTTCTCTCTTTCTCTCCTCTATCTATCTCTCACTCATCTCTCTCTCTCTCTCTCTCTCTCACCACTCATCTCTTTTACCAACTTCACCTCTACGACTACCATTATTACTACCATTGCCACCACTCCACTACCACCACTACCACTACTGCCATTACTACTACCATTATCTCTCCTTCACCCCTGCCACTCTATCTATTCTACCACTACCACAACTTCACCACTAATCTCCTTCGCCATCACCACCACCACCACCATCATCTCTTATCCACCACCTTCACTACTGCTGCCGCTCCTTTTCCTCTACCACAAAAAATTAGTTCATGATTTTTAGTAATAAAAAAAAATAGGCTGCAGAAAAATATTTTTCATTGACTACAGAAAATTAACTTTTATTTTAGTGGAAAATATTTTTCATTAAAATATATATTACCCCTACTTCTACAAAATAAAAAATAATAATATTTTTTTTCATTAAAATAAAAATGAAACAAATAAATTTTCAATCTTAGTAACTAAAAAAAAAAATTTAAAAAAATTCATTAAATACAAAAAATATATATATTTTAACAAAAAATAAATTTATTTAATTATTATTTTTATTTTTATTTTTATTTTTATTTTTCATTCCCGCCCCTTTATTTTTTTCCATTTCCGCTCCCCCCTTAATTTTTTTCCCATTCCCGCTTCCCCCTACACCCCTCCAAAAAAAAAAAAATCCCTAATCTCAAACCCAAACCAACCCAAAATCCCTAAAACCCTCACCCTTCTCTTCACCTTTACCCTTCTCGCTCTCGCTATCTCTCTCTCTCTTTCTCTCTCTGCGAGTGTACTGCAAAAAGCTTCAAAACCCTTGGAATCTCTCAAATCTCGAATCTCATTCACTCATATCTCTAAAAGCTCTGCTCTGTGTGTATTGCTCTCTCGCTGCTCTGTTTCCTCCACCCCTAATCACTCATTTCCACTGCTCTCGATCTTCTCACCAAACTCCCTGACTCATCGACAATCTCATGGCTCAAGGCAAGCTTGATCTTCTCTCTTCCAAATCGTCCGATCAGTCTTAGGGATTTTGGAATACATGGGTTTTAAAAAGTACTTTTAATAGCTATGACTTTGTCTGTTTCACAAATATTGGTGCTCTGTACATGAATATGCAACTTTATGTTATTATGTTATTTCTATACTTCATATATTATTATTCTGAACTGGTAGTTTGGTAGTGAATCAGGGGCAAGCATTAGCGAAGATTAATATTGGAGATGTTTTGGATTCTGATGGTAATTGTGCAGGTGCTTTAAGTGCATTTGAAGAGGGTTATGGGTAAGAGTCTTCATTCTTGGATCCTATATTCTATTTATTGCATTTGTTTTGTGGAATTTAAAATATTTTTTATATTTTTGGATGGAGAAATATGCCATGTGCTGGCTACTAGAATTCATTTGTTAATGGGCCTTATGATATTCTGAGCATTAATAGAGTTTTTATTTTATTTTTTGTGATATTAAAGAAAGACATTGAAGTCCATCTCATGCGTTATTTTTCCTTATATTCCTTGATCACTCAATATTCAATCAGATCCAGATGTTTTGTTTGGATGTGTAAGTGTCATTATGTAGTCACATGTTTAGTAATTCTTAAACCTTCTCTTTTGTGTTGCACATTAATATACAGAAATTTCGTAATTATATTTTGATTTCTTTTTGGCCACAAATAACTCTCATGTACCTTGCATCGGTGTTTCATCCTTTTTCCCAGCTAGTGTTTTTTTGTGTGTTAGCCAGGTGAAAGGCTTTCTTGACTATAAATAGATTAGTAATAAGGTATTAAGGAACTACTAAAACCACTATTCCCGTTTTTGGGCTATAAAACTCTTAGCTTCCAATGAGCTACGCGCATAAGCTTTTTTTACTACAAAAATGATTCCAATGTTCACATGTCCTGAAATGAAGTATTCTCAGCTTTAATGATCAATGGAATATGACCTAAGATAAGAAGCAGGACTTGCATGATTAAACATTTTGCAGAAAGAGGAAGTATGGTTATATCATTTTGTTGATTTTTTAGTAGATCACTTTTGCTTGAAGATACCTCATTTAGGTAATTCCTTGTCAAGAAGTCACTGCTCATTTGTTTTTGCTGTGTAATGGAAAAGGATAACTTGCAATCCTTGTATGGTTTTTCCTTTTATTTTTCTCATTGAGAAACTGTGTCAGTGGTCTGTGTATATGCAAGTGTGCTTGCATGCTTTTATAGGTGTTTCACCATATTAAACTTAACATTGATATTAATGGTTACTCCACTATTGTGCTTTATGATTAAATGCATGTTGTTTTACAGGCATATAAAGATTGGATGTTGAGGACAATTGACGAGACTTGGAATTTATTCCACAAAAAATTTACTGCTTTGTGGGACAAACACAAGGATGGCTCCGGTGAGGCTTATCTTCCAGCAATTTATAACCACCCTCAACTTCAACTGCTTGTAAAACAGAAATTCATGAAAGATTTGTTCCATGACACTATTGGTTTTGGTGCTGCCAAAATGATAAGGTGAGACAGTGATTTCCTTATATGCTTACTAGAATTTATGTACCCTCTTTCTTTATCCCTACTATTCCTGTGTTTTTTTTTTTCTTTTCATTTGCCAAAATTCCTTTGTGATGCACCATTTCCTATTTGCATGGACCAAGTTTTAAAGATTTGTAACAAACCTTGATCATAGGAATGCCAAGAAAATATAAGTTATAATTTTTCATGTGATCATCCATTTTATTTCTATTATTTCATTAACATCTGTTTACTGGTGTTCGTTTTGTTCACTCATACATATGTTTGGTGGACTTGGTTATATTTGCTGAATAAAATTCTTGAAGTGTGTAGAATATTTGCATTTGAAACTTATTTTTGTGACCTTAAGATTACTCATTCACTTCTAAACACCTCCTTTTATGGACGCAACCTTAATTGTCAAATCGAGATTTGTATCGTGAATCGAAATGACCTTTGTCACGACCCCAAACCGCCCCTAGTAGTTTGGTGCCGTCATGGCCAGTAATCCGAGATTACCGAGGCCAACTTCCAAAATCCACACACCATCAGAGTATAATTATATGGGGCTAACAAGTACGGAAGCGATTTATACAAATAGATTAGTCCATAAGAGCGGTGCATAAGCTAAATGAAATGGAAATCATCAACATATGGGTTACAACTCAATTACAAGCGAAGCAAAGTACAAATTACATCCTTCATATTAACAAAAGGGCTTCACAAGCCGACATGAACAGAAATGCATGAAATACTGCTAGAAGCAAAATCTTCAGGATTGCCAACATCCTCACTGCCGACATAACATGTATACAAAACACACATCTTGACCAGAAGGCTTCTCAAGACGACGTATGCAACATACGAGTATTACAAATCGAGAAGCATAATTTTCAAGACTGCCGACGTAATTACAGGTTAAGCCGACATAATCAAAAACCCAAAATAAGCTGCAGAATCACATCTAGGCGTCACCGCCTTCTTGTTCATCACCTACATATATATAGAGAGGGTGAGCTTGGATACTCAGTGAATGGTATAAATAATAAAGGGGTTTGCATGAATAATAGCCGAAGTCCTTTCAAAATAGTACAAAACAAAACTTTATATATAACAAGGAATGGACCTCGCCCATCTAACAGATCTTCAAAGCTTCAAGGGATACTTACTAGCATCACATATTACAAATAATAACATTCCGGCAAACGTATCCACGCGGTAAACCGTCCGTGGCAAAACAAGACAAAGCAAGAGGGCATCTCAAACAAGGGTGCTACAAAAGTTTAGAGTCCTCTAGCACAAGGGACCTATGTTACAAAGGCCCGTAGCCTTTTAACACGAGAGTGCTGCGAAAGTTTAGAGTCCTCCAGCACAAGGGACTTTCAAGACAAGATGTGCTACGAAAGTTTAGAGTCCTCCAGCACAAGGGACTTCCAAAATGAGAGGTGCTGCGAAAGTTTAGAGTCCTCCAGCACAAGGGACTTTCGAACGAGATGTGCTGCGAAAGTTTAGAGTCCTCCAGCACAAAGGACTTTCCGAGAAGGTCATTCAAGCAAGTATAATACGAGATACAAAACTAAGGACAATCATTCATGCTTAACAAATATCTTTCAAAAACAAAGCAAAGCAAAGCTCATCAAAATATTGATAACATAGCTTTATCAAAAATACCACTCACCTAGTTCTTCAAACGTCGGGGTCAAGGCAAGTCCAAGTCCTACAACACATGGCAAAGTCTATTAAATGCACTACTCAAAACAAGTCTAGCTTACATGCAAATGACCTCGGCATTCTTCATAAACTAAGTCAATCAAATTGAAACACAGTTTCTTATCTTTGGAAAAATACGCTGGGCAACTACCAGGTCTAGGCCGAGGCCCCACACCTCCTTGCCGAGGTGTAGCCTCGATGGCCATGTTCAAAAGCGAAGTCGGGAAAAATTTGGGTTTCCCTCTTGATAAACATGAAGAACATGAGCATGAAGAACTTGAGGAACACGAACATGAGGAAGATGAACGCAAAGATCAAAACTTGCTATTACAAAAGCTGAGATTTCATGCTATAATTTCAAAAACATGGACCTGGGTACCCACACTCAAGGATCTCATCGAAACAAACACAAAAGCATGAGCCTTAATGCAAACCTTCGGATCAAACGAGGTTTTTCTTCAAAAACACATGAAAACCGTTTTCTCTTTCTGAAACCAACTTTAAACTGATGGATGGTGTGTAGAACAGGTATGATCGTGCAATGCAGCTAGATGATCAATAAGAATAACAAGAATAGGTTAAGATTCTAACCTCAAAACTCGAATCTAACGGCTCAAGCTCCAACGATCAAGCTTGGAAGTTCTCTCTCTCTAGCTCAAACTTCTCCTTCTTCTTCCTAGACTTTCTCTCTCTAAAGGCAAGATTGATACAAAAAGATATGCTTCTCACGACAATCACTGGCTTAATCCCTTTGCCGGGACACGTGGCATCGGCTGATTGGCTCTATCCAAAAAGGTGACTGACATGACAAGACAAGACCAGGACAAAAGTGTACTCAACAAGCTAGACGGCAAGAACACACCGGCAAGTAACGACATCGGCTAACAACAAGACTCCGGCAATCAACGGGCAAGGACATCGGCTTGGAAGGACAACACTTGACTAAACTGTGCCACACCTTGGCCTAGATGCGCCACACCTCGGTCTAGGTCATATCATTCCAGGAACAAAATCACTCATGCAAGGATCAAGGATCTAGAACGCCTAGATACTAACATCTCAGCCCAGATGATGCACATCTCGGCCTAGACGACGCGCACCTTGGCCTAGATGGTGACATCCCGGCCAATAAGCTAGGGTGAAGATGGAGGTCAACCAACGGGGTTCCAAGATAGTTCTAAGTGACAAGGGTCTCGAAGGTGTCTAAGCTTGAGATGACCTCGACAACGCACCAGACGAGAACAAGGCATGCAAGCAATCATTCAAGCAAAACAAGACAAGGTTCGCAAATGTACATATTAAAACGAGATCATCCAAAAATGTATGCAAGTATGACTAAGTCAAAATGAGGGTTGTTACATCCTACCCCCCTTAAAGAAGTTTGATCCCCAAACTTGGGTTACCTTGTTCCAAAAACAATTCTGGATGTCGGACTTTCATTTCCTCTTCCATTTCCCATGTAGCATCCTCTCCGTAATGCTCCTTCCATTCAACTTTCACCATTGGTATCGACTTGCTTCTCAACTGCTTCACTTGCCTATCGACAATCCGCATCGACTTCTCTTCGTAGCCTAAATCTTCATTAATTACAATTTCGAAATAGTCGATCACATGTAGCGGATCTCGAATATACTTCCTCAACATCGAAACATGAAATACATTATGGACTTGGCTCAATCCTGGCGGCAAAGCAAGTCTGTAGGCCGCGAGGTTAATCTTCTCAAGGATTTCAAAAGGCCCGATGTAACGGGGTGCTAACTTACCCTTCTTCCCAAATCTTGTAACTCCTTTCGTCGGCAAAATCTTTAGGAACACGTGGTCCCCGACTTCAAATTCTAACTCTCTTCTTCTCTGGTCGGCATAACTCTTCTGTCGACTCTACGCGGTTTTGATTCTTTGCTGAATGAGCTTAATCTTCTTGGTTGTTACTTGAATTAACTCGGGACCAAGCAGAGCTTTGTCTCCTACCTCGGTCCAACATATCGGTGACCTGCATTTTCTTCCATACAGTGCATCATACGGCGCCATGCCAATGCTAGCTTGGTAGCTGTTGTTGTAGGTAAATTCCACCAAAGGCAAATGTACTCCCCAACTTTCTTGGAGGTCCAATACACATAGTCTAAGCATATCCTCAAGTGTCTGAATTGTTCTCTCTGTTTGCCCATCAGTCTGGGGGTGAAAAGCGGTGCTAAACTTCAACTCGGATCCGAAAGCTCTTTGTAGGCTCTGCCAAAATCTGGAAATTAACTTCGGATCTCGATCTGACACAATTGACATCGGCACTCCATGAAGTCTAACAATCTCATTCACATACAACGAAGCAAGTTTATCGGCATTGAAGGTGGTCTTAACAGGCAAGAAGTGCGCTGACTTAGTTAGTCTATCCACAATAACCCAAATCGAATCCATACCCTTTTGTGTCTTCGGCAAACCAACCGCGAAGTCCATGGAGATGTGCTCCCACTTCCACTCAGGAATTGGCAAAGGTTGAAGAAGTCCTGCTTGCCTTTGATGTTCCGTTTTTACTTGTTGACAATACAGACACTGGGACACGAACTCGGCTATCTCTCCTTTCATATTTGGCCACCAAAACATCTACTTCACATCCTGGTACATCTTGGTGTTCCCGGGGTGAACAGCAAACTTGGAACCATGAGCCTCCTGTAAAATTTTCCTTTTCAACTCTTGGACGTCGGCCACACACAACCTCCCTTCAAACTTGAGTACTTGATTTTCTATGGTGTACCCGGATCTCGGCTTTGTGACAATATCATTGGCTACCTTCTTGAAGAATTCATCCTCCATTTGCCTTGTCTTTACCTCCTCAACAATAGTCGGCTCCACTGAGATCGCGGTTAGGCATGCCAAATTTCCAACCACCTTTCTGCTCAGAGCATCGGCTACGGTGTTAGCTTTTCCTGGGTGATATTGAATCCGCATGTCGTAATCTTTCAACAACTCAAGCCATCTTCTCTGCCTCATATTCAATTCCTTCTGAGTGAACAAGTACTTTAAACTTTTATGATCTGTAAAAATCTGACAAGAAGCTCCATACAAGTAGTGGCGCCAAATCTTCAAAGCAAATACCATGGCTGCTAACTCTAGATCATGGGTGGGATAGTTCTTTTCATGCGGCTTCAATTGGCGGGATGCATATGCTATAACCCTACCTTTTTGCATTAATACACAACCCAAACCCTTATGCGAGGCATCACTGTAAACATGAAACTCTTCATTACCTGATGGTAGTACAAGAATTGGTGCTACGACTAACCTCGTCTTCAACTCCTGGAAGGCTGCTTCCCTATCCTTAGTCCATTCATAAGCCACTCCCTTCTTAGTCAGTTGTGTCAATGGAATTGCAATCCTTGAGAAATCCTTTATGAATTTCTGTAATAACCAGCCAATCCCAGGAAGCTACGAACCTCGGACACATTAACCGGCCTCAGCCAATTCACAACGGCTTCGATTTTACTAGGATCGACCGAAATACCCTCTTCATCAATTACATGACCCAAAAATGAAACAGTGGAAAGCCAAAACTCACACTTGTTAAATTTAGCATACAATTTCCGATCCCTCAAAGTCTGTAAGGTAAGTCTCAAATGCTCATCGTGTTCGGCTTTACTCTTAGAGTAGATCAATATGTCATCGATGAAGACAACTACAAACTCATCTAGGTATGGCTTAAAGACTCTATTCATCAAATCCATAAAGGCCACAGGGGCATTGGTCACTCCAAAAGGCATTACTAAAAACTCGTAGTGGCCATACCTCGTCCGAAAAGCGGTCTTCTCAACATCCTCAGCTTTGACTTTAAGCTGATGGTAGCCCGATCTAAGGTCAATTTTGGAAAAGACTCGTGCTCCTCGCAACTGATCGAACAAATCGTCTATCCTCGGCAACGGGTACTTATTTTTAATGGTTACCTTATTCAGTTCTCGGTAATCAATACAAAGACGAAGTGTGCCATCCTTCTTCTTAACAAACAAGACGGGGTGCTCCCCAGGGTGAAGTGCTCGGCCTAATAAAACCCTTATCTAGCAACTCTTGTAGTTGAAGTTTCAATTCCTTAAGCTCGGCGGGGGCCATCCTATAGGGTGTTTTAGAGATGGGCTGGGTTCCCGGCATGATGTCAACCGTAAAATCTACCTCTCGATCAGCTAAGTGACCAGGCAAATCATTTGGAAAGACGTCGGGGAATTCACTAACCACTGGGACGTCGGCTAACTCAACACTTCCATTCAAATTACTTAATATGCTACACAGATAACCTTGACACCCTTTTTGGATCAATCTATAGGCTTTCACGGATGAAATTAAGTAAGGTGGGGATACTACACCCTTTCCCTGAAACGTGACCTCGGCTAGGTTTGGGGGTTTTAATGTAATACTCTTTGAAACACAATTTATGGACGCGTGATTTGCCACTAACCAATCCATCCCCAAAATAACATCAAAATGAGTCATGTCCAATGGCATTAAGTCAGCTAACAGTTCAACATTCCCAATCACAGCAACATATGCTCGATAGATGGATGTAACATTCATAGATCTCCCGGATGGAGTAGATACAGATAATACATAATCAAGGGGTTCTAGTTTCTTATTAATCTTCTTAGCAAACTTAGCAGAAATAAATGAATGCGTAGAACCCGAATCAATCAATACATATGCACTTTGAGAGCAAATCGAAAGCATACCTGACACCACTGTCTCAGCATTTTGAGTGTCCCCTGGTACTAGTGCAAAAACTCTGCCTTGTCTCATCGGTCCTTTCCCAGCGTTACCTTTCTGCACAGAACCCGAAGTATTCTCATCTTTCTTACTTTCCCCAGCCTTCGTTTTTGGACAGTCCCTCAGAAAATGGCCTACTTCACCACATTCGTAACAAGCCCCAGACGCCCGACGATAAACCCCAAAATGTGGCTTCCCATAACTAGAACATATCGGCTTAGTACCACCGTCTTGTCTTAGGTTGCTTGAACTGCCGACGTTCGCTTTTTTCTTGGTACCATACTGTGCTCGGCGATTGTCATAACTCTGCCTCTTCCTCTGGCTCTTTCCCGAACCCTGGTATCTGTTCAAGTTGGCTTCGGCCAGAATAGCTTTGTCCAACACTCCGGCATAAGTCGACATGTTGAGCATGTTAACCCGGTCTTGTATCGGTCCACGGAGTCCACTTTCGAACTTCCTAGCCTTCATATATTCATCATTGACCATGTGGGGTGCGTACCTTGCCAACTCGGTAAAGGCACGGTCATATTCGACTACTGTTCTACTGCCTTGCGTCAAAGTCTGAAACTTGGTAGCCTTGCGATTCCGAACGCTTAAGGAAAAATGCTTGGTGTAGAACAATTCTAAAAATCGGGTCCAGGTCAAGTCTGGATTGCTTTCTCGAACCATCATCCACCATCTGCGGGCGTCGTCATCTAGTGCAAAAGCTGCTAATGTCACCTTCTGGGTGTCAGTGTTGGGAAAGATCTCAAACAGCTTTTCCATCTCCAAAACCCAAGCTTCGGCCTTCATCGGTTCTATACCCCCTTGGAATCTTGGTGGCTTCATTTTCTTGAACTCCCTGATCAGAGCTATCGTGTCGTCCCCATATAAAGCTGGCTGTGGGGGCACTTGTGGTACTGGAGGAGGAGGAGGTGGAACTGCATTTCGGCCGTTTGTCTGCTCGGCTTGAGTCGACGTAGCACTAGCATACTGCTATCTTGTCTGCCTTAACTCGCGGGCCAAACCTTCAACTAACCGCTCCAGTCTGTCCAATCTTTCCTCGGACTGATCTCGGCCAACTGGAGGTCTACCTCTCCTCATGATGCTATGAGTATACAAAATGTGACTTTTAAACAAGACGAACAAATAATCACGTAGGCAAGTAACAATTAAGCATGCCGAGATGATGCACACCTTGACCACATAGCAAGCAATATGATGCAATCCTGACATCTTTCTACGGGGAATCATACGCTCTTTAGGACTCAAAGTGTGTGAATGACGTATACCAAGGAACTTGTGCTCTGATACCATTCTTTCACGACCCCAAACCGCCCCTAGTAGTTTGGTGCCGTGATGGCTAGTAATCCGAGATTACCGAGGCCAACTTCCAAAATCCACACACCATCAGAGTATAATTATATGGGGCTAACAAGTACGAAAGCAATTTATACAAACAGATTAGTCCATAAGAGCGGTGCATAAGCTAAATGAAATGGCAATCATCAGCATATGGGTTACAACTCAATTACAAACGAAGCAAAGTACAAATTACATCCTTCATATTAACAAAAGGGCTTCACAAGCTGACATGAACATAAATACATGAAATACTGCTAGAAGCAAAATCTTCAGGATTGCCGACATCCTCACTGCCGACATAACATGTATACAAAACACACATCTTGACCAGAAGGCTTCTCAAGCCGACGTATGCAACATACGAGTATTACAAATCGAGAAGCATAATTTTCAAGACTGCCGACGTAATTACAGGTTAAGCCGACATAATCAAAAACCCAAAATAAGCTCCAGAATCACATCTAGGCGTCACCGCCTTCTTGTTCATCACCTACATATATAGAGAGAGGGTGAGCTTGGATACTCAGTGAATGGTATAAATAATAAAGGGGTTTGCATGAATAATAGCCGAAGTCCTTTCAAAACAGTACAAAACAAAACTTTATATATAACAAGGAATGGACCTCGCCCATCTAACAGATCTTCAAAACTTCAAGGGATACTTACTAGCATCACATATTACAAATAATAACATTCGGGCAAATGTATCCATGCGGTAAACCGTCCGTGGCAAAACAAGACAAAGCAAGAGGGCATCTCAAACAAGGGTGCTACAAAAGTTTAGAGTCCTCTAGCACAAGGGACCTATGTTACAAAGGCCCGTAGCCTTTTAACACGAGAGTGCTGCGAAAGTTTAGAGTCCTCTAGCACAAGGGACTTTCAAGACAAGATGTGCTGCGAAAGTTTAGAGTCCTCCAGCGCAAGGGACTTCCAAAACGAGAGGTCCTGCGAAAGTTGAGAGTCCTCCAGCACAAGGGACTTTCGAACGAGATGTGCTGCGAAAGTTTAGAGTCCTCCAGCACAAAGGGACTTTTCAACCAAGATATGCTGCGAAAGTTTAGAGTCCTCCAGCACAAGGGACTTTCCGAGAAGGTCATTCAAGCAAGTATAATACGAGATACAAAACTAAGGACAATCATTCATGCTTAACAAATATCTTTCTAAAACAAAGTAAAGCAAAGCTCATCAAAATATTGATAACATAGCTTTATCAAAAATACCACTCACCTAGTTCTTCAAACGTCGGGGTCAAGCCAAGTCCAAGTCCTACAACACATGGCAAAGTCTATTGAATGCACTACTCAAAACAAGTCTAGCTTACATGCAAATGACCTCGGCATTCTTCATAAACTAAGTCAATCAAATTGAAACACAGTTTCTTATCTTTGGAAAAACACGCTGGGCAACTACCAGGTCTAGGCCGAGGCCCCACACCTCCTTGCCGAGGTGTAGCCTCGATGGCCACGTTCAAAAGCGAAGTCGGGAAAAATCTGGGTTTCCCTCTTGATAAACATGAAGAACATGAGCATGAAGAACTTGAGGAACACGAACATGAGGAAGATGAACGCAAAGATCAAAACTTGCTATTACAAAAGCTGAGATTTCATGCTATAATTTCAAAAACATGGACCTGGGAACCCACACTCAAGGATCTCATCAAAACAAACACAAAAGCATGAGCCTTAATGCAAACCTTCGGATCAAACGAGGCTTTTCTTAAAAAACACATGAAAACCGTTTTCTCTTTCTAAAACCAACTTTAAACCGATGGATGGCGTGCAGAACAGGTATGATCATGCAATGCAGCTAGATGATCATTAAGAATAACAAGAATAGGTTAAGATTCTAACCTCAAAACTCGAATCTAACGGCTCAAGCTCCAACGATCAAGCTTGGAAGTTCTCTCTCTCTAGCTCAAACTTCTCCTTCTTCTTCCTAGACTTTCTCTCTCTAAAGGCAAGATTGATACAAAAAGATATGCTCCTCACGACAATCACTGGCTTAATCCCTCTGCCGAGACACGTGGCATCGGCTGATTGGCTCTATCAAAAAAGGTGACTGACATGACAAGACAAGACCAGGACAAAGTGTACTCAACAAGCTAGGCGGCAAGAACACACCGGCAAGTAACGACATCGGCTAACAACAAGACTCTGGCAATCAACGGGCAAGGACATCGGCTTGGAAGGACAACACTTGACTAAACTGTGCCACACCTTGGCCTAGATGCGCCACACCTCGGTCTAGGTCATATCATTCCAGGAACAAAATCACTCATGCAAGGATCAAGGATCTAGAACGCCTAGATACTAACATCTCGGCCCAGATGATGCACATCTCGGCCTAGACGACGCGCACCTCAGCCTAGATGGTAACATCCCGGCCAATAAGCTAGGGTGAAGATGGAGGTCAACCAACGGGGTTCCAAGATAGTTCTACGTGACAAGGGTCTCGAAAGTGTCTAAGCTTAGGATGACCTCGGCAACGCACCAGGCGAGAACAGGGCATGCAAGCAATCATTCAAGCAAAACAAGACAAGGTTCGCAAATGTACATATTAAAACGAGATCATCCAAAAATGTATGCAAGTATTACTAAGTCAGAATGAGGGTTGTTACAACCGTGTACCGAATCGCGAACCGAATCGAATCGAATCGTGAATCGTAAAGGTATAAAATTAACAAATCTATATGACACCAGTATAGATTCTTTACTGTACAGGTATAAAATTAACAAATCTATATGACTTCTTGATATAGATTAGAGGCATACTGGATAAAATTCTATGTAACTCTCTTCTGTATACCATATTGTCACAGATGTGGGCACATGTACACGTGTTCAAAATGCGCAGACAATCTGGTCCAAGGAATAGTAAAGTGTCCAATGTGCCTAGCACCTGTAATTGAGACGATACGTGCCTATTCTATCCAATAATAATAACCAAGAAAATAATATGATATGTGCCTATCCTTATTAGTTGCTCCCCAACTCCATCCAGGCAATATAAATAAATTTTACCTTTTTTTTTTATTTGTTTTACAATAAGTACATGTGATTTGCTTAATTTATGACTGGAATACCAGATGGCATATCGGAATACCAGATGACAATAAGTACTTGACAGCATTTGCAATGTACTATAATTGTGTTTTGGTGTTTGATTATTTAAACGTTGATTGATGAAACTGACCTTAAAATCTTACTATACATGTTCTTATTATCATGGGGATTTATGTATTAGCTTTTATCTCTTCATGATTTTGATGGTATTTATTGCTTTGTTCTAGATTTTCTTCAAAAAGATTATAATTTGCAATTGTTATCTATTTATTTGTAGGTCAAAAGGATAAATTTTGCGGAGGGGAAGATCTGATTCTAGAAGGAATTTGCAGCTTGATTTTTGAAATAGGCCCAAAATTGAAATCTTGTTGGAAATTTTTTATTTTTTGTAAGAGCATTTAAATATGCAAGTGTGCTGATTGGTGAATTTCAGATTTTATTTTATTTTTTTTAGGATTGGGGTGAATTTTATAATTTAAATATGCTTTTATGAACATGTACAGTTTAATTGTTCTTTGTAAAATATTGAATTTGATGGTTTTATCAATTTTTATTTTTATTTTTATTTTCTGCTATGATGTTTTTGTGCATGGAATGTAAATAACTAGCTCAGAGCATATTTTATATTAATTAAATTATGAAATTAAGTAAAAAGGTGGCGTTTTTGTTCAAAATGCCACTATAAGTATCAGTGACGTTTATAAAACGCCTTATACCTATAGCGACGGCGTTTTGCTGTCGCAAAAAAGCAATTTTTTTGAAACGTAACACCTTTAGTGATGGTATTTTTTCCGTCTCAAATACACTTTTAGCGACGGTATTTTTCCCGTCGCAAAAAACCCTTTTAGCGACGGCAATACTGTGCCATCGCAAAAAAGGCATTTTCCCGTCGCAAAAACAAAGGCGACGGCACTGTGCCGTCGCTAAAACCCTTTTGCAACCTCCTTTGTTGCGACCCCCACTTGCCGTCGCAAAAATCCATTTTACCGTCACAAAAACCTTTTGAGACGGCGTTTGGGGTATTTGCGACGGCATTTTGCCATCGCAAAAAACAATTTTTTTTGTAGTGTGAGGCATAATTAAAGAAGAAAATTAGCCGTAACTAAATAAGAAAATGGCATAATTACAGGTGCATATGGTACACCTTTTTTAAAAGGGATGTATATTAGAATTTCCCTTATGATAATAATAATAAAAAATCTAGAGGAAAAAGGGAAAAAGAAAGAAAAGAAAAAAAAGGGGGGGGGGGGCCTCGTCTAAATCCAAAACGTAGCCACATCTGGAGATATATGCATAGTAGATTGGCCTGTAATCAAAATCATAACCACAACTCTGATTCACATGATCATAAATTTAATGATCATCCAGTATTCTTTAGCATCATCATAGAGATTGATGATCTATAAACAAAAATGCAAAAATATATACAGAGGCAATTGCATGCCAAAACAAAATTTGATTACCAACTCCAAATTAAATTCAGAATTATGCCCAAATCAAGATTCACAAGTCTGATCCACATTCAAAACACTAATTAAAAAACCCAAGTATATATCAAGATAAATTCCATCAACAAATATTCTCAAACATGCAAAACATGAAATAGGAAGAGTCCACACTATAAAAACACAGCTAACAGTGCAAAGACACAAAACCCAAAACCCAAAACCCAAATCAATGAAATTAAGACAGACTTGCACTAACAATCATTACCTCATGGTGGTAACGAATGCCGCCTTTCATCGGACCTCGAGCATTGTCACTGAGAGGGTGATTTATGATCTGGAGTTGGGCCGAGATATCGACCGACCAGGTCGAAAGCCCAGCAGTGCATTGGGCCGAGATGATCCGCTGTTCGCCCAGAGAAGGGCTGCCAGAACTTGGGCCGGGCAGAGTTCGGGCTGTGAGCCACCCCGGACCGGACAGAAACTGCTCGGTAAGGCAGTGCTCGGTCGAACCAGGATGCTCGGTCCGAGAGTGGCCGAAGCCATACAGATCGAGTGACCGGCGCCCGGAAAGGCGTGGTTAGCCGAGGCAGTTAATTGACCGGCAGGAAGGCCGACCAAAGGAGGTGTTCGGGCTGGGCTTTGCCGGGATGCCGCCTAGCCCGGTCCTCCATGTGTTTGTCCGGTTAGACGCTTGGGTATGAAGCATGGCATGGCCGTGGTAGAGCAGCTCGGCTGCCGAGCTCTAGCTGTGAAGTCAGGCAGTTGAGATTAGGTGATGCTCAGCAAGGTCTGTGTTGACAGATGGGATAGCAGAGCCACGTGTCAGGAGATGACTGGGAGTGGGTAAGGGGCTCAGAAGGTATATAGGCATGTCTGCGCACCCATACGCAACACACGAACATCCCTGTAAGAAATTCCTACACTCAAACACTCTCTCCCCTCTCTCTATCCATCCTAAGGTGTGTGCTAATTTGACCGTCGGAGGGTGTTTCCGGCCACACACCGCCGGGTAGTTCACCGTTATTTGCTCGTAGGTGATCGGATATCGACGGAGCTCGGAAGAAAGGAATACGGGCACGCCGGAATATTTGCTCCCCGTACAATTGGCGCCGTCTGTGGGAAAGTTGACAGACAAAACCTTGTCTTCCAGGTTCATCTGATCGCCGTCCATGGCGAACAACGACGAGTTCCCGTTGTCCGCCATCGACGGAGCCACCCCGGAGTATACCCGAAGGAGAGAGGGACCTCCTGCCGTCCATCCAATGGCTGACTTGGGGACGCCCACTGGAGGACAGTCAGGGGACGCGCGGGATAAGTGCGGAAGGAGTCATGGTCATTCACGGAGTCCAGACGGTCACCGGCGGAGAGACTCACACGCCAGGCGACTGGAAAGCAAGTTGAGGGATCAAGATGCTGTCATCAGGCGAATGGCGGCAGAGATGGAAGATCTCAAGCGGCATATCAAAGGGAAGGGTGTAGCTGGAGTGGGTGACCACAGTGAGCGCACCCCATCCCGCCGTTCAGGCGGACAGAGTCAACGACATACTCAGTCCATATCTATCACTAGAAGTTACCAGGTTGGTGATTCCGACGTGCGTGCAGAAAAGTCTAGCGCGCAAGACAGCACCTACAAACCCTCACGTCCGGCGACGATGTCGAGATACTCTTATTCTGCTCAGTCAGAGGATCTACGGGCGGTATTAAAGGAGCGTGCTCGCCGGCGCGAAGCTCAGAGAATACCAGCTTTCCAGCGGCTGTCCTACAGGGTTGACGCCAGCGAGGAGGTCGGAATGCCTCCGCCCCGCCAAGCAGTGCCACTCTTTGAAGATATGGACTTGGCTAGGTTGAGTGCCACTCCTTTCTCCCTGGAAAGAGAAACAACACCGCTTCCGGCAGGCTTCCACCAGCCCAAGTTCACACTTTACGACGGAAAAACCGATCCGTACATGCATGTGAGCCACTTCCGACAGGTTATGGCCGGACATCGGCGCAATGACGGACTTATGTGCCTAATCTTCCCGTCAAGTTTAGGCGAGCTGGGGTTAAAGTGGTTCGAGAGGTTGCCGGAAGGGAGCATACAAAGGTGGCATCAGTTGGCCGAGGCGTTTGTTACGCGCTTCAAAACCAACACAAAAACACCAAAGGAAGTCGATCACTTGCTGAGTGTCAAGATGGAACCGTGCGACACACTGAAGGCATACGATTCAAGGTATTGGGAGACCTTCAACGAGATCCTCGATTGCCCGGTCAACCTTGCAATCACGCAATATAAGCGTGGTCTCCCGGTCGGACATAGACTGCGGGACTCGCTTACCATGCACCAGCCGACCTCCATGGGCCAGCTCATGCAGCGCATCAATGAGCACATCCGAGTAGAGGATGATGGGTCAGCTTCCACCGTGAAGGCCACTCCGGTCGGTACAGACAAGAAGACAGCAGGCAAAGTGCACGCAGTTGGGCAAGAGTCCAGCCACTCAAATGACCGAGCAGAGGAATCAGACCGAGGTTCAAATCGTAAAACCCGGGTTGAGGACGTCGGAATGACCGGGATGATTACCCCCGAGATGACGTTGAGGACGCAAACAGAAGAATGAAGGCGAGGACTGGCATAACCACGGTCTTCAAGATTCTAATCTATCGCATACTTAGTGAAATCCGAGACGAGGAGTATGTCCGGTTTCCTGCTAAGTTGGGCGATGGACAAAAGGGCTACAATCCGCGGTATCGTTGTACGTTTCACCGGGAGAGGGGCCACCGGACTGAGGATTGTTTGCCTTTGCGACAACACTTGGAAGAACTGGTTGCGGCCGGGCATCTGGACCTTTACATTGATGGCGGCGTGAAACCGAATCAGGCTCCGGTCGATCCCAGGGGACAGGATGACCGAGATGCACCACCACAAGGAGTTATCAATGTCATCCACGGCATCGTGGAACCGGAGCGTGTTTGCGAACTCCGGGGCATGATCAAGAAGGCAGAGCATATGAGGGAAGTTTTGTCAGTACAGCCCGCCATCAAGAGGGGGAAGATAGAAGAGAAAGACGTGATTAGTTTTACCTCAAGGGATTTAGAGCGTATCCAGACGCCGCACAACGATGCTCTAGTAGTAACGCTCCGCGTCAAAGAATTTGATGTTAGACGGATCTTGATCGATCAGGGAAGCTCGATCGAGATCATGTATTATGATGCGTTCAAACAGCTCAAACTCTGTGAGAAAGACTTGGCTCCGGCCACTTCGCCACTGATTGGATTTAACTCGCAGCCGGAGTGGCCATTTGGAAAGATTATCCTGCCGGTCAAAGCGGGATCCGTGGTCAAGCAAGTGGAGTTTTGGGTGCTACAAGTGCCTTCAACGTACAACCTTATCCTTGGAAGAGGATGGCTTCACGCCATGCAAGCCGTAGCATCGACCTACCACCAGGTGATGAGATTCCCCTCGGCTATGGAGGCAATCGAGGAGATTTGGGGTGATCAGGTCATGTCTAAGCAATGCTTCGTGGCGGTCAACGGGAGCCGGGCTGCCAAAGGATTCGTTCAAATGATCGAGGGACCGGAGGACCGGAGTGTCTTGGATGATGTTGGCACCAAAGCCGAAGACAAGGCTGTTGAAGAATTGGTTGAGGTGCGGATTGATGCCGAGCAGCCGGACAGATTCTTCTTGCTCGGTTCAAGTCTCTTGGCCATGGAGAGAACCGAGATGATTGAGTTTTTGATGGCGAATATCGAAGTCTTTGCATGGTCGCCCTACGACATGCCTGGCCTTGACCCAAGTTTTATCTGCCATCACCTCAATGTCTTCCCTGGAGCAAAGCCAGTCATCCAGCGAACAAGGAGATCGGCGCTGCATCACGCCGAGGTAGTAGCAGAGGAGGTAAAGAACTTGCTTGAGGCACGAGCAATACAGGAAGTGCACTACCCTCGGTGGATTTCCAACACGGTAGTGGTGCCTAAGAAGAATGGAAAGTGGCGAGTTTGTGTCGACTACAAGACAGTCAACCGAGCTTGTCCAAAAGACAGCTTCCCTTTGCCGCGCATTGACCAGCTAGTGGATTTGACGTCTGGACACAATCGGCTCAGTTTCTTGGATGCGTATCGCGGCTATCACCAGATTGCCATGCATGGGCCTGACCAAGAGATCACCTCTTTCACGACTCCAAGGGGACTCTTCTGCTACCGAGTCATGCCTTTTGGTTTGAAGAACGCCGGGGCAACTTTTCAGAGGATGGTGACCAAAATGTTTGCGCCTTTGCTAGGCCGGACAATGGAGGCTTACATCGATGATATGGTGGTAAAGAGCCGACATGAGGCAAACCATTTGTCCGACTTAGCCGAGATGTTCGCCATACTGAAGAAGCACAAGCTGCGCTTGAACGCCTCGAAGTGTGCCTTTGGCGTGGGATCCGGGAAATTTTTGGGATTCTTAGTCACGAACCGAGGCATCGAAGCAGACCCTACTCAGATCAGAGCCGTGCAAGAGTTGAAGCAGCCCAGCTCGGCTAAGGACGTGCAGCATCTGGCCGGGATGGCCGCCGCGCTTAATCGATTTATAAGCCGGTCATCAGATCGCTGCCGCCTTTTCTTTCAAGCATTGAAGTCAAAGTTCTCATGGGATGATGAGTGTGACAAGGCTTTGGCTGAGCTCAAGGATTATTTGTCTTCCCCGCCACTGTTGATTACACCAATGCCAGGTGAGGAACTCTACCTTTACCTTGCCGTCTCCCAACACGCAGTAAGTGCGGTATTAGTCCGGGCTGAAGGAATCAAGCACCTCCCAATTTTTTACGTAAGTAAGACCTTGCTGCCGGCTGAGACGAGGTACTTGCAGCTGGAAAAGCTTGCGTTGGCACTGATGATGGCTTCGAGGAAATTGGCACATTATTTTCACTCCTATACCATCGTCGTATTGACCGAGTTTCCCCTCAAGGCCTTGTTTGAACGAGCAGACTTTTCAGGCCGAATTTTAAAATGGGCGGTCGAGTTGGGACAGTTCGATGTGAAGTTTCAGCCGCGCACCGCAATCAAAGCCCAAACCTTGGCCGATTTTGTTGCCGAGTTCTCACCTGGCACTCATCCGGTATGCCCGGTCGACATTGGCGAGGCAGATGATGAGACGCACGCAATGCCAACCGAGGAACAACCCGTTGAACAAGGTCGCGCCGCGGAGTTAGCGCGCACCATCGAAGTTCCCTCAATTTGCACGGCCATACCACCCGGCGCTGCGATGACGGAGTTGTGTATCACCAACCCATCCACTCTGTCCGGTACCGCATCACCAAGGGGGGAAGAAGTTGAACCACACCGCTCAGAACTTGATGATTCGCCTACGGACTCTGGCATTCCAAACCAACTCGCTGAGTCCGGTGCCGAATCATCAAGAGGGGCAGGAATGGTTCCACACAGCTCAGAACCTGCGGCCGGCTTCACACCGCAACCTACTGATTCGCCTACGGACTTGAGCCTTACAGAACAACTTGCTGAGTCCGGTGTCGAATCACCAAGGGGCACTGCATTTGAACCGGTCAGCACCGAACTTGACACCGCACAGCCGAGCAGTTGTGATCTCATTGCCCTTCGCAACTCTCAGGACCCATCTGACTGTTGGAAGCTTTTTGTGGGGGACATGTGGAAGCTTTTCGTTGATGGAGCGTCCAACCGCCATGGTGCCGGCCTAGGTATTGTTCTTATATCCCCGGATGGCCTCACCATTGAGCATTCTATCACACTTGGCTTCCCGGCGTCTAACAACGAGGCTGAGTACGAGGCGCTTCTCGCCGGGCTCAAGAGCGCAATACAATGAAGGCTGCCGAGCTCCTGGTATACAGTGATTCCCAGCTTGTGGTTAACCAAGTTTCGGGGATTTATGAAGCGAAGGACGATAGGATGGCGAAGTACCAAGCTCTGGTCAGGGACCATATCAAGCAGTTTGAGGCCATCAGAGTCCAACGGATTGGCCGGGAAGAAAACAGCCGAGCTGATGAACTCGCCGGCCTCGCTTCCATGGTAGATAGTACGTCTCCCAACCCCCTGTTGATTGAGTTTCTTCCGCGGCCGAGCATTGAAAACGCCGGGCAGACGGATGTACTCTGCGCCGAGCTAGGTCCTTCGTGGATGGACCCCTTGATCTTGTTCCTCAGAGACCGGACTCTTCCGACAGACAAGAGAGAAGCACACAAAATCCGGGTGAAGTCAGAGCGGTTTTGGCTCTCTCCATCTGGCGCGTTGTATAAGAAGTCCTTCACCGGTCCTTATCTCAAGTGCGTGCACCCGAATAGTGTGGAGGCCTTCTTGTTTGAAATTCATGAAGGCATTTGTGGCAGCCACATAGGGGGCAGGTCCTTGGCCTACCGAGCTATTTCGCAGGGATACTGGTGGCCGTGCATGCAGGCTGACGCGCAAAAATATGTCCGCAAGTGCGAAAAATGCCAGAAATTCGCCTATCAGATCCACCAGCCTGCCAGGGAACTTCTTCCCCTCACCAGTCCTTGGCCTTTCGCCATGTGGGGGCTAGATATAGTGGGACCACTGCCAACAGCACCGGGCAACCGGAAATTCTTCATCGCGGCCACAGATTACTTCACAAAGTGGGTTGAAGCTGAGCCCTTGGCAACCATCAAAGAGAAAGACGTGAAGCGATTTGTCTGGCAGAACGTGGTCACGCGGTTTGGCGTCCCCAAGATTTTGATCTCTGACAACGGCACCCAGTTTGACGGTCGCCTATTCAGAGGATTTTGTGAAGATTTGAAAATAGAATTCTACAACTCCACCCCGGCCTACCCGCAGTCCAATGGTCAAGCCGAAGCATCAAACAAGACTATACTAGATAGGTTGAAGAAACGGTTGGAAAAGGCTAAGGGCAAATGGGCTGAAGAATTACCTAGCGTCCTTTGGGCATACCGAACAACCCCGCGACGTTCGACCGGGGAAACTCCATTCGCTTTGGCTTATGGCATGGAGGCGGTCATACCTTTGGAAGTTGGAATGCCCACCCTTAGAAGCGAAAGTTTCGAGCCCGAGCTAAATGCCGAGGCTATTGCCTTGGAGCTCGACCTAGTGGAAGAGCGCCGGGAGAAAGCCCTCATCCATGTGGCCGCCTACCAACGAGAGCTCTCCAAGAAGTATAACAAGACAGTGCACCCCAGACCGTTCAAAGTTGGAGATTGGGTTTTGAGGAAGATTATGGGCAACACCCTGGTGCCGGGAGAAGGCAAACTAGGGGCAAATTGGGAAGGACCCTACAAGATCACTGGTCTGGCTGGCAAGGGGGCTTACCACTTGGAGGATCTAGAGCGAAGAGCCATACCCCGGCCATGGAATGCGGCCAACTTGAAACTGTATTATTTTTAAGCTTTTACTTTCCTCTTTTTGTAAAGAAATTTTTTGGCTTGCAAAGCAGAATGTAATTCTTTTTGTCAATTTATAGAAGTAATTTCGCCTAGCACTAGCACTTGGATTGTTCTTTTAATGTTTAAAACCGAGATGATGTACTCCGGTTGGAAGAGTTGGTGTTTTGTCCAACTTAGGATTCCCAACCGAGATGATGTACTCCGGTTGGAAGAGTTGGTGTTTTGTCCAACTTAGGATTCCCAACCGAGATGATGTACTCCGGTTGGAAGAGTTGGTGTTTTGTCCAACTTAGGATTCCCAACCGAGATGGTGTACTCCGGTTGGAAGTGTTGAGTTGTTCAACTTTGTAACAACCGGGATGGTTATTTCGGTTTATGACTTCGTCTTGTTCAGCTGAAGTGCTTCGACCGTGTTATGTATTCCAGTCGACAAAGTGTTCAGTCTGTGAGTTATACCGAGGTGTTTTGCTGAAGACAGAACTGGTTACAACCGTGCAAACACTTGGCAAAAATTTGAAATTTTCATTGATAAGAAATTCATTACAAAAGGTGGGGACCAAGCCTGGTTACATCAGCAGTGTTGAAAGCAAAAATACAAAAGAGAAGAAAATTAAACTAGAGGGGATAGATGTGTGAATTCGTCCTCGCCGGCTTCAAGGTCAATAGCTTGGCTTGCTTCTTGGGCGCCGGGCTCATCGTTGCCGGGCTGCTCAGGCACCTCGGCCTCTTCTTCCTCAGAATTTGTCTCCCCATCCCCATCTTCAAGTCCCTCCTCGGCCTCAGCCTGTAAAGCGCTGAAAACATCGTTTGCATATGGCACGAGGTAGACCGGTAGTGAAGCTTTGGGAGGGTTGGCAAAAACGTCGGTGTCGGAGCCCTGGCCGAGCTGTTCGCAAGCGGATTTCCAGCCAGCCTTGAAGTATATGTCTTGTGTTGCAAAGACTTGCTTCTTGTAATTCTTCTCGGCCTCGTTGAAACCCGCGTTGCTGGCAGCCCGGCAAGCTTTCTTCTCCGTCTTCTTCAAGGAGTCCACCTCAGCCTGGAGCTCGTTTTGTTTTTTCTCGGCTGCATCCAGCTGACCGAGCAGTCTGTTGTTATCAGCGTTGGCTATTTGGAGGGAAGCCTTGGCCCGGCCGAGCTCGGCTTGAAGGCTCTCAACCTGGCTGGCTGTGTCGTTTGCCTTTTGCCTAAGCCGGTGGATGCGCTCCAAAACCAGGTGTTGTTTTTGAATGGCCTGCAAGAAACAAAGTTGATTAGAAACGAAACCGGGCAAACACATGGGAAAATTTTAAGAGCTGCATTGACTTACCCTGGCCATGGACTTCACCGACGACTTAACCAACCGAGTGTCAGGGACGTGGTCGCAGCCGACCACGTCGCTCGGTAGTAGTAGAGCTTTGGACAGATCAAAGGCGAGCAGATGCTCCTTGTCACCCTTGATCGAAGCCGTCGCCGAGATGTCTTGGCCCCGGTGCTTCAAATGTGGGCACCAGGCCGGCACCGGGGTGGGGGCGTCTGTTGGGTGCTCGGTGGTAAGCTCGGTGACGAGCTCGGCGGACGGGTCTGTCCGAGCTCTTTTCCCGGCACGCCGTGTAGAGGGTTCCCGGCTAGATTGCCCGGCAGATGGAGAGGCAAGGGCGACCACAGCACCGCTGGATTGACCGGCGGCTGGCGACCGGGTTACGACGCTCGGCAGCTCGGCGGATGTGGCGGTGAGTAGGTTCTTGATTCTGCTGCGCTTTGCCATCTCTTGCTCCTCGGTCAGGCGAATGAGTGGAACGTCTGGTAGGGTAGGATCTGGAGGTGGCGAAGGAGCTCTGAGGAAGTCAGTTACTCTGCTCCGGCGCGGAGCGGAATATCTGTAAGTCGGGGTGTAGCCGAGCAATTCGTTGCAATCGCGGTGACGGTACCTAAGCACGGCCCGAATTGCCTCGACGTTTGGGAATTGATAGTTGGCTTGTAAGGCTTGGATTGCTGCAAAGGAAACAGGAAAACCGGTTAGATGCAGAGTAAAGAGTTAGACTAACCGAGCAAGGTGAGCGGCTTACATGAAGAACCGAAGTTTTTGTTTATAAACCAGCCCGGTACCTCGGCTGTTTCGTAGTTACCGGACACCCAGAAAAAATCGTCGTCGTGCATATCTTTATCCGGGGTGCCGGTTATGATTTTTTCCTTGCCCGGTCTTATTTTCAAATAGTAAGCTAGGCCATCACCGGTGTGGCCCATCGTGTATTGCCTCAGTATCTCGGCTAGACCTAAGTTGGTGCCTAGCCGATTGTTCAATTTGTGAACACCGTTGATTATTCTATAAGTGTTGGTGGACACCTGTGTGGGTGCCAGCCCGGTGCGGCGGAGGAACTCGGTTATAAGAGGGTTGAGCGGGAAACGGAGGCCCCCCTCGACAATGGACAGCACGGTGAAGGGGCACTCCTCCCTACCCCAAGGTGTGGTCTCCTCCTCTGCGAGATCCAGATGGACATCGGCCGGGACGCCGTACTCCTCCCTAAACGCAGCCAGCGCAGCCGGAGTATCCACTAGGAAGCGGAATTTCCCCATTTCTGGCCGGCTTGGTATAGCCCGGTTGAGTGGTTTGGCACTGTGCTAATTGGTTGCTGCTCGGTTCTGAGAGACTCAGGAACGACAGTGGTCCCCTTGGACTCTGCAGGAAAAGGAGGGCAAGTTTAAGTGTGAGCGCGGTCGCGCAAAAGGAGCAGGATTTTAGCTCGGTCATTAAGAGTGCCAAACCACCCCGGTTATCTACTCTATCTAAGGAGCCCGGTCGCCCAAGCAGACCAGATGTTAGCCCGGATGAGCGACCAAGTCCTTTTGTTATCTCGGTTTTTGCTAGGGTTGAGACAAACTTGTTATTTGCTCGGTTTCATTGGTTTTTTAGATCAAAGGAAGACCGGGAGCCCGGTTCATCCCAGTTCTTCAATGTTCTTCAGGAAAACGAAGAACACCAAGAACAGTGGGATGTTCAGGACAGATTCTATGGCCTATGCCCTAAGAACTACGTTTTTGTACCCTAATGTGTGTAATGTGGAAGGAAATGGCAACATAATAAAGGTAGATTGACTTACCAGAGAAGGGCAGGGCCTAATCCCACAATCACGAAGAATGGCAGTCGAGTTTGAGGAAAAGGCTTGAGCTTCAGAATCGTCAGAAATGGAAGCAGCAGTAGGAAGAAATGGAATGATGGGGGGCATGTATGTATAGGCGAAAGAGACCGCCCAAATTGAAATTCTGGCAAAAACGGCGGGTTGGCTGCCCGATGACCAATGGCAGGCCGCCACGTGTCCCCATTTATGGCTATGTCAGGACTGAAGCGACGGGTTGAAAAGATGAAGAGCCAACCGAGCTACTTTCGACGAAGAGGGAGTCAGTCGGGGAATATAACCGGCCAAGTCTGCAGACTACGTGGACTAGCCCGGTCGAGGCTTGGCGTCTTAAAGACCGGAGAAATGTTATCTCGGTCGAAGTGAGTAATCCCAGTCACGCTTTCGCGGACGGAATTAAGGGGCAATTGAGAGGGTGATTTATGATCTGGAGTTGGGCCGAGATATCGACCGACCAGGTCGAAAGCCCAGCAGTGCATTGGGCCGAGATGATCCGCTGTTTGCCCAGAGAAGGGCTACCAGAACTTGGGCCGGGCAGAGTTCGGGCTGTGAGCCACCCCGGACCGGACAGAAACTGCTCGGTAAGGCAGTGCTCGGTCGAACCAGGATGCTCGGTCCGAGAGTGGCCGAAGCCATACAGATCGAGTGACCGGCGCCCGGAAAGGCGTGGTCAGCCGAGGCAGTTGATTGACCGGCAAGAAGGCCGACCAAAGGAGGTGTTCGGGCTGGGCTCTGCCGGGATGCCGCCTAGCCCGGTCCTCCATGTGTTTGTCCGGTTAGACGCTTGGGTATGAAGCATGGCATGGCCGTGGTAGAGCAGCTCGGCTGCCGAGCTCCAGCTGTGAAGTCAGGCAGTTGAGATTAGGTGATGCTCAGCAAGGTCTGTGCTGACAGATGGGATAGCAGAGCCACGTGTCAGGAGATGACTGGGAGTGGGTAAGGGGCTCAGAAGGTATATAGGCATGTCTGCGCACCCATACGCAACACACGAACATCTCTGTAAGAAATTCCTACACTCAAACACTCTCTCCCCTCTCTCTATCCATCCTAAGGTGTGTGCTAATTTGACCGTCGGAGGGTGTTTCCGGCCACACACCGCCGGGTAGTTCACCGTTATTTGCTCGCAGGTGATCGGATATCGACGGAGCTCGGAAGAAAGGAATACGGGCACGCCGGAATATTTGCTCCCCGTACAGTCACGTTGAATTCTGAATCCGACATAGAACACTAGAGTTCCACCGTCTTTTGAGATCGTACACTTGACCTGAAAAACAAGAGACAAAACACAAGTAAAGAAGTTTGAAAATTCACCTCCTGATTCGATAAAATTTATTTCACAACATTTTTCATAAAATTTAACACAAATATAATAAGTCTTATAATTTTAATATAATTACACTAATTTCTTTTTAATAAGACTAAGAATCAAAATTAATGTAAATGATGTGAAGACACATGAATAAATAAAGTAAAATATACATTCAGTGTAAATATGTGACAGCATCATTTTTTTTTTATCCATATGAATAACGAATTACCAATGAAAAAGAAATTATGTGAATTAGAGATCTAAGAAAATTCCATAAAATTATGTCAAATTTATGAAAATTATTAAAAAAAATTTCCAGACAACAATTAATATTACCCACTCCAAATAATCGATAATTTTTGGTAGCTTTCTCTAACCTCTAGTTGAATGATTAATATCCAACCAACACCCAATCTAATATATAAATGTTCCGCAATATGTTAAGTTAGTTATAGGTTTTAATTTCAATTTAATAAGGTCAATTTAATAAAGGTAAACTATACTCGCTTCTTCTCAATTTGGAAAAAACATTAATAACTAATATTGTACTTTTAATATAATTACAAAAAAATATTTCGTCCATTGAATTTGAGTTTGCGCAAATCATTCGAATTTGTGCATGTCGGTTGACCGCAGATGACCACTCGGACGATCAATGCAATTTTCGTCAACTGTGGTTGTTACCCTTATCAACGGCAACTGTCACCCTTGTTGCTGGGGCTGGTCAACCACCCGGATGACCGGCGTGCACAAATTTAGAAGATGTGGACAAACCAAAATTCAGTGAATGTAGTATTACTCATAATTATATTGACCTTTTTAGTAAGGTTAAGTAATTAAAATTAATGCAGCTAGTAAGTAAAAACTAAAATAAATAAAGATAAATATACATTTAATAGAAAATAGAAAACACCAACATTTTCCGTTCACATGACTAATGAGAATAACCTAACTGTTATGTGAATTAGAATTGTTACACAAACTAAGTTATTTGAGTTCGATTCTTGTTGCTCCTGTTAAAAACCCGTTTGAGATCGGCTCGTTCTATAAATAAGTTAAACTTGAATACATTTTAAAACTTATTAAGTTTTTAAATCAAACTTTAAGAATTAACTACTCGGCTTAATAAAATTATGTCTATAAAAAATTAAACTACTCAAATTTGATTGATTGGATATCAGACCATTAAGTAAACAAGTCAAATTTAAACGCATTTAAAAATTGGTTAAATTTTCAAATCAAATTTAAACAGTAAAAGACTCGACTCGATTTTAGTCCTAATATAAATTTAAAAAATAAATACTCTATAATTATATTAAAAATATATAATTAATTTTATTTTTTCCAATATCTCACAGAAATAATTTAAAGAAGCAGCAAAATGAAAATTTACGCTCTTTTGACAGAGTATCGAGCTCTAACGTGGTGGCTCTTACCTCACTCTCATTCATAAGAGCGAAACACGTGGAAAATAAATAATATTAAAATATTATGTTATTGTGTTCACGTGCATATGCACGAACATGGTATGACCGACATATCTAAACTGTCTATTTGGATCTTTCTTTGTAAATTAAAAAATTGGTAAATTACACTGACATTCCTTGAGTTTTGTCTTTAATATAAATACTCCTTTACATTTTGAAAATTACATTATCCTCATTAAAGTTTAAACTTTTATTACAATTTAATTCTTCCGTTAGTCAATCGTTAAGTCAAATAACAGAAAAAGTTAATATAAGAAATTAATTTTTTAAAATGTCTATTTTACTCTTATTATAAAAAGTTTTTAAAAAACAATTATTGGATAAGTAAGAAAATCTGTAGGGAATTACAAAAATCCATTCAATACATAATTGTCATGTGGTATGTGGCTTTTTTAGTTGACTTTTTGGCTATTTTAGCTTAGGCTAAAAAGTTCATTTGGTTTGGCTTTTTTGACGTATGTGAGAAGGAAAAAAAAAATGAAATGATTATAATTTGAATGTGACATTTTGCCTTACTAATTTTTTAACATATTTTGTCTTTTTGTGATTAATTTAGCCCAAAAAGCCAATGCCAAACAAAGCATATTATTATACTATTAAACATTTAGGTAATGCTATGGCACACAAACTTTTGTGGTGTTAATTTTTACAAATATTATAATTAGATCATTTTCAATCATAACTAAAAAAAATAGTTATAACCAAACACAGCATAAGGTATAACTAAATACTTTTTAAATCATAACCAAAATAATATTATAATCAATAGTTATAACTAATACCATAATAGATCATAACCAAAGATCACGACTAGGGCATATAAAATTGTCCTAAACGGTAAATTGTTTATCAATTTTATATATGCAAATAAGGATAAAATAGGCATTTTAAAAAATTAATTTCTTATATAAATTTTTTCCGTTAGTTGACTTAACGATTGACTAACGGAAGGATTAAATTGTAATGAACACTTAAACCTTAAGGAGAAGAATGTAATTTCTAAAACTTGAGGGGATATTTGTATTAAAGACAAACCTCAAGGGGTTGGAGTGTAATTTGGGTGTGTTTGTGTGGATGGATTGGATAAGGGATGATTGTAATCCATCGGACTGTTAGTCCTGGGATACATTGTTCCTAGACTATTTGGTTAGACTATGTTTGTTTAGTCATGAGATTACATGTCTGAATTGGACTACTTTTAGTGAATCCAATGTTTGGTTGGACGGACTGGATAACGATAAATGTTCAAAAGACTATTTTACCCTTGTAATTTATAATTTTTATTTAATATATAATTTTAAATTTGTAATCTATAATTTATAATTTATAATTTAACAACACTAAAAAATTTTAATTTATAAGGCCATAATTTTTAATTTATTATTTTCAATTAAATTAAATTTATATTTTTTATTTTTTATTTAATATATAATTTTAAATTAATAACACTAAAAAATAATTTTATTTAATATATAAATTTAATTTTTTAACAACACTAAAAAAATTTAATTTATAAGGCCATAATTTTTAATTTATTATTTTTAATTAAATTAAATTTATAATTTACATTTTTTATTTAATATATAATTTTAAATTAAAAACACTAAAAAAATAATTTTATTAAATATATAAATTTAATTTTTTAACAACACTAAAAAAATTATAAGGTCATAATTTTTAATTTATTATTTTTAATTAAATTAAATTTATAATTTATAATTTATATTATTTATTTAATATATAATATACAATTTTAAATTAACAACACTAAAAAAATAATTTATAAATGTTCAAAAGACTATTTTACCCTTTTTTAATTGTTTATTAAGTAATAGCATGAGGGTAAAATAGACATTTCACACATTAGTCTCACGGGATACCAATCCCATGAAAATAATCCCACCCCTCTTCCTGTGATACAATAATCCCTCATATGATGGACTAATAGTCCAGAGAGACTATTAATCCGGAGCAAAAAAATTAAACCAAATAATAAATAGTCCAATCTCATAGAATAATCTCTCAAAACAAATACACAGGTAGGCCCACCAAGTCAAAGGAGCAGATCGATCGGTTACATCTACTTTGTATGGACTAAAATAGTTTTGTCTTATATACATGTACATGTAATAAACAATAAATTGAGAAATTAATAATTCATCAGTTACAATCGTGTATGCAATAAATTACTCAGCAAATGAGACACTTTTTTTGAGTTTTTTTTGTCCAAAACATTTTTGGCTATATCTATTAACAAAATAAATTTTAAAATTTTTAATTTTATCGATTTAAACTTTAATGGTTTAATATGTTTTAATATAAATTATTTATATATTTTCATTAAGTAAAATTGAGAAATATATATATATATATTAATTATTAAACTCAATGTAAATATACATAAATGTTTAAAATATCTTTTTCATTAAATCTAATTACTAAAATACTATTTTTTTTATTTTATTTTACTTAACAAAAATAGAAGCGTGATTTATATTAAAAATAAATGAAAATATTAGAGTTTAAATTGAAAAAATTAAAAACGTAGAACTTATTTTGTTATAAGAATCAAGCCCTGGGGTTTGTTTGTAATTTTTCTTTTTTATTTTTAACTTTAATTTCTAAATGAAGAAATAAAAATTAAGTTGTGAATATAGTGAAAAGATTGCAAATATTATAAGCATTTTTTTTTTCAAAATTGCAAAAATATGCTCAAAATAGTTTGATGATCATTAATTTTGCTGAAAGGAGAAGACACAATATGCAAACAAAGAAGAAAATAATTTCTGATTACAAAGGTATGAAAATTATTCCTTTCCTTAGTTTCATAATGTAATAATGGTATAATTTATAGTGACTGCAAAAAAAAATTTAGAGAACTCTGAGAAAGTGTTAGATGCTCTACTTAAGTATTCCAAGTGATTTCTATTTTGTTTGGGCGCATACTTTTATGAATAGGTTCATTGGTCGTCTTCAAAATCATCTTCCTATATAACATTTTGCACTTCTTTTGGGATAGTTTAAGCTGGAAATTTAAGTATGAAAAATTGACCTACACAAGCTCTAGGATCTATATGTCTAAGGATGAATGGGCTTAGTTTGGATGTATGGGCTTAAAAATAAGACTCGATCACAATTCACAATCCAAATGTAAAGTCAACCAAAAAGTCCAACTCAATACCTGATGGGTCGATGGATTTTTGTGGGTGGGTGGACAATGCTGAATTGTCAATTTTTAAAATTTATTAACACGACGCTATCTGATACTTGAGATTAGACTTCTATTAAATTGTAACAATGTGAAGGTTATGAATAGTCTCTGTTTAAAATAATCTTTGTTCCTACTAATGCACTTCCAATTGTACAATGTAATAAGAATTTCAAAATATACAAATCTCAAAGCATAAGTGCACGACTCAAAGTTTGTTTGGTGGTGTAGAGCAATATTGCACGCTATTTATAGTGTGACACGTCTTGTCTCTCAAAAATCAACCAAAAGGTATTGAGTCCTGTTGTTTGAACTAATAAAAATCATGTCAGGACACATGTATTTATTTCAAGATCACCATATATTTTTTAAGCATTAGAGATTCAGAACAAAAATTTTGGGAAGGGGATCCTATGCCCAATGGGGTCCTCTCACCATATCTTGGGAGCAAAAGCAAATGTGAGACATCCAACAAGACAAAGACTACTCTAAAATGCAATGCTATGAACACATAATACCTTATTGGAATGCTATTTTTGGACTACAATGTGAACATTAAAGAGTTGGCACAACCATGCATCGTGTAATGTAATATACCAATCCCAAACTATGCTAATGAAATGGAGGCCAAGATCAAAGGTGGATTGTTAAAGCTTATGGAACAAAAAAAAGTACATAGTTGGTGTTGGGCCCTTTTCAAAATTTGGTAACACTTTGCTGTTATCTTTTCTTGAAAAAGAATCAAAACCCCTTTTGGCATTTAGGTTAAGCTTCGCAGGTAGAAAATGAAGATGACCTGCAAGATTACGTTCAAATGACAATAATCTTGAAGTGAATGGGAAGGTGATTCCGAATTCTATGATTTCACCGTTTGGATGCAGTTTAAATGGGAAAGTAATTCCTGATTTATCATTTCAATTTCCTAAATTAAGAAGGAATACTTCCCACTTCTTTTGGGATTTTGAGTCTAAGAATTTGACCTACACAAGCTCTAGGATCTATATGCCTAAGGATGAATGGGCTTAGTTTGGATATATGGGCTTGAAAATAAGACTTGATCACAATTCACAATCCAAATGTAAACAACCAAAAAGTCAAACCCAATACTTGATGGGTCAATAGATTTTTGTGGGTGAGTGGATGTTAATGCATATGTAGTATTCCTAGATATACAGGTATTGATTTCCTAGATATCTTTGGGAATAGTCATAGTTAGGTTTCTTGTAGGATACTCTTTCTCAGTCTACATATACAGGCCTTTTATTGTATAGGATTAATTGATTGAATACAATACATATTATTTCTCTCTCTCTCTCTCTCTCTCTCTCTCTCTCTCTCTCTACTATTCTAACACGGTATCAGAGCTATAGGTTAAGCTCTTGGTGTTCTTCGCCTTACCGGCGGACAGCAGCCTTGCCTTGGCTGCCCGCCGGACATCAACCCATTCCGCTGTCATATTTTCCTTTCAATATCGCTTCATGGTGATCTCTTCCTCTATCCGTTGGTTTAATTCTACCCCAAATATCTCTATCATATATATATATATATATATATATTTGCTCGCAATCTATTTTTTCTTTTTTCTTTTTTTGTGTATTTCTACTCTACTTTGTCTTTTCCTCTGTTTCAACCTCAAATAAGTTTCTATCTTCAACCCTATTTGAGTTTCAGGAGGGGTATTATACATATATCACGATGAGCATGTATTATACCTATATCATAGTGAGCATGGTTATACATGCGAACCACCCAAGCCACCCCCTTTGGCGTACCACCCAAGCTGCCTCTTCTAGCGCACAATCCAAGCTGCCTCTTCTGGCGCACAACCTAAGCCGCCCCATTTGGCGCACAATCCAAGCAGCCCCTCTGGCGCACTCAATTATCTATTGCCATTATCGTTCAGCACTACGTCATAAGTTATCTGTGTGCCACGCTTGCTGGTTCAACATCCAGTTCCCTACATCGATCCAATATAACTCCTTTAAACTGTTCCGACATTGATTCCAGTTAGCTCTTATATCGGTCCGACATGACCCCTTTAAACTATCCCAACATTAATTCCTCTTACAACCGTCCGTCACAACCGGAAACTGTCCCGGTATTAATTCTGGATAATTTCTACAATGGTCCAGCATGACCTTAAGCTGTCCCGACATTGATTCTGGTTAGTTCCCACCACAGTCCGACACGACCTTAAATTGTCCCGGCATTAGTTTCGATCAGTTTTTACAATGGTCATGCATGACCTTAAACTATCCCGACATTAGTTTCGGCCAGTTCCTACAACAATCCAACACGACCATAAACTGTCTCCCGGCATTAGCTCCGGCCTCTGATTTATCTCAAACACCCTTGAGCGTCCGTTTGGACTTTGCAATCTATTTGTCTTTTATTTTATTTAATTTTATTTCATGTTTTAGTTTCTCTCTCGAAACTCATGATATTATCCTCCTTGAGTTTGAGGGGGAATGTTAATGTATATGTGGTATTCCTAGATATATCAAGTATTGATATCCTAGATATATATTTGGAAATAGCCATAGTTAGGTTTGTTGTAGGATACTATTTCTCATAATTAGATTTATAGTAGGATACTCTTTCTTAGTCTATATATACAAACATTCTATTGTATCAGATTAATTGATTGAATACAGTACATATTATTTTCTCTCTCTTTACTATTCTAACAGTGGACAATGTTGAATCTTTCGACGCTATTTAGTACTCGGGATTAGACCTCTATTAAATTTCAGCCACATATATGATAATAATGAGTTATTCTAACTCTAATTATATGATAAAGAGTCGTTTCATTTCTGATTTTTTCTTTCACTTCTTAATGGCTAAGAATCAATAATTTAACTAGCATCTACATGGGATTCTTAACCCATATTATATGATGAGAGTTAATTATTTGACATTTAGTATTAAAGAGAGATATCACTTGTTGCTTGCATGAAATTCATGTCCTATATTATGTGGTAGCAATGAATTACTTCGGCTTTATTCACGTGATAAGAAGGCCCACATTTGTTTTTTTCCTTCTACTTCTTGGAGTGGGATGTGTAAGAGTTAAGCATTTGACAATTGGCCATGTTTGGTTTAGTTTTGTGAAACAATTGTTTGAATTTTTTCTCTTTTAAAAAGTAGAAATTAGTTTGACAAAAAAAAACAAAAAATATATTTTTAAATTTTTAAAAATTAATTCCATCTTATAAAAAGTTAAAATTATATAAAAATGATAAATATTTTAAATTTTTTTAACAAAACTAATTGTTATGTATATATGTTTTTTTAAATTATGAAACAAATATTTGAAAATCAAACCAAACATAAGCATGGGATTCTTGTCCAAAATTAAGAGTTAAGCATTTATCAATTGGCCATGTTTGGTTTAGTTTTGTGAAACAATTTTCTGAACTTAAAAAAATAAATAAATAAATAAATAAATAAATAAATAAATAAATAAATAGAGCTAGTTTGATAAAAATAAATATACAAAATATATTCTTAAAAGGGGAATTTATTAGGAAATCATTTTTTCAATTACATTTGTATTCCAATTAGTTCATAACATATTATTGTATTCTAATAAGTCCTATTATTTGAACATTTGATTCATCAAATCCTAACTTTCATATTTAAAATATTTTATGAATAATTTTATCCTTTCAAATTTTTTTGAACGTTTATCAATTTAATGATGTGATCATTCATATTTTACATTGTGAATATTCACATCACGAAACATTTATCATTGTTCTATTCATGTAACTAACAAAATACTATTGAGAAATTAGCTAAATTTTATTCAAATTGATAAATTATGGAGAAAATTCAATATAATTATGTCAAATTTTATAGTACTTAATATATTTTTTAAATCTTAAAAAAGATTATTCTAACTTATATATATATATATATATATATATAAAATTTAATATGAAACGTTGTATGAAAGGTCAAACCATTAAAAAATTATTTCTTAGTTCAAGAGTGTCACATGGTCATATCTCTTGCCAATTACAAACTACTATGCCCCTATTATTCCTCAATCATTAAATATGAAATTATAGACCCCACCTCATCCACCAATCACAATACATCTAGGACATCACGCATTTATATCGCATGACCACCAAATAACTTGTCCATGTAATAAATAAATAAATATTTAGTCACATCACATCACCAATAAAATGAGTGACTCCGATGACACAACCTTTTTTTTGTTAAAATATTAATTGTGTATGGTTGTACGATAGTTGGACCCCTATAATATGACCCCAAGAATAAGATTTTTATTTTGTTTTTTGAGATGAATCCAAGAATAAGGTTGTTGAAAGATGTATGTGAGAAGTGGATTTGGAAGGAGGAAGTTCCTCCCAAGTTGATGTCTGTTTTGATTGATGAAGTTCCTAGATCTTTGTAATGGGGGATCAACCTTCACCCTCTAAAAAAAATAATAATAATGAAAATAAGGTTTATGAAATTTTTTATATTTTTTCTTTCTTTTATTTTCAGAATAATACGCAAAGAAAATAGCTAACCAATGATGCGCTTTGTAAAGTGTGAGCATTTATTATTTGTCCACAGTGGACTGGACTATTTGGATCGTGAGGCCAATCACGAATTTTATTTTAATGATTCAAATTATTCATTTTTTAAATCATAACGTATAGATCATTGATGAAAAATATCAAGTCGATTTAATAACCATAGCCACATTAGTTCATCAGATTTATTTGCAAAACAAAAATGAACGACAAATATTATTTTAAAAAACAACCATTTTTCAAAGTCATATTTTTAAATGTTATGTTCCATTTAACCCATCTTCTTTTTTAATATTCCATTAGGTCCTACTTAAGGTAATATGACCAAATTATCCTTACAAACTTTTTTGGCATGTTTTCATTTTCAAACTAATACACAATAAAATAATAATAGTCCCTTATGGAGAAAATTTCTCCCTCATTCTACGGAGAATATCTCTCCCTTATTTCATGGAGAAAATCTCTCATTTATTCTATGGAAAAAATATCTTCCTTATTCTAGGAAAAAAATCTCTTACATTTCCAAAATAATAAATCGTCTACCTTACTCCGACGTGAAGAAGTAACGCTGTGAACATTTATATCGATCGAAGTGTAAACACTGTGAACATCCACATTATTGGTGGTTGCTTATATTTGTGGAGTCTTATTAACTAGTAAATGAGATTTAATTGAGTAGTAAGTCAATCTGATTGAGTAGCAAGTGAAGTCTCAATGAATAGGATAAATGAAAATTATTTAGTAATTTTTATAAATTCAAATATTTTTAAAAAATATCTAACATGAACAACTAATTTAGTTAATTATTTAATGTAGTAGTAGGTGGACCTTTATTAAGTAGTAAATTATGTTTAATTGAATAGTAGTAGAATTAGGTTTTAAATAATCATGTAAATTATTTTTATTTGCTTGATGTTCGACTAAGTTATGAGTAATATTTTGTGATCATATCATAAAATTACTTCTTTAATTTGATTTGGTTTTAAAATTTGTAGAGTTTCATTCTAAATTTCAGAAATTTGTAAGTAATTGTCATGACCCGAACCCGCTCCCGTGGGTTAAGGACATAACCGGCCAGTAATCAAGAGGTTACCTACGGCCTTGAACCAAACCAAACGTATTTTAACAGAGTTAAGGTGGGCCAAACGGAAGCAATTTAAAACTTTGTTCATAGAGCTGTGCTTACATGGCACATCATAACAAACCATACATATGCATATTAATAACTCACAACAAAATATGTACTACATAAGGTTCTGTACATACAGGATCATATAAGTCTAAGTCAACCCATCACGACTATATACAACAGATGCAAAGTCTTCGCCAACATGACAGAATATAAATACATAACAAAAAGGTGAAGACGGGTCTCGTGCGTGAGATACAGGTCTGACTCTCCCAAAACCTTTGTTGTTCCACATAGACTTCACTGGGGTTGGGTTTGGACTTCTCTTGGCTCACCTACAAACACATGAACGAGCATGAGCGAAAGCCCAGTGAATAATATCAATTAAAGAAGCTATACAGACGATATGTAGAACAACATGCTTCAAACGGCCTTAGGCCCAATTCATATTTCTATTTGACATATATACAAAATTTAGATCAAGTGACTGTGGTTCCAAACAAACTGGCCTTTGGCCCATTCAAACTTTCATTTGTGTCAAAACGGCCTATGGCCCATTCAGATGACAAACTGGCCTTTGGTCCATTCATTCGTTCATGTCGAAACGGCCTTTGGCCCATTCATTCATGTCAAAACAGCCACCAGCCCATTTATTCATGTCAAAACGGCCTCTGGCCCATCCATTCATGCTAAAACGGCCTCTGGCCCATTCATTCATGTCAAAACGGCCTCTGGCCCATCCATTCATGTCAAAACGGCCTCTGGCCCATTCATTCTATTATTCAGATCAGACTGGCCTCTGGTCCACTCATTTGGTATAGGAAACATTGTCTACCAATCGAATCAATGAACTTATAAAACTTACATAGAAGTAAGCAATTGGACAACAACATATTTCAGATATCTCTGTTAAGATATTACTCACAGTGATCGGTTGGTTGGTTTGCCCTGGAGCTCGAACACAAAAGGATCACAAACAATTCGACCCGTTCTAAATTCACATTTTCCTCTTTAGGCTTCATTCTTATCTCTTTAACTCAATTACAATGCTCAATGCATGCCTAAGAGTACTTGGAAGTGCAAGAGAACAGAAAATGAAACACATAATTTCTTTTCAAAATTTCAGAAAACAGGGTCCCCGCTCGAGCGTGGACTTCCCCGCTCGAGCGAACCCTTAAGACCTGCAAAAGTACTGGATATGTCAAATTTACACTCGAGCGTGCATTCTGGGGCTCGAGCGAAAGGCCTCTCTACATGGCTCCCCGCTTGAGCGTGAACTTCACTGCTCAAGCGGACACCATGTCTGCAGAAAATACTGGGAACACAAATTTCACGCTCGAGCGGCGGTTTCCCCGCTCGAGCGGGAATCAAAATTCTGAAAAATCTAGAACATATTCTTGAGCTTCAATTCGACATTCAAAGGTTCTAGATGCATGCTTTTGGCTCAAACATCACATATACATGTACTAACATAGTATAAACACCAAATCACAACATTATGAAGCTCAATTTCACAAACTAATCACATGCATGTCCCAATTTACACCAAATTCATTACCAACATAATAATTTCATGCATTCAACACTTACACCCTTGTGAATTGTACATGCATGTGGCAAATTACTCTCATTCTCAACTTAGATGATGGAGAGAAGGTCAAAATAAGAGCTTTAATCAAAATCTCCCATGGATTATACATTTTGTGCTCAAACATATAATTTCAAAACAATTCTTCACATGCATGTGCATATAGACTACCAAATCAACAAAACTAACTCAAATCACGTTAACTCTTACTCTTGATCACCCAACTAGCTTGAATACACAAAATCACAAGTTCAAACTTATGAACCAAGGGGTGATTACTCACCTAGGAGCTTAATCATTACAATTTATGGTAAATTCTTAAGTGTGCCTTCAAGATTACCAAGCTTTGAGGCCAAAACTCCAATTTCCTTCACCCCCTCTCTGTCTAGCCGACCCTCTCCTTTTCCGCAGAGTTTATAATCAGCCAAGTCAAGCTAAAGAAGAGAAATTAAGTGTGTAGTGCTCATATAAAAGCCCCTCTTGTTATATTATTTTAATATATAATAATAGAGCACTAATTCACTAATTAAATCAATTTAATCTGATCCGAATCAATTTTCAATTAAATTTCACCGTAAGCTCTAAAAATTACGCTAATCACAATGGCGTAATCAATTTTGGTTTCGGTGGCCGATAGAGCCTTCAATTTAATTCCCAAAGCAGATAAACAAACAGATATTCCTACGGTGAACATATAGAAATTCAAAGCCATATATTTTCACATAATGGCACACAAAATCATGTTAAACACATAACCATACTCATATTAAGGACCAATTAACATATTGCGGAACAGGGGTATCACAGTAATCATTTGGTCATTAGTTTATTCTTATACAAACCAAATTAAATCATCCTCTCCCCTAATAAATAAGTTTACTAGGACTCTAATTATTATTTGTTGTTATAAGTTTGATATAATTATACTCATAATTAATAACACAACAAATAATAATCAAAGATCACAAAGGTCATAACTATACATCGAGTACACATCCAAAAAAAGAATGTGTATTATAAAATCTTCCTATAAACACAACAATAAATACGAATGTACTGTATATATTGAAATATTAAATAAATGACATCATTTTTCTACTCATGTAACTGACAAAATACTATTGAGAAATTAGCTAAATTTTATTTAAATTGATAAATTTTGTAGAAAATTCAATATAATTATTTCAAATTTTATGGTACTTAACATATTTTTTAAATCTTAAAAAAGATTATTCTAATTTATATACATATATATAATTTAATATGAAACATTTTATAAAGGTCATACCATTGAAAAATTATTTTTTTGTCCAGAAGCGCAACGTGATCATATCTTTTGTCAATCACAATCCACCATGTCCCTATTATTCATCAATCATCTAATACAAAATTAAAGATTTCACCTCGTTCACCAATCACAATATATCTAGGACATTACATTACCATATCCCACAACCACCAAATAACTTCTCCATGCTACCTGTCAGTTCAAAAAAAAAAAAAAAAAAATATCAAGTCACATCACATCATCAATAAAATCAGTGACTCCGATGACACATCCTTTTTTATTAAAATATTACTTGTGTATGGTTGTACAATAGTTGGACCCCTATAATATAACTCGAAGAATAAGATTTTTTTATTTTGTTTTTTGAGACGAATCCAAGGATAAGGTTGTTGAAAGAGCAGCAAATGAATTGAACTATTCACGAATAAGTTCGGCTCGCCTCGTTAAAAGTTTGGCTCAACCCGAGCCGAGCTCGAGTACGAATATTAGACTCATTTAGTAAACGAGCCGAGTTCGAATTCGTATAAGTTTGACTCGTTTATCTTTATTTGAATTATATAATAAATATATTATTTATATATTAAAGAATATATAAATAAATATAAATAATAGTCTAAATACACTATTTATATATTAAATAATATAAATAAAATTTTAAAAAATTTATCGAGCTGAGTCGAGTTCGAACCCAGTTCCTCATTGAGTCAAACTCGAGCTCAATAAACAAACTCGATAAATAAACAAGTCGAGTTTGAGCTCAGCAAAATTCTGCTCGATTCGGTTTATTTGCAACTCTATTGAAAGATGTATGTGAGCAGCGGGCTTGGACGGAGGAAGTTCCTCCTGAGTTGATGTCTATTTTGATTGATGAAATTCTTAGATCTTTGTAATGGAGGATCAACCTCCCCCCTCTAAAAAAAAGTTAATAATAAAAATAAGGTTGTTGGAATAATAAGCAAAGAAAATGAGTAATGGTAGAGGTCCCAAAAGTTCTATTAAAATTTTTACCAAATGTTTCACATGGGTGTGGGACCCACACCATGTAGGTTTAGACATTTGGTAAAAATTTTGATAGAATTTTTGGGATCTCTAACATTTTTGAAAAAAAATAGCTAACCAATAAGGCACTTTGTAAAGTGTGAGCATTTATTATATGTCAACAGTGGACTGGACTATGTGGATCGTGAAGCCAATCATGAATTTTGTTTTAATTATTCATTTTTTAAATCATAACGTATAGATCATCCATAAAAAAAAATCAAGTCATTTCAATAACCGTAGTCACATTAGTTTATCACATTTATTTGCGAAACAAAAATGAACAACAAATATTATTTAATAAAGGGCCATTTTTCAAAAAGTCATATTTCTAAATGTTATGTTCCATTTAACCTATTTTCTTTTTTAATATTCCATTAAGTCCTATTTAAGGTAATATGACCAAATTACCCTTTCAAAATTTTTGGACATGTTTTCATTTTGAAACTAATACACAATAAAAAATAATAATAGTCCCACATGGAGAAAATTTCTTCCTCATTGTAGGGAGAATATCTCTCCCTTATTTTATGGAGAAAATCTCTCATTTATTTTATAGAAAAAATATCTTCCTTATTCCAGGAAAAAAAATCTCTTACATTTCCAAAATCCTAAATCATCTACCTTACTCCGACGTGAAGAAGCAACACTGTGAACATTCACATTGATCGAAGTATAGACACTGTGAACATTCACATGCACCAATGGAATAAAGCAGAGCTTCAAAATCGCAAAATTGACAGAGTTTCGAACTACAACAATGGAAGAAGATAGTGTTTGAATATTCTCTAACCTTCGTCCAACAATTCTGAACTTGAAAACCGCAACAATGGAAGAAAATAGAATTTCAAAACCGCAAAAATAGAAAAAAATAGAGTTTCGAATCACAACAATGGAAGAAGAACATATTTGAATGTTCTCTCACCACTACTGTGTAAACGAAACTCCTACAAAAACGTATAATGGAAACATATCTATTGATTCCTCCAAGATCTCTAATCACCAAAACTTTCAAAATAGAAATAACAAAATATGAAAAACGTATATATCATATTGTGTATTGTTAGACTTATTTATTTTGATAATTTATTTAATTATGTTTTTAATTTATTTGGAATAGAAAAATAGAAAAATAGAATAAAAATTTATTTTGATAATTTATTTGAAAGAGAAAAATAGAATCAACATTTATTTTGATAATTTATTTGAAAGAGAAAAATAGAATCAATATTTATTTTGAAAGAGAAAAATATAATCAAAATTTATTTTGTCCCATTATTTCTCACCTAAATCTTTATCGTAAATGTTGTTAGAATGTATTTAATATTTGATTAAATCAGGAGTTCAAATAGCCCGAAACAAGGTTCAAACAGCCCAACATAGCAGCAGTTCAAAAGGTTCAAGTAGAAGGTATTCAAATTAGTAATGATAGAGTGGAAGATATTCAAATTAGTATTGAAGGAGTACAACGGTTATAAATGGCTATAAATTCAAATGAATACAACGGCTATAAACGGCTATAAATTCAAATGAATACAATGGCTATAAACGACTATAAGCAGCTATAAGTTTCATTATATATACCAAAGCCTCTAATGTAAACAAGTGACAAGAAAAACCAGAAAATATTCTTTGATTTATAATCACTCACATCTATTCTCTAAAAAAATTCTCTGAGAACTATTTTTCAATTTTTGTTTACATCCTCTCTAAAAAATTATACACTGAGCATTATAGCATTAAGCTTATCTTTCCTGTGTGAGATTTACAGAAAAATCAAAGCTTCATTTTATATATCTATCTTTGAGAGATATTTATTGTAAGCTTTCTTTGAAAGCAAAAATACCATTTCATCTTGTAAAACTGTTGCAAACACTGTGTTCTTGAAATCTTGAAAATGATTGTGAATCACCTAAGATTTGCAAGGGTTTGGGCTTGTGAAGTCTATGTAAAATCTGTGGAGGATTACTCCATTTGTAAAGAGACTGCTAGCACCCCTGTGAAGCTAGAAGATAATGAAAAATCTCAAGTGAAGCTTGAGGAGTGGATGCAGGCTTGGTTGAAGTCGAACCACTATAAATCTGTTTGTCTCCTCTTCCCTAATCTCTTTACTTTCCTACTACTGCTATAGCTATCTAATATTCATGTATTAATCATTTGATTTACCATGTGTGTTAGTTATACTTCATTGTTATTTTACTTGATCATTTATTGCTAAGTTCATCATTGTGTTTGTTAATAATTTATTGTACTAGCAGTTAATTTTATTGGGGTATTATTAATTTTAATTTGTAAAAACCTAATTCACCCCCTCTTAGGTTGCTTTTTGGGTAACAATTGGTATCAGAGCCTAGGGCTCTTGTTTAGATTTAACAATCTTGCGTTTTTTATCCATAGCAACCATGTATTCTACTTACTCTGTTGTAGGACAAGCTAGCAATAGGCCACCTCTCTTTGATGATAGTAATTACATTCATTGGAAAGAAAAAATGACTTTGTATCTTCAAGCTACAAATTATGCTTTGTGGTTCATTATCACTAAAGGTTCTAAAATCCCTACCAAGGTAGTAGACCATATCAGTGTGTCTAAACTTGAGGATGAATTTGATGAGCGTGATAATAAACTCCTTCAAGCTAATGCTAAAGCCAAGCTTACTCTTGTGTGTAGACTAGATGCAAATGAGTACAATAGAAGTTCTGGGTGTATTACTGCTAAAGAGATTTGGGATAAACTTGAAATCACTTATGAAGGAACTAACCAAATAAAAGAGTATCGGATTGACATGCTTATTCATGATTATGAACTCTTTACTATGGAATCATTTGAATCTATTTCTGAGATGTTTTATAAATTTACCAATATTATTAATGCTCTAAAATCTCTTGGTAAATCTTATACTAATGATGAGCTTGTAAGAAAAATACTTAGGTCTTTGCCAAATGAATAAGAAGCTAAGGTTACAGCTATCCAAGAAGCAAAAGACCTGACAAAATTAGGTATTGAAGAACTCCTAGGCTCACTAATTGCTCATGAACTTTCAATGATGGTTGGCAGCAAAAAGGAAGCCATTTGGGGAGAAAATGATGGAGTAGCCAACCTGTGTCTCATGGCTCTTGAAGAAGAAGAATCTACTCAAGATGAGATAATTGCCAATTATGTAGACCTTGAAAGTGTTTTCAATGAATTACATGACATATTTAGAAACGTTTTTGTTAAGAATTCTAAATTAAAGAAATTAGTTACTTTTCTTTCAAATGATGTGGGTGTTTTAAAAATGGAAAATGCTACTTTGGTCATTGAATTATTTTTCACCTTTTTAGTTTGTGATAAGAAGTGATTTGTGTTGTATTTTTATTGAGTAATAGTGATTGTTCTATGAATGCTATATTTACACAAATCACATTAGAAAATGGTAGCACTAACTTAGGGGGAGAAATCATTTTGCTAACATACTTGTTAAACCCTTTTGAGATGAACTCCTCATGAAAGAAAATTGAAGATTGAAAAGCTTTCATCTCTTGAACCTAAGGTATGCCTCATATACTCTCTTAAGCTTTTGAGGTAAAAATTCTATCTTATAACCCTTGAATTAATACTGTTATTACTTTGATATGAAAAAGATTAATTATGCTTCATATGATTTGCAATGTATACCCTTTGATTATGTTTTTCCCTAAAAATCATGCCTATGCTTAAATGTGTGGTACATATTGAAATTCATGATTTTTCTTGGCATATGGATTACTATACATTGAACATGTTTCATTTATTTTTTTGGAATTACATTAGCTCCATGAGATTATATTGAGTTTAACCTATTATGAGCAATATTTGGTATTCTACATAATGCTTGAGCTATGATTGTTAAATTTTCTAGATTGCATATTAGTATCCTTGGTAGATTGCATGTTGGTATCATTTTGGCATCCTATTTAATATTATTGACGAGAACATTTCAGTTATGAGTTTTCATTTATCATATCTCCTATTGATTTTCCCAAATGAAACAAGGGGAAGAATTTAAACGTGATTATTTTTTAAAATCCCCTCAGTTTCTATTCTGTTTTTTATATCAAACTTATGGGCTTGTGCCTTCACATGTTACTATTTTTTTTTGCCCATTATTGTCAAATGGTATGAGCTTCAATTGTATGATCATTATGTGCTATTATTTTTTTGGTATCATAGAGCTACCTTGATATGGATGATTATTTGTGTGATAATGAGACTTACATTCTTTCATCCTATATGCTATACCATACTCTCTCCTTGTGCTTGATTTTGTTGAAAATGTCATCGGGGGAGAAAAAGAGACTTGATTGTTTTAGTATCTCTGATTATTTTGGTATCTCTATGCTTTTGGTATCTTAATTCTTACAACATGACCTTTGAGCTGATTAGTTGTTGATAATGTAAGAGGAAGATCGTTTTCCTCAAGGAAGAGTGACTTGAACTTTAGCTCCATATTTATGCTCTTGTTTGGCAACCTTGTTTGATCTATGAACTGTTATGTCTATTATAGTCTTGAGATTGGTATGCTCTTGTTAAGAAATTGAGAATTAGATCATGCTCAAATGCTTCTCATATACTCATTAACAATTTGGTCTCTCATTATTATTTTTTGTTTGGGCTTAATTTTCTTATTTTTTTCTCTGCTTTTTAATTTCATTTTTCAGTACTTAAACATAAACACAACAACAAATCAAAATACAAATATTTATATAAAAGAAAACCCTTCATTTTTTTTAACAGCCACACGCCGATCAAAATAAACATAAAAAAAAATCCTTCATTTTTTTCTGGCCATATGCCGATCTTACTTACTCGCCTCTTCCATCATTTTCTTTTTCTTTTTATCACCTTGGGTGACCCTTGACGCCCCAGCCCCCGTGCTTTCGTCAAGAGCGACAACTCCCCGCTGACTATCAAAGGCCAAGAACGACGTTGCTCCAAATCGGGCCATGGAGGTGGTCTTCCATTTAAGCTCTTTATTTTCGGCCTTCAGTGCGCCTATTTCTACTCGCGTATCCTTGTACATGCGCTGGAGCAGAGAGAGTTGGACGTTGACCTAATGGAGCTCACTCGTCCTGTTCTGCAATCGGTGAGCCAATTTTGTGACTGCCGTCATTGTCTCCATACAGGACGTCAATGTGAAATGATTGGCTTCTATGTCAGATTGAGCTACCACGATTTTCTCAATCGACATCATAGGAAGGTTAGGAAGAGGAATGACAGGAAGAGTAAGAGCAGAGGCACTCGGTCCAGCAGAGCTTATGGGATCGTTCAGGTCCGAAAACAGAGTGAGGGGACGGGATGCAGAAGCCATGGATTAGAGGTGAGAGGTGTCAAAGAAATGAGTTGCAGAGAAATAGAAGCGAATAGACTGAGGTTTGGCCTCCTCCGTTTAGTTTCTTTTTTTTTTTTTGTCTCTCGATGAAGAAGAAGAAACAAAAGAGAATGGTGAAGAAGAAAATGGAAGAGTATGTGATTAAGAAGAAGGCAACAGAGAAGAAGACAAGGAGGGAGAGGAAGTCGAGGCGTGTACAAATCGAGGCCAGCTTTTGTTGGCCAATGACGCAAAAGTGAGGCTGCGTGTCAAACGCGTTTATCGAAAGCAAAAGAGAGGCGCGGGAGAGTTGTATATGTAAGCATATATGTATATATATGTTTTGAATTGTATAGATGCCATTTATCCCTATCATTTTCCTCGTCCTCCTCCAGATTCTGACCCATGATTTCCTTTTGATAATGTCACAGGGGGAGAAATTATATGATGTTATGTATTATGGTATTATGGTATTATTTGAAAACTAATCTGATGATTATGTATTTATAGTTTGATATCTTAGTCTCGTATCATGTCTCTAATTAAACCTTATTTATTACACATGTGCTAACCTATGGTTTTAGAAATGAATTCAGGGAGCATGACTTGAGGAGGAGCTTTTCTTACTCACAAATCAAATCAAAACATCATTGTGTAACATCATCAAAAATGGGGAGATTGTTAAACTTATTTATTTTGATGATTTATTTAATTATGTTTTTAATTCATTTGGAAGAGAAAAATAGAATCAAAATTTATTTTGATGATTTATTTGAAAGAGAAAAATATAATCAAAATTTATTTTGTCCCATTATTTCTCACCTAAACCTTTATCCTAAATGTTGTTAGAATATATTTAATATTTAATTAAATCAGGAGTTCAAATAGCCCGAAACAGATGTTCAAACAGCCCAGCACAACAGCAGTTCAAAAGGTTCAAGTGGAAGATATTCAAATTAATAATGATGGAGTACAACGGCTATAAACAACTATAAATTCAAATGAATACAACGTTTATAAACGGCTATAAATTCAAATGAATACAACGGCTATAAACGGTTATAAGTTTCATTATATACAATAAAGCCTCTAATGTAAACAAGTGACAAAAAAAACCAGAAAATATTCTTTGATCTATAATCACTCACATCTATTCTCTAAAAAATTCTCTGAGAAGTATTCTTCAATTTTTGTTTACATCCTCTCTCAGAAATTATATACTGAGCCTTATAGCATTAAGCTCATCTTTCATGTGTGAGATTTACAGAAAAATCAAAGCTTCATTTTATATATCTATCTTTGAGAGATATTTATTGTAAGCTTTCTTTGAAAACAAAAATACCATTTCATCTTGTAAAACTGTTGCAAACACTGTGTTCTTGAAATCTTGAAAGTGATTGTGAATCACCTAAAATTTGCAAGGGTTTGTGCTTGTGAAGTCTATGTAAAATCCGTGGAGGATTGCTCCATTTGTAAAGATGTTGCTAGCACCCCTGTGAAGCTAGAAGATAGTAGAAAATCTCAAGTGAAGCTTGAGGAGTGGATGTAGGCTTGGTTGAAGCCGAACCACTATAAATCTGTTTGTCTCCTCTTCCCTAATCTCTTTACTTTCCTACTACTGCTATAGCTATCTAATATTCATGTGTTAATCATTTGATTTACCCTGTATGTTAGTTATACTTCATTGTTATTTTACTTGATCATTTACTGCTAAGTTCATCATTGTACTGTTAATAATTTGTTGTACTAATAGTTAATTTTATTGGGGTATTATCAATTTTAATTTGTAGAAACCGAATTCACCCCCTCCCCCCCTCTTAGGTTGCTTTTTGGGTAACATGTATAATACGTACTATCAAAATAAAACAAAGGATATAATAGTCCTTAAAAAGGTATAAATCAGGAAAAAAGAACCTCTTGGGACACAAGGCTAAATATATGGGACTTGATGGAACACAAGAAAATCTTGTGGGTTTATTGGGCTATAAATCTACTAAAAGGGATTTATAAATAAATCACTCCTAAAAAATAAAGTATCTTTTTTTTTAGAACAAATGTAATAACCTTTTTTTTTTTTTTTTTTTTTTTTGATCGGCGAAAAGGGAATTTTATTGATGAAAAAAAATATACAACATATGAGCTAACATCAATAAAAATAAAAATAGGGGGGGAGGCGAAAGCAAAAAGCATCATAGCAAATTTCAATCATGTGCCAGCTCAAATAAAAAAGATTAGTAAAAAACCAACAAAAGGGAGGAGGAATAAACCATAATAAACCCAACACTAACAAAAAACAATACTAACCAAGCACTTGTGAAAAACCAGAGCCCTTATGGGGACCATTTTAACCAGCAGCCACCAAATCATAAATTGCAAATGCACTTTCAAAACATAGGCATCCGGAAGATCCATTAGGCAAAGCGGCTCCCTCTCCCCATTCCTTTTTTCTAATTGCAGCAGAGGGCATGAACTGTCTTCTCCAAAGAGCTAGGGCCAACAACCTTATTGAGGGTATCGCAATCGGCTCCAAAGGTGTTGTAATCTCGCATCTCCAATTTTCCGATGATACTATGCTTTTTGTCAATGCTAGCCGACAAGAACTCCTTACCTTAGAGTTATCACATCGACATGATTTTTTTTATGAATAATTTGCAAGTTATAGTCTAAAATATAAATTGTTTGGATCATATCATAAGAGAATCCGTGATTAACTTCACATACCCAAGACAAGCTCTGCTCTTATTAGTTTTGCCAATTTGTGATCTATAATCAATCACTGGGCATCATTTCACCACGGGCCAGATATTGGAAAAATTATTAGGTAGGTTGGGTACCACTTGAAATGCTCCCTCCAATTATTAAACACATATGCTCTTGTAATTATCTCATCACCCAACACTAATGGCTCCTTTTGACAACATCACATTTTAGTTTAAAATTTAAGAAATTATTAAAAAAAGTTAAAAAATACAACCAAATATATATATATATATATATATATTAAATTAAAGATTCATTTTCATTCACTCTACTTTTTATTTATTTTTTTGTAAAAAATAAAAAAGTCATCCCAAACATTAATTTTATTTTTCAAATTTGATAAAAGAATTAGTGAAAGATGGGAGATATTTACATTATATAAAAAAGTTCGGACAAATTACACCAGTAATTTTTATACTTTGCCTTTTTTATTATTATTATTATTATTATTATTATTATTATTATGTCCCTATATTTTTAATTAGATTGATTTTTATCATTAATTTTTTTTTCCAAACATACATATTGACTTGTTATTTCCCAAATTATAAAAGGTGACCATTTTCCCCCTTCTCAGCACAAAACTGCACTACTTTTAAGTATAATTTTCAGTGTCTTAGTCTTAGAAGTTAGAATCACAAAGCAATCCTCGTTCAAGTGCTATATTCTTAGTCACAAGTGTCATGGAGAACCAACAGGTTCGACAAAGGTTGATGGAGGCTGCAAAAGTAGGAGATATCAATCTCTTGTACGGGTGTATACATGACTACCCAAAAATTTTGGATAGCATAGATGAGATCCCTTTTGTTGATACTCCTTTACACATAGCTGCCTCAGCTGGACATGCCCATTTCGCTTTAGAAATGATGAGATTAATGCCATTGTTTGGTAATAAGCTGAACCCACAAGGGCTAAGCCCCTTGGACTTGGCTTTGCAAAGTAGGGAAGGCCTAAGCCCCTCGGACCCAGATTTGCAAAAAATGGAAAAGCTAAGCACGGAGGACCGAGATTTGCGAAATAGGATCACTTTGACTATAAGTCGGCTCATAAATTTTGACAAGGAGCTCATACGAGTCAAAGGAAGGGGAAGCTTCACTCCTTTGCACTACGTAGCTGAAAAAGGCGACATTGATCTTTTGGCTGAATTTCTATTGGCTTGTCCGGAATCAATAATGGACCGGACAATTCGAGATGAGACTGCACTGCACATTGCCGTGAAAAAGCTACAAGCTTTTAAAGTGCTGTTGGGATGGCTTCGCAGGATCCAAAAACATCATCGTGTGCTAGGATGGAAAGATGATGAAGGCAAACACCCTGCTGCATATTGCGGCGTCCACTTCGCAAACTCAGGCATGCTATCTATCTATTCTTTGGTTTTCATGATAGTACTTAGGCCTATTTGTTTACCTTATAAAGACTGGATATAATATGAGGTGAGTCTCACATAATTTTTTATCTTCTTATATCACATGTTTGGTTGTTTCGAATATAGATCTCCATATAGTATATAATACAAAAGGGGCACATGAAATATCATCCCTCCTGGTATTATATATCTCCTACCGTCGGATATAACTAATTTTTCATCTAAAGCTAAAAAATAATATCTCCTCTTATGGGAGTGTTTGTTTAGGCTTTTTTGAGCCAACTTTAGAAAAATTATTTTGGACTGTTTGATTAAACTTATTTCCAACGGCTTCTGATTCTAACAACTTATTTTAACTCCAAAAAACTTGATTCTAAAAAGCTGTTCACACATTGCTTCTAATTATCAACATCTGCTGTGGACATGTTAATTTACAGTTATATTCTTAGATTTTTTTTATTTTTATTTTTTTTAAATAAAAAAAGACCCAAATGGAATATAGATTATTATTATTTTTTTTTTATAAGAAATGTAGACAAGTAGTGGATAATAAAAAATAAAAGTTAATTGAAAAAGCTACTTCACAGCTTATTTAACAAACACTACTTAACAACTTAAATCTATAATCTAACAGCTACACCAAACAGATTAACAGTTTCTGATTAAAGTCATAATTTATAATTTGTTAAGTTATAATCTATAATCTGTTTTAACAGCTACACCAAACAGGACCCATCTCATCCTATATCATATTTTAACTAACTATAATATGAGTGAACCCACAATACATACAATCCATCCCATACCCTATTATATATATTGTATCACATCTTTATCTTTAGGTATTACAAATCTTTGTCGAACCCACATATATGATCCGAACAATCAAAGGGGGCTTAGTTGATAATGTGATTAGCTCTATCGGTGTTTCTTCATGTTTATTGGTAGCAATTGGTAGGAACTCTTTCTATATATTTTACAACATTTTATACATAAATAGATTTTTTCCGCTACATTTTTACATCTATATTATCTATCTATACTATTATGTTTTATATTATAGTTACATGATTAGTATAAAATCCGTACAATACACGATAGATCAATTAATGTATTTAGATACTAAACAATAATAAAATCTTTTAAAGTTTAAGGGAAATAACGTGATAGTGGAGTAAGGGAAAAATATTTACAAAAAGGTGAAATATATTATAAAAATTAATAATTATAATTTTTTATTGGTTTATAATTAATTTACACTGACACAATGTCATTGCAATTGTCTCTAAAATTTATCTTTTATGATAAATCTCATCATGTAAAATATTTGATTAGAAATTTTTTATGTGATTGCTTTCATAGTGTTGTTGGTGAAATTGTGTAATTGAGTGGAGGGATTAAGATGGAAATATAATAAATTTAAGTTAGAGTACGAATTTATTATCTTCATAGTTTTTATTTTATTAGTTAATGTTTTATTGATATTAAATATTTGTAAATATGTAATACACATCGATGTACATCCATGTATTTTATTTAATATAACTTTGTTTAAAATAAAATTTCTTTATATATAATCAAAATTAATATATTGGCCTTGCTTGGTAGGGTTTATTTCCAGTGTATTTCAGTTTTTATCTTAATTTAAGCTATGTTGATGTGTTTGGTTCAGTTTAACAATACAACTTATAACTTTCTATAAGTCAAAAATTAACTTATTCTTTGAGTGAGGGAGAAGAAGCTTAATTTATAAGTCAAAAATCAGCTTATGTTCACAGCTATAAACTGTTAGGTTATAAGTTATAATCACTTTCCCACAGTTCTACCAAACGGGGCCATTATATGTGTGCCACATACTACCCTTGTGGTGCACGTGTTTGCTGCTAGTTTGTTGTTGTCTTGTTTTATTGTTATTTGGTAGTTTTGGATTGTTTGGCATGTATAAGTTTTGGTTGCTTTTACTTGGGTGAGGTTGATTTTGGTGTTTGTGGTTGGTTTCTTGCCAATTCTTGATGCTATATTAGTATATGATTAGACGGTTTTATTGATGCCAACCTAATTGGGATTGATTTGATTCACTATGATACATTTTGCACTCATCCATTTTTTTCTTTATTGATGTAATAGTTTTTTGTTTCATTAATAAAATTCTTTTTTTTTTTTTTTTTTTTTTTTTTTTTTTTTTTTTTTGTGCTGATCAAAAAAGTTGAACAAAACTCCAAAATAAGTTTTTTGGGAACAATTAAAATGTGTGACCTGTAGATGGTAAAGTGCACCAGGTATGACAAATTTCCACATTATGAAATTACTATAACGTATTTTTTTGGAATTTTTATTAATAAATTCTATTTAGAAGTCATTTAACTTAAGAAGTCTATGAATGAATTTTTTAACATATTTAGTCCCATGTATGCATAGTTTTATTCCATAAAGTCCTTTTTCTTAATTTACAGTATTTTCTTGGACACTTATGTCCTTATATTTAATTTTGATACCCTTATAAATATTTTTTGAACGGTTAGCAATTTTATGATGTGAACATTCATATTTTAAAATTCACATTGGTAGGAATGTAAAATTAGCCCGCGGGCGGTCCGAAACCCGCCCGCGAGCCGGGGTGGGCCCGGCCCGTTGACAATGTGAATATTCACATTGACATGTTAACATTCACATTAATAAGAGTGTAAAATTAGCCTGCGTCCCGTGGCGGCATGAAACCTGCCCGCGGCCCATGAGCAGCCCGGGGCGGGCCCTGTCCGGCCTGTTGACAATGTGAATATTCACATTGACATGTTAACATTCACATTGATAAGAGTATAATGGGCGGCCAAAAGCCTGCCCGCCGCCCGGGGCGGGCGCGGCCCGGCCCGTTGACAATGTGAATATTCACATTGACATGTTAACATTCACATTGATAGAAGTGTAAAATTAGTCTGCGCCTCTTGGCTGCCCGAAACCCGCCACGGCCCATGGGCGGCCTAGGGCGGGCCCGACTCGGCCCGTTGACAATGTGAATATTCACATTGACATGTTAACATTCACATTGATAGGAGTGTAAAATTAGCCCGCGCCTCGTGGCTGCCCAAAACACGCCCACGGTCCATGAGCAGCCCTAGGTGGGCCCGGCCCGGCCTGTTGACAATGTGAATATTTACATTAACATATTAACATTCACATTGATAAGAGTATAAAATTGGCCAGCGGCCCAGGGCGGGCCCGACCCGGCCCGTTGACAATGTGAATATTCAAATTGACATGTTAACATTCACATTAATAAGAGTGTAAAATTGGTCCGCAGCCCGTAGGTAGCCCTAAGCCCGACCGCAGCCCGAGGCAGGCTTGGCCCGACCCGTGATAATGTGAATATTCACATTGACATGTTAACATTAACATTGATAGGATTGTAAAATTTGCCCGCTGCCCGAAGCTTGCCCGCGGCCCGGGGTAGGCCCGGCCCGTTGACAATGTGAATATTCACATTGACATGTTAAAATGCACATTGATAGGAATGTAAAATTGGCCCGCAGCTCGTGGGTTGCCCAAAGCCCGTCTACGGCCCGGGGCAGGCTCGTTTCAGTCCAGGCCCAAGCATGTCCGAGACCCTAAGTTGGGGGCCTAGGTCATCACTTTGAAGCCCGACCCGGTCCATCGGCTGGCTTAAGGCCCATTGAAGGCTCGGTCCGAGGCCCAGCCCGCCTGAGGCGCAATGTATTTTTTTGTGAAAAATAATAAAATTTTGGTAGAAAAAATTAAAAAGAATTAAAAAAAATAGCCAGGCCTCCCCAAGCCCGACCTAAGCTCGAGGCTAGGCCCAGGCCCACCGGCCCGACCCGAGGCTCGATCCATCGGCCCATCCAAAGCCCGAATACCCTTGTGTTAGGGCTAGGGCTGGGCCTAATTTTTTGGCCCGTGGGCCGGCCCGACTCGGCCCGGGAAAGGCTCGTTTGGGCCCAAGCTCGAGCTCAGTCTGAGACCCTAGGCTAGGGCCTGGGCCGTCACTTTGAAGCCCGGCCCAACCCATTGGCCCGGTTAAGGCCCATTCAAGGCTCGGTCCAAGGCCCGGCCCGCGCCAAGGCCTAGTGTCTTTTTTTGTGAAAAATAATAAAATTTTGGTAGAAAAAATTAAAAAGAATTAAAAAAAATGGCCAGGCCCGCCCCGGGCTGCCCACGAGCCGTGGGCAGGTTTCGGGCAACCATGAGTCACGGGCTAATTTTACACTCCTATCAATGTGAATGTTAACATGTCAATGTGAATGTTAACATGTCAATGTGAATATTCACATTGTCAACGGGCCGGGCCGGGCCCACCCTAGGCCGCTGACCAATTTTATACTCTTATCAATGTGAATGTTAACATGTCAATGTGAATATTGTCAACAGGCCGAGCCGGGCCCGCCTCGGGCCGCCCATGGGCCGTGGGTGGGTTTCGGGCAGCCACGAGGCGCGGGCTAATTTTACACTCCTATCAATGTGAATGTCAACATGTCAATGTGAATATTCACATTGTCAATGAGCCGGGCCAGGCCCGCCCCGGGCGGCGAGCGGGTTTTTGGCCACCCATGGGCCGCGGGCCAATTTTATACTCTTATCAATGTGAATGTTAACATGTCAATGTAAATATTCACATTGTCAACAGGCCGGACGGAGCCCACCCCGGGCAGCCCGTGGACCGCGGGCGGGTTTCACGCCGCCACGGGACGCGGGCCAATTTTACACTCCTATTAATGTGAATGTTAACATGTCAATGTGAATATTCACATTGTCAATGGGCCGGGCCCGCCCCGGCCCGACTCGAATTTTTCCAGGCACCCACGAGGATCGACATGGGCCGGGCCCTAATCTTGGTGAAACCATCGCTACTACATGATGTAACACAGATCTCATATGTAAGACAAAATATGTACTTTTAATATTATATATTTATTAAATCATTAAATTTTACCATACAATATGAGACATAAATCTCACTACGAGATACATGATATTTTTCTTTATTACCAAATGATTTATCAAAGAAAAATGTTCCAGGCCCCTTTTTCCCTTCACCACCTTTGACCCCCTCTCAACATTATTGGCTAATTTTTCTTTTTTTTTTCTTTTTTTTCCCTTCTCCTCCAATCACCACCCGCCACGTGTGTGTGGGAGGTGGTGGGTATGATGATTAGAGGGAGTTTCTATCAAGCCCTTTATTAAATGATTAACTTTTAGACCATCTCCAATGTTGAATAAAAAATTTCATTAAATCCTAGTAAAAATTTGATGAAAAATTTAGTTTGATACTATTCACTCCAATGCTAAAATTAGAATTTTCAACAGATTTTTTAACATCTCCAGTTGTCCGAGAAAAAGTCCAGGCAGATGTCCTAGAGGTCGTCTAGACATGAACAAAAAAGCTGTTAAAGTTGCTTTTGGGTGGACATGATGGTGGACGGATGTCCAGCCCAACAGTAACAATTTAAATTTGATGAAAGATGAAAGGCTCCCTTCATTTGGTGAAAATTTAATTTTCCCTCTATTTGATATGAATATGGTAAAAAGGTTGGAGCACCAAAATGAGATGTTTTTTTATTAAATTCAAATTTAATGAAATATCTAATACTGAATTGGAAATCATCTTAGTGATCAAAAGAAATAAAACAAATAGAGATCTTTTGCCTCATGATCAGAGCTGGAATAACTCACATGGAGGAAGTCCGTTTGAGACGCAAAATATGTGCCTTTAGTATTAGATTCTTGTCAAAGATCAGAAAAAGTAAAATCTAAAATACAATAATTCTTAAAAAACAAAGAGAAGCAAGTATGCTTTCATTTCTTATGAAGAGATGCTTCACTTTGCTTGTACTGCATGCTCATAAATGGATGGATTTATTGTTCAAAAAAGGGTAAAAAGAAAAAAGACATGAAAAAAACAGTCCCGTTTTGTAGATCGAAAATCTGGAGGCTCGAAATGGCTCGAATCTAAAACGACGTCATTTTGGTTTTTTTTTTTTTTTTGTTCGTTTCCCTGTTCTGAAACATAGGAGATGGAGATGAAATAAGAAGAAGAAGAAGAAGAGAGATGTAGCAGGGGAGACATCATCATCAACAACCAATCATCAACAACCAAAATCAAAAAACAACAACTATTCAAATCATCATCAACAATAACCAAAACGGGACTGTAACCACAACAATACACAACATCATCATAATCAAACACAAATTTTTAAAATCAAAAAAAAAAAAAAAACAAACACACATTTAATCCCATAAAAAAATGGTTGTTTTTTGTTCAAAATAAAAAAAAAAAACAAACCAAACGCAGATCTACAGATCTGCATCGTTACAGATCTACATCGTCGCCATCGTCGACCGTCGCCAGCTCTCTCTCTCTCTCTCTCTCTCTCTCTCTTTCTCTCTGTTCGCCCTCCCGCTCTCTCTTCTCTCGCTTTCTCTCACACTCTCTCTCCCTCCCCTGTTTCAGATATAAAACCAAAAAAAAAAAAAAATACAAAATGACGTCGTTTTGTAATTCGGGCCAATCGAGCCTTCCAACTTTCGAGCTACCAAGCTTTATTCTGAAAAAAAAAGTAATAATATTAATAAAGAAAAAAAGTGTTGCATCAATGCACCGAAAAAGAAAAAGAAAGTGATGATTCATGAATTTTTTAAAATATATTTTAGGATTCCATTACTTTAGTGAAATTATTAGATAATTTTTCAGATCAAATGATCAAATAATTCATAATTTTGAAACTATGGGCCTAGCACTAAATGGGCCACTCTGGGTTGAACATCACTTTTTTTAGCCCAACTTATTAGCCCAGATTAGGAGAACTGCAGGCCCACTGAGGGATCTCTCTCTCTCTCTCTCTACAGAGAAGCAATGGATATATATATTCATTGTTGGACAGTCAATTCCACCTAAAATGGATATATATATATATATATATATGCTATATAAATGTTTGTATATGTGTAACATTTGATGCATTGGAATTTTACTTTTGTGTGAAATGTAAAAGAAATGAATTTATTTTTGGTTTTGTTAAAAACACTATAAATTTGGGTGATTGCTTCAGTGTATTACAGAAACAATAGCTCAATTGATAATCAATGCATATTAGATTTGCAAGTGTGAATGCCTTCTCTTGATCTTGATACAAATTGGTATTAGGCACAACATTATGGTTGCCAAGTTATGGCTAAAACCGCTCACTAACCCATTTGCTGATAACATAACCATCATATATATGATTTGATTGAGAATTGAAAATTTTATAGATCAAAGTGCAAATGATATTTTGATGAATTTCAAAAATTGAGATACATTGGTAGTATGGTAATGGATCAGTATAATACATTACCATTGTGCTTCATTTGGTTGGTGTGATGGAAAATTAGGAGGAATGAGAAGGTTGAGGGATATAGCTAAATAATGATTTCACAGTTGAACATTTAGATTGTGGTGAACTAGGTTTTCATAGGAGTTACATCATGAACTTTTCAAATTGTGGAATTTTGGCGTTTCATATTATTTCTTATTCCCTATCCGAAGTAAAACATCACGAGTTAAAATGAAGACTCAAAACTCTGTTAGTACAACACTTGTTAGCGGGTGTTGCATATTTGAAAATGTTGCTATCCCTAGTGCTTAATTGACTGCATTAGTTAGGAATTGACTTGCATCCTAACAGAAGCTCGTATAAATGCTAACTATTTTTTATTTATGTTGAAGGTTCAACTCTACTCAAATCATAATAGGAAAACCAACTGAGCAGATTGAAGCAGACATAAGGCTCGCCAAGTACTTTAGTCCAAGTGAAGCAGTTGAATATGGCATTATTGATAAGGTACCGCTAGTCAAAACACTGAATTTGTTTTTATCTGGCTTTCAGGTGTGAAAGAGGCACAACTTAATTAACCGTATCTAATACTAGACCATGATTCTGATGAATATTCAAGTAAAATAAAAGTTACTTTCTTGTCGTTGTCCCATACATTATTTCACATATAATTACTTTCATTTCATGCATGACGAAAAGATTCTTTCGAATAGATCAGCAGTAACAATCAGTAACCCCTTTTACCATCAATTAGTTAAGTCGAGACAAATATTCTTCCTTCCTGTCAACTCCTTTGTGGCGCGTATTGTTACCTTCGGACCACAAAATCTATACAAACTCATGCTACTGTTGTAGGACAGTTTATCCTTGAAAGTAAAAAATTTGGACCGAGAAAGGGTTTTTCTTCCCCTTCCTTCAGTACTCCTCCCACTTTTTTTTTTTTTTTTCTTTTTTTGTTGGAGAATTTGTTTTATCCAGGGAAGGATGGAAACTTCTTGTTTGTAAAATAATTGAATTGAACCTTTTAGCAAGTTGTTTTTACTGTGATTTGTACTCACTGGTGCCAATCATTTGCCTTCTCTCTTTTACCACTCACCATTACACCTGTTTTTGTGTTAGAAAAGTAATTGCTTGTTCTTTTCATGGCACTTGCCAACTTCACTAATGTTGCTCTCTCTCTCTCTCTCTCAATGATTTAGGCAAAATAGCATCTGAAGGAATGGAGTAGCTGATTTGACTTCTATGGTAGTTCTCTTTACACCTTGCTCCTGCTTTTTGATTATTATCTTCTTTTCTTCTTTTTTTTAATCAGCAAACAAAGGAAGTATATAAATATTAAAACACAATTACAAAAGAAGCATCCAGCATAGCTAATTGAAACCAAACAAAAATGGCATCAAAAAGCTAGCCCAACACCTGTTAACAATACAACAGTCGGTGAGAAACCAACTAGAGGAACCACAAAATACCAACCAAAATCAGTAAAACAAAGTAAACCTCAAATCACCACCCAAAACCAAAGAAAAACAACCAAAACAGAGGAGAAGAAGACACCAACAAAAGAAGGAGACACCGACAAGTAGAAAACAACCAGCAACAGGCACCATAAAATGGCAGCAGATCAGAGAAACACCAGTAGCAGATCAGAAGTAGGCACCAGAAAATTAAGTAGAAAACAAGTACCTCAAACCACCACCCAAAACTAGGGAAAACAACCAGCAGCAGCAGGGATGCACCACTTCAAAATAGATCAGAAAACACCAATCATCCGAATAGAAAAGAAATAAGAAATTAGGCTAACAACACTCCAGCAGCTGCACACAGCTTCAACCTATCCCTCTTCTACAAAACTTAATTTGTTGTAAGTTAAACAAGAAATCATTGACAGAGAAAGGCAGCTTCGGGTCAGCAGCTCTAACCCACATAGCAGTCCTGGATTTAATTAGATCACATAGACCATACAAATCTGGTTGCAGATCAGAAAGCAGCACCTCACTCCTGTGTTTCCAAATAGACCACAAGGAAGCAATAGGTAACACATTCCAGACTTTTCTCTCAAAACTATTACCCGAAAACCCAGCCCAGAACTGTAAAACTCCATCCACTGTTGCCGGCATAACCCACTATGACCCCCACTAGAGAAAGATATCAGCCCACACCCTTTAGACAAAAGGACACCACAACAGCACATGATTGACCGACTCTGCTTCAGCTTTGCAAAACACACATTGGGTATTAGCAGTAGCAGGAATGACACCAATCCTCTGAAGGAAAGAGGACGTTTTTAGCCTTTGCCTCCAAGCTAGCCACACAAAAGCTTTTTCTCTAGGAGTAGAGACACTTTGCCAAATCATCTTGGAGATAGTAACATAGTCAGTAGATTGTAGACTGTTCTCATACCACCTATAGGCTGATGATACGCTGAAACAACCAGAGTTTTCAGCCCCCCAACAAAAAGCATCAACCTTATCAGCTCTCAACTCACAAGTGTTATTTACCAAATTAACCAAACAAACCACCTCTTCATTTTCCCAATCTCGGAGCATTCTATTAAAGCATCCCTCCCATTCATATAGGCTCCTTCTTAATTCAATCACTTGCTTAACTGTTTCCAGCTTGTCAGGAGAGATACAATAGAGTCGAGGAAAATCATCTTTTAGACACCTACCACCAGCCCACCTATCCTTCCAAAAAAGAGTTCTATCCCCATTGCCAACCGATATGAAAGTATTGCTAATAAAGAAACTGTGCAGGGAAAGGGTGGAAGCTGCCGCAGAGAGTATGTCCTTCCTAACCGGGAATGCATCTGAGAGGCTTCTGTGTTAGGGTACCACTTGCTGCCTTAGATGTTATATTTCCCACATAAAACTTTCTTCCACAACAAATTCTCATCACCGCCAAACCTCCACCACCACTTAAGTAGCAAGCAAGCATTAACATCCCTAAGACTCTTGATGCCTAACCCTCCTTTAATAACACTTCTAGTGACTTCGGACCATTTAACCATGTGTATCTTGCTCTTAATCACAGATCCACCCCATAGAAAAGCGGCTTGAATCTTGTCTAACTCTTTAGCAACTCCTTCAGGCATCTTAAATAGTGAGAGATAATATACTGGGAGGCTAGACAAAACTGCTTTGATAAGAGTTAATCTTCCTGCAAGGGATAAGAACCTTCTTTTCCAACTAGCCAACCTAACTTTAACTCTATCCACAACAGGCTTCCAAGTCTTCAATCTCCCTGGATTAGCCCCAAGAGGCATCCCAAGGTACTTAAATGGAAGCTTTTAACACTTACAATTCAGCCTTCCAGCAATTTCAGCCAACAAGTCATCTTGTACTCCAACTCCAAAAATCACACTTTTATGATAATTGATCCAGAGCCCGGAAATTAGTTCAAAACATCGAAGAATCCTCTTAATATTCACCACTTCCCCCCATTCTGCCTCACAAAAGATAACAGAATCATCAGCAAATTAAAGATGGGATACTGAGATTTCGTTAGCCCCAAGAATAGCACCCTTGAATAAATTTAACTCCCTAGCCCTGGTCAACAAGATGTTAAGGCCCTCAGCTACCATATTGAACAGGAAAGGGGAGAGAGGATCCCCTTGCCTCAGGCCTCGAGATGGACTAAACTCCGATGTGGGGGAACCATTCAGCAGAACTGAGACTCGAATATTCGATATACACTCCTGCACCCAAACCAGCCACTTTGCTCCAAAACCAAAATTCTTCATCATAGATAGCAAAAATGACCAATTAACAGAGTCATAGGCCTTTTCGAAATCAAGTTTCTGAATAATACCACTTCTTTTGGTTTTCTTCCACCACTCAACAATTTCATTTGCAATTAAAATCTCATCGAGGATACTTCTACCTCCCACAAACGCTGACTGCTCTTCACTAATTATTCTAGGTATCACCATCTTTATTCAGTTAGCCAAAACCTTAGAAAAAATCTTATACACAGACCCAATTAAACTTATTGGTTGGTAATCCCCAAGACTAATAGGATTCTCCTAGGCACTAACGTAATGAAAGAACTGTTTATCCCGCCCACCAATTTACCATACCGGTGAAAGTCTTGCATAAACTGAAGAACCTATTTCTTTTCAACCTTCCAACATTTTTGAAAAAATAACATATTAAATTCATCTGGCCCCGGAGCTTTATTCCCATCACACCTTCTCACTACCACCCAAATTTTTGCCTCAAAAAATTCTGCCTCAATGTAGTCCGCAACTACTGTACTGCCTATAGATTTAAAACTACCCACCAATTTTGGCCTAGAACTCCACCCTTTCGTGAAATGAGCTTTGAAAAAAATTAAATACTTCAAGTTTAACTCGAACTTGCTCATTATATACAATTCCATCAAAGTTCAAAGAGCCAATGGCATTTCTATTATGCCTACAGCTTGCCATGACATGGAAAAATCTAGTATTTTTATCCCCTTTGTGCGCCCAGTTTAGCCTTGATTTTTGAAGCCAAATCCATTCTTGCATCTTACTTAATTTCCACACCTCATCTCTGATTTCCCTTCTACTCAATTTCTCCACATTAGATAGCTCTCTGGTTTCAGTTATCAAATCTAATTCATGTAATTTCTCATCAATACGCTGTAGCATCACAGATATAGTACCAAACACTTCACTATTCTATCTCTTCAAAACTTGTTTAACCTGTTGGAGTTTTTTAAGCATTACAAAACCACCCCAGCCAGTGATTTGTGAATCTTCCCATACCTCCCTAACCTCTTTAAAGAATGTAGGATGAATAATCCAGGCATTCAAAAATCTGAATGGTTTAGGGCCCCAATCCCTATCATCCTCCATTAGCAAAATTGGACAGTGATCAAATACAATTTTTGGTAACCCCCACAATTTAATATTGACGCTTTTAATCCATTCAGGGTCCAACAGAAACCTATCAATTCTACTCCATATTGCGCCCTCCTGAGCATTACACCATGTAAATTTTCTTCCAATCATTGGGATATTTGTGAGCTCACACGTATCAATAAAGGCATTGAACTCTCTCATTTCCCTATCCCTCCTTGACACACCTATACACTCACTAATCAGTCTAATTTCATTGAAATCCCCCCCCCCAAGACACCAAGAGCTAGAAAAATTACTTCTAAGCTGTTTAATAATTTCCCACAACCTCCCCCTCTTACTTACATCAGTAGGAGCATATACATTCATCAAAACACAATCAAAGGAATGATAGATAGTACCTTTTAGAAGCAGAAAATTCCTGCTACCACAACACTCCTTCAGTTGAAAAAATTCAGGATCCCAGACACAAATTATGCCACCCGCACTACCTTGTGATCCAACCTCCATATATTCAAATCGAGCACTTCCCCAGATGGATCTAATATCCCATTCTGATAACAGCGATCTCTTTGATTCTTGTAAGAAAAGCATCCCAATTTTTCTTTCCTTTACTAATTTCTTGATTTTACCCCTCTTTTCTGGCCGACCCAACCCTCTAATATTCCGCGAAAGAATCTTCATTAAAACAGCTAATCACACTTTAAAGCACCTACAGATTGGTTTACCCAGATGTACCAATCCGAACCCCTACTTTTTCTTTGTCCTGCTATTCAAGCTGCACAATACGATTAACAATACTTGCTTCGTCTTGCCCAAACTCCACCCCAAGTAATTTATCCATACGCAGGGTTGCCTGAGCTTCATTTAAAATCAAAGCATCACTTCTAGACCTGCTATTCCATCGGTTAGCTAGAGATCTGGACAGAGCTGCTAAAGTCGATCTGAACAGAACCTCTTTTTGGGAATTTCATCTTGCTAATGACTCACTTTGCCCTCTTCTTCTTGAATAAGTTGGCAGCTTCGAACTTCTCTGCCTGTGTCGTGCCTTCTTACGAGTTGAGGAAGCAGCTTTCAACAGTTGTTGTGTAGATCCCCTTTCTATCGCCCCACTGCTACCTTCATGGGCCAGATCCTTTGTATGACTAAAGTTCTGACCCACTAATCCAAACCCAGTGCCCTGACTGGAATATGGCCCTATCGGCCGACCAAGCACAAATTCTCCCAAGTGGGCCTGAGAAAAACGCACCTCTAATTGGACTTCAGGCCAACTTTTATCCGTTACACTCAAGCTCTTCATAAAGCCAGATGTAATCACGTGCCCATCCAGCTGCCCATCGAGCCTCACACCTATATCATCATTACACATTTTCGCAGATGTCGATTCTGAAACAACCATCTTATCGGAGCCTTTATTTGAATTTCTAATGCTTTCCACAGTCTCAGCCACCACCGATGCATTCTGCCAGCTCACACTTCCACCACTTCCCACTTCACTTAAGCTAACCCGTTGGGCCTTGTCCACATCAGCTTGTTTGTCCACTACATCCTCCATATTTGGTGCCACCTCAGCTTCACCTTCATCCCTGCCATGGCCGAAGACTGAAACACCATTACTTTTCCACCATTACAGCTGTTACAGCTGTTGGGTTGCAATGAGAGTGATTGAAGAGAGGCCTTGTTGGTTGGTAGAATGGTTATACCTTTTGTTGCTCACTAATCCGTCCCTCTTTCATCCCCACCTCACCAAGTGTAGGAAGGAGATTTTGAGTCATAGTGTTGGAACTATGAATCACACACACCGATGCTTTAGTTTCTCAATCCCAACAGTGTATTATTTTTCATATTTTAAGTGGATATGACCCACCAATTGAAAGAGCACGGTTGTGGTTCACGCATTTCAAATTTTGGAATGGATTATCTAAAACCATCTTTCGAATTTTCTTTTCATTTTTTGCAGTTTTAACAGCTTTGTGATTGTTTTTTGTAATGTTATGATTTGATCTTAGATATGTGGAGTTAATAAAAAGGGAAGAGAAAAGATGGAAAAATAAAATGAAGTTAAAGAAGCCAAATTCTTTCTTTTGTTTGGTTAATTCCATTTTATTGTTTGGTTATCCATTGCAAAAGAATGTGAATATATATAACTAATATCATTTTACTTTCATTTGGAAAATCCAATATGCAAAGACAGAAATAAATAAAAAAGAAAAGAAAAGGATAAAAATAAAAGGAAAAAAAATAGAGAGAGAGAGAGAGAGCTTATTTTTACCATTACTGTTAAGGTTGTGAGATTTGGAGTATTGTGGTTGAATTTTTCTCTGTTTCTCTCTCTTTATTTTTAATTTGTTGGTTGACTTCATTCCTCTTATCATTAATTATCTCTCTCTCTCTCTCTCCTCGGCATGCAGAGGCGGATCAGATTGGGAAACTAAAGGTGAAAGTCATTTGCAAGTGCACTAGGGTTTCAGTTTCCTTACTTGTTTCAGCCTCCTTTTGGGGAATTTACACTTTTTACACACTCAGCTTGCTTCAATGAAGACAATTTCAAACTGAATACAAGAAGAGCTCAAAAACTTCTAACATGAATTTGCCATATCTGAACCTTTTTTTTAAAAAAAAATTGCTTATTCACATCTCACCCATTTTTTTCTTTTTTTATTTTTCCTTTCAAAATCTCTACTCAAATCTATAATTCAAACATAGCTTAAGATTTATCAACAAAAAACAATCACCATAACTTGTTCAGTGCTCCTCATTTTCTTCTTATTCTCACTTTTCTTGTTTATGCACACATTGCACAAGCATCTTATTTACTATTAAGGCAACCACTTACATAGGTAATGTATTAGGAAACTTTTTTTATATAATACATTAATGTCACTAGATTAAAAATGGTCTCGACCTCTCTTAATGCTAATGATGGGAATGATGAGGAATTAAGATCCTCTACGGAATTAAATTTAATCTTATAAATTTTAAAATTCTTAAATTAGTATTTCAATCTCATTTGCTAAGAGGTTCCCAAATGGATGGCCAGGATTAGAAATCACCTACTCCAAATGTGACACAAAATTGGCTTCACCAATCTTTTTTCTTTTTCTTTTTTTGGGGTTGTTGGCTACATATTTTGTAAAAGCCAATTACAATTCAACACGTGGCAGAATAAAGGTTATACAGGAAGAATGTTTAAGTCTTCGATCATGATCGTACACGTGGCAGTTGATATTGTTTATTGCGTGGTCCGAGTAACATTGGATCAGCAAAGAGATACAAGGTGACGTGGCTTCAACGGTTACTCACATTCAAATTCAAATATAGGAGGGAAGCCCAACTGCAAGTGATGGCGTAGTGGAACTACTTATAAGGCAGCATGATTAGCGATCACGGAGGAACAGTTCGACGGTTTGAAGTGCAGTTCGATGGTCATCTTTGAGGAGTATAAATAGCAGAGAAGACCCCAGAAAAAGCCCCCAGACTCAGATCCAACAAACCAGTCTTACTTTACATATTTTTCTTTCTAGTTTTACATTTCCAATCTTTTACATTTCCTATTCTTTAAATTCCTATTCTTTACATTCCTGTACTTTGAATTTCCGCACTGCACTTCATTTATAGGAATAGTTTCAAGTAGATTGTCGATGTAAACCTCTGCGAGGCTGAGTTTGGATCATTGTAAGTTTTCATACTAATGAAACACTTCAATTGCTCTTTATTTAACTGTTCTTGTGCTTAAATTCTCCTAAATCAAGCCACCAGTAAAAGTCCTCTTCATTGAGGCTGAAAGAACTACAACACAATCGTCTGATAATTGATTGGCAATTAAAATTCTGTAGGGACTGATTGATCCTTGCTGGTACGCTCGCAATTACAAAAATAACCTTCAAAAGCCAAAAAGCCAACATATATTTTTGGCACACCCAGTGGGACTAATTAAAATGGCTAGACGTAGGAGACAAGGAGAAAATGAAAGCTTGGAAGAAGGCGTGGAAGGAAAGGTAGAAATACCTAATCCAGGGGATAATGTGATAACACATCCTGTGGAAACTCCTTTTTTATCAGAACCTATGGTCGAATAGACCAGCACTTCGGAGCAAGAACCACATGTTCATAGTATTGGACGAAACCAAGGAATTGGACCATCCACTGTTCCATCTACTCAGCCAATAAATCCATGGGATGGCCTAGTAGATGCCATGGGACAGCAATTAATGAACACAATGGAAAGGTGGGCAACATCTTTTTTGGATCGAATGAATAACCACTAACCAACAAATGCAAGACAGATGGAGGAAGTAAATGTCCCTCAGCAAAGATTAGCTAGAGATAAACAGCCTATGCAAGTTAATGGACATTCTAATGGTCAAACTAGTAATCAGAATTATGAAAGACCACCACCTCAGTCTTGGTACGAACCCATTTCGAGGCCTATAGCAGGCCAAAATGCCTCAATGTTTAACAGTGAAGCCATGCAAGTTGGTGGATCTGGCCCAGTACAAGAAAATGGCATAAGAATGGTTCTAAATCCCACGTTCGAAGCCATACCTGGCACTAGAGGGTACAATAATCCCTTATTCGAATTTATACCCGGGGGGTTGGAAGGTTTTCCCACAAATGGAAGGGACACAACACCTGTTCCAGCACCTTTCGCAGGTCCCTTCGCAGGACAGGCTCTAAGGTGTTACCCACACCCCCAACAGCAACTTGCACCACAGGGACAACCAGTCCCAAATGTACCACCTTATGGACCAAGAGGACCATAAGCACAAGTTTGTCCACCAAATCCTGTGTTTGTCCCCCCAGTAGTGGTTCAGCAGGCACAAAATATGGTCCCTAGGGACCAAATTGCTGATATTGTTAGGGAGATGTGTGGACTAATGGCTCGGGGGGTCCAAACTCCTGTGTACACAAAACCATACCCAGAATGGGTTGATAGGGTACATGAATACCCAAGAGGTTTCAGGATACCAGATTTTATCTTTTTTTATGGGAATGGAAACCAATCAACAGTAGAGCATATTGCTAAGTTTGCTGCTCAATGTGGTGAATTTACTAATCATGACTACATGAAGTTGAGACTATTCCCAAACTCTCTAACTGAGGGAGCATTTGTATGGTACACTAACCTTACACCTGGCTCCATTCAGACTTGGCAACAAATGGAAGAGGCATTTCATGCCCAATTCTTCCAATCGGAGCCAGAAGTTTCCATGGCAGACTTGGCAAGATTGAGTCAAAGGCCTGAAGAGAAGGCTACTCAGTTTATTGCCAGATTTAAAAGGGCTTGAAATAAATGTAGAGTTATCCTGCTAGAGCCAGAATTCGTAAGATTGGCCCAAAATGACTTAGAGTTCAGGCTTTGAAAGAAGTTTGACTCAACTGAATTCAGAGACCTAGTGGAACTAACCTATAAGGTGTCTAGGTATGAAGCATTACTAGAGGGGAAACGGGATCGAAATAATGCATCGTACAAGACATACTATAAAGATCCTAATTATGAGATCGATGCAACAGAGATTGTGGGGAAAGAACCTGTAATCTGTGAAGCATTAATTCATAAGGATATAACAATTGATCAACAGTTTAAAAAGAAAGACCTTCATAGGAAGTACTCTTTCGATTTAACTAAGGAAGATGACATTTTTGATCATTTGCTTGCGGCCAACTTCCTTAAGTTACCAAAATGAGTAAAACTTCCATCTCCAGATGAACTTAAGGTAAAAGTCTATTATAAATGGCATAACTCTTGGTCTCACTCGACTAAAAACTGCATTGTTTTTCGAGACAGGATCCAAGAATAGATTTGGAAAGGAAGTTTGAAATTCCCAGCCAAAATAGAAAAGGCCATGGGGATTGACAGTAATCCATTTCCAGAGGTTAGAGAAAGCGCAGCTAATGTTGTTGTACCAAACTTCCAGAATTTATCTCTGCAGGAATTGGAAGAGGTCAATGTGCAGATGCATATTGCCAATCAGACAACTACAAAGAAGGACATCAGAAATCTACCAGCTATTGGACAAGATTTCTCACACCAGAGGGAAGACTCTGATGAAGAAGCACTAGATGATGATTCCTTAGAGGCAGCCGTAATGCAGAGGATGTGTCCTAGGTGCAAACTGAGTTATAAGAGGTTGAAAGGCCTTCTAGTTGATGGGAAGCAATATTACAGGGATGTGCAGAGGTGTCCCAAACCAACCAATGCTTATAATAAAAAGTCGTTTCCGGCTAGTGTTAGGCAGCAACCATTAGTGGTTGAGCCTGCAGTTAATAGAATGCATGCTAAAGGCAAGAGGCCCTTATATGAGTCCAGGCCACCTAACTATTATAGAATGGAGAGCAGTCATTCTGAAAGAAGGCTGGAGAAGAGTTCAGGTTCTGGGATCAAAGCCAGAGATTGGCCCCCTAGACCAGCCTCACGCAGGACAGAAACTGGTCACCTTCGTCGAAGGCCTGAACCAGGTTCGAAACTTGAGGTCAGAGCCAAGCAATTGCCTTCACAGCCAGCTTCGAAGATGGCTTCAAAGGAAGAAAATGGCAGCTTAACATCTGGGTCAGTAAGTTCGTGGATACCTGGAGTTCCAGATTGGTATGTGATGCAGAACAAACCTAGGAAAGTGCCTACCCAAAGGGATGTTGGAAACCAAGGTAGGATGGTTAAGCCTCCTTTGGTAGCCCCAAACAATTGGGTATTGCTTAAACACCCAAAAACGAAGGAACCAGATATGGTCCCCGTAATTTCCAGATCACAAAGGAGGAAAATTCAGCGTAGGTACACCCAGTACCAGCAAGACCTGAAAGCAAGTGGAGAGAGTTCTTCATTGATCCAGACTGAAACAAAGAAGAATCCAAAGTCAGACCATACTCCAAAGCCAACTCTACAAAGCAAGGTGGGTTGCAGCAGAGAACAGTTGGCTGAGGTTCATTCTGAACTAAAAGCCAGAGAGAAGGCTAGCTTAGCAGGACTGGAGAAAGCTCTGATGGAGAGTGGTAGCGAGACAGAAGAAGAAATTGGCATAAGCTAAAAGAAAGAAATGGTAGAAGAAGAAATGTTCGAAGCCTTCATGGGCGAGCAAACATTTTTGGTTGAAAAACCAGTCGAGGAAAATCATTCGAAGGAACCTGTTAGCAATGAAGTGCCAGAATGCAGCATGCAGGATGCTTCTGAGGTAACTGAGCAAGGTAGCCAAGAAGGGAAACAGGTACAGCCAGCCATCCAGTTTGGCTTGTTTCCTCCAGTATCAGTGAATATGGTGCATATACTACCTCATGAGTTCCAAGCTGGAGACGAGAACCAAGATGATCAAGAAATTGACCCAATTCCAGTCTCTAGTGAAAACTCACAAGTAAGTATGGTACCGGATAATTTCGGAATGGCTACCCCAATGGAAACTGAATATCAAAGCGAAGAAGAGGTGAGCATTAACCTCTCATATCCTTTTGAGTATCCCTCGAATTCTATGACACAACATGTCAAGCCTTTGTATATCAAGGCTTTCTTCAATAGGATACAATTGAATCGAGTCCTGATAGATAATGGGGCAACAGTGAACTTACTACCGAAATCTTCTTTGAAGAAACTACGGAAAAAGAATCCCATATTGATCCCAACCAGCACAACCATTGTTGGTTTCGCTGGAAACAAACAGATGGCTCAAGGAATTCTACCCATTAACCTGAGTGTGGGAACCAGGGACTGCATGACAGCATTCTTCGTAATTGGCAGTAATGCTAAATACAATGCTTTACTTGGGAGAGATTGGATTCACACTAACAAATGTGTGCCTTCCTCTTTGCATCAGAAAATAATGGTGGCTTTGGGCAATGGAGAGACAGAGGAAATTGATGCAGATCCTCAACCCTTTATAGCCTGTGCAGACTTCGCAGAGGCCAAATTGTATATTGAGGGAGTGACACCACTCAGTATACTGAGGAAACCTGATGGCTTAGCCGAAGTGACGGCTGATGAGGAAGTGACACACCTGAAGCACTTAGTCCAGGAGAGTGTTGATGAAGAGGTTGTCGTTAAGGATGACAATGATGCCTAGTTGTAGGCAAAGAAATGAAGTCTAAGAAGCCAAATCTTTGGCTCTAATTAAATTCTCAACATTGGATGTAAAATCAATAGTCCAGAAAGTACAGGAGCAAGAGAGAGAAGCCATGATAATTGGCTGCAAACAGGAGCAGTAACAGGCCAGAGTTTTGGCCCTTGGTAAATACTGTGCATTGGGCATTGAAACAAAAGTCCAGGAGATACAGGAAGAAGAAGCCTTATGGACAGATTTTGTCTATGAGGAGGAGGGTAAAGATGTTGAAATAAGGAACCTGGGAACAGAACAAAGCAAGGAGGTTGCTTCGAAGCTAGAAGAAATCAAAGAAGAAACTTCAATAAGTTCTCAGACACAAGACCCCTTAGAAGAAGTAAACTTAGGGGAAGGTTCTATACAACAGCCCACCTATATAAGTGCTTGTTTGAAAGTTCTGGACAGGGACCAGTTGTTGGTTGTCCTGAAGAAGTATAAAGATTGCTTTGCATGGTCTTATAATGAACTACCAGGATTGGATACGTCATTAGTGGAACATAGGCTCCATGTGAAGCCCAATTTCAAGCCATACAAGCAAAAATCAAGAAGAATAAGTCGAAAAGTGATTCAGAAAGTTAAGGAGGAGATTCTTAGACTACTCAAGGCAGGCTTTATTAGGACAGCCAGGTATGTTGAATGGCTATCTAATATTGTGCCTGTAGTTAAGAAGAATGGCAAAATGAGGGTATGCATTGATTTCAGAAACTTAAATCTAGTAACTCCAAAGGATGAGTACCCTATGCCTATAGTAGATTTGCTGGAAGACAGTTCAGCAGGGCATCAAATTTTATCAATGATGAATGGGCACTCTGGTTATAACCAAATCTGCATTGCAGAGGAAGATGTCCACAAAACAGCATTTAGATGTCCTGGGAATATTGGCACCTTCGAATGGGTTAAAATGCCATTTGGCCTAAAAAATGCTGGGGCTACATATCAGAGGGTTATGAACACCATTTTTTATGACCTCATTGGAGGGTATTTAGAGTGTTATATTGATGACATTGTAGTGAAATCCCAATCCATGGAGGAGCATCTGTTTCATTTAGAAACAGCTTTTGAAAGAATGAGGAAGTTCAAGTTGAAACTCAATCCTCTTAAATGTGCTTTTGGTGTATCATCTGGAAATTTCTTGGGTTATGTAGTGCACAAGAAAGGAATACAGATTGATCAGAATAAAGTCAAAGCCATCATTGAAGCCAAGCCTCCATCAAGTAAGAAAGAATTGCAAGGGTTCCTTGGATAGGTTAACTTTCTTCGAAGGTTCATTTCTGACACTGCAAGGAAAACTAAAGTATTTTCTTCCTTGTTAAGGCTGAAAGATGAAGAGGAATTTGTGCGGACAGCAGAGCATCAAACTGCTTTCGAAGGTATCAAAGCCTACTTGGCCAACCCTCCAGTGCTGATGCCACCAAAGGGTGATAAGCCCTTGAAGTTGTACATAGCTGCAGCAGATGATTCATTGGGAGCCTTTTTGGCCCAAGACAATGAAGAAGGCAAGGAGCAAGCTGTTTATTACCTTAGTAGGTTTCTAAATTCTTATGAATGTAAATATTCAGCTGTTGAAAAGCTGTGTCTTACTTTGTATTTTGCTGCAATGAAATTAAGATATTATCTTTTACCTACAACTGTCTTGGTAATTACAACCACAGATTTGGTTAAGTACATGTTATATAGACCTATGTTGAGGGGAAGAATTGGCAAGTGAATCCTAGCCTTATCAGAATTTCATTTAGAATATGTTCCCCAAAAGGCAGTAAAAGGCCAAGTTTTAGCCAGTTTTTTGGCAGACCATCCATCTCAAATAGAAAGCCAAGAGATAATGGAACTTGGAACAGCTAGTGTTGAGCCATGGCAAATGTGGTTCGATGAATCAAAAGCCAATGGTTTAACTGGAATTGGTATTGTGATTAGGTCACCACAAGGGGTAGAAACCACACATGGTTTCAGAGTGGATGAAGCTACCTGTTCCAATAACCAAGCTGAATATGAAGCCTTAATAGTGGGCCAAGAAATTCTTATTGGATTACAAGTTCATGCAGTTGACATATTTGGAGACTCTCAATTGGTGGTTAATCAAGTGAAAGGGATTTTCAAGTGTCAAAGCATAAGCATTTTGTCATACTATGTTGTTGCATTATATCTGTTTTCTCAATTTCAAATAGCAAATGTAACTCATGTCCCAAGATTCTTGAATAATAGAGCTAATGATGTGGCTCAGAAAGCTTCGAATTTCAAGAGAAAGGATAATGCCCAAAGGGATATAAGCCAAACAACATATCAGAAATTAATACCACCTTTGAATAAAAGGAATGTGGTCTTGGAAGTCAATGATAATGACTTACAAGAACAAGATTGGAGGCATCCAATAATGCATTACTTGGTTAGCCCATCTTCGAAGGCCAGCAAGAAAATTAAATTGCAATCTATGCAATATATGATATATGGTAATGCCCTCTACAAAAGAGGGGGAGATGACTTATTGTTGGAATGTTTAGGCCCAAAAGAAGCATTAATAGCTATGGCCAAGGTTCATGAAGGCATCTATGGTGCTCATCAGCCTGATGTAAAGATGAGATGGTTGCTTCGAAGGCATTCCTACTATTGGCCAACTATCCTTAAAGACTACATAGAATATGCAAAGGGTTGCCAAGCATGTCAAAAGCATGGCACAATAAGGCATGTGCCCATAACTGACCTACATGCAGTAGTGAAGCCTTGGCCATTCAGAGGATGAGCCATAGATATGATGGGAAAAATACACCCACCTTCTTCGAAGCATCATTGTTTCATTCTAGTGGCCACTGATTATTTCACTAAGTGGGTCGAAGCTAAGCCATACAAAGCTGTAGACCAGATAAAGGTCATTGGGTTCATTAAGGATTTGATCCATAGATTTGGCATCCCACAAACTATAACTGTTGATAATGAGACTGTTTTTGGTGAGAAAATGGTGAAGTCTTTTGTGGCCGAGTTTGGAATTAGCCTTGTTAATTCCACCCCATATTACGCACAAGTCAATGGTCAAGCTGAATCATCTAATAAGTCCTTGAAAAGAGAAATACCAAAGGTTGTGGAAGACAATCCTAGGGATTGGCATAACTTATTGTTGGATGTATTGTGGGCTTACAGAACTTCTCCAAGGTCAAGCACAAGAGTCACTCCTTATACCTTAGTATATGGGCATGATGCAGTGTTACTTGTGGAGATCAATGTTAAGTCCTTGAGGGTAAGATGCCAAGACCAGTTGGATCCTGAGCAGTACCATCAGAGTGTGTGCTTGGAGTTAGAAAGCATAGATGAAGCTAGAATTCTGGCATTAAATAACATTCTCTTTCAGAAGAAGAAAGCAGCCAAAAATTATAATAAGAGAGTCAAACACATTGGCTTTGATGAAGGTGATTTGGTATGGAAGAAAATACTCCCAATAGGAATTAAAAGCCATAAGTTTGGCAAATGGTCACCTAACTAGGAAGGATCATATCAAATTCATAGAGTTCTGCCTTTTGGAGCATACCATTTGAGAAATTTGAATGGTTATGTGCATCCCAAAAAGATTAATGGCAGATATTTGAAGCCTTATTTTCCAACTATTTGGGAAACACAAGGAATAAAATAAACACTAAGTACAAGAACACAAGATTACTCAGATGATAGACAAGAATTTGTTTTTTCATAAAGGGTCAAGTACATTTTGCCACAAATTGGCCCAAAAATTATTACAATGTCTTAATTGTTCTTTTACAATAGATTTTCTATTGCTAAATGATGAAAATAGTTGAATAGCTGTAGCCATTTCTTCCTTTCGATCAGCCAATCCTTGGTTGGAGATTTGTAGTTTGGTGTCAGTTCGGACTAAAGCCTGGTTCACTGCAAATAGCTCATCTTCAAGTTGAGCTTTCCTCTCCAATAGCTGAATTCGAAATTGAGAGGCAGAGGAGTGTTGTTCCTTAAGCTCTGACACTTCAGTATGCACTTGGGAAACAAAACTCTGGTCCCTGGTCAATTTCTTCTCTGCAGCCTTGGCAGCATGGCAGAGGTTGATGTAGTAATCAATGGTAGTTGCTGCTTGGGATAGATGACTTGAGACATTCATGCCGGATTACTGGGCAACGTTGCAGCACTGAAGGAACCCATTTCTGATTATAGGCCTTTGTAGAGCCTCGAAGGGGATCCTCGAAAAGGAGATTAATAGTTCCAGGCAAGTGTCTAAGTCTATCAGTGGGGCAGAAGGCTTGTTGTTGGAAGAAGAGGAGCTTTCAAGGATTTCCAGCAAGGAGTTAGCCAAGACTAATGGCTCAGCTTCATCATCGACTGTTAGAGAGGTAGAGGGTATGTCGAAGAGACTGGCTAGTCTTGCTTCGAAGATATCCACCTCATCCATAGACATGAAGGGCGCAGAGAGAGCTGTCGTGGAAGGCACAGAGGACTGCATAGGGATAGGAGAGATGGGTGGAGCATCTTTAGCAGTCTCCATGGTCCTAGCCACCAATGAGTTAATGGAAGAAGGGCTGGAGCTAGGTAAAGATGGTAAACCATGGGTTGGAGAGCTACCAGCACCTTCAATAGGGGAATCAACTGTCATCAGAGATGGAATAGCAGTCGGAATTTCCATGGAAGGAGAAGAAGAAGGAGGAGGAGAAGGAGGAGCAAGGCTCGAAAGGAAATTAATTTTTGGTAGCTTAAAAGACAAGAGAGGGAGGTATGGCTTTAAGCCAAGAGAAGGAGATGCAGGAATGTTTGGCCTCAGTGGAGGTACAGAAAGTGTACACCTTGGAAGTGAGAGTAATATCTGAATAGCCTTCACATGCTGCATTTCATCAACTTCAACTGAAACTGAGGGAGTCCTCATTGGAAGGATAGGCTCAGTAGTTGTTGCTGCAAGAGGAAGAAATGTAAAGTAATGTCAAGCATCAATAATAATTTGGCAAGGAAAAAATAGTAGAAGCATGAAAGAAATTACTTGTTTCAGAAATGTTGGCAGTAATGGGAGAGCTACGAAGGGAGTAATTGTAGACACCCAATTTTTGACCGTCCTCAAGACTTGGACGTCACCGTTTGAACACTCGGTGATCATCCATGTTTGTGTTCGTTTGGAGTTCCCGGAAGCCTCGGCTCGCGCGCCCTGCCTCAGGATCTTCGAACTTGACCGTTTAGTGTCTGGTTTTGCACCAAACACTTGCATCTTGCCTTTGAGAGGCAGGGTAGGGCTTGTGGACCATCCCCACACCCCACCGGCAGTGGCTAGAGGCCACCGGCTGGTTTTTTGCTGCTATCAGCACTTTTGTTTGCCGGTCGGCACATTTTATTGCCGGTCGGCATATTTTGTTGCCGGTCGGCACAGTTTTTTGCCGAAATGGCATTTTTGGGCAGCCGACCACTGTTCATCCACTTTATGGAGATATTTTGTGCCAGCTGTGATAGCTGGCACCAACTCTTCCCCCCTCCATACACGTGTATGGAGGGATCTCCCTCTAAGCAAGCTTGTTGTATAAGCTTTGCAAGAGGGAGTCTTATAAGAGGAGGGCCTTCCTCTTTGATTTAGGTTAGACTCTTGCAACCAAAAACCAGACCTTAGAAGTATAGATACATATTATCTCTATACCTCCCTCTCTCTCCTCCTTTGTGTGTGTTTCTTAGCTCAAAAGGTGGTTTTTACCTTACTTTTGCACCATTACACACACCATTACACCTTACTCCGAGATTGAGGGACTTGGGGGGTTGTTTCTTGAGTTTTTGGACTGGTTTTGATCAAAAGAAGGAGGCTAGACCATTTGTTCTTCAAAGGTTCTTCAAGGGTGAGCATCTTGATTTACATTCCCCAAACTTGTAATAGTTTTTTACCTATCTTGCTTGCTGTTTTAGCTCTTGTGTATAACATAAAAAGGGCTTGTATTTTCCTTCTTTAGCACTTTCATTAGGGTCATTTTGTGGTTTGAGTGTAAGCTCACCCTTCTAGGCCTTGTTTGGTCCATTTTGGTGCCTCTTTCATAAGGTTTTGTTCACTTCAGTGTTTTGGTCCTTTGACCATTGAAAATTAGTGTATTTTTAGTGTCAAAAAAGTTGGTTTGAAGTCTTGCATAGGGGAGGGACACCCCTCTCCCTTTATGGTTTTGTTTCCTTGAGTTGTGGCCCAAAAGGGTGACATGCATGCTTGCTTGGTTTTTGCTTCATTTCAGAACTTTTTGGGTGTTTTTAGGTCATGTGGGATCTCTATTTTTGGCTGGATTTGTACCTCCTTGTATGCTTGTAGTACTTGCTTTGTATTGCTCCATTTTACTTAGAAGTGCATCTCATGATTAGGCCATGATTCTTGTGTGTGTTGGCTTAGTTCCATGAAGTTTTTAATGTTGTTTTTCCATACTAAAAATCTGTTGGTTATCCATTTGTTCATGCTTGACATGTTTGTTAGGGTTGCTTTGCATTTTGGCTTAAAAGCTTTAAGTATGTTGACCCCTAGCATGCATGGTTGTGATTACCCTCATGATTTAATGTCATCTAGGACCACATTTTAGTCCAAGAATCATGTTCGTATGTGTGCATGCATGACCTCTTTGATGCCTTGAGGGTGTACCCTTTTGTGCCTAGGAATGAGCCTTAGTGCATGTGCCTTTTGGGAGTCATCTTTAGCTGCCATACTAGGAGGTTTTGGGGTCCCATTTTGCATAAAAAAAAATCTGTCCTTACTTGCCTTAATCATGCCATAGCTTGGTCTTGTTGTTAGGGGTAAGTTCTCCCCTTTTGTGCCTTAACCTTGGGACCATAAGTTTGCTTGTTAACATGAGTTGTTTGTCCATCATTTTGAGCACTTTTGGTGCTGTTTTGAGGTGAATAAAGGGCTGCACCTTCATCACCTTGAGGCCCCTTTGCATGCTTATCTCATGTTGGTTGCATGATTGTCCCATTAATGTGCTATTCCATGCTAACTTTATGGCAAACCGGTTCATGTTTGTATCTCAACTACATCTTGCATGATAACATTACATACTTGTCATGTTTTGTTGCATGATATTTGGCATATCTTGCATGTTTAGCATCATGTTGTGTTTTGAGCCTTGTGAGCATAACATGCATTGCATCATTTGGCTTGGGGTGTCAAGCCAAATATGAGGGTCAAGGGACATTCATACTCCAAGTGATGCAATGTACCTTGATTCTCGGTCACCGGGGCCTTTGATTTTGACATGAAAAGGCTTCGGATCTCATTTTGTTTGTTGCATGCATCCTTACATTGAGTGGCGAATTTGATCCCTTTGGGTCATCATGTTCCATCGATGGCTCAAAGATTGAGGGTCGTGCTTCTTTGAGTCCAAAACATGATAAGAAGCACAACCATGCCCACATGTACCTGAGAACCCCATGCCATGCACTGTCTGTTCTCTGTTTGCTGTCAAATTGTCTTCTGCAGGAAGTTTCTGCCGACCGGCAGAATTCAGTGCCGACCGGCAATATCTGGAGTGCCGAGGAATCCAACAAATGCCGATGGGAATTTTGAAGTGCCGATGGGAATTCTGTCCGGCCGGTGGTGCTCTACAGGATGCAAGGAACTTGCTCCAGTACTTTGGTAATTTTCAGAAAGACAAGGCAGTACAAACAGAGGCAGCAGGAGCACAGTATGGGTTTTCTGGGCGAGACGGATTCGAGCATGTATCATTCGCACATCCCGAGGCAGAGGCTGCGGCTACCCTCTTCTTTCCTTTGCCATCTTTTCTTTTAAAATTAAATTAGAAATTTTGTAATAATTTCATTTGTTTATTATTTTGGGACTGTAATATTTATTTGGGCCCTCCGAGTGAGGGCAAATCTGTAATAAGTGTGTGTGGGTGGTGTGTATGTCTTTCAATCCCCATTTCTTTCTTCCCTTTTATTTACCCGCTTATGATGGTAGATTAGGGCATTTTTTGAAATTAGCATACCTTATGCTATGCATGCGTGCATCCATACATTTGTATTGCATACATTAGGCTCGGTACATCACGCTAACCGCATTTGTATTTCAAATTCTAAACCGAATATGTGATAAGTGTGCATTTTCACATACCATGTTTAGGGCTAGCCGAGCCTGCCTAGACCGCATTTTTCATGTGACGCATTAGCCACTTTTAACATGACCTAGGACATGCATGTTTGCTAACTAGTTTACTGTTTTGGCACGGAGTACAATGTAAGTATTTTTGCTTTAGCATCCAGCATGCGTGTGAATGCTGCCATAATAGTATGCTTGCCATGCGGCTAAGTGCTTACATGAGATAAACTGCATGAATGCCTGTGGGTGGAGGTCAAATTGCTTAAATTGGGATGATGCGTTAAAACTGCGTTTTTTTTAAGCCCACTAGATAGTGGCAAAACCACCTTTTCCAAAAGCCTACTTACGAGTAGCAAACCATTTTCAAAATGAACATAAAATGTTTCATTTCCAATTTAGGCGATTCGGTCTATACTTGTTTGCCGCGTGCATAACATAGTAATGCTAGGCTAATAATTGGAATAAGAACACATAACGTTTTCAAAACTGGATATCACGGTTAGTAGAGGCCGGTCTTCGGACCGGGCGAGAGGGGGTGCTCATAGCTGACCTTCTCCGATCGTACCCAAGCTCCCGAGCTGAGACAACTCCGGTGATGACGGACATGTGGCCTTCAGCACCGAGTCAGGGTTTCCTAAATTCTCCCATAAAAAATATTTAGGTGGCGACTCTGTATCTGGCAAAGCAGTCCATGTTTGGCACTACTTTTTCAAAAATTTGTTTCTCAAAATGATTTGCCAGATTTGGACTCTTTGGTTCAGATTAAGAACCGTGACACAAATCGAGTCCGAACTGTAGCATGAGTCCCCCTCCGCGGGCGTGTCTACAGTTTCTGGCGACTCCGCTGGGGAAATAGAGAGCTTGACTCGAAACTCGTGATACCCTGTTTTGATCTCATTTATGTGTTTCTTTGCATTGCATGTGCATTGGTGCGCCTAGGAACACAGTGTTTGCCATCTGCCATTCCTGAACGGTTTGCCGGCGGCTTGTCTTGTCAAGGCATGTCCATAAGGCTGACCGGCTATGGGCTCTGACAGCATGGGAACACAAACCCCGGTTTACCGGGGCACCCTTTTTGACCATTCCACCTAGTGCATGTTCGGAATCCATAGTGACCATTCCAAGTTAGGACAGGTTGCTTACCCGATGTTAGGTTGTCTGAAAACTGCTGCGTGCATAGTGAAACCCTAGCTCCTGACAAAATAGGACAGGGAAACCCTACCCCAATATAGGGGTGTTTTGGCTCTCTTTACTTGCTATGTGCTTTTAGAATGTATTTCTAAAGGGGAATGTACATACCAGTTTGCAAGTTTGGGCATCAGGCCTGAGGGCATCAGTATCAGTTTAAGAGAATCAGTTATCTGCTGGTATCAGGGTTCAGTGTTGGGAACAGAGTTTGTTTTTGGGGAAAACAGTGATCAATATCAAGGAACAGTGTGTTCGGCTCACCGACTTTGCATTGAATATCCAACTGTGTATTATATGTTTATTTTATGCTGTTGTGCTGTCCGGTTATTGGTTTATTTATTGCTTTATTTATCTTTTTGCTAGGTAGTTTAGCATCATTGCGTCCAACCCAGTAGACATTCCCCAAGCACTCTGGATCAGAGGTCGTCGGCTCCATCAATCTGAGGATCTGATAGAAGGACAACCGGTGTACCATTCTCTACCCCCGGTTACTAAACGGAAGGCAACTAGGCAGAGGACATCGGTTCAACAGTCAGTACAAAGGGCTTCGTCTACCCCACCTGTGTACAGTAGGGATCAGGATCCCGTTTCACCCACAGAGAGGGAACGCATACCAGTAATTCAACTAGAGCAGAACAGTATGGCTAGCTTAGAGGAGATGGTGCGCCAACTTCAAGAAAGTATGAAAATGATGCAGCAGGATGCTGTCCGACATGCAGAATTCGCCAGACAACAAGCCACAGTTATGAGTGAGCAAGCAGATTTAATTGGGAGATTGCAACAGCAAACTGGGGCATCACCTTCGCAGCAAATCCCTCCTCCATTAAGGGTTCCAATACCCGAAGAGACACCAAACGCCCGGAATGTCCAAGAGGATACAGACATCCCAACAGGGCCAGCTCCCCTCCCGATTCCACCTCAACAATCCAAGGCACCCACCCCCATCAATCTGTCGGATTCTCCCTTCGAGTCCGAGGTGGACCTCATGACGTTAAAAATGCATAAGCTTGAAAAGAAGTTCAAGAAATCTCAAGGTGCGAAGTCCATTCCCGACATTGGAGACGGATACATCGACACAGCTGTGACGCTGCCAGATCGGTTTAAGATGCCACAAATTGATCGTTTTGACGGATTTGAGGATCCCATGGTACACCTGCCACTATTCTCAGACGTCCTAAGGCCAATGGGCCTCACTAGATTACAAAAGCTATCTTTATTCGGCCGGACCTTGTCGGGTGTGGCGGCCGCATGGTATGCCAAGTTGGAGGATGACGTCAAGAGAAATTGGGACGAGATGGCCGAGGCCTTCATCCTGCAGTACTCGTATAACACACAAATCGAGATCACGACTCGGGATCTCGAGACAACGAGGCAAGAACCCAAGGAGAGCTTCTCAGAATTTGTAACCAGATGGCGAGCTAAGGCTTCGATGATGACCTTAAGACCCACAGACAAAGATCAGATTCGGATGATTGTGCGCAATCTCCAGCCGAAGTTAATGCAAAAGATGATCGTAGTCCCCTTCCCTACCTTTGCTGATCTGCATGAAATGAGGGTACAGATCGAGGACGCCCTAAGACAAGGGTGGATTGATAATGATCGGGAGCAACCCCGCAGAAATTTCAATCGTAATACTAATGCAGGCCCGAGCGGCGCTACGACTGCCAGGACCTCCGAAGTGAGTATGGTCACCACTAACCTTTCCCCAAGAAATACGGCAGCCACACCATTCTCCGGTGCGTCCGGAAGCAACTCACAAACAGCCAAATACCCTCCCAGAAACACCAGAACCTTCGCTCCACTTTATATGCCCCTATCCAAAGCTTTGGGGGTTTTGATCAGAAAAGGGCATCTGAAGCCCCTAGAGCCGCGGCCCTTACCTGAAAGACTGCCTGCCACCCACAATCCGGCCAAGTATTGTGCGTTCCATCAGCAGCACGGTCACGACACTGACCTATGCTTTCGTTTACGTCATGAGATTCAAGATCTCATTGACAATGGGGTGATTCTACCCCCTGAGAAACCCAATGTTACTACAAATCCTCTCCCCACACATAACCAAGTTCCACCACCTAAAAGAATCAATTTCATCCACACTGGGGTCGCATCCTACGATCCTAGTATCTATATCACACCCTCCTACTTGCCTAAACCGAAAGTTTTCCTCCCTGATTACACCGATTTGTGCATGATGGATGTCTCTTTAACCCAACCCAAGCCAGTGGTGGTGACCATCGAGAACAGGAAAGAGGTGGTCAAACCAGAGTCTGCAGAATCCGGGAGTCATGATTGGAACACTTACAGTTCGAGTGACTACATTTCACCAGTGGGCCAGAATAGACCAAATGTCGAATTTCCAGTCGGGGGAGAGCTGTGTGTAATCCGAGGGAACAGTCCAAGACAGGAAACGGATGATTTGGCAGCCATGGAAGAGGATTTTGCCAAGTTCCAATTTTGCGATAACCAAGATCTAGAATATTCAGCCACCAACTGGTACGATAATGAAGAATTAGCGGAGGCCACGGGATGGTTAGACGATCAGCCAGATGTAATAGGGGAGTTTCAGTCAGAACAAGGCCCGGCAGGGGCGGGGATGTCCACAACGGCAGGGGGTGTCAAAGAACAGAACACATCGCCGGAGAGCACCGGTGTCGAGAGTTTCGCTCGGGAATGGAGCATTTTGAGTACAGGGATCAGTGAGCAATCTACTGCATTGACACAGTTAGAACAAGAGAGATTCGAGGATTCTGAGAGGATCAGGAAAGCAAAAGGCCACGTGGGGGTCGAAACCGCCACAAGTACGGAAATGGAGAATACTACGAGCATAGGGATAAAAGGTACTGCAAGTATCAGGACAGTTATGAGAGAGCCAGATAGATGCTTGTCAGCTGCAGATGGTATGTGGTAGGAAGACGACGATCTATGTCTTGCCCACACGGACGAGGATTGGGAAGGTAACCAACCAGATGATACCTGGTATATCGGCGAAGTCGATCACATGACTAGGAGTGGACGGTATTTCAAGCCTCCACACCTAGATCAACCAGAGGCGTCTGGAAAAGATAATGAAGCAGAGAAACAAAAGGAGAAGCAACTCGAAGACGAGGTCGTGTTGAGACAATTAAAAAAGATACAAGCAGACATCTCCATCTGGGGACTGCTTATGGCTTCTCGAGTACACAGGCAGGCTGTCCTTTCAGCCATGGACAAAGCCAAACTTTCCATAGATACCACGCCCGAACAGCTGGTGGGCTTAGTCTTTTCGGGGGAAAGTTCCCCAGCATTGAGTTTTTCTGACAAGGAACTGCCACCCGAGGGTGCGAACCATAACAAGCCGCTCTACATCTCTGTCGAGTGCAGAGATAAATGGATACCTGTGGTACTTGTCGACACGGGGTCCGCCATCAACGTCTGCCCGGCAAGGACAGCTTATGCGATTGGTTTGAAAGTCGCGGATTTTGTGCCAACGGCCCAGGTGATTCGGGCGTATGACAACACAAGCCGGGAAGTAATGGGGACAGTTAAGATTCAAACAAAGGTTGGGCCGGGACAGCACAAGATAGATTTCCACGTCTTGGAGGTTCCTGCAACGTTCAACCTGCTTTTGGGGCGGCCGTGGCTGCATCAGGTAAAGGCGGTCTCCTCTACCCTACATCAAGTGGTGAAATACCCCTATGGGAAGGGAGTAGCCATTGTTTTTGGAAACTCGTCAATTCATCCACCACTAGAGGTATCTACGCCTGTTCTAGAAATCGAGCATTGTATGGAAGATGTGTTCATATCAGGTTTTACCTTGGCCGAGGCTCGGGTTGTACAGAACATCATGGCAGCTAATGAAGAGGTGTATGTCAGTGCCCAAGCAGTCTATCTCATGAACAAACTCCAGCACATCCCTGGGATGGGATTAGGCAAGAGCGGCAGGAAAGGTGCCGCAGCATCGGCCGAAGTGCCACATAACCCACATACCTTTGGTTTGGGCTACCTACCCACCAAAGAGGATTGTATAAGGAAAGGAAAGGAAATGGCCGGAAGGGCCAGGGCAAAACAGATGGGGAAACCCTTTGACTTAATGCACCAGCCCATTCGGGGTACCCTAAACGGACGCTTCGTCCGGGAGGGGGAGGATTTTCCATTCTGTGGTTTCCCGGAGCCGTGGCTCAACGCGGAGAAGAAGTGCGTACCGGGATTTGAGATTTTCTTTGATTTACAGTTACCTGAGGATGACATCGCCGAAGGGCAGGCAGATCTATCGGCTGAGGCTGAGCAAAGTAAGGAAGTACAGTCTGAGGACGCTAAAAATGAAATGGGGGCAGCGCTGGCGTGTCTGCTTTCAGATCCTCCGATCGAACAGAAGTGCTTGGGGGATAGCTCCTTGGTATGTGTGATTGGGAATGAAGCGGCTGCGAGCCTACCATCAGCTATTTTGGATGCGTCCATCGCACCTTCTCTCATCTGGCAATATGAAGAAGGCTTTTTATCAAGCAGCACCGAGTCAGGTAGTGAGCCGGAATCTAATTCTACCGAATCTTGTGCGTCGGAATCAGATTCCAGCTCAACTGAGTCTGAGTCCGGTATTCCCGGGGGTGATAACCCAGATGCCACAGTCCTGTCTAGGTCGTCTTTTTCATTTTCTTTTGAGTCTGTTGTAATAGAGGAATCCGACGGCTCGGAAGTATTTAATGAGAACGACGTGGATGTGGTTTCGGAGTATTTTTCTGTGCCTTTGATTTATTGCTTAAATCAGGATTTTCAAAATTTTGATGAAAACGACGAGGGAGAAATCCCTTCGGTTTTGCAACGGTTAATTGATTAAGAGTAGGAAAGATTTGTTAAACCTTTAATGGATGAAATCACTACTGTGAATGTTGGTACTGAGAAGGACCCGCGGCTGGTCCAGATCGGGTCCACGTTGTCTTCTGAGGAACGCGAGCGCTTAGTCGCTTTGTTAAAAGATTTCAAAGATGTTTTCGCGTGGTCCTACGAAGACATGCCTGGAATCGATCCTGAGATTGTACAGCACCGGATCCCTCTTGATCCCGAGGCCCGACCTGTCAAACAGAAGCTCAGAAGGATCCGCCCTGATTGGGCCATTAAGATCAAGGAAGAGGTCACCAAGCAGATTGATGCAGGCTTCCTGTTGGTGTCTGAGTACCCGACTTGGCTGGCCAACATTGTTCCGGTACCGAAGAAAGACGGCAGAATTCGGGTCTGTGTAGACTTCAGAGATTTGAACAGGGCCAGTCCGAAGGACGACTTTCCCCTGCTGCACATTGATGAATTAATAGATTTCACGGCAGGACACGCCTTGCTTTCGTTTATGGATGGCTTCTCAGGCTATAATCAGATAGTAATGGCACCCGAAGACCGGGAGAAGACTGCATTCACTTCCCCGTGGGGTATATATTGTTATAGAGTGATGCCATTTGGGCTGAAAAACGCTGGAGCTACCTATCAACGGGCAGCAACTACAATATTGCATGATATGATCCATAAGGAGGTCGAGGTGTATGTGGATGACATGATTGTCAAGTCCAAAGAAAGAGAGGGCCACTACGCCGCCTTACAAAAATTCTTTCAGAGGATCAGAGAGTTTCGGCTGCGGCTGAATCCCCAGAAGTGTACTTTTGGTGTTACAGCAGGGAAGATGCTAGGGTTTCTGATTACGCAAAGGGGCATCGAGGTCGACCCTTCCAAAATCAAGGCCATCTTAGAAATGCCACCACCAAGGACTGAAAAGGAGGTGCGAGGCTTTCTAGGTAAAGTGCAATTCATAAGACGGTTTATCTCTAAATTAACCTTGACTTGTGAACCACTTTTTGGCCTCCTGAAGAAAGGAAAGAAATTCCAATGGGACGGCCGATGTCAAGCAGCTTTTGAGCAGATCAAAGAGTATCTACAGAACCCGCCTGTGTTGTCACCGCCAGAACCGGGGAGACCGTTGATATTGTATCTTTCGGTAACTGAGACCACCATGGGCTGCATGCTCGCACAGGAGTCAGAAGACAAAGTGGAAAGGACCATCTACTATCTGAGCAAAAAGATGCTGGATTACGAGACCTGCTACACTCCGCTCGAGAAGGCTTGCTTGGCCTTGGTATGGGCTACCAGGAAGCTGCGGCACTACCTGTTAGCTCACTCTGTAATGTTGGTTTCACGTTTGGATCCCATCAAATATCTTTTCGAGAAACCAGCACTTACGGGTAGGCTAGCTCGTTGGTTGCTATTGCTTTCCGAATTTGACTTGAAGTATGTAACACGCAAGTCGGTGAAAGGGAGAGCGGTAGCGGAGTTCCTTGCCGACCACCCGATTGAGGGGGATGAAGCGGTTGAGTACCTATTCCCAAATGAAGCCATTCTGCACATCGAAGATGAAACTTGGACGATGTACTTTGACGGAGCGTCAAACCAGTATGGGTATGGGATAGGGGTGTTGCTGATAGCACCTGATGATTCCCGTATCCCTTTAGCGTTCAAGCTCCAGTTCAGAGTCTCGAACAATGAAGCAGAGTATGAGGCATGTATTGCTGGTCTGGAAGCAGCCCTAGAACTAGGGGTAAGACGGTTGGACGTCATTGGGGACTCGAACCTTGTTGTGTCTCAAGCAAAAGGAGACTGGAAGGTCAAAGAGGAAAGGATGATAATTTACCACCAAACCTTGGATTTGTTAATTCCTCGGTTCCAGAAGCTAAATTTCACCCACCTCGTGAGAGAGAACAACAGGTTCGCAGATTCACTAGCAACTCTATCTTCCATGATAGACATCCCGTCGGGAGTCCGGATGCGTCCAGTCATCATTGATCAAAAGTTTGCACCAGCATACGAGTCAATTTCCGTCATAGATGAGGCCCAAGACGACAACCCCTGGTATTACGATATTTGGAACTTCTTGGAAAAGGAGACGTATCCCCTAGGGGCAAGCGCCAAGGATAAGAGGGCCATTAGAAGAATGGCTATTCAGTTCATCATCTGCGGAGGTAAGCTGTACAAAAGGGGTCATCTGGGAATGCATAAGCTCTGTGTAGAAGCCGAAGAGTCGAAGCGCCTAATGGAGGCCATCCATGGAGGGGAGTGCGGTGCACACATGAATGGAGTAATGTTGGCCAGAAAGATCCTCAGGCAGGGTTACTACTGGTCGACCATGGAGGAGGATTGTATCGGCTTTGTTCGGCGATGCCACAAATGCCAGATCCATGCAAACCGTATGAATATCCCACCATCCAAGCTTTACAACATGACGTCCCCGTGGCCATTTTCCGTGTGGGGGATTGATGTGATCGGAGCTGTTACCCCGAAGGGGTCGAACGGACATGAGTATATCCTGGTAGCGATAGATTATTTCACAAAGTGGGTCGAGGCCCAATCATACGCGGTGTTGAAAGCGTCACACGTCGCCAAGTTCATCAGAAACAACATCATTTGCCGCTACGGGGTGCCAAACGAGATTATTTCGGATAATGGATCCCACTTTAAGAAAGAAGTGGTCGACTTGTTGGAGAAGTATAACGTGGCTTTTCATAAGTCGTCTACATACCGGCCGCAAACCAACGGAGCAGTTGAGGCCGCCAACAAGAACATCAAGCATATACTGCGGAAAATGGTGGAGACCTACCGAGATTGGCCAGATAAGTTGCCGTTTGCTCTGTGGGGCTACAGGACTTCAATTAGAACTTCTACCGGAGCAACTCCGTATTCGTTAGTTTATGGAATGGAGGCTGTTCTACCTATTGAAATTGAAGTTCCGTCTTTACGGGTATTGGCTGAGTGTCAGATAGCTGAGGCAGATTGGTAGCAGAGCAGGTTCGAGGAACTTATGCTCTTTGACGAAAGAAGGCTGAAAGCACTGTACCACGTTCAAAGTTATCAGCGCAGGATTGCTCGGGCTTTTAACAAGAAGGTTAAGTCCAGAAATCTAAAGGAAGGGGATTTGGTACTCAAAGACAACCGAGCACCCATCCACGACCCGAGGGGCAAGTTCAGGCCCAATTGGACTGGTCCCTACATCATCAAAGCTATCTGGTCAGGTGGAGCTGTGGTTCTGATGGACTTAGATGGCTTAGAATTTTCCCAACCGATCAACATGGACAAGTTGAAGAAATACTACCCTTGAGAGGCTCGCTAGGCCGAAAACCCGAAAGGGCGACCTAGGCAAAAGCTAGAGCACAAAAAAATTAGAAAATATAAAAACTGAGCTCGCAAGGCTGAAAACCCGCAAAGGGCGGCCTTGGCAAAAGTTAGAGCGCAAAAGGAGAGTGAAAATACTCGAGTGAACCCGAGCCGGAACTACGTAAGGCTTGATTCCCATGTTTGGGATACGTAGGCAGCTTCATCCTGAAGTTCAGCTATAACACTTCCCCGATCAACTTTGTCCATTTGATCATCTCAGTCATCTTTGTCTATCAGCATTCGTTGGAATCCCCAATACAGTGCTCTTCAGACTAGGGGCAACTTTCCGTTGCTATGCAGTGCTGCGGCGCTCTTCAGACTAGGGGCAACTTTCCAGTTGCAGGGATCTGGGGTTGTGCATCTCAGTGGCAGATCTCAGGCGTGTCCAGTTCTGATCCACATCAAAAATGTCTTTGAGAAGTTTTAATAAAAGCTGACTTTGTTCAAATAATCTTTTTACAACTTTGACCATTTTTGGACCAAGGTGGAAAATTTTCAGTGCCACAACTTTCAATTTCTTTGATTTCAAAACAGAGTTCTCCTGCTCTTACATACAATTGAAGTTGCTTTTTTATTACATTCATAAGAGAAAACTTGAAAGTACTAATAAAGCAATAAATCTAGGGCATAGTCAAGTCAGGTGTTCCTGCGCCCCCTCCCAGAGCTGGTCGAAGCCTCTGATGCCAAGCTGGGCCCAATCTGTGCTTCTTCATTGAGCCAATCCATGCACTCATCAGACAAAGTGCAACTGAAAGTAGGAGCGGGGACCAAGAGTTCTCTCATCCTCCATGCGGTGGCCTGCCAAGCAAGCCGTGCGCCTCGGGCTGGGAATGCAGCAGGATACTCTACCCCCTCTGGTGGGCAGGTCTGATCATGGCCAAATTGGCGTCGAATCCGAAATGGGAAATAGAATACACAGTAAGTGAGACCAACCAGTTGAATCCCAGTCTGCCGAGGCATGTTATAACTCATCGCCGGAAGGTTCAGCCAAGGGCACCGCCAAGCAATACGGTCTGCGGACAAGTGGCACATCCAAGCAAACCACCATTCCTCATCCAAGGCATTGACTAGACGATGCCGGAAGAAGTAGCCACGAGCTAAATATGCTGGGCAGGAGTCCACAACCTGCAGCTTGTCCATCAACCATACCTGGGGAGGGATTGAAAAAAATGAGAGAATAAAGAATAGAGAGATGTACGAGGAGAGAAAAGTGAGAATGGGGTTTTGTGAGAAAAAGATCAAGCTCGAGGGCCGAGTGATGTGAGCAATACATAAATGCGAGATTAGGTGGGAAACATTACCTGTAGTAGTAGTGGACTCCCCGCCAATCTAGGCGTCTCATGACGATAAAAGGCGTCTAAGCCCATTAGCGTCTCGGCCAGAGCCATGGCAATACAGCTCTTGCCCTCCTTCAAGCCTTGGGCAACCTCAATCAACCGGATACTAGCCCCTCCAGAGCCTGAGACGAACAGGAAATGGGACAGCATGCACAAGCAGAGGGCATGTCGCCGGAAGCCTTGCCAGTGATGGTTGTTGCGTTCACCAGCATCAGAAAATCGATTAGCCAAACTCGGAATGTCCAGCATCCCGTCACAGATCAGGGACCGAGCGTCACGCATGCTGAGTCCACACATGCACCCTAAGGATTGGACATGACCAAAATTGAGTTGGGGCAGGAGTTCCTCGTCACGCTCGGACTCCATTAAGGCTCGGAAGTCTTCGAAAGTAGGACATATCTCTTGCCCGGCGAAGCTAAAGACAAGTGTCACCGGATTCCAAAACCTTGCCGCGGCTTGAAGAAACGGGAGGTGCAATGGGGTGCGACCTAGAGTGAATAGTGTATTTATGCCGAAACCCCGGAAATTCACTTTTTCCGAGCCATCCAAGCTGTCAGATTTTGAGCAAGAAACTCTTCCATTGGAGCGAATCAGTGTGAAAATGAGAAAAACTACGAGGCTGGGATCTTTTGTAGGAGATAAGGTTGAGTGGGGGGCAGGTGTCAACATTCTGGTGGTCCCCCTCATTTAGTGCCGGCCGGCCAAAAACTCTGCCGACCGGCCATTTTATTTTGCCGATAAAACAGACACATGGCCGGTAGCCATTCCTTGCAGCCGGTGGTCCCTACACCATGCCGGTAGACTTCCTCCTGGTTTTCTGAGCTGTTTATGCTAAGAATTGGGGAACTTCACCACCTCCAACCCCTCCCCGCCGATCGACTCTTGCGGAGCCACGCCTGTCTGCTTGTTGAGTTTTGAACATTTGCTTATCGAGTTGTATTTCGCTCTCTTTGAGCTCTTGATTTGTTTATCAAGTTGTATTCACACTTGTTTGGTTGCGTCATGTCCTTGTTTTGCTTATTGAGTTGTAAGTCGGTTCACTACCTGATTATTACGATGGCAAATTTCCAAAATGAGTTCAATTTCGTTCACATTGTGGTGTGATACCCTGCGATGCGATGCACAGAAGATCCACAAATGCAACATCTTTTGAATAAAATGATTCGTTTCATTCCCATCACATGTTTTGCAAAGTGTGTGAATTTTAAGAAAGAAAATAAAACCTGCCTGAGGCAGTGCAATGTGTTTAAACTACTAGTAGAAAGGAAAATAAAACGTAGAATGGCAGGGTAGCCAAGTATCAGAATTGATACCAGTGAAACTCCCCTTGCGGTTAACGCACCTTCCGCATCTTTGTTCGGGTCAGCCACGTCGTTGGACGCCCCCACAATACGGGAAATCACACCTTTGAAACGTGAACCTTCGAGCTGACCTCAGGCCACAACTTCTGCGAGCAACCCTCGATGCGTGCGAAGAATGCCCCGCCCCATATCCTTTTCATGCTTTGTGAACTCCACAAATTATTTCAATAATGCTATGTAATGGTACATTCTTTCTTTGATTGCGTAGACCGCATGTTTAATTTCATTACCTGCGTATACCGCATGTCTTGATTGCGTAGACCGCATGTTTAATTTCATTACCTGCGTAGACCGCATGTCTTGATTGCGTAGACCGCATGTTTAATTCCATTACCTGCGTAGACCGCATGTCTTGATTGCGTAGACCGCATGTTTAATTTCATTACCTGCGTAGACCACATGTCTTGATTGCGTAGACCGCATGTTTAATTCCATTACCTGCGTAGACCGCATGTCTTGATTGCGTAGACCGCATGTTTAATTTCATTACCTGCGTAGACCGCATGTCTTGATTGCGTAGACCGCATGTTTAATTTCATTACCTGTGTAGACCGCATGTTTTGATTGCGTAGACCGCATGTTTAATTTCATTACCTGCGTAGACCGCATGTCTTGATTGCGTAGACCGCATGTTTAATTTCATTACCTGCGTAGACCGCATGTTTTTCTTGCGTAGACCGCATGTTTAATTTCATTACCTGCGTAGACCGCATGTTTTGATTGCGTAGACCGCATGATTTATTAATCTCATTACCTGCGTAGACCGCATGCTTTACTTGCGTAGACCGCATCTTCTTTAATTTTATTACCTGCGTAGACCGCATGCTTCACTTACATATTCGTATTTTCACAGCATTGTTATACTCCCTACTTGCTTTGCGTTGTCACGCGTTTCGAGTACACTACTTTGCATATTGCTAACGATATTGTACCTGTTAAGTTTGTTTTCTTTTCAGGCACGATATTGTATGTACGGTTCATTTGAGGCTGGTGCAACCAGACGAGCCGCACAGGTATTGTATCCTCCGAGTGAGACGTATTGAGAATTCCATAATTCTCTTACATCATTTCTACATTGTAGTGTAGTTTCGTATGCTAGCTTAAAACTGTCGCATGTTTGCTTCATTACAGCTTCCTTTGCATGATCATAAGTTATGTCCGGCTCTGTGCATTGTCTTGCATTTTTCCCCTGCCTTCGGGCGCATATCTTATTTGTCTTGTATGTTTGTCTGAGTCTTCGGCCTTGTCAAAAATGGGTTGTCTCTGGCCTTTGACATTCACTCCCGTCACTGTTATGACTTTCGAGTTCTGTCAAAGAGGGGCAACTATAGACACCCCATTTTTGACCGTCCTCAAGACTTGGACGTCACCGTTTGAACACTCGGTGATCATCCATGTTTGTGTTCGTTTGGAGTTCCCGAAAGCCTCGGCTCGCGCGCCCTGCCTCAGGATCTCCGAACTTGACCGTTTAGTGTCTGGTTTTGCACCAAACACTTGCATCTTGCCTTTGAGAGGCAGGGTAGGGCTTGTGGACCATCCCCACACCCCACCGGCAGTGGCTAGAGGCCACCGGCTGGTTTTTTGCTGCTATCGGCACTTTTGTTTGCCGGTCGGCACATTTTATTGCCGGTCGGCATATTTTGTTGCCGGTCGGCACAGTTTTTTGCCGAAATGGCATTTTTGGGCAGCCGACCACTGTTCATCCACTTTATGGAGATATTTTGTGCCAGCTGTGATAGCTGGCACCAACTCTTCCCCCCTCCATACACGTGTATGGAGGGATCTCCCTCTAAGCAAGCTTGTTGTATAAGCTTTGCAAGAGGGAGTCTTATAAGAGGAGGGCCTTCCTCTTTGATTTAGGTTAGACTCTTGCAACCAAAAACCAGACCTTAGAAGTATAGATACATATTATCTCTATACCTCCCTCTCTCTCCTCCTTTGTGTGTGTTTCTTAGCTCAAAAGGTGGTTTTTACCTTACTTTTGCACCATTACACACACCATTACACCTTACTCCGAGATTGAGGGACTTGGGGGGTCGTTTCTTGAGTTTTTGGACTGGTTTTGATCAAAAGAAGGAGGCTAGACCATTTGTTCTTCAAAGGTTCTTCAAGGGTGAGCATCTTGATTTACATTCCCCAAACTTGTAATAGTTTTTTACCTATCTTGCTTGCTGTTTTAGCTCTTGTGTATAACATAAAAAGAGCTTGTATTTTCCTGCTTTATCACTTTCATTAAGGTCATTTTGTGGTTTGAGTGTAAGCTCACCCTTCTAGGCCTTGTTTGGTCCATTTTGGTGCCTCTTTCATAAGGTTTTGTTCACTTCAGTGTTTTGGTCCTTTGACCATTGAAAATCAGTGTATTTTTAGTGTCAAAAAAGTTGGTTTGAAGTCTTGCATAGAGGAGGGACACCCCTCTCCCTTTATGGTTTTGTTTCCTTGAGTTGTGGCCCAAAAGGGTGACATGCATGCTTGCTTGGTTTTTGCTTCATTTCAGAACTTTTTGGGTGTTTTTAGGTCATGTGGGATCTCTATTTTTGGCTGGATTTGTACCTCCTTGTATGCTTGTAGTACTTGCTTTGTATTGCTCCATTTTGCTTAGAAGTGCATCTCATGATTAGGCCATGATTCTTGTGTGTGTTGGCTTAGTTCCATGAAGTTTTTAATGTTGTTTTTCCATACTAAAAATCTGTTGGTTATCCATTTGTTCATGCTTGACATGTTTGTTAGGGTTGCTTTGCATTTTGGCTTAAAAGCTTTAAGTATGTTGACCCCTAGCATGCATGGTTGTGATTACCCTCATGATTTAATGTCATCTAGGACCACATTTTAGTCCAAGAATCATGTTCGTATGTGTACATGCATGACCTCTTTGATGCCTTGAGGGTGTACCCTTTTGTGCCTAGGAATGAGCCTTAGTGCATGTGCCTTTTGGGAGTCATCTTTAGCTGCCATACTAGGAGGTTTTGGGGTCCCATTTTGCATAAAAAAAAATCTGTCCTTACTTGCCTTAATCATGCCATAGCTTGGTCTTGTTGTTGGGGGTAAGTTCTCCCCTTTTGTGCCTTAACCTTGGGACCATAAGTTTGCTTGTTAACATGAGTTGTTTGTCCATCATTTTGAGCACTTTTGGTGCTGTTTTGAGGTGAATAAAGGGCTGCACCTTCATCACCTTGAGGCCCCTTTGCATGCTTATCTCATGTTGGTTGCATGATTGTCCCATTAATGTGCTATTCCATGCTAACTTTATGGCAAACCGGTTCATGTTTGTATCTCAACTACATCTTGCATGATAACATTACATACTTGTCATGTTTTGTTGCATGATATTTGGCATATCTTGCATGTTTAGCATCATGTTGTGTTTTGAGCCTTGTGAGCATAACATGCATTGCATCATTTGGCTTGGGGTGTCAAGCCAAATATGAGGGTCAAGGGACATTCATACTCCAAGTGATGCAATGTACCTTGATTCTCGGTCACCGGGGCCTTTGACTTTGACATGAAAAGGCTTCGGATCTCATTTTGTTTGTTGCATGCATCCTTACATTGAGTGGCGAATTTGATCCCTTGGGTCATCATGTTCCATCGATGGCTCAAAGATCGAGGGTCGTGCTTCTTTGAGTCCAAAACATGATAAGAAGCACAACCATGCCCACATGTACCTGAGAACCCCATGCCATGCACTGTCTGTTCTCTGTTTGCTGTCAAATTGTCTTCTGCAGGAAGTTTCTGCCGACCGGCAGAATTTAGTGCCGATCGGTAATATCTGGAGTGCCGAGGAATCCAACAAATGCCGATGGGAATTTTGAAGTGCCGATGGGAATTCTGTCCGGCCGGTGGTGCTCTGCAGGATGCAAGGAACTTGCTCCAGTACTTTGGCAATTTTTAGAAAGACAAGGCAGTACAAACAGAGGCAGCAGGAGCACAGTATGGGTTTTCCGGGCGAGACGGATTCGAGCATGTATCATTCGCGCATCCCGAGGCAGAGGCTGTGGCTACCCTCTTCTTTCCTTTGCCATCTTTTCTTTTAAAATTAAATTAGAAATTTTGTAATAATTTCATTTGTTTATTATTTTGGGACTGTAATATTTATTTGGGCCCTCCGAGTGAGGGCAAATCTGTAATAAGTGTGTGTGGGTGGTGTGTATGTCTTCCAATCCCCATTTCTTTCTTCCCTTTTATTTACCCGCTTATGATGGTAGATTAGGGCATTTTTTGAAATTAGCATACCTTATGCTATGCATGCGTGCATCCATGCATTTGTATTGCATACATTAGGCTCGGTACATCACGCTAACCGCATTTGTATTTCAAATTCTAAACCGAATATGTGATAAGTGTGCATTTTCACATACCATGTTTAGGGCTAGTCGAGCCTGCCTAGACCGCATTTTGCATGTGACGCATTAGCCACTTTTAACATGACCTAGGACATGCATGTTTGCTAACTAGTTTACTGTTTTGGCACGGAGTACAATGTAAGTATTTTTGCTTTAGCATCCAGCATGCGTGTGAATGCTGCCATAATAGTATGCTTGCCATGTGGCTAAGTGCTTACATGAGATAAACTGCTTGAATGCCTGTGGGTGGAGGTCAAATTGCTTAAATTGGGATGATGCGTTAAAAGTGCGTTTTTTTTTAAGCCCACTAGATAGTGGCAAAACCACCTTTTCCAAAAGCCTACTTACGAGTAGCAAATCATTTTCAAAATGAACATAAAATGTTTTATTTCCAATTTAGGCGATTCGGTCTATACTTGTTTGCCACGTGCATAACATAGTAATGCTAGGCTAATAATTGGAATAAGAACACATAACGTTTTCAAAACTGGATATCACGGTTAGTAGAGGCCGGTCTTCGGACCGGGCGAGAGGGGGTGCTCATAGCTGACCTTCCCCGATCGTACCCAAGCTCCCGAGCCGAGACAACTCCGGTGATGACGGACATGAGGCCTTCGGCACCGAGTCAGGGTTTCCTAAATTCTTCCATAAAAAATATTTAGGTGGCGACTCTGTATCTGGCAAAGCAGTCCATGTTTGGCACTACTTTTTCAAAAATCTGTTTCTCAAAACGATTTGCCAGATTTGGAAGATTTGGTTCAGATTAAGAACCGTGACACAAATCGAGTCCGAACTGTAGCATGAGTCCCCCTCCGCGGGCGCGTCTACAGTAATGTTCGGCAATTTGTTGCCTTCTTGCAGTTTCCCTTTGTAATGCATCAGCAGCAGCAGCTTCATCTCTCAGAAATTGTTGTTGCCATCTCTTCTCAGCTCTCTCGAAGGCAATTATGGCCTTAGAATGTTCTTGTTCTACTGCCTTGGCAGTTGTTTCATGGATGGTATCTTCAACCAAGTTAGTAGTAGAAGCAGTCACTTTCTTTCTCTTTTTCATTGCTTTGACAATTGTCTCGGAATCGGACTCTTCGACCATATCAGAGGGGGAGACAGTCACCTTTCTTTTCTTTTTTCTCTGTATTGGTGTGGTCTGCTCCTTTTCAATTTCCTTCTCAACTTCTTCAATCTAGGATCTGGATTCCGAAGAAATGGGTTCCTCTTCTATCTCTCTAGCAGTTGTCTCATCTTGAACCAAGTCAGAGGAAGGGATGATCACTCTTTTCCTTCTTTTCAAGGGCGACTCTTGCTCTTGATTTGCTTCTTCTTTTTCTTCTGCTTGAATATCAGGTGTTTCCTTTTCAGGCTCAAGGAGTCTCATTTTCTTTTGTTGTTGGCCACCTCCATAAAAGAAGGACTAAGAATAAGGTTACAAGCATTATAGAGAAAGCCAAAGGAAAAGAAACGAAGGTATATACCTTTCTTCGAGGCAGCCCGAGTGACTCTTAGGGGAGTTGAGGCAGCAGGAGCAGATTGGGTTGTAGCATGCACTGCAACTGAAACAGTGGAAGAAGTGACAATTCCAGCTCCTTTGGGCTTGGGCACATCTAACACCATTAGTAGGTTTTGAGGTGAAATGGCCAAGTAGACCTCCATGTTGGTCACCCACCAGTTTTGGTATCTCTTCAATAGGGTACCTTGAGGAATGAAAGGGGTATACTCGAAATTGACCAAGTCATCTATAAATTTGAAAGTTGCCTCTTCTAGCCTGGGCTTCCGAACTTTCAGATCCCTCCTAGTAAGACTGAGATTGGTGTTGCTGCAGAGAGGTATTGGGACCCCTTGTGTGAAGCCAAATTGTCTAGCAAATTGAGCAGGACAGTAGGGCTCAGCGATGCATTTGTAGGTTTTAGGGTTCAAGGTCCTGATAAATAACTCTCTAGGGATCAGAATGGAGGCCCACATATCTTTGTGAACAGGTGAAGCACAGAACCTATCACTTAGGAAATTCCTCAACCAAGATGAACCAATGGTGGGTTCGAAGGGACAGAAACGGTAAGTAGGAAGGGAAGCTGGAAGTTGGTGGAAGAAAGAGAAGTAAAAAGCAAAGGTAGAGGGATAAAGTGAAGCATTGGCCAGCCTTATGCCATGAGTAAGAGGGTTTGGCTAAGAAAATTTAAGGCATTTGGATTGTAACTCAGTGAAATAGGCAAAAAGCCAAAACTGAAGGATCCAGAATGGCCCCCTTTGATTAGCATCTAAGGGTTTCTCACAGAAAAGGGAGCAGACTCTATATACGTGACCTAGAACATGTGGGGCCAAGGCCACATTTTTCTGTAAAACAAGGGCTTTGGCAAGAGGGGCAAATTCAGGCATGATTCTTTGAGAGAAGGTGCAGAAGAGGAATTTGCAAAGCCAATACAATAAAAAAGAAAAGAATTCCCTATTAGTCACAAGGCCCTCTCTTTTATTCTCAGCCTTAGCGAAATCACTATAGGATGAGTTAAGAGAGGGGAGGGAGAAAGGGACTGCTGAGTCAGGGTAATCTGGTCCAATGGGAGTACCAATGGGGATAATCCTGGTAGATGACAAATGTCAAGAACAGTAGGGGCCATCATTCCACATCTAAATTGAAAGAAATTAAAGATAGGATTCCAAAAACACAAGGCAGCAGGAATTAGGAAAGGGTCCTCTGAGATAGTTACCCTGGATAGTCGGACAGCATCGAGAAGGCAGAGCTCTTGAAGGTCCAAAGTTCTAGCAGGGACAACCCGGTCATACCATTCTTGCCACTCCGGTCTCACCGTGGGCCAGCATCGGTGGGGGCGGTTTATCCTCCAGTTCCTCCAGTCGAGACCACCTTCGTAAAGGAGACATTGGTTTTCCAGACGAGGATATAGGGCTGGGAGCTCAGTAAGGATCTCCTTGAATATGGGCCTAAGCACGTAGTCTTACTGCACATGGCGACGAGGGACAAAGATGCGTCCATCGATAGCGCTTTTGTCCCCAGCTTTGTACTTCTCACATTCTGCATCAATGATCCTCTTCAGGGCTACAGATGGGCTCGCACGCTCTACGACTGGCACTGAAGAAGAAGCCATTGATAGTACGTTTTTTCAGAAGTTGAAGCCGAGAAAGGAAATAGAGAGAAGTGGGAGATCGGCAGAGGTAAAAGGGTTTGTGTGTTGAGCGAGCAAATGATTTCAGAACACGAAATAAAAGGGTTTCAAAAACCTTTGTGTTTGGAAGATATACAACGCTTGGTTTGTTAAGCACTAAAAGCACGAATACGAAGAGTTTCCTTCAAATATTGATAGTATTTGGAGGGAAAAACATATTCCGGATGCTGATGCCACCTTCGAAGTAAAGTATTTGACTTCGAAACTAGATTTTGGCCCCAAAAGCCAAATAACAACGGCTTCGAAACAGAGAAGCCGGCTTCAAAGCACATTTCCATACTTTAAAAAGTAAGAATTCTCAAGTATTTGTGTTGCTTCAAAGGGTTTAAAGACCTATTTTAGGTTTCTTAACGAAAGTGATGTCCTTCGAGGCAAAACTTGAGACTCCTTAAGGATGGGAATTGGTGTTCGAAACATCAAAACCAATGGTTGGTTTATAAAAAAAAAAGTTGTCTGTTGAACTAAAACAGCATGAACTATTGTTCGAAGCAAAAGATGGTCAATTTAAAACTAATTGATCATATTAACCATGATCAGATGTTGGTTATGGTTGAAACAAGCTTTAAGTATAAGATTGCTAGATTCGAAGCACTGGTTCTAATTGAAAATCAGCCAAAACTGTCAACTTTATTCCATAAATTGGAAAAGTTCATAATTGGTTCTTTTTAGTGTTTCATTTAAAACAATTGAGTCCAGGTTCGAAGGATGAGATTGTTCAGTTCGAAGCCCTGAGTTTGCTTTTAAAGACAAGCAGAGACAATGCCAAACAAAGGAGAAGAATTTTGTTTATATTAAAACAAAAGCAATTACATCGAATGACCCTATCTGGGTATAAACTCAAGCTCATAAAAATAAGGAATGGAATAAATAACAAGATCATGAAATTTAGTCCAACAATGATCACTGAATTTTTGTTCTTTCTTTATTCTATCTTCTATTTCTTCTAACATTGGCTACATGAGTTGATGTGCTCTCACTTCGTAGTAGAGCTCTTCAGCCTTTATTTCGAATGCTGCCTCTCTCAATCCTTGTTCCAATTCGTCTATGTCCAAGTCATCCCAATACACATAATCTTTATTCTTGAAATCATCGAATTCTTCGATGAAGTTCTCTTCTTCGTATTGGGCATGAACTCGAAGAAATGAAAGTTGGTCTAAAGATTGTGTAGTGGCCATAGAATTTCGATGCCAGTAGAGAAGCAAATGAAGTTGGTCCAGAAACATATGAAGTTCTGCTTGGGCAAGGGGGTTGAGGACATGGCCCCGAGTCAAAATATCACAAGCCGATCGAAGGTTCTTGAGAGGGACTTCGTCCTCAAGAACATTTAAGGGCAATTGAGAGAAAGCTGCGAGCAGAAGTTGAGCTTGTTTCTGCTCAGCTGGAGTAGGGGAAGGTGGAGGTTTGTAAGGTGGAAAGACCTTATCCATGGAAAGGGCAAGCCTCAGTCTCTCTATCCAGCAAGGAGTTGGCGGAGGAGAAGGTGTGGATACTTCTATTTCAAGAGATGGAGAAGAAGGTGTGGATGCTTCTATTATGGGAGATGGCACAGGAGCAGAAGGAACAAAGGCATTAATATAATCGAGCCAGTCAGAAGAACAAATCTTCGCCTTCTGGGCTAAGAATGAGGGGTTGTACCCTTGTGCTTCTTCTAGGCGTCGGGCAGTGTGCACTATCTTTGTAGGCATGGAGGATGTGTACCATGCTACAAGCAGATTCTCCTCCAAACTACGTCGATGGTCAATGGGCACGTAGGGGTAGATCACTGAACTTCGAGCGTAGGAAGGAAACTCTAAAGGGTCAGTGTACTCAACAAAATGGTGGTTGATTCGTTTCCTCAAATCACAGGTCTCAGGTGTTGACCAGCTTGTCCAGTCAGAAACCCCAGAAGAGGAAGAAGTTGCAGCTTTATCCCATGCAAAGATTTGTGAAGAAGAGTTTCCCAAGTCCATATTTGCAATTTTCAGAATCAAAGGTTTGAGAGCAGTTTGTTCAAAGTACAATGGTGAGTTAGAGGAAGAACTTCTTGTATCTATATCTGCAACTTTCTGAATCAAAGGATTAAGGGCAATGTGTTCGTAATCCAAAGGTTGGTAATTTGCAAAGGCTTCCATGACTTGAATATAGAAAGGTGGATAAAGGTGGCTAATGAATGCGTGGAGGTTTTTTCGAGGGGAAACAGCATTATTCAATGACTCTTCATGTGCCCGATCAATAGAGAAGAAAGTTGATTCGGCCATAGAAGAAGTATCAGTCTGTACGAGTGCTAAGGTATTGGGGTGTTCAAAAGATTGAAAGAGAATTAATGCAAACGATCATCAATAAGTGACGGTTGTGTTTCCAGAATATGGGCCCGATGCACGTTCTAAAAAACGCGGGAGAAAGGCTTTGATCCACTAATATCACTAAGTATTGGGTATATTAGTGCGGGAGGTAATGTTGGCTACATATTTTGTAAAGGCCAATTACAATTCAACACGTGGCAGAATAGGGGTTATACTGGAAGAATGTTTAAGTCTTCGATCATGATCGTACATGTGGCAGTTGATATTGTTTATTGCGTGGTCCGAGTAGCATTGGATCAACAAAGAGATACAAGGTGACGTGGCTTCAACGGTTACTCACATTCAAATTCAAATATAGGAGGGAAGCCCAACTGCAATGGCGTAGTGGAACTACTTATAAGGCAGCATGATTAGCGATCATGGGGGAGCAGTTCGACGATTTGAAGTGCAGTTCGATGGTCATCTTTGAGGAGTATAAATAGCAGGGAAGACCCCAGAAAAAGCCCCCAGACTCAGATCCAACAAACCAGTCTTACTTTACATATTTTTCTTTCCAGTTTTACATTTCCAGTCTTTTACATTTCCTGTTCTTTAAATTCCTATTCTTTACATTCCTGTACTTTGAATTCCTGCACTGCACTTCATTCATAGGAGTAGTTTCAAGTAGATTGTCGCTGTTAACCTCTACGAGGCTAAGTTTGGATCATTGTAAGTTTTCATACTAATGAAATACTTCAATTGCTCTTTATTTAACTGTTCTTGTGCTTAAATTCTCCTAAATCAAGCCACCAGTAAAAGTTCTCTTCATTGAGGCTGAAAGAACTACAACACAATCGTCTGATAATTGATTGGCAATTAAAATTCTGTAAGGACTGATTGATCCTTGCTGGCACGCTCGTAATTACAAAAATAACTTTCGAAAGTCAAAAAATCAACAGGGGTGCATGCACTTTATTTGTTGCAAATCATATATAAAAGGTACATATATAAAAGCCATATAGAGTGATATTGTGAGTGGTTTTGCTCCGAATGTTTAAGTGCACTTTATCCAGGCTTGTGATGACCTGTCTTGACTGCCTTGAGCGCATTAGATGATTTTGACAGCCTTATTGCGTTCATAACCAAATTTGACTTAGTGGGTTAACCTTTGTTGTTAATTAACAATAATAGGCCATAGCTTTTGATTAATGATTTTAAAACTATCAACTTGAAATGTTGAGTAGGAATGTACTATATAACCCTGTTGATATCAGGTGGTGGTACTACCATTTAATGAGTAAATTTATTTTGTAATAAGAACCACAATAGAATCGATTTGTTGTAATTTATCTTAAGTTGAAAATATAAGTCACCACTCTCTCAATTTCTAATTTCTAGAAAATCAGTTATTTTTTTAACTTATTTAAATTATTTATGATTTATGAATTGTAAATAGTAATTATAGCAAATAAACTGACACAAACTCCTGTGAGTTTGTTTGGTACAATTTTTAGCAAATTAGAAACTAATAATAAAAAAAAAACATAAATTAAAAAGGGCAAGTTACCATTAGCTCCTGATAGTTAGAATTAATTCCCATCAAGTCCTATTGAAAATAAGTCTTGTTAAAATTATCGCTAAAAATAATTTTTTGTGATAATTTTTTACATACGTCGCTAAAAATTGACAATTAGTGACTTGTTTTGTCATGATTTTTATAAATTATCGCTAAAACTTACAATTAATGACTTTTTATGACAAATTTTTCCTATATAATCTATTAGATAATAAGTCCACTTATTAAGACTTACATGTAAGTACCCCAATTAAAAACACCTCATTTTACTTTTCAATAATGAGAAAATACTGAGAAGATATATAAGCAAAAACTACATCAAAAAAAAAAAAAATCATAACTTGTATCAAATAACCCAATTGTACGGGGAGCAAATATTCCGGCAAGCCCGTACTCCTTTCTTCCAAGCTCCGTTTATGTCCGATCACCTGCGCGCAAAGAATGGTGAGCTACCCGGCGGTGTGTGGCCGGAAAAACCCTCCGATGATCAAGTTAGCACACACCTTAGGATAGAGAGAGAGAGAGAGGGAGGTGTTTTAGTGTAAGAAAATCCTTACAAAGTGTTCATCCTCTTTGTATGGGGGGCGCAGACATGCTTATATACCCTCTGTGCCCCATATCTACTCCCAGTCATCCCCTGACACGTGGCTCTGCTATCCCATCTGTCAGCACAAACCTTGCTGAACATCACCTAATCTCAACTGCCTGCCTTCACAGCTGGAGCTCGGCAGCCGAGCTATTCTGTCCATTACCGTGCCGTGCTTCATGTCCAAGCACTTCACTGGCTAAGCCTAAGGAGGACCGGGCTAGGCGACATCTCGGCAAAGCCTAGCCCGGGGCACCTCCTGTGGCCGACTTTTCTGCCGGTCAAACAGTTACCTCGGCTGTCCATGCCTTTCCGGGCGCCGGTCACTCAGCTTGTCTTGCTTCGGCCATCACCCGACCGAGCAGCTCGGTCCAACCGAGCAGCTTCTCTACGGCTTGGGGCGACACGCACTCGGCCCAAGTTCTGCCCGGCCCAAGTTCTGGCAGCCCATTTCTTGGCGGATAGTCAGTCGTCTCGGCCCCATGCACCGTTGGGCTCTCAACCTGCTCGACCGTTACCTCGGCCCAACTCCAGATCATGAATCACCCTCTCAATTGCCCCTTAATTCTGTCCGCGGAAGCGTGATTGGGATTACTCACTTCAACCGAGATAACATTTCTCAGGTCTCCAAGATGCCAAAGGACGACCGGGCTAGTTACCATAACTGCAAACTTGACCGGTTGTACGCCACGGCTGACGTCCTCTTCTTCAGAAGTAGCTCGGTTGGCTCCTCGACTCTTCAACCCGTCGCTTCAGTCCTGACGTTGCCATAAATGGGGACACGTGGCGGGCCGTCATTGGTCATCGAGCAGCCAACCCACCGTTTTTGACAGAATTTGAATTTGGGCGGCCTCTCGCTGGTCTATACATACAGGACCTCCATTATATGATTTCTGCCTACTGCTTCTTCTATTCCTGACGATTCAGAGCTCGAGCTATCTCCTCTCGGATTCGACTGCCATTCTTCGTGCTAGGAAGAACACCTCTAGCCCTTCACAGGTAAGATACTCAATCCCTCTTGAGTTGCTATTTTCTTTCATTTTACACACATTAGGGTACAAAAACGTAGCTCTTAGGGCATAGGCCATCGAATCCGTCCCAAACCTCCCACTGTTCTTGGTGTTCTTCGTCTTCCTGAAGAACACTGAAGAACTGGGGCGAACCGGGCTCCTGGTCTTCTTTTGATCTAAAAAACCAATCAAACCGAGCAAATAACAAGTTTGTCTCAACCCCAGCAAAAACCGATATCATAAAAGGACTTGGTCGCTCAACCGGGCTAACATCTGGTCTGCTTGGGCGACCGGGCTCCTTAATTAGAATAGACAACCGAGGTGGTTTGGCACTCTAAATGACCGAGCTAAAGTCCAGCTCCTTTTGCGCGACCGCGCTCACACTTACACTTGCCATCCTTTTCCTGCAGAGTCCAAGGGGACCACTGTCATTCCTGAGTCTCTCAAGACCGAGCAGCAACCAATTACCACAGTGCCAAACCCCTCAACCGGGCTATAGCAGGCCGGCCAGAAATGGGGAAATTCCGCTTCCTAGTGGATACTCCGGCTGCGCTGGCTGCGTTCAGGGAGGAGTGCGGCGTCCCGGCCGATGTCCACCTGGAGCTCGCAGAAGAGGAGACCACACCTTGGGGTAGGGAGGAGTGCCCCTTCACCGTGCTGTCCATCGTCGAAGGGGGCCTTCGTTTCCCACTCAATCCCCTGATAACTGAGTTCTTGCGCCGAATCGGGCTGGCACCCACCCAAGTGTCCACCAACACTTACCGGATAATAAACGGCGTGCACGAGCTAAACAACCGGTTAGGCATAAGCCTAGGTTTAGCTGAGGTCCTACGCCAATACACCTTGGGCCACACCGGCGACGGTCTCGCCTATTACCTCAAGATTAGACCGGGCAGAGAGAAAATCGTGACCGGCACGCCGGACAAGGATCTTCACGACGATGATTTCTTCTGGGTGTCTGGTAACTACGAGACAGCCGAGGTACCGGGCTGGATGATTAGCAAAGATTTTGGGAGCACATGTAAGCCGCGCAAATTATCTCGGTTTATACACTTTCTTGATGTTTCTGTAGTTTAATCATTCTCTTGTTTCTTTTGCAGCCATCCAAGCCTTGCAAGCCAACTATAACTTCCCCAACGTAGAGGCAATAAGGACCACGCTTCGCTACCGCGACCGAGATTGCAACCAATTGCTCGACTACAGTCCCACATACAGATACTCCGCTCCCCGCCGGAGTAAAGTAACTGACTTCCTCCGAGCTCCAACACCTCCACCAGATCCCACTCTGCCAGACGTTCCCTTCATTCGCCTGACAGAAGAACAAGAAATGGCCAAGCGCAGCAGAATCAAGAACTTGCTCACCGCCACATCCACCGAGATGCCGAGCGTTGTAACTCGCTCGCCAGCCGCCGGTCAATCCAGTGGCGCTGTGGTCACCCTCGCCTCCCAAGCGACCGGGCAAACCAGCCGAGAACCCTCTGCACGACGCGCCGGTAAAAGAGCTCGGGCAGACCTATCCGCCGAGCTAGTCGCCGAGCTCACTACCGAGCATCCAGCTGACGCCCCCGTCTCAGTGCCGGCCTGGCGTCCACAATTGAAGCACCGGGGCCATGACATCCCGGCAACGGCTTCGATCAAGGCTGACAGAGAGCATCTGCTCGCCTTCGATCTGTCCAAAGCTCTGCTACTACCGAGCGACGTGGTCGGAAGCGACCACGTCCCTGACACTCGGTTGGTCAAATCGTCAGTGAAGTCTATGGCTAGGGTAAGTCGATGTTCCTCTAAAAATTTGGCAAGTATTTGCCCGGTTCCTTTTCTAATCAACTTTGATTTTTGCAGGCCATTCAAAAACAACACTTGGTTTTGGAGCGCATCCACAGGCTTCGACAAAAGGCCAACGACACAGCCAGCCAGGTAGAGAGCCTTCAAGCCGAGCTCGGTCGGGCTAAGGCTTCCCTTGAGATGGCCAACGCTGATAATAACAGACTGCTCGGTCAGCTGAATGCGGGCGAGAAAAAACAAAATGAGCTCCAGACCAAGGTGGACACCCTGAAGAAGTCGAAGAAGAAAGCTTGCCGGGCTGCCAACAACGCCGGTTTTAACGAGGCCGAGCAGAGCTACAAAAAGAAAGTCTTTGCAACACAAGATATCTACTTCAAGGCCGGCTGGAAGTCCGCCTGCGAACACCTCGGCCAGGGCTCTGACACCGACGTATTTGCCAACCCTCCTCCAGCTTCGCTACCGGTCTACCTTGTGCCATATGCAAACGACGTTTTCAGCGCTTTGCAAGCTGAGGCCGAGGAAGGACTTGAAGAGGGAGACGGGGAGATAGATTCTGAGGCAGAGGAGGCCGAGGTGCAAGAGTAGCCCGGCAATGCTGAGCCCGGTGCCCAAGACGCAAGTCCAACCATCAACCTTGATACTGGCGAGGACGAGTTCACCAACCTCTCCCCCCTAGTTTAGTTTTCTTTTTTCTTTTTTGTTTTTTTGCTTTCAACACTTCTGATGTAACCGGGCTCTGTCCCAACCTTTTGTATTGATTTTCTTCAATGAAAAATTCAAATTTTGCCAAGTGTTTGCACGGTAGTCATCAATTTCATCTTCAGAAAAATATCTCGGTATAAATCATTGTTTGAACAAAACACCTCGTCAACCGGAATTCATAACTCGGTTGAAGTACTTAAGCAGAACAAAACCAATTTATAAACCGAAATAAACAGCCCGGTTGGTAATAACAAAGTTGAACAAATCTTCAACACTTCCAACCGGATTAGATCATGTCAGTTGGGAATCCAAAGTTGGCCGAAACACCAACTCTTCCAGCCGGGGTACATCATCTCGGTTAAGAATCCGAAGTTGTACAAAACACCAACTCCTCCAACCGGAGGACATCATCTCGGTTGGGAATGCGAAGTTGGACAAGACACCAACTCTTCCAACCGGAATACATCATCTCGATCGGGAATGCGAAGTTGGACAAGACACCAACTCTTCCAACCGGAGTACATCATCTCGGTTGGGAATCCGAAGTTGGACAAGACACCAACTCTTCCAACCGGAGTACATCATCTCGGTTGGGAATCCGAAGTTGGACAAGACACCAACTCTTCCAACTGGAGTACATCATCTCGGTCGGGAATGCGAAGTTGGACAAGACACCAACTCTTCCAGCCGGAGTACATCATCTCGGTTGGGAATCCGAAGTTGGACAAAACACCAACTTTTCCAACCGGAGTACATCATCTCGGTTAGGAATCCGAAGTTGGACAAGACACCAACTCTTCCAACCAGGGTACATCATCTCGGTCCTTAACATTAAAACAACAGTCAAAGTGCTAAAGCAAAATTACTTCTATAAATTGACAAAAAGAATTACATGCTGTGGTGTAAGCCAAAAAATTTCTTTGCACAAGAAAAGAAAGCAAAAGCTTAAAAATAATACAGTTTCAAATTGGCCGCATTCCATGGCCGGGCTATTGCTCTTCCCTCTAAATCCTTCAGGTGGTAAGCCCCCTTGCCCGCCAGACCGGTGATCTTGTAGGGTCCTTCCCAATTTGCCCCTAGTTTGCCTTCTCCTGGCACCAGGGTTTTGCCCATAATCTTCCTCAAAACCCAATCACCAACTTTGAACGGTCTGGGGTGCACCGTCTTGTTATACTTCTTTGAGAGCTCTTGTTGGTAGGCGGCCACATGGATGAGGGCCTTCTCCCGGCGCTCTTCCACTAGGTCCAGCTCCAAGGCAATAGCCTCGGCGTTCAGCTCGGGCTCAAAACTCTTGCTTCTAAGGGTGGGCATGCCAACTTCCAGGGGTATGACCGCCTCCATGCCATAAGCCAAAGCGTATGGAGTTTCCCCGGTCGATCGTCGCGGGGTTGTTCGGTATGCCCAAAGGACGCTGGGTAATTCCTCAGCCCATTTTCCCTTTGCCTTCTCCAGCCGTTTCTTCAACCCATCCAGTATAGTCTTGTTTGATGCCTCGGCTTGACCATTGGACTGCGGGTAAGCCGGGGTGGAGTTGTAGAATTCAATCTTCAAATCTTCGCAAAATCTTCTGAATAGGCGACCATCAAACTGGGTGCCGTTGTCAGAGATCAAGATCTTGGGGATGCCAAAGCGGGTGACCACGTTCTGCTAGACAAACCGCTTCACGTCTTTCTCTTTGATGGTTGCCAAGGGCTCAGCTTCGACCCATTTCGTGAAGTAATCTGTGGCCGTAATGAAGAATTTTCGGTTGCCCGGTGCTGTTGGCAGTGGCCCCACTATATCTAGCCCCCACATGGCGAAGGGCCAAGGACTGGTGAGGGGAAGAAGTTCCCTGGCAGGCTGATGGATCTGATGGGCGAATTTCTGGCATTTTTCGCACTTGCGGACGTACTTTTGTGCGTCGGCCTGCATGCACGGCCACCAGTATCCCTGCGAAATAGCTTGGTATGCCAAAGACCTGCCCCCTATGTGGCTGCCACAAATGCCTTCGTGAATTTCAAACAAGAAGGCCTCCACACTATTCGGGTGCACGCACTTTAGATAAGGACCAGTGAAGGACTTCTTATACAACGCGCCAGATGGAGAGAGCCAAAACCGCTCTGACTTCACCCGGATTTTGTGTGCTTCTTTCTTGTCAGTTGGAAGAGTCCGGTCTCTGAGGAACAAGATCAAGGGGTCCATCCAGGAAGGACCGAGCGCGGCGCAGAGTACATCTGTCTGCCCGGCGTGTTCAATGCTTGGTCGCGGAAGAAAGTCAATCAAAAGGGGGTTTGGAGACATATTATCCACCATGGAAGCGAGACCGGCTAGTTCATCAGCTCGGCTGTTTTCTTCCCGGCCAATCTGTTGGACTCTAATTGCCTCAAACTATTTGATATATTCCCTGACCAGAGCTTGGTACTTCGCCATCCTGTCGTCCTTTGCTTCATAAATCCCAGAGACTTGGTTAACCACAAGTTGGGAATCACTGTACACTAGGAGCTCGGCAGCCTTCATTTGAATGGCGCTCTTGAGTCCGGCGAGAAGTGCCTCGTACTCAGCCTCGTTGTTAGATGCTGGGAAGCCAAGCGTGATAGAGTGTTCAATGGTTAGGCCATCCGGGGAGATAAGAACGATACCTAGGCTGGCACCATGACGGTTGGACGCTCCATCAACAAAAAGCTTCCACATTTCCCCCACAAAAAGCTTCCAGCAGTCTGATGGGTCCTGAGAGTTGCGAAGGGCAGTGGGATCACCACTGCTCGGCAGTGCGGTTTCAAGTTCTGTGTTGACCAGTTCCAATTCAGTCCCCCTTGGTGATTCGGCACCGGACTCAGCAAGTTGATCTATAATGCTCAAGTCCGTGGGCGAATCATCAGGTTGCGGTGTTAAGCCTGTCGCAGGTTCTGAGCTATGTGGATCCATTCCTTCCCCCCTTGATGATTTGGCACCGGACTCAGCAAGTTGATCTGTAATGCTCAAGTCCGTAGGCGAATCATCAGGTTCTGAACGGTTTGGGTCAATTTCTTCCCCCCTTGGTGATGCGAGACCGGACAGAGTGGATGGGTCAGCGATAGATAACTCCGTCATCGCATCATCGGGTGGTATAACCGTGCAAACTGAGGGTGCTTCACTGGTGCGCGCAAACTCCGCGTCGCTACCTACTCTAACTAGTTGTATCTTGGTTGGCCTTGCCTGCATCTCATCATCTGCCTCGGTAATATCGACCGGGCATACCGGATGAGTGCCAGGTGAGAACTCGGCGACAAAATCTGCCAAGGTCTGGGCTTTGATAGCAGTGCGCGGCTGGAACTTGACATCAAATTGTCCCAACTCGACCGCCCACTTAAGAATTCGGCCTGAAAAGTCCGCCCGTTCGAACAAGGCCTTGAGGGGAAACTCAGTCAGTACGACAATGGTATGGGCGTGAAACTAGTGCACCAATTTTCTTGAAGCCATCATCAAGGCCAAAGCAAGCTTCTCCAACGGTAAGTATCTCGACTCTGCCGATAACAAAGTTTTGCTGACATAAAAAATTGGGAGGTGCTTGATTTCCTCAACCCGGACTAGCACCGCACTGACTGCGTGCTGGGAGACGACAAGGTAAATGTAGAGTTCGTCACCCGGCTCTGGTGTAACCAACAGTAGCGGAGAAGACAGATATTCCTTGAGCTCGGCCAAAGCTCGGTCACACTCGTCATCCCATGAGAACTTTGACTTCAAAGCTTGAAAGAAAGGGCGGCAACGATCTGATGACCGGCTTATAAATCGATTAAGCGCGGCGGCCATCCCGGCCAGATGCTGCACGTCCTTAGCCGAGCTGGGCTGCTTCAACTCTTGCACGGCTCTGATCTGAGTAGAGTCTGCTTCGATACCTCGGTTCATGACTAGGAATTCCAAAAATTTTCAGGATCCCACGCCAAAGGCACACTTTGAGGCATTCAAGCGCAGCTTGTGCTTCTTTAGAATGGCAAACATCTCGGCTAAGTCGGACAAATGGTTTGCCTCATGTCGACTCTTTACCACCATATCATCGATATAAGCCTCCATTGTCCGGCCAAGCAAAGGAGCAAACATTTTGGTCACCATCCTCTGAAAGGTTGCCCCGGCGTTCTTCAAACCAAAAGGCATGACTCAGTAGCAGAAGAGTCCCCTTGGAGTCGTGAAAGAGGTGATCTCTCGGTCAGGCCCATGCATGGCGATCTAGTGATAGCCGCGGTATGCATCCAAGAAACTGAGCCTATTATGTCCAGCCGTCAAGTCCACAAGCTGGTCAATTCGCGGCAAAGGGAAGCTATCTTTGGGACAAGAACGGTTGACTGTCTTGTAGTCGACACAAACTCGCCACTTCCCATTCTTCTTGGGTACCACTACTGTGTTGGAAATCCAACGTGGGTAGTGCACTTCCTGTATTGCTCGTGCTTCCAGCAGGTTTTTCACCTCTTCTGCAACTACCTCGGCGTGGTGCAGTGCCGATCTCCTTGTTCGCTGGATGACTGGCTTTGCTCTAGGGAAAACATTGAGGTGATGACAGATAAAACTTGGGTCGAGGCCAGGCATGTCATAAGGCGACCACGCGAAGACTTCGATGTTGGCTATCAAAAATTCAACCATCTCGGTTCTCTCTATGGCCGTGAGGCTTGAACCGAGCAAGAAGAACTTGTCCGGCCGTTCTGTATCAATTCGCACCTCAACCAATTCCTCAACGGCCTTGTCTTCGGCCATGGTGCCCACATCATCCAAGACACCCTGGTCCTTCGGTCCCTCAATCATTTGAACGAATCCTTTGGCAGCCCGGCTCCCGTTGACCGCCACGAAGCACTGCTTAGACATGACCTGATCACCCCAAATTTTCTCGATTGCCTCCATAGCCGAGGGGAATCTCAGCACCTGGTGGTAGGTCGACGCTACGGCTTGCATAGCGTGAAGCCATCCCCTTCCAAGGACAAGGTTGTACGTCGAAGGCACTTGTAGCACCCAAAACTCCACTTGCTTGACCACGGATCCCGCTTTGACTAGCAGGATAATCTTTCCCAAGGGCCACTCCGGTTGAGAGTTGAATCCAACCAGTGGCGAAGTAGCCGGAGCCAAGTCTGCCTCCCGGAGTTTGAGCTGCTTGAACGCATCATAATACATGATCTCGACCGAGCTTCCCTGATCGATCAAGATCTGTTTAACATCAAAGTCCTTGACGCGTAGTGTTACTACTAGGGCATCGTTGTGTGGCGTCTGGATACGCTCTAGATCCCTTGAGGTGAAACTAATCACATCATTTTCTTCAGTCTTCCCCCTTTTTAAGGCAGGCTGTACCGACAAAACTTCCCTCATATGTTCCGCCTTCTTTATCATGCCCCGGAGTTCGCAGACACGCTCCGGTTCCACAATGCCGTGGATGACATTAATAACTCCTTGTGGTGGTGCATCTCGGTCATCCTGTCCCCTGGGATCGACCGGAGCCTGATTCGGCTTCACGCCGCCATCAATGTAAAGGTCTAGATGCCCGGCCGCAACCAGCTCTTCCAAGTGTTGCCGCAAAGGCAAACAATCCTCAGTCCGGTGGCCTCTCTCCCGGTGGAACGTGCAACGATACCGCGGATTATAGCCCTTTTGTCCATCGCCCAACTTAGCAGGAAACCGGACATACTCCTCGTCTCGGATTTCACTAAGTATGCGATAGATTGGAATCTTGAAGACCGTGGTTATACCAGTCCTTGCCTTCATCCTCCTGTTTGCGTCCGCTACATCATCTCGGGGGTAGTCATCCCGGTCATTACGACGTCCTCTACCCCAGCTCTTACGATTCGAACCACGGTCTGATTCCTCTGCTCGGTCACCTGAGCGGCTGGACTCTTGCCCAACTGTGTGCACTTTGCCTGCTGTCTTCTTGTCTGTTGCTACCGGAGTGGCCTTTGCGGTAGAGGCTGACGCGTCATCCTCTACTCGGATGTGCTCATTGATGCGCTGCATGAGCTGGCCCATGGAGGTCGGCTGGTGCATGGTAAGCGAGTCCCGCAGTCTATGTCCGACCGGGAGACCACGCTTGTATTGTGTGATTGCAAGGTTGACCGGGCAGTCCAAGATCTCGTTGAAGGTTTCCCAGTACCTTGAGTTGTATACCTTCAGTGTGTCGCTCGGTTCCATCTTGACACTTAGCAAATGATTGACTTCCTTTGGTGTCTTTGTGTTGGTTTTGAAGCGTGTAACAAACGCCTCGACCAACTGATGCCATCTTTGTATGCTCCCTTTCGGCAACCTTTCGAATCACTTTAAGCCCAGCTCGCCTGAACTTGACGGGAAGATTAGGCACATAAGTCCGTCATGGCGCCTATGCCCGGCCATAACCTGTCGGAAGTGGCTCACATGCATGTATGGATCGGTCTTTCCGTCGTAAAGTGTGAACTTAGGTTGGTGGAAGCCTACTGGAAGCGGTGTTGTTTCTATATCCAGGGAAAAAGGGGTGGCACTCAGCCTAGCCAAGTCCGTATCTTCGAAAAGTGGCACTGCTTGTCGGGGTAGAGGCATTCCGACCTCCTCGCTGGCGTGAACCCCGTAGGATAGCCGCTGGAAGGCAGGTATTCTCTGAGCTTCGCGCCGGCGAGCCCGCTCCTTTAAGACCTCCCGTAAATCCTTTGACTGAGCAGAGCAAGAGTACCTCGACGTCGTCTCCGGACGTGAGGGCTTATAGGTGCTGTCTTGCGCGCTAGACTTCTCTGCACCCGCGTCGGAATCACCAACCTGGTAACTTCTGGTAATGGATATGGACTAGGTACGTCGCTGACTCTGACCGCCTGAACGGCGGGATGGGGTGCGCTCACTGTGGTCTCCCACTGCAACTACACCCTTGCCTTTGACATGCCGCTTGAGATCCTCCATCTCCGCCGCCATTCGCCGGATGACAGCATCTTGATCTCTCAACTTACTTTCCAGTCGCCTGGCGTGTGAGTCTCTCTTCCGCCGGTGACCGTCTGGACTCCGTGAATGTCCGTGACTTCTTCCGCGCTTGTCCCGCGCGTCTCCTGACTGTCCTCCGGTAGGCGTCCCCAAGTCCGCCATTGGATGGATGGCGAGAGGACCTTCTCTCCTTCGGGTGAACTCCGGGGTAGCTCCATCTATGGCAGACAACGGAAACTCGTCGTTGTTCGCTATGGACGGCGATCAGATGAACCTGGAAGACAAGGTTTTGTCTGTCAACTTCCCACAGACGACGCCAATTGTACGGGGAGCAAATATTCCGGTAAGCCCGTACTCCTTTCTTCCAAGCTCCGTTTATGTCCGATCACCTGCGCGCAAAGAATGGTGAGCTACCCGGCAGTGTGTGACCGGAAAAACCCTCCGACGATCAAGTTAGCACACACCTTAGGATAGAGAGAGAGAGAGAGAGGGAGGTGTTTTAGTGTAAGAAAATCCTTACAAAGTGTTCATCCTCTTTGTATGGGGGGCGCAGACATGCTTATATACCCTCTGTGCCCCATATCTACTCCCAGTCATCCCCTGACACGTGACTCCGCTATCCCATCTGTCAGCACAAACCTTGCTGAACATCACCTAATCTCAACTGCCTGCCTTCACAGCTGGAGCTCGGTAGCCTAGCTATTCTGTCCATTACCGTGCTGTGCTTCATGTCCAAGCACTTCACTGGCTAAGCCCAAGGAGGACTGGGCTAGGCGACATCTCGGCAAAGCCTAGCCCGGGGCACCTCCTGTGGCCGGCCTTTCTGCCGGTCAAACAGTTACCTCGGCTGTCCACGCCTTTCCGGGCGCCGATCACTCGGCTTGTCTTGCTTCGGCCATCACCCGACCGAGCAGCTCGGTCCAACCGAGCAGCTTCTCTACGGCCTGGGGCGACACGCACTCGGCCCAAGTTCTGCCCGGCCCAAGTTCTGGCAGCCCCAAGTTCTGGCAGCCCATTTCTTGGCAGATAGTCAGTCGTCTCGGCCCCATGCACCGTTGAGTTCTTAACCTGCTCGGCCGTTACCTCGGCTCAACTCCAGATCATGAATCACCCTCTCACCAATGAACTGCATTAAACAAGCTTTGTATTAAATGGCTAATACACTTGATATTTTTCCTAATTTGAATACACCACCTGCCGACGGCTAGTTAATATTAAATTACAAATTCTTGGAATTGATAACATCAGACAACATTGGATATCATTTTGTGCGCGCGTGTGTCTACAATAGTCAAATGGAGGGCTTAAAATCAACCTAGTTAATTATACATGAAAAGATGAAAAGTCAATACTATTGTTTAACAATTTTACATAGAACCTGCATACCAAACTATTGTTTAACGATTTTACATAGGACCTGCATAACAACTAACAAGACTTCAGTCCAAAAGGAGAGGCAAAGATAAAATTTGCAAAGTGGGCCATTCCAGTTAAAAAATAAATAAATAAAGCAATCGCCTTTCAATACCATTCCCACCACACATTATGCAAACTCCAAATGAGACGTCCATAGAAAGTTGGAAGATAAAATCATATATATATATATATATATATCAATGAAATATTTTATTAGAATTATTCACACTACAACATATAAGAATTTTAAAAGTGAAATTTTGTTACAAAAGACATTTAGGAACTAATTTTTATCGTTACGAGGATAACCGTTAAAAAATCGTTCTAAAAAGTCAAAAATAAGGCTTTTAGCGACAAAATATTGAAAATGTCACTAATAAATAGACTTTTAGGGACAAAATAATTTGGTCTCAAAACGATTTTTTTTTTAGACAAAATTTAGTCCCAAAAAGATAATAATTCATCACTAATATCTAATTTTTGTTGTTAAAAATATAATAATGACACTTTCTGTAACAAAATTTTTTAATCTCTAACAAATAATTTTATCTCTAAATTTTAATTATTAAAATCTTTAATTTTTTTTTTTTTTAGTGTCACATCCTACCTGACTTTTTATGGGCGTGCCTAGTCCTTTTTTTTAAATATTACAGGTCCTACACATAGATATGACACTATCAGTACATATTTGGACACACAATGATTCAAGCATCTTTTGTGCCATCTGACAATGTCAATTGTTAATGGGTTTGCTAGCCATTAATCTGCTGCCACACCAATTTATTTTAGGTTTGCGTTTAAATTTTATGATTTGTATAGAAATTTACAAAAGGAGAGGAAAAAGTAAGAAATAAAATTTACTTTCCTCTTCACAAATCTCAATTTAAATGTCAAATTCAAATACAATCTTAATATCACCATGCCTAAAATAAAAGAAATGTTTAATTTTTTATCAAAAAGATACCGTTAAAAAAAGGTGCAACATTTCTCAGTGGGAAGCAATTGCCCCCTACTATCATGGAATAGAGAACCAAAAACTAATACCAAAAGTATAACAATTGAAAGAAAAAAAATATTTTCATTAATACTTGAGAACGACGACCTATAAATTAACTAGCTAAAAGTAGCAAAAAATGTGACAGAAAAGTTACGCAAAACTGACTTGTCTCACTGCTTATTAAGGGTCTGTTTAGTAATTATTTTATTTTTAATTTTTAGTTTATATTTATAAAAAATTTCAAAAAATTCATAAAAAATTGTTTGATAATTTTTTTAGTTCATAAATGATTGTCTTAGTTTATAAATTCAACAATGATTTAGACCATTAAAAAATACACCACTAATAGCACTAATGCATTGGGAATGGTAAAAAAAAAAAGAAAAAAAAAAAGAAACACGGCATAGAAAGTGGACAAGGTCCACTGGCACATCATTAGTGCTCATTCTAGTGCTCCATTTCTAGTGCTCCCAAGCATTTTTTTTTATAAATTTGAAGAAAAAACGTAAACTTAAAAAAATGAGTTTACGTTAGTTTTTAAATAAAAATTTAAAAATTTGACTAACAAATTTTTTTTTTCAATTAATATTTTTTTGAATAATTTTTTTTTGAATTAATTTTTGAATTAATTTTTTTTTAATTATAATGTGTATTATCCCATTGTCATAAATAATAAAAAATAAATATAAATATTTTAGGTTTGAACAAACATATTTTTAGTTTATGTTTTTAAAATTTTTCAAATATTTTGTTCAAACTAAACGTGTTTGTAGTTTATATTTTTCTAAAAATAAATAAAAATCAATTTATAAAATTTTTGTAAACATAAACAAAAAACGTAAACGTTACCAAACGCTACTTAATAAAATACAATATAAGTAAATCAAAGTAAACTTTGCGTGCCAATCAGATAAGATTAACAAGATTAATCTTTTTTTACCATTTCACTTTGTCAAGAGTTACAATATAAGTAAATGTAAATGCAGAAATATGAAATGGTCTTAAGGGGTCAATACAGGTGTCGGTTTGCACACATCCAAAAGTGGAAAAGAAAAAGGTGGCAATTCTCTCATCCAGCCCTCATGACTTCAACTATAAATATGTGATTTCATATGTGAGCTTCCCATCCCCAAAATCTTTCCCTTATTCATCATCTTCTGAGACAATAGATCTTATTAAGAATAAGAAATGGGTTTTGCAGCTAAGAGCTATTGCTCTCTTCTCTGTGTCATGGTGCTTTTGCCTCTAGTTTGTTACTCCCAGGATGCTTATATGTGCTCTAGAGCAACCTATTATGGTAGCCCTGATTGCTTAGGGACTCCAAGTATGTATTCTCTCCTATATATACACACATGGTACTGATGTATATGTGTATTAACAAATATACATATATATATATATATATGTACATTTCTACATTGATGATTTATCTTCGATGATTAAAATGTGTTTAATGATGTTAAATTAGCTGGAGCCTGTGGGTTTGGTGAAAATGGAAGAACCGTCTATGATGGAGGCGTGAGCGAGGTTTCTAGGCTGTACAGGAATGGAACTGGCAGTGGTGCATGCTATCAGGTAATTCAATTAAAAAACAACTTAATCTTTTTGAGTTTATTTGAGCTTGAAAGTAACAAAAAATTAAGTGTTGGGACACTTCTAAAGTATATTTGGAAGGATATGCATAAATACTCTTAGGTTCCTACGTATAATTTCAAATAAAACAAAAAAAATATTTGATTGTGACGCTTGTGACTATGTTGAAGTGCAACAACTTTAAACTATATGCCTTTCTTGAAGGCAAGAAATAGGCAGCCAATTGAAGTTGCTTTAGAACATGTAAAAAAAGTAGCTCCCTTATTTTTGTGTCTACAATGGAAGTTATTTGTTTATTGACAACTTGAAGAAAGATTGAACACAATTCTCATTAAAGAATATCAGTATATTTATACAAGAGATATGTAACTGAATAATAGAGTCTAACTACTTCTAATGACTTCTAACTACTTTCCAGCAGTTACGGAAACAGTTGAGAAACAGTTGGGAGCTGTGATTGCATCTGATGCTGATGCATGAGAAGATGCTGCTAATGCACTAGAAGGTTCTTCATCCTTAACAGCCCCCTTCAAGCTGATGGGAGCAGAGCAAACCAGAAGCTTGGATTGAAGAAGCTGAAACCGAGAGGCTGACAGAGGCTTAGTAAAGATATCAGCAATCTATTCTTCAGAGGGAATGTACTTTAGAACAAGATGTTTCCCAGCAACCTTTTCGCGGATAAAATGACAGTCCACCTCAATATGTTTTGAGTGTGTGTGAAATACGGGATTAGAAGCAAGGGCAATGGCGGATAAGTTGTCACACCAAAGAATATGAGGACAGGGATTAGGAATGGAAAGATCATGGAGAAGCATTTGTAACCAGCTCAATTCTGCAGTAGCCTGAGCAAGGGATCAATATTCAGCCTCCGTACTTGATCGAGAAACAGTTGGTTGTTTCTTGGCAGACCAAGAGATAATATTTGAACCAAGATAGACACAATAACCGGAAGTAGATTTGCGATCTAGGAGATCCCCAGCCCAGTTAGAATCAGAGAATGCTAGTAAGGTGAAGGAACTAGGACGAAAAATCAACCCATGAGAGAGAGAGTACTTTACAAATTGAAGAATTCGTTTGACCAAAGCAAAGTGACCATTGGTAGGAGCATGCATGTATTGACAAGCTTGATTAACAGCTAAGGAAAGATCCGGACAGGTAATGGTAAGATATTGCAGTGCTCCAACTAAGCTGCGATATAACTGAGGTTGAGCAAATGGAAGAGCAGCAGCAGAGTGAAGAGGAGGTTTCATGGAGCTAGGTGTGGGACAAGGGTTACAAGAAGTCATGCCGGCTTTAACAAGAATATCAGAGGCATACTTCTGCTGAGATAAGAAATAAGAATCCCCAAGAGATTGAATTGAAATGCCCAAGAAATAGGAAATATCACCTAACTTCTTCATGGCAAAAGCGGAATGCATATGATGAATAAGAGTTTGAAGATGAGAATAATGACTACCAGTAAGAAGAATGTCATCAACATATACTAGAAGAATAGTAATAGAATGAGAAGTTTTATGGATGAACAAGGAATTATCACAGTGACTATTAACAAATCCCTGAGAAATGAGAAACTTGGAAAAAGTAGAATACCAAGCTCGGGGAGCTTGCTTCAATCCATAGATAGCCTTCTGTAATTTGCATACAAGGTGAGGGGAAGAAGGACTAACAAAGCCTGGTGGTTGTGTCATATAAACCTCTTCATCCAAGTGACCATGTAAGAAGACATTGCTAATGTCGAGCTGCTTTAAGGGCCAGTGATGATGCAAAGCAAGGCAGAGCAAAATGCGAATTGTGGGATGTTTCGCAACAAGACTAAAGGTTTCATTATAATGAATACCTTCTTGTTGCAAGAAACCTTTAGCTACCAAACGTGCCTTGTATCTAGCAATGGAACCATCACTGTTACGCTTAATGCGGAACACCCATTTACAACCAATATCTTGTTTAGAAGCTAGAAGAGGGACCAGAGACCAGGTTCCTTGAGCCATTAAAGCTTTATACTCATCAAGCATAGCAGCATGCCAATGTGGAGAGGCAAGGGCTTGTTGATAAGTAAAAGGTTCAACATCAACAAATGAAGAAGATCTTTGTGTCATAAGACCATGAACCTTTGAACGGGTGACCATGGGATGAAGATTTGTAGTAGAGGAAATAGGAGGTAAGTCAACAAAAAGAGATTGAACAGGAATAGGCTGAGCTGAAGTGGTAGGAGATGCAGAAGTAGAAGGAACGGAGGCAGCTGTAGGATGGGCAGCAGTAACCTGGGCTGACTCAGCAGCCAAAACAGAGTCAATAGGCTGAGAAAGTGGTGCAAAAGACAGCTGACGTGGGGCAGCAGCAGTAATCTGCTGAGGCAAAACAGTTGCAGAAGTTGATAAAACAGACTGATATTGTGCTAGGGCAGTAGATATAGATACAAAAGTCTGGGCTGGAGTCATAGGATGCGGAGATTGTGGTGCAACTGAAGACAGAAGTGGGGCAGCATCAGTGAGCTGCGGAGACAAACCAGATGCAGAAGCTGGTAAAACAGATGTAGACACTGGGACTGCAGTAACATAGGGCAAAGGAGAAGGAGGCCAAAAGAAAGATTGAAGAGTGGATAATGAAGATGCTGCAGAAATTGAAGAAATAGCAGAAAATGGAAAAATAGTTTCATTAAAACTCACATGTCTGGAGATATGAACTTTACCTGTGGCCATGTCCAAACACCGGTAACCTTTATAGGAGGAGTGATAACCAAGAAAAACACAAAGAGTAGATCTAGGCTGCAGCTTATGGGTGGTATAAGGTTTCAACCAAGGGAAACATTGACACCCAAATACTCTGAGAAAAGAGTAATCAGGTAAGGCATGAAAAAGAAGTTCATAAGGTGATTTATGCAAAAGGGTGTCACTAGGGAGTCGGTTAATGAGATGAGTAGCAGTAGAGACAGCATCAAACCAAAACTTGAGGGGAACACTAGAATGATGAAGCAAAGCAATAGTGGTCTCAATAATATGTCTATGTTTGCGTTCAGAGACCCCATTCTGAGGGGGAGTGTAGGGACAAGATAATTGATGAACAATTCCTTGTGCTTTCAGAAATTGAGTCATAGAAGAATTAACAAATTCAGTACCTCCACCAGTTCTAAGCACTTGTAATTTAGTGGAAAATTGAGTCTCAACATAAGCTTTAAATTCCAAAAATTTGGAAAACACTTCACTTTTATAACAAAGAGGATAAAGCCAAGTAAACTTGCTATAGTCATCAATGAAAAGTACATAGAATTTCTAACAAGAGGAAGAAGAATGAAAGGGCCCCCATACATCACTATGTATAAGAGATAGGGGCTTATTTACAGTAGAATTAGAAAGTTTGAAAGGCAGTCTATGACTTTTAGCTATGCTGCAATGATTACAAGAAAACACAGTAGACGTAGGATGAGTATTAGCAACAGACAAGTGTTGTTTTAAAACTACAAATTTTTGTTGTGAGGGATGGCCCAATCTGTGATGCCAAGTAACCTCAGATACAGGACTAGTAGTAGTAGAAAAGACAGCATGAGAGGATGATGCAGGAAGATGATGCACAGAAGTAGGAGATGGTGATGACAAATGTGGAAAGTGATATAAGCCATGAGCATTACGGCCCTGGTGCAGAATGGCCTTTGAGTGTTTGTCCTGGACCACAAAGGAAGAGTCATCAAATGTCACGGTGCAATTATTATCCTTGGTAAGCTGATGAACAAAAAGAAGGTTGGAGGAGATGGGAGCATGCAAAAGCTTATTAAGCTTAAAGGAAAAATGAGGAGTAGGGAGTAGGCCTTTACCTGTATGATGAATAGGAATGGTCTTACCACTACCTACAGTAATCTGATCAGGGCCATGATAATCCTGATACATGTGAAGATTAGAGAGATCATTAGTAATATGATCAGAAGCTGCAGAATCAAGGTACCAGGGAGAAGAATCAGCAGAAACAGTGGATGGAGTGGAAGTCACAAAGGCTTGAGGAGAAGGATAGCCAGATGAAGGAGATGCTGAAACAGATGAAGAAGCAAAATTAGAGGAAGAGGATGGGTGAAAGGTAGGATCCAGTCTATGCCAACAGTCAATGGCAGTGTGCCTGCTTTTCCCACAGATTTGACAAGTTAAGTTGTAGGAGGAATATCGACCTTTGCCACCACAAGAAGTAGATCGGGTACTGCCACCACAAAGACCACCTCTAAAACCACCTCTGGAACCGCGAAGGAACGAGCGTCCTCCTCTAGAAGCAGAACTAAATGAACCAAGCTGTGCATGTGCAGTATAAGCAACTGAAGGTTCATGAGAATGCAACTTTCTCTGTTTAGCTGTAATGTGAATTGATTCAGAATTTAAGAGAGATGTTAACTCTGCCATAGAAATAGGCTCAATACGTGCTCGAATGGTGGTTTTGAGAGCATCAAATTCATCTGGTAAGCCATTGAGAGTGAGAAGTACCAGATCTTCTTCATCAACCGGTGAAGAGGCCAGAGTTAATTGATCAGAAATATCTTTTATCTGAGTCAAATACTCATGCATGGTCAATGAATCTTTTGTCAGATGATTCAAACGGTTCTTCATTTCATGAATATGAGATCTAGATAACACTGTGAATCTTTTACAGAGAGCATTCCAAACCTCAAAGCTATGGTGCAAATGAAGAACGGAGGAAAAAATCGGAGGTGTAAGTGTAGCTGTTATATAGCTTAGCAGATGAGAATCTGTTTTGTTTCACTGTGCTCGAGCTGGATTGAGCACTTCAACACCATTTGAATCTTTGATCTGCAATGGTGGACAAGGAACTAAACCAGTTGCAAAATTAAACAACTCAGTTGCTCGCAAAACATTTTGAAACTGACTGCGCCAGATTAGAAAATTTGCAGAATCAAGTTTCACTGTAATGAGTGAACTGAGATTAGACATCAACAGACTGAGATTAGACGATAAAGAAGAAGAAGAAGAAGATGAATCAGAAGAAGCCATGGATGGCCCAGAGTTGTGCTCGTGAGAGCTTCAGAAAGCTCTGATACCATGAAGAAAGATTGAACACAATTCTAATTAAAGAATATCAGTATATTTATACAAGAGATATGTAACTGAATAATAGAGTCTAACTACTTCTAATGACTTCTAACTACTTTCCAGCAATTACGGAAACAGTTGAGAAACAGTTGGGAGCTGTGATTGCATCTGATGCTAATGCATGAGAAGATGCTGCTGATGCACTAGAAGGTTCTTTATCCTTAACACAACTACTGGTTAGGTGCAAAGTACCACAACTTTGCACTGAAGATGGAGTGAGGGTAGTGGTGACAGACTATTGTGAAGGGGACAAGACTGACTTCATCCTAAGCACTCGGGTCTACTCAAGATTGGCTCGTCCCAACGCAGCCTTGGATTTGTTTGCCTATGGCGTGGTTGACATAGAATACCGAAGAATTCCTTGCCAGTATCCAGGTTACAATCTCATGGTCAAGGTTCATGAGCACAGCAGGTTCCCTGAGTACCTAGCCGCAGTCATGTTGTACCAAGCTGGCCAAAACGACATCACCGCCGCAGAAGTGTGGCAGGTACATTCTTCTAAACAAATTTGGTGAACTAGGTATTGTAAGCAAGTTGTCTTGTGTACATATCATTTTAAGGGCAACCTAGTGACGAGGATTTTGCTAAAGCAGGGTCCAGAAAGTCTAATAGTCATATATTTTCTTGATGCAGGCGGATTGCCAGCAATGGAGGGGTATGCGAAAGGCCTACGGTGCAGTATGGGACATGGCTAACCCACCGGCAGGGGCACTTAACTTCAGGGTCCAAGTAAGTGGCAGTGCAGGGTTGAAATGGGTGCAGCTGAGTAGTGTGATTCCTAGTGAATGGAAAGCTGGGGCTGTTTATGACACAACCATTCAGCTTACTTAAGCCCTATTAAACTCCTAATCCCAATGAAGACAAATATATCTTAGTATATGCAGAGTAGGAACTGCTTATTAATTATTTCCTAGTAGTTTTGATTAAGTGATTAAAGTAATGTTTGTCTACGGTGTTAATGCTAGTGCTCTTCACCTTTCTCAATAAAGAATCGGATTGTGTACTACGTTTATTTCACATGCAACTAATGCAGCTAAAAGAGTGTGGACCCAACTAACTCTCAACCCTATCCAAACTCTTGGTGACAGTCTGAACACTACGATTTTATGGTTAAAAAATAAGAGTTAACAACCTTTTAAATAAAAAGTTTCAAAGGCCAACTCACAATCAAGCTAATTTGCAAAAGAAACTAAACAAAACGCCGATCGTGGGTAAGAGTAAAGGGTGTTGATATTGCAAGCAATTTGTCACTCCTAAGTAACCATCACATTAAACAAATATGAGAAACATAAAGTTGCAATGCAGAAACACTACAAAAAAAAGTCACTTACGTCATAACTCTTCCACAAAATTCACATGTACAAATTCCAAATCATGCAAAATCAGAAAAACATGAAAAAATTGCCATCATTCCAAACTATAGAAGGTTACCAGGTTAGTGCTTCAGAATTTTCTTCTCAAAATCACTAATTCAGCACGTGTTATCAGAAAACAACTTGACTACTTGAGAAACCACAGTCAAAAAACTGATGTACAGACTAACGTTTGAGCTGCCACTACCTCAGAATATGATACGAACGAACCAACCATTTTATCCTTCTTTCAATTCTCCTCGTCTGCTTCCATCAAAAGCAAGGCTTGCCCATCTAAACAAGAACCATAAGCAAATCCCTGAAAATTAAGGGATGAGATGTAAAGTTTTTGCATTCATGAATTAGATTCTATATTACTTTAAGCATGAAGAAAATTTTATGATTTGTGAGGGCAGCCAGTTCAAGCAAATAGAGCTGAAGTTATTTCTGCACCATGTCCTCACCAGAGGTTTATGCCACTTTGTGAATTGGCCAGAAGTAATATCATTTTATATCTATAAAGTATGATCATAAATAAAAACCAGTGACAACATGATTTTGGGAAACTATCATAATGATAATGACATAATTAGATAACTGTTCAAGGTGTTTACATCAAGAAAACATGATCACAGATGAGAGACAAAAATGCTGGAAGAAAGACCCTCAAAGTTACAACATGAAAAAATCAAGACATAATCATATGTTTTAGTTTGATTGAAATAACTAATAATTTCAGAAACAAGAAAGAGGAAGATGATGCACACAGCCAAGCCCCATGGCAAAGTTACAGTGCTGCAGGTGTACAGTAGCCTGTAGCCAGTGACAAACATCCACAGCAACCTCTCAGCCAAGGTTGCCTCCAACCCAAATGACAATTTGGAGATGCAAAGTATTGAGTTACATGTAACTCAATCACAGCTCACATACATACCAACAAGCACAAGGAGATATTGTAAAACATTGTATATTGTAATCTGTTAAGGTCCTGCAATCTTTGTTTATGTAACTGTATGTCATCTTGAAAAGTTTACTAGTGTTGGGGTGTGTTTCAGTTCATGAAAAAGATATTTGTTTGTATGTGTGCATCCATATCTTCTTGTTTCTATTGAGGCATCCCAAGTGCATGCTGAAACTAATTCAATATACAGCCTAGCACGGAAAGTAGATAATAAATCAAGTTCCACAACAAAGTAGTCAACGAGAACTTACATTAAGACACAAGGAATCTGTACTTCTAGAAAACCCCAAACTTTGTTCCCTGCATCATTACATCCTGCCAGTGCACTCTGCAGCACCACAATAGCAGCTCTTCATCTTAATATTTGCATTCAAATCTCAAACCTGATCGACAAAGTAATTATAGTGGTAAGTCAGCTCCTTCAAGGGAAGAATGTTTTCCGCAGCAAAGAGCATTATGTGGGGTTTACTCTTGTCCTCGTGATCATAGAGGACATTCTGAGCATAAAGGTTAGGGGAACAACTATGGTTGATGAACCTCCCCACATTCCCACACTGTGCTGCATCGATTGTGAAACGCTCATCCTCAACAACTTCACTAGAACTTAACTGTACAACAGGCTTAAGAGTCAAAAGTCCACCAATGAGAGAACAATCACTGAAATTGTGTCCAATATCAAACAAGTATTCATCATTTTGTCTTTTTTCAGCTTCCTTGTCTTCAAGAAGCTCCTGAATATACTCGCATATAAAACTTCCTGAAGGAATAGAAGTTAGGGATCTAACACCCCAGCCCCTTGACTTCCTTTTAAAGATTTCAAGCTGTATTTTCATGCCATGCTGACTGACTTTATTATAGCAAGAAGGAGGGCATTTGCAAGAAGGACCACACTCATATACCAGAGGCTTTGCTTCAACGATAGCCCCATTGCAGTTGTATGGAATCTTTCCTCCATTATTGAACATACATCAGCATTTTTTAGAGTCCAAGCATCCACCGATACAATCACAACCCTTGGGAGCAGTAGGGCAGTACCAATCAGGATATTCATCTCAGTTATATAATTGAATTTGGGTGGTCTCTTATTGTCTATGGTATTCACAGTACAAATGAGAAGTAACTCTTTCCCTCCTGATATATCACCAACACAAAGCCCTCCCGAATTTAAATCTTTTTGATTTCTTCACTTCTTTCCAAGCAAGCTCTGGTTGGCCTAGAATTCTCTTCAACTCGAACTTAAAAACCAACTTACTATGTGGCCCTACATCATGCATGCATCTCTCCACTGTATACAAGCCATCATAAATATATGTCAGAATAATCTTGGCTCTTGCATCCAAGGTAGATAATTTTGTCTCTTTAGAACCACGGATTACTCGAACAGGATTCTTTGCTGATATACTATTTTTCAGAGCCAAGTTCCTCTTTCAAGTTTCTGGTCTTTAGGTTGTTGTTTATCTCGACCAGTTATATTTCCTCCATGACCAGAGTATATTAAAACATCAGGGTTGTCCAAATCATCTGCATAACCACCTGAGGCAACAATGCTTGTTGCAATGATCATCCCGTCATGTTTCATGTAATCAATACCAGCCTGATAGAGACGATGAATGCCAACAAGAGCAAGCTCCACCCTGTATTGAAACTCATCACCTACATCGACTCCCGGCACTGATCCTGTTATCTGTTTGCCTGTGTTAACTTCTTTTCCTTTAGCCCTGATAATCTGTGCTGCTTTCAAATCAGGCCTTCTGCTCAAGTATCCTTGTTTCTTCAAATTTTCTTCTTCTCCTTGCAAGAGCTTCCTACAAATAACTTGGAATAGACGTTGTGTTTCCCTCACTTTGTTACGAACATTACGATGACTCGAGCTATCAAGACCAAAAGGAGGCAGGATCACCTGAAAATCATGTGGTCTCTGACCTGCAAGAGAATCTTTATCTTGCTCATATATGGAAAAATCTCCCTTATCCTTGACAACCTGTGCACCTTTATTTTCATATGAAGCCTTTTCAGAAGGAAGCAATTTCTTCTTTATATCCCTCTTTTTGGCATTTGTATCTCGAACATCCCTGTCCAATTCTTCAATGCCAATCCTTACTGTCTTTCTCACTAGACTGCATTCCTATTTAGTCCTCACTCTCTCTCTTAACAGCGTATCCTGCACAACAGCCTCAACTGGAGCAACTGAAGTCTTATTTCCCAAGACAATTCTCAGGCGCTCTTCCTCAGTCGGACAAATAGCATTCATTCCACAAAAAAGAGGGAATTAACGAATAGTTCTAACCCTTCTCCTAAAATGTTTAGCTTTCAGGTTAGTCTCCTTCAAAACATTGCCATCATTAATAGGCTACTCTGGAGGAAACCATGTTTTTGCACCACCTGATGGAACCACCCCATCAGCCATAGAAACAATCTCCAACACAATTTTGCTTTCTGGTGCACCCTCACTCTTCACCACAGCCTGAACTTTCACTTCGTGCAACTCCTTTGACAATTCTAGTGCATTATTTTCTAAAGCTTTTGGCAAGCCACTTCCTAGAGGCACAACAACTGGGGACAATTCAGCCCCATTGACCTTCCCAACCGCAACCACTACCTTCCCTAACAAATCATTCAATATGTTGGGCAATTCCAACTTCACCGGACTTTCCACCAATTGATGAGATGATGATTCATTCCCAATTTCAGAAGCTTTGACACAATCACCCTCTGCAACTTTCACCATCTTTTCATCAGCCACCAAATTCTCTTTATCACCTAGTGATGCTACTACCTTAGTATCCTGGGGCAGATTGATAAATGAAGCATTTTGTCCACACCTAGGTGGAAAATGGAGAACAACATAAACCTTTCGCTTCTTGTACTTAAGCGAAACACCAGAAGATGTGCAATAACCATTGTACAATGACCAATTGTTAGAACTCCCATCAAATAAATCACCATTTGATAACAAACCCATCCTCCTCAATAACTAGCAAGCAAACTAGCTCTTTGTTGTCGTCAAGAAAAAATGCAGCAAATAGAAGAATATGTGACGAAAAAAAATACAACAAATGGAAATCAGTGCAGACAAGCTAATGAACATGGACAGATATGAACGGGAAAGAGAAAATAGACAAAATTCATGAGATGTATCTATACATTAAAGGTACGAGAAGTTGTGAAACTAAACAAATTAGAGTTGAAATGTAACCAACAATAAATTTAGAACACCTAATATGTTAGAAGTTGCAGTTCTGGTCAAGAGAACACAAACTGATTAGAAAGGACACCAATCAACACAAACTGATTTGTGTTCATGATAGTACTTGAATGGAGAGAGTTCTTGCATACCCATTATTTTTGGTAATAGTGCAAATTTCAAATTTGCCTCGTGGTTTTCCTCTCGTTCATCGAAGGTTTTCCACATAATGTTTTGTGTTCTATGTGGTTATGTATTTTTTCTTGTCTCCTTAATCCATTGTTGCATTCTTCAGTTCACACTTGATATTGGTTGGAAGCGTATTTTCCTTAGACCCAGCCAAACCCAGAACCGACCTAATCTTGGTTGGTTCTCAGTTTTAGACCCAAAACCGAACCAACCCAACCCGAGGAAATTTCAGTTGGATCAGATTGGCCTCGCACGTCTAATTGTGTTGTATAAAGCATGACCTATTCATTGTTTTATTTTATTACTATAATGCAAAACAATAGAGACCTATCTAGTATCCACATGAGACTTAGCGATAACCAATAACATTCTATTATATGAAGCATACAACTCATTTGGTGTGAACTTTTGTCATACAATTTTGATTACCAAAAAACTACAACCCTATATTTCGTTCCAAATATTTACTTTTTCCTAGTGGTTATTGTATCGACTAAAAAGTAAAATCAATTGCTACCCATTGCACAAACACAGACTCTCTCTTCACTCTTACCCACCCATAATCTCCATATTGACAGTTTCAAGTGCATGCAGTGTGCCCAACTAAACTATAAAACTTAAAAAATTTTGTAAAAGCTTTTCAAGGATCGGTTCACGGGTTAGTTCGGGTTACCAGTCACCAACCCCACACAGAGCCAAACCGAATTGGCTGAATTTGAAATTTTCTGGTATATAACTGAACAGAAACCAATACTAGAACTGTAGAACTAAATCAAACCAACCCATGAAGGCAGGACAGGTTCGGTTCACAGTTTATTTGGTTCTTTTGTGCATCCTTATTTTTCCCAGATGTGAAATAAAACCAATTAGGGTTCAAATGCAACAAAATAAATTACGTTTGGAATTTACCAAACAATAAAAAGATGCCTACCCATTCTGAGAAACAGTTGAAATGCTTTCTAAGGAGACTAAAATACTGTCAGCTAGAGCACCATTTGACATTGACAGCATTCTCAACAATTAAAGACAGAAAATTGATTGTTTCGGTAGAGGTGTAAATGAGTCGAGTGGAGCCAAACAATAAGTTGTTCAAGTTTGACTTGAACTTAAAAATTTTCAAAAGTTGTTCTAACTTGACTTGTTTACCTTCGAGCTTTTAATTGAACTGGTAATGAGCTAAGTATGAATAGCTTGGGTTTTCTAGTATATAACTAAGGCATCGTTTGGGAAGTTGGCTATTTTAGTTGGCTAAAATACTTGAGTTTGGAAGGATGGTTAAATTTTTTTTTAGTTGGATGTCATGTTTATAAGAGAAAAAGTGAATTGGCTATAGATTTGATGTAACATTTTGTCTTATTGGTTATTTTACCCTATTTTATCTTTTTGTAGATTTTAGCCCAAAAAGAAAAAAATAGCATTTTCCAAACAAAGCCTAAGCCAAGACTATTAGTAAGTAATTCAAGCTTGACTTAAAAACTTAATGAGTTTTAAAATATATTCCAAATAGACTTGCTTCCGTAAGGAGTCAATCTAAAATGGCATTTGACAAACCGAATATGAGTCGAGCTCAGAGTAGCTTGATTCATATTATGACCTACGTTTTGGTGGCTAAAAAACGTGCGTAAATTATTATTTTTTTAAATGAAAAAGGAAATTTATATATAAAAATTATATTTTTTTAAAAATAAATAAATAAAAGAAGGAAAATGGTGCTGAGAAACAAGTGATTTATGTGAAAACAACAATGGCAAAGAGAACCGAGACAATTCATGCCCAGTATTGATGCATCCTAAGTAAGCGAAGACGCAAATTTAACAATATCCAGTTCCAACCTAACTTGAAATGACTCATAACCCATCAAATAGACCACCAATCAACAATAAACATGAGAAATTAACTGTTTGGAAGCTGAGAAAGTAAAGAAAGCTTAAACTAACGCTAAAAATCAGGTAAACCAAGTAGAAACCCGAAAGAAAACGAGAAATGTAAAGTGATTGAAATTTAACAATATCCAGTACCAACCTAACTAAATATGACTCATAACCCATCAGATAGACCTCCAATCAACAATAAACACAAGAAATTAACTGTTTGGCAGACAAGAAAATACTAACGAAAAAAGAAAATGGATGAGAAAGTAAGAAAAAGCTGAAATTAGTACTAAAAATCAACTAATTATGTAGAAACGTGCAAGAAAACGAGAAATGTGAAGTGATTCAAACGAAGATTAAAATTAAAACAAATCACAGTTAGAAGTGTAAAAAAAATAAGGTTTAAATCAACCTGATTTTACGAAGAAGACCAAGAGATTCTTTGAAGGACTTAATGATGATTCGTTGGTGGACTTGTGCAGAGAGTTGGGATCGAAAATTTAGGGTTTCTTGGTGGAAAATTTATAAGCGTTTCCAGCAAGAACTCCATGACATAGTGAAGGAAAGGTGTCATGAAGGAAAAGTTTATGCTTTATATGGAAAATGGGTAGTGGAAGAAGTTAATTTTCATTTGACCACGTGGCACGAAATGAAAACGAGATTATTCTTGAAGCGGTTAGATGTGTGTAACTGAAAAAACGCTGCGACGTTTCAGCAAGACGTCATCGATCAAACTCGATTACGCGACTGATTGGTTTTAATTAAGAATTTAATTAATTATAAATTGTATTTTGTTTAGGACACTCAGCTAGAACTTCTATTGGCTTAATCTTAGATCTTTTTGGTTAAAAATATATTATTTGTCCAAAAGAAATGTCTATCCTTTCAAACAAAAATGGTTGAGGGCCCGAAATCCCGTTGGCTCGAAATCCAAAACAACGTCGTTTTGGGTTTCAATTTTTTTTACTTTTCTGTCTTTTTCTTTCTTTCTGTTGTTACTTTTGAATATAGAGAAAGAGAGGTCAGAGAGAGAGAGAGAGAGAGAGAGAGAGAGAGAGAGAGAGAGGAGAGAAGAGAAGAGGAAGAGAGAAGAAGGGGAAAAGACGGTGATGGCGGTGATTGTCGGTGGCTATCACCGATCGCCACTCGCCAGTCTATTTTTTTTTTTTCTGGATCTGGAGCTAAAAATGAAGGGAGGAAAAAAAAAATTTGTTGGCTGTTGGCTGTGTTGATGAAGTTGTTAATGATGAAGATGTTGTTGATGAAGATGTTGATTTTTTTTTTTTTTTTTTCTACTGGATCTAAATTTGAATATGAGGGGAAAAAAAAAATTGTGATGATGATGATGATGATGATGATAATGATGATTTGTTGGTTTTTGATGATGTTGATGTTTTCTTCTCTTCTCTCTTCCGTTGATGGTGCTGGGTTTGCTGTGTTGATGTTGTGTTGATGGTGTTGTGTTGATGATTTCTTTTTCTTTTTCTTCTTCTTCGTCTTCTTCTTCTTTCTTCTTTCTTCTTTCTTCTTTCTTCTCTTCTGTGATGATGCTGTGTTGAGTCGGAAGAAGAGAAGGGGAGGAAGAAGGCAGGGGGAGGAAGAAGAAAAGAAAAAAGAAAAAAAAAATCAAAACGGCGTCGTTTTGAAATTCGGGACAGTCAAGCCATGAGGAATTTGGGCTCTGTAACGGGATTGCTTTTCAAAATCTACCCATCTATTTATCTATTCAAATGTTATATATTTGTATATATATATCACATATTAACTCAATTATTTATTTAAATGTCAACGATCTATATACATGTCACTTATCTATTTATATATTTGTTTAATATCATCAATCTATCCACCTGATTATCACCAGCTGTCGCCGACCACCAACACCATCAGCCATCGGTGACTTTCAGGCAACTTTTATAGCCAACTTTTCGATGATTTTTCTGACGTCAGTAAATTTTCGATACGTATTTTTACCACTAAAAAAAAAATTAAATCTTAAATCAAATAACATAGGACCCAATAAAAATGAACTTTTTACTAATTAATCATTTTCTTTATCTCTTCTCTTTCTTTTTCTTTTTCCTTTTCTTTTTTTATAATATTTTTAGTATTTTAGAAATGTATCACATTTAGCAACATTTTTAAATGAAAATTAAATAACCTTCTAAAGAGGGCTAAAATTTAACTCATTTGGACGTAGAGTAAAGCTCACCTCGGTTTACATAATATAATCACATTGGTTAATTTAACATGTGTCACATCACATGACATTAAAAAATGTTGAATATAATAAAAATAATAATTTATTTACATTGAAAAGAAATATTTTTACAAATATTCTTGAAAGCTTCTAAACACTCTGGTTAATCTAATATGGGTCATGTGACATTAAAAAAATTATGAATATAATAAAAATAATAATTTATTTACATTGAAAAGAAATATTTTTAAAAATATCCTTGGAAGCTTCAAGGCACTATTTCTTAGATAGAAGAAAAGCTATATTAAACACACCTATACCTTCATAGATTAAAACATGCCTTGATTTAAGAAAATTTAAATTCAGCCCATTGAACTTAAAATATTTACAAAATAATGGAAGTGCAACTTTTTTGTGTGCAAAGAAAGCACAGCAGGTTATACCACCAAAAGATTCTTACGTTTTGTGTTATTTTTTCCCCACCTCCCATAGATTATAAGGGGTTTTATTACTTACGGGTGAAGTTGTATTAAAATTTTGCACCACATGAGCTAAACAGTTAGGTTCGGTAGGTTTTAATTTAAAAAAATTGAAGCTAAACCAAAATTAGTTTTTCTTATAAAATATAGCTCAAGCAACTTAAAGTCATAAGACCTTGTTTGGCAAGTGGTGAATTTAGTCAAAAAATAAAAAAGTTAAAAAATCACTAAAAAAATCAAAAAACTAACAACCGATACCAAAAAGTTAAAGATTCCCTTTTATCTTTATTTTTTGCACATCTTTCGTAAAAAATCAAAAAGTCATTCCAAACATACTAGTTTTTTTTACATCATATTTTAGTCAAAAAATCAAAAAGTTACTAAAAAAGTTTGTTCCCAAACAAGGCCTTAAAGGTCAGTTTAGTCGGTCCAATTATTATTAACCTTTTTGAGTAAATTACAAATACATCTCATTAGATTTATTTAAAATATAATTTTGGAAATTATATCATACCCCTTAAAATTTCTAATTTCATAACAAATGACTCATTTTATTAATAAATTATCAAGTCAATTAATAATTTTTAATGATGTCAGAATTTTATTATTGTATAAAAGAACAGTTAAAAATTTTATTTTTTTAATTAATTATGATAAATACAAAATTTTGACAAAGGAATAATTGTAATTTTTCAAATTACAAGAAACAATTTATATTTTAAGCAAGTTTCATATGGTATTTTTAATTTTTCCTTATTTTTTTATATCCCTAGGTGGTGTGATAAGGGCATAGGCACCAACTATTTTTTTTGTCCACCAAATTCTCGTAATTTCGTATTAAATAAGGAGTTACAACTGTGACAAAAATGAGACAAGTAATGCCACTCTTGGACAAACAACACCAATTTTCGGGTTATCTTTCTTTTTCCATCCAATGCCCGAAAACAAATGTTCCATGACATACAATCTCATGAAATGGGTTTCACATTTTATCTATTCCGTTAGGGTATGTTTGTTTCGCAACTTGAGTGGCTAAATTAGATTATCATGACTGTGGGTCTCACTTACAGCTTATTTGGTAGTGAAATGGAAGGGCAGATTGATAGTCCAAGGGGCTTAGTAATTTCCCTCAGTAGGAAGATTAGCTTAGCTGAGTTTTGAGTGAAATTAGAAAAATAACGAGAAGATTGAGTCTATTTTATATAAAAAATTTATTTTTTTGCTAAGTGCACATGTTTGTTTTAATATTTGTTTTAGCTTTTTTTTAATATAAAAATAATTTATTTATTTATTTATTTTATATAAAAATAATTTAATAATCTCATCATTAACCATCTCTCATACTATCATTAAAATAAACACACTTTTACTTAATCCCTTTATTAACAATCTCTTCACTAACTATCATCTCATTAAAAATTTCTTTTAACTTAATCTGCCAAACGAACGTAACCTTAATTTCCAAAACTATTCCAACAAGAAAATGTGATTGTGAGACATATAAATAAGAGATTGGAGCGTTTCTTCAACATGATAGTGGGTGCTAGTGGTGTCACTCGCTAAAAATTAAAAAAAAAAAAAAAAAAATAGCAATAACAATCCAACAAAAAAAATGAAAAAGAGAGACATGTACACCAAGGTTATTGTTTGGATGAACATGAGTTTGAGATTTGATTAATAGTTAAAAAAATTATTAATCCGATATTTGGTTAAATAATTGAAGTATGAACTAACAATTCATCCGAATATGGTATCCCACATATACTGAATTATTCAATCCCACAGAGGGGGTAAGATATAAATTGGAGGACTGAGCCAAAATCTGGACTATTAGTCTTTCCTTATAATCTTAACTCAATCCAAATATATGATACGATGCACAATCCAAAAGAATTCATAGTCTTAGAATTATTAGTCATGGTAATACTAATCTAATCTAATCCAATCCACACAAACAAACATGGCCAAGAGTGATACCATTGGTCAAAGCTAAGAATGAAAATGGAAAAGATGGCCAAAAGCCATGGGTCCCTAGAGGTTGGCAAGTAACTATCAAGTGAAATGTAGGTTGATGTCGATTATATCAGGACAATGAGAAAAGCGAAAATTGGATTGGAAGATAATCAATGAGATAGATGAAGATTCCATAATTTAAAATTTTACTCATTTCATAATTTTTTTTAATCTTATTCAAGTTGTGAGTATGATAATTTTCATCCATACGTTTTTATTCCATGACAAACTATCCCGACCTGCTATCAGATACAGCTATATGGGTGTGATTTTATTCTAGTGCATTATTTTCTAAAGCTTTTGGCAAGCCACTTCCTAGAGGCACAACAACAGGGGACAATTCAGCCCCATTGACCTTCCCAGCCGCAACCACTACATTCAATATGTCGGGCAATTCCAACTTCACCGAACTTTCCACCAATTGATGAGATGATGATTCATTCCCAATTTCAGAAGCTTTGACACAATCACCCTCTGCAACTTTCACCATCTTTTCATCAGCCACCAAATTCTCTTTATCACCTAGTGATGCTACTACCTCAGTATCCTGGGGCATCAGATTGATAAATGAAGCATTATGTCCACACCCAGGTGGAAAATGGCGAACAGCATAAACCTTTCGCTTCTTGTACTTAAGCGAAACACCAAAAGAGGTGCAATAACCATTGTATGGTGACCTCTTGTTAGAACTCTCATCAAATAGATCACCATTTGATAAGGAACCCATCTCTTCAATAACTAGCAAGTAAACTGGCTCTTTGCTGTCGTTAAGAAAAAATGCAGCAAATAGAAGAATATGTGACGGAAAAAAATACAACAAATGGAAATCAGTTCAGACAAGCTAATGAATATGGACAGATATAGACGGGAAAGAGAAAATAGACAAAATTCATGAGATATATCTATACATTAAAGGTACGAGAAGCTGTGAAACTAAATAAATTAGAGTTGAAATGTAACCAACAATAAATTTAGAACACCTAATATGTTAGAAGTTGCAGTTCTGGCCAAGAGAACACAATCTAATTAGAAAGGACACCAATCAACACAAATTGATTTGTGTCCGTGACAACACTTGATGAGTAATTCAAGCTCGACTTAAAAACTTAATGAGTTTTAAAATATTCCAGATATTCCAAACCGAATACGAGTCGAGCTCAGAGTAGCTTGATTCATATTATGGCCTACGTTTTGGTGACTAAAAAACATGCATAAATTATTATTTTTTAAAATGAAAAAGGAAATTTATATATAAAAATTATATTTTTTAAAAAAAATAAAATAAAAGAAGGAAAATGGTGCTGAGAAACAAGTGATTTATGTGAAAACAACAATGGCAAAGAGAACCGAGACAATTCATGCCCAGTATTGATGCATCCTAAGTAAACGAAGACGCAAATTTAACAATATCTAGTTCAAACCTTACTTGAAATGACTCATAACCCATCAAATAGACCACCAATCAACAATAAACATGAGAAATTAACTGTTTGGAAGCTGAGAAAGTAAAGAAAGCTTAAACTAACGCTAAAAATCAGGTCAACCAAGTAGAAACACGAAAGAAAACGAGAAATGTAAAGTAGTTCAAATTGAACAATATCCAGTTCCAACCTAACTAAAAATGACTCATAACCCCATCAGATAGACCTCCAATCAACAATAAACACAAGAAATTAACTGTTTGGCAGGCAAGAAAATACTAATGAAAAAAGAACATGGATGAGAAAGTAAGAAAAAGCTGAAATTAGCACTAAAAATCAACTAATTATGTAGAAACGTGCAAGAAAACGAGAAATGTGAAGTGATTCAAACGAAGATTAAAATTAAAACAAATCACAGTTAGAAGTGTAAAAAAAATGAGGTTTAAATCAACCTGATTTTGAGAAGAAGACCAAGAGATTCTTCGAAGGACTTAATGGTGATTCGTCGGTGGACTTGTGCAGAGAGTTGGGATCGAAAATTTATGGTTTCTTGGTGGAAAATTTATAAGCGTTTCTGGAAAGAAGTCCATGAGAGAGTGAAGGAAAAGTTTATGCTTTATATGGAAAATGGGTAGTGAAAGAAGTTAATTTTCATTTGACCACGTGGCACGAAATGAAAACGTTATTGTTCTTGAAGTGGTTAGGTGTGTGTAACTGAAAAACCGCTGCGACGTTGCAGCAAGACGTTACGCGACTGATTGGTTTGAAGTAAGAATTTAATTAATTATAAATTGTATTTGTTTAGGACACACGGCTAGAACTTCTATTGACTTAATCTTAGACATTTCTGATTAAAAATATATTATTTGTCCAAAAGAGATGTCTATCTTTTCAAAATCTACCCATCTATTTATTTATTCAAATATTATATATTTGTATATATATCACATATTAATTCCATTATTTATTTAAATGTCAACTATCTATATACGTGTCACTTATCTATTTATATATTTGTTTAATATCATCAATCTATCCACCTCATTATCACCAGCTGTCGCCGACCACCACCACCATTAGCCATCGATGAATTTCAGACAACTTTTCTAGCCAATTTTTCAATGATTTTTTTGACCTCAGTAAATTTTCGATACATATCTTTACCACGGAAAAAAAGATTAAATCTTAAATCAAATAACATATGACCCAATAAAAATGAACTTTTTACTAATTAATCCTTTTTTTTACTCACCTTAAAATGTTTGTTAACAAATTCATCTCTTCTCTTTCTTTTTCTTTTTCCTTTTCTTTTTTTATGATATTTTAGTATTTTAGGAATGTATCACATTTAGCAACATTTTTAAATGAAAATTAAATAACCTTCTAAACAGAGCTAAAATTTATCTCATTTGGACGTAAACCTCACCTCGGTTTACATAATATAATCACATTGGTTAATCTAATGTGCCACATCACATGACATTAAAAAAAAGTAAAAATGCTTAGGAGCACTAAAAATGGAGCATTAGAGGGAACTCTAATGAGCTGGCACCAACCATGATGTGGTGGTTGTTTCTTTTTTTTTTTTTTGCATTTCCAGCTCATTAGAGTTGGTTTAGTACTCTTATTTTAGAGATTTGAATCAGTTCTGGAAAAACAAATGATGAATGTAACAAAAATAATAATTTTTTTACGTGGAAAAAAATATTTTTAAAAATATCCTTGAAAGCTTCTAGACACTCTAGTTAATTTAACATGTGCCACGTGACATTAAAAAAAAATGATGAATATAATAAAAATAATAATTTATTTACATTGAAAAGAAATATTTTTAAAAATATCCATGGAAGCTTGTAGATACACTAATTAATCCAACATGTGTCACATAACATTAAAAAAAATGATGAATATAATAAAAATAATAACTTATTTACATTGAAAAGAAATATTTTTAAAAATATCCATGGAAGCTTGTAGATACACTAATTAATCCAACATGTGTCACATAACATTAAAAAAAATGATGAATATAATAAAAATAATAACTTATTTACATTGAAAAGAAATATTTTTAAAAATATCTTTGGAAGCTTCTAGACACTCATTCTTGGATAGAAGAAAAGCTTTATTAAACCCAGGTTTGGCATTTGTATTAAAGCTAAACTAGCCTATCACCTGTGCTATGCACGAGATAATTATAGATATTTATATTTGTTTTAATTTTTTTTAATATGTAAATTATGTTTTTTAAGATTTTTTATAAAAATAATTTAACAATCTTATCAATAACCATAGTGTACAGGAGAAATTAAAAAGGCTACTGCAGTAACTATGCACGGGCTGTATCTATAATTATTTGTATGAGGGGATTTTAAATGTTAATAAGGGATTTTGACCAAATCAATAAATGTAGGCATGTGGATTGAAAAAAGTTAATAAATGCTGATCAGGAGATTTTGACCAAATTAATAAATGCTGAGTTTTTTTTTTTTTTAAATCAAAAATTTAGAAAATTAAGATTGAGAGATTGGAGTTCTCACAAGGCTTGGGGTTTAGAAATCCCTTTTTTCTTAATATATTTACAATTATCTATATATATGAATTGTGATTTTTAAATTTCTTTTTTTTTAAATGTCTTCTTTTTTTCCTTTTTTATATTATATTAAAGTTTAATATTTTGATAATAATCATATGTGTTGAACTTTTCAAGGAATTAAATGTCTTCTTTTTTTTATTATATTATATTAAAGTTTAATATTTTGATAATAATCATACTAGCATATCACTCGTGCTGTGCACGCATTGTATTTATAATTATCTATATATGTGAATTGTGATTTTTAAATATATATATATATATATTTTTTAAATGTCTTTTTTTTTTTCCTTTTTTAAATGTTTTTTTCCTTTTTAATATTTTGATAATAATCATATGTGTTGGACTTTTCAAGAAATTTTTTTTATGCTTGTTTTTAATGCATTAAAGTGTTATTATGAGGGATAATAATCATATGTGTTGGATTTCAAAGAATTTTTTTTATACTTGTTCTTAATGCATTAAAGTGTTATTATGAGGGATAATAATCATATGTGTTGGTTTTCAAAGAATTTTTTTTATACTTATTCTTAATGCATTAAAGTGTTATTATGAGGGTAAGGCTTGGGAGTTGGGAGAAGTTAATAAATGCTAAGATTTTATTTTATTTTTTAAATTAAAAAATCAAAAAATTTAGATTGGGAGATTGGAGCTCCCACAAAGCTTAGGGCTAAAAACATCTTTTTGCTTAATATATAGTATAGATAAGCACAAAATGACAAATTTGACTATGAAAATCAATAAGACAAAATACTACTTTTTATCCATAATTATTATATTTTTTCTCTTATAAAAATCAAAAAAGCCCGAAAATAAAAACCAAACGAAATTAAAAAAATCAGACTAAAAAAGTCCCAACACAAAAAAGTTGGCTAAAAATGTCAATGCCAAACAAACCCTAAACACACCTATACCTTCATAGATTAAAACATGCTTTGATTTAAGGAAATTAAACTCAACCTATTTGTTAAAGATGAGGAACCCACTAGTGCAAGTGCATCAGCACCATCTTCTCATGCATCAGCATTAGATGCAATCACAGCTCTCAATGGATGCTCAACTGTTTCCGTAACCACTGAAAAGTAGTTAGAAGTCATTAGGAGTAGTTAGACTTTCAGTTACATATCTTTCAGTTACATAGCTCTTGTATAAATATACTCTGTAATTCAGATATTTTCTTTAATGAGAATTGTGATCAAAAGGAATTATCACAGTGGCTATTAAGAAATCCCTGAGAAAGAAGAAACTTGGAAAAAGTAGAATACCAAGCACGGGGAGCTTGCTTCAATCCATAGATAGCCTTGTGTAATTTGCATACAAGGTGAGGAGAAGAAGGACTAACAAAGCCTGGGGGTTGTGTCATATAAACCTCTTCCTCCAAGTGACCATGTAAGAAGGCATTGCTAATGTCTAGCTGCTTTAAGGGCCAGTGATGATGCAAAGCAAGGCAGAGCAAAATGCGAATTGTGGGATGTTTTGCAACAGGACTAAAGGTTTCATTATAATCGAGACCTTCTTGTTGCAAGAAACCTTTAGCCACCAAACGTGCCTTGTATCGAGCAATGGAACCATCACTGTTGCGCTTAATACGGAACACCCATTTACAACCAACTGTCTCTCGCTCCAGTACGGAGGCTGAATATCGATCCCTTGCTCAGGCTACTGCCGAATTGAGCTGGTTACAAATGCTTCTCCATGATCTTTCCATTCCTCATCCCTGTCCTCCTATTCTTTGGTGTGACAACTTATCCGCCATTGCACTTGCTTCTAATCCCGTATTTCATACACGCTCAAAACATATTGAGGTGGACTGTCATTTTATCCGTGAAAAGGTTGCTGGCAAGCTTCTTGTTCTCAAGTACATTCCCTCTGCCGAGCAGATTGCTGATATCTTCACTAAGCCTCTGTCTGCCTCTCGGTTTCAGTTGCTTCAGTCCAAGCTTCTGGTCTGCCCTGCTCCCATCAGCTTGACGGGGGCTGTTAAGGATGAGGAACCCACTAGTGCAAGTGCATCAGCAGCATCTTCTCATGCATCAGCATTAGATGCAATCACAGCTCTCAATGGATGCTCAACTGTTTCCGTAACCACTGGAAAGTAGTTAGAAGTCATTAGGAGTAGTTAGACTTTCAGTTACATATCTTTGAGTTACATAGCTCTTGTATAAATATACTCTGTAATTCAGATATTTTCTTTAATGAGAATTATGATCAAAATTTCATCACTATTTAACTTAAAATATTTACAAAATAATGGAAGTGCAACTTTTTTGTGGGTAAAGAAAACACAGCAAGTTACACCACCAAAAGATTCTCACTTTGTGTTATTTTTTCCCCCACCTCCCATTGATTAGTAATTTCTCCTCTCTAACAGGATTGATTTGAACATTGGAATACCCAATTTTGGGTTAAATTATCATAACCAAATCTTCTGTTTTTCAAGATTATAGGATATTAGTTTTTTTGGTAAAATTAAATTACAACTAAAGGTGTAATAACCACATTTCGTCATTTTCTATTAATCAATAATTAAAAATGCTAATTAAGTGTTTAAGATGAAATTAAGTGTTAATTGTGTGTGTACGGGGAGGAAATAATTCTCCTCGTATAATCCTGTTGACCAAGTCCACGCTCCTCCGTACGACGTCGCTTTGTCACCTGAAAACACAAACGTGATCTAGCCGGCGGGTGTGTGCCGGAAACCTCTCCGATGCCTAAGTCAGAAAGCTTGACAAATAGACAAAGATTTATGTTCTCAAAAAGTATTGTGTTCAATTACCTCCTCCAAGGTGATGCTTGTAGGCTTTTATAAGTTTCCCGTGGCACAATCCTGGTAGGACTTGTATTTCTCCATGCAGAGTCCTCCTAGGATTCATACTCCAAAGGATAATGCTTATCCTTTTACACCCTCCCCCACTGCTTAAACCAAGTGGGATGGTTTTCTCCATAGCCGAACTACCACACGACCGAAATAACACTGGCTATGCTGAGCCACAGAGAAGGCCGAACTGTCCTTAGCTCGGTCTTCTCCTTTAACTCATTACTTCGGCTGCCCCGGTTCAACCTTGGTGTGCTTAGACCAAACTTCCAAGTAACAAGTTCTGACCGACTTAACCAGAGTGTGTTACGACCGGACTAATTCCGAAACCGGTCTTCCCAGAACATACTGCGACCGGACTAACTCTAAGACCGGCCCTACTCCGAGTTGTCTCTGGACCGGAGTAGCCTTACTCTTCCTTGGGCCGAAGTAACTATGTCTTCTTGAGCCGGAATAAACTCACCTCCTTGGGCCGAAGTAACTTTGTCTCCCCAAGGCCGGAGTAACCTTGCCTTCTAGGCCGGAGTATTCAGTACGGCCTTTTTACCTAGTCCTCTGCGTTTTGGGCCTCAAAACCCAACTCGAAGCTCGGCCCAATTTTTCCCAAAAATTACCCTCTCAATTGCCCCTTAATTCCATCTGTGCAACATGATTGGGATTACCAGCCTTCTGGCCGAGCTAGAGTTTGTTACGCTTTTTCAGCCGAGCTAAAAACCCTTTTAGCCTTTCCAGCCGAGCTAAGTTTACCTCGGGTATCACTATGTCCGGTCAAAACGTCTCTTCAATCACAGCGACTGTAACGCTTCCCATTCCAGTGACACGTGGCAAACTCTGATAAGTTGTGGCCAACTGTCATGCCGCCCTTCAGAATTTTTGTACTGTTCCCGCTTCTTTTTGCCGCCTTTTTCTCTCCCTTCTTTCACAAAATAACCTTTTTACTCTTTCTCGAATTACTTCACCTTCCATTCTTCATTTTCTCTTCTCCTCTGTTTCCTGAGTTTTTGAGCTTTGAGCTTACTGTGTTCGTGCTTCCATTGCTGCTACTGCTCCATCTTCAGCTTCTTCTTCTCCAATCTGGTAAGCAAGCCTACCCTTCTCGCTTTTTTTATTTGTTTTTCCATCTGTTTTTGTTTTGTATGCTTTTTGCAAACATTTTTCTTCATTTGTCTGCTTTGCTTTTGTACTTTTATGAAGAAACCAGTAGAACCCATGAGTATATGTCCTATACCCTAGAGAAAACTCGATTTTGATCCAGAATCACGTCCCAACCGAACTAGGATACTGTTTGTGTTATGTATGTAGATAGATTTCAGAGAACAACCGAACTAGAACTTGTAGGAATATCAGTAGTTTCTTCTGAACCACTCTAGCCAAGATAAGATCACCGAAAAAACGTGCACATACCGAACTAGGTACTTCGGTCTATAACCGAGCTAAGCCTTTCGGGGCCAAGCCGGCTTTCTTAGCTCTTAAACCGAACTCAGAAAACCGCCCCTAGGGGTTCAACCGAAGTAACTTTCCTCATAATGCAACCGATTTAAGCCTTGGGACTAAACCAGCTTTCTTAGTTTTTTAGACCGAACTCAGAAAGCTGCCCCTAGACGTTAAACCGGTCTAAACTGCTCAAAACCGAGCTAACAAACCTTCTGATGGGCCGAGGTAGAACCAGCCCACTAAGCCGAAGTAGGATTTGTATATCTTGCTTATAATTTGTAGCGCGGTCCAACGATCTGTGCTTAACCCCTTTGTTTTCTACCTTGCAGACTTAGGTTGCCCAGGCACTCCTGCGTGTGCTCAACCGAGCTACCGAGCCAAATTTTTGTACCGAAATAATTTATTCGTAATTTATTCACCAGATGGGTAAGTATAGATATCTAGTCGAGACCCCTGGTGGCATGGCCGAATTTAGGGAAGATTACCAAATTCCTGACGACGTCCATCTGACGTTGGCCGAAAAAGATGCTACTCCCTGGGACAATGAAGGCTTCGTCCCTTTTACCCTTCAATCCATAATAGAAACCGGACTACGGTTTCCTGTCCAACCGCTAATCTGCGAATTTCTTAGACAGACTAGGTTATGCCCCACCCAACTGTCCACCAATACATATCGTATTATAATGGGAATAGCCGCATTAAACCACCAAACCGGACTAAATCTTGGCCTAGCCGAAATATTCCATCAGTATTCCATCGGCTCGAAGAATGCTGGGTGGGTCTATTACCTTAGGATCCGCCGCCGCCGAGAGAAGATAATTAAGCATACACCGGACAAAGACCTTAATGATGATGACTTCTTCTGGGTCTCTGGGAATTTTGAGGACTTTCAAGCCCAAATTCCTGGCCGACCTATAAATTGGAAAATGGGAGAGCCTGGTAATTTAACTTCGGTCTTCTTCCTTGTATTTTATTTCGGCTCTCGTTTAGTCTATTAACCGAACTAACACTTGTCTTTTTGGCAGATTTCGCCCATCTTCATTCCTTATATAGTTACCCAAGCCTTGCAACTTTACGAGCCGCCCTACGGATTAAAGAAAGAAGTTGGGCAAAGCTTCTGAACTTTGAGCCGACCTACCGGTACAGCGGTCGTAGAAAGGCAAGAGTGACAGACTTCCTTCTTGAAGAAGCACCTGAACCGGACCCTACTTTGCCCGAAATAAGACTTGTCCAACTAACCGCTGAAGAAGAGATGGCGAAGAGAAGCAGAGTTAGGGCCCTTCTCACCGAAACAACTAGGCCCGAAGTAACGCCTCCCAGTCAATCGCAGCCTGCTGTTGTGGCCCTCCCTTCTCAACAGCCATCCTCTTCCCACCGAACCAAACGTGCCCGAACTGCCGAAACCGAACAAGTTTTGGTTGATGAAGAACCTGCTATTCAGCCGAGCTTACCACCGAGCGCCCAACCGGAGTCCTTCGACCGAACCATCGGCTGCTGGGCACCGAAACTAACCTTCAACGACCGAGACATTCTAGACACAGACTCGGTTGTTGCTGAGAAAGACCACCTGTTGGCCATCAATCTGGCCAAGAGCGTGTGTCTGCCCAAAGACATGGAGCATCACCAAAAACAATTAACCACCGAGCTGAAGTCCATTCGGTCTGCGACTAAATCAATGATTCTGGTTAGTAACTTCGGTCGAATTTCTATTTTTTCCTCTTTTTATTTTCAACTTTTTCTTCGGCTAAAAGGAAGTTGCTTTGTCAGGCCATTCAGAAGAACCAAATCACCCACAGAAGAGTGCTAGAGCTGAGGAAAGTGACCAGGCAAGCAGCGGCAGAAGCAGAGGCGAAGTCGGCCGAACTGGAAGAGGCCAGAAAGGAAATGGCCGAACTCCGAGGCGAGGTCGGCCGACTGACCGGAATGGTTAGTTCGGCCGAAGCTGAAAAACAAAAGACTGCCATTGCTCTGAAGGACAAGTACTTGCGTGAGCTGGTGAAGCTCGAAAGAAAGAAAGATGCCGAAATAAAGGAGAAGGTGAAGGAGGCTGACAAACAAGGCTTCAAGAGGGCAGAGGATGCTTATGCCCAACAATGTAATGCTGCCAAGGAGCTCTTTTTTAAGTGCGGCTGGAGGGGAGCCGTTGAGAAGCTCGGTCAAGATCCTCAGACCGAGGTTTTCAACCCTCCAGCCTACTTTATACCGAACTCCCTGATGGAATATGCCACGGCCATGCAACAGCAGTTCCTTGAGGGCTCAGATGATGAAGACTCTGATGAAGACTCTGCCCCTGAGGATACTTCGGTTGTGAATGCGGATCAGGTAGTTCGGTCGGAGCCCATGGTGGAAGATCTAACTATTGATCCACCAAGTGAAACCGTGGCTCCAGCCGAAACCATTCTTTCTTCTGAAAACGTCCTTGCGCCCGAAACCGGTCTTCGAGTTGACGCCGATGCTGCCTTTGACGCCGAGATCGAAGATCTTTTTTCTTGATTTTGTACTTTTTTGTTTTCTTTGCAATCGTACTAAGCCCCCTTTGTAATGACTTTTTTCTGAATGAAAATGTTACGCAACTCTTACTCCGGTTTTGATGTGTATGCCTGTGCTTTGTAATGTCTTCTATTACTCCAACTGTTATTCCGGTTTTAGTTTTTTAAACTATGCTTACCAGCCAACCACTCCTTAGCCGATGTACTTACTTCGGTTATGGAGTACAAAGTGTTGGTGTATTCCAGCCAACCACTCTTCAGTCTTACGCTTACTTCGGCTGAAGAGTAATAAGTGTTGGTTTATTCCAGCCAACCACTCTTCAGTCTTACGCTTACTTCGGCTGAAGAGTAATAAGTGTTGGTTTATTCCAGCCAACCACTCTTCAGCCTAACACTTACTTCGGCTGAAGAGCAACAAGTGTTGGTCTATTCCAGCCAACCACTCTTCAGCCTAACACTTACTTCGGCTGAAGAGTAACAAGTGTTGGTTTATTCCAGCCAACCACTCTTCAGCCTAACACTTACTTCGGCTGAAGAGTAACAAGTGTTGGTTTATTCCAGCCAACCACTCTTCAGCCCAACACTTACTTCGGCTGAAGAGTAACAAGTGTTGGTTTATTCCAGCCAACCACTCTTCAGCCCAACACTTACTTCGGCTGAAGAGTAACAAGTGTTGGTTTATTCCAGCCAATCACTCTTCAGCCTAACACTTACTTCGGCTGAAGAGCAACAAGTGTTGGTTTATTCCAGCCAACCACTCTCCAGCCTAACATTTACTTCGGCTGAAGAGTAACAAGTGTTGGTTTATTCCAGCCAACCACTCTTCAGCCTAACACTTACTTCGGCTGAAGAGTAACAAGTGTTGGTTTATTCCAGCCAACCACTCTTCAGCCTAACACTTACTTCGGCTGAAGAGTAACAAGTGTTGGTTTATTCCAGCCAACCACTCTTCAGCCTAACACTTACTTCGGCTGAAGAGTAACAAGTGTTGGTTTATTCCAGCCAACCACTCTTCAGCCTAACACTTACTTCGGCTGAAGAGTAACAAGTGTTGGTTTATTCCAGCCAACCATTCTTCAGCCTAACACTTACTTCGGCTGAAGAGCAACAAGTGTTGGTTTATTCCAGCCAACCTCTAAGTTAGTTTTTCCGGCTAACTTAGAATGGAAGATGCTAGCAATGCGTCTAATATCTACTAAAGCTAATTTTTACAAGGAACAACTTGTGCTCAAAAAGAATTTCTCATTTTATTGAAGGAAGAGAAAGTTACATATGTTTGAGAAAGAAAAGCTAAAAGTAGAATAACTTGAGATTGGCCGTATTCCATGGCCTAGGGATTGCCTTGCCATCCTTGTCTTCTAGGTGATATGCCCCTTTGCCTGCTAATCCAACCACCTTATAAGGACCTTCCCAATTTGGGCCTAACTTGCCGTCTCCTGGGACCAAGGTGTTTCCCATTACTTTGCGTAGTACCCAATCCCCAATCTTGAATTGTCTTGGATGGACCTTTTTGCTGTATTTTCTGATTAACTCTCGTTGGTATGAGGCGATGTGGACTAATGCCCTTTCTCTTCTTTCTTCTCCAAGGTTGAGTTCTAGGGCTATGGCTTCTCCATTTAAGTCTGGATCAAAATTTTCGCTTCGTATTGTGGGGAGGCCAATTTCTAGTGGGATCACTGCCTCCATTCCATAGGCTAAGGAGAATGGTGTTTCTCCAGTTGATCGCCGAGGAGTGGTGCGGTAAGCCCATAAGACGTGAGGAAGTTCATCCGCCCACTTGCCTTTTGCTTTTTCTAGCCTTTTCTTTAGTCCATCCAAGACGACTTTATTTGATGCTTCAGCCTGCCCATTTGCTTGAGGATATGCCGGTGTGGAATTGTAGAACTATATCTTGTATTCTTCACAAAAGCCTCTAAAGATTCTGCCGTCGAACTGAGTTCCATTGTCTGAGATCAGTGCTTTTGGTATGCCAAACCGAGTGATAATATTCTGCCAAACAAACTTCTTCACATCTTTTTCTTTGATTGACGCCAATGCTTCTGCTTCCACCCACTTTGTGAAGTAGTCTGTTGCTGCGAGAAAGAATTTTCTGCCCCCGGGTGCTGTTGGAAGTGGTCCTACTATATCCAAGCCCCACATTGCGAAAGGCCATGGGCTAGTTAAGGGTAGGAGTTCTCTTGCTGGTTGATGTATTTGGTGCGCGAATTTCTGGCATTTTTCACACTTCTTCACATATTTCTCTGAGTCTGCTTGCATATATGGCCACCAATATCCTTGCGAAATAGCCCTGTAAGCGAGCGACCTTCCCCCTTGATGACTTCCACATACCCCTTCGTGTATTTCGAACAGGAATGCTTCTACTTTGCTGGGATGAACGCACTTGAGGTATGGTCCAGAGAATGACTTCTTGTATAATGCCAAAGATGGAGATAGCCAAAATCGCTGCGACTTTGCCCTTATTTTGTTGGCTTCTTTTTTCTCTTCTGGTAGGATGCCGTCTTTCAGGAACAGGATGATGGGATCCATCCAGGAAGGGCCTAATTCTGTGCAACATACTTCTTCTGCTTCGGGGTCTTCTATGCTTGGTCTTGGTAAGAAGTCGATGAGTAATGGATGAAGGATTGATGTATCTGCCATGGAGGCCAGGCCTGCTAGCTCATCCGCTCGGCTGTTTTCCTCCCTGCCAATTTGTTCTATCCTTACCACATCAAACTTCTTGATCTCTGTTCTGACTAACTCTTGGTACTTGGCCATTCTGTCGTCCTTTGCTTCATATTCGCCAGAGATTTGGTTTACCACCAGCAGAGAGTCACTGTACACCATCAGTTCGGTTGCTTTCATGAAGTGTGCCGACTTGAGTCCTGCGAGAAGCGCCTCATACTCTGCTTCATTGTTGGATGTTGGGAAGCCAAGGTTGATTGCTTGCTCTATAACCAGGCCGTCCGGAGAGATGAGGACTATGCCAAGCCCTGCACCATGTCGGTTGGATGCTCCATCCATAAAGAGCTTCCACATCTCTCCAACGAATAGTTTCCAGCAAGTGGAAGGATCAGGCGATGTCGTGAGGTCAAGAATGGTGTTTTCTTCAAAGTCCAGGTTGGCTGTCTGTCCTTCGTCCTCTGTTTGAACTGCTGGTGAGCCTTGGTTTGTTTCTTCTTTGTTGTCCTTTGTATGGTCTGCCTTGGTGCTTGATTGACTACCTTCCACTAGGGGTTGCGCTATTCCGGCGTCAACTTCCGTCCCTAGTTCGGTTGTGTCAGTCAGGTCGACTGGGCAAATGTGATGACTTCCAGGAGTAAACTCTGCGACGAAGTCTGCCAAAGACTGGGCTTTTATTGCGGTCTTGGGTTGGAACTTAATGTCGAATTGTCCCAACTCTACTGCCCACTTCAGAATTCGCCCACTAAAGTTTGCCCTTTCAAACAGAGCTTTTAATGGAAAGGCTGTGAGGACGACTATGGTGTGGGCGTGAAAGTAATGCGCCAACTTTCTGGATGCCATCATTAATGCTAATGCTAGTTTCTCTAAGGGCAAGTACCTTGTTTCGGTTCCCAACAATGTCTTGCTGACATAAAAGATGGGCAAGTGTTGTATTCCCTCTGCACGAACCAACACTGCGCTAACTGCATGCTGAGAAACTGCTAGGTACAAAAAGAGTTCTTCACCAGGTACTGGAGTAACAAGTAGTGGTGGGGAAGACATGTACTCCTTCAAGCTTTCCAGAGCTCGGTCGCATTCTTCATCCCACTCAAACTTGGCCTTTAAAGCTTGGAAGAATGGTCGTAGCCTGTCTGACGATCTGCTTATGAACCGGTTGAGTGCAGCCGCCATACCAGTGAGATGCTGCACTTCTTTGACTGAGTTTGGTCTCTCCAACTCCTGGATTGCTTTGATCTGAGAGGGGTCGGCTTCTATACCTCGGTTGGTCACCAGGAAGCCCAAGAATTTGCCAGATCCAACTCCGAATGCGCATTTGGACGCATTGAGGCGTAGCTTGTATTTCTTCAGGATCTGGAACATCTCGCCTAGGTCTTTAAGATGGTCATTCTCATCCTTGCTTTTGACCACCATGTCGTCGATGTAAGCCTCCATTGTTCTGCCTAACAATGGTTCGAACATCTTGGTGACCATCCTTTGGAATGTCGCCCCAGCGTTCTTTAGGCCAAAGGGCATGACCTTGTAGCAATATAACCCTCTTGGTGTTGTGAAGGAGGTGACCTCTTGGTCTGGTTCATCCATGGCGATCTGGTGGTAGCCTCTGTATGCATCCAGGAAGCTAAGACGGTTATGCCCTGCCGTTAGATCCACCAGTTGATCTATCCTTGGTAGAGGGAAGCTATCTTTTGGGCACGCCTTGTTGACTGTTTTGTAGTCGACGCAGACACGCCATTTACCATTCTTTTTCGGCACTACGACTGTGTTGGAGATCCATCTTGGGTAGTGCACTTCCCTTAGTGCTCCTGCCTCCAGCAGGTTGCCTACCTCTTCTGCCACTATTTCGGCGTGGTGGAGCGCCGATCTGCGTGTGCGTTGAATAACAGGTCTGGCGGATGTGTGGACATTGAGTTGGTGGCTGATGAAGTTTGGATCAATGCCTGGCATGTCGTAAGGTGTCCAGGCAAACACTTCGATATTAGAGGTCAAGAATTCCAAGACCTCTAATCTCTCAGTGCTGGACAACGATGAGCCAAGCAAGAAGAACTTATCCGGGTTCTTCTCATCTATTTTTACCTCCACCAAGTCCTCCACCGCTTTCTGATCAGCCTCTTTGCCGACGTCCGCGAATAGTTCATTACTTTCTGGTTCTTCCACCGAATGAACGTATCCTTTGGCAGCTCGGCTTCCATTCGCTGTGGCAAAGCACTGTTTTGACATGATCTGATCGCCATAGACTTCTTCAATTATATCGGCGTCATTGGGGAACCGCATTACTTGATGGTAAGATGACGCTACCGAACGCATGGCATGCAGCCATGTTCTGCCCAGGATGATGTTGTAGGTGGAGGGGACCTTCAATACCCAGAACTCCACTTGTTTTGTTACACTTCCTGCTCTGACTGGAAGGATTATTTTGCCGACAGGCCACTCTGGCATGGAGTTGAATCCAATCAGGGGAGAAACTGCAGGTGCCAAGTCTTTGTCTTGCAGCTTTAGTTGCTTGAATGTGTCGTAATACATGATCTCACGTGAACTACCCTGGTCAATCAGAATCCGCTTGACGTCAAAATCCTTGACTCGGAGAGTGACAACCAGGGCATCATTATGGGGACAGTAAATTCGTTCCAAGTCCTTATCCGAAAAGGACATGACGTTCGTTGCCTCTGTCCTCCCCTTCTTGATGGCAGGTTGGGCACTTAATACTTCCCTAAAGTGCTCAGCCTTCTTGATTGAACCTCTGAGCTCGCATACGAGCTCAGGTTCAAAAACTCCATGAATTACGTTGATAATGCCTTGAGGTGGCGCATCGATTGGCATTCTATTGGGATGGTCATTATGATCTTGGGGGGCCGGCTGCGCTCCTCCTTCAATGTATTTGTCCAAGTGGCCTGCTGCCACCAATTCTTCCAAGTGCTGTCTTAGTGGCGTGCAATTCTCAGTTCGGTGCCCCTTTTCTTTGTGGAAGGTGCACCGGGATCTGTCGTCGTAATTCTTTTGAGCTTCCCCTAGCTTGGCTGGCCACTTCACAAATGGCTCGTCCTTTATTTCGCTCAGAATCCGATATATTGGTTTTTTGAATACTGTTGTTATGGCAGTGCGGATTCTCAACCATCTTTTGTCTGGGTCTTCTCCGTTATCTCATCTGCCACGTCCGTTCTTGTTAATTCGGTCAACCGTGTTGACCTTGGCAGGGGTTTTCTTTTCTGTTACTACGGTTGTGCTAGATTTTGCTTTTGCACGTGCGCCATCCTCTTCTACCCTGATGTGCTGATGCACTCTCTCCATCAGGGCCTCCATGGTGAGGGGTGGCGTCATGGTAATTGAATCTCTTAGTCGGTTCCCTACTGGTAGGCCTCTTTTATATTGCGCGATGGCTAGATTGGTGGGGCAGTCTCCAATCTGATTGAATGTCTCCCAGTAGCGACTGTTGTAAGATCTGAGGGTCTCTTTTTCACCCATGTCGATGGAGAGTAACCGGTCTATCTCCACCGGTCTCTTAGTATTTGTCCGAAACCTCGTTACGAACGCTTCTGCCAACTGGGCCCAGGAGGCTATGCTGCCCTCTGGGAGCTTTTCGAACCAAGTCAAGCCTAGGTCGCCCAGACTTGACGGGAAGAGTATGCACATTAAGGCCTCGTTTCGCCTGTACACAGCCATGACTTGGCGAAAGTGGCTCAGGTGTGAATACGGGTCCGTCTTCCCTTCATATGTATTGAACTTCGGCTGAAGGAAGCCTGATGGTAGGGGCGCGTTTTCGATCGCTGGGACAAACGGCGAAGTCTGTAGTCTTGCCAATGCCTTGTCCGTTGGTTCGTAGGCCGGTCGCGGTATTGGCATTCCAACCTCGACGCTTCCATGCGTCCGAGGAGCCAACCGTTGTAAGGCCGATACTCGGTGTGGATCCTTTGCCCTGGCATCCTCCTTGCATCGTGCTTTTTCTTCTAGCACGGTTCGTAAGTCGGATGACCTGGGCAGCTCTGTTTGTCTGGATCTGGTTTGGTGTGAATGTGAAGGCCAATACGTGCTGCCTCCAGTGTATGATCTTTCGGATCTCGTCCTCTCAGACCTGGAGTGACGAGTTCTTGAAGATAAGGAGTGAGTGTCGCCTGTCCTGAGGCTTCTGCTCTCTCCTTGGGAGGGTGTAGTATTCCTACTACGATTCTCTGAGTGGCGAGGGGGCGTCTTGTGCTTGCGCCCCTCTCCTGTCGCCACATCTTTAGTCTTCATCTGGCGTTTCAAAGCCTCCATGTCCGCCGCCATCCTTTGAATTAGTTCATCCTGTTCCTTTACGCGATCTTCCAGGGCTTGAGGATCAATCCTCCTTCTTTGTCTGTCGGGACTTTGAGAGTGACGAGGGCTGCCATTCCGCCTTCCCCTGCCACTCCTCCTGGAATTATGTTGTTGGGGCTCCAAGTCCGCCATGGGAGGGACAGCAGGTAATCCTTCACGCCTCGCGCCCCCTTCTGGAGTTAGTCCGTCGACGGCGGACTGCGGCAAGTCTTCAATGTGTGCCATTAAATGAGAAAAGGAGAAGCCTAGTCAAGAGGTTTTTGTTCTTGTCTATTCTTCCCACAGACGGCGCCAATTGTACGGGGAGGAAATAATTCTCATCGTATAATCCTGTTGACCAAGTCCACGCTCCTCCGTACGACGTCGCTTTGTCACCTGAAAACATAAACGTGAGCTAGCTGGCGGGTGTGTGCCGGAAACCTCTCCGATGCCTAAGTCAGAAAGCTTGACAAATAGACAAAGATTTATGTTCTCAAAAAGTATTGTGTTCAATTACCTCCTCCAAGGTGATGCTTGTAGGCTTTTATAAGTTTCCCGTGGCACAATCCTGGTAGGACTTGTATTTCTCCATGCAGAGTCCTCCTAGGATTCATACTCCAAAGGATAATGCTTATCCTTTTACACCCTCCCCCACTGCTTAAACCAAGTGGGATGGTTTTCTCCATAGCCGAACTACCACACGACCGAAATAACACTGGCTATGCTGAGCCACAGAGAAGGCCGAACTATCCTTAGCTCGGTCTTCTCCTTTAACTCATTACTTCGGCTGCCCCGGTTCAACCTTGGTGTGCTTAGACCAAACTTCCAAGTAACAAGTTCTGACCGACTTAACCAGAGTGTGTTACGACCGGACTAATTCCGAAACCGGTCTTCCCAGAACATACTGCGACCGGACTAACTCTAAGACCGGCCCTACTCCGAGTTGTCTCTGGACCGGAGTAGCCTTACTCTTCCTTGGGCCGAAGCAACTATGTCTTCTTGAGCCGGAATAAACTCACCTCCTTGGGCCGAAGTAACTTTGTCTCCCCAAGGCCGGAGTAACCTTGCCTTCTAGGCCGGAGTATTCAGTACGGCCTTTTTACCTAGTCCTCTGCGTTTTGGGCCTCAAAACCCAACTCGAAGCTCGGCCCAATTTTTCCCAAAAATTACCCTCTCAGTGTGATTTATGTGATATTTGAAACTGTATTTGTTAGTTGTAGGATTGTCTGTTGAGAATTCTACTTTGTTATGGAAATTAAAGGCCTTACCGGTATTAGAACACGAAATTGACTAGGTCAATAAGTTATTTGAAAATTTTAGAATTTTATGGTAAGTTTAATTGGATTTTGATTCGAATCCAAATAATTAAAAATTAATTAATTAGCTTAAGTTAATTAAAACTGTATCTATGTCAATGATTTACAACCTGGACCGGACCGGCCGATCGGACCAGTAGAACCGGGATCTCGACCTAGTTCCGCTCTGTAAGAATCCCAAAACTAGGACTAGGCTAAAAACCAGCTTAGATTATGAAAACCGGAAAAACCGCCGATTCAACTGGGAAAACCTGTGACCCGGTATGAAATGACCCGACTGTTGGAAAATCTTTAATTTTTTTAATTTTTCTTCTTTTCCTTTCTTGCTTTCTTTCTTATATATATAAATATATTTCAAAATTTTGATTAAAAACTCTTACTTCAAGAGTCTCCTCTCATGAGAAGAGTTTTATTGAAGTTTGAGGAGATTATGAAAGTCTATTGTTATTTATAGGAAAAGATTTTTCAAAGAGAACCTGCAAAATTCTATGTGGGATTCAATCAAATTATTTGAATCATATTGATTGAAGGGAGAGTTGAAAATTTCATTTCTCTCCAAAATTAAATATAAATTCTATGTGAGATTCAATCAAATTATTTGAATCATATTGTTTGGAGGAAGACTTGAAAATTTCATTTCCCTTCAAAATTAAATCTAGCATTGAATCAATTTGTTTGAAGGGAATGTTAAAAAAATTTAATTTCTTTAAAACAAGTGACTTTCTTATCAATTATGACTTTATTAAATATTATTTATAAATACTATACAACAATTTTTATTTTTATTTGAGTATTTATATATATTTTTATTTATTTATAATTTATAGTTATATTTTTTAATTATATAATATTAATTATGACGTCACGGTTCAACCACTTCGACCCGACGGTTGAACCAATGACCCGTCCACCCGATCCCTTTTCCAGTTCCCTCACCGGTCCGGTTTTCAAAACATTGATCTATGTGATGTAATAAGCTTAGCTCATTTTGTTGAGCTCAAAACCTATCTAGAGAGCCTTAAAGAAAGAGATAGACTACACTTTGAAAGAGATTGTCTTCTAGAGTAGAGGAAATGAAGAATTGTCAAGGAATTGGAGGAGATTTGAGAAGATATAGCTAATAAACTCTCAATCCAAGCTCTAGGTAAGATCATCGCTCTAAATTTTTGTAGAATTCACCATGTAAAAGTTAAATTCATGAAGTTGTGAGGCCATTTGCATGGACTGAGAAGAATGAGTCAGGATCACCACGAATGTAGTCAATATGGGTTGAATTGAAACATGCATATACAATTCATCATTTTCAAGCTTGATTTTCAAAGAATTCACACATGCATGAGGGTTTTACTTGTTATCCTAGAGGATTTTACATAATTCTCCACTCAACACCTCATATGTTCATGATTTGAAGGAAAATAATCTACCTTGTTATATGCATGGTTCAGAAAGGAAGTTTTAAACTTGCTTTTGAGGAATTACCAAGACTTTGAGCTTTGATTTTGTACTTTGGCTTGGTGTTCATGTTTTGGATGAAGTTCTACGAGTTTTTTAAGGTTATGGCTCAACCATGCAAGTTGAAGTTTTGGAATTTGTGTTTTGAACTTAGAAGTCAATTCTGGAAATTCCAGAATCTGGTCGCACTGCTTGAGCAATCAAACTGTCCCTCGAGCGCACTTTCAAAGCTCTCAGTATTTTTGCAGACGAATGCAGTTGGCTCGAGAGACCAAATGTGCACTTGAGCGAACTCACCTTTGCACAGCCCATGGCTCGAGCGACCAAGAAGTTGGCTTGAGCCTGGATTTTTAACATCCAGAAGTTTTGTAGACTTTGCAGACCGCTTAAGCGACCAAGAGTGTGCTCGAGTGCATTGCTCTATTTTTCAGCATTTTTGTAATGCATTTCTAACGCTCGAGCAAACTACTTTGTTTTCATCATTTTTGTAATGCATTCCTAAGTGCATAATTTCATCCTTATTCCATTATAGGCATTCTCAAGCCATTGTTTAGACAACAGTAATGAGGAAATGAGTTAGAAACACACGAAAGAGGATTGAATTAAATAAATATTGTTTGGGAATGTGTGTTTCAATGTGAATTTGTTATATGTTTATGTAGGTCACGCGCTACAATCAGTCTAATCTATATAAGAAGCCATCTGTGAGTAACAATTCTGTAAAGCTATGTTTGATATAAAGTATTTTCTTAATTACAAGTTATATCTGTTTCTGAACTGATGTTTTATGAATGAATAAATGATTATCCATTTTTTGAAATGTAATCGTGGCATCCTTAGCATCTGTATCTATTATCCGTAATCTGCTACCTGCTATCTATTACAGAGATCTCTGTCAATTCCATTTCTTGGAACTACTATCTAACCTTTAAGGTTAACTGTATTGATGGCCATCAAATATAACTATTTTGCTAATTGATGTATCACGTATGACAGTTTAAAAGTACAAGTATGATTATGATATGTTACAAATACTGATTCGAGAATTGATTCCACTGTTATTTGTTTAACTGTTTTATTCACCGTAATGGACATCATTCATTAACCCTTTACGTTGTTGTTATTCATTGGGCTCCAGCTCACTGTTTATATTTATGTATGTAGGTAATCAAGCGCATGACCAGGCTTAGAGCCTTCTGTCCGGAGTCTGTTTTTGCAAGTCAACCCTTGCGCCTCACGTAGAGGTTTCGGAAGTGCCATGTGTCAAGGGCTTTTGTGTTCAAGGATTAAGTCCTTGTTTTCTTTTGTTAATTAATATATTTGAATATTAAGACAAGTTTTTGTATATAGAGTTTAATCCCTTTTTGATTTGACTATAATGTGTGTATGACATAATAATGATGCCATGATATATGTATATAAATGTGTAAATTTTTCTATCTCATATAAATCTGCACAGTTCATTGGACGATTTATTTTGTTTATCTACTTCAACTAGCCCCTATATTTATGAGTCTGTTCAAGAAGGGTCATTGGTAATTTTAGGATTACTGGCCAGTCACTTCGCTAATCCCTTGGGGCGGGGGTTGAGTCGTGACAAAAGGGTAGGATATTAATTTGTTAATAAAAGAATCACCGTTGTTTTATCATCTTGAACCCCTGATCTTCTTCTTAATAAAGTCAAAAAAATTTCCCTTACACTTCCATAACTAAAAATGATAGGGTTACTTCTTTTTTTTTTAATAATATTACTTTTGTAATAAGCGCATGAATTATTCATGTTCAATATAATACATATGGACCACATTTTAACTCAACTTTGTTCTTGAACACCAAGTTAATGATTGTAGATATATATATATATATATAGGGTGATGCTATGGTACATTTAGATGTACCATATATATATATATATAGGGGAGAGAGAGAGAGAGAGAGAGAGAGAGAGAGAATGTAAATACAAAGAGGAATTTGTGTAGGGAATTGTTGAAAATTAGGTTTGTTTCTGTCTTATTTGGCTACTTCTAAAATAAGTACCTCTTAGCTAAATAATAGAAACAAATTTATTTTCGGTTTAACAAAAAAGTTAAAAACAACTTTTTATCATTAACCAAAAAAAAAAATCAACTTTTTAGCATTTATCTAACATATCATTTTTTTTTTTAGATTTTACAAAAGTGTAAAAAAAAAAAAAAAAAAAAAAAGGTAACTCCCAAACCAACATGTGTAAGAGTGTAAAGGATAAGAAATATCATAATGGGAAAAAGGGTTATCCATAGGGATAGGTTTATAGGGGGTTTTATTACTTACGGGTGAAGTTGTATTAAAATTTTGCACCACATGAGCTAAACAGTTGAGTTCGGTAGGTTTTAATTTTAAAATTTTAAAAATTGAAGCTAAACCAAAATTAGTTTTTCTTATAAAATATAGCTCAAGCAAATTAAAGCCATAAGACCTCGTTTGACAAGTGGTGATTTTAGTTAAAAAATAAAAAAGTCACAAAAAAAATTAAAAAGTCCACAACCTATACCAAAAAGTCAAAGATTTCATTTTCTCTTTACTTTTTACACATCTTTCGTAAAAAATTAAAAAGGCATCCCAAACATACTAGTTTTTTTTTTTACATCATATTTTAGTTAAAAAGTCAAAAAGTTACTAAAAAGGTTTGTTCCCAAACAAGGCCTAAATGGTCAGTTTATTTGGTCCAGTTATTATTAATCATTTTGAGTAAATTACAAATACATCTCATCAAATTTATTTAAAATATGATTTATTTTTTATGATTTTGAAAATTATATCATACCCTTTAAAGTTTCTAATTTCATAACAAATGACTCATTTTATTAATAAATTATCAAATCAATTAATAATTTTTAATGATGTCAGAATTTTATTATTGTATAAAAGAACAGTTAAAAATTTTATTTATTCAATTAATTATGATAAATACAAAATTTCGACAAAGGAATATTTATAATTTTTCAAATCAAAAGAAACAATATATATTTTAAACAAATTTTATAGAGTATTTATAATTTACCCCCCTTTTTTTTAATATCCCTAGGTGGTGTGATAAGGGCATAGTGTCACGCCTTGAGAATTCTGTGACACGAGGAGCAACATTTGGGGGCTGGAAGGTTCCGGAATGTGTGAGAATAGGCTAGAGTATGCTGGAAGGCTTTAGAACCTGGTAGAAGGGTCCGAAGTGGCCTAAGAGATTCCAGAATGTGGAAGGGTCCAACAGAGTCTGGATGGCTCTGGAACATCCTAGAATATCATGGAGAAGCCTACCATGTACTACACTAGTGTAGAGAATTCTAGAAGGTAGTAGATCGGGTAGTTGTCCTAGATATTTTTATGGAGGGTTCTAGAGGAGAGCTTGTAACCCTTGGATCAAAATGATCTTGGCCGTCCATTGAGGAGGAGGATGGCTATATAAAGGGGAGGGGTCTCATTTGAAAGGACCAAGAAAAGGAGATCCAAGAGAGGAGCCAAGAGAGGAGATCCAAGAGAACTCTAAGTGTGAAGCACTCGTGAGTGTGAGAGCCTTGTAAAGCTTTGTACACGACTATACTTGTATAGTAAAGACATTCTTCCACCTAAACTTTGTGTTCAAGTTAGTGTGGTTGAGTGGGGAAGGCTGACTTAGGTGCAACCAAGTGGGTTGATAAGCATCTAAGGCCGCACAGTTGGCTTGCGAAGTCCAAGGTCGTGACAATAGGCACCAACTATTCTTTTTGTCCACCAAATTTTCGTAATTTCGTATTAATTATATAAAATACGGAGTTACAACTGCAACAAAAATGAGACAAGTAATGCCACTCTTGGACAAACAACACCAATTTTCGGATTATCTTTCTTTTTCCATCCAATGGCCGAAAACAAATGTTCCATGACATACAATCTCATGAAATGGGTTTCACATTTTATCTATTCGCTGAGGGCATGTTTGTTTCGCGACTTGAATGACCAGATTAAATTATCATGATTGTGGGTTTCACTTACAGCTTATTTAGTAGTGAAATGGGAGGGCATATTGATAGTTCAAGGGGCTTAGTAATTCCCCTCAGTAGGAGGATTAGCTTGGCTGAATTTTGGATAGAATTAGAAAAATAGTGAAAAGATTGAGTCTATTTTATATAAAAATTTTATTTTTTTAACAAATGCACCTGTTTGTTTTAATATTTGTTTTAGTTTTTTTTTTAATATAAAAATAATTTATTTGTTTATTTTATACAAATATAATTTAATAATCTCATCACTAACCATCTTTTATATTATCATCAAAATAAACACACTTTTACTTAATTCCCTTACTTACAATCCCTACATTAACAATCTCTTCACTAACCATCATCTCATTAAAAATTTCATTTAACTTAATTCGCCAAACAAAGATGACCTTAATTTCCAAAACTATTCCAATAAGAAAATGTGATTGTGAGACATATAAATGAGAGATTACAGGGTTTGTTCGACGTGATAGTGGGTGCTAGTGGTGTCACTCGCTAAAAATTAAAAAAAAAAATAACAATAACAATCCAACAAAAAAACATAAAAAAAAGAGACAAGTACACCAAGGCTATGTTTGTTTCGGTGAATGTGAGCTTGGGATTAGATTAACAGTTTAATAAAATTATTAATTCGATATTTGGTTAAACAATTGAAGTATGAACTAACAATTCATCCGAATATGGTATCCCACATATACTGAATTATTCAATCCCACAGAGGGGGTGAGATATAAATTGGAGGACTGAGCCAAAATCTGGACTATTAGTCTTTCCTTGTAATCTTAACTCAATCCAAACATATGATACGATGCACAATCCAAAAGAATTCGTAGTACTAGGACTATTAGTCATAGTAATGCTAATCCAATCTAATCCAGTCCGCCCAAACAAACATGGCCCCAAGAGTGATACCATTGGTCAAAGCTAAGAATGAAAATGGAAAAGCATGGCCAAAAGCCATGGGTCCCTAGAGGTTGGCAAGTAACTATCAAGTGAATGTAGGTTAATGTCGATTATATCAGGACAATGAGGAAGGCGAAAATTGGATTGGAAGATAATAAATGAGATAGATGAAGAAGATTCCATAACTTAAAATTTTACTCATTTCATAATTTTTTTTTTATCTTATTCAAGTTGTGAGTATGATAATTTTCATCCATATGTTTTTATTCCATGACAAACTATCCCGACCCACTATCAGATAGAGCTATATCGTCTTTGAACATATTGGGTGTGTTTTTATTCTAGTGCATTAATTTCTAAAGCTTTTGGCAAGCCACTTCCTAGAGGCTAAACAACATGCGACAATTCAGCCCCATTGACCTTCCCAGCCACAACCACTACATTCAATATGTCGGGCAATTCCAACTTCATCAGACTTTCCACCAATTGATGAGATGATGATTCATTCCCAATTTCAGAAGCTTTGACACAATCACCCTCTATAACTTTCACCATCTTTTCATCAGCCACCAAATTCTCTTTATCACCTAGTGATGCTACAACCATAGTATCCTGGGGCATCAGATTGATAAATGAAGCATTATGTCCACACCGATGTGAAAAATGGCGAACAGCATAAACCTTTCGCTTCATGTACTTAAGCAAAACACCAGAAGCGATGCAATAACCATTGTACAATGACCAATTGTTAGAACTCCCATCAAATAAATCACCATTTGATAAGGAACCCATCCTCCTCAATAACTAGCAAGCAAACTGGATTTTTGTTGTCATCAAGAAAAAATGCAGCAAATAGAAGAATACGTGACGAAAAAAAATACAACAAATGGAAATCAGTGCAGACAAGCTAATGAATATGGACAGATATGAACGAGAAAGAGAAAATAGACAAAATTCATGAGATGTATCTATACATTAAAGGTACGAGAAGCTGTGAAACTAAACAAATTAGAGTTGACATGTAACCAACGATAAATTTAGAACACCTAATATGTTAGAAGTTGCAGTTCTGGTCAAGAGAACACAAACTGATTAGAAAGGACACCAATCAACACAAACTGATTTGTGTCCGTGATAGTACTTGAATGGAGAGAGTTCTTGCATACCCATTATTTTTGGTAATAGTGGAAATTTCAAATTTGCCTCGTGGTTTTCCTCTCTTTCGCTGAAGGTTTTCCACATAATGTTTGGTGTTCTATATGGTTATGTATTTTTTCTTGTCTCCTTAATCCATTGTTGCATTCTTCAGTTCACACCTGATAGTGGTTGGAAGCGTATTTTCCTTAGAGCCAACCAAACCCAGAACCGAACTGATCTTGGTTGGTTCTCAGTTTTAGACCCAAAACCGAACCAACCCAACTCGAGGAAATTCCAGTTGGATCGAATTGGACTCGCACGTCTAATTGTGTTGTATAAAGCTTGACCTATTCATTGTTTTATTTTATTACTATAATGCAAAACAATAGAGACCTATCTAGTATCCACATGAAACTTAGCGATAACCAATAACATTCTATTATAAAAAGCACACAACTCATTTGGTGTGAACTTTTGTCATACAATTTTCATTACCAAAAAACTACAACAACCATATATTTCGTTCCAAATATTTACTTTTCCCTAGTGATTATTGTATCGACTAAAAAGTAAAATCAATTGCTACCCACTACACAAACACAGACTCTCTCTTCACTCTTACCCACCCGTAATCTCCATATTGACAGTTTTAAGTGCATGCGGTGTACCCAATTAAACTATAAAACTTATAAAATTTTGTAAAAGCTTTTCAAGGATTGTTTCACGGGTTAGTTCGGGTTACCAGTCACCAGCCCTACACGGTGCCAAACCAAATTGGCTGAATTTGAAATTTTCTGACATATAACTGAACAGAAACCAATGCTAGAACTGTAGAACTAAACCAAACCAACCAATGAAAGCAGGACAGGTTCGGTTCACAATTCATTTGGTTCTTTTGTGCACCCCTATTTTTCCCAAATGTGAAATAAAACCAATTAGGGTTCAAATGCAACAAAATAAATTACGTTTGGAATTTACCAAACAATAAAAAGATGCCTACCCATTCTGAGAAACAGTTGAAATGCTTTCTAAGGAGACTAAAATACTGTCAGCTGTAGACACCCCATTTTTGACCGTCCTCAAGACTTGGGCGTCACCGTTTGGACACTCGATGATTATCTATGTTTGTGTTCGTCTTGAGTTCCCTGAGGTCTCGGCTACACGCCTTGCCTTAGGATCTCTCGACTCGGCTGTTTTGTGTTTGGTTTTGCACCAAACACTTGTTGTTTTGCTTCTGAGGGTAGGGGAAGGCTTGTTAGCCATCCCCACATCTCACCGGCCATGGCTTGAGGCCACTGGCCCCGTTTTGTTGCTATCGGCCATTGGTGATGGCCGGTCGACACTCTTTATGGTCGGTCGACCATTTATTTGGTCAAATTGTCATTTTTGGCTGGCCGAGCACTGTGCATCTACTTTTGGTAGATATTTTATGCCAGCTGTGATAGCTGGCATACACTTTGCACCCCCTCCATACACGTGTATGGAGGGATTTGCTTCCTTAACTTAGCTTCCCTTGGAAGCTTGGATTGGCCTTGCCTATAAGAGGAAGGCCTCCCCTCCCTTTCCAGAGGTTGAACAACTCTAAGATTAGGGCATATTTATATATATATATATATATAGTTGTGTGTGTTTGGTGTTCCAAAAGGGTGTTTTGTTCTTAGTTTTGCACTAAGGCACCTAGTATTACACCATACTCCGGTTGTGGAGGTGTTGAGAGACTGGTTTCAAGGTTTTTGAGCTGATTTTGATCCAAAGGGAGGTCTGAGGTTGGTGTTCTTGAAGTGTTCTTCAAGGGTAAGAACCTATCTCCTTTATTCCCTATTCTTGCACTAGCTTTTAACCTATCTTGCATCTGTTTTTGAGCTTAGTGTATAACATATAAAAGTTCTGATTTTGTTAGTTTTAGAACTTTGTTTAAGGTCTCCTTGAGGTTTGGGGTTGTCTCCCCCCTCCAAGGCCTTGTTAGGCCTTGTTTAAGGCCATCTATTTTGGCCATTTTTGTGGTCTTTGCATGACCTCTCTACCACTGAAATCCAGAGGATTTTCAGTGGTGGAGAGGTGGTTTTGAGGTCCTAAATAGGAGAGGGTCATCCCCTCTCCATGTTGTCTTTGATGCTCACACAAGTGGCTTGTGTTGTACCTTATATGCCTAGCTTGCTTTAGCTTCATCTTAGTGCATATTAGGCTTTATTTTGCCATGATATAGCACTGTTTTAAGTTGGTTTAGACACACCATGCATGCCTTGCATACTTGTCTTGTAATGCCATGAAATTGCCTTAACATGTTTTGTGCTTTGAGCCTTGTTTTAGCATGATTTTGGCTTAGCTTTGTGAAGCTTTTGTGCATGATTTGGTATGCTTAAAGTCTTTTTGGAGTTGTTTTAGCCATCCATGACATGCTTTGTATAGCCACCTTGCATTCTGGCTTGTTAGCCTTGGGTGTGTGAGTGTTGAGCATGCATTGCTTGGCTTGTTTCAGTGGTTTGGCACCACTTATGGAATCATTTCGGTCCTTGTGGTATGCTTGTATGCTTGCTTTTGATGTTCCTTTAACACCTTAAAGATTTTGTGTTTCATGCTCCATGAATGTGTCATTGTGTATGCCATCATGTTTAGGCCTCTAGGATGCCATGTCAATGTGTTTTTGGCTTTGTTTTAACATGCTAAAACTCTGATTTTGGTTGTTCAAATCATGTCATGTTTGGTTTTGCTAAGTGTAGTTCAATACCTCTTTGGTGAGCCTTAGACCTTGGACCATGTTGCATGCTATGCTTGTCTTGTTTAGTTGGTTTGGCACCATCCTTAACATGATTTTCAGAGCTTGATATGTATGCCATATTTCCATGTTTATCTTCTTTTAAGTGTGCTTAAAAGTCCCCTCTTTATGCTTAAGAGTTGGTCCATTTGCATGCATGTTTGCATGTGCATTTGTCCCTCATTCTTGAGCACTTTGGCCACTATTTTGGGCCTATTTGAGAGCCGCCCAAATTAGTTTAAGTCCATCCCTCGCATGATGTTGCATGCTCACCTTGCGTGTTGTCGCATGTTTGCCCTATCGCATGTTGTTGCATGTTTGAATCACATTGCATTTGGCATGCATCCTTCCTTTTGTTTTGGTTGCTTAACTTGTTACATGCTTGCATGTTTACATGTGTGTTTACATATTCATGTTGCATACCTAGCTCACATGCCTAGGTTGCATCGCATTTGGCATGCATGCCTTGCCTCTTGAGTCACCATGATTGAGGTTGGGTTCATTGTGTGTTTATGTGCATTACATTTGACATCAAAATGTACAACTTGACACCTTGGACCATCACGCATTGAAATGCGCGATTGGTGGTCCGAGGGTCGAACATCATACCCATTTGAGTCATAAACATGATAAAGGGTGTGGTGGTGCAAACATTACTTTGAAATGCATTGTCATGCCTTGTCTTGTCCTCTGCTGCTGTCAAAAGAGGATTCTGCAGGCATAGATGGCCGACCGACCACATTGAGTGCCGGCCGACCACAAATCTTTGGCCGAGAGCCATACCAATGGTCGATGACCACTTTCCCATGGCCGGTGACTATTCCTCATGGCCAGTGGCACCCCACAGTGTTCAGAGAGTGCTCCTTGGGACTTGTGCAATTTTAGAGGCATAAAATAGTGAAAACAGAGGCAGCTTGTGCATGGTGGTGGATTTTCGAGCGGAGTCGAGCACACATGCATTGGACCCTTTTCCCGAGGCTGTTTTATCGCTTTATTAGCTTAGTTAATTTGCTTAACTAGTTAATTGGTTTGTAACTATTTAATTAGCTTGTTAGTTGATTAAATTGTATTATTCTTTCGGACCGTCTGAGCGAGGGCGAATTTGTAATAAGTGTGCGTGTGTGTGAATGTCTTCCCACCCCACGTCTTTCTCCCTTTTACTTACCTGCTTTTGATGGTTAGTATTAGGGCATATTTCAATTAGCATCCTTATGCTATGCATGTGTGCATCATTCATCAGTATTGCATGCACCGGGCTCGGCGCATCATACTAATTGCATAGTATTTCAAATCTAACTTGAATACATGTTATCTGTTACATTTCACATGCCATCTATAGATTAACCGAGCCTATTCTAGTTGCATTTTGCTTGTGATGCATTAGCTATCTTAACATGAACTAGAATCATGCATGATTACTAACATGTTCTTGTTTTGGCTTGGAGTACATTGTAAGTGTTTTCTTTTGCTTTAGCATCTTGCATGTATGTGAGTGTTAACATGAAAGCATGCTTGCCATGAGGCTAACTGCTTAGTTGGTATAACTGCCTGAATGCCTGTGGGTGAAGGGTGGATTGCTTGAGTTGGAATAACTCGTTGAAATCCGTGTTTTAGCCTACTTGTGAGTAGCAAAATTCAAACTATCTTTCAAACGAGCAGATATGCAATGCTTTGTTCCAAATTAGGCGATCTAGTCTATACTTTTGTGTTGTGCGTATCACATAGTAAGATTAGCTAATTAATCGAAATAAGAATGCATAATGTTTTCAAAACTAGATATCATGGTTAGTAAAGGCCGATCTTTGATCGGGCGAGAGGGGGTGCTCATAGCTGACCTTCCCCAATCGTACCCAAGTTCTCGAGCTTAGGCAACTTTGGTGATGACGAACACGTGGCCTTAGGCAACGAGTTAGGGTTTCCTAAATTCTGCCAAAATAAAATATTTAGGTGGCGACTCTGTATCTGGCAAAGCAGTCCATGTTTGGCACTTCTTTACAAAAATCTGTTTTCCAAAACGATTTGCCGAATTTGGACTCTTTGGTGATTTATCAGTCTTGCATTGCACATTGCGAGATCAGATTAAGAACCGACACAAATTGAGTCCGAACTGTAGCATGAGGCCCCCCGAGGGCGCGTCTACATCAGCTAGAGCACCATTTGACATTGACAGCATTCCCAACAATTAAAGACAGAAAATTGATTGATTGGGTAGGGATGTAAATGAGTCGAGTGGAGCCAAACAATAAGTTGTTCAAGTTTGACTTGAACTTAAAAATTTTCAAAATTTTTTCTAACTTGACTTGTTTACCTTCGAGCTTTCAATTGAACTAGTAATGAGCTAAGTATGAATAGCTTGGTTTTTGTAGTATATAACTAAGGCATCGTTTGGGAAGTTGGCTATTTTAGTTGGCTATTTTAGTAGGCTAAAATATTTGTTTTTGGAAAGATGGTTAGATTTTTTTTAGTTGGATGTCATGTTTGTAAGAGAAAAAGTGAAATGGTTATAGATTTGATGTAACATTTTGTCTCATTGGTTATTTTAGCCTATTTTATATTTTTTTAGATTTTAGCCCAAAAAGCGAAAAATAGTATTTGCCAAACAAAGCCTGAGCCAAGACAATTAGTAAGTTATCCAAGCCCGACTTAATGAGTTTTAAAATATATTCCAAATAGACTTGCTTCCGTAAGGAGTCAATCTGAAATGGCATTTGACAAACCGAATATGAGTCGAGCTCAAAGTAGCTTGAGTCATATTATGGCCTACGTTTTGGTGGCTAAAAAACGTGCATAAATTATTATTTTTTTAAATGAAAAAGAAAATTTATATATCAACTCCTATTGGTAGCTCGAAAAAGGCGTGGCTCGAATGGCCCGACACTAAAACGACGCCGTTTTGGTGTTTTTTTTTTTTTCCCGTTGTTTTTCAGAAGATGAAGAAGAAGAGAAGAAGAAAAAGAAAGGAGAAGAAGAAGAAGGGTCTGCTGCGTTGCTGGGTTTCATCAACATAAAAAAAAATAAATAAATAAATAAATTGTTGATCAACATTAACAAATTTTTTTCAGAACAAATTTTTTTTTCATCAACAAATTGCAACAACATCATCATCATCTTCATCAAAAAAAAAAAAAAAATTCCCTGGGTCTGCAGATCCGGATCAACATCATCAACATCTTCATCAACAAATTGCAACAACATCGTCATCAACAAATTGCAACAACATCATCATATTCATCAACAAAAAAAAAAAAAATTCCCTTTCATCCTCAAATCCAGATCTACTGGAAAGGGGAAAAAAAAAATTAGAGAAACAGAGGGCCGCCGATCTTCCTTCTCCTCTTCTCTCTTCCTCTTCTCTCTCTCTCTCTCCCCTCGTCTCTTCCCTTTGTATTTGAATGCATAGAGAAAGAAAGAAAAGGAAAAAAAACCCAAAACGACGTCGTTTTGGGTATTCCAGCCAATTTCGAGCCAACAATTTCGAGCAACGGATCATTTTTCTCGTCGATCAAGCCCGATTACGCGACTGATTGGTCTTAATTAAGAATTTAATTAAATATAAATTGTATTTTATTTAGGACACTTAGCTAGAACTTCTATTGGCTTAATCTTAGATATTTTTGGTTAAAAATATATTATTTGTCCAAAAGGGATGTCAATTTTTTCAAAATCTACCTATCTTATATATAAACTAGCGTATGCCCGTGTAAATAATGTAAACATTAGAATATGACATACTTGCAATGGGAGTTTAATAAATGGCAGAATATGACATACTTGCACCAAATAGCATTTTCAGTTGCAGCAAGCCACCAATTGTGAACTAATAATAGCTCATAGTTTAATCAATGGGAGTTTAATAAGAGATTAAAGAAAACAACACTACCATCAGAGATAATTTTCAGCATCATAACAGTTAAAGACAGAACCACTTAAAAAGTGTGATTCTAACCCAAGAACGAAAATGTTTGTTTATCCCGAACATGCACTACAATCAAAACATAAGAGATCAGCATTTTCAAAGGTTTCTGGACTCAATAATAAACCAAAAAAATCTCACAAACCTCACATCTCTCAAAACATTGAATAAACAGTCAAAAACCCAGAAATCGCACCTTCACAAATACAAACCTGAAAATTATACAATCCTGCCTTAATTCGATTCAACAAATACAACTTTTTAGAAATTTTTTTGAAGAATGCCCCATGAAATTCTAAACAAACCCCAAGAATTCTAAATAAACTACAGACTACCTGAATTACTGCCACATTGGAAACACATTTTCGATTTGAGTAATTAACTCTTTCAAAAAATAAAAGTACTATTACCAAACACAGATTTTTCATTTCTGGAACAGATATTGCAAGGAGAGAACACAATGTAAAATCTAAAAACACCCAATAAAACAATAACAAAAAGGCAAAGTTGTAAGCAACTACTTAAAAATTAGAACCCCAAAAAAAGTAGATGAACAGATGAAAGAAAGAAAGAACTTAAAAACAGATGAATTAAGAACTTAAAAATTAGAACATAAACAAAACTTAAAAAACACCCAAAGTCTTTGCTCATTAAAACAATGATTAAAAACAAAAGCATGCACACAAAATCAATTTTACTTGGAACATTGATCTGAACGAAAGGAATGTCTATGGTTGAAACCCTTTGACGGGATTACTAGCTTCCAGTCTTCTGTTTGAGAATTTGATCTAAAGGTACATGCATTCGAAAGAGAAAGGAAATAGAAATTAGGGTAAAAATCAAAACATCAAATCCAAAACTAAAATTGAGAGCGAATACTCACTGTCTCGTGGATAAGATCCGAACCGAAACTTTGCTGATACAATGATGCTTTATTTGGTTTCAGATTAGATGATAAAATGTAATAGACAAAGCATACCTATATATATAATGAACAGCCATCAGCCAAACCATGCCCATACATGAATAACTTACAAAGCAAGACCATAATGAGGAGTTTACGCAAACCATATCTATATAATATTCATGAACCCAATTAAATTCCTTCAGATCTTGAAAATGAGACTGCCTTATTGTTTTTCAAAACCTCAGTTAATTTATTGTGATGTAGCATATTAAAATTCAGATTATGATGCTTCCTAATCAACTAATAAAGTGTTATGTGATATTATACCAAAGCACACAACATAGAAAAACTAAATACTGTCCAAAAAATGTAAACAAATTAAAACCCATTTAAAAAATATAACCCATCAAGTATTAATTCATATCCAAATCCTTTAAAAAAATTAAATCCATTTAAGAAACATAATGTTAAGATTAAATTGAATAAATTTCATTTTAATCCAGATGATAAATTACATTAAACTGGATAAATTACATTTTATCTAATAAATACCTATCTATTATTGCAGAACATTTACAAATGATAATATTAAATTTTTTAAAAAAAAATTGTACACTAAAAGCAAATTGAACAATTTAATTCCCAATGGAAGCCAAGCAACATATTAAAGAAGTAGGATACCTTTAAATTATGCGTAATATTAGGAGACTTAGCACGTGTTTTCTATAAAATATTCACTTTCCCTGAATTGAATAGGATTATTAATTGGCAGTTTATCAATTATGAAACAGTTGAACAGAGTACTTAAATGGTTGGGTTTCACAAAGAATGAAGCTGATTCTCAAGTAAAATGGGCTGCTGTAAATACTCTATTAATATTAGTTCGTCATCAGGAAGCTCGATGCAGAATAGCAGAAGCCATGGCTTTGGGAAAGTCCGTTGGCTCTTGCATTGATATAATAGAGAACACATTAATTGACAAAGAAACATAGATATATTATTACCTTTTGTTTCTGCCAAAACTATGTGTTAGTTGGACAGATCAAAGAAAAATCTTTCAAAGCCTTCTAGTCAGAGTTTAAAACTTGCTCCACATATTGTGCAAATTTTATGAGAAATCAAGAAACCTAACAAATTACTAATGCAATTCAATTACCCATAAAGCCATAATAGATTTTTAAAAAGAAAAACCAAAAAGAGAAAAACCATTGTACATCACATAATTTAATTTTAAAATTATTTGAAAATAAATAAACAAATAAAGAACGCATCTAATTTCGTACCTATCCCAATTTGAAACAAATGAGTTAATATGTAATCATTATTTTGGTGGGTTTGGCGTTTTTCATTATAAATTATTTGTTTTATTTATTTCTCAAATAGCAGTCTTTTTTTAATTAAACACATGAACTATCCCAATTTGAAACAAATGAGTCCCGGACATTGCCATGATCGAACCATACCTATTTATCGCGAAGCCGCCACAGATGAGAGAGAAAGGTAAAGAGAGAGGTCAAAGATAGAGTAAAGTCGGGTTTCACAAAGAATGAAGCTGATTCTCAAGTAAAATGGGCTGCTGTAAATACTCTCTTAATATTAGTTTGTCATCAGAAAGCTCGATCCAGAGTAGCAGAAGCCATGGCTTTGGGAAAGTCCGTTGGCTCTTGCATTGATATAATAGAGAACACATTAATTGACAAAGAAATATAGATATATTATTGCCTTTTGTTTCTGCCAGAACTATGTGTTAGTTAGACAGATCAAAGAAAAATCTTTCAGAGCATAATGCAGATCATGAGTCATAAACTGACCCCATTTGTTTCGTATGTCGTCCAGCTTATATTGTCATTTTGTTTTTCTTTTTTTACATCTAGATCATTTCCCCTTAGGCGCCCAAGTCTCATTCACTTTTAAGTACATGTTAGCATAGCTTCTAAGGTGATTCCTTTTTTGTTTTTGTTTTTTTCTTGTAACGTCTAACGTGATGTTTGGGTGTCAAATTATCTGGATTCAATTTTCATGTTGAAGCACACATATGTTCTGATAAATGCTGTATGAAATTACTTTTCATGTTGACCCAAATTTCAGTTACTTGTCCTCAAATTTGGGTCTTCTAAAATTTCAGCTTCAATTCTTATTTTTTTGCCTAAAATTTCAACACACTGAAAATTCATCAACAAAAGAACCAAAAACAAAACAATTAATGATAATAGGCAAAACTCATGAAGCCGTAACCTGATAAATACCTGATATTGCCAAATCTTCTCGTACTCAGCTCCTACAAAGATTGTAAAAAGAAAAATAAATCAATTGAATTGAATTGGGTCTTCTAAAATTCACTACTACAAAAATAGTTAAAGATCACACTTTGACAAAAAAAAAAAGATCTCACTTTTATTGGAAGTGTGATAAAAAAAAATTAGATTGATATTTTAATCACATTTAATTTGATTGAGTGTGATAATATTTATTTTTTTTGTCACTTTTCAATTAAGTGTGATTATATATATATTTTTTTTAATCACACCTTCTAATTAAAAGTGTGATTGTATATACACTACTACTTTTTAATCACACTTTTTAAACAAGTGTGATTATATATATATTTTTTAATCACACATTCTAATTAAAGTGTGATTGTTTATATATTTTTTAATCACACCTTTTAATTAAAGTGTGATTATATATACACTACTACTTTTTAATCACGCTTTTTAAGTAAGTGTGATTATATATATATATATATATATTTTAATCACACATTCTAATTAAAGTGTGATTGTTTATATATTTTTTAATCACATCTTTTAATTAAAGTGTGATTATATATATATATATATATTTTTAATCACATATTCTAATTAAAGTGTGATTATTTTATATTTTTTAATCACACCTTTTTAATTAAAGTGTGATTATATATACACTACTACTTTTTAATCACACTTTTAAAGTAAGTGTGATTATATATATATTTTTTAATCACACATTCTAATTAAAGTGTGATTATTTATATATTTTTTAATCACACATTCTAATTAAAGTGTGATTATATCACTACTACAAAAACAGTTAAAGATCACACTTTTATTAGAAGTGTGATAAAAAAAAAATTAGATTGATATTTTAATTATACTTAATTTAATTGAGTGTGATCATATTTATTTTTTATGTTACTTTTTAATTAAGTGTGATTATTTATATATATATATATATATATATTAACCACACTTTTTAATTAAATGTGATTATATGTATATTTTTAATTAAGTTTTGAAAAGAGTTTTGATTTATGTGTTTGGTTACGAGTTTTGAAAAGTAATGATTATATTTTGAATTGAGTTTTGAAAAATGGATGTAGAATTATGATTTGAAAGGTCAAAACAAACACCATACTTAAATCAATGGGTGGAACTATGACCACCACCACTACTGCCACTACTACTACCATTACCTCTTATCCACCATCACCACCACACCACTACTACAACTGCTACTACCATTACCTCTCCTCCACCACCGCCACTCTATCTCCTCTACCACTACTACAACTTCACCACTAATTTCCTTCGCCATCACCACTACCACCACCACCTCTTGTCCACCACATTCACCACTACTACCACTCTTTCTTCTCTGCCACTCTCATTTTAGTAACAAAAAAAAAAGGGCCGTAAAAAAATATTTTTCATTGACCAAAAAAAAATTAACTTTATTTTTAATGGAAAATATTTTTCATTAAAATATTACCCTTACTTCTACCAAAAAAAAAAAAAAAAAAATCATTAAAATAAATATGAAACAAATAAATTTTCAACCTTAGTAACTAAAAAAATAAAATATTTTTTTTTTCATTACCCCTACTCATCACTCTTTGCCTTTATATCTATGTCTCTCTCTCTCTCTCTCTCTCTCTCTCTCTCTCTATCCCACACTGTGCTCGCGTTGCTCACTCTTTCCATCCCCTCTTATTGAATTATCGATGTCCCTCTTGATTATCGATCTCTTTCTCTCTCTCTCTCTCTCTCTCTCTCTCTTCTTTCAATCGCTCATCTCTCATTTCTCTTAATCACTTGTCGAAAGAGAAAAAGGTCAAAAAATGAAATGGGCCTCTCTCTCTCTCTCACACACTCATCACTCTTCTCCCTAGCTCTCTCATCTCTCTCTGCTCCCTATCTCTCTTGCTCATCTTTCTTTTCTCTCTCTCTCTCTCTCTCTCTCTCTATGTCTCTCTCTATATCTCTTGTTCGTCTCTTTTTGCTGTTTCTCTCTCTCTCTTTTTGTCTATCTCTCGCTTATCTTGTTTCTCTCTTCTTTTTTTCTCTGTGTGCGTGTGTGTCTCTCTCTCTCACTCATCACTATTCTCTCTAGCTCTCTCATCTCTCTTGCTCATCTTTCTTCTCTCTCATTCTCTCTTTATATCTCTTGTTCATCTCTTTTTACTGTCTTTCTCTCTCTCACACTCATTTTGTTTCTCTTTTTTACTTTTATTTTTATTTCTCTCTCTCCCTCATCTCTCTTCTCTCTCAATCGTTCATTTCTCTCATTCACACTCATATTTTTCTCTGAGCCCATTGTTGTTGAAAGAGAAAAAAGTCAAAAAATGAAATGGGTCTCTCTCTCTCTCTCTCTCTCTCTCTCTCTCTCTCTCTCTGTGTCTCTCGCTCATCTAGCTTTTCCCTCTCTTTCACTCATCTCTCTCAAAAAATGAGTTTACGTTGGTTTTTAAACAAAAATCTATAAATTTGACTAACAATTTTTTTAATTAATTGTTTTTTCAAATAATTTTTTTAATTATTTTTTTTAAATAATTTTTTTCAAATAAAATTTTTTCAATTAATTTTTTTTCCAATTAAAATGTGCATGATCTCATTGTCATAAATAATAAAAAAATAAATATAAATATTTTAGACTTGGATAAAAATATTTTATAGTTTATAATTTTAATTTTTTAAAATATTTTGTTCAAACGCATTTATAATTTATATTTTTTAAAAAAAGTAAATAAAAATTAATTTATAAAATTTTTGTAAACATAAATTAAAAATATAAATGTTATCAAACCGTACCTTAAATTTTCATTTGAGCCAGTTATGCTTGATGTGGCAAAAAAAAAAGCACAAAATCTGATTCCCGCTCGTTTTTCCCCCCCTCAACCAAAAATCTCCAAATCTCAAATCCCTAATTTTTGAACCAAAAATCCCCATCATCTCCATCTTGCGACTGTAAGCATGGCAGACGATGGCGTTGAGCGACTGGGTTAAGGAGCCTCACCCTTTTGTTTCTGTGCATAATACATGTTGATACCTCATAATACATGCATAATACTAGATTTGCAATATTTAATTCAACAAATTTACAAAATTAAACGGTTCTTATCATCAAAAATGAATTCTACACTGAGTCTACCAAACCTAAGAACTCCCATAATAAAATGATAAGTTAAGAAAAACCAAATCCAAAATTCAAAATCTACTCCAACACCTGACAAAAGCTCAAGCTAAAAAATATATAAACCGTTGGATCACCTAGGGATGATAAATCGACGGTCAAAAATCAAAGTTTGACTGAAGTACGAATTAGGTTGGAATGATTGGCTTTGATAACGACTTTGACCGTAGAAAAATTGAAAAAAACAAGAGAGAGAGAGAGAGAGAGAGAGAGAGAGAGAGAGGGGGAAGCTGGTGGTGTTGTTGGTGCATTGGTGTCTTTTTCGCAAATTCCTATCTCTGTTGAATGAAGTAGAGGAGAAAGATTGGAGAGCCATGGCTTTCTCTCTCTCTCTCTCTCTTATTGATCAAGAAATTTAGGGAGAGAGACAAATTAGGGTTTCGTTTCAGAAACCATAATGAATGTCATGCGTCACCTCAAGAGCATCGCTTCTGGCCGCTCCTCTATTTCCGATCTTGTAATTCTCTCTCTCTCTCTCTCTCTCTCTCTCTCTCTCTATATATATATATATATGTATAATATGTGTGTGTACAAAATGCATATATATGGATGCTTATGTGTAAATAAAACAAAGGAAAATGAATTCAAAGAAAGGAAAGGAAAGAAAATTTTGAATCTTGTGATTTGGGTTGTGGTTGTTTCAGGGCTGATACATATAGTTGTTTAGATTATTTTTTTCCCCTGCATTTTCTTGTATAATAAAATTGAGCGATATTTTCATTATATATGTATGTGTATTTTTGTATATGAATTATCTGCATTTATACAGCATATACACACATTTTTGTTATTATTTGTTCCACCTTTTGATCTGTCGACCGGATTTTTATGTTGCGTAATTATTGATTGTTTCCCCCCCTTTTTTTTTCCTTCCCGTTCTTGTCCACTTCGTTTGGATTGGGTGGTTTTGGTGAGAAAAGGAGAGAAATGGTGAGAAAGACAAATCTCTCAAACCTGAAGTGGTGAAATTTGATATCTGAATGTTGAGTATTTATCAACAACAAAAAAATCTGAATAGTTTATATAAAGGATCACATAATGTATTCCACATGGTGATTGGATGCCAGTTTGAAAGGAGTTTGGGTGCGTGAAGCTAAAAAAGAAGGGTGCAATAACACTACTCATCATTTTTTTAGTGTTCATTGTGATCAAATTTTTATTTTTATTTTTATTTTATTTTATTGTTTTTGCGTGTGGTAGGTAAGCAGTTTAGATATACGCAAAAAATAAACATTACAATGAGGCTCAATACACCCCCATAGGGGACAATAAAGATATTTGAGTAAGCCATCAAAACAAAGCATTCAAAGACCTAGTGATAAAATAACTCTCACGATAAAACAAACTCTCACAACTCAAGAGCTAGGCCAAAGAGACAAACAACATGCAAAGTTAGAGGACAACACTTATTATTCATAGAAGGTATACAACTAGATTTGTAACGCCCTCAAATAACAACAGTAAACCCATCCATATAGAGACATGAATTGATACATAAAAGTCCACATTCATCTATTCATCAGAGTATTTCATTACAAAAGTATTACATGGTTACAACAGAAGCAAATGCCTTACGGGCTTACAACTTTCCAAGTTAACACTTGGTTACAAAAGAGGGTGCTAGCTTAAATACACAACAGAAGTATGACTGCCTCTAGCCTCCCAAGCTATGTCCTCAGAGATGGCATGCTACCTGTACCTGAAAATGATGTTCCCATATAGGGTGAGCCACAGCCCAGTAGAAATATACTAAACCGACTATGAACAATGCCTAAAAGATTAGCAACTGATAGATGGTCAATACTTACACTTCCATTTACATCTTATTAAAATTCCATGACAGCCAAGTCTATGTTACAATTCACTTTTCATTTTTTTTCAACTTTGAGTTTGAAAACAAGGTTCAATACTTTGGCCAAAACATTTGATGAGATTATAGTTCATCACTAGAACACTTTCGAAATCCAAGGTGGATACACATTTTGGTGTTGTATCAATAACACATAAACTACTTCCATACTTCACAAACAATGATGATATACATTTTAGTGCTATATCAAATCAAACAAACTTTTCAATAGATAAGCATATGAGCTATATCACTACTACAACAGATAAGCATATGAGCTATATCAATACTTCAACAGATAAGCATATGACCTATATCAATACTACAACAGATAAGCATATGAGCTATATCAATACTACAACAGATAAGCATATGAGCTGTATCAACATTCCAATACATAAGCATATGAGCTGTATCAACATTCCAATAGATAAGCATATGAGTGTAGACACCCCATTTTTGACCGACCTTGAGACTCAGACGTCACCAGTTGAGCGCTTGGTGATACTGCATATTGTGCTCGTCCAGAAGTTTCAGAGTCTCGGCTGCGAGCCTTGCCTCCGGACTTCTGAACTCTTTTGTGCTTTGCCTCGGTTTGCGAACCAGGCTCGGTTTTCTCTGTTTCTTTTCCTGAGGGGAGGGAGAGGTCCTGTAGACCATCTCTCAGTGGCTGTAGGCTACGTTTTGCGGTCGTAGGCCATTTTGCCCGTTTGGAGTCCGGTTTTCGGTTTTTCGAAGCCGTTGGCCGTGTGCCTCGGTTCGGGACCGCTTAACCACCTCCATTTGCTCTGGTTTTTGGCATGCATCTTATTTACTCCCTTTTGAGGGACACTGAGGTCTGAGAGACCCACTTCGGGGTTGAATGCCACTTTCGGTGCTTAACAGGCAGTTTCGGGGCCCCGAACTGCGCGTTCTGGCCCCCGAACATTCGTTTTGGATCGATTTTCGTTCATTTTTGGCAGGTACCTCTGTTTCATCACCAGGAAGGCCGTAGAAGGGTGGGAGGCCAGTAATTGTTTCAGCAACCAGTTATACTCCTCCGGCGCCCTCCGATGCCCGTTTTTCTCACTTCCAAGCCAATGTTGACCACCCTTGGACCATTTTCTTGAACATCTAACCACATATTTGTGTTGTACACACATGGGAGGACACCAAAAGTTGGTGGCCAGCCAGTAATTCCACCTGACCCTTTTGAACCCTTCCTAAAAATGGCCTATTCTCTCTTCTGTTTTGCAGTTGACAATTTTGAACCACAGGGTTGTGTTGAGGGCACCTGGGAGGACACCAATTTGTGGTGGCTGGCCATTAATCTCACTTGACCTTTTTGACCCTTGGCCGGCCGGCCACCTGCAGCTCCAAAAGTTGGCCGGCCATGATCCTCAGGGTGTGTACATTCCAGCTGTATACTTTTTTCCCCCCAAAAACCTGTATCCGGAGGACAACCTTTTGGGGGGGAAACGTGATCCATTTCCCCCCCACTTTTTCCCTCCTTTTCTGGAAAAAATTGCTTAGAGGCTCTTGCATGCATGTCTCCCTCCATCTCTCTCATTTCCTTCAAAAAACAACCAAGTCCTATCATTTTTACACACCATCACCTAGCACCACACCACCACTTCCATTTCTAGCAGCTTGGAGGTCTTCTTAGAGGCTAAGAGGTAGCAAATTTGGTCCAAGAAGTTGCTAAAGATTGGTCTACAAGGGTGAGTTACCGTTTCCCTCTTTCTAGCTCATTTTTTGCAACATTTCTTAGCCTCTCTTTCTTGTATATCTGAGCTCCGGCCATAACTGAAAGTAGTGTTTTTTTGAGCTCTATTTCATGTTTCATTAAGGGACTTTTGTCATTTGAGGTACCCATCTTGCACTTGCTTCATTATCCCTCTTGTATGCCATAATCTTGCATAGTATTTTTGGCCTATGTGTGGTCTGTTTTGGAGCATGATGTAAACTGTAGATAGGCTTATTTTGCGCCCTTATTCAACATTGAAGAAGGGCTAATCACTGTTTGGGACCTCCATGTGCCACTTGTCATTATACCTCTCTTTGGTCCCCATTTTTGCATGATTTATTAGCCTCTTAAGATTCTGTTTTTGAGCTCTTTTCAGAACTGAAAACAGTCTTATTTTGACCCATTATTCATGTTTCATTAAGGGTCTTTCATGGTTTGAGGCATATTTTATATACTTTGTGTTATATCTCCCTTTGAGGCTTCATTTTGCATAGCATTTTGAACATATTTGCATACTGTTTTGGGTCCGGCCCTCAACTAAAAAATGCATTATTTTTTGCCCCTATTCAACATTGTTGAAGGGCCCCTTTGTGTTTAAGGCCAGAAACCACCAGTTGCTTCTTTGGCCATCTTTTGGCCCATTTCTTGCATGAGAGTTTAGCCATACCTGTGCTGGTTTTTGTGGTTTGCCATAAACTGTAAAAGATCATATTTTGGGCCCCTCTTCAACTTTGTTGAAGGGCCCTAATCTGTTTTGGGTCAGCAGCTGTGAGTTGTTTCTTTACCTCACATTTAGGGCCATTTTTGCATGCTAGTTTTTCCATATTTGTGCTTGCTGTTTGGCCATGCTTTAAACTGTAAACATGCTTGTATTGGGGCTGCCTAGCTTTTGTCTTCATACTTAATGTTCAAATTATGCATGCATTGCATAGCTACAGGCCATTTCATGCGCCAAAATTCATGTTTCGGGACTCGTTCCATACATCGGGTGTCATTTCGCCTTGTTTCGGGGCTGTTTTCCCCCTCATTTTGCTACTGATTTTTGCATGTTTGCATATCATATTCCATGTCTTTGCCATGTCTCATTAGAGTGGCATGTCAGTGCCTGAGGGTCGGTCCTTGGTTTGCGTGCACGCGTGCACGCATTTCGAGTTATCTTATTTTCATCTGATGGCCATCTACATGAGTGTGGCTGAGGCTCTCTCATGTTGGTGTAAGCCCATTATTGCATTGCGTATGCCATTTCATCCATAGCATTGTGTATGCTCGATTGTGTATTACCTCGTGCAGCGTGTATGCCATTCCATAACATTGTGTATGTTAGGATTGTATCTTAGTTGCATTTCATGCATATCATGCATGTTGCATCGTGTTCGGGATAGGAGTTAGCCCGGGCACGGGAAACGAGGTGCATTTCATACTCCGAGTGACGGAATGTGTCTCAATTCCCCAGTCACCGACACTCCGGATTATCCATGATGGAGTTAGGTTTTAGTTGAGTTTTCATGTGCATTCATTCTATATTGAGTTGCACATTTCGATTCCTCGGCCATCATGCATCGAGATGCATGATTGGTGGCACGAGGATCGAGGCATGCATACATTTGTGAAAATACATTGCTATGCCCCTTTCCTGCTCTCTGTTGCAGCAAATCAAGAATCAGCGGTCTTCCGAGGCTTGGCACGCATTTCAAGAACAGGTGCAAACAGAGGCTAATTGGGGCATCCTAGTGGATTTTCGCGCAAGGCAGCCTAAACATACATCATTCATCAGAATCAAGGCAATCCCTTGCTTGCACGCCAGTTTTACAACTTTCTTAGTTAATTTGTAAATTAATTAGGAATTTGTACATTATTTGGACTGTATTATTTGGACTGTAATATTCTTTTATTCAGGACTGTATATTTATTCGGACCCTCTGTGCGAGGGCATAATTGTAATAAGTGTGGGTGAGTGTGATGTATGTCTTCCAACCCCACGTCTTTCTTCCCTTTTATTTACCTGCTTATGATGGTTAGATTAGGGCATATTTCAATTAGCATACAGTATGATAGCATGTTTGCATTCATTCATCTGTTTCGCATGCACCGGGCTCGGCGCATCATACTAACTGCATTTGTATTTCAATTCCAAGTTGAATACATGTTAGCTGTAGCATTTCATATGCCATGTTTAGAATAGCCAAGCCTGCTATAGTTGCATCTTTGCATGTGTTGCATTAGGCAATCCTGTGTATCTAGGATCATACATGGATTTCTAATGAGTTTTTGTTTTGGCTTGGAGTACTCGGTGAGTTTTATGCTTTAGCATCCTTGCATGCGTGTGAGTGATTGCCATGAATAGCATGCTTACCATGAGGCTAAATGCTTATGTGATATAACTGCCTGAATGCCTGTGGGTGAAGGTTGGGTTATTTGGATTGGAACAAATCATTAACTGTGAGTTTTAAGCCCACTAGATAGTGGCAAAACCATCTTTTCTTAAGCCCACCCGAGGGTGCCAAAATCTGCATTTTAAGCCTACTTGCGAGTAGCAAACTATCTTTCAAAAACAAACATAAAATGTTTTGTTCCAATTCAGGCGACCCAGTCTATACTTGTATGATGTGCGCATCACATAGTAATCTAGGCTAATAACCAGAATAAGAACACACAATGTTTTCAAAAATAGATATCATGGTTAGTAGAGGCCGATCTTTGATCGGGCAAGCGGGGGTGCTCACGAAGTGACCTTCCCCAATCGTACCCAAGTTCCCGAGCCGAGGCAACTTTGGTGATGACGGACACGTGGCTTTAGGCAAACGAGTCAGGGTTTCCTAAATTTCCCAAAAATAAAATATTTAGGTGGCGACTCTGTATCTGGCAAAGCAGTCCATGTTTGGCACTTCTTTCAAAAAATCAGTTTTTCTCAAAACGATTTGCCGGATTTGGACTTTTTGGTTTCAGACTTAGAACCGTGACATTTGAGAGTCCTGAGCTGTAGTGACCCCAAATGAACGGAACGGGAGCTCATCCCTCCCGGGGCGTTCGGGGACGTCTACAGTTTCTGGCGACTCTGTTAGGGAGTTAGAGAACTTGACTCGAACTTATGATATCTTGTTTTGATTACACTTATGTGTTTCTTTGCATTGCATGTGCATTGGTGCGCCTAGGACACCGTGTTTGCCATCTGCTATTCCTGAACGGTTTGCCGGAGGCTTGTCTTGTCAAGGCATGACCATAAGGCTGACCGGTTGTGGGCTCTTCCAGTATGGGAACACAAACCCCGGTTTTACCGGGGCACCCTCTTTGACCATTCGACCTAGTGCATATTCGGATCCATAGTGACTATTCCAAACTAGGACAGGTTGCTTACCCGTTTATAGGTTGTTTGAAACCGCTGTGTGCGTAGTGAAACCCTAGATCCTAACAAAATAGGACAGGGAAACTCTACCCCAACATAGGGGTGTTTTGGCTCTCACTTATCTGGTATGTGCTTTAGAGTGCGTCTCTACAGGAATGCATGTATCAGTTTGCAAGTCTGGACATCAAGCCTGCGGGCATTACTATCAGTATTTGGGAGTCAGCTTTACCTGTGGGTATCAGACTCAGATTTTGGGCAAAATTTTGGGGCAGAATTCAGTAGAGAGTACACTCACTCAGCTTTGCTCATGTGGGTTATCATGAAATCAGGCTAAGGTGCTGTCTGTTTCCTCTTTTGCTAGGTAGTCTTGGAACCATAGCTTCAGAAGGCTCCGTTATCCCCCGAGGTTCATCGAACTTGTGCTGATAGACTTTGTCAGGTCAGAGATTCAGTTCAAGGGCAATCAGTGTTCCTTTGCCAGAGGCAGGGTAAAAGGGCTAGTCGGGCACAAATCACCAGTTCAGCAGTTACCAGATCAGTGGCCCTTATCCACCCCACTAGTGAACAGTCAGGCTGAGGTCTCAGTTTCTACTACAGGGATAGATACCGGTCAGTCAGATGGATCAGCAGAACACGTCAGGGATGGAGGCAACGATGCGCCAGATGCAAGAAAGTATGAAACTCATGCAGCAAGATGCTATCCGTCAAGCGGAATTCTCCAAGCAGCAAGCTGCAATCATGGCTCAGCAGGCCGAGCTCATCACCAAGCTACAACAGCAAAGCGGCATGTCCGCTTCACAAGAAGTTCCTCCCCGGCAGGAGCTCCAGCACCTGGGGAGACGCCAAATGTCCAGGAAGGTATGGACATTCCGGTAGGGCCGGCTCCGCCCCCAATTTTACCCCAACTATCCAAAACACCTACCAATCTACCGGACTCTCCCTTCGAGTTCGAGGTCAACCCCACAACGTTGAAGTTGAGCAAGCTTGAAAAGTTGTTCAAGAAATCCCAGGGGGTAAAGTCCATCCCGGACATTGAGGATGGGTACACCGACGCAGCTGTAACTCTACCGGACAGGTTCAAGATGCCTCACATCGACCGTTTTGACGGGTTAGGGGATCCCATAGTCCACCTGAGTTTGTTTTCAGATGTTCTGCGCCCGATGGGCTTGACAAGATTACAGAAGCTCTCACTTTTTGGCAGGACCCTGTCAGGTATTGCGGTCATCTGGTATGCCAAATTGGAGGATTCAGTGAAACGAAGCTGGGAGGAGATGGCCGAGGCCTTCGTCGCACAATATTCATACAATACCCAAATCGAGATTACGACCCGTGATCTTGAGACAACAAGGCAAGAGCCTAAGGAGAGTTTTTCTGATTTCGTAGCCCGCTGGAGGGCCAAGGCTTCAATGATGACCCTTAGGCCCACTGACAAAGATCAAATTCGGATGATTGTGCGCAATCTCCAGCCCAAGCTAATGCAGAAAATGATCGTGCTCCCCTTCCCTACCTTTTCGGACTTGCATGAGATGGGAGTACAGATCGAGGATGCTATGAAGCAAGGCCTCATTGACCAGGAGAAGGAGCAGCCCAAGAGGACATTTACCCGCAATTCGAATGTGACCACCAGCGGTGACGCAGCTGCAAGATCTTCCGAAGTGGGCATGGTCGCCACCACCACACCAAGAGCAGCCACCCCCTTTGTTGAAGCATCCACTTCAAACCCCTAAACTTCAGACTATCTACCCCGAGGCAAGAGGGTTTTCACCCCACTCTATATGTCTTTGTCTAAAGCCCTGGGGGTCCTACTCAGGAAAGGACATCTGAAACCGTTAGAGCAACGGCCTCTACCTGATCCTCGCCCTCCAAAACATGACCCGACTAAGTACTGTGCTTTCCATTAACAAACCGGTCATGACACCGACAGTTATGTCCGTCTCCGCCACGAGATACAAAATTTGATTGACAACGGGGTCATCCCCGCACCAGGTCCTGCAAAGTCTATCGGCACTTGATCAGTGAACTTATGGGGGATAATGTGATGTGATCGAGGGATGAACCATCTGCGGTCGGTGCTCAGTTTACTCCTGATGCGGCGTATGGCACGCACTGTTTCGAGCATTTGTGAATGCTAGTTTTTGTACTTTCTGACTGGGGTATTGGGTCAGTCTTGTTGTTTTGTTTTGAGTCTGTCTTTTTGTTTTGAGTCAGTCTCTTTTTGTTTTGGGTCTGTCTTGTTGTATCGAGTCAGTCCTGTTGTATAGGAGTCTGGTGATTCCGGGGGGTGTTACCTAGGGCGTCACCACTTTGTTTTGTGTTTATCTTTTCATTTTGTTTTGAGTCTGTTTCTGCCAGGGAACCAGTTGTGCCGACAGATTTGAATAAAACAGCAGTGATCTTCATGCTCTCGCATTTGCTTCGGCCATGCGCCAATTGTGCCAGAAAGTTTGAATGAAACGGCAGTACTTTTCGCCTACTCTTCTGCACCCCAAAATCATTGCATTGACCTAAGTTTTTCAAAACTTTTTGAACACTGCGGTGAAAACGAAGAGGGAGGAATTCCTCGGGATTTACAAAACTTTGATCAAACTGAGAGAAAGAGAGGCATGCTAAGCCCTTAATGAATCAAATCATGCTTGTTAGTGTGAGTACTGGGAAGGATCCTGGCTTGATCCAGATAGGTTCTACACTGTCTTCAGCGCGAGTGACTGGTCGCTTTCTTAAAAGATTTCAAAAAATGTTTTGCGCGGTCCTGCAAAGACCTGTGTAGAATCGCTCTTGAGATTGTGCAGCTTAGGATCGCTCTCAGCCTCGAGACTCGACCCCTCATTTTCAAACCTTGGACTTAAATTCAGAATGTTCAATGGCCAATCACAATATGGGGCCTGTGTGGCTAGATTCAAAGCAGCCCTCGAACAAGGGGCAAGAAAGTTAGATCAAGAAGATCAGATGCGATCAAAGGAAGCTTGTGAAGCTCAATCAAAAGCACCCCTCGAACTAGGGGCAAAAGAATTTCAAATGTGCTCGAAGAACCGAAGATGGGTTCTTCAGCGAATCAATACAGCAGCCGTTCTCCTGGATTCAGACGACTTCAGGATCTCAAAACCATTGGACCTGGACGAAGCTACACTTTTACCCTTGAGAGGCTCGCTGGGCCGAAAACCCGAAAGGGCGACCCAGGCAAAAGTTAGAGCAAGAAAAGAAGAAAAAGAACAAAAAAGAGAAAAGAACAAAAGAACAAGAAAAGAAAGATGCAAATAAAAGAACAAAAAAAAAAAAGAGAAAATCGAAAAAGAATGAAAAGATACAAAAAAAGAAGAACAAAGCTCGCAAGGTCGAAAACCCGCAACGGGCGCTTTGGCAAAAGTTAGAGCCTAAAAATGAGAGGTTAATACCCGAGGGTACCTTAACCCCGAACTACGTAACGCTTGATTCCCATCTTTGGGATACGTAGGCAACTTTATTCTGAAGTCCAGCCGTAAAACAAACCGATTGTGTCCATGTAATGGTTTTGATCATCTTTGCCTTCTCTGTATCCGAGAGTCAGGTTGTGTTCATCACTCTGAGGATTGCCTACAATGCGCTGTGGTGCCATCCAAACAAGGGGCAACTTTCCGTTGCCATTCAATCCACCGCGGTGTCATTCAAACAAGGGGCAACTTTCCGTTGCCATTCAATGCGCTGTGGTGCCATTCAAACAAGGGGCAACTTTCCGTTGCCATTCAATGCGCTGTAGTGCCGTTCAAACAAGGGGCAACTTTCCGTTGCCATGCAGCTCTCTTCGAGCAAGGGGGCAATTTTCATCCAGATCCGAGGTTATACGTCTCAAGAGTAAGTTCCGCGCTTGTTAAACATCGGCCATTTGCAAAAATAGTTTTTGAGAATTTTTACTGAGGTTGACTAATTTTCTTGAAAATTGTTCCATCTTTTCCAAAAACTGGACCATTTCTTGGACCCAAAAAAGGAAAATTTCCAGTGCTCATAGCCTGACTTGCATGATTTCAAATCAAAAATCGAATAAGTGTATCAATCTAACTCTCATTTTGGTCAAAACTGTTTTAGTGGAAAGCAAAAACAAAAAATGGTCGAAATAATGAACTAGGGGCACAGTTGAGTCAGGTGTTCTGTCTTTTTCCCATTGTCAACATACTCGCCAGAAAAGGGCACAACAAAGGGCTGAAAGCTCTCTCACCCTCCAAGCAACGAGGTATCAAGCCACGTGCGAAGCACGAACTAGAATGGGACAAGATATTCCACTTCCTCATCTGGACATATTTGATCACGTCCAAACTCCCCGGCAGAGCATCGTCAACCGAGGTCAGCTGCAGATTTGCTACACACCCAGTTGTAGCACAACCCCTTTTTGGGAGAAGTTCACTACTGCGGGCAGGAGAAAAAGAATCTAGCAGCATGCTAGGGGGCAAGAGCCCGCAACTTCCTGTTTATCCATCAACCACCCAGGGGAGGGATGAAAAAAATGAGAGATTGAAGAATAGAGAGATGTACGCTGAGAGAAAAACTGAGCAAAGGGCTTTTTTCAGAAAAACAGAGCCTGAGGGCCAAGTGATGTGAGAATCACAAATAAGAAAAGGGTGGGAAATAATCCCCGGTGAAACAGGCTCCCTGTGCACGTCTGAGTGTCGTGTCTTTTTGTTTTATCTCGATTCTTGTTTTGAGTCGTTTCGAGTGTTAATCGACGTGTCTAGGTTGTGTGCCTTTTATTTCCTTGTTGAGTTGTTTTGCTGTGTTCAGTCGTGGGCTCAATACCTGGTCGAAAACTCATCTCTCAATTTCAAAAATAAAATCGTTTTGTGCTCCGAGTGCCGTGCCGTTCTCCACATTTGTGCAAAACAGAATTGGTTCTTTCATAAAATCTTAGGATTCAACCCAGGTCACGTCAGAACAGTAGAACTAGGACCTATCTGAAGCTATATATGGTTCCGGACTGCAAAGCAAAAGAAAAGAGGGAAAATCGAAGCACCTAAGTGTATTTCACCTTCAGCGGATTCCGTGATTGTACTCCGGACGTACCTCCTCAGGCCTTGTCAGTACTCCGAAGTATGAGTGTATCTCGACCCCAAGCTTAAGCCTGCTTCAAGTCAGAATGGCAATTAAAGCAGCAACAGATGTTATCTCTCTCTAATATGAACAGGGTGTGCCCGTTTTTGAGCTGAATGTGTTGCAAACCCCTCCGAAAAGGTAAATCGGAGGTCGCGTTTTTATCCGAACGTACCTCATTAGCTGATGGTAGTACAAGAACTGGTGCTGTAACTAATCTCGTCTTCAACTCCTGAAAGGATGATTCTCTATCATTAGTCCTTTCATAAGTTGTTCCCTTCTTAGTTAGTTGTGTCAATGGTACTGAAATCCTCGAGAAATCCTTCACAAACTTTCTGTAATAACCCGCCAAACCCAGAAAACTACGAACCTCGGACACGTTGGTCGGCGTTGGCCAATTCACAATGGCTTCAATCTTGCTGGGGTCAACTGATATACCATCTTCATTAATCACATGTCCCAAAAATGAAATGCTGGAAAGCCAAAATTCGCATTTACTCAACTTGGCGTACAACTTCTTATCTCTCAAGATTTGCAGGGCAAGTCTCAGATGATTCTCGTGCTCACTCGTACTCTCGGAGTAGATCAATATGTCGTCGATAAAAATAATCACGAACTCATCTAGATACGGCTTAAAGACTCTGTTCATCAAGTCCATGAACGCTGCTGGCGCATTGGTCACTCCGAATGGCATTACCAAAAATTCGTAGTGGCCATACCTTGTCCGAAAGGCAGTTTTCTCAATATCCTCGGCTTTAACCTTCAACTGGTGGTAGCCCGATCTAAGGTCAATCTTTGAAAAGACTCGTGCTCCTCGTAGTTGATCAAGTAAATCGTCGATCCTAGGCAAAGGGTACTTGTTCTTAATAGTCACCTTATTAAGTTCTCTGTAGTCAATGCAAAGACGAAGTGTGCCATCCTTTTTCTTAACAAATAGAACGGGTGCTCCCCACGGTGAAGTGCTCGGCCTAATAAATCCTTTATCCAACAGTTCTTGTAATTGCAATTTCAGTTCCCTCAGTTCGGCTGGGGCCATTCTGTAGGGTGTTTTGGAGATAGGTTGTGTTCCCGACATGATGTCCACAGCAAACTCTATTTCCCTATCGACTAGGCGGCCAGGCAACTCATTCGGAAAGACGTCGGGGAACTCCTTAATAACGGGTATGTCGGCTAACTCAACACTTCCATTCAAATCACTTAGTATACTGCACAAATAATCCTAACACCCTTTTTGGATCAACTTATAGGCTTTCATGGATGAGATTAAGTAAGGTGGGGGTACTACTCCTTTACCCTGGAAGATGACCTCGGCTTTGCTTGGGGTCCTCAATGTGACGCTCTTAGTAACACAATTAATGGATGCGTGATTCGCTACTAACCAATCCATTCCCAATATGACATCGAAATGAGTCATGCTTAATGGCATCAAATCAACTAACAACTCTACACCCTCAATCACAATAGTACACGCCCTATAAATGGATGCAATAATCATATTTCTCCCAGATGGAGTAGACACAGATAATACATAGTCAAGGGGTTCTAATTTCCTATTCAACTTCTCAGCGAATGCAGCAGACACAAACGAATGCGTAGAACCCGAATCAATCAATACGTATGCATCTTGAAAACAAATTGGAAGGGTACCTGACACTATTGTCTCGGCATTCTGGGCGTCTCCTGGTACTAATGCGAAAACTCTGCCTTGCCTCGCCTGTATTCCCCTGATGTTATTCTTCTGTGCAGAACCCGAGGTGCTTCCATTCCTCTTTCCATCATCAGCCCTTGCCTTCGGGCAGTCCTTCACACGATGGCCTATCTCGCCACACTCGTAGCAAGCCCCTGTCGCCCAACGGCAGACCCCAAAATGTAGTTTTCCACAACTCGAACACGTCGGCTTAGCATTGCCTTCCTGATTTGAGTTGCTGGAACTATCCACATTAATCTTCTTCTTGGCATTGAACGGAATTCGGCGATTATCATAATTCTGTCTCTTCTTCTGACTCTCACTTGAACTCTGGTATCGGTTCAAGTTAGCTTCAGCCAAGATGGCCTTGTCTAGTACTCCGGCGTAGGTCGGCATATTGAGCATGTTAACCCGGTCTTGTATCGGTCCACGCAACCCACTTTCAAACTTTCTCGCCTTTCGGTAGTCGTCATCAACCATGTGAGGCGCATATCTCGCCAATTCAGTAAAGGCTCGATCATACTCTGCCACTGTCTTGTTCCCTTGTGTCAGATTCTAGAACTCCGTGGTCTTTCGATCTCGGACGCTATGGGGAAAATGCTTGTTGTAGAATAGCTCCAAAAATTTGGCCCAAGTCAAACCCGGATTGCTTTCTCGGACCATCATCCACCACCTACGAGCGTCGTCGTCTAATGTGAATGCTGCTAGAGATACCTTCTGGGCGTCTGTACTGGGGAAGATTTCAAACAACTTCTCCATCTCTAAAACCCACGCCTCGGCTTTCATTGGTTCTATACCCCCTTGGAATCTTGGCGGCTTCATTTTCTTGAACTCTCTGATCAGGGTTATCGTGTCGCTCCCATACAAAGCTTGTTGTGGAGGCACTTGCGGCACTGGAGGAGGTGGAGGCGGAGCTGCATATCGGCCGTTAGTCTGCTCGGCCTGGGTAGAAGTGGTACCAGTATCCTGCGGTCTCGGTTGTCTCAGCTCACGGACCAAGCCTTCGACTAACCTTTCCAACCTCTCCAATCTATCTTCTGGATGATTTCGGCCAACTGGGGGTCTACCTCTCCTCATGATGCTAGGAGGATGTAAGATGAGACTTTAAAACAACTGAACAGATAACATGTATGCAAGTAACAACGTCTATGCCGAAATGATGCACACATAGTCAAGTAGCAAGCAATATGATGCAATCCTAACATCATTCTAAGGGAAATCCTATGCTCTTTGGGACTCAAGGTGTGTGATTAACGTACTACAAGGATCCTGTGCTCTGATACCAATCTGTCACGCCCCCAAACCGCCCCTAGTAGTTTGGTGCCGTGATGGCCAGTAATCCGTAATTACCGAAGGCCAACTTACAAAACCACACACAGTCAGAGTATAAAATATGGGGCTTACAAGTGCGGAAGCAATATGTACTGAATCTAAATAGTCCATGAGAGCCGTGCATAAGTCCAATGAAATGACATACATCTTGATAAAGTTTTACAACTTAAATACAATAAGAAAATGAGATACAAAATACATCTTGACCAAAAGGCTTCTCAAGCCGACATATACAAATACACATGAGATTTAAGCTAAGAAGCATAATCTTCAAGATGGTACAAAATGCTAATCCAAAACATGCCGGCAAGGCACCCAAAAACACATCGGCATCACGCCTAGGCCTCATTGCCTTCTTGTTCATCACCTACATATATATATAGAGAGGGTGAGCTTGGATACTCAGTGAATGATATCAGAAATAAAGGTTTTGCATGATTGACATCCAAGATCTCTTCCAAAACAATGTATAGTATACTTTACAATCAAGGGAAAAATCAAGTTCATTGCCGGTCTTTCAAGTTCCTGGAATGTTAATAACATCTACATATTACAATGGGCGATGACATATCAAGACAAGAGTGCAGTTGCATTATAGTCCCCTGCAACTAAGGACTTTCAAGACAAGAGTGCAGTTGCATTATAGTCCCCTGCAACTAAGGACTTTCAAGACAAGAGTGCAGTTGCATTATAGTCCCCTGCAACTAAGGACTTTCAAGACAAGAGGGCAGTTGCATTATAGTCCCCTGCAACTAAGGACTTTCAAGACAAGAGTGCAGTTGCATTATAGTCCCCTGCAACTAAGGACTTTCAAGAAATGTCATCAAAACAAGATAGTGTTTGATATTCAAATAGGGATAATCATTCATGCTAAATCAATTACTTTTATCAAAACAAGGCAAAGCTTTATCAAAATGTTATAACATAACTTTATTAAAAATACCACTCACTTAGTTCTTCGAACGTCGGGGTCGAGACAAGCCCAAGTCCTACAAGCACATGGCAAAGCCTATTGAATGCACTTTCAAACAAGTTTCATATGTATACCAATGATTTCGGAAAACATGCTGGGTACCAACCAGGTCGAGGCCGAGGTTCCACACCTCCTCGCCGAGGTGTGTTCCCGAGGGCCACATTCAAGAAAAGAGGTCGGGGAAATCTGGGTTTCCCCTTGCTGATGAACATGAAGAGTATGAGCATGAAAACAATGAAAATTATGAATGTTCAATGACAACCTGTTATCACAAAATCTGGGATTTTCATGCTACGAGTTCAAAAACATGGACCTGGGTACCCATACTTGGAGTTCCTGTGGGAACAAACACATAAACATGATGCTCAATGCAATCCATCGGATCAAAACAAGACTTTTCTTCAAAACACATGAGCACTATTTTCTTTTCCTAAAATCAACTTTAAGTCGATGCATGGCTTACAAATCATTTTCAATCATGCAATGCAATAACACAGACATATAGAACAACAAGAGTGGATTGAGAATCTAACCTTAGAACACGGATCTAACGGTTTGATCTCAAGGAATCAAGCTCGAAGATTTACTTTCTCACTCTAAAACTTCTTCTTCCTCCCAGAGCGTCTCTCTCTCTAAAAGGCAAGGTTATGATACCAAATGATAGGTTCCCTTACACGGTTCTGGGGTTAACCCTCTGCGGGGACACGTGGCAGCGACTGGTTGGGTTTTCTCTGAAAAGGTGGCTGACAGACCAGACAAAGCATGGCGAAAGGGTGTTCAACAAGTAAAGCGGTATGGGCTCTCTGACGAGGCAATGACATCGGCTAACAACAAGGCGTATCTAACAAGCTACACGGAATGGCACTCCGGAAAAGGGTGACATCGGCTAACAGAAGGGCTTCGGAAACTAAGGTGACAATGACCTCGGCTAGAAATGACAACTCTTGACTAAGCTGTGCCACATCTTGGCCTAGATGTGCCACACCTCGGTCTAGGTCATACGTTCCAATGCTCACACCATTCTGAAACGCCGGGATACGTCCCTATGTTTCACCCTTTTTGGTTAAAAGTGTTCGGAATACGTTCCAATGCTCACACCATTATGAAACGCCAGAATACGTCCTTATGTTTCACCCTCTTCGGTTAAAAGTGTTCGGAATACGTTCCAATGCTCACACCATTCTGAAACGCCGGGATACGTCCCTATGTTTCTCCCCCTCCGGTTAAAAGTGTTCGGAATACGTTTCAATGCTTACACCATTCTGAAATACCGGGATACGTCCCTATGTTTCTCCCCCTTCGGTTAAAAAGCGTTCGAAATACGTTCCAATGCTTACACCATTCTGGAACACCGGGATACGTCCCTATGTTTCTCATTTTTTGTGGAACACCGGGATACGTCCCTATGTCTCACGCTCCTTGCAGAACACCAGGATACGTCCCTATGTTTCTCGTTATTTTCTAACTACTGGGATACGTCCCTAACCTCTAGGATACGTCCCTAACCCTTGGGATACGTCCCTAAACACCGGGATACATCCCTAACCCTTGGGATCCGCCCCTAAATCTTGGGATACGTCCCTAAAATCTTGGGATACGTCCCTAAACACCGGGATACGTCCCTAAACACCGGGATACGTCCCCATGTTTCTTTGCATGATCATAAGTTATGTTCGGCTTCTTGCATTATCGCTTTGCATTTTGCCCCCTTGCCTGCGGGCATGCTTGCGGGCACATCTCTGTTTATCTTGTACGTTTGTCTAAGTCTTCGGCCTTGTCAAAAATGGGTCGTCTTTGGGCTTTGACATTCACTCCTGTCACTTGTGACTTCCGAGTTCTGTCAAAGAGGGGCAACTGTAGAAACCCAATTTTTGACCGACCTTGAGACTCAGACGTCACCAGTTGAGCGCCTAGTGATACTGCATATTGTGCTCGTCCAGAAGTTTCAAAGTCTCGGCTGCGAGCCTTGCCTCCGGACTTCCGGACTCTTTTGTGCTTTGCCTCAGTTTGTGAACCAGGCTCGGTTTTCTCTGTTTCTTTTCCTGAGGGGAGGGAGAGGTCCCGTAGACCATCTCTCAGTGGCCGTAGGCTACGTTTTGCGGTCGTAGGCCATTTTGCCCGTTTGGAGTCCGGTTTCCGGTTTTTCGGAGCCGTTGGCCGTGTGCCTCGGTTCGGGACCGCTTAACCACCTCCATTTCCTCCGGTTTTTGGCATGCATCTTATTTTCTCCCTTTTGAGGGACACTGAGGTCTGAGAGACCCACTTCGTGGTCGAATGCCACTTTCGGTGCTTAACAGGCAGTTTTTGGGGCCCTGAACTGCGCGTTCTGGCCCTCGAACATTCGTTTTGCATCGGTTTTCGTTCATTTTTGGCAGGTACCTCTGTTTCATCACCAGGAAGGCCGTAGAAGGGTGGGAGGCCATCAATTGTTTCAGCAACCAGTTATACTCCTCTGGCGCCCTCCGACGCCCGTTTTTCTCACTTCCAAGCCAATGTTGACCACCCTTAGACCATTTTCTTGAACTTCTAACCACATATTTGTGTTGTACACACATGGGAGGACACCAAAAGTTGGTGGCCGGCCAGTAATTCCACCTGACCCTTTTGAACCCTTCCTAAAAATGGCCTATTCTCTCTTCTGTTTTACAGTTGACAATTTTGAACCACAGGGTTATGTTGAAGGCACCTGGGAGGACACCAATTTGTGGTGGCCGGCCATTAATCTCACTTGACCTTTTTGACCCTTGGCCGGCCAGCCATGGGGGGTGGCCGGCCGACCACCTGCAGCTCCAAAAGTTGGCCGGCCATGATCCTCAGGGTGTGTACATTCCAGCTGTATACTTTTTTCCCCCAAAAAACCTGTATCCGGAGAACAACCTTTTGGGGAGGAAACTTGATCCATTTTCCCCCCACTTTTTCCCTCCTTTTCTCCCCTTCTTTGGTCTATATAACTAGCCTCCAGCATTGGTCTTGAGGGTTGGAAAAAATTGCTTAGAGGCTCTTGCATACATATCTCCCTCCATCTCTTTCATTTCCTTCAAAAAACAACCAAGTCCTATCATTTTTACACACCATCACCTAGCACCACACCACCACTTCCATTTCCAGCAGCTTGGAGGTCTTCTCAGAGGCTAAGAGGCAGCAAATTTGGTCCAAGAAGTTGCTAAAGATTGGTCTACAAGGGTGAGTTACCATTTCCCTCTTTCTAGCTCATTTTTTGCAACATTTCTTAGCCTCTCTTTCTTGTATATCTAAGCTCCGGCCATAACTGAAAGTAGTGTTTTTTTGATCTCTATTTCATGTTTCATTAAGGGACTTTTGTCATTTGAGGTCCCCATCTTGCACTTGCTTCATTATCCCTCTTGTATGCCATAATCTTGCATAGTGTTTTTGGCGTATGTGTGATCTGTTTTGGAGCATGATGTAAACTGTAGATAGGCTTATTTTGAGCCCTTATTCAACATTGAAGAAGAGCTCATCACTGTTTGGGACCTCCATGTGCCACTTGTCATTATACCTCTCTTTGGTCCCCATTTTTGCATGATTTATTAGCCTCTTAAGCTTCTGTTTTTGAGCTTTTTTCAGAACTTAAAACAGTCTTATTTTGACCCATTCTTCATGTTTCATTAAGGTTCTTTCATGGTTTGAGGCATATTTTATATACTTTGTGTTATATCTCCCTTTTTGGCTTCATTTTGCATAGCAATTTGAACATATTTGCATACTGTTTTGGGTCCGGCCCTCAACTGAAAAATACATTATTTTTGGCCCCTATTCAACATTGTTGAAGGGCCCCTTTGTTTTTAAGGCCAGAAACCACCACTTGCTTCTTTGGCCATCTTTTGGCCCATTTCTTGCATGAGAGTTTAGCCATACCTGTGCTGGTTTTTGTGGTTTTCCATAAACTATAAAAGATCATATTTTGGGCCCCTCTTCAACTTTATTGAAGGGCCCTAATCTGTTTGGGGTCAGAAGCTGTGAGTTGTTTCTTTACCTCACATTTAGGGCCATTATTGCATGCTAGTTTTGCCATATTTGTGCTTGCTGTTTGGCCATGCTTTAAACTGTAAACATGCTTCTCTTGGGGCTGCCTAGCTTCTGTCTTCATACTTCATGTTCAAATTATGCATGCATTGCATAGCTACAGGCCATTTCATGCGCCAAAATTCATGTTTCGGGACTCGTTCCATACATCGGGTGTCATTTCGCCTTGTTTCGGGGCTGTTTTCCCCTCATTTTGCTACTGATTTTTGCAAGTTTGCATATCATATTCCATGTCTTTCCCATGTCTCATTAGAGTGGCATTTCGGTGCCTGAGGGTCGGTCCTCAGTTTGCGTGCACGCGTGCACGCATTTCGAGTTATCTTGTTTTCATTTGATGGCCTCCTACGTGAGTGTGGCTGAGGCTCTCTCATGTTGGTGTAAGCCCATTATTGCATTGCGTATGCCATTTCATCCATAGCATTGTGTATGCTCGGTTGTGTATTACCTCGTGCAGCGTGTATGCCATTCCATAACATTGTGTATGTTAGGATTGTATCTTAGTTGCATTTCATGCATATCATGCATATTGCATCGTGTTCGGGATAGGAGTTAGCCCGGGCACGGGAAACGAGGTGCATTTCGTACTCCGAGTGACGGAATGTGTCTCAATTCCCCAAGCACCGACACTCCAGATTATCCATGATGGAGTTAGGTTTTAGTTGAGTTTTCATGTGCATTCATTCTATATTGAGTTGCGCATTTCGATTCCTCGGCCATCATGCATCGAGATGCGTGATTGGTGGCACGAGGATCGAGGCATGCATACATTTGTGAAAATACATTGCTATGTCCCTTTCCTGCTCTCTGTTGCAGCAAATCAAGAATCAGTGGTCTTCCAAGGCTTGGCACGCATTTCAAGAACAGGTGCAAACAGAGGCTAATTAGGGCATCCCAGTGGATTTTCGCGCAAGGCAACCTAAACATACATCATTCATCAGAATCAAGGCAGTTCCTGGCTTGCACGCCAGTTTTACAACTTTCTTAGTTAATTTGTAAATTAATTAGGAATTTGTACATTATTTGGACTGTATTATTTGGACTGTAATATTCTTTTATTCGGGACTGTATATTTATTCGGACCCTCTGTGCGAGGGCATAATTGTAATAAGTGTGGGTGAGTGTGATGTATGTCTTCCAACCCCACGTCTTTCTTCCCTTTTATTTACCTGCTTATGATGGTTAGATTAGGGCATATTTCAATTAGCATACAGTATGATAGCATGTTTGCATTCATTCATCTGTTTCGCATGCACCGGGCTCGGCGCATCATACTAACTGCATTTGTATTTCAATTCCAAGTTGAATACATGTTAGCTGTAGCATTTCATATGCCATGTTTAGAATAGCCAAGCCTGCTATAGTTGCATCTTTGCATGTGTTGCATTAGGCAATCCTGTGTATCTAGGATCATACATGGATTTCTAATGAGTTTCTGTTTTGGCTTGGAGTACTCGGTGAGTTTTATGCTTTAGCACCGCAGCCTCTACATGGGCAGCTGCCTCAACAAGCACCCTATAACTTCTATGCCAAGACCCCGCAATCCTATCATGGATGTCGTCACGCAGCTTACTCTCAAACTCGTAACAACGCAAGTCCTCTATCTCCACCAATTCTGGGGCAAACCTCGACAGGTTAGCAAACCATCTTTCGAACCGCACCAAAGGTGTAGTACCTTGGCGTAACTCCACAAACTGTTTCCGCAGCTCTTCCCGAGCGGAAGGAGGGAAATCACAACTTCCTCGCCTAGGCATCCTAGTAAAAGTAACGGAGACACGTTACCAAACTCATACATGTACCGAAGCTAAACACTTGCATCCTAACACATGGACAACTGTAATTCACTCCACGTAAGCACATAAACACATAAGCACTTACGAATTTCATTTCCGGATAATGATAGTCTCGAGGCGTTACTAGAGTTCCGATCAGAAACAGCATTGATCAAGTGCCTTTCCAACAGGACTCCCAGAAACCCAAGGATCCAATCAACATCCAAGAAACTACATTCCATACCCAAATAATCACATAAACATGTTATCACAAAAGTACGTAACATTACGTATAACTCTCTAACAAGTGAGACAAACCTATTGTGATACTAACCACTTCCCACGTACCCAAAGTATTCAAACCCGGTACGCTCTGATACCAAGTTGTAACGCCCTCAAAATAACAACATTAAACCCATCCATATAGAGACATGCATTGATACATAAAAGTCCACATTCATCTTATTCATCAGAGTATTTTATTACAAAGGTATTACATGGTTACAACAGAAGCAAATGCCTTACGGGCTTACAGCTTTCCAAGTTAACACTTGGTTACAAAAGAGAGTGCTAGCTTAAATACACATTAAGTCCTAGGCTTAAATCTATATGAAATACAATCAAGAAAGAATAAAACGACAAAGGTATGTCTGCCTCTAGCCTCCCAAGCTATGTCCTCAGAGGTGGTATGCTACATGTACCTGAAAATGATGTTCCCATATAGGGTGAGCTACAGCCCAGTAGAAATATACTAAACCGACTATGAACAATGCCTAAAAGATTAGCAACTGATAGATGGTCAAAACTTACACTTCCATTTACATCTTATAAAAATTCCATGATAGCCAAGTCTATGTTACAATTCACTTTTCTTTTCTTATTCAACTTTGAGTTTGAAAACAAGGCTCAGTACTCTGGCCAAAACATTTGATGAGATTATAGTTTATCACTAGAATACTTTCGAAATCCAAGGTGGATACACATTTTGGTGTTGTATCAATAACACATAAACTACTTCCATATTTCGCAAACAATGACGATATACATTTTAGGGCTATATCAAATCAAACAAACTTTTCAATAGATAAGCATATGAGCTATATCACTACTACAACAGATAAGCATATGAGCTATATCAATACTTCAACAGATAAGCATATGAGCTGTATCAACATTCCAATAGATAAGCATATAAGCTGTATCAACACTTCAATAGATAAGCATATGAGCTGTATCAACACTTCAATAGATAAGCATATGAGCTGTATCAACATTCCAATAGATAAGCAACACTTCAATAGATAAGCATATGAGCTGTATCAACACTTCAATAACCGGTTTAGAGGTACATCCCCCATCTTCCCCTAAACCATTAACCGGTTTAGAGGTACATCCCCCATCTTCCCCTAAACCGTGGAGTACATCCCCCATCTCCTCCCATACACAAGTAATGCATATAAACACAGAATCACATATGCAATCAATCAATACATAAAATTAATGTATTCTATCAACCGTCTACACATAATGCATATAAACACATTGGTCACATGCACAATCCACAGATACATAAAGTTAATGTATTCTATCAACCGTCATACTCTATGACACATTCAATTGATTAGTTTTAGTTTGCCTAATCATCATGCATTGTCTACAACTATCAACACTACCCTCCACCGGCAGCCCAAAGTAATTATTTCTAAACAGGAAATAAATGCACACGTGGATAATATACCAACATTTCAACTAGATGAGCAATAAAAGATTTGACTACACGCTTTAGTCGCATACATTCCCAACTTTAACATTCTCAATCCAATTCCTCATTTTCTTCAATTAATTAAATGCATTAATTAATTAAACCAATTAGGGCAAATTACCATAATTCCCAAAACAACCCTAAGGTTCCATTTCCATCAATGTCCCAACATTAAATCTCATTTCTCTATGCCTAACATACATATAGGTTTATATATCTAAAACCCTAACTTTTGTAAAATTGCACAAAGGCCCAAACTTTCTCAAAATTACCCAACAACCCCCAACATATCAAAATGCTAAAATTCAAAGACAAAGTTCATAAGATGGAGTAGGTTATCCCTACCTCAAAGTTTGAGCTCCAATGGAGATGAAGACCAAAATCAAAATGCTTCAAATTCTGAAATTTTCAGATTAAAAGATAGCCCTCGACGATCAACACAACTTTTGTAAAGGCCCAAGGTGAGAAAACAACTCCTACTAGATCAAATCTAAGAGAGAAAGGCCGGTTTTAGAGTGAGAAGCTCTGAAAATGGCTTTTTGGAAAAGTGAGAGAGAGAAAAGATCTTGAAAAAGTGATCCAAAAGTCGGATCTCGGGTTTATATAAAAGTCGCCCCGCTCGAGCGTCAAACTCCCCGCTCGAGCGTCACTCACAGATCCCCGCTCGAGCGTCCAATATCCCGCTCGAGCGGCAGATGCACGCTCCCAGAACTTTTGCAGACAGGTCTCCCGCTCGAGCTTCCAGCTCCCCGCTCGAGCGGCACTCACACATTCCCGCTCGAGCAACCAATCCCACGCTCGAGCGTCGAACACTGCACAGGAAATACTGGATGGGTGAAACTACGGCTCGAGCGCCAAAACCCCCGCTCGAGCGGACAAGTCAAAATCTGGGCAACTAGTTTTGGTTTCTAATCTCAACCAACCTGTGACAATTCTGCCCAACACATCCTATAACTCAAATACAAAGAGTAAGGGATGGAAAGAGGATAGGACAACAGCACCCTTACGAAACCGAATCCGAATTACAGTTAAGCACAAAATGAAAAACCGGGATTGCTATATCATGTGACCTTGTAGGCAAGTTAAATTTTTTTTTTGCCTTATATTTTTTCTCATGTAGTTTTGGGTTTATAATTTGCAAAGAACTATTACAATGTGAGTTGTGGCAATAGCACTAGCAAGTGTACATTGCTTGGTGGTTAAAATTATTATTTTTTTTAAATTGCAAAGTATTAGTTGGTGTACATTTCAATTTTAATTTTTTTATAGATTATAGAGCACTGGCTGGCATGCATTGTTTGGTATTCAATTTTAATTTTTTTTTTTTTTTTTTTTTTTGTAATTGTGAAGCACTGGTTGTGCATTGTTTGGTGTAATTTTTTTTGGATTATCGTGTTAACAAATGTACAATACCTTTGGTTTGTGTGTTTTATTTTGTATCTATAATTTTTTTTTTTTTTTTTTTACTTGCTTGGTAAGGATGCTTTTATTTTTAATTTTTGTGTTGATACAAAGTTTATACTTTAGAGTCATAAAGTTTGTTAATAAAACCAAAATGTTTATGGCTGAGTTATATGCCGTACTTTAAATAGTTGATTGGGAAATGTTTATTTTCAAGTTTTAAAAAAAGAAAAATCTTTTCAAAATTAACTAGACCTTGATTTATATTTTGACTTCAATTTTTTAGCAACAAATGGAATAAATTATATTTTAACCCAACAATTTTATATTCAATTACATTTTGATTTTATCATTATTTGCACCGTGCCTTTAGGCACGGGCATACACTAGTATATATATATATATATATATATCATATATTAGTTTAATTATTTCTTTAAATGTTAACGATCTTTATACGTGTCACTTATTTATCTATATATTTATTTAATATCATTAATCTATCTACCTCATTATCACCAGCCGCCACCGACCACCACTACCATCAGTAATCGATGACTTTCAGATGACTTTTCTAACCATATCCGTCACTTGACATTAAAAAAAATGATGAATATAACAAAAATAATAATTTATTTACATTAAAAAGAAATATTTTTAAAAATATCCTTGAAAGCTTCTAGACACTCTGGTTAATTTAACATGTGTCACATGATATTAAAAAAAATGATGAATATAATAAAAATAATAATTTATTTACATTGAAAAGAAATATTTTTAAAAATATCATGGAAGCTTCTAGACACACTAATTAATCCAACATGTGTCACATAACATTAAAAAAAATGATGAATATAATAAAAATAATAATTTATTTACATTGAAAATAAATATTTTAAAAAATATCTTTGGAAGCTTCTAGACACTCTTTCTTAGATAAAAAAAAAAAAAAAAAAAAAAAAAAAAAAAAAAAAAACTTTTATTAAGTCTTGGTTGGCATTTGTATTGGATCTAAATAAGTATAAAAAGACAAAATTAACAAAATAATGGAAGTGTAACTTTTTTGTGTGTAAAGAAAACACAGCAAGTTACGCCACCAAAAGATTCTCATGTTTTTGTTATTTTTCCCCCCACCTCCCAATGATTAGTAATTTCTCCTCTCTAACAGGATTGATTTTAACATTGGAATATCCAATTTTGGGTCAAATTATAATAACCAAATCTTCTTCTTTTTTTCAAGATTGTAGGATATTAGTTTTTTAGTAAAATTAAATTATAACTAAAGCTGTAATAACCACATTCTATAATCTGATATTAATCAGTAATTAAGAATGTTAATTGAGTGTTTAGGATGAAATTAAGTGTTTATTGTGTGATTTATGAGATATTTGAAACTATATTTGTTAGTTGTAGGATTATCTGTTGAGAATTCTGCTTTGTTATGGAAATTGAAGGCCTTAATGGTGTTAAAACACAAAATTGACTAGGTCAATAAGTTATTTGGAAATTTTACAATTTTATGACAAGTTTAATTAGATTTTTGATTTGGATACAAATAATGAGAATAAATTAATTAGCTTAAGTTAATTAAAACTATATCAATGTGATGTAATGAGCTTAGCTCATTTTGTTGAGCTCAAAACCTATCTAGAGAGCCTTAAAGAAAGAGATAGACTACACTTTGAGAGAGATTACCATCTAGGGTAGAGGAAATGAAGAATTGTCAAGGAATTGGAGGAGATTTGAGAAGATCTAGCTAATAAACTCTAAATCCAAGCTCTAGGTAAGATCATCACTCTAAATTTTTGTAGAATTCACATAGAAAACATCAACATTGGCATTTAAGATACCAATCCTACGTAAGAAACTAGCTAACTTTATTCTAACCCTCCAAACCAACCAACCAAAGAATTGTGCTCTTGGTGGTGCAGCAGCCTTCTACACAGATCTAGATACCAACAAGTAGAACCAAAACGCAGTTCAAACCACTGGTAGGCAGATGAGACACTAAAGATACTAGATGGATCTGCATTCCAAGTGAAACAATCAGCAACATTAGCTCTGAGCAAAGGGGTATTGCTAAGATGCACTAGCATTCTACTAAACTCCTCTTCCTCCCAAGCAAAAAGGGGTCTTCTAAAATTAAACACCCAATTCCCATTAGCATCTCTATTGTTGTGAAACATAAAAACGGACCTTACTTTGTCAACTGATAGAGAGTAGAGTCTGGGAAACTCATCTCTAAGACATACACCCTCTGACCAACAATTAGACAAAAAATTTGTTCTTCTGCCATCCCCAATCTTGACCATAACATTACTCCTAAAAAATTGAAGAAGATCTGCCCTAGAAGCCACAGTGTGAATTATATCAGCCCAAGTCTTGGACAACCTGCTAGCCCTTTCAGTTGAAGGAAACCATGCCCAACCTGGCTCCTTGTACTTTCCACATATAACATCCTTCCAAAGGGAATTATCTTCTAAACCAAACCTCCACCACCACTTCAGTAAAAGAAATACATTCATTACTCTAATTCTCTTAACACCCAGCCCTTCTATGTTTTTACTTTTAGAAACATCCTCCCATTTCATCAAATGCACTTTCCTCCTCAAATCTGAGTCACCCCAAAGGAAGGCAGATTGAATACTTTTCATCTTTTTTGCTACCTTCCAAAGGGAATTATTTGCCCTCTTAATCAAGTCTTCCAAGTCTTTTCTTTGGAGATCTTCCCTTTTTCACAAAGCTAGATCCGAAGGGCTTAGCCCTTGTGGGTTCAGCTTCTTACTGAATGATGGCATTAATCTCATCATTTCTAAAGCGAAATAGGCATGTCTAGCTGAGGCAGCTATGTGTAAAGGAGTATCAACAAAAGGGATCTTATCTATACCATCCAAAATATGTTGATCGTCTTTTATGCACTCGTACAAGCCATCGATTTTTCCTGCTTCGGTAGCAGCCATCAACCTTTCTCGTGAAGCCTGTTGTTGTTGAGGAATTTGTTGTTGTGCCATGACCTGTGTGACTAATACGAATACACGGGAGCTTGATTGAAGATTTGCTTTTGGTGATTGAAATTGTACTCAAAGTTGTACTTAAAAAGGAGGAAAGTGATCACCTTTTATAACAAAAGCTCTACTTGCCAGAATTTGTGTTCAAGAAAAATAAAAAATAAATAAATAAAAATAGCGTGTGGTTAAGATTAAATTGATGTATTATAGAATCATATTTAGAGTAAATGTGAGTCACATATCACTTTTATGTGTAAAAGTTCGAAAACAACTCCAACTATACTTTTGTTTTTTACTAGTTAAATAATAATAATAATAAAAAAGGATAGTAATTTTTTATTTTTCCTAATTCTTTTTTTATCTATGTATTCTAACGTTATTCTTTATTTTACCTATTTACACACATAAATTGTTTAAAATGCCTCATAGGACTCTTCAAATGTAGTTACCTTAAACAATTTTGTTAAAATAACTATTGTAATAATTAGCTCATTAAAATGACGAAAATATGATAATGTTAGCTACAATAGCTAACAAGACTCATTCGAAGAGTTCATTTGGCAATGAGGAAAAAAGTTAGCTTATTGATTTATTTTGCACTACAAAAAATTAAGGTTGTAGAGACCAAAATTTAGAGATAAAATTATTTTTTAGGGACCAAATAATTTTATTGCGAAAAGCGTCGTTATTATATTTTTAGCAACAAAAATTAGATATTAGTGATGAACTATTATCCTTTTGGAACCAAATTTTTTGTCTAAAAAAAAAACTATTTTGAGACCAAATTATTGTCCCTAAAAGTCTATTTATTAATAATATTTTCAAAATTTTGTCGCTAAAAGCCTTGTTTTAAACTATTCGAGACGATTTTTTAGCGACAATTCTCATGACGATAGAAATTAGTTCCTAAACGTCTTTTGCAATAAAATTTTCACTTTTAGAGACTAAAATATTTAGTCTCTAAAACTCTTATATGTTGTAGTGTTGGTCATATCATTTTTTTACTTTTTTATACATTTTTTCAAAAAAAAAAAATTTAAAAAAAGCCAATAAACTAACTTCTTCTTTTTTTTCTCTCTCTCTTTTTTTTTTTTTTTTCAAAGCAAACATGAGTATGTAGAATTACTATGCCTTTCATATTACCGTGAGATCATTATAGGAAAAATTACCAATCAGTGGTAATCTTCAAAAAGAATTAATTGGTAATCTTCAAAAATTATTAAACATTAATCAAAAGTTTTATAATTTTAATTATTAATATTTATCATGTTTAAAAAAATTTTGTCCTGCCCCCATCATTATATGGCTGACCTCAAGAATTTGGGTGTATATATATAGGGTTTGGACTATCCAAGGATGTGGTCAAGACTCGTGGGGCTCACGACGAATTCTATTTCAATAATTCAAATATAATAAATTCAACATGCTATGATTATTAGATCGATTTATTTTTTTAAAATATTATAAAATGAACAATTCAAATCAATTAAATAAAACCCCAACCACACGGGTCTGTTTGTGACCCATTGTGGGCCTTAACGCTGGTCTAATAGTATGGATAATAATATAGATATATCCCATTGTGGGCCTCAACGGCTGCTCTAATTGTATAGATAAATATATAGATATATAGATTAGTAATTATGATTATAAATAATTAAAAAAAGATTAGTAATTACCAAACAAAATCTCTAATTTATATCGAAAAATATTAATATACAAAGACCCAAGTCTTTACTTTTTGGTTGTTGTTGGATCGCTGCCAACAGCTTAGCTAAGGGGGTTGAATAGGCCAATTAAATTTTTTTATTAAATTAATTGCTTAGCTAATTTAACCTTTGATGAAATTAAAACATCATAAAGCAATCCACACAATACGACAGTATTTTTGTCATGGAAAACCCATCAAGGGATTAAAACTAGTCTCAAACACCAAAATCAAATCCAGTATAAGGTTTATTACTATACAAGACATGGTTTTGAAAATCGGACCAGATCGGCTGGTTCGATCAGTCGGGATTCCGGTCAAGATATACCCTTTAAACCGTTCGAAACTAAAAATCGGCCTATTTAGAGAGAACCGGGAAAATAGGCTTTTGAACTGGCGAACCAGTCGACCCGGAGACGGTTTGCCAGGTTGTTGAAATTGGAAATTTTGATTTTTTTTTTTTTGATGTCTTCTAATTTTTTTTTTTATTCTTTCTTTCTTTTATTTCTTTCTTTCTTATTATATATATACTAGCAGGTCACCCGTGCTATGCACGGGATAAAATAATATATTATTTAGATAATTATTTTAAATTTGTATTTTATCTCTCATAAATAAAATTTTATATATAAGTTTAAGAGTTTTGTTTTAAATATTCCTTTACTATAATATATAGTATAGATAAATTAAAATTGTTGTATTGACAATTAACAATTAAAATTATGCTTTGTTATAAAAAAAATGATACAGTTCTAATACTTCACTATTTTAGAATAAAAATATATGAATTTTAAAAATTTGTTATATTGGTTTTTGAAAGGAAAATAATTAAAGAAATTTTAAAAACTTAATGAGTTAGAAAGAATTATCGTAATATGTAATTTAAAATATCAAAAAAAGTTAAAAAATGAATAAAGACTTTAAAAAAGTTTAAAATGCAATTAAAACTAATGTCATATTTATTAATAAGTATAATTTTATTTGGATATCTATTTATACTTTAACATGCTTATTTAAAACAAAAACAAAAATAAATAAAAATATTATTAATTTTGAGTTTTAAAATATGATTTTGTAGACTTGCTATATTAACTTTTGGAAGGAATATATTGGAATATTTTTACAAAAATTGAATATTAGTCATTGAACAAATTTTATAAGATTTAAAATAAAATCTATAATAGAAAGAAATTAATGATATTGCAACATATGCATTTTAACATTTTTAAATTTTGAAAAAAAAAAATAGATTTGGATTTTGAATTTCAATTATCGCACAATATTTTTATTTATATAATAATATAAATAAGGGTAGGTAATAGATAGATTAAAATTAATTATAAATATACCTATATTTAAAAGGATATGATTTTGTATAGTTATATTTTAAATTTTAAAATTTATTTTTAACTTCCTCTATAAAAAGATTCAAAATTTTAAATTACATGTGATTTTTTTCTAAAAACATATGAACTCACAGTAGAGTAGAGCTAGAAGTATCATAAAGGAATAGAGGAGTTGCACATATTAAAGATAAATAATTAAATAATTGACTAATACTTTTAATAGTTTTGAAAAACTAATATATGCCTTTGAAGTAATGTTATGCACCAACCGTCAACTAACACATATTATGATATCAAAAAAAAATAAGGATTTTTTTTTTTTTAAAGTAATGATATACAAACATAAAATCAATACAAAAAACTTGTTAATAATGATTTTGTTTGGATTTTGATTTATCATTTTATAATAAATGACATGTTTTTATTTTTACAAATGACCCTACTACGTCATTTTAGTATAAAAAAATCTAGTAAAACAATATTAACTAACAAAAAATAGTTATAAACAAAAAAACAGATAATGATTGGTAGAGAGAAGGGAGAAATGACATACAAAATATATATATACATATATATAAAAGAAGAAGAAGAAGAAGAAATGGTATACCTAAAAGATTAAAAAAAAGTATGTTTAAAGAATACAACATATTAAATATAAACTAACCTCCAAATTGTCTCATAAAAAGGAAGTTAAAAAATAATGGTAGTGTTTCGTTTAGTTTTGGAATTATGATTTGAAAAGTGGAGTTGTGATTTGAGTGTGAAATTATGAGTTAAGTTTCGAAAAGAAAAAATTTGTTTAGTTATGAGTTTTAAAAATAATTTTTGAATTTTGAAAATAGTTTTGAGCTTTGAAAAAAATTTTGTATTGTATTTTGAGTTTTGAGTTTTTCAATTTGTATTTTAAATTTTATGGATATATTTTTTAAAAATATTAAAAAATGTTTAAGAAAATTTTATTTTTTATTTTAAATATATATTTTTTATTTAGATATTTTTCAGTTTTTTTATTTTAAATATAATATTTTATTTTATAAATATTTTAATTTTTTTAATTTTATTATTTTAAACTCAAAACACAACTCCACACTCAAATTATAACTAAACACATAACAAAAAAATTAAAATATTTAAAACTAAAATTATATATTTAAAATAAATAATAAATTTTTTCAATTTTTAAAACTTAAAAAAATACAGCACAAAAATGTATGAAATATAGCGGATTGGGTCTACCTGATCGTCCGCCCGGACATCCCCCAAACGTTCGGTTGGTCGGTCATTTGACAAGTTGACTGTAACAGTGCAATTTTTATTTATTTATTTATTTATTTATTTATTTTGTATTTTTTTGCAATTGTAACCTTTTATTTAAAAAAAAACATTATATTTGTTTTAGATATTTTTTTAATATAGAATTTTTTTTTATATTTTTTATAAAAATAATTTAACAATCCTATCACTAAACATCTTCAACACTATATCATTAAAATAAACACACTTTCACTTAATCTGCTCAACAATCCACAGATTAATAATTTTCATATTAACAATCTTTTCACTAACAATACCATCTAACCTAATCCGCTAAACAGACGTGGCCAAAACTATTTTCAAAACTCATAACCAAACAAATTTTCTTTTTTCAAAACTTATAACTCAAAATACAACTTCACACTTAAATCATGATTCTAAAAATAATTTTAAAAAACAAAATAAAAAATTATTTTTAAATTTTTTTTAAATAAAATTTTGAAAAGAGTTTGGTTTTGAGTTTTGAAAAGAGTTTTGAGTTGTGTGTTTAGTTATGAGTTTTGAAAATAATTTTTAAATTGAGTTTTAAATAATTTTGAATTGCGTGTTTGGTTATAAATTTTGAAAAAAGCTTTGAAAATTTTGTGTTGGAATGATGATTCGAACACATAACCAAATGCAACCAATGAGTTTCATCGTTCCATTTAGTTTAAGAGATTTAGTTTAAGAGATTGAAGATTGTATAAGATTTATATTCTTTTTAAATAGAAGCTTGATTTATTTTGAGAAGGAGTGGCACGTTGAGAATTGTGTGTGTGTGTGTTTTTGGTTTTTTTTTTATTTTATTTCTTTTTATCGGCAATATATTTGCATTAAATAATTTGAAGGTTAATATTTATGTCATTAGAATAGCCAATAGATGTTTTAAATTTTTTTTTATAAAAATCAAAATTTCAAAAAATTAGATATAGGTTTTGAAACACCTAGGGTCTCTAAGATGAAAAGTCACTTTAGTATAATATATAGAATAGATAGATAGATTATGAGATTTAGGAAAGAGATAAATATTAGGGGAGAGATTTTTGAAACTTGTAATTCAATTAATATATTTTAAATCTATAGTTACTATGTTAGCCAATAATATTATTTTTAAAATTATAAAAATTAGCAATTTTTTTTAATCTATAGTGACTTTACTATTTTTAAATATTTTTAAAATTACAAAAATTAACAATTGTGGTCTTACGTTTTTTTAATCTATAATGTTTTTTTTTTTTGGCAAAATATATAATTATTTTGTTATAAGATGAGATTTGTGTGTTTTTTTTATTATTTAAATGTACAATAGTTTTTTTTAATGTATAGTTACTTTATTATGAGATGAGATTTAGGAAAGAGAGAAATATTGGGGGAAGAGATTTTAGGAACTTATAATTCAAAATTTGGAAAAGGGGTGCCTGTTGTACAGTAGGCACTGCTGTGCTTACTCGACCCATGATTTTGCTTCTTTTTTTTTTTTAATATAATTTTTCTTTTATTTTTTCTTTTTTATTGGTGTGTGTTGCATGCACAGCACACCCTGCTATGCTTATGCACAGCAGGCACCCCTTGTCCTCAAATTTTTAAGTGTTTTTTTTTAATTTTTTAAATCTATAATTACTTTGTTAGCCAATAAAATTATTTTTAAAATCACAAAAATTAGTAATTGTGGAATGAGACTTTGGAGCTCTTACCAAAAACTCCATTTTCCTTACCTTATATATATAATAATAATAATAATAATAATAATAATAATAATAATAATAATAATATAAGAAAATTTTGATTAGAAACTCTCTTTCAAGGGTCTCCTCTTGTAAGGAATCCCATTAAGAGCTTAAAATCATTGTGAAAGTCTCTACCTATTTATAAGAAAAAAAAATTCTTCTAAAAAACTGAAGAAAACCATGTGGGATTCAATCAAATGTATTGGAGGAAGATTTGAAATTTTGATATCCCTTCAAAATTTTTGCTCTTCTTTCAATCAAATTATTTGAATTAAAATCATATGGAGGGAATATTGAATATTTGATTTCTTCTTCTAAAATTAAAATTAATAATATTTGAAAATATATTATTATATTTTTCAATAAAAAAATATTAGGAGAAATATTTAAGATAATTTAATATTTTTAATTTTTAATTTTTAATTTTTAATTTTATTACTTGTATTTTTATTTAAATATAATTTTAATATATTTATTACGTCACAGTTCGATTCCGGTTCAACTAGACGGTTGAACTGGTGACCCGTCCACCCGATCTCTTTTCTAGTTCGCTCACCGGTCTAGTTTTTAAAACATTGATACAAGATACAGGTAAGAAGACTTGCAATTGTTCATCTAGATTTACCAAACTCACATGACTTGCAGAAGCTTCATGAGCTTGATCTAACCCAGTCAACTTTCTTGATCTTTTATACACCATGAAGTGCTATGCTTTGAAAATAGCAGAGTTTTTGTAAAAGTAGCTCAAGCAAATTCTCTAACAATGATTGAAGATATGGCTCAGAATTATTCTAGAATTTAGAAACAATATTTGGGTTACTGAAAAAATTGCTTTCTAGGAAGGTATAGCTTTTAAAACTGTTTTAACAAAGATTTTAAAAGACAAACCAGCAATTGATTGCATTAAGCGTGCAAACGATCGCACTCATAAAAGAGAGATCGATTGCATGCTGATAGTTGCCTTTTAGGAAATTGTGCCCAAAATTTTGAAAAACACGATCGATTCCTTCCCTTTTTGAAATTTCTTTTTGAAAAGAATTGATCGCCTAAGAGCATCCACAATAGACACACTAAACACAACGTTAGTGTCAAATGCCAAGTTTTAGCTAATTGAAGGTGTTGTGTTGGAGCTGCAATGGAGCTACTAACTTGTGTATTGGTGCTCAACGTTAGTTTCACATGTTAACTTGTGTGTTAACTGCAGCCAACGATTTAGCCAGCGAAGGAGAGAGTCGTGTGCCTGGGGAAGTCCTCCCGGACGTTCGGTCGGAAGTCCCTCTAGACGTCCCGCTAGAAGTCCACCTCGGACGTCCGGACCCTTCAAGAAAAGAAAAGAAAAAAAATATTGGGTATGAGCGGTTGACCGGCTAGACGTCTAGCAGGTCAACTGCAATAAATAAGTAAATATATATATATATATATATATTTATTTACTTACTGAGATTTTTTTTTTGGGCTTGAAATTTTTGATTAAATTAAATTATTTATTTATTATGTATATATATATTTATATTTATATATTCTTAATACATCCCTTAACACATCCATTGCACCACCACTCACTTCTAAAATTAACAAATTTTTAACACATATTTTTGGACTTTACTTTTATTACTTTTTATCATATAACACACTTTTTTAGTCATCCCACTGTGGATGCTCTAAGCCATGGTTTGGCTAACATTTTGAAACTAAATAATCACAAAAAGACAAAATATGCTATATAAGCTAATAAGACAAAATACTACTTTTTACCTATATCCATTATACTTTTTCTCTTATAAAAGTCAAAAAAACCGTAAAACAAAACCAAATGAGACTAAAAAAGTCCAGTCAAAAAAGTCCAAACACAAAAAAATTGGCTAAAAACACTGATGCCAAACGAATCATAAGGATCGCTAATCAATCATTCCTCTTTGGAACGAGAGCGATATACACTAAGGAAGCTCCAAAAATTTCATCATTTTTTTTTATTTAAAAATATTGAATTTTATTAATTTAATTTTTATGTTTAAAATCATATATATATACATATATATTTTATGAAAGAAACTGTTGTTTTATGTTTAAAATCATAAATATTTTTTTTATGAAAGAAATTGTTGTGATCAAAGTAGTCGTTAGTGATAATTAGGGATATAAGAAAAATCGAAAAAATCGATCAAATCGATTGAATTGGACCAAACTAGCTATATTTGGTATTTTTTCTTAATAAGAATCGGTCTGTGTAGTTTTTAACTTTGATCTTTTATTTTTTATTTTTTTATTTTAGGTTTGTGTTGACTGCTAGGGAAAATACTTTTACATTTTACACAGCAAAATTTCATTGTATAATCTAATTCGAATTTTAAAATTTATTTTATTATTTTTTTCTTCTTCTTTTTATTAATTTTGGGTCTTTCTTATTTAATTTATACATTTAAAATAATATAATATTTGATATTAAAATAAAAAATGTTGTTATCATTGTATTAACTAGCAATTAACACGTGTAATCTGCGTGCTATTTTTTTTTCCAAAAAATATTTGATAGTACAATGTGTATTATAAAAAAATAATTTTAATTTTAATTTTAATTAAAGTATGATTTTAATTATGGAGACTTATTTATAAGTCCTTTTTCAGACACTTATGTTAGGCTAAGTCCTGTGTAATTTCTTATAGAGTCTCAAGTCTTATTTAGATAGGAATGTATTCCACAAGATCCTACATAAACGTAACGTGATGTGACACTTACATAAACGTAACATAACGTGACACCTATATAAACGTAACGTAATGTGACACCTACATAAACGTAACGTAATGTGTCACGTTACATTTCGCAAACTTAATGAGTTTTTATTTTTTTAAATTGAATGTGAAAATGTTGCTGGTTTATGTTGGTGTCACGTTACGTTTCATATAAATATAATCTATGGTAACGAAAAGACACGTTATTTTTTTGCTACGTTTCATATAGATACGTTTCATAGGTGTCACGTTACGTTTATGTAGGTGTCACGTTACGTTATGTTTATGTAGATATGATCCATAGATTATAGGTGTCACGTTACGTTTATGTAAATATGATCTATGAAAATATGCAATTTCCTATAGGCCTATAAATTGTGTTAGATTATTTCTACTGGGCTGTTGACTCACCCTATAAGGGAATACCATTTTTCAGGCGCTAATGAGATGCTTCCTTCAAGGCAATAGCGTGGATGGACTTTCGGGAAGCAAGGGCTTCTTAATTATGTATTGTTGTGTTTTTGTTGGTATTTGTAAAGCCAATGGCTTAAGATGTGATGAGCGAGACTTAATTTGTGTAACCAAGCAATGACTTGGAATGTCACGCCCTCAAAATAATAACATTAAACCCATCAATAGAGACATGCAATGATATATAAAAGCTCCACTTTCTTCTATTCATCAGAGTTCCATTACCAGAAGTATTACATGTTAACAACAAAAGGCAAATGCCCTAAAGGCTTACAGCTTTCCAAGTTAACACTTGGTTACAACAAAAGAGTGCTAACTCATTTACACATTAAGCCCTTGGCTTGAATATACATGTAATACATCAAAGAAATAAAATAGCAAAAGTCTGCCTGCCTCTAGCCTCCTAAGCTACGTCCTTGGAGGTGGCATGCTACCTGTACCTGAAAATGATATTCCCATATAGGGTGAGCCACAGCCCAGCAGAAATATACTAAACCAAATATGAACAATGACTAAAAGATTGGCAGTTGATATATGGCCAACACTGATACTTTCCCTTATCACACCATACGGTCTCATGACATACAAGTCCACATTACAATCCATTTTCCATTTCTTTTAAATTCTCAATTTACAACCATGGCTCAGAACCTGGCCAAACAACTCACATGAGACAGTAACTCACATTAAGCCCCTTTTCATTTCATAATAGATAAGCATACTAGCTACATTACACACCAACAGATAAGCATACAAGCTATATCATCACTTCCACAGATATGCATAAGAGCACTATCACACTTCCAATGACAAGCATATGAGCTCTGTCAACACATTACTAGATAAGCATATGAGCTCTATCTATGGAGTCCATCCCCTATCTCCTCCCAACAACATCCGGTTTAGAGGTCCATCCCCTATCTTCCCCTAAACCGTGGAGTACATCCCCTATCTCGTCCAACACAACACAATGCATATAAACAATAATTATACACATCATCACACAACACATAAATTTAATGTATTCTTTCATTCGTCATACTCAATGACACATTCCAGTGATTAGTCTCAGTTTGCCTAATCATCATGCATTGTCTACAACAATCAAGACTATCCTCCACCGATAGCCCAAAGTAGTTATTTCTATACAAAAAATAAATGTAACAATGGATATATAATCAACATTTCAACTAGGTGAGCGATAAATAATCCAACTGCACCCTTTAATCCCATACCTTTCCAAATCAATTCCTCATTTCTCATAATTAATTATACAAATTAATTAACCAATGTAATTAGGGCATATTTCATAATTAACATCACAACCCTTAGGTTCCATTTTCACTAATGTTTCAACATTAATTTCACTTTTCCATGCTAAACATGCATCTAGGTTTTATATAGCTAAAACCCCAACTTTTCAAAAAAATTACACAAAGGCCCAAACTCTCTCAAAATTACCCAACAACCCCAACATATCAAAATGCAAAAAATTAAAGACAAAGCTCATAAAGAGGAGTAGGATATTCCTACCACGAAGTTAGAGCTCAGATGGAGAAGAGACCAAAACCAAAGTGCTCCAAAGACCAAGATTTTCGGGTCAAAACGACGCCCTCGACGATCCACACAACTTTTACAAAGGCCGAAGGTGAGGAACTCACTCCTACTAGATCAATACCTAGAGAAAAGTCAAGGTTTTAGAGAGAGGAGCTCTCAAAATGAGTTTTAGAAAAAGTAGGAGAGAGAAAGGAAAGTAAAAAGTGATTTAAAATCACTCAGCGGATAACTCATATACGCATGACCCGCTCGAGCGGAGAACAGAACGCTCGAGCGCCAAGAACAAAAATCTGGACACGCTTAAGCGCAATAAGGCCTGCTCGAGCGCCAAGACACAAGAATAAAGCACTTCCGCTCGAGCACGAAAACCAGTCCGCTCGAGCGTAAATTTTTGCCTCCTAGAACTTATACCCAGAAAGTACTACCCGCTCGAGCGCCACCAAACCCGCTCGAGCGCTACCGCTCGAGCGTAAACAAACCCGCTCGAGCGTAAAAATCACATCTGCAGAAGTTTTGCAAGAACACGAAATACTGGAGGTGTGCAATCCCCACTCGAGCGCAAGAAGACCCGCTCGAGCGGATCGCCTAAAAACTGGACAACAAGGAATTGAAACCAAGGCCTAACCAACCTGTAACAACCCTGCTCAAAACATCCTAAAACTCAATCAAGTGGACTTAAAGGATGGCAACAAGATAGATACCACTACCAACTTCACGGAACCGAGTCTGGAACACAACAGAACAGTAAAGGGACAACCGGGATCGCTATATGGAAAGATGTAAGCCTAAAGGGTATTTAATTGTTTGTTAAACTGTAAACTCTAATGTATGAAAGCATGTTGTTTCTCACATTTATTCCGCATATGAGTTATCTTTATTGTATTATTTCGGGAGTGTTACAAAACACACCCATCGAAAAGAAGAACATAAGGTTTACGTGGTTCGGCAATGCGCCTACGTCCACGGGTAGCGAATTTCACTTATGGAGAGAAATACAAAGATTACAACGATGAAGGAAGAGGAGACAACACTCTCACTCTACTCACACTCACACTCACACTCATTATGTTGCTTAGGAAATTGCATGTTATCATAGATCATAGGTGTCACGTTTCGTTTATGTAGGTGTCACGTTACGTTACGTATATATAAATATGATCTATGGTTGTAGACGTCCCCGAACGCTCCGGGAGGAACGAGCTCCCGTTCCGTTCATTTTGGGGTCACTACAGCTCAGGACTCTCAAATTTGTCACGGTTCTAAGTCTGAACCAAAGAGTCCAAATCCGGCAAATCGTTTTGAGAAAACAGATTCTGAAAGAAGTGCCAAACATGGACTGCTTTGCCAGATACAGAGTCGCCACCTAAATGTTTTTTAATGGGAAATTTAGGAAACCCTGACTCGGTGCCAAAGGCCACGTGTCCGTCATCACCAAAGTTGCCTCGGCTCGGCAACTTGGGTACGATTGGGGAAGGTCACTTCGTGAGCACCCTCGCTCGCCCGATCAAAGATCGGCCTCTACTAACCATGATATCTATTTTTGAAAACATTGTATGTTCTTATTCCGGTTTATTAGCCTAGGTTACTATGTGATGCGCACAACATACAAGTATAGACTGGATCGCCCGAATTGGAACAAAACATTTCATGCTTGTTTATTTGAAAGATGGTTTGCTACTCGCAAGTAGGCTTAAAATGCAGATTTTGCCACACGCAGGTAGGCTTAGAAAAGATGGTTTTGCCACTATCTAGTGGGCTTAAAACATTTGATGATTTATTCCAATCCAACTAACCCAACTTTCACCCACAAGCATTCAGGCAGTTATATCACATAAGCATATTGCCTCATGGTAAGCATGCTATCATGGCATTCACTCACACGCATGCAAGGATGCTAAAGCATAAAGCTTACCGGGTACTCCAAGCCAAAACAAAAACTCATTAGAAATCATGCATGAATCCTAAGTATACAGAAATACCTAATGCAACACATGCAAAAATGCAAACTATCGCAGGCTCGGCTATTCTAAACATGGCATATGGGATGCTACAGCTAACATGTATTCAATCTTGGAATTGAAAATACAATGCAGTTAGTATGATGCGCCGAGCCCGGTGCATGCAAAACAAATGAATGATGCAAACATGCTGTCATACTGTATGCTAATTGAAATATGCCCTAATCTAAACATCATAAGCGGATAAATAAAAGGGAGAAAGACGTGGGGTTGGAAGACATACAACACACACACGCACACTTATTACAGTTATGCCCTCGCGCAGAGGGTCCGAATAAATATAAAGTCCCAAATAAAAGAATATTACAGTCCAAATATTACAGTCCGAATAATATACAAATTCCTAATTAATTAACAAATTAACTAAGAAAACTGTAAAACTGGTGTGCAAGCCAGGGACTGCTTTGCTTCTGATGAATGATGTATGTCTGGGCTGCCTTGCGCGGAAATCCACTGGGATGCCCCGATTAGCCTATGTTTTGTGATTTTTCTTGGAAAGCGTGCCAAACTCCGGAAGTTTGCTGATTCTTCATTTTGCTGTAACAGAGAGCAAGAAAGGGGCATGGCAATGTATTTTCACGGATATATGCATGCCTCGATCCTCGTGCCACCAATCACGCATATCTATGCATGATGACAAAGGGGTCGAAATGTGCAACTCAATATAGAATGAATGCACGTGTAAACACAACAAGAACCTAACTCCATCATGGGTAATCCGGAGTGTCGGTGACTGGGAATTGAGACACGTTCCGTCACTCGGAGTACGAAACGCACCTCGTTTCCCGTGCCCGGGCTAACTTCTATCCCGAACACGATGCAATATGCATGATATGCATGAATGCAACTAAGATACAGCCTAGTATGCACAATGCTATGAAAATGAGATGTCTCGAAATGCGTGCACACAGGCACGCAAACCGAGAAAATGACAGAATGCGATCTAAGATACAACCTAGTATGCACTATGCTGTAAAAAAGAGATGCCTCAAAATGCGTGCACACGGGTACGTAAATTGAGGCAATGGCATATGCAATGCAATAATGGGCTTACACCAACATGAGAGAGCCTCAGCCACACTCACATAAGAGGCCGATGGATGAAAATGAAGTACCTCGAAACGCGTGCACACAGGCACACAAATCGAGGCAATGGCATATGCAATGCAATAATGGGCTTACACCAACATGAGAGAGCCTCAGCCAGACTCACATAAGAGGCCGATGGATGAAAATGAAGTGCCTCGAAATGCGTGCACACGGGCACGCAAACCGAGGCAATGGCATACGCAATGCAATATGGCTAAAATGGCATATAGAATGCAACATGGACTTACACTAACATGAGAGAGCCTCAGCTACACTCACATAAGAGGCCGATGGATGAAAATGAAGTGCCTCGAAATGCGTGCACACGGGCACGCAAACCGAGGCAATGACATATGCAATGCAATGGCATGGAAATATGATATGCAAACATGCCAATGGAATTTCAGCACTGAAATATGGGGGAAAACAGCCCCGAAATGAGGCGAAAACACACCCGATGCATGGAATCTCTCCCGAAATGCAAATTAGGCGCATAGAATGAACTACAGCTATACAAAGCATGCATAATTGGTACATGAGATGAAAATACAGAAGCAAGGCAGCCTCAAAATAAGCATTGTTTCAGTTTATGGCATGGCCAAACAGCAAACAAAGATAGGGCAACAATGGCATGCAAAAATGGCCCTAAACATGAGGTAAAGAAGCAACTCACAGTTGCTGACCCCAAACAGGTTAGGTCCCTTCAACAACATTGAAGAGGGGCCCAAAATAAGCCACTTTACAGAACTATAAAAACTCTAAAAACAAACATAGATATGGCTAAGCTCTTATGCAAGAAAAAGGGGCAAAAGGTGGCCAAAGAGGCAAGTGGTATATGCAAAGCCCAAACTGAAAAATTCCCTTCTACAACATTGAAGAAGAACCAAAAATATGCACATTTACAGTTTATGGAAGCCCCGAAATCAGTATAAAAACATGCTAGAAATGCAATGCAAAATGAGGCTCAAAAGTGGCTATAACACAAAGTATACAAAATATTCATCAAAAAGCCAAAGACCCTTAATAAAACATGAATAATGGGCCAAAATAAGACTATTTTTAGTTCTGTAAAAAGGCCAAAAACAGAAGCACAATGGGCTGCCAAAGCATGCAAAAATGGGGACCAAAGAGGGGATATAACATGAAGTGGCACATGGAGGTCCCAAACACTGATGAGCCCTCCTTCAATGTTGAAGAGGGGCTCAAAATAAGACTATTTTTAGTTCTGTAAAATGCCCAAAAATGGAAGCATAATGGGCTGCCAAAGCATGCAAGAAAATAGCATTCAAGGAAGATATTGAAGCAAGTGCAAGATGGGGGGCTCAAACAGGGTTGAGCCCTTAATGAAACAAGAAAATGTGCTCAAAAAAATGACCTTTTCAGTTTTGGTCGGAGCTCAAATCAGTAAGCACGTATGGCTAAGAAAAGATACCAAAATAAGCTCAAAAAAGGGAAAAACACTACTTACCCTTGAAGGCTTGACTTTGGTTGCCTCTTGGCTTGAGTTTGTGGTTCCTTAGGCCTTGGAGAACACCTTCAAACTTCTGGAATGGAGGATGGAAGGGTGGGGGTTGGTGGTGTAGAAGAAATGGTGGTGTAGGACTTGGAGGTTTTTTAAGGAAATAAGAGAGATGGAGGGAGATTTGTGTATCAAGGCTTGAAGACCAATTTTTCTAACCTCTAATCCCAATGCTTGCAGCTGGTTATCAGGACCAAAAGGAGGGGGAGCATGGAAGGAAAGGGTGGGGGAAAAGGACTAAGGCTTTCCCCCACAAAATATCCCCCGGATACAGATGTTTCTGGGGAACAACAGCTATACAGCTGTAAATTGCCAATTGAGAGGATCATGGCCGGCCACCTTTTGGAGTTGCAGGTGGTCGGCCGGCTAGGGGTCAAAAGGGTCAAGTTCAGTTAGTGGCCGGCCACTACAAAAAGATGGCCTCCCAGGTCCCCTCATCGCAACCCTGTGGTTCGAATTTGGAAACTCTAAAACAGGAGAGAGAACAAGCCATTTTTAGGAGGGGTTCAAAAGGTTCAATTGGAGTTTCTAGCCAGCCATAAAATTTTAGGGTCCTCCCATGTGTGTACAACACAAATATGTGGTTTGGGGTTGAAGAAAGTGGCCCCAAGATGTTCAACATTGGCTCGGAAGTGAGAAAAACAGGTGTCGGAGGGCGAAAATGGAATATAACTGGTTGCCAGGACAATTGCTGGCCTCCCACCCTTCAGTGACCTTCCCGGTGATGAAACAGAGGTACCCGCCAAAAATGAACAAAAACCGATGCAAAACGAAAGTTCGAGGACCAAAACACGCAGTTCGGGGTCCCGAAAACAGGCTGTTAAGCACCGAAAGTGGCATTCGGCCACGAAGTGGGTTTCTCAGAACCCAGTGTCCCTCAAAAGGGAGTAAAAAGGAAGTATGCCAAAAATCAGAACAAACGGAGATGGTAAGGCGGTCCCGAACCGAGGCACACGGCCAACGGTTCCAAAAAATCGAAAACCGGACTCCGAAATGGGCAAAATGGCCTGCGGCCACAAAATGTAGCCCACGGCCACTGAGAGATGGTCTACAGGACTTCTCCCTCCCCTCAGAAAAAGAAACAGAGAAAACCGAGTCTGGTTCGCAAACCGAGACAAGGCACAAAAGAGGGTTCGGAAGTCCGGAGGCAGGGCTCGCGGCCGTGACTCTGAAACTTCTGAACGAGCACATTATGCAACATCACCAAGCGCTCAATTGGTGACGTCTGAGTCTTAAGGTCGGTTAAAAATGGGGTGTCTACAATGGTAAAATTCAATTTCCTATATATGGTTTTACTATTATTTATGATATTAACAACTAATATTGAGGGTCAATGCGTCAACAAACTTCTCACAGGACTTGTGGGAACATAAGTTTTTTAGTAAGACCATATGTAGCATAAGTCTCCCTAATAGGACTTATAAATAATTTTCCCTTTTAATTATTTATTTTGATAATATTGGAACTATCATTCTATAAAATTATTATTTCAATATATATTAATTTTAGTTAAATTATTCGTATATTTTGATAATTTTAGTTCTGTCGTATTATAAAAGTGTAATTATCATATAATAATTTTGTATGATATATATTAAATTATAAAATAATAAAATAAATACTCAGTTTGATATTAAAAATAATAGTTAAATTAGAAGAAGAATTAGTAACATAAAATTAGAAGTAATTCTAACTAGTTAATTTTCTTTTATATTCATTTGGAAAATAAAAATATGTAGAAATAGAAATTATATAAAATTTATTAAAAAAAATTAAATATAAATATTTTGTAGTTGGATTATCATATAATTATTTTTTACGATATACATGTATATATTAAATTATAAAATTGTAAAATAAACACTCTTAATTATATTAAAATATAAACTATATAGAAGAAATTCAACAACGACTAACCAACAAAGAATCACATAACAATATCTAAACCCAAAAAGAAATAATAATAAAAACATCCAAACGATAGATACATCTCAGTTTGCGAAGTGATTAATCATTTATAATATGATGTCAAAATATAAAAGAATTTACTGTTCAACAATTGAAAAAGTAACTCAAGCAATAAATTTAAACTTTAAATGTTTCTCGAGAGTATTATTGCTGTGCAGTTTTTTTCCCATGTGAGTTATGATTATATAAAATAATGTAGGAAATGAAGTATAATTTCATATATAGAATCACTATAAAATTTAAACGATAAATCCATAATACAGAATAATATAGAATTGGTATTGAATATAGATTAATGCACGGGAAAATAAGAAAAAAAGAAAAAAGAAAAATAATTTAACATTAAAAAAAATCATAATACCCTTGAAAGTATTAAGAAGAAAAAAGTGAAATGCAAAATTAATATTGAGTTTGTGGATTATCTCAATTTACAATGAAAAATAAATATTTGTCAAATAGAATCCATATAAAACAGGTAAAATTGGTATAATTTAAATTAGGTTTGTATTTGTGTAGAACTCTATATATAATTAAAAAAATACATGCTAATGTGGCTATCTTAGAAAAAAAAAAAAAAGAAGCCCTTATAATGTGCCACTTAAGCATAAAAAAGTACTATTTTTAATAATATATATGATATGATTAGGTATAATATATATAGTGGTGCAAATGTTTAAGTTAACGTTAACTTGGATCGAATAAATTTGTGATTTTTTAAATTTTATTCCCAACCCTACTGAATAAATCGTAAGGAACATAACTGATAAGTCTTATTTTGTAATTAACATTACTATCAAGCCCATCAAGTTTTAATATGGGCAACTAAGTTTAATTTTCATAACATAAAAAAATAAAAAAATAAAAAAATAAATAAAAAAAAGTCCAATTAGTACACATTAATGTATGTTTGGGAGGGGGAATATTGGGTACACATTGCTTCATAATAGTGCATGTTATCTCAATTTTATCTCTCATTTAATATAAACAACAATTTCATAAATATTTTTTATCTAAGCAAAATAATATTTTTTTAATTGTAAAAAACATGATATTATTTTTAAAAAATCATAAATCATAATGAAAAAGTTATCAATAAATTCTATTTTCTTTTGAAAATTATTATTGAGTTATATCAAATTTCAATACTAACAAATAAATCTTTTTTTATTTATAAATTGTTATAAAAAAATTCAATTGTTCATAATAGTATATTTTATTTTCATTTTATATTTTTATTAAAATATGAACAAAAATTTCATAAATAATTTTAATTTATTAGAAATTTTATAAAATTATTGTTCATATTAAATAAGAAGGGTAAAATTGGGATAAGACACACCATTATGGAGCAATGAATCTTTTGGAAACCTTTTTATGAATTTAGTTGTTCATATTAAAACTTGATAAGACTCATTAGTAATTTTAAGAGTAAAATACGGCTCATTGATTATTTTTCCTAAATCATAATAGCTAAATCAACTCCTATCATCACAACCTCAAAAGGAAAATCCATCACTAATCAATACAATGAACTTGCTTCTTCTTCTTCTTTTTTTTGTTTTTGTTTTTGTTTTTGTTTTTGTTTTTTGTTTTGTTTTTTGTTTTTTTTTTTTTTGTGACCAAACTATGCACATCTAAAGGGGGGACCATCAAACACACATCCAGGCAATTGCTGAGTCGATGGTGCAGCAGTGGTCCTCTAAAACACACACACACACATAACATACCCAAACTTGCTTGTGTTGAGCTCATAATATGTTCAAAACATTCCCTCTTTATTGGCAAAAAATGAAGAAGAGAAAAAATAGGAATTGGGGTGCCTACTGTGCGCCCAGCATAGCAGGCACTGTTGCGCGGCTTTATGGGTTTATTTCGGGATCCGTTTTGATAATCTGAACAATTCACATTTTAGAGTATATCGAGTAGAATATACCTGTAAAAAATTAAGTTAATCGAATATCGTTAACTCTTTCATCCACTCACATTTGTATTCATTTTAATACTTTAAATTACAATGTTATTTATTTTTGAAGATGCAAATATGAGTGGATAAAATGGTTAACGATATCTGATTAACTTAATTTTTTACAAGTATGTAGTACTCGATACACTCTAAAATGTAAACTGTTCAAAATATCAAAATAGATCTTGAAATAAGACCATAAGGCCGCACAACAGTGCCTGCTATGCACCCAGCACAACAAGCACCCCAAACTTGGAAAAATATACATTTAACACGACAGGAAATATAGAATTTAGCGGCGTTTATTTAGCGACGTGTTTTTAAACACCATTGTTTCTAACCTTTAACGACGTTTTATAAACGTCGCATTTTATTTTGATTAAAACGGTACCGTCTAAGGAATACAAGTCGTTTTTTAAACGCCTTCACGTGTTACAATAATATTCCTCCCCCTCTCTTTAGCTCTTTGAGAATCAGAACCCTTCTCTCTCTCTCTCTCTCTCTCTCTCTCTCTCTGCGCCCTCATTTTGAATCTGGGAAACATTCAGGGTGTGTTTGGTTTGTGTTTGTAGAGTAGTTTTTGAGATAAAAAGTACGAAAACTTGTTTAGTTTGCCCTTTTTAAGAAATGATTTTGAAAAATTGTTTTGGGAAGAGAGTTTTAAAAAAAGTGATTGATTTGATGTGTATGAGAGAGAGAGTGATTTTAGAAAGTAGGTAACCAAACAAAATTTCGAGATTTTTTTTAGAAAAATTTGTTTGGTTTGATTACTCTTGAAAATTTGTTTGTAGAGAATTTTTCCCAAAAATTTTTCTGAAAAACAAACCAAACAAGCCCTCAGAGTCTTAAAGAAACCAACCTCTCAAATCTCTCACTCACTCGATCGCTTGCTCTCTCTCTCTAAACTTTTCAGTCTCAGAGATTACGATTCAACCTTCTTTAGTTCGGTTTCATCTCAGATCCAATCTCAGAGTGATTTCGACTTCGAAGTTCTCTCTCTCTCTCTCTCTCTCTCTCTCTCTCGATTTCGAAGCTCCACCGCCACCACCATCTGCATCGTTGACTAAGGTGAGCACACCGTCTACAATCTCAGTTTCGTATTCTCTCTCTCTCTCTCTCTCTCTCTCTCTCTCTCTCTCAAGCTCTTCATTCCGTCGATTCTTTTCCTAGGGTTTACATATGTTTAAGATTTCAGATCTGAGTTTTCTCATTCAAAAATATATGTTTGAGATCTGAGATTTCTCATTCAAAAATATGTTTGAGATTTGAAATTTCTTATTCAAAAACATATGTTTCAGATCTGAGATTTCTCATTCAAAAAATATGTTTATGATTTGAAATTTCTTATTCAAAAATATTTGTTTGAGATTTGAAATTTCTCATTCGAAAATATACAGTCTTTCTTCATTAAAAATTTTCTTTCGAAACAATATCCTTTTAGATGTGAGATTTTCATTCGAAAATGCATGCTTTTGTTAAATTATGATCAACTACCATAGTGCTTTATTTTCAAAGGCAACAGGTTCTCTGACTTGATTCACTCTAGCAGGATGCACCGATTATTGGGAGGCCTACGATTTTTGCAACAGATCATAAGGAGTAAATCACTTAAATGCTCAGACTTGTATTCAAATTCTTCCAGTTTGATTTTATTTTCTTTCGCTAGTTGTGGAGTTTTTATCTGCGCGAGGAAGTGTTTCTTTGCACAGAATTGACCTCACCCCAAGATAATGTTTCCCCTTTTAATGAACAATCAAATTAATATTGTATTATTCGGATTGTATAAACTACTTGAAAGATTATTCTGGCATAAAATTATTTGCATAATGCTAGTGCTGGAATCTATATTTTTCTTTTGTTTTCTAATTTTTGTATGAATTTTATAGAGTTAAACTATTTCAATTGCATTAAATGTTGAGCGATGGTATCCTGAGTTTCATTAAATGTTGCATCCTGCAAGTATCTGCAGGTTTCATTTCATCCATATTTGGTCTCCATTTTAGGAATGTAACATTAGTTCTTTCATTCTTTTGTCTTGAAACTAAATTTCATTTATATTTCTTAATACTATATCGTATCTCAAGGTCTTGTTACAACTCTTAAATGGACTTGTTATTGTGTCTACATCTTTTTGGGCCATGTAAATACCAATGCTGTTTTGAAACTGTGTCAGTGAAAAGATCCAATGGGCTCAATGTGAAGACTGTTTTAAGTCGCGCAAAGTTCCTGCTGATGCTTTTCTTCCCTCAAGATGGACCTGTTCTGAAAACTGGTGGGATCCAGAAAGGTAAAATTGGTATCCATTTCTGTTTCTGAATCCTGGACATTTTGTTCCTATATAGAAATTTTTGTTTTTGTTTGTTTTTGTTTTTGTTTTTGTTTTTGTTTTGAGCTATGTTGTTGATTGCATTCAAAACGAGCAATGAAGCCAATATATATTCCTCATTTCATTGAGGGATGTAAATGAGGATACAGGGCAGGTGCTCTTGCTCCCAAATGGTTTTATAGCATCATGTGATGATTGTGCTTTATGTTTCAAGGCTTTGTGTTGTGATTCCAAGGGTTGCCATACTGATCTGAATGATTCCTATGACAGGCTGTAATGCTTGCATCACTTTATGAACTTGTACTTTCTTGAGTGCCCGACTTTCAATATGATAAAGAATCTCTCTTTTTTTCTTTCTTTTTTTTTTTTTGTTTACATGTTCTCTCAATACTGATATGGGTAAATCAGAGAAAATTTGAAAGCACCCACCTCACCTTCATAAATCTCAAACTAGCATCATCAGCATGTAAATTGGGAAGCTCTAGTACAGTTGTTCACATTGGGTTCTCTTGAGCTGTACTTCATGGACGGGCTGGTCCAGGTCTTATGGATGCTGCTACGAAAGGTGCTTTGCAAGCGGGAAAGCCAGTTGGCAGATTTAAGATAAGCAAAGAAGTTGGCGAATGGACTGCTACATATTTCCATCTATACCTACCTTCAGAAACGTATCTTACATGCAGGTAAATACAACTTTTTAGGTTCTATGGGTTTTTTGGAACGGTGTCTTCTTTTCACTTCTATGGGGTAATGCAACATCGAAACAACAACTGGAGCAACTGGTGGAGTTTCCAAGGGCTAATGGGTCAATTATTATTTATGATTCTGCTTATATCACTGATGATAGCCCCAAATCAATCTTTGAAATTCCTGGTGCCAGACAGGTATATGTTGTTTTAAAAAAAATTATTTTTGTTTTTTATGTTTTTGAAAATTAAAAACAAGTACAAGTTTGGAAACATTCACAGTTTTTAGAAGGGTCATTCAAATCTATTGAATGAAATTATTCATGAAAGTGTTTAATTTCAACTTAATTCCAATTTCACAAAACTAAACCGTAATTTGTCATTTTGTTTGTTTCTTATATTGACTCCCAAGTAGTGAAAAAAAAGATTAAATTGACTTCAAATGATAAATAAATAAATCAAATTGATCACAAAATCTTTAGTTACTCTTTTTTTCTTTTCAATTGATGCCTTAGGTGACCATATAAGCTTATATGCTAGTACCTAGTATTGCCCTTGTTTTCTAAAAAGGGTATTTTCAGAAATTTTGTCTAAACCGTTGGTTGAACAAGTGTTTTTTATTTTATTTTTAATAATGGAGTACAGAGAACCAAACAATGAATTTGATTCATGTACTACAGGTTGCAATTGAAATTTCATCTTTCTCCAAGTTTGTCGGGTTCACGGGGGTCCGACTTGGTTGGACTGTGGTACCTGAGGAGCTGTTATACTCGAACCGATATCCAGTAATAAAGGATTTCAATAGGGTAGTGTGCACCTGCTTCAATGGTGCTTCCAGTATTGCCCAGGCTGGTGGCCTAGCTTGCCTTTCCCCGAGGGCTACCTGGTTAGGCTCTCTCTTTCTCTCTCTCTTCCACTTCTCTCTAATAGCTTTAACTGTTGATAATGTAGGTCTTAACTGATGTGATGTCCAAATACTTCTGAATCTCCGAAACCTTGATCACATCATGGGAGTGTGCATTTTGAATCCCTTCTTTAATTCATGCTATGAAGTTATTTATTTATTCCACCTGGTTACTACCTTTGTATTGAGTGTGGATTGTTTACAATGTGACAGTTCGAGCGATAGTCTTTATTTTCCATCGGGATGTTCAGAAGTTGTATTGAGTGTGAATATATTGTTTTTTCTTTAGCCTGTTGTTTTCCTAGTACATGGCTTTGGTGCTTGCTCCCTTTTTCACTTTCGAAAACTTATTTGAGATTTTCATGTGAGATGCATGAAATTGTTGTGCTGCCTGACATGTAGGTGCCACAGACAAGTGTCCCACTACCTATTGCTGTCATGTTTCATTATTTTCCACTTTGTTGTGCTGTCATGTTTTCCTCATGGACCAAGACCTCTCTTTTGGTTTTTATTGGAAAAGTGAAGCATTCCCTGAGTCCTCTATCAAGATGGTAAATTTTTGTTACATTCAATCCTTGCTATTTCCAAGGAGTGTGCTCATACAAAGAACTAAATATTTTTGTCCTGTATCACTTAATAAAGGTAATCTTTTTAGGTTTTTTAACCACCTCTCTCTCTCTCTCTCTCTCTCTCTCTCACACACACACACACACCTCTCTTTTGGTTTTCCTGCTTATCAACTTTCTTTACCCCTAATCCACAAGATAATATCAGTGGAGAGCTCAAAGTTATTGGGTGCATTGCTGAGTGCACATGTGGTGAATTTTTTAACTCTAGACACAAAGTAAGTTGTTGGGGACAAAAATAAGAGTACAATTTAATGAATGATTATTTCATGCCATGCTTCTTCAGAGTTGAAGTGGAAGTTCTTGTGAAGAAATTTTGTTTGATTCTTTTCTTGATTTTCATTTGGTATCAAAGATTTCTTTTTATCCCACAAATTTTTTTTTTTTTCTTTAGCCATGTAAACTGGATTCATTTTGGTCTATGTTGCTCTTCTTATTATATCAAAATAATGTTATCATGTCACTTGTTCCTTATGGAATCAATATGTTAAATATATAAATGAAGTTTGAGCTGGTAAGATTGCAGATTGCACCTCTGTGACAGACATTTGAAACAAAAAGCTGATAGGTGGAGAAATGCTTGATATGCATATTGCATCAAAATCTCCCAAAGAAGATAACACTTGGATTTAGAAGCTTGTAGCCCCTTTTTATTTTTCCATTTTCCTTTTCTTTATCTTGTTTCTATAGTTGTTCAGGTACCTTCCAGGGATTCCTATTCGAATTTGACTTATTATCTTTTATTCTTCCTGCTTATTAGGTATTCACTTGCCTAATCAATCTCGCTCATCTCAAAGATGCGGTATCACATCCAATTTCGGCTTTTATACATGCTGCCTTCAGCAAGAATTCTATGTAAGTTTGTTTCCAGCATTATGTTAAGAGTTCTATCCTTGTTTTGGTTTTATTTCTTATCAATTATTTTCATGTAATTTTTGTCTTTATTTTTTTGTCAGTCCATTTTTCTGGTACTCTATTAGTTCTATCCTAACTACTTTAGTTTTATTTCTAGTCAATCATTTATATGCGTTGTAAACTTTTGGACATAACTGTGCAACTTCCTAGCTGCTCTGAGTAGAATTGATATTGTATACTTTTGGACATCCCTAAAATCACAATGTAGACGTCCCCGAACGCCCCGGGAGGGAATCCCCCCCATTTTGTTCATTTAGGCTCACTACAGTTCAGGACTCAAAGTCACGGTCCTATATCTAATCTCATGGATTGCAATGCAAGACCGATGAATCATCAAAGAGTCCAAATCTGACAAATCGTTTTTGAAAATAGATTTTTTTGAAAGAAGTGCCAAACATGGACTACTTTGCCAGATACAAAGTCGCCACCTAAATATTTTATTTTGAAAAATTTAGGAAACCCTGACTCGTTGCCTAAGGCCACGTGTCCGTCATCACCAAAGTTGCCTCGGCTCGGGAACTTGGGTACGATTGGGGAAGGTCACTTCGTGAGCATCCCCACTCGCCCGATAACAGATCGGCATCTACCAACCATGATATCGAGTTTTGAAAACATTATGTGTTCTTATTCCGGTTATTAGCCTAGATTTACTACGTGATGCGCACAGCATACAAATATAGACCGGATCGCCTGAATTAGAACAAAACATCTTATGTTTGCTTTTTTGAAAGCGGTTTGCTACCCGTAAGTAGGCTAAAATGTGGATTTGCCACTCTCAGGTGGGCTTAGAAAACATGGTTTTGCCACTATCTAGTGGGCTTAAAACTCACAGTTAATGCATTATTCCAATTTAGATAATCCAACCTTCACCCACAGGCAATCAGGCAGATATATCATATAAGCACATAGCCTCATGGTAAGCATGCTATCATGGAAAACACTCACACACATGCGGTATGCTAAAGTATGAAAGCTTACGGAGTACTCCAAGCCAAAGAAAGAAACTAATTAGAAAACATGCATGAATCCTAACTATACAGATATACCTAATGCAACACATGCAGGAATGCAACTATAATAGGCTCGGCTATTCTAAGATAGCGTATGATGATGCTACAGCTAACACGTATTCAATTAAGAATTGAAATACAATGCAGTTAGTATGATGCGCTAAGCCCGGTGCATGCAAAACAGATGAATGAATGCAAACATGCAAACATAAGTATGCTAATTGAAATATGCCCTGATCTAACCATCATAAGCTAGTAAATAAAATGGAGAAAGACGTGGGGTTGGAAGACATACACACACTCACGCTCACTTATTACACAATTGCCCTCGCTCGGAGGGTCCGAATAAATAATACAAACCGAATAAATAATTAACTACTCTAGCTATTTAAATATTACAAAACTCTAATTAATTAATAAATTAATTACAAAAAGGAGGTGGCCGTAGCTCCGCCTCGGAATGCTTGCATGATGCATGCTTGATTCGCTTTACTCGGAAACCTAATGCCATGTCACTATTGCCTCTGTTTGCACTGTTCTGCACCTCTGAGGATTGTGAAAATCCTAGAGATGCCTCTAAGTTGCTCCCTGAGCATTGTGAGATGCCACCGGCCAAGGTAAAGATCCACCGGCCATTGATAAATGGTCATCGACCAGTTGTGAAGCCATCGGCCAGATATTTTTGGTCGGTCGGCACTGTATGTAGTCGATCGGCTAAATCCTGTTTTGACAGCAGCAGAGGACAGACAGTGCATGGCATAGAATTTTCAAAACAATGTGTGCATGTCCACTCTCCCTATCATGTTATGGACTCAAGGGAGTGTGGGACTCGGTCCTCGGGCCACCAATCACGCATTTTAATGCATGATGGCCAAAGGCACCAAGTTTGCAAATCAATGTAAATGAATGCACAAAACCAATGAATGCTTCACACCCTATCATGTTGAGATCAAGGGCATCGGTGGCCGAGAATTGACACGCGTTTCGTCACTTTAAGTACGAACGCGCCTCACTCCTCATGTTTGGTTTGACACCCCAAACCAAACAAAATGCAATGCATGTGTGCAATGTGACTCAAGTATGCAAAATGGCTCAAGCATGCAATATGAGGCTAAGTTTAGCAAAGCATGCCAAATGCAATGAAAACTAAACATGCAAATGTACAATGTGCTAAGCATGCAATACTACAATGCAACCTAGATAAGCAACTAGGCAAAGTGATAAGCACGTAACAATGCATTAATTACAAGGATGCAACAATCATGCAATGTAATAAAAATACTACAAGATACTAATGCATGATCCCTGGACTTATGCTAAGATGGAGGAACCTCAGCCACAACCCAAAACAGTGGCCCAAAAGGATGGAAATGATGGATAAGGCACAACTAAGTATGCACATGCAAAGGTCCCAACACTTAGGCACAAAAGGCAACTTTCAAGGACACTTAAAAGAAGACAATCATGGGCATTAAACCAACATATTAAGCTCTGAAATACATGCAAAGGGGATGATGCTAAGCCACTCAAATCATGCAAGTAAGGCACACAAAGAAGCCCAACACTTGAAACTAACCAAAGGGCTTAAGTCATGACCACATGAGGCAAGTCTCAAAGGGGAAAGGGGACCAAAATCAGAGGTCAAGCATGACCAAATAATCCCCAAAACCTACTAATATGGCAGCTAAATAACCTAAACATGGAGGCATGCACAATGACTCATTTTAAGGCACAAAAGAACACATCTTCAAAGCATGGAAAGGATGATGAATGCAAGCATACAAGCATGGATTATGGACTGAAATAGCATGGGAAATAATTCCAAATCATTGAAACAACCCAACTAAAGCATGCTTATGACTCACACACTCAAAGCTCACAAGCCAAAATGCATGGTGGCTATACTAAACATGGCAAAGATGACCAAATCAATACCAAACAGACCTTAAGCATGGTAAAACATAACTAAAAGCTTCATGAAGTCAAGCTAAAGTATGCAAGCATGATGGCCTAAATGCATGGCACATGTTATGACAATAAAGGGAGCTACTAAGCAAGTGTATAATGCATGTAATGGACCATCAATCCGACCAAAAACAGAGGTATAATATGACCAAATAACACCAAAAAAAACCTCTGAAATGGAGCCAAGTAAAGCTAAGCATGCATTCTACCCTTATGAGCCAAAAACAACAAGCAAATGAAACACAAAGGGAGAGGAGTGTCCCTCCCCTATGCAAGACCTCAAAACCCCTTCACCACCACTGAAAATCCTCTGGATTTCAGTGGTGAGAAGGCCAATACACAAAGGTTCCCAAAGTTCAACAAAGAAGGCACAAAAAGGGCCAAACAAGGCCTAAGAGGGGGAGGTCGACCCCCAACACAAAAATGACCTTAATGAAACATCTTAAACATGAAAAATCAAAATTTTTATTAGTTATACACCAAGCTTAAAACAGCATGCAAAGTGGGTTAAAAGCTAGTGCAAGAATGGGGAATATAAAGCAATAATGCTCACCCTTGAAGAACACTTGAAGAACAGCAACTCCAGCCCCCTCCTTCTGATCAAAACCAACTCAAAACTCCAAGAACAAACTCTCAACACCTCCAAAACCGAAGCATGGTGTAATACTAGGTGCCTTAGTGCAAAACTAAGAACAAAACACCCTTTTGGACACTAACACACACAAATGAAGAGAGAGAGGGAGATATAGAGAGAGAGTGATATATATATCATATATATCTCTGATTTGCTCAACCCCTTCAAAGGATAAGAGAGGTCTCCTTTTATAGAGCAAGAGAAGGGCCTAAGCTTCTTGGAGAAGCTAAGGCAAAAGGGTCAAGGGGGGCAAGCTTCTAAGGGAAGCTAAGTCAAAGGTCCAAGCTTCTTGAGGAAGCTAAGACAAAGGTCCAAGTTTCCTCAAGAAGCTTGAGCAAAGGGTGCAAGCTTCTTCAAGAAGCTTAGAACAAAAGGGTGCAAAGGGTGCAAATCCTTCATACACGTGTATGGAGGGGGTGCATTGTGGATACCAGCTATCACAACTGGCATAAAATATCTGCCAAAAGCAGATGAACAGTGGTCGGCCAGCCAAAAATAACAAATTGACCAAATAAATGGTCGACCGACCATAAAGAGTGCCGACCGGTCATCACCAATGGCCGGTAGCAACAAAACGGGGCCGGTGGCCTCAAGCCATGGCCGGTGAGGTGTGGGGATGAATAACAAGCCTTCCTCTACCCTCAGAAGCAAAACAACAAGTGCTTGGTGCAAAACCAAACACAAAACAGGCAAGTCGGGAGGTCTTGAGGCAAGGCGCGTGGCCGAAACCTCCGAGAACTCAGGACAAACACGAACATGGATGATCACCGAGTGTTCAAATTGTGACGTTTAAGTCTTGAGGACGGTCAAAAATGGGGTGTCTATAGTTGCCCTCTTTGACAGACCTCGAAAGTCATAACAATGACGGGAGTGAGTGTTAAAGCCAGAGATGACCCATTTTTGACAAGGCCAAAGACTTAGACAAAGCATATAAGCTACAAACAAAGATATGCGCCCGAAGGCAGGGGCAAAATACAAAAAAATGCACGAAGCCGAGCATAACTTATGATCATGCAAAGAAAGCTGTAACGAAGCAAATCATGCAACAGTTTTAAGCAATCAAACACAAATCCAACTACATTACAATGCAGAAAGGATGTAAGAGAATTATGTAATTCTCGCTACGTCTCACACGGAGAATACTATACATGTCCGGTTCGTCTGGTCGTGCCAGCTTCAAATGAACCGTACATACAATATCGTGCCTGAAAAAAAGAGAAACTTAACAGGTACAATATCGTTAGCAACATGCATAACAATGCAATTGAAAAGTGCGTGACAACGCGAGTGAAGGGGTGCATGACAATGCAACCTATGCGTGGCGCATAACAATGCGGAAAGGTACATAAACACATGTAAGTAAAGCATACGCGGCAACGCATACAATGTGTGAAGCAGGAATTGAAATATAAACATGTAAGCCAAGCATGCAGTAACACATGCAATGTGTATGGCAGGAATGAACACATGTAAGTAAAGCATGAAATAACGCATGTAATGTGTAACCTCCTGTAAGATGCATAAACACATATAAGTAAAGCACACACAGAAATGTATGCAATGTGTAAAGCAAGCAAGGTATGAACACATGTAAGTAAAGTACACGTGAAAACGCATACAATGTGTAACCACTTGAAAGATACATATACACATGTAAGTAAAGCATGTAGTAACGCGTGCAATGTGTATAGCAAGAATGAACACATGTAAGTAAAGCATGCAGTAGCGCATGCAATGTGTAACCTCCTGTAAGATGCATAAACACATGTAAGTAAAGCACACGCAGAAACGCATGCAATGTGTAAAGCAAGCAAGGTATGAACACATGTAAGTAACGTACATGCGAAAACGCATACAATGTGTAGCCACCTAAAAGATACATATACACATATAAATAAAGCATGCAACAACTCATGCAATGTGTACAGCAGGACCTTGAACATATATAAGTAAAGCAATACGCAACAACGCATGCAATGTGTATAAAAGCAAAAAAAAAAAAAAGCGGGGGGCATATTCAACTGAAGCATGGTAAAGACATGTTATTCATGATGTTGAGATGCAAATTCAGAACAAGACGAGGCATTGTATAATGCAAGACGCGTAACGAGCATGACAATTATAGTCAAAACAAAACAATGCAATACCACATGTTTAAAGCGATTTGCAGAATCCGCAAGGCATATAAAAGGATACGAGGAAGGATACTCTTTGCGTGCACCGAGCATCGCGCACAGAAGACATGGCTCGAGGTCAACACGAAGGCCAGTTAATGTTCAAAAGTGCACTTTCTTGCACTGTCTTGAGTAATGAAGGTGCCAAACCATATAATTGACCCGAACAAGGGCGCGGGAGGTGCATCGACCACAAGGGGAGGCCACCGGTATTAACCCAGACACTCTGCTGCCCTTCTCCCCTTTTGCTTTACTTTCCTTTTTACTGGTAGTTTAAGCACATTGTACTGCCGCAGTCAGATCTTACTTTTTCAAAACTGTATATATTTTTTTGCAAAAGACATGATGGAAATGAAACAGCTATTTTGGTCCAAAAAGGTGTTACACTTATACTTTTCATGCATTGCATCGCATCGCATTACACAACAATGTAAATGAGGTTTGAATCTTTATTTGAAGAGTAAACGTTTGCCTCGTAATAATCTGGTAGTGAGCTGACTAACGGCAAAAACAACTCGATAAGCAAAACAATGAACTCAATAAGCTAACCAAGTGTAAATACAACTCGATAAGCAAAGCAAAAACTTAAAGAATGTAAAATACAACTCGATAAGCAAACGTACAACAACTCGATAAACAAATAGACGTGACTTCGTAAAATCGCCACCGGAAGACATTGGGAAAGGTTCCGACCACAATTCCTCAACATGTTCAACTTCTAAACAGCTAATGGAACAAGAGGGAAGGCCATCGGCAATAGGGAAAGGCCACCAGCCATAATAAATTTCCATCGGCCAATAGTGGTGGTTGGTCGGCACTATTTTTGGCCGGTCGGCCATAAATGGCAAGAACCACCAGAATGCTGACAACTGTCTTCCACTCACACCTTATCTCCTACAAAAAGCCTCAACTTCGTAGTTTTTCTCAATTCAACACTGATTTGCTCCAAATGGAAGAGTTTCTTTCCCAAAATCTCATAGCTTGGATTGCCAACTTAGATGGCTCGGAAAGGCCGAATTTCTGAGGCTTCGGCATAAACGCACTATTCACTCTAAGTCGTACTCTACTGCACTTTCCGTTCCTCCATGCCGCGGCAAGATTTTGGAATTCGGTAACACATGTCTTTAGCTTTGGCGGGCAAGAGGGATGTCCTACCTTCGAAGATTTCCTAGTTTTGATGGAATCCGAGCACAACGAAGAAATCTTGCCCCAACTTCGCTTCGGCCACGCCCAAGCTTTAGGGCGAATGTGTGGGCTCACAATGCATGACGCTCGATCTTCGATTGGTGACAGAATGCTGGATGTTCCGAGTTTGATTTGTCAATTTTTTGATGCCGGTGACCGCGGCGACCATCATTGGCAGGGTTTTCGGCGACATGTCCTCTGTTTGTGCATGCTATCTCATTTCTTGCTTGCCTTGGGCTCCAGATGATCTAGTGTCCGGTTGATCGAAGTTGCCCAAGGCTTGAAGGAGGGCAAGAGCTGCATTGCCATGATATTGGCTGAGACATTGATGGGCTTGGATGCTTTCCATCGCCGGGAGACAACCAGATTTGCAAGGAGTCCACTATTGCTGCAGGTAATGTTTCCCACCCAATCTCACATATTTATTGCTCACATCACTCGGCCCTCAGGCTCAGTTTTTTTTTCTCACAAAACTCTTTTCTCACTTTTCTCTCATCGTACATCTCTCTATTATTTATTCTCTCATTTTTCATCCCTTCCCAGGTGTGGTTGCTGGACAAGTTGCAGGTTGTGGACTCTTGCCCAGCATACTCAGCTCGCGGCTACTTCTTCCGGCAATGCCTAGTCGATGCCCTTGATGAGGGATGGTGGTTCGATTGGATGTGCAGCTTGTCCGCAGACCACATTACTTGGTGGTGCCCTTGGCTCAACCTACCGGCAATGAGTTACAGCATGTCCCGGTAGACTGGGATTCAATTGATTGGCTTAACTCACTGTGTGTTCTACTTCTCATTCCGGTTCCAGCGCCAGTTCAGCCATGATCAAACTTGCCCGCTAGAGGGGATAGAGTACCCAGCTGCATTTTCGGTCCAAGGCGTACAGCTTGCTCGATATGCCACGGCATGGGGAACTAGAGAGCTCTTGGCCCCCGCTCCCACTTTCAATTGCACCTTGTCTGATGAGTGCATAGATTGGCTCAATGAAGAGGCACAGATTGGGCCCAGCTTGGCATCAGAGGCTTCGACTAGCTCAAGGAGGGAGCGCAGGAACACCTGACTTATCTATGCCCCAGATTTATTGCTTTATTAGTACTTTCAAGTTTTCTTTATGAATGTAATAAAAAGTAACTTTAATTTGTATGCAAAAGCAGGAGAACTCTGTATTGAAATCAATGAAATTAAAGGTTGTGGGTACTGAAAATTTTCCGCTTTGGTCCAAAAATGGTCTAAGTTGTAAAAAGATTAATTTGAACAAAGTCAACTTTTATCAAAACTTTTCAAAACCATTTTCGATATGGATCAGAACTGGACGCGCCTGAGATCTATCACTGAGACGCACAACCCCAAATCCCAGCAACTGGAAAGTTGCCCCTAGTTTGAATAACACTGCACTGGAGATCACAACCGAACTCTTGAATGCTGAATAGACAAAGATGACCGAGGTGATCAAATGGACAAAGTTGGTCGGAGAAAAGTTTATGGCTGAACTTCAGGGTGAAGTTCCCTACGTATCCCAAAGATAGGAATCAAGCCTTACGTAGTTCAGGCTTAGGTTCACTCGAGTATTTTCACTCTCCTTTTACGCTCTAACTTTTGCCAAGGCCGCCCTTTGCGGGTTTTCAACCTTGTGAGCTCCGTTTTTATAATTTCTAATTTTTCATGCTCTAACTTTTGCCTAGGTCGCCCTTTCAGGTTTTCGGCCTAGCGAGCCTCTCAGGGGTAATATTTTTTCAACTTGTCCATATTGATCAACTGTGAAAACTCTAGGCCATCTAGATCCATCAGAACCACAGCTCCACCTGACCAAATAGACTTGATGATGTAGGGACAAGTCCAATTGGGTCTGAACTTGCCCCTAGGGTCGTGGATGGGAGCTCGGTTGTCCTTGAGCACCAGATCTCCTTCTTTTAAATTCCTGGACTTAACTTTCTTGTTGAAAGCCCGGGCAATTTTGCGTTGATAACCTTGAACATGGTACAGTGCTTTCAGTCTTCTCTCATCAAAGAGCATGAGTTCTTCAAATCTGCTTTGCTGCCAATCTGCTTCGGCTATCTGACACTCAACCAGTACTCGCAACGACGGAACCTCAATCTCGATAGGTAGAACGGCCTCCATCCCGTAAACCAATGAATACAGAGTCGCCCCAGTAGAAGTTCTAATTAAAATCCGGTAGCCCCACAGAGCAAACGGCAGTTTATCTGTCCAGTCCCGGTAGGTTTCCACCATCTTCTGCAGTATGTGTTTGATATTCTTGTTGGTGGCCTCAACTGCTCCATTGGTTTGTAGCCGGTATGTGGACGACTTATGAAAAGCCACGTCGTATTTTTCCAACAAGTCAATCACTTCTTTCTCGAAGTGGGAACCATTATCTGAAATGATCTCGTTCGGGACCCCGTAGCGATAGATGATGTTGTTTCTGATGAAATTCGCAACATGTGAAGCCTTCAACACCGCATAAGATTGGGCTTCAACCCACTTCGTGAAGTAGTCTATCGCGACCAGGATGAACTCATGACCATTCGACCCCTTCGGAGTGACAGCCCCGATCACATCAATTCCCTAAACTGAAAATGGCCATAGTGAGGTCATGTTGTATAGCTTTGACGGCGGGATGTTCATACGGTTTGCATGGATCTGACATTTATGGCATCGCCGAACAAAATCGATACAATCTTCCTCCACGGTAGACCAATAGTAACCCTATCTGAGGATCTTCTGAGCTAACATCACCCCATTCATGTGTGCACCACATTCCCCTCCATGGATGGCCTCCATCAAGCACTTCGATTCTTCGGGGTCAACACACAACTTATGCATTCCCAGATGACCTCTCTTGTACAGTTTTTCCCCCGCAGATGATGAACTGAACGGCCATTCTTCTGATTGCCCTTTTATCCTTGGCATTTTCCCCTGGTGGATACGCTTCTTTCTCCAAGAAATTCCAAATGTCGAAATACCAGGGGTTCTCGTCTTGAACCTCATCTATAGCAGCAATCGACTCGTATGCTGGTACAAATTTCTGGTCAATGATGACTAGATGCATCCGAACTCCAAAAGGGATGTCTATCATGGAAGATAGAGTTGTTAGTGAATCTGCGAACCTGTTGTTTTCTCTTAACAGATGAGCAAAATTTAGCTTCTCAAACCGAGGAATTAACAAGTCCAAGGTTTGATGGTACATTATCATTTTCTCTTCTTTGACTTTTCAATCTCCTTTTTCTTGAGACATAACAAGGTTTGAGTCCCCGATGACGTCCAACCGTTTTGCCCCTAGTTCTAGGGCTGCTTCTAGACCAGCAATGCATGCCTCATATTCTGCTTCGTTGTTCGAGACTTTGAACCGGAGTTTGATGGCTAGAGGGATACGAGAATTGTCGGGTGCTATCAGCAAGACTCCTATCCCATATCCGTATTGGTTTGACGCTCCGTCAAAGTACATCGTCCAAGTTTCGTCTTCGATATGCAAAATGGCCTCATCTGGGAATAAGTACTCAACTGCTTCACCTCCTTCCACTGGATGATCGGCTAGGAATTCAGCTACTGCTCTTCCCTTGACTAACTTGTGAGTCACATATTTTAGATCGAATTCGGAAAGCAACAGCAACCAACGAGCTAGCCTACCCGTAAGTGCTGGTTTCTCAAAGAGATATTTGATGGGATCTAGTCTTGAAACCAACATTACGGAGTGAGCTAACAGGTAGTGTCGCAGCTTCCTAGTAGCCCATACCAAGGCCAGACAAGCCTTTTCCAACGGTGTATAACGGGTCTCATAATCCAATATCTTCTTGCTCAGATAGTAGATAGCCCTCTCCACCTTGTCCTCTGATTCTTGCGTGAGCATACAGCTCATTGTAGTCTCAGTTACTGATAGATACAAAATCAACGGTTTCCCCGGCTCAGGTGGTGTCAACACGGGTGGGTTCTGTAAGTATTCCTTGATCTGTTCAAAAGCAGCTTGGCATCAGTCGTCCCACTGGAATTTCTTTCCTTTCTTCAGGAGGCCAAAAAGTGGTTCATCAGTCAAGGTTAATTTTGAGATAAACCGTCTTATGAATTGCACTTTACCCATAAAGCCTTGCACCTCCTTTTTCAGTCCTTGGTGGTGGCATTTCTAAGATGGCCTTGATTTTGGAAGGGTTGACTTCGATACCTCTCTGTGTAATCAGAAACCCCAGCATTTTCCCCGCTGTAACACCAAACGTACATTTCTAAGGATTCAGCAGCAACCGAAATTCTCTGATCCTTTGGAAGAACTTTGCAAGGCAGTGTAGTGGCCCTCTCTTTCTTTGGACTTGACAATCATGTCGTCCACGTACACCTCAACCTCTTTGTGAATCATGTCATGCAATATTGTGATCGCAGCCCGTTGATATGTAGCTCCAGCATTCTTCAACCCAAATGGCATCACCCTGTAACAGTAAGTCCCCCACGGGGTGATGAAAGCAGTCTTCTCCCGGTCTTCAGGTGCCATCACTATCTGATTGTAGCCTGAAAAGCAATCCATGAACGAAAGCAAAGCATGCCCCGCTGTGAAGTCCACCAACTCATCAATATGAGGTAAGGGAAAGTCGTCCTTCAGACTGGCTCTGTTCAAATCCTTGAAATCCACGCATACCCTGATCCTGCCATCCTTCTTCGGCACCGGAACAATGTTGGCCAACCAAGTCGGGTATTCAGATACCAGTAGGAACCCTGCGTCGACTTGTTTGGTGACCTCTTCCTTAATCTTGAGAGCCCAGTCCGGGTGAATCCTCCTAAGTTTCTACTTGATGGGTCGGGCCTCGGGGTCAAGAGGGATCCGGTGCTGTACAATCTCAGGATCGATTCCAGGCATGTCTTCGTCGGACCATGCGAAAACATCTTTGAAATCTTTTAATAAAGCGACTAAGCGCTCGCGTTCCTCCGAAGACAACGTGGACTCGATCTGGACCAGCCGCGGGTCCTTCTCAGTACCAATATTCACAGTAGTGATTTCATCAACTAAAGGTTTAACAAATCTTTCCTACTCTTGATCAATTAATTGTTGCAAAACCGGGGGAATTTCTTCCTCGTCGTTTTTATCAAAATTTTGAAAGTCCTGATTCAAGCAATAAATCAAAGGCACAGAAAAGCACTCAGAAACCACAGCCACATCATTCTCATTAATTGCTTCCAAATCGTCCGATTCTTCTGTTACAACAAACTCAAAAGAGAAAGAAAAAGATGACCTAGATAGGACTGTGGCATCCGGGTTATCACGCCCAGGAATACCAGACTCAGACTCAGTCGAGCTAGAACCTGATTCCGACTCACAAGACTCAGTGGAATCAGATTCCGGCTCACTACGTGATCCGGTGCTGCTTGACAAAAATCCCTCCTCGTACTGCCAAATGAGGGAGGGTGCGATGAATGCATCCAAAATGGTTGATGGTAGGCCCACAGCAGTTTCATTCCCGATCATGCATATCGAGAAGTTATCCCCCAAGCACTTCTGTACAATCGGAGGATCTGAAAGTAGACAAGCCAATGCTACCCCCATTTCACTTTCGGCATCCTCAGACTCCACTTTCTTGTTCTGTTCAACCTCAACTGTTGGGTCTGTCTGCTCGTCGATAACATCATCCCCGGATAATTGCAGGTCAAAGAAGATCTCAAAACCTGGCACGCGCTTCCTCTCCGCATTCAGCCACGGCTCTAGGAAGCCACAGAATGGAAAGTTCTCCCCCTCCCGGACGAAGCGTCCGTTTAGGGTACCGTGGATGGGCCGGTGCATTAACTCAAAAGGCTTCCCTGCCAGCTTTGCTCTGGCTCTCCCAGCCATCTCCTTGCCTTTCTATGATACCCCTATTCCGTAGTATGCTAATTGGTCCTTAATTTGAGTATGATTATGTGTTTAGCATGATTTTATGTGCCATTTTGTGAATATATGTGATTTTGAAGTTCTATCTGTTCACCGTAGGAATATCTGTTTCAATAATCTGCTTTGGAAATTAAATTGGAGGCCTTATCAGCCACAGAACCTGAAATTGATTACGCTATTGTGATTGGCATAATTTTTAGAACCTACGGTGAAATTTAATTGGAAATTGATTCGGATCAAAATAATTAGATTCAGAACGATGAGTTAGTACCCAATTACTTTATATTATTATATTGTGACTTAGTAGGGCTATTATAAAGGGCCAACTACACCCTCATTTGGTGTTTGGAGGATCAAAAATCTGATTTTACACCTTAGAGTGAGAGAGGGTCGGCTCTAGAGAGTGAGGGAACTCAAAATTGAAGTTTGATCATTGTAGCTAGGTGATCTTGAAGGCTAGCTCAAGAATCTACCATAAATTGTAAGGATTAAGCTCCTAGGTGAGTAATCACCCCTTAGTTCATGAGTTTGAATTTGTAATTTTGTAAGTTCAAGGTTTATTTGTGATCAAGAGCATAATTTGAGTTGAATTTGTTAAATTGGGAGTTTATATGAACATACATGTGCATGATTGCTAGAGTTTTGCATATTCATGCATGAATCATGTTGAACAAGAGGATTTGGGCACCAAACATCACATGCATGCATAGTTTTCCTAAGTTCCATGATCATAAGCCTTAATTGTACCATTTGAACTCAAATTGGGAGCCAAAACATACAAGCATGTTTGATTTTTGAAGGAATGGAGCTTATATATAGTTTGTAATATAGGAGTTTTGTTCATACTTAATAAATGAGAGTTGTTTGAGAATTAGATAATGATTTTGAACAAATTGATGTAATATCCTTACACTCTCATACAATATAATGTGTTTATATGTTTTTGGGACCAAAATCATGAGTTGAAGTCTTTGAACATCGAAATTGAAGCCCAAGAACAATTCTGCGTTTTCCAGAATTTTGGTGCCCGCTCGAGCGGGGAAACCGCTGCTCGAGCGTAAATTTCATGCTCCCAGCACTTTTTGTAGAGTTGGATGTCCGCTCGAGCGGGATATTTCATGTTTGAGCGGGGAGCTTTTGTAGACAGGCCTTCCGCTCGAGCGCCCTAACTCACGCTCGAGCGTAATTTTGAGGTAACAAGTACTTTTGCAGGCCTCTTGGGTCCGCTCGAGTGGGGAAGTCCACGCTCGAGCAGGGACCCTATTTTCTGAAATTTTGTTCATGTGTTCTGTGTTTCGTTTTCCGTTCTCTTTCACTTGCAATCACTCTTAGGCATATGTTAAGCATTGTAAATAAGTTAATGAGATAAGAATAAAGCGTAAAGAGGAATATGTGAATTAAGGAACGAATTGAATTGTTAGTGACCCTTTTATGTTCATGAAATGTGTAAGGTCAAGCCCCAGGGCAAATCCACAAGCCGATCACTGTGAGTAATATCGATATTTGAAAGCTTGTCAATGTCTAATTGGTTATTCCCTTATAAGCTTATGAGTTGCTAATTGGGATTGTGGACAAAAGTCTGACATGAACGAATGAATGGACCGAAGGTCGTTTTGATAGAAATAAATGGACCTAAGGTCGTTTTGATACAAATAAATGGACCTAAGGTCGTTTTGATGCAAATGAATGGACCGAAGGTCGTTTTGACAGAAATGAATGGACCGAAGGTCGTTTTGATAGAAATGAGTGGACCAAAGGTCGTTTTGACATATATGAATGGACCTAAGGTCGTTTTGACATGAATGAGTGGGCCGAAGGCCGTTTGACACAAATGTATGGGCCGAAGGCCATTTTGACAGAAACGAATGGGCCGAAGGCCGTTTTGACATAAATGAATGGGCCGAAGGCCGTTTTGACATGAATGGAAATCTGAAGGGGCCAAGGGCCAGAATGTTTGGAACTACAGTCACTTGATTGAATTTCGTGTAATTATATATATCTGTTAAATAGAAATATGAATTGGGCCCAAGGCCGTTTGGAACCTGTTGTTCTACATTGTTATGTAATGTCTGTATTTGATATTATTCACTGGGCTATTGCTCACGCTCATTCATGTGTTTGTAGGTGAGCCAAGAGAAGGCCAAACCCAGCCCCAGTGAAGTCTGCTAGGAACCACATGAGTTTTGGAGAGTCAGCCTTGTGTCTCACGCACGAGACCCATCATTGCCATTTTGCTATGTATTTATATTTTGTCTTGTTAGCAAGGACTTTATGTATATCTGTATATAGTTTTGATATGGGTTGACTCAGTTTGGATGATCCTGTCTGTAAAGGATTTTATGGTACTGTATTTTGTTGTGGGTTATTAACGTATATGTGTATGGTTTGTCTTAAAGTGCATATAAGCATGGCTCTATAGACAAGGTTTTTATTTATTACTTCCGTTTGGCTCCTTTACTCTGTTGAGTTACGTCTGTTTTGGTTTGAGGCCGTAGGTAATCTCAGGATTACTGGCCGGCTATGTCCTTAACCCATAGGGACGGGTTCGGGTCATGACACTTTCCTTACCCAATCCTCTTTGGTGGGCAGATAACCCAAACCAAAGATATGCGGGTTGTGTGGCACTTCGGCCAATACTGCGCTGCCTTGCCCATCCCGGGGATGTGTTAGAGGTTGTTCATGAGGTATACTGATTGAGCACTGACGTACAACCCCTCACTAACAGCCATGATGCTTTGAACGACCCGGGCCTCAGCCAAGGTAAAACCCGACAAGAACACATCCTCTATACCATGTTCGATTTCCAAAATCGGCGTAGATACTTCGGGCGGTGGATAAATTAAGGAATTTCCAAAAACGATGGCCACCCCTTTCCCATGAGGGTATTTTAGCATCTGGTGCAAGGTGGACGAAACTGTCTTTACCTGGTGCAGCCACGGCCGTCCCATGAGTAGATTGAAAGTGGCGGGAACCTCTAGGATATAAAAGTCTATCTCATGCTGTCCCGAACCAACCTGGGTCTGAATTTTTTCCGTCCCCATTACTTCTCTACTCGTGTTGTCATATGCCCGAATCACCTAGGCTGTCGGCACAAAGTCTGCCTTCTTTAAACCGATTGCATACACAGTCCTTGCCGGACACACATTGATGGCGGATCCGGTATCAACAAGAACCACAGGTATCCATTTGTTTCTACACTCCACAGAGATGTAGAGTGGCTTATTATGATTCGCACCCTCAGGTGGCAATTCCTTGTCGGAAAAAGTCAACATCGGGGTAGCTCCTCCCGGAAAAACTAATCCCACCAGCTGCTCCGGCGTGGTTTCTATTGAGAGCTTGGCCTTGTCCATGGCCAATAAGACAGCTTTTCGATGCACTCGCGACGCCATAAGCAGTCCCCAGATGGAGATGTTTGCTTGTATCTTTTTTAACTGCTTCAACATGGCCTCATCTTCAAGTTGCTTCTCTTTCTGTTTCTCCACTTCCTTGTCCTTCCCGGACGCCTCTGGTTAATCTAGATGTGGGGGCTTGAAATACCGCCCACTCCTAGTCATATGGTCAACTTCACCAATGTACCAAGTATCATCCGGTTGATTGTTTCCCCAGTCCTCATCCGTGTGGGCAAGACATAGATCATCGTCCTCCCACCACATTCCATCGGCAGCCGACAGACACCTGTCCGGCTTCGGTACAACTGTTTGTATGCCCACAACACCTTCTGCCCATATGCTCACAGCATCCTCTATCCTTGTGCACACAGCACTTTCGGTCCCCTCATGGGCTTTAGCTTTCCTAATTCTCTCAGAATTCTCGAATCTTCCCTGTTTCAACTGCGTCAGTACAGCTGGCTGTTCAATGATTCCTGTATTTAAGCTGCTCAGATCTCGAGCGAAATTCTTGGCACCGGCGCTCTCTGGTGATGCACTCTGATTCTCGACCCTTCCGACCACAACTGATGTCCTTGCCTCTGACGGGCCCCGTTCCAACTGAAATTCTTCGACAACGTCTGGTAAGTCGTCAAGCCACCCGGTAGCCTCTACTGATTCCTCGAAATCTGACCAGTTGACGGCCATGTCCCCTGGGCGTTTGTTGAAAAATTGGAGGTCAGCAAAGTCCCCTTCCGCAGCCGCTAAGTCATCTGATCTCTGATCAAATCCATCCCCCTGTATCACACAAAGCTCTGCCCTCTCTGGTAATTCCGCACTTGGCCCATCCTGGCCTACTGACAAAATGTAGTCACTCGGACTGTATATTTCTTCAGCGAAACTCCCAGATTCCTCGGATTCTGACTCAACAATGCCACTCTCCTCCAAAATCTCCCCTGTTCTGTCTTGGAAAGTCACCACCATTGGTCCGGGTTGGGTTCTGGAGATGTCTAACACACACAAGTTAGTGCTATCGGGAAGGAACACCTCTGGTTTAGGTAGGTGAGATGGGGTGATATAAATGCTGGGATCGTATGACATGACCCTGGTCTAGATAGAGTTAATTCGTTTGGGAGGTGGAGCTTGGTTGTGTGGAGGGAGAGGGTTGGTTGTGACATTGGTTTTTTCTGGAGGCACAATCACCCCATTATCAATGAGATCTTGAATCTCACGACGTAATCGGAAGCATTGGTCAGTGTCATGACCGTGCTATTGGTGAAATGCGCAATATTTGGCTGGGTTGTGGGAAGGGGGAAGTTTTTCTGGCAATGGCCACGGCTCTAGGGGCTTCAAGTGCCCTTTTTCTGATTAAAACCCCCAGAGCTTTGGACAGGGGCATATATAGTGGAGCGAAGGTTCTTTGGCTTTTGGGTTGGTATTTGGTTGTTTGTGTGTTATTTCCGGACGCACTGCAGAATGGCGTAGCTGCTATGGTTCTTGGAGAGGGGTTGGTGGTGACCATGCTCACCTCTAAGGCTCTTGCAGTTGCAGCGCCACTCGGGCCTGCATTGGTATTGCGGTTGAAGGTCCTCCTGGGTTGCTCCCTCTCATTATTAATCAAGCCCTACTTCAAGGCATCCTCAATCTGTACTCCCATCTCATGCAGATCTGAAAAGGTAGGGAAGGGGAGCACGATCATTTTCTACATCAGCTTAGGCTGGAGATTGCGCACAATCATCCGAATTTGATCTTTATCGGTGGGCCTTAGGGTCATCATTGAGGCCTTGGCCCTCCATCCGGTTACGAACTCAGGAAAGCTCTCCTTAGGCTCCTGCCTTGTCGTCTCAAGATCACGGGTTGTAATCTCGATTTGCGTGTTATATGAGTACTGTGCAATGAACGCCTCAGCCATCTCATTCCAGTTTCTCTTAACATCATCTTCCAATTTTGCGTACCAAATGGCCGCCACACCCGACAGGGTCCGGCCGAACAGAGACAGCTTCTGTAATCTGGTGAGGCCCATTGGCCTTAAGATATCCGAAAATAATCGTAGATGCACCATGGGATCCCCAGATCCGTCGAAGCAGTCAATATGTGGCATCTTGAATCGGTCCGACAGCGTCACAGCTGCGTCGGTATACCCATCTTCAATATCAGGGATGGTTTTGACTCCTTTGGATTTCTTGAACAGCTTTTCAAGCTTGCTTAACCTTAACACTGTAGGGTCCACCTCACACTCAAAAGGTGAATTCGGCAAGTTGATTAGTGTTTTAGATAACTGGGGTAGGATCTGGGATAGGATTGGGGACGGAGGTGGCCCTGTAGGAATGTCCGTATCTTCTTGGACATTAGCCGTCTCCTCGAGTGTTGGGACCCCGGGTGGGGGAGGAGCTTGAAGTGAGGCTGATGTTCCGGCTTACTGCTGTAGCCAGGTGATTAGCTCTGCCTGTTGGGCCATGATCACGGCCTGCTATTTGGCAAATTCCACCTGGCGGGCAGCGTCTTGCTGCATGAGTTTCATGCTTTCTTGGAGTTGACGCATCATTGCCTCCATCCCTGACGTGTTCTACTGATCCATTTGAACTACCGGTGTATGTTCCCTTTCTGTGGTGAAAATTGAGGCCTCGGCCTGACTGTCCACTGGTAAGGTTGACCACTGCTCTGGCAATCTCTGCTCGGATACACTACATCTTCTCGACCTTCGTCTAATAACCGGGAGTAGAGAATAAAACATTGGTTGTCCGTCAACCAGATCCTCAGATCGATTAAGTCGGCGACCTCTAGTCCAGAGTGCTTGGGGAATATCTGCTGGGTTGGAAGCAATTGTGCTAAACTACCTAGCAAAAAGATAAATAAAGCAATAAGGAAATAAACAACCAGACAAACGGACAACATAACAGCTTAAAATAAATACACAACACACAGTTGGGCATCGCAGTCTTTAAGATTCCAATCTATTGCATACTTAGTGAAATCCGTGACGAGGAGGCACCTCGGGCTAGGCTGGAGCTGAGTAAGGTTGATGCTAGAAGTTTGCTCTTGACGTAGCTCAGTTGAGTTTGTTCCAACTCTGCTTGTTTGAATCAATACTGAAGTGTTGATGTGCTGATACTTAAGAAGTTCTGTAGGTGCAAAGATGTGTGCTTAAGATATGTCAGTGTAGTTTCCACCAAGCAATTCCACTTGGCTAAATAGAGATATTTTACTTAAGATACATTAGTGCGGTTTCCACCAAACAATTCCACTTGGCTAAATAGAGATGTTTACTTATGATACATTAGTGCGGTTTCCACCAAGCAATTCCACTTGGCTAAATTTCAATTTAGTTGCCAAACATTTTTCCACCAAGCTATACCACTTAGCATGTTTGAATGCTAACCAAATTTAAATTCCGTTCAGTCATTCTGAAACTGAGCCATTTGGGTTAAAACCAAAGTTAATTCCGTTTGACAAACATCAAAGCTAATTCCGTTTGGTAAAGACCAAAGCTAATTCCGTTTGATACACATCAAAGCTGATTCCATTTGGTAGAGACCAAAGTTAATTCCGTTTGGTAAGAACCAAACCTAATTCTGTTTGGTAAGAACCAAAGCTAATTCCGTTTGATACACATCAAAGCTGATTCCGTTTGGTAGAGACCAAAGCTAATTCCGCTTGGTAAGAACCAAAGCTAATTCTGTTTGGTAAGAACCAAAGCTAATTCCGTTTGGTGGGAGCCAAAGCTTATTCCATTTGATAAACATCAAAGCTAATTACAAGAATTGGATAAATCTGAGAGGAGTGGGCAAACATTTGCATTTGGTCAACAAATAAGTGCCTTTACATCCTGATAGAGAAGTTAGGGGATGATTCTATTGATAGTATTTCTTGAGGTTTGCTACGTTTCAGGGCCGAGGTATTGCTTTGCCATTCAGATCCTCTAGGTAGTAAGCTCCATTTCTAACAACGGCTGTGATTTTATAGGGACCTTCCCAGTTCGGCCCAAGTTTGCCCTCACCAAGCACCCGTTTGTGATCCATGACTTTCCTCAAAACCAATTCTCCTGGTATAAATTGCCTTGGGAAAACTTTTTGGTTGAAACTTCTGATGAGCTGCTGCTGATATGCTTCAAGTCTGATCAGCGCTACCTCTCTTCGGCCCTCTGCCATATCCAGTGCTTGCGCGATAGCTTCCTCATTACTGGAGCTTTCAAATAATTCGGACTGAAGGGTTGGGAGACCTACTTCGAGTGGGATGATGGCCTCCATTCCATAGGTTACAGAGTAAGGTGTTTCTCCTGTGGGGCATCGTGCTGTAGTTCGGTAGGCCCATAATACGTGAGGTAACTCTTCAACCCATTTGCCTTTGGCATGTTCAAGCCGCTTTTTCACTCCATTGATGATGGTTTTGTTCGACGCTTCTGCCTGACCATTGCTCTGTGGGTACCCTGGAGAAGAGTTCCTATACTCAATTCTGAGGTTGGCACAAAATTTTCTGAATATCTTACCATTGAACTGTGTTCCGTTGTCCGCAATCAGTACCTGCAGAATGCCGAAACACACTACCATATTTCTCAAAACAAACCGCTTTGTGCCTGCCTCTTTGATGCTTGCCAGTGCCTTAACTTCAACCCACTTGGTGAAATAGTCGGTTGCAGGAATGAAGAATCGCTTGTTCCTAGTGCCTCGCACCAATGGTCCAACAATATCCAGGCCCCATTGCGCAAAGGGCCATGGGTTAGTGAGTGGAGTGAGAGTTTTACTGGCTGATGAATGAGTGGAGCAAACCTCTGACATTTGTCGCACCTCTGTACGTACTAATGTGCATCTTGTTGCATCCGTGGCCACCAGTACCCATGAGTGAGGGCTCGGTGCGCCAGTGACCTTCCGCCAACGTGGCATCCACAGATCCCATCGTGAATTTTGTAGAGAACATTCTCGACGAGATTTGGATGCACACATAGAAGGTAAGGGCCAAGGTAGGAACGTCTATATAGCTTCCTAAACGGTGAGATCTAGAATCGAGCTGATTTATGCCTGATCTTGTTGGCTTCCCTTCTATCTTTGGGGAGTTTACCAGATTTCAGAAAGACCAATATTAGATCCATCCAGCTCGGCTCTAAGTTGTTGCAGAGGACTAGAGATGCAATACTTGGTTCTGGTACGAACTCAACCCAAACTCTCCTGGCATCCTTTGTATCCACTGATGAGCCGAGGCATGCCAGAGCATATGCGTGGCTATTTTTGTCCCGACTGATTTGTTCCACTCGTATGGATTGAAATTTTCTGAGTAGGTCTCTGGCCTTGCCTACGTACATAGCCATTCTTTCATCTCGAGTTTCATAGACCCTAGAAAGCTGGTTTACCACTAGTTGTGAGTCGCGGAAAACAAGAAGCTGTTCTGCACTGAAGTGTTCGGCGCTACGCAAGCCAGCCAATAACGCTTCGTACTCGGCCTCGTTGTATGAAGCCTTCCAACCTAGCCTGAAAGCCTGTTCCCAGATAAATCATTATGGAGAAATAAGAACTACTCCTGCCCCCGAGCCTCGGTTATTGGACGAACCATCAACGTAGAGTTGCTAGATGTTTCCAATAAAGAGTTTCCATGCTTCCAAAGCGCTGGGTTTTCCTTGTTCGGTGGTGCATGGCACCTGTGCCGAACTCAAATTCCCCGGTTCGGTACTCTGGGTGGCAGTAAATTCTGCGACAAAATACGCCAAGACTTGGGCCTTGATTGTTGTCCTGGGTTAATACCGAATGTCAAACTCACCAAGTTCTACCGCCTACTTTGCTGTTCGGCCAGAGAAATCGGCTCGGCTGAATATAGATCTGAGGGGGAATTCAGTGAGGACGTTAATGGTATGCCTCTGGAAGTAATGTTGCAACTTTCTTGAGGCGATAAGCAGCGCATAAGCTAACTTTTCCAGTGGTAGATACCGTGTCTCGGCATCTAGTAAAGTCTTGCTAACATAATATACTGGTCTCTATTCCTTGTCAACTTCTTGAATTAATATTGCGCTCCCAGCATGATCTGAGACTGCTAGATAGAGGTACAGTTCCTCTCCCGATTCTGGAGTGGACAGTAGAGGAGGTGTACTGAGGTATCTTTTGAGGCTCTGCAGTGCTTCGGTACATTCGCTACTCTATTCAAATGCTGCCTTTTTCCTCAAAAGTTGGAAGAAAGGCTTCATCCGATCTGAGGATTTGCTAATAAATCGATTTAGTGCGGCCGCCATTCCGGCTAGTTTCTGCAGTTCCTTAGACTTTGTTGGCACTTCGAGATCCTGTATTGCCCTGATTTGATCTGGATTCGCTTCAATTCCTCTGTGAGTGACCATGTATCCCGAGAACTTCCCCGTTCCTACCCGAAGGTGCATTTCGAGGCATTGAGGCGAAGCTGGTGGTTTTTCAGGATGCTAAAAGCTTCTCTCAAGTCTGTGAGGTGGTTTGTAGTGAACTTGCTTTTCACTACCACATCGTCTATATAGGTTTCCATGGTTTTCCCCATTTGGTCTCTGAACATCCAAGTGATCATTCGCGGGTAGGTCGCCCCGGCGTTCTTGAGAACGGCATTACTCTGTAGCAGTAAGTCCTTCTCGGAGTGATAAACGCTATCTTTTCTTGATCTGGACCGAACAGTGGTATTTGATGATAACCGCTATAAGCGTCCATAAAGCTCATGCGCTCATGCCCTGCTGTTGAGTCTACTAGTTGATCAATGCGAGGCAGCGGAAAACTATCTTTAGGGCAGGTTTTGTTCAAGCAAGTGAAATCGACACAAACTCTCTATTTTCTGTTCTTCTTCTTGACTATAACTGTGTTAGACAGCCATTGCGGGTACTGAACTTCTCTGATTGCTCCCGAGGCCAGGAGTTTTTTGACTTCGGCAATTACTGCTTCGGTGTGCTGACCTGAGGATCTCCGACTTTTCTGTACAATGGGCCGAGCTGAAGGATTGATGTTGAGCTTGTGACAAGCAAATTCTGGGTCCAACCCTGGAGTATCATATGTTGACCATGCGAATACCTCCATATTTTCCCTCAGCAGTTCCAGCAGCTGAAGTTTCTCATCAGCGCCTAGTGAGGTACCGATAAGGAAGTACTTTTTCGGGTCATCTTCTCTTACCAAGACTTTCTCCAAATCCTCTACCATCTTTTCCTCTGGAGTTCCCCCCACATCTTCCAAGACTGGTTGTCCGGCCACTTTTACCGTCTGTACCCGATTGCAGAGCTGCTTTGCCTTTAATGCTGCCATGGAACAATGTTTGGACGCAACTTGATCCCCTGAGATCTGCTCTACTCCGTGTTCCGTTGGGAAACGGATGAGCTGGTGATAGGTTGAAGGGACTGCTTCCATTCGGTGAATCCATGGATGGCCAAGTATGGCATTATAAGGGGATGGTGTATTAATAACCAATAACTCTATCTAGAGGGTTTTTGTCCCCGCTACGACTAGCAATACTATTCTGCCGAGCGGCCATTCCGGCTGTGAATTGAAACCGATCAACGGGGCTGCCACTAGGGTGAGATGCTGCTCGGAGAGGCCGAGCTTTCTGAACAAATCATAATACAGTATGTCTACCGCACTGCCCTGATCTACTAGGACTCATTTTACATCAAATCGTTTCCCAATCCCAACAGTTATAATCATTGCATCAGTATGTGGGTGTTGTATGCCTTCTAAATCTTTGCTAGTAAATGAAACAGTGCACAAGGGTGATTTAGATACCGTACGCACCTTTTTCGATGCCGGCTCCACTAACATGATTCGCTGAATTTGCGCAGCCTTAGCGATCTCTTCCTTCAGTGCCTCCTCAGATTCCTGAGCCGCTGTCCCATGGATCACATTTATTATCAACCGGGGTGGATGCTCAATATTTGCTTCTGGAGGTGGGTTCCCCAGCTCGGCCACTTCTTTATCCTGATCAATGTATTCCCTTAGGTGTCCAGCTGCCACCAAGTCTTCTAAGTGTTGCTTCAGTGCCCTGCAGTTCTGAGTCATGTGTCCCCTATCTTGGTGGTTGGTGCATCTGAGCTTCTGATTGCGCCGAGCTGGATCTCCCAACATTTTTGGCGGCCACACAAAGAAGGGCTCTCTCTTGATCTTTTCCAGGATTCGATAGATTGGCTCTTTGAACACAGTCACAACGGCTTCGTGGGATTTGGACTTATCCACCTCATTCACTGCAATCCCTCGGTGTTCTCCTCGATCCGTTCTCTTCTTCTGCCGGGCGATTTGTTCTGCTGACACTACCTCGATGGGGATCTGATCGTCTTCGAGACGAGCATACTGCTTAACCCTGGCGCGCAAGTCTTTCAAAGCTGTGGCCGGGCGCTTAGTAAGTGATTGTCTCAACTTACTTTTCGGGCGCATACCATGTTTGAAGGACATAACGACCATCTGCTCGCTGCACACATTTTCTTCCAGATCATTATATTCTTCCCAATATCTCCTAGCATAATTGCGTAGCATTTTTTCTTGCTCCTTCCTGAGGCCAAACAGCGTATCCGGCTCTCTTGAGATCTTAGTATTGGAGACAAACCTGGCTAGGAACTCTTCGGAGAGCTGCTTCTAGCCATGAATCGATCCAGCGGGGAGTCGATCGAACCATCGGAGTCCGGTTTCTCCTAAGCTGGATGGGAAGAATTTTCACATCAGTGCCTCATCTCGGCTCCATAGGGACATCATCTGTCTAAAATGGCTGATATGTGTCAGAGGGTCCGATTTCCCATCGTACGAAGTGAACTTTGGTGGAGTGAACTTCTTTGGAGGTCTCATGGTCTCAATCTCCAGAGAGAATGGCGAAGAGACGAGCCTGTCCAGCGCTCGATGTTCTCTCTGGTAAACAGTACGGTCCAGATGATCGTTCTGTTTATTGCCAATCAGCCAAGTGCGAAGGTCCTGAGGAGGCTATTCAGTTTGTTGACTAACCGTCTTCTGTCTCTTGGCCCTCCTCCGGCGTGACCCACGAGGGTGGCTACTCGCCGTTTCACTCTGTGCTGGGATAGGTTGGCTTCGTTGGCCGGAGTCATTCCTGGGGAATTTTTCCACTGGTAGTTCTCTAGACGAGCTCCTTCGTTGCAAACGAGAGGGCTCTGCTTCCGTCCTCTTTTCCGTCGAATCACCCGACACCTTCTTAAGTTGAGCTTTCAATTCCTGTATCTCCATTCCCAAGGAATCTATAATTCGATCTCTATAATCCTTTTCTAGAAGGAAATGATGAAAAGAACCTCCGGCGAAAGACAGTCGATGCTCGACGGATTCGGGGGTTCGATTATTGTTTCCAGTTTGCTCCTCCAAAACTGTTAGGAGTGCCAAACCTTTGTCGTTCGTCTTCTCCGTCTGTGGAGTATGTGCTGAAGGCGGAATGTCCTCAATCCCCATTGCCTGAACTGAATGCAGAGCTCAGAGATAAAGTGATCCACGCTCACCGCACCAATTGTGCGTACCGAATTCCGCACTAGATAAAAGTGGATCGGGGCTCCGCACTCAATTGGACTATCCAGGGACCGGGACTCCTGCCACAAGAAGCACCGTTAGAGCTGCCAGGCCGGGGTTGGCCGGATAACCCCTCCGACGTGGGAATCAGTGATCGGAGAAGGAATGTATGTTAAGTGTGATTAGAATTGTTCTCCTTAGTTCAGTTCAATCCAGTTACCTTCAATGTGAAGTTTATGAAATATATATAGTATTCCTTACTTGCTTCTTAAGGTGGTTTCATGGAGTGTGGATGCTGCCAGGTGTCCTTTCAGCATTGCTCTAGGTGGGAGACCACTTGGTAGTTGTCATTGATTGCATATACTCATTGTAGGCATGCTGATAACAAACCACATTCCTTTGGTTCAACAACTTCCGTGATTCTAGGTGTGGGGGACCAGCTGAGGTGGCAACCTGCACATGCTTACACTCACAGCTCCCATGTTTCCTTGTGAGGTTTCTCCAACTCGTTACTCATGTACTTCAGTTCGGTACTAATGTGCCTCGGCTCGGCCTTTTTCAGGATCATTCATGGAGATAGGCTAGCCCATTATCTGTTCGGCCCACAGATTCCATTTCGCAGCTCGGCCCAGACCAGCACTACGGCTGGGCTAGCCTTTCTACTACGGGTTGGGCCCAAGTGCTTGAGGACTTCGGTGGACCGTTGATCATGAAGTTAGGCTCAACTGGTTTGTCCATATACTCATCTGACCCACTTGGATTCGGACTTTGTCGGATTGGGCCGGTCCAAGGCTTGGACCTGACCCATTTCACATTTAGCCCCTTCAATTTTTATTAAAAGAAAATGAATTAACATACAGAAAAGAGACCCAAAGTCTATTTTTAGAAGCGTCTTGTACACTACATATACCCGCTATTTCAAAGATTGACCCAAAGTCTTGCTTTGATGCCCAATGCATTTTCCTCTCTTTATGGATTTTTTTTTTTTTTTTAACAAAGAAAATGATGCTCTGAAGTGTTATCACTGCATCTATGGGCTCAGGCCACAGGATAACCGGTTGTTGGTTTGATTTGACCCAACCCATAGGAAGGGACTCACTACCGAGACATTAACGGAGCTCAACTACATGCCACAGATGAGCCCAAATTTTGATCGGAGTACAAAAACATGCCACAGATGAGCCTAGGTTTCGATCGAAGTACAGGGCGAGATTTCCGTAAAGAGCCAGTTACGAAGCAGCAAAATTGGCCCCTCTAAGATTTGAACTTGATTCACGCCATTGAAGAGGGATGCCTTCTCCACTAGGCCACTACCTAGGTGGTTCTCTTTTATGGATGTTAGTTTCAACGTTTTCTACATACATTGAATTTTCAATAATGAAGAGTAGTAGTCAACTCGTGTTAGGTGCGGGATGTAAAAAAATTAATAATATATTTTTGTATAAAATAATATAAATAGTTAAATTTTTATATAAAAATTATGAAAATAAAAAAGATTAAAATCTACAATTTAAATTACACAATTTTACTACAATTTATTTATTAATTTTTAAATTTTCACAAATTCATCAATCATATAACTTTCAAACTCTTTACTCTTGCTAGAGTTGCAAACTTGAACTAGTTCAACCCAATCAACTTGAATCAAGTTTGAAATTTTTTAAATATGTAAGGACCTAAGCAAAAATTTAAAAATTTGAATTAAATTTAAATGAACTTGCACAAAGACACTAAATAACCTGAGCAACCTAAATATCATTAACAAGGATTTCTTTGCTGCTAAAAAAAAAAAAAACTACTTAAAAGATTGTTTTTCCAAGACAAAATTCATTTTACCCCCATGTGATTGGAAGCAAAAACACTTTATCCTTTTATGGTTTAAATATAGTCAAAAAGCACTCATGTGGTTTTAGACTAAGAGAGTTGCTTTTTTTTCCCCAGTTTTTTTTCTATATATTTTTATTACAATTTTATCTCAACATTAATTTCCTTTTTTGACCCCATGTCTATCCCCAACCCTAACCCCTATCCTAATCCTAACCCTAACCCTAACCCTAACCCTAACCCCAACCCCATCTCTACTCCCACATAAACAAGTTTAATACATTAGAGCTTAATATCGAGAGGCATATATATATTACAATATGACTTGTGCTAATTGGCTCCCTTCAATTCCTGTGAGGGGATTGATTCACAACCCTTTTCCCCTACTTGCTGGTCTGGTTTTTGTGCTTTTTTGTGCCTTGTTGTCTGTCAAGCTGCTTAGTCTTACTTGTTGAGTCTGCATAAGGGCATGCAGGGGACTGTGACCTGCTGCGCTATTTTTGGATTGCTTGTTCGGCTTTGTTTTTTATTTTTCTGTAATTTGTCTCTTTTCGTTGGTCAATCACCAATCGAGTGTCGTGCTAACAAATGATTGGGTGTGCAATTGCCAACATAGTTGAAATGATTTTACTCACCGTGATACTTTTACACTCATCATTATTTATTAGTTTTATTGTATTGTATTTTGTACTATGCTTATAGGATCTTTTTTTTAAAAAAAAAATAAACTTTATTTTGTGAGTTTATGCCAAAATATTTAATTTAATTTTTAGTAATAGTTTATGAGACAGAAAGTGATTTAAATAAACTAGTTAGTGGGCATCTAGATCCACTCCGTTTCATGAATGTAAAGATGAATGGTCAATGATTGTGAAATATTTATTTCAATTTTTTTTTTTTTTGGTTTTAAATTAAAAAATGAGTAAGTGAAGTTTAGAACTTATAATGGTCTAGTAGTTGAATATCGTTGATTTTGAATTTTGACAACTTGTTACAACCTTTTGAAATAAAATAGGGATGCTCAAAATTCATTATTGGATAGAATGATACTTTTGATTTATGCATTTTGAAATTAATTTTATTTAATTTTAAGAAGTATTGAAAACTCTAAGTCACATATTCGAATTATTATGAAATCAAGATTGTAAAACTTTTACATCGTAAAAAAATAAAATAAAATAAAATAAAGTAAAATAAAGTAAAATTAGCATTAGAGTATATAACTCTTATGATAAATAAATGAATAGTTTTTCAATATTTTGCATACTTCTTAGAAAATAAGAAAATAAGCGAGCTAAAAACAATAAACTTGAAAGTAATATTTAGAACACCTGCATATGATACTTTATGTAGATTTATATAGAGATAAAAAATTTATAAGATTTATTAAGAATTTAAAAGTAGTTTATTGAGGATTTAAAATACTTCAACTATTGGCTTTTAAACTAATATGTAATTAATTCATAAAAAAAGCGTCTTGTCATTTTTTATATATTAATTTGTGAAATTTGATTTTAAAGAACGTCATGCATATGGTAAATTTATGAATTTTGTGTTGTGATTTGGAATAAATAATAATTTTTATTTAAAATTATAAAGAAATTAAGGTTGTATACTCATTTTTCATTTTATATTTCTAGCTCTACCAACCAATTCAGGCCACTAGTTTGAAACTACTAAAATATTAAATCAACTTGCTATTTTTGAAAATACGCGAGTTAACAATGGTTTGAAAAATTCTCAATCCGGTTGATGATTTTTTTTTCCAAAACCAACCCAAATTGACCTCCATATCTAGACCATCCCAACAAGCTTTGTAGTTTCAGCAATTTCACTTAACATATAATAAAAATTATAATAATAATAATAATAATAACATGATTCAAATCTTCTCAATCACTACTGGAGGATAATAACATATTGAAGAAATCACGATTTTTTTTTTAATTAAACAAATGTGATGTTTAAAGTCATTTCTGAGATACTTGGGAGCAATTCTCCAATTTTTAAGTAAAACATCAAAAAAATTATAAAAAATCATCAAATTATTCTCTTTATCTTTTTACATGTATTTTGTTTTTATAAAAATTTTAAAAAATTATTAAAAAAAATTATTTTGTCAATTACGTTGATTACATAAAGAAGATGCTTTTGCATTCGGTGGGGCTAGATTAGGGGTATTCGTGGTTCGGATTTGGACGGTTTGCGGATCGGTTTGGACCCGTCCGCATCTATACGGTTTGGGGAAAAGACAACCCGCAACGGCCCGCAGTGCGGTTTGCGGCTTGTGCGGATAAGGTTCGAGGATGTGCGGGCGGTTTGCGGATTGAACTTTTTTCTTCAAAAATTTATTTTTGAGTCTTATTTTTTTCTCATTTTGTAAATATTTATTTTGAGCCCTTTTCTTCCCATTTTCTAAAATGCTCCAACATTAATAATTAATGAATTAACACTTATAAAATTAAAAATATAACAAAATCAATTCGTAACACAAACAAATAATTCAAAATCTTAAATCAAATCACAAACTAAAACAAGCGTATATTTCAAAATCCTAAACTATAACTCCATATTCATTAAGGAATTTAAAATTCCAAATCACACTTCATCTAGGACAAGTTCAGTTATGTAACAATAATAATATGATCAGTATTTATTCAGTTTCAGTTGATATAATACTATTAGCAAATGAAATGCTAGAGTAAGTTCAAAAAATAAAAGGTGTTTTGTTTTGGACAAAAATATCTAGGTGGGATATAGAAATGAAATCAATAGTTAAGATAAAAAAATAAATAAATAAATAAAGTGCGGGCGGTTTCTTGCAGGTGCGGGTTAAACCCGCAACCCGCAAATATGTCATATTTCAAACCGCATCCGCCCGCATTGTATTTGCGAAACCGCCCATTTGTATGCGGATTGGGCGGATTGAGCGGTTTTTACGGATCGGATAAACCGTTGCCCACCCCTAGGCTGGATGGTCATCATTTCGCTTTATTTTGTGATAATGGGCATGTGGAGTCAATTATCAAGACTTTCGGTGAAAGATAGATGGGTGTTTTGGAAAATTAGTTAAAAATTGATTTTTTGATTTTTTTTAATTTTTTTATTTTTTTGTGAGTGAAAAATATGATAGGTGATGTGACCCAAAATGAGTTAAAAATCAAAAGTTGACTTTTAACAAGCTTTCTAAAGTGCCCTAGATTAATAATTATAAGAGGTGGGCTCCTCTTTGGTTGAGATTTTAATGTGAGAGAATGTGAGTGGTTTTATAAGATTCATTATGGGTTCTGTTTTGATGATTCGATCCATTCATTTTATAGGATCTTTAATTTATATTATTCATAAAAGAAAATTAGTTCAATCCGAAAATAGTAATATTTTTATTCTATCATATTTGTCTCTAAAAAAAATGCATAGTTTATTTCAAAAATATATTTGTTACTTATTTTTTCGGAGACAAATCTGATAAAATGAAAAAATTACGATTATTGAATTGAACTAATGTTTTTCATGAATAATATATATTGAGAGTCCTACAAAATAAACAGTTCGGATTATCAAAACGAGACCCGTGGTATTCCTTATAAGCCTCTCAAATTCTCTCGTGTTGAGATCTAAATATAAAAAGTTGTGAACTTGTACAAAAATAAATAAATATAAATTAATAATGGAGGAATATCCCCTCCAGTCCAAAATCTGGATTAAAGGGTGTTGTTTGAGCTTATGGGGTTTAATATGGGTCCTATTTCAATAATTTAAACTGTTTATTTTATCGGTTACTTTATATATTTTATGTTGGTGAAAATACCAGAAAAATATATATTTTATTGACAAAGAAATCACATAACCGGAGAAAAAGTATCAAAGAAATCAAGATCAACTTGTTGCTTAAAACCTTTAGCGACAAACCTTGCTTTATAATTATCTATAGTTTCATCCGGTTTAAGTTTTTTACGAAGGATCCATTTACACCCAATAGTTTTACAACCTGGAGGTAAATCCACTAGCTTCCATGTTTTATTTGAAAGTAGTTGAGAAGGAGATTTATAATCTGTCTATGGGTCGTGGAAGAGGCCAAACAGGGAAGGGCCGAGCATGTTTGGGCCGAGATAACTTGGGCCTATTCAGGGCGGGATTTGCCCGGTCGAGGCCCAACCCCCTGTCTTGGCCGAGCTAACTGGGGCCCTGGAATTGATCTTGCTTGGTCGAGACCCCGGGCCTAAGGTACACAGCCATGTGCTTGACCAAGCTTCCCCGGATTTGGGCTTGCTCGGTCGAGATGAGCGTTTGCTACACGGGTCATGTGGGAGCGTGATTAGCTTGGTGGTAAAGCCTTCTATTCACTGGCTCGGCTTATCTTGATCTTGATTATGCCGGAGTGCTATTGAGCTCAGTTGTTATGGAGCTCGGCGAGTGTAGCATTCGGACATGTTACGCAGCACGGACGTGGAGGGCCGAGGTGATTCCACCGAGCTACCGAGACCCCGCTAATGCTATCTGGCGGTTTGGTTAGGTGGTCATTGCGGGATTTGTGCTAACAGATGGAAGAGCAGCTCCACATGTCAAGAGACTAATAGGAGCAGATTTGAGCGCAGAAAGTATATAAGCACGTCTGCGCCCCCCATGCTGGGGATGGATCATTTGGTGAGAAACACCTAAAACACTCAACTCTCTCCTCTCTCTCTCTCTCTCTCTATCCCTGAGTGTGTGCTAACTTGACCATCGGAGGGGTTTTCCGGCCACACACCGCCGGGTAGCTCACTGCCGTTGTGTTCACAAGTCGATCAGACAGACAAGGAGCTTGGTAGAAAGGAGTACGGGCTTCGCGGAATATTTGCTCCCTATACAATTGGTGCCATCTGTGGGAACCTTGATATACAAAACCTTGTCTTCCAAGCTCATCTGATTATCTCCCATGGCGAACAATGACAAAATACCGTTGTCCGCCGTGGACGGTGTTACCCCGGAGTCAGCCAGACGGAGAGACGGACTCCCCGTCATTCTAAACATGGCGGACCTGGAAACTTCCCCAGGAGGACATTCAAGAGACACGCGGGACAAGCGCGGAAGAAGTTTTGGTCACTCGCGGAGCCCATACGGACACCGGCGGCGAAGAGAATCGCACGCCAGCCGTCTGGAGCACAAGTTACGGGATCAAGACGCCGTCATCCGGAGAATGGCAACAGAGATGGAAGATCTCAAACGGCATGTCAAAGAGAAGGGTGTTGCTGGAGTAGGAGACCACAGTGAGCGCACCCAGCCACGCCGTTCAGGCAGCCAGAACCAGCGGCACACTCCATCCCTCTCTATCACCAGAAGTTACAGGGTTAGAGATTCCGACGCGCTTGTAGAGAGATCAAGCGCGCAAGATAGTACCGACATTCCCTCACGTCCGGTGACGACATCGAGGTATTCCTACTCTGCTCGTTCAGAGGACTTGCGGGTAGTCTTGAAGGAGCGGGCTCGCCGGCGAGAGAACCAAAGGGTGCCGGCGTTCCAGCGGCTATCCTATGGGGGTCACGCCAGTGAAGAGATCATAATGCCACCACCTCGCCCTGCTGTGCCTCTCCTTCTAGATACAGATTTGGCGAGGCTGAGCGCCACTCCCTTCTCCCTAGAGATAGAAATAACACCGCTCCCCGCGGGCTTTCACCAGCCCAAGTTTACGCTCTACGACGGAAAGACCGATCCATACATGTATGTAAATCACTTCCGACAGTTCATGGCCAGACATAGACGGAATGACGTTCTTATGTGCCTAATCTTCCCGTCGAGCTTGGGCGAGCTAGGCTTGAAATGGTTTGAGAGGCTGCCGGAGGGAAGCATCGAAAGGTGACAGCAGTTGGCGGAAGCCTTTGTGACTCGTTTCAAGACCAACACAAAAACGCCAAAGGAGGTGGACCACATTCTCAGTGTCAAAATGGAGCCGAGCGACACACTCAAGGCATATAAATCCAGATACTAGGAAACTTTCAATGAGATTTTGGATTGCCCGATCAACCTGGCAATCACCCAATATAAGCGCGGTCTCCCGGTCGGACATAGGCTGAGGGACTCGCTTACCATGAACCAGCCGACATCCATGGGCCAACTAATGCAGCGCATCAACGAGCACATCCGAGTAGAGGATGATACAGTGGCTTCCACCGCGAAGACAACACCGGTGGTGACAGACAAGAGGTCGGCTAGCAAGGTACACGCGGTCGGACAGGAGAATAACCGTTCAAATGATCGCGTCGAGGAATCTGACCGAGGGTCAAATCGTCAAAACCGAGGAACGGGTCGTCGGAATGACCGAGATGAATACCCCCGCGATGACGTAGCTGACGCTAACAGATGGTTGAAAGCTTGGATAGGCATTACCACAGTCTTTAAGATTCCAATCTATCGCATACTTAGTGAAATCCGTGACGAGGATTACGTCCGGCTTCCTGCTAAGTTAGGCGACGCGCAAAAGGGCTTCAATCCGCGGTACCACTGCACATTTCACCCGGAGCGCGGACACCAGACAGAGAACTGTTTGCCTCTGAAGCAACATTTTGAGGAGTTAGTCGCAGCCGGACACTTGGATCTTTACATTGACGGGGGTGTCAAGGCCGCACATCTCACCCCGGCTGATCAGCATGGACCGGATGACTTGGAGGCGCCCCCTCAAGGAGTAGTTAATGTGATCCACGGCATAGTGGAGCCGGCGCGGGTATGCGAGCTCCGAGGGATGATTAAAAATGCAGAACACATGAGGGAAGTGTTGTCAGTCCAGCCCACGATCAAAAGGGGCAAGACCAAGGAGAAAGACGTGATTAGTTTCTTCACAAGGGATTTAGAGCGCATTCAGACGCCACACAACGATGCCCTAGTGGTCACACTTCGCATCAAAGAATTTGATGTCAAGCGCATCTTGATCGACCAGGGAAGCTCGGTCGAGATCATGTACTACGACGCGTTCAAACAACTCAAACTCCGAGATACAGACTTGGCTTCGGCAACTTCGCCACTGGTTGGTTTCAACTCGCAATCGGAGTGGCCTTTGGGAAAAATAATTTTGCGGGTCAAAGCCGGATCAGTGGTCAAGTAGGTAGAGTTCTGGGTATTGCAGGTACCGTCTACATATAATCTGATCCTTGGTAGGGGATGGCTTCACGCTATGCAGGCTGTGGCGTCGACCTACCACCAGGTTATGAGATTCCCCTCGGCTATGGGGGAAATTGAGGAAGTTTGGCGCGATCAAGTCATGTCGAAGCAATGCTTCGTGGCAGTGAACGGGAGCCGAGCTGCCAAAGGCTTCGTCGAAATGATTGAAGGACCAGAAAACCGGGGAGTCCTTAAAGATGTGGGCACCAAGGCTGAGGACAAAGCTGTTAAGGAGTTGGTAGAAGTGCAGATTGACACTGAAAGCCCGAACAAGTTCGTCTTGCTCAGCTCAAGCCTTACCGCCTAAGAAAGCACTAAGATGGTAGAATTCTTAATGGCAAATATCGAAGTCTTCGCATGGTCGCCCTACAATATACCCGGCATCGATCCGAGCTTTATTTTTCATCACCTCAATGTTTTCCCCGGTGCAAGGCCGGTCATTCAGAGAACTAGGAGATCGGCACTGCACCACGCCGAGGTAGTCGCAGAGGAGGTAAAGAACTTGTTTGAAGCTCGGGCTATTTAGGAAGTGCACTACCCTCGGTGGATTTCGAACACGGTCAATAGGAAGTGGCGAGTTTGTGTAGCTTGCCCTAAAGACAGCTTTCCCCTGCCCAGAATAGACCAGCTGGTGGATCTAATGGCCGGACATAACAGGCTCAGTTTCTTGGAAGCCTACCGCGGTTATCATCAGATTGCCATGCACAACCCTAACCGCGAGATAACCTCTTTCACTACTCCAAGGGGACTGTTCTGCTATCGAGTCATGCCTTTTGGTTTGAAGAATACTGGGGCAACTTTCCAAAGGATGGTGACCAAAATGTTCGCTCCTCTGCTAGGCAGGACTATGGAGGCTTATATCAATGACATGGTGGTCAAAAGCAAGCATCAGGCAAACCACTTGTCCGACCTAGCCGAGGTGTTCGCCATTCTCATACAGAACAAGCTACACCTGAATGCGTCTAAGTGTGCCTTCGGCGTGGGATCCGGGAAATTCCTGGGATTCCTAGTCACGAACCGAGGCATCGAAGTAGACCCCACACAAATTAGAGTCGTACAAGAATTGAAGCAGCCCAACTCGGCCAAGGACGTACAGCATCTTGTCGGAATGGCAGCCGGGCTTAGTAGATTCATAAGCCGGTCATCAGATCGCTGCCGTCCTTTCTTTAAAGCCTTGAAGTCCAAGTTTTCATGGGACGAGGAATGTAACAGAGCTTTGGCTGAGCTCAAGGCGTATTTGTCTTCTGTTTCTTTGTTGGTGAGACCCAAGCCCGGCGAAGAACTCTACCTCTATCTAGCAGTTTCTCAGCACGACGTTAGTGCGGTACTTGTCCGGACAGAGGATATAAAGCATCTCCCTATCTTTTATGTGAGAAAAACCATGCTACCGGCAGAGTCAAGGTACTTGGCACTGGAGAAACTTGCTTTGGCGTTGATGATGGCCTCCAGGAAATTGGCGCATTACTTTCATGCTCACACAATCGTTGTGTTGACCGAATTTCCCCTGAAAGCCTTGTTCGAGCGGGTGAATTTCTCCGGTCGAATTCTAAAGTGGGCAGTTGAGTTGGGACAATTCGACGTTAAGTTTCAACCCCAGACGGCCATAAACGCTCACGCATTGGTAGATTTTGTAGCTGAGTTCTCACCCGGGATTCACCAAGTATGTCCGGTGGACCTCACCACAGTAGCCGAGGAGGCAAATGAAGATTCAACCGAAATTACACAGCAGGGCGATGTTGGCGACGCGGAACTTACGTGCCCCGCCATAGAACCTCTAGCCGGCATGATATTGCAGCTCGGCGATGCGACGACAGACTTGGGCATAACAGACCAACCTGTTGGGTCCGATGCCGCATCACCAAGGGGGGAGGAAGTGGAACCGATTAGCATTGAACCTGAAACTGAACAGCCGAGCGACCGTGATCCTATCAACCTTCAAGCCTCCCAGGACCCCTCAGAGTGTTGAAAGCTCTTTGTCGGCGAAATGTGGAAACTTTTTGTAGATGGAGCCTCGAACCGTCACGGTGCCGGGCTGGGCATTGTTTTGATTTCACCAGATGGTCTAACCATCGAACACTCTATCACGCTCGGATTCCCTGCATCAAACAACGAAGCTGAGTACGAGGCGCTTTTGGCCGGGCTCAAGAGCGCGCTTCAGTTACACGCATCCGAGTTAATGGTTTATAGCGATTCCCAACTTGTTGTCAACCAAGTGTCTGGGCTTTACGAAGCTAAGGATGACAGAATGGCGAAGTACCAAGCTCTGGTAAGGGACCACATCAAGCGATTCCAGGCAATCAGGGTCCAACAAATTGGACGGGAAGACAACGGTCGTGCGGATGAGTTAGCTGGCCTGGCTTCCATGGTTGACAGAACATCTCCTTGTCCTCTCCTGATTGAGTTTCTTCCAAGGCCTATTATAGAGGAACCCGAGCAGACAGAAGTACTCTGCACCGAGCTTAGCCCTTCTTTGATGGACCCTATTATCCTCTTCCTCAAGGAGCGAACCCTTCCGACCGATAAAAAGGAAGCATATAAAGTCCGGGTGAAATCAGAGCGGTTTTGGCTCTCTCCATCAGGCGCTTTATATAAGAAGTCTTACGCCGGTCCTTACCTCAAGTGTGTCCACCCAAACAGCGTGGAAGCTTTCCTGTATGAAATTCATGAAGGCATATACGGCAGTCACATCGGGGGGAAGATCATTGGCCTACCGAGCTATCTCGCAAGGATATTGGTGGCCATGCATGCAAGCGAACGCTCAGAAATATGTTCACAAATGTGAGAAGTGCCAGAAGTTCGCCCATCAAATTCACCAGCCGGCTAGAGAACTTCTTCCCCTCACAAGCCCTTGGCCTTTTGCGATGTGGGGACTAGACATAGTGGGACCACTCCCAACGGCACTAGGCAACCGGAAGTTCTTCATTGCCGCTACGGATTACTTCACCAAATGGGTTGAAGTAGAGCCCCTAGCGACTATCAAGGAAAAAGACGTCAAACGATTTGCCTGGAAGAATGTGGTAACGCGGTTTGGCATCCCCAAGCTTCTAATCTCTGATAATGGCACCCAATTTGACGGACGCTTATTCAGAGGATTTTGCGAGGAATTAAAGATTGAATTCTACAACTCCACCCCGGCCTACCCGTAGTCCAACGGCCAAGCTGAAGCATCAAACAAGACCATTCTTGATGGGTTGAAGGAAAGACTTGAGAAAGCCAAAGGTAAATGGGCCGAGGAACTCCTAAGTGTCCTTTGGGCATACCGAACTACCCCGAGGCGATCTACTGGGGAAACTCCTTTTGCTCTGGCGTACGGCATGGAGGCGGTCATCCTATTGGAAATTGGCATGCCTACCATCCACATTGAAAATTTTGAGCCCGAGCTAAATTCTGAAGCAGTTGCCCTGGAATTAGACCTAGCTGAGGAACGCCGAGAAAAAGCTTTGATCCACGTGGCCGCATACCAACAAGAATTGTCCAGGAAGTACAACAAAACCGTGCACCCCAGACCATTTAAAGTGGGTGACTGGGTTCTGAGGAAGGTCATGGGTAACACTCTGGTGCCAGGTGAAGGCAAGCTAGGGGCAAACTGGGAAGGACCCTACAGGATAACCGGTCTGGCGGGCAAGGGGGCATACTACTTGGAAGATCTGGACGACAAAGGCATACCTCAGCCATGGAATGCAGCCAACCTCAAACTATACTATTTTTAGTTTTCATAGTTTTTATGCTATTCTTTTGAGCAAGGACTTGTTTGCTTTACACTTCAGAATGTAATACTCTTTTTGTCAATATAATAGAAGTGACTGATCTTTGCTGAAGCATTCTGTTGTTTTCGATGCTTACTTTGAGATTCCAACCGAGATGTTTTACTTCGGTTGAATAAGTTGATGATTTACTCAACTTTGGGGTTTCAACCGAGATGTTTTACTCCGGTTGAATGAGTTGATGATTTACTCAACTTTGAGATTCCAATAGAGATATTTTACTCCGGTTGAATGAGTTGATGATTTACTCAACTTTGGGGTTTCAACCGAGATGTTTTACTCCGGTAGAATGAGTTGATGATTTACTCAACTTTGGGGTTTTAACCTAGATGTTTTACTCCGGTTAAATGAGTTGATAATTTACTCAACTTTGAGGTTCAAACCGAGATGTTTTACTCCGGTTGAAGGAGTTGATGACTTACGCAACTTTGGGGTTTCAACCGAGATGTTTTATTCCGGTTGAACGAGTTGATGGCTTACTCAACTTTGAGATTTCAACCGAGATGTTTTACTCCGGTTGAATGAAATCATGATTTACCCAACTTTGTAATTTCAACCGAGATGAATTTGCTCTGGTTAAATAAGTTGAACAGTGGTTTTAATCGAGATGGTCTATCTCGACCATATAAGTTGATGATTTGCTTAGCCGAGGTAGTTTACCCGGCTGAAGTTGTTTACATAAACACAGTGCAAACACTTAACGAAATTAAAACTTTTCATTGATGTGGAACAGCATTACAAAAGGTGGGGCAGGTAGCCCGGTTACATTCTCAAACAAAAAAGAAAGAAGACAAAGAAAACTAAACTCAGGGAGAAAGGTCTGTGAATTCATCCCCGGTTGTGGTCGCCTCCAGGTCGACCGTGGTTGTGGTCTCCTGGATGCCGGTCTACACCTGGCCGGCCTGCGTTGGGTGGTTATCACCCTCGGCGTTTTCCTTGGCATCCTCCGCGTCTTCTTCCTCGACTTCAGCCTGCAATGCGCTGAAGACATCGTTGGCTTCTGGCACTAAGTACGTCGACAGGAAGGTAACTGGGGGAGAGGCCAACACGTCGGTTCCAGATCCTTAGCCGAGCTGTTCGCAAGCAACCTTCTAGCCAGCCTTGAAGAAAATGTCTTGGGTGGCATGGACTTGCTTCATATAGTTTTCCTCGGCCTCCTTGAAACCGGCGTTGTTGGCGTCTTCCAGCTCCTTATTCCTTGACTGCTTTAACGCCTCCAGCTCGGCCCGGAGTGCGTCTCTTTCCTGCTCGGTGGCTCCAAGCTGGCTGAGCAATCTGGAGTTGTTAGAGTTTGCGATCTCCAAAGAAGCCTTTGATCGCCCCAGCTTGGTCTGGAGATGCTCAACCTGGCTGGCAGCGTCGGTTGCCTTCTGCCAGAGTCTGTGAATGTGCTCCATGACCAAGTGTTGTTTTTGGATGGCCTGCAAGAAGAAAGTTTGATTAGAAAGGAAACCAAGCAAACACTTGGTGAAATTTGAGTAAAAAATTCGAGATTCTTACCCGGGTTATGGACTTGACCGAGGATTTCACTAACCGGGTGTCCGACACGTGGTCGCTGCCGACCACGTCGCTCGGCAGAAACAGGGCTTTGGTTAGGTCAAAGGCGAGTAGATGCTCTTTGTCACCTTTGACTGAGGCAGTCACCGGGATCTCCTTACCCCGGTGCTTGAGTTATGGCTTCCATGGTGGTGTTGGGTCAGTTGTGACGGCGGGTTGCTCGGTGTTTAACTCTGCAACCAGCTCGGCAGAGGGATCGGCGGTGCGTGGCCTTTTCCCAGCCCGGGATCTCTCTTTGCTTGCCTACCCGGCGGCAGAAGATGCCAATGCAACCACGGTCCCACTTGATTGACAGGCAGCGGCTGTGCGGGATGGGATGCTCGGTAGCTTGGTGGAGGTGGCAGTGATGAGGTTCTTGATGCGACTTCTTTTGGCCATCTCTTTTGCCTCGGTCAAACGGATAAGTGGCACGTCCGGTAATGTGGAATCGGGAGGTGGAGATGGTGCACGGAGAAAGTTTGTTACTCTACTTCGGCGGGGAGCGGAGTATCTGTATGTCGGTACGTAACCGAGGAGCTCGTGGCAATGCCGGTTACGGTAGCGAAGCACGGTTCTGATGGTTGCTTCGTTGGGATAATGGTAATTGGCTTGCAAAGCTTCGATTACTGCAGAGAAAAAAAAATATCAAGTACAGAATATAGAAGGAAAGTAATTTGATCGAGCAATTAGCACGGCTTACATGTTGAACTGAAATCCGTACTTATATACCAGCCCGGCACGTCAGCCGTTTCATAGTTGCCGGAAACCCAAAAAAAGTTGTCGTCATGTAAGTCCTTGTCTGGGGTACCGGTCATTATTTTCTCCTTGCCCGGCCTGATCTTTAAGTAATAGGCAAGGCCGTCGCCTGTATGCCTGAGGGTATACTGGAGAAGTATCTCGGCTAGTCCTAGGTTGGTTCCTAGCCGATTGTTTAGCTCGACGATTCCGTTTATTATGCAGTAAGTGTTGGTTGAGACTTGGGTTAGTGCTAGCCCGGTACGTCACAAGAATTCGCACATCAGGGGGTTGACCGGGAAATGGAGGCCTCCTTCTATAATGGAAAGCACGGTGAAGGGGCACTGGTCTAGTCTGCCACAAGGAGCCGTGTCCTCTTCACCGAGCTCAAGGTGAACGTCGTCCAGGATACCGTATTCTTCCCGGAACGCGGCTAGAGCGACCGAGGTGTCGACCGAGGTGTCGACCAGGAAGTGGTAGCGCCCCATGTGTAGCCGGCTGGTTTTAGCTCGGCTGAAGTGGTTTGGCACAAACTCTTGTTTGATGGTTGCTCGGTCTTTGAGAGCCTCGGTGTTGGTGTGTCGTCCCCTTGGACTCTAAATGAAAAGGAGAGTAAGTGTAAGTGGGAGCTCGGTCACGTAAAATGAGCTTGACTTTAGCCCGGTCAGATGAGTGCCAGACCACCTCGGTCACGAGGGTAAATCTAGAAGCTCGGCCACTCAAGAGGACCAGATGTTAGCTCGGTCGAGTGGTCAAGTCTTCTGCCTACCTCGGTTTCTACAGTTGTTCTTGCAAACTTGCAATTTGCTTGGTTTAGATGTTTTTTGGGATCAAAAGAAGATCAGGAGCCCGGTCCGCCCCAGATCCTCATGTGTTCATCATTGAAGCTGAAGAACAATAGCAGAGAATAGGGGCAGGGGAGGTTTTTGGGGGATATATCCTAAAACCTATGGTTTTTGTGCCCTAGAATGTGGAATACCAAATGAAAATAGCAATAAAAGGTTCAAAGAACTTACCAGAATAGGACTGAAGCTGCTTCTTCGAACACGAACGCAGGAGAAGGCAAGAATGGAGCTTGATGAGGGCACAGCAGCTCTAGGTCGTCTGGAATGGAAGAGAGGCAGTAAGAAGAGAAAGTGAAGGGGAAGTGGCGTACTTATAGGAGAAAAAGGGGCGCCTAAATTTGAATATGAAGGGACGTCTAGGTTGGTTGCTCGAGGCCAATAAATACACGACGCGTCTTCATAATGGCAGCGTCAGTACTGAAGAGACAAGATGGCAAGTCGAGGCGTCAACCGAACAAGCCCAGAGACCGAGCAGGGGATTAGCGCGGTTAACATCTGACAAACTAAGGACCAAGGAAGAATCTACTCTGGTCGGATCAGGTAATCCCAGTCACGCTTGCGCGGACGGAATTAAGGGGTAATTGAGAGGGAGATTTATAATCTGTCTATGGGTTGTGGAAGAGGCCAAACAGGGAAGGGCCGAGCATGTTTGGGTCGAGATAACTTGGGCCTATTCAGGGCGGGATTTTCCCGGTCGAGGCCTAGCCCCTGTCTTGGCCTATCTAACTGGGGCCCTGGAATTGATCTTGCTCGGTCAAGACCCCGGGCCTGAGGTACATGGCCATGTGCTTGACCAAGCTTTCCCGGATTTGGGCTTGCTCGGTCAAGATGAGCGTTTGCTACACGGGTCATGTGGGAGCGTGATTAGCTCGGTGGTAAAGCCTTCTGTTCATTGGCTCAGCTTATCTTGAACTTGGTTATGCCAGAGTGCTACCGAGCTCGACTATTATGGAGCTTGGCAAGTGTAGCATTCGGGCACGTTACACAGCACGGACGTGGAGGACCGAGGTGATTCCATCGAGCTGCCGAGACCCCGCTAATGTTGTCTGGCGGTTTGGTTAGGTGGTCATTGCGGGATTTGTGCTGAAACATGGGAGAGCAGCTCCACGTTTCAAGAGACTAATGGGAGCAGATTTGAACGTAGAAAGTATATAGGCATGTCTGCACCCCCCATGCTGGGGATGGATCATTTGGTGAGAAACACCTAAAACACTCAAGTCTCTCCTCTCTCTCTTTATCCCTGAGTGTGTGCTAACTTGACCGTCGGAGGGGTCTTCCAGCCACACACCGCCGGGTAGCTCACCGCCATTGTGTTCACAGGTCGATCGGACAGACAAGGAGCTTGGTAGAAAGGAGTGCGGGCATCGCGGAATATTTGCTCCCCATATAGTAGTGAATCTATCTCATCATTTACAGCCTCTTTCCAGAAAATAACATCAGGTGATAATAAAGCTTCTTGCACCGTAAGAGGAATTTCTTTCACATTGTATAGATAATAGTCATGGACAAAATCTTTTTCAACTCTAGCTCGTTTACTCCTCCTTGGTTGGATTTGAGAATTTTCTTCTTCTTGAAAAACTTGAGATGGAGTAGAAGAGCTAGGCATGGATAAAATATTTTCAGAAATTATTGGACCCCCACTATTTCTAGATTTGAAATGAAATTTGTTTTTATGAAATATAGTATCACCTAATTCTAAAATAATATTATTTTCCATATCAAAAAATCTATAAGCTATACTGTACGGGGTGTAAATATTCCGTGAAGCCTGTACTCTTTTCTTCTAAGCTCGTTGTCAGTCCGATCGACCTGCGAACACAACGGCGGTGAGCTACCCGGCAGTGTATGGCCGAAAAACCCCTCCGACGGTCAAGTTAGCACACACTCAAGGGTAGAGAGAGAGAGGAAAGAGTTGAGTGTTTAGTGTATCTCACCAAATGATCATCTGTCCCAGCATGGGGGGCACAGACATGCTCATATACCTTCTGCGCCCCAAATCTACTCCTATTAGTCTCTCGACACGTGGTGCTGCTATCTCATCTGTCAGCACAAATCTAGCAATCACTACCTAACCAAACTGTCAAGATATCTTAGCGGAGCCCGGCGGACCCGCGGATCCACCTCGACTTCTCATGACCGCGCTGTGCGGCATACCTGAGTGAACCATTCGCCGAGCTCCTGAACGACCGAGCTCAGCTGCTGCATTCCGGCAAGCTGAGCTCAATGTAGGTCTAGCCGGTTAGCCGCAAGCCTTCCTGCCGAGCTAACACACGAACCGTAGAATCCAGAGTGGCAAGCAGACATCTCGGCCGAACTCCAAGTAGCCCAGCTTCTCTACCAACAAGCCCAAGTAACTCGGTCCAACATGGCCCTGTGCCTTAACCGAGCAAAATCTCTCTGGACAAGCCCAAGCTACCACGGCCCAAAACGTGTTCGGCCCTCAATTTCCCGCCTTTACCATGGCCTATTCCAGCTCATAAATCTCCCTCTCAATTGTCCCTTAATTCCGTCCGTACAAGCGTGACTGGGATTACTTGTTCTGACCGAGGTAGACTTTTCCTCGGTCCTCGGTTTGCAAGACGGCAACCGGGCTAGTTAACATGCTTGGCTTCCAAACTTGCCCAATCGACACCTCAACTTGCCATCTTGTCTCTTCAGTTCTAACACTGCCGCCATTATGACACGCGTCGTGCATTGATTGGCCTCGAGCAGCAAACCCTCACGTCCCTTCACATTCAAATATTTGGCGGTCTCTCTCCCACATATATGCCATTTCCTCTTCTCCTTCTTCCTTACTGCTTCTCTCTCAATCTTGTCGATCCAGAGCTGCAGTGCCCTTATCGACCTCCCTTCTTGCCATTCCTCTTCGTTCGTGCTTGAAGACTCAGCTTCTGCCTCATTTTGGTAAGTTCTTCAAGCCCTTTATTGCCATTTCATTTGTTATTTTTCATTTTAGGGCACTGAAACCATAGATTTTAGGGTATAGCTCCCCAAAACCCTCTCAGGCCCCTTGTTTTCCTTGCTGTTTTTTAGCTCCAATGATGAACACCTGAAGATCTGGGGCGGACTGGGCTCCAGGTCTTCTTTTGATCCCAAAAAACATTAAGATCGAGCAAATTGCTAGTTTTAAGAATTCTTCTGTAGAAACCGAGGTAGTCAGAGCACTTGACTGGTCAACCGGGCTAATATCTGGTTCGCTTGATCAGACGAGCTTCTGAACTTGCCTTCGCGACCGAGGTGGTCTGGCACTCAATCCGACCAAGCTAAAGTTAAGCTCGTTTTGCGCGACCGCACTTCCACTTACACTTTCCCTCCTTTTCCTGCAGAGTCCAAGGGGACCACAGACCAATACCGAGGCTCTCAAAGACCGACCAGCCATCAAACAAGAGTCTGTGCCAAACCACCTCAGCTGAGCTAAAACCAGCCGGCTACACATGGGGCGCTACCGCTTCCTGGTCGACACCCCTGCTGCTCGGGCCGCGTTCCGAGAAGAGTATGGTATCCCAGCCAATGTTCACCTAGAGCTCGGCTCTATTGACACAAACCCTTGGGACAGATTAGACCAGTGCCCCTTCACCGTGCTATCTATCATAGAAGGAGGCCTCTGCTTCCCGGTTAACCCATTGATGACCGAATTTTTGCGGTGCACCGGGCTAGCACCTACCCAAGTCTCAACCAACACTTACAGGATAATCAACGGGATCCATGAGCTGAACAACCGACTAGGAACCAACTTAGGGATAACCGAGATACTCTGCCAATACACATTAGGGCACACAGGCGATGGCCTCGCCTACTATTTAAAAATTAGACCGGGCAAAGAGAAGATAGTGATCGGCATCCCGGACAAGGACTTGCACGACGACGACTTCTTCTGGGTGTCCGGCAACTATGAAATAGCCGACATGCCGAGCTGGTTCATTAGCAAGAACTTCGGTTCAACATGTAAGCCGTGCTAACTGCTCGGTCAATTCATCTTCCTTTACTATTCTGTACTTAGCATTTTTCCTTTTTCCTTTGCAGCAATCGAAGCCTTGCAAGCCTATTATCATTACCCCAACGAAGCAGCCATCAGAACTGTGTTGCGCTACCGCAACCGGGATTGCCACGATCTCCTCGGTTACACACCGACATACAGATATTTGGCTCCACATCGGAGTAAGGTCACAGACTTTCTCCGCGCTCCATCTCCACCTCCAGATCCCACACTGCCTAACGTGACGTTCATCCGGCTGACCGAGGCAGAAGAGATGGCCAAGAGAAGCCGCATCAAGAACCTCATCACCACAACCTCCATCGAGATACCAAGCATCCCAACCAGCTCTCCTGTTGTCGGTCAATCCAGCGGGACTGTGGTTGTACTGGCATCTCCGCTGCTGGGCAAGTAAGCAAAGACAACCGGCGGGCTGGAAAAAGGCCACATGCAGACCCTTCTGCCGAGCTGGTCGCAGAGCTCAACACCGAGCAACCTGCCGTCACAATCGACCCAACACCTGCATGGAGGCCGTAGCTCAAGCACCGGGGAAAGGAGATCCCAGCAACCGCCTCAGTTAAAGGCGACAAGGAGCATCTGCTTGCCTTCGATCTCACCAAAGCTCTCCTTCTACCGAGCGACGTGGTTGGCAACGACCCTGTGCCGAACACCCGGTTGGTGAAATCCTCGGTCAAGTCCATGACCAAGGTAAGAATCTCAAACTTTTTACTCAAATTTCACAAATGTTTGCTCGACTTCCATTCTAATCAAACTTTCTTCTTGCAGGCTATCTAGAAACAACACTTGGTCATGGAGAGCATTCACCGACTCCGGCAGAAGGCAATCGACTCTGCCAGCCAGGTTGAAAGCCTTCAAGCTGAGCTCGGGTGAGCCAAGTCTTCACTGCAAATAGCAAATTTGGATAACACCAAATTGCCCAGCCAGCTTGGTGCCGCCGAGCAGGAAAGGGACGCAACGCCTTGAAAGAATAAATGAAGAAGGAGCTGGAGGACGCCAACAATGCCGGCTTCAAGGAGGTCGAGGAAAACTACACTAAGCAGGTCCATGCCACCCAAGATATCTTCTTCAAGGCGGGGTGGAAGGCTGCTTGTGACCTGCTCGGCCAAGGACAGAAGACCGACGTGTTTGCCTCTCCCCCAGCTACCTTCCTGCCGACGTACCTTGTGCCATATGCCAACGATGTCTTTAGCGCGTTGCAGGCTAAGGCCGAGGAAGAAGGCGAAGAAGAAACTGAAGAAAATGCTGAGGGAGAAAACCAAACAGAGCAGCCCTGCCAAACGAAGACCGGCATCCAAGACAAAACAACAACAGTCAACCTGGAGGCAACCGGGGATGAATTCACTGACTTTTCCCCCTTGGAGTAGTTTTCTTTGTCTTCTTTCTTTTTGATTTGAACATGTAACCGGGCTATTTGCCCTACCTCTTGTAATTATTTTGCACATCAATGAAAAAATTTTATTTTCATCAAGTGTTTGCACGATGTTTAAGCCAAGTAACTTCAGCTGCACAAAACACCTCGGCAAAACAAATCGCCAACTTGTTTAACTTATTTAACCAGAAAAGACATCTCGGTTTGAATCGTAAACTTAGAGTAAATCATCAACTCATTTAACCGGAATAATACATCTCGGTTTAAATCTCGAAGTTGAGCAAATCATTAACTCAATCAACTGGAGTAAAACATCTCGATTGAGATCTCAAAGTTGAGCAAATCATCAACTCAGTCAACCGGAGTAAAACATCTCGGTTGAGATCTCAAAGTTGAGCAAATCATCAACTCAGTCAACCGGAGTAAAATATTTCGGTTAAAATCCCAAAGTTAAGCATGTCAACTTAGTCAACCAGAATAAAATATCTCGGTTTCAATATAAAAGTTGAGCAAATCATCAACTCATTCAACCGGAGTAAAACATCTCGGCTGAGACCTCGAAGTAAAAAACAACAATCAGAATGCTAGAGCAAAGATGAGACACTTCTATTATATTGACAAAAAGAATATTACATTCTGAAGTGAGGCAAAAAATTCCTTTGCACAAAAAGAACACAAACTATAAAAGCTAAAAATAGTACAGTTTGAGGTTGGCAGCATTCCATGGCCGGGGTATTTCTCTTCCCTCCAAATCCTCCAAGTGGTATGCCCCCTTGCTCGCCAGACCGGTTATCTTGTAGGGTCCTTCCCAATTTGCCCCTAGTTTGCCTTCACCTGGCACCAGGGTATTGCCCATGACCTTCCTTAAAACCCAGTCGCCTACTTTGAACGGTCTGGGGTGCATCATTTTGTTATATTTTCTTGAAAGCTCTTGTTGGTAGGCAGCCACATGGATGAGAGCCTTTTCCCGACGTTCTTCCACGAGGTCCAATTCCAGGGTGATGGCTTCAGAGTTCAACTTGGGCTCAAAACTTTCACTTCTGAGGGTGGGCATACCAATTTCCAAAGGAATGACCGCCTCCATGCCGTATACCAAGGCAAAAGGAGTTTCCCCGATAGATCGTCGCGGGGTTATTCGGTATGCCCAAAGGACGCTTGGGAGTTCCTCAGCCCATTTTCCCTTGGCTTTCTCAAGCCTTTTCTTCAACCCATCAAGAATGGTCTTGTTCGATGCTTCGGCTTGGCCGTCAGACTGTGGGTAGGCCGAGGTAGAGTTGTAGAATTCAATCTTCAAGTCTTCACAAAACCCTCTGAATAGGCGGCCATCGAATTGGGTGCCGTTATCAGAGATCAGAATTTTTAGGACGCCAAACCGCGTTACCACATTCTGCCAAACAAACCGTTTTACATCTTTCTCCTTGATTGTTGCCAAAGGCTCAACCTCAACCCATTTGGTGAAGTAGTTTGTAGCCGCGATGAAGAACTTCTGGTTGCCTAGTGCCATTGGGAGTGGTCCCACTATATCTAGCCCCCACATCGCAAAGGGCCAAGGGCTGGTGAGGGGAAGAAGTTCTCTGGCCAGTTGGTGAATTTGGTGGGCAAACTTCTGGCACTTCTCACATTTGCGAACATATTTCTGAGCGTCCGCTTGCATGCACGGCCACCAATATCCTTGCGAGATGGCTCGGTAGGCCAAAGATCTACCCCCTATGTGACTGCTGCAGATGTCCTCGTGAATTTCGTACAGGAAAGCCTCCACATTGTTTGGATGTACACATTTGAGATAAGGACCGGTGAAGCACTTCTTGTATAAAGCGCCGGAAGGAGAGAGCCAAAACCGCTCTGACTTTACCCGGACTTTATGCACTTTCTTCTTGTCGGCTGGAAGGGTCCGTTCTTTGAGAAAGAGGATAATAGGGTCCATCCAGGAAGGACCTAGCTCGATACAGAGTACTTCTATCTGCTTGCATTCCTCAATGCTGGGCCTCAGAAGGAATTCAATCAGGAGAGGGCTGGGAGATGTGCTATCGACCATGGAAGTGAGGCCGGCTAATTCATCTGCTCGGTCGTTTTCTTCGCAACCAATCTGTTAGACCCTTATTGCCTGGAATCGCTTGATGTGGTCTCTTACCAGAGCTTGGTACGTCGCCATTCCGTCATCCTTAGCTTCGTAAACCCCAGAAACTTGGTTAACCACAAGTTGGGAATCACTGTAAACCATTAGCTTGGATGCGTGCATCTGAAGCGCGCTCTTGAGCCCAGCCAAAAGCGCCTCATACTCAGCCTCGTTGTTTGATGCAAGGAATCCGAGGGTCATAGAGTGTTCGATGGTCAGTCCATCTGGCGAAATCAAAACTATACCCAGCCCAGCACTATGGCAGTTAGAGGCCCCATCTACAAAAAACTTCCACATTTCGCCTACAAAGAGCTTCGAACATTCTGAAGGGTCTTGGAAGGCCTGAAGGTTGATGTCACCATGGTCGCTCGGCTGTTCGGCTTCGGGTTCAACACTGATTGGTTCCACTTCCTCCCCCCTTGGTGATACGGCACCGGACACTGCAGGTTGGTTGGGGATATATAACTCCGTCATCACATCGCCGGGCTGAAATACCACACTAGCTGAAGGTTCTTCGGCAGGGCGCGTAAATTCTGCTTCGCCAAATCGTCGTGCTGTGTTATTTCGGTCGAGCCTGTATTCACCTCCTCGGCTGTCACGGCAAGATCCACTGGGCATACCGGATAAGTCCCATATGAGAATTCAGAAACAAAATCGACCGATGTCTGGGCTTTTATGGCAGTGCACGGCTAGAACTTGACGTCAAACTGTCCCAATTCGACCGCCCACTTGAGAATTCGACCGCCCACTTGAGAATTCGACCGGAGAAGTCCGCCCGCTCGTACAAAGCTTTGAGGGGGAACTCGGTCAAAATGATGATTGTATGAGCATGGAAATAGTGCGCCAACTTCCTGGAGGCCATCATCAATGCCAATGCAAGTTTTTCCAGCGGCAAGTATCTCGACTCTACCAGTAGCAAGGTTTTGCTGACGAAGAAAATGGGGAGATGCTTGATTCCTTCTGACCGGACAAGCACCACACTGACTGCATGCTGGGAAACGGCCAGATAAAGGTAGAGTTCTTCGCCGGGCATCGGCGTTACCAACAGTGGCGCTGAAGACAGATACTCTTTGAGCTCGGCCAAAGCTCGGTCACACTCTTCATCCCATGAGAACTTTGATTTCAAAGCTTGAAAGAAAGGGCGACAGCGATCTGATGACCGGCTTATGAATCGATTAAGCGCAGCGGCCATTCCGGCCAGATGCTCCACGTCCTTAACCGAGCTAGGCTGTTTTAATTCTTGTACAGCTCTGATTTGTGTGGGATCTGCCTCGATGCCTCGGTTTGTGACTAGGAAGCCCAAGAATTTTTCAGATCCCACGCCAAAGGCACACTTAGGCCTCGTTTGGGAACCCACCATTTTAGCCAAAAAGCCAAAAAGTTACTAAATTAGCCAAAAAGCCAACAACCCATACCAAAAAGTCAAAGATTCTCTTTTCTCTCTACTTTTTGCACATCTTTTCGTAAAAAGCCAAAAAGTCATCCCAAACATACTAGTTTTTTTTAGCTCATATTTTAGCCAAATAGCCAAAAAGTTACTAAATTAGTCTGTTCCCAAACGGAGCCTTAGACGCATTCAGGCGTAGCTTGTGTTGCTTGAGAATGGCGAACATCTCGGCCAAGTCGGATAAGTGGTCTGCTTGACGCCGGCTTTTGACCACTATGTCATCGATGTACGCTTCCATTGTCCGGCCTAGCAGAGGAGCGAACATTTTGGTCACCATTCTTTGGAAAGTTGCCCCGGCGTTTTTCAAACCAAAAGGCATGACTCGGTAGCAGAAGAGTCCCCTCGGAGTAGTGAAGGAAGTGATCTCGCGGTCGGGGCCGTGCTTGGCAATCTGATGATAACCGCGGTAGGCATCCAAGAAACTGAGTCTGTTATGTCCAGCTGTTAGGTCCACAAGCTGGTCTATCCTGGGCAGAGGAAAGATGTCCTTAGGGCAAGCTCGGTTAACGGTGTTGTAATCGACGCAAACTTGCCATTTTCTATTCTTCTTGGGTACTACGACCATGTTTGAAATCCACCGAGGGTAGTGCACTTCCTGAATAGCCCGAGCTTCAAGCAAGTTCTTTACCTCCTCTGCAACTACCTCGGCGTGGTGCAGTGTCGATCTCCTTGTTCTCTGAATGACCGGCCTTGCACCGGGGAAAACATTTAGGTGATGACAAATAAAGCTCGGATCGATATTGGGCACGTCGTAAGGCGACCATGCGAAGACTTCGATATTCGCCATCAAGAATTCCACCATCTCGGTCCTTTCCTATGCGGTGAGGCTTGAGCCGAGCAGAAAGAACTTGTTCGAGCTGTCAGTGTCAATTCGCACTTCTACCAACTCTTCAACGGCTTTGTCCTCAGCTTTGGTGCCTATATCGTCAAGGACTTCCCGATCTTCCGGTCCTTTTATCCTTTGGATGAAGCCTTTGGCAGCTCGACTCCCGTTCACTACCATGAAGCATTGCTTCGACATGACTTGATTGCCCCAAACCTCCTCAATTGCCCCTATAGCCGAGGGGAATCTCATTACCTGATGGTAGGTCGACGCTACGGCTTGCATAGCGTGAAGCCATCCCCTTCTAAGGATCAGGTTATATGTAGACGACACTTGCAATACCCAGAACTCCACTTGCTTGAGCACGGATCCCGCTTTGACCAGCAGAATAATTTTTTCCAAAGGCCACTCCGATTGTGAGTTGAAACCAACCAGTGGCGAAGTTGCCAGAGCCAAGTCTGTATCTTGGAGTTTGAGCTGTTTGAACGCGTCCTAATACATGATCTCGACCGAGCTTCCCTGGTCGATCAAGATGCTCTTGACATCAAATTCTTTGATGCAGAGTGTGACCACCAAGGCATCATTGTGCGGCGTCTGAATGCTCTCTAAGTCCCTTGTAAAGAAACTGATCACGTCTTTTTCTCCGGTCTTCTCCCTTTTGAGTGCGAGCTGGACCGACAAAACTTCCCTCATGTGCTCCGCCTTCTTGATCATACCTCGGAGCTCACATACGCACGCCGGTTCCACAATGCCGTAGATCACATTAACTATGCCTTGAGGGGGCGCCTCAAAGTCATCCGATCCGCGTGGATCAACCAGGGTAGGATGTGCGGCTTTGACACCCCCATCAATGTAAAGTTCTAAGTGCCCGACTGCGAGTAGCTCCTCCAAGTGTTGCTTCAGAGGCAAACAGTCCTCTGTTCGGTGTCCGCGCTCCCGGTGAAATGTGCAGCGGTACCACAGATTGAAGTCCTTTTGCGCATCGCCTAACTTAGCAGGAAATCGGACGTAATCCTCGTCACGGATTTCACTAAGCATGCGATAGATTGGAATCTTGAAGACCATGGTGATGCCCGTTTGAGCTTTTAATCTTCTGTTTGCATCAGCTACGTCATCCCGGGGGTATTCATCTCGGTGGTTCCGACGACCCCTTCCCCGGTTTCGACGATTTGATCCTTGGTCAGATTCCTCGGCGCGGTCATTTGGACGGCTAGTCTCCTGTCCGACCACGTTTACCTTGCCAGCCGACCTCTTGTCTGTTGCTACCGGAATTGCCTTCGCGGTAGATGTTGCCGCATCATCTTCTACTCAGATGTGCTCATTGATGCGCTGCATTAATTGGCCCATGGATGTCGGCTGGTGCATAGTAAGCGAATCCCGCAGTCTATGTCCGACCGGGAGACCACGCTTATATTGGGTGATTGCTAGGTTGACCGGGCAATCCAAGATCTCATTGAAGGTTTCCTAGTAACTGGAGGTTTATGCCTTGAGTGTGTCGCTCGGCTCCATCTTGACACTGAGAAGGTGGTCAACTTTCTTTGGCGTTTTGGTGTTGGTTTTGAAACATGTGACAAAGGCTTCCGCCAACTGTTGCCACCTTTCGATGCTTCCCTCCGGCAACCTCTCAAACCATTTCAATCTCAGCTCGCCCAGACTTGACGGAAAGATTAAGCACATTAAGGCGTCATTGCGCCTATGTCCGGCCATGACCTGCCGGAAGTGACTTACATGCATGTATGGGTCGGTCTTTCCGTCGTAGAGCGTAAACTTGGGCTGGTGGAAGCCCGCGGGGAGCGGTGTTGTTTCTATCTCCAGGGAGAAAGGAGTGGCGCTCAGCCTCGCCAAGTCTGTGTCTAGAAGGAGAGGCACAGCTAGGCGGGGTGGAGGCATTCCGACCTCTTCACTAGTGTGACCCCCATAGAATAGCCGCTGGAACGCCGGCACCCTCTGAGCTTCCCGCCGGCGAGCCCGTTCCTTCAAGACTACCTGTAAATCCTTTGAACAAGCAGAGTAGGAATACCTCAACGTCGTCACCGGACATGAGGGTTGATAAGTGCTATCTTGCGCGCTAGACTTCTCCACAGGCGCGTCGGAGTCTCCAACCTTGTAACTTCTGGTGATGGAGAGGGATGGAGTGTGTCGCTGGCTCTGACTGCCTGAACGGTGGGGTTGGGTGCACTCACTGTGGTCTACCACTCCAGTTACACCCTTCCCTTTGATATGCCGCTTGAGATCCTCCAACTCCACCGCCATTCTCCGGATGACAGCGTCTTGGTCCCTTAGCTTGTGTTCCAGACGTCTGGCGTGCGATTCTCTCCGCTGCCGGTGTCCATCTGGACTCCGAGAATGACTAAAACTTCTTCCACGCTTATCCTGCGCGTCTGTTGAATGTCCTCCTAGGGAAGTCTCCAGGTCCGCCATAGGTGGGATGGCGGGGAGTCCGTCTCTCCGTCTGGTTGACTCCGGCGTAACTCCGTCGATGGCGGACAACGGTATTTCATCGTTGTTCGCCATGGAAGACAATCAGATGAGCCTGGTGTAGACACCCCATTTTTGACCAACCTTAAGACTCAGACGTCATCGATTGAGCGCTCGGTGATTGCGCATATTGTGCTTATTCTGAGGTTTCGGGGTTTCGGGGTTTCGGTTAAGGGTCTTAACCCCGGACCTCGGGACCCTTTTGTGCTTTGCCTCAGTTTGCAGACCAGACCTTGTTTTCTCTTCCCAAAGGGAGGTAGAGGTCTTGTAGACCATCTCTCAGTGGCTGTAGGCTACTTTTCGTGGTCGTAGGCCACTGTTCCCGTTTGGAGACCAGTTTTCGATTTTCGGAGCTGTCGGCCGTGCGCCTCGGTTTGGGACCGTTTAACTTTCTCTGTTTGGCACGATTTTTGGCACACACCTTGTTTTCTCTGTCTAGAGGGACAATGTGGCCCGGGAGACCACCTTTGTGGTCGTACGCCACTTTTGGTGCTTAACAGCCTGTTTTTGGGGCGCCCGGCTGCACATTTTGCCCCTCGAACCCTCGTTTTGCGTCGGTGTTGGTTCATTTTTAGCATGGACCCTGTTTTCATTGATTGGGAGGTGGTACAAGGGTGGGAGACCACCTTTTCTCCTTGGAGACCACTTTTCTCCCCGCCGGCCGGTTTTCTTGCTAGGAAGATAGTCTCCTCGGTTTTCGACCACATTTACTGGTCTCCCACCATGCCACTAGCTTGCATTCAGTTGGGAGACCACCAAATGGGGCTTCTGACCAGTTTTCTTTGTGTTGAACCTTTTGAACTGGTCGGCTGACCAGGGGAAGTGGTCGGTTGACCACCTGAACTGGTCGGCCTGCTCTCTCCTTTTCTGTCTCTGTGAGTTGTTGCCAGCTGTGCCAGCTGGAAGGCACAGACTGGATCCTCCATACACGTGTATGAAGGATCTTTGCCCTTAGTTTTTGGTTTCTAGAGGAAGCTTTGGTTTGGTTGGTCTATAAAGGAAGGCTTCCCCTTCCTTTGTGAAGGTTCAAATTTTGTCTAAGGCATATAATATATCTCTCTCTATATCTCACTATTTTGGGGTTCAAAAGGGTCTTGTTCTTAGCCTATTGCACACCACCTTATAGCCTAACACCCCCACCATTGTTACTGAGCTCTTGGAGGGTCTTGAGAAGGCTTGAAGAGCTGGTTTTTGGGTACAGAGCTTGTTGGTTTTGCTGAGCTACAAGGGTGACTCTTTTTTCCCTCTTTGAAGCTCTATTTTGATCCTTATATTAGCCTCACTTGCATGCATATTTAGGCTTTGTTGTGAACTGAAAAAAGCTTCATATTTAAGTGCTTAACATGTTTGTTTAAGGCCATTTTGTTGTTGGGGGTCATCTACCCCCTTGCATGCTCTATTTTGCCTTGTTTTGAGCCATGCCTTAAGGCCATTGTTTTGATCTTTGCTTGGCCTTTTAGCCACTGAAATCCAGTGGATTTACAGTGGTTGGCATGCTATTTTGAGGGCCAAAATTAGAGAGGGGTGACCCTCTCTCTTTTGGCCTTGTTTGTTGGCATTTTTGGCCTTACAAAGGAGCCTATATTTTCACACTTCCAGGCCTTAGTTCAGGCCCTTTTTGGTGACTTTTAAGGCCTGCCTAGGCTCTGTCTAGAGTTGGTTTTTTCATCTTGGGTGTGCCTCTTGCATGTGTAGAGTAATCATCTTCATAACTTATCAAAGGAGCATGTCATTCTTGCATGCATTGATCATGTTTCAGTGGGTTTTGGGCTTTATTTGGCATGTCATAGCTCTGACTTTTGCTGGTTTAGTGGCCACTTGATTGTTTCACATACTGGTAGTGTAAATCCTCTTCACTAGCTTGTAATGCATGTTGTTTTGGCCTTTAATTCTAGCACATTTTGGCCATCCTCTAAACTGATTTTGTGCATATTTTGGACTGCCTTAGCTTTGTTTTGAGGCCCCATGGTCGAATGATACTTGCCATGCATGCTTGTAGTGTAATAGCCATGCCTAGCTTTGAGTTTTGAAGCCTCTTGCATGCTTAAATGGAGGTGTTTGCATGTTTTAGAATCATTGAGCATGACATTTTTAGAGCGTATACTTGTGCCATATTTTCATGTTTTCCACTCTTTAAATGTGTTTGAGAGTTGTGCTTGTATACCTCATTTATGGACCATTGCATGAGCTTCATTTCTATGCCTTTCAAGCCACCATTTTAGTCCATTTTCCTACTGTTTTGGGCCTACATAGGGACCGTTTGGGGCTGGTTTGGTCATTTGAGCAACGCTTTGCATGCCTCTAGTGTAATGCACTTCACTAGTTTCGGTATTTGAGCCACCCGACATGCATTGTGTAAGTCGTTTGCGCGATTCGGAACCATTTTGTATGTCATTTCAGAGTTGCAACATGTGTCCTTGTATGCCATGTTTCATCCTTGCCATGTTCTTGTAGAGTTGCATTTTGTGCCTTGGCTTGGAGCCCTTGCATTGTGCATGCTTGTGTGTGTGTCATTGCCTTGTTTTCATCATATTTGGCCACTAATTTGGGTGTGGCTGAGGTCCACTCATCTTGGTTTAAGTCCATTCTTGCATTAAGTATGCCATTGTAGTTCATAGCATTGAGCATGCCATGTCATCGCGTGTTTGATCACTGCACTGCGCATGCCTCGGTCATAACATTGCATATGTTAATTTCCACGTGCATTGCGTATGCCATATAGTCCATGTGCATTGAGTATGCCATTTTTAGTTCATAGCATTGTGTATGCCATTTGCATGCTTACATGTCATTTTGTGCATCTTTGCATCACTTAGTTGCATTGCATTTATGGTTGTATATTCGAGGTCGCATTGTACATGCCTTACTTGTTGCATTGTATTTGGAGTAGGAATTAGTCCAAACACGGGAAACGATGGACGTTTCGTACTCAAAGTGACGAAACGTGCCTCGATTCCCGGTCGCCGACACTCTTGACTTCCCATGATAGAGTTATTGGCTTTAGATGTGTATGTATGCATTCATGTCATATTGAGTCATGCAATTCGACTCCTTGGCCATCATGCATCGGGATATGTGATTGGTGGCCCGAGAGTCGAGGACAATACTCTCTTGAGCTTGTGCAAGGATGGGGAGAGTGGTCATGCACACATATGTTAAAAATGCCTTGCTTTCCCTCTCTCTTGCTTTGTGTTGCAGAAAACCAGGAACCAGGGGCAGAAAGTGGTCGGCCGACCAGATTTTTTGGCAGGCCGACCACCTTTTTTGGTCTCCACCACAAAGGGTGGTCGGCAGGTGATCTCCTTGGCCAATGGCTGGTCTGCAGCCCTCCCACAAATTCCCAGAGTGGAGTTTCAGCCTCTTGGAGCTTTATGCAAGTTTCTGGGATCAATTGCAAACAAAGGCGAGTCGAGGCATCGCGATGGATTTCCTGACAAGGCGACTCGAACACGCATGCATTCTTTGTCATCCAAAACAGAGCTGGGGCAGTCCATTTGAATGCTAGTTTATTTGCTTACCTAGTTAATTGTTGATTAATTAGAGTTGTGTAATAATTAGCTGTAGCTGTTATTCATTTTGGTTTTGTATTATCTATTCGGACCCTCTAAGAGAGGGTAATGTTGTAATAAGGGTGCGTGTGCGTGATGTATGTCTTCCAACCCCACGTCTTTCTCCCTTTTATTTACTAGCTTATGATGGTTAGTTTTAGGGCATGTTTCAATTAGCATCCTTATGCTCGCATGTTTGCATTCATTCATCTGTCTTGCATGCACCGGGCTGGGCGCATCATACTAACTGCATTGTATTTCAATTTTGAGTTGAATACATGTTACCTGTAGCATCTCATATGCCATTTTAGAATAACCGAGCCTATCTTAGTTGCATTCCTGCATGTGTTGCATTAGGCATCTCAGCATAGTTAGGATTCATGCATGATTTCTAATTAGCTTCCTTTTTTGGCTCGGAGTACTCGGTAAGTGTTTATGCTTTAGCATCCTTATATGCATGTGAGTGACTGCCATGATAGCATGCTTACCATGAGCCTATGTGCTTATGTGATATAACTGCCTGAATGCCTGTGGGTGAAGGTTGGGTTGCTTGAGTTAGAATAATTCGTCGAAACCCGTGTTTTAGCCTACTTGCGAGTAGCAAACTTCAATCCATTTTCAAAATAAACGGATATGCGATGCTTTGTTCCAACTTAGGCAATCCAGTCTATACTTGTATGCTGTGCGCATCACATAGTAATTCTAAGTTAATAACCGGGATAAGAATGCATGTGTTTTCAAAAACTCGATATCATGTCTAGTAGTGGCCGATCTTTGATCAGGCGAACGGGGGTGCTCATAGCTGACCTTCCCCAATCGTACCCAAGTTCTCGAGCCGAGGCAACTTTGGTAATGACGGACACGTGGCCTTAGGCACGAGTTAGGATTTCCTAAATTTCCCAAAACAAAACATTTAGGTGGTGACTCTGTATCTGGCAAAGCAGTCCATGTTTAGCACTTCTTTCTAAATATCAGTTTTTCAAAATGATTTGCCAGATTTGAACTCTTTGGTGATTTATCGATCTTGCATTGCACTTTATGAGATTAGATTCAGAACCGTGACATTGAGTCCGAACTGTAGTGAGCCCAAATGAACAGAATGGGGATTTTCTCCGGAACCTTCGGGGACGTCTATAGTTTCTGGCAACTCTGCTGGGGATTTAGAGAACTTGACTCAAACTCATGATATCTTGTTTTTACTACACTTATGTGTTTCTTTGCATTGCATTTGCATTGGTGCGCCTAAGTCACAGTGTTTGCCGTCTGCTATTCCTGAAAGGTTTGCCGGAGGCTTGCTTTGAGAAGTATACCATAAGGCTGACCGGTTACGGGCTCTGCCACGATGGGAACACAAACCCTGATTTTTACCGGGGCACCCTTTTTGACCATTCAACCTAGTGCATATCGGAATCCATAGTGACCATTCTAAACTAGGACAGGTTGCTTACCCGAGTGTAGGTTGTTTGAAACCGCTGCGTGCGTGAGGGAAGCCCTACCCCAACATAGGGGTGTTTTGGCTCTCACTTGTTTGCTATGTGCTTTTAGAGTGCGTCTCTACAGGAATGCATGTATCAGTTTACAAGTTTGGGTATCAGGCCTGAGGGCATCAGTATCAGTGTTTGGGAATCAGTTATATCTGCCGGTGTCAGATTCAGATTTGGGGCAGTAATTTAGGGAACAGTGATCAGTAGTAGAGTACAGTTATTCAGCTATGTTCATGTCTGTATTGGTTGGGCTGAGACGCTGCCTATTTTCTCTTTCAGTTCAAAGATTTAGTTCAGAATAGCCAGCATTCTCCCTCGCTGAGGCAAGGCAGACATCTAATCCGTCAGTCACCAGCTACATCACCTCCGTTCAGTTCAGCGAACTTATGATGACACAGAATTCATAGGAAAGTGTGGTTATGGCAGCCGCATTGGACCAAGGAATCATCTTGCAAGGAGAGACCGACATTGAAGTACCACACCCACCCAGGACACCTACCGCGCGTTCGATCTGGGAACCCCAATTATTTCAAACTCGTGAGCTCACAACTTTTGAGTTGATGAGAATGATTGGCGACCTTCAGAGATCTGTGGCTGATCTTGCCTATGGAATGTCGGCTTCGCCACCAACCACATTGTATGCCGGGAACTTCACGCCGCAGGAGCCCCCGCTACTGGAGCGAATTGTAATTGAGCTCAGCCAACCTGAAGTTGTCTCGAGCTCTGGCAATGACATACCAACAGCAGCCGGACTTCACACTAGCCAAGCAAACCAAACCTTCCACCAAGCTGAGGCTAGTGGAAAGAACAAGATGAAGGTGGACACTAATCCCTATGAACCACTCCAGCAAGCTGTTGAGGTTCTAAAAGTCGGAGGGTTGAATAAACAACAAGTACTCGTGGTTTTGGCTAAGACTGTGGATGACATCTTCCCCACTCAGACCGAGAGTAGTTCAAGCTAGAGGGAAAATTGGGATAGGGACCGTCGCACCGGAACTATTCCTGCCAATCCTAACCCTACACCTGGAAAAGATCAGAGAGCCAAGGCAACACCTGCCGATCCTTTTTCGAGTGCGTCCAACAAAAGCTCGCAGACTTCGAAGTATCTGCCCCGAGGTCGCAAGGTCTTCCATGCCCTCTACATGCCTTTGTCTAAGGCCCTTCAAATCCTTGTTAAAAAAGGACATCTCAAATCCCTCGAGCCTCAGCCTCTCTCGAATCCCCTTCCAGCTAAACATGATGGTGCCCAGTACTGTGCATACCATCAATAAACCAGTCACACCACCGATAACTGCTTCCGTCCTCGCCATGAAGTACAGGATCTGTTTGACAACGAGGTTGTCCTCCCGCCAAGCTCGGCGAAGTCTACCATCACTGGGACAGTGGACTTCGAGGACAGTATGAGTATGTGATCAGGGGATGAACCACCTGCGGGAGGTGCTCGGCTTACTCCGGATGTGACGTTTGGCATGCACTGTTTCGAGCATTTGCGAATGCTAGTTTTGTAGTTTCTGACTTGGGTGTTGAGTCAGTTCTGTAGTTTTGTTTTGAGTTTGTCTCATTGTCTTGAGTCAGTCTTTTTGCTTAAGGGTCTGTCTTGTTGTATCAAGTTAGTCCTGTTGTACAAAAGGTCGGGTGATTCCGGGGGTGTTACCTCGGGCATCACCATTTTGTTTTGCGTTTGTCTTTTCATTTTCTTTTGAGTCTGTTTCTGCCTGGAGCCAGTTACACCAACAAATTTGAATGAAACAGTAGTAATTTTCACACTCTTGTGCTTGCTTCTGCCTCGCATCAGTGGTACCAGAAGTCTGATTGAAACGGCAGTGCATTTCACCTGCTTTTCTGTGCTTTTAAGTCATTGCATTGACCTAAGTTTTTCAAAACTGTTTTTGAACATTGTGATGAAAACGAAGAGGAAGAAATTCCTCGGCATTTGCAAACAATTTGATCAATTGAGAGAAAGAAAGGCATGCTAAGCCTTAATGATTGAAATCATGCTTGTTAGTGTGAGTACTGAGAAGGATCCTGGCTTGATCCAGATTGGTTCTACATTGTCTTCCGCACGAGCGATTAGTCGCTTTCTTAAAAAGAAAATTTCAAAAAATGTTTTGCGTGGTTCTTGCGAAGACTTGTGTGGAATCGCTCTTGAGATTGTGCAGCTTAGGATCGCTCTCAGCCCCGCGACTCGACCCCTCATTTTCAAACTTTGAACTTGAATTCAGAATGTTCAAACGGTCAACTACAGTGTAAGGCCTGTGTGGCCAGATTCGAAGCAACCCTCGAACTAGGGGCAGGGAAGTCAGATCAAGAAGATCAGATGTCGTCAAAAGAAGCTTGAAAAGCTAGATCAGAAGCACCCCTCGAACTAGGGGCAAGAATGTCAAAGGTGCTCGAAGAGTCAAAAAATTGGGATGTTTCTCAAGCAAACAAAGATCGGCAAGAATGCCAAATCCCAGAAGGGAGGAAAGAAGAAAGTATTGCTAAAGGATAACCGAGTTCCTATCCACAACACTAGGAGCAAATTCAGCCCCCCATTGGATGGACTCCTGCATCGTCAGCGAACAGCAGCCATTCTCCTGGATTCAGATGACTTCAGGATCTCAAAACCATTTGACATGGACAAAGCTACACTTTTACCCTTGAGAGGCTCGTTGGGCCGAAAACCAGGAAGGGCGACCCAAGCAAAAGTTAGAGCAAGAAAAAGAACAAAAAAAAAAAAAGAAAAATGCAAAGAATAAGAAAAAAAAAGATGAAGAAAAAGAAAAGAAAAAGAAATGAAATGAAAAGAAGAACATAGCTCGCAAGGATGAAAACCCGGAAGGGCGGCCTTCGCAAAAGTTAGAGCGTAAAAGGTGAGGGTTAATACACGAGTGTACCTTAACCTCGAACTACATAAGGCTTGATTCCCATCTTTGGGATACGTAGGCAACTTCATTCTGAAGTCCAGCCGTAAAACACTTCAAATTTGACTGTGTCCATGTGATGGTTCTGGTCATTTTTGTCTTCTCTGTATCCAAGAATTTGGTTGTACTTGTCACTATGAAGACTGGTTGCCACGTGCTGCGGCGCTATTCAGACTAGGGGCAACTTTCCGTTGCCATGCGGTATCCTTCAGACAAGGGGCAATTTTCCATTGCTATGGATCTGAGGTTGTGCATTCCAAGAGTAGGTTCTATGCTCGTTGAGCAGTGACCGTTTGCAAAAATAGTTTTTGAGAATTTTTACTAAGGTTGACTAATCTTCTCAAAAATTGTTCCATCTTTTCCAAAACTGGACCATTTCTTGGACCCAAAAAAGGAAAATTTTTAGTACTCACAACCTAACTTACATGATTTTCAAAATCAGAAAGTTGAACAAGCATGTTAATCTAACTCTCATGTTGATCAAAAAAATTTGTTTTAGTAGAAAATCAAAACAAAAAATGGTCAAAATGATGAACTAGGGGCACAGTTGAGTCAGGTGTTCTGTTTTTTCCCCATTGTCACTCTATTTTCCAGAAAGGGCACCATACTTGCCAGAAAAGGGCACCCTATTCGCCAAGAAGGGCACAGCGGAAGCTAACAGAAAATGACTGAAAGCTCTCATATCCTCCGAGCAACGAGGTATCAAGCCAAGTGCGAAACACGAACTGGAATGGAGCAAGATATTTCATTCCCTCATCTAGACAAATCTAATCACGTCCAAAACTCCCCAGTAGAGCATCGTCAACCAATGTCAATTGTAGATCTGCTGCACGTCCAGCCGCATCACAACCCTTCTGTGGGGGAGGTTCACTGTTGTGAGCAGAAGAAAGAGAATCTAGAAGAATGCTAGGGGCGAGAGCCCGCAACTTCTTGTTTACCCATCAACCACCCAGAGGAGGGATAAAAAAATGAGAGATTGAAGAATAGAGAGATGTGCGTTGAGAGCAAAAGTGAGGAAAATGGCTTTTTCAGAAAAACAGAGCCTGAGGGCCCAGTGATGTGAGAATCACAAATGAGAAAGGGTGGGAAATAATACCCGAAGAAACTGGCTCCTCGCGATCTGAGAGAACTCTCGTCTTTGTAACACGTCTGTGTGTCGTGCCTTTTGTTTTGTTTGTCTCGATTCTTGTCTTGAGTCGTTTCGAGTGTTTCTCGATGTGTTTAGGTTGTTTACCTTTTGTTTTCCGTTGATTTTGATTCCTAGCTTTCCTGATCCCAAGACCACCAAGTTAGATGACTTAAGATATTTACTCTTAAGAACATCTTTCCACAAGGCTTCCTCCTCACAAATCAACTTCCAACTCAACTTTACAAGAAGAGCTAGATTTTGATTCTTAGCTTTCCTGATCCCAAGACCACCAAGTTTCTTAGGTTTACAAACACCATCCCACTTGACTAGATGAATTCTTTTCTTTCCCAGGATCTTACCCCACAGAAAATTCTTGTTCAGTCTATCAATCTCATTGCATACTTTGATAGGCAATTCCATAGTCTGCATTGTATATGCAGGTAATGCAGAGCTAACAGACTGGATAAGAGTTGTTCTTCCAGCTAAGAAAAGAACACTAGTTTTCCAGCCAACTAATTTCCTTTGCATCTTTTCCAGGATGGTGTTAAAATGACCTCTATTCACTCTACCATGAATAAGAGGAACTCCAAGGTATTTCCCTAACTCAGAAGTCAAGGGAATACCACAATTAGAGCTCAATTCTCTAGCCTTTGTCCTGTCAATATTAGGGGAAACAAACAATTTGGACTTGTGGACATTAATTTTCAAACCAGAAATCTCATAAAATTCATTCATAACAGTCATAATTATATCACAGGTAGAAATATCAGCCTTAGCAAAAAGCATTAGATCATCAACAAAGAATAAGTGGGTCAGGCATGGTCCTCTTCTAGCAACATGTATGCCCTTCCACTCCTTATTCTCAGCTTTAGTTCTAATCATATTGGAGAGCCGTTCCAAACACAAACAAATAAGTAAGGGGAAAGGGGATCCTTTTGTCTGAGCCCTCTTCCAGGTTTAAACTCTTGAAGAGGTTCACCATTCCATATGACAGCAGTTGTCACAGAAGTCACACAGCACATCACAAGCTCAATAAAGCTAGTTTTAAAATTCAGCTCTCTTAAAGTTTGCTCCAGGAACTCCCAAGAGATGTTGTCATAAGCTTTCTCAAGATCAATTTTAAAAATCATGCCCCCAACTTTCCCTTTCTTATGGTTTAAGGTATGGATAGTTTCTTGGGTTATAATTATGTTGTCACTAGTGGATCGACCAAAAACAAAACTACACTAGTTAGGACTGACAATTTTTCCCAAGAGAGGTCTGATTCTCCCAACAATAATTTTGGAAATAATCTTGTAAGACACATTACAAAGACTGATGGGTCTAAACTGTTTGATAGTTTCAGGATTCTCCAGCTTAGGGATAAAGGCAATAAGGGTTCTATTGATCTGAGGTGGAATGCAGTTATTAGCAAAATAGTGTTTAACAAAATCACAAACTGAAATGCAGATAGTTTTCCAATAAGTATGATAGAAAACAGCTCGAAAGCCATCTCTACCAGGGGCTTTGAAGCCCTTAATATTTTTCACAGCCTTCTAGATTTCCTCACTATCAATCTCCTTAGTGAGCTCATCATTCTCCTCTTGAGTGATCAAATGGGGAGTAATATTATTCCAATGATCAGGAGAAATCATTGGAGTACACTCAAACAAATTCACAAAATAATCCATAATCATGTTTTTTAGGTCATCCACATTATCAATCCACATGCCCCTCTCATCCTTAAGGGTTACAATTTTACATTTCCTCCTTTTGGTCAAGGTAGAGAGATGAAAGAACTTGGTATTTCTGTCCCCCTGGGTAATCCAGTTGGACCTAGATTTCTGAAACCATAATAATTCCTCTTGGTAGAGGACTTTATTACATTGTTCAAAAGGTTCATCTCCAGGAGATAGAGGTTATGGGAGTAATTATGGATTTGAGATTTTTGGATTCCCTCAATCCTCCCCAATAGCCATCTCTTATTTCTAAAAATGTTCCCAAACGTCTCTTTATTAATATTCCACACACTAGCATTGAGAGCTAGATTCTCAAGCTTATCAACAAGAGAAGGAGGGGAGTGTTCCCAGTTACTTTCCACCACAGACAAAAAATCCTCGTGCAAAATCCAAGCAGCAATAAATTTGAAGGATTTGGGAGAAGGGTTAGAGGGGGACTTACCTTGGGTGAAAATCATCATCGGAGAATGGCCTGAATAAGTACGGGGTAGATTTTGAACCAATCCTTTAGGGAAAGTGGTTCGCCATTCAGTATTACATATAGCTCGATCCAGTCTCACCATAGTATTGGCCCATCCTTGTCTGTTGTTTGTCTAGGCCAATCTTGGTCTTGTACATCCCAAGTCCATCAGATTACAGCCGTTTATTCTATCTATGAACTTTCTACTTCTTCTTTGGTCCTGACTCTAGCTTTGACTCTAAGTCCCAGATAAGCTTCTCTTTTTTGACTGAGTAGCAAAGTCGTTGAAGTCACCTGCTAAAAGCCATGGCTCATCCATGATTTAAGAAAGAGTTTCCAGATCTTGCCAAAGTTCATTCCTCTTACTGTTGTTAGGGCTAGCATAGACGGAAAAAAGAACCCAATCACTGTAGTTTTGTCTAGAAATCCTAGCAGTTATTAACTGGGAGTTGGCCTCAGTGACTCTCACACTCACAGTGCTAGGGTTCCAGATCATCCAGATTCCCCCACTCCTTTCAATAGGGTCCACATGGGCAGAAGTAGTGAACCCCATTTGGTTGAAAAATATTCCCATGGAACTAAACTCCACTTTGGTCTCCAGAAGAACTATTAAATCTTGTTTATGAATCTGAACTAGCTCTTTCATATTTCTCTTAAATCTCTTGTTACCAGCTCCTCTGCAATTCCAAAACAACAAATACATACGTACTTGATTACGTTGGGGAAGAGGGGTCTGTTCTGATAAGCTCAGAATGCCCCTTGCTCTGCTATGATTGTCTGCCATCGACAGTGGAGAGGTTACTGAGGCATAGTACATGTCCTGCCCTACTTCTATCTATCTCCATGGCTGGATCCTCATGTGTACTTCCTCTATCCACCAATCTATGGTGACGAGGTGAAACACTTCTCTCCCTTGTGTGAGCATCATCATTACTCTATTCTGAACCAACCTGTGGTGCACCACTGGACAATTCTCGCCCTCATCTTCCTCCATTTTTGTCCGGTGGTTTCCTGGATCTAGATCGAGAGCTAACTTCCCTACTGGCGGTGGAAATGGTAGAAATGGTATGGATAGAGTCAGGTGGATTGGTGGGAGTGATAGGTGATAGGTTATTGGGAGGGATGAGAGCTACTATATTAGACGTAAAGTTGAGTAAGGGTGTGGCAGTGTTAGTACTAACCTTAGAGCCATGGCTACGTGTGCTGTCCTCAGTTGTTCTTTTCTTGCCCCAGCTGGTTTCTTCTCTGTTCGTGAGCTTAGCTTTTCCTGATTTACTTTCACCTTTATATGGTGGACTCTCTCCTTTTCCTCAGCTATCATACATGCCTTTATTTTTTTCCTTGTATCTAAAGCCCTGTTCTTGTTGGGCCAGGCTCATTGGTTCCTTATTCTTCCCACCATGGGCCTTATGGACCGCAGAATGATTTTTTTTCTCTTGCAGACTACTAAACCTATTTCCTTGTTGTATAGTGTTATGTTTTTGAGGCCTAGGGCCCTTCATATGCCTTTTTTGATTAGTAACCTTCATCTATTGCCCATATCTAATTTGGCTTGGTTTACCCATTTCAGTATCCCTGGTAAAACCCAGCCCAGTCTGAGTTTCATCTTCTTTACCCTGGTTTCCTTCTCCGGCAGCATCATGCCGCTATTTATCTGCCTCCTTCGTTGGGATTTCAGTGCAAACGTGCTTCACATGTCCTACCCTGCCACAAGAGAAACAAACAGAATATAAATGTTCATATTCTATAATATAAGTATTCTTACCAATAGAGAATTGGGAGACGAGGGGCTTTCACAGATCTACTTCAACCCAGACTCTCGCATATCTTCCTCTAGATGCCATAGTTGTGTTAATATCAACCTTCAATGGAACTCCTAAGACCTTGGCAATGTGATATAGGACTTTCTCATTATAGTATTCTATGGGTAAATTCAGAAATCGCACCCATAGAGCTGTGGTATCTTCTTCAGCCTCATCGGATTTAAAGTCTTGTTGCCATTTCCTAACCATTGCATAATGATCCATGACTATCCATGGCCCACCAGTATAGACTCTGGTATAGTCTTCAACCATGTCAAATTTGACGATAAAGAATCCATTCCCAATGTCTAGGGCTTCAAAATCAGCTTGAAGGCCCCAAACACGGGTCATTTTTGCCATGAACATCTTGTAACCAATTTTTTTCCCCAATAATCTGACAATCAAGCATTTTTTCCAAGGTTCCCTAATTTTTTGCAAAAGGGCTATTGGGATCTTAACCCTGGGAACTTCTTCTACTGCATCATCAAGAACTTCTTCCTCCTCTGCGAGGTCATGTTCGGCTTCTTCTTCATCAGATGATATATCCTCCATATCGTAATCAAAAAAATTTTCATTCCCATTCTCATTAAACCTAGATATGAGGAGTGCTTGCTTGAAGGATTTCGCTTGATCTGATTTGCCTTTGTTAGTAGCATTCAGGTCGCCACCATTAAACTTGGTGACTCCTGTTTCAGACATTGAAACATCAGTGGGAGCAGGGTGTGAGAAACCCTTCGGATGTGCTCCCTCTACCGATTGATGGTCTTCTATAGTTTCATCAATTGTCTCTGAGGTACTTTTGATTTTCTTAGTGCTTCGAACAAGACGGTCTTCTTCCTCAGTTGAGCATCTATGGGAGAGTTTCACCTCACTAGCAGCCAGAGCTTCTGTAACGGTCATTTTCTAGAGAGAGAAAACTGCTAACTTCTAGAAAAAGACATTGAATGCTAACACCTTTTACAAGTTTGTCAATGTTTGGGGACAGGTGGTTACGTTGGATGAACTTACTTCTCATGGTTCATCTAGTAATTATCAACTCCTCTCATGGCTCACATTTTGTCAAATTGGAGATGCATATGGTTCAAAAATAGTGATTTTCATATTTTTATGGTTACTTCTTAAATGGTGAGGTATTTGTTACTCACCAAAACTTTTTATTTTATTTAATCAACGTTATTAGAACATACAATTCACATATTTTACTATACCTACGAATTATCCATTGAAAGATTTGACATGCAAGTAAAATACTTGTATTTTAGGGGGAGGAATATCCTTTAGTATTTTTTTTAATGTAATTTTTGTTCTTTCTTTTTTTGGTCCATCTAGTGTAAAAGAATAAAAGAAAGTAAAAAGTTTTTAAAAAAAATTTTAAAAAGTTTTATAAAGACAAGGCAAAAAAAATTTCTTCAGTGGACATTTTGTCTTTTTTTTAAAAAAAAAATTTAAATAATAATAATAATTGGTGCATCCAAATTTAAGCTCTGTTTGGTTTTGGCTTTTTGGCTAAAAAAGCATAAAAGACAAAATTGGTTACATAAGTTAATAAGACAAAATGTCACATCAAAATCATAATCATTACATTTTTTCTCTCACAAAAGTCAAAAAATTCAAAAACAAAAACCAAACAGGTTAAAATAGCCAAAAAGCCAAAAAGTCAAGCTATCTTAGCTCTTCCCAAACAAAGACTTGGTAGAGTCTAAAAATGTAAAAAAAAAAAAAAAATTAAATTAAATAAATTTCACTGAAGAATTAAAAAAAATTATATAAAAAAAAAATCAATCCCAAACAACAATATTTGCCATGTTTAAAAAGGTATTGCATAAAATTTAAATAAGTGTTAGGGTATCTCCAACGGTGCATTACTTGTTTTACTAAATTTGAGTAAAAACTCTTTTTGATTTCGCTTGCTCCAATGGAGGAATTTGGCTTTTTATCAAACCACCGGTCAACCGGCAACCAATGTAAATTTTTATAATATGGGACAAGAAACAACACCAATGACCAAAATGATAAGAACTTTTGATCTTCTTGGGAGGACTTTTATAAACCCACCTCCCCTCCCTCTCACCTCTCAAATCTCACACAAAACAATCCTCTCCTTTTTCAGCTTCTGATTCTATTTCATGTCTTCACCATTCATTGATCACCAAACAATAGTGAAACAAGCAACACCTTCTGCTCCTCCTCAAAGCCCCCCTCTCTCTCTTTGAGATTTGGGATGGATTTCTTATGTTTTGTTCTGTTTTGGTTTGAAAGTATTGGCAATTGAAAACCAACCCAGATTTGAAAAATTGGGAATTTTTTTTTTAAATCTCTAACCAAATTACGATCTGAGTATTCAAATTTACTACTGTTTCTCAATTGGGTTTTCAACAAATTTTGATTTTAATCTTGTTTCTTCTTTTGTTTTGGTAACCCATCTCAAAAAATCTCTCAACCTTTGGGACTTAAATATTTGTTGTTGTCTATGTTTGATTATTATTTATTTCACAAACCCTTTTAGACAAAAGGTTGTAGTTATTTTTTTTATTTTTTTTTTTTTTTTTTGAGTGCGCGCTATATACAAAATTAAATCCTAAAACCATTTTGATTCAATATATTTCGCATTATCTCCAATTTATTGATTGTTTAATACCATTGATGAACCCTATTCAAGGAGTAGAGTATTTCTAATTAGACATTTGCAAATACCTTATAAGTTTTGGCATCAAGACTTATTTGCCTAACCGCTACAATTGCTTCTATGACTCCAATTAACGGGTCATCTGAGGGTCGACCGGCCAGTGTAAAATTTTCACAAATTTTTTCCTTGAGGTGGTCATCTGGAAGGACATCTGGAGGGATATCTGGTCGTGAAAATACAACGGTAATGAACAGTGATTTGATGAAAGGCACAAAGCATCTTCAATTTGGTGAAACATTTTTGATATTTTCAATTTAATATCTGTTTGAGGAAACTGTTGGAGTAGAAAAAAATGATACTTTTTACCAAATTTAAATTTAGTGATGGATTTGGTACACAGTTGGAGATAGCCTAAGCAATATTTTGAAAACTAGGCCGGTGAGTGAACCGGAAAAGGAACCGGGTGGATGGGTCACTAGTTCAACCGTTGGGTCGAAGCGGTCAAACCGCGACGCCATAATTAATATTATATAATTATAAATTATAAATAAATAAAAATATATATAATTATTGAAATAATAAAAAAAAAGTGTTGCATAATATTTACTAATAATATTTAATAAAGTCATAATTGATATAAAAAAAAATTTAAAAAAAAATACTAGTTTTAAAGAAATTAAAAAAAAATTAACATTCCCTCCAAACAAATTGATTGAATGCTAAATTTAATTTTGGAGGGAAATGAAATTTTCAACTCTCCTTCCAATCAAATATGATTCAAACAATTTGATTAAATCTCACATTGAATTTTTAGGTTCTCTTTGAACAATTTTTTCCTATAAATAGGAATAGACTTTCATAATTTTTTCAAGCTTCCAATGAGACTTCTCCTCATAAGAAGAGACTCTTGAAATAAGAGTTTTTAGTTAAAATTTTGATATATATATATGTATATATATATATATATATATATATATACATAAGAAAGAAAAGAAAAGAAAAGAAAAAAAAAAACCAGAAGAAAAATTTAAAAAAAAAAAAAAACCCACTAGGTTGGTCGAGAATCGGCACCAGTTCGTCGGTTTTATCGATTGATCTACCGATTTTTTTGATTTTTGCAAACAAGGCTGGTTTTTGGCCTAGTTGGATTTTTGGGGATTTTTTGAACTGGAACTAGGTTCGGTCATCGGTTATACCGGTTGAACCAGCAGGTCTAATCCGGTTCTTAAAACATTGGGCCTAAGTATATGAAATTCCATCTGACATTTAAATTTCATTTAGGAAGAGCTAATTTAGTACGACTTTTTGACTTTTTAACTAATTTAGTCTGGCTAAATTAGCTCCATTTAGGCAGGACTTTTGATTTTTATTTTTTTTGGTTTGGGTGTAATGATTGTGAGAAAAAAAATAGAATAATTATATTTTGAATGTGACATTCTATCTTACTGATTTATTTAACCTATTTTGTCTTTATATTTATTTTCACAAAAAACAATTGTTACCAAACGGCAACTTAGTGGTCAAATTGTTGTCAATATAGGCAAGTAATCTGTACATAATATATTTTTCCTCTCGATTGCAGTGACCAACTATGATTGAACCCAGCTTGTCCAACAAGTCCATCTCTATTAGCCCAACCCTAAATTGCCTTTGACAATCCCTTTAGACTGTGTTTAATTAGGAAATTTAAAAAATGGTTTAAAAAAAAAAAAGATAAGATAAATGAAATATAAATAAAATATATTTATATTTCATTTAGTTTCATATACCGTTTGTCTTTTTCTTTTTTTAAATCTTTCTAAATCTGTTAACCAAACGCAATCTTAGGCCTCGTTTGGGGAGTGGCTATTTTAGCCAAAAAGTCAAAAAGTCAACTAAAACTTGTTACATCACCTCTCTACCTTTCTGCACATCTTTTCGTAAAAAGTCAAAAAGTTATTAAAATAGCCTATTCCCAAACGAGGACTTAGTGTTATTTTTGAAGTTATTTGCCAAACGATGGACTTTGTGCAATTGAAGGGAGTTTATAGGTCAAGGCCCAAGTGCCGAATAGGGCTGTAAATAAGTAGCAACGAAACACGTAATTTGGGCCTATTTGAAAGTGCAGTGAGGATGAACGGACCGGGGTGTTTGCGAATTTAGCCCAACAGATTATTAACATTGATAAAGATCAAGTTGGCCCAATGTCTCAACAACATCTTCTTGGGGGATGAAACTCAGGCCTCGTTTGGCAAGAGGCTATTTTAGCCAATTAGTCAAAAAGTTACTAAATTAGCCAAAAAGCCAACAATTCATACCAAAAAGTTAAAGATTCTTTTTTCTCTCTACTTTTTGCACATCTTTTCGTAATTAGCCAAAAAGTCATCCCAAACATACAAGTTTTTTTTACCTACCTTTTTAGTCAAATAGCCAAAAAATTACTAAATTAGCCTGTTCCCAAACGAAGCCTCAACAATATGAAAAGCACATGTGACAATGTCAGAAATAAATTTAAATAATTCGTTCATACGAGTCTCAATTGAGCTCCACATAAATGGACGGCCCTAATTTGTATGTGGCATATATTGGTGGAGGTTTTGTTTTAGTAATAAAAATAAATAATAAAAAAGTTCACTTTACCTCTTTATATATAAATAGGTTTAACATTTTATCTTTTATCTTTTATCTTTTAAAAATAGTCAATTAACTCTAATGTAAATTTAGACTTAATTGTAACACTAATTCTATTAATATCAGTGGGAAAATGGTGGTAAAACCTTTTATGTTAATCCTTAGTGAAGCAAAAATTTTAAAATGAATTATCAATTAAGAAATTTAATGTTTTCCTCATTTTTTAACCAATTTCTAACTTTTTAATTTCATTTCTGATTTAATCACATTGAATTCACATATATAAACAAGGGTCATGTTGTGTCCTCGAAAGGTGTGTACCATATAGAAGTTATGATATTTTTGAGATTAATTATCACAAATGTCATAACCGAATCCTTATCAGTCATAATTAAAAAAAAAAAAAAAAAAGTCATAATCAAACACTACAAAAGATATAATTGAAGTTCTTTTGGACTATAACTAAAATAATGTCATAAGTAGTATTACAACGAGTCATAATTAACATCATAATGTGTATAACCATATCATAACTAACATCACAATATATCATAAACAAAGATTACAAATGTTGTAACTGGGACATATGATACACATATCATAGATCAATTTCCCTATTTATTTTTTAATTTGTAAAATGTCATTTTGAATAACAAATTTAAAAAAGGTTCAAATAATTGAAATAAAAGTTGTGTTGGGTCTCACAAGTCCAAGCATAGCAGTAAGGTTTAGATTTTGAATTTTAGAGAATCCTTCGTGGTAGATTCCTGTAGTATATAATTTTGGGAGCAAGGATCCTCTAGAGTTTTTTTTTTCCTAAAATTTCCTAAAGTGGTGCATTGTGTGGTTAAGATTTAATGACAAGTCACATCAATTTTTCAGTATTAAATCTCAACCACACAACACACTACTTTAGGAAACTTTAGGAAAAAAATACTCTAGAGAGGGTGTTGTTCAAGTCAATGGGACTCATCATGGGCCTCATGTTGATCATTTGAATTATTCATGTTGTCAGCCACTTCATATATACCATCCACACAAAAAAATAGGTTGATTCGATAATTATAATTTAGAGAAATTTACCCATGAATCCTATTTTCTGAAATGTTAAACCATTTAGTCCTAAAAGTTTTCTTATGCACCATTTAGTCCCATTTTATTTTAGTAATGTTGTTATTTAATTTTGATTATTTTACAGATTACAATAATACCCATTTTGTAGAATGTTTGTTTCCTAAAAATCTGCAACATCATAAAAACATATACATCAAACATCACTAAAAAAATATACATCAAACATCAACATATACTATTAGTCTCAAACATTAGTCTCAAACATAAGTTATCATCTAAAACTTAGTCTCAAACATTAACAATCAGATACATTAGTCTCAAACATTAACAGAGAGATTGATCAGATTCGAACATTAGTCTCAAACATAAGTTTATTCTCAAACTTAGTCTCAAACATTAACAATCAGGATACATTAGTCTCAAACATTAACAATCATCAACATTCGAACATCATCAACAATGGCGGTGAAAGCTTCCAAGGCCGAGAAGAAGACAGTCACCGTCGATCTCTACCGTCCTCTTCCAGATTACATAGTTTTCAATTACTCAGAGCGCGAAGCCTAGAACCTCGAAGACGATCTCCAAACCCTAAAGCAACTGCGATCCGATCTCGAACGCGAACCACGACTTTCTCTCAGTTCGGTGAAGTAATCGATCGAAGGTCTGTTTGATCCACACCTCACGGAGATCAGATTTGTTCCGCGGATCTATTCCGAACGGTCAGGATCTTGACGGGTGCAACATCACCGTTGACGAAGCCCAGTCCTGCGGAAGCGGTGGTGGCGGAGGCGGGGGGTTCCCCGGTGGTGGTGGTCGTCGTGAGGGTGGATACGGTGGTGGTGGATGTCGCTGATGGAACGAATGTTGATGATGTTGATCATGGCCTTGATGTTTGATCATGGCCCTGATATTTGATGATGGATGGCCCTTTTTCTGTAATTTCACATTAATAAATTACCAGCGTTGCCCAGCAGTTACACACACGCGCGTACAATGTATATGTTTTCAATGGTCAATTCCCTTACAATGGGACTGTCCAGTTCATAAGAAAACATTTGGGACTAAACAGTGTATAAGTTATTAATTTGGGATTTATTGGTGCATGCTAGGAAAATTTACCCATAAGTCCTAGTTTCTGAAAAGTTGAACCATTTAGTCCTGGTAGCGGGTGGTGGATGGTGGTAACAGGTGGGTGGTGAGTGGTGGTGCCGGGTAGCGGGTGGTGGCGGGTGGATGGCAGGTAGGTGGTGGGTGGTGTAAGGGTGGTGGTGGCGAGTGGGTGGTGGCCGATGGTGGCTGGTGGGTGGTAGATGGGTGGTGGTGGTGGTGGGTGGTGGGTCGTGGGTGGTGGTGGCAGGTGGGTGGTGAGTGCTGGTAGCAGGTGGTGGTGGGGGTGGTTGGTGGGTGGTGGGGGTGGCGGAAGACGGTGGTGGAAAATGGGTGGTGGATGGTGGCTAGTGTTGGGTGGTAAAAAAAAAAAAACTCAAAACTCAAAACGGAAACACATTTTTTGAGTTTACATTTTTTTGGCCAAATTTATAAACTGAGACCACTGATTTATAAATCAAAAATTTACCAAACAAGTTTTTATTTGAGTTTTTTAAATTTTTGTAAATATCAATAGAAAACTGAAAACATAAGTGTTACCAAACGGCACCGTTATGATTATCGGATCAATTTAATTTTGTGTGTGAATAATATATATGCAATTTTTTATAAAATAAATAATTCAAATTATCGAAATGAGACCGAACTCCATAGGCCGGAACAACACCTTTCACTCCACGTAGATGACTAGAAGGAGCCCAGCCCTCCTCGAATTACGCACATAGTAATTACTTCAATTATCAAAGCTATGGTTAGTTGATAGAACCAATAGGACTATTACTCGTGTATCAGCCGAGAAGGATTATAAAAAAATTTCTAATATTGACAATGGAGCTAAGAATGATTATATTGATCTTTTTTTTGCTTGTAAATTACTAAGACGTTAGACTTTGCACTGAGAACGATTATAATATCTTTACTTAACTATCATCTTGAGTAATTTTTAATATTGTTGAACATCAAAGCCTAATTTTTAAAAGTGAAGTAAACCATATTAGTTTTCTATTTGTTAACTCAAAAACAAATTTTGATTGACTGGAAATGGTATTAACAATTTCACCTGGTCAATGATCATTAGTGATCATCCATGAATCTTCTTTGTTAGACACATATACCTTGTTGGTTTAGCTAAACAACTTATGTTATAAATCCATTTCTTCTAATTTCTGGGTTTAGCTCTAAAGAGAAAATGGATGACAGCTTGATAGGTGCTGCTCAAACTGGTGATGTAGAAACTCTGTACAACTTAATTCAAGGAGACCCTTTTGTTCTTGATAAGATTGATCAAGTCCCCTTTGTGGACACTCCTTTACATGTTGCTATATCAGCCAACCAAACCCATTTTGCAAAAGAGATTGCAAGCCTCCAACCATCATTTGTAGTCAAGCTAAATCAGTATGGGTATAGCCCCATTCACTTGGCTTCAATGGTTGGACAAGCAGAGATTGTGAAAGAGCTCATCACAATTGATCCCAAACTCCGCCTTCTAAAGGGACGAGAGAAGACAACTCCGCTTCATTGCGCTACCATGGCTGGCCACACCGATGTCATCAATCTCTTGCTCGACGGTTGTCCACAGTCACTTGTGGAGTTGACAATTTGGAATGAGACTGCACTTCACTTGGCAGTGAAGAGTAACCAATTGGAAGCATTTAAATTGTTGTTTGAGTGGCTGCAAAAGCTTCAAAACATCGAGGTTGGTGCCTCTGCCATTTTGCTTGCATTGGAAAGTGCCAAATTACAACGGTTAGGAATGCAATTAAAATTGGCACGATTTCTCGATAAGAAGGAAGTGGAGAGGTTGTGGTGTTCCTTTGCTTGCAGTAAGAGGGAAGTGGAAGACTTCAAGATAATAAAGGATGGGCTCGAGAAAATCAAGAGGGAAGAGGTGTTGAACTGGAAAGACAAAGAAGGCAACACTATTCTGCACCTTGCAACATTCACCAAGCAATATGAGGTAAATCATCATACCCCATCATGGCCCTCTGGTTTTAGATTTTCTTACTGTACTATAGTTTTTTTCTTTTCACTCGCCTATCCAAGAAAATTTTATGGAGTATTTTTTGTTTCAAATATTACATATTTGAAGATAATTTGAGAAGTTTCTTATTTAGCACATACAGAAACAGGAGATTATTCAAGAAATGGAAAATTTACATGGCTAAAAGTTCTTTAAGTTGTTGTTGTTGTTGCTGGGTTTTTTTATTTATTTTTTTATTTTTATTTTTTTTTAGAACAGGGCAATTGGTTTCGCTTAATTAATTGCCCTGCTTTGTTACAACTTGGAAATGACCTGCTAATATTTTTTTGTCCTGCCTACTAACTTTAATTTAAGTTCTATGGACTTGACCAATATTGATTATAGTTTGGGCATAGAATTAAAACTGCCAATACATCATCTTGGTGAAGGAAAGCAATCAACCAGTAGTTAGATTGAGCCTAACTCCCTAAAGTTATAGTGTGGTAGATTTAGGTTAATTGGGAAAACGTTTTTCATTTTTTTAAATGAAAAACATTTTCTACTAAAATAAATTTCTTTTTGGTTGATCACAAAAAAAGTTTCCATTAGCTTTCGTTTTTTGTTATACAAAATGCCAGAAAATACCGAAAATTCTTTTAGGAAAATGTCTTGGACTGAAACAAAAAAAAGCGTAAAACTACATCCTTTGTTCCACCTTGACTTAAAAGACATTGATGACTGTTCTAGATTTAGTAATTGACTCCATTTTTGCATGATTTTCTTAATAAAAATGCTTTCCATATTTACAAATAATTAAGATATTACTTAGCAAGAATCCAGTACCCGGAACTCAATTGGATGTAAATGCTGTCAATGGAAATAATCAGACCGCTCTTGACATCTTATTCCAACTTCGAAGAGAGAAAGAAGACAAAGAAATTGAAACTATCCTTCGTCAAGCAGGCACAGTGACTGCTGGACAGATAATCACCCCACCACCATCCACCACTACAACGACACCACCCAAAACCTTCGAACTAAAAGGCCATCCCCCTCCAATCAACTCTAACAACATTATGATTATTGCATCCATTTTGCTTGCAATAACATGCTTTTTAACCGGAGTCTACCCTCCTGGCGGTGTTTGGCAATATGATTACAAGTCAAGTTTCAACGCTACTACAACAACAGAATACAAAGCTGGAACAGCAATAATGGCTGCATCGACTATATCTGTATTTTTCATGTTTTTTAATTTGTTTGGGTTCTTTGCCTCTTTACTCATAATATGTGTCCTCATTAAGGGTTCTCCTTTGCGCTGGTTGTTCGTTGGAGTGGTAGCAGCATTTTCAACAGCATACTTGCTTGCATTAGCTCTTATAACCCCTGATGAAAAGTTGCCTACAATTCTAAACATCTTTTTTTCTACATCGGCCATGTTTGTCTTCCCTCTTGCCATGGAAGCTTGGATTCATCGCAAGAAGTGTAAAGGGTCACATGTGACAAATGGAGAAGTCAGAGTGAAAGGGAAAGTTGTCACACCCCATGGCTTGCTGGCCTAAAATCAATGATCAGATGGTAGAAAGATATAGCATCCCTTGTTGGAAGCTATTTTTAGAAACAATATGAACCCTAGCAACATCAATAATTAAGGAACATCCTTGTGGCAGGGTGTATAAATAATGGAGCTGCTAGGTTTGTTATTGTAAAGTAGGCGTATTTCTATGTGAATAAAGTTTGAAATATTACTATATGATATAACATCATAATTCGTGGTTTTTCACTACGCGATCTAGTTTCTTCTTTTCCATTATCCTCCAATTAATTGTGCGTCTTTTGTTATGTATGAATTCTCATTTTGTATGTTAAATGTAGTTTTGTTTATATAAATTCATTACCATTAGAATTCTGTAACTTCATGGAAAGAAAAGAAAATTATACCAATGGTTCCATACTTTACCTTTTATGTCAATTTATTACACGTAATTTCAATTTCGTTAATTTTTTCCTTGCATTATTGAATGTCTCTAATTAGTTCTACTGTTAAATGAATAAAAATCACAGTGTACAGCTACGTGCACCAGTGATTCAACGCTTTTGCTTAATTAATTTTAATCTCAAGTAATTAAGAAAGGAGATGGTGAACGATCATTTTCATCGAGTCAGAGCCAGTTTATTGGTAGGACTTTTGCAGAAAGTATGAAACACTACGGAAATTCCCCTGCCTCGGTAGATCATTCTATTTTAGTTATTATCTATTTGCTCCTTACGAGGTAATAAGATCATTCATTATGAATTTATTGGGACAAATAACAAAGTCCTCTAATGAAAACTTCAATTCCAAGAAGCACTGAAATGGAATTTACTCTCAAAATGCTTCCTTCATCCCCCATATTGCTTTCCTTTTGAGCAAGAATTTGGAATTTTATTCACAGGATGAAAATAAGAATTTGGATCATTATATGGTTGTCATCAACAATTTCTGTGAAATTTCGATTAATAATTTTAATTCCCAAGCAAAAAGCTTAATTTATACAAAAAAAATAAAAAATAATGTACAAAGATCAAAGTCTATCTTTAGAAGATGTTTGACGGTTACATGGCAAAAATGTCAAGGATTGGTTTTTGCAGGAAACTTCCAGTAAGTCATTTCTAAGGAGATTGGGAGCAATTTGTCAATTTTTACCTTCCTCAGTTAATTCTATTACTGATATAAGATGCTTTTGTATTGAGGTGAGGGGGTCATGGTCATTTCGCATTATTTTCTCTCGTCTAAGGAGATATTTATAATTTTTTAAGACTATAAAGACTAATTTATATTTTAAATAAACTCAATGAAGTGTATTTATAATTTATTTTAAAAATGTATATACAAATAGTATTTATTTTTAAACAAAAAATATTATTATTTTTTTATTTTTTGAAACCATTTGCTGCAAGTGGACATGTCCCTGTAAATGTCAGCCTCGGTGCATTGTATATTAATACTAGATGGAGTATTATATCAGGAGAGAAGGTCACTGTTGCCTTGAAAATTCTCTCCATATCTGAACTAACCATAAATTTATAATGGGAGAATTGATTTACAAGCAAGCCTTGACTTTCTCGGGCGTATGACCAATTTAAAAAATTGGGGCCGACAATCATACTTTTTAAAAATATATATTGATAAAATAGTAGTAATTTTTAATTTTTATTTTGACTTGTACCTGCACAAAATTTGGTTATATAAATAAAAACTAAAATTACTAATTTTTTCCTCATGGAAACCACTCCAAATATAAAGTGAGAAATCCAATTTTCAAATATTGCATTAATAACTAAATCAATTATAATTTATTTTTCACAATAATTATATTTGCTAAGCAATTTTATATGATTTTTATGATTGATATAAATCATAGTCATTGACATTAACATAAATCATAATTATTAAGATAAATTTTAAACATTTTTTATTGTAACATTACTATTTTATTCATACTTTTTCTTAACGTAATAGACTAAATTATAAAATTTAATCGACTTCAACTTAATTTTTTTTTTTTAAATTTCTCCATAGATAATTTTAACTGATATAGTCAAACAATATTCTATAAAACAATTCATGCATTTGGCAAACGACCATCTATTGCTTCTACATAATTCACCGATTCAATTGTTTAAAATAAACAAATAAATAATTCATAAACTTGATTTTTAAACTGCTAACACTACAATATAGTTTTGGTTTACTGAAATGAAATTGAATTGAATGAAATGGTTATTCTTTAGTCTCTTTATAAAATGACTATTCCCTCGTAATGGTGAATGATGATTTCTTTTATAATATTTTTTATTATTTTCAGTAAATCAAATGTAAAGATAAACATTATGATGGAATTATTTTATTTTATTTCATTTCATTTCAATCAATCAAAAATAACTTAAGATTGAAAATTATTTAGGTGTCCTATTTTTTAATTGAATTTGTCTTGTCTTGTCTTGTCTTGTCTCAGGCCAGCCCTAGCAACATTCGACAAAAGGGAAAATAATAATAATAATAATAATAATTACAAATATATTAAAAAAACCTTATATCTTCAATTATTAAAGTTCATAAAATTTTTAGAATTACACTAAAGACCTCCAATAATTGAAAGAGGCTCTGGCGTATATAATTAAATTAGTAGACTTTTTAGTCAATTTATATTTTTAAAATTTTTTGGTCATCTAGTCTAGTAGTAGGGGTGGGTATAAAGTTATTCGATTTGCGAAAACCGTCCAAACCGAACTGTTCACACCTATTTGGGTGGTTTTGCAGAATCGTTAGGGTCGGACACGGATTAGGATTTTCTTATTTTGCAGGTTACGGTGGGTCGCGGGCTTTACCCACACTTACACGCGCCTTTATACATTTTTAAAATAAAATTGGACCATCAAATTTTCTTATAACCTTTTTTGTAGAAGGAAAAGATAAAGTTGGTGGCATGTTTTTCTATCTCAGAATCCTTCTCAGCATTTGAGCTCTCTATTGTCTTTGAACAAAGCTTCAAGGTTTGTTTTACAAATTATTTTCTTTATTTTCTAAACCACAAAACAGGGATATAAAACTTTTTTTTCTCTTGAAGAAAATTCTTAGAAAGAGCACTGAGATTTTCTATGAAGATTGAAGATTAAATAAATTATATAAATTTCATTTTCTATGTAGTTTGAGAGTTTGCAAATGTTTTTATTTTATTTTATTTAATGGGTTTGGATGAAGTTTGACAATAATTTATTTTGGTTCCCAACTAGTTATTATTATTGCATTTTGATTTTTGGATGAATGTAAAAGTTAATGAATAATTATTTTTAAGTAAGTTTAGGATTTTGAATGATTTTACTTTAATTATATTGGTATTAGATAGTGAATGAATTTTTTCAATCTGCAAACCACCCACAACTGCTCGCACATCCACGAACCTTATATGCACAAACAGCAGCCCACACTGCGAGCAGTTGCAGGTTCAATTTTTCCAAACCGCAAACCTAACCATTAAAAACCGATCCCTGAGCATCCCTATCTAGTAGAATCTAAAATTAAAAATAAATAAATAAATAAATAAAATTTATATAAAAAAAGAAAAAAGTTAACTAAAATCCAAAAAATATTCAACAAAAAGTTACTAAAAAAATCAATCCCAAACACTCAAATAATATTGGCCATTTTTTCTATGGGTATTGCATAAAATTAAAATAAGTCTATTATGTGAAATTTCCGTAGTATCTAATGCCAATTAATTGAAAGTATAAGATGTTGAATTAAAGACTAGAATCTTATGGCCAAGTTGTTGTTGGTATTAGTTAGCAAATCTGTATATTTGTTCGCCTCTCGATATCAGTGATTTAATTCTGATTGAATTTGAACCTAATTTATCCAATAAGAAGAACCCATAGTCAAGAATAAATATTACAGAAATTTGTGGTGAGTTATATCTTTTGCCTCCAATAAATTCATAATGATTTTGGCATCAACTTCCACAATAATGTTTTTGAGCTCCTAGTTTAATGTCAATGCCTATAGCGATGCCAATGCATCTGCAAAAACTGGCTATTGTGATCCTTGATCAGTCCATTAGTGTGAAGTTCCATCCTTTATTAGTTATTGTTTTGAAGTTATTGGCCAAACGATTAATAAAGTCAGCAATTTTTCTGAATCGAGTTTGTGAAATTGAAGTGAGTGTTTGGGTCAAGGCCCAAATGCCCAATAGGGCTGAAACAATAGCAATGAAATACGTAATTTGGGCTTATTTGAAGTGGACTGAGGATGAATGGACCAGGGTGTTTGTGACTTTAGCCCAACAAAAGACCAATCGGCCCAAAATATCAACAACATCTTTTGGGGAATGAAATTAAACTCAACAACATAAAAAAAATTATTTCATAGCACATCTGGCAATGTTGCCAATAGATTTGAATAGTCTATTTATACGAATCTCACTTGAACTTCACATAAATGGACGACCTAATTTGTATGTGGCATGGGTATAGTAGCGATTTTATATTGGTGGAGGATTGGTTTTAGTAATAAAAAATTAAAATTAAAATTAAAAAAATTTACTTTACTTCTTTGTGTGTAGATTTGTAGTCAATTAATCTCAATGTTAGTGGTAAAAAAGGTAGTAATTCTTCGTCCATGGTGAAGCAAGAAATTTAACAAACTAAAAATCAAAAAATGAATTATCAATAACGTTTTTATAATTTTTAACCAATTTCTAACTTTTTAATTGCATTTCTAATTTAATCACATTAAATTTATATATATAACTAGGGGTCATGCTGTGATACACAGATATGTACCATATGAAAGTCATGATATTTATGAAGTTAATTATTCCGAATGTCATAACTAAATCATTTTCCCTTATTGTTTAATGACTTCCATTAATAAGGTTTAACCAATAACATATAATATAACAAAAAATGTCATTAAAATAAGTCAGTCTTCGTTTGGCATGCCAAACTTTTTAGTTTTTTGACTATTTTAGTTATAAAAAGACAAAATATACTTTTTAACCCAATAAGACAAAACATCACATCCAAACCATAATCATTTCATTTTTTCTCTCACAAAAAAAAAAAAAAAAACCAAAAAATTTATCCCAAAACTTTTCATTGAATGTAATAAAATAAAATAAAAATTAGCTCCACGTATATAACTTGACTTTTCATCTACTGGCTTTTTTCCCACCAAAACTTTTTTTTGAATTATTTGGAAAAACTATTAGGTATTTCTGGAATATCACGTGTTCATATTCTTTCATTAATTATCATTTATCATATCCCTTTATATTTCTCAATCACCCAACACCAAATCATAATACCCCACATTCTCTACCAATCATAATACCATAGAACACTACGTGACCATATTCTAGGCGTACCGAATAATCACCATTGCAATATATAAGAGTTTTATAGACAAAAATTTTTGGTCTCTAAAAGTGAAAATTTTGTTGCAAAAGACATTTATGACAAATTTTTATCGCCGTGATGATAGTCGCTAAAAGGTCATTCAAAAAGTCCAAAACAAAGCTTTTAGTGACAAAGTTTTGAAAATGTCACTAATAAATAAACTTAAAGGGACAAAACTATTTGGTCTCAAAATGGTTTATTTTTTAAGACAAAAAATTTGGTCTCAAAAAGATAATAATTCATCACTAATGTCCAATTATTGTTGCTAAAAATATAATGACGACACTTTTTGCAACAAAAATATTTATTTCCTAAAAAATAATTTTATCCCTAAATTTTGATTTTTAAAACTTTAATTTTTTTGTACTGCTCCCGAATTTTCTCACCAAAATTTTGTTCTCAATAACAATTTAAGGAGATGATTTTAATGTGCTTAATTTTCATTTGGCATCAATGAGAGTTCAAGATTTATTTATTTATTTATTAATTTTTAAAGTAATAAGCTCATAATGTCACCATATCATTTTATACAAGTTTATTTTATTTTTAATTTTTTTTTTGTGTGTCTTTTTGTGGTTATATAGCATTACTCATTGAAGAAACATTGGCAATTTAGAAATTTAATCAAAAGTAAATTGCATTAGTAGTTCCTATATATTTCAATTGGCTCAATTTTGTTATTAAATTTATCATTCCATCTCAATTTCATTCAATAGATTACAATTGTTAGATATTGATGTATTTTTTTTTTTATCATTAATAAAGAACTCTCTTTTGTTGATTTAAAAAAAAAAACTTCAATCAACTCAGTAGCCATTTTCTTTCAAATGTTCTAATCAATGTTATCAATTAAACTAAATTGATACAAAATTTTAAATTAAGAGTTAAAATCAAACTAATTAAAATTACATGAACCAAAATGATAAAAGCAACAAAATATAAGAAAAGTATTGTTAAGGCACGTGTTAAAAAAAAAATAGAAGTAATAAATGACTCTAACTACTTAAACTAGTATGGAAAATGTTGAACAAAACTATAAACAAATTTAATATTTTTCAGATAATTAATAAGACTCATATCTTATTTTATGTAGATAAAAATACCCCGGTCTTGGGAGACCAAATTGCATTTATCAAACAGTTCAAAACATTGTGCTGAAATAGTGAAAACTAATTTGTTCGGAGAAAAAAAAAAAACAGTGGAAGCTAATTAAACAAGGGTAAATTACACTTACACCACATATCACCTCCCGACGTTTAGAAAATTATACTGACCCCTGTTATTGTAATTATTTAGACAAAATTAACATTAATATCAAAAAGACATTGAATTCATACTCTATCTCTTTTCTTACTTTGCTTTATTTCTTTTTTTTTAAAATGTAATTTTCTAGGAGTAAGAATATAATTTCTATAACGTCAGAAAATTGGATGTAATCAGACCAAATCTCAGGGATGTCAGTGTAATTTACCCATAAAACAATAGACAATAAAGTACAAAGAGAATAGTATATCAATAGGTCGAAGCCATATTGTCACGACCCAAACCCGCCTCCATAGGTTTAGTATTGTAACTGGCCAGTAATCCGTAGATTACTGAAGACCTGTTAAACAGAAAACAAATTATTAGGAGCTAGCATAAGCAAATAATAAATATACAATGTTCATTGAGTTGTGCAAACTTATATGAGACAAAAAAAATTAAGCTTTGTTTTTATTTTTTTATTTTTTTTATATACATATATATCACATCATCATATATATTGACTAGACAAAAAGGGACTTATCCCTAAATACAGAATAAAACAAAACTTAAACTTTAATCACATGGCTTTGACCATTTGACATATCCGAAACCTCCACGGGAGGCACATAGGTTGGTTGACAGGACAAAGTCCAGGCAGAAGTTCTAGGCTTGGTCATGCGCCTGATCACATACATACATAAATAATACAGTGAATTGGAGCCCAGTGAATAATCTCGATGTAAAGAGGTTAAATAAATGAGATCCATAACTCAACAAAACAATATAACGTTCCTGACATAATTAAATCCTACTTCAGAAACATATAATAACTAATATGGATCATCAAATCTTTCCACAATTCGTAGTACCCAATTGCCTTATCAAAACGTTTCGGAATACCATATAGAACGTTCACGATGGAACGAAACATTCGGAACGCCCTCAGTGGGCAGCTTCAGACAAGACTCCCACATAGGACGACTTCATGCAAAACGCCCATATAGGACGACATTATACAAAACGTTCTTATTGGACGACTTATACGAACCGTCCACTTGGGATGACTTGGTACAAAACGTCCATATAGGACTTGCTTATGAGAAATGCCCACTTCAGCAACTTTATTCAAAATGTCTATAACGAGGCAGATATCATATAGATTGATACAATCGAAATCATGCGAAACGATCAATATAATCGAATCATGCAAAACGATCATAAAAGATCGGCATCATATATTATATCACAATGAGTCAATAACTTATACTGAACGTACATGATGAGTTGAATACTATACAGATATCATTGGGGATCAAAAGACATTTCCCAAGCTGTTATCATAGTTATCGTTTCAAAAGGAACTCATTATTTCTTAAACAAATTCCATTTTTGAAAAGCTTATCATATCCTACTCATTCATTCCTAACAAAACCTCATTTTCGAAGAAATATCGTATCGTACACGTTTTAGAGTTTCAAAGTATAACTTAACGGTTCCAAGGTTCTTGTTCACAAACTTATCGTATCAACATCTCATAAACATTTCATAACAAAACATAGGTGGCCCAAATTATCAAATAATATAGTTATTCTCAAAGTAATTCAGATACGAAAATATCTTTACAAAGAAATTACTCACAATGCTTGGTCAGATGATACTCCTCGTGCAAGCGACCTACACAAACACATAACATATAAGCATTGAAATGCAATATCACTTCCTTGATTCAACTTGGCTTCTCTTGTCTTTTTCTGTCTAAGTAATCCGAAGTTCTACTATATTTATTATTTCTTTATTCAAATGAATCGGGTTTTCATTTCATATATTCTTTCATTACTAAATCCTTCTTTTCCAAATGGATCGATTTCTAACTTGGCTTCTTAATCAATCATTATTAAATCAGTGATTTATTCATGCAAAGATTTCAAATATTTTTCCTTGATTTTCAAAACATGAAATTAAAGTTATAAAACTCTTAGAAGAATATTTGCATGTAATTTATGAAGCTTAATTTAACCATAATTTTCAAAATCAAGCCCAAAATAATTACTTTCTAATTTTACTTTCATAAACTTGATCTTAACTCCAACACATCATTTTCTTATCAATTTTCCTAGCAAATATTGCATGCATGTAATTCAAATAAACTAACTAATTTAATATATATTCCAACATATGGTTAAATCAAGTAAGACTCTTAAATTACATTCCATGCATGGATTAGGGATTTAAAATCAAGACCTCATTTATCTTCAAGATTAATTCTAGATTTCCTTCAAAACAAACCCAATTTGCCAATTGAAAGCTCAAAACTTCAATCAAATTGTAAAAACATAAAATATATAGTTAGAAGCTTCAACTTAAAAATCCATGAGGAAATTCTTTTGAAATCCTTAGGAGCCATAGAAACCATATAAGAAAATAAGTGTTTAAACAAGAATTTCATGAAATGAAACCATGCATGTCAAAATATTGAACAAAATTCTTCAAATCTACTATGCATGTACATAATATGAGTTCAATTCCTTATCTTGTTCATTTATATATTCTACATCATTTCACTCCATAAAAACACCAATTAAGCTTGATTCTTTCTTAATTACCTTAGAGGGTTGATTTGTGAATAGCAAGCCTAATTTCCCTTAATTCTTTTCTTTCTCCTTCTTGAATTCCCTCCCTAGAAGTCTCTCTCTCTCTCTCTCTCTCTCTCTCTCTCTCTCTCTCTCTCTCTCTCTCTCTCTCTCTCTCTCTCTCTACGTGTGGCTCAACAATGCCCACTACCTCTCATATTTCTTATTAAATGGGTGAGTAGAAAAAAAAGTCCTATTCTATATACTAAAGTAAAGTTTTAGCTAATTAATTACTTAAATTAAATCATAACAAATTTACTTTAATTAAATTAATTCTCAACATATTATGATCTCAATTACACTAAATTTAATTCTACTAATGTGAATTAGGCTCTAATTATCCATCTCTAAACTCAACACAAGTAATGAGTGCCAAACATGACTTTACGAATCAGACGAAATCAATTTTCGATTAAACTTTTCAAATGATTCTAAAAATTTTACTTAACATATCCATGTACTCCATTTCGGTTTCTGAACCCATTTCAGCCGTCAATATTAGTTTCAAATCGTATTCTCAATAGGTAATTTTCCAATTTGGACAGAAATACACAAATTAAATCATATAATCCGCAATTAACACATGGGTTGATCGCTTCATAAATAAATTTAATTCATAATAATCTTAATTCTCAATTTTCACAACCTAATTACCTCAAATTCGGACCTAATTAATCAAATTCAATTTTACTAAACTGAATCGAATATTTAATTAACTCCCATATGGTCTGGTACTCGAAATTAAAATAATTTAATTCACCAATTATACTCTCTTGAGCCATTTAGACTTCCAATTTATAATTCCAATATAAATTCTCGATAGAAACATATAGGAATTAATCTCCAAAATTTTCATAAATCTCATATTAAATCAGAATAATAGACAATTAAAATTTAACTCTCCTTAATTAATTAAATGCTAATTATTTTACGTAGTGGAGTCCATAGTTTTAAATATCGGCAGATACGTTACGTATCGGTTGATACGTATCGGAAAAATAGGACACCGTGACGGATACAGGCCGGTATACCGCAGAGATTGAAAATTGCAGGCATAAAGGCCGAGTCCCGGTACGTATCAGTTTATAACCGTTACACAAGCCGCGGCGGGCCGATACTCACAGGTTCAGACCGGTACGGGAAAGAAAAAGCTAAAAAACTTGTGAAACGATTTTTAAAATTTCAACGCCGTGACACATGATTCCCGATACGTACCGATCGATATTACCGATATCGATACTCTGCGATCGATACCGTTACGTTATCCGATACCGCGATTTAGAACTATGGTGGAGTCGTCACACATATGCAATGTAGTATAATAGCAGAATAATACTAGAGATCCCAAATATTTTACTAACATTTTTATCAAATTTAATAAAAATGTTAATAAAATATTTGAAATTCCTAACATTTTCCATAATAGAAATCTAAACAAACATTTGCTTAAACTTCCACGCAGACATCTACAAAACCTTAAAGACCAAAAACATAAAAAATGAAGGCGAGATATGCCCTAAAAGCCAAAGAAAAAAATAAATAAATAACAACACCACCACACACCAAACCTCCCAAAACCATCTTATTCTTCAAGCTAATAAAGAGAAAAGAAAAGTTGAAGCATAATATATATATATATATATATATATATATATATATATATATATAAAGTCTTGAGCGCATTGTTCTACATCATGACCTTTCTAACAAATGGAGCAGCATCAGAAGGCATTTCCTCTGATGTCCTGGTACCAAAATCAATGGAAAAAGTGAGATATTAAATGCCGCCATGAAATAAATGAAAACATAAAAACCATAGAAAAGGAAAAATGGTGGAACATATGAGGACAATGGTGATATGACGAGAAATGATATCCCATAGCTCAGAATCAGAAAGAATAGGGGAGCGTACAAGGAACACAAATGTTGTGACGAGACGACAAATATAATCGTCGTGATTGAAGCAAGAAAGCATACTGAGTTCAAGCAATACAAAATTATGAAGAAAGATCCGTATGTAATAAGTGGATTGAACTTAGATTTTTTTAACAAAACTCGATTGGAAGGATCCATGGTGGCGGTGGAATTGATGGTGGTGTTAGTGAATATGGTGGTGTTAATATAATTGATGTTATAAGTAGGAATGAAGTTGTTGCTGGTAGTGGTGGACATGATAGTGGCGTTAACATAGTTCTAAATATAGGCCGATACGCTACGTATCGGCCGATACGTATCTGAAAAATGGGGTACCGCGACGGATACAGGCCAGTATACCGCTGAGATTGAAAATCGCAGGAGTATCGGCCGAGTCCCGACACGTATTGGTCTGTAACCGTTACACAAGCCGTTACACAAGCCGTGACGGGCCGATACTCACCGGTTCGGACCGGTACGAAAAAAGAAAAAGTTGAAAAACCTGTGAAATGATTTTTAAAATTTCACCGCTGCGACACTTGATTCCTGATACGTACCGATCGATACTACCGATACCGATACTTCGCGATCGATACCGTTACGTTACCCGATACTGCAATTTAGAACCTTGGGCGTTAATGTGGTTTTCGTTGGTAGTAAGCTAATTATTGTTGCCCTCAATTCCTCCTACTCCACCTGGGGGGCTAAGTATAGCTTGGAAAGCAGCCATTGCAATTAGAATAGCTACAACTAGTATTGCATTCTGTGACTCCATTGTCAAATCTTTTCCTTCATAAAACTGTTTTCGGATAAAAACTTCAATAAACTTTTCTAGCAACATAAAAAATTCAACAAAACTATAATTCTCAAGAAATGATGTATTTTTTGAAGTTCCTGCATGGTCTAAAGCTTCCTTAATTTCTCTTTCGGTTGCAATGTCAAGTGTTGTTCGGCCCTCCGAATTCTTTGCATTTTTGTCCACAGTGACTATGTTAAGTAAAGATTTCACAATCTGTGTAAGAGAAATGTATATAAAATCATTAATTAATATAAAATTAGAATATGCAATGGAGAGATCACTGCATAACACATTTTTTGTAGCGATCCTGGTTTTGAGCCGTCTCTTTGTGGTGTTCCAGGCTCAGGTTAGTATGGTTTTGAACGGTGTTCCGTATCTTAGTTTCCTGTATTCCACTTATTTAGGTTATCGGGTTGTAGCGGTGTGTTTGGAACAAGTAATGTCTCATGTGTTTGTATCGGGTTATAGCGTATCTTTCATGTTTTGCCACTTCACTGACTATGTCGGGGATCGAGCTGCCCGGTCATCTCGTAGGGGTCCAGGGGGCAACGCTCCTTGGCGGGTTCGAGGGCAAAGCCCTAGCGGGGTTGAGGGGCAGCACCCCTGAACCAAAAAAGCAAAATGCATTCGAAGTTGCTTGTCTGCTCGAGCGGCCGTTTATGCGCTCGAGCAGAGAATATTTGGTTCCAGAAGTTTGACCTGTCTGCAAAAGTATTGGAAAGGTGTATTCGACGCTCGAGTGGGGCTTTTCATGCTCAAGCAGACCATGTTATATCAGTTCGTGAATTTGATATTTCAGATCACTTTTGTATATATCTCTCTCTCTCTAAAAACATTTCCTCTCTCTTCTCTGTACATTTCTCTACACAAACTAGATCAAAAATCTTGATTTCTCAAGATCCATTTGAGTTTTGCCATTACTTCTTCATCAAAGTGGGTTATCATCTCGAGGGTTTCGTTGTGTGCGGTGAAGATCGAGTTTAGGCATCGTTGATTTTGGGATTTCATCTCTATTCTTCTTCATACTTGAGGTAGAGATCTTCTTTGAGTTATATATATATTTTTGCAAGGTCTAGATGATTTTCAAAATCATCCTTTGATAGCTTTTGAAAATTGATTGTTGATTCAAGAAATTGAGCAATTTTGAAAGTGGGTTTGTCTCTTGTTATTTTAGAATGATCTTATGGGTCTTAATCTTTGTTGATTAAAGAAAAGATGATTTTAGAAAGTTTTCTCTCAAAAGATTTGGGTTGTATAGTTTTGGTGAGAAAACCTAGAAATTGAAAATCTTTAAAAGAGATTGAAAATCCATGAATGATATTGTTATATTCATTTTGTGTCAAAATAAATGGATGTTTGGAAAATTTCTTATTTATATTTATATAAATGATGAATTTCATGGAATATGAAAATTGTTGTTCATTTTGGAAATTATTGTTCAAAACATTGAAATAGTCTTGAAATGACTAATTGTTGAGGATACTTGAGAAAAGGGAATTGTGTTATTCCTTGGATGATGAATTAGAATAAAAGTATTTATATTCATCTTCTGAAATTGGCATATCAATTCATTTGATTACATTAAACTTTGAAAGTTGATTTGAAAACTTGTATTGAGAAAAGAATGTTGAGAAAGAAGTTTTCATGAAATGGTTTTGGGATAAATACATTGGTAAGTTTTGATAGGTGGTGTAGATGATATTGAATAAGTTGGCCTGCGAGTCCGGGGTGAAAGATTGAAAACCTAAGCGGATAGGTGTCGAACATTCCAGTTAATACCGGTAAAATTGACAATTTGGTAATACTTGTATAGTCTACTTACAGACACTAACCTAGGGATTACCAGAGTCCTATTTACAGCCATTGAAGTAAGTTGTTAAGTTTTGAACAATTAAAATTGCATGACATCATTGAGCATGATGGTTTTCAAAAGATAAAAATGTGATTTATCTTCAAAAAGAGCATAGCATGGCATGTGCATTTCATCTCTTGAGACTTATATAAAATGTATATACTTTGTTAAGAATTTCTTACTGGGCTTTATGCTCACCCTACGGGATTTTTGTGTAGGAAAAGATGTGGAAGTATGTGTGTTAGAAGTACAATGCTCTTATTTTGCGTGACTCTATTTTGTAAGCCAAGGGTTGCATTTTGTGTGGGTTTAAATAACCGTTTTGTGTAACCGAGCCTAAACCTTGGAAACTTGTAAACCCTTGGGGGTATGTATTTGTTTATTTATTTGGTTTTGGATTAAACGTATAATTGTATTGAGGAATTAATTGTACCATGTAATGCAAGTGTGGAGAATTATTTCTATTTTCCTTTAAGGAGCCATGATGGTTGTGCTATTATTTGAGCATAGGAAATTGGGGCGTTACATTTTTATAACTAGACATGGCATGGAAATAAGTGGCTCTAATGTTACATTTGTGTTTAATGATATAAAAATTAATAATATATATATATATATATATATTTATTTATGTAGATATGTATAACATCACTCATAATTATATAACATATTATAATTGAAAACAAAGCACATCGCTTTAATGTTACGTATACATTTTTGGCTTCTAATGTTGCAATGTTAGCCATAACAATAAAATTTTCTATGACATGTATATGTCATGTTATTAATATATTAACTATACACGACACACGTATGCCAATCGTAACCGTTAAAAATATTACACTTTTTTTGATACATAATTTATGTCATGAATGATATAATTGAAAAAAATAAGTGCCAAAATAAAATTTCTCATGCCAATTACCAAAAAAAATACAAAATACAAAATAAAAAAAATTCTGTCATGATTAGAAATTTCTTTTCCAAAATAAAAAATTCAAAATGCATGACCTCTTTCGCTTCTAATCAAAAGGAACGTAGAAGGCTAGCGTTACTCTCTCCCTTCTCTCTTTATTTCTCTCTCTGCTTCTTCTTGAATGTAGGACTATTTGATTAGGATCAGGAGATTATAAAATTCTAGGGTTTTACTCTTGTTTTGTGCACTTGATTTGGCTAATGTTCAATTTCCTTTAATCTTCATCCATCTAGGGCTTCGTTCTTCATCGAGAAGGGTTCTACATTTCTTAGAAAGGGGTTTTTTGTCTAGATTTTCACTCGAGATTCAAAAAAGGCGCAGGGAAGGGTTCGATGGAAGCAAATCTGCAGGAGCTCAGCCGCAATCTCTAGAGAGAGAGAGAGAGAGAGAGAGAGAGAGAGAGAGAGAGAGAGAGAAGCAAAACAGAGATACACTAAGCGAAGAAGGGTATTTGCCTGGTACACTGCTTCATTTGATCAAAAGCATCACTGGTAAGATGTTTTCTAAACCCATATATATATATAGTGAGAATTTTATCTAAAACCCCCAAATGTTTCGCCTCTTGATTCCATTGATTGATGTGTGAAAAATAAAAAACTGTTTGCTGTTTCAATTCTATACGATAATTATTTTTTGTACTGTGCATTTTAGGTGTTTGGTTCTTTGGATTTTGATTTTTTGTGTGGGTAGGGTGGTGGGTTGGTTTGTTTGTTGATCTTTGCTTGTCTTCAAGACTTCAAGTGAGTAAAAGACAAAAAGAAACATTGTACTCCCTAATATCAAAACTTCAATTTCAAAATCATGCACACAGGTTAGTTGACTTTGAATGGTGTAAGGTGTGAAGGCATGCTTGAAACTATTATGAACTCCCCCCACCCCCCCCTTGGGCTCTCTTTTATCTCCTTTAAGTAGTGGAAAACTAAATCCTTGTGCACGCACCAGAGATGGGATTACTGGCAGCAGATTTGGTATTATACCTTGAAATACCGCCAGAGGTAATTTGTTCTATTATCTTGTTTGTTGGTGAAATTAGGGTAGGATAACTTTAAGATCTCAACCATGTTGTGAAGCTTTGCAGTTTGATTTAAAAAGCCTGCTTTTTGGATGGCTTGAGGAAAAAATTGGACTGGGTTGTGAATTGATATGTTTTGGAAGCCACATCAATATAATTTTCCAAGGTGGAGTACACACAAAACTACTAGATTCAACCACCCCCCCCCCCCCCCCCCCCCCCGGGCAATCCAAAAAAAGACAAAAACAAACAGATAAATAAATAAAAACACAAATGAAGAAGAAAAATAAAAAATAAAAAACTTCTATTGGCTTCATATACAGGGAAGCTATGAAGCACGGGTACTTCAAAAATAGTGCCGTACACGCACCGGGTGCGGGTACGCGTACCGGTACGGCTGCACACGTACCGGGTACGCCTGCCTCTGTTGGGTACGGCATGGGTACACCTTTGGTGCGTTTTGGGTATGGCGGGGGCAGAAATCAAATTTTGTGAAGAATTGAGGGGTACCGGAGCAATATTAAGAGAAAAAAAAAAAAAATGTATATACGAATTTGCCCTAATCTCATCACCCTCGACTTCGACTTCTGCCCTAATCTCATCGAAGCAAAGAGGCAACTTCGACCATCACCTTCGTCTTCGACTTCGACCCAGAGATTCGACCATCACCCTCATCTTCGACTTCGACTTCGACTTCGACCATCACCCTCGTCTTCGACAGATTCGACCATCACCCTCGTCTTCGACTTCGACCAGAGATCGACTTCGACCCTCGTCTGCGACTTCGACCCTCGTCTGCGACTTCGACCCTCGTCTGCGACTTCGACCCTCGTCTGCGACTTCGACCTAGAGACTTCGACTTCGACCTTCAGAGAGGTATAATCTCTTCATCTTTATTTATTTTTTTTGTTTTTTTTTCTTGTTTCTTGTTTCTTCTTTATAATTTGATGTTGATATTGGGAACACAAAATAATCAAAAATTATAATCGACTTCGACCCTTTTTTTTTAGTTTTGATCTAATTTATTAACCCTCGTCTGTGTTCTAATTTTTTTTTCTCTAATTTATAATATGATGTTGAAGTTAATTAGATTAAAATTAATTTTTTTGATTATTAACATTATCTAACTTTTTTTTCTTCTTCGACCAAATTAATTTTTTTTTATTAACATTATCTAATTTGTCTTTTAGTTTTATAATTCTCTTTTTAGTTTTGATATTTAACTTCAATTTGTAGGTTGGATCTTTTAACCATAATTATAAAAAATAAATAATAAATAAAAAAAAAATTGGCGTACCGCAGCCGTACCCGTACCCGTACCCTACTTTTTTGAGATTTTGCCGTATCGACGTACCCGTACCGTACTTGTACCCGCACCCGTGCTTCATAGCTAGGAAGTCCTGGTCCAGAGTGTGATGATCCTTAATCAATTTATTGGTCATCATTCCTCATTCCATATGGTAAAATAAAGGATGACCATTGTCACGACCTAACCCCAGGGGTTTAGGGCTAGAATTGTAAATTACTAATTAATTCTGATCTAAGCAAATTAAATGGCGCAGACGGAGGCAGAATGGAAGTAAGAAAATAATTAAACAGAAAATTTACTTCGTTAATGATCGAAAATACATCTATGGGGCTTTTATTGTTTTATTATGCGGTGACAAAATTTTAGGGGGGAAAAAAAAAAGAAAGTGTAATAGGTCAGCATCAAATTCCGTGCGGGTCCCACTATATGAGGTTATAGTTCTTCTTTACCTTTCTTCACTTGAAAAGGGTAACAACTATAAGCACACAGTAGAGTAAGAAATATTATGCCAAGAATGTAGAGGGCACAAAATAATCATGGATAGTTATTTAAGTTAAATAAACATATTCATGGGTTTCAATTTAAGCAAATGGAGTTCGGAAAATAATTAATGTACGTGAAATCTAAATATAAGTTATAAAACATAACTTGTATAAAATAGATTATGGTAATTCAAAACATATGTAAAATATATTATGATAACTCAATCTATAATATATATAACTCAACTTAATATTAACCCCTTGCGTTCACTGCAACTCCCTCCTCACTCTTTCTTTTTATTTCTTGTTGTCTTTCTTCACTTTTGTTGCTACCCTCTCTATTTATACATGGGCTTAACCAATGGGGCTATTAACATGTTGCCACCCTTCATTATTGCTTTGGATATGTTTTGGATAAGCCTTGGCCTTATCCAAGATTCCAAGGCTTATCCAGGACATGAACCAAAATTTTTTTTTTTTTTTCTTTGACCCTATAAAATTATATTTACATTACCTTCCTCAATGGCTACATATGGTCATATATATATGGTGATATTAACTTAGTGTTAAAATTAATTAAACATTTGGGGTGTCACAACCATTGATTTAGCTGTTGAGATCATCTGTTTTAAGACTGATTTCAGCCTTATAACAAAGTATTAGTGAACTGAATGTCATGTTGAAAAACACTTGATTCGCCCATGAGTTGTTAAGTTTTTGTTGCATGATATGGTGTAAATGAAGAGAAACAGTTTATCAGTTTCCTGTGTGTATGTCCACCATTTAAAACTGCTGTCAGGGTAACTGAAAAGGTCAATTTGAAATTTCCAGAAAGCTGCTGAAAGAGGAGGCTATGGAGGTGAGAGGTATGAGCAGCTTGACGCCTCATGGAAGGCCATAGCTATGTTATTTCTATTTTTAATGCCAAAGGAAAATAGTCCGGTGTTGTTACTCTCACCAGAAAACTATTTTGTTTGACTCCTTATGATGCCATCCTGTGAGTGCCCCCTCAGATTTTATCATGATCTTTTTTGGTGACAAAACAAAATTGAAGAACAAAAATTTTAAACATTCGCAACAAAAAACTGCACCCAATTGATTAGTTCATAAGCTCATGCACTTACCACCCATACACAAAAGGAATCCCAAATGGAAACTTTTATTAAGTTACTCTTCATTTAAGGAAGTCTTAAAATTGTTGTATTTTGATTTCTATCCTTGAAATATTTTATTATTTGATCAATGTATAAAATAATGTATTTACTTTAAGTGTACAGTCTCAAAAGAAACTGTATGAGAAGCACCATAATACAGCAGATGGCCGCATTAGAATATGGCTTGGAATAAGGCAAATTATGAATTCTACTGATTGTTTACTAACTGAAACGAGGGACACTGCAAAAGAACTGAAAACTGGAATCCACATAGTAAGAAAATGCTCTCTTTCTCTCTCTTCATATGCATATAGATCAATGTTTTTTTAGATTTTGAATTCCATAGCCTGGTACTATACATATTAAAGCTTTCTTGGAATATAAATATACTCTTCAGTGCTATGTTTAAATGTCTGGCAGAACAGAAAGTGAAAATTGGATGTTACTATCCACAAACATCAACTTGGATTTAAGTGAAAATTTATATGTGGATGGTTAGATTGTAAGATATTTTTCTTTGAACTGAAACTATCCTCCTTGCAATAATGATGCCCACTGCAGGAAGTGTATTCTTAACCTCCTACTTCTTCCACAAAATCATGCCTAATGAAAAACCTAAAATAGAAAGAGATCAATTGAACACTAGTGAAATTTCAATACTGGCTGATCTAATACTGGCTGTTCATGTAGTTAGTTTTAGTTTTCATCATAATTTTGGTCATTGAAAACTGTTTGGATCTGATGGCCCAAAATGAATTTACATTTCAATACTTTTGTCATTGTTTCTTTGATAAGATAAAGTAAATGTTCACTCAAATTAAGGACCACAGGGCCGATAGGTAAACTATGATGGTGGTGATTGTCTAGCCTTTCATTTTCTGGGAGGAGAAAAAGTCTATACAAATTTTGAATTATTATTTTAACATACACCTAAACTGGATGTATATGTGCCCGTTGCCATATGTCAATCACTAGGTTATCCTACGAGTTGCCCCTTCAACAGTATTGTATGGTAATAGCATGCATTGATCTTTTTCACTTTTTGAGTTTGATATAGAATCATTTGAAGTTTAAGCAGTGCCTTGTGGAGTTTAAACAACTTTACTGGTATTATGACTTTCATGTTTAAAGTGTCGGATCAATTTACAAGATCTGCCACATTCTGCAATAACTGTTACATTTTTTTGGACTGTTTACTTTTCCACTCTCTTTCTGCCTTATTTTTTCTCTCAATCTGCCTTCTTCTATCAGTGGTTCTGCTTATTTCATTCCTCAATTTATTAGTTTTGTATATGTTGTCTTGGTAATTTTTTTTTATGACCATTTGTCTTGGTAAATTATTTATGCTCTTGTTTTCTTGTTAAATATTCATTAGCCTTTTTTTTTTTTTTTTTTTTTTTTTTTTCTCTTTCTTTTTTTCTCTTTCATGCTAGATGCTATGCTCGCTTGCATCCAAGGGCTGTGAACTGCCGGAAGAAGTATGTCCATAGCATCCGGCTTTTTACTCTGCTTTGCTCTGAATTACTTGTTAATTTAACTTTTCAATTCTTCAACTGTTATGTGTTTTGCCAAGTTTTAAATATTTTATTTATGATTCACAATGTAATATAGATTACTAAACACACCAAATTTGAGTTCTTATCTGAAGTAGTTCTCCTTGCAACACTTTTTTGTATTTGGTTTATTGGTTCTGATATCATATTCGGTATTGCAGCTTAGGCCCAGAAGAAGATCAAGTGAACACTAGTGCAATTTCTGCATCTAGAGGTGGATCTGGAGCGTCGAATTCTAAACAAAGCAAGTACAACCTTTTATTTCAGTAACCATCATCCCCATATTATGTTTTGTGATTCTCCTTGAAGCATTTTACTTGTAATTGGTACCGGATTGGATCTTGAATTTACCATATATCATGATGTTCCTCAATCTTTGATGAATTTGGCTGCATTTGTTTTTTAGAACCATTTTATTATGAGTTATGCTTTGTTCTGTGGTTAGCGTACAGTTTTGTGATACTGAATATGCAGAGGCACAAAATGACTTATTAATATGATGTTTAGAACCGTAGTTTTTGGATGGTTTGTAATGTACAGGCAATTTTTGGATGTTCGAAACTTATAAATAGTTTTTTTTTTTTTTGAAATAATATTTTGGTGGTTGATTGATACTTATATATATATATATATATATATATTTGTAAAATTTGTTTGTAATATTTTTTTAGATTGTATAAAACAGGTGAAATAGAACCTGTTGAATTAAAAAAAAAAACTAAACATATTTTACGATGAATAAGCCATTGTGTTAAATATTTAATGACTAGCACTGAACGTCATGGTTTGTCTTTTGAATTAACGACGTGCAAAAGTAATCGTAGAAAAATTAAACATGACGTATAAGATACGTTGTTAAAAGTTTTAATGGCATGTTATGGCATGTTGTTGAAAGTGAATGATTTTCCATCATAATATGACGTTACTTTGTGTGTTGTAGAATCGTATTCACAACGTGCGTTTGGCACCATAAAATTCTTTTTTTATTGTAGTGATAAGGTCTTATGCTATGCGAGACACAAGATATTTCTCTTTAGTAATAAATACCTAACTTTTCGATTGATTATTTTGTGTGAAACACAATATATGTCTTGTCTATTGTTTTAAATTAAAAAGAGTGATGGCTACCTCGCCATATGGGACAAGAATCGACATATCTTTTTAGTAGTAAAGTGTTTGTTAACTCTTAGTTATTAAAAAAAAAAAAAAAATGCAAAGAAAAAAAAAAAAAAAAAAAGAACTCCCTACCACATGGTTAGAGCTAGGTAACTCATTCTCGCTATAGCACCATATAAGACAGAAGATATATTTTTTTAATATCAAATATCTTGTCAAATGATTAACTCTTACCACATAAATAGAATAGGAATCTCATGTCATACACAAGAAATCTCTTTATTAGAAGGAGCCTTGATAAATTATAAATGTTTAACAATAAAAAAAGAAAAGTAAAGGTGAAAAATGAATAGACCCGCCGTTAAAATGATTAGAGTTAGACAAGGTTTTAAAAAGCGACCGCAACCGTTACGTAACGCCGTTACGTAACGGTTTTGGCGTTTACCGCCACCCGTTACGGCCGCTTTTGCAGTGTGATTGAGATTCACAGGTGTGTCGGCCGTAGTGGCCGCCATAGCGGTCGTAACAGTGTCGTAACGGCCTGTTACGCACCGTTACGTAACGGTTTCAAACTGTTTCTTTCGAAAAACACACAAAAAAAAGATGAAAATAGGGGAAGAGGGATAGAGAGAGGAGAGAAGATAAGGAGAGAAAATGGAGGAGCAAGAGATACAGAGAGAGAAGAGGGAAGATGAAGAACATGTTATTGATTTGTTGAAACTGTAAGACCTATGCTATTCTATTCAGCTGCTATCACTAAACCATTTTGTTTGTGTGTCTATCTATATATTGTTTGAAAATAATAATAATAATAATAATAATAATAATAATAATAATAATAATAATAATAATAAGTGTGGTCATTATCTATTTAGTTTGGTTAAAATGTGTGTATATATTTAGGCTCTTATTTATTCTCTTACTTTTGTCATTGTTTATCTTATATATAATAGTTATTAATTGATTTTTTGTATAATATAAAGTTATTAATTATTAAAATAAAATGTAAAAAATTTAGTTTATAATGATTTAAAAATATGAAATATATTAGATCATACTTAAAAATTTACAAAAATTGATCAATATTTATTTTTAACCCAATAAATATGATCATGGAAAAAAAATATGCGTATCGGTAAATTTTTTTTAAATTGTGCGAAAAATAAAAAAATTCACAGTTCCGGTTACCGCAACCGTTACACTGCGGCCTTTACACCCCGCAACCGCAACCGCGTCACCACCACCGTTACGGCGACCGCAACCGCTTTTCAGAACCTTGGAGCTAGAATAACTCATCACTACCTTATAAAATGAGACTAAAATCTCAAGTGAAACAAAATTTTTCAATTTTGTACTTAATACCTTGTCAAATAACTAACTCTTATCACACAATACAGGATATGATTCCCATTGTAACGCATGAAATATCTCTTTTGTATCAAATGCCTTGTTTAACAATTAACTCTTAATGATCAAAAGTAGTAAAAGAAAAATCAAAAGGAAAAAATGGAGTCTCCTGGTCACACTATTAGAATTGGAGTAACTCCTCACTACTACATGGTACTGAACAAAGATCAATTGTGAGACACAAGATCAAGATATGTTTCTGTAGTACCACATGCCTTCCCTAATTAACTCTTAGTGATCAAAAGAAGAAGAAAAAGAAAAAGCAAAAGAGGATCCCTTCCTTCATCACAATCAGAGTTAAAGTAGCTCATCGCTATCATACAATATGGGATAGAAATTACCTTTTAAAAATAAGATATGTCTCTTAGTATTAGATGCCTTGTCAAATTGTTAACTCTTAATAATCAAAACAACTACAATAAAAAAGAAAGAGGTGGGAATCAAATATGCAACATTTCTCTTTACTAAATTGTTCTCTTAGCTCTCTTACATTTTTGTTATAAGCTCCTCATTGCTATTACACAATATGGGATAGGAATAGCATGAGATATATCTCTTTAGTATTAGATACTTTGTCAAATTATTAACTCTTAGACCATCTCCATCCAAACTTTTAAAATTTGGTGTGCCAAATTTTTTTGAAGGCTTAAGTGGGAAATTGGCATATGTCAATTTGATATAGAAACTCTCCACCTGATATGTCAAATCTATTATTCTATTATTTTTGAAAATAAAATTATTTGATTGGGTGGACTCAACACTTGACATCGACATGGACCGTGCCAAATTTGATATGTTGAGTTCATGTCGAATGTGAACTCAGCATTTGGCATATCGGGTGGATTTCATTCTTCGTGTCAAAATAAAATTGTTGAACTGCCATATTGAATTTGACATATCAAGTGGAGATGCTCTTAGTGATCAAAACAAAGTAAAAACCAAGTACAATGAAAAAGAAAAGCACACAATATCTCTCTGTATTAGATGCTTCATTTGTCTTGTTGTATCTTTTACAATTTTCTTCTGGACTCAACATTCCACTACAACAAAAACACATTTTAGTGGCACTATAGTAGTTAGGGGTGCAACTCGAGCAGGTTCGATTAGATTGGGAGATTATCTAAGCCCAACCCAAATTGTGCTGAAGTCCGCCCATGCTTGAATTGTAACTCAAAGTTGTCTGCCCAAATCAGATCCGAGTTAAACCCAAATTGCCAAAGTTACCCAAACTATACATGAATTTTAGATTTTTTTTTACAGCTAAATTATTAATTTATTAAAATTAGACTATATTTACATTTTTTTTTAAAAAGAAAATCATTAATAACATCGAAGTAAATAATTTATATAATGTAAGAGAGATGCGCTATGGTAGTCTTTACAACTTATGAGTGAAAATTAATGTTACTTGTATATATAATACATATTCTATATGATTTAATAATTTAAATTACTTTAATATCTTATAATGACTAATAATTTATATATTTAATATTTTTATATATCTATATATGTATAATTCGGGTTTTGGGTTGCTCAGGTTATTTGATGCCTTTGTCCAAGTCCACCTAAATTTAATTCAGGTTTCTAAATTTTTGTCCAAGCCGTAACGAATTCAAAATTATATTGTCCGAGTCCTAAAAACATTTGGGTTGGGTTTGGGCTCGGGTTGAACCCGCTTAAGTTGCACCCCTAATAATAGTGGCATGCTTTTAGAAAATGCCACAAAAATAATACTTGGTGGCACGTTTAAGAAAAATGTCACGGAGTCACAAACATAAAAGGCTCTAGTAGCATTTCAATAAAAAAGTGTCATATTACTACAACAAAAATGTAATTTAGTAGCATCAATTTTATAACATTTTATAAAAGGTTGATATAAGAAATTATGTTAGTGACACAAATTGACAAAATTTCTAGATCAAGTTCATTAATCAAAGTGTACACCAAATAGAATTCAGAAATAGAATTATGTATTATAGTTGAACCGAGTTTTTTTTTTATTTTTTATATTTTATTATTTAAATTATGGGATACGTTTGAACCAAGTTAAATGCTTTGTTAGTCAAATTTATATTTACGAACACAACATTTCATGAAGTCAATAGCAAACTAGTGGAAAGAGAAAAAAAAATGAAAATCATACATTTCATAGCATTAAAAAAAAACAAAGTATAGATGCCTATTTCAAAATATATATGTCTTCTTCTATAGTTATCATTTTATAATGTTTGACTTAAAACTTTAATGTAAAACATGTGGTTTGTGGTTCTAGCACAGTACATACCTTTGTATGCATTTTATAGAAATTAAAATCCACAATACTCAAACAAAATCATAATAGAAAAATATAGCATGCATTAGATAAGTATAATATAATAGATTTTTTTTGTACGAGGCTCATTGTCAAATAGTTATATATTAGAAGAAATTACTAGTCAAGATGAATTTTGAAAAATTATTACATAAATTATTAATATTTACAAAGTTTATCACTTTTTTATAATTTTTTTTTTTTGACATACCACTGGTATGTAATTCTCTCTATATATTATTAGTGGTAAAAAACTTTTAACGAAAGACGAAGGAAAACTTAAAAAAAGACAAAAAGATAAAAGAAAAGGGAAATTACATATAGATGAGAGTTGGGGAAAAAAATTACAAATACATGAGAGTGAAAGTGTGTCTATAGTAGGGTTACAAGTATCACTTGTACCTTTCCATGTGTTAGTAATTTTTTTTTTCAACCCTCACCTGTATGTAGTTCTTAAAAGAAATAATGTCTTAATTCACACACACAAAAAAAAAAAAAAAAAAAAAAGTGATGCAATATTCAGGAAATTTGAAATATTGGGAACAGTTTTCAGGATTCCAATTATGATAGATAATTCAGAAATTCGAAAACTGACAAAAAGTCTACCTTTGAAAGTGTTTCACGGCATGAAACCACCATCAACTTGTTTGGAAACACAAAACGACAAGCATATCCATGTTTTTTGGTATCAAACTCATTTTTTAAAGAGGCATTTATCAACTAGTCTTATTTTGTAAACTTATTTCTTATTAAATCTTTCTTAGCAAATTGTATTATACTGTAGCTATTTGATATAAATTAAATAAGTGTATTTATTTAGATAAGTATATTTATTTGAGTTATATCACTTTTTTATTTTTTTGTATATTTTTTTATAATAAAAAATCAAAAAGTATACTTATTTAAATTAACTCAGACAATCTTTAATCTTTCGAAATCCTTCTAAATGCGATTTAGCAAAACTCACTTTAAAAATATTTAAGAAAACACCAAATTCAACCAATTGTAACAAATTGCAATATCTAAATACCGCCAAATAAAACAAATCACGTCTATAAATATTATTGTGTGCTATTTGTCATATTTCGTAAAATAAATTAATTCTGTTAATGATTTAGGGTAAAGTCAACTAATATTAATAATTTAAGGGAATAATTGTTTAAATTAATGATTTAGGAGATAAAATGATACAGGTGTGTTAGTTTGAAGGAACAAAGTGATTTTTTCCCAAAATTTGATATAACAAGGTGAGTTATTACTATTGTTGTTACGTCATTTTGTAGGCAATTAGTAAATTAACACCATCTCCATCAAACTAGTTAAAATTTTGTTATATTTTGACTTAAAATTATTTGTTTTATGTTGGCTACACACCTTTTTAAATAGGATGAGAGGTCACTGCTGTGAGCCCCTCACTGCCGTTCCTGCTGAGGAATGAAACAGTAGCGTTTTGTGTATATTTGCTTCTTTTTCTTTTTTTTGGGTTGGTTACTTTTTTATTTTAATTCTTAATTTTTTTTTATTTTACGGTTTAAAGTTTAGGGTTTAGTTCTTAAATTTTATTTTTATTTTATTTTAGGGTTTATGGATAAAATTTATTTTTTTTATTTTAGGGTTCAGGATTTAGGATTTAATTCTTAATTTTTTTATTTTATTTTAGGGTTTAGGGATAAATTTTTTTAATTTTTTTTTTTATTTTAGGGTGTAGGTTTTAAGGTTTAATTCTTAATTTTTTTTTATTTTACGGTTTAGGGTTTAATTCTTAATTTTTTTTTTATTTTATGATTTAGGGTTTAGGGTTTAATTCTTAAAAAAAAATTATTTTTTTATTTTAGGGTTTAGGGATAAAATTTTTTATTTTTATTTTAGGGTTTGGGGTTTAATTCTTAAAATTTATTTATTTTTATTTTAGGGTTTAAGGTTTAGGGCAAAGTGTAATTTATCATGGCAAAAAATAAAATCAAAACATGAAAAAAAAAAGGAAGAAGAAAAGAAGAAGATTAAACGGCACCGTTTTAGGCATAGCAGGCACGGCAGGGATTACCCACCGCAGGGACCCGTGTCCTTTTAAATACATTTTTCAACAAATTCTCTATTTTTTTAATATTATTTTTATTCATTTTAATTATAATTATTTTTTATAAACTCAACACAATTAATTTCAAATTATGAAAAAATAAATGAATAAGTGAAACCGCTAGCTATATATGTTGAGCCAAAACAGTCAAAATTAAACTTGTTAACTAGTTTGATGGAAGTGAAATTTAATGATTTACGTACTATTTTAATTAAACAATAAAAATAAATAGTTTGATAAAGATACTCTAACAGCATCCACATCAAGATTAGCTAACCAATTTACCTAAAATATCTAGTCAAAATAATATGTTTGTTTCCAATTTTTTGAAAACGCTTTTTAGAAAATTCTACTATCTTATTTTATGTATTTTTTTTAACTGAGTTTTTTTTTTACAACAATGATTCATCCCACTAAAAATATCACCACTAATAGCACTAATGCATTAAAAAAGTAAAAAAAAAAAAAAAAACACAACTCCAAGACCAAAACATCACATCATTAATGGCGGGACCCACTGCCACCTAATTAGTGGGAGCACTAATTAGTGGGAGCAAGCATTTTTCTTTTTTTTAATATGATAAGCAATTTTTTTTTTTTAATTTTTAGACACCTAACATAAATACAAATAAAAAGTATAATTTTCATGAAAAAAATCTTTAAAAAATTTACTAAATACCAAAAATACAAAAAATCAGTATGTTTTTTGTATTTTTGCGTATTTATTAATTTTTTAAAAATATTTTTTCACAAATATTTTACGTTTTAGATACATCTAAATAAGATACATCTAAAAAAGTAAAAAAAATGCTTAAAATTTTAAAAATATTCACTAAAAATAAAAATAAAAAACACAAAAAACAAAAAACTCAATTTTCAAAAAATTAAATTTAAAAAACTGAAACCAAACACACTAAATCGTTTAGCAGACTAATCAGAATTCTATCTAAAATAGTATTGCATACAGTAATTAGCTACTTTGTTATGTCACTATTTACTAGCTACTAGGTAACTATTTACTAGTTTCTTAATTTTTTATTCGCAAACAAATTCTTTTTTTTTCTTCTTATCTCTCTCATAAAAGTATTAAATAAATTTTTTTACAATAGATAAATAAAATAAATAGCATTGTTGAAATATACACTGAAAAATCGGTTGAGAATTGACTATTTTAATTAATTTTTTAATTTTTTAATTTTTTATAAAAAGGTATGTAAAAAAAGTAGAGAGTGATGTGATATTTTATAGTATCCTTTTAACTTTTTAACTACATTAGCTACTTTCCAAACAGGGCCTAAGGTTAAATTTTATCTAAATATTTTGATTAGTGTTACTAAAAGTGCTCTAACAAGGACAACACTCAAATAAAGTGACTAAAAAAATGTTGCCTGTATTAGATATGATATTCATTTTTTTTCGTACAGAGTCACTACAAGAAAAGTGGGCTTATGAGATAGAACTTTTTGTGACGGCACAACTTGTCGTCGCAAAAAATGTGACCTTTTGAGACGGCATAATTTGCCGTCGCAAAAAATATGACTTTTTGAGATGACACAACTTGCCGTCGCAAAAAATGTAACCTTTTGAGACAGCACAATTTGCCGTCGCAAAAAATATGACTTTTTGAGACGGCACAACTTGCCGTCGCAAAAAATGTGACATTTTGAGGCGACAAAATTTGCCGTCACAAAAAATATAACTTTTTGAGACGACACAACTTACCGTCGCAAAAAATGTGCTTTTTTGAGACGGCACAATTTGCCGTCGCAAAAAAAATGTGACTTTTTGAGACAGTACAACTTGTCGTCGCGAAAAATGTGACTTTTTGAGATGGCACAACTTGCCGTCGCAAAAAAATGTGACTTTTTGATAAAAAAAAAATATTTTTTTTTTCATTAAAATAAAAATAAAACAAATAAATTTTCAATCTATAAATAAAAAAAATGATTTTTTTAAAAAAAATTCATTAACTACAACGGCAACCCCCGTCGCAAAAAAAAAAAAAAAAAAAGGTTAAACCACGTTTTGTTGTTTAAATTTCATTTGTGACCGAATTTTTTTTTTCTTCATTCCCGCTATGTTTTCCCCCCTTTTTTCTTTCCATTCCCCTCCCTTTTTTTTTTTTTTTTTTCCATTCCCATTCTGTAACCCCCCAACCCAAACAAAAAATCCCCAATCTCAAACCACCCCGCCCAAAACCAAAAATCCCCAATCTTTTCTTACCCCCCTCTCTGTCTCTTTTCACCCATTTTTCATCTTCCTTTCTCTCTTCTTTTTCTCTCTTTCACTCATCACTCTTCTCTGTCTGTCTGTCTATCTATCTCTCTTTCTCTATATGTGTCTCTCACTCATCTATCTTTTCTCTCTCTGTCTCTTTCGTTCATCTCTCTTCTCTCTATCTCTCTCGTTCATCTCTCTCCTCTCTCTGTCTCTCACTCTCTATCTTTCTCTCTCTTTGTCTCTCTCTCTCTCTTCTCTTTCTCTCTCTAACTCATCACTCTTCTCTGTCTGTCTGCCTGTCTCTGTCTCTGTCTCTTTCTCTCTTTGTCTCTCGCTCATCTCTCTTCTCTTTATCTCTTTCTCGCTTATCTCTATTCTCTCTATCTCTCTCATCTCTTTTCTCTTTATGTCTCTTTCGCTCATTTCTATATATCTCTCTCGCTCATTTTTCTTCTCTCTCTATGTCTTTCTCTTGTTCATCTCTTTTTGTTCTCTTTCTCTCTCTTTTTGTCTATCTCTCGCTCATCTTTTGTTTCTCTCTCTTTTTCTGTCTCTCTCTCTCTTTCTCTCTCTCTCTCTCTCACTCTTTCACTCATTACTCTTCTCTCTCTTTTTTTCTCTTTATCTGCCTGTCTCTTTGTCTCCTCCTCATTGTGTTCGCCTTGCTTACTCCTCTCTCCCTGCTTCTCTATTTACCAAGCTATCTTTCGATTTATCGAGACACTACAAGAAAATGCACTTTTGGTGACCACTTTGTCTTTCTATCGCTCATCACTCTGTCTCTATCTCTCTTCTCTATATGTTTCTCACTCATTTCTCTCTCACCACCCATCTCCTCTACCACCTTTACCACTACTTCAAAGGACATTCCACTACCACAACTATTACCACTGTTGCCACTCCGCCTCTACGACTATCATTACTACCACCATCACCACCACTCCACTACTACCATTACTACTACCATTACCTCTCATTCACCACCGCTACTCTATCTCCTCTACCACTACCACAACTTCACCACTAATCTCATTCGCTATCACCACCACCACCATTATCACCTCTTATCCACCACATTCACCACTACTGTCGCCCCCTATCCCCTACCACAAAAAATTAGTTCCTGATTTTTAATAACAAAAGGAAAAAGGGTCGCAGAAAAATATTTTTCATTGATGACAAAAAATTAACTTTATTTTAATGGAAAATATTTTTTATTTAAAATGAAAAAAAAAATAATAATATTTTTTTATTCATTAAAATAAAAATGAAACAAATAAATTTTCAACCTTAATAACTAAAAGAAAACGAAAAATAAAAAAACAAAAGTTTCTTTAACAAAAAATAAAATTTTTGAATATTCATTTGTGATAGAAATCAAAAATAAAAAAAATAAAAAAAATTTCCATTCACACACCCCCCCCGAGCAGCCCTTTTTTTTTTGCATTTCCGCTCGGGTTACCAAAAACCCCTAATTTCTTCAACCAAAATCCCCAATCTCTTGAACCAAAAAATCTCCTTCAACCAAAAATCCCTAATCTCTTCTTACGGCTCTCTCTTTCTAGCGAGCGGCGGCAGACGACGACATCGAGCAGCGTGCAACAAATACGAAGTTCCTCATTTCTTCTCTCTCCTTCTAGAGCCTTCGAAGCCTCCTCGCCTTTCAAGTTTGTACAAAACACCGCGGTTTCATCCGAGTACGAGCAAGAACAGGACCTATTGAGCGATGCAGAGGAACCCAGTTATGTTTGATAATGTTTAGCTCATTGTTTTTTTGTAAATTTATATTTAAAATTTCAAACTATTATGTATTATAATTTTAAAATTTTGATATTGATATTCATTTGTAAATGACAGGTGTTTGGAGGAAGGGGTGGAGGATTTTATAGTGAAACCTGTTAAATGATCGAACGTGAAATGTTTGAAAGATAAGTCTTCGATGATGATGATGTTCATGTTCTTGTAAAGGTATTGAGCAAATTCATATTTTTTTGGCATCCATTTTCATGCACATCAAGTGTTTGATTAAATGTGTCAATGGGTTTGTTTTGTCTGTGTTGATAGTCACTGCAGTGGATGGTGGAAGGAGAGCTCTGCAATATCTAGGATTGGATGATGAGGAAAAGAGCTATGTTGGGTACGATGAGGAGGATGAAGAACGCTTCTTCCTTCTCGGCTCAGGCTTAGCCGAAGAAGAGGAAAAAGAGTTGGAGGCTTTCCTGAGAGCAAACATTGAAGTGTTTGCCTGGACGCCCTACGAAATGCCTGGCATTGATCCCGAGGTCATTTACCATAAACTGAACGTTAACAGGTCAGCAAAACCTGTAATCCAACGAGCAAGAAGACCAATGTTGATGCACGTCGAGGCAGTGGAAGAGGAAGTAAACAGACTTTTAGAGGCCAGGGCCATTCGAGAGGTAAACTACCTGACATGGCTATTGAACACAGTAGTGGTGAAGAAAAAGAATGGTAAATGGAGGGTCTGCGTTGACTTTACCAAGCTAAACAAGGCCTGTCCCAAAGACAGTTTTCCTTTACCCAAGATTGACCAGCTGGTGGATGCCACTTCAGGGCATGGAAGGATGAGCTTCCTGGATGCCTACAGGGGGTACCACTAGATAGTCATGTACCCCCCAGATGAAAAGAAGACCGCGTTTATCACCCCAAAAGGGCTGTATTGCTATAGAGTGATGCCCTTTGGGTTGAAAAACGTAGGAGCAACTTACCAAAGATTGGTAATCAAGATGTTCAGACACTTGATTGGCCGAACGGTGAAAGTTTACATCGACGACATGGTCGTGAAGACCAAGGAACCTGAGGGTCATCTGGTCGACCTAAAAGCAGTCTTTGAAATCCTAAAAACATATCAGCTCCGACTCAATGCATCGAAGTGTGCATTTGGAGTTGGATCTGGTAAGTTCTTAGGGTACTTGGTGACCAGAAGGGGCATTGAGGCCAGCCCAGATCAGATCAAGGCCATCCTGGAATTGAAGACCCCGACGTCGGCAAAACAGGTACAAATGCTGACTGGAAGGGCCGCAGCCCTGAATAGGTTCATAAGCAGAAGCTCAGATAAGTGCAAACCTTTCTTCAACTTAGTGAAGAAAGCCACAGACTTCTTATGGACCGAGGAGTGCGAAACCTCCTTGGCCGACTTAAAGAAGTATCTAACCACAGCTCCAGTTCTTTCAAATCCAGAACCTGGAGAGGAGCTGTTCCTGTACCTGGCAGTTTCAGAACCTGCGGTAAGTGCAGTGGTAATTCGAGAAGAAAAAGGGGAACAAAGGGCTGTTTACTATGTAAGCAAAACCCTGGCTGATGCAGAAACTAGGTATTTACACCTAGAAAAGTTGGCGCTAGCCTTAGTAATGGCTTCGAAGAAGCTGAACCATTACTTTCAAGCCCATAAAATTGTGGTGCTCACTGAACATCTATTGAAGTCCCTGCTGCAGCAGGGAGACCTGACAAGGAGAATAGCCAGATGGGCAGTGGCCTTGGGCCAGTATGACTTGGAGTTCAGACCCAGAACAGCAATCAAAGGCCAAGTTTTGGCCGACTTCGTGGCCGAGTTCACGCCTGAATCCATCATACATCGGGCTCTGCTGAGCTGACGTCCAAACCAGCAAAGAGGAGCCCAGCCGAAGGCAACGGAACAAAGGAATAAAGAAAAACTCAGACCCTGCAGCATTTACATCGGCGACTCCTTCCGACTGTTTGTTGACGGGAGTTCAAACCGACAAGAAGCGGGGGCAGGAGTAGTTCTGGTATCTCCAGATGGACAGCTATTAGAACAATCCATTCGTTTAGGGTTTAAGGCCTCAAACAATGAAGCAGAGTATGAAGCATTGATTGCAGGACTGAAGCTGGCAGTAGCAGCAGAAGCAGATGAGGTAATAGTCTTCTGTGATTCGCAGCTCATAGTCAACTAGACAACGGGCGAGTTCGCAGCCCGAGATGAAAGGATATCGGCCGACGCAAAGGAAGTCAACAGGTTGGTCGCCTTGTTTCAGAATTGCCAACTACATCAGGTAAGCCGAGATGATAACAGTCACGCCGATGCACTAGCCAACCTGGCTAGTGCAATACAACCTGGAAAACAAGGACGATAATGGTCGAATACTTGTCGGGCCCAAGCATTGAACCACCGATCACAGAGTACGAAGCAATATGGGACCAAGCTGGATGGACGCAATAGTAGCATTCTTGAAAGAAGGAAAATTATCAGATGACCACAAAGAAGCACACAAGATCAGATTGAAGTCGACAAGATTCAGTCTGACAGCAGAAGGGCATCTCTACAGAAGATCCTTCACTGGACCTCTTTTAAGGTGTGTACATCCTTCACAAGTTGAAGATTTTTTATATGAAATACATGAAAGAATTTGTGGAAGCCACGCTGGGGGTAGATCACTAGCTCATAGGGCCAACACCCAGGGATATTGGTGTCCCTACATGCAGAAGGATGCAGAGGCCTATGTTAAGAAGTGTGAAAAGTGCCAAAGGTTTGCGCCACTGATACACCAACTAGCAGCAGACCTGAAACCAGTATCCAGTCCTTGGCCGTTTGCCCAATGGGCCATGGATCTCGTTGGGCAACTGCCCCAAGCAACTGGACAAAGGAAGTACCTGCTGGTAGCAACAGATTACTTCACCAAGTGGATAGAAGTTGAGCCCCTAGCCAAGATCCGAGATGTGGATGTGAAGAACTTCATATGGAGGAACCTCATCACCAGATTTGGGATTCCAAGAGCAATAGTTGCCGACAATGGAACACAATTTGACAGTAAGCTAATCAAGAACTTCTGTGCAAAATTTAAGATCAAAAATTAATTTTCAACCCCAAGCTTTCCTCAAAGCAATGGACAAGCAGAAGCATCCAACGAAGTCATCCTGGATGGGATAAAAAATAGGCTATAGGCAGCGAAAGAAAAGTGGGTGGATGAACTGCCAAGTGTACTCTGGACATATCAGACTACGCCGAGAAGATCAACTGGGGAATCCCCATTTGCCATGGCTTATGGCACAGAAGCAGTCATTCCTCTGGAGGTCGGCATCCCAGGGATCAGAACCCAAGGAGTAGAGAATGGGACCAATGATGTATTATTAGCCCGAGATCTGGATCTACTAGAAGAGAGAAGGGAGAGAGCTGCAATTCAGCTGGCAGCATATCAGCAGCAACTTGCCAGGGCTTATAATAAGAGGGTTACCCCAAGGGAGTTCCAAGTCGGCGACCTGGTCTTGAGAAAAGTCGTCGGCAACAAAAAGGATCCCAGAGAGGGTAAGCTTGGCCCAAACTGGGAGGGACCCTACAGAATCACTTTGGTAATGGGCAATGACGCATATCGGCTTGAAGATAATGAAGGCAAAAAGTTGTGTAGACGTCCCCGAACGCCCCGGGAGGATGAGTCCCGTTGTTCTGTTCGTTTTGCGGGTCTACTACAGTTCAGGACTCTCAATTTGTCACGGTTCTAAATCTGAACCAAAGAGTCCAAATCCGACAAATCGTTTTGAGAAAACAGATTTTGAAAAGAAGTGCCAAACATGGACTGCTTTGCCAGATACAGAGTCGCCACCTAAATATTTTGTTTTGAAAAATTTAGGAAACCCTGACTCGGTGCCAAAGGTCACGTGTCCGTCATCACCAAAGTTGCCTCAGCTCGGGAGCTTGGGTACGATCGGGGAAGGTCAGCTATGAGCACCCCCTCTCGCTCGATCCTAAGATCGGCCTCTACTAACCGTGATATCCGTTTTTGAAAACATTATGCGTTCTTATTCCAATTATTAGCCTAGAATTACTATGTTATGCACACAGCAAACAAGTATAGACCAAATCACCTAAATTGGAACAAAACATTTCATGCTTGTTTTGAAAATGGTTTGCTATTCGCAAGTAGGCTGAAATGCAGGTTTTGCCACCCTCAAGTGGGCTTTAGAAAAGATGGTTTTACCACTATCTAGTGGGCTTAAAACTCACAGTTTCAATGCATTATCCAAATTTAGTTAATTCAACCTCCACCCACAGGCACTCAAGCAGTTATATCACATAAGCATCTAGTCTCATGGTAATCATACTATTATGGCAACACTCACATGCATGCGGTATGCTAAAGCATAAATGCTTACCTAGTACTCCGTGCCAAAACAAGAACATGTTAGCAATCATGCATGATCCAAGTCCATGTTTAAATGCCTAATGCAACGCATACGAAATGTCACTAGAGTAGGCTCGGCTAGTCTATAAATGACATGTGAAAATGCACAAGTAGCATGTATTCAAGTTAGATTTGAAATACTTATGCAGTTAGTATGATGCGCCGAGCCTGGTGCACGCAATACTGATGAATGATGCACGCATGCATAGCATAAGGTATGCTAAAGTAAACATGTCCCAATACTAACCATCAAAAGCAGGTAAGTAAAAGGGAGAAAGAAGTGGGGGGTTGGAAGACATGCACACACACACCAACACTTATTACAAATTCACCCTCACTCGGAGGGACCAAAAGAATAATACAAATTAATTAACCTACAAGCTAATTAATTATTACAGACCAATTAATTAATTAATGAATTAACTAATCTAATGAAAGCAGTAAACGGCCTCGGGAAGAGGGCCCAATGCAATGCGCGCTCGGCTCCGCTCGGAAAGTCACTGCCATGCACAAGTTTGCCTCTGCTTTGACTATTCTGCTTCTCTGAAAATTGCACAACTCCCAAGGTTGCTTCTCTGAGTGTTGTGGGACACTACCGGTTGAGTGAGATCATCACCGACCATTTAGAATGGTCATCGGCTAAACATTATGCTCTCGGCCAAACCTATTTTGCCGGTCGGCACCAAACACTGCCGGTCGGCCAATTCTTCCTACTGAAACCTGTTTGACAGTAGCAAAAGGCAGACAAGGCATGGCAATGCATTTCAAGCAAATGTATGCACCAACCACACTCCCTATCATGCAAGGGACTCAAGGGAGCATGGCCCTCGACCCTTGGGCCATCAATCACGCATTTCAATGCATGATGGCTCAAAAGCCAAGTGTGCAACTTCGATATCAAATGAAATGCAAGCACAAAACACATCAAAGGGCCCCAACCCCTATCATGGTTGATCAAGAGGCAAGGGATGCATGCTCAATGAAATGCAACCTAGGCATGGAGGCTAAGTATGCAACATGAACATGCAAATGAGCAATGTATACTAGGCACGCAACCTAAACATGTAAGCAAACATGGCGTGCAACAACATGCGATGATGGACTTAAACTAACACGGATAGCTCGCAAACATGCCAAAATCAACGGCCATGTGATGAAAATGAGGCAACCAAGATGCATGCAAACATGCACAATGCAATGGCCCCGAGTCTAAGGCACAAAACACAACTCCACAAAGGCATTGAAAGGATGAATTATGGCATACAATGGCATATGTTCCAGCACTGAAGTATGATGCTAAAAAGCCCCGAAACATGGAAAAATGGCACCCGATGCGTGAGATGAACCCCGAAACTCGAAACTAGGCACATGGAATGACTTATAGCTATACAAAGCATGCATTATTTGATCATGAGGTCTAAAGACAGAGCCAAGGAAGTCCCAAAACATGAACATTTCCAGTTCAAAGAATGGCCAAAAGATCCTAGCAAGATAGACTAAAATAGCATGCAACTTTGACTAGCAAACATGAGTTACATGGCATGTGCATGAAGCAGGTGAGAACTCATCAAACCAGAAAAAATCAGTGAATAAAACATGCCAAAATATGCCCAAATAAGCATGGAAATGCAGCCAACACATGCACAAACGAGGGGCTCCTTTGGAAGGGCATACAAGGGGTTATTAAGCACATACATCAAGGACACTTGGCATGGCAAAATTAACTCTGGAAACCAAATATGGTAGCCCTAAAACTCACCAAATTGACCCTGGAAAGTGACTTCAAAGCATGCAAGATAGGGTCTCTTTGGAAGGCCAAAATGACCACCAAACAAGTCAAGGTGAGAGGGGGTCACCCCCCTCTGATTTGGAAGCTCAAAATAGTGTCTTAGCCACTGAAAATCCACTGGATTTCAATGGCTAGAAGGCCAAACAAAGCATGCAACAAGGGCTTAGGTGTAAGGCTCAAAATAAGAGACAATCAAGCATACAAGGAAGCATATGACCCCAAACAGAAATTGAACCTTAAACAAACTTGAAGATGAGATTAAAACAAGATATTTTTCAGTTTATGACAACTCTCAAAAACAAACACAAGTAGGGCTAATCTATCAGGCAAAAATGGCCCTAAAAGAGAGATAAAGGGGAAGGGGCAGTAGCTGGCCTCAAAAAATGAAGAGCCCTTCAACAAAGTTGAATAGGGGATCAAAATAAGGAACTTCAAAGTTTGGATTGAAGCCCAAAAATGCTCAAAAATAGGGCTTAAATACCATGCAAGATAAGCCCTAAAAGAGAGATTAAACACAAAGGGTGAGGAGGAGACCTCAAACAGAGAAAAGTCCTTGATCAAACATGAAGACTAGCTCAAAATAAGACTATTTTTAGTTCAGGTCGAGGCCCAAAAATGTAAGCAAAAAAAGCTAAGATAGCATGCAAAATGGGGCAAGAAAAGAGGAAATAGGGACTCACCCTTGTAGCACAGGTTTCCAGCAGCTTTTAGTCCAAGAAAGTGGGCTCTTAACCTCTGAATATGGCCTCCAAGAGACTGGAATGGATGATGGTGGTGTGGTGCTATGGGTTGTAGTGGAAACGGTGCAAGAATCTTAGGGTTTGGAGGGTTGAATGAGAGATATAGAGGGTGTATGTATCAATGCCTCAGCTGATTTTTGTAACCCTTGAAAATGGAGGTGAAGGGCTTCCTTTATAGAGCCAAGAGACTAAAGCTTCTCTTAGAAGCTTCAAACCAAGAGCAAAGATCCTTCATACACGTGTATGGAGGATCCAGTTCGTGCCCTCCAGCTAGCACAGCTGGCATTCACTCAATCTGTAGAATACTCCGGAAGGTCGTCGGCCAGCAAAATTGGTCGGTCGGCTATTTTAAATGGTCGGTCGGCCATTTATTTGGCCGGTCGGATAAATTGATGGCCGGTGGTGGCTGTCAAGGCCAAAAAGTGGCCGGTGGGTGTCTAGATTGAAGCCCTGAAAGTTAGCTTTCCAATGGCGCAAACCTTGCATTAAAATTCCTCCTGTGGAAAAAGTTATGCCCATTTTGGTGAAGCCGCGCAGATTCGATCCAACCGGGATGATACCCAACTGCAACCAATCATATCTCCCCCACTCGGACTTGGCTCTAGGAGATTCTTGAGTGCAAAATGAAGCCCCGAAAGTAAGCTCTCCAACGGTGGTGGCCTCATAGCTAAAATCCAAGTATGCAAATGAATAAGCCCGATTCAGCGAGGGCTGCTCAACTCTCTCTTACCTGGATTCATGCCGAACTTCTCCCAAACTAGTTCTCCTCTCCTTTCCACTTTTCTTCAACTCCAAACCCCTAAACAAAGTGTTTTGAAATATTTTTCAAAGATTTCATCTCTCTTTCATTCATCTCCAACTTGTCCTTGCTCGGTTTACCGAAAAGCGCAACATTTACCGAAATGTGAGCGTCAGAACATCGTAGGAATTTTATTTTCAAAACATTTTGAAATAGAGGATTTTAAAATCTAAAATCTTTTGATCAAGATTGTTTTGGTCCAAAAGGGGTATGAAGTTGGGATTTGACTCTCTCATTGCTGATGAATTTAAACCTTTGCCCTGCACACTTTTTACCACCAAGTAAACCATCAATAACGTCCAAGTCTTAAGGGCGGTCAAAAATAGGGTGTCTACAAGTTGCCAAGACCTTGGAATACTTGCAACTTAAAATTTTTCTATCATTAGACTTTTCTGTTCTTTGTTATTTACCGAAGTAAATAAATAAAATTTTAGCATAATTCTTCTACATTTATGATTGATAAGATACTTGCCGATGTTCTTGGAATACATTCATAATGAGAACCCAAGTGGAACTTAAGTCCACATTAGGGGGCAAAGAATTGGAAAATGGTTCCTGGAAAGATAGAATATACAAGCTAAAATTAGTCTAACACTTGTTGAAGTTTGTGAAAAATTTACAAGTTGAAGTTAGGCCGAGATCCTGTTTAACACTTATTGAAATTTGTGAAAAATTTACAAGTTGAAGTTAAACTGAGGTCATGTCTAACATTTGTTGAAATTTGAGAAAAATTTACAAGTTGAAGTTAGCCGAGATCATATTTAACACTTCTTGAAATTTGTGAAAAATTTACAAGTTGAAGTTAAACTGCGATTATGTTTAACACTTGTTGAAATTTGTGAAAAATTTACAAGTTGAAGTTAAACTGAGATTATGTCTAACACTTGTTGAAATTTGTGAAAAATTTACGAATTGAAGTTAGGCTGAGATCATGTCTAACACTTGTTGAAATTTGTGAAAATTTACAAGTTGAAGTTAGGCCGAGATCATGTTTAACACTTGCTGAAATTTGTAAAAAATTTACAAGTTGAAGTTAAACTGAGATTATGTTTAATACTTGTTGAAATTTGTGAAAAATTTACAAGTTGAAGTTAGGCCGAGATCATGTCTAACACTTGTTGAAATTTGTGAAAAATTTACAAGTTGAAGTTAGGTCGAGATCATGTTTAACACTTGTTAAAATTTATGAAAAATTTACAAGTTGAAGTTAGGCCGAGATCATGTCTAACACTTGTTGAAATTTGTGAAAAATTTACAAGTTGAAGTTAGGTCGAGATCATGTTTAACACTTGTTAAAATTTGTGAAAAATTTACAAGTTGAAGTTAAACTACGGCTATGTCTAATACTTGTTGAAACTTGAGAAAAGTTTACAAGTTAAAGTTAGGCCGAGACCATGTTTAACACTTGTTAGAACTTGAGAAAAGTTTACAAGTTGAAGTTAAAACCGATATCATGTCTAACACTTGTTGAAACTTGAGAAAAGTTTACAAGTTGAGACCAAGACCGTACCAAGAAAGGTATTTATGTACTTGCCAAGATACACCATTGGCTTATATAACCAAGGTATGTCACCCCGAGAAGGTGGCACAAGACTAAGGTGTGCATTGAAGATATGTAAAATATTCTAAGGTATGGAATCATACAAAAGGAGCGAAGGAAAGACAAATATGCAAAGCAAAAACAAAGAAGTTGTATTTATAAGAAGGCACATCGGCCATGTGAAGAGCTTCCATTGTTTCAAAGGAAAACCAAAGAGCAAAGTACAAAAATATAAAGGAAAGGGACATCAAAATTAAGACTCTTCAGCAACAACAGATGGTTGAATTTGAAGATCAAATGATTGCTGGGAGGACACCTCGGCAGCCTTCTCAGCCACGAGCTCGGCGTCTATCTCCTGCAGGGTTTGATCAAGGATCTTGTCGGCAATAGGCACGTCCGATATCGCCTTTTGAGGTGCAACATCTTTGGGAACCTCCTCACCCTCCTCATCCTGAGTCAAGTCCAGGACTTGCTCATTTTGAGAAGGGGACTTGGCCCCAGTAGTGTCTTTTGGTTTCCTCACCAAAACCTCCTCCTCAGATTCAGAGTCGTCGTCGGATCGGCTTGGAGTCGGGGGGAATGGCAGAGGAAGGACGTCAGTGTTCCTGAGGGGGGAGTCATCGGGGATTTCGAGCTTTTTAAGTAAAGTCATCCAACCAAGGGTGAAACCCTTGTTGTATACCTGCTTTACTTGTTTCTCGTAATCTGCCGTAACGTCGGCCACCCCCTCATTGTATCCCTTCTCGTCGGCGGCCTTGACTCGGCCTCTTTTGTGGCCAGGGCTTCTTAAAGTTCCTTTTGGGCCTGGGTCATCTTTTCCTCGACCTCTCTCTTTTCGGCCTCAAGAACCTTCTTGATGGCCTCAGCGGATTCTGCTTTTTCCTCGGCATCATCCTTAGCTTTGATAGCAGCCTCGGCTTGATCCTCCAAGGTCTTCATCTTTGATTGCAAGTTTTTATTAATCTTCTGTAGACTAGCAGCCTCCCTCTTCTTGTCGGTCAGCTCCTTCCGATTCTCAAAAGCTTGCATTGAGAAAGAATGAGCATGCTGGATGGCCTGAGAGTGAACAGAGCAGAAGTTATTAGAAAATTTTCTAAGTACAAAAAAAGAAAGAAAGATACCAAGTATGAAGACTTACTTAAACAGAGTGCTGGAGCATCAAGGCAAAATTTTCATACTCGTGCATATCGGCGTTCCGGTTGAGATCGCCAGGAAGAAGCAGAGCGGTACTAAGGGCGACGCCGACATTAACATCGTCGGCGCTATCGCCAGCTCTGACTGGCCTGTCCTCCAATGTGATCTGGGGGGCCTAGGGGGAATCATGCTTCAAAGACCTCGAGGTGGTTGCAGAAGATGACCTCGGCCTCTTTGATCTAGCAGACTCGGATGGTTGGGTTTCGGCAGGCCTCTTTTTAGCAGTAGAATTGGACTTGTCACTCTCAGCCAGTTTGGAGATTGGCAAGGTGTCCTCAGTGTCAATCTAAGTCACCTTTGCCTTTGGCTGAGCCTTCTTAATTCTTTTTTTCGACTTTTGTTGAGATGATGCTGGTATAGCATCAATAGTAGCCGGGATATTCGCCAAGAGGTCCTTTGCGATTACTTTTTGGCGACCCATCTCAGCAGCAAAAACGGTTCGTCGCCGACGTTGGCGCTGGGATATTGGGATCAGATATGGAGCCGAAGTTGACGGCTGTTCTGCTGGATCAGAAGTCGATCATTGATCTGGCCAAGATGTGGAGGCGGCTTGAGGAGTTGTGGCGGAAAGAGGAGACAGACTCTTCTTCTTCTTCTTCTTTTTTAGAACGTCGAGGAGCACCGACTTGTAGGTCGGGATAAAATTGAGCAGTAAAGGGGCTCTTCTCTTGTGGACTGATAGATCCAGTAGTTTCTTCAAGTCTTTGCTAGGAAAGAAAGACTGGCGGAAGCCCTTTGGTGGCTGAGGAAGAACTGCAAAAAAAATAGCACAGATATTAGAACAAGGTATTGAAGATTCCAGAAGAAGAAAAACAAGTAAGTATAAACATAGGGCTCTTACCATTACCCTCTACAAAAACTGTTCGAGGAAGAGCATAGAGGTGGAGGTCTTCATCTGAAGCGAACTCCCAGTTTCCTGAGGTAATGAAGTAATCATCCCCAGCTCCCTTGTTGGAGTTTGGGAGGTCGGCAACAATTTTATACTCTGTGGACCTCGGCTTGAGGTAGTAAATATAACCTTTCTCTTTCAATGAAAGGCCACACATAGTATAAGAGTATTGGATGTCGGCTAAGGTAACCCTAGCATTCTCTTGTCGGGCTAAGGCTATTATGCCATTGATGACTCGGTAGGAATTAATGGCGAGCTGCATCGGGTTCAACTTATAGTAATGGAGGACTTCTCAAAAAAGGATGTTGAGTGGGAGCCTAAGTCCACACTCAATAAAAGCTACAACAGGGAAGGGCATAGAACCAGTTGTAGGCATGATGGAGTCATCCTCCCTAGCCAACCTTAGTTGAACGTCGGCCGGGATATCAAACTCCTGCCTAAAGTGCTCTAATTTGGTCGGGGTGTCTACCCTATGCTTCCACATTCCCATGACGTCGGCTAGAGGGGACGGTGTACAAATTAGAAATTGCTATGTAAGGGCTCAAAATACCTCGGCAAAGCCTAAAGTTCGCACTGGGGTAAGAATTTGTGAAGATCAGAGGGGGATTTGTTCCAATTTTCCCTAAGATCAGTGGGCTTTATAAAAAAAATCCCAAAACCTAGATCTAGGCAAACGAAGATTGGAGGCACAAATCTGGAAAAAAACATGACAAGCAGAAATAGGAATGCGATTCAGAGTCAAGAATATTGATGGATCATCATGAAACATAAGGTAAAAATTTTCATAGGTGTGTCAGGCCAAGAACAGTGGCAACAATCAACAAGTGTGTGAACAATGTGTATTCAAGAAACGAATGGGGCAAAAAACAGAATCATGAAATGAACATGTGGTGGAAATCAAGATACAGATTGAAATATCAAAGATATGAACAAGATTGCAGTAGCAAAGCAGTAGAGTTCAGAAAAGCAAAACAAAAAACTGAAAACGAGAAGTTAAATCTGGAGGAAACAGTAACTCACCGAAGAGGGGAAGTCGGTGTTGAGATCGCCGAAGTCAGACAAACGGCGGCAGCGAAAAAGATTAGCAAGAGCCTCGCCGGAAGAGGTGAAATAGCGGTGGCAGCAGAGCTCCAGAGCTTGGAACAATGGAGGATTAGAGAAAGCAAGAGAGAGAAAGAGTCTGAACAAAGACGATATAAAGTGAAAAGACGAAAGAGAAAGAAGTTTTGTCAAAACTCGAAACGGAGGCAAAAAGGTAATTAATGCGCCTAAAATAACGTATGCGTCAGACGGCGCATGCAGGCGTGAGACGATTTACGAATGCGTATCAAGTACGATCCAGTAAGAGGAAGACGTGTGGCTAAAATGGTTGAGTTATTGTACACGACAGCTCATACGCATGAAGGAGCTATTGAAATTCATGTTCTTTAAAAAAGACATGTCGGCCTGTATGATGATCTCGGCTAAAGAAATTTTAAGCCGACGTACTGGAAGGAAGTTCTGGTATAGGTTCCATCACCTCAGATTGCCGAGGTAATAAAACCTAGGGGGCAGTTGTGGGGATATATTTTATGAGTACCAACACGTGGCCAAGGTGACGCCGACGTGTCAGCCGAGGTGCTACGTGTCCTGGTCATGACGCTGAGGTTATCTCGGCAAGGCCAAGGTTACCTCCGAAGATGTCGGAATCCGGGATAAGCGGATAAGGCACAAGAGTCCTAGAATGAGGAAAGACTTCAGCACGGATAAGGATAACACTCTTAGGGAGTTTATCTTTATCTCTTGGAGAGTCCATGATAAGCACTGAGCAGAAGTCCATTGAAGCTAGGCTTCTATGGGGACTAGGATTGAATTAACTATAAAAGAGAGGCACCCCCGATGGGTCTAAGGTAGGCAATTTATATTCTGAACAGTGCGATTAGCACTATTGATTATCTTTGAGATATACTGACTTGATCGTCGGAGTGCCCTCGAGTGGACGAACCACCGTCGGAATCTTCTCTTTCTATTGCAGGTCAGTCAGGTGCCATCTATTCTGCCAGTGCTCTCCAACTGAATACTGAGTTTGGCAGTGTGGTCAGAAATTCACTGAAATTTGAAATCTACTACGGTGCGCCTTCCTTCATCTATAACTGTCTTCGCAATTGTCTATCTCTAGTGACCAGAACCCATTCTCGATACGAACATTCACACCGATTTTGCTGATCAATCGAATAAGGAGATGGTTATCAAATGTAAGTTAATTTGTATTCATTTTTTGTTGTTGAAATCCTAATTGTCAATTCTGCAAGGATTTTTATTTTGAATGTGAAATATCATATTGAAATATACATATGACTTCTATTTTGAGATCTTCAATTTCACTTATAGAAAGCTTAGACCAATAGGTGGTACTTTTGTGGGATATGAATGTGTAGCAATGTGAAACACATGATGTGTGCCTTTAATTTAGGTGTTAATATTCTCATCGTATAGATTATGATGTTTGGATTTTGATTATTGTTTTTGTGCATGTTCTGTGAATGTTCACATGGAATTACAAATATGGATGTTCCCAATATGTGAATTAATGCCTACATAGTTGAGATCAGATTGTTTTACATTGATACTCTTTGTACTCTCTCTCTCTCTCTCTCTCTCTCTCTCTCTCTCTCTCTCTCTCTTTTATTTTATTTTTTATTTTTTTATTGATGTCATCTCATTGTTATGTATGTTATTTTCATTAATAAAGTTTTTCATCTTTTGCTGATAAAAAAAAAAAATGTGAATTGATGCTTGCGAATTTCTATGATGTGAATATTGTAACTGGTTTCCAGTAAGAAATTGGCTTCCAATTATCGTGGCAAGAATATTCATCGTGTATATGAAAAATGTGTGTTGTGTGAATAATGCCAAGTTTCAGAGAAATTATTCAATGCTCCAAGAGCATTGCTCTATTTACAGATCAACACTAAACACTTTGTCTTCTAAAATCTTAATACAAAAATTGTAAGTCTCATGATTTTGTAAATCTTAATACAAAAACACTTTCACCCAAACTTGTTCTAGGAACATTGAATAATTTCTCAAAGTTTTATGTGAGTTTGTGTGGTATATGAAATTGATAATAACAAGTTTCATGTGATTTGAATAGTTGTGTGAATATTTAAATGGTTAAAAATAATTTTGGATGAATGTTCACATTGTTAAACATTCATACAATGAAATTTAATTAATTCTTTTTTTTTATTTTATGTAATTACATATTCAAGTGAGATCTGATTTGATAGATCTCATTAAATAGGTTTCAAAATAAATTTCATAAAAAACCAAATATGTACAACAAAAGTTACGAGTTGTTAAATTTTAATATACAAAAAGTCAAAAATAGTCTAAATTAAAGCACACTATAAGCCCATGTCAAGTTGCTAAAGGTTGAGTAAATATTTGTGTGAGTGATTTTCTGACCACACTGCCAAATTAGTACCCAGCTGGAGAGCACCGGTAGAATAGATTAAGCCCGAACGACCTGTAACAGAAAAAAGAGTTTTCGGCGGTGGCTCGTCCACCCAGGGGCACTTCGACGATCAAGTCAGTATTCAATATCTCTCAAAGATAACCAATAGTGCTTAACTCACTAGACAGAATATCAAAAGTATAAAAGACATACCTTAGACCCATGAAGGTGTCTTTCTTTTATAATTAACTCAATCCCTGTCCCACTAGAAGCCTAGCTTCAATGGACTCTTGCTTAGTGTTTATCTTGAACTCTCTAATAGATAAAGATAAACTCCCTAAGAGTGTTATCCTTATCCATGCTAAAGTTCTTCATCATTCTAGGACTCTTGTCCCTTATCCGCTTATTTCGGATTCCTATATCTTCGGAGATAACCTTGGCCTTGCCGAGATCACCTCGGCGTTATGTCCTGGATACGTGGCACCTCGGCTGACACGTCGGCGTCACCTTGGCCACATGTTGGGACCCAGAAAATATATCCCCACAACTGCCCCCTAGGTTCTATTACCTCGGCATCCTGAGATGATGGAACCTATATCGGTACTTCCTGCCAGTACATCGGCGTAAGCCGAGATCATCATCATAGGCCGACATGTTTTCTTAAAGATCAAGATTTCCAAGAACTTTTTCACGCGCATGAGCTGTCATGCATAACAACTCAACTATCATAACCACGTGCCTTCTTCTTACTGGATCGTGTTTGTAACGTGCTTCTAAATCGTCTCGCGCATGCGTGCGCCGTCTGACGCTCACGTTGTTTTAGGCGCATTAATTTCGTTTGCCGATGTTTCAAGTTTTAAAAAAAAAAAATTTCCCTCATTTTGTCGTTTCACTTTGTATTCAATCTTCTAGCTCTTTCTCTCTCTAGCTTTCTTCCTCAAATCCGCCATTGCTCAAGCTTTCTGAGCTCTGTAACTTGCTCCGTTTGCCACTTCCGGCATGACTTCCACCGATCTTCCACCTCTGTAACTGTTGTCAGACATCGGCAAATCCCATCCCGGCTTCCTTCTTTCTGGTAAGCCACAATTTCCCCTGGTTCTTATTTCTTGTTGCTTTTCAAGAAATTCTTCTTCATTATTAGCCGCCATTGATGTTTTACTCAAGTTTTCAATTGATGAATCTTGTATCTGAATACGCTCATTCCACAACCTTGCCTTTTACCCATGTCTTGAGTATATGCATTGTTCACAACTTTTTTGCACTTTTGCGACTATTCTTGACTTCATTCCCTTTGTACTTGCGATGTTCTTGATAGTCTATCTTTGTTCTTGAATCTGAAACGTATTCTTGTTTCTGTTTGCCATGTTTTTCCAGATTCTCGTCTTCAATCCTTGCTTTCATAGATCTAGGTTTGGGATTTGCTTGTAGAACCCTCGATTTTTTAGGAAAAACTGAAACTAATTCCTTCTAGATCCATACAAACCCTTATCATAGTATATTTGTAGATTTTTAGTCGAGGTCCTTTAAACCCTACAAAAATACTTCTTCTTGAAATCCGATACCTCCATTTAGGCCGACGTCATTGGTATGTGGAAGCATAGGGTAAATACCCCAGAAAAATTGGAATACTTCAGGCGAGAGTTTTCCATTCTTGCCGACGTCCATTTGAGGTTGGCTGGGGATAACGACTCTATCATGCCCGATGTAAACCTCATGCCTTTTCCAGTAGTAGCGTTTATTGAGTGTGGACTTAGGTTTCCACTTGACCCTTTCTTCCGTGAAATCCTCCACTTCTATAGGTTGAACCCAATGCAACTTGCAATCAATTCGTACCGAGTTATTAATGGTACCATAGCCTTAGCCAAACAAGAGAATGCTAGGATTACTCTTGCTGACTTCCAGTTTTGTTACACCATATGTCATCTGAAATCAGAAAAAGGCCACATCTATTACCGCAAGCCGAGGTCTACGGAATACAAAATTGTTGCCGACCTCCTTGACTCCAACAAGGGAGCGGGGGATGATTACTTCATCGTTTCGGGTAATTGGGAGTTTCAGCCAAACGATGACCTCCATCTTTATCCCCTAAGTCGAACAGTTTTCGGGGAAGGAGCTGGTAAGGGCCATCCTTCACAAATTTTCTTGTTTTCTTGCATAAAGTTTTCAACATTCTGTTCTAATGTCCACGTTTTTTTCTTTTTTGCAGTTCTTCTTCAGCCACCAAAGGGCTTCCGGCAGTCTTTCTTTCCCAGCAAAGACTTGAAGAAATTACTGAATTTGCCAGTTCACAAGCGGAAGGCCCCTCTGCTTCTCAACTTCATCCCTACTTATAAGTCAGCTCTTCCCGACGTCCCAAAAAGGAAGAAGAAAAGCCTTTATCCACCATCTTCCACGACTCCACAAGTTGCGTCCACATCTCGGATAGACCAAGGATCAACATTAGATCCAGTTGAGCAGCCGTCTACCTCCGCTCCACATCTTATCTCGATATCCCAGCGCCGTCGTCGGTGACGAACTATTTTTCCCGCCGAGATGGGCCGCTAAAAGGTAGTTGCCAAGGACCTCTTAGCCAGCATCCCTTCTGATGTTGACGCTCAACCAACACAAACCCAGCCTCCACCAAAGCAAAAGAGGATAAAGAAGGCTCAGCCTAAGGCAAAGGTGACTTAGGTTGACACTGAGGACACCTTGCCAATCTCAAAACTGGCTGAAAGTGACAAGTCCTAGCCTACCACGGAGAAGAGGCGTGCCGACGCCCAACCATCTGGTTCTCTGAAATCAAAGAGGCCGAGGTCATCCTCTACAACCACCTCGGGGTCCAAAAAACATGATGTCCCCTGGGCCTCCAAAATCACTCTGGAAGATAAGCCAGTTATGGTCAATGATAGTGCCGATGACATTAACGTCGGCGTAGCCCTAAGTACCGCTTTGCTTCTCCCCGACGATCTTAACCGAAACGCCGAGTTGAGTGAGTGTGAAAACTACACCCTGATGCTTCAACGCTCCGTTCAAGTAAGTGTCTTTATTTGGCAACTTTTTCTTTCTTTCTTGTTTAGTCCATACTTGTAATTTTTTTCTAACAATTTCTGTTATGTTTTACTATCCGGCCATCCAGCATGCCCATTCTTTCTCAATACAATCTTTTGAGAATCGGGAGAAGTTGGCTGAAATGAAGAGGGAGGTCTCCAGCCTTCAAAAGACCAACAAAAGTTTGCAGGCAAAAATGAAAAAGTTGGAAGATTAGGCCGAGGCAGCCATCAAAGCCCAAAAGGATGCCGAAGAAAAGGCGGATTCTGCTGAAGCCATCAAAAAGGTGCTTGAGGCCGAAAAGAAGGATGCCGAGGAAAAAATGGCCCAAGCCCAAAAACAACTGCAAGACACTCTGGCCACCAAAGAGGTCGAAGTCAAGGCAGCCGATGAAAAGGGCTACAACGAGGGGGTGGCCGACGTCACGGCGGACTACGAAAAGCAAGTGAAGCAGGCATGCAACAAGGGTTTCACTCTTGGTTGGATGTCTCTTTTGAAAAAGCTTGAAGTCCCTGCTGACTCGCCCCTTAGGAATGCCGACGCCATTCCTCTTCAATTCTCGCCAACTCCAACTTAATCTGATGACGACTCTGAATCTGAAAAGGAGGTTTTGGTAAGGAAGTCAAAAGATGTTGCTGGGGCCAAGTCTCTTCCTTAAACTGAGCAAGTCCTAGACTTGACTCAAGATGAGGAGGTTGAGGAGGTCCCCAAGGAAGCTTCCCTTGAGGAGGCATCATTGGACGTGCCTCTCGTCGACAAGAGCCTTGATCAGACCTTTCAGGAGATTGATGCTGAGCTTGTGGCTGAGAAGGTGGCCGAGATGTCCTCCCAGCAGTCTTCCGAGATCCAGACCCAGCCTGCTGATGGTGCTGAGGAATCCTAGTCTTGATGTTTTTTCTTTTCCTTTCTTGTACTTTGTTTCTCCTTTCAAAGTAATGTAAACTCTTTAAGTTGCCGATGTGCTTTTTAATGAATACAACTTCTTTTTTGAATGCTTGCATTGTTTGTCTTCCCTTTATTGCTTTTTGTATGTCCTTCATGCTTAGAATAATCTGTATATCTTTAATACATGCTTCTATCTTATGCAACCTTCTCAGGGTAACATACCTCAGTTATGACTATTTACTTCGGCAAGTATCTAAGTAGCTTTCTTGGCGTGACCTCAGTTTCAACTTGTAAATTTTTCTCAAATTGCAACAAGTGTGTAACATCTTCTCGGTTTAACTTTAATTTTTAACTTGTAAACTTTTTAAGTCTCAACAAGTGTTAAACATTATTTCAGTTTTAACTTGTAAACTTTTCTCAAGTTTCAACAAGTGTAAAACATTGTTTCGGTTTTTAACTTGTAAACTTTTCTCAAGTTTCAACAAGTGTAAAACATCATTTCAGTTTTAACTTGTAAACTTTTCTCAAGTTTCAACAAGTGTAAAACATCATATCGGTTTAACTTCAACTTGTAAACTTTTCTCAAGTTTCAACAAGTGTTAAACATCATATCGGTTTAACTTCAACCTGTAAACTTTTCTTAAGTTTCAACAAGTGTTAAACATCATATTGGTTTAACTTCAACTTGTAAACTTTTCTCAAGTTTCAACAAGTGTTAAACATCATTTCTCTTCTCTTTGCCCCCTAATGTGAACCTAAGTTTCACTTGGGTTCTCATTATACATGGATTCCAGAAATAACATTATGTATCTTTATCAGTCACGAGTTAAAATATAAACAAGCTAAGACTTTATTGATTTACTTCGGCAAATAATAAAAGAACAAAATATTCTAGTGATAGAAAAATTTCAAATTGCAAGTGTTCCAAGGCCTAGGCAACTCTTTGCCCTCATTATCTTCAAGCTGATATGCCCCGTTGCCCAGTAACGAGATGATTCTGTAGGGTCCTTCCCAGTTTGGGCCAAGCTTGCCCTCCCTGGGATCCTTCTTGTTGTCGGCGACTTTTCTCAAGACTAGGTCGCCGATTTGGAACTCCCTTGGGTGAACCTTTTTATTGTAAGCTCTGGCAAGCTGCTGCTGGTATGCTGCCAGTTGAATTGCAGCTCTTTCTCTTCTTTCTTCTAGTAGGTCCAGATCTCGGGCTAAGAGTACATCATGAGTCCCGTTCTCTACTCACTGGGTTTTGATTCCAGGAATGCCGACCTCCAGCGGAATGACAGCTTCTGTGCCATAGGCCATGGCAATGGGGGATTTCCCTGTTGATCTTCTCGGTGTAGTCCGATATGCCGAAAGCACACTTGGTAGTTCATCCACCCACTTTCTCTTGGCTGCCTGCAGCCTCTTCTTTATCCCATCCAAGATTACTTTGTTGGATGCTTCTGCTTGTCCATTGCTCTGAGGAAAACTTGGGATTGAAAAGTAGTTCTTAATCTTGAACTTTGCCCATAAGTTCTTGATTAGTTTACTGTCAAATTGTGTTCCATTGTCGGCAATTATTGCTCTTGGAATCCCAAATCTTGTGATGATATTTTTCCAAATGAAATTCTTCACATCTACATCTCGGATTTTGGCAAGGGGTTCAGCTTCTATCCATTTAGGGAAGTAATCTGTTGCTACCAGCAAGTACTTCCTTTACCCAATTGCTTGGGGTAGTTGCCCAATGAGATCCATGCCCCATTGGGCAAATGGCCAAGGACTGGATACAGGGTTCAGATTTGATGCTGGTTGGTGTATCAGAGGTGCAAATCTTTGGCATTTTTCGCATTTCTTCACATAGGCTTCTGCATCTTTCTGCATGTAGGGCCACCAATACCCCTAGGTAATGGCCCTATGGGCAAGTGATCTGCCTCCAGTGTGGCTTCCACAAATTCCTTCATGTATTTCATATAAAAAATCTTCAACTTGTGAAGGATGTATACACCTCAAAAGGGGTCCAGTGAAGGATCTTCTGTAGAGATGTCCTTCCGCTGTCAGACTGAATCTTGCCGACTTCAATCTGGTCTTGTGTGCCTCTTTGTGGTCGTCTGGCAGCTTTCCTTCTTTCAAGAATGCAACAATTGCATCCATCCAGCTTGGTCCCATGTCCACACACATTGTTTCACGCTTTGTGGTTAGTGGTTTGATGCTCGTGCTTGACAAGTAGTCAATCATTATGGTCCTTGCTTTTCCAGGTTGTATCGCACTAGCTAGGTTGGCCAACGCATCAGCGTGGCTATTATCATCTCAGCTTACCTGAAGTAGTTGGCAGTTCTGAAACAAGGCTGACAACCTGATGACCTCTTTTGTGTAGGCCGACATTCTCTCATCTCGGGCTGCAAACTCTCCTGTTTTCTGGTTAACTATAAGCTGTGAGTCACAAAAAACTATTACCTCATCTGCTTGTACTGCTGCTACCAACTTCAGTCCTGCAATGAGTGCTTCATATTCTACTTCATTGTTTGAGGCCTTGAATCCCAAACGAATTGATTGTTCTAGTATCTGCCCATCTAGAGATACCAGTACTACTCCTGCCTCCGCTCCCTGTCGGTTGGAACTCCCATCAATGAATAATCAAAAGGAGTCGCCGATGTAAATGTTGTAGGGTCTGAGTTTTTCCTCTTTACTTTGCTCTTTTGCCTTTGCCTAGGCTCCTCTTTGCTTGTTTGGACATCGTTCACCTCGGCTCAACGGAGCCTGATGTTTGATGGATTTTGGCGTGAACTTCGCCACGAAGTTGGCCAAAACTTGGCCCTTGATTGCCGTTCTAGGTCTGTGCTCTAGGTCATATTGGCCCAAGGCAACTACCCATCTAGCTATTCTTTCTGTCAAGTCTCCTTGTTGCAGTAATGACTTCAAGGGGTGTTCAGTTAGCACCACAATTTTATGGGCCTGGAAGTAATGGTTCAGCTTCTTTGAAGCCATGACTAAGGCCAGTGCCAATTTTTCTAAGGGTAGGTACCTTGTTTCTGCATCGGCCAGGGTTTTACTTACATAGTAAACAACTCTTTGCTCCCCCTTTTCTTCTCGGATTACCACTGCGCTTACTGCGTGTTCTGAAACTGCTAAGTACAGGAACAACTCATCTCTAGGTTCTTGGTTTGAGAGGACTGAAGCTGTGGTCAAATACCTTTTTAGGTCGGTCAAAGCGGCTTCGCATTCCTCAGTCCATAGGAAGTCTGTGGCTTTCTTCACTAAGTTGAAGAACGGTTTGCACTTGTCTGAGCTTCTGCTGATGAACCTGTTCAGGGCTGCAGCCCTTCCAGTTAGCATTTGTATCTATTTTGCCGACGTCGGGCTCTTCAACTCCAAGATGGCCTTAATCTGATCTGGGCTGGCCTCAATGCCCCTTCTGGTTATCAGGTATCCCAAAACCTTACCAGATCCCACTCCAAATGCACACTTTGCTACATTGAGTCGGAGCCGATATGTTTTTAGGATGCCAAAGACTGCTTTGAGGTCGGCCAGATGTCCTTCTGGTTCCTTGGTCTTCACGACCATGTCGTCGATGTAGACTGTAACAGCGCCCGCGTGGGAGGCCTCGTGCTACAGTTCGAACTCGATTTGTGTCACGGTTCTTAATCTGAACCAAAGAGTCCAAATCTGGCAAATCGTTTGAGAAAACAGATTTTTGAAAAAGTAGTGCCAAACATGGACTGCTTTGCCAGATACAGAGTCGCCACCTAAATATTTTAAAATGGGAGAATTTAGGAAACCCTGACTCGGTGCCGAAGGCCACATGTCCGTCATCACCGGAGTTGTCTCGGCTCGGGAGCTTGGGTACGATCGGGGAAGGTCAGCTATGAGCACCCCCTTTCGTCCGGTCCGAAGACCGGCCTCTACTAACCGTGATATCCGTTTTTGAAAACTTTACGTATTCTTATTCCATTTATTAGCCTAGAATTACTATGTTATGCGCACAGCAAACAAGTATAGACTAGATTGCCTAATTTGGAAATAAACATTGCATATCCGTTTGGTTTGAAAATGCTTTGGAATTTGCTACTCGCAAGTAGGCTAAAATACGGATTTCAACAAGTTTTTCCAACTCAAACAATCCGGCCTTCACCCACAGGCATTCAAAACAGTTTAACACATAAGCATCTAGCCACATGTTAAGCATGTTGTCATGGTAACATTCACACTCATGCGATATGCTAAAGCGGAAATACTTACATAGTACTCCGTGCCAAAACAAAGAACTTGTTAGCAGACATGCATGATCCAAGTCCATGTGAAGTGCCTAATGCATCGCATACAAAATGTCGCTAAGATAGGCTCGGCTAATCCTAGACATGTCATGTGAAAATGCACAATTATCACATAGTCAATTTTTGAATTGAAGTACGAATGCAGTTAGCGTGATGTACCGAGCCTAATGCATGTAATACAAAATGCATGAATGCACGCATGCATAGCATAAGGTATGCTAAAATAAATGTGCCCTAATCTACCATCATAAGTAGGTAAATAAAAGGGAAGAAAGAAGCGAGATTGGAAGACATACACACACTCACGCACACTTATTACAGATTTGCCCTCGCTCGGAGGGACCGAATAAATACTACAAATTAATTAACTACGCAAGCTAATTAATATTACAAATTAACTAATTTAATTAACAAATTAAACAAATTAATTAAAGCAGGAAAATGCCTCGGGAAGCGCGCCACCATGCGCAAGCTACCTCTGTTTTCCTCCCTTCCTCCTCTGGAGGTTGTCAAAACCTCAGGACTACATCCTTGGACAGAGGGGATCATCACCGGCTAGATGAAATTTCCACCGGCAGTGTTGTATGGCCATCGGCACAAAATTGAATCTGTCGGCAGAGAAAAGGTTGCCGGCCGGCACCTTACACTGCCGGTCGGCAAACAAAGTCTGCTGGACCTGCAACTCACAGCAACAGAGGGCAAAACAAGGCATGGCAGCACAATTCAAAGCATGTATGCACCAACCATGTCTCTTATCATTGTAATGACTCAAAGGAACATGTGCCTCGGTTCTCGGACCACCAATCACGCATTTCCATGCATGATGGCCCAAAGAACCAAGTATGCAACTTTGGTTTCAAATGCAATGCAAACCAATCAAACAAATTAGGCCCTATTCCTATCACTAATTCAAGGAACAAGGCATGCATGCAAAATGCAATGCAACCTAGGCATACAAGCTAGGAATGCAACATGGCATGGCAATTAACTCATGCAAGCATACAAGCATGCATGCATATGGCAATACAAACTAATGCTAAGATGGTCTTATACATGAATTAGGCAGCTCTAAAAAGGCCTAAAACAGTGGCCATAAGTGCTAAAGAGTGAGGGCTAAATGGCATACACACACACATGCACATAAGGGCCAACACTTAAGCACAAATCAAGCAACATTCAAGCACACTTGAAAGGGACAAACATGAACAATTAGCATGCATTATAAGCTTTGAAATCATGCTAATACATGGTGCCAAACCAAGCAACAAATCAAACCAAGCATGCACCCAAATGGCCTAAGTGTTCGAAGCAAATCAATGAGGCATTGAACTACACTTAGCATGACCAAACATGGCATGCGAAGAAAGACCAAAATTAGAGGTTTAGCATGTTAAAACAAAACTAAAGGACTACTTAGATGGCATCTAAGTGGCCCAAAAACAAAGACATACACCATGGCCAAAACATGGAGCATTGCAACACATGCTTTCAAAGCATTAAAGAGGCATGCAAGGCAATCAAACAAGCATGGAAATGGGACTGAAATGGCATATAGGATGATCCCAAATCACCAAAACAATGCAAAGATGGCATGCTACACATGCACATACTCAAGGCCAACAAGCCCAAATACAAAGGAGCTATATAATGCATGCAAAGATCAACCCAAATACCTATGGACAGAGCTAAAACATGTCAAAATAAGCACATAAACTTCACAAATACAAGCCTAAAACATGCTCCAACAAAGGCTAACAACCTAGAACATGTTAAGACACAAATAGGGCATTACATGGCAACTATGCTAAACATGCATGGAGTTCCAAAACCAACTTGAAATCATGTTATATCATGGATATATAAGCATGAAAAACAAACCAAATATGCTCAACACACACTCAAGCATAGGCTTCCTTAGGAGGCCAAAATGTGTCATTTTCAAGGACAACAAGGAGAGGGGGTGGCCCTCTCCTTCTTGGGACTTCAAAGCATCATCTTCACCACTGAAATCCCTCAAGATTTCAGTGGTGAAGAGACCTCAACACCAAAATCCCGGAGCTAACACAAAATGGCTCAAAATGAGGCCTTTTGAGGCCTAAGGGTGGTCAACAACCCTCAAACAACAAAACACTCTTAATAAACAATAAAGAGGGCTTAAAAATAGAACTTTTTTATGTTATACAATAATCACAAAAATAGCTCTAAGACTAGTAGAAAATCAATGCAAAAGTGGGGAAAAAAGGACTAAGATCTCACCCTTGTAGTCCTCTTTAACAAAGGTGCTCCAATGGCCTCCTTGAGCTTGAATCCAAGACAAAAACTTCAAAACACACTCTTTAGAACCTCAGTTCCAAGAGGAAGGTGAAACACTAGGTGTTTGTGTGCAATAATGAGACACAAAACACCTAGTATGCAAAATGAGAGGAAAAGAGAGATAGGTTGTGTATGTCTAACCCTAACCCTAGAAAACCAGAGCTCTCCTCTGTATTTTCTCTCTCAAAAATGTCTAAAAAGCTCTCTTCTTGCCTTAGAGAGAGCTTCTCTCTATATGCCTCTTGTAAAGCTTACAAGACAAGCTTTGCAAGAGGGAGATCCCTCCATACACGTGTATGGAGGGGAGCAAAAGCAATACAGCTGTCCAAAAATATCTGCAAAAGCAGATGAACAGCAATCGGCCGGCAAAAAATGCCATCTTGGCCAAACAAAGTGCCGACCGGCACAAAATAGTGCTGACCGACAACAAAGAGTGCCGGCCGGCAAACTATATTGTCGGTGGCAGCAAAAACCAGCCGGTGGCATCTAGCCATTGCCGGTGAAGGGTGGGGATGGTCTACAAGCCCCACTCTGCCTCTCAAAGGCAAGATGCAAGTGTTTGGTGCAAAACCAGACACTAAAAGGTCAAGTTCGGAGATCCTGAGACAAGGCGCGCGAGCCGAGGCCTCCGGGAACTCCAAACGAACACAAACATGGAAGATCACCGTGTGTTCAATCAGTGACGTCCAAGTCTTGAGGACGGTCAAAAATGGGGTGTCTACAGTTGCCCCTCTTTGACAGAACTCGAAAGTCATAATAATGATGGGAGTGAATGTCAAAGCCCAGAGACGACCCATTTTTGACAAGGCCGAAGACTTAGACAAACATACAAGACAAATAAGGTATGCGCCCGAAGGCAGGGGCAAAATGCAAGACAATGCACAGAGCCGAGCATAACTTATGATCATGCAAAGAAAGCTGTAATGAAGCAAACATGCGACAGTTTTAAGCTAGCATACCAAACTACACTACAATGCAGAAAGGATGTAAGAGAATTATGGAATTCTCAAAACGTCTCACTCGGGAGATACAATACCTGTGCGGCTCGTCTGGTTGCACCAGCTTCAAATGAACCGTACATACAATATCGTGCCTGCAAAGAAAACAAACTTAACAGGTACAATATTGTTAGCGACATGCATGACAATGCAAGAATAGTGGTGTACTCGAAATGCGTGACAGCGCAAAGCAAGTGGGGAGCATAACAATGCTGTGGAAATACAAATAGGTACGTGGAGCATGCGGTCTACGCAGTCAACAAAATTGATCATGATCATGCGGTCTACGCAGGTGATGATATTTAGCAAATATGCGGTCTACGCAGTTGAAACATGCGGTCTACGCAGGTGATGAAACTGAACATGCGGTCTACGCAATCAAGACATGCGGTCTACGCAGGTAATGAAATTAAGCATGCGGTCTACGCAATCAAAACATGCGGTCTACGCAGGTAATGAAATTAAACATGCGGTCTACGCAATCAAAACATGCGGTCTACGCAGGTAATGGAATTAGCATGCGGTCTACGCAATCAAAACATGCGGTCTACGCAGGTAATGAAATTTAAACATGCGGTCTACGCAATCAAAACATGCGGTCTACGCAGGTAATGAAATTTAAACAATGCGGTCTACGCAATCAAAACATGCGGTCTACGCAGGTAATGGAATTAAGCATGCGGTCTACGCAATCAAAACATGCGGTCTATGCAGGTAATGAAATTAAACATGCGGTCTACGCAATCAAAACATGCGGTCTACGCAATCAAGACATGCGGTCTACGCAGGTAATGAAAATAACAATGCGGTCTACGCAATCAAGACATGTGGTCTACGCAGGTAATGAAAATAACAATGCGGTCTACGCAATCAAAACGTGCGGTCTACGCAGGTAATGAAATTAAACATGCGGTCTACGCAATCAAAACATGCGGTCTACGCAATCAAGATATGCGGTCTACGCAGGTAATGAAAATAACAATGCGGTCTACGCAATCAAAACGTGCGGTCTACGCAGGTAATGGAATTAAGCATGCGGTCTACGCAATCAAAACATGCGGTCTACGCAAGTAATGGAATTAAACATGCGGTCTACGCAATCAAAACATGCGGTCTACGCAGGTAATGGAATTAAACATGCGGTCTACGCAGGTAAAGAATTGAGATGCGAACATGCGGTCTACGCAGGCAAAGAATTGAGATGCGGTCTACGTAATAAAGAATTAACATGCGGTCTACGCAAGTAAAGAATGGAGATGCGGTCTACGCAAATAAAGAATTAACATGCGGTCTACGCAAAATGCAATGAGATGCGCAAAACAGCGCGACGGAATGCAATGCACAAAACAGTGCGACGATTTGAAATGCACAAAACAGTGCAATGCGCAGAACAGCGCGAGGTTTGAAATGCACAAAACAGTGCGATGGTTTGAAATGCACAAAACAGTGCGACGGTTTGAAATGCACAAAACAATGCGACGGTTTGCAATGCACAAAACAGTGCGATGACCAGTGTGACACGCACGCCACACGGAATGTAAACGGGCTTAAATGCGCAACAACGCACGTATTCCGGAATGCATGACAATGCATGGAATGGGAATGCAATGATGATGCATGAGAAATGTGCACGACAATGCAAAGGGGTGCGTGTTGCAACGCATGTAACACATGCATAACAACGCAAATGTGTGATGCACGACAGCGCGATGTAATGCATCGAAGTAGTGTGATGAACTTGTGCAACACACATGGGGTAACTTTTGAATTCAAAAGGATACAAAAAGGATACACCTTGCATGAATTCGAGTGCCACGCACTGGAGACACGGCCCGCGGTCAGAACGGAGGCCGGTTGAGCGTCGGAGATGCACTTTCTTGAGCTATGAAGACCACGAACTTCTCATATGGCCTAAACAAGGCTGTGGGAACCCCACCGGCCGAAAGATGAGGCCACCGGCTGGCCATCGGCACAAAAAAGTGCCGGCCAGCACAAAACATTGCCGACCGGCAAACAGTTGCTGGTACGGGGCAGTTTTGTCTTTTCACCTCGAGTGTTATAAAATAGGGCTTCAAGTCCTATTTTCTCACTTCTCCACCGCCGAAATCCCTTCCTCTCTCTCTCTAGGGTATTTCTCTCTCATTTTTCGCCCGTTTCTTCGCGTTCCACGCTCGTTTCATCGTCGGATTCGCGATCCTCTTCGCGTTTCGGACATTTTCCACCGATCACATTCTCGTTTCGGTGCCTCGTTTGGCGTTCTCGCCTTTTCGGGGTTTGTTCCCTTCACTTTCCTCTTCATTTCCGCGCCTCTTCACATTCCGGCCTTCCCGGCCATTTCCGACCCTCTCGGGAGTTGACTTTTCAGTTGACTCTTCGTATTCTGACCCGGTTTTCCTTTTTCGGGCCATTTTCAAACCACTCTCTACATGGCGGACGACATTCCACGTGGCGGGACTCCCCCGGACCACGAGATGGATCCCGGGGTCGAGCTCTTACCACTGAGCGAGCGCTCGTTCGACCCGGCGACCTACCGGCCGGCGATCCACGTTCTGCCCCCAGACGGCCTGCGTCAGTTCCGGAGCTTTGAGAGGTACGCGACGCCTGAGCTACTACTACGCGAGCCTACCTCCCATCTTTCATTCGGCACTCCCGAGGTAATTTTTCTTCTTTCTGCTTTACTTTCTGCAATGTAGGATACAAAACTGCCATAGTTAGTTGTATTCTCTAACTGCTGAAATCTGATATGCCGTAGACCGTAGTTGACTGTAAACATACATACAACTGATATCTGCTTGAGACTGACACATGCACACACACTGCACTAATCCTGAATCACCCAAACACACAGCACACACTGTATTCTACTGCACACACACTGGTACCCAGTATTTGTCTGAATCTGTCAAACTTGCATACATGCCACATCTGTTCTGAAACACTCAAACACGCTGACACAGCACACGTATTTTACTGTAAGCACACCGGCACCCGGTATTTGCCTGAATCTGACAAACTTGCATACATGCCATATCTATCCTTTCAAAACTGCATTTTGAATGTTGTCTTGCAATTGTCATTTTCTGTTTGCAGGAGGGTTCCCATACCATTCGCGGGTATGGGAATACTGGTGCACGAGAGTGGTATGATGAGCTCCCTGATGCGGTCCAGCGCATCGTGGACCGAGCGGGCTTCGGCACCTTCTGCCGAGGGCTTTCTAGGCTCTCCACATGCAGGCCTCTTCTCGCCGCTTTGGCGGAGAGATGGTGGGACACCACCGATTCTTTCCATTTTTCTGCTGCAGGGGACATGACGATGACCCCTTATGACTTCTCGATGCTCACAGGCATCGGGGTAGGGGGGGATCCGATCCCCTTCGACACCGACATGGATGAGTGGACCGCCGCTCAGGTCCATCTACTGGGGGAGGCCCCACCACTAGCTCGTCCAGGCTTCGTCCGATACTCCTGGTTCGAGGCACAGTTCAGGGTCCAGCCCGCATTGGGGGAGGAGACTCAGATGACCGAGGAGGACGTGGAGAGGTATGCCCGCGGCTTCCTCATGTTCCTGTTCGGGACTACTATCTTCGCCGATCGGGCGAACACCGTGCCTCTCTGTCTCCTCAGCGCACTGGTGGACGTCCGGGACATCTTGCACTACGATTGGGGCGGCGCTGCTCTGGCCACCTTATACGGATATATGAGCTCGGCTTCTCGCGGCAGCGGCCAGCTACTCGGAGGTTACTGGCGAGCTTGGGAGGTACATTCCTTCTCCGCTTTTCATTTCTGTCCGATATTCTCTGTACTCTGTACACTGCACACACTGTGGTCTGCTTTACACTCACTGTATACTGTACACACGGCACACACATACATTCTGCTTTATACTGACTATACACTGTTCACACTGTACACTGTACACAATACACTGCACAACACACGGCTCTGCCATTTCTGCTTTATTCTGTAAATTGTGCTTTTTCTGATGGTCATACTGACATCTATTTTGCAGCTGTGGGTTTACGCCTACTTCCCTAGGCTTGCACCCGTACCAGTCGCGGAGCCTCCTCCGGCTGTCCCGTTCTCGATTCGCTTTGATGGGAGATGCACCCGCCGATATTTCGACACCATCACCCCCACAGAGGTATGCTTTATTTTCAGTTCGTTTAGCTTCGCTTTCCCACTGCATGTTTCAATAACAGTAGATAACAAACTGTCTGTCACTTTCAGATCACATGGCGGCCATGGGCCTCCTTGCCGTCGGCGATGCGGGGTCGGTTCCCTGGTGCTGAGGAGACCTCGCGTTTCCGGATTTTGCTTGAGGGCCCGGTCTGTCGGGCTTGGTACCTGGGGGAGCGTTTTCTACGCCAGACCCGCGGGTTACCTGAGCAGATAGTCCCGGCTCACCCTCCTGCAGAGATGAGGGAGACCGAGGGGCTGACCCCTGAGCAGCTGGATGATTACTCCATCGGCTGGGAGGAGGCCGGCTTCCGAGGCACCGGCGACTATCAGGAGTACGTGCGGACGTACCTGATGCGTCCCTTGAGCGGCCGTCGAGCAGAGGGGGCCAGGCCTGTAGCATCGGCGGCTGGGGCTGGAGCAGGAGCAGGGGCTGGATCCTCGAGGAGGGCCCGGGTCCGTGGCAGGGGCGGAGTGCGGGGAGGACGAGGAGCTGGCTGGCCTGCCCTGCCCGCTGTACTGACTTTCCAGGGGCAGGGTGGGTCGACCTATCAGATCCCCTTCGCCCCTCCACCGGCTGGTCACGAGTTCATTGACATCCCCGACTTACCGCCGATATGTTCTACTGCATTTCGTACAGTTATTCGTTTCAGTTTACTTGATATTCCACAGAATACTAATGCATCTGATACCTTTGCAGGCTTCTTCTGAGTACACCCGTCAGTCGTTGGCGATGAATGCCTCGATGATGGGGATGCTCCAGCGGACATTTGACCTCTTAGCCGTCTACAGCATACCGGTATGTCCTTCTGACACTGGCCTCAAACCATTCATTCACTGCTTTACATAATCTGATGCACGGCACAACACCTAATCCACTGATCTCACAGTATCTGAACACTGCATACACTGCATTCTGCACTAAACTCTGTACTGATAAACTGCTCACGACATTCATACACTGTACTCATATACTGCATTCTGCACTGATAAACTGCTCACGGCATTCATACATTGTCCTCGACATTGCATTCTGTACTGTTGAACTGCTCACGGCATTCATACATTGTACTCACACACTGCATTCTGCACTGATAAACTGCTCACGGCATACTGATGCATTTCCCTTTTTGTGTACTTTTCAGCCTCCTTTCCAGATTCCCATGGCGGGAGGTGCTCCAGCTAGACCTTCTGTCCCTGCTCGGGGGAGAAATGAGGAGGGCAGGATATTTCCCCGTACCAGGGGAGGGCGTACTCACGTCGGGAGTAGCTCACAAGCTCCAGTCCCGGACGATGACGATGACGAGGAGTCAGAGGCGGAGGCAGGGTCATCGGAGGAGGAGACCGGAGACGGTTCTAGCTCGAGCTCTGACGACAACGCTGATGATGCCCCTGGACCCTCGTCCAGGAAGAGGACCAGGACGGACTGACAGCCCTTGGAGTCGCTGGACATAGATGCAGATTTTTGCTATCTTTTCTTTCTTTCTTTGTACTTTTCTTTTTGGTTGGTAGATAGATTACCTTGTACTGTCGCAGGCAGATTTTTGTTTCCAAAACTTGTACGTTTGAAAAGATAATGAAATGAAACGGACTTTTTATCTGAAAAAGTGTTTACATTTACACATTTCATGCATTGCATCGCATCTCATCATGTTACACCTCAATGTAAACGAAATTGATTGGTTATCTGAAAATTGAACACTTGCACTGTAATAATCAGATAACTTAAACAGCCAACAGCCAAAACAACCCAAGCAACCCACTGCCTGATTCTGGACACACAGCCCTTACTCTATTGGGGATTAACCTGCATATAGCCCATAACACAGCATTCGATTCATTCTGCACACGGCAATTCTAAACAAAACAGCCCAATCTGACAAGACGGACCTCAAAGATGGAACTGGTTGGAGTCGAAACACGTTCAAATGTAGAGAATGGCACAACATTCTGAGCATAAGCGATTTTTGAAATCGAATAAGGGTTTTTCAGACCGGGATGTCGAGCCTACAACTGAACACAGCGGGGAGGACTCAAACAAAGAGGTACACGACCTAAACACAACGAGACACGCTCGGAAAAGACCAAAGACAAAGGTTGAGGTAAACAAAACCAAAGACACGAAATACAGACGCATTAGCGAAGATGGGAGACCTCAGACCACGAGGAGCCAGTTCAATCTGGGTATTGTTTCCCACCCTTTCTGATTTGTGATCCTCACATCACTCGACTCTCAAGCTCGGATTTTCTCTCAAAACCCTTTTCCTCACTTTTCTCTCAACTTACACCTCTCTATTCTTCAATCTCTCATTTTCCATCCCTCCCCGGGGTGATTAATGGATGAATAGGAAGTTGCGGGTTCACGCCTGATGCCGTTAGCTCACAGCTATTTCTTCTGGCGGGCAGAGCGCTCTTCTGGCAAGTACGTCGGTGACGGGGGAAAGACAGAACGCCTGGCTCAACTGTGCCCCTAGTTCATCATTTTAACCATTCTTTCGTTTTTGCTTTCTACTAAAATAGTTTTGATCAAAATGAGAGTCGGATTAACGTACTTGTTCAATTTTTGATTTGAAAAGCGTGCGAGTCAGGCCGCAAGCACTGAAAGTTTTCCTTTTGGGTCCAAGACAATGGTCCGATTTTGGAAAATGGAATAGTTTTCGAGAAAATAGTCAACCTCAGTAAAAATTTTCAAAAACTATTTTTCAAACAGCTGATGCTCAACAAGCATGGAACTTACTCTTCGAGATGCGCAACCTCGGATCGGAGGCAATGGAAAATTGCCCCTGGTTTGAAGGAGGGTGGGAGGCAACGGAAAGTTGCCCTTGGTTTGAATGGCGTCTCACGACGGCTTGTGGCAACGGAAAGTTGCCCCTTGTTTGGGATGGTGCCGCAGCAATCCGCAGACAGTCTTCATTGGCGGTGGTCGAGCTCTTGGACACAGCAATGACGAAGACGGTCACAACACATATATGGACACAATCACCTTGAAGGGTGTTGGCCACTGGACTTTGGGATGAAATCGAAACCATTGCATGGACTGAGACGCTTATGAAAGCGTTGGGGGCTGGACTTCATGATGAAGTTGCCTACGTATCCCAAACATGGGAATCAAGCCTTACGTAGTTCCGGTTAAGGTCCACTCGGGTATTTTAACCTTCACTTTTTTAGGCTCTCACTTTTGCCAAGGCGCCTAATGCGGGTTTTCGACCTTGCGAGCTTCTTTTCATTTTCTATTTCTTTTTCTCTTTCTTTTTTCTTTTTTTTTTCAATCTTTCTTTTTGTATTTTTCTCTTTTTTTGTATTTTTCTCTTGCTCTAACTTTTGCCTGGGCCGCCCTTCCGGGTTTTCGGCCCAGCGAGCCTCTCAAAGGGTAAAAGTGTAGCAAGTCCATGCCAAATGGTTATTCTGTATTGAAGCCTCTCTGTGTCTAGGAGAACGGCTGTTGCACTGATTTGCGGAAGAATCCATCACGGTTGCTCCACGAGCTTCTTCTGACGAGATCTACTCCTTCTGATTCGGCTTTGGTGCCTCTTGCTCGAGGGCTGTTTCGAAACTGGCCACACGGGCCTCCATGGCGTTTGTCCGTTGAACTTTCTGAACATTCTGAACGGGTTCAAACTCGGAAAACAAATAGGTTGAATCTTGAGGCTGAGAGCGATCCTAGGCTGTGCAATCTCAAGAGCGATTCCACACAGGTCTTCGCAGGGCCGCGTAAAACATTTGCTTTTGAAAGTTTTTAAGAAAGCGACGAATCGCTCGCGCCGAAGATAGTGTGGAACCAATCTGGATCAAGCCAGGGTCCTTCCCAGTACTCACGCCGACAAGCATGATTTCATTCATAAAAAGGCTTAGCACACCTTTCTTTCTCTCGAAATGATCAAAATTTTACAAAACCCGAGGAATTCCTTCCTCTTCGTTTTCATCACCGCAGTGTTCAAAAAGTTTGTTTTTTTTTTTTAAAACTTAGGTTAATGCAATGAATTTGGGCACACAGGAGAGCAGGCGAGATGTACTGTCAGCCCATTCAAATTCTCTGGTCCTTATGCTGAAAGCAAGCATGAAGGTTGAGATAGCAACAGCTGTTTCAATCGGCTTTGTTGGTGCAACTGGCCCCTCGGCAGAAACAGACTCAAAACAAAAACAAATAATAACAAAATGGCGTTCGGGACAACAACCCCAGAATCACCTAGTATTATATACAACGGGGACTGACTCGATACAACAAGACAGACCCTTAAGCAAAAAAGACTGACTCAAAACAAAGAGACAGACTCAAAACAAAAGACTGACTCGACATCTAAGCCAAGATTTACAAAACTCGGTTTCACCGATGCTCAAAAATGCGTGCCAGACGCTTCATCCAAAATGTACCAAATGTTGCCCGCAGGCGGTTCACTTTACATACTCGCAGTATCTGAGCCCTCGAAATCCAACAACTGAGTGGTGACGGGCTTGCCCGAGGTGGGTGGTAGGATAACCTTGTTATCAATCAAATCCTGCACTTCATGACGAAGGCGGGAACATCCATCGGTACTGTGACCGGACTGTTGATGGTACGCGCAGTACAAGGTAGCATCATGAGTGGCAGGAAGATTCTTCGGGAGTGGCCGGGGCTCCAAAGGCTTAAGATGCCCATTCTTCGCCAGTATTAGCAATGCCCTAGACAAAGGCATGTGGAGGTCGTGAAAGGCCCTGCACCCTCGGGGCAGGTACTTTGCAGTTTGAGAATTCTTGCCAGATGCGCTGGCGAAAGGATCAGCTGGCGCTGCCTTGGCTTTTTGAACCTTCCCCGGCGTAGGGGTGGGAGCTACTGGAATTGTCTGGGCATGACGAGGCCCATCCCGGTTTTCTGTCTGGCTTGAACTGCCCTTGGTTGGAGCGGGGAAAGCATCATCTACAGCTTTGGTCACTATTGCAGATGTTTGTTGCTTGTTCATCCCTCTGGCCTTCAGAGCCTCGACTGCCCACAGCAGTTGTTCAATAGGGTCGGCGTCTACCTTTGCCTTGTCTTTTCCTTTGGCCTCAGCCTGATCAAGGGTCTGGGTTGGTGCTGGCATGTCGTAGCTATAGCCGGAAGCCACCTCTGGCTGGCTGAGCTCTATCACAATCCACCCCAGTAGCGGGGGCTCCTGTGGTACAAAATTCCCGACATACGGTGCCGCTGGCGGTGAAGCCAACATTCCATAGGCGAGGTCTGCCACAGACCTTTGGAGATCGCCTATCATCCCCATCAATTCGAAGGTGGTGGGCTCACGAGCCTGGTATAACTGGGGAGCCCAGACCGGGTGCACAACGGGCGACCTGGGCGGATATGACGTACTGATGTTGGCCTTACTCTGCGGAGCGGTTCCCTGCTCCGATACAGCCGTCATAACCACAATCTCTTCTGAACTTTGTGTCGCCATAAATCCTGCCTCAGCAAGGGGGAGACACTGGTTATTCTGTATCAACTCTGCAACTCTCTGAACTGAAAGAAAAACAGACAGCATTTCAGCCCAAACTGATCAATCACGGGTGTAGCCAAACAACTGTACCCTACTGCTGATCACTGTTCCCAGATTTCTGTTCCCAAAATACTGAATCTGATACCCGCGGATAACTGATTCCTACAACTAATACTGATACTGATGTCCCCAGGTTTGATACTCAAACTTGCAAACTGACATGTGCGTTCCTGTAGAGCAACACTCTAAAAGCACATAGCAAGTAAAGAGAACAAAACACCCCTATGTTGGGGTAGGGTTTCCCTGTCCTATTTTGTCAGGAGCTAGGGTTTCACTACGCACACAGCGGTTTCAAACAACTTAGCATCGGGTAAGCAACCTGTCCTAGCTTGGAATGGTCACTATGGATCCGAATATGCACTAGGTCGAATGGTCAAAAAGGGTGCCCCGGTAAAACCGAGGTTTGTGTTCCCATACTGTCAGAGCCCATAGCCGGTCAGCCTTATGGACATGCCTTGACAAGACAAGCCTCCGGCAAACCGTTCAGGAATGGCAGATGGCAAACACTGTGTTCCTAGGCGCACCAATGCACATGCAATGCAAAGAAACACATAAATGAGATCAAAACAGGATATCACGAGTTTGAGTCAAGCTCTCTAAATGTCCCCAGCAGAGTCGCCAAAAACTGTAACAGTGCCCGCGTGGGAGGCCTCGTGCTACAGTTCGGACTCGATTTGTGTCACGGTTCTTAATCTGAACCAAAGAGTCCAAATTTGGCAAATCGTTTGAGAAAACAGATTTTTGAAAAAGTAGTGCCAAACATGGACTGCTTTGCCAGATACAGAGTCGCCACCTAAATATTTTAAAATGGGAGAATTTAGGAAACCCTGACTCGGTGCCGAAGGCCACATGTCCGTCATCACCGGAGTTGTCTCGGCTCGGGAGCTTGGGTACGATCGGGGAAGGTCAGCTATGAGCACCCCCTTTCGCCCGGTCTGAAGACCGGCCTCTACTAACCGTGATATCCGTTTTTGAAAACTTTACGTATTCTTATTCCATTTATTAGCCTAGAATTACTATGTTATGCGCACAACAAACAAGTATAGACTAGATTGCCTAATTTGGAAACAAACATTGCATATCCGTTTGGTTTGAAAATGCTTTGGAATTTGCTACTCGCAAGTAGGCTAAAATACGGATTTCAACGAGTTTTTCCAACTCAAACAATCCGGCCTTCACCCAGAGGCATTCAAAACAGTTTAACACATAAGCATCTAGCCACATGTTAAGCATGCTGTCATGGTAACATTCACACTCATGCGATATGCTAAAGCGGAAATACTTACATAGTACTCCGTGCCAAAACAAAGAACTTGTTAGCAGACATGCATGATCCAAGTCCATGTGAAGTGCCTAATGCATCGCATACAAAATGTCGCTAAGATAGGCTCGGCTAATCCTAGACATGTCATGTGAAAATGCACAATTATCACATAGTCAATTTTTGAATTGAAGTACGAATGCAGTTAGCGTGATGTACCGAGCCTAATGCATGTAATACAAAATGCATGAATGCACGCATGCATAGCATAAGGTATGCCAAAATAAATGTGCCCTAATCTACCATCATAAGCAGGTAAATAAAAGGGAAGAAAGAAGCGAGGTTGGAAGACATACACACACTCACGCACACTTATTACAGATTTGCCCTCGCTCGGAGGGACCGAATAAATATTACAAATTAATTAACTACGCAAGCTAATTAATATTACAAATTAACTAATTTAATTAACAAATTAAACAAATTAATTAAAGCAGGAAAACGCCTCGGGAAGCGCACCACCATGCGCAAGCTGCCTCTGTTTTCCTCCCTTCCTCCTCTGGAGGTTGTCAAAACCTCAGGACTACATCCTTGGACAGAGGGGATCATCACCGGCTAGATGAAATTTCCACCGACAGTGTTGTATGGCCATCGGCACAAAATTGAATCTGTCGGCAGAGAAAAGGTTGCCGGCCGGCACCTTACACTGCCGGTCGGCAAACAAAGTCTGCTGGACCTGCAACTCACAGCAACAGAGGGCAAAACAAGGCATGGCAGCACAATTCAAAGCATGTATGCACCAACCATGTCTCTTATCATTGTAATGACTCAAAGGGACATGTGCCTCGGTTCTCGGACCACCAATCACGCATTTCCATGCATGATGGCCCAAAGAACCAAGTATGCAACTTTGGTTTCAAATGCAATGCAAACCAATCAAACAAATTAGGCCCTATTCCTATCACTAATTCAAGGAACAAGGCATGCATGCAAAATGCAATGCAACCTAGGCATACAAGCTAGGAATGCAACATGGCATGGCAATTAACTCATGCAAGCATACAAGCATGCATATGGCAATACAAACTAATGCTAAGATGGTCTTATACATGAATTAGGCAGCTCTAAAAAGGCCTAAAACAGTGGCCATAAGTGCTAAAGAGTGAGGGCTAAATGGCATACACACACACATTCACATAAGGGCCAACACTTAAGCACAAATCAAGCAACATTCAAGCACACTTGAAAGGGACAAACATGAACAATTAGCATGCATTATAAGCTTTGAAATCATGCTAATACATGGTGCCAAACCAAGCAACAAATCAAACCAAGCATGCACCCAAATGGCCTAAGTGTTCGAAGCAAATCAATGAGGCATTGAACTACACTTAACATGACCAAACATGGCATGCGAAGAAAGACCAAAATTAGAGGTTTAGCATGTTAAAACAAAACTAAAGGACTACTTAGATGGCATCTAAGTGGCCCAAAAACAGAGACATACACCATGGCCAAAACATGGAGCATTGCAACACATGCTTTCAAAGCATTAAAGAGGCATGCAAGGCAATCAAACAAGCATGGAAATGGGACTGAAATGGCATATAGGATGATCCCAAATCACCAAAACAATGCAAAGATGGCATGCTACACATGCACATACTCAAGGCCAACAAGCCCAAATACAAAGGAGCTATATAATGCATGCAAAGATCAACCCAAATACCTATGGACAGAGCTAAAACATGTCAAAATAAGCACATAAACTTCACAAATACAAGCCTAAAACATGCTCCAACAAAGGCTAACAACCTAGAACATGTTAAGGCACAAATAGGGCATTACATGGCAACTATGCTAAACATGCATGGAGTTCCAAAACCAACTTGAAATCATGTTATATCATGGATATATAAGCATGAAAAACAAACCAAATATGCTCAACACACACTCAAGCATAGGCTTCCTTAGGAGGCCAAAATGTGTCCTTTTCAAGGACAACAAGGAGAGGGGGTGGCCCTCTCCTTCTTGGGACTTCAAAGCATCATCTTCACCACTGAAATCCCTCAATATTTCAGTGGTGAAGAGACCTCAACACCAAAATCCCGGAGCTAACACAAAATGGCTCAAAATGAGGCCTTTTGAGGCCTAAGGGTGGTCAACAACCCTCAAACAACAAAACACTCTTAATAAACAATAAATAGGGCTTAAAAATAGAACTTTTTTATGTTATACAATAATCACAAAAACAGCTCTAAGACTAGTAGAAAATCAATGCAAAAGTGGGGAAAAAAAGGACTAAGATCTCACCCTTGTAGTCCTCTTTAACAAAGGTGCTCCAATGGCCTCCTTGAGCTTGAATCCAAGACAAAAACTTCAAAACACACTCTTTAGAACCTCAGTTCCAAGAGGAAGGTGAAACACTAGGTGTTTGTGTGCAATAATGAGACACAAAACACCTAGTATGCAAAATGTGAGGAAAAGAGAGATAGGTTGTGTATGTCTAACCCTAACCCTAGAAAACTAGAGCTCTCCTCTGTATTTTCTCTCTCAAAAATGTCTAAAAATCTCTCTTCTTGCCTTAGAGAGAGCTTCTCTCTATATGCCTCTTGTAAAGCTTACAAGACAAGCTTTGCAAGAGGGAGATCCCTCCATACACGTGTATGAAGGGGAGCAAAAGCAATACAGCTGTCCAAAAATATCTGCAAAAGCAGATGAACAGCAATCGGCCGGCAAAAAATGCCATCTTGGCCAAACAAAGTGCCGACCGGCACAAAATAGTGCTGACCGGCAACAAAGAGTGCCGGCCGGCAAACTATATTGCCGGTGGCAGCAAAAACCAGCCGGTGGCATCTAGCCACTGCCGGTGAAGGGTGGGGATGGTCTACAAGCCCCACTCTGCCTCTCAAAGGCAAGATGCAAGTGTTTGGTGCAAAACCAGACACTAAAAGGTCAAGTTCGGAGATCCTGAGACAAGGCGCGCGAGCCGAGGCCTCCGGGAACTCCAAACGAACACAAACATGGAAGATCACCGTGTGTTCAATCAGTGACGTCCAAGTCTTGAGGACGGTCAAAAATGGGGTGTCTACATAGACTTCCACCGTTCGGCCAATCAGGTGTCTGAATATCTTGGTTACCAGTCTTTGGTAAGTTGCTCTTGCATTTTTCAACCCAAAAGGGATCACTCTGTAGTAGTACAGACTTTTTGGGGTGATAAATGCAGTCTTCTCCTCATCTGGGAGATACATGGCTATCTGATGGGAGTCTGGATTCTCGGCTGCCCTACCCGGCGGCCATTTCCAGCAGCCCCCAAAACGACGTCGTTTTGGGGGTAAATTTTCAAAAAAAAAAAACGCAAAGGAAGAGAGGGAGGAAGGAGAGGAAGAGGGAGGGAGGGAGGAAGGAGGAGGGATGAGGAGGAAGAGGAGGAGGAGGAAGGGAAGGGCCGGACTGGAGGGGGCCATAACCAGTGGGGGAGGAGGAGGAGGAGGCGGAGGCGGGGCCGGAGGCGGAGGCGACGGCGACGGCGGTGTAGCTGCTGCGACGAGCTGCGATGGTGACGATCGGACGGCTGCCACGGCCGGCGGCGAGGCGACGAGCTGCGATGGCGAGCTCGCAGCCTCCTCCCTCCTCCTTCCTCCCTCTTCTCCCTCTCCCCTCCCCTCTGGTTATCTGGTTATGGCAGCGAAGAAGAAGAAAAGAAAAAAATGAAGAAGAAGAAAAGAACGAAGAAGAAGAAAATAAAAGAAAAGAAAAGAAAACCCCCCACAACGACGTCGTTTTGGGGGGCTGCTGGGTAGGGCCGCCGGGTAGGGCGGCCGAGGATCCGAATTCATTTGATGGTATCCCCTGTAGGCATCTAGGAAGCTCATCCTTCTATGCCCCAAAGTGGCGTCTACCAGTTCGTCAATCTTAGGTAGAGAAAAACTGTCTTTGGGACAGGCTTTGTTCAAGCTGGTAAAGTCCACGCAGACCCTCCATTTACCATTCTTTTTCTTCACTACCACTGTGTTTGATAGCCATGTCGGGTAATCTACTTCTTGAATGGCCTGGCCTCGAGAGGTCTGTCTACTTCTTCCTCTACTACTTCAACATGTATCAACGTCGGTCTTCTTGCTCGTTGGATTACAGGTTTGGCTGACTTGTCAACGTTCAGCTTATGGCAAGTGACCTCGGGGTCAATGCTTGGCATTTCGTAAGGTGTCCACGCGAACACCTCAATGTTTGCTCTCAAAAAAGCTTCCAACTCTTTTTTCTCTTCTTTGGCTAAGCCCGAGCCGAGAAGAAAGAAGCGTTCTTCATCCCCCTCCTGGACGAGGATTTTCTTCAGTGCTTCTTCACTCTTCTCGGCTGGCTCCTTGCCGACATCCTCTAGGACCTCCACATCCTCATCTTCAATCTCTGCCTTCTCTAGTTCTCGAATGCTGCAGGTGGATTTCATTGTTGCCATGGAGCAATTTTTTGCCTGCAGTTGGTCTCTCCTGATCTCTTCAATCCCATGCTCTGTTGGGAACCGCAATAGTTGATGCAGTGTTGAGGGAACAGCCCCCATTGCATGCAACCATGGCCTTCCCAAGATGATGTTGTAAGGGGAGGGTGTGTCGATTACGGTGAACTCTGTTATTACCCTCCTGGTGTCTGCCTGCACCTCCAAGCTGGTTGTTCCCAGTGGCCATGTCAGTGTTCCATTGAACCCGACCATTGGGCTATTGGATTGCTCCATATCATTTGGGTGAAGGCTGAGCTCCTTGTAACATCGAACGTACATGATGTCGCAAGAGCTGCCTTGGTCAATCAGGATGCGTTTTACTTGACACTCCCCAACCAGGAGGGATACTACCAAGGCATCATTATGCGGATGTTGTACCATCTCAAGGTCGGCTTCTAAAAAGGACACTATTGGTCCTTGGCACTCCTTTGCCCGGTGTCTCTTCTCCCCGACTTGGTAGACATGTTGCAGGTGCTTCACCTTCTGGGTCTCCCTTCTAATCTCGTTCTCATTGACTTTCGAGTGAATCACATTAACTACCCAAGGTCCTCCTGCCTAAGGTTACTGTGCTAGAGGGGGTGGAGCTGCTGGCGCCTAAGGCAATCTTGCATGTTCTTCCCTTGTCCTGGCCTCATCGATAAGGTCTCTCAGATGGCCTTGCCTCACCAGGTCTTCCAAGTGTGCTTTCAGGGCTCTACAGCCCTGAGTCATATGTCCATCTTCATTGTGGTAAGCACAACGCCTACCAAGGCTTCTTCTTATAAATTCTCCTGGTGCTCTTGCTGAAGCTTTGAAATAGGGTTGATTCCGAATTTGATCCAGGACTTTGTGAATTGGGATTCGGAACACAGTTGTCACTGCCTGTGTAGCCCTCAGTTCTGCCTCTTGCTTGTTCGATCCATTGTTGCCTCGGCCTCGCTTCAGCGAGCCGTTTCCTTTCTCTTGTTTTATCTCCTTAGTCCCTGATGTGTCTTCCTCGGCTCTGGCGTATTTTTCAATTCTTTCCATGAGCTCTTCCATGCTTTTTGGCAATGTCTTTGCCAAAGATTTTCGTAGCGGGCAGTGGTCTTTTAGGCCGTTCTTGAAAGATACGACTGCCACCTCTTGATTACATTCGGGTATTCGGTTGAACACCTCGTAGTATCTTTTTGCATAGGCCCTAAGGCCTTCATCTTTACTGATCTTCAGAGCCATCAATGCGTCCACCCTTAATGGCTGCAGCTTGTTTGTCACGAACCTGGCCACAAACATCTCGGACAGGCCTTCCCAAGTCTTCACGCTCCCCTTTGATAGTTTGTGGAACCAATCTGATACAATCCCCCCAAAGGATGAGGGGAACACTTTGCAGAGCAACGACTCGTTCCCACTATATAATGCCATTGAATTCAAGTATAATCCAACATGAAAGTTAGGGTCTGACTTACCATCGTAAATTTAGAACCTTGGCATACTGAATCTTTTCGGAGCCTCAAATTTGTCTAGCTTCATCGAGAATGGTGTTCTCGGCTTTTCTGGGGACGTTACCTCGGCATCGGCATTCTGCTACTTCCTCTTGAGGTAATCTCTCAAGTCTTCTTTGCTCCGTCCAGGAGCTCGGCTGTCTCCTGACTTCAGTCTTTTCGGCATACTACTCTCAGCTTCATGGTGAGTCCTTTTCGATCTTTGTCCGTGAGTTGTGTCAAAGCAAAGCGCTTGCCCCTGAATATGCCGATGTTATTTAGGGTCTGCCTCCTTGGCGCGATGCGTCCTCCGCGATTCTTCTTTCCTTGACTCTCCTCGTTCGACCTCCCTGGAAGGCCAGTGAGAGTGTTTTTCACTTCTAGTGTGTTGAGGGGCTATTGGGATTGTCTTCTGCCCTTCCTTTTGGGCATAGGCCGCTGGAATCGGTGTGTCTTGCAGCGGGTATGGTGGCTGCATAACGTTGTTTTGCATCATGAAATTGACGACCGATTGCAGGTCTGTCAATTTGTTCGCCATCTCTTTACCTCTTCGTCCCTCTGCAGGCAGCTATGTTTCCATACCTGGAGGTCATCCTCATTGTAGTACCCACTTCGATCTGGTTTCCTTGGTGCATCACCATCCTGGCTGACGTCTTTCTTGCTGTGATTCTGGTCACGAGTTTCTGTGTTGCGGTTGTCTCCTTCGACGTCAAGGTCGATAGGTCTACCACTCCCAGCAGGAGTGTCGTCCCCAATCTTTTCCTTCTGTCTGTCACTGGCCATCTATTCTCCTTTCTTTCCCACAGACGACACCAAATTGTGTGGGTGATTTTCTGACCACACTGCCAAATTAGTACCCAGCTGGAGAGCACCGGCAAAATAGATTAAGCCCGAATGACTTGCAATAGAAAGAAGAGTTTTCGACGGTGGCTCGTCTACCCGGGGGCACTCCGACGATCAAATCAGTATTCAATATTTCTCAAAGATAACCAATAGTGCTTAACTCACTAGACAGAATATCAAAAGTATAAAAGACATACCTTAGACCCATGAGGGTGCCTCTCTTTTATAATTAACTCAATCCTTGTCCCACTAGAAGCCTAGCTTCAATGGACTCTTGCTCAGTGTTTATCCTAGACTCTCTAATAGATAAAGATAAACTCCCTAAGAGTGTTATCATTATCCATGCTAAAGTCCTTCATCATTCTAGGACTCTTGTCCCTTATCCGCTTATCGCGGATTTTGATATCTTTGGAGATAACCTTGGCCTTGCTGAGATCACCTCAGCGTTATGTCCTAGACATGTGGCACCTCGGCTGACACGTCGGCGTCACCTTGGCCACGTGTTGAGACCCAAAAAATATATCCCCACAATATCTATAAGAGTGAAATTGTCCATAAAAGACCTAAAATATGATAATTAAAATTTGGTGAACCAAAAGAGTAGGATTTGTTAGAATATAAGAAAATCTTATGAACTAATTAGGATACAAGTATATGAAAGAAGACTTTTTTACTAAATTTCTCATTAATTTTCTTTACAAAAGGTGAAGGTTAAAACAGTCTTTAAAATATACATTGCAAGCATTTATGATTGATTAAATTGTAGGAACAAATAATGAAACCCATAAAATAAATACAAACATAAACAACAAATAAAATTTCAAAAATAATTACTTATTTTTGTAATACAAATATAATTTAAACATATAACTAGCGATATCTGATTATCTTAATTTTTTACATAAATATTTTACCAAACGAATCTTAAAAAATAAACAGTTCGAATTATCAAAATCAGTCCCAAAATAAACCCACTAAATCCGAACCTTTCTCTCAAGTTGGCCAGTTGAATGACCAACGTGAGCGAATCTAAACGCATATGTATTCTATGGGCTGATGATGACTATTTTAGTTTGGTTCTGACTTTTCATAAGTTCAAGTTCACATTTTGGGTCGGTGTAGTTCGGAGCGTGGGACTCATTATAAGTCCAATTTTAATAATTTAAAATCTTTATTTTGTAGAGCATTTCGTGTATATTAAATGACAAGTGTGTTTTTTTAAATAAATTAAAAAAATGCATTAGAATCTTCATTTTAGTGTGTTTTTTAAAAATGCACTCATTGTCAAATTAAAATTGCATCCAGAAAATTATCTAACTATTAGTGGTTGACTTATCTTTGTTTGGCATGGGTTTTTTTTTGTTATTTTAGTCACAAAAAGATAAAATATGCTAAAAAACTAATAAGACAAAATGTCACATTCAAACCATAATCATTTCATTTTTTCCTCATAAAAGTCAAAAAAGTAAAAAAAACTCATCTCAAACGAGACTTTTTAGCTCCAGGCTAAAATAACCAAAAAGTCAAAAAATAAAAAAGTCAACTCACATCCCAAACGAAGGCTGACTCCCCTTGCTTAAGCTTCTTGAAATCAAACTAAACTACATACAATCCAAGCTTCTACATAACTTTAAGTCAATGGTTGGACAAAGCATCGACTCCAATTGTACTAAATCAATACATTCGAAACAAAATTGTGTCACATGGATTCAAATTCCAGAAATCAACCTACCATGAATTGGATCTCTTGGCCAAAATAAAAAGTGACTTTAGTCATGAAGCAGTGAAGAACATTGGAGAAAAAAATGGACAAAGCTTATTGATTAATTTGAGAGAAATTACTTGGTGCGAGTGGGCGTGAGCCAAAAAAATGAATAATATTATTTTTTTGATAAATATGATAAATTGAAATTATTTAATTATTCGATATACCTAACTTTTTTTTATATAAATAATATATACAAAATTATCTTTCAAAATAATTAATTTAAATTATCAAAATATGACCGTAGTGGGGCTAATGAACCTAACAACACCCTTTAGTCCAAAAGCCAAGCCCATTGGGTGAGCCAATTGGGTTAAGCAGTTATTTTTCATTGACTGATAACTTCTTAGGTCCCATCAGGACAATGTCCAACCCATTTGTGCTTTTCAAAGCCCTGTCTAATCTAGGGTTTGTTTGGCAATATACTAAAAAAGATTCAGCTGAGCTACTTCATACACTATAAGAAAATAGTGATTTAGAGACTAATTGAATTTAGTCTCTAAAAATCATCATTTAGGGACAAAAATAAATTTTAAAAGAAAATTATAAGAATTATCTAGATAAGCCAAAAAAATTATCTAGAGACTTCTAAGGACCAAAAAAATTAACACGTATGTTCACTTAGATACTTGACCCGTGTGTTTGAGGTGGGTAAAAGCTGGAGACGAATTAGTTTGGTTGCTAAAGGTCGTCAAATATGCGAAGTAAGAATTGATCTTCACTAGGACTTAATAGATCTCAGCTGTTTCCTCTGTCTAGGACTCTGACTCAATCGATCTTCAACTTCGATCAATCATTAGCTTCAGTCTGAATCGATCTTTGTGCCACTTATATCTGAATCGATCTTTACTTCAATTCGAATCCAACTTTGTACTGATCTCAGCTTCAATCGATCTTACCTACTGTTACTTCAATCCGAATCGATTAAGATCTCAGCTTCAATTCGAATCGATCGTTGAAGATCTGAGTTCTTTGGCTTCAATCGGAAGGTAAATCAATGATTTTCATGGCTGCTGAGATCTTCATCTTGATGCACAATTTTCTGAGATTTTCTATCATTTTTTTTAGCTACACACACACACATATATATATACACATATTCTGAGATCTTATATCATTTATTCTTCATTTTCTTCAAATTTTTGCAGATATATATAAGTTTGAGTAAATCGATTTGGTTTCTAACAGAGATCGTAGTAATTTCGATTCAATAGCTGTAACGCCCTCAAAATTAACCCATTATATATATATCATTGACATGCATTATTTAAAGAAGACAATTTATTAATTCATTCATCAGAGTATTACTAAATAAAGCATTACATGTAACATTGAATAAAATGCCTTACAGGCTTACATCTTTCCAAGCCAACACTTGGATACAAAAATATGAGTTCTAACTCAATACAAGAAAAGCCCTAGGCTTGAATGTTTACATGTACTAATAAATAAAGACAATTAACTAAAGGTAGTCTTCTTCAAACCAGAAGCCAAACCCTCCCAAGCTAAGTCCTTGGAGGTAGTTTATCACCTGAACCTGAAAATGATGTTCCCATAAGGGGTGAGCCACAGCCCAGTAGAAATATTCTAAACCACATATAAGCAATGAATAAAGCAATAGCATTCAACAGATGGTTAACCAAGATAATCAATTACTTCATTTTACAGCCTCATGACACTATTGTCTAAGATACATTTTACTTCCCAACTTAATCAACATGGCTCAGAACCTGGCCGAACTTACAACAGTGAATTATATATATCATAATCACATTCTTCCAATATCAACAAACAAATGAGACTCAAGCTCAATTCAAAACACTTCATACTTCCAGATTGATACACATTTTAGTGCTGTATCAATAAAACACTTCTATATAAATAAGCACACATAAAAGTGATGCTAATGGAGTCCATCCCCTATCTCCTCCCAAACAAAAATCCGGTTTAGAGGTCCATCCCCTATCTTCCCCTAAACCGTGGAGTACATCCCCTATCTCCTCCCACACAAAACAATGTATGCAAATGCAATGCTCAATCAATACACGTATTTTCTGTATCAATGCAATAGTCAAAATTAATGACTTAACCAATGTGATTAGTTTCAGTTATTCCTAATCCACATGCAATGTCTACAACAATCACGACTATCCTCCACCGATAGCCCAAAACAGTTATTTCTAAACTGAAAATAATTATGTCAACAATTCAATAGACAAATAATTCAAATTATCCAACTACGCCATTTAATCAATGAATTCCCCAATTCCATAAATTAAACCATCTTTTCCCAACTCCATGAATATTAATTTAATAATACAACTAGGGTTTTTCCCAGAATTTACCAAAGTATCCCCAACATATCAAAATACCAAAACTTAGAACAAAACCTATAAAATGGAGTAGGAAATCCCTACCTCAAAGAAAACAACCCAAATGGTGAAGACAGAGATGAGTGCCCAAATACCAAAGTGCTCCAAATCGCCAAATGTTCAGATTAAATGGAAGCCCTCGACTCACTCTATCTTTTTAATGAAGGATCTAGGGTAGAAACACTCCCTAAGTGGATCAAATCTAAGAGAGAAGGTGAGTAGGGAGAGAGAGAAGTCGGACCTAGGGTTTGGAATCAAAAAGAAGATGAAAAGGACTGATCAAAACCCGCTGCTGTGTATATAAACTGGACAGGCTCGCTCGAGCGAAGCCTTTGTCGCTCGAGCGACCAGACACAGAAAATCTACGCTCGAGCCAAGGAAACCTTGCTCGAGCCAACAACCCAAAAGCTCGCTCGAGCGAAAGAAAACTCGATCGAGCGAGGAACTCAAATCCTCAGGTCTGTAATCAGACTCACGCTCGAGCGAAAGAACCATCGCTCGAGCGAAGAACAAACTAACTCGCTCGAGCGAAGAAAATATCGCTCGAACCAAGAATGCAGAGCTACAGGTCAAAACTGGACGCCATCTCTCGCTCGAGCGACCAACTCCTCGCTCGAGCGAAGAACCAAAATCCTGGACAGCAACACTTGGTTTCTAAACCCAACCAACCTGAAACAAACCTGCCCAACACATCCTATAATTCCAAATGAGAAAATAAAGGACAACAACAACAATTATACAATGACAGAATCTACAGAACCTGAGTCCGGATACAATAATCAAATGGGAAAAGACCGGGGTCGCTATAATAGCGATTTGGTGTGTTTTCAATCTCTCTCTCTCTCTCTCCATAGACACAACATATATACATGTACATGTCTATATATATATATAGTCCTTTGTGTTCATTCAAATTGCTTGAATTTAAAATTCTGTATTCCTCTGTATTCTATGTTTTTATTTTTATGCTAGAAATTGCTTGAATTTCGCCACCAATATCATACACTCTTTCTCTTGGATATGAATTTATAGGCTTATATTAGAATGCAATAAGAGAAGCAGCCTTGTATATACTAAACAAAAAAGATAAAAAGCATCTTTTGTTAGTGTTCTTTTTATTTTAATAAAAGCATCATTCATTACTTACATATAGAACAATGAAAAATTAAGGGTAGAGTTATAATTCAAGCCAAAAATGTTGGCTTGTACATGAATAAAACCAAACTCTCTTTACTTATAGATTCATTAGTACCAGACTACTTTATCATAAAACTTATAGGATAGATTCATAGATTTTCTACCCCAGAAGTTTTCAGAAAATAACCAAATGCCTATCAAAAGTAAAAAAAAAAAACTCTATTCAACTCAACAAAGCCTTGTCCCCATTATTTAGGATCATCTAAATAATTCTTGTTTCAATTCTTTTTTGAAAAGGAACTGAATGTTAAAAGTTGAAAAAGAGCATGGAAAATTAAAATTTCATAGAAGGAATGGAAAACTATATTGAAATTATTACAACATAAGCAATGTGTATTGGAAAAGAGCAAGGAAGAGAGAAAAGAAAGCTGATGCAATGCTACGTTAGATAATCTAAGAGTATAACTACGGGAAGGAGACAATATTACCATTATTATTATTGGTGTGTGTGGTCAAGGACGTTCTATAACACCGCGTAAGTTGCTTGAACAATAGCTGAATTTTCTATCCTTTGCTCATTTATGCATTGGAAATCTTTTTTTGGTCCTAATGCTCTTTACAAATTATTAGTTGAGGGAGATGTTGAGGTAGGCTTTTTACATTATTGGCATTGCGTCCTACAATGGTAAGCTTGACAAGGACTAATCACATTTTCTAGCAACATTCGCGATATTATTCTGTTATGCAAAGTTCTATGTGGGGAGTGGCTTGCAAATATGTGTCTCAATATTTTTTCCTTAGTGTTATAGTAGTTTTTTTTTTTCCAATTTTCATAATTGAGTGTCGGTGAGGAGCCCTCATTAAGGTCTGAGATGGTAGTAAACATGTAAAACTCATCCATTCAAATCCTCTCTGCCCCTAGATCTCACGCTGCTGCAATAAGGATTGCAGGAGAATTACGTGCCCTGTTCTCTGTACACTTTTTGTCTGGCAGTGCTTGAAAGTCAACCCGATTTTGTATATCGCAGGTACGTGTGGAGATACAAGATTTAATTATTCTTTCTCCAGTTTTAATTTCCTTCATATGAGTTGATATTTTAATTTTGCAATTGTAGGTTTATTACCGATTTCTGTCTAGTAGCTGAAATGGAGCTTTGGACTGTTGAAAACTCCAACTATAATTTTCTTCTCTCCAATAGATAATTCTTACATTAGTTTATCCAATTGATTCCAAAATCGTCCTTTAATATATTCCTCCAATCATATTTGGTCGATACTATCAAAACTGTTGTGCTGGCTAATACCACGATCTAAGACCATTCTTCTAACGAAAACTTTCATAAGATGAGCATATTGCAGTACATGTAGTGCCTTCAAATTATTTGGTTTCCCACTCATTTAAATATTGAAACATAATTTCTTCTTCTTTTATTATTATATTCGATACTCGCTCTTGAATACTTTTGACAGGGAACATGTTCAATCATGAAACACTTTCATGGCCAAGATCAATCCAACTGTTCGTCCAAGCAAGTGAATGATAGATTTGTCGCAGAGGCTGCACCATTGTCACCCTCTAATACTGGTCTCATACTGTATGCTGCTTTTTGTTTCTTTTTACTTTAGTTTTACCATTAGTTTTGCAATTTTGGTAAAGTATGGCATTCTTTCAAGAACTGCAAGATATTCAGAGTTGCGTACAACTGAACTGCTCATAGAATTCCATGAGGAAGAAATAAGGATTAGGTATGCTGAGTCTGGATCAACAGGAAAACAAGGGAGAAGTATCTATGAGAGAGGTTTGCATTTATGTTGGCTTAAATTTAGTTTATTGATTAATTGTTTTAATGGGTACCAATATATTGTTACAAGAAAGCTAAGGGAGAAGTATCGTTTCTAGCATTTGAATATCTAATGATTATGACATGGATGGTTCCTTATTTTATTTAATTGCGCCTTTTGATCATGTTTATTCTATGTCCTAGGTATATGGCATATATTATGGACACTAATGAAGAGGAGAGAGTTAAGGTATTTTTCGTGTGTCTAGTTTGGGTCACTTCTTCTCAAAGGAAAAGGAAAAACCAAAAAGGGTCAATTTACTTGCAATGTCTCTCAATACATAGCTTTGATCTAAGAAATGTAATTGCTATTTACATTTTAGTTCTTTCTAGAACATCCTCTTCAAATATAAATCCTAGTTTATTTTAGTTCTTATCATTGATTAGTTTCTATTTCTTTTCTTCCTCAGGTACACCTTATTCTGAAAGAACTAGCGAGGAAATCACTATCAGCAACACAGGTAAACAATCTTCAATTTTTTTTCCCCCAGTGAGATGGATCATCTTTGGTTAGTAATATTTCTTTGCAAAATAATTTAAATATTTTACTACCTAACCTCAACATGTTTATATTTCTACACATTTGGAAGTATTCAAGTTGTTTGGCGCATCTGACATGCATACTTCAGTTAGTTTGAAATATTCATGTAAGCTTATCAATAACTTTAGCAAATTCCTTGTTCTTAAAAAATGTAAATAAAAAATGAGTTTCTTAATTAGGTGAATGATCCTTGTTTATTTAAAAAATGTAAATAACTGGTGTTTCTTTAAAATGTAGAAGTGTATAATCTTCTAATCATTATCTTATTCTACAGGTCCTTCAAAAATATGTAAAGAATTGGATATAAATTCCTGTACCATTTCAGGATAAGTGATAACATACCAGTTGACAAGGATACTAGTTTGAGATTGCAACTTGATATGTCAATTTTTGAAAGTTTTTTGAAAGCAGAATCAAACATTTTGGAAACTTCAAATTTTAATTTTTGTAAAATTTTACTTTTCTATGTACTCATTATGATTTGGGAATGGAGTGTCTTTGATGTGTGGATGTCAATTTTTTTCTTTTTTGTATGATTGGATGACATTTAATTTTTGTGCATTTTTAGCTATCTCAACTTTGATTTTTAGCGACGAAAAAGTGTAGTAGAGAAAGTTATTTGTCTTTTAGCGACCAAATATAGTTGTCGTTAAAAATGTCATTATTTTGTTTTTCACGACCAAATTGGGATATTTTGTGACGAAGTATTAGCGACTAAATGTTTAGTCTTGTAAAATCAAATATTTTGTGACAATATAAAATTGGTCGCTAATTGTCATTTTCAGTGACATTTTCAAAAATTTGTCACTAAAGACTTTTCTAGACGCACTTTTAGTGACTTTTTTAGTGACGAATTTAATTTTGTCACAAAAACTATTTACAGACCAAAATAATGGTTTTAGCGACCAAAATAATTGGTCGCCAAAAGTCTTATATGTTGTAGTGATGGTAGAGCGGTTGATCTTCAGATTTTGTTGGTGGCTGCTGTAAATGCTGTCAATGGCTATGATGACTTTGGCTCTCCCATTGTATCTATAAAAGGGTAGTGAATTGGAGTGGTTCAAGTGTGGCAATCAGAAGAAGAGAGTGTAATCAGAATGTAAACAATAGAGTGAGTGTGAGAGTGAGAGTGTTGTCTCCTCCTCCTCCATTGTTGTAATCTTTGTATTTCTTTCCATATAGTGAAATCCACTGCCCGTAGACGTAGGCGCATTGCCGAACCACGTAAACCTTGTGTTCCTGTTTTCTGTGGGTGTGTTTGGTGTTTGTTTTGGTCTTATAAGCACAACAATATCAGAGCCAATCTTTAACAATTCGAAGGGACAATGCTACTTATGTGAAAGCAAAATTTGTTATAGAAGTTGCAAATCATCCTACTGACCCTAAAGCAGATGAGGTAATGATGCATCCATGGTTCTTTTAAGTACATACTTCGTGAAGAGGCACGAAATGCCAAACATGTAAATACAATTTCATAATACATCTCCTATGTAGATTTTATCCAAGAAAGGAGTTGTTGTACTGCTCGACATTTATGCAAATGCTGGTGGTGTGACTGTGAGTTACTTCAAGTGGGTTTAGGTACACAAACAGCCAGAAAATCTACTCGCGTGTTTTAAAAAATGCAATTATTAAGTTCATGACATAATTTGATATCTACCTTTCTCTTTGTACTGCTGAACATTCAAGGGTTCATGTGGGATAAGGAAAAAGTGAACCATGAGCTTGAGAAGTACATGAGGAGAGCATTTCATGAAATCAAGGTGATGTGCAGTACCCATGGATGCAACCTTCGTATGGGTGCATTCACTTTGGGAGTGAGCTGAGTTGCAAGTGCAACCCTCTTGAGGGGTTGGGAAGCATAACTCATATAATTCCTCAATAATAAGGAAGAGATGACGATGAAAGTTTGTCGCTTTTTTTTTCTTCTGTGTTTTTTCTCTAATAGTCAATGGCATTCAGTAGGTGTTACTCTAGTGTTGTTATTAGATAGTACCAGTTATAAAGCTCTGATACCATATGAGGTGCTCACTAAAGGTTAAGGCTAGCACGTCTGTCAACGACTTACGGGCATCAAACGGTGTACACGCAATCTCTGCTACACGACCTAATCCCTACGCGACTTGAGTGACGTCCCACTAACCCTATACCATTAATTAACCTTACACAAGCACAAACCCAAGAATAAACATTAATATAATACAAGTATAAATTAAATAAATTATGCATATATGATCACAATACAACCATGACAGAACAACAACAAGAAAATACCGTAGAAATACCACGAACCAATTCAGTAACGACAGTAGGAAATACAGTTTCCTCTCTAGCCGAAGCCGCTGAATTAGTAGCATACCAGGAAGTTAAGGAAGCCTTAGATAAATGGACTATCCCATCCGTAGATCCACACACCATTTATAGAAAAGGACGTTTTAACTTTTTGAGTAAAACGATAATCAAGACCTTTGAACATGCGTCTTGCATACAGAATAATGATGAAATAATCAGACTAATTCACATAAATGATTTTATTCCATTTTTAAAACAGTATAAGTACATCCATATAGGTTTAGTACAAATTGCTTTTAAACCTTTGGCCCTTCTTGGTCAAAATACCAGTATTCAATGCACCCTTAGGGATGGTAGATGCCTTAACTGGCGAGCATCTCTTATGGGAGCCATTGAGACTAGTCTGTCTCATGGACCAGTACACTTTGATATTTATCCGAACTTGAGCGTTGCTTTGTGCGATGATAATTTATCTGATGTATTGGAATTAAGAGTTCTTACTCATGATTATGAGTATAAACCAAGAACACCCCCTTTTTCAGTTCATTCCCGAATTTGCATAAAGGCTTTAACAACTTTAAATCCTTATGTCAAAAAGAAAACTGAAACAGGTCAAACAGTATTAATTGAAACTAATCTTTACAGTAGCCAAGTAGCCGTACCTAAGTTAATCCCATGGAAGGATATAACTTTTCCGGACCAATGGCATATCCCTAATGCTGTCCCTCCAAAACCGTTAATTCAACATAACATCGATGATGTTATCCAGACTAGGGAAGGTAATGTTTACCTTCAATTCCAGAAACCTTTGCTTACCAGAAGTATGTCTTCTAATGCCAGTTTTAGAACAGCACCTAGAAGTTTTTCAAACAATAGTTTTAGATCTGCTCCTCCTTATAGAGTAGACCTTCCAGAATCCAGTTGACAGTCAGTTGATCAGATACCCACTCAACGATAGCTTGACTCTATTTTACAACAGATACCTTCTAGACCTCCTAGTAGACCACCTAGTGATCCACAGGAAGATCCCATGACTTCAGAAATCCAAGGAATCCGTTTATCCCAAAACAGAATTCCTCATGGAGTTTATATAACACCTCCAGCACCTCCACCAGATAGCCCAACGACCAGTGATATGAATTTTGAAATTTAATGGATTTTACACCAGGAAGTGAAAATAGAAAAATAATAAATCAGGAATTTAACCAGGAAAAACATAAAGAATTTAGAAAATGGTATTTTACCAGTCATACTCCTGAACAGTTAGAAAATTACAAAACTCAATTTTATCAACATCTTGAGCTACATCAGAAGATTCTACCATTTGTAGAATGGTACCAAACTGTTAGCCAACCCCAGTTACATGTTATTGAAGATCAATACAAAACCTGGACTACAACTGAAGGACAAGCTATTCATGCTTTACACCCGCCGCCTCAAGCACTAGAGCTAGCTCCTAATGGTGAGACTACTCGTCAACCCTTATTAGCTACTGCCTATATAGATGCTCAATCAGGAAAGTTTACCAAAACATAAGGATTAATGGTTAAACAGAATAATTATACTAATTTAATCTGTCAAACCATGAGTAAACAATTGACCAGAATTGAAGAAGTTGTTTCTACTTTCAAGGATAGAACGTTAGCTTTACCAGTCACCGGATCTGCTGCTCTCCATCCAGTATCCATTAAACCTCCGTTAGAGATTAGTAAATTTAAGTTAAAAGCCTCTAACACAGAGTTTATGGACACCCTATTACAGAAGATGCAAACATTAAATGTTCGTCCTCCTGCATCTCAGCCACCTGGACAATCTAGTGGATCGATCCAGATGCTTAGAGCTGAATCACCAGTTGAAGATGATGATCTTTCTCCAAATCAAATCCATGAAATTCAAATGAATTTCCAAGAACCCTCATCCGTTAATAAATTACATTCGTATAGTTCCTTCCGACCTTCGATGTTACCACCTACCCGGAACTATTACGCCAGACCGACTCCTCCTGATCTTCTTTATGAAGAAACTTATATTAATGACCAGGGAAGCTATCATGGCAAAACCATCTATGAATGGAATATAGATGGTGAATCTGAATATGGAATTTATAAGAAGTTACATCAGAAGTTAATGTATGCAACCGTATGTCGTCAGTATAGCAACAACGACCAAGCCATTGCTAAGTTTATTATTAATGGTTTTACAAGCGCCCTTAAAGGATGGTGGGATAATGTTCTCACTCTTACCCAACAGTTAGAGATTCTTAATTCCGTCAAAGTCGAAGTAGATCCAACTACTAATCAGCCTGTCCAACAGCAGGATGCTGTTTATACCCTTATCCAGACTATCATCCTCCATTTTGTTGGCACCAGTACTAGTACTCATGATTGTAGTCGTGAGCTTTTACAGAATCTTCGTTGTCCATCGCTTACCCATTTTCGATGGTACAAAGATGTTTTCTTGCTTAAGGTCATGCAACGACCTGATGCTAACAGTACCCATTGGAAAGCCAAATTTGTTGACGGCCTTCCTACCCTTTTCGCCGAACGCGTTAGGAAAAAACTTCGGGACCGCCATGACCGGATGTCTATTCCTTACGAACAGTATACTTATGGACAATTGTGTTCCATAATTACCGATGAAGGACTTTCTCTGTGTAATGACCTTAAACTTCATTACCAGATGAAACAACAGAATTTAACAGGAAGAAAAGAATTAGGTGAATTTTGTGACCAATTTGCCTACGAACCAGCCATTAAATATCCAGGAAAACCTAGACAGGTTTCTCGTAAAAAATCTTCTGAGCCTTTCCGAAAAAAGTCTCATAACGCAAACCACCAAAAAGTTTTATCCAAAGAAATCTACCAGTAAATCCATAAGAAAAAATAAATCAGAAGTAAAATGCTATAAATGTGGCCAAACAGGACATTATGCTAATAGATGCAAATCAAAAGCTAAATCCAAGGTTAATGAATTAAATCTTGATTTAGGCATTAAAGAACAGATAATTCAAGCCCTTGAAGCCGAAGAAAATTCATCTGATGAAGAAACCCCTTCTGACGAAGAAATTAATCAGTTATATTCCACTTCCACCAGTGAAGAAGAACCAGACGCGTCTTGTCCCTGTAGTACTAATCAGGAGCATATATCAGAAATTAATTATTGGCAATCAATCGTTGAAATGAACGGTTTACACTTAGGTGAACCCAGCAGTATTAATGTTTTAACAGATACTCAAAAGGATATGCTTGCAGTTGCAGACCAAATCCAAGACCCGGAAATTAAAATAAAATATTTAAAAATGTGTTATGAACACCAACAGACAATACAGGAGACTCCTCCTATACCCGATTATGCTTACAGTCTTAAAAATGTAATTAACAGGATCCAATCTAAACCTATTTTAGAACAACCGACAACACTCCAGGATTTAAAAATGGAAATTAACATTTTAAAAACCGAAGTAAAACATTTGCAAACCGCAAGTGAAGAAAACACTAAAGATATTAAAAATCTTCGCCAATAGCTAACACAACAAATAGAAAACACTAAACAAAAATCTAAATCCCAATCTGAACCTCAACCTGAACCTTCTACCCTGTATTTATTACTTGTAAGCCAAGTAACCTTTCATAAATGGTATATTAAAATTTCATTTTTAATAAAATCTGATTTCATGATTAAAGATGCTATTGCTTTAGTCGATAGTGGTGCAGATATGAACTGTATCCAAGAAGGTATAGTTCCAACCAGGTATTTTGAAAAGACTACCCAGAGTCTAACCAGTGCTAGTGGAAATTCTCTCCAAATCAGGTATAAAGTTCCAGAAGCCTATATTTGTAACAAAGATCTTTGTCTTCCAACATCTTTTGTTTTAGTCAAAAATCTTGCTACGAATATCATCTTAGGCACTCCCTTTTTGTGTCTCTTGATGCCTATCCAGAAAATAGACCAAACAGGAATTTATTCCCAATTGCAAGGAAAATCAGTAATTTTTGAATTTATCACTCAACCGTATACCAAAGAATTAGATCAAATTAGGGATCTAGTTACTTGTAAACAGAATCAAATAAATTTGTTACAAAAAGAAGTTCACTTTTTAACAACGGAACAACGGTTACAGCAACCATCTTTTCAACAGAAAATTAAATTAATTGAATCAGAATTTCAAACAGAAGTTTGTGGCAATGTTCCTAATGCTTTTTGGAACCGCAAAAAGTACACTGTCACATTACCCTATGAACTGGATTTTGATGAAAAATATATTCCAAACCGAGCGCGACCTAGCCAAATGAAAAAGGAATATATGGAATTATGTAAAATAGAAATTCAAAATCTTCTTGATAAAAAATTAATCCGAGCAAGTCACCCCCCGTGGAGTTGTACCGCGTTTTATGTAAATAAAAATGCTGAAATTGAGAGAGGCATTCCCCGCCTTGTAATCAATTATAAACCGTTAAATGATAAATTAAAATGGATTCGATATCCAATTCCGAACAAAAAAGATCTTTTGGATCATCTACAGGATGCAATTATTTTTTCTAAATTCGACCTTAAATCAGGATATTGGCAAATTGAAATTGCTGAACAGGATCGGTACAAAACTGCTTTTACTGTACCCTTTGGGCATTATGAATGGAATGTTATGCCATTTGGTTTAAAGAATGCCCCATAAGAATTCCAACATATCATGAATGATATTTTTAATCCATATACAGAATTTACTCTTTCATATATTGATGATGTTTTAATTTTTTCTTCATCAATTGACCAGCATGTTAAACATCTTAATATTTTTAAGAATGTTATCATCAGAAATGGTTTAGTTATTTCTGCCCCAAAAATGCAGTTATTTCAAACAATTATCCGATATTTAGGTCATAATATTTCCAATGGTAGTATTATACCTATCAACCGTAGCATGGAGTTTGCTTCTAAATTTCCTGATGAAATTAAAGACAAAACTCAATTACAGAGATTCTTAGGTAGTTTAAATTATGTTTGCGATTATTATCATAATTTATCTGCCGATGCTAACATTTTGTATACTAGGTTAAGGAAGAATCCTCCACCATGGTCTCCAAAACATACTTTAGCAGTACAACGTATCAAGGCTAAAGTCCAACAGTTACCTTGTTTACAGTAACCAAATCCAAATTGGAAGAAAATTGTTGAAACTGATGCTTCCAATGAAGGTTTTGGTGGTATTTTAAAACAGTTTAATCCCAAAACCCAGAAAGAAGAATTATTACGTTTTCATTCTGGTCATTGGAATCAAGCGGCTTTAAATTATCCGACTATTAAACAGGAATGTTTAGCCATTGTAAAATGTGTTATTAAATTTCAGGATGATCTATTAAATCAGCATTTTCTCATCAGAGTTGATTGCTCTGCTGTAAAATAGATATTTAAGCAGGATGTTAAAAACCTAGCTTCTAAACAGATATTCTTAACATGGCAGAGTTATTTATCTAATTTTGATTTTGATATTGAATATATTAAAGGAGAAACTAACTCTGTGCCTGATTTTCTCACCCGTGAATATTTACAGAAATCAGTAAATGACCAGTAAAGGCCAGCGTGGGCGTGGTCGTGGCCGGGGTAATAACCCTCGCTATGATCCATCAGAATTTCCTCCTCTGAGAGGACAAACCAGTAATCCCTCGGCTAATGATGTTCTCCTTAGGCCGGAAGATCCGTATACTCCTAACAGTCTTACAGAGGAAACAGTCCTCTGGATCGAATCCGCCGATGAACAATGGATGTCAGATCCATGGGAGATCAAACGCCGTTATCTTACTACACAGCAATCTCCCCCTCATTTTGACCAGTACCACTACATCTATGAGCAGATGTTAACAGAAACTGGGGCTGTTGAAATCAAGCATACCTTGCATGATATCAACAAATCTACTAGCCCTATCCAGTATAGTAAAATTGTTATCCGTCACATTATGCCCATTTCTACTTGGGGTCACCCGCATACGACCCGAGATCTTGATCTTCGGAACAAACAGACTAAATATTCTTACTAGGATTACATTGATGTGTTTACCCAGGTCTTTTACTATCAGAATCCAGTCAAGAATCATTCTTGGTTCATCCGTGTTCTCCCTGATGTCCTTAAAAACGATGTCCCAAATTGGTTCCTCGTTTGGTGGGATAAATTTGGTCTTTCTTTAGACATTTTACCAGAAACTGTTCGAACAGCATATAATGAATGGCATGTGGCCTATTCCCGTGCATATTCATTTTTAAATAAAAACAGGGATTTATCCATCAGTAAATCTGTAGTTCACTTCAGTATCCGTTTTAGCATCCCATGGATATGGAAGTGGGACTTTGCTTGTGATTATCAGAATAAAGTCCCTAGACTAAAAAGAATATTTTTTGTCAAATGGTGGGATAAAACGGATCTTAAGGATCTTCTCCAGAAAATTCACCAGCATACCCAAGCTTGTTGGGAATCAGTTAAGCAACCTGCCCTTCCGGCTCCTAATCCAGTTACTAATCCTTTTTTGCAAATCCAAAAGGAATTAAAACAGAAGTATCCGCAGCTGTCAGACAATGAGTTAATCGTCAAAAGCATGGATTATCTCAAGGATCAGTTCCTTCAATCTGTTGGCCAGAATGATGACGTCTCCATGAGGTCAGGTACCAGCCAGACTCCATCAGAACCTGAAAGTGATCCAGCCGAACACGTGCTCGCTGGAGAATCACAGGATCCAGAAGATGATAATGATGAACCCCACCTTGGAGATTTTTGGGATTCTTTAACCGCTATTATTGCAGATAAGATGTCCAAGGACAAAAACAGTAAAGGCAAGGGCCCTGTTGAGTAGGCGTCAGCATAACAGACAAAAAACTTTTGAAAAAGCAAAGATTCGTTCCAGTCAAAAGTACTCCAAGAAAAAGGAGAAGAATTATGTTGCTCCCCACACCGCCAAAGCTGAAGAGAAGAAGATAAGATGGAAATCTGTCGGTCCTCTTGAAGTTTGCCATCTGTCAACCTGTAATAATAAATCTTATCTTTTTCGTTCTATAAAAGGGATCTCCTCACCCTTGTTGAGGTAGACTTAGATTTTCAGTTTTATGCTCTCTCTCCCTCTTATGTAATATCTCTCCAACCTCTCTTGTAAAATATTCGTACTTCCTTAATAAAATTTTCTTTTGATGTATGCCCTCTGTTAATCTATTAGAACAGTTATTAACATATTTCGAATTTTGGCAACACCAGAAACTTAACTATCTTAATACACCCGTAGATCTCTACACTCAACAGTACATAGCCGAACGTATAGCCGAGTGTGATCAGAGGATAGCAGAGTTGCAGGTACTGATCAACGAGCAGATCTGTGCGTGGGCGGCCAGGAGGCCTCCCCCTCCTCCACAACAGTAAGGTAAATGGGATCATATATGCTGTAATTTGTTTTCTTTATACATGTATTATGCTAATGTTTATTCTTGGGTTTGTGCTTGTGTAAGGTTAATTAATGGTATAGGGTTAGTGGGACGTCACTCAAGTCGCGTAGGGATTAGGTCGTGTAGCAGAGATTGCGTGTAGACCGTTTGATGCCCGTAAGTCGTTGACAGACGTGCTAGCCTTAACCTTTAGTGAGCACCTCATATGGTATCAGAGCCAAGTTTAAAGGTTAATATAATACAAGTATAAATTAAATAAATTAGGCATATATGATCACAATACAACCATGACAGAACAACAACATGAAAATACCGTAGAAATACCAGGAACCAATTCAGTAACGACAGTAGGAAATACAGTTTCCTCTCTAGCCGAAGCCGCTGAATTAGTAGCATACCAGGAAGTTAAGGAAGCCTTAGATAAATGGACTATCCCATCCGTAGATCCACACACCATTTACAGAAAAGGACGTTTTAACTTTTTGAGTAAAACGATAATCAAGACCTTCGAACATTCGTCTTGCATACAGAATAATGATGAAATAATCAGACTAATTCACATAAATGATTTTATTCCGTTTTTAAAACAGTATAAGTACATCCATATAGGTTTAGTACAACTTGCTTTTAAACCTTTGACCCTTCTTGGTCAAAATACCAGTATTCAGTGCACCCTTAGGGATGGTAGATGCCTTAACTGGCGAGCATCTCTTATGGGAGCCATTGAGACTAGTCTGTCTCTTGGACCAGTACACTTTGATATTTATCCGAACTTGAGCGTTGCTTTATGCAATGCTAATTTATCTGATGTATTGGAATTAAGAGTTCTTACTCATGGTTATGAGTATAAACCAGGAACACCCCCTTTTTCAGTTCATTCCCGAATTTGCATAAAGGCTTTAACAACTTTAAATCCTTATGTCAAAAAGAAAACTGAAACAGGTCAAACAGTATTAATTGAAACTAATCTTTACAGTAGCCAAGTAGCCGTACCTAAGTTAATCCCATGGAAGGATATAACTTTTCCGGACCAATGGCACATTCCTAATGCTGTCCCTCCAAAACCGTTAATTCAACATAACATCGATGATGTTATCCAGACTAGGGAAGGTAATGTTTACCTTCAATTCCAGAAACCTTTGCTTACCAGAAGTATGTCTTCTGATGCCAGTTTTAGAACAGCACCTAGAAGTTTTTCAAACAATAGTTTTAGATCTGCTCCTCCTTATAGAGTAGACCTTCCAGAATCCAGTCGACAGTCAGTTGATCAGATACCCACTCAACGACAGCTTGACTCTATTTTATAACAGATACCTTCTAGACCTCCTAGTAGACCACCTAGTGATCCACAGGAAGATCCCATGACTTCAGAAATCCAAGGAATCCGTTTATCCCAAAACAGAATTCCTCATGGAGTTTATATAACACCTCCAGCACCTCCACCAGATAGCCCAACGGCCAGTGATATGAATTTTGAAATTTAATGGATTTTACACCAGAAAGTGAAAATAGAAAAATAATAAATCAGGAATTTAACCAGGAAAAACATAAAGAATTTAGAAAATGGTATTTTACTAGTCATACTCCTGAACAGTTAGAAAATTATTAAACTCAATTTTATCAACATCTTGAGCTACATCAGAAGATTCTACCATTTGTAGAATGGTACCAAACCGTTAGCCAACCCCAGTTACATGCTATTGAAGATCAATACAAAACCTGGACTACAACTGAAGGACAAGCTATTCATGCTTTACATCCGCCTCCTCAAGCACTAGAGCTAGCTCCTAATGGTGAGACTACTCGTCAACCCTTATTAGCTACTGCCTATATAGATGCTCAATCAGGAAAGTTTACCAAAACATAAGGATTAATGGTTAAACAGAATAATTATACTAATTTAATCTGTCAAACCATGAGTAAACAATTGACCAGAATTGAAGAAGCTGTTTCTACTTTCAAGGATAGAACGTTAGCTTTACCAGTCACCGGATCTGCTGCTCTCTATCCAGTATCCATTAAACCTCCGTTAGAGATTAGTAACTTTAAGTTAAAAGCCTCTAACACAGAGTTTATGGACACCCTATTACAGAAGATGCAAACATTAAATGTTCATCCTCCTGCATCTCAGCCACCTGGACAATCTAGTGGATCAATCCAGATGCTTAGAGCTGAATCACCAGTTGAAGATGATGATCTGTCTCCAAATCAAATCCATGAAATTCAAATGAATTTCCAAGAACCCTCATCCGTTAATAAATTACATTCGTATAGTTCCTCCCGACCTTCGATGTTACCACCTACCCGGAACTATTACGCCAGACCGACTCCTTCTGATCTTCTTTATGAAGAAACTTATATTAATGACCAGGGAAGCTATCATGGCAAAACCATCTATGAATGGAATATAGATGGTGAATCTGAATATGGAATTTATAAGAAGTTACATCAGATGTTAATGTATGCAACCGTATGTCGTCAGTATAGCAGCAACGACCACGCCATTGCTAAGTTTATTATTAATGGTTTTACAGGCGCCCTTAAAGGATGGTGGGATAATGTTCTCACTCTTACCCAACAGTTAGAGATTCTTAATTCCATCAAAGTCGAAGTAGATCCAACTACTAATTAGCCTGTCCAACAGCAAGATGCTGTTTATACCCTTATCCAAACTATCATCCTCTATTTTGTTGGCACCAGTACTAGTACTCATGATCGTAGTCGTGAGCTTTTACAAAATCTTCGTTGTCCATCGCTTTCGATGGTACAAAGATGTTTTCTTGCTTAAGGTCATGCAACGACCTGATGCTAACAGTACCCATTGGAAAGCCAAATTTGTTGACGGCCTTCCTACCCTTTTCGCCAAACGCGTTAGGAAAAAACTTCGGGACCGCCATGACCGGATGTCTATTCCTTACGAACAGTATACTTATGGACAATTGTGTTCCATAATTACCGATGAAGGACTTTCTCTGTGTAATGACCTCAAACTTCATTACCAGATGAAACAACAGAATTTAACAGGAAGAAAAGAATTAGGTGAATTTTGTGACCAATTTGCCTACGAACCAGCCATTAAATATCCAGGAAAACCTAGACAGGTTTCTCGTAAGAAATCTTCTAAGCCTTTCCGAAAAAAGTCTCATAACGCAAACCACCAAGAAGTTTTATCCAAAGAAATCTACCAGTAAATCCACAAGAAAAAATAAATCAGAAGTAAAATGCTATAAATGTGGCCAAACAGGACATTATGCTAATAGATGCAAATCAAAAGCTAAATCCAAGGTTAATGAATTAAATCTTGATTTAGGCATTAAAGAACAGATAATTCAAGCTCTTGAAACTGAAGAAAATTCATCTGATGAAGAAACCCCTTCCGAAGAAGAAATTAATCAGTTATACTCCACTTCAACTAGTGAAGAAGAACCAGAAGAATCTTGTCCCTGTAGTTCTAATCAGGAACACATATCAGAAATTAATTATTGGAAATCAATCGTTGAAATGAATGGTTTACATTTAGGTGAACCTAACAGTATAAATGTGTTAACAGATACACAAAAGGATATGCTTGCTGTTGCAGATCAAATCCAAGACCCGGAAATCAAAATCAAATATTTAAAAATGTGTTATGAACATCAACAGACAATTCAGGATACTCCTCCTATACCAGATTATGCTTACAGCCTTAAAAATGTAATTAACAGAATTCAAACCAAACCTCTTTTAGAACAACCAACAACCCTCCAGGATTTAAAAATGGAAATTAACATTTTAAAAACAGAAGTCAAACATTTGCAAACTGCAAGTGAAGCAAATACAAGAGACATTAAAAATCTTCGCCAACAGTTAAAACAACAAACAGAAAGCACCATTAAAATTAATGAACAAAAAACTGAACAAAAATCAGTACCAGAATCCTCTACTCCGTATTTGTTACTTGTAAACCAAGTAACCTTTCAGAAATGGTATATTAAAATTTCATTTTTAATAAAACCAGATTTCATGATTAAAGATGCTATTGCCTTAGTTGACAGTGGTGCAGATATGAACTGTATCCAAGAAGGTATAGTTCCTACCAGATATTTTGAAAAAACTACCCAAAGCTTAACCAGTGCCAGTGGAAATTCTCTTCAAATCAGGTATAAAGTTCCCGAAGCATATATTTGTAACCAAGATTTATGTCTTCCAACATCTTTTGTTTTAGTCAAAAATCTTGCTACAAATATCATATTAGGCACGCCATTTTTGTGTCTTTTGATGCCAATCCAGAAAATAGACCAAACAGGAATTTATTCTCAATTACAAGGACAAACAATAATTTTTGAATTCATCACCCAACCGTATACAAAAGAATTAGATCAGATTAGGGATCTAGTTACTTGTAAACAGAATCAAATAAATTTGTTACAAAAAGAAGTTCATTTTTTAACAACAAAACAAAGGTTACAGCAACCATCTTTTCAACAGAAAATTAAATTAATTGAATCAGAATTTCAAACAGAAGTATGTGGTAATGTCCCTAATGCTTTTTGGAATCGCAAAAAGTATACTGTCACATTACCCTATGAACCAGATTTTGATGAAAAATATATTCCAACCCGAGCTCGTCCTAGCCAAATGAAAAAGGAATATATGGAAATGTGTAAAACAGAAATTCGAAATCTTCTTGACAAAAAATTAATCCGACCTAGTCACTCCCCGTGGAGTTGTACCGCTTTTTATGTCAATAAAAATGCTGAAATTGAAAGAGGCATTCCCCGCCTTGTAATCAATTATAAACCGTTAAATGATAAATTAAAATGGATTAGGTATCCAATTCTGAATAAAAAAGATCTTTTGGATCGATTACAGGATGCGATCATTTTTTCGAAATTTGATCTTAAATCAGGATATTGGCAAATTGAAATTGCTGAACAGGATCGATATAAAACTGCTTTTACAGTACCCTTTGGGCATTACGAATGGAATGTTATGCCATTTGGCTTAAAAAATGCCCCATCAGAATTCCAACATATCATGAATGATATTTTTAATCCATTTACAGAATTTACTCTCTCTTATATTGATGATGTTTTAATTTTTTCCTCATCAATTGACTAGCATATTAAACATCTTAATATATTTAAGAATGTTATCATCAGAAATGGTTTAGTTATTTCTGCCCCAAAGATGCAGTTATTTCAAACAACTATCAGATATTTAGGTCATAATATTTCCAATGGTAGTATTATACCTATCAACCGTAGCATGGAGTTTGCTTCTAAATTTCCTGATGAAATTAAAGACAAAACTCAATTACAGCGATTTTTAGGCAGTCTTAATTATGTTCGTGATTATTATCATAATTTATCTGCCGATGCTAACATTTTATATACCAGGTTAAGGAAGAACCCTCCACCTTGGTCTCCAGAACATACTTTAGCAGTTCAACGTATAAAGGCTAAAGTCCAACAGTTGCCATGCTTACAGTTACCAAACCCTAATTGGAAGAAAATTGTTGAAACTGATGCTTCCAATGAAGGCTTTGGTGGTATTTTAAAACAGTTTAATCCCAAAAGCCAGAAAGAAGAATTATTACGTTTTCATTCTGGACATTGGAATCAAGCTGCTTTAAACTATCCGACAATTAAACAGGAATGTTTAGCCATTGTAAAATGTGTTATTAAATTTCAGGATGATTTATTAAACCAGCATTTTCTCATCAGAGTTGATTGCTCTCCTGCTAAACAGATATTTAAGCAGGATGTTAAAAACCTTGCTTCTAAACAGATATTTGTAACATGGCAGAGTTATTTATCCAATTTTGATTTTGATATTGAATATATTAAAGAAGAAACAAACTCTTTGCCTGATTTTCTTACCCGTGAATATTTACAGAAATCCGTAAATGACCAGTAAAGGCCAGCGTGGGCGTGGTCGTGGCAGGGGTAATAACCCTCGCTATGATCCATCAGAATTTCCTCCCCTGAGAGGACAAACCAGTAATCCCTCGGCTAAGGATGTTCTTCTTAGGCTGGAAGATCCGTATACTCCAAACAGTCTTACAGAGGAAACTGTCCTCTGGATCGAATCTGCAGATGAGCAATGGATGTCAGATCCATGGGAGATCAAACGTCGTTATCTCACTACACAGCAATCTCCCCCTCATTTTGACCAGTACAGATACATCTATGAACAGATGTTAACAGAAACTGGGGCTGTTGAAATCAAGCATACTCTGCATGATATCAACAAATCTGCTAGCCCTATCCAATATAGTAAAATTGTTATCCGGCACATTATGTCCATCTCGACTTGGGGCATTCACCCGCATACAACCAGGGATCTTGATCTCCGAAACAAATAGACTAAATATTCTTACCGGGATTACATTGATGCATTTACCCAGGTGTTTTACTATCAGAATCCGATCAAGAATCATTCTTGGTTTATCCGTGTTCTCCCTGATGTCCTCAAAAACGATGTTCCAAATTGGTTCCTCGTTTGGTGGGATAAATTCGGTCTTTCTTTAGACATTTTACCAGAAAATGTTCGAACAGCATACAATGAATGGCATGTGGCTTATTCTCGTGCACATTCATTTATATGGTATCATATGCTCTGATACCATATAAGGTGCTTACTAACGATTACGGCTAGCACGTCTGTCAACGACTTACGGGCATCAAACGGTCAACCGCACTCTCTGCAACACGACCTAATCCCTACGCGACTTGGGTGACGTCCCACTAATCCTATACCATTAATTAACCTTACACAAGCACAAACCCAAGAATAAACATTAGCATAATACATGTATAAAGAAAACAAATTACAGCATATATGATCCCATTTACCTTACTGTTGTGGAGGAGGGGGAGGCCTCCTGGCCGCCCACGCACAGATCTGCTCGTTGATCAGCACCTGCAACTCTGCTATCCTCTGATCACACTCGGCTATACGTTCGGCTATGTACTGTTGAGTGTAGAGATCTACGGGTGTATTAAGATAGTTATGTTTCTGGTGTTGCCAAAATTCGAAATATGTTAATAACTGTTCTAATAGATTAACAGAGGGCATACATCAAAAGAAAATTTTATTAAGGAAGTACGAATATTTTACAAGAGAGGTTGGAGAGATATTACATAAGAGGGAGAGAGAGCATAAAATTGAAAATCTAAGTCTACCTCAACAAGGGTGAGGAGATCCCTTTTATAGAACGAAAAAGATAAGATTTATTATTACAGGTTGACAGATGGCAAACTTCAAGAGGACCGACAGATTTCCATCTTATCTTCTTATCTTCAGCTTTGGCGGTGTGGGGAGCAACATAATTCTTCTCCTTTTTCCTGGAGTACTTTTGACTGGAACGAATCTTTGCTTTTTCAAAAGTTTTTTGTCTGTTATGCCGACGCCTACTCAACAGGGCCCTTGCCTTTACTGTTTTTGTCCTTGGACATCTTATCTGCAATAATAGCGGTTAAAGAATCCCAAAAATCTCCAAGGTGGGGTTCATCATTATCATCTTCTGGATCCTGTGATTCTCCAGCGAGCACGTGTTCGGCTGGATCACTTTCAGGTTCTGATGGAGTCTGGCTGGTACCTGACCTCATGGAGACGTCATCATTCTGGCCAACAGATTGAAGGAACTGATCCTTGAGATAATCCATGCTTTTGACGATTAACTCACTGTCTGACAGCTGCGGATACTTTTGTTTTAATTCCTTTTGGATTTGCAAAAAAGGATTAGTAACTGGATTAGGAGCCAGAAGGGCAGGTTGCTTAACTGATTCCCAACAAGCTTGGGTATACTGGTGAATTTTCTAGAGAAGATCCTTAAGATCCATTTTATCCCACCATTTGACAAAAAATATTCTTTTTAGTCTAGGGACTTTATTCTGATAATCACAAGCGAAGTCCCACTTCCATATCCATGGCATGCTAAAACGGATACTGAAGTGAACTACAGATTTACTGATGGATAAATCCCTGTTTTTATTTTAAAATGAATATGCACGGGAATAGGCCACATGCCATTCATTATATGCTGTTCGAACAGTTTCTGGTAAAATGTCTAAAGAAAGACCAAATTTATCCCACCAAACGAGGAACCAATTTGGGACATCGTTTTTAAGGACATCAGGGAGAACACGGATGAACCAAGAATGATTCTTGATTGGATTCTGATAGTAAAAGACCTGGATAAACGCATCAATGTAATCCCAGTAAGAATATTTAGTCTGTTTGTTCCGAAGATCAAGATCTCGGGTCGTATGCGGGTGACCCCAAGTAGAAATGGGCATAATGTGACGGATAACAATTTTACTATACTGGATAGGGCTAGCAGATTTGTTGATATCATGCAAGGTATGCTTGATTTCAACAGCCCCAGTTTCTGTTAACATCTGCTCATAGATGTAGCGGTACTGGTCAAAATGAGGGGGAGATTGCTGTGTAGTAAGATAACAGCGTTTGATCTCCCATGGATCTGACATCCATTGTTCATCGGCGGATTCGATCCAGAGGACTGTTTCCTCTGTAAGACTGTTAGGAGTATACGGATCTTCCGGCCTAAGGAGAACATCCTTAGCCGAGGGATTACTGGTTTGTCCTCTCAGAGGAGGAAATTCTGATGGATCATAGCGAGGGTTATTACCCCGGCCACGACCACGCCCACGCTGGCCTTTACTGGTCATTTACTGATTTCTGTAAATATTCATGGGTGAGAAAATCAGGCAAAGAGTTAGTTTCTCCTTTAATATATTCAATATCAAAATCAAAATTAGATAAATAACTCTGCCATGTTAAGAATATCTGTTTAGAAGCTAGGTTTTTAACATCCTGCTTAAATATCTGTTTTGCAGCAGAGCAATCAACTCTGATGAGAAAATGCTGATTTAATAGATCATCCTAAAATTTAATAACACATTTTACAATGGCTAAACATTCCTGTTTAATAGTCGGATAATTTAAAGCAGCTTGATTCCAATGACCAGAATGAAAACGTAATAATTCTTCTTTCTGGGTTTTGGGATTAAACTGTTTTAAAATACCACCAAAACCTTCATTGGAAGCATCAGTTTCAACAATTTTCTTCCAATTGGGGTTTGGTAACTGTAAACAAGGTAACTGTTGGACTTTAGCCTTGATACGTTGTACTGCTAAAGTATGTTCTGGAGACCATGGTGGAGGATTCTTCCTTAACCTGGTATACAAAATGTTAGCATCGGCAGATAAATTATGATAATAATCGCAAACATAATTTAAACTACCTAAGAATCTCTGTAATTGAGTTTTGTCTTTAATTTCATCAGGAAATTTAGAAGCAAACTCCATGCTACGGTTGATAGGTATAATACTACCATTGGAAATATTATGACCTAAATATCGGATAGTTGTTTGAAATAACTGCATTTTTGGGGCAGAAATAACTAAACCATTTCTGATGATAACATTCTTAAAAATATTAAGATGTTTAACATGCTGGTCAATTGATGAAGAAAACATTAAAACATCATCAATATATGAAAGAGTAAATTCTGTATATGGATTAAAAATATCATTCATGATATGTTGGAATTCTGATGGGGCATTCTTTAAACCAAATGGCATAACATTCCATTCATAATGCCCAAAGGGTACAGTAAAAGCAGTTTTGTACCGATCCTGTTCAGCAATTTCAATTTGCCAATATCCTGATTTAAGGTCGAATTTAGAAAAAATAATTGCATCCTGTAGACGATCCAAAAGATCTTTTTTGTTCAGAATTGGATATCGAATCCATTTTAATTTATCATTTAACGGTTTATAATTGATTACAAGGCGGGGAATGCCTCTCTCAATTTCAGCATTTTTATTTACATAAAACGCGGTACAACTCCACGGGGGGTGACTTGGTCGGATTAATTTTTTATCAAGAAGATTTTGAATTTCTATTTTACATAATTCCATATATTCCTTTTTCATTTGGCTAGGTCGCGCTCGGTTTGGAATATATTTTTCATCAAAATCCGGTTCATAGGGTAATGTGACAGTGTACTTTTTGCGGTTCCAAAAAGCATTAGGAACATTACCACAAACTTCTGTTTGAAATTCTGATTCAATTAATTTAATTTTCTGTTGAAAAGATGGTTGCTGTAACCGTTGTTCCGTTGTTAAAAAGTGAACTTCTTTTTGTAACAAATTTATTTGATTCTGTTTACAAGTAACTAGATCCCTAATTTGATCTAATTCTTTGGTATACGGTTGAGTGATAAATTCAAAAATTACTGATTTTCCTTGCAATTGGGAATAAATTCCTGTTTGGTCTATTTTCTGGATAGGCATCAAGAGACACAAAAAGGGAGTGCCTAAGATGATATTCGTAGAAAGATTTTTGACTAAAACAAAAGATGTTGGAAGACAAAGATCTTTGTTACAAATATAGGCTTCTGGAACTTTATACCTGATTTGGAGAGAATTTCCACTAGCACTGGTTAGACTCTGGGTAGTCTTTTCAAAATACCTGGTTGGAACTATACCTTCTTGGATACAGTTCATATCTGCACCACTATCGACTAAAGCAATAGCATCTTTAATCATGAAATCAGGTTTTATTAAAAATGAAATTATAATATACCATTTCTGAAAGGTTACTTGGCTTACAAGTAATAAATACGGGGTAGAAGGTTCAGGTTGAGGTTCAGATTGGGATTCAGATTTTTGTTTAGTGTTTTCTGTTTGTTGTGTTAGCTGTTGGCGAAGATTTTTAATATCTTTAGTGTTTGCTTCACTTGCGGTTTGCAAATGTTTTACTTCGGTTTTTAAAATGTTAATTTCCATTTTTAAATCCTGGAGTGTTGTCGGCTGTTCTAAAATAGGTTTAGATTGGATCCTGTTAATTACATTTTTAAGACTGTAAGCATAATCGGGTATAGGAGGAGTCTCCTGTATTGTCTGTTGGTGTTCATAACACATTTTTAAATATTTTATTTTAATTTCCGGGTCTTGGATTTGGTCTGCAACTGCAAGCATATCCTTTTGAGTATCTGTTAAAACATTAATACTGATGGGTTCACCTAAGTGTAAACCGTTCATTTCAACGATTGATTTCCAATAATTAATTTCTGATATATGCTCTTGATTAGTACTACAGGGACAAGACGCGTCTGGTTCTTCTTCACTGGTGGAAGTGGAATATAACTGATTAATTTCTTCGTCAGAAGGGGTTTCTTCATCAGATGAATTTTCTTCGGCTTCAAGGGCTTGAATTATCTGTTCTTTGATGCCTAAATCAAGATTTAATTCATTAACCTTGGATTTAACTTTTGATTTGCATCGATTAGCATAATGTCCTGTTTGGCCACATTTGTAGCATTTTACTTCTGATTTATTTTTAATTTTAGTTTTAGATTTACTGGTCGATTTCTTTGGATAAAACTTCTTGGTGGTTTGCGGATGGCTAGTCTTATGAGACTTTCTTCTGAAAGGCTTAGAAGATTTCTTACGAGAAACCTGTCTAGGTTTTCCTGGATATTTAATGACTGGTTCATAAGCAAATTGGTCACAAAATTCACCTAATTCTTTTCTTCCTGTTAAATTCTGTTGTTTCATCTGGTAATGAAGTTTAAGGTCATTACATAAAGAAAGACCTTCATCGGTAATTATGGAACACAATTGTCCATAAGTATACTGTTCGTAAGGAATTGACATCCGGTCATGGCGATCCCGAAGTTTTTTCCTAACGCGTTCGGCAAAAAGGGTAGGAAGGCCATCAACAAATTTGGCTTTCCAATGAGTACTGTTAGCATCAGGTCGTTGCATGACCTTAAGCAAGAAAACATCTTTGTACCATCGAAAATGGGTAAGCGATGGACAACGAAGATTCTGTAAAAGCTCGCGACTACGATCATGAGCACTAGTACTGGTGCCAACAAAATGGAGGATGATAGTCTGAATAAGGGTATAAACAGCATCCTGCTGTTGGACAGGCTGGTTTGTAGTTGGATCAACTTCAACTTTGACTGAATTAAGGATTTCTAACTGTTGGGTAAGGGTGAGGACATTATCCCACCATCCTTTAAGAGCTCCGGTAAAACCATTAATAATAAACTTAGCAATGGCTTGGTCATTATTACTATACTGACGACATACTGTTGCATACATCAACATTTGATGTAATTTCTTATAAATTCCATATTCAGATTCACCATCGATATTCCATTCATAGATGGTTTTGCCATGATAGCTTCCCTGGTCATTAATATAAGTTTCTTCATAAAGAAGATCAGGAGGAGTTGGTCTGGAGTAATAGTTCCTAGTAGGAGGTAACATAGCAGGTCTAGAGGAACTATATGAATATAATTTGTTAACAGATGAGGGTTCTTGGAAATTCATTTGAATTTCATGAATCTGGGCAGGAGAAAGATCATCATCTTCTACTGGTTGTTCAGCTCTAAGCATCTGGATAGTTCCACTGGATTGGCCAGATGGCTGAGATGGCTGGGATACAGGATATAGCGATCCCGGGTTTACCCTTGTTGTACAGTGATCCGGACATGTGTCCGTGGATGTTGGTAGTTGTTTATTATCTTGTTTACATCCTTTCTTACTTTGTATTTGAGTTATAGGATGTGTTGGGCGGGTTGGTTACAGGTTGGTTGAGTTTAGAAACCAAAACTAGTTGCCCAGATTTTTGGCCTGTCCGCTCGAGCGGAGGTGTTGGCGCTCGAGCGGGGAATACATCCATCCAGTATCTTGTTGTGCAGTGTTGTGAGCTCGAGCGTAGGGATTGAGAGCTCGAGCGGAGGCCTGGTTCTGCAAAAGTGCTGGGCGAGTGCATTCTGCGCTCGAGCGGGAGGTTGGCCGCTCGAGCGGAAGTCTGTGAGTGGCCGCTCGAGCGGGGTGTTTTACGCTCGAGCGGAGACCTGGGTTAAAGTCCCGAATTTGTGACTCTTTAAATCACTTTTTCACTTTCTCTTCTCTCTCTTACTTTTCCAAAGACACCATTGTTGAGTCTTTCTCTCTAGATACTACCTTCTCTCTAGGTTTTGATCTAGTAGGAGTGATTTGCTCACCTTTGGCCTTTACAAAAAAGTTGTTGATCGTCGAGGGCTTCATTTTAATCTGAAAATCTCGGGTTTTGGAGCACGTTGGGTTTTGTCGTCTTCTCCTTTGGGACTCCGAATTTGAGGTAGGGATAACCTACTCCTCTCTATGGGTTTTGTCTTTAAATTTTGGTAATTTGAGATGTTGGGCTTGGTTTGGTAATTTGGTGAAAGTTTGGGACTTTTACGTAATTTTACAAAAGTTGGGGTTTTATTCATAATAAACCTAGATGCATGTTTGGCATAGAAAAATGGAATGATTGTTGAATCATTGATGAAAATGGGACCTAAGGGTTGAAATGGTAATTATGGAAAATGGCCTAATTACATTGTTTAATTAATTGGGATAATTAATTGGTGAGAAATGAGGAAATGAAATGTTGATTGAATATCCATTTGTGCATTTATTTTCTGTTTTAGAAATAACTGCTTTGGGCTATCGGTGGAGGATAGTCGAGATTGTTGTAGACAATGCATGATGATTAGGTAAACGGAAACTAATCAATGGAATGTGTCATGGAACTTGACGGTTGATAGAATATACATTAATTGTGTGTATTGTGTGATTGTATATAGAACCAATGTGTTTATATACGTTATGTGTAGAGGAGGAGATAGGGGATGTACTCCGCGGTTTAGGGGAAGATAGGGGATGTACCTCTAAACCGGATAGGTATTTGGAGGAGATAGGGGATGTACTCCGTAGACAGAGCTCATATGCTTGTCTAGAGAAGTGAAGATAGAGCTCATATGCTTATCTTTGTGAAGTGAAGTGTGGATACAGCTTGTATGCTTATCTGTGGATATTGTTGATATACATATCTGTTGTAAAGTGTGGATACAGCTTGTATGCTTATCTGTGGATATTGTTGATATACATATCTGTTGTAGAGTGTGGATACAGCTTGTATGCTTATCTGTGGATATTGTTGATATACATATCTGTTGAGAATGTGGATATAGCTTTTATGCTTATCTGAATGTGAGATATAGTTTTTATACATATCTGTGGAAATGATGATAGAGCTAGCATGCTTATCTGTTGAAAAAGGGAAAATGAAAAGTAATTGGGACTTGTAAGTCGTTGACATAAATATGTAATTTATGTGATTGAATCAGTGTTGACCAACTATCAATTGCTAATGTTTTAGTCATTGTCCATGGTTGGTTTAGTGTATTTCTACTGGGCTGTGGCTCACCCTATATGGGAATATCATTTTCAGGTGCAGGAAGCATGCCACCTCCAAGGACATAGCTGGGAGGCTAGTGGCGGACATAGTTTTGTCGTTTTACTGTTGATGTATTACATGTAATTTCAAGCCAAGGGCTTAATGTGTAAACGAGTTAGAACTCTTTGTTGTAACCAAGTGTTAACTTGGAAAGCTGTAAGCCCGTAGGGCATTTTGTTATGAGGTTAACATGTAATACTTATGTCTTGGAATTCTAATGAATGAAAGGAATGCGGTTAGTTTAAATGTAAATACATGTCTTATCTGATGGGTTTATTGTTATTATTTTGAGGGCGTTACAACTTGGTATCAGAGCGTACCGGGTTCGAATACTTTGGGTACGTGGGAAGTGATTAGGATCACAATGGGTTTGTCTCGCTTGATAGAGACGTAGATGTAGTACCATATGCTATGTGTTTATTTGATAACATGCTTATATGACTATGTGGGTATGGGATTTAATTTCTAGGATGTTGATTGGATCCTTGAGTGTCTGGGAGTCTTGTTGGAAAAGCACTTGATCAACGCTGTTTCTAACCGGAACTCTAGTAACGCCTCGGGACTATCATTATCCGGAAATGAAGTTCGTAAGTGCTTATGTGTTTATGTGCTTATGTGGAGTGAATTACAGTTGTCCATGCTTTAGGACGTGAGTGTTTAGTTTCGGCACATTTATGAATGTGCTAACGTTCTGTGTTGCCTTTATTAGGATGTCAGGACGAGGAAGAGGTGCTAGGCGTGGTAGACCTGCGAGGTAGGAAGTACCATTACAGGGTGAGATTCCGGCAGTACAGGAGGGAGTTGGGCAGGCCAATGTGGCCGAGCCAGTAGGTCAACAGGCTATGGGTGCCTTGGCCAGAGAGTTAGCAGGAGCTTTGGGTATTCTTAGGGCTGAGAATCAGGCAGCTGAGGCAGGGCCTTCCTTCTTGAAGAGGGAGTTCTTTCGGTGTAATCCGGACGAGTTTATCGGGGATCCTAAAGAGCCACTTAAGGCAGATGAATGGCTCGAACAGACAACGAAGACGTTTGAGATGCTTGGCATCGAGAACGGAGCACTGAAAGTGACCTTGGCATCCTTCCAACTGAAGGGAGATGCGGGTCAATGGTGGAAGTACGAGAAGGCTCGTGTGGGCAGTACTTGGGAGGCGTTTGTGAATGCTTTTCAAGAGAGGTTTTTATCAGCAGTAGCTAGGGAAAAGCTGAGGGATCAGTTTAGCCGGCTTAATCAGCAGGGCTTGTCGGTGGCCGAGTTTGAGGCTACTTTTACCAGTCTGTCTAGGTTTGCACCTGAACTGGTGGCGTCTGAGGAACGCCGTTGCTATGAGTTTGAGCGGAAGTTGAGGCGGGGCCTCAAGTTGAGAATTGGTGGGTCTTATATTCGAGAGTATAGACACCTAGTGGACGCTGCAGCTCATATGGAGCTTATGATGCAGGAGGAGGATGAGGGCCAGAGAGGCTCAAAGAGGAGCCAGGATAGTCAGGGTGATGGCAGGAGGCAGAGGGGTTCTAACCCTCAGCAGTCGCAGGGTGGTGTTGCTAGATCGACCTTCCCAGTGCCGAGTGCAGGCTCCGGGAGAGGTGGTCAGGGGGATTTCACCTGTTACAAGTGTGGCCAGCTGGGTCACAGGGTTTCTGTTTGCCCGCAGAAGGGTGGGGGTCAGAAAGCTGCTTCTTCTTCAGCTAGACCGCAGAGTCAGAGTTTGGGCAGGGGGCAGCTCCTGACTTGTTATCAGTGTGGACAACCTGGGCACATGAAGAGGTTTTGCCCACAGTTGAGTGCCACTTCGGGAGCGTCTGGTTCTAGGCAGACGCAGGGTTTTCAGCCAGCTCAGTCTGTGCAGGCCTCGAGGGCCAATCCGGGAGCTTCGTCATCCCAGTCTGTGCAGCAGTCTTTCGCTCCGAGAGGTGAGCAGGTAGACCAGGGGCCTACGGGGCGCGTGTATGCTGTTACCGCGCAGGATTTAGTACCGGCTCCATCAGTAGTGAGAGGTACTTTTCTGTTTTGCAACTCAGTTGCTAATGTGTTGATAGACACGGGTGCATCTCATTCTTTTGTATCTGCTGCATTTGCATCTGTTTTGGAATTGGAGTTAGCACAGTTAGCATCTCCTATTTGTGTGGTATCGCCTTTGGGTGGTGAGTTGATTCTGAAACAGGGTGTTAGAGGATGTGATATAGAGGTCGCCGATTATAGGCTTCCTTTTCCGTTTGTTGTCATGCCCATGAAGGGTTTTGATGTTATTTTGGGTATGGACTGGTTATCGTCATACCGGGCTGTTATTGATTGCTACCGCCAGAGGGTTACATTGTGTACCTTGAGCGGGGAGTGGTTCCATTTCTTGGGAGACCGGGTTGGTAGTGTTTTGCCACCGGGGTATGATTCGCGAGGGCGAAGTGAGCTTAGTAGTCTACTTGCTAGCTTTGAGAGTGGTGAGCGTGGTGAGACCCAGCATGTATTGCCGAGGGTGGTTTGTGAGTATTCGGATGTCTTTCCCGAAGATCTTGTTAGTTTGCCACCTCACCGAGAGATAGAGTTCTCTATTGATTTAGTGCCTGGTACGGCGCCGATTTCTATGGCACCTTACCGTTTTGCTCCAGCAGAGTTGGTTGAGTTGAAAGTTCAGCTCCAGGAATTGCTCGATAAGGGCTTTGTTCGCCCTAGTGTTTCACCGTGGGGAGCACCGGCACTCTTTGTTAAAAAGAAAGATGGTGCCTTGAGATTGTGTATAGACTACCGGAAGTTGAATCGGGCTACGGTTAAGAATAAGTATCCTATGCCCCGTATAGATGATTTGTTTGACCAGTTGAAGGGTTCCCGTTGTTTCTCTAAGATAGACTTGAGATCGGGTTACCATCAGTTGAGGGTCAGGGAGGAAGATATTCCTAAGACGGCATTCCGTACGCGGTATGGCCATTATGAGTTTCTAGTGATGCCATTCGGACTTACCAATGCACCGGCAGTCTTTATGGACTTGATGAACCGGATTTTCCGGGAGTTCTTAGATCGATTTGTGGTTGTCTTTGTGGACGACATCCTTATCTATTCGTCTTCTGAGGAGGAGCACGAGGCACACTTGAGAGTGGTGCTTGAGTTACTTAGAGCCCATAGGCTGTATGCCAAGTTTGGGAAGTGTGAGTTCTGGCTGAGGGAAGTCAAATTCTTAGGCCACGTGGTATCCGGGGAAGGGGTGTCTGTTGATACATCCAAGGTTGAGGCAGTGCAAGATTGGGCACAGCCTAAGAGTGTGTTTGAGATCCGCAGTTTTCTGGGATTAGCTGGGTATTACCGTCGGTTTGTGAAAGATTTCTCCAGGTTAGCGTCACCGTTGACTAGACTGACTCGGAAGGGAGTCAAGTTTGTGTGGAGTGAGACTTGTGAAAAGTCGTTCCAAGAGTTGAAAGTTAGATTGACCACCGCTCCGGTGTTGATTATTCCGGAGAGAGGGTTGGGTTATGCGGTTTATTGTGATGCCTCACGAGAGGGTTTGGGTTGTGTGTTGATGCAAGAGGGGAAAGTGGTAGCTTATGGCTCACGTCAGTTGAAAATACACGAGAAGAATTACCCCACACACGACCTAGAGTTAGCAGCTGTGATCTTTGCCTTGAAAATCTGGAGGCACTACCTTTATGGTGAGAGGTTCGAGGTATTCTCGGATCACAAGAGTTTGAAGTATCTGTTTACACAGAGAGACTTGAATCTGAGGCAGAGGAGATGGATGGAGTTCATCGAGGATTATGATTTTGAGTTGCATTATCATCCGGGAAAGGCCAATGTTGTGGCCGATGCCCTTAGTAGGAAAACCATTAGTGATGTAGCTTGTATAGCCATCCGGGAATGGGTGATGTTGGGAGCACTTGGCGAGTTTGATTTGCTACTGGGCGAATCTGTTGAGGCTGCGGCCTTGTTTTCTGTTGTTGCGCAGCCTACACTTGTGACTAGAGTGTTAGAGGCACAGAGAGGTGACCTTGAGGTAGAATCCCTCCGAGAGAAGATCTCCAGTGAGAAAGTTGAGAAGGGTTTGACGGTGTATCCCGACCTGAGTGTGAGATACCGAGACCGTTTGTTTGTACCGGAGGCTTGCCGTGAGGAAGTACTCCGAGAGTTTCACCATTCGCGCCTTGCGGTGCATCCGGGAGGTACTAAGATGTATCAGGATTTGGGTCGCCAGTTTTGGTGGCGGGGTATGAAAAGAGATGTGGCTGTTTTCGTATCGAAGTGCCTTACTTGCCAGCAAGTGAAGGCCGAGCATCAGAGGCCAGCGGGTTTGTTGCAACCCTTGCCTATTGCCGAGTGGAAGTGGGAGCATGTCACTATGGACTTCGTTGTGGGTCTTCCGAGGACTCAGCGGGGTAGTGATGCTATTTGGGTGGTTGTAGACCGGTTGACTAAGTCGGCGCACTTTATTCCTATGCGCGTGAGAGATTCGGTAGATCATCTTGCCGACTTGTATATTCGGGACGTAGTGAGATTGCACGGGGTTCCAGTGACGATCGTCTCAGATAGAGATCCTCGTTTTACTGCTAGGTTGTGGCAGAGTTTGCAGAGTGCCTTGGGCACTAAGTTGACCTTTAGTACGGCTTATCATCCTCAGACTGATGGGCAGTCCGAGCGTACTATTCAGATCCTCGAGGATATGCTTCGGGGTTGTGTCCTGGATTTCAGTGGGACGTGGGAGAGGCACTTGCCATTGGTAGAGTTTGCCTACAACAACAGTTTTCAGTCTAGCATCGGTATGGCACCGTTTGAGGCCTTGTATGGCCGACCGTGTAGGTCTCCAGTTTGTTGGGCCGAGGTGGGTGATGCACCTTTGTTGGGTCCGGAGTTGGTTAGGGAGACGACGGAGAAAGTTGAGCTTATCCGTAGGAGGCTTGTTACAGCCCAGAGTCGACAAAAGAGTTATGCCGACCGTAGGAGGAGGCCTTTGGCGTTTGAGGTAGGTGATCATGTCTTTTTGAAGATATCACCTAGACGAGGCCTGATGAGGTTTGGGAAGAGTGGGAAGTTATCCCCTCGGTTTATTGGTCCTTTTGAGATCCTTGAGAGGATTGGTGAGGTTGCTTATCGGTTAGCCTTACCGCCGCAGTTGTCCGGAGTGCATGACGTGTTTCATGTGAGTATGCTTCGGAAGTATGAGCCAGATCCATCACATGTGTTGGATTGGACTGATTTAGAGGTAGATGAGGATGCCTCGTATGAGGAGAGACCGGTACGGGTCTTGGATAGGCGGGATCAGGTCCTGCGTGGCAAGACCATTCCTTTGGTGAAAGTCTTGTGGAAACATCACGGAGTGGAGGAAGCCACTTGGGAACGTGAGTTGGAAGTCCGAGAGAAATATCCGGACTTGTTTGTTGTTATGTAATCTTATATTTAAATTTTACATTTTGTTGAACTTAAGAGCTTTGATATATGTCTTAAGTTGTGAAACATTGAAAATGTTTTGGTTATTGGAAGTATGTTTTGGAACTTGCCTCATATGGAAGTTGAAAGTGACATTATATGTGTTAAATATATTGTTGGAATTGGAAGGATAGTGCATAATGTTGATGCATATTGAAAATACATATGTTGTTTACATATTGTGATATGTCTCTTGTTAAAGGGATGGGATGACCGGTAATGGGTCGAATTGTTGAATGTTCAAGTGTAACATTGTCTAAATTGGAGAAAAACTTGTTTTTGAAAACTTGTGCTTAATTTCGGGGGCGAAATTCTTTAAGGGGGGGAGGTTATAGCGATCCCGGGTTTACCCTTGTTGTACAGTGATCCGGACATGTGTCCGTGGATGTTGGTAGTTGTTTATTATCTTGTTTACATCCTTTCTTACTTTGTATTTGAGTTATAGGATGTGTTGGGCGGGTTGGTTACAGGTTGGTTGAGTTTAGAAACCAAAACTAGTTGCCCAGATTTTTGGCCTGTCCGCTCGAGCGGAGGTGTTGGCGCTCGAGCGGGGAATACATCCATCCAGTATCTTGTTGTGCAGTGTTGTGAGCTCGAGCGTAGGGATTGAGAGCTCGAGCGGAGGCCTGGTTCTGCAAAAGTGCTGGGCGAGTGCATTCTGCGCTCGAGCGGGAGGTTGGCCGCTCGAGCGGAAGTCTGTGAGTGGCCGCTCGAGCGGGGTGTTTTACGCTCGAGCGGAGACCTGGGTTAAAGTCCCGAATTTGTGACTCTTTAAATCACTTTTTCACTTTCTCTTCTCTCTCTTACTTTTCCAAAGACACCATTGTTGAGTCTTTCTCTCTAGATACTACCTTCTCTCTAGGTTTTGATCTAGTAGGAGTGATTTGCTCACCTTTGGCCTTTACAAAAAAGTTGTTGATCGTCGAGGGCTTCATTTTAATCTGAAAATCTCGGGTTTTGGAGCACGTTGGGTTTTGTCGTCTTCTCCTTTGGGACTCCGAATTTGAGGTAGGGATAACCTACTCCTCTCTATGGGTTTTGTCTTTAAATTTTGGTAATTTGAGATGTTGGGCTTGGTTTGGTAATTTGGTGAAAGTTTGGGACTTTTACGTAATTTTACAAAAGTTGGGGTTTTATTCATAATAAACCTAGATGCATGTTTGGCATAGAAAAATGGAATGATTGTTGAATCATTGATGAAAATGGGACCTAAGGGTTGAAATGGTAATTATGGAAAATGGCCTAATTACATTGTTTAATTAATTGGGATAATTAATTGGTGAGAAATGAGGAAATGAAATGTTGATTGAATATCCATTTGTGCATTTATTTTCTGTTTTAGAAATAACTGCTTTGGGCTATCGGTGGAGGATAGTCGAGATTGTTGTAGACAATGCATGATGATTAGGTAAACGGAAACTAATCAATGGAATGTGTCATGGAACTTGACGGTTGATAGAATATACATTAATTGTGTGTATTGTGTGATTGTATATAGAACCAATGTGTTTATATACGTTATGTGTAGAGGAGGAGATAGGGGATGTACTCCGCGGTTTAGGGGAAGATAGGGGATGTACCTCTAAACCGGATAGGTATTTGGAGGAGATAGGGGATGTACTCCGTAGACAGAGCTCATATGCTTGTCTAGAGAAGTGAAGATAGAGCTCATATGCTTATCTTTGTGAAGTGAAGTGTGGATACAGCTTGTATGCTTATCTGTGGATATTGTTGATATACATATCTGTTGTAAAGTGTGGATACAGCTTGTATGCTTATCTGTGGATATTGTTGATATACATATCTGTTGTAGAGTGTGGATACAGCTTGTATGCTTATCTGTGGATATTGTTGATATACATATCTGTTGAGAATGTGGATATAGCTTTTATGCTTATCTGAATGTGAGATATAGTTTTTATACATATCTGTGGAAATGATGATAGAGCTAGCATGCTTATCTGTTGAAAAAGGGAAAATGAAAAGTAATTGGGACTTGTAAGTCGTTGACATAAATATGTAATTTATGTGATTGAATCAGTGTTGACCAACTATCAATTGCTAATGTTTTAGTCATTGTCCATGGTTGGTTTAGTGTATTTCTACTGGGCTGTGGCTCACCCTATATGGGAATATCATTTTCAGGTGCAGGAAGCATGCCACCTCCAAGGACATAGCTGGGAGGCTAGTGGCGGACATAGTTTTGTCGTTTTACTGTTGATGTATTACATGTAATTTCAAGCCAAGGGCTTAATGTGTAAACGAGTTAGAACTCTTTGTTGTAACCAAGTGTTAACTTGGAAAGCTGTAAGCCCGTAGGGCATTTTGTTATGAGGTTAACATGTAATACTTATGTCTTGGAATTCTAATGAATGAAAGGAATGCGGTTAGTTTAAATGTAAATGCATGTCTTATCTGATGGGTTTATTGTTATTATTTTGAGGGCGTTACACAGGAGGGCGAATATTTAAGGTTTGCATCTTCTGTAAGAGGGTGTCCATAAACTCTGTATTAGAGGATTTTAACTTAAAGTTACTAATCTCTAATGGTGGTTTAATGGATACTGGATGTAGAGCAGCGGATCCTGTGACTGGTAAAGCTAAGGTTCTATCCTTAAAGGTAGAAACAGCTTCTTCAATTCTGGTTAATTGTTTACTCATAGTTTGACAGATTAAATTAGTATAATTATTTTGTTTTACTAACAATCCTTCAGTTGTAGTAAATTTTCCTGATTGAGCATTTATATATGCAATAGCCAGTAAGCGTTGATTAGTAGTTTCACCATTAGGGGCTAACTCTAATGCTTTAGGAGGCGGATGTAAAGCATGAATGGCTTGTCTTTTAGTTGTGGTCCAGGTTTTATATTGGTCTTCAATTATGGTTACCTGGGGTTGGCTAACTGTTTGATACCATTCGACAAATGGTACAATTTTCTGATGTAACTCAAGATGTTGATAAAATTGAGTCTTATAAGTTTCTAACTGTTCAGGGGTATGACTGGTGAAATACCATTTTCTAAATTCTTTATATTTGTCCTGATTAAATTCTTGGTTAATTATTTTTCTATTTTCACCTCCTGGTGTAAAATCCATTAAATTTCAAAATTCATATCACTGGCCGTTGGGCTATCTGGTTGAGGTGGTTTTGTATAAACACCATGAGGAATTCTGTTTTGAGATAATCGGATTCCTTGAATTTCTGAATTCATAGGGTCATCCTGGGGATCACTCGATGGCCTGCTAGGAGGTCGAGAAGGTATCTGTTGAAAGATTGAGTCAACGGACTGTCTACTAGATTCGGGAAGATCTACCCTATAGGGCGGAACGGATTGTGAACAGTTTCCAGGTGCAGTTCTGAAACTGTTATTTGAAAGACTTCTAGGTGCTGTCCGAAAACTAGCATTGGAAGACATACTTCTGGTAAGCATAGGTTTTTGGAATTGAAGGTAAACATTACCTTCCCTAGTCTGGATAACATCATCGATGTTATGTTGAATTAACGGTTTTGGAGGGACAGCATTAGGGATATGCCATTGGTCCGGAAAAGTTATATCCTTCCATGGGATTAACTTAGGTACGGCTACTTGGCTACTGTAAAGATTAGTTTCAATTAATACTGTTTGACGTGTTTCAGTTTTCTTTTTGACATAAGGATTTAAAGTTGTTAAAGCCTTTATGCAAATTCGGGAATGAACTGAAAAAGGGGGTGTTCCTGGTTTATACTCATAACCATGAGTAAGAACTCTTAATTCCAATACATCAGATAAATTAGCATCGCACAAAGCAACGCTCAAGTTCAGATAAATATCAAAGTATACTGGTCCATGAGACAGACTAGTCTCAATGGCTCCCATAAGAGATGCTCGCCAGTTAAGGCATCTACCATCCCTAAGGGTGCACTGAATACTGGTATTTTGACCAAGAAGGGTCAAAGGTTTAAAAGCAATTTGTACTAAACCTATATGGATGTACTTATACTATTTTAAAAACGGAATAAAATCATTTACAGAATATGAGGTGCTGAGATCTTCATCTTGATGCACAATTTTCTGAGATTTTCTATCATTTTTTTTAGCTACACACACACACACACATATATATATACACATATTCTGAGATCTTATAACATTTATTCTTCATTTTCTTCAAATTTTTGCAGATATATATAAGTTTGAGTAAATCAATTTGGTTTCTAACAGAGATCGTAGTAATTTCGATTCAATAGCGATTTGGTGTGTTTCCAATCTCTCTCTCTCTCTCTCTCCACAGACACAACATATATACATGTACATGTCTATATATATATACTCCTTTGTGTTCATTCAAATTGCTTGAATTTAAAATTCTGTATTCCTCTGTATTCTATGTTTTTATTTTTATGCTAGAAATTGCTTGAATTTCGCCACCAATATCATACACTCTTTCTCTTGGATATGAATTTATAAGCTTATATTAGAATGCAATAAGAGAAGCAGCCATGTATATACTAAACAAAAAAGATAAAAAGCATCTTTTGTTAGTGTTCTTTTTATTTTAATAAAAGCATCATTCATTACTCACATATAGAACAATGAAAAATTAAGGGTAGAGTTATAATTCAAGCCAAAAATGTTGGCTTGTACATGAATAAAACCAAACTCTCTTTACTTACAGATTCATTAGTACCAGACTACTTTATCATAAAACTTATAGGATAGATTCACAGATTTTCTGCTCCAGAAGTTTTCAGAAAATAACCAAATGCCTATCAAAAGTAAAAAAAAAAAACTCTATTCAACTCAACAAAGCCTTGTCCCCATTATTTGGGATCATCTAAATAATTCTTGTTTCAATTCTTTTTTGAAAAGGAACTGAATGTTAAAAGTTGAAAAAGAGCATGGAAAATTAAAATTTCATAGAAGGAATGGAAAACTATATTGAAATTATTACAACGTAAGCAATGTGTATTGGAAAAGAGCAAGGAAGAAAGAAAAGAAAGCTGATGCAATGCTACTTTAGATAATCTAAGAGTATAACTACGGGAAGGAGACAATATTACCATTATTATTATTGGTGTGTGTGGTCAAGGACGTTCTATAACACCGCGTAAGTTGCTTGAACAATAGCTGAATTTTCTATCCTTTGCCCATTTATGCATTGGAAATCTTTTTCTGGTCCTAATGCTCTTTACAAATTATTAGTTGAGGGAGATGTTGAGGTAGGCTTTTTACATTATTGGCATTGCGTCCTACAATGGTAAGCTTGACAAGGACTAATCACATTTTCTAGCAACATTCGCGATATTATTCTGTTATGCAAAGTTCTATGTGGGGAGTGGCTTGCAAATATGTGTCTCAATATTTTTTCCTTAGTGTTATAGTAGTTTTTTTTTCCAATTTTCATAATTGAGTGTCGGTGAGGAGCCCTCATTAAGGTCTGAGATGGTAGTAAACATGTAAAACTCATCCATTCAAATCCTCTCTGCCCCTAGATCTCACGCTGCTGCAATAAGGATTGCAGGAGAATTACGTGCCCTGTTCTTTGTACACTTTTTGTCTGGCAGTGCTTGAAAGTCAACCCGATTTTGTATATCGCAGGTACGTGTGGAGATACAAGATTTAATTATTCTTTCTCCAGTTTTAATTTCCTTCATATGAGTTGATATTTTAATTTTGCAATTGTAGGTTTATTACCGATTTCTGTCTAGTAGCTGAAATGGAGCTTTGGACTGTTGAAAACTCCAACTATAATTTTCTTCTCTCCAATAGATAATTCTTACATTAGTTTATCCAATTGATTCCAAAATCGTCCTTTAATATATTCCTCCAATCATATTTGGTCGATACTATCAAAACTGTTGTGCTGGCTAATACCACGATCTAAGACCATTCTTCTAACGAAAACTTTCATAAGATGAGCATATTGCAGTACATGTAGTGCCTTCAAATTATTTGGTTTCCCACTCATTTAAATATTGAAACATAATTTCTTCTTCTTTTATTATTATATTCGATACTCGCTCTTGAATACTTTTGACAGGGAACATGTTCAATCATGAAACACTTTCATGGCCAAGATCAATCCAACTGTTCGTCCAAGCAAGTGAATGATAGATTTGTCGCAGAGGCTGCACCATTGTCACCCTCTAATACTGGTCTCATACTGTATGCTGCTTTTTGTTTCTTTTTACTTTAGTTTTACCATTAGTTTTGCAATTTTGGTAAAGTATGGCATTCTTTCAAGAACTGCAAGATATTCAGAGTTGCGTACAACTGAACTGCTCATAGAATTCCATGAGGAAGAAATAAGGATTAGGTATGCTGAGTCTGGATCAACAGGAAAACAAGGGAGAAGTATCTATGAGAGAGGTTTGCATTTATGTTGGCTTAAATTTAGTTTATTGATTAATTGTTTTAATGGGTACCAATATATTGTTACAAGAAAGCTAAGGGAGAAGTATCGTTTCTAGCATTTGAATATCTAATGATTATGACATGGATGGTTCCTTATTTTATTTAATTGCGCCTTTTGATCATGTTTATTCTATGTCCTAGGTATATGGCATATATTATGGACACTAATGAAGAGGAGAGAGTTAAGGTATTTTTCGTGTGTCGAGTTTGGGTCACTTCTTCTCAAAGGAAAAGGAAAAACCAAAAAGGGTCAATTTACTTGCAATGTCTCTCAATACATAGCTTTGATCTAAGAAATGTAATTGCTATTTACATTTTAGTTCTTTCTAGAGCATCCTCTTCAAATATAAATCCTAGTTTATTTTAGTTCTTATCATTGATTAGTTTCTATTTCTTTTCTTCCTCAGGTACACCTTATTCTGAAAGAACTAGCGAGGAAATCACTATCAGCAACACAGGTAAACAATCTTCAATTTTTTTTTCCCCAGTGAGATGGATCATCTTTGGTTAGTAATATTTCTTTGCAAAATAATTTAAATAATTTACTACCTAACCTCAACATGTTTATATTTCTACACATTTGGAAGTATTCAAGTTGTTTGGCGCATCTGACATGCATACTTCAGTTAGTTTGAAATATTCATGTAAGCTTATCAATAACTTTAGCAAATTCCTTGTTCTTAAAAAATGTAAATAAAAAATGAGTTTCTTAATTAGGTGAATGATCCTTGTTTATTTAAAAAATGTAAATAACTGGTGTTTCTTTAAAATGTAGAAGTGTATAATCTTCTAATCATTATCTTATTCTACAGGTCCTTCAAAAATATGTAAAGAATTGGATATAAATTCCTGTACCATTTCAGGATAAGTGATAACATACCAGTTGACAAGGATACTAGTTTGAGATTGCAACTTGATATGTCAATTTTTGAAAGTTTTTTGAAAGCAGAATCAAACATTTTGGAAACTTCAAATTTTAATTTTTGTAAAATTTTACTTTTCTATGTACTCATTATGATTTGGGAATGGAGTGTCTTTGATGTGTGGATGTCAATTTTTTTCTTTTTTGTATGATTGGATGACATTTAATTTTTGTGCATTTTTAGCTATCTCAACTTTGATTTTTAGCGACGAAAAAGTGTAGTAGAGAAAGTTATTTGTCTTTTAGCGACCAAATATAGTTGTCGTTAAAAATGTCATTATTTTGTTTTTCACGACCAAATTGGGATATTTTGTGACGAAGTATTAGCGACTAAATGTTTAGTCTTGTAAAATCAAATATTTTGTGACAATATAAAATTGGTCGCTAATTGTCATTTTCAGTGACATTTTCAAAAATTTGTCACTAAAGACTTTTCTAGACGCACTTTTAGTGACTTTTTTAGTGACGAATTTAATTTTGTCACAAAAACTATTTACAGACCAAAATAATGGTTTTAGCGACCAAAATAATTGGTCGCCAAAAGTCTTATATGTTGTAGTGATGGTAGAGCGGTTGATCTTCAGATTTTGTTGGTGGCTGCTGTAAATGCTGTCAATGGCTATGATGACTTTGGCTCTCCCATTGTATCTATAAAAGGGTAGTGAATTGGAGTGGTTCAAGTGTGGCAATCAGAAGAAGAGAGTGTAATCAGAATGTAAACAACAGAGTGAGTGTGAGAGTGAGAGTGTTGTCTCCTCTTCCATTGTTGTAATCTTTGTATTTCTTTCCATATAGTGAAATCCACTGCCCGTAGACGTAGGCGCATTGCCGAACCACGTAAACCTTGTGTTCCTCTTTTCTGTGGGTGTGTTTGGTGTTTGTTTTGGTCTTATAAGCACAACAATATCAGAGCCAATCTTTAACAATTCGAAGGGACAATGCTACTTATGTGAAAGCAAAATTTGTTATAGAAGTTGCAAATCATCCTACTGACCCTAAAGCAGATGAGGTAATGATGCATCCATGGTTCTTTTAAGTACATACTTCGTGAAGAGGCACGAAATGCCAAACATGTAAATACAATTTCATAATACATCTCCTATGTAGATTTTATCCAAGAAAGGAGTTGTTGTACTGCCCGACATTTATGCAAATGCTGGTGGTGTGACTGTGAGTTACTTCGAGTGGGTTTAGGTACACAAACAGCCAGAAAATCTACTCGCGTGTTTTAAAATATGCAATTATTAAGTTCATGACATAATTTGATATCTACCTTTCTCTTTGTACTGCTGAACATTCAAGGGTTCATGTGGGATAAGGAAAAAGTGAACCATGAGCTTGAGAAGTACATGAGGAGAGCTTTTCATGAAATCAAGGTGATGTGCAGTACCCATGGATGCAACCTTCGTATGGGTGCATTCACTTTGGGAGTGAGCTGAGTTGCAAGTGCAACCCTCTTGAGGGGTTGGGAAGCATAACTCATATAATTCCTTAATAACAAGGAAGAGATGACAATGAAAGTTTGTCGCTTTGTTTTTTCTTCTGTGTTTTTTCTCTTATAGTCAATGGCATTCAGTAGGTGTTACTCTAGTGTTGTTATTAGATAGTACCAGTTATAAAGCTCTTAGTGGGGCATTGGTGATCAAATATTGAAAGTTTCTAACTTAAAAAATAAAATGAACAAACTCAAAGCTGTGTTCTTTGCATGCTATTCTGTGCATATTCTACCAAACTTACTGAATTTCGACTGCATTGACAAAATAAATTATTTCATAAAAACCCAGAAGAAGCAAAAAAATTCAAGACTTCCTCATACGTGGCCAAAAAGGTAAAGATGTTCAAAAAACTTGGTCTTAGTTTATTTCAAAATCGAACTAAATTGAACCATGCTCACCCTTACAATGTATTGCCAAATTTGGAGATACATTAAAAATGAGGATTTTTTTGGTCCTTTTGAAAACTATGAAACTAAATGGACTTGAAAATTATAAATAAGATCAAATAGGATATAAATTCTAATTAAGATATTTTTGGATAAAAATCACATTAAAATAATGGGATTACCAAAACCACAACTCCATGATATCAATAATTTTATAATATATATATATATAAAGAATTTTTTACTTCATCTAATAAAAAATAAAAAATTAAAAAAGGATTCTTATATAATATATATATATATATATATATATAGGACCGGGTTTCTCTCAAGTTCGAGATTTGACTGGAGCTTGCTGTTGGGCTGTGGAGGCCTACTACGAGTCCTATTTCGATAATCTGAATTGTTCAATATGTAGAACTCATTGAGTACTTTATCTCTATAAAAAAATAAAATTGATCGGATATCAATAGTTACTTGATCAAATCAGATTTCTGTCAACAGTAAATATAATTTTCAAAATAAATTGTTGACAAAAATTCGATCAAGTAGTTATCAATATCTAATCAACGTGATTTTTTGCAAGGATAAAGTTGACAAGCTCTACACATTAAACAGTTCGGATTATGGAAACAGAACCCGTGGTGGGCCTAACGGGCCTAACAACACCGTCCAGTCCACAAAGTAGAGTAGAGACAAGTCTAACCCTATATATGTAATCTCACTCAATATTGTAATAATCATTAATCCAATCCATAATTCCATGATTTTTTTTTTTAGTAGCAAGTTCCTCTCCAGTTGGGGTTTTCCAATTGGAGGGTGTTGTTGGGCTTGTGATACACAATAATAATGATGGGCGCATATATGAAGCATCATAGCAAAATATATCAATTCCAACCAGGTTGATACCAATAAACAAACTCAATCATCTGCTAGCACCACACCGGCATGTACCACGACAAACAGTATAAAAACAGAGGGGAAAAACAGGGGAAAAATGTAACGACCCAATCTTGGCAAGGCAAAACCCTGCCAAGAGGGTGCACCTCAAACGCTATAGCACCTTTCAATTGCCTAACATATATGAGATGATCTATTCAAAGACAAAAAAATATTATCATGCTACAAGATAGTTCCCAAGCATTTCCTCCCAAAAAAATATAATACATACTAATCACGAATCCATCAATACATCCAACTTCATAAGCAATTTTTACAATCAACCTCCTTCATAAAAAAAAGGGTAAGCTTACATCCTAGAATGACCCTAAGCAAAACCTCAACCACAAGATGCCCACCTGAGATCCTTCAAAAAAAATTCTAGTCTTCCAAGTTGAGGCGAGCCACACAAAAGTCTATGAATCTGAAAAAAAAATTATTTAAAAGAATGAGCTAAAGCCCAATGAGTATACCAATACCATGGAGTTATAAAACTTGCTCCTACCAATAGAGTTCAAAATAAAGATACTAAACATAAGAGCTTAATTGGACTTCAATTTATACAAAATAAAAATAAAAATGATGCAATACAATTTTCATAAAACGTTATCAAGATTTTTCCAAGGAATCTCATAAGGCAGAAAAAAAAACATACATTTGGATAATGAAAGTAAACAAAAATATAACTTTTCAATACATTAAGATTTCCTGTCCATCATACAATCCACTACATAGCCTTAGGGTCGCGTTACCTCGCGACTTAGGTGGTGACGGTACCGTTACCCAGAACATAACCATAGGAGCATAGCTCATGTCATCGTAGCACTTCAATTCTTGTTTCAATGTTTCGGTCCCCAGGACCCCTTATACATACAACGACCCTTATGGTCCTTAAAACATTTCGGTCCCCAGGACCCCAAAGCATTTTGGCCCTTGTGGCCCCAAAGGCTATATTCGGTTATATGATCAATAAAATAAATACCCTCACATAACATTTCACTGTCATTCAATCATCATCATCATAAAATTTGAAAGACTCAACTTAAATAAATTCTCATAAAAAAAATAATGCTTCATTATACAAATGAAATCGTATCTTTATTAAAACTCAACCCTTGGCCTCAATAAATTTATAGATTTTCTTTTTATACATATATCATGATGAAATGTATCATTCACTTCCTTTAATTCAAAAATTATTTTCAAACTTTGTAATAAAGATAGAGGTAAGGTAATTTCCATGGTAAGTATACTCACCTCCAAAAATAGCAAAAGTGTAGATTTGAAACTCGACAAATTAATTTCCAAGAGGTGGAGAGATGCCTTCCTCCAATCCTAACAATTAGTAAATAGGATCTCAAATTAGGAAAAGCTTTCAATGAAAATTACAACATCTACAAAAAATGATCCTAAATAAAATTATGCTAAGGAATGGCAAGCTAAAGAACTCCTCCAACTTTAAATCACCCAAACAAATAACTTATCCAATCTCCATAACACCCATCCTTTGAACATCTTTGAGTTAGTAACTTTTTAAATATCCAATCAATTTATATGCACAATACCACCATCAATTTACTACAAAAGTCAAAAATCAACATTTTTGTATAAACTCAACAACTTAAGTAAAATCTCTTCAATCACTTATAAAATTCCTCCATAGAACATAGAGATACCCAATCCATCATTTATCAACTCAATTTCAACATATAAATTCCCTAACACCAAAATCCCCAATTTTTTACATCACATTCAAACCCTAGATTAACCCAAAAATCTAAATCTCCAAATCAACCATCAAATTGACCATTTTTTTTTTTTTAAACATGTAAAACATTCATGGAAACTAATTGAGAGTATAAAATTCAACAAGCAAACCCCAAATCATAATAGATCTAAAACACAAAAATTTCATCATCTCTAACTCAAAATATGTAAAACCTTCAACTAAACTTTTAGAGAAAGATTCTTACCAAGTACAAGCCTCTAATCCATCAAGAAAATAAATCCCATGCTTTGATTCTTCAAAAGATTAAGAAAAATCTAGAGTTTGTGCTTCTATTGTGTTATTTTCGGATGGATTCAAGGAGTGCCGACCGGACCCATTTTCCGGCGAGATAAGGTGGCCGGAGGTGGTGGAGATGGTGGGTCAAGGTGGTGGTGTAAGGGTGGAGCAAAGGTGTGGTGTTTGGCCTCCAAGAAAGTAAAGGAAAATGGGAGAGAAAGTAGAGAGAAGTTAGAGAATGAAGAATGAAGAAAAAAAATCTGCACACGTGCCTTTGTTGTTTGGCACACACGGATAATGCTCTTTTTTTTTTAAGGCTCACACGTGCCTTTGTTGTTTGGCACACACGGATAATGCTCTTTTTTTTTTATTTAGGGAAAGTGCCAAAACCCTAATCCTTACAAATTTTGCACAGCCGCCACACCCATTTCAGCCTTCTCTCTCCCTCTCTCTCTATATCGAGAGACCCAACTTCATCCTCAAGAAAGCTTCGTTTCTGCACTGCCAGAGGTCACCGCCGTGTTCTTCTTCTTCAACAAACCAACACTGTTGCCATTTGCACAGACCTCCATTGCAACTTCCAGTCCCGTCGCCGCCGTCGTCATTGAAGACCCAGCTCTGACTGTTACAGACACCACAGATCCGTCACTGACTTGTCCTGGCGTCGCAACCCAGCCATCAACTTGCGCCAACTTCGACCAAGCTCCTGCTTCGTCTGTTCATCGTTATTTTGCACACCATTGGCGGCTACACCCTCGGCTATCATCGGTGTCGTGACAACGTTGTCAAGCCCACACCAGACTCTTCCGTGGTTCTACTGCCATTGTCTTCTTCAACTGACCAGCACCGACGCCGACGCCGACGCCGCTGCTTGCTCCAGTGCCAACCACACACGTCGCCCTTTCAACGCGTCGTGTGTGGTCACCAACTCCGCTGCGACATCACTGCTGGTTCCGGCCTCGCTCGTCCACTGCTCGTGCATGCGGCTTGCGCCATCTCTGCCCTGTCTTGATTTACGGCCTGCGCTGTGTGATGCTATACATCTTTGTGCAAGATAAAGCCGGCTTCATCTGAGATTGAATGGCATAAACTTGGTGACTCTGGTCACTAAGGCAAGCAATCCGAATCACACCATCGAAAATTAGATCCTGTGTCCGGGAACAATTGACGAAGCTAAGGTCGTAGTACCAGCCGTGATATTCTGGGAAGGGAGAGGCAGATAAGTTGAAGTTTTGAAGCCACAGTGCTCGGGCTGTTTCCCTATGAGCCTGAAAGGGAATCGGATTTCAGGGCCGTGATGCTCTCTGCACCTTGTTGGTAAGCACTCAAGATCTTGTTCTTCTGCTCCTCCTCCGAGCCCAACTGTAGCTGCTGCAGCCATCGGTACGAATAATAGGACTGTGAGCAACAGAATTCCATGGAAAATGGCCATCTTAATTAATGGCTAATATTTGATACTCTGAAACAAAATCCCAGAGGCTAATTTTATTGAAGAAATCTGGCTTTGTTGTCTTGAATCCATGCTATTGAACCTTGAACCTGTGCCGATAATTTTGACAATAATTTTGACATACATACAGGTTTGATGTTGAATAATTAATTATTGTCTTGTCGATCTTGTAGATGCTCGGAAGATAAATAGTGGATGCCCGATGCTTTGCCTTCGTCTTCGGCTGTTCAACGCGAACCACACGTCGCCCACTCAACGCGATATGTGGTTTTTTGCCTAACACCATCCAGCTCGTTAGTCTCACAGCCCGGCGCTATTTTTTTTCGGAGTTTGAATCTCGGTTTTTGCATACTCACTGGTTCCAGTTCCGATCACTGTTGACTTCGACGGTTCCAACGCACACCACACACGTTCGCCCTCTCAACGCAACGTGTGTGGTCCTGCCAAGCCTAGCCCAGTCTTGTTGATTACAGTCTGTAAAGCCTCTCTGATTTCAGCTTAAATTTCCAGTATCGGCTTCAGACTTCACCTCTCTAACTGCCCAAATTTGTAAGTATGAAATTCGGCCCCCTCTTCCGAATGTAAATATATTTAAATATATATAAATATATTTTTGTGGCAATGTAGAGGGCTCAAGCAATCTGATGAAAATAAAAATAAAATAAATAAATAAAAAAAAAACTGAATCTGAATATGGACTCAATTTTTGTGGCAATCCCAATGATATTTTTTTTTTAGCTCAAACACCGTGATTTTGGCCATATGGAAACATGCACTAGCACTTGAAACCTTATTGAGGTGCTTGGCTTGAACATAATTTGTTGAACTTTATCACCGAGGAAAGGCCGAATATAACTTGTTGACTAGTATTTGAGCTCCATTTTTGACATGGAGAGAGAAAATCCTGGGCTTATGAATATGGACTTTCAGAGAAACGAATAGTTGATGCCGAAATTTCATTCGAATGTGTTGCTTTAATTCCAATATTCTGAATTTTAATACGGTCAACTTCTTATTATTTATACCTGTTTATTTCAGCCATATGTCTTCTCAAAAGAAACCCGTAGCTCCGGGGTCATCAGAACCGGCTCTCATGAAAGAGAGGGATGTACCTCCGGCATCTGAGTGGAGGAAATCTCCTTATTTTGGTCGGAAAGACCCCTTCTGGCGGGCGGCTACCTCCACCACTTCTCTTCTATCTCCGAAGGGGGCTCCATTATGTCTCACTGAGGACACTGACTCTGGACATGAGGCCCTCATTTCTCCTTCCTCGGTGCTACGCTTTCGGATTGAGCGGGGGGACTTTCCATACTGTTATCCTCAGTTTAAGGCCTTCTCAAACCCCCCTTTTGGTTGGCAGGAGTGGGTCGATGATGTCCTCTCGGACAAAAGCTTCTGTCAGCGGCTTCAAGAGGCCCGGCTATTGATCCCGGTGAAAATATCTAGATCTCTATCCATCCGTCGCAACAATGCTAGCCTGGAAGCCATGGCTCTTCGGTGGAGCACTGAGACACACACCTTTATACTTGGCCAGCACGAGATAGGGCCCACCCTCGAGGATGTGTTCATGTTGCTGCGTCTGGAAGTGACTGGCCCTGATGCCTTCGACCCTGAGCAAACACCCCCTGAAGATGATTCTTTGATCCAATCTCTGAAACTAAATCTTCAAACTTGTGGTCGGTGGAGTTCCGTTTTCGATGGTTCAGCGAGGAGGACTAGTCGAGTAAGGACGGACCGTGCCTCCTATACTGCATGGATCCGCCACTTCTTCAAGGATCTTCAGCCCTTGGCCAGAGATGCTGACCCTGACTCTCGGGAGTATGAGGCCGGTCCGATGTATGGCTCCAGGCTCTATTTCTTGGGATTTCTGGCTTGCTTCCTTTCATTCTTCATTCTTCCGAGCACACCTCCGGATTCCCTCAATCCTTTCGTCTTCCCCTTGGCAGTCAGGCTCTTCAGAGGAGATCGGATCCCTTTGGCTCCCCTATTTCTTGGGAATCTCTATTATCGGCTGGATCTGCTACATCGAGATATGGTTCGCTCCGTGGGTCGATATGAGCCTGTCTCCTTCATTCACAGCCAGTTCCTGCTTTGTTTCTTCTTCGAGAGGTTCCCAAAATTTGCCCCTGCTCCGACTGTATTCGAAGCAGAGGTTCTTCGGGAGATAGTGGATAAAGATGGCATCCCTGTGCTCGATACTGATGGGTCTCGGACATTTGAGAAAGCGAAGTCTTGCCAGCCGTTGATTACACGTTGGTCACGTACTATTTCCACCTTATCCTTGAATACTCTGGTGGATGATCCCCGACGCTTTGTGGCACGGCCGTATGTATGCCCACCTGTGGGTGTGGCCACACCGCTTATCTATCATGGTTCCTCCCGCTCGGCGTCCTTTCCTTTGCCGAAGAACATCCCTGCACCCTTTGTTGATATGCTGATTATGATCCGTCCGAGTTCATTACCGGTATGGCATGAGGAAGGCGTTGATAGTGCCGTTTATAGGCCTGACCGCGTAGCATATCAATTCGGGTTTGATCAATGTGTCCCGGGGCCAGCACCTCCTTTATTATCATTTTCAGCGAGCTACGGGCGCTTCAGTCGCGGGCTTGTACACACCGTGCTTCCCATATCCGGCTCTTTGACGATGCCGGGCTTGAGTCGAGTAGGGGGTTTCACCTCCTCTTTCAGGCGGTATTGGCAGAAGAATATCGATGCGTTTATTGCATTTGTCCAGAGCAGACCGACCGTATGTTTGCCTCCGCTGATTTATAAGAAGGATTCTTCTCTTCGGCTACCCGAGAGCCGAAAATCTGACCACATGTACGAGAGTTTCTTCACCTCATCTGCTCCAACTGACCCTTCTGCTCGGGCATCTGCTTCTAGCTTGGCGATTACTTCTCCGGAGCCAGTCCCTTTGAATAAGGCCTCTGGTCCTCGGACGACCCGCCTTAAGAAGATGGCTCACAAGAGGACTTCTGATGCCAGTCCTTCCACTCCTCGCCTTTCCAAAAGGCTTCATGAGGTACCCAAAATTTTTGATTTGAAGCTACTTTCCTTTTTTGCGACTATACCTTCTAAAATGAAAACTTTTATTTGCCCATGTTGTGTAGGATCCTGCGGTTGTTGACGTTCTCAGTACCGTGGCTCCTGGCCGTGCTGCCTCCCCCAGGCCGGACTCAGACTTGGACGACACCCTCCCTTTGTCTGCAAGACTTGTGAAGATGCGCACCTCTCGTATAGCAGTTATAGATGATGACGATGATGAGGCTGAGTCCTCCGACCATTTTTGTGACCTTATTCCACGCATGCGTCGTCACTGCCCTACTGTAGCTGAGGAGGAGCGCTATCTTGGTGACGAGGTTATTGGGGCTCACCGTTCTGATGTTGAGATTACTGGAGGGACTGATGCCACAGAAATTGATACCGTAGGCCATGCTTCTAGAAGCAATGTAGAGACGAGGTGCGCCTCTGGGAATGGTGTGGAGGTGGATGTGCTAGAAATCTCTGAGACTCGCTCTGGCACTTATGGTGATTCTCATCCTCCGGCCCTCCTTCCTTCTTCAGGGATGACTGCTACTGTTCAAGCTTCGTCAGACATTGAGATCGATCAGGTGGTCTCTACACGACCAAGTGACTTTGTTGATGCTAGGAGTCCTTCAGTTGCCCCTGCTTTGCATATTGATTCTCCCTCTGGTAATCTTTCTTTCTGAAGTTTGTCATTTACTTATATCTGTGAGAAATCTTTACTTAAATGACTTTCCTGTTCCCTACCTCTAATAAGGCCTTCTTATCTTTTCTTCAGTGTTAGCTGCTAACGGGGTCTTGCCTTCACCTACCTCAGACTCTGCTCCAGTGTTAGCTGCTACCGGGGTCCTGCCTTCACCTGCCTCGGACTCTGCTCCAGTGTTAGCTGCTACCGGGGTCCTACCTTCACCTGCCTCGGGCTCTTCTCCGACTCTCTTTGTAACTCCTCACGGTTCTCCTTCTCAAGGGGGGACACCTGCCTTTGAGACGACTGCTAGAGGTTCTTCATCGCCAGTGCCTTCGAATATTTTGGATCTGAATCTTAGTGATTTCCACATTGATAGTGATGCTTTTGGTCTTTCCCCTTATCGTTCGGCATTCTCAGGCTCGGGACCTCTGCCGGGAGTTACCCCTCCGGGTGGTTCATCTAACCCGATAGACATTGGGGAGATTCCTGAGACTAGCAGCTTTCCGGCCCCAATTCCTCCTTCAGCTTCTGGCAAAGTATCATTTCTCCATTATTGGGTAGCTCCTGAGTTTGCTTCAGTTCTACAGCTTGTGCATTCAAGTTACCCGGAGACCTTTGCTTCATTTGCTTGCCAGTGTCCACTCATTCAGACTGCTCTTCTCGAGTCTTTTGCCACTATCTTATATAGCTTGGACACGCAACGGTTGTGTGACCTTAATGGAAAAGTAGTCGAGACGGCGTATCAGGGGATCTCTGACATGGAGCGTCACCAAGTGGACTTATCATGGCTTCGGAAGCGCCTGGATATAGCTTCGAACGCCAGTCATCGGCTGGAACTTATGTCTGTGCTTGCCTCTTATCGCACCTCTATAGATGAGACAAAGGCAACTCTTCGTGAACTTGAGTCGGGTTATGCTCGGGCCTTGGAGACTTTAGAGGCACACTCTACTGTTTGTCCTCCAGATGTAGATGTGACGGGCAGCTTCTTCGAAGGTGTCTTTAGGAAAGATTGAGTTTTTTTTTTTATCATTACTTTCTTGCCCCTTTCGATAAAAATGTTTTATCTAGGACAATGCAATGAAATGACAAAATTTTTGTTGTTTGGATATTTTCGCATTGTTTTCTCATTCTACTTGATAAAATATTTATTTCGAATGATAGAACAATCATATGCACATGTTTATAAAAGCTGAAATATTCTCATTAGTTCTTCAACTTTCTTGACAAAAGCATAATAGATTCACTGTAAGTGATGGGATAAAACATACACCATAGAGAAAACCAGCTTCTTCATAACGCAAGGGAAATACAACCTTTAGACAAAGTAAGAAAGTGAAAATGAATTTCAACATAGATGAGTCCAACTATGGGTAGTAATGCTTGATAAACTTTGCATTGAGCGGGCCAGTTCGGAAGCCGTCTTCAACCCTTACAAGTTTGTTGTACCCGCTTGAGCTTGCCTGAACCACCTTGTAGGGCCCTTCCCATTTTGGAGAAAACTTGGGTAAAGGCTGTCCTCGCATGATTGGGTCTACAATCTTCCATACTAGATCACCTTCTTCAAACTTCCTTGGTACCACAGTCTGGTTATAGGCTCGGGCGATGGACTCATGATACCTTTCCATGACTTTTGCAGCTCTGTCATGCTTTTCCTCTAATGCTTCCAATCTGGTGGTTCGAGGCTCCAATACCATTCCCGAGGCGAGAGCCATTCGAGCAGATGGCGTTTCCAACTCTATAGGTAACACTGCCTCGGACCCATACACAAGGGAGTAAGGAGTTGCTTGAGTTGGCTTTCTCTTCGAAGTGCGATACGCCCATAGGGCTACTATCAACTGTTCGGACCAAGTCCCCCCAAACTCATCCATCATCTTGCTCAGAATCCTTATCAGTGTCTTGTTTGTGGCTTCCGCCTGCCCGTTCCCTTTTGGATAGTAGGGTGTGGATTTGTGATGCTTCACTTGGTAAGTCTCTAGGAGGCTCTTCACATCTTTGTTTATGAAGGGAGTGCCGTTATCCGAGAGGATGGTGTTTGGTACTCCAAATCGGCAAATGATATTCTCCTTGATGAAGTTCGCAACTGCAGGCCCCGTAGCGTTCTTCAGAGGAATTGCTTCGACCCACTTTGTACTCAATTCTGTGGCTGCGAGAATCCACTTGTACCCCTTAGAAGATGTGGAGATGGGCCCTATCAGATCAAAAGCCCAGGTATGGAACGGCCATGGCGTTCGGATACTATGCAGGTCTACAGCTGGAGCATGGATCAAATTTCCGTGTTTCTGACAAGTCTGGCACCTCTTCACTTGATGGGATGCATCTGACTCCATGGTCGGCCAGTAATACCCAAGGTGTATAAGTTGCTCGAACAGCCGAGCCCCTCCTTGATGTTCAATCTCGTGGGCTCTTCCGAGGACTAGATCTGACTCCTCCTTGGAGAGACATCTCAGGGGAGTGCCCTCAATACTTCTTCTATACAGCTTGTCCTGATCAAGAAAGTACCGCCTCGCTCTCCTCTTGAGGTGTGCAATGTCCCTCGGGCTCTCAGGTAGTGTTCCCTCTTTGAGATAGTCAATGTAGACTTGCCTCCAGTCAGGGGTATCAATTTCAAAGCAACTCTCATCCTCCCGGATGTATGACTGACACTTGGGGCATTCCCTCTGTAATTGATTTGAGTCCTTCTCCATCTCGGGCCAATAATAACCTTGTCTTTGGATTCTTCTATACAGACTGATATCCCCATCCCCGCAAGACTTTTCATGGATCTGTTGTAGTCGGAAGCTTGCTTCTTGTTGGCCAACACACCGGGCTAGGAATCCGGTACCTCCTCGGAAGTAAAGTTCACCTTGAATAATTGTGAATTGGGCAAGCTTGGCCATAGTCAGTTTTCCAATTTTGCTTCTGAGTTGTTCGAGGACTTCTCCTCTCCAGTCCTCCGGAAGGCCTTTGTCTTCGGGTATTATTGAAGGTTCTGTTCTCTTCTTGATAACAATTGTTGCCTCTTCCTCTGGAATGTCAACTCTTGCCCCTAATGTTGCGAGGGCATCTGAAAACTTGTTGTCGGAGCGAGGCACATGCTCTATTTCGACCTTCTGAAATTTGTCAAGAAGCCTTTGGACTGTTGTTCGATATGTGGCCAAGGCAGGCTCCTTTAAGACGAACTGTCCTGAAACTTGCTTCACTATCAGCTTTGAGTCCCCCCGGATCCGAATCTTCTTGATACTGTGCTTCTCAGCTGCTATCAAGCCTAAAATAAGAGCCTCATACTCGGCTTCGTTATTCGAACAATGGAAATCCAGTTTATAAGACAAATATAACTTTTTCCCACTTTTCCTTGTAAGGACTATCCCGGCTCCTCCCTTCCCTCCGGCTGCTGCTCCGTCAAAGCTCAATGTCCAGAAGCTTTCCTCGGAAGCCATAGCTGCGTGCACCTCTCCTCTTAATTCTTCATTCACTGGTTCATAGTCACCACTTGGAAATTGGGCAAGGAGATCAGCTAAGGCTTGGCTTTTGATCGCCTTGGGGGCTACACATGTGATCTCGAATTCACCCAATGCTAACAACCATCTTGCCACCTTCCCGGTTAGAGCAGGCTTGCTGAGGAGGTATCGGATTGGATCACTTCTAGTAACAATCTGAATCTGATGTGCTAGGAAGTAATGTCTGAGCTTTTGGGCAGTGAATACCAAAGCTAAACAATGTCTCTCTACTGGAGTATATCGGACTTCTGCCCCTCGAATCTTCCGACTGATGTAATACACCGGGCGTTCTACTCCATCTACATCTTGGACCAATAATGCCCCTATGGACTTGGGGGTTGAAGTTAGGTACAATATTAGAGGCACCCCGGGCTGCGGGGCTATCATGGTCTGAGGCGAGGTCAAGGCCGCCTTGATTCTCTCAAAGGCCTTTTGGTGCTCTTGGTTCCACTCGAACTTGGCATCTCCTTTTAACAAAGAGCCGAAAGGCGCAGAGATCTCTGCCAGTGCTGGGATAAACCTCCGAATATAAGACACCTTCCCGAGGAACTTCTTTAACTCCTTCTGAGAATGCGGGGGAGGCATTGCTCTGATAGATTTGACCTTGTCTTCATCTGCCTCGATACCATGCCTATGTACAAGAAACCCGAGGAACTTCCCGGCCGTCACCCCGAAAGCACATTTGAGAGGATTCATTCTCATTTTGAATTTCTGGCACCTCTTGAATACCTTCTCAAGGTCTCGGAGATGGTCTTCTTCTTTCTTGGATTTCACCACTAGATCATCAACATAATCTTCCATCTCATGATGGATCATGTCATGAAAGATTGCAGTCATAGCCCTTTGGTAAGTTGCACCGGCATTCTTGAGTCCGAAAGGCATGACTGTATAGAAGAAGTTTCCGAGAGGTGTTCTAAAAGCGGTCTTTTCTGCGTCCTCTTCAGCCATCTTAATCTGATTGTATCCACTGAATCCATCCATGAATGAGAACATCTGGTGTCCCGAGGTAGTATCCACGAGGGTGTCGATGTGAGGAAGAGGGAATTCATCCTTCGGGCAAGATTTGTTCAAATCTCGAAAGTCTACACATACTCTGATTTGGCCATTCTTCTTCTTTACTGGCACGATGTTTGCTAACCACGTGGGATACTGTATTGGCCGGATGAAACCAGCCTGTTGAATTTTTTCAATTTCCTCCTTAATCTTCTCTTCGAGATCTGGATGATATTTTCGAGCAGCTTGCTTAATTGGCTTGGAGTTTGGGAACACATCAAGATAGTGGGAGACTAGGTCAGGATCTAGTCCAGGCATTTCCTTATATGACCAAGCAAACACATCTGAGTATCGGCTTATCAACTTTAACAACTGTTCCCGCTTTTCTGGGCTAAGGCTCGAACTTACGAATACCGGCCTTGGTGCATCTTGTCCATCACTCAGATCTATTTCGATAAGTTGTTCAGGCTGAGGCTTCGGCCCATCTTGCATACATTCTGGAGCCACTTCAGGCTTTATTACTATATCATTGTCAGGAGGCTCTTCTTTTGACTCGGAGTCGGTGACTGAAGAAACCGACTCCCCGCACCTTCATAAATAATACACCATCTTGCCTCCTTCTCGAACTTTCATCACCTTCCGAGGAATAGGCGGACTTTCTGGTCTAGACATCGCCCGCTTACTTGATTCTGTCATCGGCTCCTTGTCATCTTTGATATCCTCCCAACGAGGAATTTTGACCCCTCGAGGCTTAGAGGTGGTGGGAACTTCTTCGACAGCCAGTTCGGTGAAGTAGATGGCATCAGAATAATGAGCTTCATGGATCTCGAACGGCCTTTCTGTAGCCTGAATTGTCACCGTCTTCTTTCCCCATTTAGCCTTAACACACTGATGATAACTTGATGGTACAGCCCCATATCTATGCATCCAGGTCCTCCCTAGAATGATGTGATAATTTGCCTCAGAATCGATAATATGGAACTTGGTGGCCGAGCGAATCTCTCCAACGGCTAAATCAACAGTTACGCATCCGATAGTAACTCTCCTTTCTCCACCGAAGCCAGTGATGACTATCGGCTGCTTCACAATGCGTTCTTCAGAGATTCCGGCTTTTTCTAGAGTAGCGCGAGTCATAATGTTGATAGAGGCTCCACTATCTAGAAAGGCCCTTTTGAACTCAACCCCGTTAATAAAAACAGTCACATAAAGCGGGCGATTGTGAGAAAAAGGATACTTCCGATCAGCCTCGGAGAAAGTAATGGCACTAGATTGCTCTTTTGCCTTCCTCGGGATAGACCCTTCAGTCGACATGCATTCCTCATGGTGTGCCTCGGCTATATTAATGATAGACTTGGTGATTTCCGTTCTTGCCTCCCTGGAAAGTCCAAGCTGGTCAAAGAACTGCTTGAATTTTACACAGTCTTGCAGGGTTTTGGCATAGTGATCCGGATCTTTTTCCACTCTTGGAGGCTCGTAGTTAACCATCTCCTCGGTCTCCTCAAAATAAGATGCCACATAAACATGGTGTCCTCCTCTTCCATAGCATTCTTCTCCTCCTTCTGGATCAAAGGGATCTTCGCCATGAGTCATAAATGTTCTGCCCTCTGGATCGAGAGCACTTCCATAGTAAACTTGCTCACCCTCTGGCTCGAGGATGTCGTCCAGATAACAGTCATCGTCATCGAGATTAGCGATAGCCTCGATCATTGGGCCTTCATAAGCTATCATAGCAACATTCTTGCCCTTGTCTCGGTGTTGAGGATATGGTTGTTCTCGGATGTCTTGAGTCCCTCGCTTTTTGAACCTCAATTCGTCTGCCTCGACTTTATCTCTGAAGATTTTCCTGAGAGTCCAACACTTCTCTGTCGGATGTTTCAATGTACGATGGTAGACACAAAATTCAGGGCTCTCACGGTCCTTTTTTGATGGCATTTCTTCAACATAAGGCAATTTTAGCTCTCCGTCAGCCACCCATTCCTTAACTAGAGCTTTCACTTCTTCGATTCCACATGGATAAGAAACATTCCCCTTGTCACCATTATATTGCTTTCTTTTCTGGCCCCTATGACCTCCTCCTTGTGAATTTCGGGTATCCGGGGCAGAGGCAGCAGCAACGATAGGTCCACGAGATGACTTGAAACTAGTCTTGTAACTGGCTTTAAATCCGGACTCCTGAGCCTGAGGGATGCTAATGTTCCGAGCTGCTTCTATTAATGCCGAGAAGGTGGGTAGCTTGTGGTTAACTAGAAACATTTTGTACCTGCTCAATGCCCCTTCTAGACAAATTTGAACCAGATAACTCTCCTCAACTGCTTCATGACAATCCACGGCCTTGTCCTGAAACCTTTTGACGTAGTCAAGGATGTCTTCACTTTCTTGTTGCTTCTCTTTACACAATGTAAGTGTGGTCACCTTCTCCGCCACTTGAAAGAACTTGGAGTGGAATTTGTTAACCATTTCCTCCCAACTTCGGACAGAGTTTGGGGCCAAATTAACATACCAACTATATGCTCGGTCGGTGAGAGACTTAGAGAATTCTCTCAGTCGGAGGACGTGGTTTGAACCATGAATACCTAGAGTCTCGATGAACCGCACAACATGTTCTCGGGCATTTCCTTGTTTGCCGTCGAACTTGATGAACTTCGGCACTGTATACCCCTCAGGGTATGGATAGCTCAGCATCTCAATGGGGTATGGCGGCTTGACGTCTGGATCAGGCAAAGAGGGTAAGGTCCTCTTGCCCCGTTCGAGATCGAACATGGCCTGCACATCGGCGAGAGTGAGAAACTGTTGAGGGAGAGAGTTTGATGGTGGTATTCCCGGGACTTGGCTTATGTACCCGAAGACTGAGCTAGGGGCGTCTTGGCCATTCTGGTGCTGCGAATTCATCATTGGTGAGGACGTTTGACGATACTGGCCATCAGCGCCTATAGACAAGCCAGTTGGTGATGGGATATTGAATTGAGGCCCGTAAAGTCCACCGTACGGCGCCGCTATACCGGGTTGTGCTTGCAGATTTGTTGTCGGCACCAAAGGAGGCCCGCTTGGTGCTTGGGTAACATTTACTGGTGGCGTGACAAGATTAGGTACGGGCAGAGCTCCCTTTTGCGCCATCACGCTCCTTATGTTTTCCTGGACACCAACAGTCGCCGGAGCACCATTCATTACACTAGAAACTCCCCTAGTCACCATTGGATCTTGGCTTGGCACGCCATGGAGCCCGGGCATGGGCAAACTGCCGCCGCCTACTGTGGTTTGAGCATGTGTTACTGTGGCCGTGTTGCCATGAGCCATAGGCTGATTGGGGCTTACTTCTCCTTGGATTTGATTTTGCGCTCCGGCGGGAATAACTCCACCACCAGTTTGATTCCCGTTTGGCGCCGATGCAAAGTTAGAACTCATCACCAACATGGTGTGAGTGAGATTCTGAAGAGTGGTAAGAATCTCTTGCTGAGTATTCTGAAGTCCTTGAATGGCTTCAAGCAAAAGTGGTTGATCTGGAGTCATGGTTCTGTCATCACCACCATTAGAGGATCCTTGTTGGTGAACTTCATCTTCTCCCGCCATTCTTGTTGGAGTTGTGTGGATTCCAGATCTCGTTGAGACCATTAACCAATCCGCCTCCCCAGCGGAGTCGCCAAAATGTAAGAGAGGGTTCAAGAAAGGAGTTGGAAAATTCGAAGATCTTCAAAGATCCTTGAAGAACAACTTCGAATTCTCTAGAATATGATGAGAGGCTTAGATTCTTCAATAATCTCAACTTAGGAACACGACAACAAAGGAGATGATGGAGATAAGAGATTGGGTGAAGAAGAAGGCAAAATGGCTAGAGAGAGAATAATGGCAAGGCTCTCCCAGGGATCTCCCACTTTCACTCTCAAGGTTGATAATGGAGAAGGGAAATTAGTTCTTTCCCAAGAGTTAAAAATCTCCAAAATCCCTCCCTTGTAAAGCTATGGGTGGGTGCTATTTATAGGCACCTCATGATGTAGGATGGAGCCCATGTGCAAGGCACATGGGGGATATTCTCTCTAACCACCTTGTCCGAGGGGGTGACCTCTCCGAGGAGGTGACTTCTCCGAGGAGGTGACTTCCCCGAGGATGAGAAAACCCCGAAGAGGAGATCACTCCCTCGGCGAACCCTTCTTCTTAGCCACACCTAACCAATGATCCCCAATCATCCCAAAGGGTCAGGGGTAGTCCCAGAGGACGTCCTGCCGCAAAATATTGCCGAGTCTCATGGACCCCCCGGGGTCGTGCCACCTCGACCCGGGTATAGGCTAGTTTAACCGAAGAGTGAATTTATCTCCACTCACCGTCCTCGGGATCGGGTCCTTTGTTCGGACTCCATTACGCCCATGGTTCTGGTACGTAGATCCCGGAAAGCTCCGAGCCCGCAAGTGTTCTGGGACTCATTAACAGAGCGACTTCTAGATTGCGTTTGAATCCGTTCGAAGCCAAGTATTTCGGACCTCTAGGTTCGTGGATCCGAACCCTTTCGAGTCCGAGTGCCTCGGATCTCTAGGCTTGCTTAATACCCTTTCGAGTCCGGGCCCGAGTAAGTCTCTAGGTTCGTGGATCCGAACCCTTTCGAGGCTTAGAGCCATTTAGCCCGTTTGATGGCGATAAATCTGGGCCCACCGATTCTTGGACTTGCAATAAATTCGGGCCCACTAATCTTGGGCTATTGGGCCTAAATAATTTAGTGGGCTCAAATTAGCCCCTCTTACAGTAATAAAAAATAAAAAAATTTAAAAAAATTCACTTTGCTTCTTTGTGTGCAGATTTGGAGTAGTCAATTAATCTCAATGTTAGTGGTAAAAAAGATAGTAATATCTTTTTATCTTCTTCCATAGTGAAGCAAAAAATTAAAAAATTAAAAATTAAAAATCAAAAAATGAATTATCAATTAAGAAATAATGTTTTTTCTAATTTTTAACCAATTTCAAACTTTTTAATTTCATTTCTAATTTAGTCACATTAAATTTATATATATAACAAAGGTTCATGCTGTGATACACAAGTGTGTACTATATACAAGTTATGACATTTATGAGGTTGATTACCTAAATGTCATAATCAAATCATTTTTAGTTATTAGTTAATGACTTCCATTAATACAGTTTAACCAATAAAAGCATCTCCAACGTTTAACTTTTTTTTCTTTTTTCTTTTTTTAATATCAAATTTAAGTTAAAATTTGAATAAAAGTTTCATCCGATATTGCGCCTTCCAACGGAGGAATATGAAATTTTATCAAACCACCGGTCGACCGGGGGGATGTACAGCTGGTCGACTTGCCAGTGTAATTTTTTCACAAATTTTTACAAATAGAAAGTTGATCAGGGAGACAATCGTCCAGTCGTCCTGTGCTCATACATACTTGCATCTCTAACGGCTATGAACAGTTTATTGATGAAAGCCCTGAGCCAACCAATTTGGTGAAAAATTTAAGACATTCTTAATTTGATACTTATCTGGTGAAAGGATTAGAGAAGTAAAAGAGACGTTTTTTCATTAAATTTAAATTTGATGATACAATAAATACAATGTTAGAGATGGTCTAACATAACAAAGTATGTCATTAAAGTAAGTCAATAATATTTCGAATGATAAAAATAACATCTCTTGACATCTACCAAGAAAACATCCACCAAAAAAACATCCCTTGACTTTCCATCGAACCTAATAAAATAAGATAAAAATTAGCTCCACGTGTATAACTTGACTTTTTATCTCCCTAGCTTTTTTCCCACCAAAACGTTTTTAGAATTTTTTTGAAAAATTGTTAGGTATCGAAGTATCACGTGTCCACATTCCTTTATTAGTTTAACATTTATCTTGTTTTTTTATATTTCTCAATCACCCAACACAAAATTATAATACCCTACTTTCTTCGCCAATCATAATATCATAGAGTATCACATGACCTAATGGGTCGTTGAACACACCAAAATTAAATACTAAACTATACCAAATTCAATAAGAATAATGGCAAGTCCAAGTATCGATCCACAGGGACTATTGTGAAATTAAACTAATTTAATTGTTAAATTTCTAAATTAATTTTGATAAAAAGATTGATTGTTTATAACCAAATTTAATAACAAATAAATTAAACTAAGAAATTAAATTATGAATAATAAATAAAATTGGATTTACTGAATTGGGAAAAAAACTAGGGCAAAGAGTCTACCACTAGCCAAATAATTAGGGTTTTCAATTGAAATCAATTATGCTATGGTTTGAATGGATTAATGCTTCACAACTACAAACTCAAAGCATTTAACAAGAAGATCATCACATTCAATGTACGAGCACGAACCATCTCAAGTAATACGAACCGTTCACTCTAAACTAAGGTAGTGATATGACTCGTTCCTCGTAGTATGGTTCGTCCCATACGTTGAATGTAAAGGAATAGAAAACAATTGTATGGATAACATTCAACAATCACAGAAAGTCAAATATTCGAAGGAATAATGAAAATTATATAAAAGAAACTTCTAAATCACCATACAAATGTTCAAACTTTTACATAATTTAAAATCACAAAGAAAACTAAATAATTACATGGCTAGGGTTTCATCAAAACCCTAGAAAATGAGACTAGCCACTCATGGAGGAGTGGAAGGAGGTAGATGGAGAAGGAACCACCATTGGAGACATCCTTGAAGCTTTTAGTTCCTTCATCCTCTTTCAAACCCTAGCCTCTCTTTTTAGGTCAAAACAAATTTAGAACCCTAGAAAAGCTTTTTCCTTGCCTTTTTATACTTCTACTCACTTCCAAACAGGTTTAAAACGTCGGTTTGACTTTCCCAGAAAACGTCAACGCACGTGCGAGAAAGTCAACTCCGTCCAAATTTTGTCTTTTTGCCCATTTTATGCTCCGACGATGTACAACCTGATTGATATTCAACACACATAAAGTATACAGTTTGACCAGCAAGTGAAGTTAAGAGATTCTAATTAACGGCCTCAATGATGTACATTTCGGCCTTAATCACATCCCCCAACTTACTACTTGCTAGTCCTCAAGCAAGTAAAATAAAATAAAATTAAACAAAATCTATCTATTTCCTCTTTCGTGGGAAAACAGTTGCATTTAGCATATGCAACAAGCCTTTAAACCACAAGGTTACCCCAAGTGGATGAGTAAAGTCTCGTGAGGGTTTCCAGAAATGATACCCACAAACATTAACATATTGATATATACTCAACAACAAATGACCACACTACTCCACTTAACAATCAACTTATGTGCCACTACAGTGTGATATTGAGACATCATGAGTCATTAAAGGCACAGTGGACAAGCATGAAGGAACCTATTAAGTCGAAACCACAATTCGGTTAATACAAAAGTAAAATTCCCTATACTTGTACATGCTAGTAGACAAGTCATGAGTACCCTCGGTGTAAAGTGCAATCTTCATATTAGTTAACTATCCACTATAATAGCCCAGTGTAACTCATAATAACACCCAACATATACAGAAAAACTGACCTGTTGCAGCCAAGATTCTCAAAAGTTTTTTTTTATTTATTTTATCTTTTTTTTTTTTTTATGACTGTGCAATGTCCTAATCCATTAAGCTTTCTAATCAACCCATGTAGCAAGTTTTGGGCCAATGACTCCCAAACCAGATGGTTTTAGGGCATTAGGTGTAGAGACACCCCTACGGGCTTAATAACTCGAGTTGAAAAGGTTACGAATCCGAACTAGTCATTCTTCTTATTTTTCCTTAACTGTGCAATGTCCAAGTCCCTTAAGCTTTCTAATTAACTCATGTAGCAAGTTTTGGGCCAATAACTCCCAAACCAGACGGTTTTAGGGCATCAGGTGTAGAGACACCCCTACAGGCTTAATAACTCGAGTTAAAAAGGCTACGAACCCAAACAAGTCAAGTTTTTTTTTTTTTTTTTTTTTTTTTAAAGAATCTTGGCTCCTCATTTATTCTTTTCTGTAACTCTAGCTATTATCAATGATGTACACCAGGGATTATAATAAAAAGATCACCGCTATGATAGTGTGTTCATGTGAATTAAGGCATACTCATGACAAGTGTACTAATACCACAAACACAGACAACTCTCCTCATGCAAACATCGCATGCAAGTATCTACCCAATAAACCCTTTTTATACAACTCTACTATGCTCTCCAATTAACATATGCAAATATCATCATCCTACTAGCAAAAAGTTACATCAAGTAAAGTAATGCAATCAAATGAAACAGGTATAAGTATGAATTATGAGTCAAATAGAAATGCACAAAAGAAAATATAACCCTTATCTCCCAACTTGAATATGACATTGTCCTCAATGGAAAAGTAAAGAGAAATGAGAGAATATTACCAGAATTGTAGGTGCACATCCAGGTAGGCAGAGCGTAACATATACACACTTCACACTTCTTCTTTTTTTTTGAAGAAAAGAAAGAATTAAATAAATGAATAAAAATGACATTAAATTAAATTAACTAAATTATAAAATAAACTAAACTAAACTAAACTAAACTATAAAATAACTAAACTACAAAAGAGACTAAAGTATGGAATAAAATAACTTAAACTAAACATTTTTTTTTAATTAATAGAAGAGAAGAAAATAAAATAAAATAAAAACTAAACTACTTAATAATGAAATGAACAATTACATCATAGAATAGAAAAATAAAATAAAAATAACATCACTAACTAAACAAATAAAATAAAAAATAAAAATAAAATAATCCACAAACTAATGAGAATCAGTAACGAAATAATTTAAACTAAACAAATATAGCAAATTAAAAAAAAAACTAAATTAGGATTATTGTTAGCACCATGATATCTGAGGTTTTTTTTTTTTTTTTTTTTTTTTTACGAAAATAGAAAATAGAAAATAGAAAAATAAAAATAAAAATAAATAAATAATTCAATTTTTTTTTATATATAAATAAAATTATAAATAAAATAATTGTATATTTATTTATTTATATTTAAAATTTATTTATGAATTTATTTACTTAAATAAATTAAAAATATAAAATAAAATAATAATAAAAATAAAACTAAAACAAAACAAAACATTTTTATTATTATTATTTTTTTTAGAAAAGTTGCCCCGCACTTGGCCGCACCTGCTTTAATAGCAGTGGGCAGACTTCTAATCTCACAAATGTCCCACACGTGCGGCGATTTGAACCCCCTGTGCGATTTTATTTTATTTTTTTTTTGAAAAAATGGACGTCCCGCACATGCGAGGCTCAAGCTGCACGTGCGGCTTGGTCATGGCGCTCCAGCCCGCACCTCCTTTTAAAGCCGGGGGCAATTTGTTCAAAGTCACATTTTTTTTGATTTTTTGATTTTTTTTTTTTTTATATCTTATATTTGTATTTGTTTACAATTGAACATGTATAACAATAATTTTTTTTTTTTAATTTTTAAATTGAACAAGCATAACCCTTTTTTTTTTTTAAAAAAAAAAAAAAACACAGAAAATAAACATGAAAGCATTTTTTTTTTTTTTTTTATAACTAACTCTCAGCACCTAACAAAAGGCACCAGAGTTATGGCATAAAGTTGCCACTTCAGAATCCCCCAAGTAATAAAACCCAGCGTAGTTTATAGCCTTCGGACTAGTACAACCCAAATATACTTAACCATTTCTACCTTCAATTGACATCCGAAATAAATATAGCACATAAGAACATAACGAAATGCCCACTAAAGGTATAACCTTCACGCGAAAACCACGGGTACTTCTTTTCTCCCTAACTGTGTTTGTAACTTTCCCTATTCTCCAACAGAGTGACAGATTAGGTTGATTTGGTATCCAAAATCGATGCGCATAAAGCTACCTCAACCTATAGGGCTGCCATACAGAGTTCAAGCCGAGGTAGTTTTGAAGGAATCTCCACACCCTTAGGTATTTAAACCAGACTCTAGTCTCGGAAATCCCAAACCTTTGTATTTTAGGCTTTGCCATTCAAACTCTAGTTTCCACCGTCTCAGTTGGTCTCCTAGGAACTCACTACAAACACGGTTAGGTAGCTATACCAGACCGTCAGATGCCGTTCGGGCACGACAAACACCAAAGGAAATACACTTTTAGAGGATTTAAAGTCTCCTAGATGTAAATAAAGCATGACGAGAACGAAGAAAAACAAAATAGCATAGAAGGGAAAGAAAAGAGAACAAGAAATTAATCTATCAATCGTAGTAAAATGGGTCCATCAAAGAAATGGACTCAATCATATCCCCATTCCCAATCCCCTCTATATATGGTTTCAATCTTTGGCCATTCACTTTGAAAGTGTGGCCGGTCTTTGGATCTTGCACCTCAACGGCGCTATGAATAAATGCCTCAACAACTACAAAGGGGCCATCCCATCTTGGTCTTAGCTTACCCGGAAAGAGTCTCAATTTTGAATTAAAAAGCCACACTTTTTGGTCGGGTTCAAAGGATTTCCTATTAATGTGCTTGTCATGGAATTCTTTAGCCTGAGCTTTAAAAACTCTCGAACTCTCATATGCATCATTCCGGATTTCCTTCAACTCATTGAGTTGCAATTTCTAGTTGAGCCCAGCCACGGCCATATCGAAGTTAAACTTCGTTATGGCCCACAATGCTCGGTGCTCAAGTTCAACCGAGAGATGGCAAGCTTTGCCGAACACCGCTCTATATGGTGACATCCCAATGGGTGTCTTATAAGCAGTGCGGTAAGCCCATAATGCATCAATTAATCGTTGTGACCAATTTTTCCTATTCGGTCTCATAGTTTTCTCAATTATGTGCTTTACTTCCCTATTTGAGACTTCCACTTGGCCACTAGTTTGAGGGTGGTATGGAGTGCAAACTTTATGAGTGATAGAGTATTTCTTAACTACCGACTCAAAGAACCAGTTACAAAAATGTGTACCCTGATCACTTATTATGGCTCTAGGAAACCTAAAACGACTAAAGATGTTTTCATGCAAAAAATTTGATTACCACTCTATGATCGTTTGTTCGGGTAGCTATTGTCTCCACCCACTTAGACATATAATCTACTGCCAAGAGAATGTACTCAAACTCGAATGACAACAGGAAAGGGCCCATAAAATCAATCCCCCAAACATCAAATATTTCTATCACAAGAATAGGGGACATTGGCATCATGTCACGCTGAGACATCGAACCCATTTGCTGACAGCGCAAACAAGTTCTACAAAATTGATGGGCATCTTTAAAAATTGTGGGCTAATAAAACCCACTCTGTATAATCTTGGCGGTCGTTTTATGCCCACTAAAATGGCCGCCACATGCAGAAGAATGACAAAATGTAAGAATGTTATGCACCTCACTCTCCGGCATACACTTTCGGATCACTTGGTCGGAGCAATATTTAAACAACTCCGGATCCTCCCAAAAGTAATACCTGACCTGCGAAAAGAATCGGTCTTTGTCTTGCTTAGACCAATTCTGCGAAATTTGCCCAATAGCCAAGTAATTTACAATATGTGCAAACCACGGGGGGCTCGCTTGTGACAGCTCAAAGAGTTGTTCGTCCGGAAACGAATCATGCAAAATAAGAGGGTCACTAGTATACTCAACGAGGATTCGGGAGAGGTGATCCGCTACCACATTCTCAGATCCTTTCTTATCACGGATCGCTAAATCAAATTCTTGAAGCAACAAAATCCATATAATCAACCTAGGTTTTGTCTCTTTCTTAGATAGTAAATACCGCAAAGCGGCATGATCAGTGAAGACTATGACCTTGGAACCTAGGAGATAAGATTGGAATTTGTCTAAGGTAAAGATCAGAGCTAGCAACTCTTTCTCGGTGGTAATGTAATTCAATTGTGCATCCAAGAGAGTGTGACTAGCATAGTATATAGCAAATGGTGCCTTATTGACCCTTTGGCCCAACACAGCCCCGACAGCATAATCGAAGGCATCACACATGATTTCAAAGGAAAGCGACCAATCTGGTGATTTCATGATTGGGGCGGTGGTCAGGGCCATTCTCACTGTTTCAAATGCCTTTAAGCATGCCTCATCAAAGATAAAAGGCGCGTCCTTAACCAGTAAACTACACAAAGTATAGCGATCCCGGATTTACCCTTGTTGTTGTACAGTGATCCGGACATGTGTCCGTGGATGTTGGTGGTTGATTATTATCTTGTTTACATCCTTTTTACTTCGTATTTGAGTTATAGGATGTGTTGGGCAGGTTTGTTACAGGTTGGTTGAGTTTAGAAACCAAAACTAGTTGCCCAGATTTTGACCTGTCCGCTCGAGCGGGGGTTTTGGCGCTCGAGCGGGAATTGCACCCATCCAGTATTTCCTGTGCAGTGTTGGATGCTCGAGCGTGGGATTGGCCGCTCGAGCGGGGTTGTGTGAGTGCCGCTCGAGCGGGGAGTTGGAAGCTCGAGCAAAGACCTAGTTCTGTAAAAGTTCTGGGAGTGTGCATCCGCCGCTCGAGCGGGATGGTTGACGCTCGAGCGGGAGTCTGTGAGTGACGCTTGAGCGGGGAGTTTGACGCTCGAGCGGAGAGACTGGATTTAAGTTCCGAGTTTTGACTTTTCAAATCACTTTTTCACTTTCTCTTCTCTCTCCTACTTTTTCAAAAACACCATTGTTGAGCCTCTCACTCTAGAACTCTACCTTCTCTCTAGGTTTTGATCTAGTAGGAGTGATTTGCTCATCTTTGGCCTTTACAAAAAAGTTGTTGATCGTCGAGGGCTACATTTTAATCTGAAAATTTCGGGATTTGGAGCACGTTGGGTTTTGTCATCTTCTCCTTTGGGGCTCCGGATTTGAGGTAGGGATATCCTACTCCTCTCTATGGATTTTGTCTTTAAATTTTAGTATTTTGAGAAGTTGGGGTTGGTTTGGTAATTTTGTGAAAGTTTGGGGCTTTTGTGTTATTTTACAAAAGTTGGGGTTTTAATTATAAGAAACCTAGATGCATGTTTGGCATAGAGAAATGGAATAAATGTTGAATCATTGATGAAAATGGGACCTAAGGGTTGAAATGTTAATTATGGAAAATGACCTAATTACATTGTTTGATTAATTGGGATAATTAATTGTGAGAAATGAGGAAATGAAATGGAATTGTTGAGATTGGAAACGTATGGGTTAAAGGCTGTAGTTGAATTATTTATCACTCACCGAAATGAAATGTTGATTGAATATCCATTTGTGCATTTATTTTCTGTTTAGAAATAACTGCTTTGGGCTATCGGTGGAGGATAGTCGTGATTGTTGTAGACAATGCATGATGATTAGGCAAACGAAAACTAATCAATGGAATGTGTCATGAAATTTGACGGTTGATAGAATACATTAACTGTATGTATTGAATGATGGTATATAGAACCAACGTGTTTGTATACATTATGTGTAGAGGAGGAGATGGGGGATGAACTCCGTAGATACAGCTCATATGCTTGTCTAGAGAAGTGAAGATAGAGCTCATATGCTTATCTTTGTGAAGTGTAGATACAGCTTATATGCTTATCTGTGAATGTGGGATATAGTTTTTATACATATCTGTTGAGATGATGATAGCGTTAAATGCTTATCTGTTGAAAAAGGGAAAATGAAAAGTAACTTGGACTCATAAGTCGTATGACATAAAATGTGATTTATGTGGATGTATCTGTGTTGGCCATCTATCAATTGCTAATCTTTTAGTCATTGTTTATGGTTGGTTTAGTGTATTTCTACTGGGTTGTGGCTCACCCTATATGGGAATATCATTTTCAGGTGCAGGTAGTATGCCACCTCCAAGGTCATAGCTTGGGAGGCTAGAGGCGGACAGATTTTTGTTGTTTAAATTCCTTTTGCTGTATTACATGTATATTCAAGCCAAGGGCTTAATGTGTAGATGAGTTAGCACTCTTTTGTTGTAACCAAGTGTTAACTTGGAAAGCTATAAGCCCGTAGGGCATTTTGCTTTTGTTGTTAACATGTAATACTTTTGTAATGAAACTCCGATTAATAGAAGAATGTGGATATTTTGTATGTCAATGAATGTCTTAATTGATGGTTTAATGTTATTATTTTGAGGGCGTTACACAAAGGACGTGATATCTTACTAAAGTCTTTAATGAACCTACGGTAAAAACCTGCATGCCCTAAGAAAGACCTAATTTGACGCACAGAATTGGGTAGAGGAAGGCCTGCAATGAGGTCAACCTTAGCCTTGTCAACCTCTATACCTCGAGGGGACACAATGTGTCCCAATACTATACCCTCACGAACCATAAAATGGCTCTTTTCCCAACTCAAGATTAGGTTTGCCTTAGTACATCGTTCTAACACTTTAGTCAAGTTCCTAAGGCATTTCTCAAAAGACGGTCCAAACACCGAAAAGTCATCCATAAAAACCTCTAAGAATTTCTCCACCATGTCGGAGAAAATGGCCATCATACATCATTGAAAGGTCGCCGATGCATTACATAGCCCGAAGGGCATGTGCCTGTAAGCAAAAGTGCCAAAAGGGCATGTGAATGTGGTGTTTTCCTGGTCAGCGGGGTACACTAGGACTTGATTATACCCCGAGTAGCCATCAAGAAAATAACAGAAACCCTGCCCCGCTAACCGCTCTAAGATTTGGTCAATGAAAGGTAAGGGAAAATGATCCTTCCAAGTCGAGGAATTTAGTCTCCTATAATCAATGCACACTCGCCACCCAGCAGTGGTTCGTGTGGGGACTAACTCTCCTCTCTCATTCTCAACAACGGTGATGCCCGATTTCTTGGGCACCACTTGTGTGGGACTAACCCACTTGCTATCTGAGATGGGGTATGTAATACCCGCATCCAATAATTTTAATACCTCCTTTTTCACCACCTCTTTCATGTTAGGATTCAGTCTCCATTGCATTTCGCGAGAAGGTTTGGTGTCCTCCTCTAGGTGAATATAATGCATGCACATGGAGGGATCTATCCCTTTCAAATCAGCCACTGACCACCTATAGCACTCCGATGTGCCACGAGAACACTCATTAACTGACTCTCCTTCTCCGCAGTCAAGTCAGATGTAATGATAACTGGTAAAGTCTCCTGGGGCCCTAAAAATGCATACTTGAGTGTGGCCAGAAGTGGTTTCAACTCAAGTGTAGGTGGTGTGACCAAAGATGGTGTGGTAGGCTCTCTCGACAGAGGAGGAAGTGACTTAAATCGGGCTTTCCATGGAGGAAAATCCTATGTAGAATAAGAATTAAGCAAGACATTCACCTCCTTAACTGACCCAGCAAAATCAAAATTTTCAAATCCAAAATGAGCTAGACAAGCCTCTAAAGGGTCCTCTACAAGAATGGAGAGCAAAGCCTCCTCCACAATCTCATCCATAACATCCACTAATAAGCACTCCTCTCTCTCATGAGGTTGTTGGGATGCTTGGAAAACATTAAGTTTCACTTTCATGTTACAAAATGAAACTTCCATAACCCCGGTCCGACAATTAAAGCAAGCATTGGCCGTAGCCAAGAAAAGTCGACTTAAGATCACGGGGATTTGTTTCCTAGAACTGGCTCCCGGTTCCATATCTAAAACCAGAAAGTCAACAATAAAGTAAAACCTATCGACCTTCACTAGCATATCCTCAATCATGCCACGTGGCACTTTGAGGGACCGGTCAGCCAACTGAAGAGTGACAGTAGTGGGCTTCAACTCGCCAAGCCCAAATTCCTCGTACATAGAGTACGGCAACAAATTGACACTCGCCCCTAAATCCAATAAGGCCCTATCAATGAAATGGTCCCCTATAATGCATGCAATGGATGGGGCTCCCGGGTCCTTAAGCTTAGGAGGTGTGTCATTCAACAAGATGGAGCTTACTTGCTCCGTGAGTAGGACCTTTTGGGACACATGTGTCCTAGATTCACGCTTTTGCGTACAAAGGTCCTTCAAAAATTTGGTATATGATAGCACTTGCTTAATCCCTTCCAATAGGGGGAGGTTGATTTTTACCTGTTTAAAGGCATCCATCATTGCCTCCATAGATGCGGCCTTCTTATTAAAAGGGGACGGTGTATCAAGGCATTGGGGAAAGGGTGCCTTAGGCACATATGGAGTGCTAGGGACTAAGTCATCCCTCTTAAGTGTTTCCCCCTCACCCTTACTCTCACTAGGTGAACCACCGTGGTCACCCTTCCTAACTTTAGTTGCATCAGACGCAACTGACTGAGGCTCTAACTCCCTACCACTTCTTAAAGCAACCACCGCCTGCACTTGCTCATGTTGCTTTCCATTCCCACCCGAACTCTCTGCCTCGTATTGTCCCTTAGGTTGGCCACAATTTACCTTGGTAATTTTCCCTCCTCTTTCCGATTCATGTTGTTAGCCATTTGACCCAATTGGGTCTCTAGCTTGGCAATAGAGTGAGTATGGGAATGAACTACCGGTGCTAACCCCTTAAGTTCTGAGAGAACTTCCAACACTTGAGTCTCAAAGGCAGAGTTGCCCTGAGGAACATGCGGGGGTTGTGGTTGTGGTTGCTAGTATGGTTGTGGGGGTCGATAAGGTTGCAGTGGTCAGTAAGATGATTGGTTGGCAAAATTATTGAAATTCTGCCTTGGTAGTGGAGGATTGTAAGAAGTGCCTTGTGAAGAGGGTCTCCATGAGAAATTAAGGTGATTTCTCCATCCCGGATTGTATGTGTTGGAGTATGGGTCATTACCCGGGTTGGAGAATCCTTGAGCCGCATTTACATGCTCTTGGACTAACTCCGGAAATTGTGATGCCGAAGGGCACTCACTTAAGTCATGAGCAGGGCTCGCACAAATAACACATGCCTCGTGAAATTGAGGTTAATCTTGCTGGGTAGGGGCATGTCCCGTAGCTAATAATTGGTCCATCTTGCAGGACAATGCCTCTACTTGTTGGGCTAACCCTAAGTTTTTCCCGACCTCATAAATGCCCCCTCTTTTCGGGGCTCCAATTACTGGTTGCCGGACTTGTCGGGCTGCGGAGGCATGGTGAAGGAAATTATCACTTAAGTTCTCAAACAATTGCCATGCCTCGGCATCATTTTTAGACATAAATGTCCCATCATAGGACGAATCCACCATTTGGCGGTGCGGCTCAGTTAAGCCATAATAAAATATTTGAACAAGTTGCCAATCAGGCACTTGGTGGTAGGGACACTGTTGGAGAAGGTCTCTAAGTCTTTCCCACGTCTCATGGAATTGCTCACCATCCATTTGAGCAAAGTTTGTGATGGCTCGCCTAAGTTGGTTGGTTTTACCTATGGGAAAGTACTTCTCCAAGAACCGTTGCTGTAATTGGTCCTAAGTTGTGATTGAATTAGCAGGTAAAGAATTTAGCCAGTGTTTGGCTTTATCCTTTAACGAGAATGGAAACAATCGCAACATTAAGGCTTCATTTGTGAAATTCTGGATCCTCACTGTCGAGCAAATTTCCAGAAATTCATTCAAATGCTTATAAAGGGTCATCATAAGTTAGTCCATGGAATGATGGGAACATTTGTATGGTGCTGGACTTAATCTCATAATGAGCAGCAGCGGTGTTGGGTAATTAGATGCATGATGGTGATGCATATGCAGTGGGTGTAAAATAATCCTTAAGTGTCCGGTTGGGCACAGTCGGGACATTAGGATCTGCCATCTCTAATGGCTCAATGTATGAATATGAATGTTCAAGTCTAGGAACACGGGCAGATGCCCTAAGTCTCCTAAGGGTCCTTTCTAGTTCAAGGTCCAAACTCCACAATTCAGGGCGACAAGAACGGCGCCCGTGCATACACTACCCACACACAGACAAAAAGTTCGACTTGGTGCACTAAGTTACGAAAGCAGAATGCTAAAAGAGAAATACTCACAGCGGTTTAATGAAAACGCTTTACTCGTCTTGCGGGTGGTTGACGTGTAGACGTTGTCTCCAACCCCCAATTGAGCTTTGACTTTCATTTTAGCACTTTGGTGCTTTACTTGTGAGTGTTTGCTTCTGTTTACTCACTTTAGAGCTGCGGTTTTTTTTTATTTTTATTTTTAAAGCTCGGCTGTGCTCTGCTTGCACTTCAATAATAGCTCCAACTTCAAACGCTCTGCACACTTAGCAACACAAAAGCATAAAATCCTAAACTAAAAATTAAAATAAGAATGTAACTTTAAATTAACTAATTTCGCCAGAAGTCCCCGGCAACGGCGCCAAAATTTGATGGGTCGTTGAACACACCAAAATTAAATACTAAACTATACCAAATTCAATAAGAATAATGGCAAGTCCAGGTATCAATCCACAGGGACTATTGTGAAATTAAACTAATTTAATTGTTAAATTCCTAAATTAATTTTGATAAAAAGATTGATTGTTTATAACCTAATTTAATAACAAATAAATTAAACTAAGGAATTAAATTATGAATAATAAATGAAATTGGATTTACTGAATTGGGGGAAAAACTAAGGCAAAGAGTCCACCACTAGCTAAATAATTAGGGTTTCCAATTGAAATCAATTATGTTATGGTTTGAACGGATTAATGCTTCGCAACTATAAACTCAAAGCATTTAACAAGAAGATCATCACATTCAATGTACCAGCACGAACCATCTCAAGTAATATGAACTGTTCACTCTAAACTAAGGTAGTGATATGACTCGTTCCTCGTAGTATGGTTCGTCCCATACCTTGAATGTGAAGGAATAGAAAACAATTGTATGGATAACATTCAACAATCACAGAAAGTCAAATATTCAAAGGAATAATGAAAATTATATAAAAGAAACTTCTAAATCACCATACAAATGTTCAAACCTTTACATAATTTAAAATCAAAAAGAAAACTAAATAATTACATGGCTAGGGTTTCATCAAAACCCTAGAAAAGGAGACTAGCCACTCATGGAGGAGTGGAAGGAGGTAGATGGAGAAGGAATCACCATTGGAGACATCCTTGAAGCTTTTAGTTCCTTCCTCCTCTTTCAAACCCTAGCCTCTCTCTTTAGGTCAAAACAACTTCAGAACCTTAGAAAAGCTTTTTCCTTTCCTTTTTATACTTCTACTCACTTCCAAACAGGTTTAAAACGTCGGTTTGACTTTCCCAGAAAACGTCAACGCACGTGCGGGAAAAGTCAACACACGTGCAAAAAAGTCAACTCTATTCAAATTCTGTCTTTGTGCCCATTTTATGCTCCGACAATGTACAACTTGACTGACATTTAACAAACATAAAGTATACAGTTTGACCAGCAAGTGAAATTAAGAGATTCTAATTAACGGTCTCAATGATGTACATTTCGGCCTTAATCATGATCGTATTTCAGAAATACCCAATAATCACCCGAATTTTCTCACCAGCACTGTGTTCTCAATGACAATTTAAAGAGATGATTTTAACGTTCTTAATTTTCATTTGGCATCAATGAGAGTTCAAGAATTTTTTTGTTTTATAGTAATAATCTCATAATGTCACCATATCATTTTATACAAGTTTTTGGTATGTTTTTTCGTGATTGTATAGCATTACTCATTGAAGAAACATTGGCAATTTAGAAATTTAATTAAAGGTAAATTGCACCGGTAGTTCTTCTATTTTAATTAGCTCGATTTTGTTCTTAAATTTATGATTTCATCTCAATTTCATTCAATAGATTGCAATTGTTAGATATTGATGTATTTTTTTTTTATCATTAATAAAGGACTCTCTTTTGTTTAATTAAAATAAAAAATTAAAAAATTCAACCACATCAGTAGCCATTTTCTTTCAAAAGTTCTAATCAATATTATCAATTAGATTAAATTGATACAAAATTTTAAATTAAAAGTTAAAATCAAACTAATTAAAATTATATGAACTAAAATGATAAAAGCAACAAAATATAATAATGGTATTGTTAACGCAAATATTAAAAAAATAATATATGACTGTAACTATTCCCACTGGTATGAAAATGTTGAACAAAACTATAAATGAATTTAATATTTTTCAGATAATTAATAAGGATCATATCTTATTTTATGTGGATGAAAATACCCCGATCTTGGGAGACCAAATTGCAGTTATCAAACAGTTCGAAACATTGCGGGTGAAAGCCAATTTGTTGGGAAAAAAATAATAATAAACAACACAGTGAAAACTAATCAAACAAAACAATAGACAATAAAGGGGAAAAAAATAATAATAAACGACACAGTGAAAACTAATAAAACAAAACAATAGACAATAAAGTACAAAGGGAGCAGTACATCAATATTAGAATAGAAATTTAGGGTGGGTATGAGTTAATTTTTATTGGACTATTTATTATTGAGATTAGAATGTGAAATGATTATTTTGACTTTTTATTATTTAATTATATATTATATTTAGTAAAATTTAATAAAATTTAAATGTGTCAATGTAAAAATAAAATAATTTTGTTTAACTTTTTATTGATGTTTTATTTATATTATTTTTTAAAATAATTTTTTATAGATATTTTATTGATATTTTATTTTAAAATTTTGTTTATATTTTATTTAATTTCATTATTTAAATTTTAATAATTATTATTTTTAAAAATAAATTTATGTAAAATTTTAATTAAAAAAATAACATATATTTTTATTGATATTTTATTTATTTTTTAAAAAAAATAAATTTATTTAATTGTGTAAAAAATAAAATAAAATAAAATTTTATTTAATCTAGCTAAAAATAATTAAAATATTAAATATATGTTTAATATTACTATTACTTAGTAAACAATTAAAAATAGGTAAAATAATCTTTTGTTCATTTATCTTATCCAGTCCATCCAACCAAACATTGAATTTATTAAAAATAGTCATTTCCAGACATCTAAACCCATGAAAAACAAATACGGGATACACATCCAATCCAACCAAATAGTCTGGGCGATTCACAGTTCCAGAATTCAAGTCCGATGAATTTTAATCCTCCTTATCCAGTTTGTCCAATCAAACACACCCTAAAGTCATGTTTATTTTGAAGGATACCACCCTGGGATTGGACTAATAATCCGTTGTTTGGTATGAATTATTTGGTCCGGACTAATAATACCGCCGGACTATTAGTCTCATATTTGTGAGACTATGCTATCCCATGGGGGGGTAAGATAAAAACCATGGGATAACTCATCCCATGGGATTAGCAACTAAAATTACATTTTTGCCCTCTGACATTTAATTATGTATTATATTTAGTAAAATTCAATTAAATTTAAATGTTTCAATTTAAAAATAAAATAATTTTATTTAATTTTGATTTTTGTTTTATTTATTTAATTTTTTAAAATAATTTTTTATAGATATTTTATTTTAAAATTTTGTTTATATTTTATTTAATTTCATTATTTAAATTTTAATAGATGTTTTATTTTATTTTATTATTTAATTATTATTATTATTATTTAAAATTTTAATTAAAAAAATAACATATATTTTTATTGATATTTAATTTATTTAATTTTTCAAAAATAAATTTATTTAATTGTGCAAAAAATAAAATAAAATGAATTTTTATTTAATCTAGCTAAAAATAATTAAAATATTAAAGCTATGTTTAATATTACTATAGCGATCCCGGGTTTACCCTTGTTATACAGTGATCCGGACATGTGTCCGTGGATGTTAGTAGTTGAACATTATCTTGTGTACATCCTTCCTTACTTTGTAATTGAGTTATAGGATGTGTTGGGTAGGTTTGTTACAGGTTGGTTGAGTTTAGAAACCAAAACTAGTTGCCCAGATTTTGGCCTGTCCGCTCGAGCGGGGGTCTTGGCGCTCGAGTGGGGAATACACCCATCCAGTATTTCCTGTGCAGTGTTGGACGCTCGAGCGTAGGATTTGACGCTCGAGCGGGAGTGTTGTGTGTGACGCTCGAGCGGAGGAGTTGGCGCTCGAGCGGAGACCTAGTTCTGTAAAAGTTCTGGGAGAGTGCATCCGGCGCTCGAGCGGGAGTTTGGACGCTCGAGCGGGAGTCTGTGAATGACGCTCGAGCGGGGGTTTGGACGCTCGAGCGGGGTGACTTTTATATAAATCCGAGATCCGACTTTTGGATCACTTTTTCACTTTCTCTTCTCTCTCCTACTTTTCCAAAGACGCCATTGTTGAGCCTCTCACTCTAGATACTACCTTCTCTCTAGGTTTTGATCTAGTATGAGTGATTTGCTCATCTTTGGCCTTTACAAAAAGGTTGTTGATCGTCGAGGGCTACTTTTTAATCTGAAAATTTCGAGTTTTGGAGCACGTTGGGTTTTGTCTTCTCCTCCTTTGGGGCTCCGAATTTGAGGTAGGGATATCATACTCCTCTCTATGGTTTTTGTCTTTAAATTTTAGTATTTTGAGATGTTGGGTTGGTTTGGTAATTTTGTGAAAGTTTGAGGCTTTTGTGTGATTTTACAAAAGTTGGGGTTTTATTTATAATAAACCTAGATGCATGTTTGGCATAGAGAAACGGAATAGATGTTGAATCATTGATGAAAATGGAACCTTAAGGGTTGTAATGTTAATTATGAAAAATGACATAATTGCATTGTTTGATTAATTGGGTTAATTAATCGTGGAAAATGGAGTTATGAAATGGAAATGTTGAGATTGGAAATGTATGGGAAGAAGGGTGTAGTTGTATTATTTATCACTCACCGAATTGAAATGTTGATTTAATATACATTTGTGCATTTATTTTCTGTTTAGAAATAACTACTTTGGGCTATCGGTGGAGGATAGTCGTGATTGTTGTAGACAATGCATGATGATTAGGCAAACTAAAACTAATCGATTGAATGCGTCATAGAGTATGACGGTGGATTGAATACATTAATTTTATGTATTGATTGATTGTATATAGAACCAATGTGTTTGTATACGTTATGTGTAGAGGAGGAGATGGGGGATGTACTCCGCGGTTTAGGGGAAGATGGGAGATGTACCTCTAAACCGGATAGTATTGGGAGGAGATGGGGGATGAACTCCGTAGATACAGCTCATATGCTTGTCTAGAGAAATGAAGATAGAGCTCATATGCTTATCTTTGAGAAGTGTAGATATAGCTCATATGCTTGTCTAGAGAAGTGAAGATAGGGCTAACATGCTTATCTTTGTGAAATGTGGATGTAGCTTGTATGCTTATCTGTGAATGTGGGATATAGTTTTATACATATCTGTTGAGGCGATGATAGAGCTAATATGCTTATCTGTTGAAAAAGGAAAAATGAAAAGTAACTTGGACTCATAAGTCGTATGGCATATAATGTGATTTATATGGATGTATCAGTGTTGGCCATCTATCAATTGCTAATCTTTTAGTCATTGTTCATGGTTGGTTTAGTGTATTTCTACTGGGCTGTGGCTCACCCTATATGGGAATATCATTTTCAGGTGCAGGTAGCATGCCACCTCCAAGGACATAGCTTGGGAGGCTAGAGGCGGACATACTTTTGTCGTTCTATTTTGATGTATTACATGTAATTTCAAGCCAAGGGCTTAAAGTGTAAATGAGTAGTACTCTTTTGTTGTAACCAAGTGTTAACTTGGAAAGCTGTAAGCCCGTAGGGCATTTGCTTTTGTTGTTAACATGTAAAACTTTTGTAAGGATCAACTCTGATTAATAGAAGAATGTGGATATTTTGTATGTCAATGAATGTCTTAATTGATGGTTAAATGTTATTATTTTGAGGGCGTTACAACTTGGTATCAGAGCGTACCGAGTTCGAATACTTTGGGTACGTGGGAAGTGATTAGTATCACAATGGGTGTGTCTCGCTTGATAGAGACTTAGATGTAGTGTCACATGCTATGTGTTTAATTGATAACATGCTTATGTGTTTATTTGGGTATGGGATTTAATTTCTATGATGTTGATTGGATCCTTGGGTTTCTGTGAGTCTTGTTGGAAAAGCACTTGATCAGTGCTGTTTCTGACCAGAACTCTAGTAATGCCTCGGGACTATTATTATCCGGAAATGAAATTCGTAAGTGCTTATGTGTTTATGTGCTTACGTGGAGTGAATTACAATCGTCCATGCATTAGGGCGTGAGTGTTTAGTTTTGGCACATTTGTGAATGTACTGACGTTCTGTACTACCTTTATTAGGATATCAGGACGAGGAAGAGGTGCTAGGCGTGGGAGACCTGCGAGGCAGGAAGTACCTTTACCGGATGAGATTCCGGCAGTACAAGAGGGAGTTGGCCAGGCCAATGTGGCCGAGCCAGCGGGTCAGCAGGCTATGAGTGCCTTGGCCCGAGAGATAGCAGGAGCTTTGGGTATTCTCAGAGCAGGGAATCAGGCAGCTGAGGCAGGGCCTTCTTTCTTGAAGAGAGAGTTCTTCCGGTCTAACCCGGATGAGTTTGTCGGGGATCCTAAGGAGCCACTGAAGGCTGATGAGTGGCTAGAGCAAATGAGTAAGACGTTCGAGATGCTTGGCATCGAGGACGGAACACTGAAAGTGACCTTGGCATTCTTCCAGCTGAAAGGAGATGCGGGTCAATGGTGGAAGTACGAGAAGGCTCGTGTTGGTGGTACTTGGGAGGCATTTGGGAATGCTTTTCAGGAGAGGTTTTTGTCTGCTGTGGCTAGAGAGAAGTTGAGGGATCAGTTCAGCCGGCTTAATCAGCAGGGCTTGTCAGTGGCCGAGTTTGAGGCTACTTTTACCAGTCTGTCCAGGTTTGCACCTGAACTGGTGGCGTCTGAGGAACGCCGTTGCTATGAGTTTGAGAGGAAGTTGAGGCGGGGCCTCAAGTTGAGAGTTGGTGGGTCTTACATCAGGGAGTATAGACACCTAGTGGATGCTGCAGCTCATATGGAGCTCTTGATGTAGGAGGAGGATGAGGGGCAGAGAGGCTCCAAGAGGAGCCAAGATGGCCAGGGTGATGGCAGGAGGCAGAGGGGTTCTAACCCTCAGCAGTCGCAGGGTGGTGTGGCTAGATCAACATTTCCAGTGCCGAGTGCAGGCTCCGGGAGAGGTAGTCAGGGGGATTTCACCTGTTACAAGTGTGGCCAGCTGGGTCACAAGGTTTCGGTTTGCCCGCAGAAGGGTGGGGGTCTGAGAGCTGCTTCTTCTTCAGCTAGACCGCAGAGTCAGAGTTTGGGCAGGGGGCAGCCCTTGTCTTGTTATTAGTGTGGTCAGCCCGGGCACCTGAAGAGGTTTTGCCCGCAGTTGAGTGCCACTTCGGGAGCGTCTGGTTCTAGGCAGACGTAGAGTTTTCTGCCAGCTCAGTCTGTGCAGGTCTCGATGGCCAATCCGGGAGCTTCGTCATCCCAGTCTGTACAGCAGTCGTTTGCTCCGAGGGATGAGCAGGTAGATGAGGGGCCTACAGGGCGCGTGTATGCTGTTACCGCGCAGGATCTAGTACCGGCTCCATCAGTAGTGAGAGGTACTTTTCTGTTTTGCAACTCGGTTGCTAGTGTGTTGATAGACACGGGTGCATCTCATTCTTTTGTATCTACTGCATTTGCATCTGTGTTGGAATTGGTGTTAGCGCTATTAGCATCTCCTGTTTGTGTTGTGTCGCCTGTTGGGGGTGAGTTGGTTTTGGAACACGGATGTAGAGGTTGTGATATAGAGGTCGCCGACCATAGGCTTCCTTTTCCGTTTGTTGTCATGCCCATGAAGGGTTTTGATGTTATTTTGGGTATGGACTGGTTATCGTCATACCGAGCTGTTATAGATTGTTACCGACAGAGGGTAACTGTGTGTACTCCGAGCGGGGAGTGTTTCCATTTCTTGGGAGACCGGGTTGGTAGTGTTTTGCTACCGGGGTATGATTCGCGAGGGCGAAGTGAGCTTAGTGGTTTACTTGCTAGCTTTGAGAGTGGTGAGTGTGATGAGACCCAGGTTGTGTTGCCGAGGGTAGTTTGTGAGTACTCGGACGTCTTTCCCGAGGATCTCGTTAGTTTGCCACCTCATCGGGAGATCGAGTTCTCCATTGATTTAGTGCCCGGCACAGCGCCGATTTCTATGGCACCTTATCGTTTTGCTCCAGCAGAGTTGATTGAGTTGAAAGTTCAGCTTCAGGAGTTGTTAGATAAGGGTTTTGTTCGCCCTAGTGTTTCGCCGTGGGGAGCACCGGCCCTCTTTGCTAAAAAGAAAGATGGGGCCTTGAGATTGTGTATTGACTACCGGAAGTTGAATCGGGCTACAGTTAAGAATAAGTACCCTATGCCCCGTATAGATGATTTGTTTGACCAGTTGAAGGGTTCCCGTTGTTTCTCTAAGATAGACTTGAGATCGGGTTACCACCAGTTGAGGGTCAGGGAAGAGGACATTCCAAAGACGGCATTCCGTACGCGGTATGGCCATTACGAGTTTCTGGTGATGCCATTTGGGCTTACCAATGCACCGACAGTCTTTATGGACTTGATGAACCGGATTTTCCGGGAGTTCTTAGACCGATTTGTGGTCGTCTTCGTGGACGACATCCTTATCTATTCGCCTTCTGAGGAGAAGCACGAGGAACACTTGAGAGTGGTGCTTGAGTTACTTAGAGTCCATAGGCTGTATGCCAAGTTTGGGAAGTGTGAGTTCTGGCTAGGAGAGGTGAAATTCTTAGGCCACGTGGTATCCGGGGAAGGGGTGTCTGTTGATGCATCCAAGGTTGAGGCAGTGCAAGATTGGGCACAGCCTAAGAGTGTGTTTGAGATCCGCAGTTTTCTGGGATTAGCTGGGTATTACCGTCGGTTTGTGAAAGATTTCTCCAGGTTAGCGTCACCATTGACTAGGCTGACTCGGAAGGGAGTCAAGTTTGTGTGGAGCGAGACTTGTGAAAAGTCGTTCCAAGAGCTGAAAGTTAGATTGACCACCGCTCCGGTGTTGATTATTCCGGAGAGAGGGTTGGGTTATGCAGTTTATTGTGATGCCTCACGAAAGGGTCTGGGTTGTGTGTTGATGCAAGAGGGGAAAGTGGTAGCTTATGGCTCACGTCAGTTGAAAATACACGAGAAGAATTACCTTACTCACGATCTAGAGTTAGCGGCTGTGATCTTTGCCTTGAAAATCTGGAGGCATTACCTTTATGGTGAGAGGTTCGAGGTATTCTCGGACCACAAGAGTTTGAAGTATCTGTTTACACAGAGAGACTTGAATTTGAGGCAGAGAAGGTGGATGGAGTTCATCGAGGACTATGATTTTGAGTTGCATTATCATCCGGGAAAGGCCAATGTTGTGGCCAATGCCCTTAGTAGGAAATCCATTAGTGATGTAGCTAGTCTAGCCATCCGGGAATGGGAGATGTTGGGTGCACTTGGCGAGTTTGATTTGCTACTGGGCGAATCTGTTGAGGCTGCGGCCTTGTTTTCTATTGTCGCACAGCCTACACTTGTGACTAGAGTGTTAGAGGCTCAGAGAGGTGACCTTGAGGTAGAATCCCTCCGAGAGAAGATCTCAGGTGGGAAGGTTGAGAAGGGTTTGACGGTGTATCCCGACCAGAGTGTGAGATACCGAGACCGTTTGTTCGTGCCGGAGTCTTGCCGAGAGGATGCACTCCGAGAGTTTCATCATTCGCGCCTTGCGGTGCATCCGGGAGGTACTAAGATGTATCAGGATTTAGGTCACCAATTTTGGTGGCGGGGTATGAAGAGAGATGTAGCTGTTTTCGTATTGAAGTGCCTTACTTGCCAGCAAGTGAAGGCCGAGCATCAGAGGCCAGCGGGTTTGTTGCAACCCTTGCCTATTGCCGAGTGGAAGTGGGAACATATCACTATGGACTTCGTTGTAGGTCTTCCGAGGACTCAGCGGGGTAGTGATGCTATTTGGGTGGTTGTAGACCGGTTGACTAAGTCGGCGCATTTTATTCCTATGCACGTGAGAGATTCGGTAGATCATCTTGCCGACTTGTATGTTCGGGACATAGTGAGATTGCACGGGGTCCCAGTGACGATCGTCTCAGATAGAGATCCTCGTTTTACTGCTAGGTTGTGGCAGAGTTTGCAGAGTGCCTTGGGCACTAAGTTGACTTTTAGTACGGCTTATCACCCTCAGACTGACGGGCAGTCCGAGCGTACTATTCAGATCCTCGAGGATATGCTTCGGAGTTGTGTCCTTGATTTCAGTGAGACGTGGGAGAGGCACTTGCCATTAGTGGAGTTTGCCTACAACAACAGTTTTCAGTCTAGTATCGGTATGGCACCGTTTGAGGCCTTGTATGGCCGACCGTGTAGGTCTCCAGTTTGTTGGGCCGAGGTGGGTGATGCACCTTTGTTGGGTCCGGAGTTGGTCAGGGAGACGACGGAGAAAGTTGAGCTTATCCGTAGGAGGCTTGTTACAGCCCAGAGTCGCCAAAAGAGTTATGCCGACCATAGGAGGAGGCCTTTGGCGTTTGAGGTAGGTGACCATGTCTTTTGAAGATATCACCTAGGCGAGGTTTGATGAGGTTTGGGAAGAGTGGGAAGTTGTCCCCTCGATTTATTGGACCTTTTGAGATCCTTAAGAGGATTGGCGAGGTTGCTTATCGTTTAGCCTTACCGCCGCAGTTGTTCGGAGTGCATGATGTGTTTCATGTGAGTATGCTTAAGAAGTATGAGCCAGATCCATCACATGTGTTGGATTGGACCGATTTAGAGGTAGATGAGGATGCCTCGTATGAGGAGAGACCGGTTCGGGTCTTGGATAGGCTGGATCAGGTCCTACGTGGCAAGACCATTCCTTTGGTGAAGTCTTGTGGAAACATCACGGAGTGGAGGAAGCCACTTGGGAACGTGAGTTGGAGATCCGCGAGAAATATCCGGACTTATTTGTTGATATGTAATCTTGTATATAGATTTGAAACTATTGTTGAACTTAAGAGCTTTTATATATGTCTTAAGTTGTGAAACATTGAAAATGTTTTGGTTTATTGGAAGTATGTTTTGGAACTTGCCTCATATGGAAGTTGAATGTAACATTATATATGTTGAAATATATTGTTGAAATTGGAAAGGAAATGCGTAATGTTGATGCATGTTGGAAGTACATATGTTGTTTACATATTGTGAAATGCCTCTTGATAAGAGATGGGATGACCGGTAATGGGTCGAATTGTTGAATGTTAAAAATGTAACATTGTTAAAATGGAGGAAAACCTGTTTTTGAAAACTTGTGCTTAATTTCGGGGACGAAATTCTTTAAGGGGGGAGGTTATAGCGATCCCGGGTTTACCCTTGTTATACAGCGATCTGGACATGTGTCCGTGGATGTTAGTAGTTGAACATTATCTTGTGTACATCCTTCCTTACTTTGTAATTGAGTTATAGGATGTGTTGGGCAGGCTTGTTACAGGTTGGTTGAGTTTAGAAACCAAAACTAGTTGCCCAGATTTTGGCCTGTCCGCTCGAGCGGGGGTCTTGGCGCTCGAGCGGGGAATACACCCATCCAGTATTTCCTGTGCAGTGTTGGACGCTCGAGAGTGGGATTTAACGCTCGAGCGGGAGTGTTGTGTGTGACGCTCGAGCGGAGGAGTTGGCGCTCGAGCGGAGACCTAGTTCTGTAAAAGTTCTGGGAGAGTGCATCCGGCGCTCGAGCGGGAGTTTGGACGCTCGAGCGGGAGTCTGTGAGTGACGCTCGAGCGGGGGTTTGGACGCTCGAGCGGGGCGACTTTTATATAAATCCGAGATCCGACTTTTGGATCACTTTTTCACTTTCTCTTCTCTCTCCTACTTTTCCAAAGACGCCATTGTTGAGCCTCTCACTCTAGATACTACCTTCTCTCTAGGTTTTGATCTAGTGATTTGCTCATCTTTGGCCTTTACAAAAAGGTTGTTGATCGTCGAGGGCTACTTTTTAATCTGAAAATTTCGAGTTTTGGAGCACGTTGGGTTTTGTCTTCTCCTCCTTTGGGGCTCCGAATTTGAGGTAGGGATATCCTACTCCTCTCTATGGGTTTTGTCTTTAAATTTTAGTATTTTGAGATGTTGGGTTGGTTTGGTAATTTTGTGAAAGTTTGAGGTTTTTGTGTGATTTTACAAAAGTTTGGGTTTTATTTATAATAAACCTAGATGCATGTTTGGCATAGAGAAACGGAATAGATGTTGAATCATTGATGAAAATGGAACCTTAAGGGTTGTAATGTTAATTATGAAAAATGACATAATTGCATTGTTTGATTAATTGGGTTAATTAATCATGGAAAATGGAGTTATGAAATGGAAATGTTGAGATTGGGAATGTATGGGAAGAAGGGTGTAGTTGTATTATTTATTACTCACTGAATTGAAATGTTGATTTAATATCCATTTGTGCATTTATTTTCTGTTTAGAAATAACTACTTTGGGCTATCGGTGGAGGATAGTCGTGATTGTTGTAGACAATGCATGATGATTAGGCAAATTAAAACTAATCGATTGAATGCGTCATAGAGTATGACGGTGGATTGAATACATTAATTTTATGTATTGATTGATTGTATATAGAACCAATGTGTTTGTATACGTTATGTGTAGAGGAGGAGATGGGGGATGTACTCCGCGGTTTAGGGGAAGATGGGGGATGTACCTCTAAACCAGATAGTGTTGGGAGGAGATTGGGGATGAACTCCGTAGATACAGCTCATATGCTTGTCTAGAGAAATGAAGATAGAGCTCATATGCTTATCTTTGACAAGTGTAGATATAGCTCATATGCTTTTCTAGAGAAGTGAAGATAGGGCTAACATGCTTATCTTTGTGAAATGTGGATGTAGCTTGTATGCTTATCTGTGAATGTGGGATATAGTTTTATACATATCTGTTGAGGCGATGATAGAGCTAATATGCTTATCTGTTGAAAAATGGAAAATGAAAAGTAACTTGGACTCATAAGTCGTATGGCATATAATGTGATTTATATGGATGTATCAGTGTTGGCCATCTATCAATTGCTAATCTTTTAGTCATTGTTCATGGTTGGTTTAGTGTATTTCTACTGGGCTGTGGCTCACCCTATATGGGAATATCATTTTCAGGTGCAGGTAGCATGCCACCTCCAAGGACATAGCTTGGGAGGCTAGAGGCGGACATACTTTTGTCGTTCTATTTTGATGTATTACATGTAATTTCAAGCCAAGGGCTTAAAGTGTAAATGAGTAGTACTCTTTTGTTGTAACCAAGTGTTAACTTGGAAAGCTGTAAGCCCGTAGGGCATTTGCTTTTGTTGTTAACATGTAATACTTTTGTAAGGATCAACTCTGATTAATAGAAGAATGTGGATATTTTGTATGTCAATGAATGTCTTAATTGATGGTTAAATGTTATTATTTTGAGGGCGTTACAATTACTATTACTTAGTAAATAATTGAAAAGAATAAAATAATCATTTGAGTATTTATCATTCTCCATAATATCCTAAACAAACATTGGATAACTAAAAATAATTCAATCTAGACATCTAATCTCATGGATAAACAAACATAGGATGCAAATCCAGTCCAACCAAATAATCCGGGGACAATGTATCCCAGAATTAATAGTCTGATGGATTACAATCCCCCTCTTATCCTGTCTCTCCAAATAGTTTGTCGCTATCACACAACATGGGACAATAATATCATTTGAGACAAAAGAATATGTATCTTTAGGAGAGGTTTTAGATGTTTTAAATAAATATATTTTTTTATTTTTTATAAAAAAATACGTAAAAAAATAAAAAAAAAATAAAAAATAGAGAAAAAATATTAATTAATATAACTTAAATAAATATATATATATACATATAAAAAAATTACACTTTTTTAATATATACCAAACATCTACTTTTAACGAGACCGGCTCTCTCTCCGAGACTGGTTCTTACTCAGGATGAGTTACCCAAGCCGACAAAGGCATGGATAGGTGTCGTAGGTCGTTTTGAGTTTATGTTAGAATCACTTTAACCTTAACCCAATTTATTTATTTTTGATATATTGGGCTAAAGTCTCTCATAGTCCCCTTTAAAGTGAAAAGGACAAGTTAAATATTTTTAATTTGTAAACCTCTTAGAGAAGCAGCGTCCCTTTCAAAACGGACAAATAAATTTATTTATTTATTTATTTTTATAGACAATTGTATTCTCAGTAACTATTTTATATTTTAAATTTTAAAGTAATATAATTTTTTATTTATATATTAATTTTTAATAAAATTAATAATTTTAAAATCCTCTTGTTAAGATCGATTAAATAAGATCTATATTGGTTATGAAATTCTTTAAAAAAAAAAATTATAATTTTTTTCTTATTAAAACTAACGTCAACTGTAAAATTTTATTGTTACATCAATTACGACGGTAATTTTTAACCAACTAGGGGCTTAGTCCCTAAGGAAAGATCATGTGTTCAACTCTCCTTAGGGAGGAGTTGAATTAAGGGAACGCGTACTTGGTGCTTTGTAAAAGGTGAAGAGGTTAAATCCCATTAATACTAATCTAACAACTAATAATTGACTTTCGCAGAAAAAATTACGACGGTAATTTTATTTTTTATTTTAAGAATTTCATAATCAATTTGGATCTTGTTTAATAAATCTTGATATGAGGATTTTAAAAATATTAATTTTATTAAAAATTAACATCTAGATCAAAAATTATATCTTTTTAAAATTTTAAATAGTAAATTAGTCACTAAAAATACTTTGGTAATAGTGGTGTGTACTGAACTTTTCAAGAAAAATTTTTTGTGTTTTTCTTTAATATATTAAAATTTTATCATGAGGGGGGCTTTGACCAAAACTCCATTTATTTTTTGTATTATTGTGTTATAGCAATTCAACATGTGTTTGATTTTTATTGCGTTAATGTGTCATTTCAAAAATTCACACTCTTACTTAAAACACCCAATGTATGGCAATATAGAAATTTTTTTTGCATAATTTATTTCATGAAATTAATCTTTACTAAATGAGACTATTTATAAAATGTTTGATTTCAATTCAATTATATATTTATAATTTAAAAAAGAGCAGATTAGTGAAACATCCCTCCAACTTTGGATGGTAGGAGAGGTCCAATTTATTTTTTCTTATTAGTTAAGATCTCTCAATAATATTATGAAGAGTTGAAATTTCTTTGTGAAATTCTCTTTAAAGAGCTTAAATTTCTTTGTGAAAAAAGAACTTTCTCTAAATATTACCCAAAAAAAGAATTACTGTCAATTTATCTTTTTTTCTTTTTTCTTTTGAGAAATTACAACAACAACAACAACAACAATAAATAAATAAATAAATAAATAAATGTTGAGTTTTTAATTTTATCAATTTAAATATAAATATTTCATTCATATTTTTTCTTTCTTTTTTTAAATTCCTATCTAAATTTATTATCCAAATACAGTCTTAATGTTTTTTGTCAATCGGATTCAATTGAGGACTTTGTTTACGAAGCATGTGACATGCGCTAATTGAACGGCAAAGTTGTATTTGAGTCTTTACATAGTTGTGGTTGTCTTCTCTGCATGGCACACCCAAAAAAAAAAATGTAAATAATAATAATAATTTTAATTAATTTCAAGAAAATATTGCATATATTATACATAATGTGACTAGATTCTCTCTCATTTCTCCTTTTATCTCCTTGTTTAAATCTCTCCCTTATTTACAATAAGAGTTCAAATATAATTCAATGGTACTATACATTATAAGTAGGTCTTATGATATGGGAGACACAAGATATGTCTCTTTAGTAATAAATACTTAACTTCTGAATTGATTATTTTATATGAAACACAAGATATATGTTTAGTTCTAAACTAAAAAGAGTGATGGCTACCTCGCCACATGGGATAAGAATCCCATGAGAGACACAACATATCTTTTTAGTACTAAAGTGTTTGTTAACTCTTAGTTTAAAAAAAAAAAAAAAAAAAAAAAAACCACATGGTTAGAGCAAAGTAACTCATTCTCACTATAATACCATATAAGACATAAGATATGTTTTTCTAATATAAAATATCTTGTCAAATGATTAATTCTTACCACAAATAGAATAGGAATCCCATGTCATACACAAGAAATCTCTTTATTAGAAGGAGCCTTGACAAATTATAAATTTTTATTAATAAAAATAAAGTAAAAGGAAAGATGAAAAATAAAAAGACCCACCATTATAACACGATTAGAGTTAGAATAACTTATCACTACCTTATAAAATGAGGCTAAAATCCCATGTGAGACACAAAATATATCAATTTTGTACTTGATAACTTCTCAAATAATTACTCTTATCACACAATACAAGATATGATTTCCATTGTAAGGCATGAGATATCTCTTTTGTATCAAATACCTTGTTTAACAATTAACTCTTTATGATCAAATTTATAAAAAGAAAAATCAAAAGGAAAAAATGGGGTCTCCTGATCACACTATTAGAATTGGAGTAACTCATCACTACTACATGGTACTGAGCAAAGACCAACAAAGATCCCATGTGAGATACAAAATATCTTATCAAATGATTGTCCTTTACTACATATGTGAGACATGAATTCAATTGTGAGACACAAGATATGTCTCTAGTACCACATGCCTTCCTAATTAACTCTTAGAGCATCTCCAATGCACTAGGCATATAATACTTATTAGTTAAAATGCCTAGTGTGATTCACTTTTTTCAATTCCAATGCACTAGGCATATGATTAGGCATTTTGGCTCAACTCATATTCACTAGCTACATGTAGCTAGCCTTCAACGCTAGGCAAAATGTATTCAGTCATTAGGATCATTTCCCTCCATCTTTGTTGTTGACGTGGCATTCTATAAAATTAATAGCATTTGGATAAATAGCTAAAATAAAGAGCATGATTGGAGTAAAAACATGAAATAGTTGATAGGCAAAATAAAATATATACTTTATAGTAATATTTAGATAGGTAAAATGCCTACTACCTTTGGAGATGCTCTTAGTGATGGAAAGAAAAAGAAAAAGAAAAAGAGGATCTCTTCCTACATCACAATCAGAGTTAAAGTAACTCATCGCTATCATACAATATGGGACATAAATTATTTTTTAAAAATAAAATATGTCTCTTTAGTATTAGATGCCTTGTCAAATTGTTAACTCTTAACAATCAAAACAAGTATAATAAAAAAGAAAAAGGTGGGAATCAAATATGCAACATTTCTCTTTAGTAAATTGTTCTCTTAGCTCTCTTACATTTTTGTTATAAGCGACTCATTGCTATTACACAATATGGGATAGGAATAACATGAGATATATCTTATCAGATACTTTGTCAAATTATTAACTTTTAGAGCATCTCCACCCAAACTTTTAAAATTTGGTGTGCCAAATTTTTTTGAAGACTCAGGTGGCAAATTGACATATGTCAATTTGATCTAGAAACTCTCCACAGAATATATCAAATCTATTATTCTATTATTTTAAAAAATAAAATTATTTGATTGGGTGAACTCAACATTTGACTTCAACAAGGACCATGTCAAATTTGATATGTTAAGTTCATGCCAAATGCTAATTTAGCATTTGACATATCGGGTGGATTTCATTCTTCATGTCAAAGTAAAATTATTGTCTGTCACGTTAAATTTAACATATTAGGTGGAGTTGCTTTTAGTGATCAAAACAAAGTAAAAACCAAGTACAATGAAAAAGAAAAGTACACAACATTTCTTTGGATTAGATGTTTCATTTGTTCTCTTCTCTCTTTCACAATTTTCTTCTAAACTCAATCTTCTACTTACAACAAAAACACATTTTAGTGACACTATAGTAGTTAAGGATACAACTCGAGCGGGTTCGGCTAGATTGAGAGATTATCCAAGCTCAGCTCAAGTTGTGTTGAGACCTGCTCAGACCGAATTGTAACCCGGAGTTGTCTTCCCAAGCCTGACCCAAGTTAAACTTGAATTACCCGAGCTGCCCGAATTGTACATGAATTTTAGATTTTTGTTTTTTTGGCATCTAAATTATTAACTTAGTAAAATTAGATTCTATTTACATTTTTTTTTAGAAAATCATTAATAATATCAAAACAAATAATTAATATAATGCAAGAGAGATGCGCTATGATAGTCATTACAACTTGTGAGAGAATAAAAAATGTAGGACTTTATGTTACTTGTATATATAATACATTATATATGATTTAATGATCTAAATTACTTTAATATCATGTAATGACTAATAATTTATATATATTTAATATTTTTATATATATCTATATATGTATAATTCGGATTTTGGGTTGCTTAAGTTGTTTGATGTCTTTGCCTAAGTCCGCTTAAATTTAATTCAGGTTTTTGAATTTTTCACAAGCTCATAACGAATTCAAAAATATATTATCCAAGCCCTAAAAAAATTTGGGTTCGGCGCGGGTTCAACCCGCCCAAGTTACATCCCTAATAGTAGTGGCATGTTTTTAGAAGATGCCACAAAAATAATACTTGGTGGCACGTTAAAGAAAAATGTCACTGAGTCACAAACATAAAAGGCTCTTGTGGCATTTCAATAAATAAGTGCCATATCACTACAACAAAAATTTAATTTAGTAACATCAATTTCATAGCATTTTATGAAGGAATGACACAAGAAATTGTTTTAGTGACACAAATTGGGAAAATTTCTAGATCAAGTTCATTGATCAAAAGTGTACACCAAATAGATTATGTATTATAGTTGAACCGAGTTTTTTTTTTTTTTTTTTTTTTTTTTTTTTTTTTTTTTTTTTTAAACTATGGGATACATTTGAACCAAGTTAAATGTTTTGTTAGTCAGATCTATATTTACGAACACAACATTTCATGAAGTCAGGAGCAAACTAGTGGAAAGAGAAAAAAAATGAAAATCATACATTTCATCATTAACAGTATTGATGCCTATTTCAAAATATATGTCTTGCTCTATAGTTATCATTTTATAATATTTGACTCAAAACTTTATTATAAAGCATGTGGTTTGTAGCTGTAGCACAATACATACCTTTGTATGCATTTTATAGAAATTAAGATTCACAATACTCAAACAAAATCATAGTAGAAAAATATAGCATACATTAGATAAGATAAATATAATATATTTTTTTTTGTACAAGGTTCATTGTCAAATCTATATAATATGACACAAGGGTCTTTGAAAATATTTAAAATGTATTAGAAACATATTTGGTTTGAATGGTCTAGATCTTCCCAAACAAAAAATTAACGTATTAGATCATTTGTTTTCCCACCCATAAACTCTCTGCTCTCTCTCCCATCAAAACTGTTAGGGAACATGGATGATTTTCCACAAATAAATCAATTGATAAAAATAAAAATAATTCAAAAAAATTAAATCAACAACGATACAAGAATTTTTGCATGGTTCTCTCAATGTGAGACACGTTCACAGAACCAAAATCCGATTTCACTATCAACCAAGAGTTTTCAAACGATTACAAATGAAACACGAATGGTCTCACAAACCACCTTTAAGTAAATTCCAAATAATCACAAATAAATAAGAAAGACCTCACCAGATAAATGAACAAATTGTAGAAGACAACCAAAACTATATCAAATCCGTGACCCAAAAAATCCTTTGAAGCACACATCACGTGACACAAAAATCTCACCCAAGCACTAGACCAACTCACAGATTGATTGAACAATCAAGTCTTGAAAAGCAGAGCACTATACGAAGCCACCAAGAAGCCACTGAGAATAATGGTGTTGACCAGCCAACAAACAATTGAAGACAAAACAGATTGGAACCAGCAAAAGAAGGAAGAGAGATTGGTTTAAGATTTTGGGGGACTTGCATGCAGATTTTGTACATATATATAGGCATGCAATTGCATATAGATTAGGCCTTCTTTTTTTTCTTCTCTTTTTTTCCTTTTGAGAAATTACAACAACAAAAAATTCTTTTTTAACGAATAAATCTTGAGTTTTTAATTTTATCAATTTAAATCTAAATATTTCATCCATCTTTCCCCTTTTCTTTTTCAAATTCCTATTTAAATTCATGATCTAAATATAATTTTATGTTTTTTGTCAATAAGATTCAATGGAAGGCTTTGTTAACAAAGCATGTGTTCATGACATACGCTAATTGAACATCAAATTTCTGCAAAGTTGTATTTGAGTCTCTACATAGTTGTGGTTATTTTCTACGGCATGGCACATGCAAAATAAACAAATTAATTAATTTCAAGAAAATATTGCATATATTATACATAATGTGACTAGATTCTCCCTCATTTCTCCTTTATCTCCTTGTTTAAATCTCTCCCTACCCCATAATAAGAGCTCAAATATAATTCAACGCTACAATACAGTATAAGCAGGTCTCATGCGATGTGAGGCACAAGAGATGTCTAATAACAAATACCGAACTTCTCAAATGATTATTTTATGTGAAACACAATATATATCTTGTTTCTTTAGTTCTAAGTTAAAAAGAGTGATGGCTACCTCGCCATATGAGACAAGAATCCCATGAGAAACCCAACATATGTTTTTAGTACTAGAGTGTTTGCAAGACGTGGATTCCATGTAAGACATAAGATATGTTTTTTTAATATCAAGTATCTTGTCAAATGATTAACTCTTACCACATAAATAGAATGTGAATCCCATGTCATACACAAGAAGTTTCTTTATTAGGAGCCTTGATAAATTATTAATTTTTAGTGATAAAAAAGAAAGAAAGAAAGTAATTAAAGGAAAGATGGAAAATGAAAAATGAAAAGACCCAGTTGTTAATACGATTACAGTTAAAATAACTATCACTACGTTATAAAATGAGACTAAAATCCCATGTGAGGCACAAAATATATCAATTTTGTACTTGATAACTTGCCAAATAATTAATTGTTACCACACAATACAAGATATGATTCCCATTGTAAGGCACAAGATATCTCTTATGTATCAAATGCCTTGCTAAACAATTAACTCTTAATGATCAAAAGTAGTAAAGGAAAAATCAAAAGGAAAAAATGGGGTCTCCTGATCACACTACATAGTACTTAACAAAGATCTGATATGAAATATAAAATGTCTTATCAAATGATTACCCTTTACTACACATGTGAGACATGAATTCAATTGTGAGACAAGATTCATCTCTTAAGTACCACGTGCCTTCCTAAATGATTAACTCTCAGTGATCAAAAGCAATAGAAGTAAAAGAAAAGCAAAAGAGAATCCCTTCATACATCATTATCAGAGTTAGAGTAACTCATTACTATCATATAATATGGGACAGAAGTTACCTTTGAGAAATAAGTTATGTCTCTTTAGTATTAGATGCCAGGTCAAATTGTTAACTCTTAATAATCAAAACAAGTACAATAAAAAAGAAAGAGATCGGAACCAAGTGTGCAACATTTCTCTTTATACTAGATGCTTCACTTGTTCTCATAGCTCTCTTACATTTTTGTTATGAGCTACTTATTGCTATTACACAATATTATGGGATAGGAATCCTTCTTGCAAGAAATTGCATTTTTTGCAACGCAACAAAATATGTTGCTAAAAGGGAAAACTCGTCAACAAAAAATTTCGCCGACACACAACTACATCGCCAACCAGTGGGTAAAAGTGAGTCGGCAAAACTTTTTGCCGACGAAATTATCATTGCGTTGATAAAAATAATTCCTTTAGCGACAAAAATAGTCATCGATAAAAGCCTTCATCTATCATCGGCAATTTACCTTGTGTTAGTAAAAGTAATTCAAATATGATAATTGTGTGAGACTTTTCTCGACACAAATTTGCATGGGCAAAAAATATACTTTTAGCAACAAATTACGAGTTGGCAAAAGTAAACTTTTGGCGACACATTTACATCGATAAATGTTGCCATTTGCCTACGAGTTGTTTGTCAAGAAAGCTTTACTTTTGGCAACGACAAATTTGCATTGGCAAAATCAATTAGAAATTATTTATATTTTCTATAGGATTTCTTTTATCAATGATTGATTGTGTCGCTAAGATTATAAAAATCATTGACATGTATAAACTGCATATATGATAATATTTTCTTTTTAAATGTTGCCCTGTGATTTGTTTTTCTTGTAACCTGTATATGACATACAAACAAATCTATATATAACAAACTATACAAACTAAACTTAAACGTTATACATCGTAACAATTACTAATGCAACCAAATTAATCTCAAATGCATTCCAATATCAAACAATCCCAAATTGCATTCAAATATCCAACAATACTAAACATAAGAATCCTAAAATGTGTCCAAATATCCATCAATCCCAAACATAATAATTCCAAAATATATTCAAATATTTAACAACCTATAAAATGAAACAAAGAAAATTTGATGTATAGAGAAATAGAGAGAATGAATTATGTATTATTGATTGATATATTGATGTTATTTTCTGTCTATTACAAATGGTTCCTTATATAGATGTAGGTGTAATGGATGGTGATAGTGGTGTAGTAGGTTAGGTTTAGTGGAGTAGGTGAGGTGGTAGTGGTGTAGTGGGTTAGGTTTAGTGGAGTAGGTGAGGTGGTAGTGGTGTAGTGGGTTAGGTTTAGTGGGTGAAGTAGGTGATAGGTTTTAACAGCCCCCCGCAAACTCAAGGGGGATTGGAACTAACCAACTTGAGTTTGGAGAGAGTAACAAAACAAGAAAATACATAAAAAATAAAAGAGGATAGGAGACACTGTATGGTCGTGTCAGACCGTTGTAGAAGACACTGTATGGTGGTGTCATAACGTTGTAGAGGACACTGTATGGTGGTGTCATAACGTTGTAGATGACACTGTATGGGGGTGTCATAACGTGGTAGAGGACACTGTATGGTGGTGTCAGACCGATGTAGAAGACAGTTTATGGGGTCATGTCGGACCGTTGTAGCAGACAATGTTGTGACAGTTGTTGTGACAGTTTACGGAGTCTTGCTGGACCCTTGTAGAAACTAACCGGAATCAATGTCGGGACAGTTTACAGAGTCTTGTCGGACCCTTGTAGAAACTAACCGGAATCTATGTCGGGACAGTTTACAGAGTCTTGTCGGACCCTTGTAGAAACTAACCGGAATCTATGTCGGGACAGTTTACAGAGTCTTGTCGGACCCATAAAGGAGCTAACCGGAATCAATGTCGGGACAGTTTACAGAGTCTTGTCGGACCCTTGTAGAAACTAACCGGAATCTATGTCGGGACAGTTTACAGAGTCTTGTCGGACCCTTGTAGAAACTAACCGGAATCTATGTCGGGACAGTTTACAGAGTCTTGTCGGACCCATAAAGGAGCTAACCGGAATCAATATCGGGACAGTTTACAGAGTCTTGTCGGACCCCTAAAAAATACACTGTATGATGGTGTATATAGGCTGCCCAAATATATATATATATGGATATATATAGTGAGCCCTCAAAAGTCGCGCCCTCAAAAGGCGCGCCCACTTTATCAAAAGATGTGCCATGAAAAGGCGTGCCAGTTTGTCGGGCGTCAAGAGGCGCGCGATGCGCGTGGCTGCCTCGGCTATATAACCAAGACTGAACCTGAGGCTGAGGCAGAGGCTGAGACAAAAAACCTGCGAATTTCTCTGAAAAACTCTTCGTTGTGCTGAGAGAGAGAGTCTGGAACACTCTGTTGCGAGAGATAGTCTGTAATACTCTGTTGCCCAGAAAATGGCCTCGTCTTCCCGGAGTCTGCTCACTCTCTTTCCAGACCTCAACGAGTCAACAAGAGAGAAAACTGGTGCGGTGGCACTGGAACCTCAACCAAGTGCCCCGGAGTTTGCTCCGTTGAACTTTCCGATGCGGTCTGTGGAGCAAAAAATGGCGGTGCAGTCGGATGTGGAGGCCAATCAGTATACGTTGAAGTCATGTGTGGAAACCATGACGGCGGTTACAAATCTGTCGCACCGGCTGCAGAGTAGGACAAATGAGGTGCAGCAGTTAAACTCCCAGCTGGCTCTGCTCCAACGCATGTATAAGGATGCGCGAGCAGAGATAAGCGTGCTAAAGGCAGAAAACAAGGAGCTGAAGCGGAAGGCCACCGTGATGTTCCGATTTGGAGGTCCGCCATATACTGCAGGGGAGGAGCAGGGGGTAGTGATCGTGCCCAGTGGAGTGGGAAACACGGAGGCAACACCGTCAAGGGCCGCCCAGGACGGAGGCAAGAAGAAAAGACCGGCGGCAGAGTAGAGAAGAAAAATCCCACCTGTGAATGTGGGTGTTTGTTTGTTTGTTTGTTTTTTTTTTTTTTTTTTTTTTGTATGTGGAAACATGGTGATCGGGGTGAGCCCTGACATGAATAAAATGAGTTTGGTGTGCAGATCTTCCTGCGTCTTTTTTTGTTTTTGTTTTTGTTTTTTGTTTTTTGTTTTTTGTTTTTTGTTTTTTGTTTTTTGTTTTTTGTTTTTTTGTTTTTTTGTTTTGTTTTTTTTTTTTTTTTAATAAAAGAAAAGAAAATTGAAGAGAAGTGTGTGAATGTGAAAGTAATAAAAAAATAAAAAAGAAATGGGAGATTTAAAGTTGTGGGCGGGTGTGTTGGTTGCTTTTCAAAAGATGGAGTAAAAAAGTTGAGTGGGGAACATGAGTGTGTGGAAAGAATGAAAAAGAAAAAAGGATGGGTTGGATTTGTACAAAATAATAATAAAATAAATGAGTGGAGAAGGTTGGAAAAGGGAAGAGAAAAAGAAAGAAAGGCAAAGTATTGGTTTGTTTTGGATTCCAAGTAACAATGGAGAGAAACACTCCGGTGAGGAAGCCTCACACATCCACTGCGTGCTCACGGCTTTGAAGAGACCCACTTTCCAGAACTTCGACCACTGCAAGCACTCCACCTTCTTCAGATGTCAATGCTGTTCTGCCCTCATCAAAACCCACTAAAGATTCCATAAGTGTGGAAGGTCCAGCCAGTACATCTCCACTTGTAGATACCATTACAGGGCCAACGACTAAAGCTCTAACTGGGAACTGCTTGAGACAGTGATGAAGAACCTTGACTATGCCAATGGAAGGAAGCATGCCTGTTCTCACAATATCAACATTCATGTCAAACAGCACGGACTTTAATTGCTCTGCAACAAAATCCTCGGGCACAATGTTCACACCCTGAACTCCAATGGTGTTCTGAGCAGTGACAGCTGTGATCACAGTGGAACAGTACACTCCACGGGCTGCACAAGCCTTGAGAGGGTTATGATTTGTATAGGGAAATGAAATCCGACGGGCGGTCAAGGCAAGGTTGCCGCCCGCCGGAAGGCGAAGAACACCAAGAGCTTAACCTATAGCTCTGATACCATGTAAAATTTGATGTATAGAGAAATAGAGAGAATGAATTATGTATTATTGATTGATATATTGATGTTATTTTCTGTCTATTACAAATGGTTCCTTATATAGATGTAGGTGTAGTGGATGGTGATAGTGGTGTAGTAGGTTAGGTTTAGTGGAGTAGGTGAGGTGGTAGTGGTGTAGTGGGTTAGGTTTAGTGGAGTAGGTGAGGTGGTAGTGGTGTAGTGGGTTAGGTTTAGTGGGTGAAGTAGGTGATAGGTTTTAACAGAAAATAAAATAAACGTCTGCACTATCAAATGACAAACTCTTATATCTTTAATGACCATGTCACTACCCAAATCACGAACGTCCATCACCAACCTTTCAATAAAAAATTAAAAACATGAGTATTTTATCAATGCATTAACTTCATAACTAATATATAAATTAGTTAAAATTAATTGAATTAGTTTCATTTCTAAGTGTTTATTTTGAAACTAAGAGTCTTGTGCTTATTCCATGAGTTTCTACAAGTCATTTATGTCCTTAATAAAGAGCTCAAACCAATTCCTGGGCATTTTCATAGCTATTACACAAATTTTCCCTTCGAATGCCAATTTTTTAGTCGAAGTGTTCAAAAAAATACAAATTTGAGCATAATTTTGAAACTAGGACTCTCATGCTTGTTTTGTGAGTTTTTATAAGTAACTTTTGTCCTTACTAAGGTGTTTGAACCAATTCTTGGGTATTTTTATGGCTAATTCACAATTTTGCCTCCGGATTTTAATTTTCAAGATTAAGTGTTACAAAAGATGCAAATTTGAGTTTAATTTTAAAATGGGGAATCCTGTGAATGTTCCACGATTTTCTACATTTTAATCCTTACTAAGTTATTTATACTGATTCCTAGGTATTTCTGTGGCTACTTTATGATTTTGCCCTTCAAATGCCTATTATCAAGCATAAATGTTCAAAAAAAAAAACGGTTGAGCTTAATTTGAAAGCTGGGAGTCCCATGATTGTTCCGTGAGTTACAACAAGTTATTTTATGCTTACTACCGTGTTCATACTGATTTCCAGGCATTTTGGGGTGATTTCTTGATTTTTCCCTCTAAATGCCAATTTCTTAGTCTAAGTGTTTAACAAATGTAAGTTTGAGCTTAATTTTAAAATGGGGAATCTTGTATTGTTCTATGAGTTTGTACAAGTTAGTTTTATCTTCACTAAGGTTTTTGTATTGATTCATGACCATTTTTGTGGCTGTCGCATGATTTTCCCCTCCAAACGCTTACATTCAAGACTAAAGTGCTCAAAAAATGCAAGTTTGAGCTTAATTTAAAAACCAAGAGCCATGTGCTTACTTCATGACTTTCTACAAGTTACTCTTATCCTTACTAAGATGTTCCTATTGATTCTCAAGTATTTCCATGGCTATTTCACAATTATGCCCTTAAAATGCCTATTTTCAAGCTTAAGGTGTTATGTTTTACAATGCTTAAGACCTTAAACCCTGCTGCCTCTGTTTCAGAGTAAAGCTAAAAGCACCAAACAATACTTAAGACTTAAACCAACAACATCAAACCTGCAATATAAGCACCACAAATCAGCACCCAAAAAGACAACAACCAAACCAACTTATTTAATTGTAGGTTGTTAACACATGTTATTCAAGTTAAATAAAATACATCAGTTTAATTAGTATTAAATTTACCCCTATTTCAACGTATTAAATTTAAACTACGTTGGTAGAATTCACTAATGTCATTTTGAGTAATTGAGGTGGCAGGCATTGGAACAAATTTCTCTAGCATATGAAGCAATAAGATCAAGATTTGATAATTGTAAAGTTGATTCTATAATCTTCACAATACATACAAGTGTGCTATCAATTTGCATTTGTATAGACACATGTAATTTCATAAATAAAATTCAGGACAAAAGAACAAAAAAGATTGATAAATATTGTCAAAGACATAGATTGGTACATCAATTTGACACCAGAGTTTGCATCTAGCTTGTAATATTTTGAAGTCTAAGAAACATACCAGTGAATTAGTGATAAAGTTTGTCTCTTCCACGAAATGCTAACACTTTCCATTCTCATTGCATACTCTTTCACACTATCAACTTATTCATTTACTGACATCCAGTCCTGCTTGGCATGCTGGCACTTTTCTTTCATAGGCTTCTGACAAGCAGAAAATAGTTGCTTTGCAATTGCAATAGGTGTTTCAAGCTTAAGCTTCATTCTTTCTGTTAGCCCCAAGGTTACTCAAACTTGATTTTCTATTGATTTTGATTTATGACGAATATTTTATTCTTCTAATTATTTGAATTTTTCAAATTAATATTTGTACTTCATGATTCTAATTGTTTTGAGACTCTAGAATATATGTTTCAATAACTTTTTGGGTTATCAAAAATATAAGCACTAGCTCTTGGTTGCAAAAATCTATCTTTGTCTAACACAGGTCCAAGGGTAGTCACTAGAATAATCCTCAAATGTTAAGTGTTCTAGAACAGAGGGTCGACGCCAGAAAAGCAGGGGTCGACACCAGGGAAAAGCTAGAAAAATAATTAAGTGTTCCAGATGCAAGGGTCGACACCATCAGCAGCAAGGGTCGACACCAAAAAACAATATAAACTCCAGTTGTAAGGGTCGACACCAACAGCAGCAAGGGTCGACACCAAAAAGCAGTATACACTCTAGTTGTAAGGGTCAACACCAACAGCAGCAAGGGTCGACACCAAAAAACAGTATACACTTCAGCCGCAAGGGTCGACACCAGGAACACATGTAACTCAACTCAGGAAAGAAAAATCAGAGCAAAAGGTCAACACCCAACTTGCAGAGGTCGACACCTTTATGTCTGGGTTGAATAAAACCTAGCCACCATCTTCCAACTCAAAGAGGGTCTCTGTGACATCATCATCAAACATATATTATTCTAATCAAAAGGAACTTTGGGATAATATTTTCTGACTTAATGGAGGGAACATTCTCCACTCACACCACTCCCAAGATCAGAAAAAGAAAAAGCTTGGAGACAACATTATATCCCTCCACCATTGGTTTTTCTCCCAAGCATGGGCATCACTTCCTTTGAGGAAGCTCCATCTCCAATGGTCAGATAACAGCCTGTACCAGCCATGCTCCATTTACAATGGCTGGAAACCTGTTCCTTGCCCAGCTCCAACAGGTAATAAACCCACGTGGGTGTGTTTTCTCTTCTTCAAGAGACAAGTCGAATGGAGGCTATAAATCGGGATTGTTTCTAGATCTGAAAAGGGCCAGAGAAAAGGAGATACAACTGCAACTACACTAAGGATACTATTTTTTTTAATCTCTGAGATTTCACTTGTGTTCTTCCATTTTCAGATCTAAGTAAGTCCAAAAACTTACGTGAGAGCTTACACTTTCATAATCCATCTTTTGAGAGATTGTAATAGTCAAAGAGGACAGTTGAACATTTTCTTCTAGTTTCTTAGTTTCTGAGTGAAACATTTGTTAGTGAGGCATTTTGTTGGGTGAGTTCCTCAACAGACTGAAGTAAGTCCTTTTGTAAAAAACCTCAAGTTGGAAGAGCTTGGTGGTGCATCGATTCATAGTGAAGAAATTCTCAAGAAAGATTCTTGAGGAGTGGACCTAGGTCGGTGAGCCGAATCACTATAAATCTCTGTGTTAAGTTCTTCTTTCCTATTCTTTTTTCTTTCTGTTAATCATTTGATTATCTGCTGCATTTACTTACATAAGATCTTTTGAACCATACTTTTGGATCAATTTTTTTAATTATCCAATTCAACCCCCCCTCTTGGGTTGCTTTCCTGTTCAACACTTTCAATTCTTGTACTTGTTGACCCATCTAAAAAGCTATACAAAAAATTTGGCAAGCAACCAACAAAGCAAAGTAGAAAAAAAAAACAAAACAAAACAAAAAATACAAGCAACAGCCCAATAAGACCAAAAAAAAATTTTTAAAAATAAAACACCCCTGTTGTTACAGATTCTGCTTCAACTTTACAAAACACACGAGCAATATTGCACTCCCATTTATGATACAAATATTCTGCAGATACACAGTACTTTTAAGCTTTTGCCTCCAAGCCAACCACACAATGGATTTGACTTTGGGTGGAGAGACATTGTGCCAAATCGTTTTGGCAATAACTCCAATGTCATTAGGATGAAGATTAAATTTACACCATCTATACACTGATGAAACACTAAAACAACCAGAGTTTTCTACCCTCCAATATAAAGCATCCTCCTTATCAGATCTAAGTGCACAAGCAGAGAGTAACATGTTAACTATGCTGACCATAATTCTTTTTCCCAATCCCTCAACTCTCTACAGAAGCCCAGTAGCCAATCAGGTAAATCACTTCTAAGGTTGCGTACCTCCTTTACTAATTTGTGCCTATCAATTGAAAGTCTACAACCTTGGAAACACCTCCTTTAGACACCTATCTCCAATCCATTTATCTTTTCAAAACAAAGTCCTGGCGCCATTTCCAATCTGTGTTTGAGTATTGCTCACAAAAAAAATTATAAAGTTCAGGTCTTAAGCTCCCCACAGATAGGATGTCCTCCCAGATCCTAGAATGGGCATCAAATCCCTCAACAGGTGGGTACCACCTGCTCCCTTGGAGATTGTACTTACCACAAACTATTTTCTTCTACGACACCTTATCTTCATTGCCAAATCTCCACCAATTAAGAGTTGATCACATCACATAAATAATTGATCTCATCACAAGTAACCATACAAAGATCCCAAAGGAAAACCAAAAAGAATTATATTCTGAAAAAAAAAAAAAAAAAAAAAAAAAAAAAAAAATTCAAAAAGAATTTAGATTTTAAATAGTTGAAGTTTAAAGCAGAGAAATAAATAGAAATGTTGGATTCCAATATTTGGTTTAACTATTGCCTACAAAGCCCCAAGTAAATCTTAAGATTTGTTTGGAGTTCAAGTCAGCACATAGAGCACATGCACCTAGTACATAGTGAAGCCTTTTGTAACCATTTCCTATGATTTAAGAATAGTAACTAAATTTTCAAAAAATCAGATTACTAACCCAACAACCAAAAAAAATAAAATAAAAATGATCTTTAATTTAGCTTATTGAACCTTTACAAGAGGATGTCAGAAAACAATTTCATCATGGTAAACACTATTTTAATACTATATATTAAACTATACACTTTAACGCATTTATGTAAAGAGGTGTGTAGACTTAAAAATGTTTTTATAAACATTTATATAGGCTTTAGTATTGTCATATCAAACAATTCTATACATTTCCAAAAAATATTATCGTCTCCCTAACGTTTCCAAGTGACCTAAAACAACACACCGAAACTAAATTTTGATTTGTATGAAGGCATAATTAGCATGATATTGGGGAAACAGTAAAAGATGAATGGATGATTCACTTGTATATTTAGGCAGAGGCATCATAAGTAGTCATAAACTGTTGTCCTTGCACTGGTAAACTATTTACTACCCTCGATAAACTACTGAACCATATGTATAAGTTCTTGTGTTACAAAATCACCTTAATATTTTCTTCAATCATGTAGGGACACATTCCCATAGCAGGTCAACCTAGGAAGTACCAATCTTTTGGTTTATTCATGGTGATCCACTGTTAGTCGACAAGCCCTGTTAATTTAACAACACTTCAAATTGAACATGAATTCTGAAAAAACAAAGAAGGAACAGATTGCATCAATCGATAAAATGATACAGAGAAAAATTCAAAAAAATAAAAAAAATAAAGCCATAAATTGATTAGCGAACAGGGGCTAAATTTCCAAATCGAAGATAGTACCTTCAAGATTCATACTGGTCGTATTATTGTGAGCGAGAGATAGAGAGAGCGAAGAGACCGATCAGTGTTTGTGAAGGGGCTAGGACAAATATAAGGAAAAGTGGGGAAAAAAAATTATAAATGTTAGGGTTTACTGAGAGAGAGAAACAGGAGGATATACAAACCAATTATTATGGAGAGGCCAGTGATGACGAGAAGCCATGCTCACGGCGGTGGTGACAAAAGGAGAGAGATGAGTTGCGCGAAGGTGGGGAGAACTAAGGAAAGTGATGAATCTCACGCAGTAAGTAGAGTTGAGCGTGAAAAGAGAGAAAGAGAGGGAAAACTGAAATCAGAGGCACCAATGAGACAGGGTTTTGAGGGAAATTTGAACATTGGGGAATTTGGGAGGGGGGTAAAAGATTGAGGTCCTGTTTGGTTGATTTTTTTTTTTTTTAAATGAATTTTTGAATTTTTAAAAATTGTTTAGTTTCAAGTTTTTGGATTCAATTTTTTAAAAATTGAGTTTTTTTTATTTTTAGTGAATATTTTTAAAATTTTAACTAATTTTTTTCATTTTTTTAGATACACCTTACTCAGATGTATCTAAAAAATAAAATATTTGTTAAAAAATAATAAATATATACGAATATAAAAAATGTACTGAATTCTCATAATTTTTTTTATATATTTTTAGTATTTAGTGAATATTTTTTCACAAATATTATACTTTTAAAATTTATTTATGTTTGGTGTATCTAAAAATTTAAAAAAAATGCTTAGAATATTAAAAAAAATTAGTGAAAACAAAAAAATATGAAAAATAAAAAAAAAATTAATTTTCTGAAAAGTGAATACTGAAAATCCAAACCAAACAAGTTGATTATATCCTTCGAAAAATTATATAAAATTGACAAGTATGGTAGCTTTGATTTTTTAAATTTTTTCACGAAACTAATTTTTAGTCTTTAAAAAATAAATTTGAATCAAGTTTCGGAAAATCAAATCGAACAAGGCCACCACCTCAACTTTGGAAAGAATTTTGATTATCTTAATTTGGTTATGTCAACTTTGAGTTTTGTGGGCTCATTTTGAGATTGATTTCGGCGATCTGAACTATTCACTTTTTACAATTTATTGACTAGAATATTCATTAAAAAAAAATCAAAATAATCAGATATTGGTAACTATATGTTTAAAACATATTTAGATGGACCATTTGAGAGAATCGAAACTCCTTTAGAAAGTTTTAATAAAAACGTAAGTCATGAAACCATCTTGTTTCACTAACAAAACTTTTGCCAACGTATATTTTGTCGTCGCTAAATATTTAACTCTTTGCCCACACCAACTTATTGTCGCCAAAAGTAAACAAACTAATAGCAACACTTATCGTGTTGCCAAAAAATAACCCTTGTCGCTAAAATTTTTGAAAATTTGGCCTCAACCAATAATTTTGGCTCCGGGTGAATGTTATGTTTTTTTAGTGATGGTAGTAAATTGCGTCGTTAAATGTTTACTTTTAGCGACGAAATTGATTACTATGTCACCAAAAATATTCTTTTGGCTATGAAAAATTGGCAGTCACCAAAAGTAGTTGCCAAAAGTGGAATTTCTTGTAGACATGAGTTATATCTCTTTAGTATTAGATACTTTGTCAAATTATTAACTCTTAGAGCATCTCCAACGGTGCATTACTTTTTTCACCAAATTTGATTAAAATTTTGGGTAAAAACTCAGTTTGATATCACCTATTCCAACGGAAAGATTTTGCTTTTCATCAAATCACAGGTCGACCGGGTGGACGACCAGGGGGTCGAGCGGCTGGTCGACCAGCTAGTGTAATCTCATCCCCTCTCTCTTTGTCTCTACATAATTGATGGTTTTTCACTCTATCTCTCTTTCCACTCTCTTTCTAAAAAAATATTGAAGTACATAATTTTGTGATGGAAGGGGATAAGGATAGATCGTCTCTCTCAAAATCTCTTTCTGCTTGGTGTCAGAACCAAAAAAAGAAGAAAAACCAGTAAAGGCCAAAGACAAAGCAAACAAAACCCATAACAATGTATGTAAATTGAAATTCATGTTCATTTATTTTACAGCATGCCCAATTTAGATTTCTTCCAAATTTTATTTATTTTGAGTCTTTTCTGCAAGTGGTATAGTTGATAGATTTGTCAAATGCCCATTTCAGATTTAACTTGATGTTTCTTGGGTCTTTTAGATTTGTTGAATATCCATTGTGAACAATTTCTACAACTTGAAGCTCCCATTGTTGCGGGGTTTTCAAAGAGAGAAAGTGAAGCATTTGGTACAAAACAACTCAGACAATTTACAATCTGATCTTCATAGAAACGAACCTTTTTCACAGCAAGTTTCACACACACACACACACACACACACACACACACACACACTCACTCACTCTCTCACTCTCTCTCTCTCTTCAATTTGGTCTTTAATCATTGTTTCCTGGTAAAGAGGGAAAAGGGTTGCATTGTTTTTCTTCAAGTAACCGGACGATTGCTGGGATAACAACCCGGATGTCCGGCTGGTCGTCCTATGGGTCTATCCACAACGGTCCTACACAGTAAAATGGTGAAAGGTGAGCAGATCCTCATTTTGGTGAACGGTTTGGCCTGTTCTCAATTTGATATCGATCTGGTGAAACTGTTGGAGATAAAAAAAAAAAAAAAAAAGTGCATTTTTTCACCAAATTCAAATTTGGTGATGAATCTAATGCAACATTGGACATGGCGTTAGCGATCAAACCAAATTACAAACCAAGTATATGAAAAAAAACAGTATGCAACATTTATTCATCTGTCCTCTTCTCTCTCTAACTCAACCTTCTTCCAAGTACTCAGTAATTTAAAAAATTAAAAGATAAAAAATTAAAAAAAAAAAAAAAACACCTCTTTAAACTACTGCATGCTTGTTTTATTTGTATCACACCCAACCACAAATTGGAATAAATTGACATGGAAATTCATATATCCAGTGATAATATTGCACAACACAAATTGGTGAAATTCTAGATCAAGTTCATTAATCAAAAGTGTAAGTCAAATAAAATTCAGAAATAGAATTTTTATGTATTACATTTGAACTGAGTTTTTTCTCCTTCCTTTTTTTATTTTATTTTATTTTTTTATGGGATACATTTGAGCCAAGTTAAATGTTTTGTTATTCATATTTACATTTACAAACACAACATTTCATCTATATTTTATATGGTCAATAGAAAATTAGTGGAAAGAGACAAAAATGAAAATCATACCTTTCATTAAAAGTATTGATGCCAATTTCAAAATATATATGTCTTACTCTATAATAATCATTTTATAATATTTGCAAGGGTGGACTTAGGGCTAGGCATTAGTGGCTGCAGCCCAGCCCAAAAATTTAAAAAATTTGTGGAAATTTTTTTTCCCAGCCCAGCCTCCCAACCTCTTCCAGCCCAGTCCCAAATAAGGGCTTATAGCTTTTTTGTTTGTTTTTTAGATAGGTAGCCCAATAGTAGCCCATTACTTACCCAAAAAAAATAGATAGATAGCCCAATAGGTTTGTATTTGTTTAAAGAACAATTCTTCCAAAACAATCCTCACATCTTCCAGTAGATAGGCAGCGACCCTCTCTCCGTCGTCTCTAGCAGCCTGCAGCAACTCCTCTTTCCTAACATTTTTTGTAAGTGTAATTAACCAATTATTTTATTTCATTGGTTGAGAATGGATTTGATTAACAATGGTTTTAAAATTTTGTCTTTATGTAACAAATATTATATTGCTCTTAGTTTTTTTTATGATGCTGCCTTGTTTGATGTTCTATATTGCTCTTAGTTTTTGAACTTTGAAGGAGTTTTTTTGGACATATATAAAAATAATGACAGCCTAAATAAAAATTATTGGGGATATATATAAAAACCATAATATTTAAAATTATTGCAAATATACTATGGTTTAATATTAAATGGGGATAAAAAAAATTTAAATTTTTTTTAGGTTATAAATAATGGAACCTCCACCACTAAAAAAAGGCAAAACCCTTTTCTCATTCTATCAATCAAAACAAAAGTCTAGTAGTACAACATCCAATGTTGTTGAAACCTCATTTCATGATGTTCAACCGCCTTACATGCCTCAAGCAAATAAAACGAGCGAATTTGATTCAATTGTTATTGAACGGGGATCTTGGTTTACAATTTCAAATTTGTGAATATCCGGTTAATCAACAAGATGAGGTTAGACTAGTGTATGTGAACTTGGGGCCTTATCAACCTAAACTTAAGTATCCTAGGTCCTCATTTGGAAAGCATAATTGCCGATTCCAACATATTTGGTAAATAATTTTCTTGGCTAGAGTATTCTCCTTCAAAGGATAAACCATATTGTTTTTCATGCTTTTTGTTTGATCAGCCAAATAAGTCGATCAGTCGTTCTACACTTGTTGATGTGGGGAAGAGAGGAAATGATGTATCCAAATGTGTTTTTTTGCTTCATGTCAGACTTGCATCTTCATCGCATAGTCATTATGTTATTAGTCATGACAACTTAAAGAAATCTTCCCAATACATTGAAAAAGTGTTGAATGCGCAATTAAAAGAAGAGATTTTGAAGAATCGAATGCGGGTAAAGGCAACAATTGAAACCATTCAAGTACTTGCTTTTCAAGGACTTGGTTTTAGTGCTCATGATGAAAGGTCGACTTCATTGGATCAAGGTAATCTAATTGAATTATTAAAGTTCAAGGTGAGAGGGAATGATGCACTTGAGAGCATTATATTAAAGAATGCTCCACAAAAAGCCAAATACACTTCTCCGAAGATCCAAAAGGAGATTTCGCATATACTTGCTAACAGAGTTGGGAATATGATTTTTGATTATGTTGCAAGAGGTTATTTTTGTATTCTGGTTGATGAATCCCAAGACGAGTCTAAAAAATAACAAATGGCCCTTATTTTGAGACACGTCAAGAATGATGGTTTGCTAGGGGAACGATTGTTTGATATCGTGGGTGTCAAAAATACATATGCATTGACTCTTAGAAATGAGATATCAAATATTCTTTCTCGATTTAATCTCCCTATTCAAAACATGTGCGGTCAAGGGTATGATGTTGCTAGCAATATGCGTAGTGAATGGAATGGACTTCAAGCTTTATTTCTTAAAGATTTCCCATATGCATATTATGAACATTGCTTTGCACATTGTTTGCAATTGGCCTTAATTGCGGTAGCAAAAGATGAGCCTAATGTTTGGCATTTTTTTTTCTCACTTGAGTTGTATTGTCAATCTTGTTGCCTCCAAAGCGCCTTAGTAAGTTAAAATCTTTTCATAGGAGTGAGGTTGAAAATATGTTGGCTAGTGGTGAGCGTCAATTTGGTAAATGGGCCAATCAAATTGGTACCTTGCATCGAGCTACAGCTACTCGTTGGAGCTTGCATTATGACTCTGTTAGAAACTTGATTGATATATATGAGGCATCTTGTGTAGTTGTTGAAAGTCTCAAGAAATTTGCGGGCAAGCTAATGGTGTTTACAAAGTAATGAAGAGCTTTGAATTCATACTCGTCTTGCACTTGATGGACAACATTTTGGGAATCATGAATACACTTTGTCAAGCCTTGGAATAGAAAACTCAAGACATCTTAAATGCGATGAAATTAGTCTCCAAAGCAAAAGCTCTCCTTCAAAAACTTAGACAAGATGAGCTCTCCTTCAAAAACTTAGACAAGATGATTAAGATATTTTTCTTACAAATGTGGGGTCATTTTGCAATCAACATAACATTGCGGTGCATAATATGAGTTCTCCTTATGAAGAGGGTACAAGTCATCGTCGTCAACAAGATCACATTACAGTTGAGCATCATTATCACTTTGACATATTCAACTCTACAATTGATTTTCAATTGATAGAGTTAGAACATAGATTTAATGATGGGGTAGTGGAACTTCTTTCTCTTAGCTCGGCCTTGGATCCTAGTGGCAACTTTAGATCTTTTTATGTGAATAATATTTGCAATATTGCCAAGAAATTTTATCCCCAAGATTTCACTTCTCAAGACATCCATGCTTTGAGATGTCAATTAATGCATTATAAGCTTGATGTTGTTTGTGATCCCAAGTTTCATAAGATATCTACCTTTGTCGATTTGTGCCGAGAACTATTTGTGACAAGAAAGTTCGAGCATTACACCATGATCTACAAATTTATTCATCTTGTGTCAGCCCTTCCTGTTTCTACGGCAACTACAGAAAGAGCATTTTTGGGTATGAAGCATGTAAAACTGTTATTCGCAATTCAATGGGGGATGAGTTTCTTGCCGATTGCTTGTCTCTCTACCTTGAACGAGACCTTACTTTGAAAATTGATCCAGATTCTGTAATCAAAGAATTTGAATCTTTAAAGACTTGTCGAGCACAACTTAGGTAGATTGTTTCTAATCAATAAATTTAGATATTAATTTAGATTATATTATTAAATTCTTTTTTTTTTCTTATGTGGTTATACTTAAAATATATTGAATAATTTTACATTAATATTAGCTCACCCCATCAACGAATCCTGGGTCCGCCCTTGAATATTTGACCTAAAATTTTAATATAAAGCATGTGGTTTGTAGTTGTACACATGCACTTGTATGCATTTTATAGAAATTAAAAAGCCACGATATTCAAACAAAGTCGTAGTAGAAAAATATAGCATGCATTAGATAAGTATAATATAATATTTTTTTTGTACAAGGTTCATTGTCAATAAATTATATATTATTAGTGGTCAAAAACTTTAAAAGAAAGACAAAAGAAAAATTAAAAAGGCAGAAAGATAAAAGAAGTGATGTTTTAATGGACAAAAAAGGAGATACCTCTCTAAGAAATCTTAACCATTTTCTCTTTCTTTGCTCTTTAGAGGGAAAGGGTGGTGAGGGTGGTGCTTTTAACCTTCCTCTCTCTTTTGTTTCTTCTCCTGTGGTTTCTATTATTATGCTAACCACTATCGCTCTTCTTATCTCTATCATCAGCTTGTTACCAAGAAAACTTTTAGATTTAATCTCAAATTTAATTTATGACCAAGATTCAATGTTATTCAACGCGTTGTTATACGCTAGGCAACCACCTCAAATCATAATATTTTATTTTGTAATGTAGAGCCGGGGATTAAGATACCAAAACTACCGGTTGTGATAATGACCGGATTGTAAAGGTGATGTGTATTGTTTGTTTGATGGTGATCATTTTGTTTTGTTTTGTTTTGTTGTTTATATTATTTTTTTTTGTGTTGCAATAATATCTCTCTATGTAGAGATTTCTTTCTTTCATGGAGGTTTTCTCCTCCTTGCGTGAAGGTTTATTTTTTCCTTCTATGTGGAGACTCATATTCTTTTTACATGGAGGTTCTATTTACCCTTTTTAGGATCTATTTTGTATTACGATGTACTTTACTAGATAACTTATTATTGGATATACAATATATTAAATTTTGTACGTTTCTATCTAAAGAAATGTACAAACAAAAAAAAGGAAACGGAAAAAGAAAAAGAAAGCGATGCAATATTCAGGAAATTTTAAAACATGAGGAACAATTTTCAGGAATCTATTAATTTGGTGAAATTATGATAATAATTTTAGATTATTGTATAATGATCAAATAATTCATAATTTGAAAAATGAATGATAAGTCTACCTTTGAAATTGCTTTGGCGCGTGAGTCCGCCATCAACTTGTATGGGAACACAAAACGGCATGTGTATCCAAGTTGTTTGGTATTAAATTCATTTTTTGAAGATACATTTAATAATAAAAAAAAAGGAAAAAGAAAAAGGAAGCGATGCAAAACTCTCATTTGTTAAGTGGTTATTTTAGTTAATTTTTAAAATTTTTTATAAAAAAATATATTAAAAAATAAAGAGTAATGCGTCAACACCATAAATAGAATTTGAAAATATTTAGTAAAACACCAAATTCAACCAATTGTAACAAATTGCAATCTCTAAATACCATCAAATAAAATAAACCACAAATATAAATATTTGAAAATTTTATTCATAAATCTCATATGGGAGAATGTTAATCAATTTTATTTTAAAAGTTTTCTTATAAACTAATTAGTCATTTTTGTTTTAGAAAATTATATTTATTTAATTTGGTGTCATTTGAGTGTAAGTGAATATTCTTTTGTACTTTCTTTTTCCAATTTTTTGATTTATTTTTGGGATGGAAATAGAAATATGAGGTGTGGAAAATTCTTTTTGAAGGAATTGGTGACTGAAGTGTTGATTGTCGAGCTTGAAAATCTATATTTCTGTTAGTGATTTTTTGTTGTTACATTGGAGTGTTACATTAGAGTGCTATATTTGAAAAAAGTATACTAAGGAGTTTTTGTGTGTTATATTGATTGAAGTGTTACGTTTGGGAAAAATACACTAAAGAAGTTAATGTTACGTTGTTACATTTGAGAAAAGTACATTAAGGAGTTTTTTTTGTGTTATATGGGAGTGTTATGTTTGGAAAAAAATGCCCTAATTTTTTTTTTTAGAATGTTATGTTGTTATATTTGAGAAAAGTATACTAAGGAGTTTTTTAATGTGTTATATTAGAGTGTTACGTTTGGAAAAAATACACTAAGAAATTTTTTAGTGTTACATTAATTGAAGTGTTACATTTGGAGAAAAAAAATACACAAAGGAGTTTTTGTGGAATGTTATGTAGTTATGTTTGAGAAAAGTACACTAAAAAGTTTTTAAATTTGTTACATTGGAGTGCTAAGTTTGGGAAAAGTACACTAAGAAGTTTTCTTTAAAGTGTTACATTTTAGTAATTTTAATATTATGCAAAAACTCACATTTGTCCATCAATATATGACACACACATTTATGTTTCACCCTTCATATAATTCACACTAGAATGTGACATTTGGATCCATAAAAAGAAAAAGAAAAAAAAAGGACCAAACAATTAATAAGATCACTATTTAAAATTTATTGATATCCCACCCTAAATATTTTGTGGGCTAAGAAATATGATATTTTGTAAAACAAATTAACTCCATTAATGATTAAATGTTAGTAATTAATTTAAGTGAATAATTGTTCAAATTAATGGCTTAGGAGTAAAATGACACAAGTGTGTTAGTTTGAAGCGACAGAGTGATTTTTTTTCCCACAAATTTGATATAAAAATTTGATTTATTATTATTGTGTTCATGTCAATTTGTATACAATTTATAGCAAACTAATAGCATCCACACCAAGATTATATATTGGCTGTCAAAAAGAGTATAAAAATTATAAAATTATAAATAATTAAAAAAATAGAGAGAAAAGAAATGGAAAGAAGGAAAAGTGATGCATTAATGTACCTAAAAAGAAAAAAGAAAGCGATGCAACATTGAAGAATTTTTGAAACATGCGGAATAATTTCAGGATAATCCAATTAATGTTGCTACAATGGCCCTAGTACTAATGGGCCACTTCCAGTTCAATAACAGCCATTGTCGACTCTTCCAACTCAAATTAAGCCCAATCAAGACAACGCCCGGCCCACCAATGCTTTCAAAGCACTACAGATCTCTCTCTCTCTCTCTCTCTCTCTCTACAGAGCAGCCATGGAAATCGCTACATGTATCGTTGAGGCTCTTATTCCAATTGCGGTTTTGAGAGGGTAATTTGTAAACAAATTGGACCGAGCTAGGAAAAGTCTTCTTTGGAAGTTGGGCCACACAATGTGCCGAGATAAGAGCTGGTGTAGCTCGGTTTTGGGCTAAGAAGACACTAAGCCGGTCAGAGATGAGTTGTCAGGACTTAGACCTAGCTATTTGAAGGTATTCCTTTATTGGACCGAGATGTTGTCAATAGAGAGAATCGAGCTGTGCGTAGCTCGGCAGGGTGCCACTCGATAGATCGGCTTCCGGTCACATGGCCCGAATGACAGGGGACCGAGATAAGGTAACTTGGTCAGGAATGTATATCCGAGCATAAGGAAGTGGCCATCTCACTTGGTTGGTAGTGAGTAGGAGTGTGACTCCTAGGGGGACTCTGCTAAGGAGAGTAGAGTCCTACTAGGGTTATGCAAACCATCTTATTTGGTTGGTAGTGAGTAGAGTGTGCGATTCCTAGGAGGACTCTTATAAGGAGAGTTGGAATCCTACTAGGATTGGGCCAGGCAGAGTCTACAAAAGCTCATAGCAGGACCTATGGACAGGTATCACAATCACAATTCTTACTCTCATAAACACAGAGCTTTTTGTCTATTGTCTATTTGCTGACTTAGGCATCAGAGAGGTTTCCGGCACACACCCGCCGGCTAGCACACGTTTGTGTTTTCATGAAGTAAAGCGACGACGTTTGGAGAAGTACAAACTTGATCAACAAGATTATACGAGAAGATTATTTCGTGCTTGTACAATTGGCGCCGTCTGTGGGAAGCAATCACAAAGAACAAACCTCTTGATTAAGTTTTTCTTTCAACTGATTTCAATGGCGCACAATGAAGACTTGTCACACTCTGCTATTGATGGGCAAACCCCGGAGGGGGGTAGGAGGCGCGAATGCTTGCCTTTTATCGCTCCCATGGAAGAGTTAGATCCCCAGCGACGGAACCATCGGAGGGACACACGAGAAAGACGGGACTCCAATCCTCGTCGCTTCCAAAGCCCTAAAGGCAAAGGCGGAGGTTGGATCCTCAGGTTCTAGAAGATCGGTAAGGGAGCAAGACAAATTGATATGGAGGATGGCGGCAGACATGGAGACGATGAAGCGCCAGATAAAAGGCAAAGGGGTGGCAACAAAAGAGGGGCGCAAAGGCAACACACGCTCTTACCACTCAGAAGATCGTGACAGACAAGTCACACCATCACAAGCTGAAAGTAGAAGCCTCAGGTCAGGCGATATACAAACTAGGACTTCCAGGACTCATTACTCCTAGTCTGAGAGAACGAGGACTGAAAGGTCTCACACAAAAGGAAGCAGTTATCGGCCCTTGCATTCCCATCAAACGACATCTAGGCACGCGAAGTTGCCTAGGTCAGTAGACCTGCGAACGATGCTAGAGGAAAGGGCTTGAAGGAGAGAAGACACTCAGGCTCGCGACCCCCATAGAGTCTTAACACTACAGTGGTTAGCTCCTAGAACACATGGGAGCATCGAGGTTGAGATGCTAGTACCACGCCTTGCTTACGAGCCAGTAGACAAAGTGTTAGCAAGGTTGCAGAGCTCGTCGTTCGTTCCAGCGATTGAGAATGCACCATTACCCGTAGGCTTCCACCAGCCTAAGTTCACAATCTATAAGGGGAAGTCAGACCCCTACATGTACTTGAGCCACTTTCGCCAAGTTATGGCCATACATTGACGGAATGAAACTCTAATGTGCATCTTGCTTCCGTCAAGCTTAGGCGACCAGGGCTTGACTAGTTTAAAAGGTTTCTGGAAGGTAGCATAGCTACATGTGTGCAACTAGCGGAGGAATTTGTGACCAGATTCAGAACAAACACCAAGACGCTAGTGGAGATTGACTAGCTTCTCTCCATAGACATGGGCGAGAAAGAAACATTGAGGTCCTACAATAACCGGTATTGGGAGACTTTTAATCAAATTGGAGATTGCCCCACAAACCTAGCTATCACACGGTACAAACGAGGTTTGCTAGCTGATAATAAATTAAGGGATTCAATGACAATGACGCCGCCTCTTACTATGGAAGCCCTGATAGAGAGAGTGCACCAACACATCTTGGTAGAGGAAGATGGGATGCGCACCAAGGCAGAGTCCGATACAAATAGTGATGTCGGACAAAAAACCCTTGGCAAAAGTTAACACGAAGGACCAACCAAATAAAAAATCTTTGCCCAACTGGGGGCAAAGTGGATTGGCAGGATTGACCAACTCTTTCCAACAAGTCTTTGCCCGATTGGGGGGCAACAAAAAAGGTTGGCAGGTTTGACCAACACTTTTTTCATTCTTTAGCCGAGATAAGGATCTAGGCTTCAGAAGGTTGGCAGGTTTGACCAACATCCAGTCCATCAGCCGAGATAAGGATGTAGACTGATGGAAGTTTGGTAGATTGGGCCAAACATATCCTGTTCTTCAGCTGAGATAAGGATCAAGGCTGAAGAAGGTTATTAGTAGGTTTGACCAATATCCAGTCCATCGGCCGAGATAAGGATCTAGGCTAACAAGGTTTGGCAGGTTGGGCCAAACCTGTTCTTCAGCTGAGATAAGGATTGAGGCTGAAGAAGGTTAGCTGGTTTGACCAACATCTAGTCCATCAGCCGAGATAAGGATCTAGGCTAACGGAAGTTTGGCATGTTGGGCCAAACATATCCTGTTCTTCAGCCGAGATAAGGATCAAGGCTGAAGAAGGTTAGCAGGTTTAACCAACATCTAGTCCATCAGTCGAGATAAAAATCTAGGCTGACAGAAGTTTGGTAGGTTGGGCTAAACATATCCTGTTCTTCAGCTGAGATAAGGATCAAGGCGGAAGAAGGTTAGCAGGTTTGACCAACACTTTTTCTTTCTTTAGCTGAGATAAGGATCTAGGCTCAGGAAGGTTGGCAGGTTTGACCAACAATTTTTTCATTATTCAGCCGAGATGCGTATCTCGGCCAAAGAAGGTTGGCAGGATTAGGTAAGGCCAAGCTAATTAGTTCGGCTAGGCATGCAATCGGAATGATGCAAAACATTGAAAAAGAAATATAGTAACCGAGCAAAGAGATCAAAAATTTTCATTAATTAGAAGATGATTACAAAAGGTGCGACATATAGCCCAGTTACATAGAAAAAATGCCTTTTCGTGCGGTTACGAACTCGAAGGGTATAAATGTTGAAGGCAAAAATACGGGGCTGTTCAAATTTTTGGAGGTACATGACGGTTGTAACAGGAGAATGAGGATAATGGGGGCACGCCACGTATCTTGGGAATGACGTCTTGCCAGATTAGTGGAAGGACATGTTGAGCAACTAACAAAACTTATTGGGGTCGAACGAGTTATGAAACCGAACGACTTTTCTAGCTCGGCAGAGTTGGGCATTCTTAGCTAAGCTGGAGGAAAATAATCCTAATCATGCTACGCAGATGGAATTAAGGGGCAATTGAGAGGGTAATTTGTAAACAAATTGGGCCGAGCTAGGAAAAGTTTTCTTTGGAAGTTGGGCCACATAATGGGCTGAGATAAGAGCTGGTGTAGCTTGGTCTTGGGCTAAGAAGACACTAGGCCGATCAGAGATGGGTTGCCAAGGCCTAGACCTAGCTGTCTGAAGCTAGTCCTTTATTGGACAGAGATGTTGTCAATAAAGAGAACCGAGCTGTGCGTAGCTCGGGAGGGTGCCATTCAATAGATCGGCTTTCGGTCACACGGCCCGAATGACAGGGGACTGAGATAAGGTAGCTTGGTCAGGAATGTATATCCGAGCATAAGGAAGTGGCCATCTCACTTGGTTGGTAGTGAGTAGGAGTGTGACTCCTAGGGGGACTCTGCTAAGGAGAGTAGAGTCCTACTAGGATTGTGCAAACCATCTCACTTGGTTGGTAGTGAGTAGGGTGTGTGATTTCTAGGAGGACTCTTATAAGGAGAGTTGGAATCCTACTAGGATTGGGCCAGGCAGAGTCTATAAAAGATCATAGCAGGACCTATGGACAGTTATCACAATCACAATTCTTACCCTCATAAACACAGAGCTTTTTGTCTATTGTCTATTTGCTGACTTAGGCATCGGAAAGATTTCTGGCACACACCCACCGACTAGCTCACATTTGTGTTTTTAGGAAGTAAAGCGACAACGTTTGGAGAAGTGCAAACTTGATCAACATGATTATATGAGAAGATTATTTCATGCTCGTACAGGTCTCATCACCAAAGTATTGTTCCTAAGTCCAGCTTGTTTAAGAATTTGACTATTTAATTAATTCTTTTTAATTATTTTATTAAATAAAAAAATTGTATTTAAAATGATTTATAAATTCCTTTCAGTTGAATAGATGATTAGAAAAAAAATAATTGATTGATATATAAAGTGTGACATTTTATTTTATTAATAACTTTTTTTAACTTATGGGCTCAATGTATTTTCTCTTGACTATTTTAACTATATTAACCAAAATATATATATATATATATATATATATATTGTTCCCAACCATTTTCCTTTCTTATCTAGGGTTTGCTATATATATATATATATATGTCACGACCCAATCTCGGCAAGGCAACCCCCTCCAAAAGGGTGCACTTCAAACGCTATAACACCTGTGCACAATAATCACCTTTACCTCTTCGATTGGCCAATATATATGAGATGATCCATTCAAAGACAAAAAAATATCATCATACTACTAAGATAGTTCCCATGCACCACTACCCAAAAAATAAAACATACTATTCATGAATCCATCAATACATCCAACTTCACAAAGCAAATATTTACAATCAACCTCCTTCATAAAACAAAGGATAGAATTATATCCTAGAGTGACCCTAAGTAAACCTCAACTACCGGATGCTTACATTTGATCCTTCAGAAACTCTAGTCTTCCAAGTTGAGGCGAGCCACACAAAAGTCTAGGAATCTTAAAAAAAAAAAATAATTAAAAAAGAATGAGCTAGAGCCCAATGAGTTTACAAATATCATGGAGTTATAAAGCTTGCTCCTTCCAATTGTGTTCAAAATAAGATAATAAACACAAGAGCTTAATTGGACTGAAATTTATACAGATTGAGAAAGTTTTGCATAAACCGTTATCAAGATTTTTCCAAAGAATCTCATAATGCAGGAAAAATACACTTGGATAAGGAAAATAAACAAAAATACAACTTTTCAATACATTAAGATTTCATGCCCATCATACGAACCACTACATAGCTTTAGGGTCGCGTTACCTCGCGGCTTAGGTGGTGACGGTACCGTTACCCAAAACATAACCATAGGAACATAACTCATGTCATCGTAGCACTTCAATTCTCATTTCAATGTTTCGATCTCCAGGACCCCTTATGTACAATGACCCTTATGGTCCTTAAAACATTTCGGTCCCCAAGACCCCAAAGCATTTAGGCCCTTGTGGCCCCAAAGGCTATATTCGGTTATATGATTAATAAAAAAAAATACTCTCGCATAACGTTTCATTGTCATTTAATCATCATCATCATAAAATTTGAAGGACTCAACTTAAATAAATTCTCATAAAAATTAATGCTTCATTATAGAAATGAAATCATATATTTATTTAAAACTTAACCTTTGACCTCAATAAATTTATAGATTTTCTTTTTATACATATATCATGATAAAATGTGTTACTTCCTTTGATTCAAAAATATTTCAAACTTTGTATTAAAGATAAAGATAAGGTAAATTTCTATGGTAAGTATACTCACCTCCAAAATAGCAAAAGTGTAGATTTGAAACCCTATGAGTTAATTCCCAAGAGGTGTTGAGACGCCTTCCTCCAATCGTAACAATTAGTAAATAAAATCTAAAATTAGGGGAAAGCTTTTAATGAAAATTACAACATCTACAAAATTGATCCTAAATAAGACATGCTATGGAATGAGAGCTAAAACCAAATTAAAGAACTCCTCCAACTTCAAGTCACCCAAACAAACAACTTATCCAAACTCCACAGCACCCAAACTTTGTACATTTTTGAGTTATTAACTTTTTTAAATCTTCAACCAATTTATATGCACAATGCCACCATCAATTAAACCACAAAAGTCAAAAATCAACATTTTTCATAAACTCAACAATTTAGATAAAACCACTTCAATCATTAATAAAATTCCTCCAAAATCGTTTATAGAACATAGAGACACCCAATCCACCATTTATCAAATCAATTTCAACATATAAATTTCCTAACACCAAAATCTCCAATTTTTATATCACATTCAAACCTAGATTAACCCAAATCTCAATCTCCAAAACAACCATCAAATTGATCATTTTTCTACATGTAAAACATTCATAGAAACTAATTGAGAGTATAAAACTTAACAATCAAACTCCAAATCATAATAGATCTAAAATAGAAAAAAAATTCATCATCTCTAACTCAAAATATGTAAAACCTTAAACTAAACTTTTTAGAGAAAGATTTTTACCAATTAAAAGCCTCTAATCCATCAAGAAAATAAACCCAAGCTTTGAATCTTCAAAAGATTTAAGAAAAATCTAGAGTTGGTACTTCTATTGTGCTATTTTCGGATAGAGTGATGCAGTGGCCGACCGGACCCTTTTTTCGGCAAGATAAGATGGCCGGCGGTGGTGGAGATGGTGGTTTAAGGTGGTGGTGTAAGGGTGGAGCAAAGGTGGGGTGTTTGGCCACCAAGAAAGTAAAGGAAAATGAGAGAAAATGTAGAGAGAAGTTAGAGAGAGAAAAATGAAGACAATGAAGTAAAAAAATCTGCACTTTTTTTTTTTTTTTTTTTTTATAGTTGAAATGGGGTGTTTGGTCACACCTATACTATCAAGTTTGGAGTTTGGTTTTGATATCCTAAATGGAGTTTAACTTAGGAGTGTGTTTGGCTCTAGATGAATGTTGGGAATATTATAATATATATATATATATATATATATATATATATATATATGTATGTATGTTTCTCTGTATATGAATTTTTTTTGATGGGAAAATGATGAGATAGGGGGAGTGGAGGGTTTTGACTACTGAGATTCGAAGGGGTAGTTTTTTTGAGTTGATTAGTTAAGTAGAATAATGTATAATGAAATTTTTTAAAGTTAAGGTTTTGCAATGCAAGGGTTCTGAGTTTTGAATGTGTTTCAGAGTTTCTAATTTATTCATTTGGTTTAGAAAATCAATTCCATGCTAAAATTGTTAAAATTGATGTGAATTGGAAATTTGTTTCTATATCAAAAGTGAAAGAAATGAAGCACTCATACTTATTAGGAGGGTTTAGACTTCAAAAAAAAGTCTAATCTAAGATTAGCGGAGATACATCAGTAACTGTAATACTTTCAATCTTCTAGGAAAACTGATACATGTATCAAATGCTCATATGGGAAAGCTTACACATTGGTTTGTAACTCTTCTACTAGTGCAATTTAAGGTGCCCAACAATTCAAAAAAAAAAAAATGAAAACTTTCGTTTCCCTTAAAATACAACAATTATACCAGCAAAACAAACAGAAGTGGCGAAAAACGTTGACAATTCAGTTAAGGTACATTAACAGCCAAGAAGGGTAATTGTTATTCGAAAGGTAACAATTGAATCATATTGGATTGAGGAAGGAGGAGCAAATATATATATATATATATATTTTTTAGTAAACTACACTAACCTCTCTCTTGAGTTTATAGAGAAAATAAATTGAGCCCACAAGTTTGGTATTGCTATATTGTGTTTACACATAAATTGCATCAGTTCTTTTATCAGCAAAGGAAAAGTTTATTAGAGTACAAAGAGAGTAACTTCAAGAGAAACATTAATAAGACAAGCCAAGTAAGTACAATGCAGCAAAGTAGAGAGCTAAACAAAACAAGTGGCTTAAACTCCCACACAGAAATCTGCAAAACCATCTGGCTCAAATCAAGACCAAAACAGAGAAAACAAAGGCAAGCTTATGTCCTCAAAACCAAAAACACTCTGAAACCTCCGAAAAAGAATCTTGAAGAATTCAAAAAAGTTAAGAGCTTAATTAATAAGACAGATGTCAAATTTGGCTTCGCTGACTCTGAATTTGCTTTGACTTGTCAATGGATTTGTTATACAAATTGCGTAGCATCTGGATGTGCTTCCGCAGTTCATCTGGCATGGAACAACATTGTCAAACTTTTGGGAAAAGAGAGATTATGGAAATCGCTATCCATAGGCTATAAGCACAAGGAAAAGCAATACATGATGCGAAGAACAAACTGTTAGCATACGAAGGAGTTGGAGATATGCTGTAAAATGCTATCCCATAGTTCACCATCAGAAACAACAAAGGAATGTGCAACATGAAACTAGAGAGTCGTAAGGGAAACACAAATATCATTGCGGTGATTGAGGCAAGAAAGCATACCGTGTTCAGGGTAAAAAAAATTGATGAAAAAGGATCCGTAAGTCATAGATTTCCTTAACTTGATTTTAGCAGGATTGTCGGTGGTGTTGGTGTTGTTGGTGAATATGGTGGCGTTAAAATGTGTGATGTTAGTAGAAATAAAATTGGCAGTGGTGATGGTGCGGTTAATGTAAATATGAGTGGTATTGTTATCGCGCATTACTCCGCCTGGAGGCTGAAGTAAAGCTTGGAATGTAGCTATTACGATCAGAACAGCTCTGCTAAGTATCATGTTTCGCTTATCCATTGACATTTCTCTGCGCCTGTGAATGATTTGTCTGATTAGAGCTTGGAACCATTGGCGCGGTGATATAAAAAATTCTCCAAGGTCACTAACTAGGTATGATCATTCTAAAGTTCGTGCATGGCCTAAAGTATTCTCGATTTCAGTTTTGGCCTGACCGTTGGGAAGTGTTGCTGCAATGTCAAGAGCTGTTTGCTTCATCAAATTCTTTGCATTTTTGCCAACGTAGATCTCTTTCACTAATAACTTCACAATCTGTGTAAATGAAAAATGTACAAATCAATTATTTTATATTGGGTGTTGCTCATCGGCAGTGTTCGTTAAAGATCAAATTGTTGGAAAAAAATGGATTTTTGTTAACTTTAATTAAATATTTAAGTGGGTCCCAACCATCTATTGTGTTTGGTCCAAGTAGGTCTAGATACTTTGCAATGAGATCTTTATACCACAAATAGAATGGCCAAAAACCATTGAAAATTGAATGAGAAATTGCCCTACGGAGTTAGCTTCATGAAAGAGTTAATGGGGTTTGTAACTTCTGCCTTTATTGCAGAGTTGAATAGTGCATTAATGGGGTTTGTAACTCCTGCCTTTATTGCAGAGGTCAATGGTGCATTAGTGACCAGCCATAAAAGCTGGAGGCTTCTCCTCTCTCCTCTATAAATGTATAAATTGAGACCCTCTTGTCAAGTCTCAAACACAAAAATTGTTTCTTCCATTCTTTAGTCAGTTTGCTAGAAATTTCTTACAGTGAGAGAGTGCTACCACGGTTTTGTTCGCTAAGCTAGACAGAGAGTGCTTCTGCCGTACCTGGTTTTTGACCGTTATATCCTGGGAGACAGACGCTGGAATTCCTCAAGCACTTGACCCGTGAGGCGGCGAAATCTGTTTTAAGGAAACTGCTACCGTGTAGGCTTCGGTTTGGTTTCTTTACCATTTTATTGTATTGTGTATTTCTGCTGTAATTTAGTTATAATTATTAGCATACGTGCTTGGTATATAATTTTGATTTATTCGTGAATCTATTTATTTAATTTCACAATTTGAACAACAAGCTTAAAACAGATTTTCGATGTTTTCATAAATTATATAATTAGATTCATAAGATTGCATGCTACTGCTTTACTTCTCATTGTCTATGGTTGCAATCCAATTTATTAGATAATTATTTTACGTTTATTAGATAATTTATGGTTGATTGCTTCTAGTTTTTTTAAATATATTTTTTTTATCAACAAAGAAAAATTTCATTAACAGCATGAAATTAAAGGTACAGGAAGATGACATGCATCGAGAGAGATTCGGAAAGTATATAATACCCTTACTACTGCTACTCGCATCCATACAACCAACCCCTTGGCCTCACGATTTTTTTTTTTTTTTAAACTAAAGAGTTAAGAAGAACTTAACTAGAAAATAAAAACAAGACTCCCCACAAAATCAACCCACACAACCCGAACCCAATAAACAACACCAAAACACCCAAGCTAATCACACTAACTCCCAAAGCTGCTGCACTCCATAGCTGCTGCACACCCAATACCAAAACCAATACCCATTCCTGCCAAGGCCCATGCCTGGTAACACTTGCCAAATGAAAATTAGCTACCTCCTCTACCTTCCACTCTACTGTTGCCCTTTGCGGGCTCACCTACCCCCTTGCTCCTGCCACCATCAATAACCTCCACATTGCTGCACTCCCAAGCTGCTGCACGCTCAACACCAAACCAGTCCCCTTGCTCCGTACACCATCCTCCTTGCTGATGGAACAATCTTTTGACTCCATGCTAGCAACCTCTTTGAGGGCCAACTTCTATGCAAGCCCCTGAACAATAAACACACACTACCAGCTGAGCCTACCAAGACCCCCATTTGAACACCCATCTCCACTTCCACGGTCGGAACACTACTTTTCCGATTCAAAACTCCGAACACTCACAGCAGCCGAACACACCCGAGGATGAACACAACCCACTGCCACTACCGAACAAGACCCACTTCCATTTCCAATTCCATGTTCGGGCACCTCTGTTCCAATCTAACCTCCAAACCCACCCAATGTAGAATCACCAAAGTTAACAACCCAAAACCAGCGAACAACCACCAAGGCACCTCCATACATCTGGAAGAAGTTCACCCCTCAAACACCCACTCGAAAAGGAGCGCTCGAATGAAATCTTAGATCTGGATCTAGATCTGAACTCCTAAATCTTAGATTTGGACCGAAGAATCTCCAAAGATCCGAACCAAAGTTCACCCCTCAAACTCCCACTCGCACAGGAACGCTCGAATGAAACTCCTAACCAGATTAGAATAGCCTCTATTCCGGTCCAAAACCGACCACCATCTACTTTGTTTTGCCCCTATTCCAAGCACTCCCTGGTGAAACAAAAACAAACAACCCTAATGGGAGCTGGATCAGCAGCACCAAAACACACCTAAGTGGGAAAACATTGTGGGAATCAAGTTATTGTAAGGACAAAACAACGCACAAACACAAGAGGGAGTAGGACCAGCCGACCCCATTTTTTTTAATATGATTTGCATGACTTTTGAGTTTTTCATGTTCTGATTTTAGTTGCATGTTTGGTATTATAATAATAAATAAACAATAGAACAGATGTGCTTGCTGCCTATTACAACCGTGCCCACTGTTGAAATTTTTTGTATTATAAATTTATTCAATATAATTTGCATGCTTATAGACTTTCAATTTGACGGTTTTTAGTCCACTGGTTTTTCCTGGAAATTCAATAATTGTAAATTATGCAAGTTTTAACATGTTATTTAGTTTCTAGCTTTTAGTTTTTCTTACATGATTTAATCTTTAGAATTTTTTGCATGTTAATTGCTAAATGGTTATTGGTTTCTAACAATTATATATAATTCTTGCCTATTAATTTTAGTTTAATGTATTTTGGAGTTATAGAGTTTTGTAACTTGTATGAATTTATGTACATGAATATTGTGTAATTTAATTGTGTGCATTCATCTGAATTTAATTGGGTGCATTAATCTGAATTATTTAATTGGGTGCATTAACTTTGAATTTAACTTATTTATTTGAAGTTATTAGTTTAATTCATTGGTTAATTTTATCAATAGTTGGCTAGATGGTTTCAATTATTTATTATATTTATTTTTTGCTTAGATTATTTGTTTGTATTTTGTTGTCGTTTTTTCTGCTAACTTTCTTTACAGAAATACTTATGCGAAAGGGAATGAAAAAATAAATACAAAACCAAATGAATAGTATTTGGGATGTAAAAACAAAAATGTTTGGACTACTAACCTTTGTGCTGAATAGGAATACCTAAGCATGGAAAGGCTTTTGGACTAAATAGAATCCTTATGGATTGGCTATTTTATTTAAATGTTGAAGCATGTTTTGCTTGAGATTTAGTTGGTTTGTTTACCAATTTGTGGTAGCAAGTTTTATTTGCTTGTTTTGTTAGAAGCATTTTATATGCGTGTAATTGTTATAGCAATTTTTTAACATTGCTTATAATTTGGTTAGCAATTTTTAAATTGCTTGTAAGTTTGGAATTTGGTTTGGTTTTCTGCAATAGAAACCAAAGTGTTTAGCTTTGGCTAAAGAGTAATTCTTATTTGTTCAGAAATGACAACTAAGATGGATTTGGTTTCAAACCTTTGGAGTTTGAGGAAGTTTTTGGATTTAATCATTTTATTCCCAAAGTGTTAGAAAACCAAGTTTGGACAAAGTCTTTGGTTATAATCTGATTATGTCCAAAGTGTTTTGGTTTTGAGAAAGGAATCCAAATTTTAGCATTAGCTAAAATATTTTTGATTTTGTTCAGAAATAATGGGCTTAGTTTTGGGAGTACCGGTTAACTTTTATGAGTGGTGTAATTCTGGTAGCAAATTTTATTTGCTTGGGAATTGGTTTGTTATAACCTGGTTTATGCCCTAGAAATCTTAATTTTAAAATTATTTCCCATGGACTAAGAGTCAACATGCCCTTGAAAATTTTGTCAAATGGTTAACTGGGTTTTTAGTAGGACCGTTGTGACCCTTCCAGCCTTCCTGGGAACATTCTTGACCATGTTCGATTCTAGGTTTAGTGGTGAGACTAATTTTGAATTAACTTTTCAACTATGGGATTTTCTAGTGTTAAGTTTAATTTCTGAAAACACATAATATGATATTCTGGTGTAATTTTCAGAAATGGCAACTATCACTGATGTTGTTGCTACTGCTAATGCTGGTGGGGATCTGAACCTCGGGGCAACTAGGTTGCCAACCCCTACTACTGTGACCTCTATGGTTAACCTTGGTGTTACTCTAACTGTTCCGGGAGTACCGCTCAGTCATCAAGAGCGCCCAGAGAAATTTGCTGGGGTGAACTTCAGGAGATGCTGTTCTACTTGACCACGCTGAACCTTGTAAAGGTTTTGAGCGAGGATCCTCCAGCTGTGGTAGAGAATGAGCCAGACAGGCAGAAAGTCATGGCGCTTGACACATGGAAGCAGACAGACTATCTTTGCCGGAACTATGTGTTCAACAGCTTGGTAGACTCACTATACAGTGTGTTTTGTGCCAAGGGCTCAACAAAGGAGTTATGGAAATCTCTAGACAAGAAATACAGGACTGAGGACGCCGGGGCAAAGAAATTTGTAGTTGGCTGGTTCCTGGACTTTAAGATGATTGATTCAAAAACTGTGATAAGCCAAGTCCAGGAGTTCCAAGTAATCTTGCATGAAATTCATACTGAGGGGATGCCTTTGAACGAGTCATTCCAAGTTGCTGTGATCATTGAGAAACTTCCTAATGGTTGGAAGGACTTTAAAAACTACTTGAAGCACAAGCGCAAGGAAATGTTAGTTGAAGAGCTGGTTGTCCGACTCCGGATTGAGGAGGATAATAGAAAGAAAGGGGGGAGTACCTCCTTAGTGAAGGCCAATGTCATTGAGCATGGAAAATCTTCTGGGGTGAGGAAGAAGCCTCATGTGAACAAAGGCTCAAAGTTGGGGCCAAGGGGTGGTTTTGCAAAGAAGCCGGCATACAAGCCACAGGAACCAGGTTATCAGTTCTGGATTGCCACAGAATATGTGGGGGGAGGCAATTCTTTCCACGAATTACATTCTGAATAAAGTACCCGAGAAGAAGGTGGACAAGACCCCGTATGAGTTATGGAAAGGTGTCAAGCCTTCTTATAAATTCTTATGAATGTGGGGGGTCTTGCAAAAGTGGCGGTGCCTACACCCAAGCGGGTTCAGATAGGACCGAAATCAGTGGATTGTATATTCATTGGATATGCACATAATAGAAGTGCATATCGATTTTGTGTGTTTAAATCTGCTATTCCAGATATACACAAGAATATTATCATAGAATCAAGAAATACATCTTTCTTTAAAAATGTATTTCCGTGCCGTCTCCAAAAAGAGATTCAGAGTTCCATGAAAGAGGTTGAAGGTGACACTGATTACATAGCTAATCAAACAAATGATCACTTGCATGATCAAGTTGATGATCAAGTTGAAGATGAAGATGAGCTAAAAAGGAGTAAGAGGGCTAGGACTGCAAAGTCCTTTGGTCCTGATTTTTTGACTTGTATGTTAGAGGGAGAACCTCGAACTTTCCATGAAGCTGTGACTTCACCTAAAAGTCCTTTGTGGAAAGAAGCAATTAAGAGTGAGATTGGCTCCATCTTGCAGAATCATACTTGGGAGTTGGTTGATCTACCCCTAGGCAGTAAGGCCTTGGGGAGTAAGTGGATCTTTAAAAGAAAGATGAAAGCTGATGGGTCAATTGATAAGTATAAAGCTAGACTCCTTATCGAAGGATACAGGCAGAGAGAAGGCCTGAATTACTTTGATACGTATTCACCTGTGACAAGGATTACATCCATTCGCATGGTGATTGCGATAGCAGCGTTACGTGGTCTGGAGATGCATTAGATGGATGTAAAGACAACTTTCTTAAATGAAGATTTGAATGAAGAAATCTACATGGAGCAACCCGAGGGGTTTTCAGCTCCAGGACAAAGTAAGAAAGTCTGTAAGCTTGTCAAATCATTGTATAGTTTGAAGCATGCTCCTAAGCAATGGCATGAGAAGTTTGACAACGCTATGTTGTCAAATGGATTTAGAATCAACGAGTGTGACAAATGCGTATATGTTAAAGATAGTGACATGGGTTATGTCATTTTGTGTCTATACGTTGATGACTTACTCATTGTTGGTAGTAATGATGAGATGATTAAAACTACTGAAAGATTGTTAAACTCTAAGTTTGACATGAAAGATATGGGCCTTGCAGATGTTATTCTAGGTATTAAGATTACTAGAACATCTAGTGGAATTGTACTTTCTCAGTCTCACCAAGTTGAGAAGATACTTGAGAAATTTGGTAAATCAGATACAAGTGTGTCTAGGACACCGGTAGACGTAAGTCTGCACTTGACCAAGAATAACAATGAGAGGGTCTCTTAGCTAGAATATTCTAGGGTCATTGGCAGTTTGATGTATCTGATGAGCTGTATAAGGCCGGATATAGCCTACTCTGCTAGCAGGCTTAGTAGATACACGAATAATCCAAATGCTACTCATTAGAGGGGTATTATGTTGGTGTTAGCTTATCTATGCTACACCCGGGATCATGGATTGCATTATACCCGATACCCAGCGGTACTAGAAGGGTATAGTGATGCTAATTAGATATTTGATATAAAAGACTCCAAATCCACTAGTGGTTTTGTGTTTACCCTCGGAAGGGCAGCCGTGTCTTCGAAATCTTCCAAGCAAACGTGTATATTTAGATCAACGATGAAATCTGAGTTTATTGCTTTAGATAAAGAAACTGAAGAAGTTGAATAGCTTTGTCAGTTCGTTGAGGATATTCCACGTTGGTCCAGACCTGTGCCAGCTATCTGTATTCATTGTGACAACCAATCAGCGATTAGACGGGCATAGAGTAATATGTATAATGGAAAGTCTAGACATATTTGTCGTAGGCATAATTCCATATGACAACTACTCTCGAACGGAGTTGTCACTTTAGACTATGTAAAGTCTTAGGACAACATTGTGGATCCGCTAACCAAAGGGTTAAATCGAGTGTTAGTAGAGAAGTCATCAGAAGGAATGGGGTTAAGGCCTTTAGTGTAAGTGTTACCGGAATGGAAACTCGACCTAGTTGACTGGAGATCCCAAGATCTAGGTTCAATGGGACAACCTAATTGCGTGTAACGGTGGTATGTCACTGAGGAGGTTAATCCTTCAGCCATTCCTTTAAGCAGTGATACCTGCGGGGGTGAAGGTTAAGCAAAGCTTTTAATGACTCTTATGTGTTGAGAATTCAAACAGGATATAGCAGGATACCTTAAAGAGTCACCTATGTGAGTGTGAAGTGGGGCCACTTCTAGAAGAATTGGGAAGGCCAAAAATTCTTTGAAACCACTTGCTGAACCAGGCTAGTGCTTAGGGCCATACAGGGCACACCAGTGAGAACAGAATGGTGGTAGGAGTAATTCCCGTGTGAGATCTATTGTCTCAGTTTACATAAACGGCAGCGCAGTTCAAGATGCCATATTCACTGATCAGCCAGTAAACTCGATAGGTTTTCACTGGGAGAGGTTCAAAGCCAAAAGCTATATTCTCTAATGTCGGGGTTAGTCTGTTGTACTCTCTCTCCGAGTCATTATTGTTGAACGGTGTCCGTTTGTTGAGTCATTCGGTCAATTTTTATTCATGTGGGAGATTGTTGGAAAAAAATGGATTTTTGGTGACTTTAATTAAATATTAAAGTGGGTCCCAACCATCTATTGTGTTTGGTCCAAGTGGGTCTAGATACTTTTCAATGAGATCTTTACACCACATTTAGAATGGCCAAAAACCATTGAGAATTGAATGAGAAATTGCCCCATGAAGTTAGCTTTATGAAAGAGTTAATGGGGTTTGTAACTTCTGCCTTTATTGTAGAGTTGAATAGTGCATTAATGGGGTTTGTAACTCCTGCCTTTATTGCAGAGGTTAATGGTGCATTAGTGACCAGCCATAAAGGCTGGAGGCTTCTCCTCTCTCCCCTATACATGTATAAATTGAGACCCTCCTGTCAAGTCTCAAACACAAAAATTGTTTCTTCCGTTCTTTAGTCAGTTTGCTAGAAATTTCTTATAGTGAGAGAGTGCTACCACGGTTTTGTTCGCTAAGCTAGACAGAGAGTGCTTCTGCCGTCGCTGGTTTTTGACCGTCGTATCCTGGGAGACAGACGTCGGAATTCCTCAAGCATTCGACTCGTGAGGCGGTGAAATCTGTTTTAAGGAAACTGTTACCGTGCAAGCTTCGGTTTGGTTTCTTTACCATTTTATAGTATTGTGTATTTTTACTATAATTTAGTTATAATTATCAGCATATGTTTTTGGTATATAATTTTGATTTATTCGTGAATCTATTTATTTAATTTCACAATTTGAACAACATAAATAATATCAAAAAGAAAAGAATTACAATATATATTTCTATTTTTGATCAGCAAAGAAAAGGGAAACTTTATTGATGGGATGATCAAAACCAGAACAAAATACATCAATAAAGGAGGGAGGTACAAAAAAACATCATACCTAACATTCCACAATCCCAACTAGGTTGGCACCAAGGAGGCAGCACAATTATCTGCTAGCACACAACCCCTAGATTGACGAGAAACTAATCCAAAAAAGAGATACAAAACCAAACACAAAAATAAAACCAACCAACCATACAACAATCTGCTTCGGCAACTCATAGCTAATGTCACACCCCAAACCCGTTCCTAAAAGTTTGGGCATGACTACTTCAGAAACGGACACTTAATTCGATATACATAAGATATGGGGCCTGAACGGAAGCATTTAATATCATAAAATAACCTAAAACAACACAGAATAACATCCATTGAGCTAATACTAATATGCCAGGATCACACACTTGAGGGCCAGTTATATATTTCTATACACACACATACCCAGCCCCATTACAGAGTGTATAACCAAACATTGGTAAAGAAAGGAATTACATATACATTTTAACCACAGACAGACAATTAAAGTGCAAAGCCAAAATCTTAACAAAACTTTACGAAAGAGAGACGGGCATTGAGGGTTAAGGCTGACCTCCGGACTGATTACCTACAGAAGCAGACAAGATACAGAGTGAGCGAAGCTCAGTGAATAATAGTACTTAAACAATTCGATGCTCAACTTAAATTATAATACATATCAATGCGTATGTAAATGCGGAGATCATATGGTTAATCTGATTCTGTATTAATTTCAGAACGACCTTAGGCCCAGTCTTTAAACAGAATGGCTTCAAGCCCTTGAACAGAGTGGCATTAAGCCCAGAATACAGAACGGCCTTCGGCCTAACAGAGTCACAGATTGGCCATAGGCCCAGATTTCCCAGAATGGCCATAGGCCTCACAGATTTCACAGAACGGCCATAGGCCTCACAGATTGGCTTTAAGCCCAGTTCATATATGTATGGACTCAAGAGGTGGCTCGCACGGATTCTAGAGGTAACTCGCATTGCAGCACTTAGTTCCGTACAACACTTTGTTCCATTCTAGAAATCAATAGGTCTAACAGATTATACCGAACGACCATAGGCCCATAATACCATCGGAGCAGATTAATCTTAGAGTGGTACCGAAGCACAAAGATTCTTTCAATCATTCACATGAATTAACATAGTTACTTTGCGTTTAACAGAGTGCTAATAATAATTAATAACAGTTTGAATAATCCTAGAGATACATACATACCGTAGTTCCATAATGAACACACATTCCATTTGTTCGTCATAAATCAACACCGCTAGCTTGCAGATAACAGGATGTTAATATTAACTATCAACAGTAACCAAAATGTAGTGCTACAATATTACTACCCAATGATGCGTTTGGGTTTTCCTATGGTTTATTGTAAGTTCATAACATAAATATTAATGATGATCAGAAGACAAATGTTTCATTACGTTAATAGGGCAGAGCAATTCATATCATAACGGCCCTGGGGCCCACTTTTATACAGAATGTCCATAGGTCCATATCAATGTCGTTATATTCGTTAATTCAGTCAAAGTGCAACATCCATAGTATATGTCGTTCTGGATAATTTATATAAATGCTAACGTAATCATTTACGAAGCACAAAATGTTAATAACATTAATTATTAACGGTAAGTAAAATATACGTCTACCGTACTACTACTCACAGTGCATTGATGGCGCTACAGCTCCTTCCGAAGTGTGTACTGCACACATACATAACTCGCAAATTAATTCCTCTTTCTATGTTGGATCATTTCCTGACTCATTTCACTTCACTTCAAATGAATTTTACAACATCAGAAGGCATAAAATACACATTTCAAAAATATCGGAGGGTCGAACACGTAAAATGGAGTAAACCATTTTTTCCAGCATGGGCCGCACGTGCGGCTGTGAGCCCTGCACGTGCGGCAATTGGTCCCGCATGTGTGGCAGTGAAGCCTGCACGTGCCTTTTTAGTAGTAGTCAAATGCTCAAAATTCTTGGTTTCCCGCACGTGCGGCCATGACTCCCACACATGCGGCCATGAACCCCGCACGTGCGGCGATTTGCCCAGATTTTCAGTCCGAAATCAAGCCAAAAATTCCAGTTTGGTGAGTACTTGCAAGGCTCTACATAAATTTATCATTTGCTAGAATATGAGCCAAAAATCATATAAATAGAAATTACAACCATGTATCAATGTAATATGAATTAGATCCTTAATTTAAACCCACAAACATACTCAATTCCATGTCATTTCCATCTTCCACACACCTACACACATATGCACATAGACACTCACATATGTAACCATTTATTCACATGGATGAGTTCAAGCTTGATAATTGAAGTAGGATGTAATTTCTCACTAAATAACTCAATACAAGAGACAAACAACTCAATCAACCACTTAACACATATATAACCTATATTGTCAATCTTAACTCACATAAAATAGAGAATTTCCTACTCAATTCTAAGAGAGGGGTCAATTAGAGGAGGTTAAACATACCTTGAGTTAAGATCCCCCTATAAACCCTCATCTCTCTACTTTTTTACATATATATTTGTAAAGAGTTAAAAATATATGTATTTAAATTATCTCAAATAATTCCTTAATTATCCACAAATATGAGGCATTTCATATATATATATATATATATATAAAGGAAGTTAAAAAACAAAAAGGAAGAAAAGCTTTGTCTATATTAGAGCTGCTACGTAGCTCGAAAAACGTTTGGCCCGAAATGGCTCAAATCCAAAATGATGTCATTTTGGATTTTTTTTCTCTTTCTTTCCTCTGTTCTGAAACAGAGAGGATGAAGAAGAAGAAGAAGAAGAAGAAGAAGAAGAAGAAGAGGAGGAGATAATATGGAGCTGGGGATAGAGAGAGGGAGAGAGAGAGCATCAACATCAACAACTACCAATCAACATCAAAAAAAAAAAAAAAGTTGTATACACAAATCATCAAAAAAAAAAAAAAAATCAAGAGAGCATCATCATCAACACTAGATCATCTTCTTCATCTTCTCTTCTTCTCATCCCATTAACGCATCATCATCAACACCAGATCTGTGTGTATACACAGAACTATACACACACATATCTATATATATATATATATATGAGAGAGAGAGAGCCACCAGATCTATACACACACATCATCATTAATACCAGATCTGTGTGTATACACAAATCTATACGCACACACATCTATATATATATATGAGAGAGAGAGAGAGGGCCACCCACCGGCAGAGAGAGAGAGAGCCACCAATCGACGCCGCCATCACCGTCTCCTTTTTCTCTTCCTCCCCCTTCTCTCCATCTAAGGAATACCCAAAACAACGTCGTTTTGGGTATTTGAGCCAATTCAGGCCAATGGTTTTTGAGTTACCAAGTATTATTCGGTCTATATATACATGCCCTCAAAATCCGAAAATAAATAGTCTCTTACGTCCAATTCCTGTTGTGTCTTCCATAATTTGTTCATAGGGCATCCACTTGGGTTGTGAAGTAAACAATCTGAACCATATGAGTTTCTTTATATATCCAATTTAGCATTCTTTCTTCTTCTTCTTCTTCTTCTTCTTCTTCTTTTCTTTTTTTCCTGAATCTAACATCTGCAATTCATCATTACTCTTGTTACTTGCTTTATGTGTACCAATTTTATTTTAATTTTTATTTCTGATAAGATATTTCCTTGATATTTTTGCTATATAGTCTTGAATACTTTGAAGTTGAAAAGTTCTTTTAATTGAAATATACCAATTAATTACCTTTTTTTTTTTTTACGGAATCTTTTTCTGTTGGCAGAAATTGAAAAACACAAATAATTGACAGATAGTTCTGTGGTTGAGATTTATTTAAAATGTAAGTCTCATATTATAATAGTTGAATCTATACTACATATGAAAAAAAACTAGTTTTAAAAAAGAAAAAGAACAAAAACCTGTGTATGTTTTTTTCCTAGTTTTCTTTCATCACTTTTTAATAGTGTTGAAAATCATTGCACAGAATGGAACCCGATTTGAGAGGGACACCTCGAGCAGGAAATATCAATGACTTGTATGCAATAATTCAGTCGAAACAGGACATTTTGGAGAAAGAACTTTTTGTGGAGACTCCTCTGCACGTAGCCGCGTCAGGTGGAGAAACCCATTTCGTCGTAGAAATCCTGAGATTAAAGCCATCATTCAGAAGAAGTTGAATCCAGAAAGGCTAAGCCCCTTGCACTTGGCTTTGCAAAACAAGCATTCTGACACTGTGAGACGGCTTGTCAAGTTCGACAGTAAACTCATCCGTGTCAAAGGAAGGGAGGGTCTCACTCCTCTGCACTTTGTAGCCAAAACAGACAATCAAGTTAATCTTTATTGATGTTTTTTTTCTTCATACTTTGTATGTGTTTCATCAATAAAGCTTTCTTTTGCAGATCAAAAAGTTGATCTTTTGTTTGAATTTCTAGATGTTTGCTCGTCGTCTATAAATGATGTGACGATTCATGAGGAGACTGCATTGCACATTGCTGTGAAAAGCTCTAGTTTTTACGCTCTTCAGTTCCTCTTGATATGGCTTTAAAAGACTTAGAGAACCCAACCAATTCCAGCAGAAGCAATACCCAGAGAGCCCAGCTAACTACAACAGCTTTTGATCAGCAAACCTCTGCACAATTGGAACCTCGCTACAACCTGATCTGGTGGAGATTGGAACCAATATATGTTTTATATATTCCATACACTTTTATATATGACATATTTTTTTTATATATACATCAATAGTTATCACCGACCATTGAATGGTGGTGTTTGCTAACAATTTTTCAACTACTATGATATTTATAGAACCAATGAATAGATAGAAGCATGCCTCAGGTTGTGAAATGGACACCGCAGTATGCAGCACGGTGTTGCCTTGCCTTCCTCGTCTGTCAAGCACAACACCTCACCCTTGTAGGTCTTTTGAAGCCATATCAAGAGGAACTGAAGAGCATAAAAACTAGAGCTTTTCACAGCAATGTGCAATGCAGTCTCTTCATGAATCGTCACATCATTTATAGACGACGAGCAAACATCTAGAAATTCAAACAAAAGATCAACTTTTTGATCTGCAAAAGAAAGCTTTATTGATGAAACACATACAAAGTATGAAGAAAAAAAACATCAATAAAGATTAACTTGATCGTCTGTTTTGGCTACAAAGTGCAGAGGAGTGAGACCCTCCCTTCCTTTGACACGGATGAGTTTACTGTCGAACTTGACGAGCCGTCTCACAGTGTCAGAATGCTTGTTTTGCAAAGCCAAGTGCAAGGGGCTTAGCCTTTCTGGATTCAACTTCTTCTGAATGATGGCTTTAATCTCAGGATTTCTAAGGCGAAATGGGTTTCTCCACCTGACGTGGCTACGTGCAGAGGAGTCTCCACAAAAAGTTCTTTGTCCAAAATGTCCAGTTTCGACTGAATTATTACATACAAGTCATTGATATTTCCTGCTCGAGGTGTCTCTCTCAAATCAGGATCCATTATGTGCAATGATTTTCAACACTATTAAAAAGTGATGAAAGAAAACTAGGAAAAAAACATACACAGGTTTTTGTTCTTTTTCTTTTTTAAAACTAGTTTTTTTCATATGTAGTATAGATTCAACTATTATAATATGAGACTTACATTTTAAATAAATCTCAACCACAGAACTATCTGTCAATTATTTGTGTTTTTCAATTTCTGCCAATAGAAAAAGATTCCGTAAATAAAAAAAAAGGTAATTAATTGGTATATTTCAATTAAAAGAACTTTTCAACTTCAAAGTATTCAAGACTATATAGCAAAAATATCAAGGAAATATCTTATCAGAAATAAAAATTAAAATAAAATTGGTACACATAAAGCAAGTAACAAGAGTAATGATGAATTGCAGATGTTAGATTCAGGAAAAAAAAAAAGAAAAGAAGAAGAAGAAGAAGAAGAAGAAGAAGAAAGAATGCTAAATTGGATATATAAAGAAACTCATTTAGTTCAGAATGTTTACTTCACAACCCAAGTGGATGCCCTGTGAACAAATTATGGAAGACACAACAAGAATTGGACATAAGAGACTATTCATTTCCGGATTTTGAGGGCATGTATATATAGACCGAATAATACTTGGTAACTCAAAAACCATTGGCCTGAATTGGCTCAAATACCCAAAACGACGTCGTTTTGGGTATTCCTTAGATGGAGATAAGGGAGAGGAAGAGAAAAAGGAGATGGTAATTGTAGACATCCCATTTTTGACCGACCTTGAGACTCAGACGTCACCAGTTGAGCGCTCGGTGATATTGCATATTGTGCTCGTTCAGAAGTTTCAGAGTCTCGGCTGCGAGCCTTGCCTCCGGACTTCCGGACTCTTTTGTGCTTTGCCTCGATTTACGAACCAGACTCCGTTTTCTCTGTTTTCTCTTCCCAAAGGGAGGGAGAGGTCTCGTAGATCATCTCTCAGTGGCCTTAGGCTACGTTTCGTGGTCGTAGGCCGTTTTGCCCGTTTGGAGTCCGGTTTCCGATTTTTCGGAGCTGTTGGTCGTGTGCCTCGGTTCGGGACCGCTTAACCACCTCCGTTTGCTCCAGTTTTTGGCATACATCTTATTTACTCCCTTTTGAGGGACACTGCGGTTCGAGAGACCAACTTCGTGGTCGGACACCACTTCCGGTGCCTAACAGCCCACTTTCGGGGCCCCGAACTGCGTGTTTTGGCTCCCGAACCTTCGTTCTACATTTTTGGGCTCCGAGCCAAACTTGAGTTAGTCATATTTTGAGGTCATTTTCATGTTTGATTAAGGATCCTTTGCTGTTTGAGATCTCCTACTGCCACTTGCTTCTTTACCCCTCTTTTAGGCCTTTTCTTGCATGATAGTTTAGGCCTACTTGTATTTATTTTCGTGGCTTGTCATAAACTAAAAAGTGTCTTATTTTGAGCCCTTATTCAACTTTGTTGAAGGGCTCTCTTTAGTTTTAGATCTCCTACTATCACTTGCCCCTTTATCTCCCTTTTAGGCCAATTTTGGGGGAAAATTTGAATTTCATTTCCCCCCCATTTTTCCCCCTCTTTTCCACCCTCTTGTGTCTATATAAAAGACCCCCCAGCTGTGTTTTAGGGGTTAGAAAATTTTGGTTTGGAGCTCTCACATTAAATCTCTCTCTCTCTACTCTAAGCCTTAAAAAACCCTTTGATTCTTACACCATTTCCTCACCAACCCATAGCCCCCACCCTTCCATCCTCCATTCCAGCAGCTTGAGGTTGTTCTTCAGAGCCTAGGAGTGCTGCATTTTGGTCCAAAAGGCTGTCAAAGAGTAGTCTTCAAGGGTAAGTCCTCTTCTCCCATTTTTGACCCTTTTCTTGGTTCATACTCTAGCTCCTTGTGCTTACTCTTTTGAGCTCCGACCCTAACTGAAAATAGCATTTTTTTTAGCTCTATTTCATATTTGTTTAAGGGCCTCTCACTCTTTAAGGCTTCCTTGTGGCACTTGCTTCTTTACCTTTCTTTTATGCCATTTCCTTGCATGGTATTTTAGGCCTATGTATAAACTGTTTTGAGCTCTGTCATAAACTGAAAAGTGGCTTATTTCGAGCCCTTCTTCAACATTGTTCAAGGGCTCATCACTGTTTGAGGCTTCCATTTGCCACTTGCCTTTGTATCTCTCTTTTGGCTCCATTTTTGCATGATTTGTTAGCCTCTTATGCTTCTGTTTTTGGGCTCTGGTATGAACTATAAATGATCTTATTTTGACCCCCTATTCATGTTTCATTAAGGGTATTTTACTATTTGAGGCATCCTTTTTGTACTTTGTGTTATAGCTCTCTTTTTGGCCTTGTTTTGCATAGTATTTTTAGCATGCTTGTGCACTGTTTTGAGTTTGATCATAAACTGTAAAATGCCATGTTTTGGGTCTCTCTTCAACATTGTTGAAGGACTCTCTCGTGTTTGAGGCCGGCAGCCATGACTTGCTTCTTTATCTCACATTTAGGGCCATTTTTGCATATTGGTTTAGCCCTATTTGTGTTCATTTTTTGGTTTTGCTTAAAACTGTAAACATGCTTGTTTTGAGGCTGCCTTGAATCTTTCTTCACATTTCATGTTCAAATAATGCATGTTTTGTATAGCTATAGGCCAATGCATAGGCCTAGTTTTGTGTTTCGGTTTCATTTCATGCTTCGGGTGCCATGTTTCCATGATTCGGGACTGTTTTGGGCCATATTTTAGTGCTGAAATTTGCATGTTTGTATGCCATATTCCATACCTTGCCATGTCTTGTTAGAGTGGCATTTTGTGCCTTAGGATCGGTCCTCGGTTTGCGTGCATATGTGCACGCATTTCGAGTGTCTCATTTTCATCTCATGGCCTCTCATGTGAGTGCGGCTGAGGTCCACTCATGTTGGTGTAAGTCCATTGTGCATTGTGTATGCCATTTCATTTCATAGCATTGCGTATGCTAGGTTGTATGTTAGCGCATTGTGTATGCCATGTTATCTCGTGCATCGTGTATGCCATTTCATAGCATTGCGCATGTTAGGTTGTATATTAGTTGCATTCATGCATGTCATGCATATTGCATTGTGCTTGGGATAGGAGTTAGCCCGAGCACGGGAAACGAGGGACGTTTCGTACTTCGAGTGACGGAACGTGTCTCAATTCCCCAGTCACCGACACTTCGGATTATCCATGATGGAGTTAGGTTTTAGTTGAGTTTTCATGTGCATTCATTCTATATTGAGTAATGCAAATCGACTCCTCGGCCATCATGCATCGATATGCGTGATTGGTGGCACGAGGATCGAGACATGCATACATATGTGAAAATACATTGTTATGCCCCTTTCCTGCTCTCTGTTGCAGCAAATCAAGAATTAGCAACCTTCCGGAACTTGGCGCGCTTTCCAAGAATAATTACAAAACAGAGGCTAATTGGGGCATCCCAGTGGATTTCCGCGCAAGGCAGCCCAAACATACATCATTCATCAGAGTCAAGGCAGTCCCTGGCTTGCATGCCAGTTTATAGCTTTCCTAGATTAATTTGTAAATTAATTAGGATTTTTGTATTTATTGGGACTGTATTATTTATTCATTCGGGACTGTATATTATTCTTTCGGACCCTCCGTGTGAGGGCACAACTGTAATAAGTGTGCGTGTGTGTGATGCATGTCTTCTAACCCCATGTCTTTCTCCCTTTTATTTACCTGCTTACGATGGTTAGATTAGGGCATATTTCAATTAGCATACAGTATGATAGCATGTTTGCATTCATTCATCTGTTTTGCATGCACCGGGCTCGGCGCATCATACTAACTGCATTGTATTTTCAATTCCAAATTGAATACATGTTACCTGTAGCATTTCATATGCCATGTTTAGAATAGCCGAGCCTGCTATAGTTGCACTTTTGCATGTGTTGCATTAGGCATTTCTGTATAATTAGGGTCATGCATGGATTTCTAATTAGCTTCTTTTTTGGCTTGGAGTACTCGGTGAGTTTTATGCTTTAGCATCCTTGCATGCGTGTGAGTGACTGCCATGAATAGCATGCTTACCATGAGGCTATGTGCTTATGTGATATAAACTGCTTGAATGCCTGTGGGTGAGGTTGGGTTATCTGAATTGGAACAATTCGTCAAATGTGTGTTTTAAGCCCACTAGATAGTGGCAAAATCATGTTTTTCTAAGCCCACCTGAGGGTGGCAAATCCACGTCTTAGTCTACTTGCGGGTAGCACCATCAAACCATTTTCAAATAAACAAACATGAAATGTTTTGTTCCAATTCAAGTGATCCAATCTATACTTGTATGCTGTGCGCATCACATAGTAAATCTAGGCTAATAACTGGAATAAGAACACACAATGTTTTCAAAACTTGATATCATGGTTAGTAGAGGCCGATCTTTGATCGGGCGAGCGGGGGTGCTCACGAAGTGACCTTCCCAAATCGTACCCAAGTTCCCGAGCCGAGGCAACTTTGGTGATGACGGACACGTGGCCTTAGGCAACGAGTCGGGGTTTCCTAAATTTCCCAAAATAAAATATTTAGGTGGCGACTCTGTATCTGGCAAAGCAGTCCATGTTTGGCACTTCTTTCAAAATCTGTTTTCTCAAAACGATTTGCCGGATTTGGACTCTTTGGTTCAGATTACGAACCGTGACAATTTTAGAGTCCTGAGCTGTAGTGACCCCAATATCAAACGGAATGGGAGCTCGTCCCTCCCAGGGTGTTCGGGGACGTCTACAGTTTCTGGGGACTCCGCTGGGGATTTAGAGAACTTGACTCGAACTCATGATATCTGGTTTTGACTACACTTATGTGTTTCTTTGCATTGCATTTGCATTGGTGCGCCTAGGACACCGTGTTTGCCATCTGCTATTCCTGAACGGTTTGCCGGAGGCTTGTCTTGTCAAGACATGACCATAAGGCTGACCAGTTGTGGGCTCTGCCAGTATGGGAACACAAACCCCGGTTTTACCGGGGCACCCTTTTTGACCATTCGACCTAGTGCATATTCGGATCCATAGTGACCATTCTAATCTAGGACAGGTTACTTACCCAATATAGGTTGTTTGAAGCCGCTGCGCGCGTAGTGAAACCCTAGCTCCTGACAAAATAGGACAGGGAAACCCTACCCCAACATAGGGGTGTTTTGGCTCTCACTTGTCTGCTATGTGCTTTTAGAGTCAGTCTCTATAGGAATGCATGTATCAATCTACAAGTTTGGGCATCAGGTCTGCGGGCACCAGTTTGCGAGTTTGGGCATCAGGCCTGCGGGCACCAGTTCAGTATTCTGGGATTCAGTTTACCTAAGGGTATCAGATTTACAGGCCGAATTTTGGGGCAGAGTTCAGTAGAGGGCACAGTCATCCTGTTATGCTCATATCTATTTTGGTGAAATCAGGCTGAGATGCTGCACGTTTCCTCTTTTGCTAGGGGTAGTCCTGGAACTATAGCTTCAGAAAGCTTTGATATCCCCCGGGTACATTGGACTAGTGCTGATAGACTTTGTTAGGTTCAGAGACTCGATTCAGAGCAACCAGTGTTCTCCTTTACTGAGGCAAGACAGGAAAAGGTTCACCGGTTCTTCAAATCCATCAATTACCAGTCTGGTCCATCTGATCCGTCAGTCACCAGTCACATCACCTCCGATCAGTTCAGCAGACTCGTGATGACGCAAAATTCAGAAGAAATTGTGGTTATGGCAGCCACATCAGGCCAAGGAATCACATTGTAGGGTGATACCGATGTTGAAGTGCCACACCCACCTAGGTCACCTGCCGCACATCCAATCTGGGAACCCCAGTTATTTCAAACCCGTGAACCCACTACTTCTGATTTGATGGGAATGATTAAAGATCTTCAAAGAACCGTAACAGATCTGGCCTCCAGGACATTGGCTCCATCATCGACCACACCACATACCGGGAACTTCATGTCAAAAGGCTCCCCGATCTTGGGACAGGCTGCATTTGAGGAAGGCCAATCCCTTGGCAAAGTGGAGGCGAGTGGAAAGAACAAGGTAGTGGCGGACATGGATCCCCATGAACATCTCCTGTTCGATGTTAAGGCTTTAAAAGCCGAGGGACTGAACAAAGAGCAAGTCCTCGCAGTTGTTGCAAAAGCTATGGATGACACTTTCGCTACTCAAGTTGGGGGCAGTCTGAATCAAAGGGAACATCGGGAGAAGGGCTGTCATACCAGAGACGATCCTGCTATCTCTAATCCTCCACTCGGAAGAGATCGGCAAATCAGGCCAGCACCTACCAATCCCTTTGCTGGTGCGCCCAGTAAAAATCCACAAGCCTTGAAGTACCAACCTTGAGGTCGGAGGGTCTTCCATGCCCTCTATATGCCTTTGTCCAAAGCCCTCCAAATCCTTATAGAACAAGGCCATCTCAAACCCCTTGAGCCTCGGCCTCTCCCGAACCCTCTTCCGGCTACACATGATGCTACCCAGTACTGCGCGTACCATCAACAAACTGGCCATACTACCGACGACTGCTTCCGTCTTCACCATGAAGTACAGGATCTATTCGACAATGGGGCCATCCTCCCGCCAAGCTCAGCAAAATCTATCGGCACTGGATCAGTGAATTTGGGGGGATAATGTTATGTGATCGGGGGATGAACCACCTGCAGGCAGCGCTCGATTAACTCCAGACGTGGGAATGACATGCACTGTTTTGAGCATTTGCGAATGCTAGCTTTTGTGCTTTCTGACTTGGGTATTGGGTCAGTCTTGTTGTTTTGTTTTGAGTCTGTCTTTTTGTTTTGAGTCAGTCTCTTTTTTTTTTTTTTTTTTTTGGGTCTGTCTTGTTGTATCGAGTCAGTCCTGTTGTATAGGAGTCGGGTGATTCCAGGGGGTGTTGCCTCGGGCATCACCATTTTGTTTTGTGTTTGTCTTTTCGTTTTGTTTTGAGTCTGTTTCTGCTGGGGAGCCAGTAACACCAGAAGATTTGAATGAAATAGCAGTGGTTTTTCATGCTTTTGTGCTTGCTTCTGCCGTGTGCCAGTTGTACCAGAAATTCCAAATGAGATGGCAGTATTTGATTAGAAGCTGTGTCTTTTTTGTGCTTTGAATTCATTGCATCGACCTAAGTTTTTCAAAACTTTTCGAACACTGCGGTGAAAACGAAGAGGAAGGAATTCCTCGGGTTTTGCAAAACTTTGATCATTCGAGAGAAAGAAAGGCGTGCTAAGCCCTTAATGAATGAAATCATGCTTGTTAGTGTGAGTACTGGGAAGGATCTTGGCTTGATCCAGATTGGTTCTACACTGTTTTCAGCGCGAGCGATTTGTCGCTTTCTTAAAAATTTTCAAAAACAAAATGTTTTGCGCGGTCCTGTGAAGACTTGTATGGAATCGCTCTTGAGATTGTGCAGCTTAGGATCGCTCTCAGCCTCGAGACTTGAGCCCTTGCTTTCAAACCTTGACCTTGGATTTAGAGTGTTCAACGGTCAACCGCGATATGAGGCCTGTGTGGCCAGATTTGAAACTGCCCTCGAACAAGAGGCACCAAAGTCAGATCAAGAAGATCAGACCTCATCAGAAGAAGCTTGCGAAGCTAGAACAAAAACACCCTTCGAACTAGGGGCAAAAATGTCAGATATGCTCGAAGAGCCGAAGATGGATCCTTCAGTAAATCAATACAACAGCCATTCTCCTGGATACGGATGGCTTCAAAACCCTAAAACCATTTGGCATGGACTTGTTACACTTTTACCCTTTGAGAGGCTCGCTGGACCGAAAACCCGGAAGGGCGACCCAGGCAAAAGTTAGAGCAAGAAAAGAAGAAAAAGAACAAAAAAAAGAAAAGAACAAAAGAACAAAAAAGAAAGATGCAAGGAAAAGAACAAAGAAAAAGAAAATCAAAAAAGAAATGAAAAGAAAAGAAAAGAACACAAAAATTGAAAAAAAGAAAAACAAAGCTCGCAAGGTCGAAAACCCGCAACAGGCGCCTTGGCAAAAGTTAGAGCATAAAAAGGAGAGGTTAAATACCCGAGTGTACCTTAACCCCGAACTATGTAAGGCTTGATTCCCATGTTTGGGATACGTAGGCAACTTCATTCCGAAGTCCAGTCATAAACACTTCCAAATCGACTGTGTCCATGCGATGGTTCTGGTCATCTTTGTCTTCTCTGTATCTGAGAGTCTGGTTGTGTTCGTTGCTCTGAGGACTGACTACAATGCGCTGCGGTGCTATCCAAACAAGGGGCAACTTTCTGTTGCCATTCAAAACGCCGCAGTGTCATTTCAAACAAGGGGCAACTTTCCGTTGCCATGCAGTGTCCTTCAGATAAGGGGCAATTTTCCATTGCCATGGATCCGAGGTTGCGCATCTCAAGAGTAGGTTCCGTGCTCGTTGAGCAGTGGTCGTTTGCAAAAATAGTTTTTGAGAATTTTTACTGAGGTTGACTACTCTTCTCGAAAAGTATTCCATTTTCAAAACTGGACCATTTCTTGGACCCAAAAGAGGAAAATTTTCAGTGCTTATGGCCTGACTTGCATGATTTTAAATCAGAAAATTGAACAAGCATGTTAATCTAACTCTCATTTTGGTCAAATTTTTTTTAGGAGAAAACTAAAACAAAAAAATGGTCAAAATGATGAACTAGGGGCACAGTTGAGTCAGGCTTTCTGTCTTTCCCATTGTCAACATACTTGCCAAGAAGGGCACTCTACCTGCCAGAATAGGGCACAACTGAAGTTAACAACAAAGGGCTGAAAGCTCTCTGTCACGACCCGAACCCGGCCCCATGGGTTAAGGACGTAACCGGCCAGTAATCCTAAGATTACCTACGGCCTCAAACCAAAACAGACTTAACACATCAGAGTAAAGGGGGCCAAAAGGGAAGCAAAATTTAAAACTTTGTCCATAGAGCTGTGCTTACATGGCACATCAAAACAAATCATACATATGTACGTTAATAACTCACAACAGAAACATAGCGACATAGGTTCTGTACAGACAGGATCATCCAAAACTAAGTCAACCCATAAAACTGTAAGCAGACATATACAAAACTTCGCCAACCTGACAAAATGTAAATATATAACAAAAGGGTGAAGACGGGTCTCGTGCGTGAGACACAAGGGCTGACTCTCTCAAAACCTTAGTTGCTCCCTACAGACTTCACTGAGGCTGGGTCTGGACTTCTCTTGGCTCACCTACAAACACATAAATGAGCGTGAGCGATAGCCCAGTGAATAATATCAAATATGACAGTTACATAACAATATGTAGAACAACATGCTCCAAACGGCCTTGGGCCCAATTCATACTTCTAATTAGCAAATATATACGACTATACGAAATGCAAATCAAGTAACTGTAGTTCCAACATTCTGGCCTTTGGCCCATTTGGGTTCCCATTCATGGCAAAACGGCCTTCGGCCCATTCACTTATGTCGAAACGGCCTTCGGCCCATTCATTTTTGTCAAAATGGCCTTCGGCCCATTCATTGATGTCAAAACGGCCTTTGGCCCACTCGTTCATGTCAAAACGGCCTTCGGCCCACTCATTCATGTCAAAATGGCCTTCGGCCCACTCACATGTGTCAAAACAACCTTTGGTCCATTCATTTACATCAGGACGACCTTTGGTCCATTCATTTATGTCAGGACGACCTTTGGTCCATTCATTCACATCAAAACGACCTCCGGTCCATTCATTCACATCAAAACGACCTTCGGTCCATTCATTTATATCAAAACGACCTTTGGTCCATTCATTTATATCAGGACGACCTTTGGTACATTCATTCACATCAAAACGACCTTCGGTCCATTCATTTATATCAAAACGGCCTTTGGTCCATTCATCCATATCAAGACGACCTTTGGTCCATTCATTCACATCAAAACGACCTTCGGTCCATTCATTCACATTAAAACGACCTTCGGTCCATTCATTTATATCAAAACGACCTTTGGTCCATTCATTCACATCAAAACGACCTTCGGTCCATTCATTCACATCAAAACGACCTTCGGTCCATTCATTTATATCAAAACGACCTTTGGTCCATTCATTCATTCCTGTCAGGTTTTGTCCACAATCCTAATTAACAACTCATAAATTTTATAAGGGAACAACAATTGGACATTGACAAGCTTTCGAATATTGATATTACTCACAGTGATCGGCTTGTGGATTCGCCCTGGAGCTTGACCCTACACATTCCATGCACACAAAAGGGTCATTAACAATTCAATCCGTCCCTTAATTCACATATTCCTCTTTAGGCTTTATTCTTATCTCATTAACTCATTTATAATGTTTAACATACGCCTAAGAGTGATTACAAGTGAAAGAGAACGGAAAACGAAACACAGAACGCATGAACAAAATTCCAGAAATTAGGGTCCCCGCTCGAGCGTCAATTTACCCGCTCGAGCAGACCCTCAAGGCCTGCAAAAGTACTGGTTGCATGAAAAATACGCTCGAGCGTTAAATAGGGCGCTCGAGCGGAAGGCCTGTCAAAATAGCTCCCACGCTCGAGCGTCGAATTCCACGCTCGAGCGGGAACCATGTCTGCAGAAAATGCTGGGAGCTCGATTTCTTCGCTCGAGCGTCACTTAACCCGCTCGAGCGGACATCAAAAATCTGGGTTTTCCAGATTGAGTTCTTGAGCTTCATCTCGACATTCAAAGGCTCTAAATGCATGATTTTGGCCCAAACTTCACATAATCATATACTAACATGGTACAAACATAGAATTACAACATATTGAAGCTCAATTTCATAATTTATTTACATGCATGGCTCATTTTCCACCAACTCATTACCAATGTAACCATTTCATGCATTCAAAGCTCATATCTTCAATTATTCAGACATGCATGCCCATTTTGACTTCATTTTCATTTCAAATAATGCAATTAGTGCTCATTCCCATAAGACTCAACAAAGACATGCTTGCATATGGGATTACACTACCAATCTTTCACAATTTCACAAATTACATGCTAGATTTTGTGATTCCATGGGAGTTCATTACATGCATGCACATATCAAGCCTCAATTTCAACAAAATGATCTCAAATCATGCTCTTGATCACAACAACCCTTGAACACACAAGATTACACATTAAACTCATGAATTCAAGAATCAATGCTTACCTAGAGGCCCAATCTTCACAATTATGGCCAAGTCTTGCACCTAGCCTTCCCAATTCACAATTTTGAATCAAAATGCCCAAAGGTGCCTCCCCTCTCTCTCAAAGTCGACTCTCTTTCTCTTTTCTAGAGAGTTAAACTTCAGCCAAAATGATATAAGGGTGAGGAATTGATCATAATAAGGCCCCTATTAGCCCCACTCAACACATTATTTCATTATAAAATATTTGGGCACTTAATTCATCAATTTAATCGATTTAATCTGACCCAAATCAGTTTTCAATTAAACTCCACCGTAGGCTCTAAAAATTACGCCAATCACAATGGCGCGATCAATTTCGGGTTTTGTGGCCGATAGGGCCCTCAATTTGATTCCAAAGCAGATTATTCAAACAGATATTCCTACGGTGGACAGATAGAATTCTAGAATCACATATATTCACATAATGGAACACAAAATCATATCAAGACACATAATCACATCATATTAAGGACCAATTAACATATTACGGAACAGGGGTATTACAGTTTTCCCCCCTTTAGGAAGTTTGGTCCTCCAAACTTAATTTACCTTTAGTCAGGCACACTTCGGAACACGTTTCATTCAATGGTTCCAATCCTTCCGTACAAAGCCTGCAAAGTCAAACAAAACTCGGTCCTCAACCAGTCAGAGACTTATCTTTTCTTCCATACAAAGCCTGCATGGTGCCATATTGAAACTAGAGCGTAAGCTTTTGTTGTAAGCAGAGTCTGCCAACAATGGACAGATTTTTTCCTGACTTCTCGAAGATCTAAAGTACACATTCGGAGCATTTATCCCAGAGTCTAAATAGTTCCTTCTGACTATACATCAATTTATGGATGGAAAGTAGTGCTGAATCCCAATTCAGTTCTCATTGCCTCTTGAAGGCTTGTCAAAATTCAAACACATTTTAAAATTTCTGTCTAAAACAATAGATACTGGGACCTCATGCAAACAAGCAATCTTATTGGCATAACAGTGACTAGTCTACAAGTATCTTACAAAAATTTCACAAGGAGGAGATAGGCAACTCAGTAATCCCATATTCAAAAACTCAAACGGGACTTATACCTTGGGTGCCCAAGGTAGCCCCACAACAAAATTCGTAGTCACACATTCCCATTTCCATTCCAAAATAGAGAGATTAAAGTAGTTCCGCCACCATCTGATATTCGGCTTCGACCTGTTGGTCCCGAAAAAAAATACTTAGACACACATTCACCAATTACCCTCTTCAAAGCAGGTCACTAACATATTTATTTCAAATGTCAGCTAACTTGTCACAGGAGTTCGGTCTACTCCCTTGTCACAAAAGTTCAATTCATTCTTCAATAGTTCCACAATTCATAATCCGATTCGGTATTTAGTCCAGTGACTCATCACAGTTATCCAAGGTCAATCAAAAGTCTTCAGAAATTCAAAGTGGATCTAGACACCGATTCCCTAACCAACAAAGGTAGTATCGAGGCAATTACCCATACAACGCATATAGTCCGTATATCCTCATAGTACCAATTGTAAAATACAACAACACTGAGGCAGTCGACTTCTAATAGAATACACGTATTCTCAGTTCACTCCACAGTTTACAGTTTGCAATTCACAATTCAGTTCAGTATTCAATCCTCTGTTCCATCGAGTCTTTCTACTTTATCTGACAGTCGTCAAAAGCATAAGACAATTCATATACGTAAATCCCCATGATGTCAAATGCATTATCAAAGGAGTCAATCGCATGTCAAACACAATTCACACATTCTCAGGGTTCCAATCACAGAATATAATGACACTGGGCGGGTATATACAAAGCGTACTAAATTCACGCACTTTTCGGACAATCAGGGTTTTTCAAAGTTTCCTGGATGTTAAAACATTTACATAATACCAAAGGATGACATTCCGAACAAAACAACGGAATAATCGTCTCGGAATCGAAGCACACCCGTTCATGACCGTCGGTGGCCGATTCCAGATCGATTAGTCAAACCCACCCGTACGAAACCGTCGGTGGCAAAAGGTATCTCAATCAAAGGTGCTACATAGGCTTAACGTCCCCTAGCACGAAGGGACACTCTAAGAATGTCATCAAAGCAACACAACACCATTCACTATAACCTGATTTCCCCAAAATCTGATAACACTGAAGCAACCACTCTCCCTTACAAAACATGTTCTGATCGGTCAAAGACAAATGTTCAGTACTGCTCAAAATCAAATCAATCTACCGTCATCGGTTCCCGTAGCGTCAAACAAACAAAATGGAACAACACTCCTTACGACACCCCATCACGGGGTTTGTACAATTCGGTTCATTTTTAACACATATGTCCTCAATAGTTGGGGATTGGTTCTCAATGGTGTTCATAGTTAGATCAATCTGTTGACAGCCCACAAAAGGCCTTTCAAATAAGTCAAGTATTCCAGACGAATTCAAGTTTTGGGTCTATCAGTTTTTCTGCCAAGAATAATCTGGCTATTTATTCACAAGCAATTCTTAATCCCCTTTTTACACAATCAAATTAGATAGAGGGTCTTATCGGTCGATCCAAGCAAAGGTCTTGTCAGATTAGATCGAACAAAGGTTCCATCGGAACAATATCAGGCAAAGGTTCTATCGGATCGGATCAGATAAAAGTTTTCTCAAATGGGGTACATTCGGTGCTGTGAGGCTCACTTCGTTTGTTTAGGCACACGGCTGATAGTTTCACAACTGTCCTAAGTTTATCAGTTCTCCAAGTCATATCAGAATTATTCATCACAACTGTTCATATCAAAGCATTTCAAGTCATGTACAATATGGCATTGACTACATAAATTCGGGGGTAGTTGCATAAACATGCAGTTATTCGGGTCAGGAAGTATGTACCATAATCAATACAGCAATTCCCAAACAAGTCTTATGTACAAGCACATGGTGCACAGTAACACATTAAACAGAGTTCCTCGGTTGTACATAAGATAGGGTCTGTTACACAAAAGTTCCAAATTAGTCACAAAATGTAGGTTTATGAGTCGAGCCCAGTATAGTCACATAATCCAGTCAATTTTCTACCCATCAAAAGGCATGGTCTCACAATTATAGAGTTCATCATTTAGGGTGCTCAACTCAGTCACGCGATCACAGAATCATACTTCCAGTGGTTTAGTCATCGAAACAGTAATATAACAAATCACCCTAAGCATTGGTTCAGATGTACATGTGCATGTGCAGAGCTAATCGATACCCCAATACGCATTTCACAATTTCCCCAAATGAAGCATACACATTCAATGAATACGGCCTCTATCTGATAGGTCTAACCAATCTAGATACACATGCAGCAGATATGAAGGAATATGCCGATCCGAATCAAATAATATCCCAAGCAAAAATGTACACATGTACTAATTTAGAACCAATCAACACATAGGCATTCATTTGTAAACAGTATAGATACTTGGGATAATGGTTACAACATTCTGAGTGCTTTCTGGGATGAGTGTGATTACTCCATCCTGAGTAGCAATTCCTACCACTGGTACGGATTTAGCCAAGGCAGAGGATTCATTCACATTTCGTTCAATCCGGGGACAGTTCCTTGCCGTATGGTCCATTTTACCATGTCACACCCCAAATCCGGGCATGACCGGCCGTGGCCCACAGGGACTTAGCCCAAGGCACACGTAAGCCTAAACACGAATCCAATCACATTGAACAACTGAACAATAGTCCAATAATAAATAACCAAAACTCAATCCAGACATGTCACAATTATAAACGGCAAAATCAACCGTAATCAAAAACCATCCAAACTTATGGGATATAAACAACCCACATATCAAAAATAATCCTAAATGAACTTCGATAAGAATAAATATAAATATGCACAAACTTGACATAACACTCTAAACTAAAGGAATGCCCTAGAGGTCCATGCAATTGAGTCCCCGCTACGCCATGAGTCCACTCTAAGTCCTTCTAACACCTGGAAGTGATAAAAACTAAGTCAGCTGATAGCTCAGTGAGTAGTAACATGGATAGTAAATACAATTTTGAAAACAGGGTTCAATTCCAAAATAAGTTATATATCACAGAAACTAGATTGGCATACAGTTTGGTAAATACAATCTGTTTCAAAAAGAAGGTTCCACAAGTCAACACTTAAAATACTCATGTCTCGCAAGAACATGATAAACGACATTTTCCACTTAAAACAGATTATAACATGAACACCAATAATTTTCTGGGTACCAATAAAAACAAATAATCTGCCACACATTTCTCAGGCTATAAGCCCCGTTGGATCCAATACCGAACTAAGAGTCATCCTCAGGGTGGCACCTGGGCCTTTTCTCAAAGACGATCCGATTGAAGGTCACCTAGTTGTTTTTAAAGGTCTGTTCCTTACAATCGTTGAGCACTAGAGTCATCACGGCCCAACCCGGATCTGTTCCCTAGTGGCCAGAGTCACCACACACAGTGGAATAATTTCCCTGGACTAAAAACACACATGGTCCCAATAATCAATACACATCAGTTTCGCAAAACATGGTAGTTCATCATTATAAACATGAGACCAAAACAAATAGTTTACAGTATGCCAAGTTCACACATGTTTCAGAAATAATTTGATTCAATTGATAATATAATAATTTATCAAAACAGTTTAGTCATGAAACAACAGTTTAATTTTCCAACAGTTTAGGGTAGGGGAACATTTATAAAAATATGTAGCATGAAACTACTCACCTGGAACGAAATAATGTAATCCTCGAATAGAGTATGAAAGTCCAACTAGTGCCCTGAACCAATATGAAAACTACACGTCACTGCTAATTTAAAAATACTAAAGAATACGAACTGAGTAACCCCAAACTACAGCGCACTAACACGGCTCAACCCAACTCACCGTTACTCTTAAATATTACCTAAGTTCATATTCTTCAAGGTTTAAAATCACCCAAGACATAGATTCCGATCGAAACTTAACTAAAAATAACTTTAAGATGAAACAGTGTTTTAAACAAGTTTTCCCAATCTATTCGCTAACTTTGAAAATTAAAAAACCCACTCCACGCTATTCGAAAAATTCCAATAACCTCCAGATATGATCTAATATATCCTAAGTTTCAAACCCAATTGGTTTCACTTGATTTTCTTATCAAAATAATTATCTACAATTTATTATATCCAAACAGGTTGTTTTCTGCAGCACTTTAAAGAAATTGACGGTTCTCTTAATATACACGAGCAATCAATGCAAGGCCAAAAATTTATGAAACTAGACTCGTAACCGGTTCTAATGACACTAATTTGATAATTTTTGGATTTATACCCAAAGAGAACAACAATCCCGAATTTACTGTTTCGGACTGGTTTCCTGGACAGATTTGAATACCTCAATTTATATGGATTTCGACTCCCAAAAATTATGAAAAAATTCAGATATGCAATTCAATGTGTAATTGATCTACTGTAAAAATTTCAGATTAAAATTCATCCGTTTGATATAGTTTCTTGATTTTTAAAGTTAGCGATTATGTGCAGAATTTTTGGACTGAAAATTACACCCAATCTTTACACATAAATTTAGCTCCTCAAGTTTCTTAATAGGATATCTATATACACAATACATAAACCTACAACCTCTCCATCAATGAACAAAATAATTATAGAATAAGGATGAAGAACAAAAAGAAGAGAAGAAAACCAAGGAGGGCTAACCTTTGATGATCACACACAACACAACACACCCAAAAGTTCTTTGATTGCAACATCTTCTTCTTTTTTTCCTTCTCTCTAACCCTCTCCCGTGGCTGCTGTTGTTGCCCTATGTGGTGAACAAATAATAGAGTAGGGTTTGTGTTTATTTTATTTTATACTAGTGGTGGGCACACATAGGTCAAATAAATAGATAAATATACAAAACATATGTATAAGTTACATGCAACTCAAATGGTAGGAGTCTTATATATTAACCTTGTGGTCTAGAGTTCAAGTCACCCCCTCCTCTCTCTCTCTTTTTATTTTTATTTTTATAATAAACATTGTCTCTAAATTAAAGACTTTCACCATAAATTTATTTTAGGTTTAAAATTAATATTTAATTTGCACCTTAGAATTCACCACCAAAATATTTGAAATTGTAATATTATTATTTAATTATTTACTTAATTTTTATATTCGGGTTCTCACATACCATATCTATAACGAGCCCCAGAAGTCTGGTAACAAACTCCTCGGTGTTTCTCACACTGGTGGTGGCAAAGGTTCTTGCCGTAGCGGCAACTAACGCTGTTGTCTCAAGGTCTCTGCCAATTCTTGTACTACTCTTTCCGGACTATCAAGTCGGGCTGTGGAAGAACTTTCCAACCTGTATGCCCTTAATTTGCCTATACTCTACACAAATTCTTATCAAACTTCACCAAATACTGGGATGCCCAATACGAAATTAAACACAAAATCGCATGAGTACATTCGCACATAGGCACGTTTTTATATTCTCATTTCACATATCGTACGTAATTAATCATATACGTAACAGATAATTTCATACTTATCAAATATTACATGCTGAACATTTACTAAGTAATTATGTACTCAAATCATGTTCATATTTCAAATAGACACCCCTGTAGGCAGAATTGAATGCACGTAAATAACTTTTCATGGTTCATTTGTTCATGTATGTGCATTATAACAAAACAAACTTGTTGTACACATTAGTGTAACAATTCATATCTCATATTCAAATCATATGTGGTATTTCCTTTAGCGTAACATATCATACTGGTCAAGCATATCAAGTTCCATAATGGAACCTTCGGTACCGGCAACATGTCTCATACATAGGCCACGGTATTATTTCCCCCGGGCTAGGGCCTCATGACCATAAGCCACAGTATTATGTCCCCTGGGCGAGGGCCTCTGCTAAGGATACCACAATTACGTTCCAGGAAATTTGGACAATCATTAATTCGTTTCATATCATCATAACATAATTAAGGCTAAACACAACCTTATAGAGTTCTTATTCACTATCTGATTAAACTTGCATTACACTTAATACAAAAATTCACGAGTATGCATATACCGGAAAGCATACCTATTCCAGTGGTTCACAATGCAAGCAATTTACAAATTATAGCACATGACCGTTCACATTAAACATTTAAGCGTATTTCTGATGCTTTCAAATTCATACTTATCACATGAATGCATCCTAGATCTTTTCTAGACGCTTATTGCTCTTTTGGACAAGTGTGTGAGTTATTAACTCGTGCTCTGATACCACTCTGTCACGACCCGAACCCGCCCCCATGGGTTAAGGACGTAACCGGCCAGTAATCCTAAGATTACCTACGGCCCTCAAATCAAAACAGACTTAACACATCAGAGTAAAGGGGGCCAAAAGGGAAGCAAAATTTAAAACTTTGTCCATAGAGCTGTGCTTACATGGCACATCAAAACAAACCATACATATGTACGTTAATAACTCACAACAGAAACATAGCGACATAGGTTCTGTACAGACAGGATCATCCAAAACTAAGTCAACCCATAAAACTGTAAGCAGACATATACAAAACTTCGCCAACCTGACAAAATGTAAATATATAACAAAAGGGTGAAGATGGGTCTCGTGCGTGAGACACAAGGGCTGACTCTCTCAAAACCTTAGTTGCTCCCTATAGACTTCACTGAGGCTGGGTCTGGACTTCTCTTGGCTCACCTACAAACACATGAATGAGCGTGAGCGATAGCCCAGTGAATAATATCAAATATGACAGTTACATAACAATATGTAGAACAACATGCTCCAAACGGCCTTGGGCCCAATTCATACTTCTAATTAGCAAATATATACGACTATACGAAATGCAAATCAAGTAACTGTAGTTCCAACATTCTGGCCTTTGGCCCATTTGGGTTCCCATTCATGGCAAAACGGCCTTCGGCCCATTCACTTATGTCGAAATGGCCTTCGGCCCATTCATTTTTGTCAAAATGGCCTTCGGCCCATTCATTGATGTCAAAACGGCCTTTGGCCCACTCGTTCATGTCAAAACGGCCTTCGGCCCACTCATTCATGTCAAAACGGCCTTCGGCCCACTCACATGTGTCAAAACGACCTTTGGTCCATTCATTTACATCAGGACGACCTTTGGTCCATTCATTTATGTCAGGACGACCTTTGGTCCATTCATTCACATCAAAACGACCTCCGGTCCATTCATTCACATCAAAACGACCTTCGGTCCATTCATTTATATCAAAACGACCTTTGGTCTATTCATTTATATCAGGACGACCTTTGGTCCATTCATTCACATCAAAACGACCTTCGGTCCATTCATTCACATCAAAACGACCTTCGGTCCATTCATTTATATCAAAACGGCCTTTGGTCCATTCATCCATATCAGGACGACCTTTGGTCCATTCATTCACATCAAAACGACCTTCGGTCCATTCATTCACATCAAAACGACCTTCGGTCCATTCATTTATATCAAAACGACCTTTGGTCCATTCATTCACATCAAAACGACCTTCGGTCCATTCATTCACATCAAAATGACCTTCGGTCCATTCATTTATATCAAAACGACCTTTGGTCCATTCATTCATTCCTGTCAGGTTTTGTTCACAATCCCAATTAACAACTCATAAAGTTTATAAGGGAACAACAATTGGACATTGACAAGCTTTCGAATATTGATATTACTCACAGTGATTGGCTTGTGGATTCGCCCTGGAGCTTGACCCTACACATTCCATGCACACAAAAGGGTCATTAACAATTCAATCCGTCCCTTATTTCACATATTCCTCTTTAGGCTTTATTCTTATCTCATTAACTCATTTATAATGTTTAACATACGCCTAAGAGTTATTACAAGTTTAAGAGAACGGAAAACGAAACACAGAACGCATGAACAAAATTCCAGAAATTAGGGTCCCCGCTCGAGCGTCAATTTACCCGCTCGAGCAGACCCTCAAGGCCTGCAAAAGTACTGGTTGCATGAAAAATACGCTCGAGCGTTAAATAGGGCGCTCGAGCGGAAGGCCTGTCAAAATAGCTCCCACGCTCGAGCGTCGAATTCCACGCTCGAGCGGGAACCATGTCTGCAGAAAATGCTGGGAGCTCGATTTCTTCGCTCGAGCGTCACTTAACCCGCTCGAGCGGACATCAAAAATCTGGGTTTTCTAGATTGAGTTCTTGAGCTTCATCTCGACATTCAAAGGCTCTAAATGCATGATTTTGGCCCAAACTTCACATAATCATATACTAATATGGTACAAACATAGAATTACAACATATTGAAGCTCAATTTCATAATTTATTTACATGCATGGCTCATTTTCCACCAACTCATTACCAATGTAACCATTTCATGCATTCAAAGCTCATATCTTCAATTATTCAGACATGCATGCCCATTTTGACTTCATTTTCATTTCAAATAATGCAATTAGTGCTCATTCCCATAAGACTCAACAAAGACATGCTTGCCTGTGGGATTACACTACCAATCTTTCACAATTTCACAAATTACATGCTAGATTTTGTGATTCCATGGGAGTTCATTACATGCATGCACATATCAAGCCTCAATTTCAACAAAATGATCTCAAATCATGCTCTTGATCACAACAACCCTTGAACACACAAGATTACACATTAAACTCATGAATTCAAGAATCAATGCTTACCTAGAGGCCCAATCTTCACAATTATGGCCAAGTCTTGCATCTAGCCTTCCCAATTCACAATTTTGAATCAAAATGCCCAAAGGTGCCTCCCCTCTCTCTCAAAGTCGACTCTCTCTCTCTTTTCTAGAGAGTTAAACTTCAGCCAAAATGATATAAGGGTGAGGAATTGATCATAATAAGGCCCCTATTAGCCCCACTCAACACATTATTTCATTATAAAATATTTGGGCACTTAATTCATCAATTTAATCGATTTAATCTGACCCAAATCAGTTTTCAATTAAACTCCACCGTAGGCTCTAAAAATTACGCCAATCACAATGGCGCGATCAATTTCGGGTTTTGTGGCCGATAGGGCCCTCAATTTGATTCCAAAGCAGATTATTCAAACAGATATTCCTACGGTGGACAGATAGAATTCTAGAATCACATATATTCACATAATGGAACACAAAATCATATCAAGACACATAATCACATCATATTAAGGACCAATTAACATATTACGGAACAGGGGTATTACACTCTCTCATCCTCCAAGCAACGAGATACCAAGCCAAGTGCGAAGCACGAACCAGAATGGGACAAGATATTCCACTCCCTTATCTGGACAGATCTGATCACGTCTGAACTCCTCAACAGAGCATCGTCAACCGATGTCAGCTGCAGATTTGCTACACACCCAATTGTAGCACAACCATTCTGTGGAAGAAACTCACTGTTGTGAACAAGAAGAAGAATCTGGTAGAATACCGGGGGCAAGAGCCCACAACTTCCTGCTTATCCATCATCCACCCAGGGGAGGGATAATAATTTTAGATTATTGTATAATGATCAAATAATTCATAATTTGAAAAATGAACGATAAGTCTACCTTTGAAACTGCAGAGGAATGGAGGAAGATGTGCATGACGTGATGCAACAAGGGGATCAGGTGGCCTATGAAAATGATGCGTCACATGCTGCAAATGGACATGACAGATTGGTGGCGGAGTCTGAGAGCGTAGATAATAGTCACTTTGTTGTCTCTGTAGTAAACGAGACTTGTAGCAATATGGGACCTAGCATAGAAGAGGGTTAGTGCACAAGGCTCAAGGGAAGCATGACTAATACCTTAGTTGAGTGTGTTGCTAGTAAAAGTCAAAATGATGAGCTCAATATGGGCCAAGGTGGAATGTTGGAATCAATCAAGAAGAACGGGCAGAGATTAGCCACAGAAAGTGGGAGAGTTGAAGGTAGATTAGGTTCTGATGGGCTTATGACAAGTTTTAGTGGAAATGGACCTACAAAGCCCAGCATTAATTTAGAAGTAGTTTTTGATCAAGCCCATTTTGATGGTCGGCTGAATGACCTGAACAAAGGCATTTCTAAATCAATTGGGCTGGGTCCTAGTTGCAGCAGATTTGCTGAGAACTTGGCTCTATCACATATTCAAGCGCAAGTGGCAAATGGAAAAGGTATGGCTGAGGTCAGTAATGAAGGAGATAGTCAAAGCAATCCAAATAATGAACCTAGAAAGATAATAGAAGGCAAGGAGAGCAAAGGAAAAAGTAAGAAAAACCAAAGGAAAATAATGATGAAAAGCGGGTTTCAAATGGGGGCCATCTTTAGTGCAGCTGTAGCTGCAATTTCTTTTTCATTGTCCCATAACAGTAGATCCATTGTTAAAGGAGGCTCAAGATACTCTTCGACTTGGGAAAAATCTGGGCATTGATTTTGAAGGCAAAGATGATGAAGTTATGAAGAAATTAATTGAAACGGAGGAGAATGACATGGAGCAGGCTGCTGTTAGGAGTGATGGTGAAGGGGTTTAGTTCAGTATCAAGGGTGGCTCAAGAGTGAATAGTAAGTTCTTATGAAGATTCTTTCTTGGAATATTAGAGGGCTTGGCAGGTCTAAGAAGAGAAGGAGACTCAAAGCAGTTATCAAAAAAAAAAGAAAGTGGATATGGTGCTGTTGCAAGAAACAAAAAAGGCAAACATTTTAGATTAGTTTGTGAAGTCTATCTGGCCCAATGACCTAGTTGATTCCATGAATGTGGATGTTGCTGGGAGTGCTGGAGGTCTGTTATGTGTGTGGAAGCCTGAAGTCTTCTCTCTAGCTGACTGTTGCTGTAACAGGAGTTTCATCATACTATCAAGTACATTATTTAATAGCTTGGACTGTGTGATTGTGAATGTGTATGCGTCTAATGATGTGATTGCTAGGAGAAGCTTATGGGTCTCTTTGCTCAATCTTAAGGTTGTTTTTCTCAAACCGTAGTGCATCCGGGGGGGAACTTTAATGAAATTAAGTCAATAGATAAAAGGAAGGGTTGTGTAAGAAGGGATAGAGGAATGGCAGATTTCTGTAATTTCATAAGTAGTCTTGGATTGATTGACTTACCTATGTTTGGTAAAAAATTTACATGGTGTAAATCAATAGAAGGTGAGAGATGGAGTAGGCTAGACAGGTTCCTTGTTGGGCTAGAATGGTTGGAATGGTTTAGATACAAACTTTGGGGTCTCCCTAGATCCATCTCAAATCACTGTCCTATTATCCTAATGGAGGATGTCAAAAATTGGGGCCCAAAGCCTTTTAGATTCATCAAAGCTTGGGCATCTCACCCCTCTTTTCTAAATGTAGTGATGCAAATGTGGGTGGGTACTCAGGTGGAAGGTTGGGCAGGGTACAAACTGAAAATTAAGTTGAAGGCACTTAAACATTCTTTAAAGCAGTGGAATTCTGAAGCGTTTGGGAATATGGACTCTAAATTGAGGCAAGCTGAAGAAAACCTACATGCCATAGATCTAATTGCTGGGAGTAGAGACCTGGATGAGGATGAAGGTAGAAGGAGAAGGAAAAGAGATGTGAGGTAAAGGCTGAAATGTGGAAGCTCAGAAAGTTGATGGAAAGAATTTGGATACAGAAGTCTGAACTGGAATCTTAAGGGAGATAAAAATATAAAATTTTTCCGCATTATAGCTATTAAAAGACAGAACGCCAATGCAATTGATTCCATGTCAGTGAATAGGGAATTAGTGAAGGAACCTGTTGAGGTCAAACAAGCTATGTATGATCACTTCAGGTTAAGTTTTTCTGAGTAATGAATGTATAGACCCAAGCTTTTGGGCCCATTTAATGTCATTGCACAGAGCCAACACTTACCTGTTTGGATGTGGAATTCTCTGAACATGAAATTTGGGCAGCTGTAGCAGACTGTGATGGGAATAAGGCACCTAAGCTGGATGGGTTTAATATGACTTATTATATATATAAAAAAAAGGTGGAAATTTATGAAAAATGATATCATCACTTTTATAAAGGAATTTTTTGTTAACAGTAGCTTGGTTGGGGGCTTAAATAGATCCTTTATTACATTGGTCCCTAAAAAAGACAACCCCATAGGAATTCAAGACTACAGGACTATCAATCTTATAAACTCCACTTACAAAATTCTTTCCAAGGTGATCTGTGTTTCTAGGGGGTAGGAATATCCTGGATGGTGTATTAATAGCCAGTGAGGTGGTGGACTAGTGGAAAAAATAAAGAAGGAAGGGCCTAATATTAAAGTTGGATTTTCAAAAAACGTATGACAATCAATTGGAACTATCTCATCCAAATGCTAGCAAATTTTGGGTTTGGTTCTAAATGGGTGAATTGGATTCGTACTTGTCTTTCCTGAGCAAAAATCTCTATGTTGGTTAATGGTTCACCCACACCTGAATTTTTCCCTCAAAAAGGGCTTAGGCAAGGTGATCCAATATCACCTTTCCCATTTAATGTGGTGGCTGAGGGTTTAAACCTACTTCTTGCAAGAGCAAAAGGGTTAGGCTTGGTCAAATGTGTAATCATTGGGTCAAATGCCATCAACATCTCCCATCTCCAATTCGCGGATGACACAATTATCTTTTGTGAACCTGAGTGGTCTGAAGTGTTAACTGTGAAAAGAATACTTCGATGCTGTGAGATAATCTCTGGGTTGAAAATCAACTTCCACAAGAGTGGTGTTTGTGGAGTAATGTTATCTGATGAGTGTGTGAAAAATTTTGCTTCATGGCTGAACTATACATATTAGAAGCTCCCACTGAAGTATCTTAGATTGCCATTAGGAGCCAACCCATCTAGGAGGGCCACATAGAAGCCTCTGGTGACAATTTTACGAAGAAACTGTCAAGTTGGAAAAGGAGGTTGATGTCTATTGCTGGTAGAGTAACATTAATCAAATTTGTCCTTTCTTCACTACCCGTTTACTATATGTCTCTTTTTAGGCTGCCTAGCAGTGTGGCAAAAGAGCTGGACAAGATACAAGCAGCCTTTTTGTGGGGTGATTCAGATGTGAGAAGGAAAGTTCATTTAGTAAAATGGAAGGATTTAACCATGGATAGGAAGGAAGGTGGGTTGGGCATAAGAAACTTAAGAATATTGAATAATAGCCTTCTTGCTAAATGGTGGTGGAGGTTTGGAAAGGAAGATAGTTCATTATGGAAACAAGTCATCTGCAACAAGTATCAGTCAGAAGGAGGTAGATGGTTTCCATTTCATGTGGAGGCAAATAATATCTCAAGAGTATGGAGTGACATTATTCGTGTTAGTGATTCTAATAGCAGCTTGTTCAATTATTATTTGGAGAATGTTGAAATCAAGATTGGTAATGGTGAAAGAATTAGTTTTTGGGTTGATAATTGGTTGGGAACCAAGTGCTTGAAGTCCCAATTTCCTAGACTTTACTACTTATCAACGGATAGAGGCATCACCTTGCAATTGCAGTTGTCTAGGGCTAGTCATCAAACAATTGGGAACTTAGCTTCAGAATGCCCTTATTGGCATGGAAGGAAGATGAACTGTAGAGATTAAGAGTTGTCTTAGGTGAGGGCCCTGTATTGAGATTGGAATCAATTGATACGTTTTGGTGGAAATCTGATCTTTCAAGTATGTTTAGTGTCAAAAGTGTTGTCAAATGGTGTGAATCTTTAAATGGACCTTATTTGGAAATTCTTGATTTGATTTGGCACAATCCCTCTCCTCATAAAGCCCAATTTTTCTCCTAGTTGGCTTGGAAAGAAAGGATAAAGTCCTCTAACTACTTACATAGGATTGGCATCCTCAGTAGAGCAGTTAGCTCTGACTGTGTGTTCTGTCAAGCTGAGGTTGAATCACGTAGTCATGTGCTGCTGTTGTGCCCCTTTGCTTGGAAAGTTTGGTCCAACCTAATTAAGTGGTGGGGTTTGCATTGGGTCTCCCCTAGCTCAGTGGTCATGCTAATGCACTGGTGGCTGGGCTAGAAGTTTAGGAAAAAGGAAAAGCAATTTTGGAGAGCAATCCTGGTTGTTGGTTTATGGTCTCTCTGGAAATGCATGAATGATTATCTATTCAATGGGCTACAGCAGACCTATGGAGATCTATGTGTGCTTATTAAAGTTAGAAAGGCTCTTTGGCTAAAAACTCACTCAATTGGGCAAGGGTACACAGTGAATGAGTATGTGTTTAATATTCATCAAGTTAGAAGCTGTTTGCAGTGTGTTCGGTAGGGCCTTATAGTGGAATTGTTGTTGCTCTAGTTCAGATTCTGTTCGGCTTACTATGCTACCAATTTGCTTCAGATTCTGCTGCTTTGGCTCAGATTGTGTGGGGCTGCTGTTGTTACTGCTATGTTTCAAGTTCTATTTTGCTGGTGTGCTTTGTTCAGGTGTCTGAGAACTCAGGAATTAGTGTATAATGCTTCTGCGATAGATTGAATTGCTGCTAGATTGCTGCTGGTGTATGATGTTGTATGAGCTGAAGGCTATTCAACCAAATCTGGAGGAACTGTGTGATCTGGTTAAGTTCTGCCTAAGGATCTGAGGTTGTTGCTGTATGTCTATTAAAGTTGATTGGCACTGCTGCTGTTTTTGTACTATTTTCTTTGTTCTGCTTTCCACCTCCAGTTCTGTTTTTGTTGGTTGCGGCTGAATTGCCGGTGGTCTTCAGTGTCAAATTTGCAATGCTGGTATCTACCTACTGAGGCTGCCCTGAGGATGCTCTATTGTTTTCTTTGTTTTGTTCTGCTGCTGTTTCTTGTTATGCTCTCAGCTATTGATTTTGAGTTTCTCCTGTCTCTTTGGTTGGTTGCTCACCAACTTTGGGCGTGCTAGCAAATGATAGGATGGGTTTCTTGGTACTAACATAGTTGGAATGATTTAGCTCATCGTGATACTTTTGCACTTGCCTCTCTTTATTGATGTTTGTTGTCCTTGTACCTTGTATTTTGCTCTTACATCAATAAAGTTTCTTTCTTTGCCGATCAAAAAAATAAAACTTGTATGGGAACACAAAACAGCATGTATATCCAAGTTGTTTGTTATTAAACTCATTTTTTAAAGATACATTTACCAACAAGTGGTTAAGGAGGAAAAAAGAAAAAGAAAGTGATACAAAACTTTCGTTTGTTATGTAGTTATTTTAGTTGATTTTTTAATTTATTATTAAAAAAAATGTAAATATAAAAAAAATAAAGAGTAATACGATTAGGTGTTCAGGGTTTAGGGTTTAGGTATTTTGACATTTTAACTATTTTAGTTAAAAAGTCAACACCATAAATAGAATTTGAAAATATTTAGTAAAACACCAAATTCAATCAATTGTAACAAATTGCAATTTCTAAATACCATAAAATAAAATAAACGACATATATAAATATTTGAAAAAATTATTCATAAATCTCATATGGGGAATATTGATCCATTTAGTCCTAAGAGTTTTCTTATGAACCAATTAGTTCTTTTTGTTTTAGAAATTTGTATTTATTTGATTTGATGCCATTTGAGTGTAAGTGAATGTCCTTTTGTAATTTATTTTTCCAATTTTTTGGTTTGTTTTTGGGATGAAAATAGAAATGTGAGGTGTGGAAGTTTCTTTTTGAGGGAATTGGTGGCTGAAATGTTGATTATCGAGCGTAAAAATCTACATTTCTGTTAATATAGTTTTTTAGTGTTACATTGGAGTGTTATATTAGGAGTGTTACGTTTGGAAAAAGTATACTAAAGAGTTTTTGTGTGTTACATTGATTAGAGTGGTACGTTTGGAAAAAAAAAATACAGCAAAGGAGTCTTTTTGAATGTTACGTTGTTACATTCGATAAAAGTACATGAAGAAATTTTTTAGTGTTACATTGATTGGAGTGTTACATTTGAAAAAAATATATTAAGAAATTTTTTTGAAATGTTACATTATTACGTTTGAGAAAAATAAACTAAGGAGTTTTTTAGTGTGTTACGTTTAAAAAAAATACACTAAGAATTTTGTAATGTTACATTGATTGGAGTGTTATATTTGAAATAAAAATACACTAAAAAATTTTTGTAAAATGTTACGTTGTTACATTTGAGAAAAGTATACTAAAGAGTTTTTTGGTGTGTACATTAGAATGTTACGTTTGGAAAAAGTATACTAAAGAGTTTTTTTGAAGTGTTACGTTTAATAATTTTAATATTATGAAAAAACTCATATTTGTCCCTCAACACATAACACGCGTGTTTATGCTTGACCTTTTATGTAATTCACACTAGAATGAAACATTTAGGTCCATAAATTTGAAAATAAAAAAAGACTAAACAATTAATAAGATCACTATTTAAAATTTATTGATATTTCACCCAAAATATTTTGTGTGCTGACAAATGTAATATTTTGTAAAACAAATTAACTCCATTAATGATTAAATGTTAGTAATTTAAGCGAATAATTGTTCAAATTAATGGCTCAGGGGTAAAACGACACAAGTTTGTTAGTTTGAAGCGACAGAGTGATTTTTTTTTTCCCCACAAATTTGATATGAAAATTTGATTTACTATTATTGTACTCATGTCAATTTGTATATACAATTTATAGCAAACTAATATCATCCACACCAAGATTATATATTGGCTGTCAAAAAGAGTATAAGAAATTAAAAAATTTAAAAATTATAAATAAATAAAAAAAACAGAGAGAAAATAAAAGGAAAGAAGGAAAAGTGAAGCATTAATGTACCTAAAAAGAAAAAAAAGAAAGGAATACAACATTGAAGAATTTTTGAAACATGGGGCATAATTTCAGGATAATCCAATTAATGTTGCTACAATGGGCCTAGTACTAATGGGCCGCTTCCAGTTCAATAATAGCTATTGTCCACTCTTCCAACTCAACTTGTCAAGCCCAATCAAGACAACGCCCGGCCCACCAATGCTTTCAAAGCACTCTAGATCTCTCTCTCTCTCTACAGAGCAGCTATGGGAATCGCCACATGTATCGTTGAGGCTCTCATTCCAAAGGTACTGTTCCTAAGCCCACAACTTGACTACTTGGGTTATTTTTTTTAATTATTTTATTAAATGAAAAAAAATTGTATTTAAAATAATTTGTAAATTTCTTTTAGTTGAATAGATGGTTACAAAAAAAAAAAATAATTAATTGGTATATAAGATATAACATTTTATTTTTTTCCTTGATTCTTTTAACTTATTTGAACTATTTTAATAAAAAAAAACAAAAAAAATTGTTCCCAACCTTCTTCCTTTCTTATCTAGGGTTTGCTCTATATATATATATATATATATGTTTTTGTGTATATGAAATTTTTGATGGGAAAATGCTGACATAGGGGGGAGTGGAGGGTTTTGACTACTGAGATAAGAAGGGTTTTTTTTTTTTTTTTTTTTTTTTTTTTTTTTTTTTTTTTGAGTTGATTAGTTGAGTAGAATAATGTATAATGGAATTTTTCAAAGTTAAGGTTTTGCAATGCAAGGGTTGTTAATTTTGAATGTGTTTCAGAGTTTCTGATTTATTCATTTGGTTTGGAAAATCAATTCCATGCTAAAATGGTTAAAATTGAAGTGAATTGGAAATTTGTTTCTATATCAAAAGTGAAAGAAATGAAGCATTTGTACTTATTAGGAGGGTTTAGATCTTAGAAAAAAAGTCCAATCTAAGATTAGGGGAGATACATCAGTAACTGTAACCCTTTCAACCTTCTACGAAAACTGATACATGTATCGATTGCTTATATGGAAAAGTTTACACAGTGGTGTGTAACTCTTCTACTAGTGCACTTTAAGTTGCCCAACAATTCAAAAAAAAAAAAAAACTTCTGTTTCCTTAAAATACAACAATTATACCAACAAAACAAACAAAAGTGGCGAAAAACGTTGGCAAGTCAGTTATGCTATATTTGGTTAGGGATTTGAAAATAGAAAGGAAAAAGGTAGCTAAAATGTAAATATAAAATATATTTATATTTTACCTAGCTTCATATACTTTTTTTTCTTTTCCTTTCCGAATTCATTCCTAAATCTTTCAATCAAATACAGCATTAAGGTACATTCACAGCCAAGAAAGGCAATTGTTATTCGGAAGGTAACAATTCATATTGGATTGAGGTAGGAGGAGCAAATAAAATTTTTCTTGTTTTGGTAAACTACACTGACCTCCCTCTTGAGTTTTTAGAGAAAATACATTGAGCCCACAAGTTTCACCAAGGATCATCTAGAGTTTTTTTTTTTTCCTAAAGTTTCCTAAAGTGGTGTGTTGTATGGATGAGATTTAATGCTAAAAAATTGATGTGACTTGTCATTAAATCTCAACCATACAACACACCACTCTAGGAAACTTTAAGAAAAAAAAACTCTAGAAGATCCTTGCTCCACAAGTTTGGTATTGTTTATATTGTGTTTACACATAATTTGCATTAGTTCTTTATCAGCAAAGGAAAACTTTAATAGAATACAAAGAGAGTAACATGAAGAGAAACATCAATAAGACAAGCAACAATACTAGGTATCATGAAAAGTCTTTCATGAAAATGATCATGAAAGATTTGTGACCTTTAGATTATACTTAGAATTAAACACCACACACTAATCAAGATAATTTAAGGGTCACAAATCTTTCATGATCATTTTCATGAAAGACTTTTCATGATCCCTAACATTTCTCTAAGACAAGCCAAATACAATGCAGCAAAGTAGAGAGCTAAACAAAACAAGTGGCTTAAACTCCCACACAGAAATCTGTAAAACCATCTGGCTCAAATCAAGACCAAAACAGAGAAAATGAAGGCAAGCTTATGTCCTCAAAACCAAAAACACACAGAAACCTCCCAAAAAGAATCTTAAAGACTTCACAAAAGTTAAGAGCTTAATTAATAAGACAGATGTCATTTTTGGCTGTGCTGAACCGGAATTTCTGATGACATGTCAACGGACTCTTTATACAAATTGCGTAGCTCCTGGAGGCGCTTCCACAGTTTATGTGGCACGAAACGATATTGCCGAATTTTTGGAAAAAGAGAGATTATGGAAATCGTTATCCACACGCTATAAGCACAAGGAAAAGCAATATAGGATGCACGGAAAAAACTGTTGGCATACGAATAAGTTGGAGATATGCCATAAAACGCTATCCCATAGCTCACTATCAGAAATAACATAGAAATGTGCAACATGAAACTAGAGAGTCGCAAGGGAAGCAAAAATATCATCGCGGTGATCGAGGCAAGAAAGCATACCGTGTTCAGGGTAAAAAAATCAATGAAAAAGGATCCGAAAGTCATAGATTTCGTTAACTTGATTTCAGCAGGATTGTCGGGATTGGCATCAGCATCGGTGTTGTTGTTGTTGTTGAATATGGTGGCGTTAAAATGTGTGATGTTAGTAGAAATAAAATTGGTGGTGGTGATGGTGCCGTTAATGTTACCAGTGGTGTTGGAAGGAGGAGAAGGTTCATAGTTACCGCGCATTACTCCGCCCGGAGGTTGAAGTACAGCTTGGAATGTAGATGTTGCGATCAGAACAGCTACGACAAGTATGGTGTTTCGCATTTCAAGTGACATTTCTCTCTGCTCCTGAATGATTCGTCCGATTAGAGCTTGGAACCATTGACGCGGTGATTTCAAAAATTCTCCAAGGTCACTAACTACAGACGATCTTTTTAAAGCTCCTGCACGGCGTAAAGTTTCCTTGATTTCAGTTTTGGCCTGACCGTCGGGAAGTGTTTCTGCAATGCCAAGAGCAGCCTTTTTGTCCGTGTAGATCTCTTTCACTAATAACTTCACAATCTGCGTAAACGAAAAACGTACAAATCAATTATTTTATATTGGGAGTTGCTCATTGGCAGCATTCGTTAAAGATCAAATAATATCAAAAAGGTTAGAATTACAATATACATTTCATATATTCCATACAATTTTATATATGACATATTTTTTATATATACGCCAATAGTTATCACCGACCATTGAATTTGAAGCTAACAATCTATCAACTACTACGATATTTATGGAACCAAAGAATAGATAGAAGCCTGCCTCAGGTTGTGAAGTGGAGACCGCAGTATGCAGCGCGGTGTTGCCTCCTTCGTCTGTCAAGCACAGCACCTCACCCCTGTAGGTTTTTCGAAGCCATTCCAAGAGGACTTTAACAGCTTTAAGACTAGAGCTTTTCACAGCAATGTGCAATGCAGTCTCCTCATGGACCGTCACATCATTTATAGACGATGGACAAACATGTAGAAATTCAGACAAAAGATCGTCTTGATCATCTGTTTTGGCTACAAAGTGCAGAGGAGTGAGACCCTCCCTTCCTTTGACACGGATGAGTTCACTGTCGAACTTGACGAGCCGGCTCACAGTCTCAGAATGCTTGTTTTGCAAAGCCAAGTGCAAGGGGCTTAGCCCTTCTGGATTCAACTTCTTGCCGAATGATGGCTTTAATCTCAGGATTTCTAAGGCGAAATTGGTTTGTCCAGCTGACGCGGCTACGTGCAGAGGAGTCTCCACAAAAAGTTCTTTGTTCATACCGTCCAAAATGTCCGGTTTCGACTTAATTCTTGCATACAAGTCATTGATATTTCCTGCTCGAGCGGCCTCCATCAAATGGGGATCCATTCTGTGCAATGATTTTCAACACTTTTAAGTGACGAAAGAAAACTAGGAAAAAAACGTACACAGCTTTTTGTTTTAAGCAAGTTTTTTTTCATATGCGGTAAACGAGTAATGTGAGACTTACATTTTAAATAAATCTCAATCACATAAATATCGTTTTGTATCTTATTGATGTTCTGTGTCTTTTTGCATACTTTCATCAATAAAGATTTTATTTGTCGATCAAAAATAAATAAATAAATAAATATCATTTTGGATATTTTTTGAGAAATTTTTTTACATGTGTAATATTTCCGCGTAAATGTCAATTATTTGTGCTTTTCAATTTCTGCCCACAGAAAAAAGGTTCCGTCAAAAAAAAAATTTAATTGGTATGCTTCAATTGAAAGAACTTTCTAACTCCCACGTATTCAAGACTAAACAGCAAAAATATCAAGAAAATATCTTATCAGAAATAAAAATTAAAATAAAATTGGTACAGATAAATCAAGTAACAAGAGTGATGATGAATTGCAGATGTTAGATTCAAGAGAGAGAAAAAAAAATGCTAAATTAGATATATAAAGAAACTCACATGGTTCAGATTGTTTACTTCACAACCCAAGTGGATGCTCTGTGAACAAATTATGCAAGACACAACAGGAATTGGACCTAAGAGATTATTCGTTTCCGTATTTGGAGGGCATGTATATATAGACCAAGCTTTTCTTTCTCCTGTTTAACTTCTTTATATATATATATATATATATATATGAAATGCCTCATATTTGTGGGTAATTAAGGAATTACTTGATAAGTATATTTTTTAACTTTTTACGAAAATATACATAAAAAAAAATAGAGAGATAATGTAATAAAAAAGATCAAAAGATAAATAAGTGCACTCCAAACAACTTCTAATAAGTAGTACTAAAGTGTCATGTATCGTTTACGCATGGCTCTCAATGAATGACGTAAAGTAATTATCTAATGGGTTGGGCTTTCCTCCAATTCAAGATCTAGGCTAGTGGGTGATGTTCAAGTCCGTGAGATTCATCATGAGTCTCATTTTGATAATTTAAATCGTTCATTTTATAAGATCATTCATTTATATTATTCAGAAGAAAAAAAATTAGATCAATCGAATAACTGTAACATTCTTAATTTATTACATTTGTCACCCAAAAAATAAATACATAATCTATTTTCAAAATATACTAGCCGTCCACTTTTTGGAGACAAAAGCGATAAATTGAATATATTATAATTATCAAATCGACATAATCTTTTTTATGAGTAATATACCTTATAAAATGAATAATTTTAATAAAAAATAAGACTTAGATGAGGCTCACGAGTCTGAACAATATCTTCTCATCCAAACCTTTATCTAATCTTCGTGAAACGCCATGTTGGTGGTCCCTATCAGGGCTGATATAGGGTTGATATAAACCATCGCTACTACGTGATATAATACAGATCTCATATGTAAGACAAAATATGTACTTTTAATATTATATATTTATTAAATCATTAAATTTTACCATGCAATATGAGACATAAATCTCACTACGAGATGCATGATATTTTTCTTTATTTCCAAATGATTTATTAAAAAAAAATGTTCTAGACCCCCTTTACCCCTCACCCCCTTTGACCCCCTCTTAACATGATTGGCCAATTTTTCTTTTTTTTTTTTCTTTTTTTCCCTTCTCTTCCAATCACCACCCGCCACGTGTGTGTGGGGGGTGGTGGGGATGGTGATTGGAGGGGTCTCTATCAAAGCCCTTTATTAAATGATTAACTTTTAGACCATCTCCAATGTTGAATAAAAAATTTCATTAAATCCTAGTAAAAATTTGATGAAAAATTTAGTTTGATGCTATTCACTCCAATGCTAAAATTAGAATTTTCAACAGATTTTTTCACATCTCCAGTTGTTCGAGAGAACGTCCAGACGGATGTCCTGGAGGTCGTCTAGACATGAACAAAAAAGCTGTTAAAGTTGCTTTTGGGTGGACATGATGAGCCAAGGTTCTCTCATTGCAGTCTCGTACTTGCGCTCGTCCTTGCAGGCCTTCGGGTCTACTTTTAAGCCCAATTTTAATAATTCAAACCATTCATATTTTATGATTTATTCAGTATATCATACCTGTAAAAAATCAAGTTGATCGGATATCAGAAAACATATGTTCGAAAAACTGTTTATTAATTTCTTTAAAAAATAGTTTTTAGTTCAATTTTTCGAACACATACTTTCTGATATCCGATTAACTTGATTTTTTACAGGTATGATATACTGAATAAATCATAAAATATGAACGGTTCGGATTATCAAAATTGGGCCTAAAAGTAGACCCGAAGGCCTGCAAGGACGGGCGCAAGTACAAGAGCCGCAAGGAGAGGATCCTCATTCGGACATGATGGTGGACATCCGGGAGGATGTCCAGCCCAATAGTGACAATTTAAATTTGATGAAAGATGAAAGGCTCCCTTCATTTGATGAAAATTTGATTTTCCCTCTATTTGATATGAATATGGTAAAAAGGTTGGAGCACCAAAATGAGACTTTTTTTTATTAAATTCAAATTTAATGAAATATCTAATACTGAATTGGAAATCATCTTAGTGATCAAAAGAAATAAAACAAAAAGAGATCTTTTGCCTCATGATCAGAGCCGGAATAACTCACATGGAGGAAGTCCGTTTGAGACGCAAAATATGTGCCTTTAGTATTAGATTCTTGTCAAAGATCAGAAAAAGTAAAATCTAAAATACAATAATTATTAAAAAAACAAAGAGAAGCAAGTATGCTTTCATTTCTTATGAAGAGATGCTTTGCTTTGCTTGTACATGCTCATAAATGGATGGATTTATTGTTCAAAAAAGGGTAAAAAGAAAAAATACATGAAAAAAAAAGTAATAATAATAATAAAGAAAAAAAGTGTTGCATCAATGCACCGAAAAAGAAAAAGAAAGTGATGATTCATGAATTTTTTAAAATATATTTCAGGATTCCATTACTTTAGTGAAATTATTAGATAATTTTTCAGATCAAATGATCAAATAATTCATAATTTTGAAACTATGGGCCTAGCACTAAATGGGCCACTCTGGGTTGAACATCACTTTTTTTAGCCCAACTTATTAGCCCAGATTAGGAGAACTGCAGGCCCACTGAGGAATCTCTCTCTCTCTCTCTCTCTCTCTCTCTCTCTACAGAGAAGCAATGGATATATATATATTGTTGGACAATCAATTCCACCTAAAATGGATATATATATGCTATATAAATGTTTGTATGTGTAACATTTGATGCATTGGAATTTTACTTTTGTGTGAAATGTAAAAGAAATGAATTTATTTTTGGTTTTGTTAAAAACACTATAAATTTGGATGATTGCTTCAGTGTATTACAGAAACAGTAGCTCAATTGATAATCAATGCATATTAGATTTGCAAGTGTGAATGCCTTCTCTTGATCTTGATACAAATTGGTATTAGGCACAACATTATGGTTGCCAAGTTATGGCTAAAGCCACTCACTAACCCATTGCTGATAACATAACCATCATATATATGATTTGATTGAGAATTGAAATTTTTATAGATCAAAGTGCAAATGATATTTTGATGAATTTCAAAAATTGAGATACATTGGTAGTATGGTAATGGATCAGTATAATACATTACCATTATGCCTCATTTGGTTGGTGTGATGGAAAATTAGGAGGAATGAGAAGGTTGAGGGATATAGTTAAATAATGATTTGACAGTAGAACATTTAGATTGTGGTGAACTAGGTTTTCATAGGAGTTACATCATGAACTTTTCAGATTGTGGAATTTTGGCGCTTCATATTATTTCTTATTCCCTATCCAAAGTTGTTAAAATGAAGACTCAAAACTCTGTTAGTATAACACTTGTTACCGGGTGTTGCATATTTGAAAATGTTGCCATCCCTTGTGCTTAATTGACTGCATTAGTTAGGAACTGACTTGCATCCTAACAGAAGCTCGTATAAACGCTAGTTATTCTTTGTTTATGTTGAAGGTTAAACTCTACTCAAAGCATAATAGGAAAACCAACTGAACAGATTGAAGCAGACATAAGGCTCGCCAAGTACTTTAGTCCAAGTGAAGCTGTTGAATATGGCATTATTGACAAGGTACCTCTAGTCAAAACACTGAATTTATTTTTAACTGGCTTTCAGGTGAAAGAAGCACAACTTAATTAACCGTATCTAATATTAGACCATGATTCTGATAAATATTCAGGTAAAATAAAAGTTACTTTCTTGTCGTTGTGCCATAAATTATTTCACGTATAATTACTTTCATTTCATGCATGACGAAAAGATTCTTTCAAATAGATCAGCGGTAACAATCAGTAAACCCTTTTACCATCAATTAGTTGAGTCGAGACAAATATTCTTCCTTCCTGTCAACTCCTTTGTGGCGCGTATTGTTACCTTCGGACCACAAAATCTATACAAACTCATGCTACTGTTGTAGGATAGTTTATCCTTGAAAGTAAAAAATTTGGACCGAGAAAGGGTTTTTCTTCCCCTTTCCTTCAGTCCTCCTCCCACTTCTTTTTTCTTTCTTTTTTTTGTTGGAGCTGTGGTGCTCTCAAGTGTGTCTTGGACTGAATCTGATCTGTTCTGTATGTGTGAATCTGCTCTGTTCTGTTTGTGTCCTGCATCTGGGCTGAATCTGCTATGATTGGCAGTGCTGATGGGTGGAGTGTGTTGCTTTGGTTTGGGTTGTTACAGAGACCATTATGTTCTATTGGAGGGATTTAAGCCCAATGCTAATCTGTGGAATGCTGAATTGGTAGGTGATAATTGGAGGAGTCAAAGTACTGCTATGATTGGTCTGCTAAGTTGGTTGTGGTTATGCTTTGGTGTTTAGCTGGGAGTCATCCTAGCAGCTGCTAGTTATAGAGTGTGTCAATCAGTTTGAGGATGCATAGTCTTGGTGTTTGCTGATGGTGTGGGTATGCTGTACCCAACTGCACTTTTGGTGGCTTCTCCAACACACTCTGGCAGCTGCTCTCTACTGCTGCTACTCCAAGTCAGTTTTGGTGTTGCTTTCAGGTGTTTAAAGCTGCATGATTTGCTTGAGGTTGGGAGCTTCTCTATATGGATGGAAATTATGCTAGCAATAGGAGCTCAAGGCCTTCAAAATGAGGTCGAGTCTGGGCTGTGTTTCAATTCTGTATTTTGGTCTGTATTGGTGCCCTATGGTGTGTCCGCGTTGGTCTCTCACCAACTTTGGGGTGCTAGCAAATGATAGAATGAACTTTGTGGTGCCAACCTAATTGGGATCACTTAGCTCATTTTGATGCTTTTGCATTTTCCTTTTCTTTATTGATGTAATATATCTTGTACCTTGTACTTGTTTTATTCCATCAATAAAGTATCTTTTTAGCCGATCAAAAAAAAATTTGTTTTATCCAGGGAAGGATGGAAACTTCTTGTTTGTAAAATAATTGAATTGAACCTTTTAGCAAGTTGTTTTTGCTGTGATTTGTACTCACTGGTGCCAATCATTTGCCTTCTCTCTTTTACCACTCACCATTACACCTGCTTTTGTGTTAGAAAAGTAATTGCTTGTTCTTTTCATGGCACTTGCCAGCTTCACTAATGTTGCTCTCTCTCTCTCTCTCAATGATTTAGTCAAAATGGCATCTGGAAGGAATGGAGTAGCTGATTTGACTTTTATGGTAGTTCTCTTTACACCTTGCTCCTGCTTTTTGATTGTTATCTTGTTACAGCTGTTGGGTTGCAATGAGAGTGATTGAAGAGACGCCTTGTTGGTTGGTAGAATGGTTATACCTTTTGTTGCTCACTAATCCGTCCCTCTTTCATCCCCACTTCACCAAGTGTAGGAAGGAGATTTTGGGTCATAGTGTTGGAACTATGAATCACACACACCGATGCTTTAGTTTCTCAATCCCAACAGTGTATTATTTATCATGTTTTAAGTGGATATGACCCACCAATTGAAAGAGCACGGTTGTGGTTCACACGCTGCTCACGTATATTCAAATTTTGGAATGGATTATCTAAAAACATCTTTCGAATTTTCTTTTCATTTTTTGCAGTTTTAACAGCTTTGTGATTGTTTTTTGTAATGTTATGATTTGATCTTAGATATGTGGAGTTAAAAAAAAAAAAGGAATGAGAAAAGATGGAAAAATAAAATGAAGTTAAAGAAGCCAAATTCTTTCTTTTGTTTCGTTAATTCCATTTATTGTTTGGCTATCCATTGCAAAAGAATGTGAATATATATAACTAGAAAAATGCTTGGGAGCACTAATTAGTGCTCCCACTAATTAGGTGGCAGTAGGTCCCGCCATTAATGATGTGATGTTTTGGTCTTGGAGTTGTATTTTTTTTTTTTTACTTTTTTAATGCATTAGTGCTATTAGTGGTGATGTTTTTAGTGGGATGAATCATTGTTGATATAACTAATATCATTTTACTTTCATTTGGAAAGTCCAATATGCAAAGACAGAAATAAATAAAAAAGAAAGGAAAAGGATAAAAATAAAAGGAAAAAAAAAATAGAGAGAGAGAGAGAGAGAGCTTATTTTTACCATTGCTGTTAAGGTTGTGAGATTTGGAGTATTGTGGTTGAATTTTTCTCTGTTTCTCTCTCTTTATTTTTAGTTTGTTGGTTGACTTCATTCCTCTTATCATTAATTATCTCTCTCTCTCCTCGGCATGCAGAGGCGGATCAGATTGGGAAACTAAAGGTGAAGGTCATTTGCAAGTGCATCAGGGTTTCAGTTTCCTTGCTTGTTTCAGCCTCCTATTGGGGAATTTACACTTTTTACACACTCAGCTTGCTTCAATGAAGACAGTTTCAAACTGAATACAAGAAGAGCTCAAAAACTTCTAACATGAATTTGCCATACCTGAACCTTTTTTTTTAAAAAAAAAAAAAAAATTGCTTATTCACATCTCACCCATTTTTTTCTTTTTTTATTTTTCATTTCAAAATCTCTACTCAAATCTATAATTCAAACATAGCTTAAGATTTATCAACAAAAAACAATCACCACAACTTGTTCTTATTCTCACCTTTCTTGTTCATGCACACATTGCACAAGCATCTTATTTACTATTAAGGCAACCACTTACATAGGTCATGTATTAGGAAACTTTTTTTATATAATACATTAATGTCACTAGATTAAAAATGGTCTCCACCACTCTTAACGCTAATGATGGGGAGGATGAGGAATTAAGATCCTCCATGGAATTAAATTTAATCTTATAAATTTTAAAATTCTTAAATTAGTATTTCAATCTCATTTGCTAAGAGGTTCCCAAATGGATGGCCAGGATTAGAAATCACCTACTCCAAATGTGACACAAAATTGGCTTCACCAATTTTTATTTTTATTTTTATTTTTTTTTGGGTACATACACTTTATTTGTTGCAAATCATAAATAAAAGGTACATATATAAAAGCCATACAGAGTGATATTGTGAGTGGTTTTGCTCCTAATGTTTAAGTGCACTTTATCCAGACTTGTGATAACCTGTCTTGACTGCCTTGAGCGCATTAGATGATTTTGACAGCCTTAGTGCGTTCATAACCAAATTTGACTTGGTGGGTTAACCTTTGTTGTTAATTAACAATAATAGGCCATAGCTTTTGATTAATGATTTTAAAACTATCAACTTGAAATGTTGATTAGGAATGTACTATATAACCCTGTTGATATCAGGTGGTGGTACTACCATTTAATGAGTAAATTTATTTTGTAATAAGAACCACAATAGAATTTATTTGTCATAATTTATCTTAAGTTGAAAAATATAAGTCACCACTCTCCCAATTTCTAGACAATTAGTTATTTTTTTAACTTATTTAAATTATTTATGATTTATGAATTGTAAATAGTAATTATAGCAAATAAACTGACACAAACTCCTGTGAGTTTGTTTGGTACAATTTTTAGCAAATTAGAAGCACTACAACATTTTCTTAGTTTAGTGACATTTGAAAGTGCCACAAAACTATTCTTTTAATGACATTTTTTGGTCTTGTGGCATTTTGAACAAGTGCCACTTCTATCGGTGCCATAGTAGATACGAGTGCCACGGTAGATACTTGCAAGTGTCACTGCACCATCATAGCTGAAAACTTTCAATGACATTTTAATGTCATGGTAGATATTATTTGTGGCACTATCAAGCGCCATTAAAAAAAGAGTTAGTGACACTTGTAAGTGTCATTACACCATCAAGACTAAAACCTTTCAGTGACACTTTAATGTCATGGTAGACACTATTCGTGACGCTATCAAGTGTCATTCATGATGATAATTCGTTGTAGAACAATTTGATCCGCTCTTGCGGAGACTCGAACCGCCAACCTTCCGCACCATAAACCTTATACACCACACTCTTCCCACTACACCTCTATACCACCACATGATTATATATGCAACATATATTATTTATATAGTACATACATCCATATTAATATAAAAGTATATGTATAAACATAATTATTTTATTGAACATAATTTATGTAAAATAAACTATTTACTACCAAAATAAAAAAAAAAGACCACTTTTGGCGACTAAAAATATTTTTTAGTCGTCAATTCTATACTTTTGGCTACTAATTATTTTTTAGTTACTAAAAAACTTAACTTTTGTCGACCAAAATCGAATTTGGTCGCCGAAGATGCACTTTCAGCTACTAAAATTTTGGTCACCAAAAAATTTTATTCCCGCCTTAGGATTTTAGTTCTCCCGCGCTAAAAATGACCACTTTTGGTGACTAAACTTATTTTTTAGTCGCCAATTGTAGACTTTTGGCTACTAAATTTTTTTTTGGCACCAAAAAGCTTTACTTTTGGCTACTAAAATTTTTTTAGTTGGTAAAATCCATATAATCAGCGACCAAACTTATTTTTAGTCGCCAATTGTAGACTTTTGGCTACTAAATTTTTTTAGTCGCCAAAAAGCTTTACTTTGGGCTACTAAAAATTTTTTTCACTAAAACCCATATAATCAGCGACCAAACTTAGTTTTAGTCGCCAATTGTAGACTTTTGGCTACTAAAATTGTTTAGTCACCAAAAAGCTTTACTTTTGGTGACTAATGCTGTTTTGGTCGCTGAAAGCTATACTTTCAGCGATCAAGTTTTTTTGGTCAGAAAATTTAGTCGCCGAATATGCTTTTTCCTGTAGTGTATATTGAGTTTAATTCATTTATTTTTAATCATTTACTGCATTTTAAAAATTTAGAAAATATATTGGCATTTTTTGTTTTTTGAAAAATGTCATTATAAGCTTGGAAAGTTTTTGGCTTAGTGCCATTTCTCAAAATGTCATAAAATATTTGTTTATGACACTTCTCACCTAAGTGCCATAAAAAGTAATTTGCACCTACCTAGTGTCCTGACATTTTTTAAAAAATGTCATTGCAACTAAAGTTTAGTGGCATCTGTTGGTAAATGTCACGAACATAATTTTTTGTGTCATTATTTTATAAAATGTCATAAAATTGATGTGACATTTCTTTATTAAAATGTCACTAGAGCCTTATATGTTTTGTGGTTCTATGGCATTTTTCTAAAACATTTAATGCCAATTTTTATTTTTGTGGCATTTTCTAAAAACATTCTACTAGTGTAGTGTCACTAAAGCGTAAATTTGTTGTAGTGACATTTTTGTTGTAGTGAAGTGACACTTTTTTTTAATTGAAATGCCACTAGAACCTTGTATGTTTGTGGCTCTATGACATTTTTCTAAAAAATGCCACCAAATATTCTTTTTGTGACATTTTTTAAGAACATGCCACTAGTATGGTGTCACTAAAATATGTTTTTGTTGTAGTGTTGTGACACTTGTTCATTAAAATGTCACTAGAGCCTTTTATGTTTGTCGTTTTGTGGCATTTTTCAAAAATGTGCCACTAAATATCATTTTTGTGGCATTTTCTAAAAATATGCCACTAGTGTAGTGCCACTAAAGTATGTTTTTGTTGTACTTTTGTGACATTTGTTCATTGAAATGTCACTGGAGCCTTTTATGTTTGTCGTTTTGTGGCATTTTTCAAAAACGTGCCACTAAATATCATTTTTTGTGGCATTTTCTGAAAATATGCCACTAGTGTAGTGCCACTAAAGTATGTTTTTGTTGTAGTGAAGCTAATAATAAAAAAAATAATAAATTAAAAAGGGTAAGCTATCATTAGATCCTGATAGTTAGACTTAATTCCTTTCATGTCCTATCGAAAATAAGTCTTGCTAAAATTGTCGCTAAAAATAATTTTTGTGACAATTTTTTACATATGTCGCTAAAAATTGACAATTAGTGACTTTTTTTTGTTATGATTTTTATAAATTATCGCTAAAAATTATAATTAATGACTTTTTATGACAAATTTTTCCTATAGGATCTATTAGATAATAAGTCCACTTATTAGGACTTACATGTAAATATCCCAATTAAAAACACCTCATTTTACTTCTCAATAATGAGAAGATACTGAGAAGATATATAAGCAAAAACTACATCAAAAAAATATATATATATCATAACTTGTATCAAATAGCCCAATGAACTGCATTAAACAAGCTTTGTATTAAATGGCTAATACACTTGATATTTTTCCTAATTTGAATACACCACCTGCCGACGGCTAGTTAATAGTAAATTACAAATTCTTGGAATTGATAACACCAGACAACTTTGGATATCATTATGTGTGTGTGTGTGTGTGTGTGTGTGTTTACAATAGTCAAATGGAGGGCTTAAAATCAACCTAGTTAATTATATATGAAAAGATGAAAAGTTAATCCTATTGTTTAACAATTTTACATAGAACCTGCATAACAAACTATTGTTTAACGATTTTACATAGGACCTGCATAACAATTAACAGGACTTCAGTCCAAAAGGAGAGGCAAAGATAAAATTTGCAAAGTGGGCCATTCCAGTAAAAAAAAAAAAATAAAAATAAATAAAATAAAGCAATCGCCCTTCAGTGCCATTCCCACCACACATTATGCAAACTCCAAATGAGACGTCCATAGAAAGTTGGAAGATAAAATCATATCATACACATATATTAGAGAGAGAGAGAGAGAGAGAGAGAGGAGGTTGATATATATATATATATATGTATATATCGATGAAATATTTTATTAGAATTATTCACACTAAAACATATAAGAGTTTTAGAAATCAAATATTTGTTGGGTATACCTCCTTATTAACGTGTGGGACCCAATGGTTTGGAAAAAGAGTTTAATTTAATTTAGTATTAATTGTAATATATTTTTATATATTATATTTAATTTGTGGAGAGCCAATCTAATTTGGAAACAACTAAAGTTTTGATAAAAAAAACCCTAGATTTACAATATAATTTTTGGTGTATTGTTTTTTCCAAGAGACAAGTACGACAGCAGCATATACTTTTTCTTGGTGAGATAGTGCTTTGGGTCGATTGATTTGTGTAGCAGAAACAAATTGATTTGGTGCATCTTTGTTTGGGTGTTTTGGTGAAGCTGATTTGGGTTGTTATTTTGGGTCTTCTACAACTTTGGTTCTGAAGATTTTGTTCATCTATTTGGTGAGGTCTTTCCTCTTATTTATTTGTGATTCACCTAAGGGTGGTTTTGTGAGACCATTAGTGTCTCGTTTGTAATCGTTTGGAACTTCTTTGGTTGATAGTGGAATCGGATTTCGACCCCGTGAACGTACCTTACATTGAGGGAACCACGTAAAAATTCTTGTGTTGCCTTTGATTTAATTTTTCCGCATTAGTTTTTATTCTCATTGATTGATTTACTTGTGGGAAATCACATATTTTCCATAACAATATTTTGGTCTCTAAAAGTGAAATTTTGTTGCAAAAGACATTTAGGAATCAATTTCTATCGTCATGAGGATAGTCGCTAAAAAGTCGTTCTAAAAAGTCAAAAATAAGGCTTTTAGCGACAAAATATTGAAAATGTCATTAATAAATAGACTTTTAGGGACAAAATAATTTGGCCTAAAAAAAAATTTTTTGAGACAAAATTTGATCCCAAAATGATAATAATTCATTACTAATATCTAATTTTTGTTGCTAAAAAAATAATAATGACACTTTTCGCTACAAAATTTTTTAGTCTCTAACAAATAATTTTATCTCTAAATTTTAATTTTTAAAATCTTAATTTTTTTTTTTTTTTGTAGTGTCACATCCTACTTGGCTTTTTATGGGGCATGCCTAGTCCTCTTTTTTTTTTTAAATATTACAGGTCCTATACATAGATATGACACTATTATATAGTACATAAGGAAAATGCATAAGACCCCAGTGGGTGCTGGGGTCCCTTCTGATTGATTCAAAAAATACAAAAACTGTTTTTTTTTTTTTTTTCATTAACAGCCCCCACGTGGAGGTGGTGGTGTTGGGGGTCACCCCCACTGGGGTTCCCCAGCATTACCGAGTACATAAATAAGGGAATCCATCTCTTGGAAATACAGAGAATTTGGACACACAATGATTCAAGCATCTTTTGTGCCATCCGACAATGTCAATTGTTAATGGGTTCGCTAGCCATTAATCTGCTGTCACACCAATTTATTTTAGGTTTGCGTTTAAATTTTATGATTTGGATAGAAATTGAGGAAAAAGTGAGAAATAAAGAAAAAAATTTGAATTCATATTTCATTCATATTATTCTTACCCTTTACTTATCTCTTCACAAATCTCAATCTAAATGTCAAATCCAACACAATCTTAACATCACCATGCTAAAAATAAAATAAATGCTCAATTTTTTATCAAAAATATACCATTAAAAAAGGTACAACATTTTAAATATGTGATTTCATATGTGAGCTTCCCATCCCCAAAATCTTTCCCTTATTCATCATCTTCTGAAATAATAGATCTTATTAAGAATAAGAAATGGGTTTTGCAGCTAAGAGCTATTGCTCTCTTCTGTGTGTCATGGTGCTTTTGCCTCTAGTTTGTTACTCCCAAGATGCTTATGTGTGCTCTAGAGCAACCTATTATGGTAGCCCTGATTGCTTAGGGACTCCAAGTATGTATTCTCTCCTATATATACACACATGGTACTGATGCATATGTGTATTAGCAAATATATATATATATATGTACATTTCTACATTGATGATTTATCTTCGATGATTAAAATGTGTTTAATGATGTTAAATTAGCTGGAGCCTGCGGGTTTGGTGAATATGGAAGAACCGTCTATGATGGAGGCGTGAGCGGGGTTTCTAGGCTGTACAGGAATGGAACTAGCTGTGGTGCATGCTATCAGGTAATTCAATTAAAAAACAACTTAATCTTTTTGAGTTTATTTGAGCTTGAAAGTAACAAAAAATTAAGTGTTGGGACACTTCTAAAGTATATTGGAAGGATATGCATAAATACTCTTAGGTTCCTACGTATAATTGTTGGAAAATTGGTTTATATATAAGGCATATTTTGGGCCAACTTTGAGTCCAAAATTGAGTGGGCCCCAAACGTCTTTTGGGGTGGGTCCGAAGAGGTGACGTGTTCCTTGCCGCGTAGCAAGCCACACGGTGAAGACGGAACGTCAAAACCATTTATGAGTGAATGGGAAGTTGACGTCGTTTTCGGGTCTAACATTAATTTTTATTTAGATAAAATTCTTTTGAATTTTTTCAATAAAAATTATTGTGGGAATTTAATTTAATTCTAAAATTCAAATTTTGAGTTCCTAAGTGGTTTCCTAAAATTTGTAATTGTGAGAATTTAATTTAATTCTAAATTTAAATTTTAGGTTCCTTAGAAGTTTCCTAAAGTTTGTACCTCTTTATTTATTTATTTATTTATTTAATTATTTCAATAGTTTAATATATATATATATATATTTAGTTTAATATATATATATATATATATTTATATTTATATTTGAAATAATTTAAATAATAAATGAACCTATAGTTCCAAACTGTGCGTTTGACCAACGGACATTTTTTGAATTTTGGTTCAACCGCTATAATTAATTGAATACAACTTTTGCACCTATTCTGCTTTGTCTAAAGGCATCTGTTCATTTAATTTGGTTGCACCTGTTCGGAGACTTGGTTTGCCTATAAATATAAATCCTTTTCTAGCAGTCCGAGAGGATCAAAAAAAATTCAGTCTGAAACTGTCTCATTTTGCTGTCCAAATTATTTTTGTTTGCATTATTCTACATTCTAGTTTTAGAATAAATTAAAAGAGAGTATAGATCACAGGTTTGGTTCACCAAACAAATTTATTTGAAGTGCTTCTATAAATTTGTGAAGATCATTGTATCTTGGGAGATAGACGAGATAGACGCCATTCAACCGTAAGCACCATAGCGGAGCGAATTTGTCTTAAGGGCAGAGTGTCACACACTCGTTTTGGTCTTAATTTTAATTCGGTTCGATAAATAAATCCGGTATGTTATTTATTTATTTTGTTTGAATTTATTTCAAGTTATTTTATTTACACAGAAGATTGTTCCAACAATCTTAAGACAAATCAATTATTCTGTTTACAGAATTTTTTGTTTGTTTCCCTTTTTCATTCTTCGTAAATAATTTCGGAAGAAAAATTATTTTCTGTGAATTTACAAAATAATATTCTGGTTGGAAAAACAAATAGTGATTATATGCTATTTGACAGATAGTAGTAATATACTGTCTCTTTTCTTTGACAACAACTAGTAGTACGATACTGGTGTCATTAACAATTCAGAATATATTTTTGTGGAATTTTGTCAGAAAACTAATATTGGTTTTTAGAAATTATTTTCTGAGTTTTCTTTAATTAAAATTCTGTTTCAGTATTTTAATTATTGAAGTGTTACAGAAATTTAATTTTCTGTGTGGAATTAATTTGGTTAAATAAAATTTTATTTTATTTCCAAATTAATTGAAAAATAAAAGTTATAATTTTTATTTCTTTTATTTTACAGAATTTACTTTCTATGTGGAATTAATTTGTTTAAATAAATTTTATTTTATTTTCAAATTAATTGGAAAATAAAAGTTACATTCTTATTTCTTTTATTTTTACAGAATTTAATTCTGTGAATTTGGTTTAATTTTCTGTGTAGTATAAATTCTAATTATAATTTTGTTTTATATATTAGAATTGATGGCTACTGAAACAAATACCCAAACAAGTACTACTGTGGTGGCTGCAATGACGCCAACCCCCTCTCCTGTTGTAACAGTACCGATAAATAACGGTGAAAAGCCAGAGAAGTTCTTAGGAACTGACTTTAAAAGATGGTAACAGAAAATGTTGTTCTATCTTACAACTCTGAACCTGGCTCGTTTCCTCCGTGAAGATGCTCCTATCCTGAAAGAGGATGAAACCGACCGACAAGTGGTTACTGCGGTTGATGCCTGGAAACATGCCGATTTCCTTTGCCGGAATTACGTCTTGAACGGACTTGACAACACATTATACAACGTCTACAGTCCAATCAAGACAGCAAAGGAACTTTGGGAATCGTTGGAGAAAAAGTACAAAACGGAAGATGCCGGCTCAAAGAAATTTGTGGTTGGCAGATTCTTGGATTTTGTAATGGTTGATTCAAAAACTGTGATCAGCCAAGCTCAAGATTTCCAACTCATTCTGCATGACATTCACGCAGAAGGTATGTCTCTCAGTGAATCCTTTCAAGTTGCAGCCTTAATTGAAAAATTACCAAAAGGCTGGAAGGAATTCAAGAACTACCTCAAACACAAGCGCAAAGAAATTTCTATGGACGAGTTAATTGTGCGTTTGAGGATTGAGGAGGACAACCGCAATTCTGAAAAGCGGGCTGGAAAGCTTCCTATGGAGTCTAAGGCAAATGTGGTGGAACATGCTTCAAAAACCAAGAAACGAAAGTCTTTTGGAGAAAGTTCATCATAAGGCTCTAAAGGGGGGGGGGGGGAAAATAAAAAGTACAAGTTTAATGGCAAATGTTACATCTGTGACAAAGAGGGACATCGGGCCAAAGATTGCCGTAGCAAAGGCAAAAGCAAAAGAAGAACAAGCAAGAAGCCTGCTCAAGCCCACATGACTGAAGTGGACAATATTTCCAATGGTGTCGATGACATCAATCTTTCTGCAGTTGTTTCCGAGGTAAATCTTGTCGGAAATCTTAAAGAATGGTGGGTGGACACTGGTGCTACTCGCCATATTTGTGCCGACAAAAAGATATTCACATCTTATTCTTCAGTGGACAATGGTGAACAACTTTTTATGGGCAACTCCTCAACTTCCAAAGTTGAAGGACAAGGAAAGATTATACTCAAAATGACATCTAGAAAGGAACTCACTCTCAACAATGTGTTGCATGTACCAGACATTCGCAAGAATTTAATTTCCGGATCTTTGTTGAGTAAGAATGGGTTTAGTCTAGTTTTTGAAAGTAATAAATTTGTACTTACTAAGAATGGGATGCATGTAGGAAAAGGTTACATGTCTGATGGCCTTTTCAAGTTAAATGTAATGACCGTTGTACCCTCAGTTATTAATAATACTACATCTTCTTCTTACTTGCTTAAGTTTTCAAATTTATGGCATGGTAGACTAGGACATGTTAATTATGGATCTTTACGTAGATTAATTAATATGAAATGTTTACCTAAATTTAACATTGATTCAAATCATAAATGTGAAATTTGCGTTGAGGCAAAATTATCTAAAACTCCTTTTCATTCAATTGAAAGAAGTACAGAACCACTTGAATTAATTCATAGTGACATTTGTGATTTTAAATCAATTCAAACTAGAGGTGGGAAAAAGTATTTTATCACTTTTATAGATGACTATACTAGATATAGTTATGTTTATTTAATTCGAACCAATGATGAAGCTTTGGAAACTTTCATTCAATATAAGAATGAAGTTGAAAATCAACTTGGTAAGAAAATCAAGAAATTTAGAAGTGATAGAGGTGGTGAATATGAATCACCTTTTGGTGAATTTTGTACAAAACATGGAATAATTCATCAAACCACCGCTCCTTTCTCACCTCAGCAAAATGGAATTGCTGAAAGGAAAAATAGGACATTAAAAGAAATGATGAATGCCATGTTAATTAGTTCTGGATTACCTCGGAACTTGTGGGGGGAAGCAATACTTTCTGCTAATTATATACTTAATAAAGTACCCCGAAAGAAAGTGAATCAAACACCTTATGAATTGTGGCATGGAAGAGTACCATCCTACAAATACGTAAAAGTGTGGGGGTGTTTGGCTAAAGTGGCTATTCCTAGTCCTAAAAAGACTAAGATAGGTCCTAAGACCATTGATTGCATTTTCATTGGTTATGCCAAGAATAGTAGTGCATATCGGTTTTTGATTCATAAATCTGAACATTCCGAAATGCATGTAAATACTATTATTGAATCTCGGAATGCATCTTTCTTTGAACATGTATTTCCAAATAAGACTGGACAAGAGACTAGTAATAATAAGAGATCTTTTGATGCTATTACTAGTAATGATCAAGAACATGATCAAGAGCAAGAGTTAGATCAAAATGAGAAAGAGGAACCTAGGCGTAGTAAACGTGCTAGAACTTCAAAATCTTTTGGTCCGGATTTCCTAACATTTTTGTTAGAAAATGAGCCTTTAACTTTTAAAGAGGCTATGTCCAGTCCTGAAGCTCCTTTATGGAAAGAAGCTGTCAACAGTGAAGTTGAATCCATCTTGCAAAATCATACTTGGGAATTAGTGGACTTACCACCAGGTTGTAAACCTCTTGGATATAAGTGGATTTTCAAAAGGAAAATGAAAGCGGATGGATCAATTGACAAATACAAGGCAAGCCTTGTAGTCAAAGGATTTAGACAAAAAGAAGGTCTTGATTACTTTGACACGTACTCACCGATTACTAGAATAACATCCATTAGAATGCTAATTGCCATTGCATCTCTATACAATCTAGAAATTCATCAAATGGATGTTAAAACCGCTTTCTTAAATGGTGAGTTAAATGAAGAAATTTACATGGAACAACCATAAGGGTTTTCTGTTCCAGGGAAAGAAAAGAAAGTGTGTAAATTGGTTAAATCATTATATGGTTTAAAATAAGCGCCAAAGCAATGGCATGAGAAATTTGACAAGGCAATGATGTCAAATGGATTTAAAATTAATGAGTGTGACAAATGTGTTTATATTAAAAACACAGATAAAGGTTATGTCATTGTATGTCTTTATGTAGATGATATGCTCATCATAGGTAGTAATAATGATATGATTAAAACTACCAAGAAAATGTTGAATAAACATTTTGACATGAAGGACATGGGCATTGCTGATGTAATTCTTGGTATGAAAATTACCAAAACATCAGAAGGATATGCTTTGTCACAATCTCATTACATTGAGAAAATACTTGACAAATTCAGCAAAGATGATGATCATCTAGCTAGAACACCTGTAGATGTTAATTTGTATCTTTCTAAAAATGAACAGGAAAGTATTTCTCAATTAGAGTATGCCCAAATTATTGGAAGCTTAATGTACTTGATGAACTGCACTCGCCCATATATAGCTTATGCAGTAAGTAAATTAAGTAGATATACGAGAAATCCGAGAGTAGAACACTGGAAAGCAATTATAAGGGTTCTAAGATATCTCCGATTTACTCGTAACATTGGGCTGAATTATACTAGATATCCAGCAGTACTTGAAGGATACTGTGATGCAAATTGGATATCGGATACAAGAGACTCGAAGTCCACCAGTGGGTATGTCTTTACTCTTGGTGGGGCGGCTGTATCTTGGAAATCTTCCAAACAGACTTGTATTGCTAGGTCTACTATGGAATCTGAATTCATAGCTTTAGACAAAGCTGGGGAAGAGGCAGAATGGCTTCGCCACTTCCTTGAAGATATTCCAATTTGGCCAAAACCGGTGCCTGCTATATGCATACATTGTGATAGTCAATCAGCAATAGGTAGAGCACAGAGTCATATGTATAACGGTAAGTCTCGACACATTCGTCGTCGACATAATACCGTAAGACAACTACTTTCTAATGGAATTATTTCCATAGAATATGTTAAGTCTAAAGACAACATAGCGGATCCACTAACCAAAGGGTTAGCAAGAGAGTTAGTTGAGAATTCATCGAGGGGAATGGGACTTAAGCCTATGAAATAAGAGTTACCACAACGGCAACCCAACCTAGTTGACTGGAGATCCCAAGATCTAGGTTCAAAGGGACAACCGAGTTGTGATTGACTCAGAAGGATCACTGTGGAGTCCAACTCCTACCCATTTCTATGATGAAATAAGTGATGTCTGCAGCGATTTAGGTTAAGTAATACTTTTAATGATTCTTATATCTAGGTAAACCTAGTGGAGTATGGCAAGATACTCTTCATAAGAATCACCTATGTGAATGTGAACTAGGCCGGTTCTATAAGATTTGTGAAGGGCTACAAGTCTTTAGAGCACTCATGAAGACCAGGTTGTTCAGGGCCAAAATGAACACAATAGTGAGAACTAAACTGTGTCTGGCGATATACTGTGTGAGTTCTATTGTCTTGGTTTACACAAACGGCTGAACAGTTCAAGACATCATGTTCACTGTTTAGCTAGTAAATCCGATAGTGTCTCACAAGGGAAGGTTCAAAGCCAAAAGCTACCTATCCTTTGCAGAATATTTCCAATTTCTGTACTCTCTGTAATAGATCATGTTGTTGCATTTTCTCTCCGTCAAATTCCATTCATGTGGGGGATTGTTGGAAAATTGGTTTATATATAAGGCATATTTTGGGCCAACTTTGAGCCCAAAATTGAGTAGACCCCAAACGTCTTTTGGGGTGGGTCCGAAGAGGTGACGTATTCCTTGCCGCGTAGCAAGTCACACAATGAAGACGGAACGTCAAAACCATTTATGAGTGAATGGGAAGTTGACGTCGTTTTCGGGTCTAACATTAATTTTTATTTAAATAAAATTCTTTTGAATTTTTTCAATAAAAATTATTGTGGGAATTTAATTTAATTCTAAAATTCAAATTTTGAGTTCCTAAGTGGTTTCCTAAAATTTGTAATTGTGAGAATTTAATTTAATTCTAAATTTAAATTTTAGGTTCCTTAGAAGTTTCCTAAAGTTTGTACCTCTTTATTTATTTATTTATTTATTTAATTATTTCAATAGTTTAATATATATATATATATATATTTATTTAGTTTAATATATATATATATATTTATATTTATATTTGAAATAATTTAAATAATAAATGAACCTATAGTTCCATACTGTGCGTTTGACCAACGGACATTTTTTGAATTTTGGTTCAACCGCTAGAATTAATTGAATACAACTTTTGCACCTATTCTGCTTTGTCTAAAGGCATCTGTTCATTTAATTTGGTTGCACCTGTTCGGAGACTTGGTTTGCCTATAAATATAAATCCTTTTCTAGCAGTCCGAGAGGATCAAAAAAAATTCAGTCTGAAACTGTCTCATTTTGCTGTCCAAATTATTTTTGTTTGCATTATTCTACATTCTAGTTTTAGAATAAATTAAAAGAGAGTATAGATCACAGGTTTGGTTCACCGAACAAATTTATTTGAGTGCTTCTTTAAATTTGTGAAGATCATTGTATCCTGGGAGATAGACGTCATTCAACCGTAAGCACCATAGCGGGGCGAATTTGTCTTAAAGACAGAGTGTCACACACTCGACTTGGTCTTAATTTTAATTCAGTTCGATAAATAAATCTGGTATGTTATTTATTTATTTTGTTTGAATTTATTTCAAGTTATTTTATTTACACAGAAGATTGTTCCAACAATAATTTCAAATAAAACAAAAAAATATTTGATTGTGAGGCTTGTGACTACGTTGAAGTGCTACAACTTTAAACTATATGCCTTTCTTGAAGGCAAGAAATAGGCAGCCAATTGAAGTTGCTTCAGAACAAATAAAAAAAGTAGCTCTCTTATTTTTGTGTCTACAATGGAAGTTATTTGTTTATTGACAACTAAAGGTTAGGTGCAAAGTACCACAACTTTGCACTGAAGATGGAGTGAGGGTAGTGGTGACAGACTATGGTGAAGGGGACAAGACTGACTTCATCCTAAGCACTCGGGCCTACTCGAGATTGGCTCGTCCCAACGTAGCCTTGGATTTGTTTGCCTATGGCATAGTTGACATAGAATACCAGAGAATTCCTTGCCAGTATCCAGGTTACAACCTCATGGTCAAGGTTCATGACGGCGTTTTTCGTCATCGACAGCAATGCGAAGTACAATGCTTTACTTGGTAGAGATTGGATCCACACTAATAAATGTGTGCCTTCCTCTTTGCGTCAGAAAATGATAATAGCTTTAGGCAATGGGGAGACGGAGGAAATTAATGCAGATCCTCAACCTTTCATAGCCTGTGCAGATTTCGCAGAAGCCAAGTTGTATATTGATGGCGTGGCACCGCTCAGTATACTGATGGAATTCGATGGCTCAGCCGAAGTACCGGCTGATGAGGAAGTAGCACACCTGAAGCATTTAGTCCAGGAGAGTGCTGATGAAGAGCTAGTTGTTAAAGATGACAATGATGTCTGGTTATAGGCGGCAAGATTAAGCACCAGAAGCCAGGTCTTTGGCTTTAATTAAGTTTTCAATATTGGATATAAAGTCAATAGTCCAGAAAGTACGAGAGCAAGAGAAAGAAGTCATGACAATTGGCTGCAAGCGGGAGCAACAACAAGCCAGAGTTTTGACCCTTGATAAATACTGTGCATTGGACATAGAAACGAAAGTCCAAGAAATACAGGAAGAAGAAACCTTGTGGACAGACTTTGTCTATGAGGAGGAGAATAAAGAGGAGGAATCAAAGAGCCTGGAAACAGAACACAGCAAGGAGACTTCTTCGAAGTCAGAAAGGATCAAAGAAGGAGTTCCAGTAAGTACTCAGATACAAGACCCCTTAGAAGAAATAAATTTAGGGGAGGATTCTGTACAACAACCCATTTATATAAGTGCTTGGTTGAATTCTCTTGATAGGGACCAGTTGTTGGTTATCCTGAGAAGATATAAAGATTGCTTTGCATGGTCATACAATGAACTACCAGGATTGGATAGGTCATTAGTGGAACATAGGCTTCCCATGAAGCCTAACTTCAAGCCATACAAACAAAAACCAAGAAGAATGGGTTCGTAAGTGATCCAGAAAGTTAAGGAAGAAATTCTTAGACTACTCAAGGCAGGCTTTATCAAGACAGCCAGGTATGTTGAGTGGCTATCTAATATTGTACCTGTAGTTAAGAAGAACGGCAAAATGAGGGTATGCATCGATTTTAGAAACCTAAATCTGGCGACTCCAAAAGATGAATATCCTATGCCTATAGTAGATTTGCTGGTGGATAGCTCAGCAGGACATCAGATTTTATCAATGATGGATGGGCACTCTAGTTATAACCAAATCTGCATTGCAGAGGAGGATGTTCACAAGACAGCATTCAGATGCCCTGGGAATATTGGGACCTTCGAATGGGTTAAAATGCCGTTTGGCCTAAAGAATGCCGGGGCCACGTATCAGAGGGCTATGAACACTATCTTTCATGACCTTATTGGTGGGTATTTAGAGTGTTATATTGACGACATTGTGGTCAAATCCCAATCCATGGAGGAACATCTGTTTCACCTAGAGGCAGCCTTTGAAAGAATGAGAAGGTTCAAATTGAAGCTTAATCCTCTTAAGTGTGCTTTTGGCGTATCATCTGGAAACTTCTTGGGCTATGTAGTACACAAGAAAGGAATACAGATCGACCAGAATAAAGCCAAAGCCATCATTGAAACCAGACCTCCATCAAGTAAGAAAGAATTACAAAAGTTCCTTGGACAGGTCAATTTTCTTCGAGGATTCATTTCTAACACTGTAGGGAAAACTGAAGTTTTTTCTTCCTTATTAAAGCTAAAAGATGAAGAGGAATTTGTGTAGACAACGGAGCATCAAAGTGCTTTCGATGGAATCAAAGCCTACTTGGCCAACCCTCCAGTACTGATGCCACCAAATGGCGTTAAGCCTTTGAAGTTGTACATAGCTGCAGTAGAAGATTCATTGGGAGCTTTCTTAGCCCAAGACAATGAGGAAGGCAGGGAGCAAGCTGTTTATTACCTTAGTAGGTTTTTAAATTCTTGTGAATGTAAATATTCAGCTGTAGAAAAGCTTTGCCTTGCGCTGTATTTTGCTGTAATGAAATTAAGATATTACCTTTTGCCTACGACTGTCTTGGTAATTGCAACCACAGATTTGGTTAAATATATGTTATCTAGACCTATGTTGAGGGGAAGAATTGGCAAATGGGTATTAGTCTTGTCAGAATTTCACTTAGAATATGTGCCCCAAAGGGCAGTGAAAGGACAAGTTTTAGCCAATTTTTTGGCAGACCATCCATCTCAAACAGAGAGTCAAGAGATAATGGAACTCAGTATGGCTAGTGTTGAGCCATGGCAAATGTGGTTCGATGGATCGAAAGCCAATGGCCTAACTGGAATTGGTATAGTGATCAAGTCACCGCAAGGAATAGAAACCACACATGGTTTCAGAGTGGATGAAACTGCTTGTTCTAATAATCAAGCTGAATATGAAGCTTTGATAGTGGGATTGGAAATTCTTATTGGATTACAAGTACATGCAGTTGACATATTTGGAGATTCCCAATTGGTCGTTAACCAAGTAAAAGGGATTTTCAAGTGTCAAAGTATAAGTATGCTGCCATATTATGTCGTCGCATTGCATTTGCTCTCTCAATTTGAAATAGCAAATGTAACTTATGTTCCGAGATTCTTGAATAATAAAGCTAATGATGTGGCTCAGAAAGCTTTGAATTTCAAGAGAAATGATGGTACCCAATGGAATGTAAGCCAAACAACATACCAAAAATCTATACCACCCTTAAATAAAAGGAACATGGTCCTGGAAATCAATCATAATGATCTACAGGAACAAGATTGGAGACATCCAATAATATGATACTTGGCTGGCCCATCCTCAAAAGCCAGCAAAAGAGTTAAATTGCAATCTGTGCAATACATCATATATAACAATGATCTCTACAAAAGAGGGGGAGATGGTCTATTGTTGGAATGTTTAGGGCCAAAAGAAGCATTAATAGCTATGGCTGAAGTTCACGAAGGCATCTGTGGTGCACATCAGCCTGGTGTAAAAATGAGATGGCTGCTTCGAAGACATTCCTATTATTGGCCAACTATCCTTAAAGACTGCATAGAATATGCAAAGGGCTGCCAGGCATGTCAAAAGCATGGTACAATAAGGCATGTGCCCATAACTGATCTACATGCAGTAGTAAAGCCTTGGTCGTTCAGAGGATGGGCCATGGATATGATGGGGAAAATACACCCTCCCTCTTCGAAGCATCATTGTTTCATTTTGGTAGCTACTGATTATTTCACCAAATGGGTTGAAGCTAAGCCATACAAAGCTGTAGATCAAACGGAGGTTATTGGGTTCATTAAAGATTTGATCCATAGATTTGGCATCCCACAAACGATAACGGTTGATAATGGGACTGTTTTTGATGGGAAGATGGTAAAGTCTTTTGTGGCTGAGTTTGGGATTAGCCTTGTTAATTCCACCCCATATTACGCACAAGCCAATGGTCAAGCTGAGTCATCTAACAAGTCCTTAAAAAAGGGAATATAAAAGGTTGTGGAAGATAATCCTAGAGATTGGCATAACTTATTGTTAGATGTATTGTGGGCTTATAGAACTTCCCCAAGGTCAAGCACATGAGTCACTCCTTATGCCTTAGTATATGGGCATGATGCAGTATTACCTGTGGAGATCAATGTTAAATCCTTAAAGGTAAGATGCCAAGACCAGTTGGATCCTGAGCAGTACTATCAGAGTATGTGCTTGGAGTTAGAAGACATAGATGAAGCTAGAATTTTGGCATTAAATAGCATTCTCTTTCAGAAGAAGAAAGCAGCCAAAAATTATAATAAGAAAGTCAAACACGTTGGCTTTGATGAAGGTGATTTGGTGTGGAAGACAATACTTCCAATAGGAATTAAAAGCCATAGACTTGGCAAATGGTCACCTAACTGGGAAGGACCATATCAAATTCATAGAGTTTTGCCTTTTGGAGCATACCATTTGAAAAATTTGAATGGTTATATGCATCCCAAAAAGATTAATGACAGATATTTAAAGCCTTATTTTCCAACTATTTGGGAAACACAAGGAATAAAATAAACACTGAGTACAAGAACATAAGATGATAAACGAGGAAATGTTTTATAAAGAGTCAAGTACATCGTGCCACAAATTGGCCCAAAAATCATTACAATGTTTTAGTTGTTTTTGTACAACAGATTTCCTATTGGTAAACGATGAAAATAGTTGAATAGCTGCAGCCATGTCTCTCTTTTGATCGGTCAGCCCTTGATTGGTGATTTGCAGTTTGATGTCAGTTCGGAGTAAGGCCTGATTCACTACAGAAAGCTCCTCTTCGAGTTGAGCTTTCCTCTCCAGTAGTTGAGTTCGAAAGTGAGAGGCAAAGGAGTGTTGTTCCTTAAGCTTCGATACTTCAGTATGCACTTGAGAAACAAAACTCTAGTCTCTAACCAATTTCTCATTTGCAGCCTTGGCAGCATGACAGATGCGGATGTAAAATTCGATAGTAGCTGCTGCCTGGGATAGGTGATTTGAGACATCCATACCAGACTGCTCAGCAAGTTTGCAGCATTGAAGAAACCCATTTTTAATTATAGGCCTTTGTAGAGCCTCGAAGGGAGTCCTCGAAAAAGAGATTAACAGGTCCAGACAGGCGTCTAAGTCTATCAAAGGCACAGAAGGCTGGCTGCTGGAGGAAGGAAAGCTATCAAAAATTTCCAGCAAAGAATCAGCCAAAACTAATGGCTCAGCCTCCTCATCGAATGTCGGAGAAGTAGAGGTGATGTCAAAAAGACTAGCTAATCTTGCTTCAAAGACATCAATCTCATCATTAGACATGGGGGGCGCAGAGAGAGTTGCCATGGGAGATACAGAAGATTGCATAGGGATAAGAGAGATGGGTGGAGCATCTTTAATGGTCTCCATGGTCCTAGCCACCAATGAATCAAGTGAAGGAGGGCTGGAGCTAGGTAAAAGTGATAAGTCACGAGTTGGAGAGCTGCCAGCACCCATCAGAGATAAGGTAGCAGTTGGAATCTCTTTGGAAGGAGAAAGAGGAGCAAGACTCGGCAAAGGAGTAAATTGAGGAAAGTCAAGAGTCAAGTAAGAAAGACGTGGAGTCAAACCAAGAGAAAGAAGTCCAGGAATGCTTGGCCTCAAGAAAAGTGCAGGAATTGTAGACCCTGGAAGTGGAAGTATGGTCTGAATCGTCCTTACATCCTGCATCTGATCAACCTCGAGTGAAACTGAGAGAGGTCTCATTGGAAAGATGAACTCAGAAGTTATTGCTGCAAGAGGAAGAAATGTAAGGCGATGTTAAACCTCAATACCAAAGACTGACAGAGGAAAAATCGCAGAAGCTTAAAAAATTACCTGCTCCAGAAGTGTCGGCAATAATGGGAGAACTACGAAGGGTGTAATATCTGGCAGTTTGTTCCCTTCTTGCGGTTTCCCTTTGTAGTATGTCAGCAGCGGCAGCTTTATCTCTCAGAAATTGTTGCTGCCGTCTCTTCTCAGCTCTCTCGAAGACAATCATGGCTTTAGAATGTTCTTGTTCTACTGTCTTGATGGCTGCTTCATGGATGGTATCTTCAACCAAGATAGGAGCGGAAGCAGACATCTTTTTTCTCTTTTCTATTGCTTTGGCAATTGTCTCAGAATCAGAGTCTTCGACCATATCAGAAGAAGAGACAGTCACCTTTCTTTTCTTTTTCCTCTGTATTGGCAGGGTCTGCTCCTTCTCAATTTCCTTCTCAACTTCTTCAAGCTGCGATCTGGATTCCGAAGAGATGAATTCATCTTCCATCTCTCTGGCAGTTGTCTCATCCCTAACCAAGTCAGATGAAAAGACAATCGCTTTCTTCTTTCTTTTCAAGGGTAACTCTTCCTCTTGATCTATTTCTTCTTTTTCTTCTCCTTGAATATCGGATGTTTCCTTCTCAAGTTCAAAGAACCTCCTTTTCTTTTGTGATTGGCCACCTCCACAAAAGAAGAATTAAAGATAAGGCAAAATGCATTATAAAAGACAAAAGGAGAAGGGACAAGGGTATACCTTTCTTCGAGGTAGCCCGAGTAACTCTAGGAGAAATTGAAGCAGCAGGAGCAGATTGTGTTGTAGCATGTGCTATATCTGAAACAGTGGAAGAAGTGACAACCCCAGCTTCTTTGCTCTTGGTCACATCTAACACCGTTAGTAGGTTTAAAGGTGAAATGGCCAAATAAATCTCCATGTTAGTCACCCACCAGTTTTGGTACCTCTTCAATACAGGTACCTTGAGGAATGAAAGGGGTATACTTGAAATTGGCCAAGTCATCTATAAATTTAAAAGTTGCCTCTTCTAGCCTGGACTTCCAAACTTTCAGATCCCTTCTAGTAAGGCTGAGATTTGTGTTGCTACAGAGAGGTATTGGGACCCCTTGTGTGAGGCCAAATTGTCTAGCAAATTGAGCAGGACAGTAAGGTTCAGCAATGCATTTGTAGGCCTTCGGGTTCAAAGTCCCAATAAATAACTCTCTGGGAATCAGAATGGAAGCCCATATATCTTTGTGAATAGGTGAAGTACACGACTGGTCACTTAGGAAATTCCTCAACCAAGATGGACCAATGGAGGGTTCGAAGGGACGAAAACGGTAAGTAGGAAGGGAGGCTGGGAGTTGGTGGAAGAAAGAGAAGTAAAAAGCAAAGGTAGAGGGGTAAAGTGAAGCATTGGCCAACCTTATGCCATGAGTAGGAGGGTTTGGCTCGGAAAATTTAAGGCATTTGGATTGTAACTCAGTAAAATAGGCGAAAAGCCAAAACTGAAGAATCCAGAATGGCCCCCCTTGATTAGCATCTAAGGGTTTCTCACAGAAAAGGGAGCAGACTCTATATACGTGACCTAGAACATGTGGGGCTAAGGCCACCTTTTTCTGTAAAACAAAGGCTTTGGCAAGAGGGGCAAATTCAGGCATGATTCTCTGAGATGAGGTGCAGAAAAGGAATTTGCAAAGCCAATACAATAAGAAAGAAAAGAATTCCCTATCAGTCACAGGGCCCTCTCTTTTTTTCTTAGCCCTAGCGAAATCACTATAAGATGAGTTAAGGGAGGGGAGAGAGAAAGGGACTGCTAAATCAGGATAATCCGGTCCAAAAGGGGTACCAATGGGGGATAGTCCCAGTAAATGGCAAATATCAAGAACAGTAGGGGCCATCATCCCACATCTAAATTGGAAAAAGTTAAAGACAGGATTCCAAAAACATAAGGCAGCAGGAATAAGGAAAGGGTCCTCTGAGATAGTTACCCTAGATAGTCTGAGAGCATCGAGAAAGCAGAGTTCTTGAAGGTCCAGAGTCCTAGCAGGAATAACCCGATCATACCATTCTTGCCACTCTGGTCTCACCATGGGCCAGCATCGGTGAGGGCGATTTATTCTCCAGTTCCTCCAGTCAAGACCACCTTCGTAAAGGAGACATTGGTTTTCCAGACGGGGATACAGGGCTGGGAGCTCAGTAAGGATCTCTTTGAATATGGGCCCGAGCACGTAGTCTAGCTGCACATGGTGACGAGGGACAAAGATGCGTCCATCAATAGCGCTTTTCTCTCCAACTTTGTACTTTTCACATTCTGCATCAATAATCCTCTTCAGGGCCACAGATGGGCTCGTACGCTCTACGACTGATACTAAAGGAGAAGCCATTGACAGTATGCTTTTCTTGAAAGTGGAACCGAGAAAGGAAGTAGAGAGAAGCCGAAGATCGGTAGAAAGAGGGGTTTGTGCGTTAGAAGAGCAAGTGATTTCAGAGCACAAAACAAAAGGGTTTTTAAAGCCCTCGTATCTGAAAATATATTACATGAGCTGTTAAGTATTAGAAGTGTGAATACAAAAGCTTCCTTCAATATTGATGCTTTTGGAGGGAAAAACAAAGCCCAGTTGTTGAGGCCAGCTTCGAAGTAAGATATTTTGCCTCGAAGCCAAGTCAAATGACTTCGAAACAGAGAAGCCGGTTTCGAAGCAGGTTGCCATACCCAAAATATAAAAATACTCGAATGTTTATTTCACTTAAAAGAGTTTAAAGACCTGTTTTTAGGTTTTTAACAAAGGTAATGTCCTTCGAGGCAAAACTTGAGATTCTTTAAACATGGGATTTGGTGTTTGAAACATCAAAAGCAATAATGACAATGACTAGATGTTGACTATGGTCAAAACAGACTTTAAGTATAAGATTACTAGATTCGAAGCACTGTTTCTAATTGAAAACCAGCTAAAACTGTCAACTTTTTTCCACAAATTGGAAAGGTTTATAATTGGCTCATTTAGTGTTTCATTTAAAACGATTAAGTCCAGATTCAAAGGATGAAATTGTTCGAAGTTCGAAGCTTTGAGTTGACTTTTAAAACACAAGTGAAAGCAGGGTCAAACAATGACAAATGAAGAAAGAATTTTGTTTATATTAAAACCAAAGCGATTACATTAGATGACCCTATCTCGGTATGAACTCGAGCTCATAAAAATAAGGAATGGAATAAATAACAAGATCATGAAATTTAGTCCAACAATGATCAATAAACTTTTGTTCTTTCCTTATTCTATCTCCCAAATTTTCTAGCATTGGCTGCATAAGTTGATGTGCTCTCACTTCATAGTAGAGCTCTTCAGCCTTTATTTCGAAAGCCACCTCTCTTAATCCTTGTTCCAATTCGTCAATGTCTAAGTCATCCCAATACGTAGAATCTTTATTCTTGAAATCACTGAATTCTTCAATGAAGTTCTCTGCTTCGTACTGAGCATGAATTCGAAGAGACGAAAGTTGGTCTAAAGATTGTGTAGTAGCCACATAATTTCGATGCCAGTAAAGGAGCAATGGAAGTTGGTCCGGAAACATATGAAGTTCTACCTGAGCAAGGGAATTAAGGACATGGCCCCTAATCAGAATATCACAAGCCCATCGAAGGTTCTTGAGAGGGACTTCGTCCTCAAGAACATTAAAAGGCAAGTGAGAGAAAGCTGCAAGCAGAAGTTGAGCTTGTTTCCGCTCAGCTGGAGTAGGAGAAGGTAGAGGTTTATAAGGTGGGAAGACATTTTCAATTTCGGATAGGTAGAGGTTTATAGGGCAAGCTTCAGTTTCTTTATCCAAGAAAGAATTGGTGGGGGAGAAGGTATGAATACTTCAATTTCGGAGACGAAGAAGAAGGTATGGACGCTTCTATTTTCGGAGATGACACGGGAGCAGAAGGAACAAAGGTATTAATATAATCAAGCCAGTCAGAAGAACAAATCTTCGCCTTCTGGGCTAAGAATGATGGGTTATACCCTTGTGCTTCTTCTGGGCGGGAGGCAGCGTGCACTATCTTTGTAGGCATGGAGGATGTATACCATGCTACAAGAAGATTCTCCTCCAGACTACGCCGATGGTCAATGGGCACATAGGGATAGACAACTGAACTTCGAGCATAGGAAGGAAACTCTAAAGGGTCAGTGAACTCAACAAAATGGTGGTTGATTCGTTCCTTCAAATCACAGGTCTCAGGTATTGACCAGCTTGTCCAGTCAGAACCCCCAGAAGAGGAAGAAGTTGCTTTATCCCATACAGAGATTTGTGAAGAAGAGTTTCTCAAGTCCATATTTGCAATTTTCCGAATCAAAGGTTTGAGAGAAGTTTGTTCGAACTGTAAAGGTAGGTCAGGGGAAGAACTTCTTATGTCTATATTTGTAGCTTTCTGAATCGAAGGATTAAGAGAAATGTGTTCGTAATCCAAAGGTTGGTAATTTGCAAAGGCATCCATGACCTGAATATAGAAAGGTGGGTAAAGGTGGCTAATAAATGCATTCTTTCGATGAGGAACAGCATCGACATATGACTCTTCGTGTGCTTGATCGCTGGAGGAAAGAATTAATTTGGCCATGAAATGTATCAAACTGTTCGAATACTAAGACAGTGAAAATACTTAAAGGATCAAAACGAGAGTATTAATACAGATGGTGAGTGACAGTTGCATTTCTGGGAAGATGCAAAACCCATGCACGTTCTAAGACGTGGGAAAAAGGACCCTGATCCACTAATATCACCAAGTCTTGGGCATATTAGTGCGGGGGGTAATGTTGGCTACATATTTTGTGCTAGCCAGTGACAATTCGATGCGTGGCAAAGTAAGGGTAATATGGGGAGACCAGTCAGGTCTTCGATCCTGATCATACACGTGGCAGTTAATATTAGTTGTTATAAGATCTGAGTAGTAGCGGATCAACAAAGAGATGTACGGTGACGTGGCTTCAACGGTTGCTCACATTCAAATTCAAATATAGGAGGGAAGCCTAACTGCAAGTGAAGGCGTAGTGGAACTACTTATAAGGTAGCATGATCAGCGATCACAGAGGAGCAATTCGACAGTTTGAAGTGCAGTTCGATGGTTATCTTTGGAGAGTATAAATAGCAGGAAGGACTTCAGAGTGGGGGACGGAAAAAATCTAAAAGAAAACCAGTCTTACTTTACATATTCCAGTTTTATTTCCTATTCTTTACATTTCTGTACTTTGAGTTCCTGCACTGCACTTCATTTGTAGGAGTAGTTTTCGAGTATATTGCCGCTGTAAATTTCTACGAGGCTGAGATCATTGTAAGTTTTTCATACTAATGAAATGCTTCAATTTATTTAACTGTTATTATGCTCAAATTCTCTTAAGTCAAGCTACCAGTAAGCCACCAGTAAAAGTCCTCTTTATTCGACGCGTGGTTATTGGTTGGTGGTTATTCATTCGATCCAAAAAGGATACTGCCCACCTTTCCATTGTGTTTATTAATTGCTGTCCCATAGCATCTACTAAGCCGCCCCACGGATTGACTGGCTGAGTAGATGGGACACTGGATGGTCCAATTCCTTGGTCTCGTCCACTATTACGAACAAATGGTATTTGCTCTGAAGTATTGGTCTGTTCGACCATGGGTTCCGATAAGATAGGAGTCTCCACAGGATGTGTTATCACATTATCCTCTGGATTGGATATCTCCACCTCTCCTTCCACGCCTTCTTCCAAAAGTTCATTTTCTCCTTGTCTCCTACGTCTAGCCATTTTTTAAAGTGTCCCACTGGGCGTGCCAAAAATATATGTTGGCTTTTTGGCTTTCGAAGGTTATTTTTGTAATTATGAGCATGCCAGCAAGGATCAATCAGTCCTTACAGAATTGTAATTGCCAACCAATTATTCAAACGATTGTGTTGTGGTTCTTTTGGCCACAATAAAGAGGACTTTTACTGGTGGCTTACTGGTAGCTTGACTTAAGAGAATTTGAGCATAAGAACAGTTAAATAAATTGAAGCATTTCATTAGTATGAAAAACTTACAATGATCTCAGCCTCGTAGAAATTTACAGCGGCAATATACTTGAAAACTACTCCTACAAATGAAGTGCAGTGCAGGAACTCAAAGTATAGAAATGTAAAGAACAAGAAATAAAACTGGAATATGTAAAGTAAGACTGGTTTTCTTTTAGATTTTTTCCGTCCCCCACTCTAAAGTCCTTCCTGCTATTTATACTCTCCAAAGATAACCATCGAACTGCACTTCAAACCGTCGAACTGCTCCTCCGTGATCGCTGATCATGCTACCTTATAAGTAGTTCCACTACGCCTTCACTTGCAGTTAGGCTTCCCTCCTATATTTGAATTTGAATGTGAGCAACCGTTGAAGCCACGTCACCGTACATCTCTTTGTTGATTCGCTGCTACTCAGATCTTATAACAACCAATATTAATTGCCACGTGTATGATCAGGATCGAAGACCTGATTGGTCTCCCCATATTACCCTTACTTTGCCACGCGTTGAATTGTCACTGGCTAGCACAAAATATGTAGCCAACAGTATTGTAAGCAAGTTGTCTTGTGTACATATCATTTTAAGGGCAACGTAGTGACGAGGTTCTTGCTAAAGCAGGGTCCAGAAAGTCTAATAGTCATATATTTTCTTGATGCAGGCGGATTGCCAGCAATGGAGGGGTATGCGAAAGGCCTACAGTGCAGTATGGGACATGGCTAACCCACCAGCAGGGGCACTTAACTTCAGGGTCCAAGTAAGTGGCGGTGCAGGGTTGAAATGGGTGCAGCTGAGTAGTGTGATTCCTAGTGAATGGAAAGCTGGGGCTATTTATGACAACCATTCAGCTTACTTAAGCCCTATTAAACTCCTAATCCCAATGAAGACAAATATATCTTAGTATATGCAGAGTAGGCACTGCTTATTAATTATTTCCTAGTAGTTTTGATTAAGTGATTAAGGTAATGTTTGTCTACGGTGTTAAAGCTAGTGCTCTTCACCTTTCTTAATAAAGAATCGGATTGTGTACTACGTTTATTTCACATGCAAATAATGCAGCTAAAAGAATGCGGACCCAACTAACTCTCAACCCTATCCAAACTCTTGGTGACAGTCTGAACACTACGATTTTATGGTTAAAAAATAAGAATTAACAACCTTTTAAATAAAAAGTTTCAAAGGCCAGCTCACAATCAAGCTAATTTGCAAAAGAAACTAAACAAAACGCCGATCGCGTGTAAGAGTAAAGGGTATTGATATTGCAAGCAATTTGTCACTCCTAAGTAACCATCACATTAAACAAATATGAGAAACATAAAGTTGCAATGCAGAAACACTACAAAAAAAAGTCACTTACGTCATAACTCTTCCACAAAATTCACATGTACAAATTCCAAATCATGCAAAATCAGAAAAACATGAAAAAAGTGTCATCATTCCAAACTACAGAAGGTTACCAGGTTAGTGCTTTAGAATTTTCTTCCCAAAATCACTAATTCAGCATGTGTTATCAGAAAACAACTTGACTACTTGAGAAACCACAGTCAAAAAATTGATGTACAGACTAACGTTTGAGCTGCCACTACCTCAGAATATGATACGAATGAACCAACCATTTTATCCTTCTTTCAATTCTCCTCTTGTCTGCTTCCATCAAAAGCAAGGTTTGCCCATCTAAACAAGAACCATAAACAAATCCCTAAAAATTAAGGGATGAGATGTAAAGTTTTTGCATTCATGAATTAGATTCTATATTACTTTAAGCACGAAGAAATTTTATGATTTGTGAGGGCAGCCAGTTCAAGCAAATAGAGCTGAAGTTATTTCTGTACCATGTCCTCCCCAGAGGTTTACGCCACTTTGTGAATTGGCCAGAAGTAATATCATTTTATATCTATAAAGTATGATCATAAATAAAAACCAGTGACAACATGATTTTGGGAAACTATCATAATGATAATGACATAGTTAGATAACTGTTCAAAGTGTTTACATCAAGAAAACATGATCACAGATGAGAGACAAAAATGTTGGAAGAAAGACCCTCAAAGTTACAACATGCAAAAATCAAGACATAATCATATGTTTTAGTTTGATTGAAATAACTAATAATTTCAGAAACAAGAAAGAGGAAGATGATGCACACAGCCAAGCCCCATGGCAAAGTTACAATGCTGCAGGTGTACAGTAGCCTGTAGCCAGTGACAAACACCCATAGTAACCTCTCTGTCAAGGTTGCCTCCAACCCAAATGACAATTTGGAGGTGCAAAGTATTGAGTTACATGTAACTCAATCACAGCTCACATACATACCAACAAGCACAAGGAGATATTGTAAAACATTGTATATTGTAATCTGTTAAGGTCCTGCAATCTTTGTTTATGTAACTGTATGTCATCTTGAAAAGTTTAGTAGTGTTGGGGTGTGTTTCAGTTCATGAAAATGATATTTGTCTGTATGTGTGCATCCATATCTTCTTGTTTCTGTTGAGGCATCCCAAGTACATGCTGAAACTAATTCAATATACAGCCTAGCACAGAGAGTAGATAATAAATCAAGTTCCACAACAAAGTGCCTATTTGGCAGAAATTATAATCAGCTTATTTCAACTTTTAGCTTAATTTAAGCTATTTTGATGTGTTTGGTTTAGCTTATAGCTTATAGCTTATAGCTTTTTGGAAGTCAGAAGTCAGAAATCAGCTTATTCTTTGAGTAGGGCAGGAGATGCTTTAAGAATAAGTCAGAAATCAGCTTATGTTCATAGTTATAAGCTATAAGCTGTTTAGGCATAAGCTATAAGCACTTTCCCACAGCTCTACCAAACAGGGCTAAAGTAGTCAATGAGAACTTACATTCAGACACAAGGAATCTGTACTTCTGGAAAACCCCAAACTTTGTTCCCTGTATCAATACATCCTGCCAATGCACTCTGCAGCACCACAATAGCAGCTCTTCATCTTAATATTTGCATTCAAATCTCGAACCTGATCGACAAAGTAATTATAGTGGTAAGTCAGCTCCTTCAAGGGAGGAATATTTTCTACAGCAAAGAGCATTATGTGGGGTTTACTCTTGTCCCCGTGATCATAGAGGGCATTCTGAGCATAAAGGTTAGGGGAACAACTATGGTTGATGAACCTCCCCACATTCCCACACTGTGCTGCATCGATTGTGAAACGCTCATCCTCCACAACTTCACTAGAACTTAACTGTACAACAAGCTTGAGAGTCAAACGTCCACCAATGAGAGAACAATCACTGAAATTGTGTCCAATATCAAACAAGTATTCTTCATTTTGTCTTTTTTCAGCTTCCTTGTCTTCAAGAAGCTCCCAAATATACTCGCATATAAAACTTCCTGAAGGAATAGAAGTTAGGGATCTAACACCCCAGCCCCTTGACTTCCTTTTAAAGATTTCAAGCTGTATTTTCATGCCATGCTGGCTGACTTTATTATAGCAACAAGGAGGGCATTTGCAAGAAGGACCACACTCATATACCAGAGGCTTTGCTTCAACGATAGCCCCATTGCAGTTGTATGGAATCTTTCCTCCATTATTGAACATACATCAGCATTTTTTAGAGTCCAAGCATCCATCGATACAATCACAACCCTTGGGGAGCAGTAGGGCAGTACCAATCAGCATATTTCATCTCAGTTATATAATTGAATTTGGGTGGTCTCTTATTGTCTATGGTGTTCACAGCACAAATGGGAAGTAACTCTTTCCCTCCTGATATATCACCAACACAAAGACCCTCCTGAATTTTAAATCTTTTTGATTTCTTCACTTATTTCCAAGCAAGCTCTGGTTGGCCTGGAATTCTCTTCAACTTGAACTTAAAAACCAGCTTACCATGTGGCCCTACATCATGCATGTATCTCTCCACTGTATACAAGCCATCATAAGTATATGTTAGAACAATCTTGGCTCTTGCATCTAAGGTAGATAATTTTGTCTCTTTAGAACCACGGATTACCCGAACAAGATTCTTTGCTGATATACTATTTTTCAGAGCCAAGTTCCTCTTTCAAGTTTCTGGTCTTCAGGTTGTTGTTTATCCCAACCAATTATATTTCCTCCATGACCAGTGTATATTAAAACATCAGGGTTGTCCAAATCATCTGCATAACCACCTGAGGCAACAATGCTTGTTGCAATGATCATCCCGTCATGTTTCATATAATCAATACCAGCCTGATAGAGACGATGAATGCCAACAAGAGCAAGCTCCACCTTGTATTGAAACTCATCACCTACATCGACTCCCGGCACTGATCCTATTATCTGTTTGCCTGTGTTTCCTTTAGCCCTGATAATCTGTGTTGCTTTCAAATCAGGCATTCTGCTCAAGTATCCTTGTTTCTTCAAATTTGTTTCTTCTCCTTGAAAGAGCTTCCTACAAATAGCTTGGAATAGATGTTGTGTTTCCCTCACTTTGTTACGAACATTACCATGACTCAAGCTATCAGGACCAAAAGGAGGCAGGCTCACCTGAAAATCATGTGGTCTCTGACCTGCAGGAGAATCTTCATCTTGCTCACATATGGAAAAATCTCCCTTATCCTTGACAACCCGTGCACTTTTATTTTCATATGAACCCTTTCCAGAAGGAAGCAATTTCTTCTTCATATCCCTCTTTTTGGCATTTGTATCTCAAACATCCCTGTCCAATTCTCCAATGCCAATCCTTGCTGTCTTTCTCACCAGACTGCATTCCTCTGTAGTCCTCACTGTCTCTCTTGACAGTGTACCTTGCACAACAGCCTCAACTGGAGCAACTGAAGTCTTGTTTCCCAAGACAATTCTCAAGCACTTTTCCTCAGTCGGACAAATAGCATTCATTCCACAAAAAAGAGGGAATTCACGAATAGTTCTAACCCTTCTCCTAAAATATTTAGCTTTCAGGTTAGTCTCCTTCGAAACATTGCCATCACTAATAGGCCACTCTAGAGGAAACCATGTTTTTGCACCACCTGATGGAACCACTCCATCATCCATAGAAACAATCTCCAACACAATTTTGCTTTCTGGTGCACCCTCACTCTTCACCACAGCCTGAACTTCCACTTCGTGCAACTCCTTTGACAATTCTAGTGCATTATTTTCTAAAGCTTTTGGCAAGCCACTTCCTAGAGGCACAACAACAGGGGACAATTCAGCCCCATTGACCTTCCCAACCGTAACCACTACCTTCCCCAACAAATCATTCAATATGTTGGGCAATTCCAACTTCACCGGACTTTCCACCAATTGATGAGATGATGATTCATTCCCAATTTCAGAAGCTTTGACACAATCACCCTCTGCAACTTTCACCATCTTTTCATCAGCCACCAAAGTCTCTTTATGACCTAATGATGCTACTACCTCAATATCCTGGGGCATCAGATTGATAAATGAAGCATTTTGTCCACACCCAGGTGGAAAATGGCGAACAGCATAAACCTTTCGCTTCTTGTACTTAAGAGAAACACCAGAAGAGGTGCAATAACCATTGTACAATGACCAATTGTTAGAACTCCCATAAAAAAAATCACCATTTGATAAGGAACCCATCCTCCTCAATAACTAGCAAGCAAACTGGCTCTTTGTTGTCGTCAAGAAAAAATGCAGCAAATAGAAGAATATGTGACGAAAAAAATACAACAAATGGAAATCAGTGCAGACAAGCCAATGAATATGGACAGATATGAACGGGAAAGAGAAAATAGACAAAATTCATGAGATGTATCTATACATTAAAGGTACGAGAAGCTGTGAAACTAAACAAATTAGAGTTGAAATGTAACCAACAATAAATTTAGAACACCTAATATGTTAGAAGTTGCAGTTCTGGTCAAGAGAACACTTAGAAAGGACACCAATCAACACAAACTGATTTGTCTTCATGACGGTACTTGAATGGAAAGAGTTCTTGCATACCCATTATTTTTGGTAATAGTGGAAATTTCAAATTTGCCTCGTGGTTTTCCTCTCGTTCATTGAAGGTTTTCCACATAATGTTTGGTGTTCTATGTGGTTATGTGTTTTTTCTTGTCTCCTTAATCCATTGTTGCATTCTTCAGTTCACACTTGATAGTGGTTGGAAGCGTATTTTCCTTAGAGCTAGCCAAACCCAGAACCGAACTGATCTTGGTTGGTTCTCAGTTTTAGACCCAAAACCGAACCAACCCAACCCGAGGAAATTCCAGTTGGATCGGATTGGCCTCGTACGTCTAATTGTGTTGTATAAAGCTTGACCTATTCATTGTTTTATTTTGTTACTATAATGCAAAACAATAGAGACCTATCTAGTATCCACATGAGACTTAGCGATAACCAATAACATTCTATTATATAAAGCATACAACTCATTTGGTGTGAACTTTTGTCATACAATTTTGATTACCAAAAAACTATAACCCTATATTTCGTTCCAAATATTTACTTTTTCCTAGCGGTTATTGTATCGACTAAAAAGTAAAATCAATTACTACCCACTACACAAACACAGACTCTCTCTTCACTCTTACCCACCCATAATCTCCATATTGACAGTTTCAAGTGCATGCGGTGTGCCCAACTAAACTATAAAACTTAAAAAAATTTGTAAAAGCTTTTCAAGGATCGGTTCACGGGTTAGTTCGGGTTACTAGTCACCAACCCCACATAGAGCCAAACCGAATTGGCTGAATTTGAAATTTTCTTGTATATAACTGAACAGAAACCAATGCTAGAATTGTAGAACTAAATCAAGCCAACCAGGCAGGACAGGTTCGGTTCACAGTTTATTTGGTTCTTTTGTGCATCCTTACTTTTCCCAAATGTGAAATAAAACCAATTAGGGTTCAAATGCAACAAAATAAATTACGCTTGGAATTTACCAAACAATAAAAAGATGCCTACCCATTCTGAGAAACAGTTGAAATGCTTTCTAAGGAGAATAAAATACTGTCAGCTAAAATACCATTTGACATTGACAGCATTCCCAACAATTAAAGACAGAAAATTGATTGTTTGGGTAGGGGTGTAAATGAGTCGAGTGGAGCCAAACAATAAGTTGTTCAAGTTTGACTTGAACTTAAAAATTTTCAAAAATTGTTCTAACTTGACTTGCTTACCTTCGAGCTTTTAATTGAATTGGTAATGAGCTAAGTATGAATAGCTTGGGTTTTGTAGTATATAACTAAGGCATCGTTTAGGAAGTTGGCTATTTTAGTTGGCTAGAATACTTGCGTTTGGAAAGATGATTAAAATTTTTTTAGTTGGATGTCATGTTTGTAAGAGAAAAAGTGAAATGGCTATAGATTTGATGTAACATTTTGTCTTATTGGTTATTTTAGCCTATTTTATCTTTTTGTAGATTTTAGCCCAAAAAGCAAAAAATAGCATTTGCCAAACAAAGCCTAAGCCAAGACTGTTAGTAAGTAATTCAAGCTCGATTTAAAAACTTGATGAGTTTTAAAATATATTCCAAATAGACTTGCTTCCGTAAGGAGTCAATCTGAAATGGCATTTGACAAACCGAATATGAGTCGAGCTCAGAGTAGCTTGATTCATATTATGGCCTACGTTTTGGTGGCTAAAAAACGTGTGTAAATTATTATTTTTTTAAATGAAAATGGAAATTTATATATAAAAATTATATTTTTTAAAAAATAAATAAATAAAAGAAGGAAAATGGTGCTGAGAAACAAGTGATTTACGTGAAAACAACAATGGCAAAGAGAACCGAGACAATTCATGCCCAGTATTGATGCATCCTAAGTAAGCGAAGACACAAATTTAACAATATCCAGTTCCAACCTAATTTGAAATGACTCATAACCCATCAAATAGACCACCAATCAACAATAAACATGAGAAATTAATTGTTTGGAAGCTGAGAAAGTAAAGAAAGCTTAAACTACACTACAAAAATCTGCACTTTTAGCGATCACTTTCCGCGACCAATATAAAAGTTGGTAGCTAAAAGTTACCTTTTGGCGACCAAATATTTGTTAGTCGCGAATGATCATTATTTTTAGCGACCAATATGAGTTGGTCGCAGAAGGTCATATTTTGGCGACCAAAAAATGAGTTGGTTGCAGAAAGTGATATGCTTTTGGCGACCAACTATAAATTTGGTCGCGGAAGGTCACATTTTGGCGACCAAAAAATAAGTTGGTCACGGAAGATCAAAAATACGTTGGTTGTGGAATTGGCGACCAAAATTTTAATCCCCAAAAACTTATTTTCACAAACCAAAAAATACTTAGTTGCCGTTTATTGAGTTTTGGCTACTAAAATAATTTAGTCGCTGAATGGAAAATAAAAAAAAAAATAAAAAAATTTCTTTGGCGACCAAAGCCAAAAACTTATTTCAGCAACTAAAAACAATCAGTCGCCAAATTAATACTTTTAGCGACTAATATTTTAGTCGCCGTTGATTGAGATTTGGCGACTAAAAAGGTTTGTTGGCGAAGGTACCTTTTCTGTGACTAATCTAGTCTTTTCGTTGCCAAATATTAATGAAATTCTTTTACTTTTGATCTTTGCCGACCAAAAATGTGGTCGGCAAATACTTATTTTTAGTGACCAAAAAACAGTTAGTCAACAATAAAGTTAAACAATTTCAAAAGACACAGATTTATTTTTTTTTTGTGGGAATACTCTCACATCACCGCCCAATTTATTAGTTATGATTTATTTTATTTTTTTCATATATTCTATCAATATGTACATACACCCAAACAAGTTCAGTCTCTTGCTCTCTCTGTCTCTCTCTCTCTTCACAAACTCACCATCGTTGATTCACCGTTCACAGTCACCGTCGGTCTTCCACCATCGTTCACCCTCGAGCTTCCACTGTCGCGCATTATTACATCGCCACTGCCGCTCGCATTGCTTCGCTTCAACATTGAGGTTTTTCTCTTCCTCTCTCTATTTCTCTTCTTTTCTTTATCTTTGTCCCTCTCTCTCTCTGTTTCTCTATTTCCCCATTTCCCTCCACCTTATTTTCAGTGAAACTGGGCTGAAGCCCGTCTGGACGCTCAGCAAGATTCAACTTAGCCAACTCTAAACCTCTCAACTCACACACATTCACCTCGTTCACCATATATATTTATCATCTTCTCCAAAACAGCTCTCACAGGTCTGGGGTTTCTTGCAGCTATGCAACAATGGTAATCTCTCTCTCTCTCTCTCTCTCTCTCTCTCTCTATCTCTATCTCTATCTCTATCTCTATCTCTATCTCTATCTCTATATATACAAATATATGTGTAGGGGCTTATAGAAATGGATGAATGGAAACAGGGGAAGGGAACATGGAGTTTTGGTAAGAGAAGGAACAAGATCCACATCCTCTATGTGAGGTGTGGCCGCCGTAGCTTTCATCTCCGGAAGAGCCGATGCTCTACTTGTGCTTTCCCTGTTGCCCGTAAGAGGACATGTAAGCCCTTTCTATCTCTTTCTCTCTCTCTCTCTCTCTATATATATATATATATATACTCCACTACAAGAAAATACACAATTGGCGACCACTTTTTCCGACTAAAAATATTTTGGTTGCCAAAAGTAGTGGAATTGGCGACCAAAAATTATGTTAGTCGGTAAAAGTACAATATTTAGCTACTAAATTTTTTTAGTCGGGGTATATTAATTTTTGGCGACTAAAAAAAAAATAGTTGCTAAAAATCTCACAATTGGCGACTAAAAAAAATTTAGTCGCTAAATTTGTCACAATTGGCGACTAAAAAAATATTTTGGTCGCGGTATATATAGTTTTGGCAACTAAAATATTTTAGTCGCTGAAAGAAAAATAAAAAATTATTTTTTATCTTTCGCGACCAAAAGTTTGGTCGGCAAAACTTTAATTTCAGCGACTAAAAATTATTTTGGTCGCGGTATATATAGTTTTGGCAACTAAAATATTTTAGTCGCTGAAAGAAAAATAAAAAACTATTTTTTATCTTTCGTGACCAAAAGTTTGGTCGGCAAAACTTTAATTTCAGCCACTAAAAATTATTTTGGTCGCGGTATATATAGTTTTGGCAACTAAAATATTTTAGTCGCTGAAAGAAAAATAAAAAACTATTTTTTATCTTTCGCGACCAAAAGTTTGGTCGGCAAAACTTTAATTTCAGCGACTAAAAATTATTTTGGTCGCGGTATATATAGTTTTTGCAACTAAAATATTTTAGTTGCTGAAAGAAAAATAAAAAACTATTTTTTATCTTTCGCGACCAAAAGTTTGGTCGGCAAAACTTTAATTTCAGCGACTAAAAATTATTTTGGTCGCGGTATATATAGTTTTTGCAACTAAAATATTTTAGTCGCTGAAAGAAAAATAAAAAATTATTTTTTATCTTTCGCGACCAAAAGTTTTGTCGGCAAAACTTTAATTTCAGCGACTAAAAATTATTTTGGTCGCGGTATATATAGTTTTTGCAACTAAAATATTTTAGTCGCTGAAAGAAAAATAAAAAACTATTTTTTATCTTTCGCGACCAAAAGTTTGGTCGGCAAAACCTTAATTTCAGCGACTAAAAATTATTTTGGTCGCGGTATATATAGTTTTGGCAACTAAAATATTTTAGTCGCAGAAAGAAAAATAAAAAATTATTTTTTATCTTTCGCAACCAAAAGTTTGATCAGCAAAACCTTAATTTCAGTGACTAAAAATTATTTTGGTCGCGATATATATAGTTTTGGCAACTAAAATATTTTCGTCGCTGAAAGAAATATAAAAAATTATTTTTTATCTTTCGCGACCAAAAGTTTGGTCGGCAAAACCTTAATTTCAGCGACTAAAAATTATTTTGGTCGCGGTATATATAGTTTTGACATAAAAAATATTTTCCTCTCTGAAAGAAAAATAAAAATTTACTTTCACTCGTCACTCTTTCTCTCTCTTTCTATCTATCGTCTCTCTTTTTCTCTCTGTGTCTCTATCTCTGTCTCTCTTCTCTTTCTCTCTCTTTCACTCATCACTTTTCTCGGTCTGTCTGTCTCTCTCTGTGTCTCTATTTTTGTCTCTGTCTCTCTCTCTCTCTCTCTGTGTCTCTCGCTCATCTCTCTTTTCTCTATCTCTCTCATCTCTCGTCTCTCTTCTCTTTATCTCTCTCGCTCATCTCTCCCTGTATCTCTCTCGTTTATCTTTTTCACTTTTTTTTCTCTCTCTCTCTTTGTCTGTCTCTTTTCACCCATTTTTTCATCTTCCTCTCTCTATTCTCTTTCTCTCTCTTACTCATCACTCTTCTCTCTCTGTCTGTTTGTCTATCTGTCTGTCTCTCTCTTTCTGTGTCTCTCACCCATCTATCTCTTGTCTCCTTTCTGTATCTCTCTCTGTCTCTTTCGTTCATCTCTCTTGTCTCTATCTCTCTTGTTCTTCTCTCTTCTCTCGCTCTCTCTCATCTCTCTTTTCTCTCTGTCTCTACTGCTCATCTCTCTCTTATTTCTATCTCTCTCTCGTTCATCTCTCTTCTCTCTATGTCTCTCTCACTCATCTCTCTTATCTCTATCTCTCTCTCTGTCTATCTCGTTCATCTCTCCTCTCTCTCTGTCTCTTTTTATGACTCTCACTCTCTATCCCTTTCTCTCTTTGTCTCTCTCTCTTTATCTCTCTTCTTTTTCTCTCTCTCACTCATCTCTCTTCTCTATCTGTCTGTCTTTGTCTCTTTTTCTCTCTGTCTCTCGCTCATCTCTCTTCTCTCTATCTCCCTCATCTTTTTTCTTTCTTTATCTCTCTCACTCATCTCCCTTCTCTTTATCTCTCTCTCTGTCTCTCTCACTCATCTTTTTTCTCTCTCTATCTCTCTCTTTTTCTATGTTTTTCTCTCGATCATCTGTTTTCGCTCTCCTTCTCTTTCTTTCTTTGTCTATTTGTTACTCATCTTTTGTTTCTCTCTGTCTCTGTCTCTATCTCTTTCTTTCCATGTCTCTCTCTCTCTCTCTCTCTCTCTCTTTCTCTCTATGTCTCTCTCTCACTCATCACTCTTCTCTATCTCTTTCTCTCTCTATTATTTATTATTATAATTTTACTTTTTATTTATTATCATTTTGGAGGGATTTTTAAATTAATTTGGCGAGGAACTCTAGAGGGATTTCAAACACACTAAAATGAGTTAGGGCTTAAACACGTCTCTCTCTCTACCATCGATTCTCTCGCGCCTCTGTCTCTCTCATTCCATCACTCTCTCTTTCTTTTCACCCATTTTGTCATCTTCCTCTCTCTCTTCTATTTCTCTCTCTTACTCATCACTCTTCTCTGTCTGTCTGTCTCTCTCTCTCTCTCTCTCCCTGTGTCTCTCACTTATCTATGTCTTTTCTCATATATTTTCTCTCTCTGTCTGTTTTGTTCATCTCTCTTCTCTCTATCTCTCTTGTTCATCTCTCTCCTCTCGCTTTCTCTTATCTCTCTTTCTCTCTCTGTCTCTCTCGCTCATCTCACTTCTCTCTATCTCTCTCTCTCTGTCTCTCTCGTTCATCTCTCTTCTTTCTATGTCTCTCTCGCTCATCTCTCTTCTCTCTATCTCTCTATCTGTCTCTCTCGTTCATCTCTCATCTCTCTATGTCTCTCTCGCTCATCTCTCTTCTCTCGGTCTCTCTCTCTGTCTCTCTCATTCATCTCTCCTCTCTCTTTGTCTCTTTTTCTGTCTCTCACTCTCTATCTCTTTCTCTCTTTGTCTCTCTATCTCTCTCTCACTATCTACTACTACTATTACCTCTCATCTACCATCGCCACTCTATCTCCTTTACCACTACCACAACTTTACCACTAATCTCCTTCGCCATCACCACCACCACCACCACCACCAGCACCTCATATCCACCACATTCACCACTACTGTCGCTTCCTCTCATCTACTACAAAAAATTAGTTCTTGATTTTTAGTATAAAAAAAAAATCGGCCACAAAAAAATATTTTTAATTGACCATAAAAAATAATTTTATTTTAACAAAAAATATTTTTCATTGAAATATTACCCCTACTTCTACCAAATAAAAAAAAATTCATTAAAAAAAATGAAAAAAAATTTCCCCATTTTTTTCACTGACCCGCCTGCCCAAACTAATTTCCCCCCCTTTTACCGTCTTTCCCCCCCTCCCCTTTTTCATTTCCTTTCAGGTTTGCAGAGCCCCTATTTCGAAATAACACGTCTCTCTCTCTCTCTCTCACGGAGGCGAGCGACGAGCGGCGAATTTTGGTTCGAGTTATGAGCTCCGAAGCTGCTTCTTCAAAGCTTCTTCACCAATTGCTGGGACCAGAAAATGTGCAGCGTTGATGTCTGGGTTGTCCTCTGTTACTTCACCAACGATTTCATCGTTCAACAAGGTTCCAATCAGCTCAATCTCTGTTTTTCTTTGTTAAAAAATGGTTTTGATTTTTCGGTTTTTGTTTTTTTGTGCGATTCTAATTTCTATCTATGTGGGTTTTGACTGTTACTTTGTTGGGTATGGTTGGGTTTGGCTGATCATCACTGGCCGAGCTCCTGCTTTGCCTTTGTGGGCTGTGAGTATCATCATCCATTCGATTCGGTTCTATCTTTGCATCTATCTTCTTTCTTTTTTGATGACTTTTTTTTTTGTTCTTCTTTTCACTTTTCACTTCACTTTTCCTATTTGTCTTCTTTCAGATCATGTTAGGTAGAATAGCGATTTGGGTTGTTGCTAGTCTTGCAAGATTCAATATTGTTATTTGTTTTTTTATCTGAATCTTCAAAGCACGTTTTGTGATTACTGTGTGGAATATTCATGTTCATGATTCCTAGTTATCCCAACTATTTGGAATTGATCATGGTCTAGTGATCTGTTCTGAATTGAATCAGATTCTGTAATTGATCTTAATTTTTGAATCTATGCATCTGTTGCACAAGTTGCTGTATTTATTGATTCAGATTCCTAGTTATCCCAAAATTGTAATATTGTAGAGAGTTTCACAAATGATTCAACATTAGGGTGAAAAGGGTTTAACAATTTATTGGTAAACTTTTTTCTGTATTTTCTGAGGTGAGCTAGCTTGCCATATCATGAACCTATTGGTTGTTCTGTTGGCTTGTCTATTCATCATGATCTGAACTTGCTGATTGCAAGACTAAGTGAGTTTAATTTGCAGGACCACGTGATTCTGCTATATCAATGTGTTCCACATGTATATGTATCTTTTCTACCTCTTTTGTATTTTTGTGTTAATTCAATATATATATGTAATATGCACCTCAATTAGGAGAACAGATGCGCAAGCTTTTTTTTGTGTGTGTGTGATAGTATTGTACTTACTGTTTTGGATTTTCACTATCAAAAACTCAGATTTTTCCCAAGAGTACTGGATGCAAATATGATATCACAGGTTTGTTTGTTATCTCTCTTGACATTTTGTTCTCATTTTTTTTTTTTCGTGCTGGACGAAACTAAAATATTATATATATATATATATATATATTTCCTTCTCTCTAGGTCCTAGAAACCCTTCTCACATTGCTTTTACCCTTCCATTGTGTTATGAGAGTGTTTAATTAGGCACTTCATTCTTAATTTTCTTAACATACAGAATCATTCTTGTAATGGTATGATACAAGAGTACTGCAGCTCCCTTGAGATGTTTTTCCGTTAAATAATCCTTTGAATTTGTTATGTCAGTGTGCATCTGCAGTTGATAATTTGGCTACTTATTATTTCAAGCACATAACGGTTGGAGAGCCCCCCACTACACCAGCTGCTCTTAATCTTGCTCGGCATGTTGCAGGTCGCCCTGGTGTGTTTCCTGAAGTAAGTTGCTTCTTCTTTTTCTTCTTTTTTTATAAGTAGTTAATTGATTTCTCTTCATTTGAAATGCATATTATCAGCTTAAATATTCTAATGACAATTGAGAACCATAGGGTTTGGTTTGTCATAATGCCGACAGTGAATGGTGTCATATCAAATATAATTATGATAAATGATAATAAATTGGAGGTGATGCAATATTGTTTACATTGGTGACATTTTATTTATAATTTTCAATACTTTTGTATAATGTGCTTGGCTCACTTTATGCGAGATGATCCTTTGTGAAATGAGAAATTGTTCTTATTTTTCCTTCTCTTTTTCTTGGCACAATAATTTTCAGAACAATATCATGAGGGATTACACACATCAGTTTGACCTTTGGTAGAATGCATTAGATGGGCATTCTTTATGGAGGAACGATATTTTATGGTTTTTAAATGTAACAAAAAACCATTGATTCATCTCATCTGATCACACAAATTTCTTTCATAAATGTGTGATTTGGATCCAAATTTCCTTTGATACATCTCATCTGATCACACAAAAATTTAGAAGCACTTCATTTTGTTCACTGATGAGTGAAAAATTGTATGTGTCTTGCTTTTAATATTTTTTGTTCTTCTTTGTTAATATTCATGCCATATTTATCTAAATTCTTGATATACATGCCATCTCTCTCTCTCTCCTTTTTGTTATTGCTGATTATTTATTTTGTTACTTAACTAGATATTGAATACCCTCTTTGAGATTGTCCTATTTGAGGACTGTGGCAACCAGTGGAGCCTTAGCAGACCAATGTTGAGCTTGATACTTATAAGTGAAGAGGTAATAGTTGAAACTGCAAATTTTGAACAAACTAAACAGTAGTCTTAAAAGGGGTTGGAATCTAAATTGTGGGATTTGTCAAACTGCAAATTTTGGAGCTGATTTTATGTGAGTTTGAAATATAGAATGAGATCATGTAGAAGCAAGATGAACCTGACATCATCAATTGAGTATATTGGAAGCACACCCATTTGACTGGCACAGCAACTATGTGTGACTAAATATATGCTCTCATGTGCACAAAAACTTGTGGAAAGGTTACCTACTTTTGCTGCTAAAAAGTGTATAATTGATGTGTGAAGCCATAATGAACATTGAATTTAAATTATGCTTTGAACATAACCTCACGCCTCTATCATCAGTCGTGCATGAAGTGTTTATGTTCATAGTGCAATGAACCATTTGGTTTGGACGAGAATCAACGTGTAACCTTTCCTCTAGTGATTTGACTGGGGAAATAGCTCCTGCTCTGTTTGGTCTCAAATCATTGAAGTATTTGTAAGTATTTTCTTCTTCACCAATGCAACTCTAACTATCTAAGCATTTTAAAATTACATGTTCCAGTTTTGGCAACAACAGGAGGAAAACTTATGGCATTCCCTAAAAGAAAAAATAAATTAACTTATACTTTATTTCTCATTTCTCTTTCATTTTCTTTGCCCTCTACAAAAACATCCCAATAGGAACAAAAAGATTTATATGGGAAGGATTCCCTCTCATGATATTGGTAACCAGCAATATAGCTTGTTTGTTTGTAGGGATTTATCATACAAGACCTCAAACAAGTCATTCTTGGAAACAAATGCTAATGGGGGCGATGAGGCCGGAACAGAGGAAGAGCAAGCAGCATTCATGAAGGAGCTGGAAACTTTCCACAAAGTGAGGTGCTTGGAATTCAAACCCCCAAGATTTTATGGAGAGCCATTAAATTGCCTCAAGTGAGTTATGAGTGACCCTAATTGTCAAATTTGCTTGCTTTAATTTTTTGGGTGCTTCCTAATTTGCACTAATGTTTCTTGTATATGTGAGTTAGGTTATGGAGAGCAGTCATCAGACTTGGTGGGTATGATACCGCTATATATCAATATATAGGTTGATAGTATTTGGTATTAATTGATATATAACCGTATCACCGATATTGATATATATTTCAATACTGTTATTTAAAACCATGCTCTTGTCTGGTTTTACAAGAAAATTTGATTTGCCCTTTTTAATTTTGTATTCAATAATATTACAAACCCAGATTTAACTATCCAAAAATTACCCATAATTATCAGTTTGTGGTTGAAATTTATTCTATACATGAACCCTACCCTAAAAAAATTTAATTTCCCCCACACAATCACTCATTCATAATTTTCTAGGTGGATATATCTGGGTCCCTAGCTTTTTTGTTTTGTATTTACTCATGGTATTGACAGGGTTAATAATGCCATTTGTTATGTTAAAAACCGAGTTGATGATTGGTCTCTTTCTGAACAAACTGCTTTCTCTTATGCTTAGCCTGGTCCGGATTCCATTGGAATCGTTGCTATTTCTCATGGTTGCACTGGTGTGGCAGCGCGTGCTTGCGACCTGGTGGGTTTAGAGCCTACAAGGGTACGATAGTCTCCCCCTTTTTTCTTCTTTTTTGTAGTAGTTGTGGAGTTTATGTGAAGCATTTATCGGTTATGCTTCGCTACTTCCAGGTTGCAGAAATCCTTAAGGATCGGCCTTCGTGGTATCGCGATTGCCGAGCTGTGGATGTTCTAAATGTGCTGCCTACCGCTAATGGTGGAACCATTGAGCTGCTTTACATGCAGGTAGTATTAATTGTTCTATTCTCATATTGTATGATGGAGTACTTGTGTTATGATATAACTGCTTAATGGAATTTGAAATATTTGCTGATTTCTTAGCTCTACGCGCCAACAACTTTGGCACCTGCTCGTGATTTCTGCTTGTTACGCTATACTTCTGTTATGGAGGATGGCAGTCTCGTGGTAAGTGGTTCTTCAAGTTTATTAATTCAATGTTTATTCAATTGTAGTCCATCTAGCTATTGTTCCTAGTCTGCTGCTTGGGTCTCCAACCAATCACCTTTTTGTTGTTGAATGGCCCTAATGAAATACTCAGGTGTGTGAAAGATCACTTAGTATGGTTTGGTCTATCCCTTGTAGTTTGACGAAACAGGTTTCCCAGAAATTTTAGTTTGACGAACTTATTTCCATTTTATCATGTGCACTATCTTTTACTATGGTCTGGTCTATCCCTTGTAGTTTATCTACTAGTTACATACATTAACCCTGATGCTGAATGGAATCTTAGAATATTATAACTACTGGCTCCATTTCATAAATTTATTGGGAAAAATTCCAAGTACTTGGATTTGTGCACTTATTTTTGATGGGGGGAATAAACTATTATTTTATTGACACATTTTGCCTATAGTATCAAGTTTGATGAAGTCAATAATATTAACAACTTTCATTTTATCATTTTCATTATCTTTTACCATGGTGTGGAATGAGAGTAGTTTTTGTTTTATTACATCAATTGATTGGTCCATGGACATGAGCAGTATAATTTTGTCATCTAAGCTTCTCCACTATCAAAAATTTATTTGTAAATGATATGGAGCATGATTTGTTGTCATCTGGCCTGCTTTGGTATCGCACACTTGTTGAGATATTTCTCTCAATATCAAATCTGTGACAATCTAAATTGAACTGATGGTAAAAACAATAGTAACCAATGTTTTATTGGTCAATACTTCAAGTAAGGATATTGTGGTGCATGGTAAACTAGGAAATCTGCTAATATGCAGTAGCGAGATGGTGCATTTAACACTAAAATTTGCTTCATCAATTTCTGTAAGTCAATGGATAAGTGTGCTTTTGTGACCTAATTTGATGGCAAAATCTTTTTAGGTTGACATTTTTATAGGACCTGCAGATGTGCATGTGATAGCATATTTTTAATAGAAAAAAATTGTATGATAGAACAAATCCACATATACATGGCATAAATATGATTGTCCAACCAACTTTCTTTTTGTTCTGTGCTCAGGGTCAAATATTTTGGATTCTATTGTTAATTCAATAGTAACTTTGCTTTTTATTTATTTATTTATTTATTATTAATTTTTAATACACTCTTCCCCACTGCATGCACACACAACATATAAAAAAGGACAAAAGTCAGCAATCCTAATTGTTGAGAAGGAACTAAAAGGACAGAGTAACATATTAGGGCTTGTTTTTTGTTGGTAAATATGCAATATATTGTTTGAGAAGGAACTAAAAGGACAGAGTAACGTAAAAGGACAGAGTAACGAATCATGTATATTAATTAGGTGGTAGTAAACATATATTGTTGACAAGAAACACATTGAAAACATAATGAGAAACAAGATCTTGAAAACTATATATGTTTCTCATTATGTTTTCAATGTGTTTCTGAATTTGAAGGCAATCACCTAATTAACTGTGATGATTCAAATTTGTTCATTTCAGCTTTAGCTTTCTTTTTATTCCCACTTATTTTTTCCTACTTTTCTTAGGTGTTATATCTTTGTTGGAGGTTATAATAGTAAAGTGATGATATTGTTTTAAGTTGTGTGTAATGTTGGTTATCTCACCAAACAAATCGATGTTCAGTGTCCACAGCATTAAGGGAACAATATGGCGAAGGGTCATGTTGTGCATTTATTTTATATATAGGATCTGAATTGCCTCTAGTTTAGATTTGAATTGGAGGATATTAATTGTGGTATAGTCATCATCAAATGTTTGTAATGTAATCATATAAATTTTTTGCCATATGGTTAATTTTTTTTTATGAGAATACTTCATTTTGGATATGTTTCTAGATTCTAACTTTTCTTATTTTATTTGTAGGTGACTTCCAAAAACGATCAAGCACAAGGCTGATGCTTCAAAACCATATATATTCCTTCCTGTTGTAGAATTTTTTTTGGATTCCTTCATTGATTTTCCTTTTAATTTTTGTTCAATTACTTACTGGTTTTCAATGGGTCGATGTTTAAAACTTGTCTCAATTAATGTTTTGAATGGAATGATTGTAAAGTTTGGGATTGAGTAGGAAAATATGATGAATTTTAATGTTATATTTAGGTTGGGTTGAATGAATTTTGTTCAATATTGGATTGAATGTTTATAAACAAAAATTGATTGTTCAAAAAAAAAAATTTGGATTGAATGTTGGATTGTGTCGAATGTTAATGAATTATGTATTGTGTCGAATGTTAATGATTCAGTTGATTTGTATGATGCTTTAAAATTATAGGTTTATTATGGATTGAATGAATTATTAGGAATTACAGGTGTATTGTTTTCTTGCTTTTGGCGACCAATTTATTAATCGCGACAAATAAATAATTTTTTTTCGTAAAAAATGACAATTGCCGACCAAGAGTTTTGGTCGCAAAAAATACATCTATTGCCGACCAAAACAACACTTGGTCGTGGAATCTCACTTTTGCCAACCAAAAGTTTTGGTCACGAAAAGTAACAAATAGCGACCAAATTTTTTGGTCGTAGAAACTATTATTTAGCGACGAAGAAGTTTTGGTCGTGGAATGTAATTTTTGCCGACCAATTTTGTTGGTCGTTGAAAGTAATTTTTGCCGACCAATTTTGTTGGTAGTTGAAAGTAATTTTTGCCGACCAAATTAGCGACTAACATGTATGGTCGTTGAATGTAATTTTTGCCGACCAAAGTCTTTTCACGACTAAATAGGTTAGTCGCGATAATTATATGTTTAGCGACCAACAATTTAGTCGCCAAATAGAACGTTTTGCGGACTAAAAATCTTTTTAGTCGCTAATTACTTTCCGCGACCCTCAATTGCCGACCAACTTGGTGACCAAAAAAATTGGTCGGGAATATGTTTTGCCGACCAAAAATGGACTTTTAGCGACCAATTTTTTGGTCGGCAAATGTGTTAATTCTTGTAGTTCTCGTTGGTTGTATTGATCTAATGTGGGCATATTTTCAGATCACCGGAGTATGAAGGCGATCCAAAGGAAGACGCCTGGGATAGGTCAGATGAGGTACCTCCGTAACGTACCTCGCAGATTCAAGAGTAGGTTCAGAGAAGGTGATACCTCCCACCCCCTTACATTTTTCAATAGGGTTAATTTCATTTTTATATGTATGGTGTGGTTAATTTTTGTATTCATCTTTAAACTATTAATTAATTTCATTCATTTTGTTCTTAAAGTTTCTAATTTTAGATAATATGATCAATTCGAGATTGTTGATACTGTTTTCTAAATGTTATTGTTTCTTTTCTCTTTGTTTTCAATTTCTAAGTAGCTAATTTCGAATTAGATTTCGATTTCGATTTAGATTTCTTTCAATCTTGTTTCAATTCTCTTGTTTTGTTTTCATCAATAACTTCCATTCATTTCAATGGAATCTTCGTCGTCAAATATAATCATATCTCCTTCTGTTTGCTTCATGATCCAGGAATCATGGTTTTTGTTTTGCTACAGTTTTGGCTCTTGAGGCTACAAGTTTCCAATTATGTAGTGAGGTGTTTGTGGCAAGGTCTTAGAAAAGGATTTTGGGGTATCATTTTGTTTTGTGTGTGCTTACCTTTGGAAGTGTTAAATAGATTGTCCTTTTAAAGCTGCTATGTTGTGTCATTTTGTATTATGTTATTTACATTTTCCTGTGTGTGTTGCATTTTTTTATATCAATTTTTTAGTTAATTTTGATGATTGAACATATGATTAAGCTTGTGCTTGTTGAAAACCCTAATGAGTGAATGTTTGAAGGGATGGCCTTAAATCATGCTCTCCAGACAATGAAAAAAATGAAAACTGATATACATATATATATATATATTGTTGTTTGTTCTGTGTGGATGATGGAAAAGTTGTAACCATTTGAAGGAGAATTTTGGTTGGATGCGTGCTTTAAATTTTTCTTGGAGGCAATTAGATATGGGGTATGGGGAAAGTTGAAGGACACAATGTTGATGGACCAGCGTTTGTGTCCATTGATGGTATTGTTAGTGTTGAGCATCACAATTACTCTGTCTGGTGTTTGGGGAGGAGGTAGGATGTAACCTTGTCGGGCCTTGACCTTTACGCTTTGATTCACCTTGGCTTCTACATCGTTTCAAAGAGGGCCGGTGGGTGGAATTGTTGGGAGAGATCTTTTAGGATGGTTAGGGTAGTAATTGAGAATGGCTAAACCATTTGGAGTTCTGCTATTCTGGCTAACCACTTTTGAACTTGCCCAGTAATTTCTTAAAGGGTCTTGATCGGCTTTTATTAAAACAGAGTATTAAGAATATAATCTGATTTTTCAAATTTAATCAGCAAAAGAATATTAAGAATATAATCTGACGTTCTCTGTCCTTCCTAGCTAAAATGCTTCCATTTGTCATTTGATTCTCCTGTATTCTTGTTCAATATCATGGGATTTTATTGAACCTGACTTCTGTGTATTAGAACCTGTTGTTGAATAAGGGATTGAGATCTCCTTGAATGGTTGTTGACTGGCTGATTCTATTCATGGTTTTTATGTTTTTGTGTGCAACAAATGGAAACGATTCTTCTCTCAAATTTTCATAAACAGTGTGCCTCTTCTAATTTGATAGTTTCTTAGTTTCTTTTCCCCATGGTAAGCAATAAATTAGATTTTGACATTAACTTTTATAAATGTTATAATTTCTCATTCCAATTGGACCAAATTTTGACATTAACTTATATATATAAAGAAAGCCCGGTAATCCAAGAAGACATTCGGCCCAAACTCCACATATAAAATTTGATGAAACTCCTTTAATTTGATAAAAAATTTAACTCTCCGTTCATTTGATATCGATTTGCCGAAATGGTTGGAGCTGGGTATAAGGTAATATACCCACTTGTCTGCTTTTTGTTATGGGTATAAGGTAATATATTGGAAAGCTTTCAAGGAGCTACATTGCTTTATATTTTTTTAACATGCTCATACCACAAAGATTAGCAGAAGAATGTAATCTATTATTGTGCTCCTATTGGAAGAATTGCAGTGGATGGCATGGAAAAGATTTCTAGCATTCAAAAAGTAAGAACCATAACCAATCTCCCTTTTATTGGCATAATATTACACTTGAACTAGATGAATTTTAGGCTTTGAATATATTTGGAGGTAATGCCTTTCACTCATGCATTATCTAGTAAGAGTTCTTGAAATTAAGAAAGTTGTATCCCTCAGAAATAAGGGGGTTCTTGGAAAGTTTGGTGGGGAAAATTTTCATATTAAGCGATTTTTTCTTTCAATGCATTTTTCTTTTTGGGCACTTACAAATCAATCCCATTAATTAGATTTATTTATTTACAAGTCCTAACTGATAAATTTATTACTGTAAATTTATTCATAAAAATAAGAGAAACTGATAAATTTATCAATAAAACTTAATGGGTAATAAGTTCTAAAAGTAGGACATATTGGTAATTTATCCTTTTTTATTAAGAATTGGGGAAATTATTTTAGATCTTGCCAGAATATATGTTTCCTATAAAAAAGTGGGAATGAAAAAATGTTTAGCGACTAAAATATTTTGATCACAAATAATAACATATACCGACCAAAAATTAATTTTGTCGCCAAAGGGGTGAAAATTTTAGAGGGAAGAGCCATGATAGAAACCCCTCCATTCACCACCCCCACAACCCCCCCCCACAGACACGTGGCGGGTGGTGATTGGAGGAGTAGGAAAAAAAGAAAAAAAAAGAAAAAGAAAATGTAACCAATAAGAGAGAGAGGGGGGGTCAAAGGGGGTGGGAGAAAAAGGGGGCATGAAACATTTTTGAACCATTTAATTGCCCCCACATGTTCTATGTTTAAACCAGTCAGATTGTTCTCTCTCATACAGATTCTCCTTCACCACCAAACCTCACCCCATCTCACCTCACTCTGTGACTTAGGGCTTAAAAACATGTTCGTCTCTCTCTTGCTCTGTGACTTTCTCAGTCGGCGACTGTCTCTGTCTCTCGCATCTACCCAGCTCCGATTCTCTCTCTCTCTCTCTCTCTCTCGCTTTTGTCTCCATCGCTGTTGGTACAGGAGCACCATCGGCATCGACGCCCGTCGCACATGAGGACCATCGCAAACCAACAGCCTATATCATCTTATCTCATTGTCAAGATCCATCATTGGGGCACTAGCCAAGGTATGTCCTCTCGGTTTCTCTCTCTCTCTCTCTCTATATATATATATATATATATATCTCTATATCTCTATCTTTGTTCCCCTAATTTCGGCCTCTAGGGTTTTTTTTCTTCTTTCATCTGCATACCTTCTTCACGCAAACCTACCCCTAAATCAACCCAGCCACCGCCATTCATATAGTGGGCAAATGGTTTCCTTCACTCTTCCCGTCTTTACCTCCATATCTGCAAAATCCATTCTTGAAACCCCTCCTCAAACCTTCATTTCCTAAACAATTGAAAGCACCAAATATTTATTTTAAATGTGGTATTAAAAGCATGATCTGAGATTAAACATTTTGATTTAATTGCCTTGTATTTGTATGAAGTTGGGTTTGCTTTGAAACTGTGTAACAAAGCTGATGCTAAGATTTAGAGCCCTCAGAGTCAATAATTAAGCTAAGCATGTTAACCTTAATTTTCCCAAATGGTGATGGTTTCCTAACAATCAGAGTCAATAATTAAGCTAAGCACTTGTCTTGTGAACAACTTAACATTGCTTGCTTTGTTTCATCTATTTATGTTTTGGAAACAGGGCTGTGAACTGGCCCAAGTAAAAAAAGGAAAAAAAAAAGAAAAAGAAAAAAAAGAGAGAAGAAAGTAATGAAACATTCTAACATTAACTACCTAAATCTTGTAGGGTTCTTGCACTGTATCCGTTTCAACGCACCAATACTATAGCGATCCCGGATTTACCCTTGTTGTATAGTGATCCGGACATGTGTCCGTGGATGTTGGTAGTTGTTCATTATCTTGTTTACATCCTTTCTTACGTTGTATTTGAGTTATAGGATGTGTTGAGCGGGTTTGTTACAGGTTGGTTGAGTTTAGAAACCAAAACTAGTTGCCCAGATTTTTGGCCTGTACGCTCGAGCGGAGGTGTTGGCGCTCGAGCGTAGATTACGTCCATCCAGTATCTTGTTGTGCAGTGTTGTGAGCTCGAGCGTAGGGTTGGGAGCTCGAGCGGAGTCCTGGTTCTGCAAAAGTGCTGGGCGAGTGCATTCTGCGCTCGAGCGGGAGGTTGGCCGCTCGAGCGGACGTCTGTGAGTGGACGCTCGAGCGGGGTGTTTTACGCTCGAGCGGAAGACTGGGTTTAAGTCCCGAAATTGTGACTTTTCAAATCACTTTTGCTTTCTCTTCTCTCTCTTACTTTTCCAAAATCACCATTGTTGAGCCTCTCACTCTAGATACTACCTTCTCTCTAGGTTTTGATCTAGTAGGAGTGATTTACTCACCTTTGGCCTTTACAAAAAGGTTGTTGATCGTCGAGGGCTTCTTTTTAATCTGAAAATCTCGGGTTTTGGAGCACGTTGGGTTTTGTCGTCTTCTCCTTTGGGACTCCGAATTTGAGGTAGGGATATCCTACTCCTCTCTATGGGTTTTGTCTTTAAATTTTGGTATTTTGAGATGTTGGGCTTGGTGTGGTAATTTTGTGAAAGTTTGGGGCTTTTGTGCAATTACCCAAAAGTTGGGGTTTCATTCATAATAAACCTAGATGCATGTTTGGCATAGAAAAATGGAATGATTGTTGAATCATTGATGAAAATGGGACCTAAGGGTTGAAATAGTAATTATGGAAAATGGCCTAATTACATTGTTTAATTAATTGAGATAATTAATTGGTGAGAAATGAGGAAATGAAATGTTGATTGAATATCCATTTGTGCATTTATTTTCTGTTTTAGAAATAACTGCTTTGGGCTATCGGTGGAGGATAGTCGTGATTGTTGTAGACAATGTATGTTGATTAGGCAAACTGAAACTAATCAATGGAATGTGTTATGGAACTTGACAGTTGCTAGAATACATTAATTGTTTGTATTGTGTGATTGTATATAGAACCAATGTGTTTATATACGTTATGTGTAGAGGAGGAGATAGGGGATGTACTCCGCGGTTTAGGGGAAGATAGGGGATGTACCTCTAAACCGGATAGGTATTTGGAGGAGATAGGGGATGTACTCCGTAGACAGAGCTCATATGCTTGTCTAGAGAAGTGAAGATAGAGCTCATATGCTTATCTTTGTGAAGTGAAGTGTGGATACAGCTTGTATGCTTATCTGTGGATATTGTTGATATACATATCTGTTGAGATTGTGGATATAGCTTTTATGCTTATCTGAATGTGAGATATAGTTTTTATACATATCTGTGGAAATGATGATAGAGCTAGCATGCTTATCTGTTGAAAAAGGGAAAATGAAGAGTAATTGGGACTTGTAAGTCGTTGACATAAATATGTAATTTATGTGATTGTATCAGTGTTGACCAACTATCAATTGCTAATGTTTTAGTCATTGTCCATGGTTGGTTTAGTATATTTCTACTGGGCTGTGGCTCACCCTATATGGGAATATCATTTTCAGGTACAGGAAGCATGCCACCTCCAAGGACATAGCTGGGAGGCTAGTGGCGGGCATAGTTTTGTCGTTTTACTTTTGATGTATTATATGTAATTTCAAGCCAAGGGCTTAATGTGTAACGAGTTAGAACTCTTTGTTGTAACCAAGTGTTAACTTGGAAAGCTGTAAGCCCGTAGGGCATTTTGTTATGATGTTAACATGTAATACTTATGTCTTGGAATTCTAATGAATGAAAGGAATGAGGTTAGTTTACATGTAGATGCGTGTCTTATCTGATAGGTTTAATGTTATTATTTTGAGGGCGTTACAACTTGGTATCAGAGCGTACCGGGTTCGAATACTTTGGGTACGTGGGAAGTGATTTAGTATCACAATGGGTTTGTCTCGCTTGGTAGAGACTTAGATGTAATATCATATGCTATGTGCTTAAATGCTAACATGCTTATGTGACTATGTGGGTATGGGATTTAATTTCTGGGATATTGATTGGATCCTTGAGTTTCTGGGAGTCTTGTTGGAAAAGCACTTGATCAACGCTGTTTCTAACCGGAACTCTAGTAACGTCTCGGGACTATTATTATCCGGAAATGAAGTTCGTAAGTGCTTATGTGTTTATGTGCTTATGTGGAGTGAATTACACTTGTCCATGCATTAGGACGTGAGTGTTTAGTTTCGGCACATTTATGAATGTGCTAACGTTCTGTGTTGCCTTTATTAGGATGTCAGGACGAGGAAGAGGTGCTAGGCGTGGTAGACCTGCGAGGCAGGAAGTACCGTTACAGGGTGAGATTCCGGCAGTGCAGGAGGGAGTTGGGCAGGCCAATGTGGCTGAGCCAGTAGGTCAGCAGGCTATGGGTGCCTTGGCCAGAGAGATAGCAGGAGCTTTAGGTATTCTTAGAGCTGGGAATCAGGCAGCTGAGACAGGGCCTTCCTTCTTGAAGAGGGAGTTCTTCCGGTGTAATCCGGACGAGTTTATCGGGGATCCTAAAGAGCCGCTTAAGGCAGATGAATGGCTCGAACAGACAACGAAGACGTTTGAGATGCTTGGCATCGAGGACGGAGCACTGAAAGTGACCTTGGCATCTTTCCAACTGAAGGGAGATGCGGGTCAATGGTGGAAATACGAGAAAGCTCGTGTTGGTGGTACTTGGGAGGCGTTTGTGAATGCTTTTCAGGAGAGGTTTTTATCAGCAGCAGCTAGGGAGAAGCTGAGGGATCAGTTTAGCCGGCTTAATCAGCAGGGCTTGTCAGTGGCCGAGTTTGAGGCTACTTTTACCAGTCTGTCCAGGTTTGCACCTGAACTGGTGGCGTCTGAGGAACGCCGTTGTTATGAGTTTGAGCGGAAGTTGAGGCGGGGCCTCAAGTTGAGAATTGGTGGGTCTTACATTCGAGAGTATAGACACCTAGTGGATGCTGCAGCTCATATGGAGCTTATGATGCAGGAGGAGGATGAGGGTCAGAGAGGCTCCAAGAGGAGCCAGGATAGTCAGAGTGATGGCAGGAGGCAGAGGAGTTATAACCCTCAGCAGTCTCAGGGTGCAGTCTCTAGATCGACCTTTCCAGTGCCTAGTGTAGGCTCGGGGAGAGGCAGTCAGGGAGAATTCACTTGTTACAAGTGTGGCCAGCTGGGTCACAAGGTTTCGGTTTGCCCGCAGAAGGGTGGGAGTCAGAAAGCTGCTTCTTCTTCAGCTAGACCGCCGAGTCAGAGTTTGGGCAGGGGGCAGCTCTTGACTTGTTATCAGTGTGGACAACCTGGGCACATGAAGAGGTTTTGCCCACAGTTGAGTGCCACTTCGGGAGCGTCTGGTTCTAGGCAGACGCAGGGTTTTCAGCCAGCTCAGTCTGTGCAGGCCTCGAGGGCCAATCCGGGAGCTTCGTCATCCCAGTCTGTGCAGCAGTCTTTTGCTCCGAGAGGTGAGCAGGTAGACCAGGGGCCTACGGGGCGCGTGTATGCTGTTACCGCGCAGGATTTAGTACCGGCTCCATCAGTAGTGAGAGGTACTTTTCTGTTTTGCAACTCAGTTGCTAATGTGTTGATAGACACGGGTGCATCTCATTCTTTTGTATCTGCTGCATTTGCATCTGTTTTGGAATTGGAGTTAGCACAGTTAGCATCTCCTATTTGTGTGGTATCACCTTTGGGTGGTGAGTTGATTCTGAAACAGGGTGTTAGAGGATGTGATATAGAGGTCGCCGACTATAGGCTTCCTTTTCCGTTTGTTGTCATGCCCATGAAGGGTTTTGATGTTATTTTGGGTATGGACTGGTTATCGTCATACCGGGCTGTTATTGATTGCTACCGCCAGAGGGTTACATTGTGTACCTTGAGCGGGGAGTGGTTCCATTTCTTGGGAGACCGGGTTGGTAGTGTTTTGCCACCGGGGTATGATTCGCGAGGGCGAAGTGAGCTTAGTAGTCTACTTGCTAGCTTTGAGAGTGGTGAGAGTGGTGAGACCCAGCATGTATTGCCGAGGGTGGTTTGTGAGTATTCGGATGTCTTTCCCGAAGATCTTGTTAGTTTGCCACCTCACCGAGAGATAGAGTTCTCTATTGATTTAGTGCCTGGTACGGCGCCGATTTCTATGGCACCTTACCGTTTTGCTCCAGCAGAGTTGGTTGAGTTGAAAGTTCAGCTCCAGGAATTGCTAGATAAGGGCTTTGTTCGCCCTAGTGTTTCACCGTGGGGAGCACCGGCCCTCTTTGTTAAAAAGAAAGATGGTGCCTTGAGATTGTGTATTGACTACCGGAAGTTGAATCGGACTACGGTTAAGAATAAGTATCCTATGCCCCGTATAGATGATTTGTTTGACCAGTTGAAGGGTTCCCGTTGTTTCTCTAAGATAGACTTGAGATCGGGTTACCATCAGTTGAGGGTCAGGGAGGAAGATATTCCGAAGACGGCATTCCGTACGCGGTATGGCCATTATGAGTTTCTGGTGATGCCATTTGGGCTTACCAATGCACCGGCAGTCTTTATGGACTTGATGAACCGGATTTTCCGGGAGTTCTTAGACCGCTTTGTGGTTGTTTTTGTGGACGATATCCTTATCTATTCGTCATCTAAGGAGGAGCACGAGGAACACTTGAGAGTGGTGCTTGAGTTACTTAGAGCCCATAGGCTGTATGCCAAGTTTGGGAAGTGTGAGTTCTGGCTGGGGAAAGTCAAGTTCTTAGGCCATGTGGTATCCGGGGAAGGGGTGTCTGTTGATACATCCAAGGTTGAGGCAGTGCAAGATTGGGCACAGCCTAAGAGTGTGTTTGAGATCCGCAGTTTTCTGGGATTAGCTGGGTATTACCGTCGGTTTGTGAAGGATTTCTCCAGGTTAGCGTCACCGTTGACTAGGCTGACTCAGAAGGGAGTCAAGTTTGTGTGGAGTAAGACTTGTGAAAAGTCGTTCCAAGAGTTGAAAGTTAGATTGACCACCGCTCCGGTGTTGATTATTCCGGAGAGAGGGTTGGGTTATGCGGTTTATTGTGATGCCTCACGAGAGGGTTTGGGTTGTGTGTTGATGCAAGAGGGGAAAGTGGTAGCTTATGGCTCACGTCAGTTGAAAATACACGAGAAGAATTACCCCACACATGACCTAGAGTTAGCAGCTGTAATCTTTGCCTTGAAAATCTGGAGGCACTACCTTTATGGTGAGAGGTTCGAGGTATTCTCGGATCATAAGAGTTTGAAGTATCTGTTTACACAGAGAGACTTGAATCTGAGGCAGAGGAGGTGGATGGAGTTCATCGAGGATTATGATTTTGAGTTGCATTATCATCCGGGAAAGGCCAATGTTGTGGCCGATGCCCTTAGTAGGAAGACCATTAGTGATGTAGCTTGTATAGCCATCCGGGAATGGGTGATGTTGGGAGCACTTGGCGAGTTTGATTTGCTACTGGGCGAATCTGTCGAGGCTGCGGCCTTGTTTTCTGTTGTTGCGCAGCCTACACTTATGATTAGAGTGTTAGAGGCACAGAGAGGTGACCTTGAGGTAGAATCCCTCCGAGAGAAGATCTCCAGTGGGAAAGTTGAGAAGGGTTTGACGGTGTATCCCGACCTGAGTGTGAGATACCGAGACCGTTTGTTTGTACCGGAGGCTTGCCGTGAGGAAGTACTCCGAGAGTTTCACCATTCGCGCCTTGCGGTGCATCCGGGAGGTACTAAGATGTATCAGGATTTGGGTCGCCAGTTTTGGTGGCGGGGTATGAAAAGAGATGTGGCTGTTTTCGTATCGAAGTGCCTTACTTGCCAGCAAGTGAAGGCCGAGCATCAGAGGCCAGCGGGTTTGTTGCAACCCTTGCCTATTGCCGAGTGGAAGTGGGAGCATGTCACTATGGACTTCGTTGTAGGTCTTCCGAGGACTCAGCGGGGTAGTGATGCTATTTGGGTGGTTGTAGACCGGTTGACTAAGTCGGCGCACTTTATTCCTATGCGCGTGAGAGATTCGGTAGATCATCTTGCCGATTTGTATATTCGGGACGTAGTGAGATTGCACGGGGTCCCAGTGACGATTGTCTCAGATAGAGATCCTCGTTTTACTGCTAGGTTGTGGCAGAGTTTGCAGAGTGCCTTGGGCACTAAGTTGACCTTTAGTACGGCTTATCATCCTCAGACTGACGGGCAGTCCGAGCGTACTATTCAGATCCTCGAGGATATGCTTCGGGGTTGTGTCCTGGACTTCAGTGGGACGTGGGAGAGGCACTTACCCTTGGTAGAGTTTGCCTACAACAACAGTTTTCAGTCTAGCATCGGTTTGGCACCGTTTGAGGCCTTGTATGGCCGACCGTGTAGGTCTCCAGTTTGTTGGGCCGAGGTGGGTGATGCACCTTTGTAGGGTCCGGAGTTGGTTAGGGAGACGACGGAGAAAGTTGAGCTTATCCGTAGGAGACTTGTTACAGCCCAGAGTCGACAAAAGAGTTATGCCGACCGTAGGAGGAGGCCTTTGGCGTTTGAGGTAGGTGATCATGTCTTTCTGAAGATATCACCTAGGCGAGGCCTGATGAGGTTTGGGAAGAGTGGGAAGTTGTCCCCTCGGTTTATTGGTCCTTTTGAGATCCTTGAGAGGATAGGTGAGGTTGCTTATCGGTTAGCCTTACCGCCGCAGTTGTCCGGGGTGCATGACGTGTTTCATGTGAGTATGCTTCGGAAGTATGAGCCAGATCCATCACATGTGCTGGATTGGAGCGATTTAGAGGTAGATGAGGATGCCTCGTATGAGGAGAGACCGGTTCGGGTCTTGGATAGGCGGGATCAGGTCCTGCGTGGCAAGACCATTCCTTTGGTGAAAGTCTGGTGGAAACATCACGGAGTGGAGGAAGCCACTTGGGAACGTGAGTTGGAAGTCCGTGAGAAATATCCGGACTTGTTTATTGATATGTAATCTTGTATTTGAATTTTACATTTTGTTGAACTTAAGAGCTTTTATATATGTCTTAAGTTGTGAAACATTGAGAATGTTTGGTTTATTGAAAGTATGTTTTGGAACTTGCCTCATATGGAAGTTGAATGTAACATTATATCTGTTGAATATATTGTTGAAATTGGAAGGATAGTGCATAATGTTGATGCATGTTGAAAGTACATATGTTGTTTACATATTGTGATATGTCTCTTGTTAAAGGGATGGGATGACCGGTAATGGGTCGAATTGTTGAATGTTAAAATATAACATTGTTTAAAATGGAGGAAAACTTGTTTTTGAAAACTTGTGTTTAATTTCGGGGACGAAATTCTTTAAGGGGGGGAGGTTATAGCGATCCCGGATTTACCCTTGTTGTATAGTGATCCGGACATGTGTCCGTGGATGTTGGTAGTTGTTCATTATCTTGTTTACATCCTTTCTTACGTTGTATTTGAGTTATAGGATGTGTTGAGCGGGTTTGTTACAGGTTGGTTGAGTTTAGAAACCAAAACTAGTTGCCCAGATTTTTGGCCTGTACGCTCGAGCGGAGGTGTTGGCGCTCGAGCGTAGATTACGTCCATCCAGTATCTTGTTGTGCAGTGTTGTGAGCTCGAGCGTAGGGTTGGGAGCTCGAGCGGAGTCCTGGTTCTGCAAAAGTGCTGGGCGAGTGCATTCTGCGCTCGAGCGGGAGGTTGGCCGCTCGAGCGGACGTCTGTGAGTGGACGCTCGAGCGGGGTGTTTTACGCTCGAGCGGAAGACTGGGTTTAAGTCCCGAAATTGTGACTTTTCAAATCACTTTTGCTTTCTCTTCTCTCTCTTACTTTTCCAAAATCACCATTGTTGAGCCTCTCACTCTAGATACTACCTTCTCTCTAGGTTTTGATCTAGTAGGAGTGATTTACTCACCTTTGGCCTTTACAAAAAGGTTGTTGATCGTCGAGGGCTTCTTTTTAATCTGAAAATCTCGGGTTTTGGAGCACGTTGGGTTTTGTCGTCTTCTCCTTTGGGACTCCGAATTTGAGGTAGGGATATCCTACTCCTCTCTATGGGTTTTGTCTTTAAATTTTGGTATTTTGAGATGTTGGGCTTGGTGTGGTAATTTTGTGAAAGTTTGGGGCTTTTGTGCAATTACCCAAAAGTTGGGGTTTCATTCATAATAAACCTAGATGCATGTTTGGCATAGAAAAATGGAATGATTGTTGAATCATTGATGAAAATGGGACCTAAGGGTTGAAATAGTAATTATGGAAAATGGCCTAATTACATTGTTTAATTAATTGAGATAATTAATTGGTGAGAAATGAGGAAATGAAATGTTGATTGAATATCCATTTGTGCATTTATTTTCTGTTTTAGAAATAACTGCTTTGGGCTATCGGTGGAGGATAGTCGTGATTGTTGTAGACAATGTATGTTGATTAGGCAAACTGAAACTAATCAATGGAATGTGTTATGGAACTTGACAGTTGCTAGAATACATTAATTGTTTGTATTGTGTGATTGTATATAGAACCAATGTGTTTATATACGTTATGTGTAGAGGAGGAGATAGGGGATGTACTCCGCGGTTTAGGGGAAGATAGGGGATGTACCTCTAAACCGGATAGGTATTTGGAGGAGATAGGGGATGTACTCCGTAGACAGAGCTCATATGCTTGTCTAGAGAAGTGAAGATAGAGCTCATATGCTTATCTTTGTGAAGTGAAGTGTGGATACAGCTTGTATGCTTATCTGTGGATATTGTTGATATACATATCTGTTGAGATTGTGGATATAGCTTTTATGCTTATCTGAATGTGAGATATAGTTTTTATACATATCTGTGGAAATGATGATAGAGCTAGCATGCTTATCTGTTGAAAAAGGGAAAATGAAGAGTAATTGGGACTTGTAAGTCGTTGACATAAATATGTAATTTATGTGATTGTATCAGTGTTGACCAACTATCAATTGCTAATGTTTTAGTCATTGTCCATGGTTGGTTTAGTATATTTCTACTGGGCTGTGGCTCACCCTATATGGGAATATCATTTTCAGGTACAGGAAGCATGCCACCTCCAAGGACATAGCTGGGAGGCTAGTGGCGGGCATAGTTTTGTCGTTTTACTTTTGATGTATTATATGTAATTTCAAGCCAAGGGCTTAATGTGTAACGAGTTAGAACTCTTTGTTGTAACCAAGTGTTAACTTGGAAAGCTGTAAGCCCGTAGGGCATTTTGTTATGATGTTAACATGTAATACTTATGTCTTGGAATTCTAATGAATGAAAGGAATGAGGTTAGTTTACATGTAGATGCGTGTCTTATCTGATAGGTTTAATGTTATTATTTTGAGGGCGTTACAAATACTCAACAGATATGTGCTCAGTTTTTTGATTGGCCTCCTGAGAAAACAGGTTTTGTAATTCACAATCTTAATTATGTATTCTAGAGTAACTTGCAAGCATGCACATGCTCACATCATTTGGATTCATGAGCTTTTTCGAGTTAGGTATATGTACTTCCATCATCTAGTTGGTTCACTGGTTCATTTACAAGACAATATCAATTAGCTCCTTATTGGGCTATTCCTCAGCTTATAGATTTTTGTTACACCATGGGCAACCAGTATTGGAACCTTTCTTTCGGACTTTTAGTAACACTGCCAGCTGATCATAACTATTGTTTTCACATTTTTCTGTTGATCAAGGTGAGAAGGAATGGCTAGGCTACCAATGAGAATTTTATTTATTATTTTGTGGTTGAAATTGGGATTTTTTTTTTTTCTCTGATGTTCAAAATTTAGAAATTTGAAATGGTCAAATAGCGTTCGACTACTATTATTCAAAAACTTGAAATTGCGGAGAGGAAGTATGATATTTTTTAATCAGTGAGAATCACAAAGGAAACTGTCAAACTAACTCTTGTAGTGGGATAAGTCAATTGTTACACTAAACTGTCAAACTAACATTTGTTTTAACATCAGAGAAATCTTTCTATAATAAGGTGTCTGTAGTAATCACATCTTTCCACTGGAATAAAATTTTCCTTTTTAGATTTCAATCTTTTGACCACCCTTTTAAGTAAGAATGTGAAAAGTTGAATCTATCTTAGTTTGTAACTCAAAATTGTTAGGCACAAAGAATTTGTCCATTGCCTATAAAAAAAAAAAAAAAAAAGGGCAATGGCATAAACTTCTCCTTCCATTCCTAAACAAAAGGTTTGTTTCCTTTTTAACCTTTGAATTTTCAGGCATTGATTAAGATCTCTTGAATCGAGGTCTTGTTCCTCTACAATTAATGTCTTCTTCTAACTCTAAACTCAAAAATTGGGTCAAACAATGTATCATGGATGTTTGAGTAGGACTATAAATAAGTTGAATTGAGTCAAATAGTGAATTGTTTAAGACTAGTTTTAACAAGTTTAAAAAATGAGTTATGAGTTTTGTTTATTATGTTTCAAGCTGATCTCAAGAATAGATTCAAGTTTTTTATTTATTATTATTATTTTTTTAATGCAATTTTATAGTGAATATAAAATTATCGACCGAATTTAAGTTCAACTCACAAAATTAACAATCATTAAAATATGTTCAAGCTTAACTTTCAACCTAATAAATCAAAATTTCAAATGAATTTTTAGGTCTTATTTGATTAGTGAGATTAATAGTGAGAAGATTAATAATCCATATGATTAGTGTAGGAATAATTATCCAGTTGAATTAGTGGGATAAATAACTCCCTCTTGTCACATTTGTTTTGCAATAGATATAAAAATATATAATCCTAATTATATGTTTGTTTTGTGTTATTAATTGTATGATTAAAAAATTGTCAACTTTATTGAATGAAATTTTCATCGGAATCTAATTCAAATAATAGAAATTGAAATCAAATACTAAAATGTGAGTCTTATAATTTAATAATTTTAATTTTATATTATAATTTGCTCATTTAAATATGCTCTTAATGTATCAAATATGAGTCACGCTCAAATTACTTGATGTGTCCAACTCATTTGTGACGTCTCCGAGATAGTAGATTAAAACATGGGTGTGTCCAACTTATTTGTGATGTCTCCGAGATAGTAGATTAAAACATGGGTGTTGAAAGGTAGAGGATTCTGAAGATGAAGACAAAAATATACTACACTTTTCGACTAGTATGGACCCCAAAATGCACCTGATTATCCGTTTTTCACCATCAGATGCTGATATCTACAAAGGAATTAAGCTTTTTAGCAGTCTGCAACTTGTAAACTCGGTAACATTTGTACCTTAGAGGTCATAACTATTTGACATGTCACTCAATAAATACCCATCATAGTGAGAGACAAAAATAAAAAATATTAACAATGATTAGTATAGTTTTGTGTTGTCCTAACATCAATAGCAAAACTGGTAGAGCCTGGATACTCTCTCATCTTGGATTTTTTTTTTTTTTTTTTTGGGGGGGGGGGGTGTTTGTTAAAAGCTGGTTGTTTTTTTAAAACATTTTTTTTCTGAAGCAACTGGCCAACAACTTTGAAGTATTTTTCAAAAAATGGAAACATGCCAAACAAGAATATCTATATGATAGGGACTATCTTAAACTTTTGATTTCTAATTTTCTTATGAGGTAAAATTGAATATATATATATATATATATATATGTATATGTATATATTATAATGTAATTTTAACCTCTCTTTTGTAGCAATAAAAATTACAGTTCTGATGAAAGATCCTGTAAAACTCCATGCAACAATTTCTCAGAAAGAGAACACATTTTTCTGCTGAAAAGAAAGTTGCTTAGTGATTTTGATAATTCATATACGAGGCATCCTTCAATTCCTTTTGAAGGAAATCGGGATCTTAGTGTAAGTCTTTTTTTATAACTTCATGTTCAATGCATTGATTCATGTATGGTGTTTATTTATTTATTTACTACTAGCTATGTTTGGGTGCTGGGGAATTAATTTGGCATCTTTTTTATTTCATTTTCTTATGTTTTCTCTTTTCTTTTCCTTTACCTCCACAACCCATGATCCAAAAAAAGGGATTAATCTCATCCTGGTTATATGTATGTATACATGACAAGTTTGTCACAATTTGTATAATATTCTCAGCATGAGCATTTGAGGCAGTCTGCAGCTAGACCTGCTGGAGGTGTTTCAGTTACTTCTGGTAACTCTGGATCAGCCATTTCGAGTAAAACACGAATTCGATGGACTCAAGATCTTCATGACCGCTTTGTCGAGTGTGTAAACCACCTCGGTGGAGCAGAAAGTGAGTAGCTTTGACATGACCCCTTTGTGCAGGTATAGAAACAACTATTATTAATTGATCATTAACCCTTTTTTTCAATCAAAATTTTAGAGGCAACACCGATGGCGATACTGAAGCTAATGGACTTAGAGGGGTTGACCATCTTTCATGTGAAAAGCCATTTGCAGGTACTAATAACATTTTAAAGAACTTTGTTGTTTAAACCCTGTTTGGTATCTCTGATGTTCAAAATTCAGAAATTTGAAATGGTCAAATAGCGTTCGACTACTATTATTCAAAAACCTGGAATTGCGGAGAGGAAGTATGATATTTTTTAATCAGTGAGAATCACAAAGGAAAAAAAAGAGTTGCTCCTCATGCGATTAAGAGGGAGGCTTGTTCTGTCCATTTTCATATTTATCTTGTTTGGTATTTGTGTTTCAGATGAGTATATCCTACCTTGTTCTGTCTATTGCCTAGGCCTGTTGATCCTTTAAGCTTTATTTTCTTGATTGTTGCAAAATATTGATTGCACGTTTGGAGTATTAGAGGGAGACTTTCCACATAAAGGAAGGCGATTTTCTGACTTTTGACGCTTTGGTATTTTTTGTACTGCATGTTTGGCTGTGTGATAATTATGTTTTTTTTTTCTCTTTTGAAAAAATAACTATGAGCTTCAATAATGGGACTACATTTATTCAGAGACAAGCTGCTCAATGTGTGGGGCGAGTTATCCGTTCAAAGGCAAATTATGGGATGATGATTTTTGCCGACAAAAGGTATTCTTTTTATGGAATTATTAATACTTGTCCTACTTCATGTATTCAATCCTGGGGTTTTACCTATTAGTCAAAGATATTCTGTACCTCAGAAGTGTAACTAAATAATCAAAAGTTCATGACAATCAGATCCATGTTTGGCATTTGATTGCTAAAAGTAGATTCTGCACTTTTTGTTAATTTAGATTGGTCTGCTTATTAGCTTCATCTATCGATAAATAATTCTAAAGTACTAAATTTAGATAGCTTGCCGAGCTAAATGAAAGTTGTGAAATTATTTTGACTGAACAGTCTACCAGTGTCATTGTTGGCCATCCAGTCTGTGGGGAACCAACAAAAATGTTGGGAGGATATTATTAAGGACCATTTGATGGAAGAAACCTTAGTGCCAAATGCATGCAAGCTGTAATTTGCTATTCTTAAGTCTATTGCTATTTGCTAGTATGTAAGGTACTGTCTACCAAAAAATTAAGGCATCAAGTTTGTAAAGCATGTTAACTAGATTTTGTTTCATCGTGGCAATTCCTGGAGGATTCACAGTTAGCCATTTGTTTGGAAAATTAACTTGTCATTTTTGGGGAATTTTATTCCTTCTATGTTCTGATGACCATCTCTAATTTGTTAAGGTACAGCCGTCATGACAAACGTTCTAAATTGCCTGGATGGATACTGTCACATTTACGTGAAGCTCACCTAAACTTGAGTACTGATATGGCTATGCATATAGCACTAGAGGTGTGTGCTTATTACTATGCAGTTCTTATATTTTTCACGGGGAATGCTTGCAGGTCTATGTCAGTATACATAAGGAACAGTTCTAAATAACAAGGAAATGTGATTGGGTTCCCCTTGCAACTGATTCCTCTGTGGAACAACTTTAAATGCAGAAATAATGACTGCTATGAAAGCTAAAATTGAGGTCAGATGGGGTAACAGGACCAGTTTTGTATTTTGAAAAAGGACCAATTTAGGTGTTAGATTTCACTTTTTTCCTTTATTACATCTAAACTAGAACTTCAAATATTAGTTATTCTGAAATTCAGTGTTGGAAGCTTAAGATGGCTTTGACTGAAAGCAAACTGAAAATTTTAAATTCAGTAGTGTTGAACTTGAGTGTATTATTATTGTTTTATTCTTCCATATGTGCATTTTTTACAGAAGATGGCACAACCATATGATAAGAGTGGCGGTAGTGGTAAGAAACCCCTATTGTCACAAGAAGACTTGGAGAATATGGGCAATGGCGGTCTTGGGGAGATGTTGTTTTAAAAGAATTATTCTATCTTTGAGCAATATTTATGTGATGGCTATAGTCGATGGTTGGCCTTGCAGTTCTCATGTCAACAAAGAGGTCGTGATCAGCTAAGCAGTAGAAACTCTTTTTTGTTCTCAGGAATGCAAGGAGCATTTTTTTTCTAAAGAGGGAAAATATCCATTTTAAATATTAGGGTAGACTAGTAGTTATATTTTTGGATACACTAGTAGTTTTATTTTTGGATGGGTGTGTATGGAAAATATTTGGTAGACTACTAGTTATATTTTTGGGTTGATGCACATGGATAAAAATTTAAAACATAATAACAAGTACTTGTTATGTTTTAAATTTTTATGTTAGATGAATATGTAGTTTGGAATTACTTGTGGATGAAAACTTATAATAGTTGCTGACTTTAATTAAATAGGTTCAGAAATGGTTGATATATGTATTTTGTTGCATGTTCATGATTCAATTTATTTGTTGGTTTGAATGATTTTTGCAAATTACAGATTATATTGAATAAATTGGATGAATTATTATAAATTATAGGTTTATTTTGATGGATGTTGGCGACCAAATTTTGGTTTTGTTTTTCTAGTTTTGGCGACTAATTGATTAGTCGGGAAAGATAAGTTATACTTTTGCCGACTGAATAAAGTAGTCGGTGTATCACCAAGCACATTTGGCGACTAAATAATTAGTCGTTAAAATTATTAATTTTGGCAACCAAAGGATTTGGTCGCGAATAGGTCTATTGCTAACTAAAGTTTTAGCTAGGCAAACATTTCTTTTGGCGACAAACATGTTTGGTCGTGGAATATGACAATTGGCGACCGAACAATTGGTTGTGGAATGTGACAATTGGTGACTAATTATTTTGGTCGTGGAATGTGACAATTGGCGACCAAAATTTTTGGTCGTAGAATGTCACAATTGCCGATCAAAATTTTTTGGTCGTGGAATGTCACAATTAGTGACCAAACTTTTTTGTCGTTCAATGTGATAATTGGCGACTAAACTTTTTGGTCATGGAATGTGACAATTGGCGACTAAGATATTTGGTTGGGAAAATATCACTTTTCGCGACCAAAGTGTTTTAGCGACAAAATGGATTAGTCGCAGTAATGATATATTTAGCGATCAAAAATTTAGTCGGCAAATCCAACTTTTCCCGACCAACCAAAATTTTGGTCGCGAATTACTTTTGCCGACCCTCAATTGGCGACCAAAGTAACGACCAAAAAAATTGGTCACGGATAACTTTTTCCAATTAAAAATGGGCTTTTAGCGACCAATTTTTTGGTCGACAAAGGTATTATTTCTTGTAGTGCTAACGCTAAAAATCAGGTAAACCAAGTAGAAATGCGAAAGAAAACGAGAAACGTAAAGTGTTTGAAATTTAACAATATCCAGTTCCAACATAACTAAAAATGACTCATAACCCATCAGATAGACCTCCAATCAACAATAAACACAAGAAATTAACTGTTTGGCAGACAAGAAAATACTAACGAAAAAAGAAACTGGATGAGAAAGTAAAAAAAAAGCTGAAATTAGCACTAAAAATCAACAAATTATCTAGAAACGTGTAAGAAAACGAGAAATGTGAAGTGATTCAAACGAAGATTAAAATTAAAACAAATCACAGTTAGAAGTGTAAAAGAAATAAGGTTTAAATCAACCTGATTTTGCGAAGAAGACCAAGAGATTCTTCAAAGGACTTAATGATGATTCGTTGGTGGACTTGTGCAGAGAGTTGGGATCGAAAATTTAGGGTTTCTTGGTGGAAAATTTCTAAGCGTTTCTGGCAAGAACTCCATGACATAGTGAAGGAAAGGGGTCATGAAGGAAAAGTTTATGCTTTATATGGAAAATGAGTAGTGGAAGAAGTTAATTTTCATTTGACCATGTGGCACGAAATGAAAACGGGATTATTCTTGAAGCGGTTAGATGTGTGTAACTGAAAAAATGCTACGACGTTTCAGCAAGACGTCATCGATCAAACCCGATTACGCGACTGATTGGTTTTAATTAAGAATTTAATTAATTATAAATTATATTTTGTTTAGGACACTCAATTAGAACTTCTATTGGCATAGTCTTAGATACTTTTGGTTAAAAATATATTATTTGTCCAAAAGAGATGTCTATCCTTTCAAACAAAAATGTTTGAGGGCCCGAAATCCCGTTGGCTCGAATTGGCTCGAAACCCAAAACGACGTCGTTTTGGGTTTCTTTTTTTTTCTTTTCTTTCTTTTTCTTTCTTTCTGTTGTTGCTTTTGAATATAGAGGAAGAGAGGAGAGAGAGAGAGAGAGAGAGAGAGAGGAGAGAAGAGAAGAGAAGAGGAACAGAGAAGAAGGGGAAAAGACGGTGATGGCTTCGACGGTGATGGCGGTGATCGCCGATGGGTATCATCGATCGCCACTCGCCACTCTATTTTTTTTTTCTGGATCTGGACCTAAAAATGAAGGGGGGAAAAAAAAATTGTTGGCTGTTGGCTGTGTTGATGAAGATGTTAATGATGAAGATGTTGATTTTTATTTTTATTTTCCTACTGGATCTAAATCTGAAGATGAAAGGGAATAAAAATAAAAATTGTGATGATGATGATGATAATGATTTGTTGGTTATTGATGATGTTGATGCTGTGTTGATGGTGTTGGGTTTGATTTCTTCTCTTTTCTCTTCTGTTGATGGTGTTGGGTTTGCTGTGTTGATGGTGATGTGTTGCTGATTTCTTTTTCTTCTTTTTCTTCTTCTTCTTTTTCTTCTTCTTCTTCTTCTTCTTCTTCTTCTTCTTTCTTCTTTCTTCTCTTCTGTGATGATATTGTGTTGAGTCGGAAGAAGAGAAAGGAAGGAAGAAGGCAGGGGGAGGAAGAAGAAAGAAAAAAAAAATTTCAAAACGGCATCGTTTTGAAATTCGAGACAGTTGAGCCATGGGGAATTCGGGCTCTGTAGCGGGATTGCTTTTCAAAATCTACCCATCTATTTATCTATTCAAATGTTATATATTTGTATATATATCACATATTAACTCAATTATTTATTGAAATGTCAACGATCTACATACATGTCACTTATCTATTTATATATTTGTTTAATATCATCAATCTATCCTCCTGATTATCACCAGCTGTCACCGACCACCAACACCATCAGCCATTAGTGACTTTCAAGCAACTTTTATAGCCAATTTTTCGATGATTTTTCTGACGTCAGTAAATTTTCGATACGTATTTTTACCACTAAAAAAAATTAAATCTTAAATCAAATAACATAGGACCCAATAAAAATGAACTTTTTACTAATTAATCCTTTTCTTTACTCACATTATAATGTTTGTTAACAAATTCATCTCTTCTCTTTCTTTTTCTTTTTCCTTTTCTTTTTTTATAATATTTTTAGTATTTTAGGAATGTATCACATTTAGCAACATTTTTAGATGAAAATTAAATAACCTTCTAAAGAGAGCTAAAATTTAACTCATTTGGACGTAGAGAAAAGCTCACCTCAGTTTACATAATATAATCACATTGGTTAATTTAACATGTGTCACATCACATGACATTAAAAAATGCTGAATATAATAAAAATAATAATTTATTTACATTGAAAAGAAATAATTTTAAAAATATTCTTGAAAGCTTCTAAACACTCTGGTTAATCTAATATGTGTCACGTGACATTAAAAAAATTATGAATATAATAAAAATAATAATTTATTTACATTGAAAAGAAATATTTTTACAAACATCCTTGGAAGCTTCTAGGCACTATTTCTTAGATAGAAGAAAAGCTTTATTAAACACACCTATACCTTCATAGATTAAAACATGCCTTGATTTAAGAAAATTTAAATTCAGCCCATTGAACTTAAAATATTTACAAAATAATGGAAGTGCAACTTTTTTGTGTGCAAAGAAAACACAGCAAGTTATACCACCAAAAGATTCTTGCGTTTTGTGTTATGTTTTATAGCGATCCCGGGTTTACCCTTGTTGTACAGTGATCCGGACATGTGTCCGTGGATGTTGGTGGTTGTTTATTATTTTGTTTACATCCTTTTTACTTCGTAATTGAGTTATAGGATGTGTTGGGCAGGTTTGTTACAGGTTGGTTGAGTTTAGAAACCAAAACTAGTTGCCCAGGTTTTGGCCTGTACGCTCGAGCGGGGGTTTTGGCGCTCGAGCGGAGATTACACCCATTCAGTATTTTCCTGTGCAGCGTTGTACGCTCGAGCGTGGTATTGGCCGCTCGAGCGGGGTTGTCTGAGTGCCGCTCGAGCGTAGAGTTGGAAGCTTGAGCGGAGGCCTGGTTCTGTATAAATGCTGGGAGAGTGCATCCGGCGCTCGAGCGGAAGTTTGGACGCTCAAGCGGGAGTCTGTGAGTGACGCTCGAGCGAGGTGTTTTACGCTCGAGCGGGAGACTGGGTTTAAGTCCCGAAATTGTGACTTTTCAAATCACTTTTTACTTTCTCTTCTCTCTCTTACTTTTCCAAAATCACCATTGTTGAGCCTCTCACTCTAGACTCTACCTTCTCTCTAGGTTTTGATCTAGTAGGAGTGATTTACTCACCTTTGGCCTTTACGAAAAAGTTGTTGATCGTCGAGGGCTTCATTTTAATATGAAAATCTCGGGTTTTGGAGCACGTTGGGTTTTGTCGTCTTCTCCTTTGGGACTCCGAATTTGAGGTAGGGATATCCTACTCCTCTCTATGGATTTTGTCTTTAAATTTTAGTATTTTGAGATGTTGGGCTTGGTTTGGTAATTTTGTGAAAGTTTGGGGCTTTTGTGTAATTTTACAAAAAGTTGGGGTTTTATTCATAATAAACCTAGATGCATGTTTGGCATAGAAAAATGGAATGATTGTTGAATCATTGATGAAAATGGGACCTAAGGGTTGAAATGTTAATTATGGGAATTGACCTAATTACATTGTTTAATTAATTGGGATAATTAATTGAGAAGAATGAAGAAATGAAATGTTGATTGAATATCCATTGTGCATTTATTTTCTGTTTAGAAATAACTGCTTTGGGCTATCGGTGGAGGATAGTCGTGATTGTTGTAGACAATGCATGATGATTAGGCAAACTGAAACTAATCAATGAAATGTGTCATGGAACTTGACGGTTGATAGAATACATTAACTGTATGTATTGGGTGATTGTATATAGAACCAATGTGTTTATATACGTTATGTGTAGAGGAGGAGATAGTGGATGTACTCCGCGGTTTAGGGGAAGATAGGGGATGTACCTCTAAACCGGATAGTGTTGGGAGAAGATAGGGGATGAACTCCGTAGATACAGCTCATATGCTTGTCTAAAGAAGTGAAGATAGAGCTTATATGCTTATCTTTGTGATATGTGGATATAGCTTATATGCTTATCTGTGAATGTGGGATATTGTTGTTGTACATATCTGTTGAGAATGTGGATATAGCTTTTATGCTTATCTGAATGTGAGATATAGTTTTTATACATATCTGTGGAAATGATGACAGAGCTAGCATGCTTATCTGTTGAAAAAGGGAAAAATGAAAGGTAACTTAGACTCATAAGTTGTATGACATAAATGTGTAATTTATGTGCATGTATCAGTGTTGACCATCTATCAATTGCTAATATGTTAGTCATTGTCCATGGTTGGTTTAGTGTATTTCTATTGGGCTGTGGCTCACCCTATATGGGAATATCATTTTCAGGTGCAGGAAGCATGCCACCTCCAAGGACATAGCTGGGAGGCTAGTGGCGGACATACTTTTGTCGCTTAACTTTTGATGTATTACATGTAACTTCAAGCCTAGGGCTTAATGTGTAAACGAGTTAGTACTCTTTTGTTGTAACCAAGTGTTAACTTGGAAAGCTGTAAGCCTGTAGGGCATTTTGTTATGATGTTAACATGTAATACTTATGTAATGAAACTCTAAGGAATAAAGGAATGTGGTTAGTTTATATGCAAATGCATGCCTTATTTGATGGGTTTAATGTTATATATTTGAGGGCGTTACATGTTTTCCCCACCTCCCATAGATTATAAGGGGTTTTATTACTTACGGGTGAAGTTGTATTAAAATTTTGCACCATATGAGCTAAACGGTTAGGTTCGGTAGGTTTTAATTTTAAAAATTGAAGCTAAAGCAAAATTAGTTTTTCTTATAAAATATAGCTCAAGCAACTTAAAGTCATAAGACCTTGTTTGGTCACTAAAACAATCAAAAAACCAACAACTTATACCAAAAAGTCAAAGATTCCCTTTTATCTTTATTTTTTGCACATCTTTCGTAAAAAATCAAAAAGTCATCACAAACATACACTACAAGAAATAACACTTTTGCCGACCAAAAAATTGGTTACTAAAAGCCTATTTTTAGTCGGCAAAAGTTATTCGCGACCAGTTTTTTTGGTCGCTACTTTGGTCGCCAATTGAGGGTCAGCAAAATTATTTCTCGACCAAAATTTTGGTCGGTCGGGAAAAGTTGGATTTGCCGACTAAATTTTTGGTCGCTAAATATGTCATTACTGCGAGTAATCCATTTTGTCGCTAAAACACTTTGGTCGCGAAAAGTGATATTTTCGCAACCAAATATCTTAGTCACCAATTGTCACATTCCACGACCAAAAAATTTGGTCACCAATTATCACATTGAACGACCAAAAAGTTTGGTCGCCAATTGTGGCATTCCACGACCAAAAAATTTTGGTCGCCAATTGCAACATTCTACGACCTCTTAGTTTGGTCACCAATTGTCACATTCCACAACCAAATTGTTTGGTCGCCAATTGTCACATTCCACGACCAAACATATTTGTCGCCAAAATAAATGTTTGCGCAACTAAAACTTTAGCCGGCAATAGACCTATTCGTGACCAAATCCTTTGGTTACCAAAATTAATAATTTTAACGACTAATTATTTAGTCGCCAAATGTGCTTAGTGATACACCGACTACTTTACTTAGTCAGCAAAAGTATAACTTTTCTTTCCTGACTAATCAATTAGTCGCCAAAACTAGAAAAACAAAACCAAAATTTGATCTCCAACATCCAGCAAAATAAACCTATAATTTATAATAATCCATCCAATTTATTCAATATAATCTGTAATTTGCAAAAATCATTCAAACCAACAAATAAATTGAATCATGAACATTCAACAAAATACATATATCAACCATTTATAAACCTGTTTAATTAAAGTCAGCAACTATTATATGTTTTCATCCACAAGTAATTTCAAACTACATATTTCATGTAACATAAAAATTTAAAACATAACAAGTGCTTATTATTATGTTTTAATTTTTTATCCATGTTCATCAACCCAAAAATATAACTAATAGTCTACCAAATATTTTTCATACACACCCATCCAAAAATATAACTACTAGTGTATCCAAAAATATAACTATTAGTCTACCCTAATATTTTCCATATACATCTATAAAAAAATATACAATCCTTCCAATAATACAAAAAATGTCAAATTGTCCTGTACAATTTAGCTTTGTGCACGGGTTCATCCATCTGTACCAAAGAAAAAGAGAAACAGTGTCAGGTAAAATTGGACAAATAATGAAAAATGTCCATGAAAAGTTAAGGTCACATTAGCAAATTAAATGACTACCATTATCAAATTGTAAATAAAACAACAGCATTCTTATGTCTATAGCATTACCACTTTAGTATTTCATTGTTTAGTTTTTTGAACAGACTTAAATGTAATTCAAAGAAGAACAAGTTAAAAATAATTAAATAAAACAAAAGTTCACAATAATATGCAATGGACTTCTCAACTAGCAAATATAAACTATACATATTGACATACGAGAGTGTCTAACCATACTGAAGGGGAAAATTGAAGCGGAATTCGAACGATTCGTCTACATGAGAATGTCTAACCATACTATAGCATAATAATAACAACAGTTTCATAACATGGATAAGGCAAAGTACAATATATAGATGTCCTGGGTAAGAGTCAAATCTACGACATCATCAAGAGCCATGATAATATCTACTCCAATTCTATTCTACAAAAGTTATAGACAAAAAACACAAACAGATGAGATGCTGATGATCCAATTCTATTCCACAAAAGTTATAGACAAAAAACACAAACAAATGAGATGTTGAAGAGTGAAGCTGAACAGATATAAAATAACAATGAACCGTTAAAATTCTCACACAGTGCTTATGATAATCACTGTTTAATGCAAACCCCACAGATGCCATGATTGATTAAAAACAGCAGCCATTTTGTAAAAACATTGGTGCATGAGAAATTTAATATAAATATAATGAACATAATTATTTTTTAAGGTGCTTAATTCACAAAAAATTAGAAAGCTTATTTTTAATGGCATAAGTCATGACTCGTGTATTATAGTCCCCCAAACTGGTAGAGTTACACATTTAAGGAAAAAAAATGAATCAATGTAATACATAAATCTAATCTACAGTCAAATCTGTGAGGTGATACATCAAAGTAGCACGTTAAGGAGGGTTTATCCATCAATCAATGGATTAAGAGAGCATCCATCACCCTCCCAGTAAATTAAGAATCCTGGGATGAGATTGCAGATAACTAAGTATTGCTAGCTGACTGTTCAATGTGAGGTGTATAAATTTGAACAGGGAGATGTTTCAAGTAATAATAAAAAAGAAGTGGTTTAAAAAATAAAAAAGACAATCTAGTTTTAGCCAGTAAATCGATGACGTTAGGAGGGGTGCAAAAGATACAAACGTAACCTTTGGCATTATTTGCATGCAATGGCTACTCTCACACAAACTTGTATTCCCATGATTGCCAGGCCAGGGATTTCACCATTGAACCAAGCAATGCTGAATTAGATTGGAAATTGTAATTTACATAAATGTTTTGAACACTTTAACAACAAACTGAATTTGAGGTGCATAAAAATGATTGGAAACATAAATTGAAATCCATAAAATGTATAAAAGTTTGATAATTGATTATTTAAAAATATTGAGATTTATATAGTTATTCACATAAAAGAATAAGTATAAAACTTTTAAAAAATAAAAAAATAAAAGTATTTTTACAAACCAAAAATTATTAAGTATTGTCAAATAACTCAATTTTATTAAAGACAAGTGTAAAGATTACTTCGGTCATATTGGATTAATTCGTCTTGCTCCTTCACGCGGTCCTCCAGAACTTGAGGATCAATCCTCCGCCTTTGCCTGTCAGGACTTTGTGAATAAGAGTGATGGGGCCTGTTAGTCCGCCTCCCCCTAGTATCCCTCATGGAGTTATGTCGTTGGGGCCACACAGAACATATAAAAGCTCACAAACATCACCTATGGAGAGGTAACACACAACTTTGATTCTTGAATACACAGAGCTTTTGTCTTTGTCCATTTTTCTGACTTAGGCATTGGAGGGGTTTTCGGCACCCACCCGCCGACTAGCTCACGTTTATGTTTTCAGGGAGTAAAGCGACGACGTTTGGAGGAGCGCAGACTTGATCAACAGGATTATACGAGAAGGTTTATTTCTTTCCCGTGCAATTGGCGCCGTCTGTGGGAAAAATAGACAGGACAAAACCTCTTGATCAAGCTTTACCTCTTTAGGAACAATGGCGCACAATAAAGATTTACCACAGTCCGCCATCGACGGGCAAACACCAGATGGGGGTGCAAGGCGTGAAGGACTACCTTCTATCCCTCCCATGGCGGACTTGGAGCCCCAACGACATAACTCCAGGAGGGATACTAGGGGGAGGCAGACTAACAGCCCCCATCACTCTCATTCACAAAGTCCTGACAGGCAAAGGCGGAAGATTGATCCTCAAGTTCTGGAGGACCGCGTGAAGGAGCAAGATGAATTAATAAGGAAGATGGCGGCGGATATGGAGGCCTTGAAGCCCCAGATGAAGGGAAAAGGAGTGGCGACAGGAGAGGGGCGCAAAAACAAGACGCCCCCTCGTCGCTCAGAAGACCATGGAAAGCATTCCACACCATCACAAGCAGAGAGTAGAAGCCTCAGGACAGGCGATACTCAGTCTAGAACCTCCAGAACTCGTTACCCCAGGTCTGAGAGAACGAGATCATTAAGGTCTTACACAAAGGGAAGTACCTACCGACCCTCACACTCGCACCAAACATCATCCAAACAGACGGAGTTGCCCAGATCATCCGATTTGCAAATCATGCTGGAAGAAAAGGCACGATGGAAGGAGGACACTAGGGCGCGCGACCCTCGTAGAGTTTCTGCCCTTCAACGATAGGCTCCTCGATCGCATGGAAGCGTCGAGGTTGGAATGCCATTACCACGCCCTGCCTACGAACCGACGGACAAAGCATTAGCAAGGCTGCAGACCTCGCCGTTCGTTCCGGAAATTGAAAACGCGCCCCTACCTACAGGCTTCCTTCAGCCTAAATTCACTACATACAAGGGGAAAACGGACCCCTACATTCACCTAAGCCACTTCCGCCAGGTTATGGCGGTATATCGGCGAAACGAGGCTCTAATGTGCATCCTCTTCCTGTCAAGCCTTGGCGATCTAGGCTTGACTTGGTTTGAAAAACTTCCAGAAGGCAGCATAGCCTCCTGGGCGCAATTGGCGGAGGCATTTGTCACAAGGTTCAGAATATAGCGATCCCGGGTTTACCCTTGTTATACCGTGATCCGGACATGTGTCCGTGGATGTTGGTAGTTGTTTATTATTTTGTTTACATCCTTTTACTTTGTATTTGAGTTATAGGATGTGTTGGGCGGTTTTGTTTCAGGTTGGTTGAGTTTAGAAACCAAAACTAGTTGCCCAGATTTTTGGCCTGTACGCTCGAGCGGAGGTATTGGTGCTCGAGCGGGTAATACACCCATCCAGTATTTGTTGTGCAGTGTTGTACGCTCGAGCGTGGAGTTGGCCGCTCGAGCGGATCTGTGTGAGTGGCCGCTCGAGCGTATGGTTGGGAGCTCGAGCGGAGGCCTGGTTCTGCAAAAGTGCTGGGCGAGTGCATTCTGCGCTCGAGCGGGAGGTTGGCCGCTCGAGCGGAAGTCTGTGAGTGGCCGCTCGAGCGGGGTGTTTTACGCTCGAGCGGAGACCTGGGTTAAAGTCCCGAAATTGTGACTTTTCAAATCACTTTTTCACTTTCTCTTCTCTCTCTTACTTTTCCAAAATCACCATTGTTGAGCCTCTCACTCTAGACTCTACCTTCTCTCTAGGTTTTGATCTAGTAGGAGTGATTTACTCACCTTTGGCCTTTACAAAAAAGTTGTTGATCGTCGAGGGCTTCATTTTAATCTGAAAATCTCGGGTTTTGGAGCACGTTGGGTTTTGTCGTCTTCTCCTTTGGGACTCCGAATTTGAGGTAGGGATATCCTACTCCTCTCTATGGGTTTTGTCTTTAAATTTTGGTATTTTGAGATGTTGGGCTTGGTTTGGTAATTTTGTGAAAGTTTGGGACTTTTGTGTAATTTTACAAAAGTTGGGGTTTTATTCATAATAAACCTAGATGCATGTTTGGCATGAAAAGAATGGAATGATTGTTGAATCATTGATGAAAATGGGACCTAAGGGTTGAAATGTTAATTGTGGGAATTGCCCTAACTACATTGTTTAATTAATTGGGATAATTAATTGAGAAGAATGAAGAAATGAAATGTTGATTGAATATCCATTTGTGCATTTATTTTCTGTTTTAGAAATAACTGCTTTGGGCTATCGGTGGAGGATAGTCGTGATTGATGTAGACAATGCATGATGATTAGGTAAACTGAAACTAATCAATGAAATGTGTCATGGAACTTGACGGTTGATAGAATACATTATTTGTATGTATTGGGTGATTGTATATAGAACCATTGTGTTTGTATACGTTATGTGTAGAGGAGGAGATAGGGGATGTACTCCGCGGTTTAGGGGAAGATAGGGGATGTACCTCTAAACCGGATAGGTATTGGGAGGAGATAGGGGATGAACTCCGTAGACACAGCTCATATGCTTGTCTAGAGAAGTGAAGATAGAGCTCATATGCTTATCTTTGTGAAGTGTGGATACAGCTTGTATGCTTATCTGTGGATATTGTTGTTATACATATCTGTTGAGAATGTGGATATAGTTTTTATGCTTATCTGAATGTGAGATATAGTTTTTATACATATCTGTGGAAATGATGATAGAGCTAGTATGCTTATCTGTTGTTAAAGGGAAAATGAAAAGTAATTGGGACTTGTAAGTCGTTGACATAAATATGTTATTTATGTGATTGTATCAGTGTTGACCAACTATCAATTGCTAATGTTTTAGTCATTGTCCATGGTTGGTTTAGTGCATTTCTACTGGGCTGTGGCTCACCCTATATGGGAATATCATTTTCAGGTACAGGAAGCATGCCACCTCCAAGGACATAGCTGGGAGGCTAGTGGCGGACATACTTTTGTCGCTTAACTTTTGATGTATTACATGTAACTTCAAGCCTAAGGCTTAATGTGTAAACGAGTTAGTACTCTTTTGTTGTAACCAAGTGTTAACTTGGAAAGTTGTAAGCCCGTAGGGCATTTTGTTTTGATGTTAACATGTAATACTTATGTAATGAAACTCAATGAAATAAAGGAACGTTGTTAGTTTATATGTAAATGCATGTCGTATTTGAGGGCATTACAACTTGGTATCAGAGCGTACCGGGTTCGAATACTTTGGGTACGTGGGAAGTGATTAGTATCACAATGGGTTTGTCTCGCTTGATAGAGACTTAGATGTAGTATCATATGCTATGGGCTTAAGTGATAACATGCTTATGTGACTATGTGGGTATGGGATTTAATTTCTGGGATATTGATTGGATCCTTGAGTTTATGGGAGTCTTGTTGGAAAAGCACTTGATCAATGTTGTTTCTAACCGGAACTCTAGTAACGTCTCGGGACTATCATTATCCGGAAATGAAATTCGTAAGTGCTTATGTGTTTATGTGCTTATGTGGAGTGAATTACAGTTGTCCATGTATTAGGACGTGAGTGTTTAGTTTCGGCACATTTATGAATGTGCTAATGTTCTGTGTTGCCTTTATTAGGATGTCAGGACGAGGAAGAGGTGCTAGGTGTGGTAGACCTACGAGGCAGGAAGTACCGTTACCTGGTGAGATTCCGGCAGTACAGGAGGGGGTTGGGCAGGCCACTGTGGCCGAGCCAGTAGGTCAGCAGGCTATGGGTGCCTTGGCCAGAGAGATAGCGGGAGCTTTGGGTATTCTTAGAGCTGGGAATCAGGCAGCTGAGACAGGGCCTTCCTTCTTGAAGAGGGAGTTCTTTCGGTGTAATCCGGACGAGTTTATCGGGGATCCTAAAGAGCCGCTTAAGGCAGATGAATGGCTCGAACAGACAACGAAGACGTTTGAGATGCTTAGCATCGAGGACGGAGCACTGAAAGTGACCTTGGCATCCTTCCAACTGAAGGGAGATGCGGGTCAATGGTGGAAGTACGAGAAAGCTCGTGTTGGTGGTACTTGGGATGCGTTTGTGAATGCTTTTCAGGAGAGGTTTTTATCAGCAGCAGCTAGGGAGAAGCTGAGGGATCAGTTTAGCCGGCTTAATCAGCAGGGCTTGTCAGTGGCCGAGTTTGAGGCTACTTTTACCAGTCTGTCTAGGTTTGCACCTGAACTGGTGGCGTCTGAGGAACGCCGTTGCTATGAGTTTGAGCGGAAGTTGAGGCGGGGCCTCAAGTTGAGAATTTGTGGGTCTTATATTCGAGAGTATAGACACCTAGTGGACGCTGCAGCTCATATAGAGCTTATGATGCAGGAGGAGGATGAGGGTCAGAGAGGCTCCAAGAGGAGCCAGGATAGTCAGGGTGATGGCAGGAGACAGAAGGGTTATAACCCTCAGCAGTCTCAGGGTGCAGTCTCTAGATCGACCTTTCCAGTGCCGAGTGGAGGCTCGGGGAGAGGCAGTCAGGGGGAATTCACTTGTTACAAGTGTGGCCAGCTGGGTCACAAGGTTTCTGTTTGCCCGCAGAAGGGTGGGGGTCAGAAAGCTGCTTCTTCTTTAGCTAGATCGCAGAGTCAGAGTTTGGGCAGGGGGCAGCTCTTGACTTGTTATCAGTGTGGACAACCTGGGCACATGAAGAGGTTTTGCCCACAGTTGAGTGCCACTTCGGGAGCGTCTGGTTCTAGGCAGACGCAGGGTTTTCAGCCAGCTCAGTCTGTGCAGGCCTCGAGGGCCAATCCGGGAGTTTCGTCATCCCAGTCTGTGCAGCATTCTTTTGCTCCGAGAGGTGAGCAGGTAGACCAGGGGCCTACGGGGCGCGTGTATGCTGTTACCGCGCAGGATTTAGTACCGGCTCCATCAGTAGTGAGAGGTACTTTTCTGTTTTGCAACTCAGTTGCTAATGTGTTGATAGACACGGGTGCATCTCATTCTTTCGTATCTGCTGCATTTGCATCTGTTTTGGAATTGGAGTTAGCACAGTTGGCATCTCCTATTTGTGTGGTATCGCCTTTGGGTGGTGAGTTGATCCTGAAACAGGGTGTTAGAGGATGTGATATAGAGGTCGCCGATTATAGGCTTCCTTTTCCGTTTGTTGTCATGCCCATGAAGGGTTTTGATGTTATTTTGGGTATGGACTGGTTATTGTCATACCGGGCTGTTATTGATTGCTACCGCCAGAGGGTCACGTTATGTACCTTGAGCGGGGAGTGGTTCCATTTCTTGGGAGACCGGGTTGGTAGTGTTTTGCCACCGGGGTATGATTCGCGAGGGCGAAGTGAGCTTAGTAGTCTACTTGCCAGCTTTGAGAGTGGTGAGAGTGGTGAGACCCAGGTTGTATTGCCAAGGGTGGTTTGTGAGTATTCGGATGTCTTTCCCGAAGATCTTGTTAGTTTGCCACCTCACCGAGAGATAGAGTTCTCTATTGATTTAGTGTCTGGTACGGCGCCGATTTCTATGGCACCTTACCGTTTTGCTCCAGCAGAGTTGGTTGAGTTGAAAGTTCAGCTCCAGGAATTGCTCGATAAGGGTTTTGTTCGCCCTAGTGTTTCACCGTGGGGAGCACCGGCCCTCTTTGTTAAAAAGAAAGATGGTGCCTTGAGATTGTGTATTGACTATCGGAAGTTGAATCGGGCTATGGTTAAGAATAAGTACCCTATGCCCCGTATAGATGATTTGTTTGACCAGTTGAAGGGTTCCCGTTGTTTCTCTAAAATAGACTTGAGATCGGGTTACCACCAGTTGAGGGTCAGGGATGAGGATATTCCGAAAACGGCATTCCGTACGCGGTATGGCCATTATGAGTTTCTGGTGATGCCATTTGGGCTTACCAATGCACCGGTAGTCTTTATGGACTTGATGAACCAGATTTTCCGGGAGTTCTTAGACCGATTTGTGGTCGTCTTCGTGGACGACATTCTTATCTATTCGCCTTCTGAGGAGGAGCACGAGGCACACTTGAGAGTGGTGCTTGAGTTACTTAGAGTCCATAGGCTATATGCCAAGTTTGGGAAGTGTGAGTTCTGGCTGAGGGAAGTCAAATTCTTAGGCCACGTGGTATCCGGGGAAGGGGTGTCTGTTGATACATCCAAGGTTGAGGCAGTGCAAGATTGGGCACAGCCTAAGAATGTGTTTGAGATCCGCAGTTTTCTGGGATTAGCTGGGTATTACCGTCGGTTTGTGAAAGATTTCTCCAGGTTAGCGTCACCGTTGACTAGGCTGACTCGGAAGGGAGTCAAGTTTGTGTGGAGTGAGACTTGTGAAAAGTCGTTCCAAGAGCTGAAAGTTAGATTGACCACCGCTCCGGTGTTGATTATTCCGGAGAGAGGGTTGGGTTATGCGGTTTATTGTGATGCCTCACGAGAGGGTTTGGGTTGTGTGTTGATGCAAGAGGGGAAAGTGGTAGCTTATGGCTCACGTCAGTTGAAAATACACGAGAAGAATTACCCCACACACGACCTAGAGTTAGCAGCTGTGATCTTTGCCTTGAAAATCTGGAGGCACTACCTTTATGGTGAGAGGTTCGAGGTATTCTCGGATCATAAGAGTTTGAAGTATTTGTTTACACAGAGAGACTTGAATTTGAGGCAGAGGAGATGGATGGAGTTCATCGAGGATTATGATTTTTAGTTGCATTATCATCCGGGAAAGGCTAATGTTGTGGCCGATGCCCTTAGCAGGAAAACCATTAGTGATGTAGCTTGTATAGCCATCCGGGAATGGGAGATGTTGGGAGCACTTGGCGAGTTTGATTTGCTACTGGGCGAATCTGTCGAGGCTGCGGCCTTGTTTTCTGTTGTTGCGCAGCCTACACTTGTGATTCGAGTGTTAGAGGCACAGAGAGGTGACCTTGAGGTAGAATCCCTCCGAGAGAAGATCTCCAGTGGGAAAGTTGAGAAGGGTTTGACGGTGTATCCCGACCTGAGTGTGAGATACCGAAACCGTTTGTTTGTACCGGAGTCTTGCCGAGAGGAAGTACTCCGAGAGTTTCACCATTCGCGCCTTGCGGTGCATCCGAGAGGTACTAAGATGTATCAGGATTTGGGTCGCCAGTTTTGGTGGCGGGGTATGAAGAGAGATGTGGCTGTTTTCGTATCAAAGTGCCTTACTTGCCAGCAAGTGAAGGCCGAGCATCAGAGGCCGGCGGGTTTGTTGCAACCCTTGTCTATTGCCGAGTGGAAGTGGGAGCATGTCACTATGGACTTCGTTGTGGGTCTTCCGAGGACTCAGCGGGGTAGTGATGCTATTTGGGTGGTTGTAGACCGGTTGACTAAGTCGGCGCACTTTATTCCTATGCGCGTGAGAGATTCGGTAGATCATCTTGCCGACCTGTATATTCGGGACGTAGTGAGATTGCACGGGGTCCCAGTGACGATCGTCTCAAATAGAGATCCTCGTTTTACTGCTAGGTTGTGGCAGAGTTTGCAGAGTGCCTTGGGCACTAAGTTGACCTTTAGTACGGCTTATCATCCTCAGACTGACGGGCAGTCCGAGCGTACTATTCAGATCCTCGAGGATATGCTTCGGGGTTGTGTCCTGGACTTCAGTGGGACGTGGGAGAGGCACTTGCCATTGGTAGAGTTTGCCTACAACAACAGTTTTCAGTCTAGCATCGGTATGGCACCGTTTGAGGCCTTGTATGGCCGACCGTGTAGGTCTCCAGTGTGTTGGGCCGAGGTGGGTGATGCACCTTTGTTGGGTCCAGAGTTAGTTAGGGAGACGACGGAGAAAGTTGAGCTTATCCGTAAGAGGCTTGTTACAGCCCAGAGTCGACAAAAGAGTTATGCCGACCGTAGGAGGAGGCCTTTGGCGTTTGAGGTAGGTGATCATGTCTTTCTGAAGATATCACCTAGACGAGGCCTGATGAGGTTTGGGAAGAGTGGGAAGTTATCCCCTCGGTTTATTGGTCCTTTTGAGATCCTTGAGAGGATTGGTGAGGTTGCTTATCGATTAGCCTTACCACCGCAGTTGTCCGGAGTGCATGACGTGTTTCATGTGAGTATGCTTCGGAAGTATGAGCCAGATCCATCACATGTGCTGGATTGGAGCAATTTAGAGGTAGATGAGGATGCCTCGTATGAGGAGAGACCGGTACGGGTCTTGGATAGGCGGGATCAGGTCCTGCGTGGCAAGACCATTCCTTTGGTGAAAGTCTTGTGGAAACATCACGGAGTGGAGGAAGCCACTTGGGAACGTGAGTCGAGAGTCCGTGAAAAATATCCGGACTTGTTTGTTGATATGTAATCTTGTATTTAAATTTTACTTTTTGTTGAACTTAAGAGCTTTTATATATGTCTTAAGTTGTGAAACATTGAAAATGTTTTGATTATTGGAAGTATGTTTGGAACTTGCCTCATATGGAAGTTGAATGTGACACTATATGTGTTGAATATATTGTTGAAATTGGAAAGATAGTGCATAATGTTAATGCATGTTGAAAATACATATGTTGTTTACATATTGTGATATGTCTCTTGTTAAAGGGATGGGATGACCGGTAATGGGTCGAATTGTTGAATGTTAAATTGTAACATTGTCTAAAATGAAGGAAAACTTGTTTTGAAAACTTGTGCTTAATTTCGGGGGCGAAATTCTTTAAGGGGGGGAGGTTATAGCGATCCCGGGTTTACCCTTGTTATACCGTGATCCGGACATGTGTCCGTGGATGTTGGTAGTTGTTTATTATTTTGTTTACATCCTTTTACTTCGTATTTGAGTTATAGGATGTGTTGGGCGGTTTTGTTTCAGGTTGGTTGAGTTTAGAAACCAAAACTAGTTGCCCAGATTTTTGGCCTGTACGCTCGAGCGGAGGTATTGGCGCTCGAGCAGGTAATACACCCATCCAGTATTTGTTGTGCAGTGTTGTACGCTCGAGCGTGGAGTTGGCCGCTCGAGCGGATCTGTGTGAGTGGCCGCTCGAGCGTATGGTTGGGAGCTCGAGCGGAGGCCTGGTTCTGCAAAAGTGCTGGGCGAGTGCATTCTGCGCTCGAGCGGGAGGTTGGCCGCTCGAGCGGAAGTCTGTGAGTGGCCGCTCGAGCGGGGTGTTTTACGCTCGAGCGGAGACCTGGGTTAAAGTCCCGAAATTGTGACTTTTCAAATCACTTTTTCACTTTCTCTTCTCTCTCTTACTTTTCCAAAATCACCATTGTTGAGCCTCTCACTCTAGACTCTACCTTCTCTCTAGGTTTTGATCTAGTAGGAGTGATTTACTCACCTTTGGCCTTTACAAAAAAGTTGTTGATCGTCGAGGGCTTCATTTTAATCTGAAAATCTCGGGTTTTGGAGCACGTTGGGTTTTGTCGTCTTCTCCTTTGGGACTCCGAATTTGAGGTAGGGATATCCTACTCCTCTCTATGGGTTTTGTCTTTAAATTTTGGTATTTTGAGATGTTGGGCTTGGTTTGGTAATTTTGTGAAAGTTTGGGACTTTTGTGTAATTTTACAAAAGTTGGGGTTTTATTCATAATAAACCTAGATGCATGTTTGGCATGAAAAGAATGGAATGATTGTTGAATCATTGATGAAAATGGGACCTAAGGGTTGAAATGTTAATTGTGGGAATTGCCCTAACTACATTGTTTAATTAATTGGGATAATTAATTGAGAAGAATGAAGAAATGAAATGTTGATTGAATATCCATTTGTGCATTTATTTTCTGTTTTAGAAATAACTGCTTTGGGCTATCGGTGGAGGATAGTCATGATTGATGTAGACAATGCATGATGATTAGGTAAACTGAAACTAATCAATGAAATGTGTCATGGAACTTGACGGTTGATAGAATACATTATTTGTATGTATTGGGTGATTGTATATAGAACCATTGTGTTTGTATACATTATGTGTAGAGGAGGAGATAGGGGATGTACTCCGCGGTTTAGGGGAAGATAGGGGATGTACCTCTAAACCGGATAGGTATTGGGAGGAGATAGGGGATGAACTCCGTAGACACAGCTCATATGCTTGTCTAGAGAAGTGAAGATAGAGCTCATATGCTTATCTTTGTGAAGTGTGGATACAGCTTGTATGCTTATCTGTGGATATTGTTGTTATACATATCTGTTGAGAATGTGGATATAGTTTTTATGCTTATCTGAATGTGAGATATAGTTTTTATACATATCTGTGGAAATGATGATAGAGCTAGTATGCTTATCTGTTGTTAAAGGGAAAATGAAAAGTAATTGGGACTTGTAAGTCGTTGACATAAATATGTTATTTATGTGATTGTATCAGTGTTGACCAACTATCAATTGCTAATGTTTTAGTCATTGTCCATGGTTGGTTTAGTGCATTTCTACTGGGCTGTGGCTCACCCTATATGGGAATATCATTTTCAGGTACAGGAAGCATGCCACCTCCAAGGACATAGCTGGGAGGCTAGTGGCGGACATACTTTTGTCGCTTAACTTTTGATGTATTACATGTAACTTCAAGCCTAGGGCTTAATGTGTAAACGAGTTAGTACTCTTTTGTTGTAACCAAGTGTTAACTTGGAAAGCTGTAAGCCCGTAGGGCATTTTGTTTTGATGTTAACATGTAATACTTATGTAATGAAACTCAATGAAATAAAGGAACGTGGTTAGTTTATATGTAAATGCATGTCGTATTTGAGGGCGTTACACAGAACAAACACCAAAACCCCGGTGGAGATTGACCAGTTGCTCTCCATCGACATGGGTGAAAAAGAGACGCTAAGGTCCTACAATAGTCGCTACTGGGAGACATTCAACCAGATTGGGGACTGTCCCACCAATCTCGCCATTGCACAGTACAAAAGAGGCCTTCCAGTCGGGAATAGACTAAGGGACTCGATCACCATGACACCACCCCTCACCATGGAAGCCTTGATGGAAAGAGTGCATCAGCACATCAGGGTAAAAGAGGATAGTGCCCGTGCCAAAACAAAATCTGGCACCACCGCAGTACCAGAGAAAAAGGCCTCGACAAAGGTCAACGCGGTAGATCGTCCAAGCAGAAACGGACGAGGCAGGCGAGACAACGGAGAGGACCAAGATAATAGATGGTTAAGAGTCTGCACTGCCATAACCACAGTCTTCAAGAAACCGATCTACCGAATTCTAAGTGAAATGCGGGATGAGCCTTTCATCAGATGGCCAGCTAAGCTTGGAGAAGCTCAGAAGGACTATGACGAAAGATCACGGTGCACCTTCCACAAAGAAAAGGGGCACCACACTGAAAATTGCACGCCATTGAGACAGCACCTGGAGGAGTTGGTGGCAGCAGGTCACTTGGATAAATACATTGAAGGAGGGGCCCAACCAGCCCCCCAGGACCATAACAACCCCAATGGAATGCCAATCGACGCCCCACCTCAAGGCGTTATCAATGTGATACATGGAGTTTTCGAACCTGAGCGTGTATGCGAGCTCAGAGGATCAATCAAAAAGGCTGAGCATTTAAGAGAGGTACAAAGTGCCCAACCTGCCATCAAGAAGGGGAAGACAGAGGCCACGAACGTCATGTTTTTTTCGGATAAGGACTTGGCAAGGATATATTGCCCTCACAATGATGCCTTGGTTGTCACTCTCCGAGTCAAGGATTTTGACGTCAAGCGGATTTTGATAGACCAAGGCAGTTCATGTGAAATAATGTATTACGACACCTTTAAACAGTTGAAGTTACAAGATAAAGACTTGGCACCTGTCGTATCTCCCCTGATTGGATTCAACTCCATGCTAGAATGGCCCGTTGGCAAAATAATCCTCCCAGTCAAGGCAAGAAGCGTGACGAAACAAGTGGAGTTCTGGGTATTAAAGGTTCCCTCCACTTATAACATCATCTTGGGCAGAACATGGCTGCATGCCATGCGATCGGTGGCGTCATCCTACCACCAAGTAATGTGGTTCCCCAACGATATCGGTGTAATTGAAGAGGTCTATGGAGATCAGATTATGTCCAAGCAATGCTTTATCACGGTGAATGGCAGCCGTGCTGCCAAAGGATACGTTCATTCGGTAGAAGAACCTGAGAGCAATGAACTGTTCGCAGATGTAGGCAAAGCAGCTAATCAGAAAGCGGTGGAAGACTTGGTAGAGGTAAGAATAGATGAAAAGAAGCCGGATAAGTTCTTTTTGCTCGGTTTATCGTTGTCCAGCACCGAGAGATTAGAGGTCTTGAAATTTTTAACCTCTAATATCGAAGTGTTTGCCTGGACACCATACGACATGCCAGGCATTGATCCCAACTTCATCTGTCACCAACTCAATGTCCACCCATCCGCCAGACCAATCATTCAACGCACCCGTAGATCGGCACTCCACCATGCTGAGATAGTGGCGGAAGAAGTAGGAAACCTGCTGGAGGCAGGAGCAATCAGAGAGGTGCACTATCCGAGATGGATCTCCAACACAGTCGTGGTGCCAAAGAAGAATGGCAAGTGGCGTGTCTGTGTCGACTACAAAACAGTCAACAAGGCATGTCCGAAAGACAGCTTTCCTCTACCATGGATAGATCAACTGGTCGACCTAACGGCGGGGCACAACCGACTTAGCTTTTTGGATGCATACAAAGGCTACCATCAAATCGCCATGCATGAACCAGACCAGGAGGTCACATCCTTTACAACTCCAAGAGGACTATACTGTTACAAGGTCATGCCCTTTGGCCTAAAGAACGCAGGTGCAACATTCCAACGAATGGTCACCAAGATGTTTGAACCATTGTTAAGCAGAACAATGGAGGCTTACATCGACGACATGGTGGTCAAGAGCAAGGATGAGAATGACCATCTCAAGGACCTAAGTGAGATGTTTGAGATCCTGAAGAAGCATAAGTTGCGCCTCAATGCATCCAAGTGTGCATTCGGAGTAGGATCTGGCAAATTCCTGGGCTTCCTTGTGACCAACCGAGGTATAGAAGCAGACCCCTCCCAGATCAAAGCAATCCAGGATTTGGAGAGACCAAACTCAGTAAAAGAAGTGCAGCATCTCACCGACATGGCAGCTGCGCTCAATCGGTTCATAAGCCGGTCATTGGACAGACTACGACCATTCTTCCATGCACTAAAAGCCAAGTTCGAATGGGACGAAGAATGTGACCAAGCTCTGGAAAGCTTGAAAGAATACATGTCTTCTCCACCATTGTTGGCCACCCCAATACCTGGAGAAGAACTCATCCTGTACCTGGCAGTCTCTCAGCACGCAATTAGCGCAGTGTTGGTCCGTGCGGAAGGAATCCAACATCTGCCCATCTATTATGTCAGGAAGACATTGCTGGGTGCCGAAACAAGGTACTTGCCACTAGAAAAACTGGCATTGGCCTTGATGATGGCCTCAAGAAAGTTATCACACTACTTTCACGCCCACACTATAGTCGTCCTGACAGCTTTCCCATTAAAAGCTTTATTTGAGAGGGCAAACTTTTCTGGGCGAATCTTAAAGTAGGCAGTAGAGTTGGGACAATTCGACATCAAGTTCCAACCCAGAACCGCGATAAAGGCCCAAACTTTGGCAGACTTTGTCGCAGAATTCACTCCAGGAAGTCATCATATCTGCCCAGTCGACCTGACTGATACAACCAAACCAGGGATAGAAGTTGACGCCGGAATAGCGCAACCCCTGGTGCAGGATACTCAATCAGATCCCATGGCAGACCAGACTAAAGACAGCAAGGAAGAAGCAAACCAAGCTACACCGAACCAAGACTCACCAACAAATAAAGACTTGGTACAATCAGATAGCGAGGGACAGACCGCAAGCATGGACCTTAAAGAGAACACCAGCAACATTTTTGACCCCACGACATCATCTGACCCCTCCACTTGCTGGAAGTTGTTCGTTGGTGAGATGTGGAAGCTCTTTGTGGATGGAGCATCCAACCGGCATGGTGCAGGACTTGGCGTAGTCCTCATCTCACCAGACGGCCTGGTTGTGGAGCAAGCAATCAACCTCAGCTTCCCAGCATCAAACAACGAAGCAGAGTATGAAGCACTTCTTGCAGGACTCAAATCAGCATTCTACAAGAAGGCCACCGAATTAATGGTCTACAGCGACTCACAGCTGGTGGTAAACCAAATTTATGGCGACTATGAAGCAAAGGATGATAGGATGGCCAAGTACCAAGAATTGGTCAGAATAAAGATCAAGAAATTTGAAGTAGTGAGGATAGAACAGATTGGCAGGGAGGAAAATAGCAGAGCAGACGAACTAGCAGGCTTCGTTTCAATGGCAGATACTTCCATCCCTCATCCGTTGCTCATCGACTACTTACCAAGACCAAGCATTGAAAACCCCAAAGCGAAAGAGGTATGTTGCACCGAGCTAGGCCCCTTATGGATGGATCCTATCATACTGTTCTTAAAAGATGGCGTCTTACCTAAAGAAAAGAAAGAAGCCAACAAAATTAGAGCAAAGTCGCAGCGATTTTGGCTCTCCCCATCCATGGCATTGTACAAAAAGTCATTCTCTGGACCTTATCTAAAGTGTGTTCACCCCAGCAAAGTGGAAGCATTCTTGTTTGAAATACATGAAGGTGTGTGCGGAAGCCACCAAGGAGGAAGATCGTTAGCTTACAGAGCCATTTCACAAGGATATTGGTGGCCATACATGCAGGCAGACTCCGAGAAGTATGTGAAGAAGTGTGAGAAATGTCAGAAGTTCGCACATCAAATACATCAGCCGGCCAGAGAACTCCTACCATTGACCAGCCCATGGCCCTTTGCAATGTGGGGCTTGGACATAGTAGGACCACTTCCAACAGCGCCCAGAGACAGGAAGTTCTTTCTCGCAGCAACAGACTACTTCACAAAATGGGTGGAAGCAGAAGCATTGGCATCAATCAAAGAAAAAGATGTGAAGAAGTTCGTCTGGCAGAATATCATTACTCGATTTGGCATACCTAAAGCCCTCATATTAGACAACGGCACCCAGTTTGATGGCAAAATCTTTAGAAGCTTTTGTGAAGAATACAAGATAGAGTTTTACAATTGGGGTAGACCGGGCTCGGTGGAGGGGTGGTTTCGTCCTCATCCGCTAGACGCTGCTCGGTTGGGGTAGACTGGGCACGCTTGGATGGGCGTGATGAAAAAGGCTGTTGAGAAGGAAGGGCCACAACGGCCTGTTGCGTTTGGCTTGGTGGCGGTACTTCGGGTCTGTTGGTTTTGATCAAGAGGGCCCTGACTCTATTTCTCTTGGCCATCTCTTCTTCAGCGGTCAGTGGGATTAGTCTAATTTGTGGCAAGGTTGGGTCTGGTTCGGGAGCGTCCTCAAGCAGAAAGTCTATTACTCTGACTTTTCGGCGACCGCTGTAACGGTATGTCGGCTCAAAATTAAGAAGTTTGGCCCAACTTCTTTCTGGAAAACGTAGTGCGGCGCGAAGTATGTTCAGGTTGGGGTAACTATACAAAGATTGAAGATGGGCTGAATCTGCATTAAGAAGACCAACTGTTAGTTCGGTTCAGGAGCAGGTAACCGAAATAAAAACAAAGCATGTGAACAAACCGAAGTGATTATACCAAGTGTTCCTTTTTTCCAGTTTATACTTCGGCCTGGGATCTGGGCTTGGTGGTCTTCAAAATTCTCAGATACCCAGAAAAAATCGTCATTGTTTAAGTCCTTATCCGGTGTATCTTTTATTATTTTTTCTCTGCGACGGCATATCCTAAGGTAGTAGACCCAGCCGTCATCTTTGGAGCCAATGGAGTATTGGTGGAATATTTCTGCTAGACCGTGGTTAAGACCGGCTCGGCGGTTTAGTTCGGCTATTCCCATTATTATACGGTAAGAATTGGTCGAAAGCTGAGTTGGGCATATTCTGGTTTGTCTTAGGAATTCACAAATCAAGGGTTGAACGGGGAATCTTAGTCTGGTTTCTATTATTGATAGGACGGTGAAAGGTACATAGCCCTCTTTTTCCCATGGAACGATATCTTGTTCGGCCAGGATAAGTTGGACGTCGTCAAGGATGTTGTAATCCCTTCGGAATTCGGCCAGGCCACCAGGGGTTTCTACCAAAAACCTATACTTCCCCATTTATTTTTTAAGTTATGGATAATTTAGTTCGGTCGCAAAATTGTGCTCAGTAGCTTAGTTGAGCGAGCAATGGAGTGCCTGGGCAACCTAAGTCTGCAAAGTGGAAAACAAAGGGGTTAAGCACAGATCATTGGACCATGCTACAAAATAAAAGCAAGAATAGGAGTCCTACTTCGGCTATGTGGATGCTACAGGTTCTATCTCAGTTTCAACAAGGTGCTTGGTAGCTTCGGATGGATTAGTAGGTAATGTTAGACCGGTTGAGCGCCTAGGGGCAGCTTTCTGAGTTCGGTCTAAAAACTAAGAAAGCAGGTTTAGCCCCAAAGACCTAGATCGGTCGAAATTAAGATTTCCCAGTATGCTAAGTGCAGACTTAGTTCGGTTGGATACCTCGGCTAAGGTCTATCAAGAAGTGGTTTGACTTATTGAAACTACTGGTACCAACATGGAGTGCTAGTTCGGTTAAGTAGTCTGATAGAATGACATTAACTACAAACTACTTTTTAGTTCGGTTATATGGTAATTGTGGATCAAACTAAGTGTTCTGCAGACAACTTCATGAAGTTTATGGGGTTCTTATGAAGTTTTTTCCTAGAAAACGCAAGGTAAGCAAGAAAATATGTTTTGCAAAAACAGAAACAGTGTGCCAAGAACGAAAGAAAGCAAATGCAAAGACCGCAAAAGCAAAACAGGTTTGAAAAACTTACCAGGTGAAGAGAAGGAAATGGAAGTAGAAAATAGCAACGAGCACGAGCTTCACAGGTTCAAAGGATGGAGAACAATGGAGGCAAAAGGAGAGAAGAAAGAGTGAATGGTGTAAGTGATTCAGAAACAAAGGGTTATTTTGTGGAAAGAGAAGGGGCAAAAAGTGGGAACTGTTCAAATTATGCGAAGTACGAGGGCGGCGTGACAGCTGCAATAGGCCAATAAGGGCGTGCCACGTGTCATGGGAAGGAGAAACGATTCAGTTGCTGTGATTGAAGAGACGTTTTGACCGGACAAGCAAAGCCCGGTGTGGAATGAGCTCGGCTGGATAGGCTAAAAGATTTTAGCTCGGCTGGAAAAGCTAAAGGGCTTGAGCTCGGTTGGAAAAGCTAAAGGGTTTTAAGCTCGGCTGAAAATGCTGAAAAACCTTAGCCCGGTTGGTTAAACAAGTAATCCCTATCATGCTATGCAGATGGAATTAAGGGGCAATTGAGAGGGTAATTTATATGGAAATTGGGCCGAGCTACGTAAATAGACCGTTGTGGGCCTTAGGGCGAAGGGATGAGTAAAAAAGCCGTTAAAGTTACTCAGGTCCCGAAGAGGTTAGCCCGGTCACCATACTAAATCTTATATCGGTTAAGGCGCAGTATGGTTAGTTCGGTCTAAAAGCCTTGCTAGAAGTTAGATCGGTTTAGACTTAACATTGTTGACACAGGAGGAACTGGGGTAAGAACACTGAAGGTAGAACCGAACTAACGATAGTTCGGTCTACTCTGTGGCTCGGCGTGATCATGATTACTTCGGTCATATTGGAGTTCGGCCATGGTAAAAACCATCTCACTTGGTTTAAGCAGTGAGGGAGGTGTTGAAGGATAAGCATTATCTTTCAGGAGTATGAATCCTAGGAGGACTCTACATGGAGGAGTAAGAGTCCTACTTGGATTGTGCCACACGGAACCTATAAAAGCTCACAAACATCACCTATGGAGAGGTAACACACAACTTTGATTCTTGAATACACAGAGCTTTTGTCTTTGTCCATTTTTCTGACTTAGGCATCGGGGGGGTTTCCGGCACACACCCGCCGACTAGCTCACGTTTATGTTTTCAGGGAGTAAAGCAACGACGTTTGGAGGAGCGCAGACTTGATCAACAGGATTATACGAGAAGGTTTATTTCTTTCCCGTACACCAACAAATAAGGTTTTCAATTTTCTTTAAAAAATTAGTAGTAATAGAATTTCTAAATTAGAAGTAACAATATTTATTGACATGGTAAAATACAACCTTTATATTTTTTTTTTCTCTGAAAAAATATATAAAAAATAATGAAATATTCTAAATCCACGTCAACAAAGATTATTATTCCAATGTAGCGCACTGTGTTTTGGTGTGTTTTGATGGAAACAAAATAAATTCTTTATTCTACTATTATTTTTAATTTGGTCTCTTAAAAAACATAAACATTTTAGTTATTCCATTGGAAACAAACAAATGAAAGTTTTGTTCCTTTGTATGTATATATGGATGCACTTTGTTGATGAAATGAACTTATCTAACCTTGCCAAAGATGTGCCAGGTAACATTCTCGGTGCACAGAGAAGTAGTGAGAGAACCAACATATCTATAATACTTGCGTTTATTTTGTCACGACCCCATTCCGCCCCTAGTAGAATGGTGCCGTGATGGCCAGTAATCCGAGATTACCAAAGGCCAACTTACAAAGGTTCACACACAATCAGAGTATACATATGGGGCTTACATGTGTGGAAGCAATATATTTAAATCTAATTAGCCCATAAGAGTTGTGCATAGATCAAATGAAATGACATACATTTTAACATGGTTATACAACTTGGGTACAAAGAAAATAAAGTACAAATATTACATCTTGATCAAAGGCTTCTCGAGCCGACATACACAAAATGAATTACAAACAACTTGCAAATAAACATCTAGGCATCACTGCCTTCTTGCTCGTCACCTACATATATATATATATATATATATAAGGAGAGGGTGAGCTTGGATACTCAGTGAATGATATAATTAATAAAGGTTTGAATGAATGATATCCGAGATCTTTATCAAAACAATACATATCATAGCTTATAACAAAACATGGGATGAATCATGTTCATCAATCAAATCTTTCAAATCTTCTTGGGATGTTTAATAACATCTACATAATACATAGGGGATGACATTCCGGACAAAACAAAGGAATAATCGGCCCAGAATCGATTAGACAAATCCACCCGCACAAGGCCGTCGGTGGGGCCATCCGTACATGACCGTTGATGGCAGAGATCTCTCAAACATGGTGCTACATGGGCTTAAAGTCCCCTAGCATGTGAGGACTTTCTAAGAATGTCATCAAAACAAGATAATACTTGATACAAAAACTAGGGATAATCATTCATGCTTGATCAAATACTTTTCCAAAATGAAGCAAAGCTTTATCAAAACTTTATAACATAGCTTTATTAAAAATACCACTCACATAGCTCTTCGGGAAGAGGGATTAAGGCAAGAATCCAAGATCTACAAATACATAATAAAGTCTACTGAATGTACTTCAAGAAGACAAGAAGGAATGCTCAAGATGGTTGTGCAATGCATTCTTAAAACAAGCTTTACATGAATGAAAATGATCCCGACATTTCTTTTCAAAACCAAGTCAAGGCAAAGTAAAACATGCTGGGAGTTAAATCACTGTTTTTCATCTAGGGAAAACATGGTGGGTACCAGCCAGGTCTTGGAATGGATGCACAGAAATGATCTAGGGAAAAATGACCTAGCTGGGTGAACTCAGGAGGTCTTGGCCGAGGTCCCACACCTCTTGGCCGAGGTGTGGTTACCTAGGCTTCGGTGTGCAGCTACCTTCCAAGGTGTTACAAGATGCCGGCAAGGGTGTACCATGGTCGGCCTAGGTGTGCAGTGGTTAGCCTAGGTGTGCATGCAAGATAGACTAAGGTGCAAGTGATCATGCAAGGTAGGCCAAGGTGAGATACGATGCTTGGCCTAGGTGTGAGATCTAGGCAAGAGTGGTCTCTGTGACCACACCTAGGGAAATGAGGTCTGGAAATCTGGGTTTCCCTCTTGATGAACATGAAGAACATAAAGGACATGAACATGAAGAACATGAATGCTAAAATCATAACTTCTTTATTCAAAATCTGAGATTTCATGAGATGAGTTCGAAAACATGGACCTAGGTACCCATACTTGAAGATCTTATGAAAACAAACACAAAAACATGGATCTTGATACAAACTTTCGGATCAAAACATGGTTTTCTTTCAAGAACACAAGAACATCATTTTCTCTTTCTAAAACAAGATTTAAATCAATGCATGGCTCATGAATCATGCTAGATCATGCAATGTGATCGGATCAACATAAATAATAACAAGAGTAAATCAAGAATCTAACCTCAAAACACGGATCTAACGGTTCAAGATGTGAAGATCAAGCTTGGAATCTAGCTCTCTCCTTTCCTAGAGCTTCTCTCTCTCTTCAAAAGCAAAGATATAACAAATGATGTGGGTTTCTCACTGCTAGCTGACTTAACCTTATACTGGGACACGTGGCAACGCCGGATTGGGTCTCCTCAAAAGGTGACAGAATGGCAAGACAAGGGTATGACAAAGTGTGTATAACAAGCAAGGTGGCATGGGCACTCTAATCAAGGCAATGACCTCGAATCAAGACATAGGCTTCGGCAAGAAGGTTTCAATGATCTCGGCTAGGAAGGATAACACTTGACCTAGCTGTGCCACACCTCGGCCTAGATGTGCCACACCTCAGTCTAGGTCATTCCAGTCCCAGAACAAGATCACTAGGTGCAAGGATCAAGGATCTAGGACGCCTAGATGATAACATCTCTGCCTAGATAATACACATCTTGGCTTAGGTGATGCACACCTCGGCCTAGATGATGACATCTCGGCCAATATGCCAAGGTGAAGGTGGAGATCAACCAAAGTGGTTCCAAGATGGCCCTAGGTGTTGGCATGACCTAGGCTTAACATGACCTAGGCTTGGCATGACATAGGCTTGGCATGACCTAGGCTTGGCATGACCCAGGCTTGAGACAGCAAGGAAGGAACAAAGCATGCATATAACACTTACGCAAATTACATAAGCACAAAACAAGACAGGGACATTTACTTAGGCAAAACAAGTCAAAATCTACAAATGCAAGCTTAACAAGACAAAATCATGCAAATGCACATGAACATGACTAAGACATGAATGTGGGTTATTACATATTTCGCCTCAATTTCCAGGTGTCATAGGTCCCTACGGAGATTTCATCTTCATCTGTAAACACCTCCTTACCTAGCTCAGCTAATTCACTTTGGATCTACAACCATGAAACACCACAACACCTATTAACTTATCAAAAGGAGAATAGTAGAATGCTTATAATTGAACAATCTATAAAAAACCTTAATTGAACAAAACCTATTAACTTATAATTGAACAAACCTTAATTGAACAATCTATAAAAAATAAAAATAAAAAACATGAGACAGAAAAAGAACATACGTGACACCATTGATTTTGTGCTCAGAAGGAGAATGCTAGTGCATTTGAAGCAAGGTGTAGTTCTTGCCATTCAAAATCAAGACTCCAGCATTTCCAAATTCTAGCTACATATTGATAAATAATTCTTCATTGAGCAAAAACATGTACAACGATGTGTGACATAGTCAAAGCCACAAAAGTGAATGCTCATAATCCAAAACCATTTTACTATTGTAGTTACTAAACATTCTCTGTTTTTTTAGAGGTGCTGTTATTATGTAAATTACAATTTTCAAACTAAAAATTAAAAAAAAAATCACATAAAATAATGTAACAATGACTTATTTAAAATTAAAGCTTATAAATAAATAAATGTTTTAGCTTTAAGTGATCCTAGTCAAATAAGTCACACCATTTTATACAAAATTTTACAGAGCAAGAGAAATAACACTTCCATCTAACTTTAGAAATTATTTTACCATGTCTCACAGTATCACCCCTTGTATGTCTAGCAAACATTGGCCCTGTTTGGTCCAATTTATTGGAGCTACTTATAAATAAATCTTTTAGTTTTTTTTTCCCCCTAAAAATCTATGTCAAAGTATATGGTACAGCTTCTTATAATTCATGAGGGAAATATAATTTAAATAAGTTAGAAAAAAAAAATTATCTCAAAACTAGGGGAGGAATATTTACTTTTAGCTTTTACTTTCTCAAATAGATTAAGTAATGCTTTCAAATCCCAAATAATTAAAAATTTCTCGACAAACTTCTTGAAAAGACAAACGAATATCCAAGTGTGCATTTGAAGGTATGGATATCTAGTCACGAGCGTAATCCATACCTCAAAATGCTAGAAATCAATCTTATGCTTTCGTGAAATAACTTTCAATTTTAATTTAATTATGATGGTTGTTGGTACCAAAAGTAAAAGGAAGGCCAAAAACATGCCTCAACATTGTAGCCATGGTTAACCAACATTGTAGCTTATGATAATCACTGTTTAATCACTGATAATCACTGTCGCAATATTTTCTTTTGATCTTAAAGCTCTGTTTGGTTATCAAAAGTATTATGCAAAATCGTGAAAAAAAAATAAAAAAATAAAGCAAATAGACAAAATATATGTACTACATCCACGGACATGATGGCATGATGGCCTATCCTTTCATCCACTCTATACTTGCTCTGCAAAACACCATGCTACCGTACATTTTTTCACACCTTTCTTAGTCCACCATGTCTTCCTCATTACCAACACTAATTTGTCATTACATTTTATTGTTGTGGTTTCTGAAGCATTTCTAAATCATCCATCAATAAATTGAAACATATTTTCAATTTGACTAGAATTTTGACTTTTAAAACTCATCTAAAACAGATAGAAAGAATATAGAATGACCCAATACACAACTTCACCTATGTATGACCATGGATGCCCTTACCTTCCATGTCAAGAAAATTTTGAAATTATCAAAATACTCTTAACCTATAATACTTGATTTTTCATATCAAAAGCTAATTATATCCATACTAACTTAAAAATAAGCATAAACAGTGACAACCAATACCAAAATGTGATTAAGAAAAGTTTCAAGTGTGTCCATCTTGAAACCAACCAATTTCCAAACATTCTCGCTACTTTAATTTTACTATTTATAGATGATCTTACAGTTTGCATCATGAGTAAACTTTACAATTTGTAAAGGAAAGTAAAAGCAAAAAATAAAATAAAATAAGGGAAACAGAAGGGTCAACATGAACTATTAACTATGCCATCAATTTTACATGCCCTTTTTTGCCCTTTTTTTTTTTTTTTGGTTGTTTCTGAAGGATATCTTTTTAAAATATTAAAATAGCAAGAAACAAGATTTCCCTCAAACAGATTAATCAAAAAAAATGCAGATCCAATATCTAAATCATACCTCTTACCCTACGAATCTTCTCAATGAATTGCTCACCAACAATACCCGAACTAGGAGCATTGAGACCTCAAATGTTTGTTGCTATCTAAAATCTTCAATCATGAGAAGTTTCAAGAGGAAATGGTTTCATCAAATTAATGAGATGACAAGTAAATTAAGAAATTTCGATACAACCATATTCAAAATAATATGATGTGTGCATTGGAGCATAAAAACAGAACTCAATGTTAGAAACCTCAAAAAAACACAACCACCCCAAAAATTCAACAAGAACAATATTATGGAATTGTAATGCATCAGGGAAACAGAAAAATAGTAGAAACCATGACATTAACACACACCTTATCTTCCCAAATGCAGAAAAAATCGTGTGAGTGACCAGCATTGAAGGCTTAGACGAATCTCTTGGCTCAGCAAACCAGTGCCATGGAACACCTTTCAACACAATTGTATTAGGCTGCTGCTGCCTCCCACCTCTTGAATATCCTACAACCAAACAACACATACATACATCCATTATTACCAGTAGTTCTTGCAAAATTATTAAGCATTTAGAAGAAAAAATATTGAGTTAGATTACTGAATCCATTATTGTAGACAGCAAAACCAGTAAGCATCAAAAATTCAAAACTATGGATAGAATCAAGAACAAGCCTCGATTACCAAACGCATTAAGCTCTTCCCACTCTTTCGTCATTCCAAAATCATCCGATTCCGGAACTGAAGCAGTCAATCTAAACTTAACACCTTCAAGATTTAACTCAATCCCGTCGGTCTTACCAACAACCGATCTTCTCCAGTCCAGAAACTTCTTCTCGAGTTCCTTAACATCGTCTTCTCCATCTATACCATGAAGAATTTCCAATGTGGAAAACTTGGATAGAAACCCTAGGTCGCGGATGAAGAGAGCGCCGTGAGCGACAGGATCATCGCACTTGTGCTTCTTGAGGTCCTTGAATCTGCGAACGATGATGTCGTCTTCGGGAATGGTGAGGAAGAAGGAGGATTTAAGGAAGTCGGTGAGGGAGCGCTTGAGTTGCCACTCGTCGAGGGGCTTGACGGAGTGGTTTGCACAGTGGATAGTGAGGAGGAGCTGAAGAGGGAGTGTGTTTTTAGAGAGAGAAATGGGACGAAAACTAATGAAAACACAAAAAAAAAAAAAGGGAAAATTGGTATCCAATTTTTTTTTTCATTACCTGCACAATATTTCAAAATTTTCCCTCTAAAATTTGTGACAAAATAATTTTTTCACCAAAAGATCTCAAAATATTAAAAATTATAGGCCATGAAAACATAGAGTTTTTTTTTTTTCAAATAATCCAAAAAAAGAAACTATTTAGCGAATTTACCCACTTTTCAAATTATTTAGGAAATTAACCTACTTTTTGAAATTGCATTTTCAAAATGCGATTTTGAAATTGAAATTGCATCTTGAACATGCAATTTCACCTTAAAATCACAAGTTGAAAATGATCACATGGTGAAATTGCATGTTAAAAATGCAATTTCAATTTCAAAATCGCATTTTCAAAATGCGATTTCAAAAATAGGTTAGTTTGCCAAATAGTTTGAAAAGCTGGTCAATTCGCTAAATAGTTTCTTTTTTTGGATTATTTGAAAAAAAAAACTCTAAAAACATGCTCCTCACCAAATGATATCAAAATATTTAGACTCATTGGTGACTAAAATATATTCCTCACTAATAATTTTATAATTTGTGACAAATTTTTTCCTCACCAAAAGTCTCAAAATTTTAGCACCATCCGAACAAATTTAGACGATATTTTTTTATGATGAAACTTACTTTTTTCTCACCTAAAAAGAAGTATTTATTGACGAAAATAAATTTCCTCACCTTTTACTTTTCTTTTCTTTTTTATTAGATGTGACAAAATTTATAATTTGTCACAAATTAATCTTATTTAGCGACGAAAATTAGGAGGGCAAGGGGTGCTAAACAAAGAGAGCTAACTTGTGTTTTGTTTTGAGAGAGAGAAAGAGAGAGAGAGATAAGAGGAAAACTAATAAAAACAAAAAAGGTGGAAAAATTAGTAGTCTATTTTTTTTTCATTACTGCCCAATATGTCAAAATTCTCTCTCCAAAATTAGTGACAAAATAATTCCTCACCAAAAAGACTCAAAATATTAAAATTTTCAATTCTCAATCGACAACTGATGTGATGTTAGATGTTAGATCCTTGTCAACTGATATTCACCGGAGAGAGATGAAACAGATGGAGAGAAAGAGGGGAGTAGGATGTCGACTATGAGAGACCGATCGACAACGAGAAGAGAGAAAGTGAAGGGGATCGGCGACGAGAGGAGACCCCTGCTGATAGTCCCTTTTTCATCGAAGAGAATAATTGAGAGGGAGAGACTCCCACCGTCGTTGATGAGAGAGGGTGAGAGGGTCGATGATGAGAAGCTTCTGGATCGAGAGAGCAAAAATGAAGAAGAGATGAGAGAATGAAAAGGATGGAGAGAGAGAGAGAGAGAGAGAGAGACCAAGTGGTCTGATGATCCAAAAAAAAATAATTTTTAAGTAATTATTTTTTTCAAACAATAATCTCAAGTGATTTTTATTTTTTTAATGGGGGAGTGAATTATATAAAATTTTAAATTTCAAATTTTTGTTAAGTTAGGTATAATATAAATTTTTAATTCTTTTTGTAAAAAAAATTTAAAACTCATAAAAAAAAACGAGTGACGTCGTTTAACAATTGACGACCAAATTTTTTTTGTCGCAAAAAAATTTCAATTCCCGCCCCCACATTTCAAATTTCCCTCCCAAACTTTGGCGACCAAAAAACCAAATTAGTCGCAGAAAAGGTACCTTCGCCGACAAACTTTTTTAGTCGCCAAATGTCAATCAGCGGCAACTAAAATTTTAGTCGCTAAAAGTATTAATTTGGCGACTAAATTTTTTTTGGTTGCTGAAAATAAGTTTTTGGCGACCAAAAGAAAAAAAATAATATTTTATTTTTCATTTGGCGACTAAATTGTTTTAGTAGCCAAAACTCAATATATGGCGACTAAAATATTTTTAGTCGTTAAAAATATTTTTTTGGTGACCAAAATTTTGATCGCCAAAAGATAAAAAATAATTTTTTATTTTTCATTCGGCGACTAAATTGTTTTAGTAACCAAAACTCAATATACGGCGACTAAAATATTTTTAATCGCTAAAAATAAGTTTTTCGGCGACCAAAATTTTGGTCGCCAAAAGATAAAAAATAATTTTTTATTTCCCATTAAGCGACTACATTGTTTTAGTAGCCAAAACTCAATATACGACGACTAAAATATTTTTTGTCACTAAAAATAAGTTTTTTGGCAACCAAAATTTTAGTCGCCAAAAGATAAAAAATAATTTTTTATTTTCCATTCAGCGACTAAATAGTTTTAGTAGCCGAAACTCAATATAAGACAACTAAAATATTTTTAGTCACTGAAAATAAGTTTTTGACGACCAAAATTTTGGTCACCAAAGATTAAAAAATAATTTTTTATTTTTCATTCAGCAACTAAATTGTTTTAGCAGCCAAAAGTCAATATACGGCGACTAAAATATTTTTAGTCGCTAAAAATAAGTTTTTTGGTGACCAAAATTTTGGTCGCCAAAAGATAAAAAATAATTTTTTATTTTCCATTAAGCGACTACATTGTTTTAGTAGCCAAAACTCAATATACGGCGACTAAAATATTTTTTGTCACTAAAAATAAGTTTTTGGCGACCAAACTTTTGGTCGCCAATTTCACAACCAACTTATTTTTGATCTTCTGCGACCAACTTATTTTTTGGTCGCCAAAATGTGATCTTCTGCGACCAAATTTGTTGTTGGTCGCCAAAACCATACCACTTTCTACGCCCAACTCATTTTTTGGTCGCCAAAATATGACCTTCTGCGACCAACTCATATTTGGTCGCCAAAAATAATGATCATTCGTGACTAATTAATAATTGGTTGGCAAAAGGTAACTTTTAGCTACCAACTTTTATATTGGTCGCATAAAGTGGTCGCTAAAAGTGCAAATTCTTATAGTGATACTAGTTTTTTTTTACATCATATTTTAGTCAAAAAATCAAAGAGATGTATGTTTGTTTATATGAGTCAAACATTTATCAAATGCCAATGTTTTAGTTATTGCTCATATTATGTTTAGCATATCTCTACTAGGCGTTGGCTCACCCTATATGGGACATCATTTTCAGGTTCAGGTGTTATGCCGCCTCCAAGGCCTTAGCTTGGATGGTTTTGGGAGTTGAAGACTCTTTTGGTTGTTTTACTATTTTGGTGATACATGTAAATTCAAGCCAAGGGCTTATTTGTGTAGAGGGTTAGAACTCTTCTTTTGTTGTAACCAAGTGTTGACTTGGAAAGTTGTAAGCCTACAGGGCATTTACTTTTGTTGTCGACATGTATTACTTTTTGTAAGAATACTCTGATGAAATGGAAATATGCTTTATTCTCTTATCTATGAATATCATGAATGTTGGGTTTATATGTATCATTTTGAGGGCGTTACAACTTGGTATCAGAGTGTACCGGGTTTGAATACCTTGGGTACGTGGGGAGTGGTTAGTACCACAATGGGTTTGTCTCGCTTGTTAAAGACTTATGTATGATGCTATGTGTTTATTTGATAACATGCTTACGTGACTAAATGAGTATGGAATTTAGTTTCTAGGATGTTGATTGGATCATTGGGTTTCTGGGAGTCTTGTTGGAAAGGCACTTGATCACTGTCATTTCTAACTAGAACTCTAGCAACGCCTCGGGACTGTCATTATCCGGAAATGAAATTCGTAAGTGCTTATGTGATTATGTGCTTACATGGAGTGAATTACAGTTGTCCATGTATTAGGACGCGAGTGAAATAGCTTCGGCACATTTGTGAATGTGCTAATGTTCTCGTTACCTTTATTAGGATGTCAGGACGAGGACGTGGTGGTAGGCGAGGTAGGCCTAGAAGGCGAGCGATACCTATACCGGATGAAATTCCAGCGCAGCAGGAGGGTGTTGGCCAAGCCAATGTGGCCGAGCCAGTAGGTCAGCAAGCCACGGGCGCCTGAGCCCGCGAGATGGCAGGAGCGTTGAGGGTATCCATGGTCATTCTCAAAGCTGAGAATCAGGTCCAGGCCCATGTTGCTGAGGTAGGGTCGTCCTTTCTAAAGAGGGAGTTTTTCCAATCTAATCCAGACGAATTTTTAGGAGATCCAAAAGAGCCACTTAAGGCTGACGAGTGGCTTGAGAAGATGATGAAGACGTTTGAGATGCTAGGCATCGAAGACGGAGGTTTGAGAGTGACCTTGGCGTCCTTCCAGCTGAAGGGGGATGCGGGTCAGTGGTGGAAGTTTACGCGGGGCCGTATTGGTGGGACTTGGGAGGCCTTTGTAGATGCTTTCCAAGAGAAGTTTCTGCCTCCCGCTGTTAGGGAGAAGTTGAGGGATCAGTTTTGTCAGCTCAAACAGCTGAACACACCAGTGGCCGAGTTTGATGCCGCATTTACCAGTTTATCGAGGTTTGCTCCTAAGCTAGTGGTGTCTGAGGAATACCGTTGTCTTGAGTTCGAAAAGAAGTTGAGAACCGGGCTCAAGCTTAGAGTTGCAGGGTCCATGACTCAGGAGTATGGGTCCCTTGTGGATGCTGCGGCCCATCTTGAGATTATTATGCATGATGAGGAGGAGAGGATGAGAGGCTCCAAGAGGAGTCAGGATGGCCAGAGGGATGGTAGGAGGCAGAGAGGTTCTAACCCTCAACAGTCCCAGGGTGCGTTTACAAGATCTACCTTTCTAGTGCCGAGTTGAGGCTCTGGGAGAGGCAGTCAGGGAGACTTTACTTGTTACAAGTGTGGTCAGTTGGGCCACAAGTCTCCAGCTTGCCCGCAGAAGGGAGGAGGGCAGAGAACAGCTTCATCTTCGGCTCGTCCGCAAAGCCAGAGTCAGGGCAGAGGCCAGCCGCTCTCTTGTTACCAGTGTGGTCAGGCGGGGCACCTGAAGAGGTTTTGCCCGCAGTTGAGTGGCACATTTGGTGCATCTGGGTCGAGGCAGAGTTTTTAGCCAGCTCAGTCAGTTCAAGCCTCGAGGGCCAATCAGGGAGCCTCTTCAGCTCAGTCTGTGCAACAGTCTTTTGCTCCGAGAGGTGCGCAGGTAGATCAGGGGCCTATAGGCCGTGTGTATGCTATTACCGCGCAGGATCTTGTACCGTCTCCATCTGTTGTGAGAGGTACCTTTCTATTTTGTAACTCGGTTGCTAATGTGTTGATTGATACGAGTGCATCCCATTCATTTATATCTGCTGCATTTGCATCTGTTTTGGGGTTAGAGTTGGCACAGTTAGCTTCTCCTATTTGTGTTGTATCACCCGTTGGGGGTGAGTTGATTTTGAAACATGGGTGTAGAGGTTGTGATATAAAGGTCGCCGACCGTCGGCTCCCACTTTCTTTTGTAGTAATGGTTATGTCGGGTTTTGATGTGATTTTGGATATGGACTGGTTATCGTCATACCAAGCTGTTATTAATTGCTACCGCCAGAGGGTTACTGTATGTACCTTGAGCGGGGATTGTTTCCATTTCTTGGGAGATCGGGTTGGTAGGGTCTTGCCACTAGTGTATGATCCGCGAGGGCGGAGTGAGCTTAGTTATCTTCTCACTAGCTATATAAGTAGTGAGTGTGATGAAACCCAGGCTGAGTTGCCGAGAGTGGTTTGTGAGTACTCGAACGTCTTTCCCGAGGATCTTGTTAGTTTGCCACCCCATCGAGAGATCGAATTCTCTATTGACTTAGTGCCTGGCATGGCACCGATTTCCATGGCACCGTATCATTTTTCCCTAGCCGAGTTGAATAAATTGAAGATTCAACTCCAGGAATTGCTAGATAAGGGCTTTGTTTGCCCTAGTACTTCGCTGTGGGAAGCACCGGCCCTCTTTGCTAAAAAGAAAGATGGGGCTTTGAGACTTTGTATTGATTACCGAAAATTGAATCGGGCTACGGTTAAGAACAAGTACCCTATGCCTTGTATAGATGATCTATTTGACCAGTTGAAAGGGTCCCGTTGTTTCTCTAAGATAGACTTGAGATCGGGTTACCATCAGTTGAGGGTCAAGGAGGAGGATATCCCCAAGACGGCATTCCGTACGCGCTATGGCCACTATGAGTTTCTGGTGGTGCCTTTTGGGCTCACCAATGCACCGGCAGTGTTTATGGACTTGATAAACCAGATATTCCGGGAGTTCTTAGATCGCTTTGTGGTCATCTTTGTGGACGACATTCTGATTTATTCACCTTCGGAGGAGGAGCACGAGGAACACTTGAAAGTGGTGCTTGAGTTGCTTAGAGCCCATAAGTTGTATGCTAAGTTCGGGAAGTGTGAGTTCTGGCTAAGAGAGGTTAAATTCTTAGGCCATGTGGTCTCCAGGGAAGGGGTGCCTGTTGATACATCCAAGATAGAGGCAGTGTAGGATTGGGCACAGCCTAAGAGAGTTTTTGAGATCCGTAGTTTTCTGGGATTGGCCGGTTATTACCGTAGGTTTGTAAAAGATTTCTCCAAGCTAGCTTCGCCGTTGACTAGATTGACGCGGAAATGGGTCAAATTTATATGGAGTGAGACTTGTGAAAAGTCGTTCCAAGAGCTTAAAGTTAGACTTACCACCGCTCCAGTTTTGATTATTCCGGAGAAGGGTTTGGGTTATACTGTATATTGTGATGCCTCACGAGAGGGTTTGGGTTGTGTATTGATGCAAGAGGTGAAAGTAGTAGCCTATGGCTCACATCAGTTGAAAATACATGAGAAGAATTATCCTACACATGACCTAGAGTTAGCAGCTGTAATTTTTGTCTTGAAGATTTGGAGGCACTACCTTTATGGTGAGAGGTTCGAGGTGTTCTCGGATCATAAGAGTTTGAAGTATCTGTTTACACAGAAAGACTTGAATTTGAGGCAGAGGAGGTGGATGGAGTTCATTGAGGATTATGACTTTGAGTTGCACTATCACCTGGGAAAGGCCAATGTTGTGACCGATGCCCTTAGTAGGAAATCCACTAGTGATGTAGCTTGTATAGCCATCTGGGAATGGGAGATGTTGGGTGCGCTTGGCGAGTTTGATTTGCTTCTAGGTGAATCTGTTGAGTCTGCGGCCCTGTTTTCTGTAGTTACGCAGCCTACACTTGTGAATCGAGTGTTAGAGGCACAGATAAGTGACCTTGAGGTAGAATCCCTCCGGGAGAAGATCTCCAGTGGGAAGGTTGAGAAGGGTTTGACTGTGTATCCCGACCTAAGTGTGGGTACCGAGACCGTCTATTTGTGTCGGAGTCTTGCCGAGAGGAAGTACTCCGAGAGTTTCACCATTCACGCCTTACGGTGCATCCGGGAGGCACTAAGATGTTTCGTGATATGGGTCACCAGTTTTGGTGGCAGGGGATGAAGAAAGATGTGGTAGTTTTTGTATCTAAGTGCCTTACTTGTCAGCAAGTGAAGGCCGAGCATCAGAGGCCAGGAGGTTTGTTGCAACCCTTGCCTATAGCCGAGTGGAAGTGGGAGCATGTCACGATGGACTTCGTTGTAGGTCTTCCGAGCACTCAACGGGGTAGTGAAGCTATTTGGGTGGTCGTAGATCGGTTGACTAAGTCGGCGCACTTTATTCCTATGCGCATGAGAGATTCGGTAGATCATCTTGCCAACTTGTATATTCAGGACATAGTGAGGTTGCACGGAGTCCCAGTATCGATTGTCTCAGATAGAGATCCACATTTTACTGCTAGGTTGTGGCAGAGTTTGCAGAGTGCCTTGGGCACTAAGTTGACCTTTAGCACGGCTTATCATCCTCAGGCTGACAAGCAGTCCGAGCGTACTATTCAGATCCTTGAGGATATGCTTCAAGGCTGTGTCCTTGACTTTAGTGGGTCGTGGGAGAGGCATTTCCCTTAGTGGAGTTTACCTATAACAATAGTTTCCATTCGAGCATTGGTATGGCACCATTTGAAGCCTTGTATAGCCGACCGTATAGGTCTCCAGTGTGTTGGGCCGAGGTGGGTGATGCACCTCTGTTGGGCCCGGAGTTGGTGCAGGAAACGACGGAGAAAGTTGAGCTTATCCGTAAGAGACTTGTTACAGCCCAGAGTCGCCAAAAGAGTTATGTCAACCACCAGAGGAGGCCTTTGGCATCTGAGGCAAGTGATCACGTCTTTCTGAAAATATCACCTAGGCGGAGTTTGATGAGGTTTGGGAAGAGTGGGAAGTTGTCCCCTCGGTTTATTGGTCCCTTTGAGATCCAAGAGCGAATTGGGGAGGTTGCATACCGTTTAGCTTTACCGCCGCAGTTGTCCGGAGTGCATGACGTGTTTCATGTTAGTATGCTTTGGAAGTACGAGCCGGATCCGTCACATGTATTGGATTGGACCGACTTAGAGGTAGATAAGGATGCCTCGTATGAGGAGAGACCGGTACGGGTCTTGGATAGGTGAGATCAAGTCTTGCGAGGCAAGACGATACCCTTGGTGAAAGTCTTGTGAAAACATCACGGAGTGGAAGAAGTCACTTGGGAACGTGAGTTGGAGGTCCGTGGGAAATACCCGGACTTGTTTTTTAATGTTTAACCATGCATCGGGAATTTTGTTTGTTAATGAAATCTAAAAACATTGTATATGTTTTGCCTTCTGGAAATTGTTGAATATATTTCGGAACTATGAGTTTAATTTAACATTGTATATGTTGAATATGTTGTAGAAATGCAAATGTGTCATTAACATTGAATATGTTATGGAATGGTGGAATATGGTATTGGAAATTGTTGAATTTCAAAGGAAAGCATGTTGATAATGCGTATTGAGTTATATTGTAAGTTGCCTCTTGAAAAGAGATGGGATGGCCGGTAATGGGTCAGGATGTTGAATATTGAATTGTAATATTGTTGAGACCTGAGGAAACACAATTTTGAAACTTATATCTAATTTTGAGGACAAAATTCTTTAAGGGGGGGAGGTTATAGCGATCCCGGTTTTTCCTTCAGTGTTTATTGTATTCCGGACTCAGTTCCGTGGATGTGTGTTGTGTCTTTATCGCATCTCCGTCCTTTAATTCTTTGTATTTGAGTTTCGGATGTGTTGGGCAGGTTTGAAATAGGTTGGTTGTGTTTAGAAACCAAGAGTGGATGCCCAGATTTTGGCCTCCACGCTCGAGCGGGACTTTTCACGCTCGAGCAGGCCCTTTTGTATTGCTCCTCTGCTCGAGCGGGCAGTTTGACGCTCGAGCGGGATTATTCAACCCTCAGTACTTTTCCTGCAGGACATCGGACGCTAGAGCGTCCACTTTCACGCTCGAGCGGGGACCTTCGTCTGCAAAACTTCTGGAAGTGTGCATTCGACGCTCGAGCGGTGCTTTCCACGCTCGAGCGGGAGTCTGTGTCTGACGCTCGAGCGGGGCGTTCCACGCTTGAGTGGATTGTGTTTTATATTAGTCCGAGTTGTAGCTTTTTGAATCACTTTTTCGGGTCATTCTCTCTCTCTAGCTTTCCAAAACCCTATTTTGAGAGCTCCTCTCTCTAGAATAGATCTTCTCTCTACGAAATCATCTAGTTTTAGTGATCTTCCACCCTTGTCCCTTTGTAAAAAGTGTAGAGCTCGGTGTGGGCTACGTTTGGATCTGGAAATCTTTGGGTTTGGAGCACCTTTGAGTTTCTTCATCTTCTCGTTTGAGCTCCGAAATTTGAGGTAGGGATAACTACTCATATTTATGGTCTTTGACATAAACATGTGGTCATTTTGATTTAATGTTGAAGTTGGGAAACTTTGGGTGTTAGGGTTTCAAAATGTATAAAGAGGAGTTTTGTTCTTTTGACCCATACCTGTGTAATTTGGGTCTAAAAATGAGGTTATTGATGTTTATTGATGATATTTGGACCTTTGGGTCAATGTTGAGAAAAGGGAGAGAAAAGCCCTAATTTATTGTGATGAATTAATTTGTATAATTAATTTGAGAAAGTTATGGAAATATGAAATTGAGTTGGAAATAATGAAATTGGGTAATTATGAGATCTAATGGTGGAGTTGGATTGATTAATCACTCACCTTTGAAATTGTAGATAATTTATATGTTTGATAATTGATTATCTATTTAGAAATAATTGTTTTGGGCTATCGGTAGAGGATAGTCTTGATTGTTATAGACACTGCATGATGATTTGGTGAATTAAAACTAATCAATTGAGTATGTCATTGAATATGACAGATGGAATAACACATTGAATATGTGCTTTGCCTGATCATTGTATATGATACGTGTTTAAATACATTGTATATGTATATTGTTTGGGAGGAGATAGGGGATGTACTCCTAAATCGGATTTGGGAGGAGATAGGAGATGGACTCCAGTGATAACTAAGTTGGCCGGAGTGTCTAGGGTAAAAGTCCTGAAATCCTAATTGCGTTTGCATAACGTAGATGAATTGAAGTATTAAAATGATCATAACATGAGTTGTAGTCTCATTTGAAATTGAATCGTTGAAGTATTGTTGATATGAGTTGTAGTCTCATTATGAACTGTCTGGCTGAATAGGGAACCGTATCTATGAATTGGTTTGAATAATGAAATGGAAAGAGATGTATGTTTGTTTATATGAGTTAAACATTTATCAAATGCCAATGTTTTAGTTATTGCTCATATTATGTTTAGCATATCTCTACTGGGCGTTGGCTCACCCTATATGGGACATCATTTTCAGATTCAGGTGTTATGCCGCCTCCAAGGCCTTAGCTTGGATAGTTTTGGGAGTTGAAGACTCTTTTGGTTGTTTTACTATTTTGGTGATACATATAAATTCAAGCTAAGGGCTTATTTGTGTAGAGAGTTAGAACTCTTCTTTTGTTGTAACCAAGTGTTGACTTGGAAAGTTGTAAGCCTACAGGGCATTTATTTTTGTTGTCAACATGTATTACTTTTTGTAATAATACTCTGATGAAATGGAAATATGCTTTATTCTCTTGTCTACGAATATCATGAATGTTGGGTTTATATGTATCATTTTGAGGGCGTTACAGTTACTAAAAAAGTTTGTTCCCAAACAAGGCCTTAAAGGTCAGTTTAGTTGGTCCAGTTATTATTAATCTTTTTGAGTAAATTACAAATACATCTCATCAGATTTATTTAAAATATGATTTTGGAAATTATATCATACCCCTTAAGGTTTCTAATTTTATAACAAATGACTCATTTTATTAATAAATTATCAAGTCAATTAATAATTTTTAATGATGTCAAAATTTTATTATTGTATAAAAGAACAATTAAAAATTTTATTTTTTCAATTAATTATGATAAATACAAAATTTTGACAAAGGAATAATTATAATTTTGTCAATTACAAGAAATAATTTATATTTTAAACAAATTTCATATGGTATTTTTAATTTTTCCTTATTTTTTTATATCCCTAGGTGGTGTGATAAGGGCATAGGCACCAACTATTCTTTTTGTCCACTAAATTCTCATAATTTCGTATTAAATAAGGAGTTACAACTGTGACAAAAATGAGACAAGTAATGCCACTCTTGGACAAACAACACCAATTTTCGGGTTATCTTTCTTTTTCCATCCAATGGCCGAAAACAAATGTTCCATGACATACAATCTCATGAAATGGGTTTCACATTTTATCTATTCGCTTAGGGTATGTTTGTTTCGCAACTTGAGTGGCCAAATTAGATTATCATGACTGTGGGTCCCACTTACAGCTTATTTGATAGTGAAATGGAAGGACAGATTGATAGTCCAAGAGGCTTAATAATTCCCCTCAGTAGGAGGATTAGCTTGGCTGAGTTTTGAGTGGAATTAGAAAAATAGTGAGGAAATTGAGTCTATTTTATATAAAAAAAAAAATTTATTTTTTTAGCAAGTGCACATGTTTGTTTTAATATTTGTTTTAGCTTTTTTTTAATATAAAAATAATTTATTTATTTATTTTATACAAAAATAATTTAATAATCTCATCATTAACCATCTCTCATACTATAATTAAAATAAACACATTTTTACTTAATCCCTTTATTAACAATCTTTATATTAACAACCTTTTCACTAACTATCATCTCATTAAAAAATTTATTTAAAATCCACCAAACGAAGATAATCTTAATTTCCAAAACTATTCCAATAAGAAAATGTGATTGTGAGACATATAAATAAGAGATTGGAGCGTTTGTTCAACATGACAGTGGGTGCTAGTGGTGTCACTCGCTAAAAATTAAAAAAAATAAAATAACAATAACAATCCAACAAAAAAGAATGAAAAAGAGAGACATGTACACCAAGGATATGTTTGTTTGGATGAATATGAGTTTAAGATTTGATTAACAGTTTAATAAAATTATTAATTCGATATTTGGTTAAACAATTGAAGTATGAACTAACAATTCATCCGAATATGATATTCCACATATGCTGGACTATTCAATCTCACAGAGGGGCGAGATATAAATTGGAGGACTGAGCCAAAGTCTGGACTATTAGTCCTTCCTTATAATCCTAACTCAATCCAAACATATGATACGATGCACAATCCAAAAGAATTCGTAATCCTAAAACTATTAGTTATGGTAATACTAATCTAATCTAATCCAGTCCGCCCAAACAAATATGGCCAAGAGTGATACCATTGGTCAAAGCTAAGAATGAAAATGGAAAAGCATGGCCAAAAGCCATTGGTCCCTAGAGGTTGGCAAGTAACTATCAAGTGAATGGAGGTTGATGTCGATTATATCAGGACAATGAGAAAAGCGAAAATTGGATTGGAAGATAATCAATGAGATAGATGAAGATTCCATAATTTAAAATTTTACTCATTTCATAATTTTTTTTAATCTTATTCAAGTTGTGACTATGATAATTTTCATCCATATGTTTTTATTCCATGACAAACTATCCCGACCCGCTATAGCGCTATACGGGTGTGATTTTATTCTAGTGCATTATTTTCTAAAGCTTTTGGCAAGCCACTTCCTAGAGGCACAACAACAGGGGACAATTCAGCCCCATTGACTTTCCCAGCCGCAACCACTACATTCAATATGTCGGGCAATTCCAACTTCACCGAACTTTCCACCAATTGATGAGATGATGATTCATTCCCAATTTCAGAAGCTTTGACACAATCACCCTCTGCAACTTTCACCATCTTTTCATCAGCCACCAAATTCTCTTTATCACCTAGTGATGCTACTACCTCAGTATCCTGGGGCATCAGATTGATAAATGAAGCATTATGTCCACACCCAGGTGGAAAATCACGAACAGCATAAACTTTTCGCTTCTTGTACTTAAGCAAAACACCAGAAGAGGTGCAATAACCATTGTACAATGACCTCTTCTTAGAACTCCCATCAAATAGATCACCATTGGATAAGGAACCCATCCTCTTCAATAACTAGCAAGCAAACTGGCTCTTTGCTGTCGTCAAGAAAAAATGCAGCAAATAGAAGAATATGTGACGGAAAAAAATACAACAAATGGAAATCAGTGCAGACAAGCTAATGAATATGGACAGAAATAAACGGGAAAGAGAAAATAGACAAAATTCATGAGATGTATCTATACATTAAAGGTACGAGAAGCTGTGAAACTAAACAAATTAGAGTTGAAATGTAACCAACGATAAATTTAGAACACCTAATATGTTAGAAGTTGCAGTTCTGGTCAAGAGAACACAAACTGATTAGAAAGGACACCAATCAACACAAATTGATTTGTGTCCGTGACAGTACTTGATGAGTAATTCAAGCTCAACTTAAAAACTTAATTAGTTTTAAAATATTCCAGATATTCCAAACCGAATACGAGTCGAGCTCAGAGTAGCTTGATTCATATTATGGCCTACGTTTTGGTGGCTAAAAAACGTGCATAAATTATTATTTTTTAAAATGAAAAAGGAAATGTATATATTTTTTTTAAAAATAAAATAAAAGAGGAAAATGGTGCTGAGAAACAAGTGATTTATGTGAAAACAACAATGGCAAAGAGAACCGAGACAATTCATGCCCAGTATTGATGCATCCTAAGTAAACAAAGACGCAAATTTAACAATATCCAGATCCAACCTAACTTGAAATGACTCATAACCCATTAAATAGACCACCAATCAATGTTTGGAAGCTGAGAACGTAAAGAAAGCTTAAACTAACGCTAAAAATCAGGTAAACCAAGTAGAAACACGAAAGAAAACGACAAATGTAAAGTGGTTCAAATTTAACAATATCCAGTTCCAACCTGACTAAAAATGGCTCATAACCCATCAGATAGACCTCCAATCAACAATAAACACAAGAAATTAACTGTTTGGCAGACAAGAAAATACTAACGAAAAAAAACATGGATGAGAAAGTAAGAAAAAGCTGAAATTAGCACTAAAAATCAACTAATTATGTAGAAACGTGCAAGAAAACGAGAAAAGTGAAGTGATTCAAACGAAGATTAAAATTAAAACAAATCACTGTTAGAAGTGTAAAAAAATGAGGTTTAAATCAACCTGATTTTGAGAAGAAGACAGAGAGATTCTTCGAAGGACTTAATGGTGATTCGTCGGTGGACTTGTGCAGAGAGTTGGGATCGAAAATTTAGGATTTCTTGGTGGAAAATTTATTAGCGTTTCTGGACAGAAGTCCATGAGAGAGTGAAGGAAAAGTTTATGCTTTATATGGAAAATGGGCAATGAAAGAAGTTAATTTTCATTTGACCACGTGGCACAAAATGAAAATCGGGATTATTCTTGAAACGGTTAGATGTGTGTAACTGAAAAACCGTTGCGACATTTCAGCAAGACGTTTCAGCAAGCGGTTAGAGAAGCGTTTTTGTTTAAGACACTCAGCTAGAACTTCTATATTGGCTTAATCTTAGTTATTTTTGGTTAAAAATATATTATTTGTCCAAAAGAGATATCTATCTTTTCAAAATCTACCTATCTATTTATCTATTCAAATGTCATATATTTATATATATATATATATATATATATCTCATATTATTTCAACTATTTGTTTAAATGTCAACGATCTGTATATGTATCATTTATCTATTTATATATTTATTTAATATAATCAATCTATCCACCTCATCACCACCATCAATCATCAGTGACTTTCAAACGACTTTTCTAGCCAATTTTTCTATGATTTTTTCAGCATCAGTGAATTTTCGATACATATTTTTACTACTAAAAAAAGATTAAATCTTAAACCAAATAACATATAACCCAATAAAAATGAACTTTTTACTAATTAATCCTTTTGTTTACTCACCTTATATTATAATATTTGTTAACAAATTCATCTCTTCTCTTTCTTTTTCTTTTTCCTTTTCATTTTTTATAATATTTTTAGTCTTTTAGGAATGTATCACATTTAGCAAAATTTTTAAATGAGAATTAAATAACCTTCTAAACGGAGCTAAAATTTAACTCATTTGGATGTAAAGCTCACCTCGGTTTACATAATATAATCACATTGGTTAATCTAATGTGTCACATCACATGATATTAAAAAAAAATGATGAATATAATAAAAATAATAATTTATTTACATTGAAAAGAAATATTTTTAAAAATATTCTTAAAAGCTTCTAGACACTCTGGTTAATTTAACATGTGTCACGTGACATTAAAAAAAATGATGAACATAATAAAAATAATAATTTATTTACATTGAAAAGAAATATTTTAAAAAATATTCATTGAAGCTTCTAGACACACTAATTAATCCAACATGTGTCACATAACATTAAAAAAAATGATGAATATGATAAAAATAATAATTTATTTACATTGAAAAGAAATATTTTTAAAAATATCTTTGGAAGCTTCTAGACACTCTTTTTTAGATAGAAGAAAAGCTTTATTAAGCCCTGGTTTAGCATTTGTATTGGAGCTAAATAAGTATAAAAAGACAAAATTGACTGTAAAAGTTAATAAGACAAAATATTATTTTTTACCCATAACCATTACATTTTTTTCTCTCATAAAAATCAAAAAAACCCAAAATAAAAATCAAACGAGACTAAAAAAGTCAGGCTAAAAAAGTCTCAACACAAAAAAATTTGACTAAAAAAGCCAATGCCAAACAAACCCTAAACACACCTATACCTTCATAGATTAAAACATGCTTTGATTTAAGAAAAATTAAATTCAGCCTATTTAACTTAAAATATTTACCTAATAATGGAAGTGCAACTTTTTTGTGTGTAAAGAAAACACAGCAAGTTACACCACCAAAAGATTCTCATGTTTTTGTTATTTTTTTCCCCCACCTCCCATTGATTAGTAATTTCTCCTCTCTAATAGGATTGATTTTAACATTGGAATATCCAATTTTGGGTTAAATTATCATAACCAAATCTTCTTCTTTTTTTCAAGATTGTAGGATATTAGTTTTTTAGTAAAATTAAATTATAACTAAAGGTGTAATAACCACATTTCGTAATTTGCTATTAATCAGTAATTAAGAATGTTAATTAAGTGTTTAAGATGAAATTGTGTGTTTATTGTGTGATTTATGTGATATTTGAAACTATATCTGTTAGTTATAGGATTATTTGTTGAGAATTCTGCTTTGTTATGGAAATTGAAGGCCTTAATGGCGTTAGAACACGAAATTGACTAGGTCAATAAGTGATTTGGAAATTTTAGGATTTTATGACAAGTTTAATTAGATTTTTGATTCGGATCTAAATAATTACAATAAATTAATTAGCTTAAGTTAATTAAAACTATATCAATGTGATGTAATGAGTTTAGCTCATTTTGTTGAGCTCAAAACCTATCTAGAGAGCCTTAAAGAAAGAGATAGAGTGCACTTTGAGAGAGATAATCATCTAGACACTACGGGAAAAAGGGGATATAGCAACGTTCTGCTTACGACGTTTATAAAAATGCCGCTATTTTTCAATTAAAACAACGTTTTTAAAACGTTGTATTAGATTTCTTTTAAGCATCATCTCCGCTTGTTAGTTGGCTGACACCGTTACCCACATCCTAAAGCCCTAAAGCTGCGATTTCTCTCTCTCTCTCTCTATTGAGCTCAAATTCATTCTGAGCAAAATTTATTTGCGATTTGCGATAGTGCTGTAGTACTCAAATTCATTATGAGCAAAATTTATTTGCGATTTGCGACTTCTCTCTATCTCTCACTCTAGATTTGCGATTTGCTGTTGATTGTCGAAGATTTGGAGATTTGAATCTGAGCGATTAAAATTCTCAGTCTACTCTCTCGTTTGACTTCAAACACGCTCTCTATCTTGATTTCGAAACTCTCTCTCTCTCGCTCGATTTCAGATCAAGCGATGATTTGAAGACCACCACTTGGATTGCAGATTTTGAAGTTTGGTTCTCGATTTTGTGAGTTTCAATTCGTTTAGTTGTTTCTTTTTGTTTGTTTTTTTTTTTTTTTTTTTTTTTGATTGAAGAGTGTATACATTCATACTCATATCTTGCATCTCTATAACACATATCTCCGATGGATAAACATGAGCTGAGGTCAACTGCTTTGATTCATTTTACAACACATATCTCTGGTCAATGATTGTATGAAGATGGCTCCATGCATTTAAACTTGATAATTTTGTTAAACATGTTGTTTCTCTTGCTTTGTACTTGACAAGCTCACTGTATCAAGTTGGGTCCCTTGTTTAGTCTATGGCCATTCGGTATGCCTCAGATTAGTGATTAACCTTTATGCTCGAGTTCTCCTTCAAATGTTGACTCTAATTCCCATTTTCATTGTCTTGATGTAGCATATTTGTGCCTCATTAAGAGAATTGAGATACCTCTGGTATTGTTTAGACTAAGATGATGGGATGAGGCGTTTGGATTTGATCCGAACCTGAATTGTGAACCCTGTACTCGACACCCTTAACTTAAATCTTCAGGTATTTTGTGACCTGAAATTGCTTCCGAAGATTGCTATAAAATGAAAATTATAATGCCCTGACTATGGATAGAAAACTTATTAATTTCATATAGTCGCTTGCCATCTCAGAATAGTTCAATGTTAAATATTTTTATCCAATTTTCTCTACATAAGTTCAAAACAACCAGATCATGAGTGGTTTCTGTTGTTTCTGATCAATTGATATATATATATATTGTTGCTATATATGTTTATTTGGATGCTTTAGAAGTGGCTGTTAGAAGTACATTGAAGTACTAATTTAGCTTGAAGCTTAGGAAGCTACTTAGAAAGTCAAATTGGATAATTGATTAAAATGTCTGAAAATTGAATTTGAGGTTCCTTTAGGAAACTAAGTATACTCAACTCTACTTAACTTGGTTCCTTTAGGAAAATTGAAATTGATCTTGAGGATCAAATATCTTCTTCTCTGGCACTTTAAGATCTTCTAGAAACACTGCTCAAGAAACCCCAAATTTAAGTGATCGACCAATGGACTTAAGTCCCTCAAATCCTTTTCTCATTCTCAATGCCTTTTGCGTGTTAAATCCTCGATGCCAAATCCACATTTGTTCATTCCAACTGAAGCAGGAGGAGAAGATAACCTAGAGTCCAAGTCATCCAACCTAAAAACAAAACCAATATATTAGATGCCATTTCCTAAAGCACTCCAAAAGGAACACATGCAGTTAGGAATCAACTACCCTTGATGTTTTCATTAGTAGCAAGAGAGGAAATGAAAATTTTCACATAAAAATATGTAAATTGTCGAGCCTCTATCAAATATGCATTTACCAGCATTTTAATGGTTGTGAATGGTGAGACACCATTACAATTAATGGTAAGTTAAACAAATAAACAAAATAGCAAGTCCACGTGTGCATCCATTCATATCCTCTGCCCAAAACCAGCATATTTCCCAAACTATTATATCTATCTACCACACCATATACTATGCCACCCCACCAAATAGCGTTGGGGACTTTAAGAGATCATTATACCATATGAAGAGTATTTTTCCATGATCATAATAAACTTAAAGAGTTGGAGAATAAACTTAAAGAGTTGGAGAGAGCTGACCCTTGCTAGAGGTTCTTTTGAATTTTGTAGGCACCATGGAGTGTGAAAGGTCATAAGGAATAGTTCTATTTTTTGATACATATAATGACCCTTGAGCGAAAGATTTTAGATAAGAAGCAATAGTACCATATATTAGAGAAAAGGCAAAAGATTTGAATTTTCTCCTTTTTCCTTAATCATTGATCTTTAGCACCCATACTTCCTCCTTATGAGTGGTGGGACCTATTTAGATAACTCAATGCAATTCTAAAGCTGCATAACTCAGGTAAATGAAAACCGTGGAAGCATTTCATGTTTCAACTCAGAATCCTTATCCTTCTTGAATAATTAACTACTTAAGAGCAGCTACAAGAAGTCAATGAAACACATATAAATTTGGCCCAAGGAACCAAATACAGATGCAATTTTGAATCTAGAGGCCTTGTGTGAAAAATCGCTCACCAGAAAATCAAATAAGAGAATAACAAATGGTGTGGTTTAAGATTTTGAAAGCTGATTAACAGTAATTGTGATATTTTCTTATGTTTGTGCATATACAATTTATAATAGATCACAATAGGACAACATAACAGTATTCAACACTATTGATTGATGCCAAGCATGTGTAACATTATGATTTTGAATTTCTAATGTTTATCATAATTTTTTGTTAGGTAATTAGAAATCTACCCTCGTCTACACAAAAATGGTGTTATAGAAATGAAATAGAACACTACTAAGATATATTGGTATGTGTGGGTGTTCATGTAGTAGTGAGAACTTGTTGCTTACTTGTGAGTACAAGAACAAACTAAATGAAGCATACCTAATATCTAGTACTTGCCATTGTAATGTGCTATCAACTACAATCATGGAATAAGATCAAACTAAATGAAGCATACCTAATATTACTTGTGAGTACAAGAACAAACTAAATGAAGCATACCTAATATCTTTCTTAATATGTCTTCACAGCAGTCTCTACATCAGACCCCACAATATGCCAATTAGCTTGGTAAAACCTTGCATTATACCCATCCTGCAGCCTTAATTTCATCATCAATGACAACCTTAATGAGATCAGTTCTGGAACAGTGTTTTCAAAATTAATATGATACATTGATAGTATATATTTAAAGTTGTTGATGTGTACTTAATATTGATAGTATATATTTGGGCTTGAGTACTTAATAGTTAAAGTTGCTGGTGTGTGTATGCTGCTGTGTGTATGTTGTTGCCGCTGTGTCTATGCAATAGTCACAAAGTCACCAATTATTAAGAAATGCATTAGAAAATGCTAATTTGTGAGGGTCAGGAAATTAAAAGGAGAGATTTAGAAGGTGGTAAGTCCATGGACATTAAATGGATTTTGTTTTTTCTCAGTGATTTAAAATTGTTGCCTAGATTCTGTAATCTACAAACACAAACTCATTATTTTCTATTTCAATAAAATGCTGCCCTGTACTCTTATTGTTTTTATCATTTTCTTCTCTTTCCTTCTCAATCGCCTTACGGGATTGTTGGAATTGCAGATTGTGAGTCTAGTAAGGACACTGTCCTGGAACTCCACTTGTTCTATACATTAATGGGAATGGTGGCTTTCTTGAGCAGATGAAAGGAACTGGGGTTGATGTGATTGGGCTGGATTGGACAGTGGATATGGCAGATGGAAGGAAACGTTTGAGAAGTGGAATTAGCATACAAGGAAATGTGGAACCTGCTTGTTTATTTTCTCCTCTTCCTGCTTTGACTGATGAAATTAAAAGGTTTGTGATGAGAACTAAAACTTGGGACTGAACTTTTCCTATCAATTACTGCCTATACCCGATGACTTAGGCATAACTACTAGATGTGGCATAACTACTAGATGTTTGGATATTGACTTGCCTACTTGTTTTTTTCTTCTTTTTGTACATATGACCAAATTTGATGTTTGTATTGATTTCACATGATTCTGGGAACTTCTTCAATTAAATTATTAATCAAATTTCAATTAAATTTGATTTCACAATATTTGGTGTGTTTTTATTTTTTTGATGTTCGAAATTTGATTGCCTACTGGATTGGACAGTGGATTTGACTTGTTTTTTTTTTTTTTTTTTGATGTTTGCCTACTAGATGTTCGTATTGATAATTTAATTGAGGAAGTGCCAAGAGGCACATGATCACTAGCTTTATACATTACTTAAGCACAAATTTCACCGGTTGGATTTTAGCCCAACTTTCTGAACTGGTTGGTCACAGTAGATGACCAGAAAAAAAGGCAAAGAAATGGAAAATTTGAGGTCCTAGTTGCTTATAAATCTAGCAGTTTGGTTGCATAGAGCAAACATAAAACATGAGATTACAAAGTGTGAATACAGTTTCCAGCAGCAGCAGCACAGAGAATAAAAAATGGTATTTGATTTCATGTTCTTGCATCAGCAGCCACAAAACAAAACCAAAAAAAAAAAAGGCGTTTTTCCAAAAATCGCCACTAAATGACGTCATTGTGACGTCACACGTTAGCTTCTTGCAGCAGGAGCAGGACAAACAAATAAAAATTAAAAAAAAAGTGGCGTTTTTTGAAAAACGCCACTAAATGATGTCATTGTGACATCACACGTTAATTTGGGACGGAAGGAGAGACACGTTAATTTGGGACGGAAGGAGAGACGGGCGTCAAAGATTTTGCGGCGTTTTAAAAAACGCCATGTAATATTTTTAGCGACGTTTTTAAAACGTCAAAAAGCTATTGTGGCGGCCGTATCAGCAACGAAAATATTATACGCCGCTATAAGCTATTATGGCGTTTTTCAGAGTTTTCGCGGCGTTTGTAGCGAATTTCTTGTAGTGAGAGTAGAGGAAATGAAGAATTGTCAAGGAATTGGAGGAGATTTGAGAAGATCTAGCTAATAAACTCTAAATCCAAGCTCTAGGTAAGATCATCACTCTAAATTTTTGTAGAATTCACAATGTAAAAGTTAAATTCATGAAGTTATGAGGCCTTTGGCATGGATTGAGAAGAATGAGTTAGGATCACCATGAATGTAGTCAATATGGGTTGAATTGGAACATGCATGTACAATTCATCATTTTCAAGCTTGATTTTCAAAGAATTCACACATGCATGAGGGTTTTACTTGTTATCCTAAAGGATTTTACATAATTCTCCACTCAACACCTCATATGTTCATGATTTAAAGGAAAAGAATCTACCTTGTTATATGCATGGTTGAGAAATGAAGTTTTAAATTTGCTTTTGAGGAATTACCAAGATTTTGAGCTTTGATTTTGCACTTTTGGCTTTGTATTCATGTTTTGGATGAAGTTCTACGAGTTTTTCAAGGTTATGACTCAACCATGCAAGTTGAAGGTTTGGAATTTGTGTTTTGAACTTAAAAGTTAATTCTAGAAATTCTAGAATTTGGTCGCACCGCTCAAGCAATCAAACCTTCGCTGGAGCGCACTTTCAAAGCTCTCAGTATTTTTGTAGACGAATGCAGTTGGCTCAAGGGACCAAATGTGCACTCGAGCGAACTCACCTTTGCACAGCTCATGGCTCGAGCAACCAAGAAATTGGCTCGAGCCTAGATTTTCAACATCTAGAAGTTATGCAGACTTTGCAGACCGCTCGAGCAACCAAGGGTGCACTCGAGCGAACTGCTCTATTTTCAGCATTTTTATAATGCATTTCTAACACTCGAGCGAACTGCTCTGCTTTCAGTATTTTTGTAATGCATTCCTAAGTGCATAATTTCATCATCATTCCATTATAGGTATTCTTAAGCCATTATTTAGACAACAATAATGAGGAAATGAGTTAGAAACACACTAAAGAGGATTGAATTAAATAAATATTATTTGGGAATGCGTGTTTCAATGTAAATTTGTTATGTGTTTGTCTAGGTCACACGTTACAGTCAATCTGATCTATATGAGGAGCCATCTGTGAGTAATAATTCTGTAAAGCTATGTTTGATATAAAGTATTTTCTAAATTACAAGCTATATTTGTTTCTGAACTGATGTTTTATGAATGAATGAATGATTATTCATTTTCTGAAATATAATCGTGGCATCCTTAGCATCTGTATCTCTTATCTGCAATCTGTTATCTGCTATCTATTATAGAGATCTCTATTAGTTCCATTTCTTGGAACTACTGTCTAACCTTTAAGGTTAATTGTATTGATGGCCATCAAATATGACTACTTTGGTCTATATGACCAACTCTACTGTTTTGTTAATGGATGTACCACGTATGACTGTTTATTAGTACGAGTATGATTCTGATATGGTACAAATTCTGATTCTAGAATTGATTCCACTGTTATTTGTTTAACCGTTTTATTTACTGTAATAGACATCATTCATTAGCCCTTAACGTCGTTGTTATTCAGTGGGCTCCAACTCACTATCTATATTTATGTATGTAGGTGATCAATCGCATGACCAAGCTTGGAGCCTTCTGTTCGGAGTCTGTTTTTGCAAGTCAACCCTTGTGCCTTACGTAGAGGTTCTGGAAGTGCCATGTGTCAAGGGCTTTTGTGTTCAAGGATTAAGTTCTTGTTTTCATTTGTTAATTAAGATATTTGAATATTAAGACAAGTTTTTGTATATAGAGTTTAATCCCTTTTTGATTTGACTATAATGTGTTTATGGCGTAATAATGATGCCACAATATGTATATAAATATGTAAATTTTCCTATCTCATATAAATCTGCACAACTCATTGGATGATTTATTTTGTTCATCTACTTCTGCTAGCTCCTATATTTATGAGTCTGCTCAAGAAGGTCTTTGGTAATCTTAAGATTATTGGCCGGTCACTTCACTAGCCCCTTGGAGCGGGGGTTGGGTCGTGACAAAAGGGTAGAATATTAATTTGTTAGTAAAATCATATTATAACTAAAGCAGTCACCGTTGTTTTATCAACTTAAACCCCTGACCTTCTCCTTAATAAAGTCAAAGGTAATATTTGATAGAGTTTTAGAATTATGATTTGAAAATAGAGTTGTATTTTGAGTTTGTGAGTTTTGGAATTATGATTTGAGTGTGAAAAATTTGTTTGGTTATGAGTTTTGAAAAGAGTTTTAAATTGAGTTTGAATTGAGTGATGTGACATATGATATTTGATACAAAAACTTACAACTCATAACGAAACACACAACTCAAAATTCTATTCAAAGCTCATAAAAAAATTTAAAAAAAAAATTCACAAATATTTTTTTTTTTTGTAATATAAAAATAACAGGTGCAAAAAAATAAAATAAAAAATAAAAAATCGAACACTGTTCCAGTCAACCGGCCGGAAGACCGATTAGTCCAAATTTTTCCGCCTTGAAAAGAGTTTTCAAAAGTGAGTGAAATTAATTTTTGAAAATGTGAAACAAACACCACACTCAAAAGTGAGTGTGGAATTATATTTTGAAAGCTCCACCAAACGGTGCCAAAAATTTTCCCTTACACTTCCATAACTAAAAATGATAGGGTCACTTTTTTCTTTTTTTTTTTTCTTTTTTTTTAATAACATTGCTTTTGTAATAAGCGCTTGAATTATTCATGTTCAATACAATACATATGGGCCACATTTTAACTCAACTTTGTTCACCAAATTAATGATTGTAGATATAGAGAGCGAATGTAAATACATAGAGGAATTTGTGTAGAAAATTGAGGAAAATTGGGTGTGTTTCTGTCTTAATAGGCTATTTCTAAAATAAGTAACTCTTAGCTTAAAAAAAAAATATTTATTTTTGGTTTAACAGAAAGTTAAAAACCTACTCAGTTTTCTCATTAACCCACCAAAAAAAAGAAGAAAAAGAAAATTTTGTAGCATTTATCTAACAAACCAATTTTTTTAGATTTTTTTTTTTTTAAAGAAAAAAGAAATAATTCCCAAACCAACATGTGTAAGAGTGTGTAAAGGATAAGAATATCATAATGGGAAAAAGGGTGATCCATAGGGACAGGTTTATAATAAAAAGAGTGATCCATGGGGATAGATTTATAAGAGCAAAAATTTAATTCATTTGAATGTAGAGCTCACCTTGGCTTACATAATATAAAGGGATTTTTTTTTTAAAGCCTCTAGTATTAAGATTTTATAACATAAAAGACACTTAATATTTTCATAATGTCTAAGGTCATTCAACATCAATCCAGAGAAAATTCGATACAGAGAATTTCTCTAGACAAATCACAAAGAAAATTCCAAATTTCTCTGGACACATCACAGAGAAAATTCCAAATTTCTCTAAACACATCACAGAGAAAATTTTATACATCACCCACACCAAATTTCTCTGGACACATCACAAAGAAATTTTACACATCTCCAACTCCAAATTTCTCTGAACACATTACAAAGAATATTTTACACATCACTAACACCAAATTTCTCTGGGTCTATCCAGAGAAAATTATGAAGTAAAGCAATGAGCGATTTATAGTAATCACCCAGTAAGTAATCAACAAGCATGGATTCGCATAGAGCACAAAGATGTTACAAATACCTGTTTCTTAGTCAACATGGGTTCATCACAAACTCCAACCACAATGCGATCCCTAGCCAATTCTGCTGCTTTCTGTAAGTACCAACTTAATCAGATACATTTTCAGATATATATATATATATATATATACAAACACAGAGAGAGAGAGAGAGAGAGAGAGAGAGAGAGAACTTTGCAGAAAAGGAGGTGATCGTCGTGTAATCGATCGAAGGTGCCTCTGATTACAACAAATTCGAATGTATTTGGTGGCGAAATTTTGGAATCTGCTGCATATTCACCCGAAATTGCCATTGAAATAGGTAAAGAGAGATTGCGAAAAAGAAAAGGAAGAAAAACAAAAACGAAAAATGCGTGGATTTTGATGATGCTGCTGCAATTTCACAATAAAATCGAAAAAAGTAGGATTGATTTCGAAGCAACTACTCAACTGAAGCTTCGTTGTTGCGTTGGTAAGATGCTAAGGTACAGTGAACTTGGACCAAAATAAATAATAATTATTAATAAGAGAGTAGTTAATGGAGGAGAGAGAAGAGCAACGGGAGAGAGAGATAGAGAGTGTGAGATATATCAAATTTCTCTGTGATAGATGGTTATGGGTTTAGAAACCTTAGACATCAAAAAATAATATTGTGGACCTCTTCCATTACTAAAAATAGGAAGGGGACCTTAGACTAATTTTTCCTAATATAATCGCATTGGTTAATCTAACATGTGTCACATGACATAAAAAAAACAATAATAAATATAATAAAAATGATAATTTATATTTACATTGAAAATACATATTTTTTAAAATATCCTTGAAATCTTCTAGACACTCTTTCTTAGATATGAAGAAAAGCTTTATTACACACACCTATATCTTCATAGATTAAAACATGCTTTGATTTAAGAAAAATTAAATTCAGCCTGTTTAACTAAAAATATTTACAAAATAATAAAAGTGCAACTTTGAAGTACCAATAATTTTGACACAAGTGATGCAAATTAATTTTGGAGTAAATAACACTTTACTCCCCGTGGTTTGATTTGTAACACTACAACCCAGGGGGTAAAACACCAAAGTTGAAAATTTGATGTTTTCTGTCTCAATCATCCGAAAAACTAATACTTGATATTTTTTATTTTAATCTGAATTATTTAATATTTAAAATTACATTTATTCCCCTTACGCATTTCTCCCCTTTTGATTCTTTCTTTCTCACTTTGCTCTATGTACAGTCTCAATGTGCACTCTGCAGCCAAAGCTAGAATTTGAGTCTTTTCTTTTTTATTTGGGTTTTGATTTGTTCTTTTACAGCAATATGAGTTGAAGAGGAAGGAGGGAGGGAGGGTGGGGTGTGGGGGTAGCAACAAGGTGGGGGAGGGGAGAGGGAGATGCACAGGGCCGGGGAAGGGGAGAGGGAGCTGCGACAGAGCTGGGGAGGAGGAAGGGGGAAGCGACTGGGGTATGGAAGGGCTGCGGCAACGAGGGTGGAGGGAGGAAAGGGAAATGACAAAGTGGAGAGAGGGAGGAGGGAGGGCGAAGCTGGAGGGTGGTCCTACAGTAGAGGAGGGAAATCGATAGGGTGGGGGAAGGAACAAGAGCTTGCATACGAACCTGAGCTCAACCTGTATTTACATAATAATCATGCTTTTTCCTTTGTCATTGCTTTGTTCGTCCTTTACTGTGCAGATACACAAGAGGCCCTAACACGAGCCTGAGCTCGAACAAGAGCTTATATACGCCTTAGTGTTACAGCAGCTTGCTTCCTGACCTGCCTGCCTCGGAAAATCGCTTGTACCCTCACTACTGCTTTCAATGACCTCAAAGCCTGTCTTGCCTTCAATCATCAATTCATTGTATAAACATGAATCCGCAAAAAATAGATTGCACAAAGAAAAGAAAAACTCAAATAACAGAACATAATCATGATTCATAAAATATCAAAAGTGAACGAACACAGATAAAATATGCAAGTTAATACTAGTTGTTTTGTGGTGGTTATTAAATGACATATATTAACAAACCAACAGTGAATAATTAATCTTTAACACTGCAAATCCCACTACCCTTTCTTGTTTATTTTTTCCATTTTGTGAAAGCAGAGTAAAATGGAAAGATGCAGAATACAATTTGGGTTTCTTTTCTTTCTTTCCTTTTTTTTTTTTTTTTTCCAATTCAGGTTTCCAAAAAAAAAAATCAAATCAGTGGTAAATCATACCAACTTTAATAATTAAAGTTATAAATTTTTTCATAAATTTGTAAAAAAAATTTAAAAACATTACTAATTCACAATTTTCCCTCCCAAAAAATTGGAATCTTCTAGTGTTTGGCGGGACGGAAAACCAAATCTGGGAAAAACAAGATTATTTAGGCAGATTAAGATCTTACTAATGCAATCACGCCACCACCACCATTACCCATCACCACCATAACCACTACTATCACCGTCGCCACCGCCATCTAAATTTTCTCTAGGAAAATGTTTCCGACTGAAACAAACAGCATATTGGGGGGGGGGGGAAATAAAAGGGGTTTTGTCAAATGATTGAATTCGATTTCATTCATCAGCAATTGAAAACTCAATCCCAAACAAACCCATCAAACACATATAGCTAAGACATGTATAGCTATGAAAAAAATTAACTAAACAGAGTGATAAAGAGAACAAAAAAATTTTAAAAAAAATAGAGTTACCAAAAAAGCCCGAAACATGGTCTGGATCCTGATCGCAGCCCACCCTTGCGTGACCACCATGAAATCTTTGGTCGTAGCTCTAACCACAATCGCCACAGCTGCACTGAACACATCATCAACCCGACAAATCAGACGCAATCACGTGACCTCCTTTGTCACTCCTCCATAGCCTCCACTTTCGACCCTTACCACTACTGCCAACATTTTCCTACCCAAAAAAATAAATAATTGAAAACACTTTCTAAAAACAAAGAAAACGAGAAAATCAAGCAAATGGGTCAGTGATGGTTGAGAGTATGGGATTACTTGGTGCCTTGATTGCATCTTCTTGAGACCAATCAGTGATTTCAGCCATTTCCCTAAAGCACCCATGGAAGGTTTTTGTCAAAGGGAAAACTGTTTTATGCTTTGAGTGATTTCAGAAGTGTTTTATGTTGAAAACAGCGATGAGAAAGAGAGAGTAATTAAGGAGGACACTTCGAATCTACGGTAGATTATATATGTTAAGTGCGTAATAGGGGAGGTTTGAATTTTTTAATTCCAATTAAGAAAAGGAAAAAAGAGGATTATAAAAAGTGAAAGTTGACATGTCATAGTTTAATTTTTAATTATAAATTATAAATACATTCTTGAAGTTTATTTAAATTACAAATTATTTTATGTAATTTTAGAAATTATATTATGTCCTTTAAGATTTCTAATTTCATAATAAATTGGTCTTTTTATTAATAAATCATCAAGTTAATTAACAGTTTTTAATAATGTTAAAATTTTATTTCACTTAATAATTTAGATAATTTAATTAGTGTATAAGTGAATAGTTAGAAATTTTATTTTTTCAATTAATTCTGTTAAATAAAAAATTTTGACAGGGACATATTTGTAATTTTCTAATTTTCTAAACTACAAGGGTTAATTCGTATTTTAAGTAAAGTTCATAATTCATACTTTTTTAAATATTAAAATATTACTTATATTTAAATTTTTATTTTAGTATGATCTCACACTTTTTAAATTTGTGCCCTTATAAATTATTATTTAATAATCAATTTTACAGTTACAAGGTCTGTTTGTTTTCAAAAAGAATGAAAGAAATTGATAGTAAGGAAATTAAGTAAAATTATATTTATTTTGATAATAGTTGTTAGTATGGAGATTATTAAATTATTTTTATATAAAATAATAAAATAAATAAAAATCATAGTTTTTACTTAATAAAAAATTAAATATTAATGTTCAAAATGTACTGCCCAAAATGTAGTAAAAAAAATGCACTTGGTCAGACGATTAGCCGGTCGTCCGATAACACCCTATGCTGAACGGATTATTTTCTAATATCATCTCCTCGCCCAAACTATCAATCCGCTCATGTGAGACCTTTTATAATCTGAATGGATTACAAATTTGAACCACTATAAACAAAACAAATGCGATACAAATTTAAAGGTATGGGGTTGCTGATGTGCCTCAATTTGAGGCTTATTATGGACTTATTTTTATAATCTGAACTGTTTATTTTGTAGGGTTCATTGAGTACTTCATGCATATCAAAAATTGTATTTATCGGATATTGATAACTACGTGATCGAATTGCATATTTTTTATAATATTTCTCAAAAGAAAAACTTTGTTTATTTTTTTTTTTTAATGATAAATGTAATTTGATAGCATGGTTATCGATATTCGATTACAACAATTTTTGACATGTTTAAAATACTCAACGAACCCTACAAAATGACGGTTTGATTCATAAAAATAAACTCATAATAAGCCTCAAATTAAGACATAAAAATTGTTGTTATGTCATTAATAGAACAGCAACCCCTCATCCAAATCTGCTATTCACCACTAGCAATCCGTCCCGAAAAGAGCAAAACAAACGGGCCGTGAAATCAAACCGTCGCCAACATTGATTTGTTCCTACTCATTTGACATGTTGTCATCCACAAACTATTAGTTGAGTTTTTAAAAATTAAAAATTAGTTTGATAAAAAAATATATTTAAAAAAAGTATTCATTATTTTCATATATTTTTTGTCTTTTGAGGTTTATTTTAAATAAATTAATTTTAATTTTTTAAAAAAGTTAAAAATAAAATTTAAACATTCAACCAATAGGCTGATTGTCTTTCCATCAATAAGGAATAATCCAACAAAAATATTAGAGGCCAAATATTTAGGAAAAATTCTACCCGAGGTGGATTCCACGGTGATGGAAAGAATATTTGAAACAAAATCAATCGATAGTTTGGTTCCCTGGATCCTGCGGTGATGGAAAGAATATTTGAAACATAATCAATTAATAGTTTGGTTTCGTGAAATTCCAAACAAACCAATCGGCTGATTGTCTTTCCATCAATAGTTTTTTAAAAAAATCCCATACGGAACCAAACAAGCCATTTTATTCTTTCCATCATTGATTATGTTTCAAATATCAATAATGCTAGAGGTCCCAAGTAAATTACCAAGCAAATGATCGTATGCTTATTTTGCGTGTCGATGTAAATGATATGGGGCCTACATCAAAATTCTCACTTCCTATGGTGTGGCTCGTTTTTCCTAGTGAAAGCCCAAAGTTACAATAAAAAATAAAATATTAATTCCAAAAAATAATATTAATATTATAATTATTTTATTGCACTTTATAAAATGTTTATAATCTCATATATTATTATTATTTTATTAATTAAAAAAATCTCATATCTCATATATATTATTATTATAATAGTAATTTATGAGCTGATAAATACGTTATAATACTCAAATTAAAGGTGTTAAAAATAGAAAAATTTTCCAATAAATAAGACAATGACAAAATATTTTCATTTTCCTAAGGAGCGAGTCTTTTTTGTGTATAGTGTGAGTCTTTTTCTATATATGTTGCAACTCTTTTTATATATGTTAGACTTGCACCAAGAAAGATTTCATTTATAATGTAATTATTTTTTTTGTTATTCCACTGAAATGCTATTACCCCTCCAAAAAAAAAAAATTATTTTCAACTTGTCCAAATTCTATTTTGAATGAACAATTTGGTTTCAATTTCAAAAGAATTAGAAATTGTTGATTAAATTTTGGGCAACTACACAACAATGGAGATTAGAAAAATTATTTACAAAATAAGTGATAAACATTATAAATATTAATATTTAAAATCATAAATTTTTTAATTTTTTTAAAATAATTTTCTCAATCACACTAATGTGTAATTTTCCCTTAAATTTCTCTTTAAGTACTTACTTGTTTAGAAGAGCATGAAAATATATTTTTTGAAAAATCCAAAATAAAAAAAAATTGATTAAACACCAAAAAAAGATTAATGTAGCATTTTTTTGGATTGTTTTTCAATTTATTATTATTTTTTATATTATGAGATCTTTCTAATCTAGAAAAACTTTAAAAGAAAATATTGTTGACACAAATTTCTTTAAATTTTTTTAAAAAAATTACGATTTTTTTGGTCATTGCCAAACAAAACCATAACATGAAGAAATTATTTTATTTTTATATATTTTAAAATTGTAAAGCATATTTATAAAAATTTCAAAATACTTGTGTATGTAAAATTAATTATTATTAAACTAAATAATTTAGATATAGTGCTGAATATTTTTCCTTATAACCACTGAACTGAACCTAAGGGTGCCACTTGGGTGGGCTCAACCCGAGCAACCCGAGCCCAATTCAAAATTTTTAAGGCTTAGAAAAAATATTTTTAAATTCGAAACGGGCTTGGAGAAAAATTCAAAAGTTCAAAAATTAAATTTGACTGAGTTTGGACAAAGATATCAAACAACTTGAGCAATCCAAAATTCAAATTATATATATAATTGTATAAAAATATTGATTATACATATAAATTATTGTAGGCATTAGATGATATTTAGATCATTAAATCATATTAAATATATTAATACACATAAGTAACATAATACAAAATTTTATTTATTTTTTTTTTCTCAGTCATAAATTGTAAATACCATCATAACGGTATCTCTCTTACATTATATAAATTATTTATTTTGATGTTATTAATGATTTTATATTAAAAAAATTGTAAATAGCTTAATTTTAACAAATTAATTAACTTAGCTGCACTAAAAAAATTGAAATTTATGTGTAATACAGGCAATTCGGGCAACTCGGATTAATTCAAATCGGAATTGGGCAAACAAGCTCGAGTTACAATTCAGACTTGAGAATTAAGATTTGGTGAAGTAAGACTTGGTTTAGCATCATAGGTTGGGCCTAATTTAGCCACAAAAAAGGAAAATAAATTAAAAAATTAATGACAAAATATCATATCTAAATCATAATCATTTCATTTTTTCTCTCACAAAAGTTAAAAAATCAATCCAAACGAATTTTTTAACCAGAACTAAAATAGCCAAAATGTTAAAAAGTCAAAAAAGCTAACCCACATGCCAAATGACAACTAAACATCCAAATAATATGACCTATTGAAAAATAAATATAGGTTATAAACTAATTAAAATATAAGTACTTGAAAAAAGTGCTTAAAATTTTTTTTTCTAATAAATTTCTCTATATATAATAATTATAGCATTAATATTATTTTTTGATACCATGAATTGTTTGTTTTTATTTTAACTTGGACTTTCACTAAGGAAAACGGGCAGCATCAGCATCAATTCGAGCAAGGATCCTTTAGAGTAATTTTTTCCTAAAGTTTCCTAGAGTGCTACATTGTGTAGTTGAGATTTACTGGCAAGTCACATCAATTTTTCTGATGTGACTTGCCAGTAAATCTCAACCATACAATGTAGCACTCTAGGAAATTTTAGGAAAATTTCACTCTAGAAGATCCTTAGTGCATCAATTCACATCACGTGAGGATCTTGACGTTTATGAGTGGTAGGTCTCACGTAATTTACGTGGACATGCCAAATAGGCATTCGGTCATCTCCTTGGTAGTTTATCCGGGGCCTATAGCATTATTGTTCAAATATATTTTAAAAGTTTTATATAATTTAATAGTTAAGTGTGCATTAAGATATTAAATAGAAAAATTCAAGTACACAGAATCATTAATCGAGGAAGCCAATTACCAAAGTAATTTTACCTTGTATAACTTGAAAATTTTTGGTGGAGATTTTAATAGGATAAAGTATCAATAAATCTTAAAATGTGATCTTATAAATTGTTTAATCTTTTATTTTTTCTTATAAACCCAAATATCTCATTAAAGTAAAAATTATATAAAAGAGTAGTCACTTACATGTATGGGTTTAATTTTTTAGGGATAAAAGTGGATTTCTATAAATGTAAAATTACATATTTAGGCAATCCATATTATAGAGATTTTGAATTTTTTCTCATTTTGGAACAAATATCACATTACGCACAATCATGTAACACTCTAATATAACACTTCAATAACATAACAATTCAATGTAACACACTAAAAAATTTCTTTGTGTATTTTTCTCAAACGTAATAACATAACACTCCAAAAAAATCCCTTAATATATTTTTCTCAAACGTAACACTCCAATGTAACATACCAAAATGTAACACTCCAATCAATGTTATCGCAAATATAATACTCCAATGTAACACATAAAAAAAAATACTAAAAAACTCTTAATGTACTTTTTTCAATTATAACACTCACAGTTTGAAATTATACATTTATCCAAAGGTTACAACGGAATTTTGTACTCCTTTTGGAATGGTTTAAAGAATCTCATATCATTTGTTTGGAATGTTACATTTGAGAAAAATACACTAAGAAATTTATTTATGTATTACATCGGAGTGTTTAGTTAGGGGGATTTGGGAAGGGATCTGGAAAGGGATTTGGAAAGGAAAATGAAAAAAGTGTGTAAAACTAAAATGAAGGTATATTTTATTCACATTTCACCTAACTTTTCCTTTTTCATATTCAAATCTGTTCTCAAATTCCCCAACCGAACATAAGGATTTTTTTGTAGTATTATATTAGAGTGTTACGTTTGAGAAAAGTACATTAAGAATTTTTTTTGGAGTGTTACGTTTGAACATTACATTAGAGTGTTCCAATTGGAAATTATACATTTGTCCAAAACTTACTAAGGAGTTTTTATACTCCTTTTGAAATGTTTGAAGAATTGCACATTGTTTTGGAATGTTTAAAAAATTTCATATTTCAAGTCATTTTTGTACTCCTTTTGAAATGTTTTCCAAATAAAAAAAATTTACATATAAAAATTCATCCCAAATTTGATTCTCATATATTATGTACTTTACCTTTCTAACACAAAAGAAAAAAAAAGAAAAAAAGAAACATAATAGAAATAAGGATATAATCGTAAATTTAATTTTAAATAATATATTAAATCTACCTTTCCAAAATCAGTGGGACTAATTGATTTATAAAAAAATCTTTAGGGTTAAATAAATCACCATTACTCAAGATGAAATTTATAAGTAAATTTTTCATTTTAATATTTATTTATAACCAAACCAAATCAAATGGAATTAAACTTTGCGTATCAATTAATTGGGCCAACTAATTCGTATATTTTTTTTAATATTTATTTATTTCTACAAAAAACAAGAAGATAAAATGGAAAATTTAGTCATAATTTTTTAACAAAAAATAAAATCTAAAAACATCCCACTTTCTTAAATAATATAATTAAAAATAAAATAAAAATCTCACCATTTCCTAGGACATACTTTTTAAGTTTATTGTAATTAAATTCACATATTCCTTCTCTATAATTCTTGTCATCCAAACATAATCAAATATAAAGAATTGGTTCATGAAAGAGATATCAGATCAATTCTTGAACTTATTTTTATCCATTCAATACTATACAATTCAATTTAAGAAAATTCCTAAAATTCAAGTCTCTTCATTTCTTTAACCATTGAAAAAAAAAAATTTAATTTCTACTTCTTCTATCTCTTCATCTCCTCTCATTTGTGTCATACTAAAGAGCAAAAAAATAAAAAATAAAAAAGATAAAAAGATAATATAAAAAAGAAAAGAGAGCAAAAGTTATATATATTATGTGAAACAATTCATCATTCACTGGGAGTCAAAATTGTTAGTCTCAGCTAATTCCAGACTCTGTTTGGGAAAGTCTCATGGACCTTGACTTCAATTCCACACTGGTGGTTCATCACACTTTGCACAAAAACAACACCAACCATTTAATATACTATTTATAAGATTCATACATAATATTTCATTTTTGTTGTATTTAGATTATAAATTTAAATATAGATTTAAAAAATAAAAATAAAAATTAACTTATATTTCATTCATATTGTTTATATATTTTCTCTTTTTCTTTTTAAATTTCTACTAAAATTCATAATTCAAACATAACATTAAAGTGTTCTGGCATTTATTGACATTTCGTTTGGTTTGTTTCAACCAAAAATATTTTCAAACTAAAAATATATTTTACAGAATTGGTTTTGTCAAAAAATATCTTTTGAAGAAAATATTTTCATGTGTTTGGCTACGTGATGGCAGTCATGGTGTGGTGTTGGGGTAATTAACAATCAGAAAACCTTAGCACTAGCTCTTCTCCTAACCTTTATGTTGTTTTTCAATGGGGCTAACAATCCTTTGATCTACATATATATAGATATATGTAAACCCTAAGGATAGGAGAGGGGATTGGGTCTAAATAAAATAACTATTGAGCCCTCTCATTAAGGAAGCCAAATAATTTATAACAGGCCTTACACTTCTATATCACATATCCACCTATAAAATAATAAACACACCAAGATAAACCATAGCCCAAAACTTTATGAATCACAATGATAATTTTGGACTCATACTCGTTAATCTGTTTGAATCACTTTCATCCTATTTTTCACAAACTAAACAAAATATAATCAATGACAGCCTAATTAAGAACAAATTCTTACATTACCTTCTCTCTAACTGGAACTGGAACTGGAACTGGAACTGGAACCCTAACTTTAACTCTTCTTCTACCAACAACAACAACAACAACAACAACAACCACTGCAACTAGTATGGTGCCCATTGCGACTCTACCTCCAAAAGAGTTATTGCTATTAACATGACTTTCTCACCTTCCCCAATTTCCCTCCCTCTTCGAAACCTTTTCTTTTTGTATTGGAAACCTACCTAAGCTTCGCACACTCTCCCTTCTCCATAATCTACTCTCCGGTCTGATTCCATCTCAAATCGACAATATTCGGTCCTTGCAAATCCTTGAGCTCCAAGGAAATAATTTCTCCGAACGCATTCCTTATCAGATAACATACCTCTCTTATCTCTGCTTCCTTAATTTATCTTATAATACGTTCTCCAGTCTTACTCCAAATACTTTGATTGGTTTCACCAAATTAAATACTCTTGATTGCTCCAATAATTAGTTTTCTAGTCCAATTGATCTTCATAAATTTGATGATATATCTAAATGTGAGTCTCTCAATCATTTGAAGCTCTCTAACAACTATTTTGTCAGAGCTATTCCTTCTGTTATCGGCAAATGCTCCAACTTGAGAACTCTTTTGCTCGATGGCAACATTTTCCAAGGTTCCATTCCTCTCAAGTTAGGCCAAATTCACCAACTCCGAATTCTCGACGTTTCCAGAAATAGTATCACCGATAGGATTCCTATACAGCTAGCCAACTGCCGAAAGCTTTCTTTTGTCATGTTGACCAATTTGGCTAATCCCCAATCCGACCAAAATAGCTCCTCCGCTGCCAGTGGTGGTTGTGGTGTTAGAGAATTCAATGCCTTTGACCGTGGTATACCTTAGGAGGTGTTGTTGCTTCCAAACCTTCAGATATTTTGGGTTCCAAAGGCAAATCTTAAGGGTAGGTTGCCTGATAACTAGAGGAGCGATAATAGCAATAATACCTATTATTGATCCCTGAGGGTAGTCAATCTGGGGAAAAATTATTTTACTGGTGACCTACCTCAGAATATGGCAGCAGCGTACAAAAATTTCACTGGGATTTGGGTTCAAATGGTTTGCAACGGTACCTTCTTTGGCAGCTGCAAGTCCCATGAATGGTGTATTTCAATTAGGGGTGCAACTTGGGCGAGCTCAACCCGAGCAACTTGAACCCAGCCTGAATTTTTTTAGGGCTTGGACAAGATATTTTCAAATTCAGTACAAGATTGGGCAAAAATTCAAAAGCCCGAATTAAATTTAGGCGGGCTTGGGCAAAAATGTCGAACAACCTGAGCAACCTCGAACCTGAATTATACATATATAGATATATAAAAATATTAAATATACATATAAATTATTAGTCATTACATGATATTAAAATAATTTAGATTATTAAATCATATTGAATATATATTATATATACAAATAACATAAAATCATACTCTCTTTTTTTCACTCATAAATTGTAAGAACTACTATAGCGGCATCACTCTTACATTATATAAATTATTTGTTTTGGTGGTATTAATGATTTTCTATATAAAAAAAAATGTAAATAGAGTCAAATTTTAATATTTTAATAAAGCAGCTGGGCACACACACACACACAAAAACAACAACAACAACAACAACAACAACAACTAAAATTCATTTACAATTAGGGTTTAACTCGAGTCGGGCTTGGACAGGCAACCTTGGGTTACAATTCGGGCTTAGATGGGCCTGGACAGGTCTCAGCACAACTTAGGCTGGGCTGGGCTGGGCTTGGACAACCTCCCTACCCGACCAAATCCACCCAGGTTGCACCCATAATTTCAATGTCAACAGAAATTCGTTGTCGGGTCTTTTTCCAAGATTTAGAAACAACACCAGTTGTGATATTAGCATGATTTTTTATGGGAAAGATCCTAACTTGTTATACGAGGAAGATGTTTAGATAGCCTACTCTAACATACCTGTTTAGGGTTCTAGATGAACACCTTCTTCAAATCCAACTTAGATGATCATTTATCTATGGTCGTCCATGATTTTAGTTGGAATGGCTTCTCTTTTTCTCTGTCTTTCTTCTCATTTACGAATAAGTTCTTACTGACCATTGGTAAGACCTCATACAGATTGTTAGTGAACAATAATATGTTTAATGGGTCTTTTCCAGAAGCAAACATTTTTTTATTTTTCACATATCAATCAATGGAATCAAGAGACGAAACATTTGGCGGTTTTAGATACAATTCTCACTGTATATATATATATATATATTTGGGTTTAGAAAACATCTTACCAGTGATGCTTTTGATCAAATGAAGCAGTGTACCAGGTAAATACCCTTCTTCACTTAGTGTATCTTTGCATTGCTCCTCCCTTCTCTCTCTCTCTCTCTCTCTCTCTCTCTCTCTCTCTCTCTCTCTCTCTGCGTACAATGCGATGAGATGATTCAGAGAGATTGAGGCTGAGCGCCTGCAGATTTGCTCCCATCAAACCCTTATATGTGCCTTTTCTGAATATCGAGTGAAAATCTAGACCAAAAACCCCTTTCTAAGAAATGTAGAACCCTTCTCGATGAAGAACGAAGCCCTAAATGGATGAAGATGAAAGGAAACTGAACATTAGCCAAATCAAGTGCACAAAACAAAAGTAAAACCCTAGAATTTTATAATCGAATCGTCATACAGTCAAGAACAAGCAGAGAGAGAGAAAGAAAGAGAGGAGAGAGAGAGTAACTTGCCTTCTTCTATGTTCCTTTTGAATAGAAGCCAAACAGGTCATGTATTTTGATTTTTTATTTTATTTTATTTATTTATTTTTATTTTTATTTTTTTGTGTTTAGCACTCAAAATTTTTATTTTGGCACCTATTTTTATTTTGGTCATACTATTTATGACAGAAATTGCGTGTCATGAAAAGTAAAATATTTTTAACGGCTAGCATATGGATGTCATGGAAAATATATTTTTTAACAGTGGGCTTTTTTACGCCGTGAAATGTTCAATATTTTTAACAGTTGGTGAATGCGTGTCGTGTATAGTCAAGGTTTTAAAAAGCGGCTGCAACCGTTACGTAACGCTGTTACGTAACGATTTTGGCGGTTACCGCCACCCGTTACGGCCGCTTTTGCAGTGTGATTGAGATTAACAGGCCGTTACGGTTGTTACGGCACCGTTACATAACAGTTTCAAACTGTTTCTTTCGAAAAAAACACACAAAAAAAAGTTTAAAATTGGAGAAGAGGGATAGAGAAAAGAAGAAAGATAAATAGAGAAAATGGAGGAGCAAGAGAGAGAGAGAAAAGGGAAGATAAACTGTAAGACTTATACTATTCTATTCAGCTACTATCACTAAACCATTTTATTTGTGTGTGTCTATCTATATATTGTTTGAAAATAATAATAATAATAATAAGTGTGGTCATTATCTATTTGGCTTGGTTAAAATATGTATATATATATATATATATATATATACAGGCTCTTATTTATTCTCTTACTTTTGTCATTGTTTATCTTATATATAATAGTTAGTGATTGATTTTTTGTATAATATAAAGTCATTAATTATTAAAATAAAATGTAAAAAACTCAATTTATAGTGATTTAAAAATATAAAATATATTGGATCATACTTAAAATTTACAAAAATTGATCAATATTTATTTTTAACCCAATAAATATGATCATGAAAAAAAAAATATGCATATCGGTAAGTTTTTTTCAAATTGTGCGAAAAATAAAAAAATTCACGGTTCCGGTTACCGCAACCGTTACACTACGGCCTTTACACCCCGCAACTGCAACCGCGTCATCGCCACCGTTACGGCGACCGCAACTGCTTTTCAGAACCTTGTGTATAGTTGATGTATTAACGACACGTCGTAAAAAGTTTTATTATTTACGGCTAACATTGCAATCCGTAAAAAAATCATCATTATTAACATTCACGGCCTAAGCAATAAACACGCCGTGATTGGGAAATTATTTATGATATACAAAAAAAATAAGTCGTAAAAGTGAGAAACCATGACTTGCATTTACTGTATGTCGTTAATGTGAAGCCGTAAAAACTCAATTTTGTTGTAGTGTTTTTTGTGTGTAAAGAAATACAACAAGTTACACCACCAAAAGATTCTCACATTTTTGTTATTTGTTATTTTTTCCCCACCTCCTATTGAATAGTAATTTCTTCTGGATTGATTTGAACATTGAAATACCCAAATTCAGTTTAAATTATCATCACCAAATCTTTTTTTTCAATCAAAATTGTAGAATATTAGTTTGCTATCATATTACAATTAAATAGTCGCTGCTATTTCTATCAGTTCGAACTCCTGATCTTCTCCTCAATGAAGTCAATTTTTTTTCCTTACACTTCCATAACTAAAAATGATAGGATTACGATTCTTCTTCTTCTTTTTTATTTATTTATTAATAATATTACTTTTTTAATAAACGCTTGAATTATTCATATCCAATACAATATATATGGGCCACATTTTAACTCGACCACGTCAATGATTGTAGATATAGAGAGAGACTATAAATACAGAGAGAAATTTGTGTAGAGAATTGAGGAAAATTAGAGGTTTGTTTCTATCTTATTTGGCTATTTCTAAAATAAGTAACTCTTAGTTAAATAATAAAAAAATTATTTATTTTCAATTTAACAAAAAAGTCAAAAAAAAAAACTACTCAGTTTTCTCATTAACAAAAAAGCAAACAAAAAAGCAAATAACTTTTTAGCATTTATCTAATATACTCCCTCAATCCCAAAATAATCGTTTCTTTTAGAGAATTTAATTTTTTTTTGGTAATATAATTATTGTACTTTAAAAAAATTAATTTTTCAAAATTATCCTTTGAGAGTATATTTTTTAAGAAATATCAATGTCATAATTGTATTTTTTATGTTGTTAATGAATTTAAAAAAAGGGTAAAATATGAAATTTATATTATTTTTGTACTAGATTTTTGAAAATAGATTAATATTTTGGGATAATGAAAAATGAAATAAGAGACTAAATATTTTAAGACGGAGGGAGTACCAATTTTTTTTTTTTTAGATTTTAAAAAAGTGAAAAAAACACACACAAAAAAATAAATAAATATAAAAGGGCAAATTACAAACACCCCTCGAGGTTTGGTGAAAATACAGATTCCTCCCTGAGGTTTGAGAAATTACATCCCGCCCCCTAAAATTTATATTTTCATAACAAATTGTCCTCTGAGATTTTTATTTTCATACAGATTTCCTCCTAATTTCTCTTAATTTGTTATGAAAATTTGACATTCAGAAAATAATCTGTAATTTTTTAAACTTCAAAGAGAAATTTATATTTTCACCAAACCACGAAGGGGTGTTTATAATTTGCCATAAATAAAAAATAACTCCCAAACCAACATGTGTGAGAGTGTGTAAAGGATAAGAAATATCATAATGGAAAAAAGGGTTATCCATAGGGATAGGTTTATAGGGGGTTTTATTACTTATGGGTGAAGTTGTAGAGTCGTGATAGAGGCCTCGAATTCGAGGCTTCGAATTTGGCTCGAATCCCAGCAGCTCCCAAAACGATGTCGTTTTGGGGTTTTTTTTGTTTTTTTTTGTTTTCTTTTCTTCTTCCTCGTTCGAACAGAACCATAGGGGAGGGGAGGGGAAGAAGAGAGAGAGGGGGAGGGGAGGGGAAGAAGAGAGAGAGGAAGAGAGAAGAAGAGGGAGCCGCCGGTGGGCCGGACTGGAGGGGACCATAATCACCGGGGGAGGAGGAGGAAGAGGAGGCGGAGGCGGAGGCGACGGCGGTGCAGCTGCTGCGACGAGCTGGATCGGGCGACGATCGGACGGCTGGCAAGTCTTCGGCGAATACGGCGAGTCTTCGGCGAATCCGAACCCCCTCCCATCCCCTTTCTCTCTCTCTTCTTCCCCTCCCCTCCCCTCTGGTTCTGCGAAAAAAAAAAAAAAAAAAAGATTTCAAGGCAAATTTGAGCCTCAAATTCGAGGCCTGAATCATTAATCGAAGTTGTATTAAAATTTTGCACCACGTGAGCTAAACAATTAGATGCGGTAGGTTTTAATTTTAAAATTTTGAAAATTGAAGCTAAACCAAAATTAGTTTTTCATATAAAATAAAGCTAAAGCAACTTAAAGTCATAAAAAATTGACCAAGAGGTCAGTTTAGTCAGTCCAGTCATTATTAGCTTTTTGGATAAATTACAAGTGTATCTCTTGGGATTCAGTATGTTTAGTTTCAGTTTTTTTAATTTAATTTTTTAAAATTAATTTTTTTATTTTTTGTATTTTTTGTTTTTAGTAAATATTTTTTAAATTTTAAGTATTTTTTAATTTTTTTAGATGCACTTTACTTAGATGTATCTAAAAAATAAAATATTTGTAAAAAAATATTTCAAAAAATTAATAAATACACAAAAATACGAAAAATATACTGAATTTTCATTTTTTTTGTATTTTTTGTATTTTGTGAATTTTTTAAAGATTTTTTTCACGAAGATTATACTTTTAAGTTTATTTATATTAGGTGTGTCTAAAAATTAAAAAAAAATTGCTTGAAATATTAAAAAAAATAATCAAGAAAAACAAAAAAATAAGGAAGAAAGTATGATTTTCTAAAAATTATTTTTAAAAATCCAAACCAAGTAAAGTAATTTATTTTTTGTGATTTTAAAAATTACATCATATCTTTAAAATTTTTAATTTCATAATAAATAACTCATTTTATTTATAAATTATCAAGTTAATTCAAAGGTATGGACTCGAATGTGGCAAAATGGACTACCAACTTGTTAAATAAGGGCCCTGCAAAGAAAGATTTCAGGTCCATCCTCAGGAGGGTGGCTACAATTGGATGGTATAGATGGAAGGCTAGAGACGAATGGGTGTTCAATCACATTCCGGTAGGGTGAGCACGGTTCGGATTAGACCGAATTAAAATAAAATTAGAATCAATTCGTTATTTACGGATCCTAAAAAATTGGAATCAATTCAATTCATTTAAATCGTGGAATCAATCCGAACCAATCTATTTAAGCACGGATTGGATCGGTTTAGGACCACGGATTTACATAATTAAATAACAAAAATATATATATAACACTTTAATTTTATAAAAATATAAATATAGCACCATATTATAGTTTCACAATAGCAACATGTCTTTTCATAATAGTGACAAACTGTTCTAGAATTTAAATAATCATAAGAAAACTAGTTCCACCATAAGTATTTAGACCATTACAAATTAACACTAAAAACTAGCAAACAAAAATAATAAAAGAAGATACTATACAAGTTTAGATTTGGATTTAAGTTTTATATGAAATAAGAGAAGATACTATGCAGGAGGGTGTATAATAAAAATATAGACTATTTGTATACGGTCCGGATTGGTTCAAATCCGAAACCGTGGGATTCAATTCGGAATCAATCCGTGAATTACGGATTTTTAATTTTTTAATCCGGAACCGAACCACGGATTCAAAAAACCAATCCAAACCTACTAAATTGGACTGGACTAGATCGAATTACGAATTTCACAGATTCCTTATTCAGCCCTACATTCCGTGGATCCATTGGCACTTCTTTGCATAATTTCTTCACATTCCTCTTGTTTCTTTGTTAAAATCTGATGTATCTGGTATTCATCTTTAATGAAATGAATTTTTGTTCAAAAAAAAAAAAAGAAAAAAAATTAATTAATAATTTTTAATGATGCCAAAATTTTATTATTATATAGAAAAATAGTTAAAAATTTTATTTTTTCAATTAATTATGATAAATACTATTTGTTTATATCCCTAGGTGGTGTGATAAGGGCATAAGCACCAACTATTCTTTTTGTCCACCAAATTTTCGTAATTTCGTATTAATTATATAAAATAAGGAGTTACAACCGTAACAAAAATGAGACAAGTAATGCCAACCTTGGACAAACAATACCAATTTTCGGATTATCTTTCTTTTTCCATCCAATGGCCGAAAACAAATGTTCCATGACATACAATCTCATGAAATGGGTTTCACATTTTATCTATTCCCTTAGGACATGTTTGTTTCGCGATTTGAGTGACCAGATTAGACTATCATCTACAGCATATTGTTAGAAATGGTTATAAAATTCTGGATAAAGCCAGAATTTTTTTCTAAGTTCGATCTATTTTTTAGGTGGGCCCCGTGCGTCGATTTTCACGGGTCAAAGTGGTAACGCGTTCTATGCCGCGTTGTGATTCACGTGGTATATTTGGTTGTTCAAAACCATTATCGAGTGAATGGAAAATTGAAGCCAAAGTGTGCTCCGTGAAAATGGAGTTTTGGTGGAAATTCCTTAAGGTTGTAAAATGGCTTGTCCCACATTGATTTGGTAGGAGGTTTTGAATGGGTTTATAAGGCATGGGTTTGGTACTTGGGGTGTGCCCCAAGGGGTACCCAAGTGTTTTAGAGGGAGAGGTTATGGGCAAAATGGGCTAGACCCATTGGACCCAAAAATACCACACGCACACTGCCACCGTCCGGTCGGCTTGGGCTTGGGCTTGGGTGTGAGGTTGGGTTGGGCTTGTTCGGCCCAATACTAATCTTTTTGGGCCAAAAACATTTGAATTGAATTTTATTAATTCAAAATTAAACTGGTTTGGTTTTACGGTACATCCAAACAGGGCCCTTCCCTTACCGAAATAAACTAGTCTGGTATTATTGCACACCAAAACAGGGCCCTTCCCGTTTTGTTATCTGTTTGAAATATAACCCAACAGATTCAAATCTGTTTGAATTCAAAACCAACAGGTTCATACCTGTTTAATTCAAAACCAATAGCCACCTTTACATCTATAAATAGACTAGCCTCCCATTTGGATTTAACTCCAATTTTTGTACTTCATCCTCTGATATAAATCTCTACATTTTGCTGCATTTATTTTCTGAAAGAAAGAGTGTAAACACTAAGTGTGTTCGTAAGGCAAACAATTTGTAGTGCTGCTATTGTTTGTAGTAGATCATTTCATCCTAGGAGATAGACGTCCAATTTTTGAAAGCACCGTGGAGAGGACGAATCTGTCTTAAGGACACAGTGTCAAACATTGGACTTGATCAAATTATAATTCGAAGAAATTAAATCAAGTAAGTTATTTAATTTATTTTCAGTGTTTTATTATTTATTTAAATCAGATTTTAATTTTGTTTTTATAACAAAATAAAATCTGTTTTTATTTATTTATTTTTATTTTATTTCGAGTTTGATTTTTGTACTCAAACAAATTCTCTCCTTTCCTTTATTTCTTTATATTCTAGTTGTTGTTTAGTACACAACAGAATTTAATTAATTTAAATACAGTGAAGTTTGTCCAACAATCTTAAGACAGATCCGTCCTTGGAATCTTCATTGTATTTAATTTTCTGTAATTTCATAAAGACATATTCTGGTTGGAAAAACAAATAGTGTTTATGCTATTTGACAGATAGTAGTAATATACTGTCTCTTTTCTTTGACAACTAATAGTAATTGAGAGGGTAATTTTTGGTGAAAATTGGGCCGAGCTGTGAGATAAACTTGGTGGCCCAAAGTATGACGAACTGGGTAAAAATGGGCCGAGAAGTTACTCCGGCCCAAAAGAAATGAAGTTACTTCGGCTCAGGAGTTGTAAAGCTACTTCGGTTTGGAAAACTTGGAGTTAGTCCGGTCTCTGAGTTAGTCCGGTCACAACGTAGTATGGTTAGAACGGTCAAAGCCTTGCTACTCGGTAGTTCGGTCTAAACACACCATGGTTGGACAGGAGAGAACCGAGATAAGGAGTGGATGGAGAAAACCGAGCTAAGGATAGTTCGGCCTACTTTGTGGCTCGGCATAGCCAGTATTATTTCGGTCATGTGGTAGTTCGGCCATGATGAAAACCATCCCACTTAGTTTAAACAGTGGGGGGGGTGTTAAAGGATAAGCATTATCCTTAGGAGTATGAATCCTAGGAGGACTCTGTATGGGAAAATAAAAGTCCTACTAGGATTGTGCCACTCGAAACCTATAAAAACTTACAAGCATCACCTTGGAGGAGGTAGCATAACACAACATACAATTTTTCTTCCTGATTACATTGAGCTTTGTCTATTTGTCAAGTTTACTGACTTAGGCATCGAAGAGGTTTCCGGCACACACCCGCCGGCTAGCTCACGTTTGTGTTTTCAGGTCATAAAGCGACGTCGTACGGAGGAGCGTGGACTTGGTCAACAGGATTATACGAGAAGGCGTATTTCTTTCCCGTACAATTGGTGCCGTCTATGGGAAATCCAGACAGAACAAAACCTCTTGATTAAAGCTTCTCCCCTTTACAATCAATGGCACACATTGAAGACTTGCCGCAGTCCGCCGTCGCCGGACTAACTCCAGAAGGGGGCGCAAGGCGTGAAGGATTACCTTCTGTCCCTCCCATGGCGGACTTGGAGCCCCAAAGACATACCTCCAGGAGGGATGATAGGGGGAGACGGACTCACAGCCCCCGTCAATCCTATTCTCAAAGTCCCGATAGGCAAAGACGGAGGATTAACCCTCAAGCTCTGGAAGATCGCGTGAAAGAGCAAGATGAATTGATAAAGAAGATGGCGGCGGACATGGAAGCCTTGAAGCGCCAGATGAAGAAAAAAGAAGTGGCGACAGGAGAGGGGCGCAAAAACAAGACGCCCCCTCGCCACTCAGAAAATCGTAGTAGGAATACTACACCCTCGCAAGGAGAGAGCAGAAGCCTCAGAACAGGCGACACTCAATCTTGGTCTTCCAGAACTCGTCACTCCAGGTCTGAGAGGACGAGATCTGAAAGGTCATACACTGAAGGAAGCACATATTGGCCTTCACATTCGCACCAAACTAGATCTAGACAGACAGAATTACCTAGATCATCCGACTTACGAACCGTGTTCGAAGAGAAAGCACGATGCAAGGAGGATGCCAGGGCAAGGGATCCACATAGAGTTTCAGCCTTGCAGCGGTTGGCTCCTCGAACGCATGGAAGCGTCGAGGTTGGAATGCCAATACCGCGCCCTGCCTATGAACCGACGGACAAGGCATTAGCAAGACTGCAAACTTCACCGTTTGTTCCAGCAATTGAAAACGCGCCCTTACCATCAGGCTTCCTTCAGCCGAAATTCACCACGTATGAAGGGAAGACGGACCCGTACTCACACTTGAGCCACTTTCGCCAAGTCATGGCTGTATACAGGCGAAACGAGGCCTTGATGTGCATACCCTTCCCATCAAGTCTTGGCGACCTCGGCTTGACTTGGTTCGAGAAACTTCCTGAGGGCAGCATAGCCTCTTGGGCGCAATTGGCAGAAGCATTCGTAACAAGGTTCCGAACGAACACTAAAACCCCGGTGGAGATCGACCAGCTTCTCTCCATCGACATGGGTGAAAAAGAGACCCTCAGATCTTACAACAGTCGCTACTGGGAGACATTCAATCAGATTGGGGACTGTCCCACCAATCTCGCCATTGCACAGTATAAAAGAGGCCTTCCAGTTGGGAACAGACTGAGGGACTCGATCACTATGACGCCACCCCTCACTATGGAAGCCCTGAGGGAAAGAGTGCATCAGCACATCAGGGTAGAAGAGGATGGCGCACGAGCCAAAGCAAAATCTAGTGCAACCGCAGTACCAGAAAAGAAGACCTCAGCAAAAGTCAATACAGTAGATCATCAGAATAGAAACGGGCGTGGCAGACGAGATAACGGAGAAGACCCTGATAAAAGATGGTTGAGAATCCGTACTGCCATAACCACGGTGTTCAAGAAACCGATATATCGGATTCTTAGCGAAATAAAAGATGAGCCTTTCGTCAAGTGGCCAGCCAAGCTAGGAGAAGCCCAGAAGGATTATGACGAAAGATCACGGTGCACCTTCCACAAAGAAAAAGGACACCGCACTGAGAATTGCACGCCATTGAGACAACACTTGGAAGAATTGGTGGCAGCAGGCCACTTGGATAAATATATCGAAGGAGGGACGCAACCAGCCCCCCAAGATCACAATAACCCCAACGGAATGCCAATCGACACCCCACCTCAAGGCATTATCAATGTAATACATGGAGTTTTTGAACCTGAGCGTGTATGCGAGCTCAGGGGATCAATCAAGAAGGCTGAGCACTTTAGAGAAGTGTTAGGTGCACAACCTGCCATCAAGAAGGGGAAGACAGAGGCAACAAATGTTATGACTTTTTCGGATAAAGACCTGGATCGAATATACTGTCCTCACAATGATGCCCTAGTCATCACTCTCCGAGTCAAGGATTTTGACGTCAAGCGGATTCTGATTGACCAGGGTAGTTCATGTGAAATCATGTACTACGACACATTTAAACAACTGAAGCTACAAGACAAAGACTTGGCGCCTGCAGTTTCTCCCCTAATTGGATTCAACTCCATGCCAGAATGGCCCGTCGGCAAAATAATTCTTCCGGTCAGAGCAGGAAGCGTAACAAAACAAGTGGAGTTCTGGGTATTGAAGGTCCCCTCCACTTACAACATCATCTTGGGCAGAACATGGCTGCATGCCATGCGTTCGGTGGCGTCATCATACCATCAGGTAATGCGGTTCCCCAACGACACCGGTATAATTGAAGAAGTCTATGGAAATCAGATCATGTCAAAACAATGTTTCGCTACGGTAAATGGCAGTCGCGCTGCCAAAGGATATGTTCATTCGGTGGAAGAACCAGAAAGTAATGAACTATTCGCGGACGTCGGTAAAGAGGCTGATCAGAAAGCGATGGAGGACTTGGTGGAGGTAAATATAGATGAGAAGAACCCGGATAAGTTCTTCTTGCTTGGCTCATCGTTGTCCAGCGCTGAGAGATTAGAGGTCTTGGAATTCCTGACCTCTAACATCGAAGTGTTTGCCTGGACGCCCTACGACATGCCAGGCATTGATCCAAACTTCATCAGTCACCAACTCAATGTCCACCCATCCGCCAGACCAGTCATTCAACGCATACGCAGATCGGCACTCCACCACGCCGAAATAGTGGCAGAAGAAGTAGGCAACCTGCTGGAGGCAGGAGCAATTAGAGAAGTGCACTACCCAAGATGGATCTCCAACACAGTTGTAGTGCCAAAGAAAAATGGCAAATGGTGAGTCTGCGTTGACTACAAAACAGTCAACAAGGCCTGCCCAAAAGATAGCTTTCCTTTACCAAGGATAGATCAACTAGTGGACCTGACGGCAGGGCACAACCGACTTAGCTTTCTGGATGCATACAGAGGCTATCACCAAATCGCCATGCATGAGCCAGACCAGGAGGTCACATCTTTTACAACTCTAAGAGGACTATACTGTTACAAGGTCATGCCCTTTGGCCTGAAGAACGCAGGGGCGACATTCCAACGGATGGTCACCAAGATGTTTGAACCATTGTTAGGCAGAACAATGGAAGCTTACATCGACGACATGGTGGTCAAAAGCAAAGATGAGAATCACCATCTCAAGGACTTGGGAGAAATGTTTGAAGTCTTGAAGAAACACAAGTTGCGCCTCAATGCGTCCAAGTGCGCATTCGGAGTAGGATCTGGTAAATTCTTGGGCTTCCTTGTGACCAACCGGGGTATAGAAGCAGACCCCTCCCAGATCAAAGCAATCCAGGAGTTGAAGAGACCAAACTCAGTCAAAGAGGTGCAGCATCTCACCGGCATGGCGGCTGCGCTCAATCGGTTTATAAGCAGATCATCAGACAGACTACGACCATTCTTTCAAGCTCTAAAGGCCAAGTTTAAATGGGATAAAGAATGCGACCAAGCTCTGGAAAGCTTGAAGGAATACATGTCTTCCCCACCACTACTTGTTACCCCAGTACCTGGTGAAGAACTCTTCTTGTACCTGGCAGTCTCTCAGCACGCAGTTAGCGCGGTGTTGGTTCGTGCGGAAGGGATCCAACACCTGCCCATTTATTATGTCAGCAAGACATTGCTGGGAGCCGAAACAAGGTATTTGCCACTGGAAAAACTGGCATTAGCCTTGATGATGGCCTCAAGGAAATTGGCACACTACTTTCATGCCCACACCATAGTTATCCTCACAGCTTTTCCACTAAAAGCTTTGTTTGAGAGGGCGAATTTTTCTGGCCGAATCTTGAAGTAGGCAGTAGAATTGGGACAATTCGACATCAAGTTCCAACCCAGAACCACAGTAAAAGCCCAATCCTTGGCAGACTTCGTCGTAGAATTTACTCCTAGAAGTCATCATATCTGCCCAGTCGACCTGACTGACACAACCGAACTAGGGATGGAAGTTGACGCCAGAATAGCGCAACCCCTAGCAGAAAGCACTCAGTCAGACTCCAAGGCAGACCAAACTAAAAACAGCAAGGAAGAAGCAAACCAAGACTCACCAACAGTCCAATCAGATGGCGAGGGGCAAACAGCAAGCATGGACATTGAAGAAAACACCACTCTTGACCCCACGACATCATCTGACCCCACCACTTGCTGGAAGTTGTTCGTTGGAGAGATGTGGAAGCTCTTTGTGGATGGAGCATCCAACCGGCATGGTGCGGGACTTGGCATAGTCCTCATCTCTCTAGACGGCCTGGTTGTAGAGAAAGCAATCAACCTTGGCTTCCCAGCATCCAACAATGAAGCAGAGTATGAAGCGCTTCTTGCAGGACTCAAATCAGCATACTACATGAAGGCCACCGAACTAATGGTATACAGCGACTCTTTGCTGGTGGTAAACCAAATTTTTGGCGACTACGATGCAAAGGATGATAGGATGGCCAAGTACCAAGAATTGGTCAGAATAGAGATCAAAAAGTTTGATGTAGTAAGGATAGAACAAATTGGCAGGGAGGAAAACAGCAGAGCAGACGAACTAGCAGGCTTTGCCTCAATGGCAGATGCATCCATCCCTCATCCATTACTCATCGACTACTTACCAAGACCAAGCATAGAAGATCCCGAAGCAGAAGAGGTATGTTGCACAGAATTAGGCCCCTCTTGGATGGATCCCATCATCCTGTTCCTAAAAGACGGCATCTTACCAGAAGACAAAAAAGAAGCCAACAGAATAAGAGCGAAGTCACAGCGATTTTGGCTATCTCCATCTTTGGCATTATACAAAAAGTCATTCTCAGGGCCTTACCTGAAGTGCGTTCACCCCAGCAAAGTGGAAGCATTCTTGTTCGAAATACACGAAGGGGTGTGCGGAAGCCATCAAGGGGGAAGATCACTAGCTTACAGGGCCATTTCGCAAGGATATTGGTGGCCATATATGCAGGCAGACTCAGAGAAATATGTGAAGAAGTGTGAAAAATGCCAAAAATTCGCGCACCAAATACATCAACCAGCAAGAGAACTCCTACCCTTGACTAGCCCATGGCCTTTCGCAATGTGGGGCTTGGACATAGTAGGACCACTTCCAACAGCACCCGGCAACAGGAAGTTCTTTCTCGCAGCAACAGACTACTTCACAAAATGGGTGGAAGCAGAAACATTGGCATCAATCAAAGAAAAAGATGTGAAGAAGTTCGTTTGACAGAATATCATCACTCGGTTTGGCATACCAAAAGCATTAATCTCAGACAATGGTACTCAGTTCGACGGCAGAATCTTCAGAAGCTTTTGTGAAGAGTACAAGATAGAGTTCTACAATTCTACACCGGCATATCCTCAAGCAAATGGCCAAGCAGAAGCATCAAATAAAGTCGTCTTGGATGGACTGAAGAAAAGGTTAGAGAAGGCAAAAGGCAAATGGGCAGATGAACTTCCTCATGTTTTATGGGCTTACCGCACCACACCTCGGCGATCAACAGGAGAGACACCATTCTCCTTGGCTTATGGAATGGAAGCAGTAATCCCACTGGAAGTTGGCCTCCCAACCATTCGAAGCGAAAATTTTGATCCAGACTTGAATGGAGAAGCCATAGCATTGGAACTCGACCTTACAGAAGAAAGAAGAGAAAGAGCACTGGTTCACATTGCCTCATACCAACGAGAGTTAATCAGAAAATACAACAAAACAGTGCATCCAAGACAATTCAAGATTGGGGATTGGGTACTGCGCAAAGTAATGGGAAACACCTTGACACCAGGAGACGGCAAGTTAGGGCCAAACTGGGAAGGTCCTTACAAGGTGGTTGGGTTAGCAGGCAAAGGGGCATACCACCTAGAAGACAAGGATGGCAAAGCAATCCCTAGGCCATGGAACACGGCCAATCTCAAGTTATTCTACTTTTAGCTTTTCTTTCCTCAAAACATGTGTAATTTTTTCTTTCTTCAATGAAACAAGCAATTCTTTTCAGCATAAATTGTTCTTTGTAAAAGTTAGCTTTAGTGAAGATTAGGTACATTGCAAGCATTTTATTCTAAGTTAGCTGGAAAAACTAACTTAGAGGTTGGCTGGAATAAACCAACACCCTTCCTAAGCCCAGGATAAGGATCCAGGCTGCAGGACGTTTGGTCGGAATAACCAAACATTATTCTAAGTTGGCTAGAAAAACTAACTTAGAGGTTGGCTGGAATAAACCAACTCTTGTCACTCTTCAGCCGAAGTAAGGGTATGGCTGAAGAATGGTTGGCTAGAATAAACCAACTCTTGTTACTCTTCAACCGAAGTAAGGGTATGGCTGAAGAGTGGTTGGCTGGAATAAACCAACTCTTGTTACTCTTCAGCCGAAGTAAGGGTATGGCTAAAGAGTGGTTGGCTGGATTAAACCAACTCTTGTTACTCTTCAGCCAAAGTAAGGGTATGGCTGAAGAGTGGTTGGCTGGATTAAACCAACTCTTGTTACTCTTCAGCCGAAGTAAGGGGCTGAAGAGTGGTTGGCGGAATTAAACCAACTCTTGTTACTCTTCAGCCGAAGTAAGGGTATGGCTGAAGAGTGGTTGGCTGGAATAAACCAACTCTTGTTACTCTTCAGCCGAAGTAAGGGTATGGCTGAAGAGTGGTTGGCTGGAATAAATCAACTCTTGTTACTCTTCAGCCGAAGTAAGGGTATGGCTAAAATTGGATCGGCTGGATTAAACAAACTGTGTACTCCTCAGCCGAAGTAAATATGTCGGCTAAGGAGTGGTTGGCTTGTAAGTATAGTTTAACCAGCTAAAACCGAAATAACAGTTGGAGTAATAGAAGACATTACAAGCGCAAGCATATGAATCAAAACCGAAATAAGAGTTGAAGTAAAATTTTTCATTCATTAAAAACCCATTACAAAGAAGGGGCATAGCCCGGTTACAATAACAAAAAATAACGAAAGGAAAAAGTACATAATCAAGAAAAAAGTTCTTCAATTTCGGCATCAAAAGCTGCATCACCATCAACTTGAAGACCGGTTTCAAGAGGAAGTTCGCTCTCGGTTGCCAGGGTGGTTTCGGTTGGAACCACGGTTTCACTTGGCTGTTCAATAGGTAGGTCTTCTACCATGGGCTCCAACCGAAGTGATGGGTCCGCACTAACAACCGGAGTATCTTCAGAAGCAGAGGAGTCGTCGGAATCTGAGTCTTCTAGAAACTGCTGCTGCAGGGCATTGGCATACTCCCCAAGGGAGCTCGGTATGAAGTAGGCTGGAGGGTTGAAAACCTCGGTCTGCGGTTCGTGACCGAGCTTCTCAACAGCTGCCCTCCAGCCACACTTGAAGAACAGCTCCTTGGCAGCATCGCACTGTTTGACATAAGCATCCTCTGCTTTCTTGTAGCCCTGCTTTTCGGCCCCCTTCGCGCTCTTTTTTAGTTGGGTTATTTCGGTATCTTTTCTCTTTTCAAGTTTTACCAACTCGCGCAGATACTTGTCTTTCATAGCAATGGCGGCTTTCTGCTTCTCCGCTTCAGCCGAACTAACCAGACCGGCAAGTCGGCCGTTCTCAGCTTGTAGCTCGGCCATTTTCTTTTCGGCTTCTTCTAGCTCGGCCACCTTTGCTTCGGCTGCCGCTATTGCTTGCCTTGTGGCTTTTCTAAGCTCTTGGACTTTCTTGTAAGTAATGTTGTTTTTCTGTAAGGCCTGACAAAACGAAGACTTTCCTTGAGCCGAAGTAAAAGTTGGAAAAATTAGATAGAAAAACGGACAGAGCTACTTACCAAAATCATTGACTTCGACGAAGACCGAATGGACTTCAATTCGGTGTTTAATTGCTTTAGGTGGTGCTCCATATCTTTGGGGAGGCACACACTCTTGGCCAAGTTGAAGGCCAATTGATGATTTTTTTCAGCAACAACCGAATCAGAATCTTTGATATCTCGGTCGTTGAAGGTTAGCTTCGGAGCCCATTTGGAAGATTCTGCTCGGTCAGTTTGCTCCGGTTGAAGGGTAGGTTGAGGACTTCGAGGGATGGATTCGACCTCATCAACAAGTTACTGTTCGGTCGATGTAGATCGGGCGCGTTTTGAGGGGCGAGATGAAGAAGGCTGTTGAGAAGGGAGGGCCACAACGGCAGGCTGCGATTGGATTGATGGTGGTACTTCGGCCCTGGTTGTTGCGGTCAAAAGGGCCCTGACTCTGCTTTTCTTTGCCATCTCTTCTTCAGTGGTTAGTGGGACAAGTCTTATTTCGGGCAAGGTTGGGTCCGATTCTGGAGCGTCTTCAAGAAGGAAATCGGTCACTCTGGCTTTTCGGCGACCGCTATATCTGTAGGTCGGCTCAAAGTTTAGAAGCTTAGCCCAACTCCTTTCTTTAAACTGTAATGCGGCTCAGAGTGTGTTCAGATTTGGGTAACTATACAGGGAAGCAAGATGAGCTGAGTCTGCAAAAAATATACAACTGTTAGATCGGTCATGACGCCTGAAACCGAAGTAAAAGAAAAACATGCATAAAACCGAAGTAACTCTACCAAGTTCTCCTTTCTTCCAGTTTATACTTCGGCCTGGGATTTGGGCTTGCTGATCTTCAAAATTGCCCGATACCCAGAAAAAGTCATCATCATTGACGTCCTTATCCGGCGTATCTTTTATTATCTTTTCTCTACGGCGGCGTATCCTAAGGTAATAAACCCAGCCATCATCTTTGGAACCTATGGAGTACTGGTGGAAGATTTCGGCTAAACCGAGGTGCAGGCCTGCTTGGCGGTTTAGCTCGGCTATACCCATTATTATCCGGTATGTATTGGTGGATAGCTGGGTTGGGCATAGTCTGGTTTGCCTAAGAAACTCACAAATTAAAGGCTGGACTGGGAACCTTAGTCCGGTCTCTATAATTGAAAGCAGGGTAAAAGGTACAAAGCCTGCCTCGCCCCATGGTATGATATCCTTCTTGGCTAGGGTAAGGTGTACATCGTCTGGAATTCCATAATCCCTTCGGAATTCGGCCATGCCACCAGGGGTCTCTACCAAATACCTATACTTACCCATCTGATGTATAATTTACGAATAAGTTATATCGGTGCAAAAATCATGCTCAGTAGCTCGGTTGAGCGCACGCAGGAGTGACTGGGTAACCTAAGTCTGCAAAGTAGAAAACAAAGGGGTTAAGCACAGATCATTGGACCGTGCTACAAATTAAAAAACAAGGTAAATGAGCCCTACTTCGGCTTTGTGGGCAGGTTCTGTCTCGGTTCGGCAAAATACTTGGTAGTTCGGTTTGAACTAAGGGTATGCAAGATCGGTTTTAGTATAAGGTTTGTTATCTCGGTTTGAACAGTGGGTTTTTTACTTCGGTTAAGCTACTAGGGGCAGCTTTCTGAGTTTGGTTTAGAAACTAAGAAAGCTGGCTTAGCCCCAAGGCTTAGCTCGGTTGAAGATCGTGGTTCCTAGTCTAATGTGTTCAAACTTCGATCGGTGACTTTATTTCGGCTACAGTAAATCAGGGGTTGGTGATTTGTTAAAAATTTTACAATCCTAGTTCGGTTATTGACTAAAGAGATCTACCTATATAAGACAAACAGTATCCTAGTTCGGTTGCTATATGATTTTGGATCCAAGACTTGTTTTCTACAGAATAATTCATACACGCACGAGTTCTACTGATTTTCTCATAAAAGTACAGAAGCAAACCAGAAAATATATAAATATGTTTCGCAAAAACATAGAAAGTAAGATACAAAAACAAAACAGGGGAAGACAAGGGGTTTACTTACCAGATTAAAGAAGAAGGAACTGGAGATGGAGCAGTTGCAGCAATGAAAAGCACGGGCTAGGAAGTGAAGAAGCAGAGGCACAAAGAGAGAAGAGGGTGAAAAATGTGGGTGAATGATTCAAGGATGGAAAGAATGTTTTGTGAAAAGAACGAGCGGCAAAAAGAGGCGGGACTGTTCAAAAATTTCGTGGTACGAGGGCGGCATGACAGCTGCTCACAGCCTACCAGAGCCCGCCACGTGTCTATGGAAAGGGAAGCGTTACAGTCGTGATTGAAGAGACGTTTTTGACCGGATAAAACAGAGCCCGAAGTAAAATTAGCTCGGCTTAAAGGGCTAAAAGGTTTTTTAGCTCGGCTGGAGAGGCTAAAGGGTTTTTAGCTCGGCTGAAAAGGCTAAAGGGTTTTTAGCTCGGCTGAAAAAACTTAAAAACCCCAGCTCGGCTAGTAGATTGGTAATCCCAATCATGCTGTGCAGATGGAATTAAGGGGCAATTGAGAGGGTAATTTTTTGTGAAAATTGGGCCGAGCTGTGAGATAAACTTGGTGGCCCAAAGTATGACGGACTGGGTAAAAATGGGCCGAGAAGTTACTCCGGCACAAAAGAAATGAAGTTACTTCGGCTCAGGAGTTGTAAAGCTACTTCGGTTTGGAAAACTTGGAGTTAGTCCAGTCTCTGAGTTAGTCCGGTCACGACGTAGTATGGTTAGAATGGTCAAAGCCTTGCTACTCGGTAGTTCGGTCTAAACACACCATGGTTGGACAGGAGAGAACCGAGATAAGGAGTGGATGGAGAAAACCGAGCTAAGGATAGTTCGGCCTACTTTGTGGCTCGGCATAGCCAGTATTATTTCGGTCATGTGGTAGTTCGGCCATGATGAAAACCATCCCACTTGGTTTAAGTAGTGGGGGGGTGTTAAAGGATAAGCATTATCCTTAGGAGTATGAATCCTAGGAGGACTCTGCATGGAAAAATAAAAGTCCTACTAGGATTGTGCCACTCGAAACCTATAAAAACTTACAAGCATCACCTTGGAGGAGGTAGCATAACACAACATACAATTTTTCTTCCTGATTACATTGAGCTTTGTCTATTTGTCAAGTTTACTGACTTAGGCATCGGAGAGGTTTCCGGCACACACCCGCCGGCTAGCTCACGTTTGTGTTTTCAGGTCAAAAAGCGACGTCGTACGGAGGAGCGTGGACTTGGTCAACAGGATTATACGAGAAGGCGTATTTCTTTCCCGTACAGTAATATACTGGTGTCATTAACAATTGCAGAATATTAATTTGTGTTACAGAAAATTATTGTGATATTTTATTTTTCTAGTTTTAGTAACAAGGAAAATAAAATTATTTTGTGTTAAAATTTATTTTCTAGTTTTAGTAACTAGAAAATTAATTTGTGTTTTAATTTTTTCTGATTTTTGTAATCAGAGATTATGGCTACTGCAACTGAAACTGCATCTGGTAGTGGTACTCCTATTGTTACACCAACACCGATCCAGAACCATGTTCATGTACCAGTCAATCATGGAGAAAAATTAGAAAAATTTAACGGTACCGAGTTTAAGAGATGGCAGCAGAAGATGTTGTTCTATCTTACAACTCTTAATTTGGCCCGGTTTCTCCATAAAGTGGCTCCAGCACTTAAAGAGGGTGAAAGTGATCAGCAAGTTGTTGCCGCTGTAGATGCTTGGAAACATTCAGATTTCCTATGCAAAAACTACATCCTCAATGGCCTTAACAACATGCTGTATAATGTATACAGTCCTTTAAAGTCAGCAAAAGAATTTTGGGATTCTTTGGAGAAGAAATACAAGACAGAGGATGCCGGCACGAAGAAATTTGTCGTCAGTAAATTTCTGGATTTTGTTATGGTAGACTCCCAAACGGTAATTTCTCAAGTTCAAAGTTTTCAAATAATTTTGCATGATATTCATTTAGAAGGTATGTCTCTTAGCGAGTCATTCCAAGTCGTTGCTTTAGTGGAAAAGTTACCACCGGTTTGGAAAGATTTCAAAAATTATTTAAAACATAAACGCAAAGAGATGACCATGGATGAGTTAATTGTAAGATTAAGAATTGAAGAAGATAACCAAAAGGCTAAAAAGAGGAATGGGAAAAATCTCATTGAGTCCAAGGCTAATGTGGTTGAACAAGTTCATAAACCACATAACAAAAAGCGGAAGTTTATTGGAGATGGTCCTAAACAAGGCGACAACAATGGCAACAAGAAGTTCAAAGGAAAATGCTATAACTGTGGCAAGACTGGACATCGAGCTTCTGATTGCCGCCGCCCTAAGAAAGATCATGGAAGTACAAGTAAGAAGACCACCAATCAAGCTAATGTAACAGAATTGGATTACATCTCTGACGGAGTGAATGACATCAACCTCTCTGCTGTGGTGTCTGAGGCTAACTTGGTTGGAAATCCTAAAGAGTGATGGGTTGACACTGGAGCAACTCGTCACATTTGTGCGGACAAGAAGATGTTCACTACCTACAATGAGGCTGCAAATGGTGAACAACTTTTCATGGAAATTCTTCTACTTCTACTGTGGCTGGACAAGGAAAAGTTATCTTGAAGATGACATCAAGGAAAGAACTGACCCTCAACAACGTACTACATGTACCTGACATCCGGAAGAATTTAGTTTCTGGTTCTTTGTTAAGTAAAAATGGTTTTAGGCTTGTCTTTGAGTCTGATAAATTTGTATTAACAAAGAGTGGTATGTATGTTGGTAAGGGATACATGAGTGATGGTCTCTTTAAGTTGAATGTAATGACAGTTATACCAAAAATTGCTATGAATAAGAATAACACATCTTTTGTTTATATTCTTGAGTCAAATTTATGGCATGGTAGATTAAGACATGTGAATTTTGATGCTTTGCATAGATTAATTGGTTTAGATTATATACCAAAGTTTGAAATTAATCCTAATCATAAATGTGAAATTTGTGTAGAAGCGAAACTAACTAAGGCTTCATTTAAATCGGTTGAAAGAAAAACCGAACCTCTAAAATTAATTCATACCGATGTATGTGATCTAAAATTTATTCAAACTAGAGGAGGCAAAAAGTATTTCATAACATTTATCGATGATTGCACTAGATATTGTTATGTTTATTTACTTAGAAGTAAAGATGAAGCCTTAGAAATGTTTAAACTCTACAAAACAGAAGTTGAAAATCAACTTGGTAAAACCATAAAATGGTTAGAAGTGATAGGGGTGGTGAATATGATGCACCATTAAATGAATTTTGTGCACAACATGGCATTATTCACCAAACTACAGCCCCTTATTCTCCACAGCAAAATGGAATTGCTGAAAAGAAGAATAGAACCCTCAAAGAAATGATGAATGCCATGTTACTAAGTTCAGGCTTACCACAGAACTTGTGGGGGGAAACAATATTGTCTTCTAATTATGTTCTTAATAGAATACCCCACAAGAAAACCAACAACACTCCTTATGAATTGTGGAAAGGTCGACCGCCTTCCTACAAATACTTAAAAGTGTGGGGGTGTTTGGCAAAAGTTGAAGTTCCTGTTCCTAAAAAGACTAAGATTGGACCAAAAACAGTAGACTGTGTGTTTATTGGTTATGCTCAGAATAGTAGTGCATATCGGTTTCTGACTTATAAATCAGAAATACCTGATATAAATGTGAACACTATTATAGAGTCAAGGAATGCTGTGTTTTTTGAACATGTCTTTCCTTACAAGAAAGGACAGGAATTAAGTTCACAGAAAAGAACTTATGATTGTACACAAAGTCAAGTGACTAATGACAATCAAACACAAGAGACTAGTAATAGTCTCGACTAACAAGATTTAACTGATGATGAACCAAGACGAAGTAAGAGAGTGAGAACATCAAAATCCTTTGGTCCAGATTTTCTGACATACCTGTTAGAAAATGAACCTCAAAGCTTTAAGGCAGCAATGACAGGTCCTGAAGCACCTTTGTGGAAAGAGGCTGTTAATAATGAAATTGAATCCATTATGCAAAATCATACTTGGGAATTGGTGAATCTTCCACCAGGTTCTAAACCTCTTGGATATAAATGGATATTCAAGAGAAAAATGAAAGCAGATGGTTCAATTGACAAGTATAAAGCAAGACTTGTAGTTAAAGGTTACAGACAAAAGGAAGGTCTGGACTATTTTGACACATATTCCCCTGTGACAAGAATAACATCCATTCGCATGCTTATTTCTATAGCAGCGTTGTTTAATTTAGAAATACATCAAATGGATGTTAAGATAGCTTTCTTAAACGGTGATCTAAATGAAGAGATCTATATGGAGCAACCTGAAGGGTTTGTAGTATCAGGACAAGAGAAGAAAGTTTGTCGACTTGTAAAATTCCTTTATGGATTAAAACAAGCACCTAAGCAATGGCATGAAAAATTTGATCATGCAATGCTTACTAATGGGTTTAAGATAAACGAATATGACAAATGCGTCTATGTTAAAAACACTGAGCAAGGATATGTCATAGTTTGTCTTTATGTGGATGACATGCTTATCATTGGAAGCAATCAAAACATGATCAAATCAACTAAGCAAATGCTTAACAAAAGATTTGATATGAAAGATATGGGGGTCGCAGATATTATATTAGGAATGAAAATTACTAAAACATCTGACGGATATGCATTATCTCAATCTCATTATATTGAGAAAATTCTTGATGAATTTATCAAGGATGATTTGAATTTAGCTAGAACACCTGTAGACATCGGTCTTTATTTATCGAAAAATAAAGGTGATGCAGTGTTTCAGTTAAAATACTCCCAAATCATTGGAAGCCTAATGTACCTAATGAATTGTACTCGTCCTGATATAACTTATGCTATCAGTAAATTGAGTAGGTACACTAGTAACCCCGGAGAAGACCATTGGAAAGCGATCATTCGGGTTCTTAGATATCTAAGATTCACCCGTGATCTTGGTTTGAACTTTACTCGATATCCAGCAGTACTTGAAGGTTATTGTGATGCAAATTGGATATCGGATACTAAAGATTCAAAATCCACAAGTGGATATGTCTTTACTCTAGGGGTCGTTGCTGTTTCTTGAAAATCCACGAAACAAACTTGCATCGCACGATCCACAATGGAATCCGAGTTCATTGCTTTGGACAAAGTAGGAGAAGAAGCAGAATGGCTTCGTTACTTCTTAGAAGACATTTGAATGTGGCCAAAACCTGTGCCAGCTATTTGCATTCATTGTGATAGTCAATCTGCAATAGGCAGGGCACAGAATCATATGTATAACGTTAAGTCACGACATATTCGTCGTCGACATAATACCGTAAGGCAATTGTTGTCAAACGGAATAATCTCAATAGATTATATAAAATCTAAAGAGAATATTGTGGATCCGTTAACAAAAGGTTTGACAAAAGAGCTAGTGTATAGTTCATCGAAGGGGATGGGATTAAAGCCTATTACATAAGAGTCGTCATAATGGTAACCCTACTTATATGACTGGAGATCCCAAGAACTAAGTTCAAAGGGACAACTAAGTTATGTATGGCTCACTAGAAATCACCAAGGGATTAAAAATTCCCTACCCATTCCTATGGTGAGAGTGATATCTGCAACATATGTTGTATGCAGGGGTATAAGGATAAGCTTTGCTCTTAATGATTACTTATATCTTGATTGAGGCATAAATCAAGACGAGTATAAGGAGATACTCACAATAAGAATCACCTATATGAGTATTGAATTGGGGCCGGTTCTATGAGAATGAAGAGGCTAAATTCTCTAGAAACACTTATGAAAACCAGGCGCGTTCAAGGCCAAAATGAACACAACAGTGAGAACCGCGATGTGTTAGAAGATATTTTGTGTGAAATCTATTGTCTTGGCTTACACAAACGGCTGAACAATTCAAGGCATCGCGTCCATTGGTTAGCCAGTAAGTCCGATAGGTTATCACTAGGGAAGGTTCAAGACCGAAAACTACCTAACCTGATGCAAGATATTTTCGACTTATACTCTTTCGATAAATCTGCATATTGTTGCATTTTCGTTGTCATCAAATTCCATTCATGTGGGGGATTGTTGGAAATGGTTATAAAATTCTGGATAAAACTAGAATTTTTTCCTAAGTTCGGTCTATTTTTTAGGTGGGCCCCGTGCGTTGATTTTCACGGGTCAAAGTGGTAACGCGTTCTATGCCGCGTTGTGATTCACGTGGTATATTTGGTTGTTCAAAACCATTACCGAGTGAATGGGAAATTGAAGCCAAAGTGTGCTCCATGGAAATGGAGTTTTGGTGGAAATTCCTTAAGGTTGTAAAATGGCTTGTCCCACATTGATTTGGTGGGAGGTTTTGAATGGGTTTATAAGGCTTGGGTTTGGTACTTGGGGTGTGCCCCAAGGGGTACCCAAGTGTTTTAGAGGGAGAGGTTATGGGCAAAATGGGCTAGACCCATTGGACCCAAAAATCACCACACACGCGCGCGTGCGCCGCCGCCGTCCGTTCGATCGGTCGGGCAAGCTGGGCTGGGCTTGGGCGCGGGTGCGTGGTGTGAGGTTGGGTTGGGCTTGTTCGGCCCAATACTAATCTTTTTGGGCCAAAAACATTTGAATTTAATTTTATTAATTCAAAATTAAACTGGTTTGGTTTTACGGTACATCCAAACAGGGCCCTTCCCGAAATAAACCAGTCTGGTATTATCGCACACCCAAACAGGGCCCTTCCCATTTTGTTATCTGTTTGAAATATAACCCAATAGATTCAAATCTGTTTGAATTCAAAACCAATAGGTTTCATACCTGTTCAATTCAAAACCAATAGCCACCTTTACATCTATAAATAGACTAGCCTCCCATTTGGATTTAACTCCAATTTTCGTACTCCATCCTCTGATATAAATCTCTGCATTTTGCTGCATTTATTTTCTGAAAGAAAGAGTGTAAACACTAAGTGCGTTCGTAAGGCAAACAATTTGTAGTGCTGCTATTGTTTGTAGTAGATCATTTAATCCTAGGAGATAGACGTCCAATTTCTGAAAGCACCGTGGAGAGGACGAATTTGTTTTAAGGACACAGTGTCAAACATTGGACTTGATCAGATTATAATTCGAAGAAATTAAATCAAGTAAGTTATTTAATTTATTTTCAGTGTTTTATTATTTATTTAAATCAGATTTTAATTTTGTTTTTGTAACAAAATAAAATATGTTTTTATTTATTTATTTTTATTTTATTTCGAGTTTGATTTTTGTAATCAAACAAATTCTCTCATTTCATTTATTTTTTTATATTCTGGTTGTTGTTTAGTACACAACAGAATTTAATTAATTTAAATACAGTAAAATTTGTCCAACACATATTTGTTAGTGAAATGGGAGGGCAGATTGATAGTCCAAGAGACTTAGTCATCTCCCTCAGTAAGAGGATTAGTTTGGCTGAGTTTTGGATAGAATTAGAAAAATAGTGAGAGGATTGAATATATTTTATATAAAAAATTTATTTTTTTTTACCAAGTGCATCTGTTTGTTTTAATATTTGTTTTAGTTTTTTTTAATATAAAAATAATTTATTTGTTTATTTTATACAAAAATAATTTAATAATCTCATCATTAACCATCTCCTGCACTTTCATCAAAATAAACACATTTTTACTTAACCCCTCACTAACAACCCTCACATTAACAATCTCTTCACTAACCATCTTCTCACTAACAATTTCATCTAATTTAGTCCACTAAACAAACATAGCCTTAATTCCAAAACCTCTTCCAATAAGAAAATGTGATTGTGAGACATATATATATATATATATATATTTTTGGTACTTCGGAAAGGATTAGAGCAGACCACAAGAGTTCAAAGGAAAGAACATAAAAGCAAGAAAACAAACGACTGCAAACAGAGGCCTAAAGTCTCTGCTATTTGTGTCCCAGCAGGTCAGCCACCACCACTACAAGAAAAATCACCTTTGGCGACTAAATTTTTAGTCGCCAAAAGTCCATTTTTAGTCGCCAAAAGTCGACTTTTTAGTTTCCCCGACTAAAATTTTTAGTCGCCGCTTTTGTCGCGAATACATGGTCACTGGAGGTATTGGCGACTAAAACTTTTTTAGTCGGCAAAAAACAGGTCTTTAGCGACCAAAGTTTTAGTCGCCAATAGTGATTTACACTTTTGAAAATCATACATTTAGCGACTAATCCTTTAGTCGCCAATACTCACTGAATCGCCGACTAAACCGTTTAGTCGCCAAAATAAAGACTTTTTGCGACTAATAATTTTAGTCACCAAAGGTGCTTCCGTGAAAAAAAAAACCAACTTTTTTGCTTTTTTTGAGATTCAAACCACCAACTTGTCCCACATTCTAAACTTTTATCAACACACTCAATCCATTATGCCACTACAACACCACATGAATCTATATGCAATATATGTTATTTATATAGTATATTGATCCATATTAATATAAAACTATATATATAAATATAATTATTTTTATTCAATATAATTTATGTAAAAAAATAAATTATTTACTAAAAAAAAATTGAGGCCACTTTTGGCGACTAAATCCATTATTTAGCCGCCAATTCTATAATTTTGGGCTACTAATTATTTTTTAGTCGCTAAAAAAATAAGTTCCGCCTAAAAATAAACAGTTTTGGCAACTAAACATGTTTTTAGTCGCCAAAAACGTCCCCTTTTGGCTACTAAACTGAATTTTAGTCGCCAATTGCCTGTTTTTAGTTACTAAATTTTTTTTTAGTTGCCAAAAAGCTTCACTTTCAGTGACCAAACTGTTTTTAGTCGCCAAAACACGTATAATCTGCGACCAAACTGTTTTTTAGTCGCCAAAACCTATACTTGTGGCTACTAAATTATTTTAGTCGCCAAAAACCGTCACTTTTGGCTACTTAAAACCCTTTAGTCGGTAAAATCCATATAATCGGCGACTAAATTGATTTTTAGTCGCCAATAACTATACATTTGGCTACTAAATTGTTTTAGTCGCCAAAAATGATTTTGGCTACTAATTCCATTTTAGTCGCCGAAAATGGCACTTTCAGTGACGAAAATAATTTTTTTAGTTTCCATTTCTGCATTTTCTCGTAGTGCACCAAACTTCAAACCTCCTCAGGACGGTCTTCCATGACAACCAAATGCTCTTGATCAACTCCAAGCTTAGCCAACTTATCAGCACATTGGTTTCCTTCTCTCAAAATGTGTTGGATAGAATATCTACATCTTTTCAAGAGATGTCTTGCATCTCCTACAATGCTCCGGAAAGAAGCATTAACAACAGTTGTGTTTTGTAACAGTTCCATCGCTTCAGCCGAGTCTGATTCAATCAGCACATTGATGTAGCCTTTTTGGAAGATAATAGTGAGCCCTCTGTAAATCCCCCATAGCTCTGCCTCGAAGCTTGAACATATTTCTAGCTTTCCAAAATAACCACAGAGCCAAATTCCTAAGTCATCTCGAAAACAATCTGCCGAAGCCTCCATTGGTCGGATCCCTTCGAGCACTGTTGGACAATCTTCACTGTATTTAAATGATTTAATTCTATTGTCTACACAACAACAATTAGAATTTAAAAAAATAAAGAAAATGAGAGAATATGTTTGATTACAAAAAATCAAACTCGAAATAATAAATAAATAAATAAATAAATAACAAATTTTATTTTGTTACAAAAATAAATTTTAAATCTGATTTTAATATAAAAAAAACAACACTGAAAATAAATTAAATAACTTACTTGATTTAATTTCTTCGAATTATTTTCTGATCAAGTCCAGTGTTTGACACTGTATCCTTAAGACAGATTCTTCCTCTCCACGGTGCTTTCAGAATTTGGACATCTATCTCCCAGGATGAAATGATCTACCACAAACAATAGCAGCACTACAAATTGTTTGCCTTACGAACACACTAAGTGGTTACACTCTTTCTTTCAGAAATAAAATGCAACAAAATGAAGAATAGAATAAGCAGAGGTGAAATACAAAATTTCTGAATGAATAACATCAAATGAGGGTGGTCCTATTTATAGATGTAAAGGTGGCTCTTGGTTTTAAATTGAACAGGTATGATACCTGTTGGTTTTGAATTCAAACAGATTTGAATCTGTTTAATAATTTAAACAAATAGCAAAAAACGGGAAGGGCCCTATTTGGGTGTGCACTAATTCCAAACTAGTTTATTTCTGTTTGAAAACGGGAAGGGCCCTGTCTGGATGTATAGAAAATCCAAATCAGTTTAATTTGAATTCTGGATTTTATTTTACCAAAATTAAAATTAAATTCAAATGTTTTTGGTCTAAAAAGATTAGTATTGGGCCGAACAAGCCCAACCCAACCACACACCACGCACCTGCGCCCAAGCCCAGGCCCAGCCCAGCCCAGCCCGACCGAACGAACGGCAGCGGCGGCGCGCGGGCGCGTGTGTGGTGATTTTTGAGTCCAATGGGTCTAGCCCATTTTGCCCATAACCTCTCCCTCTAAAACACTTGGGTACCCCTTGGGGCACACCCCAAGTACCAAACCCATGCCTTATAAACCCTTTCAAAACTTCCCACCAAATCAATGTGGGACAAGCCATTTTACAACCTTAAGGAATTTCCACCAAAACTCCATTTCCATGGAGCACACTTTGGCTTCAATTTTCGATTCACTCGGTAATGGTTTTGAGCAACCAAATATACCACGTGAATCACAACGCGGCATAGAACGCGTTACCACTTTGACCCGAGTAAATCGACGCTCGGGGCCCACCTAAAAAATAGACCAAACTTGAGGAAAAATTCTGGTTTTACCTAGAATTTTTTCTACCATTTCCAACAATCCCCCACATGAATGGAATTTGATGACAACGGAAATGCAACAATATGCAGTCTTTTACGAAAGAGTATAAGTCGAAAATATCTTGCATCAGGATAGGTAGTCTTCAGCCTTGAACCTTCCCTAGTGATAACCTATCGGACTTACTGGCTAACCAATAGACGCGATGCCTTGAATTGTTCAGGCGTTTGTGTAAGCCAAGACAATAGATTTCACACAAAATATCTTCTGACACATCGTGGTTCTCACTGTTGTGTTCATTTTGGCCTTGAACGCACCTGGTTTTCTTGAGTATTTCTAGAGAATGTAGCCTTTTTCATTCTCATAGAACCGGTCCCAGTTCAACACTCATATAGGTGATTCTTATTGTGAGTATCTCCTTATACTCGTCTTGATTTTATGCCTTAATCAAGATATAAGTAATCATTAAAAGCAAAGCTTATCCTTATACCCCTGCATACAACATATGTTGCAGATATCACTCTCACCATAGGAATGGGTAGGGAATTTTTAATCCCTTGGTGATTTTTGGTGAGCCATACATAACTTAGTTGTCCCTTTGAACTTAGTTCTTGGGATCTCCAGCCATATAAGTAGGGTTACCATTATGACGACTCTTATGTAATAGGCTTTAATCCCATCCCCTTCGATGAACTATACACTAACTCTTTTGTCAAACCTTTTGTTAATGGATCCACAATATTTTCTTTAGATTTTATATAATCTATTGAGATTATTCCGTTTGACAACAATTGCCTTACGGTATTATGTTGACGATGAATATGTCGTGACTTACCGTTATACATGTGATTCTGTGCCCTGCCTATTGCAGATTGACTATCACAATGAATGCAAATAGCTGGCACAGGTTTTGGCCACATTGGTATGTCTTCTAAGAAGTGACGAAGCCATTCTGCTTCTTCTCCTGCTTTGTCCAAAGCAATGAACTCGGATTCCATTGTGGATCGTTCGATGCATGTTAGTTTCGTGGATTTCCAAGAAACAGTAGCGCCTCCTAGAGTAAAGACATATCCACTTGTGGATTTTGAATCTTTAGTATCCAACATCCAATTTGCATCACAATAACCTTCAAGTACTGCTGGATATCGAGTAAAGTTCAAACCATGATCACGGGTAAATCTTAGATATCTAAGAACCCGAATGATCGCTTTCTAATGGTCTTCTCCGGGGTTACTAGTGTACCTACTCAATTTACTAATAGCATAAGCTATATCGGGACGAGTAATATTCATTAGGTACATTAGGCTTCCAATGATTTGGAAGTATTTTAACTGAGACACTGCATCACCTTTATTTTTCGATAAATAAAGACTGATGTCTACAGGTGTTCTAGCTAAATTCAAATCATCCTTGATAAATTTATCAAGATTTTTCCCAATATAATGAGATTGAGATAATGCATATCCGTCAGATGTTTTAGTAATTTTCATTCCTAATATAATATCTGCGACCCCCATATCTTTCATATCAAATCTTTTGTTAAGCATCTGCTTAGTTGATTTGATCATGTTTTGACTGCTTTCAATGATAAGCATGTCATCCACATAAAGACAAATTATGGCATATCCTTGGTCAATGTTTTTAATATAGACACATTTGTCACATTCGTTTATCTTAAACCCATTACTAAGCATTGCATGATCAAATTTTTTCATGCCACTGCTTAGGTGCTTTGTTTTAATCCATAAAGGGATTTTTCAAGTCGACAAACTTTCTTTTCTTGCCCTGATACTACAAACCCTTCGGGTTGTTCCATATAGATCTCTTCATTTAGATCACTGTTTAAGAAAGCTGTCTTAACATCCATTTGATGTATTTAGACAACGCTGCTATAGCAATAAGCATGCGAATGGATGTTATTCTTGTCACAAGGGAATACGTGTCAAAATAATCCAGACCTTCATTTTATCTGTAACCTTTAACCACAAGTCTTGCTTTATACTTGTCAATTGAACCATCTGCTTTCATTTTTCTCTTGAATATCCATTTATATCCAAAAGGTTTAGAGCCTGGTGGAAGATCCACCAATTCCCAAGTATAATTCTGCATAATGGACTCAATTTCATTATTCACAGCCTCTTTTCACAAAGGTGCTTCAGGACTTGTCATTGCTGCCTTAAAGTTTTGAGGTTCATTTTCTAACAAGTATGTCAGAAAATCTAGACCAAAGGATTTTGATGTTCTCGCTCTCTTACTTCGTCTTGGTTCATCATCAGTTAAATTCTGTTGGTCGAGACCATTACTAGTCTCTTGTGTTTGATTGTCATTAGTCTCTTGGCTTTGAGTACAATCATAAGTTCTTTTTTGTGAACTTAATTCATGTCCTTTCTTGTAAGGAAAGACATGTTCAAAAAATACAGCATTCCTTGACTCTATAATAGTGTTCACATTTATATCAGGTATTTCTGATTTATAAGTAGAAACCGATATGCACTACTATTCTGAGCATAACCAATAAACACACAATCTACTATTTTTGGTCCAATCTTAGTCTTTTTAGGAACAGGAACTTCAACTTTTGCCAAACACCCCCACACTTTTAAGTATTTGCAGGAAGGTGGTCGACCTTTCCACAATTCATAAGGAATGCTTTTAGTTTTCTTGTGGGGTATTCTATTAAGAACATAATTAGCAGACAATATTGCTTTCCCCCACAAGTTCTGTGGTAAGCCTGAACTTAGTAACATGGCATTCATCATTTCTTATCTATGATGTGCTTGATTCATAAATTTCAAATCCAAAAATCTAAAATAATTATGACTACACAAATCAGAATTAATGTTTTGACAAAATCATATCCTCATAAAAAAATTTCCTAAGAAACGAACAATTCAAAAACCCAATTGATTGTATACATTCTTGCAACTCATTTACGGAAAAAGTGTCACTGTCATAAAAGATATTTGTGACAGAAGAAAATTAAATTATCTCAACAAATGCAAGAGATACACCCCTATATTAATAAAATGGTTCATGGTTTAACAAATTCTATTACGCAAGTAAAATAATTATTAATGACATTTCATGTCACACAATTCAAAATAAACTAAAAATCAACGTAAAAGATTTCTTAAATTACTTCTCAATTAAACGGAATGATATAATTACATACATCTTCATGTTTAAATTTCTCTGGTGTTTAAACACCCATTCAAAATTGATTAGAAATATTAAAATTAACCTGCTTATGTCCAAAGTCGACATAACAATTTATCATTCCAAATCACTTGAAATTATTGTTAAGAAATAACTTGAGTTGATATCATACATGCATATCAAACGCATTAACTAAAAATAATGAATTAACAAAATAAATAAATCATGCATGATCCCATCACTTGCATCATGAAATAAAAGGATTCTCAACTCATAAATAAAATCTAACGCATTTAAACTTTAAATTTCAAAATGACAAAACATACCTTCATTTAATAAGTTTGATTTGTACATAAATAAACAAATTAAATATGCATTAAAATGTTCTTCTGAATATATATATATATATATATATATATATATTCTGACTCAAGTGCAGAAACAATTCAAGACTATGAATCCACATTGTACTAAAAATAAAATTAGTTTGTAAAACTAATATTTTACTCTAGAAACAAATTCTTCCATGTATACTCACGATGAACTATGATAAAGTCAAAAGAATTAACACCTTTTCAGAAAGGGTTCAAAAAATAAGTGGTCTACCAAACGAAACCATAAGTCACTTATAAAATTAACAGATTGTGACCGAGTCACAAAGTTACATGATTGATTAACAAAATTAATTTTCTAGTTACTAAAACCAGAAAATAAATTACAATACAAAATAATTTTATTTTCCTTGTTACTAAAACTAGTAAAATAAAATACCGAAATAATATCTGATTACAAAAATCAGAAAACCAAACCATAAATTAATTTTCTACGTACTTAAACCAGAAAATAAATTATAACACAAAATCATTTTATTTTTCTTGTTACTAAAACTAGAAAATACTGTAATTTTATTTTCCTTGTTACTGAAACTAGAAAATAAAATACCACAAAACTATCTGATTACAAAAATCAGAACAAACACAAAATAATTTTCTAGTTACCAAAATCAGAAAATAAATTAAAACACAAAATAATTTTATTTTCTTTGTTACTAAAACTAGAAAATAATATAATTTTATTTTCCTTGTTACTAAAACTAGAAAAATCAAATACCAAAATAATTTTCTGTAACACCAAATAATATTCTGCAATTGTTAATGACACCAGTATATTACTACTAGTTGTCAAAGAAAAGAGACAGTATATTACTACTATCTGTCAAATAGCATAAATCACTATTTGTTTTTCCAACCAGAATATTAGTTTGAAAACACAGAAAATTAAATACAATGAAGATACCAAAAAGGAATGTGTCTTAAGATTGTTGGACAATCTTCACTGTATTTAAAAGATTTAATTTTATTGTGTACACAACAACAATTAGAATTTAAAGAAATAAAGAAAATGAGAGAATATGTTTGATTACAAAAAATCAAACTCGAAATAATAAATAAATAAATAAATAACAGATTTTATTTTGTTACAAAAACAAAATTTAAATCTGATTTTAATAAAAAAAACAACACTGAAAATAAATTAAATAACTTACTTGATTTAATTTCTTCGAATTATTTTCTGATCAAGTCCAGTGTTTGACACTGTGTCCTTAAGACTGATTTGTCCTCTCCACGGTGCTTTCAGAATTTGGACGTCTATCTCCCAGGATGAAATGATCTACCACAAACAATAGCAGCACTACAAATTGTTTGCCTTACGAACACACTAAGTGTTTACACTCTTTCTTTCAGAAATAAAATGCAACAATATGAAGAATAGAATAAGCAGAGGTGAAATACGAAATTTCTGAATGAATAACATCAAATGAGGGTGGTCCTATTTATAGATGTAAAGGTGGCTCTTGGTTTTAAATTGAACAGGTATGATACCTGTTGGTTTTGAATTCAAACAGATTTGAATCTGTTTAATAATTCAAACAGATAGCAAAAAACGGGAAGGGCCCTGTTTGGGTGTGCACTAATTCCAAACTAGTTTATTTCTGCTTGAAAACGGGAAGGGCCCTGTTTGGATGTATAGAAAATCCAAATCAGTTTAATTTGAATTCTGGATTTTATTTTACCAAAATTAAAATTAAATTCAAATGTTTTTGGCCCAAAAAGATTAGTATTAGGCCGAACAAGCCCAACCCAACCACACATCACGCACCCGCGCCCAAGCCCAGGCCCAGCCCGGGCGGACGGATGGCCGCGGCGCGTATGTGGTGATTTTTTAGTCCAATGGGTCTAGCTCATTTTGCCCATCAAAAATGCTTTAGAGCTCTAATAGAGCTAATGGAAAGGTGGGTCCCATCCTGATGTGATGTTTGTGCCTTGTTTTTTTTTTTTTTTTTTTTTTTTTTTTTTTTTGCTTTGACACATCATTAGAACTCAAATTAGAGCTCTCTATCATTTCCCTTTTGCCCATAACCTCTCCCTCTAAAACACTTGGGTACCCCTTGGGGCACACCCCAAGTACGAAACCCATGCCTTATAAACCCTTTCAAAACTTCCCACCAAATCAATGTGGGACAAGCCATTTTACAACCTTAAGGAATTTCCACCAAAACTCTATTTTCATGGAGTACACTTTGGCTTCAATTTCCCATTCACTCGGTAATGGTTTTGAGCAACCAAATATGCCACGTGAATCACAACGCGACATAGAACGCGTTACCACTTTGACCCGAGTAAATCGACGCTCGGGGCCCACCTAAAAAATAGACCAAACTTGAGAAAAAATTCTGATTTTACCCAGAATTTTTCTACCATTTCCAACAAGCACAACCATCCGTGTTCAACTTGATTTGACTTGTGGGAGGTAAACACCATTTCACAAATTTAGGAATCACAGATTTCAAAAGAATAGATGCTTGAAAGGCTTCAACAATTTGTGAAGTATAAGTTTGAATAAAAAATCAACTTTGTTGCCAAGGCATGACTTTATTTTCAAAAAATTTTGAGTTTCAATCCTTCCAAATCTGCCATAAGGAAACAACAAAAAAAAATATGGAAAAGCATGATAGTGGGTGCTAGTGGTGTCACTCGCTAAAAATTTAAATAAATAAATAACAATAACAATAACAATCCAACAAAAAAGAATGAGAAAGAGAGACGTGTACACCAAGGGTGTTACCATTGGTCAAAGCTAAGAAAGAAAATGGAAAAGCATGGCCAAAAGCCATGGGTCCCTAGAGGTTGGCAAGTAACTATCAAATGAATGTAGGTTGATGTCGATTATATCAGGACAATGAGGAAAGAAAAAATTGGATTGGAAGATAATGAATGAGATAAATGAAGAAGATTCCATTACTTAAAAATTTACTCATTTCATAATTTTGTTTTTTTATCTTATCCAAGTTCTGAGTACGATAATTTTCATCCATATGTTTTTATTCCATGACAAACTATCCCACCCCGCTGTCGGATAGAGCTATATCCTCTTTGAACATATTATCTTTAAATTGTGCAATCAAATGTAGAGTGCATACACCCTACATCTAAAATGATCAAATCGTGGCCCAAAGGTTTGCTTTTTCAGCTCAATGCAATGAAGATGAATAATTGTTTATAAAAAAATAAAATAAATAATAAATATGTATTTACAAATGAATATCCAAATAATCAAATATAGTATATGTGTTATCATTAATACAATCATCTTTTTCATGTTTGGATGACAAAAATAAAAAATAAAAAATAAAAAATAAAAAAATCAAATAAAGTTTTGCTGTTTGGAATTCAATTACTAGAAATCAAATTTTTAAGTCAATGCCATTCAAGATAATAGTTAACCATAAATCATACTTTTTGGGAAGTGCTTTTTTGACTTTTTTTTATTATTTATTTTCGTTTTTACTAAATTTGTTTTTAAAAAAAAAAATTCAAAAAACTTTAAGTTTCTAAATTCATCCCAACAACACGAACCAACAAATTATCATTTTTTTAAAAAAAAATTCAAAAAAGACAAATAAGCCAAAATAAGTAATATTTTTTGACTTATTTCGTCTTTAGTATTTCTTTTAGAATTTTTCAAAAAAAAATATACATTTTAGATTCGTCTCAACAAGATGAACCGGAAAAATAAAACATTTTGACATAATTTTGAGAAAAAAAAATCACTAAAAGCACAAAAATTCAAAAAAAAAGATTTTTTTTTTTCCTGCCAAAAATGGGCCAAAGTTGAAAAGTACTGTGAGTCATTTAGTACTATGAAGTCTCCTTTTCTTTCTCTTATACAAGTATGTCACTCGTGCTATATACACGGGATAAAATAATATATTATTTAGATAATTATTTTAATTTTTTATATTTTATCTCTCATAAATGAAATTATATATATAAGTTTAAGATTTTTATTTTAAATCTTCATTTACTATAATATATAGTATAGATAAATTAAAATTGTTGTATTGACAATTAACAATTAAAATTATGCTTTATTATATAAAAAAAAAAAAAGAAATAGTTCTAATACTCTACTATTTTAGAATAAAAATATATAAATTTTAAAAACTGTTGTGTTGGTTTTTGAAAGGGAAATAATTAAAAAAAAATAAAAAGTTAATGAGTAAGAAAGAATCATCGTAACATGTAATTTAAAATATCAAAGAAAGTTAAAAAATGAATAAAAACTATAAAAAGATGTGATTATAATTAAAACTAATGTCATATTTAATAATAAATATAATTTTATTTGGATATCTATTTATACTTTAACATGCTTATTTAAAATAAAAATAAAAATATTTTTGAATTTTAAAATATGATTTTGTAGACATACTATATTAAAATTTTGAAGGAATATATTGGAATATTTTTACAAAACTTGAATATTAGTCATTGAATAAATCTTATAAGATTTAAAATAAAATTTATAATAGGAAGAAATTAATGATATTGCAACATATGCATTTTAACAATTTTAAATTTTGAAAAAAAAAATAGATTAGGATTTTGAATTTCAATTGTCGTACAACATTTTTATTTATATAATAATATAAATAAGGATAGGTAATAGAATTATAAATATAGTTATATTTAAAAGGATATAGTTTTGTATAGCTAGCTATATTTTAAATTCTAAAATTTATTCTTTAACTTCCTATATAAAAAGATTCAAAATTTTAAATTACATATGATTTTTTCTAAAAACATATGAACTTACAGTGGGGTAGAGAGAGAAATACCATAAAGGAAGAGAGGAGCTATACATATTAAAGATAAATATTTAAATAATTGACTAATACCTTTAATAGTTTTGAAAAAATTGATTAAAATTAATATTTTCTTTTTATAGCTTTGAAAAACTATTATATGTCTTTCAAGTAATGCTCTGCACCAATTGTAAATTAACACGTATCATGATATCAAAAAAATATTAAAGTAAATTTTTTTTTTTTTTTTAAAAGTAATGATATACAAATATAAAATCAATACAAAAAAATTATTGATAATGATTTTGTTTGGATTTTGATCTATCACTTTATAATGAGTGATATATTTTTTATTATACAGATGACCCTATCACGCCATTTTAGTATAAAAATTCTAATAAAACAGTATTAACTAACAAAAAATTGTTATAAACAAAAAAAAATAGATACTGGTTGATAGAGAGAAGGGAGAAATGACACACAAAATATAAAATACAAAAAAAAAATGATCATAGATAAAAAATAAATAAATAAAAAGAAGAAGAAAAAATGATGTACCTAGAAGATAAAAGAGTTTGTTTAAATAATACAATAGATTAAACATAAACTAACCTCCAAATTATCTCATAAAAAGAAAATTAAAAAATAATGAGTTTCATCATTCCATGAATATAATATTTATAGGGCGAGGAAGACATGAATGGCTTGGAAAAAATATAATGTAGGATGGCTAGGATTTTTGGATAGAAGAAATAATTGGATAAAGAAAAGGTGCACAAGAATAATTTTTTTCATTTTTTCTTTTTGTGTAAGTGATTTTCTGACCACACTACCCGTTTAGTAACCAGCTGGAGAGCACCGGCAGAATAGATGGCACCTAGCTAACCTGTAACAGAAAGAGAAGATTCCGGCGGTGGTTCGTCCACCCGGGGGCACTCCGACGATCAAGTCAATATATCTCTCAAAGATAATCAATAGTGCAAACTCACTAGACAGAATATAAATTACGTACCTTAAACCCCTGGGGGCCCCTCTTTTATAGTTACCTCAATCCTAATCCCAATAGAAGCCTGACTTTTATGGATTCCTGTTCAGTATTTACTTTGGACTCCTCAAGAGATAAAGATAAACTCTCTAAGAGTTTTATCCTTATCTTGGCTAAGTCTCCTCTTTATTCTAGGACTCTTGCCTCTTATCCCTTATCCCTTATCCGCTTATCTCGGATTCCGATATCTTCGGAGATAACCTCGGCCTAACCGAGATCACCTCAGCGTCATGACCTGGACACGCGGCACCTTGGCTGACACGTCGGCGTCACCTTGCCACGTGTCGGTATTCAGAAAATATGTCTCCACAGTTTTCTAAATTATAAATCATGAAATCATTATAAAAAATAATAAATTATGAGATTTAAAAAAAAATTATATATAGTATAGATATGCTTAACTTTATTTGGAAATAAAATTGTGTTTAATTATGAAATTGAGAAAAAATATAGATATAAGGTTTAATTTTTATTTTATGTTAGATTTAATTTTATGTTTATATAGATAACACCAGTTGTGAAAGTTATTAATAGTATACATTTTATGGAAGATGAGAGAGTTTCATTTTCAATAGATTTATTTTAGAAGATAAAAGATTGTATGAGATTTATATTCATTTTAAATAAAAACTTGATTTATTTTGAAGAGTTGGAGGTTGAGAATTGTGTGATTTTTTCTTTATTTCTTTCTTTTTATCGGCAATATATTTGCATTAAATAATTTTAAAGGTTAATATTTATGTCTAGTCAATAGATGTTTTAATTTTATTTTATTTTTAAAAATCAAAAATTCAAAAAATTAGATTTAAGGTTTTGAAACACTTAAGGCCTCTAAGATGAAAAGTCACTTTGGTATAATATATAGTATAAATTGATAAATTATGAGATTTAAGAAAAAGATAAATATTAGGGGAGAGATTTTTGGAACTTGTAATTCAATTATTTTTTTTAAATATATAGTTACTTTGTCAGACAATAATATTATTTTAAAATTACAAAAATTATAATTTTTTTTTTAATCTATAGTTACTTTGTTAGTTAATAGTACTATTTTTAAATATTTTTAAAATTACAAAAATTAACAATTGTGGTTTTACGTTTTTTTTAATCTATAATTTTTTTTTTGTAAAATATATAATTATTTTGTTATGAGATGAGATTTGTGTCTTTTTTTAATGTATAATATTTTTTTAATGTATAGTTACTTTGTTATGAGATGAGATTTAGGAAAGAGATAAATATTGGGGAGAGAGAATTTAGGAACTTGTAATTTAAAATTTTATGTAGTTTCTTATTTTTTTTAGAATAATGCTATATGTACCAATGTACTAACTAGTATATTAACAAACGATGTGGCATATTTTTAGAGGTTTTGGTATTTGTAATTTGTATAATAGGTGAGGTTAATAATAATAACATAACACTAGTTGGTAAGATTTAGGGAAGAGATAAATATTGGGGAGTGAGAATTTAGGAACTTGTAATTCAAAATTTTATGTGGTTTTTTATTATTTTTAGAATAATGCTATATGTACCAATTAATGTACTAACTCGTATATACTAACAAATGATGTGTCATAATTTTAGAGGTTTTAATATTTGTAATTTGTATAATAGGTGGGGTCAGTAATAATGACATATCCCTAGTTGGTACACTAGTATGTACATTAATTGGTGCGTGTAGCATCACCGTTTTTTTAAATTTATAATTATTTTGTTAGCCAATAGAATTGTTTTTAAATATTTTTAAAATCACAAAAATTAGTAATTGTAGAATGAGACTTTGGAGCTCTGACAAGCCTTTTCACTAGAAACCCCATTTTCTATATATTAATGTACTAGCCTATCACTCGTGCTATGCACAGGATAATTATAGATATTTATATTTGTTTTAATTTTTTTAATATATAAATTATGTTTTTTAAGATTTTTTATAAAAATAATTTAACAATCTTATCACTAACCATAGTGTACAGGAGAAATTAAAAAGGCTACTGCAGTAACTATGCACGAGCTACATCTATAATTATTTGTATGAGGGATTTTAAATGCTAATCATGGATTTTGATCAAATCAATAAATGTAGGCATGTGGATTGGAAAAAAGTTAATAAATGCTGATCAGAGGATTTTGACCAAATCAATAAATGCTGAGAGTTTTTTTTTTTAAATAAAAAATTTAGAAAATTAAGATTGAGAGATTGGATCTCCCACAAGGCTTGGGGTTTAGAAACCCCCCCTTTTCTTAATATATTTACAATTATCTATATATGTGAATTGTAATTTTTAAATGTCTTTTTTATTATTATTTTAAATGTCTTCTTTTTTTCCTTTTTTATATTATATTAAAGTTTAATATTTTGATAATAATCATATGTGTTGGACTTTTCAAGGAATTAAATGTATTTTTTTTATTATATTATATTAAAGTTTAATATTTTGATAATAGTAATATATGTTGGACTTTTCAAGAATTTTTTTTTATATTTGTTCTTAATACATTAAAGTATTATTATGAGGGATAATAATCATATATGTTTGGACTTTTCAAGGAATTTATATGTGTTGGATTTCAAAGGATTTTTTTATGCTTGTTTTTAATGCATTAAAATGTTATTATGAGGGTAAGGCTTGGGGGTTGGAAGAAGTTAATAAATATTAAGGGTTTTTTTTAAAAAAAAATCAAAAAATCAGGGAATTTAGATTAAGAGATTGGAGCTCCCACAAGGCTTGGGGTTAAAAATCCCCTTTTGTTTAATATATAACTAGCCTATCACCCGTGCTATGCACGAAATAATTATAGATATTTATATTTGTTTTAGATTTTTTAATATATAAATTATGTTTTTTAAGATTTTTTATAAAAATAATTTAATAATCTTATCACTAACCATAGTGTATGAGAGAAGTTGAAATAGGTACTGCAATAACTATACATGGATTGTATCTATAATTATTTGTATAAGGAGATTTTAAAAGCTGATTAAAGAATTTTGACGAAATCAATAAATGTAGGCATGTGGAAAGACATGTGGATTGGAAAAAATTAATAAATGCTGATCAGGAGATTTTGACCAAATCAATAAATGCTAAGATTTTTTTTTTAATCAAAAAATCAGGAAATTAGGATTGGCATATTGAAGCTCTCACAAGGCTTGGGGTTAAAAACCCCCTTTTGCTTAATATATAGTATAGACTAGCCTATCACCCGTGCTATGCACGAGATAATTATAAATATTTATATTTGTTTTAGATTTTTTTTAATAGATAAATTATGTTTTTAAGATTTTTTATAAAAATAATTTAACAATCTTATCACTAACCATAGTGTATGAGAGAAGTTAAAAAGGGTACTGCAGTAACTATACACAGATTGTATCTATAGTTATTTGTATGAGGGGATTTTAAATATTGATCATGAGATTTTAACCAAATCAATAAATGCAGGTATGTGGATTGAAAAAAGTTAATAAATGCTGATTAGGGGATTTTGACCAAATCAATAAATGCAGAGTTTTTTTTTTAATGAAAAATTTAGAAAATTCAGATTGAGATATTGAAACTCCCACAGACCTTGGGGTTAAAAACCTCCTTTTACTTAAAAACCCCCTTAAGTGTTTATATTTATCTAACTTCAATTATATTAAAAAATCAAATTATAAACAAAAGGAGATAACTTCAATCATACAAATCACATTTTTTATAATGCAATCTAACTACAATCACATTTTTCTCATAATAAAAAAAATAATTGAAAAAAAGAACCATTAAAATAGTAAATAAAAAGATTATTTAGAAGTATTGAACAAACTACAATCACATTTTTCTTTTTGTAAGTATTTATGTTTATCTCACTTCAATCATATTAAAAAAAATCAAATTATAAACAAAATGAGATAACTTCAATCATACAAATTACAATTTTTTTAATGCTATCTAATTACAATCATATTTTTCTCATAATAAAAAATAATAATTTGAAAAAAAGAACCATTAAAATAATAAATTAAAATATTATTTAGAGCCATTGAACAAACTACAATCACACTTTTCTTTTTGTGAGTTAACTTCAATCATATTAAAAAAATAAATTATAAACAAAAGGAGATAACTTCAATCATACAAATCACAATTTTTTTAATGCTATCTAACTACAATGGCATTTTTCTCATAATAAAAAAAAATAATTGAAAAAAATAACCATCAAAATAGTAAATAAAAAAGATTATTTAGAACCATTGAACAAACTACAATCACATTTTTCTTTTTGTAAGTGTTTATATTTATCTAACTTCAATCATATTAAAAAATAAAATTATAAACAAAAGAAGATAATTTCAATCATACAAATCACAATTTTTTTAATGCTATCTAATCATCATCAACAATTAAAAAAATCAATCACAAATTAAGCCAATTGATAATTAAAAAACACAATAATTTATTTTTCAAAAAACATAATGAGTTAAAAATATCAATTACAATTTTTTTGAGGTCAAAATGCAATCTAATCATCATCAATAATTGGTACATTATGTGACCCTAATGAGTACAATCCATTTTGTTTTTCAAAAAATACAGTGAGTTAAAAATCAAATCACAAATTAAGTGAATTGATAGTTAAAAAAACACAATAATTTTTTTTTCAAAAAACACAGTGAGTTAAAAAAATCAATTACAATTTTTTTTTCAAAATACAATCTAATCATTATCAATAATTGGTACTTTAAAAATCAAATCAGAAAAAAATCAAATCAAATCACAAATATTTTTATACTATCTAACTACAATCATATTTTTTTCATAAATAATTGTAAAGAAAAACCATTAAAACAGTAAGTAAAAGATTAAATCACATTAAAAAAAAAGAACAATTGAACAAATTACAATCACATCACATTTTTCTCATAATAAAATAAATAAATAAATGAAAAAAAAAGAACCATTGAACTAACTACAACAATCATATTAAAAAAAAAAAGAGTCATTGAACAAATTACAATCACATCACATTTTTCCCATAATAAAATAAATAAATAAAAAAAAAGAACTATTAAACTAACTACTATCACATTAAAAAAAAGAAATCATTCAACTAATTATAATCACATTTTTTTCTTTGTGAGTGTTTATATTTATCTAACTTCAATCATATTAAAAAATCAAATTATAATTTTTTATTCACTAGACAAATCACAAATATTTGTATGCGCTATCTAATTATAATATTAAAACAGTAAACAATAGGAATAGTCAAGAAGGAGAAAACAAAAAGAAGACTTACTGTTTGTATACGTGGTCACTGAAGTTGAAAGTGTAGAAGTGAGAAGTCAAGAAGAAGAAAACAATAAGGAGACTCATTGTTTGCAATAGGTATGTAAAAAGTTAAATAGAGTGTGTTTATTGGAGAAGTTAAAAAGACTTGGAAGAATTTAATAAGTGCTAAGTTTTTTTTTCAAAAAAAATCAAAAAAATTAAGAAATTAAGGTTCAGATATTGGAACTCCCACAAAACTTGTGGGTTAGTGATAAATATAAATAAATAGATAGATATAGATATAGATATTTATGTTTGTTTTAAATTTTTTTTAATATACAAATTATTTGTTTTAAAAAAGGTACTACAATAATTATGAAAGAAGTCAAAAAATCTTATAGGTTGAGAAAAGTTAATAAATGCTGAGGTTAATTTTTTTTAAAAAAAAAACAAAAAATTAGAATATTAGGATTGACATATTGGAGCTTCCACATGCCTTGGGGGTTAGAAACCCCCTTTTGCTTAATATATAGTATAGATAGATAGCCTATCACCCGTGCTATGCACGAGATAATTATAGATAATTATATTTATTTTAGATTTTTTTTAATATATAAATTATGTTTTTAAAGATTTTTTATAAAAATAATTTAACAATCTTATCACTGACCATAGTGTATGAGAGAAGTTGAAAATGATATTGCACTAACTATATACAGATTGTATTTATAATTATTTGTATGAGGGGATTTTAAATGCTGCTCAGGGGATTTTGACCAAATCAATAAATGCAGGCATATGGAAAGACATGTGGATTGAAAAAAGTTAATAAATACTGATTAGGGGATTTCGACCAAATCAATAAATGTTGAGTTTTTTTTTTTAATACAAAATTTAGAAAATTCATATTGGGATATTGAAGCTCCCACAGGCCTTGGGGTTAAAAATCTCATTTTGCTTAATATATAGTATAGATATAGATAGATGTGTTGGACTTTTCAAGAAATTTTTTTTATACTTGTTCTTTATGCATTAAAGTGTTATTATGAGAGATAATAATCATATGTGTTGGGACTTTTCAAGGAATTTACATGTGTTGGATTTCAAAGAATTTTTTTTATACTTGTTCTTAATGCATTAAAGTGTTATTATGAGGGTAAGACTTAGGAGTTAAGAGAAGTTAATAAATGCTAAGATTTTTTTTTTAAATAAAAAAATTAAGAAATTTAGATTGGGAGATTGAAACTCTTATAAGGCTTGGGGTTAAAAGATCTCATTTTGCTTAGCAGATAGATAGATAGATAGATAGATATATCTTTTTATTTTTATTTTTGTGTAGTTTCTATTCGGGTATTTTTTTCAATTTATTTAAGATGGAGTTGTGGGTATCTTTTTTTTTTTTTAAATTTAATTTATCTGTAGTTTTCATTTGTTTTTAATTATTATTATTAAGGTAAGTTATGATGTGAGTTAGATATGTGATAAATATGTGAGTTTTATTGATTTAAAATTTATTTATATAAACTTGAAAGATTGTTTTTTTAGTTTTTTAGTTTTTTTTGTTATGTTATAATAAAATATAGGTAGATATCTACAACTTTAATAAAAAATATTATCTGATTTTTTGGAAAAGAGAAAAGGAATGGAAGTTTTAATATTTTTTTAAAAAAATTTGTGAGAGAGATTAGGATGGAGAGATTATGAAATATTTTTGTTATTAAATAAATAAATCAGTCAATAGTTTTTTTTAATCTATTTTGTAAATTAAAAATCAATAATTTTAAAATTTTGATTAATTTGTCCCATTAAGTGATTTAAAATTTTGATAGATATACATAAAAAAATACATAATTATATTATTAAATCATAATTCAAATTCAAATATTATATCTTTTTGAGATCTATAGCTAAATTCTTATCTTTTTTTTTTTTGGTGTGCAACCATAATGTATGGAAGAAATTTAAAAGGGTGTTGCAATAATTATGAGAGAAGTCAAGAGGGATTGTGGGTTGGGAGAAGTCAATAAATGCTGAGGTTGGGTTGGGAGAAGTCAATAAATGCTGAGGTTTTTTTTTTTTTAAATCAAAAAATTAGAAAATTAGGATTAGGAGATTGGAGCTCCCACAGGCCTTGGGGTTAAAACCCCTTTTTGCTTAATATATAATAAGTATAGATATAGATAGATAGATAAGAAATTATGAAAAGTACTGAAATAAATGTCTCTCTCGGTCTCAGCTATCAAATTTTTTATATCAATAAAAAAATAAAAAAGGTGCAAAAAAAGATTTATGCTAATTTTTGAAAAGCGTTATTTTGAGATTTTAATATTTTCAAAGTTTCATTATTTTTTTTTAATTTTTTTATCTAATTTAATTTTAAATTTGAATAAAAATTTGATTTGATATGAATTAGTTTAACTTTTTCATTAAATTTTTATCAATTTTTAAAAGAACTTTCATTCTTATCCCAATTTTTTTTCTTTTCACCAATTTTGATGGAAAAACAATAATTTTTAACATTTCATCTTTTTTAATTTTTATCAAATTATAATTTTATAAAAAAATATATTCAGGGTTTAAAATTCTCTTAATTAGAATTATAGTAAAATAACATCTTGGAATAGTCAAAGTTTGAGTATGTAGTTGGTTGAAATGTACAATTTAATTAATTCTCTTCTCATATTTGTATAAAAATTGACACTTATGACTATATCATTATAAGTTGGATTATAGAAAAAAATTTGGGGTGTCAAACATTTTCTATTTGTAAATATCTTACATATTAAAAAATGAAAAAAAATGAAAAAAAAAATTGTAACCTTTTGATATGTGTTTATCTTGTTTTGTGGACATAAACAATTGATGTTTCAATTTAAAAAATAAAAAAAATAAAAAAATAGATTTGGTTTTTTAGAGATAAAAGAAACCATCTAACTCTTCTATATAATATTAAGATGGACTATTTTAATCACATAAAAAAATAGAAAATACATTTAGATATTATCCCTATATATTATGCGATTATATACAACCATAGTTGTAACAAATTAACTATAATATAGATGAAAAGTTATATTAAGCTTTCATTTTCAATTAATTGAATTATAATTAACAAATTAACAAATAGCAGTAATGGTCTAATAGGATAGAAAAATGATAAAAATAAATAACACAATGATATTTAAAAGTTTTAAATTTACCTAGTTATACAAAAATCTAATGTTATAGCAAAATCTTGAATTCTTAAAAAGAATTCACATTTTTTAAAAAATAAAATGACAATAAAAAAAAAAAAAAATTATACCCATTTTTTTTTACTTCAATTTTATGGTCTTCACTGAAGAAAACAAAATCCGATCAAAATTCTAGGTATGAAACAGATATAGATATTTCGATTACAATCATAATCACCATTAATTATTCACTACCATGCAAACCTGTAAACAAACACATAAATTTCACTAAAATCAAAATCAAAACTAAACCAACAGTAGATAAAGAGAATCACACAAGGAAAAAATAAAATTAAAAAATAAATAAATTTATAGTGTGGGAGAACGTTACCTACAACAACTTAAACCTCACCTAACCCAACCCGTTAGCTCCTCTACCCGTGCCCGTGAACTTTAGGAGTTAGGATGATTGATTAGATTATTCTTTAAATATGACTTAAAAATTGATTAATTTGTCTCTTTAAGTGATTTAAAATTTTGATATATATACATCAGAAAAATAAATAATTATTTTACTAAATCATAATTCAAATTTAGATATTGTCATATTTTTTTTAGATTCATTTCTAAATTCTTATCTTTTATTTATTTTTGTGTTTTTTTCTATTTTTTCAATTTATTTAAGATGAAGTTGTGGGGTTCTATTTTTTTTTTTAAATTTAATTTATCCGTGATTTCTATTTATTTTTAATTATTATTATTTTGGTAAGTTATGATGTGAGTTAGATATGTGATAAATATGTGAGTTTCATTGATTTAAAGTATAATGGTGTGAGATATTTTCAAATTAGATTTTTTTATATAAATTTTAAAGATTTTTAAAATTTAAAATTAGATATTGAGATACAAAAGAAAGATTTTAACTGAATAAATAAAATCAAATTTATTAATTTTATTTGTTTGTATATATGATTTTTTTTTTGGGGTTATGTTATAATATAATATATAAGATATAGATAGATATCTACAACTTTCATGAAAAATATTATCTAATTTTTTGGGAAAGAGAGAAGGAATGCAAATTTTAATATTTTTTTAAGAAATCGATAAGAGAGATTAAGATATAGAGATTATGAAATATTTTGGCTATTAAATAAATAAATCAGTCAATAGTTTTTTTAATCTATTTTATAAATTAAAAAATCAATAATTTTAGAAAATTGATTAATTTGTCCCATTATCTTTGATTTCTATTTGTTTTTAATTATTATTATTATTTAGGTAAGATATGATGTGAGTTAGATATGTGATAGACATGTGAGTTTTATTGATTTAAAATATAATGGTGGGAGATATTTCAAATTAGATTTGTTTAGATAAATTTTAAAAAATTTTGAAATTTAAAATTGAATATTGAGATGCAAAAGAAAGGTTTTAACTGAATAAATAAAATCAAATTTATTAATTTTATCTGTTTGTATATCTTATTTTTATTTTTTTTTTGTTATATTATAATATAATATATAAGATATAGATAGATATCTACAACTTTCATGAAAAATATTATCTGATTTTTGTAAAAAAAAAGAAGGAAGCAAGTTTTAATATATTTTTTTTTTTTAGAAATCGGTGGGAGAGATTAGGATGGAGAGATTATGAAATATTTTTGTTATTATATAAATAAATCAGTCAATAGTTTTTTTTTAATCTATTTTATATATTAAAAAATTAATAATTTTAGAAAATTGATTAATTTATCCCATTAAATGATTTAGAATTTTGATAGAAATACATCAAAAATAAATAAATAATTATATTACTAAATTATAATTATAATTCAAATTTAAATATTGTTATATTTTTTTTGAGATCCATAACTGAATTCTTATTTTCTTTATTTTTGTGTGTAACTATAGTGTATGGGAGAAATTGAAAATGGTGCTGCAGAAATTATGAGAGAAATCAAAAAGGTTTGTAGATTGAGAGAAGTCAATAAATGTTGAGTTTTTTTTTTTAAATCCAAAAATTAGAAAATTAGGATTAAGATATTGGAACTCTTACAAAGTTTGTAAATTAGAAACCCCTTTTTTTCTTATATAATACTAGCATATCACCCGTGCTATGCACGGGATTAAATTTTTTTAAAAAAAACATTCATAGTTATGTCAAACATATTTTTGAATTGTTAGCATAAAATATATGTAATTTTAAAAGAAAGTATTGACATTGCATAATTAAAGTAATAAAAATAAGAATTTATTACATTTGTTTGAAATTCACTGAACAAGTAAAACAAAAAATAACTAAAATATAAATTGTTGTGAGCCTTCTATCAGCATTCCTGCATTGTCAACATTATAGTTAGTATTATAATTAATTAACAACACATATATTATGTATTTATAAAATGTTATAAAGTAAAAATGTTATACTTACATGTTTTTTTTTTTTTTTACTTTATCAAAGGTATAGATATTCTTCAGACCAATCTATATTTAAAACAAAGGTTACGCATGGTGCACAATCTAGTTGACGTGGCATTGTTGGTACATGTATGATAAATGCATAGGTACAGTCTTGGCATGACAAAATATAATATTTAATCATTCTAACGCCATTATCCTATAAAATTTTGGAATTATAGCTTTATGTTTGAAAAAGTAAGAACAAGTTATGTATAATAAATTTTATAATTTCCTACCTTTGATCTCATATTCTTCAAATATGATGGTTGACATCGCAAAATAAACTCTGCCTGTTTATCTTGAACAGAGAGATTTATTGAATCAGTATTGTCTTTGACCACAAGGTTAACATTGTATCTTAGCAACCCAAAAAAAAAGGACCATTGTTAAAAGGAAATATTGTACCTAATAAAAAATTAAAACACTTGTTAAGTTTGAATTATTATTGTACATAATAATTATTTACCTAAAGAAAATTACCTTGTTATAATATAAATATCATCATGTAGGCAGTGACGACAAGCAATGTGACCATAATGATATTCAACTTTTTTATAGCAACTTTTGCACAAATCAATCCAAAGGTTGTCAATATCAATTTGTTGGATGTGCCCAAGTATTCAAAAATATGAAACCTACAAAATATTTGAAAAAACATAAATTAATCTCTCTATAAACAAATTATATACATATCGTTTAATTTTCATTAATTGGGACGATAACAATTATATTAAAAAATCATATTAAAAAAAATCAAATTATAAACAAAAGGAAATAACTCCAATCATACAAATCACATTTTTTTTAATGCTATCTAACTACAATAACATTTTTTTCATAATAAAAAAAATAATTGAAAGAAAGAACCATTAAAATAGTAAATAAAAAGATTATTTAGAAGCATTAAACAAACTATAATCACATTTTTCCTTTTTGTGAGTGTTTATGTTTATCTAACTTTAATCATATTAAAAAAATTAAATTATAAACAAAAGGAGATAACTTCAATCATACAAATCACAATTTTTTTAATGCTATCTAACTACAATCATATTTTTCTTATAATAAAAAAAAATAATTGAAAAAAAAACCATTAAAATAGTAAATAAAAATATTATTTAGAGCCGTTGAACAAACTACAATCACATTTTTCTTTTTGTGAGTTAACTTCAATCATATTAAAAAATCAAATTATAAACAAAAGGAAATAATTTCAATCATACAAATCACAATTTTTTAATACTATCTAACTACAATGACATTTTTCTCATAATAAAAAAAATAATTGAAAAAAATAACTATTAAAATAGTAAATAAAAAAGATTATTTAGAACCATTGAACAAACTACAATCACATTTTTGTTTTTGTGAGTGTTTATGTTTATCTAACTTCAATCATTTTAAAAAATAAAATTATAAACAAAATGAGATAACTTCAATCATACAAATCACAATTTTTTTAATGTTATCTAATCATCATCAATAATTAAAAAAATCAATAACAAATTAAGTCAATTGATAATTAAAAAACACAATAATTTATTCAAAAAATATAGTGAGTTAAAAAGATCAATTACAATTTTTTTGGGTCAAAATACAATCTAATCGTCATCAATCATTGGTACATTATGTGACGCTAATGAGTACAATCCATTTTGTTTTTCAAAAAACACAGTGAGTTAAAAATCAAATCGCAAATTAAGTGAATTGATAGTTTAAAAAACACAATAATTTTTTTTCAAAAAACACAGTGAGTTAAAAAAATCAATTACAATTTTTTTTTCAAAATATAATCTAATCATTATCAATAATTGGTATTTTAAAAATCAAATAAGAAAAAAAATCAAACCAAATCACAAATATTTTTATACTATCTAACTACAATCATATTTTTTTCATAAATAATTGTAAAGAAAAACCATTAAAACAGTAAATAAATTATTAAACCACATTAAAAAAAAAGAACCATTGAACAAACTACAATCACATAACATTTTTTCCATAATAAAAAAAATAAATAAATGAAAAAAAAGAACCATTGACTAACTACAATCACATTAAAAAAAAAAGAACTATTGAACTAACTACAATCACATTTTTTTCTTTGTGAGTATTTATATTTATCTAATTTCAATCATATTAAAAATAATATTAAAATAGTAAATAAAAATAATAAATAACATTAAAAAAAACATTGAACTAACTACAACAATCATATTAAAAAAAAGAGCCATTAAACAAACTACAATCACATCACATTTTTTCCATAATAAAATAAATAAATGAAAAAAGAACTATTAAATTAACTACAATCACATTAAAAAAAAAAGAATCATTCAACTAATTATAATCATATTTTTCTCTTTGTGAGGGTTTATATTTGTCTAACTTCAATCATATTAAAAAATCAAAAATAAAATTAAAATAATAAATAAAAAGATTAAATAACATTTAAAAAAAACCATTGAACGAACTACAACAATCATATTAAAAAAAAAGAGCCATTGAACAAATTCCAATCATATCACATTTTTCACATAATAAAATAAATAAATGAAAAAAAAACTATTAAACTAACTATAATCACATTTAAAAAAAAAAGAATCATTCAACTAATTATAATCACATTTTTCTCTTTGTGAAAGTTTATATTTATCTATCTTCAATCATATTAAAAAATCAAATTATAATTTTTTATTCGCTAGACAAATCACAAATATTTTTATGCGCTATCGAACTACAATATTAAAACAGTAAACAAAGGAAAAGTCCAGAAGGAGAAAACAAAAAGAAGACTTACTGTTTGCATACATGGTCATTGAAGTTGAAAGTGTAGAAGTGAGGAGTCAAGAAGGAAAAAAACAAAAAGGAGACTCACTGTTTGCAATAAGTATATGAAAAGTTAAAAAAAGTGTGTGTATTGGAGAAGTTAAAAAGATTTGGAAGAATTTAATAAGTGCTAAGTTTTTTTAAAAAAAAAAAAAAATCAAAAAAATTAAGAACTTAAGGTTAAGCTATTGGAACTCTCACAAAACTTATGGATTAGAGATAGATATATATATATATATATATATATATATATATTTGTTTTAAATTTTTTTTAATATACAAATTATTTGTTTTGGAAAAGGTACTACAATAATTACGAGAGAAATCAAAAAGTCTTGTGGGTTGAAAGAAATTAATAATTTTTTTAATATACAAATTATTTGTTTTGGAAAATATATTGCAGTAATTATGAGAGAAGTCAAAAAGTCTTGTGGGTTGAGAGAAATTAATAAATGTTGAGGTTAAATTTTTTTTTTAAACAAAAAATTAAAAAATTAGGATCGGTATATTGAAGCTCCCACAGGTCTTGGGGGTTAAAAACCCCTTTTGCTTAATATATAGTACTAGCATATCACCCGTGCTATGCACGAGATAATTATAAATATTTATATTTATTTTAGATTTTTTTGATATATAAATTATGTTTTTTAAGATTTTTTATAAAAATAATTTAACAATCCTTAAATACTGATTAGGAGATTTTGACCAAATCAATAAATGCAAGCATGTGTAAAGACATGTGGATTGAAAAAAGTTAATAAATGCTGATCAGGAGATTTTGACCAAATCAATAAATGCTGAGTTTTTTTTTTTTTTAATAAAAAATTTCGAAAATTCGGATTGGGATATTGAAGCTCCCACCGGCCTTAGGGGTTAAAAACCTCATTTTGCTTAATATATAGTATAGATAGAAATATATACTACCCTATCACCTGTGCTATGCATGAAATAATTATAGATATTTATATTTGTTTTAGATTTTTTTTTAAATATAAATTATGTTTTTAAAGATTTTTTATAAAAATAATTTAACAATCTTATCACTAACCATAACCATAGTGTATGAGAGAAGTTAAAAAAGGTACTGCAGTAACTATGCATAGATTGTATCTATAATTATTTGTATGAAGGGATTTTAAATGTTAATCAGAAGATTTTGACCAAATCAATAAATACAGGCATGTGGATTGAAAAAAATTAATAAATGCTGATCAGGAGATTTTGACCAAATCAATAAATGTGGAGTTTTTAAAAAAAAAAATTAAAAAATAAAGAAATTTAGATTGAAATATTGTAGCTCCTATAAGACTTAGGGGTTAAAGACCTCTTTTTCCTTAATATATACAGATAGATAGATGAGAAATTATGAAAAGTACTGAAATAAAATGTCTCTCTTAGTCTCAGCTATCAAATTTTTAATATCAATAAAAAAAATGAAAAAGGTGCAAAAAAGATTTATGCTAATTTTTAAAAAGTATTATTTTGAGATTTTAATATTTTGATTTATATTTAATCTAAATTATTTATCTATTTTCATTAAGTAAAATTGATGAAACACAATATTTTAGTCATTATATTCAATATACGAAATATGTCTAAAATAGCATTATCTATTAAATTTAATGACTAAAATATAATTTTTTTCATCAATTTTATTTAACGAAAATAGAAAAATAATTTAAATTAAAAACAAATCAAAAAATTAAAGTTTAAATTAATAAAATTAAAATTTTAACATTATTTTATTACCAAACTCAAATCCTGAGTTTTTTTTTGTTATAGGTCATGTTTGTTTGGCGGATTAGGTTAGATGAAATTATGAGTACGGTGGAATTAAGTGCAAAGATTAGTAACGTGATAGTATTAAGTTGGAGATGTAAAATAAAGAGTATTTATTTATAAACTACTGGATTAGTAATACCATTATTTATTTTATCATCTTTAAATGGAATTAATATATGAAATTTTGTAAATATCTTCTTTACATTATATTATGTATATATATTATATTATAAATATAATAACATAAAATAAATAAAAGAAAACTTTGGAATACCATGTCGTTGGATTGAAATTTCAATCTCAGCAGAGTGAAAGCATTCTTATCCCACCATAATAGAGGACTACCACTTCCTTCAAAATAAGAATCTAAGCATTTTTAAACCTACCAAACAAGATTTGTGTAAGGTCCATTTCATTTATCAACTTTAATAGAGACATTTAGGCTAAGTTTGGCATACATAAAATAATCTATCTTTTTATCTTTTTTTCATTACATCACCTTTCTATTTTTCTACACACATTTTCGTAAAAAGACAAAAAGTACACTTATTTAGGTCATCCCAAACAATCCCTTACTTAGCTGGCACACCCAAAAAAAAAATAAAAAAAAAAAAGCAAAATACAAAAAAATAAAAATAAATAATAATTAATGTTATTTTAGAGCACTTCTTTTAAAATTTTAAAACATTTTTCTTCATTTATAATTCACTCCCACCACTCGATCCGCGAAACAAACGTAACGAAAGTGTGAGTAGGATTGCACATTACTAATGCTTAAAACGACAGCGTACCAATTAAAGACCTTGAGAACTCAATCTCCCACCGTTGATTCAAAAAGGCGGGAACGTCCCATCAAGAGAGAGACAAAATGGCGGGAACTCAACTAACCCTTATAACAAACCCTTCAAAAATCAAACCCTACCCAACCCTATCAAAGAAAAATGAACGACGACGATGGCCCTTTCACCTCACTCATCATCAAACACTGCCACACGACGTCGTCTCAAGACCATCTTCTCCGACCAAGCCCTAATTCCCCTTTCTCCACCGAATCCCCGATCTTCTCCGCCGAATCGCTGTCGTCGGAGCCCCTCCCCACCATGATCGTCATGGTGTCTCCGCCGGATAGTTTCCATACCCCTACGGAGGATTCTCTATCTCAAATCGACCCCGTCAATGGCCTCGAGACTACGATGGTCGATGGTGTCGTTGATTTGGGCAAGGACTTGGATAATCTAGGGTTTGAGGACAGCGGTGGTGTTGAATTGGGGAAATTTAGGGTTTTGCAGAGAGAATCCAATTTGGTTGTAACTAACTGCAATGAAAATGGTGGTACTGAAATTCTTGATTCAGGGGTTGATGAAATTGGTGAAAGGTTTTGTGAGGACACAATGAATGTCGATTTGCCTCTGAAAGAAATCGAGGAAGGTGTAGGGCTCGGTGAAAGCGATGAAGTGCAAAAAAATGGGGGTGGAGGTTCCATTAGGAAGAATATAGAGGATTTGGACAAGTTCAAGTATATTAGTTCAAGTGGTGTCAATCGAAGCGGAAAGGTCACGGGTGTTGGTGGGCGGCTTGAATTGTCATCAACTTTCAGTGTGCTGTCGAGTAATGCAGCGAAACAGACGGTGAAGGGTACTTTGGCTGCTAAGAATCAGATTATGAAGGATCTTTTGGATGCTTTGAAAATGGTTGCAGGGGAGCTATATGATGGTTCTGGGGAGGATGTTGATTTCTTGGAAACTGCCAAGAAGTGCGGCATGACTTTCCCTCGGCCTAGGTGGTGGCCACAGGACGGCTATGATGACTAAGTTTGTAGATTGAAAAAATGGTTGCTCTTGTTGGGATTTTGGTGTGGTGGGTTGTGAAAATTCTGATGAATTTCTGTAGAAATATGGATCTTCACTGGCAGCTATTGCAGCATTTCAGGTGGTTTTGTTTACAGTCTTTTTTTGGGCAGGTGAGCTAATACTTCAGAACTTTTTAAGGTAGTAGTAGTTCTAATTTTTCTAGTTTGGTGGTACTGGATGTGTATTATGAATTTCATTGGATATTTTGTATATAAAATGAATTTTGTTAGGCTTATTGTAACGCAGACAATTATTACATCTCATCTCCCATCTCATGTCAAACTTTGGTTCGGTTTTAGCCAGTAGCTCATCAGTTGACCTTTTATGGCACATAGCTTATTCCTGTTTAGAACCGCTATAATTCTTGCTAAGAAGAATGCCTATGTTGTGGCAATTTCACCCAGAAGGTAATGAGTTACTCCTACAGCACGTCCATGTACAATACTCTAGGCTCTAGTCTAAGTGACGAAACATATAACTTGTACAAATCTTTCCATTTTCCAAGTCGATCCAATCCATTCGTTTGTAGAGCTATTTACTCGATCTCAGACATTTCTGGAACACCTCTAACAGAGGGACAAATAGTCAATTTTGACTTTAACAGATCTTGAAAGAGGCCTTGTATTCTTTGAATACTTTGGACCTCTTTAAAGAGGCCCAATAGCTCCTCCGTTGATTTAGAGCTAGACCCCACCTCTAGCTTTTCCTGGGCCAGTCTCTTTGCCAGCCCCAACTTCCATAGGTCCTTGGTTTGACCTCCCGTAGTGGTCCTTGCTTTTAAGAAAGCAGAGTGGGGCCAATTTCTCATACTTACTCTGTGTGCCCCCCTTTCGTCAAGTGCCCCGCCCGGTTCACTGGGCTGTTGGCCTACCAAGCACTTGCCTGCTGCTCCGAGCACTCGTTATTCTTACTTTTATCTCTGCTGGCTGCTTCCTTACCTCCGTTGGTTACCTTCAATAGGACTGGCTTAAAAGTCAGGATTCATAGTCAGTGTCCCACTCGATCGGGGCTAGCTAGTTTACCTGTCTACAAGGGGTGGTTTGCTTCCTTGTTTGCAAGGGGATCCTTCCCACGTTCCGGAAAGTTCGAATCCGCATGATAAAGTCAAAAGCTGTATCCATGATTAGAGAGTCAGGTAATGAAACCCCCTATTCTCACATAACAACACCCTATCATACCCCCGACTAGGTCTTGCCAATAACCATGTTCATTGAATAGAAACATTAAACTAAAAGTCCATACAAATTGAGCACCTAGGTAAAAGGGTCATATGCAGATAATGTCAAGAGCAAAATGCTTGAACAGCACAACTCTTAGGTTATGTAGTAGTGTGTAGAGGTAAACAACGATACACACCAGGAGCTTTATTTTAGGAAAAAGTTACATGTGTAACCATTACACAAAATACCCCCTCCTATGCTAGATATAGTAGTCTTGCAATAGATGAAAACTAAAGAACTGTCATCAGAACTATTTATCACGATGGAACCATGTCAATTGGGCCTCTTGTCATGAAAAATAGAATTTCAAAACCCCATTTGGCAATCACGTGTTGATCTAATCTAATGCATAGCTAACACAGAAAACCAATTGTGGGAATACGCAGAATCCGACCTGTTGTGAGATAATTGAGCCAAGTTGTTGCTTACAAAGTTCACATAATCTGATCAGGCAACCAATGAGATTACATCCAGGCAGTTGACCAAGTAACCTATACTACCAATGCAGTGATGCCCTGCCCTGATCGGTAGAACAGTATATCTTCATATGCTATTACCTCCATCACTGCTGCCAATACACACTTGGACCAAATTGAGAAGCACAACCTTCAATCTATCATAGCGCCCAGAGGACCTCAAGGGATTGGCCTAATGGTGAAGGCTTGGGGGCTTGGGGTATGCTCCCTCTAAAGCCTGAGGTTCGAAAATAGGTGCAAACAATTTCTTGAGGCCAGTCCATACAGGGCTTCGCCTTGGCTTTAATTGAGACCCCCGAAAGTGGACAGTGGGATTGGTCTCCGTCATTAGTCGGCCTAATGGGCCGGATACCGAGTTATCAAAAAAAGAAAAAAGAAAAAAAAAGAGGACCTCTTGACACTTTTTTGTAGTTGTTTGTTTCTGCAAGGATTTTAGACATTGGATATCAGCAGTGATTCTGATCAAGTTTAGGATCATCAGGGAAATTGAGGCACGCCTTTGGCAAGGCTCCATAGAGGTAAATGAAATGCAAATCTTTACAATTGACCGATTACTGTTGTGCATTGCATTATTATTTAATGCATAGCTAAGAACGAATAACCCAGGCTTTTAATACCAGCTTAGATGCCAAATCGGAATTGGTATGGAGTTATAGTAGGGACAAACAGCTTTTAGCTCTAGAGCAATTTTAACTGGAATCTACAGATATGTCCAGAGTTGTATGCAGGTCTTCTTTGTATGACTTGTGTTCAAAGGCCGAACAATAGGTGAGAATGGGACAAATAGTTCCAAAAAAAACACCAAACCCGGGTCAACCAAGCTCATCAGCTCAGGCCTTCTAAAAAAAATTATCAATTTATGGTTGGCAGCCCAGCATCTACTTTCCACATCTTTTCTCAGCAAAAGAACAAATGAGAAGATAAAAAGGAAAATAGACGTCAGAGAAGGGGAGAGAAGGAAAAAGAAGTACTTGGTTCAGAGAACCTTTTAAAGCCAGCGAAATGATGATTTATTGTGATTCTTGATTTTTGTATGTGGATAGGGGAGAGAAGGAAAAAGAAATTCTTGATTTTTGGTTTCTAGCTAAAATAAAGGTGGAATTAGTTATCATGTGTATTATTTATTTATTTATTTATTTCCGATGAAAGACTTATCCTGGCATAAATTGTCCTCACCGGACAAAATATCGTGCACATGTGATTAAAGTATTCCAAGAATAAATTTATTTCAAATCACAAAATGCGAATTAAATATAGAATGAAGTACTTTTATCCCAAAATAAAATAGTCATATCCTAAATCTCTATTCAAAACATGCTTAAGACATTCGAAAGCAATAATGTGTTGTACATCAAATTAGCTTAGCAACTTCTTGAAACACCTAACTCAATATGTTTTAGTTACCCATTCACTTTAACGATAATTAATAAAATAAAATAAAATAAACATCATTGTGCATGCTTCTCCATGTCTGTGTCAATATATTTTTGAAGTCTAGATAACAAGTGCCCTAAAAACATTATTATTTAACAAAATTTAAAGTGGTTATGCATGCTTAATGATAAACACTTTAATAATATATATATATATATATATATATATATAACTAAGAGGAGTTTCTCTTGTTGGAGTATTGTACCAAGAAAAGAAAACAGAAAGTATGAAATAGATTTTGCCTTCCTTTCCATTTTTTTTTGGATTGACACCGGAGTGTCCGGATGGCAAAGAATTTTCCACAAGTGCACCATGCTTAAATCAAGAATTTTCTCCCAATTCGATACCTAAGAGGTTTCGATCTTCAACTTTGGAGGGAACACACCCCCAAAATCCAAACCCTGCCACCAAGCTAACCTCTTGAGATTAATTTAGCCTTCCTTTACATGCATCCCACAAGTTTAAATTTGGGGAGAAACAAAAGAGGAGAGTAAATTTTATCACCACAAAATGTTGCCAACAGAAGTGTAGATTTATCCAAAAACTCTTCACTTACCACCTCTTGTGCATTTTGAAACTTATATATTACAACCTTCTTGTGTCAACCTATACAAAAAGCCCACCCACACTCAATCCCCTTGGCATTTTCAAGTTTTAACATAGGCCAAGAAAAGAAAAGGCAACATCAAACCTTCATTCACATATGACTTTTGTAAGTTTTTGGCGTGCAAAATAAGTCTATTCCAACACGCATTTTTAACAGAAAGTAACCTAAGTAGCCTAGTTAAAAGTAGTGTCTTGATAAAGCACTTAGGGTCGGATAAGTTGTGGGTGTATTGAGCTACTACTAGTGCTCGCTTGGGCGCCAAAACTGGAAGTCGGGAGAAGGAGCTCCGCCTGTGGGAAGGAACTGTTGGACGGCACATCCAGCAGCAGATCTTGATCGGAACTCTCACCCATAAACTGCAAAGAGTCTAGCATAAGGGAGCTACTATCGGGAGGCAAGGCAAACAGGCTTCTTGGACTAAAACAAGAGACATCATTGTCAACAAGTTCTTTGTGTTCATAGCTACTTTTCATAACCCTTTTGGGGCTCTTCATTGTTGTCTTTGCTCCTGAAAGCCCAACAAATTTTATTCAATATAAACAGTAAAAGCAAACAGATATCATATCAAAGACTCAAAAGTAGAGGTGACAAGTCAAAAAGTTGCTTGCTTTGTTCATTCTACATAATAGATGTTTCAACAGCTTATGGGATTTAGCGATTCACATTATCTTTTATCTTTTACCTTTTAAATTCAACTCAAATCTCAATCTATGTTACAAGGACTCGAGTACCAATGTAGGGTGCGGAAGTGTATCTAGAGGTTGGGCCCATCAAACCTCTAATTCAAGGGTAAGCGGATTGATAAAAAAAATAATCGTATTTTCATATGTTTATTTTATTTTTGGGATAAAATGGGGTTTTATGTAACATTGTGTCAAAAAGACATTTTATTCATTTTATAACAATTATGCAACAAATATATATATATATATATATATAAAGACAATGTTAAGAAGTGTCCGATGGGAATTATCAAGACATATCTCACACCCTTATCCAAGTGTAAAGTGTCCGATACGGCTGTTTGATTTTTGAAGATTCCATGTAACATGAATCTCAATAGAGTTTGAATTTTTTTATCTTTTTATTTTTTCTATTTACTTAGTGAGGATGTAAGTCGGGATCGACAAGTGTACTACAGCTGCCACCATGCTAATTGCACAGATGCCCATAATCTGATTCTCCAGGATTTGAAAGGAATAGATAAGTATCACCAACAACCATAATAAAGAATGTCATTGAATTCTTAAAAGAAAAAAAGAAAAAACAAGGAGAAAAAGGACATGATAGAGCAAAATAGGGTGACTTTTTTTGGTAGTACTTGGTGCATGACCACGAATTGAGTGGAGGAAAAAACAAAAAACTTATAACCACCTTATTAAGATGAATACAAAAGAAGTTTAAATGTGATGCAACAAAAGATGCTTGTAGAAACATAGTGCAAACAATTGTCGAAATAGATAACCATTCAATTTTGGAAACAAAAATTGCAACCAAGGTTGGAATGAGAGTAGTTTACCTCCTTTTGATAATATGTTCATATGAACTTATCTTACATGGACTCTCAAATATCAATGAATGGTTATGTCAAACAAGGAAAACCATGGATATGGGTATGGAATGTCTTGGCTTCACAGTAGAAGTCTATGCCTTGTTTTCTCATTTAAACAACAATGGTTATGTCAAACAAGGAAAACCATGGATATGGGTATGGAATGTCTTAGTAGATAGTCTATGCCTTGTTTTTTCATTTAAACAACATAAAGTCTAATTATTCAACTTCATAACACATTTTTGTTCAACCCTATGATGCATTTCTTTTTTAACACAAAGTTGTGAAAACAAACTCTAAACCATCCAACAATTTAAACTGACAGAAACAAATTGGCCAACCTGGATAATTTTGAAATGAGCCATCATGTGATCGCTTTACATGTGCTGGATTTGCAGATGCAATGGCATTAGGTCCAGGAACTACAGGCCCTCTGTTGCTACTTTTACATTTTACATCCTACAGCCAAAACAGAATTTAGTATTACTACAGTTCTGTACATTCATTTACAATGATAAACGATGACTTTTCATGAGATAACATGCATCCTCTTCAAAATTAATTCCAACCTTGAGCAGATTATATTGTTCCACCCACTTCGATTTTGACAAATTGCACAATGCCAGCCTCTTCAATATCTTACAGTCTTCAGCTTTCACCCCAGAGAAAGACAAGTCAAAAACCCCTTCTCCGAGCAGCTTCTGGAAGGAGGACAGGTTTTCGTCGAATTGAGGGCTAGCAAACATGCTTTTAAGGCTGTAATGCAACAACAAAACCACCGTCAGTGTGGATCAATTAGCTCCAGACACCTTTGATCAGCACTGAGTGCATATTGATCTTGATCTGAGCTCAGATAGCAAGGCACTTGAAGAAGATAGGGATATCAGAAGCACTAAAAGAAGAAAAAGAACGGGAAATCAATACCATAACGTATTCTTCCCATTTAGAGATGGACAACATTGAGATTGAAAAGGAAGAAAAAAATTTGCATTGGCTTACATTGCGTTTATAAGATTATTTTTGAAACATTCAAGATTTGTTTTTGTTTTCATCTACATATAAGGAATGTTATGTTATTGATTTGTGTATTTATAAGAAAATGGGTAAATTCATTCCCATACAGATTTAAACATAAAATATTGATTTATGAAATTTCCATGAAGGATATGAATCATATCCTTGCATCACTAGTAAGAAATTTTTATTAGTAAAACACAATTAAGTCAATGCGGAAAATGAAGAACCAACCTGTCAATATCAATAGAAGGAAGATATTTCAGCAACTGCTGCTGCTCTTCATTCGTCAGGTGACTTGCGAATTCATCAAAGTTGAGAACATCCTGCACCAAATATGGATAGTGATGAAGATCACTCTAAACAATTTATTCTGAGAGCAGCAACAAAATTGAATTCCAGGATTATTCTATACCAACAAGAAAGAATTTGCAAATAAAAAATAAAAATTACGGACAGTGAGGGAAAAAAGTACTACAATCAGGAAAAAGTAGACACAGTTGACAAAAATAGACAAAACCCACACAATTGACAAAGAAAAATAGGAAACCTAAAGAGAGAAATTGCAGAAACACAGTCGTCGCTGTCGCTGTCGTTGTCGTTGTCGTCGTGGATACCACGATCCAAAAAATGAAACCCTAATAAGAGCACAAGAATAAAAAAGAAACACTAATGCGAAGAAATGAAATCAACGGAGCCCAAGAGGGCTTTGATCGAAACCCTATTGATTCCATATATTCAATTTAGTCCAACTTATCATAAACCCTATTGATTCTAGATCTTCTCTCCAAACTTCTAATTTAGGATTGAATTTCAGGGGAAGAATTAGAAAAAAAGTAAAGTGCTCAGCTGTTGCCTAGAGATCAAAGAATATAAGAAGTAACTCGGGTACTCTTGCAATAATCATGAAAATTTGATCTTCATAAAAGAACATGCACATTTTGCGCACTCAAATGGGATAACTCGGAAATAAGTGAGGATCATTCCATGGACGTGGAGATCTTTATCTCAATAACCTAATAATTGAGCCCAAATGAAGCCCTTTAATGCAACATTAGATGATAACATATTTGATGTAGTTAACTTCTAAGCATACATCAGAGAAAAATGTATAGATGTGTAACTTACTTTGAGATCTATATAACGAAGAGGTGAATTATGATTCCCCAGAATCTGCAGTTTTTCATGCTGAGCCTTGTCCCTACAATTCCAACAACAAAATGAATAAATAGTCAAATACAAATTTAACTAGTGAAGCAAAAGATTTCCCATTTCTCCTCAAACTGCTGAATAGAGGTTTCTCAAGACTGATGTACCCATGTGAATTACTAATTGCCCCTAGCCAAAAGTTTATTTGATTTCTTCTGTAACTATTACCCCATGTAAAGCGGTTACTCTAACCTGAGGATACTGTCTTATGAGGACACCATGACTCACATCAAAACAGATTCTGGAGTGTCCCTAGCGAACAAGATAATCTAGAATATTCATTCCTTTCAAGCTATATTGAAGACCTTACATCCCTGTTGGACAAGAACACAATTGTCGATGTTCTTAATTGTAATGCATCCCAGATTTATTGAAGATCATTGTTTCAAAGACCTTCACTTCATGCATCACTCTAGAGCAACTAGCACCATTAATTGCATATTAAATGGGGATTTAGATTTGTATGTCATCGAAATTGAGATCACCCATACCTTTTGATTTGCTCTTGTTGCATCCCTTGTCCAGCAGGCCTCTTGTTTTTTTCAATCCCTGGACTTGGAAAGTCAGCACACTTGTTATAAATATGTACAGGAAGGGCAGTCAAATGAGAATAAGCCTCATTTAATCGGTGTGGTTTGTTATCAACCGAAAGAGAGCTTGCTTCAGATTCCTCTTCTCGAGCTATGGAGCTTGGATGTCGAATAAGAACACTTCCATGTCCTATCTCAACAGAGACCATTGGTGTGTCGCTCTCAAAAAGCAAATCCTCTTCAGACGATCCAGAGAAGTGTGAGGACTGTTGTTCATGTAGGATCGTATATAAATCTTTAGTAAGCTTCTCCACCGGAGATTGTTTTGGACGATTAACACAGGTCCTCTTCCTTGAAGGTACCATTGTATCCCACACAATCGACTGGGCTGGACCTGAAAGGATGATCAATGAGAAAGCACTTCCTGAAGTTAGCAAAACAAACAACTATACTAGTGCAAGCACATCAAAACAGCTTGGGAACTGAAAATACTTGAGCAATTTATAAACTGGGAGAATAAAAATCAAATTGCATAGCGAGAAAAAAAAAAAAAAAAGAAGAAGAAGAAGAAGAAAGAAATAAAGAAAACGCCAAATTTGCGAAACAGCTTAGTTGCGAGTAAGTCCAAGATAAAAGCCATGTTTCTGCTCCATTTATTTCATTCGAGAACACGTGCAGCAATGCCATTGGACCGCATCGGGACTATTTGTGAGCATAATTAGCACTACAGATGATTAATGAAATAGTGTAACCGAATACAAAGAAACAAGCATGAAGTTGACTTTGTGGTAAGACAAATAACAACCGAAGAAAGAATTAAAGATTTTTCAAGTAACAAAACCACTATACCACTCCTGCCAACAAAATTTTACTGTTAAGTGTATTAGATTCATTTTCCCAACACACATTCCATAAATATCAAACATAGTATACATATGTTGGCAAGCTTGTCCCATTTGAATAGGAATGTGATCGTTTGTCATTGCATTCAATAAAATAGCTACATATAGTGTAATTCTTGCTCTTTGTTTATTTTTCAATCAACAATGATGAAAAAAAGAAAAAAAGTATTCTGGGGTTTAATAGAAGTATCAACACTACTCATATAAAGCATGCAGACATAGTGACTGACCAACCTGTCATATCACTTGCATCTAAACTGCCAAACTGCACACAGCTCTCAGAGTTGGATATGGCGGAGCCAGAACTTGACCTATTACTAGTATCTTCATCTAGACCCTTCCTTGAACCCTGGTTATAATCAGGAGCAACCCATCCAACTACTGCATTGTCGTGATTTTGCTTTCTTTTTAGCAACTTTGCTTCTTTGTTCTTAATAGATATGCTCTTCACCCTCGAGACCCTGTAATCCTCAAATTCATCAGGTTCTGCCCTAGCATGTAGAGGGGTGTAGTTTACCAGTGTTCCTTTTGTTCTCCACCGTGATCCACAAGCGTTGCACAGTATTGGCTTCTCTGGTGGCCCATTACGCCAAAGAGGAGTGCCTGTAGTACCACTTAATTGTCAGCAATGATAGAGAATAATCAATCGAGGGACAAGAATGGCTAAATGATACAAATAGATAAGCATGAAAAAAAAATGTGGGAACTACTCATCCAAAACATCATTTGAAGTTCAGTCAAAAACACATATAAGCATGACAAGAATGTAGGTAAAAAAGAAGTGCCATGTTGGTGATCTTCAAGAAGAGTGAAGTTTGAAAATGGGAAGTAAAAATACTAAATTCATATATGCATGCCTTAACAAAGTCGTTATTATGGTAATGTACAGTCCCCATTGCGACAAGACGATTTCATAGCTAAAGGAAGTACTAGATTAGAAGACTCTCATTGGTTAGAACAAAAAAGAACTTACTTTCAGAATTATACAGTACTAACTACTTGAAAGGATTTGCTAGGGTTGCAAATACCTCGTCTAAAATGAGAAACTGATAGCTACTAATCACTAGTACTATTTCATTCATTTTGGTAACTGATACAACATAAGTTTATTAATGCAGTCTTATTTGATGTGAACAATTTAGGACAAGTAAAGGTACAAGAAATCTTCAGCTGAACCTAAAAAACAACAAACTTGTAGTCAATGCCCTTTGATGGAATGAAAAGATTAAGCTATCTGTCAAAGAAGGCACTGATTCTTTGGTTGAAGGCAATGATGTAATTCTTAGCTGAAGAGACAATAGAGCAATGATGTTTCTAGAAAATGAATAAGAGTTTCCTACTTTCAGTATATCAGCCGAGAGCCCAAGACTCGAATGGCTGTCCTAAGATTGAGAGTGCAGCACCATTTGTGCTAAAAGCAAAATTGGCAAGGTCCTTGGAAGTAAATATGTTGCACAAATCACATAGGGCGTCTCCTAGATCACAAAAATCATTCAGCATTCTCGACTCTTGGTGCCGTTCTAACTTTTGAGCTATTGGTGAGGGCAGGCTAGAAGGCACCCCGCCATTGTTGACTGAACGAGAACTTAATACTTGTCCATACCACACTACCATTTCCATAACGAGTTAATGGACCAACAAAATATAATGTTGGAATTAATGACCGTTTCAAGTTGCAGCAGAAATGAATTGCATAGCCAAACCCAAATGGGGGAGTGCAGTTGTTGATGTCTAAGCACAACCAAAGACAAATGAATAGATTGTTGAAGATAAAAGCTTTGAAAAGCGAACTCCCAGACAATGCACTACTCACTATGCTGTGTAATAACAAATCAAATGCCACTAGGATGAAGAAAGCAATGACATAAATACATGAATGTTGTTCATAGCTAAATTCAAGATGTATCAAGACACAAATGATTCCTAAAATAGACATTAAATTGAATAGTTTAAAGGCAGAAGGCTGTAGAGAACAATCTTAGTAAGCAGATATTGAAGAATATGATTTGAAAGCAGACAGTTTTGTTGGTTAAGTTAATTCATTGTTTGTCAGTAAGTCTTTCCAGGAGTGTAGCACAATGGACACATACCCAGAAAACCAGAAAGAACTAGATTTGACACAAAAAGGAATCAAAACGTGAGTGTTTCAAAAAGTACATTTTGCCAATTGAATCAAGAATTTAGAAAAGAGGATAAGAAAAAGGAAATTATGGTTTGACTCAGTAGTAGGGTTCATTTTCAACAGAAGCACCTGCAAGGCAAGGGAAAAGCAAAGAGAACCAAATATAAACTCTGAAATTGCTCAGTCCAGAAAAGACTCCAACCCAAATTTCACTGGTTGCATATGGGGCAAGAGAGTCAAAAGAAAATTCTTAACAACCAAACAGGAATACGAAAAGCTGAGAGAAAAAAAGAATTCAAAAGAAAAAAAACCCAATTCCAGAAACGAACTCAATACTCAAATCAGTATTCATATTCAAAGATTCAAGGGCACCTATAGTTCTATTAGAACCGAATACAAACAGAATTACATACATAACAGCACACATATTATTCCCTTCTTTTTTTTTTTTTGTCCAGGTAATCAGCTCCTTTTAAAGTTAAACCAGTAAATGGGTATTCTCTTCCATCACTGAACAAATTAATCTATGCACACAAAACCATTTGCAGCAAATCAAAAAATTATGAAAATTTTAGAATTAAAGAGCACAAAAGGATCCATTTTTCTTGAATATTTATAATTTATGGCAAAAAAATTTGTTTAAGGAACAAAAACTCACTTGTGACACCACAGTGATAGCAAGGTCCTTGCTTGCCCATGTATCTATTTCTCTCCTTCCCTTTAGTTTCAAACGAGAAAATTGCAAGGAAATTTTTTTTTTTAAAATTAAAAATTAAAAACAAAGTAAAGCTAATTTCTTGAGAAAAAGTTAACCCAAAAATTTGAGAAAATAGAAAATTATGATTAGTCTCTACAACCCTTTTATGGCATATATACTACAGGGTATGAGAAGCTTTTCTGCAAGAAGCCCAGAGAGAGTTGTGCAGAAAAAAAAGCAAAAACAAAAACAAAAACCAAAACCAAAAAAAAACCCAGAAAGACCCAGAGGAGTTTGTGTATTAAAGTCTGAGAAAAACCACTGAAGAAAGCAAAAATCAAGAAGAAATGAAGGGATTGAGATGGGTAATCTCAGCTGGGAAACTGTACAATCAATGGGAAAAGGAGAAGACCATTGGAGGAATCTAATAAATGGTTGGGAGAGGAAGGTGAAATGGGAAGGGGGTTGTGTTTGTATATGACCTCTTGTTGTTGTATTGTACATGAAGTAAATGTTTCAGCTTTCTTTTGCTTTATTTTGATGTTATTCAATCCCTTTTTATTGTACTAGTAAAAAAAAATTATTATTATTTTTTTAATATTTCTAACATAAATATGATGAACTTGGGGGGTGGAGGAATATTATTGCATATATCCTGTTGACTATAGACTTTTTCTGCTAGATATCTATATATTTTTTTTGCTTGCAAAAAATTGTGATTTTGAAAAACAAACAAAATCTGAAAAAACAAGTTAGGAGAAAGAAACAAAGGAGATTTCTTGACTTTTACTTTTATTTCTCTGTCTATAAATTTTTGTTTAGTTTGTGATAATAAAAAGTATTTATATTCTTGTGTATGTGATAACATGATGTTGATTAATATATTTATTTATTATATGAGTTGAGGTCTTTGTAAAAAGAACTGATCTAGAGTTACAATGTGGTGTTGTCACTACTTGTCACAGCTACATTGGATCTAATTTTAAAATATAAAAATAAAACATAAAACAAAATAAAAATAAAAAAATAAAAAAAGTTTACCTTGGATTTGTAGCCAAAATTCTACTGTGGTGATGTGCAGTGACCAATGATGACCAATTTGTTTTTATTTTTAATATATGTTTGCTAAGAGAAAATTATCAAAAGAAAAATCAGCATTGCGTACAATAAAATCCAAACATTAACATCAAGTCTAGAAAGAAAAAAGAAAGTACTAATTCCATGCTCACATTCAATTGAGTAAATCTATTTAAAAAAAATATATATTATAAATTGATGTGCAGCTCATTTATACCTACCGTTTAAATACTTTGATTAAAAAAAATATACAACAAAAATTGTTTATATAATATTTACCCATTTAAGGTGAGTTTAGTAATTATAAGGGTAAATTGATGCTTAAAAAAAATATAATAAGTTTCATAGTTTTGACAATTACATTGGGCTTCTTTAAAATTTTAATTCAAACAACAATTATCCTATTTTTATCAATATTTTGTTTGTTATATGATTAAAAAAATAATATTATCATCTCTTTTACACGAAATGCATGCTGTGTATCGTTTATTTTTATGTTTTTGCACAGTCTATATTACTAAAAGGAAAATCAACATAATTTTTTTAAAACTCTAAAATTTATTATATATATATTTTTAAATCTCAACAAGTAGTATCCATGAAAAAATAAAAATAATCTATTTTTAAACTTTTCATCATAAATAAGTAGATAAAGAGGTAAGATTTGCTATACATACTCCAAAATGGATATTTGATGTATATGTGTCCCATTGGTGCCATGTGGCATGATGTTCACCTTCCTCATAAAACAATTGGTGGATCCTTCATATCAAAATGCAACCACTAATGAGCACTATACCCATTGGATTAAGCTTTTTTTTCCTTCTCTTCACAACATTAAAACTAATTGAAAAAAATAAAAAATAAAAATAAAAATAACATAAAAAGAAGAGAGAGAGAGAGAGAGAGAGAGAGAGAGAGAGAGAGAATAACATTATTGATGATGGAAAAAGTGTTTCAAGATGGACGGCTAAGCATATCAAGAATTAGTTGGATTTCACGTATTGATTGGGCTTTTTAATAATTTTATTATTTGGGTAGTGAGAGAGTGTTGATGGGTCTAATTAGAGTCCGAAAGTCATGGCAATTGGCTCCATTAAGTAACATGACTTTCACTGTTTTTAGTGCTTTTTCTAGTTTTCCATCACTTATTTATACTTTTTTTTCTTTAATCAATAATCATTCCATCTTGACCGTTCATTCTATCAAAAAAAACTTATAGTTGGGTCCCACATTAATTTTATTGGCCGTCCGATTAGCATACCCTTTTCTTAAATCTTTCCCTATATCTCACAAGGAACAAAAGTTGTTGGGATCAAATTTATTTATTATTTTCTAAAAAAAGTATGCATTTTGGTCACTTTGATTTTTTAAATTTCATTTTTGTCAGTTTAATTTATGAAATTTCTGAGTTGAGCCAAATTTGTTCATTTTCAATTGGGATGAATTTATTAATAGAATGATGTTTTTAAAATTCAATCAGTTTCTTCAAATTGCAAATTTTAATGGCCAAATTAAAAAAAAATATTGTATAAATTGATAATTTTGATAATTTTTTCATCCTAATTGATGTAAATCCACTTTAATAATGTGATACACATCACATAGTGAATAAAAGAATTATAAAATTTATAAGTTTATATGAGATAATTCATTGACAAAACAACAATTTAGAAGATCAAAGTGACATAGAACACATATATCTAAGGTTCTTACTTATTAATAGGAGGCGTAACTTTGGCAGATTTGGTCGAATTGAAAAATTGTCTAGGTTTATTCCAAGTTATGCTGACAGTTGTCCAAATCCTCTGAAACTCAACTTGCAACCTGAACTTATTTGCCCAACTTCGACCCAAGAATATAATAAATCGGATTTGGGTTAGCCCGAGTTACTCATAATTTTTTTTTCTTCAACCAAGCCGATTATTTCATTAAAATTCATATTAACATTTTTGGTAAAATTATTTATAACATCAAAATAAATAATTTATATAATGAAAGTGAGATAAAGAGGAGATGTGAGAATCAATGAACCTATTTGCCATTTTTGAGTGCTAAGAGCATCTCCAACGCAGGAGCCAAAAGGGGAGAATTAGGCATTTTGCCCATTGAAGTTGGATTTCGAAGCTCCAACGCGCTCTGCAACTGAGGAGGCATTTTGCCAATTCTCGTTTTGGCTCTCCACAGGTAGCCAGCGTCCATTGCTAGGCAAAGCACTCTTTCCGCCATTGTGTTGGCCTCCATCGCTGCTTGTTCCATCTTTGTTCTAGCCCATTGATCATAGGTATGGCTCTCTTTCTCTTTCTCTTTCTCCACGTCCCTGTTCTTTCCCATCATCTATCTGTAATCGTTTTCCATATACCGAACCACCTCCTGCACTCCAAAACCCTCTCTCAAACCCATTCCCCTTCTACAAAACCCTCTCTCAAACCCCTCCCCCCATGTACGAATCCCTTCCCAAACTATTCACTTTTTTGTGAAATTTTATCCCAAACCATCTTCTACCTTGCTATGTTAAATTTGTGCAAAGGAATACATGATTTAGGGCAATCTATTTACAAAAATTGGGTTTGTGTACTAAAATTGTTCACTGGGAAATTGTTCACTGCAAAGAAATTGTGTACTGAAATTTTTCTAATGGTTGTTGGGTCATGCTGCAAATTGCTGGTTTTAATTGTTGCTAAGGAAAAAAATGATGTTATTGCTATATGTGTAATTGCTGGTTTTAATTGTTCCATGAAATTGTTCCATTAAACTTTGTTGCATTTGTAATTATTTATGGGTACACACATTTTCATATTATAGAAATTAAAACATAGAAATTTGCAATGATCATTAACGAAGATCAATTTCATAGCCTTTGCAAAATTTTGGTTTTTCTTTCTAGTATACCAGTAGTAGAAATACTGTTAGCAATTTTTTCCTTGGTTTTATGATGTTCTTCTTGTTCCCATAAAATGAAAATAAAACCATAACAGCAGATATGCTGTTCTTCTTGTTCCTATGCTTTGCATCATGAATGGAAATTGAATGATAAGTGAAGGATTTCTATTTGTTAGGTTTGATAAATGTTTAATCCTTTGAGTAAGGAGTTGTCTCCAAACTATAGGTAGATCTAGCTTCTTTAATTGATAACTTAGCAGTCTTCTTGGTTTATTTTCCCACTGTTTCTCCCTAGTCTTGTTTTTGGGTGCCTTTTATTAGCTCTTGTTGCTGAAACATACATTTCACCTGTTCTATCATATCTTCTATTTCACAGCTCTTGTGTTCACTCTGTGAATTCATTTGTGATAGAAGATGGGAAAATAAGAGATGCTTTGAATAGGGATTAAGTGAGCACTTGCTTTTAACAGAAAAACAGAACCTTTTTTTCAACTTGACCTATAGATTGTGCAAACAACACTAGTGATGCTTTGTCAAATACTAGTTATGCAAACAACACTAGTGTGCAAACAAAACCTGTTTTAAAAGAAAAACATAACCTATAGATTGTGCAAACAACACTAGTGATTGTTTTTGTTTGGTTGCAAATATGCTTTGTCAAACACCTAAATTCACTACATCACTTTTATATGCCAAGCCTCTAAACACGGTTTAAATTTTGTTGCTGATATAATGCACATTTTGTTTTGATCAACAATATCAATGAGAATTAACATAAAAATTAAGTAGCAAAAATTCTATTGCTTTACTTTGCAGTTGCTTGTATCTTACTTGAATTATTGGTTTTGAAATCTAATAAGCTGCAGGTATGGCTCACTCTGAGTGTATTATGTCCACCCTTCTGAAATTCATTATTTTTGGAATTAGGCCATGAATTGATACTCTTTGTTTTTTTCTTTTTGTGTGGTATGAACAATTGTGCTTTAGACGAAATATCAAGGAAATACATATTTTAGCAACCTAATGAACGACGACTTTGACCTTGACTATGATTTTACCACTGAATCTCCTCAACAAAATAGTCAATCTTTATTATTCTCTCCTGAAATTATTACTCAAACTATAAAGACATCACAACGCAAAGGGAACTTCACCGTAGAGGAAGACATGATGCTCATATCTTCATGGCTTAATATTAGCTTAGATCCAATTAGAGGAAATGTGCAAAAGTCAAAGGCATATTGGTTAAGAGTGTAGGAGAACTTCAACAAGTACAAAACCTTCGATTATGAAAGAACTCAAACTTCTCTAATGAATCGGTGGTCGATGATTCAACTTGTCACAAATAAATTTTGTGGATGTTTTGCTCAAGTTGAACGGTTGAATCAAAGTGGTTCGACTAAAAAAGACAAGGTATTACTAGAATTTAATTTTGCACCTATAATGAATATATATTATTCATTACGTGATAGTGACTACTCTTTAATCTATTTTTTAGATTCGGGATGTGAAAAAATTGTATGAAGACTTGCATCAATCGAACTTTCCCTTTGAGCGTTGTTGGAATGAATTGAGATCCCAACCAAAATGGATGGAAGATACAACAATGAAGAAGCAAAAAAGCACAAAGAATGCATCTCTAGCAACATTTACCCCTTGTACACCAGATTCAGTAAATTTATGAGACAATGATAACTATGATGTTGTGGAAAGAACAGCAAGAAGGAAGGCCGCAAAGAAAAACAAAGCCAAAGATCTTCGAAATAATGTTACAGAGTCGCCTTTTGTAAAGCTCTTAGAAGAGATAAAGGTAAAGAACAACATAACAAATGAGAAGAAAATAGACATATTTGAGAAATCTTATCTTCAAGAGGAATGGAGGATTGAAAATGAGGAAATGAGAGAGGAACGAAGGATTGCATTGGAGGAAGGGAGAGAGGAAGAGAGAATCATGTCAATAGATACAAGTATGGTGCCTCCATTGCAAGCACAATATATTCGCCAACGTCAGATGCAAATCCTTGAAAAAGGGAATTAATTGTCTCTATTTAGCTATGAAACTATGTTTTTATTTAATTTAAGTTTGACTGTATTTTATTTTTGGCTTTGCTGGCACATCCTGTATCAGTTGGGGTTGCTTTGCTGAGTTGTAATGCTGCTGAAAATAGAGATATTTTGTGATGTTTTGGGATAGTTTCAGTTGGGGTTGCTGCTTGTTGTTGCTGATGGGTTGTCAAATAGCTAAATTCATTACATCACTTTTATATGGCTTGTTGCTAGCACATTTTGTATTATTTTATTTAGAGTAAATATGATACAAGCTGCAATGATATTGTTTTATTGTTTTAGTTTCTGAATTTTCTAATAAAACAATGATCAATGATCACAATTTTTTTTATATCAATGATTATAATTTTTTTTTCCAAAAATAAGTTAGGGATTTATTGACAGAAAAAATTTATTCTAAGTATCACTAAAGATCATAGATTAAAAACAAATCACTAGTGATATATTATTGAAAGCACATAAAGTAGTACAAATATTTTTGAAAACACACTCACTAAAGCATATAAACTAGTACATAAATCAATAAGAACCAACTATTACTTCTCACAAGGAGTCTCCATGTAGTGTCCATAAGTGTTCGACCAAGTCTTGTTTGAGTTTGGAGTGAGTTCCTCTATCTTTGATGCGATGATAATTTTGAATGAATTCAAAAAATTCTGGTGTACGCTCATGAGACACTAGTGGAAGACTTTCACTAATTGTATCATAATTAAAGTCTATTCCATTGGCATTCCTCTTATCTTCAACAATCATGTTATGCATTATTATGCATGCCATCATAATATTTTCCATTATTTCCGTTTCCAAAAACGTGCAGATCCTTTCACAATCGCGAAACGTGCTTGGAGCACACCAGATGCTCGCTCAACATCCGTCATTGCCGATTCTTGAGCTTTTGCAAAATATATTTCCTTATTCCCTTGTGAAGATGAGACTGTTTTGACAAATGTTGCCCATTGCAGATATATACCATCGGCAAGATAGTATCCCATTATATAATCATTTCTATTGATTAAGTAATTGACTAGAGGAGCACGACCTTGAGTAAGGAGTGAAAATATAGAAGAACGATCTAATACATTGATGTCGTTATGAGATCTGGACATCCCAAGAAAGGCATGCCAAATTCATAAATCTTGAGAAGCCACAATCTCTAAAATAATAGTTGTTTCATGGATGTGACCAGAATAAATACCTTTCCGTGCAGTAGGACAATTTTTCCACTTCCAATGCATAGAATCAATGCTCCCTAACATACCAGGAAACCCGCGATTGCTTCCTATCGCTAATAATCTTGAAATATCATCGTTGTTAGGGCTCCTCAAGTACCTCTCAGAAAACATTGCAACCATCGCCTTAACAAAGTGTTTTAGCCTCTCTATGGCTGTGCTTTCACCAATTCTCAAATAATCATCCACCGAATCTGTTGCTACTCCATAAGCGAGCATCCTCATAGCAGCTGTCATTTTTTGAAGGGAAGACAAACCAATGATTCCAACATCATTTGTTTTCTGGACAAAATATGGATCGTATACTTCCACCATAGATAGAATATGAAGAAAGAGAGATCGATTTATCCAGAATCTCCTTCTGAATAAATGGGCAGGATATATATAGCTGTTTCTGAGAAGTAGTCTTAATAAAGTCTTTTATGGCCTTGAACTCGATCACGATAAATAACTGCATGGCCTTCAATGAAACCACTACATTTTCTCGAACATCTTTCTCTATTGAGTCGCTCTTCTTCCATTGTAGCTATCGTTATTAGCTGTAATTCGTCATCACCGTCAAAGTCGTTAAGAATCATTTTCATGGTATTGCGAGCCATGGTAATTAAAAAATGAATGAAGGTGAGAAATATAGTTCAAATTGGTAAAAATGAAAGAGCAAATCTTTTTTATAAACAAAAATATATGACCGTTAGGAATATATCCGTTAGAGAATAATACCGTTTGAAAATATGACCATTGAGATAATATGATTGTTTGAAAATATTTGCAAATGCCATGTCAATATATGCAACATGTCATAAAAAGATTATTTATTTATTTATTAATATTTATAATGGTTTTCTTTTAAAAATTAGTTAAGTGAGTTTGATTGGTTAACTAAAATAAAGAGTATAGTTGGAGTGTACATTAACTAAACTAGTTAGGCAAAATAAAGAAGGTAGTTTTCTGTGTACTTTGAGGAGGCATTTTAGAGAGTATGGTTGGAGATGCTCTAAAAGGAAATGATAGAGTTTTGTGTTTATATTATTTGTATATGAATTTGAAAAATAGTGAATATGATCTAACAACTCTCATTATTTTAGGATAAATTACAAATACACTTCTTAAAATTTGTTTAAAAATATAAATTTCCTTTGTGGTTTTAAAAATTACAAATATCCATTATCATAATTTTTTATTTAACAGGAAAATGAAATTTGTAACTACTCTTCTATACAATAATAAAATTACTTGAATTGTTAATTGAAATATATTTATGACATCATTAAAAATTATTAATTGAATTGATGATTTATTAATAAAAATGGTCATTTGTTATACAATTAGAAACTTGAAGGGGCGTGATATAATTTTGGAGTACTTACGTGTAGGTCCTAATAAGTGGACTTATTGTCTAATAAGTCCTATGGGAAAAATTTGTCATAAAGTCCTAATAAGTGGACTTATTGTCTAATAAGTTCTATGGGAAAAATTTGTCATAAAAAATGTCACTAATTATAAGTTTTAGTAACAATTTATAAAAATCATGACAAAAAAAGTCACTAATTGTCAATTTTTAGCGACATATATAAAAAATTATTACAAAAAAATTATTTTTAGCGATAATTTCATCGAGACTTATTTTCAATAAGACTTAATAAGAATTAAGTTTAACTACTAGGATCTATTGGTAGTTACCCTATAATTTTTTTAGGACTACAAAAAATTTGTATTTTAAGTAAATTTCAAAAAATATATTTATAATTTACCTATTATTTGAGCATCATTCTAACGATTTATAATTTTTATAGATATTTTATATTTTACATATTTATATATAATTTAAATTTTGAGTTGCTCGATATCACAATCTAAACCCAATTCAAATTGAATTCAAACTTTTATACTTTTGTCCAATTTATTAAATTAAGAAATAAATTATCCAAGTCTTAAACTATTTCGGGAGTTATTCAGGCTTTGACCTGTTTTGAGAATTAACAATTTTAACGAAAAAAATTAAAAAATATTATAAAATTCTTTTTATTTTTTATATTTTTTTTATAAAAAATTTAAAAAATATTTTAAAAAATTAATTCTCAAAACAATCGTAGTTGCCCAAGTTCCGCCCTTTTACTTTTTTTATATAATTATTTTAAGGCTAAGAAACTGCCTTTTGGAGTTGCCCAAAGCACATATCAGCCGCAAGGAGAGATATTGGGGTGTTGTCTAATAATTTAGTAGTCATATCTTAAAATATGGTGAATAAAGATTAAAAGTTTAATGGATGAAATAATGATAAATTTTTCAATTGTAATCTAATTATATTAACGTTATTTTTTAAGGAAAAAAAAAATGAACGTGTAATAGCAACACACATTCATTCAATCATACCACGTGTATGGCCACCGCTCCAATTGCATAGTGGAGATCACTGACAGGTTCCAAGGAGAATCAATAATGACCCGGACTTCTTTTTTTTCTCACCTCCTTGACCTCCTCTTCACTTGATTGGCCATTTTTTTTTTTTTTTTTCGAATCACCACCCACCACGTGTGTGTAGGAGTGGTGATTGGAGGGGATCTCAACCATGACCCCAAGGAGAACTCATTAAGGAGATATTATTAGTTGGTTCTGGGGTAGCGTCACGTTATGCCTCACATGTGTTTTGATTGATGAAAATAGTAAAATTTATAATCTTATATTGAATGATTGAAAAGTATGAGAGGATATAAAATTTATAATTAGCCAGTAACATAGCCACGTAATACTCTTGTATCAAACAATAATTTATCCTCATTAACTGTTTTTTTTTTTTTTTTTTTTTTTTGAGCTGAAAAAAATGCATTCGTAGACTCAGGTTCCGATGTAACCAATTGTCTGTCTAATTTAACCTAACTCAAAGAAAAAGACCCATCACTGAAGTATTAACCAAAGAAAAGGATTTACTACTGAAATACTAATGGAGTTTAACCACACACTACAGACTAGCCTAGATTTCAAGGAGAGTACAGGCAAGATCTCCAAAAACAGTTAACTATAAAGCCGCAGAATTTGTCCCTTCCAAAAATCAAACCTGAATCACATGTATAGAAAGAGGTACTTTCTCCAATAGGTCACTAACCGGTGATAATTTAGGCCAAGTTTGGGAAGACTAAATAAGTGCACTTTTTGACTTTTCTTGTATTATGTGTAGAAAAAGTAGAGAGGAGATGTTGATTGATGTGACCTAAAAAAAATAAAAAGATGAAATAAGTGCACTTTTTTAGTTTAGCCAAACTTGACCTTAGTATTATCCCTTGATATGAACTACTCCTCCGCCTTTAACTTTATATATAATGCCCATTAAAGGGATTCATAACCTGTGAACAGTCACATCCTAAAACAATTTTTAATCACCTCAATTTGTTCTCACATCGTTGATAATATCAAGATTCCACAGAAGTAATCGTATGTATTCAGAGATATATATGTGTAACTGCCACGTGTACGGTTGAGAGCTAAGGCGCATTGTTGGAGTCATGGTCTGAGACACAGGGAGGTCCCATTTGGATATTTTTAATTTGAATAGATGAAACAGAGCCGTCTTTAATATTATTAAGAGTGGAAATACCTATCTCCTCCCCGGTATAGCCAATGAACTTTATGACTTGTTTTTGGTTTCTTTATATAGATCTCAACATGTATCTATTAGCATGACAAAATGTCTAAATTACCCTTTTGTCACAGTCAAGGATGGATTTAGAGGGTTGCAGGTGGAGACAATTACACTCCCAAAAATTTAAAAAACATTAAATATTATATCAAAATAATTTAAAATTATAAAAGTTTATACTCCTTGTAATAACCCTCATAATGTTTACCGACTTATGACTGATTGATTACCGATAACCATCGATTACCGTTAAACTGAACTGATTATGACTGATAATTGAACTGATTGAAGTACTGAACTGACTGACTGAAATTGGAAACCGAATTGATTGAGTATATGTTAGTTAAATTGCATTCTATCTGTTTGACTGTATGATTATCTGTTCATGCTTATATGTTTAAACTGCTAATTGAAGGCCATATCGGCGGCCGAATTAGAAACCGATTGATGTTCCATGATCCTCAGAATTAATGTGATTTTATGGTATATTTATCCGAAAATTGATTGGGTACGATTAAATTAGATTAAAATAAGCTAATTAAAGAGTTTGACGTAATTACACTTTTGCCATTGTTAGTGGGCCCTTAGTATAACATGTTAGAGCCTTGGTATGCTTGAATCAAACATTTTGCTCAGCTCATTTCTTGCTTTTGCCGACTAGAGGGAGAGAGTTAAGGGAGAGAGTTAGATTTCACCTCTTTTGGCTTGGTTTTGCTTGGAAATTGAAGGAATTGAAGTATAGATTGCATAATTGAGCTTCCTTGCCTATAATTCTAGACTTGGGTAAGAGATTTAACCTTCTAGTAATGTATTTGAACTTGTTCATGCTTAGTTCTTGAGCCTCTAGTGATTTGAGCCTTGAATTGGAGCCTAGTTCATGCATGCATGCCTTTATTTTGAAGTTTTGAAGTTGTCTTTCATAAATTGTACATGCATGCTCATATTTTTATAAGAGACCATGAACTCATCATGTTTTGAAAGATTTGGCTCCTTAGAGCATCAAATTGAAGCTTTGAATTGATTTGAATTCATGCATGTTTGCATATTCTTCATATTCTTGAAAATGGGTTTGAATGTGGTTTTAATTGACTCACCTTTGGGGCTTGAATTCATAAATTGAGCTTTGAAACTTGTTATACATTGAATTTAGTTATGTTTTCCAGAATTTGGGCCCAAGAGGTCGAGTTTGGAGTGGTAGAATGCTTGGTTTGAGCTTGGGAGGCAGATCTGGAAATTCCAGATTTGGCTTCCTCTCTCGAGCGAAGGATTCCCCGCTCGAGCGAGCACCTTTGTCCAGGGCTCCGCTCGAGCGACCATCGAGCGACCATCGCGCGCAAAATCACAGCATCCAGTATTTTTACTGTTTTGCAGACCGCTCGAGCGAAGGATTCCTCGCTCGAGCGAAGCCTTTGATTTTGGACTTACGCTCGAGCGGAGAAAGTCCCGCTCGAGCGAGGCTCCTAGTTTCAGCAAACTTTGCGAAATGTTTTCTAAGTGTATTGTTGCATCCTCATCCCATCCTAGGCATTCTTAGGCCTAGTTTAAGACATTTAGATGAGGATATCGTTGTAGAACACACCAAGGCAAATTAGGGATTAAGTTATGATATTTCCCAACTGTGTAGCTTAGTGTGTGTTCAACCTGTGAACTGTGTATGGTTGGCAACTGGGGAGACACGCTCTAGCATACTGTAGCCCAGAACTCTGTGAGTAACAATTGTGTAAAGATATGTTCAACTGATATCTTTTGAATACTGAACTGAACTGTTTACTGAACTGGTATTACTGAATGAATGTATGTCCTTTATTTCTGAACTGTACTGTGGCATCCTTAGTATCTACTGTTTACTGTTACTGTTACTGTTACAGAGATCTCTGTCGGTTCCCTCGTGGAACCACTACTGTTTACTGACTGATGGCCATCATTACTGTTCGGTCTTTTAAGACCTACTGTTACTGTTATGCTAATGGATGTACCACATATGACTGTTTGCTGTACTGAACAACTGAAATACTGATTGAATTGAACTGTTTTCATTACTGTAAGGACATTCATTCTAAACCCCTTTACGCTTTATGTTATTCACTGGGCTTTAGCTCATTGCTCATATATATATGTAGGTGTACAGGCACCAGATCGGAGCTAGGAGCGTCAGGGTAACTCCAGTTTTGTCAAGCCAGCCTTTGTGCCTCACTGCGAGGTTCCGAGCTGCCATGCTATGGCTTGGGGGTGTTTTGTTTGTTTTCCCCCGCCTGTCTTCATACTGTCTAACTGTTCTGTATAGACTGAATGTTTACCGTACTGTTATCAAGGGATTAGGTCCCTGTACTGTGTGATTGTAAATTCTGTGTAGACTGTACTGTTTGTGTATGTATGAATGCATGAAAAATCTTTTTGGCATACAGACTGTCACAGCTCATTGGATATTATTTAATTACTGTATTGGCTTCCGCCAGGCCCTGTACTCTGTTTTACTGTATTACTGTTAAGCAGGCCTTCGGTAATCTCGGATTACTGGCCGGTTACGGTGCTAAACCCATAGGGCCGGGTTTGGGTCGTGACACTCCTAAACAAACTTTCCATTCTCATAGTAATAATCTTAGATTTGTTCCTATTCACATTTTTTAGAATGGATTAATTAAACTAAAACCTTTTCAACTGTTAGCAAATATTACTTTATCCTCATCATCTATAAACCTGTATATATTTACCCCATCATCTATGAAAATTATTTAAATATACCCCTTTTAAAAGTAGGATAAAAGTGATATATTTTTATAATTAAGGAAGTCAAAATGAATAAATTCATAAATGAGAAGAGTAAAGCCATACTCGTCAGTAGTTGAAGGGTCTTAGGCCTATTTTGAGAAGTTGAAATTTTAGCCAAAAAATAACTATAAAAAAATCAATTATTCTTTTTACTTTTTTACATGTCTTTTCATAAAAAAATTAAAGTTACTAAAAACTAATTCTCTAACCAACTTAAATGTAATTAACCATTGAATTCCCAAATAATCATCTATTTTATCCAATTTATTAAATTGTTTATGGTATTTTTATTATTTTTTTAATTTCTGCCAGAGTATTTGAGGTTACTTCTACTTAGAGCTTATGTGGTAGAATAGTTTAAATAAACTAAAAATAAATAGTTATCTAAAAGTTAGAAAATGGATACTTTTAACTTTTACTTTATAATTATCAACTTTTAGTTTGAAAAAAATTACACTAAATAGTCTCATTAAAAATTTAATATGGTATTTTTATTAGGGTTCATTAATTGTGCTAATGTAAGGATACGATAATCTTTTAACTAAAAAATTCTGTTGCTATATTTTAATGCATTCTTAACTGTTGATCATGTCTTGAGGTTTTCTTGTTTTGATATTTCATCATATCATACACTTTTATCATACATTTAAGAGTGTATTAACGATAGCGAGATGAAAATTTTGATTAAAGTGTCTTTGCCCTAATGTGAGATTTTAAAATTTTGACAATTTATAATAATTTTATTGACTTTTTAACTGTATTAGCTCATTGCCAAACAACACCTTGATTTGATTATAACCAAGATTACGATTTAGCAAATAGTAGACATGTAATTCAAGTTTGTGCACTTGATTTGACAAAAATATGTTGTCTATTAAAAGATTTCAGCCATTGATGCAGTTAAAAAAAGAAAGAAGTGCTAATCCAATGGTTAAAATAAATTGATCGATCCCTAATGCATATCTATATTATATATTAAGTAAAATGAGGTTTTTAACACTCAAGACCTGTGGGAGTTTTAATATGGTAATCTTAGTTCTCTAATTTTTTGTTTTTAAAAAAAGAAATTAACCTCAGCATTTATTAACTTTTCTCAACCCACAAGACTTTTTGACTTCTCTCATAATTAATGCAGTACCTTTTTTAAAATAAATAATTTATATATTAAAAAAATTTAAAACAAATATAAATATTTATATCTATATCTATATATATATGTATATATATTTATTTATATCTATCTCTAACCCACAAGTTTTGTGGGAGTTCAAATATCTAAACCTTAATTTCTTAATTTTTTTGATTTTTTTTGAAAAAAAAAATTTAGCACTTATTAAATTCTTTCAAGTCTTTTTAACTTCTCCAATACACACACTCTTTTTAATATTTCGCATATCTATTGCAAACAGTGAGTCTCCTTTTTGCTTTCTCCTTCTTGATTTCTCATTTCTACACATTCAATTTCAGTGACCACGTATGCAAACAGTAAGTTTTCTTTTTGTTTTCTCCTTCTTGACTTTTTCTTTTGTTTATTGTTTTAATATTATAGTTAAATAACGCATAAAAATATTTGTAATTTTTCTAGTGAATAAAAAATTATAATTTGATTTTTTAATATGATTGAAGTTAGATAAATATAAACCCTCACAAAGAGAAAAATGTGATTATAATTAGTTGAATGATTCTTTTTTTTTAATGTGATTGTAGTTAGTTTAATAGTTTTTTTTTTTCATTTATTTATTTTATTATGTGAAAAATGTGATGTGATTGTAGTTTGTTCAATGACTTTTTTTTTTTAATATGATTGTTATAGTTAGTTCAATAATTTTTTTTTAATGTTATTCAATCTTTTTATTTACTATTTTAATTTTATTTTTGATTTTGTAATATGATTGAAATTAGATAAATATAAACCCTCACAAAGAAAAAAATGTGATTATAATTAGTTGAATGATTCTTTTTTTTTTTAATGTGATTGTAGTTAGTTTAAAAGTTCTTTTTATTTATTTATTTATTTTATTATGTGAAAAATGTGATGTGATTGTAGTTTGTTCAATGACTCTTTTTTTTAATGTGATTATTGTAGTTAGTTCAATGGTTTTTTTTAATATTATTTAATCTTTTTATTTACTATTTTAATTTTATTTTTGATTTTTTAATATGATTGAAGTTAGATAAATATAAACATTCACAAAGAGAAAAATGTGATTATAATTAGTTGAATGATTCTTTTTTTTTTTGATGTGATTGTAGTTAGTTTAATAGTCCTTTTATTTATTTATTTATTTTATTATGTGAAAAATGTGATGTAATTGTAATTTGTTCAATGGCTTTTTTTTTTAAATACGATTGTTATAGTTAGTTAAATGGTTTTTTTTAATGTTATTTAATCTTTTTATTTACTATTTTAATTTTATTTTTAATATGATTGAAGTTAGATAAACATAAATACTCATAAAGAAAAAAATGTGATTGTAGTTAGTTCAATAGTTTTTTTTTTTTTTTAATGTGATTGTAGTCAGACAATGGTTCTTTTTTTTCATTTATTTATTTATTTTATTATGGGAAAAATGTGATGTGATTGTAGTTTGTTCAATGGTTATTTTTTCTTAATGTGATTTAATCTTTTATTTACTGTTTTAATGGTTTTTCTTTACAATTATTTATGAAAAAAATATGATTGTAGTTAGATAACATAAAAATATTCGTGATTTGATTTGATTTTTTTTTTTTTTTGTGATTTGATTTTTAAAGTACCAATTATTGATAATGATTAAATTGTATTTTGAAAAAAAAAATTGTAGTTGATTTTTTTAACTCATTGTGTTTTTTGAAAAAAAATTATTGTGTTTTTGTAACTATCAATTCACTTAATTTGTGCTTTGATTTTTAACTCACTGTGTTTTTTGAAAAACAAAATGGATTATATGCATTAGGGTCACATAATGTACCAATTATTGATGTGATTGTAGTTTGTTCAATGGTTCTTTTTTTTAATGTGATTTAATCTTTTATTTACTGTTTTAATGATTTTTCTTTACAATTATTTATGAAAAAATTATGATTGTAGTTAGATAGTATAAAAATATTTGTGATTTGATTTGATTTTTTTTTGTGACTTGATTTTTAAAGTATCAGTTATTGATAATATTAGATTGTATTTTGAAAAAAAAAATTGTAATTGATTTTTTTAACTCACTGTGTTTTTTGAAAAAAAATTATTGTGTTTTTTTAATTATCAATTTACTTAATTTGTGATTTGATTTTTAACTCACTGTGTTTTTTGAAAAACAAAATGGATTGTACTCATTAGGGTCACAAAATGTACCAATCTATCTATATCTATACTTACTATATATTAAGAAAAAGGGAGTTTTTAACCCCCAAGGCCTGTGGGAGCTTTAGTATCCCAATATGAATTTTCTAAATTTTTTATTTAAAAAAAAAACTCAGCATTTATTGATTTGGTCAAAATCTCTTGATCAACATTTATTAACTTTTTTCAATCCACATATCTTTTCACATGCCTGCATTTATTGATACAATCCCCTGATCAGGATTTAATATCCCCTCATATAAATAATTATAGATATAATTTGTATATAGTTACTGCAGTACCCTTTTCGACTTTTCCCATACAATATGGTTAGTGATAAGATTGTTAAATTATTTTTTATAAAAAATCTTAAAAAACATAATTTAAATATTAAAAAAAATCTAAAACAAATATAAATTCGAGGTCTGGCTTTGGTCCAGTTCGCCATCGGACTGGACCGTGCTGTTGGACCCGTGGGGGCTCACCACGGGTCCCGTTTTGAAAATCTAAACCGTTCAATGTGTAGAACTCGTCGAGTACTATATGCCTGTGCAAAATCATATTGATCGGATATCGATAGCTATGTGATCAAATCAGTTTTGTATAAAAAAAATAGACGGTGAATAAATTAACGGTTGATAAAAAACTGTTTTGATCACATAGCTATCGATATCCGATCAACATGATTTTTCACAAGCATAAAGTACTCGACGAGTTCTACACATTGAACGGTTCAGATTTTCAAAACGAGACCCGTGGTGGGCCTCCACGAGCCCAACAGCACGGTACAGTCCGATGGTGGACTGGACTGATGCCAGGCCCTATCTATAATTATCTCGTGCATAACACGGGTGATAGGCTAGTTAATGTTTAAGTGAAGGTGCAAACAAAATTTGTGGTATAAGATCTCGATAATATCAACAAATTGGACATATGCTAGAGACCAGTTGGTGGGATCTAAAAATTTTGATGCATTGGCAATGAGAAGTCCGTTACATTAGGTGGTTAGATGATAAATCTACTTTTTTAGTGGTCTTTAGTTTGGCCTCGTCCAATTTTTTTCCTTTTCTTTTGCTTTTATTTATATTTATTAATTTACTCTAGTTGTGTGATTAGGGTCTATGACTATTATATGGCAGATTCAAATCTCAAGAATAAATCAATGGTTAAATGCTTGATTGTCTATTTTTTTTAAGACTGCTAAATGTTTGAAGAATTAGTCAATATGAAGCCATGGCTACACTCGTAAAAAGAAAATTAATTCAGTTCTGCATAATAAAAAATTAGAGATTTACGTATTTAGAGAATTAGTCGGGACAAATCATAAGCATATTAAAAAAATAAAAGACTCAGTTTTACCTAATGAATGGTCTAGGCTGGTGAATCAATGGATCGTGGGCATTGTCTCTAGTACCTGCATTTTTTAATTTATTTTAGCTGCCCATGGATGATCAAGTCACTGGGGAGAAAGAAAATTGGGGTGGTTGTTGTTTATTGTGCATTATTTAAAGGAACGTTCAAGTTAAAAGTTTAAAATTAGATTTTTTTTGTTTAAAGATTCAGACACTAAAACATTACGTCCATATGAAAAATATTTTGCAAAATGATCAAACTACTCTCGTGTGTATATATATATATATATTATATCAAACCGGTTGTTTTCAAGCCAAACCTTCTCAAGCCGTCTCTCTCTCTCTCACGACTCAAACCTGCCACTATAGGTTAGTACCGTAACCGATCAGTAATTCTGGGATGACCGAAGGCTTTTGAACAGATTAAACAAAATTAAGAGGCTAGCGGAAGCACATATTAGAATATAATGTCCATAGAACTGTGTAGACATACATGAGACAAAAAATTTAAAACTTAATTTACATCATTATGACGTCATTCTCGCGTCACTACACATATACATATAAACAAAAAGACATGTTCGAACTTCAACAGAAGAAATACGAAAGTCTTAAACATAGATCACAAAACTTGATCACTTCTCAAAATGGGAATTTTCTCGAGAGGCACAGTGGTTGGCTGACAAAACAAATCTCCAAGCAATCTTCACTAAGCCTGATCACGTGCCTGATCACCTACATACATAAGTAATACAATAAATTAGAACCTGCTGAATAATAACAGAGTAAATATTTTAATGAATGATGTTCATAACAGATTCAGAAATTAGAGTTCAGAGTCAGAAATAGATTAATATTCATATTCATAATTCAAAATTCACAGATAATCATACATAATACATCCATTAGTGCTAACAGAACAGATGACCCATAATTATATGGGACGTACAAATGACCCATGATCACATGGGACAGTCAGATACAAAGTAGATACAGAGCAGATAATAGTTATGCTTAACCAGTTCCATAATGGAACCTCTGGTACCAGGTAACAGATAACAGATATCATATTATGCTAAAGATGCCACGAATACATTTCAGAAATTCAGACAATCATTCATTCATACAGAATATAGCATTTCAAAAAACTGACTATATCATATCATTCAGAAAATACTTAAAGATAAACATAACTTTACAGAGTTATTACTCACAGATAGTTCCAGTAGCAGAACAGACAGAGCAGGCAGATCAAATAGTCTATGGTGCGTGGCGTACACAAACACATAATAAATATACATTGAAACACATGCTCGGAAAATACATAACTTATTTATTTTCTATCTTAGTGTGTTTCTAATCTTTCTCCTTATTATTATCTCTTAATTAAGGCATAAGAATGCCTAAGATGCAATGAGAATGCAAAAATGTACTTTGGAACACTTAGTTAATTTTTCAAAAACAATGCAGTTTGCTTAAGTGGAACTTCCTTCGCTCGAGCAAACCCCTTGGTCTGCAAAACTTCTGAGAGCTCTCATTTTACGCTTGAGCGAAGATCTTGGTTGCTCGAGCCAAGATCGAAAACAAAGGGTAGTCACTCAAGCGCAGGTTCTGTCGCTCGAGCCAAGGCTCATGTTTGCAAAAGTACTGAGAGCTTGAATTTTACGCTCGAGCCAACTTTTAGATGCTTAAGCCAAGGTTCAAAACAAATGGTGGTCGCTCGAGCGCAAATTTTTCTGCTCGAACCAACCTCCGAACTCTGCAAAGCTTTTGAGAGCTTGCATTCTTTGCTTGAGCGCAACTTTCACCGCTCAAGCGAAAAATGCGAATTCTAAAATTTTCAGATTGCTCTTTAAGCTCCAAAACTCAATTCCAATCCATCAAAACTCATTCTTTTTGGTCAAAACTTGAGAAAACACTTGTAAACTTATCAAACATCATGAATTAAAGATTATTTCGCAAAAGCAAGCTAATTGTTCAAAAGCAAACTTGAATTGTATGTATATATAACATGCATGTAATGTTATAAACTCAAACCTTCCAAAACATGATCAAATGAGATATTTAGCTCAAAAACATGTTGAATTTTCAAAATTATACTAGAAGAACCACATGCATGTGAAAATCCTTGGTGATTAAGCTCAAAATGTAAGGAAATATGCATACAGGCATGGATGCTCTTCTTCACTTCTTTCTTAAATTGATTCACTTAATTCTCTTGAATTCATACTCTTGATGTCCTAAACACAAAGTTTATGAGTGAATTTCTTACCCATAAATCTCAATTCCCTTGAATTCGAGCAAAGCTTGAGTGATTCCTCCAATTTCCTAGCAATTTCCCCTATGTTGATTTCAATTCTTCTCCAGAGTCTAGCAATCTCTATCATTTCTCTTCTTTTGATTTCAATATCATTTTCTCCCTCTCTTCTCACGTTTTATTGATCTCAAGGGTGACAAAATGGATTCTATATTCGCCTTATATAGGTCCAATTAGCTTAGGCTAATAAAGTATGATTAAGTTAATTCAAACTAACTTAATTTAATCTAATTTATTCTAATTATTTGGTTCCGAATCAGATTTTTAATTAAACCTACCATAATATTTTGAAAATTCCAAATTACACATTAACATAGGTAATTTCGTGATCAGATGCCGATAAGGCCTTCAATTCGCATACCAAAATAGAAATATAGATAGATATGCTTATGTCAGACAAATATAAAACATAAATAACACAATACATATGCAATTAACTCAGAATTTCTTTTTAATTACTTATTAGGAATTCTTAATCATGGTTTATTGACTAATCACAGTTCAGGGGTTGTTACACTCTTTTTCTTCTTCGCCTCTTCCATTTCCAGATATAGGGTTTCTCCTTCTTCTATTCCGCCGTCGCAACCGTCGTCATCTCAGCCACCACTTTTCCAAACTCCTCTCTCTATACCGTTGACAGTAGTCAACGCGCCATTCTCTTCTATCAATTTTGTGGCATCATCATTAAACAGTTGACTTCCCAAATCTGTTAAATCATCGACCGGCAAAATATCGCCGAAAGCCGCCAATTCCTCATCCAAGCCATCTCTCACGAGCTAGCCGCTGTGAACAGATCTGACATCTGTTCTCTCTCATTCTCTCTTTCTTTCTAATGCTACACTGATTCTCCTATTCTCTTTCGCTCTGTCTCTCTCTATCTCTCTCTCTCTCTCTTACTCTCACTACACAACATGAACATATCTAAGATTTGAGGTTTCGAATTGCTTCAGACCTGAGATCACTACTTTCTCCCTTCAAATCTTTTTGTTTCTCTCTCTAGATCTTTTTATATCTATCGCATTAGTTTCAAACTGACTTCTAGCGTCGATCCAGACCCCTATAGTAGCGGTGTTAGTGGCGAGGGTTGATTGGAGATCAGATGGTTGTCGTTGTCATCTGTTGTTGTAAAGAGAGAGTGATATATATATATATATAGAGAGAGAGAGAGAGTGAACTTATATATATATATATATATAAATATATTTGAGAACAAAAATAAGAAGTTGATCCACTGTTTGAATGTTGAGAAAATTACAAGAAATCATATACACCTATCTTCTATTTTATCTATTGTATAATGTGAGCACTAAGGTTGTCTAAACTCTTGTCATGCTATTTTTGTTACTAATTTTTTCCTTTCAAATAACATATTTGGTTTCACAAACTTTGGGGTAAACATGGAAACTAAATTTTTTTCCCTCACGCTATTTTTGCTTCTTTTTTTTTTTCCCACCCTTTCTAATTTGTTGTTGTTGTTGTTGTTGTTATTGGAGAAGAAGAAGAACAACAACAACAAACAGATTGCAACAAATTAAAATTTGAGTGTTGGTTTCAACAGATATAGAAATAAAATTTGGATAGATAAAAAATTGAACAGATAAACTTGTAATTCGAAGAAGAATTAACACATATTTCAACATATAAGGGGGAAATTGAACAAAATGAGGAAAAATTTGAATAGATAGAGAGAAAAACCACAAAATTTGAACAGATAAAAAAAATTCAACAGATAGATATAAATTTGAACAAATAGGAAAAAAAATGAACAGATAAGAAAAAAATTTGAACAGATATTCAATAAAAGTCAACATATATATATATATAAGAGTTAATTACCTAAAAGTTCTATTTACAAATGTTATGGAAGTTCATATCTTATTTAAGATTTTTTGAACTAATAAGTCCTATTTAATAAACTGATAAAATTATCAATTTTTCCCAATTTGTAAAACTAAGAACATTACCAATTTTGCATAGTAATGTTCTAGATAATTATTTAATTAATTGATTAAAAAAAACAAAGCATGAGATTAAACATTTTTATGCTTTACCTATTGGTTTGATTCAATTATCCAATAAAACTAAGAACATTAACAATTTTTTTCTAATTCTAAAATAGATAACATTATCAGTTTTTTTCTTTGTAAAGTTTTTTTGTTTCAGTTTTGCACATCAATGTTTTATCATCATGCTTCTTTATAGACACAAAATTTTCAGTTTTGCACAAAAAAATAATTCAAATTTTTTTCAAAAAAAAATCATTTTTTTTCAAAAAAAAATAATTTTTTTTTGCACATAAATTATTTATTTTTGTTTTTTCAATTTGAAAATTGATGTTTTTAAGTTTTGAAAATCAAAATAAATGTCAAATCATGATGTTCTTTTATAGATAATCATAAATGATAAATAATCATTGTTTGAAGGGTAATTCCGACTATTAAAAGTTTAATGGGACTTAAAGGTTCAAAAAATTTTAGTTAGGACTTCATGGAGAATAAATTCATAAATTAAGACTTGTGTGTAAATGCCCCGAAAAGAACAATAAATTAAGGGATAAAATTAGAAATAAAACGTCTTTCAAAATAAACAAAAGGACTTCTCATCAAACTATTTAGTAGACTTTTCCCCAACAAAAAATATCTACTGAATCTAATATTTTATACAATTCTTAATTTGAATTTATCACCAATTTACTCTATTTGTGATATTTATTTGTCAAAAATTAACAGCCCCGCTACGTAGCTCGGATACGTTGTGGCTCAAGTGGCCCTAATTTGAGTTTCTATCTGGTGTCCATGTGCTCAACTCAACTCCCATTTCAATTTTTTTTTTTAAAAAGAAAAGAAAAGAACAAAGGGAAGACTCCTGCGTAACCTAGCGACAGTGCCACCGCTGAGTACCGATCGAAATAGTAAGAAGAGCGGAACAGTGCTGCCGCTGAGCACTGATCTAGGTGTTGCTGTTGTGTGTGTGCCGCCGCCACTGCTGCTGTGTGTGGACATCAACATTATGCTCTGTCCATAGTGAAAGAAGAGGAAGAGTCCACCAAATCTTTCTATACTAACTGAGTATCTTCCAAGGTTGATATCTCGCAAAGGCATGTTGGATCTTTTTTAAACTCAAGTCCATATGGAAGTTAAATGCCACCAAGTTCTTCTGTAGAGTTTTGGAGAAAATTGTACATTCCTATAGAGATATAGTGAGATATTTTTTAATGTATACATTGTATGTTCAGCGTTTGAGTCCCCGGTTGTTCAATATAATTGACAAAGGCCTGTGGATCTTTTTTGAACTCAAGCCCATATTGAAGTCAAATGCCACCAAGTTCTTTTGTAGAGTTTGGAGAAAATTGTACATTCTTATAGAGATATAGTGAGATAATTTTTAATGTATACATCGTACGTTTAGCGTTTGAGTCCCCGATTGTTAGCACCCATCTAATACAATTTACTTATCAAAAAAAATGTCACCAAGTTTGTTTCATACCATCTTATGGTCGAAAAAATTAAAGAATTTCTTGTAAACCCCCAAGATGTGAAAAATGGAATATGTTAGGAAAGTGGTCTATGGAAATTGTGCAGCAAAGAGAAGAATGGAGGGAGACTTTTACTTGCTGTTCAAACAGAGGCAATGAAGTGGGCGGTTTGAAAGGACCACGGCCCTACAAAGTTTATAGTTCTCTTTACATATTGATTATTGTTTTAAATGATTTCTTCCCAAACATAAACTGCCCTATCTCCCTTCGTTCATCGTTGTTCGTCCTCCTTCATCGTCAATTAGAGAGCTCTCAGATTGAGAAGTGTGCGGGGAGCAAATATCCAGGCGAGCCCGCACTCCTTGCTTCCGAGCTCCGTTTCTATCCGATCACCTGCGTGCACAACAGCGGTGAGCTACCCGGCGGTGTGTGGCCGAAAAACCCCTCTGACGATCAAGTTAGCACACACCTGAGGATAGAGAGAATGAGGAGTGAGTGGAGTGTAAGTATTTCTCTTACCAAATGTTCGTCCAAGCATGGGGGGCACAGACTTGCTTATATACCTTATGTGCCCCAAATCTACTTCCAGTGATCTCTCGACACGTGGTTTTGCTATCCCATCTGTCAGCACAAATCTTGCTGAACATCACCTAACCCGACTGCCAGCCCATTCTACCAGGAGCTCGGCAGCCGGGCTGAATCTTCTCGGCTGTCGACGGCCATGCTGTGTTCCATGCCCGATTGCTCCAAGAACTGAGATCCTTTCCAGCCATGCTTGGCAGCATTCCGGCAGAGCTGACCTTCAGACTGGTCGTGCCGGTCAACCAAAGGCCATCCAGCCGGGCTTCTGGCACAAGCTTCTCGACCGGGCTAACGGTGCGCGCCATCGACCGAGCAATGCGTTTACGCGGTTATCACCTGCACAGATCCAAGTGGCTCGGTCCATCTCTGAGCAGCCCCAACTCCGGGCAAATCCAAAGTTATCGCGGCCCAACGCACCACTGGGCCTCCAATTTGCTCGGCCTCTAACTCGGCCCATAACCGGCTCATAATTCTCCCTCTCAATTGCCCCTTAATTCTGTTCGCACAAGCGTGACCGGGATTACCAAATCTGACCGGGGTAACACTTCCTCGGTCCTCAGTTTGCAATACGGTGACCGGGCTACTTGACATGCCTGTCCTCAAAACTTGCCCGGTCGATGCCTCGATTCACCATCCTGTCTCTTTAGTACTGACGCCGCCGTCAATAGGGACGCGTGTCGTAGGTTGATTGGCCTCGAGCAGCCAAACATCACGTCCATTCAGATTCAAATTTTTGGCAGTTTTATTCATCTCTATAAAGATGTTGAACCTTCTTTCATTTCAACCTTACCGACTCACTCTCCTCCTTGCCGATCCAAAGCTTCTGCCTACGCTTGCTTGCCATTGCTGAGTTCGTCTTCGAAGAAGAAGACTTTGCCCTCTCCTGGTAAGCTTTCCGAACCCTTGTTATTACTGTTTTCGTTTCATATTTTTCTTCTTTATAGCACCAAATCCGTAGGTTTAGGGCCTCCTTCACCCAAAACCTTCAATGCCCCTTAGTTTCTTCACTATTCTTCAATTTCCCTGATGAACAATGAGGATCTGGGGCGAACCGGGCTCCAGATCTTCATTCGATCCAGAAAATCACTCAGACTGAGCAAATCTTTAGTTTGTCCCAACCTTAGGAGAAACCGGGGTAGCAAAGAGGACTTGGCCGCTCGACCGAGCTAATCTCTGGTTCGCTCGGGCGACCGAGCTCCTTAGCTAACATTTACGACCGAGGTGGTTTGGCACAATCCACGACCGAGCTCAACTCTAGCTCGTTTTGCGCGACCGCGCTCCCACTTACAATTACCCTCCATTTTCCTGCAGAGTCCAAGGGGACCAAAGACCAATCCTGAGGCTCTCAAGGACTGAGAAGCCATTAATTCCCAGCCTGTGCCAAACCACCTCAACCAAGCTAGACTAGTCAGTCAAACATGGAGAAATTCCGCTTCCTTGTGGACACACCTGCTGCCTTGGCTGCCTTCAGGGAAGAATACGGTATCCCGACAGACGTCCACATAGAGCTCGCCGAGATGGAAACAACCCCTTGGGGCAGGCTTGACCAATTTCCCTTCACCGTGCTGTCAGTAATTAAAGGAGGCCTCCGCTTCCCGGTCAACCCTCTGATGACCGAATTTCTGCGCCGCACCGGGTTAGCTCCCACCCAGGTTTCGACCAACACCTACCGAATAATCAATGGCGTGCACGAGCTAAACAACCGGCTAGGAACAAACTTAGGTTTAGCCGAGATACTACGACAATACACCCTTGGGCACACCGGCGACGGCTTGGCCTATTATTTAAAAATAAGACCGAGTAAAGAGAAGATAGTAACCGGCACCCCGGACAAGGACTTACATGATGACGACTTCTTCTGGGTGTCCGGCAATTATGAAACAGCCGACGTACCGGGCTGGTTCATCAGCAAGAACTTTGGTTCCACATGTAAGCCACGCTAATTTGCTCGGTTAAGTCCCTGCCCTCAACATTCTGTACTTACTATTTTTCCTATTTCTTTTGCAGCAATTCAAGCCTTGCAATCCAACTACCAATATCCCAACGTTGAAGCCATTCGAACCGTGCTCCGTTACAGCCACCAGGATTGTAACGAGTTGCTCGGCTACACTCCAACCTACAGATACTCAGCTCCACGTCGGAGCAAAGTTACGGACTTTCTCCGTGCTCCAACACCTCATCCAGACCCAACTCTACCGGATGTGCCACTAATCCGGCTGACCGAGGAACAAGAGATGGCAAAACGAAGCCGCATCAAGAACCTCCTAACAGCCACCTCAGCCGAGATACCGAGCATCACCACACTCTCAAGCTGCCGGACAATCCAGCGGCCCCGTGGTCGCCTTGGCATCTCCAGGTGCCGGGCAATCCAGACAAGAAGCTCGCCGGGCTGGCAAAAGGCCTCGTGCAGACCCATCTGCCGAGCTGGTTGCCGAGCTAACCACCGAGCAACCCACCGTCACTGTCGACCCAACACCACCGTGGCGACCGCAGTTGAAGCACCGGGGAAAGGACATTCCGGCTACAGCTTCCATCAAGGGCGACAAAGAGCACCTGCTCGCCTTTGACCTTCCCAAAGCCCTTCTCCTACCGAGCGATGTGGTCGGCAGCGACCACGTTCCTGACACCCGGTTGGTGAAATCTTCTATTAAGTCCATGTCCAGGGTAAGTCTCAATCTTTCACTAAAATTTTTACCAAGTGTTTGCACGGTTTCTTCTCTGATCAGACTTTCTTCTTGCAGGCCATCCAGAAGCAACACTTGGTCATGGAGCGAATCCATCGACTACGGCAGAAGGCGAATGACACTGCCGGCCAAGTCCAGAGTCTGCAGACCGAGCTCGGCCGAGCAAAGTTCTCACTTTAAATTGCCAATGCTGACAACAACAGGTTGCTCGGCCAGCTTGAAGAGGCCGAGAAGAAGAGAGATGAGCTCCAGGCCGAGCTAAAGGCACTCAAGGCGTCAAGGGAGACAGAGTGCGAAGATGCCAAATACGCCGGCTACAAGGAAGCCGAGGATAGCTACAAGAAGTAGGTCTTCGCAACTCAAGACATTTATTTCAAAACGGGCTAGAAGTCAACCTGCGAACATCTCGGTCAAGGTCCTGACACCGATGTGTTTGTTGCTCCCCCGGCTGCCTTCCTACCGGTCTACCTCGTGCCCTATGCCAACGACGTCTTCAGCGCGTTGCAAGCTGAGGCCGAGGAAGAGCTTGCCAAAGAAACCGAGGTCAATGCCGAGGAGGGAAGCGGCCAGGAGCAGCCCAGAGAAACTGAGACCGGTGTCTAAGAGCGAACAACGGTCGACCTGGAAGCAGCTGATGACGAATTCTCCAATCTTTCCCCCCTTGTGTAGTTTTCTTTCATTTTTTGCTTTGCACATGTAACCGGACTTTTCGCCCCTCCTTTTGTACTTTTTTGTTTAATTAATGAAAAAGATCGAGTTTTACCAAGTGTTTGCACGGTCCTAGAGCTGAGTAACTTCAACCCGACAGAATATGTTGGCAAGACAAATTTCATTAATTAACTCATATAACCGGAATAAATCATCTCGATAGTACACCCAGAGTTGAGCAAAACTTAAAGTTTTTCAACCGGAGTGAACATCCCGGTTGAGAATACCTAAGTTGAACAAAACATCAACTTTGCAACCAGACTAATCATCTCGGTTGAGAGTACCTAAGTTGAACAAAAAATCAACTCTTTCAACCGGAGTGAACATCTCGGTTGAGAATACCAAAGTTGAACAAAACATCAACTTTGCAACCGAACTAATCATCTCGGCTGAGAGTTCCTAAGTTGAACAAAACATCAACTCTTTCAATCGGAGTGAACATCTCGGTTGAGAATACCTAAGTTGAACAAAACATCAACTTTTTAACCGGACTAACCGTCTTGGTTGAGAGTACCTAAGTTGAACAAAACATCAACTCCTGCAACTGGAGTAAACATCTCGGTCGAGAATACGCAAAACTCAAAGCAACAAAACAAAAAAAAATGCCAAGGCAAAGATGAGTCACTTCTATATATTGACAAAAATGAATATTACATGAAGTGTAAGGCAAAAAATTTCTTTGCACAAAAAGAGGGCAAAAGCTAGAAATAATACAACTTGAGATTGGCTGCATTCCATGGCCGGGGTATTCCTCTACCATCCAAATCTTCCAAGTGATATGCCCCCTTGCCCGCCAGACCGGTTATCTTGTAGGGTCCTTCCCAATTTGCCCCTAGTTTGCCTTCGCCTGGCACCAGGGTATTGCCCATGACCTTCCGCAAGACCCAATCACCCACTTTGAATGGTTTGGGGTGCACGGATTTGTTGTATTTCCTTGAAAGCTCTTGTTGGTAGGCGGCCACATGGATAAGAGCCTTTGCCCGACATTCTTCCACTAGGTCCAATTCCAAGGCCATGGCTTCAGCGTTCAGCTTGGGCTCAAAACTTTCACTTCTGAGAGTGGGCATACCAACTTCCAAAGGGATGACCGCCTCCATGCCATATGTCAAAGCAAAAGGAGTTTCCCCGGTAGATCGCCGCGGGGTTGTTCGGTATGCCCAAAGGACACTAGGGAGTTCCTCAGCCCACTTTCCTTTGGCTTTCTCAAGCCTCTTCTTCAGTCCATCAAGAATGGTCTTGTTCGAAGCCTCGGCTTGACTGTTGGACTGTAGGTAAGCCGGAGTAGAGTTGTAGAATTCAATCTTCAAATCTTCACAAAACCCTCTGAATAGGCAACCGTCGAACTAGGTGCCGTTATCAGAGATCAGAATTTTGGGGATGCCAAACCGCGTGACGACGTTCTGCCAGACAAACCACTTCACGTCTTTCTCCTTGATTGTTGCCAAAGGCTCCGCTTCAACCCACTTGGTTAAGTAGTCTGTGGCCGCGATGAAGAACTTCCGGTTGCCTGGTACTGTTGGGAGCGGCCCCACTATATCTAGCCTCCACATCGCGAAGGGCCAAGGACTAGTGAGGGAAAGGAGTGCCCTGGTCGGCTGGTGGATCTGGTGGGCAAATTTCTGACATTTCTCACACTTGCGAACATATTTTTGGGCGTCGGCTTGCATGCACGGCCACCAGTAGCCTTGCGAAATAGCTCGGTAGGCCAAGGACCTGCCCCCTATATGACTGCCACAGATGCCTTCATGTATCTCGCAAAGGAAGGCTTCCACGCTGCTAGGGTGCACACACTTCAGGTAGGGGCCGGTGAAAGACTTCTTGTATAAAGCGCCTGATGGAGAGAGCCAAAACCGCTCAGACTTCACCCGCACTTTATGCGCTTCTTTCTTGTCGGCTGGTAGGGTCCGTTCTTGGAGAAAGAGGATTATGGGGTCCATCCAAGAAGGACCTAGCTTGGCACAGAGTACTTCTATCTGCCCGGCTTCCTCAATGCTGGGCCTCGGAAGGAATTCAATCAAAAGAGGGTTGGGAGATGTGCTGTCAACCATAGAAGCAAGGCCGGCCAACTAATCTGCTCGGCCGTTGTCTTCTCGGCTAATCTGTTGGACCCTGATCGCCTGAAATCGCTTGATGAGGTCTCTAACCAGAGTTTGGTACTTCATCATTCTGTCATCCTTTGCCTCGTAAACCCCAGAAACTTGGTTAACCACAAGCTGGGAGTCACTGTAAACCATTAGTTTGGATGCTTGCATCTGAAACGCGCTCTTGAGACCAGCTAATAGCGCCTCGTACTCGACCTCATTGTTGGATGCTGGGAAGCCAAGGGTGATAGAATGTTCAATAGTCAGTCCGTCTGGCGAAATCAGGACTATACCTAGCCCGGCACCGTGACAGTTCGAGGCTCCATCAACAAAAAGTTTTCACATTTCGCCAACAAAAAGTTTCCAACATTTTGAGGGGTCCCGAGAAGCCTGAAGGTTGATGGGATCACGGTTGCTCGGCTGTTCGACTTCTGGTCCCGTGCTGAGCGGTTCCACTTCAGCCCCCCTTGTTGATTCGGCACCGGACTCGGCAAGTTGATCCATAATGCTTAAATCCGTAGGTGAATCACCAGGTTGCGGTATTATGCCGGCCGCAGGCTCTGTGCTGAGTGGTTCCATTTCTATCCTCCTCGGTGATGGGGTGTCGGACAAAGCGGGTTGGTCAATGACAGCCAACTTCGCCATCGCATCACCGGGTTGTAGTACCGTATTGACTGAAGTGGCTTCGACGGGGTGCGCAAGCTCTGCGTCGCCAATGCCGCCAAGCTGTGGTATTTCGGTCGAGCTTGCATTCATTTCTTCATCTACCACGGCAATATCGGCCGGGCATGCCGGATGAGTTCCAGGTAAGAATTCAGCAACGAAATCGGCCAAGGTCTGGGCTTTTATGGCTGTGCGCGGCTGAAACTTCACGTCAAACTATCCCAATTCGACCGCCCACTTAAGAATCCGACCGGAGAAGTCGGCCCCTTCGAACAAAGCTTTGAGAAGGAACTCGGTCAAGACGATGATGGTATGGGCATGGAAATAATGTGCCAACTTCCTTGAAGCCATCATTAATACTAACGCAAGTTTTTCCAGCGGCAAGTACCTTGACTCTGCCGGTAGCAAGGTTTTGCTGACGTAGAAGATGGGTAGATGCTTGATTCCTTCCGACCGGACAAGCACTGCACTGACTGCATGTTGCGATACGGCCAGATAAAGGTAAAATTTTTCTCCGGGTTTCGGTGTGACCAACAACAGCGCGGAAGACAAATACTCCTTGAGCTCCGCCAAAGCCCGATCACACTCTTCATCCCATAAGAACTTTGATTTCAAGGCTTGAAAAAAAGGGCGGCAGCGATCTGATGACCGGCTTATAAATCGGTTAAGCGCGGCGGCCATTCTTGCCAGATGCTGCACATCCTTAGCCGAGCTAGGCTGTTTCAATTCTTGCACGGCTCGGATCTGTGTAGGGTCTGCTTCGATACCTCGGTTCGTGACTAGGAAACCCAAAAATTTTCCGCATCCCACGCCGAAGGCACACTTAGACGCATTCAGGCGTAACTTGTGCTTTTTGAGAATGGTGAACATTTCGACCAAATCGGACAAATGGTCTGCTTGATGCCGGCTCTTAACCACTATATTGTCAATATAGGCCTCCATTGTCCGGCCCAGCAGAGGAGCGAACATCTTGGTCACCATCCTTTGAAAAGTTACCCCGGCGTTCTTCAAACCAAAAGGCATGACTCGGTAGCAGAATAGTCCCCTTAGTGTAGTAAACGAGGTGATCTCTCGGTCGGGCCCATGCATGGCAATCTGATGGTAGCCACGGTAGGCGTCTAAGAAACTGAGCCTGTTATGTCCAGCCGTTAAGTCCACAAGCTGGTCTATTCTAGGCAGAGGGAAGCTGGACAAGCTCGGTTGACGGTCTTGTAGTCAACGCAAACTCGCCACTTCCCATTCTTCTTGGGCACCACGACCGTGTTTGAAATCCACCAAGGGTAGTGCACTTCCTGAATTGCTCGCGCCTCAAGCAAGTTCGGCACTTCCTCCGCAACTACCTCGGCGTGATGTAGTGCCGATCTTCTTGTGCGCTGAATGACCGGCTTTGCTCCAGGGAAGACATTGAGATGATGGCATATAAAACTTGGATCGAGACCGGGCATGTCGTAAGGTGACCATGCGAAGACTTCGATATTGGCCATCAAAAATTCAACCATGTCGATCATTTCTTGGGCTGTAAGGCTTGAGCCGAGCAAGAAGAACATGTCCGGATGCTCTGTATCGATGCGCACTTCCACCAATTCCTCGACAGCTTTGTCCTCGGCCTTGGTGTCCACATCGTCAAGGACTCCCCGGTCCCCCGGTCCCTCAATCATTTGAACGAAGCCTTTGGCAGCTCGGCTCCCGTTGACCGCCACGAAGCATTGCTTTGACATGACTTGATCGCCCCAAATCTCCTCGATTGCCCCCATATCCGAGGGGAATCTTATCACCTGGTGATAGGTCGACGCTACGGCTTGCGTAGCGTGAAGCCTTCCCCTTCCAAGGATCAAATTCTAAGTGGATGGCACTTGCAACACCCAGAACTCCACTTGTTTGACAACGGATCCCGCTTTGACCGGCAGGATAATCTTTCCCAAAGGCCACTCCGGTTGTGAGTTAAAACCAACCAGTGGCGAAGTCGCCGGGGCCAAATCTGTATCCCAGAGCTTGAGCTGTTTAAAAGCGTCGTAGTACATGATCTCGATCGAGTTTCCCTGATCGATCAAGATCCGTTTGACATCAAATTCTTTGACACGGAGTGTTACCACTAGGGCATCGTTATGCGGCGTCTGAATGTGCTCTAGGTCTCTTGAGGAGAAACTGATCACGTCTTTCTCTTCGGTCTTCCCCCTTTTGATTGCAGGCTGAATTGACAAAACTTTCCTCATGTGTTCTGCCTTCTTGATCATTTCTCGAAGCTCGCATACACGCGCCGGTTCCACTATGCCGTGGATGACATTAATAACCCCTTGGGGAGGCGCATCTCGGTCATCCGGTCCCCGCGGATCAACCGGAGCTTGATTGGCCTTCACGTCGCCATCAATGTAAAGGTCCAAGTGTCCGGTTACGACTAGCTCTTCCAAGTGTTGCCTCAAAGGCAAACAATCTTCTGTCCGATGGCCTCACTCCCGATGATACGTGCAACGGTACCGCAGATTGAAGCCCTTATGTCCGTCGCCTAACTTAGCAGGAAACCGGACATACTCCTCGTCACGGATTTCACTAAGTATACGATAGATTGGAATCTTAAAGACCGTGGTGATGCCTGTCCTTGCTTTCAACCTTCTGTTAGCATCGGCTACATTATCCCGGGGGTAGTCATCCCGGTCATTCCGACGTCCCCTACCGCGGTGTTTGCGATTAGTGCCACGATCCGATTCCTCAGCGCGGTCGCTGGATCGGTCGGATTCCTGCCCGACTGCATGCACTTTGCCAGCGGACCGCTTGTCTGTTGCTACCGGAGTTGCCTTCACGGTAGATACTAACGCATCATCCTCTACTCGGATGTTCTCATTGATGCGCTGCATTAGCTGGCCCATGGATGTCGGCTAGTGCATGGTAAGCGAGTCCCGCAGTCTATGTCCGACCGGGAGACCTCGCTTGTATTGTGTGATTGCAAGGTTGGTCGGGCAATCCAAAATCTCGTTAAAGGTCTCCCAATATCTGGATTTGTATGCCTTCAATTTGTCGCTCGGTTCCATCTTGACACTCAGGAGGTGATCAACTTCCTTTGGTGTTTTGGTGTTGGTTTTGAAGCGCGTCACAAAGGCTTCGGCCAACTGCTGCCACCTTTCAATGCTCCCCTCCGGCAGCCTCTCAAACCATTTCAAACCCAGCTCGCCCAAACTCGACGGGAAGATCAAGCACATAAGAGCGTCATTCCGTCTATGTCCGGCCATGACCTGTCAGAAATGACTTACATGCATATACGGGTCGGTTTTTCTGTCATAGAGCGTGAACTTTGGCTGGTGAAAGCCAGCCGGAAGCGGTGCGGTCTCAATATCCACGGAGAATGGAGTGGCACTCAGCCTTGCCAAGTTTGTATCTACAAGGAGTGGCGCAGCTGGGCGGAGTAGAGGCATTCCGACCTCCTCGCTGGCGTGAACCCTATAGGATAGCCGCTGGAACGCCGGCACCCTTTGAGCCTCCCGCCGGCGAGCCTGTTCCTTCAAAACTGCCCGCAAATCTTCTTAATGAGCAAAATAAGAATACCTCGACGTCGTCGCCGGACGTGAGGGTCGGTAGGTACTGTCTTGCGTGCTGGATTTCTTTTCGTGTGCGTCGGAATCTCCAACCTTGTAACTTCTGGTGATTGAGATGGACGGTGTACGCCGCTGGCTCTGACTGCTTGAACGGCGGGGTTGGGTGCGCTCACTGTGGTCTCCCTCTCCAGCTACACCCTTTCCTTTGACATGCCGCTTCAGCTCCTCCATCTCCGCCGCCATTCGCCGAATGGCGGCATCCTGGTTCCTTAGCTTGTGTTCCAGACGTTTGGCATGTGATTCTCTCCGCCGCCGATGACCGTCTGGACTCCGTGAATGACCATAACTTCTTCTGCGCTTATCCCGCGCATCTCTTGAATGTCCTCCTGGAGAAATCTCCAAGTTCGCCATCGGAGGAATGATGGGGGGATGTCCTTCTCTCCGTCTGCCTGACTCTGGGGTAACTCCGTTGACGGCGGATAGCGGAATCTCCTCGATGTTCGCTATAGATGGCGATCAGATGAGCTTGGAAGACAAGGTTTTGTCTGTCGGTTTCCCACAGACGGCGCCAATTGTGCGGGAAGCAAATATCCAGGCGAGCCCGCACTCCTTGCTTCCGAGCTCCGTTTCTATCCGATCACCTGCGTGCACAACAGTGGTGAGCTACCCGGCGGTGTGTGGTCGAAAAACCCCTCCGACGATCAAGTTAGCACACACCTGAGGATAGAGAGAATGAGAAGTGAGTGAAGTGTAAGTATTTCTCTTACCAAATATTCGTCCAAGCATGGGGGGCACAGACTTGCTTATATACCTTCTGTGCCCCAAATCTACTCCCAGTGATCTCTCGACACGTGGTTCTGCTATCCCATCTGTCAGCACAAATCTTGCTGAACATCACCTAACCCGACTGCCAGCCCATTCTACCAGGAGCTCGGCAGCCGGGCTGAATCTTCTCGGCTGTCGACGGCCATGCTGTGTTCCATGCCCGATTGCTCCAAGAACTAAAATCCTTTCCAGCCATGCTCGGCAGCATTCCGGCAGAGCCGACCTTCAGAATGGTCGTGCCGGTCAACCAAAGGCCATCCAGCCGGGCTTCTGGCACAAGCTTCTCGACCGGGCTAACGGTGCGCGTCATCGACCGAGCAATGCGTTTACGCGGTTATCACCTGCGCAGATCCAAGTGGCTTGGTCCATCTCTGAGCAGCCCCAACTCCGGGCAAATCCAAAGTTATCGCGGCCCAATGCACTACTGGGCCTCCAATTTGCTCTGCCTCTAACTCGGCCCATAACCGGCTCATAATTCTCCCTCTCAAGAGGGATGAGAGAGATGACACAGATCTAGGATGAGATTTGGGATGAGAGATATGCAAGGCAAGGGTGAGAGTAATCTTTAATGAGAGAGATCTGCTGACAGCTTTTGTTTCAATGGTTTTTGGCTTCGAATAAAGGGAGACAGAAAACGGGGAATGAGGAGAGAGAAAATATTGATATATTATATTATATTTGACTCACTGTGAAGAGAAGAAAATTTAGAAATTTGGATTTTTGGGGCGGTTGAGCCACAAGAGATTCCAGCTACGAATCTTTTTTCAAAAATTAATATGAGAGAGAGATAGAAATTTTGATAAACACAATAAATGAGGTAGTAATTTGTTTAGTGGGCACATTAATGATGGGATTAGTCCCCTTTAATTGAGTATTTCACTTCCAATTGGGGTCTCCACAAAGTGATTTGTATTCTCTTTCCTGATCATCACCTAACAAAAATTTTATTAATCTGGATCAACTTGAATCTTTTAATGTCAAATATTTGGAATATTGTGAAGAAAAAAAAAAATCTGAATTTGAGGGTGAAAAACTTTAGTCTTGTACAAATTAAGGTAAATTACATTCAGCTCCTCTGAAATTTAAAAAGAATATAATTAGTCTTATATTCTATAAAACCTTTTAAAAATTAAGATTTTAATTGAAAATTTAAAAATTTAAAAGTTCAATTTATTACAAGAGTTTAACGTTAATACAAGTTTTATTTGAGGTAGGTTATTAGCATGTTAGCAAATTAGATCAAGGGACTTACCTATGTCCAGATAGGTGGACTTATTGTTTCATAAGTCTTGTGAGAATTAATGACATTTTTTATCAAACACTATTAAAAAAAGTCACTAATTGTTAATTTTCAATGACTGTTTGAAAATTTTGTCATAAAAAATGTCACCAATTGTAAGTTTAGCGACAGTTAAAAAAATCGTCACAAAAAAATCACTAATTTTTAACTTTCAGCGACAGTTTGAAAAATTCATCACAGAAAAACGTCACTAATTGTAATTTTTAGCGACAATTTATAAAAATTGTGATAAAAAAGTCACTAATTTTCAATTTTTAGTAACATGCAAAAAATGTCACAAAAAATTATTTTTAGGGACAATTTTACTAGGACTTAATTTCAATAGAATTCTATGCAAATTAAATCCAATTATTATGACCTATTGATAGTTTATCCATTATGTAACTCAACAATCCACATTTGTCCCGTTAGGAATTTGTAATACACATATAAGTGTTTCAAGGATCAAATTTTTTGGTCTCTAAATTAAAAATTTTGTTGCAAAAAAATTAAAAGACTAATTCTTAACATCATTAGAGTCGTCACTAAAAGCCTGTCTAGAAAAGTATATATATATAAATGACATTTAGCAACAACATTTTAAAATGTTGCTAATAAATGAATTTTTATGGACAAAATAATTTCTTTCAAAAAAATTTACTCACTGGGGCAAAAAATTTAATCCCAAAAGGATAATAATTCATCACAAAATGTTCAATTTCATCACTGAAAATACAATGACATTTTTGGCAACTAAGAAATTTCATTCTTAAAAAGTATTTTTATTCCTAAATTTTGTCTCTAAAATCTTAATTTATTGTGAATGAACAAACACAAAAGAAAAATAAATTACACGAAAAATATAATATTTACGTACTTCCCCCCAAAATACTCTTATTTCAAAAAAATTAAATTGTTACAAGTGTAAAAATAGGAAAATACTTTTAAACTAAAAAATATTTAAAAATAAAAAAATAAAATAATTAGTGTCCAGGATCCATACCATCCCAACATCTTCATAATTTGAACCTCAAACATCCCTTTAAAAGTATGGAGATACAATCACTCAAGTTACAAAAAATATAAAAGTTTGAAAACAACAAACTAATATCATGAAAATATTTGAGACTTTTAGTCAAATTTTTATAATTTTATTTATAATAATGTGGTATAATAAGTGTCAATGTCTTACACTCAATCATGTAAGGTCCTACTTTCTTATCACACCATTATAAGTATATTTGGAATCTCAAATATGAGTTTATAGCATTACTTTAGCTTATTTTGACATCTGGATTAAAAGTTGACTTTTTAATTTTTTTTTGACTTTTTTAAGTAACACCATATCTCTTTACTTTTTTTGCACTTTTTTTTTTAAAAAAAAATCAAAAAATTAGCTTTTAATATACTTTCCAAATTGAATAATGATATATGCACCAATTATTATATCAATTAGTATACTAACAGATGATGTAACATAATTTAAAATATTTTATGTATTTATAATTTATATAATAAGTGAGATAAATAATAATATCATAATATATATTAATATACTAATTGATATATTAATTAACACATATATTACCGTTCCAAATTAGGCTTATGGCAAACCAAATTAGGGTGAAGTCAACATGAAATAAACATTGGCTCAACCATCTGAATCTGAACCCATTTATTTCAGTACGACCGAACAGGTGGGTGAGTCTAGATTAAATGTCCCCCTCAATCAAATATGAGAATAGAGAATTCAGTTTTTTTTTTTTTTAATTTACTCTTCCAAAAAAAAAAAAAAAAAAAGAAAAGAAAGTTATGTTTAATTAACTATAGTCATGTTTTTGTTGCTAGCGAGAAAAAGAGGAATATAAGAAAAATAAAATTATTTATGCATATTTATCTTTTATAAATAGTTAAACTAAAACAAAAGATTGTCACTTAATTATTATTTTTTTTTTGGTCCTTACAAGAAATCTAGCTTCTAAATAAAATTGACTTCATGAATTAAAATGGTTTTGTTAATGACCTTAGAATTTTTTTAAGAAATAAAAAATAATAAAATATATATAATTTTAATACATCTTTCACATATTCTCAAATACTTTTATATATTTTATTTATATTTTTTTAATACTAACAACTGCGTTACATCTAGGGATGACAAATTGAATTCGGCCCGACGGGGACTCAATCCCCTATCCCGATTTGAGCGATTTTTCTCCAAAAAATATCCCCAATAGGGCGGGAATAGTATTTAAAAATCAATTCCTGATTAGTTTCGAGTCAGGGATGAAGACAAGTGTCCCAGCCCTGTACCTCGTCCGTCCTTGTCCCTATCCCCGTTTGTCTCCAAAGTAAAATTACTATTTTACCCCTATAGATATATATAAACCAAATCCCCATCTCACTTCTCTTTGTCTCAGACTGCATCTCTCATCTCTCTCTCCCTCACTCACTCAGATTTCTCTCTCTTATTTTCTCACTTCTTATCATCGTCATCATTATCATCCAGAATAGATCTGAATAGATCCGTCAATCCTCCACCACCACTGCCTCCGCCACCATGGCTTCTTTTTCGACTCCCTAACGTCGTCGCCTCACTCTCACATCCGCTGAAAAAGTGGCCGCAAACGACAATCTGCCCAAGCAGATCTTCATTCGATAACCTCTGAAGCCACTCATCTCTTCTTTTTGGCCTAGTGCTGATTCTGTACACACTCTCTACTATGTGTGTGTGTATTATGTATATATATATATATATATATGTGTGTGTGTGTGTATATATACTAGTTCTATCTTGATTGTATATATGTGTGTGTGTGTGTGTGTGTGTGTGTGTGTGTGTGTTTGTGTATGTGTGTATAAAATGAACAAATCTATTGTTGTTGATGAACAAATCTTTTTTTTTAAGTTGTTGATGATTGTTGTTCTTGTGTGTGTGTTTAACAGATCTGTTAGGAATTTTTCGGGGTCAGGAAAATTCGATCCCCATTAGGGGTAGGGGCGGGGGTGAAGGCGGGGGTGAGGGAAGTGATTGATTCCCTACCGGGGATTGAGGGCAGAAACAGAAATTTCTTTTACCTTTGAAAATCAAAGACGGGAAGTGTCATCTTCGATCCCGTCCCGATCTGCTGCCATTCTAAGTACACGTTATATATATGGGGAACTTATCAGTAAGTCTCATATACAAAGTTCAAAACTCATCTAATCCCAAAATAAAATACTTGCACCAATTAGTCCTACATATTTTTAATCGTTACCAAAAACTCCTTTTTTTTTTTTTTAGAAAAAAATTTACAGACGCTGTTATATCCCATTATCATCAGACTTCCGTCAGACGGTCGCCGGAGACTCACCGGAATGTTCAACATCATCGAGAAGTCATCGGAGTATCGCTAGAAAGTCACCGAAGTATCGTCAGAAAGTCGCCAAAAGTTCACCGGACTGTTATGAACGCCAATGAAAGTCACCGGTATGTCCAGAACGTTCGCTGGACGTTAAGAATATCATTGAAGACTCACCAAAAAGTCCAGAATATTGCCCAAAAAAAAAATAGATGGAGAAATTAGAGCGAAAAAACATAGCAAAATGTGCTAAATATTGATAAACTAAAAGGAAAAAAATGTAACGACAAAAAACAGCAACAATGGGAAAAACATATGTTATTTTTCAATTTTTGTAGGGTTTAAGCAAAAAATTTCAAATATTAATCAAACTGAAAAAGCAAGTTTTGAAGCTGTAAAATATTACAGTTTCAAAGCAAAAATCTATTAAGTATTTATCTTTATTAATCAAATTGAAAAAAATGTTATGAAACTGCAAAATTTTACAGTTTTAAAGAATGTTATGAAACTGTAAAATTTTATAGTTCTAAAAAATGTTATAAAATTGTAAAATTTTACAGTTTTAAACCATGATTCATTCCAGCACCAAAAAAAAATGAAACTGCAAAATTTTACGGTTTTCACTGTCTGTAACTAATACTCGGAAATAACTTATTCAGAATTTGAAAAATTTCTCCATTAAAACAGAAAAATAGACTTGTGTAACAGAGAAAATGTAGAAAAATTGAGAAATCAAAGGAAATAATAGATATAGGAATAATATTGTACTCCAGCAACTATTTTTAGTTTTGATCTAGTCGAATCTCATATAGATCTACTTATTAGATTTGAGTAGATCTACTCATCTTCTTCGTCGTCAGTAAGGATGAAGTCACGAGTTAATATCGATGGTTAGTGGTTGCCAGTGAACTCCAATCAATAGTGGTCGTTGATCACTGGTGACTATATATTAGAAAGAGAAAGAGAATAAGAAAGGTGTGATCATCGGTCGTCGTCCATGACAAAGAAAATGAGAGAAAAATACAGAAAAAAGAGAGAGAAAAACGTAAAGATAAGACAAAAAATAAAGAGACAAAGAAAGAGAAGAAAAGTGAGGCTGTGTTTGGTTGTGCTTTTGAAATGTGATTCTACATGCTAGTTTCAGCTCCATGTTTGGTAAGAGTTCTGGAATTAATTTTCCAAAATTCTGCCGAAAGCTCTGTTCATTTTGCGCGTTTCTTGTATTTTTTTTGGCCAGGGAAAGACCGCTCGGTCGTCCCTAGGGACTACCACCCGGACGTCCTTGGGGACATCCACCCGGATGTCCTCTGTTGTACAATTTTTTTTTTTTTTTGCAGTTGATTTATATAATTGGGAAAAATATTTTATGAAATTTTTTTAATTTTTAATGTGCTTTAAAATAATTTTGAGTTGTATGTTTAGTTAGGAGTTGTAAATTTTTGTATCACATATCAAATATCACATCAACAATTCCCCACTCAAATCAAACATCTTTTCCAAAATTATTTTCAAAATTTTTTACCAAACAAATTTTCTACACTCAAATCATAATTCTACAACACACAAACTCAAAATACAACTTATACTCTCAAATCACATTTACAAAACACAACCAAACGCAACCTAAGATTTTTAAGTCTCCTTAAAAAATTATTAAATTAAATAATCAGCAATGATAGAGACCCCCTTTGTGGAGGACCTCCACAACCCCCTTTGTGATCCACACCATTCATGATGTGGACCCTACACATACATGAGTGGGCCCCACACATCATGAATGGTGTAGATCAGTAAGGGGGTTATGGGGGTCCTCCACAAAGGGGGTCTGACTCATTTTTCTTAAATAATATACACATCTTTCAAACATAATGAATAATTTTCCCTATATATATATAGAGCCGTGCTACCGACTCCTAATAGGGCGACCTCCATTGACAACCTCAATGAGGCGTTGCCTCCCCATTGATTGAAAAAAAATAATAATAATAATAACAATTTTTTTTTTTACACCAATCACACGCGACCGGCCAGTAGCCCACTGTGGGTCGGAGGCTTTTTCCATGTATATATTCGGGCGCACAAGGCAAAGGTCTTGGCCAGTGGCTCAAATTGATGGCATGTATTTAATAGATGGGCACTGGACTCATGTCATGATGGTCACAAACAAGAGACCTTATATAGCTAGGTATCATGATTGACCTATGACTAATAGAAGAAAGTATTTCATAGCCTTTGATTTTATTTTGGGATCATAATTCTAATAAAAAAAATGTTAAATTTATAACTAAACACTCAATTATTATTTTTTTAAATTAATAATAAAATTCTTTTTAAAACTCTATTTTTTTAAAAAATTATTTGTTTTTATTTTTTTTGAAAAAATATGTTTTTCAGATTTTTTTTTTCTTTTTTTCTTTTATTATTTTTTTAAAAAATATTTTGTTATATTTTAAGGGTAGATTACAAATACATCTCTTAAAATTTGCTTAAAATATGAATTGTCTCCTATAATTTGAAAAATTACAAATATCTCCCTATTATAATTTTTTTAACAGAATTAATTAAAAAAGTGAAATTTCTAACTGTTCACCTATACAATAAAATTATCTAAATTATTAATTGAAATAAAATTTTTACATTATTAGAAACTGTTAATTAACTTGATAATTTATTAATAAAATGACCTATTTGTTATAAAATTAAAAACCTTAGGAGGTGTTAATCATATTATTTAATTTTGATGATGTCTAAAATATTATTTGTAACAATTTGGATTTTTTTAATATACATATTATTTGACACAAAATATTATCTTTTTCAAAATATATATATTTGTTAAATATTATAATAAAAATATTTTTGAAAACTTTACTGTTCACTTTTTGAAAATTTAGGTTGATCACTATTCACTTTTTGACAAAATAAAAATAATTTTGAAAACTTTACTATTCACTTTTTGAAAATTTAGGCTGATCACTATTCACTTTTTGACAAAATTAAAATTGATTAAAATGATTGATTGGTTGTATTATCTTGACAAATATGATATTAATGAGTTGTCTTCTTTTGACAAAAGTGATATATCCAAATGTGTAGTGGTAGAATATATTTAGTTTAAAATCTCTACAACATATACAATATTTTAAAGATGACATACATTTTCAGATCCATCATAAATATCATTTAAAGAGATTTTTCTGTATGCAAATATTTGATTAGAACATTATATATATATTGCATATAATATAAATAGAATACATCACGTGCGCTATTAAATTTTTTTTTACATTACATTGATTATATCATATTATAATCAAACAAGAAGAAAAAGATGGAGTTATATATATATATATATGTATATATATATATATATATTATAAACTAGATGGAGAAAATTATTTGTTTGTTTGAAAGTTGTGAATTTTGTATTAAATTGTCTACAAAAATGGTGGCTCCATGTTTGAAAAAAATCAGTCTTATTTTTTATCTTTTGCTGACTATTCAATATCAAGGAGTGTGCTTATGTAAGCGATGACATCAAGAGTATGCTTATGTAAGTCATGACATCAGGAGCATGCTTATTTAAGCCATGACGTTAGGAGCGTGCTTATGTAAGCCATGACGTCAGCAAGGAGCGTCCAACGGGTATATTTTTGTGTATAAATAGAAGTGTTGGATGTGGAGAAAAACCAAGAACTTGAAGAGAAAATTTTCTGTGAACTTCAAATTGTATTCTTCTCTTTCACTTTCAGATCTAAGTCTAGCTTTTGTTCTTACACTTTCATATCTACTCTTTGTGAGAGAATTATTGTAAAAGTGGGTTCAATTACCACTTATTCTTATTCCTTATTTTTGTGAGAGATTTTGTAAGGGTAAGACATTTATTGTTGAGTGAGGCTCAATAGATAAGAGTAAGTCCTGTGCCAAATTCACAAGCTTGGTGGTGTATTTATTCAATTGATAGTAAAGAAATTCTCAAGGAGGTTCCTTGGGGAGTGGACGTAGGCCTGGCGTGCCGAACCACTATAAATCGCAGTGTTTGATTTTCTCTCTCTATCTCTTCTACTTTTATATTGATAATTATTATTCTGTTTGTTTTTATTTATTCAAATTCTGAATATTGTGTTATATTTAATATTGTGAAATTTTTAATAATCCAATTCACCCCCCCTCTTGGGTTGCCTAACTGGGATAACAGGAGGCATAATGTAATTTCTAAAATTACAGGGGTAATTTATAATTTAAGTAAATCTCAAGGTATGTGTTTATAATTAACCTTTTTTTAGCATTGGCCAAATAATTTATTATAATTTGGATATATATAGGTGATCCAAATTTTTTTTTAAAAATTAACGAAAAATAAATATTAAAAAAATAAAATAAAAAGGAAAATATTTAAAATAAAAATTATATATTTAAAACAAAAGAATAACTTTTTAAATATTTAAAATATTTTAAAAAAATACAACACACAAATGTAGTAAATACAACACACATTAAAAAATACAATAAAAAATATTTACCCTAAAAACATAAAATTAAGAAAGTATTTAAACATTCATAAAATAATAATAATAATAATAATAAAAAAAATTAAAAAATTCAAAACTAAAAATTCTTTTCGAAACTCAGAACTAAATAAGTTTTCTTTTTCAAAATTCTTTTAAAAAATTTATCTTTAAAAAATATAACCCTACACTTAAATCATTATTCTAAAACTAAACCAAATGAAACTCCATGATATGATATATTTTTTTATGCATTAGTTGTTATATTGTAAAACATAAGATTAGACTATTATGTTATCCAATACTCAATATCTTGAGTCAAGCTAATAGGCCATGTTTGTTTTAACTCCCATGGAAGTTGGATTCATAATCTTGTGGATCTCACGAATGAAAAGCATGTTCTAGTAATTAGTTAAAAAGTCAAGTCTTATGGAATTCTTAATAGGGTTGTGCTTTCTTGGGTCCATGATCGAATTGAAGGATGTTGTTGGATTCGTGGAGGCTCACCATAAGTCCCGTTTTAATAATCTAAACTCTTCAATGTATAGAACTCGTTGGCCATGTTTGATTCACAACACTAATAGTGAGGTATTAATAATCCTATTAAATTAGTGTGGTATTAGTTATCCCACCCCTACCCCATTACTAATAATCCTACAAATTTGTTGGATTAATTATCCATTGGATTAATAATCCTAAACTAAAATGTCAAAACAAACATAGGATGATTGGGCCCACGGATTAATAATCCCAATCCTATGCTTTAATCCTTCCAATCAAACATGCCAGTTAAGTATTATATTTTTATAAGAAATTACGTTGATCGAATATTAATAGATATGTGATCAAATTAATTTTATATTAAAGAAATGGGGTGATCAAGTTGGAAGTACCAATCTCACGGAGGAACTGAAATTGGAGGGAAAAAGACTATTTGTTATTTACTTAATATAAATAATAAAATCTGCTTGTTACATGATAAGGATTGTACATAATTTTATAAATTTAATTTTAACTAATTAATATACAAATAAATATAATTCATCTTACATTTTCAATCTAATAATATATTACCACACTATTAATTCTAACACTCAATCACAACATATTGATAATCACATCAAATTAATTCTAACAAACAAACATGGTAAAATAACTTCTCAAATTCTACATTTGTCACATAACAAATGGTATAACGTATCAATTATATAAAATATTTTCTCTTGTCAATTTTAAAAACCCATGTCATGTAACTTTGAATATATTGAGGACAAATTTTGTGCCCATATGGACACCCCAAAATAAACTACATTAGAGACTTGCTCAAGGTTGTATCATTTTCCCCACAAATATGCCCTATATTCTTCATTACTTGGCAAAAACAAAAAATAAACATAAATTACTACTTTTTGCTATGTTTCCCATCATGCAGTAAGCGAACGTGTTCTTGCCTTTAAAAAAAAATAAAAGTAAAAAATTTTAATTTATACAAAAAAAAAAAAAAAAAAAAAAAACAAACAAACAAACAAACTTGCATACCACATGAAGTTAAAAAAGATAAAGGAACTTGCAACCTTTTATTTTATTTTTTTAAACTTGAGACAGTCCTTATCTATTTTACCTTTTCATTTGAGTTGGTTCATGGTTCACAAATCCTGATAGATTTTGGTTCCAAAACAAGATCATGTTCATGCATGAGTGCTTTACATAGTAGATATTGTGTTTGAGTCAGAACAATTTAAAATAATTGATATTTTTATATTGATACAAATAGTGTAAACAGTGATGAAGTTAGGTAATAAAATCAGAAAAGATACTTATTAATTATAATATTAAAAATTTTTATAAAAATATTTTACATAAATTTTTACATAGACTTTGAGGAAAATCAAAAAAATAATGTCATTTGTAATCAGTGTATTATGAACAATATAAAAAAAGTCATGGATATAAGTTTTAAAATAAATTATATAATGCTAGAGTAATTTTTTTAATATAAAATTTGAGTAAAAATTCAATATAATGGTAATACCACGTCATTATTGATATGTGATATCATCAACCAATAATAAAGAAATACATAGAGGGTGAACCTCACATGTTAAATGTAATTAACAATGCAATAAATTCTAAATCTTTATAGTGAAATTAATTGTATTTGTATATCAATAATGATAGGTATCACCATTACATTAAATTTTTTCATTTTTAATCAAAATAACTATTATTATTATTATATTTTTAAAAATATCATTAACATTTCACTTTAAATAATATTTTTATAATTTTTTATTTAAATATTTTCTTTTTGTTTGTTAAAATTTTTTTTTAAAAAAACGAAAACCTATGGGGCATGGCATGGGACCCCCTAACCCCTCCATACCTCCGTCCCTATGTAAGTAAAATTGTCTCATAACATAAACCCACACAAAAAATATTCACCTTACTTGTTTCTACTTTTTAAAAAATATTTTTTTAAAATTTTTATTTTCTTATTTTTCGTATTTTTTTGTTTTTATTGAATTTTTTTAATATTTTAAGTAATTTTTTTACTTTTTAGATAAATATATCTAAAAAGTAAAAAAATTGTAAAAAAAATCTTTTAAAAATTCACTAAATACCAAAAATACAAAAAAATACAAGAATTCAGTACATTTTTTATATTTTTATGTATATATTAATTTTTTAAAATATTTTTTCATAAATTTTTTAATTTTTAGATACATCTAAGTAAGGTGCATCTAAAAAAGTAAAAAAAATGTTTAAAATTTAAAAAATATTCACTAAAAACAAAAAAACACGAAAACTAAAAAAGTCAATTTTCAAAAAATTTAATCCAAAAAACTCAAACCAAACACACTAAATTGTTTTAAATTATTCCAATTAAAATGTAATTTTTTCAAATTTAATTATATTTATATATCAATAATGATAGATATCACCGTTACATTAAATTTTTTCATAAAATTTCGGCATATAATAATATGACTTATTGTAATTTTTTCATTTTTAATCAAAACAATCATTATTGTTATCATATTTTTAAAAATGTCATTAACATTTCACTCTAAATAATATTTTTATAATTTTTTATTTAAATATTTTCTTTTTGTTTGTTAAATTTTTTTTAAAAAAAATCGAAAACCTATGGGGCATGGCATGGGACCCCCTAACCCCTCCATACCTCCGTCCCTATGTATAGCGATCCCGATTTTCCCTTCCTTTGTATACTGTATTCCAGACTTGGTTCCGTGGACTTGTTGTATCATTATCACTTCTAGCCTTTGCTTTTGTATTTGAGTCTTGGGTTGTGTTGGACAGGTTTGAAATAGGTTGGTTCCACTTTGAAACAAAAAAAGTGATGCCCAGATTTTGGCCTTCACGCTCGAGCGGAAGTTTTAACGCTTGAGCGGGCTCTTAGATGTTGCTTCTCTGCTCGAGCGGGAGTTTGGGCGCTCGAGCGTGATTTTCCATCTCCCAGTACTTTGCTCTGCAGTTCGTCCGCTCCAGCGGTAGTTTTTTTCGCTCGAGCGTGATCCCTTGATTTTGTCCTTCCGCTCGAGCGGAGAGTTTGACGCTCGAGCGGGTACCATCGCCTGCAAAACTTCTGGAAGTGTGCAATCGACGCTCAAGCGGCTCTTTTTACGATCGAGCGTGAGTCTGTGTCTGACGCTCGAGCGGGGATTTCCACGCTCGAGCGGAGAGTCGACTATATCAGTCCGAGATTTCACTTTTGGATCACTTTTTGACCTACTTCTTTTCTCTTAACTCTTAAAAACCGCCACTTGAGAGTTTCTCTCTCTACTCTTACCTGCTCTCTAAGATTTGATCTATTTCCGGTAGTCTTCTACCCTAGTCCCTTTGGAAGAAAGGTAAAGCTTCGCGAGAGCTTTCTTTTAATCTGAAAAAGAGAGGATTTGGAGCACTTTGGACTTTCATCATCTTCTCCATTCGAGTTCTTCACTTCAAGGTAGGGATTTCCTACTCCATATTATAAGTTTTGTTCTAAGTTTTGGTATTTTGATATGTTTGGGGTTGTTTGGTAATTTTGGAAAAACCCTAGTTGTTGTAATAAATTAATTTATATAATTAATTTAGGAAAAATTGGGGAATTTAGTTGAGTTCATGGAATTAATGAATTTATTGATTAGATGGTGTAGTTGGTTAGTTTAATCACTCACCTATGAAAATGTTGGAATTATGTTGGTTGATACATTTATTTCCTGTTTAGAAATAACTGTTCTGGGCTATCGGTGGAGGATAGTCGTGATTGGTGTAGACATTGCATGTGGATTAGGGAAAACTGAAACTAATCACATTGGTTAAGTCATTGATTTAGACTGTTGAATTAATACAGAAAATACATGTATTGATTGTGTGTTGTATATGACAAGTGTTTAATACATTGTACATGCATATTGTTTGGGAGGAGATAGGGGATGTACTCCACGGTTTGGGAGGAGATAGGAGATGGACTCCTAAACCGGATATTGTTTGGGAGGAGATAGGGGATGGACTCCATTAGCACCGCTAATATGTGTGCTTATTGATTTATGGAAGTATTTTTATATGTGGTTGATGCAGCACTAAAATGTGTATCAAATGGGAAGTATGGAAGTGTTTTGGTATGAGCCTTTGTCTCATTTGTTTTGTTGATGTAATATATAATTCACTGTTATAGTTTGGCCAGGGTCTGAGCCATATTGGTATAGGTGGAAGGTGAAACTTGTTATGAAACTATATGTTAATGAAATGGATGTTTGGGTTAACCATCTATTGAATGCGATTACTTTATTCAATGCTTATATGTGGTTTAGTATATTTCTACTGGGCTGTGGCTCACCCTATACGGGAACATCATTTTCAGGTTCAGGTGATAAGTTACCTCCAAGGACTTAGCTTGGAAGGAATTGGAGTTGAAGACTCTGTTTAGTTTAGTTGTTATTTATTTTATTTGATATTACATGTAAACACTCAAGCCAAGGGCTTAATTTGTAGTTGAGTTAGTACTCACATTTTGTGTCCAAGTGTTGGCTTGGAAAGATGTAAGCCCGTAGGGCATTTACTTTTGCTGTTACATGTAATGCTTTTCAATAAGAATACTCTGATGAATGGTATAATGGTTGGTTTTCTTTTATTAATGCATGTCAATGTTATATATATTATGGGTTTATTTTGAGGGCGTTACAACTTGGTATCAGAGCCTACCGGGTTCGAATACTTTGGGTACGTGGGAAGTGATTAGTATCACAATGGGTTCGTTTCGTTAGTGTACTGTTATATGCTTATATGATAACATGTTTATGTGACTATGTGGGTATGGAATGTAGTTTCTAGGATACTGATTGGAACCTTGAGTTTCTAGTAGTCTTGTTGGAAAGGCACTTGATCAATGCTGCTTCCAACCGGAACTATGGTAACGCTTTGGGACTGTCATTATCCAGGAATGAAATTCATAGGTGCTTATGTGATTATGTGCTTATGTGGAATGAATTACTGTTTTCCAATGCATTAGGACGCTAGTGTTATAGTTTCGGCACATTTATTAATGTGCTAACGTCTTGTTTACCTTTATTAGGATGTCAGGACGAGGACGAGGACGTGGTAGGCGTGGTAGGCAGGATAGGCAGGAAGTGCCTATGCCGGAGGAGATTCCGGAGCAGCAGGAAGGAGTTGGCCAGGCTAATGTGGCCGAGCCAATAGGCCAGCAGGCTATGGGCGCTTTGGCCCGAGAGATAGCAGGGGCATTCAGGGAGTCGGTTGGTATTCTTAGGGCTGAGAATCAAGCCCAGGTTGTTGCTGCGGATGCAGGACCTTCTTTTCTGAAGAGGGAGTTCTTCCGGTCTAACCCGGATGAATTTGTGGGTGATCCTAAAGAGCCACTTAAGGCAGATGAATGGCTTGAACAGATAACGAAGACGTTTGAGATGCTTGGCATCGAAGACGAGGGGTTGAAAGTGACTTGGCATCGTTCCAGCTGAAGGGGGATGCGGGTCAGTGGTGGAAGTTCACAAAGGGTCGTATAGGGGGTACGTGAGAGGCTTTTGTAAATGCTTTCCAGGAGAAGTTTTTATCTCCAGCTGTTAGAGAAAAGCTGAGAGACCAGTTCTGTCAGCTTAAGCAGTCGAGTTCTTCAGTGGCCGAGTTTGAGGCTGCATTTACTAGTTTATCCAGGTTTGCACCTGAGTTGGTGGCGTCTGAGGAACGCCGTTGTATTGAGTTTGAGAAGAAGTTGAGGCGTGGCCTCAAGCTGAGAGTTGGAGGAACTATGATTCGGGATTATGGGCGTATGGTTGATGCTGCAGCCCATATGGAGATCATGATGTAGGAAGAGGAGGAAGGGCAGAAAGGTTCCAAGAGGAGTCAGGATGGCCAGAGTGATGGAAGGAGACAGAGAGGTTTCACTCCTCAACAGTCTCAGAGTAGCTTTTCTAGATCGACTTTTCCAGTGCCAAGTGCAGGTTCTGGGAAAGGCAGTCAAGGAGACATTACCTGTTTCAAGTGTGGCCAACTGGGCCACAAGTCTCCAGTTTGCCCGCAGAGGGGAGGAGTACAGAGAGCAGCATCTTCTTCGGCTCGATCTCAGAGCCAAAGTCAGGGTAGAGGCCAGCCACTCTCTTGTTTTCAGTGCGGTCAGGCAGGGCACATGAAGAGGTTTTGCCCGCAGTTGAATGGCACATCTGATGCATCTGGTTTAAGGCAGATTCATAGTCATCAGCCAGCTCAGTCGGTTCAGGCCTCGAGGGCTAATTAGGGGGCTTCATCGTCCCAGTCTGTGCAGCAGTCTTATGCTCCTAGGGGTGAGCAGGTTGATCAGAGACCATCTGGGCGCGTGTATGCTGTTACCGCGCAGGATCTTGTACCAGCTCCATCGGTTATGAGAGGTACCTTCTTGTTTTGCAATTCGGTTGCTAGTGTTTTGATTGATACGGGTGCATCTCATTCCTTTGTATCTGCTGCACTTGCATCTGTTTTGGAGTTGGAGTTAGCACAGTTAGCATCTCCTATTTGTGTAGTGTCACCTTTTGGGGGTGAATTGATCTTGAAACAAGGTGTTAGGGGTTGTGATATAGAGGTCGCCGATCATAGGCTTCCGTTTACTTTTGTAGTTATGCCCATGAAGGGCTTTGATGTTATTTTGGGTATGGACTGGTTATCGTCATACCGGACAATTATCGATTGCTACTGCCAGAGGGTCACACTATGTACCTTAAGCGGGGAGTGTTTTCATTTTCTGGGAGACCGGGTTGGTAGTGTTTTGCCACCGGGGTATGATCCGCGAGGGCGGGGTGAGCTTAGTGGCCTACTTGCTAGCATTGAGAGTGGTGAGTGCGATGAGACCCAGATTGTGTTACCAAGGGTGGTTTGTGAGTACTCAGACGTCTTTCCAGTGGATCTTGTTAGTTTGCCACCGCATCGAGAGATTGAGTTCTCTATTGATCTAGTGCCCGGCATGACACCGATTTCTATGGTACCTTATCGTTTTGCCCTAGCCAAGTTAGTTGAGTTGAAGATTCAGCTTCAGGAGTTGCTAGATAAGGGCTATATTCGTCCTAGTGTTTCATCGTGGGGAGCACCGGCCCTCTTTGCTAAAAAGAAAGGTGGTGCTTTGAGACTCTGTATAGATTACCGGAAGTTGAATCGGGCTACGGTTAAGAATAAGTACCTTATGCCACGTATAGATGATCTATTCGATCAGTTGAAGGGTTCCCGTTGTTTCTCTAAAATAGACTTAAGATCGAGTTACCACCAGTTGAGAGTCAGAGAGGAGGACATTCCGAAGACGGCATTCCGTACGCGGTATGGCCATTATGAGTTCCTGGTGATGCCTTTTGGGCTCACCAATGCACCGGCAGTCTTTATGGACTTGATGAACCGGATCTTCCGGGAATTCTTGGATCGTTTCATGGTCGTTTTCGTAGACGACATTCTCATTTATTCACCTTCAGAGGAGGAGCACGAGGAACACTTGAGAGTGGTGCTTGAATTACTTAGAGCCCATCAGCTTTATGCTAAGTTTGGGAAGTGTGAGTTCTGGCTAGAAGAGGTGAAGTTCTTAGGTCATGTGGTTTCTAGGGAAGGGGTGTCTGTTGATACATCCAAGACGGAGGCAGTGCAAGATTGGGCACAGCCTAAGAGTGTGTTTGAGATCCGCAGTTTTCTGGGATTAGCTGGGTATTACCGCCGGTTTGTGAAGGATTTCTCCAAGTTAGCTTCACCGTTAACTAGATTGACTCGGAAGGGAGTCAAATTTGTATGGAGTAAGACTTGTGAAAAGTCGTTCCAGGAGTTGAAAGCTAGACTGACCACTGCTCCGGTCTTGATTATTCCGGAGAGAGGGTTAGGTTATGCAGTCTATTGTGACGCCTCACGAGAGGGTCTGGGTTGTGTGTTAATGCAAGAGGGGAAAGTGGTTGCCTATGGCTCACGTTAGTTGAAAATACATGAGAAAAATTACCCTACGCATGATCTTGAGTTAGCAGCTGTGATCTTTGCCTTGAAGATTTGGAGGCATTATCTTTATGGTGAGAGGTTCGAGGTATTCTCGGATCATAAGAGTCTGAAATATCTGTTTACACAGAAAGACTTGAACTTGAGGCAGAGGAGGTGGATGGAGTTTATTGAGGATTATGACTTTGAATTGTATTATCATCCGGGGAAGGCTAATGTAGTGGCCGATGCCCTTAGCAGGAAATCTGTTGGCGACATAGCTAGTATAGCCATTCGAGAGTGGGAGATGTTAGGTGCACTTGGGGAGTTTGATTTGCTTCTGGGCGAATCCGTTGGGGCTGCAGTCTTGTTTTCTGTTGTTGCATAGCCGACACTTGTGACTCGAGTGTTAGAGGCTCAGAGAGGTGACCTTGAGGTAGAATCTCTTTGAGAAAAGATTTCCAGTGGGAAGGTTGAGAAGGGTTTGATGGTGTATCCCGACCTGAGTGTGAGATACCGAGACCGTCTGTTTGTGCCGGAATCTTGCCGAGAGGAGGTACTCCGAGAGTTCCATCATTCACGCCTTGCGGTGCATCCGGGAGGTACTAAGATGTATCAGGATTTGGGTCGCCAGTTTTGGTGGCGGGGTATGAAGAGAGATGTGGCAGCTTTCGTGTCTAAGTGCCTTACTTGTCAGCAAGTGAAGGCCGAACATCAGAGGCCAGCGGGTTTGTTGCAACCCTTGCCTATTGCCGAGTGGAAGTGGGAACATGTCACTATGGACTTTGTTGTAGGTCTTCCGAGGACTCAGCGGGGTAGTGATGCTATTTGGGTGGTTGTAGACCGGTTGACTAAGTCGGCGCACTTCATTCCTATGCGCGTGAGAGATTCGGTAGACCATTTTGCCGGTTTATATATTCGGGACATAGTGAGGTTGCACGGGGTCCCAGTGACGATCGTCTCAGATAGAGATCCTCGTTTTACTGCCAGGTTGTGGCAGCGTTTGCAGAGTGCCTTAGGCACTAAGCTGACCTTTAGCATGGCTTATCATCCTCAAACTGACGGGCAGTCCGAGCGTACTATTCAGATCCTTGAGGATATGCTTCGGGGTTGTGTTCTTGACTTTAGTGGGTCGTGGGAGAGGCACTTGCCTTTGGTGGAGTTTGCCTACAACAATAGTTTCCAGTCTAGTATCGGTATGGCACCGTTTGAGGCCTTGTACGGCCGACCGTGTAGGTCTCCAGTTTGCTGGGCCGAGGTGGGCGATGCACCTTTGTTGGGTTCGGAATTGGTAAGGGAAACGACGGAGAAAGTTGAGCTTATCCGTAGGAGGCTTGTTACAGCCCAGAGTCGTCAAAAATCTTATGCTGACCGTAGGAGGAGACCTTTGGTGTTTGAGGTGGGTGATCATATCTTTCTGAAGATATCACCTAGGTGGGGATTGATGAGGTTCGGGAAAAGCGAGAAGTTGTCCCCTCGATTTATTGGCCATTTTGATATCCTTGAAAGGATTGGCGAGGCTGCTTATCGTTTAGCTTTGCCGCCGCAGTTATCCGGAGCACATAACGTGTTTCATGTGAGTATGCTCCGGAAGTATGAGTCGGATCCATCGCATGTATTGGATTGGACCGACTTAGAGGTAGATGAGGATGTCTCGTATGAGGAGAGACCGGTTCGGGTCTTGGATAGACGGGATCAAGTTTTGCGAGGCAAGACCATCCCTTTAGTAAAGGTTTTGTGGAAACATCACGGGGTGGAGGAAGCCACTTGGGAACGTGAGTTGGAAGTCCGAGAGAAATATCCGGACCTATTTGTAGATGCTTGAGCATATGTTGCTTATTTTGTTGTAATATTGCACCTTAAGTGTATTGAATATAACTTAAGTTGTGAAACATAGCTTATGTTTTGGTTAATGGAAGTTTAGTGTAACACTGCATATGTTGAATGTGTTGTAGAATTAGAGTTATATCATGAGATTGGATATGATATGGAAATGGGAATCACATATATTGAAAACTGTTGAATTTGAAAGGAAAATGCATGTTGATAATGCAAGTTGTATGTATAATGTGATATGCCTTTTGAAAAAAAAAAAAAAAATTTGTACTTAATTTTGGGGACGAAATTCTTTAAGGGGGGGAGGTTATAGCGATCCCGGTTTTCCCTTCCTTTGTATACTGTATTCCAGACTTGGTTCCATGGACTTGTTGTTGTATCATTATCACTTCTAGCCTTTGCTTTTGTATTTGAGTCTTGGGTTGTGTTGGACAGGTTTGAAATAGGTTGGTTCCACTTTGAAACAAAAAAAGTGATGCCTAGATTTTGGCCTTCACGCTCGAGCGGAAGTTTTAACGCTTGAGCGGGCTCTTAGATGTTGCTTCTCTGCTCGAGCGGGAGTTTGGGCGCTCGAGCGTGATTTTCCATCTCCCAGTACTTTGCTCTGCAGTTCGTCCGCTCCAGCGGTAGTTTTTTTCGCTCGAGCGTGATCCCTTGATTTTGTCCTTCCGCTCGAGCGGAGAGTTTGACGCTCGAGCGGGTACCATCGCCTGCAAAACTTCTGGAAGTGTGCAATCGACGCTCGAGCGGCTCTTTTTACGATCGAGCGTGAGTCTGTGTCTGACGCTCGAGCGGGGATTTCCACGCTCGAGCGGAGAATCGACTATCTCAGTCTGAGATTTCACTTTTAGATCACTTTTTGACCTACTTCTTTTCTCTTAACTCTTAAAAACCGCCACTTGAGAGTTTCTCTCTCTATTCTTACCTTCTCTCTAAGATTTGATCTATTTCCGGTAGTCTTCTACCCTAGTCCCTTTGGAAGAAAGGTAGAGCGTCGCGAGAGCTTTCTTTTAATCTGAAAAAGAGAGGATTTGGAGCACTTTGGACTTTCATCATCTTCTCCATTCGAGTTCTTCACTTCAAGGTAGGGATTTCCTACTCCATATTATAGGTTTTGTTCTAAGTTTTGGTATTTTGATATGTTGGTGGTTGTTTGGTAATTTTGGAAAAACCCTAGTTGTTGTAATAAATTAATTTATATAATTAATTTAGGGAAAATTGGGGAATTTAGTTGAGTTCGTGGAATTAATGAATTTATTGATTAGATGGTGTAGTTGGTTAGTTTAATCACTCACCGATGAAAATGTTGGAATTATGTTGGTTGATACATTTATTTCCTGTTTAGAAATAACTGTTCTGGGCTATCGGTGGAGGATAGTCGTGATTGGTGTAGACATTGCATGTGGATTAGGGAAAACTGAAACTAATCACATTGGTTAAGTCATTGATTTAGACTGTTGAATTAAAACAGAAAATACATGTATTGATTGTGTGTTGTATATGACAAGTGTTTAATACATTGTATATGCATATTGTTTGGGAAGAGATAGGGGATGTACTCCACGGTTTGGGAGGAGATAGGGGATGGACTCTTAAACCGGATATTGTTTGGGAGGAGATAGGGGATGGACTCCATTAGCACCGCTAATATGTGTGCTTATTGATTTATGGAAGTATTTTTATATGTGGTTGATGCAGCACTAAAATGTGTATCAAACGGGAAGTATGGAAGTGTTTTGGTATGAGCCTTTGTCTCATTTGTTTTGTTGATGTAATATATAATTCACTGTTATAGTTTGGCCAGGGTCTGAGCCATATTGGTATAGGTGGAAGGTGAAACTTGTTATGAAACTATATGTTAATGAAATGGATGTTTGGGTTAACCATCTATTGAATGCGATTACTTTATTCAATGCTTATATGTGGTTTAGTATATTTCTACTGGGCTGTGGCTCACCCTATACGGGAACATCATTTTCAGGTTCAGGTGATAAGTTACCTCCAAGGACTTAGCTTGGAAGGAATTGGAGTTGAAGACTCTGTTTAGTTTAGTTGTTATTTATTTTATTTGATATTATATGTAAACACTCAAGCCAAGGGCTTACTTTGTAGTTGAGTTAGTACTCACATTTTGTGTCCAAGTGTTGGCTTGGAAAGATGTAAGCCCGTAGGGCATTTACTTTTGCTGTTACATGTAATGCTTTTCAATAAGAATACTCTGATGAATGGTATAATGGTTGGTTTTCTTTTATTAATGCATGTCAATGTTATATATGTTATGGGTTTATTTTGAGGACGTTACACTATGTAAGTAAAATTGTCTCATAATATAAACCCACACAAAAAATATTATTGTTTTAAATTATTCCAATTAAAATGTAATTTTTTCAAATTTAAAATCTCACCAAAATCTCTCAACTAAAAACCACGCAATATAATACTAACTATAACACAAATGTGCACAAAAAATATATTATTTGATTGAGATTTATTTCAAAAATAACCCACGTCACACTTAACATAAATATCAATTATACAATATATTCTTTTTGTGTGCGAACATTTTGCCTTCGTTTAGCATATCAAAAAGCTTATTTTTTTGATTATTTTAGTCATAAAAAGATAAAATATGTTAAAAAATTAATAAAATAAAATGTCACATTTAAATCATAATTATTTTTTTTTTTTTTTACAAAAGTCAAAAAAATCAAAAAACTTATTCCAAACATCACCTTTTAACTCAAAATTAAAAAAATTAAAAAATTAAAAAATTAAACCACATCCCAAATCAATCTACAGTTAATATTATGGAAAAGGACAATGACAAGTGGGGGGTTGCCAAAGGTCTTGTGGGAGCTACTTTGAACCACAAGATGCCACCCACTTCATCTGACCAAAATCCATTTTGACAGCATTTTTGTTGCATCATGTTCATGCCAGTCTAACCACCAATGAGCCTAACTACTAGAAAAGTCCCGTTTGTTTAGCTCTTTACTTGGCTTCGTACTTGGTGGGCTATTGGGTCCATTTTTGCACTTAATTTCAATAATACGAACTGTTCATAATTTAAAATTTATGAAATATATCATATCTGTAAAAAATTAAATTAATCGAATATCATATCTGTAAAAAATTAAATTAATCGAATATCAGAAACCATATGTTTGAACTAAATAAACAATTTTTAGTTCGATGATCTGAACACGTGATTTCCGATATTCTATCAATTTGATTTTTTACAAGTGTAATATACTCGACAAATTTTAAAATGTGAACGATTCGAATTATCGAAATTAGACCCAATAGCCCACTAAGTAAGGAGTCAAGTAAAGAAATTTAAGAAGAGGATCCTTGCACTTGTTTAGCCGTTTTAGCAGTCGAATGGGAGTAGGATGGCTGTGAGTCCCACCCACAGTATATTTGGTATTAATTTGGGACATTAGTTTGCCTGTGTGAGCGGCTTAGTAATCCCCCTCAGTAGGGGATTAGTTTGGCTGAGAAAAATGTGGGATTAGAAAAATAGTGAGCAGATCAGGTCTACCCAATCGTTCGTTCGAACATCCTTCCAAGCGTCTGGCCAGTTGACCGGAACAGTACTTTATTTATTTATTTATTTTTATTTTTTTACAATTGCAACTTGTTACTTAAAAATATATATATATATATATTATTTTTTTTTGGATTTTTTTTAATATAGAATTTTTTTTATAGATTTTTTATAAAAATAATTTAACAATCTCATCACTAACCATCTTCAACACTAAATTATTAAAACAAATACACTTTCACCTAATATCCTCAATAACAGTTCACATATTACCAATCTCCTCATTAATCATCTTTTCACTAACAATCTCATCCTACTTAATCCGCCAAACAAACATGACCTTAACGTTAATAATAAATATATACAAAAAAAAATATCAAAGTAATGCTAGCCGGGTAGAGATGCACACTATCAAAGCTAGGTACAGATAATTGAAGGAGACATTTGGCTTAGCAAAAAATCTTTTGGATTCCTTAGGCCACGGTTGTTTGTAGAGAAAAATCGAAAAAATAAGAGAAAATTACAAAAAAATGGGTGTAAATAGTTAAAATAAATTTTAAATTTTGAATTTTGAATTTTAATTTGTAAATTTATTTTCAATCTAAAATTTTAACATATTTCTGTTAAGTAAAATTGACAAAAAAATAATAGGATAAACTACTAATAGGTCTTAATAGGCCTATTTCTGTTAACTAAAATTGACGGAAAAATAATAGGGTAAACTACCAATAAACCTATTTTTCATCAAGTCTTATTGAAAATATGTCATAGTAAAATTGTTGTTAAAAATAATTTTTTCGACTATTTTTTGTACATGTCGCTAAAAATTGACAAATAGTGACTTTTTTTTGTCACGATTTTTATAAATTGATACTAAAATTTACAATTAGTGACTTTTTTGTGACGAATTTTTCAAACTATCGTTGAAAGTTAAAAATTAATAACATTTTTTTGTGAAGATTTTTTTAAATCATCACTAAAACTTATAATTAATGACTTTTTGTGACAACTTTTAAACTGTTGCTGAAAATTAACAGTTAGTGACGTTTTTTTAATAATATTTGATGAAAAATGTTATTTGACAACGGTGGACCCACAAAAGGTTTGGCCCACCACTTAGAGCCCAATTCACGGGCCAAGTACTAAAGCCCAACACCCTTGAGAACCCAGTGTTGAACCAGGAACCAATGGCATCTAAACACTTGTCAAATAGGGAACTAGCTACGTAAGTAAATAAAGATCCTACAGAGTTATTGCACCACACATCAGCCATTAATGAGGCTCCCACAGCATTAAATGCGACAACCCCTTCACGTTGGAACAAGCAGCCTCACCGTGAACAATGCATGTTAGAGTATAGACTTTCAGCCAACACGACAGGTCGGAGTGGACAAGGAAATGATGGACAAAGGATATAAGGAGGTTTCCAAGACATATCAAAGGTTAAGTTCTCAATTCTTCCTCTCTTTTTCTCTACACAGTAATCTCATTTTTTATAACTTGATCGTCGGAGGATCCGCAGGGGGACTCCCATTCCCCGTTGGACCTTTTTGCAGGCACCACCAACAAGCTCCGAGACAGGTGAAAGGTGTTGGAAGCATGGGTCGGCCCGACTCGCCCTACCTTGGATTAACAACATTATCAGTTGGTGCCGTCTGTGGAAACGCCACTCCAGTTAACAATTGTGCTTATTGTTACCGGAGACCCATTCCCGATAACTTCTCTTTACCTTCCATCGAGGTGAATGATTACAACGAGATCCATGGCTTCTCAACACAATGTCGTCGACCCCCAAGCTGACCCTCCCAACCCAAACAACCCACCTCAGTACTTCACAGAGCTCACCAACAGCATCAATCGCTTGGCCGAACAAAACCAGGCCTTGATCAACGCTTTACTCCAGCGAAATCTCCCTATACCTTCTCTACCACCATAAGATATCCCTCCAAATTGAGAACAGACCTCGAGCCATCCTTTCCAACAAGCCCACCTTTCCAACCCAGAGAGTCTACAAGCTCCACCTCTAGACATGAACCCACCATCCCGGGGTTTTCATCCATCAATTCAAGCACCTGTCCCTGAAGGGGAGCTTAGTAGTGTTTAGCCCCAACTGCACTCTGGAGGGGACAATGTTCTTATTTGGGATACGAAACTCCGAGCCATGAAACTCCAGATTCAGGGAGTCATGCAGAATATACAGAACAAACCCTCAACAATAGCCAACTCCCTATTTGTCGCCTCCATTAGAGACAAACCCCTGCCCCCAAATAGGAATGATAACGGGGCGGGATGGGACCGGGGACTACACTTCCCGTCCCCGATCCTTGAAAGTGATAAATTCCCTGTCCCTACCCCCGATCCCCGACGGGGAGCCCATCGCCCCCCCTCGGTCCCCGCCCCCTAACGGGGATCGGGTATCCCCGAACTCGAAAAATCCCCGAATTATAGTAGCATATCAGTTTTTATTTTATTTTATTTTTTTATTTTTTGTGGGATTCAAAAGAAAGATTACTCACTCAGTTATAGTAATTCATTCAGAATCATTACACCAAAGCAAGTTGATTAGCCAATGTTAGATTCAACAGATTCAACACATCAATGATAAAATGAAAAAAAAAAAAATAACATATTCAGCACACATCTATGAATAAATAATAGATTCTACACACATCCATAAATAAATAATAGATTTAACACATATCCATATCAAAGCAGTAGCAGAACAAAACTGAACTCAGATATATATATATATATATTCATATATGTAAGTATGTATATACACTTAGATCGAAATCTCCAGATCTAGGTGAGAGAAATCCATCTTTAATCAATAAATACATTCATTAACAACAGATATATATATATATATATAGAGAGAGAGAGAGAGAGAGAGAAAGAGAGAGAAAGAGGGCTTCACGATCTGTACATTGATCAAGACATTGTGAGGGCGGAGGGCTTCACGGACGGATAAAGGGCTTCTTCACTTCTTCAGATTTGTTCAGACGGAAGGCTTCACGGATGGAGGGTTTCACGATCTAACATCCGGAGGGTTTCACAGACGGAGGGAGAGAGAGATGAAAGGCGGGTGAGACTGAGAGATTTGAGTCAGTGAGTGAGGGAGAGAGAGGTGAAAGCCACAGTGAGAGAAAGAGAGAGACAGAAGTGAAACTGTGAAAAATAGGTTTGGTTTATATATATATATATATATATCGAGGGGTAAAATAGTAATTTCACTTCAGGAATAAACGAGGATGGGGCAGGGACACTTATCTTTGTCACCAGTCCAAAATTGATCAGGGATTAATTTTGAATACCATCCCCATCCCGTTGGGGATATTTTTGGAGAAAAAACCCCTCAAATCGGGATCAGGGGGTCCGGTCCCCGTCGAGCCGGGTTCAAATTGCCACCCTTGCCCCCCAAGTTCAAAATGTCCTTAATTGACACCTTCGACGACATAACCGATCCGGTCGACCATTTGGAGACCTACAGGACCCTCATGATCCTTCATCCTTTCCCTGACGAGATCATGTGTCCGACTTTCCCCATGACACTTAAGGGGTTGGCTCGACTATGGTTAAGTCAGCTACCGCCAGACTTTGTCTCTACTTTCCAACATCTAAGTGATTCCTTCTTGAGCCATTTTATGGTGCTCAGCGTCAGCGGCGCCCGACAACTTAACTACTTAATATCCGACAGACGGAAGGGGAATCACTACACAGCTTTGTCACCCGTTTCAACACCAAGGACCTACAGGTGGCGGAAAACGATGACAAGGTCATCCTTATAGCCTTCATAGCTGGTTTACGACCATCCGATTTCCTTTCTCCCTTTCTAAAAACCCTCGGACCGCTATGGCCACCCTCATTTCCAAAGCCCAAAAATATATGAATGTCGAAGACTCTTTGGTAGCCCACCAAGATTCCACACCTAAAAATCCACCCCCTAAGGAAAAAAGAAAGGAACCCGAAACCAGATCCTCCCAATATACACATCAAGCTCCTCAATATACTGACCGACTTGCTCGAGCCGACCGACCGGCTCCTACCCGACCACCCGGTCGGTTCGAACGATACACCCCTCTCAATTTCCCATGGAACAAGTCTTGAACCAAATTCAACGAGATTACAACTTGAAATGGCCCCAACCATCACGATCTCCCTCTAACCGGCGAGATCAATCCAAGTACTGCTGCTTCTATCAGGACCACGACAACAACACTAAGGAATGTGTTAACCTTAAAGACTAGGTAGAGGATTTGATACGCCAGGGAAGCCTTAGTCGATTCACGACAGCCCGTCCCCAGCAATGATTGAGGATCGACCCGCCGGGAGACCACCGCCGACATACCCCCCTGACAACCCGCACAACCTAAGTGAGACAATGATCGGCTCCTACCATAACCCTAGACACAAGGCAATCCCCTCCCCCCCCCCCCCCCCGGTTGGAGAGATCAAAGTCATCGCTGGCAGGCTTGCATGCGGAGGGCCATCTCGTTCTGCCCAATGAGCCGAACTCAGAAAAATTAGACAAGGCTCCGATAAAGAAGTAACGACATTGGATCGCCCCTTCAAACACCCCAAGCAATGGTCTGAACCCATCACCTTTACAGAGGCCGACTGCACAGGCATTCGTTACCCCCACAACGACTCCCTCGTCATCTCCGCCCTCCTATCCAACTACAAAGTTAGACGGGTGCTTGTCGACAATGGCAGCTCTTCAGACATCATCTTCCTGAACGCCTATCGTCAACTCAAGGTTGAAGAAGAAAAGGTTTCCCCTCTCTAGGCCTTACTAATTGGCTTCACCGGCGATCGGGTGACCTCCATAGGCTCCATCGATCTTTCCATTACCATCGGAGAATATCTACGGTAGACCACCAAACTACTCACTTTCCTCATTGTTGATTGTCCTTCTGCTTATAACATTATCCTCGGACGCACGACTCTTAACATTTTCCAAGCTGTCACCTCGACATACTATCTAGCCATAAAATTTCTAACTGACCTCGAGGTTGGCACAGTGAGGGGCGAGCAGACAATAGCCAGGGAGTGCTACGTCGCTTCGTTAAAGGAGGTCAAAATGAAGGAGGCTATGATCATTGAAGGACTCAACGTCAGAGACGAGGAAGAGTTAGTCAAAGGGGAACCAGTGGAGGAACTTGTTAAAGTGCCAATTGATCCTACCGATTCAGCCAAAACAACCAGGATTGGCAGCCAACTGTCCTCTCAGGCCATGGCTGATCTCACGACTCTCTTAGCCGAGCACAATAATATCTTCATTTGGATCCATTCAGACATGCCAGGTATTGATTCCTCTTTCATTACTCATTGTCTCAGTATTGAGCCCCACTTCCGACCTTTCTGACAGAGGCAGCGTATTTTTTACCCAGAACGCAATACCCTCACCGCCACCGAAGTGGACAAACTACTGAAGGCATAGTTCATAAAAAACGTAGACTAACCCAGGTGGCTGTCCAACGTGGTCTTGGTCTGCAAAAGTAATGGCAAATAGTGACTCTGCGTCGACTATTCCGACCTCAATCGGGCTTGCCCCAAAGATAGCTACCCCTCTCCCAGATAAATCTATTGATCGGCGCAACTGCAGGACATCAGATGCTTAGCTTCATGGATGCCTTTTCTAGCTACAATCAAATCCTGATGCACTCGACCTACCAGGAGCACACCTCCTTCATCACCGACAGAGGAACTTATCACTATCGTGTTATGCCATTTGACTTGAAGAATGCCGGTGTAACTTACCAACGCCTGGTTAATACCGTCTTTCAACACCAGATAGGTCGGAACATGGAAGTCTACGTCGATGACTGTAGACACCCCATTTTTGACCGTCCTCAAGACTTGGACGTCACTGTTTGAACACACGGTGATCTTCCATGTTTGTGTTCGTTTGGAGTTCCCGGAGGTCTCGGCTCACGCGCCTTGCCTCAGGATCCCCGAACTCGACCGTTTAGTGTCTGGTTTTGCACCAAACACTTGCATCCTGCCTTGGAAGGGCAGGGTGGGGCTTGTAGACCATCCCCACCCATCACCGGCAGTGGCTAGATGCCACCGGCTGGTTTTTGCTGCCACCGGCAATATTGTTTGCCGACCGGCACTCTTTGTTGCCGGTCAGCACTATTTTGTGCCGGTCGGCACTTTGTTTGGCCAAGATGGCATTTTTTGCCGGCCGATTGCTGTTCATCTGCTTTTGCAGATATTTTTAGACAGCTGTATAGCTTTTGCTCCCCTCCATACACGTGTATGGAGGGATCTCCCTCTTGCAAAGCTTGTCTTGTAAGCTTCACAAGAGGCATATAGAGAGGAGCTCTCTCTAAGGCAAAAGAGAGAGGCTTTAGACATTTTTGAGGAGAGAAGACAGAGGAGAGCTCTGGTTTTTCCTAGGGTTAGGGTTAGATACACTCACCTATCTCTCTTTCCCTCTCATTTTGCACACTAGGTGTTTTGTGTCTCATTATTGCACACAAACACCTAGTGTTTCACCTTCCTCTTGGAGCTGAGGTTCTAAAGAGTGTGTTTTGAAGTTTTTGTCTTGGATTCAAGCTCAAGGAGGCCATTGGAGCATCTTTGTTGAAGAGGACTACAAGGGTGAGAAACTAGTCCTTTTTTCCCCCTTTTTTGCATTGATTTTCTACTAGTCTTAGAGCTATTTTTGTGATTATTGTATAACATAAAAAAGTTCTATTTTTAAGCCCTCTTTATTGTTTATTAAGAGTGTTTTGTTGTTTGAGGGGTGTTGACCACCCTTAGGCCTCAAAAGGCCTCATTTTGAGCCATTTTGTGTTAGCTCCGGGATTTTGGTGTTGAGGTCTCTTCACCACTGAAATCTTGAGGGATTTCAGTGGTGAAGATGATGCTTTGAAGTCCCAAGAAGGAGAGGGCCACCCCCTCTCCTTGTTGTCCTTGAAAAGGACCTATTTTGGCCTCTTAAGGAAGCCTATGCTTGAGTGTGTGTTGAGCATATTTGGTTTGTTTTTCATGCTTATATATCCATGATATAACATGATTTCAAGTTGGTTTTGGAACTCCATGCATGTTTAGCATAGTTTCCATGAAATACCCTATTTGTGCCTTAACATGTTCTAGGTTGTTAGCCTTTGTTGGAGCATGTTTTAGGCTTGTATTCGTGAAGTTTATGTGCTTATTTTGCCATGTTTTAGCTCTGTCCATAGTCGTTTGGGTTGATCTTTGCATGCATTATATAGCTTCTTTGTATTTGGGCTTGTTGGCCTTGAGTATGCGCATGTGTAGCATGCCATCTTTGCATTGTTTTGATGATTTGGAATCATCCTACATGCTATTTCAGTCCCATTTCCATGCTTGTTGGATTGCCTTGCATGTCTCTTTAATGCTTTGAAAGCATGTGTTGCAATGCTCCATGTTTTGGCCATGGTGTATGCCTTTGTATTTGAGCCACTTAGATGCCATCTAAGGAGTCCTTTGGCCTTGTTTTAACATGCTAAAAATCTGTTTTTAGTTGTTTAATGCATGCCATGTTTGGTCATGTTAAGTGTAGTTCAATGCCTTATTGATTTGCTTTGAACACTTGGACTATTCGTTGCATGTTTTGGCTTGATTTGTTGCTTGGTTTGGCACCATGTATTAGCATGATTTCAAAGCTTATAATGCACGCTAATTGTTCATGTTTGTCCCTTTCAAGTGTGCTTGAATGTTGCTTGATTTGTGCTTAAGTGTTGGTCCTTATGTGCATTTGTGTGTATGCCATTTAGCCTTCACTCTTGAGCACTTTTGGCTACTGTTTTAGGCCTATTTTAGAGTCGCCTAATTCATGTTTAAGTCCATCTTTGCACTCATTTGTATTGCCATATGCATGCTTGTATGCTTGCATGAGTTAATTGCCATGCCATGTTGCATTCCTAGCTTGTATGCCTAGGTTGCATTGCATTTTGCATGCATGCCTTGTTCCTTGAATTGGTGATAGGAATAGGGCCTAATTTGTTTGATTGGTTTGCATGCATTTGAAATCAAAGTTGCATACTTGGTTCCTTGGACCATCATGCATGGAAATGCGTGATTGGTGGTCCAAGAACCGAGGCACATGTCCCTTTGAGTCATTACAATGATAAGAGACATGGTTGGTGCATACATGCTTTGAATTGTGCTGCCATGCCTTGTTTTGCCCTCTCTTGCTGTGAGTTGCAGGTTCTGCAGGAATACTCTGCCGACCGGCAGTGTAATGTGCCGACCGGCACTATTTTCTCTGCCGACAGCTTCAACTTTGTGCCGATGGCCATACAACACTGCCGGTGGAAATTTCATCTAGCCGGTGATGATCCCCTCTGTCCAAGGATGTAGTCCTGAGGTTTTGACAACCTCCAGAGGAGGAAAGGGAGGAAAACAGAGGCAGCTTGCGCATGGCGGCGCGCTTCTCGAGACGTTTTACTGTTTTCCTAAATTAGTTAATTTGTTAATTAATTAATTTGTAATATTTAATTAGCTGGTGTAGTTAATTAATTTGTATTATTTATTCGGTCCCTCCGAGTGAGGGTAAATCTGTAATAAGTGTGTGTGGGTGGTGTGTATGTCTTCCAACCTCACTTCTTTCTTCCCTTTTATTTACCTGCTTATGATGGTAGATTAGGGCACATTTATTTTAGCATACCTTATGCTATGCATGTGTGCATCCATGCATTTGTATTACATGCATTAGGCTCGGTACATCACGCTAACTGCATACGTATTTTCAAATTCCGAACTGAATACGTGATAATTGTGCATTTTCACATGACATGTTTAGGATAGCCGAGCCTATTCTAGCATCTTTGCATGTGTTGCATTAGCCATTTTTAACATGGACTTGGATCATGCATGTTTGCTAACAAGTTCTTTGTTTTGGCATGGAGTACTATGTAAGTATTTCCGCTTTAGCATATCGCATGAGTGTGAATGTTGCCATGACAGCATGCTTAACATGTGGCTAGATGCTTATGTGTTAAACTGTTTTGAATGCCTGTGGGTGAAGGTTGGATTGTTTGAGTTGGAAAGACTCGTTGAAATCCGCATTTTAGCCTACTTGCGAGTAGCAAATTCCAAAGCATTTTCAAACCGAACGGATATGCAATGTTTATTTCCAAATTAGGCAATCTAGTCTATACTTGTTTGCTGTGCGCATAACATAGTAATTCTAGGCTGATAATCGGAATAAGAACACATAAAGTTTTCAAAAACGGATATCACGGTTAGTAGAGGCCGGTCTTCGGACCGGGCGAAAGGGGGTGCTCATAGCTGACCTTCCCCGATCGTACCCAAGCTCCCGAGCCGAGACAACTCCGGTGATGACGGACATGTGGCCTTCGGCACCGAGTCAGGGTTTCCTAAATTCTCCCATAAAAAATATTTAGGTGGCGACTCTGTATCTGGCAAAGCAGTCCATGTTTGGCACTACTTTTTCAAAAATCTGTTTCTCAAAACGATTTGCCAGATTTGGACTCTTTGGTTCAGATTAAGAACCGTGACACAAATTGAGTCCGAACTGTAGTAGCATGAGGCCCACGCGGGCGCTGTTACAGTTTCTGGCGACTCTGCTGGGGATATTTAGAGAGCTTGACTCGAACTCGTGATATCCTGTTTTGATCTCATTTATGTGTTTCTTTGCATTGCATGTGCATTGGTGCGCCTAGGAACACAGTGTTTGCCATCTGCCGTTCCTGAACGGTTTGCCGAAGGCTTGCCTTGTCAAGGCATGTCCATAAGGCTGACCGGCTATGGGCTCTGACAGCATGGGAACACAAACCCCGGTTTACCGGGGCACCCTTTTTGACCATTCGACCTAGTGCATATTCGGAACCATAGTGACCATTCCAAGCTAGGACAGGTTGCTTACCCGATTATAGGTTGTTTGAAACCGCTGTGTGCGTAGTGAAACCCTAACTCCTGACAAAATAGGACAGGGAAACCCTACCCCAACATAGGGGTGTTTTGTTCTCTTTTACTTGCTATGTGCTTTTAGAGTGTTGCTCTACAGGAACGCACATGTCAGTTTGCAAGTTTGAGTACCAAACCTGGGGACACCAGTATCAGTATCAGTTGTGAGAATCAGTTATCCGCGGGCATTGGTTCAGCTTTCGGGAATAGTGACTTCTGGGAACAGTGATCAGCAGTAGGGTACAGTTGTTTGGCTACACCCGTGATTGATCAGTTTGGGCTGAAATGCTGTCTGTTTTTCTTTCAGGTTCAGAGAGTTGCAGAGTTGATACAGAATAGTCAGTGTCTCCCCCTTTGCTGAGGCAGGATTTATGGCGGCACAAAATTCAGAAGAAGTTGTGGTTATGACAGCCGCACCGGAGCAGGGAACCACTCCGCAAAGTGAGGCCAGCATCAGTATGTCATATCCGCCCAGGATGCCCGTTGTGCACCCGGTCTGGGCTCCCCAGTTATACCAGGCTCGTGAGCCCACCACCTTCGAATTGATGGGGATGATAGGCGACCTCCAAAGGTCTGTGGCAGACCTCGCCTATGGAATGTCGGCTTCACCGCCAGCGGCGCCGTATGCCGGGAATTTTGTACCACAGGAGCCCCCGCTACTGGGGCGGATTGTGATAGAGCTCAGCCAGCCAGAGGTGGCTTCCGGCTATAGCCACGACATGCCAGCACCAACCCAGGCCCTCGATCAGGCTGAGGCCAAAGGAAAGGACAAGGCAAAGATAGACGCCGACCCCATTGAGCAACTGCTGTGGGCAGTCGAGGCTTTGAAGGCCAGAGGGATGAACAAGCAACAAACATCTGCAATAGTGACCAAAGCTGTAGATGATGCTTTCCCCGCTCCAACCAAGGGCAGTTCAAGCCAGACAGAAAATCGGGATGGGCCCCGTCATGCCCAGACAATTCCTGTAGTTCCCAACCCTGCACCGGGGAAGGTTCAAAAGGCCAAGGCAGCGCCAGCTGATCCTTTCGCCAGCGCATCTGGCAAGAATCCTCAAACTGCAAAGTACCTGCCCCGAGGGCGCAGGGTCTTTCACGACCTCCACATGCCTTTGTCTAGGGCATTGCTGATATTGGCGAAGAATGGGCATCTTAAGCCTTTGGAGTCCCGGTCACTCCCGAAGAATCTCCCCGCCACTCATGATGCTACCTTGTACTGCGCGTACCATCAACAGTCCGGTCACAGTACCGATGGATGTTCCCGCCTTCGTCATGAAGTGCAGGATTTGATTGATAACAAGGTTATCCTACCACCCACCTCAGGCAAGCCCGTCACCACTCAGTTGCTGGATTTCGAGGGCTCAGATACTGCGAGTATGTAAAGTGAACCGCCTGCGGGCAACACTTGGTACATTTTTGATGAAGCGTCTGGCACGCATTTTTGAGCATCGGTGAAACCGAGTTTTGTAAATCTTGGCTTAGATGTCGAGTCAGTCTTTTGTTTTGAGTCTGTCTCTTTGTCTTGAGTCAGTCTTTTTTTTGCTTAAGGGTCTGTCTTGTTGTATCGAGTCAGTCCCCGCTGTATATAATACCAGGTGATTCTGGGGTTGTTGTCCCGAACACCATTTTGTTTTGTAATTATTATCTGTTTTTTTTTTTGTTTTGAGTCTGTTTCTGCCGAGGGGCCAGTTGCACCAACAGAGCCGATTGAAACAGCTGTTGCTATCTCAACCTTCATGCTTGCTTTCAGCATAAGGACCAGAGAATTTGAGTGGGCTGACAGTACATCTCGCCTGCTCTCCTGTGTGCCCAAACTCATTGCATTAACCTAAGTTTTTCAAAAAACAAACTTTTGAACACTGCGGTGATGAAAACGAAGAGGAAGGAATTCCTCGGGTTTTGCAAAATTTTGATCATTTCGAGAGAAAGAGAGGCGTGCTAAGCCTTTTTATGAATGAAATCATGCTTGTCGGCGTGAGTACTGAGAAGGACCCTGGCCTGATCCAGATTGGTTCCACACTATCTTCGGCGTGAGCGATTTGTCGCTTTCTTAAAAACTTTCAAAAGCAAATGTTTTACGCGGCCCTGCGAAGACCTGTGTGGAATCGCTCTTGAGATTGCACAGCCTAGGATCGCTCTCAGCCTCAAGATTCAACCTATTTGTTTTCCGAGTTTGAACCCGTTCAGAATGTTCAGAAAGTTCAACGGACAAACGCCATGGAGGCCCGCGTGGCCAGTTTCGAAACAGCCCTCGAGCAAGAGGCACCAAAAGCCAAATCAGAAGGAGTAGATCTCGCCGGAAGAAGCTCGTAGAGCAATCGGGATGGATTCTCCGCAAATCAGTGCAACAACCGTTCTCCTAGACACAGAGAGGCTTCAATTTCAAAAAAAAACCATTTGGCATGGACTTGCTACACTTTTACCCTTTGAGAGGCTCGCTGGGCCGAAAACCCGGAAGGGCGGCCCAGGCAAAAGTTAGAGCAAGAGAAAAATACAAGAAAAAAAAAAGAAGCAAGCAACAATACAAAAAAAAAAAAAGAAAAAAAAAGAAAAAAGAAAAAAGAAAGAGAAAAAGAAATAGAAAATGAAAAGAAGCTCGCAAGGTCGAAAACCCGCATTGGGCGCCTTGGCAAAAGTGAGAGCCAAACAAAGTGAAGGTTAAAATACCCGAGTGGACCTTAACCGGAACTACGTAAGGCTTGATTCCCATGTTTGGGATACGTAGGCAACTTCATCATGAAGTCCAGCCCCCAACGCTTTCATAAGCGTCTCAGTCCATGCAATGGTTTCGATTTCATCCCCAAAGTCCAGTGGCCAACACCCTTCAAGGTGACTGTGTCCATATATGTATTGTGCTCGTCTTCGTCATCGTTGTGACCAAGAGCTCGACCACCGCCAATGAAGACTGTCTGCGGATTGCTGCGGCACCATCCAAACAAGGGGCAACTTTCCGTTGCTACAAGCCATCGTGAGACGCCATTCAAACTAGGGGCAACTTTCCGTTGCCTCCCACTCCCTTCAAACCAGGGGCAATTTTCCATTGCCTCCGAACCGAGGTTGCGCATCTCGAAGAGTAAGTTCCATGCTTGTTAAGCATCAGCTGTTTGAAAAATAGTTTTTGAAAATTTTTACTGAGGTTGACTATTTTCTCGAAAACTATTTCATTTTCCAAAATCGGACCATTGTCTTGGACCCAAAAAGGAAAATTTTCAGTGCTTGCTGCCTGACTTGCATGCTTTTCAAATCAAAAGTCGAACAAGTACGTTAATCCGACTCTCATTTTGATCAAAACCGTTTTAGTAGAAAGCAAAAATGAAAGAATGGTTAAAATGATGAACTAGGGGCACAGTTGAGTCAGGCATTCTGTCTTTCCCCCGTCATCAACGTACTTGCCAGAAGAGCACGCTGCCCGCCAGAAGAAATAGCCGTGAGCTAACGATGTTGAGCATGAACCCACAACTTCCTATTCGTCCATTAATCACCCCGGGGAGGGATGGAAAATGAGAGATTGAAGAATAGAGAGGTGTAAGTTGAGAGAAAAGTGAGGAAAAGGGTTTTGAGAAGAAAATCCGAGCTTGAGAGTCGAGTGATGTGAGGATCACAAATGAGAAAGGGTGGGAAACAATACCCAGATTGAACTGGCTCCTCGTGGTCCGAGGTCCCCCATCTTCGTTTACGCGTCTGTGTGTCGTGTCTCTTTCATTTGACGGTCTCGTCTTTTGTTTTGAGTCTCTCCCGAGCGTGTCTCGTTGTGTTTAGGTCGTGTACCTTTATATTTGAGTCCTCCCCGCTGTGTTCGGTTGTAGGCTCGACATCCCGGTTTGAAAAACCCTCATTCGATTTCAAAAATCGCTTCTGCTCAGAATGCTGTGCCATTCTCTACATTTGAACGCATTTCGACTCCAACCGGTTCCATCTTTGAGGTCCGTCCTGTTAGACTGGGCTGTTTGTTTGAGAATTTGCCGTGTGCAGAATGAATCGAATGCTGTGTTATGGGCTGTGTGCAGATTAATCCCCAACAGAGTAAGGGCTGTGTGTCCAGAATCAGGCAGTGGGTTGCTTGGGTTATTTTGCTGTTGGCTGTTTAAGTTATCTGATTATTACAGTGCAAGTGTTCAATTTTCAGATAACCAATCAATTTCTTTTACATTGAGGTGTAACATGATGAGATGCGATGCAATGCATGAAATGTGTAAATGTAAACACTTTTTCAGATAAAAAGTCTGTTTCATTTACTTAGTTTTTCAAGTACAAAGTTTTGGAAACAAAAATCTGCCTGCGGCAGTACAAGGTAATCTAACTACCAACAAAAGGAAAAGTACAAGGAAAGAAAGAAAAGATAGCAAAAATCTGCATCTGTGTCAAGCACTCCAAGGGCCGTCAGTCCGTCCTAGTCCTCTTCCTGGACGAGGGTCCAGGAGCATCATCAGCGTCGTCATCAGAGCCCGAGCTAGAACCGTCTCCGGTCTCCTCCTCCGATGACCCTGCCTCCGCCTCTGACTCCTCGTCGTCGTCATCATCCGGGACTGGAGCTCGCGAGCTGCTCCCGACGTGAGTACGCCCTCCCCTCGTACGGGGAAATATCCTGCCCTCCTCATCTCTCCCCCGAGCAGGGACAGAAGGTCTGGCCGGAGCACCTCCTGCCATGGGAATCTGGAAAGGAGGCTGAAAAGTACACAAAAAGGGAAATGCATCAGTACACTGTGAACAGTTTAAAGGTGCAGAATGCAGTGTATGAGTACAGTGTATGAATGCCGTGAGCAGTTTATCAGTGCATAATGCAGTATGTGAGTACAGTGTAAGAATGCTGTGAGCAGTTTATCAGTATAGAGTACAGTGCAGAATGCAGTATATGCAGTGTGTCAGATACTGTGAGATCAGTGTATCAGGTGTTGAACCGTGCATCAGATTATGTAAAGCAGTGTATGAATGGTTTGAGGCCAGTGTCAGAAGGACATACCGGTATGCTGTAGACGGCTAGGAGGTCAAATGTCCGCTGGAGCATCCCCATCATCGAGGCATTCATCGCCAACGACTGACGGGTGTACTCAGAAGAAGCCTGCAAAGGTATCAGATGCATTAGTATTCTGTGGAATATCAAGTAAACTGAATTGAATAACTGTACGAAGTGCAGTGATACATACCGGAGGTAGGTCAGGGACGTCAATGAACTCGTGACCAGCCGGCGGAGGGGCGAAGGGGATCTGATAGGTCGACCCACCCTGCCCCTGGAAAGTCAGTACAGCAGACAGGGTAGGCCAGCCAGCTCCTCGTCCTCCCCGCACTCCGCCCCTACCACGGACCCGGGCCCTCCTCGAAGATCCAGCCCCTGCTCCCGCTCCGGCCCCAGCCGCCGATGCTACAGGCCTGGCCCCCTCTGCTCGACGGCCGCTTAAGGGACGCATCAGGTACGTCCGCACGTATTCCTGATAGTCGCCAGTGCCTCGGAAGCCGGCCTCCTCCCAGCCGATGGAGTAATCATCCAGCTGCTCAGCGGTAAGCCCCTCAGTCTCCCTCATCTCTGCAGGAGGGTGAGCCGGGACTATCTGCTCACGTAACCCCAGGGTCTGGCGTAGAAAACGCTCCCCCAGGTACCAAGCCCGACAGACCGGGCCCTCTAGCAGAATCCGGAAACGCGAGGTCTCCTCAGCACCAGGGAACCGACCCCGCATCGCCGACGGCAAGGAGGCCCATGGCCGCCATGTGATCTGAAAATGACAGACAGTTTGTTATCTACTGTTATTGAAACATGCAGTGGGAAAGCGAAGCTAAATGAACTGAAAGTAAAGCATACCTCGGCCGGGGTAATGGTATCGAAGTATCGGCGGAAGAAGCCGAATGTCTCTCGTGGTCGCCGGGTGCATCTCCCGTCAAAGCGACTCGAGAAGGGAACAGCCGGAGGAGGCTCCGCGACTGGTACGGGTGCAAGCCTAGGAAAGTAGGCGTAAACCCACAACTACAAAACAGATGTTAGTACGACCATCAGATAAAGCAGGATATACAGAATAAAGCAGAAATGGCAGAGCCGTGTGTTGAGCCGTGTATTGTGTGCAGTGTACAGTGTGAGCAGTGTACAGTCAGTGTAAAACAGAATGTATGTGTGTGCCGTGTGTACAGTATACAGTGAGTGTAAAGCAGACCGCAGTGTGTGCAGTGTACAGAGTACAGAAAGTACGAGACGGAAATGAAAAAGCGGAGAAGAAATGTACCTCCCAAGCCCGCCAGTAACCTCCAAGCAGCTGGCCGCTGCCACGAGAAGCCGAGCTCATATATCCGTACAGGGTGGCCAGAGCAGCGCCGCCCCAATCGTAGTGCAAGATATCCCGGACGTCCACCAGTGCGCTAAGAAGGCAGAGAGGCACGGTGTTCGCCCGGTCGGCGAAGATGGTAGTCCCGAACAGGAACATGAGGAAGCCGCGGGCATACCTCTCCACGTCTTCCTCGGTCATCTGCACCTCCTCCCCTAATGCGGGCTGGACCCTGAACTGTGCCTCGAACCAGGAGTATCGGACGAAGCCTGGACGAGCTAGCGGTGGCGCCTCCCCCAATAGATGGACCTGAGCGGCGGTCCACTCATCCATGTCGGTGTCGAAGGGGATCGGATCACCCCCTACCCCGATGCCTGTGAGCATCGAGAAGTCATAAGGGGTCATCGTCATATCCCCCGCAGCAGAAAAATGGAAAGAATCGGTGGTGTCCCACCACCTCTCCGCCAAAGCGGCGAGAAGAGGTCTGCATGTGGAGAGCCTAGAGAGCCCTCGGCAGAAGGTGCCAAAGCCTGCTCGGTCCACGATGCGCTGGACCGCATCAGAGAGCTCGTCATACCACTCTCGAGCACCAGTATTCCCATACCCGCGAATGGTATGGGAACCCTCCTGCAAACAGAAAATAACAATGGCAAGACAACATTCAAAATGCAGTTTTGAAAAGACAGATATGGCATGTATGCAAGTTTGTCAGATTCAGGCAAATACCGGGTGCCGGTGTGCTTACAGTAAAATACGTGTGCTGTGTCAACGTGTTTGAGTGTTTCAGAACAGATGTAGCATGTGTGCAAATCTAACAGATTCAGACAAATACTGGGTACCAGTGTGTATGCAGTGGAATACAGTGTGTGCCGTGTGTTTGGGTGATTCAGGACTAGTGCAGTGTGTGTGCATGTGTCGGTCTCAAGCAGATATCAGTTGTATGTATGTTTACAGTCAACTACGGTCTACGGCATATCAGATTTCAGCAATTAGAGAATACAGCTAACTATGGCAGTTTTGTATCCTACATTGCAGAAAGTAAAGCAGAAGATGAAGAGTTACCTCGGAAGTGCCGAATGAAAGGTGAGAGGTAGGCTCGCGTAGTAGTAGCTCAGGCGCCGCGTACCTCTCAAAGCTCCGGAACTGACGCAGGCCGTCTGGGGGCAGAACGTGGATCGCCGGCCGGTAGGTCGCCGGGTCGAACGGGCGCTCGCTCAGTGGTAAGAGCTCGACCCCGGGATCCATCTCGTGGTTCGGGGGAGTCCCGCCACGTGGAATGTCGTCCGCCATGTAGAGAGTGGTGTGAAAATGGCCGGAAAAGGGAAAATCGAGCCGGAATGCGAAGAGTCAACCGGAAAGTCAACTCCCGAGAGGGTCGGAAATGGCCGGGAAGGCCGGAATGTGAAAAGGCACGGAAATGAAGAGGAAAGTGAGGGGAACGAACCCCGAAAAGGCGAGAACGCCGAACGAGGCACCGAAACGAGAATGTGATCGGTGGAAAATGTTCGAAACGCGAAGAGGATCGCGAATCCGACGACGAAACGGGCGTAGAACGCGAAGAAACGGGCGAAAAATAAGAGAGAAGCACTCTAGGGAGAGAGAACAAAGGTTTTCGGCGGTGGAGAAGTGAGAAAATAGGGCATGAAGCCCTATTTTATAACACCCAAGGTGAAAAGACAAAACTGCCCCGCACCAGCAACTGTTTGCCGGTCGGCACTTTTTTGTGCCGGTCGGCACTTTTTTGTGCCGATGGAATTGTTTTTGTGCCGATGGCTGGCCGGTGGCCTCATCTTTTGGCCGGTGGGGTTCCCACAGCCTTGTTTAGGCCATTTGAGAAGTTTGTGGTCTTCATAGCTCAAGAAAGTGCAAGAAAGTGCATCTCCGACGCTCAACCGGTCTCCGTTTTGACTTCGGGCCGTGTCTCTAGTGCGTGGCACTCAAATTCATGCAAGGTGTATCCGTTTTGTATCCTTTTGAATTCAAAAGCTACCCCATGTGTGTTGCACAAGTTCATCACACTACTTCGGTACATTACATCGCACTGTCGTGCGCCGCACATTTGCATTGTTATGCACGTGTTACATGCGTTGCAACACGCACCCCTTTGCATTGTCGTGCACATTTCTCATGCATCATCATTGCATTTCCATTTCTTGCATTGTCATGCATTCCGGAATACGTGCGTTGTTGCGCATTTAAGCCCGTTTACATTCCGCGTGGCGTGCGTGTCACACTGCGCATTGCACTGTTTTGTGCATTGTATTGTTCGCGCTGTTCTGCGCATTGCACTGTTTTGTGCATTTCAAAATTGTTCGCGCTGTTCTGCGCATTGCACTGTTTTGTGCATTTCAATTTCGCGCTGTTTTGCGCATCTCATTGCATTTTGCATGCATTCCATCGCACTGTCCTGTGCACTCGCGTTGCCTAACGCATTGCGCTATTTTGCGCATCATACCGTCGTGCAATACCGCCGGTCTGGCGAGACCTTAAACACGCACGGTCTGGCGAGACCTTAAACACGCATGGTCTGGCGAGACCTTAAACGCGTACGGTCTAGGAGACCTTAAATCCTTGGAAGGTGTAAGACCTTTAGTGTTCGCATTGTCGTACACTTCGAGAGCCGCGTGTTGTCGCGCATTCCATGCAACATGCATCACTTGCATCATTTGCATTTCAAAAAAAAAACAAAACAAAAAAACGTGCATAGTCATGCATACATTTTGCATTCCGGTCTAGGAGACCTTAAATCCTCTGAAGGTGCAATTCCTTCGGTGTTTGTCGTGCCCGAACGACTTTTCGGTGGTCTGGTAAAGCCACCAGTCTGTGCTTGCGATGAGTTCCTAGAAGACCAACTGGGACGGTGGAAACTAGAGTTCGAACGGCTTATGCCTAGAACGCAAAGGTTCGGGAGTTCCGAGACTAAAGTCTGGTTTAAATACCCAGAGGTTTACCCTCGGCTTGAAATCTGTATGGAAGCCCCATAGGTTGAGACAGCATGTCTACGCCTCAGTTCTGGATACTGAACCAACCTAGTATATCACCCTGTTGGTAAGATAGGGAAAGTTGCAATCATAGTCATTGCATCATAGTGCATTGTCATGCATTTGCATTGTAGATTGCATGCATTCATTGCATCACCTTCCGCCTATGGCTTGCGCCTTTCCAGGTTGAGCTTGGTCTGGTATGTGTCCTTACTTTTCATGTTAAAACACAGTTCTGCATGTGTATCGCGCCGATTCCACGTTGATATGTTGGTTGAGGGTTGCGGCACCTTTTCTGTGTTACACATGGCTTGTATGTATGCATGCCTTTCCTAGGCAAGATTTGGTTTGGCTTGCGTGCCATATCCATTGTATCCATGTCCATTCCATTGCATATTTGTAGATATTGCATTGTAGTTTGCATGCATTCATTGCATCACCTTCCGCCTATGGCTTGCGCCTTTCCAGGTTGAGCTTGGTCCGGTATGTGCCCTTACTTTTCATGTTAAAACACAGTTCTGTATGTGTATCGCGCCGATTCCACGTTGATATGTTGGTTGAGGGTTGCGGCACCTTTTCTGTGTTACACATGGCTTGTATGTATGCATGCCTTTCCTAGGCAAGATTTGGTTTGGCCTGCGTGCCATATCCATCCATTACATTGTAGTGTAATTTTTGCATCCGGCATTAGGATCGTAGTCCTTTCTCCAGCGGGTTGTTTCCCCACTTATGTCGATTCCACCCAATACTTGTTCTTGCGTCTGTCTACAATACTCATAGTTCAGTTGACCGTTCTATGGTAGACAGACTTGTTACCTCCATCAATCTATTTGACATAGGTGTGGTTTCGAACCGTTCGTGATTGGATCACGATTCAAATGCTTTGCATGTAGCTTGCATTGTTTTAAATACATTGCATCTTAATTTTCATTTGCATTGTTTATACATTGTTTTGTATATATTCCATGTCGTCTTGCATCCATTTTGCATTGTCATGCATGTTGCTAACAATATTGTACCTGTTAAGTTTGTTTTCTTTTCAGGCACGATATTGTATGTACGGTTCATTTGAAGCTGGTGCAACCAGACGAGCCGCACAGGTATTGTATCTCCCGAGTGAGACATATTGAGAATTCCATAATTCTCTTACATCCTTTCTGCATTGTAGTGTAGTTTGGTATGTTAGCTTAAAATTGTCGCGTGTATGCTTCATTATAGCTTTCTTTGCATGATCATAAGTTATGCTCGGCTTCGTGCATTGTCTTGCATTTTGCCCCTGCCTCCGGGCGCATATCTTATTTGTCTTGTATGTTTGTCTGAGTCTTCGGCCTTGTCAAAAATGGGTCGTCTCTGGGCTTTGACATTCACTCCCGTCATTGTTATGACTTTCGAGTTCTGTCAAAGAGGGGCAACTGTAGACACCCCATTTTTGACCGTCCTCAAGACTTGGACGTCACTGTTTGAACACACGGTGATCTTCCATGTTTGTGTTCGTTTGGAGTTCCCGGAGGTCTCGGCTCACGCGCCTTGCCTCAGGATCCCCGAACTCGACCGTTTAGTGTCTGGTTTTGCACCAAACACTTGCATCCTGCCTTGGAAGGGCAGGGTGGGGCTTGTAGACCATCCCCACCCATCACCGGCAGTGGCTAGATGCCACCGGCTGATTTTTGCTGCCACCGGCAATATTGTTTGCCGACCGGCACTCTTTGTTGCCGGTCAGCACTATTTTGTGCCGGTCGGCACTTTGTTTGGCCAAGATGGCATTTTTTGCCGGCCGATTGCTGTTCATCTGCTTTTGCAGATATTTTTAGACAGCTGTATAGCTTTTGCTCCCCTCCATACACGTGTATGGAGGGATCTCCCTCTTGCAAAGCTTGTCTTGTAAGCTTTACAAGAGGCATATAGAGAGGAGCTCTCTCTAAGGCAAAAGAGAGAGGCTTTAGACATTTTTGAGGAGAGAAGACAGAGGAGAGCTCTGGTTTTTCCTAGGGTTAGGGTTAGATACACTCACCTATCTCTCTTTCCCTCTCATTTTGCACACTAGGTGTTTTGTGTCTCATTATTGCACACAAACACCTAGTGTTTCACCTTCCTCTTGGAGCTGAGGTTCTAAAGAGTGTGTTTTGAAGTTTTTGTCTTGGATTCAAGCTCAAGGAGGCCATTGGAGCATCTTTGTTGAAGAGGACTACAAGGGTGAGAAACTAGTCCTTTTTTCCCCCTTTTTTGCATTGATTTTCTACTAGTCTTAGAGCTGTTTTTGTGATTATTGTATAACATAAAAAAGTTCTATTTTTAAGCCCTCTTTATTGTTTATTAAGAGTGTTTTGTTGTTTGAGGGGTGTTGACCACCCTTAGGCCTCAAAAGGCCTCATTTTGAGCCATTTTGTGTTAGCTCCGGGATTTTGGTGTTGAGGTCTCTTCACCACTGAAATCTTGAGGGATTTCAGTGGTGAAGATGATGCTTTGAAGTCCCAAGAAGGAGAGGGCCACCCCCTCTCCTTGTTGTCCTTGAAAAGGACCTATTTTGGCCTCTTAAGGAAGCCTATGCTTGAGTGTGTGTTGAGCATATTTGGTTTGTTTTTCATGCTTATATATCCATGATATAACATGATTTCAAGTTGGTTTTGGAACTCCATGCATGTTTAGCATAGTTTCCATGAAATACCCTATTTGTGCCTTAACATGTTCTAGGTTGTTAGCCTTTGTTGGAGCATGTTTTAGGCTTGTATTCGTGAAGTTTATGTGCTTATTTTGCCATGTTTTAGCTCTGTCCATAGTCGTTTGGGTTGATCTTTGCATGCATTATATAGCTCCTTTGTATTTGGGCTTGTTGGCCTTGAGTATGTGCATGTGTAGCATGCCATCTTTGCATTGTTTTGATGATTTGGAATCATCCTACATGCTATTTCAGTCCCATTTCCATGCTTGTTGGATTGCCTTGCATGTCTCTTTAATGCTTTGAAAGCATGTGTTGCAATGCTCCATGTTTTGGCCATGGTGTATGCCTTTGTATTTGGGCCACTTAGATGCCATCTAAGGAGTCCTTTGGCCTTGTTTTAACATGCTAAAAATCTGTTTTTAGTTGTTTAATGCATGCCATGTTTGGTCATGTTAAGTGTAGTTCAATGCCTTATTGATTTGCTTTGAACACTTGGACTATTCGTTGCATGTTTTGGCTTGATTTGTTGCTTGGTTTGGCACCATGTATTAGCATGATTTCAAAGCTTATAATGCACGCTAATTGTTCATGTTTGTCCCTTTCAAGTGTGCTTGAATGTTGCTTGATTTGTGCTTAAGTGTTGGTCCTTATGTGCATTTGTGTGTATGCCATTTAGCCTTCACTCTTGAGCACTTTTGGCTACTGTTTTAGGCCTATTTTAGAGTCGCCTAATTCATGTTTAAGTCCATCTTTGCACTCATTTGTATTGCCATATGCATGCTTGTATGCTTGCATGAGTTAATTGCCATGCCATGTTGCATTCCTAGCTTGTATGCCTAGGTTGCATTGCATTTTGCATGCATGCCTTGTTCCTTGAATTGGTGATAGGAATAGGGCCTAATTTGTTTGATTGGTTTGCATGCATTTGAAATCAAAGTTGCATACTTGGTTCCTTGGACCATCATGCATGGAAATGCGTGATTGGTGGTCCAAGAACCGAGGCACATGTCCCTTTGAGTCATTACAATGATAAGAGACATGGTTGGTGCATACATGCTTTGAATTGTGCTGCCATGCCTTGTTTTGCCCTCTCTTGCTGTGAGTTGCAGGTTCTGCAGGAATACTCTGCCGACCGGCAGTGTAATGTGCCGACCGGCACTATTTTCTCTGCCGACAGCTTCAACTTTGTGCCGATGGCCATACAACACTGCCGGTGGAAATTTCATCTAGCCGGTGATGATCCCCTCTGTCCAAGGATGTAGTCCTGAGGTTTTGACAACCTCCAGAGGAGGAAAGGGAGGAAAACAGAGGCAGCTTGCGCATGGCGGCGCGCTTCTCGAGACGTTTTACTGTTTTCCTAAATTAGTTAATTTGTTAATTAATTAATTTGTAATATTTAATTAACTGGTGTAGTTAATTAATTTGTATTATTTATTCGGTCCCTCCGAGTGAGGGTAAATCTGTAATAAGTGTGTGTGGGTGGTGTGTATGTCTTCCAACCTCACTTCTTTCTTCCCTTTTATTTACCTGCTTATGATGGTAGATTAGGGCACATTTATTTTAGCATACCTTATGCTATGCATGTGTGCATCCATGCATTTGTATTACATGCATTAGGCTCGGTACATCACGCTAACTGCATACGTATTTTCAAATTCCGAACTGAATACGTGATAATTGTGCATTTTCACATGACATGTTTAGGATAGCCGAGCCTATTCTAGCATCTTTGCATGTGTTGCATTAGCCATTTTTAACATGGACTTGGATCATGCATGTTTGCTAACAAGTTCTTTGTTTTGGCATGGAGTACTATGTAAGTATTTCCGCTTTAGCATATCGCATGAGTGTGAATGTTGCCATGACAGCATGCTTAACATGTGGCTAGATGCTTATGTGTTAAACTGTTTTGAATGCCTGTGGGTGAAGGTTGGATTGTTTGAGTTGGAAAGACTCGTTGAAATCCGCATTTTAGCCTACTTGCGAGTAACAAATTCCAAAGCATTTTCAAACCGAACGGATATGCAATGTTTATTTCCAAATTAGGCAATCTAGTCTATACTTGTTTACTGTGCGCATAACATAGTAATTCTAGGCTGATAATCGGAATAAGAACACATAAAGTTTTCAAAAACGGATATCACGGTTAGTAGAGGCCGGTCTTCGGACCGGGCGAAAGGGGGTGCTCATAGCTGACCTTCCCCGATCGTACCCAAGCTCCCGAGCCGAGACAACTCCGGTGATGACGGACATGTGGCCTTCGGCACCGAGTCAGGGTTTCCTAAATTCTCCCATAAAAAATATTTAGGTGGCGACTCTGTATCTGGCAAAGCAGTCCATGTTTGGCACTACTTTTTCAAAAATCTGTTTCTCAAAACGATTTGCCAGATTTGGACTCTTTGGTTCAGATTAAGAACCGTGACACAAATTGAGTCCGAACTGTAGTAGCATGAGGCCCACGCGGGCGCTGTTACAATGACATGCTAGTCAAGAGTAAACTCTTCTCTGATCATTTGGTAGACCTACGAGAGACCTTCGAAACCTTACGCAAATATCAGATGAAGTTGAATCCGGAGAAGTGTGCCTTCGGTGTGGGATCTGGGAAGTTCTTAGGCTTCATGGTTAGCCAACGAGACATTGGGGCTAACCTCGAAAAGATCAAGGCCCTGATAGAAATACGGTCTCCCAGAACGGTTAAGGAGGTTCAACGGCTCAAGGGCAGAGTTGCCGCCTTCAACCACTTTATTTCCCGAGCAACCGACAAGTGTCTTCCATTTTTTAAAGTCCTCCGATATGCGTTCGAATGGAGCACCGAATCCGAGGAGGCCTTTCAACAATTGAAGCAATGTATGGCCAACCTTCCTCTCTTCTTTCAAGCACTGCCAGACAAAACCCTCTTCCTCTACTTAACTGTGTCAAACACTGCAGTTAGTGCTGCCCTCATCAGGGAAAACAGATCAATACAACGTCCAGTCTACTACATTAGCCGCGCTCTCAGAGGGGCAGAATAGAACTACCCTCTATTAGAAAAAATGGCCCTTACCTTGGTCATAGCCTCCAGACGCCTCTGACCTTATTTCCAAGCTCACTCCATAGTGGTTCTTACTGACTAGCCTCTGAAAAAGGTCATGCAACAACTAGAATCGTCAGGAAGGCTTATGCAATGGTCCGTCAAGCTAAGTCAATTTGAAATCTCTTACCAACCTCGAACATCGATGAAAGGCTAGGTTGTCACCGATTTTATCTTGGAGTTCACCAACCTCACTCCGAACGTACCTCCTCCGCCAGCACACTTCACCACTGATGCAGAAGACCCCCACTCCTGGACCCTTAGTGTTAATGGTTTATCCCGCAAAGAGGGTAATGAAGCCGGTCTAATCCTCACCACCCCAGAGGGTGAATACTTCAAGTGTGCCCTCTGTTTCCTGTTCAACGCAAGCAATAATGAAGCCAAGTATGAGGCCTTGATAGTAGGCCTTCGACTAGCCATAGGCATTAGTGCAAGCCATATCCAAGTATTCAGTGATTCTCAATTGATTGTCGGACAGATTACTGGGGAGTTGGACGCAAATGAGGAGACAATGCGAGCATACAGAGACATTGCCCTTCCTCTTGTCTGCCTCTTTAATACTTTTTAGATCAAACACGTCTCTAGGTCAGAAAACTCCAAAACGGACGAAATGGCTCAATTAGCCTCGGCTGACCAATCAGACTTCAGCCATGGCATCTACATTGAATACCTGACCTATCCGGCGACTTCGCCAAACCCACAAGAGGTCCACTTCCTCCATAACGAACCTATCCCGTGGGCTCAAGACATCATTTCGTTTTTGACACGAGGGGAGTTGATAGACGATAAATAGTAGGCCGCTAAAGTCAAAGCCGGTCGTCTAATTATATCCTCATCAACGGCCTACTATACAAATAGGGAATCTCCCACCCATACCTCAGGTGTCTCAGTCTTACTTAAGCGACTTATGTGATGAGAGAAGTCCACGAGAGCATCTGTAGTAATCATTTGGGTGGAAGATCTCTGGCCCATAAAATCCTCCGCACTGACTACTTCTGGCCCACGCTCAATCAAGATGCCAGCGAATTTGTGCTTAAGTGTGATAAATGCCAGCACTTTGCCAACATCTCCCATGCTCCACCAACAGAACTGAATACACTCAGTAGTCTCTACCCCTTCGCTAAGTGGGCATCGACTTAATCAGTCTTTTACCCATTGGTAGGGGCCAAACCAAGTTCGTTGTGATTGCCATTGACTACTTCACCAAATGAGTAGAAGTAGAACCCCTTGCTAGAATTACTGAGCGAAACACTACTAGGTTTATCTGGCAGTTGATCGTATGCCGATTTAGAATCCTTCAAGCCACTGTTTCGGACAATGGCAAATAATTCAACAATGCCAAGTTCAGAAAATTCTGTGAAGAGCTCAACATTAGACCATCTTTCTCTTCCCCAGGCCATCCCCAAGCCAATGGGCAAGTCAAAGTCATTAATCGCTCCCTTCTAAAGATCATTAAGACTAAGTTTGAAGGCGCCAAAGGACTCTAGGCTGAGGAATTATCGAACGTACTCTGGGTTTATCGGGCGACATTCGAACCCCTATTGGGGAGACCCCCTTTCGCCTCACATACGACGTCGAGGCAGTCATCCCAGTGGAAATCGGCCTGCCGACCCCTCGGGTTTTACATCCAAATCCAGAACTAAACGAAGAGTTGTGTCGGGTTGACCTGGACCTAATTGAAGAGCTCTAAGAGGCAACTGCTGTCAAACGGGTATCATATCAACAAAAAATGAGAACACATTATAATCGCAAAGTCCGACCTCGAGAGTTCACATTATAATCCTTGCCACTTAAAATCTGACCAAGGGTAAGCTGGCAGCTAAATAGGAAGGACCTTATGTTGTCAAGGCCAGACCCCGCCTGGGTACTTACTGTCTCCAAGATATGGAAGGCAGAGACCTCCCTCATCCATGAAATGCTGAGCACTTGAAGTGTTATTTCCAGTAAAAAGTTGTCTCATGTTTTTGTATCATTCAATTGTTGTATGTTCTCTTTTGCTGATCTAAACACTTATTCATTTTTGCCCTTTCTATACACGGTGTAAATTTGTGATCGACAGACTGTGCGTTAATGACAACAATTTCACATCTCCATTATCTGTGTTACATTTCAATGACAAATTTTAGACTAAGTCTCAGCCAGACTGAACATGGAGAGCTTAGCTAGACTGAGTTAAGCCAAGCCTCAGCCTGACTGAGCCCTCCAAGTCTTAGCCAGACTGAGTTAAGCCAAGCCTCAGCCCGACTGAGCCCTTCAAGCCTTAGCCCGACTGAGCATGAAGAGCTCAGCCAGACTGAGTTAAGCCAAGCCTCAGCCCGACTGAGCCCTCCAAGTCTCAACCAGACTGAGCATGTAGAACTCAGCCAGTCTGAGTGAGCCCTCCAAGTCTCACCCAAACCGCATGAGAAGCACCTAGCCAGACTGAGTTGTACATAACGCCACTACTTAGTTAAAATCTCAGTTCATTCTTATCCCAGGTTAATTTTACCATTCATATAAGTTAGATTACTTGTCCATTTTTACCGTTCATACAAGTTAGATTACTTATCCATTTTTACCATTCATACAAGTTAGATTACTTGTCTATTTTACCATTCATATAAGTTAGATTATTTGTCCAATTTTACCATTCAAAAAAAAAAAAAAAAAAAACAACAACAATAACAACAACAAACCATAACAGAATTGACACCTTTATTTATTAACAACTTGCACCATTATCCACTTTTATTACAGAAATTACATTCACTTCATTACAAAAAACAAAAAAAAAAAAAAAAAAAAAACACTCATCCCTCACTCCCCGTTGCTGGATGCAAGATCTTCCTCTTCCACCCCCTCATCCAGGGGAGTCTGGGTGACATTGTCCTCTCTTACTTTCACCAGATTGAAATCCACATCTGGGAACAGCTCTTGCGCCTTATACTTGAAGCTCATCTAGCAGCTGTCCTAGTACTGGCTCATCTTATGCTTGTAGAAGTTTGACCACTGAAAACTTTGGATTACTTCTTCTTCACTCCTCCCTTCTGCGGCCACTCCTGATGGCCCAATGCCCCTTTCACCCTCCTTAGCCAAACTCTTGGCAACCGTCGCGTCGATGGCCATCTGGAATTCAGCAGACCCTTTAAACTACTCTACCACCGCCACACACAGGTCTGGGTACGCCACCCTTTCCGAGGCCATTTTGGCCCTCTCTTCTTCCAACGTCCTCTCCAAGTCTGCGATACGCCCATCTGCTTCTTCCTTGTCTTTTAAGGCCTGGTCGCACAGATCCTCATTGTTGGAGAGGGCCTTTTCCAACCTTTCCTTGGCAGTGTTACAAGCTTCTTGGACTTCATCTACCTTCTTCTACTCGCCTGCCAACTCAAACTCTAGCAATACCACCTTGTGGCGCACCACTTCCAGCTCCGATTTGGTGACGGCGAGCTCGGAGGCAGCGCGTTTTTCCAAGTAGCTTTACACTACCGCCAATACTTCCATCTTCTTAGCCTTTTGTGCATAGTCCAGCCCCTTTGCACAGGCACTCTGCACGGCTTTTCTCCAGCCCACCGTCTCCATCCTTAGGCTTTGCAATTGTGCCTTCACCCCTTCTAGTTGGGCCTTCAGTGGCTCTGCCTCCACCTTCGCGTGTGCCGCTTTATTTAGTAGGGCCATTGTCAAGGTCGTCGCTTTCATCTGCGCTGAGCAGAACCCTCTCAGGAGGTTGGTCTTTGTAAATTGCGCCATCGACCGCACGGTCGCATTCTCCACTACCCCCAAGAGACGATCTACGGCGACCCTGGCTTCGCCCTCTTATTCCGCCGATCGACCGGCCACCGCATGAACATGATACGTAATGATCTTCAATGTGGCGCTTGTCTCTGATCTGCTTGCTCGCCCTCTCCTTACCCCAGGACTTGGGGACACTTCATGTATAAGCACAATCTTGGGCGACTGCTCTTCAAATCTCTCACCTCCTGCCTGCTGTTTTGGCTCAGCTGCCCCACTCACTACTTGGGCACTTGGGCACTTGGGCCCATGGCCTCTCCTACCCCCATCATTGTTTCCTCCACCTCTACTTCTGGGGTTGCCTTTGCCATCCCCTCCTTCACTTTCTTCAACACCGGCCCTTCCTCACTCTCCTCCACAGCCATCCTCATTTTCTTCTTTTTCTTCAATACCGTTTCCACCTCCTTTTTGCTCCTCCTTCAGCAGATCCACTGGGGGTGGCAGCGGCGCAAAATCGGTCAGATCCTTATCTCCCAGAGGCTTGGGGCGTGGTCGGACTCGCTTCTTCATGACCAGCTTAGGCGTGCGGCCTAACTGTGATTCTTTATACTTGTCTGCCTTGGCGAAGGTCCTTTCATTCTCTGCCTCTTGCATCTTCCTCCTCGCTCAAACTCTTCCGGCGCAGGGTCCTCCTCGGTCGGTTGTGGCCCCAGATTTAAGGCAAATAAGGTTGAAGGCTGGATGAGGTCATTCCACTTCACGCTCTCCTTCTCTTTCCACTCCTTCATTCGTTTAACCCTATTCTTTGCCTCTGTCCCCAGCCTTGGCTCCACTGACTTGATGGGAATTTTTCACATTGTGCACATGCCTCGTCCGTTATTTGCTGATACGTAAAACCACCTTGGTCTCCACCCCTTCATTGACGATGGTAAACCCGCCACTAATCCTCTACCTGCCACTACCTGCAAGGTCACCCATGTTTCTTATTGACCAGAGGCCTTGTAGTAAGAAAAAAACTCATCAACTGTTATCGCTGTTCCCCTGGTCGCCTGTGGCCATGCGATCACACAGGCCAGTAATATTTTCCACGCGTTAGACATAAGCTGACCCGACGCCACCTCCAACCGGTTCAGCACGTTCACCACTATTTGTGGGAGCAGCAACCTTAGACCCCCCCGCAACGCCTCCTCGTACAGCGTGAACTCCATCAGATGTGTATTCGACGCCTTCTTCTTAGACGTCGGCAACTTCAACTCTATTTCTGCTGGAATCTGGTATTTCTTACGCACCTCCTCCACCGTAAACGTCCATTTGTCAACCTTGGTGTGCCAGTAGTTAGGTCCCACTTGGCTAATCAGCCTCACGGCCACGATCATTGTGGACAGACAAGGTCGCGTCGCTTGCTTTGCCCCTCTTTCCTCTCGTATTTCCATCCTATATTGCTCTGCCAACTCCACCGCATCGTCTTCACCTAACGCCTCTAACCTTATGGCTGGCGCTTCATCTCGAGCCATCTCTTTTACGTTTCTGAATATTGCTTCAGACGCCGGCACGAGGAAGTTCGCAAACTATTGGCGGGGAGTGTCATACGAAACGAATGAGGTCAGGTCTGGGATGTGTTGGTTTCTCGCAGTGAGGTATGTAAAACAAATAACTCCAAATGACCACGGTTTGCCTATTTTCCAAGGATCGAGATTAAATTTCGCCAGTTTAAAAATTTCAAAAGTTACAACCCCTGCCTTTTCCACGTCCTATCCTAGTCCTAACCTTTCGCTTCCTACTAACGCATCACCTCCCCGTCTATTCCACTTCACATCATCACGTGCCTCATCGCTCCTCAAGCCCCGCGCGCCGCCACCACCTCTGGCTCGGCCCCCCCTTGCGGTCGGCCCTCCTTTCGGTTGGTCTTCTAGCTCGACCCCCCTCGTGGTTGGCTCTCCTCTCGGTCGGTTTTCTCACTCGGCCCACATTCGCGGTCGGCCGTCCTCTCGGTCGGTCTTCTCGCTCGGCCCACATTTGTGGTCGGCCCTCCTCTCAGTCGGTTTTCTCGCTCGGCCCACATTTGCGGTCGGCACTCCTCTCAGACGGTCTTCTCGCTTGGCCCCCCTTCGCGGTCGGCCCTCTTCTCGGTTGGTCCCCTCGCTCAGCCCCATATACTTCCTATCTTCCTTCTTATTCCTTTCGTTAGATTGAAATTGCACTTGGGAATGGGAGACTACTGACATCGGTGGGCCTACAAAAGGTTTGGCCCACTACTTAGAACCTAATTCACGGGACAAGTACTAAAGCCCAACACGCTTGAGAACCCAGTGTTGAACCAGGAATCAATAGCATCTAAACACTTGTCAAACAGGGAACCAACCACGTAAGTGGATAAAGATTCTGCAGAGTTATTGCACCACACATCAGCCATTAATGAGGCTCCTACAGCATTAAATGCGACAACCCCTTCACGTCGGAACATGCAGCCTCACCGTGAACGATGCAAGCTAGAGTATAGACTTTCGGCCAACACGACAGGTCGGAGTGGACAAGGAAGTGATGGACAAAGGATATAAAGAGGCTTTCGAGACATATTAAATGTTAAGTTCTTCATTCTTCATCTCTCTCTCTATACAGTCAATCTCCTCTTTTCTAACTTGATCGTCGGAGGGTCAGCTGGGGGACTCCCATTCCTCGTTGGACCTTTTTGAACGCAGCACCAGCGAGCTCCGAGATAGGTGAAAGGTGTTGGAAGCGTGGGTCGGCCTGACTCACCCTACCTTGGATCAGCAACATTATCATTATTAATTCTCACAGGCCTATTGAACAATAAGTCTACTTATTAGGACCTACATGTAAGTCTCCCAAAATAATATTATAATCATTAAACTCAATATAGGTGTAGTAAAATACTTTTTTTTATTGAGTTTAATGACTAAAATATTATTTTTTGAGTCAATTTTTACTTAAAGAAATAGGCAGATGGTTTAGACTATAAAAAATAAAAAATTCAAATTGATAAAATTAAACATTAAAATTTATGTTTTTACAAGGGTCAAATACCGAATTTTTTATATAATTTTTCCAACAAATAATTATTATTGTGAGTTCGTGAAATAAAGAATGTGATGAGTTTTGAAAGAATATATTTTTTCATTAGATGGAAGAGAAAATATTCTTTTGAGAGAAACTGCTTTAGGGCATACTAATAGAGCAACCGAATTAAATTTTAGGCCAAGTTTGGCTACTGCCAAAAAAGTGCACTTATTTCATCTTTTTATCTTTTTTGGGTCACATCAATCAACATCTCCTCTCTATTTTTTCTACACATAATACAAAAAAAGTCAAAAAGTGCACTTATTTAGTCTTCCCAAACTAGGCCTTAGTATAATTACATGATTTTGTGATCTATCTAGGCATAAGAATTTTCAAAATGAGTTTCAACAAAGTTTGAAAAAAAAAAAAAAACCTAAAAATTTTACAATGTTTGGGAAGATGGGTTGGGGCTAAAATAGTCATATAAGACAAAATATGTTATTTTAACTCAATAAGATAAAATATCACATTCAACCCATAATCATTACATTTTTCTCTCACAAAAAATCTAAAAAAATAAAAAAAACCTAAAAATCTTTTCAAATAAAATTTTTTAACTCCAAATTAAAATAATTTAAAAATTAAAAAGTCAAAATGTTTACTTATTTTCCAAACGAAGGCAATGTTGAAAACAATTGGGCAACTTGGGGTGGCCCCCAAAGTTGAATTAGACTGAGCTAGTCCTTAAATATGTGCTTTAACTACCAATAACTTCAACTTTTAAATGCTTTTTCAATTGTCATAGGCTTTCAATGACTTTGCTTTTCATGACTCTATGGCTTATTCCTGAAATGACTTTGCTTTCAAACGCTTCCCTACATTTCAGTTACAAAGTTCAAACATTCAAAAAAAAAAAAAAAAAAAAAAAAAAAAACTACCAAAAAAATAATGAAAAAGATAAAAACATAAAAACATAAAAGATTAACGCCATTGATTTATGTAATAAAAAGTAGTGTGCTATACAAAGAATTTAATTTCTTTCAATTTTATTTTCTCTAAATCTTAAAAATGGAAGAGAAAAGCGAAAAGAAAAATATTAACTAATTTATATTTTATTTATATTTCTCTTTTATATTTTTTGGGAATAAATTACACTTTACACCTCTATATTTTGTACCAAATCTCACTTTGACCTCTACACATGAAATCAAAACAGTTAATCACCTACACTTCTGGTCAAATCTCACTTTTGTTTCTACACATGACATTTTGAAAGTCAATCCCCTGTACTTTAGTTCAAATCTCACTTTTGGTTCCTATTCATTTTTAAATCTTTAATAAAATCTAGTCATGTGACAAAAATGTAACTACGAAATGAGAGTAAGAGAGAAAAATCATCAATGTTTCCCACCAATACACTTGATCCTACGTGATAAGCATATAGAGTTATTTAATACAATATATATATATGTTTTTATATTAAAAATTGAGACGAATATGTAAGAAAATAGAGTTTCTGAAATACAAAGAAAAAAATACGACAAAGAAATCAAAGAGGAAGTAATATGAATAGACAGAAGATTATGTTATCATAAAAAACAAAGTTTCGTTATTCTAATTTATACAAAATCATAGTTTACCTTTTTAATCGTTCACAATATCGTTTTGTTTTAACCTAATACAGTCATAATTTTATATAAATTTTGAGACAAACTGTGTATTGGTGAAAAATTTAGATGATTTTCCTCTCTTATCCTTATGTCGTAGTTACATTCTTGTTACATGATTAGATTCCGTTAAAGGTCTAAACAATTGAATAACAGAAAAGGAATATTAACACTTGTGTAGGGATCAAAGTAAGATTTGACCAAAAGTACAGGGGTTGATTGTTATAATTTCATGTGTAGGGACCAAAGTGAGATTTGACCAAAAGTATAGGGGATTGACTGTTATGATTTCATGTATATGGGGTCAAAGTGGAATTTGATGCAAAGTGTAATTTACCCTTTCTTTTGCTTCCACTCATTCTTTATCAAGCACAAGATCCAAACATAACCTTCAGCATAATATAAACTAACATATCACATGTGCTATGTATGAGATAAAATAATATATTATTTAAAAAAATATGATAATTATATTTAATTTTTTATATTATGTAAAATAAAAGTTAAGTAGAAGCTACCCAATTGGAATTTTCTTAATTGTTTAAAATTAAGAAAATAAAAAAAAATAGTATGAGATATTGATCATAAGGCTTTTCATTAAAAATCTCATTTTACTTATATAAATGGGAGTATAAGATTCACTATATGTAAGTGAAATAATTCACTTTTTTCTTCTTTTCTCGATGTGTGATTATAAAATAAAAGTTAAATGAAAGTTAGCCAATGAGGATTTTCTTAATTTTTTAGAAGTTAACAAATGTTTGGGCAGGAAGTTTATTTCGAATCAAACAATCTTAGTTGTTTAATATTTTATTGGGTTAATCTTTAATTTATTTTGAATCAAACAAATTTAACCAATATATTTTGATAAAACTGCTAAAATCGCAGTTAAACCAGCGAATCAGTCAAACCGAAAACAGTTCACCCTATCGGCTAGGTCAAAGGACCAACCAACTTATACAAAAATTAATTAATTAAAACTTTTAAATTTTATTTTAATTTTAAAATTTGAATTGTATTGAACTGAAACATACACAACACTACAATATTAAATGGGAGCATAAGATTTATATAGTGAAACAACTCATTTTTTTCTCCTTTTCTTGATGTGAAATTATAAAATAAAAGTTAACAGTTATTTGGACGGAAAGTTCATTTTTAATCAAACAATCTCAGTCGTTCAAACAAATCTAAATAATATATTTTAATAAAACAACTAAAACCATGATGCATTTGCTTTAAATTAATCGCCAAATATATATTTTTTTCCAGGAAAACTACAAAATTAATACAATTTATCATCAGGATTTTATTAATGTATGTCTGAAAACAAGTTTTAAAATGGATTTAAAAATTAAATATTATTTATCACATATATTTTTATGCAAAATATACAAGTTCTTAAATTTTTTAACTTGTGAACACACACATTATTAAAATAAAACTCTTATAATAATTGTATCAAATTAAAACCAAACAGTGTTTGCACATGTGGATAAGGTCAAAGTGATAAAAGACATCTGTGATCTAACCACCCAATAGACCTAAATGGGGGTGTGACATCACCACCAATAAAGACTGCTGTTATTTATATTTTGGATTTGAGTTCTCACATTTGAGAGAACGTTTAAACTTAGCAGGTTGATTTTGAAATTAGTTTTGGTAATTTAAATTACTTATTTTTTAATATTTATTGAGTAAAATATTTATATAAAAAATTTAAATGATTTGATATTAATAGCTATATATTTGAATTATATTTGTTTAAAAAAAATAAACGATAAATATAATTTTAAGAATAACCATTCATTTTTTATAATAGAAAATTAATTCAAACATATAGTTACTAATATTCGATCATTTTAATTTTTTTGCATAAATATTCTATTCAATGAGTCTTAAAAAGTAACGGTTCAAATTATCTAAATGAGATATGTGCTTTACGAGTCCCTCAAGTTCTCTGATGTTTAATCCTATTTACAAATCTTCCCGAGTAATACAAAAATTATAACTGATTCTATAATTTTTATATAATTAGCCGTGTTATTTTGAAATATAAATTTTATAACACTTAGCCCTCGTACTGTTAGTCATCCGTTGGTCAATTAAATTAAAAATAATATATCATCATTTATTATATTAAAATGTCTACTTTACCCTTTATTATCGTTATATCCAGCTATTACATGCATTCAAACACAAGTCATTGAGAGAATAAGGGCAATCAAAAAAATTAATTAGGTAAAAAGGAAGATAATTATGTCATTTAACATAATACTTAAATACAAAATATGTAAGAATAATATAGTGATTTCATTATTTATTAATACTGATAATGTTCTAATTTTTTTATTAATTAAAAAAAAAAGTGAGTGTAATTTACTATATATAAAATGAATGTGCTCGAATAAAAAAATAATAATAATAATAAATGAATGTGGGATTATAAAGAGAAAACCAAACACAACCAAAAGAGATGGTAGGCTCTAAGTCAGGATTGCAACTGATGAGAGATATGTTTTTGATGGGACCAAAGAATATGCCGATGAAGGATTGGAAAACCCTTAAAAAATAAAAGGACCTAGCTCCTAAAGTCTCTTCACATTAACATCACTGATCTAATTGTAATGTATACTTTGGATATCCTAGAAGGAAGTGAGGATGATACTGCATGGACTACGTAGCAATGGTTGCTGGTGGCATAATGGGCCTATTCGGGACCTATGTTAATAATCCGAACCGTTCACATTTTAGAATATATCAAGTAGAATATGTTTATAAAAAATCAAGTTAATCGGATATTGTTTCCACAATGATATATATGTATATTGCTGGTTTTTTAAACTTTATTACTCTTCATGTATGTGAAGTTCCATACCACCATTGTGATAGGTTGATGTGGGATTTTTCATAAATTAAAGTTTATAAAAAGAGATAGATGAGATTGACAAATGACATGTATTAGGGTAAGTTTAAAGAGGGTGTGTTAGGGAAATTAATAATGGAAAGAAGTCAAGTAATAAAGGGCTCTCTTTTAGGGATTTGGAGGTCATGACAAGGGCTTTTAAAATTACTTTTTTGTTTTAAAAGATATGATTAGTGATATAGGACCAATTTGATCTTTATTTTTGAATGATCTGTTGACAAATTCTATAATATGAATAATTCATATCATTAAAAGTAAGCATGTCACAAATCTCACCGAAGAGCACAGTAGATTGTTGTGTTTTAAGGCATAATAGTGATTCTAATATCGTCTTTTAAATATGAACAAATGTTTGCTATTTTAAACTTTTGTCAATGGTGTTTTAAAAGTACTAGTTAACCAATATAATTGCAAACAATAATCATTCAGAGCACTAATTTTGGTGTTCTAATAGAGCACTAATGGCATGGCAATGAGAAAAAAAAAAAAAATCAAGACCTAAACATCACATCATAGTGGGTGGGACCCACTGCCAGCTCATTAGAGCTAGTTTTAGAGCTCAAGAATTAGAGCTCTAAAGCATTTTTCAATTTTTAAAACAATCATTTAAATGTGTTAAAGAGCAATATGTGGAAAATTTTTGCATTAGAGAAAATGCGTTTTCCAAAACAAAAATTGCTCATTCTAAGGACACCCATAAACAACCCTTAAACTATTGCATTTTGATATTTACCTATTAAATAGAGCAAATTGAAGGATTGGCATCAACAAATTTTATACTCCTATGTTCTAAAAAAAACAAAACAGAAATAGACATGTACAAGTTGCTTGGTGAATTTTTTTGCCTTTGCACAAAGAGAGACCTAATTTGCCTTTACAACTGCTGATTTTCCTTTCTCTTTTACATTCTTTTTACATTTCTCTTCTTCCATGTCTTACTCCTCTTTTCTTTTCTTTTCTTTTATTTATTCATTCTTTCTTCTCTAATAAGGGGCAACGTTGCCTGTCACAAAGGGCTAAGGCTAGATTAAACTTTACAATATGATTATAAAAAAAAAATTAAAAATAGTTTAGTAAAATCTGAGAATATATATGCAGGGAGGTTATTTTTTTGTAATATAACTCAAAAGTAATAATATGGGTATTATCAGACCTAGTCAAAAGCATATTTACAAATTGAAATTAGGATGCATAGCCCCTATGTTCTATTATGACGGTATTTTCTAGATCAAAAGATTGTATCTATATATAAAAATCTAAAGCCAAGAAGCAATTAAATAGTGATCTCATGATGATCAGATCATCCTTTGAAATACTTAAATAATTAGGTAATGTATAGGTTAGTCAAATCAATCCAAAGAACAGGTATGTGGTGTTCCTTAGTTTGATGAATTTTGATGGAGTCTATGCATTGGACTTTGTCTCCAAATGTAATTCAAAAGTGATGCATAATAATTTCATCCATTGGCTCCTTCGCTTTGTCACAAGTGCCATGGGTCCTTATTAGTTGTTGTTCCAATATGAATTATATGCTTATATGAAAATATAATAATAGTTCCTAAGTTATTATTCTTTCTTCTCTTTGCGTTCTTATTTTGAACATGTCTCTCATCTTTATTAGTGTTTCATCATTTTCTCACAATGCCATATACTTTTTCAATAAATATAAAAAAAATTACCACATTTTTTCTAAAATTATAGTAATTACTTTTTACATAATTCATACTTGGATATCTAGTGTCACCATTTTTTTTTTCTTTCTATAATTAATTTGTGAAATGTTACCTCCCCAATAATTTTGTAAATGCTTTGACATGCACATCATTTTTGCAAGGATAAGACAACTTTTATTATTTCTCTATTCAATGTCAAGGAGCTTAGCACTAAAGTTTCAACCACACAACACAAAAAATAAAACGGAAAATAACCAATAAATCCTATTTTTCTTTTAAAATTATTAATGAGTGCTATCAAGTTTCAATATGAACAATTAAATCTTATTTCTGATAATAGGTTTCCAAAAGATTCATTACTTCATAATGGCGTATCTTATCCCAATTTTACCCTTCCTATTTAATATGAACAACACCTTTTATAAATAATTTTAACTTAATTAAAATTTAAAATTTTAATAGTAAAAATTATTAATCTTATACTTATAATTTTGTATATGAAAAATCATTTAATTTGAACAATTAAAAATAATTTAATTATAAAATTTCTAATAAATTAAAATTATTTATGAAATTTTTTGTTCATATTTTAATGAAAAAGATAAAATGAAAATAAACTATACCATTATGAACAATTGAATTTTTTTATGTATAACAATTTATAAAATAAAGAAAAGATTTGTTTGTTATTATTGAAATTTGATATAACTTAATAATAATTTTCAAAACAAAATAGATTTTTTTGGGATAATTTTTCATTGTGATTTATGATTTTTTTTAATACAATATCATAATTTTTGCAATTAATTTTTTTTTTTATTTTACTTGGATTAAAAATATTTTCATATTAAATGAGGGATAAAATTGAGATAACATCTACCATTATGAAGCAATGAACTTTTTAAAAATATGTTACAGTATAAAAAGTATGACTTAATTATTCATATTGAAAGTTTATATTGTTGGAAATGGTGAAAAAATTTTGGGTAAAACCAGAATTTTTTCTCAAGTTTGGTCTATTTTTTAGGTGGACCCCGAGCATCGATTTACTCGGGTCAAAGTGGTAACGCGCTCTATGCCGCGTTGTGATTCACGTGGTATATTTGGTTGCTCAAAACCATTACCGAGTGAATGGGAAATTGAAGCCAAAGTGTGCTCCATGGAAATGGAGTTATGGTGGAAATTCCTTAAAGTTGTAAATTGGCTTGTCCCACATTGATTTGGTGGGAAGTTTTGAAAGGGTTTATAAGGCTTAGGGTGAGATACTTGGGGTGTGCCCCAAGGGGTATCCAAGTGTTTTAGAGAGAGAGGTTATGGGCTAGACCCATTGGACCCAAAAATCACCACACACACGCGCGCGTCGCCGTTCGTCCGGGCGGGCTGGGTTGGGCTTCTAATCTTTTTGGGCAAAAAACATTTGAATTTAATTTTATTTTTTATTAAAATAAAATCCAGAATTCAAATTAAACTGGTTTGGATTTATTGTTCATCCAAACAGGGCCCTTCCCGTTTTCAAACAGAATTAAACTGTTTTGGATTTATTGCTCATCCAAACAGAGCCCTTCCCGTTTTCAAACAGAATTAAACTGTTTTGGATTTATTGCTCATTCAAACAGAGCCCTTCCCATTTCTATCTGTTTGAATAAACAGATTCAAATCTGTTTAAATTTGAATCTAATAGGTTTCATACCTGTTCAATTCAAAACCAAAAGCCACCTTTACATCTATAAATAGACTAGCCTCCCATTTGAATTTTACTAAAATTTTCGTACTCCATCCTCTGCAAATTATATTCTTCATCTTGCTGCATTTTATTTCCGAAAGAAAGAGTGTAAACACTTAGTGTGTTCGTAAGGCAAACAATTTGTAGTGCTGCTATTGTTTGTGGTAAGATCATTTCATCCTGGGAGATAGACATCTAAATTCTGAAAGCACCGTGGAGAGGACGAATCTGTCTTAAGGACACAGTGTTAAACACTGGACTTGATCGGAAAAGTTATTCAAATAAATTAACCAAGTAAGTTGTTTAATTTTATTCTGTTTTTATTATGTTTATTTAATCAGATTTTATTTTTGTTTTTGTAACAAAATAAAATCTGTGGTTTTATTTATTTATTTTTATTTCGAGTTTGATTTTTATAATCAAACAAATTCTCTCCTTTTCTTTATTTCTTTATATTCTTGTTGTTGTTTTGTACACAACAGAATTTAATCTTTTTAAATACAGTGAAGATTGTCCAACAATCTTAAGACAGATTCCTTTTTGGGTATCTTCATTGTATTTAATTTTCTGCGTTTTCAAATTAATATTCTGGTTGGAAAAACAAATAGTGATTTATGCTATTTGACAGATAGTAGTAATATACTGTCTCTTTTCTTTGACAACAACTAGTAGTACGATACTGGTGTCATTAACAATTCAGAATATTATTTGGTATTACAGAAAATTCTTGTGATATTTTATTTTTCTAGTTTTAGTAACAAGGAAAATAAAATTATTTTGTTGTTATAATTTATTTTCTGGTTTTAGTAACTAGAAAATTAATTTGTGTTTTAATTTTTTTCTGATTTTTGTAATCAGAGATTATGGCTACTACAACTGAAATTGCATCTGGCAGTGGTACTCCTATTGTTACACCTACATCGGTCCCTATCCAAAACCATGTTCATGTACCAATCAATCATGGAGAAAAATCGAAAAAATTTAACGGTACCGAGTTTAAGAGATGGCAGCAAAAGATGCTGTTCTATCTTACAACTCTTAATTTGGCCCGGTTTCTCCATGAAGAGGCTCCAGCACTTAAAGAGGGTGAAAGTGATCGGCAAGTTGTTGCCGCTGTAGATGCTTGGAAACATTCAGATTTCTTGTGCAGAAACTACATCCTAAATGGCCTTGACAATATGCTGTATAATGTATACAGTCCTCTGAAAACAACAAAAGAATTGTGGGATTCTTTGGAGAAGAAATACAAGACAGAAGATGCTGGCACGAAGAAATTTGTCGTCGGTAAATTTCTGAACTTTGTTATGGTAGACTCCCAAACGGTAATATCTCAAGTTCAAAGTTTTCAAATAATTTTGCATGATATTCATTCAGAAGGTATGTCTCTTAGCGAGTCATTCCAAGTCGCTGCTTTAGTGGAAAAGTTACCACCGGCTTGGAAAGATTTCAAAAATTATTTAAAACATAAACGCAAAGAGATGACTATGGATGAATTGATTGTAAGATTAAGAATTGAAGAAGATAACCGAAAGGCTGAAAAGAGGAATGGGAAAAATCTCATTGAGTCCAAGGCTAATGTGGTTGAACAAGTTCATAAACCACATAACAAAAAGAGGAAGTTTACTGGAGATGGTCCTAAACAAGGCGATAGTAGCAAGAAGTTCAAAGGAAAATGCTATAACTGTGGCAAAACTGGACATCGAGCTTCTGATTGCCGCCGCCCTAAGAAGGATCATGGAAGTACAAGTAAGAAGACCACCAATCAGGCCAATGTAACAGAATTGGATTACATCTCTGACGGAGTGAATGACATCAACCTCTCTGCTGTGGTGTCTGAGGCTAACTTGGTTGGAAATCCCAAAGAGTGGTGGGTTGACACTGGAGCAACTCGTCACATTTGTGCGGACAAGAAGATGTTCACTACCTACAATGAGGCTGCAAATGGTGAACAACTTTTCATGGGAAATTCCTCTACTTCTACTGTGGCTGGACAATGGAAAGTGATCTTGAAGATGACATCAGGGAAAGAACTGACCCTCAACAACGTACTGCATGTACCTGACATCCGGAAGAATTTAGTTTCTGGGTCTTTGTTAAGTAAAAATGGTTTTAGGCTTGTATTTGAGTCTGATAAATTTGTATTAACAAAGAGTGGTATGTATGTTGGTAAGGGATACATGAGTGATGGTCTCTTTAAGTTGAATGTAATGAAAGTTGTACTGAAAGTTGCTATGAATAAGAATAACACATCTTTTGTTTATATTCTTGAGTCAAATTTATGACATGATAGATTAGGACATGTGAATTTTGATGCTTTGCGTAGATTAATTGGTTTAGATCATATACCAAAGTTTGAAATTAATCCTAATCATAAATGTGAAATTTGTGTAGAAGCGAAACTAACTAAGGCTCCATTTAAATCGGTTGAAAGAAAAACCGAACCTCTAGAATTAATTCATACTGATGTATGTGATTTAAAATTTATTCAAACTAGAGGAGGCAAAAAGTATTTCATAACATTTATCGATGATTGCACAAGATATTGTTATGTTTATTTACTTAGAAGTAAAGATGAAGCCTTAGAAATGTTTAAACTCTACAAAACAGAAGTTGAAAATCAACTTGGTAAAACCATTAAAATGGTTAGAAGTGATAGGGGTGGTGAATATGATACACCATTAAATGAATTTTGTGCACAACATGGCATTATTCACCAAACTACAGCCCCTTATTCTCCACAGCAAAATGGAATTGCTGAAAGGAAGAATAGAACCCTAAAAGAAATGATGAATGCCATGTTACTAAGTTCAGGCTTACCACAGAACTTGTGGGGGGAAGCAATTTTGTCTGCTAATTTTGTTCTTAATAGAATACCCCACAAGAAAACCAATAGCATTCCTTATGAATTGTGGAAAGGTCGATCGCCTTCCTACAAATACTTAAAAGTGTGGGGGTGTTTGGCAAAAGTTGAAGTTGAAGTTCCTGTTCCTAAAAAGACTAAGATTGGACCAAAAACAATAGACTGTGTGTTTATTGGTTATGCTCAGAATAGTAGTGCATATCGGTTTCTGACTTATAAATTAGAAATACCTGATATAAATGTGAACACTATTATAGAGTCAAGGAATGCTGTGTTTTTTGAACATGTCTTTCCTTACAAGAAAGGACAGGAATTAAGTTCACAGAAAAGAACTTATGATTGTACACAAAGTCAAGAGACTAATGACAATCAAACACAAGAGACTAGTAATAGTCTCGACCAACAGGATTTAACTAATGATGAACCTAGGCGAAGTAAGAGAGCAAGAACATCAAAATCCTTTGGTCCAGATTTTCTGACATACTTGTTAGAAAATGAACCTCAAAGCTTTAAGGCAGCATTGACAGGTCCTGAAGCACCTTTGTGGAAAGAGGCTGTTAATAATGAAATTGAATCCATTATGCATAATCATACTTGGGAATTGGTAGATCTTCCACCAGGTTCTAAACCTCTTGGATATAAATGGATATTCAAGAGAAAAATGAAAGCAGATGGTTCAATTGACAAGTATAAAGTAAGACTTGCTGTTAAAGGTTACAGACAAAAGGAAGGTCTGGATTATTTTGGCACATATTCCCCTGTGACAAGAATAACATCCATTCGCATGCTTATTGCTATAGCAGCGTTGTTTAATTTAGAAATACATCAAATGGATGTTAAGACAGCTTTCTTAAACGGTGATCTAAATGAAGAGATCTATATGGAACAACCCGAAGGGTTTGTAGTATCAGGGCAAGAAAAGAAAGTTTGTCGACTTGTAAAATCCCTTTATGGATTAAAACAAGCACCTAAGCAATGGTATGAAAAATTTGATCATGCAATGCTTACTAATGGGTTTAAGATAAACGAATGTGACAAATGCGTCTATGTTAAAAACACTGACCAAGGATATGTCATAGTTTGTCTTTATGTGGATGACATGCTTATCATTGGAAGCAGTCAAAACATGATCAAATCAACTAAGCAAATGCTTAACAAAAGATTTGATATGAAAGATATGGGGGTCGCAGATGTTATATTAGGAATGAAAATTACTAAAACATCTGACGGATATGCATTATCACAATCTCATTATATTGAGAAAATTCTTCATAAATTTATCAAGGATGATTTGAATTTAGCTAGAACACCTGTAGACATCAGTCTTTATTTATCAAAAAATAAAGGTGATGCAGTGTCTCAGTTAAAATACTCCCAAATCATTGGAAGCCTAATGTACCTAATGAATTGTACTCGTTCTGATATAGCTTATGCTATTAGTAAATTGAGTAGGTACACTAGTAATCCCGGAGAAGACCATTGGAAAGCGATCATTCAGGTTCTTAGATATCTAAGATTCACCCGTGATTATGGTTTGAACTTTACTCGATATCCAGCAGTACTTGAAGGTTATTGTGATGCAAATTGGATATCGGATACTAAAGGTTCAAAATCCACTAGTGGATATGTCTTTACTTTAGGAGACGCTGCTGTTTCTTGGAAATCCACCAAACAAACATGCATCGCACGATCCACAATGGAATTCGAGTTCATTACTTTGGACAAAGCAGGAGAAGAAGCAGAATGGCTTCGTCACTTCTTAGAAGACATTCCAATGTGGCCAAAACCTGTGCCAGCTATTTGCATTCATTGTGATAGTCAATCTGCAATAGGCAGGGCACAGAATCACATGTATAATGGTAAGTCACGACATATTCGTCGTCGACATAATACCGTAAGGCAATTGTTGTCAAACGGAATAATCTCAATAGATTATATAAAATCTAAAGAGAATATTGCGGATCTGTTAACAAAAGGTTTGACAAAAGAGCTAGTGTATAGTTCATCGAAGAGGATGGGATTAAAGCCTATTACATAAGAGTCGTCATAATGGTAACCCTACTTATATGACTGGAGATCCCTAGAACTAAGTTCAAAGGGACAACTAAGTTATGTATGGCTCACCAGAAATCACCAAGGGATTAAAAATTCCCTACTCATTCCTATGGTGAGAGTGATATCTGCAACATATATTGTATGCAGGGGTATAAGGATAAGCTTTGCTTTTAATGATTACTTATATCTTGATTAAGGTATAAAATCAAGACGAGTATAAGGAGATACTCACAATAAGAATCACCTATATGAGTGTCGAACTGGGGCCGGTTCTATGAGAATGAAGAGGCTAAATTTTCTAGACACACTTATGAAAACCAGGCGCGTTCAAGGCCAAAATGAACACAACAGTGAGAACCACGATGTGTTAGAAGATATTTTGTGTGAAATCTATTGTCTTGGCTTATACAAACGGCTGAACAATTCAAGGCATCGCGTCCATTGGTTAGCTAGTAAGTCCGATAGGTTATCACTAGGGAAGGTTCAAGGCCGAAAACTACCTATCCTGATGCAAGATATTTTCGACTTATACTCTTTCGTTAAAGTCTGCATATTGTTGCATTTCCGTTGTCATCAAATTCCATTCATGTGGGGGATTGTTGGAAATGGTGGAAAAATTCTGGGTAAAACCAGAATTTTTTCTCAAGGTTGGTCTATTTTTTAGGTGGGCCCCGAGCATTGATTTACTCGGGTCAAAGTGGTAACGCGTTCTATGTCGCGTTGTGATTCACGTGGTATATTTGGTTGCTCAAAACCATTACCGAGTGAATGGGAAATTGAAGCCAAAGTGTGCTCCATGGAAATGGAGTTATGGTGGAAATTCCTTAAAGTTGTAAATTGGCTTGTCCCACATTGATTTGGTGGGAAGTTTTGAAAGGGTTTATAAGGCTTAGGGTGAGATACTTGGGGTGTGCCCCAAGGGTTACCCAAGTGTTTTAGAGGGAGAGGTTATGGGCAAAATGGGCTAGACCCATTGGACCCAAAAATCACCACACACACGCGTGCGCGCCACTGCCGTCCGTCCGGGCGAGCTGGGCTGGGCTTGGGCGCGGGTGCGTGGTTGGGTTGGGCTTCTAATCTTTTTGGGCCAAAAACATTTGAATTTAATTTTATTTTTTATTAAAATAAAATCCAGAATTCAAATTAAACTGGTTTGGATTTATTGTTCATCCAAACAGGGTCCTTTTCAAACAGAATTAAACTGTTTTGGATTTATTGCTCATTCAAACAGAGCCCTTCCCGTTTTCAAACAGAATTAAACTGTTTTGGATTTATTGCTCATCCAAACAGAGCCCTTCCCGTTTCTATCTGTTTGAATAAACAGATTCAAATCTGTTTAAATTTGAATCTAACAGGTTTCATACCTTTTCAATTCAAAACCAAAAGCTACCTTTACATCTATAAATAGACCAGCCTCCCATTTGGATTTTACTAAAATTTTCGTACTCCATCCTCTGCAAATTATATTCTTCATCTTGCTGCATTTTATTTCCGAAAGAAAGAGTGTAAATACTTAGTGTGTTCGTAAGGCAAACAATTTGTAGTGCTGCTATTGTTTGTGGTAAGATCATTTCATCCTGGGAGATAGACGTCCAAATTCTGAAAGCACCGTGGAGAGGACGAATCTGTCTTAAGGACACAGTGTTAAACACTGGACTTGATCAGAAAAGTTATTCAAATAAATTAACCAAGTAAGTTGTTTAATTTTATTCTGTTTTTATTATGTTTATTTAATCAGATTTTATTTTTGTTTTTGTAACAAAATAAAATATGTGGTTTTATTTATTTATTTTTATTTTGAGTTTGATTTTTGTAATTAAACAAATTCTCTCATTTTCTTTATTTCTTTATATTCTTGTTGTTGTTTTGTACACAACAGAATTTAATCTTTTTAAATACAGTGAAAATTAAGATAGGACGCGCTGATTATTTTTTTAAAATAAAATGTATCATACAAATTTAAATTTAATATAGAATGAATCATATCTAAAATAAATTTAAACCATTCATTTTAATTTGAGAAGCTAAAAAAAGGGATATGATGCATTTTTTTTCCCGTTCAAATCCTTACTTTTACCTAGGGGTGGTCGCGGATCAGTTTTAGACGGTTTGGTTTGCGGTTTGGACCCGCCGGCATGTCTGTGGTTTGGAAAAAATTGAACCCGCAACCGCCCGCAGTGCGGGTTGCTGTTTATGTAGATAGGGTTCGCAGATATCCGGACAGTTTGCGGATTGAATTTTTTCTTTTAAAAAGAAAAACTGGGCATGTTTTTTCCCATTACTTTAGAACATCAATAATTAATGAATTAAAACTTATAAAATTAAAAATACAACAATTGTGAGTAAATATTATGTATGTATGTATATATGAATCTTCAATTTCTCTAAGGCAATGAAAAATATAAGAGAAATGAAATTACATAAACATATATACTGATAAATAGGGAGGACTTTCCCTAATGCTACTTCCATATATAATTGTGTTTTTTTGCATTTAGAAGATAAGTAGAATAGTAATAAACAATAACGAAAAGAAAAAAAAAAAAAAAAAAGAAAGAATATTGGGGTATGAACTGTATCATAAAGAAATGTTCATTTGCACCAGCATCAACAATAAAAAAAAAAAAAATAGATCTCTTCTCACCCAAGATTTTGGGCTCAGCTTTGTCAAATTGAATATTCTGCCTAGGAATTAAATTTGTACCAACATCAGCGATTAAAGTAAATCCCAAGTTTTTTTTTAAAAAAAATATTTAGTGCGGGAGAGTGCTTGCGGGGAAAACCTACAACCCGCAATGAAAGAATAATCTAAATCACAACCAACCCTACTCTGCACATAAAATTACTCATTTATATGTGGTTCGAATCAAATTAAACTATTTCTGTGGTTTGAATAACTCTATACATAGCTCTACTTTTACCTAATGGGTATTATTAACTCTTTGTGTTGTGTTGTGTTGTCATCAAACTATTGCTATTGGTTGGAGCTTGAGAGGAAAATTGGTAGATGGGAGGGAGTCATTTTCCTACGTGCAACCTTTTCCCCCATGTGCAAATCTAGTCAGTCCAACCAATTATATGCCCCTAACCCAGCTCATAATCTTCCTTTTTTGCGTCATTATTTAATCTTAATTTATCACCACAAATCCCACCCTGTTTGACCCCCCTCTCTCTCTCTCTCTCTCTCTCTCTCTCTCTCTCTCTCTCTCTCTCTACTATTGGATTTTAATTATGCAATCTCACTCTTGAATGTGTAAATTGTTTTTTTTTTAAAATTTATTGGAGATAAAATATAAAAATCAAGAGAATCATATCAAAGTAGTTATTCAATAAACTATGTAATCATAAATATACAAGAAAACACAACACTCTTAAAAAAAACACATATACTCAAAAAAAAGTTTTTAAATCGATACATACTCAAATCTCGTAATGAGTTGTAGAGACTCTCAACTCATAAATTCTTAAATGCAAATTAAGTCATTTGATTTTAGAATAATATTATATGTACCAATTGATATACTAATTAGTATATTAATTGATTTTGTGTAAAACCCATATGGACATAGACTTGATTATGAAATAGTATTAAATCACTAAATTAGTTTAATGGTTAGAGCATTAGACGGAAAATATTTAAAACCCATCAAAAAAAAAAAATTACATAACTCATAATCACAACCACTTTAGGCATTGATTACTTGTCTGTCTTAAGTTATTTCTTTTATTATTTCGTCTCTTTTTTCCGCTTTTTCCCACCCTATTGTTCTTCTCTAATAACCACAAAAGGACCATTCATACACTAATAGAATTAATTACAATTAATTGGAAGTTGAATTAATTCCCACTTATGTTGGAAATTGAAATGTCATTGTGGAAACTTTTGGAACTCTCTTCACTTTCCTTGTTTTTCCTGTTACCAAACGTATAACAAGGGCATGAAATATTAGCAGAGTCCATGTAAATTTTTAGTAAAAAAATTATTTTTAATTAAAAAAATTTTAGTAAAATTTTTAAAATGTCTGGCATTACTCTTTTAATTGAAACAATAATAACAAAGTGCCATCAAGTATTATTTACTCTCAATCTCGTGAGATAAGGTCAAGGGTAATGCACTAGTAAATTTCAAATCAGAAAATTTTGAATTATTTGTGTTTGGTGCAGCTTGAAAACTTAATTTCACCTCTCTATTTGCATATATTGTTTGGATGGAGTTTTAGAATTGTGATTCCACCACACATTTCAAAACATATTTCTCGTTCTTGTTTGGCTACTCTCTATCTTTCGTGTTCTCCATTCTGAAAAGTAGAGGATTTTTGAATTTTTGGTTTACCTGGTCATCTTCCCTGACGTCCCTCGGATGTCCAGTCGGTCGTTTGGCCGGTTGATCGTAACAGTGTTTTTTATTTTTATTTTTTGGCACTTGTTATTTTTATATTTTAAATAAAAAAATATTTTGATTTTTTATTTTTTTATGAGTTTTGAATAGAATTTTGAATTATGTATTTAGTTATGAATTGTAAATTTTTAATCAAATATCATATGTCATATCACTCAATTTAAACTCTATTCAAAACTATTTTCAAAACTCATAACTAAACAAATTTTTCACACTCAAGTCATAATTTCAAAACTCACAATCTCAAAATACAACTTTATTCTCAAATCATAATTCTAAAGCTCTACCAAACGCAAGTCTTTCCTTTTATTTTATGCACTGACTAGTGTTCCATCTGTGCTATGTACAAGTTGTGTTTACAATTATTTATATATATGTGAATTTTGATTTTTAATTTTTTTTTTGCATACAAAAAAAAAAAAGAGAATATAACAAATGCAACATATTTTCAATCAATTATTTTATATTTGCTTTTATTAAAAATTTAAAAATAATGAACAGGCAATATTTATAACTAAATTAAGGAAAAATTTATTCCTAACGATATGTTTTTACTTCTATATAAATACTTAAAACAATAAACCTGAAAAAGGTAGTCAATATAAATATTATTTATTAAGTAAAAAATGTGGTTAGCAATTATGCTTACATGAATTTACTATGGTTTTAATTTCAAATTAAAAAAAAAATACTATTTTAAGAACATTTTATTTAGTTAGTATCAAATAGAATTTTCTTAGCAAAAAGGAGAGTTATAAAATTTTGTTTTCAAATATCTATTGTTAAACTTTTTATTCTACTTGTTCGTTTGTTTACTTGCTTTGGGAGTTTGATATTTGATCTTTACTCCACATTCATCGTATTGTTTTATTTTTTTTTTCTTGCTTGATTTTCGCATAATACTTCTTTTATAATACATCTCCGAGTGTATTAGCGAAAATATCATATACTTAAAATGTACAAAATTACAATATATAGAAGAAAAAAAAAAGTAAGTAATTGTCCAAAACTAAAACTATTTTAAGAAAAAATAAAAATGAAATTGCTTGAAATAGAAAATGATTTAGTTATTTATTAATTAATTTTTAAAAATAAACTTTTAAAGAAAATAAAGAAAACTGTATAATAATAAAAAAGTACATAACCAAATATAAAATATAATACAAAAAATAAATGAATTGTAGGATTTTCAAGAAGTAAGACTAACAAATAAATTGTATAAAATCTTGTTTAATCATATACTTTTTGTGTATGTTTTTTGTACTTTTAATCATGAGAATGACATTGAAATAGTTTGCAATTCCTGCACTAGGCCCATCTAATAACTTTAGCAAACACATATATAATAAATTTCATAATACAAAACACAAACAATTGTGAGACAAAGTATCTAAAAAAAATGAAAACAACGTTCAATGATGATGCAGAAAGACACCTAACGTTTTGGAGATATAACCGAATAAATCTCTATAGAAGAGGAAGACAACCTTTATTTTTTATCACAGTAATTACATAACTCAATATATAATTTTAATGACTCTCACTCTTTTACACGTCCAATTCTCTGTCAATATTAGAATGAATGGATGAACCAAAAAAAGGAAACATTTAAGAAGACAAAAAGATGTAGTTTGAAACCTTTCAATTGCTAAATTCTATTAATTAATAGTTATTAGGCTTCAATGGTTGGACTTTTAATATTTTTTATCCATTAAAGAAGAGTTCTTTAGTTTCATCTATATTCACTTGATAATTTGATAATGGACAAGGGACAAGCCTTTATGCAAATGCTTGGTACATTTTTTTAGCATTATTAATGAAATGCACAATGTAATTTTATTTTTAATCTTTAATTTTTTTATTTTTTTTACATTTGCAACCTGTTATGTTTTAATAAGAATTTATTTTTGTTTAAGATATTTTTTTTAATATACAAATTATTTTTTACAGTGTAATTTTTTTTTCTTTTTTTTACAATTGTAACATGTTATTTTTTAATAAGAATTTATATTTTTCTTAGACATTTTTTTAATATAGAATTTTTTTTTTTTAGATTTTAATGAAATGCACAGTGTATTTTTTTCTCTTTTTTTTCATAATTGCAACCTGTTATTTTTTTAATAAAAATTTATATTTATTTTAGATATTTTTTTAATATACAATTTTTTTTTTTATTTTAATAAAATGCACAGCGTAATTTTTTTTTTCTCTCTCTTTTTTTTATTATTTATTTTTATTTTTTTTTACAATTGCAACATGTTATTTTTTAATAAGAATTTATATTTGTTTTAGATATTTTTTTTAATATACAAATTATTTTTTACAGTGTAGTTTTTTTCTCTTTTTTTTTTCGCAATTGCAACCTGTAATTTTTTAATAAGAATTTATATTTGTTTTAAATATTTTTTAATATAAAAATTATTTTTTTTAGATTTTAATGAAATGCACAGTTATTTTTTTTTTTTTTGCAATTGTAACATGTTATTTTTTAATAAGAATTTATATTTGTTTTAGATTTTTTGTAATATACAATTTTTTTTTTAGATTTTAATGAAATGCACAGTATAATTTTTTTTCTCTTTTTTTCGCAATTACAACTTGTTATTTTTTTAATAAGAATTTATATTTGTTTTAGATATTTGTTTAATATACAAATTATTTTTTACAATGTAATTTTTTTTTTCCGCAATTGCCACCTATTATTTTTTTAATAAGAATTTATATTTGTTTTAAATATTTTTTTTAATATACAAATTATTTTTTTAGATTTTTTTTTTAAAAAATAATTTAACAATCACATCACTAATTATAGTGTATAGGAGGAGTTTAAAATGGTGCGGTAATAGGTATGAGAGAAGTCAAAAAGGCTTGTGGGTTGGGAGAAGTCAATAAATGCTGAGATTTTTTTTTTAAATCAAAAAATTAGAAAATTAAGATTGGAATATTGGAAATTCCACAAGACTTGTGGGTTAGAAATTCCATTTTTCTTATATATATATATATATATATATATATTATATAGATAAGTCTCATTTGAGTAGTAATAATGTAGTAATAATGTTTTTGTATGTAGTGTTAGCGCGTGTTGTTCTAAATGTTATGGATAAATTATTTGGTGATGTGAAAATTACATTTGTGCTCAAAAAACTTACTATAGTCTTTTTCTGTTTTCCTTCAATCCTAATCAAAACGGAAGAGAAGAAAATGAAAATATTATGGATTCCCGATGTTAATGGTTGTAGATTGCTTTGTTTGTTGTTTATTTGATTTTGACAACGTTAAACGCTTTCTTTATGTTGCCAATTTTGTTTTTTGGTTCCCCCTAAACCCTAGAAATACAAATTCCAATTCTGTCAACACAACGATTAGGATCGAGAACCACATCTTTCTGTCATTGGATTGATGTTACCGACGTATAACCAGTGTATATATACTCCTCATTATGTCGTCGACAAGATTGTTTTAGGCCTCGTTTGGGAACAAGTTAATTTAGTAACTTTTTGACTATTTAGCTAAAATATGAGCTAAAAAAAACTAGTATGTTTGGGATGATTTTTTTGACTTTTTAGGAAAAGATGTGCAAAAAGTAGAGAGAAAAGAGAACCTTTGACTTTTTTGTATGGGTTGTTGACTTTTGACTTTTTTAGTAATTTTTGGCTAAACGAGCTGGTTCCCAAACGAGACCTTAGTGGGCAATGACGTCAGGTATATATTTCAATGTTATCGTTTTACTTCTTTGATGACATCATTGTCTATTTTTATATATAGCGTTAGGTCGGTAATGTTATAGGTTCGCATCATATTGTTGTTGTATGTGAATGGTAATGTAAGTTTGAAGTACATTGGAAATTTGGTGTAGTCATTGTTCTATTGTGGGTTCTTGTGTATTTTTTTTAAATGTTACATTCCAACGTGACAGGTTTGATATAATACTAAAAAATTTCTTAATCTACTTTTTTCAAATATGACACTCCAATGTGACGGACAAATGAATCATTACACATCTAAAAAAAATAAATGAATCATAAGAAAAAATTTGAGATTATATAAATCACAAATCCAAAATATGAGATTTATTGATCAATTTCCTAAAAAAATATTATTGATGGACCTAAAAATATTGAAAATAGATACCCCATTAAACCCTAACAAAGGAGTATCATGAATTTTTATTTTAATAAGGAATGAGATTATTATTAAGATTATCATATGATTGGACCGAAAAAAGAACTTATAGGGGGGACACCATCCTCTTCCCTGAATGGTCAAGGTCTAGGAGGCAATAATGGCCACAATTTCAGGGATTGTGAAATCATGGTCCTTTTTAATTGAAAACTCTGTTGACAAATTTTACCACAAGGCACAAATATATAATCAAAGAATTCTACAATTTGAATTGCACATACATGTGTTGACATTTTTACCATCAGGCACATAATCAAAGAATTCTACAAGTTGATTTGCACATGAATTTCAAAACGTAGACCTTTCAAATTACGAGGTTCATAACTCAACCCATCCAAAAGAACATTTATTAATTTATTTATATTTTTTATTTATTTTTACTTGCATATAATTATAAGAGTTTCAATATATTGGGGAGCTTAACAAGAGGAATCTAAACGGGCCTATTCATTGAGAGTAATTATAGGAGTTTTTATCTATTGGAAAGGAGAGATAATGGACTTAGAAACTCTGATCTGAGAGAATTAGAAAAGGAAGATCCGTAAGCAACTAGATTCTAACCCTACCGAAGATCGTTAATAAAAATGAATCTCACCTTTGAGCATACTAAAAATGTAAGCTAATTTGAGGAAAATAACAATAATGTCACGCACTAAAATATTAGTGTCACACAATTCTTTCCACATGGGTGTTCTCCTTAGAAGGTACAACAATTTGAAGTGCCCATAACAAAACATTTGCACCCAATGTGAGTATTTTATAATTTATTATGTAATTCATTCTATGTCCCTAGCAAAACTGTTTAACCAAGGCAAGATGACATTGTTCTAAATCACTGTTGTCCATTACATTCAGAAAGAGAACAAATTTGTTCACACTAATGCTGTGTTTGGTTGGGGGATTTTGGGAGGGATTTGGAAAGGGAAAGAGAAAAGGTGTATGAAACTAAGTGAAATGTAAGTATATTTTATTCATATTTCACCTAACTTTTCCCTTTCCCTTTCCAATTCCCTCCTCAAATCCTCCAACCAAACACAGCGTAAGTGAACAATACACATTTCCCTGTTGGTTGCTCAATGAGGTGGTCCCATCTCCAACACCAAAACCAACCACTAAGCATCAATAAGTATCAATCAAGTGTAATGTTTACACACTCATAGTGTGAACAAATTTACACTCTATTTAGAACAGTCATTAGTAATGAAGATTTTGGCCCAATTAAACTCTAACTATGTTCACCCACATTGGCACATTAGATCAACAATGATACCAAAAAAACTAATAATCACCATGCAATTACTTCAAAATTATTGCTTAAATACCTAAACGAATTTGCAGGTTTCATTTTATTGCGTTGTCTAACTAGGATCTCTCTCTTCTTAGTTGTGTATCAACAACCTTGACAAGAGTCAACCTAGATTTTCCCTAGAAGAATTTGCCATACTATAAATTTTTTTTCCAAGGGTTGGATACCTTCATTCGTCAGTCTTTTTGAAAGGAAAAAGGTTTATGAATTTTCTAAAACTTGCTTTTCGGAAACCTCTAAAGCAAATTCTTTATCACAAGAAGTAAACTCTTAAGAGGAATAATAACTTCAATTTCCCGACATCTGCTTCCCTTCTCCTTCTATTTTTATTTTATTTTATTGGGAGAATGTGGAAAACCAACTCTACAAATTCATTTTTAGTTTATATAAATAAATTAAAATTAAAAAAATAAAAACAAAATATAAATGTAAAAGCAGCACTGAATAACTTTTAGGGGTCTTCAATTAATAATTAACAAAAAAAAAAAACATGCAGGGAAATTAAGCATTTCATGACACAATTCACATTTAGTTCATCTATCAAAATGTAGTCTTAAAAAGTGGAGCTAACAATCCACATTAAAATTATGTTGCATAATGTAAAATATCTCCATTGTATCAAAGAAATGATTATGTTGATTTATGACAAGCTATATGTGGCCCCTAATTCAAATTGGGGAACACTTATCAAAACAAAATTCAAATTAGGGAAGGTGGGCTCCCTGTCCTTGGCATTGCCAAACTCGTATCAAACTTAACAAGCATCTCAAAAGAAAGCCCAAAAAATAAACGAAAAGGGAAACGAGAAGAAGAGAGGGATGAACTATTAATATAAATTCTAAATATGTTGTTGTCAATGTTATGTGGAATCATCTTACTTCAACAGGTGTAGCGGAAGAGGATGTTTTTTCTTTGACATGTTGGTTTATCTCTTCTACATTTTTCACATTTGCAATTCTATCTGCTTCGGCTTTCTCAAGCAAAGCCTGTGTTTGCATTACTTTCATCATCTCCCTCATTGATTTCTCCTCTCCTTCAAGCTGCATTTTCATTATGATCTCAGCTTCCTTATCGATGGGCTTAAAATACTCATCAATAGCCGCCTCCTGGACACAAAGCATACAGTTAATCAGACACTCAAAACCAAGACAAGCAACTGCAGAGAAAGAAACGAAAAAAAAAAAAAAAAAATCAATAAATCAAAACAACTGGAGATCCAATTGGAAGCACACCCATGCAGATCAAATAATGATCAGTTTTAAAGCTGTGGAAACGGGTTTGCATAGATAAATCCAAGCATTAACTAAAGAATTTAATTCCTTGTCAAGAGGTCTAGAGATCAAATTCTACAATAACATTCCGAATCCTTCAAACAGGTCCAAAGCCTGAGGGATGGACTGCCACCAATTAGCTGATAGTCTTCCCAATATTATGACATGTTTTGACGCAAATGATGACACCCAGCAACTTCCTATTTCTCACCCTGAGGCCAAGGCGCATTCTAGCCACATTGAAACTTCCCCCAACAACTTAATCCACATTTAAAATAAGATATCATTAAAAATATCACACAACTAAAGATATCATGATCAGGCATCTTAAAGTGCATAGTCATATGGTTCGTACTCAATATTAAGGGCCTTCAATTAATATAGAGAGAAGGAAAGCAAGACTCACTGTTTCTTCTAACTTGCTATTTAAAGCTTGCATCTCCTTAACCATACAGCGAACCTCTGATAAAATAATCTGTTCCGGGATCCTTTTCAAGGCTGCCTTCTTTTCTTCTGCCTAGAGAGAGCGAGAACACATTAAGATAAAAGTCCAAAGTGAAAACATCAAAACCTATGGGGTTTCAAGTGAGTTGGAAACACAAATCAAGAGGAGAAGAAGAAAATAACAAGAACAGACATACAAAAAATGAGCCTTTCAAGTCTCAAATAATTGTTAACATCAAATGCATGTCTAAAAACTCGTATTACACTTAATAGAATATCATGTTGCAGAAGAGGCAAATGACATTTAACAATAAAACCTACCAATTGACAGCTCTTAAAATTGTAGGTACGTACATCCAAGTTCCAACTCTCCACAAAGTAGGTGGAGCCCATCACCACATCAACTCCATGAGCTTGCTTCTGACAACTCCAACGGTCATGGATCCACATGTTATCTCGTGAGGTGACCACGTGGACCAATAGTGCATCTCCGTATGCTCCTCTTAGGGGGTAGGCTAGTGCACACAGTGCCCTAATCTCAAGCCTAGGCAAAGGGACCACAAGCAAGGCATCTGATTCAGCTTGAACATTGATCAACTAGGCTGATCATATATTCGCTCGAGCGTGTCCCTCTATATCTCCCCAAGTGTTAAGCATGTCCACTCTCTAGTTGAGCCTGCTCTCCCTCTATAGCCTATGCTTGAGCTTAGGACAAGCAACTGTCCAACCGAGCACACGTCTTCTATAAAAATACTCCGCCAAAGGGCACCCTGACACTGCCATGCCATCCTACGTCTGTAGTAGGGGGGCCTAGGAACCCCCTCAAGATTGGTACCTTGGTCATGGGAGTGTCCCATAACCCCTCCCTTGGAATTACCAAAGGATTTGAGATAGGAAACCTAGAGTTGAAAAAACTGTTTCTCTCAATTTCCCTCCCATTTATCTCATATTAAGTCATCCAAACAGGTGATTAGGGAAAAGAAACTTCATTTTCTTCTTCATTTTTATTTTTTTTAAAATTTTTTTCTCTCCAAATCACTCAGTTGAAAAGCCCCAAAACATTTATATGTGCATTGCATACATAAATACATATACATATATAGGACTAAATTAGCTCAGTTGGTAGAGTAGCTGCTCCTTTACTATTACATCCAGGGTTCAAGTGATCATCAAGCATCTAACTTGAATTTCTTTCATCTACATTATTACATTCCTCTTCATCTCCACCAGCATTATTAACCCTCATAACCAAACTGTTCTTCCAGCACTATAAAATGAACCCAATAAATCCCCAACATTGACACACAGTCGAGAATTAATACACCAAACTGGCTCTAAAGAAATTCAACTGAAATTCTTTAATTAAACGCAAAAAAAGGGATCAAACTTGTAAAAAAGCAAAACAAAGTTTAATTGGATCGTAACAGTAAAACCCAATTCAAGATGGCCACAAAGATATGCATTATATAGATGGATATATACATGAATAGAGAGAAAAGAATAGGAGACCTGTTGGAGACGCTTTTGAAAGTGCAATCTGTAAGATCGGATGCGATGTTCCTCGTACCCAGATAAAACCCTAACGTACAACATTGCTTTCCTCCCAAATTCCAATACCTTGTCCATATTTACAATAAATCCACCCAAATCGAACAAGTTCGTTAAATTGCTACAATTAGAAATGAACACAACAACAACAACAACTCATTTGAAGAAAGTTTGTCTTCAACACATCAACAATGCAACGATTCTTCAACTGTATTCTTGAAGCTCAGTCACCTGTAACAAAATAACAAAATGGCATTTATCCATCTTTCGGGTCGCATGGACTCGCAATTATGGGTCGGGTAGTATGACTTTTGAAAAATTATTCAATGTGTCCATAGCATTACTTATTTATACTAGGGGTGAGCAGCGGATATACCGATCCGTCAAAACTGACCGAACCGAACCGATCCGCCGCATTTTGGACGGATGCGTGATGACGAGCGGACGGCTGCGGATTGATTTTCTCAAATCTGCCAATTTGGCGGACGAATGGCGGATTTGAGATTTTTTGGCCGCAACCGAACTGCCAAACCGCCAAATCGCGAGCACCCCTAGTAATTTATAAGATTTTGTATTTTCAATTTGTTTAAATATTATGTTTGTGTTTTCAATTAAAAAATAGTTTAAATATTCTGTTGAAAAAAAGTTTTCAACTTGAATATATTTTTTGAATTGAAAAAAATAAACGTATTATTCATTTATATTTTTTAATTTTTAAATCTAACTCTAAAAATAATAAATAGAAAATATGATATATGCTGGTTGGTTTTTGTTTTAAAAAACATAGTAGATGTAACAATACAGAGACATTCAATCTCTACTACTACTCTGTTCATGGTTTTGGTGGTTTGAATTGTTATTATATTTTAAGAATCACAGATTGTAATACTTTATGGGGATGAATCATGCTGTGATTGTAATATGTGGATGAGGCATGCAGTGGTCGTGGTATTCTAAAGTTTCAAACTTTTGTTCTTTAGATAAGGCATACAGTGATTGTAATATTTTTTTTAAGTCATTGACTGTAATACTTTCTTTTTCTTTTTTTTCTTTTTTTTTTGTTTGAGGAAGTGCACAAGTTGAATTATGTTGAAAATTTATAAAATTTTAAACCGCCAAACCGATTCGCATCCATCCGCCAAACCGCCAATCCGCTCAATCCACATCCGCCGGATTGCACAGACGGATGGGGGTTGATTTTCTTCAATTCGCCAATCTGGCGGACAGATGGCGGATTGAAGGTTCCGTGGCCGCAACCGACCCGCGCCCACCCCTAATTTATACTCCCTCACTAATTATTATCTATTATACTTTTTCGTATTTTTCAATTATTTGAAATAAAATCATAAATTCTATTTTTTCTATCAGTCACAATACTTCAAAACACTATGGGATCATACTTGACTTTTGAAATGAAACAAAAACAAAAATGTTTTGGAGTTTCAATTTATAAGTTCTAGTAGCTCTAATGTGTATGTATGACCCATTTGATGTGATATTTTGACCTTGTTTTTTTTGTTTTTGTTTTTTTGACTTTTCACCTCAATTAGAGGTCTAATTTTAAAAAGATGTATCATTGTTGAAACAAAATAACAAGCATTTTTCATACAATAGTTGAGGATTTTTTTTTCTTCCATTATTTTTATGTAAAATATACAATTTATTTAAATTTATTGTTATTTTTATATTAATTTTTCTTTTCAAATTTTGTTAACTGTCACTTTTGAGACACATGTTAAAAAGTTCAAAATGATTATTGAGAGGAAGATTTTATGAGCTGGAAATGGGCCATGGTAAGGGCCGGGCAAGTTGAAGGCCTAGCGCGTTTGGGCCAAGATAGCTTTGGGCTTGTCCGGAGATGGGGCTGCTGGGCTAAAGCCCAAGACCGAGCTACTTGAACTTGCGTTGCTCGGCAGGAAGGCTCGCGCCTTTAGCTTGGCAGGAAGGTTCGCACCTTTAGCTCAGCAGGAAGGCCTTTGTTTCACTCACGTGACCTATTTCGAGCTTGGCTCTGCCAGAATGCAACTGAGCTCGGTCGGTATGGAGCTTGACTAGTGAGCATTCGGGCATGCGGCGCAGCACGGTTGTGTGAGGCCGAGGTGATTCCACTGGTCTGCCGGGTTCCGCCAAGATATCCTGACAGTTTGGTTAGGTGGTGATTGTTGGATTTGTGTTGACAGATGGGATAGTAGCACCACGTGTCGAGAGACTAATGGGAGTAGATTTGGGGCGCAGAAGGTATATAAGTGTGTCTGCAACCCCATGCTGAGACAGATGATCATTTTGGTGAGAAACACTTGAACATTCAACTCTCTCCTCTCTCTCTCTATCCCTGAGTGTGTGCTAACTTGACCGTCGGAGAGGTTTTCCAGCCACACACCGCTGGGTAGCTCACCGCCGTTGTGTTCGCAGGTCGATCGGATAGATAAGGAGCTTGGTAGAAAGGAGTACGGGCACGCCAGAATATTTGCTCCTTGTACAATTGGCGCCGTCTGTGGGAACTTGATAGACAAAACCTTGTCTTCCCAGCTTATCTGATCGCCGTCCATGGCGAACAACGACAAGATTCCGTTGTCCGCCATCGACGGAGTTACCCCGGAGTTAGCCAGACAGAGAGAAGGACACCCCGCCATTCCTCCGATGGCAGACCTGGAGACTTCTCCAGGAGGACATTCGAGAGATGCGCGAGATAAGCGCGGAAGAAACTTTGGTCATTCTCGAAGTTCAGACGATTACCGACGGTAGAGAGAATCGCACGCTAGATGTCTGGAACACAAGCTAAGGGACCAAGACGCCGTCATCTGGAGAATGGCGGCAGAAATTGAGGATCTTAAGTGGCATGTCAAAGGGAAGGGTGTAGCAGGAGTGGGAGACCATAGTGAGCGCACCCAACCCCGCCGTTCAGGCAGTCAGAGCCAGCGGCAGACTCCGTCCCTCTCAATCACCAGAAGTTACAACATCGGAGATTCCGATGCGCCCGTAGAGAAGTCTAGCGCGCAAGATAGCACTTACCAACCCTCACGTCTGGCGACGACGTCAAAGTACTCCTACTCCGCTCGTTCAGAGGATTTACGGGTAGTCTTGAAGGAGCGGGCTTGTCGACGGGAGACTCAGAGGGTGCCGGCGTTCCAGCGGTTATCCTATGGGGGTCGCGCCAGTGAAGAGGTCGTAATGCCTCCACCCCGCCTTGCTGTGCCTCCTTCTCCAGACACGGATTTGGCGAGGCTGAACGCCACTCCTTTCTCCCTGGAGATAGAAACAACACCGCTTCTCGCGGGCTTCTACCAGCCAAAGTTCATGCTCTACGACGGAAAGACCAATCCATACATGCATGTAAGCTACTTCCGACAGGTCATGGCCGGACATAGGCGGAATGACACTCTTATGTGCCTTATCTTCCCGTTAAGTTTGGGCGAGCTGGGCTTGAAATGGTTTGAGAGGCTGCCGGAGGGGAGCATTGAAAGGTGGCAGCAGTTGGGGGAAGCCTTTGTGATGCGTTTCAAAACCAACACTAGAACGCCAAAGGAAGTTGACCACCTTCTTAGTGTCAAGATAGAGCCGAGTGACACACTCAAGGCATACAACTCCAGATACTGGGAAACCTTCAATGAGATCTTGGATTGCCCGGTCAACGTGGCAATCACACAATATAAGCGTGGTCTCCCGGTCGGACATAGACTGCGGGACTCGCTTACTATGCACCAGCCGACATCCATGGGCCAACTCATGTAGCGCATCAACGAGCACATCCGAGTAGAAGATGATGCGGCAGCATTTACCGTGAAGGCAACTCCGGTAGCAACAGAAAAGAGGTCAGCTGGCAAGGTGCACGAGGTCGGACAGGAGACCAACCGTTCAAATGATCGCGCCGAGGAGTCTGACCTCGGTTCAAATCGTCGAAACCAGGGTAGGGGTCGGTGGAATGACTGAGATGAATACCCCCGCGACGACGTAGCTGATGCATACAGAAGGTTGAAAGCTCGGACGAGCATCACCACGGTCTTTAAGATTTCAATCTATCGCATACTTAGTGAAATCTGTGACAAGGATTACGTCCGGTTTCCTGCTAAATTAGGTGATGCGCAAAAAGGCTTCAATCCGTGGTACCGCTGCACATTCCACCGGGAGCGCGGACACCGAACAGAGGACTGTTTGCCTCTGAAGCAACACTTGGAGGAGCTAGTCGCAGCCGGACATTTGGACCTTTACATTGATGGGGATGTGAAGGCCGCACATCAAGCCCCGGTTGACCCGCGTGGACCGGATGACCTGGAGGCGCCCCCACAAGGAGTTGTTAATGTCATCCACGGCATAGTGGAGCCGAAGCGTGTATGCGAGCTCCGAGGTATGATCAAGAAGGCAGAACACATGAGGGAAGTTTTGTCGGTCCAGCCCGCGATCAAGAGGGAGAAGACCGAAAAGAAAGACGTGATCAGTTTCTCTACAAGGGGCTTAGAGCGCATTCAGACGCTGCACAACGATGCCTTAGTGGTCACACTCCGCGTCAAGGAATTCGATGTCAAGCGCATCTTGATCGACCAGGGAAGCTCGGTCGAGATCATGTATTACGACGCGTTCAAACAGCTCAAACTCCGAGATACAGACTTGGCTCCGGCTACTTCGCCACTGGTTGGTTTCAACTCGCAACCGGAGTGGCCTTTGGGAAAAATTATTCTGCCGATCAAAGCGGGATCCGTAGTCAAACAAGTGGAGTTCTGAGTATTGCAAGTGCCGTCTACATATAATCTGATCCTTGGAAGGGGATGGCTTCATGCTATGCGAGCTGTAGCGTCGACCTACCATCAGGTGATGAGATTCCCCTCGGCTATGGGGGCAATTGAGGAAGTTTGGGGCGATCAGGTCATGTCGAAGCAATGCTTCGTGGCAGTGAACGGGAGCCGAGCTGCCAAAGGCTTCATCCAAATGATTGAAGGACCGGAAGACCGGGGAGTCCTTGACGACGTGGGCACCAAGGCTGAGGACAAAGCCATTGAAGAGTTGGTGGAAGTGCGGATTGACAAGGAGAGCCCGAACAAGTTCTTCTTGCTCGAATCAAGCCTTACCGCCCAAGAAAGGACCGAAATGGTGGAATTTTTTATGGCAAATATTGAAGTCTTCGCATGGTCACCTTACGACATGCCCGGCATCGATCCGAGTTTTATTTTCCATCACCTTAATGTTTTCCTCGGGGCAAAGCCGGTCATTCAGAGAACGAGGAGATCGGCGCTACACCATGCCGAGGTAGTTGCAGAAGAGGTGAAGAACTTGCTTGAGGCACGAGCTATTCAGGAAGTGCACTACTCTCGGTGGATTTCAAGCATGGTCGTTGTACCTAAGAAGAATAGGAAGTGGCGAGTTTGCGTCGACTACAAGACTATTAACCGAGCTTGCCCTAAAGACAACTTTCTCCTACCCCGAATAGACCAGTTGGTGGATCTCACGGGCGAACATAACAGGCTCAGTTTCTTAGATACCTACCGCAGCTATCATCAGATTGCCATGCATGGCCTTGACCGTGAGATCACCTCTTTCACTACTCCAAGGGGACTCTTCTGCTACCGAGTCATGCCTTTTGGTTTGAAGAACGCCGGGGCAACTTTCCAAAGGATGGTGACCAAGATGTTCACTCCTCTGCTAGGCCGGACAATGGAGGCTTATATTGATGATATGGTGGTCAAAAGTCGGCATCAAGCAGACCACTTGTCTGACTTGGCCGAGATGTTCGCCATTCTCAAACGACACAAGCTACGCCTGAATGCGTCTAAGTGTGCTTTTGGCGTGGGATCCGAAAAATTCTTAGGCTTCCTAGTCATAAACCGAGGCATCGAGGCAGACCCCACACAAATCAGAGCTGTATAAGAATTAAAGTAGCCAAGCTCGGCTAAGGATGTGCAGCATCTGGCTGGAATGGCTGCCGTGCTTAACCGATTCATAAGCCGGTTATCAGATCGCTACCGCCCTTTCTTTTAAGCTTTGAAATCAAAGTTCTCATGGGATGAAGAATGTGACCGGGCTTTGACCGAGCTCATAGAGTATCTGTCTTCAGCACCACTGTTGGTAACACCGAAGCCCGGCGAAGAACTTTACCTTTATCTGGCTGTTTCTCAACATGCAGTTAGTGCGGTGCTTGTCCGGTTGGAAGGAATCAAGCACCTCCCTATCTTCTACGTAAGCAAAACCTTGCTACCAGCAGAGTCGAGATACTTGCCGCTGGAAAAACTTGCGTTGGCGTTGATAATGGCCTCCAGGAAGTTGGCGCACTATTTCCATGCTCATACAATCATTGTTTTGACCAAGTTCCCCCTAAAAGCATTGTTCGAGCGGGCGGACTTCTCCGGTCGAATTCTTAAGTGGGCGGTCGAATTGGGACAGTTTGACGTCAAGTTCCAGCCACGCACTGCCATAAAGCCCCAGACGTTGGCCGATTTTGTTACTGAATTCTCACCCAAGATTCATCTCGTTTGCCCAGTGGATCTTGCGGCGGCAGTCGAGGAGGTGAGTGCAGATTTAATCGAAGTAACACAACAAGGCAATTTTGGTGACGTGGAACTTGCGCGTCCCGCCGAAGAACCTTGAGCTAGTACGACGCTACAGCCTGGCGATGCAACGACGGAGTTGGGTATTGCCAACCAACCTGCTCTGTCCGGTGCCGTATCGCCAGGAGGGGAGGAAGTGGAACCGATCAGCATTAAACCTGACACCGCACAGCCGAGCGACCATGCGCCCATCCACCTGCAGCCTCCCAGGACCCCTCAGAATGTTGGAAGCTCTTTGTGGGCGAAATGTGGAAACTTTTTGTAGATGGGGCTTCTAACCGCCACGGTGCCGGGCTGGGCATAGTTTTGATTTTGCCAGACGGATTGACCATTGAACACTCTATCACCCTTGGATTCCCTGCATCAAACAATGAGGCTGAGTACGAGGCGTTTTTGGCCAGGCTCAAGAACACGCTTCGGATGCACGCATCCGAGCTAATGGTTTATAGTGATTCCCAACTTGTGGTTAACCAAGTTTCTGGAGTTTACGAAGCTAAAGACGACAGAATGGCGAAGTACCCAGCTCTAGTAAGAGACCACATCAAGCGATTCCAGGCAATAAGGGTCCATTAAATTAGCCGTGAAGAAAACGGCCGAGCAGATGAATTAGTCGGCCTTGCTTCCATGGTCGATAGTACATCTGCCATGATTGAATTCCTTCCGAGGCCCAGCATTGAGGAAACTGAGTAGACAGAAGTACTCTGCACCGAGCTAGGTCCTTCCTGGATGGACCCAATTATCCTCTTCCTCAAAGATTGGACCCTTCCCATCGACAAAAAGGAAGCACATAAAGTCCGGGTGAAGTCAGAGCGGTTTTGGCTTTCTCCATCTGGCGCTTTATACAAGAAGTCTTTCACTGGTCCCTATCTCAAGTGTGTACACCCAAGCAGTGTGGAAGCTTTCCTGTACGAAATTCACGAAGGCATATGCGGTAGTCACATAGGGGGCAGATCTTTAGCTTACCGGGCTATCTCGCAAGGATATTGGTGGCCGTGCATGCAAGTAGATACGCAGAAATATGTTCGCAAATGTGAGAAGTGCCAGAAGTTTGCCCACCAAATCCACCAGCCGGCCAGGGAACTTCTTCCCCTCACCAGCCCTTGACCCTTTGCGATGTGGGGGCTAGATATAGTGGGGCCACTCCCAACGGCACCAGGCAACTGGAAGTTCTGCATCGCGGCTACAGACTACTTCACCAAATGGGTTGAAGCTGAGCCTTTGGTAACAATCAAGGAGAAAGGCATCAAACGGTTTGTCTGGCAGAATGTGGTAACGCGATTTGGCGTCCCCAAAATTCTGATCTCTGATAACGGCACCCAATTTAATGGCCGCCTATTCAGAGGATTTTGTGAAGACTTGAAGATTGAATTCTGCAACTCTACCCCGGCTTACCCGCAGTCTAACGGTCAAGCCGAAGCATCAAACAAGACCATTCTTGATGGGTTGAAGAAAAGGCTTGAGAAGGCCAAGGGAAAATGGACCGAGGAACTCCCAAGCATTCTTTGGGCATACCGAACGGCCCCGCGGTGATCCACCGGGGAAACTCTTTTTGCCTTGGCATATGACATGGAGGCGGTCATCCCTTTGGAAGTCGGTATGCCCACCCTCCGCAGTGAAAGTTTTGAGCCCGAGCTGAACGCCGAAGCCATTGCCCTGGAATTGGACCTAGTGGAAGAACGCCGGGAAAAGGCTCTCATCCATGTGGCCGCCTACCAACAAGAGCTTTCAAGAAAATACAACAAAACGGTGCACCCCAGACTGTTCAAAGTAGGCGACTGGGTTTTGAGGAAGGTCATGGGCAACACCCTGGTGCCAGGTGAAGGCAAACTAGGGGCAAACTAGGAAGAACCCTACAAGATAACCGGTCTAGTGGGCAAGGGGGCATACCACTTGGAGGACTTGGAGGGAAGAGGAATACCCCGACTATGGAATGCGGCCAACCTCAAACTGTACTATTTTTAGCTTTTGTGTTCTTTTTGTGCGAAGGAATTGTAGACACCCCATTTTTGACCGTCCTCAAGACTTGGACGTCACCGTTTGAACACTCGGTGATCATCCACGTTTGTGTTCGTCTTGAGTTCCCGGAGGTCTTGGCCACGCGCCCTGCCTCAGGATCTCTCGATTCGACTATTTTGTGCTTGGTTTTGCACCAAACACTTGTGTTTTGCCTTTTAGGGGCAGGGAATGGCTTGTTGGCCATCCCCACACTCCATCGGCCATGGCTTGAGACCACCGGCTGTGTTTTGTTTCCATCGGCCAATTGTTTGGCCGACCGACACTCTAGATGGTCGACCGGCCATCTATTTTGGTCAAATTGCATTTTTGGCTGGTCGACCACTGTGCATCTGCTTTTGGCAGATATTTTGTGCCAGCTGTGATAGCTGGCACCCACTTTGCTCCCCTCCATACATGTATATGGAGGGATCTCCCTCTTGACTAGCTTACTTAAGAAGCTTTGCAAGTGTGAGCTCTATAAGAGGGAGCCTCTTCTCCCTCCATTAGGGTTGACAAAAAAACTCCAGAGCTTTGAGTTTTAGGGTTAGGGTTTACATATACTCTATCTCTATATCTCTTCCTCCTTTTGGTGTATTAGTGTGTGTTTGTTCTTACTATTGCACACAAACACCTACCATTACACCTTTCCTTAGTAGCTGAGGTCCTTGGAGGTTGCTCTTGAAGTTCTTGGCTAGTTTTGAGCTAAAGGAGGCAGCTGGAGCATTGTTTGTGAAGAGGGTCAACAAGGGTAAGAACTTACTCCTTTTTATCCCATTTTTGCATAGCTTTTTAACCTATCTTGCAACTATTTTTAAGCTTCGTGTATAACATATAAAAGTTCTTTTTTTACTTGCTTAAAATAGTTGTTTAAGAGTGTTTTGGCATTTGGGATTGTTTGACGCCTCTTAGGGCTTGTTAGGCCCCATTTTGTGCCATTTTGGGTGAGCTCCGAGACCACTTTGTTTGGGCCTCCTCACCACTGAAATCTCGAGGGATTTCAGTGATGAGGATGGTGCCTTGAGGTCCTAAGAAGGAGAGGGCCACCCCCTCTCCTTGTTGTCCTTGAAAAGGTCTATTTTTGCCTCATGTGTGAGCACCTAGTTTAGGTTCATGTTAACCATGCCTTAACTGTTATTTGGTAGTATTTTGCCATGTATTACCTCTGTTTCATGTTGGTTTGGACACACCTTGCATGCCTTGCATACATGTCTTGTAATGCCACATTTTTGCCTTGACATGCTTTAGGTTTAGACCCTTGTTCTAGCATGATTTAGGCTTAGCTCTGTGAAGCTTTTGTGCTTGTTTTAGCATGTTGAAGTTCTATTTTTGGTTGCTTTGGTCGACCATGACATGCTTAGTATAGCCTCTTTGCATTTTTGGCTTGTGAGCCTCAAGTGCATGGACCATGAGTATGCATTACTTGCATTATTTTAGTGGTTTGGAACCATTTACCATGTTATTTCAGTCCTTATAACATGCCTATATGCTTGCGTTTGATGCTCCTTCAATGTGTTAAAAGGTTGTTGCCTTATGCTCCATGAATGTGCCTCTTTGTATGCTTGCATATTTAGACCACCTAGATGCCATCTAGGTACATCCTTAGCTTTGTTCAGGTCTACATTGGACCTATTTTAAGTCCCCTTAGCCTTGTGAGGCTTGGTTGGCTTGGCCTTGGTTTAAGCCTCCTTGGCTTGCCTTGAGTACTTGGACCATTTGTTGCATGCTTAGCTTGTCTTATTGACTTGGTTTGGCACCTTTCATGACTTGATTTTCAGAGCTTATAATGCGTGCCATTTGTCCATGTTTGCATCCTCTTAAGTGTGCTTGAGAATTGCTCTTTAATGCTTAAGTGTTGGTCCTTGTGTGCATGCATGTTTACATGTCATTTTGCCTTCATTCTCGAGCATATTGGCAACTGTTTTGGGCTTAGTATAGAGTTGCCCGAATCAGTTTAAGTCCATTGTTTGCATGTTGTTGCATGCTCACCTTGTGTGTTGTTGCATGATTGAATGAAATCACATACTTGCTTGCATGTTTGAACACCCACATTGTGTCTTACATACTTATTGGTTGCATTGCTTCATGTCTTGCATGCTTGTTTGCCTAGGTTGTGTGTTTAACATACATTACTTGCTTGCATGCCCGTATTGCATACTTAGGCTCACATGCTTAGGATTGCATTGCATTGGCATGCATGCCTTGCCTCTTGAATTGCTTGTGATAGAGGTTGAGCTCCATTTGTTTGTTTATGTGCATTGCATGACATTTGAAATCAAAGTGCACACTTGGTCTCTTGGGCCATCATGCATTGAAATACGCGAATGATGGTCTGGGAATCGAGTACCATGTCCCTTTGAGTCATAAACATGATAGGGGATGTGTTGGTGCACACATTTGCTTGAATTGCATTGCCATGCCATGTTTTGCCCTCTGCTGCTGTCAAAACAGGTTTCTGCAGGGAGTTTTGGCCGGTCGGCTACATAAAGTGCCGATCGACCATTAATGGATGGTCGATAGCTCAACCAATGGCCGATGACCATCCTTCCATGACCGGTGACCATTTGCCTCAGCCAGTGGCATTCCCCAACATCCAAACATTGTACCTTGGGACTTGTGCAGTCCTCAGAGGAGCAAAGCAGGGAAAACAGAGGCAGCTTGTACATGGCAGTGGACTTCCGAGCGGAACCAAGCACACGTGCATTGGATCCTCTTCCCGAGACTGCTTTTACCACTTTCTTAGATTAGTTAATGTGCTTAACTAGTTTAATTGGTCTGTAACATTTAATTAACTTGTAGGTTAGTTAATTGTATTATTCTTTGGCCAAGTTTGGGATACTTAAAAAAAGTCAAAAAGTCAAAAAGTTACTCAAAAAGTTAAAAAGTTAACACTATTCACCAAAAGTCAACAATTACGGCTACACAACTCTCAATCCTAATTTTCCTCTACAAATCAATTTTTAAAATTTTTTATTACACATTTTTCCATAAAAAGTCAAAAAGTTAACCCAAACATCCATCTTTTTTCCCTCAACTTTTTAGTTCAAAAAGACAAAAAGTGCACTTATTTAGGACACCCCAAACAACCCCTAGTTGTCCCTCCGAGTAAGGGCGAATTTGTAATAAGTGTGGGTGCGTGTGTGCATGTCTTCCAACCTCCGCTTCTTTCTCTCTTTTACTTACTTGCTTTGATGGTTAGTATTAGGGCACGTTTAAATTAGCATACTTTATGCTACGCATGCGTGCATCATTCATCAGTATTGCATGCACCGGGCTCGGTACATCATGCTAACTACATAAGTATTTCAAATCTAACTTGAATACGTGCTTTAAATGATCGCATTTCACATGCCATCCTAGGATTAGCCAAGCCTATCCTGATTGCATTCTGTATGCGTGGCATTAGGCACTTAACATGAACTAGAATCATGCATGTGATTACTAACTAATTTATTATTTTGGCACGGAGTACGATGTGAGTATTTATGCTTTAGCATCTCGCATGAGTGTGAATGTTAACATGACAGCATGCTTACCATGTGGCTAGATGCTTATGTGATATAAATTGCCTGAATGCCTGTGGGTAAAGGTTAGATTGCTTGAGTTGGAACAACTCGTTGAAATCCGTGTTTTAGCCTACTTACGAGTAGCAAATTTCAAATCGTTTTTCAAAACAAACGGATATGCAATGCTTTGTTCCAAATTAGGCGATCTAGTCTATGCTTGTTTTGCTGTGCGCATCACATAATAATTCTATCTAATTAATCGGAATAAGAACACGTAACGTTTTCAAAATTGGATATCATGGTTAGTAGAGGCTGATCTTTGATCGGGCGAGCGGGGGTGCTCATGAAGTGACCTTTCCCAATCGTACCCAAGTTCCTGAGCCGAGGCAACTTTGGTGATGACGGACACGTGGCCTTAGGCAACGAGTCATGGTTTTCTAAATTCTCCTAAAATAAATATTTAGGTGGCGACTCTGTATCTGGCAAAGCAGTCCATGTTTGGCATTTCTTTCTAAAAATCTGTTTTCCAAAACGATTTGCCGGATTTGGACTTTTTGGTTCAGATTAAGAACCGTGACAATTTGAGAGTCCGAACTGTAGTGAGCCCAAAACAAACAGAATGTGACTTATCCTCCCGGGGCGTTCGGGGACGTCTACAGGAATTTTTTGCTTCACACTTCAGAATGTAATATTCTTTTTGTCAATATAATAGAAGTGTCTCATCTTTGCTTTAACATTCAGATTATTGTTTTTCACTTTGAGATTCTAACCGAGATGTTTTACTCCGGTTAATTGAGTTGATGATTTACTCAACTTTGAGATTCCAATCGAGATGTTTTTACTTCGGTTAATTGATTTGATGATTTACTCAACTTTGAGATTTCAACCGAGATGTTTTATTCCGGTTAATTGAGTTGATGATTTGCTCAACTTTGAGGTTTTCAACCTAGATGTTTTATTCCGGTTGACTGAGTTGATGATTTACTCAAACTTTTGTGAATGTCAACCGAGATGTTTTATTCCGGTTGACTAAGTTGATGATTTGCTCAACTTTAAGGTTTTCAACCGAGATGTTTTACTCCGGTTGACTAAGTTGATTTATTCAACTTTTGTAAAACTTCAACCGAGATGCTTTACCCCGGTTGACTGAGTTGAGGATTTACTCAACTTTATGATTCAAACCGAGATGTCTTTTCCGGTTAAATAAGTTAAACAAGATGGTTTGTTTTGTCGAAGTATTTTGTCCGGCTGAAGTTATTTAGCTTGAAGACCGTGCAAACACTTGATGAAAATTGAACTTTTTCATTGATGTGCAAAATAATTATAAGAGGAGGGGCAAATAGCCCGGTTACATGTTCAAACAAAAAGAAAGAAGACAAAGAAAACTAAGCTAGGGGGGAAAGGTCTGTGAATTCATCCTCGGTCGCGACCTCCAGGTCGACCGTGGTTGTGGTCTCCTGGGCGCTGGTCTTCTCCTGGCCGACTCGATTTGGGCAGTTGTCACCTTCCGCATTCTCCTCGGCATCTTCAGCTTCTTCTTTCTCGGCCTTAGCTTGCAATGCGCTGAAGACGTCGTTGGCATAGCGCACAAGATAGGTCGGTAGGAAGGCAGCTGGAGGAGAGGCAAACACGTCGGTATCAGGTCCTTGGCCGAGCTGTTCACAAGCAGCCTTCCAGCTCACCTTGAAGAAGATGTCTTGGTTGGCATGGACCTGCTTAGTGTAGTTCTCCTCGGCCTCCTTGAAGCCGGCATTGTTTGCATCCTCCAACTCCTTCTTTCTTGATTGCTTCAACCTCTCCAGCTCGATCTTGAGCGCATCCTTCTCTTTCTTGGCAACACCAAGCTGGCCGAACAACTTTGAATTGTCAGAATTCGCCATTTGCAGTGATGCTTTGGACCGGCCGAGCTCGGCTTGAAGGTGTTCCACCTGGTTGGCAGAGTCGGTGGCCTTCTGCCGGAGTCGGTGAATGCGCTCCATGACTAAGTGTTGTTTCTGGATAGCTTGTAAGAAGAAGGTTTGATTAGAAAGAAAACTGAGCAAACACTTGGAAATTTTTTTGGCAAAATGTGCAAAGTTCTTACCCTGGTCATAGACTTGACCGATGATTTCACCAGCCGGGTGTCCGACACATGGTTGCTGCCGACCACGTCGCTCGGTAGCAGCAAGGCTTTGGTGAGGTCAAAGGCGAGCAGATGCTCCTTGTCGCCTTTGACAGAAGCAGTTGCTGGGATCTCTTTACCCCGGTGCTTGAGTTGGGGCCTCCATGGCGGAGTTGGGTCAGCTATCACGGTAGGTTGCTCAGTGTTGAGCTCCGCAACTAGCTCGGCAGAAGGGTCTGCACGTGGCCCTTTGCCAGCTCGGCGGTTTTCTTTCCTGGCTTGCCTGGTGGCGGGAGACACCAGTGCAACCATGGTCCCGCTGGATTGCCCGGCAGCAAGAGAGCGAGTTGGGATGCTCGGTATCTCGGTGGAGGTGGCAGTGATGAGGTTCTTGATGTAGCTTTTTTTGGCCATCTCTTCTGCCTCGGTCAACTGGATGAATGACATGTCCGGTAATGTGGGATCGGGAGGTGGAGATGGAGCAAGAAGAAAGTCTGTGACTTTACTCCGGCGTGGAGCTGAATATCTGTATGTCGGTGTGTAACCGAGGAGCTCGTGGCAATCCCGGTTGCGGTAGCAGAACACGGTTCTGATTGCTGCTTCGTTGGGATAATGATAGTGGGCTTGTAGGGCTTCGATTGCTGCAAAGGAAAGCAGAAAAAATGTTAAGTACAGAATAGTGAAGAAAGATAAATTGACCGAGCAGGTAGCACGGCTTACATGTTGAACCGATGTTCTTGCTAATGAACCAGCCCGGTACGTCGGCTGTTTCATAGTTGCCAGACACTTAGAAAAAGTCATCATCGTGCAAGTCCTTGTCCGGGGTGCCGGTCACTATCTTCTCTTTGACCAGTTTAATTTTTAAATAGTAGGAGAGGCCGTTGCCTGTGTGCCCTAGGGTGTATTGGCGGAGTATCTCGGCTATCCCTAAATTGGTCCTTAGCCGGTTGTTCAGCTCGTGGATCCCGTTGATTATTCTGTAAGTGTTGGTTGAGACTTAGGTAGGTGCTAGCCCGGTGCATCATAAGAATTCGGTCATGAGTGGATTAACCGGGAAGCGGAGGCCTCCTTCTATGATGGATAGCACGGTGAAGGGGCATTGGTTTAATCTGCCCCATGGATTTGTGTCAATGGCACAGAGCTCTAGGTGAACGTCGGCCGGGATATTGTACTCTTCCCAGAACGCGGCTAGGGCAACCGGAGTGTCGACAAGGAAGCGGTAGCGCCCCATGTGTAGTCGGCAGGTTTAGCTCGGCTGAGGTGGTTTGGCACAGACTGGTGTTTGATGGCTGTTCCGTCTTTGAGAGCCTCGGTATTGGTCTGTGGTCCCCTTGGACTCTGCAGGAAAAGGAGGGTAATTGTAAGTGGAAGCGCAGTCGCGCAAAATGAGCTTGACTTTAGCTCGGTCAGGAAGAGTGCCAGACCACCTCCGTCGCGAAGGCAAACCAAGGAGCTCGGTCGCTCATGCGGACCAGATGTTAGCCCAGTCGAGCGGCCAAGTCCTCTGCCTACCTCGGTTTCTACTAAGGTTTTGGCAAACTTGTAATTTGCTCGGTCTTAATGTTTTTTTAGGATCAAAAGAAGACCTGGAGCCCCGTCCGCCCCAGATCTTCAAGTGTTCATCAGTGACGCTGAAGAACAGCAAGGGGAACAAGGGGCAGGGGAGGGTTTTGGGGAGCTATACCCTAAAATCTATGGTTTTAGTGCTCTAAAACAAGAAATATCAAATGAAACAGCCACAAAAAGATTCGAAGAGCTTACCAGTAGAGGCGAATGCAGATCCTTCAGGCACGAACGCAGAAGGAGGGCAAGAGTGGGAGCTGCTGAGGGCACTGGAGCTTTGGATTGACAAGACTGAAGGTGAGTCAGTAAGAACGAAAAGTGAAGGAGAAGTGACGTATAAATAGAAGTGAGAGACTGCCAAAAATTTTGAATGTGAAGGGACGTGATGGTTTGCTGCTCGAGGCCAATAAACGAGCAACGCGTGTCCTAATTAATGGCGGCGTCAGAGTTGAAGAGACAGGAAGGTGAGATGAGACGTTGACCGGGCAAATCGAGGAACTGAGCACTGGAATTAGTGTGGTTGACGTCTTGCAAACAACAGGCTGAGGAAGGGTCTACCTCGGTCGGATCATGTAATCCCGGTCACGTTTTTGCGGACGGAATTAAGGGGCAATTGAGAGGGAGATTTTATGAGCTGGAAATGGACCATGGTAAGGGCCGGGCAAGTTAAAGGCCTAGCACGTTTGGACCAGGATAGCTTTGGGCTTGCCCGGAGATGGGGCTGCTCGGCTAAAGCCCAAGACCGAGCTACTTGAACTTGCGTTGCTCGGCAGGAAGGCTCACGCCTTTAGCTCGGCAGGAAGGCCTTCGTTTCACCCGCGTGACCTATTTCGAGCTCGGCTCTGCCGGAATACAACTGAGCTCAGTCGGTATGGAGCTTGGCTAGTGAGCATTCGGGCATGCGGTGCAGTACGGCCGTGTGAGGCCGAGGTGATTCCGCCGGTCTGCCGGGCTTCACCAAGATATCCTGACAGTTTGGTTAGGTGGTGATTGCTGGATTTGTGCTGACAGATGGGATAGCAGCACCACGTGTCAAGAGACTAATGGGAGTAGATTTGGGGCGCAGAAGGTATATAAGCGTGTCTGCGCCCCCATGCTGAGACAGATGATCATTTTGGTGAGAAACACTTGAACACTCAACTCTCTCCTCTCTCTCTCTATCTCTGAGTGTGTGCTAACTTGACCATCGGAGGGGTTTTCCGGCCACACACCGTCGGGTAGCTCACCGTCGTTGTGTTCGCAGGTCGATCGGACAGACAAGGAGCTTGGTAAAAAGAAGTACGGGCACGCCGAAATATTTGCTTCCTATACAATTATATAAGAATACCTCTAATAATAGGTATATAAAATTTTAAATTATATATATATATATATCCTAAGAACATATGTCAGTAAGACTATTTTTTTAAAGTACAAAGTTAATTGTTCAAGTGATAATGTAAATAGGAATTACATCCATACATTTTTGTAAAATGAAAATATATTCAACTGCAAATTTATAAGATTACCATATTACTATTTAAAAAAATTCTATGGTTCTTATTCTTTTTTAATTTGTCTGTGTTCTTCGTTGTGAGTCATTATTTTGTAGTGGTTGGTTATGTGATATTTTTTTTGTTCCGATCTAAATTGATTTTAGTGTCATTCAACATCTTGTAATGTTTAGATATTATGAACATAAGAAGGTTCTGTGCTATTAGGATAAAAAAAAGTAATTTTCATTATGCTGACTTCTGTGGTGTTTTTGTGATGAACTAATTTGATCTTATTATTACTCAAATTGATAAAAGTTATTAACCTCTATTAACTCAAATTTTAAGCAGTGGATTCAATTCTATCTGTGTACAAAGTAGAAATTCCCTTTCCATAATCTACTAGTAGATGAATCAATCTTAAATTTTCCTTTAAGAGTAGGCCTTGATGGTAAATTAGTTATTCAAGCACAAAAAGTAAGGCAATTTGAGAAGAAATGGCAAAACACAAGCCTTAAGAGTAATTTAATTGTAATTCAACTGTAATTCAATTGTGTCGCAAGGGTAAAATAAGAATGAAAATACAAGCCTTCTATATCACGTATCAAAGCAATTCTTATATATATAAATATATAAAATAAATAAATTTAAAACACAGCCAAAAATCATGTCTGCATTTTACCAATGAGTAATGTTACAAATTTGAAAAATTATATTAAATATTCTATTAAATATCTCGTTTGAGACTTACATAAAACTCACATTAGTTCCCGCCTCTATAATTTAAATCCCACGCCTATACGATACATTTGATAAAAAATTTAATAAAACTTCTAAAATTTCTAACATTTTTCTTAACAATTGTCAAATCTCCTATCAGCACAGGATCATGTTGCCCCATTAGTGGACAAATGTTTTTCTTTCACCATCATCGGCAAAATATTTGACGGAAAAAACACACAAACACCGGTGTCTAAAAGATACTTTTGTGCCTGTTATTTTCATCATTATAGAGTGGGTGCAAAACATCACATTGTAAATCTAATCCAAAACATCCAAGATAGATTAACCCAAAGCAAGCAGCCCACATCATTCACATTGGTGTTTCTAATGTAAATAAAAATACGTCTGTTTTGAGTGTTCAAAGCTTCTACGGTAAATTTTCCATCAACCAAACTCCAAAAATGTGTAGAGAATCTCATATTTATATTAGATTAAAATGAATTCAGCATGGCCAATAATACATAAACATCCTTCTTATGATCCAAGCAAAAGACAACAAATTGCACCGTTTTCAGTTCTGGAAACGAAACAAAAGCCAAGTCTATACACAACTGAAAGATCCATTCGATCCACGGTTAGACAAAATTGCCCAGCTGCTTGATCAAGTTCAATTTCTTCTCTTCTTCTTTTTCTCTTCCTTCTCAGAAGAGTTCTTCAGCTGCACAACCAAAACACGAGTCAGTAGTGCAATTATTTTGGGCCATTTTGGGAAGTGGGTTATAATCCGCTTCCCAAATTGGGGCTGTTTGTTTCAACTTTTCAGAGTCAACTTACAACTTTTAGCTTTGAAAAAGTTATTTTGAACTGTTTGGTTAAACTTATTTCAAACAGCTTTTGCTTCTAACAGCTTATTTTAACTCAAAAAAGTTAATTCTGAGAAGCTACTCACCCCTTACTTCTGATTATCAGCTTCTGCTGTGGACATGTTAATTTATGGTTATACTCTTAAATTTTTTTATTTTTTATTTTTTTAAAAATAGAAAGAGACTCAAATGGACTATACATTATTATTATTATTTTTTATGAGAAATGTAGACAAACAAAAAATAAAAATTAATTGAAAAAGCTATTTCACAGCTTATTTAACAAACACTACTCAGCAACTTAAATCTATAAGCCAACAGCTACATCAAACAGATTAACAACTTCTGATTAAAGTCATAATCTATAATCTGTTAAGCTATAATCTATAAGCTGTTTTAACAGCTACACCAAACGGGGCCATTATAACCCATTTCCTCTCTCACAAAAAAACTGCTTATAAGCTGGCTGCTTATAAACAACTTTTTAGTAAAAAACTGATTATAACCATCTTCCCAAAATAGCCCTTTATAAAGTAACTTGTCAACAACAATAATGACTGCCACATGAATTAATGAATTGTAAAGTCAAAAAAGTTTTTTTGTCATCTAAATGAAATGGAATTAAGCACACAAACTCACCATGATTATGAGAATCCGAACAAAAACAGCAGCAAAATCAGTGAAAAGGGTTAGGGCATGCTTTACATAGTCTAGATCCCCAAAGTGTGCCCTCTCAATTATATCCTGGGTATCTACTACAATGTAGCCAACAAACACCAAAAGCCCAAAGTACAACTGCGGATAAAAATCAATTAATCAATTAAGCAAAAAAGCATACAATATCAGAACCCTATCAATTGATTTCTAACTACGATAACGAAGGCAATATAGCTAGAGTGTGACAACTAGTAACATACCTCAAACTTGAAGAGAGCAGCAGAACCTCCAAAGATAGAGGATGCAAAGTGCAACCAGAAAAGGATGGAGAGACCAGATGAAAGAAGACCTCCCAGGTAAAGGTATTCCCTACGCCTAGCCAACATGGCTGCCATTGAAAAACAACCAAAAGCCACAGCACAACCCACAAAAGCACTGACCAGAATGCTGCAGTGGGGGAGAGAATTTTAAGCATCAACAAAGTGATTCCAACAATGACATCAGGGTAATAATTTTTCCATAGACCATTCAACACAAGTAGGCAATTCTATGAAGACACAGAGCATAAGTAAACCATGAACAAGACAATAAAGACTAACTTTGAGCGTAAATTCTGCTATAAGATGATTGGATGCACTCTAGTATAAGAGAAGTACATCATTCATTGCTCCACCAGAATCAGGAAAGGAAAATTTTAGGTCTACAAAGGGAAGAAATTGCTTCCCATTGACTCATAGGCTATTAAAGACGGTATATGCCAAATGTAAATGTAATAAATTACTAAGAAAAACTAACCCACCACACAAAACAAAAGCAAGAAAAAAAAACAATCAACTTAAAATACAAACAATTATGAAATCCATTAAAACAATAGTAGATAGAATGAAAACTTGCCTTGGATCAATTTCAATAGCCAAGTCAATCAGAGGACCAATTGAAGCGCCTTCAAAGAGTGCAGCTGCCATTAAGAGGGCAACCCTCTTTTGCTGCTTAGCAAAATATATAAAAAATTCAACATTGTGTACAAAAGACGAGAGAAGTGACAAAATGCAAAAGACGGATTACTACCTCTTCATATGGAGGGGTGGAGAGTAACCAAACAATGCTTCCCATGCAACCAAGGGTTGTAAGGAGTCCACCAATGTTCCAGAGGATATGCAGATAAGCTCCAGTGGCCGAAGCAATCAGAGCGCAACATAGTGCGAGATAAACCTGTAAACCAAAATTTAAATAAAATAAAATAAAATAAAGCTACAGAAATTGGAAGAATAAAGAATATCACTTCTATATGTAAATCAGGACATCACAGATCAAAGAAAAACCACACAGTGACAACAAGCAGACTTTGACAACATGAGATAAAACCCTGTTTTAATTTTTGAATTTCGCATTAAGAAAAATGAAACTTCTGAAAACATATCGTTTTCATTTTGCGGAAAAACAGATATCAAAAATTCAAAAAAAAAAAAAAAAAAAATCTTTTGGTGTTTCCTGACAAGTAGATTGTTTTCAGATATTAATCTGATTAAGAACAATAAAAGAGGCGTCATTTTTCAAACTTTTAGGTCTTCAATTAAGGTAGAAGCTCATGATTTGTGAAAGGCCAGACAAATTGTACAAAAAACAAAAAAATTCAATTACAGAATCAAATTTCCGCAAAATCATCGATCAGAAACCCTAATACTTGTCGATTCCTGTTTGGTTGCTCGAAAAAAAGCACGAACAAAAAAGAAACAACAATTCACAATATCAAAACTCCCAAAATCATCAATAGTCCTTTTCTCTTATATCTTCCTTCATTTTCTCAGAAAAGAGAGAATTGAAACCTGTTTGAGATGAGTCTGGACGACGGGAGAGATCTGACGGAGGTTCTTGAGAGAATCGTAACTCCAGCTGTTGCGAGACGACGACTGAGATTCGAAGAACGACGAGAACGCATCCATTTTTCTTGAGAGAGATCGATCGATTGATTCGATTACAAGTTTGTATCTATGTAGGTATGTAACTGTCTATATCGCCTTTTAGAGATAAATATATATGCGTCTATATATATATGGAATGGAGGCGGGTCAGGTTAGAAATTACTAGATCAACAATGATTCATCCCACTAAAAACATCACTACTAATAGCACTAATGTATTAAAAAAATAAAAAAAATAAAAAAAAATTACAACTCCAAGACCAAAACATCACATCATTCATGGCGGGACCCACTGCCACCTAATTAGTGGGAGCACTAATTAGTGCTCCCAAGCATTTTTCTTACTAGATAGCAAGCGAAGTATCTCGATTTTCTTCATTTATCATACCTCAATTTACGAAACTATCCTTAACTTCGTTTTTTTTTCTTTTTGGTTATAGGGAAATCCTCCCATCCTCCCGCAGGTTCAACGTAGCGCCCCATGAGGAGATTATCATGGTGTCTTATTGTTCGTTCTGAGTAAGAGACTATAACCTGGAAGCTTGTCCCGACCTCCCAAGGCAAGCTTTGATTAAGTCAAGACTCACACAGCGGGGAGCATTAAACCTACACCAAGTAGCTGATTAGGCATCCTTGAGGTCCAACCTCCTAACCAACAAGCTTCGATTAAGTCAGGACTCGCACAGCGGGGAGCATTAAACCTACACCAAGTAGCTGATTAGGCATCCTTGAGGTCCAGCCTCCTAACCAACAGTGCTTCGCCCAGGAGATTGGCCCAAGGGGAGAATTGAACTTGTGACCTTGGGGCTTAAACCCCAAGGCCTTACCACAATGCCACAACCCCTTGGGTTTCCTTAACTTCTTCACTCTCAAGAAAGTACCCGAATTTGTTTTCACCCGCATAATAAAATATAACCCAAATTCATTTTCATTTATCATACCTCAATTTACGAAACTATCCTTAACTTCTTCACTCTCAAGAAAGTACCCAAATTTGTTTTCACCCGCATAATAAAATATAACCCAAATTCATTATAATAATGTTTATAAACTATGCTCGCCAGATCGGATGGGATTGGGTGATATCTCCATCGCTATTTATCTAAAATTTGATTAATTGAAAAAAAATCAATTTGGATCCGTTTATTGATTTGGCAAATGTAGATTGAACATGATATCCAAGTTGGTGGATAGATGCAATCGGATTCATACGGGTGTAGGATGGTTGATTCTTCATCCAAATTATATCTACAGATTTTAAAACATTTCTTCTGCATTCGTCTGTTGAGAGATCTGTTCAAAATCAGTTGGATTAAATCGGGTTAGGTGAAACACATAGACCAAATACAGAATAAGATATAAATGTTTCACAAAAGGTGAATCACATATATAAGTCTCACTCACTTCATGTGAACCCTACCCTTTATAAGACATTTATGTCCCATTTTATGTTTAGCACCTATGTACATATTTCTATTCAATTCATTAACGTGACAAACTCTTCTAGGACTGGCAAATTTTTTTATTTTTTTATTTTTCTCTTGTTTTGTTGGCTTAAAACCTTGTGAAATTTTCTCAAATCAGGATTTTTCATTTTTCTAGAAACACTATCAAACATAAATTTCTCAAATTTTCAACAAATTTGGTTGGCTTACAATTTTTATTATTTTTTTTATTTTCTTTTGATATTATTACCTCAAATAATATGAGTGATTTTTCAAGGGTACTCAGTTGATAAATTCAATTTTAGATTTTCTTTATCTAAAGATTTACACTATAAATTACTTGGTCCATATCGACAACTTATTACAAAATGACCAAACTATCCTTATTTATTTATAATCCATGCGTTTTCCTCCATAATCAAACCCTTCTCTCCCTACCCATGCCTTTTCCTTTCTCTCTTTTTCTTTACGTTTTCTCTAAAACAACAATGGCCACCGTTTCTTTGGACGAAGAAACATCAAAGAAAGTCATTCGTCTGTGTAGACACCTCATTTTTTTACAGCCATTACGACTTGGAAGCCATCGCATGCACACCCGATGATGAGTTTATTTGCTCTTTAAGTGCTCGAAGTTCTCAGCGGAATGCCACAGCTTTGAGCCTTTCAAACCTTGCACCTGTTGCCTTATTCTTGGACCACACCCTAACTTTTCAAGCTGGCAACCCTTGGTGGCCTGCCGGCCACTCTTCTTGGCTGCCGGCCTGCTGCTGACCTTCATTCTTGGTTGCCGGCCACCAGTGATGGCCGGCTGGCCACTGGTGTCAAAAAGAAGCTTTTTGCAAATATATGTGTCAACTGTTTCCACACTACTCCAACTGTTTATATATAGATATTTTTGACCTGAGGCTCATGTTTTCTATATATAGATGACCTATCTCTCATATTTCAAGGGTTAGAAAATATCCTCTCTCTCTCTATAATTTTCTCTCTCTACAATTCTCTCTCTCTCTCTCTTGCAACTTAGCCTTTGTTCTTGTGTTTCCCACCTCTTTGTCAACTTTTTTTAAGCTTTTAAACATTGATTTCCATAGTTATTTCAGTGGCTAAAATCATGTTTTGAAGTCCAAAATTGGAAGGGTTAGCTTCCCCTTCTTATGTCTTGTTCACTAGTTTGCATAGTTCCATGTTATAGCTTACTATTTTAGCTATTTTTGTCTTAATTCCAACACTTCTTTTGCATGTTTTAAGACTGTTTTGGGACTATTTTAAGTTTTTATTGCATTTATGCTTTGTTTTCATACTTATAGTGTAATTGTCCTCATAAATTTGGTATTTTAGGCATTAGACACTACCTTATTTGACTTGATAGTGTTTATTTATGGCTTTCCATACTTGTGATCACTCTTAATCACCTCTGCAACCTCCCTCATTTCTTGGCTTTTCATTTGCTTTGAAAGTGGTTTCAAACTACTTGTTTGTTTAAGCATGAGATTGAGATGTCATGCTTAATGGTTTAATCCTTTTGGGGGTTCATTACCAATGGTATGATGTCTCTTTCATGCCTAAAGTAACACTTGGTTTGAGCCCTCTTTCCATTAGAGGACTTAAACTCACCTTTGGACTTAATTGATTAAAGAATGGATGGTAACCTAAAATGGAGTAACAAAATTGAGGCTAAAAACAAGGTGCAAGATAAGAATTTTGTTGTGTTCAATCGGACATTAATTCAACGCATGGAAGCTTGGACCATTTCATACTTAGTAGTGATGAAATGATTCAAGTTTCCTTGGATTGTGTGGCACCTCAGCTAGCATCGCAACACCTTTTCTCCCTCTTCTTCGGAGCCCTTATTCCTGGAATATGCTGCAATTTGTTCATGAAGTAAATGGATTGATCACTAACATGCATGCCTTCGTCCTCATCTAAGATTATTTGTAGCACTTGGGTTTTCGCCAGAGCGAAGCTCGAAAGAAACACATCCTTATCACCATTATTGATCTCCAACAAAGGTGTAGTTACCTCTGGCGGTGGATGAATGGATAAATTCCTAAAAACGGTGGCAACTCCTCCCTTATGAGGGTATTTCAGCATTTGGTGCAGGGTGGAGGACACAGCCTTCATGTAATGGAACCAGGGCCTCCCTAGAAGTAGGTTGAAGGTAGTTGGCATATCAAGCACGTGGAACTCAATCTCATGCTTGGAAAGGCCTACTTGGACCTGTACTTTCACTGTCCCCATAACCTCTCTGCTCGTATTGTCGTACGCCCAGATCACTTAGGTTGTGGGGACAAAATTTATAGGTTTTAGGCCTATCACATAGGTGGTACGAGAAGGGCAACCGTTCATAGTAGAGCCGATGTCCACTAAAACCACTGGAACTCACTTTCCTCTACACTCGACAGATATGTACAATGGCTTGTTGTGAGCCGATCCTTCCGGCGGCAACTCTTTATCGAAGAAAGTGAGCATAGGCTTGGTGTTGCCTAGGAAGATCAGGCCAATAAGCTGCTCTTGTGTAGTATCAATGGATAATTTAGCTTTATCTATCGCCAACAATACTGCCTATCGGTGTACTAGCGAATGCATAAGGAGGCCCTAGATGGAAATATCAACTTGGATCTTTTTGAGTTGTTTCAGAACCAGCTCATTCTCCAGTTTTTTCTCATTTTCCTTCTCAACCTTTCGGTCCTTTCTTGATGGTTCAGCCTGATCCAAGTTTGGAGGTTTGAAATACCATCCACTCCTGGTGAGATGGTCTATTTCCTCTGAATACCACGTACGGTTCGGGATGTGATTTTCTCAATCTTCGTCTGTGTGAGCAAGATGTAGATTGTTATCTTCCCACCACTCTCCAGCTGTAGACAAATAATTGTCTGACTCAATTGGATCACTTTTACAGTACAAGTTTCTCCCTCAAGGTGACAAGATGTTCCAACTTTCCGGCTCTCTTCGATCCTCTCCCGTTCAAACTGCCCCAGTACAGCTTTCTATTAAGTGTCTGTAATTTTAACAACACCCAATTCTTGGATTTGTTTTTCCGTGCTACTACTCTCTGGGATTTTTCCTTTCTCCTCAGTTTTCTCGCCTACCATAGCTACTCTGACTTCTTTTTTCTTCGATTTAACTCCAGTTTCCTTTTCTTTGTCAGATTCATCACTCAGCCATCGACGATTGTCAGTTGACCCGCTTAGATCAAACTAACCAATCTGTACATTGCCTTGGTCCTGTTCTTAAAAGAATCGAAGGTTGTCCAGATCTTCCTCAAGGTCCGCATGGTCATCTAGCCCTTGGCTTGGGCCATGTTCCCTAACCACATTAATGTCAACTGAGGTTGGTAGTAGTACCTTAGGCTTGGGATGTGTAGCAGAAACAATGTAACGGCTCGGGTCATACTCCCCCTTTATGAATGAACAACACTACTTTGGTAGATGGAAGGAGGTGATATAGACGCTGGGGTCATAGGAGGTGGGTAGTGTATGGATAAGGTGGATATTTCTAGGTGGAGGGACTTGGTTATGGACATGGAATGGGTTGGTGGTCACATTTGGTTTTTGGGGTGGGGCTATGACTTTGTTATCAATGAAATTTTGAATCTCATGATGTAGGCGGAAGCACCGATCCGTCTCATGGCCGTGCTGTTGATAGAAAGCACAGTATTTGGTAGTATCGTGCTTAGGTGAAAGAGGGTCTGGAAATGGTCGAGATTCTAGGGGTTTCAGATGCCCCTTTTTTTTATTAACACCTACATGGCTCGAGATAGTTATGTAGAGTTGGTTGAAAGTCCCGCCTAGAGGTCGGGTAGGGTTAGAAGTTTGTGGGCTCATATTGGCAAAGAGGTCAGTAGTTTTGGTTGTAGTGACAACACTCACTTCTGAAGGCCTTGCAGCTGTGCTACCCCGGTAGCATTGGAACTGCGAACAAAAGGCCTTTTGGTCGATTTTTTGTGATTAGTGGTGATACCTTATTTCATGGCATCTTCAATTTGAACTCCCATTTCATGAAGCTCTTTGAAAGTAAATAAGGGGAGAGCAATCATTTTTTACAGTAGCTTGCCATGAAGATTCCGGACAACCATCCTGATTTGGTCTTTCTCTGAGAGTCGGGTGGTCATCATTGACACCTTGGTCCTCCACCTAGTCACAAATTCTGAGAAATCCTCGTTTAGCTCTTGACGTGTTGCTTCAAGATCACGAGTTGTGACCTCGATTTGTGTGTTGTAGGAGTATTGAGCAATGAAAGATTTGACCAATTCCTTCCAGTTTTGCTTCACAGAGTCCTCCAACTTAGCATACCAGATGACAACTATTCCTGACATGGTTTGGCCGAAGAGTGACAATTTCTACAATTTGGTTAAACCTATTGGTCATAGGATATTCAAAAACAGACGTAGATATACCATTGGGTCCTTAGCACCATCGAAGCGGTCAATGTGCGACATTTTGAACCGCTTTGGCAAAGTAACTGCAGATTCAGTGTACCCATCCTCTATATCCGGAATGGAGTTAACCCCCTGTGCCTTCTTGAAGAGTTTTTCTAGTTCGTTTACTTTGAGCATGGTTGGGTCAACCTCAAATTCAAACGGTGCCTCAGTCTGGTAAATTAAAGCTCTAGATGTCTGTGCTAGAATTAGATATGCTTGGACGGGAAAAGCTGGAACACCCTCGGCTTGTGGATCTTGAGTTGTAGCAGCATTGGCAGTGGTGCCGGGTATAGAGATAGCCACATTGGGTGTATGCGAAGCAGAAGCCGTAGCTGGCTGTTGTTGTTATTGTTATAACCTAGTCGTGACCTCGGCATAACGGACCATGTCGTGCTAGAGTGAGTCGACTGCCTGCTGTAGTTGGATTAGTAATTCCTCCACATTTGATAGGGGATATTGTGCCATTCTAGGAATATGTGACTGTGCTTGAGGTGAACTGTGTGTAGGTGTGTTGAGAGGTGAATGTTGAAATAACTGAACTGGTGAACCCGACTTGATCTTTCTTCGCTTTGCAACTGGTGACAGTGAGGCAAACAGTAGTTGTCCCCGAACAAAAACTTTTTAAAGCTATGGTTTTAGACTACCTAGAAAAAAAAAATAAAGAAAAAGCAAAATAAAATCAGAAATCGGACAGCACCTTAGCTACAATTTTATCAAGACAGATGTGATCATAGCTGTAGGACTATACTCCCCATTGAATTCTTCCTGATAAACTGATATTAATTGTACCACTGACATGAAGCATTCCTGTATAGTTTCACTATAAAACATATACCAGGTAAAGAGAGCCAAAACACCCTTACTAGGGGGTAAGGTTACCCTGTCCTAAATTTGGCATGATCTAGGGTTTCATTACTTCAAGCAAGTAGTTTCACAAAATCCTGCATACGGGTGAGCATCCTGTCCTATATTGGAACAATCACTATGGCTTTACTATATGTAGTAGGCCGATTGGTCAAAGGGGTACCTCAGCAAGACTACCTAATGTACCTCTCACACCTAACACCGAGAAGTGAAAGGAGGATCAAGTGGTACATCGGTAATCTAGATCTAATGGATGTGTTTCCAACATGGCAGAGCCGACGATTGGCAAGCTTTTTAGGCAAACCTCTAGCAAGCCGTCCAGGAATAGTAAATGGAAAACACAATGACTTAGAGCACCAATGCAAATGAAATGCAACGAACATATATTTGAAAATAAAGGTCACATCATGAAGTCCAAATCAAGTTCTCTATCTTTCCCTAGCAAAGTCTCCAGAAACTGTAGCCGATTTTTCGGGCTCCTCGGAGGGGTTTAGTCTCCTCGGATATGATAGCCCTATAGTTCGGACTCCGTGGTTTTGAATCTAGTTTCACAAGTGCAATGTGAAATAGAAAAAAACAAATGAGAGTCCAAATCTGACAAATCTTTGGAAAATCTATTTACAATCAGAAATGTCAAAAATGGACTGCATTGCCAGATTTTAGAGTCGCCACCTAAATATTTTTGAGAAATTTAGGAAACCTGTGACTCATGCCAAAGGCCACTTGTCTGTCATGACCAAAGTGTCTCGGTTTGGGAATTTAGATATGAGAGGGGAAGGTCATGAATTGAGCATTCCACTCACTCGATCAAAGATTAGCCTCTACTAATCATGATGTGATTTTTATGTACATTATATGCTCATGTTTTGATTATTATGCTAGCTTTTCACTCACTTTGGAATGCTTTGATTTTATGATTGTTTGAAAAGAGTTTTGAATATGTGCTACTTTGAAAAACAAGCTCACATGTACATTAATCAAAATCATCCAAACTTAAGCGAAATAGCCTCCATCCATAGGCATTCAAAGAGGTATATCAAGTAAGAACTTAGCCTCATGCTAATTTGCTTGATATGACAACATAAACACGCATGCAATATGCTAAAGCAAAAATGCTTACCTAGTACTCAACCAAGGCAAGCCAAAGAGAAAAAAATAATTAGAAAAATGTATGTTCTAATATGCAAGTGACTAATGCAACACATACAAAATGCAATTACTAGGTTCGGTTTATTTTAACATGTCATACAGATCAACTCAAAACATGTGGCAACGCATGTATTCAAGTAAGTAGGATATGACCACAAGATTAGAGTGATGAATTGAATCCAATGCATGCAAAAATGGATATAACACATGGCAATGATATGAAAATAGAAAACATGATGCTATCACGATAAGTATATAAATAAAAGGGAGAAAGAAATGGGGGTCAGAAGACATACACAAATATTACAAGTTTTACAAATTGGCCCTCGCACAAGATGGTCCAAATGAATGTTTTAATTACTTAATTATTACAACACCAAATAAATTAACTAAATTAGCTAACTATTACAAACTCAAATGAAATCGACTAATTAATTACACACATTAATAATAAAGTACCAAGTTAAGGGACTTGAATGAGAAACGAGGAGCCATAAACGAATAATCGAGAACATTCTCCCAGAAACCTCTTTGTTTGCTGCCAGAATATGTTCTGTTTGCAGTTAGAAAATTATTCTATTTTGGCTTTGGATTTTGCTCTGTTCTGTTGTGAAAATGACATTACCTGCATAAATAAGGGTGGTTGGCCGGCCTTGAAAAGTGGTCAGCCATTCAGAAAGGTGGCCGGCCGGCCACTATTTTTGGGTACTGCCCTGTTGCCACAAAATTGAAACAGAGCAAAAACAGAGTGTTTTCAGGAAATATTTATCTTCTATGCCTTGCCCTATCATGAAGATGATCAAAGGAGGAGTAAATTCGATTCGTAAATCATCAATTATAACAAATTTATTGCGTGATGATCTATGAACCGATAGGAGAAAAGCTCAATAAATTGAAATGAAAGACCAACAACACCTCCTCCTTATCATGGAGTTACTTCAAGAAAATGGATAGACATTGCTTCTTAAACCATTGAACATCACTGAAGGGTATGCAACGAGTCAAGACTCAATAGGTTCAACATAACGTCGGATTGAACCTAACCCAATTTTATTACCCTTTTTACCTCTTTTTACTCCAATTTATTAACCTCTTTTACATTACCTTTCCATTTTCTTATCTGTTATTCATTTTTTGTCTAAAAGAGTAGATTACATCCACTAAGTCCTAAGCAATAAAGAATAGCAAACATTGACTTAACCTGAGAAATGAGCTTTTTCAAGCCTTTTTCTACGGGGGAAATTACAAAGGAAGAGTCAAACTCATTTACAAGTGATAATGAATTCTAAGTCAAACCCAAAATGAGCGATAATGACTAGTCAAACTCAAAAAGAGCGATAATGACTAATCAAACCCAAAATGAGTGATAATGGCTCTAAATCCAAACTTGATAATAAGCTATAATGAAACTTTCCTTGGTGATTTCCAAGGGTCTAAACTAGAAAGTTAGTCCCTTAGAAGTAATGCACCGGTGATAAAGGTATCAAACGAGAGGTTGTGCTTAGCATAAGAGAGATGTAATGCCTTGGTAATGAACCTCCGAAGAGATTAAACTATTAAGCATGAGAGGTCTCTTTCTTATGCATTGAACAATAATCTTTTGTTTGATTCAATTCTTTATCAAAATAAACAAAGAAATGAGGGAGGTTGTAGAGATAATTATGCAAAGGTGATTACAATGGTATGAATATGTATGAAAGCTATAAAAAAAAGTTGAAGAAAAGACTATCAACTTAAATGGATTGAAACCTATATCCATGAGGACTTGTAACAACACATCTATAATATTCAAAGCATAATTTAACACACAAAATAACACTGAAACAGCATAAAATAGTGTTAAAAATAAGATTTTTGAGGTGGAAAAATAGGCTAACGCCAAGAGGTTTCAAATAACTAACATACCTAAGGAAGGGTGGCTAACCCTTCCTAATTTTTGTGACTTAAAATCACATTTTTGAGCTAAAATAAACTCTGAAAAATAGTGTGGAAAAGTCAAGAAAAGAGATAGGAAATATGGTATAAAAGCTCAAAGTATATCTCTTTCAAAGAGAGGATGCCCTTCTAGTTCACAAACCACAAGTTCAGCACTCTCAAGAGCTGAAATTGGTGTTCAAGAATCTCAGCAAGAGGTCTCAAGTTTTGGCTTAGGAGGTGTATGTATGTTGTATGTGTATTGCAAGAGGGAGAGGTTGTGTGTTGGATAGGTTTTGGCACTTGGAGAATTTTTCTAACCCCAAACCATGAGGGGTGGTCAAGTATTTATAGAAAAACATGCCCTCATGTCGGAAATATCTGTATAGAGACGGCTGGTGCAAAGCATGCACATGGGGGGATAGTTGGCTGCAAAATATCTGTTTATCGAGAAACATGGCCGACCGGCCATCAAAAGGGACGGCCGACCAATTAAAATTGGTCTGCCAGTCACTTGTTGGCTAGCAAGACTCTGAGTGGTTAGGCTAGAAGTAATTAGATTTTGGTCTAAAGAAGGTGCAAGGTTTACGTTCTGAAGCTCAAAACTGAAGCCTTTTTGTTGAAGAAATCGAACAAATGTACAGCGTAACATTATCATCATCGAGTGTTCAACATGAGGTGCCCAAGTCTTAAGTGTGGTAAAAAATGAGGTGTCAACAACATGCAGAACTATGTCTTTCGCAGAAAGAGTATGTAATGACCCAGGAATTTGTTTTTAAGTAGTCCGTGCATAATTTAATTGAGCAAATTTTTGAATTTGGAGTGCTATGTAAAATTCTGTGTAAAAATAGTTCGGTTTTGTATTTTTTTTAAATAGATCCCGTTCTCGGAAAATTTTGAAATTTCTATCTGTTCTTCCCATATGAGTTTAACATGTTGGATAAAAAATTTAGAATTAAATGATGAGTATTTATTTTATGAAAATTCGCAAACTAATTGGTGTTCAGTTTAATTTATAACAGAATTTGTTATTTAATTTTTAATGTTTAGACCATGACTTGAGATAAATTTGTTGGGTCTATTTTGGTATATAATTGAGTCATGTTTGGCTTATGTGTGGGAATTTAATTCAAGACCCATAACTTAGATTCAATTTAATTTGAATTTGTTTGTGACGCATATTTAACTGTTTGGGTTTTTTTATTTTTTTTTATTTTGTGATTGGTAGTGACCATATTGGGAGTTGTGATTATTTATTATATATGATTACAATATATATATATATTTGAAAGTTGAATTTATGGTATGTATCATACAATGAAAAATTATATATTTTGTAGTGAATACAAATGTGTATATATTTTGTAGTGAGCAAAATATTATATTTTGTGGTGTACAAAAATATTATATTTTTATGGTGAGAAAAATTATATCATTTTATATTTATATTATAAAATTTTAAGATATTATTACAAAATTTTAAATAATACAATTATCAAAGTTGATGACAACCCACGTGGGCTGCCCTTCCGTACACCCCTTTAATTGACTTGCTCGCTACTCTTTTCTTTTTCTCTTCCTTTATTTTCTTGAGCAGAGAGCTTCTTTTGCTCTCTTTCTCTCTTCTCTCTCTCTCTCTCTTTGGTCCTATTGTTGGCTCAACATTTGAGCTTCAAATGGGAGTCCTTAGAGTGAGATTTTACAAAAAACTTTGTAAATGAAAGTCTGAGAGCTCGTCGTGATTTTCGCAATGGTAGTCTCGGATTCATGATCGGGCAAGATTTGCCTTCCAGATCGGCTCTTCTTCATTATTTGAGATAGGGTTTTCTTTATATTATTGCTTTAAAATCTATGATAGAGTTAGTTTGGAAAAATATATCATGATTGGAGTTGAATCATGTGTATATTGTTTATGATTATGATTGATTATTTTATTTGTCAAAAACCATGTTAAAATGTTAATCCATGTTTGATTTTGAAATTTATTTGAGAAAATCAGTTTATGTTCATTAACACAAGTAAGAACTATCAAGTTGGAATTAGAGAGTGATTTTGGGATTTAAAAACTCTAGAGGGTGTTATGTTCATGACATTTGATGAATATTAATATATAAATTGTCATCTTTGTTTTTGTTTTGTTTTATTGTTTTGCTTTGTTTTGTTTTTTTTATGGAAAGGAAAATATAAGATTTGAGCTTTTGAACTTGAAATTTTAAAAGGTGTACTCTGGGGTATATTTTTAGATTTTTGATGTAAATATCATGTTGATTAGTTAATTTTAGAAAAGTCGTGAAATTGTTATTTGTAGAGACTTGGGGAAAATTGGCTAGGCATGAAATGTGGGTGTATTTGAGAGATGAGACATGTGAATTTATATTTGGCGTTATTAATTTGGAAGATGGTGAATATAATGAACTTACAAATTTGATGAATTGGTTAATATTTTAAATTCTTCGTAATTAAAGGGAGGTTATTGGGTTTGATTCCTAACTTTTAATATATGAGACTAAAAGTGATGAAGTGACCATGTATGAGATTTGGAGAAATAAGTGAGATTAAGTTGATGAGGTATGGTATTTGGTCCCTAGTTTTATTAGTTGAGTTATGTTATTTTAATATTACCTCAAATTCATATATGAGATATTTGAATGGTTTTGACAGTCTTTGAGAAGAAAAGAAAAGAATGTGATTTCAGCTTGTTTGGAGCAAATAGATGAGTTGGATTAAAACAAGAATGAGTTATCAAAACTTTTATTTTATTTATTATTTTCCTTGGTTTAATTTGATGGGTTGATGTTGACAATTGAAAAGTGAACATTCGTGTTATATGTTATAATTATAGTCAAGAGAAGATTTTGATATAATTGATTAAGTGTTGGAATATTCACTTGTGTTTATTGAGAATTATGATTTAACTTGAAGATCCTGAGATTGTACTTGCATGAGAAAAATGGAAATTTGATTCTATTTAATATTGGGATGGTGATGAGTTTTGGAAATATTGTAATTACATTTCATTGATAAAGTATGTGAGTTAGAAATTGATGAAATCTTGAGCTCGCTTTTGTGTTATATGTTATTGAACCTATTGTTTAGAAGTTTGGCTTTAAAAAGTGAAATATGGATTGTTTCCAAGTGTTGGGAATCATGGGGGATTCCAAGTTATGGTTGCATGTTGGATTGTATATTCATGTTATTATCTTTTAATTAATGCATTAGAGATAACTGTTTTGGCTATCGGTGGAGGATAATATTGATTGTTGCAGAAATTGCATGAGAATTAAGTAAATTGAAACTAATCTCTTGTTGGATGTCATTGAATATGACTATGTTTTAAATGCATTATATATGTATGATTGTTTGGAGGAGAAATGGGATGCACTCCATTGTTTGGGAGGAGATAGAGAATGAACTCCATTGAAATTAAGTTGGCCTGTGTGTCCAGAGTGAAAGTCCCGAAACCGCGCATATACATGGGTGTCTATCCCGCGGATGAAATTTTCATTAAATGACAAATAGATGTGTTTGTGTGATAGCTATATTGGTTAGAGATCCACTGAGTTATATTCTTTGTTTGGTTGATTGAATGAAATGGACATGACTAATGAATTGAGATAAAATGAATTGCGATATAAATTGAGCATGGCATCGCATTGGTTTTGAAAAGAATATCTTGTTGATATTGAAGTATGTTAATTTATTTAACAAGTGTGGTTAATTAATTAAACTTGAATTTAAGGAATTAGGTAATAAAGTCATAAGGTTATGTCATGGTATGATTTTATATATATCTATTTAGTATCACTGTATGGTTGGACCCGCATATGTTTTAATGTTATAATATGAGATTGTTTGGTGAGCTAGTGGTTTGCTTACCTCCTACCTGTACATGTGTACAAGGAATGTTTTCGGACTTGAGAATCAAACAGCCGGTTTTACCTTGACATGGTTATAAAGTGGCGATGAGCTGTAGTGCTTTTTAATTGTTTCTTTGGCTGAGTTCTATGCTTTGTAAAAGGTAACGCCCTCTTATTTATTGTTAGCCTTAGGGCATTTCTTTTATTTGTTTGTAAATGACACTATTGTATAACGAGGGGGAACATGTATATTTATTTATTCATCACTTCATCAAAGGATGAATTATAATTTGTAAATAGATTTAATTAATGAATATTGGTAATGTTATCCGAGTAATAAAATACGGGGCGTGACAGAGTATAAGTGATTGGGTGGTACAATATAGGTGAGGAATGATCTACTGGGTAATGATTTACATGGGAATAACAATGCAATGGGATGATAATGATCCTAAACATGTTTAGGCAAAAAAGATAAATGCAACAAGATAAAGTATGATGCAATGGTTAAGGGGCGCGGGTCGAACTACGTCTTACCTAGAAAAGACATGGACACAAAACAAACTACGTCTAATATAGGAAAGGTGCCGACACCCTCAAACCTCAATTCTTGCAAAATAGGCGCATACACATTAACACAAAACCATGCTTTAACGTAGGAAAAAAGGTATGCGCACATGCCAAACTATGCTTAACATGGAAAGGATGCAGGTGATAAGATGTTATGATGTAATGGATGTAATGGATAATGTAGTGGATGCAAGCGATAGATGCTATATGCAATGCAATAGAGGTTCTAGATAATAGATGTGTTGTAGCAGCCGGGAAATGGCGCCTTAAAAAGCACCTTATAGGGGCAATTGGTGATGACTCACCTTATTTTGCTGGAGATCTTCCTCTTTTTCTTCATTTTAAGACTTCTTCCTTTATCTTGCACTTCCAAATAGAGAAAACAATCTCAAGGACCCCAAATGCTCAATAAAGGTATAATCTTCAAGCGAAAACAACGGGTACTACTTTTTTCCCTGACTATGTTTGCAATTGTCCCTATTCTCTAACAGAGTGACAGACTATGTTGGTTCTGTATCCAGAACTGAGGTGCATACAAGCTACCTCAACCTATGGGGCTTTCACATAGATTTCAAGCCGATGATGTTTTGAAATAATCTCCATACCTCTGGGAATTTAAACTAGACTTTAGTCTCGGAAATTCTAAACCTTTGCATTTTAGGCCTCGGCCACTAGAACTCTAGTTTCCACCATCTCGGTTGGTCTCCTAGGAACTCACTACAAACACAGTCAGGTGGTTATGCCGGACCGCCTGAAGTCGTTCGGGCACAACAAACACCAAAGAAATTGTACCTTTAGAGGATTTAAGGTCTTCTAGACCCACGCTGGGGATTAATGCTCTTTGAACATTAAAGGGGCAAATGGGTTTTTGGAACTCGGTGTTTAGAGCCATCTTGTTTCGGGCTTCGATATTGATTTGAAATTAGACTTATGCATACCAAGCTACCGGAAAGTTTGAAAAATGGTTGTGCAAATAATGATATGTAGCATCATGCAATGTGATGATGCTAGAGATACAGAGGGGGCAATATGTGGGTGGAGGTGCACAAGATAGTGCGGGTGAGGTGCATAAGACAGTACGATACATGGTGCACAAGATAGTGCGATGCAGGGTACACAAGATAGTGCGATATAGATGAATGCACGTGATAGTGCGATGTAGGTGCACAAGGCAGTGCTGTATAGGTGCACAAGATAGTGCGATACACGGTGCACAAGATAGTGCGATGCAAGTGTAGAAGATAGTGCGATGTAGGGTGCACAAGATAGTGCGAAACAAGTGTATGCACAAAATAGAGCGATATAGGTGCCCAAGACAATGTTGTGTAGGTGTACAAGATAGTGTGATACAGGGTGCACAAGATAGTGTGATGCAAGTGCACAAGATAGTGCGATGTAGGTGCATAAGATAGTGCGATGTGGGCGCACAAGACAGTGCATCATGTGAAAGATATATGGTATGCAGAGTGAAATGAGTAGTACGTAGAGTAGTGCGTCATGTACCTTATGAAATGAGTGCAGGGCAACTTGCCATAACTTATTGAAATGTAGCTAAAAAACACCAAGGGAGGCAACTCGATGAAACTCTGTTATTACAAGTACAAAACAAAGTCAAGAGCAAGAGCAACCAATCATGAAGTTCAAATCAACTAGAGTGTATGAGCATGCATGCATAATCCAAAGCATATGTATTAATCAGAGGGAAGAGGGCAACCCCAAGAGAGTTTTGAAATGGTTGAAGACAACTTTCAAAAGCTGAATCATATCAGAATCATTATGGGGGTGCGCTTACCCTAACCCAAGAGAAAGTGCCCGACAAATGGCTTGAGCGGACTAATAGAAAGGTTGGGTTCATGCCCCTTGTTTAATTGATGGCCCGATCATATGTTATTAAAATTGCCCCTAGTGTCTAGTCACTGGCCACTTTTTTTTAACATTATGCAAGCACGTGTGAAGGGGATCATCAGATCCTAGAACAATTGCCAACCAATCAGACTTATGCTTCTCTTCTGTCCATTATGTTAAGATCTTACTCCAGTTCCCTCCAAAGTAATGATAGATTCCTCACATACACATTGCAATGATCATGGACTTGATGCCCTTTGTATGGGCACTCTTAGCTCGTTTATGAATTCCACACATGGACTTTTTATTGAGTTTGGAGCGAACATTCATGTATGGAATTTTGACCATGCCACTCTGTTGCACTTTGAGCGAAAAACACGCTAAGGTGACTCAATGAAAAGCGCAGACCAAGACAAACACTAGGCATGATACAACAGAACTCACAACTAACCCAAAAGCCAAAGAAAAAGACTCAAGGTGACTGATCGTTCATAGTGCCCCTAGTATTACTTATGCTCCCTTTAGAACTCAATTTTGCAAAACTAGAGTTTCAATTCCTTTTTTGCTCAAGTTAGAGATTCTACTGATAAGTTCAAGTATTAAAAATTTCTCCACTTGTTGATTCAAACTAGTTATTCTTTACCTAACGCAAGTATGATATGCACAGTAGTCGGTGTAGCTCATGGATTGATGTGAAGCTGATGACGTGAATTGGGCAAGCTTATTGGGTCGAGATGGATGAGATGAATATGGTTGAGACCAGACTTTAGAATGAAGTTGCCTATGTATCCCAAGAATGGGAATCAGGCTAACGTAGTTTATGGCTGAGGTTCACTCAGGTGTTGGCATTCTCCTTTTGCGTTCTAACTTTTTCCAAAGTCACCCCTTCGGGTTTTCAACCTTGTGAGCTTTATTTGTTTGATTTCTCATTTTTCATGCTTTAACTTTTGCCTAGGTCGCCTATTCTAGTTTTTGACCTAATGAGCCTCTCAAGGATAGCGTTACAACATTTGCGGTGAATTTGATCAATAGTCATCCTTGCTCTAACACTGAAACTGGTTTCGCCTGATTTGAGCTTGGTTCTCCATTCTCTTATGCATGTCTTCTTCCTTTCTTTTGCTCAATTTTCAAAGTTAGTTCTTCTCGCAATGTGGTGCCTCCTCGCATTGGCTTTCCCGAATTCAGACAAAAGTTCATTTCTTCATAGTTGATTAGATTTCATTCCAATGGATACCACTGGCTTGATGGTTGACTTTTTTTTTTCCTTTTCCTTTTTTTGTCTTTTCTCTTTCGTTTTGGTTTCTTTTATCCTTTTCTCTTCGAAGTAATGAAAACACTAGGAGGAGGAATTCTATGATTTGTGAGGTCTAAAAGTAGTCTTGTGCTTGCCAAAATGATCGTCCAAAGGTGAAGAGAATCCACAGGATAGTGTAGAATACCACACACAATTCCGAATCTATCTTCGGAAGTTTGCAAAGGAAACAACATAAAATTTTGAAATCCTAAAGAACTTTGCGACGATAATCTAGAATCCACTTAAACCATTTGGGGGATCCTTCTTAACACTCGAGCTTATTAATGGAATCTCATTAAAAAAAAAAAAATTTGAGGCTTTTATATTTTCAAAAGGTCACACATGAATTATTGTAGGCACAATAAAATGATCAAAAACTTGACTTCCGCTTTCTTATTGAAAAAATGAAGACCTAAGGGTACACGAGAGCGACTCAAAGGAAAAGACTCAACTGACTCAACAATGCAAGAAAAGAAAAAGAAAATAAAACTCTAAACTCGATATACAACTCAACTATTTACAGGACACAGCTCAAAACAAAATCAGCATCCTTGAGACAAAGGGTTTTCACTTTCTAAGTCCATCGGTAGAATTCATGAAAAAAACTTCAAGTAGCCCATGGAAGAGACCAAATCTGCCTTCAATTCAGCATTACTAACACCCACACCCAGTAGGATTGATTTCAGACTTTCAAATTGAGTCTCACAGATTGTGCCTCACAATTATCCTGGTAGTCCTCACACATCTCCTTGATCAAAACAACTTCTTTTTTACACTTTGCCTCTAGTTTAGAAACTCCTTTTCAAATGCCCCCTAACCATTGCCCATGGTTGGGAAGGTCCTTTCCAAGTGCTTTCGACAATTCCCCTAGTTGAGACTGAGGTTCATCATTCCAACCATCATTGTTGGCATCAATTAAGGGAGCCTACTGCTTTATTTCAAACATCATCAAGCTTGACCTCACAAAGATTGAGTAAGCTTTCCACCTCTCCAAAGAATTTGTTCCTTTTTCTCTTATTTCTCAAAATTTTTAAGGAGGTAGGGATTGAAAGATTCAGGAATGAACACAATGGGTTTGGGCTCATTGGTGGGTATGATGTGCTCGTTAGGGTCAAGGTTGGTTGTTGGCAAGCCATGGATAGGATTTATGTTATGGGGTGGCAATCTATTACAGTTAGGGAGAGGGTTATTAACAACTCTTGGATTTTCAAGTGGGGTGATGACCTTATTATCAATCAAGTATTGAATTTCATGGCGAAGGCGAAAGAAATGGTCAGTATGATAACCGTACAGCTGATGGAATGTGCAATATTGGGTAGGGTCATGTCTAGGTGGGAGAGGGTTAGGGAGAGGTCGAGGATTGGGGAGTTTGAGATACTCTTTCTCCATCAATACCTTCAAGGCGATGGTTGGGCTCATATAGGAAGCACTAATTTTAGAAACATTGGCAAATGGGTTGGCGGGTGTTGGTTGGGTATTCATGGGTTTGGGACTGGAATTAGGATGGGTGTTTCTAGTAAACCATCTCTCCTCATTGTTTGGCCTTCCCTTGTTTGCCAAGCCATGATTCAAAGTATCCGCAACCTAGCTTTTCACATTGAATTCATCCATAGTAACCCCCACTTGAGCATTAGGGTGTTGAGTGGCGAAAGTTTTAACCATAACCTTTTCAACAATTACAAGGACTTGCCATTTGTTCAGGCCTTTGGTCTTTAGAGCTTTGATAACCCATCGGAGATGCGCACAAGGGTCAATAGTTACCCCAAACTCATTCTTGTTACTTGCTTTAGCCCTGTCAAAGAGTCGGACAGCTATATCTGAGCAAGGCCTGTTTGCTTTTGACATGGTATCTCCTAGGCTCGAGATATTTTGAACATTATATCTAATCGGGCTACCCTTCTATTATTACTATTAGTCTTCATCTTAGTTTTGATTTTGGGTTGGCCTATTCCACTTTTAGCTTATCCTAAGATTGGAGAATTCTTTGGTACAAAATCCCTATCATGAGGTATGGTAAATGACGGGGTTAAAACCCCAAAGGTTAAATCTACCATCATTCCTTGAAGGTCTTCAATCATTCTTAACATCTCAGCAGTAGTAGGTTCAGCCATTTGGCGCTCTTGGTGTATTCGAACCAGATTCAGTGTATCCGTCATGCACAAATTGATGTTTTCGAAAATGAACACCTCTGGCTTGGGCAAATAGTATGATATACATACTAGGGTCGAAGGTAGGAGGTAGCATATGGATGAGGTTAAGGTGAGGAGGAGGTACTCGGTCACGGATGGGAAGTGGATTAATGAAAACATTGGGTTCTTGAGGTAGAAATATCGTCTAGTTATCGATGAGATTCTGAACCTCATGACGAAGGTGGTAGCAGTAAACGGTGTCGCGACCGCATTACTGATGGTATGCACAATATTTGGTGGGGTTATGTCTAGCAGGGAATAGGTTAGGAAGAGGTTGAGGATTAAGGAGTTTAAGATATCCTCTCTTCATCAGGACCTTCAATACATGGGTTTGGTTCATATGGAGGGGGGTGAAGGTTCTGCCTTGAGCTCGGGTCGAGCTAGCTGTTTGTGGGCTGGCATTGGCGAAGGGGTTGGTTATTTGGTGGTGGCAGTGATGACATTGATTTCAATGGGCTTAGGAATAGTGCTACTACTAGCATTGGTACTCCTGGAAAACATCCTCCTTATCTGTTTGCTTGTTCTAGGAATAATCCTTTTGTTAAATGTGCTCTCAATCTGAACCCCCAATTCATGCAAGTCTTTAAAGGTGAATAGTAGGGCAACTATTATCTTCTGCAACATACCGGGCTCAAGATTCTGCACAACTATCCAAACCTGCTCCTTCTCCAAAGGCCTGTTGGTCATTCGTGCGACCTTCTTCCTCCATCTCGCAACAAAGTCCACAAATGGTTCTTTAGGATTTGGGGTAGTTACTTCAAGCTCACAGGTTGTTATCTTGATTTAAGTGTTGTAGGAATACTGAGCAACAAATGCTTTAGCCAATTCTTTCCAGTTCTGCTTCATTTTATCCTCCAACTTGGCGTACCAAGCGGCTACTATACTCAACATGGTTATTTCGTACAGAGAGAGATTCTAAGGCCTAGTCAAACCCATCGGTTTCAAGATGTCTGAGAAAAGATGGATATGTACCATAGGATCTCCAGACTCGTCGAAATGGTCAATTTTTGGCATTTTGAATATGTTTGGGAGCCTTACGGCAGCCTCTATGTACCTATCCTCAATGTACGGGATGGAGTTGATCCCTTGTGACCCTTTGAATTGCTTCTCATGTTTAGCAATTTTTAACAAGGCCGGGTCGAAATCATTAATATTAAGGGGGAAAAACCCCTCATTAGGCTATGCCATAGGCCTTAAAGCTTGAGCTTGAGCCAACAATTCTTGAGGGTTTGGACCTTGCAAATCTTCAGCTGGTGGAGGTGGATCAAGGTTCGGCAGGGCGCCTGAGACTGGATGGACAGTAGATGCCCCAGATGGGTGGCGTATTCCAATAATGGTCTCATCCTGGCCAGTTATTCTATTGTTTAGCATATCCATGGCCCTTTAAAAGGTTGTCATCATGGTTACAATTTATTCTGAACTCTGTGCCATCACGGGTCTGCTGAGTTGGCAATTGGGGAAATGGATAGGTGTAACCTGAGAGATGACTAATAAGGATTTTGAACCGATTATGCTTAACTGGATTAGTCTAGATAGATTTGACTAAATTAGGCCTTTCAAAATGGATCTTTTGGGATTGGATGGACCTTTCTAAGTTGGCCTTTTGGGATCAGATGGACTGGACCGTTACTAAGTGGGTTTTTTCTGGGATTAGATAGACTATGATGGGTTAAGCTTTTCTAAGTTGGATTGGGCTGGGCCTTCTCTGAATTGGGTATTGCTTCTTCTTGGTGACCCACAAAAATATGTAGGATCAAACTTTTTTGGCTTAGACAAACCTAGCATTTAAAAACAAATACCTCATCAGATCAGGGTATCGAGTATGCCGGTTAAAACAAAGCAAGATACAATTTTTGGCCCTAGTTATGCTCTTGCTAAAAATTCACCCACTCAGATAAAATCCCCAGATTCTGATTTTTTTCCTACCATATCAAACACAAACCCCTAGATTTCAACCCAAATTCTGATTCTGATATGACCCTCAAGTTTGAAAGGAATCGTCTCAAGATTAAGACTTTTTAAGGATTGTATCACACATTTCAAAAGATTTCATATTTTGCACAAAAAGCATTCAAAACACCCCTATGAGAGGTTAAGGTTTCCACATCCTAACTTTTGAGTGATCTACAACTTTACTATTCAAACAAGCAGTCTCACAACATCCTGAAAAATGGGAGAGCATCTTGTCCTAGTTTGAACGGTCACTAGAGCTCACTATATGCACTAAGTCGATTGGTCAAAAAGGGTACCCCAGCAAGTTTACCTAATATACCTCTCACACCTAACACCGAGAAGTGAAAGAAGGATCAAGCGGTACGGCGATAATCCAAATCCAAGGGTTGTGTTCCCAACATGGCAGAGCCCACGACCGGCCAGCCTTTTGGCAAGCTGTCCAGTAATAGCAGATGGAAAACACAGTGACTTATGAGCACCAAACGCAAATGCAATGCAATGAATTAGGAAACATTGCCAAATTTTAGAGTTGCCACCTAATATTTTTTGGAGAATTAGGAAACCTGTGACTCGTGGAAAATGCCATTTGTCCGTCATAACCAAAGTTATCTCGGTTCGGGATCTTAGATATGAGAGGGGAAGGTCATGAATTAACCACCCCACTCACCCGATCAAAGATCGGCCTTTACTAAGTCATGAAGTGAGTTTTATAGGCATTATATGCTCATATTCCGATTATTAATATGCTAACATTATTATGTTAGGAAAACAAGTATAGACCACGTCACTTACTTTGGAATGCTCTGATCTTATGCGATTTTCAAAGAGTTTTGAATATGTAACTCTAAAAAAAAAATGAGCTCATACATATAACAATCAAAGTCATTCCAACTTTAAACGAAATAGCCTCCATCCACAGACATTCATAGAATTATTACAAGTAAGCAAGTAGCCTTATGGTAGTACGCTTGACATGGTAACACAAAAACACATATGATATTCTAAAGAAAAAAATGCCCACCTAGTACTCATCCGCGGCAAGCCAAAGAAAATAAGATAGTTTTAAAAAAAATGCATGATCTTAAAAATGTACATGACTAATGCAACACATACAAAATGCAACTAATAAATTCGGCCACTAGCATGCCATGTGAAGCATAAGGTAGCGCATATAATCATTTAGGAATTAGTAAGAGCATTATGCATGATGAGCCAAATTTTAATGCGTGGTAAAATGGATTCAAGGCATGGAAATGATAGAAATGAAAACATAATGCTATAAATAACGATGATAAGCATGTAAATAAAAAGGAGAAAGAAATGGGAGTTGGAAGACATACAACAAATGTTACAAATTTGCCCTTTTACAAGAGGGTCCGAATGACCTAATTAACTAACTATTACATCACCGAATAAATAATCATCTAATTTATTACATTCACAAATATTATAACAAATATCACAACAGTAAATATTAAAAATGGACATGAACTGTATGTGCACCAATGAGAACATCCCTCAGAAGTTGCTCTATCTGCCTTCGGAAGAACTGCTTTGTTTTACCCTTAGCCACTGCTCTATTTTGCCAACAACTGTGCTTTGTTTGTCCACTTTGCGGCCCGAACGGTCCACAATGAGGCCTGACTAGGTCTAAGAAAATACATCTGTGCTTCATTTTCAGTAAACAAACTTGTTTGGGCACAGAGGTAAAAACAGTGCAGACAAAGTATTTCCAAATGATGTTTGTCTCTTCTATCATTTCCTATCATGAAGATACTTAAGGAAGAAATAGACTTGCTTCTTAAATCATCAATCATCGCAAGGTTATTGCATGATGATCTTACAAGCAATAGGAAAAGACTTTACTAAACATAAAAATGAGGCTACTCTTCTTACATCCTTCCTATTATGAGGTTATTCAAGGAAGAGGTAGACATGCTTCACAAATCATCAAACATCACAAGATAGTATGCGATGATCATAGAAGCAACTGAAATGAAAAATAATAACAACTCAAAAATTGTTGTAAACTCGTCTCCCTACTCATGGAATAAGGATGAAACATCAATTTCCATGCTTCAAAGTGAAGCTAGAAGAGAGTTTCAACACTTTTGGTAAAGAGCTCTATATGAGCAACAAGGAAAGTAAGGAAGAAACTCGAAATCAAGCTAACTATCAAAAGCTTAAACACACAACTCGCCAAAGTTGTTGACAACAACTATTTTGTTCATGGAATAAGGATGAGATATTCATTTCCATGTTTTGAAAATGATCGGAAAGAGAGTTCTTCAACACTTTGACATGGAAGCTGTCACACCCCGTATTTTATCACTCTGATAACATCACCAATATTCATTAATTAAGTCCATTTACAAATAACATTTCATCCTTGGGTGAAATGATGAATAATTAAATATACATATTCCCTCTCATTATACAACAATGACATTTACATGCAAGTAAAAGAAATGCCCTGAGGCTTACAACAAAAGAGAGGACACTACTCTTTATAAAAAAAAAAACAGCACTCATCCAAACAACAAATGAAGTAGTACAATCCATCACTACATTACACTTATGAAATGGTAAAGCCAATTTGTTTGATCTTCAAATCCGAAAAGCATTCCCTGTACACATGTACAGGCAGGGGGTGAGCAACCACTAACTCACCAAACAATCTCATATTAAAACATTAGAAGGTATGCGGGTACCAAAATACTCATACATATACGTGAAGTCATATCATGCCAAAACCATATGATTTTATTACATAATCTTTTAAATCTAATTTATTTAATTAACCACAACAAGTTAAATAAATAAACATGTTTCAATAGTAATAGGACATCATTTTCAATTCATTCAATTATCTCATTATCAATTGAATCAAATAGTTAAACAATTCATCAAATCCATTTTATACAATCTTATGAGATGAATGCATATGCCATGTCATGCTCAAAATATTTTTCTCATCTTTTGAAAATTTTACGCACAATGCCAATTTGAAAACACATTAATCCAACAATTTCAATAAAATTCTAAGATGGTAAATACGACTCAGGTAATCCCTAAGCTGGTGTCTGCAAGTAGACTATACAAGTACTACCAAATTGTCATTTTTACCAGTATTAACTGGAAGGCTCGACACTTGTAATCTGTCATTTTTACTAGTATTAACTGGAAGGCTCGACACCTATCCGCGCGGGTTTCTGGTCTTTCACCATGGACACTCAGGCCAACTTAACCAATATCAAACTACACCCTTTAGCCGGACTTACCAATGTATTTACCCAAATCAAATCCAAATGATTTTGTTTCCCAAAAACAATTCCGTTCTCAAAACAATAGTTTTCAATTGCAATTCAAAATCCATGATAACAATGAAATGGGATGGCAATGCAATATGTAACAATGCATTAGATTAGTTTCAATTTCAATTCCATCACGCAAGGCTCCATTGTGATCAAATTTCATATCTCTATCAATGTAATATCATAATACAATTCTAAGAAATAATCCAACAATATCCACATTCATGCATTAGATTAGTCATTTCAAGACAAATCTATAACATACTTATTTCATACTTCCAAAGTTCCAACATGAGAGGGTGATTTATGAGCAGGCGTTGGGCCGAGGTAACGGCCGAGCAGATTGAGAGCCCAACGGTACATGGGGCCGAGATGATTGACCATCCGCCAAGAAGTGGGCTTCCAGAACTTGGGCCGGGCAGAACTTGGGCCAAATGTGAGCCGCCCCGGGCCGAAAAGGAGCTCGGCTGGATAGCGTTTGGTTGGACCGAGCTGACTGATCAGGGGATGGCTGAAGCCAGACAAGCTGAGTGACCGGCGCCCGGAAAGGCGTGGTCAACCGAGGAGACTGTTTGACCGGCAGGAAGGCCGGCCAAAGGAGGTGCCCAGACTACGCTCTACCGAGATGCCGCCTAGCGCGGTCCTCCACGTATTTATCCAGTTAGGTGCTTGGGTATGAAGCATAGCATGGCCGAGGTAGAGCAGCTCGGCTGCCGAGCTCCAGCTGTGAAGTCTGGCAGTTGAGATTAGGTGATGTTCAACAAGGTTTATGCTGACAGATGGGATAGCGGAGCCACGTGTCAGGAGACGATTGGGAGTAGATACGGGGCACAGAGGGTATATAAGCATGTCTGCGCCCCCCCTATACGGAGGATGAACACTTGGTAAGGAAATTCTTACATTCAAACACTCCTCCCTCTCTCTCTCTCTATCCTAAGGTGTGTGCTAACTTGATCGTCGGAGGGTTTTTCCGGCCACACACCGCCGGGTAACTCACCGTTATTTTCTCGCAGGCGATCGGACAGAAACGGAGCTCGGAAGAAAGGAGTACGGGCTTGCCGGAATATTTGCTCCCCGTACAATTGGCGCCGTCTGTGGGAAGTTTGACAGACAAAACCTTGTCTTCCAGGTTCATCTGATCGCCGTCCATGGCGAACAATGACGAGTTTCCGTTGTCTTCCATAGACGGAGCTACCCCGGAGTTCACCCGAAGGAGAGAAGGTCCTCCCGCCATTCATCCAATGACGGACTTGGGGATGCCCATCGGAGGACAGTCAGGAGACACGCGGGATAAGCGCGGAAGAAGTCATGGACATTCACGGAGTCCAGATGGTCACCGTCGGAGAAGAGACTCACACGCCAGGCGACTGGAAAGTAAGTTGAGAGATCAAGATGCTGTCATCCGGCGAATGGCGGCGGAGATGGAGGATCTCAAGCGGCATGTCAAAGGGAAGGGTGTAGTTGGAGTGGGAGACCACAGTGAGCGCACCCCATCCCGCCGTTCAGGCGGTCAGAGTCAGCGATGTACTCAGTCCATATCCATTACCAGAAGTTACCAGGTTGGTGATTCCGACGTGGGTGCAGAGAAGTCTAGCGCGCAAGACAGCACCTACAAACCCTCACGTCCGGAGACGACGTCGAGGTATTCTTACTCTGCTCAGTCAGAGGATTTGCGGGCAGTTTTAAAGGAGCGGGCCCGCGGGCGCGAAGCACAGAGAATACCGGCGCTCCAGCGGTTATCCTATGGGGTTCACGCCAGTGAGGAGGTCAGAATGCCTCCACCCCGCCAAGCGGTGCTGCTCTTTGAGGATACGGACTTGGCCAGGCTGAGGGCCACCCCTTTTTCCCTGGATATAGAAACAGCACCGCTTCCAGCAGGCTTCCACCAGCCTAAGTTCACACTTTACGACGGAAAAACCGATCCATATATGCATGTGAGCCACTTCCGACAGGTTATGGTCGGACATATGCGCAATGACGGACTTATGTGCTTAATCTTCCCGTCAAGTTTGGGCGAGCTGGGCTTGAAATGGTTCGAGAGGTTGCCGGAAGGGAGCATACAAAGGTGGCACCAGCTGGCCGAGGCATTTGTTACACGCTTCAAAACCAACACAAAGACGCCAAAGGAAGTTGATCATCTGCTAAGTGTCAAGATGGAACCGAGCGACACACTGAAGGTATACAACTCAAGGTACTGGGAAACCTTCAACGAGATATTGGACTGCCCGGTCAACCTTGCAATCACGCAATACAAGCGTGGTCTCCCGGTCGGACATAGACTGCGGGACTCGCTTACCATGCACCAGCCGACCTCCATGGGTCAACTCATGCAGCGCATCAATGAACACATCCGAGTAGAGGATGACGCGTCAGCTTCTACCGTGAAGGCCACTCCGGTAGTAACAGACAAGAAGACAGCAGGCAAAGTGCACGCAGTTAGGCAAGAGTCTAGCCACTCAAGTGACCGAGCAGAGGAATCGGACCGTGGCACTAACCGTAAAAACCGGGGTAGAGGACGTCGGAATGACCGGGATGACTACCCCCGAGATGATGTGCTCCGGTAGGAAGAGTTGGTGTTTTGTCCAACTTCGAATTCCCAACCGAGATGGCGTACTCTGGTTGGAAGAGTTGGTGTTTTGTCCAACTTCAAATTCCCAACCGAGATGACGTGCTCTGGTAGGAAGAGTTGGTGTTGTCCAACTTCGAATTCCCAACCGAGATGACGTACTCCGGTTGGAAGAGTTGGTGTCTTGTCCAACTTCGCATTCCCAACCGAGATGACGTGCTCCGGTAGGAAGAGTTGGTGTTTTGTCCAACTTCGAATTCCCAACCGAGATGACGTACTCCGGTTGGAAGAGTTGGTGTTTTGTCCAACCTCGGATACCCAACCGAGATGATCTAATCCGGTTGGAAGTGTTGGTGTTTTGTCCAACTTTGTTATTACTAACCAGGATGGTTATTTCGGTTTATAAATTTGTTGTTTTGTTCTGCTGAAGTACTTCGACCGTGTTATGCATTCCGGTCGACAAAGTGTTTTGTTCAAACAATGAGTTATACCGAGATATTTTGCTGAAGATGGAATTGATTACTACCGTGCAAACACTTAGCAAAATTTGAGTTTCTCATTGAAAAGAAAATCATTACAAAAGGTGGGGACAGAGCCCGGTTACATCAAAAGTGTTGAAAGCAAAAATACAAAAAAAGAAAAGAGAAAACTAAACTAGGGGGGAGAGATTGGTGAACTCGTCCTCGCCAGCATCGAGGTTGATGGTTGGACTTGCGTCTTGGGCACCGGGCTCAGCATTGCCGGGCTGCTCTTGCTCCTCGGCCTCCTCTGCCTCGGAATCTGTCTCACCATCTCCATCTTCAAGTCCTTCCTCGGCCTCAGCTTGCAAAGTGCTGAAGACGTCGTTTGCATAAGGCACGAGGTAGACCGGTAGCGAAGCTGGAGGGGGGCTGGCAAATACGTCAGTGTCAGATCCCTGACCGAGGTGTTCGCAGGCGGACTGCCAGCCGGCCTTGAAGTAGATGTCTTGTGTTGCAAAGACTTGCTTTTTGTAGCTCTGCTTGGCCTCGTTAAAACCGGCGTTGTTGGCAGCCCGGCAAGCTTTCTTCTCCGACTTCTTCAGAGTGTCCACCTCGGTCTGCAGCTCATTTTGTTTTTTCTCGGCCGCATTCAGCTGACCGAGCAGTCTGTTATTATCAGCATTGGCCATCTCGAGGGAAGCCTAAGCCCGGCCGAGCTCGGCTTGAAGGCTCTCGACCTGGCTGGCTGTGTCGTTGGCCTTTTGCCGAAGCCTGTGGATGCGCTCCAAGACGAGATGCTGTTTTTGAATGGCCTGCAAAACAACAAAGTTCATTAGAAAGGGGACCGAGCAGAGAGTGAACCGAGCAAACACTTGTGAAATTTTCAAAGGAACATAGACTTACCCTGGCCATAGACTTCACCGACGATTTGACCAACCGGGTGTCGGGGACGTGGTCGCTGCCGACCATGTCGCTCGGTAGTAGCAGGGCCTTGGACAGATCGAAGGCGAGCAGATGCTCTTTGTCAGCCTTGATCGAAGCCGTTGCCGGGATGTCTTGACCCCGGTGCTTCAAATGTAGACGCCAGGCCGGCACTGGGGCGGGGGCGTCAGTTGGATGCTCGGTGGTAAGCTCGGCGACTAGCTCGGCGGACGGGTCTGCCCGAGCTCTTTTACCGGCACGTCTTGCGGAGGGTTCTCGGCTGGATTGCCCGACGGATTGAGAGGCAAGGGCGACCACAGCGCCACTGGATTGACCGGCGGCTGGCGAGCGAGTTGTGACGCTCGGCATCTCGGCGGATGTGGCGGTGAGCAGGTTCTTGATTCTGCTGCGCTTTGCCATTTCTTGTTCCTCGGTCAGGCGGATGAGGGGAACGTCTGGAAGGGACGGATCTAGAGGCGGCGAAGGAGCGCGAAGGAAGTCAGTTACTCTACTCCGGCGCGGGGTAGAATACCTGTAGGTCGGTGTGTAGCCGAGTAGATCGTTGCAATCTCGGTGAGGGTACCGAAGCACGGTCCGAATTGCTTCGATGTTGGGAAATTGGTAGTTGGCTTGCAAGGCTTGGATTGCTGCAAAAGAAACAGGAAAACCGGTTAGTTACAAGATAAAGAGTTAAGCTAACCAAGCACAATTGAGTAGCTTACATGAAGAACCGAAGCCCTTGTTTATAAACCAGCCCGGCACCTCGGCCGTTTCGTAATTGCCCGACACCCAGAAAAAATCGTCGTCGTGCAGATCTTTATCCGGGGTGCCGGTTACAATTTTTTCCTTGCCCGGTCCTATCTTCAAGTAATATGCAAGGCCGTCGCCGGTGTGGCCCATTGTGTATTGCCTTAATATCTCGGCTAGACCTAAGTTGGTGCCTAACCGATTGTTCAACTCGTGAACACCGTTGATAATCCTATAGGTGTTGGTGGACACTTGTGTGGGAGCCTGCTCGGTGCGACGAAGGAACTCGGTTATAAGAGGGTTGAGTGGGAAACGGAGGCCCCCTTCGACAATTGAGAGCACGGTGAAGGGGCATTGGTCAAGTCTGCCCCAGGGTGTGGTCTCCTCTTCTGCCAGTTCGAGATGAACATCGGCCGGGATGCCGTAATCTTCTCTGAAAGCAGCTAGCGCGGTCGGAGTATCCACTAGGAAGCGGAATTTCCCCATTTGTGGCAGGCTTAGTGGACCCCGGCTGAGGGGTTTGGCACTGGTTATTGGATGCTGTTCGGTCCTGAGAGCCTCAGGAATGACAGTGGTCCCCTTGGACTCTGCAGGAAAAGGATGGCAAGTGTTAAGTGTGAGCGTGGTTGCGCAAAAGGAGCTGGATTTTAGCTCGGTCATTCAGAGTGCCAAACCACCTCGGTTGTCTATTCTATCTAAGGAGCCCGGTCGCCCAAGCAGACCAGATGTTAGCCCGATTGAGCGACCAAGTCCTTTTGTTATCTCGGTTTTTGCTGGGGTTTTGACGAACTTGTTATTTGCTCGGTTAGGCTGGTTTTTTGGATCAAAAGAGGACCAGGAGCACGGTTCACCCCAGTTCTTCAGTGTTCTTCACGAATATGAAGAACACCAAGAACAGTGGGAGGTTTGGGACGGATTCTAAGGCCTATGCCCTAAGAGCTACGTTTTTGTGCCCTAATGTGTGTAATATGAAAGAAAATAGCAACTCGAGGGATCGAAAATCTTACCTGTGAAGGATTGGAGCTGTTCTTCCAAGAATGAGGAATGGCAGTCGAGTCTGAGGAAATGGCTTGAGCCTCTGAATCGTCAGGTAGAAAAGCAGCAGTAGGAGGAAATGGTATGATGGGGGTCATGAATATGTAAGCACGAGACCGCCCAAATTCAAATTCTGGCACAGACGACGGTTGGCTGCTCGATGACCAATGGCAGCCCGCCACGTGTCCCTATTTATGGCAACGTCAGTATTGAAGCGACGGGTTAAAGAGTCGAAGAGCCAACCGAGCTACTTCTGAAGAAGAGGACGTCAGCCGTGGCGGACAACCGGTCAAGTTTGCAGACAGTCGTTAACCAGCCCGGTTGCCCTCTGGCCTCTTGGAGACCGAAGAAACGTTATCTCGGTCGAAGTAAATAATCCCAGTCACGCTTTCACGGACAGAATTAAGGGGCAATTGAGAGGGTGATTTATGAGCAGGCGTTGGGCCGAGGTAACGGCTGAGCAGATTGAGAGCCCAACGGTACATGGGGCCGAGATGATTGACCATCCGCCAAGAAGTGGGCTGCCAGAACTTGGGCCGGGCAGAACTTGGGCCAAATGTGAGCCGTCCTGGACCGAAAAGGAGCTCGGCTGGATAGCATTTGGTTGGACCGAGCTGACTGATCAGGGGATGGCTGAAGCCAGACAAGCTGAGTGACCGGCGCCCGGAAAGGCGTGGTCAACCGAGGAGACTGTTTGACCGGCAGGAAGGCCGGCCAAAGGAGGTGCCCGGACTAGGCTCTGCCGAGATGCCGCCTAGCGCGGTCCTCCACGTATTTATCCAGTTAGGTGCTTGGGTATGAAGCATAGCATGGCCGAGGTAGAGCAGCTCGGCTGCCGAGCTCCAGCTGTGAAGTCAGGCAGTTGAGATTAGGTGATGTTCAACAAGGTTTATGCTGACAGATGGGATAGCGGAGCCACGTGTCAGGAGATGACTGGGAGTAGATACAGGGCACAGAGGGTATATAAGCATGTCTGCGCCCCCCCCATATGGAGGATGAACACTTGGTAAGGAAATTCTTACATTCAAACACTCCTCCTTCTCTCTCTCTCTCTATCCTAAGGTGTGTCCTAACTTGATCGTCGGAGGGTTTTTCCGGCCACACACCGCCGGGTAACTCACCGTTATTTGCTCGCAGGCGATCGGACAGAAACGGAGCTTGGAAGAAAGGAGTACGGGCTTGCCGGAATATTTGCTCCCCGTACACAACATTTCTTATCCTTCTAAGAAATCCCTCATTAATGCAAATATGGTAAATTTCCACTGACAGTCAAAATAGTTATCTCTAATGTATTAATTTAAAAGATAATAACATGGATATACAATCCAACCTATAACCATAACTTGGAATCTCCCATGATTCCCAACATTTAGAAAGAATCCATATTCCACATTTTAAAGACAAACTTTCAAGACTTATATGACTTTTCACTAAACTCAACATTTCAAAGGAATAACTAATACTCGATATTCCAAAAGTTTCATAAATGTTTTCCGAATCAAAACCTCAATTTTTAAACCAAACAAAATCTTTTCTCAAAAATCCAACAACTCCCAAAACATACATTTAGGATTTTTCACAAATTGGAGCTCTCTCACTTTCAAATATCCACACGTAATTTTATATACAAAAAATACATTAAATAGCAAGATTATAGATAATCAACTCCCAATTTAACCAAACCCTTAATTTATAATTCAAATGTCACATATATAAATTTGATGTTCAAAAGCAACATATTAGCATACTCCAACTATTAAAATCAGAAATTCATTTCTCAATTGTCTTGACTCACACAAAACTTTCAATAAATTTTGTTCCACTTTAACCAAGATAACCAAAATAAATTTCACCAATACCTCATACTTATGAAATATTAACATTTTCATCCTACTATATTAAAAGTTATGGTATAATCTCAATAACACACTTTTAACCATAAAGGATATAAACTTTTAGCCAAACTAATTTAATCCACTAAATTAATAATTTTCTTATATTCACATTTTTCCAAAAGAAATAATACCAAACATAACTTAACCCAACTCATCTTTCAAGCATAATCATATTTCATGAATATAACACTTTTAGAGTTTTTAATCCCAAAACAACTCTATAATATCAACTTCACAATTTACACCATATTCATCAACATAAATTTATTTTTCTTCTCAAAAATAAATTCCAAAACTCAAAGATGAGATAAATATTTCAACATTATTTTTTCAAAATAAATTATCTAACCATGATATGAGGTAGATACAACTCACACAACTATTAATTTTATTTTATTTTAAGATTTTTAACAAGTATTTCCAACACAAGATGATTTTTTCAAATCAATTTCAAAATAACAATATTCTTAACAATTCAACCTAATTTTTCTTCCAAAAATTACCAAACAAAAATCTGAAAAAAATATATATATGCAATACCTCTTATAATGACATATTTTCTCAAAATAACCCAAACATAGCTTTAATGTAAGAATATGAAGAAAGTCACTACCTCAAATAATGAAGAAGAGCAGATTTGGAAGGCAAATCTTGCTCGATCATGAATCTGAGACTACCATTGCGAAGATCATGATGAGCTCTCCGACTTTCATTTACAACACTTTTACAAAATCTTACTCTAAGGACTCCCATTTGAAACTCAAAGATTGAGCAACAATGAGGGAAAAGAAAAAAGGAGAGAGAGAGAGCCAAGCTCTCTGTTAATCAAAAGAAGAGCAAAGCAAAAAGGAGGGGAAAATGAGAGAGACATGGAGGGACAACCCCATGTGGGTTTGGCTTTCCAAAAGAAAAAAAATTAGTTTCCCCAAAATATATATTTTTTGGTAATAATACATCAAAATTTTATAATATAAATTATAAAATGATATAATTTTTCTTATCACAAAATATAACATTTTTGTACACCACAAAATATAATATTTTGCTCACTAAGAAATATACACATTTTCATTCTTTATAAAATATATAATTTTTCACCATGTGGTACGCACCATAAAATTAACTATCAAATATTTATTATAACCCCTATATAATAAATGATAACAACTCCCAAGGTGGTTACTACCAATCACATAATTAAAAAGGGCCAAACAGTTAAACATATCTCAAGTCATGGCCTAAACACCCAAAACTTAATATCAAATTCTGTTGTATACTAGACCGAATACCGATCAGTCTGTGAATTTTCATAAAATAAATACTCATCAATAAATTCTGAAAGATTTACCCAACGTGCTAGACTCATATGGGAACAACATATAAAAATTTCATAATTTTTTGAGATCAAGAACTATTTTTAAAAAATACAAAACCGAATTGTTTTCGCATAAAATTTACATAGCAATCAAATTTGAAAATTTGCTCAATTAAATTATGCATTGGCTATTTTAAAAAAAAAATTGGGTCATTACAGAAGCTATCACCTAGCTTCGAGGTGAACGACAATAACATGAAAGCGAAAGATTTATAACTAGTTAATCAAACTTGTGGCGGGGTGGTTAAACTTTAAACCTCTCATGACCACAAGGTTCCAATATACTTAAGAAAAGCTATAAGAAGGTAAAAGAAAAGCTATCAACTCAAACATATTGGCAGCTGCGTCCTAAACACCCCAAATCTGTGAGGACTATATGCTATTACAACAACGAAACTATAGTATTCAAATCATAAATAAAGCGATCAACTCAAGCGGATTGTTGGCTATATCCAAAACACACCAAATCCGTGAGGACTATTATGTTATTACAACAATGAAACTATAGTATTCAAAGCAGAATTAATTAAAACACTAAACAACCTATAAACACAAAGAAAACAGTGCTAAAACTATGAGAAAACAAGAAGAAAAAGTATAGAGAAGCTACAGTTAATAATTAGTAACAAAGCCTAAGGAAGGGTGGCTAATCCGTCAACTTTTTGTAATTTTAATCACATATTTCAGCCCCACGAAACAACTCAAAAACAATATGTAAAACAAGAAAAAGAGTGGGAGAGAGTAAAAGAGAAGTAAAGAAACAGATGCAAAGTTATACCTCTTGAGAACAAAGGTAACTTCTATAGTTACCAAACTTCAATCCCAACACCCTCAAGTATCTGAAATACAGATTGAAACTTTAGTAAAAAAGTTCAAGAACAAGCTCTAATGGTGTATGTATTGTATATCTATAGGTGAAGGTGATATGGAAGTCAAGGAAGCTTTTGTAAGGAAATGGGGTGTTTTTAGCTCTCAATATCATTCAAAGCCTTTGGAAAATTTTTCTAACACTAAATTCTGAAGAGAGAGGGTCTATTTATAGAATTTGAGGTGTTTTGGTCAAAAATATCTTCAAAAAAAGCCAGTTGGCATATTCCCGCTAGAGATACTGCCTATCGCCAATGAGACCCAGCCAGGTCACACAACCCACAACCGGGTCAAATGACCTACGGTTGGGTCTAAAAGCATCATCCTAGCTTGCTGCTGCATTGTCAGTGCAGGTTGGAGAAATGCTTGGAAAATAGGGTTTTAAGGTCTAAAACATTTTGGTAAAAATAAGGCATAAGGTTAGGATTTAGAGCTTGAACCTGGATTCCTTCGCTGAGAGTTCAAAAGATTGCACAGTGTAACTTTCATTATCAGGCGTTCGGAAAGAAGCGCCAAAGTCTTGGGGGCAGTCAAAATGGGGTGTTTACACATGCCACATGACATTTTTTATAGTCTAAAATAAAAATTTATTGATAGAGGACGGAGAAGGTTTGAACCCAAGATCTCGGATTTCATGAAGAACACTCTTGCCACTTAGGCAACATATTTATTATAATATTATTTTTTTTATTATTTGTTTTTATTCCTACTTGAATTGGACACGCATCACATGTGCCACCAGTTAGTACTATCATTAAGTGAAGGTTGGACTTGAGGTTTAAGCCATCACATCATGCCACAGGACATTTTTATCTAACTTAAAATAAAAAAATTATTATTTAAAAGCGTGAGTAAGATTTGAATCCAAGACCTTGAGTTTCATTAAGAACAGTCTTACTACTTAAACAACATACATATTATGATATTAAATTTTTCATTATTTATTTTAATTTTTACTTGTTTGAATTGCGCACACATTGCTTGTGCCACCAACTAATATAAAGTTAAGATATCAAATAAATTTATTTTAAAACCACCAAATAATTTTTCACAAACTCTAATGAGAATATTCACGGTGAAGTGAAATTCAAGTTAAAAGGTACCCACATAATGGCTCTTATCTAATTAAGGTCTCGTTTGAGAATATGCTATTTTAGTAACTTTTTAATTTTTTGGTTAAAATATGAGGTAAAAGAAATTTAGTATGTTTGGAATGACTTTTTTATTTTTATGAAAAGATATGTAAAAAGTAGAGAGAAAAGATAATGTTTGACTTTTTGGTATAGATTGTTGACTTTTTAATTTTTTTAGTGACTTTTTGATTTTTAGACTAAAACAGTGAGTTGCCAAACGAGGCCTAAAAGTAATATTATTCAAATTAATAAATGGTTACAAAATTGTTTATTCACTGATTTGACATTTATTATATTATAAAATTGAGTCTTATTTTAAATTTTGAAATTTTTTTTATTACATTTTAAATGAGTTAAGAAAAAAATAAAAATTATTAACTTGTGTAATAATTTTTATTAAAAAAATTACTGTGACCTTTGTATACTTTTTCATGAAAGTCAAAATTGCTAAACGACGCTTACAAAGAAATCAACAACAAGCTTACACCAAACTAAGGAAAAACCTTATTCAAAACAAAGGAAAATCCCCAAATGAAGCACCAAGGAGAAGTGATGTATAGATCTACACATAACATTCATACTACGAAACAAAAAATCGATGATAAGAGTTAGATACTAGAATAAATCTAAGATAAATATAAAAATTACATCCATCTGTGTGGGTAAGTTACGAACACGCTAAAAAACAGAAAAACAAAACTCAAAACCCACAAACCCATAACTTCCAGGTAATAGCGGTTGCGGACTTGGCAACGGAAGGCAGCAGGCTAGGGGGAAAACTGTAATGCCCGAAATAACAACCATAATTCAACTCATGACAACTATTAAATAACTACAATTCTGAATATAGTATCCTTCCATAAATAAGATCCCATTGTACAAAAGGTGACACATGCAGTTATACATTCATAAGTCCTAGCTCTAAATCTATACCATGTGCCACAAGTTGGCCTGTGTGTCTATGGTGTGAGACCTAAAACCCGCGCGGTAGGTGCCGAGTCTTCCGGTGAGTACGGGTAAAAATGGCATAGTGACTTGTATAGTTACTATTATGAACACTTGCCCTAGAGATTTATTCATTAATTTACTACTTAATTGTTTTGAAAGAATATTGTTGTTTTGGAAAAATGTCTTGGAAATCTCACATTTCATTGTTTCAAAGAAAGAAAAATGCATATTTTACCATGACATTTCACGTGCATTCATCTTATGACATTGTTAAGCTTCATGCATGTTATTAAGTTTATTTCTACTGGGTTTTATACTCACCCTACGAGGGAAACCGCTTTCAGGTGAACTGGTGTGCCTCCACCAAGGTGATGACCTAGGAGGATATTGGGGCTTGAGGCTCATATTTGTTGTTTTCTTTGGTTATTTGTTGTAATTTAGGCCATGGGCTTCTTTGTATTGAATTATGCTGTAACCAGCCAACACCTTGAAAATTTGTAGCGTTTAAGGCATTAACTTGTAATACTTTAGTTTTATTCATTATAGATAGGATTCATGTTGTAGAACTAAAAGAATATATTGAGGTATGTATTGGAAACAATGTTGTGTAACTAGATTGTTGATGTGCTCCGCATGTTTAGCAATATTATAATGGGGCTGAATGTCTTTTTTTTTTTTTTGATGCGCGCGTGGTGGGGGCGGCGTTACAAAGTTATTCGGTTGGCATTTGTTTAGTTCTTTTTTACAAAAGAAACAAACAAAAAAAAAATAGTAATTCTTGCTATTTTTATTAATAAAAATTAAATTAAGACACTATCTTAATTTGTTCTAAAAACGAAAAATTATTGGTTGATTTAGGGGCATTATGTGACTATGTCCCTCACCAATTATAATTCATCATATCCTCTCATATTTTTCAATACAAATTTAAAAATTTTACTCTCCCTACCAATTACAATACTATTAAAATATTATGTAGCGATAGTTCAAAACCAATCAATAACTTCTCTCTAAAAACATAAAAAAAAAAATCATTAAACACGGGAGTTGATAAGACTTGATCATAATTTAGTGAGGAAAATTATTATTTGTTAATTTTTTCTTATAAAATTTCTATCAATGACAGGACAATGTACACACACAAAAAAAATAAAAATAAAAAAAATAAAAATCAAGGAACTTACATCTCAAGTTGACTTGACTTGAGACCACTTGCAACGGGTCCTTGTCATTGGAGAAATTGAAACAAACTCTAACGCCACGTTCTCATTGGGATTGAAATTTTCTTCAACAGCAGTGATTTAGAGGTCTAATGGTAGAGTTCTAATCAGAATTCTACTGATGTGGCAAAGCAAAAAAATAAAATAAAATAAAATATAAAAAAAGATTAAAACATTACATCACATAGTAAGACCCACCATTAGAGTTCTCTCTAGAACTCCTTTTCTAAAGCTCTCAATATTTATTCTTTCTTCAATACATCATATTGCAAGAGTTTGTTGGAGAATTGATTATTTTAATTATTTTTTAAATTTTAATAAAAAGATGTATGAAAAAATAAAAAAAGAAGAAGTTGTAATTGAATATTTTGATTTTTTTAAAATTATTTTAGTTAAAAAATTTCTTGCCAAACACCTTCTAAGACTTTCTAAATCGTTAAATATCATTTTATCGTATTTATTTATAAATTTATATATTTTGACTCTCTTAATTATAAAAATGTGTCATTATTTTTAAACTCCTTCAAAAAGAGGTGTATTTGTACAATTTTTATGGTTGATAGGGGTGAATTTGTGTGCATTCATAGATAAAGAAGGTAAAACGATATTCATTAATAGTTAAGGGGCTCTTACTGTAATTAATCTTAAACAACACACCAAACTAGACTTTAGCCTAATAGTTATGTAACACCACTTTTAGTGTGAGATTGCATATTTTAATTCCTATAAAGAGAGGTTTAATATTTGTGATGTTTATTTATCTCCCATCATGAGAGTTGTATGTAGTAGTTGTTTATTGGGTTAATTACACTTTTAATCCCAGTAGTTTAATCCAAGCTTCATTTTGTTACTGATTGTTTTAATTTGTACAATTTGATTCATATACTTTAAATTTAGTTTTAATTTCATCATTTCATTTATGTTTGATGTTAAAATTAACAGTTTTAAGACATTTGTCAATCTTTTAAGGTGTACACATAGGAAAGATTAATGAAAATTTGTACAAATTACCAAATTAAAGCTAGACTTAAAATGTAAAAACTAAATTATTCAAATTAAAACTATATAAATCAAAGTGACATTTGAGTTAAAATATAAAAGTAAAAAATGTATTATCCTTTGTTTATTTATTTGTTCTCTAAGTTTGGACTTGTGGTACTTGTTGGGCTTAATATTTGTTGGTTTCCTAGTTATAAGTGGGCTAATGACTAGTTTGATATGGCACTCGTTTGGGAAGTGGTTACGGGGTTAAAATAGTTACAAAAAGATAAAATAAGTTAAAAAGCTAATAAGACAAAATGTCACATATAAACTATAATAATTTCATTTTTTCTCTCAAAAAGTCAAAAAATCCAAAAAATCTATCTCAAACGAGGCTTTTTAGCCCCAGATTAGGCCTCGTTTGGGAAAAGACTATTTTAGTAACTTTTTAATTTTTTTGGTTAAAATATGAGGTAAAAAAATTAGTATGATTGGAATGACTTTTTGATTTTTTATGAAAAGAAGCGCAAAAAGTTAAAAAAAAAAAGAGAATCTTTAACTTTTTGGCATATGTTATTGGCTTTTTAGTTTTTTTACAACCACACTAGACAGCTCGAAATTTTGAGGCTCGAATGGCCTGAAATCAGTTTTCAACATTTTTGCTCAATTGAACCCACACATTTCATTTCAAAGAACAAAGAGAAAAGAACAGAGAGGAGCACCGACTGGGTAACCTAGCAAAACAGAGCCGACCTATGTGCCGCTGCTAAGCACTAATCTGGGTGCCACTGATAACCAGGGTGCTGGTGCTAATATGTGCCGTTGCTGCTGTTTGCTGTTTAATCGGAGTCTTTGCTGTTGTTGTGTGTCATTGTATAACGATCCCGGTTGTCCCTTTACTGTTCAGTTGTATTCCGGACTCGGTTCCGTGGAGCTGGTAGTTGTATCTATCTTGTTGTCGTCCTTTAATTCCATTTGTTTGAGTTTTAGGATGCGTTGGGCTTGGTTGTTACAGGTTGGTAGAGCTTTGGTTTCTTTTTTTTGTTGTTGTTGTTGCCTAGTTTTTGAGTGGTCTGCTTGAGCGGGCCCTTGGGCGCTCGAGCGGAGATTTCATGCGTCCAGCATTTTGTGCTCTGTAAAACTTCTGTAGGTGCATTATTCACGCTCGAGCGAACTTCTTTGCGCTCGAGCGGGTCGCGCTCGAGCGGGTCGCGCTCGAGCGGGCTTGTTTGCGCTCGAACGGGTAGTACATTTTTGGTGTAAGTTCTGGGAGGGGAAAATCTACGCTCGAGCGGAATGATTTTCGCGCTTGAGCGGATGTACTTTATTCTTTGTGTCTTGGAGCTCGAGCGGGCTTTCTCGTGCGCGAGCTGATCCAGTTTTTTGTTTTTGACGCTCGAGCGCTCTTTTCCCCGCTCGAGCGGACCTGTCGTATATTAGAGGGCAGCTGGTCATTTTTGAATCACTTTTAACACTTCCTCTCTCTCTCTTTCCAAAAATCGATTTTGAGAGCTCCTCTCTCTAGAATCTCCTTTCTCTCTAGGGTTTGATCTAGTTAGAGCGTTCCCTTACCCTTCGGCCTTTGTAAAAAGTGTGTTGATCGTCGAGGGCTTCGTTTCGATCCAAAAGGTTTGGAGTTTAGAGCACTTTGGTTTTGGTCTTCTTCTCCATTTGAGTTCTAACTTCGAGGTAGGGATTCGTACTCATCTTTATGTGCTTTGACCTAGATTGCGAGCTGTTGTATAAATGGTTTTGGATTTTGGAAGTTAGGGTTTCAAATGTGTGATTTTGTAAAAAAGGGGTTTTGTTTCTTTTGAACCATAACTGTGTATTTGGGTGTCAAAATGAGTATGTTGATGTTTTTGGTAATATTTGGACCCTTGGGGGTCAGGATTGAGACAAGGGGGAGAAAGCCCTAAATTGTGTATAAATTAATTGGTATAATTAATTTGAAAAAGTTGTGGATTTGTGAAATTGAGTTGAATATAATGATAGTGGTTCATTATGACATGGAATAGTGGAGTCGGATTAATAAATTGTTTACTTTTGAAAATGCGGATAATTTATCTGTTGGTGCTTTTATTATCTGTTTAGAAATAATTGCCTTGGGCTACCGGTGGAGAGTAGTTTTGATTGTTGTAGACAATGCATGATGATTAGACAAACTAAAACTAATCGATTGGATGTGTCATCGAATATGATGATTGAAAGAATACATTAATTTTATGTATTGATTGAAATTGTATATGATAACTGTTTATATACATTGCTTTGTGTGGGAGGAGATGGCAGATGTACTCCACGGTTTATTGGAAGATGGGGGATGGACCTCTAAATCGGAAGTTGTTTGACATTGATACAGCACTACAATGTGTATCATTTGTGAAGTCTAGAAGTGTTTTGCTTGACATTGATACAACACTAAAATGTGTATCATTTGTATTGATTGATTGAACTTGTATATGATAACTGCTTATATACATTGCTTTGTGTGGGAGGAGATGGGGGATGTACTCCACGGTTTATTAGAAGATGGGGGATGGACCTCTAAACCGGAAATTGTTTGACATTGATACATCACTACAATGTGTATCAGGTGTGAAGTATAGAAGTGTTTCTATGTTTATTTGATATAGCACTAAAATGTATATCATTTAGAAAGTATGGAAGTGCTTTGTTTGATTTGATATAACACTAAAGTGAATATCATTTGAGAAGCATGGGAATATCTTGTCTGATTGTGATACAACACCAAAATGTGTATCTATTATGAAGTATGAAATGTTAAAATGAGTTATTATCTCACCTGAAATAGGAATACCGTAGCCATGAGATGTGATCTCATTTAAAATGATTGGCCTAGTTCTGAATCATAATTATAAATCGAGAATCTGATAGGAAATGGAAACTGAAATGGAACATGGAGATATTAGTCATGGGATTGAATAGTGTTATAAGTTGTTGTGTACGAGTTAAACATTTATCAATTGCTGACATTTTAATTATCGTTCATACTATGTTTAGCATATCTCTACTGGGCATTGGCTCACCCTATATGGGACATCATTTTCAGGTTCAGGTGTTATGTTGTCTCCGAGACCTTAGCTTGGAAGGTTGAGAGAGTTGAAGATTCTTGTTTGTTAATTTTGTTGTATTACATGTATATCAAGCCAAGGGCTTAATTTGTAGTCTGAGTCAGTACTCTTCTTTTGTAACCTAAGTGTTGACTTGGAAAGTTGTAAGCCCATACGGTATTTACTTTTATTGTTAACGTGTAATACATTTTGTAAGAATGCTCAGATGATTGTAATATAATATCTCTTTTCTGTACTTTGAATGTATGATATTATGGGTTTTTTTTGAGGGCGTTACACATTGAGCACCAATCTGCTGTGTGCCATTGTTTGATCAGAGTCTTCACTGACTTCTAATTAAATCAGGACGAACATCATTATCTAATACCTCTTCGTATGTATGATCGATGAAAATAAAGGTTTCTTTGGCCATGGGAGCTGTATCAACCCTTTCAAATACTCTGGTAGTGGAAAATGTGTAAGCACAAGAAAGAATTTAATGCAGATTAAGTGCTTCATTTATAGAAGACGGTTGCATTTCTAAGTAGATGCAAAGTCTATGCACGTCCTAGGACATGGACAAAGTGCATTGAGTCCACTAATATCACTAAGTATTGGGTATATTAGTGCGAGGGATAATGTTGGCTACATATTTTGTAAAAGCTAATCGCAGCTTGACACGTGGTACATGAGGGACAATTTAGGAAGTTAATATAAGTCTCCAATCAAAGACAGACACGTGGCAGGTCATATTGGTTATAATGGATCTGCGCAGCACTGGGAAAGCTAGAAGGCGCAATATGACGTGGCCCAACGGTTACTCACGAATTCAGATTCAAAATCTAAGAGGGAAGCCTAATTGTAAGAATGGCGTAGTGGGATTGACTGTGAGAGTGCATGATCAGCAATCATGGGAGAATATTTCGATGGTTGGAAGCCCACTTCGACGGTTACCCTTGGAAAGTATAAATAGCAGGGAAGGCCTTGAATTGAAGGACCCAGACTCAGATCTAGAAACCAGTTTATTTACTTCATAGTTCTTTCCAGTTCTACATTTCCAGTTCTTTATATTTCAGTATTTCAACATTTCAATTCCTGTACTGCACTTCGTTTCCTAGAGGTAGTTTCAAGTAGTCGTTGCTGTAAATCTTTTCAAGATCGGATCATTTCACTGTAAGTTCCTATTTACTTAATGAAATTCAGTTTCTAAATTGTTTTGTACTTGTTATTTCTTATAAATTTCTCCCAAAACAAGCCACCAGTAAAAGTCCTCTTTATTGAGGCTGAAAGAATTTCAACACAATTGTCTGATTATTGGTTGACAATTAAAATTTTGTAAGGACTGATTCATCCTTGCTGGCACGCTTAAATTTACACTATTAACCTTTGAAAGCCAAAAATGCCAACAAGAACTAATTAGAAAATGATAAGAGTGGTTAGCAGACTCGAAAATGACAATTAAGTTTAAAATATTGACTATAAAAAATTATGGAAATTATGGGGATGACATTTGGCCTGTGCTGTTTGTATCGTATCTGTTAGGTTTTTATTCTTGGCAATCCCGTTTGACAAAACTCCTTTCAGCTGTACTTATTTCGTATTTTTTATTTCAGTGAGACTATGAGTGTTTAGATGCGAATCCAACTTGAATTATGCCTTGCAGAGAAGTTTGTGATGTTAATACTTTCAAGATTGCCACTTCACTGATTATGACGGGGATCGAGCTGCCCGGTCAGCTCGCGGGGGTCCAGGGGGCAGCGCCTTTTGCAGGTCTAGGGCAGCGCCCAGGCGGGGTCGAGGGGTAGCGCCCTCGAAGCAAAATGCAAAATTGCATTCGAAGTTGCATGTCCGCCCTTGCTCGCTCAAGCGAAGGAGTTCTCGCTCGAGCGAAGACTACGTCCGTATAAAAACCTGAAAGAGATGATTTTACGCTTGAGCGCAGGTTGTTTGGCTCGAGCGAAGCCACTTATGGAAAACACACATTTTTGGTGTTCCTCGCTCAAGCAAGAGAGTTTTCGCTCGAGCGAGCATCACTATTCCGATTTCTATAAGTACATGTTTCTGTTAGATTTTAGGATTACTTCTCCAGATCTTCTTTTTGGATATTAAGGTTTATATCTGGGGATAGTTTGCTAGTTTTCTTTGATGTTTAATTGAGTATTCAACTCATGGGTTAAGAAGAATACATCAAAGGTTTATTTGTTAATTCTATACAAAAGAGAGAGTTGTTCTTCGGTGGATTCTGAAGAATTTGAGCCTGAAGCTTTGGTAGATTTTGGAGTGGCTCATCGTCAAGACAATTTCGAGGTGAAGACGGGGCTGGAAGAGGCACATAGGGGTTGGTTCAATTCGGGCGTGGATTCGCTAGGTAATTGAGAGTCTACCTGTGTAATTCCTTTATATCTTCTTAGTGGATTATTTTGTGGCTGTTGCCCGTGGTTTTTTATCACAGTTGGAGGTGCTCCAATTGTGGTTTTTCCACATTAAAATCGTTGTGTCGATTTGTCTTGATTGTTTGATTGGGATTGTTATATACTGCTTAAAATTGATACATAATCACAAATCAACATCTAGGGGATTTCTAGATTTTTCAATTGGTATCAAAGCGGGTCGCTCTATTTTTTCTTTACAAATTTATTAGAGCGAGATCTTGTTTGATTTGTGATAATGGATACAATTCGTGAGGGAAATTCTATGGTTCGACCACCCCTACTTGACGGATCCAATTATTCTTTTTGGAAATCTCGGATGAGATCGTTTTTAAAATCTATTGATGAAAAAGTTTGGCAATCTGTCATGTATGGGTGGACTGAATCGACGATTACCATTGATGGAGTAACTTTCCCCAAACTAGTCGATAAGTGGGACACAATTGATTACCAAAATAGTAGCTGGAATAGTAAAGCTATCAATTCTCTCTTTTGCGCTATCACACTGAAGAGTTTAGTCGAATTTGCAATTGTGAAGTCGCAAAAGAGGCTTGGGATATTTTACAAACTATTCATGAGGGCACTCCTTCGGTTAAACGCTCAAAACTTCAAAGGCTCACGTCTACTTTCGAAAATCTTTTAATGAAAGATAGTGAGACCTTTGATGAATTTTATGCGAAGTTGAGTGACATTGTAAATTCCTGTCACACCCCAAACTTGCCCCTAAAAGTTTCGGGCATGACTTATTCAGAAACGGACACTTAACCTAATATACGTAATATATGGGGCCTGGACGGAAGCATTAATAAAATTAAATAACATAAAACATCATCCATTGAGCTACCACTACTATGCCAGGACCGCAAACATTACATTAGGTAGATAATACACAGGAAACATACACCCGAGCTTTAGTTATAGTCATTCACATTTATACAAAAGTACTAAAGAAGAAAGGGGTTATTTACATTCAACCATAGGCAGACAATCAAAGCATAAACCGAAAACCTAGTTAAAGCTTTACAAAATGCATGGGTTCCATCTTAAGTGCCTGGACACATTGAGGTTGACAAGAGATAGACAAGTCTCAAGGGTTAGGACTGGCTTTCCAGTTGGTTACCTACAGAAACAGACAAAATAGAGAGTGAGTAAAACTTAGTGAATAATAACACATAAATAATGTAATGGTTAACTTAAATAACAAAGCATATAACTGTGAAGGCATATGATTAATTACATTCTGTAGTCATTTCTAGAATGGCCATGGGCCCAATTTCCTTAACCGAGTGGCTTTAAGCCCAGTAATACACAGAACGGCCATCGGCGCAGAAATAACAGAACGACCTATCGGCCCAGAAATAACAGAACGGCCTAGCGGCCCAGAGATAACAGAACGGCCTAACTGCCCAGAAATAACAGAATGGCCTAGTGGCCCAGAAATAACAGAACGGCCTAGCGGCCCAGAGATAACAGAATGGCCTAACGGCCCAGAAATAACAGAACGGCCTAGCGGCCCAAAAATAACTATGTATGGACTCAAGAGGTGGCTCGTACGGATTCTAGAGGTGGCTCCCACCAAAGTGTAGCACTTAGTTCCGTACAGCACTTTGTTCCATACCAGAAATCATCAGAATAGATTAACTTCATAATCATACAGAAAGTACATACATTCTTCCCATTATTCACATGAATTACCATCGGTAATATAAGTTAACAGAACGTTGCTGATTATTGTTAGCAAAAGGTAACCACATTCCAGAGATACGTAGATACCATAGTTCCATAATGCACATACATCCCATTTTCTTGTCATGAACCAATACCACTAACTTGCAGATAATGGAATGTCAACATTAACTATCAATAGTAAACAAAATGTATGATCCAACGATGCACTTAGATTTCCTCATGGTTCTTTGTAGGTCGACATACTTGTCTCGTAATTAGCAGAACATTAATATTACCAATAGTCTGAAGGTAAAGGTACCATTACATCAATAGGTCAGAACAGTTCATAACATAGCATGAATCACGTAACAATGTTATTGATACTCAATTCCTTTCTATTAACCAACTGCACAGTGTTAATAGTTTGTATGCAATTCTTATGCAGAATCATGAGTATTTCATAGGATGGTACATTCACGATAATCATTAGCCATAGCCAGAATATAGCGTAGGTTCAGAGTCATACTAATGTTCACAAAAATCTTTCAATGTCCACACTGTTTCCCAATCAACATAATATTAACATAACTACGTCTGAAGCGCAAAGCGTTAATAAAAAGAATTATTAACAGTAATCAAATGCGCGATTACAATGCTATTACTCACAGTGTGCAGGTGCTTGGTCCGCCCCTGTAGCTAATCCTACACAATTCACGTAATTCAAACATAATTCATCATAGTACAACACTATTCAATTCAATATTAGTCAACACAGTATAATCCAACAATGTCAACACCACTTAGTTCATTAACACCATTTGCAATTCAACATAATTCAAAATAAACCCTTGAATCTCATTTCAACATTCCAAAACCGAGTTCATATCATCCACGTCAGTCATAGATTATTTTCCCAATTTTCCCTTCGCATTATAGCATGAATTACAATGTTCATAACGTAGTTCATTCGCAAATTTTTAAACATAATTTTCAAACATTTCTAAATTCCAATTAAACTTGAACACATATAATTCAATAGCTCAATTTCATTATTCTACTTTCAATTTGGGCCAAATCATTGGTTATCATCATTAATCAACCTAGGGTTTTAAAGAAAATTGGGGGTTTTCCTCTTTTCTTAGTTAAATCTTTAAATCAACAATTACTATTTATCAATATGCTAAAAACATTCAACATCCTTTGAAAATTGGAGTGGAAACCCCATTTGTAAGTAAACAACAAGCCATTAATGTTTCTAACCCATAATTAACTCAAAATTCCAAAATGTCAACAAGATCCCAAAGTGGCAACAAAATCACTTTGAATCATAAACATTCAAGGCTAAGAGAACCCCCTACCTCAAGATTGGAAGCAAAGAAGCTAGATCGAAAGCGTCCCCTCGAAAATCTCAAAATCTAATCGGTTGGAAAAGTTGATCTTCACTTCTTCATCCTTGATGCACGATCCATGGTGGATTGTTGGTGAGAATTGATGAAATCAAAGGTTTGAGGGTTAGGTTTTCGGACCTAGGAAGAGAGGAAGGAAGAGGGAAGAAGAAAATATAAGAAATGATCCAAAAATCCCGTCTTTACGCTACTGTGCTCGCGAAACCCGCTCGAGCGTCCCTCTTCACGCTCGAGCATACCTGCTCCCAACACAGATTCCCAAAACTTCAAACAGGTATAACTCTTCCATCCGGACTCCGTTTTAGGTCGTTTTTGTGTCCAAATTGAAGCCCCGGAAATAAGCTTTCCTATGGTTCTAACCTCACATTCAAATTCAAAGTGTGGAAAAATAAAAGGGCAAATGAGTGACAGCTGATCGTAGAATAACTATCCGGATTATATTCTTTGGTCCAATCTTACCTTACCATCATACCACCACCTCAATCAATACCCCAAAATAAGATAAAAACATTCCAAATACACTAATAAGAATGTCAAAAATGAGCCCACATGCCTCAGAAGTTCAAACTTAACCAGGCGGCGCGCTCGAGCGCCCAATCTTGCACTCGAGCGTGGAGACCAACAAAGTCGTCCGCTCGAGCGACCATTTCTACGCTCGAGCGGAAAATCACCACTCCCAGAATTTCAACCCGCCTGCAAAATTACTGGAAACCCTAAAAGTCCGCTCGAGCGGAGGGAAAAATTTCAGATCGTTACAGTAAAGGTTGTCAATTCCAGTTTTAAAGTCATAACTCAACAGATAGTTCTTCAATTCTAATAGATATAGTTGAATTAAAACACATTAACCCCTACTTCCTCTACGTATTTTGGGGTCATTACAATTCCAGCTTCAATTTAGGTGAAAAAATACCGGAATCCAAGATTGTCGGAAAAATTTTGAGGTCCTTGCCTGATCGGTTCCAACCAAAAGTTACGGCTATTGAGGAGGCTCAAGATGTTGACAACCTCAAGCTGGATCATCTGGTTGGAAATCTCCAAACTTCTGAGACACATAAGAATTTCAAAAAGAAACAAAAAGAGACTATTGCTTTTAGTAGTGCTCATAGAGTTGGAGAGGATTCTGATGAGGATTGTGAAATAGATTCCAAGATTACGGCTGCTTTTGTTAAACAATTTAAAAAATCTTTTTTGAAAAAGAATCTTAATCTTTTGGAATCTACTCATACTCATAAATCTAAAGGCAAAGATAAACTCAAAATTAATTCTATAGCCAAGAAGGAGAAAGAAAAGATACAAGGGAACTCTGAAAGAGTCCAATGCTATGAATGCCAAGGATTTGGCCACTTTGCTTCAGAATGCCCCACTCGTTTGAGGAAGAAGAAAGCCCTCGCTATCACTTGGGATGATGAATCAGAATCTAATAAAGATGAAAGTGACAATGAAGATCAAGGTGAAGAGGGACATAAACAATTCCTTGCTTTCATGGCGACTTCTGAAATTGTAGGACGAACGGAGTATCCGAAGAGACCGGTTGAGAATGCTGCTGATGATGAATCCTCGGGAAGTGATGATGAAGAGCTTGAGCAAGCTTATGAAAAGTTGTATAAGGAATCTCTTAACTTATCCAAATTGAATGACAAACTCACTATGAAACTCAAAGCATGTGAAAGTGAGAATGTCAAACTAAAAGAGGAGATTTCCAAGGCTAGGATTGATGCCGTCAAGATAGCTAATGATCGATAAGCTCTTTGTGCAAAACTCTTGACTTGTGAGACAAAGAGGAATGAGCTACAGTAAATCTATGCAACGTATGAAGAAAAAATTGAATCTCTCGAGACGTCTCAAGTTGCCTTGGAAGAACTAATGATCAAGAAAGAGGAAGAGCTCAAGTGTGCTATGGCTACCATTGGTCTTTGGAACAAAGGATCGAAGACTTTGGAGGATATCATTGGGTCTCAACAAATGTGTTGTGACAAGAGTGGCATTGGCTTTGGTGATAACAAAGAGCAAAAACAGAGTGCATCTATATCTCATGATACAAGAACTCAAGGAAATGGAGAACAAAAAATTCAACATAAGGATGGACTTCTCAAACTTCCTAGAGTTCGTAAGGTAAAAGACAAGAAGGTACACCCTGTACACCCTGTTTTTATTTGTCATCATTGTGGTATGCATGGTCATATTCGCCCTTATTGTTATAAGTTGCATGGGAGAGTGTATTTGCCTAGACCTAAAAATAGGAAGTTGGAAACCAAGTCAAGACGGGTTCCCATTGCAAGGAAAAGGAACCACAACGTCAAGACACCACCCAAGAACTGCAATTTTTACAACTTTGTTCATACTAAAGCGGTTTGGGTAAGAAAACTTGACTTGTGCTAATTTGTTTATTCATTTTAGTTTTTAGGTTTCTGTGTGTTTTTTTTGGGTCATTTAATGGGTGTCTGTTTGTTTTCTGTATTACTTTGTTTAGAAAAAAAAAAAATCCAAATTTTTTTTCTTAGTATAGTTTTGCAAGCTTGAAATTTTTGAGTGGTCCTTGGTGCATATTGGAATTGATAAAAATATCTATTACATGTTAATATGTGTGTGCTTTCTGTGGTCATCACTCATTTTGGAGTGTGTGTTTTTTGATTAGTATGTCTCATTCTGTACACACTCTTGGATTAGCAAATTTTGGAGTCTTCTGCCTTAGTGATCATTTTTTTCTATGGACTTCTGGCATTGTATTTTTTGCTTTTCTAGAGGAATTGACCTATACTAGCATATCATGGGTGATGTTGAGTCTCTTAAACCACCTTCCATCTTTTTGTATCTCCACAGCTTTCCCCTCTATTCTTTGTAGTCCAGCCATGAAGAAAATGCTACTTCAGAGTCACCAACCAGGCCATCCTTATTATATCCATGCTTCTCTAGTTCGGTTTCCATACTCTTGAGTGTATCAGCCGCCAATGAGTGTGCAAAAGAAAGAAAAAAATGTGCAAAAGAAAGAAACAAAAAAAAAAAAAATGTGCAAAAGAAAAAAAAGAAAAAGATGTGAAAAAAAAAAGAAAAAAAATAAAGGATTCATTGATTGAGGGGGAGCCTCCGCTTTTACTCACCAAATGCCCCTTGATTCCTAGTGGTTTAACTTTCCTTACTTATGCTTAGATTCTCTTGTCGGAGGTCCAGCTTTCATATCACTACTAGGATTTGAATCTAGTGTTTGTCGAACTCCAAGAGTCATACACACACTTTTATCATGGGATCTATGCTTTTCACATAATGCATCACTTTCTTTTATGAGGAATATTCTAGAGGCTGTGCACATTGTGCTTTCAAGCAATTATGCTTCTTGGATAATCTTGTGTGTTCTAAGGTACAAATCTGAGATTTGTTGCTTGCTCCACCATATTATTTTTGTTGGTTTCTTCTTGTTCATTGTTTTCTGTATAGTGTTTGTGGTTGCTTTGAGTGAAAGGGAGATTGGCTTTAGTTGGTTTGCATGATGCTATGCACTACTTCTTTATTATTTCCTTCTTGCATGCTCCTGATATTTACATAATCTTATCATTGCTTGTGTGGTTTCTGATCTTGCTTTAGTTGATTGAGCTTCCTTTGTCAATTCGTGACAAAAAGGAGGAGTAATGTTGTCAGGTGCATGTGTCTTAGGATTTCATGTATTCATGCATGTGTCGGGTGCATGTGTCTTAGTTTTCATCTATTCACGCTACATGTTCTTAAAATCTCCAAGTCGCATTTATTCATGTTTTCCATCTCATGCTTCAAGAAAATCAAGTCGCATCGATTCATGTTTTCTATCTCATGCTTCAAGATAATCTTGTCATATGTTTATTGTTTTTTCATATACTCTTATGGCACTAATAGTTGTTTTGGAGATTGTGGCACTAATAGTTGTTTTGCAGATCTTAACCTTGAGAAAGAAGCTTGTGTGAAGTTTGTATTTGTTGGCTGTAATGGGTTGGGGTGATTAGGATTTTATTTGTTAGGTGTGTTTTGTCACGACATTGCCAAAGGGGGAGATTGTTAGGTTTTTATTCTTGGCAATCCCGTTTGACAAAACTCCTTTCAGTTGTACTTATTTTTGCATTTTTTATTTCAGTGAGGCTATGAGTGTTTAGATGCGAATCCAACCCGAATTATGCCTTGCAGAGAAGTTTGTGATGTTAATACTTTCAAGATTGCCACTTCGCTGATTATGACGGGGATCGAGCTTGAGCAAAGACTGCGTCCGTATAAAAACCTGAAAGAGATGATTTTATGCTTGAGCGCAGGTTGTTTGGCTCGAGGGAAGCAACTTATGGAAAACACGCGTTTTTGGTTCCTCGCTCGAGCGAGAGAGTTTTCGCTCGAGCGAGCATCGCGATTCCGATTTCTATAAGTACGTGTTTCTGTCAGATTTTAGGATTACTTCTCCAGATCTTCTTTTTGGATATTAAGGTTTATATCTAAAGATAGTTTGCTAGTTTTCTTTGATGTTTAATTGAGTATTCAACTCATGGGTTAAGAAGAATACATCAAAGGTTTATTTGTTCATTCTATACAAAAGAGAGAGTTGTTTTTCGGTGGATTCTGAAGAATTTGAGCCTGAAGCTTTGGTGGATTCTGGAGTGGCTTATCGTCAAGACAATTTCGAGGTGAAGACGGGGCTGGAAGAGGCACATAGGGGTTGGTTTAATTCGGGTGTGAATTCGCTAGGTAATTGAGAGTATACCTGTGTAATTCCTTTATATCTTCTTAGCGGATTGTTTTGTGGCTGTTGCCCGTGGTTTTTTTATCACAGTTAGAGGTGCTCCAATTGTGATTTTTCCACGTTAAAATCGTTGTGTCGATTTGTCTTGATTGTTTGATTGAGATTGTTATATACTGCTTAAAATTGATACATAATCACAAATCAACATCTAAGGAATTTCTAGATTTTTCAGTATCATTAGGTCACCTTTGTTGCTAATTTTATTTCTTTTCATTTTATGTGTGAGTTTGTAATGTTATTGAAGCTCCTCAAAGTGGTCATTTGTTTGTCATTTGACCATAAGATAAGGTACCATGGACAATTCTCAGCTTCCAGACGAGGAAAAGAAAATATGCTTGTGCTTTGTGTTCATCGATGATCTCTCTAATGTTTGTCTAAGCTGTTCTTCAAGATTGCTTCATGTTGGTCAGTTGCTCATCGGTTTTTCATTAATTGCTAAAATTACTCTTGTTTGATAATATTTACAGTTTATTATTATTATTATTATTATTATTATTATTATTATTATTATTATTATTATTTCTTGATAAAAGAAATAAAAAATAAATAAATAAAACACGATTGATATGTATGTATGTTAAAACTTGTTTTGAAAAATAATTGAAAAAGGAATTACTAGAATTTAATAGTTGCCGACTGAAGGTGATAGTGAAAGGTATTTTCAAGTGACCATATGCAGTTAGCGGTTGCTTGAGATGGCTCCCAGTTGGAGATGGTGACCAAAGGTGTCCAGTGATAGTGGTCCAAAGAACTAGTTGGTGGCAGCTGGAGGTGGAGGAAGGCCAAATGTAGTGGTGGTGATGGACAATGTGAAATAAAATTTAACATTTTCTACGTACTAAAGTATGTGAAATATATACATGTGAGGGTACTCTCACTTTAATAACTAATTTTTGGAGTTGAGTTTTACTTAAAACTGTACAACATGTTGTGGGACTTCCCTTAAAAAAGTGCAAATTTGTATTCAAAACAAGTTTAAATAAATTTTTTGTTACAAAAAATTATTAAATTTTGAAAACAATTTATTATTTTGGAAATGAAATAGACACTTAATGAGTTTTTGTTGACAATTTTTTAAATTTTATAAACATAAATAAAAAATTAGGAATTTCTATAATAAACACTTTGAAAAGGGGTGCATCATATGTCCACTTACAACTTTTTGTAATTTTTAGTTATGACTCATTGTGATATTATTAGTCTTAATTTAAATATGACTTATTGTGGTTGTTATTTAATTAAGAGTAAACGAATATTTGGTTATAACACAAGTGACATTTGGTTATGACTTATTATGGTTTTGGTCATAACTCATTGTAAAGTTAGTTATAACTTAATTATGATATATTGTGATTGTTATTTTAATTATAACCAAAAAAGTCAATGGTTATTTCTTATTAAAATCTTCTTAGTTATGATCGAAAACAAAATAAGGGAGCCGCTATTCACACTTCACTTTACTCCAAATACACTCCCTTCTTTGTCCTAGGGCCGGCCCTGGCCTAAGGCCAGTAAGGCCTGTGCCTTAGACTCCAAAATTTTGGCCCTCAAATTTAGTAAAATGTTAATATATTAAAAAAAAAAATGTTTGGGCCCAAGAAGAGCAATTCATACAATATATGGGCTTAATTTTTTTTTTTACCTTCTTTATCTATTAGATTTTAGTGGAATAAATAATTTTGTCCTAATTTTTTTACCTAGGTCTTTATTAGTTTTAATTGATTAATTTTTTCTTAATTTTTTTACCCTAATTTTGTTTCATTAAATTGTTTTGTTTATAATTTTAATGATTATATGTGCAAGTAAATTTTTTTGTGGTTACAAACAAATAAGAAAGTTGTAACTTATCGTTTTATCCATAATTTTTTTTTTCCAATGTAAGAGGGGCCTTTATTTTCAAAATTCGCCTTAGGCCCCCTAAATCTCAGGGCTGGCCCTGCTTTGTCCTTATTATACATAGAAGGGAGTGTATTTAGAGTAAAGTAGAGTGAGAATAGTAACAATGTATAATAAAAACAAAGAATGAAGTGTATTTGAAGTAAAGTGGAATAGGTATAACGGCTCCTCAAAATAATATCAAAATTACAAATTATCATAACTGAGACCATCTCCAATCTAGATTCGTATCTTTCATCAAATTTAAATTTAATAAAAAAATTGGTGAAAATAGTGTTTCAATCGCTTCACCAAATTGATATCAAATGAAAGGAGTTATACTTTGTTTATCAAATCAAGGGAGCATTTAACTCTTCAATAAGGCCTTGTTTGGGATAAATTAAAAAGTCAAAAAGTCAAAAAGTTACTAAAAAGCTAAAACGTTTATACTATTCAAAGGTAGCTTGTGGGGGAAGCCACTAAGGTAACATTATTATTTTACCTTTTGAATTCAACTACCCAAAAAGTCAAAAGGATAAAATTGCCATTTTGATTTTACTACAATATTTTATTAGACATCTTTTCGTAAAAAGTTAAAAAGTTATCCCAAACATACATATTTTTTTTTCTCTACTTTTTTAACTAAAAAGTCAAAAAGTACACTTATATAACACATTCCAAACAACTACTATATCTCACAGGTGACCAGCCAGATGATCGAGTGGACGATCGGATTGAGAATGATTTGATGAAAATTTACATAAGTTTGTACAACTGGCGAGATGATTGGCCGGATTTGATGAAATGATTAGAGCATATCATATCAGATTAAATTTTTATTTAAATTTGATAAAAAATTTGAGTAAACATCCAAAATAAATAAAAATATATTGTTTTCAAAAATTATTTAATTTATTAAAACCCAAACAGACTCACCATTTATCCGACAAATTTTTTTTTTTTTGGTTCCATTCCATCCTCATGGCACCCTAATCGGGGAGTTTTGATTCTGCCGTTGATAAGATAAGATCTCATCTAACACACCAACCAACACATGATAAATGTAGGCTGGTATTACCAAATAATAATAATAATAATAATGTAGGTCAATGAAATTCATTGCATTCGGAATATCCCATATTGCCCAATCTATTCATTTGGCCCCGATACAGCCAAGGTAGCTCTGACTATCATCACTTGTTTTGTTTACTAGTCAAATTTATGCAAATTTTTTTTATGTACAAAATGATGATGCTCTTCCACAACTCTTCGTTACTGCTTCCACTTAAATGCTTAGTCTTGGCACCATTGCTTATCTGTACGCCACTTTTACAGGACTCTGGCTTTGTGTTCATAGTGTTGGAAAATGGTTTTGAATTTTTTTTTGTTTGTTAATTTTGAGCATTAATTAAGGTGGGATTCAAGCATGATTTTTAATGATTTTTATTGTGTTCATGTTTAATGTCACGTAGTGAATAAAACCGTATATTTGGTTGCTCAAAACCATTTCCAGATGAATGAGAATTCAACGCGCATTTTCGGATTCGTGAAAATGACTTTAGGTGGGTTTCTTACACATTTGTAAAATGTGTTTGTCCCACATTAGAAATGCTTAAGGTTTTGAATAGGTTTATATACCTTAGCTTGGGATACTTGGGATGGGCCCTAAAAGGTATCCAAATTTGTGGAAGAATGAAGTTACGGGTAAAGTGGGTTAGACCCATTGGACTCAAAACAAAAACCACACGCACCCCGTCAGGCCTTGGGCTTGGGTGGTGTTATCCAACCAAATACTTATTTTTTTGAGCCAAAAATATTTATATTTTATTTATATAATTTTGAATTTCATTTTCAAAATTTAAATTAATCTGTCTAGTTTTTTTTCACCCAAACAGAGCCCTTCACCCGAACAGCTTTTCTACCTGTTGAAATTCAAACTGAATTCAAATATGTCCAAACAGGTTTTGAATCTGTCCGAACAAGTTCCTATCTGTTGGCATCTGTTCGGAAAAGCCACCATTCCTTCTATATAAAGCTTGCATTCCAGCAATTCTTGACATTAGATTTTTCCATCAGATTTTAGTCTCTCTTCTTCTATTCATCCCTACGCTCCTGCATCTGGTTCTGCATTTATTTTTAGAAAAAGAAAGAGGAAGAGTTACAACATAATTTGGTTCACCAGACTTGATTGTGTAGTGCTACAAATTCAAGTGTTAGTCGTTACATCCTGAGAAGTAGACGTCGATAAATCTCGAAGCCCGGAGCGAGGGCGAAATCTACTTTAAAGAGATTGTGTCCAACACAAGTCTCGATTTTAATTTCTATAAGCGTTTAATTCGACATTTAATTTATATAGTTATATTTTGAATTATTTTATTTTGTTATTTATTTAATTTATACATTTAATTTACACACACCACTGTGGTGTAACACATAGCTGTACAGTTTATAACAGTTACAAATTTCTAATATTACGAGGGAGAGAGAGAGAGAGAGAGAGAGATGGCCATTTCTAGTTATGCATTCCGAGTGAACTGTTGTGTGCGAAAGCCTTCCGTCTCACACAGATTTGATCACTTCAACATTTCATTCCCCTTTTCTTTCAAGGTATACTCATCTCTCTCTCTCTCTCTCTCTCTCTAACGATCTGTGATGGGTCTGAATCCAAACTTAACTATGCAAAACAAAAGCAATTTCTACAAATTACTTTCAACATTACTTATCTAGTCTGTTTTCTTTATTTGCAGCCATTCTTCAGAGATTTTCCTGAATTTCCCACGAAAATCGACATTGCTGACAATGCCAAGAACACTTCTGTCAGATTAATTGATGCCTTTGTTGATTTGGTGTTCGAATTCAACGATCAGCCATTGCTCCCTGTTGGAGAAAAATGGTTGAATAAGAAATTGCCTCATAAATGTGTATATAACTCACACATTTAAGGCTCATCAATTTTACAAAATTGATTGGGCAGTTTTGCTAGCATTCGTTGCCAGCCTTGATGGCTAGAGGCTCCTCCCCTCTCTCCCATGGTGTATAAAAGGAGGCCCTATTCCTTGAAAAGATATATAGAATTTTTCCTTGACATCCATACACTGTCAGTCTACTTCTCCTATAATTTTTTTCTTGAGAGAGAGTGTTGTCGTTGTTCGTTCGCTAAGCTAATCAGAAGGTGCTTCTGTTGTAGCTGGTAAAAACCGTCGTATCCTGGGAAGTAGACGCTGGCGTACCTCCAGCACCCAACGGTGAGACGGCGAATCTATTTTAAGGAGACTGTGGTATCACACAGGCTTCGGTTTGCTTCCTTTAACCATTTTATATTTTATCTGTATTTTATTCAGCATGTTATTTTACCTGGGATTGAAGGTTTGTTTTGTTCATCTCATAATTTTGCGATATGCAATGTGAAATTATGTAATATGAGTAGTTTTTCTCAACAAGCTTAAAATAGATTTGACGCTTATCATAGAATTAGATTAATAGATTCATAGGTGTGTGTAATAATTTTGCATGTAATTAGCCACTGGTAGTACTAGCGAGTTAATTGGTTTATTAGATGCATATACACAGGGTTAAGCTTTTGATTTTGCCATTTTGTGTATGCTACTGTTTGGTCTTCCCATGGCATGGAATAGGCCACTGTTATCAATAGGAAAGAAGAGTTCCACTGGTGTAACGTTAATTCACTGTATTTTCTAATTAATTTATTAATTTATGGTGTACCGGTTCATGCCTTGTATTTCTAGATTTACATGCTTCTAGTTCACATGCTTTTAGTTTACAATATAAATTACAGGTTTAATTTTTAGTATAATTTACATTTCTAGCATGTCTATTAGGTAGTAAATTTTTCATGTAACGTGTACCTATTAATCTTTAATTTAGGTGTGGAGTTGTAAAGTTTATAACTTGCCTATATTTAAATTTATGTTAATTTCTTTAGAATTATTTGCATGTTAATCATGTCATTTGCAATTCTTGCCTAGTAATGTGATTTAAGTATTTAGGAGTTATAAAATGTTTGTAACTTGCCTCAATTAATTACATGTTTAGTGTACCATAAGTTCATATGTAACCTTTACCAATTTAAAATATGGTTTAATTATATTTAATTTAGGTCTGTAACTTATATAGTTAATTACATGTTTATTATGTAATTAATTTTTTTTACAATTTTTTAAAGTTTAAATTCTAGATGTGTAACTTAAGGGTTGGTTTTAATCTTTACTTACAGTTATTTATTAGTTTGTTTGCTAGTACCCTCCCCTTCAATCACTACTTTGCCAAAAAGTAAAGAAAAGTTGAGGGAGGTTTTGTTATATTTTGCTGCTAACTCTTTATTGCAGGAATACCTATGGAAATGGGAAAAAAGATTAATTTGGACTAAATATTTGAAGCAATTGTTTGCTTGAGTGTTCATTTGTGGTTATTCACCAATATGTAAAGCACGTTTTATTTGCTTGTAATTATTGTAGCAATTTTGTTGTAATTGCTTGTACAGTTTGGAACTTGGTGTGTTTAACCTAGTTCATCCCTTGGAAAATTTAATTCTTAAAGTTGTTTCCCATGGACTAGGAGTCAACATACTCTTGAAAGTTTTGTCTAAGGTTAATTGTGTTTTAAGTGGGACCAGTGTGACCCCTCCAGTCTTCCTAGAAACTTTCCTGACCATGTTCGATTCTAGGTTGCGTGGTGAGACTAGTTTTGAATTAAATTTCCAATTGTAGGATTTTTTAGTGTTAAGTTTGATTTTTGGAAATACAGAATAGTGAAAATTCGGCTGTAATTTTTCAAAAATGGCAACTGTCTCTGATGCTGCTACTGCTACTGCTAATGTTGGTGGGGATCCGAACCCCGGGGCGACTGGCTTGCCAACCCCTGCTATGACCTCTGTGGTCAATCCTCCTGTTGTTACTCCGGCTGTTCCGGGAGGACCACTCAATCATCACGAGCGCTCGGAGAAGTTCACGGGAGTGAATTTCAAGAGATGACAGCAAAAGATGCTGTTTTATTACTCTAAGCCTTGCGAGGTTTCTGAGTGAAGATGTACCAGCCGTAGAGGAGAATGAGCAAGATAAACAAAAGCTCATGGCTCTAGACGCTTAGAAACAAGCAGACTTCTTATGCCGGAATTAGATTCTGAACGGCTTGGCGGATCCCCTTTTTAACGTGTTCTATGCCAAGAAATCGGCTAAGGAGTTGTGGGATGCCTTGGACAAAAAGTACAAGATCGAGGATGCTGGGGTAAAGAAATTTATCGTCGGCCGGTTCCTGGACTTCAGGATGGTGGACTCTAAAACTGTCTTGAGTCAAGTCCAAGAGTTCCAAGTGATTCTGCACGAGATACATGCAGAAGGGATGGTCCTAAGTGAGTCATTCCAGGCAGCTGCTTTGATTGAGAAGCTGCCTAACGGCTGGAAAGACTTCAAGAACTACTTGAAGCACAAACGAAAGGGGATGACAGTTGAAGAGCTCGTTGTCAGGCTCCGGATTGAAGAGGACAACAGGAAGAAAGGAGGGAGTACCTCCACTGTCAAAGCCAACATGGTTAAGCATGGCGAGTCCTCGGGGGCGAGAAAAAAAACCACCGACAGGCAAAAGCTCAAAGTTGGGGGCTAGAGGAGGAATCTCCAAAAGGCCAGCCTACAAGCCAAAGGAGCCTATTTTTAGGTTCGATGGCAAATGCTTCAACTGTGGAAGTGACAGGCATCGGGCAGTTGATTGTCTGAAGAAGAAGCCCTACAGGAAAAACCCTCCCCAACACAAAAACCGGGCACATATGGCTGAAATGGAGGAATTGTCACACGATGTGGAAGACATGCATCTGTTAGCCGTTGTGTCAGAAGTGAACATGGTGGGGTCAAACCCGAGGGAGTGGTGGGTGGACACTGGGGCCACTCGCCATATTTGTGCAGAGAAGAGAATGTTCACAACTTTCGAACCGGTTTCAAACGGGGAGAAGTTGTTTATGGGAAACTCTGCAACCTCAGCTGTTGAAGGTAAAGGCAAGGTGATCCTGAAGATGACTTCAGAAAAAGAACTGACTTTGAACGATGTCCTTTTTGTGCCGGACATTCGTAAGAACCTTGTCTCGGGGTCTCTCCTAAGCAAGCATGGCTTCTGCATGGTGTTTGAATCAGACAAGGTCGTGTTGACCAAGGGCGGGGTCTATGTGGGGAAAGGATATATGTCAGGTGGTATGTTTAAATTGAATGCAATGACACTTATCCCTAAGATTAATGAGAAAGCTTCTTCTTCTGCTTATATGCTTGAGTCCCCTAATTTATGGCATGGTAGATTGGGTCATGTAAATTTTGACTCTTTACGTAGATTAATCAAGTTAGATCACATACCATCTTTCAAGATTAATCCACAACACAAGTGTGAAACTTGTGTAGAAACAAAATTGACAAGGTCTTCTTTTCATTCTATTGAAAGAAGTACCCAACCTTTGGGTTTAGTGCATAGTGACGTGTGTGACTTGAAAGTTGTACAATCACGTGGTGGCAACAAGTACTTCATCACTTTTGTTGATGATTGCACTAAATACTGTTATGTGTATTTGCTTAAAAGCAAAGACGAGGCTATTGATAAATTTATTCTTTATAAGAATGAAGTTGAGAATCAATTAAGCCGGAAAATCAAGGCATTGAGAAGTGATCGTGGTGGTGAGTATGAATCCTCGTTTGCCGAGACTTGTGCTCAATTTGGGATTATTCACCAAACCACAGCGCCTTATTCGCCTCAGCCAAATGGTGTTGCTGAGCGGAAGAACAGGACGCTGAAAGAGATGATGAATGCAATGTTGATAAGTTTTGGGTTGCCACAAAACTTATGGGGGGAAAACAATTCTCTCTGCGAATTATATTCTTAATAGAATACCACGGAAGAAAGTGGACAAGACTCAATATGAGTTGTGGAAAGGTCACAAGCCTTCATATAAATACTTATGAATGTGAGGGTGTCTTGCAAAAGTGGTGGTACCTACACCCAAGCGGGTTAGGATAGGTCCGAAAACCGTGGACTGTATTTTCATTGGTTATGCACAAAATAGTAGTGCATATAGATTTCTTGTGCACAAGTCTGATATTTCAGATATACACAAGAATACTATCATGGAATCTAGAAGTGCATCTTTCTTTGAAGATGTATTTCCATGTCGTCCCCAAGACAGGGTTCCGAGTTCCATGAAAGAAATAGATGATCACGAAGACGATCACATAGACGATCACATGGATGATCAAACAGCTGATCAAAGAACTGATCAAGTAGATGATCAAGCTGATGAAGTAGATGAGCCAAGAAGGAGTAAAAAGGCTAGAACCACAAAGTCTTTTGGTCCAAACTTCTTGACTTATATGTTAGAGGGAGAATCTCGAACGTTCCATGAAGCTGTGACTTCACCTGAAAGTCATTTATGAAAAGAAGCAATTAAGAGTGAGATTGACTCCATCTTATAGAACCATACTTGGGAGTTGGTTGATCTATCCCCAGGCAGTAAGACCTTGGGGAGTAAGTGGATCTTTCGAAGAAAGATGAAAGCGGATGGGTCAATTGGCAAATATAAAGCTCGGCTAGTTATCAAAGGATACAGACAGCGAGAAGGCCTGGATTACTTTGATACGTATTCACCTGTGACAAGGATTACATCCATTAGCATGGTGATTGCAATAGCAGCTTTGCGTGGTTTAGAAATACATCAGATGGATGTAAAGACAGCTTTCTTAAATGGAGATTTAGATGAAGAAATCTACATGGAGCAACCCGAGGGGTTTTCAGCTCCAGGAAAAAGTAAGAAAGTCTGTAAGTTTGTCAAGTCATTGTATGGTTTGAAGCAAGCTCCCAAACAATGGCATGAGAAGTTTGATAATGCTATGTTGTCAAATGGATTTCGAATCAATAAGTGTGATAAGTGCGTATATGTTAAAGACACTGACAAAGGTTATGTCATTTTGTGTCTATACGTTGATGACATACTCATTGTTGGTAGCAATGATGAAATGATTAAAGCTACCAAAAGATTGTTAAACTCTAAGTTTGACATGAAGGATATGGGCCTTGCAGATGTCATTCTGGGTGTTAAGATCACCAGAATATCTGGTGGTATTGTACTTTCTCAAGCTCATTATGTTAATAAGATACTTGAGAAATTTGGAAAGTCAGATACAAGTATGTTTAGGACACCAGTAGACTTAAGTCTATATTTGACCAAGAATAATGGTGAGAGTGTCTCTCAACTAGAATATTCTCGGGTCATTGGGAGTTTGATGTATCTGATGAGTTGTACAAGGCCGGATATCGCCTACGCTGTTAGTAGGCTGAGTAGATACACGAGTAATCCTAATGCTACTCATTGGAAGGGCATTATGCAGGTGTTAGGGTATATCCGTTACACCCTGGATTATAGGCTGCATTATACCAGATACCCAACGGTACTAGAAGGGTATAGTGACGCAAATTGGATATATGATATAAAAGATTCCAAATCCACCAGTGGTTATGTGTTTACCCTCGGAGGGGTAGCCGTGTCTTGGAAATCTGCCAAGTAAACGTGTATCTCGAGATCAACGATGGAATCTGAGTTTATTGCTTTAGATAAAGAAACTGAAGAAGTTGAATGGCTTCGCCAGTTTGTTGAGGATATTCCACGTTGGCCGAAACCTGTGCCAGTTATCAGTATTCATTGCAATAGCCAATCAGTGATTGGTCGGGCACAGAGTAATATGTATAATGGAAAGTCTAGACATATCCGTCGTAGACATAATTCCATACGACAACTACTCTCAAATGGAGTTGTCTCTCTAGACTATGTCAAGTCTAAGGACAACATTGCGGATCCGCTAACCAAAGAATTAACTCGAGAGTTAGTAGAAAAGTCGTCAAGAGGAATGGGGTTAAGGCCTTTAGTAAAGGTTACCGGAACGGAAAACCCAACCTAGTTGACTGGAGATCCCAAGATCTAGGTTCAAAGGGACAACCTAACTTCGTGTAACGGGTGAGTCACTGAAGAGGTAAATCCTCTTGCCCATTCCTTTATACAGTGATGCCCTGTGGGGGTGGAAGGTTAAGCTAATGCTTTTAATGACCTTAGTGATGTGGTATAATGAAATACCGTATCTAGGTCACCTATGTGAGTGCGAAGTGGGGTCGCTTCTTTAAGAATTGCCAAGGCCGAATTCTTTAAAAACACTCACAGAACCAGGCTAGTGTTCCAGGGCCATACCGGACACACCAGTGAGAACAAGAACAATGGTTGGACTAACTCCTGTGTGAGGTCTATTGTCTCGGTTTACATAAACGGCATAACAGTTCAAGACATCACGTTCACTAGTCAGCCAGTAAATCCGATAGGCTTCCACTACGAAAGGTTCAAGGCCAACAACTACCTTTTCTGATGCAGGGTTAGTCTATGTGTTCTCTCTCTTTCCAAGTCTTTGTTGATAAACGTTGAGCGTTTGCTGTATTCGGTCAATTTTTATTCATGTGGGGGATTGTTGGAGAAAAATGATTGAATAAGAAATTGCCTCATAAATGTGTATATAACTCACACATTTAAGGCTCATTAGTTTTACAAAATTGATTGGGCAGTTTTTCTAGCATTAGTTGCCAGCATTGATGGCTAGAGGCTCCTTCCCTCTCTCCCATGATGTATAAAAGGAGGCCCTATTCCTTGAAAAAATATATAGAATTTTTCCTTGACATCCATACACTATCAGTCTACTTTTCCTATAATTTTCTTCTTGAGAGAGAGTGCTGTCGTTGTCCGTTCGCTAAGCTAATCAGAAAGTGCTTCTGTTGTAGTTGGTAAAAACCGTCGTATCCTGGGAAGTAGACGCTGGCGTATCTCTAGCACCCAACGGTGAGGCGGCGAATCTATTTTAAGGAGACTGTGGTATCACACAGGCTTCGGTTTGCTTCGTTTAACCATTTTATATTTTATCTGTATTTTGTTCAGCATGTTATTTTACCTGGGATTGAAGGTTTGTTTTGTTCATCCCATAATTTTGCGATATGCAATGTGAAATTATGTAATGTGAGTAGTTTTTCCCAACACTCCCATCTCAGGTACCTACAGAAATAATTTTATTTTACACATTTATTTTGGGAATCTTTATTGGTTTATATGTTAATTTATATACATTAATTTAGCAGAGTAACTTTGCTCCAGTTGAAGAGATAGGAGAAGCAGTTCATGTTACCGCCATTGAATTCCACATGATTTTCCTAAGGGTGTTTACATAAGAAATGGTAAATAATTTCAAATTGTCAATATGATCATATTCCCGTCGCGATAAAACCACTTGTCAAGAAAATTTATCAAGAAATCTGTTCAGAATTGGATTATGCATCGTCCTAATTGAGTTGGAATATTAGCATATTTGAGTGTCCTTAATATCTAATATAGAGTAATTCTCTAAGTTGTCATCAACTGTTTGAAGTTTATGTGAGAGAACTCATTGATGGGGACAAGGATTAGTTCAAAAGGACTATGTTAACAATGCGACAGTATGCATGACAGCAAGAATGCACTGAAAAAAAACCAAAGAATGAAACATCAACAATAAATAAAAGACAAAGAAGGTAAATAGGAAATTTGGTGAGTAAAATGAACAATCGATATGGCTAATTTAGATACTGATGTTTAGAAACCCAAAGCAGCCTGCAACAAACTCCACCAATGGCATTAGATAAAAGACTTTATTTAACACAGAGGGTTAAATTACACTTATGGAAAAGAGTCTGCTGTGTAGTGGCAAAGTCAAGATTTTAGTTGAAGGACAAATACTAAGACAAATTATTAGGTGAGGTCGATTTGAAAAACAAAGTAAAATAAAACAATTATCATTATTTCAGAACTACTCCAATATCATACATATCACTACAATAAAAAAATTATCTTGATAGTTTTCTTAGATTTAATTGTGAATTAAACAAGGATTCTCTTAGAATAGTAGAAAGAGAGAAAATAATATGTATTGCATTAAATGAATTGTATTGAATGTAATAGAAGGATTGTATAGGCTGAGAAAGAATATCCTACTAGAAATCTAACTATGAGAAAGAGTATCCTATAAGAGACCTAACTATGGCAACACCTAATATATTTAGGAAATCAATACCTAATAGATGTAGAAATATATACTATATATACATTAACATCCCCCCTCAAACTCAATGAGAATAAACATATTGAGTTTGAAGAGAGAAACTAAAACACGAAATAAAACTAAATAAAATAAAAGGCAAATGGATTGCCAAATCCAAACGGGAGCGCAAGGGCGCTTGAATAGATCAAAGGCCGGAACTAATGTTGGGAGATCGTTTATGGTCGTGTCAGACTAATGTAGGAACTAGCTGAAACTAATGTCAGGACAGTTTAAGGTCATGCCGGACCGATATAGAAATTGACTGGAACTAATGCCAAAATCAGAGGCCGGAGCTAATGCCGGGAGACAGTTTGTGGACATTTCAGACTATGTAGGAGCTAACCGGAATCAATGTCGGGACAGTTTACGGAGTCATGCTAGACCGTTGTAGAGATTGGCTAACCAGAATGAATGTCGAGACAGTTTAAAGGGGTTATGTCGGACCGATGTAAAGAACTGAATGTTGAACCAGCAAGTGTGACACATACATAACTTATGATAGCAACAGATAACTGAGTGCGCCAGAGAGTGGCTTGGATTGTGCGCCAAATGGGGCGGCTTGGGTTGTGCCTCAAAGAGGACAGCTTGGATCATGCGTCAGAGAAGGCGGCTTGGGTGGTGCACCAAAGGGGGCGGCTTGCGTGGTTCGCATGGTGTATATCCGTGCTCACCATGATATATGTATAATATCCCCAAACTCAAATAGGTTTGAAGATAGAAACCTATTGGAGGTTGAAACAGAGGGAAAGACAAACTGGAGCAGAAACACACACACAAAAAAAAAAAGAAAAAAAAAGTGGATTGTGAGGGGAAAAAAAATGATAGAGATAGTTGGGATATGAATAAATTAGTGGGTAGAGGAAGAAATCATCACGAAGCGATACTGAAAGGAAAATATAATAGTGGAATGGGTTGAGGTCCGACGGGTGGCCAAGGTGAGACACTGTTGCCCACCGGTAAGGCGAAGAACACCAAGAGCTTAACCTATAGCTCTGATACCATGCTAGAATAGTAGAGAGAGAGAAAATAATATGTATTGTATTGAATGTAATAGAAAACCTGTATATATAGTTTGAGAAAGAGTATCTTATTAGAAATCTAATTAGAAATCTAACTGTGAGAAAGAATATCTTATAAGAGACCTAATTATGGCAACACCTAATATATCTAGGAAATCAATACCTAATATATGTAAGAATATATATCATATATACATTAAGAGATTCAATCACTAATTAATAGTTAGTTGAGTTTGTTGGAAAAGAAAGGAAAATTTTAGAACATAGATATAATTTTAGAAAGAAAAATGCAAAACGTTTTCAAAACCTTAACTAAAATATAATTTCTTAAAATTGAGAGGGGCATGCCCCTCCTGGTCCCTTCCTAGCTCTATACCCGTTATTAGAGCATCTGCATCAGCCTCAGTAAATTTTGAGTCAAATTATAACATAAAATCCACTTTTTTATTTTAGCTAGCCTCTTTTTTATATACACACTCCATCAAACTCTCTATTTTAAAATTCTATTTCATAAAAATATTAATTTTTATTCTTTTTATCTTTTTCAATTTAAATATATTAAAACATGTATAAAATAAGACCCAAGATAGCGCCAAAGCAACAACAGAACAGCAGCAACACAGGAGCCAGGGTGGTCGACCGGCCGGACAACCGAGCGGACGACCGAGCGGTCGACCGGTTAAAAAAAATTTCAGCATTTTTCTTCTTCTCATGGGACATCCGGGGGACATCCTGGGGGATGACCCCAACTTTGCTCCAGTTCAGAGAGAGAGAGACAACTTGATGAACTTCTAAGATGGTGAGAATGAAATTTGTGTGATGGCTCTGGTAGGTGTTGACAGTAATAGTGGTATGAGAGATAGTGTTCTTGTTGGTAGGAGAAAGAAGCACGGGAAAGAAAATATAATAAAAAATTGATTACCTTGTGAACAGTTCCTCGCTTCATCAGAGAAGGAACTGCAACTTTGTCAAAATGAATGAAGCCTGTAGTGACTCTGATGCATCAACATATTTACAGTTTGGCTCTCTACGATAGTGTCAAAATCGTTGTAGCACCTCTGATGCTGATACTCTTATATAGTACATTTTGCCTTCCTCATATCCTGCTTTAATGAGAGTGTGGATTATTCACTTTGCTTGGTTTAAATTTTTTAAAACATTTTACTTGTTTTTTGTGTTTTTTTTTTAAAATTTTTTTAAAATATTTTAAGCAATTTTTTTAATTTTTAGGCACACCTAACATAAATACACTTAAAAAATATAATTTTCATGAATTTTTTTTAAAAAATTCACTAAATACCAAAAATACGAAAATTCAGTATATTATTCATATTTTTGTATATTTATTAATTTTTTGAAATATTTTTTAAAAAATATTTTACTTTTTAGATACATCTAAATAAGGAACATTTAAAAAAGTAAAAAAAATGCTTAAAATTTTAAAAATATTTACTAAAAACAAAAACAACACGAAAAACAAAAAAATTAGTTTTCAAAAAATTAAATTTAGAAAACTAAAACCAAACACACTAATTATTATTATTATTATTATTATTATTATTATTATTATTATTATTATTATTATTATTATTATTAATTAATTAATTTATTTATTTATTTGTTTTTGCTGCATAGTACATCTTGTTCTCTTCATATCCTACTTTGATGAGAGGGGGTCACTTTATTTTATTTTATTTAAATATTTAACAATCACAGCATCTTATTATTATCAGTCAAGAAGTATATATATATATATATATATTTATATCTATAATTGTAAGAAAAAATTATTAAAATTATATATATATGTATATATATATATATATGTATATATTTTGCATTATTTGAGCTTTTATCAATACCTATTGAATGATAGTCGTAAAAATCTTTCTCCTAATAATAATATTATGACTATCACAATTTTATATTTTATTTTATTTATCATTTTATTATCATCACTGCAATGGTAATATATACAAATAATGAAGTTTATTAAATTAATACAATACTAACACATGAAATATAATTTTAAAAAATACTATATGGGTGCGTTTGTTTGGACGGACTGGATAAGTGGGGATTGTAATCCATCGGATTATTAGTCTTAGGATACATTGTTCCCGGACTATTTGATTGGACTGGATTTATATCGTATGTTTGTTTAGTCATAGGATTAGATGTCTGGATTGGATTATTTTTAGTTATCCAATGTTTATTTGGGATATTATGGAGAAGGATAAATGCTCAAATGACTATTTTATCCTTTTCAATTATTTACTAAGTAATAGAAATATTAAACATAACTTTAATATTTTAATTATTTTTAGCTAGATTAAATAAAAATTTATTTTATTTTATTTTTTGCACAATTAAATAAATTAAATATCAATAAAAATATACGTTATTTTTTTAATTAAAAATTTAAATAAATTTATTTTAAATAATAATAATAATTAAATAATGAAATAAAATAAAACATCTATTAAAATTTAAATAATGAAATTAAATAAAATATAAACAAAATTTTAAAATAAAACATCAATAAAATATCTATAAAAAATTATTTTAAAAAATTAAATAAATAAAACAAAAATAAAAATTAAATAAAATTATTTTATTTTTAAATTGAAACATTTAAATTTAATTGAATTTTACTAAATATAGTACATAATTAAATGCCAGAGGCCAAAAATGTAATTTTAGTAGCTAATCCCATGAGATGAGTTATCCAATGGTTTCTATCCCACCCCTCCCTATGGGATAACATAGTCCCACAAATATGGGACTAATAGTCCAGGAGTGTCACGCCCCCAAAATAATACAATAAAGATAACTCATATGCGGAATAAATATGAGAAACAACATACTTTCATATATCAGAGTTCACTGTTTAACAACCAGTTAAATGTCAAGTAGGCTTACATGTTTTCAAGTCATTACTTGGTTATACAAATTGAGTCTCGCTCATTACATCTTAAGCCCATGGCTTTACAAATAACAAACATACACACATAAGGCATAATTAAGAAGCTCTTGCTTCTCAAAACTCCATCCACGCTATTGCCTTGGAGGAAGCATCTCACCTGTATTTGAAAATGGTATTCCCATATAGGGTAAGCCAACAGTCCAGTAGAAATAATGTAACACAATTTACGAGGTTTAGTAAAGGTAGAAATATCACGTACATAAACAATACCGATCCTGAAACATCCACAAGACCTGCATATCTATATGCCACTAAGACCAACCTTATTCCATTTTCCTTTTATTTCATTTCCAGGTCATATATGCTACTCAATTCATGAGTTAAATTCGTTATCTTTCAACAATCAAAATGAGACTACAACTCAATGATTTTCCAATTATGCAAAACTCACATAAACACTTCAAACCTACCATTTTACAGATATTTTGTCCGAAGGAATCGTCACCCATTTATATATAAAATTTCGGGTCTTTCACCCAGGACACTCCGGCCAATTTGCTTTAAATGGAGTCCATCCCCTTTCTCCTCCCAAACAAATATACATATGCAATGTATTTATAAACATAATCACATATGGAGTACATCCCCTTTCTCCTCCCAATAAACATACATATACAATGTATGTATAACATGGTCATATTCAATGACACCAACAATGGATTAGCATTAAATCGCCTAATCTTCATGTAATTTCTACAACAATCATAGTTATCCTCCACCGATAGCCTATTGCAATTATTTCTAAAGAGATGTTCAATATCAAAATAAATAGTTTATTCAAAACTTCCATAGGTGAGATAATACATATCTAATATCACCATTTATAATCACAACCTTCCAATTTCACGTTTTCAGTGTTAATCCCAATTATTTATGCAAAATAATAATTTAATCAAAATTAGGACAGAATCCCCCTTTCACCAAATATCAACCCAAACACCAAAATTAACTATTTTAGCACAATATGATCTTATATTCAAGCCTCATACTCGTTTACCTCATAATCATCAAAACCCCTCTTTTCATTTTACACCAAAATCCTAGATTTGTCCAAACCACAACCAAATCTCATCATCTATACACAAGAGCAAATAACTAAGCTAAAAACCATATTAGAGTGTAGAAAATCCCTACCTCAAGTTTTGAAAAGAATCTGAGATGAAACCCCAAAATCTACGGTGTCGACACTCGATCTTCACCGCACACAATGAAGCCCTCAAGGTGATAACCAACTTTGGTGAAGAACTTAGGCCTAAATCCCAATGGATTTGAAGAAATCAAAGAGAGGAGATGACTTCTAGAGAGAGAAGCTCTAGACTTGGAAATTTGAAGAGTTTTAGAGAGAGACAGGGCTGCAAAAAGCGATCTGAAACTCTAATTTACGGACTGATATAACAAGGTCACTCAAGCGTGAAATACACTTTCTTGTAAGCAATTTTGAATGCATTTTGCATTTTTGCTTTCGGCGAGCTGACCAGGCAGCTCGACCCCCGAAGTTAACCAGGTCAAAATCGGGATCGCTACAGGGGGGATTATTAGTCCGGACCAAAAAATTCATACCAAACAACGGACTATTAGTCCATCCGGACTAATAGTTCAATCCCATGGTGCTATCCTTCAAAACAAACATGCTCTATATATATTTGGAGATTGTTTACTTTCTCTTAGTTATGGATTTATGGAAGAATTTGGAAAGAGAAAGGGAAAATGTGTATGAAATTTAGCAAAATATATGTATATTTTATTTACATTTCACCTATATAGGCATGATTTGGGCATTACACAGAGGTAAATTACTGATCTAATACATATTTTCTTTTTCTTGGTCTCCAAACAACTAATAAATTCTATCATTTTTTTGTTGTGCAGGTACAATGTGATCATGGATTTGTTAAACCAACTAATCAGTGGAGGCCCGTGAGTATTTGTTATTAAGATGCATTTCTAACAAAATTTAAAGTACTTAAAGTCGAAATTGTTCTCTAACCATGATCTGGAATGTCGTTATTCAGATTAATAAAATATGAAAAGGAAGGATATGCAAGAATTGGTGTCATGCTTTGTTATGGCAATGCAAGTGGAACCAAGTATCGTATTTCACATTATCAACTGTTTTGAGGATGTCGATGAGGTTGTGCTCTGGGCATGTAGAGCTCGCGGGTCAATTATTCCAGGGCCTGATCTAGGCTTGAACAAATTCGAGTGGTTCTCTAGGGGATTTAAACCTTTAAATTCAGCTGAAGAAAATAATGATAGTTCAACACAAGATTCATTACTTTTTTCACATTGTTATGAATGGAGACTGAACATGAAAACCAGAGAGGTTAAGGGAATGAATCTCACTAGAACCCAGTCCTCCATGGATTTTTCTATAATAAATGAAAATTTCACAGGTTTAAAACACAAATATGGATATACCCAAGTTGTCGATTCCACTGCAAGCTTTACTTCAGGTAAATTTTTGTGAAAGAATCAGAGAAAATTATCTTTATGACTTCAATGGCTAACTATATAGTTGTGTATCAATTTTTAATTTAGGCATGGCTAAATTTGGGGGACTAGCTAAGCTATATCTTGAAGAATCAGAACCCGGGTTTTCTTTGGTAACTGCCTTCTTCATGTCCTTGTATCTTTTTTTTTTCGATCTTTTGATTCTATTATTGATGCTTATGAATCTGATTTTCGACAACTTTGATTTTGTGAACCAGACAGAGTGACATGAAGAGTTTATAAAGGTGGAGTATCATAAGTTTGAGGAAAACACTTTTTGTTCCGGGGCTGCATTTGTCCCTAAACATGAAGGAGGCAGAGAAGACAATGGTTGGATCATCACTTTTGTTCACAATGAATATACTGATACATCATTCGTAAGTAATTGTTAGTACAACATTAACTATAGTCTAATTGGGAACTCTAATGTCATACATTGATGTTTGAAGATTTAGTATTTCCTCTATTACAGGTCTATATAATTGATGCGAAGAAGTTTTGTAGTCAGCCGGTAGCCAAAATTACACTACCGAGCAGAGTGCCTTATGATTTTCATGGAGCTTTCATGTCGATACCCTCGTCACATTAACAAGATATGAAAGATTCATGCAACCCATATATATATATATATTGATAGCGGTGTTAATCTTGCAAATATGTGTATATTGATTTGGGAAGATGTGGGTTGTTTTTCTTGTTGAGTGTCAAAGAAATCATGTAAAGGAGTTCAGATTTTCTAGTGGCAATAGTTCAATTTTTTGTATTTCACTTCAATGTATAGAGAAATTCACAAGCAACAAATGTTTACTTCAGGTTAATTTACGTTGTTTCCAATTTATGGCAATTTAACGACCAAAAAACTGTTGGAACTGTGAGACACCAAAAATCAATCACACACAATAACACAAGAATATTTACATGGTTCGGCAATTGCCTACGTCAACGGAGAGCTATCCACTATCGAATTTCCCGGAGGGAGTTTACACACTCACACCTCACTCTCTTACTATAGTACTCTCACTTGTTGCTTCTCACAATCTTCTCTCAAATTACACACACTGCAATCTGTTGTGTTTCCAACCCCTCCTCCTCACCTCAATTTATACACAATTGAGAAAGAGGAGGGAGTGAATCAAACCATTGGTAATGGGGCGGTTGCCACTCCCACTTACCACCCCCACATCTCTCCAAGTGGGTTCTCCATTTAGGTAATGGAATGGGCAATGGGTTCTCCATTTGTCTCCAAGGTGGATGGGCTGGACACTAACAATTCTCCCAATCCACGCCCATATGGAGAACTGACTTCTCATTTGAAGTCCATCCCGGCAATGTCTCTACAGATTTCGAGTTTGTTTCTCGAGACCATCTTTGTAAGTATGTCAACTGGATTCTTATCTGTATGGATCTTGATCAGTTCCAATAACTGCTTTTTCATCACTTCGCGTATCCAATGATACCGAATATCAATATGCTTTGTGCGAGAATGGTACATCGAATTCTTGCTCAGGTTGATGGCACTTTGGCTATCATAATGTACCGTGAACTTTTCTTGTATTAATCCTAACTCTTGGGGAAACCGCTACACCACAACATCTCTTTCTCAACTTCCACTGCGGCAATATATTCTGCCTAGGTTGTGGGTAAAGCAACACACTTCTGCAACTTGGACTGCCAAGACACAGCTCCCCTTGCGAAAGTGAATAGAAATCCTAATGTAGATTTTCTACCATCAAGATCTCCTGCCATATCGGAATCCGTATAGCCTTTCAAGACTGGTTTAGCATCTCTAAAGCACAAACACAATTTTGCCGTACCCTTGAGGTACCTCAGAATCCACTTGACTGCTTCACAATTCTCTTTTCCTGGATTGGAAAGGAATCTGCTTACTACTTTAACAGCATGAGCAATATTTGGTCGGGTAGACACCATTGCATACATCAAACTCCATACAGCGGATGAGTAGGGAATAGCCTCCATCTCTTCTCTTTCTTTAGTAGAGAAAGGACAAGAACTTTTGCTCAACTTGAAATGATTAGCTAGCGGAGTATTGAATAGCTTGGAATCTTTCATGTTGAACTTCGTAATCACCCGTTCAACGTACTTCTCTTGTGATAGCCATATTTTCTTGGCTTTCCTGACACGCACAATTTGCATTCCCAACATTTACTGTGCAGGGCCTAGGTCCTCATGTCAAAGGATTGTGATAACTCCTTCTTCAGTGATCTGATTACTGTGGCATCCTATCAAACAATCAGCATGTCATCAACATAGAGCAGGAGTATGATGAAGTTTCCATCGGGAAATTTTCTGACATAGACACACTGGTCTCCAGTAGTTCTCTTGTACTCATGACCCATGAATGAGTCAAACTTCTCGTATCACTGTCTAGGCGCTTGTTTGAGGTCGTAAAGACTCTTCTTCAATCTGTAGACTAAGTTTTCTTTCCCTTTTACTTCAAAACCTTCTGGCTGCTCCATGTAAATTTCTTCCTTTAGATCACCATGGAGAAATGTCGTCTTCACATCTATCTGTTCAAGTTCCAAATTCAAACAGGCCACTAGTCCCAAAACTACTCGAATGGATGTCATTTTCACAACTAGCGAGAAGATTTTTATCAAAATTAATACCCTTCTTCTGCCCAAAACCTTTGACAACCAATCGAGCCTTATACTTGACTAGCTTTCCGCTGTTATCTTTCTTCAACTTGAACACCCATTTGTTCTGCAATGGTTTTTGATCCTGGGGAAGTTTTACCAAATCATAAGTCTGATTCTTCTGCAAAGACTGCATCTCTTTTTGCATAGCTTGATGCCAGCTACTCTTTTCCTTATGATTCTGAGCTTCTTGAAAACTTTCTGGCTCCCCCTCATCAATAAGCAAAATATAATCAGAAGCAGGGTATTTTGACGGCGGCTTAGACTCTCTTGTTGATCTTCGCAACTGTGAACCAACAGTCTCTGGGGGAGGGAGATGTGGCTCCCCCTGCTCAACACCCTTTTCTTCTGGATCTTCTTTTTTTGGCAATCCATCTTGCAACTCTACATCATTGGCTGCATGCTGCGGTAGCTCTTCTTCATGAGTGGCATGCTGTGATGGTGCAGGATTGGGAGCAATTTCTAAAACATCATTAACTTTGGGTTTGGCTAGTTGCCCAAAGTCTTCTAAGGTCTGGCCTTCTTGAAATACCACATTTCGGCTTCGAATGACCTTTTTGTTTTTCGGATCCCATAATCTATATCCAAATTCTTCATCTCCATAGCCAATAAAGATGCATTGAGTAGTTTTTTCATCCAGCTTCTGTCTGTGCTCCTTGGATACATGTGCAAATGCTTTGCACCCAAACACTCTCAAGTGAGAGTAAGAAATTTCCCTTCCAGACCATACTTTCTCTGGAATTTCAAAATTCAGTGGAACTGATGGCGATCTGTTGATCAAGTAGCAAGCAACACGAACAGCTTCTCCCCAAAATGGCTTTAGCAGCTTTGCCATTTTGGGCATACATCTAACCTTCTCCACAATGGTCCGGTTAATTCTTTCAGCTACACCAATGTGTTGTGGGGTTCCAAGAACAGTCTTCTCATGTCGAATGCCGCGAGTAGCACTGTAGGCTTCAAACTCCTTTGACGTGTACTTGCCTCCATTGTCTATTCGGAGACACTTCAGCTTCTTTTCGGTCTCCCTTTCCACCATAGCATGAAATGTTTGAAATGCTGGAACACCTCAGCTTTGGTTCTTAGGACATAAACCCATACCTTCCGTGATGCGTCATCAATAAACGTCAGGAAGTATTTTCTGCCACCCAAAGATTCCACTTCTATGGGACCGCATACATCAGAGTATACTCTGCTCAACAACTCTGATTATCTTCTGGATGATGAGTGGAAAGCGACTCTATGTTGTTTCCCAAACAAGCAGTTGTCACAAGGGTTCAATTTCACATCTTTGGCAAAGGGAATAAGTGACTTCTTTACCAAAATTTGTAACCCTTTCTCACTCATGTGACCCAGCCTTTTGTGCCACAAATTTGGTGATGCCTTATCTTCTGTTGCGTTGAGGCTATCTGAATGCACCTCCACACGAGTCTTACACAATGTGCCACTTGCTTGTCCTCTAGCTACCACCAGAGATCCTTTTTTCAACTTCCACATGCCTTTGCCGAAGTAGTTCTCATAGCCTTGTCGATCTAAGGCTATCACTGAGATAAGATTCAGGCGTAAATCGGGAACATGCCTGACATCTTTCAACACCATCGTGCACTCAACTTTGGTTTGGATGCAAACATCACCAATTCCCACAATCTTTGAAAAACTGGAGTTGCCCATCTTCACTGTACCAAAATCTCCAGCTTGGTACGTACTGAAGAATTCCTTTCAGGGTGTGGCGTGTTAGGAAGTTGCTGTATCTACCACCCACTCGGTGTCATTGTCTGGCATATGGAGGCATTCTTCTTCTTCAATAGAGAATAATGCAATATCCTCTGAGACAGTAACTGTCACGTCCCGAAAATAATCCCACATAACTATTACGTCAACCCACTTTCAAAATGAGATATTAACCAAAATCATTTACGTCGTTCCAAATGTTTACCAAAGTATTCTCACATGCCATTATACATTTATTTATAAAACTAGTACATGAACCTATAGCATGTAAAAGAAATCATTAAATCACAACAAATAAGGCCCTCAAGGGCTTACAAGTTCGAAGGCAATAGCTCGGTTACACATAATGGTCTCACGGATCCAAACACATTAGCCCTTGGCTTACAAAGATATCACAACAAAATAAGAGTTAAACTACTCTTCTTCAAAACATCTCCACGTTCATAGCTTGGCGGGGTCGCCACATCTTTACCTGCACCAATTCCCATAGGGGTGAGCATAAAGCCCAGTAGAGATTTCTCACAAAGTATATACAGTTATGCCAATTCCATCAACGTTAAAAAGAAATGCATATGCAATGCCATGCAAGTGCCAATGACGAAAGAGAATTTTATTTCAATGCACTATTTCAAAATCAACATATTCTCAATAATATTTTGTAATCTCATCACTTTCAAACTTCCAATATTTAAATCAACAGGGGTGGTAAATACGACACTGGTAATCCCTAGGCTGGTTTCTGCAAATAGACTCTACGAGCGTAGTGTAACCGGAAGGCTCTTTCACCCTGGACACTCAGGCCAACTTATCAAATTCATCTACACCCCCTATCCGGACTTACCAACGTATTTACCCCATACACATTTCCATTAGTTCTCATTATAATGATCTTTCTCAAAATGAATGCTTTTCCAACTTATGTCATGATATGCAACAATGACATTAAAACAATTGAGAATATGATGCAACAACTACTAACTCATAGCATTCTTTTATATTCAAAAACATGTCTACAACAATATTCAACATCACATTTTCATTTCCTCCTTACCATGTTCTTTCACAAGATACCCATACGTCTCCAACGCATAATTACCATTTCTCATTTCACACAATAGCCATGTGTCTTCGACACACCACAACAATTCCTCAACATTAATTCATCATGACCAAACTTTCAATATGGCTAACATGCCATCATTCATTTCATTTTTCCATTACACTACGATTAAGCATTTTCACATCACTTATGACACTCAACAAATTGCCATCTACCACTTTACACAAGTATACAATTATCGATGGATTTTTAAAAGAGGACTTAGTCTCCAACACATATATACATGATGAAGTTGCTATTTTGTTAGACATTTGGTGAGATCAACTCTCATACTTCCTATTGATACAAGAAAATAGATAATTTCAAGGCCTCTTCATTATTTTTCAAAAAGCCCCAAATTTCTAGGGTTTCCATTGAAAGTAAAATTTTATCATTTTCTAAGAGAAACTCCATCATAATCATTCATCATTAGTTCAATAGAGGGAAACCCCCAAGAAGTAATAAAAAGATAGAGATTTCAAACCCATATTCAAGACTCTCAACATTTTTGAACCAAAATCTAAAATTTAGCACAAAACTTCAAGAACAATTTAAATCAACACCCAAATAGCAAAACTATATATATAACTCAAGAAATCCCTACCTCAAAGCCTTTGAGAAGATGGAGAAGAGAAACCCTAGCTTAGATAGATGAGAGAGCTTTGATTTCTACCCACCAAGTGAAGCCCTAGCCTTGGATCTTCAAGATTAGAGGGAAAAATGTTGATGATTGTGCTCCAAGAATCACAAAAATCAAAGAGTTTGGGTGATTGAGGTGTTTTCTAGAGAGAAGGAAGAGAGAAATTAGGTTTAGAATGTGAGAAAAATGAGTTGGAGGTGATATATATTCGGACCAAAACGTTATAAGAAAACAGGGCACGGACTGCCCAGTTGGCCGCTCGTGCGGCCTTCTTCACTGCTCAAGCGCCCCATCGCTCAAGCGCCCCACCTTGACCGCTCGTGCGGCCCATTTTCTTTGCTCGTGCACTCTAGGCAGAATCAAAATTTCTGGGTCTAAGCCTCCACCGCTCGAGCGGCCTAGCTTACCGCTCGAGCGGCCCAGCCCCACACGTGCGGCCTAGGGCCCTACACATGCGGCCCAAGCCCAGCCACCCAAAAATTCTGCTTCGCTCTTGGCACTCCAGACTCACCCATCCATCCTCCGGAACAAGCGAAATTCAACACCGAACAGAAAAACACTAGAATTCCAATCTAGGGAACCATCCCAGTCATTTCAAATCCAACGAAGGCAAATGAAGAATGAAGCGAAGAAAGAAAGAAAGAGAAAGGAAAGGAACCCGGCCATCACAGTAACTGCAGTGTTCCCATCTTCAGTCTTTGGCTGTCTATTGCCTTGTTTTTGTTCTCCTTTCAAGGCATAGCAACATTTCTTTATGTGACCTTCTTGGTCACAATGGTAACACTTGAACTTCGGTCGGCTCGTACCTTCTTTGGATTTCCTTCTATCTTGAAATCTTCCTCTGATGTTGAATGTTGTTTGCATATTATAACCTTTGAATTTGATGTCCGAGGGGATGAATTTGTTTGCCCAAGGGGATGAATAAAGAAATAAACAATTGATGCCGAAATTATATTTGAACATTGTTGTTTTACGTCGGCTCGAGAGGAATTGACCCAAATATTAATAAGAAGTATCTTGTACCTGTTCAATGCCACTTCAACACAGATTTGGACCAAGTAGCTTTCCTCCACAGTCTCATGACAGTCCACGGCTTGTCTTGGAACCTCTTCGCATATTTGAGAATGTCTTCACCCTTTTGCTATTTTTCCTTACACAGGGTAAGTGTGGTCACTTTCTCGGCCACTTGAAAGAGTTTGGCGTGGAATTTGTTGACCATCTCCTCCCAACTTGGAACAGGGTTTGGGGCCAAGTTAACGTACTAACTATATGCTCGGTCGGTGAGGGACTTGGAGAATTCTCTCAGTCAGAGGACATGATTTGAACTATGAATCCCCAAAATCTCGATGAACCAAACAACATGTTCTCGAGCATTTCCTTGCTTGCCATTGAATTTGATGAACTTCGACACCGTGTACCTCTCCGGGTATGGATAACTCAACATCTTGACAGGGTATGGTGGCTTGACATCCGGATTGGGCAAAGAGAGTAAAGTCCTCTTGCCCCATTCGAGATCGAACATGGCATGCACATCTGCAAGGGTGAAAACTTGATGGTGGTATTCCCAAAACTTGGCTTGTAGACCCGAAGACTGAACGTGGAGCGACTTGGCCATTCGGGTGTTGAGAATTCATCATCAGTGAAGACACATGACGATATTGGCCATCGACACCTATGGACATGCCATTTGGTGATAGGGCATTGCATTGGGTCCCACAAAATTCATTGCATGCCACGGCTATACTGGGTTGCACTTGCAAACTTGGCGTCGGAGCCAAAGGAGACCCATTCGGTACATGAGTAGAATTTACAATCGGTGGAACAAAATTAGGCATGGATGGAGCACCATTTTGTAGAGAAATTTTTGTAGGCCTTCCTTGAACTTCCACAGCCGCTGGAACACCAATCATTGCGCCGGAAACTCCGCTGGACCATGGCTCAATCCTCTAGGTGTGTGATTTTGCGCTCTATGGGCCGCAAGTTGGCCATGACTTGTTCCTCCTAGCACTTGATTTTGCACACCATTTTGAGTAACTTCAAGGAGAATTTGGGGTGGGTCTTGATGATTTTAACCATTCCCAACATCACCATGAAGTTGTTGATACTTGCCGGCGCCAACTTGACCTCCATTTGTTGCTGGTGGTGCGAAATGCGAACCTATCACCAACATGGTGTGGGTGAGATTTTGAAGGTTGGTGAGAATCTCTTGTTGAGTGTGTTGGAGTCCTTGAATGGCTTCAAGGATGAGAGGTGAGTCTTGAACTTGAGTCCTTTTATCACCACCATTGAAAGAGCTTTGTTGATGAGTCTCATTATCTGCCATTTTTGCCGGAGTTGTGTGGGTTCTAGATCTCGTTGAGACCATTAACCAATTCGTCTCCCTAGTGAAGTCGCCAAATGTATGAGAGGGTTCAAGAACGTCGTTGGAAAATTCGAAGATCTTCGAAGATCCTTGAAGAAAAATTCGAATTCTCTAGAAGATGATGAGAGGCTTAGATTCTTCAATAGTCTCAACTAGGAACACAAAAGCAAAGAGATGACAGAGATAAGAGATTGAGTGAAGAAGAAGGCAAAATAGTTAGAGAGAATAATGGCAAGGCTCTCCTATGGATCTCCATTTTTCACTCTCAAGGCTGATAATGGAGAAGGGAAATTAGTTCTTTGCCAAGAGTTTTCTCTCCAAAATCCATCCCTTGTAAAGCTATGGGTGGGTGCTATTTATAGGCACCTCATGATGTAGGATGGAGCCCATGTGCAAGGCACATGGGGAATATTCTCTCTAACTACTTTGTCCGAGGAGGTGACTTCTCTGAGGATGAGGAAAACCCTTGAAGAGGAGATCAACCTCTCGGCGAACCCTTTTTCTTAGCCACACATAACCAATGATCCCCAATCATCCCTATAACAATCCCGATCTGTAATTAGCTACTAATCCATAATTAAGGATGTTAATTAAGTGGGTAAAGTAAATTATGTGTTTAGTATGTATTTTGCATGATCTTTGGCTTTTCATCTGTTACTTGTGGAAATATCTTTCTAGGATTTTGCTTTAATATGAAAATTGAAGCCTTATCGGCATCCGAAAATCGGAATTAGTTACATTAATATGTTATTTGGAATTTTTAGAATCATTTGGCAAATTTTATTAAAAATTGATTCAGATCGATTAATTAAGTTATGTTTGGATGGACCAAATGCCCTAATTAATGTATTAATACATCACAAGTATATAAGTTTCCTTATAAGCTCATTTGCGCGCAACAAACTTGATTCAAGTGGGAAAATCAGAGAATTTATTCTAGAGTGAGAATGAGACTCCATTTTAGAGAGAGAAAGTGTAGATTCAAAGTAGAAGTTGAGGATTTTGCTAGAGTAGCTCAGTTTGGCAAGGATCTTGTGTAATTGAAGGCTTTTGGTGAGCATCTAATCCATAATTCATGAAGAATTTGTGTCATAAATATGCATTCATGGAGTTGTTATCATCATTTGCATATATTTCTAATGAGTTTATCAAGAAAATGAAGAATTGGCTCATAATTCTTACATGCATGGAAGTAAGAGTGTTACATCATCATTTTGAATATAAGCCTTGTTATCATGTTGAGTTGAGACCATGAAATTAACATGCATGCATACTAGATCAAGCTTTGAAAGCAAATTCCATGTTTGATGAGTTTTGTAAAGAAGTTTTCATGCATGTTGGGTTTTGCCATATCAAGTTTAATTTTGATCATTCATTTAGAAATTATAAATAATTGGCTCATGCATGTCTGAATCATCACTTAATGCCTTTTAAATCATGTTTTGAGAAAGAGTTTTGTATATATGTGGAAGTCTAGAAGCTCAATTTTTCTATGAATATGGACTTTGAGGGAAAGAGTTTTTGAAACATACATGCATGGGAGTTTTGAACTCAATTTAGCTAAATCCATGAGTTTTGAGCTAAGGCTTTGTAAATGATCATATATTTGTGATTTAGAAAAGTTTTCCAAGTGTTTTGAACAAGCCATCCACAAATTTGCCATTGAATTTGCATTTGGAAACTCAAAGCCCTATTTTGGAAACCCAGAATTTTTGAAGGTCGCTCGAGCGGGGGATTTGCCGCTCGAGCAGACATTTTGTTCATCCAGTAGTTTTGCAGGCTATTACAGCCTGCTCGAGCGACCACTTGGACGCTTGAGCGAACCCTTTGCATATTATTGATCCGCTTGAGCGTGGAGGTTGTAGCTCAAGCGTATATTGAGACCAACCAGTATTTTCTCCAAGTTTGCAGACAGCTCGAGCGAAGGAAGTCTCGCTCGGGCGACCCCTCTCATGTTTGCATGTTTGCTCGAGTGAGAAAAGCTACGCTCGAGCGGGGACCTTATTTTCAGAAAATTTACCAAGTGTTTCCATTCATGTTTTGGCATCCTCATTGCATCTTAGGCATTCCTAAGCCTTAATTAAGCTATAGTGATGAGGTTTTGGAATAGAAACACACTAAGAAAAGAATGTACTAAGTTAAGAGATTACAAAAGTGTGTTTGGAACAATGTGTTAAGCAAGAAACCTATGTAATGAGAAAGCTAAGCTGTATTGGCCATGTGAATGTGTAATGATACGATATGTTTGCATTATGTACCTTGTGGTTGTAGGTCAAGCCTCGAGGATTGATTGGCCGTTTACGGGAACCACTGTGAGTAACATTTTTGTAAAGATATGTTAATATGAATTATGTTCCAAACGAGATATGATGAGTTATGATTTTTGAAATGATCATGTACGTAAACGAATGTCCTATGTTTGAAATTTATTATGGCATCCATAGATAGTCCCAAGTCATGGGGGACGGCATGTTAATGCGGGTCCACGACATATATGTGATTACGAGATCTCGTTAGCCACTTCATTGTGGTGATATGTGTTTAATCGGTGTCCGGAACCTATTACTCTAGTCGGAAGACGATATGTGATGTGTTCTATAGCATGTACCATTATTGTGTTCCGATACGAGAATGATAATGCTATGATCTGTTTTACGCTTATGACATGTTCGGATTTCGTTCACTGACCTCTTTACATTGATGTTATTCACTGGGCTTTAACTCACTGTGTGTATATATATGTATAGGTGAGCATTCTGGAGATTGAGCCTGAAGGCTTTTGTCTGGATCTGCGTTCTGTTGTCAGCCAACCATTGTGCCTCACGTGGAGGTTTCTGAAGTGTCACGTGTTTTAAGTTTTGTTGCTTCTGTATATGAGAGTTGTTTGTTTTTGTTGGCTGTACTTAAGACGCTATTATGTGTGTGGGTATAATGTATGAATGACTATTGAGTTTTAATTAGTCAGCACAGCTCATTGGAAAATCATATTTGTGTATTTGCTTCCGCTAGCTCCTTAATTTTGTTAATCAGTTTAGAGGCCTTTGGTAATTCAATGATTACTGGCCGGTTACGATGCTAAACCCATAGGGGCGGGTTTGGGTCGTGACAATCCCAAAGGGTCAGGGGTAGTCCCAGAGGACGTCTTGCCGTAGAAGGGTCAGGGGTAGTTCAAGAGAATGCCCTGCCGCAAATATTGGTGAGTCTCAGGGACCCCCTAGATCGTATCACCTCGACCCGGGTATAGGCTAGTTTAACCGAAGAGTGAATTTATCTCCACTCACCGTCCTTGGGATCGGGTCCTTTGTTCGGACTCCATTACACCCATGGTTCTGGTACGTAGATCCCGAAAAGCTCCGAGTCCGCAAGTGTTCTGGGACTCATTAATGGAGCGGCTTCTAGATTGCATCTGAATCCGTTCGAAGCCAAGTGCTTCGGATCTCTAGGTTCATGGATCCGAACCCTTTTGAGTCTGAGCCCGAGTAAGTCTCTAAGTTCGTGGATCCGAATCCTTTCGAGGCTTAGAGCGATTCAGCCCGTTTGATAGTGATAAAATTCAGGCCCACCAATCTTGGACTTGCGATAAATTCGGGCCCACCAACCTTCGACTATTGGGCCTAAATAATTTAGTGGGCTCAAATTAGCTCCTCTTACATTATCACTGACTAGTTTTTAGTGTTTTTCAAAAAATAGGTTCTGAGAACTATACTTGTTCTCTTGTTATGATAAACACGGGAAATTGTGTTAAATTCTTCCATTTTGTAGGTGTTTAGATAGTTGCTGTGAAGAATTTTGGAAGTGAGTCAGTTGCCAAAATAGCACTGCCACAGAGGGTGCCATATGGTTTTCATGCTACTTTCATATCATTAATGCCCAATCAACCTTAGCAGCTGCACTTTGTTTTGATGATTCACAAGCATCAATATTTGTCAAATATTGCCACCTGATCTTCAATCTTTGATCAAAGGAAAAGTAAAAGTGGTTATCCCATGTATGATATTTCTTTCTTTCTTTTATTTTTTGTTATTTCTTTTATGTGGGCTGTATTGTTCCAAAATTGTGCAATCTCTGTCCTGTTCTGTGGTAGTATCTAAATGCTCTTGATAAACATAATCCATGTGCATTGTTGATATGGGTTTTTTGCCAAGATTGTGAGGGTATCTCAATTAGCCCCTTTTTTGAGAATTTGCAAATCTTGATTCCTGAGCTTGCTGGAATGTTTTTATTTTATTTTATTTTTTATTACCGTTATATTTCTCCTAGGTCCTTAATTTGATGTTTGTGATTGGTTTAGTGTTTGAAAGAATATGAAATGGTAGTCAAAATTGGTCATATGTTATAGCTAGCTAGCTAGCTTTGGAAAATATTTCACTTCACACCTAAAATTTACTTTTTTATTTGGTAAATTACATTTGCATCAAAATAAACACAAAAATATACTATGATTATAAAATTAGCGCAGTTTGTTTGGACTTGAATTAACAATTAGTTACCGGAATCTATTTCCTTCCTGCTTGATGGGTTTGGAAAAATGTTTCCTGGGAGATAGCTCTAGTTGTTTTTCAACTTGCTCTGTTATGGCCTTTTCCATGTTATAGCTTAAATATTTGAGACATAGACAGCCTGAGGTGTCCATTTGGACATGGAGACATAGCTTTAGTTGTTTTCCAACCTACCCATTTTTCATTATTATTATTATTGTTGTTGTCGTTGTCATTGTTGTTGGGTTTATATTATTATTAGTGTTTCTAATTAAGACATGCAAAGAGATTCAAATAATAATCATCCTCTAAACAAGACATTCAAATGGGTATGTCAATTAGACCTATAAAACTGTAAAATACAATTTGCAAACATATAGAAAGGCCATGAATCTCAAGAACAGAGTTTCAAGAAACAATGGTAAAATATCAATATGAAATGCAACATGGCCTTCAACGCCAAAACCTTGCCAATTAGGAATGAGAACATGTTGCGACACAGAAAGTCACAGAACATATATAAAGGTAGGTGTGGGCCCCACACCCGCATATCTATTTTGTGACTTTTTTCTATAATTTATTTGTCTGTAGCAACATGGTGTTGTGTGGAGAGTCTCTAGAAAATTTAACCACACTAAGGTTGATAATGGTAATGAATATTGACAACAAGAACTAGAATAATCACAAATCTTTTTTTGATCGACTAGAATAATCGCAATTCGATATAGAGAATAGAGAGAAAATCAAACAAGATACCAAGATTTACGTGGTTCAGAGTAAGCTTACGTCCATGGGCAATCCCACAACACAAGCAATAATTTTCACTATAATAAAGAACGAATACTCAGAGCTACCATGGGTTATCACTTAATCTCTCACCAAAACTTACTTTGTATTTCAACAACGAACTAATATGAGATATACAACTTATATTTATAGTGCGAGAGCCTTTGGAGGTCTTAGAGACCAATTTGAGGTGTTTACAATCAATAAACCAACTTATATATCACAAAATCGGTGTCTCCTGCTCGAGCCCAAACCATCTCACTTGAACGCGAACAAAATGAAACATTTTGGAGTAGCCCTGCTCTAGCGCGCTTTGAGCCCACTCGAGCATGCTTCTTTTTCCAGTTCCCAATGTGTCCTTTGTTGCATAAAAAGGCTTTTACTCTAATGTTTCCGAGACTTGTACTCAACATTGTTTAGTCTTGCAAACCTTGTTGACGTATGTAGAATGCTCAAGTCCAACTCCAATACAACTTTTGAACTGGACTCTGTCGTAAGAGTACCAAACAAAATTTGCTTTCTCACAGGACTTGCCAATTTGGATCCATCTTTCAAGCAGTTTTTTTTTACCAAAACACTTGAATATGACTTTGCCAATTAATTATTAGGAAAAGACATCTAAAGAAGAAACAAGGAAATCAGACATGCATTACTAGCGTCTTCAGAGATATAAAAACCTGCCATCCATAGGAAGACCTTCAACAAGAACTTCATCTCATTGACAGTATTACACACAATCAAGATTTCCAAGATCATGGATGACAATAGGTGTGTTCACCTATCCATGAATCATTTACTATTGTTCATCGCAATTATTTTCTTGTTCTTCCATATTGAAGCCCAATACACGTCCACCAATCCCCATGTCCCCAAGGTACACGAATCGCGCGTTGCAACCATTTGTGGCATGCGCTCAATTATTTTCTCCATAACATTTCTCATAGTTGTCTATTCAAAGTTCTGCCACACAGCCATGCCCACACCTCACAGCAACGTTGGTGAACTTATGATCGGATCAAGGTCTAGATTTTCTGGGATTGATAAAGCAGTGATTGAATCACTCCCATTTTTCCGGTTTTCGTTTCTTAAGGGATCAAAACAAGGCCTAGAGTGTGTAGTCTGTTTATCAGAATTTGAGGATACCGAAGTTCTTCGGTTGTTGCCAAAGTGCAGGCATGCTTTTCACATGAATTGCATTGATAACTGGCTAGAAAGCCACTCTAGCTGTCCTCTTTGCCAGTACAAGTTTGATGAAGTGGAGCTCATGAATTGCACATATACAAATAGTCTTAGATACACCGGAAATCCTTCAAATCTATTAGAGGATCCAAATCTTGAGTTCTTTGTTCAAAGATCATCATCAAGATTCAACGTGGGAAGCAGTTTTCGAAAATTTGAAAAACCCAAGAAAGATCTTTTGGTTCAAGAAGGTGACATTCAAAAACTCTTCCATAAGTTCAAGCACAAGATCACTATTTGTGAAATTGTTTACAAGGGCAGTGGAGCGATCTCAACTCCTCAGACTTGACATTCTTGAATTCCGAGATGATTAGTATCATGTCCAGTGAGATATTCTATCCTTTGAATAATCTGACTAGTACTAGATTTAATCATGCGTTTTCCATGAATGAACATGTCATGAAGATTAAGGAGGACTTGGATATGAAGAGGTTGTATGAGTCTAAGTTTGGTAAGATGAATAATAGTAATTCATTTGCATTTTCAAGTTCAAGTTTTCCTTATACTTCTAACAGTGAAGGAAACCAAAATACAATTTCAAGACTATTGAGTCAAGGCGAGAAGACATCAATGTCGGAGATTACAAACCTTTCGAGGTTCAGAGAGTTCAGCGTAAGGAATAGGCGTGGGGAATCTGAGAGTTCAGAGAGAATGAGGGCGATTTGGCTGCCAATAGCGAGGCGAACAGTTCAATGGTTTGTAGGGAGAGAGAGAAGTTTAGAGGGATCAGAGAGTGAAAGACAACCATCATACATGTGTGAATTTGATGGAAATTTTTCCAATTTTTCTGAATGTTTTTTGTTGTTGAAGCTCTACAATTGATTGGTTATGCCTTTACAATTGCATGATTCAAGAAGTGTTTTTGAGATCACAGCCGTTACAGGAAATGATCTTCATATATATAAATTGTAGTGAAATGGCTTTGCCTTGCTACAAATTGTGGGTACAAGAGTCGAGCCTTGCCACGTGGTGTTGCCACGTGGTGTCGCCACAATGTAGCCATGACATTTCTTGGGTGGCTGCACCTCCATGACTTTGGCACCACGTGTCCACATTACATGACAACACATATGTGGCCCACTTTGTGTTGTGTCTCAGCACCTAGGTTCATCAAGCCAAGCCTAGTATACCACTCTCGGATTGCTCGCTTGTCCAATTCCAGAACCCAATCACCAAGACTAAAATGTTTTCCTCATGTTACTTAGGCTAGGAGCAGGGCCTGGTTACCCAACTCGGGACCACTAGCGGAAGCTAGAATTCAATGTTTCGTTTGGGCATTTGCTAAGCCCCCCTCTGGAGCGAAGCATGCTTGGACCAAGTTTAGAGAGATGGGGGGAGCTTGACCAAGACATGTGATACCTCAATTGTTATGGTGTGTATCCTTGCTCTTCTGGCATATGGAGCTCCTTACTATCACCCTCTCTATTTCATAAGGCTATCTTGGCCTTTTCCTCTCCCACTTCCGGTGTGTTTATCATCTTCTCAATAAGGACAACTTTCAGCCGGCTCCCCCACTACAACCCACAAAATTTTCCATCATATTGCCAAATGCAAAAGATGTCAAACTTATTCATCGTAGTCATTATCGGACTTTTGTTTTGTCTTTCAATGTTTGCACTCTCTTCAAAGTGTTTTGACTTGATAAAATACAAGGTCTGCACTAAAAGCTAAACATATGCGCTGATCAAAAAAAATAAAAATAAAAGCTAAACATATGCAGCCAAAAAAACCACCTTGTAAATGCTGGTTCTAGCAAGTTTTTTGAAAATGCTCCAAGCGGGAACCAAATGGTTCTAGTTCTGAGAATCTTACCCATCCATGGATTATACTTTTTATATTGTTACCAATGACATTGATACAAATTGTCAATTTCTACAAAATTACTACACTTAATTAAAATAATTATAAAAAGAACCGAGTAGAAGAATTAATAATAGTAGAGCTGTAATTCACATAACCAAACTTTAGACCACATGCGCCTTAAACATAACCCAACTTTAAGCATTTGTGCATCGTAATAGCCTTCTAGATTGTAATAAATACTTCATTTTGTTGTCATTTTTTTGGCTTGAATTTTGCTTTTAAGTCAGTGTTGTGCACTTCGGTTGACACTTCCAAGCAATGTTTTGAAAATTGGACCAGTGAGCGAACTAGAAAAGAGACTAGGTGGATGGGTTGCCGGTTCAACAGTCGGGTTAAAGCGGTCGAACCGTGACGTTATAATTAATATTATATAATTAAAAAATATAACTATAAATTATAAATAAATAAAAATATATATAAATACTCAAATAAAAATAAAAATTATTGCATAGTATTTATTAATAATATTTAATAAGGTCATAATTGATAAAAAAAAAAGTCACTTGTTTTAAAGAAATTAAATTTTTTAAACATTCCCTCCAATCAAATTGATTGAATGCTAGATTTAATTTTGGAGGGAAAAGAAATTTTCAACTCTCCCTCCAATCAATATTTTTCAAATAATTTGATTGAATCTCACATAGAATTTTATAGGTTTTCTTTGAAATATCATTTCTTATGAATAAGAATAGACTTTCATAATCTTCTCAAGCTTCCAATGAGACTCTTGAAATAAGAAATTTTATTCAAAATTTTAATATATATATATATATATATATATATAAGAAAGAAAGAAAAGAATAAAAAAAAAGGTTAAAAATAAATAAAAAGTGGGCCAACCCTCAAGACCCGATCCGGGTCACCGGTTTTGCCGGTTCGACCGCTGGGTCTTTCGACTTTTCATTTTCACACCGGTTTTGCTTTTACTCCAGTTTTAGGGAATAGACCGGATCAGAACAAGACCCGATTTTCGGTCTAGCTGGTCCGACCGACCGACCGACCGATCCAGTCCGGATCTCAAAACATTGCTTCCAAGGTCCCGGTTTGGTCTAGGTGTACTAGTTCAAGCGTTATGCTAGTGCGACACACGGCTGTTGCTTCTTCCGCAAGGCAGCGTGTGAGGTGTACCAAATACAAACTCATTAAATATTACATAAATAATTGAGGCTACACATAACAACAAAAAATATCAATTTATTGAGTTTTTTTGGTGCTTAGCTTCGAGTAGAAAATTATTTAATAATTAATTGACCCAAGTCTTGATTATACTATTAATACTACTAGGTGTGACAAACTTCAAAACTGATTTATATCGCTCAACAAATCTTTATATGCAATCTACCTTTGAACACGATCCCTTATCTTTTTGTTTTTTCTTTTTTGTTTTTTCCTTTCTTTGTCTTAAGTTGAATCAATAGACAAAGCAGAGTAAGGCAATTTATGAAATTTTGTTTATCATTTCTCGTGCCGCTTACTAATTTAATGGGTCTCACGATTTATGTCCCTTACAAATATAATGATAACATGTGATAAGCAAAATATAATAAAAAAGACAAATACTAACTAGTATTCCTAGGTCATTATTTAATGAAAAATGCCTTAGACCCCCAGCTGGGGGTGCTGGGGGGTCTTCTCCTATTGGCCCAAAAAATTGTTTTTTTTTTTTTTTTTTTGATTTTCGGCCATTACCAGCCCCCCACGTGGAGGTGGGGGTGCTGGGGGTGTCTCCTGCTGGGGGTCTCCAGCAGGACCGTTATTTAATATTAGGATTAGACTAAAAAAAGCCTTGAAAATTGGTGAAAAGGTTAAAAATAGTGATTTGATGCAACGCCCTCAAAATATTATATAATCCAAACATCTAACAGTTCTATGTACAAGGTAGATAAATCACATTTTCATGCATACATCAGAGTTAATATTACAAAGAGTATTTTATATAAGTTAAAAAGGTTTACAAAGATAATAGAATGCCATGCGGGCTTAAATCTTTCAAAGTTGTTACTTGGTTACACAAAAGAAGAGTTCTAACTCTTTTACAAGTAAAGCCCTCAGCTTGCATTTACATGTAACTAACAAAACAAATAACAAAGCAGAGTCTTCAACTCCTAAACCTCCCAAGCAAAGATCTTGGAGGCGGCACGTCTCCTGTACCTGAAAATGGTGTCCCAAGTAGGATGAGCCAAAGCCCAGTAGAGATATGCTAAACCCAATATGAGAAATCACTAAAACATTAACATTTGACAAATGATTAACACTTGTAAACCAACTCACACCCTTCCCATAGCCCAACAACATTTACATCCATGTTTCAATCCATTTTTTTTTTTTTTTTTTTTTTTTTTTTTTTTTTTTTCAATTCAATTCCTAAATACGGTTCATTATCTAACCAAACAATTTAAATGAGACTGCAACTCAGCTTATTAACACTTTCGTTATCCATAATTCAAAATGAGACTACAACTTATATAATTAACACTTCAATCATCACCAATTCATAATGAGACTACAACTCATGTTATTAACATTTCAATTGTCAACTTCATTCATGCACTTCAATTTATAAAGTTTTGGGACTTTCACCCCGAACACACCGGCTAACTTAATTATCTATGGAGTCCATCCCCTATCTTCTCCCAAACAATGGAGTACATCCCCTATCTCCTCCCAAACGAAGATACATATACAATGTATTGAAGCATATAATCACACGTATGGAGTACATCCCCTATCTCCTCCCAAACAAAGATACATATACAATGTATTAAAGCATATAAGCACATATGGAGTACATTCCCTATCTCCTCCCAAACAAAGATACATATACAATGTATTAAAGCTTATAATCATATACGGAGTACATCCCCTATCTCCTTCTAAACAAAGATACATATACAATGTATATGCCATGATCAATTAAGGCACATATTCAATGTGTTATTCCAACTGTCATATTTAATGACATATTTCGATTGATTAGTTTCAATTTACCTAATCATCATGCAGTTCTACAACAATCAAGACTATCCTCCACCGATAACCCAAAACAGTTATTTCTAAATAGATAAATGAATTTACCAAACAGATAAATTATCACATTTTCCATAGGTGAGTGATTTATCAAACCGACTACACCAACTAGTCCTAGTTCTATCCAATTTCATGATACTCAAATCAGTTTCATATTCCTCACAATTACCAAATTAATTATACAAATTAATTATTTAAATTCAATTAGGGCATTTCCCCCCTCCTTTTCTCAACATTGATCCTAAGACCGAATCTCACCTATCAAACCCACAAAACCTCATTTTCATGACCTCACATACATATGGAGCTTAAAAACACAAACCCCTCTTTTATATACCAAAAATCTCAAACCCTAACTTCCCAAATCACCAAATCTCAACATCTATACAAAATGACTAATATTTATGTTAAAACTCATAAGAAGGAGTAGATTATCCCTACCTCGAAGTTAGGAGCTTAAAGGAGAAGAAGGATGAAACTCAAGATGCTCCAAATCAACACTTTTTCAGATCAAAACGTAGCCCACGCAAAGCTCAAGCTTTTTAACAAAGGGAGCAGGGTAGAGACACTCTAAACCAAATGTATTTGTAGAGAGAAGGAGAATGTAGAGAGAGAGGGAGTCGGATCTAGGGTTTGGATGAAAGAAATGATAAAAAAATTGATGTAAAACACGCTGCTGTAAACTGATATATTCGATCCTCGCTTGAGCGAAGGAGTGGTCGCTCGAGCGACCAGACACAAAAGAACCTCGCTCGAGAGCAAGAAGCGTCGCTCGAGCGAAAAATGCGAAGCTTCAGGGCTGCAAGCCAGAAGCACGCTCGAGCGCAATAGTTCTTGCTCGAGCGAAGAAACACAAAACATAGAGCTCGCTCGCTCGAGCGACAAAAACCTCGCTCGAGCGAAGAATACTAACCCTCAGGTCCAATCCATACGCAGACGCACGTTCGAGCACAAGAGTGCTTGCTCGAGCGCAAGAACCTTCGCTCAAGCACAGAAACAAAAACCCAAAGCTCGCTCGAGCGCAAAAAGCCTCGCTCGAGCGAAGATGCCAAATTCTGGACATCAACCATTTTCTCCAACACTCAACCAACCTATTCCAATCTTACCCAACACATCCCAAAACTCAAATACAAAGAATTAAAGAATGGAAACAAGAATAAGACAACAACAACAACTACTAGACTCGAGTCCGAAATACAATACGTAATGAGGAAAATCGGGATCGCTATAACCTCCCCCCCTTAAAGAATTTCGTTCCCGAAATTAAATATATAAGTTTCAAAATTGCGATCTTTTCAATTCTCAACATGATTACAATACAACCTTTATTAACAAGATCCACTACCGATCATTTCATCCCTTCTAAAGAGAGCAACCTTACAAATATAGCTCAATATGCATTATTAACATGCATTCTTTTGAATTTTACTAATTCCAACACACATACTCTACAATTCCATAACATATGCAACGTTAAAAATATACTTTTATTTCTACAACACATTTAACATATACAATGTTAAATTAAACTTATTTCTTTGAAACATATGCAGCAATTTTCAATACTTCCATAATCCGAAACATATACAATGTTCTTAAAGTTTATCATAAAACAAAATTCTCAATATAGGCTCAAATATCCACAAATAGGTCCGGATATTTTTCTCGGACCTCCAATTCACGTTCCAAAGTGACCTCCTCACCCCGTGATGCTTCCACAACACCTTGATTAATGGGAAAGTCCTGCTTCACAAGACTCGATAACAATGATAACAGTACGACACATTCAACCACTACAGCGTTCTGAGACATCCACCACGTCTCGACTGCCGACAATACCCAAACCAGAATTGAGTGCGTAATATCCCAACATGGGAAACACGAAATCATTCGTACACAAGGCTTTCGTCCAACTTTCACAGAATGAGGACGCAAAACGAAACACGGGTAATGAATAACATTATGGCATGTTAATGCCCCAAAATTTCGAGTTCTTGCCAAAGACACAATATGTAACCAGCAACTCAGGCTAGGTTAAATCTAACTTCTCATAAGATACTTCGTCCAGGTTAAAGAAATTGTTTTATTTATTCCATTTGTTTCAAAGCACTCAGTTTTTCCCAAAAAGTGTTCAGACTTATACCGCCACCACTTAAACACGTCATTTACAACTGGCCACAGCCGAACTCAGAGATTTTTCAAATTATTTTCCCGAAAAATAAGGATCGCAAATTCATGTTTCGACCCAAAATCATTTTAGTTTATGAAGAGTACTCAATGTCCCTCCAGTGAATCACAACATAGCCATCCCACAAAACTCGCCACGCTCACGATGATGACACAATACCAAAAACAAAACTTTCATGATAGGAACCCTTATAAATTTTGAAATTTCCAACAACGTCACGACACAAAGGATGAAATTGCACACCCTGAATCACAAAATTGCGCGAAGCGCTCATAAGGTCAAAGTTCTCAACCGAACTTCCAAACCGATTACCACAACTCAAAAAAAAAAAAAAAAACTTCTAATTGTCCATGTGGAAGTTACATCCTACATCAAGACACCGTTTAATTACACAACCTCTCAGGTCTAATAGATTGCCCCGGATTCTTCAAAGTTAACCCACGACACCTTGATTTTCCTATTCGTCTCTCACACGTATGCCTACATGGCAAGCACATCTTCGTTTCACATTAGAGTCCTAATTGAACTTTTCAAATCAGGCATAATAACGCACACCCCCGTGCCTTACACTATACAAACAAGGACTGAACAAGTCGAAATAACTCTGACAGAGTGCCTCACTCACTTTACACAATTTTACTAATTCACTCGTGCTTCTACCATCCAAACTGGACGACAGACACCTACACCCAAGTGACCCAACTTTATCGAACATCAACCACTCGATTCCATCAGTAACCACACTATCGCCTTACCACGGCATTCTCCTGAGATTTCCCTAAGATCGATCCCCTTCTACACATCATCTAATAACAACATACGAACCACACACTACCATGTACCAAACTAGTAAAACCTCCTCATTCAGAAAATGTCCTCACACCAAGTTAACTAGCAAGGCTTACCACGCCACCACACCTATCATTATTATGTAACCGTCCGTACCAAACACATACAAACATAGCACCTTCATTCCTCAGTGACCTATAGGGTCCACTCTTTATTCCACATCCTATTTGTCACTCGTCTCGAGAGTACAAACAAGACTCTAAGTCTCCGTGCCAAACAACTAGCTATCACTACCACTGAGCCACTGCCTTGAACAAAACCCCGGCACAATCGCAAGTCGCTGACAAGGTTTCAAAGACTCACCATCCTAACTCTCCAGAAGAGTAAAAATCTTCACCCTCATCACTATTCTCCTAAACCTTCATCCACAAACACCATACCACTGTGACATTACTCACAGGTCACACCCTAGCCACGGGTTATACACCCAACCAACTCTACCGATAGCATCTCTTGACCTAACCAATATTGAGGTACACACCTATCGCATTCAAACATAGTAAAAGAATCCTGAAACTTAGAGAACATCCATTATACTATTGCCTGAGATATAACACCAGTTGCTCACAACACACCACTCCCCGATGCCAACAACCACAATCTTAATAAGGGACTAACACTCCCTCAAATAAAACAACCAATCAGAACTTATGTAGATTCGGCAACGTTACCTATCATGAAGGTACAAGGCTATTCCTAACGAAATTATGCGCTATGCCTTCGTAAAACATCATGTTAAATATACAAAACCTAGTGTTAATCGCACATTTCACATCCTCTCAAGGAGTGCTCGTGATAGTAGACCAAAATCTCTACCACGCACATAAGATCAAATAGGTAACACCCATGAAATTCTGCACACCCGACAAGTATAACTGTTCTCGCCCCATAGTAGTCTTGACCAGGATATGCATCTGTAGACACCCCATTTTTGACAATCCTCAAGACTTGGACGTCATCGTTTGAACACTCGATGATCATCCATATTGGTGTTTGTTTTGAGTTCCCGAAGGTCTCAGCTGCGCGCCTTGCCTTAGGATCTCTCAACTTGTCTGTTTTGTGCTTGGTTATGGACCAAGGACTTGTGGTTTTGCTTCTGAGGGAAAGGGGTGGCTTGTTGGCCATCCTTACAATCCATCGGCCAAGGCCATGTGCCATTGGCCATTTGTGTTGGCCGATCGGCACTCTTTTTGGTCGATCGGCCATATTTTCTAGCTGAGACCTTTCTACCTGCCTTTACAGATATTTTTGTGCCAGCTGTGATAGCTGGTGAGCACAATTCCCATCCTCCATACACTTGTATGGACAGATTGCATCAAGACTCAAGCTTGTTCAACAAGCTTGAGAATTGGAATTCTATAAGAAGGGAGGTCCCTCTCCCTTTCCAGAGGTTTTGAAATCTTGAGATACAAGTTCTATATCTCTCTCTCTCTATATATATTTTACCTCTCTCTCTCTCTCTCTCTCCTTTTGCTCTTGTTTGTGCTCAAAAGTGTAAAATCTTACACTATTGCACACAAACACCTACTAGAACACCATCCTTTGGTTGCTGAGGTCCTTAGGAGTTGGTTTTAGAGTTTTTGGAGTGGTTTCAGCTCAAAAAAGGTGCTGAAGTTGTGTTCTTGACGGTGTTCTTCAAGGGTGAGTAAACTATCTTTTAATCCCTTGTTTTGGCTTAAGCTTTTAGACCTATTTGTATGCTGATTTAAGCTTAACTTTCTACTGTAAAAAGTTCTAATTTTTCATGCTTGTGATGTTTGTTTAAGGTCACTTTTGTGTTGGGGGTAGTCTACCCCCTCTTAGGCCTTGTTTGGCCTTGTTTTGTGCCTTCCTTTTTGAGCTATTGGAACCACCTTGTTTGGGCCTTCTCACCAATGAAATTCAGAGGATTTTCAGTGATGGAAAGGTGGTTTTGAGGTCCCAAATAGGAGAGGGTCATCCCTTCTCCTAATGTCTTATATGCTTGCATTAATGGCCCATAATAGTAGTATGTTTGTTAAGCTAGTTTTGGCTCCATTTCAGCAAGTATTTGGTGTTATTTTTCCATGCTATACCTCTGTTTTAGGTTGGTTTAATAGCCTCTTGCATGCACCATGGACTTGTAGTGCAATCCTCTCTATTGCCTTAACATGCATCTTGTGTTTGGACCATCATTCTTGCATGTTTTGGCTCAACTCAAAGAAGCCTTCCCTCATGTTTTACCATGCTCGAGGTCTGATTTGTGTTGTCTTGATCATATATGTCATGCTTTGTATAGCCATGGTTTAATCTAGCTTGTTAGCTTTGGGTGTCCAAGTCACAAGCATGCATTACTTGGACCATTTTCATGATTTGGCATCATTTCATATGTGATTTCAGTCCATGTAATGTGATCATACACTTGCATCTTTCACTCGTTTGATGCTTTGTAAGTTTGGCTCTTTATGCTTCAAGAATGGGTCATTGTGCATGCCTCTATGCTTAAGCTTTTGGGATGCCATCTCAATGGGTTTTTTGGCTTATTTTGACATGCCATAACTTTAATTTTTATTGGTTAAATCATGTCATGTTTGGTTTTAATAGGTGAAGTGTAATATCCCTTTGTAGCCTTGCATGCTTTATGCTTTTGGTCCTTTGTTTCTAGCCTGTGTTGGCTAGGTTCAAGCATGCTTTTGGTCTTATCTTGACCAGCCTTGGGACTGTTTTGGTTGCCCTTGCCTCTTTGGGGCTTGCTTTGCATGGCCATGGCTTAATTCTCTTTGCTAATGTGACACCCCTGTTCCGTAGTATGTTAATTAGTCCTTAACATGATGTGATTATGTATTTTGATATGATTTTGTGTTCCACTATGTGAGAATATGTGGTTTGAAATTTTATCTGTTCACCGTAGGAATATCTGTTTGAGTAGTCTGTTTTGGAAATTTAATTGAGGGCCTTATCGGCCACGGAACCCGAAATTGACTACGCCATTGTGGTTGGCATAATTTTTAGGGCCTACGGTGAAATTTAATTGAAATTTGATTCTGGTCAATTTAAACTGATTAAATTGATAAATTAAGCACCCCATTACTTTATATTAAAATATTTGTTAGTGGGGCTTGTTGTATATTTGCATTGCACTCCCCTTTAGCTCTCTTAAAACTCAAAATCTGAGTTAGACAATTGAGAGGGAGAGAGAGGCCGGCCATGGAGAGAAAAAGGGAGAGATTTGTGTAATTTGGGCTCAAGACTTGGGAATTTGAAGATCTAGCTCAAGATTTGGCTAGAGCTTGAGTGTTGAAGCTCTTAGGTAAGTGATTTCATGAAATCTTACTTGTAATCTGTAAGTTCAAGGGTTGTTTGTGATCAAGAACATGTAATGAGTCGATTTTGTTGAGATTGAAGTCTTAGAACTCATGCATGTAAGAAATTACTTTGAATTTGCATGTTTGAGCTTGAAACACATGATTCATGTGGAGTTTTGGGTAAAGCTCATGTTGTAGTCACCATTTGTACCATCTAAGTTGAGAATGATGAGCATCTCCCACATGCATGTACAAATCATGGGAGTATAAGTCTTGAATGTTTGAATTTGAGCATGTTGATGATGGGTTTGAGACAATTTGGGACATGCATGTAGATAATTCATGTAATTGAGCTTCCTAATGTTGTAATCTGCATTAGTAGCATGTTAGCATGTGTAAATGTGTAATTTGAACCATTGCATGCAAGAAATGTAGATGGAAAACTGATTTGGAGCTCAAGAACACGATCTGGGAAACCCAGATTTTTGAGGTCCGCTCGAGCGGGGTAATGGCCGCTCGAGCGGGAAAATCGTGCTCCCAGCATTTTTGCAGAGTTGGATGCCCGCTCGAGCGGGACATTTCACGCTCGAGCGTGGATCTTTGTAGACGGACCTTCAGCTCGAGCGCATCTTTTGTGCAACCAGTACCTTGCAGGCCTTAAGGGTCCGCTCGAGCGGAGAAGCTTACGCTCGAGCGGGGACCCTGTTTCCTGGAATTTCGTTCATACATTCTGTGATTCGTTTTCCGTTCTCTTTCACTTGTAAGCACTCTTAGGCATGTGTTAAGCATTGTAAATGAGTTAATGAGATAAGAACAAAGCCTAAAGAGGAACATGTGAATTAAAGAACGGATTGAACTGTCAGTGACCCTTTTGTATTCATGAAATGTGTAGGGTCAAGCTCCAGGGCGCATCCACAAGCCGATCACTGTGAGTAATATCAATATTTGAAAACTTGTCGATGTCCAATTGTTATTCCCCTATAAATATTATGAGTTGTTAATTGGGATTGTGGACATAAGTTTGACATGAATGAATGGGCCAAAGGCCGTTTGACATGAATGAATGGGCCAAAGGCCGTTTGACATGAATGAATGGGCCAAAGGCCGTTTGACATGAATGAATGGGCCAAAGGCCGTTTGACATGAATGAATGGGCCAAAGGCCGTTTGACATGAATGAATGGGCCAAAGGCCGTTTGACATGAATGAATGGGCCAAAGGCTGTTTGACATGAATGAATGGGCCAAAGGCCGTTTGACATGAATGAATGGGCCAAAGGCCGTTTGACATGAATGAATGGGCCAAAGGCCGTCTGACATGAATGAATGGGCCGAAGGCCGTTTTGCCATGAATGGAAACCCGGATGGGCCAAAGGCCAGAATGTTTGGAACTACAGTTACTTGACTTGCATTTCGTATAGTTATATATATATTTTGCTGTTAAACAGAAGTATGAATTGGGCCCAAGGCCGTTTGGAGCATGTTGTTCTACATATTGTTATGTAACTGTTATATTTGATATTATTCACTGGGCTATCGCTCACGCTCATTCATGTATTTGTAGGTGAGCCAAGGGAAGTCCAAACCCAGCCCCAGTGAAGTCTGCTAGGAACAACAGGAGTTTCGGGAGAGTCAGCCTTGTGCCTCGCGCATGAGACCATCCTTGCCCTTTTACTATGTACCTATGTTTTGTCTTGTTGGCAAGGACCTAGTGCATGTCTGTACATAGTCTGTTATAGGTTGACTCGTTTTGGACGATCCTGTCTGTAATGAATTTTGTGAAACTGTACTTTTGATGTGAGTTATTAACGTATCTGAGTATGGTTTGTTTGATGTGCATATAAGCACGGCTCTATGGACAAAGTTTTTAATTTTGCTTCCGTTTGGCCCCCATTAACTCTGTTAGAATACGTTTAGAACAGTTTGAGGCCGTAGGTAATCTCATGATTACTGGCCGGTTACGTCCTTAACCCACGGGGGCGGGTTCGGGTCGTGACAGAGTGGTATCAGAGCACGAGTTAATAACTCACACACTTGTCCAAAAGGAGCAATAAGCGTCTAGATAAGATCTAGGATGCATTCATGTGATAAATACGAGTTTGGAAGCATTGATTATATGCTTAAATGTTTTGTTATGAATAATTATATGTGTAAGTTGTGAACTACTTGCATTACGAATTATCTGGAAATATGTGCTCCTTAGTGTATGTGTACTTGTGTACCTTTGTTATGGAATATAATGCAAGTTTAATTAGATGGTGAGAACCAGAGGTGATGAGTTAGAGGAATCCTCTGCTGCCAGACTGGACAGAATGGAAAGACTGATTCAGGAAATGGCAGAAGCTTTGAGACAGCAACAGGAGTGGCAACAACAGTGGCAGCAACCACATCCGCCACCTCCACCTCCGGCACCACCTGTGCCAGATAATCAAAATGATGATCGGATAATCGCCCTCACCAAGGAATTCAAGAAAATGAAACCACCACAGTTCCATGGTGGACTAGATCCCTTAAAAGCCGAAGCTTGGGTACTTGGGATTGAAAAACTGTTTGAGGTGTTTCCGTGCTCGGATACACAGAAAGTGCTTCTAGCCACCTTTATGCTAGAGGATGAAGCGAGAAGATGGTGGATGTTGATGAGGGAAAACCACAGAGATATTGATTGGGCGAAATTTTTGGAAATCTTCTATGACAAGTACTTCCCGCAGTGTGTCCGGGACAGGAAAGTGGCAGAGTTCATGGAACTCAAACAAGACAGTATGACTGTAGCTGAGTATGAGGCCAAATTTACTGAGTTGGCCAGGTTTGCACCACACGTAATTGACACTGATTATAAGAAGGCAAGGCATTTTGAAGGTGGGCTCCGAAGTGACATCCTAGAGCGGGTGAATGTCCTGAAATTGGAGACCTACATTGGGGTGCTTGACCGGGCCATCATATCAGAGGCTAATATAGCTAGACAAGCTAAGCCAACAACCGAATGGAGAGGCAACAAAAGACAAGGCTTCTTTTTGAAGAAGAAATTTCTGAAAAAGCAAAACACGGGCTCCTCAACTACCTCAAGTTCTTCCCGAGACACGACTCCCATGTGCAACACTTGTAGCAAAAGGCACCGTGGAGTTTGTTACCGTGCATCGGGAGCCTGTTTTAAGTGTGGGAAACAAGGGCATATAGCCCGAGATTGTAATCAGAATAGTGGGAAGATAGCTGCTAGCTCCACTGCATCGATCCCGAAGCCGGGAAACACTTTGAGATCTGCTACTACTGGGGATACAGTGAGACAAGGGAGAGTCTTTGCACTCGTTCCGGGTGATACACGGAATGCCAATGCCGTTGTCTCAGGTACTATCTCGATATGTAATCAGGATGCTTTTGTGTTAATTGATTCTGGATCAACGCATTCATTTGTGACATATGCATTTGCATCTAGACTGAAAAGACCCCTAGAATTGTTGCCATATTTGTTATGTGTGTCTGCTCCATCGGGGGAATCTGTGTTATGTGACTATATATATCGGTTTTGTGACATGCATATCGAGGATGCTACCCTGTATGTAGATTTGTTGCCCTTAAACTTTAGACACTTTGATGTAATTTTGGGCATGGATTGGTTGACCAAATATTGTGCCACTATAGATTGTGTGACAAAGAGGGTGGTATTTAAACCACCAGAACAGAAAGAAATTGTGTTTGTGGGAAATGGGGTAGTGCCCCCACCATATTTGATATCTGCAATGAAAGCATGTAAATTGATCAGGAAGGGATGCCAGGGTTATTTGTGTTATGTATTGACTGAACAATCCGTGAATGTTGAATTGAATGATATTCCCATCGTTAGAGAATTCCCAGATGTGTTTCCAAATGAATTACCAGGGGAGTTGGTAGACAGGGAGATAGAGTTTACTATTGAAACTGTGCCAGGCACCCAACCTATTTCTAAAACTCCCTACAGGATGGCTACAGCCGAAATGAAAGAATTAAAAGAACAGTTGCAAGACCTTCTTGATAAAGGGTTTATCCGGCCCAGTACTTCGCCTTGGGGCGCACCAGTGTTATTTGTAAAGAAAAAGGATGGTACCTTACGCCTATGTATTGATTACCGGGAATTGAACAAGGTAACGATAAAGAATAAATATCCCTTACCCCGTATTGATGACTTATTTGACCAGTTGCAGGGATCACAGGTGTTTTCTAAGATTGATTTGAGATCCGGGTATCATCAGCTGAAGGTTAAGGCAGAAGATGTTGAGAAAACCGCATTCAGAACGAGGTATGGTCATTTTGAGTTTCTTGTTATGCCATTTGGAGTGACTAATGCTCCGGCAGCATTTATGGACTTAATGAATAGAATTTTTAAAACCTACCTTGATGAGTTTGTTGTTGTCTTCATCGATGATATTTTAATATACTCTAAAGATAGACTTGAACACGAACATCATTTGAGGACTGTTTTACAAATACTTCGGGAAAGAAAACTATTTGCTAAGTTAAAGAAATGTGAATTTTGGCTGGATGAGGTTATTTTCTTAGGGCACGTGGTCAACAAGGAAGGAATTTCAGTGGACCCGCAGAAAATAGAAGCAATTGTGAATTGGCCTACACCAACTAATGTGACAGAAGTTCGCAGTTTCATGGGCTTAGCTGGGTACTACAGAAGGTTTGTAAAGGACTTTTCGAAATTAGTTGTGCCTCTTACCCAATTGACACGTAAAGGACAACCATTTGGGTGGAATAGTGAAAGAGAATCAGCCTTTCATGAATTGAAGACAAGATTGACCACTGCACCAATTTTGACACTACCTTCAGGTACGGAAAATTTTGTGATTTTCAGTGACGCATCTTATAAGGGTTTGGGTTGTGTGTTAATGCAGAACGGAAAGGTTATTGCATACGCCTCCCGACAGTTGAGGCCACATGAGAAGAATTATCCAACACATGACCTAGAATTGGCCGCAGTTGTTTTTGCTTTGAAAATCTGGCGGCATTATTTGTATGGGGCAAAGTGTGAAGTCTACACAGATCATAAAAGCCTAAAATACTTCTTCACGCAGAAAGAGTTGAATATGCGTCAGAGAAGATGGCTGGAATTGATAAAAGATTACGACCTAGAAATTCAGTATCACCCCGGAAAAGCTAATACAGTGGCTGATGCCTTGAGCAGGAAATCAACAGGGAGTATGGCTTGCTTGCTTACTGAACAAAGGGAGATTTTGCAAGACTTTGAAAAGTCTGAAATTGAAGTGGTAGTGTGCGAACAGGGCGGATTGATAGCCGCTATTACAGCCGAGCCGGCAATTGTTGATGAAATCAAGCAAAAACAGAAAAAGGATGAGTTCCTCAGAAAGGTAATTGATGAATTCGAAGTCAGCCCAAAAGCAGAGTTCAGTATCGAGAATGGAATGTTGAAATTTCGAAACCGAATATGTGTTCCAGTTATTCCGGAGCTAAAGAAGAGGGTCTTAGATGAAGCCCACAGATCCGTATTTGCCATGCATCCGGGTAACAATAAAATGTATCGGGATTTGAAACAAACCTATTGGTGGCCTAAAATGAAGAAAGAGATTGCAGAACATGTGTCCAAGTGCCTTCAGTGTCAGCAAGTTAAGGCTGAACATCAGAAACCAGGCGGTCTACTTCAACCTCTCCCCATTCCTGAGTGGAAGTGGGAACATGTGACCATGGATTTCGTTGTTGGCCTACCTCGGACTTCCCGCGGTATGGATTCTGTTTGGGTTGTAGTTGATAGACTGACTAAATCTGCACATTTTCTGCCTGTCAAAACTACATTTACTGCTTACAGGTTGGCTACTATTTATGTTGATGAAATTGTCCGCTTACATGGAGTTCCAGTAACCATTGTGTCGGATAGAGATCCGAAGTTTGTATCTAGATTGTGGAAGAGTTTGCAGGAAGCTATGGGAACAGAACTAAGGTTCAGTACTGCATTCCACCCACAGACAGATGGGCAGTCAGAACGAACAATACAGACTTTGGAAGATATGCTTCGCATGTGTGCTTTGGATTTTCAGGGGAGTTGGGAAGATTACCTGCCACTTGCAGAATTTGCCTATAATAATAGCTTCCACTCCAGCATCGGTATGGCACCATACGAGGCTTTGTATGGTAGGAGGTGTAGATCACCTATTTGTTGGACAGAGGTCGGGGACAGAGCTTTGCTCGGGCCTGAAATTGTACAAGACACCTCTGACAAGATCAAGACTATTCGGCAAAGGCTCAAAACAGCTCAAGACCGACAGAAGAGTTATGCAGATGTCCGGAGAAGACCTCTTGAGTATGAGGTCGGCGACCATGTGTTCATCCGTGTTTCTCCAATGAAAGGCCAAGTCAGGTTTGGGAAAAAGGGCAAGTTGACGCCCCGTTATATTGGGCCGTTTCAAATTTTGGAGAAACTTGGTCCAGTTGCTTATAGAGTTGCTTTGCCACCGGGATTTGAGCAAATCCACAATGTGTTTCACGTGTCAATGTTGAGGGGTTACCTCCGAGACCCGTTGCATGTGATTGATTATCACCGGATTGCTATTGACGAAAATATGGAATATGCCGAATGGCCGGAAAGAATTGTTGACCGACAAGTGAAAGAATTGAGAAACAAATCCATTCCAATGGTGAAAGTGGAATGGAAGGAACACTATGGGACAGATGCTACATGGGAAAAAGAGGAGGAAATGCGTCTACGCTATCCACATTTGTTTCCCGACGAAGGTAAGTTAAGTTTGGAGGACCAAACTTCCTAAAGGGGGGAAGACTGTGACACCCCTGTTCCGTAGTATGTTAATTAGTCCTTAACATGATGTGATTATGTATTTTGATATGATTTTGTGTTCCACTATGTGAGAATATGTGGTTTGAAATTTTATCTGTTCACCGTAGGAATATCTGTTTGAGTAGTCTGTTTTGGAAATTTAATTGAGGGCCTTATCGGCCACGGAACCCGAAATTGACTACGCCATTGTGGTTGGCATAATTTTTAGGGCCTACGGTGAAATTTAATTGAAATTTGATTCTGGTCAATTTAAACTGATTAAATTGATAAATTAAGCACCCCATTACTTTATATTAAAATATTTGTTAGTGGGGCTTGTTGTATATTTGCATTGCACTCCCCTTTAGCTCTCTTAAAACTCAAAATCTGAGTTAGACAATTGAGAGGGAGAGAGAGGCCGGCCATGGAGAGAAAAAGGGAGAGATTTGTGTAATTTGGGCTCAAGACTTGGGAATTTGAAGATCTAGCTCAAGATTTGGCTAGAGCTTGAGTGTTGAAGCTCTTAGGTAAGTGATTTCATGAAATCTTACTTGTAATCTGTAAGTTCAAGGGTTGTTTGTGATCAAGAACATGTAATGAGTCGATTTTGTTGAGATTGAAGTCTTAGAACTCATGCATGTAAGAAATTACTTTGAATTTGCATGTTTGAGCTTGAAACACATGATTCATGTGGAGTTTTGGGTAAAGCTCATGTTGTAGTCACCATTTGTACCATCTAAGTTGAGAATGATGAGCATCTCCCACATGCATGTACAAATCATGGGAGTATAAGTCTTGAATGTTTGAATTTGAGCATGTTGATGATGGGTTTGAGACAATTTGGGACATGCATGTAGATAATTCATGTAATTGAGCTTCCTAATGTTGTAATCTGCATTAGTAGCATGTTAGCATGTGTAAATGTGTAATTTGAACCATTGCATGCAAGAAATGTAGATGGAAAACTGATTTGGAGCTCAAGAACACGATCTGGGAAACCCAGATTTTTGAGGTCCGCTCGAGCGGGGTAATGGCCGCTCGAGCGGGAAAATCGTGCTCCCAGCATTTTTGCAGAGTTGGATGCCCGCTCGAGCGGGACATTTCACGCTCGAGCGTGGATCTTTGTAGACGGACCTTCAGCTCGAGCGCATCTTTTGTGCAACCAGTGCCTTGCAGGCCTTAAGGGTCCGCTCGAGCGGAGAAGCTTACGCTCGAGCGGGGACCCTGTTTCCTGGAATTTCGTTCATACATTCTGTGATTCGTTTTCCGTTCTCTTTCACTTGTAAGCACTCTTAGGCATGTGTTAAGCATTGTAAATGAGTTAATGAGATAAGAACAAAGCCTAAAGAGGAACATGTGAATTAAAGAACGGATTGAACTGTCAGTGACCCTTTTGTATTCATGAAATGTGTAGGGTCAAGCTCCAGGGCGCATCCACAAGCCGATCACTGTGAGTAATATCAATATTTGAAAACTTGTCGATGTCCAATTGTTATTCCCCTATAAATATTATGAGTTGTTAATTGGGATTGTGGACATAAGTTTGACATGAATGAATGGGCCAAAGGCCGTTTGACATGAATGAATGGGCCAAAGGCCGTTTGACATGAATGAATGGGCCAAAGGCCGTTTGACATGAATGAATGGGCCAAAGGCCGTTTGACATGAATGAATGGGCCAAAGGCCGTTTGACATGAATGAATGGGCCAAAGGCCGTTTGACATGAATGAATGGGCCAAAGGCCGTTTGACATGAATGAATGGGCCAAAGGCCGTTTGACATGAATGAATGGGCCAAAGGCCGTCTGACATGAATGAATGGGCCGAAGGCCGTTTTGCCATGAATGGAAACCCGGATGGGCCAAAGGCCAGAATGTTTGGAACTACAGTTACTTGACTTGCATTTCGTATAGTTATATATATATTTTGCTGTTAAACAGAAGTATGAATTGGGCCCAAGGCCGTTTGGAGCATGTTGTTCTACATATTGTTATGTAACTGTTATATTTGATATTATTCACTGGGCTATCGCTCACGCTCATTCATGTATTTGTAGGTGAGCCAAGGGAAGTCCAAACCCAGCCCCAGTGAAGTCTGCTAGGAACAACAGGAGTTTCGGGAGAGTCAGCCTTGTGCCTCGCGCATGAGACCATCCTTGCCCTTTTACTATGTACCTATGTTTTGTCTTGTTGGCAAGGACCTAGTGCATGTCTGTACATAGTCTGTTATAGGTTGACTCGTTTTGGACGATCCTGTCTGTAATGAATTTTGTGAAACTGTACTTTTGATGTGAGTTATTAACGTATCTGAGTATGGTTTGTTTGATGTGCATATAAGCACGGCTCTATGGACAAAGTTTTTAATTTTGCTTCCGTTTGGCCCCCATTAACTCTGTTAGAATACGTTTAGAACAGTTTGAGGCCGTAGGTAATCTCATGATTACTGGCCGGTTACGTCCTTAACCCACGGGGGCGGGTTCGGGTCGTGACAGATAATTTCGAGTTTTGAGCTTTCTTGCATGCTATGCTTGTCTTGTTGGTGTGATTTGGCATCATTCCTAACATGATTTTAGGGCCTATAGTGTTTTCACACTCGCATGCTTTTCACTCTTTAAGTGCTCTTGAGAGCTGTCCTCTTTATGCCTTAGTTCTTGGGCCAATTAGCATGCATGCTTGTCTTGCATTTCACGTCACCATTTCATCATTTTGGCCACTGATTTGGGCATGGCTGAGGCCTGTCCATTTTGGTTTAAGTCTATTTTTGCATGCTGTAGCATGCTTGTCCATCTTTGCATGTTGTTGCGTGCTTGCTCCGTTTTGTTGTTATTCCATGCTTGGTACATTGCATGTTTGCATGTCTAGGTTGCATTGCATTTTTCATGCATGGTAAATTGCATGTTGTTGCATGCTAGTTGCATTACATAACATTGTTGCATACTTGTTGTATGTCATGTTGTTTGCATGTTGTTACATTGCATTATGCTTGTGTGCTTGGGTTGCATTGTGTTTTGCATGCTTGTTGCATTGCATTGTGTGTGCATGCCTTGCCTCTTGATCAAACATGATAGAGGTTAAGGCACTTATGTGTTTTTGTGCATTTCATTCCATATTGATTTGTGCAACTTGGCCTCTTTGGCCATCATGCATCGAAATACGTGATTGATGGCTTGAGAACCGAGTATGTAGACACCCTATTTTTGACCGTCCTCAAGACTTGGACGTCACCATTGGAACACTTGGTGATTACCCTTGTTTGTGTTTGTCTTGAGTTCCCGGAGGTTTCGGTTGCGCGCCTTGCCTCAGGATCTCTCGACTCGACTGTGTTGTGTCTGGTTTTGCACCAAACACTTGGGTTTTGCCTTGGAGGGGCAGGGAATGCCTTGTGAGGCATCCCCACACATCACCGGCCATGGCTTGAGGCCACCGGCCAGTGATTTTGTGCCATCGGCAATATATATTGACGGTCGGCACTCTTTGTTGCCGGTCGGCCATTTATTTTTCCAAAATGGAAATTTTGAATGGTCGATCACTGTTCATCTACTTTTGGTAGATATTTTGTGCCAGCTGTGATAGTTGGCACTCACCTTTTCTCCCCTCCATACGCGTGTATGGAGGGATCTCTCTCTTGACAAGCTTATTTGACAAGCTTTACAAGAGAGAGCTCTATAAGAGAGAGTCTCCTCTCTTGGTTTTAGGATTAGACAACATTTTTAGAGAGCTTTGATATTAGGGTTAGGAATTTGTATCTATTCCATCTCTATATTTCCCTCTCTTGTTAGTTTAGTGTGTGTTTGGTCTTACTTTTGCACACAAACAACCACCATTACACCTTTTCTTGGTTATTAAGGGCCAAAGGAGTGTTCTTGGAGTTCTTGAAGCTGATTTCAACCTAAAGAAGCTACTGGAGCTCCATTGTTGAAGAGAGTCTTCAAGGGTAAGAAGCTTGCTCCTTTTTACCCCTTTCTTGCATTTTATTTTCCCCTACCTTACAACTATTTTTGTGTTTAGTATATAACATAAAAAAGTTTTGTTTTTAGGCCCTCTAAATAGTTTGTTTAGAGTGTTTTGTGATTTGAGGTTGTTTGGCCCCTCTTAAGCCTTGTAACGCTCCATTTCGTGCCACTTTGAGTGAGCTCCGAGACCTTGGTGTTTGGGCCTCCTCACCACTGAAATCTTGAGGGATTTTAGAGGTGAGGATGGTGCCTTGAGGCCCCAAGAAGGAGAGGGCCACCCCCTCTCCTTGTTGTCCTTGAAAAGGACCATTTTTTGGCCTCTTGAGGGAGCACCATGTTTAGGTTCATGTTGACCATGCCTTAGCTGATTTTTGTGCATATTATGTCATGATATGCCTCTGTTTTTAGTTGGTTTTGGTACACAATGCTTGCTTAGCATACATGCCTTGTAATGCCATGATTTGCCTCAACATGTGCCTAGCATTTAGACTACCATGCTCATGTGTTTTGGCCTAGCTTTGTGAAGCTTTTATGCTTGTTTTAGTATGCTAAGGGACTGTTTTTGGTCATTTGGGTCATCCATGCTTTGCTTTGTATAGCTACCATGCAAACTCTCTTGTATGCCTTAAGCTTTGGCCTTTCTAGCATGCCATCCTTGCTTTGTTTCAATGGTTTGGAACCACTTGACATGTTATTTTAGACCTCATGATGTGCCCATGTGCTTGCATTTGATCCCCCTTCAATGTGTTTAAAGGTTGTTGCCTTATGCCCCTTGTTTAGGCCTTGGAGTATGCTTGCATTTTAGACCACTTAGATGCCATCTAAGTACATCCTTGGCTTTGTTTAGGTCTGCATTAGACCTATTTTAAGTCCCTTTGGCCTTGTGAGGCTTGGTTGACCTAGCCTTGGTTTACCTCTCCTTTGGCTTGCCTTAAGTCTTGGACCATTGTTGCATGTTTTGATTGTTTTGTTTAGTTGGTTTGGCACCATCCTTAACATGATTTTCAGAGCTTGGTATGTTTGCCATATGTCCATGTTTATCTTCTTTTAAGTGTGCTTAAAAGTTGTCCTTTGATGCTTAAGCGTTAGGCCTTAACATGTGCATGTGTGTATGTGTGTTTGGTCCCATATTCTTAAGCTTTTGGCCACTGTTTTGGACCTAACTTAGAGCTGTCCAATTAGTGTGAGTCCATCCCTTGCATGCCATTCAAGTGTTGTTACATCATCCCATGTTTGCATGCTTTGGTTGCACATGTTACATGCTTGAAATCACTTGCATTCGCCTTGCATTCCATTGGTCAAGTTGCTAGCATGTTACGTGATTGGATTACATCTTGCATGCTCTAGTGGTTTGCATAATTGTGGCATGCTTGTTTGCTTTGTTGCTTAGTTTGTGTACGTAATGTGCATTGCATGTTTGTATGCTCTCTTTTATGCCATGTTGCATATTAGCTAACATGCTTAGGTTGCATCGCATTGAACATGCATGCCTTGCCTCTTGAAGTCAAGTGATAGAGGTTGGGCCTTTATGTGCTTATTTGGTTTGCATTTCATTTGACATGAAAATGCACAACTTGGTCTCTTGGGCCATCACGCATTGAAATGCGCGATTGATGGTCCGAGAACCAAGGACCATGCCCCTTTGAGTCATACACATGATAAGGGATAGGATTGGTACGTACATTGCTTGAATTGCATTGCCATGCTATGCCTTGCCCTCTGCTGCTGTCAAACAGATTCTGCAGGAACTTTTTGCCGATCGACTGCACAGAGTGCCGACCGGCAATCAATCTATGGCCGATGGATTCATTTTTGGCCGATCGACACCAAATCACAGCCGATGATGATTCCCTCCAGCCGGTGGCATCCCCCAATGTCCAGGGAAGCAAGTCTGAGACTTTGGAAGTTTTCAGAGGGGCAGAGCAGGGAAAACAGAGGCAGCTTGCGCATGGCAGTGGACTTCCGAGCAAGACCCGAGCACGCGTGCATTGAGCCCTCTTCCCGAGGCCCTTTTTCTTGCTTTTCTAAGCTTAGTTAATATGTTAATTAATTAGGTAATTTGTAATAATTAATTAGCTTGCGAGTTAGTTAATTTGTACTATTCTTTCGGTCCCTCCGAGCGAGGGCAAATTTGTAATAAGTGTGGGTGAGTGTGTGCATGTCTTTCAACCCCCACTTCTTTCTCCCTTTTACTTACCTGCTTTGATGTTTAGTAATAGGACATGTTTAATTTAGCATACCTTATGCTATGCATGCGTGCATCATTCATCAGTATTGCATGCACCGGGCTCGGCGCATCATGCTAACTGCACTAGTATTTCGAATCTAACTTGAATACATGCTACTTGTGCATTTTCACATGTCATTCATAGACTAGCCGAGCCTACTCTAGTGACATTCCGTATGCGTTGCATTAGACATTTAAACGTGGACTTGGATCATGCATTGATTGCTAACGAGTTCTTTGTTTTGGCACAAAGTACGATGTAAGTATTTATGCTCTAGCATCCTTGCATGCGTGTGAGTGTTGCCATGATAGCATGATTACCATGAGGCTAGCTGCTTATGTGATATAACTGCTTGAATGCCTCTGGGTGAAGGTTGGATTGTCTGAGTTGGAATGACTCATTGAAATCCGTGTTTTAGCCAACTTGCGAGTAGCAAATTCCAAAACAATTTTCCAAAACAATCGGATATGCAATGCTTATTCCCAAATTAGGCAATCTAGTCTATACTTGTTTGCTGTGCGCATAACATAGTAATTCTAGGCTAATAACCGGAATAAGAACACATAACGTTTCCAAAAAACGGATATCATGGTTAGTAGAGGCCGATCTTCGGATCGGGCGAGAGGGGGTGCTCATAGCTGACCTTCCCCAATCGTACCCAAGTTCCCCAATCGTACCCAAGTTCCCGAGCCGAGGCAACTTTGGTGAAGACAGACACCTGGCCTTTGGCACCGAGTCAAGGTTTCCTAAATTCCCCCCAAAATAAAATATTTAGGTAGCGACTCTGTATCTGGCAAAGCAGTCCATGTTTGGCACTTCTTTTCAAAAATCTGTTTCTCACAACGATTTGCCGGATTTAGACTCTTTGGTTCAGATTAAGAATCGTGACACAAATCGAGTCTAAACTGTAGCGAGGGTCCCTCGCGGGCGCGTGCTACAGTTTCTGGCGACTCTGCTGGGGACTTTAGAGAGCTTGACTCGAACTTGTGATATCCTGTTTTGATTACACTTATGTGTTTCTTTGCATTGCATGTGCATTGGTGCGCCTAGGACACCGTGTTTGCCATCTGCCATTCCTGAACGGTTTGCCGGAGGCTTGTCTTTGTCAAAGCACGCCATAAGGCTGACCGATTGTGGGCTCTGACAGTATGGAAACACAAACCCTGGTTTTACCGGGGCACCCTTTTCGACCATTCGACCTAGTGCATATCGAAATCCATAGTGACCATTACAAATTAGGACAGGTTGCTTACCCGATGTTTGGTTGTTTGAAAACTGCTGCGTATATAGTAAAACCCTAGCTCCTGACAAAATAGGACAGGGAAACCCTACCCCAACATAGGGGTGTTTTGGCTCTCACTTATCTGCTATGTGCTTTTAGAGTGCACCTCTACAGGAAAGTACATATCAGTTTGCAAGTTTGAGTATCAGGCTCGAGGGCACCAGTATCAGTGTTGTTGAGAAATCAGTTATCTGCGAGTATCAAGTTCAGTTTTGGGAATAGTGATTCTGGGGAACAATGATCAGTAGTAGAGTGCAGTTGTTCGGCTACACCTGTGATTGATCTGTGTGGGCTGAAATGCTGTTTGTTTTTCCTTTCAGTTCAGAGTGTCCAGAGAATTGATACAGAATAGCTAGTGTTCCCCCTTGCTGAGGCAGGACTTATGATGACGCAGAATTCAGAAGAGATTGTGGTTATGACAGCTACGCTAGATCAAGGGATCACCCTGCGGGATGAAACCAATGTTGATGTCTCGCATCCGCCCAGGTCGCCTGTCGCGCACCCGGTCTGGACCCCCCAGTCGTATCAGGCTCGCGAGCCCACTACATTCGAGCTGATGGGAATGATAGGCGACCTCCAGAGATCTGTGGCCGATCTGGCCTATGGAATGTCGGCTTCGCCGCCAGCGGCATCGTATGCCGGGAATTTCATACCATAGGAGCCCCCGCTACTGGGGCGGATTGTGATAGAGCTCAGCCAACCAGAGGTTGCCTCCAGCTACAGCAACGACGTGTCAGCAATAACCGGGCTTCACTCTGATGTAGTAACCCAAACCCCCGATCAAGCTGAGGCCAAAGATAAGAACAAAATGAAGGCAGATGCCGATCCCATTAAACAACTGCTGTGGGCAGTCGATGCTTTGAAAGCCGGGGGGATGAACAAGCAACAGATATCTGCAGTTGTGGCAAAAACTGTGGAGGATGCTTTCCCCACTCCACCTGAGGGTAGTTCAAATCCGTTAGAAAATCGGGATAGGCCCTGTCATGCCAGAACAGTTCCTCCTATTCCCAACCCTGCACCTGGGAAAGATCAGAAAGCCAAGGCAGTGCCTGCCGACCCTTTTGCTTGTGCGTCTAGTAAGAATACTCAGACTTTAAAGTACCTGCCCCGAGGGCGTAGGATCTTTCATGCTCTCTACATGCCTCTGTCTAAGGCACTTCAGATTCTTGCCGAAAGGGGGCACCTCAAACCCTTTGAACCTTGGACTCTCCCGAAGAATCTCCCTCTCACACATGATGCTGCTTTGTACTGCGTGTACCACCAACAGACCGGTCACGTCACCGATAACTGTTTCCGCCTTCGCCATGAAGTGGAGGATCTGATCGATAATGAGGTCATTCTTCCACCTACCTCAGCGAAGTCTGTTACCACCGAGCTGTTGGACTTTGAGGATACTGCGAGTATGTAATCAGGGGTTGGACCACCTGCGGGCGGCATTCGGTGTATTTCAGATGTGGCGTCTGGCACGCACCTTTTGAGCATTTGCAAATGCAGTTTTGTAGCTTCTGGCTTGGGTTTTGAGTCAGTTCTCTGTTTTGTTTTTGAGTCTGCCTCTTTGCTTTGAGTCAGTCTTTTTGTTTTTGGGTCTGTCTTGTGGTACCGAGTCAGTCCCGTTGTATAGGATGTCGAGTGATTCCAGGGTTGTTGCCTCGAACACCGTTTTTGTATTTAACCTTTTTGCTTTCTTTTTGAGTCTGTCTCTGCTGTGGAGCCAGTTACATCCGAGAAACCTGAATAAAACAGCTGCGGCTATCATGTTTCCGTGCTTATTGTTTGTTTTGGGCTAGTTGTGCCAGAGGATTTGAATCAAACGGCCGTGCATTCCACCTGTTCTCTTGTGCCCTGAAAATCATTGCATTGACCTATGTTTTTCAAAACCTCTTTAACACTGCGGTGAAAACGAAGGGGAAGGAATTCCTCCGGTTTTGCAAAAATTTGATCAATTGAGAGAAAGAGGGGCATTCTAAGCCTTTAATGAATGAAACCATGCTTGTTAGCGTGAGTACTGAGAAAGACCCTGGCTTGATCCAGATTGGTTCCACACTATCTTCGGCGCGAGCGATCTGTCGCTTTCTTAAAAACTTTCAAAAACGAATGTTTTGCGCGGCTTTGTGAAGACCTGTGTGGAATCGCTCTTGAGATTGTGCAGCCTAGGATCGCTCTCAGCCCCAAGATTCGACCTGTTTGTGTTGAACCTCGAACTCATTCGGAACATTCAAAGGTCAACTGTCAGAGGAGGCCAGTGTGGCCAGTTTTGAAGCAGCCCTCGAACAAGAGGCAAAAAAGTCGAATAAAAAAGATTAGATCTCACCAGAAGAAGCTCGTGGAGCAACCATGATGGATTCTTCTGCAAATCATTGCAACAGCCGTTCTTCTAGACACAGAGAGGCTTCAACTCCAAAAACCATTTGGCATGGACTTGTTACACTTTTACCCTTCGAGAGGCTCGCTGAGCCGAAAACCCAGAAGGGCGACCCAGGCAAAAGTTAGAGCAAGAGAAAAATACAAAAAATGCAAAAGAAAAAGAGAAGAAATAGAATCAAAAAAGAGAAAAAAAAAGAGAATGAAAAGATACATAAAATCAGAAAAAAAAAGAAAATGAAAAGAAGCTCGCAAGGTCGAAAACCCGCATCGGGCACCTTGGCAAAAGTTAGAGCCTAAAAAGTGAAGATTAAAATACCTGAGTGTACCTTAACCGGAACTATGCAAGGCTTGATTCCCATGTTTGGGATACGTAGGCAACTTCGCCCTGAAGTCCAGCCCCCAACGCTTTCATAGCGCCTCAGTCCATGTAATGGTTTTGATTATTCTCGCCCTCCCCGAATCCGATAGTTCGGTTGTGACAACCGGATACATAGGCAACTTCGTCCTGAAGTCCAGCCCTCAACACCTTCAAAGTGACTGTGTCCATATATTGGTTTTGACCATCTTCGTCTTCTCCGTATTCGAGAAAGTTCGGTCATGATCATCACTGGTAAGGACTGTTTACAATATGCTGCGACACCATCCAGACAAGGGGCAACTTTCCGTTGCCATGAGTCGCCGTTCAAACCAGGGGCAACTTTCCGTTGCTGAGCAGCGTCCTTCAAGCCAGGGGCAATTTTCCATTGCCTCCGATCCGAGGTTGCGCATCTCAAAGAGTAAGTTCCATGCGCATTGAGCATTGACTATTTGCAATATAGTTTTTGAGAATTTTTTACTGACGTTGACTATTTTCTCGAAAACTATTCTATTTTCCAAAACTGGACCATTTTCTTGGACCCAAAAAGGAAAATTTTCAGTGCTTTTAGTCTGCCTTGCATGGTTTTCAAATCAAAAATCGAACAAGTACGTTAATCCGACTCTCATCTTGATCGAAACTGTTTTAGTAGAAAAACCAAAACAAAAAATGGTCAAAATGATGAACTAGGGGCACAGTTGAGTTGGGCTTCCTGTCTTTCCCCCATCGCCAACATACTTGCCAAGAAGGGCACAACTCAAGCTGTCATTAAAGGGCTGAAAGCTCTCTCGACCTCCGAGCAATGAGGTATCGAACCAAGTGCGAAACACGAATCTGAAGGGATCAAGGTACTTCGTTCCCTTACCTGGGGCATCGACCGAGCGCCACCGGAAGAAACAGCCGTGAGCTAACCATGTCGGGCGTGAACCCACAACTTCCTATTCATCCATTAAACACTTCGGGGAGGGATAAAAATGAGAGAATAAAGAATAAGAGAGGTGTAAGTTGAGAGAAAAGTAAGAAAAAGGGTTTTGAGAGGAAAAAACCGAACCTGAGGGCCGAGTGATGTGAGAATCACAAATGAGAAAAGGGTGGGAAACAATACCCAGAGAAACTGGCCCTCGTGATCTGAGGTCCCCCGTCTCCGTTAACGCGTCTGTATGTCGTGTCTTTTTTTTTGTTTACCTCAACCTTTGTTTTGAGTCTTTTCCGAGTGTTACTCGATGTGTTTAGGTCGTGTACCTTTTGTTGAGTCACAGTATGCTGCGTTCAGTTGTAGGCTCAATACCTGGTTGAAAACCCTTCTTCAATTTCAAAGATTAATCGTTTTGTGCTCAGAATGCTGTGCCATTCTCCACATTTGTGCAAAAAACATGATTCGGTTCTTTCATACAACTGCAGGGTCCACCCCCAATAAGTGTGAACAGGAAAACACTGGGCCTCTTTGAAGCTCCTGGGTTTCAGATCGCATCTGAGTGCGCTTCGACTTCAGTGGATTCGACCTTCATGGTCCGTCTTGTCAGGTTTGGGCTGTTTGTTCAGGATCCGCTGTGTGCAAAATGAGCCAAGCGCTGTGTTATGGGTTGTATGCAGATTAATCCCCAGTAGAGTGTCAGCCGAATGTTCAGAATGTGCAGTGGTTGGTATGGTCTGTTTTTGCTGTTGACTGGTTCGTTATCTGATTATTACAATGCAATTATTCAGTTTTCAGACGACGGATCAATTTCATTTACATTGAGGTGTAACATGATGTGATGCGATGCAATACATGAGATATGTGAATGTAACACTTTTTAAACAAAAAGTTTGTTCATTTCATTATCTTTTTCAAGTACATAGCTTTGAAAACAAAAATCTGCCTGTGGCAGTACAAGGTAATCTAACTACCAGCAAAGAGAAGAAAGAAAAAAAGAAAAAGAAAAAGTACAAAAAAAAGAAAAGCAACAATCTGGATCATCATCAGTAGTCTCGGGCCCGGGGATCTGTCCTCACCCTCTTCCTGGACGAAGGTCCAGGGGCATCGTCATCAACATCGTCATCTGAGCCTGAGTCTGAGTCGTCCCCAACCTCCTCAGATGACCCGGCCTCTGCCTCTGCCTCGGACTCGTCATCATCATCATCGCCATCATCAGGGGTCGGCGCCCAAGAGCTACTCCCGACATGAACACGCCCCGCCCTGGTACGGGGACGTACAGTGTCTCCACGCCCTCCTCGAGCAGGAATAGAGGGCCCAGCTGGAGCACCACCCACCGGAGGAATCTGGAAGGGAGGTTGAAAAGCACAAAAGGCAAATACATCAGAATACTGTGAGCAGTGTATCAGTGCAGAATGCAGTGTACAGTGTGTGAATGCCGTGAGCAGTTTATCAGTGCAGAATGCGGTTTATGAGTACAGTGTATGAATGCCGTGAGCAGTTTATCAGTGCAGAGCGCAGTGTATAAATGCAGTGTATCAGATGCTGCGAGATCAGTGTGTCAGGTGTTGTGTCGTGCATCAGACTACGTGAACCAGCATATGAATGGTTTGAGACCGTCGTCAGAAGGACATACCGGAATACTATAGAGGGCCAGGAGGTCGAAGGTCTGCTGTAGCATCCCCATCATAGAGGTATTCAACTCCACGGACTGCCGGGTGTACTCGGAGGACGCCTGCAAGAGTACAAGATGTATCAGTATTCCGTGGAATATCAAAAAAACTGAAATGAAATGCCAATGCAAGATGCAAAGTGAAGTAATACATACTAGAGGCAAGTAGGGGATACCGGCTAACTCATGATCAGCTGGGGGAGGAGCAAAGGGGATCTGGTAGGTCGCCCCATCCTGCCCTCTATATGTCAGTAAAGTGGGCAGAGCAGGCCAGCTGGTCCCCCGCCCTCTCTGAACTCCACCCCTGCCGCAGACTCGAGCTCTCCTCGACGCTCCTGCTCCAGCCCCTGCTCCCGCTCCAGCTGCCGGCGCCGCTGGCCTCTCTCCCTCAACCCGACGACCACCGCTCAAGGGTCGCATAATGTAGGTCCGGACGTACTCTGCGTAGTCGCCCTCGCCTCTGTGGCACTCTGCACCCCAGCCGACGGTGTAGTCCCTCATATGCTCAAAGGAGAACCCCTCTGTATGCCTCATGTGTGTAGGAGGCGGACCCAGAACTATTTGCTCCAGTAAACCCAGGGTCTGACGCAAGAAACACTCGCCCAGGTACCAAGCCCGACAGACCGGGCCCTCCAACAGAATCCGGCAACGGGCGGTCTCCTTTGCGCCCTCGTAGTGATCCCTCACCACAGCAGGCAATGGAGCCCAAGGCCGCCAGGTGATCTGAAAATGAAATGCAGTTTGTTATCTACTGTTATTGAAAACATACAGTGCTAAGTGAAGCCTAAGCAAATTCTAAAGTTGAACATACCTCCGCGGCGGTGATGGTGTCGAAGTAGCGGCGGAAGAAAATAAAAGACTCCCGTGGTCTCCGCACGCATCGCACATCAAAGCGATGAGAAAAGGGGACGCCGAGTGGGGTCTTCACATCAGGTACTGGGGCAAGCCTGGGAAAGAAGGCATACACCCACACCTGCAGAACAGATATAAGTATGACTATCAGATAAAGCAAAATACAGAATAAAGCAGAAATGGCAGAGCCGTGTGTTGTGCAGTGTATTGTACAGAGTATATAGTGTGTGCAGTATACAGTTAAAGTAAAGCAGAGTATATGTGTGCCGCGTGTGCAGTATATAGTTAGTGAGAGGCCGACCGTGGTGTGTGCAGTACAGAATACAGAAAATGTGAAGCAGAAATGTAAAAGGGGAAGAAGATGTACCTCCCAAGCTCGCCAGTAGCCGCCAAGAAGCTGTCCGCTGAGGCGGGAAAAAGAGCTCATGTAACCGTACAAAGTGGCCAAGCCGGCGCCACCCCAGTCATAGTGGCGGATCCGCCTGACATCCCCCAGTGCGCTCAATAGACATAGAGGCACGGTGTTCGGCTGGTCGGCGAAAAGAGTCATCCCGAAAAGGAACATGATGAAGCCCCACGCATACTGATCCACCTCCTCTGGGGTCATTTGCGCCTCCTCCGCCAAGGCTGGCTGAATCCGGAAATGGCTCTCAAACCAAGAGTACCTGACGAACCCTGCTCGAGCGAGGGGAGGCTGAGTGCCGAGCAGGTACAGCTGGGCGGCGTCCCACTCACCCATATCGGTGTCGAAGGGGATCGGATCACCCCCTACCCCGATGCCGGTGAGCATCGAGAAATCATAAGGGGTCATCGTCATGTCCCCCGAAGCGGAGAAGTGGAAGGAGTTGGTGGTATCCCACCACCTCTCCACTAAAGCGGCAAGCAAGGGCCTGCAGGTTGTGAGCCGGGAGAGCCCCCTGCAGAAGATGCCGAAACCGGGCTCGTCGACGATATGACGAACCGCGTCTGGAAGCTCTAGTTACCAATCCCGAGGGACGATATTCCCATACCCGCGGATGGTATGGGAATCCCCTTGTAATAAAAAACAACAATTGCGAGGCAATATTCAAAACGCAGTTTTAAGAAGCATACAGGTATACAGCATGTGTGCATGTTTTCAAATTCGAACAAACATCGGGTGCCGGTGTACTTACAGTGAACTACAACGTGTGATGTGTCAGCGTGTTTGAGTGGTTCAGGGCAAATACAGCATGTGTGCATGTTTTCAGACTCAAGCAGATACCGGGTACCAGTGTGTATGCAGTAAAATACAGTGTGCGTCGTGTGTTTGGGTGATTCAGGGTCAGTGCAGTGTGTGTGCACGTGTAAGTTTCAAACAGATATCGGTTGTAAGTTTGTTTGCAATCAACTACAGTGTACAGTGTATCGGTGAATCCGGGCTAAGCAGTTAGAGAACAGAATCAACTAATGGCAGTTATGTTCTACATTGCGGAAAAAAAAATAAAACAGGAGAAAGAATGTTACCTCGGAAGCGCCGAAGGACAGATGGGAGGTAGGCTCACGCAGGAGAAGCTCGGGTGCCACGCCCCTCTCGAAGCTCCGGAACTGGCGTAGTCCATCGGGGAGCATCACATGAACTGCAGGCCTGTAGGTCTCCGGATCGAACGACCGGATATGAAGTGGCAAGGGGTCAGCCTCGGGATCCATCTCAAGCTCTGGAGGGGTCCCGCCCTGTGGAAGATCGTCCACTATCTCGAACAGGATGTGAAAATGGCCGGAAGACGAAAAACCGGACGTGAATGTGAAAAGTCAACAGAAAGTCAACCCTGAGAGGGCCGGAAAAGGCCGGAAAAGTTGGAGTGCAGAAAAGGCACAGATATCGAGAAAAACTCGAGGGAAACAAGCCCCGAGTGGCGGAAATCGAAAAAGCAACACCGAAATGAAATTTCAATCGGTTCAAAACATAAGGGTGAACGCGAATCGAACGACGAAATGGAGGCTAGAAACGCAAGAAAGCAAAGAATCAAAGGAGGAAAATGATCTAAAGAGAGAGGGGGAGAAATTTCGAGCAAGGGGAAGTGAAGAAAATAGGGCTAGAAGCCCTATTTTAAAAGACCCGAAGCGGAATGACTGAACTGCCCCAATACAGGGACTTTTTGCCGGTCGGCCACACTCTTTGTCGGTCGGCAAAATAGTTTGCCGATGGAAATTGTATGACGGCCGATGGATGGCCAGTGATGCATTTTGATGGCTGGTGGACATCCGGTGGTCTCCTACAGTGATTTTGGAGCCTCCTACACCCTTGTTTGAGTTATGTGTGGGGTCCAGGGCCTTTAGTGCTCAAAACAGTGCAAAACAGTGTATTTTCGGCGCTCAACCGGCCTCCGTTTTGACCTCGGGTCGTGTCTTCTGTGCGTGGCACTCGAATTCGTGCAAGGCGTATCCTCTCCGTATCCTTTTGGCTTTTACGAAACTCAAAAGTTGCCCCCATGTGCATCACATGTCAATCGCGCTATTTTGCGCATGTCATTACATTTTGCATGCATTCAATCACGCTACTTGCGTAGACCGCATGTTTTGCTTGCGTAGACTGCATGTTTGTAATCAATTTCATTACTTGCGTAGACCGCATGTTTTGCTTGCGTAGACCGCATGTTTATAATTAATGACGTTACTTGCGTAGACCGCATGTTTGTAATCAATTTCATTACTTGCGTAGACCGCATGTTTTGCATGCGTAGATCGCATGTTTATAATTAATTACGTTACTTGCGTAGACCGCATGTTTGTAATCAATTTCATTACTTGCGTAGACCGCATGTTTTGCTTGCGTAGACCGCATGTTTATAATTAATGACGTTAATTGCGTAGACCGCATGCTTGTAATCAATTTCATTACTTGCGTAGATCGCATGTTTTGCTTGCGTAGACCGCATGTTTATAATTAATAACGTTACTTGCGTAGACCGCATGTTTGTAATCAATTTCATTACTTGCGTAGACCGCATGCTTTGTTTGCGTAGACCGCATGTTTATAATTAATAACGTTACTTGCGTAGACCGCATGTTTGTAATCAATTTCATGACTTGCGTAGACCGCATGTTTTACTTGCGTAGGCCGCATGTTTATAATTAATGACGTTACTTGCGTAGACCGCATGTTTGTAATCAATTTCATTACTTGCGTAAACCGCATGTTTTGCTTGCGTAGACCGCATGTTTATAATTAATTACGTTACTTGCATAGACCGCATGTTTGCAATCAATTACATTACTTGCGTAGACCGCATGCATTCCTTGTGTAGACCGCAATGCTTTCCTTGCGTAGACCGCATGTTTTACTTGCGTAGACCGCATGTTTTACCTGCGTAGACCGCATGTTTTCCTTGCGTAGACCGCAATGCTTTACCTGCGTAGACCGCATGTTTTCCTTGCGTAGACCGCAATGCTTTCCTTGCGTAGACCGCATGTTTTCCTTGCATAGACCGCATGTTTTACTTGCATAGACCGCATGTTCTGCTTGCATGGACCGCATTCCTGTGTTCAAATTCATTACCTGCGTAGACTGCATGTTTTACTTGCATAGACCGCATGTTTTACTTGCATAGACCGCATGTTCTGCTTGCGTAGACCGCATTCTTATGTTCAATTTCATTACTTGCGTAGACCGCATGCTTATGATCAATTTCGTTGCCTGCGTAGACTGCGTGCTCCACTTACATGTCTGTGCCTTCACAGCATTGTTATGCTTCCCACTTGCTTTGCGTTGTCACGCATTTTCAAGTACATTAATATGCATGTTGTTAATAACATCGTACCTGTTAAGTTGTTTTCTTTGCAGGCACGATATTGTATGTACGGTTCATTTAAGGTTAGTGCAACCAGACGAACCGGACGGGTATGGTATACTCCAAGTGAGCCATATAGAGAGTTTTGTACGGTCTAGGAGACCTTAAATCCTCGGAAGGTGCAAGACCTTTAGTGCATTGATGTGCACAGTCCATTTACATTGTCATGTATCTTAAAAGCCGCGTGTTGTCGCGCATTCCATGCCACATGCATCATCATGCATTTGCATTTCAAAAACGAAAACAAACAATCGCATTGTCATGCATCATCGTAAATAGTTGCATTGTCATGCATCATCATAAATAGTTGCATTGTTATGCATCATTGCACATTTGTAGATATTGAATTGTAGCTTGCATGCATTCACTGCATCACCTCCGCCTATGGCTTGCACCTTTCCATGTTGAGCTTGGTCTGGTATGTGCCCATACTTTTCACGTCGAAACATAGTTCAGTAGACCGTTCTATGTTAGACACGGCTTGTATGTGTACATGCCTTTCCTAGGCAAGATTTGGTTTGGCCCGCAGGCCATATCCTTTGTATCTATTTCTATTGCATATTTGTAGATATTGCATTGTAGCTTGCATGCATTCATTGCATCACCTTCCATTTATGGCTTGCGCCTTTCCATATTGAGCTTGGTCCGATATGTGCCCATACCTCTCGTGTCGAAGCATAGTTCAGTGGACCGTTCTATGTTAAACGCGGCTTGTACGTGTACATGCCCTTCCTAGGCAAAGATTTGGTTTGGCCTGCGTGCCTTATCCATCGTATCTTTTCCATTCCATTGCATATTTGTAGATATTGCATTGCAGCTTGCATGCATTCACTGCATCACCTTCCATCTATGGCTTGCGCCTTTCCATGTTGAGCTTGGTCCGGTATGTGCCCATACCTCTCGTGTCGAAGCATAGTTCAGTGGACCGTTCTATGTTAGACACGGCTTGTATGTGTACATGCCTTTCCTAGGCAAGATTTGGTTTGGCCCGCAGGCCATATCCATTGTATCCATTTCCATTCCATTGCATATTTGTAGATATTGCATTGTAGCTTGCATGCATTCACTGCATCACCTTCCATCTATGGCTCGTGCCTTTCCATGATTGAGCTTGGTCTGGTATGTGCCCATACTTCTCACGTCGAAACATAGTTCAGTAGACCGTTCTATGTTAGACACGGGTTGTATGCGTACATGCCTTGCCTAGGCAAGATTTGGTTTGGCCCGCGTGCCATATCCATTGCCATTTCCCCAGCATTTTCATTTTATATATTACATTGTAGTGTAATTGTTGCATCCAGTAGTAGGATCATCGTCCTTTCCCCAGCGGGTCGTTTCCCCACCTTTGTCATTCCCCCCAATACTTGTTCTTGTGTCCGTCTACATTACTCATAGTTCAGTTGACCGTTCTATGGTAGACGGACTTGTTACCTCCATCAATCTATTTGACATAGGTGTGGTTTCGAACCGCTCTTGATTGGATCATGATTCAATTGCTTTGCATATAGTTTGCATTGTTTCAATTACATTGCATCTTCATTTGCAGTGTTTATACATTGTTTTGTATATATTGCATATCATTTTGCATCCATTTTTGCATTGTCATGCATGTTGCTAATAACATCGTACCTGTTGAGTTGTTTTCTTTGCAGGCACGATATTGTATGTACGGTTCATTTGAGGCTGGTGTAACCAGACGAGCCGCACAGGTATTATATCCTCCGAGTGAGACGTATCGAGAATTGCATAATTCTCTTACATCCTTTCTGCATTGTAGTGTAGTTTGGTGTATGCTAGCTTAAAATTGTCGCATGTATGCTTCATTACAGTTTTCTTTGCATGATCATAAGTTATGTCCGGCTCTGTGCATTGTCTTGCATTTTGCCCCTGCCTTCGGGCGCATATCTTGTTTGTCTTGCATGTTTGTCTGAGTCTTCGGCCTTGTCAAAAATGGGTCGTCTCTGGGCTTTGACATTCACTCCCATCATTGTTATGACTTTCGAGTTCTGTCAAAGAGGGGCAACTGTAGACACCCCATTTTTGACCGTCCTCAAGACTTGGACGTCACCATTGGAACACTTGGTGATTACCCTTGTTTGTGTTCATCTTGAGTTCCCGGAGGTTTCGGTTGCGCGCCTTGCCTCAGGATCTCTCGACTCGACCGTGTTGTGTCTGGTTTTGCACCAAACACTTGGATTTTGCCTTGGAGGGGCAGGGAATGCCTTGTGAGGCATCCCCACACATCACCGGCCATGGCTTGAGGCCACCGGCCAGTGATTTTGTGCCATCGGCAATATATATTGCCGGTCGGCACTCTTTGTTGCCGGTCGGCCATTTATTTTGCCGAAATGGCAATTTTGAATGGCCGATCACTGTTCATCTACTTTTGGTAGATATTTTGTGCCAGCTGTGATAGCTGGCACCCACCTTTTCTCCCCTCCATACACGTGTATGGAGGGATCTCTCTCTTGACAAGCTTATTTGACAAGCTTTACAAGAGAGAGCTCTATAAGAGAGAGTCTCCTCTCTTGGTTTTAGGGTTAGACTACATTTTTAGAGAGCTTTGATATTAGGGTTAGGAATTTGTATCTATTCCATCTCTATATTTCCCTCTCTTGTTAGTTTAGTGTGTGTTTGGTCTTACTTTTGCACACAAACACCCACCATTACACCTTTTCTTGGTTATTAAGGGCCAAAGGAGTGTTCTTGGAGTTCTTGAAGCTGATTTCAACCTAAAGAAGCTGCTGGAGCTCCATTGTTGAAGAGAGTCTTCAAGGGTAAGAAGCTTGCTCCTTTTTACCCCTTTCTTGCATTGTATTTTTGCCTACCTTACAACTATTTTTGTGTTTAGTATATAACATAAAAAATTTCTATTTTTAGGCCCTCTAAATAGTTTATTTAGAGTGTTTTGTGATTTGAGGTTGTTTGGCCCCTCTTAAGCCTTGTAAGGTTCCATTTCGTGCCATTTTGAGTGAGCTCCGAGACCTTGGTGCTTGGGCCTCCTCACCACTAAAATCTTGAGGGATTTTAGAGGTGAGGATGGTGCCTTGAGGTCCCAAGAAGGAGAGAGCCACCCCCTCTCCTTGTTGTCCTTGAAAAGGACCATTTTTTGGCCTCTTGAGGGAGCACCATGTTTAGGTTCATGTTGACCATGCCTTAGCTGATTTTTTTGCTTATTATGTCATAATATGCCTCTGTTTTTAGTTGGCTTTGGTACACCATGCTTGCTTAGCATACATGCCTTGTAATGCCATGATTTGGCTCAACATGTGCCTAGCATTTAGACTACCATGCTCATGTGTTTTGGCCTAGCTTTGTGAAGCTTTTATGCTTGTTTTAGTATGCTAAGGGACTGTTTTTGGTCATTTGGGTTATCCATGCTTTGCTTTGTATAGCTACCATGCAAACTCTCTTGTATGCCTTAAGCTTTGGCCCTTCTAGCATGCCATCCTTGCTTTGTTTCAGTGGTTTGGAACCACTTGACATGTTATTTCAGACCTCATGATGTGCCCATGTGCTTGCATTTGATCCCCCTTCAATGTGTTTAAAGGTTGTTGCCTTATGCCCCTTGTTTAGGCCTTGGAGTATGCTTGCATTTTTAGACCACTTAGATGCCATCTAAGTACATCCTTGGCTTTGTTTAGGTCTGTATTAGACCTATTTTAAGTCCCTTTGGCCTTGTGAGGTTTGGTTGACCTAGCCTTGGTTTACCTCCCCTTTGGCTTGCCTTAAGTCTTGGACCATTGTTGCATGTTTTGATTGTTTTGTTTAGTTGGTTTGGCACCATCCTTAACATGATTTTCAGAGCTTGGTATGTTTGCCATATGTCCATGTTTATCTTCTTTTAAGTGTGCTTAAAAGTTGTCCTTTGATGCTTAAGCATTAGGCCTTAACATGTGCATGTGTGTATGTGTGTTTGGTCCCATATTCTTAAGCTTTTGGCCACTGTTTTGGACCTAACTTAGAGCTGTCCAATTAGTGTGAGTCCATCCCTTGCATGCCATTCAAGTGTTGTTACATCATCCCATGTTTGCATGCTTTGGTTGCACATGTTACATGCTTGAAATCACTTGCATTCGCCTTGCATTCCATTGGTCAAGTTGCTAGCCTGTTGCGTGATTGGATTACATCTTGCATGCTCTAGTGGTTTGCATAATTGTGGCATGCTTGTTTGCTTTGTTGCTTAGTTTGTGTACGTAATGTGCATTGCATGTTTGTATGCTCTCTTTTATGCCATGTTGCATATTAGCTAACATGCTTAGGTTGCATCGCATTGAACATGCATGCCTTGCCTCTTGAAGTCAAGTGATAGAGGTTGGGCCTTTATGTGCTTATTTGGTTTGCATTTCATTTGACATGAAAATGCACAACTTGGTCTCTTGGGCCATCACGCATAGAAATACGCGATTGATGGTCCGAGAACCAAGGACCATGTCCCTTTGAGTCATACACATGATAAGGGATAGGATTGGTGCGTACATTGCTTGAATTGCATTGCCATGCTATGCGTTGCCCTCTGCTGCTGTCAAACAGATTCTACAGGAACTTTTTGCCGATCGACTGCACAGAGTGCCGACCGGCAATCAATCTGTGGCCGATGGATTCATTTTTGGCCGATCGACACCAAATCACAGCCGATGATGATTCCCTCTAGCCGGTGGCATCCCCCAATGTCCAGGGAAGCAAGTCTGAGACTTTGGAAGTTTTCAGAGGGGCAGAGCAGGGAAAACAGAGGCAGCTTGCGCATGGCAGTGGACTTCCGAGCAAGACCCGAGCACGTGTGCATTGAGCCCTCTTCCCGAGGCCCTTTTTCTTGCTTTTCTAAGCTTAGTTAATTTGTTAATTAATTAGGTAATTTGTAATAATTAATTAGCCTGCGAGTTAGTTAATTTGTACTATTCTTTCGGTCCCTCCGAGCGAGGGCGAATTTGTAATAAGTGTGGGTGAGTGTGTGCATGTCTTCCAACCCCCACTTCTTTCTCCCTTTTACTTACCTGCTTTGATGGTTAGTAGTAGGACATGTTTAATTTAGCATACCTTATGCTATGCATGCGTGCATCATTCATCAGTATTGCATGCACCGGGCTCGGCGCATCATGCTAACTGCACTAGTATTTCGAATCTAACTTGAATACATGCTACTTGTGCATTTTCACATGTCATTCATAGACTAGCTGGGCCTACTCTAGTGACATTCCGTATGCGTTGCATTAGACATTTAAACGTGGACTTGGATCATGCATTGATTGCTAAAGAGTTCTTTGTTTTGGCACGGAGTACGATGTAAGTATTTATGCTTTAGCATCCTTGCATGCGTGTGAGTGTTGCCATGATAGCATGATTACCATGAGGCTAGCTGCTTATGTGATATAACTGCTTGAATGCCTCTGGGTGAAGGTTGGATTGTCTGAGTTGGAATGACTCATTGAAATCCGTGTTTTAGCCAACTTGCGAGTAGCAAATTCCAAAACATTTTTCCAAAACAATCGGATATGCAATGCTTATTCCCAAATTAGGCAATCTAGTCTATACTTGTTTGCTATGCGCATAACATAGTAATTCTAGGGTAATAACTGGAATAAGAACACATAACGTCTCCAAAAACCGGATATCATGGTTAGTAGAGGCCGATCTTCGGATTGGGCGAGAGGGGGTGCTCATAGCTGACCTTGCACAATCGTACCCAAGTTCCTGAGCCGAGGCAACTTTGGTGATGACGGACAGGTAGCCTTTGGCACCGAGTCAGGGTTTCCTAAATTCCCCCAAAAATAAAATATTTAGGTGGCGACTCTGTATCTGGCAAAGCAGTCCATGTTTGGCACTTATTTTCAAAAATCTGTTTCTCAAAACGATTTGCCGGATTTGGACTCTTTGGTTCAGATTAAGAACCGTAACACAAATCGAGTCCGAACTGTAGCGAGGGTCCCTCGCAGGCCCGTGCTACAGAGTACCACACTCCTTTGATTTTCAAACATGATAAAGGGTGTAGTTGCATAATATTTTCTTGTAAATGTATTGCCATGCCTCTGTTTGTACTCTGCTGCAGCAAAAGGAGCAGTTTGTAGGAAGAGATGGCCAATCGGCTATCTGGTGTGCCTATCGGCTAACAATTTTTGGCCGATGGAGTCAAAAGTGGTCGATGACTGTAATAACCCTCATGCTATCCTAACCATACTCATATGCATTCATGTGATTCTGTCTTGTAAACTTGCATTTCGAGTCTTGTCCTTGTTCGTTTAAGTGTTACAGCATGTTTTGTACCCTGCTGGGCGTGAGTTTAGCCTAGGGCGTCTTTAGTCTAGAACTTCCTCGGAACCACTTTGTTTGACCTCGACCTTCGCCTTGACATACTGGCCAAGATGTCGTTATCTAGGCCGAGGTGTTCATCACCAAGGCCGAGGTGTGAATTATTTAGGCCGAGATGTTACCTTTGCACCTAAGTGATCTTGTCCCGAAGAGGTATGACCTAGACCGAGGTGTGACATATCTAGGCCAAGGTGTGGCACAGCTTAGTCAAGTGTTGTCTTTCCTAGCCGAGGTCATTATTCCCTACTTGCCGATGTCTTGTTCTTAGCCGAGATCATTACTTGCCAGAGTGCCCATGCCGTCTTGCTTGTTGAACACACTTTGTCATAGTTTTGTCTTGTCACTCAGCCACCTTTCTGTGTAGCACCAACCAGCCGCTGCCACGTGCCTCTGTAGAGGGTTAAGTCAGCCAGCAGACTTAGAAATGTATCATTTTGCTATATGTCTTTGTTTGTGAGGAGGGAGAAGCTCTAGAAGAAGAAGAAGAAGTTTAGAGTGAGAGAGTGGGTTTTCGAGCTTGATTCCTAGAGATCAAACCATTGGATTCGCGTATTGAGGTTAGATTCTTGATTTACTCTTGTCATTCTTATTGATCATCTAGCTGCATTGCATGATCGAACCCATTTTGCATGTCATGCATCGATTTAAAGTTGGTTTTAGAAAGAGAAAATGATGTTCATGTGTTCTTGAAAGAAAGGCCATGTTTGATCTGAAAGTTTGCATTAAGTTTCATGTTTTTGTGTTTGTTCTCACTAGATCCTTGAATATGGGTACCCAGGTCCATGTTTTTGAACTCATAGCATGAAATCTCAGATTTTGTAATAGCAAATCACGATCTTTGCATTCATCTCCCTCATGTTCATTTTCTTCATGTTCATCATGTTCTTCAAGAAAGGGAAACCCAGATTTTTCCCGACTTCATTCCGCTGAATGTGGCCATCGAGGCAACACCTCGGCAAGGAGGTGTGGGACCTCGGCCTAGACCTGGCAGTTGCCCAGCATGATTTCCCCGAGATAAAGAACTGTGTTTGTTTTGATTTGACCTAGTCTTGAGGAATGCCGAGATTATCTGCATGTATATGAAACTTGTTTGAAAGTGCATTCAACAGACTTTGCCATGTGTTTGTAGGGTTTGGACTTGCCTTGACCCCGACGTTTGAAGAACTAAGTGAGTGGTATTTTTAATAAAGCTATGTTATAATACTTTGATAAAGTCTTGTTTTGCTTCGTTTTGGAAAGTATTTGTAAGCATGAATGGTTATTCCTAATCGGAATATATATATATATATATATATCTTGTTTTGATGACATTCTTGGAAAGTCCGTACGTGCTAAGGGACTATAAGCATTTGTAGCACAAAGTTTGAAAGTCAGTACGTGCTAAGGGACTATAAGCATTTGTAGCACAAACTTTGGAAGTCCGTACGTGCTAAGGGACTATAAGCATTGGTAGCACAAAGTTTGGAAGTCCGTACGTGCTAGGGGACTCTAAGCATTAGTAGCACAAGTCCTTAGTGTCCGGGGACTATAATGCAACGACACCATTGAATTGAGATATCTCCCTTGTCTTGTCTTGTTTGCCACTGACGGTTTACCGAGTGGGTTTTGTTTGCCGAGATGTCATCACTTGTATTATAATGATGTTAGTAAACATCCTTTGAAACTTGACAGATTTGGAAGATGGACTTGGTTCATCCCTTGGCTTGTACCAACTATGTTATGTATTGTTTGATAAAGATCTTGAATACCGGTCATGCAAACCCCTTTATTTCTTATACCATTCGCTGAGTATCCAAGCTCACCCTCTCTATATATATATATGTAGGTGATGAGCAGGAAGGCGGTGACGCCTAGGTGTGACTCGCAAGCTTGTTTTGGGTTTTTGGTTATGTCGGCCTAACTTGTATTCATGTCGGCAGTCTTGAAAATTATGCTTCTCGGCTTATAATGCTTGTAATTTACACACGTCGGCTGGAGAAGCCTTTTGATCAAGATGTAAAATGTATTTTGTACTTCATTATATTTGTATCCAAGTTGTAATATTATGTAAAGTTGTATGCCATTCCATGTAACTTACGCACTGCTCTTATGGACCACTTGTATTTTAAGATTATTGCTTCCGCACTTGTGAGCCCCATATATAATTATACTCTGTTTGTGTGTGAATTTTGAAAGTTGGCCTTCGGTAATCTCGGATTACTGGCCATCACGGCACTAAACTACTAGGGGCGGTTTGGGGTCGTGACAATGACCCTCATCTCTTGGCCAATGGCCTTACCATTTGGCTGATGGCCTCTCAGAATATCCATGAGGTGGATCAGAAGTGTTTCAGAAGTTGGCACAGTTTTCAGAAGTCTAAAACAGTGCAAACAGAGACAACATGAGGCATGGCAACAGATTTCTGAGCGAGGCGATCGAACATGCATCATTCATCGTTTCGAGGCAGAGCTGTGGCAGCTTGTTTCAATTTCTTACTTAGCTTATTTTGTAACTTAATTAGTTAAGGTTTTGTAATGATTAACTAGCTAGGAGAGTTAGTTAATTAGTTGATTTGTATTATTTATTCGGACCCTCCATTGAGAGGGCGGATTTCGTAATAAGTGTGCGTGAGTGTGTGAATGTCTTCCAACCCCACGTCTTTCTCATTTTTACTTAATGTCTTACGATGGTTAGTTCTAGGTCATGTTTTGATTAGCATATTTATGATAGCATGTTTGCATACATTCATTTGTATTGCATGCACTGGGCTCGGCGAATCATACTAACTGTATTGTGTTTCAATTCCAAGTTGAATCCACGTTATCTAGTTGCATCGCATATGCCATCTTAGAATAGCCGAGCCTATTTTAGCTGCATTTTGTATGTGTTGCATTAGTCATCTTAACATAGCTAGGATCATGCATTGATTACTAACTAGCTTTTGTTTTGGCTCAGAGTACTAGGTAAGCTTTTATGCTTTAGCATCTTGCATGTGTGTAAGTGTTGCCATGATAGCATGCTTGCCATGAGGCTAACTGCTTAAGTGTTTAACTGCATGAATGCTTGTGGATGAAGGTTGGATTGCTTGAATTGGAACAATTCATCAAAATGCGAGTTTTAAGCCCACTTGAGAGTGGCAAAATCATGTTTTCTAAGCCCACTCGAGGGTGGCAAATCCACGTCTTAGCCTACTTGCGAGTAGCACCTTCAAACCATTTTCAAACAAACATGAGATGTTTTGTTCCAACTTAGGTGATCTAGTTTGTACTTGTATGCTGTGTGCATCACGTAGTAAGCTAGCTAATAAATCGGAATAAGAGCACATGTGTTTTCAAAAACAAGATATCATGCTTAGTAAATGCCGATCTTTGATCGGCCGAGCGAGGGTGCTCATTGCATGACCTTCCCCTTTCGTACCCAAGTTCCCAAGCCAAGGCAACTTTGGTGATGACGGACACGTGGCCTTAGGCTCGAGTCACGGTTTCCTAAATTCTCCCAAAATAAAATATTTAGGTGGCGACTCTGTTTCTGGCAAAGCAGTCTATGTTTGGCACTTCTTTATAAAAATTAGTTTTCCAAATGATTTGCCGGATTTGGACTCTTTGGTGATTTATCGGTCTTGCATTGCACTTTGCAAGATTAGATTCAAAACCGTGACATTAACTCTGAACTGTAGTTGCTTTAGAACAAAACGGATTTCGCGCCAATTCGCGCGCGGAGCTCAGGACGTTCTGGCGCGTCTACAGTTTCTGGCAACTCTGCTGGGGAGTTAGAGAACTTGACTCGAACTCATGATATCTTGTTTTGATTACACCTATGTGTTTCTTTGCATTGCATGTGCATTGGTGCGCCTAAGACACTGTGTTTGCTATCTGCTATTCCTGAACGGTTTGCCTGAGACTATGTACCATAAGGTGGATTGGTTACGGGCTCTGCCGTGACGGGAACAAAATCTCGGTTTTTACCGGGGCACCCTTTTTGACCATTCGACCTAGTGCATATTGGAAACTGTAGTGACCATTCCAAACTAGGACATGTTGCTTACCTGATTATAGGTTGTTTGAAACTACTGTGTGCGTAATGAAACCCTAGTTCTTGACGAAACTAGGACAGGGAAACCCTACCCCTCCATAGGGGTGTTTTGGCTCTCACTTGCTTGCTATGTGCTTTTAGAGTGCGTCTCTATAGGAATGCATGTATCAGTTTGTAAGTCTGGTATCAACCCTAAGGACATCAGTATCAGTATTTGGGGAGTCAGTTTACTTTCGGGTATCAAATTCAGATTTGGGGCAATGATTTGGGAACAGTGATTAGTGTTGAGAACAATTCTTTCAGCTTGTATTTGCCAACTGTGTGTTGTCTTTATTTAAGCTATTGTGCTGTTTGTTTTTCTGGTTATTTGTTTCTTTATTATGCTTTATTTATCTTTTTGCAAGGTAGTTTAGCACCATTGCATCCGACCAGACAGATATTCCCCAAGCACTCTTGGTTAGAGGTCGAAGACTTCGTCGATCCGAGGATCTGACAGACGGACAAACAGTGTTTCTTTTCTTATCCTCAGTTACCAGACGGAGGTTAGTAAGGCGCAGTGTATCGGTACAGCAGTCGCCAGATCAGTGGTCTACCCCACCAGTAAATTGTCAGGCTAAGGTCTCAGTTTCTACTGCAAGGACAGATATACCGGTTATTCAGCTAGATCAGCACAATATGGCAAGCTTAGAAGAGATGATGCGTCAGCTCCAGGAAAGTATGCAAGCCATGCAACAGGATGTTGCCCGTCAAGCAAAATTTGCCACACGGTAGGCTGAGGTTATGGCCCAACAGGCAGAGTTAATTGCCAGGCTATAACAGCAAATCGGAGCATCTGTTTCACACCCAGCTCCTTCCCCACCAAGAGTTCCAATACTTGGGGAGACAACAAACGTCCAGGAAAATACGGATGTGCCAACAGGGCCGGTTTCGCCGCCAATCCTACCTCAGCTATCCAAAGCACAGACCAACCTGGGGGATGCACCGTTTGAGTTCGAGGTGGATCCGACGGGACTAAAAGTGAGCATGCTTGAAAAGCTGTTCAAGAAGTCTCAAGGCGTGAAGTCCATTCCGGATATTGAGGATGGGTATACCGACTCGGCTGTGACTCTGCCAGACCGGTTTAAAATGCTGAACATAGACCGTTTCGACGGGTCTGGAGATCCTATGGTGCGTTTGCGGCTGTTTTCGGACATACTAAGGCTGATGGGCCTCTCCAGATTGCAGAAGCTTTCTTTGTTTGGCTGGACCCTGTCGGGTGCAGCGGCTATTCAGTATGCAAAACTGGAGGACTCTATAAAGAGAAGCTGGGAGGAGATGGCTGAGGCCTTTATAGCTCAATACTCCTATAATACGCAGATCGAGATCACAACTCGTGATCTCGAGATGACTAGGCAAGAGCTAAAAGAGAGCTTCTCCGACTTCGTAACCCGTTGGAGGGCTAAAGCCTCGATGATGACCATCAGGCCGGTTGATAAAGATCAGATACAGGTGGTTGTGCGCAACCTCTAGCCCAAGCTCATGCAGAAGATGATCGTCCTCCCCCTACCCACCTTTGCGGATCTACATAAGATAAGGGTGCAGATCGAGGATGCCATGAAACAAGGCCACATTGATCATGAGAGAGAGCAGCCCAAGAGGGCATTCAATCACAGTGCTAATGTAGGCACAAGCAGTGCTGCAGCTGCCAGAGCTTCAGACGTGGGCATGGTCACCACCACCACCCCAAGAACCCTTGCAGCTACACCATTCACCGGTGTGTCCGTAAGTAACTCACAAACAACCAAGTTTTCTCCCCGAGGCCAAAGAACCTTCACCCCACTATACATGTCTTTGTCTAAGGCTTTGGGGGTTTTGATCAGGAAGAGGCACTTGAGGCCCCTAGAGCCACGACCATTGCCAGAAAAACTTCCCCCCTCCCATAACCCGACGAAGTACTGCGCTTTTCACCAATAGCATGGTCATGACACCGACTGTAGACACCCCATTTTTGACCGTCCTCAAGACTTGGACGTCACCATTTGAACACCCGGTGATCATCCATGTTTGTGTTCGTTTGGAGTTCCCGGAGGTCTCGGCTACGCCCTTTGCCTTAGGATCTCCGAACTCGACTGTTTAGTGTCTGGTTTTGCACCAAACACTTGTGTTTTTCCTTGGAGGGGCAGGGAATGCCTTGTGAGGCATCCCTACACATCACCGGCCCTGGCCAGAGGCCACCGGCTGGTGTTTTGTTGCCATCGGCAATGTATATTGCCGGTCGACATTCTTTGTTGCCGGTCGCTAGCCCATTTTGTCAAGATGGCAATTTTGAGCAGTCGACTACTGTTCATCTGCTTTTGCAGATATTTTAATACAGCTGTATGGCATTTTGTTCCCCTCCATACACGTGTATGGAGGGATGGCTTCCTTCTAAGCTTGTCTTGTAAGCTTTACAAGATTGGCTTCCCTATAAGAGGAGCCCTCCTCTCTTGGCTTGAGGGTTGGACAAAAAGGTTAGAAAATATACAGAGGAGAGCTCTGGATTAGGGTTAGGGTTTGTGTCTCACCTATCTTTATTTCTCTCTTTCTTTTTACCTTTGTGTGTGTATAAGTGCATTTGTGTCTTATTATTGCACACAAACACATAGTGTTACACCTTCCTTTGGATACTGAGGTTCTAAGAGGTTGTTCTTGAGGTTCTTGGGTGGTTTTGAACTTGGAGGAGCAGCTAGTCCACCATTGTCGAAGAGGTCTTCAAGGGTAACAATCTTACCCCATTTTACCCCTTTCTTGCATTGCATTTTTTCCTATCTTAGAACTGTTTTTGAGCTTAGTGTATAATATAAAAAAGGTCTATTTTTAGGCCCTCTAAATAGTTTGTTTAGAGTGTTTTGTGGTTTGGAGGTGCTTGACCCCTCTTAGGCCTTGAGAGGCCCCATTTTGTGCTATTTTGAGTGAGCTCCGGGACCTTGGTGTTTGGGCCTCCTCACCACTGAAATCTTGAGGGATTTCAGAGGTGAGGATGGTTCCTTGAGGTCCTAGGGAGGAGAGGGCCACCCTGTCTCCTTGTTGTCCTTGAAAAGGGCCATTTTTGCCTCTTTAATGAGCACCTAGCTAAGCCTCATGTTGACCATGTCTTGGCTGTTATTTATGCCTATTTTGCCATCAAATAGCATTGTTGTATGTTGGTTTTGGTACACCATGCATGCTTAGCATACCTACCTTGTAATGCCATGTGTAGGCCTTAACATGCCTTAGGTTGTAAACCATTGTTCTAGCATGTTTTAGGTCTGGCTTTGTGAAGCTTTTGTGCTTATTTTGCCATGCTAGAGGTCTGTCCTTAGTCATTTCGGTTGGCCATGGCATGTTTAGTATAGCCCCTTTGCATTTTGGCTCGTTGGCCTCAAGTGTGTGAGTGTGTAGCATGCATTACTTGCTTTATTTCAGTGGTTTGGCACCATTTGTTGCATCATTTCAGTCCCTTTAGCATGCTTGTATGCTTTCCTTGGATGTCCCCTTGATGCCTTATGAGCTTGTGTTATATGCTCCATGTTTTGACCATTGTGCATGCTTTTGAATTTGAGCCACTTAGATGCCATATAGAGGTCCCCTTTGCATGGTCTAGGTCTGCCTTGAACCTGTTTTAAGCCCTCTTGGCCTTGTGAGGCTTGGTTGGCTTAACCATGGTTTAAGCCCCCTTGACTTGCTTCAAGTACTTGGGCCATTTGCATGCTAATGTTTAGCCTATCTTGTTTGCTTGGTTTGGCACCTCCTATAGCATGATTTTCAAGGCTTAATTTGCATGCCATATGTCCATGTTTGCATCCTCTTAAGTGTGCTTGAGAATTGCTCTTTAATGTTTGAAGTGTTGGTCCTTGTATACATGCATGTTTGCATGCCATTAGTCCTTAATTTTTGGGCACTTTGGCCACTGTTTTTGGGCCTAGTTAAGGCTGCCTAACTTAGTCTTAGACCACTCTTATATGTTGTAGCATGCTTACCTTGCATGTTGTAATACATTTGGCCCCTTTGGTATGTTGTTACATTCTTAGGTGGTAGTACATTTAGCATGTATTCCTTGCCAAGTTGTCTAACTTGTTGTATGCCTCACATGTGTGCACATTGGCACTACACATTGCATGCGTGTTGGTAGCACCCATGCATTCCTATGTTGCATCCTTAGTTCACATGCTTAGGATTCCATTCCATTTGCATGTATGCTTGGCCTCTTGAAATGCTTGTGATAGAGGTTGAGTCCCATTGGTTTGTTTATGTGCATTGCATTCCATATCAAAATGCACATTTAATTCTTTGGGCCATCACGCATGGAAATGCGCGATTGATGGTCCGAGAACCAAGAACCATGTCCCTTTGAGTCATGCACATGAAAAAGGGGCTTGGTAGGTGCATACATTGCTTGAATTGCATTGCCATACTCTGCCTTGTCCTCTGCTGCTGTCGATTGCAGGTTCTGCAGGCATTCTCTGCCGACTGGCAGTGTTCAGTGCCGACCGGCAATTCATTTGTGGCCGATAGCTTCATCAACAGCCGATGATCACATACCACTGCCGGTGGATATTCTACTCAGCCGGTGGTGTCTCCCAATGTCCAGGGAAGCAATTCTGAGACTTTGGCAGTCTTTAGAGGAGTATAGCAGGGAAAACGGAGGCAGCTTATGTATGGCAGTGTACTTCTGAGCAAGACCGAGCATGCATCGCATTGTGCTCTTTTCCTGAGGCAATTTATCTGTTTTTCCTAGATTAGTTAATTTGCTTAGCTAATCAGATGGCTTGTAATATTTAATTAGCTTGTAGGTTAATTATCTGTAATATTTATTTGGTCCTTCCGGGCGAGGGCGAATCTGTAATAAGTGTCGGTGCGTGTGTGTGTGCATGTCTTCTAATCCCCACTTCTTTCTTCCCTTTTATTTACCTGCTTATGAAGGTAGATTAGGGCATGTTTAAATTAGCATACCTTATGCTATACATGCGTGCATCCATACATTTGTCTTGCATGCACCGGGCTCGGTAGATCATACTAACTGCATTTGTAGTTCAATTCCAAATTGAATACGTGCATCAATTGGTTGCATTTCACATGCCATGTTTAGGTTAGCTGAGCCTACTCTAATTGCATCCTGTATGTGTTGCCTTAGTCATTTTGACATGAACTAGGACCATGCATGTTGGCTAACTAGTTTATTGTTTTGGCACGGAGTACGATGTAAGTATTTTCATGCTTTAGCATATCGCATGCATGTGAGTGCTATCATGACAGCATGCTTACCATGTGGCTAGATGTTTATGTGATAAACTGTTTGAATGCCTGTGGGTGAAGGTTGGATTGTCTGAGTTGGAAAAACTCGTTGAAATCCGTATTTTAGCCTACTTGCGAGTAGCAAATTCCAAAATGTTTTTCAAGACAAACGGATATGCAATGCTTATTTCCAAATTAGGCAATCTAGTCTATACTTGTGTGTCGTTCGCATAACATAGTAATTCTAGGCTAATAAATGGAATAAGAACACATAACGTTTTCAAAAACGGATATCATGTTTAGTAGAGGCCGATCTTCGGATCGGGCGAGAGGGGGTGCTCATAGCTGACCTTTCCCGATCGTACCCAAGTTCCCGAGCCGAGGCAACTTTGGTGATGACGGACACGTGGCCTCTGGCACCGAGTCAGGGTTTCCCAAATTCCCCCAAAATAAAATATTTAGGTGGCGACTCTGTATCTGGCAAAGCAGTCCATGTTTGGCACTTATTTTCAAAAATCTGTTTCTCAAAACGATTTGCCGGATTTGGACTCTTTGGTTCAGATTAAGAACCGTGACACAAATCGAGTCCGAACTGTAGCGGGGCCCCACGCGGGTGCATCTACAGTTTCTGGCGACTCTGCTGGGGATTTTAGAGAGCTTGACTCGAACTCGTGATATCCTATTTTGACTCCATTTATGTGTCTCTTTGCATTGCATGTGCATTGGTGCGCCTAGGACACAGTGTTTGCCATCTACTATTCTTGAACGGTTTGCTAGAGGCTTGTCTTGTCAAGGCATGACCATAAGGCTGACCGGTTATGGGCTCTGACAGTATGGGAACACAAACCCCGGTTTTACTGGGGCACCCTTTTTGACCATTCGACCTAGTGCATATTCGGATCCATAGTGACCATTCCAAGTTAGGACAGGTTGCTTACCCGATTATAGGTGTTTGAAGCTGCTGCGTGCGTAGTGAAACCCTAGCTCCTGACAAAATAGGACAGGGAAACCTTACCCCAACATAGGGGTGTTTTGGCTCTCTTTACTTGCTATGTGCTTTTAGAGTGTATCTCTACAGGAACGTACATATCAGTTTGCAAGTTTGAGTATTAGACCCGAGGGCATCAGTGTCAGTCTATGAGAATCAGTTATCTGCGGGTATCAGGTTCAGTTTTGGGGACAGTGATTTCTGGGGAACAGTGATCAGCAGTAGAGTATAGTTGTTCAGCTACACCCGTGTTTTATCCATTTGGGCTGAAATGCTGCTTGTTGTCTCTTTCAGTTCAGACAGCTGGTACAGAATAACTAGTGTTCCCCCTTGCTGAGGCAGGACTTATGATGACGCAGAATTCGGAAGAGATCGTGGTTATGACGGCTGCATTAGATCAAGGGATCACTCTGCAAAGTGAGACCAATATTGATATGCCACATCCACCCAGGTCGCCTGTTGCGCACTCGGTCTGGGCCCCCCAGCTATACCAGGCTCGCGAGCCTACTACATTTGAACTAATGGGGATGATAGGTGGTCTCCAGAGGTCTGTGGCGGATCTCGCCTACGGAATGTCAGCTTCACCTCCAGCCGCACCATATGCCGGGAGTTTTGTACCCCAGGAGCCCCTGTTGTTGGGGCGAATTGTGATTGAACTTAGCCAACCGGAGATGGCCTCCAGCTATGGTAATGACATATCCGCATCAAACCAAACCCTCGATCAGGCTTAGGCCAGAGGAAAAGACAAAGTGAAAGCAGATGCCGATCCTAGTGAACAACTGCTGCGGGCAGTTGAGGCTTTGAAGGCCGCGGGGATGAACAAGCAACAGATATCTGCAGTTGTGACAAGAGCTGTGGAGGATGCTTTCCCCACTCCACCTGAGGGTAGTTCAGGTCAGTCAAAAAATCGGGATAGGCCCCATCATGCCAGAACAGTTTCTCCTATTCCCGCCCCTGCACCTGGGAAAGATCAGAAAGCCAAGGCAGTGCCTGCCGACCCTTTTGCTTGTGCGGCTAGTAAGAACGTTCAGACTTCAAAATACCTGCCCCAAGGGCGCAGGACCTTTCATGCTCTCTACATGCCTCTATCTAAGGCACTTCAGATCCTTGCCGAGAGGGGGCACCTTAAACCCTTGGAGCCTCGGCCTCTCCCGAAGAATCTCCCTACCACGCATGATGCTGCCCAGTACTGCGCGTACCACCAGCAGACAGGCCATGCAACCGCCAATTGTTTCCGCCTCCGTCATGAGGTGCAAGATTTGATTGGCAACGAGGTTATCCTCCCGCCCACCTCAGCCAAGTCCGTTACCACCTAGTTATTGGATTTTGAGGACGCAGATACTGCAAGTATGTAATCAGAAAGTGAACCACCTGCGGGCGGCATTCAGTATATTTTGGATGTGGCGTCTGGCACGCATTTTTGAGCACCTGCGAACGCTAGCTTTGTAAATTCTGGCTTGGGTATCGAGTCAGCCTTTTGTTTTGAGTCTGTCGCTTTGTCTTTAGTCAGTCTTTTTGCTTAAGGGTCTGTCTTTTTGTAGCAAGTCAGTCCCCTTTGTATAGAATACCAGGTGATTCCAGGGTTGTTGCTTCGAACACCGTTTTGTCTTGTAATTACCCATTTTTTATTTTTGAGTCTGTTTCTGCCGAGGAGCCAGTTACATCCGAGAAACCTGAATGAAACAGCTGCAGCTATCATGTTTCCGTGCTTATTGTCTGTTTTGGGCTAGTTGTGCCAGGGGTTTTGAATGGAACGGTCCTGCATTCTACCTGCTCTTCTGTGCCTTGAGAATTATCGCATTGACCTAAGTTCTCCAAAACGTTTTTTTCAAAACATTGTGATAAAAACAAAGAGGAAGGAATTCCTCGGGTTTTGCAAAATTTTGATCATTTTGAGAGAAAGAGAAGCATGCTAAGTCCTTAATGAATAAAACCATGCTTGTCAGCATGAGTACTGGGAAGGACCCTGGCTTGATCCAGATTGGTTCCACACTATCTTCGGCACGAGCGATTTGTCGCTTTCTTAAAAACTTTCAAAAACAAATGTTTTACACGGCCCTGTGAAGACCTGTGTGGAACCGCTCTTGAGATTGTGCAGCCTAGGATCGCTCTCAGCCTCAAGATTCAACCCGTCCGTTTCGAACCTTGAACCCATTCAGAAAGTTCAAACGGTCAAACGTCATGCAAGGTTTGTATGGCCAGATCAGAAGCAACCCTCGAACAAGAGGCACCAAAGCCGAATCAAAAAGATTAGATCTCACCAGAAGAAGCTTGTGGAGCAGCCATGATGGATTCTCCTACAAATCATTGCAATAGCCGTTCTCCTAGATATAGAGAGGCTTCAACTTCAAAAACCATTTGGCATGGACTTGTTACACTTTTACCCTTCGAGAGGCTCGCTGGGCCGAAAACCTGGAAGGGCAACCCAGGCAAAAGTTAGAGCAAGAGAAAAATACAAAAAAGCAAAAAATACAAAAAAGAAAAGAAAAGAAAAAAAAATGCGAAAAAGAAAAGAAAAAAAAATGAACAAAAAAAGGAAAATAAAAAGAAGCTCGCAAGGTCGAAAACCTGCATCGGGCACCTTGGCAAAAGTTAGAGCCTGAGAAAGTGAAGGTTAAAATACCCGAGTGTACCTTAACCGGAACTACGTAAGGCTTGATTCCCATGTTTGGGATACGTAGGCTACTTCATCATGAAGTCCAGCCCCCAACGCTTTCATAGCGTTTCGGTCCATACAATGGTTTCGACTTCATCCCAAAGCCCAGTCGCCAACACCTTCCAAGGTGACTGTGTCCATATATTTGTTATGACCGTCTTCGTCATCTCTGTGTCCAAGAATTCGACCACCACCAATGAAGACTGTTCGCGGACTGCTGCGACATCATCCAAACAAGGGGCAACTTTCCGTTGCCATCCACCCCTTTCAAGCCAGGGGCAATTTTCCATTGCCTCCGATCCGAGGTTGCGTATCTCAAAGAGTAGGTTCCATGCACGTTGAGCATTAGCCGTTTGCAAAAATAGTTTTTGAAAATTTTTACTGAGGTTGACTATTTTCTCGAAAACTATTTTGTTTTCCAAAACTAGACCATTTCTTGGGCCCAAAAAAGGAAAATTTTCAGTGCCCACAGCCTGACTTGCATGGTCTTTAAATCAAAATCAAACAAGTGTGTTAATATAACTCTCATTTTGATCAAAACTGTTTTAGTAGAAACCAAAAACAAAAAATGGTCAAAGCGATAAACTAGGGGCACAGTTGAGTCAGGTGTTCTGTCTTTCCCCTGTCATCGACGTATTTGCCAGGAGGGCACTCTATCCACCAGAAGAAATAGCCGTGAGCTAACGGTGTTGAGCATGAACCCACACCTTCCTATTTATCCATCAATCACCCTGGGGAGGGATGATAAATGAGAGAATAAAGAATAGAGAGGTGTAAGTTGAGAGAAAAGTGAGGAAAAGGGTTTTGAAAGAAAAATCGAGCCTGAGGGTCGAGTGATGTGAGAATCACAAATCAGAAAGGGCGGGAAGTATACCCGGAGGAACCGGCTCCTCGAGGTTTGAGGTCTCTCAGTTTATAAGCATGTCCGTGTGTCATGTCCTTTTGATTTGTCGGTCTCGCCTTTTGTTTTCAGTCTTTCCCAAGTGTGTCTTGTTGTGTTTAGGTCGTGTACCTTTGTCGAGTCCTTTTCTGCTGTATCCAGTTGTGGGCTCGATACCCCGGTTAAGAAAACCCCTTTTCCAAAAGTTAATTGTTTATGCTCAGAATGCCGTGCCATTCTCTACATTTGGGGCGAACCAAAAGAAGGAGGGGAAAATTTGGGGCATCCGAGCATGTTTCAGCCCCAGCAGGTTTCACCTTTGAAGGTCGTCTTGTCAGATTGGGCTGTTCTGTTTAAAGCTTGCCGTGTGCAAAATAAACCAAGTGTTGGGTTATTGACTGTATGCAGATTAATCCTCAGCATAGTATGGGCCGTGTGTTCAGGTTAAGCAGTGGTCTGTATGGGTTGCTTTGCCGTTACTTGGTTTGGTTATCTTGTTATTACAATGCAAGTGTTCAGCATTCAGACCACAGATCAATTTCATTTACATTGAGGTGTAACATGATGCAATGCAGTGGAATGTAAAAAAATGTAATGCTTCTTCAGATAAAAAGTTCGTTTCATTTCATAATCTTTTTCAAGTACAAAGTTTTGAGGAAAACAAAAATCTGTCCACGGCAGTACAAGGTAATCTAACTACCAGCAAAAAAACGAAAAAGAAGAAGAAAAGCAGCAATCTGGGTCATCATCAGTAGTCTCGGGCCCGGGGATCTGCCCTCGCCCTCTTCCTGGATGAAGGTCCAGGGGCATCGTCATCAGCATCGCCGTCTGAGCCTGAGTCTGAGTCATCTCCAGCCTCCTCAGATGACCCGGCCTCTGCCTCTGCCTCGGACTCATCATCGTCATCATCATCAACATCATCCGGGGTCGGCGCCCGAGAACTACTCCCGACATGAGTACGCCCTCCCCTGGTACGGGGACGTGCAGTGTCTCCACGCCCTCCTTGAGCAGGAATAGAGGGCCCAGCCGGAGCACCACTCACTGGAGGGATCTGGAAGGGAGGCTGAAAAGTCACAAAGGGCAAATACATCAGAATAATGTGAGCAGTGTATCAGTGCAGAATGCAGTGTATGGGTACAGTGCGAATAATGTGAGCAGTGTATCAGTGCAGAATGCAGTGTATCGGTACAGTGTGAACACCGTGAGCAGTTTATCAGCGTAGAATACAGTATATGAGTATAGTGTGTGAACGCCGTGAGCAGTTTGTTAGTGTAGAATGCAATGTATGCAGTGTATCAGATGCTGTGAGATCAGTGCGTCAGGTGTGGTGTCGTGCATCAGATTATGCGAATCAACTTATGAATGGTTTGAGGCCATTGTCAGAAGAACATACCGGAATACTATTGTCACGACCCGAACCCGCCCCCATGGGTTAAGGACGCAACCGGCCAGTAATCCTAAGATTACCTACGGCCTCAAACCAAAACAGACTCAACACATCAGAGTAAAGGGGCCAAAAGGGAAGCAAAATTTAAAACTTTGTCCATAGAGCCGTGCTTATATGCACATCAAACAGACCATACTCGGATACGTTAATAACCCACATCGAAAGTACAGTTTGACAAAATTCATTACAGACAGGATCATCCAAAACGAGTCAACCTATAACAGACTATGTACAGACATACACTAGGCCCTTGCCAACAAGACAAAACATAAGTACATACAAAAAGGGCAAGGATGGCCTCATGTGTGAGGCACAAGGTTGACTCTCCCAAAACTCGTGTTGTTCCTAGCAGGCTTCACTGGGGCTGGGTTGTGCTTCTCTTGGCTCACCTACAAACACATGAATGAGCGTGAGCGATCGCCCAGTGAATAATATCAAACATGACAATTACATAACAAAATGTAGAACAACATGCTCCAATCGGCCTTGGGCCCAATTCATACTTCTATTTAACAATATATATATATAACTGTACAAAATTCAAATCAAGTAACTGTAGTTTCAACCATTCTGGTCTTTGGCCCATTCAGATTTCCATTCATGTCAAAACGGCCTTCGGCCCATTCATTCATGTCGAAACGGCCTTCGGCCCATTCATTCTTATCAAAACGGCCTTCGGCCCATTCATTCTTATCAAAACGGCCTTTGGCCCATTCATTCATGTCAAAACGGCCTTCGGCCCATTCATTCTTATCAAAACGGCCTTCGGCCCATTCATTCTTATCAAAACGGCCTTCGGCCCATTCATTCATGTCAAAACGGCCTTCGGCCCATTCATTCTTATCAAAACGGCCTTCGGCCCATTAATTCTTATCAAAACGGCCTTTGGCCCATTCATTCATGTCAAAACGGCCTTCGGCCCATTCATTCTTATCAAAACGGCCTTCGGCCCATTCATTCTTATCAAAACGGCCTTCGGCCCATTCATTCATGTCAAAACGGCCTTCGGCCCATTCATTCTTATCAAAACGGCCTTCGGCCCATTCATTCTTATCAAAACGACCTTGGGTCCATTTATGCGTTCATATCAGACTTACGTCCACAATCCCACAATCCCAATTAGCAATTCATAAAGCTTCAAAGGGAGTAAACAATTGGACATTTACAAGCATTCAAATATTGATATTACTCACAGTGATTGGCTTGTGGATTCGCCCTGGAGCTTGACCCTACACATTCCATGAACACAAAAGGGGTCATTAACAATTCAATCCGTTCCTTAATTCACATATTCCTCTTTTAGGCTTTATTCTTATCTCATTAGCTCATTTACAATGCTTAACATAAGCCTAAGAATGCTTGCAAGTGAAAGAGAACGGAAAACAGAACACAAAATGCAAAAACAGGATTTCAGAAAATAGGGTCCCCGCTCGAGCGTGGACTTCCCCGCTCGAGCGGACCCTTAGGTCTGCAAAAGTACTGGTTGCCTTCAATTCCAGCTCGAGCGTGAACTCGGCCGCTCGAGCGTACCGCCTGTCTACATAACTCCCCGCTCGAGCGTCAACTTCCCCGCTCGAGCGGACCCTTAAGTCTGCAGAAAATGCTGGGAGCTCGATTTCTACGCTCGAGCGTCACTTCACCCGCTCGAGCGGACGTCGAAAATCTGGGAATCCCAGGTTGAGTTCTTGAGCTCCATTCCGACTTTTAATCAACAAATCATGCATGCTGTAGCTCAAATATCACATATAAGTATACTAACAAGGTATAAACACCAAAACACATTATTATGGAGCTCAATCTCAAGGATTAAACACTTGCATGTCTCAAATTGACACCAAACTCAATTCTATCATACATATTCGTGCATTCAAAGCTCCCATCTTCAATTATTCAGACATGCATGCCCATTTGACTTCATATTCACTTCAAATAATGTAATTAGTGCTCATTCCCATAAAATTTAACAAAGACATGCTTGCATGTGGGATTACACTACCAATCTTTCACAATTTCACAAATTACATGCTAGATTTTGTGATTCCATAGGAGTTCTTTACATGCATGCACATATAGTCTTCAAATTCATCAAAACCAACTCCTTTCATGTTCTAGATCACAAATTAATCTTCAATTCCCGAAATCACAACTCAAATTCATGAGTTAGGGGTTGGTTACTCACCTAGAAGCTTTAATCTTCCAAATTCTAGTCAATTCTTGAGTTAAATCTTCAAATCCCCAAGCTAGAGCCAAAAATTGCTCAGGTCTCTTCCTTTCTCTCTCTATAGCCGGCCTCTCTCTCTCCCTCTCCAGTGTCTAACTCAGATTTTGAGTTTTTGAGAGAGCTAAAGGAGAGTGCAATGCAAATGTACAGCAAGCCCCACTAACAAATATTTTAATATAAAATAATGGGGCACTTAATTTATCAATTTAATCAGTTTAAATTGACCAGAATCAATTTTCAATTAAATTTCACTGTAGGCTCTAAAAATTATGCCAATCACAATGGCGTAATCAATTTCGGGTTCTATGGCCGATAAGGCCCTCAATTTAATTCCAAAGCGGATTATTCAAACAGATATTCCTACGGTGAACAGGTAGAATTCCAAAGTCGCATATATTCACATAATGGCACACAAAAATCATATCAAAACATATAGTCACATACGTATTAGGGACCAATTAGCATACTACGGAACGGGGGTATTACAGTCTTCCCCCCTTTAGGAAGTTTGGTCCTCCAAACTTATTTTACCTTTAGTCGAAACAATTCGGAACACTTTTCATTCAACGGTTCCAATCATTCTTATAGCCATTCACTTAGTCTCAAAATCAAGCAACGCTGTATTCTCAATCAGTCATAGATTTCCCTTTTTCCGCCATACAAGGCTTGTACGGTGCCATGCCAAAACTAGAGTGAGAGCTGTTGTTGGAAGCAAAGTTTGCCAACGATGGATAGATCTTTCCAACTCCCCTGAGAAATCTAATGCATATCTTTGGAGCATTCCTCCCAAGACTCTAACAAGTTCTTTCTGATCATACATCAATTTGCGCATGGAAAACAACGCCGAATCATAATTCAGTTTCGTACCAAATTCATAATTTGTCCAGATCATATACAGAAATCATAAGTCATGATTAAGTTTACGTGACACATCCATTAGCATTAACAGAACATATACACGTGAGGTTACGAATAACCAGTTCCATAAGGGAACCTCCGGGTCCGGGTAACATAACAGAATAGAAGCTGAGCCCCCATTTCTCTTGGAGGCTTTTCAGAATTCAAACACATTTTAGAATTCCTGTCTAAACAATAGATACTGGGACCCCATGTAACGAGCGATCTTATCGATGTAAACAGTGGCTAGTCTACAAGCATCATACAAATTTTATAGGGAGAAATGGGCAACTTCAATAATTTTACCTACAATAGCCCAAATGGGCTCAAGGTAGCCCCACAACGAAATTCGTAGCCACATATTTCCATTTCCATTCCAAAATGGAGGGAGGTTGAAGTAGTCCCGCCACTATCTGAAATTCAACTTCGACCTGTTGGCACCGAAGAATATTTAGACATATTCACCAACTGACCTCTTCAAAGTAGGTCACCAACATATTTATTTCAATGTCAGCTGACTTTATCACAGAAGTTCGGTCTATTCCGTGTCACAAAAGTTCAATTCATTCTTCAATAATTCCCCAATTTACGATCTGATTCGGTATTTGGTCCAGTGACTCATCACAATTATCCAAGGTCAATTAAAAGTCTTCAGGAATATAAGGTGGATCCAGATACTGATTCTCGAAACAACAAAGGTAATATCGAAGTAATTACTCACACAATACACATAGTCCAGACATCCCCATAATACTGATTGTAAAGTACGATAACATCGAAGCAGGCAATTTCTGACATAAACATCGAAGCAGGCAATTTCTGACATAATACACGTGTTCTCAATTCATTCAACAGTTTACAGTTCACAATTCAGTTCAATATTCAATTCCCTGTTCTATCGAGTCTTTCCACATTATCTGATAGTCATCAAAAGCATAAGGCAATTCATATATAAACCTCTATAATGGAAAAAGTAGTATCAAAGGAGTCAATCATATGTTAAGCACAATTTACACATCCTCAGGGCCCCAATTACAGAATATAATGGCGCTGGGCAGGTGTTCACAAGGTGTACTGAATTCGCACACTTATGGATAATCAGGATTTTTTTTTTTTTTTTTTTTTTTTTTTTTTTTTTTTTTTTTTTAAAGCTTCTTGGATGTCTATAACATCTGCATAATACCAAAAGATGACATTCTGAACAAAACAAAAGAATAATCCTCTCGGAATCAAAGCACACCCGTTCATGACCGTCGGTGGCCGACTCGAGATCGATTAGACAAACCCACCCGTACAAAACCGTCGGTGGCAAAAGAGATTCTCAACAAAAGTGCTACATAGGCTTAACGTCCCCTAGCACAAAAGGACGTCTCGAGAATGTCATCAAAACAAACGCAATATCACTTACTATAACCTGATTTCCCAAAACCCGATAACACTTGAAGCAAACGCATGAAACATATTCTGATTAGTCGAGAATAAATATTCAGTACAGTTCACAATCAAATCAATCTGTTGTCATCGGTTTTCCATAGCGTCAGACAAGCCAGAATGCGACAACACACCAGCATTGTTCCTTAAGACACCCAATCACTGGATTTGCACAATTCAGTTCATTCATAACACATATGTCCTCAATAGTTGAGGGTTGGCTCTCAGTGGTGTTCGTGGTTAGATCAATCTGTTGATAGTCCACAAGGGTCTTTCAAATAAGTCGAGTATTCCAACGGGTTCAAGTTTCGGGTCTATCAATTTTTCTGCCAAGAATAATCTGGCCATTTATTTATAAACCATCCGTGGTCCCTCTTAACAAAATCAACTCAGATAGAGGTCCTTATCAATCAATCCAAGCAAAGGTCTTGTCAGATTAAATCAAACAAGGTCCCGTCAAATTATGTCCAATGAGGGTTCTATCGGGTCAATTCAGATAGAAGTTTTCTCAAATAGGGTACATTTGATTCTGTAAGGCTCACTTCGTTTGTTTAGGCACATGGCTGATAGTTTCACAACTGTCCTAAATTTATTAGTTCTCAAAGTCGTATCAGAATCATTCGTCACAACTGTTCATATCAAAGTGTTTCAAATCACGTACAATACGGTATTGTCCACATATGTTCAGGTATAGTTACATAAGCATGCAAGTGTTCATATCAGGAGGTACGTATCATAATCAGTATAGCAGTTCTCAAATAAGCCTTACATGCAAGAACATGGTGCACAGTAGTACATTATACAAAATTCCTCGGGTACATACAGTATGAGATTGTTACGCAAAAGTTCCAAATTAGTCACATCACTCAGTCAACTTTCTACCAATCAAAATACATGGCCTCACAATTAGAGTTCATCATTTAGGGCGCTCAACTTGGTCACACGATTACAGAATCATAATTCCAGTGGTTTAGTCATTGAAGGCGGTGACATAATAAATCACCCTGAGCATAGGTGTAGATATATATGTGCATGTGCAGAGTCAATCAATATCCCAAAACGTATTTCACAAATTTCCCAAACGGGGCATACACCTCCAATGAATACAGTCTCGATCATGTGAGTCTAACCAATCTAGATACACATACAGCAGATATGAAATATATGCCAATCCGAATCAAATAGTATCCCAAGCGAAGATGTACAAACGTACTAATTCAGAATCAATCAACACATAAGCATTCATTTGTACACAGCATAGATACCTGGGATGATGGTTACAACATTCTGAGTGCTTTCTGGGATGAGTGTAATTACTCCATCCTGAGTAGCAATTCCTACCACTAGTACGGATTTAGCCGAGGCAGAGGATTCATGCACATTTCGTTCAATTCGGGGACAGTTCCTTGCCGTATGGTCCATTTCACCATATCTATAACGAGCCCCAGAAGTCTGATAACAAACTCCTCGGTGTTTCTCACACTGGTGGTGGCAAAGGTTCTTGCCGTAGCGGCAACTGACACCGCTGTCTCAAGATCTCTGCCAATTCTTGTACTACTCCTTCCGGACTATCAAGTCGGGCTGTGGAAGAACCTTCCAACCCGTATGCCCTTAATTTGCCCATACTCTACACAAATTCTTATCAAACTTTACCAAATACTGGGATGCCCAATACGAAATTAAACACAGAATCGCATGAGTACATTCGCACATAGGCACATTGTTATATTCTCCTTTCACATATCGTACGCAATTAGTCACTTACGCAACAGATAATTGCATATTTATCAAATATCGCATGCTGAACATTTACTAAGCAATTATATACTCAAATCATGTTCATGTTTCACATAGACACCCGTAAGCAGAATTGAATGCACATAGACAACTTTTCATGATGTGCATTATAACAAAACAAACTTATTGTACACATTAGTGTAACAATTTATATCTCATATTCGAATCATGTGTGGTATTTCTTTTAGCGTGTCATATCATGTTGGTCAAGCATATCAACATATCGCATACATAGGCCACGGTATTATTTCCCCCGGGCGAGGGCCTGTGCCACGGCATTATTTCCCCCGGGCTAGGGCTTCATGACCATAAGCCACAGTATTATACCCCCTGGGCGAGGGCCTCCGCTAAGGATACCACAATTATGTTTAAGGAGAATTTAGGAAATCATTCATTCATTTCATATCATTAACAAGTATTTAAAGTTAAACATAACTTTACGGAGTTCTTATTCGCCGTCCGATTAAACTTGCATTATACAATATACAAAAGATTCTACGAATATGCATATACTAGAGAGCATATGTAATCAAACAGTCTGCAATGCAAGTACAGCGCAACTTAGAGCACATAATTGCCCAAATCAAAACACTTAAGCATATTCTCGATGCTTTCGAATTCATACTTATCTCATGAATGCATCCTAGATCTTTTCTAGACGCTTATTGCTCTTTGGGACAAGTGCGTGAGTTATTAACTCGTGCTCTGATACCACTCTGTCACGACCCGAACCCGCCCCCATGGGTTAAGGACGCAACCGGCCAGTAATCCTAAGATTACCTACGGCCTCAAACCAAAACAGACTCAACACATCAGAGTAAAGGGGCCAAAAGGGAAGCAAAATTTAAAACTTTGTCCATAGAGCCATGCTTATATGCACATCAAACAGACCATACTCGGATACGTTAATAACCCACATCGAAAGTACAGTTTGACAAAATTCATTACAGACAGGATCATCCAAAACGAGTCAACCTATAACAGACTATGTGCAGACATACACTAGGCCCTTGCCAACAAGACAAAACATAAGTACGTACAAAAAGGGCAAGGATGGCCTCATGTGTGAGGCACAAGGTTGACTCTCCCAAAACTCGTGTTGTTCCTAGCAGGCTTCACTGGGGCTGGGTTGTGCTTCTCTTGGCTCACCTACAAACACATGAATGAGCGTGAGCGATCGCCCAGTGAATAATATCAAACATGACAATTACATAACAAAATGTAGAACAACATGCTCCAATCGGCCTTGGGCCCAATTCATACTTCTATTTAACAATATATATATATATATATAACTGTACAAAATTCAAATCAAGTAACTGTAGTTTCAACCATTCAGGTCTTTGGCCCATTCAGATTTCCATTCATGTCAAAACGGCCTTCGGCCCATTCATTCATGTCGAAACGGCCTTCGGCCCATTCATTCTTATCAAAACGGCCTTCGGCCCATTCATTCTTATCAAAACGGCCTTTGGCCCATTCATTCATGTCAAAACGGCCTTCGGCCCATTCATTCTTATCAAAACGGCCTTCGGCCCATTCATTCTTATCAAAACGGCCTTCGGCCCATTCATTCATGTCAAAACGGCCTTCGGCCCATTCATTCTTATCAAAACGGCCTTCGGCCCATTCATTCTTATCAAAACGGCCTTTGGCCCATTCATTCATGTCAAAACGGCCTTCGGCCCATTCATTCTTATCAAAACGGCCTTCGGCCCATTCATTCTTATCAAAACGGCCATCGGCCCATTCATTCATGTCAAAACGGCCTTCGGCCCATTCATTCTTATCAAAACGGCCTTCGGCCCATTCATTCTTATCAAAACGGCCTTCGGCCCATTCATTCTTATCAAAACGACCTTGGGTCCATTTATGCGTTCATATCAGACTTACGTCCACAATCCCACAATCCTAATTAGCAATTCATAAAGCTTCAAAGGGAGTAAACAATTGGACATTTACAAGCATTCAAATATTGATATTACTCACAGTGATTGGCTTGTGGATTCGCCCTGGAGCTTGACCCTACACATTCCATGAACACAAAAGGGGTCATTAACAATTCAATCCGTTCCTTAATTCACATATTCCTCTTTTAGGCTTTATTCTTATCTCATTAGCTCATTTACAATGCTTAACATAAGCCTAAGAATGCTTGCAAGTGAAAGAGAACGGAAAACAGAACACAAAATGCAAAAACAGGATTTCAGAAAATAGGGTCCCCGCTCGAGCGTGGACTTCCCCGCTCGAGCGGACCCTTAGGTCTGCAAAAGTACTGGTTGCCTTCAATTCCAGCTCGAGCGTGAACTCGGCCGCTCGAGCGTACCGCCTGTCTACATAACTCCCCGCTCGAGCGTCAACTTCCCCGCTCGAGCGGACCCTTAAGTCTGCAGAAAATGCTGGGAGCTCGATTTCTACGCTCGAGCGTCACTTCACCCGCTCGAGCGGACGTCGAAAATCTGGGAATCCCAGGTTGAGTTCTTGAGCTCCATTCCGACTTTTAATCAACAAATCATGCATGCTGTAGCTCAAATATCACATATAAGTATACTAACAAGGTATAAACACCAAAACACATTATTATGGAGCTCAATCTCAAGGATTAAACACTTGCATGTCTCAAATTGACACCAAACTCAATTCTATCATACATATTCGTGCATTCAAAGCTCCCATCTTCAATTATTCAGACATGCATGCCCATTTGACTTCATATTCACTTCAAATAATGTAATTAGTGCTCATTCCCATAAAATTTAACAAAGACATGCTTGCATGTGGGATTACACTACCAATCTTTCACAATTTCACAAATTACATGCTAGATTTTGTGATTCCATAGGAGTTCTTTACATGCATGCACATATAGTCTTCAAATTCATCAAAACCAACTCCTTTCATGTTCTAGATCACAAATTAATCTTCAATTCCCGAAATCACAACTCAAATTCATGAGTTAGGGGTTGGTTACTCACCTAGAAGCTTTAATCTTCCAAATTCTAGTCAATTCTTGAGTTAAATCTTCAAATCCCCAAGCTAGAGCCAAAAATTGCTCAGGTCTCTTCCTTTCTCTCTCTATAGCCGGCCTCTCTCTCTCCCTCTCCAGTGTCTAACTCAGATTTTGAGTTTTTGAGAGAGCTAAAGGTGAGTGCAATGCAAATGTACAGCAAGCCCCACTAACAAATATTTTAATATAAAATAATGGGGCACTTAATTTATCAATTTAATCAGTTTAAATTGACCAGAATCAATTTTCAATTAAATTTCACTGTAGGCTCTAAAAATTATGCCAATCACAATGGCGTAATCAATTTCGGGTTCTATGGCCGATAAGGCCCTCAATTTAATTCCAAAGCGGATTATTCAAACAGATATTCCTATGGTGAACAGGTAGAATTCCAAAGTCGCATATATTCACATAATGGCACACAAAAATCATATCAAAACATATAGTCACATACGTATTAGGGACCAATTAGCATACTACGGAACGGGGGTATTACAACTATAGAGGGCCAAGAGGTCAAAGGTTCGCTGTAGCATCCCCATCATGGAGGCATTCAACTCCACGGACTGCCGGGTGTACTCGGAGGACGCCTGCAAGAGTATAAGATACATCAGTGTTTTGCGGAATATCAAATAAACTGAAATGAAATGCCAATGCAAGATGCAAAATGAAGTAATACATACCGGAGGCAAGTCGGGGATACCGGCTAACTCATGATTAGCCAGGGGAGGAGCAAAGGGGATCTGGTAGGTCGCCCCATCCTGCCCTCTATATGACAGTACAGCAGGCAGGGCGGGCTAGCCAGTCCCCCATCCCCCTCGAGCTCCGCTCCTGCCATGCACTCGAGCTCTCCTTGACGCTCCTGCTCCCGCTCCAGCTGCCGGCGCCGCTGGCCTCTCCCCCTCAGCTCGGCGACCACTGCTCAAGGGTCGCATAATGTAGGTCCGGACGTACTCTGCGTAGTCGCCCTCACCTCTGTGATGCTCTACTCCCCAGCCGACGATGTAATCCCTCATCTCCTGGGCGGCGAACCTCTCGGTATCTCTCATATGGGCAGGAGGTGGACCCGGCACTATCTGCTCTGGTAAACCCAGGGTCTGACGCAAGAAACGCTCGCCCAGGTACCAAGCCTGACAGACCGGGTCCTCCAACAGAATCCGACAACGGGCAGTCTCTCCTGCGCCCTCATAGTGATCCCTCACCACGGCCGGCAACGGAGCCCAAGGCTGCCAGGTGATCTGAAAATAATAGGTAGTTTGTTATCTATCTGTTATTGAAAACATACGGTGTGAAGCAAAGCCAAAAAATAAACCCTAAAGTTGAACATACCTCCGCGGCGGTGATGGTGTCGAAGTATCGGCGGAAGAAAATAAGAGACTCCCGTGGTCTCCGCACGTATCGCACATCGAAGTGATGAGAGAAGGGGACGCCGAGTGGGATCTCCTCATCGGGTACTGGGGCAAGCCTAGGAAAGTAGGCACACACCCACAACTGCAGAACATATATCAGTATGACTATCAGATAAGGCAGAATATAGAATAAAGCAGAAATAGCAGAACCGTGTGTTGTGCAGTGTATTGTGCGGAGTGTACAGTGTGTGCAGTATATAGTAAGTGTAAAGCAGAGTATATGTGTACCGGGTGTGCAGTGTACAGTCAGTGTGGGGTAGTGTACAGTATATGTGCAGTGTGCAGAATACAGAAAGCAGGAACCAGAAATGTAAAAAGGGAAGAGGATGTACCTCCCAGGCTTGCCAGTAGCCACCGAGAAGCTGTCCGCTGAGGCGGGAAGAAGAGCTCATATAACCATACAATGTGGCCAGGCCTACGCCACCCCAGTCGTAGCGGCGGATCCGCCTGACGTCCACCAGCGCGCTCAACAGGCATAAGGGCACGGTGTTCGCCCGATCGGCGAAAAGGGTCATCCCGAAAAGGAACATAATGAAGCCCCGCGTGTACTGGTCCACCTCCTCCGGGGACATCTGCACCTCCTCTGCCAAGGCCAGCTGGATCCGGAAGTGGCTCTCAAACCACGAGTACCTAACGAACCCTGCTCGAGCGAGGGGAGGCTGAGTGCCAAGCAGGTACAGCTGGGCAGCGTCCCACTCATCCATATTCATGTCGAAGGGGATCGGATCACCCCCTACCCCAATGCCAGTAAGCATCGAGAAGTCGTAAGGGGTCATCGTCATGTCCCTTGCGACGGAGAAGTGGAAGGAGTTGGTGGTATCCCACCACCTCCCCGCTAGAGCAGCAAGCAAGGGCCTGCAGGTAGTCAGTCGAGAGAGCCCCCTGCAGAAGATGCCAAAATCGGCCTCGTCGACGATGTCACGAACCGCGTCTGGCAGCTCTAGGTACCAGTCCCGAGCAACGGTGTTCCCATACCCGCGGATGGTATGGGAATCCTCCTGTAATCAAAAACAACAATCGCGAGGCAATATTCAAAATGCAGTTCTAAGAAGCATACAGTGAACTACGGCGTGTGATGTGTCAGCGTGTTTGGGTGGTTCAGGGCAGATGTAGCATGCGTGCAAGTTTTAACAGATTCAAACAAATACCGGGTGCCGGTGTGCTTACAGTGAACTACAACGTGTGATACGTCAGTGTGTTCGAATGGTTCAGTGCAAATGTAGCATGCGTGCATGTTTTCAGACTCAAGCCAATACCGGGTACCAGTGTGTATGCAGTGAAATACAGTGTGCGTCGTGTGTTTGGGTGATTTAAAGCCAGTGTAGTGTGTGTGCATGTGTCAGTCTCAAACAGATCTCAGTTGCACGTATGTTTACAATCAACTACAGTATACAGTATATCAGAATTAAGCAGTTAAAGAGCATAACAAGCTACGACAGTTTTTGCATCCTACTTTGCAGAAAGTAAAGCAGAGAAGGAAAGTTACCTCGGAAGCGCCGAAGGACAGTTGGGAGGTAGGCTCACGCAGTAGTAGCTCGGGTGGCACGTGCCTATCAAAGCTCCTGAACTGGCGTAGTCCGTTAGGAAGCATCACGTGAACCGCGGGCCTGTAGGTCTCCGGATCGAACGGCCGGACACGGAGTGGCAAAGGCTTGGCCTCAGGGTCCATCTCGTGCTCTGGAGGGATCCTGCCCTGTGGAAGGTCATCCGCCATCTCGAAGAAAATGTGAAAATGGCCGGAAGACGAAAAACCGGGCAAGAATGCGAAAAGTCAACAAAAAGTCAAACCTCGAGAGGGTCGAAAAGGGCCGAAAAAGCCGGAGTGTAGAAAAGGTATAGAGATCGAGAGGAACTCAAGGGAAACAAGCCCCAAGTGGCGGAAATCAAAAAACAAACACCGAAACGAAGTTTCGTTCTGTTGAAAATGTCCGAAACGCGAAGGAGATCGCGAATTGAACAACGAAATCGAGGCTAGAACGCAAGAAAATGACGAGATCGAAGGACGAAAACACTTTAGAGAGAGAGAGAGAAGGAATTTTCGAGCAAGAGGATGTGAAAAATATAGGGCTAGAGGCCCTATATTTAAAGACCCACGGCCGAAATGTCAAAACTGCCCCGAACAGGAATAGTTTGCCTGTCGGCCACACTCTTTGCCGGCCGGCAGTATTTTGTGCGGATAGAATTTTATGAAGGCCGATGGACGGCCGGTGATGCATTCTGATGGCCGCCCGGTGATGCATTCTGATGGCCGGTGGGCATCCGGTGGTCTCCTACAATGGTTTTTGAGCCTTCTACATCCTTGTTTGGGTTATATGTATGGTTCAGGGCCTTCAGTGATTAAAACAGTGCAAAACAGTGCATTTCCAACGCTCAATCAGCCTCCGTTTTGACCTCGGATCGTGTCTTTTGTGCGTGGCACTCGAATTCATGCAAGGTGTATCCTTTCCGTATCCTTTTGATTTTTACAAAACTCAAAAGTTGCCCCATGTGCATCACATGTCAATCGCACTGTCTTGTGCACTCGCGTTGTCTAACGCATCACGCTATTTCACGCATCTTATTGCATTTTGCATGCATTCAATCACACTGCTTGCGTAGACCGCATGTTTGTTCAAATTCATTACTTGCGTAGACCGCACGTTTTGCTTGCGTAGACCGTATATTTGTTCAATTTCATTACTTGCGTAGACCGCATGTTTTGCTTGCGTAGACCGCATGTTTGTTCAATTTCATTACTTGCGTAGACCGCATGTTTGTTCAAATTCATTACTTGCGTAGACCGCATGTTTTGCTTGCGTAGACCGCATGTTTGTTCAATTTCATTATTTGCGTAGACCGCATGTTTTGCTTGCGTAGACCGCATGTTTGTTCAATTTCATTACTTGCGTAGACCGCATGTTTTTCTTGTGTAGACCGCATGTTTGTTCAAATTCATTACTTGCGTAGACCGCATGTTTGCATTCAATTTCATTACTTGCGTAGACCGCATGTTTTGCTTGCGTAGACCGCATGTTTGTTCAAATTCATTACTTGTGTAGACCGCATGTTTGTTCAATTTCATTACTTGCGTAGACCGCATGTTTTGCTTGCGTAGACCGCATGTTTGTTCAAATTCATTACTTGGTAGACCGCATGTTTTGCTTGCGTAGATCGCATGTTTGTAATCAAATTCATTACTTGCGTAGACCGCATGTTTTGTTTGCGTAGACCGCATGTTTGATCAACATCATTACTTGCGTAGACCGCGTGTTTTGCTTGCGTAGACCGCATGTTTTGCTTGCGTAGACCGCATGTTTGTAATCAATTCCATTGCTTGCGTAGACCGCATATTTTGCTTGCGTAGACCGCATGCTTGAAACCAATTTCATTACTTGCGTAGACCGCATGTTCTACTCGCGTAGACCGCATGCTTATGACCAATTTCATTACTTTCGTAGACCGCATGCTTATGATCAATTTCGTTGCCTGCGTAGACCGCATGCTCCACTTACATGTCTGTGCCTCTACAGCATTGTTATGCTTCCCACTTGCTTTGCGCTGTCACGCATTTTCAAATACATTAATACGCATGTTGTTAATCACATTGTACCTGTTAAGTTTGTTTTCTTTGCAGGCATGATATTGTATGTACGGTTCATTTAAGGCTAGAGCAACCAGACGAACCGCACAGGTATTCCACGGTCTAGGAGACCCTAAATCCTCTGAAGGTGCAAGTCCTTCGGTGTTTGTCGTGCCTGAACGACTTTCGATAAGTTGCATTATACATGTATTTCAAGCGACTCGTGTCGTCGCATATTCAAGTTCACGTGCGTCTCAAAAGCCGCGTGTTGTCGCGCATTCCATGTAACATGCATTTTATACATCATTTGCATTTCAAAAAAAAAAAAAAAAAAACATGCATTGTCATGCATCATCGTAAATAGTTGCATTGTCATGCATCATTAGAACATAGTGCATATTGCATTGTTATTTGCGTGCATTCACTGCATCACCTTCCATCTATGGCTTGCGCCTTTCCCTGTTGAGCTTGGTCTGGTATGCGCCCATACTTCTCGTGTCAAAGCATAGTTCAGTGGACCGTTCTATGTTAGCCGCGGCTTGTTTGTGTACATGCCTTTCCTAGGCAAGATTTGGTTTGGCCCGCGTGCCATATCCACTGCATTGTAGATCGCATGCATTCACTGCATCACCTTCCATCTATGGCTTGCGCCTTTCCCTGTTAAGCTTGGTCTGGTATGTGCCCATACTTCTCGTGTCAAAGCATAGTTCAATGGACCGTTCTATGTTAGCCGCGGCTTGTTTGTGTACATGCCTTTCCTAGGCAAGATTTGGTTTGGCCCGCGTGCCATATCCACTGCATTGTAGATCGCATGCATTCACTGCATCACCTTCCATCTATGGCTTGCGCCTTTCCCTGTTGAGCTTGGTCTGGTATGTGCCCATACTTCTCGTGTCAAAGCATAGTTCAGTGGACCGTTCTATGTTAGCCGCGGCTTGTTTGTGTACATGTCTTTCCTAGGTAAGATTTGGTTTGGCCCGCGTGCCATATCCACTGCATTGTAATTTGCATGCATTCACTGTATCACCTTCCATCTATGGCTTGCGCCTTTCCCTGTTGAGCTTGGTTTGGTATGTGCCCATACTTCTCATGTCGGAGCATAGTTCAGTAGACCGTTCTATGTTAAACATCGCTTGTATGCGTACATGCCTTGCCTAGGAAAGATTTGGTTTGGCCCGCGTGCCATGTCCATTGCCATCTCCCCAGCATATCCATATATATATTGCATTGTAGTGTAATTTTTGCATCTAGCATTAGGATCGTAGTCCTTTCCACAGCGGGTCATTTCCCCACTTATGTCATTCCCCCCCAATACTTGTTCTCGTGTCCGTCTACATTACTCATAGTTCAGTAGACCGTTCTGTGGTAGATGGACTTGTTACCTCCATCAATCTATTTGACATAGGTGTGGTTTCGAACCGCTAATGATTGGATCATGATTCAATTGATTTGCATATAGTTTGCATTGTTTCAATTATATTGCATCTTTATTTGCATTGTTTATACATTGTTTTGTATATATTGTATATCATTTTGCATCCATTTTTGCATTGTCATGCATGTTTCTAATAATATTGTACCTGTTAAGTTTGCTTTCTTTTCAGGCACGATATTGTATGTACGGTTCATTTGAGGCTGGTGCAACCAGACGAGCCGCATAGGTATTGTACCCTCCGAGTGAGACGTATCGAGAGTTGCACAATTCTCTTACATCCTTTCTACATTTGTAATGTAGTTGCATCGGTGTATGCTAGCTTAAAATTCTCGCATGTATGCTTCATTACGGCTTTCTTTGCATGATCATAAGTTATGTCCGGCTCTGTGCATTGTCTTGCATTTTGCCCCTGCCTTCGGGCGCATATCTTGATTGTCTTGCATGTTTGTCTGAGTCTTCGGCCTTGTCAAAAATGGGTCGCCTCTGGGCTTTGACATTCACTCCCGTCATTGTTATGACTTTCGAGTTCTGTCAAAGAGGGGCAACTGTAGACACCCCATTTTTGACCGTCCTCAAGACTTGGACGTCACCGTTTGAACACCCGGTGATCATCCATGTTTGTGTTCGTTTGGAGTTCCCGGAGGTCTCGGCTACGCCCTTTGCCTCAGGATCTTCGAACTCGACTATTTAGTGTCTGGTTTTGCACCAAACACTTGTGTTTTGCCTTGGAGGGGCAGGGAATGCCTTGTGAGGCATCCCCACACATCACCGACCCTGGCCAGAGGCCACCGGCTGGTGTTTTGTTGCCATCGGCAATGTATATTGCCGGTTGGCATTCTTTGTTGCCGGTCGGCAGCCCATTTTGTCAAGATGGCAATTTTGAGCAGCCGACTACTGTTCATCTGCTTTTGCAGATATTTTAATACAGCTGTATGGCATTTTGTTCCCCATGGCTTCCTTGTAAGCTTGTCTTGTAAGCTTTACAAGATTGGCTTCCCTATAAGAGGAGCCCTCCTCTCTTGGCTTGAGGGTTGGACAAAAAGGTTAGAAAATATACAGAGGAGAGCTCTAGATTAGGGTTAGGGTTTGTGTCTCACCTATCTCTATTTCTCTCTTTCTTTTTACCTTTGTGTGTGTATAAGTGCATTTGTGTCTTACTATTGCACACAAACACATAGTGTTACACCTTCCCTTGGCTACTGAGGTTCTAAGAGGTTGTTCTTGAGGTTCTTGGGTGGTTTTGAGCTTGGAGGAGCAGCTGGTCCACCATTGTTGAAGAGGTCTTCAAGGGTAACAATCTTACCCCATTTTACCCCTTTCTTGCATTGCATTTTTTCCTATCTTAGAACTGTTTTTGAGCTTAGTGTATAATATAAAAAGGTCTATTTTTAGGCCCTCTAAATAGTTTGTTTAGAGTGTTTTGTGGTTTGGAGGTGTTTGACCCCTCTTAGGCCTTGAGAGGCCCCATTTTGTGCTATTTTGAGTGAGCTCCGGGACCTTGGTGTTTGGGCCTCCTCACCACTGAAATCTTGAGGGATTTCAGAGGTGAGGATGGTGCCTTGAGGTCCTAGGGAGGAGAGGGTCACCCCCTCTCCTTGTTGTCCTTGAAAAGGGCCATTTTTGCCTCTTTAATGAGCACCTAGCTAAGCCTCATGTTGACCATGTCTTGGCTGTTATTTATGCCTATTTTGCCATGAAATAGCATTGTTGTATGTTGGTTTTGGTACACCATGCATGCTTAGCATACCTACCTTGTAATGCCATGTGTAGGCCTTAACGTGCCTTAGGTTGTAAACCATTGTTCTAGCATGTTTTAGGTCTAGCTTTGTGAAGCTTTTGTGCTTATTTTTCCATGCTAGAGGTTTGTCCTTAGTCATTTCGGTCGGCCATGGCATGTTTAGTATAGCCCCTTTGCATTTTGGCTCGTTGGCCTCAAGTGTGTGAGTGTGTAGCATGCATTACTTGCTTTATTTCAGTGGTTTGGCACCATTTGTAGCATCATTTTAGTCCCTTTAGCATGCTTGTATGCTTGCCTTGGATGTCCCTTTGATGCCTTATGAGCTTGTGTTATATGCTCCATGTTTTGACCATTGTGCATGCTTTTGAATTTGAGCCACTTAGATGCCATCTAGAGGTCCCCTTTGCATGGTCTAGGTCTGCCTTGAACCTGTTTTAAGCCCTCTTGGCCTTGTGAGGCTTGGTTGGCTTAACCATGGTTTAAGGCCCCTTGACTAGCTTCAAGTACTTGGGCCATTTGCATGCTAATGTTTAGCCTATCTTGTTTGCTTGGTTTGGCACCTCCTATAGCATGATTTTCAAGGCTTTATTTGCATTCCATATGTCCATGTTTTCATCCTCTTAAGTGTGCTTGAGAATTGCTCTTGAATGTTTGAAGTGTTGGTCCTTGTATACATGCATGTTTGCATGCCATTAGTCCTTCATTTTTGGGCACTTTGGCCACTGTTTTTGGGCCTAGTTAAGGCTGCCTAACTTAGTCTTAGACCACTCTTATATGTTGTAGCATGCTTACCTTGCATGTTGTAATACATTTGGCCCCTTTGGTATGTTGTTACATTCTTAGGTGGTAGTACATTTAGCATGTATTCCTTGCCAAGTTGTCTAACTTGTTGTATGCCTCACATGTGTGCACATTGGCACTACACATTGCATGCGTGTTGGTAGCATCCATGCATTCCTATGTTGCATCCTTAGTTCACATGCTTATGATTGCATTCCATTTGCATGCATGCTTGGCCTCTTGAAATGCTTGTGATAGAGGTTGAGTCCCATTGGTTTGTTTATGTGCATTGCATTCCATATCAAAATGCACATTTGATTTTTTGGGCCATCACGCATGGAAATGCGCGATTGATGGTCCAAGAACCAAGAACCATGTCCCTTTGAGTCATGCACATGAAAAGGGGCTTGGTAGGTGCATACATTGCTTGAATTGCATTGCCATACTCTGCCTTGTCCTCTGCTGCTGTCGATTGCAGGTTCTGCAGGCATTCTCTGCCGACCGGCAGTGTTCAGTGCCGACCGGCAATTCATTGGTGGCCGATAGCTTCATCAACAGCCGATGATCACATACCACTGCCGGTGGATATTCTACTCAGCCGGTGGTGTCTCCCAATGTCCAGGGAAGCAATTCTGAGACTTTGGCAGTCTTTAGAGGAGTATAGCAGGGAAAACGGAGGCAGCTTATGTATGGCAGTGTACTTCCGAGCAGGACCGAGCATGCATCGCATTGTGATCTTTTCCCGAGGCAATTTATCTATTTTTCCTAGATTAGTTAATTTGCTTAGCTAATCAGATGGCCTGTAATATTTAATTAGCTTGTAGGTTAATTATCTGTAATATTTATTTGGTCCCTCCAGGCGAGGGCGAATCTGTAATAAGTGTGGGTGCGTGTGTGTGTGCATGTCTTCCAATCCCCACTTCTTTCTTCCTTTTTATTTACCTGCTTATGAAGGTAGATTATGGCATGTTTAAATTAGCATACCTTATGCTATACATGCGTGCATCCATACATTTGTCTTGCATGCACCGGGCTCGGTACATCATACTAACTGCATTTGTAGTTCAATTCCAAATTGAATACGTGCATCAATTGGTTGCATTTCACATGCCATGTTTAGGTTAGCCGAGCCTACTCTAATTGCATCCTGTATGTGTTGCATTAGTCAATTTGACATGAACTAGGACCATGCATGTTGGCTAACTAGTTTATTGTTTTGGCACGGAGTACGATGTAAGTATTTTCATGCTTTAGCATATCGCATGCGTGTGAATGCTATCATGACAGCATGCTTACCATGTGGCTAGATGTTTATGTGATAAATTGTTTGAATGCCTGTGGGTGAAGGTTAGATTGTCTAAGTTGGAAAAACTCGTTGAAATCCGTATTTTAGCCTACTTGCGAGTAGCAAATTCCAAAGTGTTTTTCATGACAAACGAATATGCAATGCTTATTTCCAAATTAGGCAATCTAGTTTATACTTGTGTGTCGTTCGCATAACATAGTAATTCTAGGCTAATAAATGGAATAAGAACACATAACGTTTTCAAAAACGGATATCATGTTTAGTAGAGGCCGATCTTCGGATCGGGCGAGAGGGGGTGCTCATAGCTGACCTTTCCCGATCGTACCCAAGTTCCCGGGCCGAGGCAACTTTGGTGATGACGGACACGTGGCCTCTGGCACCGAGTCAGGGTTTCCTAAATTCCCCAAAAATAAAATATTTAGGTGGCAACTCTGTATCTGGCAAAGCAGTCCATGTTTGACACTTCTTTTCAAAAATCTATTTCTCAAAACGATTTGCCGGATTTGGACTCTTTGGTTCAGATTAAGAACCGTGACACAAATCGAGTCCGAACTGTAGCGGGGCCCCACACAGGCACGTCTACACCGACCAGTGCTATAGACTGCGTCACGAGATTCAGGATCTCGTCGACAATAGGGTGATCGTGCCTCCGGAGAAACCGAATGTCACAACCAACCCTCTCCCACCACATAACCAAGCTCCACCTCCCAAACACATCGATTTGATCCAAACTGGGGTTGTGTCATACGAGCCTAGCATATATATCACCCCATCCCACCTACCCAAGCCGGAGATGTTCATTCCTGACAGCACTGAATTGTGCATGTTGGACATCTCCCAAACCCAACCAGAAAAGGTGGCGGTGACTATCGAAGATAGAATTAGGTCGACTGTGGAGGCAGATGAGAATGATTATGTAGAGCCTGAGGGGTCTGCGAGCTTTATGTACAACCCCGAGCGGTTACATTACATCAGCAGGCCAGGCTAGGCCGAATGTGGAATTGCAAGCGGGGGCAGAGATTTGTGTAGTATGGGAGGATGGAATTAATCAGGGGCTAGATGACCTAGCGGATTTGGAAGAGGACATTGCTAACCTTCAGTTTTTCAACGAATAGGATCTGGGAGACGTAACTGTCAATTGGTTTGGCTTGGAAGGGTTAGCAGAAGCTACCGGGTAGCTCAGCGATGAGCCGGATATTATTGAGCAGCCTCAACCAGAACAGAGTCTGTCAGGGACGGGGACATCAGCTGTGGCCGGAAGGGCCGAGAATTAGAGTGCACTGCCGAAGAGCACTGGTGAAAAGAATTTTGCTCAGAATACGGGCAGTTTGGATGCGGAAGATATTGAACAGCAGGCTGCACTGAAGCAGTTTGAGCGAGAAAGGATCGAAGATTCTGAAAGGGCCAGAAAAGCCAAAGCCCATGCGGGGATAGAACGTGTTGTGTGCACAAGAATGGAAGGTGTTGCGGGCACATGAATAGTTGTAACGGAGCCGGACAAGTGTCTGTCGGCTGTCGATGGCATGCGGTGGGAAGATGACGACCTATGTCTTGCCCACACAGACGAAGACTGGGGGCAAAGCCAACCGAATGATACCTGGTATTTGGGGGAGGTTGACCACATGACTAGAAGTGGACGGTATTTCAAGCCCCCGCACTTAGATCAACCAGAGGCGTCCGGAAAGGACAAAGAGGTAGACAAGCAAAAAGAAAAGCTGCTCGAAGAGGAGGCTGTGCTGAAACAGCTGAAGAAGATACAAGAAGACATCTCCATCTGGGGACTGCTTATGGCCTCAAGAGTTCATCGACAGGCTGTCCTTTCGGCAAGGGACAAGGCCAAACTTTCAATAGATACCACGCCTGAGCAGCTGGTAGAACTGGTCTTTTTGGGAGAAGCTTCCCCGACGTTGACCTTCACTGACAAGGAGCTGCCGCCTCAGGGCACAAACCATAACAAACCACTCTACATCTTTGTTGAGTGTAGAGAGAAGTGGGTACCGGTGGTTCTTGTTCACACGGGCTACGCCATTAATGTGTGCCCGTCGAGGGCGGCATATGCAATCGGGTTGAAGCCTGCGGACTTTGTGCCAACTGCTCAGGTGATAAGGGCCTATGACAATACTAGCAAAAAGGTGATGGGGACCGTGAAGATTCAGACTCAGGTTGGTCCAGGATAACACGATGTTGACTTTCATGTCTTAGACGTTCTCGCAACCTTTAATTTACTCCTAGGGTGGTCGTGGCTGCACCAGGTAAAGGCGGTCTCTTCCATCCTGCATCAAATGTTGAAATACCCCCACGGGAAGGGGATGGCTATTGTTTTTGGGAATTCGTCGATCCATCTGCCGCCAGAGGTGTCTACACTGGTTTTGGAAATCGAGCATGGCACGGAGGATGTGTTCCTATCAGGATTTACCCTAGCCGAGGCCCGAGTCGTACAGAACATTTTGGCTGTTGGTGAGGGGTTATATGTCAACGCACAGTTAGTGTACCTCATGAGCAAGCTTCAGCACATCCCTGGGATGGGACTAGGAAAAAGTGACCGGAAGGGCATTACAGTATCGACCGAAGTGCCGCACAACCTGCATACCTTTGGCTTGGGTTATCTGCCTACCAAAGAGGACTGGGTGAGGAAAGGCAAAGAGATGGCTGGAAGAGCCAGAGCCAAGCAGACCGGGAAGTGTTATGAGTTGATGCATCGGCCTATCCAGGGCACCCTGAACGGACGCTTCGTTCAGGAGGGGGAAAACTTTCCATTCTGCGGCTTCCCAGAGCCATAGTTGAACGTAGAGAAAAGGCGCTTGTTGGGGTTCAAAATTTTCTTCGACTTGCAGTTGTCCAGGGATGATATTGCTGAGGAGCAGACAGACCCATCAGTTGAGGTTGAGCAGTGTAAGGAAGTGGATTCCGAGAGCATCGAGATTGACTTGGGGGTCGTACTGGCTTGTCTACTTTCAGATCCTCCGATCGTGCATGAGTGCTTGGGGGATGACCTCTTAGTGTCTATGATCGGGAATGAAACGGCTGCGAGCCCACCTTTAAACATTTTGGATGCATCCATCGCACCCTCCCTCGTCTGGCAGTACGAGGAGGGATTCTTATCGAGCAGCACCGGGTCAGGTAGTGAGCCGAAATCTGATTCCACCGAGTCTGTGGAGTCGGAATCAGGTTCCAGCTCGTCTGAGTCTGAGTCCGGTATTCCTGTGGGTGATAACCTGGATGCCATAGTCTTGTCTAGGTTGTCTTTTTCTTTTTCCTTTAAGTCTGTTGTAACAGAGGAATCATGCGACTTGGACGTGATTAATGAGAATGAAATGGCTGTGGCCTTCGAGTGCTTTTCTGTGCCTTTGATTTATTGTATTAATCAGGACTTTCAAAATTTCAATGAAAACGACGAGGAAGAAATTCCTCCGGTTTTGAAATACTTGCTAGATCAAGAGCAGGAGAGGTTTGTAAAACCACTGGTTGATGAAATCACCCAAATTAATGTTGGTACTAAGAAGAACCCGCGGCTGGTCCAGATCGGGTCCACGTTGTCTTCGGAGGAGCGCGAGCGCTTAGTCGCTTTATTAAAAGATTTCAAAGATGTTTTCGCATGGTCCTACGAAGACATTGCTGGAATCCATCCTGAGATTGTACAGCACTGGATCCCTCTTGACCTAGAGGCCCGACCTGTTAGGCAGAAACTCAGAAGGATCCACCCGCATTGGGCTATCAAGATCAAAGAAGGGGTCACCAAGCGACGCAGGGTTCCTACTGGTATCTGAATACCCAACTTGGTTGGCCAATATAGTTCCAGTGCCGAAGAAGGACGACAAAATTTGTGTATGTGTGGACTTCAGGGATTTAAATAAAGCCAGTCCAAAAGACGACTTTCCTCTGCCGCATATCGACGAATTAGTGGACTTCACTGCAGGGCACGCGTTGCTCTCATTCATGGATGGATTTTCTGGCTACAATCAGATTCTCATGGCACCCGAAGACCGGGAGAAGACTGCTTTTATCATCCCGTGGGGGACCTATTGCTATAGGGTGATGCCGTTTGGGCTGAAGAATGCTGGAGCTACATATCAACGGGCCGCGACCACGATCTTTCATGATATGATCCACAAAGAGATTGAGGTGTACGTGGACGACATGATTGTCAAATCCAAGGAAGGAGAGGGCCACTACACCACCTAGCAGAAATTCTTTCAACGGATCAGGGAATATCGGTTGCGGCTGAATCCTCAGAAATGTACGTTTGGTATTACAGCAGGGAAAATGCTGGGGTTCTTGATCACACAGAAAGGTATCGAGGTCGATCCTTCTAAAATCAAGGCCATCTTAGAAATGCCACCACCAAGGACTGAAAAGGAGGTGTGAGACTTTCTGGGTAAAGTTCAATTCATAAGACGGTTTATTGCTAAATTAACCTTGACTTGTGAACCACTCTTTGGTCTCCTGAAGAAAGGAAAGAAATTCCAATGGGATGGCCGATGTTAAGCTTCTTTTGAACAGATCAAGCAATATTTATAGAACCCACCTGTGTTGTCACCGCTTGAGTTGGGGAAACCGTTGATTCTGTACCTTTCAGTGACTGAAACTACAATGGGCTACATGCTTGCACAGGAGTCTGAGGACAAAGTGGAGAAGGCTATCTACTACCTGAGCAAGAAAATGCTGGATTACGAGACCCGATACACTCCGCTGGAGAATGCTTGTTTGGCCTTGGTATGGGCTACCAGGAAGCTGCGGCACTACCTGTTAGCTCACTCTGTAATACTGGTTTCGAGATTAGATCCTATCAAATATCTTTTCGAGAAACCGGCACTTACGGGTAGGCTAGCTCGTTGGTTGCTTCTACTTTCTGAATTCGATCTGAAATATATGACGCGCAAGTCAGTGAAAGGGAGAGTGGTAGCGGAGTTCCTAGCCGATCACCCAGTGGAAGTAGATGAAGCAGTTGAGTACCTATTCCCAGATGAGGCCATTCTTCATGTCGAAGAAGAGACTTGGACGATGTACTTTGATGGAGCGTCAAACCAATATGGGTATCAGATAGGGGTGTTGCTGATAGCACCCGACAATTCCCTCATACCTTTAGCATTCAAACTCCGTTTCAAAGTCTCGAACAATGAAGCAGAATATGAGGCATGTATTGCTGGTTTAGAAGCTTCCCTAGAACTAGGGGAAAAACGGTTGGACGTCATCAGGGACTCAAACCTTGTTGTATCTCAAGCTAAAGGAGATTGGAAAGTCAAAGAAGAAAAGATGAGAATCTATCACCAGACCTTAGACATGCTGATTCCTCGGTTTGAGAAACTGAACTTCGCTCATCTGTTAAGAGAGAACAACAGGTTCGTAGATTCACTAGCAACTTTATCTTCTATGAAAGACATCCCTTTTGGGGTCCAGATGCGTTCGATCATCATCGAATAGAAATTTGTGCCGGCCTACGAGCTGATTGCCATCATAGATGAGGTACAAGATGAGAATCCCTGGTATTACGATGTTTGGAACTTCTTGGAAAAAGAGGCGTATCCACCAGGGGTAAATGCTAAAGATAAGAGGGCAATTAGAAGAATGGCTGCTTAGTTCATCGTCTGCGGGGGTAAGCTGTACAAGAGAGGTCATCTTGAGATGCATAAACTGTGTGTTGATGCTAAAGAATCTAAGCGCCTGATGGAGGCCATCCATGGAAGAGAGTGCAGAGCGCACATGAATAGGGTGATGCTAGCCCGGAAGATCCTTAGACAAGGTTACTACTGGTCCACCATCGAGGGGGATTGTATTAGCTTTGTCCGGTGATGCCACAAATGCTAGATCCATGCGAACCGCATGAACATTCCACCGTCGAAGCTGTACACCATGACTTCGCCATGGCCGTTTTCAGTCTGGGGGATTGACGTGATCGGGGTTGTCACTCTAAAGGGGTCCAATGGGCATGAGTTCATTTTGGTCGCGATAGACTATTTTACGAAGTGGGTTGAGGGCCAATCTTACGCGATGTTGAAGGCATCACATGTTGTTAAGTTCATTAGGAACAAAATCATCTGCCCCTACGGGGTTCCAAACGAGATTATTTCAGATAATGGTTCCGACTTCAAGAAGGAAGTGATTGACTTGTTGGACAAGTACAACGTGGCTTTTCATAAGTCATCTACATATTGGCCGCAGACCAACGGAGCGGTTGAGGCCGCCAACAAGAACATCAAGCACATTCTGCAGAAGATGGTGGAAACCTACCGGGATTGGCCAGATAAGCTGCCATTTGCTCTATGGGGCTACTGGACTTCAATTCGAACTTCTATTGGGGCAACTTCGTATTCCTTGGTTTATGGTATGGAGGCTATTCTGCCTATCGAAGTTGAGGTTCCGTCTTTGTGAGTATTGGTTGAATATCAAATAGCTGAGGCAGATTGGCAGCAAAGCAGGTTCGAAGAACTCATGCTCTTTGACGAGAGAAGGCTGAAAGCACTGTACCATGTTCAGGGTTATCAACGAAGAATTGCCAAGGCTTTCAACAAGAAGGTTAAGTCCAGGAATTTGAAAGGAGGGGATCTTGTGCTCAAAGACATCCGAGCTCCCATCCACGACCCTAGGGGCAAGTTCAGACCTAATTGGACCGGTCCTTACATCATCAAGTCTATCTAGTTGGGTGGAGCTGTCGTTCTGATGGACCCAGATGGCCTAGAGTTCTCCCAACTGATCAACATGGACAAGTTGAAGAAATACTTTCCCTGAGTGGCTCGCTAGGCCGAAAATCCGAAAGGGCGACCTAGGCAAAAGTTAGAGCACGAAAAATTTGAAATGATAAAAACTGAGCTCGCAAGGTTGAAAACCCAGAAAGGGCGGCCTTAGCAAAATTTAGAGCGCGAAAGGAGAGTGTTAATACACGAGTGAACCCGAGTCGAACTACGTAAGGCTTGATTCCCATCTTCGGGATACGTAGGCAACTTCATTCTAAAATCCAGCCATAAACACTTCCCCGATCAACTTTGTCCATGTGATCATGTTTGGTCATCTTCGTCTATTCTGCATTCAAGAGCTCGGTTGTGATCTCCGGTGCAGTGCTATTCAGACTAGGGGCAACTTTCCAGTTGCTGGGATCCAGGGTTGTACATCTCAGTGATAGATCTCAGGCGTGTCCAGTTGTGATCCATATCGAAAATGGTTTTGAAAAGTTTTAATAAAAGTTGATTTTGCTCAAATTAATCTTTTTACAACTTAGACCATTTTTGGACCAAACAGAAAATTTTCAGTACCCATAACCTTCAATTTTATTGATTTCAACACAGAGTTCTCCTACTCTTGAATACAAATTGAAGTTGCTTTTATTACATTCATAAAGAAAACTTGAAAGTACTGATAAAGCAATAAATTCGAGGCATAGTTAGGTGTTCCTGCCTCCCCTCCCAGAGCTTGCGGAAGCCTTTGATATCAAATTGGGCCCAACCTATGCCTCCTCATCAAGCCAAGTTGTGCACTCATCAGAGAGGGTGTAACTGAAAGTGGAAGTGGGGGCCAGAAGCTCTCTAGTCCTGTATGTCGTGGCATACCGAGCCAGTTGTGTGCCTCGAACAGGAAATGCAGCAGGGTACTCTATCCCCTCTACTGGGCAAGTCTGATCATGTCCGAACTGGCACCGGAATCGGAACGGAAAGTAAAAGACATATTGTGTCAAGCCAATCAACTGAACCCCGGATTGCCGGGACATGCTGTAATTCATTGCCGGTAGATTGAGCCAAGGACAGTGCTAAGCAATGCGGTCTGTGGACAAACTGCACATCCAGTCGCACCACCATCCCTCATCTGGGGCATCGACTAGACGTCGTCGGAAGAAATAGCCGCGAGCTGAATATGCTGGGCATGAGTCCACAACCTTCAATTTATCCATCAACCATATCTGGGAAGGGATGAAAAATGAGAGATTAAAGAATAGAGAGGTGTACGTTGAGAGAAAAAGTAAGAAAAGGGTTTTGAGAGAAAAACCGAGCTTGAGGGCCGAGTGATGTGAGAAATATATGTGAGATGGGGTGGGAAACATTACCTGCAGCAGTAGTGGACTCCTTGCGAATCTAGTCGTCTCTCGGTGATGGAAAGCATCCAAGCCCATCAATGTCTCAGCCATTGTCATGGCAATGCAGCTCTTGCCCTCTCTTAAGCCTTGGGCAACCTTGATTAAACGGACGCTAGACCCTCCGAAACCTGAGGCAAGCAAGAAATGAGATAGCATGCACAAGCAAAGCGCATGCCGCCTAAAACCCTGCCAATGATTGTCGCCGCGGTCACTGGCATCAGAAAACAAATAAACCAAGCTGGGGATGTCCAATTCTCCATCACGTATTAAAGATCGAGCGTCATGCATAGTAAGTCCACACATCCGTCCTAAGGCTTGGATGTGGCCAAAGCAGAATTGTGGCAAAATCTCCTCATCGCGTTCAGACTCTATCAAAGCTTGGAAGTCTTTGAAAGTGGGGCACATCTCTTCTCCGCCAAAGCTAAAAACGTGTGTAATCAGATTCCAATACCTTGCCACGACATGAAGGAACGGAAAACGTAGCGGGGTGCGGCTCAACATGAATAGTGCATTGATGCCAAAACTCCAGAATTTCACCTTTTTCGAGCCATCTAAGTTGGCAATCCAATTTGTGAGATTTTGAACAAGAAATGCTTCCATTTGGTGCAAAAACTGAACTAAAATGGAGAAAATTACGAAGCTGAGGCTTTTTGTAGAAGATAAGGCACTGAGTGGAAGACAGGTGTCAGCACTCTGGAGGTGCTTGCCATTTTTGGCCGATCGACCAAAAATAGTGCCGACCGACCATCTTTTTTGGCCAATCGGCTAGTAATGATGGCCGATAGCCATTTCTTGTGGCTGATGGCCTCTGATTTTGGCCAATGGCTCTTCCTTTTGCTCTCTGAGCTGTATAAGTGTTGAAGATGTTGAGAACTTCTGACTGGTTCCACTTCAAATGCCTTCCGGTGATGATTTTGCCAAGTCGCGCCTGTGTTACTTCAATTTGTTTATCGAGTTGTTGTACTTTTGTTTATCGAGTTGTATTTTGTGTTCTTTAGTCCTTGTCTTGCTTATCGAGTTGTATTTACATTTGGTTAGCTTGTCAAGTTCTTTGTTTTGCTTATCGAGTTGTTTTGTTGTTAGTTGGTTCACTACCTGATTAATGCAATTCGAGTGTTCGATTTTCAAAACAAAGTTCAATCTCATTTACATGGTTATGTAATGCAATGCGATGCGATGCATAGAATGTACAAATATAACACTCTTTCAACAAAAAGAGCTGTTTCATTCCATCATGTTTTCCTTTTGCAAAATTACATAGTTTTGAAGAAAATAAAATCTGCCTGATGCAGTACAATGTGCAAAATTACTAACAAAAAGGAAAATAAAGCAAAAAAGAGAAAAGCAGCAAAATGTCTGGATCAGCGCCAATCGACTCAAGTGCGGGAGTCTGTCCTCGTCCTTTTCCTGGACGAAGGTCCAGGATCGCCGCCATCACCTCCGTTGTCTCAGCCATCTCTGGCCTCATCCTGAGACGACTCTGCCTCTACATCAGACTCGTCATCATCCGAGGAAGGCTCTCGTGAACTGCTCCTAGAGCGAGTGCGCCTATGCCTTCCTCGGCTATGTATCGTCATATCCCGTCTGGCTCTCCCTGCTGCTCTGGGAGGCGCTGAAGGTCCTGCTGGAGCAACCCCTGCGGCCGAAATCTGGAATGGGGCATGAAAAGAACAATTGGTAGATACATCAATTATGCTATGCAAAGTCGAGTATGGTGTCAAATACAGTGTATGATTGCAGTGTGTGAATGCTGTGAATAGTATATGAGATACAGTGTGTCAGTGCCGTGAGTGGTATGTCAGCGCAGTGTATTGAATGTCGTGTTGATAATGTAATGCATCAGATTATGTATGGAACAGATTGTGCAAAGTTTTGGGATTGAGTTTGAAGGAACTTATCGGGATACCATAGATGGTCAGTAGGTCTATGCTCTTCTGCAGCATTCCCATCACTGAGGCCATCAGCTCCAGAGACTGACTAGTGTACTCAATCGAAGCCTGCAAAAGTGTTGAAGTATTTAGTATTCCACAGAATATCAAATGAAATGAAATGACTGTATAGAATGAAAAGTATAGTACGTACTGTGGTTGAGGCACGAACTCCGACGAGCTCATGATTAGCCGGGGGAGGAGCGATCGGTATCTGATAAGTCTCCCCACCCTGTCCTCGGCATGCCATGGTAGTGGGCAGTGCTGGCTACTCTACTCCCTGTTCAATCCGGGACCCACTCCTATCGCGGGCCCGAGGTGCCCTCGATACTCCTGCTCCTCCGGCTGGCGCTGCAGGCCTCTCCCTCTCAGCTCGGCGAGCACCGGTTAAAGGTCGCATGAGATAGGACTGGATGAACTCGGTGTAGTCGCCCTTATCTCTGAAGAGGTCAGAATCCCAGCCTATCGTGAAATCTATCATCTCCTCTGGGGTGTACCTCTTGGTGGCCCTCGTATGGGTAGGAGGTGGCCTCAGGACTATCTGCTCTGGTAAGCCAAGGGTCTACCGCAAGAAGCGCTCCCCGAAATACCAAGCCCGGCAGACTGGACCCTCTAGCAAAATCCTGAACTGGGCAGTCTCCCGAGCATCCGCGTACTGCTCTCTCACTGCGTCCAGCAACATGGCCCAGGGCTGCCAAGTGATCTGCAAACGACAGGATATACAGTTTGTTATCTGTTATTGAAAGTACAATGTAAAACGAAGCTGAAATAAATAGTAATGTTTGAAATACCTCTGCTGCGGTAATGGTATCGAAGTATCGGCGGAAGAACAGGAAAGACTCCCTCAGCCTCCGCTCGCACCTCACATCGTATCGATGAGAGTATGGAACTGTGGGGGGCGTCTCCACATCCGGTACTGGGGCAAGCCTCGGAAAGTAGGCATACACCCACAACTATAGAGTGTAACAGGGTAAGAATGAGTATGCTTATCAGTAAGGCAGTATACAGATAAAGCAGAAATCAGAGAATGGTGTGCAGTATATTGTGCGTGTATTGTGCAGTGTGTGCAGTGTACAGCCAGTGTGAAGCAGATTGCATGTGTGCAGTGTGTGTAGTGTACAGCCAGTGTAAAGCAGATTGCGTGTGTGCAGTGTGTGTGGTGTACAGATAGTGTAAAGCAGATCTATAAAATAGAAAGGGAAAATGTACCTCCCAAGCTCGCCAGTAGCCCCCAAGTAGATGTCCACTGCGGCGAGAGGAAGAGCTCATGTATCCGTAGAGCGTGGCTAGGCCTACGCCGCCCCAGTGGTAGCACCGGATCTGCGTCACATCCACCAGCGCGCTCAGCAGATAGAGAGCAACTGTGTTCGCCCGGTCGGCGAATAAGGTGGTCCCCAACAAAAACACGATGAATCCTCGAGCATACTGCTCTACCTCTTCGCGAGTCGTAGACGCATGTATTTGAAAATGGTCCTTGAAGCAAGAATACCTCACGAACCCTGGATGGGAGAGAGGTGGCCGAGCGCCAAGCAAGTAGATCTGGGCAGCGTTCCATTCGTCCATGTCAGCATCGAAAGGGATCGGATCACCCCCTACTCCGACGCCAGTGAGCATCGAGAAGTCGAAAGGAGTCATCGTCATCTCCTCTGCAGTAGAAAGGTGGAAGGAATCAGTGGTGTCCAACCACCTCTCCACCAGAGCACCTAGAAGGGGCCTACTCGTAGTGAGGTGCGAGAGTCCCTTGCAAAAAATGCCGAAGCCGGCCTGATCGACGATATGACGAACTGCGTCGGGCAGCTCTATGTACCAACCTTGGGCAATGGTGTTCCTATACCCCCAGAAGGCATGGAAATCTCCTTGTGTTCAAAGACAAACAGATGCGAAGCAGTATTAGATATACAGTGTTTGGATGCATTCAGAATTGATAAAATGCAGTGTGTGTGCATGTGTTCGAGTTTACACAAATATCGTGTGTGGGTGTGCTCACGGTGAACTAAGTATGTGATATGTCAGTGTATTTGGGTTATTCAATTAAAGAACAGAATTGACTATTCAAGATATCTGATCTATATTGCAGAAAGTAAAAGAGGGGAAGAGTATAGCTCAGCGGCGCCGTATGAAAGGTGCGACTTTGGCTTGCGTAGCAAGAGCTCCAATGACGCACCTCGTGCGTAGCTTTTGAACTGGCGGATGCTATCAGGAGGCAGTATGTGTATCGCCGGCCGGTATGTCGCTGGGTCGAATGGTCGAACACTCAGCGGTATGAGCTCAACCTCAGGATCCATATCCATCTCTAGGGGAGTCCTACCCCATGGAATATCATCCGCCATCTCAAGAAGAGTGCACAAGTGGTCGAAAGTGTGAAAAATGGGTGAAAAGGCAAAAAGTCAACCGAAAGTCAACCCCGAGGGGTGAAAAACGGAGGAAAATGACAAGGCTTGGAAGAAGACACGGGAATCAAGGTAAACTCGTGAGAAACAAACCCCAAGTGGTGGAAATCGAGAATGGGCCACCGAAATCATGTTTCGTTCAGTTCAAAGTGTTTAGAACGAAGAGGTTTTTGTGAATCGGAAGTTGCGGGAGGCTTAAAAACAAGGGAAAAACTCAGATCTAAGGTTGGAAATGACCTAGAGAGAGAGAGAGCAATGATTTTCGACTAAGAGGAAGTGAGAATATAGGGTTTGGAACCCTATATTTAAAGACCTGTGACAAAATGTCAAAACTGCCTCGAATTTGCAATATTTGGCCGATAAGCTCATTTTGTGGCCGATAGATGGCTGATGGCCTCCCCTTGTGGTAGATGCACCTCCAATACCCTTGTTTGGGTCAGTTCTATTGATTGGTACCCTAACCTCTCAAGAAAGTGCAAGAAAGTACACTTTTGAAGCTTAAAAGGCCCCTGTGGTGGCCTCGAACCGTATCTTCCGTGTGCGGTGCTTGGTACGCGCTAGTTGTATCCTTTTTCGTATCCTTTTATATATTGCGATATTCGAAAATTGCTTTGAATACCTTGCATTACAATGTTATGTCATGTCTGTAATAAGCGAGCTTGTTATACGTCTTTTTGCTCTTGCATTGAACACGCCTCATCTTGCTTTGAAGTTGCATCTCAACATCGTGAATAACATGCCTTTACCATGCTTACGTTGAATATGTGCCTCTCTTTGTTGTCGCATTGTTATGCACACACTATATGCGTTGTCGCGCACGTTTTGTTTGCATTGTCATGCACACCTTCCACACATTGTTATGCACACACTATATGCGTTGTCGCGCATGTTTTGTTTGCATTGTCATGCACACCTTCCTCGCATTGTTATGCACACACTATATGCGTTGTCGCGCACGTTTTGTTTGCATTGTCATGCACACCTTCCTCGCATTGTTATGCACACACTATATGCGTTGTCACGCACGTTTTACATGCATTGTTATGCACACTTCACCTGCATTGTTATGCGCTTGTTTCGCTTGCATTGGTATGCAACCTGTTTCATTTGCATTGTTATGCACACTTCACCTGCATTGTTATGCGTGTTCTACCTACATGTGTTTCTACTCTATTCTACCTGTTGAGTTTCTTTCTTTTGCAGGCGCGATATTGTATGTACGGTTCATTTGAAGCTGGCATGACCAGACGTTATTGTATGTGCGGTTCGTTCGAGAAGTTCCAGTTCTGTTTGACTGCTAACCTTTCTCCACTCGCGTGCCGTGTTTGGACGTACCCGCATGTTCGCGTTTATCACGCGTTCTGTAACCTTTCTCCACTCACATGCCACGTTTGGACGTACCCGCATGTTCGCGTTTATGACGCATTCTGCATCCTTTCTCCACTCGTGTGCCGCGTTTGGACGTATCTGCATGTTTACGTTCGTCGCACGTCGTGTAACCTTTCTCCACTCGCGTGCCACGTTTGGATGTATCTGCATGTTCGCGTTTATCACGCATTTTGCAACCTTTCTCCACTCGCGTGCCGCGTTTGGACGTATCCGTATGTTCGCGTTCGTCGCGCGTCGTGTAACCTTTCTCCACTCGCGTGCCGCGTTTGGACGTATCTATATGTTCGCGCTCGTCGCGTGTCGTGCAACCTTTCTCCACACGCATGCCACATTTGGACGTACCCGCATGTTTGCGTTCGTCGCGTGTCGTGTAACCTTTCTCCACTCGCGTGCCGCGTTTGGACGTATCTGCATGTTCGCGTTCATCGCGTGTTGTGCAACCTTTCTCCACTCGCGTGCCGCATTTGGACGTACCCGCATGTTCGCATTCGTCGCGTGTCGTGCGTCGTGTAACCTTTCTCCACTCGCGTGCCGCGTTTGGACGTATCTGCATGTTCGCGTTCGTCGCGCGTCGTGCAACCTTTCTCCACTCGCGTGCCGCATGTTCATGTTCATCGCGCGCTGTGCAACCTTTTTCCACTCGCGTGCCGCATTTGGACGTACCCACATGTTCGTGTTCGTCGCGCGTCGTGCAACCTTTCTCCACTCGCGTGCTGCGTTTGGACGTACCTGCATGTTCGCGTTCATCGTGTGTCATGCAACCTTTCTCTACTCGCGTGCCGCGTTTGGACATACCCGCATGTTCGCGTTTATCACGCGTTCTGCAACCTTTCTCCACTCGCGTGCCGTGTTTGGACGTACCCGCACTTTCATGTGCATCGCGCTTTCTTGCGTAACCTTTCTCCACTCGCATTTGGCATGCGTTTGGATGTATTTCTCTCCTCTGGCGTTTCACATGTGTTTGGATGACTGTGTTTTCTTGCACAGTCCCTTCCTCTCATGCGTGTGCCATGCTCAGAGATGCTCTCTTTCCTCTCATGCGTGTGCTACGCTGAGAGATGCTTTCCTTTTCTCTCATGCGTGTGCCACGCTGAGAGATGCTCTCTTTCCTCTTTTGCGTGTGCTACGCTGAGAGATGCTGTGTTTGAGACTCCGGGTGTCCTCAGTAGTCGCTTTTAATCTTCTCCGCGTGAGACGCAGTGACAATTGCATAATTTTCTTACATCCTTTTTGTTGGAATGTGTAGGACTGTTATTTCTTATTCGCATGCTTAAAATGTCACATTTACTTCGCATGTTATGCTTCATCACAGCTCTCTTTGCATGATCATAAGTTATGTTCGGCATTGTGCATGTCATTTGCATCTTGCCCTTGCCTGCGGGCGCATCTGTTTGTTATCTTGTATGTTGGTCTAAGTTTTCGGCCTTGTCAAAAATGGGTCGTCTCTGGGCTTTGACATTCACTCCCGTCATCTTATGACTTTCGAGTTCTGTCAAAGAGGGGCAACTGTAGACACCTCATTTTTGACCGTCCTCAAGACTTGGACGTCATCGTTTGAACACTCGATGATCATCCATGCTCATGTTCATTTTGAGTTCCCGAAGGTCTCGACTGCGCGCCTTGCCTTAGGATCTCTCAACTTGTTTGTTTTGTGCTTGGTTGTGGACTGAGGACTTGTGGTTTTGCTTCTAAGGGAAGGGGGTGGCCTGTTGGCCATCCCCACAACCCATCGGCCAAGGCCTTGGGCCATCGGCCATGTTTTCTTGCCATCGGTCATTTGTGTTGGCCGATCGGCACACTCTTTGGTCGACCGGCACTCTTTTTGGTCGATCGGCCATATTTTCTAGCCGAGACCTTTCCACCTACTTTTGCAGATATTTTTATGCCAGCTATGATAGCTGGTGAGTACAATTCCCATCCTCCATACACGTGTATGGAGGGATTGCATCAAGACTCAAGCTTGTTCAACAAGCTTGAGAATTGGAATTCTATAAGAAGGGAGGTTTCTCTCCCTTTCCAGAGGTTCTGAAATCTTGAGATACAAGTTCTATCTCTCTCTCTCTCTCTCTCTCTCTCTCTCTCTCCCTCTCTCTCTATATTTTACCTCTCTCTCTCCCCTTGCTCTTGTTTGTGCTCAAAAGTGTAAAATCTTCACACTATTGCACACAAACACCTACTAGAACATCATTCTTTGGTTACTGAGATCCTTAGGAGTTGGTTTTTGAGTTTTTGGAGTGGTTTAAGCTCAGAAAAGGTGCTGGAGTTGTGTTCTTGAAGGTGTTCTTCAAGGGTGAGTAAACTACATTTTAATCCCTTGTTTTGGCTTAAGCTTTTATACCTATTTGCATGCTGATTTAAGCTTAACTTTCTACTGTAAAAAGTTTTGATTTTTCATGCTTGTGATGTTTGTTTAAGGTCACTTTTGTGTTAGGGATAGTCTACCCCCTCTTAGGCCTTGTTTGGCCTTGTTTTGTGCCTTCCTTTTTGAGCTATTGGGACCACCTTGTTTGGGCCTTCTCACCACTAAAATTCAGAAGATTTTTTAGTGGTGGAAAGGTGATTTTGAGGTCCCAAATAGGAGAGGGTCATCCCCTCTCCTAATGTCTTGTATGCTTGCATTAATGGCCCATAATAGTAGCATGTTTGTTAAGCTAGTTTTGGCTCCATTTCAGCAAATATTTGGTGTTATTTTGCCATGCTATACCTCCATTTTAGGCTGTTTTAATAGCCTCTTGCATGCACCATGCACTTGTAGTGCAATCCTCCCTATTGCCTTAACATGCATCTTGTGTTTGGACCATCATGCTTGCATGTTTTGGCTCAACTCAAAGAAGCCTTCCCTCATGTTTTACCATGCTTGAGGTCTGATTTGTGTTGTCTTGATCAAATATGTCATGCTTTGTATAGCCATGGTTCAATCTAGCTTGTTAGCTTTGGGTGTCCAAGTCACTAGCATGCATTACTTGAACCATTTTCATGATTTGGCATCATTTCATATGTGATTTCAGTCCATGTAATGTGGTCATACACTTGCATCTTTCACTCATTTGATGCTTTGTAAGTTTGGCTCTTTATGCTTCAAGAATGGGTCATTGTGCATGCCTCTATGCTTAAGCTTATGGGATGCTATCTCAGTGGATTTTTGGGCTTATTTTGACATGGCATAACTCTAATTTTTATGGGGGATTTGGTGATAGCCCCCTCACTATCTAATTTGTCTTTCAAAAGGACAAGAATTATATAAGTACTTTCAAAACCTCATAATATTTTAAAACTTGTTTGTTTTACTATATTACCCTCATATCTATCAGCTCTTCTATTAAGCCATCTTCACTGTGTATTTCAAAGTAAAATTTTACTCCGTATAAAAGTAAAATTTTACTCTGAATAAGAGTAAAATGTTACACTTTGAAACTAAAAGTAAAATTTTACTCTGTATAAAAGTAAAATTTTACTCTAAAAAACAAGTAAAATGTTAGACTCTACACAAACGTAAAATTTTACTCTGTATAAAAGTAAAATTTTACTCTGAAAAACAAGTAAACTGTGAGACTCTAAAGCTAAAAGTAAAATTTTGCTCTGTATAAAAGTAAAATTTTACTCTGAAAAGCTAGTAAAATGTTAGACTCTACACAAAAGTAAAATTTTACTCTGTATAAAAGTAAAATTTTACTCTGAAAAATGAGTAAACTGTGAGACTCTGAAACTAAAAGTAAAATGTTACTTTGCACAAAAGTAAAAAAGCGAAGGCAGTGTTTGTGGTGGCTGAAGTATTTGGCAATGACCACCTCTTGACAGTAAAATTTTATTGTCATTCAAACACTAGAGTAAAATTTTACTCTAATTCTCTCAAACAAAAAATAGAGCAATAGAACCAGAGTAAAATTTTACTCTCATTATATGAAACAAAAAGCAGAGCAATAGAACCAAAGTAAAATTTTACTCTGGTTCTATCAAATGAAATTATATCAAAAACAACAAAAATAAATAAAAATAAAAAAACAAACAAACAAACAAAAACAAAACAAATTAATCAACAAATCAACATATCTAATTGAGAAGAAAAACTTCTAAAACTCAATCAACAATCACAAATCTCAATGAAAAGAATATATGTGTTCAACAACACTCATACACACAAATATATATACATATATTTTCTTGTTCTTCTTACAGCCGTAGAGAAATCCAGAGACTGCGCGGACTCTGTGCTGCGGATTGGGATAGAACTTTCGTCACAAGTTTAGTTGTCGTTTTCTTCACTGTTTCACCACATCAAACTCCGAACCTTTCACCACATTAGCATCGTAACCGTATTCAAACTCCGGCCTCACCTCCACCGAAGCATTCTTCACATCGACACCGCCGTACGCAACAGCATAACCTCGAGAAGCCGACGGCGATTGAAGCTGCTGTCAACGAGGTCATCGTCTTCAACGTTGCCTTTGTTGCAGAATCGAAAATCCAGATCTGTCGTTGCTTGTGCTCAACTGTGAGATCTAAATCTGTTGGTTCCAGATCTAGATCCACCACCACTACCGGGCGTGAAATCTGTGATGTCTGTCGCTGATCTTGGTAGAGCGAATGAGTAGAGAGACGGAGACAGTGAGAAGATCTAGTTGAGGGGTATAATAGTCTAATAAAATATTTAAATAATAAATTTTGTCCTTTATGCAAGACTTTATAATTATGAGGGGGTTTAGAAAGTATAATTTTTTTTCTTAGTCCTTTTAACAATGAAAGGAAGGTAAAGGGGGTTTATAGCTAAATTTTCCAATTTTTATTGGTTAAGTCATGCCATGTTTGGTTTTAATAGGTGTAGTGTAATACCCCTTTGTAGCCTTGCATGCTTCATGCTTTTGGTCCTTTGTTTCTAGCTTGTGTTGGCTAGGTTCAAGCATGCTTTTGGTCTTATCTTGACATGCCTTGGGACTGTTTTGGTTGCCCTTGCCCCTTTGAGGCTTGCTTTGCATGGCCATGGCTTAAGTCCCTTTGCTAATTTCGAGTTTTGAGCTTTCTTGCATGCTATGCTTGTCTTGTTGGTGTGATTTGGCATCATTCCTAACATGATTTTAGGGCCTATAGTGTTGTCATACTCGCATGCTTTTCATTCTTTAAGTGCTCTTGAGAGCTGTCCTCTTTATGCCTTAGTTCTTGGGCCAATTAGCATGCATGCTTGTCTTCCATTTCATGTCATCATTTCATCATTTTGGCCACTGATTTGGGCATTGCTGAGGTCTATCCATTTTGGTTTAAGTCCATTTTTGCATGTTGTAGCATGCTTGTCCATCTTTGCATGTTGTTGCGTGCTTGCTTCGTTTTGTTGTTATTCCATGCTTGGTACATTGGATGTTTACATGTCTAGGTTGTATTGCATTTTTCATGCATGGTAAATTGCATGTTGTTGCATGCTAGTTGCATTGTATAACATTGTTGCATACTTGTTGCATGTCATGTTGTTTGCATGTTGTTACATTGCATCATGCTTGTGTGCTTGGGTTGCATTGTGTTTTGCATGCTTGTTGCATTGAATTGTGTGTGCATGCCTTGCCTCTTGATCAAATATGATAGAGGTTAAGGCACTTATGTGTTTTTGTGCATTTCATTCTATATTGATTTGTGCAACTTGGCCTCTTTGGCCATCATGCATCGAAATACATGATTGATGGCTCGAGAACCGAGTACCACACTCCTTTGATTTTCAAACATGATAAAGGGTGTAGTTGCATAATATTTTCTTGTAAATGTATTGCCATGTCTCTGTTTGTACTCTTCTGCAGCAAAAGGAGCAGTTTGTAGGAAGAGATGGCCGATCGGCTATCTGGTGTGCCGATCGGCTAACAATTTTTGGCCGATGGACTCAAAAGTGGTCGATGACCCTCATCTCTTGGCCAATGGCCTTACCATTTGGCTGATGGCCTCTCAGAATATCCATGTGGTGGATCAGAAGTGTTTCAGAAGTTGGCACAGTTTTCAGAAGTCTAAAACAGTGCAAACAGAGGCAACATGAGGCATGGCAACAGATTTTCGAGCGAGGCGATCGAACATGCATCATTCATCATTTCGAGGCAGAGTTGTGGCAGCTTGTTTCAATTTCTTACTTAGCTTATTTTGTAACTTAATTAGTTAAGGTTTTGCAATGATTAACTAGCCAGGAGAGTTAGTTAATTAGGTGATTTGTATTATTTATTCGGACCCTCCGTCGAGAGGGCGGATTTTGTAATAAGTGTGTGTGAGTGTGTGAATGTCTTCCAACCCCACGTCTTTCTCGCTTTTACTTAATCTCTTACGATGGTTAGTTCTAGGTCATGTTTTGATTAGCATATTTATGATAGCATGTTTGCATACATTCGTTTGTATTGCATGCACCGGGCTCGGCGAATCATACTAATTGTATTGTGTTTCAATTCCAAGTTGAATCCACGTTATCTAGTTTCATCGCATATGCCATCTTAGAATAACCGAGCCTATTTTAGCTGCATTTTGTATGTGTTGCATTAGTCATCTTAACATAGCTAGGATCATGCATTGATTACTAACTAGCTTTTGTTTTGGCTCAGAGTACTAGGTAAACTTTTATGCTTTAGCATCTTGCATGTGTGTAAGTGTTGCCATGATAGCATGCTTGCCATGAGGCTAACTGCTTAAGTGTTTAACTGCATGAATGCCTGTGGGTGAATGTTGGATTGCTTGAATTGGAACAATTCATCGAAATGCAAGTTTTAAGCCCACTTGAGAGTGGCAAAATCATGTTTTCTAAGTCCACTCGAGGGTGGCAAATCAACGTCTTAGCCTACTTGCGAGTAGCACCTTCAAACCATTTTCAAACAAACATGAGATGTTTTGTTCCAACCTAGGCGATCTAGTCTATACTTGTATGTTGTGCGCATCACATAGTAAGCTAGCTAATAAACCGGAATAAGAGCACTTGTGTTTTCAAAAACAAGATATCATGCTTAGTAAAGGCCGATCTTTGATCAGGCGAGCGGGTGTGCTCATTGCATGACTTTCCCCTCTCGTACCCAAGTTCCCGAGCAGAGGCAACTTTGGTGATGACGGACACGTGGCCTTAGACACGAGTCAGGGTTTCCTAAATTCTCCCAAAATAAAATATTTAGGTGGCGACTCTGTATCTAGCAAAGCAGTCCATGTTTGGCACTTCTTTATAAAAATCAATTTTTCAAAACGATTTGCCGGATTTGGACTCTTTGGTGATTTATCAGTCTTGCATTGCACTTTGCAAGATTAGATTCAGAACCGTGACATTGAGTCTGAACTGTAGTAGCTTTAGAACAAAACGGATTTCCCACCAATTCGCGCACGGAGCCTGGGACGTTTGGGCGCGTCTACAGTATCCCTCAATAATTCTTCCAAATTTCAAAACATGGCTCACCAGCCCTCATTTTTTTTTCCAAACCAAATCACACGCATACAAATGCATTATTACAAAAATTTTATGGTTTCATAACAGCTTATTACATTAATAAAACTTTAGAGCCACTACATGCTCCAATCTGCCCATTCCATGAAAATAAATAAACGCAGGTACACATGTATGTATAAACAAGCAACCTTGATGTTCCAACATTCCCAAAACACATTGGTTACACTACAGAACCCAATGATTACAAACCGATAATTCACCGATTACAAAACAGATTAGCCAAAACAAAACCATCCCATTGGTATTTCCACCGTTACCGTCCCTCGCTGGAACGCTAAAGTTGGTCATTCTGAAACCCAAGATATCCTCCGAGCTTACAAGCCACGGACAAGAACTACTGATATGTCCCAACTGGCCACACCTGGAAAAACTGCATATTTCCCCAATTGGGGCTTGGGAACTCGACTCTCCCGAGGCCCTCGAAATCTGGCCTGTTTGTTCCTCATAATGGTATTGCCCCTGTCCAGTTGAATAAAGTTGAACCCGGCTAGGTTGCAAAACTTGATATGACCTGACTGATTACACACCCAACAAGTAAGCGGTTCCCAAGTACGTGACTGGTTCAAAGTCTGAATTGATGGGGATCCCAACGACTGCTTCCCCAATGAGCATTCGATCGATCCAAAACCTGGTTGGCTAGATGATTCTAGTGGTGCAATTACTGGTCGAACTGCTAACCCTGCCCTCTTTCTCTGTGGGCAAGCTGGAGACTTGTGGCCCAGCTGGCCACATTTGAAACAAGTGACATCCCTTCGCTTACCCTTTCCCGAACCTAGACTCGGCATTGGAAAAGTAGAGCTAGACTGAGCTCTCTGAAATTGTTGTGGGTTAAAACCCTTCTACCTCTTAAAAGGCCTACCAACACTCTGAGTTACAGGAGTCGCCGAAATGGCCTCCTCTCTATTTTGTCCCATAACTAGCACCGTTGCCTCTACATGAGCCGCCGCCTTAACAAGCACACTATAACTCCTATGCTAAGACCCAGCAATCCTTTCTCGGATCTCGTCACAGAGCCTACTCTCAAACTCTGAACAACGCAGTTCCTCCGTCTCCACTAAGCAAACCATGCTTCAAACTGTACTAAAGGTGTAGTACCTTGGCGTAACTCCACAAACTGTTTTCGCAACTCTTCCCGTGTGGAAGGAGGGAAATCACTACTTCCTCGTCTACGCATCCTAGTGAAAGTAACAAAGATATCAGCACATTATCAAAGGTGTTGAAGCTATTTCACTCGTGTCCTAATACGATGGACAACTGTAATTCACTCCACATCAACACATAATCACATAAGCACTTACGAATCGTATTTTCGGATAGTGACCGTCCAGTGGTATTGCTAGAGTTCTAGTCAGAAACGGCAGTGATGAAATGCCTTTCCAACATGACTCCCAAAAACCCATAGACCCGATCAACATCCTAGAAGCTAAATTCCATACCCATATAGTCACATAAACATGTTATCACGTAAGCACATAACATCATACATAGGTCTCTAACAAGCGAGACAAACCCATTGTGGTACTAACCACTTCCCACGTACCCAAAGTATTCAAACTCGGTACGCTCTGATATCAAGTTGTAACGCCCTCAAAATATTATATAATCCCAACATCTAACAATTCTATATACAAGATAGATAAATCACATTTCCATGCATACATCAGAGTTAATATTACAAAGAGTATTTCATATAAGTTAAAAAGGTTTACAAAGATAATAGAATGCCCTGCGGGCTTACATCTTTCCAAGTTGTTACTTGGTTACACAAAAGAAGAGTTCTTTCTCTTTTACAAGTAAAGCCCTCGGCTCGCATTTATATGTAACCAACAAAACAAATAACAAAGCAGAGTCTTCAACTCCTAAACCTCCCAAGCAAAGATCTTGGAGGCGGCACGTCTCCTATACTTGAAAATAGTGTCCTAAGTAGGGTGAGCCAAAGCCCAGTAGAGATATGGTAAACCCAATATGAGAAATAAGTAAAACATTAACATTCGACAAATGATTAACACTTGTAAACCAACTCACACCCTTCCCATAGCCCAACAACATTTACATCCATGTTTCAATCCACTTTCCTTTTTTTTTTTTTTTCAATTCAATTCCTAAATATGGTTCATTATCTAACCAAACACTTTAAATGAGACTGCAACTCAGCTTATTAACACTTCCTTTATCCGCAATTCAAAATGAGACTACAATTCATGTAATTAACACTTCAAGCATCACCAATTCGTAATGAGACTACAACTCATGTTATTAACACTTCAATTGTCAACTTCATTCATGCACTTCAATTTATAAAGTTTCGGGACTTTCACCCCGGACACTCCGGCCAACTTAATTATCTATGGAATCCATCCCCCATCTTCTGCCAAACAATGGAGTACATCCCCTATCTCCTCCCAAACAAAGATACATATACAATGTATTAAAGCATATAATCACACGTATGGAGTACATACCCTATCTCCTCCCAAACAAAGATACATATACAATGTATTAAAGTATATAAGCACATATGGAGTACATATGGAGTACATCCCCTATCTCCTCCCAAACAAAGATACAATACGATGTATTAAAGCTTATAATCATATACAGAGCACATCCCCTATCTCCTCCCAAACAAAGATACATATACAATGAATTAAACTCTTTATCTTATGCCATGATCAATTAAGGCACATATTCAATGTGTTATTCCAACTGTCATATTTAATGACATATTTCGCTTGATTAGTTTCAATTTACCTAATCATCATGCAGTTCTACAACAATCAAGACTATCCTCCACCGATAGCCCAAAGCAGTTATTTCTAAACAGATAAATGAATTTACCAAACAGATAAATTATCACATTTTCCATAGGTGAGTGATTTATCAAACCGACTACACCAACTAGTCCCAGTTCTATCCAATTTCATGATATTCAAATCAGTTTCATATTCCTTACAATTACCAAATTAATTATACAAATTAATTATCTAAATTCAATTAGGGCATTTCCCCCTCATTTTCTCAATATTTATCCTAAGACCGAATCTCATCTATCAAATCCACAAAACCTCATTTTCAAGACCTCACATACATATGGAGCTTAAAAACAGAAACCCCTCTTTTATATACCACAAATCTCAAACCCTAACTTCCCAAATCACCAAATCTTAACATCTATACAAAATGACTAATATTTATGTTAAAACTCATAAGAAGGAGTAGATTATCCTTACTTCGAAGTTAGGAGCTCAAAGGAGAAGAAGGATGAAACTCAAGATGTTCCAAATCAACACTTTTTCGGATCAAAACGTAGCCCACGCAAAGCTCAAGCTTTTTAACAAAGGGAGCAGGGTAAAGACACTCTAAACCAAGTGTATTTGTAGAGAGAAGGAGAGTGTAGAGAGAGAGGGAGTCGGATCTAGGGTGTGGATGAAAGAGATGATAAAAAAAATGATGTAAAACACGCTGCTGCTAACTGATATACTCGATCCTCGCTTGAGCGAAGGAGTGGTCGCTCGAGCGACCAGACACAAAAGGACCTCGCTCGAGCGCAAGAAGCGTCGCTCGAGCGAAAAATGCGAAGCTTCAGGTCTGCAACCCAGAAGCACGCTCGAGCGCAATAGTTCTCGTTCGAGCGAAGAAACACAAAACAGAGAGCTCGCTTGCTCGAGTGACAAAAGCCTCGCTCGAGCGAAGAATACTAACCCTCAGGTCCAATCCATACGCAGACGCACGCTCGAGCACAAGAGTGCTCGCTCGAGCGCAAGAACCTTCGTTTGAGCGAAGAAACAAAAGCCCAAAGCTCGCTCGAGCACAAAAAGCCTCGCTTGAGCGAAGACGCCAAATTCTGGACAGCAACCAATTGCTCCAACACTCAACCAACCTGTTCCAATCTTACCCAACACATCCCAAAACTCAAATACAAACAATTAAAGGATGGAAACAAGAATAAGACTACAACAACAACTACTAGACTTGAGTCCAAAATACAATACATAACCGGGAAAACCGGGATCGCTATATTTGATTTCAATAAAAAAATTAGTATGAATCTAGTTAAATTGTCCTTAAATGAGATTATATGTTATTGATAAAATATAAGAAATTTTCATTAAAGGAGCAAAGAGAGGTAGCAGTGTTCCATGAAATCTAGTTCTAACTTTATTGAATGTGCCCAACTGCTATGTTTGCATTTCTTTATTTTTTGCTTAGATATAGAAATATATATATCAAACAACCATCAATTATGGAGATTCCTGTGGGTATTTGTATGACGCCCAATATGTGGCAAGCCCTGCAGGTGCCATATCACCAAAACCCCACCCACGTGGCTGACCAATAAGGCACCACACGGGCATGTCGTATGTTTGATACATGGCAAGCCCTACCCGCACCATGTGCCAAGGCACTACGTAAAACCAAGACTATATGCTTAGCCTAAGCGGGAGCATACATATAAGCCCAAATATATCCAAATATGAAAAGCCCTGCAACAGGCAGCACCATGGCCCCGCAAGGCCTATGGTCCATCATACCTCGCTCTAAGACCAAACAACAATACAATTAGCCTCCGGTTCATTTGGACTTGGATTGATAAACACTGGCTCTCCTAAACATTAAGATAGGCCTGCGGCTCATCCTCCTACTTGGTCGCCTAGAAGTAAGCCCCTCTCCTAAACATTGAGATAAGCCCGCGACCCGCTCTCCTACTTGGTCGCTTGGAAGCAAGCCCTTGGCTCTCCTAAACACTAAGGTGGGTCCTGACCCATTCACTTACTTGGATGCCTGGGTTGGGAGCAAGACCTAGGCACTATTGCCCGGGATCATCAGAGGATATTGGACTGGTAGTTGAGGTCATGGGATTGTCGAGATGGTTGTCTTTTTGCGAAGACAACTCCATCTCAACCAAGCTTGGGGAAGAGGCAACAACGACCTTATATTCATGTCTTTTGTTGCATATACGAAATGTTACTTTCCGTCTGCCATGAAACATTGCTCTCCACCTGCCGTCAAGCCACAGACGGCAGAAGGGCTTATCTCATTTCTGGCAGAGTTAAGGATAACGGGCCATCTGTCCAACAGTTTGCTTGGGCTCCAATGCTCCTGTGGCCTATATAACGTATCGTATATGCAATGAGACACAACAACAAGACAACCAAGTCTCATGTTTACACACCTTCTTTCACACTCTACATTAAAATTCAAAGTCTATCACTGCCAACCTGTACCCTCCAAGCTTGCCCTGACCTCCTCATCTTCACCTCCGATGATCTTAGGCCATTGAAGTGCCCGCCATATTCCTGAACTACCTCTAACCACACTTCCCACCCATATTATGGACGGGAACTAAAGCCAGGGTTGCTTGCCAAGCGAGGGGTCGCTCGACTGACACCATTGATTCATCACAGGTAAACTTGCATTTCATATTTTGAAATTATTCGTGTGTTTGTGGCGTTTCCAATACGTTTATATTAAAATACCTGTATTGTTTGCAGGGGTCGGCTGGCGTGTGTCGGATAAAATTGGCACAGCGTAAGGCCTTGCCTACAGGTGGAGGCGGGTCTCATGATGGTGGCCTCCCATCCCTCTAGATCCCCTCAAAGGGTTTGATGTTGTTGGTGACACAACTATGGATTTGAGGACAGAGTGCCTTCCGGAAATTAGTGCTTTTCCTTCGACAATTCCTGCTTCTGAGATGGGTAAAAGCAAGGCAAGACTTTATGATTATAGACTGTCTGGGAGTACTGAGGATGATCCAGAAAATTTGGAGGATGATGAAGAGGGTTCAGGCCAGAGTCTTGAAATTATGGGGGAAATGAATGGTGTTGAAGACGATATTGGATGTGACATGGTTAGTGCCAAGCCTTTTTTGTTGGATACACCGAATTCTAGGGATGCATTGGTTCCGGGTGGTGTCCCTATTGCTCGCTTGTTTGAAGGTGGTTGTAGTTTTTCACACAGAGATGTGCATAGCTCACAAGTTGGAGGTGCGAGTACATCCGTGAGCTTGTCATGTGGCGTTGGCTCTTCTGCACCCATTTCTTTACATGCTTCTACGACCTCTGCGAGCTTAGAGAGTAATGTGCCCAGTATTCCTTCGAGCTCTGAAGTTGGAGTCAATTTATCTATTGTTTCAGCTAGTTCAGACTTGGGTGGTGTGCTCGTAAACGAGTTGTTTGGATTTATTCAGAAGGGAGCCAATGATATTGGGGGTAGCCTTCAAAAGCCATCATTGCCAGCTATTGATGGAGATTATTCCCTCATTCATGCTAATGATGGAGACTTTTCTCTTATTCATCTTCCCTGTGGCTGTGTGGTTCTTAAAGGGATCGTTAGGAAGGAAAAGCTACTAGATTCAGCTGTGTTATTTGCCGGGGTAAAAGTAGAGTTAATTCCTCGACTACTCTTTGTTCTTCATTATAAACCCACCACTATCTTCGGACTTATTTTTTGGATGGTTTTGGAGAATTCCTTAATGAGCTTTACAAGTTGTTCCCGAAGACAGCTTCTCTTGATGAGATGTTGGCTCAACATGATGTTTTGGGCGAGTTTCGAGATGATCGGATTAACAGATTGGAGGTGGGTTGGCTGGATGATTGGTTATCTCCTTTTGAATCCCGGGTCAGGAAGAGGATGACTAAGGCTGAGCTAGGCGAGGTATATAAGGCTTTGGTTGCTGCTGTGCAAGTGGAGGAGGAACGTAAGCTATCTTTTGAGCGAGCATAGAAAGCTTTGAATGAAGCAGAATTGGTGACTTCCAGCTTGAGGGAAAAGAAAGCGATTCTTAAAGCAAGATTAGGGGGTGAATAAGACCAAAGATGGAGAAGATCAAGCTTCTAGAGTCTTTATTTGATTTAGTTGGATCATAGCTTTGTAGCATATGACAACTTTATATGATAGTCTAAAACTTTTTTGTGTGTTGGAGATTTGGGCCTCCCTTTCTTTTTTGTAATTGAAAATATTCAACTACATGATGGAGCTGACTTTATAGTTAGAGCGTTTGCTTTTATTATTTGTGATTATAGTTAGAATAAGTGTGGAAAAGGACAATATTCATTGAAGAAGCCCGAATGGGCACAATACATCTTGGTGTAGTACATCATATAGTGATGAGTAATTTCTAAGGATGGCAAGCCTTTAACCATTTCGCATTGATGGGGCTTAGCAGGGTTTGAGAGTCAGGCTCAGAAATTCTATAATAGCCATTATCATTGACTTCTCTTACTACATAAGGACCCTGCCACTTGGGTGTGAACTTGTGGGTTGATGTTCCCCTCATGACGTGAGGTGCGACCCTTAACACTAAATCACCTTATTGGAACTTTCTTGGGCCTACCAGAGTATCATAAGCTCTAGCTAGACGGCTCTGGTCAACTTTAAGATTAGCTTGGGCCTTGTCCCTTCTTTCATCAAGGACTTCCAACTCTGACGGTCTGGAGAGCAGGGTAGTTCCACTTCGAAGGGCCATGCGAGCTGAGGGTATGGAAATTTCCACCAGGAGGATTGCGTTCGGAACACAACTCCAAAGGCTCTACGGAAGAACAATCCTCCCAATCGGTCATAGTAGATCAGTTACGTGTATTGACTGAGAGCATCACCTCTCTTCAACAGAACCTACAACTCTTAATGAATGCCCTACTAGCCTTACAAAGGGCACCTACACTTCCATCATCATCTACCCTCTTTCATATTTAGATATATTTGGGCTTATATGTATGCTCCCGCTTAGGCTGAGCATATTGTCTTTGTTTTACGTAGTGCCTTAGCACATGGCGCCCGTAGGGCTCGCCATGTATCAAACATACGACATGCCTGCGTGGTGTCTTATTGGTCTGCCACATGGGTGGGGTTTTGGTGATGTGGCACTTGCAGGGCTGGCCACGTATTGGGCTTGATACAAGTACCCAGAATAATGCCCCCTGTACAGATGCTCTTATAGCTAATGAGAGTATTTGTACATGACTGTGTTAAAAAGTTTTGAAAATATTAGCTCATGCAGACGAGTATTTAGATAAATTCGTTTAAAATTAGGTTTTTGATACAATATGGGGGGTTGGATTGCTCATGGAGAGTTTACATTTTAAGCTTCATCCGGTGTGAGCCGGCCAGATGAAGATGTGGGCTTGTTGGGCGATGACTTGATTCCACGGAATCTCCACCACTTCACAAGACATTTCAGCTTCTGTCCATAGACACCAGATTCCGCCCATCACCCTTTCCATGCCGCTAGGAGGGGGGCTATGGTCTTGGTGTTAGGATAGCCCATGATTTGGCTCATGAACTGGGCCTCACTTTCCTTTTTTTCGTGTTTGTGATGATGACGAGGTGGAAGCGTCCGCTAGAATGTAGGTGCATGTAGTGTTGGAGGAAGTTGGGGCGAGCGACGCCCTCAGTGTTAAAGAAGAGGATGTTGAGCGGAATGTTGTGGGGGATGTTTGGTTGAGCATTGCGAGAAGCACTCTCTTCTCCCATGTTGAGATCTACAAAGTTCTCTATGTCTTGTGAAGCCCCTAAGAAATGTATTCTCTTTAAAAAACCCTAATGTTTGAATTATTTTCTTAAAGCCCCTCAGTTCCTTGAATTATTTCAAATCTTGTCGGTTAGCATTTTTTTTAAAAATGGGAATATCCTAGCTGAATTAGGTTCCTTAGCCTAATTTAAATTAATTCTACGTAAGTAAGATTCCAATACATGAATTTAATTCCAAGCCCTTACTTCTTTATTTAAATTCAAGAATTGCCCCGAAAACTAGTACATGTACTTTATATTATAGGTACCATCAATCAAATTGAGATCTATATATATATATATACATTGGGAGATGTGTCCCTAGTACCTAAATTGATTAAAAAAATCGCCCCATCACCCTTCCCAATGGCCGGCCACCCTAGGGAGAAGTGAGAAGCCAATTTTCAAGATTTATGATCATGGTATTCTAGAAAACCCAAAACCTAGTACCCTAGACCTAGGATGTTGTTTCCAATACTAGTTTCATTTCAACTAGGAATCAACTAGATGTTGCCTAATCCTATGATTAAGCTCCCTAATCACTCCTATCCCATTAGACTCCAAGCAAATCCTAACCTTTCCATCCATTTCCAACTAGTGGGCTTTTATGTCCTTTTACACCAAAAATTGCCTATAAATACCACCATCCCCTAGCTTGGCAAGCACAAACGACACACTCACACACACACATTCGGCTAGAAGAGAGGAAAGAGAGCAAGAGAGGAGTCTTGAGAGGAAGGAGAGCAAGACCGAAGTCTTGAGAGGAAGAAGAGAGCCATCTTGTTCAAAGCTTAGCAAGTAAGCCACAACACAACCTTCTTTTTCATTTTCCTTTTTCAAATATATGTTCTTAAGGGTTCTAAATAATGTTTTCAGATGTGTTATTAGTGAGTTACTTGTGTTAAAAATGGTAAGAGTTGAGCCTTGATTCAACCTCTCTTGCATTTTCCCTCATTTCAGTACAAAACTATCTTTTTCATACCAATCTCTCAAACTTTCCAAAGGTACACCTCTAAGAAAATTTTCTGAGTTTAATATATGTTAGTTAGCATGTTTTCATCACAAAATAAACAAAACTTTTCCCTTAGTGGATCCCTTTTCTCACAAATCTTCTTGTTTTGGGTATTGTGCCTTAGAATCTGTTTTCGCAGCCAACTTTCAAATATTCTAGAAAAATGTAGAAAAATATTCTGGACCTCTATTTTATGTCAAAATCTTCCTTAAGGAGTTAGCTTACAACTAAAATTGGTTTCATTGAAAAACAGTGAGCGGTTTGCAAGAAAATCAAATTTTCGTAACGGCCGATGAATCTGGACAGCGCGGGAGTGTTTTCTAAATAACTTAAAATCTAGAAAAGCTATCCCATTTCTGAAAAACGTTCTGGAAATTAGATTAAATTCTCTATGAATCATAGGAAGGCCGAGTCCGGTGCAAAATCTAAAATAGTCCTTTTCATTCTAATCCTTATGTGATATCGAATCTGGAAATTCTGTTATGCATGGGTGTTTTGTGCTCTTGTGTTCATGAAAATGCTTATTAGCTTATGATCACATCTTGGAATGATAGTGTACATGTTATGATTATGTTCTTTATCTCCTTCATCTTAATGATGCATGCGTATGTGGATATTATTATCTTATTAAGTTGGTCTAACCTTTAATTAAAACATTTAACTCCACGGAAAACGTAATTGGGATGGTATTGGGTTGTCGATCTTTGAGTTGTGAAAAGATGATAATGTGTGATGTATGGATTGTTGGGATATGTTCCCTATTTTGAAGCTAAAGTCTTGCGCAAGTGGTTTTCGGAACCCTTGAATGGAGCAGTTGTGTTCAGACCCTAGGTGGTTTAGTGTGAGGAGGGATTTGGGCTAGGCCCATTATTACCGTCTCTTTTGAGGCCCTGCGGTTGGTGCTACATGGTATATAACCGTTGGTAGGCATCCGAGGTTAGTTCTGCAACAAAGCAGCAAAAGAGGGGGCATACCGAATAATCCGCGTCCGATTCTTGTGGTTGGGAGGACGAAATATCTTTGGGGGATTTCTAGTTTACTAACATCTAACTTGTAACCCTTTATTTATTTAGTTGAGTATCATGCTTTATTACTTGATGTTATATTTGTAACTGTGTATTGGACGGGGAAAACTAGACGGGGTGTGTGTGTGTTTACTGGGCATTCAAAGCTCACGGTGTATCATGCCAGGTGCCGAAGAGGAGTTTATAGCTGGAGACGACGAGCCTGAAACCTTCGAAGACTTTTGGCTATCTTAGGAAAGTTAGAAATTTCCTTTTGATATTTTGTAAAACTCATATGAAGATTTAAATTCTTTTTGGGATGTAATGTAATGGAACAAGCTTTCGAAATTAAGGATATTCGTGGTTGTTATGCACTTATATTCTAATATTTATATGTATACACCATATCGTTGCTTATGAGACCTTGTGTGAATACCTGGTAAGATCTGTCAAGAGGGTAGTGCGCTGCCTAAGAAAGCCGGACTTAGAAGGGAGGCTAATTTGGCTCCTCCGACGATCTGGGATCTTACTTGGTTATTGACGATAGGAGTCATTAGTGACTCTCCCTTGACTGCAACCAATAGTGTAGATTCGGGGCGTCACATGTCCCACCCAAGTCCCAAATCTTCATTTGGGTTTTCTAACGGTTCTGACATGATGGAGATGTGGTGGTCTAGATCTCTCTCTGTCAGTCTTTGCGAGAGGATATTCATGCGGATTCTCTTGAAATGTGGGATTAATACCTGATTTGCCTGGCAGATGGATTCCTGGAGAGTGAGGTTGATTTCTTGGTTTAGCAAAAACCAAGTGTGGGACAGTGGTATTGTATAGAGTTCTGGAATGGTTAGTGCTTTGTACCATCCTTTTATTTTACGCCGGAATTCTTCCAGCACCTCTATGATTGTATGAGTGGATATTGGTTATTGGATCCAAGGGGATTCGAAGAGCAGATCTTGGAATTGCCATGGAGGCATGGAGAGCATCTTTCGAAAGAACTCACACACCGGGTGGCGGTAGTGAGTGGGAGTGGAGCTTGAAGCTCTAAAGTTGGAGCTTGGAGCTCTATATTTTGAAGCTCTTTGGTTTGGAGACTTATTGACCGGCCGCCAAATGGTGTTATCTCGGTGCCCCTCTCCTCCGGAAGCCATTTAGAGAGAATGGGTTGTTGAAGTTAAGAGGAGTGTTGGTGAGTGGAGATGAATTTGCTTGAGTTTTTCGTGTTGTTGTCCTGCATTTGTTCTATTATAAAGACGAGATTTCATCGGGAAAGAGGGGGTGAATTTATTTACTTTTGCAACTTTTTGTTGGGAAAGAGCGATCTATGGAGAAGACAACTCATCAATTGGAGTTATAGGTTTAGAACAGACCATTAATAGCTGTTGATTTGGAACTGCCATGGTAGTGTGCGATAGCTTTTTGGAGAGTCTAAGGTTGTTGCAGTCTGTTTTTAGTGTTTGTAACAAGCAAAGGGAATTTTTGATTGGTTTAAGGATTTTTTCTTGGGAAGGTATAACCTTAGAATGTTTATATATAAATATATATATATATATATATATTTTTTGGAACTCCTCGCTCTGCTTAAACTTTGTATTTTTGTCACAAATATAGTTTGAACTTGTTCAAACCGTTTTTTTTAGATATATATATATATATATATATTGATCAGATAAGAGCTCTATATTTTCCGGTTGGTTGTTCTGTCTGCTTCGTTTACCCATTGTATAGAAGAGGGGTTTATTGACATGGATACCTGTAGCTGGGTTTCTTATACATTAAGGGAGGTGCTTGGCAAGTTTGTGTTTGGGTAGACTTTTCTTTTCTCTTTCTAAAAACCTAGAATTCAACTTAGAGGGAAAGACTAGAAAATCCAGAATCCAGGTGGGAGAGGAAGGTTGACAGTTGCGAAAGAGAAAAAGGGTTGCCACCGATGAGCTCTGAAGTGAGACCCGACAGAGCCTGTGTGGTGCAAAGGCATCACGACTTTTCTCACACTATTGTTGTGGGATCGAACTGTGAAGGGCTAGATTTTTTGTATTATTAGCTTCAAGGTGTTGAATCGAACTTCAAAGTCGCGAAGGGGAAGAGAGACGAGTTAGGTAGAGAGAGAAAGGAAGGAAGAATGGTGCTGTGAGTTGCAAGGGTGCTACGAAACAGTCGTTGGTGCTATTGGTTACGGAGTGTTGATTCTGACTTTGCTGCAAGGTTTGGGTTCGTGCCGATTGCGAGTTGCTTTGGATCTTGAGGGAAGAATTTGTGCGCGAGTCACATCAGGGAGGGCTAGGGTTTCGATCTTGTTGACTAAGTGAAGTTGGGTTTCTAAGCCCTATGGCCATGGGGGAAGCTTGAGAGGAGTAACGAACCAGGAAGGGGAAGAAAGAAGAGCTGCGGATACTCTCGGAGCTCGTCGCGGTTGTTGCCGTAGGTTATAAAGGTATAGGTCTCCTCATAGTTGATTTGAATTATGCTTTCATATATAGACATATATATATATATATATATATAAGGTATGGTTTTGTGGAAAATAAAAGACTGTTGAAGAGTCTTAAAAAAAAAATTGTTGAGCCACGAATAAAAAAAAAATTATTATTATTATTATTTTTTTGATGATGAGGCAAATCAATAATAGAGGGATGTGTTTTGGAGAATTGGAGAGGTGTAAGCTTAGAAAATAATAATAAGCTGTTAGAAAAAATATTGGAGATATGTAAGGTTAGAAAGTAATAATAAACTATTAGAATGAAGTGTTAGAGAGCTATGGAGTTGGAGACCTGTACTTGGCAAAATTTAGGAGGGTATTGAGAACTATGAGAGAAGAGTTCTAAGCTCGGCAAATTTTTTTGAAGGTTGTATACAAAAAAAAAAAAAAAAATGAAGCAAGGGAAGCCCAAAAAATAAGAATTAATTTCGTGAGGTATGTAAAAAAATGAAACGAGGGACCAAAACAAAGTTTTATTTTTTTTATTTATTTTAGGATTGGTGCGAGGGGAGGGGCTAGGGGAAGTTGTGAGGGATAGGTTGCGGGGGAAGTGAAGATTAGTTCGAGGGGTGAGGGGAGTTGCGAGGGATGGCTTTTGTCGTGTGAGGGAAAGAGGCCTATCTCAAGATAGTGCCTTAGAGAGGGGAAGAGGGCCATATATATATATATATATATTTTTTGTGTAACTTCAATGGAAAAGGTTAGAAAATTAGCGAGGGATAGAAACATACTTGGAAGGCGAGGGAGAGGGGAATTACAAGAGAAGGGTTACTTCATGCGAGAGAAAGTGACCAACCCCAAAATAGTGCCTTAACGAGGGGAAGAGGGCCTTTTTTTTTTTTTTTTTTTTTTTTTTTTGGAAAGGGTTAGAAAATTAGGTGAGGGATAGAAACATACCTGGAAGCTGAGGGAGAGAGGAATTGCGAGGAAAGGGTTACTTCATGTGAGGGGAATAGGCCTATCTCAAAATAGTGCCTTAGCACGTGGAAGAGGGCTTTTTATTTTTTATTTTATTTTATTTTTTTTGTATGTCGATGGGAAGGGTTAGAAAATTAGGCAACGGATAGAAACATACCCGAAAGGCGAGGGATAGGGGAATTGCAAGAGAAGGGTTACTTCATGTGAAGGAATGAGGCCTAACTCAAAATAGTGTCTTAGCGAGGGAAATAGGGCTTCTTTTTTTTTCGATGGAAAGGGTTAGAAAAATTAGGTGAGGGATAGAAACATACCTGGAAGGTGAGGGAGAGGGGGAATTGCGAGGGAAGGGTTACTTCATGCGAGGGAAAGAGGCCTAACTCAAAATAGTGCCTTAGCGAGGGGAAGAGGGCTTTTTTCTTTTTTTCTTTTTTTTTTTTTGTATTTCGATGGAAAGGGTTAGAAAATTAGGTGAGGGATAGAAACATACCTGGAAGGTGAGGGAGAGGGGAATTGCGAGGGAACGGTTACTTCATGCAAGGGGAAGAGGCCTAACTCAAAATAGTGCATTAGCGGGGGGAAGATGGCTTTTTTTTTTTTTTTTTAATTTTTTATATAGTAAAATACACCTCAATGGTGAATGCCATTTCTGATTTGTAAGTCTTGTGTTGATGCAGAAGAGGCGGGGTTTTGTGATATGGCTAAAGTAAAAAGGGAAATTGTTGTTTCTCGCCGCGGCACGTAACAATCACTAGTGGGTTCTTTTGGCATTTCCAAGTCGAAAGTGGGTAAATCCAAGAAAAATCTTTTCAAGGCCAAAAAGGACACGGATCCCCCAATCGTCTCTCCGGCGGAATATTGGTGTAGAGCACCTTTCTTTGGTGCAATGGATTTATTTTGGGCGAGGGTGGACTTGTTTGATGACAATGGAATGGGCCCAACTGATTTTCTTCTTGGAGGGGTTAAGCCAGAGAAAGAGGCTGAGGCTTTTGTTCCTCCAGAGTCGATTGTGCGTTTTCATGTGGAAAGGGGCACTTATCCTTATTATTTTCCAGCTTTTGAGGATTATACGGGTCCCAAAGATGACTTTGACGTCTGGAGCACAACTATTTTTGGCCATCCCTCATATTGTGAGGTGCTTGCTGGAGCTAAAATTGCTACTGCTATTTCTTAATGTATGCGGATTAGACGGGAGCCATCTTGGCTAGAGTTCACATTGTCCCGTTGAAGTTCGAGCTCTCACACTTTTATTGCGCAGTGGGGTGAGATGACCCCTACTCTAGAGGATGTAGCTATTTTGATGGGGTTAGAGCACCTTGGATCAGTGAATCCTAGTGTAAGAAGTTTGTCTCTTAACCAGATGGCTATTGTTGGGAGGTTGGTGGAGGTCGTGGCACCGGCAGGGAAGTTATTGAGTCCTTATTAGAATAAAATGTTGGTTACACCTCGATCACTAAAATGACCGAATAACATTTTTGGGGGATGGCTTCGGTATTGGTTTTGAGATCTTAGCCATCAGGTCCAAGGAAATGTGGAGGATGGATTTATAGCTCCAGGAATGGAAATTGACAAGTGGGGGAGTGTTGAACATTTAGCTGCTTTCATTACCTATTGGCTGTCGCAGTACGACTTGATAGGTAGACCTCAGGACGGTATTTGTCATGAGCTCTTTCCTCTTGCTGCGATTCTTGTTTCCGACCGTCCGATTCCGTTGGCTCCTTTTTTTTTTTTTTGGGGGGGGGGGCTATATAAGAGGTTGGATATGTATCAGGAGGGTATTGATCATTCCAAAGGTCAGTGTGATGTTACCAGCTTCCTCCTTACTACCTTTCTGCAGTTATTTTTGTATGAGAGATTTCTTAGCTTGGCTCCTATGCCAAGGGTATTTTCCATTAAAGAAAGTGAGCCGCGTTTTGCTAGGTGGGCTGAGGGATGTGTACAGGGAGTTTGGCCAACATTTTTGATTTTGAGGACAAGTTTGTTGCTCGTCCTTATATCATGCCAGTTTGTTGAATATATTCTATCATTGCCTACCGCCCAGATGATTGCGAGCTTGTTCTTGAACCGGGTTTATTTTATTTGGGGAATGCGGATTCAGTGATGGTTCTTAGTACCATTTTTGGGTATTTACCTTATTTTGTGGATGGCATATACAGTGTGGTAGCCTATAATTCTCTGAGGATTGCTCGGCAGTTTGGTTTGGACCAAGGGGTTCCTCAACATCTTCTTTCCCCTATGCCTTCTACGGCCGATTGTATGCAATTGTATGTGTACTTTTTTCTTTCAGAAGAATTACGGTGTCAGGGTCAAGTTATGCTAGCAAGTAAGGATAGAATTGGCGGAACCACCCTTAGTTAGAGGAAGTATTGGAGATGCAATCTTGCATCATTTCGGGATTTCTTAGGTAGCGATCTTGCGCCCGTCCATGTAAAGCTCATCTCGTCTGATGACCCTGAGTTATGTATGGCTCGCGGAGAGCGGGGCTTGTTAGCTACAGATAAGGGGGAACTCAGCCCACCAGCTCGCCTATCTGAGGTGGCTATTGCTTTGGAGCAAGCCTAGATAGTTTCTCCTGACCGTCTTTTTTGTGCCAAGCGTAAAAGGCCGCCCCCTGCTTTTGTTCTTGTTCCAGTGCTTGGGAGAGTACCTCCGAAGGTCAGAGATATAGATCTGCCTACTAAAACCAGGGTTGCTCGCCAAGCGAGGGGTCGCTCGACTGACACCATTGATTCATCACAGGTAAACTCGCATTTCGTATTTTGAAATTATTCATGTGTTTGTGGCGTTTCCAATACGTTTGTATGAAAATACATGTATTGTTTGCTGGGGTCAGCTAGCGTGTGTCAAATAAAATTGGTGCAGCATAAGGCCTTGCCTATAGGTGGAGGCGGGTCTCATGATGATGGCCTCCCAGTCCCTCTAGATCCCCTCGAAGGGTTTGATGTTGTCGGTGACACAACTATGGATTTGAGGACGGAGTGCCTTCCGGAAATTAGTGCTTTTCCTTCGACAATTCCTACTTCTGAGATGGATAAAAGCAAGGCAAGACTTTATGCTTATAGACTGTCGGGGAGTACTGAGGATGATGCAGAAAATTCAGAGGATGATGAAGAGGGTTCAGACCAGAGTCTTGAAATTATGAGGGAAATGGATGGTGTTGAAGACGATATTGGATGTGACATGGTTAGTGCCAAGCCTTTTTTGTTGGATACACCGAATTCTAGGGATGCATTGGTTCCTTTGCGGGCCAAGATTGGTGTCCCCATCGCTCGCTTGTTTGAAGGTGGTTGTAATTTTTCACATAGCGATGTGCATAGCTCACGAGTTGGAGGTGCAAGTACATCCGTGAGCTTGTCATGTGGCGTTGGCTCTTCTGTACCCATTTCTTTATATGCTTCTATAACCTCTGCGAGCCTAGAGAGTAATGTGCCCACCATTCCTTCGAGCTCTGAAGTTGGAGTCAATTCATATATTGTTTCAGCTGGTTCAGACTTGGGTGGTGTGCTCGTACGTGAGTTGTTTGGCTTTATTTAGATAGGTGCCAATGATATTGGGGGTAACCTTCAAAAGCCATCACTGCCAGCTATTGATGGAGATTATTCCCTCATTCATGCTACTGATGGAGATTTTTCTCCTATTCATCTTCCCCCTGGCAGTGTGGTTCTTTAAGGGATCGATGGGAAGGAAAAGCTACTGGATCTAGCTGTGTTGTTTGCCGGGGTAGAAGTAGCGCTAATTCTTCGACTACACTTTTTCTTCATTATAAACCCAGCACTTTCATGCACTTTAGTAGCTCTTTTCTTCAGACTTATTTTTTGGATGGTTTTGGAGAATTCCTTAAGGAGCTTTACAAGTTGTCCCCGGTGATAGCTTCTCTTGATGAGGTATTGGCCCAACGTGATGTTTTGGGCGAGTTTCGAGATGGTCAGATTAATAGATTGGAGGTGGATTGGTTGGATGATTGGTTATCTCTTCTTGAATCCTGGGTCAGGAGGAGGATGTCTAAGGCTAAGCCAGGTGAGGTAGATAAGGCTTTGGTTGCTGCTGTGTGAGTGGAGGAGGAACGTAAGCTATCTTTTGAGCAAGCACATAAAGCTTTGAATGAAGCAGAATTGGCGACTTGCAGCTTGAGGGAAAATAAAGCGATTCATGAAGCAAGATTGGCGGGTGAAGAAGAAGACCAAAAAGGGAGATGACCAAGCTTCTAGAGTCTTGATTTGATTTAGTTGGATCATAGCTTTGTAGCATATGATAGCTTTATATGATAGTCTAAAACTTGTTTGTATGTTGGAGATTTGGGCCTCCCTTTCTTTTTTGTAATTGAAAATCTTCAACTACTTAATGGAGCCGACTTTATAGTTAGAGCATTTTTTATTATTATTTGTGATTATAGTTAGAATAAGTGTGGAAAAGGACAATATTCATTGAAGAAGCCCGAATGGGCACAATACATCTTGGTTTAGTACATCATATAGCGATGAGTAATTTCTAAGGATGGCAAGCCTTTAACCATTTCGCATTGATGGGTGTAGACACCCCATTTTTGACCATCCTCAAGACTTGGACGTCACCGTTTGAACACTCGGTGATTATCCATGTTTGTGTTCGTGTGGAGTTCCCGGAGGTCTCGGCTCGCGCGCCTTGCCTCAGGATCTCCGAACTTGACTGTTTAGTGTTTGGTTTTACACCAAACACTTGTGTTTTGCCTTGGAGAGGCAGGGTAGGGCTTGTAGACCATCCCCACCCACCACCGGCAGTGGCTAGAGGCCACCGGCTGGTTTTTGCTGCCACCGGCAATATATATTGCCGGCTGGCACTATTTGTTGCCGGTCAGCACTATTTAGTGCCGACCGGCACTCTTTTTGGCCAAGATGGCATTTTTGGGCGGCCGATTACTGTGCATCTGCTTTTGCAGATATTTTTAGACAGCTGTCTTGCTTTTGCTCCCCTCCATACACGTGTATGGAGGGATCTCCCTCTTATGAAGCTTGTCTTGTAAGCTTTACAAGACAAGAAGTGCCATAAAGGGAGAGGCTTGTCTCTTGGCTTGGGGGGTTAGACATTTTAGGATATTTTGAGAGCTAGACAGCCATTGTTAAGCTCTGGTTCTAGGGTTTGAGTTATATACACTTCCTATATCTCTTTCCCTCTCTTTTATACTCTAGGTGTTTTGTGTCTTACTATTGCACACAAACACCTAGTGTTTCACCTTCCTCTTGGAACTGAGGTTCTAAGGGACTGATTTTGAAGTTTTGGTGTTGGATTCAAGCCAAAGGAGGCCATTGGAGCACCATTTGTGAAGAGGTCTACAAGGGTGAGAACCTAGTCTCATTTTTCCCCATTTTTGCATTGATTTTCTACCTATCTTAGAGCTGTTTTCGTGTGTATTGTATAACACAAAAAAGTTCTATTTTTAGGCCCTCTTTATTGTTTATTAAGAGTGTTTCTTGGTTTGAGGGTTGTTAACCCCTCTTAGGCCTTGAAAGGCCTCATTTTGAGCCATTTTGTGCTAGCTCCGGGATTTTGGTGTTGAGGTCTCTTCACCACTGAAATCTTGAGGGATTTCAGTGGTGAAGGTGATGCCTTGAAGTCCCAAGAAGGAGAGGGCGACCCCCTCTCCTTGTTGTCCTTGAAAAGGGGCATATTTTGGCCTCTTGAGGGAGCATCATGATAGAGTGTGTATTGACCATGACTTGGCTGCTTTTTATGCTTAATATATCATGATATGCCTCTATTTTTACTTGGTTTTGGTACTCCATGCATGCTTAGCATAGTTGCCTTGTAATGCCTCGTTATGCCTTAACATGTCTTAGGTTGTTAGCCTTGGTTGGAGAATGTTTTAGGCTTAGTCTTGTGAAGATTTTGTGCATGTTTTGCCATGTTCTAGGTCTGTCTTACATTGTTTGGGTCGAATTTAGCATGCTTAGTATAGCTCCTTTGCATTTGAGCTTGTTGGCCTTGAGTGTGTGAATGTGTAGAATGTGTTTCTTGCATCATTCTGGTGGTTTGGAACCACCCACCATATCATTTCAGTCCTTTTAGCATGCCTAAATGTTTTCATTTTGTGGCCCTTTTGTTGCTCCAAGAGTTGGTGCTCCATGCTTCATATTTGTGCCATGATGTATACCTCTAGGATTAGGTTGCTTAGATGCCATTTAAGTGATTCTTGAGGTTTGTTTTAGCATGATTTTAATGCTTATGTTGCATGCTAATTAGTCCATGATTTCCCCCTTTCAAATGTGTTTGAGGGTTGTTCAATTTATGCTTAAGTGTTGGCCCTCAATTATGTGTATGTGTGCATGTGTATTTGGTCCCTCATTATAGCATTATGGCCACTGTTTTGGGCCTTTTTAGAGCTGCCTAATTCATGTTTAAGTCCATCTTTCCATCTATTTGCATTGCCATATGTATGCTTGTATGCTTGCATAAGCTTGTTGCCATGCCATGTTGCATCCTTAGCTTGTATGTCTAGGTTGCATTGCATCTTGCATGCATGCCTTGTTCCTTGACTTGATGATAGCAATTGGGCCTTATTTGGTTTGATTGGTTTGCATTTCATTTGATATGAAAGTTGCATACTTGGTTCCTTGGGCCATCATGCATGGAAATGCGTGATTGGTTGTCCGAGAATCGAGGCACATGCCCCTTTGAGTCATTATCATGATAAGGGACATGGTTGGTGCATATATGCCTTGAATTGTGCTGCCATGCTTTGCCTTGCCCTCTGTCGCTGTCATTTGCAGATTCTGCAGGAACACTCTGCCGACCGGCAGTGTAAGGTGCCGACCGGCAACAATTCCTCTGCCGACAGCTTCGTTTTGTGCCGATGGCCACCACCACACTGCCAGTGGAAATTCCATCCAGCCGGTGGTGATCCCCTCTGTCCAAGGGAGCAGTTCTGAGGTTTTGGTAACCTCCAGAGGAGTGAGGAAAGAAAACAGAGGCAGCTTGCGCATGGCGGCGCGTTTCCCGTGGCGGTTTATCTACTTTTCTTAGTTTATTTAATTTGTTAATTAAATTAATTAATTTGTAATATTAATTAGCTCGTGTAGTTAATTGATTTGTAATATTTATTTGGTCCCTCCGAGCGAGGGCAAATGTGTAATAAGTGTGCGTGGGTGGTGTGTATGCCTTCCAATCCCCACTTCTTTCTTCCCTTTTATTTACCTGCTTATGATGGTAGATTAGGGCAAGTTTAATTTAGCATACCTTATACTATGCATGTGTGCATCCATGCATTTGTATTACATGCATTAGGCTCGGTACATCATGCTAACTACATTTGTACTTCAAATTCTAAACTGAATATGTGATAGTTGCGCATTCTCACATGCCATGTTTAGGATAGCCGAGCCTATTCTAGTAACATTTTGTATGCGATGCATTAGGCACTTAACATGGACTTGGATCATGCATGTTTGCTAACGAGTTCTTTGTTTTGGCACGGAGTACGATGTAAGTATTTACGCTTTAGCACCCCGCATACGCGTGAGTGTTACCATGACAGTATGCTTGCCATGTGGCTAAATGCTTATGTGATAAATTGTTTGAATGCCTGTGGGTGAAGGTTGGATTGTTTGAGTTGGAAAAACTCGTTGAAATCCACATTTTAGCCTACTTGCGAGTAGCAAATCCAAAACATTTTCCAAAACAAACGGATATGCAATGTTTATTTCCAAATTAGGCAATCTAGTCTATACTTGTTTGCTGCGCGCATAACATAGTAATTCTAAGCTAATAAATGGAATTAGAACACATAACGTTTTCAAAATCGGATATCATGGTTAGTAGAGGCCGGTCTTCGAACCGGGCGAAAGGGGGTGTTCATAGCTGACCTTCCCCAATCGTACCCAAGCTCCCGAGCCGTGACAACTCCGGTGATGACGGACATGTGGCCTTCGGCATCGAGTCAGGGTTTCCTAAATTTCCCCATTTTAAAAAATATTTAGGTGGCGACTCTGTATCTGGCAAAGCAGTCCATGTTTGGCACTACTTTTTCAAAAATCTGTTTCTCAAAATGATTTGCCAGATTTGGACTCTTTGGTTCAGATTAAGAACCGTGACAACAAAAATCGCGAGTCCGAACTGTAGTAGCGAAGGCCCCCTCACGCGGGCGCGTCTACAGTTTCTGGCGACTCTGCTGGGGAATTTAGAGAGCTTGACTCGAACTCATGATATCTTGTTTTGATTTCATTTATGTGTTTCTTTGCATTGCATGTGCATTGGTGCGCCTAGGAACACAGTGTTTGCCATCTGCCATTCCTGAACGGTTTGCCGGAGGCTTGTCTTGTCAAGGCATGTCCATAAGGCTGACCGGCTATAGGCTCTGACAGCATGGGAACACAAACCCCGGTTTTACCGGGGCACCCCTTTTGACCATTCGACCTAGTGCATATTCGGATCCGTAGTGACCATGCCAAGATAGGACAGGTTGCTTACCCAATGTTAGGTTGTTTGAGAACCGCTGTGTGCATAGTGAAACCCTAGCTCCTGACGAAATAGGACAGGGAAACCCTACCCCAACATAGGGGTGTTTTGGCTCTCACTTACTTGCTATGTGCTTTTAGAGTATATCTCTACAGGAACGCATATACCAGTTTGCAAGTTTGAGTATCGGGCCTGAGGGCACCAGAATCAGTATTGTTGAGAATTAGTTGTCAAGAATCAGTTATCCGCGGGTATCAGATCCAGTATTTTGGGAACAGAAATATGGGGAACAGTAATCAGTAATAGAGTACAGTCGTTTGGCTACACCCGTGTTTGATCAGTTTGGGCTGAAATGCTGCCTGTTTCTCCTTTCAGTTCAGAAAGTTGCAGAGCTGATACAGAATAGCCAGTGTCTCCCCTTGCCGAGGCAGGATTTATGGCGGCCCAAAATCCAGAAGAAGTTGTGGTTATGACGGCTGCATTAGAGCAGGGGACCGCTCCGCAGAGTGAGGCCAGTATCAGTATGTCACACCCACCCAGGTCGCCCATTGTGCACCCGGTCTGGGCTCCCCAGTTATATCAGGCTCGTGAGCCCACCACCTTTGAATTGATGGGAATGATAGGTGACCTTCAGAGGTCTGTGGCCGATCTGGCCTATGGAATGTCGGCTTCACCGCCAGCGGCGCCGTATGCCGGGAATTTCGTACCACAAGAGCCCCCGCTACTGGGCGGATTGTGATAGAACTCAGCCAGCCAGAGGTGGCTTCCAGCTACGGCCGCGACATGCCAGCACCGACGCAGACCCTTGATCAAGTTGAGGTTAGAGGAAAAGACAAGGCAAAGGTAGACGCCGATCCTATTGAACAACTGCTGTGGGCAGTCGAGGCTCTGAAAATCAGAGGGATGAACAAGCAGCAAACATCTGCGATAGTGACCAAAGCTGTAGATGATGCTTTCCCAGCTCCAATCAAAGGCAGTTCAAGCCAGGCAGAAAACTGGGATGGGCCCCGTCATGCCCAGACAATTCCTGTCATTTCCAACCCTGCACCAGGAAAAGGTCAAAAAGCCAAGACAGTGCCAGCCGACCCTTTCGCTAGCGCATCTGTCAAGAATCCTCAAACTTCAAAGTACCTGCCCCGAGGGCGCAGGGTCTTTCACGACCTCCACATGCCTTTGTCTAGGGCATTACTAATATTGGCGAAGAATGGGCATCTTAAACCTTTGGAGCCTCGGCCACTCCCAAAGAATCTCCCCACCATTCATGATGCTACCTTGTACTGCGCGTACCACCAACAGTCTGGTCACAGTACCGATGGATGTTCCCGCCTTCGTCATGAAGTGCAGGATTTGATCGATAACAAGGTTATCCTCCCACCCACCTCAGGCAAGCCCGTTACCACCCAGTTGTTGGATTTCGAGGGCTCAGATACTGTGAGTATGTAAAGTGAACCGCCTGCGGGCGACATTTGGTATATTTTGGATGTAGCATCTGGCACGCATTTTTGAGCATCGGTGAAACCGAGTTTTGTAAATCCTGGCTTGGATATCGAGTCAGTCTTTTGTTTTGAGTCTGTCTCTTTGTCTTGAGTCAGTCTTTTTGCTTAAGGGTCTGTCTTATTGTATCGAGTCAGTCCCCTTTGTATATAATACCAGGTGATTCTGGGGTTGTTGCCTCGAACACCGTTTTGTTTTGTAATTATCTGTTTTGGTTTTGAGTCTGTTTCTGCCAAGGGGCCAGTTACACCAACGAATCCGAATGAAACAGCTGTTGCTATCTCAACTTCGTGCTTGCTTTCAGCATAAGTGCCAGAGAATTCGTTTGGGCCGACAGTACATCTCGCCTGCTCTCCTGCGCGCCAAACTCATTGCATTAACCTAAGTTTTTCAACAAACAAACCTTTTGAACACTGCGGTGGTAAAAACGAAGAGGAAGGAATTCCTCGGGTTTTTCAAAATTTTGATCATTTTGAGAGAAAGAGAGGCGTGCTAAGCCTTTTTATGAGTGAAATCATGCTTGTCGGCGTGAGTACTGGGAAGGATCCTGGCCTGATCCAGATTGGTTCCACACTATCTTCGGCGCGAGCGATTTGTCGTTTTCTTAAAAACTTTCAAAAACGAATGTTTTACGCGGCCCTGCGAAGACCTGTGTGGAATTGCTCTTGAGATCGCGCAGCCTAGGATCGCTCTCAGCCTCAAGATCCAACCCATTTGTTTTTCGACTTTGAACCCGTTCAGAACGTTCAGAAAGTTCAACGGATAAATGCCATGAAAGGCCCGTGTGGCCAGTTTTGAAGCAGCCTTCAACCAAGAGGCGCCGAAGCCGAATCAGAAGGAGTAGATCTCGCCGGAAGAAGCTCGTGGAGTAACCGGGATGGATTCTTCCGCAAATCGTTGCAACAGCCGTTCTCATAGACACAGAGAGGCTTCAATTTTAGGAACCATTTGGCATGGACTTGCTACACTTTTACCCTTGAGAGGCTCGCTGGGTCGAAAACCCGGAAAGGCGACCCAGGCAAAAGTTAGAGCAAGAGAAAAATACAAAAAAGAGCAAAAAAAAAAAAAAAAAAAAAAAAGAAAAGAAAAGAAAAAGAAAAATACAAAAAGAGAAAAGAAAAGAAAAAGAAAAATGCGAAAAAAAATGAAAAAAAGAAGAAAACAAAAAAAGAAATGAAAAGAAGCTCGCAAGGTCGAAAACCCGCATTGGGCGCCTTGGCAAAAGTAAGAGCCTAACAAAAGCGAAGGTTAAAATACCCGAGTGTACCTTAGACGGAACTACGTAAGGCTTGATTCCCATGTTTGGGATACGTAGGCAACTTCATCATGAAGTCCAGCCCCCAACGTTTTCATAGCGTCTCAGTCCATGCAATGGTTTCGATTTCATCCCAAAGTCCAGTTGCCAACACCACTCAAGGTGACTGTGTCCATATATTTGTTGTGACCGTCTTTGTCATCGCTGTGTCCAAGAACTCGACCACCGCCAATGAAGACTGTCTGCGGATTGCCGCAGCACCATCCCAAACAAGGGGCAACTTTCCGTTGCCGCGAGCCGCCACTCAAACTAGGGGCAACTTTCCATTGCCTCCCACCCCCCTTCAAACCAGGGGCAATTCTCCATTGCCTCCAATCCAAGGTTGCGCATCTCAAAGGGTAAGTTCCATGCTCGTTGAGCATCAGCTGTTTGCAAAAATAGTTTTTGAAAATTTTTACTGAGGTTGACTATTTTCTCGAAAACTATCCCATTTTCCAAAACTGGACCATTGTCTTGGACCCAAAAAAGGAAAAGTTTCAGTGCTTGCAGCCCGACTTGCATGATTTTCAAATCAAAAATCGAACGAGTATGTTAATCCGACTCTCATTTTGATCAAAACCGTTTTAGTAGAAAGCAAAAACAAAAAATGGTTAAAATGATGAACTAGGGGCACAGTTGAGCCAGACGTTCTGTCTCTCTCCCGTCATCAATGTACTTGCCAGAAGGGCGCTCTACCCATCAGAAGAAGCAGCTGTGAGCTAACGGTGTTGAGCATGAACCCACACCTTTCTATTTATCCATCAATCACCCCGGGGAGGGATGAAAAATGAGAGAATGAAGAATAGAGAGGTGCAAGTTGAGAGAAAAGTAAGGAAAAGGGTTTTGAGAGAAAATCCGAGCTCGAGAGCCGAGTGATGTGAGAATCACAAATCAGAAATGGTGGGAAACAATACCCAAATTAAACTGGCTCCTCGTGGTCTGAGGTCCCCCGTCTTCGTCAACGCGTCTGTATGTCGTGTCTTTGGTTTTGTTTACCTCAACCTTTGTTTTAGGTCTTTTCCGAGAGTGTCTCGTTGTGTTAGGTCGTGTACCTTTTTATTTGAGTCCTCCCCGCTGTGTTCAGTTGTAGGCTCGATATCCCGGTTTGAAAAACCCTCATTCGATTTCAAAAATCATTTACACTCGGAATGCTGTGCCATTCTCTACATTTGAACGTGTTTCGACTCCAACCGGTTCCATCTTTGAGCTCCGTCTTGTCAGATCGGGCTGTTTATTCGGGATTTGCTGTGTGCAGAATGAATCGAATGCTGTGTTATGGGCTGTATGCAGATTAATCCCCAACAGAGTAAGGGCCGTGTATCCAGAATCAGGCAGTGGGTTGCTTGGGTTATTTTGCTGTTGGTTGTTCAGTTATCTGATTATTACAAGTGCAAGTGTTCAATTTTCAGGCAACCAATCAATTTCGTTTACATTGAGGTGTAACATGATAGAATGCGATGCGATGCATGAGATATGTAAATGTAAAACTTTTTAAGCAAAAATCTGTTCATTTCATAATCTTTTTCAAGTACAAAATTTTGAAGAAAACAAAATCTGCCTGCGGCAGTACAAGGTAATCCAACTACCTACCAAAGGGAAAAGTACAAGAAAAGAAGAAAAATGACAAAAATCTGCATCGATGTCGAGCACTCCAGGGGGCCGTCAGTCCGTCCTAGTCCTCTTCCTGGACGAGGGTCCAGGAGCATCATCAGCGTCGTCGTCAGAGCCCGAGTTAGTGCCGCCTCCGGTCTCCTCATCCGACGACTCGGACTCCGCCTCTGCCTCCGCCTCTGACTCCTCGTCATCATCATCGCCCGGGACTGGAGCTCGCGAACTACTCCCGACATGAGTACGTCCTCCCCTGGTACGGGGAAATATCCGGCCCTCCTCATCTCTCCCCCGGGCAGGGACAGAAGGCCCAGCTGGAGCACCTCCTGCCATGGGAATCTGGAAAGGAGGCTGAAAAAGTACACAAAAGGGAAATGCATCAGTATACTGTAGACAATTTATCAGTGCATAATACAGTGTATGAGTACAGTGTGAGAATGCTGTGAGCAGTCTATCAGTGCAGAATGCAGTATGTGAGTACAGTGTGAGAATGCCGTGTGCAGTCTATCAGTGCAGAATGCAGTGTATGCAGTGTGTCAGATGCTGTGAGATCAGTGTATCAGGTGTTGTGCCGTGCGTCAGATTATGTAAAGCAGTGTATGAATGGTTTGAGGCCAGTGTCAGAAGGACATACCGGTATGCTGTAGAGGGCTAGGAGATCAAATGTCCGCTGGAGCATCCCCATCATCGAGGCATTCATCGCCAACGACTGACAGATGTACCCAGAAGAAGCCTGCAAAAGTATCAGATGCATCAATATTCTGTGGAATATCAAATAAACTGAAAATGAAATGACTGTACGAAATGCAGTGATACATACCGGTGGTAAGTCGGGGACGTCGATGAACTCGTGACCAGCCGGTGGAGGGGCGAAGGGGATCTGATAGGTCGACCCACCCTGCCCCTGGAAAGTCAGTACAGCGGGCAGGGCAGGCCAGCCAGCTCCCCGTCCTCCCTGCACTCCGCCCCTGCCACGGACCCGGGCTCTCCTCGCAGCTCCTGCTCCAACTCCCGCTCCGGCCCCAGCCGCCGATGCTACAGGCCTGGCCCCCTCTGCTCGACGGCCGCTCAAAGGTCGCATCAGGTATGTCCGCACATACTCCCCGTAGTCGCCGGTGCCTCGGAAGCCGGCCTCCTCCCAGCCAATGGTGTAGTCAACAATCTGCTCGCTGGTGAGCCCATCGGTCTCCCTCATATCCGCAGGAGGGTGAACCGGGACTATCTGCTCAGGTAACCCCAGGGTCTGGCGTAGAAAACACTCCCCCAGGTACCAAGCCCGACAGACCGGGCCCTCAAGCAAGATTCGAAAACGCGAGGTCTCCTCCGCACCAGCGAACCGATCCCGCATCGCCGCCGGCAATGGAGCCCACGGCCGCCATGTGATCTGAAAGTGACAGACAGTTTGTTATCTACTGTTTTGGAAATATACAGTGGAAAAGCGAAGCTTAAATGAACTGCAAGTAAAACATACCTCGGCCGGGGAAATAGTGTCGAAGTATCGGCGGAAGAAGCCGAATGTCTCCCGTGGTCACCGGGTGCATCTCCCGTCGAAGCGGCTCGAAAACGGGACGGCCAGAGGAGTCTCCACAACTGGCACAGGAGCGAGCCTAGGGAAGTAGGCATAAACCCACAACTGCAAAACAGATGTCAGTATGACCATCAGTTGAAGCAGAATGCAGAATAAAGTAGAAATGGCAGAGCCGTGTGTTGTGCAGTGTATTGTGTGCGGTGTACAGTGTGAGCAGTGTACAGTCAGTGTAAAGCTGAATGTATGTGTGTGCCGGGTGTACAGTATACAGCAAGTGTAGAGCAGACTACAGTGTGTGCAGTGTACAGAGTACAGAAAATACGAGACAGAAATGAAAAAAGCGGAGAAGAAGTGCACCTCCCAAGCCCGCCAGTAGCCACCAAGTAGCTGGCCGCTGCCGCGAGAAGCCGAGCTCATGTATCCATAGAGAGTGGACAGAGCGGCGCCGCCCCAGTCATAATGCAGGATGTCCCGGACGTCCACCAGTGCGCTGAGAAGACAGAGAGGCACGGTGTTCGCCCGGTCGGCGAAGATGGTAGTGCCGAACAGGAACATGAGGAAGCCGCGGGCATACCTCTCCACGTCCTCCTGGGTCATCTGAGCCTCCTCCTCCAACACGGGCTGAACCCGAAACTGTACCTCGAACCAGGAGTATCGGACGAAACCTGGACGAGCTAGTGGTGGGGCCTCCCCCAGTAGATGGACCTGAGCGGCGGTCCACTCATCCATCGCGATGTCGAAGGGGATCGGATCACCCCCTACCCCGATGCCTGTGAGCATCGAGAAGTCATAAGGGGTCATTGTTATATCCCCTGTAGCAGAGAAGTGAAAAGAATCGGTGGTGTCCCACCATCTCTCTGCCAGAGCGGCAAGGAGAGGTCTGCAGGTAGAGAGCCTAGAGAGTCCTCGGCAGAAGGCGCCGAAACCCGCTCGATCCACGATACGTCAGATCGCGCCTGGGAGCTCATCATACCACTCCCGAGCACCAGTATTCCCATACCCACGAATGGTATGGGAACCCTCCTGTAAACAGAAAACAACAATTGCAAGACAACGCTCAAAATGCAGTTTTGAAAAAGTAGATGAAGCATGTGTGCAAGTTTGTCAGTTTCAGGCAAATACCGGGTGCCGGTGTGCTTACAGTGAAATACGTGTGATGTGTCAACGTGTTTGAGTGTTTCAGAACAGATATAGCATTGTGTACAAAGTTTGACAGATTCAGGCAAATACTGGGTGCCAGTGTGTATGCAGTGGAATACAGTGAGTACAGTGTATTTGAGTGAGTCAAGGCTAGTGCAGTGTGTGCGCATGTGTCAGTCTCAAGCAGATATCAGTTGTATGTATGTTTACAGTCAACTACAGTCTACAACATATCAGATTCAAGCAGTTAAAGAATACAACTAACTATGGCAGTTTTGTATCCTACATTGCGGAAAGTAAAGCAGAAGAAAGAGAGTTACCTCGGAAGTGTCGAATGAAAGGTGGGAGGTAGGCTCTCGTAGTAGTAGCTCAGGCGCCACGTGTCTCTCGAAGCTCTGGAACTGACAAAGGCCGTCGGGGGGCAGAAAATGGATCGCCGGTCGGTAGGTCGCCGGGTCGAACGGGCGCACGCTCAACGGTAGGAGCTCGGCCCCAGGATCCATCTCGTGGTCCGGGGGAGTCCCGCCACGTGGAATGTCGTCCGCCATATCGAAAATGATGAGAAAATGGCCGGAAGAAGGAAAACCGGGCCGGAATGCGAAGAGTCAACCGAAAAGTCAACTCCCGAGAGGGTCGGAAATGGCCGGAAAGGCCGGAATATGAAAAGGCACGGAAATGAAGAGGGAAACAAGGGGAGCAAACCCCGAAAAGGTGGGAACGCCAAACGAGGCACCGAAACAAAAATGTGATCGGTTGAAAATGTCCGAAACACGAAGAAAATCGCGAATCCGACAACGAAACGGGTGTAGAACGCGAAGAAATGGGCGAAAAATGAGAGCAAAACACTCTAGAGAGAGAGGGTTAGAGTTTTCGACGGTGGAGAAGTGAGGAAATAGGGTTTGAAGCCCTATTTTAAAACACCCAAAGTGAAAAGTCGAAAATGCCCCGATTCAGCAACTGTTTGCCGGTCGGCAATGTTTTGTGCCGGCCGGCACTTTTTTGTGCCGATGGATTTATTTTTCAGCCGGTGGACAGCCGGTGGCATCCCCTCCCGACCGGTGATGTTCCTACAGCCTTGTTTAGGCCATATGAGAAGTTTTTGGTCTTCATAGCTCAAGAAGGTGCAAGAAAGTGCATTTCCGATGCTCAACCGGCCTCCGTTTTGACCTCGGGACGTGTCTGCTGTGCGTGGCACTCCAATTCATGCAAGGTGTATCCTTTTTGTATCCTTTTGACTTTTACAAGGCCCAAAAGTTGCCCCATGTGTATCGCATATCAGTCGCACTGTTTTGTGCATTTCAAATCGTCGCACTGTTTTGTGCATTTCAAATCGTCGCACTGTTTTGTGCATTTCGAACCGTCGCACTGTGTTGTGCATTTCAAATCGTCGCATTGTTTTGTGCATTTCGAACCGTCGCACTGTGTTGTGCATTTCAAACCGTCGCACTGTTTTGTGCATTTCCAACCGTCGCACTATTTTGTGCATTTCCAACCGTCGCACTGTTTTGTGCATTTCAAACCTGCGCACTGTTTTGTACATTTCAAACCGTCACGATGTTTTGTGCACTGCATTCCGTTGCGCGGTTTTGCGCATCTCTTTACATTACCTGCGTAGACCGCATGTTTGTAATCATTTCATTCCTTGCGTTGACCGCATGTTAATTACATTACCTGCGTAGACCGCATGTTTGTAATCATTTCATTCCTTGCGTAGACCGCATGTTAATTACATTACCTGCGTAGACCGCATGTTTGTAATCATTTCATTCCTTGCGTTGACCGCATGTTAATTACATTACCTGCGTAGACCGCATGTTTGTAATCATTTCATTCCTTGCGTAGACCGCATGTTAATTACATTACCTGCGTAGACCGCATGTTTGTAATCATTTCATTCCTTGCGTAGACCGCATGTTAATTACATTACCTGCGTAGACCGCATGTTTGTAATCATTTCTTTACCTGCGTAGACCGCATATTTTGATTGCGTAGACTGCATGTTTCTTAATTTCATTACTTGTGTAGACCGCATGTTTTGCTTGCGTAGACCGCATGCTAATTACATTACCTGCGTAGACCGCATGTTTGTAATCATTTCTTTACCTGCGTAGACCGCATGCTTTGATTGCGTAGACCGCATGTTCTTTACCTGCGTAGACCGCATGCTTTGATTGCGTGGACCGCATCTTAATTTCATTATTTGCGTAGACCGCATGTTTTGATTGCGTAGACCGCATGTTTCTTGATTTCATTACTTGCGTAGACCGCATGTTTTGATTGCGTAGACCGCATCTTTATTAATGTCATTGCTTGCGTAGACCGCATGTTTCTTAATTTCATTACCTGCGTAGACCGCATGTTTCTTAATTTCATTACCTGCGTAGACCGCATGCTTTGATTGCGTAGACCGCATCTTCTTTACTTGCGTAGACCGCATGCTTTGACTGCATGGACCGCATCTTAATTTCATTATTTGCGTAGACCGCATGTTTTGATTGCGTAGACCGCATGTTTCTTGATTTCATTACTTGCGTAGACCGCCTGTTTTGATTGCGTAGACCGCATCTTTATTAATGTCATTGCTTGCGTAGACCGCATGTTTCTTAATTTCATTACTTGTGTAGACCGCATGTTTTGCTTGCGTAGACCGCATCTTTCTCAATTTCATTACCTGCGTAGACCGCATGTTTTGTTTGCGTAGACCGCATGTTTGTTAATTTCAATACCTGCGTAGACCGCATGTTTTGATTGCATAGACCGCATCTTCATTACCTGCGTAGACCGCATGTTTTGATTGCGTAGACCGCATCTTCATTACCTGCGTAGACCGCATGTTTTGATTGCGTAGACCGCATGATTTTTAATTTCAATACCTGCGTAGACCGCATGTTTTACCTGCGTAGACCGCATGTTTTGCTTGCGTAGACTGCATCTTTCTCAATTTCATTACCTGCGTAGACCGCATGTTTTGATTGTGTAGACCGCATCTTCATTACCTGCGTAGACCGCATGTTTTGATTGCGTAGACCGCATGATTCTTTAAAATCATTACATACGTAGACCGCATGTTTTGATTGCGTAGACCGCATTCTCGTTGATTTCATTACCTGCGTAGACCGCATGCTTATGGTCAATTCGTTGCCTGCGTAGACCGCATGCCCCACTTACATGTTTGTATTTCCGTAGCATTGTTATGCTCCCCACTTGCTTTGCGCTGTCATGCATTTCGAGTACACCACTATTCTTGCATTGTCATGCATATTGCTAACAATACTGTACCTGTTAAGTTTGTTTTCTTTGCAGGCACGATATTGTATGTACGGTTCATTTGAAACTGGTGCAACCAGATGAACCGCACAGGTATTGTATCTCCCGAGTGAGACGTTTTGAGAATTGCATAATTCTCTTACATCCTTTCTGCATTGTAGTGTAGTTTGGCGTATGCTAGCTTAAAACTGTTGCATGTTTGCTTCGTTACAGCTTTCTTTGCATGATCATAAGTTATGCTCGGCTTCGTGCATTGTCTTGCATTTTGCCCCTGCCTTCGGGCGCATATCTTAATTGTCTTGCATGTTTGTCTAAGTCTTCGGCCTCGTCAAAAATGGGTCGTCTCTGGGCTTTGACATTCACTCCCGTCATTGTTATGACTTTCGAGTTCTGTCAAAGAGGGGCAACTGTAGACACCCCATTTTTGACCGTCCTCAAGACTTGGACGTCACCGTTTGAACACTCGGTGATTATCCATGTTTGTGTTCGTTTGGAGTTCCCGGAGGTCTCGGCTCGCGCGCCTTGCCTCAGGATCTCCGAACTTGACTGTTTAGTGTTTGGTTTTACACCAAACACTTGTGTTTTGCCTTGGAGAGGCAGGGTAGGGCTTGTAGACCATCCCCACCCACCACCGGCAGTGGCTAGAGGCCACCGGCTGGTTTTTGCTGCCACCGGCAATATATATTGCCTGCCGGCACTATTTGTTGCCGGTCAGCACTATTTAGTGCCGACCGGCACTCTTTTTGGCCAAGATGGCATTTTTGGCCGGCCAATTACTGTGCATCTGCTTTTGCAGATATTTTTAGACAGCTGTCTTGCTTTTGCTCCCCTCCATACACGTGTATGGAGGGATCTCCCTCTTATGAAGCTTGTCTTGTAAGCTTTACAAGACAAGAAGTGCCATAAAGGGAGAGGCTTGTCTCTTAGCTTGGGGGGTTAGACATTTTAGGATATTTTGAGAGCTAGACAGCCATTGTTAAGCTCTGGTTCTAGGGTTTGAGTTATATACACTTCCTATATCTCTTTCCCTCTCTTTTATACTCTAGGTGTTTTGTGTCTTACTATTGCACACAAACACCTAGTGTTTCACCTTCCTCTTGGAACTGAGGTTCTAAGGGACTGATTTTGAAGTTTTGGTGTTGGATTCAAGCCAAAGGAGGCCATTGGAGCACCATTTGTGAAGAGGTCTACAAGGGTGAGAACCTAGTCTCATTTTTCCCCATTTTTGCATTGATTTTCTACCTATCTTAGAGCTGTTTTCGTGCTTATTGTATAACACAAAAAAGTTCTGTTTTTAGGCCCTCTTTATTGTTTATTAAGAGTGTTTCTTGGTTTGAGGGTTGTTGACCCCTCTTAGGCCTTGAAAGGCCTCATTTTGAGCCATTTTGTGCTAGCTCCGGGATTTTGGTGTTGAGGTCTCTTCAGCACTGAAATCTTGAGGGATTTCAGTGGTGAAGGTGATTCCTTGAAGTCCCAAGAAGGAGAGGGCCACCCCCTCTCCTTGTTGTCCTTGAAAAGGGGCATATTTTGGCCTCTTGAGGGAGCATCATGATAGAGTGTGTATTGACCATGACTTGGCTGCTTTTTATGCTTAATATGTCATGATATGCCTCTGTTTTTACTTGGTTTTGGTACTCCATGCATGCTTAGCATAGTTGCCTTGTAATGCCGCGTTATGCCTTAACATGTCTTAGGTTGTTAGCCTTGGTTGGAGCATGTTTTAGGCTTAGTCTTGTGAAGATTTTGTGCATGTTTTGCCATGTTCTAGGTCTGTCCTAGATTGTTTGGGTCGAATTTAGCATGCTTAGTATAGCTCTTTGCATTTGAGCTTGTTGGCCTTGAGTGTGTGAATGTGTAGAATGTGTTTCTTGCATCATTCTGGTGGTTTGGAACCACCCACCATATCATTTCAGTCCTTTTAGCATGCCTAAATGTTTGCATTTTGTGGCCCTTTTGTTGCTCCAAGAGTTGGTGCTCCATGCTTCATATTTGTGCCATGATGTATACCTCTAGGATTAGGTTGCTTAGATGCCATTTAAGTGATTCTTGAGGTTTGTTTTAGCATGATTTTAATGCTTATGTTGCATGCTAATTAGTCCATGATTTCCCCCTTTCAAATGTGTTTGAGGGTTGTTCAATTTATGCTTAAGTGTTGGCCCTCAATTATGTGTATGTGTGCATGTGTATTTGGTCCCTCATTATAGCATTATGGCCACTGTTTTGGGCCTTTTTAGAGCTGCCTAATTCATGTTTAAGTCCATCTTTCCATCTATTTGCATTGCCATATGTATGCTTGTATGCTTGCATAAGCTTGTTGCCATGCCATGTTGCATCCTTAGCTTGTATGTCTAGGTTGCATTGCATCTTGCATGCAAGCCTTGTTCCTTGACTTGATGATAGGAATTGGGCCTTATTTGGTTTGATTGGTTTGCATTTCATTTGATATGAAAGTTGCATACTTGGTTCCTTGGGCCATCATGCATGGAAATGCGTGATTGGTGGTCCGAGAATCAAGGCACATGCCCCTTTGAGTCATTATCATGATAAGGGACATGGTTGGTGCATATATGCCTTGAATTGTGCTGCCATGCTTTGCCTTGCCCTCTGTCGCTATCATTTGCAGATTCTGCAGGAACACTCTGCCGACCGGCAACAATTCCTCTGCCGACAGCTTCGTTTTGTGCCGATGGCCACCACCACACTGCCGGTGGAAATTTCATCTAGCCGGTGGTGATCCCCTCTGTCCAAGGGAGCAGTTCTGAGGTTTTGGCAACCTCCAGAGGAGTGAGGAAAGAAAACAGAGGCAGCTTGCGCATGGCGGCGCGTTTCCCGAGGCGATTTATCTGCTTTTATTAGTCTATTTAATTTGTTAATTAAATTAATTAATTTGTAATATTAATTAGCTCATGTAGTTAATTGATTTGTAATATTTATTTGGTCCCTCCGAGCGAGGGCAAATCTGTAATAAGTGTGCGTGGGTGGTGTGTATGCCTTCCAATCCCCACTTCTTTCTTCCCTTTTATTTACCTGCTTATGATGGTAGATTAGGGCAAGTTTAATTTAGCATACCTTATGCTATGCATGTGTGCATCCATGCATTTGTATTACATGCATTAGGCTCGGTACATCACGCTAACTACATTTGTACTTCAAATTCTAAACTGAATATGTGATAGTTGCGCATTCTCACATGCCATGTTTAGGATAGCCGAGCCTATTCTAGTAACATTTTGTATGCGATGCATTAGGCACTTAACATGGAGTTGGATCATGCATGTTTGCTAACGAGTTCTTTGTTTTGGCACGGAGTACGATGTAAGTATTTACGCTTTAGCACCCCGCATACGCGTGAGTGTTACCATGACAGTATGCTTGCCATGCGGCTAAATGCTTATGTGATAAATTTTTTGAATGCCTGTGGGTGAAGGTTGGATTGTTTGAGTTGGAAAAACTCGTTGAAATCCACATTTTAGCCTACTTGCGAGTAGTAAATCCAAAACATTTTCCAAAACAAACGGATATGCAATGTTTATTCCCAAATTAGGCAATCTAGTCTATACTTTTTTGCTGCGCGCATAACATAGTAATTCTAAGCTAATAAATGGAATTAGAACACATAACGTTTTCAAAATCGGATATCATGGTTAGTAGAGGCCGGTCTTCGAACCGGGCGAAAGGGGGTGCTCATAGCTGACCTTCCCCAATCGTACCCAAGCTCCCGAGCCGAGACAACTCCGGTGATGACGGACATGTGGCCTTCGGCACCGAGTCAGGGTTTCCTAAATTTCCCCATTTTAAAAAATATTTAGGTGGCGACTCTGTATCTGGCAAAGCAGTCCATGTTTGGCACTACTTTTTCAAAAATCTGTTTCTCAAAACGATTTGCCAGATTTGGACTCTTTGGTTCAGATTAAGAACCGCGACAACAAAAATCGCGAGTCCGAACTGTAGAAGCGAAGGCCCCCTCACGCGGGCACGTCTACAATGGGGCTTAGGAGGGTTTGAGAGTTAGGCTCAGAAATTTTGTAATAGCCATTATCATTGACTTCCCTTACTACATAAGGACCCTGTCACTTGGGTGTGAACTTGTGGGTTGATGTTCCCCTCATGATGTGAGGTGTGACCCTTAACACTAAATCACCTTCTTGGAACTGTCTTGGGCATACTAGAGTATCATAAGCTCTAGCTAGACGGCTCTGGTAAACTTTAAGATTAGCCTGGGCCTTGTCCCTTCTTTCATCAAGGACTTCCAGCTCTAACGATCTGGAGAGCAGGGTAGTTCCACTTCGGAGGGCCATGCGAGCTGAGGGTATGGCAATTTCCACTGGGAGGATTGCTTTTGGAACACAACTCCAACAGCTCTACGGAAGAACAATTCTCCCAATCGGTCGTAGTAGATCAATTACGTGTATTGACTGAGAGCGTCACCTCTCTTCAACAAAACCAACAACTCTTAATGGATGCCCTACTAGGATTACAAAGGGCACCTACACTTCCATCATCATCTAACCCCCTTTCATCATCACAAAATGGCGCTCTGCCATTAGCCCAAAATGGATATGAAGCTAACCTCGATACACAAAACAACTTGTGAACCCAAGCGGGAGGACAAACATGACCCCGCTCCCTCCATTAGCTCCCAGCCAAATACCTCCACCGCAAGTTGGATCCATTAGCGGAGCTCCCACCGCAGTGGCTTTGACTGGCTCTCCAACTCTTCCGGTGGATCAAAACCCACAACTTGCGAACCCAAGCAGGAGGACAAATAGTCACCCCACTCCCTCCATTAGCTCCTAGCCAAATAGCTCCACCGCAAGTTAGATCCATTAGCGCAGCTCCCACTGCAGTGGCTTCGATTGGCTCTCCAACTCTTTCAGCGGATCAGAACCCTTCCTAGCCATTAACATTGGAGGTAGTAAAAGAGCACGTACACAACCTACTTCAGCCGAACAAAGGTCACATCCCTGCCTCCCTAGAATTGGACTTTTGTCCCCCTTACCCTATTCACTTCGCAAGTCTTCCATATCCGGTAGGATATAAAGCACCCAAGTTTGTCCGTTTTGACGGACGAAAAAGGAACGCCAAGGAGCATGTTTCATGCTTTCTTGACGCCCTTGGAGCTCACTGAAAGGACCGAAACCTCCGCATGGGAGAATTCTCCAAATCCCTCACAGATCAAGCATTCTTGTGGTATACCAACCTCGCTGCTGGCTCTATCTCTTCATGGGAAGACTTGGTAAAAAAGTTTTACATCACGTTCTTCTACATTGAAGAAAGGTTAACCACCCTTCATCTTATGAGGGAAACACAACGACTTGGGAGGACATCCTCATTTACGTTCGCTGCTTTAGGGAAAAAGCAATAGACATTCAAGACCCGATGGAAGAACACCAACTGGTGTCATTGTGCATCGAGGGGATGCTCACGACTTATAAACTTCAGTTGGTCAACCATCATTTCCCTAACTTTTCCGCTCTATGTGTTGCGGCCTGAAACATAAGTGAAACAGTAAGATCAAGGGCATGAATGACAGCACCACAACCCCACTCATGGCGGCCAACGGCACCTCAACCTTCCTCATGGAGGCCTAACCGATGCAACCATGCTGTATATGCAGCCGAAGGCTTCTCTATAGGATGTTGAGACCTACAGGCAAAAAAGAGAAAGTTTGATCAAATTCCCCCACCGTTACCTATCTTAGTGGACGAGGCACAAGCGCTTCTCAACGCCTGCGTAGAAGATGGAAAAGTTGACCTCCCAGAGCCAAGGCGACCTGTCACCAAAAAGATCAAGCGCGGGCAGACTATTGCATATACCACCGTTCCATTAAACATCCTACTACGGAAAGTTGGGCACTCAGATCCCTAGTTTGAAAAATGATGTTTGACGACGCTTTGGAGCTACCCTGCCAAACAAAAGATGTCTTGAAAGATCCTCTCCCATCACAAGGATAATAGCAAGCCGGTTATGATGCTTTCGCACTATGACGAGATGGAAGGGCCGATGGTGTGCGAGCTCTTTGAACTAGTAGCTCCCACTTGTCCAGACTTTGAGACTAGGCGTGTGATAGCGCTTAAGAAATCAACAAAGTTCAAATGGTTCTTCGACCAATTTGGCCTGTCTGAAGCAACACGCTTTAAAGCCACCAAGGCTTTTTTAAGACTCGTGGTGTAGAATGGTGAAACATGCATGAGTGTAAGCGGATCAATAAGGAAAGTATTTTAAGAAAACTCCTTGGCGATAACCTTTATCGAGGCCGACAAACAAGTACTATTTCCACATAACCGTCCCCTCTACGTCCCAGTATTCATCAATGGGATGGAGTTTCAAAGAGGATTCATGGATGGAGGAGCTTTACTCAATGTAATGTCTTATTCTATTTTCCAGGCAGCTGGGATCCCATAAAAGCACTTAGTCAGACAACCCATCTCCATCACCGGTTTTGGAAGCCAAAAAATCAAAACCATAGGTCATGTCCAGTTAGACTTAGCAGTGGGACCGATCTCCATGTTATAGAAGCAGAGACGACCTATCAGGCTCTCCTAGGGAGAACTTAGCTTCACATATATGCTATGATCCGCTCCACCTACCATCAATGTGTCAAAGCAATCTACAACAATGAGGTAGTAGCCATAGCTGGCTCTCAAAAGCCTTTTTGAGTAGATGAAGCTCACATGGCAGATGTAGTATTTTACAATCATGTCGATGAAGATGAACCTCCCCTGCCACTTTAAGGAACTCCTATACCCAACTGGGATGACCTCTCTGAAGAAGATTCATCACCACCTCGCAGAAAGACATTCACCAAATTAGAGCCCTCAAGAAAGCTCCATAAAGTCACCAAGTTTCAAACAAAAAATGGTAGAGTGGTATACCGTTTATGACGGTACGTGGGGTTGGCAAATGTTACCAATGCTGACCCCCAGCTAGACAAAGCAACAATCGCCCATTGTGAACTAAGTGGAGAAGATCACTGTTGCTACACCTTGTCTGCGCTGGCCTAATGCTCGCCAATGGAAAAGAATAAAAAAGTAGAGACAAGAAGAGTAGAATGAGAAAAAAAGCTGTGGCTTTTCCAGTAACAGATAAACACTTTGACAAATCCTATTGTCTTGTGATAACTCATTTGGATGGAGCCAAAGGCTCAAAAGTTAAACCCCTCGCCAAGGCAGCCGTTTCATCTCCTAACCAAGTCCTCGCCAACCTGGTTGCAATCCTAAAGCAAAATGGATTGCAAGAAGTCCGACCTGCTCCAGAGTGTTTATAGAACGACCCTTGGCCCCAAAAGCAAGAACTGGAAGAAATCAACATAGCGCTTGAAGGACAACCCAGGCGTCCTATCTTCATTTGCAAAGATTTTCCAGTAGAATAAAGGGGGCCCCTCATCGAGTTGATCAAGAAGTATTCGGACGTTTTCGCGTGGACATATGAAGAAATGCCTTGATTAGACAAAGATGTTACCGTGCATCGTTTGAACGTCATCCCCCTGGCTCGCCCAGTCAAGAAAGGGGTAAGATTTTATAAGCCCGAGGTGGAGCTCAACATCAAGGACGAAGTGGTGAAGTTGCTTGGTGCAGGGTTTATCAAACCTATCCAACATCCCACCTGGCTTTCCAACATCGTCCCAGTTATCAAAAAGAATGGTCAAATTCGAGTGTGTGTCGATTTCAGAGACCTAAATAAATCTTTCCTCAAAGATGAATTCCCACTCCCAAACATAGACACCTTGATTGATTCAGCAGCGAGGCACCATATGTTCTCATACATTGATGGCTTCAGCGGTTATAACCAGATCAAGATGGCTCCAGAGGATGCCCCAAAGACGGCATTTCGCACTCCTATAAGTAACTTTTTCTATACTATAATGCCTTTGGATTAAAAAATGTGGGAGCAACATACCAGAGAGCTATGACGGCCATTTTTCATGATATGTTGCACAAATCCTTGGAATGTTACATTAATGATTTGGTAGTAAAATCCAAAGAGGAGACCAGTCACCTTAGAGACCTCCAAAGAGTCTTTGAACGCTGTAAGAAATACAGACTCCGAATGAACCCACTTAAATGCGCATTCGGAGTCACTGCCGGCAAGTTCCTTGGCTGCACCGTTCATTGCCATGGGATAGACCCCGACCTAGCAAAAGTCGCTGCCATAAAAAATATGCCACGACTAACCAATCTAGACGAGTTGAGAACCTTCCTTGGTCTGGCATCTTACTTGAAACGGTTTATCCCAGCTATGGCTGAAATAACACAACCTTTCAATTCATTACTAAAGAAGGATGTCAGGTTCATTTGGAATAAGGAACATCAACAAGCATTCGAAGGAGTGAAGTCAGCTTTAACTTCCCCTCTCTCCATGAGTCCTCCTCAGCCAGTGAGGCCCTTGCTCCTCTACATCACTTCCACGCCGAAATCAGTTAGAGCTCTGCTTGCCCAGGAAATTGATGGACTCGAACGACCGATGTACTACATAAGCAGAGTCATCCAAGAGGCTGAGATTCGATATTCCCCCATTGAGCGGCACTGCCTTGCCCTATTCTTTGCTGCCAAAAAGCTTTGTCATTACCTTCTTTCTTACCCCATCCATCTCATGACGAGAAGTGATCCCATCCGATTTCTCCTCACGAGACCAGCACTCTCTGGCAGGTTGGCCCGCTGGCTTCTATCATTAGCAGAATATGACATCACTTGCAAAGCTCCCAAGGCCATCAAGAGTCAAGTGCTCGCCGTCCCCTTGGCTCACTTCCCCAGTGGAGAACATGAGCCGCCTTCGGATGAATTGCCAGGAGATGAGTTCCAAGCTGCTGAAGTAAACACCAAAGGAGAATGGAGTTTGAGCTTCGATGGAACATCCGCCTCTAAAGGGGGTGGAGCTGGAAAAGTCCTTATTTCCCCAAATCAAATTGAAGTCAATTTGTCATATAAACTTGATTTTAAATGCTCTAACAACGAGGCGGAATACGAAGCCCTGATATTAAGGCTTATGGTGGCACTCCATCTAGGAGTAAGTCTCGTATGTATCAAAGGCGACTCTAATCTAGTGGTCAAGCAGACCAATGAAGACTATGCTATCAAAGAGCCCCTTTTGGCTTCATACAGAACCATTGTCCAAAGTTTGACAGACAAATTTGACACGGTAAGGATAGAACAAGCTCCTCGCTCCAACAATCGACACCTGGACACCCTTGCTACCTTGGCTTTTAAGGTAGAATTCCCTGAAGAATCAACTAAGATAGAAGTTCTGAAGTGCCCCATGTCGTGCTCGGTAACAACTATCTTTCCCGAAAAAGAACCCGCCGACTGGAGAGCCCCAATCATCGACGAGCTCCATGGCCCCTCAGGTAAACTACCTTTGTGCAAAATCAAACACTTCACGATTTACCAAGGAGTCCTCTACTACAGAGGGCCTGGGGGTCTACTAGCACGATGCACCGACCTTACCGAAGCCAAGTCTAAACTAGAAAGGGTTCACAACCGTTCTTGCGGAACAAGAGATGTGAGCCTCTACAGGAGGCTACAACGATAAGGATATTATTGGCCTACTATGGCCAAGGAAGCAAACAACCTTCAAGGAAAGTGCAACAAATGCCAGGAATTCCTTCCAAAAGCTGAATGCAATTTCGTAGAAATCACCTTCGACTGGCGTCAGGTGTATATAGATTATCTCAAAAAAGCATCATTGTCGCTAGACCGTTTTGTAGCTGCAATAATCAAGAAACGAGCTCCGAAATTCTTTTTGCAGGAAGGGCAACTTTTTAGGCATGGCTTTGAAGGAAAGCCTGTACGCTGCTTATCAGGAGCAGAAATCCATAAAGTTTTAGAACTTGCTCACGGGTCGGAGCACCAAGGTGGAGCGAAGCTATTCCAACATCTTTTGCATATAGGTTATTATTGGCCTACCATGGAAGCAGACGCCAAAATGTATGCCAAACGCTGCAAACCTTGTCAACTCTATGGAAACCTTATTCACGCACCAGCCACCGATCTGTATAGTCCAAGCTCACTACGGCCTTTCCATACATGGGCTATGGATCTTATTGGCCCCATCTCTCCACCGTCAAAGGGACACGTATGGATTGTAGCGGCCACGAAGACTTACACTAAGTGGGTAGAAGCCATCCCCCTGAATAAGGCAACAGGAGCCGCTGTCCCCAATTTCATTCGAGAATTCATTATATGTTGTTTTGGTATACCCAGAGTAATCCTATCAGATAATGGGACCCCTTTTGTCAACCGCCAAGTCGGACAACTCTTGGTCTCCTACGACATCACACACCACTAATCAATGCCTTACTATCCCCGGGGGAATGGACAAGTTGAAGCAACCAACAAAACACTCCTTAAAATCCTTTCAAGGACTCTTAAGGATTATCAAAGGGACTGGGCACATGTGTTCCCAATGGCGCTCTGGACATATAGAACATCCAAAAGAAGGCCAACTCAAATGACCCCGTTTTCATTGGTATATGGCAAGAAAGCAGTCCTCCTAGTGGAAATTACCATACCTTCATCTTCCATGGCCCTCCGAAGTGGAACTACCCCGCTCTCCAGACCGTCAGAGCTGGAAGTCCTTGATGAAAGAAGGGACAAGGCCCAGGCTAATCTTAAAGTTTACCAGAGCCGTCTAGCTAGAGCTTATGATACTCTGGTACGCCCAAGACGGTTCCAAAAAGGTGATTTAGTATTAAGGGCTGCACCTCACGTCATGAGGGGAACATCAACCCACAAGTTCATACCCAAGTGGCAGGGTCCTTATGTAGTAAGGGAAGTCAATGATAATGGCTATTACAGAATTTTTGAGCCTAACTCCCAAACCCTTCTAAGCCCCATCAATGCGAAATGGTTACGCTTACTATCCTTAGAAATTATTCATTGCTATACGATGTACTGCACCAAGATGTATTGTGCCCATTCGGGCTTTTTCAATGAATATCGTCATTTTCCACACTTATTCTAACTATAATCACAAATAATAAAAACAAATGCTCTAACTATAAAGTCGGCTCCATTAAGTAGTTGAAGATTTTCAATTACAAAAAAGTTTTAGACTATCATATAAAGCTATCATATGCTACAAAGCTATGATCCAACTAAATCAAATCAAGACTCTGGAAGGTTGATCTTTTCCCTCTTTGGTGTTCTTCTTCACCCGCCAATCTTGCTTCAAGAATTGCTTTCTTTTCCCTCAAGCTGGAAGTCGCCAATTCTGCTTCATTCAAAGCTTTCTGTGCTTGCTTAAAAGATAGCTTACATTCCTCCTCCACTCGCATGGCAGCAACCAAAGCCTTATCTACCTCGCCTAGCTCAACCTTAGTCATCCACCTCTTGACCCGGGATTCAAGAAGAGATAACCAATCATCCAGCCAACCCACCTCCAATCTATTAATCCGACCATCTCGAAACTCGCCCAAAATATCACGTTGGGCCAACACCTCATCAAGGGAAGCTGTCTCTGGGGACAACTTGTAAAGCTCCTTAAAGAATTCTCCAAAACCATCCAAAAAATAAGTCCGAAGATAGGAGCTACTCAAGTGCATGAAAGTGGTGGGTTTATAATGAAGAACAAAGAGTAGTAGAGGAATTAACTCTACTTTTACCCCGGCAAACACCACAGTTGGATCCAGTAGCTTTTCCTTCCCATCGATCCCTTTAAGAACCACACTGCCACGGGGAAGATGAATAGGAGAAAAATCTTCATTAGTAGCATAAATGAGGGAATAATCTCCATCAATAGTTGGCAGTGATGGCTTTTGAAGGCTACCCCCAATATCATTGGCACCTTTCTGAATAAAGCCAAACAACTCCCGTACGAGCACACCACCTATGTCTGAACCAGCTAAAACAATAGATGAATTGACTCCAACTTCAGAAGTCGAAGGAATGGTGGGCACATTACTCTCTAGGCTCACAGAGGTCATAGAAACATGTAAAGAAATGGGTGCAGAAGAGCCAACGCCACATGACAAGCTCACGGATGTATCGCACCTCCAACTCGTGAGCTAAGCACATCATTATGTAAAAAATTACAACCACCTTTAAACAAGCAAGCAATAGGAACACCACCTCCAATCTTGGCTCGCAAAGGAACCAATGCATCCCTAGAATCCGGTGTATCCAACAAAGAAGGCTTGGCACTAACCATGTCACATCCAATATCGTCTTCAACATCATCCCTTTCCCCCATAATTTCAAGACTCTGGTCTGAACCCTCTTCATCATCCTCCGAATTTTTTGCATCATCCTTAGTACTCCCCGACAGTCTATAAGCATAAAGTCTTGCCTTCTTTTTACCCATCTCAGAAGTAGGAACTGTCGAAGGAAAAACACTAATTTTCAGAAGGCACTCCGTCCTCAAATCCATAGTTTTGTCACCAACAACATCAAACCCTTCGAGGGGATCTAGAGGGACTGGGGGGCCACCATCATGAGACCCACCTACACCTGTGGGCAAGGCCTTACGTTGCACCAATTTTATCCGACACACGCCAGCCGACCCTTGCAAACAATACAGGTATTTTAATACAAACGTATTGGAAACGCCATAAACACACGAATAATTTCAAAATACAAAATGCAATTTTAGCTGTGATGAATTAATGGTGTCAGTCGAACGACCCCTCGCTTGGGGAGCAACCCTGGTTTTAGTAGGCAGAACTATACCTCTGACCTTCGGAGGTATTCTCCTAGGCACTGGAACAAGAATAGAAGCAAGGACCAGCCTTTTATGCTTGGCACAAGAAGAACGGTCAGGAGAAACTATCTGGGCTTGCTCCAAAGCAATAGCCACCTCAGATAAGCAAGCTAGTGGACTGAGTTCTCCCTTATCTGCAGCTAACAAGCCTTGCTCTCTACGAGCCATACATAAATCAGGGTCGTCAGACGGGATAAGCTCTACATGGACGGGCGCAAGATCGCTACTTAAGAAATCTCGAAATGATGCAAGATTGCATCTCCAATACTTCCTCCAACTTGGGGTGGTTCCGCCAATTCTATCCGTACTTGCTAGCACAACTCGACCCCGACGCCGTAATTCTTCTGAAAGAAAAGAGTACACATAAAATTGCATACAATCGGCTGCAGAAGGCACAGGGGAAGGAAGATGTTGAGGAACCCCTTGGTCCAAACCAAACTGTCGAGCAACCCTTAGAAGATTATAGGCTACCACATCGTATATGCCATCCACAAAATAAGGTAAATACCCAAAAATGGTACTAAGAACCATCACTGAATCTGCATCCCCAAAATAAGATACACTCGGTTCAAGTACAAGCTCACAATCATCTGAGCAGTAGGCAATGGTAGAAGATACACCATAAACTGGCATGATATAAGGGCGAGCAACAAACTTGTCCCCGAAATCAAAAATGCTGGCCAAACTCCCCTGTACACATCCCTCAGCCCAGTTAGCAGAACGCAGCTCACTTTTTTCAATGGAAAATACCCTTAGCATAGGAGCCAAGCTAGAAAATCTCTCATACAAAAACAACTGCAGAAAGGTAGTAGGGAGGAAGCTAGTAACATCATACCGACCTTTGGAACGATAGATACCCTCCTGATACATATCCAACCCCTTATATAGCCCCCCCCCCCCCAGAAATAAAGTAGCCAATGGAATCGGACTGCCGGAAGCAAAAATCGCAGCAGGAGGAAAGAGCTCATGACAAATACCATCCTAAGGTCTACCCATCAAGACGTGCCGCAATAACCAATAGGTAATGAAAACTGCTAAATGTTCAACACTTCTTAACTTGTCTCCTTCCATTCCTGGATCTATAAATCCATCCTCTACATTTCCTTGGACCTGATGGCTAAGATCTCGAAACCAGTACCGAAGCCATTCCCCGAAAGTGTTTTTCGGCCGTTTTCATGATCGAGATGTAACCAACACTTTATTCTGATAACGACTCAATAACTTCCCCGCGGGCCACGACCTCCTCCAAACTCCCAACAATAGCCATCTAGTAAAGGGACAAACTTCCTGTGCTAGGATTTGCCGATCCAAGGTGCTCTAACCCCGTCAAAATAACTACATCCTCTAGAGTAGGGGTCATCTCACCCCACTATGCAATAAAAGTGTGAGAGCTCGAACACCAACGTGACAATGCGAACTCCAACCAAGGTGGCTCCCATCTAATCTGCATACACTGAAAAATAGCAATAGCAATTTTAGCTCCAGCAAGCACCTCACAATAAGAGGGATGGTGAAAGATAGTTGTGCTCCAAACATCAAGTCATCTTTGGGCCCCGTATAATCCTCAAAAGTAGGAAAATAATAAGGATAGGTGCCCCTCTCCACATGAAAATGCACAATAGACTCTGGAGGAACAAAAGCCTTAACCCCTTTCTCTGGCTCAACCCCACTGAGAAGAAAATCAGTTGGGCCCCTGCCATTGTCATCAAACAAGTCCACCCTCGCCCAAAATAAATCTATTGAACCAAAGAAAGGTGCTCTACACCAATATTCCGCTGGAGGGACGATTGGGGGATCCGTGTCTATCTTGGCCATACAAAGATTTTTCTTGGATTTACCCACTTTCGACTTGGAAATGCCAGAAGAATCCATTAGCCATATCACAAAACCTCGCCTCTCCTGCATCCACAGAAGACTTACAAATCGGAAATGGCATTCACCATTAAGGTGCATTTTACTCAAAAAAAAAGAAAAGAAAAGAAAGAAGCCCTCTTTCGCTCGCTAAGGCACTATTTTGACTTCGGCCTCTTTCCCTCGCATGAAGTAACCCTTTCTTTGCAATTTCCCTATCTCTCGCCTCCCAGGTATGTTTCTATCCCTTGCCTAATTTTGTAACCCTTTTCATCGAAATACAAAAATAAATTAAAAAAAAGCCCTATTCCCCTCACTAAGGCATTATTTTGAGATAGGCCTCTTTCCCTCGCATGAAGTAATCCTTCTCTCGCAATTTCCCATCTCCTTCGCCTTCTAGGTATGCTTCTATCCGACGCCTAATTTTTCTAACACTTTCCATAGGAAAAAAAAAAGCCCTCTTTCCCTTGCTAAGGCACTATTTTGAGTTAGGCCTCTTTCCCTTGCATGAAATAACCCTTCCCTCATAATTCCCCTTCTCCCTCTCCTTCCAGGTATGTTTCTATCCCTCGCCTAATTTTTCTAACCCTTTCCATCGAAAAAAAGAAGAAGAAGCCCTCTTTCCCTCGCTAAGGAACTATTTTGACTTGGGCCTCATTCCCTTGCAAGAAGTAACCCTTCCCCCGCCTTCTAGGTATGTTTCTATACCTAGCCTAATTTTCTAACCCTTTTTATCGAAATACAAAAAAAAAGCCTACTTCCCCTCACTAAGGCACTATTTTGAGTTAGACTCTTTCCGTCGCATGAAGTAACCCTTCCCTCGCAATTCCCCCTCTCCCTCGCCTTCCAGGTATGTTTCTATCCTTCGCCTAATTTTCTAACCCTTTCCATCGAAATACAAAAAAAAAAAAAAAACAAAAACGCCCTCTTCCCTTCGCTAAGGCACTATTTTGAGTCAGTCTCTTTCCCTCGCATTAAGTAACCCTTCCTTCGCAATTCCCCCTCTTCCTTGCCATCTAGGTATGTTTCTATCAGCCACCTAATTTTCCTAACAATTTCCATAAAAAAAAAAAAGAAAAAAAAAAGCCCTATTTACTTTGCTAAGGCACAATTTTCAGTTAGACGTCTTTACCTCGCATGAAGTAGCACTTCCCTCGCAATTCCCCAATCCATCGCCTTCCCTTTAAATAGAAAAAAAAAAGAAAAGAAAAAGAAAAAGAAGAAGAAGAAGCCCTCTTCCCCTCGTTAAGACACTATTTTGAGAAAGGCCTCTTTCCCTTGCATGAAGTAACCCTTCCCTCCCAATTCCCTTCTCCCTAGCCTTCCAGGTATGTTTTTATCCCATGCCTAATTTCTAACCATTTCCAAAAAAAAAAAAAAGCCCTTTTCCCCCCGCTAAGGCACTATTTTGAGTTAACCATTCCCTCGCAATTCTCCTCTCCCTCACCTTCCAGGTATGTTTCTTTCCCTCGCCCAATTTTCTAATCCTTTTCATTGAAAAACAAAAAAAGAAAAAAAGAAAAAAGAAAAGAAAAGAAAAAGCCCTCTTCCAGTAGCTAAGGGACTATTTTGAGTTAGGCCCTTTTTCCCTTGCATGAAGTAACCCTTCCCTCACAATTCCCCCTCTCCCTCGCCTTCCAGGTATGTTTCTATCTGTCGCCTAATTTTCTAACACTTTCCATCAGAAAAAAAGCCCTCTTTCCTTTGCTAAGGCACTATTTTGAGTTAGGCTTCTTTCCCTCACATGAAGTAACCCTTCGGTCGCAATTTCCCTTCTCCGTCGCCTTCCAGGTATGTTTCTATCCCTCACTTAATTTTTCTAACCCTTTCCATCGAAAAAAAAAGACCCACTTTCCCTTGCTAAGGAACTACTTTGACTTAGGCCTCTTTTCCTCGCATGAAGTAACCCTTCCCTCGAAATTCCGCTCTCCCTCGCCTTCCAGGCATGTTTCTACCCCTCGCCTATATTTCTAACCCTTTCCATCGAAATACAAACAAAAAGAAAAAAAAAAAAAGCCCTCTTCCCCTCGCTAAGGCACTATTTTGAGTTAGGCTCTTTCCCTCGCTTGAAGTAACCCTTCCCTCGCAATTTCCCCTCTCTCTCGCCTTCCAGGTATGTTTGTATCCGTCGCCTAATTTTTCTAACACTTTCCACAGAAAAAAAAACAAACAAAAAAAAGCACTATATCCTTCGCTAAGGCACTATTTTGAGTTAGGCCTTTCCCTAGCATCAAGTAACCCTTCCCTCGCAATTCCTTCTCTCCCTCGCCCTCCAAGTATGTTTTTATTCCTCGCCTAATTTTTCTCACACTTTCCATCGAAAAAAAAAAATCTCCCTTTCCCTCGCTAAGGCACAATTTTGAGTTAGGCCTCTTTCCGTCGCATGAAGTAACCCTTCCCTCACAATTCCCCTATCCCTCGCCTTCAAGTTACATTTCTATCCCTTGCCTAATTTTCTAACATTTTTCATCGAAATACGAAAAAAAAAAAACAAAAAAAAGGAAAAGAAAAAGCACTTTTCCTCCCGCTAAGGCACTATTTTGAGATAGGCCTCTTTCCCTCACATGAAGTAACCCTTCCCCACAAATTCCCCTCTCCCTCGCCTTCTAGGTATATTTCTATCCGTCGTCTAATTTTTCAAACACTTTCCATTGAAAAAAAAACAAAAAAAAGAAGCCCTCTTTCCCTCGCTAAGGCACTATTTTGAGTTAGGCCTCTTTTCCTTGCATGAAGTAACCCTTCCCTCGCAATTCCCCCCCACCCTCGACTTCCAGGTATGTTTTTATCCCTCGCCTAATTTATCTGACCATTTCCTTCAAAAAAAAAAAAAAAAAAGCCCTCTTTCCCTCGGTAAGGCACTATTTTGAGTTAGGCCGCTTTTCCCTGCATGAAGTAACCCTTCCCTCGCAATTCCCCCTCTCCCTCGACTTCCAGGTATGTTTTTATCCCTCGCCTAATTTATCTGACCATTTCTTTCAAAAAAAAAAAAAAAGCCCTCTTTCCCTCGCTAAGTCACTATTTTGAGTTAGGCCTCTTTCCTTCGCATGAAGTAACCTTTCCCTCTCAATTCCCCTATCCCTCGCCTAATTTTCTAAACCTTTTCATCGAAATACGAAAAAAAAAGAAAAAGAAAAGCCCTCTTCCTCTCGATAAGGCACTATTTTGAGGTAGGCATCTTTCCTTGGCATGAAGTGACCCTTCCCTCGCAATTCCCCTCTCCCTTGCCTTCTAGGTATGTTTCTATCCCTTGCCTACTCTCAAAACATTTTACAAAAAAAAAAAAAAAAGGCCCTCTTCCTCTCGCTAAGGCACAATTTAGCGTTAACCATTCCCTCGCAATTTCCTTCTCCCTCGCTTTCCAGGTATGTTTCTATCCTTCGCCTAATTTTCTAACCCTTTCCATCGAAATACAAAAAAAAAAAAAAAAAGGAAGAAAAAAACCCTCTTCTCCTCGCTAAGGCACTGTTTTGAGTTAGGCCTCTTTCCCTCGCATGAAGTAACCCTTCCCTCACAATTCCCCCTGTCCCTCGCCTTCCAGGTATGTTTCTATCCGTCGCTTAACTTTTCTAACACTTTCCATCAAAGAAAAACAAAAACAAAAACTAAAAAGCCCTATTTCCCTCGCTAAGGCACTATTTTGAGTTAGGCCTCTTTCCCTCGAATGAAATAACCCTTCCCTCACAATTCCCCCTCTCCCTCGCCTTCCAGGCATGTTTTTATCCCTTGCCTAATTTTTCTAACCTTTTCCATCAAAAAATGAAAAAAGCCCTCTTTCCCTCGCTAAGGAACTATTTTGACATAGGCCTCTTTCCCTCGCATGAAGTAACCCTTCCCTCTCAATTGCACTCTCCCTCACCTTTTTGGTATGCTTCTATCCCTCGCATAATTTTCTAACCCTTTCCATCGAAATAAAAAAAGAAAAAAAAAGCCCTCATCCCCTCGCTAAGTCACTATTTTGAGTTAGGCCTCTTTCCTTCGTATAAATAACCCTTGTCTCGCAATTCCCCCTCTCCCTCTCCTTCCAGGTATGTTTTTATCCCTTGCCTAATTTTTCTCACCCTTTCCAACGAAAAAAAAGCCTTCTTTCCCTCGCTAGGGCACGATTTTGAGTTAGGCCTCTTTCCCTCATATGAAGTAACCCTCACCTAGCAATTCCCATATCCCTCGCCTTCTAGGTATGTTTCTATCCCTTGTTTAATTTTCTTACCCTTTTCATCGAAATAGCGAAAAAAAATGCCCTCTAAACTCACTGAGGCAGGTTTTCGAGATAGGCCACTTTCCCTCGAATGAAGTAACGCTTCCCTTGCAATTCCCCTATCCCTCGCCTTTCGGGTATTTTTCTATCCTTTGCCTAATTTTCTAACCCATTCCAAAAAAAAAAAAAAAAAAAAAAAACACTCTTCCCGTCATCAAGGCACTATTTTCAGTTAACCCTTCCTTCGCAATTCCCTTCTCCCTCACCTCCCAATTATGTTTTTATGCCTCGCCTAATTTTCTAACTCTTTCCAACAAAATACAAAAAAAGAAAAGAAAAAAAGCCTTATTCCCCTAGATAAGGCACTATTTTTAGTTAGGCCTCTTTCCCTCGCATGAAGTAACCCTTCCCTAGCAATTCCCTCTCTCCCTCGCCTACCAGGTATGTTTCTATCCGTTGCCTAATTTTTTTAACACTTTCCATCTAAGAAAAAAAAAAGAAGCCCTCTTTGCCTCGCTAAGGCACTATTTTGAGTTAGGCCTCCTTCCCTCGCATGAAGTAACCCTTCCCTGGCAATTCCAACTCTCCCTCGCCTTCCAGGTATGCTTCTATCCCTCGCCTAATTTTTCTAACCCTATCCGGCGAAACAAATGAAAAAAAGCCCCCTTTCCCTCGCTAAGGAACTATTTTGACATAGGCCACTTTCCCTCGCATGAAGTAACCCTTCCCTCGCAATTCCCCTCTCCTTCGGCTTCCAGGAATGTTTCTTTCCCTCGCCTAATTTTCTAACCCTTTCCATAGAAATACAAAAAAAAAAAAAAAAACCTTTGTTCTCTCGCTAAGGCCTTATTTTTAGTTAGTCTATTTCCCTCAATATGAAGTAACCCTTCCTTCGTAATTTCCCATCTCCCTTGCCTTCCAAGTACGTTTCTATCCATCCCCTCATTTTTCTAACATTTTCCATCGAAAAAAAAAATGCCCACTTTCCCTCGCTAAGGCACTATTTTGAGTTAGGCCTCTTTCCCTCGCGTGAAGTAACCATTCCCTCGTAATTCCCCTTCTCCCTTGTCATCCAGTTATGTTTTTATCCCTCGCCTAACTTTTCTAACCCTTTCCATCCAAAAAAAAAAAAAAGAAGCCCTCTTTCCCTCGCTAAGTCACTATTTTGAGTTAGGCCTCTTTCCCTCGCGTGAAGTAACCCCTTCCCTCGCAATTCCCCTATCCCTCGGCTTCCAGGTATGTTTCTAACCCTTTTCATTGAAATACAAAAAAAAAAAACAAAAAGCCCTCATCCCCTCGCTAAGGCACTATTTTGAGATAGGCCTCTTTCCCTCGCATGAAGTAACTCTTCCCCCGCAAGTCCCCTATCCCTCGCCTTCCAGGTATGTTTCTATCCCTCGCTTAATTTCTAACCCTTCCCAAAAAAAAAAAAAAAAAAAAGACCATCATCCCCCCGCTATGGCACTATTTTGAGTAAAACCTTCCCTCGCAATTTCCCTCTCACTCGCCTTGCAGGTGTGTTCTATCCCTCGCCTAATTTTCTAACCCTTTCCATCGAAATACAAATAAAAAGGAGAAAAAGCCCTCATCCCCTTGCTATGGCACTATTTTGAGTTAGCCTCTTTCCCTAGCATGAAGTAACCCTTCCCCCGCAATTCTCCCCCTTCATCGTCTTCCAGGTATGTTTCTATCTATCGCCTAATTTTTCTAACACTTTCCATTGAAAAAAAACCCCTTCTTTCCCTTGCTAAGGCACTATTTTGAGTTAGGCCTCTTTCATTCGCATGAAGTAACCCTTCCCTCGCTATTCCCCCTCTCCCTCGCCTTCCAGGTATGTGTCTATTGCTCGCCGAATTTTCAAGATCTTTCCCTCGAAATACAAAAAAAAAAATAAAATAAAATAATAAAATAAAGCAATCTTCCCCTCACTAAGGCACTATTTTGAGTTAGGCCTCTTTCCCTCGCAGGAACTAACTCTTCCCTTGCAATTCCCCCTCACCCTTGCCTTCCAGGTATGTTTTTATCCTTCGGCTAATTTTATAACCCTTTGCATCGAAATACAAAAAAAAGAAAGAAAAAAAAGCCCTCTTCCCCTTGCTAAGGCACTATTTTGAGTTAGCCCTCTTTCCCTCACATAAAGTAACCCTTCCCCCGAAATTTCCCCTCTTCCTCGCCTTCCAGGTATGTTTCTATCCATCGCCTAATTTTTCCAACAATTTCCATCGAAAAAACAAGTAGCCCTTTTTCCCTCGCTAAGGAACTATTTTGAGTTAGGCCTCTTTCCCTCGGATGAAGTAACCCTTCCCTCGCAATTCCCTTTCTCCCTCGCCTTCCCGGTATGTTTCTATCCCTCGTCTAAGTTTTCTAACCCTTTCCATCGAAAAAAAAAGAAGCCCTCTTTTCCTCGCTGAGGAACTGTTTTGACTTATGCCTCTTTCCCTCACATGAAGTAACCCTTCCCTCTCAATTCCCCTCTCTCTCGCCATCCAGGTATGTTTCTATCCCTCGCCTAATTTTCTAACCGCTTCCATCGAAATACAAAAAAAAAAAAAAAACCCTCTTAACCTTGCTAAGGCAGTATTTTGAGTTAGGCTCTTTCCCTCGCATGATATAACCAATCCCTCGTAATTCCCCCACTGCCTCGCATTCCTGGTATGTTTCTATCCGTCGCATAATTTTTCTAACACTTTCCATCAAAAAAAAAAAGAAGCCCTCTTTCCCTCGCATGAAGTAACCCTTCCCCTACAATTCCCCCTCTCCCTTGCTTTCCAGGTATGTTTTTCTCCCTCGCCTAATTTTTCTAACCTTTTCTGTCAAAAAAAAAAAGCCCTCTTTCCCTCGCTAAGGAACTATTTTGAGTTAGGCCTCTTGCCCTCACATGAAGTAATCCTTCCCTCGCAATTCTCCTATCCCTCGCCTTCTAGGCATGTTTCTATCCCTTGCATAATTTTCTAACCCTTTTCATCGACACACCAAAAAAAAAAAAAAAATGCCTTGTTCCCCTCACTAAGGCACTATTTTGCGATAGGCCTCTTTCCCTCACATGAAGTAACCCTTCCTACACAATTCCCCACCACCTCGCCATCCAGGTTTGTTTCTATCCCTCGCTTAATTTTCTAACCCTTTCCAAAAAAAAAAAGAAGCCATGTTCCCCCCGTTAAGGCACTATTTTGAGTTAAACCTTCCCTCGCAATTCCCCTCTCCCAAGCCTTTCTGGTATGTTTCAATCCCTTGCCTAATTTTCTAACCCTTTCAATAGAAATACAAAAAAAGAAAAAGAAATAAAGAAATAACAAAAAAGAAACCCTCTTCCCCTCAATAAGGCACTATTTTGAGTTAGGCCTCTTTCCCTCGTGTGAAGTAACCCTTCCTTCGCAATTCTCCCCCTCCCTCGCCCTCTAGCTATGTTTCTATCCTTGCCTAATTTTTCTTACACTTTCCGTCAAAAAAAAAAAAAAAAAAAAACAACAACAACAAAAAACAAAAAGGCCACTTTCCCTCTCTAAGGCACTATTTTGAGTTAGGCCTCTTTCCCTCGCATGAAGTAACCCTTCACTCGTAATTCCCCCACTGTAGACACCCCATTTTTGACCGACCTTAAGACTCAGACGTCACCGATTGAGCGCTTGGTGATGTTGCATAATGTGCTTGTTCAGAAGTTTCGGAGTTGCGGTCGTGAGCCCTGCCTCCGGACTCCCGAACCCTTTTCTGTGCCTTGTCTCGGTTTGCGAACCAGACTCGGTTTTCTCTGTTTCTTTTCCTAAGGGGAGGGAGAGGTCCCGTAGACCATCTCTCAATGTCCGTAGGCTACATTTGGTGGCCGTAGGCCATTTTGCCCATTTCGGAGTCCGGTTCCCGGTTTTCGGAGCCGTAAGGCCGTGTGCCTCGGTTCGGGACCACCTAACCATCTCCGTTTGCTCTGATTTTTGGCATACATCCTATTTCATCCATTTTGAGGAACACTGAGGGCTGAGAAACCCACTTCGAGGTCAAATACAATTTTCGGTGCTTAACAGCCCATTTCCGGGACCTCGAAATGCGTGTTTTGGCCCCGGAACATTCGTTTTGCAATGATTTTCGTTCATTTTTGGCAGGTACCTCTGTTTTATCACAGGGAAGGTCACTGAAGGGTGGGAGGCCAGCAATTGTTGCAGCAGCCAGTTATCTCTCCTCCGGAGCCTCCCGGCGCCCGTTTTTCCAACTTCCGGGCTAATGTTGAATACCTTAGAGCCAGCGTTGCCAACTTTCAACCACATATCTGTGATCTACACATCTGAGAGGCCCCTAAAAGTTCATGGCCGGCCATTAAGGTCACCTGACCCTTTTGACCCCTTTCTTCCGGGCTAATGTTGAACCCCTTGGACCCTTTTTCTCGAACTTTGAACCACATATCTGTGATCTACACATCTGAGAGGCCCCTAAAAGTTCATGGCCGGCCATTAAGGTCACTTGACCCTTTTGAACCCCTCTTTCCGAGCCACTGTTGAACCCCTTGGGCCCACTTTCTTGGAATTTCAATTACATGGTTGTGTTGTACACACATAGGCCTACCTCCCCAATACCTGGCCGGCCAGAAAAGCTGGTTGACCCTTTTGACCCCTAGCCGGCCGGCTAGGGGGTGTGGCCGGCCGGCCACCTCCGGCCAAAGTGAGCGGCCGGCCGTGCTCTCCTCACTGTGCCCTTTCCAGCTGTGGGGCAATATCCCCCAGATATTTTCTGTATCCGGGGGATATTTTGAGAGAGAGTTTTCCTCTCCATTGGACCCCCCTTTTACAACCATCTTCTTGTCCATATAACCAGCTGCCATTGTTGGTTATAGGGGTTAGAAAAACTTTTCTTCAAAGCTCCATAGCCACCTCCATCTTCTTCTTCTTCAAAACTTCAAAAAACCCTAACTCCTTAACCTTCATTTCTTCTACACCACCAAGCCCTACCACCACTATCTCATTTCCAGCAACAAAGAAGGATTCTTGAAGGCTAAAGAAGCTGCAAATCCATCCAAGAAGCAACAAAAATTCGAATCTTCAAGGGTAAGTTACACTTTTACCCTTTTGACCCTTTTTCTTGATCCATTTCTAAGCCTCACTTCCTTTTTGTTTCAAGCTCCGGCCCTAACTGAAAAGGGCCATCTTTTGAGCTCATCTTCACTTCTCATTAAGGGCTCAACCCTGTTTGAGCCCTCCATGATACACTTGCTTCATTGACCATCTTGTATGTCATAGTTTTGCATGCTATTTTTGACCCATGAGAAATTTATTTTCGAGCATGTTGTAAACTGATATAAGGCTTATTTTGAGCCCCTCTTCAACATTGGAGAAGGCCTCAACATTTTTTGGTGTCTCCATGTATCACTTGTAGTTATATCCCTTGTTTGGCTCCATTTTTGCATAAATTGGTAGCCCTCTTTGCTTCTGTTTTTGGACCTTGGTCCGAACTGAAAGTGGCCTTATTTTGGCCTATACTTCATGTTTCATTCACACTTTTTTTCTGTTTGGTGATTATTTTGTATACTTCATGTTTTAGCACCTTTTGAGCCTCATTTTGCATCATATTTTTAGCATGTTTGTATACTGATTTTGAGGCTGCCATATACTGTAAATGTTCATATTTTTGGTCCATCTTCAGTGTTGTAGAAGGAAATTTTTCAGTTTGGGTTTTGCTTATACCACTTGCTTCATTACCCCTCTTTTGGCCCCTATTCTTGTATGCTATTTTTCCCTTACCTATGCTTGCTGTTTGGCCATGTTTATAACTGTGAAAGTGCATCTTTTGGGACTGTCTAGCTTCTGTCTTTGCATTGCATGTCCATATTGTGCATGTTTAGCATGGCTATAGGCCATTTCGGATGCCTAATGTTGCATTTCGGGACATTTCCTTGCATTTCATGTCATTTCGCTTCATTTCGGGACTGTTTTCCCCCATATTTCGTTGCTGAAATTCCATTGGCATGCTTGCATATCATTTTGGCTATATTTCATCACATTTCATCATTGCCTCGGTTTGCGTGCCCGTGTGCACGCATTTCGAGGTACTCCATTTTTATCCGCCGGCATCCTATGTGAGTGTGGCTGAGGCTCATTCATGTTGGTATAAGTCCATTTGTCATTTCCATGTCATTTCATATCATTTTTGCACCGCCTCGGTTTGCGTGCCCGTGTGCACGCATTTCGAGGCACCTCATTTTTTTTCTGCCATCGGCATCTTATGTGAGTGTGGCTGAGGCTCTCTCATGTTAGTATAAGTCCATGTTGCATTTTCTACGTCATTCGCATCGCTTTTGCATCGCCTCGGTTTGCGTGCCAGTGTGCACGCATTTCGAGGCACTTCATTTTCTGCCATCGGCATCTTATGTGAGTGTGGCTGAGGCTCTCTCATGTTAGTATAAGTCCATGTTGCATTTTCCATGTCATTCACATCGCTTTTGCATCGCCTCGGTTTGCATGCCCGTGTGCACGCATTTCGAGGCACTTCATTTTCTGCCATCGGCATCTTATGTGAGTGTGGCTGAGGCTCTCTCATGTTAGTATAAGCCCATTTGTCATTTCCATATCATTTCATCATATTCTGTCATCGCCTCGGTTTGCGTGCCCGTGTGCACGTATTTCGAGGCATCTCATTTTCATTGTATCTGCCATCGCCTCGGTTTGCGTGCCCGTGTGCACGCATTTCGAGGCATCTCATTTTCATTGTATCTGCCATCGCCTCGGTTTGCGTGCCCGCGTGCACGTACTTCGAGGCATCTCATTTTCATCGCATTTGTCATCGCCTCGGTTTGCGTGCCCGCGTGCACGCATTTCGAGGCATCTCATTTTCATTGTATCTGTCATCGCCTCGGTTTGCGTGCCCGCGTGCACGCATTTCGAGGCATCTCATTTTCATCGCATTTGTCATCGCCTCGGTTTGCGTGCCCGCGTGCACGCATTTCGAGGCATCTCATTTTCATTGCACATATCATCGCCTCGGTTTGCGTGCCCGTGTGCACGCATTTCGAGGCACCTCATTTTCATTGCATTCTGTCATTTTCTCGGTTTGCGTGCCCGTGTACACGCATTTCAAGGCATTTCACTTTCATAGCATTGTGTATGTTAGGATTGTATATTAGTTGCATTTCATGCATATCATGCATATTGCATCATGTCCGGAATAGGAGTTAGCCCGGGCACGGGAAACGAGGTACATTTCGTACTCCGAGTGACGGAATGTGTCTCAATTTCCCAGTCACCAACACTCCGGATTATCCATGATGGAGTTAGGTTTTAGCTGTAGCTTCATGTGCATTCATCCTATATTGAGTTGTGCATTTCGACTCTTCGGCCATCATGCCTCGGTATGCACGATTGGTGGCACGAGGATCGAGACATGCATATATTTGTGCAAATACATTGCTATGCCCCTTTCCTGCTCTCTGTTGCAGCAAAACAAAGAATCAACAACCTTTTGGGACTTGGCACGCATTTCAAGAACAGGTGTAAACAGAGGCTAATTGGGACATTCCGGTGAATTTCCGCGCAAGACAATCCGGACATGCATCATCCATCAGAAGCAAGGCAGCCCCTGGCTTGCACGCCAGTTTTATCTGCTTTCTTAGTTAATTCATTAATTAATTAGAAATCTGTAATATTCTTTTATTCGGGACTGTAATATTTAGACTGTATTATTTATTCGGACCCTCTGAGTGAGGGCACAACTGTGATAAGTGTGGGTGAGTGTGATGTATGTCTTCCAACCCCACGTCTTTCTCCCTTTTATTTATCCGCTTTTTATGGTTAGATTAGGGCATGTTTAAATTAGCATACAGTATGACAGCATGTTTTGCATTCATTCATCTGTATTGCATGCACCGGGCTCGGCGCATCATACTAACTGCATTGTACTTTCAATTTCAAAATTGAATACATGTTAGTTGTCGCATTTCATATATCATCTTAGAATAGCCGAGCCTACTATAGTTGCATTTTCGCATGTGTTGCATTAAGCATTTCTGTATACTTAGGATCATACATGATTTCTAATGTAGTTTCTATTTTGGCTTGGAGTACTCGGTGAGTTTTATGCTTTAGCATCCTTGCATGCGTGTGAGTGACTGCCATGATAGCATGCTTACCATGAGGCTATGTGCTTACATGACATATCTGCCTGAATGCCTGTGGGTGAAGGTTGGGTTATCTGGATTGGAATAAATCATCAAATGTGTGTTTTAAGCCCACTAGATAGTGGCAAAACCATCTTTACTAAGCCCACCCGAGGGTGGCAAAATTTGCATTTTAAGCCTACTTGCGAGTAGCAAACCATCTTTCAAAAAAACAAACATGAAATGTTTTGTTCCAATTCTGACGATCCAGTCTATACTTATATGCTGTGCGCATCACATAGTAACCTAGGCTAATAACCGGTATAAGAACTCACAATGTTTTCAAAAATTGATATCATGGTTAGTAGAGGCCGGTCTATGACCGGGCGAGCGGGGGTGCTCACGAAGTGACCTTCCCCAATCGTACCCAAGTTCCCGAGCCGAGGCAACTTTGGTGATGACGGACACGTGGCCTTTTGGCACCGAGTCAGGGTTTCCTAAATTTCCCAAAATAAAATATTTAGGTGGCGACTCTGTATCTGGCAAAGCAGTCCATGTTTGGCACTTCTTTCAAAAATCTGTTTTTCTCAAAAACGATTTGCCGGATTTGGACTCTTTGGTTCAGACTTAGAACCGTGACTGCAAAAGTCGAGTCCGAGCTGTAGCGAGGTCCCCCGCGGCCCTGTTACAGTTTCTGGCGACTCTGCTGGGGATTTAGAGAACTTGACTCGAACTCATGATATCTGTTTTTGACTACACTTGTGTGCTTCTTTGCATTGCATTTGCATTGGTGCGCCTAGGACACCGTGTTTGCCATCTGCTATTCCTGAACGGTTTGCCGGAGGCTTGTCTTGTCAAGGCATGACCATAAGGCTGACCGGTTGTGGGCTCTGCCAGTATGGGAACACAAACCCCGGTTTTACCGGGGCACCCTTTTTGACCATTCGACCTAGTGCATATTCGGATCCATAGTGACTATTCCAAACTAGGACAGGTTGCTTACCCGTTTATAGGTTGTTTGAAACCGCTGCATGCGTAGTGAAACCCTAGCTCCTGACAAAATAGGACAGGGAAACCCTACCCCAACATAGGGGTGTTTTGGCTCTCACTTATCTGTTATGTGCTTTAGAGTGCGTCTCTACAGGAATGCATGTATCAGTATATGAGTTTGGGCATCAGGCCTGCGGGCACCAATTTGCGAGTTTGGGCATCAGGCCTGCGGGCATTACTATCAGTATTTGGGAGTCAGCTTTACCTGTGGGTATCAGACTCAGATTTTGAGGCCGAATTTTGGGCAGAATTCAGTAGAGGGCACACTCATTCAACTATGCTCGTATCTGTTCAGGTGAAATCAGGCTGAGGTGCTATCTGTTTTCTCTTTTGCTAGGTAGTCTTGGAACTGTCGCTTCAGAAGGCTCCGATATCCCCCGAGGTTCATCGAACTTGTGCTGATAGACTTTGCCAGGTCAGAGATTCAGTTCAAGGGTAATCAATGTTCTTTCGCTGAGGCAAGGTAAAGAAAAGCCGGTCAGGGCTCATCTGTTCATCTAATCCGTCAGTCGCCAGTCACATCACCTTTGTTCGGACTCAGCAGACTGTGATGGCACAAGGTTCGGAAGAGTTTGCGGCCGTGACAGCAGCGCTAAGTCAGGGAACTGCCATGCAGGCTGAGACCAGTATTGAAACGCAGCGCCCATCTGGGGCATCTGCCTCACATCCAGCCTTGGGACCCCAGCCGAACTTTGACCCAATTCCGGCAGTTGAAGATTTGCAGGATCCAGATCCTCGAGAAGGGTTGGCTCAAGCTCAAGTTTTTAGACCCCTGGTGCAGCCTAATGAGAGGTGTTATCCCCTTGATGCTAATGACCCCGATCTGACCGCAGTGAAAATTGCAAACCTTGAGAAGCAATTCAAAAGGGCACAGGGCCTTAACTCCATTCCTGGCATTGAGGATGGGCACACCGAGGCTTCCATCCGGCTCCCAGACAGATTCAAAATGCCATATATCGACCGTTTCGACGGGTCTGGAGATCCAATGGTACATATCCGACTTTTTTTGGATGTCCTGAAGCCGATGGGCCTGACTAAGCCACAGAAACTCTCTCTGTATGGAAGAACCCTGTCGGGTGTAGCAGCTACTTGGTATACCAAACTGGAGGATACAGTGAAGCAAAACTGGGAAGAACTGGCTGAGGCCTTTGTCGATCAGTATTCCTACAATACCCAAGTTGAAATGACCATCCAAGAGCTTGAAGCAACTCGCCAAAACCCAACAGAGCCTTTTGTGGAATTCATTGCAAGGTGGAGAGCAAAGGCAGCACAAATGACAGATCGTCGCCCTTCTGAGAAGGATCAAGTGCAGATGATGGTCCGAAACCTCGAGCATGATATGTTGCAAAAGTTGATAGTCGCTCCACTATTCACTTTCAAAAGTTTGCATGAACTGGGGGTTCAAGTCGAGAATGCGTTCAACAGCGGGATCATTCCCAGGACAAGGGAACTGACAAGGAAGGTGATTTCAGGGAGTACCAATGCTGGTAGTAGCGCTATTCCCAAACCCACCGAAATCAATACAGTCGCCACAGCCGACCCTTTTGCCAAACCAAGCCTACAAACAGCTAGCCCAGCCCGAACTCAGGGTAGAACTTTCACCCCCCTCTATATGAGCTTGACTAGCACACTAAAAGCCTTGATGGAAAAAGGGCATCTCAAACCCCTCGGTCCTCAACCTCTTCCCAACCCACTCCCAGCCAGACATAACCCCGCCAAGTACTGTGTGTACCATCAGCAGCGCGGTCATGGCACCGACCGTTGCTACCGCTTTCGTCATGAGATCCAAAATCTGATCGACAACCGGACGATAGCTCCACCTTCGGACCCCAATGACCAAACATCTCCTGCCTACCTCAATCACATCCACATACTGCCATCCACCTTTGACCCCAGCATATACATCACCCCGGCCCATCTACCCAAGCCTGAGGTGTTTATCCCAGAAAGCATGGACTTATGCATGATGGGTACACCCGAACCTCAACCATCTCAAACCCGTGAACCCACTACTTCTGAGTTGATGGGAATGATTAAAGATCTTCAAAAAACCGTGACGGATCTGGCCTCCGGGACATTGGCTCCATCATCGACCGCACCACATACCGAGAACTTCATGTCAAGAGACTCCCCGATGTTGGGACGGGCTGCATTTGAGGAAAGCCAATCCCTTGGAGGAATGGAGGTGAGTGGGAGGAACAAGATAGCGGCGGACATGGAGCCCAATGAACATCTTCTGTTGGCTGTTGAGGCTTTGAAAGCCGAGGGACTGAACAAAGAGCAAGTCCTCGCAGTTGTTGCAAAAGCTGTGGATGACACTTTCGCTGTTCAAGTTGGGGGCGGTCTGAATCAAAGGGAACATCGGGAGAAGGACTGTCATACCAGAGACGATCCTGCTATCTCTAATCCTCTACTCAGAAGAGATCGGAAAACCAGGCCAGCACCTGCCAATCCCTTTGCTGGTGCGTCCAGTAAAAATCCACAAACCTCAAAATACCCACCTCGAGGCCAGAGGGTGTTCGCACCACTATACATGTCTCTATCAGCGGCCTTTAGGATCTTGATTAGAGAGGGGGATTTGAAGCCCCTGGAGCCACAGCCATTACCAAAGAACCTCCCTCTCTCGCACAACCCAGTCGACTACTGTGTCTTCCATCAGCAAGCTGGCCATGACACTAACATGTGCTTTCGTCTCCGCCACGAAATACAAGATCTGATCGACAATAGGGTCATCCCCGCACCAGGCCCTACAAAGTCTATCGGCGCTTGATCAGTGAACTTGGGGGATAATGTGATCAAGGGATGAACCACCTGCGGGCAGCGCTCAATTTACTTCAGACGTGGGAATGGCATGCACTGTTCTGAGCAATATGCAAATACCAGTTTTTGTGCTTTTTGACTTGGGTAGTGAGTTAGTCTTGTTGTCCTGTATAGAGTCAATCTTTTCTTTTGTGTCGGGTCTGTCTTATCATATCGAGTCAGTCCTGTTGTATAGGAGTCGGGTGATCCCAGGGGTGTTACCTCGGGCATCACCATTTTGTTTTGTGTTTGTCTTTTCGTTTTGTTTTGAGTCTGTTTCTGCCAGGGAGCCAGTTGTGCCAACAGTTTTTTTGAATGAAACAGCAGTGATTTCCACACTCTCACATTTGCTTCTGCCATGTGCTAGTTGTGCCGGGATTTGAATGAAACGGCAGTACATTCCACCTACTCTCTCTTGCCTTGAAGTCATTGTAATGACCTGAGTTTTTCAAAAAAAAATTTTGAACACTGCGGTGAAAACGAAGAGGAAGGAAGTCCTCGGGATTTGCAAAACTTTGATCAAATTGAGAGAAAGAAAGGCGTGCTAAGTCCTTAATGAATGAAATCATGCTTGTTAGCGTGAGTACTGGGAAGGATCCTGGCTTGATCCAAATTGGTCCCACACCGTCTTCAGCGCGAGCGATTTGTCGCTTTCTTAAAAATTTTCAAAAAACAAAATGTTTTGCGCGGTCTCGCGAAGACCTGTGTAGAATCACTTTTGGGATTGTGCAGCCTAGGATCGCTCTCGGCCTCGAGACTCAACCCCTTCGCTTCCAAACCTTGAACTTAAATTCAGAAGGTTCAACGGTCAACTACGACGTGAGACCTGTGTGGCCAGATTTCAAAGCAGCCTTCGAACAAGAGGCAAGAAAGTCAGATCAAGAAGATCAGATGTCATCAGAGGAAGCTTACAAAGCAAAACAGCAGCCATTCTCCTGGGTTCAGATGACTCCAGGATCTCAAAACCATTTGACATGGACTAGCTACACTTTTACCCTTGAGAGGCTCGCTGGGCCGAAAACCCGAAAGGGCGACCCAGGCAAAAGTTAGAGCAAGAGAAAAATACAAAAAAGAAGCAAAAAAAAAAATGCAAAAAAAAGAGAGCAAAAAAGAAAGATGCAAAGAAAAGAACAAGAAAAAGAAAATCAAAAAAGGAAAAGAAATGAAAAGAATTGAAAAGAAAAGAAGAACAAAGCTCGCAAGGTCGAAAACCCGCGACGGGCGCCTTGGCAAAAGTTAGAGCCTAAAAAGGAGAGGTTAATACCCGAGCGTACCTTAACCCCGAACTACGTAAGGCTTGATTCCCATGTTTGGGATACGTAGGCAACTTCATTATGAAGTCCAGCCCTAAAACACTTTAAATTCGATCATGTCCATGTAATGGTTCTGATAATCTTTGTCTTCTCTGTATCCGAGAGTTCGATTGCAATCATCGCTCCGAGGACTGACTACAATACACTACGGTGCCGTTCAGACAAGGGGCAACTTTCCTTTGCCATTCAATACACCGCGGTGTCATCCAAACAAGGGGCAACTTTCCGTTGCCATTCAATGTGCTGCGGTGCTATCCAAACAAGGGGCGACTTTCCGTTGCCATTCAGAACGCCGCAGTGTCATTTCAAACAAGGGGCAACTTTCCGTTTCCATGCAGTTCCCCTCAAGCAAGGGGCAATCTTCCTTCGAATCCGAGGTTGTGCATCTCGAGAGTAGGTTCCGTGCTCGTTGAGCAGTGGTCGTTTGCAAAAATAGTTTTTGAGAATTTTTACTAAGGTTGACTAATCTTCTCGAAAAGTATTCCATTTTCAAAACTGGACCATTTCTTGGACCCAAAAAAGGAAAACTCTCAGTGCTCACTGCCTAACTTGCATGATTTTAAATCAGAAAATTGAACAAGTATGTTGATCTAACTCTCATTTTGGTGAAATTTTTTTTTTTTTTTTTTTTTTTTTTTTTTTTTTTTTTTTTTAGGAGAAAACTAAAACTAAAAAATGGTCAAAATGATGAACTACGGGCACAGTTGAGTCAGGCTTCCTGTCTTTTCCCCATTGTCAACATACTTGCCAAGAAGGGCACTCTACTTGCCAGAAAGGCACCGTATTCGCCAGAAAAAGGCACAACAAACGGCTGAAGGTTCCCTCATCCTCCAAGCAGCGAGGTATCAAGTCGAGTGCGAAGCACGAATTGGAATGGATCGAGATGCTCCATTCCCTCATCCGGCGCATCGACAGATGTCACCGAAGGAAATAGCCGCGAGCTGATTATGTTGGGCGTGAGCCCGCAACTTCCTGTTCATCCATCAACCACCCAGGGGAGGGATGAAAAATGAGAGATTGAAGAATAGAGAGATGTGCGATGAGAGAAAAAGTGAGAAAAGGGTTTTTTTCAGAAAAATAGAGCTTGAGGGCCGAGTGATGTGAGGATCACAAATGAGAGAGGGTGGGGAACACTACCCGGTGAAACAGGCTCCCTGTGCACATTTGAGTGTCGTGTCTTTTTGTTTCATCTCGATTCTTGTTTTGAGTCGTTTCGAGTGTTACTCGATGTGTCTAGGTTGCGTGCCTTTTTATTTCCTTGTTGAGTCATTTTGCTGTGTTCAGTCGTGGGCTCAATACTTAGTCGAAAGCTCATCTCTGAATTTCAAGAACAAAATCGTTTTGCGCTCCGAACATCGTGCCGTTCTCCACATCTGTGCAAAAACAAGATTCGTTCTTTCATAAAACCTCAGGGTTCAACCCAGGTCATGCGAGAACAGCAAAACTAGGACCCATCTGAAGCCATATGGGTTCCAGACTACAAAGCAAAAGAAAAGAGGAAATGTCGGGCATCTGAGTTTGTTTCAACTTCAGTAAGTTCCGAGACTACATTCTGTGTGTACCTCTTCAAGTCTTGCCAAAGCTCCGAAGTATGAGTGTGCCTCTACCTCAAGCTCAAGATCAAGTCTGCTTCAAGCCAAAATGGTAATCAGAAGTGCTCTCCCTGAGTACCATTCCCCGCCAGAGGCATCTTGGCTGTGTTCGCAATGAGTTCCTAGGAGACCAACTGCGACGGTGGAAACTAGAGTTCGAGTGGCTGATGCCTAGGACGCAAAGGTTCGGGATTTCCGAGACTAAAGTCTGGTTTAAATACCCAGAGGCGTGTCCTCGGCTTGAAGTCTGTATGGAAGCCCCATAGGTTGAGATAGCATGTATGCACCTCAATTCTGGATACTGAACCAACCTAGTCTGTCACCCCGTTGGAGAATAGGGAAAGTTGTGAACATAGCCAGAAAGGAAAGGTAGTAACTGCGGTTTGGAAGTACAGTCAAGAAAGCGCAAGAAGGACCTACTCTTTTCAGCTCAAAATGTTTCTGCGGGATTTTCAAACTCATGTCTTCGATGTGTAGCTCATCGTCAGTCGGCATGCACGAGGTGTATCCTTTTTGGAATGTATCGTGACCCCTCCGAGAGGTAAATCGGAGGTTGCGTTTGGAAATTGGTCTACTTAAGGCTAGTATTCCCTTGTTCGGTATTTTGTTTCAAATATGCGTTGTCACGCACACTCCACCTGCATTGTTATGCTCATTTGTTGCATTGTTATGCATATTTATCTAGCATTGTTATGCTCATTTGTTGCATTGTTATGCATATTTATCTAGCATTGTTATGCTCATTTGTTGCATTGTTATGCACATTTATCTAGCATTGTTATGCTCATTTGTTGCATTGTTATGCACATTTATCTAGCATTGTTATGCTCATTTGTTGCATTGTTATGCACATTTATCTAGCATTGTTATGCTCATTGTTGCATTATTAAGCACCCACTTCACTAGCATTATTATATCCATTACATTGATTATGCACATCTATCTCGCATTGTTATGCTCAATTACTTGCATTTTTATGCACCAGTTCACTTGCAATTATCTTTCTTTCTCCTCGCACGTGCGACGGGTTAGACCCTCTTCGGTTAAAAGCATTCGGAAGAAGTCCCAATGCTCACACCATTCTGAAACGCCGGGATACGTCCCTATGTTTCTCCTCCTTCGGTTAAAAGCATTCGGAAGAAGTCCCAATGCTCACACCATTCTGAAACGCCGGGATACGTCCCTATGTTTCTCCCTTTCGGTTAAAAGCATTCGGAAGAAGTCCCAATGCTCACACCATTCTGAAACGCCGGGATACGTCCCTATGTTTCTCCCTTTCGGTTAAAAGCGTTCGGAAGAAGTCCCAATGCTCACACCATTCTGAAACACCGGGATACGTCCCTATGTTTCTCCCTCTTCGGTTAAAAGCATTCGGAAGAAGTCCCAATGCTCACGCCATTCTGAAACGCCGGGATACGTCCCTATGTTTCTCCCTTTCGGTTAAAAGCGTTCGGAAGAAGTCCCAATGCTCACACCATTCTGAAACACCGGGATACGTCCCTATGTTTCTCCCTCTTCGGTTAAAAGCATTCGGAAGAAGTCCCAATGCTCACGCCATTCTGAAACGCCGGGATACGTCCCTATGTTTCTCCTCCTTCGGTTAAAAGCATTCGGAAGAAGTCCCAATGCTCACACCATTCTGAAACGCCGGGATACGTCCCTATGTTTCTCCCTTTCGGTTAAAAGCATTCGGAAGAAGTCCCAATGCTCACACCATTCTGAAACGCCGGGATACGTCCCTATGTTTCTCCCTTTCGGTTAAAAGCGTTCGGAAGAAGTCCCAATGCTCACACCATTCTGAAACACCGGGATACGTCCCTATGTTTCTCCCTCTTCGGTTAAAAGCATTCGGAAGAAGTCCCAATGCTCACGCCATTCTGAAACGCCGGGATACGTCCCTATGTTTCTCCCTTTCGGTTAAAAGCGTTCGGAAGAAGTCCCAATGCTCACACCATTCTGAAACGCCGGGATACGTCCCTATGTTTCTCCTCCTTCGGTTAAAAGCATTCGGAAGAAGTCCCAATGCTCACACCATTCTGAAACGCCGGGATACGTCCCTATGTTTCTCCCTTTCGGTTAAAAGCATTCGGAAGAAGTCCCAATGCTCACACCATTCTGAAACGCCGGGATACGTCCCTATGTTTCTCCCTTTCGGTTAAAAGCGTTCGGAAGAAGTCCCAATGCTCACACCATTCTGAAACACCGGGATACGTCCCTATGTTTCTCCCTCTTCGGTTAAAAGCATTCGGAAGAAGTCCCAATGCTCACGCCATTCTGAAACGCCGGGATACGTCCCTATGTTTCTCCCTTTCGGTTAAAAGCGTTCGGAAGAAGTCCCAATGCTCACACCATTCTGAAACGCCGGGATACGTCCCTATGTTTCTCCTCCTTCGGTTAAAAGCATTCGGAAGAAGTCCCAATGCTCACACCATTCTGAAACGCCGGGATACGTCCCTATGTTTCTCCCTTTCGGTTAAAAGCATTCGGAAGAAGTCCCAATGCTCACACCATTCTGAAACGCCGGGATACGTCCCTATGTTTCTCCCTTTCGGTTAAAAGCGTTCGGAAGAAGTCCCAATGCTCACACCACTCTGAAACGCCGGGATACGTCCCTATGTTTCTCCCTCTTCGGTTAAAAGCGTTCGGAAGAAGTCCCAATGCTCACACCACTCTGAAACGCCGGGATACGTCCCTATGTTTCTCCCTCTTCGGTTAAAAGTGTTCGGAATAAGTCCCAATGCTCACACCATTTTGAAACACCAGGATACGTCCCTTTGTTTCTCCTCCTCGTCCTTAAATTCTTGGGATACGTCCCTAAACACCGAGTTACAGCTTGCTGCATTTGCATGATCATTTGAGTTATGTTCGGCTTCTTGCATATCATTTTGCATTTTGCCCCCCCTGCTTGCGGGCCTGCCTGCGGGCACATTTCTGTTTATCTTGTATGTTTGTCTAAGTCTTCGGCCTTGTCAAAAATGGGTCGTCTCTGGGCTTTGACATTCACTCCCGTCACTTGTGACTTCCGAGTTCTGTCAAAGAGGGGCAACTGTAGACACCCCATTTTTGACCGACCTTAAGACTCAGACGTCACCGATTGAGCGCTTGGTGATGTTGCATAATGTGCTTGTTCAGAAGTTTCGGAGTTGCGGTCGTGAGCCCTGCCTCCGGACTCCCGAACCCTTTTCTGTGCCTTGTCTCGGTTTGCGAACCAGACTCGGTTTTCTCTGTTTCTTTTCCTAAGGGGAGGGAGAGGTCCCGTAGACCATCTCTCAATGTCCGTAGGCTACATTTGGTGGCCGTAGGCCATTTTGCCCATTTCGGAGTCCGGTTCCCGGTTTTCGGAGCCGTAAGGCCGTGTGCCTCGGTTCGGGACCACCTAACCATCTCCGTTTGCTCTGATTTTTGGCATACATCCTATTTCATCCATTTTGAGGAACACTGAGGGCTGAGAAACCCACTTCGAGGTCAAATACAATTTTCGGTGCTTAACAGCCCATTTCCGGGACCTCGAAATGCGTGTTTTGGCCCCGGAACATTCGTTTTGCAATGATTTTCGTTCATTTTTGGCAGGTACCTCTGTTTTATCACAGGGAAGGTCACTGAAGGGTGGGAGGCCAGCAATTGTTGCAGCAGCCAGTTATCTCTCCTCCGGAGCCTCCCGGCGCCCGTTTTTCCAACTTCCGAGCTAATGTTGAATACCTTAGAGCCAGCGTTGCCAACTTTCAACCACATATCTGTGATCTACACATCTGAGAGGCCCCTAAAAGTTCATGGCCGGCCATTAAGGTCACCTGACCCTTTTGACCCCTTTCTTCCGGGCTAATGTTGAACCCCTTGGACCCTTTTTCTCGAACTTTGAACCACATATCTGTGATCTACACATCTGAGAGGCCCCTAAAAGTTCATGGCCGGCCATTAAGGTCACTTGACCCTTTTGAACCCCTCTTTCCGAGCCACTGTTGAACCCCTTGGGCCCACTTTCTTGGAATTTCAATTACATGGTTGTGTTGTACACACATAGGCCTACCTCCCCAATACCTGGCCGGCCAGAAAAGCTGGTTGACCCTTTTGACCCCTAGCCGGCCGGCTAGGGGGTGTGGCCGGCCGGCCACCTCCGGCCAAAGTGAGCGGCCGGCCGTGCTCTCCTCACTGTGCCCTTTCCAGCTGTGGGGCAATATCCCCCAGATATTTTCTGTATCCGGGGGATATTTTGAGAGAGAGTTTTCCTCTCCATTGGACCCCCCTTTTACAACCATCTTCTTGTCCATATAACCAGCTGCCATTGTTGGTTATAGGGGTTAGAAAAACTTTTCTTCAAAGCTCCATAGCCACCTCCATCTTCTTCTTCTTCAAAACTTCAAAAAACCCTAACTCCTTAACCTTCATTTCTTCTACACCACCAAGCCCTACCACCACTATCTCATTTCCAGCAACAAAGAAGGATTCTTGAAGGCTAAAGAAGCTGCAAATCCATCCAAGAAGCAACAAAAATTCGAATCTTCAAGGGTAAGTTACACTTTTACCCTTTTGACCCTTTTTCTTGATCCATTTCTAAGCCTCACTTCCTTTTTGTTTCAAGCTCCGGCCCTAACTGAAAAGGGCCATCTTTTGAGCTCATCTTCACTTCTCATTAAGGGCTCAACCCTGTTTGAGCCCTCCATGATACACTTGCTTCATTGACCATCTTGTATGTCATAGTTTTGCATGCTATTTTTGACCCATGAGAAATTTATTTTCGAGCATGTTGTAAACTGATATAAGGCTTATTTTGAGCCCCTCTTCAACATTGGAGAAGGCCTCAACATTTTTTGGTGTCTCCATGTATCACTTGTAGTTATATCCCTTGTTTGGCTCCATTTTTGCATAAATTGGTAGCCCTCTTTGCTTCTGTTTTTGGACCTTGGTCCGAACTGAAAGTGGCCTTATTTTGGCCTATACTTCATGTTTCATTCACACTTTTTTTCTGTTTGGTGATTATTTTGTATACTTCATGTTTTAGCACCTTTTGAGCCTCATTTTGCATCATATTTTTAGCATGTTTGTATACTGATTTTGAGGCTGCCATATACTGTAAATGTTCATATTTTTGGTCCATCTTCAGTGTTGTAGAAGGAAATTTTTCAGTTTGGGTTTTGCTTATACCACTTGCTTCATTACCCCTCTTTTGGCCCCTATTCTTGTATGCTATTTTTCCCTTACCTATGCTTGCTGTTTGGCCATGTTTATAACTGTGAAAGTGCATCTTTTGGGACTGTCTAGCTTCTGTATTTGCATTGCATGTCCATATTGTGCATGTTTAGCATGGCTATAGGCCATTTCGGATGCCTAATGTTGCATTTCGGGACATTTCCTTGCATTTCATGTCATTTCGCTTCATTTCGGGACTGTTTTCCCCCATATTTCGTTGCTGAAATTCCATTGGCATGCTTGCATATCATTTTGGCTATATTTCATCACATTTCATCATTGCCTCGGTTTGCGTGCCCGTGTGCACGCATTTCGAGGTACTCCATTTTTATCCGCCGGCATCCTATGTGAGTGTGGCTGAGGCTCATTCATGTTGGTATAAGTCCATTTGTCATTTCCATGTCATTTCATATCATTTTTGCACCGCCTCGGTTTGCGTGCCCGTGTGCACGCATTTCGAGGCACCTCATTTTTTTTCTGCCATCGGCATCTTATGTGAGTGTGGCTGAGGCTCTCTCATGTTAGTATAAGTCCATGTTGCATTTTCTACGTCATTCGCATCGCTTTTGCATCGCCTCGGTTTGCGTGCCAGTGTGCACGCATTTCGAGGCACTTCATTTTCTGCCATCGGCATCTTATGTGAGTGTGGCTGAGGCTCTCTCATGTTAGTATAAGTCCATGTTGCATTTTCCATGTCATTCACATCGCTTTTGCATCGCCTCGGTTTGCATGCCCGTGTGCACGCATTTCGAGGCACTTCATTTTCTGCCATCGGCATCTTATGTGAGTGTGGCTGAGGCTCTCTCATGTTAGTATAAGCCCATTTGTCATTTCCATATCATTTCATCATATTCTGTCATCGCCTCGGTTTGCGTGCCCGTGTGCACGTATTTCGAGGCATCTCATTTTCATTGTATCTGCCATCGCCTCGGTTTGCGTGCCCGTGTGCACGCATTTCGAGGCATCTCATTTTCATTGTATCTGCCATCGCCTCGGTTTGCGTGCCCGCGTGCACGTACTTCGAGGCATCTCATTTTCATCGCATTTGTCATCGCCTCGGTTTGCGTGCCCGCGTGCACGCATTTCGAGGCATCTCATTTTCATTGTATCTGTCATCGCCTCGGTTTGCGTGCCCGCGTGCACGCATTTCGAGGCATCTCATTTTCATCGCATTTGTCATCGCCTCGGTTTGCGTGCCCGCGTGCACGCATTTCGAGGCATCTCATTTTCATTGCACATATCATCGCCTCGGTTTGCGTGCCCGTGTGCACGCATTTCGAGGCACCTCATTTTCATTGCATTCTGTCATTTTCTCGGTTTGCGTGCCCGTGTACACGCATTTCAAGGCATTTCACTTTCATAGCATTGTGTATGTTAGGATTGTATATTAGTTGCATTTCATGCATATCATGCATATTGCATCATGTCCGGAATAGGAGTTAGCCCGGGCACGGGAAACGAGGTACATTTCGTACTCCGAGTGACGGAATGTGTCTCAATTTCCCAGTCACCAACACTCCGGATTATCCATGATGGAGTTAGGTTTTAGCTGTAGCTTCATGTGCATTCATCCTATATTGAGTTGTGCATTTCGACTCTTCGGCCATCATGCCTCGGTATGCACGATTGGTGGCACGAGGATCGAGACATGCATATATTTGTGCAAATACATTGCTATGCCCCTTTCCTGCTCTCTGTTGCAGCAAAACAAAGAATCAACAACCTTTTGGGACTTGGCACGCATTTCAAGAACAGGTGTAAACAGAGGCTAATTGGGACATTCCGGTGAATTTCCGCGCAAGACAATCCGGACATGCATCATCCATCAGAAGCAAGGCAGCCCCTGGCTTGCACGCCAGTTTTATCTGCTTTCTTAGTTAATTCATTAATTAATTAGAAATCTGTAATATTCTTTTATTCGGGACTGTAATATTTAGACTGTATTATTTATTCGGACCCTCTGAGTGAGGGCACAACTGTGATAAGTGTGGGTGAGTGTGATGTATGTCTTCCAACCCCACGTCTTTCTCCCTTTTATTTATCCGCTTTTTATGGTTAGATTAGGGCATGTTTAAATTAGCATACAGTATGACAGCATGTTTTGCATTCATTCATCTGTATTGCATGCACCGGGCTCGGCGCATCATACTAACTGCATTGTACTTTCAATTTCAAAATTGAATACATGTTAGTTGTCGCATTTCATATATCATCTTAGAATAGCCGAGCCTACTATAGTTGCATTTTCGCATGTGTTGCATTAAGCATTTCTGTATACTTAGGATCATACATGATTTCTAATGTAGTTTCTATTTTGGCTTGGAGTACTCGGTGAGTTTTATGCTTTAGCATCCTTGCATGCGTGTGAGTGACTGCCATGATAGCATGCTTACCATGAGGCTATGTGCTTACATGACATATCTGCCTGAATGCCTGTGGGTGAAGGTTGGGTTATCTGGATTGGAATAAATCATCAAATGTGTGTTTTAAGCCCACTAGATAGTGGCAAAACCATCTTTACTAAGCCCACCCGAGGGTGGCAAAATTTGCATTTTAAGCCTACTTGCGAGTAGCAAACCATCTTTCAAAAAAACAAACATGAAATGTTTTGTTCCAATTCTGACGATCCAGTCTATACTTATATGCTGTGCGCATCACATAGTAACCTAGGCTAATAACCGGTATAAGAACTCACAATGTTTTCAAAAATTGATATCATGGTTAGTAGAGGCCGGTCTATGACCGGGCGAGCGGGGGTGCTCACGAAGTGACCTTCCCCAATCGTACCCAAGTTCCCGAGCCGAGGCAACTTTGGTGATGACGGACACGTGGCCTTTTGGCACCGAGTCAGGGTTTCCTAAATTTCCCAAAATAAAATATTTAGGTGGCGACTCTGTATCTGGCAAAGCAGTCCATGTTTGGCACTTCTTTCAAAAATCTGTTTTTCTCAAAAACGATTTGCCGGATTTGGACTCTTTGGTTCAGACTTAGAACCGTGACTGACGAAAGTCGAGTCCGAGCTGTAGCGAGGTCCCCCGCGGCCCTGTTACACCCACTCCCTCACCTTGCAGGTATGATTCTATCCCTCGCTTAATTATTCTAACCTATTCCATCGAAAAAAAAAGAAGAAGCCCTGTGTACCTCGCTAAGGAACTATTTTGACTTAGGCCTCTTTTCTCTCGCATGAAGTAACCCTTCCCTCGTAATTCCCCTCTCTCTTTCCTTCCAGGTATGTTTCTATCCCTCGCCTAATTTTCTAACCCTTTCCATCGAAATACCAACAAAAAAAAAAAAGCCCTCTTCCGCTCGCTAAGGCACTATTTTGAGTTAGGCCACTACAACAAAAAAAGCCATTGGTGACAGACTGATTTTGTCTCCAAACATCAAAATTTCGTCACTAAAGTGATCTGTGACGAAAAAAATTTGTCACCACGTTCGTGGCCTATACGTCGTCACAAAAAGTACCTGGTGACGAAAAATAGTTTCGTCGCCTATTTTTCATTTTTAGTGACGAAATGTTTCGTCTCCAATGTTGAATTTTTTGTCCTCTAAAACACCAATTTCGTCACCAAAACTAAATAATATTTTATTTTAATTGTTTTTTGCGACGAAATATTTCGTCACCAAATATATTTTAGTGACGAAAGTTTTCCTCACCAATGATATGGATTAATGTGACAAAAAAATTCGTCACTAAAATGAGCGAAAAAGAAAATTATTCAATGACAAAAAACATTTTGTCACCAAATATTTCAATTTAGCGACGAAATATTCAGCAAATGTAACGAAATTATTTGTTTCGTACTATATCATTAGTGACAAAATTATTCGTCATGTTTTTTGAGAACTAATAGCGACATTTTTTATTTTGTCACTAATAAAAATTAAAAAATTTGAAAATGAGGGTACTATTTTCTTCCAAATTTTTTTCTTTTCAGTAACAATTCCCTGCGCATTTTAATAACCTGTTCAATAAAATATCTATTACAAATCAATACAAAAATCTATTCATTTTCATAAACATCACAATCGAATTTTAGCACTATCCACAAAAATACAATATGAACTGTATGCGGATAATAAACATGTCTCCTAATATCCACAAAAAATGTCTACTAATATCCACAAAAATATAATATCAACCGTATGCAAATTACCAAACACATCTCCTAATATCAAAAAAAAAAAACATGTCTACTAATATCAACAAAAATAAAATATCAAGGGCGGATTACCAAACATGCCCCGTAATACCAACAAAAATATAAAATTTACAACACAACCAAAATACATGAAAGATAATATGAGCAAAAACACAAAATGAGCTACCATCTGCCCTCCAAATTACCAAACACGTCCATATCAAATCTCGAATCTGCAAAAAAATGAAACACAAAAAAAAGAAAAATGTTAATTAGACAATTATTATCTTATCCATAACATATACAATTTAACATGCATTTTTGGACATAGTTTTCAAACCGGGAGTCCCGTGCTAGTTCCGTAAATTTCCGTAACTTACATTGGTCCATCCCGAAGTGTTTGAGGTGTTTCCCGGGCCGTCTCATGGCTGTTGCATGATTTTGGCCCCTGAAGGCCTATTTTCAAGCTTAAGTGTGAAAAAGTGCATTTTTGGACTTAGTTTTCAAACTGGGAGTCCCGTGCTAGTTTCGTAAGTTTTCACAACTCACATTTGTTTATCCCGAGGTGTTTGAGGGGTTTCTCGGGCCGTCTCGTGGCTGTTGCACGATTTTGGCCCCCGAAGGCCTATTTTTGAAGCTTAAGTGTGGAAAAGTGCATTTTTAGACTTAGTTTTCAAACCGGGAGTCACGTGCTAGTTCCGTAAATTTCCACAACTCACATTGGTCCATCCCGAGGTGTTTGAGGTGTTTCCCGGGCCGTCTCGTGGCTGTTGCACGATTTTGGCCCCCGAAGGCCTATTTTCAAGCTTTAGTGTAAAAAATTACATTTTGGGACTTAGTTTTCAAACCGGGAGTCTCGTGCTAGTTCCGTTAGTTTCCACAACTCACATTGGTCTCTGCCGAGGTGTTTGAGGTGTTCCCCGGGCCGTCACGTGACTGTTACATGATTTTAGCCTCCGGTGGCCTATTTTGAAGCTTAAGTGTGAATAAGTGCATTTTTGGACTTAGTTTTCAAACGGGGAATCTCGTGCTACTTCCGTAAGTTTGCACAAGTCACATTGGTCCCTCCCGAGGTGTTTGAGGTGTTTCCCAGGCCATCTCGTGCCTGTTGCACGATTTTGGCCCCCCGAAGGCCTATCTTTAAGCTTAAGTGTGAAAAAGTACATTTTTGGACATAGTTTTCAAACCGGGAGTCCCGTGCTAGTTCTGTAAGTTTCCACAACTCACATTGGTCCATCCCGAGGTGTTTTAGGTGTTTCCCGGGCCGTCTCATGGCTGTTACATGATTTTGGCCACCGAAGGCCTATTTTCAAGCTTAAGTGTGAAAAAGTGCATTTTTGGACTTAGTTTTCAAACCGGGAGTCCCGTGCTAGTTCCGTAAGTTTGCACAACTCACATTTGTTTATCCCAAGGTGTTTGAGGTGTTTCCCGAGCCGTCTCGTGGCTGTTGCACGATTTTGGCCCCCGAAGGCCTATTTTTGAAGCTTAAGTGTGGAAAAGTGCATTTTTGGACTTAGTTTTCAAACCGGGAGTCACGTGCTAGTTCCGTAAATTTCCACAACTCACATTGGTCCATCCCGAGGTGTTTGAGGTGTTTCCCGAGCCGTCTCGTGGCTGTTGCACGATTTTGGCCCCCGAAGGCCTATTTTCAAGCTTTAGTGTAAAAAATTACATTTTGGGACTTAGTTTTCAAACCGGGAGTCTCGTGCTAGTTCCGTTAGTTTCCACAACTCACATTGGTCTCTGCCGAGGTGTTTGAGGTGTTCCCCGGGCCGTCACGTGACTGTTGCATGATTTTAGCCTCCGGTGGCCTATTTTGAAGCTTAAGTGTGAATAAGTGCAATTTTGGACTTAGTTTTCAAACCGGGAGTCCCGTGCTAGTTCCGTAAGTTTCCGTAACTCACATTGGTCCATCCCGAGGTGTTTGAGGTGTTTCCCGGGCCATCTCATGGCTGTTGTATGATTTTGGCCCCCAAAGGCCTATTTCAAACTTAAGTGTGAAAAAGTGCATTTTTGGACTTAGTTTTCAAACCGGGAGTCCCATGCTAGTTCCGTAAATTTCCACAACTCACATTGGTCCATCTCGAGGTGTTTGAGCTGTTTCCCGGGCCGTCTCGTGGCTGTTGCACGATTTTGGCCCCCGAAGGCCTATTTTTGAAGCTTAAGTGTGGAAAAGTGCATTTTTGGACTTAGTTTTCAAACCGGGAGTCCCATGCTAGTTCCGTAAATTTCCACAACTCACATTGGTCCATCTCGAGGTGTTTGAGCTGTTTCCCGGGCCGTCTCGTGGCTGTTGCACGATTTTGGCCCCCGAAGGCCTATTTTTGAAGCTTAAGTGTGGAAAAGTGCATTTTTAGACTTAGTTTTCAAACCGGGAGTCACGTGCTAGTTCCGTAAATTTCCACAACTCACATTGGTCCATCCCGAGGTGTTTGAGGTGTTTCCCGGGCCGTCTCGTGGCTGTTGCACGATTTTGGCCCCCGAAGGCCTATTTTCAAGCTTTAGTGTAAAAAATTACATTTTGGGACTTAGTTTTCAAACCGGGAGTCTCGTGCTAGTTCCGTTAGTTTCCACAACTCACATTGGTCTCTGCTGAGGTGTTTGAGGTGTTCCCCGGGCCGTCACGTGACTGTTGCATGATTTTAGCCTCCGGTGGCCTATTTTGAAGCTTAAGTGTGAATAAGTGCATTTTTGGACTTAGTTTTCAAACGGGGAATCTCGTGCTACTTCCGTAAGTTTGCACAACTCACATTGGTCCCTCCCGAGATGTTTGAGGTGTTTCCCAGGCCATCTCGTGCCTGTTGCACGATTTTGGCCCCCGGAAGGCCTATCTTTAAGCTTAATTGTGAAAAAGTACATTTTTGGACATACTTTTCAAACCGGGAGTCCCGTGCTAGTTCTGTAAGTTTCCACAACTCACATTGGTCCATCCCGAGGTGTTTGAGGTGTTTCCCGGGCCGTCTCATGGCTGTTACATGATTTTGGCCACCGAAGGCCTATTTTCAAGCTTAAGTGTGAAAAAGTGCATTTTTGGACTTAGTTTTCAAACCGGGAGTCCCGTGCTAGTTCCGTGAGTTTGCACAACTCACATTTGTTTATCCCAAGGTGTTTGAGGTGTTTCCCGAGCCGTCTCGTGGCTGTTGCACGATTTTGGCCCCCGAAGGCCTATTTTTGAAGCTTAAGTGTGGAAAAGTGCATTTTTGGACTTAGTTTTCAAACCGGGAGTCACGTGCTAGTTCCGTAAATTTCCACAACTCACATTGGTCCATCCCGAGGTGTTTGAGGTGTTTCCCGAGCCGTCTCGTGGCTGTTGCACGATTTTGGCCCCCGAAGGCCTATTTTCAAGCTTTAGTGTAAAAAATTACATTTTGGGACTTAGTTTTCAAACCGGGAGTCTCGTGCTAGTTCCGTTAGTTTCCACAACTCACATTGGTCTCTGCCGAGGTGTTTGAGGTGTTCCCCGGACCGTCACGTAACTGTTGCATGATTTTAGCCTCTGGTGGCCTATTTTGAAGCTTAAGTGTGAATAAGTGCAATTTTGGACTTAGTTTTCAAACCGGGAGTCCCGTGCTAGTTCCGTAAGTTTCCGTAACTCACATTGGTCCATCCCGAGGTGTTTGAGGTGTTTCCTGGGCCATCTCATGGCTGTTGTATGATTTTGGCCCCCAAAGGCCTATTTCAAACTTAAGTGTGAAAAAGTGCATTTTTGGACTTAGTTTTCAAACCGGGAGTCCCATGCTAGTTCCGTAAATTTCCACAACTCACATTGGTCCATCTCGAGGTGTTTGAGCTGTTTCCCGGGCCGTCTCGTGGCTGTTGCACGATTTTGGCCCCCGAAGGCCTATTTTTGAAGCTTAAGTGTGGAAAAGTGCATTTTTGGACTTAGTTTTCAAACTGGGAGTCACGTGCTAGTTCCGTAAATTTTCACAACTCACATTGGTCTATCCCGAGGTGTTTGAGGTGTTTCCCGGGCCGTCTCATGGCTGTTGCACGATTTTGGCCCCCGAAGGCCTATTTTCAAGCTTAAGTGTAAAAAAATACATTTTTGGACTTAGTTTTCAAACCGGGAGTCCCGTGCTAGTTCCGTTAGTTTCCACAACTCACATTGGTCCCTCCCGAGGTGTTTGAGGTGTTCCCCAGGCCGTCATGTGACTGTTGCATAATTTTAGCCTCCGGTGCCCTATTTTGAAGCTTAAGTGTGAATAAGTGCAATTTTGGACTTAGTTTTTAGACCGGGAGTCTCGTGCTAGTTCCGTAAGTTTACACAACTTACATTGGTCCATCCTGAGGTGTTTGAAGTGTTCCCCAAGCCGTCTCCTGGCTGTTGCACGATTTTGGCCTCCAATGGCCTATTTTTGAAGTTTAAGTGTGAAAAAGTGCATTTTTGGTCTTAATTTTCAAACCAGGAATCTCGTGCTACTTCCGTAAGTTTCCACAACTCACATTGGTCCCTCCCGAGGTGTTTGAGGTGTTTCCCAGGCCGTCTCGTGCCTATTTCACGATTTTGGGCCCTCGAAGGCCTCTATCTTTAAGCTTAAGTGTGGAAAAAGTGCATTTTTGGACCTAGATTTCAAACCGGGAGTCCCGTGCTAGTTCCGTAAGTTTCTACAACTCACATTGGTCCGTCCCGAGGTGTTTGAGGTGTTTCCCGGGCCGTCTCGTGGCTGTTGCACGATTTTGGCCCCTGAAGGCCTATTTTCAAGCTTTAGTGTGGAAAAGTGCATTTTTGGACTTAGTTTTTAAACCGTGAGTCCCGTACTAGTTCCGTAAGTTTCTACAACTCACATTGGTCTATCCCGAGGTGTTTGAGATGTTTCCCAGGCTGTCTCGTAGCTGTTGCACGATTTTGGCCCCCGAGGCCTATTTTCAAGCTTAAGTGTGAAAAAGTGCATTTTTGGACTTAGTTTTCTAACCGAGAGTCCCGTGCTAGTTCCGTAAGTTTCCACGACTCACATTGGTCCGTCCCGAGGTGTTTGAGGTGTTTCCCGGGCCGTCTCGTGGCTGTTGCACGATTTTGGCCCCCGAAAGCCTATTTTCAAGCTTAAGTGTGGAAAAAGTGTATTTTTAGACTTAGTTTTCAAACCGGGAGTCCCGTGCTAGTTCCGTAAGTTTCTACAACTCACATTGGTCCGTCCCGAGGTGGTTGATGTGTTTCCCGAGTCGTCTTGTGGCTGTTGCACATTTTTTCGACTAGTTTCATGCCTACATGTTGGAATAGTTTTCGACTTAGTTTCATGCCTACATGTTGGAATAGTGCAAATGTCAAAGTAGTTTCCTAATTGGGAGCCACGTGCATATTTCAGTGTTTGTGATATTTCTCAAGCTTTTACGTGCATAGTTCACTATCTTAGTTGAAGAAGAAATTTCTACTAAATTAGCATAGAAACATAATATATTGAGTTAAGTTACGATCCTTATAGTATTGATTTATGTTATTTCTTATAATCAAATTTACAAATGACATAATTTCCATATGATTTATAAGTAATGATTAAGAGTACATAGATCATATGGAAATTATGTCATGAACCCAGATGCAAATCTATATTAAGTTTCTAATAAATCCAGATTCAAATGTTTTGTTAAATTAAGAACAACCAATCTCAATCTCTATATTTGAGTGCTCTATCATCTCTCTATTTCAGATATTGGTTAAATGACATGTTGGGTATGGACAACTAACCTTAACTGCAAATTTCTTCACAGTTTTGATCATAAATCAATCATCTTGTGTTAGGTAGAACAAACATCCACTCTTGCCAGGGGAGGACAGTTCCCTAAGGGCATCGCTTCCGCAAATAGCCAGCATGTAATTCACAGGATCTATTCCTAACATTTCCCTAAGATGTCTAAATATCCAACAATGCAATTATCACAATGATGTTGATGAAATAATGAGAGTTCAATCTTCCAAAATTTGGCAATCCAAAAAATAACTAAACCAAATCAATTTCAAATCAAAATCCGGGAAAAAAAACCTACAACATGCTTAGTTGAATTTCTTATAGAGTATATACCTAAACACCATGGGACAGTAGTCCTTCCATCTGAAGTCCACTGACTGGTGTGGCGGTGTGCATTTCGATCCTTCAGTTGGAAACCTAGTCCAGAACTTCTCCTTGGGATCAAAATCCGCTGGCTTAAGCGCCCGTGTAATGGACGCATTCTTCCCAACAAAGTATCTACAAATCAATAAGAATTTCACAAAACACAAAACCAACCAACAAAAACCCAATACCCAAATAACGTCAACAGATGCAACAGATGAAAAAGCAAAAGCAAAAGAATCCAATCCAATAATGAACCTGATACCCAGTTGGAGATTAAGCATCAATTCATAATTCTTATGTCCCTCGGATATCATCTGCCCTTGTTTCTTGACATCAAAGCCTTCATACCAACAAGGACTCTTCCTCTACTGCCCAGCAGGAGCTCCTCCACAAGAAGACTCACTCCCAACCCCAACCCCAACCCCATCTCTTCCTGGACGGCGGCAACACGAAACACGGCTGCTCAGGCTGCCGATTATGCAAATTATCACTCCAAATCCCAGTATAAGAACTCCCATCAGGCCAAGCAAAAACCCCATTTCCTTTAGGAACACCATCTTCCCAATTCCCTTCATATCGATTCCCATTAGCCCAAATCAAAACCCCCTTACCCAGATTCAAACTTATAGTATTGAGTATATATAAACTTAATATGATAATCTGCTCCTTTTAAATAGATTTCTAATTACTCTTCTATATTGATAATCTACTCCTAATAGATTTCTAATTTCTTTAAAAACTATATTAAACTTAATATATAAAAAATTAAAGCATCAATTGCCTATCTATTGATAATCCAGCAGGCACATCATTGTTTGTACCTAGGAGAAATCCAATTCAAAACAGATTTCCATTAGGTTTTTTTTTTTTTATTTTGGGTTTCCAATTGGAACATCGAATTTGTATACAGAGCATTATACAGAGCATATTTTATATGTATATGGAGCATATTTCATATGTATACAGAGCATATACATTAGAAAAATACATCAGAGGGAGCATCGAGAGAGAGAGAGAGAGAGACTAACAGCGATGGTGTTCTCCGATCGGCACAGCAGCGGCGGTAAGGAAAGGAGGGGCTAACGATCGGCAGCAAGGGTAGGAGAAACCAACGGCGCTGTCGGCGGTGGGTTGATGCAGTGGTAGCAGCGGCGGTGAGGGAAATAGGTTTGAACCGAGTATAACGTGTGTGTGTGTGTGTGTGTGTGTGTGTGTGTGTGTGTGAGAAATAGGTTTGAACCGAGAAACTATTGTGTGTGTTTGAGGCGCCAAAACTTTTTATTTCCCTCCTAAAATATTTAGTGACTAAATTATTTATTGGTGACAAAATTATTTCTTCACCAAAGATAGAAATATTGGCCACAAAAATCGTTTTGTCACTAAATGATATTAAAATATTAAAAATTATTGGTGACAAAAATATATTCGTCATTAATAATTTTATAATTGGTGACCAATTTTTTCGTCACTAAAAGTCTCAAAATTTTGGCACCCTCCGAAAATATTAGCGGGAAGATATTTGGTGACAAAAAAAATATAAATAATGACGAAAAATAATTTCGTCACCTATTTTTTTTATTGTGATTTATATTGGTGACGAAATTTTATTTTTGTCTCCAAAAATGGTACATTTGGAGGCGAAATATGATTTTCGTCATTAAAAGATACGTATTTCGTGACAAAAATTTTTTTCGTCATTAGTTTTCGTCTCTAAAGACTATTTTTGTTGTAGTGGGCCTCTTTCCTTCGCATGAAGTAACCCTTCCCTCGCAATTCCCCCCGTGCCTGGCCTTCCAGGTATGTTTCTATCCGTCACCTAATTTATCTAACACTTTCCATCGAAATAAAAAATAAGAAAAAGGCACACTTTCCGTCGCTATGGCACTCTTTTCAGTTAGGCCTCTTTCCCTCGCTTGAAGTTACCCTTCCCTCGCAATTCCCCCTCTCCCTCGCCTTCCATGTATGTTTATATCAGTCGCCTAATTTTCGTAACAATTTCCATCAAAAAAAAAAGAAAAAGAAAAAGAAAGCCCTCGTTCCCTTGCTAAGGCCCAATTTTGAGTTAGACCTATTTCCCTCGTATGAAGTAACCCTTGCCTCGCAATCCCTCACCTTCCAGGTATGTTTCTATCCCTCGCCTAATTTTCTAACCATTTTTATCGAAATACAAAAAAAAAAAAAAAAATCCCTCCTCTCGACGTTAAGGCACTATTTTGAGAAAGGCCTCTTTCCCTCCCGTGAAGTAACCCTTCCCTCGTAATTCCCCTATCCCTCGCTTTCTAGGTATGTTTCTATCCCTTGCCTGATTTCTAACCCTGTCGAAAAAAAAAAAAAAAAACTCTTCCCCCCCCAAAGGCACTATTTTGAGTTAACCCTTCCATCGCAATTCCCCACTCCCTCACCTTCCAAGTATATTTCTATCCCTCTCCTAATTTTCTAACCCTTTCCATCGAAATACAAAAAAAAAAAAAAAAAAGAATAGAAAGCCCCCTCTTCTCCTAGCTAAGGGACTATTTTGAGTTAGCCCTCTTTCCCTCGCATAAAGTAACCCTTCCCTCGCAATTCCCCCTCTCCCTCGCCTTCCAGGTATGTTTCTATCTGTCGCCTAATTTTTCCATTCGGAAAAAAAAAGCCCTCTTTCCCACGCTAAGGCACTATTTTGAGTTAGGCTTCTTTCCCTCGCATGAAGTAACCCTTCCCTCACAATTTCCCCTCTCACTCGCCTTCCAGGTATGTTTCTATTTCTCGCCTAATTTTTCCAACCCTTTCAATCGAAAAAAAAGGCCATCCTTCCCTCGCTAAGGAACTATTTTGACTCAGGCCTCTTTCCCTCACATGACGTAACAATTCCCTCCCAATTCCCCTCTCGCTCGCCTTCCAGGTATGTTTCTATCCCTCACCTAATATTTTAACCCTTTGCATTGAAATGAAAAAAAAAAAAGAAAAAAGAAAAAAATGAAAAAAAAACCCCTCTTCTCCTCGCTAAGGCACTATTTTGAGTTAGGCTCTTTGTCTCACATGAAGTAACCCTTCCTCGCAATTCCCCCTCTCATTCTCCTTCCAGGTATGTTTCTATCTGTCGCCTAATTTTGTTAACACTTTCCATCGAAGAAAAAAAAAAAAAAAGCCCTTTTACCTTGCTAAGGCACTATTTTGAGTTAGGCCTCTTTCTCTCGCATCAAGTAACCCTTCCCTCGCAATTGCCCCTCTTCCTTACCATCCTGGTATGTTTTTATCCCTTTCCTAATTTTTCTAACCCTTCCATCGAAAAGAAAAAGATGCCCTCTTTCCCTCGCAAAGGCACTATTTTGAGTTAGGCCTCTTTCCCTAGCATGAAGTAACACTTGCCTCGCAATTCCACTATCCTTCGCCTTCCAGGTATGTTTCTATCCCTTACCTATTTTTCTAACCCTTTTCATCGAAATAAAAAATAAAAAAATAAAAAGAAGAAAAAGAAGAAGAAGAAGAAGCACGCTCCCCCTCGCTAAGGCATTATTTTGAGATAGGCCTCTTTCTCTCGCATGAAGTAACCCTTCCTTCACAATTCGCCTCTCCCTCGCCTTCCTGGTATATTTCTATCCGTCGCCTAATTTTTCAAACACTTTCCATCAAAAAAAAAAAAACAAAAAAAAAAGAAACCCTCTTTCCCTCACTAAGGCACTATTTCGAGTTAGGCCTCTTTTCCTTGCATGAAGTGACTCTTCCCTCACAATTTCCCCATTCCCTCGACTTCCTCGTATGTTTTTATCCCTTGCCTAAGGCACTATTTTGTGTTAGGCTTGCTTCCCTCGCATGAATTAACCCTTCACTCGCAATTCCCCCGCTTCCTCGCCTTCCAGGTATGTTTTTATTCGTCGCCTAATTTTTCTAACAGTTTCAATCGAAGAAAAAAAAAAAAAAAACCCATCTTTCCCTCGCTAAGGCACTATTTTGAGTTAGGCCTCTTTCCATCGCATAAAGTAACCCTTCCTTCACAATTCCCCTCTCCCTCGCCTTCCAGGTTTTTTTCTATCCCTCACTTAGTTTTTTAACCCTTTCCCAAAAAAAAAAAAAAAAAAAAAACCCTCTTCCCCCGTTAAAGCACTATTTTGAGTTCACCCTTCCTTCTCAATTCCCCTCTCCCTCACCTCCCAGTTATGTTTCTATCCCTCCCCTATATTTCTAACCCTTTCCATCGAAATACCAAAAAAAAAAAAAAAAAGCCCTCTTCCCCTCGTTAAGGCACAATTTTGAGTTAGGCCTCTTTCCCTCGCATGAAGTAAATCTTCCCTCGTAATACCTTTTCCCTCTCGCCTTCCAGGTATGTTTCTATTCGTTGCCTAATTTTTCTAACACTTTTCCCCTAAAAAAAAAAAAAGAAGGGAAATCCCTCTTTCCCTCGCTACGGCACTATTTTGAGTTAGGCCTCGATCCCTCGCATGAAGTAACCATTCCCTCGTAATTCCCCCGCTCCCTAGCCCTCCAGGTATGTTTCTATCCCTTGCCTATTTTATCTAACCCTTTCCGTCGAAAAAAAACAAAAAAAAAGCCCTGTTTCCCTCGCTAAGGAACTATTTTGACGTAGGCCACTTCCCCTCACATGAAGCAACCCTTCCCTCGCAATTTCCCTCTCCCTCGCCTTCCATGAATGTTTCTATCCCTTGCCTAATTTTGTAGCCCTTTCCATAGAAATACAAAAAAAAAAAACCCTTTTCCCCCTCTAAGGCACTATTTTTAGTTACGCTCTTTCCCTCACTATGAAGTAACCCTTCCCTCGCGATTCCCCCTCACCCTCGCCTTCCAGGTATGTTTCTATCAATTCCCTAATTTTTCGAACACTTCCATCAATAAAAAAGAAAAACAAATGCCCTATTTCCCTCGCTAAGGCAGTATTTTGAGTTAGTCCTCTTTCCCTCGCATGAAGTAACCATTCCCTCGCAATTCCCCATCTCTCTCGCCTTCCAGTTATGTTTTTATCCCACACCTAATTTTTCAAACCCTTTCCATCGAAAAAAAAAAATGCCCTCTTTCCCTCACTAAGTAACTATTTTGAGTAAGGGCTCTTTCCCTCGCATGAAGTAACCCCTTCCCTTGCAATGGCCCTATCCTTCGCCTTCCAGGTATGTTTCTAACCCTTGCCTAATTTTCTAACCCTTTTCATTGAAATACCGAAAAAGAAAAGAAATGAAAAGAAAGCCCTCTTGCCCTTGCTAACGCACTATTTTGGCATAGGCCTCTTTCCCTCGCATGAAATAACCCTTCCCCCGCAATTCCCCTTATCCCTCGCCTTCCAGATATGTTTCTATCCCTCGCTTAATTTCTAACCCTTTCCAAAAAACAAAAAAAAAAGAAAAAAAAAAAGCCCGGGTCCCCCTACTAAGGCACTATTTTGAGTTAACCCTTCCCTCGCAATTCCACTCTCCCTCGCCTTCTAGGTATGTTCTATCCCTCGCCTAATTTTCTAACCGTTTTCATCAAAATAGAAAAAAAAAAAAAGCCCTCTTCCCCTCGCTATGGCTCTATTCTGAGTTAGCCTATTTCCCTAGCATAAAGTAACCCTTCCCTCTCAATCCCCCCTCTCCCTCGCCTTCCATGTATGTTTCTATCCGTCGCCTAATTTTTCTAACACTTTCCACCGAAAAAAGAAAAAAAAGCCATCTTTTCCTCGCCAAGGCATTATTTTGAGTTAGGCCTCTTTCCCTCGCATGAAGTAACCCTTCCTCGCAATTCCCCCTCTCCCTCGCCTGCCAGGTATGTTTCTATCCCTTACCTAATTTTTCTAACCCTTTCCGTTGAAAAAAAAAATCCCTCTTTCCCTCGCTAAGGAACTATTTTCAGTCAAGTCTCTTTCCCTCGCATGAAGTAACCCTTCCCTCGCAATACCCCTCTTCCTCACCTTCTAGGTATGTTTCTATCCCTCGCCTAATTTTCTAAACCTTTTTATCAAAATACAAAAAAATAGAAAAGAAATAAAATAAAGCCCTCTTTCCCTCGCTAAGGCACTATTTTGAGTTAGGCCACTTTCCCTCGCATGAAGTAACCTTTCCCTTGTAATTCCCCCTCTCCCAGGCCTTCCAGGTATGTTTCTATCCGTCGCCTAATTTTTCTAACACTGTCCATGGAAAAAAAAAAAAAACAAAAGCCCCATTTCCCTCGGTAAGGCACTATTTTGAGTTAGACCTCTTTCCCTAGCATGAAGTAACCCTTCACTCGCAATTCTCCCCTCCCTTGCCTTCCAGCTATGTTTCTCTCTTTCGCCTAATTTTCTAACCCGTTCCATCGAAATACAAAATAAAAATAATAAGAAAAAGCCTTCTTCCCCGCGTTAAGGCACTATTTTCAGTTAGGCCTCTTTCCCTCACATGAAGTATCCCTTCCCTCACAATTCCCTTTCTCCCTTGCCTTTCTGATATGTTTTTATCCCTCACCTAATTTTTCTAGCCCTTTTCATCGGGAAAAAAAAAACGCCCTCTTTCCCTCGCAAATAAACTATTTTGAGTTAAATACACAAAAAAAATAAGAAAAAGAAAAAAAAAGAGAGAAAGAAAGGCCCTCTTCTCTTCGCTAAGGCACTATTTTGCAGTAGGCCTCTTTCCCTCGCATGAAGTAACCCTTCCCACGCAATTCCCCTCCGCCTCGCTTTCCAAGTTTGTTTCTATCCCTCGCTTAATTTTCTAACCCTTCCCCCCCCCCCAAAAAAAAAGCCATCTTCTCCCCATTAAGGCACTATTTTGAATTATCTCTTCCCTCGCAATTCGCCTCTCACTCGCCTTCCTGGTATGTTTCAATCCCACACCTAATTTTCTAGCCCTTTCTATCGAAATACAAAAAAAAAAAAAAAAGAACCCTCTTCCCCTCTCCAAGGCACTATTTTGAGTTAGGCCTCGTTCCCCCGTATGAAGTAACCCTTCCCTTGCAATTCCCCTCTCCCTCGCCTTCCAGGTATGTTTCTATCCCTCACCTAATTTTCTTACCCTTTCCATCGAAATACAAAAAAAAAAAAAAAAAAAAGCCCCCTTCCCTTGGCTAAGGCACAATTTTGAGTTAGGCCTCTTTTCTTCGCATGAAGTAACCTTTCCCTCACAATATCCCCTCTCCCTCGCCATCTAGGTATGTTTTTATCCCTTGCCTAATTTTCTAACCCTTTTCATCAAAATACAAAAAAAAAAAAAAAAAAAAAAAACTCGCTTCCCTTCGCTAAGGCACTATTTCATATAGGCCTCTTTCCCTAGCATGAAGTAAACCTTCCCTTGCAATTTCCCTCTCTGTTGCCTTCCAAGTATGTTTCTATCCCTCGACTAATTTTCTAACCCTTTGCAAAAAAAAAAAAAAAAAAAGCAAAACAAAAGAAGCCCTCTTCCCCTTCTACATCACTATTTTCAGTTAGGCCTCTTTCCCTCGCATGAAGCAACCCTTCCATCGCGATTCCCATCTCCCTTGTTTTACACGAATGTTTCTATCCCACGCCTAATTATCTAACACTTTCCATTGAAATACAAAAAAATAAAAAATAAAAAAAAACACTCTTCCCCTTGCGCAGGCAGAATTTTGAGTTAGGTCTCCTTCCCTCGCATGAAGTAACACTTCCCCGCAATTCCCCTCTCCCTCGCCTTCCAAGTATGCTTCTATCTCTCGCCTTATTTTTCTGACCCTTTCCATCGAAAAATGGGGAAAAAAAGCCCTCATCCCTCGCAAATGCACTATTTTGAGAAAGGCCTCTTTCCCTCGCATGAAGCAACCCTTCCCTCGCAAATTCCCTTTCCCTCGCCTTCCAAGTATGTTTTATTCCTCGCCTAATTTTCTAACCCTTTCTAAAAAAAAAAAAATGCCCACTTCCCCCACTAAGGCACTATTTTGAGTTAGGCCTCTTTCCCTCGCATGAAGTAACCCTTCCCTCGCAATTCCCTTTCCTAACTTTATAACCTTTTCCATCGAAATACAAAAAAAAAAAAAAAAAAAAAAGCCCTCTTCCCCTCGCTAAGGCACTATTTTGAGTTAGGCTTCTTTCCCTCGCATGAAGTAACCCTTCCCTCGCTATTCCCCCTCTCCCTCACCCTCCAGGTACGTTTCTATCCCTAGCCTAATTTTTCTAACCTTTTCCAAAAAAAAAAAAAAAAAAGCCCTCTTTTCCTTGCTAAGGCACTATTTTGAGTTAGGTTTCTTTCCCTCGCATAAAGTAACCATTCCCTCTCAATTTCCCTATCCCTCGCCTTCCAGGTATGTTTCTATCCCTTACCTAATTTTCTAAGCCTTTTTATCGAAATACAGAAGAAAAAAAAAATACAGCCCTATTCCCCTCGCCATGGCACAATTTTGAGATAGGCCTCTTTCTTTCGCATGAAGTAACCCTTCCCTCGCAATTCCCCCTCTCCCTAGCTTTCCAAGTATGTTTCTATCCCTCGCCTAATTTTTCTATAAACTTTTTATCGGAAAAAAAAAGAGCCCTCTATCCCTCGTTAAGGCACTATTTTGAGTTAGGCCTCTTTCCCTCCCATGAAGTAACCCTTCCCTCGCAATTCCGCTATCCCTCGCCTTCCTGATATGTTTCTATTTCTTGCCTAATTTTCTAACCCTTTTAAACGAAATACAAAAAATAAAAATAAATAAAAAAACAAAAGAAAAGAAAAAGCCCTTTTCCCCTCGCTAAGGCACTATTTTGAGTTAGGCCTCTTTCCCTGACATGAAGTAACCCTTCCTCGCAATTCCCCCTCTCCCTCGCCTTCCAGGTATGTTTCTATCCCTCGCTCAATTTTCTAAACGGTTTCATCGAAATACAAAAAATAAATAAATAAATAAATAAAGCCCTATTCGCCTCACTAAGGCACTATTTTGAGTTTGGCCTCTTTCTCTTGCAGGAAGTAACCGTTCCCTCCCAATTCCCTTTTCCCTCGCCTTCCAGGTTTGTTTCTATCCCTTCCCTAATTTTCTAACCCTTTTCATCAAAATACAAAAAAAATAAAAAAATAAAAAAAAATACCTTTTCCCCTCGCTAAAGCACTATTTTGAGATAGGCCTCTTTTCCTCGTATAAAGTAACCCTCCCTCGCAAATCCCTTTTCCCTCGGCTTCCAAGTTTGTTTCTATCCCTCACCTAATATTCTAACCCTTTCCAAAAAAAAAAAAAAAAAAAAAAAAGCCCTCTTCCCCTACTATGGCACTATTTTCAGTTAGGCCTCTTTCCCTCGCATGAAGTAGCCCTTCCCTCGCAATTCCCCCCGCTATGGCACAATTTTGAGATAGGCCTCTTTCCCTCGCATGAAGTAACCATTCCCTCACAATTCCACTCTCCCTCACCTTCCAAATATGTTTCTATCCCTTGACCAATTTTCCAACCCTATCCAAAAATTTAAAAAAAAAAAGCCCAGTTCCCCCCACTAACGCACTATTTTGAGTTAGGCCACTTTACCTCGCAATTCCCATCTCCCTCGCCTTCCAGGTATCCTTCTATCCCTTGCCTAATTTTCAAACCCTTTCCATCGAAATACAAAAAAATTAAAAAAAAAATAAAAGTAAAGGAAAAAATTCCCTCTTCCCCTCGCTACGACACTATTTTGAGTTAGGCCTCTTTCCCTTGCATAAAGTTACCCTTCCCTCGCAATTCCCCATCTCCCTCGCCTTCTAGGCATGTTTCTATCCATCGCCTAATTTTTCTAACCCTTTCCATAAAAAAAAAAAAAGCGCCCTTTCTTTCGCGAAGGCACTATTTTGTGTTAGGCCTCTTTTCCTCGCATGAAGTAACCCTTCCCTTGTAATTCCCACTCTCCCTCGCCTTCCAAGTATGTTTCTATTCCTCGCCTAATTTTTCTAACCCTTCCCATGTAAAAAAAAAATTTAAAAAAAAACCTCTTTCACTCCCTGATGCAGTATTTTGAGTTAGGCCTCTTTCTCACGCATGAAGTAACCATTCCCTTGCAATTCTCGTATCCCTCGCCTTCTACGTATGTTTCTATCCTTTGCCTAATTTTCTAACCCTTTTCATTCAAATAAAAAAAAATAATAATAATAATAAAGCACTCTTCCCCTCGCTAAGGAACTATTTTGAGTTACGCTCTTTCCTTCGCATGAGGTAACCCTTGCCTCGCAATTCCCCCTCTCCCTCACCTTCTAGGTATGTTTCTATCTGTCACCTAATTTTTCCTACCCTTTCGATCGAAAAAAATAAATAAATAAACCCCTATTTCCCTCGCCAAGTCACTATTTTGAGTTAAGCCTCTTTTCCTCGCATGAAGTCACCCTTCCCTCGCAATTCCCTTCTCCCTCGCCATCCATGAATGTTTCTATCCCTCGCCTAATTTTCTAAACCTTTTCCAAAAAAAAAAAAAACATGCCCTTTTCCCCCGCTAACGCACTATTTTGAGTTAGACCACTTTTCCTCGCATGAAATAACCCTTCCCTCGCAATTCCCCTCTCCCTCGCCTTCCAGTATGTTTCTATCCCTCACCTAATTTTCTTACCCTTTCCATCGAAATACAAAAAAAAAAAGAAAAAGAAAAGAAAAAATGCGTTATTCCCCTCGCTAAGGCACAATTTTGAGTTAGGCCTCTTTCCCTCGCGTGAAGTAAACCTTCCCTCGCAATTCTCCTTCTCCCTCGCCTTCCAGGCATGTTTCTATCCCTTGCCTAATTTACTAACCCTTTTTATCGAAATACAGAAAAAAAAAAAACAGCCCCCTTCCCCTTGCTATGGCACTATTTTGAGATAGGCGTCTTTCCCTCGCATGAAGTAACCCTTCCCTTGCAATTCCCCCTCTCCCTCGCTTTCCTGGTATGTTTCTATCCATCGCCTAATGTTTCTATAAACTTTCTATCAAAAAAAAAAAGGCCCTCTATCACCCGTCAAGGCACTATTTTGAGTTTGGCCTCTTTCCCTCGCATAAAGTAACCCTTCCCTCGCAATTCCCCAATCCCTCACCTTTCAGGTTTGTTTCTATCCCTTGCATAATTTTCTAACCACTTTCATCGAAATACAAAAAAGAAAAAATAGAAAAAAAAGCCCTCTTCCCCTTGCTAAGGCACTATTTTCAGATAGGCCTCTTTCCCTCGCATGAAGTAACCTTCCCCTTGCAATTCCCCTCTCCCTCGCCTTCCACGTATGTTTCTATCTCTCGCCTAATTTTCTAACACTTTCCAAAAAAAAAAAAAATGCCCACTTCCCCTCGCTATGGAACTATTTTGAGTTAGGCCTCTTTCCCCCGCATGATGTAACCCTTCCCTCGAAATTCCCCTCTCTCTCGCCTTCCAGGTATGTTTCTATCCCACACCTAATTTTCTAACCCATTCCCTCGAAATACAAAAAAAAAAAAAAAGCACTCTATCCCACGCTAAGGCGCTATTTTGGGTTAGGCCTCTTTTCCTCGCATGAAGTAACCCTTCCATTGCAATTCCCCCTCTCCGTCGCTTTCCAGGTATGTTTCTATCTCTCGCCTAATTTTTCTAACACTTTCCATCGGAAAAAAAAAAGAAGAAGCCCTCTTTCCCTCGCAAAGGTACTATTTTGAGTTATACCTCTTTCCCTCGCATGAAGTAACCCTTCCCTCGCAATTCTCGTATCCCTCGCCTGCCAGGTATGTTTCTATCCCTTGCTTAATTTTATAACCCTTTTCGTTGAAATACAAAAAAAAAAAAAAAACAAACAAACAAACAGCCCTCTTTCCCTCGCTAAGCCACTATTTTGAGGTTGGCCTCTTTCCCTCACCTAAAGTAACCCTTTCCTCGCAATTCCCCATATTCCTAGCCTTCCAGGTATGTTTCTATCCGTTGCCTACTTTTTATAACTCTTTCCATCGAAAAAAAAAACCCTCTTTCCCTCTTTAACGCACTATTTTTTTTTAGGCCTCTTTCCCTCGCATGAAGTAGCCTTTCCCTCGAAATTACCCATCTCCCTCACCATCCAAGTATGTTTCTATCCCTCGCCTAATTTTTCTAACCCTTTCCACGGAAGAAAAACAAAAAAAAAAAGCCTTATTTCCCTCGCTAAGGCACTATTTTGAGTTAGGCTTCTTTCCCTCGCATGAAGTAAACCTTCCCCTCCCCCTCGCCTTCCAAGTATGCTTCTATCCCTCGCCTAATTTTTCTAACCCTTTCCATCGGGAAAAAGAAAAAAACCCCTTTTCCCCTCGCTAAGGCACTATTTTGAGTTAGGCCTCTTTCCCTGACATGAAGTAACCCTTCCCTCGCAATTCCTCCTCTCCCTCGCCTTCCAGGTATGTTTCTATCCCTCACAAAATTTTCTAACCCGTTTCATCAAAATACAAAAAAATAAAAATAAATAAATAACTAGAAAAAGAGCCCTCTTTGCCTCGCTAAGACACTATTTTGAGTTTGGCCTCTTTCTCTCGCATGAAGTAACCTTCCCCCGCAATTCCCTTATCCTTCGCCTTCCAGGAATGTTTCTATCTCTTCCCTAATTTTCTAACCCTTTTCGTCAAAATACAAAAAAAATAAAAAAATACTTCTTCCCCTCGCTAAGGCACTATTTTGAGATAGGCCTCTTATCCTCGCATGAAGTAACCCTTCCCTCGCAAATCTCCTTTCCCTCACCTTCCAATTATGTTTCTATCCCTCGCCAAATATTCTAACCCTTTCCCTAAAAAAAAAAAAAAAAGAAAAAGAAAAAAAAAAGCCCTCTTCCCCAGCTATGGCACTATTTTCAGTTTGGCCTCTTTCCCTCGCATGAAGTAACTCTTCCCTTGCAATTCCCCGCACTAAGGCATTATTTTGAGATAGGGCTCTGCCCCTCACATGAAGTAACCCTTCCCTCACAATTCCCCTCTCGGTCACCTTCCAAGTATGTTTCTATCACTCGACCAATTTTCCAACCCTATTGTAGACACGCCCCTGGGCCCCATGCAACAGTTCGGACTCGATTTGTGTGCCGGTTCTTAATCTAATCTCACAATGCACAACGTGAGATTGATAAATCACCAAAGAGTCCAAATCCGGTAAATCATTTTGAAAAACAGATTTTTTTAGAAAGAAATGCCAAACATGCACTGCTTTGCCAGATACAGAGTCGCCACCTAAATATTTTATTTTAGGAGAATTTAGAAAACCCTGACTTGTTGCCTAAGGCCACGTGTCCATCATCACCAAAGTTGTCTTGGCTCGAGAACTTGGGTACGATTGGGGAAGGTCAGCTATGAGCACCCCCGCTTGCCCGATCCGAAGATCGGCCTCTACTAACCATGATATCTAGTTTTGAAAACGTTATGTGTTCTTAATCTGATTATTAGCCTAATCTTACTATGTGATGCGCACAACACAAAAGTATAGACTAGATCGCCTAATTTGGAACAAAGCATCGCATATCCGTTTGGTTGAAAAATAATTTGAAATTTGCTACTCGCAAGTAGGCTAAAACACGGATTTCAATGAGTTGTTCCAACTCAAACAATCCAACCTTCACCCACAGGCATTCAAGCAGTTTATGTCACATAAGCATATAGCCACATGGTAAGCATGCTGTCATGTTTAACATTCACACTCATGCGAGATGCTAAAGCATAAAAACACTCACAGTGTACTCCAAGCCAAAATAAGAAACTAGTTAGTAATCATGCATGATCCTAGTTCATGTTAAAGTGGCTAATGCATCGCATACAAAATGTCACTAGAATAGGCTCGGCTAATCTATGGATGGCATGTGAAATGCGACAGATAGCATATATTCAAGTCAGATTTGAAATACTATGCAGTTAGCATGATGCGCCAAGCCCGGTGCATGCAATACCGATAAATGATGCATGCATGCATAGCATAAGGTATGCTAAATTGAATATACCCTAATACTAACCATCAAAAGCTGGTAAATAAAAGGGAGAAAGACGTGGGGTTGGAAGACATATACACACTCACGCATGCTTATTACACAATTGCCCTCGCTCAGAGGGTCCGAAAGAATAATACAAATTAATTAACCTTCAAGCTAATTAATTAATTACAGACCAATTAACTAGTTAAGCAAATTAACTAAGCTAATAAAGCGATAAAATTGCTTCGGGAAGAGGGCCCAATGCACGTATGCTCGGCTCCGCTTGGAAACCCACTGCCATGCACAAGTTGCCTCTATTTTCACTATTTTCCTCCTCTGAAGACTGCACAAGTCCCAAGGTACACCCTCTGAACACTGGGAAATGCCACCGACCATGAGGAATGGTCACCGGCCAAAGGTAAGTGGTCATCAACCATCTATGAAGCCATCGGCCAGAAATGGATAGCTGGCCGGCACTGGAGATGGCCGACCGGCCATATCTTCCTGCAGGAACCTGTTTTGACAGCAGCAGAGGGCAAAACAAGGCATGGCCATGCATTTCAAAGCAATGTTTGTACCACCACACCCCTTATCATGTTTATGACTCAAAGGGTTATGGTACTCGATTCTCGGACCGCCAATCGCGCATTTCAATGCGTGATGGCTCAAGAAACCAAGTTGCGCATTTTGGTGTGGAATGAAATGCACATAAACAAACAATGGAGGCCCAACCTCTATCATAATCAATTCAAGAGGCAAGGAATGCATGCTTAGTGAAATACAACCTAGGCATCCAAGCTAACACATGCAACACGAGGATGCAAACAAGCATGCTAAGATGCAAATATGTAACAAGTATGCAAGTTAACAAGCATGCAAAGATGCAATGTGAACATGCAAACATGCAAGACATATAACATGTTAAGCAATCAAAACAAGAGGAAATGCATGCCAAATGCAATGTGATTCAAACATGCAACACATGCGATAGGCAAAGTATGTAACAACATGCAAGGCTAGCATGCAACAACACGCGAATGAGGGTCTTAGACTAGTTTGGGCAACTCTCAAATAACCCCAAAACAGTGGCCAAATGCTAAGGAAATAAAGGCCAAAATACACACAAACATGCATGCACACATGGTTCAAAACTTAAGCATCAAAGAGCAACTTTTAAGCACACTTAAAAGGGACAAATATGGACATATGGCATGCATACTAAGCTCTGAAAATCATGTTATAAAGGTGCCAAACCAAGTAAACAAGACAAGCCAAGCATGCAAAAATGTCCAAGACTCAAGGGGGGCTTAAACCAAAGTGTAGACGTCCCCGAACGTCCCGGGAGGGAAATCCCGTTTTGTTCATTTGAGGCTCACTACAGTTCAGGACTCAAAGTCACGGTCTTGTATCTAATCTCGCAGAGTACAATGCAAGACCGATGAATCGTTAAAGAGTCCAAATCCAGCAAATCGTGTTTGAAAACAGATTTTTTTTTAAAGAAGTGCCAAACATGGACTGCTTTGCGACATACAGAGTCGCCACCTAAATATTTTATTTTGGAAAAATTTAGGAAACCCTGACTCGTGCCTAAGGCCACGTGTCCGTCATCACCAAAGTTGCATCGGCTCAGGAACTTGGGTACGATTGGGGAAGGTCACTTCGTGAGCACCCCCGCTCGCCCGATCAAAGATCGGCCTCTACTAACCATGATATCGAGTTTTGAAAACATTATGCGTTCTTATTCCGATTATTAGCCTAGATTTACTATGTCATGCGCACAGCATACAAGTATAGACTGGATCGCCTGAGTTGGAACAAAACATCTCATGTTTGTTTATTTGAAAATGGTTTGATGGTGCTACTCGTAAGTAGGCTAAGACGTGGATTTGCCACCCTCGGGTGGGCTTAGAAAACAAGATGATTTGCTACTCTCAAGTGGGCTTAAAACTCACAGTCAATGCATTATTCCAACTCAGATAATCCAAGCTTCACCCACAGGCATTCAGGCAGGTATATCACATAAGCAGTTAGCCTCATGGTAAGCATGCTATCATGGCAGTCACTCACACACATGCAAGGATGCTAAAGCATAAACACTTACCGAGTACTCCGAGCCAAAACAGAAACTAGTTAGTAATCACATGCATGATCCTAGTTCATGTTAAGATGGCTAATGCAACATATGCAGGAATGCAACTACAATAGGCTCGACTGTTCTAAGATGGCATATGAGATGCTACAACTAACACGTATTCAACTTCAAATTGAAATACAATGCAGTTAGTATGATGCGCCGAGCCTGGTGTATGCAGGATATATGAATGATGCAAACATGCATAGCATAAGGATGCTAATTGAAACATGCCCTAATCTAACTATCGTAAGCTGGTAAATAAAAGGGAGAAAGACATGGGGTTGGAAGACATACATCACACACACGCACACTTATTACAATTGGCCCTCTCTCGGAGGGTCCGAATAAGTAATACAAGCCGCTTAATTAACTAACTAACAAGCTAATTAATTACAAGACCAAATGAATAACTAGCTACAACTAATTATTTACACAACTTTAATTAATTAACAAATTAACTAATAAACAACAAATGAAGAGCAACAAATGAAGATGCTCCAGCTCTATTCGAAGAAGGAACGTATGCATGCTTGCTTTGGTTCCTCGCCTCGGAACGCCTTCCGGTTGCTCTTTAGAGGCTCTATTTGCAGGGTGTCTTCCAGTGTTTGTTGCTGAAACTTACCAAAACACCGCTGGAGGGTTCACTAGTGGCCTGCCGGCCATGAAAGAGGCATTGCCGGCCAACAATAGGGCACTGCCGGCCACAAGTGTGCTGTGACACCAAGCTGCAACAAAGCACAAAATAGAGAAATTGGAGGGTCTCCCAAGGGTGTATATGCACTATGCCACCCCAAATCACCTCAAAACATCAAGGGAGAGGTATAGTCGAATCCACGACCATCAATCACGCATCCCGATACATGATGGCCAAAGATTCGACTTGTGCAAATCAATATGAAAATGAATGCACAAATACAACAAGTAAAGCCTAGAACTCTATCATGAATCATCAAGAGCTTCGGCGACCGAGAATTGAGACACGTTCCATCACTCGGAGTATGAAACATCCCCCGTTTCCCATGTTTGGACTAACCCTAAATCCAAACACAATGCAATATGCATGACATGCCCAAATGCAACTAGCATGCAATCCTAATGCAATGCGACCTAACCATGCAAACATGCAAGGATGAGACGCAACGTGCTACTAGCATACACAATGCTATAAACTATATGGCATACACAATGCGACTAGCAACCTAGCATACGCAATGCAATGGACTAAAATGGCATACACAATGCACGATGGGCTTACACCAATATGAGCGGACCTCAGCCACACTCAAATCAGTGGCCATATGATGGAAATGAGACAACCGAGACACATGCAAACATGCACGATGCAAGGGCGCGCGATGTGCCAGATAGCGCGAATGAAATGCAATTCAGTAAATACAAAGGGTGATAAACTCCAACCATGTTGGAATCATGGGAGGAGAAAAAAAAATAATCAGACGTGTATACAATGCAACCTGAGATAAATTCCAAACTCGCTGAAATCGTGTTAGAAAAGGACACTCAAACCACGCTGAAATCGTGAGAGGAGGTCTAAGACAACCCGCCCAGTCGTGTTCAAAACACAACCTGAGATAAATTCTAAACACACTGAAATCGTGTGAGGAAATGGGACACTCAAACCACGCTGAAATTGTGAGAGGAGATCCAAAACAACCCGTCCAGCCGTGTTCAAAACACAACCTGAGATAAATTCCAAACACGTTGAAATCGTGTAAGGAATGGGACACTCAAACCACGCTGAAATCATGAGAGGAGGTCCAAAATAACCTGCCCAGGCGCGTTTAAAACACAACCTAAGATAAATTCCAAACACGCTGAAATCGTGTGAGGAAAGGGGACACTCAAACCACACTGAAATCGTGAGAGGAGGTGCAAAACAACCTGCCCAGGCGTGTTCAAAACACAACCTGAGATAAATTCCAAACACATTGAAATCATGTAAGGAACGGGACACTCAAACCACGCTGAAAGTGTGAGAGGAGGTCCAAACAACCCGCCCTGGCGTGTTCAAAACACAACTTGAGACAAATTCCAAACACGCTGAAATCGTGTGAGGAACGAGACACTCAAACCACGCTGAAATCGTGAGAGGAGGTCCAAAACAACCCGCCCAGGCGTGTTCAAAACACAACCTGAGATAAATTCTAAACACGCTGAAATCGTGTAAGGAACGGGACAAAAGGAGAAACATAGGGACATATCCCTGTGTTCCCCGAAAGAAAGAGTGTGCATGACAATGCAACTGAACGTGCCTAACAATGCAAGTGCAAGAAATGTATGCTCCATGCAACATTACGATGCACATTATTTGCCAGGGTAAGAAGTGCATATTCTATGCAAGCAAGGTTAAAATGTGCTCTATGCAATGTTCATACTCTATGCAAAAGGATCAACGACGTACATCCAATGTAACGTGTATATTCTATGTGACAACAAGAATAAGTATAGTACAAGATGCATTTGTGCAATATATGTGACGATATGATACATGTTACAAGGAATGTAGAGCATGATGTCTAGGGAATGCAGCAAGCAAACAAAGTGGCGCTTTAGAAAGCACCTCATGGGGTGAGTGGCGATGAATCGCTCTACTCCGATAGGGATCTCCCCTTGTGTTCCCCGAACATTAACCTTCAACTCACAGTACAAAGGTTCTATAACGCTGACAAGGGGTAACTTCTGCATGTGGAAGCCACAAATGTCGTTTTCCTTCTCGATCATATTCACAACTTTCCCTCATTGTAAACATAGCCAAGATAACTCTGGTATGTAATGATACTCAAGGAGAGCATTTCTGATTGGCATTCTGGCTTGAAACAGTCAACACAGCATTCTGTTCACTTTGAACACAAAGCTCGTAGAGCACACTGCACATTCTAAACACACAGCTCATAACAGTACTCAGCTTACTCTGAACACTCGGCCCATAACACTGTACTTGGTTCATTCGGCACACCGCTCATACAGCACAATGTTCACTCTGAACACACAGCTCATTCTGAACACACTGGGACTTGCAGAGGTTGAAACAAAAACAGATGCTCCAAATTTTCTCTTTTTTCTTTTGCTTTGCAGTCTGGAACCTATGCAGCTTCAGATAGGTCCTGGTTTTACTGATCTGACATGACCTAGGTTAAACCCTGCGGTTTTATGAAAGAACAAAACCTGTTTTGCACAAATGTAGAGAATGGCACAGCACTCTGAACACAAACCAAGGCATTTTTGAAATTGAAAGATGAGTTTTTGATCGGGTATTGAGCCTACGACTGAACATAGCTCGGCACGACTCAACAACGGAAAGCAAAAGGTAAACAACTTAAACACAACGAGAAACACTCGAAACGACTCAAAACAAGAATCAAAATAAAACAAAACAACAGACACGATACTCAGACGTGTTACAAAGGCGAGAGACCTCTCAGTACGCAAGGAGCCAGTTCTTCCGGGTATTGTTTCCCACCCTTTCTCATTTGTAATTCTCACATCACTCGGCCCTTAGGCTCTGTTTTTCTAAAAAAACCCTTTCCTCACTTTTTCTCTCAACGCACACCTCTCTATTTTTTATTCTCTCATTTTTTTATCCCTCCCCTGGGTGGTTGATGAATAAACGAGAAATTGCGGGTTCTTGCCCCTAGCATTCTGCTAGATTCTTTTCCTTCTACGCACAGCTAGTGAATTCCTCCCATAGAGGGTTTGCGCTACAACTGGGTGTGTAGCCAATCTGCAGCTGACATCAGTTGATGATGCTTTGCTGGGGAGTTTGGACGTAGTCAAATCCGTCTAGATGAGGGAGTGGAATATCTAGATCCATTCTGATTCATGCTTCGCACTTGGCCTGACACCTCGCTGATCGGAGGGTGAGATAGCTTTCGGGATTTTGTTGTTGGCTTCAGTTGTGCCCTTTTCTGGCAAATAGAGTGCCCTTTCTAGCAAGTAAGTTGACTATGGAGAAAAGATAGAACACCTGACTCAACTATGCCCCTAGTTCATTATTTTGACCATTTTTTTGTTTTGGCTTTCTACCAAAACAATTTTGACCAACATGAGAGTTAGATTAACATACTTGTTCAATTTTCTGATTTAAAATCATGCAAGTCAGACTATGAGCACTGAAAATTTTCCTTTTTTGGGGTCCAAGAAATGGTTCGGTTTTGGAAAACAGAATAATTTTCGAGAGAAAATTAGTCAACCTTAGTAAAAATTCTCAAAAATTGTTTTTGCAAATGGCCACTACTCAACGAGCACGGAACCTACTCTTGAGATGCACAACCTCAGATCCATAACAATGGAAAATCACCCCTTGTCTGAAAGGCACTGTATGGTAATGGAAAATTGCCCCTTGCTTGATCGCGGCACATTGAATGGCAACGGAAAGTTGCCCCTTGTCTGAATGGCACCGCAGCGCATTGTATGGCAACGGAAAGTTGCCACTTGTTTGAATAGCACCGCAGTACACTGCAATCAGTCCTCATAGTGACGATCACAACCGAACTCTCGGATTTAGAGAAGACAAAGACGATCAAAACCATTGCATGGACATAATCGATTTGGAAGTGTTTATGGATGGATTTCAGAATGATGTTGCCTACGTATCCCAAATATGAGAATCAAGCCTGATGTAGTTCCAGTTTAAGGTACACTCGGGTATTAATCTCTCCTTTTGCGCTCTAACTTTTACCAAGGCCGCTGTTCCGGGTTTTATACCTTGTGAGCTTTGTTTTCCTTTTCTTTTTCATTTATTTTCTTCTTTTCTTTTCTTTCATCTTTTCCTTCTTCTTTTCTTTTCTTTTATTTTTTCTCTTTTTTTCTTTGCTCTAACTTTAGCCTGGGTCGTCCTTCCGGGTTTTCGGCCAAGCGAGCCTCTCAACGGTAAAAGTGTAGCTTTGTCCATGTCAAATGGTTTTGAGATCTCGAAGCCATCTGAATCCAGGAGACTGGATGTTGTTCGATGATGATGTAGGAGTCCTATCCAGTGAGGACTGAATTTGCCCCTAGTGTGGTGGATAGGAACTCGGTTGCGCTTCAGCAATGCTTTCTTTTTTCCTCTCTTCTGGGATTTGGCATTCTTGCCAGTCCTCGTTAGCTTGAGAAACATCCCAATTTTTGACTCTTCGAGCATATCTGACATTTTTTGCCCCTAGTTTGAGGGGTGCTTCTGATCCAGCTTTGCAAGCCTTCTTTGATAACATTTGATCTTCTTGATCTGACTTTCTTGCCTCCTGTTCGAGGGTTGCTCCAAACCTGGCCACACAGGTCTCACAAAATGATTGACCTTTGAACATTCCGAATTTAAGTCCAAGATTGGGAAGCAAAGAGGTTGAATCTCGAGGCTGAGAGCGATCCTAGGCTGCACAATCTCAAGAACGATTCCACACAAGTCTTCGCAAGACCACGCAAAACATTTTTTTGGAAATCTTTTAAGAAAGCGACTAATTGCTGGCGCTGAAGACAATGTAGAACCAATCTGGATCAGGCCAGGATCCTTCCCAGTGCTCACATTAACAAACATGATCGCATTCATTAAGGGCTTACCATGCCTCTCTTTCTCTCAATTGATCAAATTTTTGCAAATCCCGAGGAATTCCTTTCTCTTTGTTTTCACCACAGTGTTCAAAAAGTTTTGAAAAACTTAGGCCAATGCAATGATTTTAAGGCACAGAAAAGCTGGTGAAAAGCACTGCTGTTTTATTCAAACTTTTGGCACAACTAGCGCAAGGTAGACGCAAACACAAGAGTGTGAAAATTACTGCTATTTCATTCATATTTTCTGGTGTAACTGGTTCCATGGTAGAAACAAACTCAAAAGAAAAGGGCATAAAAGACAAATACAAAACAAGATAGTGATGTTCGAGGTAACACCTCCGAAATCACCCGACTCTAACAAAACAGGACTAACTCAATACAAGAAGACAGACCCAACTGACTCAGTACAAAAAGACTGACTCTATACAGCACGACAAGACTGACCCAATACCCAAGTCAGAAGCTACAAAAAACTAGCATTCGCAAATGCTCAAAATAGTGTGTGCCATACGTCATATCTGGAGTAAACTAAGCGCCGCCCACAGGTGGCTCATCCCCTGATCACATCACATTATCCTCCAGGTTCACTGATCCGGTGACAATAGACTTTGCTGAGCTTGGTAGGAGGATAACCTCGTTGTCAATCAAATCCTGTACTTCATGACAAAGACAGAAGCAATTGTCGGTGCTATGACCAGTTTGTTGATCGTATGCACAGTACTGGGCAACATCATGTGAGAGAGGGAGGTTATTCGGGAGAGGCCGAGGCTCAGGAGGTTTGAATTGACCTTTTTCAGCGAGGATCTGAAGAGCCTTGGACAAAGGCATATCGAGGGCGTGGAAGACCCTACGACCTCAGGGTAGATACTTCGAAGTTTGGGGATTTTTGCTGGACGCACTAGCAAAAGGGGTCGGCAGGCGCTGACTTGGCTTTCTGATCTTTCCCGGATGCAAAAATAAGGTTGGAAGGAGCGGTTCTGGCACGACGGTCCTTTTCCCGATTTTTCCCTTGGCTCGAACTTCTCTCAGTCAGAGTGGGGAAGATGTCATCCACAGTTTTAGCAACAACCGCGAGTACTTGCTGTTTATTCAGCCCCCCGGCTTTCAGAACCTCAACAACTTGCAGAAATTGTTTATAGGGGTCAGTGACTACCCCCATCTTGCTCGTACCACTTGCCTCAGCTTAGTGGAAGGTCTGGGTTGCTACTTCAGTGCGAAGCCCCGTTGTCGTCGACATGTCATTGTCGGAGCTTGAGACGACTTCAGGTTGGCTGAGCTCAATTACAATTCGCCCTAATAGCGGAGGCTCTTCCGACATGAAGTTCCTGGCACACGATGTGGTTGATGGCAGAACCGACATTCCGTAGTTTAGATCAGCCACAAATCTCTGAAGATCGTCGATCATTCCCATCAGCTCAAATGTGGTTCGTCGATCATTCCCATCAGCTCAAATGTGGTGGGCTCACGAGCTTGAAATAACTGGGGTTCCCAGATGGGATGTGCGGCAGGTGACCTAGGTGGGTGTTGCACTTCAACGTTGGTATCATCCTGCATGATGATGCCCTAGTTTAACGCAGCTGTAATAACCACAATTTCTTTTGAATTCTGTGTCATCACGAGTCCACTGAACTGAACGAAGGCGATGTGACTGGCGACTAACGGATCTGATGAATCGATGAGCCTTGATGGGCCTTTCTCTGCCTTGCCTCAGCAAAGGGAACACTGGTTGCCCTTGAATTGAATCTCTGACCTGACAAAGTCTATTAACACAAGTCCGGTGTACTCGGGGGATATTGGAGCCTTCTGAAGCTATGGTTCCAGGACTACCCCTAGCAAAAGAGAAAACAGACAGCATCTTATCCTGATTTCATCAGAACAAATACGAGCATAGCTGAATGACTGTATTCGACCACTGATCACTGTTCCCAAAATTACTGCCCCAAAACTGAATCTGATGCCCGCAGATATAACTGATTCTCAAAATATTGATGCCCGCGGACCTGATACCCAGACTTGCGAACTGATACGTGCATTCCTGTGGAGGCCAACTCTAAAGCACATAACAAACAAGTGAGACCCAAAACACCCCTACATTAGGGTAGGGTTTCCCTATCCTATTTTGTCAGCAGCTAGGGTTTCACTATGCACGCAGCAGTTTCAAACAACCTATAATCGGGTAAGCAACCCGTCCTAGCTTAGAATAGTCACTATGGATTCCGATATACACTAGGTCGAATGGTCAAAAGGGGTGCCCCGATAAAAACCAGGGTTTGTGTTCCCGTCGTGGCAGAGCCAGCAACCGGTCAGCCTTATGGCATGCTTCTCAAAGCAAGCCTCCGGCAAACCGTTTAGGAATAGCACACGGCAAACACGGTGTCCTAGGCACACCAATGCAAATGCAATGCAAAGAAACACATAAGTGTAGTCAAAACAAGATATCATGAGTTCGAGTCAAGTTCTCTAAGTCCCCAGCAGAGTCACCAGAAACTATAGACGCACCCTCGGGGGAGGGCCTCATGCTACAGTTTGGACTCAAATGTCACAGTTCCTAATCTGATCTCACAATGTGCGATGTGAGATCAATAAATCATCAAAGAGTCCAAATCTGGCAAATCATTTTAGAAAACTAATTTTTGTAAAGAAGTGCCAAACATGGACTGCTTTGCCAGATACAGAGTCGCCACCTAAATATTTTATTTTTAGGGAAATTTAAGAAACCTTGACTGTGCCTAAGGCTACGTGTCCGTCATCACCAAAGTTACTTCGGCTCGGGAACTTGGGTACGATTGGGGAAGGTCATCTATGAGCACCCCCACTCGCCCGATCAATGATCGACTTGTATTAAGCATGATATCTAGTTTTTGAAAACACATGCGTTCTTATTCCGATTATTAGCCTAGAATTACTATGTGATGCGCACAACACACAAGTATAGACTAGATCGCCTAAGTTAGAACAAAACAACTCATGTTTGTTTGTTTGAAAATGGTTTGAAGGTGCTACTCGCAAGTAGGCTAAGACGTGGATTTGCCACCCTCAGGTGGGCTTAGAAAATATGATTTTGCCACCCCGCAAAGTGGGCTTAAAACTCGCATTTCGATGAATTGTTCCAATTCAAACAATCTAACCTTCACCCACAGGCATTCAAGCAGTTATATCACATAAGCAAATAGCCTCATGGCAAGCATGCTATCATGGAAACACTCACACTCATGCAAGATGCTAAAGCGTAAAATACTTACAGTGTACTCCGAGCCAAAACAAAAACTAGTTAGTAATCAATGCATGATCCTAGTTTGTGTTAAGATGGCTAATGCAACACATGCAAAATGCAACTAGAAATAAGCTCGGCTATTCTAAGATGGCATATGAGATGCAACTGGATACTCATGTATTCAAATTGGAATTGAAATACAATGCAGTTTGTATAATGCGCCGAGCCCGGTGCATACAAGACAAATGAATGGATGCAAACATGCGAAGCATAAGTATGCTAATTGAAACATGCCCTAAACTAACCATCAAAAGCGGGTAAGTAAAAGGGAGAAAGACGTGGGGTTGGAAGACATTCACACACTCACGCACATTTATTACAAAATTCGCCCTCTCGACGAAGGGTCCGAAAGAATAATACAAATCATCTAATTAACTAACTGACAAGCTAATTAATTACAAAAATACTTAACTAATTAAATGAATCAATTAAGCAACTAAAGCAGTGAAGAGGCCTCAGGAAGAAGAACAAATGCATGCATGCTCAGATTTGCTCGGAAATCCATCGCCATGCTCATGTTGCCTCTGTTTACATTGCTCTGCATCTCTGAAGACTGCACAAGTCTCAAGGATGCTCCTGAACCACTCCCTGAGTGTTGTGGGAGGTCACCGGCCAAGATATGGGGCCACCCGCCAAGGAATAGTGGTCATCGACCATTTATGGGGATCTCGGCCAACAATTCATGGCCGGCCGGCACTGAAGATGGCCGGCCGACTAGCTCTTCCTGCAAAATTCTGTTTTGCTGCAACAGAGGACAGACAGAGCATGGCAATGCATTTTCAAGGTAATGTTTGCCCCACCACCCTCCTTACCATGTTTAAGACTCAAAGGAGTATGATTCTCGACCCTCGGGCCATCAATCACGCATCTCGATGCATGATAGCCAAAGGTGCCAAGTGTGCACATTAATGTGAAATGGATGCACAAAACACATATGAATGCTTCACATTCTATCATATTGGATCAAGAATGTTGGCGACCGAGGATTAAGGCACATTTCGTCACTTCGAGTACGAACGTTCGTCACTCCTCGTGTTTGGTTTGACACCCCAAACCAAACACAATGCAGTGCATGTATACCAAAACAATGCAAAGCATGCAACCAATGCAATGCAATATGAGCATGCTAACTCAATGCAATGCAATGCTACCTAAGCACGCAAGTTAAGTCAATGTAACATGAACATGACAAATGCAATGCAATGTGGCCTAATATGCAAGCAAACTAATGCAACACGAGCATGCAAGCAACAAGGCTATACAAGGCAATTAGCACATAACAATATGCAAAGACAAGCATGCAAACAAGCATATAACCCAACAAGTATGCAAACATGCAAGGCATGTGACAACATTCAAGCATGTAGCAACATGTGAGGCAAACCTGTAACAACATGTTAAGCAATTTAAAGAGGAGAATGCATGCCAAATGCGTCACAACTTAAACATGCAACAACATGCCATGGACCAAGTATACAACAATGCGCAATTGGACTAGCATGCTACAACATGCAATTTTGCCAAATACGCAACAAACATGTAACAACATGCAAGGCAAGCATGCAACAACATGCGGGGATGGTCTTCAACCAAAATGGACAGCTCTCAAATAGGTCCAAATCAGTGGCCAAAATGCTATGGAAATGAGGACAAATGCATATACAATCATGCATGCCAATTGGCCTAACACTTAAGCATAAAAAGGGAAATTTTTAAGCACACTTAGAAGGAATGAAAAGCATGCAAATGTGACAACATTACATGCTCTGAAATGATGCTAGGAGTGATGCCAAATCACATAAACAAGTCAAGCATGGCATGCCTAAGGCCTAAAGCCTACTAGTCAAGGGACTTGAACCAAAGCTACCCAAAACAAAGAGCATATGGCAAGCACAACCCAAAACATTCCTAAATCATGGCAAAGTGAGCCTAAAACATGTAATGACCAAAGTCAAAATAAGCTAAAACAAAGGGGCAAAACATGAGGCATACAAGGCCACAAAAGAGGTGTTACACTACACCCAATACAACCACACATGGCATGATTTAAACAACCAAAATTAGAGTTATGGCCTGTTAAAACAAACTCAAAAACCCACTTAGATGGCATCTAAATGACCTAAGCATAGAGGCATGCACAATGACCCGATCATGGAGCATAAGACATCAATTCTTCAAGGCATTGAAAGGATGACAAATGCAAGCATACAAGGATGAAATATGGACTAAAATATCATGACAATGATTCCAAATCGCTGAAATAGCCCAAATAAAGTATGCTAGTGACTTAAGCACCCAAAGCTAACAAGCTAGATTGTATGGTAGCTATACAAAACAATGTAAGCATGGCCAAAACAATGAAAAACAGAGCTTTAGCATGGTAAAACATGACTAAAAGCTCCTATGAGTCAAGCCAAAACATGCAAGTATGATGATCTAATCCTAAGATACATGTTAAGGCAAAAGAGAGGATTACAAGGCAAGTGTATGGTGCATGAAAGAGGTCAACAAACCAACCTTGGACAGAGGTAAAACATGTTAAAATAACACCAAATACTTGCTGAAATGGAGCTAAGACAAGATAAGCAAACATGCTACTCTTACAAGCCAACAATACAAGCATATGAGACACAAGGAGAGAAGGGTGTCCCTCTCCTATTCAAGGCTCCAAAACCACTTCTCCACCACTAAAAATCCTCTGGATTTCAGCGGTGAGAAGGTCGAAATGAGAGGGTCCCAAAACCCAAAAAGAAAAGCACAAAATAAGGCCAAACAAGGCTAAGAAGGGGTAGACAACCCCCAACCAAAAAGTGACCTTAAACAATCATGTTAAGAATATAAAATCAGAAGTTTTTATAGTTTATAGCTAAGCTTAAAATAATATGCAAGATAGGCTAAAAGCTCATACAAGAAAGGGGTAACTAAAGTAGTTTGCTCACCCTTCAAGAACACCAACTCCAACAACCTCCTTGGATCAAAACCAGCTCAAAAACTCTAGAATCAACTCTTCTAGTACCTCAGCAACCAAGGATAGTGTAACACTAGGTGCTTTAGTGAAAAAATGTGAACAAAACACACTTTTAGTCACAAACACACACACAAATCTAGAGGGGGAGAGAGAGATATAGAGAGAGAGCTATATCTAACTTGTATATCAGATTTTGGAACCCCTAGAAAGGGAGAAGAAGCTCTCCTTTTATAGAAAACCAATCTTGCAAAACTTCTTGGAGAAGCTAAGCAAGGCTGAAATCCATCTATACACGTGTATGGAGGGGGGAAATTGTGCATGCCAGTTGTGCCAGCTGGCACAAAATATCTACCAAAAGTAGTTGGAAAGGGGTTGGCCGGGAAATATGGCCGATTGACCAACAAATGTGGCCGGCCGACCAAATATAGTGCCGATCGGCCAAAACTTTTGGCCGGTGGCAAGAAAACAAGGCCGGTGGCTTCAGGCCATGGCCGGTGGGTTGAGGGGATGGCTAACAGGCCACTCTCTTCCCTCAGAAGCAAAAACACAAGTGTTTGGTCCACAACCAAGCACAAAAACAGTCAAGTTGAGATATCTAGAGGCAAGGCACGCAGCCGAGACCTCCGAGAACTCAAAACGAACACGAGCATGAATGATCACCGAGTGTTCAAACGGTGATGTCCAAGTCTTGAGGACGGTCAAAAATAGGGTGTCTACAGAGCTGTGTGCAAAATTAAACCAAATGTTGTGTTATGAACTGCGTGTTCAGATTGAACAGTGTGCTATGTTATGAGCTGCGTGCAAAATTAAATCGAATGCTGTGTTATGGACTGCGTGTTCAGATTGAACAGTGAGCTATGTTATGAGCTGCGTGCAAAATTAAACCGAATGCTATGTTATGAACCGCGTGTTCAGATTGAACAGTGAGCAATGTTATGAGCTGCGTGCAGTTAAACCAAAAACTGCGTTATGAACTGTGTGTTCAGATTGAGTGAAAACTACATTATGAACTGTGTGTTCAGATTGAGCAAAAAACTACGTTATGAACAGTGTGTTCAGAATGAGCAAAAAACTTCGTTATGAACTGTGTGTTCAGATTGAGCAAAAACTGTGTTATGAACTGTGTGTTCAGATTGAGCAAAAAAACTGCGTTATGAGCTGTGTGTTCAGATTGAGCAAAAACTGCGTTATGGACTGTGTGTTCAGATTGAGCAAAAACTGCGTTATGAACTGTGTGTTCAGAGTGAGTAAAAAACTACGTTATGAACTGTGTGTTCAGATTGAGCAAATACTGCGTTATGAACTGTGTGTTCAGATTGAGTAAATGTTGTGTTATGAACTGTGTGTTCAGATTGAGCAGTATTATGAGCTGTGTGCCCAAGTGTGCTATGTACCCCAAATGCGTTGTGTGCCCAAGTGAGCTGCGTGCCAAATCAGCAGAATACTGTGTGCAAGTTGTGCATGTCATAAACAAAGTGTTGTGTTGTGAGCAGTGTGCCAAGTGAGCAAAGTGCTATGTTGAGAGCTGTGTGCCAAATGAATCAGATGCTGTGAGCAGAAGTATTGTGTATGTGAATGTTTTCGGAACGAGCAGATAAACTACTTCACAAAAAATGCAAAAGTGAAGTACACACCTCATGTGCACGATGAGATAGGTGGAACTCAGGCTCCCGAAGCAGCAGGTCTACGGGCACTCGCTGCGTAAAGTCCGTGAAATGGTGGAAGGTGTTAGGAGGTAGAATGTGCTCCTGCGGGTGGTACTCCTCCGGATCGAATGGCCGAACCCTCGGAGGCAACGACATAACGTCTGACTCATCCTCTACTCCCAGGAAGCCTCTGCCATATGGAATATCGTCAGCCATCAGAGAAATGATGTAAAAAAGATGCGAAAATGAGCAAAATGAGCCAAAATTACAAAAAGTCAACAAAAGTAAACTCTCGAGAGGAGAAAAAGTCAATAAAAGTCAATGCTCGAGAAAAGGTGCTAAACTTCGAGACAAACATACCTCAAGTGGTGAAAATGGAGAAAGAAGCTCCGAAAACAAATTCTAATCAGTTCAAAACGAAGAGAATCGAAAGTTTTCGCGAAACAACTTCACGCGGGGCGTTGGAAAACGCGTATAAAGTACAGATCTGAGAGAGAGAATGGTCTAGGGAGGAAGAAAACGGTATTTCGTCCTTAGAGGTGTGATACAAAGTGTTTTGGAGTTGTGTACTTAAAGAACCGAGCATGAAAAGACCAAACTGTCCCTGTTTCAGTAAACTGGTCGGCCAGCCAGTTTTTCTGGTCGGCTGACCACTTTTGTGGTCAACAACTGGTCGGCCACTAGCCTAGGTGGTCGGCCACCCTCCTGGATGATCCTCAGGGCTCCATTGTTCTCCCTGTGTGTTTTGGTGATGATGAGAGTCCTCGGCTCTCGAGAAAGTACAAGGGAAGTACACTTTTCGGCTCAGAAATGTCCCCGCGGGAATTCCAAATTCAAGTCTTTGATGCGTTGCTCATCGTTACTCGTTAAGAGCAAGGTGTATCCTTTTTGGATACGTTGTGACCCCTCCGAGAGGTAAATCGGAGGTTCCGGTTAAATTAATCTCGTTAAGGTTTATGCTTCTTTAATCGGCTTTTTGTTTCAAACATGCCTTTAAAGGCACACTGAAATGCATTTGTTATGCTCATTTCTCTCGCATTTGTTAATGCACACTTTAAGCACATTGTCATGCACGTCTCCTTGCATTGTTATGCACACTACTTGTTCGCATTGCTATGCACCACACTACTCGCATTATTATGCATCACACTTAGGTTGCATTGTAATGTACCCCTTCCACCCGCATTGTCATGCATTCTTCACTTACGTTGTCGTGCACGTTTCGCCTGAATTGTTATGCATTCTTTTCACTTGCATTGTTATGCTTGTTCCGATTGCATTGTTATGCACCAACACTTCACTTGCATTGCTATGCACCTTTCTATCGGCATTGTGTATGCTTGCGTTTATTTCGCATTGGAATTGTACCAAGTTGTAACGTGGGACATGTGTTTCTAGCTATATTGTACCTGTTAAGTTTCTTTCTTATGCAGGCACGATATTGTATGTACAGTTCATTTGAAGCTGGCACGACCATACCATATTGTATGTAGAGTTCATTTGAAGCTAGTGCGACCAGACGGCATTTTATGTACTCCATGTGAGACGTAGCGAGAATTTTATAATTCTCTTACATCCTTTATGCATAAAATGTAGTTTGGTTTGAATTCGTTCGCTTAAACTGTTGCACTTGTTGTGTATAATTGTTTCGTTACAGCTTTCTTTGCATGATCATGAGTTATGCTCGGCTTTGTGCTTGTCATTTGCATCTTGGCCCAGCCTGCGGGCACATCTCTTCGTTATCTTGCATGTTTGTCTAAGTCTTCGGCCTCGTCAAAAATAGGTTGTCTCCGGGATTTGACATTCACTCCCGTCACTTCTTGACTTCCGAGTTCTGTCAAAGAGGGACAACTATAGACACCCTATTTTTGACTGACCTTAAGACTCAGACGTCATCGATTGAGCACTCGGTGATTGCGCATGTTATGCTCATTTCGAGTTTCCAGAGTTTTCGGCTGATAGCCCGGCCTCTGGGTCTCTGAACTCTTTCTGCTTTGGCTCGGTTTGTGGACCGAACCTTGTTTTCTTTTCCCTGGTGGGAGGGAGAGGTCTTGTAGACCATCTCTTTGTGGTCGTAGGGCACTTTTTGCGGTCGTAGACCACTTTTTGTGTTTGGAGGCTAGTTTTCAATTTTCGGAGCCTTCGGCTGCGCGCCTTCTCTCGGGACAGCTTAACGTTCTCCATTTGCCGTGGTTTTTGAACCATGCCTTGTTGCCTTTTCCTAGAGGGACACTGTGGTCTGGGAGACCACTTTTGTGGTCGTAGACCACTTTTGATGCCTGTAGACCAGTTTTCTCGGCTCTCGGCTGCGCGCTTTGCCTCCCGAACTTTCGTTTTGCATCCTTTTTGGTTTATTTTTGGTACAAACCTTGTTTTTTTTTTGTTTGGAAGGCGGTACAAAGGTGGGAGACCAGTTATTCCCCTTGGAGACCACTTTTTCTCCTGCTAACCCGTTTTCTAGTTAGGAAACTGGTTTTCTTGGTCTTTGGGCCACATTTTCTGGTCGGCCACCACACCACTAGCTTGTTTTCAGTGTGCAGACCACCTCCCACCATGGCCGACCAGTTTTCTTCTTGGGAGACCACTTGTGGTGGTCGGCCGACCACTTCAAGTTGTTGGCCAACCACTTCTAGTGGTCGGCTGCTTTTCATCACCCTTTTGGAGATATTTTTCTCCAGCTGGCACAACTGGAAGGCACTGAAGCCATCCTCCATACACGTTTATGGAGGGATGGCCTTGGACCTTTAGCTTGCTCAACAAGCTTCGCTTTTGCTTTCCTTCTTCATTTTGGTGCCTGAAAGTGTAATTTTATCATACTTTAACACACAAACACACACTCAAACACCTTACTCTTGCTGCTGAGGCTTCTTGAAGTTGTTTTTGAATTTTTGGGACTGGTTTTGGTTCAAAAAGTGTGTTGGAGTTGTAGCTTTGAAGGTGATCATCAAGGGTGAGTTTCTAAACCTTAAAACCTTGCTTTTTTGCTTAAGCTTTTAGACCTACTTGCATGCTGATTTAAGCTTAACTTCCTACTAAAAAAAGCTCTGACTTTTAGTCCTTAGCATGTTTGTTTAAGGTCACTTTTGCATTGGGGGTGGTCCACCCCTTCTTAGGCCTTGTTTGGGCTTTGTTTTTGTGCCATCTTTTGAGCTATTGGGACCACCTTGTTTTGGCCTTCTCACCACTGAAACTCAAAGGAATTTCAGTGGTGGAAATGGTGTTTTGAGGTCCCAAATAGGAGAGGTTCATCCCCTCTCCTTGGGTTTTGAATACTTGCTTTGAATACCTCATGTTTGAGCATGTTTATTAATCTTGTGTTGGCTTTATCTTAGCATGTTTTTGGTGTTGTTTTTCCATGTCATACCTCTGTCAAGGTTTGGTTTGGTTGGCCCTTGCATGCTCCATGCACTTGTAGTGTGATTCCATGAAATAGCCTAATGTGTATCATGCTTGAAGAAGTCATTCTAGCATGATTTTGGCTTAACTCTAAGAAGCTTTTGTCCATGTTTTAGCATGCCTAAGCTCTGATTTTTGTTGTTTTGGTCATGCATGCCATGCTTTGTATAGCTATAGTGCATTCTAGCTTGTTAGCTTTGTGTATCAAGTCCACTAGCATGCATTACTTGGACTATTTGAATGATTTGGCATCATTTGGTATGAGATTTCAGTTCACATTTCATGGTCGTGCACTTGCATCTTTCAATTATTCTATGCTTTGGAGAGTTTCTGTTTTATGCCCTTAACATGAGTCATTGCGTATGCCTTCATGCCTAAGCTTGCGAGCTATCATTTCAGTGTGTTTTTTGGGTTATTTTACTATGACATAACTCTGATTTTTGTTGGCAAAGCCATCCCATGCTTGGTCTTGTTATGTGTAGAGTAATCCACCTTATTTGCCTTGCATATTCCATGCTTTATGCCCTTCATGCTAGCATATTTTGGCTTCCTTTCATGCATGTTTTAGACTCATTTTGACATGTTCTAGGATTATTTTGGGTTGCCTCGACCATATGCTTCATGTTTTGCATACCCATAGTGCAAGTGCTCTTGCTAGTTTCGAGCTTTGAGCTTCGTAGCATGCCTCATTTGCATCATGTATATGATTTGGTATCATTTATCATGTTATTTCAGAGCATATAGGACTTCCATGTTCCCACTTCATTCACTCTTTAAGTACCTTTGAGTGTTGTTCATTGTTGCCTAGCTTATGGTCTAGCATGTATGCCATCTTGCCTACTTCCTTGAGCCCTCATCTCAGCATGTTTTGGTCTTTGTTTAGACCTATTTGAGCTCTGTCCATGATTGGTTCAGTCATTTGTGCCATGTATTGCATGCCTCTTTGTGTAGTCTCTTTAATGGCTTTGTGCCTTAGGCCCTCTTGCATGCTTTACTTGTGTTGTTTGAATGATTTGGCATCATTTCACACTTGATTTCAGAGCCTTTAGTGTTGTCACACTTCTATGTTTATCGCTTTTTCATCATGCTTGAGAGTTGTGTTCTTAGGCCTACTTGATGGGCCATTGCATTGAGCATGCTTGTCTTTGCACTTCATGCCTTACTTTCATCATTATGGCCACTGATTTGGGCATAACTGAGGTCTGTCCCTTTTCGGTTCAAGTCCATTGAGCATGTTTTCTTTCATGTTATTTGCATGTTTACATTGCATCATGTAGTTACTTGCCTGCATTGTTTGCATGTCATTACCGTTGTTAAGTTGATCATGTCACATTGCATTGAGTATGCCATGTTGTTACATTGCATTGTGTATGCTATGTTATTCATTGCATTGTGTATGCCATGTAGTTGCATTGCGTTTTGCATGCCTTGCATTGCATGTTTGCATGCTTGAGTTGCATTGCATTTGTTTGGAATAGGTGTTAGTCCAAACACGAGAAACGAGGGATGTTTCATACTTGAAATGATGAAATGTGCCTCAATTCTCGGTCGCCGATGCTCTTGATCATACATGATAGAGTTCTAGGCTTTATGTGTTTATTTGTGCATTCATTTCAATATTGAAGTGTGCAATTTGGCTTCTCGGCCATCATGCATCGAGATGCGCGATTGGTGGCCCGAGGGTCGAGAACCACACTCCCTTGAGCTTATGAAATGATAGGGAGGGTGGTTGTGCACACATACCTTGCAAATAGATTGCCATGCCCTTTCTTGCTCTCTATTGCAGCAAAGTGGTGTCTGGCAGCAACAATTGGTCGGCCGACCAATAAAACTGGCTGGCTGACCACTTTTTCTGGTTTTCAGCAATGACAACACCCCTAGGTGGTCGGCCACCCTCCCACAGGTTCCTATGGTGGAGTTGAAGCTTTGTGGAGCTTGGTGCAATGTTCTAAGAACAAATGAGAACAGAGGCAAGTTGGGGCATCGCGTTGGATTTCCGAACGAGGCGACCGAGCATGCATCCAGTCTTCTCCCTCTAAGAACCTCTGTTTACTGCTTTCCTTAGCTAGTCTATGCTTTGGTTCTGTAATTAAGTAGTTAATGCGTTTAGCTGCTTATTTGTTTTGTAATAATTAGCTTAATTAGCTTAGATTTGGTAATTAGTTTTGTGTCATAGCACACCAGTGGCCGGCAGTGCCCCACTGATGGCCGGGACTGCTTCATCCTTGGCTGGCAGTGCACACATTTGGCCGACAGGTGGCCGGCAGTAGCTTCCCATGGCTGGCAGGCCGCTGGTGAATTCCTCAGAGTTGGTTTGGTAAGGTGGAGCAAAAGTTCTTCAAGACACCCTGCAAACAGAGCCTCTCAAAGAGCAAACTGGAAGGCGTTTCGAGGCGGCAACCGAGAGCATGCATCCTTCATTGTTCAAGGCAGAAGCTAAGGCAGCCTAGTTTACATATCTTACATGCTTAGTAAGATGCCATGATTAGTTAATTTGTTAATTAATTAAGGTATTGTAATAATTAGTTTAAGTAGATTATTAGATCAGTTAATTAGCTTAGCTTAGATTAGCTTAGCTCTCATTCGGACCCTCCTTCGCGAGGGCGTATTGTTGTAATAAGGGTGCGTGTGTGTGTGCATGTCTTCCAACCCCACTTCTTTCTCCTTTTTACTTAACTGCTTTCGATGGTTTGTTTAGGGTCATATTTTGATTTAGCATACCTTATGCTTTACATGGGTACATCATTCATTTGTCTTGCATGCACCGGGCTCGACGCATCATTCAAACTGCATCGTATTTCAATACCTACTTAAATACGTGTTTTATAACACGTTATCAAGTGTTGCTTTCATATGCCATCTTAGAGAGCCGAGCTTATTTAGTTGCATTATTGCATGTGTTGCATCAGGCATCTTGTATAGTTAGGATCACGCATTGATTTCTAACTAGTCCTCTATTTTGGCTCGGAGTACACTGTAAGTGTTTATGCTTTAGTATCCTTGCATGAGTGTGAGTGATTGCCATGATAGCATGCTTGCCATTAGGCTATTTGCTTAAGTGATTTAACTGTATGAATGCCTATGGGTGGAGGCTTGATTGCCTGAATTGGAACAAATTCATCAAATGTGAGTTTTAAGCCCACTTGAGGATGGCAAATCATCGTGTTTTCTAAGCCCACTCGAGGGTGGCAAATCCGTGCTTTAGTCTACTTGTGTGTAGCACTTTCAAACCATTTTTTAAAAGCAAACAATAGATGTTTTGTTCCAATTTGAGTGATTGAGTCTATACTTGTGTGCTGTGTGCATCACGTAGTAAAGTTAGCTAAATAATCGGAATAAGAACACGTGTGTCTATAAAATAAACATATCATGCTTAGTAGAGGCCGATCCTTTGATCGGGCGAGCGGGGGTGCTTATTTCATGACCTTCCCCCCTCGTACTCAAGTTCCTGAGCTGAGGCAACTTTGGTGAGGACGGACACGTGGCCTTTGGCATGAGTCAGGGTTTCCTAAATTTCCCAAAAACAAAATATTTAGGTGGCGACTTGGTAATCTGGCAAAGCAGTCTGGTTTGGCATTTTTTATTCAAAGTCTGATTTTCCAAAATGATTTGCCGGATTGGACTCTTTGGTGATTTATCAGTCTCACATTACACTTTGTAAGATTAGATTCTGAACCGGGACAGGAGTTCGAACTGCAGTAGCATAAAACCCAATTCGAGCCCTCTCCGAAAGGGGAGGCGCGGGGAGGATGTCCGGGTGGTCTACATTTGGTTAACCTTATGATTGTGTTTAAGCATGAGATAGAGTTTGTGCTTAAATGGCTTTAACTCTCTTTTGAGGGTTCCTCCTAGTCAAAGGCATGATCTCTTTCATGTCTTAAACCATCCTTTGGTTGACCCCTCTCTCTTTAGAGGACACTCACCTTGGAAAAATTAATTAAAGAATGGATTAGTAATGCTAAAAGGTGTAAACAAGAATTGAACAAGTAAAACATGTCTAAGATAAGCGTGTGTGCTTGCATTGCATTGTGTTCAATCGGACGCTATATTGAACACAAGGAAGATTGGCCCATTTCATACTCTAATGAATGAAAATGAGCCAATCTCCTTTGTCTCCATTACCCTTGATCATCCATGATAAGGTGATGGTCCATTGATTCTTGTTTTGTGCATTTATTGAAAGTGTACAACTTGGATCCTTGGCCATCATGCATTGAAAATGCTTGATTGGTGGTTTTGGATCCAAAAGTGCCAATCCTTTGATGTTTTGAGATGATAAAGAGGGGCACATTACAGACATACCCTTGGAAAACCCCTCATTTTTCCTTTGTTTGTGCTCTGTTGCAGAATGGTGGTTCAGCACACTAGGGCCGGCAGTGCCTAATCAATGGCCGGCAAGGCTTCATCCTTGGCCGGTAGTTCCTCTCTTTGGTTGGCAGGTGGCCGGCAGGCCACTGGTGCATTCCCCAACATGGAATTGGTAAGGTGGAGCAAGAGTTCTTGGCGTAACCCTGGAAATAGAGCCTCTCAAGAGCAAACCGGAGAGCTTTTCGGGGCAAAAATCGAGCATGCATGTTCAACTTTTTGAAGCAGAGCTGAAGTAGTGTAGTTTAATGCTTTACTTGTTAGTTAGCATGGTTTTGTAAGTTAATTAACTAGTTTCTAGTTAGTTAAGTGTTGTAATAATTAAGTAGCTTACCTTAGCTATTTCTTTATTTTGATTTCTAATAATTAGTCTAATTAGCTTAATTAGATTAGTTTAATTAGCTTAGCTTATTTTAGCTGAGCTTATTAATTCGAACCCTCCTTCGAGAGGGCACAATGTTGTAATAAGGGTGTGGGTGTGTGTGTGTGTGAATGTCTTCCAACCCCACGTCTTTCTCCTTTTATTTAACAATTTTTGATGGTTAGATTAGGGTCATATTTCATTTAGCATACCTTATGCTTGCATGTTTGCATTCATCCATTTGTCTTGCATGCACCGGGCTCGGTGCATCATACAAACTGTATCGCATTTCGATACCTCTTTGAATACATGTCTCAAATTGTTGCATTCATATGCCATCTTAGATAGCCAAGCCTATTTTAGTTTCATTATTGCATGTGTTGCATTAGGCACTTAACATAGTTAGGATCATGAATATTTATAACTAGCTTTTGTTTTGGCTTGGTGTACACTGTAAGTTTTACACTTTAGCATACTTGTATGTGTGTGAGTGATTGCCATGTTTCACATGCTTGCCATGAGGCAATGTTCTTAAATGCTAAACTGTTTGAATGCCTGTGGATGAAGGCTTGATTGCTTGAATGGGAACAATTCGATGAATGTGAGTTTTAAAGCCCACTTTGCGAAGTGGCAAATCATCATGTTTTAAGCCCACTTGAGGGTGGAAAATCTGCGCTTTAGCCCACTTGAGGGTGGCAATTCCAAACGATTTTCAAAAATAAACATGAGTTGTTTTGTTCCAAGTCTTACGATTGAGTCTATACTTGCTTATGACGCGTCACATAGTAAAGTTAGCTAATAACCGGAATAAGAACACATGTGTTTATAAAATAACATATCATGATTAGTAGAGGCCGATCCTTTGATCGGGTGAGCGGGGGTACCCATTTCATGACCTTCCCCTCTCGTACCCAAGTTCCCGAGCCGAGGCAACTTTGGTGATGACGGACACGTGGCCTTTGGCACGAGTTAGGGTTTCCTAAATTTTCCAAAAACAAAATATTTAGGTGGCGACTCTATAATCTAGCAAAGTAGTCCAATTTTGGCATTGTTTGATTGAAAATTAGTTTTCCAAAATGATTTGCCGGATTGGACTCTTTGGTGATTTATCAGCCCTACATTTCACATTGTGAGATTAGATTTAGAACCATGACGGGAGTCCGAACTGTAGGATCAATTCGAGCCTCTCCGAAAGGGGGCGCACGAAGAAAGTCGATCTATAGGCGTCCAAGTCTTAAGGGCGGTCAAAAATAGGGTATCTACAGTTGCCCCTCTTTGACAGAGCTCAAAGTCATGAAATGGCGTAAGTGAATATCAAAGCCCAGAGATGACCCATTCTTGACAAGGCCGAAAACTTGGACAAATAAAAAAAATGTAAATGTAGAAACAAATGGTTGCGCCCGCAGGCTGCCTACGTAGATTCACATTTCACAAGATGGCTCTCGGCCACATAGATCCACATTTCCCAAGTTCTTCTGATACTTTCACAATTTCATATTTCTTTCCAAGGAGCTTACATGTTAAATACAACGTCAATAATAATGACACTTAGCGTGATTAAAGTACATCTAGTACTATTAGTCACTGTATTGTGGCGGGGCACTAGGTCCTCCTAAAGTGTGTCCTATACATGCACAAAGATATAAATTAGTTCTCATTTTTCTTGTTAAATCAATTCTTGATTCATTTTACTTCGACTAAATTAACGAACATCATAACAACATCAATTGCAGGTTTCGACAACATTAGAGGATCCAGCACACAAAATGGAGCAACCCGCGTTTTCCAGCCTGGGCCGCACGTGTGGCTAGGATTCCCGCACGTGCGGCAAAGTCTCCCGCACGTGCGGCAGTGATGCCCCGCACGTGCCTTTTTAGCAGTGTTGAACACCAAAATTTGCCATTTTCCCCGCACGTGTGGCTGTGGTTCCCGCACGTGCGGCCTTCGCCCTCGCACGTGTTGCGATTCTACACAAAAAAGTCCGAAAATTCTGCACAATTCCCTCATTTTGTAGATATGTTTGGAGCCTCAAAACCCAACTATAAATTGTTAATGTAAAGGCCCAAATGCATGTGAATAGGAATCAAAATACATACTTCATTTGAATATAAGTTAGACCATTAATCTACAACCCATAACACACTCAATTTCATGAGATTCCTACCTTTACACACATATATAGACACATACACATAAGCTATGCTATATATTTGATTCCAAGCAAGTCAATTGAAAGAAAGAGTGTAGCTCCTTATATATACTTCATATTAATTCAAAACATTTACAAATAAGGTTATCTTGCCAATTCACTTCTTATACACACATAGCATCACAATCCCAACCCTCCAAATACAAGATTATGGAGATATCTCACCCAATTAGGAAAAGAAGAGTTGTAGGAGCTAACATCTACATACCTTAACCTCAAATTTTCAACTTCCCAACCTTTCAATTCACTACTACAAAAATAGTTAAAGATCAGACTTTGACCAAAAAAAAATATCTTACTTTTATTGGAAGTGTGATAAAAAAAATTAGATTGATATTTTAATCACACTTAATTTGATTGAGTGTGATAATATTAATTTTTTATGTCACTTTTCAATTAAGTGTGATTATATATATATTTTTTTAATCACACTTTTTAAATATGTGTGATTAGATATATATTTTTTAATCACACATTCTAATTAAAGTGCGATTATTTATATATTTTTTAATCACACCTTCTAATTAAAGTGTGATTATATTACACTACTACTTTTTAATCACACTTTTTAAATAAGTGTGATTATATATATATATATATATATATATATTTTAATCACACATTCTAATTAAAGTGTGATTATTTATATATTTTTTAATCACACCTTCTAATTAAAGTGTGATTATATATACATTACTACTTTTTAATCACACTTTTTAAATAAGTGTAATTATATATATATATATATATATATATATATTTAATCACACTCCACTACAAGAAAAAGCATCTTTGGCGACTAAAAAAGCACATTTGGTCGCTGAAAGTATAGGTTTTGGCGACTTAAAAAGCATTAGTAGCCACAAGTAAAGATTTTTGGCGACTAAAAAAATTTAGTAGCCAAAAGTATAGGTTTTGACAACTAAAAATCTGTTTGGTTGCCCATTTATGACTTTTACCGACTAAAAAAATTTTAGTAGCCAAAAGTAAGACTTTTTGGCGACTAAAAAAAAATAAGTAGCCAAAAGTGAGGTATTGGGTGACTAAAAAGATGTTTGGTCGCCAAAAGTGAGGCATTTACCGACTAAAAAAATTTTAGTAGCCAAAAGTGAGATTTTTTGGTGACTGACAAAAATTTAGTAGCCAAAACTGAGGCATTAGGAGACTAAAAAGATGTTTAGTAGTCAAAAGTGAGGCTTTTTGGCGACTAAAAAGAAGTTTAGTCGCCAAAAGTGGTAATTTTAACCCGGGAATTAAATTTTTTAACGACTAAAAAATAATTAGTAGCCAAAAGTATAGAATTGGCGACTAAAATTATGTTTAGTGGCCAAAAGTGGTCTCTTTTTTTCTGGTAAATAATTTATTATTACATAAATTATGTTCAATAAAAAATAATTATTTTTATATATATACTTTTATATTAATACGGGTCTATGTACTATATAAATAATATATGTTGCATATATAATCATATGGTGTTATAGAGGTGTAGTGGAAAGAGTGTGTTGTACAAGGTTTATGGTGTGAGAGAGTTGATGGTTCGAATCTCCATAAGAGCAAATGAGAAGCTAGTGAGTGGAATATTTTTTTTTTCCACATCTAAATGTTATTAATCACACTTAAAAGGTGTGATCTAAATATTTTTAATCTCACTTAAAAGGTGTAATCTAAATGTTATTAATCACACTTACAAAGTGTGATCTAAATACTATTAATCACACTTAAAATGTGTGATTAAAAATGACCCTTTTTAATCACACTCCCAAAGATCACACTTTAATAAAATTTAAAAGGTGTGATTAAATAACATACATCACACAAAAAAAGTGTGATATTTATCTGTTTTTGTAGTAGTGATTCTTCTCTTCCTTAGTCCTTTACCCTCAAGAGCAATTTTTTGAGTTAGAAGGTTTTGTTGATCAATGGGTTCAAGAACACACACACACACACACACACACACATATATATATATATATATATATCTTATACTAAGAGTGAATAAGACAAAATCCAATCGTTCAATCATCCCGAATTGAAATTTCACAAAAATGCTCAATATTACTTAAAAATTATGTTGATTTCAATTGTGTAATCAATTTTGGATTATTAAGCCTCTAAGGCCCTCAATTTTTGTTTTAACATTCTAATAGTAACATATACTTTTCTTACCTAACAGATACAAGTTCAATTCATAAGACATCAGTTCATAAGACATATATACTTAAACTTAATTCCTCATGAAATTTCACATTAAGCATTTGAAAGCTCAGAATAACAGACTAAAATATATAACAATCACATACGCGGATCAGGTTATTACACTCTCCCCCCTTAAATAAGTTTGGTCCCTCAAACTTGCTTTACCTCAAAACGGAAATAGATGTGGATATTGGTGTTGCATTTCCTCTTCTCTTTCCCAAGTTGCCTCGGTTCCATAATGTTCTTGCCACTCCACTTTTACCATTGGAATTTCTCAATTGCGTAATTGCTTCATTTGTCGATCCATAATTCGAAGTGGTTCTCTTCATAACTTAGCTTATCATCCAACACAATTTGGTGGTAATCTATGACATGAGATGGATCTGGCAGGTATCCTTGAAGCATAGAGACATGGAACACATTGTGTACTTGGCTTATGTTCGGTGGGAGGGCCACTCGGTAAGCTACCGGGCTCACTCTTTCTAGAATTTGAAAGGGACCAACATACCGGGGTGTTAACTTACCCCTTTTCCCAAATCTTGGATGTCCTTTCAATGGGGTGACTTTCACGAACACATGACTATTTACCTCAAATTCCAAATCCCTTCGTCGGTTATCCGCATAACTCTTTTGTCTGCTTTGAGCCGTTTTCAATCTTTCCCGAACAATTTTAACCTTTCAAGTTGTCAATTGCACAATTTCAGGTCCTAGCAATGTTTTATCCCCAACTTCAGGTCAACATACGGGGGAACGACATGGCCTTCCATATAGAGCTTCATAAGGTGCCATCTCGATACTCGAATGGTAACTATTGTTGTATGCAAATTCTATCAACGGTAGATGGGTTTCCCAACTTTCTTGAAAATCTAGCACACATATTCAGAGCATATCTTCCAGAGTTTGTATCGTCCTCTCGGATTGACCGTCAGTCTAAGGGTGAAAAGCTGTGCTGAACTTAAGTTCTGTACCCATAGCTTCTTGCAGACTTTGCCAAAATCTCGAAACAAACTTGGGATCCCTATTCGACACAATTGAAACTGGAATGCCGTGAAGCCTTACAATTTCATTTACATGAAGTATTGCAAGCTTATCCGCATTATATTGAGTTTTCACTGGCAAGAAGTGAGCAGACTTAGTTTACCGGTCAACAATGGCCCATATCGAATTCATGCCTCGAGGAGTCCGTGGTAACCCGACAACAAAATCCATGGTCAAATGTTCCCACTTCCATTTCGGGATTGGAAAGGGTTGTAATAAGCCTGCTTGTCTTTGATGTTCCGCTTTTACTTGCTGACATTGCAAACATTTACAAATGAATTCCGCGATCTCCTTTTTCATACTTGGCCACGAAAAATTTTGCTTTAAATCTCGGTACATCTTAGTACTTCCCGGAAGTATTGAAAATCTCGAGGGATGCGCTTCTTTCATCAACTTCTGTTTAAGTTCCAACACATTAGGGACACATATCAGTTTTGAAACTTAAGCACCGAATTCGTGAAGCTGAACCCTGGTTTTGGTTTTGTCTCTAACCCCTCACATATCTTCCTTAGAGTGTCATCCTCCGTTTGATGTAACTTGATCTCTTCAAGTAAGGTCGGTTGAGCCATCACTGATGCTAGTACAACCTCCTGGCCACGTACCACAAGATCCACATTCATTTTGTCTAATTCAATCATGAACTCCTTTTCATTTGCCAATAAGTTTGCCATATTTCCCATATTCTTCCGACTAAGTGCATCCGCAATTGTGTTGGCTTTACCAGGATGGTCATGGATCTGTAAGTCATAATCTTTAATCCACTCTAACCATCGCCGCTATAGTATATTCAACTCCTTCTGGGTAAAAAGGTACTTAAGACTCTTGTGATCGGTGTAGATTTCGCAGGTCGTGCCATAGAGATAGTGTCGCCATATCTTCATAGCAAAAATTACTGCTGCTAGCTCCAGGTCATGTGTGGGATAATTCTTCTCGTGGGATTTCAATTGTCGAGAGGCATAAGCGATAACTCTCCCATTTTGCATGAGCACACAACCAAGCCCTTTATGTGAAGCATCACTATAAATGACAAACCCTTCGGTATCGGATGGTAAGGCCAGAACTGGTGCTGTAGTTAACTTTGTTTTCAGTTCTTGGAAAGCAGATTCCCGCTCTTCTGACCATTCAAATGCAACCCCCTTTCGAGTCAGTTGTGTAAGCGGCACAGTGATTTTGGAGAAATTTTGAACAAACCTCCTGTAATATCCGGCTAATCCCATGAAACTACGCACCTCAGTTACATTAGTAGGAGTTGGCCAATTCATAATCGCCTCAATTTTATGCGGATCAACAGAGACTCCTTCCTTTGTTACTACATGCCCCAGAAATGCTACCTCCTGTAGCCAAAATTCGCATTTCTTTAGCTTTGCATACAATTTCTTCTCCCGGAGTGTTTGAAGGATTAGGCGAAGATGATCCTCATGAGCCTTTGCACTCTTTGAATAAATAAGAATATCATCGATAAAGACCACCACAAACTCGTCCAAGAAAGGCTTAAAGGCACGATTCATTAGATCCATAAATTCTGCCTGTGCGTTAGTAACTTCAAAGGGCATAACTAGAAATTCGTAATGGTTGTACCGAGTGCGAAAAGCTGTCTTCTCCACATCATCAGTTTTAACCTTCAATTGATGGTATCTAGACCCTAGATCAATTTTTGAGAAAATTTGTGCCCCTTGTAGCTGGTCAAATAAATCGTCAATCTGTGGTAAGGGGTACTTGTTTTTGACTGTTACCTTATTGAGTTCCCTATAATCAATGCATAGCCGAAGTGTGCCGTCCTTCTTTTTCACAAATAAAACCGGTGCACCCCAACGAGATACACTCGGACGGATGAACCCCTTATAAAGTAAATCCTGTAATTGAATCTTTAATTCTTTCATTTCAGCTGGCGACATCCTATACGGAGTCTTGGAAATAGGTTGAGTTCCCGGCGCCACATCAACTATAAACTCAATTTCACGGTCTATCAGTTGTCCTGGCAGTTCTTCAAGAAAAGCATTTGGAAATTCACAGACAACTGGAACCAGGTCAATATCCCCATTCTTCGTTTGGCCCTCCAAAATAGTGCATAAATGCCCCTGACACCCTTTCCGAATTAACTTACAAGCCTTTACTACAAAAATCAGATAAAGTGGCGAAGTCACTTCATGTCTCTGCACAATAAACTCTGATTGTCCCGAAGGGTGGAAATTGATTTGCTTAGTCAAGCAGTTTATAGTTGCACCATAATCACCCAGCCAATCCATTCTCAGAATAACATCGAAATAGGTCATGTCGAGAGGTAACAAATTGGCATACACCCGAATATCCCCAAGTCGAAGTTCACAAGCTAAGTATAGAGAAGCACAGATCATAGAGTCTCCCATAGGGAAAGGCACACACAACATATAAGACAAGTTTTCTTCAGTTTTATCTAAATTAGTGGCGAACAGTTTCGACACAAAAGAGTGGGTGGAGCCAGAATCAAACAATACATGAGCAGAATGACCATGAACAGTAAATGTACCTGACACCATTGTTGCCGCATTTTGTACATCTCCCGAAACCAACGCGAATACCCTGTCTTGCCTTGCAGTATGTTTATTATTAGTAGGTTTAGTAGTTGCCTTTGTGTTGGGGGTTGGTGTAGACCCCGCGGAACTTGTAGCAGTCCTAGTTCCCTTTTGTTGAGTCCACTATGGACAATCCCTTACCAAATAACCCGTTTTACCACACTTAAAACAAGCTCCAGTCTTCTAGTGGCAAGTCCCACGATGCTGCCTTCCACAGTCTGGACACACAGGAGTGGAGTTGTGGGTAGGGGTGGTGGTGCTGGAGTTTCTTGAATTATGCTTCTTATTTGGTGGGGTAACTAATCCCTTTGACCATTGATTGTTCTGCCTCTTCCCTTTCCACTCAGACATCCGATTCTAAGCAGCAAGATTTCCTTCTGCTATGACTACCCTTTCTAGCACATCGACATAAGTAGGTGGCTTTAACATATGGACCCAGTCTAGGATAGCACCCCGTAATCCCCCTTCAAATTTCCGTGCCTTTTTATAATCCGTATCTACCATATGAGGCGCAAACCAAGCTAATTCTGCAAATTGAGCTTCATATTCTGCCACGGTCTTACTACCTTGTCTAAGAGTTTCAAATTCTGTCACCTTCTTATCTCGCATGCTTTGAGGAAAGTACTTATCACAGAACAGCTCCAAAAATCTATCCCATGTTAAGCCCTGATGCACCGTTCTCGTGAGCATCCACCACCTCCGTGCCTTGTCTTCAAGAGTAAAGGCAGCAAGTTGCACTTTTTGGGCTTCGGTGCAAGGAAAGACTTCAAATAACTTTTTGATTCCCAACACCCACGCCTTAGCTTTCATTGGTTCTATCCCTTCTTTGAATGATGGGGGCTTCATCTTCTTAAACTCCTTTGTGAGTGTAATGGTTCGGTCCTCAGCATGAAAATCTTGTACTACAGGTGGGGGTACCGGTGGCGATGGTGGTTGCGGTCGTTGCCGTTGTTGTCTTAAAGTCTCCGCCATTTCCATCATCATTCTTTCCATTCGGTCCAACCGCGCTGCAGTAGCATCTTCTGGATCTTCTGTCCTTGTTCTCACCATGACCTTCATAACATTCAAGTATATCCAATAAACATAATTCAAATTGCTAGCATTAGCAGAGTACACTAAACGTTTCCATCGATCTTTCATACATTTTTAGGATGTCATGCATGATACCTAAGTCTTTTCTAGACATCCTAAGGCTCAATGGATTCGTGTGTGAGATAGCAACCTGGCTCTGATACCACTTGTCACGCCCCCAACCCTGCCCCTAAAAGGTCGGGCATGACCTATGCAGAAGTAGACACTTAACCTTATATATATATATATATATAACATAGGGGCCTGAATGGAAGCATTGCCAACAAAAGATAATATAAGAAAGTATGACATCCATTGAGCTACCACTATCATGCCAGGATCACAGATATCGCTTAAGACGAATAGATATAAGGAATACACATTTGAGAACTAGTTATATACATATGCATATACAGAACCAGCCCCAAGATTGGGCGTAGAAAAAAAACATTATATACATTCCTCCTAAGCCAATAACAAGAGTATACGCCATAAACTAGCAAAACACCACAAAAATGAACGGCTTCGATCAAGGGCCTGGCTATGCTTAGGTTGACAAAAGTGTGATGGTGACAGGGCTAGGACCGACCTCCAGGTTGGTTACCTACAGAAATAGACTTAACATAGAGTGAGCCAGTCTTAGTGAATAATAATACATAAATGCTTCGATACATCACTAACATTGGAACATGTATAAAAGCGTAAGCAATACGGAAATCATGTAGTGAGTCTAAATATGTACACATTTACCGAACAACTTTATCGGTTCACAATTTCACACATTGGCCCTTGGCCTGATGGGTTCACACATTCATAAATTAGATTCAAAGTTTCACAATTTGGCCCTTGGCCCCTTAACTTCATATTTCATAAGTTGGCTCTTAGCCTCATGGATTCACATCTCACAAGTTGGCTCTCGGCCACATAGATTCACATTTCACAAGATGGCTCTCAGCCACATAGATTCACATTTCACAAGTTCTTCTGATACTTTCACAACTTCATTTTGTTTCTCGATATCACAATTTCATATTTCTTTCCAAGGAGCATACATGTTAAATACAACGTCAATAACAATAACACTTAGCGTGATTAAAGTGCAGTACTATTACTCACTGTATTGCGGCGGGGCGCTAGGTCCTCCTGAAGCGTGTCCTACACTTGCACAAAGATACAAATTAGTTCTCCTTTTTCTTGTTAAATCAATTCTTGATTCATTTTACTTCGACTAAATTAACGAACATCATAGCAACATCAATTGCAGGTTTCGACAACATTAGAGGATCCAGCAGGCAAAACGGAGCAACCCGCGTTTTCCAGCCTGGGCCGCACATGCGGCTAGGATCCCCGCACGTGTAGCAAAGTCTCCCGCATGTGCGGCAGTGATGCCCCGCACGTGCCTTTTTAGCAGTGTTGAACACCAAAATTTGCCATTTTCCCCGCACGTGCGGCTGGGGTTCCCGCACGTGCGGCCTTCGCCCCCGCACGTGCGGCGATTCTGCACAAAAAGATCTGAAAATTTTGCACAATTCCCTCCTTTTGTAGATATGTTTAGAGCCTCAAAACCCAACTATAAATTGTTAATGTAAAGGCCCGAATGCATGTGAATAGGAATCAAAATACATATTTCATTTGAATATAAGTTAGACCATTAATCTACAACCCATAACACACTCAATTTCATGAGATTCTTACCTTTACACACATGTATACACACATACACATAAGTTATGCTATATATTTGATTCCAAGCATGTCAATTGAATGAAAGAGTGTAGCTCCTTATATATACTTCATATTAATTCAAAACATTTACAAATAAGGTTATCTTGCCAATTCACTTCTTATACACACATAGCATCACAATTCTAACCCTCCAAATACAAGATTATGGAGATATCTCACACCAATTAGGAAAAGAAGAGTTGTAGGAGCTAACATCTACATACCTTAAGCTCAAATTTTCAACTTCCCAACCTTTCAATTCTTCTCTCCCTTAGTCCTTTACCCTCAATAACAATTTTTTGAGTTAGAAGGTTTTGTTGATCAATGGGTTCAAGAACAGACATATATATATATATATATCTTATACTAAGAGTGAATATGACAAAATCCAATCGTTTAATCATCCCGAATTGAAATTTCACAAAAATGCTCAATATTACTTAAAAATTATGCTGATTTCAATTGTGTAATCAATTTGGATTATCAAGCCTCTAAGGCCCTCAATTTCTGTTTTAACATTCTAATAGTAACAGATACTTTTCTTACCTAACAAATACAAGTTCAATTCATAAGACATCAATTCATAAGACATATATACTTAAACTTAATTCCTCATGAAATTTCACATTAAGCATTTGAAAGCTCAGAATAACAGACTAAAATATATCACAATCCCATGTGAGGGTCGGGTTATTACAGGTACGATTGGGGAAGGTCATTTCATGAGCACCCCTACTCGCCCGATCTAAAGATCGGCCTTTACTAACATGATATCTTGTTTTTGAAAACACATGCGTTCTTATTCTGGTTATTACCTAGCTTACTACGTGATGCGCACAACACACAAGTATAGACTCGATCACCTAATTTGGAATGAAGCATCGCATATCCGTTTGTTTGGAAATGGTTTGAAGTTTGCTACTCGCAAGTAGGCTAAAACACGTATTTCGAGGAATAGTTCCAATTCAAGTAATCCAACATTCACCCACAGGCATTCAGGCAGTTATATCACATATGCAAGTAGCCTCATGGCAAGCATGCTGTCATGGCAACACTCACACTCATGCAAGATGCTAAAGCATAAAAGCTTACCTAGTACTCCGAGCCAAAACAATAACTAGTTAGTAATCAAATGCAAGATCCTAGTTCATGTTAAGATGGTTAATGCAACACATGGAAAGATGCAACTAGAAATAGGCTCGGCTATGCTAGAAATGGCATGTGCAATGCGACAACTCGATACACGTATTCAAGTTGGAATTGAAATACTATGCAGTTAGTATGATGCACCAAGCCCAGTGCATGCAATATAGATGAATGATGCAAACATGTGAGCATAAGGATGCTAATTGAAACATGACCTAAAACTAACCATTGAAAGCAAGTAAGTAAAAGGGAGAAAGATGTGGGGTTGGAAGACATTCACACACGCACTCACACTTATTACAAATTGACTAATTAACTAACTCGCAAGCTAATTAATTACAAAACCACTTAACTAATTAAATGAATCAATTAAGCTACTAAAGCAGTAAAGAGGCCTCGGGAAGAGGGACAAATGCATGCATGCTCGGCTCTGCTCGGAAATCTGTCGCCATGCTTCTGTTGCCTCTGTGTGCACTACTCTACACCTTTGAAGATTGCACAAGTCTCAAGGATGCTCCTGAACCACTCCCTGAGCACTGTGGGATGTCACTGGCCGAAAGGCAAGGCCACCGGCCAAGTGGAACTGGTCAGCGACCATTTGTGGGGATCTCAGCCAACAATGCATAGCCGGCCGGCACTGAAGATGGCCGACCGACCATCTCATCCTGCAGAATCCTGTTTTTGCTGCAACAGAGGACAGACAGAGCATGGTAATGCATTTTCAAGGCAATGTTTGCACCACCACCCTCCTTATCATGTTTAAGATTCAAAGGAGTATGGTTCTCGACCCTGGGGCCATCAATCATGCATTTTAATGCACGATGGCCAAAGGAGCCAAGTGTGCAAATTAATGTACAACGAATGCACAAAACACATGAATGCCTCACACCCTATCATGTTAGATCAAGAGCGTCAGCGACCAAGGATCGAGGCACGTTTCATCACTTCAAGTACGAAACGTCCCTCGATCCTTGTGTTTGGTTTGACACCCCAAACCAAACACGATGCTATTCAAGTGTACCAAATACAATGCAAAGCATGCAACCAATGTAATGCAACATGTGCAATGCAACCCAATGTAATCAACCTAACCATGCAAGCCAAGTCAATGTAACGTGAGCATGACAAATGCAATGCAATGCAACCTAACATGCATCCAAACATGCAAGAATATGTGACAACATATCAAGCACATGACAAAATGCAAGCGAACAAGCATGCAAAATGCGACTTAAGCATGTAAATATGCAAGGCATGTAACAACATGTGAAGCAAGCATTTTTAGACCAATATAATACATGCATGACGAACTTAACAAAGTGACACAAGCATGCAAGCATACAATGCAATAGGCTTGCAACAACAATACCAATGATAAGCATGCAACAACATGCAATAGGCCAGGTATGCAACAACATGCAAGGCAAGCTTGCAACAACATGTGGGAATGGTCTTAAGCCAAAATGGATAGCTCTCAAATAAGCTGAAATCAGTGGCCAAGATGCAATGGAAATGAGGACAAATGCACATACAAACATGCATGCCAATTGGCCTAAAGACTAAGGCATAAAAGGCAACTTTCAAGAACACTAAAAAGAAGGCAAACATGGACATTAGATCAACATGTTAAGCTCTGAAAACATGTAAGGGATGATGCCAAAACAAATAAACCATGCAAGTAAGGCGTGTAATGAAGCCCAAAACTCGAGACTTGCCAAGGGATTCAAACCATGGCCACATGAGGCAAGCCCCAAAGGGCCAAGGGGACCAAAATCAAAGCTTAAGCATGTCACAACATGGTTAAAAGCTTCATGAAGTTAAGCCAAAACATGCAAGCATGGTAGTCTAAATGCTAGATACATGTTAAGACAAATAATGGGATTACAAGACAAGTATATGATGCATGCAAGAGACTACTAAACCAACTCAAAATAGAGGTATAAAATGACAAAATAACACTAAATACCTACTGAAATGGTGCTAAAACAAACTAAGCATACATGCTACCATACTAAGCCATTAACACAAGCATGTGAGACACAAGGAGAAGGGGGGTGTCCCTCTCATTCTCAAGACCTTAAAACACCATCCCCACCACTAAATTCCCTATGGATTTCAATGGTGAGAAGGCCAAAACTAGGTGGTCTCGAAGCTCACAAAAGAGGCACAAAAATAAGGCCAAACAAGGCCTAAGAGGGGGTAGACAACCCCAAACACAAAAGTGACCTTAAACAAGGATTAAAAGCATGCAAAAATAGAAATTTTATCAGTTATAAGTTAAGCTCAAAACATCATGCAAGATAGGCTAAAAGCTTATGCAAGAATGGGGAATAAAGAGGATAGTTTCTCACTCTTGAAGAACCTCTTCAAGAACACCACTCCAGCACCTCCTTCTGATCAAAACCAACTCAAAAACTCTAGAATCAACTCTTTAGCACCTCTGTCACTAAAGGATGGTGTATTACTTGGTGCTTTAGTCTAAAAATAAGAACAAAAACACCCTTTAGAGCAGTATAATACCCAAATATATATAGAGAGAGTGATATATATCTTCTATATCAGTTTTTTCAACCCCTGAGAAGGGAGGAAAAGCTCCCTCTTTATAGAAATCCAAATGCAAAGCTTCTTGGAGAAGCTTGCACAAGGATGAAATCCCTCCATATACATGTATGGAGGAGCCAATCTATGCTCTCCAACTGGCACAGCTGGCAAGCACAAACTCCACAGACACAAAGACAAAGGGTCGGCCAGGAGAGATGGCCAATTGCCCAAAATAGGTGCCGACCAACCAAAGATAGTGCCGATCAGCGAAACATTTGGCCGATGGAAAGAAAACATGGGCGGTGGCATCATGTCTCAGCTGATGGGTTTCGGGGATGTCTAACAAGCCACTCCCTACCATCAGAAGCAAAAACCACAAGCTCTTGGTCCACAACCAAGGGCGGCAAAACAGTCAAGTTCAGAGATCCTAAGGCAAGGCGCGTAGCTGAGCCCTTCGGGAACTCAAAATGAACACGATCATGGATGATCATCGAGTGTTCCAACGATGACGTCCAAGTCTTAAGGACGGTCAAAAATGGGGTGTGTACAGTTGTCTCTCTTTGACAGAAATCGAAAATCATGAAGTGACGCAAGTGAATATCAAAGCCCAAAGACGACCCACTTTTGACAAGGCCGAAGACTTGGACAAACAAACAAAATACAAATAAATAAATGGTTACGCCCGCAGACTGCTTACGTATCCCTTTGCTAGGAATCAAACCAGCGTAGTTCAGGGGCAGGATGCAACATGATACACAATGTAACAAAATAATATAATAATATACAATGTATTTGAATCATCAAACCACAAGCAGTACAAAACCACACAAATATCATAAAGGGATGGAGATGCAAAATCAAACTACGTGTAACATAGAAAAGGTGCCGGAGCATTCTAACCACAATTCTCTTAGTGGAATAGGTCCATGCACAGACAGAACTATGTGTTTCGCAGAAAGAATACAAGTAATTGGGTGGCATGATATAAGTGAGGAATGACCTACCGAGGAAAGACCATGATCCTAGATGCTGAATGCAACAAAACAAACTACAATGCAATGGATGAAGTGAATAAGGCACGTGGCCAAACCACATTTTGCCTGGAAAAGGCATACACACAAATCAGACCACGTCTAACACAGAAAAGGTGCTGACACCCTCAGACCACAATTCTCTTAGTGAAATAGGCGCGTACACATAATCACAAAACCATGCTATAACGCGAAAAGTATGGGCACATGCCGGACTAAGCTTAACATGGAAAGGATGCAAGTGATAAATGGTCAATGCAGTACATGCATGCAATATATTCTATAGGCAATGCAATAGACATACTAGATGATGTAGCAGTTAAGAAGTAAAGGTACCTTACAGGGACAATTGGTGATGACTCACCATATGCTGCTGGGGAATCTCCCATTTCTGCATCTTGCATTTTCGAACCGCAGGTACTACTTTTCTCCCAAGCTATGGTCACAGCTTTCCCTATTCTCCAACAGGGTGATAGACTAGGTTGGTTCAGTATCCAGAATTGAGGCGCATACACATGCTATCTCAATCTATGGGGCTGCCATACAGATTTCAAGCCGAGGATACACCCCTGGGTATTTAAACCAGACTTTAGTCTCGGAAATCCCGAACCTTTGCATTCTAGGCATGAGCCATTCGAACTCTAGTTTCCACCGTCTCAGTTGATCTCCTAGGAACTCACTGCAAACACAGGCAGGTGGCTATACTAGACCAGTAGAAATTGTTTGAGCACGACAAACACCAAAGGAATTGCACCTTTAAAGGATTTAAGTTCTCCTAGACCAGAAAAAAAAAGAAAAAAAAATAGATATGACGCAATAGATAATAGATGCGATGTAACAAATAGTACAGTAGATGCAAAGCGTGAACAAACTCCAACCACGCTGGAATCGTGAGAGGAGGAAGAACAAAGAAAACCAATCAAGAGCGCGTTCCATGCAACCTGAGATAAATTCCAAACACGCCGAAATCGTGTGAGGAAGGGGACACTCTAACCATGCTGAAACCGTGAGATGAGGTCCGAAAAACCACTCAGGCTTGCGCTTCACGCGTCCCGAGATAAATTCCAAACACGCTGAAATCCTGTAAGGAAAGGAATACTCTAACCACGCTGAAATCGTGAGAAGAGGTCCGAAAACAAACCGCCCAGGTGCGCGCACGATGCAACCTGAGATAAATTCCAAACACGTTGAAATCATGTAAGGAAATGAACACTGTAACCACACTGAAATCGTGAAAAGAGGTCTGAAAACAACCCGCCCAGGTGCGTGCACGATGCAGCCTGAGATAAATTCCAAACACGCTGAAATCGTGTAAGGAAATGAACACTCTAACCACATTGAAATTGTGAGAAGAGGTCCGAAAACAAACTGCCTAGGTGCGCACATGACGCAACCTGAGAAAAATTCCAAACATGCTGAAATCGTGTAAGGAAAGGAACACTCTAACCACACTGAAATCGTGAGAAGAGGTCTGAAAATAAACCGCCCAGGTGCACGCACGACGCAACCTGAGATAAATTCCAAACACGCTGAAATCGTGTAAGGAAAGAAACACTTTAACCACGCTAAAATCGTGAGAAGAGGTCCGAAAACAAACCACCCAGGTGCGCGCACGACGCAACCTGAGATAAATTCAAAACACGCTGAAATCGTGTAAGGAAAGAAACACTCTAACTACATTGAAATTGTGAGAAGAGATCCGAAAACAACCCGCTCAGGTGCGCACATGACGCAACCTGAGAAAGCCCCGGAGGACAACGATCCTAAACGCTTCTCAGCATAAAAAGATAAATGATATAACACAGCACAAGGTGCAAATAAATGCAATAAGTGTGATGATACGATACATGCTTCAAGCAATATAGAGCATGATGTTTAGGGAATGCAATAAACAAACAAAGCGGCACTTTAGAAAGCACCTCATGGGGTGAGTGGCAATGAACCGCTTTACTCCGATGGGGATTTCCCCTTGTGTTCTTCGAACACTTACCTTCAACTCACAGTTCAAAGGTTTTGAAATATTGACAAGGAGTAACCTCTGCATGTAGAAGCCACGGATGCCGCTTTTCTTCCTGATCATAATCACAACTTTCCCTTATTGCAAACACAGCCAAGATGCCCCCGGCAGGGAAATGGTGCTCAGGGAGAGCACTTTGATTGCCATTCTGGCTTGAAACAACCTTGATCTTGAGCTTGAGGTAGAGGCACACTCATATTTCAAAGCATTGATAAGGCCTGTAGAGGTGCATCCGGAGTACAATCACGGAATTTGCAGAAGTTGAAAGAAACTCAGATGCTCCAAATTTTCTCTCTTTTCTTTTGCTTTGCAGTCCGGAACCAATATAGCTTTAGATAGGTCCTGGTTCTACTGTTCTCACATGACCTGGGTTGAACCCTACGGTTTGTGAAAGAAAGAAATCCTGTTTCGCACATATGTGGAGAATGGCACAGCACTCTGAGCACAAAACGATTTATTTTTGAAATTAAAATTGAAAAACGAGTTCTTAACCGGGTATTGAGCCTACGACTAACCACAGCAAAAATGACTCAACAAATGAAAACAAAAGGTAAAAAAAAAAAGCCTAAACACATCTATTGACACTCGAAACGACTCAAAACAAGAATCGAGACAAAGAAAACAACACACACGACACTGAGACGTATTCCAATGGCAAGAGACCTCTCAGTTCGCAAGGAGCCAGTTTCTTCTAGTATTGTTTCCCACCCTTTTCTAATTTGTGATTCTTACATCACTCTGGCACTCAATCTCTATTTTTTTGAAAAGCTCTTTTCTCACTTTTCTCTCCACGCACATCTCTTCATTCTTTAATCTCTCTTCTTTTTTATCCCTCCCCTGGGTGGTTGATGGATAAACAGGAAGTTGAGGGCTCTTGCCCCTGGTATTCTGCCAAATTCTCATTTTTTCACTCAGAACAGTGAGCTTCTCCCAGAGAGGGGTTGCGATGCTGTTGGATGTGCAACAGATCCTCAATTGACATCGGTTGACGATACGCTTGGCAAGTTTAGATGTGATCAGACCTGTCTAGATGAGAGAGTAGAATATCTTGATCCATTCCAGTTTGTGCTTCACACTTGGCTTGATACCTCGCTGCTTGGAGGATGAGAGAGCTTTCTTCCCTTTTGCTGTTAGCTTCAGTTGTGCCCTTTTCTGGCAGGTAGACTGCCCTTTCTGGCAAATGCAGTGCCCTTTCCGGCAAGTGCATTGACAACGAGGAAAAGACAGGAAACTTGACTCAACTGTGCCCCTAGTTCATCATTTTGACCATTTTTTTTTTGTTTTTGACTTTTTGCTAAAACAATTTTGACCAACATGAGAGTTAGATTAACATGCTTGTTCGATTTTCTGATTTAAAATCATGCAAGTTAGGTTATGACCACTGAAAATCTTCCCTTTTTTGGGTCCAAGAAATGGTCCGATTTTGGAAAAAATGAGTAATTTTCAAGACAATTAATCAACTTCAGTAAAATTTCTCAAAAACTATTTTTGCAAATGGCCACTGCTCAACCAACATAGAATTTACTCTTGAGATGCACAACCTCAGATCCAAAACAATCGAAAATTGCCGCTTGTCTAAATAGCACTACACGGCACCAAATCTAGCAACAAAAAGTTGCCCCTTGTTTGAATGGCACTACATGGCAATGGAAAATTGCCCCTTGTTTGAATAGCACCGCAGCACATTGTAACCAATTCTCCTAGTGAAGATCACAACCGAACTCTTGGATACAGAAATGACAAAGATGATCAAAACCATTACATGGACACAATCAATTTGGAAGTGTTTATGGCTGGACTTCAGAATGAAGTTGCCTACGTATCCCAAACATGGGAATCAAGTCGCACGTAGTTCCGGGTTAAGGTACACTCGGGTATTAACCTTGCCTTTTGCGCTCTAACTTTTGCCAAGGCTGCCCTTCCGGGTTTTCAACCTTGCGAGCTATGTTTTTCTTTTCTTTTCATTTCTTTTCTTCTTTTCATCTTTTCTTTTCATTTTTTCTTTTCATTTTTCATTTTTCTTTTTTTTGTTCTTTTCTTTTTTTCTCTCTCTTTTTTTTATTTTTATTTTGTTCTTTTTCTTCTTTTTCTTGCTCTAACTTTTGCCTGGGTCGCCCTTTCGGGTTTTCGGTCCAGCGAGCCTCTCAAGGGTAAAAGTGTAGCTAGTCCATGTTGAATGGTCGTAGGATCTCGAATCCATCTGAATACAAGAGAATTGCTGCTGTTCCCTGATGATGTAGAAGTCCATCCAATGGGGGCTGAATTTTCCCCTAGTTTTATGGATAGGAACTCAGTTGTCCTTCAGCAAAAACTTTCTTCTTTCCTTCCTTCTGGGATTTGGCATTCGTGCCAGTCTTCATTGGTTTGCAGAATGATGCATCTTTTGAATCTTTGAGCATATCTGACATTTTTGCCCCTAGTTCGTGGGTTGCTCCAAATCTGGCCACACAGGCCTCACATTGTGGTTGACCTTTGAACATTCTGAATCTAAGTTCAAGGTTTGAAAATGAGGGGTCGAGTTTTGAGGCTGAGAGCGATCCGAAGCTGTACAATCTCAAGAGCGATTCCACACAGGTCTTTGTAGGACCGCGCAAAACATTTTTTTGAAATCTTTTAAGAAAACGACTAGTCGCTCACGCTGAAGACAATGCAAAACCAATCTGGATGAAGTTAGGATCCTTCTCAATAGTCACATTAACAAGCATGATCTCAATCATTAAGAGCTTAGCACACTCTCTTTCTCTCAATTGATCAAATTTTTTACAAATCCTGAGGAATTCCTCCCTCTTTGTTTTCACCACAGTGTTCAAAAAGTTTTGAAAAACTTGGGTTAATGCAATGACTTCAAGGCACAGAAAAGACACAGTTCTGGTCAAATACTGCCATCTTATTCAGAACTTCTGGCACAAGGCAAAAGCAAACACAAGAGTGTGAAAATCACTGCTGTTTCATTCAAAATCTGTTGGCGCAACTAGCTGCAAGGTAAAAATAGACTCAAAAGAAAACGAAAAGGCAAACCAAAAATAAGCAAGTGATGTCTGAGGTAACAGCCCCAAAATCACCCGACTCTAACAAAACAAGACTAACTCGATTCAACAAGACAGACCCGACTAACTCAGCACAAAAAAGACTGACTCTATACAACACAACAAGACTGACCCAATACCCAAGTCAGAAAGCAAAATTAACAGCATTTGTACATTGCTCAAAACAGTGCATGCCATCCACCATAGCTGGAGTAATCTGAGCGCCATCCGTAGGTGGCTCATCCCCTGATCACATAATCACATTGTCCCCCAAGTTCACTGACCCAATGCCGATAGACTTTGCAGGACCTGGCGTGACGATGATCTCTTTATCAATCCGATCTTGTATTTCACGGCGAAGACGGTAACAACTATCAGTGCGATGACCGGTTTGTTGATGGAAGGCGCAGTACTTGGCCGGATCATAGGAGGGAGGAAGTTTATCAGGCAGTGGCCGCGGCTCCAGGGGTTTCAGATCCCCCTTTATGATCAGGACCGTCAAGGCCGCTGATAAAGACATGTACAGTGAGGTGAACACCCTCTGGCCCCGAGGTGGGTGTTTTGAGGTTTGTGGAGTTTTGCTGGATGCACCTGCAAAGGGATTGACAGGCGCTGACTGGGTTTGCTGATCTCTTCCGAGCACGGGATTAGAGCTGAAAGGAACATTCCTGGTACAACGACCCTTCTCCTGGCTTGCCCCTTGATTCAAACTACCCCCAACTTGAGTGGTGAAAGTGCCATCCACAACTTTTGCAGCAACTGCAATCACTTATTATTTGTTCAGCCCTTCGGCTTTCGAAGCCTCAACAGCCCGCAGAAGGTGTTTATGGGGATCAATGCCTGACCCTACCTTGTTCTTGCCACTTGGCTCAACTTGGCCAAAGGATTGGGTCGCTATATCAGAGCGAAGCCCGGTTGTTACCGACATGCCACCACCTAGATCTGAGATGGATTCAGGTTGACCCTTTTCAATTGCAGCTCACCCCAAGATCAAGGAGCCTTTTGGGCTGAAACTTCTGGCCTATGATGTGGTCGATGACGGAGCCAATATTCCGAAGGCCAGATCTGCCACAGTTCTTTGAAGATCTTCAATCATTCTCATTAGCTCAGAAGTAGTGGGCTCATGGGTTTGAGATGATTGGGGTTCAGGTGGATTCAATATGCATAAGTCCATGCTTTCTGCAATGAACACCTCAGGCTTGGGTAGATGGGTTGGGTTGATGTATATACTGGTGTCATATGTGGGCGACAGTATATGGATGAGGTTAAGATGTAGAGGTGATAGGTCAATACTAACCTGAGGTCTTTTTGGTGGAGCTAGGGTCTGTTCGTCAATAAGATCCTGAATCTTATGGCGGAGGCAGATGCAACGGTTTGTATCATGGCCGTGTTGTTGATGATAGGCACAGTATTTAGCTTGGTCATATCTTGGTGGAAGAGGATTTGGAAGCGGTTGGGGTTCTAGGAGTTCTAGGTGCCCTTCTTCTTGCATCTTTTTCAAAGCTTGGGGCCGAGTTGAAGTGGCGGGTTTTTAGCCTTGAAGGAAGTGGTGATAGAGTCTACTTCTGAGCATTTCATTGCTGCGCTACCATCAGTAGTAGCATTGGAACTGAGAACAACATTCTTCTTCAAAGGCTCATTGTCTTTTGTAAAGATCCCTTGTCGGATGGCATCCTCTATTTGAACCCCCATTCCATGAAGGTCTAGAAAGGTAAACAGAGGTAGAACAATCATCTTCTGCAACAACTTGCCATGCAGATTCCGAACAATCATCCTAATCTGATCTTTGTCGGAAGGCCTTGTAGTCACCATCGAGGACTTTGCTCTCCATCTCGTCACGAACTCTCGTCACGAAGCATTGCATATCCATTTGTTTGGAAATGGTTTAAAGTTTGCTACTCGCAAGTAGGCTAAAACACGGATTTCGATGAAGTGTTCCAATTCAAGAAATCCAATCTTCACCCACAGGCATTCAGGCAGGTATATCACGTAAGCAAGTAGCCTCATGGCAAGCATGCTGTCATGGCAACACTCACACTCATGCAAGATGCTAAAGCATAAAAGCTTACCTAGTACTCCGAGCCAAAACAACAACTAGTTAGTAATCAACTGCATGATCCTACTTCATGTTAAGATGGCTAATGCAACACATGCAAAGATGCAACTAGAAATAGGCTCGGCTATACTAGAAATGGCATGTGAAATGCGACAACTCGATACACGTATTCAAGTTGGAATTGAAATGCTATGCAGTTAGTATGATGCACCGAGCCCGGTGCATGCAATATAGATGAATGATGCAAACATACGAGCATAAGGATGCTAATTGAAACATGACCTAAAACTACACAATGAAAGCTAGTAAGTATAAGGGAGAAAGACGTGGGGTTGGAAGACATTCACACATGCACACACTCTTATTACAAAATCCGCCCTCTCGACGAAGGGTCCGAATAAATAATACAAATTGACTAATTAACTAACTCGCAAGCAAATTAATTACAAAACCACTTAACTAATTAAATGAATCAATTAAGCTACTAAAGCAGTAAAGAGGCCTCGGGAAGAGGGACAAATGCATGAATGCTAGGCTCTGCTCGGAAATCTATTGCCATGCATCTTTGCACTACTCTCCACCTCTGAAGATTGCACAAGGCTCAAAGATGGTCCTGAACCACTCCCTAAGCACTGTGGGATGTCACCGGCCGAAAGGCCACCGGCCAAGTGGAACTAGTCGTCGACCATTTGTGGGGATCTCGGCCAACAATGCATAGCCAACCGACACTGAAGATGGCCGACCGACCATCTCTTCTTGCAGAATCCTGTTTTTGCTGCAACAAAGGGCAGACAGAGCATGGTAATGCATTTTCAAGGCAATGTTTGCACCACCACCCTCCTTATCATGTTTAAGACTCAAAGGAGTATTATTTTCGACCCTCGGGCCATCAATCACGCATTTCAACGCATGACGGCCAAAGGAGCCAAGTGTGAAAATTAATGCACAACGAATGCACAAAACACATGAATGCCTCACATTCTATCATGTTAGATCAAGAGCGTCAGCGACCAAGGATCGAGGCATGTTTCGTCACTTTAAGTACGAAACGTCCCTCGATCCTTGTGTTTGGTTTGACACCGCGAAGCAAACACAATGCCATGCAAGTGTACCAAATACAATGCAACGCATGCAACCAATGTAATGCAACATGTGCAATGCAACCCAATGTAATCAACCTAACCATGCAAACTAATTCAATGTAACATGAGCATGACAAATGCAATGCAATGTAACCTAACATGCATCCAAACATGCAAGAATATGTGACAACATATTAAGCACATAACAAAATGCAAGTTAACAAGCATGCAAAATGCAACTTGCAAGGCATGTAACAACATGTGAAGCAAGCATATTTAGACCAGTATAATACATGCATGACGAACTTAACAAAGTGACACAAGCATGCAAGCATACAATGCAATAGGCATGCAACACCAATACCAATGATAAGCATGCAACAACATGCAATAGGCCAAGTACGCAAAAACATGCAAGGCAAGCTTGCAACAACATGCAGGAATGGTCTTAAGCCAAAATGGACAGCTCTCAAAAAAGCCAAAATCAGTGGCCAAGATGCAATGGAAATGAGGATAGATGCACATACAAACATGCATGCCAATTGGCCTAAAGACTAAGGCATAAAAGGAAACTTTCAAGAACACTAAAAAGAAGACAAACATGGACATTGGATCAACATGTTCAGCTATGAAAACATGTGAGGGATATGCCAAAACAAATAAACCATGCAAGTAAGGCGTGCAATGAAGGCCAAAACTCGAGACTAGCCAAGGGGTTCAAACCATGGCCACATGAGGCAAGCCCCAAAGGGCCAAGGGGACCAAAATCAAAGCTTAAGAATGTCATAACATGGCTAAAAGCTTCATGAAGTTAAGCCAAAACATGCAAGCATGGTAGTCTAAATGCTAGATACATGTTAAGACAAATAATGGGATTACAAGACAAGTATATGATGCATGCAAGAGACCACTAAAACAACTCAAAACAGAGGTATAAAATGACAAAATAACAGTAAATACCTACAGAAATGGTGCTAAAACAAACTAAGCATACATGCTACCATATTAAGCCATTAACACAAGTATATGAGACGCAAGGAGAGGGGTGGTCTCCTTCTCCCTCTCAGGGCATTAAAACACCATCCCCATCACTAAAATCTCTCTAGATTTCAGTGGTGAGAAGGCCAAAACAAGGTGGTCCCGAAGCTCAAAAAAGAGGCACAAAAATAAGGCCAAACAAGGCCTAAGAGGGGGTAGACAACCCCAAACACAAAAGTGGCCTGAAACAAGGAGTAAAAGCATGCAAAAATAGAACTTTTATCAGTTATAAGTTAAGCTCAAAACCACATGCAAGATAGGCTAAAAGCTTATGCAATAATGGCGAATAAAGAGGATAGTTTCTCACCCTTGAAGAACCTCTTGAAGAACACCACTCCAACACCTCCTTCTGATCAAAACCAACTTAAAAACTCTAGAATCAACTCTTTAGCACCTCTGTAACTAAAGGATGGTGTATTACTAGGTACTTTAGTGTAAAAATAAGAACAAAACCACCCTTTAGAGCACTATAACACACAAATATAGAGAGAGAGGGAAATATAGAGAGAGAGTGATATATATCTTCTATATCAGTTTTTTCAACCCCTCAGAAGGGAGGAAGAGCTCCCTCTTTATAGAAATCCAAATGCAAAGCTTCTTGGAGAAGCTTGCACAAGGATGAAATCCCTCCATACACGTGTATGGAGGAGCTAGTCTGTGCTCTCCAGTTGGCACAGCTAGCAAGCACAAACTCCAGAAACACAAAGAAAAAGGGTCGGCTAGGAGAGATGGCCGATTGCCTAAAACAAGGTGCTGACCGGCCAAAATGGTGCCGATCGACCAAACATTTGGCCGATGGAAAGAAAACATGGTCGGTGGCATTATGCCTCAGCCGATGGGTTTCAGGGATAGCTAACAAGCCATTCCCTACCATCAGAAGCAAAAACCACAAGTCCTTGGCCCACAACCAAGGACAAAACAATCAAGTTGAGAGATCCTAAGGCAAGGCATGCAGCCGAGCCCTTCGGGAACTCAAAACGAACACGATCATGGATGATCATCGAGTGTTCCAACGATGATGTCCAAGTCTTAAGGACGGTCAAAAATGGGGTTTCTACATATGGCCGGCTTATTGATGGAAGGCACAGTACTTGGCAGCATCATGCTTAGCCGGAAGGAGATTCGGGAGAGGCCGAGGCTCAAGGAGTTTGAGATGGCCTTGTCGAACGAGGAATTGGAGAGCTTTGGACAAATTCATGTAGAGGGGATTGAGGACCCTCTGGCCTCGAGGTGGGTACTTCGAGGTTTGTGAAGTGTTGGATGTACCATCAAAAGGGTTGACAGGTGTTGATTGGGTTTGCTGATCTCTTCCGAGTGTAGGATTGGAGTTAAAAGGGGTGTTTTTGGTACGACATCCCTTTTCCCGCTTGCCCCTTTATTCAAACTGCCCCCAACTTGAGTGGCAAAAGTGTCATCCACAGTCTTTGCAACAATTGCTAAGACTTGTTGTTTGTTCAGTCCTTTAGCTTTCAAAGCCTCAACAACCCACTGAAGATGTTCATAGGGACCAATGCCTGCCCCAACCTCGTTCTGGCCGTTTGCCTCCACTATACCAAGGGATTGGCCTTCTTCAAATGCAGCCCGTCCCAAGATTGGGGAGCCTTTTGACATGAAATTTTCGGTATGTGGTGTGGTCGATGATGAAGCCAATATCCCAAAGGCTAAATCAACCATAGTTTTCTGAAGATCTTTGATCATTCTCATCAGCTCAGAATTAGGGGGCTCATGGGTTTGAGATGAATGGGGCTCGAGTGCATCCATCATGCATAAGTCCATGCTTTCTGGGATAAACACATCAGGCTTAGGTAAATGGGTCGGGGTAATGTATATGCTAGGGTCGAAGGTAGGTGGTAATGTATGGATGAGGTTAAGGTGTGGACGAGGTACTTGGTCATTGGGGTCTTGAGGTGGAACTATTGTCCGGTTGTCGATGAGATTCTGAACCTTATGACGAAGGTGGTAGCAACGATTGGTACCATGGCCGCGCTGCTGATGGTACCCACAGTACTTAGTGGGGTTATGTCTGGCAGGGAGTGGGTCAAGTAGAGGTTGAGGATCAAGGGGTTTGAGATACCCTCTTTCTATCGGGACTTTTAGTGCGTTGGTTAGGCTCATATAGAGAGGTTTAGTCCAGCTGTTTATAGGCTAGATTTTGAAAAAGGGCCGACTGTGGCAACTGTGTTGATTTCAGTGGATTCGGGAATAGTGCTGCTACTAGCATTGGTACTCCCGAAAATCACCCTCCTTGTTGGTTCACTTGTTTTGGGAATAATTCCTCGTTTGAACGCATTTTCGATCTGAACCCCCAATTCATGCTAAAATTTTAAAGTGAATAGTGGAGCAACTATCAACTTTTGCAACATATGAGGCTCAAGGTTATGCACCATTATCCGCAATTGGTCCCTTTCAGAAGGCCGATCTATCATCTGTGCTGGCTTTGCTCTCCACCTTGCAACAAACTCTACAAAGCACTCTGTAGGATTCAGATGGGTTGCTTCAAGCTCTTGGGTGGTAATTTCAAGTTCGGTATTGTAAGAGTATTGATAGACAAATGCCTCAGCCAATTCTTCCCAGTTTTGCTTCACTTTATCCTCTAACTTGGCGTACCAAGTGGCTGCTATGCCCGACAGGGTTCTTTCATACACAGAGAGTTTTTGTATCTTAGTCAAACCCATCAGTTTCAGGATGTCCAAGAAAAGCCAAATATGTACCATAGGGTCTCCAGATCCGTCAAAACGATCAATGTGTGGCATTTGAATCTGTCTGGGAGTCGTACGGCAGCCTTGGTGTACCCATCCTCAATGTCAGGAATGGAGTTATGGCCCTATGCCTTTTTTAATTGCTTCTCAAGGTTCACAATTTTTAATGAGGTCAGGTCAGGCTCGTTAATATGAAGGGAATAAAGCGTCTCCTTTGGCTGTACCAGGGGTCTGAAAACTCAGGCTTGAGCCAACCCTTCTTGGGGATCCGGACCATGCGAATCTTCAGCTGGCGGAAGTGGGTCAAAGTTCGGCTGGGGTCCCAAGACCGGATGTGTGGTAGGTGCCGTAGATGGGCATTGCATTTCGGCATTGGTCTTATCCTGCTTGGCGATTCCCTGGTTTAATGCCGCTATCATGGCCATAACTTCTTCCGGACTCTGTGCCATCCCGGTCTACTGAGTTTGAACAAAGGTGATGTGACTGGTGACTGTCGGATCAGTTGCACCGGTGAGCCTTGACTGGCCTTTCTTTACCCTGCCTCCAGCAATGGAAACACTGGTTGCCCTGAACTAAATCTCCGACCGGACAAAGTCTATCAACACAAGTCCAATGTACCCGGGGTGTCACGGCCCAAACCTGCCCCCATGGGTTAAGGACATAACCGGCTAGTAATCCTGAGATTACCTACGGCCTCAAACCAATTCAGACATAACTCATCAGAGTAAAGGGACCAAATGGAAGCAAAATTTAAAACATTGTCCATAGAGTTGTGCTTACATAGCACATCATAACAACCATACGTATACATGTTAATAACTCACATCAGAACATGTATTAGCATAAAGCTCTGTACATACAGGATCATTTAAGTCTAAGTCAACCCATGAAAACTATATACAAACATATGCAAAGTCTTCGCCAACATGACAAGATAAGACATGATAACAAAAGGGCGAAGATGAGTCTCGTGCGTGAGACACAAGGGCTGACCCTTCAAAACCTTGGTTGTTCCACACAGACTTCATTGAGGCTGGGTTTGGACCTCTCTTGGCTCACCTACAAACACATGAATGATCGTGAGCAAAATCCCAGTGAATAATATCGAGTAAAGTAAATACACAAACGGTATTTAGAACAACGTGCTTCAAACGGCCTTGGGCCCAATTCATATTTCTATCTAGCATATACATATAAATATAAGTCGAGTAACTGTAGTTCCAAACACATCATACGGCCTCAGGCCCAACTCATTCGTGTCAAACTGGCCTTTAGCCAATCCATACTTTCAATCATGTCGAACTGGCCTTTGGCCCATTCATATTGTCATTCATGTCGAATTGGACTTTGGCCCATTCATTCTATTGTCATTCATGTCAAACTGGCCTTTGGCCCATTCATTCTACTATCATTCATGTAGAACAGGCCTTTGGCCCAACCGTTCATTCATGTCAAACTGGCCTCTAGCCCATTTATCATTTAGGCATAGCAAACATTTGTCTACAATTCAAATTAGCAGACTTACAAGAAGATAAGCAATTGGACAAACGACATATTTCAGATATCTTTATTAAGATATTACTCATAGTGATCGGCTGGTTGATTTGCGATGGAGCTTGACCCTACACATCACATAACACAAATGGGTCACAAATGATTCAATCCGTTCCTTAATTCACATATTCCTAATAGCACTCACAAATGATTTAACTCATTTACAATGCTTAATGCATGCCTAAGAGTACATAGAAGTGAAAGAGAACGGAAAACAAAACACAGAATGCATTTTCAAAATTTCAGAAGCAGGGCTCCTCGCTCGAGTGTGAACTTCCCCGCTCGAGCGGACCCATTAGGTCTGCAAAAGAACTGGTTGCCTTATTTTTACGCTCGAGCGCAAACTCGGATGCTCGAGCTGAAAGTCATCCTACATAGCTCCCAACTCTAGAGTGAACTTTCCCGCTCGAGCGGACACCATGTCTGCAAAATATACTGGGAGCTCGTATTTCACGCTCGAGCGGCGGCTCCCCCGCTCGATCGGACATCAAATTTTCTAGATTTTCCAGCAATGTTCTTGAGCTCAAATTCAACATTCACATCAACATTTCTTGCATATTATGGCTCCAACTTCACATACACATGTACTAACGTGGTACAAACACCAAATTACAACATTATGAAACTCAATTCCATGAATTACTTACATGCATGTTCCAAATTACACCAAACTTGTTTTCATCACAACAATTCCATGTATTTCAAACTCACATTCTCATGAATTGTACATGTATGTGATATACCACCCTCATTCTCAACTTAGATGATGAAGAGATGGTTAAAAAAAATGAGCTTTAAATAAAATCTCACATGGATTATACATTTTGTGCTCAAACATGCAAATTCAAAGCAATTACACACATGCATGCACTCTATGACTTCAAACTCATCAAATACTACAGAATTCTTTGTCATGAGCTACCAAATCACATGAATTCACAACAATTCAACTTAACTCATGAATCAAAGGTTGACCACTCACCTAGGAGCTTTGACCTTCACAATTTCTAGTTGAATCTTGAGCCTAGCTTTCAAATCTCATAAATCTTGAGCCAAACCATACAATTCCTCCTTTTTCTGTCTCTCTAGCAGACCCTCTCCTTTTCTTAGAGTTAAGATCAGCCAATTTGAATAAAAAGAAGGATTTGAACACATAATGGCCCTAATATAGCCCCTCTAAATCACATTATTTTAATATTAAATAATTGGGCATCATTTCATTAATTTAATCTATTTAATTTGATCCGAATCAATTTTCAATTAAATTTCACCGTAGGCTCTAAAAATTACGCTGATCACAATGACGTAGTCAATTTCGATTTCTGTGGCTGATAGGGCCTTCAATTCAAATCCCAAAGTAGATAATCAAACAGATATTCCTACGGTGAACAGATAGAAATTCAAAACCACATATATTCACATAATTGGCACACAAAATAACATCAGATACATAATCAAATTCATAATAAGGACCAATTAGCTAAATATGGATCAGGGTTATCACAGTCTTCCTCCCTTTATATGAAGCTTGGTCGTCCAAACTTATTTTACCTTTGTCGGGAAACAAATGTGGATAGCGTAGTCGCATTTCATCCTCTTTTTCCCACGTGGCATCCGTCCCATAGTGTTCTTTCCATTCCACTTTCACCATTGGGATGGACTTGCTTCTTAGTTGTTTCACTTTCCAGTCAATGATTTGTTCCGGCCATTCGGCGTATTCCATATTTTCATCAAGAGCTACCTGGTGATAACCAATCACATGAAACGGGTCTCGAAGATAACCCCTCAACATCGACACAAGAAACACATTATGGATTTGCTCGAATCCCGGTGGCAAAGCAACTCTATAAGCAACTGGGCCAAGCCTTTCCAAAATCTGAAACGGCCCAATGTAACGGGGCTACAGCTTGCCCTTCTTTCCAAACCTGACTTGGCCTTTCATCGGAGACACACGAATGAACACATGGGCACCAACCTCATACTCAAGAGGTCTTCTCTGAACATTTGCATAATTCTTTTGTCGGTCCTTAGCTGTTTTGAGCCTTTACCGAATAGTTCTGATCTTTTCAGAAGTGTCTTGCACGATTTCAGGCCCTAGTAAAGCTCTATCGCCGACTCTATCCAACAAATCGGTGATCTACACCTTCTGCAATACAAAGCCTCGTATGGTGCCATACCGATGCTGGAGTGGAAGCTGTTATTGTATGCAAATTCTGCAAGCGGCAAATAATCTTCCCAACTCCCCTGAAAATCCAAAGCACACATCCGAAGCATATCTTCCAAAGTCTGTATTGTTCGTTCTGATTGCCCATCCGTCTGTGGATGGAATGTAGTACTAAATCTCAATTCTGTTCCCATAGCTTCTTGCAAACTCTTTCACAATCTAGATACAAATTTTGGATCTCTATCCGACACAACAGATATCGGAACTTCGTGTAAGTGGATAATCTCATCAACATATATAGTAGCCAATCTATAAGCATTAAATATAGTTTTGATAGGTAGAAAATGTGTAGATTTAGTCAGTCGATCAACTATAACCCAAATAGAATCCATACCTCGAGAAGTCTGAGGTAGACCAACAACAAAATCCGTAGTCACATGTTCCCACTTCAATTCAGGAATAGGGAGTGGTTGAAGTAGACCGCTTGGCTTCTGATGTTCAGCTTTAACTTGCTGACATTGGAGACACTTGGACACATATTCTGTAATTTCTTTCTTCATTTTAGGCCACCAATAGCTTTGTTTCAAGTCCCGATACATTTTATTGTTACCCAGATGCAGAGCAAACACTGATTTGTGGGCTTCATCTAAAACCCTTTTCTTTAATTCCAGAATATCGGGGACACACATTCAGTTCTAAAATCTCAACACTTCATTTTCGATGCTAAACTCTGCTTTCAGACTTGTCTCAAATTCGTCAATCACTTTCTTGAGGAATTCATCCTCTTTCTGTTTCTGTTTAATCTCATCAATGATTACCGGTTCGGCTGAAATAGCGCCTATCAATCCGCCTTGTTCACACAATATCACTTCAATTTTAGACTTCGCAAAATCTTGCAAGATCTCTTTATGTTCAGTAAGCAAGCAAGCCATACTCCCAATTGATTTTCTGCTCAAGGCATCAGCAACTGTATTAGCTTTCCCAGGGTGATACTGAATCTCAAGATCATAATCTTTTATCAGTTCAAGCCATCTCCTCTACCACATATTCAACTCCTTCTGTGTAAAGAAGTATTTCAGACTTTTGTGATTCGTGTAGACTTCACACTTTGCCCCATACAAATAATGCCGCCAGATTTTCAAAGCAAACACAATCGCGGTCAATTCCAAATCATATGTTGGGTAGTTCTTCTCATGTGGCCTCAATTGTCGGGAGGCGTAGGCAATAACTATAATAACCCGACCTTCACATCTGTTTCCGGTATACTTTTAGTCCCTCGTTCTGTGCATTTAAATGCCTAATGAAAATTCCTCGAGAAATTCAGTTTAAGCACATGGATCTTATGATTTGAGACCTATATCTGTTTAATAAGAAAAACATCTGTTACAATTAAAACGTTTGAGTCAGAAATTGAGAGCCTTAGAGGCTTGATAATTCGAAATTGATTTTATATTTGAGATTAGTATAATTTTTAGGTAATAATAAGCGTTTTTGTGAAATTTCAATTTGGGATACTTAAACGATTGAATTTTGTCTTATTCACCCCTTATATAACTCTATCTATATATATCTCAATGCTTTGACTTAGAAGCCTCCATGAGAAATATCTCCTGGAAGAAGGTTTAGAGAAGGGTTAGAGAAATAGAGAGGCAAGATCATCAAAGGAGTAGAGAATTGTAAAATTGAAGGGGCATTTAGGAAGTGAAGCTTAAGGTAAGGCTAATTCCCCCAATTCAATCCTGTCTTTTTCATTTGGGGAAAGAATTTCTTTATATTGTGTAACCTAGAGTTGTAATGGAGATTTGGATGTAGGTGTTGATTTATTGGTAAAGAGGATGTTACTCCTTGATTATTCTAACCAATTTGTACCATCTAGAGAGGAATCTACACCTTGTTCCTTGACTTACCATCTTGGAACTCACTTCTGCATAAATATGGCTACATATGTGTATTGTGTACGTAAGAGTGGTGGTGTGCAATTGAAGAAGATCAAATGCATGTTCAAATGGTTATGTGTTTGTACCCCTATTTACATGATTTGGGAACCATGTTTTAGTGTTTAAAGCATCTAAATAGGACCTTGTTGTTGATCACCAAACATGGGGTTTTGTATGATTTTCGGACTGTCAAACAGGGCCCAGGCCACACGTGCGGAGGCCATGGCCGCGCATGCGGATAAGAGGGAAAAAAGTAGGTTTTCATCTTGCTTTTGGGCGCTCGAGGGGTCGGGATCTTCTGCTCGAGCGGAATTGGGCCGCACGAGCGGCCAAGGTGCGCGCACGAGCGGCCATCCCTGTTTCAGCATATATTGGGTAACTTTGAATAAGCATATCTTTTGCATCCGGACTCCGTTTTGAGTGATTCGTGAGCCTAAAATCAAGCCCCGGAAGTCTAGTTTCCAATGGTGGTGGTATCACTCCCAAATGTTAACTACAAAAATAGTTATGTTCAAATTAGTAACGACTGTTCACTTTCTGTTTACTGGGTTTGTACCGTTTCTTCGTCTGAACCTTTCTCCTATCGATTCCTCCTATCTTATGAGGCATGGATTATAACCTATGGAGGACTAATGAGTCTAGACTCACCATAGCTATTGAGTAAGGAATAAAAAGAGATTGGTTTTATTCTCATAATCTGTTATGTGCATTGTATTTGTAGGTCAAGAGAAGGACATCGTTCCACTGCTATCAGAGACCTACCACTATGAGTAATAGTACGAAAAATGTACATTTTACTTACCGTTAATGACTGTGGTTACTAACGCTCTGTTCTGGGTAAATGATTCCATTAACATTTATCTCGGTTAGGAATCAGTGTGAACTTATATAAATGCTGGAAGATTTGCATACATCGGTATGACTTTGGAACCTTTCTACTCTATCACTAACGAATATTAAAGTTCTGTTATCGATAAGCAAACTACGTCATCCTTAAGAAATATATGGAACTTATGTTCATCTAGAAAGAATGGTATTTGTGTGAATCAAAGATTATTCGGGACCTATAACATGAACACAAAGGTCTACCACCGTTATATGACCCACGTTTTGATATGAATTATTCTGTCTCTATTGACCATACTGTTCTGATACATGTGTCTTCCGTTGATAAATGTTATTGATACTCTGTTATCTGCAAGATAGCTATATTGATTCACAACGAATAAGTGGAACGTATGTGCATTATGGAACTATGGTATCTCTGTATCTTTGGAATGTGTTACCTTTTGCTAACAATTATCAGCAACGTTCTGTTAAACTTATATTACCGATGGTAATTCATGTGAATAATGGGAAGAATGTATGTACATTCTGTATGATGCTGAAGTTAATCTGTTCTGATGATTTCTGGTATAGAGCAAAGTGCTGTACGGAACTAAGTGCTACACTTTGGTGGGAGCCACCTCTAGAATCCGTACGAGCCACCTCTTGAGTCCATACATATATATTTCTGGGCCGCTAGGTCGTTCTGTTATTTCTGGGCCGATGGTCGTTCTGTTATTTCTGGGCCGCTAGGCCATTCTGTTATTTCTGCGCCGCTAGGCTGTTCTGTTATTTCTGGGTCGATGGCCGTACTGTTATTTCTGGGCCGATGGTCGTTCTGTTATTTCTGGGCCGCTAGGCCATTCTGTTATTTCTGGGTCGATGGCCGTACTGTTATTTCTGGGCTGATGGCCGTTCTGTTATTTCTGGGCCGCTAGGCCGTTCTGTTATTTCTGGGCCGATGGCCGTTCTGTTATTTCTGGGCCGCTTGGCCGTTCTGTTATTTTTGTGCCGATGGCCGTACTGTTATTTTTTGGCCGCTAGGCTGTTCTGTTATTTCTAGGTCGATGGTTGTTCTGTTATTTCTGGGCCAATGGTCGTTCTGATATTTCTGGGCCCATGGCCGTTCTGTATCTATTAGGCCTATGGCCGTTCTGTACATTAGTGGGCTTTAAGCCATTTTGTTAAGAAAACTGGACCCATGGCTGTTCTGGAAGTAATTACAAAATGTAGTTAATCATATGCCTCTACAGTTATATGCTTTATTATTCAAGTTAAGCATTACATTATTTATGTACTATTATTCACTGAGTTTCACTCATTCTGTATTTTGTCTGTTTCTGTAGGTAATCAATCGGGAGACCAGTCCTAACCCTTAAGGCTCGTCTCTCTCTTGTCAACCTCGGTGTGTCCGGACACTTAGCTGAAGCCCGTGCATTTTGTAAAGTGTTATTAGTTTTTTTGGCTTATGCTTTGGTTGTCTTTCATTAATATTTTTTGTTATACGCCCAATTGTGGGGCTGAGTCGAAGTATATGTGTGTAAGTTTTCTGTATATTATTTACCTAATGTGATGTTGTGATCCAGGCATAATAGTGGTAGCCCAATGGAATAAATTTTTGTTATCAAGTGCTTCCGTTCAGGCCCCATACGTTACATATATCGGTTTTATGTCTGTTTCTGATGTAGTCATGCCCAAAACTTTTAGGGGCGGTTTGGGGTGTGACAATAACCTTTCCTTTCTGCATTAATACACAACCCAAACCTTTATAAGACGCATCACTGAAAATTACAAAATTTTTCGTACCTGTGGACAATGTCAATACTGGTGCAGTGGTCAGTCTCGTTTTCAGTTCATGAAAGGCAAATTCTTTTTCGTTGTTCCATTCAAATGGTTACCCTTTGCGTGTCGGTTGGGTAACTGCTACAGCTATTTTTGAGAAATCCTTCACAAATCTCCTGTAGTACCTAGCTAAGCCCATAAAACTGTGAACTTCTGTCATATTTGTCGGTGTAGGCCAATTCACAATTGCCTCTATTTTCTACGGGTCCACTGAAATCCCTTCCATGTTAATAACATGCCCTAAGAAAACAACTTCATCTAACCAAAACTCACATTTCTTTAGTTTAGCAAATAATTTCCTTTCACGAAGTATTTGTAGGACAGTTCTCAAATGATGTTCATGTTCAAGTCTATCTTTAGAATATATCAAAATGTCATCAATAAAAACCACAACAAATTCGTCAAGGTAGGTTTTAAAAATTCGGTTCATTAAGTCCATAAATGCTGCCGGAGCATTAGTCACTCCAAATGGCATAACAAGAAAGTCAAAATGAGCATACCTCGTTCTAAATGCGGTTTTCTCAACATCCTCTGCCTTTACTTTCAACTGATGATACCCGGATCTCAAGTCAATTTTGGAAAACACTTGCGAGCCCTGTAACTGGTCAAACAGGTCACCAATACGGGGTAGGGGATATTTGTTCTTTATTGTTACCTTGTTCAATTCCCGATAATTGATACACAAGCGTAAGGTTCCGTCTTTCTTTTTCACAAACAACACCGGTGCACCCCACAGTGAAGTAGTAGGTCGGATAAACCCTTTGTCAAGCAGGTCTTGCAATTGTTCTTTCAATTCTTTCATTTCGGCAGTAGCCATTCTGTAGGGAGTTTTGGAAACAGGCTGGGTACCTGGCATAATCTCAATTGTAAACTCTATCTCCCTGTCTATCAATTCCCCTGGTAATTCATTTGAAAACACATCTGGAAATTCTCTAACAATAGGAATACTGTTCAATTCAACATTCACAGATTGTTCAGACAACACATAGCACAAATAACCCTGACACCCTTTCCTTATCAGTTTAAATGCTTTCATTGCAGATATTAAATAAGGTGAAGGTACTACCCTGTTACCCACAAACACAATTTCTTCTTGTTCTGGTGGTCTAAACACAACCCGTTTTATCACACAATCAATGGTGGCACAATATTTAGTTAACCAGTCTATGCCCAGAATTATATCAAAATGCCTAAAGTTCAAGGGTAACAAGTCCACATACAAAATGGCATTCCCAACACGCATGTCACAAACGATATATAGATTCACACAATACAGATTCCCCGGATGGAGCAGATACACATAGCAAATATGGCAATAATTCTAGAGGTCTACTCAGTCTAGATGCAAATGCACATGTCACAAATGAGTGTGTGGATCCGGAGTCAATTAACACAAAAGCATCCTGATTACATATAGAAATAGTGCCTGAGACAACTAAATTGGCATTCTATGTATCGCCCGGAACAAGCACAAAAACTCTCCCTTGTCTCATGGTATCCCCGGTGATAGCAGATCTCATAGTATTTCCTAGTTTCGAGATTGATGCAGTTGAGCTAGTGGCTAGCTTCCCACTGTTTTGATTACAATCTCGGGCCATGTACCCTTGTTTACCACATTTGAAACAGGCTCCTGACACACGATAACAAACCCCACGGTGCCTTTTGCTACAAATATTGCACATAGGAGATGTGTCTCGGGGAGAATTCGAAGTCCTTGAGGAGCCCATGTTTTGTTTTTTCGAAAATTTCTTCTTTGAGAAGAAGCCTTGCCTTTTGTTGCCTTTCCAGTCAGTTGTTGGCTTAGCCTGTCTGGCTATGTTAGCCTCTGATATTATGGCCCTGTCTAGCACCCCAATGTAGGTTTCCAGCTTCAAGACATTCACCCATTTCCAAAATGTCGCTTCGAAGCCCACCTTCAAAATGCCTCGCCTTCTTATAATCAGTATCTATCACATGTGGTGCAAACCTGGCCAATTCAGTGAATTTGGCCTCATACTCAGCTACAGTCATATTGTCTTGTTTAAGTTCCATGAACTTTGATACTTGCCTGTCCCGGACACACTGCGGGAAGTACTTATCATAGAAAATTTCCAAAAATTTGGTCCAGTCAACATCTTTGTGATTCTCACGCATTAACATCCACCATCTTCTTGCCTCATCTTCTAGCATAAAGGTGGCTAGAAGCACTTTTTGTGTCTCCGAACGCGGGAATACTTCAAACAATTTTTCGATGCCGAGAACCCACACTTCGGCTTTCAATAGATCTAATCCCCTATGGAATTGTGGTGGTTTCATTTTCTTGAATTCTTTGGTGAGAGCTATTATTCGATCATCATTCTGATTATCCGGCACGAGTGGTACCGAAGGTGGAGGTGGAGGATGTGGTTGCTACCACTGTTGTTGTTGCCTCAATGTTTCTGCCACTTCCTGAATTAATCTTTCCATTCTATCCATTCTCGCAGTAGAGGACTCCTCTATCTCATCACCTCTTGTTCTCACCATCTGATTGAACTTGCATCATACTTTATACAAAAATTTATAGATATGCATACACAAAACAACATATATATTCAAATAATTTACACTGTAAGCAATTGACAAACTTATAGCATATAATTATTCACATTAAAACATTTAAGCATATTCTTGATGCTTCCAAATTCATATTTATCACATGAATGCATCCTAGATCCTTTCTAGACGGTTACTGCTCTTTTTGGACAAGTGTGTGAGTTATTAACTCGTGCTCTGATACCACTCTGTCATGGCCTGAACCCGCCCCCATGGGTTAAGGACATAACCGGCCAGTAATCCTGAGATTACCTACGGCCTCAAACCAATTCAGATATAACTCATCAGAGTAAAGGGGCCAAACGGAAGCAAAATTTAAAATTTTGTCCACAGAGTTGTGCTTACATGGCACATCATAACAACCATACGTATACATGTTAATAACTGACATCAGAACATGTATTAGCATAAAGCTCTATACATACAGGATCATTTAAGTCTAAGTCAACCCATGAAAACTATATACAAACATATTCAAAGTCTTCGCCAACATGACAAGATATGACAGGATAACAAAAGGGCGAAGACGAGTCTCGTGCGTGAGACACAAGGGCTGACTCCTCAAAACCAGGGTTGTTCCACACAGACTTCACTGAGGCTGGGTTTGGACCTCTCTTGGCTCACCTACAAATACATGAATGAGCGTGAGCGAAAGCCCAAGGAATAATATCGAGTAAAGTAAATACACAAACGGTATTTAGAACAACATGCTTCAAACGGCCTTTGGCCCAATTCATATTTCTATCTAGCATATACATGTAAATATAAGTCGAGTAACTGTAGTTCCGAACACATCATACGGCCTCGGGCCCAACTCATTCGTGCCAGACAGGCCTTTGGCCCATTTACCCTTTGGGCATAGCAAACATTTGTCCACAATTCAAATTAACAGACTTACAAGAAGGTAAGCATTTGGACAAACGACATATTTCAGATATCTTTATTAAGATATTACTCACAGTGATCGGCTAGTTGATTTGCCCTGGAGCTTGACCCTACACATTACATAACACATATGGGTCACAAATGATTCAATCCGTTTCTTAATTCACATATTCCTCTTTGGGCATCATTCTTATCCTTTTAACTCATTTACAATGCTTAATGCATGCCTAAGAGTACATAGAAGTGAAAGAGAATGGAAAACGAAACACATAATGCATTTTCAAAATTTCAGAAGCAGGGGTCCCCGCTCGAGCATGAACTTCTCTGCTCGAGCGGACCCATTAGGTCTGCAAAAGTACTAGTTGCCTCGTTTTTACGCTCGAGCGCGAACTCGGATGCTCGACCGGAAAGTCATCCTACAACGCTCCCTGCTCGAGCATGAACTTCCCTGCTCGAGCGGACACCTTGTCTGCAAAATATACTGGGAGCTCGTATTTCACGCTCGAGCGACGGCTCCCCCGCTCGAGCGGACATCAAATTTTCTAGATTTTCCAACAATGTTCTTGAGCTCAAATTCAACATTCACATCAACATTTCTTGCATATTATGGCTCCAACTTCACATACACATGTACTAACATGGTACAAACACCAAATTACAACATTATGAAACCCAATTCCATGAATTACTTACATGCATGTTCCAAATTACACCAAACTTGTTTTCATCACAACAATTCCATGTATTTCAAACTCACATTCTCATGAATTGTACATGCATGTGATATACCACCCTCATTCTCAACTTAGATGATGAAGAGATGGTTAAAAAAAAAAATATGAGCTTTAACTAAAATCTCACATGGATTATAGATTTTGTGCTCAAACATGCAAATTCAAATTAATTACACACATGCATGCACTCCATGACTTCAAACTCATCAAATGCAACACAATTCTTTGTCATGAGCTGCCAAATCACATGAATTCACAACAATTCAACTTAAACTCATGAATCAAAGGTTGACTACTCACCTAGGAGCTTTGACCTTCACAATTTCTAGTTGAATCTTGAGCCTAGCTTTCAAATCTCATATATCTTGAGCCAAAGCATACAATTCCTCATTTTCCCCTCTCTCTAGCCGACCCTCACCTTTTCTTACAGTTAAGATCAGCCAATTTGAATAAAAAGAAGGATTTGAACACATAATGGCCCTAATATAGCCCCTCTAAATCACATTATTTTAATATGAAATAATCGGGCACCATTTCATTAATTTAATCTATTTAATTTGATCCAAATCAATTTTCAATTAAATTTCACCATAGGCTCTAAAAATTACGCTGATCGCAATGATGTAGTCAATTTCGATTTTTGTGGCCGATAGGGCCTTCAATTTAAATCCCGAAGCAAATAATCAAACAGATACTCCTACGGTGAATAGACAGAAATTCAAAACCACATATATTCACATAATTGGCACACAAAATCACATCAGAAACATAACCGAATTCATAATAAGGACCAATTAGCTAAATATGGAACAAGGTTATCACACGGGGGATATCGGAGCCTTCTGAAGCTATGGTTCCCGGACTACCTTGCAAAAGAGAACACAGACAACACCTTAGCCTGATTTCACCAAAACAAATATGAGCATAGCTGAATGACTGTGCTCTCTACTGAATTCTTCCCTAAAACAGATACCAACTTGGCAATTAATCTGCACATCCCTGTACAGTTCACTCTAAAGCACATATCAAGCAAGTGAGAACCAAAACCCCCCTATAGTGGGGTAGGGTGTCCCTGTCCTAATTTCGTCAGGAACTAGGGGTTCGCTACACAAGCAAACAGTTTCAAACAAACCTACATTTGGGTGAGCAACCTGTCCTAGTTTGGAACAGTCTCTAAAGCTTCCAATATGCAACTAGGTCGAATGGTCGAAAAAGGATGCCTCAGCAAGACCACCTAATATACCTCTCGCTTCTAACACCGAGAAGTGAAAGGAGGATCAAATGGTACAGCGGTGATCCAGATCCAAGGTTTGCGTTCCCATTGTGGCAAAGCCCGCAACCGGTCATCCTTATGGCCCGCTTTTCCAAGCAAGCCTCCTTTAAATCGCTCAGGAATAGCAGATGGAAAACACCGTGACTTAGACACACCAATGCAAATGCAATGCAAAGAAACACATAAGTGTAAATAAAACAACATATCATGAGTTCGAGTCAAGTTCTCTAAATCCCCAACAAAGTTGCCAGAACTGTAGCACTTGACTTTCTTCACGCCCCCCCCCTTTGGAGAAGGCCCGAATTGGTCTCCTACGGTTCGGACTCCTGTCACGGTTCTGAATCTAATCTCACAAAGTGCAATGTAAGAATGATAAATCACCAAAGAGTCCAATTCGACAAATCATTTTGGAAAATCAAATAATGCCAAAATTTGGCTGGTTTGCCAGATTACAGAGTCGCCACCTAAATATTTTATTTTGGGGTAATTTAGGAAACCCTGACTCGTGCCAAAGGCCACGTGTCTGTCATCACCAAATTTGCCTCGACTCGGGAACTTGGGTACGAGGGGGGATTGTCATGAAATGAGCACCCCCATGTAGACACCCTATTTTTGACCGACCTTAAGACTCAGACGTCATCGCTTGAGCGCTCGATGATTGTGCATTGTTTGTGCTCGTTTCGAGTTTCCGGAGTTTTCGACAGAGTGCCTTGCCTCCGGGCCTCTGAACTCTTTGCGTTTTGTCTCAGTTTGTGGACCAAGCCTTGTTGACCTTGCCTGGAGAGAGAGAGAAAGGTCTATAGACCACCTCTTTGTGGTCGTAGACCACTTTTCCTTCTTGGAGACTAGTTTCCGGCTTCCGGAGTCCTCGGCTGTGCGCTTTGTTTCGGGACCGCTTAACGTTCTCCTCTTGGTTTGGTTTTCGAACCATGCCTTGTTGCCTTTTCCTAGACGGACACTGAGGTCTGGGAGACCACTTTTTGTGGTCGTACACCACTTTTCCCTTGTAGACCACTTTTGGTGCCCGTAGACTAGTTTTCGAGGCTTCCGGCTACGCGCCTTGCCCCGCGGACCTTCGTCTTTCATCCTCTTTGGTTTCTTTTTGGAACAAACCATGTTTTCCTTGCTTGAAGGGTGGAATGAGGGTTGGAGACCAGTTTCTCTCCCGAAAACCACTTTTCTCCCCCGCCAGCCAGTTTTCTGGTCAGCCAACTGGCCTTGGTGGTCTTTGGACCACCAAAAGTGGTCGGCCACCTTGCCACCACCTTGCTTTTTGTGTTCAGACCACTTTTACCCTTGGCCGACCACTTTTCATTCTGGGAGACCACTTTTACTGGTCGGCCGACCAGTGCTTATAGCTGGCTGACCACTTCAAGTGGTCAGCTGCTTTCCTGCATTTTCTGCACAGTTTGTGGATACCAGCTGTGGCAGCTGGAGAGCATAGATTGTATCCTCCATACACGTGTATGGAGGGATTTAACCAAGATTCTAGCTTCTCTAAGAAGCTTGAAGCTTGGAGTTCTATAAGAGAGAGGCCCTCTCTCCCTTCTCCAGGTTCAGAAAAGTTAGATTAGAGCTATACATATATCTCCCTCTCTATATTCCTTTCTCTCTCTATATTTGTGCCTTAAAGTGGGTTATTTCTTGACTTTTGCATTACAACTCCTAGCCACACACCACCATCTCTGAGATGAGATTCTTGGAGGTGGTATTTGGGTTATAAAAGCTAGTTTTGGGTTGAAGAAAGTGCTGTTGTTGCAGTGCTTCAAGGGTAACCCCCTTTTTCCCTTTTTAAGCTTTGTTTTGGTTACTCTTTTAGCCATCTTTGCATTCTTATTTTGGCTTGACTCTCAACTGTAAAAAGCTTCATTTTCAAGTATTTGTTATGATTGTTTAAGGCTTTGTTTGTGTTGGGGGTGTTTTACCCCCCTTGGTGCCTTATTTTGCCTTGTCTCAAGCTATCTTTTAAAGCCATTGGGACCACCTCTTTGGACCTTCTCACCACTGATACTCAGAGGAATTTTAGTGGTGGAAAGGGTGTTTTGAGCTCCCAAATAGGAGGGGGGTCATCCCCTCTTCTTGTATCTTGGTTACTTACTTTGTTGGCCTCATGTTTAAGCATGTTTATCTAGTATATGTTGGCTCCATCTCAGCACATTTTGGCCTTATTTCAGTATGGCATACCTCTGTTTTGGCTTGGTTTTGTCACCCTTTGCATGCTATTGACACTTGTAGTGTAATCCCCATAAACTAGCCTTGTATGCCTTATGTTTTAGCATGTCTTGCTAGCCCATTTTGGCCATATCTCAGCATGTTTTTGGTGTTGTTTTGCCATGCCTTAGCTCTGTTTTGGTTTGGTTTGATAGCATCTTGCATGCTCCTTGCACTTGTAGTGCATTTCCATTCACTAGCTTAACATGCATCTTGCTTTTGACCATCATTCTAGAATGTTTTAGGCTCAACTCCAGCAAGATTTTAGCCATGTTTTAGCATGCTTAAGCTCTAATTTATGTTGTTTTGGTCATGCATGCCTTGCTTTGTATAGCCATAGTGCATTCTAGCTCACTAGCCTTGAGTTTCCAAGTCACTAGCATGTATTGCTTGGGCTAGTCACATGATTTTGGCATCATTTGATATGTGATTTCAGTGCATGTATTATGGTCATACACTCGCTGTAGACGTCCCCGAACGCCCCGGGAGGGTGAGTCTCGTTCTGTTCATTTGGGGTTACTACAGCTCGGACTCTCAATTGTCAGGGTTCTTAATCTTGAACCAAAGAGTCCAAATCCGGCAAATCGTTTTGAGAAACAGATTTTTAGAAAAAGAAGTGCCAAACATGGACTGCTTTGCCAGATACAGAGTCGCCACCTAAATATTTTTTATGTGGGAATTTAGGAAACCCTGACTCAGTGCCGAAGGCCACATGTCCGTCACAACCGGAGTTGTCTCGGCTCGGGAGCTAGGGTACGATTGGGGAAGGTCAGCTATGAGCACCCCCTCTCGCCCGATCTGAAGATCGGCCTCTACTAACCGTGATATCCGTTTTTGAAAACGTTATGTGTTCTTATTCCATTTATTAGCCTAGCATTACTATGTTATGCGCGTAGCAAACAAGTATAGACTAGATTGCCTAATTTGGGAAAAAGCATTGCGTATCCGTTTGTTTCGGAAAACGTTTTGGATTTTGCTACTCGCGAGTAGGCTAAAACACGGATTTCAACGAGTTATTCCAACTCAAGCAATCCAACCTTCACCCACAGGCATTCAAACAGTTTATAACACATAAGCATCTAGCCACATGCTAATCATGCTATAATGTTAACATTCACACGCATGCGAGATGCTAAAGCATAACTACTTACATCGTACTCCGTGCCAAAACAAGAACATGTTAGCGATCAGTGCATGATCCAAGTCCATGTCAAGTGCCTAATGCATCGCATACAAAATGTTACTAGAATAGGCTCGGCTAATCTAAGGATGACATGTGAAATGCAGTCAGTTAACGCATGTATTCAGTTCGGAATTTGAAGTACAAATGCAGTTTGCATGATATACCGAGCCTGGTGCATGCAAGGCAAATGCATGAATGCACGCATGCATAGCATAAGGTATGCTGAATTAAACATGACCTAATCTACCATCATAAGCAGATAAATAAAACGGAAGAAAGAAGTGGGGGTTGGAGGACATACACACACACGCACCCACACTTATTACAGATTTACCCTCGCTCGGAGGGACCGAATAAATATTACAGATAATCAACCTATAAGCTAATTAAATATTACAAATTACCTAATTAGCTAACAAACTAACTAAGTTAGGAAAAACAGTAAACCGCCTCGGGAAAAGAGCTTAATGCAATGCGTGCTCTGGTCTTGCTCGGAAGTGCACCGCCATGCATAGGTTGCCTCTGTTTTCCTTGATGTACTCCTCTGGAGGCTGCCAAAACCTCAGGGTTGCTTCTCTGGATACTGGAGAATGCCATCGGCTGGGTAGAATGCTCACCGGCAGTGGCATGTGATCACCAGCCATTGGTGAAGCTATCGGCAGAGGGGGGATTGCCGGTTGGCACTTAGCACTGCCGGTCGGCAGAAAGTTCCTGCAGAATCTGCAATTGGAAGCAACAGAGGGCAAGGCAGAGCATGGCAATACAATTCAAGGCATATATGCACCAATCATCTCCCTTATCATGTTAATGACTCAAAGGGACATGCTCCTTGGTTCTCGGACCATCAATCGCGCATTTCCATGCGTGATGGCCCAAAGGACCAAGTGTGCACATTTTGATGTCAAATGCAATGCAAACCAACAAACCAAAGTCCAATTCCTATCACTACATCAAGGAGCAAGACATGCATGCCAAGTGCAATGCAACCTAGGCATACAAGCTAAGGATGCAACATGGAAATGCAAGATGCACATGCAAGCATGCAAACAAATATGCAAGGCAAGCATGCGAGCAAACAAATAATGGACTTAAACAAGATTTGGGCAACTCTAATAAGGCCCAAAACAGTGGCCAAAGTGACCAAAATAAAGGACTAAACACATACACACATGCACATGTTGAAGGGGCCAACACTTAGGCACAAATGGGACAACTCTCAAACACATTTGAAAGAGGGTAATCATGGACATATGGCATGCAAGGTAAGCATTGAAAATCATGTAAAGATAGTGCCAAACCAAGCAAACAAAATAGACTAAGCATGCAATAAATGGCCCAAGTAATTGAAGCAAGTCAAAGGGGCTTGAACCGTGACCAAGTCCACCAAGCCTCACAAGGCTAAGATGACTTAAAATAGGTTCAAGGCAGACCTAGACCATGCAAAGGGGGCCCCCTAGATAGCATCTAAGTGGCTCAAATTCAAAGGCATGCACAATGGCCAAAACATGGAACATGCTACACAAGCTTTCAAAGCATTAAAAAGGTGTCCAAGGCAAGCATACAAGCATGTCAAAGGGACTGAAATTGCATGACAAATGGTCCCAACCCACTAAATTAAGGCAAGGGTGCATGCTATACATTCACACACTTAAGGCCAACAAGCCAAAAATGCAAAGGGGCTATACAATGCATGCCATGGCCGACCCAAACAACTATGGACAGACCTCTAGCATGGTAAAATAAGCATAGAAGCTTCACAAAACTAGACCTAAAACAAGCTTGAACAAAGGTTTACAACCTAAGGCACGTTAAGGCCTAAACATGGCATTACAAGGTAGGTATGCTAAGCATGCATGGTGTACCAAAACCAACAATAAACAGAGGCATATTATGATATAATAGGCACAAAAAACAGCCAAGGCATGGTCAACATGAAGCTTAGCTAGATGCTCCCTCAAGAGGCCAAAAATGGTCCATTTCAAGGACAATAAGGAGAGGGGGTGGCCCTCTCCTTCTTGGGACCTCAAGGCACCATCCTCACCTCTGAAATCCCTCAAGATTTCAGTGGTGAGGAGGCCCAAACACCAAGGTCTCGGAGCTTACACAAAATAGCACAAAATGAGGCCTCTCAAGGCCTAAGAGGGGTCAAACACCTCCAAACCACAAAACACTCTAAACAAACTATTTAGAGGGCCTAAAAACAGAACTTTTCTATATTATACACCAAGCTCAAAAACAATTTTAGGATAGGTAAAAATACAATGCAAAAATGGGGAATAAATGGACTAGTTTCTTACCCTTGTTGACCTCTTCAACAATGGTGGACCAGCAGCCTCTTTTAGGTTGAAACCAGCTCCAAAACCTCAAAAAAAACCTCTTAGAACCTCAGTAGCTAAGGGAAGGGGAAACACTATGTGTTTGGGTGCAATAGTAAGACACAAACACACTTAAACACACACAAAGGTACAAAGAGAGAGGTATAGAGATAGAATGTGTATCAATCCTAACCCTAGAACTCAAAACCCTAATATGGCTATCTAAAATCTCTAAAGTGTCTAACCCTAAGCAAGGGAGAGAAGGGCTCTTCTTATAGAGCTTTTTGTCTTGTAAAGCTTACAAGACAAGCTTCTAACGTGTATGGAGGGGAGCCAAATGCAAGACAGCTATATTAAAATATCTGCAAAAGCAGATGAACAGTAGTCGGCTGCCCAAAAATGCCATTTTGGCAAAAGGGAGTGCCGATCGGCAACAAAAAGTGCCGACCGGCAATATAGATTGCCGATGGCATCAAAACACCAGCCGGTGGCCTCTAGCCATGGCCGGTGATGCCTCACAAGGCATTCCCTTCCTTTCCAAGGCAAAACACAAGTGTTTGGTGCAAAATCAGACACTAAACAGTCGAGTTCGGAGATCCTGAGGCAAGGCGCGCGAGCCGAGACCTCCGGGAACTCCAAACGAACACAAACATGGATGATCACCGGGTGTTCAGACGATGACGTCCAAGTCTTGAGGACAGTCAAAAATGGGGTGTCTACACTCGCATGTGTCATTCTTTCAATGCCTTGGAGGGTTGGTGCTTTATGCCTTAAAAATGAGTCATGGTGTATGCCATCTTGCCTAAGCTTGTGAGCTATCATTTCAGTGTGTTTTTGGTGTTACTTTGCCATGATTTAACTTTGATTTTTGTTGGTTAAGTCATCTCATGCTTGGTTTTAATAAGTGTAGAGTAATCCTCCTTGTTGGCCTTGCATGCTTGTTGTTTTGGCTCTTCATGCTAGCTTGTTTTGGCTACAATCTGTGCATATTTTAGCCTCGATTTGACATGCTCTAGGACTATTTTGGGTTGCCTTGGCCATATACTTCATGTATTGCACAGCTATAGTGCAAGTGCCTATGCTAGTTTCAAGCTTTGAGCCTCCTAGCATGCTTCATTTGTAACATGTGCATGATTTGGCATCATCTACCATGCTATTTCAGAGCATTTAGCATTGTAACACTTCCATGTTTGTCACTCCTTGAGCACTTTTAAGAGTTGTGCTCTTATGCCTCATTGTTGAGCCAATGCATGTGCGTGCATTGTCTTACATCTCATGCCATCATTTTAGACTATTGGCCATTGTTTTGGGCATGATTGAGGTCTGTCCATATTTGGTTTAAATCCATATAGCACGTCATTTGTATGTTGTTACATTGCATTATTGTTTCCATGCTCATGTTGCATTGCATTGCGTTTGCATGTTCATGCTGCATTTGCATTGTTTGCATGCCATTAGCTTTGATGAGTTGATCATGTAGCATTGCATGTGTTTGGATTGGGTGTTGATCCAAACACGACAAACGAGAGACATTTCATACTTGAAGTGATGAAACATGCCTCAATTCTCGGTCGCCGACCGTCTTGATCATGCATGATAAAGGTTAAAGCTTTTATGTGTTATTTGTGCATTCATTCACATTGATTGTGCAATCTTGGCTTCTCAGGCATCGTGCATTGCGATGCTTGGTTGGTGGCCTGAGAGTCGAGAACTACACTCCCTTGAGCTCATGAAATGATAGGGAGAGTGGTTATGCGCACATAACTTGCAAATACATTGCTATGCCCCTTCTTGTTCTCTGTTGCAGCAAACTGGATTTGCGTAGCATTTTCTGGTCGGCCAGCCACTTCTGGTCTGGAGCTTACTTGGGTGGTCAGCAGGTGGTCTACACCACCATAAACTGGTCGGCCACCCTTCTAGGAGTCCTCAAGATGGAGTAGAAGCTATCAGGAGCTTTGTGCAAAGTTCTGAGAACAAATGCAAACAGAGGCAAGTTGGGGCATAGCGATGGATTTCCGAGCGAGGAACCAAGTGCGTACATTGTTCAACTTTCCTAAGCAGAGCTGAGTAGTATGGTTTAATGCTTATTTGTCTAGCTTGAATTTGTAACTTAATTAATTTGTTAAGGTGCTGTAATAACTAGTCGTAGCTAGTCATTCATTTTATTGTGTAACAACTACCTTAATTAGATTAGTTAGATAGCTTAGCTTAGCTTAGCTAGTCAGCTTATTATTCGGACCCTCCGTCGAGAGGGAAAATGTTGTAATAAGGGTGCGTGTGTGTGTGCATGTCTTCCAACCTCACATCTTTCTCCCTTTTATTTACCCGCTTTCAGTGGTTAGATTAGGGCATGTTTCAATTAGCATACTTATGCTTCACATGTTTGCATTCATTCATCTGTCTTGCATGCACCAGACTCGGTGCATTATTCAAACTGCATTGTATTTCAATACACTTTCTTGAATACGTATTTCAAAGCATGATATCAAGTGTTGCATTCACATGCCATTCTAGATAGCCGAGCATACTTTAGCTGCATTTTTGCATGTGTTGTATTACGCATTGTCAACATAGCTAGGATCATGCATTGATTTCTAACTAGCTTCTGTTTTGGCTCGGTGTACTCGGTAAGTGTTTATGCTTTAGCATCCCTACATGAGATGTGTATGTTGCAATGATAGCATGCTTGCCATGAGGCTATGTGCTTAACTGCTATAAACTGTCTGAATGCCTGTGGGTGGAGGTTTGATTGCCTGAATTGGAACAACTCAATGATTGTGAGTTTTAAGCCCACTTGAAGTGGCAAAATCATGTTTTCTAAGCCCACTTGAGGGTGGCAAATCCACGTCTTAGCCTACTTGCGAGTAGCACCTTCAAACCATTGTCGAAAAACAAACACGAATTGTTTTGTTCTAATCCACGTCATTGAGTCTATACTTGTATGCTGTGTGTATCACATAGTAAGTTAGCTAATAAACCGGAATAAGAACACATGTGTTTAAAAAAAAACAACATATCATGTTAGTAGAGGCCAATCTTTGATCGGGCGAGCAGGGGTGCTCATTGCATGACCTTCCCCTCTCGTACCCAAGTTCCCGAGCCGAGGCAACTTTGGTGATGACGGACATGTGGCCTTCGGCACGAGTCAGGGTTTCCTAAATTTCCCAAAACAAAATATTTAGGTGGCGACTCTGAAATCTGGAAAAGCAATCCACGTTTGGCACATCTTGATTAAAATCAATTTTCCAAAACAATTTGCCGAATTTGGACTCTTTGGTGATTTATCAGTCTTGCATTACACTTTGTGAGATAAGATTCAAAAACGTGGTAGGAGTCCGAACTATAGTAGCTAAGAACCACAATTCGCGCCCTCGCGCGCGGAGCGAAGTTCGGGCAATCCACAGTTTCTGGTGACTCTGCTGGGGATTTAAAGAACTCGACTTGAACTCATGATATGTTGTTTTATCTACACTTATGTGTTTCTTTTCATTGCATTTGCATTGGTGCGCCTAGGACACTGTGTTTGTCGTCTGCTATTCTTGAACGGTTTGCCAGAGGTTGCGTGCCATAAGACTGACCGGTTACGGGCTCTACCACGATGGGAACACAAACCTCGATTTTTACCAAGGCACCCTTTTGACCATTCGACCTAGTGCATATTGGAATCCATAGTGACCATTCCAAACTAGGACAGGTTGCTTACCCGAATGTAGGTTGTTTGAAACCGCTGTGTGCGTAGTGAAAACCTTGTTCCTGACAAGATAGGACAGGGAAACCCTACCCCTCCATAGGGGTGTTTTGGTTCTCACTTGCTTGCTATGTGCTTTTAGAATGTGTCTCTATAGGGAATGCACGTGTCAGTTTGCAAGTCTGGGTATCAGGCCTGCAGGCATCAGTATTTGGAGAATCAGTTTTACCTGACGGTGCCAGATCTGGGGCAGTGATTTGGGAATAGCGATTAGTGTTGAGAAATAGTGTGTTCAGCTTACAAATATCGACTATGTGTTGTGTTTAGTTAAGTCGTTATGCTGTCCATTTTTTTCGTTGTTTGTTTCCTTATTATGCTTTATTTATCTTTTTGTAAGGTAGTTTAGCACAATTGCTTCCGACCAAACAGATATTCCCCAAGCACTTTGGATCAGAGGTCGAAAACTTTATCGATCTGAGGATCTGATAGACGGAAAACCAATGTTCCTTTCACTACTCCGGATTACTAGGCGGAGGTCAGTTAGGCGCAGTGTATCAGTACAGCGGTTACCAAATCAGTGGTCCTTATCCACCCCATCAGTGAGTAGTCGGGCTAAGGCTTTCGTTTCTACCGCAGAGGGGGATTGTAGACGCGCCCGCGTGGGGGGGCACTCGCTACTACAGTTCGGACTCGATTTGTCTCACGGTTCTTAATCCGAACCAAAGAGTCCAAATCCGGCAAATCATTTTGAGAAACAGATTTTTGAAAAGAAGTGCCAAACATGGACTGTTTTGCCAGATACAGAGTCGCCACCTAAATATTTTATTTTGGGAGAATTTAGGAAACCCTGACTCGGTGCCGAAGGCCGCATGTCCGTCATCACCAGAGTTGCCTCGGCTCGGGAGCTAGGGTACGATTGGGGAAGGTCAGCTATGAGCACCCCCTCTCGCCCGATCCGAAGATCGGCCTCTACTAACCGTGATATCCGTTTTTGAAATCATTACGTGTTCTTATTCCATTTATTAGCCTAGAATTACTATGTTATGCGCACAGCAAACAAGTATAGACTAGATTGCCTAATTTGGGAATACGCATTGCATATCCGTTTGTCTTGGAAAAAATGTTTTGGAATTTGCTACTCGCAAGTAGGCTAAAACACGGATTTCAACGAGTGTTTCCAACTCAGACAATCCAACCTTCACCCACAGGCATTCAAACAGTTTATCACATAAGCATCTAGCCACATGGTAAGCATGCTGTCATAATAGCATTCACACGCATGCAGTATGCTAAAGCATAAAATACTTACATCGTACTCCGTGCCAAAACAATAAACTAGTTAGCCAACATGCATGGTCCTAGTTTATGCCAAATTGACTAATGCAACACATGCAGGATGCAATTAGAGTGGGCTCGGCTAACCTAAACGTGGCATGTGAAATGCGATCAGTTGATGCACGTATTCAATTTGGAATTGAAGTACAAATGCAGTTAGCATGATGTACCGAGCCTGGTGCATGCAAGACAAATGTATGGATGCACACATGCATTGCATAAGGTATGCTAAATTAAATATGTCCTATTACTAACCATCAAAGCAGGTAAGTAAAAGGGAAGAAAGAAGTGGGGGTTGGAAGACATACACACACTCACCCACACTTATTACAGATTCACCCTCGCTCGGAGGGACCAAAAGAATAATACAGATAATTAACCTACAAGCTAATTAAATATTACAAATTACCTATTTAGTTAACAAACTAACTAAGCTAGGAAAAACAGTAAACTGCCTCGGGAAGAGTGCTCAATGCAACGCATGCTCGGTCTTGCTCGGAAATTCACTGCCATGCGCAATCTGCCTCTGTTTTCCCTGCTCTGCTCCTCTGAAGACTATCAAAGTCTCAGAATTGCTTCTCTGGATACTGGGGAATGTCACCGTCTGGAAGAAATTATCACCGGCTGTGATCTGGTGTCCATCGACACGCAATGAATCCATCGGCTGCAGATTTATTGCCGGTCGGCACTCTATGCTGTCGATCGGCAGAAAATGCCTGCAGAATCTGTTTGACAGCAGCAGAGGACAGGACTTTGCATGGCAATGCAATTCAAGCCATATATGCACCTATCAAGCCCCTTTTCATGTGTAGGACTCAAAGGGACATGGTCCTTGGTTCTAGGACCATCAATCGCTCATTTCCATGCGTGATGGCCCAAAGGACCAAGTGTGCACATTTTGATGTTAAGTGCAATGCAAACCAACAAACCAAAGCCCAATTCCTATCACTAGATCAAGGAAAAAGACATGCATGCTAGATGTAATGCAACCTAGGCATGCAAGCTAAGGATGCAACATGGGAATGCAAGATGTACATGCGAGCATGCAAACAAACATACAAGGTAAGCATGCAAGCAAGCAAATGATGGACTTAAGCATGATTTAGGAAGCTCTAATTAGGCCCAAAGCAGTGGCCAAAGTGCCCAAAATGAAGGACTAAACACACATACACACATGCACATATTAAAGGGTTAACACTCAAGCACAAAAGGGCAACTCTCAAGCACACTTGAAAGAGGCATAACATGGACTAATGGCATGCAAGGTAAGCATTGAAAATCATGTTACAAAAGGTGCTAAGCCAATTAAACAAGACAAGCAAGACATGCAAACAAAGCGAAAAACGCAAGGCAAGCCAAGAGGCTTAAACCAAGACTAAGTCAACCAAGCCTCACGAGGCTAAGAGGACTTAAAACAAGTCTAAGGCAGGCCTAAACAACACCCAAGGGACACCTAGATGGCATCTAAGTGGCTCAAACTCAAAAGCATGCACAATGACCAAAACATGGAGCATGCAAGACAAGCTTTCAAAGCTTCAAAGAGGCATCCAAGGCAAGCATACAAGGATGTTAAAGGGACTGAAATAACATGGCAAATGGTCCGAACCCACTAAATTAAGGCAAGGATGCATGCTATACACTCACACACTTAAGGCCAACAAGCCAAAAATGCAAAGGGGCTATACAATGCATGCCATGGCCGACCCAAACAACTATGGACATACCTCAAACATGGCAAAATAAGCACAAAAGCTTCACAAGGCTAAGCCTAAAACATGCTAGAACAAGGGTTTACAACCTAAGGCATGTTGAGGCAACAAAGTGGCATTACAAGGTAGGTATGCTAAGCATGCATGGTGTACCAAAAGCAACAGGAAACAGAGGCATATTATCACATAATAAGCACAAAAATCAGCTTAGGCATGGTCAACATGAAGCTTAGCTAGGTGCTCCCTCAAGAGGCCAAAAACGGTCCATTTCAAGGACAACAAGGAGAGGGGGTGGCCCTCTCCTTCTTGGGACCTCAAGGCACCATCCTCACCTCTGAAATCCCTCAAGATTTCAGTGGTGAGGAGGCCCAAACACCAAGGTCTCGGAGCTCACACAAAATAGCACAAAATGGAGCCTTACAAGGCTTAAGAGGGGTCAAACAACCTCAAACAACAAAACACCCTAAACAAACTATTTAGAGGGCCTAAAAACAGAACTTCTTTTATATTATACACCAAGATCAAAAACAGTTCTAAGATAGGCGAAAATAGAATGCAAAAATGGAGAATAAAGGAGTAAGATTGTTACCCTTGTAGACGCTCTCCTCTGGTCCTTCAAGAAACTAAACAAAGGTGTAACACTATGTGTTTGTGTGCAATAGTATGACACAAACACACTTATACACACACAAAGGCCAAAATGAGAGAGAGGTATAGAGATAGAATATGTATGAAACCCTAAACCTAAAACCAGAGCTCTCACACAACTTTTCTCTCCAAAAATGTCTAACCTAAAGCCAAGAGAGGAGGGCTCCTCTTATAGAGGAGCCCATATTGTAAAGCTTACAAGGTAAGCTAACAAGAAGGCCATCCCTCCATACACGTGTATGGAGGGGAACAAAATGCCATACAGTTGTTTTAAAATATCTGTAAAAGCAGATGAACAATAGTCGGCTGCTCAAAATTGCCATTTTGTCAAAATGGAGTGCCGACCGGCAACAAAGAATACCGACCGGCAATATACATTGCCGATGGCAACAAAACACCAGCCGGTGGCTTCTGGCCATGGCCGGTGATGTGTGGGGATGCCTCACAAGGCATTCCCTGCCCCTCCAAGGCAAAACACAAGTGTTTGGTGCAAAACCAGACACTAAATAGTTGAGTTCAGAGATCTTGAGGCAAGGCGCGTAGCCGAGACCTCCGGGAACTCCAAACGAACACGAACAAGGGTAATCACCAAGTGTTCCAATGGTGACGTCCAAGTCTTGAGGACGGTCAAAAATGGGGTGTCTACAGGGATATACCTATTGTTCAGTCGGATCAACACCTTATGGAAACTATGAAGGAGATGATGCGTCAACTCCAAGAGACTATGCAAGCCATGCAACGGGATGCTGCCTGCCAGGCAGAGGCTGCTGCACGTTAGGCAGAGATTGTGGCTCAACAGGCAGAGTTGATTGCCAGACTTTAACAACAATAGCAACCGCAACCATAGCCAGCCGAAGCATCTGCTTCGCATCCATCCCCACCCCCACCTAGAGTTCCAATACTCGGGGATACCGTAAATGTCCAAGATGATACGGACTCTCCAACAGGGCAAGTCCCGCCACCAGTTCTACCGTAGATTTCGAAGACACCGGCCTTCTCAACAGATACACCTTTTGAATCTGAGATGGACTCGACTGCTCTGAAGGTGAGCAAGCTAGAAAAGCTATTCAAGAGGGCTCAAGGTGTGAATTTCATTCCAGACATAGAGGATGGATACACCGATTCTACGATGACTTTGCCGGATTGGTTTAAGATGCCACACAAAGACTGTTTTGACGGGTCTGGGGATCCCATGGTACATTTACGCCTATTCTCAGATGTTCTAAGGCCAATGGGCCTCTCTAGATTGCAAAAGCTTTCACTCTTTGATCGGACCCTGTCGGGTGTTGTCGCCATCTGGTACGCGAAGTTGGAGGACTCTGTCAAGAGAAGCTGGGAGGAGATGGCTGAGGCCTTTATAGCTCAATACTCCTACAACACACCGATTAAGATCACAACTCGTGATCTCGAGACGACAAGGCAGGAGGCAAAAGAGAGCTTCTCTGACTTTATAACATGTTGGAGGGCCAAAGCTTCTATGATGACCACCAGGCTAGTTGACAAAGATCAGATACGGATGGTTGTGCGCAACCTCTAACCTAAATTGAAGCAAAAGATGATCGTCTTACCCATCCCTTCCTTTGCTGATCTACATGAGATTGGGGTACAGACCGAGGATGCCATGAAATAGGGTCTCATTGACCACGATAGAGAGCAGCCTAAGAGGGCATTTACCCACAGTTCAAATGCAGGCACGAGTAGTGCTGCAGTTGCCAGAATTTCAGATGTGGGCATGGTCACCACTACCACCACTTCAAAAATAGCCAACCCCTTTTGCGGGAACTTCCACTTCAACCCCTCAAACAACCAAATATCCACCCCAAGGCCAAAGAACCTTTACTCCACTATACATGCCCCTGTCCAAAGCTCTGGGGGTTTTAATCAAGAAGGGGCATCTGAAGCCTCTGGAGCCGCGGCCATTACCAAATAACCTCCCACCAACCCATAACCCGGCCAAATACTGTGCCTTTCACCAACAGCATGGTCACGACACCGACCAGTGCTGTAGACTGCGTCATGAGATCCAGGATCTTATTGACAACAAGGTGATCGTGCCACCACAAAAGCCAAATGTCACTACCAACCCACTCCCACCACATAACCAAGCTCCACCACCCAAACATATCAACCTGATCCACACCTCGGCCATTCCATATGACCCGAGTATATACATCACACCCTCCCACCTACCCAAGCCTGAGGTGTTCATTCCTGACAACATGGACTTGTGCATGTTGAGCACCTCCCTAACCCAACCCGAACCGGTGGTGGTGACTATCGAAGATAGCACCGGGATGACTGTGGAGGCAGATGGGAATGATGATTAAGAGCCTGAGGGGTCTGCGAGCGTTCAGTATAGCCTGTGTGGTTATATCACGTCAACAGATCAGGTTAGGCCGAGGGTACAGTTGCCGGTTAGGGCAGAGATCAGTATGGTTTGAGGGGATGGACCTAGTCAGGGGATAGATCACCTAACAGAGCTAGAAGAGGGCATTGTAGATCTGTAGTTCTTTGAAGAGCAGGACTCAGAGGATATAAACTTCAGCTGGTTCGACTCGGATGGATCGGCAGAGAATACGGGGTGGCTCAGTGACCAACCAGATGTCGTGGAGCAGCCTCAGCCAGAACAGGGACCGTCAGGAACAGGGACATCAACAGTGGCTGGAATGGCCGAGAATCAGCAGACATCGCCGGAAAGCATCGGTGTTTAGAATTTTGCTCGGGATCCGGGTAGTTTGAATATAGAAAATACTGAACAACAGGCTGCACTGAAGTAGTTTGAGCACGAAAAGATTGAAGATCTGGAAAGGACTAGAAAGGCCAAAGCTCTGCGGGGACGGAACGTGTTGTGCGCACGGAATGTGCTATGAGTACAGGGATAGTTGTAACGGGACCGGACAGCTATCTGTCGGTCGCCGACGGTATGTGGTGGGAAGACGACGACTTACGTCTTGCCCACACCAATGAAGATTAGGGACGAAACCAACTAGACGATACCTGGTATGTGGAAGAGGCTGACCAGATGACCAGAAGTGGGCTGTACTTCAAGCCCCCACATTTGGATCAACTAGAAGCGTCCTGGAAGGACAAAGAGGCAGAGAAGCAGAAAGAAAAACTACTCGAGGAGGAGGCTATACTGAAATAGCTTAAGAAAATCCATGCAGACATCTCCATCTGACAAGGAACTGCCACCCGAGGGCTCAAATTATAACAAATCACTCTACATCTCTGTCGAGTGTAGAGAGAAATGGGTGTCGGTGGTCTTTGTTGACACAAGATCTGCTATCAACATGTGTCCGTCGAGAACGGCATATGCTATCGGGTTGAAGCCCGCGGATTTTGTGCCTACGGTCTAGGTGATACAGGCGTATGACAATACCAGCCGAAAGGTGATGGGAATTGTACAGATTCGGACTCAGGTTGGTCCGGGGCAATGGGACATTGAGTTTCACATCTTGGACGTTCCTGTAACCTTCAATCTACTCCTAGGGTAGCCGTGGCTGCACCACGTGAAAGCCGTCTCTTCCACCTTGCTTCAAATGTTGAAGTACCCCAACGGGAAGAAGGTGGCAATCGTTTTTGGGTTCGATCCATCCGCCGCCAGAGGTTTCTACACCAGTTCTGGAGATTGAGCATGGCACGGAGGATATGTTTTTATTAGTATTTACCCTAGCTGAGGCCCCGGGTTGTACAGAATACACTAACTATTTATAAGGGGCTATACGACAGTGCACAGTCTGTCTACCTTATGAACAAGCTACAGCACATGCCCGAGATGAGCTTAGGGCAAAGTGGCCGGAAAGGCATTGCAACATCGGCCAAAGTGCCGCATAACCCACATACCTTTAGTTTAGGTTATCTGTCTACCAAGGAGGACTGAGTGAGGAAAAGAAAAGAGATGGCCAGAAGAGCCAGAGCCAAGCAGGCTCGGAAGCCTTATGAGTTGATGCACCGACCTATCCAGGGTACCTTGAACGGACGCTTTGTCCAGGAGGGGGAGGACTTCCCGTTCTGTAGCTTTCTCGAGCCATGGCTAAATGCAGAGAGGCGACGCTTGCCGGGATTTGAGATTTTCTTTGACTTGTAATTGTCCGGGGATGATGTTACCGAAGAGTAGACAGACCCACCAGTTGAGTCTGAGCAGTGCAGGGAGGAGGATTCCGAGAGCACAGAGACTGAAATGGGGGTAACACTGGCTTGTCTACTCTCAGATCCTCAGATCGTATAGCAGTGCTGGAGGGATAACTTCTCAGTGCCAATGATCGGGAATGAAGGGGCTGTGGGCCCATCTTCAAACATTCTGGATGCATCCATCGCACCCTCCCTCGTCTAGCAATATGAGGAGGGCTTTTTGTCGAGCAGCACCGGGTCAGGTAGTGAGCCGGAATCTGATTCCACCGAGTTTGTAGAGTCGGAGTTAGGTTCCAGCTCATCTAAGTCTGAGTCCAGTATTCTTGGGGGTGATAGCCCAGATGTCACTGTCTTGTCTAGGTCGTCTTTTTCTTTTTCCTTTGAGTCTGTTGTAACAGAGGAATCAGCCGAACTGGATGTTATTAATGAGAATGGTACGGCTGTGGCTTCCGAGTATTTTTCTGTGCCTTTAATTTATTGCACTAATCAAGACTTTCAAAATTTTGATGAAAACGACGAGGAAGAAATTTCTTTGGTTTTACAACGTTTAATCGATCAAGAGCAGGAAAGGTTTGTTAAACCCTTGGTCGATGAAATCACCACAGTTAATGTTGGTACTGAGGACCCGCGGCTGATCCAGATCGTGTCCACGTTGTCTTCGGAAGAGTTCGAGCGCTTAGCCGCTTTATTAAAAGATTTCAAAGATGTTTTCGCGTGGTCCTACGAAGACATGCCTGGAATCGATCCTGAGATTGTACAGCACTGCATCCCTCTTGACCTAGAGGCCCTATAGACACCCCATTTTGACCAACCTTAAGACTCAGACGTCATCGATTGAGTGCTTGGTGAGGGTGCATGTTGTGCTCGTTTCGAGTTTCCGGAGTTTTGGCTGAGAGCCTTGCCTCCGGGCCTCTGAACTCTTTGTCCTTTGGTTCAGTTTGTAGACCAAACCTTGTTTTCTCTTCCCAGGAGGAAGGGAGAGGTCTTGTAGACCATCTCTTTGTGGTCGTAGACCACTTTTTGTGGTCGTAAGCCACTTTTCCCGTTTGGAGACTAGTTTCCGATTTTTGGAGCCATCGGCAGTGTGCCTTGTCTCGGGACCGCTTAATGTTCTCCGTTTGGCAAGGTTTTTGAACCACACCTTGTTGCCTCTGCCTAGAGGAACACTGTGGTCCGGGAGACCACTTTGTGGTCGCAGACCACATTTCATGCCCGTAGACTAGTTTTTGAGGCTTTCAGCCGCGTGCCTTGCCTCCCGAACTTTCGTCTTGCATCCGTTTTTGTTTGTTTTTGGTACAACCTTGTGTTCCTTGTTTGGAAGGTTGTACAAGGGTGGGAGACCAGTTTTTCCCCTTGGAGACCACTTTTCCTCCTGCCAGCTAGTTTTCTGGTTAGATAACTGGTTTTCTTGGTCTTTGGACTATCTTTTCTAGTCAGCCACCATACCACCACCTTGCTTTCAGTGTGTAGACTTCTCCTACCTCTGGTCGACCAGTTGTCTTCTAGGGAGACCACTTGAAGTGGTCGACCGACCACTTTAAGTAGCTGGCCGACCACTTCAAGTGGTCGGTTGCTTTTTGTCACATTTTTGGAGATATTTTCTTCCAGCTGGCACAGCTGGAAGGCACCAGAACCATCCTCCATATGCGTGTATGGAGGTATGGCCTTGAACCTTAGCTTCCTCAAGAAGCTTTAGCTTTTGTTCTCTATAAGAGAGAACCACCTCCTCCCTCCTCTAGGTTTAGAAAATTTGGCCTGGAGAGATAGATATACATTTGTATCTATATTTCCTTGTTTGCTCTTGTTTTGTGCCTTAAAGTGTAGTTTTTTCTCACTTTTGTACACAAACACACACTCAAACACCATCCTTGTGTTGCTGAGGCTTCTTGAGGTTTGTTTTGGAGTTCTTAGACTGGTTTGAGCTCAGAAAGTTGCTGGAGTTGCAGCTTTGAAAGTGGTTCTTCAAGGGTGAGTTACTATCCCTTAAAACCCCCCATTTTTGCTTAAGCTTTTAGCGCAACTTGCATGCTGTTTTAAACTTAACTTTCTATTGGAAAAAGTTCTGTTTTTGCATGCTTAAAATGTTTTTTTAAGGTCACTTTTTCGTTGGGGGTGGTCTACCCCCTCTTAGGCCTTGTTACGCCTTGTTTTGAGCTATCCCTTTTGGCTCTTGTGCTAGCCTTTGCATGACCTTTCTACCACTGAAATCCAGAGGATTTTCAGTGGTGGAAAGGTGGTTTTTGGGTCTTAAATAGGAGAGGGACATCCCCTCTCCTTGTATTTTGAATACTTGCTTCATATGCCTCATGTTTGAGCATGTTTGTTAAGCTCATGCTGGCCATATCTTAGCTTGTGTTTAGGGTTATTTTGCTGTGGCATACCACTTTTTTTTACATGGTTTTGTCATCTCTTGCATGCTTAATACACTTGTAGTATAAATCTCATAAACTAGTCTTGTATGCTTCGTGAAGTAGCATATCATTCTAGCTTGATTTGAGTCTATCTCAGCATGTTTTTGGTGTTTTTTTACCATGTCATACCTCTGTTTTGGTTTGGTCTGGTTGGCCCTTGCATGCTTCTTGCACTTGTAGTGCATTTCCATTCAATAGCCTAATGTGTCTCATGCTTTAGCATGTCATTCTAGCATACTTTTGGCTTAACTCTAAGAAGCTTTTGTCCATGTTTTAGCATGCTCTAGCTCTGATTTGTGTTGTCTTGGTCATGAATGCCATGCTTTGTATAGCTATAGTGCATTCTAGCTTGTTAGCTTTGTGTATCAAGTCCCCTAGCATGCATTGCTTGGCTTATTTGAATGATTTGGCATCATTTGTAATGTGATTTCAGTCCATGTTTTATGGTCATACACTCACACCTTTAACTTATTCAATGCGTTGGAGGGTTTGCCCTTTATGCCTTAACATGAGTTATTGTGTATGCCCTCATGCCTAAGCTTGCAAGCTATCATTTCAGTGTGTTTTTGGGGTTATTATACCATGATATAACTCTGATTTTTGTTGGTTAAGTCATTCCATGCTTGTTCTTAATAGGTGTAGTGTAATCCACCTTATTTGCCTTGTATGCATCATGCCTTATGCCCTTCATGCTAGCTTATTTTGGCTTCCTTCCATATATGTTTTAGTATCATTTTGACATGTTCTAGGACTTTTTTAGGTTGCCTTTGCCATATGCTTCATGTTTTGCATAGTTGTAGTACAAGTGCTCTTGCTAGGTTCAAGCTTTGGGCACCATAGCATGCTTCATTTGCATCATGTATATGATTTGGCATCATTTTATCATGTTATTTTAGAGCATTTAGCATTACCATGTTCCCCCTTCATTCACTCTTTAAGTGTCTTTGAGTGTTGTGCATTGTTGCCTAGTTTATGGCTTAGCTTGTATGCTTGCATGCCTAGGTCTTTGAGCCCTTATCTCAGCATGCTTAGGTCTTTGTTTTGACCTACTTGAGCTCTGTCCATGAGTGGTTCATGCATTTGTGCCATGTATTGCATGCCCCCTTTCTAGTCATCTTTACTAGCTTTAATGCTTAAGGACCCTTGCATGCTTTACTTGTGTTGATTAAATGATTTGGCATCATTTCTTACCTCATTTCAGTACACTTGGTGTTGTTACACTCCTATGTTTGTCACTGTTTGAGCACTCTTGAGAGTTGTGCTCTTGGGCCTTGTTGATAGGCTAATGCATGTGCATGTGTGCCTTGCTTTTGTGCCTTCATTTCTTAGCATTATGGCCACTGATTTGGGCATGACTGAGGTCTACCCCCTTTTAGTTTAAGTCCATTTAGCATGTTTATTTACATGTTGTTTGCATGCTTATGTTGCCTTGCATTGAGTATGCATGTCCCTAACATTGCTAAGTTGCCCTTGTAGCATTGCATTGTGCTTGCATGCATTAGCATTGTTTGCATGTCATTAGCTTCGTTAAGTTGATCATGTCACCTTGCATTGTGTATGCTATGTTACATTGCATTGTGTATGCCATATTGTCATTTGCATTGTGAATGCCATGTAGTTGCATTGTGTTTTGCGCGCCTTGCATTGCATGTTTGCATGCTTGAGTTGCATTGCATGTTTGCATGCTTGATGTTGCTTTACATTGTATTTGGCATACTTGTGTTGCATTGATGTTTGCATTAGGTGTTAGTTCAAACATGAGAAACGAGGGACGTTTCATACTTAAAGTGATGAAACGTGCCTCAATTCTCGGTCGCCAACGCTCTTGATCATACATGATAGAGTTTTAGGCTTTATGTGTTTACTTGTGCATTCATTTTACATTGAATTGTGCAATTTGGCTTCTCGGCCATCACGCATTGAAATACGCAATTGGTGGCCGGAGGGTCGAGAACCACACTCCCTTGAGCTTATGAAATGATTGGGAGGATGGTTGTGCACACATATCTTGCAAATACATTGCCATGCCCTGGTTTTGCTCTCTATTGCAACAAACTGGAAGAAGTGCAGCAAAACTGGTCGGCCGACCAATAATACTAGCTGGCCAACCACTTTTTCTGGCTTTTCAACACAGAAAGTGGTCGGCAGGTGGTCTCCAACCTCAACAAGTGGTCGGCAGCCCTCCCATAGGTCTCCAAGGTAAGTTGGAAGCTTTCTGGAGCTTAGTGCAAAGTTCTAAGGACAATTGCAAACATAGGCAAATTGGGGCATCGCGACGGATTTCTGAACGAGGCGACCGAGCATGCATCCAGTCTTCTTCCTCTGAGAACCTCCTGTTTTATTGCTTTACTTAGCTTCTTTACTTTAAATAGTTAATGCGTTTAGCTATTTCAATGTGTTTTTTAATAATTAGTTTATTAGTTTGTTTTGTAATAATTAGTTTAATTAGCTTAAATTAGCTAGTTGGCTTCTTATTCGGTCCCTCCTTCGAGAGGGCATATTGTTGTAATAAGCGTGCGTGCGTGTGATGCATGTCTTCCAACCTCCATTTCATTCTCCCTTTTACTTACCTGCTTACGATGGTTAGTCTTAGGGCATATTTTGTTCAGCATACCTTATGCTTCGCATGTGTGCATCCATTCATCTGTCTTGCATGCACCGGGCTCGGTGCATCATACAAACTGCATTGTATTTTCAATATATTTACTTGAATACGTGTTCAATAGTATGTTATCATGTTGTATTTCACATGGCATTCTAGGTAGCCGAGCCTATCTTAGTTTCATTTTCGCATGTGTTGCATTAGCCATCTTAACATGAACTAGGATCATGCATGATTTCTAACTAGTTCTTCGTTTTGGCTCAGAGTACACTGTTGTGGGAGTCGAATAAATTGGCTAAATCAGAAGGTGCTTCTTAGGAGACTTGATATTAATCGGCAGTATCTTATGAGTGGGAAGTCAAATATAATATACGTGCCGAAACGGTATAGATCCTTAGAGCCGAATAACAGAAAGGGCAATGATTGAAAAGTAGGCCCTGGTCCCGAGGATCAAGGGAGAGCCAAGTTTAAATACAAGAACCACAGATTTAGAAAGGTATGTAAGAATCACTTCACTTAACTTAGTAAAGAAGCTATCTTGAGTGTCTGAACTGACTTATCTGTCGGAGTGCTAATTCCGGCACCCCCGACCGGAGTGTTTGTATCTTTTCAGGTGACTAGCTGAGAATCATTAGCGTCTCCCAGGATCTGAAGAGTATTTCCAAACCACTTCTTCACAATTGGTGCCATCTGTGGGAATACTCAAATACATCCATGGCAGATGTAACTGAAGACCCTCCGATAGCCACTGACGAGATCACACAGGGAGATGACCTCACTCCAGCAAATATGCTCGGAAAGGAAACCATCGCTGCAAGACGCGCCTTGAACTTCGACTCACCAACGACTTCAGCGCAAGAGACAATGCAAGCAATCATGGAACAAGCAAAGTAGAACGAACAAAGGCTGGAGAACATGATCCCTGAAAATGAACGTCTCCGTCAAGATTTGGCCCTGGAAGTAGCAAAATCCAGAGAAGCCATGCGCCAAGATCCTGAACAACCTCCGAGGGCAGTTGGACAATGACCTCGAGCCCAACCAAAGGATACCAATAGCGACTCCAACTCATTACCCATGGAGCTCAACAAGAAGGGACGATCCGAAACTTCCAACTCCTCCGAAAAGAGTCTACATACAAGGAACAAGCGCAGAAGAAGCAGTTCAGACGAAGAGGACCAGCACGATCCTTTTGTCCGACGGATTGCAAGGGCGGCCCTGCCCAAGAAGTTCAAAGCTTTGTCATTCACTCTTTACGACGGAGAATCAGACCCCACTGATCATATCCGTCACTACAAGCAGGCCATGACATTACATGCAGACAACGAAGCCCTTATGTGCCGAATATTCCACAGTAGCCTGGGGCCATTAGCTGTCAGGTGGTATTATAAGCTGGGGCCGACTTCGATCAAAAGCTTCCATCAATTACAGAAATTCTTCAGGGCCAGGTTCATCACCAACGAGGTACCGCCGAAACAGGCCGACTCTCTCTGGGCTATGCAGATCCAATCAGGAGAAACGCTCAGAGTGTATTCGGCGCGCTATTGGGAGTGCTTCAACTTCGTCGACGATGCTTGCAACGACTCCATGGCCATCACCGCCTTCAAAATGGGACTACGTCCTGACAGTGCTCTTCGCAGTTCCCAGACTAGAAGACCCCCCAAAATAGTTTGGGCGTTGATGAAGAAAGTCAAAGAGTATTGCAAAGTGGAAGATGATGCCTTGAGAATAAAAGCTAGACAAATGTCCAACAAAAAGGCCCCCCCCGAAATCGCTCAACCAATAAGTTCCGTGCCACCACCGAGCCCTGTGCCACGGCAACGCGCTAAATGAGACAAAAGGCCAGACTCTCGCCGATCAAGCGATCAATGCTCTCACCGGACAAATGAACAACTGCAAGTCGACAGCAGGTGCTCACGGCGTGCCGACAAGAAGTACATAGAGTTGTCAGAACCAATCACTGCAATAATGACCAAAGTCCAACACCTTCCATTCTTCAAGTGGCCGTCAAAGATGGTGGGGCCACCTGACACACGAAGAAGGGATAGGCAGTGCGAGTACCACAAAGATCATGGCCACGAAACTGAAAGTTGTTACGCATTAAAGGATCACCTGGAAGAGCTGGTGCAAGACGGCTGATTGCAACAGTACGTGAGCAAGGGTCAGCTAATCAAGGCACTAGCCTTGAGGCAGGACTCACCTCCACTTGGCGTGATCCATGTAATCTACAGCCTGCTAGCATCCCCAACCGTGCACACAATTCAATCGCATCCAATCCCCCAAAAGCAACGCATTCTGACCGAATGGCCCATAAAAGCTCTGACAATTACTTTCAATGATTCCGATCTTAGCGGCGCAACAGCCTCCCACACCGATCCGTTGGTCATCGAATTACGGATAAACCGGTTCACCGTTGAACGCATTCTCATAGATCCAGGGAGTACTTCAGAGGTTATGTATTACAAAACTTTCATCAAACTCGGCTTCAACGAGTCAGAACTGTCTCGATGCCTCACCCATTGTTCAGTTTCAATACGAATCCTGAGTACCCGTTAGGGAAAATCATATTGCCCGTTCAAGCGGGCTCCAGAACAGTCGAAGTAGAATTCCTGGTCGTAAAGCTCCCATCGCCATATAACGTTGTCATGGGGCGAACCTAGTTACAGATTATGAAGGCAGTTCCAAGCACTTATCATCAGCCTCTGCGCTTCCCGACAACCCATGGCATTGAAGAAATCTGTGGCTCCTCGCAATCGATACAAGCAGAGATTTTATGAAAATCCTTCCACTAACCCGACCTGTGGGCTTTAATACTCGTATATATATCACTTCTGCAATACAAACCATTTTTCTTCATTGTTCAATGCATCTTTCTACCCCCATTACGGCGCTCATTAAATCAACATTTCGGAGCCCCCTTTGGTGCATGACACCTTAGGGCCGATTAAGTCTCTGGATTCGGAGCGCCCTTCGTGGATATCACGATCGGCCACATTAAGTCTCCGGATTCGGAGCCCCTTTTGGTGCATGACACCTTAGAGCCGATTAAGTCTCCGAATTCAGAGCCCCCATTGGTGCATGACACCTTAGGGCCGATTAAGTCTCCGGATTCGGAGCACCCTTCGGGCATATCACGATTGGCCACATTAAGTCTCCAGATTCGGAGCCCCCTTTGGTGCATGACACCTTAGGGCTGATTAAGTCTCCTGATTCGGAGCCCCCTTTGGTGCATGACATCTTAGGGCCGATTATGTCTCCGGATTCGGAGCGCCCTTCGTGGATATCACAATTGGCCACATTAAGTCTCCGGATTCGGAGCCCCCTTTGGTGCATGACACCTTAGGGCCGATCAAGTCTCCAGATTCGGAGCTCCCTTTGGTGCATGACACCTTAGGGCCGATTAAGTCTCCGGATTCGGAGCGCCCTTCGTGGATATCACGATTGGCCACATTAAGTCTCCGGATTCTGAGCCCCCTTTGGAGCATGACACCTTAGGGCCGATTAAGTCTCCAAATTCGGAGCCCCCGTTGGTGCATGACACCTTAGGGCCGATTAAGTCTCCAGGTTCGGAGCCCCCGTTGGTGCATGACACCTTAGGGCCGATTAAGTCTCCAAATTCGGAGCGTCCTTCATGGATATCACGATTGGCCATATTAAGTCTCTGGATTCGGAGCCCCCTTTGGTGCATAACACCTTAGGGCCAATTAAGTCTCTGGATTCGAAGCCCCCTTTGGTGCATGACACCTTAGGGCCGATTAAGTCTCCAGATTTGCAGCGCCCTTCGTGGATATCACGATTGGCCACATTAAGTCTCCGGATTCGAAGCCCCCTTTGGTGCATGACAACTTAGGGTCCATTAAGTCTCTGGATTCGGAACCCCATAGGCGCAGGAGTGCATAACACCCTGTTTCACGAGCAAAACAAAATAAAACAGAACACGCCAACATCCGAAGTAAGGTGCTTAACTAAGCATATAAAAAATTCAAAATAAGAAGCAAGTGTTTGAAATAAAACTTTTTATTTGATCAAACAGTTGTTACATAAACGCAATCTGCATTTGAGCGTTACAATATCCATTTTCAACCTCAAAAGCTAAAAGGGAAAAAAGATGCATTGGTAAGGTGGCGGTGCCGAATTAACTCCCGTCACCCAGTAGTCCACGGTTTGCAATGCCTTGATCCAACTGTGTCCAAGCCCCTGACTTGCGCTTTGCCAAACTTCCTCTGATACCAATGACAATGTCAAGGCAAAGATCTAGGACAAGGAAACTTCCCCTGATACCATTGACAATGTGAAGGCAAAGATCCAGGACAAGGAAGGGTAAACCCAACGGTCGTTGCCTTTCCTTTCGGGGTGATCTGCTTCAACGACTTGGAGACTCATGCCAACTTTTGGACGCCCTGCCGCTCATACGGATGCGTTCTATGCCGCGCCCCATTGCAACGCCAAGCTCGGCTAAAGTCTGAGCCTCTCTAACTAATATCCCCACTTATCTCACCTTTCATAATAAGTGACTATTTATCTACGCGAAGCGCCCAGTCATTTTATACTCAATACTGGCAGCGATCTCGAGGCCCCAATCCCGAGGCGCTTTCATTAACGCTAAATTCCATGAGACAAATGTCGGTTGACATTCCCCACGACCTAGTTATCCAAATGACTTTTTGACGCATGCACTGGCCTCATTCAGGAATAAACGGCTACCTCACTAGTTTTCGGCTTCCACAAGTCACAATGGCCTCATTTAGGAATAAACGGCTACCACTTGACGCTTAACAGATTCTCGCGCCGTTCAACGTTCATACATTCATTCAAGCATGTATATAATAAAACGAAACATGTACATACCGAATACGAACTGCAACGAAATGTTTACAACGGAACGTTTTTATTCAAACAAACAATAAATTACATAGCTTTCTAGGTGATCTGCATTTCAACCTCACAATTAGTACACTTATACGGCGTCACCCTCGTTCTCACTCTTCTCGACTTCAAAAGCGAAAAACAGAAAATGTTTACGGTAGTAGAGCGGCGGCGCCGAATCAATGCCCGTCACTCGAAGATCTTCTGCGGCTTGAGATGCCTTGATCTAACCGTGCCTAAACCCACGATTTTCACACCGACAAACTTCTTCGGCAAGTTTCTCCTTGGTTTTTTCGATTCCAACTTGTTGGCCATCGTGAAAACCTTTTTCATAGGCCCTACCCTTCGCGTTCTCCATTGCGAACATACTAGCCGTATCACGATCGGCGAGTGCGGCACTAATGAGCCGACTAGTAACCCTTTCTTCCACGATTGCGTGTCCCTGACCGGTGGGTTGTGCCTAAGCCGCCTTGACCTTCCTTAACTCGCGCTCAGCTGCCTCCGCGCGAGCCTCCAAACTTTGAATACGTTCCTCCTTCTTCTCTATTTCTCGGCGGGTAGCGCGTAGTTGCATGCCGATTTCATAGGCAGTGTAGAGCCCCTTCACCGCCCCGTGAATGCCTTCTCGAAATACTTTGTAGTCATGTCGACCCACCATCGATCGTTGAACCTCAGGAGGAAAGATTTGTCGAGCAAACTCAACCGCTACATTTGGGTCTCGAATGACCGAGTCTCCTTCTGTCATGGGTCTATTCCACATGAATACCGCGAAGCTTAGTGGGCATGGATTCGCATCAGATCCCCTCTCGACTCGAGGTTGCGAAGATCTGCCCTGCAACTGCTTTTCCCGCTTGGGCGACCAGCTTCGATGTCGAGGTGTGCGCGGAGGATCACTCCCTCGATTCATGTCTACACCCAGCTCAGGTAGCGTCCTCGCTTCCCCTCTACTGTTGAAGAAGAGTCTGTTTGACATTCGCACGATACCTTCAAAAGCTGGAATCAGTTGTTTGCTGTAGTCATAAAAGTTGTACCCTTAATCATTTATCCTTTACAGAGGTAGCACCCTCGAGGAAATCTCATTAATTGAGAAAACCTCAATCGACCGGCGCCGAAATGGTCATACAACGCCTAGGGCAAGGGCAGATAGATTTATCAATATTCGGCTTTAGTGCCCCAGCCGGCCCATGAGTCAACTTCAAAACCGCCAAGTTCGACTTCAAAACTTCGAAGTTCGTCTCACCCGGCGCCTGAAACGGTCATGCAACGCCTGGGGCAAGGGCAGATAGATTTATCAATATTCGGCTTCAGTGCCCCAGCCGGCCCATGAGTCGACTTCAAAACTCCTAAGTTCGTCTCATGCGGCGCCGAAAGGATCATGCACCGCCTGTGGCAAGGGCAGATAGATTTATCAATATTCGGCTTAAGTGCCCCAGCCGGCCCATGAATCAACTTCAATATTAGGCTCAAGTGACCCAGACGTCCCATGAATCAACATAATTCCGAAGTTCGTCCCACCCGCCGCCCGAATGGTCATACACCGCCTGGGGCAAGGGCAGATAGATTTATCAATATTCGGCTTAAGTGCCCCAGCCGGCCCATGAATCGACTTCAAAACCGCCAAGTTCGACTTCAAAACTTCGAAGTTCATCTCACCTGGCGCCCGAAACGGTCATGCAACGCCTGGGGCAAGGGCAGATAGATTTTTCAATATTCGGCTTTAGTGCCCTAGCCAGCCCATGAGTCGACTTCCAAACTCCTAAGTTCGTCTCATGCGGCGCCAAAAGGATCATGCAGCACCTGGGGCAAGGGCAGATAGATTTATCAACATTCGGCTCAAGTGACCCAGACGGCCCATGAATCAGCATAACTCTGAAGTTCGTCTCACCCGGCGCCCGAATGGTCATGCACCGCCTGGGGCAAGGACAGATAGATTTATCAATATTCGGCTTCAGTGCCCCAGCCGAGCCACGAATTGGTTCACTAGCAAAATACCAACGAACTATTTGGCATACGAATGATAAGTCAATATTGCCAACATATTCAATTGCAGAAAGCTTAACAGAGTAACCATTTTATCTAAAGTTGCGAGAGGCAAAACATTCTTCATTAACTTAATTTCACAAACTACGTACAAATGGTGGTGAAATACCAAGGTAATTTTCATTACTAAATTGTGCGCAAATAGTAACCAATTTACACATGAAAACTACCCTGAGCCAACAAAAGTCTATCGAACAAAAGCTTACATCAAAATCAAAACTGCTTAATATAATCGAAATGACTCCCAGATCAATTCTCGGGGTTAGATTCAAGGGGCTCAACATCCACTTGCTCGTAGGGAATTGGCAAGACCAATGTAACTCCAGCGGCAGCAAGGGCTTTGAGCCACCCATGTTTGAACCCCTGATTCTCGAATTTGGGGACTTCATCTACATATTCCGTGAAGGCGGCGCTTTTTCCTGCCTCAAATGCCCCAGAAGCCTCAGAATCGACTTTTTCCTTCGCCGCCTTGAGCTCCGCTAACTGAACCTCCGCCTCGGCAAGCGCCTCCTTGGCTAACTTGAGCGATTCTTCTCTCGCATTTGCCCTACTCTCAGCCTCAGAACGGAACTATTCAGCTGAGCGAGCCCTTTCCTTTTCTGCTTCAGCTCGCGCACTCTCCACCGTGGCTCTCACCACTTCAAACTCGGCCCTACTCTTTTGACCGTCCACCTCCTCTTGCAAACGCTCAATTCGGCCAAGGGCATCATGCAGGCAGTGGCCTAGGTCCACGATCCTGGCAACAGTCTACAAAGCAAGTTGAGGTTATCAGATACCTTAATGAAAACAAATTCAAGAGAATTTGACATGCACTTACCAGAAGCGCCGACTGTGCAGATAGGGCTATAGCCATAATATCCGGCACAGCGCGAAAGGCTGCGTTGTTAGCCGGCAAGGAAATTGAAGCAGCCAGGCTCAACGCCACGGCTGGATCCTCAATGGCTGAAGCATCGGAAGAGATTGGTGTATCTTTCATCTTTGGCCGAACAATAAAAGGCGCAACCACGTCCGGCTCTTCTAAATGAGGCCGTTTGGTAGCAAGGCTAATTTCTGACCCAGCCTCCCCTTCGGTGCTGTGCTTTTTGCCGCGCTCCTCCGGAATCAGCCGCTCGCTAGTGACTTGTTGTTCAACCTTCCCCCGTTTCGGCCGCAACAACCTGAACCATCTCCTCAATATTGGGTACGAAAGCTTTAATCAAGGTGGGCTCAGAGTGGGCGGCTTCGGCCTTCTTTCGAGCAGCCATTTGCTCAGCATTTTTCTTTCGCGCCATCTGCGTAAGGCTTTCCCCAGCCATACCTTCGAAAAAATCACCGGGTAGGTCTTCCAAATTTGCAAAAATATGTCTGAAAGAAAACTCTGCCCGACCTGAAGTGGACGGTGAGGGCTGGTTAAGTCGGGCAACCTCGAACGCCGAGCGTATCGCTTCGTCAACCTCTTTGGCCTCCTCAGCGACCTCCCTGGTTGGTAAGGCAACCACCTCTACCACCGGTTCCGCGTCTGCCCCCGAATCTGAATCTTCGAGGCCAATTTGCCTAAGGGTCTTGAAGTTAGGAAATAGCAGAGCCGAAAGGTGTTGATCGTCGATTGGAACTGGAATGCCTTCTGCAGCCGAGAATGTAGTATGAGTAGGTTCGTACCGGAGGAGTATGTGAGCTACTCCTCCTTGCTTTTGTACATTTAGACGACCAAGGTATCTGAGTGCAGACTTGATCTCCTCAAGGACTGCATCGTCGGTTGATGGAAGAATCTTCTTCAAGCTGTTACCTGCAAAGAACAAATGATGGTTAAAGGAAAAAAGCCGAGTAAAAGGCAAGCCAACAAACACAAGGCGTTACACGGCAACCTGGATCACCCTTCCGTCTGGGAATAGGATCTAGGCGGTCTTCACCTTCCCCGAACTACCAATTGCCTCGGACATTGACCATTACATCGTCAACCCTCTTACCAGAGCTGGCAAGCATGGTTATCAAGTGATGGTCAGTGTCCTTGGCCCTGAGAAAGTATCGCCCCAGCCGACCGGAAGATTTGGCCAAAGCGTAGCAGTTCTGAATCGCCGGAATGCCAAGGTTGATCCTAAGACGTCGGTTCAACTCTATCACCCCCATGATGATTTGAAATAAATTTAGGTTGGGCTGGGAAGGAATCAGACTCCAATAGCGAAGGACGACCCTAAGCAGTGGATGGAGGGGAAAGCAGACTCTGCCTTCCATTGTAGATAAGAGAGGGAAGACGATCATATTTTGATCCTCCCTCTCTATATCAGGAGTACTGTCCGTCACAAGAGACAAGTGGACATCATCGGGAATGGAAAAATATCGCTGGAATCCGGAAATACGACCCTCAGAAAGGAGGTCTTTCAAGTGTTTAGCCATTTTTGCAGGGATTCTAGGTTTCACCGAAATCAAAATGACAAACAAAAAATAGGATTGTAAAGAAAGGGGAAGAAAACTTACAAAGATTAAATGGAGCAGAGATAGACGGAGAAGAATTGCACAAAATGTGAGTCAGAGAAGGGACACCCGTTGACGGTCGAAGAGTCTCGAATACTCAACGAAATGTGCATTCGAAAGGACTGAAATTTCAAATCGCAATAAACGCGAGACACACGAATGAGGCGGGAAAGTGTAATGTTGACCGAAAAGGTGTGCGTATTCTGACATCTGTATTGGGGTACGCGAAGCCGCCTGACCCATCTTAACTTTTCCATTTCAAGACCAAACACGCCGATTAACTATCGTTAATGTAGAGTCCGAGAGGCAATTGTGGGAGCCGAATAAATTGTCTAAATCAGAAGGTGCTTCTTAGGAGACTTGATATTAATCGGCAGTATCTTATGAGTGGGAAGTCAAACATAATATACGTGCCGAATAGGTATAGATCCTTTGAGCCGAATAATAGAAAGGGCAATGATTGAAAAGTAGGCCCTGGTCCCGAGGATCAAGGGAGAGCCAAGTATAACTACAAGAACCACAGATTTAGAATGGTATGTAAGAATCACTTTACTTAACTTAGTAAAGAAGCTATCTTGAGTGTCTAAACTAACTTGTCCGTCGGAGTGCTAATTCAGGCACCCCCGACCGGAGTGTTTGTATCTTTTCAGGTGACTAGCTGAGGATCATTGGCGTCTCCCAGGATCAGAAGAGTATTTCCAAACCACTTCTCCGCAACTGTGAGTGTTTACACTTTAGCATACTGCATGTGTGTTAATGCTGCCATGAAAGCATGCTTGCCATGAGGCTAACTGCTTATTTGGTATAACTGCCTGAATGCCTGTGGGTGAAGGTTGGATTGCTTCAATTGGAACAATTCATCAAAATCCTGTTTTAACCTACTTGCGAGTAGCAAACTTTAAACCATTTTCAAACAAACGAACATGCAATGTTTTGTTCCAACTTAGGCGATCTAGTCTATACTTGTATATTGCGCACATCACATAGTAATTCTAGGTCAATAACCAAAATAAGAACACATGTGTTTTCAAAAACAAGATATCATGTTAGTAAAGGCCGATCTTTGATTGGGCGAGCGGGGGTGCTCATTGCATGACCTTCCCCTCTCATACCCAAGTTCCTGAGTCGAGGCAACTTTGGTGATGACGGACACATGGCCTTAGGCACGAGTTAGGGTTTCCTAAATTCCCCTAAAATAAAATAATTAAGTGGTGACTCTGTATCTAGCAAAGCAGTCCATGTTTGGCACTTCTTTATACAAATCAGTTTTCCAAAACGATTTGCCGGATTTGGACTCTTTGGTGATTTATCGGTCTTGCATCGTACTTTGTGAGATTAGATTCAGAACCGTGACATTGAGTCCGAACTTGGAGTAGCTATAGAGCAAACGAATCCGCGCCCTCGCAGCGCAGAGCTTGGGAGTTCTCGGGCCTGTCTACAGGCCTGACCTGTTAAGCAGAGGCTCCGAAGATCTGCCCGGATTAGGCTCTGAAGATCAAAGAAGAGGTCACCAAGCAAATTGACGCAGGGTTCCTGCTGGTATCTGAATACCCAACTTGGTTGGCCAATATAGTTCTGGTGCCGAAGAAGGATGGCAATATTCAGGTATGTGTGGACTTTAGGGATTTGAACAAAGCTAGTCCGAAGGACGACTTTCCTCTGCCGCATATTGATGAATTAGTGGATTTCACTGCTAGGCATGTACTGCTCTCGTTCATGGATGGGTTTTCAGGCTACAATTAGATTTTGATGGCACCCAAAGACAGGGAGAAGACTAGTTTCACTACCCCGTGGGGAACCTATTGTTATATTGTTATGCCGTTTGGGCTGAAGGACGCTAAGGCTACGTATCAACGGGCTAGGACCACGATTTTGCACGACATGATCCGTAAAGAGGTTGAGGTGTATGTGGATGACATGATTGTCAAGTCTAAGGAAAAAGAGGACCACTACACCGCCTTGCATAACTTCTTCCAGTGGATCAGAGATTATCGGTTACGGCTGAATCCTCAGAAATGTACATTTGGTGTTACAGCTGGGAAAATGCTGGGGTTCTTGATCACACCGAGAGGTATCGAGGTCGATCCTTCCAAAATCAAGGCCATCTTAGAAATGCCACCACCAAGGACTGAAATGGAGGTGCGAGGCTTTCTAGGCATAAGTGCAATTCATAAGATAGTTTATTGAAAAATTAACCTTGACTTGTGAACCACTGTTTGGTCTCCTAATGAAAGGAAAGAAGTTCTAATGGGACGACCAATGCCAAGTTGCTTTCAAGCAGATCAAGTAATACTTACAGAACCCACCTGTGTTGTCACTGCCTGGGCCGGGGAAACCGTTGATTTTGTACCTATCAGTGACTGAAACGGCAATAGGAGTCTGAGGACAAAGTGGAGAAGGCTATCTACTACTTGAGCAAGAAAATGCTGGATTACGAGACCCGCTACACTCCGCTGGAGAAGGTATGGGCTACCAGGAAGCTGAGGCACTACCTGTTAGCTCACTCTGTAATATTGGTTTTGAGATTAGATCCTATCAAATATCTCTTTGAGAAACCAGCACTTACAGGTAGGCTAGCCCGTTGGTTGCTTCTGCTTTTCTAATTTGATCTGAAGTACATGACGCGTAAGTTAGTAAAAGGAAAAGCGGTAGCGGAGTTCCTAGCCAATCACCCAGTTGAAGGGGATGAAGTAGTTGAGTATCTGTTCCCAGACGATGCCATTCTGTATGTCGAAGAAGAAACCTGGACGTTGTACTTTGACAGAGTGTCAAACCAATACGGGTATGGGATAGGGGTGTTGCTGATAGCACCTGACAATTCCCACATACCTCTAATATTCAAACTCCGGTTCAAAGTGTCAAACAATGACGCAGAGTATGAGGCATGTATTGCTGGATTAGAAGCCGTTCTAGAACTAGGGGCAAAACGGTTGGATGTCATCGGGGACTCGAACCTTGTTGTATCTCAAGCTAAAGGAGATTAGAAAGTTAAAGAAAAAAAGATGAGAATCTATCACCAGACCTTGGACGCTCTGATTCCCTGGTTTAAGAAACTGAACTTCGCCCATCTCTTAAGAGAGAACAACAGGTTCGCTGATTCATTAGCAACTCTATCTTCTATGATAGACATCCCTTTCGGAGTCCGGATGCGTCCGATCATCATTGAATAGAAATTCGTGCCAGCCTACGAGCTGATTACTTCCATAGATGAGGTACAAGATAAGAACCCCAAGTATTACAACGTCTGGAACTTCTTGGAAAATGAGGTGTATCCGCCAGGGGAAAATGCCAAAGATAAGAGGGCAATTCGAAGAATGGTTGCTCAATTCATCATCTACGGGGGTAAACTATACAAGAGGGGTCATCTCGGGATACATAAGTTATCTGTTGATGCTGAAGAGTTCAAGCACCTGATGGAGGCCATCCATGGAGGAGAGTTCGGAGTGCACATGAGTGGGGTGATGCTAGCCCGGAAGATTCTCAGACAGGGTTATTACTGGTCAACCATAGAGGAGCATTGTATTAGTTTTGTCCAACGATGCCACAAATGTCAGATCCATGCAAACCGCATGACCATTCTGCCGTCGAAGCTATACGACATGACTTCGCCATGGCCGTTTTCAGTCTGGGGGATTGATGTGATTGGGGCTGTAACTCCGAAGGGGTCCAATGGGCATGTGTACATTTTGGTAGCGATAGACTACTTCACGAAATGGGTTGAGGCCCAATCTTACGCAGTGTTGAAGGCGTCGCATGTCGCTAAGTTCGTCACAAACAACATCATCTGTCGCTACGGTCCCAAATGAGATTATTTCGGATAATGGTTCCCATTTCAAGAAGGAGGTGATCGACTTGTTGGAGAAGCACAACGTGGCTTTTCATAAGTCATCCATATATCGGCCGCAAACCAATGGAGCTGTTGAGGCTACCAACAAGAACATCAAGCACATTCTGTAGAAGATGGTAGAAACCTGTAGGGACTGGCCATATAAGCTGCCATTTGCTCTTTGGGGCTACCGGACTTCAATTCGAACTTTTACTAGAGCAACTCTGTATTCCTTGGTTTATGAGATGTAGGTTGTTCTGCCAATCGAAGTTAAGGTTCCGTTATTACGGGTATTGGCTAAGTGTCAGATAGCTGAGGCAGATTGGCAGCAAAGCAGGTTCGAAGAACTCATTCTCTTTAAGGAAAGAATGCTGAAGGCACTGTATCACGTTCGGGGTTATCAACAAAGAATTGCCAGGGCTTTCAACATGAAGGTTAAGTCCAGGAATTTGAAGGAAGGGGATCTAGTGCTCAAAGACAACCGAGCTCCCATCCACGGCCCTGGGGGCAAGTTCAGACCTAATTGGACTAGCCCTTACATCATCAAGTCCATCTGGTCAGGTGGAGCTGTCATTCTGATGGATTTAGGTGGCCTAGAGTTTTCCTAGTCGATCAACATAGACAAGTTAAAGAAATACTATCCCTGAGTGGCTTGCTAGGCCGAAAACCCGAAAGGGCGACGTAGGCAAAAGTTAGAGGATGAAAAATTTGAAATTATAAGAACTGAGCTCGCAAGGTTGAAAACCCAGAAACAGCGGCCTTAGCAAAAGTTAGAGCGCAAAAGGAGAGTGTTAATACACGAGTGAACCTTAGCCGAACTACGTAAGGCTTAATTCCCATCTTTGGGATACGTAGGCAACTTCGTTCTGAAGTCCAGCCATAAACACTTCCCGAATCAACTTCGTCCATGTGATCATGTTGGTCATCTTCATCTATTCTGCATTCAAGAGCTCGGTTGGGACGTCTAGTGCAGTGTTATTCAGACTAGGGGCAACTTTCCAGTTGCTGGGATTCGGGGGTGTACATCTCAGTGATAGATCTCGGGCATGTCCGGTTTTGATCCATATCGAAAATGGTTTTCAAGAGTTTTAATAAAAGTTGATTTTGCTCAAATTAATCTTTTTACGACTTGGACCATTTTTGGACCAAACGGAAAATTTTTCAGTACCCACAACCTTCAATTACATTGATTTCAATACAGAGTTATCCTACTCTTGAATACCAATTAAAGTTGCTTTTTATTACATTCATAAAGAAAACTTGAAAGTACTGATTAAAGTAATAAATTAGGGGCATAGTCAAGTCAGGTGTTCCTGCGCCCCCTTCGAGAGCTTGTGGAACCCTGTGATGCCAAAGTAGGCCCAACCTGCGTCTCTTCATCAAGCCAAGCTATGCACTCTTCAAAGAGGCTGCAATTGAAAGTGGAAGCGGGGGCTAGAAGCTCTCTCATCCTCCATGTTGTGGCATACCGAGCTAGTTGTGCGCCTCGTACTGGAAATGTGGCAGGGTACTCTATCCCCTCCTCCTGGCAAGTCCGGTCATGTCCAAATTGGCGCCGGAATCGAAATAGGAAGTAAAAGACACAATGTGCCAAGCCGATCAACTGAATCCCGGGCTGGCGGAACATGCTATAGCTCATCGCCGGTAGATTAAGCCAGGGCAACACCAAGCAATACTGGCAACAGATAGACTTCACATCCATTCGCACCACCATCCCTCATCAGGGTCATCGACTAGACGTTGCCGGAAGAAATAACCGCGAACTGAATATGCAGGGCATGAGTCCACAACCTTTAACTTATCCATCAACCATATCTGGAGAGGGATGAAAAATCAGAGATTAAAGAATAGAGAGGTGTACGTGGAGAGAAAAGTAAGAAAAGGGTTTTGAGAGAAAAACCGAGCCTGAGGGCCGAGTGATGTGAGAAACATATGTGAGATAGGGTGGGAAACATTACCTGCAGCAGTAGTGGACTCCCTGAGAATCTAGTTATCTCTCGGCGATGGAAAACATCCAAACCCATCAATGTCTCACCTAGTGTCATGGCGATGCAGCTCTTGCCCTCTTTCAAGCCTTGGGCAACTTTAATCAAACGGACGCTAGACCTTTCGGAGCCTGGGGCAAGCAAGAAATGAGACAGCATGCACAAGCAAAGCGCATGTCGCCGAAAACCCTGCCAGTGATAATTGCTGCGGTCACCGACATCGGAAAACCGACAAATCAAGCTCGAGATGTCCAGTTCTCCGTCGCGGATCAAGGACCGAGTGTCATGCAAAGTGAGCCCACATATCCGTCCTAAGGCTAGGATGTGGCCGATGCGGAATTGAGGCAAGATCTCTTCATCGCGTTCGGACTCCATCAAAGCTTAGAAGTCTTCGAAAGTGGGACACGTTTCTTGTCCGCCAAAGCTAAAAACGTGGGTTACCAGATTCCAACACCTTGCCGCGGCATGGAGGAATGGAAAACACAACGGGGTGCGGCTCAACGTGAATAGTGCATTTATTCCGAAGCCCAGAAATTCAGCTTTTCCGAGCCATCCAAGTTAGCAATCCAATTTGTGAGATTTTGGACAAGAAATGCCTCCATTTGGTGCAAAACTGAGTTAGAATGAGGGAACCACGAAGTTGGAATCTTTATGGAGGATAAGACACTGTTTAGAGGACATGTGGCAAGAATCTGGAGGTCCCCGGGATAACTGGTCGGCCGGCCCCTTTTTCTGGTCGGCCAGCCATGTTTTCTGGTTTACAGACCAAAAAAGTGGTCGTCAGCCTTGTTTGGTAGTCGGCTATGAGGCCGTGAGCAAAAAGGTGGTCTACAGCTATTTCTTATCTCCAGAAGAAAGTCCCTAGCCTCCCTATGTACTCAGAGTGCTGAAGGTCTAAGTTTACCTTTGTTTCGGATGCATTCTGTCGTGTTGTTTGTCCAATATGCATTTGCTTATCGAGTTGTTGCTCATTTGCTTATCAAGTTGTTGCTCTTTGATTATCGAGTTGTTGCAATTTATTTATCGAGTTGTTGCTCGTGGCTTGTCAAGTTATTACAAGTTGTTTATCGAGTTGTCTTTGTTAAGTTGTTTAGTTTGTTACGTTGGTTCACTACCTGACTTGGCAATACGCAAATTTCCATCAATCTCATCTTTGTGAAAAATGATGCGATCCAATGCTTAGAATGTAAAATACAACACTTTTTGAACGAAAAACCGTTTTCATTCCATCATGGTTTCTTTTTACAACAAGGTACAAGTTTTGAAGAAAATAAAACTGCCTAACGCTGTACAATGTGCTACAACTACTAGTAAAAAAAACAAAGCAAAAACATCTACATCGGTGCTATCTGACTCAAGGTCGAGAGGCACTCTTCACCCACGTCGGCTGAGCAGCCTCTGCACCACCGCCGCCGGCACCCCTGTCTAAATTGGAGCCTCCATCCTTGGAATCCTCCTTGGCGTCACCTCCGCCTTCAGACCCAGAACCAGTATCATCGTCTCTGCCCGCAGATGTCTCTGAGTGAGGGTGAGATGACTCCTCCTCCTCACTGGACTCGTCATCTTGTCTGGCAGGTGCTCTGCGTCTCCCTCGGTCGTGAGTCCAGACCCTTCTCCCAGCTGCTCGAGAAGGCCTGGATGGCCCGGGCTGTAGCAGTGTGACCTGAAAAGGGAGTTGGAATACATTAGCTAGAGTATGTATATCAGATGCAGATGCAAGTATGGTGTATGGAATGTGTGCATGCAAATATAGTATGTGAATGTGATGTAGATGTGCTCTACACATGCAGTGAATCAGTGCAGTGAAATGTGTCAGTTTCAGTAAGTCATGAAAAGTTTGATAAATACAAGGAAATTGAAAAGTATCGGAATGCCGGAGGCGTACAGCGGCGTTTCCATCTGCAAGACCATACTCTCGAGTGAGGCCACCACCCTGAGCAAACCCTCAGCATATTCTCTGGGCGGCTGCAGATGCAAGTTCAAGTCATCAGTAAATGAATGAATGTCTAAATGTTTGAATGATAAATGAAAGTTGTGGAGCATAACGGTGGTGAGTCGGGGTCACTGACATATCGATGATCTGGCAATGGAGCCTCCAATGGAATCTGGTAAGGTGTCCCATACTGCCAGCCTGTCAACTCAGTCGAAAGGTCTGGCCACCCGGCCCACTACCTAATGACGGGGATCCCCCTAGTCTTACCTCCCGAAGTGCTGGCTCTGCTAGTCGAAGGAATGTCTGTAGCTCGGGCGCGGCTCGATGACGGCATATCAGCAGCTCTCCTCGTGGGGGTACGGAAACCTGTCAGTTGAGGCTTCAAGTATGTATGGAGGTACGTCGCGTACTCCCCCTCCTCCAAGAAAAAGACTGCATCGACACCATGCATGAGGTCGTCAACCTCTTGGGGAGTGAGACTCTCTGTGGACCGCATGTCCAGTGGAGGCGGCGAAGGGATCTCCTGAGCGGGATTGCCCATCGTCTGGTGCATGAAGCGCTTCCCGAGAAACCAGGCTCTGCCGACTGGTCCCTCAAACCAAGTCCTGTATCGGGAGGCGCCCCATGCCCCAGCGAACTGGAACCGAGAATACCCTGGCATGGCTAGCCAAGACTGCCAGGTGACCTGCGAATAAAAAGTGCTTAAACTGCTCAGTTGTCATAAATATGCAAGATGAATCAAAGTTGAAAGCATGAAGAACTGAGATTTTTGGATTACCTCGGTCACCTGCACAGTGTCAAAGAACTGCCGAAGATATGGTAATGTCTCCCGAGGCCTGGGCCGGCACCGACCATCAAATCTGCGTGAATATGGCACATCTAGTGGTGCCTCCACCTCAAGCTCAAGGGCGAGTGTCGGGAAATAGACGAGAACCCACAGCTGTGAAAGGTAAGACAGTGGCTGTCAGAATACAAAATATACAAAAAATGCAGAATGCTGAGTACGGAATGCAGAGTACAGAATGTAATGTGTGCAATGTGTGCACTGTGCAGTATACAGATAATGAAAAGCAGAAATGTAAACCAAGAGGGCAGAATATACCTCCCAGGCTCTCCAGTAGCAACCTACTATGTTTCCCCGGCCGCACGAGGTCATGCTCATATAGCAATAAAGGGTAGCGAGGCCAGGGCCACCCCAGTCAAAGTGCCAGACCTGTGATAGGTCTACTAGAGCATTGAGAAAATAAAGTCCGGCCATGTTCCCCCTGTCGGAGAACAGTGTGGTCCCGAGAAGGAACATCAAAAATTCTCGGGCATGCTGCTATATGGCCTCAACAGTCTCGGGCATAGTCCTCCTATACTGGTCGGCGAACCAGGTGTACCTGACCCAGCCTGATGATGTCTCGATCAGCGGATGCGCTCTGAGCAGATAAACCCAAGTTGCCTCCCACTCACCTGTATTGGTATCGTATGGAATCGGCCGGCCTGCCACGTCAAGGCCCGTCAGCATAGAAAAGTCATACAGGGTCATCGTCATGTCCCCGGTGGTTGAGAAATGGAAGGAGTTGGTGGTGTCCCACTATCTCTCTACAAGTGCACCCAGAAGGGTCCTGTTCGCCAGATGACGCGATAACCCCATACAAAATGGGCCAAACCCTGCCTCATCAACGATATGTCAAACAACATCTGGGAGCTCCGTGTACCACTCCTTGGCAATGATCGATCCGTATCCCCGTGTGAAACGGGAAGCTACCTTTGTTTAGAATGAGCAGATCTATTTAGTTTTAGAATGAACAGCGTACTATGTTATGAGCTGTGTGTTCAGAATGAACAGTGTACTGTGTTATGAGCTGTGTGTTCAGAATGAACAGTGTACTGTGTGATGAGCTGTGTACCAAATTAACAGAGTGATGTTTTGAGCTATGTGCAAAATGAATAGAATGCTGTGTTGTGAGCTGTGTGCCAAATTAACATAGTGTTGCGTATGAGATGCGTGCCAAATGAACAGAATACTGTGTTGAGAGCTGCGTGCCAAATTAACAAAGTGCTATATTTTGAGTTGTGTGTCCAACGAACAGTGTACTGTGTTATGAGCTGTGTGTTCAGAATGAACAAAGTACTGTGTTATGAGCTATGTGTTCAGAATGAACAGCGTACTGTGTTATGAACTGTGTTCAGAATGAACAGAATACTGTGTTACGAGCTATGTGTTCAGAATGAACAGAATACTGTGTTGAGAGATATGTGCCAAGTGAGCAGATGGTCATGTACGAGCTGCGTGCCAAATGAACAAGATGCTATGCCGTAAGTCGTGTTCAGACTGAGCAAAGCGCTGTGTATGTAAATGTGTTCAGAACAAGGAGATAAAATACATAGCGAAAGCATGAAGTGTGCAAGAAATGCAAAATACATCGCAGAAAATGAAAAAGTGAAGTACACACCTCGTGCGCCTGATGAGATAAGTGGGACTCTGGCTCCCGTAATAATAAGTCTGCGAGCGCTCGCCGCACAAAATCGGTGAAATGATGGAAGGTGCCGGGAGGTAGTATGTGCCCCTGCGGGTGGTACCTCTCCGGGTCGAAGGGTCAAATCCTCGGAGGCAGTGGCATAATGTCAGGCTCGTCATCTACTCATCGAGAGCCTCCGCCGTGTGGAATATCGTCAGCCATCTGAAAAAATGTACAAAAATGAGCAAAAATGAGCGAAATGAGCCAAAATTGCAAAAAGTCAACAAAAGTCAACTCTCAGGAAAGGAAAAAGTCAGCGAAAGTCAAAGCCCGGGAAAAGGTGCAAAACTTCGAAAGAAACATACCTCAAGTGGTGAAAATAGAGAAATAAACTCTGAAAACAAATTCTGATCGGTTCAAAACAAAGAGAATTGAAAGTTTTCACGAATCAACCTCGCGTGGGGCATTGGAAAACGCGTATAAAGTGTGGATCTGAGAATAAAATGGGTCTAGGAAGGAAGAAGAATGTATTTCGGCAGTGGACATATGAGGAAAAGTGTTTTGGATTTGAGTTTTTAAAGATCTCCATGTGAAAAGACCAAGCTGCCCCGAAGTTGTGTAAACTGGTCGGCCAACCAGTTTTTCTGGTCGGCCGACCACTTTGGTGGTCAACAAGTGGTTGGCCACTGTTCTAGGTGGTCGGCAGCCCTACTGATGTGGTCTTCAAGGTCCCATTGTCTTCCCTGTGTGTTTTTGTGATGATTGGAGTTCTCGGTCCTCGAGAAAGTGCGAGAAAAGTACACTTTTCGGCTCAAAATGTCCCCACGGGAACTTCAATTCAAGTCTTCGATTCGTAGCTCATCGTTACTCGTCAAAAGCAGGGAGTATCCTTTTTGAGTACGTTGTGACCCCTCCGAGAGGTAAATCGGAGGTTACAATTGATTTGCTCTTGATAAGGCTTGTATTTCCATATTCGTCATTTTGTTTCAAACTTGCTTTTGAAAATTAGACTGAAAATGCATTGTTATGCACCTCTTTAACTTGCGTTGTCATGCACGTTACTCGCATTGTTATGCACATCTATCTCGCATTGTTATGCACATTTCTCTTGCATTGTCATGCAACCTTTTCACTTGCATTGTTATGCGCGTTCTACCTACATGTGTTTCTACTATATTGTATCTGTCAAAGTTTCTTTTTGTGCAGACGATATTGTAAGTACTGTTCATTCTGAGGAATTCTAGGTAAGACCTTTCCTATCCTTTGAGTTCGTTTTGTTTCATTTTGCTCGGTGTTTACACTTTACCCTTGTTAGAAGCATCAGGACGCACTCTGATGTTTATGCAACTCTTCGGTGCTTGCACTACTTACCCTTCCATCTCTTACATGTGATACGCTGAGAGGTGTTCCTTCCCTCTCTCGCGTGTGATACGCTGAGAGGTGTACCCTTCCCTCTCTTGCGTGTGATACGCTGAGAGGCGTACCTTTCCCTCTCTCGCATGTGATACGCTGAGAGATGTTGGGTTGAGACTCCGGGTACTCTTGGTAGTCGCTTTTAGCCTTCTCCGCGTGAGACGTAGTGAGAATTGTATAATTTTCTTACATCCTTTCTACATGAGATGTAGTTTGGTTCGTGTTTACTTGCTCGTATAGCATTCACTTAAAATGTCACATTTATTTTGCATAATTGCTTCATCACAGCTCTCTTTGCATGATCATAAGTTATGTTCGGCGTTGTGCATGTCATTTGCATCTTGCCCCTGCCTGCAGGCGCATCTCTTTGTTATCTTGCCTGTTTGTCTAAGTCTTCGGCCTTGTCAAAAATGGGTCGTCTCTGGGCTTTGACATTCACTCCCGTCACTTCTTGACTTCCGAGTTCTGTCAAAGAGGGGCAACTGTAGACATCCAATTTTTGACCGACCTTAAGACTCAGACGTCATTGTTTGAGCATTCAAACAATGGGTCGTCTCTGGGCTATATACTTGAGGTGATGAAATGTGACTCAATTCTTGGTCGCCAACCCTCTTGATCATGCATAATAGAGGTTAAGTGTAATACCCCTGTTCTGCATTATGTTAATCGGTCCTTAATATGAGTAGAATTATGTGTATGATATGATTTTGTGTGCCAATTAGGTGAATATATGTGGTTTTGAATTTCTATCTGTTCACCATAGGAATATCTATTTGATTATCTGCCTTGGAAATTAAATTGAAGGCCTTAACGGCCACAGAACCCGGAATTGATTGCGCCACTGTGATTGGCATAATTTTTAGAACCTACGGTGAAATTTAATTGAAAACTGATTTGGATCATATTAAATTGATTTAATTAGTGAATTAGTGCTCCATTATTATATATTATAATAAAATAATAAGAGGAGCCTTATATGACCACTACACACACTCAATTCTTCTTTTCTTGTTCATTGAGCCGAATTACTCCAAGAGAAAGAGAGAGGGTCGGCTAGAGAGGGTGAGAGAAGAAGGATTGCATGTTTTGACTCAAGCTTGGATATTTGAAGTCCAGTTCAAGAATTAACCATAGATTGGGCTTCTAGGTAAGCAATTGATTCTTGAATTCATGACTGTAATGTGTAATCTTGTGTGTTTAAAGTTGATTAATGGTCAAGAACAAGTATTGAAATGAAATTGAGTTGATCATGTTGAATTGAAGGTCAATGTTTGCATGCAAGCATGTAGTTGCTTTGAATTTCCATATTTGAGCACCAAGTGCATGATCTATGTGAGTTTTTAGTTGAGGATCATGTTCTTGACCATCTCTTCGTCATACAAGTTGAGAATGAGAATAATATACCACATGCATGTGCAAATTATAAGGGTGTAAGTGTTGAATCCATGAAATTGTTATACTGGCAATGAGTTTGGTGGAAAATGAGCCATGCATGTGTTTGAGTCATGAAATTGAGCTCCATGTTGATGTGTTTCAGTGTCAGTACCATGTTAGTACAAGTATATGTGAAATTGGAGCCATTGTTTGCAAGGAATGTGGTTGAAATGTCGAAATTGAGCTCAAGAACACAATCTGGAAAACCTAGAATTTTGATGTCTGTTCGAGCGTGGGAAGTGCCGCTCGAGCGGGAAATTCGTGCTCCCAGTATTTTTGCAGACATGGATGTCCACTCGAGCGCGGAAGTTCACGCTCGAGCGGGGAACCATGTAGAGAGGCCTTCCGCTCGAGCGCCAGAATGCACGCTCGAGCGTAAATTCGACATAACCAGCACTTTTGCAGGCCTTAAGGGTCCGCTCGAGCGGGGAAGTCCACGCTCGAGCAGGGACCCTGTTTTCTGAAATTTTGAAAATGCATTCTGTGTTCTGTTTTTCGTTCCTTTTCACTTCTAAGCACTCTTAGGCATACGTTGAGCATTGTAATTGAATTAAAGAGATAAGAATGAAGCCTAAAGAGGAATATGTGAATTAAAGAACGGATTGAATCGGTTGTGACCCATATGTGTTATATGATGTGTAGGGTCAAGCTCCAGGGCAAATCCACAAGCCGATTACTATGAGTAATATCTTAACAAGATATTTGAAATATACTGTTGTCCAATTGTTTACCTCCATGTAAGTTTTGTAAGTTCATTAGTTTGAATAATGGACAACGATTGATAAGAATGATTGGGCCAAAGGCCGATTGACATGAATGATTAGGCCGAAGGCTGAATGACATAAACGATTGGGCCAAAGGCCGATTGACATAAGTGATTAGGCCAAAGGCCGATTGATAAGAATGATTAGGCTGAAGGCCGAATGACGTGAATGATTGGGCCAAAGGCCAATTGATAAGAATGATTGGGCCGAAGGCCGATTGATACAAGTGATTGGGCCAAAGGCCGCTTGCTGTAACTGTTTTAAAGATTGCTTATGTATCTTCCTTATTTGATATTATTCACTGGGCTTTCGCTCACGCTCATTCATGTACATGTAGGTGAGCCAAGGGACATCTAGAACCAGCCTTGGTGAAATAGTGCGAAACAGCCAAAGTTTTGAGGAGTCAACCCAAACGTCTCACGCACGAGACTATCTTCCCTTTTGTCTTTTGTTCATAGTTTTTGTTATGTTGGCGAAGGCATTAGACTACTTTGGTGTATAAGTCTTGGGTTCGACTGACTTAAATCTGTATGATCCTGTATGTACAGTGTTTTGTGCTAGTGCATATTATGATGTGAGTTATTAACATATAAATGTTTGGAATGTTTTGGTGTGCACTTAAGTACAGCTCTATAGACAAAATTTTAAATTTGCTTCCGTTTGGCCCCCATTAACTCTGTTAAAATACATTTGGTTCGGTTTGAGGCCGGAGGTAGTCTCATGATTACTGGCCGGTTGTGTCCTTAACCCACGGGGCCGGGTTCGGGTCATGACAGTGTGGTATCAGAGCATGAGTTAATAACTCACACACTTATCCAAAAGAGCAATAAGCGTCTAGAAAAGATCTAGGATGCATTCATGTGATAAGTCTGAATTTGAAAGCATCAAGTACATGCCTAATGTTTTGATATGAACAACTATGTGTTATAAGTTATGAGTTGCTTGCATCGCAATTATTTTGAGTATGTATGCTCTTTGTTATATGCATACTTTGTGAATCTTTGTATAAAGCATAATGCAAGTTTAATCAGATGGTGAGAACAAGAGGTGATGAACTAGAAAAGTCCTCTACTGCCAGAATGAATAGAATGGAACGGCTGATACAGGAAATGGCAGAAACTTTGAGACAACAACAGGAGTGGCAACAACAGTGGCAGAAACCACATCCGCCACCTCCACCTCCGGCACCTCCTGTGCCAGATAATCAGAATGATGATCGAATCATAGCTCTCACCAAAGAGTTTAAGAAAATGAAACCGTCACAGTTCCATGGTGGATTAAATCCTTTGAAAGCTAAAGCTTGGGTCCTCGGCATCGAAAAACTGTTTGAAGTGTTTCCGTGTTCGGATACACAGAAAGTGCTTCTAGCCACCTTTATGCTAGAGGACGAGGCAAGAAGATGGTGGATGTTAATGCCTGAGAATTACAAAGATGCTGATTGGGCAAAATTTCTGGAAATTTTCTATGACAAGTACTTCCCGCAGTGCGTCCGAGATAGAAAAGTAGCAGAGTTCATGGAACTTAAGCAAGATAGTATGATTGTAGCTAAGTATGAGGCCAAATTTATTGAATTGGCCAGGTTTGCACCGCATGTGATTGACACGGACTATAAGAAGGCGAGACATTTTGAAGGTGGGCTTCGGAGTGACATCCTAGAGAGAGTGAATGTCTTGAAGCTAGAAACCTACATTGGGGTGCTGGACAGAGCTATCATATCAGAAGCTAATATAGCTAGACAAACTAAACCGACAACTGACTGGAAGGGTAGTAAAAGGAAGGGCTTCTTTTCAAAGAAGAAGTTTTCAAAGAAGCAAAATACGGGCTCCTCGAATACTTCTAATTCTTCCCGAGATACAACCCCGTTGTGTACTATTTGTGATAATAGGCATCGTGGGGTTTGTTGCTGTGTGTCAGGAGCTTGTTGTAATTATGGTAAACAGGGGCATATGGCCAGAGATTGCAAACAGAACCGTGGAAAATTCGCTGCTAGTTCAACAGCATCAGTCCCAAAGCCAGGAAATACTACAGGATGTACTCCTACCGGAGATACCGTGAGACAAGGGAGGGTTTTTATGCTTGTTCCGGGCGATACCCGGAATGCCAATGCAATTGTCTCAGGTACTATTTCTATATGTAATCAGAATGCTTTTGTGTTAATTAATTCCGGATCCACACACTCTTTTGTGACATATGCATTCGCATCTAGATTGAATAGACCCTTAGAATTATTGCCATACCTGCTATGTGTGTCTGCTCCATCTGGGGAATCTGTATTGTGTGAATCTATATACCAGTTTTGTGAAATGCGTGTTGACGAAGCTATCCTATATGTAGATTTGTTGCCCTTGAACTTTAGGCATTTTGATGTAATTTTGGGCATGGATTGGTTGACCAAGTATTGTGCCACCATTGATTGCGTGACTAAACGGGTTGTGTTTAAACCGCCAGAACATAAGGAAATTGTGTTTGTGGGTAATGGGGTAGTGCTTCCACCGTATTTGATATCTGCAATGAAAGCATGTAAACTGATCAGGAAAGGGTGCCAAGGTTATCTGTGTTATGTGTTGTCCGAACAATCTGTAAATGTTGAATTGAATGATATCCCTATTGTTAGAGAATTTCCAGATGTGTTTCCAAATGAATTACCAGGGGAATTGGTAGACAGGGAGATAGAGTTTACTATTGAAACTGTGCCAGGCACCTAGCCCATTTCTAAAACTCCCTACAGAATGGCTACTGCCGAAATGAAAGAATTGAAAGAACAGTTGCAAGACCTGCTTGACAAGGGGTTTATCGGACCTAGCACTTCACCTTGTGGTGCACCAATGTTGTTTGTGAAAAAGAATGATGGAACTTTGCGTTTGTGCATCAATTACTGGGAATTGAATAATGAAACGATAAAGAACAAATACCCCCTACCCCGTATTGATGATCTATTTGATCAGTTGCAGGGATCACAGGTGTTTCCTAAGATTGATTTGAGATCTGGGTATCATCATGTAAGGACCCCAAAATGCATATAAGAAATCATTGGTATTTAACTATGAGATGAGGTATTTTAATTTAATTATATCTTTTGGAATTGAAGCATTATCTATTGAGTTACGGATTTAAAATTGAAATTACCGACCTATATGGGTACAGAAATCAAAATTGAGTACTTGGATATGTTAATGGGAATTTTTGGAACTATTTGGGACAATTAATTGGAAATCTAATTTGTCTGATTCGTTAATGCACGTTTGGGTAGTTAACTTTATATTGCAAATTGAAGGCATTAGAGGCTTCAGAAACCAAAACAGGGGACATATTTATGATCCTCATAATTTTTAGAGTTATCTGGGAAGGTTAATTGAAATTTGATTTCGTACGAATCGTAAGGCCACGTTTGGCTCTCTCTATTGTGTTATGTTGGTGTGTATGTGTATACTTATTATGGGTGCCTTATGAGTGGATGGACTCATTTCTTAGAATAAAAAAAATAAATATCTAGAGGAAAGGGGGGAGCCACGTGAGAGAGGGAGAGATAGAGAACTCAAGGAGAAGAAGGAAGGAAGAGCTTGAGAATGAAGAGGAAAGATGGGAAAATTGATGGAATTACTTCAAGAGATTGGCTCTAGGTATGTGAAATCAACTTAACCCCTTAAGATTGATCTATTACTAGTTTAAATTCATGATCTCAAATGAAGAGAAACCACCTAATTGAGTTTTGGTTGATAGATATAAGTTTAGATGAACTCTTTTCATGAATTGAACCTTGATTCCTTAAGAGTTGGGTAATTGAAGAATTAAAGTCATTATATTTGTTTATTTTGAGGTTATGATGTTTGATGGAGAATAATAATGTGAAATTGGTCATGTATTAAAGGGTTTTGGGCTTTGATTTACATGTAATTAAGGTTTGATTTTGAAAATGAGAAGTCCCAAATTTTCTGCCATTTTCGGACAGCAATCTGCCCAGAGCCGCACGTGCGGCCCTGTTTCCCGCACGTGCGGGAGACAGCTTTGTCTAGCCATCTTTGAATGAGCATATCGTTTGCCTCGGGGCTCCGTTTTGAGTGATTCGTAAGCCTAAAATGAAGCCCCGGAAGTCTAGTTTCCAATGGAAGTGGTCTCACTCCCAAATTCTAAATACAAAAATAGTTATGCCCAAATTAGTGACGACTGTTCACTTTCTGTCAACTAATTTTATACCATTTCTTCACCTAAACCATTTTCCATTGATTTCTCCTGTTTCTGTGACATGGAGTATAACTTATTGAGAAATAATGAGCTTGGTACCACCATGGCTAATTAAGTAAATGATCGAGTATAATCTCATATTATGTGTTGTGCACTGTACTTGTAGGTCGAGACGAGAACATCGTCCTATTACCACCGGGAACTGATCACTGTGAGTAGTAGTTCTGCAATCGTACGTTTACTTACCATAAATAATTCTTATTGTTAACGCATTGTTCTTTGTAAGCATTTATGTTGTTTAGGGATCGATGAGAACATTGAAAGATTATGTGCACTTCGGTATGACGCTGAAACTACTCTACATTCTGATTATGGTTAATGGTTATCCTTAATGTATAATAACCTGTAAATTACCTATAACTCCGCACAAGAATTATTAATATTATGCAACTGGTTGGCAAAGAGGGATTATGAATATAAATCCCGCTTAATGGGAACATGACATTTTGAACGTCCTATCCTGGACTCCTACAGCCTTATTTAGTTCGATACATGTTTTATGACATAGACATCTGCCTAAAATGGATTAACGAAATGAAAATCGAACAGAACCATGGGTTTCCTTATATGTCAAAGAATTGAATATCAATAACATTGTTATATGACTCACGTTATGGTGCGACTTGTTCTATCCCCACGAATTGTACTGTAACGACACATGTGTTTCTGTAAATAATTATTATTAATACTTTGTTATATGTAAGATGACTATGGCTACATGTAATGAATCATAAAGGGAAATTTATGTGCACCATTGTGAACGATATTTGTATGAACCTGGCATTATTATGTTATGTTTATTCACTTCGTTTATGCTATGACATAATATGAATCATTCAGTCTTCAAGAACTATTGATTCCTAGTACGAAACTAAGTGCTGCAATGCGAACCACCTCTTGAGTCCATACCTACAAGAGCTGGGCTTAAAGCCAATTTGGTCCCTTTATGGGTCACCCGGTTATGTGAAATTACGAAAGATATGAAAGGAATAACTTGTGAACTTATGAAAGATATAATTTGTGAAGATATGAAAGGAATAACTTGTGAACTTATGAAAGATATAAATTGTGAAGATATGAAAGGTATAATTTGTGAACTTATGAGGCCGAGGGCCACTTTGTGAATTTGTGAACTTATGAGGCCGAGGGCCACTTTGTGAATTTGTGAACTTATGAGGCCGAGGGCCAACTTGTGAATTCTGAAATTATGAGGCCGAGGGCCAACTTGTGAAGCATGAATCTGTAACTTGTGAAACTATGAATCACAAAGGCCGAGGGCCAATTTGTGAAGTTATGCATCTAAGTTAAGCCAAGGGCTAATTTGTGAATGTGTGAACCCATCAGGCCAAGGGCCAACCTATGAAGTTATGAACCGACAAGACTGTCCTGAAATGTGTACAGAATCAGACTAACCACAGGATTTTTGCATTTACTTATCTAATTAGAGAAATGTGTACGTTGTAAGTAAATTAAGTTAATCTTTAAATTGTTTATGTACTGTTGTTCACTGAGCTTGACTCACTTTGTCTTATGTCTGTTTCTGTAGGCACTCCACCCGGACGTCAGTTTTAACCCATGGCATCCGTGCCTCTTTTGTCAACCTCAGAGTATCCAGGCACTTAAGTGAAGGCTGCCCTTTTTGCTAAACTTTTGATTTTACACTCTGATTGTTTGCTTAAGGTTGATGTATATATAATTCCTTTGCCTATCCATGTTGTTTTACGCCCAATTCTAAGGGCTGGGTCTGTATATATATATGTACATAGCTAACTCTCTGGTGCACGTCACTGTATGTTTATTTGCCTTATGTTCTGTCTGTGATCCTGGCATGATAGTGGTCGCTCAATGGATGCAGTTCTTTTATTTATGTTAATTTATATTGGTAAATGCTTCCGTTCAGGCCCCATATGATATGTATACCAGGTTATGCGTCCGTTTCTGTGTAGGTCATGCCCAAACTTTTAGGGGCAAGTTTAGGGCGTGACACATCAGCTGAAGGTTAAGGCAGGGGATGTTGAGAAAACAGTGTTTAGAACAAGGTATGGTCATTTTGAGTTTCTTGTTATGCCATTTGGAGTGACTAATGCTCCGGCAGCGTTTATGGACTTAATGAACAGAATTTTTAAAACCTACCTTGACGAATTTGTTGTGGTTTTTATTGATGACATTTTGATATATTCTAGAGATAGACTTGAACATGAACATCATTTGAGACCTGTCCTGCAAATACTTAGGGAAAGGATATTATTTGCTAAACTTAAGAAATATAAGTTTTGGTTGGATGAAGTTGTCTTCTCAGGGCAAATGATTAACAAGGAAGGAATCTCAGTAGACCCACAGAAAGTTGAGGCGATTGTGAATTGGCCTACATCGACTAATGTGACAGAAGTTCGTAGTTTCATGGGCTTAGCTGGGTATTACAGGAGGTTTGTGAATGATTTTTCAAAAGTAGCTGTACCTCTTACTCAGTTGACACGCAAAGGGCAACCATTTGAATGGAATGACGAAAGAGAAGCTGCCTTTCATGAATTGAAAACGAGATTGACCACTGCATCAGTGTTAACATTACCGTCAGGTACGAAAAATTTTGTAATTTTCAGTGATGCTTCTTATAAAGGCTTGGGTTGTGTGTTATTGCAGAACGGAAAGGTTATTGCTTACGCCTCCCGAAAGTTGAGGCCACACGAGAAGAATTATCCAACACATGACCTAGAATTGGCCACAGTTGTTTTTGCTTTAAAAATCTGGCGGCATTATCTATATGGGGCAAAGTGCGAAGTCTACACGGATCACAAAAGCCTGAAATACTTCTTCACACAGAAAGAGTTGAATATGCGACAGAGGAGATGGCTTGAACTGATAAAAGACTATGATCTTGAGATTCAGTATCACCCCGGGAAAGCTAATACAGTTGCTGATGCCTTGAGCAGAAAATCAATGGGCAGTATGGCTTGTTTACTTACTGAACAGAAAGAGATCTTGCAAGATTTTGAGAAGTCTGAAATTGAAGTGGTGATGTGTGAACAGGGCGGCATAATAGCCGCTATTACAGCCGAGCTGGCAATCATTGATGAAATCAAACAGAAACAGAAGGAGGATGAATCCCTCAAGGAGGTAACTGATGAATTTGAGACAAGTCCGAAAGCAGAGTTTCGCATTGAGAATGGAGTGTTGAGATTTCGGAACAGAATGTGTGTCCCAGATATTCCGGAACTAAAGTAGAGGGTTTTAGATGAAGCCCACAGATCCGTATTTGCTATGCCTCCGGGTAACAATAAAATATATCGGGATTTGAAACAAACCTATTGGTGGCCTAAAATGAAGAAAGAGATTGCAGAATATGTGTCCAAGTGTCTTCAGTGTCAGCAAGTCAAGGCTGAACATCAGAAACCAGGCGGTCTACTTCAACCTCTCCTTATTTCGGAATGGAAGTGGGAACATGTGACTATGGATTTCGTTGTTGGCCTACCTCGGACTTCTCGAGGTATGGATTCTATTTGGGTTGTAGTTGATAGACTGACTAAATCTGCACACTTTCTGCCATTTAGAACTACGTTTAATGCTTATAGATTGGCTACTATTTATGTTGATGAGATTGTCCGTTTACACGGAGTTCCGGTGTCTATCGTGTCAGATAGAGGTCCGAAATTTGTATCTATATTGTGGAAAAGTTTGCAGGAAGCTATGGGAATAGAACTAAGGTTCAGTACTGCATTCCACCCACAGACAGATGGGCAGTCAGAACGAACGATACAGACTTTGGAAGATATGCTTCGGAAGTGTGCTTTGGATTTTCAGGGGAGTTGGGAAGACTATTTGCCACTTACAGAACTCTCTTATAATAACAGCTTCCACTCCAGCATCGGTATGGCACCATACGAGGTTTTGTATGGTAGAAGGTGTAGATCACCTATTTGTTGGACAGAGGTCGGGGATAGAGCTTTGTTTGGGCTTGAAATTGTGCAAGATACTTCTGAGAAAATCAAAACTATCCGACAAAGGCTCAAAACGGCTCAGGACCGACAAAAGAATTATGCAGATGTTCGGAGAAGACCTCTTGAGTATGAGGTTGTTGACCATGTGTTTATCCGTGTATCTCCGATGAAAGGCCAAGTCAGATTTGGAAAGAAGGGCAAATTGTCGCCCCGTTACATTGGGCCGTTTTAGATTCTGGAAAGGCTTGGTCCAGTTGCCTATAGAGTTGCTTTACCACCGGGATTCGAGCAAATCCATAACGTGTTTCATGTGTCGATGTTGAGGGGTTACCTCCGAGACCCGTTCCATGTGATTGATTATCACTGGGTAGCTATTGATGAGAATATGGAATACGCCGAATGGCCGGAACGAATTGTTGATCGACAAGTGAAACAACTGAGAAGCAAGTCCATCCCAATGGTGAAAGTGGAATGGAAAGAACACTATGGGATGGATGCTATATGGGAAAAAGAAGAGGAGATGCGACTGCGCTATCCACATTTGTTTCCCGACGAAGGTAAAATAAGTTTGGAGGACCAAACTTCTTAAAGGGGGGAAGACTGTAATACCCCTGTTCTGCGTTATGTTAATCGGTCCTTAATATGAGTAGAATTATGTGTATGATATGATTTTGTGTGCCAATTAGGTGAATATATGTGGTTTTGAATTTCTATCTATTCACCGTAGGAATATCTGTTTGATTATCTGCCTTGGAAATTAAATTGAAGGCCTTAACGGCCACAGAACCCGGAATTGATTGTGCCATTGTGATTGGTATAATTTTTTGAACCTACGGTGAAATTTAATTGAAAACTGATTCAGATCAGAATAAATTGATTTAATTAGTGAATTAGTGCTCCATTATTATATATTATAATAATATAATAAGAGCGGCCTTATATGAGCACTACACACACACTCAACTCTTATTTTCTTGTTCATTTAGCCGAATTACTCCAAGAGATAGAGAGAGGGTCGGCTAGAGAGGGTGAGAGAAGAAGAATTGCATGTTTTGACTAAAGCTTGGATATTTGAAGTCTAGTTCAAGAATTAACCATAGATTGGGCTTCTAGGTAAGTAATTGATTCTTAAATTCATGAGTGTAATGTGTAATCTTGTGTGTTCAAAGTTGATTAATGGTCTGTAGACACCCCATTTTTGACCGTCCTCAAGACTTGGACGTCACCGTTTGAACACCCGGTGATCATCCATGTTTGTGTTCGTTCGGAGTTCCCGGAGGTCTGGGCTACACGCCTTGCCTCAGGATCTCCAAACTCGACTGTTTAGTGTTTGGTTTTGCATCAAACACTTGTGTTTTGCCTTGGAGGGGCAGGGAATGCCTTGTGAGGCATCCCCACACATCACCGGCCATGGCCAGAGGCCACCGGCTGGTGTTTTGTTGCCATCGGCAATATTTATTGCCGGTCGGCATTCTTTATTGCCGGTCAACAGTCAATTTTGTCAAAATGGCAATTTTGAGCAGCCGACTATTGTTCATCTGATTTTGCAGATATTTTAATACAGCTGTATGGCATGGCCTTCTTGTTAGCTTACCTTGTAAGCTTTACAAGATTGGCTCCTCTATAAGAGGAGCCCTTCTCTCCCTTGCTTAAGGGTTAGACATTTTAGAGAGAAAAGTTGTGTGAGAGCTCTGGTTTTAGGTTTAGGGTTTCATACATATTCTATCTCTATACCTCTCTCCCTTTGTGTGTGTATAAGTGTGTTTGTGTCTTACTATTGCACACAAACACATAGTGTTACACCTTTGTTTGATTCTTGAAGGGCCAGAGGTTTGTTCTTGAAGCTTTGGAGCTGTTTTGAGCTCAAGGAAGGGGCTGGTCCACCAGTTGTGGAGAGGGTCTTCAAGGGTAACAATCTTACTCCTTTATTCCCCATTTTTGCATACTATTTTTGCCTATCTTAGAATTGTTTTTGATCTTAGTGTATAATATAAAAAAGTTCTGTTTTTAGGCCCTCTAAATAGTTTGTTTAGGGTGTTTTGTTGTTTAAGGTCGTTTGACCCCGCTTAAGCCTTGTAAGGCTCCATTTTGTGCTATTTTGTGTAAGCTCTAAGACCTTGGTGTTTGGGCCTCCTCACCACTGAAATCTTGAGGGATTTCAGAGGTGAGGATGGTGCCTTGAGGTCCCAAGAAGGAGAGGGCCACCCCCTCTCCTTGTTGTCCTTGAAAAGGGCCATTTTTGCCTCTTTAATGAGCACCTAGCTAAGCCTCATGTTGACCATGTCTTAGCTGTTATTTATGTCTATTTTTCCATGAAATAGCATTGTCGTATGTTGGTTTTTGTACACCATGCATGCTTAGCATACCTACCTTGTAATGCCATGTTTAGGCCTTAACATGCCTTAGGTCGTAAACCATTGCTCAAGCATGTTTTAGGTCTAGCTTTGTGAAGCTTTTATGCTTATTTTGCCATGCTAAAGGTTTGTCCCTAGTCATTTTGGTCGGCCATAATGTGTTTGGTATAGCTCCTTTGCATTCCGGCTTGTTGGCCTTAAGTGTGCGAGTGTGTAGCATGCATTACTTGCTTTGTTTTAATGATTTGGCACCGTTTATAGCATCATTTCAGTCCCCTTAGCATGCTTGTATGCTTGCCTTGGATGCCTCTTTGATGACTTATGAGCTTGTGTGGTATGCTCCTTGAAAGTGTATTTGTGCATGCTTTTGAATTCAAGCCATTTAGATGCCATCTAAGTGGTCTTTTGGGCTTTGTTTTATGTGCTAAAATTCTGTTTTTGGTCATTAAATTCATGCCATGTTTGGTCTTGCTATGTGTAGTTCAATACCTCATTAGCTTGCCTTGAATGATTGGGCCATTTGTTGCATGTTTAGCCTATCTTGTTTGCTTGGTTTGGCACCATCTTAACATGATTCCAGAGCTTACATTGCATGTCATTAGTCCATGCTTAGCCTCTTTTAAATGTGCTTGAAAGTTGCCTTTGTTTGCTTAAGTATAGGCCCATTAACATGTGCTTGTGTGCAAGTGTGTTTGGTCCCATTTCTTAAGTTTTTGGCCACTGTTTTAAGCCTAGTTAGAGTTGCCTAATTTAGTTTAAGCCCATCCCTTTGTTTGTTGCATGCTCTCCTTGTATGTTGTAGCATATTGGCGAGTTGTTGCATGTTTGAAATCACATGATTGAATGAAGTCACATGTTGGCTTACATGCTTGAATGCCTACATTAGCCTTGCACACTTGTTAGTTGCATTGCTCTATGCCTTGCATTTCTTGCATGCTCATTTTCATTCCTATGTCGCATCCCTAGTTAACATACTTAGGTTGCATTGCATTGGCATGTATGCTTGGCCTCTTGACTATCCATGATAGAGGTTGAGTCCCCATTGGTTTGATTGTGTGCATTGCATTTCATTTGACATGAAAATGCATAACTTGGTCTCTTGGGCCATCACGCATTGAAATGCGCGATTGGTGGTCCAAGAACCAAGAACCATGTCCCTTTGAATCATGCACATGAAAAGGGGCTTGGTAGGTGCATACATTGCTTGAATTGCATTGCCATGCAAAGTCCTGTCCTCTGCTGTTGTCAAACAGGTTCTGCAGGCACTTTCTGCCGATCGACTGCATAGAGTGCCGACCGGTAACTCATTGATGGCCGATGGATGAATTCTTGGCCGATGACCACCAGATCACAGCCGGTGATGGTTCCTTCCAGCCGGTGGCATTCCCCAGTATCCAGAGAAGCAATTCTGAGACTTTGGCAGTCTTCAGAGGAGCAGAGCAGGGAAAACAGAGGCAGATTGCGCATGGCAGTGAATTCCCGAGCAAGACCGAGCATGCATTGCATTGAGCTCTCTTCCCGAGGCGGTTTACTGTTTTTCCTAGATTAGTTAATTTCCTTAGCTAATCAGATGGCCTGTAATATTTAATTAGCTTGTAGGTTAATTATCTGTATTATTCTTTCGGTCCCTCCGAGCGGGGGAAAATTTGTAATAAGTGTGGGTGAGTGTGCGCATGTCTTCCAATCCCCACTTCTTTCTTCCCTTTTATTTACCTGCTTATGAAGGTAGATTAGGGCATGATTAAATTAGCATACCTTATGCTATACATGCGTGCATCCATACATTTGTCTTGCATGCACCAGGCTCGGTACATCATGCTAACTGCATTTGTACTTCAATTCCAAATTGAATACGTGCATTAACTGATTGCATTTCACATGCCATGTTTAGGTTAGCCGAGCCTAGTCTAAATTGCATCTTGTATGTGTTGCATTAGTCAATTCAAACATGGGCTTGGATCATGCATTGATTGCTAACGAGTTCTTTGTTTTAGCACGGAGTACGATGTAAGTATTTATGCTTTAGCATCCTTGCATGCGTGTGAGTGTTGCCATGATAGCATGATTACCATGAGGCTAGCTGCTTATGTGATATAACTGCTTGAATGCCTGTGGATGGAGTTTGAATTACCTAAAGTGGAATAAATGCATTAAAACTGAGAGTTTTAAGCCCACTTGAGGGTGGCAAAATCTACATTTTAGCCTACTTGCGAGTAGCAAACCATTTTCAAAATAAACATGAAATGTTTTGTTCCAATTCAGGCGATTTGGTCTATACTTGTTTGCTATACGCATAACATAGTAAATCTAGGCTAATAACCGGAATAAGAACACATAACGTTTTCAAAATTGGATATCATGGTTAGTAGAGGTCGGTCTTCGGACCGGGCGAGAGGGGGTGCTCATAGCTGACCTTCCCCGATCGTACCGAAGTTCCCGAGCTGAGGCAACTTTGGTGATGACGGACACGTGGCCTTTGGCACCGAGTCAGGGTTTCCTAAATTCCCCCATAAAAAATATTTAGGTGGCAACTCTGTATCTGGCAAAGCAGTCTATGTTTGGCACTTCTTTTCAAAAAAATCTGTTTCTCAAAACGATTTGTCGGATTTGGACTCTTTGGTTCAGATTAAGAACCGTGACACAAATCGAGTCCGAACTGTAGCGAGGCCCCCCCCCCCCCACGCGGGCGCGTCTACATGGTCAAGAACAAGTATTGAAATGAAATTGAGTTGATCATGTTGAATTGAAGGTCAATGTTTGCATGCATGCATGTAGTTGCTTTGAATTTGCATATTTGAGCACCAAATGCATGATCTATGTGAGTTTTTAGTTGAGGATCATGTTCTTGACCATCTCTTCATCATACAAGTTGATAATGAGAATAATATACCACATGCATATGCAAATTATAAGGGTGTAAGTGTTGAATGCATGAAATTGTTATACTGGCAATGATTTTCGTGGAAAATGAGTCATGCATGTGTTTGAGTCATGAAATTCAACTCCATGTTGATGTGTTTTAGTGTCGGTACCATGTTAGTACAAATCTATGTGAAATTGGAGCCATTGTTTGCAAGGAATGTGGTTGGAATGTCGAAATTGAGCTCAAGAACACAATCTGGAAAACCTAGAATTTTGTTGTCCGCTCGAGCGTGGGAAGTGCCACTTGAGCGGGAAATTCGTGCTCCCAGTATTTTTGCAGACATGGATGTCTGCTCGAGCGCGAAAGTTCACGCTCGAGCGGGGAACCATGTAGAGAGGCCTTCCGCTCGAGCGCCAGAATGCACGCTCGAGCGTAAATTCGACATAACTAGCACTTTTGCAAGCCTTAAGGGTCCGCTCGAGCGAGGACCCTATTTTCTGAAATTTTGAAAATGCATTATGTGTTCTGTTTTCCATTTCCTTTCACTTCTAAGCACTTTTAGGCATACATTGAGCATTGTAATTGAATTAAAGAGATAAGAATGAAGCCTAAAAAGGAATATGTGAATTAAAGAACGAATTGAATCGGTTGTGACCCATATGTGTTATATGATATGTAGGGTCAAGCTCCAGGGCAAATCCACATGCCGATCACTATGAGTAATATCTTAACAAGATATTTGAAATATACTGTTGTCCAATTGTTTACCTCCATGTAAGTTTTGTAAGTTCATTAGTTTGAATAATGGACAACGATTGATAAGAATGATTGGGCCAAAGGCCGATTGACATGAATGATTGGGCCGAAGGCCGATTGACATAAATGATTGGGCCGAAGGCCGATTGACATAAACGGCCGACTGACATAAGTGATTGCGCCGAAGGCCGATTGATAAGAATGATTGGGCCGAAGGCCGAATGACGTGAATGATTGGGCCAAAGGCCGATTGATAAGAATGATTGGGCTGAAGGCCGATTGATACAAGTGATTAGGCCAAAGGCCGCTTGCTGTAACTGTTTTAAAGATTGTTTATGTATCTTCCTTATTTGATATTATTCACTGGGCTTTCGCTCACGCTCATTCATGTACATGTAGGTGAGCCAAGGGACGTCCAGAACCAGCCTCGATGAAATAGTGAGAAACAGTCAAAGTTTCGAGGAGTCAACCCAAACGTCTCACGCACGAGACTGTCTTCACTTTTGTCTTTTGTTCATAGTTTTTGTTATGTTGGCGAAAGCATTAGACTACTTTTGTGTATAAGTCTTGTGTTCGACTGACTTAAATCTGTATGATCCTGTATGTACAGTGTTTTGTGCTAATACATATTCTGATGTGAGTTATTAACATATAAATGTTTGGAATGTTTTGGTGTGGACTTAAGCACAGCTCTATGGACAAAATTTTAAATTTGCTTCCGTTTGGCCCCCATTAACTCTGTTAAAATATGTTTGGTTCGGTTTGAGGCCGGAGGTAGTCTCATGATTACTGGCCGGTTGTGTCCTTAACCCACGGGGGCGGGTTCGGGTCATGACATTAAGGCTTTTATGTGTTATTTGTGTATTCATTCACATTGATTGTGCAATCTTGGCTTCTCGGCCATCGTGCATTGCGATGCTCAGTTGGTGGCCCGAGAATCAAGAACTACACTCCCTTGAGCTCATGAAATGATAGGGAGAGTGGTTATGCACACATATCTTGCAAATACATTGCCATGCCCCTTCTTGTTCTCTATTGCAGCAAACTGGAGTTGGCCAGTATTTTCTGGTCGGCCAACCAGTAAAAGTGGCTGGCCGACCATTTTTTCTGGTTTGCAGCTTACTTAGGTGGTCGGCAGGTGCTCTACACCACCATAAATTGGTCGGCCACCCTTCTGGGAGTCCCCAAGATGGAGTAGAAGCTATCAAGAGCTTTGTGCAAAGTTCTGAGAACAAATGCAAACAGAGGCAAGTTGGGGCATAGCGATGGATTTCCGAGCGAGGAACCAAGTGCATACATTGTTCAAGTTTCCTAAGCAGAGCTGAGTAGTGTGGTTTAATGCTTATTTGTCTAGCTTGAATTTGTAACTTAATTAATTTGTTAAGGTGCTGTAATAACTAGTCGTAGCTAGTCATTAATTTTGTTGTGCAATAACTAGCTTAATTTGATTAATTAGATTAGTTAGATAGCTTAGCTTAGATTAGCTAGTTAGCTTATTATTCGGACCCTCTGTCGAGAGGGCAAACACTGTAATAAGGGTGCGTGTGTGTGTACATGTCTTCTAACCCCACGTCTTTCTCCCTTTTATTTACCCGCTTTCAGTGGCTAGATTAGGGCATGTTTCAATTAGCGTACTTATGCTTTGCATGTTTGCATTCATTCATCCATCCTGCATGCACCAGGCTTGGCGCATCATTCAAACTGCATTGTATTTCAATACACTTTCTTGAATACATATTTCAAAGCATGTTATCAAGTGTTGCATTCATATGCCATTCTAGATAGCCGAGCCTACTTTAGCTGCATTTTTGCATGTGTTGTATTAGGCATTGTTAACATAGCTAGGATCATGCATTGATTTCTAACTAGCTTCTGTTTTGACTCGGAGTACTCGGCAAGTGTTTATGCTTTAGCATCCCTGCACAAGATGTGTATGTTGCATTGATAGCAGGCTTGCCATGAGACTATGTGCTTAACTGCTACAAACTGTCTGAATGCCTGTGGGTGGAGGTTTGATTGCCTGAATTGGAACAACTCAATGATTATGAGTTTTAAGCCCACTTGAAGTGGCAAAATCATGTTTTCTACACCCACTTGAGGGTGGCAAATCCACGTCTTAGCCTACTTGCGAGTAGCACCTTCCAACCATTTTCAAAAAACAAACATGAGTAGTTTTGTTCCAATCCATGTGATTGAGTCTATACTTGTATGTTGTGCGCATCACATAGTAAGATAGCTAATAAACCGAAATATGAACACATGTGTTTTAAAAAAAAACAACATATCATGTTAGTAGAGGCCGATCTTTGATCGAGCGAGCGGGGGTGCTCGTTGCATGACCTTCCCCTCTCGTACCCAAGTTCTCGAGCCGAGGCAACTTTGGTGATGATGGACACGTGGCCTTCGGCATGAGTCAGGGTTTCCAAAATTTCCCTAAACAAAATATTTAGGTGGCGACTCTGAAATCTGGCAAAGCAGTCCATGTTTGGCACTTCTTGATTAAAATCGATTTTCCAAAACGATTTGTCAGATTTGAACTATTTGGTGATTTATCAGTCTTACATTACACTTTGTGAGATTAGATTCAGAACCATGACAGGAGTCCAAACTATAGTAGCTAAGAACCACAATTCGCGCCCTCGCGAGTGGAGCGGAGTTTAGGCGGTCTACACCCCGCTCGCCCGATCAAAGGATCGGCCTCTACTAAACATGATATGTTGTTTTATGAACACATATGATCTTATTCCGGTTATTAATCTAACATTACTATGTGATGCACACAGCATACAAGTATAGACTAAATCACAAGAATTGGAACAAAAAAACTCATGTTTGTTTTTGAAAATGGTTTGAAAATTCCACCCTCAAGTGGGCTTGAAGCATGATTTGCCACTTCGCAAAGTGGGCTTAAAACTCACATTTGATGAATTATTCCAATTCAATTAATAAAGCTTTCATCCACAGGCATTCATGTAGTAAATCAATTAAGCAAATTGCGTCGTGGCAAGCATGTGAAACATGGCAACACTCACACTCATGCAAGTATGCTAAAGCGTAAACATTTACAGTGTACTCCAAGCCAAAACAAAAGCTAGTTAGAAATATGCATGATCCTAACTATGTTAAGTGCCTAATGCAACACATGTAATAATGTAACTAAATAGGCTCGGCTATCTAAGATGGAGAAAGATGTGGGGTTGGAAGACATGCACACATGCACGCACACTTATTACAACATTGTGCCCTTGCGAAGGAGGGTCCGAATAAATAAGCTAAGCTAAGCTAACTAATCTAATTAAACTAATTAGACTAATTATTGCACAACCAAACGAATAACTAGTAAACAACTTACTAATTATGACATCACAAAATAAAGAAATAGCTAATCTAAGCTACTTAATTGTTACAACAACCAATACGAATCAATTAAGTAATTAACACTTTAAACTATGCTGCTACTACTCTGCTGCGGGATGTAGAAGATGCATGCATTTGGTTTTTCGCCCCGAAAATCCCACCGGTTTGCTCTTGAGAGGATCTGTTTGCTGGGGCACTCCATGAACGTTTTGCTCCACCCTACCAAACAAATGCTGGGGAATACACCAATGGCCTTCCGGCCATGAATGGTTGCTGCCGGCCAAGGATGAAGCAATGTCGGCCATCAGTGAGGCACTGCCGGCCACTGGTGTGCAGGACCACCATTCTGCAATAGAGCTCAAAGGAGATTGGCTCATTTCATCACTTTCAGTATGAAATGGACCAATCTACCTTGTGTTCAAAATAATGTCTGATTGAACACAATGCAATGCAAACACAACATGCTTATCTTGGTCATGTTTTACTTGTTCAATTCTTGTTTACACATTTTAGCTTACCAATTGGTCCTTTAACCGGTTAAGTCCAATGTGAAAGTCCTCTAATTGGGAAGATGGCCAAAGCCACAAGTTCCTTGATCATGAAAGAAGTTTCATGCTGTTGGTTAGTAGAAGCCCTCAAGAGAGGATTAAAACCATCAGGCATGAATGCCTCAATTTCATGCTCAAGCCAACAAGGGGCTCAAGACCACTTTCAAAAGCAAATTCAAAAGTGAAGAACAAAGGGAGATTGTAGACTTTCAGTGCTGATATGGCATGCTAAAGACACTAAATCATGCAAGCAATTCATGCGCAACTTGTTCAAAAGCCAAAGGCATTAAACTAGTGAAGAGCATAACACTATGAGCATGTAATACAAAGCTCAAAAGGGACCAACAGTCCAAAACAGTCCTAAAACACCCTAAATAGAGTTCTAAAACATGCTTGAAATAATCTAAGAATAGCTATATTAAGAGGCCAAAACAATAGCACATGTTAGGCAATTTAGCACAATTGCACTACAAGCATACAAAGCAAAGCTCATGTGATCAAACTAGCTCAAAACAGAGCTTAATCATGCCAAATCAGTAACTAAAACATGTTGGAATTGAAGCATAGATGGCAAGAAAAACATGCTCATGTGTTGGCTCACAAACAAGGCATAAAGCAGAACTCTCAAAAGCAATGAAAGAGTGAACTAAGTGAGAGTGAGACAGAGGTATATGCACTGAAATCACATGCAAAATGATGCTACATCATGCAATCATCTCATGCAAAGCATGTTAGAAGCCTTAAAACACAAAGCTAGTGAAGGCATTTGCACTATAGCTATGCAATACATGGCTCATATGAGAAAGACTACTCAAAGCAGAGTTAAAGCATGGTAAATCAGTAGCAAAAATGTGCTGGAGTCAAGCTAACACAAGCTAGAATGATAGGCTAACTCATTAGACATGCTAGGCTAGTAAGCTAGATTACACTATGAGTGTAAGAAGCAAGCAACAAATGACCCAACCAGACAAATACAGAGCTAAAGCAGGTCAAAAAAGTAGCAAAAACATGTTGAGATCAAGTCACAAAATGGTAGATAAACATGCTCGCATGTTAGGCTATGTACTCATGCAAAAAAGACACAAGGAGGGGAGGCCAACCCCTTCTATTTTGGACCTCAAAACATGCTTTTAGCCACTGAAAAACCTCTGAGTTTCAGTGGTAAAAAGGCCCAAAAAGTTTGATTTGAATGTGATGAGAAATGGTGCAAAAAGCTTAACAATCTAAAGAGCAAAAAGAGGGAACAACCCCCTAACTCACAAAGGCTCAAACCACCACTTTTATGACTGAAAATTAGAACTTTTTACATGCCAAAACCAGCCTTGAAATGGTGGAAAAAGATGGCAAAGCAAGTATGAAAAGCAAGCTTAAAGGGAAAGAGTTATATCTCTTTAAGCACAACGTACTTTTACGTAACAAAACCAAGCAAAATCACCTTAAGGAGTCCCAAGAGGGCCTCATGCAACCTGATCTCAATGATCAACAAGTTTGGTCAAGGATGTGTAGGCAAAGGAGAAGTGTATCTACACTTGTATGCACTTATGCACAAAGATTCAAGAGAGAGAGAGAAATGTAGAGAGAGAAGTGTAGAGAGAGAGGCTCCAAAAATTTCACTCCTAAAATGTTCTAACCTTTAAAACCAAAGAGAAGGCTCTCTATATATAGAAGAATGCAAGCTCAGGTCGAAAATATCCCAAAAGGGACAGCTGTAACAGCTGGAGCACAAATATCTGCCAAAAACTGGCTTTCTGACATCGCTGGCTGGCAAGCCATCATTGATGGCCGACACTACATCATCCATGGCTGGAAAGGGTCACTCTTGGATGGCAGGGGCCCGAAAATGGCCATTCATGGCCGGCAGCTAGCCAGAAAAGCCCATTCATGGTCAACATCCTCCACCTCTGGTTGGCCAGAAAAATATACCATTTGGTCCCAACTTCAAATGGACATATCGCCTTCATATGAACTCCTTTTCAGATCATTTTTAAGCTTAAATTGTAGCCCAGGAAGTCTTCTTTCCAACGGTGGCAACCTCACTTCAAAATTCCATGTGACGCCCGATTCTACACCATTGGTTGTAGTCACGGAAGAGTCACGAATGAGTCCAGTGGTCAATAACCAAGTAAGATCCCAATTCGCCGGAGGGGTCAAATTAGCCTCCCTTCTAAGTCTGGCTTTCTTAAGCAGCGCACTACCCTTTTGACAGATCTTAAAAAGTATTGACACAAGGTCTCACAAGCAACGATAAGGTTCATACATATACGTAGAATACAAATACATAACAACCACGAATATCCTTAATTCAAAAGCTTGTTCCGTTATATTACATCCCAAGAAAATTTAAATCTTCACATGAGTCTTACAAAACATCAAAAGGAAATTTCTAACTTTACTAAGATAGCCAAAAGTCTTCGTAGGTTTCAGGCTCTTCGTCTCCAGCTATAAGTTCCTCTTCGTCACCTGGCATGATACGCCGTGAGTTTTGAATGCCCTGTAAACACACACACACACACCGTCTTTTTTTTTTTAAGTCCAATGCACAATCACAAATATAACATCAAGTATAAAGCATGATACTCAAAATAAATAAACAAATGTTACAAGTTAGGTGTTAGTAAACTAGAAATCCCCCAAAGAGATTTTGTCCTCCCAACCACAAGAATCGAACTCGGATTATTCGGTATACCCCCTCTTTTGTTGCTTTGTTGCAGAACTAACCTCGGATGCCTACCAATGGTTATATACCGCATAGCGCCAACCGCAGGACCTCAAAAGAGACGGTAATAATGGGCCTTGCCCAAATCCCTCCTCACACCAAACCACCTAGGGTCCGAATACAACCGCTCCATTCAAGGGTTCCGAAAATCACTTGCGCAAGACTTTAACTTCCAAGTAGGGAACGCATCCCAACAATCCACACATCACACATTATCATCTTTACTCAAGTGACCGAAAACCCAATACCATCCCAATTGAGTTTCCCGTTGAGTTAAATGTTTTAAAACAAGGTTAGACCAATCTTAACAAGATAATAATATCCACATAAGCATGCATCATTAAGATGAAGGAGAATAAGAACATAACCGTAATATGTACAACATCATGCCAAGATATGATCATACGCTAATAAGCATTCTCACGAACACAAGAGCATAAAACACCTATGCATAACAGGATTTCCACATTCGATATCACATAAGGATTAGAATAGAAGGGCTATTTTAGAATTTTTACCGGACTCGGCCTTCCTATGGTTCGTAGCGAATCTAATCTAATTTCCAGAACATTTTTCGGAAATGGGATAGCTTTTCTAGATTTTAAGTTATTTAGAAAACACTGCAGCGGTGTCCAGATTCGTCGATCAGTACGAAAATTTGATTTTCTTGCAAACCGCTCACTGTTCTACCATGAAACTAATTTTAGTTGAATGATAACTTCTTAAGGAAGATTTTTACATAAAATGTAGGTCCAGAAAAATTTTATACATTTTGTTAGAATTTTTTAAAGTGGGCTGCAAAAACAGATTCTAAGGTACAATACCCAAAACAAGAAGATTTATGGGAAAAGGGATCCACTAAGGGAAATTTTTGGTCTCTTTTATGATGAAAACATGCTAACTAACATATATTAAACTCAAAAAATTTCTTTGAAAGTGTGCCTTTGGCAAGTTTGAGGAATTGGTATGAAAAAAATGATTTTGTGCCGAAATGAGGGAAAATACAAGAGAGGTAGAATCATGGCTCAACCCTTATCATTTTTAACACAAGTAACTCATCAATGACACATCTGAAAACAATATTTAGAACCCTTAAGAACATGCATTTGAAAAAGGAAAAAGTAAAAGAAGGTTGTGTTGTGGCTTACTTGCAAAGCTTTGCACAAGATGGCTCTCTTCTCCTTTCCTCTTCCTCTCAAGACTTCTCTCATGTTCTCCTTCATCTCCTCTCGCCGAATGTGTGTGTGTGATTGTGATGCTTGTGTTTGCCATGCTAGGGAGTGGTGATATTTATAGGCCAATTTGGTGTAAAATGACATAGAAGCCCACTAGTTGGAATTGAATGGACAAGCTAGGATTTACTTGGAGTTCATGGTATTAGGAATGATCAGGGAGCTTAAACTTGGGATTAGGCAACACCTAGTTAATTCCTAGTTAATTCCTTCTTTAAATGTAACATCTTTGTCAAGACTGATTTCTTCCCATTTGAGGACGTGTGATGGGTTGGCGATGTATTTTCTCAACATAGAAACATGGAAGACGTCGTGTATCCCAGCTAACTGCGGAGGTAGAGCTAGTCTATATGCTACTTTGCCCACTCTTTTCAATACCTCAAAAGGCCCAATATATCGTGGTGACAACTTTTCCTTTTTCCCGAAACGTACGACTCCACGCCTAGGTTGCACCTTTAGGAACACGTAGCTGCCTACTTCAAGCATCAACGGCCTTCTTCTCCTATCTGCATAATTCTTTTGACGGCCTTGAGCAGTCTTTAACCGTTGTCGGATCAATTTGACCTTCTAAGTAGTTTCTAGAACAAGTTCGTGTCCTATCATATTTGCATCACCCACTTCCGCCCAACAATCGACGATCTACAAGGTCGTCTATATAATGCTTCAAAGGGCGCCATACCGATACTAGCTTGAAAGCTATTGTTACAGGCGAATTCAATTAGGGGTAGGTGTCATTCCCAACTTCCTTGAAAATCCATTGCGCAAGCTCTCCACATATCTTTGAGTGTCTGGATGGTGCGTTCAGATTGTCCATCTGTTTACTGGTGAAAGGTGATGCTAAAATATAACTCCGTACCAAGAGCTTTCCGCAGGCTTTCCCAAAATCGAGAGGTGAACCATGGATCACGATCTGACACAATAGACACTGGAATTCCATGTAGCTGAATGATCTCCCCGATGTAAAGCCTACACATAGACTCTAAAGTGTCAGTCATCTTATAGGGTACGAAATGTGCTGACTTGGTGAGGCGATCCACTATTACCCATATAGCATCGCGTCCTTTAGGTGACTTAGGAAACCCTGTCACAAAATCCATCGTCACAAACTCCCACTTCCATTCGGCTATTGATAGAGGTTGCAAAATTCCCCCTGGTTTCAGATGTTCCGCCTTCACTTGTTGGCATGTCAGACATTTCGCTACAAATTTAGCCACTTCCTACTTCATTCCATTCCACCAATACTGCCTCTTCAAATCTTGGTACATTTTAGTCCCTCCTAGATGTACCGCAAATGCAGAATGATGACATTCCTTAAGTACCTTTTCTCTAAGCAGCTCGTCACTTGGTTCAAACAATCTACCTTTGTTTTATCTACGAAACGCATAGTTATGAGATTATGTGTACGCACCTAGTGTTGAAGGTGTCGGCACCGTTTCTATATCAGGCGTAGTTTGATTTTGCATCTCCATCCCTTCATGATATTTGTGTGGTTTTGAACTGCCTGTGGTCCGATTGATTCAATTGCATATCATTCGCATTGTTTTAATACATTATACCATACACAGTTTTGTAAATGTTGCATATCATTTTGCATCTCTTATCCACGTTGTTTCGCATTCTTAGGTTGCATTGTCTTGCATCCTCTCACCCACATTGTTTCACACTTAGGTTACATTGTCTTGCACCCTTCCATCCGCATTGTTTCGCATTCTTAGGTTGCATTCTCTTGCATCCTCCTGCCCACATTGTTTCACACTTAGGTTGCATTGTCTTGCACCCTTCCACCTGCGTTGTTTCGCACTCTTAGGTTGCATTGTCTTGCATCCTCCCACCCATATTATTTCATTCTTAGGTTGCAATGTCCTGCACCCTTCCACCCTCGTTGTCTCACATTCTTAGGTTGCATTGTCTTGCACCTTTCCGTTCAAGTTCCTATACACATTGCATGCATTGTCACGTTATGCTTTACTTATATGTGTTCAAGTTCCTATACACATTGCATGCGTTATCGCGTTATGCTTTACTTATATGTGTTCAAGTTCCTATACACATTGCATGCGTTGTCGCGTCATGCTTTACTTATATGTGTTCAAGTTCCTATACACATTGCATGCGTTGTCGCGTCATGCTTTACTTATATGTGTTCAAGTTCCTGTACACATTGCATGTGTTGTCGCGTTATGCTTTACTTATATGTGTGTTCAAGTTCCTATACACATTGCATGCGTTGTCGCGTTATGCTTTACTTATATGTGTTCAAGTTCCTATACACATTGCATGTGTTGTTGCGTGATGCTTTACTTATATGTGTTCAAGTTTCTTTACACATTGCACACGGTGTCGCGTATGCTCTACTTATATGTGTTTATGTTTCAAATCGCACTGTTATGCGCACACTTGGGTTGCATTGTTATGCACCCCTTCCACCCGCATTGTCATGCACCCCTTCAATTGCGTTGTCACGCACCTTTCAATTGCATTGTTATGCATACTTCTAACAATGTTGTACCTGTTAAGTTTTCTTTCTCTTTCAGGCACGATATTGTATGTATGGTTCATTTGAAGCTGGCACGACCAAACGAACAGCACAGGTATTGTATTCTCTGCGTCAAACGTAGCGAGAATTACATAATTCTCTTACATCCTTTCTGCATTGTAATGTAGTTTGGTCTTTGGCTTGCTTAAAACTGTTGCATGTTATGCTTCGTTACAGCTTTCATTGCATAATCATAAGTTATGCTCGGCTTTGTGCATTGTTCTTGCATCTTGCCCTTGCCTTCGGGCGCATATCTTTATCTGTAGCTTGTATGCTTTGTCTAAGTCTTTGGCCTTGTCAAAAATGGGTCGTCTCTGGGCTTTGACATTCACTCCCGTCATTGTTATGACTTTCGAGTTCTGACAAAGAGGGGCAACTGTAGACACCTCATTTTTGACCGTCCTCAAGACTTGGACATCACCGTTTGAACACTAGGTGATCATCCATGTTCGTGTTCGTTTTGAGTTCTCGGAGGTCTCGGCTACGCGCCTTGCCTCAGGATCTCTCAACCTAACTGTTTTGTGCTTGGGTGTGGACCAAGAACTTGTTGATTTTTGCTTCTGAGGGTAGAGAATGGCTTGTTAGCCATCCCCTCAACCCACCGGCCAAGGCTTGAGGCCACCGGCCATGTTTCATTGCCACCGGCCAAATATTTGGCCGATCGGCACATTTTGTGGTCGACCGGCCTTCTTTGTTGGTTAATCGGCCATTTTTGCCAGCCGAACCCTGTTCATCTGCTTTTATGGATATTTTTATGCCAGCTGGAACAGCTAGCATCCACAATTGCCCCCCTCCATACACGTGTATGGAGGGATTTGCCTCTTGTTTAGCTTCTCTTGGAAGCCTTAGAAATTGGATTTCTATAAGTGGGAAGGCCCTCCTTCCTTCTCAGGGGTTCTGGAATTTAGGGTTAGAGTTCATATATCTCTCTCTTTCTATATCTCTCTCTATATATATATTTGTGCGTGTTTTGGTGATCAAAAGTGTGTTTTGTTCATATTTTTGCACTAAGGCCCCTAGTGATAAACCATCCTTGAGGTACAGAGGTCTTAAGAGGTTGTTTTTGAAGCTTTGGGGGTGGTTTTGATCAGAGAGAGATGCTGGTTTTGTGTTCTTGGAAGTGTTCTTCAAGGGTGAGAAACTTACCCTTTTATTCCCCATTTTTGCACAAGCTTTTAACCTATCTTGCTTATTATTTTAAGCTTCGACTATAACTAATAAAAGTTCTAATTTTGTGTGTTTTAGAACTTTGTTTAAGGTTACTTTGAGGTTTGGGGTTGTCTCCCCCCTCGAAGGCCTTGTTAGGCCTTGTTTTAGGCCATACCTTTTTGGCCATTGTTGTGGTCTTTGCATGACCTCTCTACCACTAAAATCCAGGGGATTTTCAGTGGTGGAGAGGTGGTTTTGAGGTCCTAAATAGGAGAGGGTCATCCCCTCTCCATGTTGTCTTTAGTGCTTACATGAATGGCTTGTGTTGTAGCATGTGTACCTAGCTTACTTTAGCTTCATTTCAGTAGGTATTAGCCTTTGTTTTGCCATGTTATACCTCTATTTCAAGTTGGTTTAGACATGCCATGTATGCTTCATACACTTGTCTTGTAATCCCATGTTTTAGCCTTAATATGCATCATGTTGTAACATGTGTTTTTAGCATGATTTTGGCTCAATCTCATGAAGCTTCTACCTTTGTTTTAACATGCCAAAGCTCTGATTTTGGTTGTTTTGGTCATCCGTGACTTGTTTTGTATAACTACCATGTAATCTTGCTTATATGCTTTCAGTGTTGGCTCCTCTACCATGCTCTATTTGAATCATTTCAGTGCTTTGGCATCACTCATAGTGTCATTTCAGTCCATATAGCATGCTTGAATACTTGCATTTATAACTCCTTTAATGCTTTAAAGAGTTAGTGTTGTATGCCTCATGAATGCGTCATTGTGTATGCCATCATGCTTAGGTTATTGGGATGACATCTAAGTGGGTTTTTGGGCTCATTTTGATGTGTCATATCTCTGTTTTTGGTTTCCTAACTCGTGCCATGTTTGGTTGTATTAGGTGTAGTGTAATGTCTCTTTTATGGCCTTGTATGCCTCATGCCTTGCCCCTTTGTTCTAGCTTGTTTTGGCTTTGGTTATTGCATGTTTTAGGCTCACTTTGCCATGATTTAGGACTGCTTTGGGTCATACTTGCCATATGCTCTTTGTTTTGTGTAGCTTTGGTTCAAGTCCCTTGCCTAGTTTTAAGCTTTAAGCCTTAATCTTGCATGCTTGGCTTATTCATGTGATTTGGCATCACTCTTAGCACCATTTTAGAGCATGAATTGTTATCACATTTGCATGCTTTTCTTTCCTTTTAAATGTGCTTAAAAGTTTCCCCTTAATGCTTAAGTGTTAGGCCAATTACCATGCATGTTTGTATGTGACTTTGTCCCTTATCCTTTAGCATATTGGCCACTGATTTAGGCATGCTTGAGAGCTACCCATGTTAGTGTAAGTCCATCTCACCATGTTGTTGCATGCTTGTTTCATTTTGCATGTTGTTGCATGCTATACATGTCCACATGTTTAGGTTGTATGCCTATTGCATATTGCATGTTAACATGCTCATGTTGCATTAGATTTGTCGCACACTTGAGTTATTTGCATGACTTGCTTGCTTGCCTAGGTTGCATTGTATTGTGTGTGCATCTCTTGCCTCTTGATCAATCATGATAGAGGTTGGGGCCCTTTATGTGTTTTGTGCATTTCATTCCATATTGAGTTACACACTTGGCTTTTATGGCCATCATGCATTGAAACGCGTGATTGATGGTCCGAGGGTCGAAAACCATACTCCTTTGAGTCTTAAACATGATAAGGAGGGTGGTTGTGCAAATATTGCTTTGAAAATGCATTGCCATGCTCTGTTTGCCCTCTGCTGCAGCAAAACATGATTCTGCAGAAAGAGATGGCTAATCGGCCATCTTCAGTGCCGGTCGGCCATAAATTGTTGGCCGAGAGCCTCACAACTGGTCGATGACAACTTCTCCATGGCCGATGACCATTCCTCTTGGCCGGTGACATCCCACAGTGATCAGGGAGTGATTCTGAAGCATCCCTAGGACTTATGCAGTCTTCAGAGGTGCAGAGCAGTGTAAATAGAGGCAACTATGGCATAGCGATGGATTTCCAAGCGGAACCGAGCATGCGTGCATTTGACCCCCTTTCTGAGGCTGCTTTATTGCTTTCTTAACTTAATTAATTGGTTTAATTAGTTAAGTGGTTATGTAAATAATTAATTAGCTTGTTAGTTAGTTAATCTGTATTATTTTTTTGGACCCTCCGAGAGAGGGCAATGTTGTAATGAGTGTGCGTGTATGTGATGCATGTCTTCTAACCCCATGTCTTTCTCCCTTTTACTTACCTGCTTTGATGGTTAGTTTTTGGACATGTTTTGATTAGCATCCTTATGCTATGCATGTTTGCATCATTCATATGTCTTGCATGCACCGGGCTCGGTGCATCATACTAACTGCATTGTATTTCAATTCAAAGTTGAATACGTGTTAGTTGTAGCATCTCACATGCCATCTTGGAATAGCTGAGCCTATCTTAGTTGCATTTTGCATGTGTTGCATTAGCCATCTGAACATGAACTAGGATCATGCATTGATTACTAACTAGTTTTTTTTTTTGGCTTGGAGTACACTGTTTTATGCTTTAGCATCTTGCATGTATGTGAGTGTTAACACGAAAGCATGCTTGCCATGAGGCTAACTGCTTATGTGATTAACTGCCTGAATGCTCGTGGGTGAAAGTTGGATTGCTTGAATTGGGACAATTCATTGAAATCCATATTTTTAGCCTACTTGCGAGTAGCAAACCTCAAACCATTTTCCAAACTAATGGATATGCGATGCTTTGTTCCAAATTAGGCAATCTAGTCTATACTTGTGTGATGTGTGCATCACATAGTAAATTCTAGCTAATAATCGGAATAAGAACGCATGTGTTTTCAAAAACACAAGATATCACGTTTAGTAGTGGCCGATCTTTGATCAGGCAAGCGGGCGTGCTCATAGCTGACCTTTTCCAATGGTACCCAAGTTCCCGAGCCGAGGCAACTTTGGTGATGACGGACACGTGGCCTTAGGCAACGAGTCACGGTTTCCTAAATTCCCCAAAATAAAATATTTAGGTGGCGACTCTGTATCTCGCAAAGCAGTCCATGTTTGGCACTTATTTCTTAAAAATCTGTTTTCCAAAACGATTTGCCAGATTTGGACTCTTTGGTGATTTATCAATCTTGCATTGCACATTGCAAGATCAGATTAAGAACCGTGACATTTGGGTCCTGAACTGTAGTGAGCCCATAACGAACAAAACGGGGGATCTCTTCCCAGGACGTCTGGGATGTCTACAATTGTATTTTGAGTTGTGTGCCAAATGAACAGAATATTGTGTTATGGGCTATGTGCCAAGTGAGTAGAGTGTTATGTATGAGTTGTGTGCCAAATGAACAAGTGTTGTGAGTGAGCCGTGTTCGGAACGAGCAGACATAATACACTGCGAAAGCATGAAGTGTGCATGAAATACAAAATACATCGCAGAAAATGTAAAAGTGAAGTACACACCTCGCGCGCCTGATGAGATAAGTGGGACTCAGGCTCCCGTAACAGCAGGTCAGCGGGTGCTCCGCCGCGCAAAATCGATGAAATGATGGAAGGAGCTAGGAGGTAGTATGTGCTCCTGCGGGCGGTACCTCTCTGGGTCGAATGGCCGAATCCTCGGCGGTAATGGTATGATATCAGGCTCGTCCTCTGCTCCCGGGGAACCGTCGCCGTGTGGCATGTGATCAGCCATCTGAAAAAGGTGCAAAAACGAGCAAAAATGAGCAAAATGAGCCAAAATTACAAAAAGTCAACAAAAGTCAACTCTCGGGAACAGAAAAAGTCAACAAAAGTCAAAGCCCGAGAAAAGGTGCTAAATTTCGAGAGAAACATACCTCAAGTGGTGAAAATGGAGAAAGAAGATCCGAAAACAAATTCTAATCGGTTCAAAACGAAGAGAATCAAAAGTTTTCGCGAATCAACTTCGCGTGGGGTGTTGGAAAACTCGTATAAAGTGCAGATCTCAGAGGGAAAATGGTCTAGGGAGGAAGAGAAGTGTATTTCGGCAGTGGATGTGCGAGGAAAAGTGTTTTGGAGTTGAGTTTTTAAAGATCTGCATGTGAAAAGACAAAACTGTCCTGAAGTTGTGTAAATTGGTCGGCTAGCCAGTTTTTCTGGTCGGCCGACCACTTTGGTGGTTAAAAAGTGGTCGGCCACAAGCCTAGGTAGTCGGCAGCCATCCTGGGGTGGTCTTCAAGGTCCCATTGATATCCCTGTGTGTTTTGGTGATGATTAGAGTCCTCGGCTCTCAAGAAAGTACAAGGAAAGTATACTTTTCGGCTCAAATTGTTTCTGCGAGAACTTCAATTCAAGTCTTTGATACGTAGCTCATCGTCACTCGTCAAGAGGAAGGTGTATCCTTTTTGAATACGTTGTGACCCCTCCAAGGGGTAAATTGGAGGTTACGGTTGAATTGGTCTCGTTAAGGCTTGCATTTCCTCTTTCGGCATTTTGCTTCAAACGTACTACTGAAGTTGCACGTTTCTCTCGCATTGTGATGCACACTTTATTTGTGTTGTCACACACATTTTGCTCGCATTGTTATGCATGTTCCGCTTGTATTGTTATGAATTTCATCCGCATTGTCACGCATTCTTAGGTTGCATTGTCATGCACCCCTTCCACCCGCATTGTCACGCACACTTAGGTTGCATTGTCATGCACCTCCTTACTTGCGTTGTCGTACACCTCTCTACTCGCATTGTTATGCGTACATTTAGTTGCATTGTTATGCACCTCATTACTTGCGTTGTCACACACGTTCTACTTATATTATTATGCACTTTTCACTTGCATTGCTATGCGATTTTCACTTGCATTGCTATGCACATTTCCATCGATATCATATGTGCACGTGTTTATCTTGTGTTGATATTGTATCTTGATATAACATTGATCATATGTTCCTACTATGTTGTACTTGTCAAAATCTCTTTTGTGCGGCACGATGTTGTATGTACGGTTCATTTGAAGCTGGTGAAACCAGACGATATTTTATGTATTCCGTGCGAGACACAGTGAGAATTGCATAATTTTCTTACATCCTTTCTGCATAAGATGTAGGTTGGTTCGTGTTTACTTGCTTGCATAGCATTCGCTTAAAATGTTGCATTTATTTTGTATAATTGCTTCATTACAGCCTTCTTTGCATGATCATAAGTTATGTTCGGCATTGTGCATGTCATTTGCATTTTGCCCCTGCCTGCGGGGCGCATCTCTTTGTTATCTTACCTGTTTGTCTAAGTCTTCGGCCTTGTCAAAAATGGGTCGTCTCTGGGCTTTGATATTCACTCCCGTCACTTCTTGACTTCTGAGTTCTGTCAAAGAGGGGCAATTGTAGACACCCCATTTTTGACCGACCGTAAGACTCAGACGTCATCGATTGAGCGCTCGGTGATAGTGCATGTTTGTGCTCGTTTCAAGTTTCCGGAGTTTTTTGGCTGAGTGCCTTGCCTCTGGGCCTCAGACCTTTTTGTGTTTTGGCTTGGTTTGTGGACTGAACCTTGTTTTCTCTTCCCTAGAGGGAGAGAAAGGTCTTGTAGACCACCTTTTTGTGGTCGTAGACCACTTTTTGTTCTTGGAGACTAGTTTTCCATTTTCGGAGCCTTCGGCCTCGTGCCTTTCTCAGGACCTGTAGACACCCCATTTTTGACCGTCCTCAAGACTTGGACGTCATTGTTTGAACACTCAATGATCACCCATGCTTGTGTTCGTTTGGTGTTCTCGAAGGTCTCGACTGCACGCATTGCCTTAAGATCTCTCAACTTGCTTGTTTTGTACTTGTTTGTGGACCAAGGACTTGTGGTTTTGCTTCTGAGGGACTAGGGTGGCTTGTTGGCCATCCCCACAACCCATCGGCCAAGCCTTGTGCTTGTCGGCCTTGTTTCCTTGCTATAGGCCAAAAGTGTTGGCCGATCGGCACTCTTTTTGGCCGATCGGCACTTTTTTTAGTCGATCAGCCATATCTTTGAGCTGAGACCATTCCATCTGCTTTTTACAGATATTTTGTGCCAGCTGTGATAGTTGGTATGCACAATTCTTATCCTCCATACACGTGTATGGAGGGATTTGCTTCAAGACTCAAGCTTGTTGAACAAGCTTGAGAATTGAAATTCTATAAAGAGGGAACCCCTCCTCCCTTTCCAGGGGTTCAAAAAATCTGATATAGAAGTTCTATATCTCTCTCCATTATTTAGCCTTTGTTTGTGCCCAAAAGTGTAGATTCTTCATACTATTGCACACAAACACCTACTAGAACACCATCCTTGTGTTGTTGAGGCATCTTGAGGTTGATTTTGGAGTTCTTAGACTAGTTTTGATCAGAGGAGAGTGTTGGAGTTGTGTTCTTGAAGGTGTTCTTCAAGGGTGAGATTCTAGCTTTTGATACCCCATTTTTGCTTAAGCTTTTGGTCATACTTGCATGCTTTTTTAAGCTTATATCTATACTACAAAAATTTTTGATTTTGCATGCTTGTGATGTTTGTTTAAGGTCACTTTTGTGTTGGGGGTTGTTTACCCCCTCTTAGGCCTTGTTTGGCCTTGTTTTGTGCTTTCTTTTTTGAGCTTTGGAACCATCTTGTTTTGACCTTCTCACCACTGAAATCCAAAGGATTTTCAGTGGTGGAGAAGTGGTTTTGGAGTCTTGAATAGGAGAGGGAGCCTCCCTCTCCTTATGTCTCATATGCTTGCATTAATGGCTCATAATGGTAGCATGTTTGCTTAGCTTGTTTTAGCTCCATTTCAGCAAGTATTTGTTGTTATTTTAGCATGCCTCAACTCCGTTTCATGTTGGTTTGATAGCGTCTTGCACGCTTCACATACTTGCAGAGTAATCTTGCATGCTAGCATAACATGCATCATGTGTTTGGACTATCATTCTTGCATGTTTTGGCTCAACTGAAAGAAGCTTTTCCTCATGTTTTACCATGTTTGAGCTCTGTTTGGTGTTGTTTTTATCATGCATGCATTGTTTTGTATAGCCATGGTTCAATCTAGCTTGTTAGCTTTGAGTGTCCAAGTCATTAGCATGCTTTGCTTGGACCATTTTCATGATTTGGCATCATTTGAAGTGTTATTTCAGTCCATGAAATGTGGTCATACACTTGCCTTTGTTATGCTTTAAATGCTTGGAAGAGTTGGTGTTTTATGCCTCAAGAATGGGTCATTGTGCATGCCTCTATGCTTAGGTCTTTGGGATGCCATCTAAGTGGGTTTTTAGGCTTATTTTGACATGCCATAACTCTGTTTTTCATTGTTTAAGTTATGCCATGTTTGGTTGCAATAGGTGTAGTGTAACACCCCTTTGTTGGCCTTGCATGGTTCATGCTTTTGGCTTTTTGTTCTAGCTTGTGTTGGCTAGGTTCAAGCTTGGTTTTGGTCTTATATTGACCTTCCTTGGGACTATTTTGGTTGCCCTTGGCCCTTTGGGGCTTGCTTTGCATGGCCATGGTGCAATCCTTTTGCTAGTCTTAAGTTTTGAACACCCTAGCATGCTATGCTTACATTGTTTATTTGATTTGGCATCAATTCACACGAGATTTTAGAGCTTACCTCATTGCTACATTATCATGGTTATCATCCCTTGCTCATGTTTGAGAGTTGTGTCTTTATGCTTTAATGCTTGGGCCAATCGGCGTGCATGCTTGCCTTGCATTTCATGTTACCAATTCATTATTTTGGCCATTGTTTTGGCATGGCTGAGGTCTGCCCATTTCGGTTTAAGTCCATCTTTGCATGTTGTTGCATGCTTATCCATCTCACATGTTGTTGCATGCTTGTCCATCTTTGCATGCCATGCATGTTTGTATGTTTAGGTTGCATTTTGCATGCTTGCTAGTTTGTATTTTGTCACTTGCTTGTTTAGGTTGCATTGCATTTGGCATGCTTGTTACCTTAGCCTTGTGTGCATGTTTGAGTCATATTACATTTGGCATGCTTATGTTGCATTGCATTGCATTTCCATGTTGGATTGTATTTGGCATACATGCATTGCATTGTGTTTGGTTTGGGGTGTCAAACCAAACACGAGGAACGAGGGACGTTTCAAACTTGAAGTGATGAAACGTGCCTCAATCCTCGGTCGCCGACATTCTTGATCCAACATGATATAGTGTGAGGCATTCACGTGTTTTTGTGCATTCATTTTACATTGAAGTGCACACTTGGCTCCTTTGGCCATCATGGATCGAGATGCGTGATTGGTGATGCGTGATTGGTGGCTTGAGAGTCGAGCACTACACACCTTTGAGCCTTACACATGATAAGGGGTGTAGTTGCAAACATTTTCTTGCAAATGTATTGCCATGCCTCTGTTTGTCCTCTGCTGCAGCAACAGGAGCAATTTGCAGGAAGAGATGGCCGATCGGCTATCTTCAGTGCCGATCGGCTAAATATTGTTGGCCGATAGCTTCATATTTGGTCGATGACCATTATATACTGGCCGATGGCCACCCTTTTCGGCCGATGACCTCTCAGAGTGTCCATGAGGTAGTTCAGAGGCATCATAGAAGTTGGCATAGTTTTCAGAGGAGCATAAGTGTGTAAACATAGGCAACATAGGGCATGGCAATGGATTTCCGAGCGATGCCGATCAAGCATGCATTTGTCCCTCCTCCTGAGGCCGCTTTAACTATTTTGTAACTTAATTAATTTGCTTAATTAGTTAAGGGTTGTGTAATAATTAATTAGCTTGTTAGTTAGTTAATTTGATGGTTTGTATTATTCATTCGGACCCTCCGTCGAGAGGGCGAATTTTGTAATAAGCGTGCGTGAGTGTGTGAATGCCTTCCAACCCCACGTCTTTCTTCCTTTTACATAACCGCTTACGATGGCTAGTTTAGGGCATGTTTCAATTAGCATCCTTATGTTTACATTTTTGCATTCATTCGTCTGTCTTGCATGCACCGGGCTCGGCGCATCATACAAACTGCATTGTATTTCAATACATTTACTTGAATACGTGTTCAACAGCATGTTATCAAGTTGCATTTCATATGCCATTTTAGAATAGCCGAGCCTATTTTTAGTTGCATTTTGCATGTGTTGCATTAGGCATCTCAGCATAGTTAGGATTCATGCATGATTTCTAATTAGCTTATTTCATTGGCTCAGAGTACACTGTAAGTGTTTATGCTTTAGCATCCTTGCATGAGTGTGAGTGATTGCCATGAAAGCATGCTTGCCATGAGGCTATTTGCTTATATGATATAACTGCATGAATGCCTGTGGATGAAGGTTGGATTACTTGAATTGAAACAATTCATCAAAATTCGAGTTTTAAGCCCACTTGAGGTGGCAAAATCATGTTTTAAGCCCACTTGAGGGTGGCAAATCCACGACTTAGCCTACTTGCGAGTAGCACCTTCAAACTTTTTAAACAAACAAACATGAGATGTTTTTGTTCCAACTTAGGTGATCTAGTCTGTACTTGTATGCTGTGCGCATCACATAGTAATTCTAAGCTAATAAACCGGAATAAGAACGCATGTGTTTTCAAAAACAAGATATCATGTTAGTAAAGGCCGATCCTTGATCGGGCGAGCGGGGGTGCTCATTGCATGACCTTCCCCTCTTGTACCTAAGTTCCTGAGCCGATGCAACTTTTGTGATGACGGACACGTGGCCTTAGGCACGAGTCAGTGTTTCCTAAATTTCCCAAAACAAAAACATTTAGGTGGCGACTCTGTATCTGGCAAAGCAGTCCATGTTTGGTACTTCTTTATAAAAATTAGCTTTCCAAAATGATATGGCGGATTTGGACTCTTTGGTGATTTATCGGTCTTGCATTGCACTTTGCGAGATCAGATTCAAAACTGTGACATTGAGTCCGAACTTTAGTGAGCCCAATGAACAAAATGGATTTCGAGCCAATTTGCGCGAGGAGCCCGGACGTTCGGGCACGTCTACAGTTTCTGGCGACTCTGCTGGGGATTTAGAGAACTTGACTCGAACTCATGATATGTTGTTTTGACTACACTTATGTGTTTGTTTGCATTGCATTTGCCTTGGTGCGCCTAGGACACCGTGTTTGTCGTATGCTATTCCTGAATGGTTTGCTGGAGGCTTACTTTGAGAAGCGTGCCATAAGGCTGACCGGTTGTGGGCTCTGCCACGACGGGAACACAAACCCCGGTTTTCACTAGGGCACCCTTTTTGACCATTCGACCTAGTGCATATCAAAAATTGTAGTGACCATTCCAAGCTAAGACAGGTTGCTTGCCTGATTATAGGTTGTTTGAAACCGCTATGTGCGTAGTGAAACCCTAGTTCTTGATGAAACTAGGACAGGGAAACCCCACCCCTCCATAGGGGTGTTTTTGGCTCTCACTTGCTTGTTTTGTGCTTTTAGAGTTGGCCTCTACAGGAATGCACGTATCTGTTTGCAAGTCTGGGTATCAGGCCTGCGGGCATCAGTATTTGGGAATCAGTTTTACCTATGGGTATCAGATTCAGATTTGGGGCAGTGATTTGGGAACAGTGATCAGTGGTTGAGAACAGTTCTTTCAGCTTATGTCTGACAACTGTGTGTTGTTTTTATTTAAGCTGTTATGCTGTTCGCTTTTTTGTTCATTATTTCCTTATTATGCTTTATTTATCTTTTTGCAAGGTAGTTTAGCACAATTGCATCTGACCAGGCAGATATTCCCCAAGCACTCTGGGTTAGAGATCGTAGACTTAATCGATCCAGGGATCTGATAGACGGACAAACAGTGTTCCGTTCTTTACCCCCGGTTACCAGACGGATGTCAGTAAGGCGCAGTGTATTGGTACAGTGGTCGCCAGATCAGTGGCCCTTATCTACCCCACCAGTGAACAATCAAGCTGGGGTCTCAGTTTTTACTGCAGGGACCGATATACCCGTTGTTCAGTTGGACCAGCACACTATGGCAGGAATAGAGGAGATGATGCGTCAGCTCCAGAAAAGTATAAAAGCCATGCAGCAGGACACTACCCGTCAAACAGAATTTACCGCACGCCAGGCCGAGGTTATGGCCCAACAGGCAGAGGTAATTGCCAGGCTACAGCAGCAAACCGGAGCATCTCCTTCACACCAGGCTCCTCCCCCACCAAGAGTGCCAATACTCAGGGAGGCAGCTAACGTCCAAGAAAATATAGACATACAAGCAGAGCCAGCTCCGCCCCCAATCCTACCCCAGCTATCCAAGGCACCTACACCCACCAACCTACTGGATTCTCCCTTTGAGTTTGAGGTGAACCCCACAGCGCTAAAAGTGAGCAAGCTAGAAAAGCTCTTCAAGAAATCTCAAGGGGCTCACTCTATTGTGGATATAGAGGACGGGTACACTGACTCGGTTGTGACTCTGCCAAACCAGTTTAAAATGCCGCACATAGACCGTTTCGACGGGTCTGGAGATCATATGGTGCATTTGCGGCTGTTTTCAAACATACTAAGGCCGATGGGCCTCTCCAAATTGTAGAAGCTTTCTCTGTTTGGCCAGACCCTGTCGGGTGTAGCGGCTATTTGGTATGCAAAACTGAAAGATTTCATTAAGAGAAGTTAGGAGTAGATGGTTGAGGCCTTTATAGCTCAATAGTCCTACAACACGCAGATCGAGGTCACAACTCATGATCTTGAGACAACAAGGCAAGAGCCGAAGGAGAGCTTCTCCGACTTTGTGACCTGCTGGAGGACTAAGGCCTCGATGATGACCATCAGGCCGGTCGACAAGGACCAAATATAGATGGTTATGCGCAACCTCCAGCCCAAACTCATGCAGAAGATGATCGTTCTCCCCCTCCCCACCTTTGCAAATCTACATGAGATAGGGGTGTAGATCGAGGACGCCATGAAATAGGGCCTCATTGATCATGAGAGAGAGCAGCCCAAGAGGGCATTCAACCGCAGTACAAATGCAGGCACAAGCAGTGCTGCAACTGCCAGATCTTCAGATGTGGGTATGGTCACCGCCACCACCACCCCAAGAACCCTTGCTGCTACACCATTCACTGGCACATCCGAGAGTAGCTCACAAATAACCAAATTCCCACCCCGAGGCCAAAGAACCTTTACCCCACTATACATGTCTTTGTCTAAGGCTTTGGGGGTTTTGATCAGGAAAGGGCATTGAAGCCCTTAGAGTTGCGGCCATTGCCAGAAAAGCTTCCCCCCTCCCATAACCCAGTGAAGTACTGTGCCTTTCACCAACAGCATGGTCACGACACCGACCAGTGCTATAGATTGCGTCATGAGATTCAAGATCTCATTGACAACAAGGTGATCGTGCCTCCGGAGAAACCGAATGTCACAACCAACCCCCTCCCACCACAAAACCAAGCTCCACCTCCCAAACGCATCAACATGATCCAAACTGGGGTTATGTCATATGACCCTAGCATATATATCACTCCTTCCCACTTACCCAAGCTGGAGGCGCTCATTCTTAAAAGCACTGACTTGTGCATGTTGAACATCTCCCAAACCCAACCTGAGACGGTGGTGGTGACTATCGAAGATGGAATTAGGTCGACTATGGAGGCAGATGAGAATGATTACACAGAGCATGAAGGGTCTGCGGGCCTCATGAACAACCTGAGCGATTACATTACATCAGCAGGCCAGGCTAAACCGAATGTGGAATTGCCAGTGGGGGCAGAGATTTGTGTGGTACGGGGAGGACACACCTAATCAGGGGCTAGATGACCTAGCGGATCCGGAAGAAGACATTGCAAATCTGCAGTTCTTTGAAGAGCATGACTCAAGGGACGTGACTGTCTACTGGTTCGACTTGAACGGGTCAGCTGGAACTACTGGGGCCTCTATGACCAGCCGAATGTTGTTGAACAACCTCAACTAGAACAGGGTTTTTCAGGGAAGGGGACATCTGTTGTGGCCGGAAGGGTCGGGAATTAGAATGCACCGCTGGAGAGCACCGGTGTTAAGAATTTTGCTCAGAATACGGGCAGTTTCGGTATAGAAGATTCTGAACAGTAGGCTGCACTGAAGCAGTTTGAACAGGAAAAGATCGAAGACCTTGAGAGAGCCAGAAAGGCCAAAGCCCCTGCGGGAACAGAATGTGCTATGTGCACAGGAACGGAGCGTGCTGCGAGCATAGGAACGGAAGGTGCTGTGAGCACAGGGTTAGTTGTAATGGAGCTGGATAGGTGTCTGTCGGCTACCGATGGCATGTGGTGGGAAGATGACGACCTATGTCTTGCCCACACAGATGAAGACTGGGGACAAAGCCAGCCGGATGATACCTGGTATGTGGGCGAGGTTGACCACATGACTTGGAGCGGGCGGTATTTCAAGCCCCCGCATTTAGATCAACCAGAGGCGTCCGAAAAGGACAAAGAGGTAGACAAGCAGAAGGAAAAGCTGCTCAAAGAGGTGGCTGTGTTGAAACAGCTAAAGAAGATACAGGCAAACATCTCTATCTGGGGACTGCTAATGGCTTCAAGAGTATACAGACAGGCTGTCCTTTCTGCAATGGACAAGGCCAAACTTTCCATAGATACCACGCCTGAGCAGCTGGTAGGATTGGTTTTTCCGGGAGGAGCTTCCCCGACGTTGACCTTCACTGACAAGGAGTTGCCGCCTGAGGGCGCAAACCATAACAAGCCTCTCTATATCTGTGTCGAGTGTAGAGAAAAATGGATACCAGTGGTTCTTGTTGACATAGGATCCACTATTAATGTGTGCCCGTCAAGGACAGCATATGTAATTGGGTTAAAGCCTGCGAACTTTGTGCCAACTCCCCAAGTGATAAGGGCCTATGACAATACAAGCAGAGAGGTGATGGGGACTGTGCAGATTCGAACCCAAGTTGGTCCAGGACAACACGATGTTGATTTTCATGTCTTGGACGTTCCCGCAACCTTCAATCTACTCCTAGGGCGGCCGTGGCTGCACCAGGTGAAGGCACTCTCTTCCATTCTCCATCAAATGTTGAAATACCCCCACGGGAAGGGGGTGGCAATTATCTTTGGGAATTCGTCAATCCATCCATAGCCAGAGGTGTCTACACCGGTTTTGAAAATCGAGCATGGCACGGAGGATGTGTTCCTATCAGGATTTACCCTAGTTGAGGCCCAGGTTTTACAGAACATCTTGGCTGTTAATGAGGGGTTGTATGTCAGCGCACAGCCAGTGTACCTCATGAACAAGCTCCAGCACATCCCTAGGATGGGATTAGGGAAAAGTGGCCGGAAGGGCATTACTGTATCGGCCGAAGTGCCGCACAACCCGCATACCTTTGGCTTAGGCTATCTGCCTACCAAAGAGGACTGGGTGAGGAAAGGCAAGGAAATGGTCGGAAGGGCCAGAGCCAAGTAGACCGGGAAGCATTTTGAGTTGATGTATCGGCCCATCCAGGGTACCCTAAAAGGATGCTTTGTCTAGGAGGGGGAGGACTTCCCGTTCTACGGCTTCCCAGAGCCATGGCTGAATGTAGAAAGGCAGCGGTTGCCATGATTTGAAATCTTCTTCGACTTGCAGTTGTTCGGGGATGATGTTGCCGAAGAGCAGAAAGACCCATCAACTGAGGTTGAGTAGTGTAAGAAAGTGGATTTCGAGAGCACCGAGATTGAAATGGGGGTAGCACTGGCTTGTCTACTTTCAGATCCTCTGATCATACATGAGTGCTTGGGGGATAACCTCTCAGTGTCTATGATTGGGAATGAAACGGCTGCGAGCCCATCTTCAAACATTCTGGATGCGTCCATCGCACCCTCCCTCATCTGGCAATACGAGGAGGGATTCTTATCGAGCAGCACTAGGTCAGGTAGTGAGCTGGAATCTGATTCCACCGAGTCAGTGGAGTCAGAATCAGATTCTAGCTCGTATGAGTCGGAGTCCGGTATTCCTGGGGGTGAAAACTCGAATGCCACAGTCCAGTCTAGGTCATCTTTTTCTTTTTCCTTTAAGTCTGTTGTAACAAAGGAATCAGGTGACTTGCAAGTGATTAATGAGAATGGAATGGCTGTGGCCTTTGAGTATTTTTCTGTGCCCTTGATTTATTGCATTAATTCACACTTTCAAAATTTTGATGAAAATGACGAGGAAGAAATTCCTCCGGCTTTGAAATATTTGCTAGATCAGGAGCAGAAGAGGTTTGTAAAATTGCTGGTTGATGAAATCACCCAAATTAATGTTGGTACTGTGAAGGACCCACGGCTGGTCCAAATCGGGTCCACGTTGTCTTCGGAGGAGCGCGAGCGCTTAGTCGCTTTGTTAAAAGATTTCAAAGATGTTTTCACGTGGTCCTACGAAGACATGCCTGGAATCGATCTTGAGATTGTACAACACCGGATCCCTCTTGACCCAGAGGCCTGACCTGTTAAACAGAAACTCAGAAGGATCCGCCCTGACTGGGCGCTCAAGATCAAAGAAGAGGTCACCAAGCAAATTGACGTAGGGTTCCTGATGGTATCTGAATACCCAATTTGGTTGGCCAATATCGTTCTGGTGCCGAAGAAGGATGGCCAAATTCGAGTATGTATGGATTTCAGGGATTTGTATAAAGCCAGTCCGAAGGATGACTTTCCTCTGTCGTATATCGACGAATTAGTGGATTTCACTGCTGGGCATGCATTGCTCTTATTCATGGATGGGTTTTCAAGCTATAATCAGATTCTGATGGCACCCGAGGACCGGGAGAAGACTGCTTTACCACCCCGTGGGGGACCTATTGTTATAGGGTGATGCCATTTGGGTTGAAGAATGCTGGAGCTACATATCAATGGGCTGCGACCACAATTTTACATGACCTGATCCATAAAGAGGTTGAGGTGTACGTGGACGACATGATTGTCAAATCCAAGGAAAGAGAGGGCCATTACACTGCCTTGCAGAAATTCTTTCAATGGATCAGAGAATATCGGTTGCGGCTAAATCCTCAGAAGTGCACGTTTGGTGTTACAGCAGGAAAAATGCTGTGGTTCTTGATCACACAGAGAGGTATCGAAGTCAACCCTTCCAAAATCAAGGCCATCTTAGAAATGCCACCACCGAGGACTGAAAAAGAGGTGCGAGGCTTTTCTGGGTAAAGTGCAATTCATAAGACAGTTTATCACAAAATTAACCTTGACTTGTGAACCACTCTTTGGTCTCCTGAAGAAAGGAAAGAAATTCCAATGGGACGGCCGATGCCAAGCTGCTTTTGAATAGATCAAGCAATATTTACAGAACCCACCTGCGTTGTCACCGCCTGAGCCAAGGAAACCGTTGATCTTGTATCTTTCAGTGACTGAAACTACAATAGGCTGCATGCTTGCACAGGAGTCTGAGGACAAAGTGGAGAGAGCTATCTACTACCTAAGTAAGAAAATGTTGGATTATGAGACTCGCTACACTCCGCTGGAGAAGGCTTGTCTGGCCTTGGTATGGGCTACCAAGAAGTTGTGGCACTACCTGTCAGCTCACTCTGTAATATTGGTTTCGAGATTAGATCCCATCAAATATCTCTTCGAGAAACCGGCACTTACGGGTAGGCTAGCCCATTGGTTGCTTCTCCTTTCCGAATTCGATCTGAAGTATGTGGCACGCAAGTCAGTAAAAGGGAGAGCGGTAGTGGAGTTCCTAGCCGATTACCCAGTTGAAGGGGATGAAGCAATTGAGTACCTATTCCCAGACGACGCCATTCTGCATGTCGAAGAAGAGACCTGGACGATGTACTTTGACGGAGTGTCAAACCAATTCGGATACGGGATAGGAGTGTTGCTGATAGCACCCGACAATTCCCTTATACCTCTAGCATTCAAACTTCGGTTCAAAGTATCGAACAATGAAGCAGAGTATGAGGCATGTATTGCTGGAGTAGAAGCAGCCCTAGAACTAGGGGCAAAATGGTTGGATGTCATCGGGGACTTGAACCTTGTTGTATTTCAAGCTAAAGGAGATTGGAAAGTTAAAGAAGAAAAAATGAGAATCTATCACCAGACCTTGGATGTGCTGATTCCTCGGTTTGAGAAACTGAACTTCGCTCATCTGTTAAGAGAGAACAACAGGTTCACTGATTCATTAGCAACTCTATCATCTATGATAGACATCTCTTTTGGAGTCCGAATGCGTCCGATCATCATTGAACAGAAATTTGGGCCGGCCTACGAGCTGATTGTTGCCATAGATGAAGTACAAGATGAGAATCCTTGGTATTACGATGTCTGGAACTTCTTCGAGAAGGAAGCGTACCCACCAGGGGCAAATGCCAAAGATAAGAGGGCAATTAGAAGAATGGCTGCTCAGTTCATCGTCTGCGGGGGTAAACTGTACAAGAGAGGTCATCTCAGGATGCATAAGCTGTGTGTTGATGCTGAAGAATCCAAGCGCCTGATGGAGGCTATCCATGGAGGAGAGTGCGGAGCGCACATAAATGGGGTGATGCTAGCCCGAAAGATCCTTAGATAGGGTTATTACTGGTCCACCATGGAGGAGGATTGTATTGGCTTTGTCCAGCGATGCCACAAATGCCAGATCCATGCAAACCGCATGAACATTCCGCCGTCGAAGCTGTACAACATGACTTCGCCATGGCCGTTTTCAGTCTGGTGGATTGATGTGATCGGGGCTGTCACTCCGAAGGGGTCCAATGTGCATGAGTTCATTCTGGTCGTGATAGACTATTTTATGAAGTGGGTTGAGGCCCAATCTTATGCGGTGTTGAAGGCTTCACATGTTGCAAAGTTCATCAAGAACAACATCATCTGTCATTACGGGGTCCCGAACGAGATTATTTCAGATAATGGTTCCCACTTCAAGAAGGAGGTGATTGACTTGTTGGACAAGTACAACGTGGCTTTTCATAAGTCATCTACATATCGGCCGTAGAGCAACGGAGCAGTTGAGGCCGCCAACAAGAACATCAAGCACATTCTACAGAAGATGGTGAAAACCTATTGAGACTGGCCAAATAAGCTGCCATTCGCTCTGTGGGGCTACCGAACTTCAATTTGAACTTCTACTAGGGCAACTCCGTATTCTTTGGTGTATGGGATGGAGGCTGTTCTACCTATCGAAGTTGAGGTTCCGTCATTGCGAGTATTGGCTGAGTGTCAGATAGCTGAGGCAGATTGGCAGCAAAGCAGGTTCGAAGAACTCATGCTCTTTGACGAAATGAGGCTGAAAGCGCTGTACCATGTTCACGGTTATCAACGAAGAATTGCCAAGGCTTTCAACAAGAAAGTTAAGTCCAGGAATTTGAAGGAAGGAGATTTGGTGCTCAAAGACAACCGAGCTCCCATTCACGACCCTAGGTGCAAGTTTAGATCCAATTGGACTGGCCCTTACATCATCAAATCTATCTGGTCAGGTGGAGCTATCATTCTGATGGACCTAGATGGCCTAGAGTTCTCAGAGCCGATCAACATGAACAAATTGAAGAAATACTTTCCCTGAGTGGCTTGCTAGGCTGAAAACCCGAAAGGGCGACCTAGGCAAAAGTTAGAGCATGAAAATTTTGAAATTATAAAAACTGAGCTCACAAAGTTAAAAACCCACAAAGGGCGGCCTTAGCAAAAGTTAGAGCGCAAAAGGATAGTGTTAATATACGAGTGAACCCGAGTCGAACTACGTAAGGCTTTATTCCCATCTTTGGGATACATAGGCAACTTCATCCTGAAGTCCAGCCATAAACACTTCCCCGATCAACTTTGTCCATGTGATCATCTTGGTCATCTTCGTCTATTCTGCATTCAAGAGCTTGGTTGTGATCTCCAGTGCAGTGCTATTCAGACTAGGGGCAACTTTCCAGTTGTTGGAATCCAGGGTTGTACATCTCAGTGACAGATCTCAGGCGTGTCCAGTTCTGATCCATATCGAAAATGGTTTTGGAAAGTTTTAATAAAAGTTGATTTTGCTCAAATTAATCTTTTTACAACTTAGACCATTTTTGGATCAAACAGAAAATTTTCAGTACCCACAACCTTCAATTACATTGATTTCAGTACAGAGTTCTCCAACTCTTGAATACAAATTGAAGTTGTTTCTTTATTACATTCATAAAGAAAACTTGAAAGTACTAATAAAGCAAATAAATTCGAGGCATAGTCAGGTGTTCCTGCGTCCTCGCCCAGAGCTTGTGGAAGCCTCTGATGCCAAAGAAGGCCCAATCTATGCCTCCTTATCAAGCCAAGCTATGCACTCATCAGAGAGGGTGCAACTGAAAATGGAAGCGGGGGCCAGAAGCTCTCTCGTCCTCCATGCTGTGGCATACCGAGCTAGCTGTGCACCTCAGACTGGAAATACAGCGGGGTACTCTATCCCCTCCTCCGGGCAGGTCTGATCATGTCTGAACTGGCGCTAGAATCGGAATGAAAAATAGAACACGCAGTGTGTCAGGCCAATCAACTAAATCCTGGGCTGGCGGGTCATGCTGTAACTCATTGCCTGCAGATTAAGCCAAAGGCAGCGCCAAGCATTGCGGTCTGTGGACAAATTGTACATCCAATTGCACCGCCATCCCTTATCCGGGGCGTCAACTAGACGTCGTCAGAAGGAATAGCTGTGAGCTGAGTATGGAAGGCATGAGTCCACAACCTTCAACTTGTCCATCAACCATATCTGGGGAGGTATGAAAAATGAGAGATTAAAGAATAGAGACGTGTACATTGAGAGAAAAAGTGAGAAGAGGGTTTTGAGAGAAAAATCGAGCCTGAAGGCCGAGTGATGTGAGAAATATATGTGAGATGGGGTGGGAAACATTACCTGCAGTAGTAGTGGACTCCCCGCGAACCTAGTCGTCTCTTGGCAATAAAAAGCGTCCAAGCCCATCAATGTCTCAGCTAGTGTCATGGCGATGCATCTCTTGCCCTCTTTCAAGCCCTCAGTAAATTCAATCAAATGAGTGCTAAACCCACCGGAGCCTGGGGCAAGCAAGAAATGAGAGAACATGCACAAGCAAAGTGCATGTCGCCGATAACCCTGCTAATGATGGTCGCCGCAGTCACCGACATCAGAAAAACGACGAACCAAGCTCGGAATGTCTAGCTCTCCGTCATGAATCAATGACCGAGCATCGTGCAAAGTAAGGACGTACATTCGTCCTAGGGCTTGAATGTAGCCGAAGCGGAATTGAGGCAAGATTTCTTCATCGCGCTCGGATTCCATTAGAGCTTGGAAGTCCTCGAAATGGGGGCACATCTCTTGTTCGCCAAAGCTAAAAACATGTGTTACCGGATTCCAAAACCTTGCCACGACATGAAGGAATGGAAAACGCAGCGGGGTGCGACTCAACAAGAATAGTGCATTTATGCCGAAACCCTAGAAATTCAACTTTTCTGAGCCATCTAAGTTGCCAATCCAATTTGTGAGATTTTGGACAAGAAATGCTTCCATTTGGTGCAAAAACAGAACTAAAATGGAGAAACTACGAAGTTGGCGCTTTTGTAGAAGATAAGATGTTGAGTGGAAGACAGGTGTCAGCATTCTGGAGGTGCTTTCCATTTTTGGCCGATCGGCCAAAAATAGTGCTGACCGACCATCTTTTTTGGCCGATCAGCTAGCAATTATGGCCGATGGCCATTTCTTGTGGCCGATGTCCTCTCATCTTGGCCGATGGCCTCTCCTCTTGTTCTCTGAGCTGTCTATGTGTTGAATTTGTTTAGAACTTATGGTTGGTTCCATTTCAAATGCCTTCCGGTGATGATTTTGCAAAGTCGCGCCTGTGTTACTTCAATTTTTTTATCGAGTTGTTGTACTTTTGTTTTTCGAGTTGTATTTTGTTTTCTTTAGTCTTTGTTTTGCTTATCGAGTTGTATTTACATTTAGTTAGCTTGTCAAGTTCTTTGTTTTGCTTATCGAGTTATTTTGTTGTCAGTCGGTTCACTACCTGCTTAATGCAATTTGAGTGTGTGGTTATCAAAACAAAGTTCAATCTCATTTACAATGTTATGTAATGCGATGTGATGTAATGTGATGCATAGAATGTGCAAATGTAACACTTTTTTGACAAAAAAGAGGTGTTTTAATCCATCATCTTTTCAAGCACATAGTTTTGAAGAAAATAAAACCTGCATGAGGCAGTACAATGTGCTTAAACTACTAGAAAAAAGAAAAATAAAGCAAAAAAGAAAAGCAGCAAAATGTCTAGATCGGCACCGGTTGCCTCAAGTGCGGGAGTTCGTCCTCGTCCTCTTCCTGGATAAGGGTCCAGGATCTCCACCATCAGAGTCTGAATCTGAGCCATCTCCAGCCTCACCCTTGGACAACTCTGTCTCCTCATCGGACTCGTCATCCTCTGGAGTAGGCTCCCATGAACTGCTCCCGGCATGAGTGCGCTTGTGTCTGCCGCGGCTGTGTGTCGTCATCCCTACTACCACTCCCCCTGCTACTCTGGGAGGTGCTGATGGTCCCACTATGGCACCCCTTGTGGCCGACATCTGGAATGGGGCCTGAAAAGAACAATTGGCAAACGCATCAGTAATGCTACGCAAAGCCGAGTATTAATACCAAATACAGTGTATGAGTACAGTGTCTGAATGCTGTGAGCAACGTGAGAATGCCGAGAACAACGTATGAATACCGAATACAGTGTATCAGTGCCGTGAGTGGTATGCGAGTGCTGTGTATCGAGTGCGGTATTGATGATGTGATGTATCAGATCAGTATGGAATAGATTGTGCAAAGTTTTGGGACTGAGTTTGAAAGTACTTACTGTAATACTATAAATGCTAAGCAAGTCCAGGCTCCTTTGCAGCATTACCATCACTGAGACCGTTAGCTTCAGAGACTGACTAGTGTACTCGATCGAAGCCTGCAAAAGTGTTAAACTATTTAGTATTCTGCGGAATATCAAATGAAATGAAATGACTGTATAGAATGCAAAGTGTAACACATACCGGGGTCGAGCCGTAAACTCCGATGAGCTCATGATCAGCCGGAGGTGGAACGATAGGTATCTAATAAGTCTCTCCATCTTGTCCTCAGCATGTCATCGTAGTGGGCAAGGCTGGCCACTCAGCTCCCCGTCCCCTCTAGGATCCACTCTTGCTACGGGCCTGAGTCGCCCTCGGTGCTCCTACTCCTGTTGGCACTGTAGGCCTTTCCTTCTCGACTCGACGAGCACCGGTCAGAGGTCGCATCAGATAAGTCTATATGAACTCGGCATAGGCGCCCTTGTCTCTGTAGAAGTCAGAGTCCCAGCCGATGGTGAAATCCATCATCTCCTGAAGAGTATACCTCTCGGTAGCCCTTGTGTGGGTAGGAGGTGGCCTCAGGACTATCTACCCAGGCAAACCGAGAGTCTGACACAAGAAGCGCTCCCCGAAATACCATGCCTGGCAGACCGGACCCTGTAGCAAAATCCTGAACCGGGCAGTTTCCCGAGTACCCATGTATCCATCTCTCACCGTATCAAGCAACACCGCCCAGGGCTACCAGGGGATCTGCAAATGATAGGTTATACAGTTTGTTATTTGTTGTTAAAGGTACAATGCAAAGCAAAGCTTTGAAATACCTCTGCTGCGGTGATGGTATCAAAGTATCTGCAGAAGAACAGGAAAGACTCCCGTGGCCTCTGCTTGCACCTCACATCATGACGATGAGAATACGAAACCATAGGAGGCGTCTCCTCATCCGGTACTGGGGCAAGCCTCGGAAAGTAGGCATACACCCACAACTACAAAATGTAACAGGGCAAATATAAGTATGCAGATAAAGCAGAAATCAGAAAAGGTTGTGCAGTGTCTTGTGCAGTGTGTGCAGTGTACAACCAGTGTAAAGTAGATTGTGTGTGTGCAGTGTGTGTAGTGTACAACGAGTGTAAAGCAGATTGCGTGTGTGCAGTGTGTGTGGTATGCAGATAATGAAAAGAAGAATTGTAAAATAAAAAGGGAAGGTGTACCTTCCCGGCTCGCCAATAGCCTCCTAGCAGATGTCTGCTGCGGCGAGATGAGGAGCTCATGTATCCATAGAGAGTGGCCAGGCCTGCGCCACCCCAGTCGTAATGCTGGATCTGTGTCATATCCACCAGTGTGCTCAGTAGATATAGGGCAACAGTGTTCACCTAGTCGGTGAAGAGGGTGGTGCCCAGCAAGAACATGATAAAGCCTCGAGCGTACTGCTCCACCTCCTCGTGAGTCACCGGCGCCTACACTCTGAAGTAGTCATCGAACTAGGAATACCTCACGAACCCTAGCCAGAAGAGAGGTGGCTGAGCGCCAAGCAAGTAGATCTGGACAGCGTCCTACTCGCCCATGTCAGTGTCGAAGGGAATTGGATCGCCCCCTACTCCGATGCCAGTGAGCATGGAGAAGTCAAAGGGAGTCATCATCATTTCCCCTATAGCAGAAAGGTGGAAGGAATTGGTGGTGTCCCACCACCTCTCCACCAGCGCACCAAGAAGAGGCCTACTCACAGTGAGGCGCGAGAGTCCCCTGAAGAAAACGCCCAGGCCGGCCCGATCAACGATGTGGCGAACCGCGTCGGGCAACTCCATGTACCAACCGCGGGTAATGGTGTTCCCATACCCCCGAAAGGCATGGGAATCTCCCTGTGTTCAAAGACAAACAGATGCGAAGCAGTGTCAGAAATACAATGTTTGAAAATGCTCAAAATCGATGAAAATGCAGTGTGTGTGCATGAGTTCAAGTTTACACAGATATCGGATGCGGGTGTGCTCATAGTGAACTGAGTATGTGATCTACAAGTGTGTTTGGGTTATTCAGTTAAAGAACAGTATTGGCTATCGAGGATATATGTTCTACACTGTGGAAAGTAAAAAGAGGGGAAGAGTGTACCTCAGCAGTGCCGTAGGAACGGTGTGACTCTGGCTCACGTAGTAAGAGCTCCAATGGCGCGCCTCGCGCGTAGCTTCTGAACTGGCGGATGCTATCAGGCGGCAATAGGTGTATCGCCAGCCGGTATGTCGCCAGGTCGAATAGTCGAACACTCAGCGGCAAGAGCTCGACCTCAGGGTCCGTATCCATGTCTGGGGGAGTCCCACCTCGTGGAATGTCGTCTGCCATCTCGAGAAGGGTGCAAAAATGGTCGAGGGTATGGAAAATGGGTGAAAATGCAAAAGGTCAATCCAAAAGTCAACCCCGAGGGGTGAAAAATGGGAGAAAACGTCGGAGTGTGGAAAAGGAACAAAGATCGAGGTAAACTCGGGGGGAACAAACCCCAAGTGGTGAAAATTGAGAAGGAGACACTGAAAGTGTGTTTCGTTCTGTTCAAAGTGTTTAGAACAACGAGGGTTTCGTGAATCGGACAATGCAGGAGGCTCGAAAACAAAGGAAAAACAAGGATCGAAGCGAAGAAAATCACCTAGAGAGGTAGGGAAATGATTTTCGAGCTTGAGGAAGTGAGGAAATAGGGTTTGAGGCCCTATATTTAAAGACTCGAGGTGAATGGACAAAACTGCCCCGAAATTGCCATTTTTGGCCGATCGGCCAAATTGTTAGCCGATCGGCTAAATAGTTGGCCGATGATCACATTTTTTGGCCGATGGCCTCTCCTTGTGATCGATGCACCTCCAATGCCCTTGTTTGGGTCAGTTATGTTGATTGGTACCCTTATCTCTCAAGACAGTGCAAGAAAGTACACTTTTGGAGCTTAACCGGCCTTCGTGTTGACCTCGAACCATGTCTTCCATGTGCGGCACTCAATATGTCCGAGGTGTATCCTTTTCCATATCCCTTTTTATATTGAGATATTTGAAAATTGCTTTGAATACCTTGCATTACAATGCTTTGTCATGTTTGTAATAAGCGCGCTTATTATATGTCTTGTTGCTCTTACATTGCGCATGCCTCGTCTTGCTTTGAAGATGGATCTCAATACTGCGAATAACATGCCTTTACCATTCTTGTGTTGAACATATACCTCTCTTTATTGTTGCATTGTTATGCACACACTCTATACGTTGTCATGCATGTTTTGTTCGCATTGTCATGCGCTTGTTGTTGCATTGTTACGCACATGCTCTACGTGTTGTCACGCACATTTTGTTCACATTTTCATGTGGTTTTTGTTGCATTGTTATGCACACACTCTATGCATTGTCACGCACGTTTTGTTCGCATTGTTACACACATTGTTTGCGTTGTCGCGCATGCTTTACTTACATGTGTTTATGCTTCTTCCTAGAATTGTTACACACATTGCTTGCGTTGTTGTGCATGTTTTATTTACATGTGTTTATGCAACCCTTGCTTGCGTTGTCGCGCATGTTTTACTTGCATTGCTATGCACCTTCTCACTCGCATTGTATATGCATATGCTTATCTCATGTTGAAATGATATCTTCATCTAACGTTGAACATATGCGTAGATGTCCCCAAACGCCCCATGAGGGTGAGTCCTATTCTGTTCATATTGGGCTCTCTACAGTTCGGACTCTCGAACTGTCACGGTTCTTAATCTGAACCAAAAGTCCAAATCTGGCAAATCGTTTGGAGAAAACTGTTTTTTTTGTAAAGAAATGCCAAACATGGACTGTTTTTTCAGATACAGAGTCGCCACCTAAATATTTTATTTTGGAAAATTTAGGAAACCCTGACTCGGTGCCAAAGGCCACGTGTCCATCATCACCAAAGTTGCCTCGGCTCGGGAACTTGGGTACAATTGGGGAAGGTCAGCTATGAGCACCCCCGCTCGCCCGACCAAAGATCAGCCTCTACTAACCATGATATCTTGATTTGAAAACATTATATGCTCTTATTCCAGTTATTAGCCTAGAATTACTATGTTATGCGCACAGCAAACAAGTATAGACCAAATCGCCTAAATTGGAACAAAACATTTCATCTTTGTTTATTGGAGAATGGTTTGATGGTGCTACCCGCGAGTAGGCTAAGACATGGATTTTGCCACCCTCGAGTGGGCTTTGAAAATATGGTTTTGCCACTCTCAAGTGGGCTTAAAATTCGCATCCAATGCATTGTTTGAATTTAAGTAACCCAACATTTACCCACATGCATTCAGGTAGTTATAACACGTAAGCACATAGCCACATGGTAAGCATGCTGTCATGGTAAACACTCACACTCATGCAAGATGCTAAAGCATAAAAGCTTACCTAGTACTCCGAGCCAAAACAGAAACTAGTTAGTAATCATATGCATGATCCTAGTTCATGTTAAGATGGCTAATGCAACACATGCAAAATGCAACTAAGATGGGCTCGGCTAATCTACAATGACATGTGAAATGCTACAACTAACACATATTCAATTTGGAATTGGAATACAAATGCAGTTAGAATGATGCGCCGAGCCCGGTGCATGCAAAACGAATGAATGGATGCAAACGTGCTATCATACTGTATGCTAATTGAAACATGCCCTAGACTAACCATCAAAAGCTAGTAAATAAAAGGGAGGAAAGACGTGGGGTTGGGAGACATACACACACTCACGCACACTTATTACACCATTGCCCTCACTCGGAGGGTCCGAATAAATATTATTGTCCAAATAAATAATACTGAATTAATTATTACAGAATTTCTAATTAATTAACAAACTAAATATAGAAATAAGGTGGCCACAGCCCCGCCTCAGGATGCGTGAATGATGCATGCTTGACTCGTCTTGCCCGGAAACTCGCTGCCATAGCATTGCTGCCTCTGTTAACACTGCCCTGCTCCTCTGAGGATTGTGAAAATTCTTGGGCCACCTCTGAACTGATTCCTGATCACTCTGGAATATCACGAGCCAATTCAAAGCACCACCGGCCATGGGGATTGGCTTATCAGCTAACTGTTGTACCACCAGCCAGCCATCGATGGTCGATCGGCACTGTAGGTGGCCGGCCGGCCATTGTTTCCTACAGAATACTGCAATTGACAGCAACAGAGGGCAAGCAGTGTATGGCTTGGAATTTTCAAGAACATGTGAGCATGGCCACACTCCCTCTCATGCAATGGACTGAAGGGAGCATGGCCCTCGACCCTCGGGTCATCAATTGCACATTTCGATGCGTGATGGCCTAAGAGGCCAAGTTAGCAAATCGATGTCAATGCATGCAACAAACAAATGAAAGCTTCACGCCCTATCATGTAGGGATCAAGGGCGTCGGCGACCGAGGATCGAGGCGCGTTACGTCACTTTGAGTAGGAACGCACCTCATCCCTCGTGCTTGGTTTGACACCCCAAACCAAGCAAAATGTAATGCATGTATGCAATATGGCTCGAGTATGCAAAATGACTCAAGCTAGCAAAGCATGTCAAATGTAAACACCAACCAAACATGCAAATATGCAATGTGCTAAGCATGCAATGCTACAATGTTGCCTAGATAGACAACTAGGCAAAATGATAATCATGTAATAATGCATTAACTACAAGGATGCAACAATCATGCAATGTGATGATCATACTACAAGACACAAATGCATGGACTTACACTAGGATGGAGGAACCTCAGCCATACCCCAAAACAGTGGTCAAAGGTACTAAAATGATGGTGCCAACATGCAAGACAAGCATGCAAACCAATGGGCCTAAGACTAAGGCATAAAAGCCAACTTTCAAGCGCACTTAAAAGAAGACAAACATGGACATTACACCAACAAAATAAGAGCTATGGCATGTTAGAATGAGCTCCAAAACCCACTTAGATGGCATCCCAAATGTCTAAACATAGTGGCAAACACAATGACCAACTCTTGAGGCACAAAACTACAACACTTCAAAGCATTGAAAGAGAGCCAAATGCAAGTGTAAGACCACATTACATGGACTAAAATATGATCTCAAATGATGCCAAATTATGGGAATAAGCCAAGTAAAGCATGCTAGTGACCCACACACCCAAGGCTCTCAAGCCAAAATGCATGGTGGCTATATCAAACATGGAAAATATGACCAAATCAGTACCAAATAGTCCTTAAGCATGGAACAACATGACCTAAAGCTTCACAAAGCAGAGCCAAAACATGCAAGCATGATGGTCCAAAGGCAATATGCATTTCTAAGCAAAATAGATGAATACAAGGCAAGTGTATTATGCATGTAAGGGGTCAACAAACCAACATGGGACAGAGGTAAAACATGCAAAATAAACACCAAATAACCTCTGAAATAAAGCCACACAAAGCTAGGCATGCATGCTACCTTTATAAGCCTTAAACACAAGCTAAAGATACACAAAGGGGATAGGGGTGTCCCTCCCCTATGCAAGACCTCAAAACCTCTTCTTCACCACTGAAAATCCACTGGATTTCAGTGGTGAGAAGACCAATGCGCAAAAGGTTCAAAGCTCAATCAAAGAGGGGACAAAAGGGGTCAAACAAGGCCTAAGAGGGAGAGGTCGACCCCAACACCAAAGTGACCTTAATGAAAGGTCTTAAGCATAAAAATACAAGAATTTTTTTAGTTATACACAAAGTCTAAAACAATAAGCAAGATAGGCTAAAGTCTAGTGCAAGATTGGGAAATATAAAGTAAGTAATGTTACCCTTGAAGAACCCTTGAAGAACAGCAAGCTCAGGCCCCTTCTTATGATCAAAATCAGCTCAAAACTTCAAGAACAAACCCTCAAGGCCTCCCAAGTCAAAGTATGGTGTAATAGTGTGTGTTTTAGTGCAATACTATGAACTAAACACACTTTTAGGCTATAAAACACACACAAAATGAAGAGGGAGAGGGAGATATAGAGAGAGAAAGTGTATATCAGATATATATATCTATATCTTGCTCTGGTTTTTTGCTCAAAAACAAGACAAAGGAAGGGGGAGGCTCCTTATATAGACAATGGAAAAGGTTAAGCTTCCAAGGGAAGCTAACAAAGGGGCCAAGGCTTCCTTAGGAAGCTAGGACAGGTGTCTAAGCTTCTTGAGGAAGCTAAGACAAAGGTCCAAGCTTCCTCAAGAAGCTAGACCAAAAAGGTACAAAAGGGACAAAACAGCCTCACTCGTGCATGGGGAGAAGGGTCCGTGCATTCCAGCTGGCACAACTGGCTTGCACCATGCCTGAAAAAGGCAAAAATGTGGCATCGGCCAGAAAAGGAGGCCATCGACCAAACAGATGGTCGGCCGACCACACCAAGTGCCGACCGGCCAATAGTATATTTCACCAATGGCCGGTAGCAATAATACACGGCCGATGGCCTCAATCCAAGGCCGGTGGGTGTCAGGGGTAGCTAACAAGCTACTCTCTACCCTCAGGTACAAAACACACAAGTCCTTGGTGCAAAACCAAGCGCAGAACAAGCAAGTCGAGAGATCCTAAGGCAAGGCACGTAGCCGAGAGCTCCGGGAACTCAAAACAAACACGAGCATGGATGATCACCGAGTGTTCAAATGGTAACGTCCAAGTCTTGAGGATGGTCAAAAATGGGGTGTCTACAGTTGCCCCTCTTTGATAGAACTCGAAAGTCATAACAATGACGGGAGTGAGTGTCAAAGCCCACAGATGACCCATTTTTGACAAGGCCGAAGACTTAGACAAACATACAAGCTACAGATAAGATATGCGCCGAAGGCGGGGGCAAAATGCAACTGACAATGCAAGAAGCCGAACATAACTTATGATCATGCAAAGAAAGTTGTAACGAAGCATAACATGCAACAGTTTTAATCAATCAACACAAATCCAACTACATTACAATGCAGAAAGGATGTAAGAGAATTATACAATTCTCGTTGTAAATACAGTGTGCGTGTATGATAGATACACAAAGCGAACGTGTGATAGATACACAAAGCGAGCGTGTGTGATTGATACACAAAGCGGACGTAGTGTAATGGATACACAAAAAGGTGAACACAAAGTGTGATAGATGCACTAAGTGAACAAGGTATGATAGATACACAAAGCGAGAGTGTGTGATTGATACACAAAGCGAGCGTGTGTGATTGATACACAAAGCGAGCGTGTGTGATTGATACACAAAGCGAGTGTGTGATAGATACACTATATGAACCGAGTGTGATTGATACACTAAATGAATGGAGTGAGCATAGTGCGACAAATACACAAAAAGTGAACACAAAGTGTGATAGATGCACAAAGTGAACAAAGTGTGACTGATATGCTAAAAGTGAACACAAAATGTGATAGATGCACTAAGTGAACAAAGTGTAATGGATACACTAAAGGTGAACACAAAGTGTGATAGATGCACTAAGTGAACAAGTATGATAGATATACTAAATGTGAACACAAAGTGTGATAGATGCACTTAGTTAACAGAGTATAATAGATATACTAAAGGTGAACACGAAGTGTGATAGATACACTTAGTGAACAAGTATGATGGATATACAAAAGGTGAACGCGAAGTGTGATAGATGCATTTAGTGAACAAAGTATGATTGATATACTAAATGTGAACACAAAGTGTGATAGATGCACTTAGTTAACAGAGTATGATTGATATACTAAATGTGAATAGAAGTGTGATAGATGCACTTAGTGAACAAGTATGATGGATATACTAAAGGTGAACACGAAGTGTGATAGATGCACTTAGTGAACAAGTATGTTGGATATACTAAATGTGAACACGAAGTGTGATAGATGCACTTAGTGAACAAAGTATGATTGGTATACTAAAGATGAACACAAAGTGTGATAGATGCACTTAGTGAACAAAGTATGATTGATATACTAAAGATGAACACAAAGTGTGATAGATGCACTTAGTGAACAAGTATGATGGATATACTAAATGTGAACACGAAGTGTGATAGATGCACTTAGTGAACAAAGTATGATTGGTATACTAAAGATGAACACAAAGTGTGATAGATGCACTTAGTGAACAAAGTATGATTGATATACTAAAGATGAACACAAAGTGTGTTAGATGCACTTAGTGAACAAGTATGATGGATATACTAAATGTGAACACAAAGTGTGATAGATGCACTTAGTGAACAAAGTATGATTGATATACTAAAGATGAACACAAAGTGTGATAGATGCACTTAGTGAACAAAGTATGATTGATATACTAAAGATAATGAAGTGTGATGGATACACTAAAGTAAATGACGTGTGTGATGGATGCACTAAAGTAAATGAAGTGTGTGATGGATACACTAAAGTAAATGAAGTGTGTGATGGATACACTAAAGTAAATAAAATATGTGATGGATACACAAAGCGAGTGTGTGTGTGATAGATATAGAAAAGTGAATATGTGCGTGATAGATACTACAAATGAGAATGAAGAGAGTGTGATAGATACTCTAAAGGTGAATGAGGCGTGATTGATACACTAAATAATTGAAGTGTGATTGATACACTAACTGAATGAAGTGTGATTGGTACACTAAATAAATTATCTCAAACGGAACTTCTTTGAATGAACCATACATACAATATCGTGCACGAATGAGAAAGAAACTTGATGGGTACAATGCAATACAATGCATGATGTTCAAGGAATGCAATAAACAAACCTAGCGGCGCTTTAGAAAGCACCTCATGGGGTGAGTGGCGATGAACCGTTCTACTCTGACGGGGATCTCCCCTCGTGCTCTTCGAACACTTACCTTCAACTGACAGTACAAAGGCTCTGAAATACTGACAAGGGTTCTTCACGTAGAACACTTTGGATGATGCCTTTCTTCCTGATCATATTCACAACTTTCCCTATTCTCCAACGGGGTGACAAACGAGGTTGGTTCAGTATCAAGAATTTAGGTGCATACACGTTATCTCAACCTATGGGGCTTCCATACAGATTTCAAGCTGAGGACACACCTCTGGGTATTTAAACAAGACTTTAGTCTCGAAAATCCCGAACCTTTGCGTTCTAGGCATCAGCCATTCGAACTCTAGTTTCCACCATCGCAGTTGGTCTCCTAGGAACTCATTGCAAACATAGCCAAGATGCCTCTGGCAGAGACTGGTACTCAAGGAGGGCACTTTTGATCACCATTCCGGGTTGAAGTAGACTTGATCTTGAGCTTGAGGTAGAGGCACACTCATACTTTGGAGCATTGGCAAGACTTGAAAAGGTATATCCGGAATATAATCTCGGAATTTGCAGAAGTTGAAGCAATCTCGGATGCTCCAAAATTTCCCTCTTTTCTTTTGCTTTGCAGTCTGGAACCAATATAGCTTCAGATAGGTCCTGGTTTTACTGTTCCCACATGACCTAGGTTGAACCCTGCGGTGTTTATGAAAGAACGAATCCTATTTTCGTACAAATATGGAGAATGGCACAGCATTCTGAGCACAAAACGATTTTATTTCTGAATTTGAAATTAAGAAACGAGTTCTTGACCGGGTATTGAGCCTTCGACCGACCACAGCAAAAACGACTCAACAAAAGGCACACAACCTAAACACATCGAGTAACACTCGAAAAAGATTCAAAACAAGAGTTGAGGTAAACAAAACAAAAGACACGACACACAGACATACATAGGGAGCCTATTTCTCTGCGTATTATTTCCCACCCTTTCTCATTTGTGATTCTCACATCACTCGGCCCTCAAGCTCTGTTTTTCTGAAAATTCCCTTTTCTCACTTTTTCTCTCATCGCATATCTCTCTATTCTTTAATCTCTCATTTTTCATTCCTCCTCTGGGTGGTTGATGGATGAACAGGAAGTTGCAGGCTCATGCCCCTAGCATTCTGCTAGATTCTCTTTCTTCTGCTCACAACAATGAACTTTCTCACAGTGGGGTTGTGCTACAACTAGGTATGTAGCAAATTTGTAGCTGACATCGGTTGATGATGCTCTGCTGGGGAGTTTGGACATGATCAGATCTGCCCAGATGAGGGAATGGGAATATCTTGATCCATTACAGTTCATGTTTTGCACTTGGCTTGATACCTCGCTACTTGGTGGGTGAGATAGCTTTCGAGCCTTTGTTGTTAGCTTCCGATGTGCCCTTTCTGGCAAATGCGGTGCCCTTTCTGGCAAATGCATTGACGACGGGGAAAAGACAGGAAGCCTGACTCAACTGTGCCCCCAGTTCATCATTTTGACCATTTTTTGTTTTTTCTTTCTACTAAAACAGTTTTGACCAACATAAGAGTTAGATTAACATTCTTGTTCAATTTTCTGATTTAAAATCATGCAAGTCAGGCTATGAGCACTGAAAATTTTCCTTTTTGGGTCCAAGAAATGGTCCGATTTTGGAAAAATGGAATAACTTTTCGAGAAAATTAGTCAACCTCAGTAAAAATTCTCAAAAACTATTTTTGCAAATGGCCAATACTCAACGAGCACGGAACCTACACTTGAGATGCACAACCTCGGATCCGAAGGAAAATTGCCCTTTGTCTAAAGGACACTGCATGGCAACGGAAAGTTGCCCCTTGTTTGAATGGCACCGCAGCGCATTGAATGGCAATGAAAAGTTGCCCCTTGTTTGAATCGCACCACAGTGCATTGTAGTCAGTCCTCAGAGTGACGAACACAAGCAAACCCTTGGATACAGAGAAGGCAAAGATGATCAAAACCATTCCATGGACATAATCAATTTGAAGTGTTTTACGGCTGGGATTCAGAATGAAGTTGCCTACGTATCCCAAAGATGGGAATCGAGCCTTACGTAGTTCTGGGGTTAAGGTACACTTGGGTATTAACCCTCACCTTTTACGCTCTAACTTTTGCCAAGGCCACCCTTCCGGGTTTCAACCTTGCGAGCTTTGTTTTTCTTTTTCTTTTTTTTTCAATTCTTTTCATATTTTCATTTCTTTTTTTCTTTTCTTCTCTTCTTATCTTTGCATTTTTTCTTTTTTTTTTCTTGTTCTTTTCTTTGCTTTAACTTTTGCCTGGGTCGCCCTTCCGGGTTTTCGGCCCAGCGAGCCTCTCAAGGGTAAAAGCGTAGCTTCATCCATGTCAAATGGTTCTAAAATCCTGAAGTCATCTGAATACAAGAGAATGGCTGCTGTTCACTGACGATGTAGGAATCCATTCAATGGGGGCTGAATTTGCGCCTAGTATTGTGGATAGGAACTCGGTTGTCCTTCAGCAATGTCTTCTTCTTTCCTCCCTTCTGGGATTTGTCATTGTTGCCGATCTTTGTTAGCTTGAGAAACAACCCAATTTTTGACTCTTCGAGCGCATCTGACATTTTTTCTCTGCCCCTAGTTCGAGGGGTGCTTCTGATCTAGCTTTGCAATCTTCTTTGACTTTCTTGCCCTAGTTCGTGGACTGCTTTAAATCTGGCCACACAGGCCTCACATGGTGGTTGACCGTTGAACATTCTGAATCTAAGTTCAAGGTTCGAAAGCGAGGGGTCAAGTCTTGAGGCTGAGAGCGATCCTAGGCATGCACAATCTCAAGAACGATTCCACACAGGTCTTCGCAGGACCGCGCAAAACATTTTTTGAAATCTTTTAAGAAAGCGACTAATCGCTCGCGCGGAAGACAATATGGAACCAATCTGGATCAAGCCAGGATCCTTCTTAGTACTCGCATTAACAAGCATGATCTCATTCATTAAGGGCTTAGCATGCCTTTTTTTCTCTCAATTGATCAAAAGTTTTTGCAAATCCTGAGGAATTCCTTCCTCTTTGTTTTCATCGCAATGTTCAAAAAGTTTTGAAAAATTCAGGTCAATGCAATGAGTTCGAGGCACAGAAAAGTAGGCAAAAGGTACTGCCGCTTCATTCGAACTTCTGGCACAACTGGCGCAAGGCATAAGCAAACACAAGGGTGTGAAAAATCACTTACTGTTCCATTCATAACTGTTGGCACAACTGGCTCCCTGGCAGAAACAGACTCACAAGAAAGCAAAAAGACAAACACAAAACAAGATAGTGACGTCCGAGGTAACACCCCCGGAATCACCCGACTCCAACGTGACAAGACTAACTCGATACAACAAGACAGACCCGACTGACTTAGTACAAAAAGACTGACTATAAATAAAACAACAAAACTGACCAAATACCCAAGTCAGAAAGTACAAAAACTAGTATTTGCATGTGCTCAAAACAGTGCGTGCCATTCCCACGTCTGGAGTAAATCGAGCGCCACCCGCAGTTGGTTCATCCCCCGTTCACATCACATTATCCCCTCACAACTTCACTGATCAAGTGCCGATAGACTTTGCAGGACCTGGTGCGGCAATGACCCCGTTGTCAAACAGATCATGTACATCATGGCGCAGACGAAAGCAACTGTCGGTGTCATGACCGGTTTGTTGATGGTAGGCATAGTATTTAGTCTGGTCATGCTTTGGAGGGATAGGATCGGGTAGAGGCCATTGTTCCAATGGTTTCAGATGTCCTTTCCAGAGTAAGACCTCTAGCGCCTTTGACAAAGGCATATGAAGTGGGGTGAAAACCCTCTTGACTCGAGGTGGATATTTGGCTTTTTGTGAGCTACTTCCGGACGCGCCGGTGAACGGGGTAGCTGTTTTTGATGTGGTGGTGGTGACCGTGCCCACTTCAGAAGATCTCGCAGCTGCATCACCACTGGTGGTCGCATTCGAACTGCGGGAAAATCCCTGCCTAGGCTACTCCTTCTCCTGGTCAATAAGGCCCTGCTTCATGGCATCCTCGATCTGTTCTCCCATCTCATGCACATCTGAAAAGGTAGGGAAGGGGAGCACGATCATTTTCTGCATTAGTTTGGGCTGGAGGTTGCGTACAGCCATCCGTATTTGATCCTTATCCGTTGGCCAAATGGTCATCATTGAGGCCTTGGCCCTCCAGCGAGCCACGAATTCTGAGAAGCTCTCCGTAGGCTCCTGTCTCGTTGTCTCAAGATCAAGGGTCGTAATCTCGATTTGCGTGTTATACGAGTATTGTGCAACGAAGGCCTCGGCCATCTCATCCCAATTCCTCTTGACATCATCTTCCAATTTTGCGTACTAGATGGCCGCCACACCCGACAGGGTCCGGCCGAACAAAGATAGCTTCTGTAGTCTGGTGAGGCCCATCGGCCTTAGTATGTCTGAGAACAACCGTAGATGCACCATGGGATCCTCGGATCTGTCAAAACGGTCGATTTGTTGCATCTTGAACCGGTCTGGCAGCGTCATAGCTGAGTCGGTGTATCCGTCCTCGATGTCCGGGATGGACTTTACCCCCTGGGATTTCTTGAACAACTTTTCAAGCTTGCTCAACTTTAACACTGTATGGTCTACCTCGAACTCAAAGGGAGAGTCCGGTAGGTTGATTGGTACTTTAGACAGTTGGGGTAAGATTGGGGGCGGGACCGGCCATGTCGGAATGTCCGTATCTACCTGGAGATTTGGTGTCTCCTCGGGTATCGTAATCCTGGGTGGGGGAGGAGCCTGATGTGAAGCAGATGCTCCTGTTTCTGCTGTAGCTGGGCAATTAAGTCTGCCTGTTGGGCCATGATCTCAGCCTGCTGTTTGGCAAATTCTGCTTGACGAACAGCATCCTGCTGCATGGTTTTCATGCTCTCTTGGAGTTGACGCATCATTTCCTCCATTACTGCTATGTTCTGCTGTTCTGGCTGATTGACTGGTATATCTATCTTTGTGATAAAAACTGAGGCCTTAGCCTGATTGTTCACTGGTGGGGTGGATAAGGGCCACTTATCTGGTACCTGCTGAACTGGTGATCTGTGCATGACTGGCCCTTTTACCCTGCCTCTGACAAAGGAACACTGATTGCCTTTGAACTGAATCTCTAACCCGACAAAGTCTATCAACACAAGTCCGATGAACCTCAGGGGATATCGGAGCCTTCTGAAGCTATGGTTCCAGGACTACCCTAGCAAAAGAGAAAACAGACAGCGCCGCAGCCTGATTTTACCAAAACCAATATGAGCAAAGCTAAATGACTATGCCCCCTACTGAATTCTGTCCCAAAATTCTGTCTGCGGACTGATACCCTCAGGTAAAACTGATTCTTCACATACTGATGCCTGCAGGCCTGATACCTCGATTTGCAAACTGATATATGCATTCCCTGTAGAGGCACAATCTAAAAGCACAAAACAAGTAAATGGGAGCCAAAACACCCCTATGTTGGGGTAGGGTTTCCCTGTCCTATTTTGTCAAGAGCTAGGGTTTCACTACGCACACAGTGGTTTCAAACAACCTATATCGGGTAAGCAACCTGTCCTAGTTTGGGATGGTCATTATGGATTCCGAATATGCACTAGGTCGAATGGTCGAAAAGGGTGCCCCGGTAAAACTGGGGTTTGTGTTCCCATAGTGCAGAGCCCATAACCAGTCAGCCTTATGGCATGCTTTGACAAAGCAAGTCTCCGGCAAACCGTTCAGGAATAGCAGATGGCAAACACGGTGTCCTAGGCGCACCAATGCACATGCAATGCAAAGAAACACATAGTGTAGTCAAAACAAGATATCATGAGTTCGAGTCAAGTTCTTTAAAATCCCAAGCAGAGTCACCAGAAACTGTAGACGTCCCCGAGCGCCCCGGGAGGGTGAGTCCCGTTCTGTTCATATTGGGCTCACTACAGTTCAGACTCTCGAATTGTCACAGTTCTTAATCTGAACCAAAGAGTCCAATCTAGCAAATCGTTTGGAGAAAACTGATTTTTTTGTAAAGAAGTGCCAAACATGGACGGCTTTGCCAGATACAGAGTCGCCACCTAAATATTTTATTTTGGAAAATTTAGGAAACCCTGACTCGGTGCCAAAGGGCACGTGTCCGTCATCACCAAAGTTAACTCGGCTCGGGAACTTGGGTACGATTGGGGAAGGTCAGCTATGAGCACCCCCGCTCGCCCGACCAAAGATCGGCCTCTACTAACCATGATATCTTCATTTGAGAACATTATATGCTCTTATTTCGGTTATTTTCCTAGAATTACTATGTTATGCGCACAGCAAACAAGTATAGACCAAATCGCCTAAATTGGAACAAAACATTTCATGTTTGTTTATTGGAGAATGGTTTGATGGTGCTACCCGCGAGTAGGCAAAGACATGGATTTTGCCACCCTCAAGTGGGCTTAAAAAATATGGTTTTGCCACTCTCAAGTGGGCTTAAAATTCGCATCCAATGCATTGTTCCAATTTAAGTAACCCAACATTCACCCACAGGCATTCAGGCAGTTATAACATGTAAGCACATAGCCTCATGGTAAGCATGCTGTCATGGTAAACACTCACACTCATGCAAGATGCTAAAGCATAAAAGCTTACCCAGTACTCCGAGCCAAAACAGAAACTAGTTAGTAATCATATGCATGATCCTAGTTCATGTTAAGATGGCTAATGCAACACATGCAAAATGCAACTAAGATGGGCTCGGCTAATCTACAATGACATGTGAAATGCTACAACTAACACATATTCAATTTGGAATTGGAATACAAATGCAGTTAGAATGATGCGCCGAGCCCGGTGCATGCAAAACGAATGAATGGATGCAAACGTGCTATCATACTGTATGCTAATTGAAACATGCCCTAGACTAACCATCAAAAGCTAGTAAATAAAAGGGAAGAAAGACGTGGGGTTGGGAGACATACACACACTCACGCACACTTATTACATAATTGCCCTCACTCGGAGGGTCCGAATAAATATTACAGTCTGAATAAATAATACTAAATTAATTATTACAGAATTTCTAATTAATTAACAAACTAAATACAGAAAGAAGGTGGCCACAGCCCTGCCTCGGGATGCGTGAATGATGCATGCTTGACTCGTCTCGCCCAGAAACTCGCTGCCATAGCATTGTTGCCTCTATTAACACTGCCCTCCTCCTCTGAGGACTGTGAAAATTCTTGGGCCACCTCTGAACTGATTCCTGATCACTCTGGAATATCACCGGCCAATTGAAAGCACCACCGACCATGGGGATGGGCTTATCGGCTAGCTGTTGTACCACCGGCCAGCCACCGATGGTCGATCGGCACTGTAGGTGGCCAGCCGGCCATTGTTTCCTACAGAATACTGCACTTGACAGCAACAGAGGGCAAGCAGTGTATGGCTTGGAATTTTCAAGAACATGTGAGCATGGCCACACTCCCTCTCATGCAATGGACTGAAGGGAGCATGGCCCTCGACCCTCGGGTCATCAATTGCACATTTCGATGCGTGATGGCCTAAGAGGCCAAGTTAGCAAATCGATGTCAATGCATGCAACAAACAAATGAAAGCTTCACGCCCTATCATGTGGGGATCAAGGGCGTCGGCGACCGAGGATCGAGGGGCGTTACGTCACTTTGAGTACGAACGCACCTCATCCCTCGTGCTTGGTTTGACACCCCAAACCAAACAAAATGTAATGCATGTATGGAATATGGCTCGAGTATGCAAAATGACTCAAGCTAGCAAAGCATGTCAAATGTAAACACCAACCAAACATGCAAATATGCAATGTGCTAAGCATGCAATGCTACAATGTTACCTAGATAGACAACTAGGCAAAATGATAATCATGTAATAATGCATTAACTACAAGGATGCAACAATCATGCAACGTGATGATCATACTACAAGACACAAATGCATGGACTTACACTGGGATGGAGGAACCTCAGCCATACCCCAAAACAGTGGCCGAAGGTACTAAAATGATGGTGCCAACATGCAAGACAAGCATGCACACCAATGGGCCTAAGACTAAGGCATAAAAGCCAACTTTCAAGTGCACTTAAAAAGAAGACAAACATGGATATTAGACCAACAAAATAAGAGCAATGGCATGTTAGAATGAGCCCCAAAACCCACTTAGATGGCATCCCAAATGTCTAAACATAGTGGCAAACACAATGACCAACTCTTGACTTGGCAAACCCTCAAGGCCTCCCAAGTCGAAGTAAGGTGTAATAGTGTGTGTTTAGTGCAATACTATGAACTAAACACACTTTTAGGCTATAAAATACACACAAAATGAAGGGAGAGAGGGAGATATAGAGAGAGAAGGTGTATATCAGATATATATCTACATCTGGCTCTGGTATTTTGCTCAAAAATAGGACAAAGGAAGGGCGAGGCTCCTTCTGCAGACAATGGAAAAGGTTAAGCTTCCAAGGGAAGCTAACAAAGGGGCCAAGGCTTCCTTAGGAAGCTGGGACAAGTGTCCAAGCTTCTTGAGGAAGCTAAGACAAAGGTCTAAGCTTCCTCAAGAAGCTAGACCAAAAAGGTGCAAAAGGGACAAAACAGCCTCACTCGTGCATGGGGAGAAGCGTCCGTGCATTTCAGCTGGCACAGATGTTTGCATCATGCCTGAAAAAGGCAAAAATGCGGCATCAGCCAGAAAAGGAGGCCATTGGCCAAACAGATGGTCGGCCGACCACACCAAGTGTCGACCGGCCAATAGTATATTTCACCAATGGCCGGTAGCACTAATACACGGCCGATGGCCTCAATCCAAGGCCGGTGGGTGTCAGGGGTAGCTAACAAGCTACTCTCTACCCTCAGGTACAAAACACACAAGTCCTTGGTGCAAAACCAAGCACAGAACAAGCAAGTCGAGAGATCCTGAGGCAAGGCGCGTAGCCGAGACCTCCGGGAACTGAAAACAAACACAAGCATGGATGATCACCGAGTGTTCAAACGGTGACGTCCAAGTCTTGAGGACGGTAAAAAATGGGATGTCTACAATATGTTTCTACTATATTGTACCTGTTGAAATTCTTTCTTTTGCAGGCACGATATTGTATGTACGGTTCATTCAAGTGAAGTTCCGATTAAGTTTGATTGCTACCTTTCTCCACTCGCGTGCTGCGTTTGGACGTGCCCGCACTATTATGTGCATCGCGCTTTCTTGCGCAACCTTTCACCACTCACGTGCCGCGTTTGGACGTACCTACAATTTCATGTGCATCGTATTTTCTTGCGCAACGCTTCTCCACTCGCGTGCTGCTTTTGGATGTACCCTTCTCCGCTCGCATTTGGCATGCGTTTGACACGTGTTTGGATAACTGCGCTTTCTTCCACAGTTCGTTCCTCTCATGCGTGTGCCACGCTGAGAGATGCTCTCCTTCCCTCTCATGCGTGTGCCACGCTGAGAGATGCTCCCTTCCCTCTCATGGGTGTGCCACGCTGAAAGATGCTTCCTTTCCTCTCATGCGTGTGCCACGCTGAGAGATGCTCTCTTCCCTCTCTTGCGTGTGCAACATTGAGAGATGTTGTGTTTGAGACTCCGGATGTTCTCGGTAGTCGCTTTTAGTCTTCTCCACGTGAGACGTAGTGAGAATTACATAATTTTCTTACATCCTTTCTGCATGAAATGTAGTTTGATTCTTATTCACTTGCTTAAACTGTTGCATGTTATGCTTCATTACAGCTCTCTTTACATGATCATAAGTTATGTTCGGCATTGTGCATGTCATTTGCATCTTGCCCTTGCCTACGAGCGCATATCTTCGTTATCTTGTATGCTTGTCTAAGTCTTCGGCCTTGTCAAAAATAGGTCATCTCTGGGCTTTGACATTCACTCCCGTCATCTTATTACTTTCGAGTTCTGTCAAAGAGGGGCAACTGTAGACACACCATTTTAGACCGTCCTCAAGACTTGGATGTCATCGTTTGAACACTCGATGATCATCCATGCTCGTGTTTGTTTTAAGTTCTCGAAGGTCTTGGTTGTGCGCCTTGCCTTAAGATCTCTCAACTTGCTTGTTTTGTGCTTGGTTGTGGACCAAGGACTTGTGGTTTTGCTTCTGAGGGACTAGGGTGGCTTGTTGGCCATCCCCACAACCCATCGGCCAAGCCTTGTGCTTGTCGGCCTTGTTTCCTTGCTATCGGCCAAAAGTGTTGGCCGATTGGCACTCTTTTTAATCGATCTGCCATATCTTTGAGCTGAGACCTTTCCATCTGCTTTTTCCAGATATTTTGTGCCAGCTATGACAGCTGGTATGCACAATTCTCATCCTCCATACACGTGTATGGAGGGATTTGCTTCAAGACTCAAGCTTGTTGAACAAGCTTGAGAATTGAAATTCTATAAAGAGGGAGCCCCTCCTCCCTTTCCAGGGGTTCAAAAAATCTGATATACAAGTTCTATATCTCTCTCTATATATTTCATCTCTCTCCATTGTTTAGCCTTTGTTTGTGCCCAAAAGTGTAGATTTTTCACACTATTGCACACAAACACCTACTAGAACACCATCCTTGTGTTGCTGAGGCATCTTGAGGTTGATTTTGGAGTTCTTAGACTAGTTTTGATCAGAGGAGAGTGTTGGAGTTGTGTTCTTGAGGTGTTCTTCAAGGGTGAGATTCTAGCTTTTGATACCCCATTTTTGCTTAAGCTTTTGGTCATACTTGCATGATGTTTTAAGCTTATCTCTAAACTAAAAAAAAAAAATTTGATTTTGCATGCTTGTGATGTTTGTTTAAGGTCACTTTTGTGTTGGGGGTTGTTTACCCCCTCTTAGGTCTTGTTTTGTGGTTTCTTTTTTGAGCTTTGGAACCATCTTGTTTTGACCTTCTCACCACTGAAATCCAAAGGATTTTTAGTGGTGGAGAAGTGGTTTTGGAGTCTTGAATAGGAGAGGGACCCCCCTCTCCTTGTGTCTCATATGCTTGCATTAATGGCTCATAATGGTAGCATGTTTGCTTAGCATGTTTTAGCTCCATTTCAGTAAGTATTTAGTGTTATTTTAGCATGCCTCAACTCCGTTTCATGTTGGTCTGATAGCATCTTGCATGCTTCACATACTTGTAGAGTAATCTTGCATGCTAGCATAACATGCATCATGTGTTTGGACTATCATTCTTGCATGTTTTGGCTCAACTCAAAGAAGTTTTTCCTCATATTTTACCATGTTTAAGCTCTGTTTGGTGTTGTTTTTATCATGCATGCATTGTTTTGTATAGCCATGGTTCAATCTAGCTTGTTAGCTTTGAGTGTCCAAGTCATTTGCATGCTTTGCTTGGACCATTTTCATGATTTGGCATCATTTGAAGTGTTATTTCAGTCCATGAAATGTGGTCATACACTTTCCTTTGTTATGCTTTAAATGCTTGGAAGAGTTGGTGTTTTATGCCTCAAGAATGGGTCATTGTGCATGCCTCTATGCTTAGGTCTTTGGGATGCCATCTAAGTGGGTTTTTAGGCTTATTTTGACATGCCATAACTCTGTTTTCATTGTTTAAGTCATGCCATATTTGGTTGCAATAGGTGTAGTGTAACACCCCTTTGTTGGCCTTGCATGCTTCATGCTTTTGGCCTTTTGTTCTAGCTTGTGTTGGCTAGGTTCAAGCTTGCTTTTGGTCTTGTATTGACCTACCTTGGGACTGTTTTGGTTGCCCTTGGCCCTTTGGGGCTTGCTTTGCATGGCCATGGTGTAATCCCTTTGCTAGTCTTAAGTTTTGAACACCCTAGCATGCTATGCCTACATTGTTTATTTGATTTGACATCAATTCACATAAGATTTCAGAGCTTACCTCATTGCTACATTATCATGGTTATCATCCCTTGCTCATGTTTGAGAGTTGTGTCTTTATACTTCAATGCTTGGGCCAATTGGCATGCATGCTTGCCTTGCATTTCATGTTACCAATTCATCATTTTGGCCACTGCTTTGGCATGGCTGAGGTCTACCCATTTCAGTTTAAGTCCATCTTTGCATGTTGTTGCATGCTTATCTATCTCGCATGTTGTTGCATGCTTGTCCATCTTTGCATGCCATGCATGTTTGTATGTGTAGGTTGCATTTTGCATGCTTGCCAGTTTGCATTTTGTCACATGCTTGTTTAGGTTGCATTGCATTTGGTGTGCGTGTTACCTTAGCCTTGTGTGCGTGTTTGAGTCATGTTGCATTTGGCATGCTTATGTTGCATTGCATTGCATTGCATTTCCATGTTGCATTGTATTTGGCATACATGCATTGCATTGTGTTTGGTTTGGGGTGTCAAACCAAACACGAAGAACGAGGGACGTTTCATACTTGAGGTGATGAAATGTGCATCAATCCTCAGTCGCCAACATTCTTGATCCAACATGATAGAGTGTGAGTCATTCATGTGTTTTTGTGCATTCATTTTACATTGAAGTGCACACTTGGCTCCTTTGGCCATCATGCATCGAGTTGCGTGATTGGTGGCTCGAGAGTCAAGCACTACACACCTTTGAGCCTTACACATGATAAGGCATGTAGTTGCAAACATTTTCTTGCAAATGTAATGTCATGCCTCTGTTTGTCCTCTGCTGCAGCAATCGGAGCAATTTGCAGGAAGAGGTGGCCGATCTGCTATCTTCAGTGCCAATCGGCTAAATATTGTTGGCCGATAGCTTCATATTTGGTCGATGACCATTATATACTGGCCAATGGCCACCCCTTTCGGCCGATGACGTCTTAGAGTGTCCATGAGGTAGTTCAGAGGCATCATGGAAGTTGGCATAGTTTTCAGAGGAGCATATGTGTGTAAACAAAGGCAACATGGGGCATGGCAACGGACTTCCGAGCGAAGTCGATTGAGCATGCATTTGTCCTTCCCCTTGAGGTCGCTTTAACTATTTTGTAACTTAATTAATTTGCTTAATTAGTTAAGGGTTGTATAATAATTAATTAGCTTGTTAGTTAGTTAATTAGATGGTTTGTATTATTCATTCGGACCCTCCGTCGAGAGGGCGAATTTTGTAATAACTGTGTGTGAATGTGTGAATGTCTTCCAACCCCACGTCTTTCTTCCTTTTACATAACCGCTTACGATGGCTAGTTTAGGGCATGTTTCAATTAGCATCCTTATGTTTACATTTTTGCATTCATTCGTCTGTCTTGCATGCACCGGGCTCGGCGCATCATACAAACTGCATTGTATTTCAATACATTTACTTGAATACGTGTTCAACAGCATGTTATCAAGTTGCATTTCATATGCCATTTTAGAATAGCCGAGCCTATTTCTAGTTGCATTTTGCATGTGTTGCATTAGGCATCTCAGCATAGTTAGGATTCATGCATGATTTCTAATTAGCTTCTTTATTTGGCTCAGAGTACACTGTAAGTGTTTATGCTTTAGCATCCTTGCATGAGTGTGAGTGATTGCCATGAAAGCATGCTTGCCATGAGGCTATTTGCTTATATGATATAACTGCCTGAATGCCTATGGATGAAGGTTGGATTACTTGAATTGGAACAATTCATCAAAATTTGAGTTTTAAGCCCACTTGAGGTGGCAAAATCATGTTTTAAGCCCACTTGAGGGTGGCAAATCCACGACTTAGCCTACTTGCGAGTAGCACCTTCAAACCATTTTTAAACAAACAAACATGAGATGTTTTTGTTCCAACTTAGGTGATCTAGTCTATACTTGTATGCTGTGTGCATCACATAGTAATTCTAGGCTAATAAACCGGAATAGGAACGCATGTGTTTTCAAAAACAAGATATCATGTTAGTAAAGGCCGATCTTTGATCAGATGAGCGGGGGTGCTCATTGCATGACCTTCCCCTCTCGTACCCAAGTTCTCGAGCCGAGGCAACTTTTGTGATGACAGACACGTGGCCTTAGGCACGAGTCAAGGTTTCCTAAATTTCCAGAAACAAAAACATTTAGGTGACGACTTTGTATCTGGCAAAGCAGTCCATGTTTGGCACTTCTTTATAAAAATCAGTTTTCCAAAACGATTTGCCGGATTTGGACTCATTGGTGATTTATCGGTCTTGCATTGCACTTTGCAAGATCAGATTCAGAACCGTAACATTGAGTCTGAACTGTAGCAAGCCCAATGAACAAAACGGATTTCGCACCAATTTGTGCGCGGAGCCGGGACGTTTGGGCACCTTTTTGGAGATATTTTAGTGCCAACTGTGACAACTGGACGGCACAGAAGTCATCCTCTATACACGTGTATGGAAGGATGACTTAGAGCCTCAAGTGTGTTCAACAAGCTTCTTGCTTGATTTTCTATAAGAGGGAGGCCCTCCCTCCTGTAGACACCCCATTTTTGACCGACCTTAAGACTCAGACGTCATCGATTGAGCGCTCGGTGATTATGCATGTTGTGCTCGTTTCGAGTTTCCGGAGTTTTTGGCTGAGAGCCTTGTCTCTGGGCCTCTGAACTCTTTGTTCTTTGGCTCGGTTTGTGGACCGAACCTTGTTTTCTCTTCCCTAAAGGGAGGGAGAGGTCTTGTAGACCATCCTTTGGTGGTCATAGACCACTTTTCCCGTTTGGAGACTAGTTTCCGGTTTTTAGAGCCTTCGGCCGCGCACCTTGTCTCGGGACCGCTTAACATTCTCTGTTTGGCTTGGTTTTTGAACCATGCCTTGTTGCCTCTGCCTAGAGGGACACTGTGGTCCGGGAGACCACTTTTGTGGTCGCAGACCACTTTTGGTGCTCGTAGACTAGTTTTTGAGGCTTCCGGCTGCGCGCTTTGTCTCCTGAACTTTCGTCTTGCATCCTTTTTGGTTTGTTTTTGGTACAAACCTTGTTTTCCTTTTTTGGAAGGTGGTACAAGGGTGGGAGACCAGTTTTTCCCCTTGGAGACCACTTTCCTTCCTGCCAGCCAGTTTTCTGGTCAGATAACTGGTTTTCTTGGTCTTTGGACCACTTTTTCTGGTCGGTCACCACACCATTGGCTTGCTTTCAGTGTGTGGACTTCTCCTACCCATGGCTGACCAGTTTTCTTCTTGGGAGACCACTTGTGGTGGTCGTCCGACCACTTCAAGTAGCTGGCCGACCACTCCAAATGGTCGGCTTCTTTTCATCACCTTTTTGGAGATATTTTCATCCAGCTGTCATAGCTAGAAGGCACTAAAACCATCCTGAGGGATGGCCTTAGACCCTAAGCTTTTCCAACAAGCTTACACTTTTGTTCTCTATGTAAGAGAACCTCCTCTTCCCTCCTCTAGGTTTAGAATTTTGTGCTTGAGAGCTATAGATACACACTTGTCTCTATATTTCCTTGTTTGCTCTTGTTTTGTGCCTTAAAGTGCTTATTCTTCATACTATTGCACACAACACACACTAAAACACCATACTCTTGGAGCTGAGGTCCCTTCAAGTTGTCTTTGAAGTTTTTGGACTGGTTTTGGTCAGAAAAAGCTGTTGGAGTTGTGGTTTTGAAGGTGTTCATCAAGGGTGAGCTTCTAACCCTTAAATCCCTTGATTTTGCTTAAGCTTTTGGACCTATTTGCATGCTGATTTAAGCTTAACTTTCTATTGCAAAAAGTTCTGATTTTTCATGCTTAACATGTTTGTTTAAGGTCACTTTTGTATTGGGGGTGGTCCACCCCCTCTTAGGCCTTGTTTGGGCTTTGTTCTTGTGCCATCTTTTGAGCTATTGGGACCACCTTGTTTTGGCCCTCTCATAATTGAAACTTAGATGAATTTCAGTGGTGGAAATGGTGTTTTCAGGTCCCAAATAAGAGAGGGTCATCCCCTCTCCTTGTGTTTTGAATACTTGCTTTGAATGCCTCATGTTTGAGCATGATTGTTAAGCTTATGATGGCCATATCTTAGCATGTATTTGGGCTTATTTTGGCATGGCATACAACTATTTTGACTTGGTTTTGTCACCTCTTGCATGCTTTATACACTTGCAGTGTATTTCTCACAAACTAGTCTTGTATGCTTCATGAAGTGGCATGTCTTTCTAGCTCGTTTTGAGTCCATTTCAACATGTTCTTGGTGATGTTTTTCCATGTCATACCTCTGTTAAAGTTTGGTTTAGTTGGCCCTTGCATGCTCCTTGCACTTGTAGTGCATTTCCATGAACTAGCCTCATGTGTATTATGCTTTAACATGTCTTTCTAGCATGATTTTGGCTTAACTTCAAGAAGCTTTTGTCCATGTTTTAGCGTGCTTAAGCTCTGATTTGTGTTGTTTTGGTCATGCATGACTTGCTTTGTATAGCCATGGTTCAATCTAGCTTGTTAGCTTTATGTATTGAGTCCATTAGCATGCATTACTTGAACTATTTTCATGATTTGGCATCATGTGAAATGTGATTTCAGTCCATATAGTGTGGTCATACACTTGCATCTTTCACTTATTTCAATGCGTTTGAGGGTTTGCCCTTTATGCCTTAAGCATGAATCATTGTGTATGCCTTCATGCCTAAGCTTGAGAGCTATCATTTCAATGTGTTTTGGGGGTTATTTTACCATGATATAACTCTAATTTTTGTTGGCAAAGCCGTCTCATGCTTGGTCTTGATAGGTGTAGTGTAATCCACCTTATTCGCCTTGCATATTCCATGCCTTATGCGCTTCATGCTAGCTTATTTTGGCTTCCTTCTATGCATGTTTTAGACTCATTTTGACATGTTCTAGGACTGTTTTGGGTTGCCCTTGCCATATGCTTCATGTTTTGCATAGCTATAGTGTAAGTGCCTATGATAGTTTCAAGTTTTGAGCTTCATAGCATGCTTCATTTGCATCATTTACATGGTTTGGCATCATTTATCATGACATTTTAGAGCATATAGAACTGCCATGTTCCCACTTCATTCACTCTTTAAGTGCTTTTGAGTGTTATGCATTGTTGCCTTGTTTGTGGCCTAGCATGTATGCCATCTTGCCTAGGTCCTTGAGCCCTCATCTCAGCATGTTTTGGTCTTTGTTTAGACCTATTTGAGCTCTGTCCATGATTGCTTCAATCATTTGTGCCATGTATTGCATGCCCCTTGTGTAGTCCCTTTAATGGCTTTGTGCCTTAGGCCCTCTTCCATGTTTTACTTGTGTTGTTTGAATGATTTGGCATCATTTCACACTTGATTTCAGAGCCTTTAGTGTTGTCAAACTTTCATATTTATTGCTTCATCATCAAGCTTGAGAGTTGTGTTCTTAGGCCTACTTGATGGGCCATTGCATTGAGCATGCTTGTCTTTGCACTTCATGCCTTAGTTTCATCATTATGGCCACTGATTTGGGCATGACTGACGTCTGTCCATTTTCAATTTAAGTCCATTGAGAATTGTGTATGCCATGTTACATTGCATTGTGTATGCCATATTGTTTTCACTTTGTATGCCATATTGTTGTTTGCATGCTCATGTTATTTGCATGCTTGTGTTGCATTGCATTATGACTAGCATATTTGTCCCTTGCATGTTGTTTGCATGCTTGTCCCTTGCATGTTGCTTGCATGCTTGTTTTATTGTATTGCATGTTTACATGCTTGATGTTGCATAGCATTGTGTGTGCCATGTTATTTGTTGCATTTTGTTTGGAATAGGGGTTAGTCCAAACACGAGAAACGAGAGACGTTTCATACTTGAAGTGATGAAACGTGCATCAATTCTCGGTCGCCGACACTCTTGATCACACATGATAGAGTTAAAGGCATTTCTGTGTTTACTTGTGCATTCATTTCACATTAAATTGTGCAATTTGTGTAACGCACTCAAAATAATAACATTAAACCCATCCATATAGAGACATGCATTAATACACAAAAGATCCACATTCATCTATTCATCAGAGTATTTCATTATAAAAGTATTACATGTTTACAACAAAAGCAAATGCCCTACGGGCTTACAGCTTTCCAAGTTAACACTTGGTTACAAAAGAGAGTGCTGACTTAATTACCCAATAAGTCCTTGGCTTGAATCTATATGTAATATAATCAAGGGAGAATAAGGCAACAAAAGTATGTCTGCCTCTAGCCTCCCAAGCTATGTCCTCAGAGATGGCATGCTACTTGTACCTGAAAAAAAGATGTTCCTATATAGGGTGAGCCACAACCCAGTAGAAATATACTAAACCGACTATGAACAATGCCTAAAAGATTAGCAACTGATAGATGGTCAATACTTACACTTCCATTTACATCTTATTACAATTCCATGACAGCCAAGTCTATGTTACAATTCAGTTTCCATTTCTTATTCAACTTCGAGTTTGAAAACAAGGCTCAGTACTCTGGCCAAAACATTTGATGAGATTATAGTTCATCACTAGAACACTTTCGAAATTCACGGTGGATACACATTTTGGTGTTGTATCAATAACACATAAACTACTTCCATACTTCGCAAACGATGATGATATACATTTTAGTGCTATATCAAATCAAACAAACTTTTCAATAGATAAGCATATGAGCTATGTCACTACTACAACAGATAAGCATATGAGCTATATCAATACTTCAACAGATAAGCATATGAGCTATATCAATACTATAACAGATAAGCATATGAGTTGTATCAACATTCCAATAGATAAGCATATGAACTGTATCAACACTTCAACAAATAAGCATATGAGCTGTATCATCACTACAATGGGAGAGCATATGAGCTGCATCCCCGGGTCCATCCCCCATCTTCCCTTAACCATTAACCGGTTTAGAGTTACATCCCCTATCTTCCCCTAAACCGTGGAGTACATCCCCCATCTCCTTCCATACACAAGTAATGCATATAAACACAGAATCACATACGCAATCAATCAATACATAAAGTTAATGTATTCTATCATCTGTCTACACTTAATGCATATAAGCACATTGGCCACATGCACAATCAACCAACACATGAAGTTAATGTATTCTATCAACCGTCATACTCTATGACACATCCAATTGATTAGTTTTAGTTTGCCTGATCATCATGCATTGTCCACAACAGTCAACACTAAGCAGGAAAGAAATGCACAAGTGGATAATATATCAACATTTTAACTAGATAAGCAATAAAAGATTCGACTACGCTCTTTAGTCCCATACATTCCCAATTTCAACATTCTCAATTCAATTTCTCGTTTTCTTCAATTAAATATATGCATTAATTAATTAAACCAATTAGGAAAAATTACCATAATTCACAAAACAACCCTAAGGTTCCATTTCCATCAATTCCCCATCATTAATCTCTTTTCTCTATGCCTAACATGCATATAGGTCTATATATTTAAAACCCCAACTTTTGAAAAATTACACAAAGGCCCAAACTTTCTCAAAATTACCCAATAACCCCTAACATGTCAAAATACTAAAATTCAAAGACAAAGCTCATAAGATGGAGTAGGTTATCCCTACCTCGAATGATGGGGCTCAACGAAGGAGATGAAGAAACGGAAATGCTTCAAATCCCAAAATTTTCAGATTAAAAGATAGCCCTCGACGATCAACACAACTTTTGTAAAGGCCCAAGGTGAGAAAACAACTCCTACTAGATCAATCCTAAGAGAGAAGTTAGGGTTTTAGTCAGAGGAACTCTCAAAATACCTTTTTGGAAAAGTAAGAGAGAGAAAGGATGTTGAAAAGTGAACAAAAAGGTCGGATCTTGGCTTTATATAAAAGTCGCCCCGCTCGAGCGGCAAAATCCCCGCTTGAGCGTCACTCACAGATCCCCGCTCGAGCATCCAATCCCCCGCTCGAGCGGCAGATGCACGCTCCTAGAACTTATACAAACATGGTTCTCGCTCGAGCGTCAAACTCCCCGCTCGAGCGTCAGACACAAACTCCCACTCGAGCGCCCAATCCCTCGCTCGAGCGTCTATCACTGCAGACGAAATACTGGATGGGTGATTTCTCCCCTCGAGCGCAAACACCCCCGCTCAAGCGGACAAGCAACAACAGAGTCCCGCTCGAGCGTCAAAAGCGCCGCTCGAGCGGAGAGACCAAATACTGGGCAAGGATTTTACTTTTTTTAAAACACAACCAACTTATTCCCAACTTTCCCAACACAACCCAAAGCTCGAACACAAAGAGAAAGGGATAGAAAGAGGATAAGACAACAACACCCTTACGAAACCGAATCCGGATTACAGTTAAGCACGAAAGGGAAAACCGGGATCGCTATAACCTCCCCCCCTTAAAGAATTTCGTCCCCGAAATTAAGGATACGCCAAAACACAAGGCCAATTGATCACAGAGCATTCAACAACCAAGCCCTAAGGAAAGAAATTACTTTCAAAACAAACCTCCGACTCACTCTTACCAAGGAAGAGACTAACCAAGGGAACACATTCTAAACGACAACACCTTAGGTACGCAAGCCTCAACAAACCAAACCTCCCCGAAACAATTCGCCAATAACCGACTAGTGCTTCAAGCTAAGTCACTACTCAACAACACGACCAAAGCAAATCTTTAGAGTAGATAATAAGAGAACATTTTCTTGTTCATGAGGCATTTCTTAAAGATTGTTTAAATTTTCAACGTTAACGTTCCGGAATAAATCTTGCATTTTCCATACGAAAACTCAAAAGCTTTGTAAACATTTTTCACAAATACGGTGTTACCCAAAACGCAGAGTCACCCACAGTTTATTTGCCAAAAAGATTAATCTAGAATTCTTTAAAATCCTTGAATTAAATCAACTTTTCAACAACGCCCTCAGATGGCCCAAACACTGGGAAAAATTTATTTTCCACTTCTTTCCAAAACAGCACTATCCACAACCATCACTCACATAGTGATGTCACAACCGACACAGAATATAACATTTCTATAATGATAGTTAATAGAAATAACAACAATACTAACAACACATAAGGCATAAGAAAATCATGGTTTTGCAATTTCATCCCACCTCCCTTTACAAAAAAAAAAAATCATAAATACGGCTCAGGACCCGGCCAACAACCAAATGAGAGCACATCTCATCCCAACAATACCCCCCTTTAATACACAAATGATACACATTTTAGTGCTGTATCTATATCAAACCAAACATCATACATACATAATGTATAAAAAGCCAACCCTTCACAATGATCAATCAGTACACATATAAGATGTATTATTCCAACCGTCAGATTCAATGACAAAACATGTTCGATTAGTTTCAGTTTTTCCCTAATCAACATACAAAGTCTACAATAAACGAGACTAAATTGAAGGTGACTAATGCCAACCGAAAACCCGATACCAGCAAGTTGCCTAATCAACTCAATAAACTCTACACCCAGTAACCCACACACTAATGTGCCACTCAAACCACTAACCCCAAACACGGAGTTCCCTACACAAACCACAAATTTTGGAATCTCACCGGATCTCCTAAAATTGAACCGCATCAACGCTGCGTCTAAGGAAATCACCGTCCCCCACCATGACTATCTAGCAAGCCTGCTCACTTCCTTGACTGATGACCAACATGGTCAACCTCAATCACAACAACCCCAAACACGAAGGACCACTTTGACCAACACTATACTCATTACTCTAGAACACGAACTATTCTTCCTTCAAAGAATGCTACCGGCATCCACTCACAACCCCACACCCAACAATTGATAACCAATCACAATACGAACACTACCCCTATACAACTAATGGGGTCACCACAGACTCACTAACTAGCAAGGCCCAAAACACGAACCAACATACAGGTATCATTCCCACTAACTCGAGATACAAATCTCACATTCTCTCGAACATTCTCACATAACCTTGCCAATACCACACAACTCTCGCAACCATCACATCTAACCATCACATCAAATCTCCACATCTTACTTGCCACCCATCCCGAGAGTACCCTCCAGAGGCCCGGCCTCCGTGCTAAACCACTAGTCAAAACTACCGCTAGGCAACCACCATGAACCAACCCCGACACTGTCGCATGTCGCCGACTAGTCTTTCAAATATTCACCATCCTAACTAACCAGCAGAGTAAAGGTCCTCACCCTCCTCACTATTAATCCAAATCTCTACTCGCAAACACCACACCACTATGACTCCATCCACGGATCACACCCTAACTACGGGCTGTACACCCAATCAACCCTTACGATAGCATCTCCCGACCTAACCAGTGTTAAGGTACAAACCTATCACATTCGATCATAATAAAGGAGCCCAAAAACTTAGGAAATACCCATATACTACTACCCGAGATATAGCACCAACTGCTTACAATACATCACTCCCCGATGCCAACAACCATACCCTCATGTAGGGGCTAACACTCCCTCAATTGAAACAACCAACCAGTACATATGCCAATTCGGCAGCGTTACCTACCACGAAGGTACAAGTCTATTCCTAATAAGGTTATGCACTATGCCCTCACAAAGCACCATGTTAAATACATACTACACCTAGTATTACTCGCACACTTCACATCCCCTCGAGGAGTCCTCACGACAGTAGATCAACATCACTTTCACGCACATAAGGTCAAATAGATAACACTAATGAAATTTCGAACACCCAGTAAGTATAATTGTTCTCGCCTCCTTGTAATCCTGATTAAGATAAACATCTCTCAGTAATCCTTTCAAATTTGAAAGCATGGCTCATCAGCCCTCATTTCTCCCAAACCAAAATGCACGCATAATAAAAAAAACATTAATACCAAAAATTTTATGGTTTTACAGCAACTTATTACATTAATAAAACTTTAGAGCTACAACATGCTCCAATTCACCCACTCCAGGGAAATTAACAAACAAAGCATATATGTATATATATAGATAAACAAACAGTTTAGATGTTTCAACATTCCCAAAACACATTGGTTACACAACAGAACCCAATGATCACAAAACAATAATCCACTGATTACAAAACGGATTAGTCAAAACAAAACCATCCCATCGGTATTACTACCACTACCGTCCCTTCTTGGACCGCCAAAGTTGGTCATCCCTGAACATAAGATAACCTACGAGCTTACAAGCCACGGACAAGAACTACTGACGTGCCCCCTCTGTCCACACCTGGAACAACTACAAACTTCCCCAACTGGGGCTTGGGAACTCGACTCTACTGAGGCCCTCACAATCTGGCCTGCTAGTCCCCTAAAACGATACTATTCCTGCCCAGTCAAATGAAACTGAGCCTGGCTAGGTTGCGAAACCCCTAAAGAAGCTCCCGGCTGAGTACAGAAACGTCGAATATAACCCGGCTGATTACACACCCAACAAGTAGGCGGTGCCTGAGCACGAGACTGGTTCAGAATCTGGGCTGATGAAGACCCCAACATCTGCCTCCCCACTGAGCATTTGATCGGTCCAAAACCCGGTTGGTTAAATGATCCTGGTGGTACAACTACTGGTTGAGCTGCTAACCCTGCCCCCTTCCTCTGTGGGCAACCCGAAACCTCGTGGCCCAGTAGACCACATTTGAAACAAATGACACCCCTATGTTTATGTTCTCTCGAACCCAAATCCGACACTGGAAGGGTAGTTCTAGCCCGACCTCCCTGTTGCGGGTTTAAACCCCTCTGCCTCTTAAAAGGCCTACCAACACCCTGAGTCACGGGAGTTGCCGAGATGGCTCCCTCCCCACTCTGCCCCATTGCTAGCACCGCAACCTCTACATGGCAGCTACCTCAACAAGCACACTATATCTTTTAAGCCAAGACCCCGCTATCCTTACACGGATGTCGTCACACAGCTTACTCTCAAACTCGAAACAACACAAGTCCTCTGTCTCCACCAATTCTGGAGCAAACCTCGACAGATTAGCAAACCATCTTTCGAACCGCACCAAAGGTGTAGTACCTTGGCGTAACTCGACAAACTGTTTCCGCAACTCTTCCTGAGTGGAAGGAGGGAAATCGCAACTTCCTCGCCTAGGCATCTTAGTAAAAGTAACGGAGACACGTTAGCACACTCATACATGTGCCGAAGCTAAACACTCACGTCCTAATACATGGACAACTGCAATTCACTCCACGTAAGCACATAAACACATAGGCACTTACGAATTTTATTTCCGAATAATGATAGTCCCGAGGCGTTACTAGAGTTCCGATCAGAAACAGCATTGATCAAGTGCCTTTCCAACAGGACTCCCAGAAACCCAAGCATCCAATCAACACCCAAGAAACTACATTCCATAGCCAAATAATCACATAAACATGTTATCACATAAGTACATAACATTACGTCTAAGTCTCTAACAAGCGAGACAAACCCATTGTGATACTAATCACTTCCCACGTACCCAAAGTATTCGAACCGGGTACGCTCTGATACCAAGTTGTAATGCCCTCAAAATAATAACATTAAACCCATCCATATAGAGATATGCATTGATACATAAAAGATCCACATTCATCTATTCATCAGAATATTTCATTACAAAAGTATTACATGTTTACAACAAAAGCAAATGCCCTACGGGCTTACAGCTTTCCAAGTTAACACTTCGTTAGAAAAGAGAGTGCTGACTTAATTACCCAATAAGTCCTTGGCTTGAATCTATATGTAATACAATCAAGGATGAATAAGGCAACAAAAGTATGTCTGCCTCTAGCCTCCCAAACTATGTCCTCAGAGGTGGCATGCTACCTGTACCTGAAAAAAAGATGTTCCGATATAGGGTGAGCCACAGCCCAGTAGAAATATACTAAACCGACTATGAACAATGCCTAAAAGATTAGCAACTGATAGATGGTCAATACTTACACTTCCATTTACATCTTATTACAATTCCATGATAGCCAAGTCTATGTTACAATTCACTTTTCATTTCTTATTCAACTTTGAGTTTGAAAACAAGGCTCAGTACTCTGGCCAAAACATTTGATGAGATTATAGTTCATCACTAGAACACTTTCGAAATTCAAGGTGGATACACATTTTGGTGTTGTATCAATAACACATAAACTACTTCCATACTTCGCAAACGATGATGATATACATTTTAGTGCTATATCAAATCAAACAAACTTTTCAATAGATAAGCATATGAGCTATGTCACTACTACAACAGATAAGCATATGAGATATATCAATACTTCAACAGATAAGCATATGAGCTATATCAATACTATAACAGATAAGCATATGAGCTGTATCAACATTCCAATAGATAAGCATATGAGCTGTATCAACACTTCAACAGATAAGCATATGAGTTGTATCATCACTATAATGGGAGAGCATATGAGCGACATCCCCGGGTCCATCCCCCATCTTCCCTTAGCCATTAACCGGTTTAGAGGTACATCCCCCATCTTCCCCTAAACCGTGGAGTACATCCCCCATCTCCTCCCATACACAAGTAATGCATATAAACACAGAATCACATACGCAATCAATCAATACATAAAGTTAATGTATTCTATCATCTGTCTACACATAATGCATATAAACACATTGGCCATATGCACAATCAACCAACACATAAAGTTAATGTATTCTATCAACCGTCAAACTCTATGACACATCCAATTGATTAGTTTTAGTTTGCCTAATCATCATGCATTGTCTACAACAATCAACACTACCCTCCACCGGTAGCCCCAAGCAATTATTTCTAAGCAGGAAAGAAATGCACAAGTGGATAATTAATCAACATTTCAACTAGATAAGCAATAAAAGATTTGACTATGCTCTTTAGTCCCATACATTCCCAATTTCAACATTCTCAATTCAATTCCTCGTTTTCTTCAATTAAATATATGCATTAATTAATTAAACCAATTAGAGCAAATTACCATAATTCACAAAACAACCCTAAGGTTCCATTTCCATAATTCCCTAGCATTAATCTCATTTCTCTATGCCTAACATGCATATAGGTTTATATATTTAAAATCCCAACTTTTGAAAAATTACACAAAGGCCCAAACTTTCTCAAAATTACCCAATAACACCCAACATATCAAAATGCTAAAATTCGAAGACAAAACTCATAGGATGGAGTAGGTTATCCCTACCTCGAACGATGGGGCTCAACGAAGGAGATGAAGAAACGAAAATGCTCTAAATCCCGAAATTTTCAGATTAAAAGATAGCCCTCGACGATCAACACAACTTTTGTAAAGGCCCAAGGTGAGAAAATAACTCCTACTAGATCAATCCTAAGAGAGAAGTTAGGGTTTTAGTGAGAGGAACTCTCAAAATACGTTTTTGGAAAAGTAAGAGAGAGAAAGGATGTTGAAAAGTGAACAAAAAGGTCGGATCTCGGCTTTATATAAAAGTCGCCCCGCTCGAGCGGCAAAATCCCCGCTCGAGCGTCACTCACAGATCCCCGCTCAAGCATCCAATCCCCCGCTCGAGCGGCAGATGCACGCTCCCAGAACTTATACGGACATGGTTCCCGCTCAAGCGTCAAACTCCCCACTCGAGCGTCAGACACAAACTCCCGCTCGAGCGGCCAATCCCCCACTCGAGCGTCTATCACTGCAGACGAAATACTGGATGGGTGATTTCTCCGCTCGAGCGCCAACACCCCCGCTCGAGCGGACAAGCAATAACAGAGTCCCGCTCGAGCGTCAAAAGCGCCGCTCAAGCGGAGAGACCAAATACTGGGCAAGGATTTTACTTTTTTTAAAACACAACCAACTTATTCCCAACTTGCCCAACACAACCCAAAGCTCGAACACAAAGAGAAAGGGATAGAAAGAGGATAAGACAACAGCACCCTTACGAAACCGAATCCGGATTACAGTTAAGCACGAAAGGGAAAATCGGGATCGCTATTACTTGGCTTCTCGGCCATCATGCATCGAGATGCACGATTAGTGGCCCAATGGTCGAGAGCCACACTCCCTTGAGCTTATGAAATGATAGGGAGGGTGGTTGTGCACACATATCTTGCAAATACATTTTCATGCCCTTTCTTGCTCTATGTTGCAGCAAACTGGAGTCTGGCAGCAACAACTGGTCGGCCGGCCAGAAAAACTAGCTGGCCGACCACTTTTTCTGGTTTTCAGCAATGGAAAGTGGTCGGCAAGTGGCCTCCCTCATCAGCAACTGATCAGCCATCCTCCCACAGGTTCCCATGGTGGAGTTGAAGCTTTGTGGAGCTTAGTACAATGTTTTGAGGACAGTTGCAAACAGAGGCAAGTTGGGGCATCGCATTGGATTTCCGAACGAGGCAACCGGACATGCATGCACTCTTCATCTCGAGAACCTCCTATTTTACTGCTTTACTTAGCTAATTTGCTTAGCTAGTTTGTGCTTTGGTTTTGTACCTACGTAGTTAACGCATTTAGCTGCTTATTTATGTTGTAATAGCTTAATTAGTTGACTAGGACTAGTTAATTAGTTGGCTTGTAATAATTAGTTTAATTAGCTTAGATTAGCTAGTTAGCTTTTTATTCGGACCCTCCTACGAGAGGGCGTACTGTTGTAATAAGCATGCGTGTGTGTGATGCATGTCTTCCAACCCCCATTTCATTCTCCTTTTTACTTAACCGCTTACGATGGTTAGTTTTAGGGCATATTTCGATTAGCATCCTTATGTTTTGCATGCGTGCATCCATTCATCTATCTTGCATGCACCGGGTTCGGCACATCATACTAACTGCATTGTATTTCAGTTTCAATTTGAATACATGTACCAAGTTACATTTCACATGACATCTTAGAATAGCCGAGCCTATCTTAGTTGCATTTTTGCATGTGTTGCATTAGCCATCTTAACATGAACTAGTATCATGCATGATTTCTAAGTAGTTCTTTGTTTTGGCTCGGAGTACACTATGAGTGTTTACGCTTTAGCATACTGCATGTGTGTTAGTATTGCCATGAAAGCATGCTTGCCATGAGGCTAACTGCTTATTTGATATAATTGCCTAAATGCCTGTGGGTGAAGGTTGGATTGCTTGAATTGAAACAATTCATTGAAATCCGCATCTTAGCCTACTTGCGAGTAGCAAACTTTAAATCATTTTCACGAACGAACATGCAATGTTTTGTTCCAACTTAGGCAATCTAGTCTATACTTGTATGCTGTGCGCATCACATAGTAATTCTAGGTTAATAACCGGACTAAGAACACATGTGTTTTCAAAAACAACATATCATGTTAGTAAAGGTCGATCTTTTGATCAGGCGAGCGGGGGTGCTCATTGCATGACCTTCTCCTCTCGTACCCAAGTTCCCGAGCTAAGGCAACTTTGGTGATGACAGACACGTGGCCTTAGGCACAAGTCAGGGTTTCCTAAATTCCCCCCAAAATAAAATATTTAGGTGGCAACTCTGTATCTGGCAAAGCAGTCCATGTTTGGCACTTCTTTATAAAATCATTTTTCCAAAACGATTTGCCGAATTTAGACTCTTTGGTGATTCATCGGTCTCGCATTGCACTTTGTGGGATTAGATTCAGAACCGTGACATTGAGTCCGAACTATAGTAGTTAAGAACAAAATGACTTCGCACGCGGAGCTCGGAGTGTTCTCGGGGCCGTCTACACCTCCCTTCTCCAGGTTTAGAAACAAAGTGGTTGAGAGTTACACATACATCTTTATATCTATCTTGCATCTTCTCTTCACATTTGTGCTTGAAAGTGCATTTTCATCACACTTTTTCACACAAACACATAGTGAAACACCATACTTTTGTTGTTGAGGCATCTTGACGTTGTTTTTGGTGATTTTGGACTGGTTTTAATCAAAAAAAACTGCTGGAGTTGTTGTTCTAAAGTTGTTCTGCAAGGGTGAGCTTCTAGCCTTTTAAACCCTTTGTTTTGATTAAGCTTTTGGACCTCTTTGCATGCTTATTTTGGATTGACTTTCTACTACAAAAAGTTCTGATTTTGCATGCTTGTAATGTTTGTTTAAGGTCTCTTTTGTGTTAGGGGTGGTCTACCTCCTCTTGTGCTTTGTTTGGCTTTGTTTTACACCATCACTTTAGGCCCTTGAGATCACTTTCTCTTGGCCTTTTGACCACTGAAATCCAGTGGATTTTCAGTGGTAAAACTTGTGTTTTGAGGTCTTAAATAGGAGAGGGTCATCCCCTCACCTTGTTTCTTGTATCCTTGTTTTACTTGCCTGAGCTTGTTTGTTAAGCTTGTGTTGGCTTATTCTCAACTTGTTTTTGGCGTTATTTTGACATGGCATACCACTGTTTTGACTTTGTTTTGTCACCACTTGCATGCTATTTACACTTGTAGTGTAATCCTTACAAACTAGCTTTGTGTGCTTCATGAAATAGCATGTCTTTCTAGCATGTTTTGAGTCCATCTCAGTGGGTTTTTGGTGTTGTTTTAACATGCCTTAGATCTATTTTAGCTTGGTTGAGTCACTACTTGCATGCATTCCACACTTGTAGTGCAATCCCCCTTTCTAGCCTGACATGCACCTTGCTTTTAGACCATCATTCTAACATGTTTTGGATTAACTCCAAGAAGCTTTTGGCCATGTTTTACCATGCTTAAGGTCTAATTTGTGTTGTTTTGGTAATGCATGCCATGCTTTGTTTAGCCATAGTGCATTCTAACTTACTAGCTTTGAGTTTCCAAGCCACTAGCATGCACTACTTGGGTTATTTACATGATTTGGCATCATTTGCTATGTGATTTTAGAGCATGTTTCATTGCCATCCATTCACATCTTTCGTTCTTTCAATGCATTGGAGAGTTTATGCTTTATGCCCTAAACATGAGTCATTATGTATGCCATCATGCCTAAGCTTGCGAGCTATCATTTCAGTGTGTATTTGGGGTTATTTTGCCATGATATAACTCTGATTTTTGTTGCCAAAGCCATGTCATGCTTGGTCTTAGTAGGTGTAGTGTAATCCTCCCTTTTGGCCTTGCATATTTCATGCTTCATGCTTACCATGCTAGATTATTTTGGCTTCCTTCCATACATGTTTTAGCCTTGATTTAGCATGCTCTAGGACTTTTTTGGTTGCATTGGCCATATGCATCATGTATTGCATAGCTATAGTGCAATTGGCCTTGCTAGCTTTGAGTTTGGGGCACCATAGTATGCTTCATTTGTGACATATACATGATTTGACATCATTCATCATGATATTTCAGAGCATGTAGTATTGCCATGTTCCCATTTCTTTCACTCTTTGAGTGTCTCTAAGGGTTGTGCATTGTTGCCTTGTTTGTGGCCTAGTGTGCATGCATGCATGCCTAGGCATTTGAGCCCCCATCTCCGCATGTTTTGGTCCTTGTTTTGACCTATTTGAGCTCTATCCATGGTCGGTTCATGCATTTATGCCATGTATTGCATGTCCCTTGTATAGTCCCCTTCACTAGCTTTAATGCTTAAGGACCCTAGCATGCTATGTTTACTTTGCTTGAGTGATTTGGCATCATTTCATCCCTAATTTCAATGGTTATAGTGTTGTTACATTTCCACATTTGTCATTCCTTGAGCGTTCTTGAGAGTTGTACTCTTTTGCCTAGTTGGTAGGCCAATGCATGTGCATGCATGTCTTGCCTTTTGGTGCCTTAGTTTTGGTGTTATGGCCACTGATTTGGGCATGATTGAGGTCTGTCCATTTTTTTAGTTTAAGTCCATTGAGCATGTTGTTCAAATGTTGTTACATTGCATCATGTTTGCATGCTTGAGTTGCATTGTGTTTTGCATGCTTGTTCTTTGCATTGTTGATGCATACTTATGTTGCATTTCATTATGCTTGCATTGTTGTGTGCTTTGTGTTGAAATGCTTAGGTTGCCTTGCATTGTGTATGCATGTCATTAGCATTGATAGGCTGCTCATGTTGCATTGCATCGTGTATGCATGCATTACATTGTGTTTACCATGTTTGAATTGCATTACATGTTTGCATGCTTGAGTTGCATTGCATTTGTTTGGGTTACGTGTTAATCCGAACATGGGAAATGAGGGACGTTTCATACTTGAAGTGATGAAACGTGCCTCATTTCTCGGTCGCCGACGCTCTTGATCATGCATGATAGAGTTTAAGGCACTTATGTGTTATGTGTGCATTCATTTCCCATTGATTCGTGCAATCTTGGCTTCTCGGCCATCGTGCATCGAGATGCGTGATTGGTGGTCCGAGGGTCGAGAACCACACTCCCTTGAGCTCATGAAATGATAGGGAGGGTTGTGCACACATATGTTACAAATACATTGCCATGCCCCTTCTTGATCTCTGTTGCAGCAAATTAGAGTTTGGCAGCAATAACTAGTCGGCCACCAACCAGTAAAAGTGGCTGGCCGACCATTTTTTGTGGTCTGTAGCAACTTTTGGTGGTCGGCAAGTGGTCTACCACATGAACAACTGGTCGGCCACCCTCCTGAGGGTCCCCAAGGTGAGTTAGAAGCTATCTGGAGCTTGGAGCAAGGTTCTGAGAACAATTGCAAACAGAGGCGAGTTGGGGCATTGGGACGGATTTCCAAACTAGGCGACCAAGCATGCATGCACTCCTCATCCCGTGGATCTCTTTTTACTGCTTTCCTTAGCTAGTTTATCCTTTAGTTCTGTACTTAAATAGTTAATGAGTTTAGCTATTCATTTGTGTTTAATTAGCTAGTGTAGTTAGCTAATGAATTTGTTTTATAATAATTAGTTAACTAGGATTAGTTAATTAGTTTACTTGTAATAATTAGTTTAATTAGCTTAGAGTCACTAGTTAGCTTATTATTCGGACCCTCCATTGATAGGGCACAACTATTGTAATAAGTGTGCGTGTGTGTGATGCATGTCTTCCAACCCCCATTTCTTTCTCCCTTCTACTTATCAGCTTTAGATGGTTAGTTTAGGGTCATTTTCAATTAGCATACTTATGTTTGCATGTTTGCATCATTCATCTGTCTTGCATGCACCGGGCTCGGCGCATCATACAAACTGCATTGTATTTCAATACCAATTTGAATACATGTTATCCAGTGTTGCATTTCACATGCCATCTTAGAAGAGCCGAGCCTATCTTAGTTGCATTTTTGCAGGTGTTGCATTAGGAATTCTTGACATAGCTAGGAGCATGCATTGTTTTCTAACTAGTTTTCTGTTTTAGCTTGGAGTACACTGTGAGTGTTTATGCTTTAGCATCCCTGCATGAGATGTGTATGTTGCCATGATAGCATTCTCGCCATGAGGCTATGTGCTTATGTGTTTAACTGCTTTTATGCCTGTGGATGAAGGCTTCATTGCTTGAATTGGAACAATTCATCAAAATACGAGTTTTAAGCCCACTTGAGAGTGGCAAAATCATGTTTTCTAAGCCCACTTGAGGGTGGCAAATCCACGACTTAGCCTACTTATGAGTAGCACCTTCAAACCATTTTAAAACAAACAAACATGAGATGTTTTTGTTCTAATTTACGTGATCTAGTCTATACTTGTATGTTGTGCGCATCACATAGTAATTCTAGGCTAATAAACCAAAATAAGAACGCATGTGTTTTCAAAAACAAGATATCATGTTAGTAAAGGCCGATCTTTGATCGGGCGAGCGGGGGTGCTCATTGCATGACCTTCCCCTCTCGTACCCAAGTTCCCGAGCCAAGGCAACTTTGGTGATGACGGACACGTGACCTTAGGCATGAGTCAGGGTTTCCTAAATTTCCCAAAATAAAATATTTAGGTAGCGACTCTAAAATCTGGTAAAGCAGTCCATGTTTGGCGCTTTTTGATTAAAATCGATTTTCCAAAACGATTTACCAGATTTGGACTCTTTGGTGATTTATCAGTCTTACATTGCACTTTGTGAGATTAGATTCAGAATCGTGACATGAGTCCAAACTGTAGTAGCTAAGAACCACGATTCGCGCCCTCGCGTGTGGAGCGGAGTTCGGGCGATCTACAGATGCAAGCATGATGCGCAGAATGAGTATATGCAGAAGTCAGATACAGTGTGTGAATACAATATGTGAGTGCAGTATGTCAGATGCAGTATATCAGTGTAGTTTGGGAAGTTTCCAGTTGAAATGTCAGTGTTAGTATGTCAGTGGAAATTTGATGCCTGGAATACAAACTGAAGAACTTACCAGAATACCATAGAGGCTGAGCAGCGCCTCTCTCCTCTGTACCATCCCTATCAAGGAGGCTATTGTAGACGCGCCCGTGGGCCTCACGCTACAGTTCGGACTCTCGATTTGTGTCACGGTTCTTAATCTTGAACCAAAGAGTCCAAATCTGGCAAATCGTTTTGAGAAATAGATTTTTTTGAAAAGAAGTGCCAAACATGGACTGCTTTGCCAGATACAGAGTCGCCACCTAAATATTTTTTATGGGAGAATTTAGGAAACCCTGACTCGGTGCCGAAGGCCACATGTCCGTCATCACCGGAGTTGTCTCGGCTCGGGAGCTTGGGTACGATCGGGGAAGGTCAGCTATGAGCACCCCCTTTCGCCCGGTCCGAAGACCGGCCTCTACTAACCGTGATATCCAATTTTGAAAACGTTATGCGTTCTTAAACCGGTTATTAGCCTAGAATTAATATGTTGTGCGCGCAGCAAACAAGTATAGACCAAATCACCCAAACTGGAACAAAACATTTCATGTTTGTTTTGAAAATGGTTTGCTACTCGCAAGTAGGCTAAAATGCAGATTTTGCCACCTTCAAGTGGGCTTTTAGAAAAGATGATTTTGCCACTATCTAGTGGGCTTAAAACTCACAGTTTTAATGCATTATTCCAATTTAGGTAATTCAACCTCCATCCACATGCATTCAAGCAGTTATATCACATAAGCAGCTAGCCTCATGGTGATCATACTGTCATGTTAACATTCACACGCATGCGAGATGCTAAAGCATAAATACTTACATCGTACTCCGTGCCAAAATAGTAAACTAGTTAGCAAACATGCATGTCCTAGTTCATGTTAAAAAAATGGCTAATGCATCACATGCAAAAATGCAATCTAGGCAGGCTCGGCTAACCTAAGCATGGCATATGAAATGCGATCAACTATCACATAGTCAATTTTTGAATTGAAGTACGAATGCAGTTAGCGTGATGTACCGAGCCTAATGCATGCAGTACAAATGCATGGATGCACGCATGCATAGCATAAGGTATGCTAAAATAAATGTGCCCTAATCTACCATCATAAGCAGGTAAATAAAAGGGAGAAAGAAGTGGGGGTTGGAAGACATACACACACGCACCCACACTTATTACAAGTTTGCCCTCGCTCGGAGGGACCGAATAAATATTACAAATTAATTAACTACGCAAGCTAATTAAATGTTACAAATTGCCTAATTTAATTAACAAATTAAAATAGACTAAGAAAAGCAGTAAATGCCTCGGGAAACACGCCGCCATGCATAGGCTGCCTCAGTTTTCCTTCCTTCACTCCTCTGGAGGCTGTCAAAACCTCAGGACTGCATCCTTGGACAGAGGGGATCACCACCGGCTAGATGAAATTTCCACCGGCAGTGTTGTATGATCATCGGCACCAAATGAAGTTGTCGGCAGAGAAGTTGTTGCCGGCCGGCACCTTACACTACCGGTCGGCAGAGTATTCCTGCAGAACCTGCAACCCACAGCAACAGAGGACAAGGCAAAGCATGGCAGCACATTTCAAGGCATATATGCACCAACCATGTCTCTTATCATTGTAATGACTCAAAGGGACATGTGCCTCGGTTCTCGGACCACCAATCACGCATTTCCATGCATGATGGCCCAAAGAACCAAGTATGCAACTTTGATTTCAAATGCATGCAAACCAAATCAAACCAAACAAGGCCCAATTTCTATCATCAAGTCAAGGAACAAGGCATGCATGTAAGATGCAATGCAACCTAAGCATGCAAGCTAAGGATGCAACATGGCATGGTGACAAGCTTATGCAAGCATACAAGCATACATATGGCAATGTAAACTAATGCTAAGGTGGTCTTATACATGAATTAGGCAGCTCAAATAAGGCCTAAAACAGTGGCCATAATGCTAAGTGCATGGAGGCAAATGACATGCAAACATGCATAGATACATGGTCCAAGACTTAAGCGTAATGAAGCAACTTTTCGACGCATTTGAAAGGCACAAACATGGACAATTTTCATGCAAATTTCAGAGGCGATAGGTGATGCAAAACAGCCCCGAAACATAACGAAACAACACTCAACGCATGGAATGAATCCCGAAATGCAAAATTAGGCACATGAAATGGCTTACAGCTATACAAAGCATGCATAATATGGACATGGAGCATGAAGACAGAAGCAAGACAGCTCTGAGACAAGCATTTTTACAGTTTATGACATGGCCAAACAGCAAGCAAAGATAGGGCTAAAATGGCATGCAAAAATGGCCCTAAACATGCGATTATGAAGCAACTCACAGCTGCTAACTCCAAATAGGTTAGGGCCCTTCAACAACATTGAAGAGGGACCCAAAATATGCACATTTACAGAACTGTAAAAGCCCCAAAAACAAACATGGGTAGGGCTAAGCTCTTATGCAAGAAATGGGCCAAAAGGTGGCCAAAGAAGCAAGTATGCAAAACATTCATAAAACAGCCAAAGACCCTTAATAAAACATGACAAGGGGGTCAAAATATGGCTGTTTTTAGTTCGGACCAAAGTCCAAAAACGGCAACATCAGGGGCTGCCAAGGCATGCAAAAATGGGGACCAAAGAGAGGATATAAAGGCAAGTATAACATGGAGGTCCCAAACAGTGTTGAGCCCTTCTTCAATGTTGAAGAAGGGCTCAAAATAAGCCTATCTACAGTTTACTACATGCCCAAAAACAGATTACACATAGGCCAAAAATAACATGCAAGATTAGGGCCTAAAGGAGAGATAAAGAAGGAAGTGCTAGCTACTATCCTCAAACAGCAAGAGGTCCTCAATCAAACATGAAGAGGACCTCAAAATATGATGATTTGAAGTTTGGGTCGGAGCCCAAAGATGTAACCACAAGGGGCTAAGATATAGGCCAAGAAAATGCACAAAAGAGGGAAAGTGGGACTCACCCTTGTAGAACCAATCTTTAGCAACCTTTGGACTGAGTTTGGGAGCTTTTAACCTCTGGAGGACAGCCTCAAGCTGCTGGAATGGGCGTTGGATGCCTTGTGCTATGAGTTGATGAAGAAATGGCCCAAGAACAAAGGTGTTTGATGGTTGAATGAGAGAGAGATGGAGAGAGATGGAGGTTTGTATGTATGTATATCAGATACATGTGATATATCTCTGGTTTTTCTTGCCTCAAAACTCTAACCTAAACAAAGGAGGAGGAGAGGTGCTTATATAAGCAATGCTAAGCTTCTAAGACAAGCTTCAAAGGGGCCAAGGGGTTCAAGGGGGGGTGCAAGGCTTCTAGAGGAAGCTAAAACAGCTGGCCAAGCTTCTTGAGCTTGGCCAAAAGGTTTAAGCTTCTAGAAGGTTAAGGTGTTCAAAGGCTCACAAGGTGCAAAACAAACACACATGCACGTGGGGGATCGATTCTGTGCATTCCAGCTGGCACAGCTGGAATCCACTCAATCTGCAGAATGCTCCGGAAGGTCGTCGGCTAGCAAAAATTGCCGGTCAGCAAAATAAAGTGCCGGTCGGCACAATAAATTTCCGGCCGGATAAATATAGTGCCGGTGGATGGCCGGTAAGGTCAAAAAACTGCCGATTGGTGTCCAAATTGAAGCCCCGGAAGTTAGCTTTCCAATGGCGCAAACCTTGCATCAAAATTCCTCCTGTGCAAAAAGTTATGCCCTTTTCCGTGAAGCCGCGCAGATTCGATCCAACCGGGATGATGCCCGACTTCAACTGATCATATCTCGCCCACCCGGACTTGTCTCTAGGAGATTCTTGAGTGCAAAGTGAAGCCCCGGAAGTAAGCTTTCCGATGGTGGTGGCCCCATAGCTAAAATCCAAGTGTACAGATAGATAAGCCCGATTCAGCGAGGGCTGCTCAACTCGCTTCTACCCGGATTCATGCCGAACCTTTCCCAAACTAGTTTTCTCCTCTCCTTTCCTCTCTTCTTCAACTCCAATCCCCTAAACAAAGTGTTTTGAAGGATTTGCCTCTCTTCTAGCCGAAGAAACTGATTCTTTGCCCTGCACATCTCTCAACACCGAGCAAACCATCAGTAGTGCCCAAGTCTTAAGGGCGGTCAAAAATGGGGTGTCTACAGTTGCCCCTCTTTGACAGAACTCGAAAGTCATAACAATGACGGGAGTGAATGTCAAAGCCCAAAGACGACCCATTTTTGACAAGGCTGAAGACTTGGACAAACAAACAAAATACCGATAAATAAATGGTTGTGCCCACAGGCTGACTACGTATCCCTTTGCAAGGAATCAAACCAACGTAGTTCAGGGGCATGATGCAAATGATATCCAGGAAAACTTTGATAATTGGACTTATACGCCACGCGAAGCCAGTTTTGAAAGTTGGACTTATACGCTACGCGAAGCCGGTTTTGAAAGTTGGACTTATACGCTACGCGAAGCCGGTTTTGAAAGTTGGACTTATACGCTACGCGAGGCCGATTTTGAAAGTTGGACTTATACGCTACGCGAAGCCGATTTTGAAAGTTGGACTTATACGCTACGCGAAGCCGATTTCGAAAGTTGGACTTATACGCTACGCGAGGCCGATTTCGAAAGTTGGACTTATACGCTACGCGAAGCCGATTTTGAAAGTTGGACTTATACGCTACGCGAAGCCGATTTTGAAAGTTGGACTTATACGCTACGCGAAGCCGATTTCGAAAGTTGGACTTATACGCTACGCGAAGCCGGTTATCACTCATGATCATGTAAAGAGAGCTGTAATGAAGCAATTATGTGAAATAAATGCAACATTTTAAGCGAATGCTAGGCAAGCAAGTAAGCTCGAGCCAAACTACACCTCGTGCAGAAAGGATGTAAGAGAATTATGCAATTCTCACGAACATGTGCGTTAGATACACAAAAGTGAACGAAGTGTGATAGATACACTAAGTGGACAAACATGCGTGATAGATACACAAAAGTGAAGAGAGTGTGATGGACATGCTTACACGAATAAAGTGTGATTGATACGCTAAGCAAAGCAAAGTGTGATGGATACACAAAGCGAAACAAGTGTGATGGATACACCGAGCAAATATGTGATAGATACATTAAGCAACCATGTATGGTGGATGCACAAAGGGAGCGTGTGATGGATACACAAAGTGAACGTGTGATAGATACACAAAGTGAGCATAGTGTGATAGATACATAAAAGGTGAAGCGAGTGTGATGGATACACTATATGAAGCAAAGTGTAAGCGTGTGATAGATACACAAAAGGTGTGCACAAAGTGTGATAGATGCACTAAGTAAACAAGTGTGATGGATACACAAAAGGTGAACACAAAGTGTGATAGACGCACCTAGTGAACAAGTATGATAGATACACAAAGTGAGAGTGTGTGATTGATACACAAAGCGAACGTGTGTGATTGATACACAAAGCGAGCATGTGATAGATACACTATATGAAGCAACATGTGATACATACAGTAGTTGAGCGTGTGATAGATACACTAAGCGAGTATGGTGAGCATAGTGGGATAGATACACAAAGTGTGATAGATGCACTAAGTGAACAAGGTATGATAGATATACTAAAGGTGAACACAAAGTGTGATAGATGCACTAAGTGAACAAAGTATGATAGATATACTGAAAGCGAACACGAAGTGTGATAGATGCACTTAGTGAGCAAGTATGATAGATATATTGAAAGCGAACACGAAGTGTGATAGATGCACTTGGTGAGTAAGTATGATAGATATACTAAAAGGGAACACAAAGTGTGATAGATGCACTATGTGAACAGAGTGTGATTGATACACTAAAAGCGAACACAAAGTGTGATAGATGCACAGTGTGAACAAAGTATGATTGATATACTAAAAATGAACACAAAGTGTGATAGATGCACTATGTGAACAAAGTGTGATTGATACACTAAAAGTGAACACAAAGTGTGATAGATACACAGTGTGAACGAAGTATGATGGATATACTGAAAATGAACACAAAGTGTGATAGATGCACTATGTGAACAGAGTGTGATTGATACACTAAAAGTGAACACGAAGTGTGATAGATGCACTTAGTGAACAGAGTGTGATTGATACACTAAAGGTGAACACGAAGTGTGATAGATGCACTCAGTGAACAAGTATGATTGATATACTAAAGGTGAACACAAAGTGTGATAGATGCACTTAGTGAACAAGTATGATTGATATACTAAATCAATGAAGTGTGATACAGAAAACGAGAATGTGTGTGATAGATACACAAAATGAAAAAAAGTGTGATTGATACACTAAGTGAAGAGGGTGTAACTGAAGCGTGATTGATACACTAAGTAGATTAGAGTGTAATTGAAATTAGAGTGTGATTGATACACTAAGTGAATGAAGTGTGATTGATACACTAAGTGAAGAGAGTGTGATTGATATACTAAAGTGAGTGTGTGTGATTGATACACGAAAGTGAATGACCTTAAAACGGAACTTCTTCGAACGAACCGTGCATACAATATCGTGCATGACTGAGGAAGAAACTTGATAGGTATAATGCATTACAATGCAAGTGAAGTGGGTGCATAACAATGTAAGTGGAAGAGTGTATAACCTTGAAGCAGGATTGATCTTGCGCCTGAGGTAGAGGTACACTCATATTTCGGAGCATTAACAAGGCCCTGAAGAGGTACGTCCGGAGTACAATCACGGAATTTTCTGAAGTTGACACAAACTCAGATACTTCGATTTTCGCCCTTTTGCTTTTGCTTTGCAGTCTGGAACTATCATAGCTTCAGATAGGTCCTGGTTTCACCGTTCACACTTATCGGGGGTGGACCCTGCAGTTTTATGGAAAAAAGAATCTTGTTTTGCACAAACGTGAAGGATGGCACAGCACTCTGAGCACAAAACGATTTATTTTTGAAATTGAGATATGAGTTTTCGACCAGGTATTGAGCCTACAACTGAACACAGCGAGAAAGACTCAACAACGGAAAACAAAAGGTAAACAACCTAAACACGTCGAGACACGCTCGGAACGACTCAAAGCAAGAATCGAGACAAACAAAACAAAAGACACGACACACAGACGTGCACAGGGAGCTTGTTTCACCGGGTATTATTCCCACCCTTTCTTATTTGTGATTCTCACATCACTCAGCTCTCAAGCTCGGTTTTTCTCTCAAAACCCTTTTCTCGCTTTTTCTCTCAGCGCACATCTCTCTATTCTTCAATCTCTCATTTTCCAATCCCTCCCCTGGGTGGTTGATGGATAAGCTGGAAATTGTGGGCTCTTGCCGTTGGTATTCTACCAGATTCTTGTTCACAACAGTAAGTTTCTCCCATAGAGGGGTTGTGCTACAACTGGGTGTGTAGCAAATCTGCAGCTAACATTGGTTGATGATGCCCTGCTGGGAAGTTCGGACATGATCAGATCTATCCAGATGAGGGAATGGAATATCTCGCCCCATTCCAGTTCGTGCTTCGCACTTGTCTTGATACCTCGTTGCTTGGAGGATGAGAGAGCTTTCAGCCCTTTGTTGTTGACTTCAGTTGTGCCATTTCTGGCAAGTAGAGTGCCCTTTGTGGCAAATGCATTGACAACAGGGAAAAGACAGGAAGCCTGACTCAACTGTGCCCCTAGTTCATTATTTTGACCATTTTTTGTTTTGGTTTTCTACTAAAACAATTTTGACCAACATGAGAGTTAGATTAACACACTTGTTCGATTTTTGATTTGAAATCATGCAAGTCATGCTATGAGCACTGAAAATTTTCCTTTTTTGGGTCCAAGAAATGGTCCAGTTTTTGGAAAAGATGGAACAATTTTCGAGAAAATTAGTCAACCTCAGTAAAAATTCTCAAAAACTATTTTTGCAAACAGCCAATGCTTAACAAGCACGGAACCCACTCTTGAGACGCACAACCTCGGATTTGGAGGAAAATTGCCCCCTTGCTTGAAGAGAGCTACATGGCAACTGAAAGTTGCCCCTTGTTTGAACGGCACCGCAGCGCATTGAATGGCAACGGAAAGTTGCCCCTTGTTTGAATGACACCGCAGTGCATTGAATGGCAATGGAAAGTTGCCCCTTGTCTGAATGGCACCGTAGTGTATTGTAATCAGTCCTCAGAGCGATGATCGCAACCGAACTCCCGGATACAGAAAAGACAAAGATGACTAGAACCATCACATGGACACAGTTGAATTTGAAGTGTTTTAGGGCTGGACTTCAGAATGAAGTTGCCTACGTATCCCAAAGATGGGAATCAAGCCTTACGTAGTTCGGGGTTAAGGTACACTCGGGTATTTAACCTCTCCTTTTTAGGCTCTAACTTTTGCCAAGGCGCCCGATGCGGGTTTTCGACCTTGCGAGCTTTGTTTTTCTTTTCTTTTCAATTCTTTTCATTTCTTTTCTTTTCATTTCTTTTCATTTCATTTCTTTTTTTTTTATTTTCTTTCTTTTGTTCTTTTCTTTGCATTTTTTCTTTTTTGTATTTTTCTTTTGCTCTAACTTTTGCCTGGGTCGCCCTTCCGAGTTTTCGGCCCAGCGAGCCTCTCAAAGGGTAAAAGCGTAGTTTGGTCCATGCCAAATGGTTGTAGGATTTTGAAGCCATCCGTATCCAGGAGAGTGGCTGTTGATTTGCAAGAGGACTCATCTTCGGCTCTTCGAGCACGTCTGACATCTTTGCCCCTAGTTTGAAGGGTACTTCTGTTCTAGCTTTGCAAGCTTCTTCTGATAAGGTCTAATCTTCTTGATCTGAATTTCTTGCCTCTTGTCCGAGGGCTGCTTCGAATCTGGCCACACAGGCCTCATATGGCGGTTGACCATTGAACATTCTGAATTTAAGCCCGAGGTTTGAAAACAAATGGACAGAATCTTGAGGCTGAGAGCGATCCTCGGCTGCACAATCTCAAGAGCAATTCCACACAAGTCTTCACAAGACTGCGCAAAACATTTTTCGAAAGTTTTTAAGAAAGCAACAAATCGCTCGCGCTGAAGACAGTGTGGGACCAATCTGGATCAAGCCAGGATCCTTCTCAGTACTCACATTAACAAACATGATCTCATTCATTAAGGGCTTAGCACGCCTCTCTTTCCCTCAGTTTGATCAAATTTTGCAAAATCTGAGGAATTCCTTCCTCTTCATTTTTATCACCGCAGTGTTCAAAAAGGTTTTGAAAAGCTTAGGTCATTACAATGACTTCAAGGCACAGAAAAGGCAGGCAAAGAGCACTGTCATTCCATTCAATACTTCTGGCACAACTGGCACACGGCAGAAGCAAACACAAGAGTGTGAAAATCACTGTTGTTCATTCAAATCTGTTGGCACAACTGGCTCCCTGGCAGAAACAGACTCAAAATGACAAACACAAAGCAAAATAGTGATATCCGAAGTCACACCCCCGGAATCACCAGACTTTAACAAAACAGGACTGACTCGATACAACAAGACAGACCCGACTGACTCAGTATGAAAAGACTGACTCAATACAAATTGAGAAGACTGACCCAATACCCAAGTCAGAAAACACAAAAACTAGCATTCGTAAAATGCTCGAAACAGTGCGTGCCAAACGCCACATCTAGAGTAAACTGAGTGCCGCCCACAGGTGGTTCATCCCCTGATCACATATCCGTACCATCCCCCGAGTTCACTGATCCAGTGGTGATAGACTTTACTGAGTTGGTGCGACGATGACCTCATTGTCAATCAGATCTTGTATTTCATGGCGAAGACGGAAACACCTATCAGTGACATGGCCAACTTGCTGATGAAAGGCACAGTACTTGGCCGGATCATGGGAGGAAGGAAGTCTATCTGGCAGTGATCGCGGTTCCAGGGGTTTCAGATTTCCCTCTTTAATCAGGACCCTCAAGGCCGCTGATAGAGACATGTATAGTGGTGCAAACACCCTCTGGCCTCGAGGTGGGTGTTTTGAGGTTTGTGGAGTTTTGCTGGATGCACCAGCAAAGGAATTGGCAGACGTTGACTGGGTTTGCTGATCGTTTCCGAGCACGGGATTAGGGCTGAAGGGAACATTCCTGGTACAAAGGCCCTTCTCCCGGCTTGCCCCTTGATTCAGAGTGCTCTCATTCTGAGTGGCGAAAGTGTCATCCACAATTTTTGTGACAACCGCGAGGACTTGCTCTTTGTTCAGTCCCTCAGCTTTCAAAGCCTCAATATCCCACCGAAGGTGTTCATGGGGACCAATGCCTGCCCCTACCTTGTTCTTACCAGTCGCTTCCACTTTGTCAAAAGATCGGCCTTCTTCCAATGCAACCCGTCCCAAAGTTGGGGAGCCTTTAGACATGAACTCCCTGGTACGTGATGTGGTTGATGATGGGGCCAAAACCCCAAAGGCCAGATCTGCCACAGTTCTCTGAAGATCTTCGATCATCCTCATCAGTTCAAATGTAGTAGGCTCGCGAGCCTGGTATAGCTGGGAGGCCCAGACCGGGTGCGCAACAGGCAACCAGGGCGAATGTGGTGCACCACCATCGATCTCGCCCTGCAAACTGATTCCTTGACCTAATGTGGCTGTCATAACCACAGTTTCTTCTGAATTCTGCGCCATCATAAGTCCTGCCTCAGCAAAGGGGGAACACTGGCTATTCTGTATCACCTCTCCGACTCTCTGAACCTTCAAAGGAAAAACAGACAGCATTTCAGCCCAAACTGATCAAACACGGGCGTAGCCAAACAACTGTACCCTACTGCTGATCACTGTTCCCAGATTTCTGTTCCCAAAATACTGAATCTGATACCCGCGGATAACTGATTCCTGATAACTGATTCTCAACAATACTGATTCTAGTGCCCTCGGGCCCGATACTCAAACTCGCAAACTGGTATATGCATTCCTGTAGAGGTACACTCTAAAAGCACATAGCAAATAAGAGAGAGCCAAAACACCCCTATGTTGGGGTAGGGTTTCCCTGTCCTATTTCGTCAGGAACTAGGGTTTCACTACGCACACAGCGGTTTTCAAACAACCTAACATCGGGTAAGCAACCTGTCCTAACTTGGAATGGTCACTATGGATCTGAATATGTACTAGGTCGAATGGTCAAAAAGGGTGCCCCGGTAAAACCGGGGTTTGTGTTCCCATGCTGTCAGAGCCCATAGCCGGTCAGCCTTATGGACATGCCTTGACAAGGCAAGCCTCCAGCAAACCGTTCAGGAATGGCAGATAGCAAACACTGTGTTCCTAGGCGCACCAATGCACATGCAATGCAAAGAAACACATAAGCGAAATCAAAACAGGATATCACGAGTTCGAGTCAAGCTCTCTAAATTCCCCAGCAGAGTCGCCAGAAACTGTAGACGCGCCCGTGGGCCTCACGCTACAGTTCGGACTCTCGATTTGTGTCACGGTTCTTAATCTTGAACCAAAGAGTCCAAATCTGGCAAATCCTTTTGAGAAACAGATTTTTTTGAAAAGAAGTGCCAAACATGGACTGCTTTGCCAGATACAGAGTCGCCACCTAAATATTTTTTATGGGAGAATTTAGGAAACCCTGACTCGGTGCCGAAGGCCACATGTCCGTCATCACCGGAGTTGTCTCGGCTCGGGAGCTTGGGTACGATCGGGGAAGGTCAGCTATGAGCACCCCCTTTCGCCCGGTCCGAAGACCGGCCTCTACTAACCGTGATATCCAATTTTGAAAACGTTATGCGTTCTTAAACCGGTTATTAGCCTAGAATTAATATGTTGCGCGCGCAGCAAACAAGTATAGACCAAATCACCCAAACTGGAACAAAACATTTCATGCTTGTTTTGAAAATGGTTTGCTACTCGCAAGTAGGCTAAAATGCAGATTTTGCCACCTTCAAGTGGGCTTTTAGAAAAGATGATTTTGCCACTATCTAGTGGGCTTAAAACTCACAGTTTTAATGCATTATTCCAATTTAGGTAATTCAACCTCCATCCACATGCATTCAAGCAGTTATATCACATAAGCAGCTAGCCTCATGGTAATCATACTGTCATGTTAACATTCACACGCATGCGAGATGCTAAAGCATAAATACTTACATCGTACTCCGTGCCAAAATAGTAAACTAGTTAGCAAACATGCATGTCCTAGTTCATGTTAAAAAAATGGCTAATGCATCACATGCAAAAATGCAATCTAGGCAGGCTCGGCTAACCTAAGCATGGCATATGAAATGCGATCAACTATCACATAGTCAATTTTTGAATTGAAGTACGAATGCAGTTAGCGTGATGTACCGAGCCTAATGCATGCAGTACAAATGCATGGATGCACGCATGCATAGCATAAGGTATGCTAAAATAAATGTGCCCTAATCTACCATCATAAGCAGGTAAATAAAAGGGAGAAAGAAGTGGGGGTTGGAAGACATACACACACGCACCCACACTTATTACAAGTTTGCCCTCGCTCGGAGGGACCGAATAAATATTACAAATTAATTAACTACGCAAGCTAATTAAATGTTACAAATTGCCTAATTTAATTAACAAATTAAAATAGACTAAGAAAAGCAGTAAACGCCTCGGGAAACGCGCCGCCATGCATAAGCTGCCTCAGTTTTCCTTCCTTCACTCCTCTGGAGGCTGTCAAAACCTCAGGACTGCATCCTTGGACAGAGGGGATCACCACCGGCTAGATGAAATTTCCACCGGCAGTGTTGTATGATCATCGGCACCAAATGAAGTTGTCGGCAGAGAAGTTGTTGCCGGCCGGCACCTTACACTGCCGGTCGGCAGAGTATTCCTGCAGAACCTGCAACCCACAGCAACAGAGGACAAGGCAAAGCATGGCAGCACATTTCAAGGCATATATGCACCAACCATGTCTCTTATCATTGTAATGACTCAAAGGGACATGTGCCTCGGTTCTCGGACCACCAATCACGCATTTCCATGCATGATGGCCCAAAGAACCAAGTATGCAACTTTGATTTCAAATGCATGCAAACCAAATCAAACCAAACAAGGCCCAATTTCTATCATCAAGTCAAGGAACAAGGCATGCATGTAAGATGCAATGCAACCTAAGCATGCAAGCTAAGGATGCAACATGGCATGGTGACAAGCTTATGCAAGCATACAAGCATACATATGGCAATGTAAACTAATGCTAAGGTGGTCTTATACATGAATTAGGCAGCTCTAATAAGGCCTAAAACAGTGGCCATAATGCTAAGTGCATGGAGGCAAATGACATGCAAACATGCATAGATACATGGTCCAAGACTTAAGCGTAATGAAGCAACTTTTTGACGCATTTGAAAGGCACAAACATGGACAATTTTCATGCAAATTTCAGAGGCGATAGGTGATGCAAAACAGCCCCGAAACATAACGAAACAACACTCAACGCATGGAATGAATCCCGAAATGCAAAATTAGGCACATGAAATGGCTTACAGCTATACAAAGCATGCATAATATGGACATGGAGCATGAAGACAGAAGCAAGACAGCTCTGAGACAAGCATTTTTACAGTTTATGACATGGCCAAACAGCAAGCAAAGATAGGGCTAAAATGGCATGCAAAAATGGCCCTAAACATGCGATTATGAAGCAACTCACAGCTGCTAACTCCAAATAGGTTAGGGCCCTTCAACAACATTGAAGAGGGACCCAAAATATGCACATTTACAGAACTGTAAAAGCCCCAAAAACAAACATGGGTAGGGCTAAGCTCTTATGCAAGAAATGGGCCAAAAGGTGGCCAAAGAAGCAAGTATGCAAAACATTCATAAAACAGCCAAAGACCCTTAATAAAACATGACAAGGGGGTCAAAATATGGCTGTTTTTAGTTCGGACCAAAGTCCAAAAACGGCAACATCAGGGGCTGCCAAGGCATGCAAAAATGGGGACCAAAGAGAGGATATAAAGGCAAGTATAACATGGAGGTCCCAAACAGTGTTGAGCCCTTCTTCAATGTTGAAGAAGGGCTCAAAATAAGCCTATCTACAGTTTACTACATGCCCAAAAACAGATTACACATAGGCCAAAAATAACATGCAAGATTAGGGCCTAAAGGAGAGATAAAGAAGGAAGTGCTAGCTACTATCCTCAAACAGCAAGAGGTCCTCAATCAAACATGAAGAGGACCTCAAAATATGATGATTTGAAGTTTGGGTCGGAGCCCAAAGATGTAACCACAAGGGGCTAAGATATAGGCCAAGAAAATGCACAAAAGAGGGAAAGTGGGACTCACCCTTGTAGAACCAATCTTTAGCAACCTTTGGACTGAGTTTGGGAGCTTTTAACCTCTGGAGGACAGCCTCAAGCTGCTGGAATGGGCGTTGGATGCCTTGTGCTATGAGTTGATGAAGAAATGGCCCAAGAACAAAGGTGTTTGATGGTTGAATGAGAGAGAGATGGAGAGAGATGGAGGTTTGTATGTATGTATATCAAATATATGTGATATATCTCTGGTTTTTCTTGCCTCAAATCTCTAACCTAAACAAAGGAGGAGGAGAGGTGCTTATATAAGCAATGCTAAGCTTCTAAGACAAGCTTCAAAGGGGCTAAGGGGTTCAAGGGGGGGTGCAAGGCTTCTAGAGGAAGCTAAAACAGCTGGCCAAGCTTCTCCAAGAAGCTTGGCCAAAAGGTTTAAGCTTCTAGAAGGTTAAGGGGTTCAAAGGCTCACAAGGTGCAAAACAAACACACATGCACGTGGGGGATCGATTCTGTGCATTCCAGCTGGCACAGCTGGAATCCACTCAATCTGCAGAATGCTCCGGATGGTCGTCGGCTAGCAAAAATTGCCGGTCAGCAAAATAAAGTGCCGATCGGCACAATAAATTGCCGGCCGGATAAATATAGTGCCGGTGGATGGCCGGTAAGGTCAAAAAACTTCCGATTGGTGTCCAAATTGAAGCCCCGGAAGTTAGCTTTCCAATGGCGCAAACCTTGCATCAAAATTCCTCCTATGCAAAAAGTTATGCCCTTTTCTGTGAAGCCGCGCAGATTCGATCCAACCGGGATGATGCCCGACTTCAACTGATCATATCTCCCCCACCCGGACTTGTCTCTAGGAGATTCTTGAGTGCAAAGTGAAGCCCCGGAAGTAAGCTTTCTGATGGTGGTGGCCCCATAGCTAAACTCCAAGTGTACAGATAGATAAGCCCGATTCAGCGAGGGCTGCTCAACTCGCTTCTACCCGGATTCATGCCGAACCTTTCCCAAACTAGTTTTCTCCTCTCCTTTCCTCTCTTCTTCAACTCCATTCCCCTAAACAAAGTGTTTTGAAGGATTTGCCTCTCTTCTAGCCGAAGAAACTGATTCTTTGCCCTGCACATCTCTCAACACCGAGCAAACCATCAGTAGTGCCCAAGTCTTAAGGGCGGTCAAAAATGGGGTGTCTACAGCTATCAGCTTGAGAGCTTCTGTTGTATACTCGATGGATGCCTGTAAATGCGTTTGAATGATTAATATCTACAAATGAACATATCTGAAATAAAGTATGAGGTGCAAGAGTAAAGTTTGGTTCATACCTGAGTCGGGCCTCGTACCCCGACAAGCTCGTGACCAGCTGCCACAGGCTCAATCAGAACTTGATAGGCATTCCCGGTGTATCGCTAGTAAGTCAGCGTGGTAGGAAGCTCTGGCCAATCAGCTCTCTGCCTCACCCGGGAAGCCCCTCTGCCATGGGCCATGCTCACCCGGGTCACTCTAGGCCTCTTTCTCACGGCAGGCGCTCTCGTCTCCTCAGCCCCACGAATACCAGTCAGGGGTGGCATCAGATGTGTCTAGATAAAGGCTGCATAGTCACCCTCCACTCAGAAGTAGTCGGCATCTAGGCCTACCATAAATTGGATGACCTCCTCAACAGATAGGCCATCTGTAGATCGTATGGATTCTGACGGAGCCATCAGGATGATCGAGTTAGGCAGGCCCATAATCTAGCGCACGAAGCACTCGCGCCAGGAACCAGGCTCGGCAGACTGGGCCCTTGAGTAGAATATGGTAGCGAGAAGTGGCCCAAGCACCGGCGAACTGGTCTCGAATCTCCACTGGCATTGTGGCCCATGGCTACCACATGATCTACAAATAGAAGTTATATCGATCATTAGTTGCTGTCAGTTGCTAAATGTGAATCAGAACAGTTTCAAAGTGAAAATAACTATGTTTCGGGTTACCTCATGGGCAGCTACTGTGTCGAAGTAATGCCTGAAGAACGTGAAGGGCTCATGAGTCCTACGATGGAGCCGACATTCATATCTCCGTGAATAGGGGACTGCTAATAGAAGCTCCTCTACAGGCTCCGGGGCGAGAGTCGGAAAGTATGCGTACACCCATAGCTGTGGGAAAAGTGCAATGATATGTGATCAGTACAGTATTGAGTAGGTGCAGAAATGCAAAGTAGAAAGCATACAGTGTCTAAGCAGATACAGAAGTGCAAAGCAGAAAACATACAGTGTCTAAGCAGGTACAGAAATGCAAAGCAGAAAGCACGTGTGTTGAAACAGATGTAAAGTAGAAACTGGAAAGAAACTATAAAGTGCTAAGAGGGAATTGAGATGTGTACCTCCCAGGCTCACCAGTAGCCTTTAATCAAGTCTCCCCACAAAGGGGAGGTGGAGCTCATGTATCCGTATAAGGTGGTGAGGCCAGCTCCGCCTCAATCGTAAAAATGAACCCGAGGAAGGATCATTAGGGCGCTCAGCAAATGTAGGCCTACGGTGTTCCACCTGTTCGAAAACAAGGTGGTACCGAAGACGAACATCAAGAAGCCCCTGGTGTACTGCTCAATCTCCTCTATTGTCTCGAGCTTGCTCACTTTAAATCGGTCGGCGAACCAGGTCTATCTAACTATGTCCCTCGGGTATATAGGTAGATGTGCTCCTAGCAGCTCAAACCAGGCCGACTCTCACTCCTCCATATCTGTGTCGAGAGGGATCGAATCGTCCCCTACGTCCAAGCCAGTGATCATAGCGAAGTCATAAGGAGTCATCGTTATCTCTCCTGTTGTGGAAAAATGGAAGGAGTTGGTGGTGTCCCACCATCTCTCCATGAGCGCTTCTAGGAGAGGACGACTCACGATGACCTAAGTCAAGCCAGAGTAGAAAAGGCAGAAGCCGGCCTCGTCGATGATGTATCGAACTCCAGCGGGGAGCTCGTCATACTAGTCTCGAGCGGTCATAGCACCGTAGCCTCTGAAGGCACGAGACTCGCCCTGTGGCAAAGAACAGTTAAATCAGATCAGTGAACAGTGATGAAAGTAAAATCGGGTAAAGTAGTGATGATAGTATAGTTGAATGAAAGGTAGTGCGAGAAATGCAAGTAAAGAAAGGTAGAAATGCATGAAAACAGTGTTCATACCTCAACAACAATCACCGACAAGTGAGAATCCAGCTCCCGTACCAGGAGGTCCTCCTGTGCGCCACGAGCAAACTCAGTGAAGCGTCTGATGCCTCCGGAAGTAGGCAATATATGTGTTTGGGGGTGATATCTCTCTGGATCCAAAGGCCGTACCCTCAGCGGTAGTGGCTCTGGCTTGGCCTCAGGTTTGAACTCTGTCTCTAGGTTTCCCTCAAGGTCAGCTATCAACTCTGCTACCTTGGGAACAAGTGGAACCACTGGGGGAATCTCGGGAGGAGCCCCGTCATGAGGAATCTCGTTTGCCATCTGAAAATGGGTGCGAAGTAGGTGAGAAAGAGAAGAAAAATGCCGAAAAGAGGGTAGACTTGGAAAAAAGTCAACCCTAGCAGAGAGAAAATGGAGGAAAAAGTCAAAGACGGGAAAAGTGCATGGAACTTGAGAGAAACTCGAGGGGAACAAGCCTAGAATGGTGGAAATGAGGAAAGAAGCACCGAAATCAAATTTCAATCAGTTCAAAGTGAAAGAAACAAAGAGGGTTTAGCGATTAAAGTTTGCGTGGGGTGTTGAAAAACGCGTAGAAAGCGCAAATCTAGCGAGGAGTGTCTAGAGAGAGAAGGAGGAAGATTTTGGCCCTATAGAAGTGAGGAAATGAAGTGTGAAGGTGTGTATTTAAAGACCTGAGCTGAAAAGTCTCATTTGCCCCTGTACTGCCATCGATGGCCTGCAAGTGGCCATCAAGGCTCACTGGTGGCCGGCAAGGCTCACTGGTGGCCGGCACCTGGCTAGCAGCCTCCCCTTGTGGCTGGCAGGTGTCTTTTGGCCTCCCCTATGGTCCTGATGTTGTTTTGTGTCCTTGGTTTTCAAGAAATGCAGGGGCAGTTCACTGTTTGGTTCAATATGTCTCTACGGAAGCTTTAAACTCTGTTTTTGATGAACGATGTTCGTCACTTGTCAACATGAACGAGGTGTATCCTTAAACATATTACAACTCTTTTCAGAGGTAAGTCGAGAGTTCTCGTGCATGAATATGCATTTCATTTCTTTGTGTAGAACATACATTTCGTATATGTTGTTACCTAAAACATGCATTCCACGTATATTGCAAGTGTGTCTTGCATCCATTATAAATCATGCATGGAATATGCATTCGTGCTTGAATTATGCATAGAATATGCTTTCGCTCTTGAATCACACATAGAATATGCTTCTCTATTATTATTTCGCATAGAACATGCCATTGCTTTTGTTTCTCGCATAGAACATGCCATTAACATTGTATCTCGGTTGTTTGTCTTGCATAGAAAATGCATTCCTACTGAATTGCACTTGTTAGGTTTCTTTCTTACAAATGCATGATATTGTATGTACGGTTCATTTGAGGAAATGCACGATATTGTATGTACGGTTCATTTAGAGGAGTTCTAGGTAAAATCATTCATGCCATTTTCGGATCACATCCTTTTTTCCGCTCACATAAGACGCGTTAGGATTGCAAATCGGTTAAAAACATTCGGGTGCGTCCCGGTGTTCACACCACCCTTTTTCTCCTCTCGCATGAGATGTGTTAGGATTGCAAATTGGTTAAAAACATTCGGGTGCATCCCAGTGTTCACACCACCCCTTCCTCTTCTCGCGTGAGATGCGTTAGGATTGTAAATTGGTTAAAAACATTCGGGTGCGTCCCGGTGTTCACACCACCCCTTCATCTTCTCACGTGAGACGTGTTAGGATTGTAAATCGGTTAAAAACATTCAGGTGCGTCCTGGTGTTCACACCACCCCTTCCTCTTCTCGCGTGAGACGCTTTAGGATTATAAATTGGTTAAAAACATTTAGGTGTGTCCCGGTGTTCGCACCACCCCTTCCTCTTTTCGCATGAAACGCGTTAGGATTGCAAATCGATTAAAAACATTTGGGTACGCCTGGTGTTCACAACACCCTTCGGTTAAAAACATTCGAGTGTGCCCGGTGTTCACACCACTTCTTCTCCTATCGCGTGAGATGCGTTAGGATTGTTTGCATCAGTTAAAAACATTCGGATGCACCCAATGTTCACACCATCCTTCATCCTCTCGCGTGCAACGCGTTAGGATCTCAGTTGAGACCTCGGGTGCCCTCGACAATTACGTCACCCTTCGCCTTTCCTGTGCGTCGTGTAATTAAGTTTGCATAATTTTCTTACATCCTTTCTGCATGAAATGTGGTTTGGCTTGTGATTCCCACACATGGCGTGTTTATTTACAGAATTGCCATGCCTTGTTTCAGTTTGTTTAACTGTGGCATTTTCTTTGCATTATATTTAAATTCAAATATTTCATTGCACAGCCTCATTGCATGATCATAAGTTATGTTCTTGCAGTATCGTAAGTTATGTTCTTGCATTTTGCATATCATTGGCATTTTTTCCCAGAACTACGCTGGTTTGATTCCTTGCAAAAAGATACATAGGCAGCCTGCGGGTGCAACCATTTATTTTTGTCTTGATTGTTTGTCCAAGTCTTACGGCCTTGTCAAAATGGGTTGTCTCTGGGCTTTAACATTCACTTACGTCATTTCATGACTTCGAGTTCTGTCAAAGAGGAGCAATTGTAGACATCCCATTTTTGACGGCCCTTACGAGTTGGACGTCTTTGCAAGTACACCCGATGATGAGTCTGTTTGCTCACCAAGCACTCGGAGTCTTCAACAGAATGCCATAACTTTGAGCCTTTCTCATTCTCCATCATTTTTGGACCAGGCCTTGGTCTTTCCAACCTGCAACTTCTAGTGGCCTGCCGGCCATCCCTAGAGGCTGCCAGCCATCACTTTTGGCGTGCTAGCCACATCAGTGGCTAGCACGCCAAAAGTGATGGCCGGCCGACCACTAGTGTTTTCTATAGATATTTTATGCCAGCTGTTTGCATAGATGCTTGCATCTGTCCACACGTGGAGGGCTGGATCTCCATGTAGAAATTTCATGTTTTTCTTTATAGAGGGACCCCCTCTCTCATGTTTTGAGATTAGAAAATTTTAGACTCAAAATTTTCCTCTCTCTCTACAATTCTCTCTCTCTCTCTCTCTCTCTCTCTCTCTCTATAAATTCTTTACACTTTTGCTTACTTACACTACACTCTTGCTTATGCTTCCTTAACCAAATCCTCTCACTTTTGAACTGAGGTTCCTTGAGGCCTTCTTGGAGGTCTTGAAGTTGATTTTGGCTTGAATTGTGGCCTAGAGTTACTCTTTGCTTCAAGAGGTAGAATACTTGCTTTCTTAGCTTGCTTTACATACCTGTTTTCCTATCTTTTTTCCACTGTTTTGGACTATTTTTGAGATGTAAAAAACTCTGTTTTGTGGGTTGAAATTGTCGTTTTTGGCCATTAAAGGTTAGGAGGTGGTTCACCCATCTCCATTCCTTGTTGTTAAGGCCATTTTACATTTGTTTCCCATTTTCAAACCATCTTTTTTTGGGCCTTTAAACACTGATTTTCAGAGTATTTTCAGTAGTAAAAATCAGGTTTTGAAGTCCAAATTTGGAGGGGTTAGCCTTCCCTCCTTGTGTCTTGTTTGCTAGTCTAGTTGGTGCCATCCTTTAGCTTATTGTAGCTTTATTCCAGCATGCTTTAGACTCTATTTTGAATTGTTTTAACTCTAATTTGGGTTGGTTATTAAATTTGAGTCTCATTTGGCATAGTTGTAGTGTAATAGTCCTCACAAGCTCGATGTTTTACGCCTTTAGACACCACTTGTTTGAGTTGATTGCATGTTTTTAGTGCTTTTCACACTTAATTTCAACACTAATCATCTCCGTAACCTCCCTCCTTTCTTGACTTTTAATTTTTCTTTGAAAGTGGTTTCAAGTCACTTGCTTGCCTAAGTGTGAAATTGATGTTTCATACTTCATGGTTTAATCCCTTAGGGGGTTCATTACCAACGGTATGATACTTCTTTTATACCTAAAGCAACTTGTGTTTGGAGCCTTTTTTCCATTAGAGGACTTTAATTCACCTTTTGGACTTAATTTGATTAAAGAATGGTTGGTAAAGTAAAATGAGTAATTAAAACTTGGGACTAAAAGATGAGCAAGACAAAAACCTGGTGTGTTCAATCGGACATTAATTGAACATATGGAACTTGGACCATTTCATACTTGCCAATGATGAAATGATCCAAGTCTCCAAGGTCAACTTCTTCCCTTGATCTTTCATGAAAGAGAGGAGGTTTGTGTCTCATTTTGCATTTATTGAACTTGCACCTTTTGAGTCACAAGCCATCATGCAATGAAATTGCTTGAGTTGGTGGTTTGTGACTTAAGTTCATCACTCCTTGGATTTGTTCATGAAAAGGAGGGGTGAGTTGTGCAAACAATCTGTGAGAATACACTCTTTTTCCTCTATTTGTCCTATGTTGCAGCAAGATGAATCAGTGCATCAGTGGCCGGTAGGTGGTTGGTAGACCACCATCCATGGCTGGCAGGTGGCCGGCAATATTCACTAGTGGCCAGCTGGCCACTGATGCAAATCTCAGCAGAGTGTTGGTAAGGTGTAGCAAAATGGCTTTGGAAATGGTCAACTGTGCAAACAGAGGCTTTCGAGAGCAAAACGGAGGTCTATTCCAGTGGAAATTGAGCATGCGCGTGCACATCCTTCATTTTCCGAGGCAGAGTTGCTAATTAGCTTAGTTTAGTTACTTAGTCTAATTATTAGTTGCAATTGTTTTGTAATTATTTAATTAGCTTAATTAGTTGTAGCTAATTAGTTTGTGTTGTAATATTTACTTAGCTTAGCCTAGTTAAATTCTTATTTAATTAGTTTAGATAGTTAGTTAATTATTCATTCAAGGTTTGTAATAATTAGCCTAATTAGCTTAGCTTAACTAGCTTAATTAGCTTAGCTTAGTTATTAATTCGAACTCTCCTTTGTGAGAGCATGTTGTAATAATGTGTATGTCTTCCAACCCCACGTCTTTCTCCTTTTTATTTATCCACTTTTGATGGTTAGATTAGAGATATGTTTCAATTAGCATACCTTATGCTTGCATCCATTAATCTTGCATTGTATGCACCGAGGCTCGGCGCATCATTCAAACTGCATTGTCATTTCAATACTTCGTTAAATACGTGCTTAGACTGCATGTCTTGGATTGAGTTATATGCCATATTAGTAGCCGAGCCTAGTAATTGCATATAGCATGTGTTGCATTAGACATTTTGTATAGTTAGGAATCATGCATATTTTTCTAGCTCTTTTTGTTTTATCTTAGCTTGGAGTACTAGGTGAGTTTTTAGTGCTTTAGCATATTTGCATGAGTGTGAGTAATTGCCATGACTAGCATGCTTACCATGAGGCTGAGTGCTTAATTGCTATAAATGATTGAATGCTTGTGGATGAAGGTTTATTATTTGAATTGGAACGATTCAATAAACGCACGTTTAAGCCCACTTTGTTAAGTGGCAAATTCGCAAACTTTAAACCCACTTGTTGGGGCGAAATCAAACCCTTTTCGCAAAACAAACATGAAATTGAGTTGTTCCAATTCGGGCAAACTAGTCTACAAATGCTTGTGTGCATCACGTAGTAATACTAGCCTAATAATCGGAATAAGAGTACATAATGTTGATAAAAATCATATCATGATTAGTAGAGGCCGATCTTTGAACGGGCGAGCGGGAGTGCTCAATTCATGACCTTCCTCTCTCGTACCTAAGTTCCCGAGCCGAGGCAACTTCAGTGATGACGGACACGTGACCTTTGGCACGAGTCATGGGTTTTCTAAATTTTTCCAAAACAAAAAATATTTAGGTGGCGACTCTGTATCTGGCAGAGCAGTCCAATTTTGGCATTTTTTATTCAAAAATCAATTTTCCAAAAGATTTGCCGGATTTGGACTCTTTGGTGTATATCAATTTCATATTGCACTTGTGATATTAGATTCAGAACCGCGAGAGTCTGAACTGTAGGGCTTCTTTTCAAACTTCCGAAAGGAGGCGTGAAAAAGGCAAGCTACAATAGTACCAAATTTTGATATCAAAATATGATCGTATAATATTACTTCTTTTAAAAATCTATATATGGAGTGTAAAAACTATCCTTAAGGTAAATCATAATAGACTTCATTCTCATATTTATACAGTCTAAAAAATTATGTAAAAAAAAAAATAAAAAATCAAGTGTAAACTCGAGTTTTTATCAATAGATTAGTCCTTAAACACTAAAATAGTTAACCTAAAGTTTGTGGGTGTTCATTTACATTATTTTATATGTAAATATGTTTTATTTATTTATCTAATAGATTAATTTTAATAGTGGCATATAATTCAAATAATGGGATTGTTTTAGTGGGCCTAGACCAAGAAAAATTATCTTAAGGAATAAGTTAATATTCCTAAATAGTTGAATGAGTATTGGTGTAATTAATTTTTTTAATATGAAAATTAAATATATATATATATATATATATATTGATTTTAAAATTAACAAACTATTGGTCTTAGACTTTGGCATGAGCTATTTTGGTTAAATTAGTCAATAAAAATAAAACATGTTAATTTAGTCAATAAGATAAAATGTCAAATCTAAACCACAATCATTTTACTTTTTCTCTTACAATTATTAAATCAACTACAAAAAATCTAAAATTTATCTCAAACACATTTTTTTTTAATCAGGTTAAAATGGGCAAAAAGTCAGATTAAATTAGCTCATCCCAAACAAGAGCTTAATGGTGGGGTCAAACCAAAATAATGGTTTTGAGGTAGGCTAAGTGCTAGATGGGCCTAGCTTAAGTTTGAACTTTAATTTTGGTTTTTAATGGTTGATTTAACTATAATTGATATATTTGAAGGGGAGTCTGGAATAACCAAGAAAAAGGACTCTTTTTGTTTGCTTTGCTATTTTATTCTATAAATTAATCTTAATGTCAACCATTTTTATTGAGTTTCATAAAGAAGATAAAGGTTTTAAAATTAATTGGCACATTTGAACTCTAACATAAAATAAACTACAATTGCAAACTTTCAATGACATAGTTTATTTACGTTTTGCTGTAAGTATAATTTTTATAATTTATTCTATTTTTTGCCTTTATTTTTTTACTAATTACGTTATAACACATTTTTGTTTTTAATATGTAGAACACACCATTGATGACAAGACTAAAATAATAATAATTGTAATTATTATAAAAATAATTAAAAATCATTTGCTCTTAAATATCTTTTTTTGTCTATATTTTAAAATATTTTTTAAATAATATTAATATTAATATTATTTTTTAATTATTTGTGTGATACCGTGAGTAACACAGGTATAATGCTAGTATATATATATGACTATTTTAGGAAATCGGTTTTCCTAATTAGGATTGATAAGATACAAAATAGTAAACAAAAAAAAATAAAATAAAATGAATCAAAGAACACAGTTACTGCAATTTTCACTATAATCAGAAAACGATTATGACTCTCTCAAAAAAATAGACACCCTTTTTTTTTATTTATAAGCATAGAAATTAAGGTAACACTTAAACAACAAAAAATTATCGAAGTATCCAAACCCCCCATCGGAACCCCTTCCCTTGAGAGAGGCCCCCAAATTCTTTATTGGACCAAAGACCACAAGACCCAATAAACGATTTATATGATGTAAAGTGTAATAAAATCAAAATTAGTCTAATAGCATACCAATTCCTCCTACTCTTTTCTTTTCTCTAATCAAATTCAAAATCTTAATACAAAAATTTTTAGGGGAAGTTACGGGCTGGTTCTATGGACCGGTTGTCACGACCCAAACCCACCCCTATAGGTTCAACGTTGTAATCGGCCAATAATCCTTTGATTACCAAAGGCCTCTTAACATAATAATGTATAATTAGGGCCTGCGGAAGCAAAAGCATAAAATATACATTGTCCGTTGAGCTATAAGACATATATGGGACAGATAGTCTTAAACTTTTATAAATATACGAGTGACGTCAAAAGATACAGTATTTACAAGTCACTTCATGTACATAAAAATAGAGAAACTTGTTCGTGGAGCAAAAGAAACAAAGTCTTATACATTCATAATAACACAGCCACTAGACTTGACTTAATCTAGAACCTCCTCGGGAGGTGCAAAGGTTGGCTGACAAAAACTGAGATGCCAGGTCCTCAAGCCTGGTCACGTGCCTGGTTACCTACATACATAATATAAATAGTAAGCGGGAGACCAGTGAATAATCACAGAGTAAAGGGTTAAATGAATGATGTCCCATGACTGAGCTTGTACATAGATTACTTTCATATTCGCATTCTTATTCAATTCATATAAAGAAATCAGAATTCATGCTTGATCATACATAGTTCATCCGTTAGTGCTAACAGATCACATACAGAGTATCAAAGATCATACTTGTCAGTTCCATAGAGGAACCTCCGGCAGGGTACGGATAATTAGTTAGTTCCGTAAAGGAACCTCCGGACTGGGAACGAATAACTTGTCAATTTCATAAAGGACCCTCTAGCCAGGTACGGATAACTTGTCAGATCCATAAGAAACCTCCGGTCCGGGTACAGATAGCATACTTGAATCATAGCATAAATACCACAAACATTTGTTAGAGTTGGACAATCATTCATAGTATAAAACATGCCATTTCATAGAACAAATCTTCTTCCATATACAGAAAATAATTTAACTTGAACATAGCTTTACTAAGTTATTACTCACAGATGACAGATGGCTAAAAGTAACAGACAGAGTAGGCAATTCAGATATCTTGTGGCACGTGACCTACACAAATACAGAACGAATATGTACTAAATTACACACCTGGAATCGTTAACTTAGTTCTTTCTTGTCTTGGAGTGTTTTTACTTCTTTATCCTTATTAAGATGTTTTAAACTTGGCATAGGAATGCCTAGGATGGAAAGAGAATGCAAAAATGCACTTGAAAACACTTAACACAAATTGCTAAAAATAGGGTCCTCGCTCGAGCGGACATGCAAAATGTGAGTGATCGCTCGAGCACAAGATTTGTCGCTCAAGCGGTCTGTAAAATTTTGTAAAAGTGCTGGTTGCTTACTTTTTCCGCTCGACGCTCGCTCGAGCGTGAGAGACATGCCTTCGCTCTAGCGCAACCTTTGTCGCTCGAGCGGTTTGCAAAACACAAGAACTTCTAGGAGCATGCATTTCACGCACGAGCAGACTTCTGGTCGCTCAAGCAGAAGTGCACGCACTTAGAGTGGTTACTCGAGCGTGGATCCCTTCGCTCGAGCGTAGGAGCAGAATTTTGGAATTTCCAGATTTGCTCCCAAGCTCAAAACTCAAATTCAAAGGCATTAAACTCAACCTTTGGGCCCCAAAACTTGAGAAAACATGCCCAACCTTGGAAAACATGAAGAATTGAAGATTATTTCATGAAATCAAGGCCCAAAAGCATGTCAATTGTGCCAAAATACATCTTGAAAAGTAAGAACATGATGTGAACATGATGTGCATGTGTTTATTTGAGTTCGTAGCTTCCAAAACATGATCAAATGAGATATTTTACTTAAAAATATGGTGAATCCTTAAACTTCAACCAAAATATGAACATGCATGGGACAATTCTTAGACAACATGCTCTAAATGCAATGTAATGTACATGCATGTATGTATATTCTATTCTACTACTTTATTAAGCTTAATTCATGCCCCAACCCACTTAATTCCTTTGAATACATATGATAAGTACCCTAATTACACAACTAAAGACTTGATTTCATACCTTAAGCTCTCAACTCCTTGAATTCTAGTGAGCTCTTGATCAATTTCTTCAATCCTCCTTAATTCTCTAGCAAATTCCTTGTTGAAGATTTCTCCTAGGTCTCTCACTCTCTCTACACGTTTGTGTGTGTGTGTGTGTGAGCTCAAGATGTGTTGGAGTGGAAGAAAAGAATGAGTGGGAGCACTTAAGAAGCCTTATATAGGCTTGCCTAATGATAGTTAATCAAGACTAATCAAATGAGCCATTAAATTAATCTAATTTAATCGTTCCAAACCGAATTTTAATTAAACCCACCATAAAATTCTAAGAATTCTAATTAACACATAAATCAAGTCAATTCTGAATCGGATGCCGATAAGGCCTTCAATTCATAAACCGAAACGAAAACATGAACAAATCTTTTTACGTTAAATAGATATAAACACAAATAATGCAATGCACATGTAATTAACTCATGATTTCTTCTTAATTACTTGTTAGGCATACTTAAGCATGGATTAACGTTAATCATTGGTCGGGGTTGTTACACCGGTCTTATTACCCAACAGGTCCTACTCAATAAAATCAAACAGTGTTTTTCATTTTTACCCCTTGACTCAACACTGCAAATTTATCACTTATTTATTACTGGTTTAAACAAATTTATCGTTGATTTATTACTGGTTGAAATAAATTTATCACTAGTTTAAACAAAGTTATCATTGGTTTCAACAGATTTATTACTGGGATCTTCCTCAATATATATATATATAGAGAGAGAGAGAGAGAGAGAGAAAGAGAGAAGACCTGGCGACAAAGAGCCTAGATCCTAGATCTAGAGGTGGAGGCGACGACACCTATAGAGGTGGAGACGGCAGTGGTCGGCAACGATGGTGGAGGTGGAGGTGGAGGTGAAAGTGGAGGTAGCGGCGAAAGCGAAGACGTCGGTGGCGATAGAGGTAAAGACGTCTGTGGAGATGGAAGTAATGGTGAAAGTGGAAGAAGATACCGGTTCAGATCGTCAGCAATGACGACAGTGAAGGCGGCGATAGTCGACAACGGTGGTGATGTCGATGGTCGTTGGTGGAAAAATCTGCAGAGAGAGAGAGAGAGAGAGAGAGAGAGAGAGTAACAACCCTTGAAGGACCAAAAATGTTCAAATCTGCGTATAAATATTTGAGGGAAAAAATGGAATAAACAAAAATATTTAGGACTTATAAGCAAAAAAGTCTCCTTCAAGGACCTGTTGGATAATAATCCTTGAAAATAGAACTAACCTGTAAAAATCCCAAATTTTTATTCACTTAAATATTCACAAATCCATACCATTCTGGACTTCCTAAATATTTTGTACATAGGTCAAGTTAATGACAACCTATGGGTTGTTTTTAAGAAAGATATAAAATCAAAATAATTAAAATCTCAATATACTTTTTACATTTTTCAAAATACGATTATATATATATTACAATATATACATATCGAGTCTAATGATCACGCAACGAGTGCTCATTAGCATTTTCCTTTGTAAAGTTCAAATTACTTGTTTCAATATAATATTTACAATATGTATATTATAAGTGGATTTATTTCAATAAAATGCAAGCATAGATTTATTTTAAAAATTTTCTTTTATCCTGAATAATGTGTCTTTCTTGTTGAGAATAATAAAAACATATAAAATAAAATGACATTTCACCATCTCTGTTATAGGTAAATTCTTGCTTAAACATATTATGCATCATTAAAATATAAAAAATGATATACAAGTCCACTTTCTAGACCCAATGATGTGTAAGTGATATGATTGGTTAATTATTAGAAAAGATATGAGAGAGAGTATTGCCTTTAATATCCTAATTAATTGTCATATCACTGAACTTGAAAATTTAGTCTAATTTTTTTTTTTTTTTTTCTTAAATAACAATGCACTTAAAATATAGTAAACCAATTGTCATGCTTTACAATTACTCAAAAGTAATGCAAAAACTTAAGATAATTGAAATTAAACTTTCAATCACCCTGTGTAGCTACAATCTACCATATTCAATCTGCTGCATAAAGGGCTACATTTTATACATCAATTTTCCAAGAACCTCCTATACATGACACAACCCATATTGGACTGTGGTCTCATCTGGCAAAGTCTCCATAGAACCTCCACCATCGACTTTGCTACAACCTAAATCAGTTGTAGTTGAAGTTATTGTAGAAGAGTTAAATGACAAGCATACCAAATTAGGCCGCGATTCAGGCAAATTCAGGGGAGGCTCATTAGGGTTCATGAAAACCTGAACCACCTTTCTCATCCGAGGCCGGAGCATAAAATCTGGATGCAAACAAGCAAGCCCTACAACCAAACTCCTCTTCACTTCCTCCTTATCAAATTCCCCTTCAAGCAATCTATCCACGCAATCGAGCAATGCATCGACACCCTTTTTGTGTAAATTCCATATGCTATCCACTAAACTATTCTCATCCATGATGCCTTTTGATCTCTTTGCACAAACCACTTCCAAAACCACCATTCCAAAACTGTAAACATCAGACTCTGGGGTAGCCTTACCCGTGAAGCTAACCTCTGGCGCCAAATACCCTGGTGTAGACGCGCCCCGAGGGCCTCATGCTACAGTTCGGACTCAAATGTCACAGTTCTTAATTTGATCTCACAATGTGCGGTGTAAGATTGATAAATCACCAAAGAGTCCAAATCTGGCAAATCGTTTTGGAAAATTGATTTTTAAGAAAGAAGTGCCAAACATGGGCTGCTTTGACAAATGCAGAGTCGCCACCTAAATATTTTATTTTAAGGGGAATTTAGGAAACCCTGACTCGTGCCTAAGGCCACGTGTCCGTCATTACCAAAGTTGCCTGGGCTCGGGAACTTGGGTATGATTGGGGAAGGTCATCTATGAGCACCCCCACTCGCCCAATCAAAGATCAGCCTGTACTAAACATGATATCTCACTTTTGAAAACACATGCATTCTTATTCCGGTTAATTAGCTAGAATTACTATGTGATGCGCACAACACACAAGTATAGACTAGATTGCCTAATTTGGAACAAAGCATCGCATATCCGTTTTGTTTGGAAATGGTTTGAAGTTTGCTACTCGCAAGTAGGCTAAAACACGGATTTCAATGAATTGTTCTAATTCAAGTAATCCAACCTTCACCCACAAGCATTCAAGCAGTTAATCACATAAGCAGTTAGCCTCATGGCGAGCATGCTATACATGGCAATCAATAACATACATGCAGTATGCTAAAGCGTAAACACTCACAGTGTACTCCGAGCCAAAACAAAGAACTAGTTAGTAATCAGTGCATGATCCTAGTTCATGTTAAGATGGCTAATGCAACACATGTAAAGATGCAACTAGAAATAGGCTCGGCTATTCTAAGATGGCATATGAGATGCGACAATTCGATACATGTATTCAACTTGGAATTGAAATACAATGCAGTTAGTATAATACGCCGAGCCCGGTGCATGCAATATGAATGAATGATGCATGCATGCATAGCATAAGGATGCTAAATTAAACATGCCCTAAAACTAACCATCATAAGCGGTTAAGTAAAAAGAGGAAAGAAGTGGGGTTGGAAGACATGCATCACACACACGCATGCTTATTACAACAATTGGCCCTCTCGAGTGAGAGACCGAAAGAATAATACAAATGATCTAATTAACTAACTAACAAGCTAATTAATTAATTACATAACCAAATCGAAATAAATAACTGTTCTAAGTTATTAAAACACTGAAATAGCCTCGAAACGAGAGATGAATGCATGCTCGGACGGCTTCACTCGGAAATCTATCACCATGCTTCATGTTGCCTCTGTTTGTACTGCCCTGTACCTCTGAAAATTGCACAAGTCTCCAAAACACTTCTGAATCACCTTGTGGGCATACTGTGAGGCCATCGGCCAAGTGGTAAACCCATCGGCCAATATAAAGGTTCTATCGACCAATTATGAAGGTATCGGCCAGCCATGGTTAGCCGATCGGCACTGAAAGTAGTCGATCATCCATCTCTTCCTATAAAATGCTCCTATTGCTGCAGCAGAGGACAAACAGAGCATGACAATACATTTGCAAGACTATGTTTGCAACTACACCCCTTATCATGGTTTAGACTCAAAGGTGTGTAGTTCTCGACCCTTGGACTACCAATCACGCATTTCAATGCATGATGGCCAAAGGAGCCGAGTGTGCAATTTAATGTCAAATGAAATGCACAAAACACATAAGGGGCCCCAACCTCTATCATAGTTGATCAAGAAGGAAGGGGTGCACACACAATGCCATGCAACCTAAGCATGCAAGCAAGCATGCAAACAACTCAAGTATGCAACAACATGCAACCAATATCATGCAATGCATCTATTATGCAATGGGCGTACAACCTAATCACATGAACGTGTATAGCATGCAACAACATGGTAAGATAGACTTAAACCAAAATGGACGGCTCTCAAATAGTCCCAAATCAGTGGCCATGTGCAATGGAAATGAGGACAAAAACACATACAAACATGCATACCAATTGGCCTAACACTTAAGCATAGTAGAGCAACTCTTAAGCACACTTAAAAAAGGACAAACATGGACATGTGACAAACATGTTAAGCTCTGAAATCATGTTAGGAGAGGTGCCAAACCAACCAAACACTTATAAGCATGGCATGCATAAGGCTTAAAGCTTGAAGCTAGCCAAAGGACTTGAACCATGGCCACACAAAGCAAGCCCCAAAAGGCTAAGGGGACCTAAAACAGTCCCAAGGCAGGTCCAAACAAGACCGAAAACATGCTCGAAACTAGCCAACACAAGTTAGAACACAATGCCAAAAACATGAGGCATGCAAGGCTACAAAAAGGGTGTTACACTACACCTATCAAAATCAAACATGGCATGATATAAACCAATAAAATTAGAGTTATGGCATATCAAAATAAGCCCAAAAACCCACTTAGATGGCATCCAAATGACGGTATCCCGAACAGTGGATGTAGAATTCTTGGTCGTCAAGCTGCCATCGCTGTATAATCTCATCATGGGACGATCCTGGTTGCATTCAATGCAAGCCGTGCCAAGCACCTACCATCAGCTGCTACGCTTCTCGACGGAGCGCGGTATTGAGCAAATCCGCGGCTCCCAGAAATTGGCACAAGCATGTTATCTCCTTGCTGCCAAAACGCCAAAGGAACTACAGGTGAATTCCATTGAGGTCCCGGATCAAGAGAGCCTCGACGATGTTGGGCGGCTCCCAAATGAAAAGGCCACAGAAGGTTTAGACCGAGTTGAAATCGATGGAAGCCCGGACAAGTTCTTCATGATCGACTCCTCCCCGAATCAAGCCGACAGACAGCAGTTGGTCTCTTTCCTGCTCAATAACCTAGATGTCTTTTCCTGGACTCCATATAAGATGCCAAGTATCGATCCGTCAGTTTCTCAGCACCAGTTGATTGTCGATCCAAAATGTAAGCCGATTATTCAGAAAAGTCGACGGTCAGGCGTAGAACACACTGCCGCCGTCATTGAGGAGGTTGACAGGCTGCTTGCCGTCGGGGCAATTAGAGAAGTGACCTATCCCACGTGGCTCTCTAATACAGTGGCGGTGAAGAAGAAAAATGGGACTTGGCGAGTGTGTGTCGATTTTACCGACCTAAACAAAGCCTGCCCTAAAGATTGCTTTCCCCTACCCAGAATCGACCAACTTGTCGACGCGACGGCTCGCCATCAATGTATGAGCTTCCTCGATGCTTACCGAGGCTACCATCAGATCGCCATGCATCCAGAAGACCAGGACAAAACTGCATTCCTCACCCAAAGAGGAACCTACTGTTATAAGGTCATGCCTTTCGGGCTGAAGAATGCAGAGGCAACCTACCAAAGACTGGTCACCACCATGTTCAAGGAGCAACTCGGCCACACTATGGAAGTGTACATTGATGATATGGTGGTCAAGTCCAAGGAAGAACAGAATCACATAGCCGATCTAGAGAATACATTCGGCATTTTACGAAAATACAAAATGAAGCTGAATGCTTCCAAATGTGCATTTGGAATCGGCTCCGGCAAGTTCTTGGGCTACATTGTCAACCACCAAGGAATCAAGGCCAACCTGAGGCAAATTACAACAATCTTGGAACTCAGTTTCCCTCGTTCGGTAAAAGAGGTTCAAAAGTTGATGGGGATGGCCGCCGCACACAACAGGTTCATCAGTCGGTCCACAGATCGCTGCCGACAATTCTTCCATACACTACGACAGGGCAAGGCTTTTGAATGGTCCGCCGAATGCGAAGCCGCTTTCAACGGACTCAAGACCTACCTTCGCTCAGTACCACTCTTGTCAACACCTGCTGCTGGTGACCGGCTCATTTTGTATTTGGCAGTCTCCGACAGGGCCGTCAGCGTCGTACTGGTAAAGGAAAAGTTGGGGGAGCAGCGGCCAGTGTATTTCATGAGCAAGGCTATGGTTGACGCCGAAACACGCTACCTTCCACTGGAAAAACTCATCCTTGCCCTAGTCATGGCTACAAGAAAACTGATGCATTACTTCTAGGGCCATAGCATTGGGGTGCTAACAGATTATCCCCTCCGATCAGTACTACGAAATGCAGAAGCGTCAGGACATGTTTCAAAGTGGGCTCTTGAACTCGGCCAATACGACATCCAGTTTCTACCGAGAACTTCAATCAAGGGACAGGTTCTTGCCGACTTTGTTGCCGAATTCACTGGGGGTCTTGCCGACTTCAAGTCCGTTGAGGAGAGTCGATTGGAGCCAAACTAGAGGATTTATGTCGAGGACATTTGGCAGTTGTACTGTGATGGATCATCCAACCAGCGGGGCAGCGGAGCAGGAGTTGTGATCATGGCTCCGGATGGTGCAATAATTGAGCAGGCCGTCAAGCTCGGCTTCGAGGCGTCAAACAATGAAGCCGAATATGAGGCTCTTCTAGCTGATTTGAGGAATGCACATCTTCTGTGCGCTCGGCGTTTGCTTGTATTTTGTGACTCAAAACTGGTGATCAATCAGCTGAAGGGGGAGTACGCGGCAAGGAACGACCGTATGGCGGCTTACAAGAAAACAGCCAACTCCTTGCTGGCAAAATTCAACCATCATGAGCTGAACCAGATAACACGTGATCAGAACACACATGCAGATGCCCTTGCTTGCCTAGCCTCCGCCATCAACTCGGAGATTAAACGAACCATTGTGGTAGGATTCATCCCAAAGCCGAGCATTGGCTCTTCGGAGGAATTCCAAGTCAATGTTATAGAACTTGGACCAAGTTGGATGGATCCCATTGCCACATTTCTCTCTTTCGAACAGCTCCCAGAAGACAAGAAAGAAGTGCACAAGCTGCGAAACAAAGCTTTGCGCTACTACCTGGACCCGCAAGGAAGGCTTTATAAAAAATCCCTCTCTAGCCCATATCTGGAATGTGTGCACCCAGACAAAGTCGAAGAGTTTTTGAATAAAATACATGAAGGCAGTTGTGGCGCCCAATCTGGCAGTCGGTCGCTGGCCCATAAAGCCGTGACACAGGGGTACTACTGGCCGACAATGAGAGCAGATGCCGAATGCTACGTCAAAAAGTGCGAACAGTGCCAGAAGTTCTCTTCTTTGACCCACTTGCCTGCTGAAGAGCTAAGCTCCATAACCAGTCCATGGTCATTCGCCCAATGGGGACTTGACATCGTCGGACCACTGCCTCGTGCCCCGGGTAACAAGCGATTTTTGATTGTCGCGACAGATTATTTTACAAAATGGGTAGAAGTAGAGGAACTAACCCACATCCGAGACTCCGACGTGAAGCGATTCGTTTGGAGAAACATCGTAACAAGGTTCGGCATTCCAAGAGCACTTATCTCAGACAACGGCACCCAATTCAATTGTGGCGTCTACCGAGAGCTATGTAGCAAGTATGGTATACGGCCTTATTTTTCTACTCTGGCTTATCCACAAAGCAATGGACAGGCCGAAGCCTCTAACAAATTTATCTTGGACGGCATCAAGAAGAGGCTAGAGAAAGCCAAAGGCAAATGGGTCAAGGAATTGCCAAGTGTGTCATGGGCTCATCGAACTATGCCAAGGCGGTCTATTGGGGAAACCCCATTTGCTCTCTGCTTTGAAACCCAGGCCATCATACCCCTAGAGATCGGCCTCCCAACCCTGAAATCGGCAGTTTTTGATATGGGCCGAAATGATATGATGCTGGCCTTGGATTTGGACCTAATTGAAGAACGAAGAGACCGTGCCCTCACATCCATGGCGCGGTATCAACAGCAGCTGGCTAAGTCGTACAATCAACGTGTTTAGCTGCGCCGTTACACACTAGGAGAGTTGGTCCTGATGAAGGCACTGCCAGCTGCCAAGAAACCAGCCGATGGAAAACTTGGTCCAAACTGGGACGGCACCTATGAGATTGATTCGATCGCAGGAGTAGGGGCATATCGGCTCAAAGACATGTCAGGAAGAAGTCTGCCACGACCTTGGAATTCTACACATTTACGCAAATTTTATCATTGACCCGACTTGTGGGACATGATGCTTGTTCTGAACAGTTCGCCGTGTACACCTCTTTTTCTGTAATACAAAGATACCTATTTACTCGCTACAAATTGCAGTTCAACGGTGTTCCAAAAAAAGCCTCCGGATTCAGAGCGCCCTTCGTGGATATCACGACTGGCCAAATCAAAGTCTCTGGATTCGAAGCCCCATCGGCGCAAGCCGTCTTTGGGCGGAAAAAGCCTTCGAATTCAGAGCGCCCTTCGTGGATATCACGATTGGCCAAATCAAAGTCTCCGGATTCGGAGCCCCATCAGCGCAAGCCGTCTTTGGGCCGAAAAAAGCCTCCAGATTCGGAGCGCCCATCGTGGATATCACGACTGGCCAAATCAAAGTCTCCGGATTCAGAGCCCCATCGGTGCAAGTCGTCTTTGGGCCGAAAAAAGCCTCCGGATTCGGAGCCCCATCGGCATAAGTCGTCGTTGGGCCGAAAAACCCTCCGGATTTGGAGCGCCCTTTGTAAACACGAACGGCCAATTGAAGTCTCCGAATGCGGAGTCAGTCCAAATCTTTGGCCGAAAAATGCCTTGCACAAACTACGCGTGTGCCAAACAAAATTTTCAAATTCCGAAAAATGCGAATGTTCGAATAAGAATCTTCAAACGCACAAGCATCTAATATAAATAAAGTGCATACCAACATGAATAACATGTGCGCTGTTACAAAGAATTGAAAATCATGCGTTTTATTAAATTTAGCTAGTAAATACATAATTTCACTTTTACAAAGTATTATAAAGTTTTCTTCGACTCGTCGGCTTCTTCGTCATCGCTCTTCTCAATTTCAAATGCAAAAAAAGAAAGATCATTCTATCGATACAACGGAAACACCAAATCCAACCCTGCTGCCCGGAGACTCTCAGCTTGCTGAAGCGCCTTGATCCATCCGTGCTTAAATCCACGATTTTTGCATCGAGAAACTTCTTTAGCGAGTTTTTCCTTGGTCTTCTCAATTCCGACCTTTCGGCCGTCGTAGAAGCCTTTTTCATAGGCCGTTGACCCCGCAGTCTCGATCGCAAACATGCTAGCCGTATTTCGATCGGCGATCGCATTGCTAATCAGCCTTTGAGTGACCCTCTCCTCTACAATCGGGTTGGGGTGGCTGGCCGATTGGGGTCCCACAGACTTGATTATCCTTAATTCGCGCTCGGCCTTCTCGGCGCGAGCTTCCAATTTTCGAATGCGGTCATCTCTCTATTCTATATGGTGGCGAGCGGCGTGGAGACGTATGTCGATCTCGTAAGCCGTGTACAGTCCCCTCACTGCCTCGTGAACGCCTTCACGAAACACTTTAAAGTCCAGTCGACCTGCCATCGACTGCTGAACTTCGGGCGGGAAAATCTGTCGAGCAAACTCGACTGCCACGTTTGGATCTCGAATAATCGAGTCCGCCTCTGTCATTCGCCTGTTACCCACAAAGACTACGAAACTCAATGGGCGAGGGGTCGCGTCAAATTGCTTGCCTGGACCCGGTTGAGGAGACCTACGGTGAGGTTATTTGTCCTTCCTGGGCGACCTACTCCGATGATGGGGAGATTGACATCTTTCCCGATCCCTCGAAGTCCTATTGCCCATGCGTGAAGGCTCACCACTTCAATTCATGGCTCCTCCCAGCTTTGCTAGCGTCTTCACTTCTCCTCTGTTGTTGAAGAAAAGTTTATCTGACATTTGCGTTTGTTTAATCTTTCTCGAAAGAGCTGGACCAAACTGCTGTTTGAGCTCGTAAATAGGACCCTCGTTCACGAAGTAAACGTCAATTTATTACCTGCGGGGGGAGCACCTTCGAGGCAATCTCCTTAATGTCGAAGTGCCAAACAATCCGGCACCGACCGGGTCGTGCACGCATACCCCAGCCGTTCCACGAATCGATATAAACGTGTTACTCGGTGTGCTGCGATTGTGGACCCGCTGGGCCAAGGGCAGATTCATCAATCCATTCGGCTCAAATGACCCAACTGCTCCACGAATCGATTCATCGACACAAGAATCATGAAACTGTTATTCGGCGATCTGCGATTGTGGACACGCTGGGGCAAGGGTAGATTCATCAATCTATTCGGCACACATACCCCAGCCGTTCCACAAATCGATGTAAACGTGTTATTCGGTGTGCTGCAATTGTGGACCTGTTGGGCCAGTGGCAAATTCATCAATTCATTCGGCTCAAATGACCCAGCCGCTCCACGAATCGATTCAACACAAGAATCATGAAACTGTTATTCGGTGATCTGCGATTGTCGACCCGCTGGGGCAAGGGCAGATTCATCAATCTATTCGGCACGCATACCCCAATCGTTCCACGAATCGATATAAACGTGTTATTCGATGTGCTGCAATTGTGGACCCGCTGGGCCAAGGGCAGATTCATTAATCCATTCGGCTCAAATGCCCCAGTCGTTCCACGAATCGATTCATCAACACAAGAATCATCATCTAAGTGTTATTTGGTTCCTAAGCTTGCCGGTTCACACAGTCGTGAAGTTTTGTCATAACTATTGATGCTTCTAATTGTCTACTCACACAACAAACAATACGAAAAATGTCTCGAAAAGCATATAAAATTTTCATTCATAAAATTGAGCGCTAACAGTGTTTATTTTACATATGAAAATCCAAAATAGACGAAAATCTACTAGACAAAAAACAGACATTGAAAGTAAGAAAAGCCTAGCAAAACTAGAATGTCTCCCAAATCAAGTCTCAGGGTCAGACTCAAGCGGCTCAACATCCACTTGCTCGTAAGGAATTGGCATGTCCAATGTAACTCCAGTAGCAGTAAGGGCTTTGAGCCAGCTGTGTTTGAACCCCCGATTCTCGAATTTGGGGACCTTTTCTACATAGTCTTGAAGGACGGAGCTTTTTCCCGCCTCGAACGCCGCTGAAGACTTAGAGTCAGTTTTCTCCTTGGCCTGCTTCAACTCCTCAAACTCGGCCTCGAGCTTGGCAAGCACCTCCTTGGCTAACCTGAGCGATTCCTCGCTTGCATTTGCCCTCTTCTTGGCATCAGCTCTGAGTTGATCCGCCGTCCTGGCCTTTTCCTCCTCGGCCTTGGCCCGTGCATTTTCCGTGGCGGCTCTCCTCGCCTCAGACTCCGCCTTGCTCTTTTGACCCTCAACTTCAGATTGCAAACGGCCAATCCTTTCCATAGCATCATGCTGGCGACGGCCCAATTCTGCAATCCTTCCAACCATCTGCAAAAAAAACGATCATCATATGCCAAGAAATATCAAGTGTAAACCAAACCAAAATGTCACGTACCAGAAGAGCCGACTGGCCGGCCAAAGCTACTGTCACCAAATCTGGCTCGAAATGAAAGGTTTCCCTGTCCGCCGGCAAGGAGATCGAGGCAGCCAGGCTTAGGGCCACGGCTGGATCTTTCAAAGCCGACGCTTCGGAGGAGATCGGCACATTTTTTATATTTGGCTCGATAACAAAAGGAACAACCACAGCTGACTCCTCTATGCGTGGCCGCTTTGTAGGACCCCCTTCGGAGCCGTCCTCACCCTCTGCGTTTTGTTTTTCGCCCCGTTCTTTCGAAATCGGCTGTATTTCCGCAATCGGGCGATCGACCTCTTTTTCCGTCTCGGCTATGATGACGCGAGCTGTTTCTTCTACAATAGCCGGGGCAATAGATTCAGACGGAATAAGTCCAGAATGAACGACTGCGGCCTTTTGTCGGGCGGCCAAACGTTCAGCATTCCTTGTTCGTGCCATCTGCGTCAAGCTTTCCCCAGCCATATCCTCAGAGAAATCGCCGAGAAGGTCTCCCAAGTTTATAAAGATATCTTCGTAGGCGTCCCCTCGGCCTGATGTAGACGGAGGGTCAGAAGAGTTCAACCCGGCTTCCTCAAAGGCCGAATTTATGGCTTCGTTAACTTCCACGGCCAAATCCTCTGGGTCCTCAGCGATTGGTTCGACCACTCGTTCGTTCTCAGAGTCAGATGATTCGAGGCCAATCTGTCTCAAGTTTTTGAAGCTGGGGAAGATCAGGGCCGTCAGCTGGTCATCGCCCTGCGCGATGGGAATATTGTTCGCCGCTGAGAACGTCGAATAGGTGGGCTCATACCGCAACAGAATATGGGTTGCCCTTCCTTGCTCTTTAAGGTCTGGACAGCCGAAGAACTGTAACACGGTCTTGATTTCTGCAAGCACAACTTCGTCGTCTGAGGCCAACACTCTCTTCAAATCGCTGCCTCCATAAATAAAACATTTAGGTGAGATACGGTGCCGAATGAATACATACGTGAGTGACAAAAACAAAATGATCCGGTCAACCACCTGGTTCGCCTTTTTGCCTTGGCACAGGATCTAGGCGATCTTCCCCTTCGCTGAATTCCCAATTGCCTCGGACTAAGACCATCACGTCATCGACACGCTTGCCAGAGCTAGCAAGCATGGTCACTAAGTGGTGGTCAGTATCCTTGGCTCTAAGGAAGCAGTGTCTTAGCCGACCAGTAGATTTGGCTAGGACGTAACAATGCCGAATGGCGGGGATACCTAAATTAATTCTAAGACGCCGATTTATTTCTACAATTTCCATTATGTTGCGGAAGAAGTTCACATTGGGCTGGGAACGGATGAGACCCCAGTACCGAAGGACGGCCCTCAAAAGTGGGTGAAAAAGAAAACGAATGCTGCCCTCAGCAGTTGATAAGAGAGGAAAGACGATCGTGTTCTCATCTTCCCTCACCATATCAGTGGTGCTGTCTGCCAGAAGTGACAGATGGACGTCGTCGGGAATGGAGAAATGGCGTCTAAAGCTAGAAATTCGATCCACAGAAAGGAGATCCTTCAGGTGTTTTGCCATTTTTTGGCCGACCCAAGGATTACAGAGAAAAAACTAAAAGCGGATAAAGAAAGGGATCAAAAAGAATGCAGGAGAAAAAAGACTTACAGGAGTCCCACTAGAAGGTGAGCCAGATATCTTTGAGTATGCAAAACACATTCGAAGAGGCAAATTCAAATCGCATTAAATGGAGGCAGCGTACGAAGGGGTGGGAAAGCGTTGCAATGACCAAGGAGCATGAACACGTTCTGACACGCATCGGGAAGAGGAATAACCGCCAAATTTCTAACCTCCAGACCAGGAGCCAAACACGCCGACTAAACTGTTGCTAGTAGGGCATTTGGGGGGCAATTGTGGGAGCCGAATAAATTCTGGATCAATGAGAGTAGGACAGGACGGCCCCGAACGTGACTTCTATTCGGCATGTACCCTGTCCAACTAAGGGGCCGAGTAGAAGAGCCGGCGTTCCTACTAATAAGTGCTGTGTAGGAACGCATTATAGGGGCTAGAAGTGGGCCAGGCTCCCAGACCCAAAGAGAATGCTATAAATAAGAGACCTGCAATCTTGGAAAGGTATGTGATAATTGTGGTATTTAACTTAGAATGCAAGTAACCTAGAGCTTGGGACTGACTTGTCTGTCAGAGTGCTAATTCTGGTACCCCCAACCGGAGTGTTTATTTCCTTTCAGGTGACTATCAGAGGATCACGAGCACTGCCCAGGATCAGAAGAGTATCTCCAAAACCATTTCTCCACAAGGGCCAAAAGGGATAGCCTAAAACAAGGCCAAATAAGGCCTAAGAGGGGGTAAACAACCCCAAACCAAAAAATGATCTTAAACAAAAATCTAAAGCATAAAAAATCAGAGCTTTTATCAGTTAAGAGTTAAGCTTAAAACAATAAGCAAGAAGGGCTAAAAGCTTAAGCAAGAAAGGGGTATCCAAAGCAAGAATGCTCACCCTTGAAGAACACCTTCAAGAACAATGCTCCAACAACTTTCTTTGATCAAAACCACCTCTAGAACCCTAAAACTAACTCTCTAGAATCTCAACAACCAAAGGATGGTGTATTGCTAGGTGTTTGTGTGCAATAGTGTGAACAAAACACCCTTTTGAGCACAAATACATACACAAATGTATATAGAGAGGGAACTATAGAGATAGATAGATACAACTTCTCTAATCCTAGATTTCAGAACCTCTGAGAATGGAGGAGAGCCTCCCCTCTTATAGGAATTCAATTCCAAAGCTTCTTGGAGAAGTTAAGCAAGGCTCAAATCCCTTCATACACGTGTATGGACGGGGGGAATTGTGCGAGACAGCTCTGCCAGCTGGCATAAAATATTTACATAAAGCAGATGAGCAGGGTTCGGCCACAAAATATGGCAGACCGACCAACAAAGGGGCCGACTGACCAAAAACAGTGCCGATCGGCCAAAACTTTTGGCTGATGGCCTCATGCCTTGGCCGATGGGTTGAGGGGATGGCAAACAAGCCACCCGCTTCCCTTAGAAGCAAAAACACAAGTGTTTGGCCCACAACCAAGCACAAAACAGACAAGTTGAGAGATCTTGAGGCAACGCACGTGTGGGAGCTGAATTAATTGGCTAAATCAGAAGGTGTGTCTTAGAAGACTGATATTAATCGGCAGTTTCTTATGAGTGGGAAGTCAAATATAATATACGAGCCGAATAGGTATAGATCCTTAGAGCCGAATAAGAGAAAGGGCAATGATTGAAAAGTAGGCCCTGGTCCTGAGGATCAAGGGAGAACCAAGTATAAATACAATAACCACGGATTTAGAAAGGTATGTAAGAATCACTTCACTTAACTTAGTAAACAAGCTATCTCGCGTGTCTAAACTGACTTGTCCATCGAAGTGCTAATTCCGGCACCCCCGACCGGAGTGTTTGTATCTTTTCAAGTGACTAGTTGAGGATCACCAGCGCCTCCCAAGATTTGAAGAGTATTTCCAAACCACATCTCCACAATTAGCGCCGTCTATGGGAATACTCAAATACATCCATGGCATGCGTGACTGAAGATCCTCCGATAGCCACCGACGAGACCGCACAGAGAGATGACCTCACCCCAACAAATATGCTCGGAAAGGAAACCATCGCTGCAAGACGCGCCTTGAACTTCGACTCACCAACGACTTCAGTGCAAGAGACAATACAAGCGATCATGGAACAAGCAAAGCAGAATGAAAAAAGGCTGGAAAACATGATCGCTGAAAATGAACATCTCTGTCAAGATTTGGCCATGGAAGTAGCAAAATCCAGAGAAGCCGTGCGCCAAGATCCCGAACGACCTCCGAGGGCAGGCGGACAACGACCTCGAGCTCGACCAAAGGATACCGATAGCAACTCCAACTCATTATCCACAGAGCTTAACAAGAAGGGACGATCCGAAACTTCCAGCTCCTCCGAAAAAGTCTACATACAAAGAACAAGCGCAGGAGAATCTGTTCAGACGAAGACGACCAGCACAATCCTTTTGTCCGACGGATTGCAAGGGCGGCCCTACCCAAGAAGTTCAAAGCTCCGTCATTCACTCTTTACGACAGAAAATCAGACTCCACTGATCATATCCATCACTACAAGCAGGCCATGACATTGCATGCAGACAACGAAGCCCTCATGTGCCGAATATTCCCCAGCAGCCTCGGGCCATTAGCTGTTAGGTGGTATTACAAGCCGGAGCTGGCTTCGATCACAACCCCCGCCTGTTCCTCAAGGCAACTCTGCCTTTGAGACTCAGGTGTTGGAAGTTCTCTCAGAACTTAAAGGGTTAGCACCGATAGTTCACTTCCACACTCACTCTATTGCCAAGATAGAGACCCAATTGGGTCAAATGGCTATCAACATGAATCGAAGAGAGGAGGGAAAATTACCAAGTCAAACTGTGGCCAACCCTAAGGGACAATACGGGGCAGAGAGTTCGGGTGGGAATGGTAAGCAACATGAGCAAGTGTAGGCGGTGGTTGCTTTAAGAAGTGGTAGGACGTTAAAGCCTCAGTTAGTTGCGTCTGATGCAACTAGAGTTGGGAAGGGTGACCACGGCGGTTCACCTAGTGAGAGCAAGGGTGTGGGGGAAACACTTAAGAGGGATGACTTAGTCCCTAGTACTTCACTTGAGCCCAAGGCACCATATGTGCCTAAGGCACCATATGTGCCTAAGGCACCCTTTCCCCAATGCCTTGATACACCGTCCCCTTTTAATAAGAAGGCGACATCTATGGAGGCAATGATGGAGGTCTTTAAACAGGTAAAAATCAACCTCCCCTTGTTGGAGGCGATTAAGCAAGTATCATCATATGCCAAATTTCTGAAGGACCTATGTACGCAAAAGCGTAAATCTAGGACACATGTGTCCTAAAAGGTCCTACTCACGGAGCAAGTAAGCTCCATCTTGTTGAATGACACACCTCCTAAGCTTAAGGACCCGGGTGCCCCAACCATTGCATGCATTATTGGGGACCATTTCATTGATAGGGCCTTATTAGATTTAGGAGCTAGTGTAAATTTTTTGCCGTACTCTGTGTACGAGGAATTTGGGCTTGGCGAGTTGAAGCCCACTACTATTACTCTTCAGTTGGCTGACCGGTCCCTCAAAGTGCCACGAGGCATGATTGAGGATGTGCTAGTTAAGGTTGATAGGTTCTACTTCCCTGTTGACTTTTTGGTTTTAGATATGGAACCAGTAGCCAGTTCGAGGATACAAATCCCAGTGATTTTGGGTCGACCTTTCTTCGCTACAGCCAATGCATGCATTAATTGTCGGACCGGGGTTATGGAAGTTTCATTTGGTAACATGCAAGTGAAACTTAATGTTTTCCAAGCATCACAACAACCTCATGAGAGAGAGGAGTGCTTATTAGTGGATGTTGTGGATAAGATTGTTGAGGAGGCTTTGCCCTCCATTCTTGTAGAGGACCCTTTAGAGGCTTGTCTAGCTCATTTTGGGTTTGAAAATTTTGATATAGATGGGTCAGCTGAGGAGGTGAATGCCTTGCTTAATTCTTCTTCTACACCGGATTTTCCTCCATGGAAAGCCCGGTTTGAGTCACTTCCTCCTCTGTCGAGAGAGTCTGCCGCACCATCTTTGGTCACACCACCTACACTTGAGTTGAAGCCACTTCCGGCCACACTCAAGTATGCATTTTTAGGGCCCCAGGAGACTTTACCAGTTATCATTAATGAGTGTTCTCGTGGCACATCGGAGTGCTATAGGGTGGTCAGTGGCTGATTTGAAAGGGATAGATCCCTCCGTGTGCATGCATTGTATACACCTAGAGGAGGACACCAAACCTTCTCGCGAAATGCAACGGAGACTGAATCCTAACATGAAAGAGGTGGTGAAGAAGGAGGTTTTGAAATTGTTGGATGCGGGTATCATATACCCCATCGCAGATAGCAAGTGGGTGAGTCCCACACAAGTGGTGCCCAAGAAATCGGGCATCACTGTTGTTGAGAATGAGGGAGGAGAGTTAGTCCCCACACGAACCATTACTGGGTGGCGAGTGTGCATTGATTACAGGAGACTAAATTCCTCGACTAGGAAGGATCATTTTCCCTTACCTTTCATTGACCAAATCCTAGAGCGGTTCGTGGGGCAGGGTTTCTATTGTTTTCTTGATGGCTATTCGGGGTATAATCAAGTCCCGGTGTACCCCGCTGACCAGGAAAAGACCACATTCACATGCCCTTTTGGCACTTTTGCTTACAGGCGCATGCCCTTCGGGCTATGTAATGCACCGGTGACCTTTCAACGGTGTATGATGGCCATTTTCTCCGACATGGTGGAGAAATTCTTAGAGGTTTTTATGGATGACTTTTCAGTGTTTGGACCGTCTTTTGAGGAATGCCTTAGGAACTTTACTAGAGTGTTAGAACGATGCACTGAGGCAAACCTAATCTTAAGTTGGGAAAAAAGCCATTTTATGGTTCATGAGGGTATAGTGTTGGGACACATTGTGTCCCCTCGAGGTATAGAGGTTGACAAGGCTAAGGTTGACCTCATTGCAGGCCTTCCTCCACCCAATTCCGTGCGTCAAATTAGGTCTTTCTTAGGGCATGCAGGTTTTACCGTAGGTTCATCAAAGACTTTAGTAAGATATCACGTCCTTTGTGTAGTCTACTGGTTAAGGACGCGCCTTTTATCTTTGATGAGGCATGCTTAAAGGCATTTGAAACACTAAGAATGGCCTTGACCACCGCCCCAATCATGAAATTACCAGATTGGTCGCTTCCCTTTGAAATCATGTGTGATGCCTCTGATTATGCTGTCGGGGCTGTGTTGGGCCAAAGGGTCAATAAGGCACCGTTTGCTATATACTATGCTAGTCCCACTCTCTCGGATGCACAATTGAATTACACTACCACCGAGAAAGAGTTGCTAGCTGTGGTCTTCGCCTTAGACAAGTTCCGATCATATCTCCTAGGTTCCAAGGTCATAGTCTTCACTGATCACGCCGCTTTGCGGTATTTATTATCAAAGAAAGAGACCAAACCTAGATTGATTAGATAGATTTTGTTGCTTCAAGAATTTGACTTAGAGATCCGTGATAAGAAAGGATCCGAGAATGTGGTAGCGGATCATCTCTCCCGAATCCTTGTTGAGTATAATAGTGACCCTCTTATTTTGCATAATTCGTTTCCGGACGAACAACTCTTTGAGCTGTCACAAGCGAGCCCCCTGTGGTTTGCACATATTGTGAATTACATGGCCATTGGGCAAATTCCACAGAATTGGTCTAAGCAAGACAAAGACCGATTCTTTTCGCAGGTCAGGTATTACTTTTGGGAGGATCTGGAGTTGTTTAAATATTGCTCCAACCAAGTGATCCGACGGTGTGTGCTGGAGAGTGAGGTGCATAGCATTCTTACATTTTGTCATTCTTCTGCATGTGGCGGTCATTTTAGTGGGCATAAAACGGCTACCAAGATTTTATAGAGTGGGTTTTATTGGCCCACAATTTTTAAAGATGCCCATCAATTTTGTAGAACTTGTTTGCGCTGTCAGCAAATAGGTTCGATGTCTCGGCGTGACATGATGCCAATGTCCCCTATTCTTGTGGTAGAAATATTTGATGTTTAGGGGATTGATTTTATGGGCCCTTTCCCGTTGTCATTCGGGTTTGAGTACATTCTTTTGGCAGTAGATTATGTGTCTAAATGGGTGGAGGCAATAGCTACCCAAACAAACGATAATAGAGTGGTAATCAAATTTTTGCATGAAAACATCTTTAGTCGTTTTGGGTTTCCTAGAGCCATAATAAGTGATCAGGGTACACATTTTTGTAACCGGTTCTTTGAGTCGGTAGTTAAGAAATACTCTATCACTCATAAAGTTTACACTCCATACCACCCTCAAACTAGTGGCCAAGTGAAAGTCTCAAATAGGGAGGTAAAGCACATAATTGAGAAAACTGTGAGACCGGATAGGAAAGATTGGTCACAGCGGTTAATTGATGCATTATAGGCTTACCGTACTGCTTATAAGACACCCATTGGGATGTCACCATATAGAGCAGTGTTTGGCAAAGCTTGCCATCTCCCGGTTGAACTTGAGCACCGAGCATTGTGGGCCATAAAGAAGTTTAACTTCGATATGGCCGCTGCTGGGCTCAACCGGAAATTGTAACTCAATGAGTTGGAGGAAATCCGGAATGATGCATATGAGAGTTCGAGAGTTTTTAAAGCTCAGACTAAAGGATTCCATGACAAGCACATCAATAGGAAATCCTTTGAACCCGACCAAAAATGTGGCTTTTTAATTCAAAATTGAGACTCTTTCCGGGTAAGTTAAGATCAAGATGGGATGGCCCCATTGTAGTTGTTGAGGCATTTATTCATGTCGCCGTTGAGGTGCGAGATCCAAAGACTAGCCACACTTTCAAAGTGAATGGCCAAAGATTGAAACCATATATAGAGGGGATTGGGAATGGAGATATGATTGAGTCCATTACTTTGATGGACCCATTTTACTACGATTGATAGATTAATTTATTGTTCACTTTTCTTTCCTTTCTTTGCTACTTTGTTTTTCTTTGTTCTCGTCATGATATATTTGCATCTAGGAGACTTTAAATCCTCTAAAGGTGTAATTCCTTTGGTGTTTGCCGTGCCCGAACGGCATCTAACGGTCTGGTATAGCCACCTAACCGTGTTTGTAGTGAGTTCCTGGGAGACCAACTGAGACGGTGGAAACTAGAGTTCGAATGGCAAAGCCTAGAACACAAAAGTTTGGGATTTTCGAGACTAGAGTCTGGTTTAAATACCCAGGGGTGTGGAGATTGCTTCAAAACTACCTCGGCTTGAACTCTGTATGGCAGCCCCATAGGTTGAGGTAGCTTTAGGCGCCTCGATTCTGGATACCGAATCAACCTAGTCTGTCACCCTGTTGGAGAATAGGGAAAGTTACAAACACAGTTAGGGAGAAAAGTAGTACCCGTGGTTTTCGCGTGAAGATTATACCTTTAGTGGGCATTCCGTTATCTTCTTATGTGCTATATTTATTTCAGATGTCAATTGAAGGTAGAAATGGTTAAGTAAACTTTGGGTTGTACTAGCCCGAAGGCTATAAACTACGCTGGGTTTTATTACTTGGGGGATTCTGAAGTGGCAACTTTATGCCATAACTTTGGTGCCTTGTGTTAGGTGTTGAGAGTTAGTTTTCCTTTTTCTTGAAGCATGTACGCTTGCGAGTGCTTCTTGTTTTTGTTAAACTATGCTGTTGCAATGTAGCAGAAAAAGGTCATTGCATGCGTGTGGGTGGAAGGGACCCTCCGTAGCCTACGTAAGGCATTGATGTGTGTTTTTATTTTTAGTTTGTGGCACATCACTTATTAACTAATTTCTGAGATGCTTAGCTCTTTGTGGTCTCAGTCATATTTAAGAGCAATTTTAGATGATTAGAACTTTGTGTTTTTTTTTTTTTTTTTTAAATGAACAAGTATAACACCCCCTTTTTTTAATTTTTTTTATTGAAACACAAAGAAATTAAACTAAGACGCATGCTTTTTGACAAAAAAAAAAAAAAAAAAAAACGGAGCCCAGACCGCTCGAGCGGCCCAGCTCAATTTGCATACTGCTTAGCGCCGTTGGAGCGGCCCAAATGCGCCGCAGGAGCGGCCCAAAATCACCGCATGAGCGGCCTACTCGCCGCACGAGCGGCCCCGCTCAATTTGCATACTGCTTAGCGTCGCTGGAGTGGCCCAAATACGCCGCAGGAGCGGCCCACTCGCCGCACGAGCGGCCCAGGTCCAAGCCAAAAATAAAATAAAATAAAATGATTAGCCCAAACCGCTCGAGCGATTGGGCTCACCGCACGAGCGGCCCAGCTAGAGATGGCTACTGTCTAACGCCGCACAAGCGGCCCAAATGCGTCGCACGAGCGGCCCAAAATAAAATTAAAAAAAAAAAAAGAGTAAAATTATTTCTTTCTTCAATTTCTTTTATTTATTTTATTCTATTTATTTTGTTTTATTTTCGTAAAAAAAAAAAAAAAAAAAAAAAAAAAAAAGGTGTCCTTATCTATTCACCAAGTTACACTCCCTCTCAATCTCAGATTCGTTGACTCACCCACTTTCCCAACTCTCTCTATCTTCCTCATCTTCATTCTTCTTCTTCTTCTTCTCTCTCTCTCTCTCTCACAACCCCACACAAGCCCACTATCTTCCTCCTTTTTCTTCTTCCTTTTTCTTCTTCTTTCTTCTTCCTCCCCACCACCATCTCACCGCCGGCGTCCTATAACCCTCTCCGTCCGTCGAATCTCCAGTGACCACCATTTTTTCCAGCGAATCACCGCTCTTTTTCCATTTTTCCCCACTTTTTCAAGGTAATTTTTTCCTTTTATGTATAGATTGTGGCGTCTTTGATGTTGTTTTTCTGTTATTTTTTTTAAGATCTATTGTTCATTCAAAAAAAATAAATAAAAAATTGCTTGGCCATGTTTGTTGTTAGTTGATCCTTCTTTCTTTATTTATTTTATTTTATTTTATTTAGCCATGTTTATTTCCATGTAATAGTATAGTAACTTAGCCATGTTTAACTAGTTTGATTAAAAATATATATATATATATATATAATTAAATAATTTGCAAATTTGGGCAATAACACCATCGCCGCACGTGCGGCCCATGCCAGAATAAAAAAAAAAATCAAAAATAAAGTTAATAATACTAATTTAGTTTATTTTTATTTCCTCCATTTGTTTAGTTTAAATAATTTCATTAGTGATTCTAGTTAGTTTAATTAGTTAGTGGATTATTTTTATTTTTATTGTGTTTGTTTAGTTAGTGATTTCATTTTTATTTTTATTTTTTATTTTTTTTGCTCTATGATGTAATTGTTCATTTAATTATTAAGTAATTTAGTTTTTTTTTTTATTTCATGAATTTTTATTTCGTTTTCTTAAAAAAAAATATTAATGTTTAGTTTAGGTTATTTTATTCTATACTTTAGCCTCTTCTGTAATTTAGCTATTTTATTGCTTAGTTTATTTTATTTTATTTTATAGTTTAGTTACTTTAATTTAATGTCATTTTTATTCATTTATTTAATTATTTTCGTTTTTATCTTTAAAAAAAAAAATTGGTGGTGTGAGGATGATCCGATTTTGAATGATTTATGCCTACATGCTATTTCTAATGAATGTTCATATAATGGTTCTACATTTTTGGTTGTGTTGGTTGAACTATTTTGTGCAGATATGGCTTCATCATCCTACCGAGCACCTAAACGGCCTCGCACTGCCAACATTGCATTCAGGGATATACCAACAGATGCTTGGGCCACCAAACCGGTGGTATGTGATACATCCTTTGATGTGGACTTCTTTCGTCGGCATCAAACCACTACATGGAGTATTCAACAACTTGAAGACCAGGGCCTCCTGGGCATCTGCACAGTCACTGAACCGGCATACCCGCGCATTGTGCGCCTCTTTTATCAGCATATGTACGTCAGCTCTTTGCTCCATTGTTGACGGAGTGGAGTTAGTGATCACTCCAACTTCAATTGCCGAGGTCCTCCACTGTTCCATGGACCCTATCAATGCTGAACAGTTCCCGGTATTCACTCGGTAACTCACCATCCCGGAATTGGTGACTGAGTTTTATGAGGGGCGCCAGGAGGATGACAACCGTACGAGCATCAGGCGGGCTAATTTACCACGTCGCCTTCTCTTCCTCGATGTGGTCCTGAAAAAGAATGTCATTCCTATTGGCCACAAGGAAGAGCGGAGAGGGGACTTCCTCCGTGCCTTGCATCTGTTTGACCTCGGGTTTTGGATTGACATCCCTACCTTGATCTACAATCAGATGTATAGAATCCTAAATGAAGTCAAAATCCGCAATACACGGGGTAGTTCTACATGGTCCCTCCCTTTTGCCAACCTCATTACAGCGCTCATAAAAGCCCAAGGGACATACCCACTGCAGGCCATTGAGGTTCAGCTTCCGCCGCCCCTATTTTATGGTAGAACTCACTGGCGTCAAACCACTGCTCGCCTGCTGCCTCCACTAGTTCTTCCCTAGGCCCCGGCAAATCCTAATGATACCCCAGGCGAGCCTGCAGCCGCACCAGCCCTGGCACCACCGCCATTCCGTATGACGAGGGCGCAATATCAAGCTATTATGGATAATCAAGCCGCCCTTCAGCAATTTATGGTTGATCTCCAGAACGACTACCCGGCTGACCGGGATTATTCACGGGCGACATTTGATGGGTATCAGCAGTCAGTTGCCTCTTTGCACACTGACTTCTATGCATACCGGGATTCGAGTGGGCAGCGGTTTGATCAGTTTGATCGGCAATTTGATCAGCATGGAACTAGGGTTCATGATGAGGCATTCGAGACTCGGACACTGATGCATGCCCTATTTGAGCAGCATTTCCCACCACTACCACCAGATCCACATCAGTGATTTCTGTATATTTTCTTTATTTTCTTTCATTTCATTTTGTTTTATTTTATTTTTCTTTCTCTTTTATATGTACTTAAAAAAATAAAAAATTTCAAAAACTGTGTTTCGGTGTCCTTGCCTCGTTGGATGTGCGCCCATGATGTCTGATAAGATCCTCTCTCTCATTTTACTATCTCATGTCTACTTGCTTACATTGAGGACAATGTTATATTCCAGTTGGGGGGTGACGGTATTTGTAATAAATATTCATGTCTGTACTTGCTGCACTTGATTTGCACCACTTCACTTAATGTTTACTTTGTGCCAGTATGGTATTGATATGAACATATGTTAATTGGGGAACATCGTGGGCTTATATGAAAAGGGTTTATTGGGTAAATACTCACATGTGATGTTTGCACTAGGATAGTTGTTTGTGTTTGTGGTATTAGTACACTTGTCATGAGTATGCCTTAATTCACATGAACACACTATCATAGCAGTGACCTTTTTATTATAATCACTGGTGTACATCATTTATAATGGTTGAGGCTGCTGAAAAGAATAAATGAGTAGTGTAGACGTACCCGAACGCCCCGGGAGGGTGAGCTCCCGTTCTGTTCATTTTTGGGGTACTACAGCTCGGACTCGATTTGTGTCACGGTTCTTAATCTGAACCAAAGAGTCCAAATCTGGCATATCGTTTTGAGAAACAAATTTTTGAAAAGAAGTGCCAAACATGGACTGCTTTGGCAGATACAGAGTCACCACCTAAATATTTTTTTTATGGGGGAATTTAGGAAACCCTGACTCGGTGCCGAAGGCCACATATCCGTCATCACCGGAGTTCCTCGGCTCGGGTGCTAGGGTACGATTGGGGAAGGTCAGCTATGAGCACCCCCTCTCGCCTGATCCGAAGATCGGCCTCTACTAACCATGATATCCGTTTTTGAAAACGTTATGTGTTCTTAAACCAATTATTAGCCTAGCGTTACTATGTTATGCGCGCAGCAAACAAGTATAGACTAGATTGCCTAATTTGGAAATAAGCATTGCATATCCGTTTGTCTTAAAAAAAAAGTACTTTGGAATTTGCTACTCGCAAGTAGGCTAAAATACGGATTTCAACGAGTTTATCCAACTCAAACAATCCAACCTTCACCCACAGGCATTCAAACAATTTATAACACATAAGAATCTAGCCATATGGTAAGCATACAATTATGGCAACACTCACACGCATGCGGTATGCTAAAGCAAAAGGACTTACAGAGTACTCCAAGCCAAAACAGAAACTAGTTAGTAATCATATGCATGATCCTAGTTCATGTTAAGATGGCTAATGTAACACATGCGGAATGTCACTAGAGTAGGCTCGGCTAGTCTATAAATGACATGTGAAAATGGACAAGTAGCATTGTAACAAGCCCGCGGGGGACCTCGCTACAGCTCGGACTCGACTTTCGCAGTCACGGTTCTAAATCTGAACCAAAGAGTCCAAATCCGGCAAATCGTTTTAGGAAAACTGATTTTTGAAAGAAGTGCCAAACATGGACTGCTTTGCCAGATACAGAGTTGCCACCTAAATATTTTATTTTGGGAAATTTAGGAAACCCTGACTCGGTGCCAAAAGGCCACGTGTCCGTCATCACCAAAGTTGCCTCGGCTCGGGAACTTGGGTACGATTGGGGAAGGTCACTTCGTGAGCACCCCCGCTCGCCCGGTCATAGACCGGCCTCTACTAACCATGATATCAATTTTTGAAAACATTGTGAGTTCTTATTCCGGTTATTAGCCTAGGTTACTATGTGATGCTCACAGCATATAAGTATAGACCGGGTCGCCCGAATTGGAACAAAACATTTCATGTTTGTTTTTGAAAATGGTTTGCTACCCGCAGGTAGGCTTGAAACATTTTGATGATTCATTCCAATTCAGATAACCCAACCTTCACCCACAGGCATTCAGGCAGATATATCAGATAAGCACATAGCCTCATGGTAAGCATGCTATCATGGCATTCATTCACACGCATGCAAGGATGCTAAAGCATAAAGCTTACCGAGTACTCCAAGCCAAAAACAGAAACTACATTAGAAATCATGCATGATCCTAAATATACAAAAATGCTCAATGCAACACATGCAAAATGCAACTATAGTAGGCTCGGCTATTCTAAGATGGCATATGAAATGCTACAACTAACATGTATTCAACTTGGAATTGAAAGTACAATGCAGTTAGTATGATGCGCCGAGCCCGATGCATGCAATACAGATGAATGATGCAAACATGCTGTCATACTGTATGCTAATTGAAATATGCCCTAATCTAACCATCAAAAGCGGATAAATAAAAGGGAGAAAGACGTGGGGTTGGAAGACATACATCACACTCACCCACACTTATTACAGTTGTGCCCTCACTCGGAGGGTCCGAATAAGTAATACAGTCCAAATATTACAGTCCCCAAAATAAAAGAATATTACAGTCCAAAATATTACAGAATTCTAATTAATTAATGAATTAACTAGAAAGCAAATAAACTGGCGTGCAAGCCAGGGACTGCCTTGCTTCTGGTGGATGATGCATGTCCGGACTGTCTTGCGCGGAAATCCACCGGAATGCCCCAATTAGCCTCTGTTTACACCTGTTATTCTTGAAAAGCGTGCCAAGTCCCGGAAAGTTGCTGATTCCTGGTTTTGCTGCAACAGAGAGCAGGAAAGGGGCATAGCAATGTATTTGCACAAATATATGCATGTCTCGATCCTCGTACCACCAATCACGCATACCGAGGCATGATGGCCGAGGAGTCGAAATGCACAACTCAATATAGGATGAATGCACATGAAACTACAGCTAAAACCTAACTCCATCATGGATAATCCGGAGTGTCGGTGACTGGGGAATTGAGACACATTCCGTCACTCGGAGTACGAAATGTACCTCGTTTCCCGTGCCCGGGCTAACTCCTATTCCGGACACGATGCAATATGCATGATATGCATGAAATTCAACTAAGATACAATCCTAACGTACACAATGCTATGAAATGAGATGCCTCAAAATGCGTGCACGCAGGCACGCAAACCGAGAAAATGCAGAATGCTATGAAAATGAAATGCCTCGTAGTGCGTGAACACGGGCACGCAAACTGATGCGATGATATGTATCTCGAAGTACGTGCACGCGGGCACGCAAACCGAGGCAATGATATGTGTCTCGAAGTACGTGCACGCGGGCACACAAACCGAGGCAATGATATGTGTCTCGAAGTACGTGCACGCGGGCACACAAACCGAGGCGATGATATGTGTCTCAAAGTACGTGCACGCGGGCACGCAAACCGAGGCGATGATATGTATCTCGAAGTACGTGCACACGAGCACGCAAACCGACGCGATGATAGAATGATATGAAAATGAAATGAAAATGACAAATGGGCTTATACCAACATGAGAGAGCCTCAGCCACACTCACATAAGATGCCGATGGCAGAAAATGAAATGCCTCGAAATGCGTGCACACGGGCACGCAAACCGAGGCGATGCTAAAATGTGAAAAATGCAACATGGACTTATACTAACATGAGAGAGCCTCAGCCACACTCACATAAGATGCCGATGGCAGAAAATGAAGTGCCTCGAAATGCGTGCACACGGGCATGCAAACCGAGGCGATGCCAGAATGATATGAAAAATGCAACATGGACTTATACTAACATGAGAGAGCCTCAGCCACACTCACATAAGATGCCGATGGCAGAAAATGAAGTGCCTCGAAATGCGTGCACACGGGCGCGCAAACCGAGGCGATGCCAGAATGATATAAAAAATGCAACATGGACTTATACTAACATGAGAGAGCCTCAGCCACACTCACATAAGATGCCGATGGCAGAAAATGAAGTGCCTCGAAATGCGTGCACACGGGCACGCAAACCGAGGCGATGCTAAAATGTGATGAAATATGGCAAAACTGATATGCAAGCATACTAATGGAATTTCAGCACTAAAATATGGGGGAAAATAGCCCCGAAATGAAGCGAAATGACATGAAATGCAAGGAAATGTCCCGAAATGCGACATTAGGCACCCGAAAATGGCCTATAGCTATGCCAAACATGTACAATATGGACATGCAATGCAAAGACAGAAGCTAGACAGTCCCAAAAGATGTACTTTCACAGTTATAAACATGGCCAAACAGCAAGTATAAGTAAGGGAAAAATAGCATGCAAGAATAGGGGCCAAAAGAGGGGTAATGAGGCAAGTGGTATAAGCAAAACTCAAACTGAAAAATTTCCTTCTACAACACTGAAGATGGACCAAAAATATGAACATTTACAGTATATGGAAGACCTCAAATCAGTATACAAACATGCTAAAAATGTGATGCAAAACAAGGCTCAAAAGGTGCTATAACATGAAGTGTATAAAATAATCACCAAACAGAAAAAAAAAATGTGAATGAAACATGAAGTATAGGCCAAAATAAGGCCACTTTTAGTTCGGACCAAGAGCCAAAAACAGAAGCAAAGAGGGCTATCAATTTATGCAAAAATGGGGCCAAATAAGGGATTGAACTACAAGTGACACATGGAGACACCAAACAAGGTTGAGCCCTTCCTCAATGTTGGAGAGGGGCTCAAAATAAGCCTAATATCAGTTTATAACATGCTCAAAAACAGATTGCTCATGGGCCAAAGATAGCATGCAAAATCATGACATACAGGATGATCAATGAAGCAAGTATATTATGGAGGGCTCAAACAAGGTTGAGCCCTTAATGAGAAGTGAAGATGAGCTCAAAATATGGCCCTTTTCAGTTAGGGCCGGAGCTTGAAACCAAAAAGAAATGGGGCTTAGAAATAGATCAAGGAAAAGGGTCAAAAGGTTAAAAGAGTAACTTACCCTTGAAGATTCAAGCTTTTGTTGCTTCTTGGGTGGATTTGCAGCTTCTTTTGCCTTCTAGAAACCTTCCTTGCTGCTGGAGGTGAGGTAGTGATGGTAGAGCTTGGTGGTGTAGAAGGAATGAAGGTTAGGGACTTAGGGTTTTTTGAAGAATTGAGAGGGAAGAAGATGGAGTTGGCTATGGAGCTTTGAAGGAGAGTTTTTCTAACCCTTACAAAGAAGGCCACCAGCTGGTTATAAAGGTTCAAAATGGGGTGTAAAGGTGGGGGAGAAGGAGGGCAAAACTCCCCCACAAAATATCCCCCGGATACAGAAAATATCTGGGGGATATTGCCCCACAGCTGGAAAGGGCACAGTGCAAGGAAGCAGGCCGGCCTCACACTTTTGCTGGAGGTGGCCGGCCGACCACACCCCCTAGCCGGCCGGCTAGGGGTCAAAAGGGTCAAGGTGATTTTCTGGCCGGCCAGCTATTGGGGAGGTAGTCCTATGTGTGTACAACACAACCATGTAGTTGAAATTCCAAGAAAGTGGGCCCAAGGGGTTCAACAATGGCTCGGAAAGAGGGGGGCAAAAGGGTCAAGTTGACTTACTGGCCGGCCATGAACTTTTAGGGGCCTCTCATGTGTGTACATCACAGATATGTGGTTCAAAGTTCAAGAAAAAAGATCCAAGGGGTTCAACATTAGCCCGGAAGAAAGGGGTCAAAAGGGTCAGGTGACCTTAATGGCCGGCCATGAACTTTTAGGGGCCTCTCAGATGTGTAGATCACAGATATGTGGTTGAAAGTTGGCAACACTAGCTCCAAGGTATTCAACATTAGCCCGGAAGTGCGAAAAACGGGCGCCGGGAGGCTCCGGAAGAGAGATAACTGGTTGTTGCAACAATTGCTGGCCTCCCACCCTTCAGTGACCTTCCCTGTGATAAAACAGAGGTACCTGCCAAAAATGAACGAAAACCGTTGCAAAACGACTGTTCCGGGGCCAAAACACGCAGTTCGGGGTCCCGAAAATGGGCTGTTAAGCACCGAAAATGGTATTCGACCTCGAAGTGGGTTTCTCAACCCCCAGTGTCCCTCAAAAGGGATGAAATAAGATGTATGCCAAAAATTAGAGCAAACAGAGATGGTCAAGCGGTCCCGAACCGAGGCACACGGCCTGACGGCTCCGAAAACCGGGAACCGGACTCCGAAATGGGCAAAATGGCCTACGGCCACCAAATGTAGCCTATGGACATTGAGAGATGGTCTACGGGACCTCTCCCTTCCCTCGGAAAAAGAAACAGAGAAAACCGAGTCTGGTTCGCAAACCGAGACAAGGCACAGAAGAGGGTTCGGAAGTCCGGAGGTAGGGCTCACGGCCGTGACTCTGAAACTTCTGAACAAGCACATTACGCAATATCACCTAGCGCTCAATCGGTGACGTCTGAGTCTTAAGGTCGGTCAAAAATGGGGTGTCTACAAGCATGTATTCAAGTTAGATTTGAAATACTTATGCAGTTAGTATGATGCGCCGAGCCTGGTGCATGCAATACTGATGAATGATGCGCGCATGCTAGCATAAGGTATGCTAAAGTAAACATGTCCTAATACTAACTATCAAAAGCAGGTAAGTAAAAAGGGAGAAAGAAGTGGGGGTTGGAAGACATGCACACACGCACCCACACTTATTACAAATTCACCCTCGCTCGGATGAACCAAAAGAATAATACAAATTAATTAACCTACAAGCTAATTAAATATTACAAATTGCCTAATTAGCTAACAAACTAACTAAGCTAATAAAAACAGTAAACTGGCTCGGGAAGGGAACCCAATGCAATGCGTGCTCGGGTCTTGCTCGGAAGTGCACCGCCATGCATAGGCTGCCTCTGTTTTCCTTTCTTTACTCCTCTGGAGGCTGCCAAAACCTCAGGATTGCTTCTCTGGATACTGAAGAATGCCATCGGCTGGGTAGAATGCTCACCGGCAGTGGCATGTGATCACCGGCCATTGGTGAAGATATCAGGAGAGGGGGGATTGCCGGTCGGCACTTATCACTGCCGGTCGGCAGAAAGTTCCTGCAGAATCTGCAATTGACAGCAACAGAGGGCAAGGCAGAGCATGGCAATACAATTCAAGGCATATATGCACCGATCATGTCCCTTATCATGTTAATGACTCAAAGGGACATGCTCCTTGGTTCTCGGACCATCAATCGCGCATTTCCATGCGTGATGGCCCAAGAGACCAAGTTATGCATTTCCATGTCAAATGCAATGCAAACAATCAAACCAATGGGGACTTAACCTCTATCATGGATAGTCAAGAGGCCAAGCATGCATGCCAATGCAATGCAACCTAAGCATGTTAACTAGGCATGCAATACGACAATGCAAATGAGCATGCAAGAAATGCAAGGCATAGAGCAATGCGACTAACAAGTGTGCAAGGCTAATGTAGGCCTTCAAGCATGTAAGCCAACATGTGACTTCATTCAATCATGTGATTTCAAACATGCAACAACTCACCAATATGCTACAATATACAAGGAGAGCATGCAACAAACAAAGAGATGGACTTAAACATGATTTGGGCAGCTCTAATTAGGCCCAAAGCAGTGGCCATAGTGCTATGAAATAAGGGCTAAATGACATGCAAACATGCATGCAAATATGGTCCAATTCCTAAGGCCCACCAAAGAAGTATTGAACTACACTTAATGCAACCACACATGGCATGAATTAAATGACTAAAAACAGAATTTTAGCATATTAAAACAAGGCCTAAAGATCACTTAGATGGCATCCAAATGACCTAAATTTAAAGGCATGCACAAATGCCAAAACATGGAGCATGCTACACAAACTTTCAAAGCATTAAAGAGGTGTCCAAGGCAAGCATACAAGCATGTCAAAGGGACTGAAATGATGCTACAAATGGTGCCAAACCAATAAAACAAAGCAAATAAAGCATGCTACATACTCACACCATTAAGGCCAACAAGCCAAAATGCAAAGGGGCTATACTAAACATGGAAAATGTGAATCTCAAAACCCAAGACAGACCTTAAGCATGTTAAAACATGACCAAACATTTCACAAAGCTAAGCCAAAATATGCAAGCATGGTGGTCCAAAGGCAAGATGCATTTCTAGGCAAAATAGAGGAATACAAAGCAAGTGTATGATGCACATGGAATCTCACCAAACCATCAAAAATTAGTGAATAAAACATGTGAAAATAGGCCCAAATAACCACTGATACGCAACCATGGCATGCAAAAATGATGAGTTACTTTAAAGGGCCATGCAAGGAGTTATTAAGCACATGCAAGATAGACATTCAATATGACCAAAAAAAACTCTGGAAATGGCTTATGGGGGTCCTAAAACCCACTGAAAAATGCCTGAACTGAGCTCAAGAAGTGTGCAAATATAGGCCCCTTTGTAAGGCCAAAAAGGGCATCAAACAAGACAACAAGGAGAGGGGATGGCACTTTCCTTCTTAGGACCTTAAACCACCATCCTCACCACTGAAATCCCTCAAGATTTCAGTGGTGAGGAGGCCCAAACAAGGTGGTCCCGAAACTCACCAAAAATAGCACAAAATGGGGCCAAACAAGGCCTAAGAGGGGGTAAACGACCCCAAACACAAAAGTATCCTTAATGAAGTATCTTAAACACAAAAAAACAGAAATATTTTTTGTTATACACAAAGCTCAAAACAGCAAGCAAGACAGGCTAAAAACTTGTGCAAAAACGAGGAATAAATAGGGAAAATGAGTTACCTTTGTAGCCAAAAGGGGACAGCAGCCTCTAGACCCAAAAATGCAACCCTCAACCTCTGAAAACAAGACCCAAGAACCTCCAAGTGATCATGGAAGTGTTGTTCTAGGAGGTGTAGTTCAAATGGCCAACAACTAGACCCTTTTGGACCCTTTAACCCACCCAAATGTAGAGAGAGAGGGGGATATATAGAGAGAGTGATATATATATCTTATATATCAGATTTTCTAACCTCTCTAATGGAAGGAGAGGCTCTCCTTATATAGAGAAACCAATGAGGCAAAGCTTCTCTTAGAAGCTTTGACCAAAAAGGCCAAGTTTCTCTTAGAAGCTTGGAGCAAAAGGGCCAAGAAGGCCAAGCTTCTTGGAGAAGCTAGACAAAAGGCCAAGCTTCTTGGAGAAGCTACAAAAAAAGGGTCAAGCTTCTTGGAGAAGCTAAAAAGGGTCAAGCTTCTTGGAGAAGCTATACAAAGGGTCAAAAGGTTCAAGCTTCTTGGAGAAGCTAAAAAAAGGGCAAGCTTCTTGGAGAAGCTAAGAAAAGGGTCAAAAGGTTCAAGCTTCTTGGAGAAGCTACAAAAAAAGGATCAAGCTTCTTGGAGAAGCTAAAAAAGGGTCAAGCTTCTTGGAGAAGCAAAAAAGGTTCAAGCTTCCTCAAGAAGCTAAAAAAAAAGGTTCAAAAGGGTCAAGCTCCCTCAAGAAAAGGTCTCGGCTAGGAAAAGTGGCCGATTGATCAGAAGCAGTGGCCGGCCGACCAAACACAACGCCGACCGACAATAAACAGTGCCGACCGGCAATATGCATTGCCGATGGCAGCAAAAACCAGCCGGTGGTGTGTGGGGATGCCTCACAAGGCATTCCCTGCCCCTCCAAGGCAAAATGCAAGTGTTTGGTGCAAAACCAGACACTGAACAGTCAAGTTCGGAGATCCTGAGGCAAGGCACGTAGCCGAGACCTCCGGGAACTCCAAACGAACACAAACAAGGATGATCATCGAGTGTTCAAACGATGACGTCCAAGTCTTGAGGACGGTCAAAAATGGGGTGTCTACAGTTGCCCCTCTTTGATAGAACTCGAAAGTCATAAAAATGACGGGAGTGAGTGTCAAAGCCCAGAGATGACCCATTTTTGACAAGGCCGAAGACTTAGACAAAAGCATACAAGCTACAAACAAAGATATGCACCCAAGGGCAGGGGCAAAATGCAAGACAATGCACAAAGCCGAGCATAACTTATGATCATGCAAGAAACATAGGGACGTATCCCGGTGTTTCGGAAATGAGAAAGAAACATAGGGACGTATCCCGGAGTTTCGGAAGGAGAGAGAAACATAGGGACGTATCCCGGTGTTTTGCAAAAAGAGAAAGAAACATAGGGACGTATCCCGGAGTTTCGGAAGGAGAGAGAAACATAGGGACGTATCCCGGTGTTTCAAAAAAAGAGAAACATAGGGACGTATCCCGGTGTTTCGAAATGTGTGAGCATTGGAACGTATTCCGAACGGTTTTAACCGAAGAGGGAGAAACAAAGGGACGTATCCCAAAGGTTAGGGACGTATCCCAAGGATTAGGGACATATCCCAAAGATTAGGGACATATCCCAATGTTACGAACAAGGAGGAGAAACACAGGGACGTATCCCGGTGCTTCAGAGAGGAGGAGAAACATAGGGACATATCCCATTGTTTCGGAATGGAAAGTGAAACATAGGGACGTATCCCGTTGTTTCGGAATGGAAAGAGAAATATAGGGACGTATCCCAGTGTTTCAGAGAGAAGGAAGAAACATAGGGACGTATCCCGTTGTTTCGGAATGGAAGAAGAAACATAGGGACGCATCCTGGTGCTTCGGAAAGGTAGGAGAAACATAGGGACATATCCCGTTGTTTCGGAAAAGAAGGAGAAAGGGAAACGTAGGGACGTATCCTGGTGTTTCGAAAGAAGGGAGAAACATAGGGACGTATCCCAGTGTTTCGAAAAAAGAGAGAGAAACAGAAACGTATGGACGTATCCCGGTGTTTCAGAAAGGTATAAGAAACAAAAGGACGTATCCCAGTGTTTCCGAACAAAGGAGCGCGCAAAACAATGCAATGCAGGTGCACAAGACAGTGCGATAAAGTGCATTTTCTATGCAAGTATGGGGGCATTTTCTATGCAACATTGACAGCATATTCTATGCAGAAACATAACGATGCACGGCACGCATGCAACCGAAGTGTATATGAAAGTTCACATTCTATGCAATGGAAGGGCATCAAACACGTACTCTGGTGCCTCCGATTTACCTTTCGGAGGACTTGGCAACACAACTCTGCTCGAAAAAGGGACACCCTGTTTACATTGGTGAGAGATAACATCTACTGCTGCTTTAATTGCCATTCTGACTTGAAGCAAGCTTAAGCTTGGAGTAGAGTCACACTCGTTCTTCGGAGCACTGACAAGGCCTGAAGTACATCCGGAGCATAATCACGGAGTTTTCCGAAGTTGAAGCACACTCAGATACCCGATATTTTCCTCTTTTGCTTTTGTTTTGTAGTCTGGAACCCATATAGCTTCAAATAGGTCCTAGTTTTACTGTTCTGACATGACTTGGGTTGAACCCTGCGGTTTTATGAAAGAACGAATCTTATTTTGCACAAACGTGAAGAATGGCACAGCACTCTAAGCATAAAGCGATTTTATTTTTGAAGTTAAGAAAAGAGTTCTTAACCGGGTATTGAGTCTACGACTGAACACAGCGCACTACGACTCAACAATGGAAAACAAAAGGTAAACAACCTAAACACATCGAGACACGCTCAGAACGACTCAAAGCAAGAATCGAGACAAACAAAACAAAAGACACGACACACAGACGTGCACAGGGAGCCTGTTTTACCGAGTATTGTTTCCCACCCTTTCTCATTTGTGATCCTCACACCACTCGGCCCTCAAGCTCTATTTTTCTGAAAAAACCCTTTTCTCACTTTTTCTCTCATCGCACATCTCTCTATTCTTCAATCTCTCGTTTTTTTTAATCCCTTCCCTAGGTGGTTGATGGATAAACAGGAAGTCGTGGGCCCTTGCCCCTAGTATTCTACCAGCTTTTGATTCTTGTTCACAACAGTGAATTCCTCCCACAGAGGGGTTGCGCTACAACTGGGTATGTAGCAAATCTGTAGCTGACATCAGTTGATGATGCTCTGCTGGGAGGTTCGGACATGATCAAATCTGTCCAGATGAGGGAGTGGAATATCTCACCCCATTCCAGTTCGTGCTTTGCACTTGTCTTGATACCTCGTTGCTTGGAGGATGAGAGAGCTTTCAGCCCTTTGTTGTTGACTTCAGTTGTGCCCTTTCTGGCAAGTAGAGTGCCCTTTCTGGAAAATGCATTGACAACAGGGAAAAGACAGGAAGCCTGACTCAACTGTGCCCCTAGTTCATTATTTTGACCATTTTTTGTTTTGGTTTTCTACTAAAACAATTTTGACCAACATGAGAGTTAGATTAACACGCTTGTTCGATTTTTTGATTTGAAATCATGCAAGTTAGGCTATGAGCACTGAAAATTTTCCTTTTTTGGGTCCAAGAAATGGTCCAGTTTTTGGAAAAGATGGAACAATTTTCGAGAAAATTAGTCAACCTCAGTAAAAATTCTCAAAAACTAATTTTGCAAACGGCCAATGCTTAACAAGCACGGAACCTACTCTTGACACGCACAACCTTGGATCTGGACGAAAAATTGCCCCTTGCTCGAAGAAAGCTGCGTGGCAACGGAAAGTTGCCCCTTGTTTGAACGGCACCGCAGTGCATTGAATGGCAACGGAAAGTTGCCCCTTGTGTAAATGGCACCGCAGCGCATTATAATCAGTCCTCGAAGCGATGATTGCAACCGAACTCTCGGATACAGAGAATGCAAAGATTATCAGAACCATTACATGGGCATGATCGAATTTGAAGTGTTTTAGGGCTGGACTTCAGAATGAAGTTGCCTACGTATCCCAAGGATGGGAATCAAGCCTTACGTAGTTCGGGGTTAAGGTACACTTGGGTATTAACCTCTCCTTTTTAGGCTCTAACTTTTGCCAAGGCGCCCATTGTGGGTTTTCGACCTTGCGAGCTTTGTTCTTCTTCTTTTTTTCAATTTTTTTCATTTCTTTTTCTCTTCTTTTTTTTTTTGCATTTTTTTTTTCTTTTTTTTTCTTTTTTTTCTTTTCTTTTGCATTTTTTTTTTGCTTTTTTTTTTTGTATTTTTCTTTTGCTCTAACTTTTGCCTGGGTCGCCCTTCCGGGTTTTCGGCCCAGCGAGCCTCCCAAAGGGTAAAAGTGTAACAAGTCCATGCCAAATGGTTTTAGGGTTTTGAAGCCATCCGTATCCAGGAGAGTGGCTATTGTATTGATTTACTGAAGGATCCATCTTCGGCTCTTCGAGCATATCTGACACTTTTGCCCCTAGTTTGGGGGGGGCTTCTGATCTAGCTTTACAAGCTTCCTTTGATCTGATCTTCTTGATCTGACTTTGGTGCCTCTTGTTCGAGGGCTGCTTCAAAATGGCCACACAGGCCTCACGTTGTGGTTGACCGTTGAACGTTCTGAACTCAAGTTCAAGGTTTGAAAGTGAGGGATCGAATCTCGAGGCTGAGAGCGATCCTAAGCTGCACAATCTCAAGAGCGATTCCACACAGGTCTTCGCAGGACTGCGCAAAACATTTTGTTTTTGAAAGTTTTTAAGAAAGCGACAGATCGCTCGCGCTGAAGACAGTGTGGGACCAATCTGGATCAAGTGAGGATCCTTCTCAGTGCTCACATTAACAAGCATGATCTCGATCATTAAGGGCTTAGCATGCCTCTCTTTCTCTCAATTGATCAAATTTTGCAAAACCCAAGGAATTCCTTCCTCTTTGTTTTTATCACAATGTTTCGAAAAAAAGTTTTGGAAAACTTAGGTCATTACAATGACTTCAAAGGCACAGAAAAGGCAGGCGAAGAGCACTGTCATTTCATTCAAACTTCTGGCATAACTAGCACACGGCAGAAGCAAACACAAGAGTGTGAAAATCACTGTTGTTCCATTCAAATCTGTTGGCATAACTGGCTCCAAGGCAGAAACAGACTCAAGAGAAAGCAAAAAGACAAACACAAAACAAGGTAGTGATGTCCAAGGTAACACCCTCGAGATCACCCGACTCTAACAAAACAGGACTGACTCGATACAACAAGACAGACCCAACTGACTCAGTACAACGAGACAGACTCAACAGGACTGACTCGATATGAAAAGACTGACTCAAAACAAAGAGACAGACTCAAAACAACAGAACTGACTCAATACCCAAGCCAGAACGTACAAAACCCAGCATTCATAAATGCTCAAAACAGTGCGTGCCATACGCCACATCCGGAGTAAACTGAGCGCCGCCCGCAGGTGGTTCATCCCTCGATCACATCACATTATCCCCCACAAGTTCACCGATCAAGTGCCGATAGACTTTGCAGGACCTGGTGCAGGGATGACCTTGTTGTCAATTAAATTTTGTATCTCATGGCGGAGACGGACGCAACTGTCGATGTCATGACCGGTCTGTTGATGAAAAGCACAGTACTTAGTCAGGTCATGCTTTGGAGGGAGAGGATCGGGTAGAGGCTGTTGTTCCAACGGTTTCAGATGTCCTTTCCTGAGTAGAACCCCTAGAGCTTTAGACAAAGGCATAAAGAATGGGGTGAAAACCCTCTTGCCTCGGGCAAGATAGTCCGAAGTTCGGGGGTTCGGATTGGATGCACCAACAAAGGGGGTGGCTGCTCTCGGTGTGGTGGTGGCGACCATGCCCACGTCTGAAGTCCTAGCAGCTGCATCACCGCTGGTGGTCGCATTCGAACTGCGGGTAAACGCCCTCCTGGGCTGCTCCTTCTCCTGATCAATAAGGCCCTGCTTCATAGCATCCTCGATCTGTACCCCCATCTCATGCAGATCTGAAAAGGTAGGGAAGGGGAGCACGATCATTTTCTGCATTAGTTTGGGTTGGAGGTTGCGCACAACCATCCTTATTTGGTCTTTGTCGGAAGGCCTTGTAGCCATCATCGAGGCCTTTGCTCTCCACCTCGCCACAAACTCTGAAAAACCCTCCTTTGGCTCTTGGCGGGTGACTTCAAGATCACGAGTTGTGACCTCAATCTGTGTGTTGTAGGAGTATTGATCACTGAAGGCCTCAGCCATCCCTTCCCAATTCTGTTTCACAGAGTTCTCCAATTTCGCATGCCAGATTGCGGCTATCCCAGACAGGGTCCGGCCAAACAATGATAGTTTCTGTAATCTGGTGAGGCCCATCGGCCTTAGAATGTCTGAAAACAGTCGCAAGTGCACCATGGGATCCCCGGACCCATCAAAACGGTCAATATGTGGCATCTTGAATCTGTCTGGCAGTGTCACAACTGCGTCGGTATACCCATCCTCAATGTCTGGGATGGATTTCATGCCTTGAGCATTCTTGAACAACCTTTCAAGCTTGCTCATCTTTAGCGCCGTTGGATCCGTCTCTAACTTAAAAGGGGAGTCCGGTAGGTTGATGGGTGTCTTGGATAGCTGGGGTAGAACCGGGGGCGGAGCTGGCCCGACTGGATTGTCCGTATCATCCTGGACGTGGGTTGCCTCCCGAGTATGGGAACTCTTGGCGGGGGAGGAGCCTGGTGCGAAGTAGATACTCCAGTTTGCTGCTCCAATCTGGCAATTGTCTCTGCCTATTGGGCTATGACCACAGCCTGTTGCTTGGCGAATTCTGCTTGACGGACAATGTCTTGTTGCATGGCTTTCATACTATCCTGGAGTTGGCGCACCATCTCTTCCAAACTCGACATACTGTTCTAATCTAATTGAGCAACCGGTATATCTGTGTCGGCAATAGGCGCGGAAATCTCAGCCCGACTGCTCAAAGATCACTGATCTGGTAGCTGTTGTACTGGTGGTCTGTGCCTGACTAGCCTTCTCTGGCCCTGATTACCCTTGAACTGAGTCTCTGACCTGACAAAGTCTATCAGTACAAGTCCAATGAACCTCGGGGGATATTGGAGCCTTCTGAAGCTATGGTTCCAGGACTACCTTGCAAAAGAGAAAACAGGCAGCATCTCAGCCCAATTTCATCAGAACAGGCATAGGCATAACTGAATAACTGTATTCTACTACTGATCACTGTTCCCCAAAATCACTGCCCCAAATCTAAATCTGATACCCGCAGATATAACTGATTCTCAAAACACTGATGCCCGCAGGCCTGATACCCAAACTTGCAAACTGATATATGCATTCCTGTAGAGGCCAACTCCAAAAAGCACATAGCAAGCAAATGAGAGCCAAAACACCCCTATGTTGGGGTAGGGTTTTCCTGTCCTATTTTGTCAGGAGCTAGGGTTTCACTACGCACACAGCGGTTTCAAACAACCTAACATCGGGTAAGCAACCTGTCCTAGCCTGGAATGGTCGCTATGGATTTCGATATGTACTAGGTCAAATGGTCGAAAAGGGTGCCCCGGTAAAACCGGGGTTTGTGTTCCCATACTGTCAGAGCCCATAACCGGTCAGCCTTATGGTCATGCCTTGACAAGACAAGCCTCCGGCAAACCGTTCAGGAATGGCAGATGGCAAACACTGTGTTCCTAGGCGCACCAATGCACATGCAATGCAAAGAAACACATAAATGAAATCAAAACAGGATATCACGAGTTCGAGTCAAGCTCTCTAATTTCCCCAGCGGAGTCGCCAGAAACTGTAGACGTCCCCGAATGCCCTGGGAGGGTGAGCTCCCGTTCTGTTCATTTTTGGGGTACTACAGCTCGGACTCGATTTGTGTCACGGTTCTTAATCTGAACCAAAGAGTCCAAATCTGGCAAATCGTTTTGAGAAACAGATTTTTGAAAAAAGTGCCAAACATGGACTGCTTTGCCAGATATAGAGTCGCCACCTAAATATTTTTTTTATGGGGGAATTTAGGAAACCCTGACTCGGTGCCGAAGGCCACATGTCCGTCATCACCGGAGTTCCTCGGCTCGGAAGCTAGGGTACGATTGGGGAAGGTCAGCTATGAGCACCCCCTCTCGCCCGATCCGAAGATCGGCCTCTACTAACCATGATATCCATTTTTGAAAACGTTATGTGTTCTTAAACCAATTATTAGCCTAGCGTTACTATGTTATGCGCGCAGCAAACAAGTATAGACTAGATTGCCTAATTTGGAAATAAGCATTGCATATCCGTTTGTCTTAAAAAAAAAGTACTTTGGAATTTGCTACTCGCAAGTAGGCTAAAATACGGATTTCAACGAGTTTTTCCAACTCAAACAATCCAACCTTCACCCACAGGCATTCAAACAATTTATAACACATAAGCATCTAGCCATATGGTAAGCATACTATTATGGCAACACTCACACGCATGCGGTATGCTAAAGCAAAAGGATTTACAGAGTACTCCAAGCCAAAACAGAAACTAGTTAGTAATCATATGCATGATCCTAGTTCATGTTAAGATGGCTAATGTAACACATGCGGAATGTCACTAGAGTAGGCTCGGCTAGTCTATAAATGACATGTGAAAATGGACAAGTAGCATGTATTCAAGTTAGATTTGAAATACTTATGCAGTTAGTATGATGCGCCGAGCCTGGTGCATGCAATACTGATGAATGATGCGCGCATGCTAGCATAAGGTATGCTAAAGTAAACATGTCCTAATACTAACCATCAAAAGCAGGTAAGTAAAAAGGGAGAAAGAAGTGGGAGTTGGAAGACATGCACACACGCACCCACACTTATTACAAATTCACCCTCGCTCGGATGGACCAAAAGAATAATACAAATTAATTAACCTACAAGCTAATTAAATATTACAAATTGCCTAATTAGCAAACAAACTAACTAAGCTAATAAAAACAGCAAACTGGCTCGGGAAGGGAACCCAATGCAATGCGTGCTCGGGTCTTGCTCGGAAGTGCACCGCCATGCATAGGCTGCCTCTGTTTTCCTTTCTTTACTCCTCTGGAGGCTGCCAAAACCTCAGGATTGCTTCTCTGGATACTGAAGAATGCCATCGGCTGGGTAGAATGCTCACCGGCAGTGGCATGTGATCACCGGCCATTGGTGAAGATATCGGGAGGGGGGGGATTGTCGGTCGGCACTTATCACTGCCGGTCGGCAGAAAGTTCCTGCAGAATCTGCAATTGACAGCAACAGAGGGCAAGGCAGAGCATGGCAATACAATTCAAGGCATATATGCACCGATCATGTCCCTTATCATGTTAATGACTCAAAGGGACATGCTCCTTGGTTCTCGGACCATCAATCGCGCATTTCCATGCGTGATGGCCCAAGAGACCAAGTTATGCATTTCCATGTCAAATGCAATGCAAACAATCAAACCAATGGGGACTTAACCTCTATCATGGATAGTCAAGAGGCCAAGCATGCATGCCAATGCAATGCAACCTAAGCATGTTAACTAGGCATGCAATACGGCAATGCAAATGAGCATGCAAGAAATGCAAGGCATAGAGCAATGCGACTAACAAGTGTGCAAGGCTAATGTAGGCCTTCAAGCATGTAAGCCAACATGTGACTTCATTCAATCATGTGATTTCAAACATGCAACAACTCACCAATATGCTACAATATACAAGGAGAGCATGCAACAAACAAAGAGATGGACTTAAACATGATTTGGGCAGCTCTAATTAGGCCCAAAGCAGTGGCCATAGTGCTATGAAATAAGGGCTAAATGACATGCAAACATGCATGCAAATATGGTCCAATTCCTAAGGCCCACCAAAGAAGTATTGAACTACACTTAATGCAACCACACATGGCATGAATTAAATGACTAAAAACAGAATTTTAGCATATTAAAACAAGGCCTAAAGATCACTTAGATGGCATCCAAATGACCTAAATTTAAAGGCATGCACAAATGCCAAAACATGGAGCATGCTACACAAACTTTCAAAGCATTAAAGAGGTGTCCAAGGCAAGCATACAAGCATGTCAAAGGGACTGAAATGATGCTACAAATGGTGCCAAACCAATAAAACAAAGCAAATAAAGCATGCTACATACTCACACACTTAAGGCCAACAAGCCAAAATGCAAAGGGGCTATACTAAACATGGAAAATGTGAATCTCAAAACCCAAGACAGACCTTAAGCATGTTAAAACATGACCAAAAATTTCACAAAGCTAAGCCAAAATATGCAAGCATGGTGGTCCAAAGGCAAGATGCATTTCTAGGCAAAATAGAGGAATACAAAGCAAGTGTATGATGCACATGGAATCTCACCAAACCATCAAAAATTAGTGAATAAAACATGTGAAAATAGGCCCAAATAACCACTGATACGCAACCATGGCATGCAAAAATGATGAGTTACTTTGAAGGGCCATGCAAGGAGTTATTAAGCACATGCAAGATAGACATTCAATATGACCAAAAAAACTCTGGAAATGGCTTATGGGGGACCTAAAACCCACTGAAAAATGCCTGAACCGAGCTCAAGAAGTGTGCAAATATAGGCCCCTTTGTAAGGCCAAAAAGGGCATCAAACAAGACGACAAGGAGAGGGGATGGCACTTTCCTTCTTAGGACCTTAAACCACCATCCTCACCACTGAAATCCCTCAAGATTTCAGTGGTGAGGAGGCCCAAACAAGGTGGTCCCGAAACTCACCAAAAATAGCACAAAATGGGGCCAAACAAGGCCTAAGAGGGGGTAAACGACCCCAAACACAAAAGTGTCCTTAATGAAGTATCTTAAACACAAAGAAACAGAACTTTTTTATGTTATACACAAAGCTCAAAACAGCAAGCAAGACAGGCTAAAAACTTGTGCAAAAACGGGGAATAAAGAGGGAAAATGAGTTACCTTTGTAGCCAAAAGGGGACAGCAGCCTCTAGACCCAAAAATGCAACCCTCAACCTCTGAAAACAAGACCCAAGAACCTCCAAGTGATGATGGAAGTGTTGTTCTAGGAGGTGTAGTTCAAATGGCCAAGAACTAGACCCTTTTGGACCCTTTAACCCACCCAAATGTAGAGAGAGAGAGGGATATATAGAGAGAGTGATATATATATCTTATATATCAGATTTTCCAACCTCTCTAATGGAAGGAGAGGCTCTCCTTATATAGAGAAACCAATGAGGCAAAGCTTCTCTTAGAAGCTTTGACCAAAAAGGCCAAGTTTCTCTTAGAAGCTTGGAGCAAAAGGGCCAAGAAGGCCAAGCTTCTTGGAGAAGCTAGACAAAAGGGCCAAGCTTCTTGGAGAAGCTACAAAAAAAGGGTCAAGCTTCTTGGAGAAGCTAAAAAGGGTCAAGCTTCTTGGAGAAGCTAGACAAAGGGTCAAAAGGTTCAAGCTTCTTGGAGAAGCTAAAAAAAGGATCAAGCTTCTTGGAGAAGCTAAGAAAAGGGTCAAAAGGTTCAAGCTTCTTGGAGAAGCTACAAAAAAAGGATCAAGATTCGTGGAGAAGCTAAAAAAGGGTCAAGCTTCTTGGAGAAGCTAAAAAAGGGTCAAGCTTCTTGGAGAAGCTAAAAAGGTTCAAGCTTCCTCAAGAAGCTAAAAAAAAAGGTTCAAAAGGGTCAAGCTCCCTCAAGAAAAGGTCTCGGCTAGGAAAAGTGGCCGATTGATCAGAAGCAGTGGCCGACCGACCAAACACAATGCCGACCGACAATAAACAGTGCCGACCGGCAATATGCATTGCCGATGGCAGCAAAAACCAGCCGGTGGCCTCTGGCCATGGCCGGTGGTGTGTGGGGATGCCTCACAAGGCATTCCCTGCCCCTCCAAGGCAAAATGCAAGTGTTTGGTGCAAAACCAGACACTGAACAGTCAAGTTCGGAGATCCTGAGGCAAGGCGCGTAGCCGAGACCTCCGGGAACTCCAAACGAACACAAACAAGGATGATCATCGAGTGTTCAAACGATGACGTCCAAGTCTTGAGGACGGTCAAAAATGGGGTGTCTACAAGTAGCCAAGATTCTCTCTAAAAAAAAAAAAAAAACGAAACAAACTTGACTTGTTTAGGTTCGTAGCCTCTTTAACTCGAGTTATTAAGCCCGTAGGGGTGTCTCTACACCTAGTGCCCTAATATCGTCTGGTTTGGGAGTCATTGGCCCAATACTTGCTACGTGAGTTAATTAGAAAGCTTAAGGGACCTAGACATTGCACGGTTAAGGAAAAATAAAGAGAATGACTAGTTCGGATTCGTAGCCTTTTCAGCTCGAGTTATTAAGCCCGTAGGGGTGTCTCTACACCTAGTGCCCTAAAATCGTCTAGTTTGGGAGTCGTTGGCCCAATGCTTGTTACATGGGTTGAATAAAAAGCTTAATGGATCAGGACATTGCACAGTCTTTCATAAAATAAAATAAAAAATAATAAAAAAAATAAAAATATCGAGAAGCTTGGTTGCAACAGTTTAGTTCTTCTGTATATTGGGCTATTATAGTGGATAGTTAACTAGTATGGTGATTGCACTTTACACCGAGAGTACTAATGATGTGTCTACTAGCATTCACAAGTACAAGGGACTCTACGTTTGTATTAACTGAATTGTGGTTTAAGCTCAATAGATTCCTTCATACTTGTCCACTATGCCTTTAATGAATCATCATGTTTTTAATATCACACTGTAGTGGGACATAAGTTGGTTGTTGTGTGGAGTAGTGTGGTTAATTGTTGTTGAGCGGATTTGAATATGTTGATGTTTGTGGGTATCATTTCTGAAAACCCTCACAAGACTATATTCATCCACTTGGGGTAACCTTGTGGTTTAAAGACTTGTTGCATATGCTAAATGCAATTGTGTTCCCTACAAAATTGACTGGGAGTATTTTACTTTTCTTATTTCTTTTGTTTTGCTTAAGGACTAGCAAAATGTAAGTTGGGGGGTGTGATGCAGGCCGAAAGGTACCACATTGAGGCCACTTAGGTTATATTTTTTGTCTTTTAATTTTATTTATTTGGTGGAGATGATGTGTTTCGTGCACTTGTACAGATTTGATAGGAAATATGAAAATTCAATCAAAAGGGGGCGCGAAATCAGATTCTCCGAGCGAGACATGAAAAATCTGAGTCCACCAGACCACCGCACGTGTGGCCCACCTAGGAACGCGTGCACAAACTTTTTGGTCTATTTTGCTCCGAATAAAAGACAGAAAATCAGTCACAGTTAGGGTTCAAAAATTGAATACAGAAAAGAGGGAGGCTAGGGTTCCAAAGGGGGAGACACTACCAAAGCTTGGAAAACACTTCCATAGGGGCTTCTTCTTCATCTTCTTCCTCTTTCCACTCCTCCATGAGTGGCTAGTCGTCTTTTCTAGGGTTTTGATGAAACCCTAGCCATGTAATGGAATTTTTCACGAGCTTTCATTGTAACTTGGTTTGAATGAATGTATGGATGTTTTAGAAGTTTATAAATAATTGTTTCGTTCTTCTCTTCAAGCATTTTTACTCTCTGTGATTGTTTAATGTTTTCCATACATTAGTATTCTTTGTGTTTGTATTCGAAGTATGAGACGAGTCATACTACGAGAGATGGGTCGTTTTGCTAACATAGTTTAGAGCAAACGACTCGTACTACTCGGGATGATTCGTGCCTGTACATTGAATGCAACAACCCTCTTGATCAATATTTCGAACTTGTAGTTTTGAAATATTGGATAATTCAAACCGAATTGCGATTGATGGTTGATGTTATGTCTCATTCATGTGGTTAGTGGTGAATTCTCTGTCTTAGGATTTTTCCCGAAAATTAATATCTCAAACCCTAGATTTTAATTGTTAATATAATTCTTCAATTTTATTTAATTGCTGTTTTGGTATAGAATCAATCTTATCTTTTTAATCAAAATTAATTTAGGAATTTTGCGATTGAATTAATTTAATTTCACAATAGTCCCTGTGGATCGATACCTGGACTTGCCATTATTCTGATTGAATTTGGTATGGTTTAGTATTTAATTTTGGTGTGTTCAACGACCTACCAATGATGCCTTGAGAATTAAAGCCGGACAAATGTCCAACAAAACGGTCCCCCCTGAAATTGCTCAACCAATAAGTTCTGTGCCTCCTCCGAGCCCCGAGCCACGGCAATGCGCTAAACGAGACAAAAGGCGGGACTCTCGTCGATCAGGTGATCAATGCTCCCACCGGACGAACGAGCAACTGCAAGTCGACAGCAGGCGCTCGAGGCGTGCCAATAAGAAGTACACAAAGTTGTCAGAACCAATCACTACAATAATGATCAAAGTTCAACACCTTCCATTCTTCAAATGGCCGTCAAAGATGGTGGGGCCACCCAACACACGAAGAAGAGATAGGCGGTGCGAGTACCACAAAGATCACGGCCACGAAACTGAGAGTTGTTACGCATTAAAGGATCATCTGGAAGAGCTGGTGCAAGACGGCCGACTGCAGCAGTATGTGAGCAAAGGAAAGCCAATCAAAGGACTAGCCTTGAGGCAGGACTCACCTCCACTTGGCGTGATCCATATAATCTACGGCCTGCCAACGTCCCCAACCGTGCACACAATTTAATCGCGTCCAATCCCCCAAAAGCAACGTATTCCGACCGAATGGCCCAGAGGAGCTCCGACAATTACTTTCGATGATTCCGCTCTTAGCGGCACAACAGCCTCCCACATCGATCCATTGGTCATCAAATTACGCGTAAACCGGTTCCCCATTGAACGCATTCTCATAAACCCAGGGAGTACTTCCGAGGTTATGTATTACAAAACTTTCATCAAACTCGACTTCAACGAGCCAGATCTGTCCCCGGTGCCTCACCCATTGTTCGGCTTCAATACGAATCTTGAGTACCCGTTAGGGAAAATCATACAACCCGTTCGTGTGGGCTCCAAAACGGTCGAAGTAGAATTCCTGGTCGTAAAGCTCCCTTCGCCGTATAACGTCATCATGGGGCGAACCTGGTTACATATTATGAAGACAGTCCCAATCACTTATCATCAGCTTCTGCGCTTTCCGACGGCCCACGGCATTGAAGAGATCCGTGGCTCCCCCCAGTTGGCACAAGCAGAGATTTTATGAAAATCCTGTCACTGACCCGACTTGTGGGCTTTGATACTTGTATACATATCAATTCTGCAGTGCAAATCATTTTTCTTCCTTGCTCAATGCATCTCTCCATCCCCATTGTGGCGCTCATCAAGTCTTCGGATTCGGAGCCCCTTTGGTGCATGACACCTTAGGGCCGATTAAGTCTCCAGATTCGGAGCCCCCTTCGGTGCATGACACCTTAGGGACGATTAAGTCTCCGGATTCGGAGCCCCCTTTGGTGCATGACACCTTAGGGCCGATTAAGTCTCCAGATTCCGAGCCCCCTTCGGTGCATGACACCTTAGGGACGATTAAGTCTCCGGATTCGGAGCCCCCTTCGGTGCATGACACCTTAGGGCCGATTAAGTCTCCGGATTCGGAGCGCCCTTCATGGATATCACGATTGGCCACATTAAGTCTCCGGATTCGGAGCCCCCTTTGGTGTATGACACCTTAGGGCCGATTAAGTCTCCGGATTCAGAGCGCCATTCGTGGATATCACGATTGGCCGCATTAAGTCTCCAGATTCGGAGCCCCCTTCAGTGCATGACACCTTAGGGCCGATTAAGTCTCCGGATTCGGAGCCCCCTTCGGTGCATGACACCTTAGGGCCGATTAAGTCTCCGAATTTGGAGCGCCCTTCGTGGATATCACGATTGGCCACATTAAGTCTCCGGATTCGGAGCCCCCTTTGGTGTATGACACCTTAGGGCCGATCATGTCTACGGATTCAGAGCGCCCTTCATGGATATCACGATTGGCCACATTAACTCTCCGGATTCGGAGCCCCCTTCGGTGCATGACACTTTAGGGCCGATTAAGTCTCCGGATTCGGAGCACCCTTCGTGGATATCACGAGTGGCCACATTATGTCTCCGGATTCGGAGCCCCCTTTGGTGTATGACACCTTAGGGCCGATTAAGTCTCTGGATTCGGAGCGCCCTTCGTGGATATCACGATTGGCCACATTAAGTCTCCGGATTCGGAGCCCCCTTTGGTACATGACACCTTAGGGCCGATTAAGTCTCCAGATTTGGAGCCCCCTTTGGTGTATGACACCTTAGGGCCGATTAAGTCTCCAGATTTGGAGCGCCCTTCGTGGATATCACGATTGGCCACATTAAGTCTCCGGATTCGGAGCCCCTTTGGTGCATGACACCTTAGGGCCGATTAAGTCTCCGGATTCGGAGCCTCCTTTGGTGTATGACACCTTAGGGCCGATTAAGTCTCCGGATTCGAAGCGCGCTTCGTGGATATCACGATTGGCCACATTAAGTCTCCGGATTCGGCACCCCCTTTGGTGTATAACACCTTAGGGCCGATTAAGTCTCCGGATTCGGAGCCCCCTTTGGTGCATGGCATGACACCTTAGGGCCAATTAAGTCTCCGGATTCGGAGCCATCTTTGGTATATGACACCTTAGGGCCGATTAAGTCTCCAGATTCGGAGCCCCATCAGCGCAGGAGTGCATAACACCATGTTTCACGAACAAAACAAAACAAATCAAAGCACGCCAACATCCGAATTAAGGTGCTTAACTAAGCATGTAAAAAAGAGAGAATAAAACACAAATGTTTGAAATAAAACTTTTTATTTGATCAAACAGCTGTTACATAAATTCAATCCGCATTTGAGCGTTACAATATCCATTTTCAACCGCAAAAGCTAAAAAGGGGAAAAGACGCATTGGTAAAGTAGCGGCGCCGAATTAACTCCCGTCACCCGGTAGTCCTTCACGGTTTGCAATGCCTTGATCCAACTATGTCCAAGCCCATAACTTGCGCTTTGCCAAATTTCCCCTGATACCATTGACAATGTCAAGGCAAAGATCCAGGACAAGGAAACCCTCCCTGATACCATTGACAATGTCAAGGCACAGATCCAGGACAAGGAAGGGTAAACCCAACGGTCGTTGCCTTTCCTTTCGGGGTGATCTGCTTCGACGACTTGGAGACTCATACCAACTTTTGGACGCCCTGCCTCCCATACGGATGCGTTCTCTTCCGCGCCCCACTGCAACACCAAGCTCGGCTGAAGTCTGAGCCTCTCTAACTAACATACCCATTTATCTCACATCACATAATAAGTTACTGTTTATCTGCGCGAAGCGCCCACTCCTTTTATTCTCAATACTGGCAGCGATCTCGAGGCCCCGATCCCGAGGCGCTTTCATTAACGCTAAATTCCATGAGACAAACGTCGGTTGACATCCCTCACGGCCTAGTTATCCAAACGACTTTTTGATGCACATGCACTGGTCAAAAATCTAGGCCCCGAGCCGAGTCGAATTTGCCGTAGCCACTCTAAATGGCCTCATACAGGAATAAACAGCTACCGCTCGACACTTAACAGATTCTCGTGCCGATCAACGTTTATACATTCATTCAAGCATGTATATAATAAAACGAAACATATACATACCGAATACGAACTGCAACGAAACATTTACAACAGAACGTTTTTATTCAAACAAACAATAAATTACATAGTTTTGCAAAGTGATCTGCGTTTCAACCTCACAATAAGTACACTTATACAGCGTCACCCTCGTCCTCACTCTTCTCGACTTCAAAAGCGGAAAACGGAAAATGTTTACGGTAGTAAAGTGGTGACGCCGAATCAATCCCCGTCGCTCGAAGAGCTTCCGCGGCTTGAGATACCTTGATCCAACCATGCCTAAACCCACAATTTTCACACCGACAAACTTCTTCAGCAAGTTTCTCCTTGGTCTTTTCGATTCCAACTTTTCGGCCATTGTGAAAACCTTTTTCATAGGCCCTACCCTTCGCGTTCTCCATTGCGAACATACTAGCCGTCTCACGATCGGCGAGCGCGGCACTGATGAGCCGACTAGTAACCCTTTCTTCGACGATTGGGTTTCCCTGACCGACGGGCTGTGCCTGAGCCGCCTTGACCTTCCTTAACTCACGCTCAGCCGCCTCTGCGCGAGCCTCCAAACTTCAGATACGTTCCTCCTTCTTCTCCATTTCTCGGCGGGCAGCACGCAGTCGCATGCCAATTTCATAGGCAATGTAGAGCCCTTTCACTGTCCGTGAATGCCTTCTCGAAATACTTCGTAGTCCTGTCGACCTACCATCGATTGCTGAACCTCAGGAGGAAAAATTTGTCAAGCAAACTCGACCACTACATTTGGGTCGTGAATGACCGAGTCTGCTTCTGTCATGGGTCTATTCCCCACGAATACCGCGAAGCTTAGTGGGCATGGATTCGCGTTAGATCCCCTCTCGACTCGAGGTTGCGAAGATCTGCCCTGCGACTGCTTTTCCCGCCTGGGCGACCTACTTTGACGTCGAGGAGACTGACGCCTCTCTCGACCCCCGAAACTCCTACTCCCTATGCGCGGAGGATCACTCCCTCGATTCATGTCTTCACCTAGCTCAGCTAGCGTCCTCGCTTCCCCTCTGTTGCTGAAGAAGAGTCTGTTCGACATTCGCACGATACCTTCAAAAGCTGGAATCAGTTGTTTGTTGTACTCATAAAAGTTGTACCCTTAATCATTTATTCTTTACAGAGGCAGCACCCTCGAGGAAATCTCATTAATTGAGAAAACCTTAATCGACCGCCGCCGAAATGGTCATGCACCGCCTGGGGCAAGGGCAGATAGATTTATCAATATTTGGCTTAAGTGCTCCAGCCGACCCACAAATCGACTTCAAAACCCTGAAGTTCGTCTCACCCGGCGCCCGAATGGTGGTGCACTGCCTGAGGCAAGGGCAGATAGATTTATCAATATTCGGTTTAAGTGCCCCAGCTGGCCCACGAATCCACTTCAAAACTCTGAAGTTCATCTCACTCGACGCCCGAATGGTCTAGCACCGCCTGGGGCAAGAGCAGATAGATTTGTCAATATTCGGCTTAAGTGCCCTAGCCAGCCCACGAATCCACTTCAAAACTCCGAAGTTCGTCTCACCCGGCGCCCAATGGTCCTACACCGCCTGGGGCAAGGGTAGATAGATTTATCAATATTCGGCTTAAGTGCCCCAGCCGGCCCACGAATCGACTTCAAAACCCCGATGTTCGTCTCACCCGGCGCTCGAGTGGTCGTGCACCGCCTAGGGCAAGGGCAGATAGATTTATCAATATTCGGCTTAAGTGCCCCAGCCGGCCCACGAATCCACTTCAAAACTCCGAAGTTCGTCTCACCCGGTGCCCGAATGGTCGTGCATTGCCTGGGGCAAGGGCAGATAGATTTGTCAATATTCGGCCTAAGTGTCCCAGCCGGACCACGAATCCACTTCAAAACTCCGAAGTTCGTCTCACCCGGCACCCGAATGGTCCTGCACCGACTGCAGCAAGGGTAGATAGATTTGTCAATATGCGGCTTATTTACCAATATTCGATTTAAGCACCCCAGCCGGCCCACGAATCAACTTCAAAACTCCGAAGTTAGTCTCACCCGGCGCCCGAATGGTCATGCACCGCCTGGGGCAAGGGCAGATAGATTTGTCAATATTCGGCTTAAGTGCCCCAACCGGCCCACAAATCAACTTCAAAACTCCGAAGTTCGTCTCACCCAACGCCCGAATGGTCGTGCACCGCTTGGGGCAAAGGCAGATAGATTTGTTAATATTCGGCTTAAGTGCCCCAGCCGGCCCACGAATCAACTTCAAAACTCCGAAGTTCGTCTCACCCGGCGCCCGAATGGTCGTGCACCGCCTGGGGCAAGGGCAGATAGATTTGTCAATATTTGGCTTAAGTGCCCCAACCAGCCCACGAATCAACTTCAAAACTCCGAAGTTCGTCTCACCCGGCACCCGAATGGTCATGCACCGCCTGGGGCAAGGGCAGATAGATTTATCAATATTCGGCTTAAGTGCCCCAGCCGACCCATGAACTTATTCTTCAAAACTCTTGAGGTTGTTTCACCTGGTCCCCAATTGATCATGCACTGCCTGGGGCAAAGGCAGATTTATTAATCTATCCGGCTTAAGTACCCCAGCCGGCTCATGAATCTATTCTTCAAAACTCATATTAAGTGATTTTATCCAAATTAGTAAAAGGAAAAACATTCTTCATTAACATAACTTCACAAACTATGTACAAATGGTGGTGAAATACCAAGGTAATTTTCATTACTAAATTGAGCGCAAATAGTAACCAATTTATACATGAAAACTACCCTGAGCCAACAAAAGTCTACCGAGCAAAAGCTTACATCAAAATCAAAACTACTTAATATAATCGAAATGACTCCCAGATCAATCCTCGGGGTCAGATTCAAGTGGCTCAACATTCACTTGCTCGTAAGGAATTGGCAAGGCCAATGTAACTCCAGCGGCAGCAAGGGCTTTGAGCCATCCATGTTTGAACCCCCGATTCTCGAATTTGGGGACTTCATCTACATATTCCGCGAAGGCGGTGCTTTTTCCTGCATCAAATGCCCTAGAAGCCTCAGAATCAGCTTTTTCCTTGGCCACCTTGAGCTCCGCTAATTGAACCTCCACCTCAGCAAGCGCCTCCTTGGCTAACTTGAGCGATTCTTTGCTCGCATTTGCCCTACTCTCAGCCTCAGAATGGAACTGTTCAGCTGAGCGAGCCCTTTCCTTTTCTGCTTCAGCTCGCGCACTCTCCACCTCGGCTCTCACAACTTCAAACTCGGCTCTACTCTTTTGACCGTCCACTCCCCTTGCAAACGCTCAATCCTGCCAAGGGCATCATGCAGGCGACGACCTAGGTTCGCGATCCTGCCAACAGTCTGCAAAACAAGTTAAGGTTGTCAGATACCTTAATGAAAAAAATTTCAAGAGAATCTGAGGTGCACTTACCAGAAGCGCCGACTGGGCTGATAGGGCTACAGCCACAACATCCGGCACAGCGCGAAAGGCTGCGTTGTCAGTCGGCAAGGAAATTGAAGCCGCCAGGCTCAACGCCACGGCTAGATCCTCAATGGCCGAAGCATCGGAAGAGATTGGCGTATCTTTGATCTTTGGCCAAACAATAAAAGGCGTAACCACGTCCGGCTCTTCTAAACGAGGCCGTTTGGCAGCAAGGCTAATTTTCGACCCAGCCTCCCCTTCGGCACTATGCTTTTCGCCGCGCTCCTCCGGAATCAGCCATTCTCCAATGACTTGTTGTTCAACCCCTTCTCCCTTTTCAGCCGCAGCAACCTGAATCGTCTCTTCAATAATGGGTACGAAAGCTTTAGTCAAGGTGGGCTCAGAGTGGGCGGCCTCGGCCTTCTTTCGAGCAGCCATTCGCTCGACATTCTTCCTTCACGCCATCTGCGTAAGGTTTTCCACAGCCATACCTTCGAAAAAATAGTTCTTCCAAATTTGCAAAAATATCTCCGGAAGAAAACTCTGCCCGACCTAAAGTGGATGGTGAGGGCTGGTTAAGTCGGGCAGCCTCGAACGCCGAGCGTATCGCGTCGTCAACCTCTTCGGCCTCCTCAGTGACCTCCCTGGTTGGTTCGGCCACCACCTCTACCACCGGTTCCGCGTCTGCCCCCGAATCCGAGTCTTCAAGGTAAATTTGCCTAAAACTCTTGAAGCTGGGAAAGAGCAGAGCCGAAAGGTGTTGATCGCGCGGCTGGAATTGGAATGCCTTTCACAGCCGAGAATGTAGTATAAGTAGGTTCATACCGGAGAAGTATGTAAGCAGCTCTTCCTTGCTTTTGTACGTTTGGACGACCGAAGTATCTGAGTGCAGACTTGATCTCCTCAAGGACTGCGTCGTCAGTTGATGGAAGAATCTTCTTCAAACTGTTACCTGCAAAGAACAAGGGATGATTAAAGGAAAAAAGCCGAATAAAAGGCAAGCCAACAAACACAAGGCGTTACACGGCAACTTGGATCACCCTTCCGTTTGGGAATAGGATCTAGGCGGTCTTCGCCTTCCCCGAACTCCCAATTACCTCGGACATTGACCATTACATCGTCAACCCTCTTACCAGAACTGGCAAGCATGGTTATCAAGTGATGGTCAGTGTCCTTGGCCCTGAGAAAGTATCGCCCCAGCCGACCGGAAGATTTGGCCAAAGCGTAGCAGTGCCGAATTGCCGGAATGCCAAGGTTGATCCTAAGATATCGGTTCAACTCTATCACTCCGAGGATGATTCGAAAGAAATTTATGTTGGGCTGAGAAGGAATCAGACTCCAATAGCGAAGGATGGCCCTAAGCAGTGGATGTAGGGAAAAGCGGACTCCGCTCTCCGCTATAGATAAGAGAGGGAAGACGATCGTATTTTGATCCTCCCTCTCCGTATCAAGAGTACTGTCCGTCACAAGAGACAAGTGGACATCATCGGGAATGGAAAAATGTCACCGGAATCCTGAAATACGACCCTCAGAAAGGAGGTCTTTCAAGTGTTTGGCCATTTTTGCAGGGATTCAAGGTTTCGCCGAAATCAAAATGACAAATAGAAAATAGGATTGTAAAGAAAGGAGAAGAAGACTTACGAAGATTAAAAGGAGCAGAGATAGACGAAGAAGAATTGCACAATGCGAATCAGAGAAGGGACACCCGTTGACGGTCCAAGAGTCTCGAATACTCAACGAAATGTGCATTCGAAAGGACTGAAATTTCAAATCGTAATAAATGTGAGACGCACGAATGAGGCGGGAAAGTGTAATGATGACCAAAAAAGTGTTCGTATTCTTACATCTGTATTGGGGTACGCAAGGCCGCCTGGCCTATTTTAACTTTTCCATTTCAAAACCAAACACGCCGATTAACTATCGCTAATGGGGAGTTCGGGGGGCAATTGTGGGTGCCGAATTAATTGGCTAAATCAGAAGGTGCGTCTTAGAAGACTGATATTAATCAGTAGCATCTTATGAGTGGGAAGTCAAATATAATATACGAGCCGAATAGGTATAGATCCTTAGAGCCGAATAAGAGAAAGGGCAATGATTGAAAAGTAGGCCCTAGTCCCGAGAATCAAGGGAGAACCAAGTATAAATACAAGAACCACGGATTTAGAAAGGTATGTAAGAATCACTTCACTTAACTTAGTAAACAAGCTATCTTGAGTGTCTGAACTGACTTGTCCGTCGGAGTGCTAATTCCGGCACCCTCGACTGGAGTGTTTGTATCTTTTTAGGTGACTAGCTGAGGATCACTAGCGTCTCCCAGGATCTGAAGAGTATTTTCAAACCACATCTCCACAGCGCGCGACCGAGACCTCCGAGAACTCAAAACGAACACGAACATGGATGATCATCGAGTGTTCAAAACGATGACGTCCAAGTCTTGAGGACGGTCAAAAATGGGGTGTCTACACCTGGTGTCCCTACTATCCTGGTTGTGACTGAGGCTTCATTTTGAAGTAGCCTAGCAAGGCCAAAGTCGCCTAGATGTGCATTGTACTCTGAATCCAACATGACATTGTTTGGCTTCACATCTCTGTGTACAACAGGGTTGCCACACTCTTCATGTAGATAAACTAATGCTGATGCTAATCCCAGTAATACCTTGTACCTAGTTGCCCAATCAAGAAATGTGTTGTCCTCATCGACGAAGTGGTCAAGGCTGCCATTAGGCATATATTCGTAAACTAGTAGGAGTTGGTCATGGTCATGGCACCAACCTTGAAGTTGTAGTAAGTTTTTGTGCCTTAGGCAGCTAATAGTACAGATTTCTGCCAAGTATTCCTTCTCACCTAGATTAGACAGAAAAATGATTTTGATACGTGAACTCATGATGACAATTTTCAAAAGAGCAATGCTATACATAATTTTATTTCAAATTAATATCAATAAAATAAAACATTAATTATAAATCAATTATTAACAACAATAATCCAAGTCCTAAAACCAAAAAAAAAAAAAAAGAGCGTAGGTTATAGAATACATAAACTTTCATCAGGTAAAAAAAAAGGGGGGGTATATTTTTAGGATAAGTGCTGGCAATACTTGGTAGTGGTAGCACTGCATTAATCCTAGTGGAGTATGAGTGCAATTAGAATGAATGCAGTGCTGCCAGTATTAATAATCGGGAAATGAAAAGAAAGCAAACCTTGTTTGGATGTGGCATTGATTTTTTTGACAGCAATAGTGGTGGGAGGTTTCGACATAACCCCTTTGTAAACACTGCCAAAACCGCCAGTTCCCAATAGGTTGTCTTTGCTGAAGTTGCGAGTCGCCTTTGAAAGTTTCTTGTAAGAGAAGAGTTGTGGTCCATTTGCTGCTGCTATCATCACTTCAATGTCTACTTTCCTTGCAAGCATCTCTTTTCGTATTCTAAGAGCTCTAAGCACAAATGGTAAAGCCAATATTGCAAGAAACAACAGCCCATAAATCACTGCAACAGCGATTTTTACTACCAGGTTGTTTTCTGTCCCCAGAGATTTGTTTGGCAATTCAATGGATGTGAAGTTCCAAGCTAGAACTTGATGGGTTTCAGATAGAGTACCTGTGTAGAGACCGAAGCCAGCCGGGTTAATTTTTATTTCCAAAATATGACATCAAATTTAATTGAAAATTTGGTGCTAAATCGGAATTAGACTAATCTCCCTCGTGTAATAAAGAAATTACAGTTACAGTTTTGGCTTAACACTTTGACCAATACTGTTAGTCATTTGTTCGTTAAACGAATAAAGAAATAATCATGCAGTCTATTAGACTAAAATATTTAGTTTATGCTTTATTATGTTTATGTTCAAATAATGATTTGCATCTAAACACTCATATTTTTATTTTTGAATAATGTATATATTATTGGAAAAATAAGAATAATTAGGTAAATTCATTAGATTAAAGGGAGAGTAATTGTTTAATTTGAGATCAGTATATATAATATTGGGGAAAGTATAAATAAATTGTACTTTAAAAAAATAATTATTAATAACTGGGTACCTGTGCCGGCTGTGAAGCCCGCAGAAACAGAGCTAGGAACTGTATGCTGCAACTTCATTGTATGATTGAGAAAGCTCACTAGTGGATCCCCATTATACCCGACATAAATCTGATGATTCTTGGTCCACCCATCATATTCAACCCGAACTGTTATTTCTCTACCGCTCTTGAGATTTATTCCGGTGCTGTTGAGGCTCTTCACCGCAACCGGCTTTTCTACGCTTACGGTGTCAATTGCGATGTGGTTATCATCCAGGTCGAATTCATTCTTGTACGTGTCGAACTCTATTGCAAGTTGATGAACTACATCTGTAATAATGATATTACACATCAATTACTCTAAGATCAGCCTTTTAGACTCTGTTTGTTTGTTTTTTTATTTTGTTTTGTTTTTGTTTTTGTTTTTTGTTTTTGTTTTTGTCGTTTTTAAACTTCAAAAAATTGTGAAAAGTGAAATTAAAAGAGAGTGAAGTAAAGAAATATATATATATATATATATAATTGTAAGCATTTGATTAAAAGGAAATTTTTGTAAGAAAAATTTGAAAAAAAGGGGTCACAATTTATGGTTCCACATCTTAGTTGCATTTGTTATTCAGAAATATTATGGTGCGACCTATAATTTTTTGGGTAATGGATTGTAGGGTAGAGATTTAATCATATAAATCAATTTGAACTAGAAATGGAATTTTTTTTTTTTTAATAGGCAAAAGAAATAACATTTTTGAAGAAAATCAAAAATATTACATCAATAAAGAAAAATGATTAGTGCAGAGAGTATCATAACGAAATAAACCAATCCCCATTAAGTTGGCACTGAGATGCATGCCCAATTACTCGCTAACGCATTATCAAACATTAGTGAGAAACCAACCAAAAAACAAGGGGCAAAGTAGCAAATCAACCAAAGCAAAACCCCTGCAACAAACTTAAAAAACACCATAGATCGATGTTTTGTAAAATTCGAATAAAATTTCTAAGTTTATAGATTAGTGTTCGTTATTTCCTAAGACATATAAAAGTGAGGAAAGTGAAAGAAGCAATGAAAGAAACAATAGTTGCAAAAGTTCCTTAAAATAATATGTACTCAATTTTTATTTAGGATTTTATCTATGCATCACTCTATAATTCATTTTATACATAAACTACACAATACATTAAGGGCATGTTTGATTGGAAGGATTAAAGTATGGGATTAGGATTATTAATCCGTGGGCCCAACCATCCTATGTTTGTTTTGACATTTGGTTTAGGACTATTGATCCAATGGATAATTAATCCAACAAATTTGTAGGATAATTAGTAATGGGGTAGGGGTGGGATAGTTAATACCACACTAATTTGATAGGATTATTAATACCTCACTATTAAATCTTAACACATATCGCCTAAAAATTTTCTTCACAAAATTTCTAAAATATTGGTAAACTTTTCCTAAAAAAAGAAAAAAAAAAAAAGATAGGGAAGAGAACATAGACCTTGAGTAGACTGATCAAAGATACCAAGAAAAGAGCCAAAGCTGTTGGGAGGAGAGGGTGCAGCATCCTGAGCCAGAACAAACGACATTCCATCACCAGCTCCTTCAGAGTTGGGGTCAGTCAATATCCTAATACTGAAAGTGGTGCATATATACGCCGGCCATCCGATCACTGGATATTTATACAACACCAGTACAATCTGGTTTATCGGCGGTGGATCTCTCGGTTGTTGTTGTTGGTGATCCGACGTCACGTCCAAAGTGCCGTTGCTTGCAGTGGCAGAGTCACTGCAAATCAAATTGGCGCCATTGGTGCAGCTCTCAGGTCGAAGGAAGGGAATGAGAAGTTGAAGGAGTCGACAGAGGTGAAACTAGGGCTGAGGAAGGTGAAGAGGAGGAGTAGAAGTATTAACATGGTTGTAGTTGAAATGAAAGGCTTATCCCATTTGTTTGTGCATATATAAGGAGGTTGGAAGAGATGGAAAATGCTTCTTCTTTTTTTTATTATTTAATCACAATTTTGATAAAAAATGACTCAATCATTAAGTCATTTAGTCCGTCGCCTAGGGTTTATCAAAGAAATTTTAAAATATTCTTATTATGAAAAGCTCCAAATTTTAATAAGCACAATAGAATAAAATCTCATTTTAACGTTTAGCCTAAAACTTCAAAAATTCTTGAGCCTAATTTTGATATTAAGAGAAGTAGTGCCATAAACAAAAAAAAAATATATTTACAAAATTTATATACAAAATAATGTGATTTCTTTGAGATTTATTATTTAAGAATATTGATACACACACAAAAAAGTTATACATAAAATATATATAAAATGATGTGCCAAATTTATATTCATTCATTTCAAATCAAATAACTCATAAAAGTGTCTTATTATTTCAAAATTGTCATTCACACATTATTCCAGTAGAGGTATTTTCTTTCTTTTTTTCACAAAAATTATGTTTGAAAATCATTTTTCATTATTTTAAAACAAAATGCCAATTTAAATGACATGGAATTATTAAAATATCACTACTATATTATTCTGATAATAAATTGTGTATGAATTTCTTTTTTTTTTTTATTTTAAAAATGATTGTGTCATATTATTCTATTGACATTTTGTTTATACAGTTTTATTTGAAAATCATTAGTCGGAGGAGACTTAAGGCTAATGGATGATTGTTCTGTTTTCTAGTGTTTTACTTTTGGATTCGCTCATTTGTATGGGTTCAGTGAATAGATCAAATTTCACTTGCCGGATAAAAAAAAGATGCGAGTTCTTCGCCTTTTTCCAAGCTTAGATACATTTGAAAGTCCATTCAAATTGGAAGAATCTAAGATTAACTCTTCTCTACATACAGTAAAACAAAGAAAAAACTAAGATAGTTAGCATCTCAAAATCATATCAAATAAAGAATTTCCCGGAATATTTATTATTCTGGAAAAAAATCAATAAAAAAATAAAAACCTAGACTATGTTTATGATTACTGTTGTCGTTTTACAAAAGTGTAATTAAATAAAGAAAAATATAGCTAGCATCTCAAAATCATTATACTATGTTTGGATAGCAAGAATTGAGGGGAAGAATGAGAATTTCAATCCTACTCTCTTTCATTCCGTAGTATGAGTGCATCAAATATTAAAAATGTGATTCTTAATTCGATTTGGAAGATGTACGGGGAGCAAATATTCCGGCAAGCCCGTACTCCTTTCTTCCGAGCTCCGTCGATGTCCGATCACCTGCGAGCAAGTAACGGTGAGCTACCCGGCGGTGTGTGGCCGGAAAAACCCTCCGACGATCAAATTAGCACACACCTTAGGATGGATAGAGAGAAGGGAGAGAGTGTTTGAGTGTAAGAAATTCCTTACAGAGTGTTCGTGTATCGCGTATGGGGGGCGCAGACAGGCTTATATACCTTCTGTGCCCCATATCCACTCCCTGTCATCTCCTGACACGTGGCTCTGCTATCCCATCTGTCAGCTTAAACCATGCCGTTCATCACCTGCTCTCAACTGCCTGCCAGCATAGCTGGAGCTCGGCAGCCGAGCTGCCCTACCTCGGTCATACCATGCTTCATACCTTAAGCGCCCGACCGGATAACCGAATGAAGGATCGGGCTAGGTGGCATCTCGGCAAAGCTTAGCCCGGGATCCTCCTTTGGTCGGTCTTCTCGCCGGTCAGTCAACTACCTCGGCTGACTGCGCCTTTCCGAGCGCCGGCCTCTCGGTCTGTCTGATCTCGTCAATCCTTGGACCGAGCATCCTGGTCTGACCGGTCACTTCCTGGCCGAGCACCTTCTGCACGGTTCGGGGCAGCACATAGTCCAAACTCTGCCCGGCCCAAGTTCTGGTAGCCTATCTCCGGGTGAACAGTCGATCATCTCGGCCCACTGCTCTGCTGGGCCCCCAACCTGTTCGGTTTATACCTCGGCCCAACGCCGGAGCATAAATCACCCTCTCAATTGCCCCTTAATTCCGTCCGCGGAAGCGTGACTGGGATTATTCACCTCGTCCGAGATAACGTTTATCTGGTCGTCAAGATGCCAAGCTTCGACCGAGCTAGTTGACGCAATTGTCCGCAGATTTGACCGGTTATATTCCTCGGCTGACCTTTTCTCGTTGAAAGTAGCTCGGTTGGCTCTTCGTCTTTTCAACCCGTCGCTTCAGTCCTGCCAAAGCCATAAATGGTGACACGTGGCGGTCTGCCATTGGTCATCGGGCAGCCAACCCGCCGTTTTTGCCAGAATTTGAATTTGGGCGGTCTCTAACGCCTATACAAACTTGCCCCCCCCCCAGTTCCATTTTTCCTCTACTGCTGCATCCATCTCTGTCGATTCTCAGACCCAAGCTCGACTGCCATCCTGCCGTTCTTCGTGTTTGGGAAGAACACCTTCGGCCCTTCACAGGTAAGATGTCCAATCTCTCTTATGTTGCTATTTACTCTTATTTTGCACACATTAGGACCCGAAAACATAGCTTTTAGGGCTTAGACCATAGAAAACATTCTAAACCTCCCAATGTTCTTGGTGTTCTTCGTCTTCCTGAAGAACGTCGAAGAACTGGGGTGAACCGGGCTCTGTACCTTTTTTTTGATCCAAGAAGCCAGCCAAACCGGGCAAACAACGTGTTTGCTCTAACCGGGGCAAAAACCGAGATAATCAAAGGACTTGGTCGCTCAACCGGGCTAACATCAGGTCTGCTTGGGCGACCGAGCTCCTTAATCAAACAACCGAGGTAGTTTGGCCCCCTTACCGACCGAGCTGAAGTCTAGCTCCCTTTACGAAACCACACGCTTACACTTGCCATCCTTTTCCTGCAGAGTCCAAGGGGACCCCTGTCATTCCTGAACCTCTCAGGACCGAGCTGCAGCAATTTATCACCGTGCCCAACCCATCAACCGGGCTATAGTAAGTCGGCCACAAATGGGGAAGTTCCGCTTCCTCGTGGATACTCCGGCCGCGCTAGCCGCTTTCAGAGAGGACTACGGCGTCCCGGCCGATGTCCATCTCGAGCTGGCCGAAGAAGAGACCACGCCTTGGGGTAGGGAGGAATGCCCCTTCACCGTGCTGTCCATTGTCGAAGGGGGCCTTCGTTTCCCTCTCAACCCACTGATTACCGAGTTCTTACGCCGTACCGGGCTAGCGCCAACCCAAGTGTCCACCAACACTTATAGAATAATCAACGGCGTACATGAATTGAACCAACGGCTAGGCACCAACTTAGGCCTAGCCGAGATATTGAGGCAATACACAATGGGCCACACCGGTGACGGCCTAGCTTACTATTTAAAAATAAGACCGGGCAAGGAAAAAATCGTAACCGGCACCCCGGACAAAGATATGCACGATGATGATTTCTTCTGGGTGTCCGGCAACTACGAAACAGCCGAGGTGCCGGGCTGGTTCATAAGCAAGGACTTCGGTTCTTCATGTAAGCCACTCAAATTTGCACGGTTAACTTTATTCTTTTAGTTTTATTAACCGGTTTCCCTGTTTCTTTTGCAGCCATCCAAGCCTTGCAAGCCAACTACCAATTCCCCAACGTCGAGGCAATTCGGGCCGTGCTTAGGTACCGTCACCGAGACTGCAACGAATTGCTCGGCTACACACCCACCTACAGATATTCTGCACCGCGCCGGAGTAGAGTAACTGATTTCCTCAGAGCTCCTTCGCCACCTCCAGATCCAACCCTACCAGACGTCCCATTAATCCGGTTAACCGACGAGCAAGAAATGGCCAAAAGATCTCGGATCAAAAACCTCCTAACCGCGACCTCAGCCGAGATTCCGAGCGTCACCACCCGTTCCCCGGCTGCCGGTCAATCGAGTGCTGCCGTTATAGCCCTTGCTTCTCCAGCTCTAGCTGCCGTGCAATCTGCCAGAGAAGCGCGCCGGGCTGGAAAAAGACCAAGGGCAGATCCCTCCGCCGAGCTCGTCACCGAGCTGACAACCGAGCATCCTGCTGAAACTCCTGCTCCCGTGCTCGCTTGGCGTCCTCAGCTGAAGCATCGGGGACAGGACATCCCGGCGACTGCATCGATCAAGGCAGACAAAGAACATTTGCTTGCCTTCGATCTCTCCAAAGCATTTCTCCTACCGGGCGACGTGGTAGGCAGTGACCACGTCCCTGACACCCGGCTGGTAAAATCTTCTGTGAAGTCGATGGCCAGGGTAAGTCGGCGTTCTTTTTAACATTTCACAAGTGTTTGCTCGGTTCTTCTTGCTCGGTCCCCTTTCTGATGTACTATGCTTCTTTGTGCAGGCCATTCAAAAACAACATTTGGTCCTAGAGCGCATCCACCGGCTTAGGCAGAAAGCCAACGACACTGCGAGCCATGTTGAAAGCCTCCAAGCCGAGCTCGGCCGGGCTAAAGCTTCTCTCGAAATGGCCAACCATGACAATAATAGACTTCTCGGTCAGCTGGGCGCAGCCGAGAAAAAACAAAGTGAGCTTCAGGCCGAGGTTGACGCTTTGAAGAAGGCGAAGAAGAAGGCTTGCCGGGCTGCCAACAAGGCCGGGTTCAACGAGGCCGAGGAGAGCTATAAGAAGCAGGTGTTTGCAACACAAGACATCTACTTCAAGGCCGGTTGGAAGTCTGCCTGTGAACACCTCGGCCAGGGCTCTGACACCGACGTTTTTGCCAATCCTCCCAAAGCTTCACTACCGGTCTACCTCGTGCCATATGCAAATGATGTATTTACTGCGCTTCAAGCGGAGGCCGAGGAAGGACTTGAAGATGGAGAGGATGACACAGATTCTGAGGAAGAAGAGGCCGAGGTGCCTGAACAGCCCGGCAACGATGAGCCCGGCGCCCAAGAAGCAAGCCAAGCTGTTGACCTTGATGCTGATGCTGCCGAGGATGAGTTCACCAATCTTTCCCCCTTAGTTTAGGTTTCTTTTCTTTGTATTTTTGATTTCAATACACTTGATGTAACCGGGCTTTGTCCCCACCTTTTGTAATGAATTTCTTTATCAATGAAAAATTTTGAATTTTCGCTAAGTGTTTGCCCGGTAGTAATTAATTCCGTCTTCAGCAAACTATCTCGGTATGACTTATCATTTGAACACTTGGTCGACCGGAGTCCATAACATGGTCGACGCACTTGAGCATAACAAAACAAATTCACGCACCGAAATATCCATCTCGGTTGTTGCTAGTTTGGACAAGATACCATGTTGGTCAAGACGCCAACTCTTCCAACCGGAGTACTTCATCACGGTTGGGAATCCCAAGTTGGACAGAACACCAACTCTTCCAACCGGAGTACTTCATCTCGGTTGGGATTCTAAGTTGGACAAAACACCAACTCTTCCAACCGGAGCAAATCATCTCGGTTGGGGATCCTAAGTTGGACAAAACACCAACTCTTCCAACCGGAGCGAGTCATCTCGGTCGGGGATCCTGAGTTGGACAAAACACCAACTCTTCCAACCGGAGCAAATCATCTCGGTTGGGAATCCTAAGTTGGACAAAACACCAACTCTTCCAACCGGAGCAAATCATCTCGGTTGGGGATCCTAAGTTGGACAAAACACCAACTCTTCCAACCGGAGCAAATCATCTCGGTTGGGGATCCTAAGTTGGACAGAACACCAACTCTTCCAACCGGAGCAAATCATCTCGGTTGGGGATCCTAAGTTGGACAAAACACCAACTCTTCCAACCGGAGCAAATCTTCTCGGTTTTAAACATTAAAAGAACAATCCGAGTGCTAATGCAAAATGACTTCTATAATTTTGACAAAAAGAATTACATTCTGCTTTGCAAGCCAAAAAATTGCTTTACAAAAAAGAGGAAAGTAAAAAGCTTAAAAATAATACAATTTCAAGTTGGCCGCATTCCATGGCCGGGGTATGGCTCTTCCCTCTAGATCCTCCAAGTGGTAAGCCCCCTTGCCCGCCAGACCAGTGATCTTGTAAGGTCCTTCCCAATTTGCCCCTAGTTTGCCTTCTCCTGGCACCAGGGTGTTGCCCATAATTTTCCTCAAAACCCAATCCCCAACTTTGAACGGTCTGGGGTGCACTGTCTTGTTATACTTCTTGGAGAGCTCTTGTTGGTAAGCGGCAACATGGATGAGGGCTTTCTCCCGGCGCTCTTCCGCTAAGTCCAACTCCAAGGCAATAGCCTCGGCATTTAGCTCGGGCTCAAAACTCTCAGTTCTGAGGGTGGGCATTTCAACTTCCAAGGGTATGACCGCCTCCATGCCATAAGCCAAAGCAAATGGAGTTTCCCCGGTCGAACGTCGCGGGGTTGTTCGATATGCCCAAAGGACGCTCGGTAATTCTTCAGCCCACTTGCCCTTAGCCTTTTCCAACCGTTTCTTCAACCCATCCAGTATAGTCTTGTTTGATGCTTCGGCTTGACCATTGGACTGCGGGTAGGCCGGGGTGGAGTTGTAGAATTCTATCTTTAGATCTTCACAGAATCCTCTGAATAGGCGACCGTCAAACTGGGTACCGTTGTCAGAGATCAAAATCTTGGGGACGCCAAACCGCGTGACAATGTTCTGCCAGACAAATCGCTTCACGTCTTTTTCTTTGATGGTTGCCAAGGGCTCAGCCTCAACCCACTTTGTGAAGTAATCTGTGGCCGCGATGAAGAATTTCCGGTTGCCCGGTGCTGTTGGCAACGGTCCCACTATATCTAGCCCCCACATGGCGAAAGGCCAAGGACTGGTGAGGGGAAGAAGTTCCCTGGCAGGCTGGTGGATCTGATGAGCGAATTTTTGGCATTTCTCGCACTTGCGGACATATTTTTGGGCGTCGGCCTGCATGCACGGCCACCAGTATCCCTGCGAAATAGCTCGGTAAGCCAAGGACCGTCCCCCGACGTGGCTGCCACAACTGCCTTCATGAATTTCAAACAAGAAGGCCTCCACACTGTTCGGGTGCACGCACTTGAGATAAGGACCGGTGAAGGACTTTTTATACAACGCGCCTGATGGAGAGAGCCAAAACCGCTCGGACTTCACCCGGATTTTGTGTGCTTCTTTCTTGTCTGCTGGAAGAGTCCGGTCTCTGAGGAACGAGATCAATGGGTCCATCCATGAAGGACCTAGCTCGGCGCAGAGTACATCCGTCTGCCCGGCGTTTTCAATGCTTGGCCGCGGAAGAAAGTCAATCAACAGGGGGTTTGGAGATGTGCTATCTACCATGGAAGCGAGGCCGGCGAGTTCATCAGCCCGGCTGTTTTCTTCCCGGCCAATCTGCTGGACTCTGATTGCCGCAAACTGCTTGATATGGTCCCTGACCAGAGCTTGGTACTTCGCCATCCTGTTGTCCTTCGCTTCATAAATCTCGAAAACTTGATTAACCACAAGCTGGGAATCACTATATACGAGAAGCTCGGCAGCCTTCATTTGGATTGCGCTCTTGAGCCCAGCAAGAAGCGCCTCGTACTCAGCCTCGTTGTTAGATGCCGGGAAGCCGAGTGTGATAGAATGCTCTATGGTTAGGCCGTCCGGGGATATAAGAACAATACCTAGGCCGGCACCATGGCGGTTGGACGCTCCATCAACAAAAAGCTTCCACATGTCCCCCACGAAAAGCTTCCAGCAGTCAGATGGGTCCTGAGAGTTGCGAAGGGCAATGGGATCACAACTGCTCGGCTGTGCGGTGTCAAGTTTGGTGTTGACCGGTTCAAAGTCAGTGCCCCTTGGTGATTCGACACCGGACTCAGCAAGTTGGTCCGTAATGCCCAAGTCCGTAGGCGAAACACCAGGTTGCGGTGTGAAGCCGGCCGCAGGTTCTGAGCTGCCTGGAACCATTCCTTCCCCCCTTGAGGATTCGGCACCGGACTCAGCAAGTTGGTTCAGAATGCGCAAGTCCGTAGGCGAATCATCAAGTTCTGAGCTGTGTGGAACCATTCCTTCCCCCCTTGGTGATGCGGTACCGGACAGAGTGGATGGGTTGGTGATACACAACTCTGTCATCGCAACACCGGGAGGTATGACCGTGCAAACTGAGGGAATTTCGATGGTGCGCGCTAACTCCGCGGCGCGACCTTCTGCAGATAGTAGTTCCTCGGTTGGCATTGTGGGCGTCTCATCATCTGCCCCGGCAATGACGACCGGGCATACCGGATGAGTGCCAGGTGAGAACTCGGCAACAAAATCGGCCAAGGTTTGGGCTTTGATTGCGGTGCGCGGCTGGAACTTCACATCAAACTGTCCCAACTCGACCGCCCATTTTAATATTCGGCTGGAAAAGTCTGCGCGCTCAAACAAGGCCTTGAGAGGGAACTCGGTCAGTACGACGATGGTATGGGCGTGAAAATAATGTGCCAATTTCCTCGAAGCCATCATCAGTGCCAACGCTAGTTTTTCCAGCGGCAAGTACCGCGTCTCAGCCGGCAGAAGGGTCTTACTTACGTAAAAAATTGGGAGGTGCTTAATTCCTTCAGCCCGGACTAACACCGCACTTACTGCGTGCTGGGAGACGGCAAGGTAAAGGTAGAGTTCCTCACCGGGCTCTGGTGTAACCAACAGCGGCGGGGAAGACAAATAATCCTTGAGCTCAGCCAAAGCTCGGTCACACTCGTCATCCCATGAGAATTTTGACTTCAATGCTTGAAAGAAAGGGCGGCAGCGATCTGATGACCGGCTTATAAATCGATTAAGCGCGGCGGCCATACCGGCCAGATGCTGTACGTCCTTAGCCGAGCTAGGTTGTTTCAATTCTTGCACGGCTTTGATCTGAGTAGGGTCTGCTTCGATGCCTCGGTTCGTGACTAAGAATCCCAAAAATTTCCCGAATCCCACGCCAAAGGTACACTTCGAGGCGTTCAAGCGCAGCTTGTGCTTCTTAAGAATGGCGAACATCTCGGCTAAGTCGGACAGATGGTGTGCCTCATGTCGGCTCTTTACCACCATATCATCGATGTAAGCCTCCATTGTCCGGCCGAGCAAAGGAGCGAACATTTTGGTCACCATCCTCTGAAAGGTTGCCCCGGCGTTTTTCAAACCAAAGGGCATAACTCGATAGCAGAAGAGTCCCCTTGGAGTCGTAAAAGAGGTGATTTCTTGGTCAGGCCCATGCATGGCAATCTGGTGATAGCCGCGGTATGCATCCAAGAAACTGAGCCGACTGTGTCCAGCCGTCAAATCCACTAGCTGGTCAATGCGCGGCAAAGGGAAGCTGTCTTTTGGACAAGCTCGGTTGACTGTCTTATAGTCGACACAAACTCGCCACTTTCCATTTTTCTTGGGCACCACTACCGTGTTGGAAATCCACCGAGGGTAGTGCACTTCCTGTATTGTTCGTGCCTCAAGCAAGTTCTTTACCTCCTCTGCTACTACCTCGGCGTGATGCAGCGCCGATCGCCTTGTTCGCTGGATGACTGGCTTTGCTCCAGGGAAGACATTGAGGTGATGGCAGATAAAGCTTGGGTCAAGACCAGGCATGTCATAGGGCGACCATGCAAAGACTTCGATGTTCGCCATTAAAAACTCGATCATCTCGGTTCTCTCCATGGCCGAGAGACTTGAACCGAGCAAGAAGAACCTGTCCGGCTGCTCGGCATCAATCCGCACCTCAACTAATTCTTCAACTGCCTTGTCTTCTACTTTGGTGCCAACATCATCCAAGACACTCTGGTCCTCCGGTCCCTCGATCATTTGAACGAATCCTTTGGCAGCCCGGCTCCCGTTGACCGCCACGAAGCACTGCTTGGACATGACCTGATCACCCCAAATCTCCTCGATTGCCCCCATAGCCGAGGGGAATCTCATCACCTGGTGGTAGGTCGATGCTACGGCTTGCATGGCGTGAAGCCATCCTCTTCCAAGGATAAGGTTGTATGTTGAAGGCACTTGTAGCACCCAAAACTCCACTTGCTGGACCACGGATCCCGCTTTGACCGGCAGGATAATCTTTCCCAATGGCCACTCCGGCTGCGAGTTAAATCCAACCAGTGGCGAAGTGGCCGGTGCCAAGTCAGTCTCACGAAGTTTGAGCTGTTTGAACGCATCATAATACATGATCTCGACCGAGCTTCCCTGATCGATCAAGATCCGTCTAACATCAAATTCTTTGACGCGTAGTGTTACGACAAGAGCATCGTTGTGCGGCGTCTGGATACGCTCTAAATCCCTTGAGGTAAAACTGATCACGTCTTTCTCCTCTATCTTCCCCCTTTTGATGGCAGGCTGTACTGACAAAACTTCCCTCATGTGCTCTGCCTTCTTGATCATGCCCCGGAGTTCGCAGACACGCTCCGGTTCCACGATGCCGTGGATGACATTAATGACTCCTTGTGGTGGTGCATCTCGGTCGTCCTGTCACCTGGGATCAACCGGAGCCTGATTTGGTTTCACTCCGCCATCAATGTAAAGGTCCAGATGCCCGGCCGCAACCAATTCTTCCAAATGTTGTCGCAAAGGCAAACAATCCTCAGTCCGGTGGCCCCTCTCCCGGTGAAACGTACAACGATACCGCGGGTTGTACCCCTTTTGTCCATCGCCCAACTTAGCAGGAAACCGGACATACTCCTCGTCTCGGATTTCGCTAAGTATGCGATAGAGTGGAATCTTAAAGACCGTGGTTATGCCAGTCCTTGCCTTCATTCTCCTGTTTGCGTCCTCAACGTCATCACGGGGGTAGTCATCCCGGTCATTCCGACGTCCTCTACCCCGGTTTTTTCGATTTGAACCTCGGTCTGATTCCTCTGCCCGGTCATTTGAGCGGCTGGACTCTTGCCCAACTGCGTGCACCTTGCCTGCTGTCTTCTTGTCTGTTCCGACCGGAGTGGCCTTCACGGTGGAAGCCGACGCATCATCCTCTACTCGGATGTGCTCGTTGATGCGCTGCATGAGCTGGCCCATGGAAGTCGGTTGGTGCATGGTAAGCGAGTCCCGCAGTCTATGTCCGACCGGGAGACCGCGCTTGTACTGAGTGATAGCAAGGTTGACCGGGCAGTCTAAGATCTCGTTGAAGGTTTCCCAATACCTTGAATTGTACGCCTTCAGTGTGTCGCACGGTTCCATCTTGACACTCAGCAAGTGATCAACTTCCTTTGGTGTTTTTGTGTTGGTTTTGAAGCGCGTAACAAACGCCTCGGCCAACTGATGCCACCTTTGTATACTCCCTTCCGGCAACCTCTCGAACCACTTTAAGCCCAGCTCGCCTAAACTTGACGGGAAGATTAGGCACATAAGTCCGTCATTGCGCCGATGTCCGGCCATAACCTGTCGGAAGTGGCTCACATGCATGTACGGATCGGTCTTCCCGTCGTAAAGTGTGAACTTAGGCTGATGGAAGCCCGCTGGAAGCGGCGTTGTTTCTATTTCCAGGGAGAAAGGAGTGGCATTCAACCTTGCCAAGTCTGTATCTTCGAATATCGGCACTGCCTGGCGGGGTGGAGGCATTCCGACCTCCTCGCTGGCATGAACCCCGTAGGAGAGCCGCTGGAAAGCAGGTATTCTCTGAGCTTCGCGCCGGCGAGCCCGCTCCCTTAATACTGCCCGTAAGTCCTCTGACTGAGCTGAATAAGAATACCTCGACGTCGTCGCCGGACGTGAGGGTTTGTAGGTGCTGTCTTGTGCGCTGGACTTTTCTGCACGCACGTCGGAATCACCAACCTGGTAACTTCTGGTGATAGATATGGACTGAGTATGTCGTTGGCTCTGTCCGCCTGAACGGCGGGATAGGGTGCGCTCACTGTGGTCTCCCACTCCAGCTACACCTTTCCCTTTGACATGCCGTTTAAGATCCTCCATCTCCGCCGCTATCCGCCTGATGACAGCGTCTTGGTCCCTTAACTTGCTTTCCAGTCGCCTGGCGTGTGAGTCTCTCCGCCGGTGACCGTCTGGACTCCGTGAATGCCCATGACTCCTTCCGCGCTTATCCCGCGCGTCTCCTGACTGTCCTCCAGTGGGCGTCCCCAACTCAGCCATTGGATGGACGGCAGGTGGTCCCTCTCTCCTTCGGGTATACTCCGGGGTGGCTCCATCGATGGCGGACAACGGGAACTCGTCGTTGTTCGCCATGGACGGCGATCAGATGAACCTGGAAGACAAGGTTTTGTCTGTCAAGATTCCCACAGACGGCGCCAATTGTACGGGGAGCAAATATTCCGGCAAGCCCGTACTCCTTTCTTCCGAGCTCCGTCGATGTCCGATCACCTGCGAGCAAGTAACGGTGAGCTACCCGGCGGTGTGTGGCCGGAAAAACCCTCCGACGATCAAATTAGCACACACCTTAGGATGGATAGAGAGAAGGGAGAGAGTGTTTGAGTGTAAGAAATTCCTTACAGAGTGTTCGTGTATCGCGTATGGGGGGCGCAGACAGGCTTATATACCTTCTGTGCCCCATATCCACTCCCTGTCATCTCCTGACACGTGGCTCTGCTATCCCATCTGTCAGCTTAAACCATGCCGTTCATCACCTGCTCTCAACTGCCTGCCAGCATAGCTGGAGCTCGGCAGCCGAGCTGCCCTACCTCGGTCATACCATGCTTCATACCTTAAGCGCCCGACCGGATAATCGAATGAAGGATCGGGCTAGGCGGCATCTCGGCAAAGCTTAGCCCGGGATCCTCCTTTGGTCGGTCTTCTCGCCGGTCAGTCAACTACCTCGGCTGACCGCGCCTTTCCGAGCGCCGGCCTCTCGGTCTGTCTGATCTCGTCAATCCTTGGACCGAGCATCCTGGTCTGACCGGTCACTTCCTGGCCGAGCACCTTCTGCACGGTTCGGGGCAGCACATAGTCCAAACTCTGCCCGGCCCAAGTTCTGGTAGCCCATCTCCGGGTGAACAGTCGATCATCTCGGCCCACTGCTCTGCTGGGCCCCCAACCTGTTCGGTTTATACCTCGGCCCAACGCCGGAGCATAAATCACCCTCTCAGAAGACATAATAAATTGTCGAACTAATTTCCACATCCCTCATAGGAGTATCATGTTTATGAAGGAATGTCGCTTGTTTAAAAATAAAAAATAAAAGATAAATAGATAGACCCACAAAATTTTAATCATATAATATTTCTATAAGAATAACCAAATCATACGTTTGATAATGGTAATGAGAGTTTTATACTAACTCTCATTTATTATGATTGTTAATAATCCTTTACTGATTGATCAAAAAAAATGCACTGGCTAACAATGTCCCTATCATGATTAGTTAAAATTGTGTATCAAATATGCGTTCTGTTCATACAATTTATTATTTGTTTGGCACCTTAGAAAGTTGTGATATCCCTATTCCGTAGTATGCTAATTGGTCCTTAATTTGAGTATGATTATGTGTTTAGCATGATTTTATGTGCCATTTTGTGAATATATGTGATTTTGAAATTCTATCTATTCACCGTAGGAATATCTGTTTGAATAATCTGCTTTGAAAATTAAATTGGAGGCCTTATCGGTCACAGAACCCGAAATCGATTACGCCATTGTGATTGGCATAATTTTTGAAACCCACGGTGAAATTTAATTGGAAATTGATTCGGATCAAAATAATAAGATTCAAAATGATTAATTAGTGCCCCATTACCTTATTGTTATTATAATGCTAATAGTGGGTTTTGTTAGGTAAGGGCACTACACCCTCTATTCTCCCTTCTTGCTTCATTTGACTGATTTGGGACTCAAATTAGAGGAGAGTCGGCCGTAGAGAGGGAGAGAGGAGAGAATTGTGCAAATTGTAGCTTAAAGCTTGGGAACCTTGAAGATAACCCAAGAATTGTTATAGATTGTGAGAATCGAAGCTTCTAGGTGAGTAATTCTTGGATTATAGTTTGTAATTTTGTGTGTTCAAGCTAATTGGGTGATCAAGAGTAAGATTGAAATGAAATTGGGTTGGTTTTGTTGAATTAAAGCTTGACATATGCATGCATGTAAGAAATTGTGTTGAAATAGCATGTATAAGCTTGAAATACATGATTCAAGTAGAGTTTTGGTTGAAACTCATGTTTTGATCACCCTTTGTGTTGTCTAAGTTGAGAATGTGGCTAATTCATCACATGCATGTACAATTTATGAAGATATGAGCTTGAATGTATGAATTTGTTATGTTAGAATGAGTTCGATGGGAGATTGGGGCATGCATGCGAATTAATTGTGAATTGAGCTCCATTGGGTTGAGATTTGGGGTTTACATCATATTAGTACACTTATATTTGAGAATTGAAACATAACATGCATGATTTGTTGGTTGAAAATCGAATTGGAGCTCAAGAACTCAATCTGGAAAACCCAGATTTTTTATGTTCGCTCAGGGGGTGAAGTGTCGCTCGAGCGGAAAAATTGTGCTCCCAGCACTTTTTGCAGACATGGTGCCCGCTCGAGCGGGTACGTTGACGCTCGAGCGGGGAGCTATGTAGACAGGCCATCCGCTCGAGCGGCAGAGTTCACGTTCGAGCGTGGTTTTGATGTAACCAGTATTTTTACAGGCCTTAAGGGTCCGCTCGAGCGGGGAAGTCCACGCTCGAGCGGGGACCTTATTTTCTGAAATTCTGAAATTGCATTCTGTATTCTGTTTTCCGTTCTCTTTCACTTATAAGCACTCTTAGGCATGAATTGAGCATTGTAAATGAGTTAACGAGATAAGAATAAAGCCTAAAGAGGAATATGTTAATTAAAGGACGGATTGAACTGTTAGTGACCCTTTTGTGGTCATGAAATGTGTAGGGTCAAGCACCAGGGCAAATCCACAGGATGATCACTGTGAGTAATATCGATATTTAAAAGCTTAGCAATGTCCAACTGTTTATTCCCTTGTAAGCTTTATGGGTTGCTAATTGGGATTGTGGACAAAAGTCTGACATGAACGTATAGGCAGAAGGCCGTTTTGACGTAAACGAATGGACCGAAGGTCGTTTTGACATATATGAATGGACCTAAGGTCATTTTGACATGAATGAGTGGGTCGAAGGCTGTTTTGACACGAATGTATGGGCCGAAGGCCGTTTTGACATGAATGAATGGGCCGAAGGCCATTTTGACAGAAATGAATGAACCGAAGGTCGTTTTGATAGAAATGAGTGGACCGAAGGTCGTTTTGACATATATGAATGGACCTAAGGTCGTTTTGACATGAATAAACGGGCCGAAGGCCGTTTTCACACAAATGAAAATCTGAATGGGCCAAAGGCCAGAATGTCTGGAACTATAGTCACTTGATTTGAATTTCGTGTAGTTATATATCTGTTAAATAGAAATATGAAATTGGGCCCAAGGCCGTCTGGAACATGTTATTCTACGTTGTTATGTAACTTCTGTATTTGATTTGATATTATTCACTGGGCTATCGCTCACGCTCGTTCATGTGTTTGTAGGTGAGCCAAGAGAAGTCCAAACCCAGCCCTAGTGAACTCTGCCAGGAACAACATGACTTTTGGAGAGTTAGCCTTGTGTCTCACGCACGAGACCTATCCTTGCCATTTTGTTATGTATTTATATTTTGTCTTGTTAGCAAGGACCTTGTGTATATCTGTATATAGTTTTGTTATGGGTTGACTAAGTTTGGATGATCCTGTCCGTAAAGGATTTTATGGTACTGTATTTTGTTGTGGGTTATTAACGTATATGTGTATGGTTTGTTCTAAAGTGCATATAAGCACTGCTCTATAGACAAAGTTTTTAATTATTGCTTCCATTTGGCCCCTTTACTTTGTTGAGTTACGTCTGTTTTGGTTTGAGGCCGTAGGTAATCTCAGGATTACCGGCCGGTTATGTCCTTAACCCATAGGGGCGGGTTTGGGTCAAGACAGAGTGGCATCAGAGCACGAGTTAATAACTCACACACTTGTACAAAAAGAGCAATAAGGGTGTAGATAAGATCTAGGATGCATTCATGTGATAAATATGAATTCGAAAGCATTGATTATATGCTTAAATGTTTTGATATGAACAATTATATGTGTAAGTTGTGAACTACTTGCATTGCAAATTATCTGAATATATGTGTTTCTTAGTATATGCATACTTGTGTACCTTTTGTATAAAATATAATGCAAGTTTAATCAGATGGTGAGGACCAGAGGTGATGAGATAGAGGAATCCTCTACTGCCAGACTGGACAGAATGGAAAGACTACTTCAGGAAATGGCAGAGGCTTTGAGACAACAACAGGAGTGGCAACAACAGTGGTAGCAACCACACCCGCCACCTCCACCTCTGGTACCACCCGTGCCAGATAATCAAAATGATGACCGGATAATAGCTCTCACTAAGGAGTTCAAGAAAATGAAACCACCACAGTTCCATGGGGGATTAGATCCGTTGAAAGCCGAAGCGTGGGTCCTCGGCATTGAGAAACTATTTGAAGTATTCCCCTGTTCAGAGACACAGAAAGTGCTGCTACCCACTTTTATGCTAGAAGACGAGGCCTGAAGATGGTGGATGTTAATGCGTGAGAATCAGAAAGATGTGGACTGGGTGAAATTTCTGGAGATCTTTTATGACAAGTACTTCCCGCAGTGTGTTCGGGATAGGAAAGTAGCCGAGTTCATGGAACTCAAGCAAGACAGAATGACTGTAGCTGGGTATGAGGCCAAATTCAGTGAATTGGCCAGGTTTGCACCACATGTAATTGATACTGATTATAAGAAGGCAAGACATTTTGAGGGTGGGCTCCGAAGTGACATCCTAGAGAGAGTGAATGTCCTGAAGTTGGAGACTTGCATTGGAGTGCTTGACAGGGCCATGATATCAGAGGCTAACATAGCTAGACAAGCTAAGCCAATAACAGAATGGAAAGGCAACAAAATGCAAGGCTTCTTTTCGAAGAAGAAATTTCTGAAAAAGCAAAACACGGGCTCCTCAACTACTTTGAGTTCTTCCCGAGACACAACTCCCATGTGCAACATTTGTAGCAAAAGGCACCGTGGAGTTTGTTACTGTGCATCAGGAGCCTGTTTCAAGTGTAGGAAACAAGGGCATATAGCTCGAGAGTGTAATCAGAACAGTGGGAAACTAGCAGCTAGTTCAACTGCATCAGTTCCAAAGCCAGGAAACAATTTGAGGTCCGCTATTACAGGGGATACCGTGAGACAAGGGAGGGTTTTTGCGCTTGTTCCGGGTGATACACGGAATGCCAATGCCGTCGTCTCAGGTACTATTTCAATATGTAATCAGGATGCCTTTGTATTAATTGACTCTGGATCAACACACTCATTTGTGACATGTACATTTGCATCTAGACTAAATAGACCCCTAGAATTATTGCCATATTTGCTATGTGTGTCTGCTCCATTGGGGGAATCTGTGTTGCGTGAATCTATATACCGATTTTGTGAAATGCGTGTCGAGGATGCTATCCTATATGTAGATTTGTTGCCCTTGAATTTTAGACATTTTGATGTAATTTTGGGCATGGATTGGTTAACCAAGTATTGTGCCACCATTAATTGTGTAACAAAACGGGTCGTGTTTAAACCACCAGAACAGAAAGAGATTGTGTTTGTGGGTAACGGGATAATGCCTTCACCTTATTTGATATCTGCAATGAAACCATGCAAACTGATCAGGAAAGGGTGCCAGGGTTATCTGTGCTATGTGTTGACTGAACAATCTGTGAATGTTGAATTGAATGATATCCCTATTGTTAGAGAATTTCCAGATGTGTTTCCAAATGAATTACCAGGGGAATTGGTAGACAGGGAGATAGAGTTTACCATTAAAACTGTGCCAGGCACCCAGCCTATTTCTAAGACTCCCTATAGAATGGCTACTACTGAAATGAAAGAATTGAAAGAACAGTTGCAAGACCTCCTTGACAAGGGGTTTATCCAACCTGGCACTTCGCCTTGGGGTGCACCAGTGTTACTTGTAAAGAAGAAGGATGGTACTTTGCGCCTGCGCATCGATTACCGGGAATTGAACAAGGTAACGATAAAGAACAAATATCCCTTACCCCGTATTGACGATTTGTTTGACCAGTTGCAGGGATCACAAGTGTTTTCTAAGATTGATTTGAGATCCGGATATCATCAGCTGAAAGTTAAGACAGAGTATGTTGAGAAAATCGCATTCAGCACGAGGTATGGTCATTTTGAGTTCCTTGTTGTGCCATTTGGAGTAACTAATGCTCCGGCAGCATTTATGGACTTAATGAATAGAATTTTTAAAACCTACCTTGATGAGTTTGTTGTAGACTTCATCGATGATATTTTGATATACTCTAAAGATAGACTTGAACATGAGCATCATTTAAGGACTGTTTTACAAATACTTCGGGAAAGAAAATTATTTGCTAAACTAAAGAAATGTGAGTTTTGGTTGGATGAAGTTGTTTTCTTAGGGCATGTGATCAACAAGGAAGGAATTTCAATGGACCCGTAGAAAATAGAGGCAATTGTGAATTGGCCTACACCGACAAATGTGACAGAAGTTCGCAGTTTCATAGGCTTGGCTGGGTACTACAGGAGGTTTGTGAAGGACTTTCAAAATTAGCTGTGCCTCTTACCCAATTGACACGTAAAAGGAAACCATTTGAGTGGAATAGTGAAAGAAAATCAACCTTTCATGAATTGAAAACAAGATTAACCACGGCACCAATTTTGACACTACCTTCAAGTATGGAAAATTTTGTGATTTTCAGTGATGCATCTTATAAAGGTTTGGGTTGTGTGTTAATGCAGAACGGAAAAGTTATTGCTTACGCCTCCAAGCAGTTGAGGCCACACGAGAAGAACTATCCAACACATGACCCAGAATTGGCCACAGTTGTTTTTACCTTGAAAATTTGGCGGCATTATCGGTATGGAGCAAAATGTGAAGTCTACACGAATCATAAGAGCCTGAAATACTTCTTCACACAGAAAGAGTTGAATATGCATCAGAGAAGATGGCTGGAACTGATAAAAGACTATGATCTGGAGATTCAGTATCACCCTGGGAAAGCTAACACAGTAGCCGATGCATTAAGCAGAAAATCAACGGGAAGCATGGCTTGTTTGCTTACCGAACAGAAAGAGATCTTGCAAGATTTTGAGAAGTCTAAAATTGAAGTGGTAATATGTAAACAGGGCGGATTGATAACCGCTATTACAGCCGAGCCGGCGATCATTGATGAAATCAGACAGAAACAGAAAGAGGATGAGTACCTCAAGAAAGTGATTGACGAATTTAAGGCAAGCCCGAAAGCAGAATTCAGTATTGAGAATGAAATGTTGAAATTCCGGAACCGAATATGTGTCCCAGATATCCCGAAACTAAAGAAGAGGGTTTTAGATGAAGCCCACAGGTCCGTATTTGCTATGCATCCGGGTAACAATAAAATGTATCGGGATTTGAAACAAACCTATTGGTGGCTAAAATGAAGAAAGAGATTGCAGAATATGTGTCCAAGTGTCTTCAATGTCAGCAAGTTAAGGCTGAACATCATAAACCAGGCGGCCTACTTCAACCTCTCCCTATCCCTGAATGGAAGTGGGAGCATGTGACTATGGATTTCGTTGTTGGCCTACCTTGGACCTCTTAAGGTATGGATTCTATTTGGGTTGTGGTTGATAGACTGACTAAATCTGCACATTTTCTGCCTATCAAGACTACATTTACTGCTTACAGATTGACTACCATTTATGTTGATGAGATTGTCCGTTTACATGGAGTTCCGGTATCTATTGTGTCGGATAGAGATCCGAAATTTGTATCTAGATTGTGGAAGAGTTTGCAGGAAGCTATGGGAACAGAACTAAGGTTCAGTACTGTATTCCACCCACAGACAGATGGGCAGTCAGAATGAATGATACAAACTTTGGAAGATATGCTTCGCATGTGTGCTTTGGATTTTCAGGGGAGTTGGGAAGATTATTTGCCACTTGCAGAATTTGCTTATAATAACAGTTTCCACTCCAGCATCGGTATGGCACCATACGAGGCTCTATATGGTAGGAGGTGTAGATCACTTATTTGTTGGACAGAGGTCGGGGATAGAGCTTTGCTTCGGCCTGAAATTGTGCAAGACAGCTCTGAGAAAATCAAAACTATTCGGCAAAGGCTCAAAACAGCTCAAGACCGACAAAAGAATTATGCAGACGTTCAGAGAAGACCTCTTAAGTATGAGGTTGGTGACCATGTGTTCATTCGTGTGTCCCCAATGAAAGGCCAAGTCAGATTTGGAAAGAAGGGCAAGTTGTCGCCCCGTTACATTGGGCCGTTCCAGATTTTGGAGAGACTTGGTCCAGTTGCTTATAGAGTTGCCTTGCCATCGGGATTCGAACAGATCCAAAACGTATTTCATGTGTCGATGTTGAGGGGTTACCTCCGAGACCCATTTCATGTGATTGATTATCACCAGGTAGCTATTGATGAGAATATGAAATACGCTGAACGGCCGGAAAGAATTATTGATCGACAAGTGAAAGAATTGAGAAACAAATCCATTCCAATGGTAAAAGTGGAATGGAAGGAACACTATGGGACGGATGCCACATGGGAAAAAGAGGAGGAAATGCGACTATATTATCCACATTTGTTTTCCGACGAAGGTAAATTAAGTTTGGAGGACCAAACTTCCTAAAGGGGGGAAGACTGTGATATCCCTGTTCCGTAGTATGCTAATTGGTCCTTAATTTGAGTATGATTATGTGTTTAGCATGATTTTATGTGCCATTTTGTGAATATATGTGATTTTGAAGTCCTATCTGTTCGTAGTAGGAATATCTGTTTGAATAATTTGCTTTGGAAATTAAATTGGAGACCTTATCGGCCACAGAACCCGAAATCGATTACGCCATTGTGATTGGCATAATTTTTAGAACCCACGGTGAAATTTAATTGGAAATTGATTCGGATCAAAATAATTAGATTCAAAACGATTAATTAGTGCCCCATTACCTTATTATTATTATTATAATGCTAATAGTGGGTTTTGTTGGGTAAGGGCACTACACCCTCTATTCTCCCTTCTTGCTTCATTTGACTGATTTGGGACTCAAATTAGAGGAAAGTCGGCTATAAAGAGAGAGAGAGAGAGAGAGAGAGAGAGAGAGAGAGAGAGAGAGAGGAGAGAATTATGCAAATTGTAGCTTAAAGCTTGGGAACCTTGAAGATAATCCATGAATTGTTATAGATTGTGAGAATCAAAGCTTCTAGGTGAGTAATTCTTGGATTATAGTTTGTAATTTTGTGTGTTCAAGCTAATTGGGTGATCAAGAGTAAGATTGAAATGAATTGGGTTGGTTTTGTTGAATTAAAGCTTAACATAAGCATGCATGTAAGAAATTGTGTTGAAATAGCATGTCTAAGCTTGAAATACATGATTCAAGTAGAGTTTTGATTGAAACTCATGTTTTGATCACCCTTTGTGTTGTCTAAGTTGAGAATTTGGCTAATTCATCACATGCATGTACAATTTATGAAGATATGAGCTTAAATGTATGAATTTGTTATGTTAGAATGAGTTTGATGGGAGATTGGGGCATGCAGGTGAATTAATTGTGAATTGAGCTCCATTGGGTTGAGATTTGGGGTTTACATCATATTAGTATACTTATATTTGAGAATTGAGCCATAACATGCATGATTTGTTGGTTGAAAATCAAATTGGAGCTCAAGAACTCAATCTGGAAAACCCAGATTTTTGATGTCCGCTCGAGCGGGAAAATCGTGCTCCCAGCACTTTTTGCAGACATGGTGCTCGCTCGAGCGGGTAAGTTGACGCTCGAGCGGGGAGCTATGTAGACAGGCCATCCGCTCGAGCAACAGAGTTCACGCTCGAGCGTGATTTTGATGTAACCAGTACTTTTGCAGGCCTTAAGGGTCCGCTCGAGCGGGGAAGTCCACGCCCGAGCGGGGGCCTTATTTTCTGAAATTCTGAAATTGCATTCTGTGTTCTGTTTTTCGTTCTCTTTCACTTATAAGCACTCTTAGGCATGCATTGAGCATTGTAAATGAGTTAATGAGATAAGAATAAAGCCTAAAGAGGAATATGTGAATTAAAGAACGGATTGAACTGTTAGTGACCCTTTTGTATTCATGAAATGTGTAGGGTCAAGCTCCAGGGCAAATCCACAAGCCGATCACTGTGAGCAATATCGATATTTAAAAGCTCAGCAATGTCCGACTATTTATTCCCTTGTAAGCTTTATGGGTTGCTAATTGGGATTGTGGACAAGGCCGTTTTGACGTAAACAAATGGACCGAAGGTCGTTTTGACATATATGAATGGACCTAAGGTCGTTTTGACATGAATGAGTGGGTCGAAGGCCGTTTTGACGTGAACGAATGGGCCGAAGGCCATTTTGATAGAAATGAATGGACCGAAGGTCGTTTTGATAGAAGTGAGTGGACCGAAGGTCGTTTTGACATATATGAATGGACCTAAGGTCATTTTGACATGAATGAATGGGCCGAAGGCCGTTTTGACACGAATGGAAATCTGAATGGGCCAAAGGCTAGAATGTCTGGAACTACAGTCACTTGATTTGAATTCCGTATAGTTATATATCTGTTAAATAGAAATATGAAATTGGGCCCAAGGCCGTCTGGAACATGTTATTCTACGTTGTTATGTAACTTCTGTATTTGATTTGATATTATTCACTGGGCTATCGCTCACGCTCATTCGTGTGTTTGTAGGTGAGCCAAGAGAAGTCCAAACCCAGCTCCAGTGAAGTCTGCCAGGAACAACATGAGTTTTGGAGAGTTAGCCTTGTGTCTCACGCACGAGACCCATCATTGCCATTTTGTTATGTATTTATATTTTGTCTTGTTGGCAAGGACCTTGTGTGTATCTGTATATAGTTTTGTTATGGGTTGACTCAGTTTGGATGATCTTGTCCGTAAAGGATTTTACGGTACTGTATTTTGTTGTGGGTTATTAACGTATATGTGTATGGTTCGTTTTAAAGTGCATACAAGCACTGCTCTATGGACAAAGTTTTTAATTATTGCTTCCGTTTGGCCCCTTTACTCTGTTGAGTTACGTCTGTTTTGGTTTGAGGCCGTAGGTAATCTCAGGATTACTGGCTGGTTATGTTCTTAACCCGTAGGGGCGGGTTTGGGTCATGACAAAAGTGGACGGATAGAACTGAATCAAAAAATTGCAATTTCCAGTGTCTTTCATTGGATAGAGAAACAAGACAAAGAAGGCAAAGTAATGGCCAGTCCACTCAATTTGTATTTTGGATGAGTGAGGGGTGTGAAGTTTTTAGTTCTCTTCGAAAGATTTGGGAACAAAACAACAAACTTGTTATAATTTAGGTCGTTACCAACTAGGGTCGGCACAGGTTGACTTCAGATTAAATTTGCAATATTTATTAGGAACATTTTATCTACACAACATGATTTTCATAGCATACACTATTTAATCATTAAATTTATATAATAATGATATCTTCAAGTAAAATTATTATTAAGGATAATGTAAGTATATATATATTCATTCAAGTAATTCATATATGAAAATACAAATCTCTCTTTACACACTATCACTCAAGGTTTTGAAAACCGGATCAGACCAGTCGGTCCGACCGGTTGAATTGTTGACCAGTCAGGGTTCTGGTCCAAATATACTCTCTAAACCGTTCAAAGCAAAAAACCGGCCTATTTAGAGAGAATCGGAAAACCGGCGGTTGAACCGGTGAACCAGTTGACCCGAAGCTAGTTCGCCGGGTCAATGGATTTGGAAATATATATATTTTTTTTATTTCTGCTAACTTTTTGTTTTCTTTTTTTCTTCCTTATTATATATATATATATATATAATATAATATAATATATATAAGAATATAAGAAAATTTTAATTGAAAATGCTCTTTCAAGGGTCTCCTCTTGTGAGGAATTCCATTAGGAGTTTGAAATTATTGTGAAAATCTCCATCTATTTATAAGAAAAAAATTCTTTCAAAAAAACTCAAGAAATCCATGTGTATAGCGATCTCGGTTTTCCCCATTATTTATTGTGTTCCAAACTCGGGTACCGTGGGTGTTTGTCGTTGTCTTTATCTTGTTTCCATCCTTTAATTCTGTGTATTTGAGTTGTGGGATGTGTTGGGTAAGTTTGGAACAGGTTGGTTGGGTGCTGGAACAAATGGTTGCTGTCTAGAATTTGGCTCTTTGCACTCAAGCGAGCCTTGAGTGTTTGTTTCTTCACTCGAGCGAAGGTTGTTGCACTCGAGCGAGCTTTCTGTGGTGTGTCTCTTCGCTCAAGCTAGCACTCTTATGCTTGAGTGTGTGTCTGCGTCTCTGTGAAGACCTAAAGGTTGGTATTCTTCGCTCGAGCGAGCTTTCTTGCGCTTGAGCGAGCCCTGTGTTTTTTGTTCCTTTGCTCGAGGGAGCACTCTTGCACTCGAGCGTGCGTCTGCATGAGTTGCAGACTTGAAGCCTCGCATTGTTCGCTCAAGTGACGCTTCTTGCGCTCGAGCAAGGTGTTTGTTGTGTCTGGTCGCTCAAGCGACAGGTCCTTCGCTCGAGCGAGCCGCACATATATCAGATCGCAGCAGCGGTTTTCTCCTTCACTTTTGATCTCTTTTTATCTCCAAACCCTAGATCCGACTCTCTCTCTCTCTCTACACACTTTCTCTCTCTACAAATACACTTGATCTAGAATGTCTCTACCCTACTTCCTTTGTAAAAAGGGTAGAGCATTGCGTGGGCTACATTTTGATCCAAAAAAGCTTGAGTTTGAAGCATTTTTGAGTTCTATCTTCATCTCCTTTGAGCTTCTCCATTTGAGATAAGGATAATCTACTCCATCTTATGAGTTTTGAAATGTTGGTTATTTTGTATAGATGGTGATGTTTTGGAGTTTTGGGTAAAGTGAGGGTTTGTTTCAAAATTATAAAAGAGGGGTTTTCATGTCTTTGGGCTCCATTGTATCTGTGAGGTCTTGAGATTGGGTTCATTTGTGTATGGACTTGATCTATAAAAAAAAGAGATTTTCCCTAATTGGAAATTAAAGAAATTATTTGGTATAAATATGAAATTGGTTTGAAATTGTGAAATTGGGGAAAATTGTGATTAAATGGTGTAGTTGGATCGGTAAATCACTCACCTATGGAAAATATGATAATTTATCTATTTGATAGATTTATTTACCTGTTTAGAGATAACTGTTTTGGGCTATCAATGAAGGATAGCTATGATTGTTGTAGATCTGCATGATGATTACATAAATTGAAACTAATCAACTGGATTATATCATTGAATATGACGGTTGGATTAACACATTGAATATGTGCTTTAAATTGATCATTGTATATGATAATGTGTTTAAATACATTGTATATGTATCTTTGTATAGGAGGAGATAGGGGATGTACTCCATTGCTTGGGAGGAGATAGGGGATGAACTCCATTGATAATTAAGTTGGCCAGAGTGTCTAGGGTGAAAATCTCGAAATCTTAAATACGTTTGAATGACGTTGATGATTGAAGTGTTGATAATATGAGTTGTAGTGTCATTTCGAATTGCTCGGATAAATATTGAACCATGTCTATAAATTGATTTGGATAAATTAATGGAAGTGGATTGAAATATGGATGTAATTGTTGTTGAGCTATGGAACGGGTGTAAGTTGGTTTACAAGTGTTAGCCATTTGTCGAATGCTAATGTTTTAGCCATTTCTCATATTTGGTTTAGCATATCTCTACTGGGCTTTGGCTCACCCTACTTGGGACACCATTTTCAGGTACATGTGATATGCCACCTCCAAGGGTATAGCTTGGGAGGTTTTGGAGCTGAAGGCTTCATTTTGATGTTTTGTCAATATTTGTATCTAAATGTAAATCTAAGCCGAGGGCTTTACTTGTAAAAGAGTTAGAACTCTTCTTTTGTGTAACCAAGTAACAACTTGGAAAGATGTAAGCTCGCGGGCATTTTATTGTTTTGTAAACATTTGTAACTTATATGAAATATCCTTTTGTAATATTAACTCTGATGAATGGAAATGTGACTTAGCTATCATGTTTATAGAACTGTTAAATGATGGGTTTGGGTATTATTTTTGAGGGCATTACAATGTGGGATTCAATTAAATGTATTGGAGGGAATATTGAAATTTTCATATCCCTCTAAATTTTTTGTTCTTTTTTCAATCAAATTATTTGAATTAAAATCATATAGAGGGAATATTAAATATTTGATTTCCTATTCTAAAATTAAAATTAATAATATTTTAAAATATATTATTATATTTTTCCGTAACAAAATATTAGGACAAATATTTAAGATAATTTAATATTTTTAATTTATAATTTTATTACTTATATTTTATTTAAATATAATTTAATATATTTATTACGTCACGGTTCGATTCCGGTTCAACTCGACGGTTAAACCAGTGACCCATCCACCCGATCCCTTTTTCGGTTCGCTCACCAGTCCGGTTTTTAAAACATTGCTATCACTTATATATTATATCTATTAGAACAAATTTCTCTTACAACATTGTTCATTCTTACAATTATAATCTAACACACACTACAAGAATCTGCACTTTTAGCGACCACTTTCCGCGGCCAATATAAAAGTTGGTAGCTAAAAGTTAACTTTTGGCGACCAAATATTAATTAGTCGGGAATGATCATTATTTTTGGCGACCATATATGAGTTGGTTGCAGAATGTCATATTTTGGCGACCAAAAAATGAGTTGGTCGCAGAAAGTGGTATGATTTTGGTGACCAACTACAAATTTGGTCGCGGAAGGTCATATTTTGGCGACGAAAAAATAAGTTGGTCGCGGACGATCAAAAATAAGTTGGCTGTGGAATTGGCGACCAAAAGTTTGGTCGGCAAAAACTTATTTTTAGTGACAAAAAATATTTCAGTCGCCATATATTGAGTTTTGGCTACTAAAACAATGTAGTCACCGAATGGAAAATAAAAATTTATTTTTTATTTTTGGTCGCCAAAAACTTATTTTTAGCGACTAAAAATATTTTAGTCGCCGTATATTGAGTTTTGGCTAAAACTATTTAGTCGCCAAATGAAAAATAAATAATTATTTTTTATCTTTGGCGACAAAAAAAAAAAAAAATTAGTCGTCGTATATTTATTTTTTTCACCCAAAAAAAGGTTAGTCGCCAAATTAATATTTTTTGCTAACTAATATTTTAGTTGCCGTTAATTAAGCTTTGCCTACAACAAAATTTTAGTCACAAATTTTTAACATTTGCTGACCAAAAACTACTTTTTTCGCCAAAAGTGTGAAAATTTTAGAGGGAAACCATTTAATGTTGTCCCTGCCTGTTCTCTGTTTAAACAAATCAAATTGTTCTCTCTTTCACACAGATTGGACTTACTGTTACTACGGTTGACTTGATATGTGCTTTGAAAATTGAATCTTGCTCTGTTTCTTATTATGTATTTCTTTTAATGGAATTGATGGAATTTGAAGTATAACAAAATACACAATTGCCGACCACTTTTGCCGACTAAAAATATTTTGGTCGCAAAAAATTGACATTTGCTAACCAAAAAAAAATTTGTAGCTAAAACTTGACACTATTACCGACCAAAAATATTTTGTTGCCAAAAAGTGATTTTTAGCGACCAATATACTATTTTAGTCGCAAAAAATTTTCATTTAGCGACAAAAAAAAAATTTGGTCGGCAAAAGTCGAAGAGGGAAGACAAAAAAAAAAGAAAAAATAAGTGGAAATGAAAAACTTTTAGCGACTAAAATATTTTGGTCGCAGATAATAGCATTTGCCGACCAAAAACCAATTTTGTCACTAATGGTGTGAAAATTTTAGATTCCCCCACATGTTCTCTGTTTAAACCAATTAGATTGTTCTCTCTCTCATACAGATTCTCCTTCACCACCAAACCTCACCCTACCCCACCCCACCTCGCCTCACCTCACCATCAATGTTGCCGTTTGCCGCTCTCGCCTCTCCACTATCACCACTGTACGTTGCACTCTAGGCTCTTTTCTTATACACAAGCCCTAGGCCGTTTTCTTGTGCATTGTTCCTTCGATGTTGTCTCTCTTGATATCATTCTCTCTGTTTGAAGCTCTCTCAGTTGCCATGGTGATCTGAAGAACAAGAGCGGTATGAATCTCTCTCTCTCACACACACACACAATCTCTTTCTCTCTCTCAATCTACCTATAAATACTTATAAGTGCCAGGATACTTATAAGTGCCAAAAGTTGTGGAATTGGAGACCAAAAATTATATTAGTTGGGAAAAGTACAAGATTTAGCTACTAATTCTTTTTAATCGGGGTATATTGATTATTGGCGACTAAAAATATTGCTAAAAATGCCACAATGGGCGACAAAAAAAATTTTTAGTCGTAGTATAGTTAGTTTTGGTTACTAAAATTATTTAGTTGCCGAATGAAAAATAAAAAATTACGTTTTATCGTTGGTCGCCAAAAATTTATTTTCAACTACTAATATATGTTTTAGTCGCTGTACAGTTAGTTTTGGCTGCCAAAATTATTTAGTCGCTGAATGAAAAATAAAAAATTACATTTTATCTTTGGCAACCAAAAATTTGGTTGCCAAAAATTTATTTTCAGCAACTAAAATATGTTTTAGTCGCTGTACATTTAGTTTTGGCTACTAAAATTATCTAGTCGTCGAATGAAAAATAAAAAATTTAATTTTATCTTTGGCAACCAAAAGTTTAGTGGCCAAAAATTTATTTTCAACGACTAAAATATATTTTTGTCACCAAAAAACTAGAATATTTTGAGGAAGTCATTGCAAATGATTTGTAAAATTAATTGTCGACTAAATTTATTTTTAGTCGCCAAAGGTGTGAAAATTTTAGAGGGAAATAACGCCCGTCTGTTCTCTGTTTAAACAAAAACAGATTGTTCACTCTCTCTCACACATAGATTCTCCTTCACAACCAAACCTCATCTCTCTTTAAACCCATTCCTCTCCCTCTTTAAAATACGTAGAACAGAACCACCGTCTCTCTTTCCCTCCGGCGACGCGCCTCCTCCTCACTCACTTTGCCACTAGACCCACCGTCTCTCCCTACATCTTCTATTTCATCTCTCTCTCTCTCTCTCACACACACACACACACAAACACACACAGTTTTGATCGTAAAACCCTAGTTGATGCTGCGAGATACGGCGGCGTCAGCCATGTTCTGGCATAGGTCTGACAACTGTAGGTCGAGATCTGAGTCGATCCACACAGATCTGTGAGTGATCCACACAGATTGCAGGTCCATACCCCATCTCTGTTACAGCTAATTACCCTTTCCATGGAAGTAGTAGAGTCTTCTTCTTCATCTTCCCTCTTTGCATCGGACAGAATTCATCAACTACCTGGCCAACCCCAAATCAGCTACCATCAATTTTCTGGGTATGTGACCGTTGATGCCAAGAAACAGAAAGCTCAGGTTCTTGAAGCTGAATCAAATCCGGCTTCCAAGCCTCTTGTTATCTGGTTAAATAGAGGTAGTCCAACTTCTTACTTCCTCATACACACCCACATTATGGGTATTTAGTTTTAATTTTAATTTTTAAAAATTTTGATTTTTACTTTGGCGGTAGGACCTGGTTGTTCTTCATTGGGGGTTGGGGCATTCTCTGAAAATGGACCGTTTAGGCCTAGTGAGAAGGCACTGGTCAGGAATGAATATAGCTGGAACAGAGGTACTATACTATATATACCCTTGCAAGTTATATAGATGATTTGGTTTCTAAGAATTGATTTCATGTGATTGTGTGCTTATTGATCCACAAAAACAAATATGTTGTATTTGGAGACACCAATTGGAGTTGGGTTCTCTTACTCATCTGATTCTTCCTCCTATGCAGCTGTAAATGACAAGATCACAGGCATGTCTGCCCAATTTTACCCATATTTTCCCAACTTTCTTCAATTTTCTTGAAATTGTTTTCCAAAAGCATTTATCTTCTTTCTATGCTCAAAATACAGTCAACTTGTTCTTCTTCTTTTACACTTTTCATTGTTTAGTAGTTGGAATCCTATAATGGTTTAGTACTGAATACTATGTAAACTTTTCACTTTTTTGTCATTTTTACGTTTACTGTTTTTGTTTTCTTTTTGGGGGTTGAAAAAAGTCCCACTTTATACACTGCCTTGGAATTTTAGAACTTTAAATCTAATTGTCTGAAATTTTTTGTATTATAGCCGGGGCAATCTATTTTTCTTGCACAAATGGTTTGTCAAATTCCCACAATATAGAAACACAAGTTTGTTCATTACCGAAGAAAGCTATGCTGGTAATTTCTTTTCACTCAAAACAATTTAGTTTTTCCAACTGGAAAACGATTAAGATTAAGAGTTGAGGACTGATACTTTTTCTTTGCTTCCACACCCCATCTTTGTCCTGATGGTCGTGTTATTGGTGGTGGCATTGCTAGTTTGTTAATGGATGCTAACCTAATCCAACTAAGAATTTATCTACATATATACACTTGTGATTCTTACTTTCAATTGCATACTAATTATGATAATTGAGCACTGTTCTGCTAGATGTTAAATAAGACGGTGAATCATTATGTGGAGTGATTGTAGCATGCTATGAGAAGCCAAGGTTCTGCTTGGATTAATGCATTTCAAATGAAGAGATGGAAGTGTTGATTATTATATATGGATTGACAAAAGGGGAAGATGGAGTAGAGTAAGAAAACAAAAATTTAATTGTAAATTACCCAAGAAGAAAATATCAGAAAAGAGAGAGAAGAGAAAAATAGTCATTTCTGAGTAGAGTAATGAAATTCTCTCTACTACAGTCCTATGACAAAAATATTTTATGTTTTCCTCCTTCCTAGATAAAAAAGATGTGCTTTGGACCCAGTTTATAATTTTTGTGCACGTCTTTATAATAAGTCATTAATAGCTTCAAGATGATGCCAACCATTCTGTCATGTACATTCTTTGGTTGGAAATTTATTTGGTTTAGGTATGAAGCTTTTCTTAAGCTTTCAGCATTTTGAATATTATATAAATAACTAAATTAAAAAGTCATCTTGTGGCTTCTCACTCACAGTGCCTATGTTCATGTTCAACTAGTAGTGTCTTCACATCAAATCACACAGCGACATGGTGTTTGACATTATGAAAAATTCCTGTAGTGTTGATTGTTTCTTTTTTCATTTTTAATTGTGTGCATTCATATCTGAAAATCATAAGATTTTTTTTCTATTAATTTGCCTTGTGATTGCAACATCTGCCTAAAAATGCCAGGGTATTTAACTAGGGACAATTACTTGACAGTTGGGTCAGTGGAAAAAAATTGCAAATTAATAAAAAAAAGTTTATAATATTGATTATTAATGTGTATAATGTTTTTCACTTTTTGGTAAATAAGTGTAACTGACACAATGTCAGTGTAATTCTCCCATTTAACTAAATTTCAGTTTCTTATAGACACCACAAGAGTTGCAGAATGAGAATGTTCCCCCTCATCTTATCACTCATAAGGTAATTTTCCTCTCATGACATGTAGTCTCTTACTTTTCGTAGAAAGTTTGTTCCTAATATTCATATTGTCTTTCACAGACCTTCTCTGGCAATCGGTCTTCTTTCAGCCTTCTGCTTCTATCATTAGATGCTTATAATAATGGACAGGTGAGGTCTAGTCTCACCTTTTTGTGCTTTCATGAAATAGTTTGTGCATGTTGCTAATCATCGGAGGTTTTGAGAGTTCAAATTTGTTCAAAACGCCCCTCGTCTTTATAGCCCATTTAGTGGTCTGAAGTTCCCAGATGTCCAATGAGGTTACATGCATAATGTACATAGAATCTCTGTTAAAATTGAAAAGATGATCACGCTTGTTTTGATAGTGACCAAATCCAGAAGTTTTGTAGTGAGAATCTTACAACAAATTATAATCTTATAATCTTATAACAAATTATAATCTTGTAGTGAGACTATTATAACAAATCCAGACGTTGCCAGATGTCCACTAGCTTTCAATGAAGGTCCGTGAATATTAGAATCTTATAGCAAATTATGCATTTTTTATGGCATTCTATACAGTGAATTCTGTAATTTACTGATCTACAATTTATTATAAGTATTTTCTAGATGCACTTTATTAAGCTAGTACACAAAGAATTTGGCAAAAAAGGACTTCATATTTTCTAGAATTATTTAGGTTATGTTTGGATCGCGAATTTGGATAGGAATTTGAAAGGGAAAGGAAAAGGTGAGGGAAACAGAGAAAAATGTGGGTGGTTCTTTAGGACCTGAAAATTGTAGAGTTGGTGGGACTCTGGTTCTTTAGGACTTGAAAATATAAATTAATATATTTTAGTAGTTGTGTGCACTCAAGTTAATTATTAGCTGTCACTGTATTAATCCGTAATCCTATAAGAATAAGGCATCATTGACTCTTGAAAACCTGGTGTAGACACCCCATTTTTGACCGACCTTAAGACTCAGACGTCACCAGTTGAGCGCTCGGTGATATTGCATATCGTGCTCGTTCTGAGGTTGCGGAGTCTCGGCTGCGAGCCTTGCTTCCAAACTTCGGGGCTCTTTTGAGCCTTGCCACGGTTTGCGAACCAGGCTCTGTTTTCTCTATTTTCTCTTCCCGAAGGGAGGGAGAGGTCTCGTAGATCATCTCTCAGTGGCCGTAGGCTACGTTTTGTGGTCGTAGGCCATTTTTCCAATTTGGAGCCCGGTTTCCAGTTTTTTCGGAGCCGACGGCCGTGTGCCTCGGTTCGAGACCGCCTAACCACCTCCGTTTGCTCCAGTTTTTGGCACACATATTATTTACTCCCTTTTGGGAGACACTGTGGCCCGAGAGACCAACTTCGTGGTCAAATGCCACCTCCGGTGCTTAACAGCCCATTTTCGGGGCCTCGGGTCGTGCGTTTCGGTCCCCGAACCTCCGTTTTGCATCCGTTTTGGTTCATTTTTGGTGGAGACCTCATTTTCATTGTTAGGAAGCTTGTAGGAGGGTGGAAGGCCAGCAATTGTTCTGAAAAGCCAGCTTTATTTCTTCATTGCTCTCCATCGCCCGTTTTCCTCACTAAAAAGCTAATGTTGACCACCGTGGGGCCACTTTCTTTAGCCCTAAACCCCATATTTGTGTTGTACACACCTGGGAGGCCACCATTATGTATAGGCCGGCCAATAATTGTCCTTGATCCTTTTGAACCCCTCTAGAAAGTTGGCTTTTCTCTCTCCTGGTTCATATTTTCTAGGTTTTGACCACATATTTGTGTTGTGCACACATGGAAGGCCACCTTTATGGGGTAGCCGGCCAGCAATTTGCATGGACCCTTTTGACCCCAGGCCGGCCGGCCATGGGAGGTGGTCGGCCGACCACCTGAACCTTTTGAACCTGGCTGGCCATGATCCTCTCTCCAAGTGTATTCCAGTTGTGCCAGCTGCTTCCCCCCAGATCATGTATCCGAGGGGTTGCCTTTTGGGGGGGGGGGGAACTTGAATTTGATTTTCCCCCCTTTTCCCTTGGCCTCTCTCCCTCTATAAAACCAACACTTGAGCTTCATTTCTAAGGGTTAGAGATTTTTGCTAAGGCACACAACCATCTTCCTCCATAGCTCTCCCTTCCAAGCTCTAAAGTCCATTATCCTTGGCCATTTACACACCACCTCCAAGCCTACAACCTCTACACTCCATTCCAGAACCTTGGAGGCCATTTGAAAAGGTTAAAAGCTCAAAAATTTAGACCAAAAGCTGCTGGAAAGCTTATCTTCAAGGGTGAGTCCCTATTTCCTCTTTTCTTACCCTATTTTGCATGCTATCTTTGCTTTTATTGCTTATATTTTTGGGCTCCGACCTGAACTGTAAATAGTCATATTTTGAGCTCCTCTTCATGTTTGGTCAAGGACTTTTTTCTGTTTGAGGTCTTCTCCTCACCCTTTGTGTTTAATCTCTCTTTTAGGCCCATTTTTGCATGGTATTTGTCTTATTTGTGAGCTGTTTTGGACTTGGTCATAAACTGTGAAATGTCGTTTTTTCAGCCCCTCTTCAACTTTGTTGAAGGGCTCTTTTCCATTTGAGGTCATCTGCTACCACTTGTCTCTTTATCCCTCTTTTAGGCCTTTTTCTTGCATGATAGTTTAGCCCTATTTGTGATCATTTTCGTGGATTGATGTAAATTGTAAAGAGCTTCATTTTGAGCCCCTCTTCAACTTTGTTGAAGGGCTATTCACTGTTTGGGGCCAGCTGCTGTCCTTTGTCTCTATTCTCTCTTTTAGGGCCATTTTTGCATGATAGATTAGCCCCATTTATGTTCATTTTTGAGATCTGTTATAAACTGGAAAAAGTCTCATTTTGACATCATCTTCATGTTTGATTAAGGGCATTTTCTTTTTTGAGGTCATATGCTTCCTTGTATGCTTGATTGTCCCTTATTTTGAGCCTTACACCTAAGCTCTTGTTGCATGCTTTGTTGGCCTTCTAGCCACTGAAATCCAGTGGATTTTCAGTGGCTAGCACACTGTTTTGAGCCTCCAAATCAGAGGGGGGTGACCCATTCTCTCCTTGACTTGTTTGGTGGTTATTTTGGCCTTCCAAAGAGACCCTACCTTGCATGCTTCAAAGTCACTTTCCAGGGTCAATTTGGTGATTTTTAGGACTATCATATTTGATTTTCATAGTTTTTTATGCCATGCTAAGTGTCCACCTTGTATGTGCTTAATAATCCGTTGCATGGCCCTCTAAAGGTGTTCATCATTTTTGCATGTGTTGGCTCCATTTCAGTGGTTATTTAGGCCTCTTTTCACATGTTTTGTTCACTGATTTTTCCTTTTTTGGTGAGATTACATTTTCTTCATATACTTGCCATGTAAACCATGTTTGCTAGTCAAGATTGCATGCTATTTTTGTCCACCATGGTAGCATCTTTTGGCCATGCTTTGAACTAGAAATGTTCATGTTTTGGGACTGCCTTGGCTCTGTCTTTGTACTTCATGATCAAATAATGCATGCTTTGTATAGCTATAAGTCATTCCATGTGCCTAGTTTCGAGTTTCGGGGTTCATCTCATGCATCGGGTGCCATTTTTCCATGTTTCGGGGCTGTTTAGCATCATATTTCAGTGCTGAAATTTGTGAGTTTGCATGCCATCTTACATCCCTTGCCATGCCTTGTTAGAGTTACATGTCATGCATTAGGTTTGATCCTCGGTTTGCGTGCATACGTGCACGCATTTCGAGAGTTTCATTTTCACTTAATGGCTACTGATGTGAGTGTGGCTAAGGTCCACTCATGTTAGTGTAAGTCCATTATGCATTGTGTATGCCATTTCATTTCATTGCATTGCGTATGCTAGGTTATATGTTAGAGCATTGTGTATGCCTCGTTACATCGTGCATTGTGTATGCCATTTCATAGCATTCTGTATGCTAGGTTGCATGTTAGGGTTGCATTCATGCATATCATCAATATTGCATTGCGCTTGGGATAGGAGTTAGCCCAAGTACGGGAAACGAGGGACGTTTCGTACTCCGAGTGACGGAACGTGTCTCAATTCCCGGTCGCCGACACTTCGGATTATCCATGATGGAGTCTAGGCCTTGTTGTGTCCATATGCGCATTCATTTCATATTGAGTCATGCAATTCGACTTCTCGGCCATCATGCATCGAGATGCGTGATTGGTGACACGAGGATCGAGGACTACACTCCTTGAAGAGTAGTCATGCATACATATGTGAAAATACTTTGCTATGCCCCTTTGTTGCTCTCTGTTGCAACAAATCAGAAATTCGCAACCTTTCGGAGCCTGGCACGCATCCCAAGAATAATTGCAAACAGAGGCAAATCGGGGCATCGCAAGGGATTCTCCGCACAAGGCAACCCGAGCATGCATCATTCATCATTTGGAACAAAGCCGGGGTGGTCCACGGATTTGCGTGCAATTTATTGCTTTCCTAGTTAATTTGTTAATTAATTAGGGTTTTTGTAATTATTTATTCGGTTTTGTAATTATTTATTCGGGACTGTAATTATTTATTTGGGACTGTATTATTCTTTCGGACCCTCTGCGCGAGGGCACAACTGTAATAAGTGTGCGTGTGTGTGATATATGTCTTCCAACCCCACGTCTTTCTCCCTTTTATTTACCCGCTTATGATGGTTAGATTAGGGCATGTTTCAATTAGCATACAGTATGATAGTATGTTTGCATTCATTCATCTGTCTTGCATGCACCGGGCTCGGCGCATCATACTAACTGCATTTGTATTTCAATTCCAAGTTGAATGCATGTTAGTTGTAGCATTTCACATGCCATCTTTAGAATAGCCGAGCTTATCTTAGTTGCATTTTGCATGTGTTGCATTAGGCATTTCTGTATAGTTAGGATCATGCATGAATTTCTAGCATAGCTTTTGTTTTGGCTTGGAGTACTCGGTAAGTGTTTATGCTTTAGCATCCTTGCATGTGTGTGAGTGACTGCCATGATAGCATGCTTACCATAAGGCTATATGTTTATGTGATATAACTGTCTAAATGCCTGTGGGTGAAGGTTGGATTATTTGAATTGGAATAAATGCATTGACTGTGAGTTTTAAGCCCACTAGATAGTGGCAAAATCATGTTTTTCTAACCCCACCCGAGGGTGGCAAATCCACGTCTTAGCCTACTTGCGGGTAGCACCATCAAACCACTTTAAAAAATAAACATGAAATGTTTTGTACCAATTTAGACAATCCAGTCTATACTTGTATGCTGTGCGCATCACATAGTAAATCTAGGCTAATAACCGGAATAAGAATGCATAAAGTTTTCAAAACTAGATATCATGGTTAGTAGAGGCCGATCTTTGATCGGGCGAGCGGGGGTGCACACGAAGTGACCTTCCCCAATCGTACCTAAGTTCCCAAGCCGAGGCAACTTTGGTGATGACGGACACGTGGCCTTAGGCAACGAGTCAGGGTTTCCTAAATTTCCCAAAAATAAAATATTTAGGTGGCGACTCTGTATCTGGCAAAGCAGTCCATGTTTGGCACTTCTTTCAAAAAAATCTGTTTTCTCCAAACGATTTGCCGGATTTGGACTCTTTGGTTCAGATTAAGAACCGTGACAATTTGAGAGTCCGAACTTGTAGTGAACCCCAAATGAACAGAATGAGACTCATCCTCCCGGGGCGTTCGGGGACGTCTACAGTTTCTGGCGACTCCGCTGGGGATTTAGAGAACTTGACTCGAACTCATGATATCTTGTTTTGACTACACTTATGTGTTTCTTTGCATTGCATTTGCATTGGTGCGCCTAGGACACTGTGTTTGCCATCTGCTATTCCTGAACGGTTTGCCAGAGGCTTGTGTTGTCAAGGCATGACCATAAGGCTGACCGGTTATGGGCTCTGCCAGTATGGGAACACAAACCCCGGTTTTACCGGGGCACCCTTTTTGACCATTCGACCTAGTGCATATTCGGATCCATAGTGACCATTCCAAACTAGGATAGGCTGCTTACCTGATATAGGTTGTTTGAAACCGCTGCGTGCGTAGTGAAACCCTAGCTCTTGACAAAATAGGACAGGGAAACCCTCCCCCAACATAGGGGTGTTTTGGCTCTTAATTATCTGTTATATGTTGTCAGAGTGTGTCTCTACAGGGGTTGCATGTATCAGTTTGCGAGTTTGCGGCATCAGTCCTGCGGGCATCAGTTAGTGTTTCAGAATCAGTTATCTGCGGGTATCAGATTCGGTCTTTGGGGACAGTGATTTAGGGATGGTGATCAGTGATTGAGGACAGTGTGTGTTCAGCTTATCGACCATGCGTTGATTATGCCCTGCTGTGTGTTGTGCATTTACTTCAAGTTGATATGCTGTCCGTTTATCTGGTTATTTATTTCCTTATTGCTTTATTTATCTTTTTACTAGGGCAGTTTTAGCACCATTGTTTCCAACCAAGTAGATATTCCCCAAGCACCCTGGACAAGAGGTCGCCGACTCAATCGATCTGAGGATCTGGTTGACGGACAGCCAGTGTTTCACTCTCTACCCCCGATTATCAGGCAAAGACCAAGGAAACGTAGTGTATCCGAGCAGAGGTTGCCAGAGCAGTGGATTACCCTATCAGTGGACAGTCAGATCGAGATCCCAATTGTTGCTATAGAAATAGACCTGCCAATAGTTCCGACAAATCAGGGCAGTATGGTGGCACCGACAGGAGTTGAGGAAATGATGCGTCAGATGCAAGAGACCATGAGAGCCATGCAGCAGGATGCTGTTCGCTGGGATGAGTTTGCCAAACAACAGGCCGAGAGCATGGCCCAACAAGCAGAATTAATTGCCAGACTGCAACAACAAACCAGAGCATCTGCTTCACACCCGGTTCCTCCCCCACCGGGAATCCCAGCACCTGAGGAGGCACCAAATGTCCAGGCAGATATGGACATACCAACGGGGCCAGCTCCGCCCCCATTTCTACCCCAGCTATCTAAGGCACCTACGCCTTTCAATCAACCGGACTCTCCCTTCGAGTTCGAGGTAGACCATACAACACTGAAATTGAGCAAGCTCGAGAAGCTATTAAAAAAATCCCAGAGGGTAAAGGCTATCCCGGATATCGAGAACGAATATACCGACGTGGCTGTAACGTTGCCGAATAGATTCAAAATGCCGCAGATCGATCGCTTCGACGGATCTGGTGATCCCATGGTCCACCTCCGGCTATTCTCAGATATATTACGGCCAATGGGCCTCACCAGACCCCAGAAGCTTTCGCTATTCGGCCAGACCCTGTCAGGCGTAGCCGCTATCTGGTATGCGAAGTTGGAGGATGATGCCAAGCGGAGTTGGGATGAAATGGCCAAGGCCTTTGTTGCGCAATACTCTTACAACACCCAATTTGAGATTATAACTCGTGATTTCGAAACAACAAGGCAGGAGCACAAAGAGAGTTTCTCAGATTTCGTGACCCGGTGGACGGTGAAGGCCTCGATGATGACTTTAAGGCCCACCGATAAGGACCAGATCAAGATGATTGTGCGCAATCTCCAGCCAAAACTGATGCAAAAAATGATTGTGCTCCCTTTCCCCACCTTTTCGGATCTGCACGAGATGGGAGTACAAATTGAAGATGCAATGAAACAGGGCCTAATTGACCAAGACAGAGAGCAACCCCGAAGAACCTTTAACCGCAACAATAATGCAGGCCCGAGTGGCGCTGCAACTGCAAGGACTTCAGAAGTCAGCATGGTCACCACCATTCCCCCTCCCCTTCCATAACCCATGGCAGCCACACCTTCTTCCGGTGCATCCGGAAGTAACACCCAAACCACCAAGTACCCACCCAGGGGCCAAAGAAACTTCACTCCATTGTATATGCCTTTGTCCAAGGCTCTAGGGGTATTAATCAGGAAAGGGCATCTAAAACAGGCCACTACCAAACCCACTTCCCCCCTCTCACAACCCAGCCAAATACTGCGCGTATCACCAATAACATGGTCACGACACTGACCAATGTTTCGGACTACATCATGAGATTCAAGATCTCATTGACAAACAGGTGATCCTACCTCCAGAAAAACCCAATGTCACAAATAACCCTCTCCCTACACACAACCAAGCTCCACCTCCCAAAAGAGTCAATTTTATCCAAACTGGGGTCGTGTCTTACGATTCTTGTATCTATATCACACCTTCCCATCTACCTAAGCCGGAGGTGCTCCTTCCTGACTGCACTGACTTTTTGTGCATGTTAGACACCTCCACAACCCAACCTGAGCCAATGTTGGCGACTGTTGGAGACGGTACGGGAGAGATTGCAGAGGGGGATGGAGCTGTTGAATCAGGGTTTGAGCAGTCTGGGAACTTTGCTGGGAAAGCCTATGATCCGAGTGATTACATCCTGTCAGCAGGCCGGTCTAAGCCAAGTGTAGAATTGCCAAAGAAAGCAGAACTATGTGTGATCTAGGGGGATAGATTTGAGCAAGGAACAGATGACGTGGCGGCTATAGAAGAGGACTTTGGCAACCTACAGTTTTTCAATGACCAAGAATTAGGGGCCGCGACAGTCAACTCGTTTGATTATGAGGAATCGACAGAGGTTACCGGATGGCTGGATGATCAACCGGATATTGTGGAAGAGTTCCAACCAGAACAGGGCCCGGCAGGGGCGAGGGTATCAATTGTGGCCGGAAGGGCCAGTAGTCAGAATACATTGCCGGAGAGCGTCGGTATGAAGAATTTCGCTCGGGACTTGAGCATTGTGGATGCAGAGAAAATTGAACAACAAACTGCACTGACGTAGTCATAACAAGAAAAGTTTGGGGATTCTGAGAGAATTAGGAAGGCAAAAGCCCGTGAAGAGGCCGAGTGCTGTGGGCACAAGAACAAAAGATGTTGCAGGCGTGTGGGCTGAGGATGCTGCGAGTACGATCATACCGGGGTCGGACAGGTGTCTGTCGGCCGCCGACGGAATGTGGTGGAAAGACGATGATTTATGTCTCGCCCACACAGATGAAGATTGGGGGAGCAACCAGCCAGATGGTACCTGGTATATCGGCGAGGTCGATCATATGACAAGGAGTGGGTGGTATTTCAAGCCCCCGCACCTAGACCAGCCAGAAGCATCTGGAAAGGATAAGGAAGCTGAGAGACAGAAAGAAAAGCAAATCGAGGAAGAGGCTATACTGAAGCAGTTAAAGAAGATACAAGCAGACATCTCTATTTGGGGACTGCTTATGGCATCACGAGTACACAGGTAGGCTGTCCTTTCAGCCATGGACAAGGCCAAGCTTTCTATAGACACCACGCCAGAGCAGCTAGTTGGATTGGTTTTTCCGGGAGGAGGTTCCTCGATGTTGACCTTTTCTGACAAAGAACTACCGCCTGAGGGCGCAAATCACAATAAACCTCTCTACGTCTCGGTAGAATGTAGAGGAAAATGGGTACTGGTGGTTCTTGTCGATACGGGATCCACTATTAACGTGTGCCGTCAAGGGCGACATATGCAATCGGGTTGAAGCCCGCGGACTTCGTGCCAACTACTCAAGTGATCAGAGCCTATGATAACACAAGCAGGGAGGTGATGGGGACTGTCAAAATTCAGACCCAGGTTGGTCCAGGACAACACAACATTGAATTCCATGTCTTGGACGTTCCCGCAACCTTTAACCTACTTTTGGGGCGACCGTGGTTGCACCAGGTCAAGGCAGTCTCTTCCACCTTGCATCAGATGTTGAAATACCCTCACGGGAAAGGGGTAGCTATTGTTTTTGGGAATTCGTCAATCCATCCGCCGCCGGAAGTGTCTACACCAGACTTGGAAATTGAACATGGCACGGAGGATTTGTTCTTATCAGGGTTCACTTTGGCTGAGGCCCGAATTGTGCAGAACATCATGGCTATTAATGAGGAAGTGTATGTCAGTGCTCAATCTGTATACCTCATGAACAAGCTTCAACACATCCCCGGGATGGGATTGGGAAAGAGCGGCCGGAAGCGCGTCGCAGCATTGGCCGAAGTACCACACAATCCGCATACCTTTGGCTTGGGTTATTTTCCCACCAAAGAGGACTGGGTGAAGAAGGGTAAAGAGATGGCTGGGAGAGCCAAAGCAAAGAAGGCAGGGAAGCCTTTTGAGTTAATGCATCGACCCATTCAGGTTACCCTGAAAGGACACTTCGTCCGGGAGGGGGAGGACTTTCCATTTTGTGGCTTCCCAGAGCCATGGCTGAACGCGGAGAGGAAGCGCGTGCCTGGTTTCGAGATCTTCTTCGACCTGCAACTATCCGGGGATGACGTTGCCGAAGAGCAGACAGACCCATTGGCTGAGGTTGGGAGGAGTAAGAAAGTGCAGTCTGAGGACACCGAACTTGAAATGGGGGTAGCACGAGCGTGTCTACTTTTAGATCCTCCGATCAACCAGGAGTGCTTGGGGGATAACTTCTCGGTATGCGTGATCGGGAATGGAACGGCTGCGGGCCCGCCAGCAACTATTTTGGATGCATCTATCGCACCCTCTCTCATTTGGCAGTATGAAGAGGGATTTTTGTCCAGCAGCACCGGGTTAGGTAGTGAGCCGGAATCTGATTCCACCGAGTCTTGTGAGTCGGAATCAGGTTCTAGCTCGACTGAGTCTGAGTCTGGTAATCTTGGGGATGATAACCCGGATGCCACAGTCTTGTCCAGGTCGTCTTTTTCTTTCTCTTTTGAGTCTGTTGTAACCGCAGAATCGGACGATTTGGATGTGCTTAATGAGAATCAAGTAGCTATGGTTTTTGAGTACTTTTCTGTGCCCTTGATTTATTGCATTAACTCAGACTTTCAAAATTTTGATGAAAACGACGAGGAAGAAATTCCTCCGGTTTTGCAACGCTTAATTGAACAAGAGCAGGAAAGATTTGTTAAACCCCTAGATGATGAAATTACTACAGTAAATATTGGTACTGAGGAGGACCCGCAACTGGTCCAGATCGGGTCCACGTTGTCTTCGGAAGAACACGAGCACTTAGTCGCTTTATTAAAAGATTTCAAAGATGTTTTCGCGTGATCTTACGAAGACATGCCTGGAATCGATCTTGAGATAGTACAACACCGGATCCCTCTTGACCCCGAGGCCCGACCCGTTAAACAGAAACTCAGGAGGATCCGCCCCGACTGGGCTCTCAAGATTAAGGAAGAGGTCACCAAGCAATCGACGCAGGCTTCCTGCTGGTATCCGAATACCCGACTTGGTTGGCCAACATCGTCCCAGTGCTGAAGAAAGATGGCAGGATCAGGGTATGCGTGGATTTCAGGGATTTGAACAGAGCTAGTCCGAAGGATGACTTTCCCGTGCTGCATATTGACGAGTTAGTGGACTTCACAGCGGGGCATGCTTTGCTCTCGTTCATGGAATGCTTCTCAGGCTATAATCAGATAGTGATGGCACCCAAAGACTGGGAGAAGACTGTTTTCACCACCCCGTGGGGGATTTACTGCTACAGAGTGATGCCGTTTGGGTTAAAGAATGCTGGAGCTACATATCAACGGGCCGCGACTACAATATTGCATGACATGATCCACAAAGAGGTTGAGGTGTACGTGGACGACATGATTGTCAAGCTCAAAGAAAGAGAGGGCCACTACACCGCCTTGCAAAAGTTCTTTCAAAGGATCAGAGAATTTCGGTTGCGGCTAAATCCTCAGAAGTGTACGTTCGGTGTTGCAGTGGGAAAAATGCTGGGGTTTCTGATTACACAAAGGGGCATCGAGGTCGACCCTTCAAAAATCAAGGCCATCTTAGAAATGCCACAACCAAGGACTGAAAATGAGGTGCGAGGCTTTCTGGGCAAAGTGCAATTCATAAGACGGTTTATCTCAAAATTAATCTTGACTTGTGAACCACTTTTTGGTCTCTTGAAGAAGGGCAAGAAATTTCAATGGGACGGCCGATGCCAAGCTGCTTTTGAACAGATCAAGGAATATTTACAGAACCCGCCTGTGTTGTCACCGCCAGAGCCGGGGAAACCGTTGATATTATACCTCTCAGTGACTGAGACCACAATGGGCTGTATGCTCGCACAAGAATCAGAGGACAAGGTGGAAAGGGCTATCTACTATCTGAGCAAGAAGATGCTAGAGTGTGAGACTCGCTGCACACCGTTGGAGAAGGCTTGCTTAGCTTTGGTATGGGCTACCAGGAAGCTACGACACTACCTGTTAGCTCACTCCGTAATGTTGGTTTCACGACTCGATCCCATCAAATATCTTTTCGAGAAACCGGCTCTTACGGGTAGGCTAGCTCGTTGGTTGTTGTTGCTCTCCGAATTCGACCTGAAATATGTGACGCGCAAGTCAGTCAAAGGAAGAGCAGTAGTAGAATTCTTAGCAGACCATCCAGTTGAAGGGGGCGAAGCAGTCGAGTACTTATTCCCATATGAAGCCATTTTGCACATCGACGACGAATATTGGACGATGTACTTTAACGGAGCGTCAAATTCATACGGGTATGGGATAGGAGTGTTGCTGATAGCACCCGACAATTCCCGTATCCCTCTAGCCTTCAAACTCCGATTCAAAGTCTCGAACAACGAAGCAGAATACGAGGCATGCATTGCCGGTCTAAAAGCAGCCCTGGAATTAGGGGCAAGACGGTTGGACGTCATTAGTGACTCGAACCTTGTTGTGTCTCAAGCAAAAGGAGACAGGAAAGTCAAAGAAGAAAAGATGATGATGTACCACCAGACCTTGGACTTGTTAATTCCTCGGTTTGAGAAGCTAAACTTTGCTCATCTACTAAGAGAGAACAACAGGTTCGCAGATTCTTTAGCAACTCTATCTTCCATGATAGACATCCTGTTCGGAGTCCGGATGCGTCCCGTCATCATTGACTAGAAATTTGCGCCAGCCTACGAGTTAATTGCTGCTATAGATGAGGTTTAGGACGAAAACCCCTGGTATTATGACATTTGGAATTTCTTGGAGAAGGAAGCATATCCGCCAGGGGTAAATGCCAAGGATAAAAGGGCAATCAGAAGAATGGTCGTTCAGTTCATCATCTGTGGGGGTAAGCTATATAAGAGAGGTCATCTGGGAATGCATAAACTGTGTGTCGAAGCCGAAGAATCGAAGCGCCTGATGGAGGCCATCCATGGAGGAGAATGCGGTGCGCATATAAATGGAATAATGCTAGCACGGAAGAACCTCAGGCAGGGTTACTACTGGTCTACCATGGAGGAGGATTGTATCGGCTTTGTTCGGCGATGCCACAAGTGTCAGATCCATGGAAACCGCATGAACATCCCACCGTCGAAGCTGTACAACATGAGTTCATCTGCCGCTACGAGGTCCCAAACGAGATTATTTCGGGTAACGGTTCCCATTTCAAGAAGGAAGTGATTGACTTGTTGGATAAATACAACGTGACTTTTCATAAGTCATCCACATACTGGCCGCAAACCAACGGAGCGGTCGAGGTCGCCAATAAGAATATAAAACACATATTGCAGAAGATGGTGGAAACCTACCGGGATTGGCCAGATAAGCTGCCATTTGCTCTGTGGGCTACAGGACTTCCATTAGAACTTCTACCGGAGCGACTCCATATTCATTGGTTTATAGGATGGAGGCCGTTCTACCTATCGAGATTGAGGTTCCGTCATTGCGAGTATTGGCTGAGTGTCAAATAGCCGAAGGAGATTGGTAGCAGAGCAGGTTTGAGGAACTCATGCTCTTTGATGAGAGAAGACTGAAAGCACTGTACCATGTTCAAGGCTATTAGCGTAGAATTTCCCGGGCTTTCAACAAGAAAGTTAAGTCCAAGAATCTAAAGGAAGGAGATTTGGTGCTCAAGGACAACCGAGCTCCCATCCACGACCCAAGGGGCAAGTTCAGACCCAATTGGACTGGTCCCTACATCATCAAAGCAATCTGGTCAGGTGGAGCTGTGGTTCTGATGGATCTAGATGGCCTAGAGTTCTCCCAACCGATCAACATGGACAAGTTGAAGAAATATTACCCCTGAGAGGCTCGCTAGGCCGAAAACCCGAAAGGGCGACCTAGGCAAAAGTTAGAGCATAAAAATTAGAAAATATTAAAACTGAGCTCGCAAGGTTGAAAACCCGCAAAGGGCGGCCTTGGCAAAAGTTAGAGCGTAAAAGGAGAGTGAAAATACTCGAGTGAACCTAAGCCTGAACTACGTAAGGCTTGATTCCCATCATCGGGATACGTAGGCAACTTCATCCTGCAGTTTAGCCATAAACTTTTCTCCGATCAACTCTGTCCATTTGATCATCTCAGTCATCTTTGTCTATCAGCATTTAAGGGCTTCGATTGTAATCTCCGGTGCAGTACTATTCAGACTAGGGGCAACTTTCCGTTGCCGTGTAGTGCCGCGGTACTCTTTAGACTAGGGGCAACTTTCCAGTTGCAGGGATCTAGGGTTGTGCATCTCAGTGACAGATCTCAGGCGTGTCCAGTTCTGATCCATATCGAAAATGGTTTTGAAAAGTTTTAATAAAAGTTGACTTTGTTCAAATAATCTTCTTACAACTAAGACCATTTTTGGACCAAAGCGGAAAATTTTCAGTACCACAACCTTCAATTTCATTGATTTCAAAACAGAGTTCTCCTGCTCTTGCATACAATCAAAGTTGCTTTTTATTACATTCATAAAGAAAAACTTGAAAGTACTAATAAAGCAATAAATCCGGGGCATAGTCAAGTCAGGTGTCCCTGTGCCTCCTCCCAGAGCTGGTCGAAGCCTCTGATGCCAAGCTGGGTCCAATCTGTGCCTCTTTATTGAGCCAATCCAAGCACTCGTAAGACAAAGTATAACTGAAAGTGGGAGCGGGGGCTAGGAGTTCTCTCGTCCTCCATGCTGTGGCATATCGGGCAAGCTGTGCACCTCGAACTGGGAAGGCAGCCGGATACTCTATCCCCTATGGCGGGCAAGTCTGATCATGACCGAACTGGCGTTGGAACCGGAACGGAAAGTAGAATACACAGTAAGTCAGACCAACCAACTGGATCCCGGTCTGCCGGAACATGTTATAGCTCATTGCTGGGAGATTGAGCCAAGGGCAGCGCCAGGCGATGCGGTCTGCAGACAAATTGCACATCTAGTTGAACCACCATCCCTCATCAAGGGCATCGACTAGGCATTGTCGAAAGAAGTAGCCGCGAGCTGTGTAGGCTGGGCAAGAGTCCACAACCTGCAATTTATCCATCAACCATACCTGGGGAGGGATGAAAAATGAGAGAATGAAGAATAGAGAGATGTACGATGAGAGAAAAGTAAGACAAGGGTTTTGTGAGAAAAACCGAGCCGAGGGTCGAGTGATGTGAGCAATACATATGAGAGATTGGGTGGGAAACATTACCTGTAGCAGTAGTGGACTCCCCGTAAATCTGGTCGTCTCCCGGCGATGGAAAGCATCCAAGCCCATCAACGTCTCAGCCAGTGTCATCGCAATACAAGTCTTTCCATTCTTCAAGCCTTGAGCAACTTCAATCAGGCGAATGCTAGATCCACCAAAGCCCGACGCAAGTAGAAAGTGAGATAGCATACACAAGCAAAGGGCATGTTGTTGGAAACCTTGCCAATGATGGTCGCCACGGTCACCGGCGTCAGAAAAGCGATAAATCAATCCGAGGATGTCCAGTTCCCCATTACAGATCAGAGATCAAGCGTCATGCGTGGTGAGTCCACACATCCGCCCTAAAGCTTGGGCGTGACCAAAGTTAAACTGAGGCAAGATCTCTTCATAACTTTCAGATTCCATCAAAGCTTGAAAATCTTCGAAAGTCGGACATACCTCTTGCCCGCCAAAGCTAAAGACATGTGTTACCGGGTTCCAAAACCTCGCCGCGGCATGGAGGAAGGGAAGGTGTAGCGGAGTACGGCTCAGCGTGAATAGTGCATTCAAGCCGAAGCCCCGGAAGTTCAACTTTTTCGAGCCATCTAAAGAAGCAATCCAAGCTGTGAGATTTTCGACGAGAAACGCTTCCATTTTGGTGCAAAACTGAGATGAAATGAATGAGCCACGGAGCTAGGACCTTTAAAGGGGATAAGGCACTGTTCGGGGGGACACGTGTCGAAAAACTGGTGGTTGCTGAGCTAAGTGGCCGGCCGGCCACCTTTTTTGGTAGGCTGGCCACCCCTCTCCCCTCAAAAGCAAAAAGTTGGTCGGCCAGCTCCCAAAGGTGGCCGGCCATGCTGCAATTTGTTTCTTTGGTCTTGTTCTACCCTCTAGAAGGAAGTTCCTAGCATTTCCATGTATCGGGAGTGTTGAAGGCGTGAGTTTCCCTCAGTTTTGGATGCGTTCTGTCGCCCAGAACGTCCGAAATACACCTTGTTTATCGAGTTGTTGTTAAGTCTTACTTAGCGAGTCATAGTTTTGATTATCAAGTTATTGTTTTGCTTATCGAGTTGTTGTTTTGTTTGTTGAATCGTCTTGTTTATCGAGTTTTTAAGTTTTGTCGAGCTGTCGAGTTTTGTTTGTCAAGGTTGTTACTCTTTGTTTAATCAGTTTTGTTATGTTTTGCTTATCGAGTTGTAAACTTGCTGAGGTTTTGTTGTTTCTTAGTAAGTTAGGTTGTTTAGTTTGTCGTGTCAGTTCGCTACCTGACTTGGCAAATACACAATGCACATTTACCGTTCAATCTCATTTTTGTGCAAAATGACGCGATGCGATGCTGAGAATATAAAGTACAACACTTTTTCGAAAAGCTGTTTCATTCCATCATGCTTCTTTTGTTACAACATTTTACAACAAAGGTACAAGTTTTACAGAGAATAAAACTGCCTAATAATGTACAATGTGCTACAACTACTAGTAAAAAGGTAAATAAAGTAGGAAACAACTGCACCAATGCTCTCAAGAGCAGGAATAAGAAGCCCTCTTCGTCCTCTTCTGCGGAATAGGCTCTGCACCACCGGCACCATCTGAGTCGGAATTGTCATCCTCGGGATCCTCCTCAGCCTCCTCTCCACTCCCGGAACCAGGGTTGGAACCCTCCTCTCTGTCAGCAGATGTCTCTGACTAACGATCTGCAGCCTCCTCCTCTTCCTCGTCCTCATCGGGCTCCTCCTCTACGATATGTGTTCTGCGTCTGCGGGACGACTCCCCTCTCCTGGCCCCGCGAGAAGGCCGAGATGGCCCGGTTCCCCGAGAAGGCCTGGATGGCCCGGTCCGTGGCTGATATACCGGAGGCATCTGAAAATAAAAAGTGTAGTTTGAATACGTTACCTCAAATGCGTGTATCAGATACAGATGTAAGCAAACTACATGAAATGAGGGTGCATGCAGATACTGTATATGAATATGGTGTGTGTCAGGTGTGCTCTACACAGGCAACCTACCAATGCAGTGAAATGATCAAGTTCAGCATGTCATCGGAAGTATGATAAATGCGAGAAAATTAAAGAGTACCTGGACACCCATGATGGACAACTGTGCCTCTCTCCGTAAGACCATGCCCTCGAGTGCGGCCATCATCCCGAGCATCTTATCCATATACTCGACCGGATTTCTCTTCAAATCTGAGCTCTATACGCGTTTTCCAACGCCCCACGCAAGTTGTTTTCGTGAAATCTTTCAGTTTTCGTCACTTTGGACCGATTAAATTTTGATTTCGGTGTTTCTTTTCTCATTTTCACCACTTAAGGTAAGTTTGTCTCAACATTTGGAAGATTTCCTCGGGGGTTGATTTTTGTTGACTTTTTCATTTCCTGAGAGTTGACTTTTGTTGACTTTTTCCAATTTTGGCTCATTTTGCTCATTTTTGCTCCTTTTTGCAGATTTTCTAAAATGGCTGGTCATTTCCCTCACGGTGGAGGTCCTCCAGGCGCTGGGGATGATCCCGATATCATGGCTCTGCCTCTGAGGGTTCGACCCTTCATACCTGAGAGGTACGACCCTCCGACACATGTGCTCCCCCAGGCAGTTTTCTACCATTTTACCAATTTCGATGATCGAGCACCCGGGGATCTTTTATTGCGGGAGCCGGAGTCCCACCTCTCCCATCAGGCATAGGAGGTATGTTCCTTGCTTTCATATTTTCTGCGATGTAACCTACATTTTCCATGCATTCCATGTTATGTTTATCTGCTCATTTGAGTGCACCGCTTGTTTAGAATGCTTTAGTCTATGACACTGTATTCTGTTTGCATCTTGAACACATAGTTCAATCACTTGAATTTCTGAACACACAGTCCATGAGTTGAAGGTGAACACACAGCACACACACTTGTTAGAAAGTTGAACACGCAGCCCAAACTTTGAATTTCCGAAGACACAGCCTGAATGGAAGGTGCACACACAGCACACACTTGACAGAAGGTTGAACACGCAGCCCAAACTTTGAATTTCTGAACACACAACCCAAATTAAGGTGAACACGCAGCCCACTGATTTTGAAATTTGAACACACAGCCCAAACACTTGACTTTCTGAACACACAGCCCAGATTGAGGGTGAACACGCAGCCCACTGATTTTAAAATTTGAACACACAGTCCAAACACTTGACGTCAAACACGCAGCCCGAACTTTGAGATGAACACGCAGCCCACTGATTTTGAAATCTTAGCACACAGCCCAAACACTTGACGTCGAACACGCAGCTCGAACTTTGAGATGAACATGCAGCCCACTGATTTTGAAATCTGAGCACACAGCCTAAACACTTGACTTTCTGAACACACAGCCCGAACTTTGAGATGAACACGCAGTCCACTAATTTTGAAATATGAGCACACAGCCCAAACACTTTACTTTCTGAACACACAGCCCAGATTGAGGGTGAACACGCAGCCCACTGATTTTAAAATTTGAACTACAGCCCAAACATTTGATGTTGAACACACAGCCCGATCTTTGAGATGAACACGCAGCCCACTGATTTTGAAATCTGAGCACACAGCCCAAATATTCGATTTGCACGCAGCTCATTGCATTGTATCTGTTTTAGTTTGCGCACAGCTCATACATTTCATTTGCACACAGCTCATTTATTTCATTTTGAGACTGAATGTATATATTCATTATGAATACAGGTGACCTCCCGTATAGCACGAGGATATGGCTCTGTTATGACTAGAGAGGTATGCTGAGCTTCCAGAGGCTGTCCGGGATTTGGTTGACTTGGCAGGGTTTGGGCCCTTCTGCTCCGGGATATCTCGTTGTCCGGCTAGTAGGACACTGATGGGTGCTTTAGTGGAGAGATGGTGGGACACCATCAACTCCTTTCATTTCTCTGCCACTGGGGACATGACTATGACCCCATTTGACTTCGCCGTATTGACCGGCCTTGATATGGGAGGTTGGGCGATCCCATATGATGAGGACATGGGCCAGTGGGAGGCCGCCTGGATCTACTTGTTGGGAGCTCGCCCGCCAGTTGACAGATCTTCGGGCAGGGTCCGATATACTTGGTTTTCCTCCCATTTCCAGAGGGTGGAGATGGAGCCTGAGACTCCTGAGGAGGTAGCCCAGTATACCCGCAGATTTCTGATGTTCCTCTTCGGGACCACTCTGTTTGCCGATAGGGGGAACACTGTCGGACTTTATCTGTTGAGTGCCCTAGTGGACCTATCACAGGTCCGGCGGTATGATTAGGGTGGCACCAGCCTGGCCACTCTTTATTGCTATATGAGCGCGACCTCCCGCGGACGGGGGAACATACTTGGCAGTTATTGGAGAGCCTAGGAGGTACTTTCTGCCCCTTTTGATTTACATTTCTTCTTTCATTCTTTGTACACTGCACACACGGTACACTTTTCATTTTGTATCTTTGTACTTTGCCTCAGCATTCTGTATTTACAATTTGCACTCAGCATTCTGTATTCTGATGGTTACTGCCCTGTTTTCCATAGCTATAGATCTATGCATACTTCCCGACCCTAGCCCCAGAGCTCGAGGTGGCGATGCCTCCCATGACCCCTTACTTGTTGGTATTTGAGGGCCCGTACCGCCCGAGACTCGGGAGTCTCTTCTCTATCTACGGCAGTACTTTGACACAGTACGACCATCAGAGGTATTGTAGAACTCTCAGTTCTTCATGTTTCCAATCTTTGATTTATCTTGCGCATTTACGATTTCTGATCAGCTTATGCGTTGGTTACCCGCAGATCGCATGGCAGCCTTGGGCGCCTTTGGGTAGTGACCTCCGATTCCAGTTTGCCGGAGCCTGGGGTACCTCTCGGTACAGGATCCTGTTAGAGGGGCCGGTTGGCAGGGCCTGGTTTTTAGGGGAGCGCTTCCTGCGCTAGACATGGGGCTACCCCGTAGGAAGGTAGAGAAGGTGTTTTTAGAGTTAGAGTTATCAGGAAAAATGCTTTGGCCGAATGGATTTAAAGAAAAGAGAGTGAAAAGGCCAAATTGCCCACGATTTTGGAAAAGTGGCCGGCCAGCCACCTTTTCGGGCAGGCCAGCCACCCCTCTCCCTCAACCCTGGCCGGTGGCCTCCCTTTGGAAATAAAGCTGGTCGGTGGTGTTCCCCAGGTGCCCACCAAGCTCTCTGCAAATTTTGGGGAGGATTGGAGTCCCCGAGACCTGAAAAAGTACAAGAGAAGTGCACTTTTCGTCGTAAAATTGCTTTACCGACACTTCAACTTCAGCTTTCGATGCGTTTCTCATCGTTGCTCGTCAAAAGTGAGATGTATCCTTTTTGAACATGTTGCGACCCCTCCTGGAGGTAAACCGGAGGTCGCGATTGAGTCGCCCTCATCAAAAACTTGCATTTCTTTGCTCGTCGTTTTACGACAAATTCGCATTCGAGTCTACATTTATTCTGCATTGTTATGCACGTCACTTGCATTCTCATGCACACCACTCATACTATTGTGCACGTTTCACGAGTGTTGTCATGCCCTCATGCTTAACCCGCTTTGTCACACGCGTTACTCCTCGCATTGCGATGCACTTTTCTATCAACGCCGCGATTGTCTGCATTCAATATCGTTTTGAAAACATGTTGTTAACAATGTTGTGCTTGTTGAGTCTCTCTCTTTTCAGGGCACGATATTGTATGTACGGTTCATTTGAGGCTGGTACCACCAGACGAACCGTGCAGGTATTGTATCTTCTCCGTGTGAGACGTAGCGAGAATTGAATAATTCTCCGCATTCTTAACTGCATGAAATGTAGTTGTTGCTTTGCATTCTTGCTTAAAACTGTTGCATCTATTGTGAATAGATGCTTCATTACAACTTGCTACATTTGCATGATCATCGAGTTACCTTCGGCTTCTTGCATTGCCAGTTGCATTTTGCCCCTGCCTGCGGGCACGCCAACGGGCACATCTCTGTTTATCTTGTCTATTTGTCTAAGTCTTCGGCCTTGTCAAAAATGGGTCGTCTCTGGGCTTTGACATTCACTCCCATCACTTATGACTTCCGAGTTCTGTCAAAGAGGGGCAACTGTAGACACCCCATTTTTGACCGACCTTAAGACTCAGACGTCACCAGTTGAGTGCTCGGTGATATTGCATATCGTGCTTGTTCTGAGGTTGCGGAGTCTCGGCTGCGAGCCTTGCCTCCTGACTTTGGGGCTCTTTTGCGCCTTGTCTCGGTTTGTGAACCAAGCTCTGTTTTCTCTATTTTCTCTTCCCGAAGGGAGGGAGAGGTCTCGTAGATCATCTCTCAGTGGCCGTAGGCTAGGTTTCGTGGTCGTAGGCCATTTTTCCCATTTGGAGCCTGGTTTTCGGTTTTTTCGGAGCCGACGGCCGTGTGCCTCGGTTTGGGACCGCCTAACCACCTCCGTTTGCTCCGGTTTTTGGCACACATCTTATTTACTACCTTTTGGGAGACATTGTGGCCCGAGAGACCAACTTCGTTGTCGAATGCCACCTCCGGTGCTTAACAGCCCATTTTCGGGGCCCCAGACCGCGCGTTTCGGTCCCCGAACCTCCGTTTTGCATCCGTTTTGGTTCATTTTTGGTGGAGACCTCATTTTCATTGTTAGGAAGCTTGTAGGAGGGTGGGAGGCTAGCAATTGTTTTGAAAAGCCAGCTTTATTTCTTCATCGCTCTCCATTGCCCGTTTTCCTTACTAAAAAGCTAATGTTGACTATCCCGGGGCCACTTTTTTTAGCCCTAAACCCCATATTTGTGTTGTACACACCTGGGAGGCCACCAATATGTATAGGCCGGCAAGTAATTGTCCTTGACCCTTTTGAACCCCTCTAAAAAGTTGGCTTTTCTCTCTCCTGGTTCATATTTTCTGGGTTTTGACCACATATTTGTGTTGTGCACACATGGGAGGCCACCTTTTTGGGGTGGCCGGCCAGCAATTTGCATAGACCCTTTTGGCCCCTGGCCGGCCGGCCATAGGAGGTGGCCAGCCGGCCACCTGAACCTTTTGAACGTGGCCGGCCATGATCCTCTCTCTTAGTGTATTCCAGCTGTGCCAGCTGTTTCCTCCCAGATCCTGTATCCGAGGGGTTGCCTTTTGGGGGGGAAACTTGAATTTGATTTTCGCCCCTTTTCCCTTGGCCTCTCTCCCTCTATAAAACCAACACTTGAGCTTCATTTCTAAGGGTTAGAGATTTTTGCTAAGGCACACAACCATCTTCCTCCATAGCTCTCTCTTCCAAGCTCTAAAGTCCATTGTCCTTGGCCATTTACACACCACCTCCAAGCCTATAACCTCCACACTCTATTCCTGCACCTTGGAGGCCATTTGCAAAGGTTAAAAGCTCAGAAATTTGGACCAAAAGCTGCTGAAAAGTTTCTCTTCAAGGGTGAGTCCCTATTTCCTCTTTTCTTACCCTATTTTGCATGCTATCTTAGCTTTTATTGCTTATATTTTTGGGCTCCGACCTGAACTGTAAATAGTAAGATTTTGAGCTCCTCTTCATGTTTGGTCAAAGACTTTTTACTGTTTCAGGTTTTCTCCTCACCCTTTGTGTTTAATCTCTCTTTTAGACCCATTTTTGCATGGTATTTTAGTCTTATTTGTGAGCTTTTTTGGACTTGGTCATAAACTGTGAAATGTCTTGTTTTGAGTTCCTCTTCAACTTTGTTGAAGGGCTCTTTTCCATTTGAGGTCAGCTGCTACCACTTGTCTCTTTATCCCTCTTTTAGGCCTTTTTCTTGCATGATAGTTTAGCCCTATTTGTGATCATTTTCTTGGATTGATGTAAACTGTAAAGAGCTTCATTTTAAGCCCCTCTTCAACTTTGTTGAAGGGATCTTCACTGTTTGGGGCCAGCTGCTGTCCCTTTTCTCTATTATCTCTTTTAGGGCCATTTTTGCATGATAGATTAGCCCCATTTATGTTCATTTTTGAGATCTGTTATAAACTGGAAAAAGTCTCATTTTGACATCATCTTCATGTTTGATTAAGGGCATTTTCTTTTTTGAGGTCATATGCTTCTTTGTATGCTTGATTGTCCGTTATTTTGAGCCTTACACCTAAGCATTTGTTGCATGCTTTGTTTGGCCTTCTAGCCACTGAAATCCAGTGGAATTTCAGTGGCTAGCACACTATTTTGAGTCTCCAAATCAGAGGGGGGTGACCCCCTCTCTCCTTGACTTGTTTGGTGGTTATTTTGGCCTTCCAAAGAGACCCTACCTTGCATGCTTCAAAGTCACTTTCCAGGGTCAATTTGGTCAGTTTTAGGACTACCATATTTGATTTTCATAGTTTTTTATGCCATGCTAAGTGTCCACCTTGTATGTGCTTAATAATCCGTTGCATGGCCCTCTAAAGGAGCTGATCATTTTTGCATGTGTTGGCTCTATTTCAGTGGTTATTTGGGCCTCTTTTAACATGTTTTGTTCACTGATTTTTTCTGTTTTGGTGAGATTACATTTTCTTCATATACTTGCCATGTAAACCATGTTTGCTAGTCAAGATTGCATGCTATTTTTGTCCACCATGCTAGGATCTTTTGGCCATGCTTTGAACTAGAAATGTTCATGTTTTGGGACTTCCTTGGCTCTGTCTTTGTACTTCATGATCAAATAATGCATGCTTTGTATAGCTATAAGTCATTCCATGTGCCTAGTTTCGAGTTTCGGGGTTCATCTCATGCATCAGGTGCCATTTTTCCATATTTTGGGGCTGTTTAGCATCATATTTCAGTGCTGGAATTTGTGAGTTTGCATGCCATCTTACATCCCTTGCCATGCCTTGTTAGAGTTATATGTCATGCCTTAGGTTCGGTCCTCGGTTTGCGTGCATGCGTGCACGCATTTCGAGAGTCTCATTTTCACCTAATGGCTACTGATGTGAGTGTGGCTGAGGTCCACTCATGTTTGTGTAAGTCCATTATGCATTGTGTATGCCATTTCATTTCATAGCATTGCGTATGCTAGGTTGTATATTAGAGCATTGTGTATGCCTCGTTACATCATGCATTATGTATGTCATTTCATAGCATTCTGTATGCTAGGTTGCATGTTAGGGTTGCATTCATGCATATCATGCATATTGCATTGCGCTTGGGATAGGAGTTAGCCCAAGTACGGGAAACGAGGGATGTTTCGTACTCCGAGTGACGGAACGTGTCCCAATTCCCGGTCGCCGACACTCCGGATTATCCATGATGGAGTCTAGGCCTTGTTGTGTCCATATGTGCATTCATTTCATATTCAGTCATGCAATTCGACTTCTTGGCCATCATGCATCGAGATGCGTGATTGGTGGCACGAGGATCGAGGACTACACTCCCTGAAGAGTAGCCATGCATACATATGTGAAAATACTTTGCTATGCCCCTTTGTTGCTCTCTGTTGCAGCAAATCAGAAATCAGCAACCTTCCGGAGCCTGGCACACATCCCAAGAATAATTGCAAACAGAGGCAAACCAGGGCATCGCAAGGGATTCTCTGCACAAGGCAACCCGAGCATGCATCATTCATCATTTGGAACAAAGCCAGGGCGGTCCACAAATTTGCGTGCAATTTACTGCTTTTCTAGTTAATTTGTTAGTTAATTAGGGTTTTTGTAATTATTTATTCAGTTTTGTAATTATTTATTCGGGACTGTAATTATTTATTTGGGACTGTATTATTCTTTCGGACCCTCTGCGCGAGGGCACAACTGTAATAAGTGTACGTGTGTGTGATGTATGTCTTCCAACCTCACGTCTTTCTCCCTTTTATTTACCCGCTTATGATGGTTAGATTAGGGCATGTTTCAATTAGCATACAGTATGATAGCATGTTTGCATTCATTCATTTGTCTTGCATGCACCGGGCTCGGCGCATCGTACTAACTGCATTTGTATTTCAATTCCAAGTTGAATACATGTTAGTTGTAGCATTTCACATGCCATCTTTAGAATAACCGTATAGCGATCCCGGATTTACCCTTGTTGTATAGTGATCCGGACATGTGTCCGTGGATGTTGGTAGTTGTTCATTATCTTGTTTACATCCTTTCTTTCGTTGTATTTGAGTTATAGGATGTGTTGAGCGGGTTTGTTACAGGTTGGTTGAGTTTAGAAACCAAAACTAGTTGCCCAGATTTTTGGCCTGTACGCTCGAGCGGAGGTGTTGGCGCTCGAGCGTAGATTACATCCTTCCAGTATCTTGTTGTGCAGTGTTGTGAGCTCGAGCGTAGGGTTGGGAGCTCGAGCGGAGGCCTGGTTCTGCAAAAGTGCTGGGCGAGTGCATTCTGCGCTCGAGCGGGAGGTTGGCCGCTCGAGCGGAAGTCTGTGAGTGGCCGCTCGAGCGGGGTGTTTTACGCTCGAGCGGAAGACTGGGTTTAAGTCCCGAAATTGTGACTTTTCAAATCACTTTTTCACTTTCTCTTCTCTCTCTTACTTTTCCAAAAACACCATTGTTGAGTCTTTCTCTCTAGATACTACCTTCTCTCTAGGTTTTGATCTAGTAGGAGTGATTTACTCACCTTTGGCCTTTACAAAAAAGTTGTTGATCGTCGAGGGCTTCATTTTAATCTGAAAATCACGGGTTTTGGAGCACGTTGGGTTTTGTCGTCTTCTCCTTTGGGACTCCGAATTTGAGGTAGGGATATCCTACTCCTCTCTATGGGTTTTGTCTTTAAATTTTGGTATTTTGAGATGTTGGGCTTGGTTTGGTAAATTTGTGAAAGTTTGGGGCTTTTGTGTAATTTTTACAAAGGTTGGGGTTTTATTCATAATAAACCTAGATGCATGTTTGGCATAGAAAAATAGAATGATTGTTGAATCATTGATGAAAATGGGACCTAAGGGTTGAAATGGTAATTATGGAAAATGACCTAATTACATTGTTTAATTAATTGGGATAATTAATTGGTGAGAAATGAGGAAATGAAATGTTGATTGAATATCCATTTGTGCATTTATTTTCTGTTTTAGAAATAACTGCTTGGGGCTATCGGTGGAGGATAGTCGAGATTGTTGTAGACAATGTATGTTGATTAGGCAAACTGAAACTAATCAATGGAATGTGTTATGAAACTTGACAGTTGCTAGAATACATTAATTGTTTGTATTGTGTGATTGTATATAGAACCAATGTGTTTATATACGTTGTGTGTAGAGGAGGAGATAGGGGATGTACTCCGCGGTTTAGGGGAAGATAGGGGATGGACCTCTAAACCGGATAGGTATTTGGAGGAGATAGGGGATGTACTCCGTAGACAGAGCTCATATGCTTGTCTAGAGAAGTGAAGATAGAGCTCATATGCTTATCTTTGTGAAGTGTTGTGAAGTGTGGATACAGCTTGTATGCTTATCTGTGGATATTGTTGATATACATATCTGTTGTAAAGTGTGGATACGGCTTGTATGCTTATCTGTGGATATTGTTGATATACATATCTGTTGAGAATGTGGATATAGCTTTTATGCTTATCTGAATGTGAGATATAGTTTTTATACATATCTGTGGAAATGATGATAGAGCAAGTATGCTTATCTGTTGTTAAAAGGAAAATGAAAAGTAATTGGGACTTGTAAGTCGTTGACATAAATATGTTATTTATGTGATTGTATCAGTGTTGACCAACTATCAATTGCTAATGTTTTAGTCATTGTCCATGGTTGGTTTAGTGTATTTCTACTGGGCTGTGGCTCACCCTATATGGGAATATCATTTTCAGGTGCAGGAAGCATGCCACCTCCAAGGACATAGCTGGGAGGCTTGTGGCGGGCATAGTTTTGTCGTTTTACTTTGATTTATTACATGTAATTTCAAGCCAAGGGCTTAATGTGTAAACGAGTTAGAACCCTTTGTTGTAACCAAGTGTTAACTTGGAAAGCTGTAAGCCCGTAGGGCATTTTGTTATGAGATTAACATGTAATACTTATGTAACGGAATTCTAATGAATGAAAGGAATGTGGTTAGTTTAAATGTAAATGCATGTCTTATCTGGTGGGTTTATTGTTATTATTTTGAGGGCGTTACAACTTGGTATCAGAGCGTACCGGGGTCGAATACTTTGGGTACGTGGGAAGTGATTAGTATCACAATGGGTTTGTCTCGCTTGGTAGAGACTTAGATGTAGTATCATATGCTATGTGCTTAATTGATAACATGTTTATGTGACTATGTGGGTATGGGATTTAATTTCTAGGATATTGATTGGATCCTTGAGTTTCTGGGAGTCTTGTTGGAAAAGCACTTGATCAACGCTGTTTCTAACCGGAACTCTAGTAACGTCTTGGGACTATCATTATCCGGAAATGAAATTCGTAAGTGCTTATGTGTTTATGTGCTTATGTGGAGTGAATTACACTTGTCCATGCATTAGGACGTGAGTGTTTAGTTTCGGCACACCTATGAATGTGCTAACGTTCTGTGTTGCCTTTATTAGGATGTCAGGACGAGGAAGAGGTGCTAGGCGTGGTAGACCTGCGAGGCAGGAAGTACCGTTACAGGGTGAGATTCCGGCAGTGCAGGAGGGAGTTGGGCAGGCCAATGTGGCCGAGCCAGTAGGTCAGCAGGCTATGGGTGCCTTGGCCAGAGAGATAGCAGGAGCTTTGGGTATTCTTAGAGCTGGGAATCAGGCAGCTGAGACAGGGCCTTCCTTCTTGAAGAGGGAGTTTTTTCGGTGTAATCCGGACGAGTTTATCGGGGATCCTAAAGAGCCGCTTAAGGCGGATGAATGGCTCGAACAGACAACGAAGACGTTTGAGATGCTTGGCATCGAGGACGGAGCACTGAAAGTGACCTTGGCATCCTTTCAACTGAAGGGAGATGCGGGTCAATGGTGGAAGTACGAGAAAGCTCGTGTTGGTGGTACTTGGGAGGCGTTTGTGAATGCTTTTCAGGAGAGGTTTTTGTCTGCAGTAGCAAGGGAGAAGCTGAGGGATCAGTTTAGCCGGCTTAATCAGCAGGGCTTGTCAGTGGCCGAGTTTGAGGCTACTTTTACCAGTCTGTCTAGGTTTGCACCTGAACTGGTGGCGTCTGAGGAACGCCGTTGCTATGAGTTTGAGCGGAAGTTGAGGCGGGGCCTCAAGTTGAGAGTTGGTGGGTCTTATATTCGAGAGTATAGACACCTAGTGGATGCTGCAGCTCATATGGAGCTTATGATGCAGGAGGAGGATGAGGGTCAGAGAGGCTCCAAGAGGAGCCAGGATAGTCAGAGTGATGGCAGGAGGCAGAGGGGTTCTAACCCTCAGCAGTCTCAGGGTGCAGTCTCTAGATCGACCTTTCCAGTGCCTAGTGTAGGCTCGGGGAGAGGCAGTCAGGGAGAATTCACTTGTTACAAGTGTGGCCAGCTGGGTCACAAGGTTTCTGTTTGCCCGCAGAAGGGTGGGGGTCAGAAAGCTGCTTCTTCTTCAGCTAGACCGCCGAGTCAGAGTTTGGGCAGGGGGCAGCTCTTGATTTGTTATCAGTGTGGACAACCTGGGCACATGAAGAGGTTTTGCCCACAGTTGAGTGCCACTTCGGGAGCGTCTGGTTCTAGACAGACGCAGAGTTTTCAGCCAGCTCAGTCTGTGCAGGCCTCGAGGGCCAATCCGGGAGTTTCGTCATCCCAGTCTGTGCAGCAGTCTTTTGCTCCGAGAGGTGAGCAGGTAGACCAGGGGCCTACGGGGCGCGTGTATGCTGTTACCGCGCAGGATTTAGTACCGGCTCCATCAGTAGTGAGAGGTACTTTTCTGTTTTGCAACTCAGTTGCTGATGTGTTGATAGACACGGGTGCATCTCATTCTTTTGTATCTGCTGCATTTGCATCTGTTTTGGAATTGGAGTTAGCACAGTTAGCATCTCCTATTTGTGTGGTATCGCCTTTGGGCGGTGAGTTGATTCTGAAACAGGGTGTTAGAGGATGTGATATAGAGGTCGCCGATTATAGGCTTCCTTTTCCGTTTGTTGTCATGCCCATGAAGGGTTTTGATGTTATTTTGGGTATGGACTGGTTATCGTCATACCGGGCTGTTATTGATTGCTACCGCCAGAGGGTTACATTATGTACCTTGAGCGGGGAGTGGTTCCATTTCTTGGGAGACCGGGTTGGTAGTGTTTTGCCACCGGGGTATGATTCGCGAGGGCGAAGTGAGCTTAGTAGTCTACTGGCTAGCGTTGAGAGTGGTGAGAGTGGTGAGACCCTGGTTGTGTTACCGAGGGTGGTTTGTGAGTATTCGGATGTCTTTCCCGAAGATCTTGTTAGTTTGCCACCTCACCGAGAGATAGAGTTCTCTATTGATTTAGTGCCTGGTACGGCGCCGATTTCTATGGCACCTTACCGTTTTGCTCCAGCAGAGTTGGTTGAGTTGAAAATTCAGCTCCAGGAATTGCTCGATAAGGGCTTTGTTCGCCCTAGTGTTTCACCGTGGGGAGCACCGGCCCTCTTTGTTAAAAAGAAAGATGGTGCCTTGAGATTGTGTATAGACTACCGGAAGTTGAATCGGGCTACGGTTAAAAATAAGTATCCTATGCCCCGTATAGATGATTTGTTTGACCAGTTGAAGGGTTCCCGTTGTTTCTCTAAGATAGACTTGAGATCGGGTTACCATCAGTTGAGGGTCAGGGAGGAAGATATTCCTAAGACGGCATTCCGTACGCGGTATGGCCATTACGAGTTTCTGGTGATGCCATTCGGACTTACCAATGCACCGGCAGTCTTTATGGACTTGATGAACCGGATTTTCCGGGAGTTCTTAGACCGATTTGTGGTTGTTTTCGTGGACGATATCCTTATCTATTCGTCTTCTGAGGAGGAGCACGAGGCACACTTGAGTGTGGTGCTTGAGTTACTTAGAGCCCATAGGCTGTATGCCAAGTTTGGGAAGTGTGAGTTCTGGCTGAGGGAAGTCAAATTCTTAGGCCACGTGGTATCCGGAGAAGGGGTGTCTGTTGATACATCCAAGGTTGAGGCAGTGCAAGATTGGGCACAGCCTAAGAGTGTGTTTGAGATCCGCAGTTTTCTGGGATTAGCTGGGTATTACCGTCGGTTTGTGAAAGATTTCTCCAGGTTAGCGTCACCGTTGACTAGACTGACTCGGAAGGGAGTCAAGTTTGTGTGGAGTGAGACTTGTGAAAAGTCGTTCCAAGAGTTGAAAGTTAGATTGACCACCGCTCCGGTGTTGATTATTCCGGAGAGAGGGTTGGGTTATGCGGTTTATTGTGATGCTTCACGAGAGGGTTTGGGTTGTGTGTTGATGCAAGAGGGAAAAGTGGTAGCTTATGGCTCACGTCAGTTGAAAATACACGAGAAGAATTACCCCACACACGACCTAGAGTTAGCAGCTGTGATTTTTGCCTTGAAAATCTGGAGGCACTACCTTTATGGTGAGAGGTTCGAGGTATTCTCGGATCACAAGAGTTTGAGGTATCTGTTTACACAGAGAGACTTGAATCTGAGGCAGAGGAGATGGATGGAGTTCATCGAGGATTATGATTTTGAGTTGCATTATCATCCGGGAAAGGCCAATGTTGTGGCCGATGCCCTTAGTAGGAAAACCATTAGTGATGTAGCTTGTATAGCCATCCGGGAATGGGTGATGTTGGGAGCACTTGGCGAGTTTGATTTGCTACTGGGCGAATCTGTTGAGGCTGCGGCTTTGTTTTCTGTCGTTGTGCAGCCTACACTTGTGATTAGAGTGTTAGAGGCACAGAGAGGAGACCTTGAGGTAGAATCCCTCCGAGAGAAGATCTCCAGTGGGAAAGTTGAGAAGGGTTTGACGGTGTATCCCGACCTGAGTGTGAGATACCGAGACCGTTTGTTTGTACCGGAGTCTTGCCGAGAGGAAGTACTCCGAGAGTTTCACCATTCGCGCCTTGCGGTGCATCCGGGAGGTACTAAGATGTATCAGGATTTGGGTCGCCAGTTTTGGTGGCGGGGTATGAAAAGAGATGTGGCTGTTTTCGTATCGAAGTGCCTTACTTGCCAGCAAGTGAAGGCCGAGCATCAGAGGCCAGCGGGTTTGTTGCAACCCTTGCCTATTGCCGAGTGGAAGTGGGAGCATGTCACTATGGACTTCGTTGTAGGTCTTCCGAGGACTCAGCGGGGTAGTGATGCTATTTGGGTGGTTGTAGACTGGTTGACTAAGTCGGCGCACTTTATTCCTATGCGCGTGAGAGATTCGGTAGATCATCTTGCCGACTTGTATATTCGGGACGTAGTGAGATTGCACGGGGTCCCAGTGACGATCGTCTCAGATAGAGATCCTCGTTTTACTGCCAGGTTGTGGCAGAGTTTGCAGAGTGCCTTGGGCACTAAGTTAACCTTTAGTACGGCCTATCATCCTCAGACTGACGGGCAGTCCGAGCGTACTATTCAGATCCTCGAGGATATGCTTCGGGGTTGTGTCCTGGACTTCAGTGGGACGTGGGAGAGGCACTTGCCATTGGTAGAGTTTGCCTACAACAACAGTTTTCAGTCTAGCATCGGTATGGCACCGTTTGAGGCCTTGTATGGCCGACCGTGTAGGTCTCCAGTGTGTTGGGCCGAGGTGGGTGATGCACCTTTGTTGGGTCCGGAGTTGGTTAGGGAGACGACGGAGAAAGTTGAGCTTATCCGTAGGAGGCTTGTTACAGCCCAGAGTCGACAAAAGAGTTATGCCGACCGTAGGAGGAGGCCTTTGGCGTTTGAGGTAGGTGATCATGTCTTTCTGAAGATATCACCTAGACGAGGCCTGATGAGGTTTGGGAAGAGTGGGAAGTTATCCCCTCGGTTTATTGGTCCTTTTGAGATCCTTGAGAGGATTGGTGAGGTTGCTTATCGATTGGCCTTACCACCGCAGTTGTCCGGAGTGCATGACGTGTTTCATGTGAGTATGCTTCGGAAGTATGAGCCAGATCCATCACATGTGTTGGATTGGACTGATTTAGAGGTAGATGAGGATGCCTCGTATGAGGAGAGACCGGTTCGGGTCTTGGATAGGCGGGATCAAGTCCTGCGTGGCAAGACCATTCCTTTGGTGAAAGTCTTGTGGAAACATCACGGAGTGGAAGAAGCCACTTGGGAACGTGAGTTAGGAGTCCGTGAGAAATATCCGGACTTGTTTATTGATATGTAATTTTGTATTTGAATTTTACATTTTGTTGAACTTAAGAGCTTTTATATATGTCTTAAGTTGTGAAACATTGAGAATGTTTTGATTATTGGTAGTATGTTTTGGAACTTGCCTCATATGGAAGTTGAATGTAACATTATATCTGTTGAATATATTGTTGAAATTGGAAGGATAGTGCATAATGTTGATGCATGTCGGGAGTACATATGTTGTTTACATATTGTGATATGTCTCTTGTTAAAGGGATGGGATGACCGGTAATGGGTCGAATTGTTGAATGTTAAAATGTAACATTGTTTAAAATGGAGGAAAACTTGTTTTGAAAACTTGTGCTTAATTTCGGGGACGAAATTCTTTAAGGGGGGGAGGTTATAGCGATCCCGGATTTACCCTTGTTGTATAGTGATCCGGACATGTGTCCGTGGATGTTGGTAGTTGTTCATTATCTTGTTTACATCCTTTCTTTCATTGTATTTGAGTTATAGGATGTGTTGAGCGGGTTTGTTACAGGTTGGTTGAGTTTAGAAACCAAAACTAGTTGCCCAGATTTTTGGCCTGTACGCTCGAGCGGAGGTGTTGGCGCTCGAGCGTAGATTACATCCTTCCAGTATCTTGTTGTGCAGTGTTGTGAGCTCGAGCGTAGGGTTGGGAGCTCGAGCGGAGGCCTGGTTCTGCAAAAGTGCTGGGCGAGTGCATTCTGCGCTCGAGCGGGAGGTTGGCCGCTCGAGCGGAAGTCTGTGAGTGGCCGCTCGAGCGGGGTGTTTTACGCTCGAGCGGAAGACTGGGTTTAAGTCCCGAAATTGTGACTTTTCAAATCACTTTTTCACTTTCTCTTCTCTCTCTTACTTTTCCAAAAACACCATTGTTGAGTCTTTCTCTCTAGATACTACCTTCTCTCTAGGTTTTGATCTAGTAGGAGTGATTTACTCACCTTTGGCCTTTACAAAAAAGTTGTTGATCGTCGAGGGCTTCATTTTAATCTGAAAATCACGGGTTTTGGAGCACGTTGGGTTTTGTCGTCTTCTCCTTTGGGACTCCGAATTTGAGGTAGGGATATCCTACTCCTCTCTATGGGTTTTGTCTTTAAATTTTGGTATTTTGAGATGTTGGGCTTGGTTTGGTAAATTTGTGAAAGTTTGGGGCTTTTGTGTAATTTTTACAAAGGTTGGGGTTTTATTCATAATAAACCTAGATGCATGTTTGGCATAGAAAAATAGAATGATTGTTGAATCATTGATGAAAATGGGACCTAAGGGTTGAAATGGTAATTATGGAAAATGACCTAATTACATTGTTTAATTAATTGGGATAATTAATTGGTGAGAAATGAGGAAATGAAATGTTGATTGAATATCCATTTGTGCATTTATTTTCTGTTTTAGAAATAACTGCTTGGGGCTATCGGTGGAGGATAGTCGAGATTGTTGTAGACAATGTATGTTGATTAGGCAAACTGAAACTAATCAATGGAATGTGTTATGAAACTTGACAGTTGCTAGAATACATTAATTGTTTGTATTGTGTGATTGTATATAGAACCAATGTGTTTATATACGTTGTGTGTAGAGGAGGAGATAGGGGATGTACTCCGCGGTTTAGGGGAAGATAGGGGATGGACCTCTAAACCGGATAGGTATTTGGAGGAGATAGGGGATGTACTCCGTAGACAGAGCTCATATGCTTGTCTAGAGAAGTGAAGATAGAGCTCATATGCTTATCTTTGTGAAGTGTTGTGAAGTGTGGATACAGCTTGTATGCTTATCTGTGGATATTGTTGATATACATATCTGTTGTAAAGTGTGGATACGGCTTGTATGCTTATCTGTGGATATTGTTGATATACATATCTGTTGAGAATGTGGATATAGCTTTTATGCTTATCTGAATGTGAGATATAGTTTTTATACATATCTGTGGAAATGATGATAGAGCAAGTATGCTTATCTGTTGTTAAAAGGAAAATGAAAAGTAATTGGGACTTGTAAGTCGTTGACATAAATATGTTATTTATGTGATTGTATCAGTGTTGACCAACTATCAATTGCTAATGTTTTAGTCATTGTCCATGGTTGGTTTAGTGTATTTCTACTGGGCTGTGGCTCACCCTATATGGGAATATCATTTTCAGGTGCAGGAAGCATGCCACCTCCAAGGACATAGCTGGGAGGCTTGTGGCGGGCATAGTTTTGTCGTTTTACTTTGATTTATTACATGTAATTTCAAGCCAAGGGCTTAATGTGTAAACGAGTTAGAACCCTTTGTTGTAACCAAGTGTTAACTTGGAAAGCTGTAAGCCCGTAGGGCATTTTGTTATGAGATTAACATGTAATACTTATGTAACGGAATTCTAATGAATGAAAGGAATGTGGTTAGTTTAAATGTAAATGCATGTCTTATCTGGTGGGTTTATTGTTATTATTTTGAGGGCGTTACAAACCGAGCCTATCTTAGTTGCATTTTGCATGTGTTGCATTAGGCATTTCTGTATAGTTAGGATCATGCATGGATTTCTAACATAGCTTTTGTTTTGGCTTGGAGTACTCGGTAAGTGTTTATGCTTTAGCATCCTTGCATGTGTGTGAGTGACTGCCATGATAGCATGCTTACCATAAGGCTATATGCTTATGTGATATAACTGCCTGAATGCTTGTGGGTGAAGGTTGGATTATTTGAATTGGAATAAATGCATTGACTGTGAGTTTTAAGCCCACTAGATAGTGGCAAAATCATGTTTTTCTAACCCCACCCGAGGGTGGCAAATCCACGTCTTAGCCTACTTGCGGGTAGCACCATCAAACCACTTTAAAAAATAAACATGAAATGTTTTGTTCCAATTCAGACAATCCAGTCTATACTTGTATGTTGTGCGCATCACATAGTAAATCTAGGCTAATAACCGGAATAAGAACGCATAAAGTTTTCAAAACTAGATATCATGGTTAGTAGAGGCCAAGTGATTAGTCGGGAAAGATGAGTAATATTTTTGCCGACTAGAGTTGTTAGTCGGTGTATGACCACTCACATTTGGCAATCAAAATGTTGATCGGCAAAATGGTATATTTGGTAACTAAATAATTAGTCGGTAAAATTATTAATTTTAGCAATCAAAGAGTTTGGTCGCGAATAAGTCTATTGCCGACTAAAGTTTTAGTCGCGCAAACATTACTTTTGGCGACGAACGGATTTGGTCGGGAATGTTACTTTTGGCAACTAAACGATTTGGTCGGGAAATGTTACTTTTGGCAACTAACATGTTTAGTCGAGGAATGGTATAATTAGCGACTAACATATTTAGTCGGAAAAATATCACTTTTGGTGACTAAAGTGTTTTAGCTTCAAAATGGATTAGTCGCGGTAATTATATATTTAGCGACCAAAAATTTAGTTGGCAAATAGAACTTTTTTCTGACTACAAATCTTTTTGGTTGCTAATTACTTTCCGCGACCCTCAATTAGCGACCAAAGTGGCGACCAAAAAAATTAGTCACTGATAACTTTTGCCGACTAAAAATGTACTTTTGCCGACTAAATTTTTAGTCGGCAAAAGTGTGAATTCCTGTAGTGACTACATTCAATGTCTGCACCATTATAATCTAACACACTACACTCATCATCTTTACCATTTTAATCTTAATAATTATTTTTCAAACTCCAAACATTATTGCCTTTGAAAATTTAGAATTTTGAGAATATTGAAATCGATTGGTTTTGAAGATTTGCACACCATGAATGACACTCAGGTTATTAATTTGAAACAATATATTAATGAAAAGGTCAGTTTACTTTTTTGTTGGTCTCGTTCATGTTGAAGATAGCTTATTCGTTTGTCACGTATTCAAACAATCAGAGTTGAACATTTATAAAATGTTCAATTATTTACATTTGAACAAAATTATTTTGTTCAAATTATTCATGTTGATCAAAAACATAAATATATTCACAATCTAAAAATTATTATGTTTGTTTACTAAGTAATGATATGCACTGACAGGATCAATGGTGTATAAGGCTTCGTTTGGGAAGTGGATTGACTTTTTGGCTTTTTGACTATTTTAGCTTGGGACTAAAAGTCTCGTTTGAAAAGGGCTTTTTGGCTTTTTTGACTTTTTGTGAGAGAAAGAATGTGATGATTATGAGTTGAATGTGATGTTTTGTCCTATTGAGCTAAAAAACATATTTTGTATTTTTGTGACTAAAATAGCCCCAATCCTTGTTCCCAAGTGAAGCCTAAATAAAATTACCCAATTTATTAATAAATTTTGTGTTTACCTAAATTCGGCTTAGCCCAATCATAGGACCATTGTGGTAATTTAAGTCCGACACCCACAAAAATAAATCATTAATTAAACTTAAATTTAAATTCAAATTCAAGTTAGGCCTAAAAATTAAATGGATTAAAATAACTAGCCCAACCCAGCGTTATGGATCAAAATATCAATACTAAAGTTCTATTAAAAGAGAGTTGGGTTGGGCTGGGCAGACTAGGTTAGTAAACCCATGTTCACAACATACAACTCAAAATTTATTGGTATCAGATAGATGGACCTCAAAATATTTTGACGAAAACTTCCTATCTATGTAGTCGAGGGATTCTTTTTGAATCCAAAATATATCTCAGTACGCTTAATTTAAATTCATAAATTTCCTAATATGAATTTACTAATAAGAACAACACATACTAAACTCTAAAATAAATTTTTTTCTCTCATGATATTAGTTATTCCTATTTAACCCAAGAGATCAAATATAGCGATCCTGGTTTTACCTCTCTTTATTTATTGTGTTCCGGACACTGTTCCATGGTTGTGTTGTTGTCTCATTCTCATTTCTAGCCTTTACTCTTTGTATTTGAGTCTTCGGTTATGTTAGGCAGGTTTGAAATAGGTTGGTTGTACTTAGAAACCAAAAGCGGGGAGTCCCACGCTCGAGCGGGGCGTCCCACGCTCGAGCGGGGCGACGTGTTTATCACTCCGAGATTTAGCTTTTTGGATCAGTTTTTCAACACTCTTTCTCTCTCTTACTTTCCCAAACTCAGATTTGAGAGCCTCTCTCTCTAAAACCTTACATTCTCTCTAGGGATTGATCTAGTAGGAGTTGTCTCCTCACCTTCGGCCTTTGTAAAAGTTGTGGGGATCGTCGAGGTCTACATTTTGATGCAAAAAATTCGGTGTTTGGAGCATTTTCGTTTTCTTCATCTTCTCCTTTTCGGCTCCGAATTTGAGGTAGGGATATCCTACTCCATCTTATAAGCTTTATCTTTAAATTTTAGCATTTTGATTTGTTAGGGGTTGTTGGGTAATTTTGAGAAAGTTTGGGGTCACTGTGTAATTTTCAAAAGATGGGGTTTTCATATTTATAAACCCATATATATGTAATACATTGAGAAAAGAAATAAATGTTTGTTTATTGATAAAATGGAACCTTAGGGTTGTTGTTTGGATTATGGGAGAATGCCCTAATTAGTTTGATAAATTAATTTGTATAATTAATTTTGAGAAATGAGAAATTGAATAGAGAATAATGGAATTGGAAAGATATGGGATTAAAGGGTGTAGTTGGATGTGTTTATCACTCACCTAGTCAAAATGTCGATATTATATCCGTTTGATGTATTTATTTTCTGTTTAGAAATAACTGCTTTGGGTTATCGGTAGATGATAGTCTTGATTGCTGTAGACAATGCATTTGATTAGGCAAACTAAAACTAATCAATTGAATGTGTCATTGAATATGATGGTTGGAATACATTAACCTTATGTATTGATTGACTATGTATATGATAATTGTTTATGTACATTATGTTGTGTTGGAGGAGATAGGGGATGTACTCCACGGTTTAGGAGAAGATAGGGGATGGACCTCTAAACCGGAAACTGTTTGATATTGATACAGCACCAAAATGTGTATCATGTGTGAAGTATGGAAGTGTTGTTTGATTTGATATAGCACTAAAATGTATATCATTATCAATGGTGAAGTATAGAAGTGTTTCAAGGTTTATTTGATACAGCACCAAAATGTGTATTATGTGTGAAGTATGGAAGTGATTTTATGTGTTACTGATACAGCACCAAAATGTGTATCCGTTATGATCTTGAAAATATTTTAATGATAGATTATAATCTCATTAAACCGGTTGGCCAGGAACTGAGCCTTGTTTTCGAACTTAAAGTCAAATGAGAAATGAAAAAGGAAATGTAACATGGACATGATTGTCATGAAACTGTAATATGATATGAGTCGGATTATAAGTGTTGACAATCTATCAACTGTTAATCTTTTAGTCATTGTTTATAGTTGGTTTAGTATATTTCTACTGGGCTGTGGCTCACCCTATATGGGACATCATTTTCAGGTTCAGGTAGCATGCCACCTCCAAGGACGTAGCTTGGAAGGATTAGTGGTTGAAGAACCCCTTTTTGTGATTATTTTGTTGTATTACATGTATATCAAGCCAAGGGCTTACTTTGTATAGAGTTAGAATTCTTCTTTTTTATAACCAAGTGTTGACTTGGAAAGCTGTAAGCCCATAGGGCATTTGTTTTTATTGTTAACATGTAATACTTTTGTAAGAAAAACTCTGGTGAAATGTAATTATATTTTATTCTCTTATGTCTAAGCATGTTAAGAATGTATGATTAATGGGTTTATTTTGAGGGCGTTACATCAAAGTTATTTCTTCTTCTTCTTCTTCTTCTTCTTCTTCTTCTTCATCCTCCCTTCAAAACTTCAATCCACCCTACCAAAACTCATCATCATCATCAACATCATTGTTTTTTATTATTTTGAAACCCTAAACCCTAAAAGAAAGTTTGAATAAAATTAAATAATGGATGAGAGTAATAATCAAAATAGTTTTTTCAAGCAACCCATCAAAAATGAGGTAAGTATTCATATAAAGGGGTTTCACAATTTTTGTAGAGCACCATCAATTGTTTTCAATATTGTTTTTTTGACAAAAATTAAAGGGTCCAGTAGTTAGATTAACAATAATATATTATTGGAGTTGTTCTTACTTTGGTTTTTACTTTTCCAAAAGCATTCTTGTGGATAATTTGTAATGTAAAAGTTTTTTTTTTTTTTTTTTTTTTTGTATTGAAAAGTTTTATAATGCTTATGTTAAAGTTTTGATTTTTTTTGTGCTTATAAGTTTGGATTTTTTTTTTCTATATTTGAGAATTATTTTATGTACTGAAAAGTTTTTGAAATAATTTAGTTTTTTTTTAATTTGTTTATTATTTATTATTTGTGTTTACCTTGAGGGTAATTTGGGAAAAATAATAGGGTGTAATAAGAGTAAAATAAAATTTTAAATAATTAAATAAGGTGTACTTAAAAATTAAGGGTACTTAATGATTTTTTGAGTGTAAATAGAATCCCTGGATGACAGAGAGATGATTGAATCGAGTGAAATAAATTCAATTAGATACTTTGCTTGAGAGGCCACTCAAAATTTAATTCTAATGCATGTTAGAATTATGATCACATTTATAACAAAATCATTTAACATTTGGGTTTCGTTTGTTTCAATGTAAAATATTTTTGATTCATTTTATGTTATTTAGTTGACCAAAAGGCAAATAAAATATTTTTTAAAGAAAATATTTTTGTATTATTTTTTCAAAAATGACTTACTTTTAAAAATTTGATAAGTCAATTTTTAAAAAGTTAGACTCTGACTTACTACATTTTCAATATAATTAACTTTTTCAAATAAATATATTAGCTCACTAAAAAGTCATAAATGCCACTTTATTGAATCAAAATTTCTCTTTTAGACAATCAAATAATTTTGTTTCAAGTGTCAACTAAATACGGAAGAACAAAAACAAAAATAATTTTCTATGTAAAATCAATTTACAAGAAAAATATTTTTTGTGTAAAATAATTTACATTAAGATAAACAAAGCCTTGGTGGAAGGGGCAAAGGCTATACGAAAGAGAAGGGTTTTTTTTTTTTTTTTTTTCTTTCATGAATTCATTTCATTTTATTTTGTCAACATAAATCTCTTCACAAATACAACCTTAAACAATGTTGGAATTAAATCTTTGTAATTAAAGAAGAAAATTGATCATAACTCAAGAAGGAAAAAAACATAAATTAAGGTGTGTATAGTAGAATTTCTCAACGATGCATTGTAATTAATGATATAATGATTTGTATGCATAAACCACTACAAGAAAAAACACTTTTAGCGACCACCTATTTTTTTGGTCACAAATAGTCCACTTTCTGCGACTAAAATCTAACTTTTGGCGACCACAATTTTTTGGTTACAGAAAGTATACCTATTGGCGACCAAAGGCTTTTTTGGTCGCGGAAGATCACCTTTTGGCGACCAAAAAAATGTTGGTCGTGAAAAGTATACCCTTTGGCGACCAAAGGCTTTTTTGGTTGCGAAAAGTATACCTTTTGGCGACCAAAAAAATGTTGGTCATGGAAAGTATACCCTTTGGCGACCAAAAAAAAAGTTGGCCGCAGAAAGTATACCTATTGGTGACCAAAGGCTTTTTTGGTCGCAGAAAGTATACCCTTTGGCGACCAAAAAAAAAGTTGGTCGCAGAAAGCATACCTATTGGCGACCAAATGCCTTTTTGGTCACGGAAGATTACCCTTTGGCGACCAAAAGAAAAAGTTGGTCGCGGAAAGTTATGGCGAGATAAATTTAAAAAAAAAACGGATACTTTTGTAATTACATGCTATTTTTCTGCTTAGGCATTAAAAGTTTTATAAAATAATATATAACCCAATTTTTGTGGGTTATATATTTTCTCTGCCAAATATGAACAAGAAGCATGTTATTGGCAAAGTGGATTGGGTGCATGGTGACTCCTTGGTCAGGAGTTTAAGGCCCAGGCAGTACAAAAGAATTATTTTTTTTGAGTCAAGGCACTGACTTTTGGCGACCAATTTATCTTTGGTCGCTAAAAGTTCCCTTTTGGCTAATATGATTGGACTTTCCGCGACCAAAAAAGTTGGTCGCCAATGGTCACTTTTTTTGGTCGCTAAAACTTCCCTTTTGGCTAATATGAATTGGTCTTTCTGCGACCAAAAAAGTTGGTCGCGAATGGTCACTTTTAGCGACGAAAGGCTTTGTTGGTCACAGAAAACTATCTGTGACGAGGCTTTAGCGACCAACTCACGACCAAAATATTTTGGTTGCGAAAAGGTTTTAGCGACCAAATATGGTACTTTTCATGACCAAAATGTTTGTCGCTGAAAGTGTTTTTTCTCGTAGTGAACAGAGAGGAAATTAATGGGTTGTTTCAATTAATCATTTTATTTTGTATTGTCTAAACTAGAATTAAAGTAATTTATTTTGAATCATAAGTGTTTTTTTAATTTAAAAAATATGATAGTCCGAAATATACACAAGACTAGCTTTGCATACTATTTATTTAATTCCTTAATTTCAACAATTAATAATTTTTCATCAAATTCCGTAGTGTACTAGTTAGAAAAAAATTACACTTTACAAATACAAAAACAATTACGCGTGGACAATCAATGATTGAAGAAAATCTAATCATAGAAATTTGTAAGCCTAAGATCAAAAATCATAAGTGAAGCCTACCACGTTATTGTTCGCTTTAAAATTAGGCAAAAACTACCAGTTAACTTTTCACGGTTTTAAAAGGGCTTTTACTAGTCTAAGAGAGTTAGTCCGCACATCGCTAACTCACCACGGCTTTAGAAGGCCTCATACTAGTATAAGAGAGTTAGTCCACACTTATATAGTGGAGTTGTGATATCTCATAAAGCGATGTAGGATGGTGCACCCACATAACTCTCCAATGGATTGGTTGCCTGACCAGGGAATTCCCTCAGACGGACGGGGCTTTGGAAAAGTTAGGCGAAAACCAATAGCTAGGCCCTAAAAGAGTTAGGTGAAAATCAATAACTAATCACTTACGACTTTAAAAGGCCTCATACTAGTCTAAGAGAGTTAGTTCACTTATGTAGTGGAACTGTGATCTCTCATAGAGCGATATGAAATAGTGCACTCACATAACTTCCTAGTGGACCCTAGTCTAAGAGAGTTGGCCCACTTATATAGTGGAGTCGTGATCTCTCAGAAAACGATATAGGATAGTACACTCACAATAAGAAATGCCACCTAACAAAAGAAAGAAATAAGTAATAAAAAAATTTATAATATAAATAAATAATCAATCATTACCTTTAGTAATGATTACCTCATTAGTTGAGAGTATGACTCTTAAATGAATCAAGGTACTTAACTTCAAATTGTTAAAATTTAGTTTGAAATTTACTCGTTATATAAATAAATTAAATGAAAATACAATTTAAAACTCGTTATACTTTTAAATCAAATTTTAACAGTTTATTACTTAGCCTGATAAACTTATATACACTATAAAAAAGCAAATTATTAAAATTTAATTCGTATTTGATTTGTTAAAAGCTTGTTCAAAATTGACTCATTATATAAAAAGGGTCCTCATTTTTTTGTTTTTTAGAGCAGTAATCATTCCATCAAATTGGTATAGAAAAAATTATCCTCGCATTTCACTTAAAATAGAGTATTGAAAGGCAAACTGATTTAGCCTTTGTTTTGGAAAATTCTATTTCCATATACGTAATTAACTCAGTGCACATCTTTTCTTAATACACATACACTACAACGAAATGCACATTCAGCGACTAAAATTGGCGACTAAAAAGAATTTAGTCGCCAAAAGTTGTGGAATTGGCAACTAACTAATTTTTTTAGTCGGCAAAAATAAAATATTTAGCTACTAAACGTTTTTAGTCGGGGTATATTGGTTTTTGGCGGCTAAAAAAAATTTTAGTTGCTAAAAATACTAGAATTGGTGACAAAAAAAATTTTTGGTCACTGTATATTGAGTTTTGGCTACTAAAATCGTTTCGTCGCCGAATGAAAAATAAAAAATTATTTTTTACCTTTGCCGACCAAAATTTTGGTCACCAAAAGTTTATTTTCAGCGACAAAAAAGAATTTTGGTCGTCGTATATTGATTTTTGGCTATTAAACCATTTAGTCGCCGAATGAAAAATAAAAAATTATTTTTTTACCTTTTTTGGTCGCCAAAAGTTCATTTTCAGTGACAAAAACTAAAATTTTGGGAGGGAAACATTTCAAATATGTTGGAGGGATTTATAAAATATTTTCAGTGACTAAAAATATATTAGTCGCTATTACTCAATATTTGGCTGCAAAATATTTAGTCGTTCTTTATTGTTATTTGGCGACCAAAAATTTATTTAGTCGCTAAAGGTTGTAGTATTTATTTTAGAGGGAAACAAAATATTTTTGGCACCCGATATATTTACACTCGGTTCTATCTCTCACATACACACGCGATATACACTTCTGTCTCAAACACTACCAAACCTCACCCTCACTCACCACCTCGACTCACCACCGTCGCTCACCATCCCGGCCTCCTTTCCAGCCACATTCAGGTTTCTCTCTCTCTCTCTCTCTCTCTCTCTCTCTCTCTTCCTCTATTTTCCCATTTCACCATCGCGGATCTAGGGTTTTATTTTATTTTTGATGCTGTAGGATTTTGATAAAATCATTTTAGGGTTTTACTCTTTTTCTACATTTGAAGCACATATGAGCTCCAAGTTGTGTTTAATTCCAAACTTTTGTTGCTCTATTTAAGCAATTGTGAAGAACTGCTTAAATTGCTGAGTAGAGTTATATGTGTATATATATATATATAGTATTGTTAGGTAGATAGCAATTGATTTAAGGTACTGAACAATTTAAGAATATTATTAGTAGGTAAGTTAATGGAAATTTTAGGAGTATACTGATATAGATTATATATGCTTACACTTCTTCCTCTAAGGAGTATAGATTGATATAGATTATATATGCTCATGCTCTGTTTTTTCCCCTTCTATTGCTTCAGAGTCATACAGTTGATGAGAGGAAATTTTAGTTGTTCATGCTCAGGCTCTGTTTTTTTCCCTTCTTGATTGACACTGGGTAGATATACAAGTGTGCCAATAGACAAGCACAACTTTTTTTTTTTTAGTATGCTTTATTTGTTTTGCCATATTATGAACCAAATATGCTCTGAACACCTATAAATCTTTCCTATGTATTTCAACAAAAATCAGCTTAATTAAAATTGTCCAACCATTCATGTTGAATTAAATATATCAGTGGTTCAATCTAGGCAAAGCTCTCCCTTCCCAAGGCTACAACTTCCAATATTGTTATATATATATATATATATATATCATAAACCATAAACAAGAGATTAAGAGCACAAAAAAAAAAGGAAAAAGAAAAAAAGAAGACTGATATGCAGATGTTTGTTATATTTGTTTCAGCAAAAGGGCAACCAGATGATGGACAAGGCCAACAATGTTGCCCAATCTGCCAAGGAAAGCATGCAAGAGGTTCATGATCTTTTATTTTATTCTTTTAAATGGATTTACATGTTGATCTGTTTGTTTACAATTATTCTTAGTTTCTAAATGACTAATGGTTTAGCTGTTTGAACCAGGATATCAACAGTTCACAGCTTTTTATATTTAAAATGTAGTAAATATTTATCTAAATTACATGTTCATTTTTTTTTATCTTGTTCTTCTCTTTACAAGTCTTTAGCAAGAATGCTGGACGCAGAAGTTAACAAACTAATGGAAGATGTAACTTTGAATGGGTAGACTAAGTAGATACTAATGGGAGATTGGCTATATTCTTGTTCTTACAGTGTTAATTATGGTTTAAGCTGTTTGAAGTAGGATACAAATGCTTTACAATTATGATCAAGATGATAACATTAAAATTTCTGAAGCATTTTCTCAATGCAAAGTTTCTCTTTACTGAAATGTGCAGCTGAAGTTAAAAATAAAAAATAAAAAAATCTATCTTTTTTCTTTTTTTTTAAAAAAAAAGCGAAGTTTGTGAAGAAAGGTGAAATGTCTAATGATTCATTGTGATAGATAGTACTCATTCATCCATTGGAGATATGATTTATAATGCATAATAGTCAGAAGGTATGATTTCTAATGCATAATACTCTATTGGTGTAACACCCTCAAAATAATACATAAAAACCCAACATTCTTGACATGCTTAGACATAAGAGAATAACGCATAATTTCCTTCATCAGAGTATTCATTACCAAAGTATTACATGTTGACATCATAAGTGAATGCCCTACGAGCTTACAACTTTCCAAGTCCATACTTGGGATCAACAAAAGAGAGTTCTAACTCTTACATCGAATAAGCCCTTGGCTTGATATACATGTAATACAAAATAAAACAACAAAAAGAATTATCCCGCCTCTAAGCCTCCCAACCTACGTCTTTGGAGGTGGCATATCACCTGAACCTGAAAAGGATGTCTCATATAGGGTGAGCTAACACCTAGTAGAGATATACTAAACATAATATGAGCAATAACTAAAATATTAGCATTTGATAAATGTTTAACTCATATAAACCTACATACAGCACAATCCAAATCCATGACAAGTATGTCCATGATCCTTTCCAATATCAACAATTTAAATGAGATTATAACTCATAATAAAACACTTCCAAGCTTCACAATTCACATGAGATAACAACTCATATTAGAACACTTCATACTTCATAAAGGATACACAGATTTGTTGTATCAATGGAGTCCATCCCCTATCTCCTCCCAAATAAAATCCGGTTTAGGAGTTCATCCCCCATCTCCTCCCAAACCGTGGAGTACATCCTTTATCTCCTCCCACACAATACAATGTATATAAACAATTATCATATACACGGTCAATCAATACACAAATTCGATGTATTTTTCCAACTGTAACGCCCTCAAAATATTACATAAAACCCATCATTTTAGACATGCATTGATATAAAAGAAATCAACCATTTCTATTCATCAGAGTAGTTCTTACAACAGTATTACATGTTAACAACAAAAGCAAATGCCCTACGGGCTTACAGCTTTCCAAGTCAACACTTGGTTACACAAAAGATGAGTACTAACTCTATACAAAATAAGCCCTCGGCTTGATATACATGTAATACAAACAAAATAAACAAAAAGAGTCTTCAACTCTCATCATCATCCAAGCTATGTCCTTGGAGGTGGCATGCTACCTGTGCTTGAAAATATTGTCCCATATAGGGTGAGCCAACGCCCAGTAGAGATATGCTAAAAACAGTATGAGCAGTAACTAAGACATTAGCAGTTGATAAATGTTTAATTCCCATAAATCAATTCATACACCATTTTCACTACATGACCACTTTGTCCATGTTTCATTTCATTTCCCATTTCACATCAAATTCCCAATTCACAATAATGGCTCAGAACCTGGCCAACAACTTACATGAGATAGTTACTCATATTAAACATTTCCCATTATCAACATCTCAACAGATAAGCATATAAGCTGTATCAACACTTCCATAGATAAGCATATGAGCTATATCAACACTTCCATATATAAGCATATGAGCTATATCAACACATTAACTGACAAGCATATGAGCTGTATCAGCGGAGTCCATCCCCTATCTCCTCCCAAACAACATCCGGTTTAGAGGTTCATCCCTTATCTTCCCCTAAACTGTGGAGTACATCCCATATCTCCTCCCACACACACAACGTATATACACAAAGTTCATATACACGACCAATCAATACATAACGTTAATGTATTTTATCAACCGTTATACTCTATGACACATCCAATTGATTAGTTTTAGTTTGCCTAATCATCATGCATTGTCTACAACAATCAAAACTACCCTCCACCGGTAGCCCAACCAATTATTTATAAACAGATAATAAAAGCTTCAACAGATAAAATATCAATGTTTTCAAAAGTGAGCGATTAATAAATCCAACTCCACCATTCTATCATATAATGAGCCAATTTCATTATTTCCAACTCAATTCCATATAACCACAATTTTGCCAAATTAATTATACCAATTAATTTATACAACCAATTAGGGTTTTCTACCACATTTCCCAATATTGACCCAATGGTTTATATATCAACAACCAACAACAATATTATTATTTTGAAACCTAAAATACACATTTTAGAATCAAAATAACAAAAAACCCTCTTTTAACATTTTCAAACCCTAACTTCCCAAAATCAACCATTTAACAAAATGCCCAAAAATCTAGGTTAAAACCCATAGTAGTGAGTAGGAATCCCTACCTCAAATTCGGAACCCAAGGGAAGAAGATGACAAAAAAGAAGATGCTCCAAATCCCGAGATTTTCGGATCAAAAGATAGCCCTCGACGATCAACAACTTTTTTGTAAAAGCCAAAGGTGAGGAAACGACTCCTACTAGATCAATACCTAGAGATAAGGCAAGGTTCTAGTGAGAGAACCTCTCTAATGGTGTTCTTGGAAAAGTAAGAGAGAGAAATGGATGTGAAAAAGTGATCCAAAAGTCGGATCTCGGTTTTAAATAAGAGTCGCCCCGCTCGAGCGTAGAAACCCCCGCTCGAGCGTCACTCACAGACTCTCGCTCGAGTGTCCAAACCACCGCTCGAGCGTCGGATACACACTCCCAGTACTTTTGCAGAACCAGGTTCCCCGCTTGAGCGTCCAACTCCCCGCTCAAGCGTCACACACAAACTCCCGCTCGAGCATCCAAACCGCCGCTTGAGCGTACAACATTGCAGAGGAGATACTAGATGGGTGATTTTCCCACTCGAGCGTCAAAACCCCCGCTCGAGCGGACAAGCCACAAAAGGTCCCCGCTCGAGTGTCAAAAGCTCCGCTCGAGTAGACAGGTCAAAATCTGGGCAACTAGTTTTGGTTTCTAAGCTCAACCAACCTATTTCAAACCCGCCCAACACAACCCAAGACTCAAATACAAAGAGTAAAAGGTGTAAACAAGATATACAGAACAACCAACTCCACAGAACCTAAGTCCGGATACAACAATTAAAGAAAAGGAAAACCGGGATCGCTATAACCTCCCCCCCTTAAAGAATTTCGTCTCCGAAATTAAACACGATTTTTTGAAAACAAGTTTTCTCCATTTCCAACAATATTACAACATAATATTAAACATCCGACCCATTACCGGCCGATCCCATCTCTTTTCGAGAGGCATTTCACATTATACGTAACAACCTGCATTATCAACATGCATTCCTTTGAAATTTACCAATTTCAACTCATTTTCCACAATTTCATAACACATGCAACATTAAAATCATGCTTGCATTTTCACAACATACTTAACATGCACAATGTTAACATAGCTTCCATTTACCAAAACATCCACAATGTTTTACAACTTAAGACATATATAATGTTCTTAAAGTTCAATATTATTACAAAATTTCATTGCTTGATTACACATCAACAAACATGTCCGGATACTTTTCACGGACTTCCAACTCACGTTCCCAAGTGGCTTCCTCCACTCTGTGATGCTTCCACAAAATCTTTACCAAGGGAATGGTCTTGCCTCACAAGACTTGATCCTGCCTATCCAAGACCCGAACCGGTCTCTCTTCATACGAGGCATCCTCATCTACCTCCAAATCGGTCCAATCCAACACATGGGACGGATCCGGCTCGTACTTCCGAAGCATACTAACATGAAACACATCATGAACCTCGGACAACTGTGGTGGCATAACCAAATGATAAGCAACTTCCCCAATCCTCTCAAGGATCTCAAAGGGACCAATAAACCGAGGGGATAACTTCCCACTCTTCCCGAACCTCATCAAACCTCGCCTAGGTGATATTTTCAAGAAAACATGATCACCTACCTCAAACGCCAAAGGCCTCCTCCTACGGTCGGCATAACTCTTTTGGCGACTCTGGGCTGTAACAAGCCTTCTACGAATAAGCTCAACTTTCTCCATCGTCTCTCTCACTAACTCCGGGCCCAACAAAGGTGCATCACCCACCTCGGCCCAACAAACTGTTTAGATTTATCGTAACTTTATATAAAAAAATTAATTTTGGTTAGAATCATTAGCGACCCATTATCTCTTGGAATCCTGAATAAAATGCTTCAATAGTTCACTTATCATTTTCTTTTAGAAGTTTGGTAACTTAAAATATAATAAAGTAGAATGTCCTATTCCTGACTGTAGTAAGTTGTTCGTTTTGGTTTAGTTGATCCAATGCTAGCAGCAAAGCCTTTACGTGAACTCTCAAGTTTAAGGTCTTTCTTGCCCTGTCTGTACATTTGATCCAATAGTGCCAAGTTTGGAGGCACTTATTTATAGTCTCCCTTCTATTTTTTTATTGGTTGCTTTCTATTTCTTGCATTGAATTATCACCCCTTAATAGTTTAATGATAAATTGAACTGTTGCATGGTTGCTTAGTAAACTTAGATGAGTTGTTGCAGCTGCTAATGCTATAACAGTAGTAATTGCAACAATTGAAGTTATTTCCAATGATTTGAGGGTGCAACATATAACATGCAATTTTCTTTATCATGTAGCTGTTATTTTAAATTTAATGGTCAATTTGTATGAGTCTTTCAAGTAATTTTCAATGTATTTATTTTCTTTATCATGTAGCTGTTATTTTCTTTATCAAATAAAATTTAATGGTCAATTTTGTTTATCATGTAGCTGTTATTCAGTATTCTCACATTTTTAATCCTTGTTTTTATTTTGATACATTTTCATCCCTTTAGGATTTGATTTCCCCCCTCTTTCCTTTTTATTTTTTTTATTTTTATTTTCTTTCAAATAATTCTTAATAGATCTTTCTTATATAACTTATTTTAAGCTGAGGTTTCATGCTTTACTGTAATTGTATTTTTTTTTTTATAATTGTAAATGCAATGTTATTCAATAAAATATTAATGGATATTATGGTTTTTTTACAGATTGATGATGTTAGCATGGATACAGTGATGTTTTTGGGCCAGATTGATGATATTTGTATGGGCGCAATTTACATTATATTTTTGTTTATTCTTAACATGTACATATGGTTTGTTATTAAGGTTTTTTTTTTAATTTGGATTTTAATTGTTGGTTTGGATAGTATATGTATTTGTTGGATTATACTATGTTTACGGATTCTTATTTTCTTTGATATGTATGATTAATAGTTAAGTTTTGTACATGGTTGAAAATTGAATGCTACAAGTTGTGGAGAAATAATTTTATTGAATGGTTGAGAGTGGAATGAATGAATGAATGGATGAATAATTTTGTATATGTACAGGTTACAGGTGGCGCAAAAAATATTACAGAACAAATTATAAAAATTAAATGAGACCTTTTGGCGGCTAAACAAATATCACTGGTTGGCTTTTGACTACTCAAATTTTAGTCGCCAATTGTCAAAAAGAGAAACTTTTGGCTACTGAACTTTTAGTCGCCAATTGTAAAAAGAAAATTTTTGGCTACTAAATTTTTAGTTGCCAATTCTAAAAAAGTGAAACTTTTGGCTACCAAATAGTTAGTCGCCAAAAATACATGCTCAAATTGGCTACTAAATAATTTAGTCACTAAAAGTAAAAACTATATATATTTAATTATTTTTAAAAAATATATGGCGACTAAAGTTTAATCGCCAATTAGGTCACTTTTGGCTACCAAAAAAATTTTAGTCGCCAATTGTTTCCTCAACAAACTGTTGGCGACAAAATGGGCGACCAAATATATTAGTCGCCAAAAGTAACAGGCGACTAAAAACAAGGCTTTTGGCGACTAAAATTTTAGTCACCAAAAGTGAAATTTCTTGTAGTGATACATATTAATTTGATTATTAATTAAATTTCTCAATCCACACACTAAAAGTTACGATTATACCCTTTACTCATAATCATTGTACACAGACCACTCAACCCTCTTTTCCACACACTTTTTTTTATTCCTTTTATTTTTTATTTTTATGTTTTTCGGTTTGGGGATTTCAGTGGGCTTTCCGAAATTATATATTTAATTCGAAACTTAACTTCCGAAAAAGTGATTAGTTTGACAGATTTGTTCCGAAAAAAAAATTAAAAAAACTTTCAGGAATTGATGTCCAAATATAATGAAATAATTCGACAGTTGATGTCTGATTGAAAGCCGCAAAGGGATAAGAAAAAAAAAGTTCTGTACGAAAAAACTAATATTTTCATCACTAAAGCAATATGATAGTCGTTATGAGAGTATTGCTTTGCAAGTAATAGATGAGTATAGAGTGTGCAGCAAACAAATTGACAACAATGAAAAAAATTAGGGTTTAGTTTTTTTTTATTCAAAATGCGTACATTGAGATTTTTTTTTTCGTTTTTAAAAGATGTGTACAGAGAATAATTTCATATAATATTATGGGTACGAGTGGATGTCCATTATGGTCATTTTAATTTAGGGTATAATTGTCATTAAAATAATATTTCATTAAGTGCGTGCATTGAGGTAATTAGGTGTGTGGAAATAAAATTTTCCCTTCGTTTTGGCTATTTTAGTGAGCTAAAAAGTCTTGTTTGGGATAGGCTTTTTAGCTTTTTTGATTTTTGTGAGAGAAAAAATGAAATGATTATAGTTTGGATATGACATTTTGTTCTATTTGGTTAAAATATCCAATTTTGTCCTATATGACTATTTAGCCCAAATTGGCATGCCAAACATAGCCTTATTACCAATCTTCATGAGGCTAGCATGGACAATATTGTCATTTCAAAATTTAAATTTGAAACTCACATTAATTGATTCAAGTGTTTGGTTATTTACGGAGCTGACCTGTTTGACAGATTTTCTATTAATTAGGTTGCTCTATCATTGCCCACTAATATTACTGCATATTTAAAAAAAATAATTATTTAGAAAATTTCTTGGCATTTAAAATAAATGAATCTGAGCATCACATTATATTAATTTTAAATCTATTTAAAATTTAAAATTTTGAACACTTATTTTTTCTGCATATGTTATCTATAGCTTTTTAATTATGAATTAAAAAAAGTACAATTAAAACTGTAAAATAAATCAAATTCAACACGTATCTGACTTGTATGTAAGCATATCAATTTAAACACATTCTAAAATTGATTGAATTGTCCACAAAAAAAAAAAAAAAAAAAAAAAGTTTAGGGAACCAGATAAGGTTCAAGGAAATTACAATAAATTTTATATTTACAGTTTTTGTTTAAATTTTTTGCTGTGAGGTTAAATCTTGAGTGAATCTTGTTATAGATTTCAAATTCTTAATAATTTTTTCATGGTTATTTTTTAGATATATAATATTACTGAACTTTAACAATCTATTAGTTAGTTCGGCTTGGCTAAACTTTTATATATAATATAAAAATCAAAATACTTGAATTTGGCGCGTGATCAACTCTATTAAAGATTGTTTGGATTTAATTTAAAAACAAATAAATCAAATTTAAACACATTTTCAAATTCATTAAATTATCAAGTCTAAGAGCATCCCCAACAATGTTACTTATATTTTTTTTCAAATTGAGCATTCCGTATTTTAGATGATCACTTTTTCAATTTCTTTCTCTAACAATGCTCCCTATTCTTTCTCTACTTTATTTAAATATTATTTTATTATTCTATTTCAATTAAACTTATTTTTTAGAAAGTTAACGTGACAATTAGATTAGAGAGAATAAAGAAAAAAAAAGGAGAAGAGAGAAATTAATATTATGTTTAGAGAATGAATAATGACTTTCCAAATATTAGGAGTTACTACAGTATTTGTTAAATTAGGGAACTTTTTAAGTAGTTTGTTGGGGATGATTTTTAGATTTTGTTGGGGATGATTTTTAGATTTCTCACTCTCTAAAATAGTTAAAAATTGATAATAGTATATCTATTGGAGATGCTCTAACCTTAAATAAGTTATCAATATATGATCAAACACAAAATGAATAACTATGTCTCACAAAATAAGGTGGGTTCTACATGTGGATCTCACATCATATAAGTCACATTTTTTATAAAACATCTGTATTTAGTTTTAAAACGTGTCTCAAAATTTAATTCTGAAACGCGTCTCAAAATTTAATTCTAACACGTCTCTCAAAATTTAATTTCATAGGTGTCTCAAAATTTAATTCTAACATGAAATTTAATTCTAACACATCTCTGCAAATTGGGTTACCAAGTTTAATTCTAACATTAAATTTTATTTGGTAAATTTAATTTCAAAATTTAATTCAATTTTCACAGGTGTCTCAAAATTTTATTTGGTAAGCAAATAAAATTGACTTACCAAATTTTTAGAAGTAAGTCATTTTTTGAAAAATAATGCAAAAATATTTTCCATAAAAAATATTTTATTTGCTTTTTGGTCAACCAAACAACATAAAATGAATCAAAAATATTTTATGTTAAACCAAACGAAACCCAAATGTTAAATTATTTTGATATAAATGTCATCATAATTCTAATTTTGAGACACCTGTGAAATTAAATTTTGAGAGACGTGTTAAATTTTTTATAGTGATGACGTCCCATAAAAAATAAAAAAAATAAAAACATAGTAATGATGAAGTGTATCACAATGCGTATCATATTGAATTTTTCTCTTAATAATGTGACAGCCTCCAAGTGTTCCTCATTTGTTATTCTCTCTCTCTCTCCCAAAAAAAAAAAAAAACCATGAATCAAAACGAAAGAATTGAACAACTAGAAAGAAACAGGCAAGAAATGCAAACTATAATTGAGAAGCAAGATGATAGTGTAACGCCCTCAAAATATAACATAAAAACCAATCATTTAAGACATCCATAGACATAAAAGAATAAAACATATTTCCATTAATCAGAGTATTTAGTTCAAAAGTAATACATGTTGACAACAAAAGTAAATGCCCTACGGGATTGTAACTTTCCAAGTCAACACTTGGGTTCAACAAAAGAAGAGTTCTAACTCTTTATACAAAATAAGCCCTTGGCTTGATTTACATGTAATACAAAAAGATAACAACAAAAGGATCTTTCAGCCGCTAAGCCTCCCAAGTTACGTACTTGGAGGTGGCATATCACCTGCACCTGAAAATGATGTCCCATATAGGGTGAGCCAATGCCCAGTAGAGATATGCTAAACATAATATGAACGATAACTAAAACACTAGATTTTGATAAATGTTTAACTTATATAAATAGACGTATATCTCTTTCATAACCAATCCATATTCACACACACACACATATATATATATGTCAATCCTTTTTTATTTCATTATCCAAACCAATTCATAGATATGGTTCTCTGTTCATCCACACAGTTTATAATGAGACTACAACTCACATCATTAACATTTCAATATTCCAATTTCAGATGAGACTACAACTCATACAATTAACACTTCAATACTTCCATTCATCTACGTTATGCAAACGTAATCAAGATTTCGGGACTTTCACCTAGGACACTCCGACCAACTTAGTTATCAATGGAGTCCATTCCCTATCTCCTCCCAAACAGGTTTGAGAGTACATCCCCTATCTCCTCCCAAACAACATACATATGTAATGTATTTAAACACTTATCATATACAATGATCAAGCAAGCACATATTCAATGTGTTATTTCATCCGTCATATTCGATGACATACTCAATTGATTAGTTTTAATTCACCTAATCATCATGCAGTGTCTACAACAATCAAGACTATCCTCCACCGATAGCCCAAAACATATATTTCTAAATAGATAATAAATTCATCACACAGATAAATTATCAACATTTTCATAGGTGAGTGATTTATCAATCCAACTACACCATTTCATCTCACAATTGCCCAATTTCATTATTTCTATAATTAATTTCATTAATTACACCAATGACCTAATTTAACCCAACTAAGGCATTTTCCCCATTTTTCCAACATTGACCCAAAGGTCCAAATATCATCAATAAACACTAATAACCCCATTTTAAGACCCATATACACATGTATAGTTCAAAATGAACAAAACACCTCTTTATACATCTCAAGTTTTGAAACCCTAACACCTAAAAGTTCCCAATTTCAACATTAAATCAAAAAGGACTACATGTTTATGTCAAAGACCATAAATATGAGTAGTTATCCCTACCTCAAATTTCGGAGCTCAAAGGAGATGATGAACAAACTCGAAGGTGCTCTAAACCCACAACTATTCGGATCAAAATGGAGGTCTTGAGAAGCTCCACCACTTTAATGAAGACACAAAGATTGGCTCTAACTAAACCAAGATCAAAATGTAGAGAGAGAGGGTATTCTAGAGAGAGAAGCTCTCAAGTTAGGGTTTTGAAGAGCTAGAGAGAGAGGGAGTGGATCGAAAAAGTGATTCAAAATGGCTTCCCACGGACTGATATACATCATAGTCCGCTCGAGCGTGGAATGCCCCGCTCGAGCGTCAAACACAGACTCCTGTTTGAGCGTCAAAAGTGCCGCTCGAGCGTCAAATGCACACTTCCAGAAGTTCTGCAGGCGAAGGTCTCCGCTCGAGCGTGAAAATGGACGCTCGAGCGTCCGATGTCCTGCAGGGAAAAAATACTGGAGACTGAATAATCCCGTTCGAGCGTCAGACTGTCCGCTCGAGTGGAGGAGCAAATGCAAAAGGGCCCGCTCGAGTGTGAAAAGCCTCGCTCGAGCGTGAACACAACCCAAAATTGGGCATCAACAATTTGTTTCTAAACATAACCAACCTATTTCAAACCTGCTCAACACAACCCAAAACTCAAATACAAAGAGGAAATGATGGAAATGCGATACAGACGACAACAATCATCCATGGAACCGAGCCTAGGATACAACAAATAGTGAAGAGAAAACTGGGATCGCTATAGATAGAATACAGAAGCTGCAATCAACAGCTTTCCAACTAGCAAATTTTTACTTCATCTTCCAGGGAGTGATATTCACGGTGGTCTCAAATGCCTCATCCTCTGTCAAATGTCAAGACTGGTGGTTCCCCTTCATCCTCTCCTTCGTCGCCTCTGCTCTCAACCTCTGCACGTTACTCGTGATTAGAATCAAGTTCAAAAAATCACTCAACCAACAATAAATAAATTGGCAACATTACCAAGAATATGAGTAGAGATTGGAACAAGCAAGAGGTCTAGAAGAGGTTATAAACAACAACATTAACAATAGGATCCAACTGACTGGCGATCCATTTACTAAGAAACAATGATCGGTTTATCTGTTTATGTGCACGAGTTTTTTCGTTGGTTTTTCTTCATTAACTTTGTTTGGTTGCTAGTGGATTCGTTGTAGGGAAAGTGATCTCAAGATGCTAAAGCTTTGTGACGCTGAAAAGTGCATAAGAATCTGCCCTGAATATTGAAGTTGCTCACCATTTGTTGGAGTTATTAATCTGCTATAACAAGGAGGCCTTTATTCATCTACACATGAATACATATCCATCAATATTTACATGTATTTTTCACAGATACATATATAGCAGATATGCGAGTTTGTATTAGCTAGATATTGGAGGACAATTTGTGCAAGCTTTGTTTATTTCAATAGAAACGAAAAACATTTTCTATGCAAAAATACACACACACATATATATATATTTTGTAAAAAATATTTTCATATATTTAGTTGTTTCCTTGAAATTAATGTGCTAGTCATTGAATTAATTTGGAATTGGGGCTGGTGGTGATAATAGGGTAATAAAGGTGGTGGCGCTGCGGTAGCAATGTTGGTGAGGCGGAGCAGTTGATTGTTGTGGAGATGGTTGTCGTTGTGGTATTGTAGTGGTGGTGGCCTTCTTTGCCCTCCCCAGTCTCTCCCCGGAAAGGTGTGTTGGCGGCAGAGGTGACCAATCGGGTAGGCGGTAGTTCTTTCATTTTGCCCCAAAGAAAATTAAATTAATAGTCCTTATATTTTATTTTATTTTTATGCTATTTTGATTCTTACATTTTCAATTTGTTTAATTTTGACTTTTGATTTTAAATTTTACATTAATTTAATCTAACTGATAATACTATCAGGGTTTTTGATAGGAAATCACCATTAAGTTGGTTGAGATTAACTCATTGCATTGATTAAGTTTATAATTTTGTTCCATTAAGTATGACATATGTCGCTCATGTGCGCACTTTTTATAAAAATAATAATAATGATAACAATTGTAATTAATTAGATCAAATTGAGACAAAATTAAAAAAAAAATAAGTAAAAATTGAATCAATTATAATTACAACGACCAAAAATTATATAAAAACGAAATTATATAGACGACTAGTGTATTCTCCATATCAATATTTTAAGGGCTTGCTTGATTGGGCGGATCATAGTATAGGATTGAAATTATTAATTCAAGAAACTCACATTTCATTGTTTGGTTGCAAATTTTATTATTCGGATTGGATTGCAATGGTCATTTTATCTAACAAAATTGATAAATTTTTTAATTTTACAACTAATAATGCAAAACATACATGGAATTAAGATTATATATTTTTATATTTGTTACAAAACAAGTGTGGACAAGAGGAAATTATGTATCTCACTAATCCAGTTAGATAGCAAATCCTATGCTAATCTCGTGGATTATTAATTCCCTCACTATTAATTCCATTGATCAAACATACCAAAAAGACAAAATTATCCTTGGTTTTTTTAGAAATGGTTTTGGTAAAAACATATTTTTTCCCCCTAACTTTGGACTATATTTGAGGTGGGACCCATGCGTTGAATTTGGTGAGTCCATGTGGCAATGCGTTTTTCACCGCATTGTGATTCACGTCGTATATTTGATTGCACAAAATCATTATCACGTGAATAGAAAATCGATACCAAAGTGTGGTCCTTGAAAATGGTGACTTGGTGGGTTTCCCATAAAGTACGAGAAAAAACTTATCCACATTGCTTGGCTAGGCAAGTATTGTGTGTGTTTATAAACCTTGAGCTCGGATCTTGTGGCGGACCCCAAAGGATACCTAAGTTTTGTGCAGTGGGAGGTTATGGACTAGATCTATTGAACTCAAAAACAAACACACATGCGCACTACCGCCACCTGCTCTAATTGGACTTGGGCAGCCCAATATTTAACTTTTTTGGGTGTAACGCCCTCAAAATAAACCCATAAAGCATACATTATTGACATGCTAGACATCATAGAGTAACGCATAATTTCATTCATCAGAGTGTTAAGTACAAAAGTATTACATGCTGACATCAAAAGAAAATGCCCTATAGGCTTACAACTTTCCAAGTCAACACTTGGATACAACAAAAGAAGAGTGCTAACTCTTTATACAAAGTAAGCCCTTGGCTTGATTTACATGTAATATAGAGAGCTAACACAAAAAGTCTTTCAGCCTCTAGCCTCCCAAGCTACGTCCTTGGAGGTGGCATACCATCTGCACCTGAAAAGGATTTTCCCATATAGGGTGAGCCAACGCCCAGTAGAGATATGCTAAACATAATATGGGAAATGACTAAAACATTAGCATTTGATACAGGTTTAACTGATAAAAACTAACATACAGTACAATCCAGTTCCATAATCCTTTACTTATCAAATTTTCAACTTATAAACACTGTAACGCCCCGAACCCTTTTACACGTCATCGATATTGTCTGCTTTGGGCCACGCCCGCACGGATTTGTTCTTCCCAGTGGGTCACCCATCCTAGAACTACTCCAGCCTAAGCACGCTTAACTGGGGAGTTCTAATAGGGATTTCACCACTTGGGAAAAGGCCTCGATGCTATATAAGGATCCAGGTTTTTAATTTTATAGCCCAGGAACTCCCCCTCCATTCCTGATGTGGGACACCGGGGCCTTACAATCCACCCCCCATAAGGCTGCACGTCCCCGTGCAGTAGCCTGCCAGCTCGCAAGCCCGCCCACATGCACCGAGAGACGCCAGGGGCCCACACTCGGTACCCCGGAGAGTCGGCTCTGATACCATTAGTAACGCCCCGACCCTTTTACACGTCATCGATATTGTCCGCTTTGGGCCACGCCCGCACGGATTTGTTCTTCCCAGTGGGTCACCCATCCTAGAACTACAGTTATGTATTTGGGTGGTGTTCATACTGTGACTTGTTATCGGTTGGTGACTATGTGTGGGTGAAATGAGTTAGTGGTGTTATTAGTTATTGGGTATGGTTTGTGGTGAGAATAGTTTCTTTTCTAAGTGCTCGGGTGTTGAGTGCTATGTGATTAGTTGGCCTTGTGTTTCTGGTGTATTCTTATTTTCAGGGACGAAATTCTTTAAGGGGGGGAGGTTATAGCGATCCCGATTTTACCTTCATTGTTTAATTGTAATATATGACAACTTTTCAAAGATTTTGCATGATTATACTAGATTCATCTCATTAGTAAGATACATGTACATCAATTAGATGGTGACTAATCATTGATACCTATTTATACAATGCATAGAAGACTAATGCTAATACATTGAATGTGATGGATTTATTATGAATGAATCTTAGAGATGCATTATGTTTCTATTATGAATATGTAAGATACATTAATCTATCTAATGAATTCATTAATATAGAAGATGCATTATGTATCATGAATGTATGAGATACATTAATCAATTTAATGAAGTTCATTGAATGAATAACTTGAGAGTTTCTCTCTTTAGACTACATCTTCTCTCTATAAATACATCTAGTTCAAGTGATCTTCTACCCTAGTTCCTTTGTATTGAGTGTGGAGCTTCCCTTGATCTTCATTTTAATCTGAAAGTTTGGCGATTTGGAGCACTTTGGTTTTTGGCCTTCATCTTCTCCATTTGAGGTAGGGATTTCTTTGTTCTTTTTCAATACTCCGTCTATAGATAGACATGTGGTAATTTTGTATTGCATAAAAATCATATCCGTGTTGGATTTGTTTGAAAATCATGAGGGGAACCTAGGGTTGGTTGTTTGAGAATGGTTTTGTTATCATTGACTGTGGTTTGGACTAATTAGAGAATAAAATTAGCATGTTATTATTGAAAGAAGAGAAAGCCCTAAATTATATTTTGATTTGGTAAAATAAAAAGGGTTTATGGTTGAACAATGTTGGTAAATTTCTATTGTTAATATGAGTTGTGTAGAAGGTGTTAACAGTTAAAGGATTAATTATGGTATTGGAGTTATTTTGAAATAAACGTATTGAATCAAGTTGGGTTATGGCTTAACATCCGTGGAATTGATTTTGTAAAATGAAGAGAATGTAATTGGTTTTGTGAAAAGGGAAAAGTGTTTTTGGAATAAGTGATGGAACATGTTGACTTGAAAAATTATGAAAGTTGATCTTGAAAATGGTAAATGAAATGTTAACTCTATGTGAGTCTCAGAAAATAAATTTGAGAATTGAACTATTGTATCATGAGTGTTGAATACACACATTTGGGGGTTTTATCCTTACTTATCGTACTAGTGTCGTTGTTGGGTTTAAGGATTGCTTGAGAGTTGAGTCTCTTTTATTAGGTGTACTGAATACATGCATTTAGAGGTTTTGTCCTTGGTCATCGGTGGAGGATGACATTGTTGTGTTGAATTGTGATGTATGCGTTACACTTATGTTGGGTAAACATTATTGAATAGTTTATGTGTATGTATTACACTTGTTATTTATGCTTTGTTGTATTGAGGAATTTGTACATGATAATCACTTATATACATTGTTTTGTGTGGGAGGAGATAGGGGATGTACTCCACGGTATAGGGGAAGTTAGGGGATGGACCTCTAAACCGGATTTTGTTTGGGAGGAGATAGGGGATGGACTCCATTAGCACCACTATATGTGTGCTTATTGATATTAGAAGTGTTTTTGTTTGATATTGATACAGCACTAAAATGTGTATCATTTGTGAAGTATAGAAGTGTTTGTGGTTGATATTGATGCAACACTAAAATGTGTATCATTTGTGAAGTATGGAAGTGTTTTTATCTGAGATTGATACAGTACTAAAATGTGTATCTATTATGAGGTATGAAATGTTTAAAATGAGTTATTATCTCGCTTATCGCTTGGCATATCCTTAGCTTACTGTGCATATAGCCGGTAGAGCAGAGTTTTAATTGTTATCGTCAGTGTATCTAAGTATGTTATGGGCTGCGATGGTTACAGTTTTGAAAGGCCGAGCTGCCTCATTTGTGGATTATATACATGTTGATGATTTGTTATTTCCCTTTTATTTAAGGCATGCATGTATTGATATGAATGTATTGGGAACAAACCAAAATGCCATTTTGAGATTTTGGAAAGTGTGACGGAAAATGGGGTATTTGTGAACATGTTTTCAAAAAAGGTCATTTTGTTGTAAGTACGGAAAATGGGGGAAGAGTAATGGGCTTGGTGAAATTGTTTTTTTTCTAAAACTGTTATAGTCATGAAAGTTTGGAAAATGGGTAATAAAAAGGAAAAAAAGGTGAACCGCTTATAGCGTCGAATGAATTGGCTGTTTTCGAGAAAAGTTCATACTTATGTATATTTTGTATAAACTGCCACATTACTATTCTAGTATGAGAATGAACATTCATGATCATAGCTATCTGTAAGTTGTTATTGTTGGAGATCATGTTGAGATCCCTATTGGACTATATGTTCATCCCACGTTGTTGAATCATTTTCAGGTGATAGCCAGGATGTTCTATAAGGTTTTGGATCTTCTTATTTGTTGGCCACGGGGCCTCTTTTGTGTTGGCGGAATGCCATTTATGTAAAAAGGGTTATACCCTTCTTCTTGACTTTTAATGATGTAAGCCAAGGGCAATTTCTTTAGTGTACTCATGTTGTATTTACTTGCATACGAATGAGAGCAATGTTATTCACTTCTACAAGTTGAATGTACGAGTTTATTTCCGCATGTTATCTCTGAAATGGAATTAAGTAAATGAAATTGGTAATACTTTGAGTAATAAAAAGTGGAGCGTGACAAACACGGCTCAAAACCTGGCCAAACAACTGAAATGAGACTACATCTCATGCCAACAATACTTCAAACTGCCATTTTACGAAAATTGCGTCCGCGGGATTCGGCACCCATGTATAATTATTTTCTAGCTGCCATTTCACGGAAATTTCATCCGCGAAACTCGGCACCCATGTATAAATATCTTCGAATTGCCATTTTACGGAAATTTACCCGCGTGACTCGGCATCCATGTATAATATTTTCAACTTTGCCATTTTACGGAAATTTCATCCGCGGGATTCGGCACCCATGTATTCAAATACTCGTCATATACAATGACCAATCAATACACATATTTGCTGTATTATTCCAACCGTCATACTCATTGACATACTCAAATTGATTAGTTATAATTCACCTAATCATCATGCAGTGTCTACAACAATCAAGACTATCCTCTACCGATAGCCCAAAGCAGTTATTTCTAAACAGATAATAAATGCATCGACAGATAAATTATCAACAATTCTCAAAGGTGAGTGATTATTAAATCCAACTCTACCATTCTGCTACATAATGAGCTAATTTCATTATTCCCAACTCAATTTCATATTTCCGCAACATTCCCAAATTTATTTTATATATTAATTCATAACAAAAATTAGGGCTTTCTTCCCTCTTTCTCAACATTGACCAAAGGTTCAAATATCAACAATATCTTCAATTGAGACCCAAAATACACATGTAATGGCCCAAAGAACAAAACCCCTCTTTAAACAATTGAAACCCTAACACCCAAAATTTCCCAAATTCAACATTATATCAAAATGACTATAAGTTTATGTCAAAAATCATAAAAATGAGTAGTTATCCCTACCTCAAATTCGGAGCTCAAAGGAGAAGATGAAGAAATTTGAAAGTGTTCCAAACCCCAATATTTTCGGATCAAAATGTAGCCCTCAACAAGCTCCACACTTTTTACAAAGGCCCAAGGATAGAAAATCACTCATACTAGATCCAACCCTAGAGAGAAGTTGGAGTTTTAGAGAGAGATGCTCTCCAATGGAGGTTTTGAAATGTTAGAGAGAAAGAAGAGGTTGAAAAGTGATCCAAAAAGTGAATCCACGGATTGATATAAAAACAGGTCCGCTCGAGCGTGGGATTCCCTGCTCGAGCGTCAGACACAGACTCACGCTCGAGCGTCAAAACCCCCGCTCGAGTGTCGATTGCACACTTCCAGAAGTTTTGTAGACCACGGTCCCCGCTCGAGCGTCAAATCCCCACTCGAGCAAAGGAACAAAATTAAAGGGGCCTGCTCGAGCGTCAAAAGCCCCGCTCGAGCGTCCAATGATCTGCAGAGCAAAAATGCTGAGAGATGAAAAACCACGCTCAAGCGTCAAAACGCCCGCTCGAGCGGAGAAGCAAAAACGAAGGGCCCGCTCGAGCGTCAAAATCCCCGCTAGAGCGTGAAGGCCAAAATCTGGGCATCAACTCAAGGTTTCTAAGCACAACCAACCTGTTTCAAACCTGCCTAACACAACCCAAGACTCAAATACAAAGAGTAAAGGATATAAATGAGAATAAGACAACAACACATCCACGGAACCGAGTCCGGAATACAATACATAGAGGAAAGGGAAAATCGGGATCGCTATATTGGGCCAGAAGGTTTTGAATTTTATTTTTTATTTTTTGAAAATTAAATTCTTAATGTTAGGAATTTAAATTTCTATTCAAAATTATTTATGAATTGATCTCAACGTTTTTGAACATGAACAATTTGGTTCGAACAGACACACCCCTTATTAGCTTTTCTCTCTAACCCAAACAAGTTCATGGCGTTTTCCTTTTGCCCAAACAGTCACCATTTCTGCTATAAATAGGCGGTCCTCCATTTGTTCCAAGCATTCAATTTTCATGCCTTTTTCTTCTGTTTTTTCTTCTTGTATATTTCTGCATTTGTTTTCTTTGAGAGAGAGTATAAACACAGAGCATGTTCACTGGACAATCAATTTGTAGTGTTGCTACTGTTTGTCGTGAATCATTTTATCTTGCGAGATAGTCGTCCAAATTCCGAAAGTACTGTGGGGAGGACAAATCTGTCTTTAAGAAAATAGTGTTGAACACTAGACTTGATCCTTTTAGAAAATTTATTTTTGTAATTATTTTTCCTATTTTATAATTTTTTATTAAATCCACATTTCTACTTTTTTTTTCCAGATTTTATTTTGTTTTAGTAATACAATAGAATATGTTATTTTAATTTAATTGATTATTTATTTTGTTTTGATGTTTAGTACTCAAACATAATTTTATCTTCAAATTTTATTTTTTTAAATACAATGAATATTGCCTAACAAGTTTCGCATGCATTAAAGATGAAACTTTCTTATGACATTAATTCCTAATAAAAAGGACAACTCTTGGTTTGTGTATTTGATAACCGAGTATCCAGATCAGCTTATACGCACTTCGATTAATCTAAAAATTTACAAAAAAAGCTCCCTCTACGTAGATCTAGGAAAGTTCGCTGGTTAAAAGTGAATTATTCCCAATAGGAGTTGAACCTGATTTTTTAATTTTTTTTTTAAAAAAAACACCCCTAAATCCTAAATTGCACACCAATCATTAGGATTAACAACTCTTGATCTCCTTATTTACATGAAATGAACATGGATATCAACCAAAAAAGGTAGAGCTTCGCCTCCTTGGTTGTTTTATTTGATACACCGAGGCACTATTCACTAGTTTCATATTTTTTTTCAGTACTAATTTTGTTGATTTCTTATATGCTCATTTTTGTCCTATTTGTGGTAATGATGCAATATATCATATATCACTAAAAAAATAATAAAAAGAAGCTAAAGTGATTGGTTCCAGTTTTTAGAATTCGCTTTTTAGAAAAGAAAAAAAAAATTCATTTATGTATTTTTTTTTTCACTGATTTTTTTTTTTTTTATGTATACGTTTTAAGAAGCTTCGCTCGAGCGAGTCTTGTGAAATTGCTTCTTCGCTCGAGCGAGGTTTCTTACGCTCGAGCGAGTGTATGCGTTTATGGTAGACCTGAAGCTTTGCATTCTGTGCTCGAGCGAAGCTTCTTACGCTCGAGCGAGTTCACTTGTTGTGTCTGGTTGCTTGAGCGACAACTCTTTCGCTCGAGTGAAGAATGTGTATATCAGTTCACAGCTATGTCACGACCCAAACCCACCCTTATGGGTTAAGGCCATAACCGGCCAGTAATCACGAGATTACCTATGGCCTTAAACCAAATCAGACATAACTCATCAGAGTAAAGGGGCCAAACGGAAGCAATTTCTAAAAACTTTGTCCATAGAGCTGTGCTTACATGGCACGTTATAACAAACCATACCTATGTACATTAATAACTCACAATAGAAACACAGTAGCATAAAGTTATGTATAGAAAAGATCATCCAAATCTAAGTCAACCCATGAAAACTATACACAGACATATTCGAAGACTTCGCCAACATGACAACAGAAAACAAAATGACAAAAAGGGCGAAGACGGGTCTCGTGCATGAGACGCAAGGGCTGACTCTTCAAAACCTTTGTTGTTCCACACAGACATCACTGGGGCAGGGTCTAGACTTCACTTGGCTTACCTACAAACACATGAATGAGCATGAGCGATAGCCCAGTGAATAATATCAAATAAAGAAGTTACACAAACGATATGTAGAACAACATGCTTCAAACGGCCTTGGGCCTGATTCATATTTCTATTTAACATATATATACACAATTTAAGTCAAGTGACTATAGTTTCAAACATACTGGCCTTTGGTCCATTCATCTTTCATTTGTCAAACCGGCCTTTGGCCCATTTAGACTTTCATTTATCAAACCGGCCTTTGGTCCATTCATTCATGTCAAACTGGCCTTTGGCCCATTCAAACTTTCATGTCAGACTAGCCTCTGGCCCATTCATTCATGTCAAACTGGCCTCTGGCCCATTCATTCATGTTAGATTGGCCTCTAGCCCATTCATTCATGTCAGACTAGCCTCTGGCCCATTCATTTATTCATATCAAACATTTGTCCATAATTCAAACTAGCAAACTTATAAGGCTTATAAGGAAATAAGCAATTGGACAAATGACAAGTTTCAAATATCGATATTGCTCATAGTGATCGGTTGGTTGATTTGCCCTGGAGCTTGACCCTACACATCACATAGCACATACGGGTCACAAACGATTCAATCCGTTCCTTAATTCATATATTCCTCTTTAGGCTTCATTCTTATCTCTTTAACTCATTTACAATGCTCAATGCATGCCTATGAGTGCTTACAAGTGAAAGAGGACGGAAAACAAAACACATAACGCATAAATAAAATTTCAGAAAACGGGGTCCCTGCTCGAGCGTGGACTTCCCCGCTCGAGCAGACCTATGAGGTCTGCAAAAGTGCTGGATGCATCAAAATTACACTTGAGCGTGAATTCTGGCACTCGAGCTGAAGGTCTGTCTACATAGCTCCCCGCTCGAGCGGACATCCAAGTCTGCAAAAATACTGGGAGCACGAAATTCACGCTCGAGCGGCGGTTTTCCCGCTCGAATGGACATCAAATTTTTGGGTTTTTCCAGATCATGTTCTTGAGCTCCAATTCGACAATTAAAAGCTCTAAATGCATGCTTTTGGCTTAAATTTCACATATACATGTACTAACATGGTACAAACACCAATTTACAACATTTTGAAGCTCAATTCTATGAATTACTTACATGCATGACTCAAATTGTTCCGAACTCCTCACCAACATACCAACTTCAAACATTCAAAGCTTCTACTCCCATGAATTGTACATGCATGTGACATATGACCCTCATTCTCAACTTATATGATGAAGAGATGGTCAAATACATGGATTTCAACCAAAATTCAACATGGATTACACATTTAATGCCCGAACGTGGAAATTTATAACGATTTCTTTCATGCATGAGTCCTATGACTTCCAATTCAACAAAATCAACTCAAACTCATCATAATTTAATTCAAGCTCTTGATCATTAATCAATCTTGAATTCACAAAATTACAACTTAAAATCCATGAAGTACTTACTTGGAGGCTTTAATCTTGAGTTCAACCTTCCAATTTCTCAAACTTGAGCCAAACACATAATTTTCCCTCTTGTTCCCTCTCTAGCCGATCCTTTCTCTCTCTCTCTCTCTCTCTTAGAGTTGATATCAGCCAAATGAGCACAAAAGAGAAGAATTGAGAGTGTAATGGCCCTTATATAACTCCACTAAGTCACATTAATTTAATATTAGATATTTGAGCACTAATTCACTAATTAAATCAATTTAATCTGATCCGTATCAATTCCCTATTAAATTTCACCGTAGGCTCTAAAAATTACGCTAATCACAAAGGCGTAATCAATTTCGGGTTCTGTGGTCGATAAGGCTTTCAATTGAAATTCCAAAGTAGATAATCAGACAGATATTCTTACGGTGAACAGATGGAAATTCAAAATCACATATTTTCACATAATGGCACACAAAATCATATCAAACACATAATCATATTCATGTTAAGGACCAATTAGCATAATAAGGAACAGGGTTATCACAGTCTTCCCCCCTTTAGGAAGTTTGGTCCTCCAAACTTAATTTATCTTCTTCAGGAAACAAATGTGGATAGCATAGTCGCATTTCATCATCTTTTTCCCACGTGGCATCTGTCCCATAGTGTTCTTTCCACTCCACTTTCACCACTGGAATGGACTTGCTTCTCAGTTGTTTCACTTGCCGGTCAATTATTCGCTATGGCCATTCGGCATACTCCATATTTTCATCAATAGCTAGCCGGTGATAATCAATCACATGAAAATGGGTCTCGGAGGTAACCCCTCAACATCGACACATGAAACACATTACGGATTTGCTCAAATCCCGGTGGCAAAGCAACTCTATAGGCAACTGGACCAAGTCTTTCTAAAATTTGAAACGGCCCAATGTAACGGGGCGACAATTTGCCATTCTATCCAAACCTGACTTGGCCTTTCATTGGGGACACACGAATAAACACATGGTCACCAATCTCATACTCAAGAGGTCTTCTCCGAACATCTACATAATTCTTTTGTCGGTCCTGAGCTGTCTTGAGCCTTTGCTGGATGGTCTTGATTTTCTCAGAAGTGTCTTGCACAATTTCAGGCCCAAGTAAAGCTCTATCCCCGACCTCTGTCCAACAATTTGGTGATCTATACCTTCTACCATACAAAGCCTCATATGGTGCCATACCGATGCTGGAGTGGAAGCTGTTATTATAAGCAAACTCTACAAGTGGAAAATAATCTTCCGAACTCCCCTGAAAATCTAAGGCACACATTCTCAGCATATCTTCTAACATCTGTATGGTCCGTTCTGATTGCCCATCTGTCTATGGGTGGAATGCAGTACTAAATCTCAGTTCTGTCCCCATAGCTTCCTGCAAACTTTTCCACAATCTAAATACAAATTTCGGATCTCTGTCCGGCACAATAAATACCAGAACTTCATGTAAACGAACAATCTCATCAACATAAATGGTAGCCAGTCTATAAGCATTAAATGTAGTTCTAACTGGTAGAAAATGTGCAGATTTAGTCAGTCTATCAACTACAACCCAAATAGAATTCATACCTCGAGAAGTCCGAGGTAGGCCAACAATGAAATCCATAGTCACATGCTCCCACTTCCATTCAGGAATAGGGAGAGGTTGAAGTAGACCACCTGGTTTCTGATGTTCAGCCTTAACTTGCTGACATTGAAGACACTTGGACACATATTCTGCAATCACTTTCTTCATTTTAGGCCACCAATAGGTTTGTTTCAAATCCCGATACATTTTATTGTTACCCGGATGCATAGCAAACATAGATCTATGGGCTTCGTCTAAAACCCTCTCCTTTAGTTCCGGAATATCTGGGATACACATTTGGTTTCGGAATTTCAGCACTTCATTTTCAATGCTGAACTCTGCTTTCGGACTTGTCTCAAATTCACCAATCACTTTCTGGAGTAATTCATCCTCTTTCTGTTTCTGCTTGATTTCGTCAATGATTGCCGGCTCGGCTGTGATAGCGACTATCAATCCGCCATGTTCACGTATTACCACTTCAATTTCAGATTTCTCAAAATCTTGCAAGATCTCCCTCTGTTCAGTAAACAAACAAACCATACTCCTCGTTGATTTTCTGCTCAAGGTATCAGCATCTGTATTAGCTTTTCCCGGGTGGTATTGAATCTCAAGATTGTAGTCTTTTATCAGTTCAAGCCATCTCATCTGTCGCATATTCAGCTCCTTCTGCGTAAAGAAGTATTTCAGACTTTTGTGATCCATGTAGACTTCACACTTTGCTCTGTACAAATAATGCCACCAGATTTTCAAAGCAAAAACAACTGCGGCCAATTCCAAGTCATGTGTTGGGTAATTTTTCTCATGTGGCCTCAACTGCCGAGAGGCATAAGCAATAAGCTTTCCGTTCTGCATTAATACACAACCCAAACCTTTATAAGATGCATCACTAAAAATTCCAAAATTTTCCGTACCTGACGGTAGTGTCAACACTGGTGCAGTGGTCAATCTCGTTTTCAATTCATGAAAGGCAGCTTCTCTTTCGTCATTCCATTCAAAAGATTGCCCCTTGCGAGTCAACTGGGTAAGAGGTACAACTATCTTGGAAAAGTTTTTCACAAACCTCCTGTAGTACTCGGTTAAGCCCATGAAACTGCGGACTTTTGTTACATTGGTCGGTGTAGGCCAATTTACAGATGCCTCTATTTTCTGTGGGTCCACTGAAATTCCTTCCTTATTGATCACATGCCCTAAGAAAACAATTTCATCCAATCAAAACTCATATTTCTTTAGTTTAGCAAATAATTTTCTTTCCTGTAGTATTTGTAGGACAGTTCTCAAATGTTGTTCATGTTCAAGTCTATCTTTAGAATATATCAAAATATCATCGATAAAAACCACAACAAATTTGTCGATGTAGGTTTTAAAAATCTAGTTCATTAAATCCATAAATGCTGTCGGAGCATTAGTCACTCCAAATGGCATAACAAGAAACTCAAAATGTCTATACCTCGTTCTGAATGCGGTTTTCTCAACATCTTCTACCTTTACTTTCAATTGATGATACCCGGATCTCAAATCAATCTTGGAAAACACTTGTGATCCCTACAACTGGTCAAATAAGTCATCAATATAGGGTAGGGGATATTTGTTCTTTATTGTTACCTTGTTCAATTCCCGATAATCGATACACAAGCGTAGGGTTCCATCTTTCTTTTTCACAAACAGTACTGGTGCACCCCAAGGTGAAGTGCTAGGTCGGATAAACCCCTTGTCAAGCAGGTCTTGTAACTATTCTTTCAGTTCTTTCATTTCAGCAGTAGCCATTCTGTAGGGAGTTTTAGAAATGGGCTGGGTGCCTGGCACAGTTTCAATAGTAAACTTTATCTCCCTGTCCACCAATTCCCCTGGTAGTTCATTTGGAAACACATCTGGAAACTCTCTAACAATAGGGATGTTATTCAATTCAACATCTACAGTTTGTTCAGACAACACATAACACAAATAACCCTAGCTCCTTTTCCTGATCAGTTTACATGCTTTCATTGTAGATATCAAATAAGGTGGAGGCACTACCCCGTTACCCACAAACACAATCTCTTTATGTTCTGGTGGTTAAAACACAACCCATTTTGTCACACAATCAATGGTGGCACAATATTTGGTCAACCAATCAATGCCCAAAATTACATCGAAATGCCTAAAGTTTAAGGGCAGCAAATCTACATATAGGATAGCATCCTTAACACGCATATCACAAAACCGGTATATAGATTCACACAATACAGATTCCCCAAATGGAGCAGACACACATAGCAGATATGGCAGTAATTCTAGAGGTCTATTCAGTCTAGATGCAAATGCACATGTCACAAAAGAGTGTCTGGATTTGGAGTCAATTAACACAAAAGCATCCTGATTACATATAGAAATAGTACCTGAGACAACTGCGCTGGCATTCCGTGTATCGCCCGGAACAAGCGCAAAAACTCTCCGTTATCTCACAGTATCTTCGGTGGTAGTAGATCTCATAGTATTTCCTGGTTTTGGGATCGATGCAGTTGAGCTAGTAGCTAGTTTCCCATTGTTTTGATTACAATCTCGGGCCATGTGCCCTTGTTTGCTACACTTGAAACAGGCCCCTCACACACGGTAACAAACCCCACGGTGCCTTCTGCTGCAAATATTGCATATGGGAGATGTGTCTCGGGAAGAATTCGACGTATTTGAGGAGCCCATGTTTTTCTTTTTCAGAAATTTCTTCTTTGAAAAGAAGCCATGCCTTTTGTTGCCTTTCCACTCTGTTGGTGGCTTAGCCTATCTAGCTATGTTAGCCTCTGATATGATGGCCCTGTCTAGCACCCCAATGTAGGTCTCCAGCTTGAAGACATTCACTCTTTCTAAAATGTCACTTCGAAGCCCACCTTCGAAATGCCTCCCTTTCTTATAGTCTGTATTAATCACATGTGGCACAAACCTGGCCAATTCAGTGAATTTGGCCTCATATTCAACTACAGTCATAATGTCTTGTCTAAGTTCCATGAACTCTGAAACTTTCCTGTCCCGGACACATTGCGGAAAGTACTTGTCATAGAAAATTTCCAGAAATTTTGCCCAATCAACATCTTTATGATTTTCTCACATTAACATCCACCATCGTCTTGCCTCGTCTTCTAGCATAAAAGTGGCTAAAAGCAGTTTCTGTGTCTCCGAATAAGTGAACATTTCAAATAGTTTCTCAATGCCAAGTACCTATACTTCGGCTTTCAAAGGATCTAATCCACCATGGAACTGTGGCGGTTTCATTTTCTTAAACTCTTTGGTGAGTGCTATTATCCGATCATCATTCTCATTATCTGGCACAGGAGGTGCCGGAGGTGGAGGTGGAGGATGTGGTTGCTGCCACTGTTGTTGCCACTCTTGTTGTTGCCTCAATGTTTCTGCCATTTCCTGAATCAGCCTTTCCATTCTATCCATTCTGGCAGTAGAGGATTGCTCTAACTCATCACCTCTCATTCTCACCATCTGATTAAACTTGCATTAAACTTTATACAAAAGATTCACAGGTATGCATATAATAAAGAGCATACATATTCAAATACATTGCAATGCAAGTAAATCACAAACTTATAACACATAGTCGTTCAAATCAAACATTTAAGTGTATTCTAGATGCTGTCAAATTCATACTTATCACATGAATGCATCCTAGATCTTTTCTAGACGCTTACTGCTCTTTTGGACAAGTGTGTGAGTTATTAACTCGTGCTCGGATACCACTCTGTCACGACCCAAACCCGTCCTTATGGGTTAAGGCCATAACCGGCCAGTAATCACGAGATTACCTACGGCCTCAAACCAAATCAGACATAACTCATCAGAGTAAAGGGGCCAAACGAAAACAATTTCAAAAAACTTTGTCCATGGAGCTGTGCTTACATGGCACGTTATAACAAACCATACCTATGTACATTAATAACTCACATTAGAAACACAGTAGCATAAAGTTCTGTATGGACAGGATTATCCAAATCTAAGTCAACCCATGAAAACTATACACAGACATATTCGAAGACTTCGCCAACATGACAATAGAAAACAGAATGACAAAAAGGGCGAAGATGAGTCTCGTGCGTGAGACGCAAGGGTTGACTCTTCAAAACCTTTGTTGTTCCACACAGGCATCACTGGGGCTGGGTTTGGACTTCTCTTGGCTCACCTACAAACACATGAATGAGCGTGAGCGATAGCCCAGTGAAGAATATCAAATAAAGAAGTTACACAAACGATATGTAGAACAACATGCTTCAAACGGCCTTGGTCCCGATTCATATTTCTATTTAACATATATATATACACAATTTAAGTCAAGTGACTGTAGTTTCAAACATACTGGCCTTTGGCCCATTCATCTTTCATTTGTCAAATCGGCCTTTGGCCCATTCAGACTTTTATTTGTCAAACCGGCCTTTGGCCCATTCATTCATGTCAAACTGGCCTTTGACCCATTCAAACTTTCATGTCAGATTGGCCTCTGGCCCATTCATTCATTCATATCAAACATTTGTCCATAATTCAAACTAGTAAACTTATAAGGCTTATAAGGAAATAAACAATTAGACAAATGACAAGTTTCAAATATCAATATTACTCACAGTGATCAGTTGGTTGATTTGCCCTGGAGCTTGACCCTACACATCACATAGCACATACGGGTCACAAACGATTCAATCCGTTCCTTAATTCACATATTCCTCTTTAGGATTCATTCTTATCTCTTTAACTCATTTACAATGCTTAATGCATGCCTAAGAGTGCTTACAAGTGAAAGAGGACAGAAAACGAAACACAGAATGCATAAACAAAATTTCAAAAAATAGGGTCCTCGCTCGAGCGTGGACTTCCCCGCTCGAGCGGACATCCAAGTCTGCAAAATACTGGGAGCACGAAATTCACGCTCGAGCGACGGTTTCCCCGCTTGAGCGGACATCAAATTTTCTGGGTTTTCCAGATCATGTTCTTGAGCTCCAATTAGACATTCAAAGGCTCTAAATGCATGCTTTTGGCTCAAATTTCACATGTACATGTACTAACATGGTACAAACACCAATTGACAACATTTTGAAGCTCAATTCTATGAATTACTTACATGCATGACTCAAATTGTTCCAAACTCATCGCCAGCATACCAAATTCAAACATTCAAAGCTTCTACTCCCATGAATTGTACATGCATGTGACATATGACCCTCATTCTCAACTTATATGATGAAGAGATGGTCAAATACATGGATTTCAACCAAAATTCAACATGGATTACACATTTAATGCCCGGACATGGAAATTTATAACGATTTCTTACATGCATGAGTCCTATGACTTCCAATTCAACAAAATCAACTCAAACTCATCATAATTTAATTCAAGCTCTTGATCATTAATCAATCTTGAATTCACAAAATTACAACTTAAAATCCATGAATTACTTACTTAGAGGCTTTAATCTTGAGTTCAACCTTCCAATTTTTCAAACTTGAGCCAAACACATAATTTTCCCTCTTGTTCCCTCTCTAGCCGACCCTTTCTCTCTCTCTCTCTCTTAGAGTTGATATCAGACAAATGAGCACAAAAGAGAAGAATTGAGAGTGTAATGGCCCTTATATAACTCCACTAAGTCACATTAATTTAATATTAGATATTTGAGCACTAATTCACTAATTAAATCAATTTAATCTGATCCGTATCAATTCCCTATTAAATTTCACCGTAGGCTCTAAAAATTACGCTAATCACAAAGGCGTAATCAATTTCGGGTTTTGTGGTCGATAAGGCTTTCAATTGAAATTCCAAAGTAGATAATCAGACAGATATTCCTACGGTGAACAGATGGAAATTCAAAACCACATATTTTCACATAATGGCACACAAAATCATATCAAACACATAATCATATTCATGTTAAGGACCAATTAGCATAATAAGGAACAGGGTTATCACAGTTATGTCTTTTTACATCACTTTTTGATTTCATTTCTTCCCAAAACCCTAATCTGGGACAATCTCTCTCTAAAGCTCTCTCTCTCTCTCTCTCTGTCTCTCTCTCTCTCTCTACAAATACTTCAAGATCCAAGCACCTCTCATGTGACGGCCGGGTTCCTTTCCTTTCTCATTCTTTCTTTCTTCTCTTCGTTCACCATTTGCCTTCATTGGATTTGAAATGTCTGGGATGGTTCTCTTGTTTGGAGTTCTAGTGTTTTTCTTTTCGGTGTTAGATTTTGCTTGTTCCAGAGGATGCGCGGTTGAGTCTGGAGTGCCGGAAGCGAAGTAGAATTTTTGGGTGGTTGGGCTTGGGCCGCATGTGCGGGGCCCTAGGCCGCACGTGCGAGGCTAGGCCACTCGAGCGGTGGGCTAGGCCGCTCGAGTGGTGGAGGCTTAGACCCAGAATTTGCATACTGTCTAAGGGCACACGAGCAGGTGAGTGGGCCGCACGAGCGGTCAAGGTGGCCGCACAAGCGGCGGGGAAGGCCGCACGAGCGGCTAACTGGGCTGCCCGACTCTGTTTTTTTTATAACGTTTTGATCCGAATCTGTCACCCATTATACACATATCTCTCTCACTCTAAACCCTATATTTCTCTCCCTTCTCTCTAGAAAACACCTCAATCACCCAAAACTCTTTGATTCTTGAGATTCTTGGAGCAAGATCATCATCATCTCTCTCTAATTTTTGAAGATCCAAAGCTAGGGCCTCACTTGGGTGGTGGAGATCCGAAAATTTCTCTCATCTTTGAGGCTAGGGTTTCACTTCTTCATCAAGGCTTTGAGGTAGGGATTTCTTGAGTTATATATACAAGTTTTGCTACATTGTTGTTGATTTAAAAATGTTCTTGATGTTTTGTGTTGATTTTATTGGTTTTGATTCAAAATGTAGAGAGAGTTTTGAATGGGGGTTTATATCTAAATCTTCTACCATTTCTCGAGGGTTTCCTTCTACTAAACTCAAAGAAAATTACTAGATGGAGTTTTTTTTTTTTTTAAATGATGAAAGTTTATTTCCTATGAAAACCCTAGAAATTGGGGCTTTTGAAAAATAATGATTGTGCCATTGAAATTATATATTTTCTTGTATCAAGAGCATGCATGAGACTAAGTCTCACCAAATGTTTAACAAGATGGCAAAGTCATGATATATATATGTGTTGGAGACTGAGTCCTCTTTTAAAAGCCATCGATAATTATATGTTTATGTAAAGTGGTAAGATGGCAAGTTGTTGAGTGCCATAAGTGATGTGAAAATGCTTAATCGTAGTGTAATAGGAAAGTGAAATGGATGATGGCATGTTAACCATATTGAAAGTTTGGTCATGATGAATTAATGTTGAGGAATTGTTGTGGTGTGTCGAAGACACATGGTTATTGCATGAAATGAGAAAGTGTAACTATCCGTTGGAGACGTATCTTGAGAAAGAGCATGGTAAGGGGGAAATGAAAATGTGATGTTGAATATGGTTGTAGACATGTTTCCTTTTGTTGAATATAAAAGAATTCTACGAGTTAGTAGTTGTTGCATCATATTCTCAATTGTTTTAAAGTCATTATTGCATATCATGACATGAGTTGGAAAAGCATTCATTTTCAGAAAGATCATTGTAATGAGAACTAATGGAAATGTGTATGGGGTAAATACGTTGGTAAGTCCGGATAGGGGGTGCAGTTGAATTTGATAAGTTGGCCTGAGTGTCTAGGGTGAAAGACCCGAAAGCCGCGTGGATAGGTGTTGAGCCTTCCGGTTAATACCGGTAAAAATGACAGTTTGGCAGTACTCGTAGAATCTACTTGCAGACACAGCCTAGGGATTACTAGTGTCGTATTTATCGCCCCTGTTGATTTAAATATTGAAAGTTTCAAATTGATGAGATTGCATAACATTATTGAGAACATGGTGATTTCAAAATAGTGCATTAAATATTATTGAGAACATGGTGATTTTGAAATAGTGTATTGAAATAAAATTTTCCTTCAATATTGGCACTTGCATGGCATTACAAATGCATTTTTTTTAAACGTTGATGGAATTGGCATAACTATATATACTTTGTGAGGAATCTCTACTGGGCTTTATGCTCACCCCTATAGGAATTGGTGCAGGTAAAGGTGTGGTGACCCCGCCAAGCTAAGGACGTGGAGATATTTGAAGAAGAGTTATTTGACTCTTATTTTGTTGTGATATTTGTTGTAAGCCAAGGGCTAATGTGTTTGGGTCCGAGAGACCATTATGTGTAACCGGGCTATTGCCTTGGAACTTGTAAGCCCTTGAAGGCCTTATTTGTTGTGATTTAATGATTTTCTTTTACATGCTATCGGTTCACGTACTAGTTTGTAAATAAATGTATAATGTCACGTGTGAATACTTTAGTAAGCATTTGGAACAATGTAAATGATTTTGGTTAATATCTCATTTTAGAAGTGAGTTGATGTAATAGTTATGCGGGATTATTTTCGGGGCGTGACATCTCAACCCTAGTCCTTTTGTTAAAGAGTTAGAGTATCCCGTGGGCTTCCTCTTGATCGGAACAAAACCGAGTTTGGAGCAATTTTTGAAGTTCTTCTTCATCTCCTTTTGGCTTCTACTCTTGAGGTAGGGATATTCTACTTTTGGTATGGGTTTTAACCTAGGTATTTGTTATTTTGTATAAATGGTGGAGTTTGGGAAGATTTGGGTGAAGCTAGGGTTTGGGTTTGAATTTTGAAAGAGGGGTTTTCTATATTTGGCTTCATATATGTAGATAAGGGCTTGCTTATGATGTTATATGAAAATAAATGGTGAGGTTGTGTTTTGGGTATGATATTTGGAAAAAGAGGAAAGTTTTGCCCTAATTTGTGTTAAAGAACTATTTTGAATAAACAATGAAATTGATGTGGGAAATATGAAATTGGAAGGGTGTATAATTGAATGGTGTAGTTGGATTTGTCAAATCACTAATTTCCTCATATATATATATACATATTTTTTTAGGTACATTGGAAAATAATTTCCCCATATGTTTTCATTACTCTATTTACAATTAGAGTTCTAATTCTCACACTCTCTCATCATCTCTCTACAACAACGGCAATTTGCGATGGCAACAATCTAGCGGCAACAAGATTGTGACTATCGATCAAAAACATGCAATTAATCATATGTGTGATTAGCATGATTTTTAGAGCCTATGGTGAAATTTCATAAAATTACGATTCGTAATGTTTTAATTAGCCTATATTATATATATATATATATATATCTCTAGTTCTTGAGTTCATCATTTATTTTTTAGGGGGAGAGCTTTGCTAGAGAGAGAAGAAGAGGAGAAGCTAGAGTTTTGGTGGAGATTCAAGGGGCAAACCCTAGATTTGAGCTAAGGTATGGAAATTTATTTGGAATTCTTGTATATAACTCATTTATTGCTTAAGAACATATAGAGATTTGAAGATTTGAAACCCTTTTGGGTTAGGGTTTTGGGTTATGTGTTTATTTGAGCTAAACTAAGAAATGAGAACTTGAATGTTTTGATTTTGCATGGTTGGAGTTCAATCTTGTGAATAATGTATGAAAGAAACCCTAGATAATTCATGAAAACAAGATTTGTTGAAAGATTGTTCATGGATCATGTATTTTGAATTTGTTTATGTAATGTATGAAATTGTGAAAAGATGAGACCATGAAATTATTGTTGATGCAAGATTGATATGTTTAATGAGGGATTACACTTGTATCATGCTTAATTAACATGTTTTTGAGTTGTTTTTACATAAATTTGGGCTTGGAAATGAGTTTAGGAAGTTTGTATCTTTGAACCATTTTCGGACTGTCTGATTTTGCCCAGACCACATGAGTGGCCACAAGCACCACACGAGTGGAACATGAAGAAAAAAAGGGGGTTTCATTCTGCTCCTTGGGTGCTCGAGCGGCCGGTTTTTTTGCTCGGGCGGATTTGGGCCGCACGAGCAGTGAAGACTTCTGCACGTGCGGAACCCCTGTTTCAGCCCAACTTCAAAAAGGCATATCTCCTTCATCCGAACTCCGTTTTCGATGATTCTTGAGCCTAAATTCAAGCTTCGGAAGTCTAGTTTCTAATGGTGGTAGTCTCACATCCAAATTCTAAATACACAAATAGATATGTTCAAATTAGTGAAGGATGTTCACTTTCTTTCTAACCATTTCATGCTATTTCCTCTCCTAACTCAGTTTCCTTTTGTTTCTTGCTATTTTCCTAGACACGGATTATGACCCATTGAGGTCTAATGAGTTTAGAACCAACAAAAATAATTGGTTAAAGAGCAAAGTAAGGAATTGATTTATTTGGTTAAGAAAAGATTAAGAGAAGTAAATTTGATCAAGAGAGTGATTCTATATTCCGATATGTTGTGTCATGCGCATTGTGTTTGCAGGTCATGATTCGAGGATCGGTCAACCATTTCTGGAAATCACTGTGAGTAATAGTATAATAAAGATATGTTTTCATTATCTATTTTGATTTATGTACGACATGATCTTCTAAATATTGTATTTTGTCAAAATCCACAAGTTTCCAAGGAATGTGAAATGAGTTATGAACAAGAAATTTGAATTGTTGTAATATGATATGGTGGGCCCAAGGCCGTTCCGTTTATCCATTCTGTTTATGCTATGACATGATATGAATTGTTCAGTCTTTAAGACCTACTGATTTCTGGTATGGAACAAAGTGCTGTATGGAACTAAGTGCTATTGTGAGAGTGACCTCTAGAGTTAGTACGAGTCACCTCTTGGGTCCATACATACCAATATGATTGGGCCTGAGGCCGCTTGTTAAATGATTGGGCCTGAGGCCGCTTGTTAATTGATTGGGCCTGAGGCTGCTTGTTAAATGATTGGGCCCAAGGCCGCTTGTTAAATGATTGGGCTTGAGGCCGCTTGATAAATAATTGGGCCTGAGGTCGCTTGTTATATGATTGGGCCCAAGGCCACTTGATAGATGATTGGGCCCGAGGCCACTTGTTACATGCTTGGGCCTAAGGCCGCTTGGTTTATATGATTATGAATATTGAGAGGACCTTATGATCATCTACTTACACTGTTTTACTATATTATTACTCATTGAGCTTCGCTCATCGAATTTTATGTATGCACATGTAGGTGATCAGCAGCATGGAGCACACCCGTAGTTTAGGAGCCTTTTGTGACCCAATCGAGTCATGCCTCCGAAACGGAGTTTTGTCTTGGCTCACATCACACTTTAACCCTATTATGTTATGCTTTCATAGTCTTGGGTTATAAACATTATGTACGATTTTTCTCTAGCTCTTATATTTTTAATGGGCATGTATATGTATTATTGTGTTACGTGGTTAACTCCATGATTTTGCTCATGATTGGCACAGCTCAATGGACTTCTGTTTATTATATGCTTCCATTTATGGCGCCATTAGCATAAATATTCTGTATGATCGTTTGAGGCCTTCGATAATCTACGGATTACTGGCCGGTTATGACCCAAACTTTTAGGGGGGGGGTTTGGGTCATGACAGAAATTCAAGACAAAAATGTACAAAATTTCAATTAAGGTGATCACTAGTTAAGATGAAAATTAGGAAATTTAATCTAAGGTTACTATCAAATCAGAGAGAAATCCAATAAAATAATTGTAAGATATAGTGAAACAAGAAAATTTATTCAATAAATGTAAATAAAAAAGAAAAAGAAAAAAGAAGAAGATGGAAACGAGAGTAATAACTCACCTTCAGATTATCGAAGATCAATTAATAGAGAGGAGAAGGAGATACATAAAATTAAAAAAAAATTAAAAAAGAAGATGAATTTTTTTTTTGTAGGAATATAATTTTTCTAAATAAATGTAAAAAATTCTAAATGTACATAAAATTTGATAAGAATAATGTGACAATGTCAATTAATGTGTATTTGATTTTATTGTTGACCCACATAAAATAAAATATGATTGAATGTATATTTAGCTTTGGTTCTGAATCTTAAAAAAAAAAAAAAAAAAAAAAAAAAAAAAAAAGAAGGTCAAGTTAGGTTGGGGAAAATGCATACCCATTAGGAGATGGGGAGGGTAGCACCTATGGAGAATGGGGAATGGGAAAAAATAATTATAAGGGAATGGGTACGAGAATTAATATCCACTCCATTAACTCCCATTGTCATCCCTAATGAAAACATATGGAGGAATTATTTTCTGATGTACCTAAAAAAAAAAAATTATGGGGAAATTAGTGGGTACCCATTCCCAGTGGAGATTTAAAGAATATCACTTACCCTACCCGATACACAAGAAAAAAAAAGGAAAAACCCATGTATTTGGATTGGGTCTCCATAGATACCCACAGGATAGGTTATCCATTGCCATCCTTAATTTCTACCAACTTCTCCAAATTCACATGTTGTATCTATCAAAATTTTGCCTATATAAGCAAATGTTTGCTAGATGTTTTGATATGGATAAGATTGAATGAAAAGTGATATATACTCTCTTAATTCTAATTATTTGCTATTTTCTTTAGCTTTCATTTTCTCTTCTATTGCTTTAAGTTTATAACATCTTTAAATTTCAGTTATTAGTTACTGCGTTTGCCCAAAAATGCCAACTGCAACTCCATTCACAATAGTCACCGAGCTAATCGACTTGTCCGGCGTTGAGATGGAGATTCGAGAGAAACGAAGCCAATCGTCGAAGGGATGCTATGGCGAGATCATCACGCTGGCCCCCGACAAACGAAGAGAAATAAGTGCGAGAATGTTTCAGCAAACATGTACCGATGCATTGAGATCTTCTCTTCTCAAAATATTCGTGGGCAACCATGACACCAACCTTGTATTGAAGCCTTATAACTTCATCGATTACTCGAGGATTGAATTCAGGAGGGGGACTGATCAGAATGCAAAGCAAATCTTTATTAGAGGGGTTAGGGACACATCCTCTTTCTTGTATAGGTTCAAGCTGAGTCTCTTTCCGTTCCAATCTCTTCCTCTTTAAAAGATGGTTATTTGTTTTTGACTATGCTTTGCCCTTGTTTTGATCTCGTCTCACGGGCTTGCATTTTCTTGTGGGGAGGAACAACTTCGATGGTGAGCCAGAACCAATCAATTGAGTCCCGGAACCTAATCGATCACCATCTAATACCCATTTTTTAAAACTTTTCTTTGTCTATATGTGTGAATTTAGTTTAATTGATGTTTAGCTTTATAAACTCTTGTTTAATGTCAAGAAAATAAAAAATAAAAATTTCTCTCTTCCAATTTTAGTTTTCCTTGGGAATATTAGGTGAGAAAATATTTTTTGCTTTTTGTTTGGAAGGGTAAGATTATCTCCAACTCTTCACTAATTTTTTGATCTAATTTGATTCAAAATTTAAGTAAAAAGTTTGATTTGAAATGAATTGCTTCAATCATTTCATCAAATTTTCATCAAAATCTTTTTAAATATTTTTTTGTATCCCAAATTTCACATTTCATCAATTTTAATTAAAAAAAATTATTTCCAATTCTTCTTTTTAAATTTTCATAAAATTCAAATTTGACGAGTTTTCAGTTTGATTAAAAAAAGAAAAAAGACAAAAAAAAAGGGCTCTCCCTTGATTTGATGAACATTTAATAAAAAATGAAGATGATTTTTGAACATTTTTTTCATCAAATTTAAATTTCATGAAATAAAAAGTGAAAAATGCTTTGTGAACATATCCAACACACTAGGCATATAATGTTTGTTAGATAAAATGCCTAATATTTTTATTATTTTTTTCTTAATTCCAACACACTAAGCTTGTAATTAAGCATTTTGTCTTAAGCCAAATTCATTAGCTAAATTAGTTAGCCTTCAATGCCTTGGGAAAATATCTTTGACTCTTATGATTTTTTTTCCTTCATCTTTATTGCTAATTATTGTTGATATAGCATTTCATAAAATAAATAATGTTTGAATAAATAACTAAAATAAATAGCAGTGTTGGTGGATAAATTTGAATTAATAGATAGGCAAAATAAAATGTATATTTTAGTTTCTTTATTTAGTTTTTAAAACTTTTCTTTGTCTATATGTGTGAATTTAGTTTAATTGATGTTTAGTTTTATAAACTCCTGTTTAATGTCAAGAAAAAAAAAAAAATCTCTCTCTTCCAATTTTAGTTTTCCTTGGGAATATTAGGTGAGGAAATATTCAGTGAAAAAAAAATACGGAAATTATTATTATTTTTTTTTTCTAAAAAGTGAATTCTAAAAACTGGAACCAATTACTTTAGCTTCTTTTTATTTTATTTTTTAATGATATATGATGTATTGCATCATTCCCACAAAAAGGACAAAAATAAGCATATAAGAAATCTACAAAATTAGTACTGAAAAAAGTATGAAACTAGTGAAAATTGCCCGGTGTATCAAATAAAATAACCAAGGAGGCGAAACCCTACCTTTTTTGGTTGACATCCTTGTCCATTTCGTGTAAATAAGGAGATCAGGAGTTGTTAATCCCAATGATTGATGTGCAATTTAGGATTTAGGGGTGTTTTTTTTAATTTAAAATTTCAGGTTTAACTCCTATTAGGAGTAATTCGCTTTTTGGGGCCAAACCAGTGAGCTTTCCCAGATCTACGTAGAGGGAGCTTTTTTTGTGAATTTTTGGATTAATTGAAGTGCGTATAAGCTGATCTGGATACTCGGTTATCAAATACAGAAACCAAGAGTTGTCCTTTTCATTAGGAATTTATGTCATAAGAAAGTTTCATCTTTAATGCCTGCGAAACTTGGTAGGCAATTTTCATTGTATTTAAAAAATAAAATTTGAAGATAAAATTTTGTTTGAGTACTAAACACCGAAACAAAATAAATAATCAATTAAATTAAAATAACATATTCTATTTTATTACTAAAACAAAATAAAATATGGAAAAAAAAAGTAGAAATGTGGATTTAATAAAAAATAATAAAAGAGGAAAAATAATTACACAAATAAATTTTCTAAAAGGATCAAGTCTAGTGTTCAACACTATTTTCTTTAAAGACAGATTTGCCTTCCCACAGTACTTTCGGAATTTGGACGACTATTTCTCAAGATAAAATGATTCACGACAAACAGTAGCAACACTACAAATTGATTGTCCAGCGAACACGCTCTGTGTTTATACTCTCTCTTAAAGAAAACAAATGCAGAAATATGCAGGAAGAAAAAACAGAAGAAAAAGGCACGAAAATTGAATGCTTGGAACAAATGGAGGACTGCCTACTTATAGCAGAAATGGTGACTGTTTGGGTAAAAAGAAAAAGCCATGAACTTGTTTGGGTTAGAGAGAAAAGCTTATAAGGGGTGTGACTGTTTGGACCAAATTGTCAATGTTCAAAAACAATGGGGTCAATTCATAAATAATTTTGAATAGAAATTTAAATTCCTAACATTAAGAATTTAATTTTCAAAAAATAAAAAATAAAATTCAAAACCTTCTGGCCCAAAAAGTTAAATATTGGGCTTCCCAAGTCCAATTAGAGCAGGTGGCGGTAGTGCGCATGTGTGTTTGTTTTTGAGTTCAATAGATCTAGTCCATAACCTCCCATTGCACAAAACTTAGGTATCCTTTGGGGTCCGCCACAAGATCCGAGCTCAAGGTTTATAAACACACACAATACTTGCCTAGCCAAGCAATGTGGACAAGTTTTTTCTCATACTTTATGGGAAACCCACCAAGTCACCATTTTCATGGAGCACACTTTGTTATCGATTTTCTATTCACCCAATAATGATTTTGAACAATCAAATATACGACGTGAATCACAATGCAGTGAAAAATGCATTGCCACATGGACTCACCAAATTCAGCGCATGGGTCCCACCTCAAATATAGTCCCAAGTTAGGGGGAAAAAAATGTTTTTACCAAAACCATTTCTAAAAAAACCAAGGATAGTTTTGTCTTTTTGGTATGTTTGATCAACGGAATTAATAGTGAGGGAATTAATAATCCATGAGATTAGCATAGGATTTGTTATCTAACTGGATTAGTGAGATACATAATTTCCTCTTGTCCACTCTTGTTTTGTAACAAATATAAAAATATTTAATCTCAATTACATGTATGTTTTGCATTATTAGTTGTAAGATTAAAAAATTTATCAATTTTGTTGGATAAAATGACCATTGCAATCTAATCCGAATAATAAAATTTGTAACCAAACAATGAAATGTGAGTTTCTTGAATTTATAATTTCAATCCTATACTATGATCCGCCCAATCAAGCGAGCCCTTAAAATATTGATATGGAAAATACACTAGTAGTCTTTATAATTTCGTTTTTATATAATTTTTGGTCATTGTAATTATAATTGATTCAATTTTTACCTCATTTTTTTTTTATTTTGTCTCAATTTGGTCTAATTAATTACAATTCTTATCATTATTATTATTTTTATAAAAAGTGCGAACATGAGCGACATATGTCATACTTATTGGAACAAAATTATAAACTTAATCAGTGCAATGAGTTAATCTCAACCAACTTAATGGTGATTTCCTATCAAAAACCCTGATAGTATTATCAGTTAGATTAAATTAATGCAAAATTTAAAATCAACAGTCAAAATTAAACTAATTGAAAATGTAAGAGTCAAAATTGCATAAAAATAAAATAAAATATAAGGACTATTAATTTAATTTGCCTTGTGGCAAAATGAAAGAACTACCGCCTACCCGACTGGTCACCTCTGCCACCAACACACCTTTCTCGGGGAGAGACTAGGGAGGGCAAAGAAGGCCACCACCACTACAATACCACAACGACAACCATCTCCACAACAATCAACTGCTCCGCCTCACCAACATTGCTACCGCATCGCCACCACCTCTATTACCTTATTATCACCACCAGCATCAATTTTAAATTAATTCAATTACTAGCACATTAATTCAATTACTAGCACATTAATTTCAAGGATACAGCTAAATATATGAAAATATTTTTTACACAATATATATGTGTGTGTGTGTGTGTGTGTGTGTGTGTGTGTGTGTTTGCATAGAAAATGTTTTCTGTTTCTATTGAAATAAACAAAGCTTGTACAAACTGTCCTTCAATATCTAGCTAATACAAACTCTCATATCTGCTATATATGTATCTGTGAAAAATACATGTAAATATTGATGGATATGTATTCATGTGTAGATGAATAAAGGCCTCCTTGTTACAGCAAATTAATAACTCCAACAAATGGTGAGCAATATCAATATTCAGGGCAGATTCTTATGCACTTTTTAGCGTCACAAAGCTTGACACATTTATCACCACCACTTAGCATCTTGAGATCACTTTCCCTACAACGAATCCACCAGCAACCAAACAATGTTAATGAAGAAAAACCAACGAAAAAACTCATGCACATGAACAGATAAACCGATCGTTGTTTCTTAATAAATGGATCCCCAGTCAGTTGGATCATATTGTTAACGTTGTTGTTTATAACCTCTTCTGGACCTCTTGCTTGTTCTAATCTCTGCTCTTATTCTTGGTAATGTTGCCAACTTATTTCTTGTTGGTCGAGTGATCTTTTGTACTTGATTTCGATCACAAGCAACACGCAGAGGTTGAGAGCAGAGGTGACGAAGGAGAGGATGAAGGGGAACCGCCAGTCTTGACATTTGATAGGGGATGAGGCATTTGAGACCACCGTGAATATCACTCCCTGGAAGATGAAGTAAAAATTTGCTAGTTAGAAAGCTGTTGATTTCAACTTCTGTATTCTATCATCTTGCTTCTCAATTATAGTTTGCATTTCTTGCCTGTTTCTTTCTAGTTGTTCAATTCTTTCGTTTTGATTCGTGGTTTTTTTTCTTGAGAGAGAGAGAATAGCAAATGAGGAACACTTGGAGGCTATCACATTATTAAGAGAAAAATTCAATATGATACGCGTTGTAATACACTTCATCATTACTATGTTTTTATTTTTTTAATTTTTTATAGGACGTCGTCACTATAAAAAATTTAAGACGCCTCTGAAAATTTAATTTCACAGGTGTCTCAAAATTGGAATTATGATGACATTTATAACAAAATAATTTAACATTTGCGTTTCGTTTGGTTTAACATAAAATATTTTTGATTCATGTTATGTTGTTTGGTTGACCAAAAAGCAAATAAAATATTTTTTATGGAAAATATTTTTGCATTATTTTTCCAAAAATGACTTACTTTTAAAAATTTGTTAAGTCAATTTTTATAAAGTTAGACTCTGACTTACTACATTTGGTAAGTCTATTCTAATTGTTAAATCATTTAATTCTAATTGTGAATTAACCTGTGAAATTAATTCTTAATTAATTGAGAGACAAAAATCATTAATTGTTGTGAAATTAAATCATTAATTGTTAGAATTAAATTGATTTTCAACCAAATCATTAATTAATCATTAACCTGTGTGAGAGAAAATTAATTAATCATTAACCCGTGTGAGAGAAAATTAATTCTAATTGTCCATGATTAGAAGGTGTCCCAAAATCAACCTTCTAACAACAATTAATGATTTAATTCACAATTAATGACTTTCTTCACAACAATTAGCAATTAACAATTAATGATTTAATTCCCTCCCTCTACTAGTACCCATAATATCATATGAAATTATTCTCTGTACACATCTTTTAAAAAAAAAAAAAAAAAAATCTCAATGTACGCATTTTGAGTAAAAAAAAACTAAACCCTAATTTTTTCATTGTTGTCAATTTGTTTGCTACACACTTTATACTGATCTATTGCTTGAAAAGCAATACTCTCATAATAACTATCATATTGCTTTAGTGATGAAAATGTTAGTTTTCTCGTACAGAATTTTTTTTTTCTTATCCCTTCGCGGCTTTCAGTCAGACATCAACTGTCGAATTATTTCATTATATTTGGACATCAATTCCCGAAAGTTTTTTTAATTTTTTTTTTGGGAACAAATTTGTCAAACTAATCACTTTTATTCGAAAGTTAAGTTTCGAATTAAATGTATAATTTCGGAAAGCCTACCAAAATCCCAAAACCGAAAAACATAAAAATAAAAAATAAAAAAAAGTGTGTGGAAAGGAGGGTTGAGTGGTGTGTGTATAACGATTATGAGTAAAGGGTATAATTGTAACTTTTAGTGTGTGGATTGAAAATTTTAATTAGTAATCAAATTAATAAGTATGTGTACTGAGAAAAGATATGCATTGAGTTAATTACGTATATGGAAAAAGAATTTTCCAAAATGAAGGCTAAATCAATTTGCCTTTCAATACTCTATTTTAAGTGAAATGTGAGGATAATTTTGTCTATACCAATTTGATGGAATGATTATTGCTCTAAAAAAAAAATGAAGACCCTTTTTATATAATGAGTCAATTTTGAACGAGCTTTTAACAAATCAAATATGAATTAAATTTTAATAATTAGCTTTTTTATAGTGTATATAAGTTTATCAGGTTGAGTAATAAACTGTTAAAATTAGATTTAACAGTTGTTGAAAATCATTAGCAGCTGTTGAAATTTGAGTAATTTCATTAATTGTTGAAAATCATTAATTGTTGGAGGGAGTTAAATCATTAATTGTTAATTGTTAATTGTTGTGAAGAAAATCATTGATTGTGAATTAAATTATTAATTGTTGTTAGAAGGTTGATTTTGAGACACCTTCTAATTATGGACAATTAGAATTAATTTTCTCTCTCACAGGTTAATGATTAATTAATTTTCTATCACATAGGTTAATGATTAATTAATGATTTTGTTGAAAATCAATTATGTAACGCCCTCAAAATAAGACATAATCATCCATTTATATAATCCATAAAACATAATTGAAAAGTTACATTTCATTTATCAGAGTATTCTTTATAAGAATGTTACATGTTACCAACAAAATATATGCCCTACGGGCTTACAGCATTCCAAGTTATCACTTGGTTACAACAAAATGAGAGTTCTAACTCTATACATGAAAAGCCTTCGGCTTGAATATATATTTAATCAACAAAACAAAATATCAAAAGGAAGTCCTCAACTCCTAAGCCTCCCAAGCTAAGAACTTGGAGGTGGCATATCACCTGCACCTGAAAAATGATGTCCCAAATAGGGTGAGCCAATGCCCAGTAGAGATATGCTAAACAGTATATGAGAATTAATTAAAACATTAGCATCAGATAAATGTTTGACATTTATAAACCGACTTACACCATTTCCATAACCAATCAACATTTATATCATAATAACATCCACTTCCCTTTAAGTATTCAAACCAATTCATTAACTTAGCTTGATATTATCCAGACAATTCAAAATGAGACTATAACTCATATTATCAACACTTCACATATAAACATCAATCACACACTTCCATTATCTTGCCATTTTACGGAACTACGTCTGAGGGAATCGGCACCCAAATATAAATAAAATTTCGGGACTTTCACCCTAGACACTCTAGCCAACTTAATTATCCATGGAGTCCATCCCCTATCTCCTCCCAAACAATGGAGTACATCCCCTATTTCCTCCCAAACAAGATACATAGACGATGTATTTAAACATATTGTCATATATAATGACCAATTCAATCACATATACAATGTTTACTTCTAACCGTCATATTCAATGATATATTCCAATTGATTAGTTTCAATTTACCTAATCAACATGTAGTTTCTACAACAATCATGGCTATCCTCCACTGATAGCCCAAAGCAGATATATCTAAACAGATAAATAAATTTCTCAACAGATAATTTATCACATTTTTCTTTGGTAAGTGTAGATAGCCCATTTTTGACCGTCCTCAAGACTTGGTTGTGTTTGCAGGTACATCCAGCAACTAGTTTGGTTGTTCACCGAGCACTCGAACTTCACAGCGGGATGTCACAGGTTTGAGCTTTCCAAACACTATTTCATTTTCGCCCCATCTTTGGACCATGCTCTAGTCCCTCCCTTTTGCTTGTTTTAGTGCACTGCCGGCCATGGGTTAAGCCCTGCTGGCCATTGATGAGGCCTGCCGGCCATCAATGGTGCACTGTCGGCCACCACTGATGGGCGGCCGACCACCTTCTTTCAAAGGTTAATTTTTTAGATATTTTGGCCAGTTGTGGCTTACTCAGCCATCCTCCATAGTATGGAGGGATGGAGGTAGGTTGAAGCTTCTCAAGCAAGCTTGTGCTTACATTGCTCTATATAAGGAGAGCTTCCTCCCCCTTGTTCAAGGTTTAGAAAATTCAGAGGCAAAAAAATATCTCTCTCTCTCTCCCTCTCTATTGCTTCAAAGTGAGTGTTCTTCACACATTTTGCCTACAACCCCTTAGCCAAACCTCTTGACCTTGGAGCTGATATTCCATCGGACTTGTTTGGGCATCCTGAAGTTGGTTTTGGCTCAGAAAAGCTGTTGGTTTTGCTGTTCTTCAAGGGTGAGGCCTATATCCTCTTCAAAGCTTTATTTTAATTGCTTTTTTGCCCATTCTTGCATGCTCTTTTAGGCCTTACTTTCAACTGTAAAAACTCTTGTTTTTAAGTGTTTGAAATGTTTGTTTGAGGCTTTGTTTGAGTTAGGGGTGGTCTACCCCCTTTGGTGGCTTGTTTTTCTTTGATTTGTACCATCTCTTAAGGCCTTTGAGATCATCTTTGTTTGGCCTTTTAGCCACTGAAATCCAATGGATTTTTAGTGGTAGAAATGTGGTTTTGAGGTCCAAAATGAGAGGGGGTGGTCCCCTCTCCTCTTGTCTTGTTTGCTTGCCTTGTTGGCCTAATGATTGAGTATGTTTTTCTAGCATGTGTTGGCTTGTTCTCAGCTTATTTTCGGCCTTATTTTAGCATGGCATAACACTTTTTTGGCCTGGTTGTGTCACCTCATGCATGTTTTTTACACTTGTAGTGTAATCTTGCCATTTAGCCTTGTGTGCTCAATACTTTGATCCATCAGGCTAGCCTATTTGGTTCTATCTCAGCATGTTTTTGGTGTTTTTTTGGCATGTTGTAACTTTGATTTTGGTTGGTAGAGCCACCTCTTGCCTGCTTCTTACACTTGTAGTGTAAACCTTGCTCACTAGCCTAGTATACTTGCTGTTTTGGCCCATTATTCTAGCATGTTTTGGCTCCACTCTAGCAAGCTTTTACTCATGTTTTAACATGCTTTAGCTCTATTTTGAGGCTTCTTGGTCATATAATGCTTGTTATGCATGCTTGTAGTGCAATAGCCTTGAATAGCTTTGAGTTTTGAGGTATCTTGCATGCTTAGCTTGAGGTATTTGCATGTTTTGCCATCATTTGGCATGTTATTTTAGAGCATATAGTGTTGCCACACTTTCATGTTTTTCACTCTTTAGGTGCTCTTGAGAGTTGTACCTTTATGTCTTGTTTGTGAGTCAATGCAAGAGCATCATTCTCTTGCCATTCATACTATCATTTTAGATCATTTTGGCCACTGTTTTGGCATGCATGAGGTCTGTTTGGTGTTGGTTTAGTCCATTGAGCATTGTGTTGCATGGTCCTAGTGTTGTATTCTTCACTAGTGTTTAATGCTTAAGTGTTCTAGTATGTTGTGCATAAAGTGTTTGCATGTTAGAGTCTTGCATTTCATGCCAAGATTAGCATGTTGTTTCTATGTCACGTTGCTTGCTTTGCATTGTGTTCAATCGGATGTTGTGTTGAACACAAGGTGGATTAGTTCATTTCATACTTGAAGTGATGAAGTGAGCCAATCACCCTTGGTCTCCATTGCCTTTGATTTCTCATGACAAGGAGATGGTCTAAGTGTCTTGTTTGTCATGCATTTATTGAGTTTGTATAAATTGAATCTTTGACTATCACGCATTGCGATGCTTGATTGATGGTCTTGGATCCAATTATGCTTCTCCCTTGATGTTTTGAGATGATATGGAAGGGCATAGTACATACATGTTCTAGGGAGACCCTCCGTTTTCTCTATTTTGTGCTCTATTGCAGCTTGGTGTCACAGCACACTAGTGGCCGGCACCCTTTCACTGATGGCCGACACCCTTTCATCTATGGTCGGCAGTGTTCATCCATGGCTGGTAGGGGGGTCGACAGTCACCATTCATGGCCGGCAGGCCACTGGTGCACTCCCCAACACTGTTTTGGTAAGTTTCAGCAACAAGAACTGGAAGACACCCTCCAGACAGAGCCTCTAAAGAGCATCCGAGGAGCTTTTCGGGGCGAGAAACCGAGTGTACGCATGTTCATTTTCCAAACAGAGCTGTGGCAGCATATTTTAAAGCTTTATTTGTTATGTTTAATTGGCTTTGTAACTTAATTGATTTGTTTAATTAGTTAAAGTTTTGTAATAATTAATTAGCTTAGCATAGTTAATTAGTTGATTTGTAATAATTAGTTTAATTAGCGTAGCTAGGTAGCTAAATTCATTCGGACCCTCCGTCGAGAGGGCACATTTTGTAATAAAGGTGCGTGTGTGTGTGCATGTCTTCTAACCCAATTTCTTTCTTCCTTTTACTTATCAGCTTTCGATGGTTAGTTTTAGGGCATGTTTCAATTAGCATACTTATGCTATGCATGCGTGCATCATTTATTCATATTGCATGTACTTGGCTCGGTGCATCATTCAAACCGCATTGTATTTCAATTCCTATTTGAACACATGTTATCAAATCGTCGTATTCATATGCCATCTTAGATAGCTGAGCCTACTTAGTTGCATTATTGCATGTGTTGCATTAGGCATTGTTGACATAGCTAGGATCATGCATTGATTTCTAACATAGCTTCTGTTTTTGCTCGGAGTACACTGTGAGTATTTATGCTTTAGCATCCTTGCATGTGTGTAAGTGACTGCTATGATAGCATGCTTGCCATGAGGCTAACTGCTTAAGTGTTTAACTGCATGAATGCTTCATTACTTGAATTGGAACAATTCATCAAAATGAGAGTTTTAATCCCACTTGAGGGTGGCAAATCATGTTTTCTAAGCCCACTTAAGGGTGGAAAATCCGCGTCTTAGCCTACATGAGGGTAGCAACTTTAAACCATTTTCGAAAAACAAACAAGAAATGTTTTGTTCCAATTCTTGCGATTGAGTGTATACTTGTGTGTTGTGCGCATCAGATAGTTAGTTAGCTAATAAACCGGAATAAGAACACATGTGTTTTCAAAAACAACATATCATGTTTAGTAGAGGCCGATCTTTGATCGGGCGAGTGGGGATGCTCATTTCATGACCTTCCCCCCTCGTACCCAAGTTCTCGAGCCGAAACAACTTTGGTGATGACGGACACGTGGCCTTAGGCACGAGTCAAGGTTTCCTAAATTTCCCAAACAAATATTTAGGCAGTGACTTTGAAATCTGGCAAAACAGTCCATGTTTGGCACTTTTTGATTAAAATCGATTTTCCAAAATAATTTGCCGGATTTGGACTCTTTAGTGATTTATCAATCTTACATTGCACGTTGTGAGATTAGATTTAAAATCGTGATAGGAGTCCGAACTGTAGTAGCTAGAACCCAATCCGCGCCCTCTCCGAAAAGGGGGGCGCACGGAGCGGGTTTGGGGCGGTCTACAGTTTCTGGCAACTCTGCTGGGGATTTAGAGAACTTGACTCAAACTCATTATATGCCATTTTATCTACACTTACGTGTTTCTTTGCATTGCATTTGCATTGGTGCGCCTAGGACACCGTGTTTGCCGACTACTATTCCTGAACGGTCTGTCGGAGGCTTGCTTGGAAAATCATGCCTTAAGGCTGACCGGTTACGGGCTCTGCCACTATGGGAACACAAACCTCAGTTTTTACCGAGGCACCTTTTGACCATTCGACCTAGTGCATATTGGAAGCCGTAAAGACCATTCCAAACTAGGACAGGTTGCTTACCTAATTGTAGGTTGTTTGAAAACCGCTATGTGCGTAGTGAAACCCTAGCTCCTGGCAAAATAGGACAGGGAAACCCTACCCCTCCATAGGGATGTTTTTGCTGTCACTTGCTTGCTATGTGCTTTTAGAGTGTGTCTCTACAGGAATGTATGTATCAGTTTGCAAGTCTGAGTATCAGTCTGAGGACATCAGTATTTGAGGGTATCAAATTTGAGGCAGTGATTTGGGGGCAGCGAACAGTGTTTGAGGCAGTTCTTTCAGCTTGTGATTATCAACTGTGTGTTGTGTTTATTTAAGCCGAAATGCTGCCCGTTTTTCTGCTTCTTGTTTCCTTATTTTTACTTTATTTATCTTTTTGCAGGGTAGTATAGTATCATTGCTTCCGAAAAGGCAGTTTTCCCAAAGCACTTTGGGTTAGAGATAGAAGGCTTCACCGATCTGAGGATCTAGTTGACGGACAAGCAGTGTTCTTTTCGTTACCCCCAGTTACAAGACGGAGGGCAGTTAGGCAGAGAGTGTCGGTACAACAGTCGTTGGTTCAACGATCATTGTCCACCCTACCAGTGAGTAGTCGGGCTGAGGTCTCCGTTTCTACCACAGAGAGAGATACACCTGTTCAGTTAGATCAGCACTTTATGGCAAGTATGGAGGACATGATGCGTTAGCTCCAAGAGACCATGCAGGCCATGCAGCGGGATGCTGCCTGCTAGGCAAAGGTTGCCACGCGTCAGGCAGAGATTGTGACTCAACAGGCAGAACTGATTGCCAGGCTCCAACAACAGCAGCAACCGCAACAAGCCGTAGCATCTGCTTTGCATCCACCCCCACCCCCACCTAGAGTTCCAATACTCGGGGATACTACAAACGTCCAGGAAGATATGGATGCCCCAACAGGACTAGTTCCGCCACTAGTTCTACCGCAGACTTCAAAGACACTGACCTTCTCAACAGATACACCGTTTGAATCTAAGATAGACCCAATTGCTCTGAAGATGAGTAAGTTTGAAAAGCTGTTTAAACGGGCCCAGGGGGTCAATTCCATTCCAGACATAGAGGATGGTTACACTGATTCGGCGGTAACATTGCTGGACAGATTCAAGATGCCCCACATAGACCGTTTTGACGGCTCGGGCGACCCTATGGTTCATTTGAGGTTGTTCTCAGATATTTTGCACCTGATGGGCTTGACGAGACTCCAGAAACTGTCACTCTTCGGCCGGACTCTGTCGGGTATTGTGGCCATTTGGTACGCCAAGCTGGAGGACTCAGTGAAAAGGAACTTGAAGGAAATGGCTGAGGCCTTTGTCACACAATATTCATACAACACCCAGATTGAGGTCACGACCCGTGATCTTGAAGCGACCAGACAAGAGCCGAAGGAAGGCTTTTCTGACTCTGTCATTCGATGGAGGGCTATAGCCTCCATGATGACAACTCGGCCATTGGAGAAGGATCAAATAAGGATGGTTGTGCACAACCTCCAACCCAAGCTGATGCAAAAAATGATCGTCTTACCCCTTCCCACATTTGCAAATTTACACGAGATTGGGGTACGGATTGAGGATGCTATGAAGTAGGGTCTGATCGACTAAGACAGGGAACAACCCAAGAGGGTATTTACACGCAGTTCAAATGTAGGCACGAGTAGTGCTGCAGCTGCTAGGATTTCTAATGTGGGCATGGTCACCACCACCACCACCCCAAAAACAGCCACACCTTTCACCAGTACATCCAAAACCACCTCTCAACCAGCAAACTATCCACCCCGAGGCAAGAGGGTTTTTACCCCACTTTATATGCCTTTGTCTAAAGCTCTAGGGGTCTTACTCAAGAAAGGACATCTGAAACAGTTAAAACAACGACCTTTGCCCGATCCTCTCCCTCCAAAGCATGACCCAACTAAATACTGTGTGTTCCATCAACAGCAAGGTCACGACACCAACTTCTGCTTTCGACTACGTCATGAGATTCAAGATCCCATTGACAACAAGGGGATTGCACCTCCTGACAAACCAAACGTCACCACCAACCCACTCCCACCACATAACCAAGCTCCTCCACCCAAACACATTAACCTGATCCAAATCGCGGCCATTCCATATGACCCAAGCATTTACATCACACCCTCCCACCTACCCAAGCCTGAGGTGTTCATCCCAGATAGCACGGACTTGTGCATGTTGAGCATCTCCAAAACCCAACCTGAACCGGTGGTGGTGACTATCGAAGACAGAACCGGAATGACTTTGGAGGTAGATGGGAATGTTGATTCAGAGCTTAAGGGATCTAGGAGCTTTACCGAGGGAGCATACAACCCAAGTGGTTATATTGTATCGTCGGATCAGGTCAAGCCGAGAATAGAGTTGCCAGCTGGGGCAGAGATCAGTGTGGTTTGGGAAGATGGACCAAGTCAGGGGTTAGATGACCTAGCAGAGTTGGAAGAGGATATTTGTAATAACCCTCACCAACGATTACTGATAACCCTACTGATTACTGCTAAACTGAGACTGATCATAAATAGTCATTGAAATGATTGAAATACAGAACTGATTGATTAAGTGTATCTGTTTATGTTGTATGCTTTAAACTACAAATTGAAGGCCTTATCGACGGCCGAATCTGAAATTGATTGATGTTTTGTGCTAATTAGAATTAATGTGATTTTATGGTGTATTTATATGAAATGTGATTTGGTATGATTTAATTAGATTAAAATAAGCTTTATCCCACAAGTTGCATTATTTACAACCTTGCCCTATTAGTGGACCACTACACCAAACATTTGAGGCTTGGTTTATTTCATCTTGGCATCATTTTGATCATCTTATTTTGAGACCCTTAACCGACCAAGAGAGAAGAGAGGGAGAGAGTGGGAGAATTTGAGTTCCATCTTGTGTTTTGCTTGGTGAATTAAAGAGAGTGAAGGTTGATTTCAAAATTGAGCTTCCTACACTTGATATTCATGGTCTAAGGTAGAAAATCCACCTTCTTAAACTTGTCTTTGAGTTAGTTCTTGCTTGATTCTTGGTATATTGAAGATTGGAGTCAAAATTAGCTTAATGTGTTGAATTATAGCATAAATCATGCATGCATGTTGCCATTCTTGAGTTTTGAGGATTTTTGTCCATGGAATTGTACATGCATGTTCATATTATAGTTCTAGTTCATGAATTCCTTATGTTTTTGAAAGGATTGGCTCATTTGCGCAAGTGATTAAAGCTTTGAATTGGTTTAAATTCATGCATGTTATGTTTTACATCTTGTTCTTGAAAGTTTGGTTTGAAATTGGATTTAATTGAACTACCTTTGGGCTTTGATTTCCCAAATTGATCTTTGAAACATGTTATATTATGGGTTTTGAAGTGTTTTCCAGAAAATTAGCCCAAAAGGATCGAATTTGATGCTTTGAAATTGAGTTTTGAGCTTGAGGTTCAAATCTGGAAATTCCAAATTTCGGACTCATGCTCGAGCGGGGTGACTGGCGCTCGAGCGTGAAATTCGTGCTCCCAGCATTTTGCTATGTTTTGCAGTCTGCTCGAGCAAGGTAATTTGTGCTCGAGCAGGACCTTGTGTCTTACGCTTGAGCGGGTGTCGAGCGCCCATCGAGCGTGATTTTCACACATCCAGTACTTTTGGAATGTTTTACAGTCCGCTCGAGCGGGGTAACTCGCGCTCGAGTGGAGTATTTTGTTTGCCTGTACGCTCAAGCCGGGAAACCCACGCTCAAGCGGGACCTCTGTTTTCTGAAAATTCTGAAAATGTTTTTAAAGTGCATCTTTGCATCCTCATTCTATTCCTAGGCATTCTTAGGCCTAGTTTATAGCCTCTTGATGAGGATATTGATATCGAACCACACCGAGTCTAACTAGGGACTAAGTCATTGATTCCTGAATGTGAATCTTAGTGTGTGTTCATCCTGTAAACTGTGTAGGGTTGGCATCTGGAGACGCGCTCTAGCTTATCTGTAGCCTAGAACTCTATGAGTAACAATGTTGCAAAGATATGTTCAAAGATGAATATTTTCTGAATGTTTAACTGAATTGCTTTCTAAATTGATACTGTTAACTAAATGAATGTATGTCCTCTATTCTGAACTGTATTGTGGCATCCATAGCAATTACTATTACTATTACTGCTACTTTTACAGAGATCTCTGTCAGTTCCTATCTTGGAACTTCTGTTTACTGTTATGATGGCCATCATTGACTGTTCGGTCTTTCAAGACTTACTATTTACTGTATTGTTCTGCTATTGGATGTACCACATATGACTGTTATGACTGAATGACTGATATACTAAATCAATCAACTATTTTCAATACTGAAAGGACATTCATTCTTAACCTCTTTACGCATTATGTTATTCACTGGGCTTTAGCTCACTGCTCATATATATATGTAGGTGTTCAGGCACCGAACCGTTGCTAGGAGCGTCAAGCTAAGCTCTGTTTTGTCAAAGCCAACCTTTGTGCCTCACTTCAAGGTTCCTGATATGTTCAATCTGTGGCTGCTTGGGGAGTCTTAATTTTCCCCCTTTTGCAATCTATATAGACTGAATGTTACTATACTGTACTGTTCTAATAGGGGTTAGATCCCTATCCCGAATGATTGTACATATATGTATAGACTATTTTGTTATTAATGTGCATACGAATGAAAAGTCTTTTTGCATACAGACTGTCACAACTCATTGGACATTATCTATTTACTGTTTTGGCTTCCGCCATGCCCCTGTACTCTGTATTACTGTTTTACTATTAAGCAGGCCTTTGGTAATCACGGATTACTAGCCGGTTATGGTGCTAAACCTATAGGGGCAGGTTTGGGTCGTGACAATATTGCCAATCTGCAGTTCTTCAACGAGCAGGACTCAGGAGATGTGAACATCAACTGGTTCGACTTGGATGGATCGGCAGAGAATATGAGGTAGCTCAGTGACTAGCCAGATGTTGTTCAAGAATCTCAACCAAAACAGGGACCGTCAAGAATGAGAACATCAGTAGTGGCCGGAATGGCCGAGAATTAGCAAGAATCGGCGGAGAGCACCGGTGCGAAGAATTTTGCTCAAGACTTGGGCAAATTGTGTATGGCAGACACTAAACAGTAGGTTGCATTAAAGCAACTTGAGCAAGAAAAGATCGAGGATCTTGAGAGGGCTAGGAAGGCCAAAGCCCCTGTGGGTATGAAATGTGCTGGGAGCACAGAAGCAGTTGCAATGGGACCGGACAGCTGTCTGTCGGTTGCCGACGGGATATGATGGAAACATGACGACTTACGTCTTGCCCACACCGACGAGGACTGGGGGCAGAACCAAACAGACGACACCTGGTATGTTGAAGAGGTCGACCATATGAATAGGAGTGGGCGATATTTCAAGCCCCCACACTTGGACCAGTCGGAGGTGTCGGGGAAGGATAAAGAAGCGGAGAGGCAGAAGGAAAAACTGCTGGAGGAGGAGGCTGTACTGAAGCAGCTCAAGAAAATTCAAGCAGACATCTCCATCTGGGGACTGCTTATGGCCTCGAGAGTTCATAGACAAACGGTCATTTCTGCCATGGACAAGGTGAAACTTTTACTTGATACCATACCCGAGCAGTTGGTAGGGTTGGTTTTCTCGGGAGGAGCTTCCCCGACCATGACCTTCACCGATAAAGAACTACTGCCTAAGGGCTCAGATCATAACAAACCACTCTATATCTCTGTGGAGTGTAGAGGGAAATGGATACCGATGGTCCTGGTTGACACAGGGTCCGCAATCAATGTATGTCCGTCAAGAACGACGTTTGCTATCGGGTTGAAGCCCGCAGATTTTGTGCCTATGGCCCAGGTGATAAATGATAATACCAGTCGAGAGGTGATGGGGACTGTATGAATCAGGACTCAAGTTGGCCCGGGACGACAGGACATTGAGTTTCATGTCTTGGATGTTCCCGTAACCTTCAATCTACTCCTTGGGTGGCCATGGCTGCACCAGGTGAAAGCCATCTCTTCCACCTTACACCAAATGTTGAAGTACCCCCACGGGAAGGGGGTGGCAATCATTTTTGAAAATTCTTTAATACATTCACCACTAGAGGTTTCTACACCAGTTATGGAGATTGAGCATGGCATAGAGGATGTATTCTTGTCAAGATTTACCCTAGTTGAGGCCCGAGTTGTACAAGACATGTTAGCTGTTGATGAGGGGCTATACATCAGTGCACAATCTGTCTACCTTATGAACAAGCTTTAGCACATGCCCGGGATGAGATTGGGGTGAAGTTGCTGGAAGGGTGGCACAGCATCAGCCGAAGTGCCGCATAACCCATATACCTTTGGCTTAGGTTATCTGCCTACCAAAGAAGATTGGACGAGGAAAAGAAGAGAGATGGCCGAAAGAGCTAGGGCAAAGCAAGCCGGGAAGCATTATGAGTTGGTGCACCGACCTATCTAGGGGACCCTGAATGGACACTTTGTCTGGGAGGGGGAAGACTTCCCATTCTACGGCTTTCTGGGACCCTGGTTGAATTCAGAGAAGTGGCGTTTGCTCGGCTTCGAAATCTTTTTTGATCTTCAGTTGTCCAGGGATGAAGTTACCGAAGAGCAGACAGACCCACCAGCTGAGGCTGAGCAGTGCAAGGAGGAGGATTCCGAGAGCACAGAAATTGAGATGAGGGTAGCGCTGGCTTGTCTCCTCTTAGATCCTCAGATCGTACCAGAGTGCTTGGGGGATAACTTCTTAGTTTCCATGATCGGGGATGAAGCGGCTGTGGGACCATCTTTAGGCATTCTCGATGTTGACAGCAGACAGACTGCACATCCATTCGCACCACCATCCCTCATCTGGGGCATCAACTAGTCGTTGCCGAAAGAAATAGCCGCGTGCTGAATATGTTGGGCATGAATCCACTACTCTCAACCTGTCCATCAACCATATCTGGGGAGGGATGAAAAATAAGAGATTAAAGAATAGAGAGGTGTATGTGGAGAGAAAATGGAGAAAAGGGTTTTGAGAGAAAAATCAAGCCTGAAGGCCGAGTGATGTGAGAAATATATGTGAAATAGGGTGGGAAACATTACCTGCAGCAGTAGTGGACTCCCTGCGAATCTAATCGTCTCTCGGCGATGGAAAGCATCCAGACCTATCAGTGTCTCAGCTAGTGTCATGGCAATGCAGCTCTTTCCCTCCTTTAAACCTTGGGCAACCTCAATCAGGCGGACGCTAGATCCTCCAGAGCCTGGGGCAAGCAAGAAATGAGACAACATGCACAAGCAAAACGCATATCGCCGAAAACCCTGCCAATAATGATCGTCGCGGTCACTGGCATCAGAAAATCGACAAATCAGGCTCGGAATGTCCAGTTCTCTGTTGCGAATCAAAGATCAAGCGTCATGCAAAATGAGCTTGCACATCCGTCTTAGAGCTTGGACGTGGCCAAAACGGAATTGGGGCAAGATCTCTTCCTCGCGTCGAGACTCCATCAAAGCTTGGAAATCTTTAAAAGTGGGACATATCTCTTGTCCGCCAAAACTAAAAACATGAGTTACTGGATTCCAATACCTAGCGACGGCGTGGAGAAATGGAAAACGCAGTGGGGTGCGGCTCAGCGTGAATAGTACATTCATTCTGAAACCCCAAAAATTCAACTTTTCCGAGCCATCCAAACTTGCAATCCAATTTGTGTGGTTTTGGGCAAGAAATGGTTCCATTTGCGGCAAAAATGGAGTTGAAATGAAAAAACCACGAGGCTGGAACCTTTATATAAGATAAGGCAGTAAGTGGAGGTCAGATGTCGACGTTTCGGAGGTTTTGCCATCGATGGCCGGCAGCAACACATTGATGGCCGGCAGGGGGTCTTCGATGGCCGGCAGGCCATACCCCATGGTCGGCAGCCTCTCCTTCAGACTCCCTGACCTCCTCGGTGAAGATCCAGTTGTTTGCTGCAGTGGAGTCCTGTTATTTGAGCCTTTTAAGGTCTTGTTTTTGTCCTGTTGGACTCTGTTGTGTTTCATTTAAGACGTATTAGTCTTCGTTTTGTTTATCGAGTTGTAATCATCGTCCTCTCATTTATTGAGTTGTTGTAATTTGCCTATCGAGTTGTAAACTTGATGAGGTCTTGTTGTTGCTTATTGAGTTGTTTTGTTTATTTCAGTTGTTAGTCGATTCACTACCTGATTCAGGCAAATGCATGCACAATTTTCAAACAAAGATCAATATCATTTTCATGCTGTGCAATGTTATGCGATGCTTAGAATATAAAATGTAACACTTTTTCAACAAAAAAAGCTGCTTTCATTCCATCCTGGATTCTTTTTACAAAATAGCACAAGTTTTAAAGAAAATAAACTGCCTAAGGCTGTACAATGTGTTAATACTGCTAGCAAAAAGAGAAATAAAGCAAAAGCGTCTACATCAGTGCCAACTAGCTTTGGGACTCAGAGGCCTTGTTCATCCTCCTCCTCGGCAGAACAGACTCTGCAGCACCATCGCCATCGGCACCGCTGTCTGAAGCTGGATCTGAAGCTAAACCAGAACCCTCCTCAGTCTCTCCAGCCTCTCTGCTAGCAGAATTTGAGCCAGCGTCATCATCTCCACCCTCAGATGACTCGGACTGTGAACCTGCTACCTCAGCCTCCCCGCTCGTCTCATCCTCATCATTACCCTCCATGAGCTCCGAAGGGCCACTCTCGCTACGGGTGCCCCTAGCCCTACCTCGACTGTGTGTCGAAGTCTGCCTCCCTCTCCTCTCTACTAGTGGAGGAGGTACTGAAGGACCCGCCTCTGCTCCTGCTAGCGCATCTGATGGGGCTGGCATCAGGAAGGGGATCTGAGAAAAGCAGTTTACTAGGAAGGCATTAGTGATGGAATATATCAGATGCAAAGGATAACATGCTGTGAACAGTGAATGCAGTGTATGTATGCCGTGAGCAGTGTGTGGGAACAGTGTATCAATGCAGTGTTTTAGTGCAAAGTATCATATCAGTGTAGTGTGGAACTATGCAAATGCTAGTGTGTCAAGAAAAGACTTTGTGTCGTGAAATGCAGTTTGAAAGAACTCACCGGGATCGTATAGAGGCTGAGCAGATCCAGACTCATCTCTATCATCTCTGTCAGAGAGGCCACTAGATCAATGGCCTGCCCTGTGTACTCTATGGACGCCTGCGAGTGCGTCGAAAAGATCAGTATTCGATGAAGCACAATTGAAATGAAGTAAATATGCAAAATGTGGAGTTTAGTACATACCGAAGTCGGGCCTTGAATCCTGGCCAGTTCACGCCCAGCTGATGCAGGCGCAATGGGGATCTGATAAGTCTCCCCAGAACGTCTCTGATAAATCAATGAGGTAGGCAGCTCTGGCCATCCCATCTCCTGCCCCACCTCAAGATCTCTCTTGCCATGAGCTCTGGATGCTCGGCCCCTCCTGCCTCTCCCCCTCGCAGTTGGAGCCCTCACTCCCTCTCCTCCCCAACCACCGGACAAAGGTGGCATCAGGTGAGTCTAAATAAAGGTCGCGTAGTCGCCCTCAGCGCGAAAATAATCCATCTCCAGTCCTACCATGAACTGAATCACCTACTCGACAGACAACCTGTGTGTCTCCCTCATCAATGGTGGGGGTGTCGTCAGTACAAATGGAGCAGGCAATCCCAAGGTCAGGCATACGAAGCGCTCACTCAAGAACCAAGCGCGACAGATCGGACCCTCAAAGAGGATGTGGTAGCGTGAGACAGTCCGGGCAGTGTTGTCCTGATCTCGGAGCCCTGATGGTATCGCATCCCACGGTGTAACAGTGCCCGCGTTGGGCCTCATGCTACAGTTCGGACTCGATTTGTGTCACGGTTCTTAATCTGAACCAAAGAGTCCAAATCTGGCAAATCGTTTGAGAAAACAGATTTTGTTGAAAAAGTAGTGCCAAACATGGACTGCTTTGCCAGATACAGAGTCGCCACCTAAAAATTTTTAAAATGGGGGAATTTAGGAAACCCTGACTCGGTGCCGAAGGCCACATGTCCGTCATCACCGGAGTTGTCTCGGCTCGGGAGCTTGGGTACGATCGGGGAAGGTCAGCTATGAGCACCCCCTTTCGCCCGGTCCGAAGACCGGCCTCTACTAACCGTGATATCCGTTTTTAAAAACTTTATGTGTTCTTATTCCATTTATTAGCCTAGAATTACTATGTTATGCGCGCAGCAAACAAGTATAGACTAGATTGCCTAATTTGGAAAGAAACATTGCATATCCGTTCATTTCGAAAATGCTTTGGAATTTGCTACTCGCAAGTAGGCTAAAATGCGGATTTCAACGAGTCTTTCCAACTCAAACAATCCAACCTTCACCCACAGGCATTCAAAACAGTTTAACACATAAGCATCTAGCCACATGTTAAGCATGCTGTTATGGCAACATTCACACTCATGCGATATGCTAAAGCGGAAATACTTACATAGTACTCCGTGCCAAAACAAAGAACTTGTTAGCACACATGCATGATCTAAGTCCATGTGAAGTGCCTAATGCATCGCATACAAAATGTTGCTAGAATAGGCTCGGCTATCCTAAACATGTCATGTGAAAATGCACAGTTATCACATATTCAATTTGGAATTGAAGCATTGATGCAATTAGCGTGATGTACCGAGCCTAATGCATGCAATACAAATGCATGGATGCACACATGCATAGCATAAGGTATGCTAAATTAGACGTGCCCTAATACTAACCATCAAAGCAGGTAAGTAAAAGGGAAGAAAGAAGCGGGGATTGGAAGACATCCACACCACCCACACACGCTTATTACAGATTTGCCCTCGCTCGGAGGGACCAAATAAATATTACAAATTAATTAACTACGCAAGCTAATTAAATATTACAAATTAATTAATTAACAAATTAACTAATTAATTAAAGCAGGAAAACGCCTCGGGAAGCGTGCCACCATGCGCAAGCTGCCTCTGTTTTCCTCCCTTTCCTCCTCTGGAGGTTGTCAAAACCTCAGGACTACATCCTTGGACAGAGGAGATCACCACCGGCTAGATGAAACTTCCACCGGCAGTGTAGTATGGCCATCGGCACAAAATAGGGTCTGTCGGCAGAGAAAATTGTGCCGGTCGGCACATTACACTGCCGGTCGGCAGAGTATTCCTGCAGAACCTGCAACTCACAGCAACAGAGGGCAAAACAAGGCATGGCAGCACAATTCAAGGCATGTATGCACCAAACATGTCTCTTATCATTGTAATGACTCAAAGGGACATGTGCCTCGGTTCTCGGGCCACCAATCACGCATTTCCATGCATGATGGCCCAAGGAACCAAGCATGCAACTTTGGTTTCAAATGCATGCAAACCAATCAAACGAATTAGGCCCAATTCCTATCACCAATTCAAGGAACAAGGCATGCATGCAAGATGCAATGCAACCTAGGCATACAAGCTAAGGATGCAACATGGCATGGCAAAACACTTATGCAAGCATACAAGCATGCATATGGCAATACAAATGAGTGCAAAGATGGACTTAAACATGAATTAGGCGACTCTAAAATAGGCCTAAAACAGTAGCCAAAAGTGCTAAAGAGTGAGAGCTAAATGGCATGCACACACACATGCACATAAGGACCAACACTTAAGCATGAATCAAACAACATTCAAGCACACTTGAAAGGAGGGATCATGGACTAATTAGCATGCAACATGAGCCCTAAAATCATGTTATAAAATGATGCCAAATCAAGTTATAAATCAAGCCAAAACATGCAAAGAGTAGTCCAAGTGTTCAAGGCAAATCAATAATACATTGAACTACACTTATCATGACCAAACATGGCATGCATTAAACAACTAAAAAAACAGATTTTTAGCATGTTAAAACAAAGCCAAAAGACTCCTTAGATGGCATCTAAGTGGCCCAAATTCAAAGGCATACATCATGACCAAAACATGGAGCATTGCAACACATGCTTCCAAAGCATTAAAGAGGCGTGCAAGGCAATCAAACAAGCATGGAAATGGGACTGAAATGACATATAGAATGATCCCAAATCACCAAAACAATGCAAAGATGGCATGCTACACATGCACATACTCAAGGCCAACAAGCCCAAATACAAAGGAGCTATATAATGCATGCTAAAATCAACCCAAATACTTATGGACAGACCTAGAACATGGCAAAATAAGCACATAATCTTCACAAGACTAAGCCTAAAACATGCTCCAACAAAGGCTAACAACCTAAGGCACATTAAGGCATAAGCATGGCATTACAAGGCAACTATGCTAAACATGCATGGAGTTCCAAAACCAACTTGAAATCATGTTATATCATGGATATATAAGCATGAAAAACAAACCAAACATGCTCAACACACACTCAAGCATAGGCTTCCTTAAGAGGCCAAAATGTGTCCTTTTCAAGGACAACAAGGAGAGGGGGTGGCCCTCTCCTTCTTGGGACTTCAAAGCATCATCTTCACCACTGAAATCCCTCAAGATTTCAGTGGTGAAGAGACCTCAACACCAAAATCCCGGAGCTAGCACAAAATGGCTCAAAATGAGGCCTTTTGAGGCCTAAGGGTGGTCAACAACCCTCAAAAAACAAAACACTCTTAATAAACAATAAAGAGGGCTTAAAAATAGAACTTTTTTATGTTATACAATAATCACAAAAATAGCTCTAAGACTAGTAGAAAATCAATGCAAAAAAAAGGGGAAAAAAAGACTAGTTTCTCACCCTTGATGCCTTCTTCAACAAAGATGCTCCAATGGCCTCCTTGAGCTTGAATCCAAGACCAAAACTTCAAAACACACTCTTTAGAACCTCAGCTCCTAGAGGAAGGTGAAACACTAGGTGTTTGTGTGCAATAGTGAGACACAAAACACCTAGTGTGCAAAATGAGAGGGAAAGAGAGATAGGTGAGTGTATCTAACCCTAACCCTAGAAAACCAGAGCTCTCCTCTGTATTTTCCTCTCTCTAAAATGTCTAAAGCCTCTCCTTTGCCTTAGAGAGAGTTCCTCTCTATAAGCCTCTTGTAAAGCTTACCAAACAAGCTTTGCAAGAGGGAGATCCCTCCATACACGTGTATGGAGGGGAGCAAAATCAATACAGCTGTCCTAAAATATCTACAAAAGCAGATGAACAGCAATCGGCCGGCAAAAAATGCCATCTTGGCCAAACAAAGTGCCGACCGGCACAAAAAAGTGCTGACCGGCAACAAATAGTGCCAACCGGCAAACTAAATTGCCGGTGGCAGCAAAAACCAGCCGGTGGCATCTAGCCACTGCCGGTGATGGGTGGGGATGGTCTACAAGCCCCAACCTGCCTCTCAAAGGCAAGATGCAAGTGTTTGGTGCAAAACCAGACACTAAACGGTCGAGTTCGGGGATCCTGAGGCGGGGCGCGCGAGCCGAGACCTCCGGGAACTCCAAACGAACACAAACATGGATAATCACCGAGTGTTCAAACGGTGACGTCCAAGTCTTGAGGACGGTCAAAAATGGGGTGTCTACAGTTGCCCCTCTTTGACAGAACTCGGAAGTCATAACAATGACGGGAGTGAATGTCAAAGCCCAGAGACGACCCATTTTTGACAAGGCCGAAGACTTAGACAAACATGCAATACAAATAAGATATGCGCCCGGAGGCAGGGGCAAAATGCAAGACAATGCACGGAGCCGAGCATAACTTATGATCATGCAAAGAAAGCTGTAACGAAGCAAACATGCAACAGTTTTAAGCTAGCATACCAAACTACACTATAATGCAGAAAGGATGTAAGAGAATTATGGAATTCTCAAAATGTCTCACTCGGGAGATACAATACCTGTCCGGTTCGTCTGGTCGCACCAGCTTCAAATGAACCGTACATACAATATCGTGCCTGAAAAGAAAACAAACTTAACAGGTACAATATCGTTAGCAACATGCATGACAATGCAAAATGGATGCAAGACGATATGCAATATATACAAAACAATGTATAAACAATGCAAATGAAGATGCAATGTATTGAAACAATGCAAGCTACATGCAAAGCATTTGGATCGTGATCCAATCACGAACGGTTCGAAACCACACCTATGTCAAATAGATTGATGGAGGTAACAAGTCTGTCTACCATAGAACGGCCAACTGAACTATGAGTATTGTAGACAGACGCAAGAACAAGTATTGGGTGGAATTGACATAAGTGGGGAAACAACCCGCTGGAGAAAGGACTTCGATCCTAATGCCGGATAAAAAAAAAATTACACTACAATGTAATGGATGAATATGACACGCAGGCCAAACCAAATCTTGCTTAGGAAAGGCATGCATACATACAAGCCATGTGTAACACAGAAAAGGTGCCGCAACCCTCAACCAACATATCAACGTGGGATTGGCGCGATACACATACAGAACTGTGTTTTAACATGAAAAGTAAGAGCACATACCGGACCAAGCTCAACCTGGAAAGGCGCAAGCCAAAGGCGGAAGGTGATGCAATGAATGCATGCAATCTACAATGCAATATTTACAAATATGCAATGGAATGGATACAATGGATATGGCATACAAGCCAAACCAAATCTTGCCTAGGAAAGGCATGCATACATACGAGCCATGTGTAACACAGAAAAGGTGCCGCAACCCTCAACCAACATATCAACGTGGAATCGGCGCGATACACATACAGAACTGTGTTTTAACATGAAATGTAGGACACATACCAGACCAAGCTCAACCTGGAAAGGCGCAAGCCATAGGCGGAAGGTGATGCAATGAATGCATGCAATCTACAATGTAAGTGCATGACAATGCACTATGATGCAATGACTATGATTGCAACTTTCCCTATCTTACCAACAGGGTGATATACTAGGTTGGTTCAGTATCCAGAACTGAGGCGTAGACATGCCGCCTCAACCTATGGGGCTTCCATACAGATTTCAAGCCGAGGGTAAACCTCTGGGTATTTAAACCAGACTTTAGTCTCGGAACTCCCGAACCTTTGCGTTCTAGGCATAAGCCGTTCGAACTCTAGTTTCCACCGTCCCAGTTGGTCTACTAGGAACTCATCGCAAGCACAGACTGGTGGCTTTACCAGACCACCGAAAAGTCGTTCGGGCACGACAAACACCGAAGGAATTGCACCTTCAGAGGATTTAAGGTCTCCTAGACCGGAATGCAAAATGTATGCATGACAATGCATGTTTTTGTTTGCTTTTTTTTGAAATGCAAATGATGCAAGTGAAATGCATGTTGCATGGAATGCGCGACAACACGCGGCTTAAGATATGTACAAAGCAATAGTGTGCACACCAATGCAATAAAGGTCTTGCACCTTCCAAGGATTTAAGGTCTCCTAGACCGTACGTGTTTAAGGTCACGCCAGACCATGCGTGTTTAAGGTCTCGCCAGACCACGGTGGTATTTACAAGACGCGTGACAATGCGCTGAAGGTTTCGCACCTCCAAAGGATTTAAGGTCTCCTAGACCGTGCGTGTTTAAGGTCTCGCCAGACCGTGCGTGTTTAAGGTCTCGCCAGACCACGGGGGTATTGCACGACGCGTGACAATGCGCTGAAGGTTTCGCACCTCCAAAGGATTTAAGGTCTCCTAGACCGTGCGTGTTTAAGGTCTCGCCAGACCGTGCGTGTTTAAGGTCTCGCCAGACCATGCGTGTTTAAGGTCTCGCCAGACCAACGCGTGTGTTTAAGGTCTCGCCAGACCGCCGCGCGTGTTTAAGGTCTCGCCAGACCGACGCGCGTGTTTAAGGTCTCGCCAGACCGGGATGCAAAATGTATGCAAGTGTGACACGTATGCCACATGAAATGTGAAATTTTGAAAATTGGACTTACACGCTACGCGAAGCCGGTTTGTATGCAAAACAATGCAATGTACTAATAAGTACAAGTGAGGCGTGCAAGATAACGCGAGGGGATACATGCTAGATGCAATTGAGGTGCACAAAACAGTGCGATGCGCAGAACAGCGTGAACAATACAATGCACAAAACAGTGCGATGCGCAAAACAGCGCGGACAATACAATGCACAAAACAGTGCGATGCGCAGAACAGCGTGAACAATACAATGCACAAAACAGTGCGATGCGCAGAACAGCGCGAACAATTTTGAAATGCACAAAACAGTGCGATGGAATGCATGCAAAATGCAATGAGATGCGCAAAACAGCGCGAAATTGAAATGCACAAAACAGTGCAATGCGCAGAACAGCGCGAACAATACAATGCACAAAACAGTGCGATGCGCAGAACAGCGCGAACAATTCAATGCACAAAACAGTGCGATGCGCAGAACAGCGCGAACAATACAATGCACAAAACAGTGCGATGCGCAGAACAGCGCGAACAATACAATGCACAAAACAGTGCGATGCGCAGAACAGCGCGAACAAAATACAATGCACTAACAAGTGCAATGCGCAGAACAGCGCGAACAAAATACAATGCACTAACAAGTGCAAGTAAGGTGCACAAGATAGCGCGAACAAAATACAATGCACTAACAAGTGCAAGTAAGGTGCGCAAGATAGCGCGAACAAATGTAATGCACTAACAAGTGCAATGCGCAAAATAGCGCGAAGAAAATGTGATGCACAAAACAGTGCGATGCCAAGTGTGACGTGCATGCCACACGGAGTGTAAATGGGCTTAAATGCGCGACAATGCAAGTATTCCGAAATGCATGACAATGCATGGAATGGAAATGCAATGATGATGCATGGGAGATGTGCACGACAATGCAAAGGGGTGCGTGTTGCAACGCATGTAACACGCGCATAACAACGCAAATGTGTGACGCACGACAGCGCGATGTAATGCACCGAAGTAGTGTGATGAATTTGTGCAACACACATGGGGTAACTTTTGAATTCAAAAGGATACAAAAAGGATACACCTTGCATGAATTCGAGTGCCACGCACTGGAGACACGGCCTGCGGTCAAAACGGAGGTCGGTTGAGCGTCGGAGATGCACTTTCTTGCACTTTCTTGAGCTATGAAGACCCAAAACAATTCAAATGGCCTAAACAAGGCTGTGGGAACCCCACCGGCAGAAAGGGGAGGCCACCGGCTGGCCATCGGCACAAAAACAATTCTATCGGCACAAAAAAGTGCCGGCCGGCACAAAACATTGCCGACCGGCAAACAGTTGCTGAATCGGGGCAGTTCTGTCTTTTCACTTCGGGCATTATAAAATAGGGCTTGAAAACCCTATTCTTCACTTTTCCACCGCCGAAAATTCTTGCCCTCTCTCTCTAGAGTGCTTCTCTCTTATTTTTTGTTCATTTCTTCGCGTTCTACGCTCGTTTCGTCGTCGGATTCGCGAGCCTCTTCGCGTTTCGGACATTTTCCACCGATCACATTCTCGTTTCGGTGCCTCGTTCGGCGTTCTCGCCTTCTCGGGGTTTGTTCCCCTCACTTTCCTCTTCATTTCTGTGCCTCTTCACATTCCGGCCTCCCCAGCCATTTCCGACCCTCTCGGGAGTTGACTTTTCAGTTGACTCTTCGTATTCCGGCTCGGTTTTCCCTTTTCCGGCCATTTTCACACTATTCTCTACATGGCGGACGACATTCCACGTGTCGGGACTCCCCCGGACCACGAGATGGATCCCGGGGTCGAGCTCTTACCACTGAGCGAGCGCCCGTTCGACCCGGCGACCTACCGGCCGGCGATCCACGTTCTGCCCCCAGACGGCCTGCGTCAGTTCCGGAGCTTTGAGAGGTACGCGGCCCCTGACCTACTACTACGCGAGCCTACCTCCCACCTTTCATTCGGCACTCCCGAGGTAACTCTTCATCTTCTGCTTTACTTTCTGCAATGTAGGATACAAAACTGCCATAGTTAGCTGTATTCTTTAATTGCTGAAATCTGATATGCCGTAGACCATAGTTGACTGTAAACATACATACAACTGATATCTGCTCGAGACTGACACATGCACACACACTGCACTAGCCCTGAATCACCCAAACACACGGTACACACTGTATTCTACTGCACACACACTGGTACCCAGTATTTGTCTGAATCTGTCAAACTTGCATACATGCCACATCTATTCTGAAACACCTAAACACGCTGACACAGCACACGTATTTTACTGTAAGCACACCGGCACCCGATATTTGCCTGAAACTGACAAACTTGCATACATGCCATATCTGTCTTTTCAAAACTGCATTTTGAATGTTGTCTTGCCATTGTCATTTTCTGTTTGCAGGAGGGTTCCCATACCATTCGCGGGTATGGGAATACTGGTGCGCGGGAGTGGTATGACGAGCTCCCTGATGCGGTCCAGCGCATCGTGGATCGGGCGGGCTTCGGCACCTTCTGCCGAGGGCTCTCCAGGTTGTCCACCTGCAGACCTCTTCTTGCCGCTCTGGCGGAGAGGTGGTGGGACACCACCGATTCTTTCCACTTTTCTGCTGCGGGGGATATGACGATGACCCCTTATGACTTCTCGATGCTCACAGGCATCGGGGTAGGGGGGAATCCGATCCCCTTCGACACCGACATGGATGAGTGGACCGCCACTCAGGTCCATCTACTGGGGGAGGCCCCACCGCTAGCTCGTCCAGGCTTCGTCCGATATTCCTGGTTCGAGGCACAGTTCAGGGTCCAGCCCGCACTGGGGGAGGAGACTCAGATGACCGAGGAGGACGTGGAGAGGTATGCCCGCGGCTTCCTCATGTTCCTGTTCGGGACTACTATCTTCGCCGACCGGGCGAACACCGTGCCTCTCTGCCTTCTCAGCGCACTGGTGGACGTCCGGGACATTCTGCACTACGATTGGGGCGGCGCCGCCCTGGCCACCCTGTACGGCTATATGAGCTCGGCTTCTCGCGGCAGCGGCCAGCTGCTCGGAGGTTACTGGCGGGCTTAGGAGGTACACTTCTTCTCCACTTTTTTCATTTCTGTCTCGTAGTTTCTGTACTCTGTACACTGCACACACTGTAGTCTGCTCTATACTTGCTATCTACTGTACACACGGCACACACATACATTCTGCTTTACACTGACTGTACACTGCTCACACTGTACACTGTACACAATACACGGCTCAACACACGGCTCTGCCATTTCTGCTTCATTCTGTATATCCTGCTTTATCTGATGGTCATACTGACATCTGTTTTGCAGTTGTGGGTTTACGCCTACTTCCCTAGGCTTGCACCTGTGCCAGTTGCGGAGCCTCCTCCGGCTGTTCCCTTCTCGAGTCGTTTTGACGGGAGATGCACCCGGCGACCGCGGGAGACATTCGGCTTCTTCCGCCGATACTTCGATACCATCACCCCCGCGGAGGTATGCTTTACTTACAGTTCATTTAACTTCGCTTTCCCACTGCATGTTTCAATAACAGTAGATAACAAACTGTCTGTCACTTTCAGATCACATGGCGGCCATGGGCTTCCTTGCCGTCGGCGATGCGGGGTCGGTTCCCTAGTGCTGAGGAGACCTCACGTTTTCGGATTCTGCTAGAGGGCCCGGTCTGTCGGGCTTGGTACCTGGGGGAGCGTTTTCTACGCCAGACCCTGGGGTTACGTGAGCAGATAGTCCCGGCTCACCCTCCTGCAGAGATGAGGGAGACTGAGGGGCTTACCGCTGAGCAGCTGGATGATTACTCCATCGGCTGGGAGGAGGCCGGCTTCCGAGGCACCGGCGACTATCAGGAGTACGTGCGGACGTACCTGATGCGTCCCTTGAGCGGTCGTCGAGCAGAGGGGGCCAGGCCTGTAGCATCGGCAGCTGGGGCCGGAGCGGGAGCAGGGGCTGGATCTTCGAGGAGGGCCCGGGTCCGTGGTAGGGGTGGAGTGCGGGGTGGACGAGGAGCTGGCTGGCCTGCCCTTCCCGCTGTGCTGACTTTCCAGGGGCAGGGTGGGGCGACCTATCAGATCCCCTTCGCCCCTCCACCGGCTGGTCATGAGTTCATTGACGTCCCCGACCTTCCGCCGGTATGTATCACTGCACTTCGTACAGTTATTTCATTTCAATTTACTTGATATTCCACTGAATACTAATGCATCTGATACCTTTGCAGGCTTCTTCTGAGTACACCCGTCAGTCGTTGGCGATGAATGCCTCGATGATGGGGATGCTCCAGCGGACATTTGACCTCCTAGCCGTCTACAGCATACCGGTATGTCCTTCTGACACTGGCCTCAAACCATTCATACACTGATTCACATAATCTGATGCACGGCACAACACCCGACATACTGATCTCGCAGCATCTGATACACTGCATACACTGCATTCTGCACTGTAGTCTGTACTGATAAACTGCTCACGGCATTCATACACTGTATTCACACACTGCATTCTGCACTGATAAACTGCCCACGGCATTCATACACTGTATTCACACACTGCATTCTGCACTGATAAACTGCTCACGGCATACTGATGCATTTCCCTTTTTGTGTACTTTTTCAGCCTCCTTTCCAGATTCCCATGGTGGGAGGTGCTCCAGCTAGACCTGCTGTCCCTGCTCGGGGAAGAGATGAGGAGGGCCGGATATTTCCCCGTACCAGGGGAGGGCGTACTCACGTCGGGAGTAGCTCGCGAGCTCCAGTCCCGGACGATGACGACGACGAGGAGTCAGAGGCGGAGGCAGGGTCATCGGAGGAGGAGACCGGAGGCGATTCTAGCTCAGGCTCTGACGACGACGCTGATGATGCCCCTGGACCTTCGTCCAGGAAGAGGACCAGGACGGACTGACGACCCTTGGAGTGATCGACACAGATGCAGATTTTTGCTATCTTTTCTTTCTTTCTTTGTACTTTTCTTTTTGGTGGTAGATAGATTACCTTGTACTGCCGCAGGCAGATTTTGTTTCCAAAACTTGTACATTTGAAAAGATTATGAAATGAAACAGACTTCTTATCTGAAAAAGTGTTTACATTTACACATCTCATGCATTGCATCGCATCTCGTCATGTTACACCTCAATGTAAACGGAACTGATTGGTTGTCTGAAAATTGAACACTTGCACTGTAATAATAAGATAACTTGAACAGCCAACAACAAAATACACCCAAGCAACCCACTGCCTGATTCTTGAACACACAGCCCTTACTCTGTTGGGGATTGATCTGCATACAGCCCAAAACACAGCATTCGGTTCATTCTACACACAGCAAACTCTGAACAAACGGCCCAATCTGACAAGACGGAGCTCAAAGACGGAACCGGTTGGAGTCGAAACACACTCGAATGTAGAGAATGGCACAGCATCCTGAGCATAAATGATTTTTGAAATCAAATGAGGGTTTTTCAAACCGGGATATCGAGCCTACCACTGAACACAGCGGGGAGGACTTAAACAAAGAGGTACACGACCTAAACACAACGAGACACGCTCGGGAGAGACTCAAAACAAAAGACGAGACCGTCAAATGAAAGGGACACGACACACAGACGCGTAAACGAAGATGGGGGACCTCGGACCACGAGGAGCCAGTTCAATCTGGGTATTGTTTCCCACCCTTTCTCATTTGTGATCCTCACATCACTCAACTCTCAAGCTCGGATTTTCTCTCAAAACCCTTTTACTCTCTTTTCTCTCAACTTACACCTCTCTATTCTTCATTCTCTCATTTTTCATCCCTCCCCGGGGTGATTGATGGATAAATAGGATGGTGTGGGTTCACGCCCGATGCCGTTAGCTCACGGCCATTTCTTCTGACGGGCAGCGTGCTCTTCTGGCAAGTACGTTGATGACGGGGGAAAGAGAGCGCCTGACTCAACTGTGCCCCTAGTTCATCATTTTAACCATTTTTTCGTTTTTGCTTTCTACTAAAACGGTTTTGATCAAAACGAGAGTCGGATTAACGTACTTGTTCGATTTTTGATTTGAAAAGCATGCAAGTCAGGCAGCAAGCACTGAAAATTTTCCTTTTTGGGTTCAAGACAATGGTCCAGTTTTGGAAAATGAGATAGTTTTCGAGAAAATAGTCAACCTCAGTAAAAAAATTTCAAAAACTATTTTTCAAACAGCTGATGCTCAACAAGCATGAAACTTACCCTTCGAGATGTGCAACCTCGGATCGGAGGCAATGGAAAATTGCCCCTGGTTTGAAGGAGGGTGGGAGGCAACGGAAAGTTGCCCCTAGTTTGAATGGCGGCTCGCGGCGGGTGGTGGCAACGGAAAGTTGCCCCTTGTTTGGGATGGTGCCGCAGCAATCTGCAGACAGTCTTCATTGGCGGTGGTTGATCTCTTGGACACAGCGATGACGAAGACGGTCACAACAAATATATGGACACAGTCACCTTGGAAGGTGTTGGCAACTGGACCTTGGGATGAAATCGAAACCATTGCATGGACTGAGACGCTATGAAAGCGTTGGGGGCTGGACTTCATGATGAAGTTGCCTACGTATCCCAAACATGGGAATCAAGCCTTACGTAGTTCCGGTTAAGGTCCACTCGGGTATTTTAACCTTCACTTTGTTTGGCTCTCACTTTTGCCAAGGCGCCCAATGCGGGTTTTCGACCTTGCGAGCTTCTTTTCATTTTCTATTTCTTTTTCTTCTTTTCTTTTCTTTTCTTGCTTTTTTTTTTTTTTTTCTTTTTCAATCTTTCTTTTTGTATTTTTCTCTTTTTTGTATTTTTCTCTTGCTCTAACTTTTGCCTGGGCCGCCCTTCCGGGTTTTCGACCCAGCGAGCCTCTCAAGGGTAAAAGTGTAGCAAGTCCATGCCAAATGGTTCCTGAAATTGAAGCCCCTCTGTGTCTAGAAGAACGGCTGTTGCACTGATTTGCGGAGAATCCATCATGGCTGCTCCATGAGCTTCTTCCGGCGAGATCTACTCCTTCTGATTTGGTTTTTTTTTTGTGCCCCTTGCTCGAGGGCTTCTTCAAAACTGGCCACACGGGCCTTTCGCGGCGTTTGTCCGTTGAACTTTCTGAACGTTCTGAACGGGTTCAAAGTCGGAAAACAAATAGGTTGAATCTTGAGGCTGAGAGCGATCCTAGGCTGCGCAATCTCAAGAGCGATTCCACACAGGTCTTCGCAGGGCCGCGTAAAACATTTGTTTTCGAAAGTTTTTAAGAAGGCGACGAATCGCTCGCGCCGAAGATAGTGTGGAACCAATCTGGATCAGGCCAGGGTCCTTCTCAGTACTCATGCCGACAAGCATGGCTTTATTCATAAAAAGACTTAGCACGCCTCTCTTTCTCTCAAAATGATCAAAAATTTTACAAAACCCGAGGAATTCCTTCCTCTTCGTTTTCATCACCGCAGTGTTCAAAAAGTTTGTTTTCGAAAAACTCAGGTTAATGCTATGAGTTTGGCGCACAGGAGAGCAGGCGAGATGTACTGTCAGCCCAATCAAATTCTCCGGCACTTATGCTGAAAGCAAGCATGAAGTTTGAGATAGCAACAGCTGTTTCAATCGGCTTCGTTGGTGCAACTGGCCCCTCGGCAGAAACAGACTCAAAACAAAAACAAATAATAACAAAATGGCGTTCGGGACAACAACCCCAGAATCACCTAGTATTATATACAACGGGGACTGACTCGATACAACAAGACAGACCCTTAAGCAAAAAAGACTGACTCAAAACAAAGAGACAGACTCAAAACAAAAGACTGACTCGACATCCAAGCCAGGATTTACAAAAACTCAGTCTCACCAATGCTCAAAAATGCGTGCCAGACGCTTCATCCAAAATATACCAAATGTTGCCCGCAGGCGGTTCACTTTACATATTCGCAGTATCTGAGCCCTCGAAATCCAACAACTGAGTGGTGACGGGCTTGCCTGAGGTGGGTGGTAGGATAACCTTGTTATCAATCAAATCCTGCACTTCATGACGAAGGCGGGAGCATCCATCAGTACTGTGACCGGACTGTTGATGGTACGCGCAGTACAAGGTAGCATCATGAGTGGCGGGGAGATTCTTCGGGAGTGGCCGGGGCTCCAAAGGCTTAAGATGCCCGTTCTTTGCCAATATTAACAATGCCCTAGACAAAGGCATGTGGAGGTCGTGAAAGACCCTGCGCCCTCGGGGCAGGTACTTTGTATTTTGAGGATTCTTGCCAGATGCGCTGGCGAAAGGATCAGCCGGCGCTGCCTTGGCTTTTTGAACCTTCCCCGGTGCAGGGTTGGGAGCTACTGGAATTGTCTGGGCATGACGGGGCCCATCCCGGTTTTCTGTCTGGCTTGAACTGCCTTTGATTGGAGCGGGGAAAGCATCATCTACAGCTTTGGTCACTATTGCAGACGTTTGTTGCTTGTTCATCCCTCTGGCCTTCAAAGCCTCGACTGCCCACAGCAGTTGCTCAATAGGGTCGGCGTCTACCTTTGCCTTGTCCTTTCCTTTGGCCTCAGCCTGATCGAGGGTCTGGGTTGGTGCTGACATGTCGTAGCTATAGCCGGAAGCCACCTCTGGCTGGCTGAGCTCTATCACAATCCGCCCCAGTAGCGGGGGCTCCTGTGGTACAAAATTCCCGGCGTACGGCGCCGCTGGCGGTGAAGCCGACATTCCATAGGCGAGGTCTGCCACAGACCTTTGGAGATCGCCTATCATCCCCATCAATTCGAAGGTGGTGGGCTCACGAGCCTGGTATAACTGGGGAGCCCAAACCGGGTGCACAACGGGCATCCTGGGCGGGTGTGACATACTGATGCTGGCCTCACTCTGCGGAGTGGTTCCCTGCTCCGGTGCGGCTGTCATAACCACAATTTCTTCTGAACTTTGTGTCGCCATAAATCTTGCCTCAGCAAAGGGGAGACACTGGCTGTTCTGTATCAACTCTGCAACTCTCTGAACCTTGAAAGGAAAAACAGACAGCATTTCAGCCCAAACTGATCAAACACGGGTGTAGCCACACAACTGTACCCTACTGCTGATCACTGTTCCCAAATTTCTGTTCCCGAAATACTGAATTTGATACCCGCGGATAACTGATTCCTGATAACTGATTCTCAACAATACTGATTCTGGCGCCTTCAGGCCCGATACTCAAACTCGTAAACTGGTATATGCGTTCCTGTAGAGATACACTCTAAAAGCACATAGCAAGTAAAGAGAACAAAACACCCCTATGTTGGGGTAGGGTTTCCCTGTCCTATTTTGTCAGGAGCTAGGGTTTCACTACGCACACAGCGGTTTCAAACAACCTAACATCGGGTAAGCAGCCTGTCCTAATTTGGAATGGTCACTATGGATCCGAATATGAACTAGGTCGAATGGTCAAAAAGGGTGCCCCGGTAAAACCGGGGTTTGTGTTCCCATACTGTCAGAGCCCATAGCCGGTCAGCCTTATGGACATGCCTTGACAAGACAAGCCTCCGGCAAACCGTTCAGGAATGGCAGATGGCAAACACTGTGTTCCTAGGCGCACCAATGCACATGCAATGCAAAGAAACACATAAATGAAGTCAAAATGGGATATCACGAGTTCGAGTCAAGCTCTCTAAAATCCCCAGCGGAGTCGCCAGAAATTGTAACAGCGCCCGCGGGGGACCTCGTGCTACAGTTCGGACTCGATTTGTGTCACGGTTCTTAATCTGAACCAAAGAGTCCAAATCTGGCAAATCGTTTGAGAAAACAGATTTTGTTGAAAAAGTAGTGCCAAACATGGACTGCTTTGCCAGATACAGAGTCGCCACCTAAATATTTTTAAAATGGGGGAATTTAGGAAACCCTGACTCGGTGCCGAAGGCCACATGTCCGTCATCACCGGAGTTGTCTCGGCTCGGGAGCTTGGGTACGATCGGGGAAGGTCAGCTATGAGCAGCCCCTTTCGCCCGGTCCGAAGACCGGCCTCTACTAACCGTGATATCCGTTTTTAAAAACTTTATGTATTCTTATTCCATTTATTAGCCTAGAATTACTATGTTATGCGCGCAGCAAACAAGTATAGACTAGATTGCCTAATTTGGAAAGAAACATTGCATATCCGTTCATTTCGAAAATGCTTTGGAATTTGCTACTCGCAAGTAGGCTAAAATGCGGATTTCAACGAGTCTTTCCAACTCAAACAATCCAACCTTCACCCACAGGCATTCAAAACAGTTTAACACATAAGCATCTAGCCACATGTTAAGCATGCTGTTATGGCAACATTCACACTCATGCGATATGCTAAAGCGGAAATACTTACATAGTACTCCGTGCCAAAACAAAGAACTTGTTAGCACACATGCATGATCTAAGTCCATGTGAAGTGCCTAATGCATCGCATACAAAATGTTGCTAGAATAGGCTCGGCTATCCTAAACATGTCATGTGAAAATGCACAGTTATCACATATTCAGTTTGGAATTGAAGCATTGATGCAATTAGCGTGATGTACCGAGCCTAATGCATGCAATACAAATGCATGGATGCACACATGCATAGCATAAGGTATGCTAAATTAGACGTGCCCTAATACTAACCATCAAAGCAGGTAAGTAAAAGGGAAGAAAGAAGCGGGGATTGGAAGACATCCACACCACCCACACACGCTTATTACAGATTTGCCCTCGCTCGGAGGGACCAAATAAATATTACAAATTAATTAACTACGCAAGCTAATTAAATATTACAAATTAATTAATTAACAAATTAACTAATTAATTAAAGCAGGAAAACGCCTCGGGAAGCGTGCCACCATGCGCAAGCTGCCTCTGTTTTCCTCCCTTTCCTCCTCTGGAGGTTGTCAAAACCTCAGGACTACATCCTTGGACAGAGGAGATCACCACCGGCTAGATGAAACTTCCACCGGCAGTGTAGTATGGCCATCGGCACAAAATAGGGTCTGTCGGCAGAGAAAATTGTGCCGGTCGGCACATTACACTGCCGGTCGGCAGAGTATTCCTGCAGAACCTGCAACTCACAGCAACAGAGGGCAAAACAAGGCATGACAGCACAATTCAAGGCATGTATGCACCAAACATGTCTCTTATCATTGTAATGACTCAAAGGGACATGTGCCTCGGTTCTCGGGCCACCAATCACGCATTTCCATGCATGATGGCCCAAGGAACCAAGCATGCAACTTTGGTTTCAAATGCATGCAAACCAATCAAACGAATTAGGCCCAATTCCTATCACCAATTCAAGGAACAAGGCATGCATGCAAGATGCAATGCAACCTAGGCATACAAGCTAAGGATGCAACATGGCATGGCAAAACACTTATGCAAGCATACAAGCATGCATATGGCAATACAAATGAGTGCAAAGATGGACTTAAACATGAATTAGGCGACTCTAAAATAGGCCTAAAATAGTAGCCAAAAGTGCTAAAGAGTGAGAGCTAAATGGCATGCACACACACATGCACATAAGGACCAACACTTAAGCATGAATCAAACAACATTCAAGCACACTTGAAAGGAGGGATCATGGACTAATTAGCATGCAACATGAGCCCTAAAATCATGTTATAAAATGATGCCAAATCAAGTTATAAATCAAGCCAAAACATGCAAAGAGTAGTCCAAGTGTTCAAGGCAAATCAATAATACATTGAACTACACTTATCATGACCAAACATGGCATGCATTAAACAACTAAAAAAAACAGATTTTTAGCATGTTAAAACAAAGCCAAAAGACTCCTTAGATGGCATCTAAGTGGCCCAAATTCAAAGGCATACATCATGACCAAAACATGGAGCATTGCAACACATGCTTCCAAAGCATTAAAGAGGCGTGCAAGGCAATCAAACAAGCATGGAAATGGGACTGAAATGACATATAGAATGATCCCAAATCACCAAAACAATGCAAAGATGGCATGCTACACATGCACATACTCAAGGCCAACAAGCCCAAATACAAAGGAGCTATATAATGCATGCTAAAATCAACCCAAATACTTATGGACAGACCTAGAACATGGCAAAATAAGCACATAATCTTCACAAGACTAAGCCTAAAACATGCTCCAACAAAGGCTAACAACCTAAGGCACATTAAGGCATAAGCATGGCATTACAAGGCAACTATGCTAAACATGCGTGGAGTTCCAAAACCAACTTGAAATCATGTTATATCATGGATATATAAGCATGAAAAACAAACCAAACATGCTCAACACACACTCAAGCATAGGCTTCCTTAAGAGGCCAAAATGTGTCCTTTTCAAGGACAACAAGGAGAGGGGGTGGCCCTCTCCTTCTTGGGACTTCAAAGCATCATCTTCACCACTGAAATCCCTCAAGATTTCAGTGGTGAAGAGACCTCAACACCAAAATCCCGGAGCTAGCACAAAATGGCTCAAAATGAGGCCTTTTGAGGCCTAAGGGTGGTCAACAACCCTCAAACAACAAAACACTCTTAATAAACAATAAAGAGGGCTTAAAAATAGAACTTTTTTATGTTATACAATAATCACAAAAACAGCTCTAAGACTAGTAGAAAATCAATGCAAAAAAAAGGGAAAAAAAGACTAGTTTCTCACCCTTGATGCCTTCTTCAACAAAGATGCTCCAATGGCCTCCTTGAGCTTGAATCCAAGACCAAAACTTCAAAACACACTCTTTAGAACCTCAGCTCCTAGAGGAAGGTGAAACACTAGGTGTTTGTGTGCAATAGTGAGACACAAAACACCTAGTGTGCAAAATGAGAGGGAAAGAGAGATAGGTGAGTGTATCTAACCCTAACCCTAGAAAACCAGAGCTCTCCTCTGTATTTTCCTCTCTCTAAAATGTCTAAAACCTCTCCTTTGCCTTAGAGAGAGTTCCTCTCTATAAGCCTCTTGTAAAGCTTACCAAACAAGCTTTGCAAGAGGGAGATCCCTCCATACACGTGTATGGAGGGGAGCAAAATCAATACAGCTGTCCTAAAATATCTACAAAAGCAGATGAACAGCAATCGGCCGGCAAAAAATGCCATCTTGGCCAAAAAAAGTGCCGACCGGCACAAAAAAGTGCTGACCGGCAACAAATAGTGCCGACCGGCAAACTAAATTGCCGGTGGCAGCAAAAACCAGCCGGTGGCATCTAGCCACTGCCGGTGATGGGTGGGGATGGTCTACAAGCCCCAACCTGCCTCTCAAAGGCAAGATGCAAGTGTTTGGTGCAAAACCAGACACTAAACGGTCGAGTTCGGGGATCCTGAGGCGGGGCGCGCGAGCCGAGACCTCCGGGAACTCCAAACGAACACAAACATGGATAATCACCGAGTGTTCAAACGGTGACGTCCAAGTCTTGAGGACGGTCAAAAATGGGGTGTCTACACACGGCTGCCACGTGATCTGAGGAAAAGAGAATGAACAAGATAATTAGTTGTTGTCAGTTAACTAATGTGGGTGCATCCATTGAAATAACTTTGTTGCGGAATTACCTCGCGCGCCGTGACAGAGTCAAAGTACTGCTGGAAGAACATAAAGCTCTCTCGAGCCCTACGACGGAGCTGGCCGTCGTATACATTAGAGAAAGGGACTGTCACTGGTGTCTCCTTTACAGGCTCAGGAGCAAGTGTCGGGAAGTATGCATACACCCACAGCTGCAAGGAAAATGTGATCAATACAGCGTATGAACAAAATATGGAAAATGCGGAAAACAGAACGCAGTACAATGCAGAAGAAGTGCAAGTCCAGAGCAGAGATTAGGCTTTGTGTGTGCAGTGTATGGTATACAGTGTACAGCGTGTATGGTGTACAGGAAATGCAAAGCAGAAAGCATAAAGTGCAAGAGCAGATACAGAGAATGTAGAAAGTACAAGTGTTGAACAAGTGTAAAGTAGAAAATGCTAAGCAAACAATGAAAAGGGGGAACTAAGCTGCGTACCTCCCAATCTTGCTAGCAGTCGCCGATCAGGGTCCCGCACATTCAAGAGGTCGAGCTCATGTACCCATATAAGGTGGTAAGGCCGGCTGCGCCCCAATCATAGAATTGGACCCGCGGGAGTACCAGCAGTGCACCCAGGAAATATAAACCCACGGTATTCCACGTGTTCAAAAACAAGGTGGTACCGAAAAGGAATAGGAGGAAACCCCTAGCGTGTTGCTCCACCTCCTTGTAGACTGCCCAAACTCCGCTCCGCGTGGCCCCCTTTCAGAGAGGGCGCGAATTGTAGTTCTAGCTACTACAGTTCGGACTCCTGTCACGGTTCTGAATCTAATCTCACAAAGTGCAATGTAAGACTGATAAATCACCAAAGAGTCCAAATCCGGAAAATCATTTTGGAAAATCGATTTTAATCAAGAAGTGCCAAACATGGACTACTTTGCTAGATTATAGAATCGCCACCTAAATATTTTGTTTTTGAGAAATTTAGGAAACCCTTACTTGTGCCTAAGGCCACGTGTCCTTCATCACCAAAGTTGTCTCGGCTCGGGAACTTGGGTACGAGGGGGAAGGTCTTGAAATGAGCACCCCCCACTCGCCCAGTCAAAGATCGGCTTCTACTAACATGATATGTTGTTTTTGAAAACACATGTGTTCTTATTCTGATTTATTAGCTAGCTTACTATGTGATGCGCACAACATACAAGCATAGACTCAATCACGCGGATTGGAACAAAACAACTCATGTTTGTTTTTCGAAAATGGTTTGAAGATGCTACTCATAAGTAGGCTAAGACGCGGATTTGCCACCCTCAAGTGGGCTCAGAAAAACATGATTTTGCCACTTCAAGTGGGCTTAAAACTCACAATCATTGAGTTGTTCCAATCCAGGCAATCAAGCCTTCACCTACAGGCATTCAAACAGTTAAGCACTTAAGCAAATAGCCTCATGGCAAGCATGCTATCATGGAAATCACTTACACACATGTACGGGTGCTAAAGCGTAAACACTCACCTAGTACTCCAAGCCAAAACAAAAGCTAGTTAGTAATCAATGCATGATCCTATCTATGTCAAGAATGTCTAATGCAACACATGCAAAATGCAACTAAGATAGGCTTGGCTATTCTAAGATGTCATGTGAATGCAACTAGATAACATGTATTCAAATAGGAATTGAAATACAATGCAGTTTGTATGATGCGCCGAGCCCGGTGCATGCAAAACAAATGAATGATGCACGCATGCAAGCATAAGGATGATAATTGAAATATGCCCTAAACTAACCATTGAAAGCTGATAAGTAAAAGGGAGAAAGAAATGGGGTTGGAAGACATGCATCACACACACGCACACTTATTATAAAATTGTGCCCTTTCGACGGAGGGTCCGAATAATAAGTTAACTAGCTAATCTAAGCTAATTAAACTAATTATTACAAAACGAAGCTAATAAACTAACAAGTTAACTAATTACAAACACAAATGACTAGCTAAGTGCATTAACTACTTAAGTACAGAACCAAATAGTTAACTCGCTAAGCAAAGCAGTTAAAAGGAGCCTCGGGGCGAGAAGTGCATGCACGCTCGATTGCCTCGTTCGGAAATCCATTACTATGCCCTAACTTGCCTCTATTTGCATTTGATTTCAGAACACTGCACAAACCTCTAGATAGCTTCTACTCTATCATGGAGACGTCCAGGAAGGCTGCCGACCACTTAATGGTGTTGTAGACCACCCGTAGACCACTTACACATGCTGTAGACCAGAAAAAGTGGTCGGCCAGCCACTTTTACTGGTCTGCCGACCAGAAAACTCTGCCAAGCTCCAACTTGCTGCAACAGAGAACAAGAAGGGACACAACAGTGTATTTGCAAGGTATGTGTGCACGACCACCCTCCCTATCATTTCTTAAGCTCAAGGGAGTGTGGTACTCGACTCTCGGGCCACCAACTGAGCATCGCAATGCATGATGGCCGAGAAGCCAAGTTTGCATAATTCAATGTCAATGAATGCACAAATAACATATAAGGGCCTTAACCTCTATCATGCATGATCAAGAAGGTCGGTGACCGAGAAATGAGGCACGTTTCATCACTTCAAGTATGAAACGTCCCTCGTTTCTCGTGTTTGGATTAATGGCCAATCCAAACACAATGCAATGCAACAACATTCCGAACACCATGCAATGCAACAACAACATGAGCATGGCAAGATAAGGTCCTTAAGCATTAAAGCAAGTGAAGGATACAACACAAGGGCTATGTAATGCAATGCTCAATGGTTCAAACCAGCCCCCAACTGACTTCATGCATGCCAAAACAGTGGCCAACACATCGAAACTTAAGCACAAAAGGGCAAGACATGCATGCTCATGTAATGGCTCATCAACTAGGCATAAGAGCACAACTCTCAAACATGATGAAGAAGTGACAAATGTGAGAGTGTAACTACACTATATGCACTGAAATCATGTGTGAAATGATGCCAAATCACTCAAACAACACAAGTATAGCATGCAAGAGGGCCTAAGGCACAAGGCTACTAAAGGGGATAACACAGGAGGCATGCAATACATGGCACAAATGATTGAACCAGCCATGGACAAAGCTCAAATAGGTGAAAATAAAGACCAAAACATACTGAGATGGGAGTTCAAAAGCCTAGGCATGCATGCATACAAGTTAGGCCATAAGTGAGGCACAAAGGCATGACCCTTAAAAGCACTCAAAGAGTGAAAGAAGTGAGAACATGACAATACTATATGCTCTGAAATGTCATGTTAAATGATGCCAAATCATGCACATGTCATAAATGAAGCATGCTAGGAGGCTCAAAGCTTGAAACTAGCATAGGCACTTGCACTATAGCTATGCAATACATGAACCATATGGCCAAGACAACCCAAAACAGTCCTGGAGCATGTCAAAACAATGCTAGAAACATGCATGGAAGAGCTAACACATGCTAGAATGGAAGGCTAAAGCACGACGCATGCAAGGCCAATAAGTAGGATTACACTACATATACCAAAACCAAGCATGAGATGACTTCACCAACAAAAATCAGAGTTGTATCATGGCAAAACAAGACCAAAAACACACTGAGATGGCAACCCAAAAGCTTAGGCAAGATGGCATACACATTGGCTCATATTTAAGGCATAAAGCACAACCTTCCAAAAGCATTGAAAGAGTGACACATGTTAGTGTATGACAATGAAACATGCTCTGAAATCATGTATCAAATGATGCTAGATCATGCAAATAGCCTAAGCAATGCATGCTAGTGGACTTAAAACACAAAGCTAGTGAGCAAGATTGAACTATGGCTATACAAAGCAAGGCATGCATGACCAAAAACACTTAAAATAGAGCTTAAGCATGGAAAAACATGAGTATAAGCTTGCTGGAGTGGAGCCAAAAACATGCTAGAATGATGGTCCAAAGCATGATGAATGTTAGGCTAGTGAGTGGAATTGCACTACAAGTGCAAGAAGCATGCAAGAGATAACCAAACCAACCCAAAACAGAGCTATAACATGTTAGAATAGTGCCTAAAACATGCTAAGATGGAGCCAAAACATGCTAGAAAGACATGCTACTTTGATGAGCCATCAACACAAACAAACAAGAGGAGAAGAGGGGGGACAACCCCCTCCCATTTGGGGCCTCAAAACACAATTTCCACCACTAAAATTCCTCTGAGTTTCAGTGGTAGAAAGGTCATGCAAAGGCTAAAACAAAAGCCTCAAGGGATGGCTCCAAAAGCCTAGCAAATAAGGCATACAAGGGGGTGAAACACCCCTAACACCAAAGATGTCTCAAACCAACATCTTAAACACTTGAACATGATGCTTTTTGTAGTTTAAAGTTAAGCCAAAAGAAGCATGCAAATAGGGCCAAATAAGCAATGAACAGAAAGCTTAAAAGGGGACTAGTGACTCACCCTTGAAGAACACGAACAAGGCAGCAACTTCAGCAACTTTTCTGAGCTAAAAACTAACTCTTGAGTCCAAACAAGACCCTCAGGTACCTCAGCAACAAGAGTGTGGTGTTTCACAAGCTGTTTGTGTGCAAAAATGTGAAGAAACTACACTTTTAAGCACAAATATGGAGCAAATATAGCAATATAGAGATAGAGATATATGTATAACCCTAATGCAAAATTCTGAACATGAGACAAGAGGGAGGAGGCTCCCTTATATAGAAATCCAAGCTTCAAGCTTGTTGGACAAGCTAGAAGCTTGGTGCAATCCCTCCATGTACGTGTGTGGAGGATGCACTCTGTGCTCACCAGCTGGCATCTACAACATCTACAGAAAATGTAGGAAAGGTGCTGACCAGTTGAGGTGGTCGGCCAACCACTCCCACTAGTCGACCGACCAGAAAAGGGGGTCTGTAAGGAGAACAACTGGTCGGCAAAGGGGGGGAGGTGGTCTGCACAAAGAAAGGAAGGTGGTGGCACGGCTGTCGACCACTTTAGGTGGTCCAAAGACCACCCACCCTAGCTGGCCGACCAGAAAACTGGCTGGCAAGGGAGAAAAGTGGTCTACAGGGGGAGAAACTGGTCTTGCCTTGCTTTGCTTGAGTGTTGCTTGCATACTTTGTTCTTGCCTGGTGTGTTGCCGAGGCCATCCTTAGCCTAGTCACCTTTGAACCCCTTTTTTTTTACACTTAGAACTATCTTGGAACCACTTTGGTTGACCCCCATCTTCGCCCTGGCATATTGGCTAAGATGTCACTATCTAGGCCGAGGTATGCAGCACCAAGGCCGAGATGTGTATTATCTGGGCCGAGATGTTTATCCTTGCACCTAAGTGATTTTTGTTCCCGAATTTGGTATGACCTAGACCGAGGTGTGGCACATCTAGACCAAGGTGTGGCACAGCTTAGTCAAGTGTTATCCTTCCAAGCCAATGTCATTGTTGCCTTCTTTACCGAAGCTTTGTCCTTAGCCGAGATCATTACTACCGGAGTGCTCTTACCGTCTAAGCTTGTTGAACACACTTTGTCATAGTCTTGTCTTGTCCGTCAGTCACCTTTTTGAGTAGAGCCAATCAGCCGATGCCACGTGTCCCAGCAAAGGGTTAAGTCAGTGAGCTGTTGTGAAAACATGTCATTTTGTATCAAATCTTGTCTTTTAGAGAGAGAGGCTCTAGGAAGAAAAGGGGAAGTTTTGAGTGAGAGAGGGAGTGGACTTCCAAGCGTGATCGTTGGAGCTTGAACCGTTGGATTCGAGTTTTGAGGTTAGAATCTTAATCTACTCTTGTTGCTCTTGTTGATCATCTAGCTGCATTGCACGATCGAACTTGTTCTGCATGCCATGCGTTGATGTAAAGTTGGTTTTAGAAAAAAAAGATAGTGTTCATGTATTCTAGAAGAAAAGTCTTGTTTTGATCCGAAAATTTGTATCAAGAACCATGTTTTTGTGTTTGTTTTCTTAAGATCCTCAAGTATGGGCACCCAGGTCCATGTTTTCAAACTCATAGCATGAGATCTCAGATTTTTGTAATAACAAGCCACGATTTAAGCATGCATGTTCTTCATCTTCTTCATCTTTCTGTTCGTCGTGTTCTTCAAAGGGAAACCCAGATTTTCCTGACTTCGCTTTTGAATGTGGCCGTCGGGACCACACCTCGGCGAGAAGGTGTGGGACCTCGGCCAAGACCTGGTTAGTGCCCAGCCTGTTTTACGAGATGGGAAACAGTGTTTTGTTTGGATTCGACTTGGTTTTTGGAAAAGGATGCTGAGATCATTGCATTCATGTTAAGCTTGTTTTGGGAATGCATCCCATATCCATCTTTGAGCATCTTTTCTTGTCTACTTGAAGTTCCTTCAGCAGTATTTTGCCATGTGATTGTAGGTCTTTGATCTTTGCCTTGAGCCTACACCCGAAGAACTAAGTGAGTGATATTTTTAATAAAGCTATGTTATAATGTTTTAATAAACTTTGCGTTGCCTTGTTTTGAAAAGTATTTGGTCAAGCATGAATGATTATCCCTATCTTGTGTATCAAGTATTAGCTTTGTTTTAGATGACATTCCTGGAAAGTCCCTTGTGTTGGAGGACTCTAAACTTTCGCAATACAAGTCCTTTTCGTGTTAGAGGACTTTAAGCCTTTGTAACATTGGTCCTTTGTGCTAGAGGACTCTAAACTTTTGTAGCACTCTTGTTCGAGATATCTCCCTTGCCACCGACGGCCTTGTGTGGGTGGGTTTGTCTATTCGATTCCGGGTGAATTATTCCCTTGTTTTGCCACTAACGGTTTACCGTGTGGGTTTGTTTGTCTGGGATGTCATCATTTTGTAATATGTTGATGCTAGTAAGCATCCTTTGGGGCTTCGATGATTTGTTAGATGAACGTGGTTCATCCCTTGATTTGTAAAGTTTGATATGTTTTGTTTTGAAAGACTTCGGCTATTATTCATGCAAACCTTTATTACTTGTACCATTCACTGAGTATTCAAGCTCACCCTCTCTATATATATGTAGGTGACGAGCAGGATGGCGGCGACGCCTAGATGTGTTTTGCAAGCTTGTTTTGGATTCATGTTATGTCGGCTTGACTAGTTTTATGTCGGCAATCTTGAAGATTATGCTTCTCGACTTGTAATACTTGTATTTTGCATACGTCGGCTTGAGAAGCCTTTTGATCAAGATGTAACATGTATTTTGTTTATTAATCAACGATTTGTAAAATCATATTATGTATGTCATTTCATTTGATCTGTGCACAGCTCTTATGGACCTCTTGGATTTTAACTTACTGCTTCCACATTTGTAAGCCCCTTATTTATACCCTGCGTGTGTGTGAATCCTCGTAAGAGGCCTTGGTATCTCGGATTACCGGCCATCATGGCACCCTACTACTAGGGGCGGTTTGGGGTCGTGACAGAATGGTATCAGAGCACAAGTTCCTTAGTATACGTTATTCACACACTTTGAGTCCTAAGGAGCATAGGTTTTCCCTTGGAAGGATGTTAGGATTGCATCATATTGCTTGCTATTTGAACAAGGTGTGCATCGTCTCGGCATGCTTAATTGTTACTTGCCTACGTGTTTATTTGCTCATTTCGTTTTAAAGTCACACTTTGCATACTCGTAACATCATGAGGAGAGGTAGACCTCCAGTGGGCCGAGATCAGTCTGTGGATAGGTTAGACAGACTGGAAAGGTTAGTTGAAGGTTTGGCCCGCGAGTTGAGACAAACAAGACAGCAGTACGCTAGTGCTACTTCGACTCAGGCCGAACAGGTGAACGGCCGAAATACAGTTCCGCCTCTACCTCCACCACCACCTCTTCCAGTACCACAAGTGCTCCCATAGCCGGCTTTATATGGGGACCGCACGATAGCTTTGATCAGAGAGTTCAAGAAAATGAAGCCACCAAGATTCCAAGGGGGTATAGAGCCGATGAAGGCCGAAGCGTGGGTTTTAGAGATGGAAAAGCTGTTCGAGATCTTCCCCAGCACCGACGCTCAGAAATTATCATTGGCAGCATTCACGCTAGATGACGACGCTCGCAGATGTTGGATGATGGTTCCTGAAGGCAATCCAGACTTGACTTGGACCCGATTTTTGGAGTTGTTTTACAACAAGCATTTTCCCCTAACTGTTCGAGATCGCAAGACTACTGAATTTCAGACTTTGACGCAAGGCGGCAGAATAGTGGCTGAATACGATCGTGCTTTTACTGAGTTGGCAAGGTATGCACCCCACATGGTCAGCGATGAATATATGAAGGCTAGAAAGTTTAAGAGTGGGCTTCGTGGACCGATAAAAGACCGAGTTAACATGCTCAACATGCTGACTTACTGTAGACACCCCATTTTTGACCGTCCTCAAGACTTGGACGTCACCGTTTGAACACTCGGTGATCATCCATGTTTGTGTTCGTTTGGAGTTCCCGGAGGCCTCGGCTCGCGCGCCTTGCCTCAAGATCTCCAAACTTGACTGTTTAGTGTCTGGTTTTACACCAAACACTTGTGTTTTGCCTTTGAGAGGCAGGGTAGGGCTTGTAGACCATCCCCACCCACCACCGGCAGTGGCTAGAGGCCACCGGCTGGTGTTTGCTGCCGCCGGCAATGTATATTGCCGGCCGGCACTATTTGTTGCCGGTCAGCACTTTTTAGTGCCGGCCGGCACTCTTTTTGGCCAAGATGGTATTTTTGGCCGGCCGATTACTGTGCATCTGCTTTTGCAGATATTTTAAGACAGCTGTCTTGCTTTGGCTCCCCTCCATACACGTGTATGGAGGGATCTCCCCCTTATGAAGCTTGTCTTGTAAGCTTTACAAGACAAATGCTTCTATATAGAGAGGGGCTGGTCTCTTGGCTTGAGAGGTTAGACATTTTAGGATATTTTGAGAGCTAGACAGCCATTGTTAAGCTCTGGTTTTAGGGTTTGAGTTAGATACACTTCCTATATCTCTTTCCCTCTCTTTTGTGCTTGTGTGTGTTTTAGTGCATACTATTGCACACAAGCACCTAGTGTTTCACCTTCCTCTTGGAGCTGAGGTTCTAAGGGACTGATTTTGAGGTTTTGGTGTTGGATTCAAGCCAAGGGAGGCCATTGGAGCATCACTTGTGAAGGGATCATCAAGGGTAAGAAACTAACACCTGTATTCCCCATTTTTGCACCTTATTTCTACCTATCTTAAATTCGTTTTTGAGCTTGGTGTATAACACAAAAAAGTTCTATTTTTAGGCCCTCTTTATTGTTTATTAAGAGTGTTTCTTGGTTTGAGGGTTGTTGACCCCTCTTAGGCCTTGAAAGGCCTCATTTTGAGCCATTTTGTGCTAGCTCCGGGATTTTGGTGTTGAGGTCTCTTCACCACTGAAATCTTGAGGGATTTCAGTGGTGAAGATGATGCCTTGAAGTCCCAAGAAGGAGAGGGCCACCCCCTCTCCTTGTTGTCCTTGAAAAGGGCATGTTTTGGCCTCTTGAGAGAGCCCTATGCTTGAGTGTGTGTTGAGCATGTTTAGGCTGTTTTTCATGCTTATATATCCATAATATAACATGATTTTTACTTGGTTTTGGTACTCCATGCATGCTTAGCATAGTTGCCTTGTAATGCCTTGTTATGCCTTAGGTTGTTAGCCTTTGTTGGAGCATGTTTTAGGCTTAGTCTTGTGAAGATTTTGTGCATGTTTTGCCATGTTCTAGGTCTGTCCTAGGTTGTTTGGGTCGAATTTGGCGTGCATCATATAGCCCCTTTGCATTCCGGCTTGTTGGCCTTGAGTATGTGAATGTATAGCATGCTATCCTTGCATTGTTTTGGTGATTTGGGACCATCCACCATGCCATTTCAGACCTTATTGTATGCTTGAGAGCTTGCATTTGATGTCCCTTTAATGCCTTGTAAGGTTGTCATCTCATGCTCCATGTTTTGGTGTTCATGCATGCCTTTGTTTTTGAATCATTTAGATGCCATCTAAGTGGTCCTTAGGCCTTGTATTAATGTCCCAAAACCCTGTTTTGGTCAATGAGTTCATGCCATGTTTGGTTTTGCTAAGTGTAGTTCAATACTCCATTGGCTTGTTTTGAGCACTTAGGCCATTTGGTGCATGCTTGGCTTGATTTGTTGCTTGGTTTGGCACCATGTATTAGCATGATTTTCAGAGCTTATGTTGCATGCTTTTAGTCCATGAATGCCTCTTTCAAGTGTGCTTGAATGTTGCTTGCTTTGTGCCTAAGTGTTGGGTCTTAACATGTGTATGTGTGCATGTGCATTTGGTCCCTCATTATAGCATTTTGGCCCTTGTTTTAGGCCTTATTGGAGCTGCCTAAAATCATGCTTTAGACCACCTTTGCATTGGTTAGCATTGCTTCATGTTTGTTTGCATGCTTGCATAAGTTTGTTGCCATGCCATGTTGCATCCTTAGCTTGTATGCCTAGGTTGCATTGCATCTTGCATGCATGTCTTGTTCCTTGACTTAGTGATAGGAATTGGGCCTTGTTTGTTTGATTTGGTTTGCATGCATTTGAAATCAAAGTTGCATACTTGGTTCTTTGGGCCATCATGCATGGAAATGCGTGATTGGTGGTCCGAGAATCGAGGCACATGCCCCTTTGAGTCATTATCATGATAAGGGACATGGTTGGTGCATATATGCCTTGAATTGTGCTGCCATGCTTTGCCTTGCCCTCTGTTGCTGTCATTTGCAGATTCTGTAGGAACACTCTGCTGACCGGCAGTTTAAGGTGCCGACCGGTAACAATTCCTCTGCCGACAGCTTCATTTTGTGCCGGTGGCCATACACCACTGCCGGTGGTAATTCCACTCAGCCGGTGGTATTCCCCAGTGTCCAGGGATGCAGTCCTGAGGTTTTGACAGCCTCCAGAGGAGCGAAGGAAGGAAAACAGAGGCAGCCTATGCATGGCGGCGCGTTCCCCGAGGCATTTTTCCTGTTTTCTTAGTTTTAATTAATTTGTTAATTAATTAGGCAATTTGTAATATTAATTAGCTTGCGTAGTTAATTAATTTGTAATATTTATTTGGTCCCTCCGAGTGAGGGCAAATCTGTAATAAGTGTGTGTGGATGGTGTGTATGTCTTCCAATCCCCACTTCTTTCTTCCCTTTTATTTACCTGCTTATGATGGTAGATTAGGGCATGTTTAATTTAGCATACCTTATGCTATGCATGTGTGCATCCATGCATTTGTATTGCATGCATTAGGCTCGGTACATCATGCTAACTGCATCTGTACTTCAATTCACAAATTGAATATGTGGTAGTTGACCGCATTTCACATGCCATGTTTAGGGTTAGCCGAGCCTGCCTAGATTGCATTTTTGCATGTGATGCATTAGCCATCTTTAACATGAACTAAGACACGCATGTTTGCTAACTAGTTTACTGTTTTGGCACGGAGTACGATGTAAGTATTTATACTTTAGCATCTCGCATGTGTGTGAATGTTAACATGACAGTATGCTTGCCATGCGGCTAAATGCTTATGTGTTAAACAGTTTGAATGCCTGTGGGTGAAGGTTGGATTGTTTGAGTTGGAAAAACTCATTGAAATCCGTGTTTTAGCCTACTTACGAGTAGCAAATTTCAAAGCATTTTCAAAACAAATGGATATGCAATGTTTCTTTCCAAATTAGGCAATCTAGTCTATACTTGTTTGCTGCGCTCATAACATAGTAATTCTAGGCTAATAATTGGAATAAGAACACATAACGTTTTCAAAATCGGATATCATGGTTAGTAGAGGCCGGTCTTCGAACCGGGCGAAAGGGGGTGCTCATAGCTGACCTTCCCCGATCGTACCCAAGCTCCCGAGCCGAGACAACTCCGGTGATGACGGACATGTGGCCTTCGGCACCGAGTCAGGGTTTCCTAAATTCCCCCATTTTAAAATATTTAGGTGGCGACTCTGTATCTGGCAAAGCAGTCCATGTTTGGCAATTCTTCCAAAAATCTGTTTTCTCAAAACAATTTGTCGGATTTGGACTCTTTGGTTCAGATTAAGAACCATGACACAAATCGAGTCCGAACTGTAGCGAGGTCCCACGCGGACTTGCTACACTTACGCCGAAGTATTGGACAAAGCCATTCTGGCCAAAGCTAACTTGAATTGATACCAGAGTTCAGGAGAGAGCCAGAGAAAGAGGCAAAGCTATGACAATCGCCGAGCACAGTTTGGTACCAAGAAGAAAGCGAGTGTTGGCAGTTCAAGTAACCCAAGGCAGGACAATGATACCAAGCCGACATGTTCGAGTTGTGGAAAGCCGCATTTTGGGGTTTGTCACCGGGCGTTTGGAGCTTGTTATGAATATGGTGAAATAGGTCATTATGTGAGAGACTGTCCTAAGGCAAAGACTGATGATAGCAAGAAACATTAGAATACCTCGGGTTCTGTACAAAAAGGTAACGTTGGGAAAGGACAGATGAGGCAGGGCAGAGTTTTTGCACTAGTACCAGGAGACACTCAGAATGTTGAGACAGTGGGGTCAGGTATACTCCCAATTTGCTCTCAAGATGCATATATATTGGTTGATTCGGGTTCTACGCATTCATTCATATCTATTAAGTTCGCTGAGAAGATTAATAGGAAACTAGAACCCCTTGATTATGTGTTATTTGTATCTACTCCATCTGGGAGAACTATGATTGTTGCATCCATTTATAGAGCATGTGTTATTGTGATTAAGAATGTTGTGCTATCGGTTGATTCGATGCCATTGGACATAACTCATTTTGATGTTATATTGGGAATGGATTGGTTAGTGGCAAATCATGCATCCATAAATTGTGTTTCTAAAAGTGTCATGTTGAAACCCCCAAACCTAGCCGAGGTTACGTTTCAGGGTAAAGGAGTAGTATCCCCACCTTACTTAATCTCATCCATGAAAGCCTATAAGTTGATCCAAAAAGGGTGTCAAGGTTATTTATGTAGTGTACTAAGTAATCTGAATGGAAGTGTTGAGTTAGCCGATGTTCCGGCTGTTAATGACTTCCCCGACGTCTTTCCTAATGATTTGCCTGGTCACCTAGTTGATAGAGGGGTAGAATTTACTGTTGACGTCATGTCGGGAACCCAACCTATCTCTAAAACATCCTCTAGAATGGCCCACGCCGAGCTTAAGGAATTGAAACTGCAACTACAAGAGTTGTTAGATAAGGGTTTTGTTAGACTGAGCACTTCACCTTAGGGAGCACCCGTATTGTTTGTTAAGAAGAAGGATGGTACACTCCATCTTTGTATTGATTACCGGGAACTAAATAAGGTAACCATTAAGAATAAGTACCCATTGCCGAGGATAGATGATTTGTTTGATCAGTTGCAAGGAGCACGAGTCTTTTCTAAAATTGACCTTAGGTCGGGTTACCATCAACTTAAGGTTAAAGCCGAGGATGTTGAGAAGACCGCTTTTCGGACGAGGTACGACCACTACGAATTTTTAGTAATGCCTTTTGGAGTGACTAATGCCCCTGCAGCATTTATGGATTTGATGAAAAGAGTCTTTAATCCATATCTAGATGAGTGTGTGGTCGTCTTCATTGATGATAGATTGATCTACTCTAAGAGTAAAGCTGAGCATGAGGATCATTTGAGACTTACCTTACAAACTTTGAAAGATTGGAAATTGTATGCTAAGTTTAACAAGTGTGAGTTTTGGCTTTCCACTATTTCATTTTTGGTCCATGTGATTGATGAGGAGGGTATTTCGGTCAATCCTAGTAAAATTGATGCCTTTGTGAATTGGCCGAGGCCGACTAATGTGTCCGAGGTTTGTAGTTTTCTGGGATTGGCAGGTTATTACAGGAAGTTTGTGAAGGATTTCTCAAGGATTGCAATTCCATTAACACAACTGACTAAGAAGGGAGCGGCTTACGAATGGACTGAGGATAGCGAATCACCCTTCTAGGAGTTGAAAACGAGGTTAGTCACAACACCAGTTCTTGTACTGCCATCAGGCAATGAAGAGTTTCATGTTTATAGCGATGCTTCGCATAAGGGTTTGGGTTGTGTATTAATGCAAGGAGGTAAGGTCATAGCATATGCATCTCGTCAGTTGAAGCCATATGAAAAGAACTATCCTACCCATGATTTAGAACTAGCGGCCGTAGTGTTCGCTTTGAAGATTTGGCGTCACCACTTGTATGGAGCTTCTTCTCAGGTTTTTACAGATCATAAGAGTTTGAAATACTTGTTCACTCAAAAAGAATTGAATATGAGGCAGAGAAGATGGCTTGAGTTGTTGAAGGATTACGACATGCAAATTCAATGTCACCCAGGTAAAGCTAACACCGTAGCCGACACTTTGAGCAGAAAGATGATTGGAAATTTGGCATGCCTAACCATGATTTCAATAGAGCCGACCATTGTTGAGGAAGTAAAAACAAGACAGATGGAGGATGAATTCTTCAAGAAGGTAGCCGATGAGATCATCACAAAGCCGAGATCAGGGTACACCATTGAAAATCAAGTGCTCAAGTTTGAAGGAAGATTGTGTGTGGCCGACGTCCCAGAGTTAAAAAGAAAAATTTTGCAGGAAGCTCATGGCTCCAAATTTGCTGTTCATCCAGGGAACACCAAGATGTATTAGGATGTGAAGCAGACGTTTTGGTGGCCGAATATGAAAGGAGAAATAGCCGAGTTCGTGTCTCAGTGTTTACATTGTCAACAAGTGAAAGTTGAACATCAAAGGCCAGCAGGACTTCTTCAAACTTTGCCGATTCCTGAGTGGAAGTGGGAACACATCTCCATGAACTTTGTGATTGGTTTTCCGAAGACACAAAAGGGTATCGATTCGATTTGGGTTATCGTGGATAGACTAACTAAGTCAGCACACTTCTTGCCTGTTAAGACCACCTTCAACACCGACCAACTTGCTTTGTTGTATATGAATGAGATTGTTAGACTTCATGGAGTGCCGATGTCAATTGTGTCAGACCGAGATCCAAAGTTTGTTTCCAGATTTTGGCAGAGTCTGCAAAGAGCTTTTGGAGCTGAGTTGAGGTTTAGCACAGCTTTTCATCCCCAGACTGATGGGCAAACAAAGAGAACAATTTAGACGCTTGAAGATATGCTTAGACTATGTGTATTGGACTTCCAAGGAAGTTGGGGAATACATTTGCCACTGGTGGAATTTACCTACAACAACAGTTATCAAGCTAGCATTGGCATGGCGCCGTATGAAGCATTGTATAGGAGAAAGTGCAGGTCGCCGATATGTTGGACAGAGGTAAGAGACAAGACTCTGCTTGGCCCCAAGTTAATTCAAGTGACAACCGAGAAGATTAAGCTCATTCAGCAAAGAGTCAAAATCGCTTAGAGTCAACAGAAGAGTTACGTCGACCAAAGAAGAAGGGAGTTAGAATTTGAAGTCGGGATCATGTATTCCTAAAGATTTTGCCGATGAAAAGAGTTACAAGATTCGGGAAGAAGGGTAAGTTAGCACCCCGTTACATCGGACCTTTTGAAGTTCTTGAAAAGGTTAACCTCGCTGCCTACAGACTTGCTTTGCCGCCAGAATTGAGCCAAGTCCATAATGTGTTTCATGTGTCGATGTTGAGAAAGTATATTCGGGACCCACTGCATGTGATCAACTATTTCGGGATTATGGTTACGAAGAGAAGTCGATACGGATTATCGATAGGCAGGTGAAACAGTTGAGAAGTAAGTCGATACCAATGGTGAAAGTTAACTGGAAGGAGCATTACGGTGAGGATGCTACTTGGGAAATGGAAGAGGAAATGAAAGCCCGACATCCAGAATTGTTTTTGGAACAAGGTAACCCAAGTTTGGGGACCAAACTTCTTTAACGGGGGTAGGATGTAACAACCCTCACTTCAACTTAGTCATACTTGCAGACATTTATGTATGATCTTGTCTTGTCATGTTGCATTTGCAAATCTTGCCTTGCTTTTCTTGAGTGTTGCTTGCATACTTTGTTCTTGCCTGGTGTGTTGCCGCGGTCATCCTTAGCCTAGTCACCTTTGAACCCATTTTTTTTACACTTAGAACTATCTTGGAACCACTTTGGTTGACCCGCATCTTCGCCCTGGCATATTGGCCGAGATGTCACTATCTAGGCCGAGGTATGCAGCACCAAGGCCGAGATGTGTATTATCTGGGCCGAGATGTTTATCCTTGCACCTAAGTGATTTTTGTTACCGGATTTGGTATGACCTAGGCCGAGGTGTGGCACATCTAGACCAAGGTGTGGCACAGCTTAGTCAAGTGTTATCCTTCCAAGCCGATGTCATTGTTACCTTCTTTGCCGAAGCTTTGTCCTTAGCCGAGATCATTACTGCTGGAGTGCTCTTACCGTCTAAGCTTGTTGAACACACTTTGTCATAGTCTTGTCTTGTCTGTCAGTCACCTTTTTGAGTAGAGCCAATCGGCCGATGCCACTTGTCCCAGCAGAGGGTTAAGTCAGTGAGTTGTTGTGAAAACATGTCATTTTGTATCAAATCTTGTCTTTTAGAGAGAGAGGCTCTAGGAAGAAAAGGGGAAGTTTTAAGTGAGAGAGGGAGTGGACTTCCAAGCGTGATCGTTGGAGCTTGAACCATTAGATTCGAGTTTTGAGGTTAGAATCTTAATCTACTCTTGTTGCTCTTGTTGATCATCTAGCTACATTGTACGATCGAACTTGTTCTGCATGCCATGCGTTTATGTAAAGTTGGTTTTAGAAAAAGAAGATAGTGTTCATGTGTTCTTGAAGAAAAGTCTTGTTTTGATCCGAAAATTTGTATCAAGAACCATGTTTTTGTGTTTGTTTTCTTAAGATCCTCAAGTATGGGCACCCAGGTCCATGTTTTCAAACTCATAACATGAGATCTCAGATTTTTGTAATAATAAGCCATGATTTAAGCATGCATGTTCTTCATCTTCTTCATCTTCTTCATCTTCCTGTTCGTCATGTTCTTCAAAGGGAAACCCAGATTTTCCCGACTTTGCTTTTGAATGTGGCCGTCGGGACCACACCTCGGCAAGAAGGTGTGGGACCTCGGTCAAGACTTGGTTAGTGCCCAGCCTGTTTTCCAAGTTGGGAAACAGTGTTTTGTTTGGATTCGACTTGGTTTTTGGACAAGGATGCCGAGATCATTACATTCATGTTAAGCTTTTTTTGGGAATGCATCTCATATCCATCTTTGAGCATCTCTTCTTGTCTACTTGAAGTTCCTTCAACAGTATTTTTCCATGTGATTGTAGGTCTTTGATCTTTGCCTTGAGCCTACACCCGAAGAACTAAGTGAGTGGTATTTTTAATAAAGCTATGTTATAATGTTTTAATAAGCTTTGCTTTGCCTTGTTTTGAAAAGTATTTGGTCAAGTATGAATGATTATCCCTATCTTGTGTATCAAGTATTAGCTTTGTTTTGGATGACATTCCTGGAAAATCCCTTGTGCGACTCTAAACTTTCGCATTACAAGTCCTTTTTGTGTTAGAGGACTTTAAGCCTTTGTAACATAGGTCCTTTGTGCTAGAGGACTCTAAACTTTTGTAGCACTCTTGTTCAAGATATCTCCCTTGCCACCGATGACCTTGTGCGGGTGGGTCTGTCTAATCGATTCCAGGTCGATTATTCCCTTGTTTTGCCACTGATGGTTTACCGCGTGGGTTTGTTTGTCCGGGATGTCATCATTTTGTAATATGTTGATGCTAGTAAGCATCCTTCGGGGCTTCGAAGATTTGTTAGATGAACGTGGTTCATCCCTTGATTTGTAAAGTTTGATATGTTTTGTTTTGAAAGACTTCGGCTATTATTCATCCAAACCTTTATTACTTGTACCATTCACTGAGTATCCAAGCTCACCCTCTCTATATATATGTAGGTGATGAGCAGGACAGCGGCGACGCCTAGATGTGTTTTAGAAGCTTGTTTTGGATTCATGTTATGTCGGTTTGACTAGTTTTATGTCGGCAATCTTGAAGATTATGCTTCTCGACTTGTAATACTTGTATTTTTCATACGTCGGCTTGAGAAGCCTTTTGATCAGGATGTAACATGTATTTTGTTTATTAATCAATCGATTTTTAAAATCATATTATGTATGTCATTTCATTTGATCTATGCACAGCTTTTATGGACCTCTTGCATTTGAACTTACTGCTTCCGCATTTGTAAGCCCCTTATTTATACCCTGCGTGTGTGTGAATCCTCGTAAGAGGCCTTGGTAATCTCGGATTACCGGCCATCATGGAACCCTCCTACTAGGGGTGGTTTGGGGTCATGATAGTTTCCCTCTAGGCAAAGGTAACAAGGCATGGTTCAAAAACTAGGCAAAGAGGAGAAAGTGAAGAGGTTCCGAGACAAGGCGCTCGGCCGAAGGCTCCGAAAACTAGAAACTAGCCTACAAGAGGGAAAAGTAGTCCACGACTACGAAAAGTAGCCTACAGGCCTCTCTCTCCCCCTGGGCAAGATCAACAAGGCATGGTCCACAAACCAAACCAAAACACAAAGAGTTCAGAGGCCCGGAGGCAAGGCACTTAGCCGAAAACTCCGAAAACTCGAAACGAGCACAAACATGCTCGATCATCGAGCGCTCAATCGATGATGTCTAAGTCTTAAGGTCGGTCAAAAATGGGGTGTCTACACTCCTCAAAGTCTTGGGATCATCCCCTCTGTAATGCTCCTCAAACCAAGTATACCTGACCATACCTGATCGGAGTCTCGGTGGACGCACCCCTAAGTAGCGTGTCCCATGGGACCACCCACTCTCCCATGTCGGGATCAAGTGGAATTGGATCACTCTTTACACCCAGGCCAGTGATCATGATGAAGTCGAAGGGAATCATCGTCATCCCCCCTGTCGAGGAGAAGTGGAAAGAGTTGGTGGTGTCCCACCACCTCTCCACAAGAGCCCCTAGGAAAGGGCGACTCGCTGTGACTCGTGTCAAGCTGGAGCAGAATAAACTGAAGCCGGTCCCATCAATGATCGCGTGGACCCTCGTAGGAAGCTCATCATACCAATCCCGAGCCGTCGTCGCACCGTAGCCCTAGAAAGAGCGAGATCCGTCCTGTGGCATGTGATGTAATCAGATCAAGCGACAAAAGTACAGTTGAATACAGATCAGTGATGTATTGAAAGTACAGTTGCATGCAGAGCAGTGATGTGTGAAGTACAGTTGTATACAAAGCAGAGATGTGAGAAGTACAGTTGAATGCGAAGCAATAATGTATGAAATACAGTCAGATCAAGGCATGTGATGCAATCAGATCAGAAAAGTGCAAGAAATGCAAATAGTTGAAAGTTGTACTGCAGAAAAGCAGAGTTTCTACCTCCACAGCAATGGCTGATAAGTGAGACGCAGGCTCTCTCAGTAGGAGGTCGTCTGGCATGTCCTCATCAAAATCAGTGAAGGCGTGGATGCCTCCCTCAACTGGTACTATATTGGTCTCAGGGTGATAGCTTGCCATGTCAAAAGGCCAGATACTAGGTGGTAAAAGCTGAGGCTCGACCCTCGACTCGGCCGCAAAGTCCGTTGCTAACTCTATTGGAGGAAGTGTGGGGAGGCCCCTGTCATGAGGGACATCTTCAGCCATCTGAAATAGATGTAAAATGAGCAAAAAAAAGGAGAAAATGGTGAACTTTGAATAAAGTAAACCCTAGGAGAGAGAAAATACAAAGAAAGTTGAAAATTTGGGAGAAATGTACTAACCTTGGGGGAAACTCGAGGGAAATCAACCTTGAATAGTGGTAATGGCGAAAGGAGCATCGGAATCAAATTCTAATCGGTTCAAATCGAAGAGAAGTAAAGGGTTTTTGCGAATAAGGTTTGTTTAGGGTGTTGGGAAACACGTAGAATGTGCGGATCTAGAGAGAAGACACACCTAAAGAGCAAGAGGAGGATATTTTGTGCAAGGGTTTATGATGAATTGAAGTCATTTTGCCTCTACTTAAAGAGCCACGAGTCAAAAGACTTAAATGGCCAAATCTGCCATCAGTGGCTGGCACCACCTCATCGGTGGCCGGCATCCTTTATTGATGGCTGGCAGTTGCCACTGATGCCCGGTTGGGGGCTGGCGGCATCCCTTGATGGCCGGTAGGCCTTCACCAACTTCCCCTGCCTCTTTTATCTTGATATGTGTCCTTGGGTTCCAAGAAATGCAAGGTATGTGCAAAATTTGATTCAAAGTGCCTCCACGGAAGCTCGGAATGGCGTTCATGATGCGCAATGGCCATCACTTATCAAACACATGTGAAGTGTATCCTTTTTAACATGTTGTAACTCTCCGATAGGTAAATCAGAAGCTACCGTTGAGTGACCTCTTTTATACACGCTTTGGTTCCTGCGTAGGGTATACATTGTTTTGTTGTTACATTGAATGCACGTTTATACATTGCTTTGTTGTTACATTGAATGCACGTTTTGAATCCTTGCATTGTTATGCACCTTTTTACTTGCATTGCTTTGCATGTTCCACTTGCATTGTTATGCACTTCTTCACTTGCATTGTTATGCGTCTTTCACCATGTATATGTACGCGTTTATCTTGTCTTGAAATGGTATCTTGATGTAACGTTGAACATGTGTTTCTACTATATTGTACCTGTCAAAGTTCTCTTTTGTGCAAGCACGATATTGTATGTACAGTTCATTTGAAGCTAGTGTAACCAGACGATATTGTATGTACAGTTCATTTGAATCTGGTGCAACCAGACGATATTGTATGTATGGTTCATTTGAAGCTGGTGTAACCAAACGATATTGTATGTACGGTTTATTTGAAGCTGGTGCAACCAGAAGATATTGTATGTATGGTTCATTCAGAGAAGTTCCGGTTAAGATTGATTATGTCTCGGTAAGAGATTGCTCATGTTCACTTAGTGTATCTATCACACTTTGTTCATTTAGTGTATCTATCACACTCTCTTCACTTAGTGTATCTATCACACTTTGTTCACTTTTGTGTATCTATCACACATTCGCTTTGTGTATCTATCACACAGGCTCACTTAGTGTATTTATCACACGTTCGCCTTGTGTATCTATCACACATGCTCATTTTTGTGTATCTATCACACATGCTCACTTTGTGTATCTATCACACGTTCGCTTTGTGTATCTATCACACATGCTCACTTCGTGTATCTATCACACGTTCGCTAAGATTGCATAGTTTTCTTACACCCTTTCTGCATGAGATGTAGTTTGGTTTGTGTTAACTTGCTTATGTTCGAGTTTGCTGTAGCATTTATTTGCATAACATTTGCATCTAGATGTTTCATTATAGCCCTCTTTGCATAATCGTAAGTTAGGATCTACATCGTGCATGTCATTTGCATTTTGCCCCAGCCTGTAAGTTCATCTCTGTATGGTTATATTGAATGTTTGCCCGAGTCTTTGGCCTTGCCAAAAATGGGTCGTCTCTAGGCTTTGACATTCACTCCTGTCACTTTGTGACTTCCGAGTTCTGTCAAAGAGGGGCAACTGTAGACACCCCATTTTTTACCGTCCTCAAGACTTGGTTGTGCTTGCAAGTACATCCAGCAACCAGTTTGGTTGTTCACCGAGCACTTGAACTTCGCGGTGGGATGTCACAGGTTTGAGCTTTCCAAACCCTATTTCATTTCTGCCCCATCTTTGGACCATGCTCTAGTCCCTCCCTTTTGCTTGTTTTAGTGCACTATCGGCCATGAGTTAAGCCCTGTCGGCCATTGATGAGGCCTACCGGCCATCAATGGTGCACTGCCGGCCACCTTGTTTCAACAGTTAATTTTTTTAGATATTTTGGCCAGCTGTGGCTCACTCAGCCATCCTCCATACACGTGTATGGTGGGATGGAGGCAGGTTGAAGCTTCTCAAGCAAGCTTGTGCTTGCATTGCTCTATATAAGGGGGGCTTCCTCTCCCTTGTTCAAGGTTCAGAAAATTCAGAGGCAAAAAATCTCTCTCTCTCTCTCTAGAACTCTCTCTCTCTATATATTGCTTGAAAGTAAGTGTTCTTCACACATTTTGCCTACAACCCCTTAGCCAAACCTCTTGACCTTGGAGTTGAGATTCCATAGGACTAGTTTGGGCATCCTAAAGTTGGTTCTGGCTCAGAAAAGCTGCTGGTTTTTCTGTTCTTCAAGGGTGAGGTCTATATCCTCTTCAAAGCTTTATTTTAATTGCTTGTTTGGCCATTCTTGCTTGCTCTTTTAGGCCTTACTTTCAATTATAAAAACTCTTTTTTTTAAGTGATTGAAATGTTTGTTTGAGGCTTTGTTTGAGTTAGGGGTGGCCTACCCCCTTTGGTGGCTTGTTTTGCTTTGATTTGTATCATCTCTTAAGGCCTTTGAGATCATCTTTGTTTGGCCTTTTAGCCACTGAAATCCAGTGGATTTTTAGTGGTAGAAATGTGGTTTTGAGGTCCAAAATGAAAGGGGTCGGTCCCCTCTCCTCTTGTCTTGTTTGCTTGCCTTGTTGGCCTAATGATTGAGCATGTTTTTCTAGCATGTGTTGGCTTGTTCTCAGCTTATCTTTGGCCTTATTTTAGCATGGCATAACACTGTTTTAGCCTTGTGAGCTCAATACTTTGATCTATCATGCTAGCCTATTTTGGTTCTATCTCAGCATGTTTTTGGTGTTATTTTGGCATGTTGTAACTCTGATTTTGGTTGGTAGAGCCACCTCTTGCATGCTTCTTACAGTTGTAGTGGAAACCTTGCTCAATAGCCTAGTATACTTGGTGTTTTGGCCCATTATTCTAGCATGTTTTGGCTCCACTCCAGCAAGTTTGTACTCATGTTTTAACATGTTTTAGCTCTGTTTTGAGGCTTCTTGGTCGTATAATGCTTGTTATGCATGTTTGTAGTGCAATAGCCATGAATAGCTTTGAGTTTTGAGGTATCTTGCATGCTTGGCTTGAGGTATTTGCATGTTTTGGCATCATTTGACATGTTATTTCAGAGCATATAGTGTTGCCGCCCTTCCATGTTTTTCACTCTTTAGGTGCTCTTGAGAGTGGTACCTTTATGTCTTGTTTGTGAGTCATTGCATGAGCATCATTCTCTTGCCATTCATGTTATCATTTCAGATCATTTTGGCCATTGTTTTGGCATACATGAGGTCTATTTGGTGTTGGTTTAGTCCATTGAGCATTGTGTTGCATGGTCCTAGTGTTGTATCCTTCACTAGTGTTCAATGCTTAAGTGTTCTAGTATGTTGTGCATAAAGTGTTTTCATGTTAGAGTCTTGCATTTCATGCCAAGATTAGCATGTTGTTTCTATGTCATGTTGCTTGCTTTGCATTGTGTTCAATCGGATGTTGTGTTGAACACAAGGTGCATTAGTTCATTTCATACTTGAAGTGATGAAGTGAGCCAATCACCCTTGGTCTCCATTGCCTTTGATTTCTCATGATAAGGAGATGGTCTAAGTGTCTTGTTTGTCATGCATTTATTGAGTTTGTATGAATTGGATCTTCGGCTATCACCCATTGCGATGCTTGATTGACAGTCTTGGATCCAATTATGCCTTTCCCTTGATGTTTTGAGATGATATGGAAGGGCATAGTACATACATGTTCTAGGGAGACCCACAATTTTCTCTATTTTGTGCTTTATTGCAGCTTGTTGTCACAGCACACCAGTGGCTGGCACCCTCTCACTGATGGCCGGCACCCTTTCATCTGTGGCCGGCAGTGTTCATCCTTGGCCGGCAGGGGGGTCGGCAGTCACCATTCATGGCTGGCAGGCCACTGGTGCACTCCCCAGCACTATTTTGGTAAGTTTCAGCAACAAGAACTGGAAGACACCTTGCAAACAAAGCCTCTAAAGAGCATCCGGAGAGCTTTTCGGGGCGAGAAACCGAGTGTATGCATGTTCATTTTCCAAACAGAGCTGTGGCAGCATATTTTAAAGCTTTGTTTGTTAAGTTTAATTGGCTTTGTAACTTAATTGATTTGTTTAATTAGTTAAAGTTTTGTAATAATTAATTAGCTTAGCATAGTTAATTAGTCGGTTTGTAATAATTAGTTTAATTAGCGTAGCTAGTTAGCTAAATTCATATGGACTCTCCATCGAGAGAGCACAATTTTGTAATAAGGGTGCGTGTGTGTGTGCATGTCTTCCAACCTTATTTCTTTCTCCCTTTTACTTATCAACTTTCGATGGTCAGTTTTAGGGCATGTTTCAATTAGCATACTTATGCTATGCATGCATGCATCATTCATTCGTATTGCATGCACCTGGCTCGACGCATCATTCAAACCGCATTGTATTTCAATTCCTATTTGAATACATGTTATCAAATCGTCGCATTCATATGCCATCTTAGATAGCCGAGCCTACTTAGTCGCATTATTGCATGTGTTGCATTAGGCATTGTTGACATAGCTAGGATCATGCATTGATTTCTGACACAGCTTCTGTTTTGGCTCGGAGTACACTGTGAGTGTTTATGCTTTAGCATCCTTGCATGTGTGTAAGTCACTGCCATGATAGCATGCTTGCCATGAGGCTAACTGCTTAAGTGTTTAACTGCATGAATGCCTGTGGATGAAGGCTTCATTACTTGAATTGGAACAATTCATCAAAATGAGAGTTTTAAGCCCATTTGAGGGTGGCAAATCATGTTTTCTAAGCCCACTTGAGGGTGACAAATCCGCGTCTTAGCCTACTTGAGGGTATCAACTTCAAACTATTTTTGAAAAACAAACATGAGATGTTTTGTTCAAATTCTTGCGATTGAGTCTATACTTGTGTGCTGTGCGCATCACATAGTAAGTTAGCTAATAAACTGGAATAAGAACACATGTGTTTTCAAAAACAACATATCATGTTTAGTAGAGGCCGATCTTTGATCGGGCGAGCGGGGGTGCTCATTTCATGACCTTCCCCCCTCGTACCCAAGTTCCTGAGCTGAAGCAACTTTGGTGATGACAGACATGTGGCCTTAGGCATGAGTCAGGGTTTCCTAAATTTCCCAAAACAAATATTTAGGTGGCGACTCTAAAATCTGGTAAAGCAGTCCATGTTTGGTGCGTTTTGATTAAAATCGATTTTCCAAAAGAATTTTCCGGATTTGGAATCTTTGGTGATTTATCAATCTTACATTGTACTTTGTGAGATTAGATTCAGAACTGTGACAGGAGTCCGAACTATAGTAGCTAGAACCTAATCTGTGCCTTCTCTGAAAAGGGTGGAGCGCGGAGCGAGCTCGGGGTGGTCTACAGTCACCTTTTTAATGAAGACACAAGGTTTGAAATCACAAGATCAAGACCAAAATGTAGAGAGAGAGAGTGTATTTTAGAGAGAAAAGGTCTCAATCTAGGGTTTTGGAAAGTTTGAGAGAGAGAGAAAGGAAAGAAAAGTGATTTAAAATGTCATTTTCGCGATCTGATATATGTACAGTCCACTCGAGTGGAGAGTTTAACGCTCGAGCATCAGACACATAAATTCGACCCGCTTGAGCGCAATAAAGGCCGCTTGAGTGCCAAGACACAACAGCAAGGCACTACCCACTCGTCTAGTATTTTATAGATTTCAAGTAGCCGCTCGAGCGCCAGAGGGGCTGCTCGAGCTCAGACCCGCTCAAGGTACATACTGTGACCCTCTGGCGGTAACAATCGATAACAGCCCGGTATGACGATAACCAGTCCATACCCAAAATAACATCAAATCTCGACATGGGCATAACTACAGAAGGAAATGGAAACCAACGATCTGTTACCTCTATATCACAACCTCTACACCCTTGTTTCAAAATCAACTAACCCCCAACAGGTGATACAACACAAATAGGAGATGCTAACTGCGCCAACTCCAAACCCAAAACAGATGCAAATGTAGCAGATACAAAGGAATGAGATGCACCCGTATCAATCAACACACAAGCAACCGAGTTGCAAAACAGAAAGGTACCTCTCACAACAGATGGAGCCGGTACTAGGTCCTGCGCGGTGACCGCATACACGCGCCCTGTAGGCCCCTGATCAACTTGCTCACCTCTAGGAGCAAAAGACTGCTGCACAGACTGGGACGTTGAAGCCCCCTGATTCGCCCTCGAGGCCTGAACTAACTGAGCTGGCTGAAAACTCTGCCTCTGCCCAGACGCACCAGATGTACTTCTCAACTGCAGGCAAAACCTCTTCAGGTGCCCTGCCTGACCACACTGATAACAAGACAGTGGCTGACCCCTGCCCTGACTCTGGCTCTGCAGTCTAGCTGAAGATGAAGCAACTCTCTGACCTCTTCCCCTCTGTGGGCAAGCTGGAGACTTGTGGCCCAACTGGCCACATTTAAAACAAGTCACGTCTCCCTGACTACATCTCCCAGAGCCAGCCCTCGGCACTGGAAAGGTCGATCTAGCAAAACCACCCTGAGATTGTTGAGTATTAGGACCCTCTGTCTCCTGCCATCACCCTGACCATCCTGACTCCTCTTGGAGCCTTTCTGCCCCTCCTCCTCCTGCATCATGATCTCCATATGGGCTGCAGCATCAACCAGACGCCCATAGCCTCGAGTCATAGACCCGTTAATTCTCATCTTGAGGCTGCGCCTCAACTTCTTCTCAAACTCGATACAACGGCGTTCCTCGGATGCCACAAGTTCAGGTGCAAACCTGGACAGACTAATAAATGTAGCCTCAAACTCGGCCACTGAAGAACTCAGCTGCAAAAGCTGGCAGAATTGTTCTCTCAGCTGCTTCCTGACAGCGGGAGATAAGAACTTCATCTGGAAAGCATTCACAAAAGCCTCCCAAGTGCCATCAATACGACGCTTCACGAATTTCCACCACTGACCCGCATACCCCTTAAGCTGGAAAGACGCCAAGGTCATTTTCAAGGCCCCGTCTTCAATGCCTAGCATCTCAAACGTCTTTACCATTTGTTCCAACCACTCATCCGCCTTAAGTAGCTCCTTCGGATCCCCAACAAACTCGTCCGGATTAGACCGGAAGAACTCCCTCTTCAGAAAGGAAGGCCCTGCATCCACAACCTGGGCCTGAACTGGATTCTTAACTCTGAGAATGCCCATAGATTCCCTCAAAGCATCGGCTATCCCACGGGCTAAAGCGCCCATAGCCTGCTGACCTGCTTGCTCAGCCACATTGGCCTGGCTGAGTCCCCCCTGCATCGCCGGAATCTCCTCCGGTACAGGCACTTCCTACCTCCTAGGCCTACCATGCCTACCACCTCGTCCTCGTCCTCGTCCTGACATCCTAATAAAGGTAACGAAGACGTTAGCACATTCACAAATATGCCGAAGCTATAACACTCGCGTCCTAATACATGGACAATTGTAATTCATTCCACGTAAGCACATAAACACATAAGCACTTACGAATTTCATTTCCGGATAATGATAGTCCCGAGGCGTTACTAGAGTTCCGGTTAGAAACAGCATTGATCAAGTGCTTTTCCAACAAGATTCACAGAAACCCAAGGATCCAATCAACATCCTAGAAACTAAATCCCATACCCATATAGTCACATAAGCATGTTATCAACTAAACACATACTGTCATCCATAAGTCTCTAACAAACGAGACGAACCCATTGGGATACTAATCACTTCCCACGTACCCAAAGTATTCGAAGCCGGTACGTCCTCAAAATAAACCCAACAATCATACATTCTAAACATGCTCAGACATAAGAGAATAAAGCATAATTATATTTCATCAGAGTATTTCTTACAAATGTATTACACGTTAACAACAAACACAAATGCTCTATGGACTTACAACTTTCCAAATCAACGCTTGGTTACAAAAAGAAGAGTTCTAACTCTATACAAAATAAGCCCTAGGCTTGATTTACATGTAATACAAATAATGTAATCACAAAAGATGACCCAGCCACTAAGTGTAGACACCCCATTTTTGACCGTCCTCAAGACTTGGACGTCACCATTGGAACACTTGGTGATTGCCCTTGTTTGTGTTCGTCTTGAGTTGCCGGAGGTCTCGGTTGCGCGCCTTGCCTCAAGATCTCTCGACTCGACCGTGTTGTGTCTGGTTTTGCACCAAACACTTAGGTTTTGCACCAAACACTTAGGTTTTGCCTTGGAGGGGTAGGGAATGCCTTGTGAGGCATCCCCATGCATCACCGGCCATGGCTTAAGGCCACCGGCCAGTGCTTTTATGCCATCGGCAATGTATATTGCCGGTCGGCACTCTTTGTTGCCGGTCGGCCATTTATTTTTGCCAAAACGGCAATTTTGAATGGCCGATCACTGTTCATCTACTTTTGGTAGATATTTTGTGCCAGCTGTGATAGTTGGCACCCACCTTTTCTCCCCTCCATACACATGTATGGAGGGATCTCTCTCTTGACAAGCTTATTTGAGAAGCTTTACAAGAGAGAGCTCTATAAGAGAGAGTCTCCTCTCTTGGATTTAGGGTTAGACAACATTTTTAGAGAGCTCTGGTTTTAGGTTAGGATTTATATATCTATCCTATATCTCTCCCTCTCTTTCTTGAGCTTAGTGTGTGTGTTTTGTCTTACTTTTGCTCACAAGCACCCACCATCACACCATCCCTTGGAGCTGAGGCCTCTTGAGGGCTGTTTTGGAGGTTTTGAAGTTGGTTTCAACCTAAAGAAGCTGCTGGAGCTCCATTGTTGAAGAGAGTCTTCAAGGGTAAGAAGCTTGCTCCTTTTTACCCCTTTCTTGCATTGTATTTTTGCCTACCTTACAATTGTTTTTGTGTTTAGTATATAACATAAAAAGTTCTATTTTTAGGCCCTCTAAATAGTTTGTTTAGAGTGTTTTGTGATTTGAGGTTGTTTAACCCCTTTTCAGGCTTGTAAGGCTCCTTTTTGTGCCATTTTGTGTGAGCTCCGTGACCATTGAGTTTGGGCCTCCTCACCACTGAAATCTTGAGGGATTTTAGAGGTGGGGATGCTGCCTTGAGGTCCCAAGAAGGAAAGGGCCACCCCCTCTCCTTGTTGTCCTTGAAAAGGACCATTTTTTGGCCTCTTAAGGGAGCACCATGTTTAGGTTCATGTTGACCATGCCTTAGCTGATTTTTGTGCTTATTATGTCATAATATGCCTCTGGTTTTAGTTGGTTTTGGTACACCATGCTTGCTTAGCATACATGCCTTGTAATGCCATTTTGTTGCCTTAACATGCCTTAGGTTGTAAACCATTGTTCTAGCATGTTTTAGGCTTGGCTTTGAGAAGCTTTCATGTTTATTTTGCCATGATTAAGGTCTGTTCTTAGTTGTTTGGATCAATTTTAGCATGTATTGCATAGTCCCTTTGCATTTTGGCTTGTTGGCCTCAAGTGTGTGATTGTGTGGTATGCATTACTTGCATCATTTTCAGTGGTTTAGGACCACTTGCCATGCTATTTCAGTCCTCATAACATGCTTGCATGCTTGCTTCTTGATGTTTTAAAAGCTTGCGTTGAATGCTCCATGTTTTGTCTCTTTTGCATGCTTCCATTTTTAGGATACTTGGATGCCATCTAGGTGTTCCCTTAACATTGTTTAGGTCTGCCTTGAATATGTTTTAAGTCTTCTTGGCCTTGTGGGGCTTGGTTGGCTTGGCCATGGTTTAAGTCTCCTTGCCTTGCCTCAAGTATTTGGACCAATTGCATGTTTTGTTTGTCTCGTTTGCTTGGTTTAGCACCATCATTAACCTGATTTTCAAAGCTCGTGTGCATGCCATATGTCCATGTTTGCATCCACTTAAGTGTGCTTGAGAATTGCTCTTTAATGCTTGAAGTGTTGGAGATCATTTGCATGCATGTTTGTATGCCATTAGTCCTTCATTTTTGGGCACTTTGGCCGCTATTTTAGGTTAGTTTGAGGGCTGCCTAAATTAGTCTAAGTCGATTCTTGCATGATGTGACATGCTTACCTTGTGTGTTGATTGCATGCTTGGCCTATCACGTGTTGTGGCATGTCTAAGTGACTTTGCATTTGGCATGCATTTCTCTTAGTTGGAATTACCTAACATAGTATGCAAGCTTGAGTAACTAGCATAGTTGTCACATGCCTTGTATGCTTGTTTGCATTACCATGTTGCATGCCTAGTTAACATGCTTAGGTTGCATTGCATGCATGCTTTGCCTCTTGATTATCCATGATTGAGGTTGAGCTCCTCACTTGTTTGTTGGTTTGCATTGCATTTGAAATCAACATGCATAAATTGGTCTCTTGGGCCATCACGCATTGAAATGTGCGATCGATGGTCTGAAAACCAAGGACCATGTCCCTTTGAGTCATAAACATGATAAGGAATATGGTTGGTGCATACATTGCTTGAATTGCATTGCCATGCAAAGCCCTGTCCTCTGCTGCTGTCAAACAGATTCTGCAGGAACTTTTTGCCGATCGACTGCGCAGAGTGCCGACCGGCAATCCATCTGTGGCCGATGGATTCATTTTTGGCCAATCGACACCAAATCACAGCCGATGATGATTCCCTCCAGCCGGTGGTGTCTCCCAATGTCCAGGGAAGCAATTCTGAGAATTTGGTAGTCTTCAGAGAAGCAGAGCAGGGAAAACAAAGGCAGCTTGCGCATGGCAGTGGACTTCCGAGCAAGACCCGAGCACGCGTACATTTAGCCCTCTTCCCGAGGCCCTTTTTTTTGCTTTCTTAATTTAATTAATTTAGTTGGTCTGTAATAATTAATTAGCTAGGATAGTTAATTCATTATTTGAATTGTATTATTCTTTTGGTCCCTCCAAGCGAGGGCGAATTTGTAATAAGTGTGGGTGAGTGTGTGCATGTCTTCGAACCCCCACTTCTTTCTCCCTTTTACTTACCTGCTTTGATGGTTAGTAATAGGTCATGTTTAATTTAGCATACCTTATGCTATGCATGCATGCATCATTCATCAGTCTTGCATGCACCGGGCTCGGCGCATCATGCTAACTGCATTAGTATTTCAAATCTAACTTGAATACATGCTACTTGTGCATTTTCACATGTCATTCGTAGAATAGCCGAGCCTACTCTAGTGACATTCCGTATGCGTTGCATTAGACATTTAAACATGGACTTAGATCATGCATTGATTGCTAACGAGTTCTTTGTTTTGGCATAGAGAACGATGTAAGTATTTATGCTTTAGCATCCTTGCATGCGTGTGAGTGTTGCCACGATAGCATGATTACCATGAGGCTAGCTGCTTATGTGATATAACTGCTTGAATGCCTATGGGTGAAGGTTGGATTGTCTGAGTTGGAATGACTCATTGAAATCCGTGTTTTAGCCTACTTGCGAGTAGCAAATTCCAAAACATTTTTCCAAAACAATCAGATATGCAATGCTTATTCCCAAATTAGGCAATCTAGTCTATACTTGTTTGCTGTGCGCATAACATAGTAATTCTAGGCTAATAACTGAAATAAGAACACATAACGTTTTCAAAAACGGATATCATGGTTAGTAGAGGCCGATCTTCGGATCGGGCGAGAGGGGGTGCTCATAGTTGACCTTCCCCAATCGTACCCAAGTTCCCGAGCCGAGGCAACTTTGGTAATGACTGACACGTGGCCTTTGGCACCGAGTCAGGGTTTCCTAAATTCCCCCTTAAAAAATATTTAGGTGGCGACTCTGTATCTGGCAAAGCAGTCCATGTTTTGGCACTTCTTTTCAAAAATCTGTTTCTCAAAACGATTTGCTGGAATTGGACTCTTTGGTTCAGATTAAGAACCGTGACACAAATCGAGTCCGAACTATAGCGGGGTCCCTCGCGGACGTGTTACAGTTTCTGGCGACTCTGTTGGGGACTTTAGAGAGCTTGACTCGAACTCGTGATATCTTGTTTTGATTTCATTTATGTGTTTCTTTGCATTGTATGTGCATTGGTGCGCCTAAGACACCGTGTTTGCCATCTGCCATTCCTGAACGGTTTGCCGAAGGCTTGTCTTGTCAAGACATGACCATAAGTGTCACGACCCGAACCCGCCCCCGTGGGTTAAGGACGTAACCGGCCAGTAATCATGAGATTACCTACGGCCTCAAACTGTCCTAAACGTATTTTAACAGAGTTAATGGGGGCCAAACGGAAGCAAAATTAAAAACTTTGTCCATAGAGCCGTGCTTATATGCACATCAAACAAACCATACTTAGATACGTTAATAACTCACATCAAAAGTACAGTTTCACAAAATTCATTACAGACAGGATCGTCCAAAACGAGTCAACCTATAACAGACTATGTACAGACATGCACTAGGTCCTTGCCAACAAGACAAAACATAGGTACATAGTAAAAGGGCAAGGATGGTCTCATGCGCGAGGCACAAGGCTGACTCTCCCAAAACTCCTGTTGTTCCTAGCAGACTTCACTGGGGCTGGGTTTGGACTTCCCTTGGCTCACCTACAAATACATGAATGAGCGTGAGCGATAGCCCAGTGAATAATATCAAATATAACAGTTACAAAACAATATGTAGAACAACAAGCTCCAAACGGCCTTGGGCCCAATTCATACTTCTGTTTAACAGCAAAATATATATAACTATACGAAATGCAAGTCAAGTAACTGTAGTTCCAAACATTCTGGCCTTTGGCCCATCCGGGTTTCCATTCATGGCAAAACGGCCTTCGGCCCATTCATTCATGTCAAACGGCCTTTGGCCCATTCATTCATGTCAAACGGCCTTTGGCCCATTTATTCATGTCAAACGGCCTTTGGCCCATTCCTTCATGTCAAACGGCCTTTGGCCCATTCCTTCATGTCAAACGGCCTTTGGCCCATTCATTCATGTCAAACGGCCTTTGGCCCATTCATTCATGTCAAACGGCCTTTGGCCCATTCATTCATGTCAAACGGCCTTTGGCCCATTCATTCATGTCAAACGGCCTTTGGCCCATTCATTCATGTCAAACTTTTGTCCACAATCCCAATTAACAACTCATAATATTTATAGGGGAATAACAATTGGACATTGACAAGTTTTCAAATATTGATATTACTCACAGTGATCGGCTTGTGGATGCGCCCTGGAGCTTGACCCTACACATTTCATGAATACAAAAGGGTCACTAACAGTTCAATCCGTTCTTTAATTCACATATTCCTCTTTAGGCTTTGTTCTTATCTCATTAACTCATTTACAATGCTTAACACATGCCTAAGAGTGCTTACAAGTGAAAGAGAACGGAAAACGAATCACAGAATGCATGAACAAAATTCCAGGAAACAGGGTCCCCGCTCGAGCGTAAACTTCTCCGCTCGAGCGGACCCTTAAGGCCTGCAAAAGTACTGGTTGCATGAAAGGTGCGCTCGAGCGTGGAATAGAGCGCTCGAGCTGAAGGTCCGTCTACAAAAATCCACGCTCGAGCGTGAAGTGTCCTGCTCGAGCGGGCATCCAACTCTGCAAAAATGCTGGGAGCACGATTTTCCCGCTCGAGCAGCCATTACCCCGCTCGAGCGGACCTCAAAAATCTGGGTTTCCCAGATCGTGTTCTTGAGCTCCAAATCAGTTTTCCATCTACATTTCTTGCATGCAATGGTTCAAATTACACATTTACACATGCTAACATGCTACTAATGCAAGATTACAACATTAGGAAGCTCAATTACATGAATTATCTACATGCATGTCCCAAATTATCTCAAACCCATCATCAATATGCTCGAATTCAACATTCAAGACTTATACTCCCATGATTTGTACATCCATGTGGGAGATGCTCATCATTCTCAACTTAGATGGTACAAATGGTGACTACAATATGAGCTTTACCCAAAACTCCACATGAATCATGTGTTTCAAGCTCAAACATGCAAATTCAAAGTAATTTCTTACATGCATGAGTTCTAAGACCTCAATCTCAACAAAAATCAACTCATTACATGTTCTTGATCACAAACAACCCTTGAACTTACAAATTACAAGTAAGAGTTCATGAAATCACTTACCTAAGAGCTTCAACACTCAAGCTCTAGCCAAATCTTGAGCTAGATCTTCAAATTCCCAAGTCTTGAGCCCAAATTACACAAATCTCTCCCTTTTTCTCTCCATGGCCGGCCTCTCTCTCTCCCTCTCAATTGTCTAACTCAGATTTTGAGTTTTAAGAGAGCTAAAGGGGAGTGCAATGCAAATATAAAACAAGCCCCACTAACAAATATTTTAATATAAAATAATGGGGTACTTAATTTATCAATTTAATCAGTTTAAATTGACCAGAATCAAATTTCAATTAAATTTCACCGTAGGCCCTAAAAATTATGCCAACCACAATGGCGTAGTCAATTTCGGGTTCCGTGGCCGATAAGGCCCTCAATTAAATTTCCAAAACAGACTACTCAAACAGATATTCCTACGATGAACAGATAAAATTTCAAACCACATATTTTCACATAGTGGAACACAAAATCATATCAAAATACATAATCACATCATGTTAAGGACCAATTAACATACTACGGAACAGGGGTGTCACAGTCTTCCCCCCTTTAGGAAGTTTGGTCCTCCAAACTTAACTTACCTTCGTCGGGAAACAAATGTGGATAGCGTAGACGCATTTCCTCCTCTTTTTCCCATGTAGCATCTGTCCCATAGTGTTCCTTCCATTCCACTTTCACCATTGGAATGGATTTGTTTCTCAATTCTTTCACTTGTCGGTCAACAATTCTTTCCGGCCATTCAGCATATTCCATATTTTCATCAATAGCAATCCGGTGATAATCAATCACATGCAACGGGTCTCGGAGGTAACCCCTCAACATTGACACATGAAACACATTGTGGATTTGCTCAAATCCCGGTGGCAAAGCAACTCTGTAAGCAACTGGACCAAGTTTCTCCAAAATTTGAAACGGCCCAATATAACGGGGCGTCAACTTGCCCTTTTTCCCAAACCTGACTTGGCCTTTCATTGGAGAAACACGGATGAACACATGGTCGCCGACCTCATACTCAAGAGGTCTTCTCCGGACATCTGCATAACTCTTCTGTCGGTCTTGAGCTGTTTTGAGCCTTTGCCGAATAGTTTTGATCTTTTCAGAGGTGTCTTGTACAATTTCAGGCCCGAGCAAAGCTCTGTCCCCGACCTCTGTCCAACAAATAGGTGATCTACACCTCCTACCATACAAAGCCTCGTATGGTGCCATACCGATGCTGGAGTGGAAGCTATTATTATAGGCAAATTCTGCAAGTGGCAGGTAATCTTCCCAACTCCCCTGAAAATCCAAAGCACACATGCGAAGCATATCTTCCAAAGTTTGTATTGTTCATTCTGACTGCCCATCTGTCTGTGGGTGGAATGCAGTACTGAACCTTAGTTCTGTTCCCATAGCTTCCTGCAAACTCTTCCACAATCTAGATACAAACTTCGGATCTCTATCCGACACAATGGTTACTGGAACTCCATGTAAGCGGACAATTTCATCAACATAAATAGTAGCCAACCTGTAAGCAGTAAATGTAGTTTTGACAGGCAGAAAATGTGCAGATTTAGTCAGTCTATCAACTACAACCCAAACAGAATCCATACCGCGGGAAGTCCGAGGTAGGCCAACAACGAAATCCATAGTCACATGTTCCCACTTCCACTCAGGAATGGGGAGAGGTTGAAGTAGACCGCCTGGTTTCTGATGTTCAGCCTTAACTTGCTGACACTGAAGGCACTTGGACACATGTTCTGCAATCTCTTTCTTCATTTTAGGCCACCAATAGGTTTGTTTCAAATCCCGATACATTTTATTGTTACCCGGATGCATAGCAAATACGGATCTGTGGGCTTCATCTAAGACCCTCTTCTTTAGCTCCGGAATAACTGGAACACATATTCGGTTTCGAAATTTCAACATTCCATTCTCGATACTGAACTCTGCTTTTGGGCTGACTTCAAATTCATCAATTACCTTTCTGAGGAACTCATCCTCTTTCTGTTTTTGCTTGATTTCATCAACAATTGCCGGCTCGGCTGTAATAGCGGCTATCAATCCGCCCTGTTCACACACTACCACTTCAATTTCAGACTTTTCAAAGTCTTGCAAAATCTCCCTTTGTTCAGTAAGCAAACAAGCCATACTCCCTGTTGATTTCCTGCTCAAGGCATCAGCCACTGTACTAGCTTTTCTGGGGTGATACTGAATTTCTAGGTCGTAATCTTTTATCAATTCCAGCCATCTTCTCTGACGCATATTCAACTCTTTCTGCGTGAAGAAGTATTTTAGGCTTTTATGATCTGTGTAGACTTCACACTTTGGCCCATACAAATAATGCCGCCAGATTTTCAAAGCAAAAACAACTGCGGCCAATTCTAGGTCATGTGTTGGATAATTCTTCTCATGTGGCCTCAACTGTCGGGAGGCGTAAGCAATAACCTTTCCGTTCTGCATTAACACACAACCCAAACCCTTATAAGATGCGTCACTGAAAATCACAAAATTTTCCGTACCTGAAGGTAGTGTCAAAATTGGTGCAGTGGTCAATCTTGTCTTCAATTCATGAAAGGCTGATTCTCTTTCACTATTCCACTCAAATGGTTGTCCTTTACGTGTCAATTGGGTAAGAGGCACAGCTAATTTCGAAAAGTCCTTTACAAACTTTCTGTAGTACCCAGCTAAGCCCATGAAACTGCGAACTTCTGTCACATTAGTTGGTGTAGGCCAATTCACAATTGCTTCTATTTTCTGCGGGTCCACTGAAATTCCTTCCTTGTTGACCACGTGCCCTAAGAAAATAACTTCATCTAACCAAAACTCACATTTCTTTAACTTAGCAAATAGTTTTCTTTCCCGAAGTATTTGTAAAACAGTCCTCAAATGATGTTCGTGTTCAAGTCTATCTTTAGAGTATATTAAAATATCATCGATGAAGACAACAACAAACTCATCAAGGTAGGTTTTAAAAATTCTATTCATTAAGTCCATAAATGCTGCCGGAGCATTAGTCACTCCAAATGGCATAACAAGAAACTCAAAATGACCATACCTCGTTCTGAATGCGGTTTTCTCAACATCTTCTGCCTTAACCTTCAGCTGATGATACCCGGATCTCAAATCAATCTTAGAAAACACCTGTGATCCCTGCAACTGGACAAATAAGTCATCAATACGGGGTAAGGGATATTTATTCTTTATCGTTACCTTGTTCAATTCCCGGTAATCAATACATAGGCGTAAGGTACCATCCTTTTTCTTTACAAATAACACTGGTGCGCCCCAAGGCGAAGTACTGGGCCGGATAAACCCTTTATCAAGAAGGTCTTGCAACTGTTCTTTTAATTCTTTCATTTCGGCTGTAGCCATCCTGTAGGGAGTTTTAGAAATAGGTTGGGTGCCTGGCACAGTTTCAATAGTAAACTCTATCTCCCTGTCTACCAATTCCCCTGGTAATTCATTTGGAAACACATCTGGGAATTCTCTAACGATGGGAATATCATTCAATTCAACATTCACGGATTGTTCAGTCAATACATAACACAAATAACCCTGGCATCCCTTCCTGATCAATTTACATGCTTTCATTGCAGATATCAAATATGGTGGAGGTACTACCCCATTTCCCACAAACACAATTTCTTTCTGTTCTGGTGGTTTAAATACAACCCTCTTTGTCACACAATCTATAATGGCACAATATTTGGTCAACCAATCCATGCCCAAAATTACATCAAAGTGTCTAAAGTTTAAGGGCAACAAATCTACATACAGGGTAGCATCCTCAATATGCATGTCACAAAACCGATATATATAGTCACATAACACAGATTCCCCCGATGGAGCAGACACACATAACAAATATGGCAACAATTCTAGGGGTCTTTTCAGTCTAGATGCAAATGTATATGTCACAAATGAATGCGTTGATCCAGAATCAATTAACACAAAAGCATCCTGATTACATATCGAGATAGTACCTGAGACAACGGCATTGGCATTCCGTGTATCACCCGGAACGAGTGCAAAGACTCTCCCTTGTCTCACTGTATCCCCAGTAGTAGCAGATCTCAAAGTGTTTCCCGGCTTCGGGATCGATGCAGTGGAGCTAGCAGCTATCTTCCCACTATTCTGATTACAATCTCGGGCTATATGCCCTTGTTTCCCACACTTAAAACAGGCTCCCGATGCACGGTAACAAACTCCACGGTGCCTTTTGCTACAAGTGTTGCACATGGGAGTCGTGTCTCGGGAAGAACTTGAGGTAGTTGAGGAGCCCGTGTTTTGCTTTTTCAGAAATTTCTTCTTCGAAAAGAAGCCTTGTCTTTTGTTGCCTCTCCATTCGGTTGTTGGCTTAGCTTGTCTAGCTATATTAGCCTCTGATATGATGGCCCGGTCAAGCACTCCAATGTAGGTCTCCAATTTCAGGACATTCACCCGCTCTAGGATGTCACTTCGGAGCCCACCTTCAAAATGCCTTGCCTTCTTATAATCAGTGTCAATTACGTGTGGTGCAAACCTGGCCAACTCAGTAAATTTGGCCTCATACTCAGCTACAGTCATACTGTCTTGTTTGAGTTCCATGAACTCTGCCACTTTCCTGTCCCGGACACACTGCGGGAAGTACTTGTCATAGAAGATTTCCAAAAATTTCGCCCAATCAACATCTCTGTGGTTTTCCCTCATCAACATCCACCATCTTCTCGCTTCATCTTCTAGCATAAAGGTGGCTAGAAGCACTTTCTGTGTATCCGAGCACGGAAACACCTCAAACAATTTTTCAATCCCAAGTACCCAAGCTTCGGCTTTTAAGGGATCTAGTCCACCATGGAACTGTGGTGGTTTCATTTTCTTGAATTCCTTGGTGAGGGCGATTATCCGATCATCATTTTGATTATCTGGCACAGGTGGTGCCGGAGGTGGAGGTGGCGGATGTGGTTGCTGCCACTGTTGCTGCCACTCCTGTTGCTGTCTCAAAGCTTCTGCCATTTCCTGAATCAGTCTTTCCATTCTGTCCAGCCTGGCAGCAGAGGATTCCTCTAACTCATCACCTCTGGTTCTCACCATCTAATTAAACTTGCATTATATTCCATACCAAAGGTACACAAGTACACATACACTAAGGAGCACATATTTCCAGATAATTCGTAATGCAAGTAGTTCACAACTTACACATATAATTATTCATAACAAAACATTTAAGCATATAATCAATGCTTCCAAACTCGTATTTATCACATGAATGCATCCTAGATCTCATCTAGACGCTTATTGCTCTTTTTGGACAAGTGTGTGAGTTATCAACTCGTGCTCTGATACCACTCTGTCACGACCCGAACCCGCCCCCGTGGGTTAAGGACGTAACCGGCCAGTAATCATGAGATTACCTACGGCCTCAAACTGTCCTAAACGTATTTTAACAGAGTTAATGGGGGCCAAACGGAAGCAAAATTAAAAACTTTGTCCATAGAGCCGTGCTTATATGCACATCAAACAAACCATACTTAGATACGTTAATAACTCACATCAAAAGTACAGTTTCACAAAATTCATTACAGACAGGATCGTCCAAAACGAGTCAACCTATAACAGACTATGTACAGACATGCACTAGGTCCTTGCCAACAAGACAAAACATAGGTACATAGTAAAAGGGCAAGGATGGTCTCATGCGCGAGGCACAAGGCTGACTCTCCCAAAACTCCTGTTGTTCCTAGCAGACTTCACTGGGGCTGGGTTTGGACTTCCCTTGGCTCACCTACAAATACATGAATGAGCGTGAGCGATAGCCCAGTGAATAATATCAAATATAACAGTTACATAACAATATGTAGAACAACATGCTCCAAACGGCCTTGGGCCCAATTCATACTTCTGTTTAACAGCAAAATATATATAACTATAAGAAATGCAAGTCAAGTAACTGTAGTTCCAAACATTCTGGCCTTTGGCCCATCCGGGTTTCCATTCATGGCAAAACGGCCTTCGGCCCATTCATTCATGTTAAACGGCCTTCGGCCCATTCATTCATGTCAAACGGCCTTTGGCCCATTCATTCATGTCAAACGGCCTTTCGCCCATTCATTCATGTCAAACGGCCTTTGGCCCATTCCTTCATGTCAAACGGCCTTTGGCCCATTCCTTCATGTCAAACGGCCTTTGGCCCATTCATTCATGTCAAACGGCCTTTGGCCCATTCATTCATGTCAAACGGCCTTTGGCCCATTCATTCATGTCAAACGGCCTTTGGCCCATTCATTCATGTCAAACTTTTGTCCACAATCCCAATTAACAACTCATAATATTTATAGGGGAATAACAATTGGACATTGACAAGTTTTCAAATATTGATATTACTCACAGTGATCGGCTTGTGGATGCGCCCTGGAGCTTGACCCTACACATTTCATGAATACAAAAGGGTCACTAACAGCTCAATCCGTTCTTTAATTCACATATTCCTCTTTAGGCTTTGTTCTTATCTCATTAACTCATTTACAATGCTTAACACATGCCTAAGAGTGCTTACAAGTGAAAGAGAACGGAAAACGAATCACAGAATGCATGAACAAAATTCCAGGAAACAGGGTCCCCGCTCGAGCGTAAACTTCTCCGCTCGAGCGGACCCTTAAGGCCTGCAAAAGTACTGGTTGCATGAAAGGTGCGCTCGAGCGTGGAATAGAGCGCTCGAGCTGAAGGTCCGTCTACAAAAATCCACGCTCGAGCGTGAAGTGTCCTGCTCGAGCGGGCATCCAACTCTGCAAAAATGCTGGGAGCACGATTTTCCCGCTCGAGCGGCCATTACCCCGCTCGAGCGGACCTCAAAAATCTGGGTTTCCCAGATCGTGTTCTTGAGCTCCAAATCAGTTTTCCATCTACATTTCTTGCATGCAATGGTTCAAATTACACATTTACACATGCTAACATGCTACTAATGCAAGATTACAACATTAGGAAGCTCAATTACATGAATTATCTACATGCATGTCCCAAATTATCTCAAACCCATCATCAATATGCTCGAATTCAACATTCAAGACTTATACTCCCATGATTTGTACATGCATGTGGGAGATGCTCATCATTCTCAACTTAGATGGTACAAATGGTGACTACAATATGAGCTTTACCCAAAACTCCACATGAATCATGTGTTTCAAGCTCAAACATGCAAATTCAAAGTAATTTCTTACATGCATGAGTTCTAAGACCTCAATCTCAACAAAAATCAACTCATTACATGTTCTTGATCACAAACAACCCTTGAACTTACAAATTACAAGTAAGAGTTCATGAAATCACTTACCTAAGAGCTTCAACACTCAAGCTCTAGCCAAATCTTGAGCTAGATCTTCAAATTCCCAAGTCTTGAGCCCAAATTACACAAATCTCTCCCTTTTTCTCTCCATGGCCGGCCTCTCTCTCTCCCTCTCAATTGTCTAACTCAGATTTTGAGTTTTAAGAGAGCTAAAGGGGAGTGCAATGCAAATATAAAACAAGCCCCACTAACAAATATTTTAATATAAAATAATGGGGTACTTAATTTATCAATTTAATCAGTTTAAATTGACCAGAATCAAATTTCAATTAAATTTCAGCGTAGGCCCTAAAAATTATGCCAACCACAATGGCGTAGTCAATTTCGGGTTCCGTGGCCGATAAGGCCCTCAATTAAATTTCCAAAACAGACTACTCAAACAGATATTCCTACGATGAACAGATAAAATTTCAAACCACATATTTTCACATAGTGGAACACAAAATCATATCAAAATACATAATCACATCATGTTAAGGACCAATTAACATACTACGGAACAGGGGTGTCACAGTCTTCCCCCCTTTAGGAAGTTTGGTCCTCCAAACTTAACTTACCTTCGTCGGGAAACAAATGTGGATAGCGTAGACGCATTTCCTCCTCTTTTTCCCATGTAGCATCTGTCCCATAGTGTTCCTTCCATTCCACTTTCACCATTGGAATGGATTTGTTTCTCAATTCTTTCACTTGTCGGTCAACAATTCTTTCCGGCCATTCAGCATATTCCATATTTTCATCAATAGCAATCCGGTGATAATCAATCACATGCAACGGGTCTCGGAGGTAACCCCTCAACATTGACACATGAAACACATTGTGGATTTGCTCAAATCCCGGTGGCAAAGCAACTCTGTAAGCAACTGGACCAAGTTTCTCCAAAATTTGAAACGGCCCAATATAACGGGGCGTCAACTTGCCCTTTTTCCCAAACCTGACTTGGCCTTTCATTGGAGAAACACGGATGAACACATGGTCGCCGACCTCATACTCAAGAGGTCTTCTCCGGACATCTGCATAACTCTTCTGTCGGTCTTGAGCTGTTTTGAGCCTTTGCCGAATAGTTTTGATCTTTTCAGAGGTGTCTTGTACAATTTCAGGCCCGAGCAAAGCTCTGTCCCCGACCTCTGTCCAACAAATAGGTGATCTACACCTCCTACCATACAAAGCCTCGTATGGTGCCATACCGATGCTGGAGTGGAAGCTATTATTATAGGCAAATTCTGCAAGTGGCAGGTAATCTTCCCAACTCCCCTGAAAATCCAAAGCACACATGCGAAGCATATCTTCCAAAGTTTGTATTGTTCGTTCTGACTGCCCATCTGTCTGTGGGTGGAATGCAGTACTGAACCTTAGTTCTGTTCCCATAGCTTCCTGCAAACTCTTCCACAATCTAGATACAAACTTCGGATCTCTATCCGACACAATGGTTACTGGAACTCCATGTAAGCGGACAATTTCATCAACATAAATAGTAGCCAACCTGTAAGCAGTAAATGTAGTTTTGACAGGCAGAAAATGTGCAGATTTAGTCAGTCTATCAACTACAACCCAAACAGAATCCATACCGCGGGAAGTCCGAGGTAGGCCAACAACGAAATCCATAGTCACATGTTCCCACTTCCACTCAGGAATGGGGAGAGGTTGAAGTAGACCGCCTGGTTTCTGATGTTCAGCCTTAACTTGCTGACACTGAAGGCACTTGGACACATGTTCTGCAATCTCTTTCTTCATTTTAGGCCACCAATAGGTTTGTTTCAAATCCCGATACATTTTATTGTTACCCGGATGCATAGCAAATACGGATCTGTGGGCTTCATCTAAGACCCTCTTCTTTAGCTCCGGAATAACTGGAACACATATTCGGTTTCGAAATTTCAACATTCCATTCTCGATACTGAACTCTGCTTTTGGGCTGACTTCAAATTCATCAATTACCTTTCTGAGGAACTCATCCTCTTTCTGTTTTTGCTTGATTTCATCAACAATTGCCGGCTCGGCTGTAATAGCGGCTATCAATCCGCCCTGTTCACACACTACCACTTCAATTTCAGACTTTTCAAAGTCTTGCAAAATCTCCCTTTGTTCAGTAAGCAAACAAGCCATACTCCCTGTTGATTTCCTGCTCAAGGCATCAGCCACTGTATTAGCTTTTCTGGGGTGATACTGAATTTCTAGGTCGTAATCTTTTATCAATTCCAGCCATCTTCTCTGACGCATATTCAACTCTTTCTGCGTGAAGAAGTATTTTAGGCTTTTATGATCTGTGTAGACTTCACACTTTGGCCCATACAAATAATGCCGCCAGATTTTCAAAGCAAAAACAACTGCGGCCAATTCTAGGTCATGTGTTGGATAATTCTTCTCATGTGGCCTCAACTGTCGGGAGGCGTAAGCAATAACCTTTCCGTTCTGCATTAACACACAACCCAAACCCTTATAAGATGCGTCACTGAAAATCACAAAATTTTTCGTACCTGAAGGTAGTGTCAAAATTGGTGCAGTGGTCAATCTTGTCTTCAATTCATGAAAGGCTGATTCTCTTTCACTATTCCACTCAAATGGTTGTCCTTTACGTGTCAATTGGGTAAGAGGCACAGCTAATTTCGAAAAGTCCTTTACAAACTTTCTGTAGTACCCAGCTAAGCCCATGAAACTGCGAACTTCTGTCACATTAGTTGGTGTAGGCCAATTCACAATTGCTTCTATTTTCTGCGGGTCCACTGAAATTCCTTCCTTGTTGACCACGTGCCCTAAGAAAATAACTTCATCTAACCAAAACTCACATTTCTTTAACTTAGCAAATAGTTTTCTTTCCCGAAGTATTTGTAAAACAGTCCTCAAATGATGTTCGTGTTCAAGTCTATCTTTAGAGTATATTAAAATATCATCGATGAAGACAACAACAAACTCATCAAGGTAGGTTTTAAAAATTCTATTCATTAAGTCCATAAATGCTGCCGGAGCATTAGTCACTCCAAATGGCATAACAAGAAACTCAAAATGACCATACCTCGTTCTGAATGCGGTTTTCTCAACATCTTCTGCCTTAACCTTCAGCTGATGATAACCGGATCTCAAATCAATCTTAGAAAACACCTGTGATCCCTGCAACTGGACAAATAAGTCATCAATACGGGGTAAGGGATATTTATTCTTTATCGTTACCTTGTTCAATTCCCGGTAATCAATACATAGGCGTAAGGTACCATCCTTTTTCTTTACAAATAACACTGGTGCGCCCCAAGGCGAAGTACTGGGCCGGATAAACCCTTTATCAAGAAGGTCTTGCAACTGTTCTTTTAATTCTTTCATTTCGGCTGTAGCCATCCTGTAGGGAGTTTTAGAAATAGGTTGGGTGCCTGGCACAGTTTCAATAGTAAACTCTATCTCCCTGTCTACCAATTCCCCTGGTAATTCATTTGGAAACACATCTGGGAATTCTCTAACGATGGGAATATCATTCAATTCAACATTCACGGATTGTTCAGTCAATACATAACACAAATAACTCTGGCATCCCTTCCTGATCAATTTACATGCTTTCATTGCAGATATCAAATATGGTGGAGGTACTACCCCATTTCCCACAAACACAATTTCTTTCTGTTCTGGTGGTTTAAATACAACCCTCTTTGTCACACAATCTATAATGGCACAATATTTGGTCAACCAATCCATGCCCAAAATTACATCAAAGTGTCTAAAGTTTAAGGGCAACAAATCTACATACAGGGTAGCATCCTCAATATGCATGTCACAAAACCGATATATATAGTCACATAACACAGATTCCCCCGATGGAGCAGACACACATAACAAATATGGCAACAATTCTAGGGGTCTTTTCAGTCTAGATGCAAATGTATATGTCACAAATGAATGCGTTGATCCAGAATCAATTAACACAAAAGCATCCTGATTACATATCGAGATAGTACCTGAGACAACGGCATTGGCATTCCGTGTATCACCCGGAACGAGTGCAAAGACTCTCCCTTGTCTCACTGTATCCCCAGTAGTAGCAGATCTCAAAGTGTTTCCCGGCTTCGGGATCGATGCAGTGGAGCTAGCAGCTATCTTCCCACTATTCTGATTACAATCTCGGGCTATATGCCCTTGTTTCCCACACTTAAAACAGGCTCCCGATGCACGGTAACAAACTCCACGGTGCCTTTTGCTACAAGTGTTGCACATGGGAGTCGTGTCTCGGGAAGAACTTGAGGTAGTTGAGGAGCCCGTGTTTTGCTTTTTCAGAAATTTCTTCTTCGAAAAGAAGCCTTGTCTTTTGTTGCCTCTCCATTCGGTTGTTGGCTTAGCTTGTCTAGCTATATTAGCCTCTGATATGATGGCCCGGTCAAGCACTCCAATGTAGGTCTCCAATTTCAGGACATTCACCCGCTCTAGGATGTCACTTCGGAGCCCACCTTCAAAATGCCTTGCCTTCTTATAATCAGTGTCAATTACGTGTGGTGCAAACCTGGCCAACTCAGTAAATTTGGCCTCATACTCAGCTACAGTCATACTGTCTTGTTTGAGTTCCATGAACTCTGCCACTTTCCTGTCCCGGACACACTGCGGGAAGTACTTGTCATAGAAGATTTCCAAAAATTTCGCCCAATCAACATCTCTGTGGTTTTCCCTCATCAACATCCACCATCTTCTCGCTTCATCTTCTAGCATAAAGGTGGCTAGAAGCACTTTCTGTGTATCCGAGCACGGAAACACCTCAAACAATTTTTCAATCCCAAGTACCCAAGCTTCGGCTTTTAAGGGATCTAGTCCACCATGGAACTGTGGTGGTTTCATTTTCTTGAATTCCTTGGTGAGGGCGATTATCCGATCATCATTTTGATTATCTGGCACAGGTGGTGCCGGAGGTGGAGGTGGCGGATGTGGTTGCTGCCACTGTTGCTGCCACTCCTGTTGCTGTCTCAAAGCTTCTGCCATTTCCTGAATCAGTCTTTCCATTCTGTCCAGCCTGGCAGCAGAGGATTCCTCTAACTCATCACCTCTGGTTCTCACCATCTAATTAAACTTGCATTATATTCCATACCAAAGGTACACAAGTACACATACACTAAGGAGCACATATTTCCAGATAATTCGTAATGCAAGTAGTTCACAACTTACACATATAATTATTCATAACAAAACATTTAAGCATATAATCAATGCTTCCAAACTCGTATTTATCACATGAATGCATCCTAGATCTCATCTAGACGCTTATTGCTCTTTTTGGACAAGTGTGTGAGTTATCAACTCGTGCTCTGATACCACTCTGTCACGACCCGAACCCGCCCCCGTGGGTTAAGGACGTAACCGGCCAGTAATCATGAGATTACCTACGGCCTCAAACTGTCCTAAACGTATTTTAACAGAGTTAATGGGGGCCAAACGGAAGCAAAATTAAAAACTTTGTCCATAGAGCCGTGCTTATATGCACATCAAACAAACCATACTTAGATACGTTAATAACTCACATCAAAAGTACAGTTTCACAAAATTCATTACAGACAGGATCGTCCAAAACGAGTCAACCTATAACAGACTATGTACAGACATGCACTAGGTCCTTGCCAACAAGACAAAACATAGGTACATAGTAAAAGGGCAAGGATGGTCTCATGCGCGAGGCACAAGGCTGACTCTCCCAAAACTCCTGTTGTTCCTAGCAGACTTCACTGGGGCTGGGTTTGGACTTCCCTTGGCTCACCTACAAATACATGAATGAGCGTGAGCGATAGCCCAGTGAATAATATCAAATATAACAGTTACATAACAATATGTAGAACAACATGCTCCAAACGGCCTTGGGCCCAATTCATACTTCTGTTTAACAGCAAAATATATATAACTATAAGAAATGCAAGTCAAGTAACTGTAGTTCCAAACATTCTGGCCTTTGGCCCATCCGGGTTTCCATTCATGGCAAAACGGCCTTCGGCCCATTCATTCATGTTAAACGGCCTTCGGCCCATTCATTCATGTCAAACGGCCTTTGGCCCATTCATTCATGTCAAACGGCCTTTCGCCCATTCATTCATGTCAAACGGCCTTTGGCCCATTCCTTCATGTCAAACGGCCTTTGGCCCATTCCTTCATGTCAAACGGCCTTTGGCCCATTCATTCATGTCAAACGGCCTTTGGCCCATTCATTCATGTCAAACGGCCTTTGGCCCATTCATTCATGTCAAACGGCCTTTGGCCCATTCATTCATGTCAAACTTTTGTCCACAATCCCAATTAACAACTCATAATATTTATAGGGGAATAACAATTGGACATTGACAAGTTTTCAAATATTGATATTACTCACAGTGATCGGCTTGTGGATGCGCCCTGGAGCTTGACCCTACACATTTCATGAATACAAAAGGGTCACTAACAGCTCAATCCGTTCTTTAATTCACATATTCCTCTTTAGGCTTTGTTCTTATCTCATTAACTCATTTACAATGCTTAACACATGCCTAAGAGTGCTTACAAGTGAAAGAGAACGGAAAACGAATCACAGAATGCATGAACAAAATTCCAGGAAACAGGGTCCCCGCTCGAGCGTAAACTTCTCCGCTCGAGCGGACCCTTAAGGCCTGCAAAAGTACTGGTTGCATGAAAGGTGCGCTCGAGCGTGGAATAGAGCGCTCGAGCTGAAGGTCCGTCTACAAAAATCCACGCTCGAGCGTGAAGTGTCCTGCTCGAGCGGGCATCCAACTCTGCAAAAATGCTGGGAGCACGATTTTCCCGCTCGAGCGGCCATTACCCCGCTCGAGCGGACCTCAAAAATCTGGGTTTCCCAGATCGTGTTCTTGAGCTCCAAATCAGTTTTCCATCTACATTTCTTGCATGCAATGGTTCAAATTACACATTTACACATGCTAACATGCTACTAATGCAAGATTACAACATTAGGAAGCTCAATTACATGAATTATCTACATGCATGTCCCAAATTATCTCAAACCCATCATCAATATGCTCGAATTCAACATTCAAGACTTATACTCCCATGATTTGTACATGCATGTGGGAGATGCTCATCATTCTCAACTTAGATGGTACAAATGGTGACTACAATATGAGCTTTACCCAAAACTCCACATGAATCATGTGTTTCAAGCTCAAACATGCAAATTCAAAGTAATTTCTTACATGCATGAGTTCTAAGACCTCAATCTCAACAAAAATCAACTCATTACATGTTCTTGATCACAAACAACCCTTGAACTTACAAATTACAAGTAAGAGTTCATGAAATCACTTACCTAAGAGCTTCAACACTCAAGCTCTAGCCAAATCTTGAGCTAGATCTTCAAATTCCCAAGTCTTGAGCCCAAATTACACAAATCTCTCCCTTTTTCTCTCCATGGCCGGCCTCTCTCTCTCCCTCTCAATTGTCTAACTCAGATTTTGAGTTTTAAGAGAGCTAAAGGGGAGTGCAATGCAAATATAAAACAAGCCCCACTAACAAATATTTTAATATAAAATAATGGGGTACTTAATTTATCAATTTAATCAGTTTAAATTGACCAGAATCAAATTTCAATTAAATTTCAGCGTAGGCCCTAAAAATTATGCCAACCACAATGGCGTAGTCAATTTCGGGTTCCGTGGCCGATAAGGCCCTCAATTAAATTTCCAAAACAGACTACTCAAACAGATATTCCTACGATGAACAGATAAAATTTCAAACCACATATTTTCACATAGTGGAACACAAAATCATATCAAAATACATAATCACATCATGTTAAGGACCAATTAACATACTACGGAACAGGGGTGTCACAATAAGGCTGACCGGTTATGGGCTCTGACAGTATGGGAACACAAACCCCGATTTTACCGGGGCACCCTTTTTGACCATTCGACCTAGTGCATATTCGGATCCATAGGGACCATTCCAAGCTAGGACAGGTTGCTTACCCGATGTTAGATTGTTTGAAAACTGCTGCGTGCATAGTGAAACCCTAGCTCCTGACAAAATAGGACAGGGAAACCCTACCCCTCCATAGGGGTGTTTTGGCTCTCTTTACTTGCTATGTGCTTTTAGAGTATATCTCTATAGGAATGTACATATCAGTTTGCAAGTTTGAGTATCAGACTTGAGGGCATCAATGTCAGTTTATGAGAATCAGTTATCTGCGGGTATCAAGTTCAGTTTTGGGAACAGTGATTCTGGGGAACAGTGATCAGTAGTAGAGTGCAGTTGTTCGGCTACACCTGTGATTGATCTGTTTGGCCTGAAATGCTGTTTGTTTTTCCTTTCAGTTCAGAGTGTCCAGAGAATTGATACAGAATAGCTAGTGTTCCCCCTTGCTGAGGCAGGACTTATGATGACACAGAATTCAGAAGAGATTGTGGTTATGACAGCTACGCTGGATCAAGGGATCACCTTGCGGGATGAAACCAATGTTGATGTATCGCATCCGCCTAGGTCGCCTATCGCACACCCGGTTTGGACCCCCCAGTTTTATCAGGCTCGCGAGCCCACTACATTCGAGCTGATGGGAATGATTGGTGACCTCCAGAGATCCGTGGCCGATTTGGCCTATGGAATGTCGGCTTCGCTGCCAGCGGCACCGTATGCCGGGAATTTCATACCACAGGAGGCCCTGCTACTGGGGCGGATTGTGATAGAGCTCAGCTAACCATAGGTTGCCTCCAGCTACAGCAACGACGTGTCAGCAACAACCAGGCTTCGCTCTGATGCATTAACCCAAACCCCCGATCAGGCTGAGGCCGAAGGCAAGAACGAAATGAAGGCAGATGCCGATCCCATTGAACAACTGCTGTGGGCAGTCGAGGCTTTGAAAGCTGGGGGGATGAACAAGCAACAGATATCCGCAGTTGTGGCAAAAACTGTGGAGGATGCTTTCCCCACTCCACCTGAGGGTAGTTCAAGTCAGTCAGAAAATCGGGATAGGCCCCGTCATGCCAAAACAGTTCCTCCTATTCCCAACCCTGCACTTGGGAAAGATCAGAAAACCAAGGCAGTGCCTGCCGACCCTTTTGCTAGTGCGTCTAGTAAGAATGCTCAAACTTCAAAATACTTGCCCCGAGGGCACAGGATCTTTCATGCTCTCTACATGCCTCTGTCTAAGGCACTTCAGATTCTTGCCGAAAGGGGGCACCTCAAACCCCTTGAACCTCGGCCTCTCCCGAAGAATCTCCCTCTCACACATGATGCTGCTTTGTACTGCGCGTACCACCAACAGACCGGTCACGCCACCGATAACTGTTTCCGCCTTTGCCATGAAGTGCAGGATCTAATCGATAATGAGGTCATTCTTCCACCTACCTCAGCAAAGTCTGTTACCACCGAGCTGTTGGACTTTGAGGATACTGCGAGTATGTGATCAGGGGTTAGACCACCTGCGGGCAGCGCTTAGTGTATTTCTGACGTGGCGTCTGGTACGCACTTTTTTGAGCATTTGTAAATGCAGTTTTGTAGCTTCTGGCTTAGGTTTTGAGTCAGTTCTCTGTTTTGCTTTTGAGTCTGTCTCTTTGCTTTGAGTCAGTCTTTTTGTTTTCGGGTCTGTCTTGCGGTACCGAGTCAATCCCGTCGTATAGGATGTCGAGTGATTCCGGGGTTGTTGCCTCAAACACCGTTTTTGTATTTAATCTCTTTGCTTTCTTTTTGAGTCTGTCTCTGCTGTGGAGCCAGTTACATCCGAGAAACCTGAATGAAACAACTGCGGCTATCATGTTTCCGTGCTTATTGTTTGTTTTGGGCTAGTTGTGCCAGAGAATTTGAATCAAACGGCCGTGCATTCCATTTGTTCTCTTGTGCCCTGAAAATCATTGCATTGACCTATGTTTTTCAAAACCTCTTTAACACTGCGGTGAAAACGAAGGGGAAGGAATTCCTCCAGTTTTGCAAAAATTTGATCAATTGAGAGAAAGAGAGGCATGCTAAGCCTTTAATGAATGAAACCATGCTTGTTAGCGTGAGTATTGAGAAAGACCCTAGCTTGATCCAGATTGGTTCCACACTATCTTCGACGCGAGCGATCTGTCACTTTCTTAAAAACTTTCAAAAATGAATGTTTTGCGCGGCCCTGTGAAGACCTGTGTGGAATCGCTCTTGAGATTGTGCAGCCTAGGATCGCTCTCAGCCTCAAGATTCGACCTGTTTGTGTTGAACCTCGAACTCATTCGGAACATTCAAAGGTCAACTGTCAAAGGAGGCCCGTGTGGCCAGTTTTGAAGCAGCCCTCGAACAAGAGGCACCAAAGTCGAATAAAAAAGATTAGATCTCACCAGAAGAAGCTCGTGGAGCAACCATGATGGATTCTTCTGCGAATCATTGCAACAGCCGTTCTCCTAGATACAGGGAGGCTTCAACTTCAAATACCATTTGGCATGGACTTGTTACACTTTTACCCTTCAAGAGGCTCGCTGGGACGAAAACCCGGAAGGGCGACCCAGGCAAAAGTTAGAGCAAGAGAAAAATACAAAAAATGCAAAAGAAAAAGAGAAGAAATAAAATAAAAAAAAACGAGAAAAAAAAAGAGAATGAAAAGATACAAAAAATCAGAAAAAAAAAAGAAAATGAAAAGAAGCTCGCAAGGTCGAAAACCCGCATCAGGCACCTTGGCAAAAGTTAGAGCCTAAAAAAGTGAAGGTTAAAATACCTGAGTGTACCTTCACCGGAACTACGTAAGGCTTGATTCCTATGTTTGGGATACGTAGGCAACTTCATCCTGAAGTCCAGCCCTCAACGCTTTCATAGCGCCTCAGTCCATGTAATGGTTTTGATTATCCTTACCCTCTCTGAATCCGATAGTTCGGTTGTGACAACCGGATACATAGGCAACTTCGTCCTGAAGTCCAGCCCTCAACACCTTCAAAGTGACTGTGTCCATATATTGGTTTTGACCATCTTCGTCTTCTCCGTATCCGAGAAAGTTCGGTCGTGATCATCACTGGTAAGGACTGTTTACAATATGCTGCGACATCAGCCAGACAAGGGGCAACTTTCCGTTATCGTGCAGCGTCCCTCAAACAAGGGGCAATTTTCCATTGCCTCCGATTCGAGGTTGTGCATCTCGAGAATGAGTTCCGCGCTCGTTGGGCGGCGGCCGTTTGCAAATATAGTTTTTGAGAATTTTTACTGAGGTTGACCATTTTCTCGAAAATTATTTCATTTTCCAGAACTGGACCATTTTCTTGGACCCAAAAAGGAAAATTTTCAGTGCTTATAGTCTGAATTGCATGATTTTCAAATCAAAAATCGAACAAGTGTGTTAATCCGACTGTCATCTTGATCAAAACTATTTTAGTAGAAAACCAAAACAAAAAATGGTCAAAATGATGAACTAGGGGCACAGTTGAGTCAGGCGTTCTGTCTTTCCCCCGTCGTCAACATACATGCCGGGAGGGCACTCTACCCACCAGAAGAAATAGCTGTGAGCTAACGGCGTTGGGCATGAACCCGCAACTTCCTATTCATTCATCAATCACCTTGGGGAGGGATGAGTGATGTGAGAATCACAAATCAGAAAGGATGGGAAATATACCCGGAGGAACTGGCTCCTCGAGATTTGAGGTCTTTCGTTGAACATGTCCGCGTGTCGTGTCTTTCGTTTTGTTCACCTCAACTTTTGTTTTGGGTCTTTTCCGAGCGTGTCTCGTTGTGTTTAGGTCGTGTACCCCTTTGTTTGAGTCCTTCCTGCTGTGTTCAGTTGTAGGCTCGATACCCCGGTCGAAAATCCTTTTTTATTCCGAAGATCGTTTTGTGCTCAGAATGCTGTGCCATTCTCCACATTTGTGCAAAAACATGATTTGGTTCTTTCATACCAACTGCAGGGTTCACCCCCGATAAGTGTGAACAGGAAAACATGGGCCTCTTCGAAGCCTCTGGGTTTTCAGATCGCATCTGAGTGTGTTTCAACTTCAGTGGATTCAACCTTCATGGTCCGTCTTGTCAGATTTGGGCTTTTTGTTCAGGATTTACTGTGCGCAGAATGAACCGAGTGTGGTGTTAGGGGCTGTATGCAGACTAATCCCCAACAGAGTATGGGCTGTTTTGCTAGGAGGCCATTTGGTTATCTGATCATTACAGTACAAATGCTCGATTTTTCAGACAACAGGTCAATTCCATTCACATTGAGGTGTAACATGATGTGATGCGATGCAATACATGAGATATGTAAATGTAACACTTTTTAAGCAAAAGTTTGTTCATTTCATTATCTTTTTCAAGTACATAGCTTTGAAAACAAAAATCTGCCTACGACAGTACAGGGTAATCTAACTACCAGCAAAGAAAAAGAAAAAAAAAGTACAAAAAAGAAGAAAAGCAGCAATCTGGATCGTCATCAGTAGTCTCAGGCCTGGGGATCTGTCCTCGCCCTCTTCCTGGACGAAGGTCCAGGGGCATTGTCATCAGCGTCGCCATCTGAGCCTGAGTCTGAGTCGTCTCCAGCCTCCTCAGATGACCCGGCTCCTGCCTCTGCCCCGAACTCATCATCGTCATCATCGTCATCATCAAGGGTCGGCACCCGAGAGCTACTCCCGACATGAACACGCCCCGCCCTGGTACGGGGATGTACAATGTCTCCACGCCCTCCTCGAGCAGGAATAGAGGGCCCAGCCGGAGCACCACCCACCGGAGGAATCTGGAAAGGGGGCTGAAAGGCACAAAAGGCAAATACATCAGAATGCCGTGAGCAGTTTATCAGTGCAGAATGTAGTGTATGAGTACAGTGTGTGAATACCGTGAGCAGTTTATTAATGCAAAATGCAGTGCACGGGTACAGTGTGTGAACGCCGTGAGCAGTTTATCAAGTGCAGAACGCACCGTATGAATGCAGTGTATGCAGTGTATCAGATGCTGTGAGAGCAGTTTATCAAGTGTTGTGTTGTGCACCAGGTTATGTTAAGCAGCTTATGAGTATGGTTTGAGGCCGTGATCAGAAAAACATACCAGAATACTATAGAGGGCCAAGAGGTTGAAGGTCCGCTGTAGCATCCCCATCATAGAGGCATTCAACTCCACGGACTGCCGGGTGTAGTCGGAGGACGCCTGCAAGAATATAAGATATATCAGTATTCTGCGAAATATCAAATAAACTGATATGAAATGCCAATGCAAGATGCAAAATGAAGTAATACATACCGGAGGCAAGTCGAGGATATCACCTAACTCATGATCAGCCGGGGAAAGAGCAAAAGGGATCTGGTAGGTCGCCCCATCCTCCCCTCTGTATGTCAGTAAAGTGGGCAGAGCAGGCTAGCTGGTCCCCCGCCCTCTCTGAACTCCACCCCTGCTGCGGACTCGAGCTCTCCTCGGCGCTCCTGCTCCAGCCCCCTCTCCCGCTCCAGCTGCTGGCACCGCTAGCCTCTCTCCCTCAACTCGACGGCCACCGCTCAAGGGTCGCATAATGTAGGTCCGGACGTACTCCGCGTAGTCGTCCTCGCCTCTATGATGCTCTGCACCCCAGCCGACGGTGTAGTCCCCCATCTCCTGGGCGGCGAACCTCTCAGTATCTCACATATGGGCAGGAGGCGGACCCAGAACTATCTGCTCCGGTAAACCCAGGGTCTGACGCAAGAAACGCTCGCCCAGGTACCAAGCCCGACAGATCGGGCCCTCCAACAAAATCCGACAACGGGCAGTCTCCCCTGCTCCCTCATAGTGATCCCTCACCACAGCCGGCAACGGAGCCCAGCGCTGCCAGGTGATCTGTGGGTAAATACGCGGTTTGTTATTTATCTGTTATCAAACATACAGTGCTAAGCGAAGCCAAAGTAAATTCTAGAGTTGAACATACCTTCGCGGCGGTGATGGTGTCAAAGTAGCGGCAGACGTGTTACACTAAGCCTCTCAAGCTACGTCCTTGGAGGTGGCATGCTACTTGTACCTGAAAATGATGTCCCATATAGGGTGAGCCAACACCTAGTAGAGATATGCTAAACATTGTATGAGCAATAACTAAAACATCAGCATTTGATAAATGTCTAATTCACATAAATCAATTCATATTTCATTTCAAATACATGACCAATGTGTCCATGTTTTTATTCCGTTTCTTATTCAATTTCTCAATTCACAACCCTGGCTCAGAACCTGGCCATATACTTTAAATGAGATTACATCCCGTACCAACAACGTTTCTATTTCAATCGAAATAACAACTCAAATTAATCATTTCATGCTTCATAATAGATACACATTTCAGTGTTGTATCAACCTCAGACAAAAACACTTCCTTACTTCACAAATGATACACATTTTAGTGCTGTATCAATAACATATAAAAACACTTCCATACTTCACAAATGATACACATTTTAGTGCTGTATCAATATCAAACAAAATCCGGTTTAGAGGTTCATTCCCTATCTTCCCCTAAACCGTGGTGTACATCCCCTATCTCCTCCCACATAACACAATGTATATAAGCAATTATCATATACATGTTCGCTTGCTCAATACACAATTTCGATGTATTATACCAACCACCATATTCTATGGCATACTTACTTGATTAGTTTTAGTTCGCCTAATCATCATGCATTGTCTACAACAATCAAGACTAACCTCCACCGGTAGCCCAAAGCAAATATTTCTAGACAGATAATAAATGCCTCAACAGATATATAATCAATATTTCCAAAAGCGGGTGATTTATAAAATCCAACTCCACCGTTCCATCTCATGGTGTGCCAATTTCATTACATCCAACTCAATTTCATAAACCCATAATTTTCCCAAATTAATTATACCAATTAATTTATGCAGAAATTAGGGTTTTCTCCCCTGTTTCTCAATATTAACCCAAAGGTTCAAATATCAACAACCCTTCAACCATACCATCATTTTGAGACCCAAATACATATTTAAGAGTAAAAAATAACAAAACCCCATTTATACATTTGAAACCCTAAGTCCCAAAATTTCCGAACTCAAACCACCTATACAAATAGCTCAATATTTATGTTAAAACACACAAGAATGAGTAGGAATCCCTACCTCAAGAGATGAATCCCAACGAAGAAGATGAAGAAAACGAAAATGCTCCAAACACCAAACTTGTCAGATCAAAACGTAGAGTAAGACAAATCCCACACTTTTTGTAAAGGCCAAAGGGTAGGAGAACAGTCTAACTAGATCAATCCCTAGAGAGAAGGTAAGTTTTTAGAGAGAGAAGCTTTCCAATGGAGTTTTAGAAAAGTAAGAGAGACAGTGAGGATGCAAAAAGTGATTCAAAATAGCCTAGCTGATAACTGATATACGACTCTCCCGCTCGAGCGGATAATAGGACGCTCGAGCGTCAAGCACAAAAAATTGATCCCGTTCGAGCGCAAGAAGGCCCGCTCAAGCGCCAAGACACAAAAACAAAATACATTCACTTGAGCGCGAAAACCAGTCCGCTCAAGTGTAGATCCACCACCCCCAGAACTTTTATAGACAATGAACTACCCGCTCGAGTGCCAAGAGGCCCTCTCGAGCGCGACCCGCTCGAACGCAAAGAAGTCCGCTCGAGCGTGAAAAACACACCTGCAGAAGTTTTGCAGAGGCACGAGATGCTGAGAGTGTGTGAACTCCGCTCGAGCGCAAGAAGACCCGCTCGAGCGGATCACCAAAAATCTGGGCATGAAGAATTGGGACTAAAGCTCAACCAACCTGTAACAACCCTGCCCAACACATCCTAAAACTCATACATATGGAATTAAAGGATGACAACAAGATAAACACAACAACCAACTCCACAGAACTGAACCCGGAATACGATTAAACAGAAAGGGAAAAATCGGGATCGCTTTAACCTTCCCCCCTTAAAGAATTTCATCGTCGAAATTAAGTACAAGTTTTTCAAAAATAGGTTTTCTTAATTACCAACATTAGTACAACTCATTATTCGACATTCCGACCCATTACCGGTCATCTCATCTCTTTCTAAGAGGAAATTCACAATATATAATTCAATATGCATTATTAACATGCTTTCCCTTGAAATTTACCAATTTCAACACATTCTCATCAATTCTATAACATTTGCAACATTATTAGCATGCTTGCATTTCTACAATATATTTAACATACACAATGTTGAAATAACTTCCATTAATCACAACATATACAATGTTTTACAACTTAAGACATATTCAATGCTCTTAAAGTTCAACAATACTACCAAAATCTCAATATATGATTACACATCAACAAATATGTCCGGATATTTCTCATGGACTTCCAACTCACGTTCCCAAGTGGCTTCCTCCACTCCGTGATGCTTCCACAAAACCTTTACTAAAGGAATGGTCTTGCCTCGCAAGACTTGATACCGCCTATCCACGACCCGAACCGATCTCTCCTCATATGAGGCATCCTCATCTACCTCCAAGTCGGTCCAATCTAATACATGTGACGGATCCGGCTCATACTTCCGAAGCATACTGACATGAAACACGTCATGCACTCCGGATAACTGCGGCGGTAAAGCTAAACGGTAAGCAACCTCGCCAATCCTCTCAAGAATCTCAAAAGGGCCAATAAATCGAGGAGATAACTTCCCACTCTTCCCAAACCTCATCAAACCCCGTCTAGGTGATATTTTCAGGAAAACATAATCACCCATCTCAAAGATCAAAGGCCTCCTCCTACGATCAGCGTAACTCTTTTGGCGACTCTGGGCTGTAACAAGCCTCCTACGGATAAGCTCAACTTTCTCCGTCGTTTCCCTCACCAATTCTGGGCCCAACAAAGGTGTATCACCCACCTCAGCCTAACAAACTGGAGACCTACACGGTCGGCCATGCCAGGCCTCAAACGGTGCCATACCGATACTCAACTGAAAGCTGTTGTTGTAGGCAAACTCCACCAAGGGCAAATGACTCTCCCATGTCCCACTAAAGTCAAGGACACAACCTCGAAGCATATCCTCAAGGATCTGAATAGTACGCTCGGACTGCCTGTCAGTCTAAGGATGATACGCCGTGCTAAAGGTTAACTTAGTGCCCAAGACACTCTGCAAACTCTGCCACAACCTAGCAGTAAAACAAGGATCTCTATCTAAACGATCGTTACTGGGACCCCGTGCAGCCTCACTATGTCCCAAATATACAAGTGGGCAAGGTGATCTACCGAATCTCTCACGCGCATAGGGATAAAGTGTGCCGACTTAGTCAACCGGTCTACAACCACCCAAATGGCATCACTACCTTGTTGAGTCTTCGGAAGACCTACAACGAAGTCCATAGTGACATGCTCCCACTTTCACTCGGCAATAGGCAAGGGTTGCAACAAACCTGCTGGCCTCTGATGCTAGGCCTTCACTTGCTGACAAGTAAGGCACTTAGACACGAAAACCGCCACATTCCCGGCCACCAAAACTGGCGACCCAAATCACGATACATTTTGGTGTCTCCCGGATGCACCGTAAGGCGTGAATGGGGAAACTCTCGGAGTACCTCCTCTCGGCAAGACTCCGGCAGAAACAAACGGTCTCGGTATCTCACACTTAGGTCGGGATACACCGTCAAACCCTTCTCAACCTTCCCACTGGCGATCTTTTCTCAGAGGGATTCTACCTCAAGGTCACCTCTCTATGCCTCTAACACTCTAGTCACAAGTGTAGGCTGCACAACAATAGAAAACAAGCCCGCAGCCCCAACAGATTCGCCTAGAAGCAAATCAAACTCCCCAAGTACCCCCAACATCTCCCACTCCCGGATGGCTATACAAGCTACATCACTAATGGATTTCCTACTAAGGGCATCGGCCACAACATTTGCCTTCCCCAGGTGATAATGTAACTTGAAGTCGTAATCCTCAACGAACTCCATCCACCTCCTCTGCCTCAAGTTCAAGTCCTTCTGTGTAAATAGATATTTTAGACTCTTATGATCCAAGAACACCTCGAATCTCTCACCATAAAGGTAGTGCCTCCAAATCTTCAAGGCAAAGATCACTGTTGCTAACTCTAGGTCATGTGTAGGGTAACTCTTCTCGTAAATTTTCAACTGACGTGAGCCATAAGCTACCACCTTTCCCTCTTGCATCAACACACAACCCAAACCCTCTCGTGAGGCATCACAATACACCGCATAACCCAAACCTCTTTTGAAATAATCAAAACCGGAGCGGTGGTCAATCTAACTTTCAGCTCTTGAAACGACTTTTCACAAGTCTCACTCCATACAAATTTGACCCCTTTCCGCGTCAACCTAGTCAACGGGGAAGCTAGCCAGGAGAAATCCTTCACAAACCGGCGGTAATGCCCAGCTAATCCGAGAAAACTGCGGATCTCAAAAACACTCTTAGGCTGTGCCCAATCTTGCACTGCCTCAATCTTGGATGTATCAACAGACATCCCTTCCCCGGAAACCACATGGCCTAAGAACTTGACTTCTCCTAGCCAGAACTCACACTTCCCAAACTTGGCATATAGCCTATGGGCTCTAAGCAACTCAAGCACCACTCTCAAGTGTTCCTCGTGCTCCTCCTCAGAAGGCGAATAAATCAAAATGTCGTCCACGAAAATGACTACAAAGCGATCTAAGAATTCTCGAAAGTTCTGGTTCATCAAGTCCATAAAGACTGCCGGTGCATTGGTGAGCCCAAATGGCATCACCAGAAACTCATAATGGCCATACCGCGTACGGAATGCCATCTTCGGAATATCCTCCTCCCTGACCCCCAACTGGTGGTAACCCAATCTCAAGTCTATCTTAGAGAAACAACGGAAACCCTTCAACTGGTCAAACAGATCATCTATACGAGGCATAGGGTACTTATTCTTAACCGTAGCCCAATTCAACTTCCGGTAGTCGATATAAAGTCTCAAGGCACCATCTTTCTTTTTAGCAAAGAGGGCTAGTGCGCCCTATGGTGAAACACTAGGGCGAATAAAGCCCTTATCTAGTAACTCCTGGAGCTAAATCTTCAACTCACTCAACTCAGCTGGGGCACAACGATAAGGTGCCAAAGAAATTGGCGCCGTGCCGGGCACTAGGTCAATGGAGAACTCAACCTCTCGATGAGGTGGAAAACTGACAAGATCCTCGGGAAAGACGTCCGAGTACTCACAAACCATTCTCGGCAATACAGTCTGGGCCTCGTCACACTCACTACTAAAAAGGCTAGCAAGAAGACCACTAAGCTCACTCCATCCTCGCGGATCATACACCGGTGGCAACACACTACCAACTCGATCCCCCAAGAAATGGAAACAATCCCCGCTCAAGGTACATACTGTGACCCTCTGGCAGTAACAATCGATAACAGCCCGGTATGACGATAACCAGTCCATACCTAAAATAACATCAAATCCCGACATGGGCATAACTACAAAAGGAAACGGAAGCCGACGATCTGCTACCTCTATATCACAACCTCTACACCCTTGTTTCAAAATCAACTCACTCCCAATAGGTGATACAACATAAATAGGAGATGCTAACTGCGCCAACTCCAAACCCAAAACAGATGCAAATGCAGCAGATACAAAGGAATGAGATGCACCCGTATCAATCAACACACTAGCAACCAAGTTGCAAAACAGAAAGGTACCTCTCACACTAGATGGAGCCGGTACTAGGTCCTACGCGGTGACAGCATACACGCGCCCTGTAGGCCCCTGATCAACCTGCTCACCTCTAGAAGCAAAAGACTACTGCACAGACTGGGACGATGAAGCCCCCTGATTGGCCCTCGAGGCCTGAACTGGCTGAGCTGGCTGAAAACTCTGCCTCTGCCTAGACGCACCAGATGTGCCACTCAACTGCGGACAAAACCTCTTCAGGTGCCCTGCTTGACCACACTGATAACAAGGCAGTGGCTGACCCCTGCCCTGACTCCGGCTCTGCGGTCTAGCTGAAAATGAAGCAACTCTCTAACCTCCTCCCCTCTGTGGGCAAGCTGGAGACTTGTGGCCCTGCTGGCCATATTTAAAACAAGTCACGTCTCCTTGACTACCTCTCCCAGAGCCAGCACTCGGCACTGGAAATGTCGATCTAGCAAAACCACCCTGAGACTGTTGAGGGTTAGGACCCCTCTGTCTCCTACCATCAACCTGACCATCCTGACTCCTCTTGGAGCCTTTATGGCCCTCCTCCTCCTGTATCATGATCTCCATATGGGCTGCAGCATCAACCAGACGCCCATAGTCTCGAGTCATAAACACGCCGATTCCCATCTTGAGGCCGCGCCTCAACTTCTTCTCGAACTCGATACAACGACGTTCCCCGAACGCCACAAGTTTAGGTGCAAACCTAGACAGACTAGTAAATGTAGCCTCAAACTCGGCTACTGAAGAACTCAGCTGCAAAAGCTGGCAAAACTGGTGTCTCAGCTTCTCCTTGATAGTTGGAGATAAGAACTTCTCCTGGAAAGCATTCACAAAAGCCTCCCAAGTGCCATCAATACGACCCTTCACGAATTTCCACCACTGACCCGCATCCCCCTTAAGCTGGAAAGATGCCATGGTCACTTTCAAGGCCCCATGTTCAATGCCTAGCATCTCAAACGTCTTTGCCATTTGTTCCAACCACTCATCCGCCTTAAGTGGCTCCTTCGGATCCCCAACAAACTCATCTGGATTACACCGGAAGAACTCCCTCTTCAGAAAGGAAGGCCCTGCATCCACAACCTGGGCCTGAACTGGATTCTCAGCTCTGAGAATGCCCATAGATTCCCTCAAAGCATCGGCTATCCCACGGGCTAAAGCGCCCATAGCCTGTTGACCTGCTTGCTCAGCCACATTGGCCTGGCCGACTCCCCCTTGCATCGCCGGAATCTCCTCCGGTACAGGCACTTCCTACCTCCTAGGCCTACCACGGCTACCACCTCGTCCTCGTCCTGATATCCTAATAAAGGTAACGAAGACGTTAGCACATTCACAAATGTGCCGAAGCTATAACACTCGCGTCCTAATACATGGACAATTGTAATTCATTCCACGTAAGCACATAAACACATAAGCACTTACGAATTTCATTTATGGATAATGATAGTCCCGAGGCGTTACTAGAGTTCCGGTTAGAAACAGCATTGATCAAGTGCTTTTCTAACAAGACTCACAGAAACCCAAGGATCCAATCAACATCCTAGAAACTAAATCCCATACCCATATAGTCACATAAGCATGTTATCAAATAAACACATACTATCATCCATAAGTATCTAACAAACGAGACAAACCCATTGTGATACTAATCACTTCCTACGTAACAAAAGTATTCGAACCCGGTACGCTCTGATACCAAGTTGTAATGCCCTCAAAATAAACCCAACAATCATACATTCTAAACATGCTCAGACATAAGAGAATAAAGCATAATTATATTTCATCAAAGTATTTCTTACAAATGTATTATACGTTAACAACAAAAGCAAATGCCCTATGGACTTATAACTTTCCAAATCAACGCTTGGTTACAAAAAGAAGAGTTCTAACTGTATACAAAATAAGCCCTAGGCTTGATTTACATGTAATACAAATAATGTAATCACAAAAGATGACCCAGCCAATAAGCCTCTCAAGCTACGTCCTTGGAGGTGGCATGCTACCTGTACCTGAAAATGATGTCCCATATAGGGTGAGCCAACGCCCAGTAGAGATTTGCTAAACACTGTATGAGCAATAACTAAAACATCAGCATTTGATAAATGTCTAATTCACATAAATCAATTCAGATTTCATTTCAAAAACATGACCAATGTGTCCATGTTTTTATTCCGTCTCTTATTCAATTTCTCAATTCACAACCATGGCTCAGAACCAGGCCATATACTTTAAATGGGATTACATCCTGTACCAACAACGTTTCTATTTCAATCGAAATAACAACTCAAATTAATCATTTCATGCTTCATAATAGATACACATTTCAGTGTTGTATCAACCTCAGACAAAGACATTTCCTTACTTCACAAATGATACACATTTTAGTGCTTTATCAATATCAAACAAAATCCGGTTTAGAGGTCCATCCCCTATATTCCCCTAAACCGTGGAGTACATCCCCTATCTCCTCCCACATAACACAATGTATATAAGCAATTATCATATACATGTTCACTTGCTCAATACACAATTTCGATGTATTATACCAACCACCATATTCTATGGCATACATACTTGATTAGTTTTAGTTCGCCTAATCATCATGCATTGTCTACAACAATCAAGACTACCCTCCATCGGTAGCCCAAAGCAAATATTTCTAGACAGATAATAAATGCCCCAACAGATATATAACCAATATTTCCAAAAGCGAGTGATTTATAAAATCCAACTCCACCGTTCCATCTCATGGTGTGCCGATTTCATTATATCCAAGTCAATTTCATAAACCCATAATTTTCCCAAATTAATTATACCAATTAATTTATGCACAAATTAGGGTTTTTTCCCCCGTTTCTCAATATTAACCCAAATGTTCAAATATCAACAACCCTTCAACCATACCATCATTTTGAGACCCAAATACATATTTAAGAGTCAAAATAACAAAACCCTCTTTATACATTTTGAAGCCCTAAGTCCCAAAATTTCCTAACTCAAACCATCTATACAAATAGCTCAATATTTATGTTAAAACGCATAAGAATGAGTAGGAATCCCTACCTCAAGAGATGAATCCCAACGAAGAAGATGAAGAAAACGAAGATGCTCCAAACACCAAACTTTTCGGATCAAAACGTAGAGCAAGAAAAATCCCACACATTTTATGAAGGCCAAAGGGTAGGAGAACAGTCTAACTAGATCAATCCCTAGAGAGAAGGTAAGTTTTTAGAGAGAGAAGCTCTCCAATGGAGTTTTAAAAAAGTAAGAGAGAGAGTGTGGATGCAAAAAGTGATTCAAAATAGCCTAGCTGATAATTGATATACGACTCTCCCGCTTGAGCAAATAATAGGACGCTCGAGCGTCAAGCACAAAAAACTGATCCCGCTCGAGTGCAAGAAGGCCCGCTCGAGCGCCAAGACACAAAAAAAAAATACATCCGCTCGAGCGCGAAAACCAGTCCGCTCGAGCGTAGGTCCACCACCCCCAGAACTTTTACAGACAATGAACTACCCGCTCGAGCGCCAAGAGGCCCGCTCGACCATGAAAAACACACCTGCAGACGTTTTGCAAAGGCATGAGATGCTGAGAGTGTGTGAACTCCGCTCGAGCGGATCACCAAAAATCTGGGCATGAAGAATTGGGACTAAAGCTCAACCAACCTGTAACAACCCTGCCAAGACATCCTAAAACTCATACATATGAAATTAAAGGATGACAACAAGATAAACACAACAACCAACTCCACGAAACTGAGCCCGGAATACGATTAAACAGAAAGGGAAAACTGGAATCGCTATAGTTCCTCCTTTGTTATTCTCACTCTCTAAAAAAAAAAACCATGAATCAAAACGAAAGAATTGAACAGCTAGAAAGAAGCAGGCAAGAAATGAAACTATAATTGAGAAGCAAGATGATAGAATACAGATGCTGTAATTAACAGCTTTCCAACTAGAAAATTTTTACTTCATCTTCTAGGGAGTGATATTCACGGTGGTCTCAAATGCCTCATCCTTTGTCAAATGTCAGGACTGGTGGTTCCCCTTCATCCTCTCCTTCGTCGCCTCTACTCTCAACCTCTGCGTGTTGCTCGTGATTAGAATCAAGTACAAAAGATCACTCGACCAACAAGAAATAAATTGGCAAAATTACCAAGAATACAAGCAGAGATTAGAACAAGCAAGAGGTCCAAAAGAGGTTATAAACAACAACGTTAACAATAGGATCCAATTGACTGGGAATCCATATACTAAGAAACAACGATCAGTTTATCCGTTCATGTGCATGAGTTTTTTCGTTGATTTTTCTTCATTAACATTGTTTGGTTGCTGGTGGATTTGTTGTAGGGAAAGTGATCTCAAGATGCCCAGTGGTGATGATAAATGTGTCAAGCTTTGTGATGCCGAAAGTTGCATAAGAATCTACCCTGAATATTGATGTTGCTCACCATTTGTTGGAGTTATTAATTTGCTGTAACAAGGAGGCCTTTATTTATCTAGACATGAATACATATACATCAATATTTACATGTATTTTTCACAGATACATATATTGCAGATATGCGAGTTTGTATTAGCTAGATATTGAAGGACAGTTTGCGCAAGCTTTGTTTATTTTAATCGAAACAGAAAACATTTTCTATGCAAAAACACACACACACATATATATGCATATATATATATATATATATATATATATATTGTAAAAAATATTTTCATATATTTAGTTGTTTCCTTGAAATTAATGTGCTAGTCATTGAATTAATTTGGAATTGGGGCTGGTGGTGATAATAGGGTAATAGAGGTGGTGGCGCTGCAATAGCAATGTTGGTGAGGCGGAGCAGTTGATTGTTGTGGAGATGGTTGTCGTTGTGGTATTGTAGTGGTGGTGGCCTTCTTTGCCCTCCCGAGTCTCTCCCTGGGAAAGGTGTGTTGGCGGCAGAGGTGACCAGTCGGGTGGACAGTAATTCTTTCATTTTGCCCCAAGGCAAATTAAATTAATAGTCCTTATATTTTATTTTATTTTTATGCGATTTTGATTCTTACATTTCCAATTATTTTAATTTTGACTTTTGATTTTAAATTTTGCATTAATTTAATGCAACTGATAATACTTTCAGGGTTTTTGATAGGAAATCACCATTAGGTTGGTTGAGATTAACTCATTGCATTGATTAAGTTTATAATTTTGTTCCAATAAGTATGACATATGTCGCTCATGTGCGCACTTTTTATAAAAATAATAATAATGATAACAATTGTAATTAATTAGACCAAATTGAGACAAAATAAAAAAATTAGGTTAAAATTGAATCAATTATAATAACAATGACTGAAAATTATATAAAAACGAAATTATAAAGACTGCTAGTGTATTTTCCATATCAATATTTTAAGGGCTCGCTTGATTAGGCAGATTATAGTATAGGATTGAAATTATTAATTCATGAAACTCACATTTCATTGTTTGGTTGCAAATTTTATTTTTTGGATCAGATTGCAATGGCCATTTTATCCAACAAAATCTATAAATTTTTTAATCTCACAACTAATAATGCAAAAACATACATGTAATTAAGATTATATATTTTTATATTTGTTACAAAACAAGTGTGGACAAGAGAAAATTATGTATCTCACTAATCCAGTTGGATAACAAATCTTATGCTAATCTTATGGATTATTAATTCCCTCACTATTAATTCCGTTGATCAAACATACCAAAAAGACAAAATTATCCTTGGTTTTTTTAGAAATAGTTTTGTTAAAAACATATTTTTTTCCACCTTAACTTTGGACTATATTTGAGGGGGGACCCATGCACTGAATTTGGTGAGTCCATGTGGCAATGCGTTTTTCACCGCATTGCGATTCACGTCATATATTTGATTGGTCAAAATCATTATTGGGTGAATAGAAAATCGATGCCAAAGTGTGCTCCATGAAAATGGTGACTTGGTGGGTTTCCGATAAAGTATGAGAAAAAACTTGTCCACATTGCTTGGCTAGGCAAGTACTGTGTGTGTTTATAAACCTTGAGCTCGGATCTTGTGGCGGACCCCAAAGGATACCTAAGTTTTGTGCAGTGGGAGGTTATGGACTGGATCTATTGAACTCAAAAACAAACACACATGCGCACTACCGCCACCTGCTCTAATTGGACTTGGGCAGCCCAATATTTAACTTTTTGGGCCAGAAGGTTTTGAATTTTATTTTTTATTTTTTGAAAATTAAATTCTACGTTTTCAGTTTTCTGTTTATATTTACAAAAATTTAAAAAACTCAAATAAAAACTTGTATGGTAAATTTTTTATTTATAAATCAGTGGTCTCAGTTTATAAATTTGGGCAACAAATGTAAACTCAAACAATGTGTTTCCGTTTTGAGTTTTCAATTTTTTTTTTTTTTCTTTACCACCCAACACTAGCCACCACCCGCCACCATTTTCCACCACCGTCTTCCGCCACCACCACCCACCACCCACCCCCCACCACCACCTACCACCACTACTCACCACCCACCACCCACCACTCACCTGCCACCCACTCGCCACCACCACTCACCCCTCGCCGCTGCCACCACCACCACCATTACCACCCACCACCTGCCTACCATCCACTAGCCACGACCATCCACTAACCGCCACCACCACTCGCCACCTACCCGTGGCCACCACTCACTACCCACTTGCCACCACCATCCACCACCCGCCACCACCAACCACCCGCCACCCACCCGCCACCACCACCACCCACCACCCGCCATTGTCACCCACTCACCCACCATCACCACCCGCCACCACCCATTACCACCTGCCATCCGCCACCCACTTGCCACCACCACCCACCACCGGCTACCACCACACACTCGCTACCACCCACCACCCGCCACTGTCACCCACCCACCCACCCACCATCATCACCCGTCACCACCATCCACCCACACCACCCCACCATCTGCCACCCACCTGTGACCACCACCCGCCACCACCACCACCACCACCACCACCCACCCGCTACCACTCACCACCCGCCACCGTTACCCACCCACCCACTACCACCACCTGCCACCTACCCGCCGCCACTACCCACAACCACCCGCCATCCGCTACCCACCAGCCACCACCACCTGCCATCGCCACCATCACCACCACCACCACCACCCACTCGCTACCACCCACAACTTGCCACCGTCACCCACCCACCTACCACCACCTCCTACCCGCCACCGCCCATCACCACCCGCTACCCGCCACCTACCGTCACCACTTTCCACCACCGTTTTCTGCCGCCACTTGCCACCACTTGCCATTTCTCACTCTTTTTTATATTTTTAAATTTTTTTAAACATTTTGTCAATTACCAAACGCGTTTGTAGTTTATGTTTTTCTAAAAATAAACAAAAATCAGTTTATAAAATTTTTGTAAATAGAAACTAAAAACGTAAACGTTACCAAACAGACCCTTAATGTTAGGAATTTAAATTTCTATTGAAAATTATTTATGAATTGACCCCAACATTTTTGAACATTAACAATTTGGTCCGAACAATCACACCCCTTATTAGCTTTTCTCTCTAACCCAAACAAGTTCTTGGCTTTTTCTTTTCACCCAAACAGTCACCATTTTTTCTATAAATAGGCGGTCCTCTATTTGTTCCAAGCATTCAATTTTCGTTCCTTTTTCTTCTGTTTTTTCTTCCTGCACATTTTTGCATTTGTTTTCTTTGAGAGAGAGTATAAACACAGAGCGTGTTCTATAGCGATCCCGATTTTCCTCTCATGTTTACTGTATTCCGGACTCGGTTTCGTTGATAGTTGTTGTTGTTTGTATTTCATTTCCGTCCTCTAACTCTTTGTATTTGAGTTTAGAATTGTCGTGGGCATGTTTCGAACAGGTTGGTTGAGCTTTTGTCCCAACTCTCGTTGCCCAGGTTTTTAGTGATCAGCTCGAGCGGGCCTTCTTGCGCTCGAGCGGAGTTTGCATACCTTCAGTAGTTTGTTCGTCTGTAAAAATACTGCATATGTGTTTTTCACGCTTGAGCGGATTTCCTTAAGCGCGAGCGGGTCGCGCTCGAGCAGGTATCTTGCGCTCGAGCGGGTGCTCAATGTCTGTGAAAATACTGGAAGAGTGTAATCTATGCTTAAGCGGGTCTTCTTTTGCGCTCGAGCGGGTGTGTTTTGTTTATGTGTCTTGGCGCTCGAGCGGGTTAAGTTTTTGTGTTTGACGCTTGAGCGTCCTATTCTCCGCTTGAGCGGGTCATACGTATATCAGATCTGGACTGTGATATTTTAACTCACTTTTTACACACTCTCTCTCTCTCTTACTTTTCAAAACCCTATTTTGAGAGCCTCTCTCTCTAAAATACAACTTCTCTCTAAGATTTGATCTAGTTTGAGTGATCTTCCACCTTAGTGTCTTTGTGAGAAGTGTAGAGCTTGGCTTGGGCTACCTATCAATTCAAAAATCTTGGGGTTTGGAGCACTTTCAAATTTCTTCATCTTCTCCTTTGAGCTCCGAATTTGAGGTAGGGATAACTACTCATTTCTATGATCTTTGACATAAATTTTTAGTCACTTTGATGTAATGTTGAAGTTGGGTGATTTGGGGTGTTAGGGCTTCAAAATGAATAAAGAAGGGTTTGGTTATTTTGACTCATAAATGGGTATCTTAGATCTTAAAATGATGGTAATGATGTTGTTAATGACATATGGGACCCTTGGGTCATTGTAGAGAAAAAAAGAGAGAAAGCCCTAAATTGTAGTGTGAATTAATTTATATAATTAATTTGGGAATATTATGGAAATATGCAATTGAATTGGAAATAATGGAATTGGCTCATTATTGGATAAAATGGTGGAGTTGGAATTATTAATCACTCACCTTGAAAATTGTTGATAATTTATCTGTTTGACGCATTTATTATCTATTTAGAAATATTTGCTTTGGGCTATCAGTGGAGGATAGTCATGATTGTTGTAGACACTGCATGATGATTAGGTGAATTAAAACTAATCGATTGAATAAAGCATTGAATGTGACAGTTGGAACAATACATCAAATTTATGTATTGGTTGTTTATGTATGTGATTTGTGTTTATATACATTGTGTTGTGTGGGAGGAGATATAGGATGTACTCCATGGTTTGGGAAGAGATAGGGGATGGACTCCTAAACCGGATATTATTAAGGAGGAGATAGGGGATGGACTCCATTGATACAAAAAATCTGTGTATCATTTATAAAGTATGGAAGTGTTTTAATGTGATTTTGATACAGCAAATCTGTGTATCATTTATGAAGTATGAAAGTGTTTTAATGTGATTTTGATACCGCAAATATGTGTATCTATCGTGAATTACGGAAGTGTTTTGGATATGAGTTATAATCTTTTTAAGTTGTTTGGCCAGGTTCTGAGCCATGTGTATGAATTGAAAATTGGATAAGTAAAGGAAAGTAAAATGAACATGGACATTTTGTCATGAGATTGGAATGTGATATATGTTGGTTTATATGAGTTAAACATTTATCAAATGCTAATGTTTTAGTTATTGTTCATATTATGTTTAGCATATCTCTACTGGGCATTGGCTCACCCTATATGGGATATCATTTTCAGGTGCAGGTGACATGCCACCTCCAAGGACGTAGCTTGGGAGGCTTAGTGGCTGAGAGACCTTTTTGATTACTTTTGTATTACATGTACATCAAGCCAAGGGCTTATTTTGTGTAGAGTTAGTACTCTCCTTTTTGTAACCAAGTGTTGGCCTAGAAAGTTGTAAGCCCATAGGGCATTTACTTTTGTTGTCAACATGTAATACTTTCTGTAAGAATACTCCGATTTATGAAATGTAATATCTCTTTCTTGTATCATGAATGTCTGTTTATGGATTTATTTTGAGGGCGTTACATGTTCGCTGGACAATCAATTTGTAGTGTTGCTACTGTTTTTCGTGAATCATTTTATCTTGAGAGATAGTTGTCCAAATTCTGAAGGTACTGTGGGGAGGACAAATCTATCTTTAAGAAAATAGTGTTGAACACTAGACTTGATCCTTTTAGAAAATTTAGTTTTGTAATTATTTTTCCTATTTTATTATTTTTTATTAAATCCACATTTCTACTTTTTTTTCTAGATTTTATTTTATTTTAGTAATAAAATAGAATATGTTATTTTAATTTAATTGATTATTTATTTTGTTTCGGTGTTTAGTACTCAAACATAATTTTATCTTCAAATTTTATTTTTTAAATATAGTGAAAATTGACTAACAAGTTTCGCATGCATTAAAGATGAAACTTTCTTATGACATTAATTCCTAATGAAGAGGACAACTCTTGGCTTCTGTATATGATAACCGAGTATCCAGATCAACTTATACGCACTTCGATTAATCTAGAAATTCACAAAAAAAGCTCCCTCTGTGTAGATCTGGAAAGCTTATACGCACTTTGATTAATCCAAAAATTCACAAAAAAAGCTCCCACTACGTAGATCTGGGAAAGTTCACTGGTTTGGGCCCAAAAAGCGAAATACTCCTAATAAGAGTTGAACCTAAAATTAAAAAAAAAAAAAAAAAAACCCTAAATCCTAAATTGCACACCAATCATTGGGATTAACAACTCCTGATCTCCTTATTTAAACGAAATCGACAGGGATATCAACCAAAAAAGGTAGAGCTTCGCCTCCTTGGTTATTTTATTTGATACACCGAGGCACTATTCACTAGTTTCATACTCTTTTTCAGTACTAATTTTGTTGATTTCTTGTATGCTCATTTTTGTCCTGTTTGTGGGAATGATGCAATATATCATATATCATTAAAAAAAATTAAAAAGAAGCTAAAGTAATTGGTTCTAGTTTTTAGAATTCACTTTTTAGAAGAAAAAAAAAAATTTATTTCCGTATTTTTTTTCACAGAATTTTTTTATATATACATTTTAAGAATTTTTTTTAATTTTTAGACATACCTAACATAAATACACTTTAAAAGTATAATATTCGTGATTTTTTTTTAAAAAAATTCACTAATTACCAAAAATACACTAATTTTTTAAAATATTTTTTCATAAATATTTTACTATTTAAATACATCTAAGTAAGATGTATCTAAAAAGGAAAAAAAGTTGCTTAAAATTTTAAAAACATTCATTCCAAAACAAAAAAATACAAAAAATAAAAAAATTAATTTAAAAAAAACTAAATTCAAAAAATTAAAACCAAACACACTGAGTATAATTTAAATGTATTTTAAAAAGTGACTCATTAAAAATTAAAAGTAAATTTTAACTTATTAGTTTCACTAATTGTCATTAGAGATGCACTTTAAGAAAGATTCCCTTGCCTCACTTAAAGTATCCTCTCCCATGACTCAATAAATAAATAAATGTCGAATTCTGATGCATTATCCAAAAAGAAATGCTACAACATTTTTTTTTGTTTTTTGAACACCAAAAGAATACTACTACATTTTTTGAACATCAAATCATTCTAAATTCTCAAATTTTAAAATTATTTTCAAAATATATAATCAAACAAACCAAAAAAATTTCTAAACTCTCTCTCCAAATATTTTTTTTAGTTTATCTCAAAACAAATACCAAACACACTTTTGGTATTACTAAACTATGGGTTTTCCTATGGTGTGTACCCTTATTACAAAATATATAATTTTGTTATAAAATTTCGTAATATCAATCATAACATGTTTAATTTCGTCATAAATTGAGATAATAAAAAATATTAAAACCAAACCATAAATTTTTACAATATCAATTACAAAATTATAAAAATTTTATTATATAAATTTGTGGCGAGATTATGTATTTGCTGATTAATGTTATGAAAATTTGTAGTATGACAGCGTTTTCCCTAAATTATATGAACTATTATGATTAAAGTATTAATGATAGTAATTAATAGGGTAAATTATAAATGCACTCTCTGAGGTTTAATTAAAATATGAATTGCCCTCTATGATTCTGGAAATTATATTCCACCCTCTGAAATTTCTAATTTCATAACAAATTGTCTTTTTTATTAATAAATCATTAAGTCAATTAACAGTTTTTAATGATATTAGAAATATGTTTCAATTAATAATTTAGGTAATTTTATTATTGTATAGGAGAGCAATTATGAATTTCAATTTTTTAGTTAATTCTGTAAAATAAAAAATTATAACAAGGGAATATTTATAATTTTTTTAAATTATAGGGAGAAATTTATACTTTAAGAAACTCTATAATTTGCCCTAATTAATATTGTCATATATAGGTGATATGACATGGTGACAAAAATGGGTAATATATCTACATACAAAAACAAAAATAACAATCAACCAACTGCAATTATGGTGAAATTTTGTCAATTATATTTTTAGTTTAGCTTTTGCTTTTTTTAAGAATTTCAAAAGATTTGATGTGTTTGTTAATTGCTAAAACAAATATATATATTTTTTTGTTAGTGATGAGAAAGTTGACATTTTGTAATAATTTTTTTAACTCAAGAAAAACAAGTTTTGTTTTTTGATTTATTCAAAAAAGATTTTTTTTTATCCCAGGCCAAACAAGTCTTATATAGACAATGAAATTTTTTTTAATAAGTGCTCCACATTAATTATCAATTAACACCTTGGGATGTCCCTCAAAATAACAAGATAAAAATAGTAATCCTTATTATCTAGATCAATAACTATCAAATTGTAATAGACACATGTATTTTAGACGCCAAATGGGCCAAAACATGTGTAAAAATTGTAAATTAGCGAAAATAACCTAAAATAATTCACTTTGTTTGGTTTTGAGTTTTTAAATTCAATTTTTTAGTTTTCATTTTTTATTTTTTGTGTACTGTTTGTTTTAGTAAATTTTTTATTTTACCTTTTACATACGATTAACCTAGTTTCACCTATAAAAAAAAAATATTTGTTGATTATTGCAAAAAAAAAAAAAAAATCATAAATACAAAAACCCATAAAAATAGACTAAATTTTTTGTATATAGTGAATTCTTTTAACAATTTTTTTTTTTTTTTTTTTATAATTTTTAAGTTCACGCGCATCTAAAAAGTAATAAGTTTGATTAAATATTAAAAAAAAATCACAAAAATCAAAAAAATTAAAAAATTTAAAAAATAAGAACTCAACAATTGTATTTAAAAATTTAAAACCAAACAAAGTTTAATTTTTAGGAGAAATTACAAATCAGAAATAATTTGAAAAAATAATTAATTCCCAATTTATAAAAATATTTATGATTTTAATTATTAATATTCATAAAGCTCACTACTGATTCATAATTATTTTTAAAAAATATCATTGATGTGATATTTTTCCTAATTTTTATGGAGGTGCAGTTGAGTTAGTGTTTGATATATATAAAACTATGACACACGAGACAAATTTTCTACCAAATTCATACTCTAAATACAATTTTAAGAGGCAATTTATTTATTTAATTAAGTAGAAAGTTGAGAAATGTGCAATTAACTATATCTATCTTCTATCTATCTGTGACGACCGGGTCTCCTTTTTCCACCTTTCTTCTCCTTTCTTTTCTTCTTCGATCTACTTTCTTTTATTCTCGTTGAGCTTGAAACACCTAGAATTTAGTTCTTAAAATAAAATCCTTACTCTTGTTGCATTTTGGTTTTAAACCTCGCTTGTTCTGGAGAATGCGAGGACAAGTCCAGAGTGTCCAGGAGCTGAATCAGGAGATTCTGGGCGGCTGGGCATGGGCCACGTGTGTGGGGGCCCAGGGCCGCACGTGCGGGAGCCCAAGCCACACGTGCGGGGAAATGAGAGGCAGTGTGTGTTGCATTCTGCTTAAAAAGTAGGTGCGGAGGGCAGGTGTGGGACCAGCCGCATGTGTTGGACAATCTTCACTGTATTTAAATAAATTAAATTCTGTTGTGTCCTAAACAACAACCAGAATATAAAGAAATAAAGGAAATGAGAGAATTTGTTTGATTACGAAAATCAAACTCGAAATAAAAAAATAAATAAAAACAGATTTTATTTTGTTACGAAAATAAAATTTAAAATCTGATTAAATAAACAAATAACACAGAATAATAAATTAAACAACTTACTTGATTAATTTCTTTGAATAATTATCTGATCAAGTCCAGCGTTTGACACTGTGTCCTTAAGACAGATTCGTCATCTTCTTGGTGCTTTCAGAATACAGACGTCTATCTCCCAAGATAAAATGGTCTACTACAAACAATAGCAGCACTACAAATTGTTTTCCTAACGAACACACTAAGTGTTTATACTCTTTCTCACAAAAATAAAATGTAGCAAAATGAAGAATAGAATTTGCAGAGGTGAAATACGAAATTTCTGAATGTAAAACATCAAATGAGGGTTGTCCTATTTATAGATGTAATGGTTACTGCAGGTTTTGAAATGAACAGTTATGAAACCTGTTGGTTTTGAGTTCAAACAGATTTGAATCTGTTGGTTTCATAATTTAAACAGATAAAAAATGGGAAGGGCCCAGTTTGGATGTACAGTAAAATCGAACAAGTTTATTTCCGGTTTAATTTGAATTTTGGATTTTATTTTACCAAAAATAAAATTAAATTCAAATGTTTTTGGCCCAAAAAGATTAGTATTGGGCCGAACAAGCACAACCCAACCGCAAACCACACACCACGCACCAGTGCCCAGCCCAGTCCGCACGACCGACCGGACGGACGGCGGCGGTGCCGCCCGCGCGTGTGTGGTGATTTTTGGGTCCAATAGGTCTAGCCCATTTTTTTCATAACCTCTCCCTCTAAAACACTTGGTGTAGGCACCCCATTTTTTACCATCCTCAAGACTTGGATGTCACCGTTTGAACACTTGGTGATCATCTTTGTTTGTGTTCGTCTTGAGTTCTCGGAGGTCTCGGCTACGCGCCTTGCCTCAAGATCTCTCGACTCGACTGATTTGTGTTTGGTTTTGCACCAAACACTTGTGTTTTTGCTTTGGAGGGCAGAGAATGGCTTGTTGGCCATCCCCACACTCCACTGGCCATGGCTTGAGGCCACCGGCTGTGTTTTGTTGCCATCGGCCAAATGTTTGGCCGATCGGCACTCTAGATGGTCGACCGGCCATATATTTTGGTCAAATTACATTTTTGGCTGGCCGATCACTGTTCATCTGCTTTTGCAGATATTTTTTATGCCAGTTGTGCTTGCTGGCATACACTTTACTCCTATGGAGGGATCTCCCTCTTGACTAGCTTATTTGGAAAGCTTTACAAGAGGGATTGTCTATAAGAGGGAGCCTCTTCTCCCTCCATTAGGGTTACAAAAAATTCAGAGAGCTCTGATATTAGGGTTTGAGTGGTGTATCTATTCTATCTCTATATCTCCCTCTCTTGTACTCTTTGTGTGTGTTTAGCCTTACTATTGCACACAAACACATAGTATTACACCTTCTCTTGGTTGCTGAGGGGCCAGAGGGTTGTTCTTGGTGTTCTTGGGTGGTTTTGAACTCAAAGAACCAGCTGGAGCATTGCTTGTGAAGGAGGTCTACAAGGGTAACAACTTTACCTTTAAATCCCCCCTTTTTGCATAGTTTTTTTTCCTACCTTACAATAGTTTTTAGACTTTGTATATAACTAATAAAAGTCTTGATTTTGAGTGCTTTAAATAGTTGGTTAAGGGTGTTTCATTGTTTGGGGTCATTTGACCCCTCTTAAGCCTTGTTAGGCCTTCTTTTTGTGCTATTTTGGTGAGCTCTGGGACCACCTTGTTTGGGCCTCCTCACCACTGAAATCTTGTGTGATTTCAGTGGTAAGGATGGTTCCTTGAGGTCCTAAGAATGAGAGGGCCACCCCCTCTCCTTGTTGTCCTTGAAAAGGGCCATTTTTGCCTCATGAGTGAGCACCATGTTTAAGTGTATGTTGGCCATGCCTTAACTGATATTTAGTGTTATTATGTCATAATATAGCACTGATTTTACTTGGTTTAGGCACACCATGCTTGTTTAGCATACTTGTCTTGTAATGCCATCATTTGCCTTAACCTGTACTTAGCATGTAGATTACCATGCTTGCTTGTTTTGGCCAAGCTTTGTGAAGCTTTTAGGCTTGTTTTTCCATGCTTAAGGTCTGATATAAGTCGTCTTAGCCATGCTTGCCATGCTTTGTTTAGCCTCTTTGCATTCTTGGCTTGTGAGCTTTAAGTGTATGAATCATGAGCATGCATTACTTGCATTATTCCAGTGGTTTGGAACCATTTAACATGTCATTTCAGTCCTCATGACATGTTTGCATGCTTGCATTTGATGCCCATGTGATGCTTTAAAAGGTTGTTGTCTTATGCCCCTTGTTTAGGCCCTTGTGCATGCTTGCATGTTTTGGCCACTTAGATGCCATCTAGGTGTATCCTTAGCATTGTTTAGTTCTTCCTTGGACCCGTTTTAAGTCCTCCTAGCTTTGTGAGGCTTGGTCGACTTAGCCATGGTTTAAGCCCCCTTGGGCTAGCCTTAGACCTTGGACTTTGCTTGCATGCTTTACTTGCCTTGATTAGTTGGTTTAGCACCTCTCCTTCATGAAATTTCAGAGCTTAATGTGTATGCCATTAGTCCACGTTTGTCCTCTTTCAAGTGTGCTTAAGAGTCGCTCTTTAATGCCTAAGTGTTGATCCTTGTATGCATGCATGTTTGTGTGCACATTTGTCCCTCATTTTTGAGCACTTCGACCGTTGCTTTGGGCCAAGTAGAGAGCTGTCCAAATTAGTGTAAGACCATCCTCTCATGCTATTGCATGCATGTCTTGCATACCATCGCATGTTTGCTCCATTTTACCTTGTGTTGCATGCCATGCCTACTTGCATTTTGTTGCATTGCTTGAGTTGCATGATATGTTGTTGCATGTTTGTATATTGTCCATGTTGCATGTTTGTATGCTTGCTCCATGTTCATGTTTGCATGCTTGCTCCATGTTCATGCTTTCATGCTTGCCCTCATGATCATATTGCATACTAGTTTGCATGCCTAGGTTGCATTCCATCTAGCATGCATGCCTTGTCCCTTGATCAAGTGATAGGGATTGGGCCTTCGTTTGTTTGGGTGCATTACATTTGACACCAAATGGCACACTTAGTTTCTTGGGCCATCACGCATCGAAATGCGTGATTGATGGTCCGAGAATCAAGGAACATACCTCTTTGAGTCATAAACATGATAAGAGGTGTGTTTGGTGCAAACATCGCTTGAAATACATTGCCATGCCATGTTTTGCCCTCTGCTGCTGTCAAAACAGGTTTTTGCAGGAATCTTTGGCCGGTCAACTACACAGAGTGCCGATCGACCAAAAGTCTGGGGCCGATAGCTCAACCAATGGTCGATGACCATCTTGCCATGGCCGGTGACCATTTGTCTTGGTCGGTGGTGTTCCACAGTGTCCAAACAATGCACCTTTAGAGTTTTGCAATTTTCAGAGAAGCAGAGCAGGGCAAACAGAGGCAACTTGTGCATGGTGGTGGATTTCCGAGTGAAGTCGAATGCGCATGCATTCGACCCTCTTCCCGAGGCGCTTTATCGCTTTCTTTACTTAATTGATTTGTTAAATTAATTAGGTGGTTTGTAATATTTAATTAGCTTGTAGGTTAGTTAATTTGTATTATTCTTTTGGTCCCTCCGAGCGAGGGCAGATTTGTAATAAGTGTGGGTGCGTGTGTGCATGTTTTCCAACCCACATTTCTTTCTCCCTTTTACTTACCTGCTTTGATGGTTAGTATTAGAACATATTTAATTTAACATACCTTATGCTATGCATGCGTGCATCATTCATCAGTCCTGCATGCACCGAGCTCGGCGCATCATGCTAACTGCATAGTATTACAAATCAAACTTGAATACGTGTATCAAATGGTTGCATTTCACATGCCATCCTAGGATTAGCCGAGCCTATCCTAATTGCATTCTGTATGCATTGCATTAGGCACTTAACATGAACTAAGATCATGCATGATTACTAACTAGTTCATTCTTTTGGCATGGAGTACGATGTAAGTATTTTGTGCTTTAGCATCTCGCACGAGTGTGAATGTTTACAAGACAACATGCTTACCATGTGGCTAGATGCTTATGTGATTTGAACTGCCTGAAAGCCTGTGGGTGAAGGTTGAACTGCTTGAGTTGGAACAACTCATCAAAATCCGTGTTTTAGCCTACTCGCGAGTAGCAAATTTCAAAACATTTTCCAAACATAGTAATTCTAGCTAATTAACCGGAATAAGAACACATCGCATAACGTTTTGCTGTGCGCATCACATAGTAAGAACACATAACATTTTCAAAATTGGATATCATGGTTAGTAGAGGCCGATCTTCGGATCGGGCGAGAGGGGGTGCTCATAGCTGACCTTCACCAATCGTACCCAAGTTCCCGAGCCGAGGCAACTTTGGTAATGATGGACACGCGGCCTTAGGCAAACGAGTCAGGGTTTCCTAAATTCCCTCATTAAAAAATATTTAGGTGGCGACTCTGTATTTGGCAAAGCAGTCCATGTTTGACACTTCTTTTCTAACAATCTGTTTTCTCAAAACGATTTGCCGAATTTGGACTCGTTTGGTTCAGACTAAGAACCGCGACATAAAAGGGAGTCCGAACTGTGGTGGCATAAAGCCCGAGGGCGCGTCCACACTTGGGTACCCCTTGGGGCACACCCCAAGTACCAAACCCATGCCTTATAAACTCATTCAAAATTTCCCACCAAATCAATGTGGGACAAGCCTTATTCAAAACTTCAAGGATTTTCCACCAAAACTCCATTTCCATGGAGCATACTTTGGCTTCAATTTCTCATTCACTCGGTAATGGTTTTGAGCAACCAAATATACCACATGAATCACAACGTGGCATAGAATGCGTTACCACTTTGACCCGTGAAAATCGACACACGAGGCCCACCTAAAAAGTAGACCAAACTTAGGAAAAAATTCTGGTTTTTACCCAAAATTTTATAACCATTTCCAACAATCCCCCACATGAATGGAATTTGATGACAATGAAAATGCAACAATATGCAGACTTTATCGAAAGAGTGTAAGTCAAAAATATCTTGCATCAGGATAAGTAGCTTTCGGCCTTGAACCTTCTCTAGTGATAACCTATCGGACTTACTGGCTAACCAATGGACGCGATGCCTTGAATTGTTCAGCCGTTTGTGTAAGCCAAGACAATAGAGTTCACACAAAATATCTTCTAACACATCGTGGTTCTCACTGTTGTGTTCATTTTGGCCTTGAACGCTCCTGGTTTTCATGAGTGTTTGTAGAGAATTTAGCCTCTTCATTCTCATAGAACCGGCCCCAGTTCGACAATTATATAGGTGATTCTTAATGTGAGTATCTCCTTATACTCGTCTTGATTTTATGCCTTAATCAAGATATAAGTAATCATTAAAAGCAAAGCTTATCCTTATACCCCTGCATACAACATATGTTGCAGATATCACTCTGACCAAAGGAATGGGTAGGGAATTTTAATCCCTTGGTGATTTTCTGGTGAGCCGTACATAACTTAGTTGTCCCTTTGAACTTAGTTCTTGGGATCTCCAGTTATATAAGTAGGGTTACCATTATGACGACTCTTATGTAATAGGCATTAATCCCATTCCCTTCGATGAACTATACACTAGCTCTTTTGTCAAACCTTTTGTTAATGGATCCGCAATATTCTCTTTAGATTTTATATAATCTATTGAGATTATTCCATTTGATAACAATTGCCTTACGGTATTATGTCGACGACGAATATGTCGTGACTTACCGTTATACATATGATTATGTGCCCTGCCTATTGCAGATTGACTATCACAATGAATGCAAATAGGTGGCACAGGTTTTGGCCACATTGGAATGTCTTCTAAGAAGTGACGAAGCCATTCTGCTTCTTCTCCTGCTTTGTCTAAAGCAATGAACTCGGATTCCATTGTGGATCGTGCGATGCAAGTTTGTTTCGTGGATTTCCAAGAAACAGCAGTGCCTCCCAGATTAAAGACATATCCACTTGTGGATTTTGAATCTTTAGTATCCGATATCCAATTTGCATCACAATAACCTTCAAGTATTGCTAGATATCGAGTGAAGTTCAAACCATGATCACGGGTGAATCTTAGATATCTAAGAACCCGAATGATCGCTTTCCAATCGTCTTCTCCGGGGTTACTAGTGTACCTACTCAATTTACTGATAGCATAAGCTATATCAGGACGAGTACAATTCATTAGGTACATTAGGCTTCCAATGATTTGGGAGTATTTTAACTGAGACACTGCATCACTTTTATTTTTCAATAAATAAAGACTAATGTCTACAAGTGTTCTAGCTAAATTCAAATCATCATTAATAAACTTATCAAGAATTTTCTCAATATAATGAGATTGAGATAATGCATATCCGTCAGATGTTTTAGTAATTTTCATTCCTAATATAACATTTGCGACCCCCATATCTTTCATATCAAATCTTTTGTTAAGCATTTGCTTAGTTGATTTGATCATGTTTTGACTGCTTCCAATGATAAGCATGTCATCCACATAAAGACAAACTATGACATATCCTTGGTCAGTGTTTTTAACATAGATGCATTTGTCACATTCGTTTATCTTAAACCCATTAGTAAGCATTGCATGATCAAATTTTTCATGCCATTGCTTAGGTGTTTGTTTTAATCCATAAAGGGATTTTACAAGCCGACAAACTTTCTTTTCTTGCCCTGATACTACAAACCCTTCGGGTTGCTCCATATAGATCTCTTCATTTAGATCACTGTTTAAGAAAGCTGTCTTAACATCCATTTGATGTATTTCTAAATTAAACAACGTTGCTATAGCAATAAGCATGCGAATGGATGTTATTCTTCTCACAGCGGAATATGTGTCAAAATAGTCCAGACTTTCCTTTTGCCTGTAACCTTTAACAATGCTTTATACTTGTCTATTGAACCATCTGCTTTTATTTTTCTCTTGAATATCCATTTATATCCAAGAGGTTTAGAACCTGGTGGAAGATCCACCAATTTCCAAGTATGATTTTGCATAATAGATTCAATTTCATTATTAACAGCCTCTTTCCACAAAGGTGCTTCAGGACCTGTCATTGCTGCCTTAAAGCTTTGAGGTTCATTTTCTAACAAGTATGTCAGAAAATCTGGACCAAAGGATTTTGATGTTCTCGCTCTTTTACTTCGTCTTGGTTCATCATCAGTTAAATCCTATTGGTTGAGACCATTACTAGTCTCTTGTGTTTGATTGTCATTAGTCTCTTGACTTTGTGTACAATCATAAGTTCTTTTTTGTGAACTTAATTCCTGTCCTTTCTTGTAAGGAAAGACATGTTCAAAAAACACAGCATTCCTTGACTCTATAATAGTATTCACATTTATATCAGGTATTTCTGATTTATAAGTCAGAAACTGATATGCACTACTATTCTGAGCATAACCAATAAACACACAATCTACGGTTTTTGGTCCAATCTTAATCTTTTTAGGAATAAGAACTTCAACTTTTGCCAAACACCCCCACACTTGTAGGAAGGCGGTCGACCTTTCTACAATTCATAAGGAATGATGTTGGTTTTCTTGTGGGGTATTCTGTTAAGAACATAATTAGCAGACAATATTGCTTCCCCCCACAAGTTCTGTGGTAAGCCTGAACTTAGTAACATGGCATTCATCATTTCTTTTAGGGTTCTATTCTTCCTTTTAGCAATTCCATTTTGCTGAGGAGAATAGTGTGCTGTAGTTTGGTGAATAATGCCATGTTGTGCACAAAATTCATTTAAAGGTGCATCATATTCACCACCCCTATCACTTCTAACCATTTTAATGGTTTTACCAAGTTGATTTTCAACTTCTGTTTTGTAGAGTTTAAACATTTCTAAGGCTTCATCTTTCCTAGTAAATAAACATAACAATATCTTGTGCAATCATCGATAAATGTTATGAAATACTTTTTGCCTCCTCTAGTTTGACCAAATTTTAGATCACACACATCAGTATGAATTAATTCTAGAGGTTCGGTTTTCCTTTCAACCGATTTAAATGAAGCCTTAGTTAGTTTCGCTTCTACACAAACTTCACATTTATGATTAGGATTAATTTCAAACTTAGGTATATAATCCAAACCAATTAATCTACGCAAAGCATCATAATTTACATGACCTAATCTACCATGCCATAAATTGGACTCAAGAATATAAGCAAAAGATGTGTTATTACATTCAACTTAAAGAGACCATCACTCATGTATCCCTTACCAACATACATACCACTCTTTGTTAATACAAATTTATCAGACTAAAAAACATGCCTAAAACCATTTTTACTTAACAAAGAACCAGAAACTAAATTCTTCCGGATGTCAGGTACATGCAGTACGTTGTTGAAGGTCAGTTCTTTTCCTGATGTCATCTTCAAGATTACTTTCCCTTGTCCAGCCACAGTAGAAGTAGAAGAATTTCTCATGAAAAGTTGTTCACCATTTGCAGCCTCATTGTAGGTAGTGAACATCTTCTTGTCCGCACATATGTGACGAGTTGCTCCAGTGTCAACCCACCACTCTTTGGGATTTCCAACCAAGTTAGCCTCAGACACCACAGCAGAGAGGTTGATATCATTTACTCCGTCAGAGATGCAATCCAATTCTGTTACATTGGCCTGATTGGTGGTCTTCTTACTTGTACTTCCATGATCCTTCTTAGGGCGGCGGCAGTCAGAAGCTCGGTGTCCAGTCTTACCACAGTTATAGCATTTTCCTTTGAACTTCTTGTTGCTATCACCTTGTTTAGGACCATCTCCAGTAAACTTCCTCTTTTTGTTATGTGGTTTATGAACTTGTTCAACCACATTAGCCTTGGGCTCAATGGGATTTTTCCCATTCCCCTTTTCAGTCTTTCGGTTATCTTCCTCAATTCTCAGTCTTACAATAAGTTCATATATGGTCATCTCTTTGCGTTTATGTTTTATATAATTTTTGAAATCTTTCCAAGCCAGTGGTAACTTTTCCACTAAAGCAGCAACTTGGAAAGACTCGCTAAGAGACATACCTTCTGAATGAATATCATGCAAAATTAATTGAAAACTTTGAACTTGAGAAATTACTGTTTGGGAGTCTACCATAACAAAGTCCAGAAATTTACCGACGACAAATTTCTTCATGCCGGCATCCTCTGTCTTGTATTTCTTCTCCAAAGAATCCCACAATTCTTTTGCTGTTTTCAAAGGACTGTATACATTATACAACATGTTGTCAAGGCCATTGAGGATGTAGTTTATGCACAGGAAATCTGAACGTTTTCAAGCATCTACAGCGGCAATAACTTGCCGATCACTTTCACCCTCTCTAAGTGCTAGAGCCTCTTCATGGAGAAACCGGGCCAAATTAAGAGTTGTAAGATAGAACAACATCTTCGGCTGCCATCTCTTAAACTCAGTACCGTTAAATTTTTCCCGTTCTTCTCCATGATTTATTGGTACGGATAGGGACCGGTGTTTGTGTAACAATTGGAGTACCACTACTAGATGCAGTTTCAGTTGTAGTAGCCATAATCTCTGATTACAAAAATCAGAAAAAATTAAAACACAAATTAATTTTCTAGTTGCTAAAACCAGAAAATAAATGATAACACAAAATAATTTTATTTTCCTTGTTACTAAAACTAGAAAAATAAAATACCAAAATAATTTTCTGTAACACCAAATAATATTCTGCAATTGTTAATGACACCAGTATATTACTACTAGTTATTAAAGAAAAGAGACAGTATATTACTACTATCTGTCAAATAGCATAAACCACTATTTGTTTTTCCAACTAGAATATTATTTTGAAAACACAGAAAATTAAATACAATGAAGACACCAAAAATAATCTATCTTAAGATTGTTGGACAATCTTCACTTTATTTAAATAAATTAAATTCTGTTGTGTACTAAACAACAACCAGAATATAAAGAAATAAAAGAAATGAGAGAATTTGTTTGATTACAAAAATCAAACTCAAAATAAAAATAAATAAATAAAAACAAATTTTATTTTGTTACAAAAACAAATTTAAAATCTGATTAAATAAACAAATAAAACAGAATAATAAATTAAACAACTTACTTGATTAATTTCTTTGAATAATTATCTGATCAAGTCCAGCGTTTGACACTGTGTCCTTAAGACAGATTCGTCCTCTCCTTGGTGCTTTCAGAATACGCACGTCTATCTCCCAGGATAAAATGATCTACTACAAACAATAGCAGCACTACAAATTGTTTGCCTAACGAACACACTAAGTGTTTATACTCTTTCTCACAAAAATAAAATGCAACAAAATGAAGAATAGAATTTGCAGAGGTGAAATACGAAATTTCAAATGTAAAACATCAAATGAGGGTTATCCTATTTATAGATGTAATGGTGGCTGCAGGTTTTGAAATGAACAGGTATGAAACCTGTTGGTTTTGAATTCAAACAGATTTGAATCTATTGGTTTCATAATTTAAACAGATAAAAAACGGGAAGTGCCCTATTTGGATGTACAGTAAAACCGAACCAGTTTATTTCTGGTTTAATTTAAATTTTGGATTTTATTTTACCAAAAAAAAATTAAATTCAAATGTTTTTGGCCCAAAAAGATTAGTATTGGGCCGAACAAGCCCAACCATGCACCCGCGGCCAAGCCCGCCCGACCAGACGGCGGCGGCGCGCGTGGTGATTTTTGGGTCTAATGGGTCTAGCCCATTTTGCCTATAACCTCTCCCTCTAAAACACTTGGGTACCCATTGGGGCACACCCCAAGTACCAAACCCATGCCTTATAAACCCATTCAAAACTTCCCACCAAATCAATGTGGGACAAGCCTTATTCAAAACTTCAAGGATTTTCCACCAAAACTCTATTTTCATGGAGTATAATTTGGCTTCAATTTCCCATTCACTCGGTAATGGTTTTGAGCAACAAAAACTTCAATGGCCGGCAGCCTCTCCTTCAGACTCCCTGACCTCCTCGGTGAAGATCCAGTTGTTTGTTGCAGTGGAGTCCTGTTATTTGAGCCTTTTAAGGTCTTGTTTTTGTCCTGTTGGACTCTGTTGTGTTTTATTTAAGATGTATTAGTCTTCGTTTTGTTTATCAAGTTTTAATCATCGTCTTCCCATTTATTGAGTTGTTGTAATTTGCCTATCGAGTTGTAAACTTGATGAGGTCTTGTTGTTGCTTATTAAGTTGTTTTGTTTATTTCAGTTGTTAGTCAGTTCACTACCTGATTCAGACAAATGCATGCACAATTTTCAAACAAAGATCAATATCATTTTCATGCTGTCCGATGTTATGCGATGCTTAGAATATAAAATGCTACACTTTTTCAACAAAAAAAGCTGCTTTCATTCCATCCTGGATTCTTTTTACAAAATAGCACAAGTTTTAAAGAAAATAAACTGCCTAAGGCTGTACAATGTGTCAATACTGCTAGCAAAAAGAGAAATAAAGAAAAAGCGTCTACATCGATGCCAACTAGCTTTGGGACTTAGAGGCCTTGTTCGTCTTCTTCCTCGGCGGAACAAACTCTGCAGCACCATCACCATCGGCACCGCTGTCTGAAGTTGGATCTGAAGCTAAACCAGAACCCTCCTCAGCCTCTGCAGCCTCTTTGCCAGCAGAATCTGAGCCAGCATCATCATCTCCACCCTCAGATGACTCAGACTGCGCACCCACTACCTCAGCCTCCCCGCTCGTCTCATCCTCATCATCACCCGCCACGAGTTCTGAAGGGCCACTCTCGCTACGAGTGCCCCTAGCCCTACCTTGACTGTGTGTCGGAGTCTGCCTCCCTCTCCTCTCTGCTAGTGGAGGAGGTACTGAAGGAACCGCCTCTGCTCCTGCTGGCGCATCTAATGGGATTGGCATCAGGAAGGGGATCTGAGAAAAGCAGTTTACCAGGAAGGCATTAGTGATGGAATATATCAGATGCAAAGGATAACATGCTGTGAACAGTGAATGCAGTGTATGTATGCCATGAGCAGTGTGTGGAAACAATGTATCAATGCAGTGTTTTAGTGCAAAGTATCAGATCAGTGCAGTGTGGAACTGTGCAAATGCTAGTGTGTCAAGAAAAGACTTTGTGGCATGAAGTGCTGTTTGAAAGAACTCACTGGGATCCTATAGAGGCTGAGCAGATCCAGACTCATCTCTATCATCTCTGTCAGAGAGGCCACTAGATCAATGGCCTGCCCTGTGTACTCTATGGACGCCTGCGAGTGCGTTGAAAAGATTAGTATTCGATGAAGCACAATTGAAATGAAGTAAATATGCAAATTGTGGAGTTTAGTACATACCGAAGTCGGGCCTCGAATCCTGGCAGGTGCACGCCCAGCTGATGCAGGCGCAATGGGGATCTAATAAGTCTCCTCAGAACGACTCTGATAAATCAATGAGGTAGGCAGCTCTTGCCATCCCATCTCCTGCCCCACCTCAGGATCTCTCTTGCCATGAGCTCTAGACGCTCGGCCTCTCCTGCCTCTCCCCCTCACAGTTGGAGCCCTCACTCCCCCTCCTCCCCGAACACTGGACAAAGGTGGCATCAAGTGAGTCTAAATAAAGGTCGCGTAGTTGCCCTCAGCACAGAAATAATCCATCTCCAGTCCTACCATGAACTGAATCACCTACTCGACAGACAACCTGTGTGTCTCCTTCATCAATGATGGGGGTGCCATTGGTACAAATGGAGCAGGCAATCCCAAGGTCAGGCGTACGAAGCGCTCACTCAAGAACCAAGTGCGACAGATCGGACCCTCGAAGAGGATGTGGTAGCGGGAGACAGTCCTGGCAGCGTTGTACTGATCTCGGAGCCCTGACGGTATCGCATCCCACGGCTGCCACGTGATCTGAGGAAAAGAGAATGAACAAGATAATTAGTTGTTGTCAGTTAACTAATGTGGGTGCATCCATTGAAATAACTTCGTTGCAGAATTACCTCGTGTGCCATGACAGTGTCAATGTACTGCTGGAAGAACATGAAGCTCTCTCGGGCCTACAACGAGCTGGCCATCATATACATTAGAGTATGGGACTGTCACTGGTGTCTCCTCTACAGGCTCAGGAGCAAGTGTCGGGAAGTATGTGTACACCCACAGTTGCAAGGAAAATGTGATCAATACAGCGTATGAACAAAATATGGAAAATGCGAAAAACAGAACGCAGTGCAATGCATAAGAAGTGCAAGTCCAGAGCAGAGATTAGGCTTTGTGTGTGCAGTGTATGGTATACAGTGTGCAGCATGTATGGTGTACAGGAAATGCAAAGCAGAAAGCATAAAGTGCAAGAGCAGATACAGAGAATGTAGAAAGTACAAGTGTTGAACAAGTGTAAAGTAGAAAATGCTAAGCAAACAATGAAAAGGGGGAACTAAGCTGCGTACCTCCCAAGCTTGCTAGTAGTCGCCGATCAGGGTCCCGCACATTCAAGAGGTTGAGCTCATGTACCTATATAAGGTGGTAAGGTCGGCTGCGCCCCAATCATAGAATTGGACCCGCGGGAGTACCACCAGTGCACCCAGGGAATATAAACCCACGATATTCCACCTGTTCAAAAACAAGGTGGTACCAAAAAGGAATAGGAGGAAACCCCTAGCGTGTTGCTCCACCTCCTTGTAGACTACCCAAACTCCGCTCCGCGTGGCCCCCTTTCAGAGAGGACGCGAATTGTAGTTCTAGCTACTACAGTTCGGACTCCTGTCACGGTTCTGAATCTAATCTCATAAAGTGCAATGCAAGACTGATAAATCACCAAAGAGTCCAAATCCGGAAAATCATTTTGAAAAATTGATTTTAATCAAGAAGTGCCAAACATGGAATGCTTTGCCAGATTACAGAATCGCCACCTAAATATTTTATTTTTGAGAAATTTAGGAAACCCTGACTCGTGCCTAAGGCCACGTGTCCGTCATCACCAAAGTTGTCTCGGCTCGGGAACTTGGGTACGAGGGGGGAAGGTCTTGAAATGAGCACCCCCACTCATCCAATCAAAGATCAGCTTCTACTAACATGATATGTTGTTTTTGAAAACACATGTGTTCTTATTCTGATTTATTAGCTAGCTTACTATGTGATGCGCACAACATACAAGCATAGACTCAATCACGCGGATTGGAACAAAAAAATCAGGTTTGTTTTTCGAAAATGGTTTGAAGATGCTACTCGCAAGTAGGCTAAGACGCGGATTTGCCACCCTCAAGTGGGCTCAGAAAAACATGATTTTGCCACTTCAAGTGGGCTTAAAACTCACAATCATTGAGTTGTTCCAATCCAGACAATCAAACCTTCACCCACAGGCATTCAAATAGTTAAGCACTTAAGCAAATAGCCTCATGGCAAGCATGCTATCATGGCAATCACTTACACACATGTACGGATGCTAAAGCGTAAACACTCACCTAGTACTCCAAGCCAAAACAAAAGCTAGTTAGTAATCAATGCATGATCCTAGCTATGTCAAGAATGTCTAATGTAGCACATGCAAAATGCAACTAAGATAGGCTCGGCTATTCTAAGATGTCATGTGAATGTAACTAGATAACATGTATTCAAATAGGAATTGAAATACAATACAGTTTGTATGATGCACCGAGCCCGGTGCATGCAAAACAAATGAATGATGCACGCATGCAAGCATAAGGATGCTAATTGAAATATGTCCTAAACTAACCATTGAAAGCTGATAAGTAAAAGGGAGAAAGAAATGGGGTTGGCAGACATGCATCACACACACGCACGCTTATTACAAAATTGCGCCCTCTCGACGGAGGGTCCGAATAATAAGTTAACTAGCTAATCTAAGCTAATTAAACTAATTATTACAATACAAAGCTAATAAACTAACAAGTTAACTAATTACAAACACAAATGACTAGCTAAGTGCATTAACTACTTAAGTACAGAACCAAATAGTTAACTGGCTAAGCAAAGCAGTTAAAAGGAGCCTCGGGGCGAGAAGTGCATGCACGTTTGGTCGCCTCATTCGGAAATCCATTACTATGCCCCAACTTGCCTCTGTTTGCATTGTATTTCAGAACACTGCACAAACCTCTAGATAGCTTCTACTTTATCATGGAGACGTCTAGGAAGGCTGCCGACCACTTAATGGTGTTGTAGACCACCTGTAGACCACTTACACATGCTGTAGACCAGAAAAAGTGGTCGGCCAGCCACTTTTACTGGTCTGCTGACCAGAAAGCTCTGCCAAGCTCCAATTTGCTGCAATAGAGAACAAGAAGGGACACAGCAGTGTATTTGCAAGGTATGTGTGCACGACCACCCTCCCTATCATTTCTTAAGCTCAAGGGAGTGCGGTACTCGACTCTCGGGCCACCATCCGAGCATCGCAATGCACGATGGCCGAGAAGCCAAGTTTGCATAATTCAATGTCAATGAATGCACAAATAACATATAAGGGCCTTAACCTCTATCATGCATGATCAAGAGGGTCGGTGATCGAGAAATGAGGCACGTTTCATCACTTCAAGTACGAAACGTCCTTCATTTCTCGTGTTTGGATTAATGGCCAATCCAAACACAATGCAATGCAACAACATTCCAAACACCATGCAATGCAACAACAACATGAGCATGTCAAGCTAAGGTCCTTAAACATTAAAGAAAGTGAAGGATACAACACAAGGGCTATGTAATGCAATGCTCAATGGTTCAAACCAGCCCCTAACTGACTTCATGCATGCCAAAACAGTGGCCAACACATCAAAACTTAGGCACAAAAGGGCAAGACATGCATGCTCATGTAATGGCTCATCAACTAGGCATAAGAGCACAACTCTCAAACACGATGAAGAAGTGACAAATGTGAGAGTGTAGCTACACTATATGCACTGAAATCATGTGTGAAATGATGCCAAATCACTCAAACAACACAAGTATAGCATGCAAGAGGGCCTAAGGCACAAGGCTACTAAAGGGGATAACACAGGAGGCATGCAATACATGGCACAAATGATTGAACCAACAATGGATAGAGCTCAAATAGGTCAAAATAAAGACCAAAACATACTGAGATGGGAGCTCAAAAGCCTAGGCATGCATGCATACAAGTTAGGCCATAAGTGAGGCACAAAGGCATGACCCTTAAAAGCACTCAAAGAGTGAAAGAAGTGAGAACATGACAATACTATATGCTCTGAAATATCATGTTAAATGATGCCAAATCATGCACATGTCACAAATGAAGCATGCTAGGAGGCTCAAAGCTTGAAACTAGCATAGGCACTTGCACTATAGCTATGCAATACATGAACCATATGGCCAAGACAACCCAAAACAGTCCTAGAGCATGTCAAAACAATGCTAGAAACATGCATGGAAGAGCTAACACATGCTAGATTGGAAGGCTAAAGCATGACGCATGCAAGGCCAATAAGGAGGATTACACTACACATACCAAAACCAAGCATGAGATGACTTCACCAACAAAAATCAGGGTTGTATCATGGCAAAACAAGACCAAAAACACACTGAGATGGCAACCCAAAAGCTTAGGCAAGATGGCATACACATTGGCTCATATTTAAGGCATAAAGCACAACCTTCCAAAAGCATTGAAAGAGTGACACATGTTAGTGTATGACAATGAAACATGCTCTGAAATCATGTATCAAATGATGCTAGATTATGCAAATAGCCCAAGCAATGCATGCTAGTGGACTTAAAACACAAAGCTAGTGAGCAAGATTGAACTATGGCTATACAAAGCAAGGCATGCATGACCAAAAACACTTAAAATAGTGCTTAAGCATGGAAAAACATGAGTATGAGCTTGCTGGAGTGGAGCCAAAAACATGCTAGAATGATGGTCCAAAGCATGATGAATGTTAGGCTAGTGAGTGGAATTGCACTACAAGTGCAAGGAGCATGCAAGAGATAACCAAACCAACCCAACCCAAAACAGAGCTATAACATGTTAGAATAGTGCCTAAAACATGCTAAGATGGAGCCAAAACATGCTAGAAAGATATGCTACTTTGATGAGCCATCAACACAAGCAAATAAGAGGAGAGGAGGGGGGACAACCCCCTCCCATTTGGGGCCTCAAAACACACTTTCCACCACTAAAATTCCTCTGAGTTTCAGTGGTAGAAAGTTCATGCAAAGGCTAAAACAAAAGCCTCAAGGGATGGCTCCAAAAGCCTAGCAAAATAAGGCATACAAGGGGGTGAAACACCCCCAACACCAAAGAGGTCTAAAAGCAACATCTTAAACACTTGAAAATGATACTTTTTGTAGTTTAAAGTTAAGCCAAAATAAGCATGCAAATAGGGCCAAATAAGCAATGAACACAAAGCTTAAAAGGGGACTAGTGACTCACCCTTGAAGAACAAGAACAAGGCAACAACTTCAGCAACTTTTCTGAGCTAAAAACTAACTCTTGAGTCCAAACAAGACCCTCAGGTACCTCAACAACAAGAGTGTGGTGTTTCACTAGGTGTTTGTGTGCAAAAGTGCGAAGAAACTACACTTTTAAGCACAAATATGGAGCAAATAGAGCAATATAGAGATAGCGATATATGTATAACCCTAATGCAAAATTTTGAACCTGAGACAAGAGGGAGGAGGCTCCCTTATATAGAAATCCAAGCTTCAAGCTTGTTGAACAAGCTAGAAGCTTGGTACAATCCCTCCATACACGTGTATGGAGGATGCAATATGTGCTCACCAGCTGGCATCCACAACATCTGCAGAAAATGTAGGAAAGGTGCTGACTAGTTGAGGTGGTTGGCCAACCACTCCCGCTAGTCGACCGACCAGAAAAGGTAGTCGGCAGGGAGAACAACTGGTCGGCAAAGGGGGGGAGGTGGTCTACACAAAGAAAGGAAGGTGGTGGCATGGCTGTCGATCACTTTAGGTGGTCCAAAGACCACCCACCCTAGCTGGCCGACCAGAAAACTGGCTGGCAAGGGAGAAAAGTGGTCTACAGGGGGAGAAACTGGTCTACACCCCTGTGCCACCCTTCATGAAAGGGAAAACAAGGTTTGGTTCAAAACCAAACCAAAAATGATATAAAACAAAAGTCCACGAGACAAGGCACGCAGCCGGAAGCCCCGAAAACTAGTCTACGGGCGCAAAAAGTGGTCTACAATAGGGAAAGGTGGTCTACAGCCATAAAAAGTGGTCTACATGCCTCTGTTTCTGTAACAACCCTCACTTCAACTTAGTCATACTTGCAGACATTTATGTATGATCTTGTCTTGTCATGTTGCATTTGCAAATCTTGTCTTGCTTTGCTTGAGTGTTGCTTGCATACTTTGTTCTTGCCTGGTGTGTTGCCGAGGTCATCCTTAGCCTAGTCACCCTTGAACCCCTTTTTTTTACACTTAGAACTATCTTGGAACCACTTTGGTTGACCACCATCTTCGCCCTAGCATATTGGTCGAGATGTCACTATCTAGGCCGAGGTATGCAGCACCAAGGCCGAGATGTGTATTATCTGGGCCGAGATGTTTATCCTTGCACCTAAGTGATTTTTGTTCCCGGATTTAGTATGACCTAGACCGAGGTCTGGCACATCTAGGCCAAGGTCTGGCACAGCTTAGTTGGGTGTTATCCTTCCAAGCCGATGTCATTGTTGCCCTCTTTGCCAAAGCTTTGTCCTTAGCCGATATCATTACTGCCGGAGTGCTCTTACCATCTAAGCTTGTTGAACACACTTTGTCATAATCTTGTCTTGTCTGTCAGTCACCTTTTTGAGTAGAGCCAATCGGCCGATGCCACGTGTCCCAACAGAGGGTTAAGTCAGTGAGCTGTTGTGAAAACATGTCATTTTGTATCAAATCTTCTCTTTTAGAGAGAGAGGCTCTAGGAAAAAAAGGGGAATTTTGAGTGAGAGAGGGAGTGGACTTCCAAGCATGATTGTTGGAGCTTGAACCGTTAGATTCGAGTTTTGAGGTTAAAATCTTAATCTACTCTTGTTGCTCTTGTTGATCATCTAGCTGCATTGCACAATCGAACTTGTTCTGCATGCCATGCGTTGATGTAAAGTTGGTTTTAGAAAGAGAAGGTAGTGTTCATGTGTTCTTGAAGAAAAGTCTTGTTTTGATCCGAAAATTTGTATCAAGAACCATGTTTTTGTGTTTGTTTTCTTAAGATCCTCAAGTATGGGCACCCAGGTCCATGTTTTCGAACTCATAGCATGAGATCTCAGATTTTTGTAATAACAAGCCATGATTTAAGCATGCATGTTCTTCATCTTCTTCATCTTCCTGTTTGTCATGTTCTTCAAAGGGAAACCCAGATTTTCCCAACTTCGCTTTTGAATGTGGCCGTCAGGACCACACCTCGGCGAGAAGGTGTGGGACCTCGGCCAAGACCTGGTTAGTGCCCAGCCTATTTTCCGAGATGGGAAACAGTGTTTTGTTTGGATTTGACTTGGTTTTTGGAAAAGGATGCCGAGATCATTGCATTCATGTTAAGTTTGTTTTGGGAATGCATCTCATATCCATCTTTGAGCATCTCTTCTTGTCTACTTGAAGTTCCTTCAGCAGTATTTTTCGATGTGATTGTCGGTCTTTGATCTTTGCCTTGAGCCTACACCCGAAGAACTAAGTGAGTGGTATTTTTAATAAAGCTATGTTATAATGTTTTAATAAGCTTTGCTTTGCCTTGTTTTGAATAGTATTTGGTCAAGCATGAATGATTATCCCTATCTTGTGTATCAAGGATTAGCTTTGTTTTGGATGACATTCCTGGAAAGTCCCTTGTGCTGGAGGACTTTAAACTTTCGCAGTACAAGTCCTTTTCGTGTTAGAGGACTTTAAGCCTTTGTAACATAGGTCCTTTGTGCTAGAGGACTCTAAACTTTTGTAGCACTCTTGTTCGAGATATCTCCCTTGCCACCGACGGCCTTGTGCGGGTGGGTCTGTCTAATCGATTCTGGGTCGATTATTCCCATGTTTTGCCACTGACGGTTTACCACGTGGGTTGGTTTGTCTGGGATGTCATCATTTTGAAGTATGTTGATGCTAGTAAGCATTCTTTGGGGCTTCGAAGATTTGTTAGATGAACGTGGTTCTTCCCTTGATTTGTAAAGTTTGATATGTTTTGTTTTGAAAGACTTCGGCTATTATTCATGCAAACCTTTATTACTTGTACCATTCACTGAGTATCCAAGCTCACCCTCTCTATATATATGTAGGTGATGAGCAGGACGGCGGGGATGCCTAGATGTGTTTTGCAAGCTTGTTTTGGATTCATGTTATGTCGGCTTGACTAGTTTTATGTCGGCAATCTTGAAGATTATGCTTCTCGACTTGTAATACTTGTATTTTTCATACATCGGCTTGAGAAGCCTTTTGATCATGATGTAACATGTATTTTGTTTATTAATGAATCGATTTGTAAAATCATATTATGTATGTCATTTCATTTGATCTATGCACAGCTCTTATGGACCTCTTGGATTTTAACTTACTGCTTCCGCATTTGTAAGCCCCTTATTTATACCCTGCGTGTGTGTGAATCCTCGTAAGAGGCCTTGGTAATCTCGGATTACTGGCCATCATGGCACCCTCCTACTAGGGGCGGTTTGGGGTCGTGACAAAATGGTATCAAAGCACAAGTTCCTTAGTAGACGTTATTCACACACTTTGAGTCCTAAAGAGCATAGGTTTTCCCTTAGAAGGATGTTAGGATTGCATCATATTGCTTCCTATTTGAACACGGTGTGCATCGTCTCGGCATGCTTAATTGTTACTTGCCTACGTGTTTATTTGCTCATTTTTTTTTAAAGTCACACTTTGCATACTCGTAACATCATGAGGAGAGGTAGACCTCCAGTGGGCCGAGATTAGTCCGCAGATAGGTTAGACAGACTAGAAAGGTTAGTTGATGGTTTGGCCCGCGAGTTGAGACAAACAAGACAGCAGTACGCTAGTGCTACTTCGACTCAGGCCGAACAGACGAACGGCTGAAATGTAGTTCCGCCTCCACCTCCACCTCCACCTCCTCCAGTACCACAAGTGCTCCCACAGCCGGCTTTATATAGGGACGGCACAATAGCTTTGATTAGAGAGTTCAAGAAAATGAAGCCACCGAGATTCCAAGGGGGTATAGAGCCGATGAAGGCCGAAGCGTGGGTTTTGGAGATAGAAAAGCTGTTCGAGATCTTCCCCAGCACCGACGCTCAGAAAGTGTCATTGGCAGCATTCACGCTAGATGACGACGCTCGCAGATGGTGGATGATGGTTCGTGAAGGCAATCCAGACTTGACCTGGTCCCGATTTTTGGAGTTGTTTTACAACAAGCATTTTCCCCTAAGTGTTCGAGATCGCAAGACTACTGAATTCCAAACTTTGATGCAAGGCAGCAGAACAGTGGCTGAATACGATCGTGCTTTTACCGAGTTGGGAAGGTATGCACCCCACATAGTCAACGATGAATATATGAAGGCTAGAAAGTTTGAGAGTGGGCTTCGTGGACCGATACAAGACCGAGTTAACATGCTCAACATGCTGACTTACGCCGGAGTATTGGACAAAGCCATTCTGGCCGAAGCTAACTTGAACAGATACCAGAGTTCAGGAGAGAGCCAGAGAAAGAGGCAGAGCAATGACAATCGCCGAGCACAGTTTGGTACCAAGAAGAAAGCGAGTGTTGGCTGTTCAAGCAACCCAAGGCAGGAGAGTGATACCAAGGCAACATATTCGAGTTGTGGAAAGCCGCATTTCAGGGTCTGTCGCCGGGCGTCTGGAGCTTGCAATGAATGTGGTGAAATAGGTCATTATGTGAGAGACTGTCCTAAGGCAAAGACTGATGATAGCAAGAAAGATGAGAATACCTTGGGTTCCGTACAAAAAGGTAACGTCGAGAAAGGACAAATGAGGCAGAGCAGAGTTTTTGCACTAGTACCAGGAGACACTCAGAATGTTGAGACAGTGGTGTCAGGTATACTCCCAATTTGCTCTCAAGATGCACATATATTGGTTGATTCGGGTTCTACGCATTCATTCATATCTATTAAGTTTTCCAATAAGATTAATGGGAAACTAGAACCCCTTGATTATGTGTTATTTGTATCTACTCCATCTGGGAGAACTATGATTGTTGCATCCATTTATAGAGCATGTGTTATCGTGATTAAGAATGGTGAGCTATTGGTTGATTTGATTCCATTGGACATAACTCGTTTTGATGTTATATTGGAAATGGATTGGTTAGTGGCAAATCATGCATCCATAAATTGTGTTTCTAAAAGTGTCACGTTGAAACCCCCAAACCTAGCCGAGGTTACGTTTCAGGGTAAAAGAGTAGTATCCCCACCTTACTTAATCTCATCCATGAAAGCCTATAAGTTGATCCAAAAAGGGTGTCAAGGTTATTTGTGTAGTGTACTACGTAATCTGAATGAAAGTGTTGAGTTAGCCGATGTTCCGGTTGTTAATGAATTCCCCGACGTCTTTCCTAATGATTTGCCTTGTCACCTAGTTGATAGAGGGGTAGAATTTACTGTTGACGTCATGTCGGAAACCCAACCTATCTCTAGAACACCCTATAGAATGGCCCCCGCCGAGCTTAAGGAATTGAAACTGCAACTACAAGAGTTGTTAGATAAGGGTTTTGTTAGACCGAGCACTTCACCTTGGGGAGCACCCGTATTGTTTGTTAAGAAGAAGGATGGTACACTCCGTCTTTGTATTGATTACTGGGAACTAAATAAGGTAACCATTAAGAATAAGTACCCATTGCCAAGGATAGATGATTTGTTTGATCAGTTGCAAGGAGCACGAGTCTTTTCTAAAATTGACCTTAGGTCAGGTTACCATCAACTTAAGGTTAAAGCCGAGGATGTTGAGAAGACCGCTTTTTGGACGAGGTACGGCCACTACGAATTTTTAGTAATGCCTTTTGGAGTGACCAATGCCCCTGCAGCATTTATGGATTTGATGAACAGAGTCTTTAAGCCATATCTAGATGAGTTTGTGGTCGTCTTCATTGATGATATATTGATCTACTCTAAGAGTAAAGCTGAGCATGAGGATCATTTGAGACTTACCTTACAAACTTTGAAAGATCGGAAATTGTATGCTAAGTTTAACAAATGTGAGTTTTGGCTTTCCACTATTTCATTTTTGGGCCATGTGATTGATGAGGAGGGTATTTTGGTCAATGCTAGTAAAATTGAAGCCGTTGTGAATTGGCCGAGGTCGACTAATGTGTTCGAGGTTCGTAGTTTTCTGGGATTGGCAGGTTATTACAGGAAGTTTGTGAAGGATTTCTCAAGGATTGCAATTCCATTGACACAACTGACTAAGAAGGGAGCGGCTTACGAATGGACTGAGGATAGCAAATCAGCCTTCCAGGAGTTAAAAACGAGGTTAGTCACAACACCAGTTCTTGTACTGCCATCAGGCAATCAAGAGTTTCATGTTTATAGCGATGCTTCACATAAGGGTTTGGGTTGTGTATTAATGCAAGGAGATAAGGTCATAGCATATGCATCTCGTCAGTTGAAGCCGCATGAAAAGAACTATCCTACCCATGATTTAGAACTAGCGGCCGTAGTGTTCGCTTTGAAGATTTGTCATCACCACTTGTATGGAGCTTCTTGTCAGGTTTTTATAGATCATAAGAGTTTGAAGTACTTGTTCACTCAGAAAGAATTGAATATGAGGCGGAGAAGATGGCTTAAGTTGTTGAAGGATTACGACATGCAAATTCAATATCACCCAGGTAAAGCTAACACCGTAGCCGACGGTTTGAGCAGAAAGATGGTTGGAAATTTGGCATGCCTAACCATGATTTCAGTAGAGCTGACCATTGTTGAGGAAGTAAAAACAAGACAGATGGAGGATGAATTCTTCAAGAAGGTAGCCGATGAGATCATCACAAAGCCGAGATCAGGGTACACCATTGAAAATCAAGTGCTCAAGTTTGAAGAAAGATTGTGTGTGGCTGACGTCCCAGAGTTGAAAAGAAAAATTTTGCAGGAAGCTCATGGCTCCAAATTTGCTGTTCATCCAGGGAACACCAAGATGTATCAGGATGTGAAGCAGACGTTTTGGTGGCCGAATATGAAAGCAGAAATAGCCGAGTTCGTGTCCAGTGTTTGCATTGTCAACAAGTGAAAGTAGAACATCAAAGGCCAGCAGGACTTCTTCAACCTTTGCCGATTCCTGAGTGGAAGTGGGAACACATCTCCATGGACTTTGTGATTGGTTTGCCGAAGACACAAAAGGGTATCAATTCGATTTGGGTTATCATGGATAGACTAACTAAGTCAGCACACTTCTTGCCTGTTAAGACCACCTTCAACGCCGACCAACTTGCTTTGTTGTATATGAATGAGATTGTTAAACTTCATGGAGTGCTGATGTCAATTGTGTCAGACCGAGATCCGAAGTTTGTTTCCAGATTTTGGCAGAGTCTGCAAAGAGCTTTTGGAGCCGAGTTGAGGTTTAGCACAGCTTTTCACCCCCAGACTGATGGGCAAACAGAGAGAACAATTCAGACGCTTGAAGATATGCTTAGACTATGTGTATTGGACTTCCAAGGAAGTTGGGAAATACATTTGCCACTGTTGGAATTTACCTATAACAACAGTTATTAAGCTAGCATTGGCATGGCGCCGTATGAAGCATTGTACGGGAGGAAGTGCAGGTCGCCGATATGTTGGACCGAGGTAGGAGACAAGACTCTGCTTGGTCCCAAGTTAATTCAAGTGACAACCGAGAAGATTAAGCTCATTCAGCAAAGTGTCAAAACCGCTCAGAGTTGACAGAAGAGTTACGCCGACCAAAGAACAAGGGAGTTAGAATTTGAGGTCGGGATCATGTATTCCTAAAGATTTCGCCGATGAAAGGAGTTACAAGATTCGGGAAGAAGGGTAAATTAGCACCCCATTACATCAGACCTTTTGAAGTTATTGAGAAGGTTAACCTTGCTGCCTACAGGCTTGCTTTGCCACCAGAATTGAGCCAAGTCCATAATGTGTTTCATGTGTCGATGTTGAGAAAGTATATTCGGGACCCACTGCATGTGATCGACTATTTCGGGATTGTGGTTAATGAGGATTTAGGCTACGATGAGAAACCGATACGGATTATCGATAGGTAGGTGAAACAGTTGAGAAGTAAGTCGATACCAATGGTGAAAGTTGACTGGAAGGAGCATTACAGTAAGGATGCTACTTGGGAAATGGAAGAGGAAATGAAAGCCCGACATCCAAAATTGTTTTTGGAACAAGGTAACCCAAGTTTGGGGACCAAACTTCTTTAAGGGGGGTAGGATATAACAACCCTCACTTCAACTTAGTCATACTTGCAAACATTTATGTATGATCCTGTCTTGTCATGTTGCATTTGCAAATCTTGCCTTGCTTTGCTTGAGTGTTGCTTGCATACTTTGTTCTTGCCTGGTGTGTTGCTGAGGTCATCCTTAGCCTAGTCACCTTTGAACCCTTTTTTTTTACAATTAGAACTATCTTGGAACCACTGTGGTTGACCCCCATCTTCGCCCTAGCATATTGGCCGAGATGTCACTATCTAGGCCGAGGTATGCAGCACCAAGGCCAAGATGTGTATTATCTGGGCCGAGATGTTTATCCTTGCACCTAAGTGATTTTTGTTCCCGGATTTGGTATGACCTAGACTGAGGTCTGGCACATCTAGGCCAAGGTGTGGCACAGCTTAGTCGGGTGTTATCCTTCCAAGCCGATGTCATTGTTGCCCTCTTTGTCGAAGCTTTGTCCTTAGCCAAGATCATTACTGTCGAAGTGCTCTTACCATCTAAGCTTGTTGAACACACTTTGTCATAGTCTTGTCTTGTCTGTCAGTCACCTTTTTTAGTAGAGCCAATCGGCCGATGCCACGTGTCCCAGCAAAGGGTTAAGTCAGTGAGCTGTTATGAAAACATGTCATTTTGTATCAAATCTTGTCTTTTAGAGAGAGAGGCTCTAGGAAGAAAATGGGAAGTTTTGAGTGAGAGAGGAAGTGGACTTCTAAGCGTGATTGTTGGAGCTTGAACCGTTAGATTCGAGTTTTGAGGTTAGAATCTTAATCTACTCTTGTTGCTCTTGTTGATCATCTAGCTGCATTGCACAATCGAACTTGTTCTGGATGCCATGCGTTGATGTAAAGTTGGTTTTAGAAAGAGAAGATAGTGTTCATGTGTTCTTGAAGAAAAGTCTTGTTTTGATCCGAAAATTTGTATCAAGAACCATATTTTTGTGTTTGTTTTCTTAAGATCCTCAAGTATGGCACCCAAGTCCATGTTTTCGAATCATAGCAAGAGATCTCAGATTTTTGTAATAACAAGCCATGATTTAAGCATGCATGTTCTTCATCTTCTTCATCTTCCTGTTCGTCATGTTCTTCAAAGGGAAACACAGATTTTCCCGACTTCGCTTTTGAATGTGGCTGTCGGGACCACACCTCGGTGAGAAGGTGTGGGACCTCGGCCAAGACCTGGTTAGTGCCCAGCCTGTTTTTCGAGATGGGAAACAGTGTTTTGTTTGGATTCGACTTGGTTTTTGGAAAAGGATGCCGAGATCATTGCATTCATGTTAAGCTTGTTTTGGGAATGCATCTCTTCTTGTCTACTTGAAGTTCCTTCAGCAGTATTTTTCCATGTGATTGTCGGTCTTTGATCTTTGCCTTGAGCCTACACCCGAAGAACTAAGTGAGTGGTATTTTTCATAAAGCTATGTTATAATGTTTTAATAAGCTTTGCTTTGCCTTGTTTTGAAAAGTATTTGGTCAAGCATGAATGATTATCCCTATCTTGTGTATCAAGTATTAGCTTTGTTTTGGATGACATTCCTGGAAAGTCCCTTGTGCTAGAGGACTCTAAACTTTCGCAGTACAAGTCCTTTTCGTGTTAGAGGACTTTAAACCTTTGTAACATAGGTCCTTTGTGCTAGAGGACGCTAAACTTTTGTAGCACTCTTGTTCGAGATATCTCCCTTGCCACTGACGGCCTTGTGCGGGTGGGTCTGTCTAATCGATTCCGGGTCGATTATTCCCATGTTTTGCCACTGACGGTTTACCGCGTGGGTTGGTTTGTCCGGGATGTCATCATTTTGTAATATGTTGATGCTAGTAAGCATCCTTTGGGGCTTCAAAGATTTGTTAGATGAACGTGGTTCATCCCTTGATTTGTAATGTTTGATATGTTTTGTTTTGAAAGACTTCGGCTATTATTCATGCAAACCTTTACTACTAGTAGCATTCACCGAGTATCCAAGCTCACCCTCTCTATATATATGTAGGTGATGAGCAGGACGGCGGCGACGCCTAGATGTGTTTAGCAAGCTTGTTTTGGATTCATGTTATGTCGGCTTGACTAGTTTTATGTCGGCAATCTTGAAGATTATACTTCTCGACTTGTAATACTTGTATTTTTCATACGTCGGCTTGAGAAGCCTTTTGATCAAGATGTAACATGTATTTTGTATATTAATCAACCGATTTGTAAAATCATATTATGTATGTCATTTCATTTGATCTATGCACAGCTCTTATGGACCTCTTGGATTTTAACTTAGTGCTTCCGCATTTGTAAGCCCCTTATTTATACCCTGCGTGTGTGTGAATCCTCGTAAGAGGCCTTGGTAATCTCGAATTACTGGCCATCATGGCACCCTCCTACTAGGGGCGGTTTGGGGTCGTGACAGTTTCCCTCTAGGCAAAGGCAACAAGGCATGGTTCAAAAACCAGGCAAAGAGGAGAAAGTTAAGAGGTTCTGAGACAAGGCGCTCGGCCGAAGGCTCCGAAAACCAGAAACTAGCCTACAAGAGGGAAAAGTAGTCTACGACTACGAAAAGTAGCCTACAGGCCTCTCTCTCCCTCTAGGCAAGATCAATAGGGCATGGTCCATAAACCAAACCAAAACACAAAGAGTTCAGAGGCCCGGAGGCAAGGCACTTAGCCGAAAACTCCGAAAACTCGAAACGAGCACAAACATGCGCGATCATCGAGCACTCAATCGATGACGTCTGAGTCTTAAGGTCGGTAAAAAATGGGGTGTCTACACTCCTCAAAAGTCTCGGGATCATCCCCTCTGTAATGCTCCTCAAACCAAGTATACCTGACCATACTTGATCGGAGTGTCGGTGGGCGCACCCCTAAGTAGTGTGTCCCATGCGACCACCCACTCTCCCATGTCGGGATCAAGGGGAATCGGATCACCCCCTGCACCCAGGCCAGTGATCATGGTGAAGTCAAAGGGAGTCATCGTCATCCCCCCCGTCGAGGAGAAGTGGAAAGAGTTGGTGCTGTCCCACCACCTCTCCACAAGAGCCCCTAGGAAAGGGTCACTTGCTGTGACCCCTGTCAAGCTGGAGCAGAATAAACTGAAGCCGGTCCTATCAATGATCGCGTGGACCCTCGCAGGAAGCTCATCATACCAATCCCGAGCTGTCGTCGCACCGTAGCCTTAGAAAGAGCGAGATCCGTCCTGTGGCATGTGATGTAATCAGATCAAGCGACAAAAGTACAGTTGAATACAGATCAGTGATGTATTGAAAGTACAGTTGCATGCAGAGCAGTGATGTGTGAAGTACAGTTGTATACAAAGCAGTGATGTGAGAAGCACAGTTGAATGCAAAGCAACAATGTATGAAATACAGTCAGATCAAGGCATGTGATGCAATCAGATCAGAAAAGTGCAAGAAATGCAAATAGTTGAAAGTTGTACTGCAGAAAAGTAGAGTTTCTACCTCCACAGCAATGGCTGATAAGTGAGATGCAGGCTCTCTCAGTAGGAGGTCGTCTGGCATGTCCTCATCAAAATCAGTGAAGGCGTGGATGCCTCCCTCAACTGGTACTATATGGGTCTCAGGGTGATAGCTGGCCATGTCAAAAGGGCGGATACTGGGTGGTAAAGGCTGAGGCTCGACCGGCTCGGCCGCGAAGTCCGCTGCTAACTCTATTGGAGGAAGTACGGGGAGGCCCTTGTCATGAGAGACGTCGTCAGCCATCTAAAATAGATGTAAAATGAACAAAAATGAGCAAAAAAAGGAGAAAATGGTGAACTTTGAATAAAGTAAACCCTAGGAGAGAGGAAACACAAAGAAAGTTGAAAATTCGGGAGAAATATACTAACCTTGGGGGAAACTCGAGGGAAATCAACCTTGAATAGTGGAAATGACAGAAGAAGCATCGGAATCAAATTCTGATCGGTTCAAATCAAAGGGAAGTAAAGGGTTTTCACGAATAAGGTTTGTTAGGGTGTTGGGAAACACGTAGAATGCGCGGATCTAGAGAGAAGACACACCTAGAGAGCAAGAGGAGGATATTTTGTGCAAGGGTTTATGATGAATTGAAGTCATTTTGCCTCTACTTAAAGAGCCATGGGCCAAAAGACCTAAATGGCCAAATCTGCCATCATTGGCTGGCACCCCCTCATCGGTGGCCGGCACCCCTTTATTGATGGCCGGCAGTTGCCACTGATGGCCGGTAGGGACTGGCGGCATCCCTTGATGGCCGGTAAGCCTCCACCAACTTCCCCTGCCTCTTTTATCTTGATATATGTCCTTGGGTCCAAGAAATGCAAGGTATGTGCAAAATTTGATTCAAAGTGCCTCCACGGAAGCTCGGAATGGCGTTCATGATGCGTAATGGCCATCACTCATAAAACACATGCGAGGTGTATCCTTTTTAACATGTTGTAACTCTCTAATAGGTAAATCGGAAGCTACCATTGAGTGACCTCTTTTATACACGCTTTGGTCGCTGCATAGGGTATACATTGCTTTGTTGTTACATTGAATGCACGTTTATACATTGCTTTGTTGTTACATTGAATGCACGTTTTGAATCCTTGCATTGTTATGCACCTTTTTACTTGCATTGCTTTGCATGTTCTACTTGCATTGTTATGCACTTCTTCACTTGCATTGTTATGCATCTTTACACCATGTATATGCACGCGTTTATCTTGTCTTGACATGGTATCTTGATGTAACGTTGAACGTGTGTTTTTACTATATTGTACCTGTCAAAGTTCTCTTTTGTGAAAGCACGATATTGTATGTACAGTTCATTTGAAGCTAGTGCAACTAGACGATATTGTATGTACAGTTCATTTGAAGCTGGTGCAACCAGACAATATTGTATGTATGCTTCATTTGAAGTTGGTGCAACCAAACGATATTGTATGTACGATTTATTTGAAGCTGGTGCAACCAGAAGATATTGTATGTATGGTTCATTCAGAGAAGTTCCGGTTAAGATTGATTATGTCTCAGTAAGAGATTGCTCATGTTCACTTAGTGTATCTATCACACTTTGTTCATTTAGTGTATCTATCACACTCTCTTCACTTAGTGTATCTATCACACTTTGTTCACTTTTGTGTATCTATCACACGTTCACTTTGTGTATCTATCACACATGCTCGCTTTGTATATCTATCACACGCTCACTTAGTATATCTATCACACTTTGTTCATTTAGTGTATCTATCTCTCTCTTCACTTAGTGTATCTATCACACTTTGTTCACTTTAGTGTATCTATCACACTCTCTTCACTTAGTGTATCTATCACACTTTGTTCACTTTTGTGTATCTATCACACATGTTCACTTTTGTGTATCTGTCACACATGTTCACTTTGTGTATCTATCATATGTTCGCCTTGTGTATCTATCACACATGCTCACTTTTGTGTATCTATCACACATGCTCACTTTGGGTATCTATCACACGTTCACTTTGTGTATCTATCACACATGCTCACTTCGTGTATCTATCACACGTTCGCTAAGATTGCGTAGTTTTCTTACATCCTTTTTGCATGAGATGTAGTTTGGTTTGTGTTAACTTGCTTATGTTCGAGTTTGCTATAGCATTTCTTTGCATAACATTTTCATCTAGATATTTCATTGCAGCCCTCTTTGCGTAATCATAAGTTATGATCTACATCGTGCATGTCATTTGCATTTTGCCCCAGCCTGCAGGTTCATCTCTGTATGGTTATATTGAATGTTTTCCTGAGTCTTTGGCCTTGCCAAAAATGGGTCATCTCTAGGCTTTGACATTCACTCCCGTCACTTTGTGACTTCCAAGTTCTGTCAAAGAAGGGCAACTATAGACACCCCATTTTTTACCGTCCTCAAGACTTGGTTATCCTTGCAGGTACATCCAGCAACCAGTTTGGTTGTTCACCGAGCACTCGAACTTCGCAGTGGGATGTCACAGGTTTGAGCTTTCCAAACCCTATTTCATTTCTGCCCCATCTTTTGACCATGCTCTAGTCCCTCCCTTTTGCTTGTTTTAGTGCACTACCGGCCATGGGTTAAGCCCTGCCGGCCATTGATGAGGCCTGCCGACCATCAATGGTCCACTGCCGGCCACCTTGTTTCAACAGTTAATTTTTTTAGATATTTTGGCCAACTGTGGCTCACTCAGCCATCCTTCATACACGTGTATGGTGGGATGGAGGCAGGTTGAAGCTTCTCAAGCAACCTTGTTCTTGTATTGCTCTATATAAGGGGAGCTTCCTCCCCCTTGTTCAAGGTTCAGAAAATTTAGAGGCAAAAAATATCTCTCTCTAGAACTCCCTCTCTCTCTCTATATATATATATATATATTGCTTGAAAGTGAGTGTTCTTCACACATTTTGCCTACAACCCCTTAGCCAAACCTCTTGACCTTGGAGTTGAGATTCCATAGGACTAGTTTGGGCATCCTAAAGTTGGTTTTGGGTCAGAAAAGCTGCTGGTTTTGCTGTTCTTCAAGGGTGAGGCCTATATCCGCTTCAAAGCTTTATTTTAATTGCTTGTTTGGCCATTCTTGCATGCTCTTTTAGGCCTTACTTTCAACTATAAAAACTCTTTTTTTTAAGTGTTTGAAATGATTGTTTGAGGCTTTGTTTGAGTTAGGGGTGGTCTACCCCCTTTGGTGGCTTGTTTTGCTTTGATTTGTATCATCTCTTAAGGCCTTTGAGATCATCTTTGTTTGGCCTTTTAGCCACTGAAATCCAGTGGATTTTTAGTGGTAGAAATGTGGTTTTGAGGTCCAAAATGAGAGGGGCCGGTCCCCTCTCCTCTTGTCTTGTTTGCTTGCCTTGTTGGCCTAATGATTGAGTATGCTTTTCTAGCATGTGTTGGCTTGTTCTCAGCTTATCTTTGGCCTTATTTTAGCGTCGCATAACACTGTTTTAGCCTTGTGAGCTCAATACTTTGATCCATCATGCTAGCCTATTTTGGTTCTATCTCAACATGTTTTTGGTGTTATTTTGGCATGTTATAACTCTGATTTTGGTTGGTAGAGCCACCTCTTGCATGCTTCTTACACTTGTAGTGTAAACCTTGCTCAATAGCCTAGTATACTTGGTGTTTTGGCCCATTATTCTAGCATGTTTTGGCTCCACTCCAACAAGTTTTTACTCATCTTTTAACATGTTTTAGCTCTGTTTTGAGGCTTCTTGGTCGTATAATGCTTGTTATGTATGTTTGTAGTGCAATAGCCGTGAATAGCTTTGAGTTTTGAGGAATCTTGCATGCTTGGCTTGAGGTATTTGCATGTTTTGGCATCATTTGACATGTTATTTCAGAGCATATAGTGTCGCCACACTTCCATGTTTTTCACTCTTTAGGTGCTCTTGAGAGTTGTACCTTTATGTCTTGTTTGTGAGTCAATGCATGAGCATCATTCTCTTGCCATTCATGATATCATTTCAGATAATTTTGGCCATTGTTTTGGTGTACATGAGGTCTATTTGGTGTTGGTTTAGTCCATTTAGCATTGTGTTGCATGGTCCTAGTGTTGTATCCTTCACTAGTGTTTAATGCTTAAGTGTTCTAGTATGTTGTACATAAAGTGTTTGCATGTTAGAGTCTTGCATTTCATGCCAAGATTAGCATGTTGTTTCTATGTCATGTTGCCTGCTTTGCATTGTGTTCAATCGGATGTTGTGTTGAACACAAGGTGGATTAGTTCATTTCATACTTGAAGTGATGAAGTGAGCCAATCACCCTTGGTCTCCATTGCCTTTGATTTCTCATGATAAGGAGATGGTCTAAGTGTCTTGTTTGTCATGCATTTATTGAGTTTGTATGAATTGGATCTTCGGCTATCACCCATTGCGATGCTTGATTGATGGTCTTGGATCCAATTATGCCTTTCCCTTGATGTTTTGAGATGATATGGAAGGGCATAGTACATACATGTTCTAGGGAGACCCTCAATTTTCTCTATTTTGTGCTTTATTGTAGCTTGGTGTCACAGCACACCAGTGGCCGGCACCCTCTCACTGATGGCCAGCACCCTTTCATATGTGGCCGGCAGTGTTCATCCTTGGCCAGCAGGAGGGTCGGCAGTCACCATTCATGGCCGGCAGGCCACAGGTGCACTCCCCAGCACTATTTTCGTAATTTTCAACAACAAGAATTGGAAGACACCCTGCTAACAAAGCCTCTAAAGAGCATCCAGAGAGGTTTTCGGGGCGAGAAACCGAGTGTATGCATGTTCATTTTCCAAACAGAGCTGTGGCAGCATATTTTAAAGCTTTATTTGTTAAGTTTAATTGGCTTTGTAACTTAATTGATTTGTTTAATTAGTTAAAGTTTTGTAATAATTAATTAACTTAGCATAGTTAATTAGTCGGTTTGTAATAATTAGTTTAATTAGCATAACTAGTTAGCTAAATTCATTTGGACCCTCCATCGAGAGGGCACGATTTTGTAATAAGGGTACGTGTGTGTGTGCATGTCTTCCAACCCCATTTCTTTCTCCTTTTTACTTATCAGCTTTCGATGGTTAGTTTTGGGGCATGTTTCAATTGGCATACTTATGCTATACATGCATGCATCATTCATTCGTATTGCATGCACCTGGCTCGGCGCATCATTCAAACCGCATTGTATTTCAATTCCTATTTGAATACATGTTATCAAATCGTCGCATTCATATGCCATCTTAGATAGCCGAGCCTACTTAGTCGCATTATTGCATGTGTTGCATTAGGCATTGTTGACATAGCTAGGATCATGCATTGATTTCTAATACAGCTTCTGTTTTGGCTCGGAGTACACTGTGAGTGTTTATGCTTTAGCATCCTTGCATGTGTGTAAGTCACTGCCATGATAGCATGCTTGCCATGAGGCTAACTGCTTAAGTGTTTAACTGCATGAATGCCTGTGGATGAAGGCTTCATTACTTGAATTGGAACAATTCATCAAAATGAGAGTTTTAAGCCAACTTGAGGGTGGCAAATCCGCATCTTAGCCTACTTGAGGGTATCAACTTCAAACTATTTTTGAAAAACAAACATAAGATGTTTTGTTCCAATTTTTGCGATTGAGTCTATACTTGTGTGCTGTGCGTATCACATAGTAAGTTAGCTAATAAACCGGAATAAGAGCACATGTGTTTTCAAAAACAACATATCATGTTTAGTAGAGGCCGATCTTTGATCGGGCGAGCGGGGGTGCTCATTTCATGACCTTCCCCCCTCGTACCCAAGTTCCTGAGCTGAAGCAACTTTGGTGATGACAGACATGTGGCCTTAGGCATGAGTCAGGGTTTCCTAAATTTCCCAAAACAAATATTTAGGTGGCGACTCTGAAATCTGGCAAATCAGTTCATGTTTGGCGCTTTTTGATTAAAATCGATTTTCCAAAAGAATTTGTCGGATTTGGACTCTTTGGTGATTTATCAATCTTACATTGTACTTTGTGAGGTTAGATTCAGAACCGTGACAGGAGTCTGAACTATAGTAGCTAGAACCCAATCCACGTCTTCTCCGAAAAGGGGGAGCGCGAAGCGAGTTCGGGGCGGTCTACAGTGAGTGATTCATCAATCTAACTACACCATTTAATCACTATTTCCCCCAATTTCATAATTTCCGAACCAATTTCATGTTTCCACAATGATCTCTGTATTTAAACAAATAATTTGTATAACACAAAGGAGGGAATTCTCCCCATTTTTTTCAAACATTGCACCGAAGGCCAAATTTCACACAATATACCCAAATATTCCCGTATTCAAGACCTCACATACATGCGGAACCCCAAAATAGGAAACCCTTCTTTCAAATGAAAAACCCTAACCTTGACTTTACCCAAATCTACCACAAACCCACCATATATAAAAAAATCACTAATACTTATGTTAAAACCCATATAGGAGAGTAGAACATCCCTACCTCAAGTGTAGAAGCTCAAAGGAGAAGTGGAGAAACCTCAACGACGCCCAAACTTGATTTTACTCGGATCAAATGAAAGATCATGAGAAGCTCCACCTTTTTAATGAAGACACAAGGTTTGAAATCACAAGATCAAGACAAAAATGTAGAGAGAGAAAGTGTGTTTTAGAGAGAGAAGGTCTCAATCTAGGGTTTTGGAAAGTTTGAGAGAGAGAAAGGACAGAAAAGTAATTTAAAATGTCATTTTCGCGATCTGATATATGTACAGTCCACTCAAGTGGAGAGTTTAACGCTCGAGACTCAGACACATAAATTCGACCCGCTTGAGCGCAATAAAGGCCGCTTGAGCGCCAAGACACAACAGCAAGGCACTACCCGCTCGAGCGCAATGAGACCTGCTCGAGCATAGAATACACTCGTCTAGTATTTTACAGATTTTAAGTAGCCGCTCGAGCGCCAGAAAGGTTGCTCGAGATCAGACCCGCTCAAGGTACATACTGTGACCCTCTGGCGCTAAAAATCGATAACAGCCCGGTATGACGATGACCAGTCCATACCTAAAATAACATCAAATCCCGACATGGGCATAACTACAAAAGGAAACAGAAGTCGATGATCTGCTACCTCTATATCACAACCTCTACACCCTTGTTTCAAAATCAACTCACCCCCAACAGGTGATACAACACAAATAAGTATGACATAATAATAATGATAACAATCGTAATTAATATTTGTTGAGATTAGGTTGGTTGAGATTAACTCATTGCATTGATACAACACAATAGATTGGTTGAGATTAACTCATTGCATTGATTAAGTTTATAATTTTGTTCCAATAAGTATGACATATGTCGCTCATGTGCGCACTTTTTATAAAAATAATAATAATGATAACAATCGTAATTAATTAGACCAAATTGAGACAAAATAAAAAAATTAGGTAAAAATTGAATCAATTATAATAACAATGACTAAAAATTATATAAAAAAGAAATTATAAAGACTGCTAGTGTATTTTCCATATCAATATTTTAAGGGCTCGCTTGATTAGGCGGATTATAGTATATGATTAAAATTATTAATTCAAGAAGCTCACATTTCATTGTTTGGTTGCAAATTTTATTTTTCAGATTAGATTGCAATGGCTATTTTATCCAACAAAATCTATAAATTTTTTTATCTCACAACTAATAATGCAAAACATACATGTAATTGAGATTATATATTTTTATATTTGTTACAAAACAAGTGTGGACAAGAGGAAATTATGTATCTCACTAATCCAGTTAGATAACAAATCCTATGCTAATCTTATGGATTATTAATTCCGTCACTATTAATTCCATTGATCAAACATACCAAAAAGACAAAATTATCCTTGGTTTTTTTAGAGATAGTTTTGGTAAAAACATATTTTTTTCCCTTAACTTTGGACTTTATTTGAGGTGGGACCCATGCATTGAATTTGGTGAGTCCATGTGGCAATGCGTTTTTCACCGCATTGCGATTCACGTCATATATTTGATTGTTCAAAATCATTATTGGGTGAATAGAAAATCGATGCCAAAGTGTGCTCTATAAAAATGGTGACTTGGTGGGTTTCCCATAAAGTATGAGAAAAAACTTGTCCACATTGCTTGGCTAGGCAAGTACTGTGTGTGTTTATAAACCTTGAGCTCGGATCTTGTGGCGGACCCCAAAGGATACCTAAGTTTTGTGCAGTGGGAGGTTATGGACTAGATCCATTGAACTCAAAAACAAACACACATGCGCACTACCGCCACCTGCTCTAATTGGACTTGGGCAGCCCAATATTTAACTTTTTGGGCCAGAAGGTTTTGAATTTTATTTTTTATTTTTTGAAAATTAAATTCTACGTTTTCAGTTTTCTGTTTATATTTACAAAAATTTTAAAAACTCAAATAAAAACTTGTATGGTAAATTTTTTATTTATAAATCAGTGGTCTCAGTTTATAAATTTGGCCAAAAAATGTAAACTCAAACAATGTGTTTCCATTTTGAGTTTTCAGTTTTTTTTTTTTTTTTACCACCCAACACTAGCCACCACCCGCTACCATTTTCCACCACCGTCTTCCACCACCACCACCCACCACCCACCCCCCACCACCACCTGCCACCACTACTCACCACCCACCACTCACCTGCCACCCACTCGCCGCCACACCCACCCCTCGTCGCCGCCGCCGCCACCACCACCACCCACCTCCTACCTGCCATCCACCCGCCACTACCATCCACCAACCGCCACCACCACTCGCCACCTACCCGCGGCCACCACTCACTACCCACCTGCCACCACCATCCACTACCCTCCACCCACCCGCCACCACCACCACCACCACCTCAACCACTCACTCGCTACCACCCGCCATTGTCACCCACTCACCCACCATCACCACTCGCCACCACCCACTACCACCTGCCATCCGGCACCCACTTGCCACCACCACCCACCACCCGCCACCACCACCAACTCCCTACCACCCCCCACCCGCCACTGTCACCCACCCACCATCATCACTCGCCACCACCATCCACCCGTCACCTACTTGTCACCACCACCCACCTCCCGCCACCACCACCACCCACCCGCTACCACCCACCACCCGCCACCGTTACCCACCCACCCACCACCACCACCACCACCCGCCACCTACCCGCCGCCACCACCCGCCATTCGCCACCCACCAGCCACCACCACTTGCCACCGCCACCGCCACCACCACCATTGCCCACTCGCTACCACCCACCACCCGCCACCATTACCCACCCACCTACCACCACCACCGCCCACCACCCACTGTCACCATTTTTCACTACCGTTTTCTGCCGTCACTTGCCACCACTTGCCATTTCTCACTCTTTTTTATATTTTTAAATTTTTTTAAACATTTTGTCAATTACCAAATGTGTTTGTAGTTTATGTTTTTCTAAAAATAAACAAAAATCAGTTTATAAAATTTTTGTAAATAGAAACTAAAAACGTAAACGTTACCAAACAGACCCTTAATGTTAGGAATTTAAATTTCTATTCAAAATTATTTATGAATTGACCCCAACATTTTTTAACATTAACAATTTGGTCCGAACAGTCACACCCCTTATTAGCTTTTCTCTCTAACCCAAACAAGTTCTTGGCCTTTACTTTTCACCCAAACAATCACCATTTTTTCTATAAATAGGCGGTCCTCCATTTGTTACAAGCATTCAATTTTCGTTCCTTTTTCTTCTGTTTTTTCTTCCTGTATATTTCTACATTTGTTTTCTTTGAGAGAGAGTATAAACACAGAGCGTGTTCTATAGCGATCCCGATTTTCCTCTCATGTTTACTGTATTCCGGACTCGGTTCCGTTGATAGTTGTTGTTGTCTGTATTTTATTTTCGTCCTCTAACTCTTTGTATTTTAGTTTAGAATTGTCTTGGGCGTGTTTCGAATTGGTTGGTTGAGCTTTTGTCCCAACTCTTGTTGCCCAGGTTTTTAGTGATCTGCTCGAGCGGGCCTTCTTGCGCTCGAGCGGTGTTTGCATACCTTCAATAGTTTGTCCGTCTATAAAAATACTGCAAATGTGTTTTTCACGCTTGAGCGGATTTCCTTAAGCGCGAGCGGGTCGCGCTTGAGCAGGTATCTTGCGCTCGAACGGGTGCTCAATGTCTGTAAAAATACTAGAAGAGTGCAATCTACGCTCGAGCGGGTCTTCTATTGCGCTCGAGCGGGTGTGTTTTGTTTATGTGTCTTGGCGCTCGGGCGGGTCTTTTTGCGCTCGAGCGGGTTAAGTTTTTGTGTTTGACGCTTGAGCGTCCTATTCTCCGCTCGAGCGGGTCATACGTATATCAGATCTGGACTGTGATATTTTAAATCACTTTTTACACACACTCTCTCTCTCTCTTACTTTTCAAAACCCTATTTTGAGAGCCTCTCTCTCTAAACTACAACTTCTCTCTAAGATTTGATCTAGTTTGAGTGATCTTCCACCTTAGTGTCTTTGTGAGAAGTGTAGAGCTTGGCTTGGGCTACCTATCAATCTGAAAATCTTGGGGTTTGGAGCACTTTCAAATTTCTTCATCTTCTCCTTTGAGCTCCGAATTTGAGGTAGGGATAACTACTCATTTCTATGATCTTTGACATAAATTTTTAGTCACTTTGATGTAATGTTGAAGTTGGGTGATTTTGGGTGTTAGGGCTTCAAAATGAATAAAGAAGGGTTTGGTTATTTTGACTCATAAATGTGTATCTTAGATCTTAAAATGATGGTAATGATGTTGTTAATGACATATGGGATCCTTGGGTCATTGTAGAGAAAAAGGGAGAGAAAGCCCTAAATTGTAGTATGAATTAATTTATATAATTAATTTGGGAATATTATGGAAATATGCAATTGAATTGGAAATAATGGAATTGGCTCATTATTGGATAAAATGGTGGAGTTGGAATTATTAATCACTCACCTTGGAAATTGTTGATAATTTATCTGTTTGACGCATTTATTATCTGTTTAGAAATATTTGCTTTGGGGTATCGATGGAGGATAGTCTTGATTATTTTAGACACTGCATGATGATTAGGTGAATTAAAACTAATCGATTGAATAAGGCATTGAATGTGACAGCTGGAATAATACATCGAATTTATGTATTGGTTGTTTATGTATATGATTTGTGTTTATATACATTGTGTTGTGTGGGAGGAGATATGGGATGTACTCCATGGTTTGGGAGGAGATAGGGGATGGACTCCTAAACCGGATATTATTAAGGAGGAGATAGGGGATGGACTCCATTGATACAACAAATCTTTGTATCATTTATAAAGTATGGAAGTGTTTTAATGTGATTTTGATACAGTAAATCTATGTATCATTTATGAAGTATGAAAGTGTTTTAATGTGATTTTAATACAGCAAATATGTGTATCTATCGTGAATTAAGGAAGTGTTTTGGATATGAGTTATAATCTTATTAAGTTGTTTGGCCAGGTTCTGAGCCATGTGTATGAATTGAAAATTGGATAAGTAAAGGAAAGTAAAATGAACACGGACATTTTGTCATGAGATTGGAATGTGATATATGTTGGTTTATATGAGTTAAACATTTATCAAATACTAATGTTTTAGTTATTATTCATATTATGTTTAGCATATCTCTACTGGGCGTTGGCTCACCCTATATGGGACATCATTTTCAGGTGCAGGTGACATGCCATCTCCAAGGACGTAGCTTGGGAGGCTTAGTGGCTGAGAGACCTTTTTGATTACTTTTGTATTACATGTACATCAAGCCAAGGGCTTATTTTGTGTAGAGTTAGTACTCTCCTTTTTGTAACCAAGTGTTGGCCTGGAAAGTTGTAAGCCCGTAGGGCATTTACTTTTGTTGTCAACATGTAATACTTTCTGTAAGAATACTCTGATTTATGAAATATGATATCACTTTCTTGTATTATGAATGTCTGTTTATGGGTTTATTTTGAGGGCATTACATGTTCGCTAGACAATCAATTTGTAGTGTTGCTACTGTTTTTCGTGAATCATTTTATCTTGAGAGACAGTTGTCCAAATTCCGAAGGTACTGTGGGGAGGACAAATCTGTCTTTAAGAAAATAGTGTTGAACACTAGACTTGATCCTTTTAGAAAATTTAGTTTTGTAATTATTTTTCCTATTTTATTATTTTTTATTAAATCCACATTTCAACTTTTTTTCTTCCAGATTTTATTTTGTTTTAGTAATAAAATAGAATATGTTATTTTAATTTAATTGATTATTTATTTTGTTTCGGTGTTTAGTACTCAAACATAATTTTATCTTCAAATTTTATTTTTTAAATATAGTGAAAATTGACTAACAAGTTTCGCATGCATTAAAGATGAAACTTTCTTATGACATTAATTCCTAATGAAAAGGACAACTCTTGGCTTCTGTATATGATAATCGAGTATCTTGATCAGCTTATACGCACTTCGATTAATCCAGAAATTCACAAAAAAAGCTCCCTCTGCGTAGATCCGGGAAAGCTTATACGCACTTCGATTACTCCAAAAATTCACAAAAAAAGCTCCCTCTACGTAGATCTGGGAAAGTTCACTGGTTTGGGCCCAAAAAGCGAATTACTCCTAATAAGAGTTGAACCTAAAATTTAAAAAACAAAAAACCCTAAATCCTAAATTGCACACCAATCATTGGGATTAACAACTCTTGATCTCCTTATTTAAACGAAATCGACAGGGATATCAACCAAAAAAGGTAGAGCTTCGCCTCCTTGGTTATTTTATTTGATACACCGAGGCACTATTCACTGGTTTCATACTTTTCCTCAGTACTAATTTTGTTGATTTCTTGTATGCTCATTTTTGTCCTGTTTGTGGGAATGATGCAATATATCATATATCATTAAAAAAAATTAAAAAGAAGCTAAAGTAATTGGTTCCAGTTTTTAGAATTCACTTTTTAGAAGAAAAAAAAAATTTCATTTCCGTACTTTTTTTTCACTGAATTTTTTTATATATACATTTTAATATTTTTTTTAATTTTTAGACATACCTAACATAAATACATTTAAAAAGTATAATATTCGTGATTTTTTTTTAAAATTCACTAATTACCAAAAATACACTAATTTTTTAAAATATTTTTTTATAAATATTTTACTATTTAAATACATCTAAGTAAGATGCATCTAAAAAAGTAAAAAAGTTGCTTAAAATTTTAAAAACATTCACTCCAAAACAAAAAAATAAAAAAAATAAAAAAATTAATTTAAAAAAAAAATGAATTCAAAAAATTAAAACCAAACACACTGAGTATAATTTAAATGTATTTTAAAAAGTGACTCACTAAAAATTAAAAGTAAATTTTAACTTATTAGTTTCACTAATTGTCATTAGAGATGCACTTTAAGAAAGATTCCCTTGCCCCACTTAAAGTATCCTCTCCCATGACTCAATAAATAAATAAATGTCGAATTCCGACGCATTATCCAAAAAGAAATGATACAACATTTTTTTTTTTGTTTTTTGAACACCAAAAGAATACTGCTACATTTTTTGAACACCAAATCATTCTAAATTCTAAAATTTTAAAATTATTTTCAAAATATATAATCAAACAAACCAAAAAATTTCTAAACTCTCTCTCCAAATTTTTTTTTTTCGAATTTATCTCAAAACATATACCAAAGACACTGTTTGTATTACTAAACTATGGGTTTTCCGATGGTGTGTACCCTTATTACAAAATATATAATTTTGTTATGAAATTTCGTAATATCAATCATAACATGTTTAATTTCGTCATAAATTGACATAATAAAAAATATTAAAACCAAACCACAAATTTTTACAATATCAATTACAAAATTATAAAAAATTTTATTATATAAATTTGTGGCGAGATTATGTATTTCCTGAATAATGTTATGAAAATTTGTAGTATGACAGCATTTTCCCTAAATTATATGAACTATTATGATTAAAGTATTAATGATAGTAATTAATAGGGTAAATTATAAATACACTCTCTGAGGTTTAATTAAAATATGAATTGCCCCCTATGATTCTGGAAATTATATTCCACCCTCTGAAATTTCTAATTTCATAACAAATTATCTTTTTTATTAATAAATCATTAAGTCAATTAACAGTTTTTAATGATATTAGAAATATGTTTCAATTAATAATTTAGGTAATTTTATTATTGTATAGGAGAGCAATTATGAATTTCAATTTTTTAGTTAATTCTGTAAAATAAAAAATTATAACAAGGGGGTGTTTGTAATTTTTTCAAATTATAGGGAGAAATTTATACTTTAAGAAACTCTATAATTTGCCCTAATTAATATTGTCATATATAGGTGATATGAAATGGTGACAAAAATGGGTAATATATCTACATACAAAAACAAAAATAACAATCAACCAACTCCAATTATGGTGAAATTTTGTCAATTATATTTTTAGTTTAGCTTTTGCTTTTTTTAAGAATTTCAAAAGATTTGATGTGTTTGTTAATATATATATATATATTTTTTGTTAGTGATGAGAAAGTTGACTTTTTGTAATAATTTTTTTAACTCAAGAAAAACAAGTTTTGTTTTTTGATTTATTCAAAAAATGATTTTTTTTTTATCCCAGGCCAAACAAGTCTTATATAAACAATGAAAAAAAATTTAATAAGTGCTCCACATTAATTATCAATTAACACCTTGGGATGTCCCTCAAAATAACAAGATAAAAATAGTAATCCTTATTATCTAGATCAATAACTATCAAATTGTAATAGACACATGTATTTTAGACGCCAAATGGGCCAAAACATGTGTAAAAATTGTAAATTAGCGAAAATAACCTAAAATAATTCACTTTGTTTGGTTTTGAGTTTTCAAATTTAATTTTTTAGTTTTCATTTTTTATTTTTTGTGTACTGTTTTTTTAGTAAATTTTTTATTTTACCTTTTACATACACATAACCTAGTTTCGTCTCTAAAAAAAATAAAATATTTGTTGATTATTGTAAAAAAAAAAATCATAAATACAAAAACATATAAAAATAGACTAAATTTTTTGTATATAGTGAATTTTTTTAACAATTTTTTTTTTTTTATAATTTTTAAGTTCACACGCATCTAAAAAGTAATACGTTTGATTAAATATTAAAAAAAATCACAAAAATCAAAAAAATTAAAAAATTAAAAAAATAAAAACTCAGCAATTGTATTTAAAAATTTAAAACCAAACAGAGTTTAATTTTTTGGAGAAATTATAAATCAGAAATAATTTGAAAAAATAATTAATTCCCAATTTATAAAAATATTTATGATTTTAATTATTAATATTCATAAAGCTCACTACTGATTCATAAATATTTTTAAAAAATATCATTGATGTGATATTTTTCCTAATTTTTATGGAGGTGCAGTTGAGTTAGTGTTTGATATATATAAAACTATGACACATGAGACAAATTTTCTACCAAATTCATACTCCAAATACAATTTTAAGAGGCAATTTATTTATTTAATTAAGTAGAAAGTTGAGAAATGTGCAATTATCTATATCTATCTTCTATCTATTTGTGACGACCGGGTCTCCTTTTTCCTCCTTTCTTTTCTTCTTCGATATACTTTCTTTTATTCTCATTGAGCTTGAAACACCCAGAATTTAGTTCTTAAAATAAAATCCTACTCTTGTTGCATTTTGGTTTTAAACCTCGCTTGTTCTGGAGAATGTGAGGACAAGTCCGGAGTGTCCAGGAGTTGAATCAGGAGATTTTGAGCTGCTGGTCATGGGCCACACGTGTGGGGGCCCAGGGCTGCACGTACGGGAAGCCAAGCCGCACGTGCGGGGAAATGAAAGGCAGTGTGTGTTGCATTTTGCTTAAAAGTAGGTGCGGAGGGCAGGTACGGGACCAGCCGCACGTGTTGGACAATCTTCACTGTATTTAAATAAATTAAATTCTGTTGTGTACTAAACAACAACCATAATATAAAGAAATAAAGGAAATGAGAGAATTTGTTTGATTACAAAAATCAAACTCGAAATAAAAATAAATAAATAAAAGCGGATTTTATTTTGTTACAAAAATAAAATTTGAAATCTGATTCAATAAACAAATAAAACAGAATGATAAATTAAACAATTTACTTGATTAATTTCTTTAAATAATTATCTGATCAAGTCTAGTGTTTGACACTGTGTCCTTAAGACAGATTCGTCCTCTCCTTGGTGCTTTCAGAATACAGACGTCTATCTCCCAAGATAAAATGGTCTACTACAAACAATAGCAGCACTACAAATTGTTTGCCTAACGAACACACTAAGTGTTTATACGCTTTCTCAAAAAAATAAAATGCAGCAAAATGAAGAATAGAATTTGCAGAGGTGAAATACGAAATTTCTGAATGTAAAACATCAAATGAGGGTTGTCCTATTTATAGATGTAATGGTGGCTGCAGATTTTGAAATGAACAGGTATGAAACCTGTTGGTTTTGAATTCAAACAAATTTGAATCTGTTGGTTTCATAATTTAAATAGATAAAAAATGGGAAGGGCCCTGTTTAGATGTACAGTAAAACCGGACCAGTTTATTTCCGGTTTAATTTGAATTCTGAATTTTATTTTACCAAAAATAAAATTAAATTCAAATGTTTTTGGCCCAAAAAGATTAGTATTGGGCCGAACAAGCCCAACCTAACCACACACCACACACCACGCACCCGCGCCCAGCCCAACCTAGCCTGCCCGACTGACCGAACGGACGGCGACGGCGACGCGCGCGCGCGCGTGTGTGGTGATTTTTGGGTCCAATGGGTCTATCCTATTTTGCCCATAACCTCTTCGTCTAAAACACTTGGTGTAGACACCCCATTTTTGACCGTCCTCAAGATTTGGACGTCACCGTTTGAACACTCGGTGATCATCCTTATTTGTGTTCGTCTTGAGTTCCTGGAGGTCTCGGCTACGCGCCTTGCCTCAGGATCTCTCGACTCGACTGTTTTGTATTTGGTTTTGCACCAAACACTTGTGTTTTTACTTTGGAGGGCAGGGAATGGCTTGTTGGCCATCCCCACAGTCCACCGGCCATGGCTTGAGGCCACCGGCTGTGTTTTGTTGCCATCGGCCAAATGTTTTACCGACCGGCACTCTAGATGGTCGACCGGCCATATATTTTGGTCAAATTACATTTTTGGCTGGCCGACCACTGTTCATTTGCTTTTGCAGATATTTTTTATGCCAGCTATGCTAGCTGGCATACACTTTGCTCCCCTCTATACACGTGTATGGAGGGATCTCCCTCTTGACTAGCTTGTTTGGAAAGCTTTACAAGAGGGATTGTCTATAAGAGGGAGCCTCTTCTCCCTCCATTAGGGTTACAAAAAATTCAGAGAGAGCTCTGATATTAGGGTTTGAGTAGTGTATCTATTCCATCTCTATATCTCCATCTCTTGTACTTTTTGTGTGTGTTTAGTTTTACTATTGCACACAAACACATAGTATTACACCTTCTCTTGGTTGCTGAGGAGCCAGAGGGTTGTTCTTGGTGTTCTTGGGTGGTTTTGAACTCAAAGAACCAGCTGGAGCATTGTTTGTGAAGGAGGTCTACAAGGGTAACAACTTTACCTTTAAATCCTCCCTTTTTGCATAGTTTTTTTTGCCAACCTTACAACTGTTTTTAGACTTTGCATATAACTAATAAAAGTCTTGATTTTGAGTGCTTTAAATAGTTGGTTAAGGGTGTTTCATTGTTTGGGGTCATTTGACTCCTCTTAAGCCTTGTTAGGCCTTGTTTTTGTGCTATTTTGGTGAGCTCCGGGACCACCTTGTTTGGGCCTCCTCACCACTGAAATCTTGAGGGATTTCAGTGGTAAGGTTGGTGCCTTGAGGTCCTAAGAAGGAGAGGGCCACCCCCTCTCTTTGTTGTCCTTGAAAAGGGCCATTTTTGCCTCATGAGTGAGCACCATGTTTAAGTGTATGTTGGCCATGCCTTAACTGATATTTAGTGTTGTTATGTCATAATATCACACTGATTTTACTTGGGTTAGGCACACCATCTTGTTTAGCATACTTGTCTTGTAATGCCATCATTTGCCTTAACATGTACCTAGCATGTAGATTACCATGCTTACTTGTTTTAGCCAAGCTTTGTGAAGCTTTTAGGCTTGTTTTGCCATACTTAAGGTCTAATGTAGGTTGTCTTAGCCATGCTTGCCATGCTTTGTTTAGCCTCTTTGCATTCTTGGCTTGTGAGCTTTAAGTGTATGAATCATGAGCATGCATTACTTGCATTATTCTAGTGGTTTAGAACCATTTAACATGTCATTTCAGTCCTCATGACATGCTTGCATGCTTGCATTTGATGCCCCTTTGATGCTTTAAAAGGTTGTTGTCTTATGCCCCTTTTTTAGGCCCTTGTGCATGCTTGCATGTTTTGGCCACTTAGATGCCATCTAGGTGTATCCTTAGCAATGTTTAGGTCTGCCTTGAACCTATTTTAAGTCCTCCTAGCCTTGTGAGGCTTGGTCGACTTAGCCATGGTTTAAGCCCCCTTGGGCTAGCCTTAGACCTTGGACTTTGCTTGCATGCTTTACTTGCCTTGATTAATTGGTTTAGCACCTCTCCTTCATGCAATTTCAGAGCTTAATGTGCATGCCATTAGTCCATGTTTGTCGTCTTTTAAGTGTGCTTAAGAGTCGCACTTTAATGCCTAAGTGTTGATCCTTGTATGCATGCATGTTTGTGTGCACATTTGTCCCTCATTTTTGAGCACTTTGACCACTGTTTTGGGCCTAGTAGAGAGCTGTCCAAATTAGTGTATGACCATCCTCTCATGCTATTGCATGCATGTCTTGCATACCATCGCATGTTTGCTCCATTTTACCTTGTGTTGCATGCCATGCGTAATTGCATTTTGTTGCATTGCTTGAGTTGCATGATATGTTGTTGCATGTTTGTGTATTGTCCATGTTGCATGTTTGTATGCTTGCTCCATGTTCATGTTTGCGTGCTTGCTCCATGTTCATGCTTGCATGCTTGCCCTCATGATCATATTGCATACTAGTTTGCATGCCTAGGTTGCATTCCATCTAGCATGCATGCCTTGTCCCTTGATCAAGTGATAGGGATTGGGCCTTTGTTTGTTTCTGTGCATTACATTTGACACCAAATGGCACACTTAGTTTCTTGGGCCATCCCGCATCGAAATGCGCGATTGATGGCCCGAGAATCAAGGAACATACCTCTTTGAGTCATAAACATGATAAGAGATGTGTTTGGTGCAAACATCGCTTGAAATACATTGCCATGCCATGTTTTGCCCTCTGTTGCTGTCAAAACAGGTTTCTGCAGGAATCTTTAGCCGGTCGGCTACACAGAATGCCGATCGACCAAAAGTCTGGGGCTGATAGCTCAACCAATGGTCGATGACCATCCTGCCATGGCCGGTGACCATTTGTCTTGACCGGTGGTGTTCCACAGTGTCCAAACAGTGCACCTTTAGAGTTTTGCAATTTTCAGAGAAGCAGAGCAGGGCAAACAGAGGCAACTTGTGCATGGTGGTGGATTTCCGAACGAAACCGAATGCGCATGCATTTGACCCTCTTCCCGAGGCGCTTTATCGCTTTCTTTACTTAATTTATTTGTTAAATTAATTAGGTGGTTTGTAATATTTAATTAGCTCGTAGGTTAGTTAATTTGTATTATTCTTTTGGTCCCTCCGAGCGAGGGCGGATTTGTAATAAGTGTGGGTGCGTGTGTGCATGTTTTCCAACCCCCATTTCTTTCTCCCTTTTACTTACCTGCTTTGATGGTTAGTATTAGAACATATTTAATTTAGCATACCTTATGCTATGCATGTGTGCATCATTCATCAGTCCTGCATGCACCGGGCTCGGTGCATCATGCTAACTGCATAGTATTACAAATCAAACTTGAATACGTGTATCAAATAGTTGCATTTCACATGCCATTCAAGGATTAGCCGAGCCTATCCTAATTGCATTATGAATGCGTTGCATTAGGCACTTAACATGAACTAGGATCATGCATGATTACTAACTAGTTCATTCTTTTGGCACGGAGTACGATGTAAGTATTTTGTGCTTTAGCATCTCGCACGAGTGTGAATGTTAACATGATAGCATGCTTACCATGTGGCTAGATTCTTATGTGATTTGAATTCCCTGAATGCCTATGGGTGAAGGTTGGATTGCTTGAGTTGGAACAACTCATCAAAATCCGTGTTTTAGCCTACTCGCGAGTAGCAAATTTCAAAACATTTTCCAAACAAACGGATATGCGATCCTTTGTTCCAAATTAGGCGATCTAGTCTATACTCGTTTTGCTGTGCGCATCACATAGTAATTCTAGCTAATTAACCGGAATAAGAACACATAACATTTTCAAAATTGGATATCATGGTTAGTAGAGGCCGATCTTCGGATCGGGCGAGAGGGGGTGCTCATTGCTGACCTTCCCTAATCGTACCCAAGTTTCTGAGCCGAGGCAACTTAGGTAATGATGGACACGTGGCCTTAGGCAAACGAGTCAGGGTTTCCTAAATTCCCCCATTAAAAAAAATTTAGGTGGCGACTCTGTATCTGGCAAAGCAGTCCATGTTTGGCACTTCTTTTCTAACAATCTGTTTTCTCAAAACGATTTGCTGGATTTGGACTCTTTTGGTTCAGACTAAGAACCGCGACACAAAAGGGAGTCCGAACTGTGGTGGCATAAAGGCCGAGGGCGCGTCCACACTTGGGTACCCCTTGGGGCACACCCCAAGTACCAAACCCATGCCTTATAAACCCATTCAAAACTTCCCACCAAATCAATGTGGGACAAGCCTTATTCAAAACTTCAAGGATTTTCCACCAAAACTCTATTTCCATGGAGCATACTTTGGCTTCAATTTCCCATTCACTCGGTAATGGTTTTGAGCAACCAAATATACCACGTGAATCACAATGCGGCATAGAACGCGTTATCACTTTGACCCGTGAAAATCGACGCACGGGGCCCACCTAAAAATAGACCTAACTTAGGAAAAAATTCTGGTTTTTACCCAAAATTTTATAACCATTTCCAACAATCCCCCACATGAATGGAATTTGATGACAACGGAAATGCAACAATATGCAAACTTTCTCGAAAGAGTGTAAGTCAAAAATGTCTTGCATCAGGATAGGTAGCTTTCGGCCTTGAACCTTCTCTAGTGATAACTTATCAGACTTACTGGCTAACCAATGGACTCGATGCCTTGAATTGTTCAGCCGTTTGTGTAAGCCAAGACAATAGATTTCACACAAAATTTCTTCTAACACATCGTGGTTCTCAATGTTGTGTTCATTTTGGCCTTGAAAGCTCCTGGTTTTCATGAGTGTTTCTAGAGAATTCGGCCTCTTCATTCTCATAGAACCGGCCCCAGTTCGACACTCATATAGGTGATTCTTAATGTGAGTATCTCCTTATACTCATCTTGATTTTATGCCTTAATCAAGATATAAGTAATCATTAAAAGCAAAGCTTATCCTTATACCCCTGCATACAACATATGTTGCAGATATCACTCTGACCATAGGAATGGGTAGGAAATTTTAATCCCTTGGTGATTTCTGGTGAGCCGTACATAACTTAGTTGTCCCATTGAACTTAGTTCTTGGGATCTCCAGTCATATAAGTAGGGTTACCATTATGACGACTCTTATGTAATAGGCTTTAATCTCATCCCCTTCGATGAACTATACGCTAGCTCTTTTGTCAAACCTTTTGTTAATGGATCCACAATATTCTTTTTAGATTTTATATAATCTTTTGAGATTATTCCATTTGACAACAATTGCCTTACGGTATTATGTCGACGACGAATATGTCTTGACTTACCGTTATACATATGATTCTGTGCCCTGCCTATTGCAGATTGACTATCACAATGAATGCAAATAGCTGGCACAGGTTTTGGCCACATTGGAATGTCTTCTAAGAAGTGATGAAGCCATTCTGCTTCTTCTCCTGCTTTGTCAAAAGCAATGAACTCGGATTCCATTGTGGATCGTCCGATGCAAGTTTGTTTTGTGGATTTCCAAGAAACAACAGCGCCTCCCAGATTAAAGACATATCCACTTGTGGATTTTGAATCTTTAGTATCCGATATCTAATTTGCATCACAATAACCTTCAAGTACTGCTGGATATCGAGTAAAGTTCAAACCATGATCACGGGTGAATCTTAGATATCTAAGAACCCGAATGATCGCTTTCCAATGGTCTTCTCCGGGGTTACTAGTGTACCTACTCAATTTACTGATAGCATAAGCTATATCAGGACGAGTACAATTCATTAGGTACATTAGGCTTCCAATGATTTGGGAGTATTTTAACTGAGACACTGCATCACTTTTATTTTTCAATAAATAAAGACTGATGTCTACAAGTGTTCTAGCTAAATTCAAATCATCCTTAATAAACTTATCAAGAATTTTCTCAATATAATGAGATTGAGATAATGCATATCCGTCACATGTTTTAGTAATTTTCATTCCTAATATAACATCTGCGACCCCTATATCTTTCATATCAAATCTTTTGTTAAGCATTTGCTTAGTTGATTTGATCATGTTTTGACTGCTTCCAATGATAAGCATGTCATCCACATAAAGACAAACTATGACATATTCTTGGTCAGTGTTTTTAACATAGACACATTTGTCACATTCGTTTATCTTAAACCCACTAGTAAGCATTGCATGATCAAATTTTTCATGCCATTGCTTAGGTGTTTGTTTTAATCCATAAAGGGATTTTACAAGCCGACAAACTTTCTTTTCTTTCCCTGATACTACAAACCCTTCGGGTTGCTCCATATAGATTTCTTCATTTAGATCACTGTTTAAGAAAGCTGTCTTAACATCCATTTGATGTATTTCTAAATTGAACAACGCTGCTATAGCAATAAGCATGCGAATGGATGTTATTCTTCTCACAGGGGAATATGTGTCAAAATAGTCCAAACCTTCCTTTTGCTTGTAACTTTTAACAAGTCTTGCTTTATACTTGTCTATTGAACCATCTGCTTTCATTTTTCTCTTGAATATCCATTTATATCCAAGAGGTTTAGAACCTGGCGGAAGATCCACCAATTCCCAAGTATGATTTTGCATAATGGATTCAATTCATTATTAACAGCCTCTTTCCACAAAGGTGTTTCAGGACCTGTCATTGCTGCCTTAAAGCTTTGAGGTTCATTTTCTAACAAGTATGTCAGAAAATCTGGACCAAAGGATTTTGATGTTCTTGCTCTTTTACTTCGTCTTGGTTCATCATCAGTTAAATCCTGTTGGTTAAGACCATTACTAGTCTCTTGTGTTTGATTGTCATTAGTCTCTTGACTTTGTGTACAATCATAAGTTCTTTTTTGTGAACCTAATTCCTGTCCTTTCTTGTAAGCAAAGACATGTTCAAAAAACACAGCATTCCTTGACTCTATAATAGTATTCACATTTATATCAGGTATTTCTGATTTATAAGTCAGAAACTAATATGCACTACTATTCTGAGCATAACCAATAAACACACAATCTACTGTTTTTGGTCCAATCTTAGTCTTTTTAGGAACAAGAACTTCAACTTTTGCCAAACACCCCCACACTTTTAAGTATTTGTAGGAAGGCGGTCGACCTTTTCACAATTCATAAGGAGTGATGTTGGTTTTCTTGTGGGGTATTCTATTAAGAACATAATTAGCAGGCAATATTGCTTCCCCCCACAAGTTCTTTGGTAAGCCTAAACTTACTAACATGGCATTCATCATTTCTTTTAGGGTTCTATTCTTCCTTTTAGCAATTCCATTTTGCTGAGGAGAATAATGTGCTGTAGTTTCGTGAATAATGCCATGTTGTGCACAAAATTCATTTAAAGGTGCATCATATTCACCACCCCTATCACTTCTAACCATTTTAATGGTTTTACCAAGTTGATTTTCAACTTATGTTTTGTAGAGTTTAAACATTTCGAAAGCTTCATCTTTACTAGTAAATAAACATAACAATATCTTGTGCAATCATCGATAAATGTTATGAAATACTTTTTGCTTCCTCTAGTTTGAACAAATTTTAGATCACATACATCAGTATGAATTAATTCTAGAGGTTCGGTTTTCCTTTCAACCGATTTAAATGGAGCCTTAGTTAGTTTCGCTTCTACACAAACTTCACATTTATGATTAGGATTAATTTCAAACTTAGGTATATAATCCAAACCAATTAATCTACGCAAAGCATCATAATTTACATGACCTAATCTACCATGCCATAAATTGGACTCAAGAATATAAGCAAAAGATGTGTTATTCTCATTCATAGCAACTTTTGGTACAACTGTCATTGCATTCAACTTAAAGAGACCATCACTCATGTATCCCTTACCAACATACATACCACTCTTTGTTAATACAAATTTATCAGACTCAAAAACAAGCCTAAAACCATTTTTACTTAACAAAGAACCAGAAACTAAATTCTTCCGGATGTCAGGTACATGCAGTACGTTGTTGAGGGTCAGTTCTTTTCCTGATGTCATCTTCAAGATTACTTTCCCTTGTCCAGCCACAGTAGAAGTAGAAGAATTTCTCATAAAAAGTTGTTCATCATTTGCAGCCTCATTGTAGGTAGTGGACATCTTCCTGTCCGCACATATGTGACGAGTTGCTCCAGTGTCAACCCACCACTCTTTGGGATTTCCAACCAAGTTAGCCTTAGACACCACAGCAGAGAGGTTGATGTCATTCACTCCGTCAGAGATGTAATCCAATTCTGTTACATTGGCTTGATTGGTGGTCTTCTTACTTGTACTTCCATGATCCTTCTTAGGGCGGCGGCAGTCAAAAGCTCGGTGTCCAGTCTTACCACAGTTATAACATTTTCCTTTGAACTTCTTGTTGCTATCGCCTTGTTTAGGACCATCTCCAGTAAACTTCCGCTTTTTGTTATGTGGTTTATGAACTTGTTCAACCACATTAGCCTTGGACTCAATGGGATTTTTCCCATTCCTCTTTTCAGCCTTTCGGTTATCTTCCTCAATTCTCAGTCTTACAATAAGTTCATACATGGTCATCTCTTTGCGTTTATGTTTTATATAATTTTTGAAATCTTTCCAAGCTAGTGGTAACTTTTCCACTAAAGCAGCGACTTGGAAAGACTCGCTAAGAGACATACCTTCTAAATGAATATCATGCAAAATTAATTGAAAACTTTGACTTGAGAAATTACTGTTTGGGAGTCTACCATAACAAAGTCTAGAAATTTACCGACGACAAATTTCTTCGTGCCGACATCCTCTGTCTTGTATTTCTTCTCCAAAGAATCCCACAATTCTTTTGCTATTTTCAAAGGACTGTATACATTATACAGCATGTTGTCAAGGCCATTGAGGATGTAGTTTCTGCACAGGAAATCTGAATGTTTTCAAGCATCTACAGCGGCAACAACTTGCCAATCACTTTCACCCCCTCTAAGTGCTGGAGCCTCTTCATGGAGAAACCGGGCCAAATTAAGAGTTGTAAAATAGAACAACATCTTCTACTGTCATCTCTTAAACTCAGTACCGTTAAATTTTTTCAGTTTTTCTCCATGATTTATTGGTACGGATAGGGACCGGTGTTGGTGTAACAATTGGAGTATCACTACCAGATGCAGTTTCAGTTGTAGTAGCCATAATCTCTTATTACAAAAATCAGAAAAAATTAAAACACAAATTAATTTTCTAGTTGCTAAAACTAGAAAATAAATGGTAACACAAAATAATTTTATTTTCCTTGTTACTAAAACTAGAAAAATAAAATACCAAAATAATTTTCTGTAACACCAAATAATATTCTGCAATTGTTAATGACACCAGTATATTACTACTAGTTGTTAAAGAAAAGAGACAGTATATTACTACTATTTGTCAAATAGCATAAACCACTATTTGTTTTTCCAACTAGAATATTATTTTGAAAACACAGAAAATTAAATACAATGAAGACACCAAAAATAATCTATCTTAAGATTGTTGGACAATCATCACTGTATTTAAATAAATTAAATTCTGTTGTGTACTAAACAACAACCAGAATATAAAGAAATAAAGGAAATGAGAGAATTTGTTTGATTACAAAAATCAAACTCGAAATAAAAATAAATAAATAAAAACAGATTTTATTTTGTTACAAAAACAAAATTTAAAATCTGATTAAATAAACAAATAAAATAGAATAATAAATTAAACAACTTACTTGATTAATTTCTTTGAATAATTATCTGATCAAGTCCAGTATTTGACACTGTGTCCTTAAAACAGATTCGTCCTCGCCTTGGTGCTTTCAGAATACGAACGTCTATCTCCTAGGATGAAATGATCTACTACAAACAATAGCAGCACTACAAATTGTTTGCCTAACGAACACACTAAGCGTTTATACTCTTTCTCACAAAAAAAAAATGCATCAAAATGAAGAATAGAATTTGCAGAGGTGAAATACGAAATTTCTGAATGTAAAACATCAAATGAGGGTTGTCCTATTTATAGATGTAATGGTGGCTGCTGGTTTTGAAATGAACAGGTATGAAATCTGTTGGTTTTGAATTCAAACAGATTTGAATATGTTAGTTTCATAATTTAAACAGATAAAAAACGAGAAGTGCCCTATTTGGATGTACAGTAAAACCGAGCCAGTTTATTTCCGATTTAATTTGAATTTTAGATTTTATTTTACCAAAAAGAAAATTAAATTCAAATGTTTTTGGCCCAAAAAGATTTGTATTGTGCCGAAGAGGCCCAACCACGCAGCCGCGGCCAAGCCCGCCCGACCAGACGACAGCAGCGGCGTGCGTGGTGATTTTTGGGTCCAATGGGTCTAGCCCATTTTGCCCATAACCTCTCCCTCTAAAACCCTTGGGTACCCCTTGGGGCACACCCCAAGTACCAAACCCATGCCTTATAAACCCATTCAAAACTTTCCACCAAATCAATGTGGGACAAGCCTTATTCAAAACTTCAAGGATTTTCCACCAAAACTCTATTTCCATGGAGCATACTTTGGCTTCAATTTCCCATTCACTCGGTAATGGTTTTGAGCAACCAAATATACCATGTGAATCACAACGCGGTATAGAACGCGTTACCACTTTGACTCGGGAAAATCGACGCACGGGGCCCACCTAAAAAATAGACCGAACTTAGGAAAAAAAATTCTGGTTTTTACCCAGAATTTTATAAGCATTTCCAACAATGTGCAGGGATCAGTGCCGCACGTGCGGGAGAGGGAAGCCGCACATGCGGGGGTACGTGCCGCACGTGCGGAGCGGGGCAAATCCGAAAACTCTGTTTTTTTTACACTTTTTGCCGAATTTGCAACCATTTTAGGGCCTCTCATTCTCACTCTAAACCTTATATTTTCTGCTCCTTCTCTCTAAAAACCTTCATTTAGCACACCAAACCTTTGATCTCTTGTGATTCTTTGGCCATAGATCCTCAATCATTCCTCCTAAATCTTGAAGATCAAGCTTGGGTTTCTTTTGGTGTTGGAGAAATTAAAGAACACTGCACCTTGGAGCTAGGGATCCATCATCTTCTTCATCCATCTTGGAGGTAGGGATTCTTGAGTTATATATACTAGTTATGCTATTTTGATGGTGTTTTAAAGGCCTTTTACTAGTTTGATGATTTCAACTTGTGGTTTCAAAAATGTAGAGATTTTCCTTAAAAAAGGGTTTCTCTTTAAACTTCAAAATTTTGGTCAATCTTTGAGGGTTTCATCTTGTTGGCCTAAGAGAGATGTTTTGATAAGGGTTTTTCACCAAGAAGTGGGAAGGAGTTGTCTAGAGGAGAAACCCCAGAAATTGGGGATTTTAAGAAAATGTGAGAATACTTGTGAAACTCTTTATTATTTTGTGTTATGTAGATGAATGAGATGTTCTTATAGCATAATTGTTAAAAATGTTTGAACATATGTTGTTGGAGATGATAAATGACCTTGTATCATAAATATGGAATTGGTAAGACTCTTGGAATTATATTGAAAAACATTGTTTTTCCTTGAAGAGGCTAACTTGTAGTCGACTATGCATGGTGAGTTATTGTTGCTATGAATTGTTGGCACATGGGGATTAATCGATGTTGTTGTAGAAATGTTGAAGTAGAGAAATGTTATGGCATATTATATTTTGCATCATGTTCTCATTTGGTCTATCATCATCATTGCACATCTTGAGGAAAATTGGAAAACGATCATTTTGAGAAAGGCCATATAGTGATGAGAATTATTGAAATGTGAAGGGGGTAAATACGTGGTAAGTCCGGATAGGGGGTGTGGTTGAGCTTTGTTAAGTTAGCCTGAGTGTCCATGGTGAAAGACCAGAAAACCGCTCGAATAGGTGTCGAGCCTTCCGGTTAGCACTGGTAAAAATGACAGTTTGGTAGTGCTTGTTGAGCCTACTTGCAGACACTAGCCTGGGGATTACCAGTGTCGTATTTACCGCCCCTATTGAATTACTGTTGGAAGCTTAAAATTGATGAAATTACATGATAATACTAAGAACATGGTGATTTTGAAAACAATGCATTGAAATGAATATTTTCCTCATTGGTTTAACCTTGGCATGACATCGCATTTACATTTATTTTGTGTTGAGGAAAAAGCATAACTGTATATACTTTGTGAGGATTCCTCTACTAGGCTTTGTGCTCACCCCTATGGGATTTGGTACAGGTAAAGATGTGGTGATCCCGCCGAACTGAGGGCGTGGGTGTTTTTGAGAAGAGTACATAGCTCTTTTATTTTTGTGTAATTCTTTTTGAGCCAAGGGCTAATGTGTATGGGTTGCAGAAACTATTTTTTTGTGTAACCAGGCATATGCCTTGGAAAATGTATTCCCTTAAGGGCATTGTATTTTTTTTGAGAATTGATGCTTTACATGCTATAGATTCATATGTTTGTATTGATGAATGTATACCCGCAGGTAAAACCTTGTTAAAGACTCATTAGTAATTATGTAAAGATGGGCAAATTATTGTTATTGTTGGGTAAATGTTGATTATTTGTGGATAGTTCATGTTGAACTATATGTGTGAGGCTTCTATTGGTGTTGACACAAATTTCTCTTATATTTTTTATTTTCTTAAAATACCCCTATAATAGTTTTTCAAACAAAAAATTATATGATGAAGTGAATGAGACGTTAACTCATGGCCTTAGGTAACGAAAACAACATATTTACCATTTCATCATGTCACGACCCCATTCTGCCCCTAGTAGAATGGTGCCGTGATGGCCAGTAATCCGAGATTACCGAAGGCCAACTTACAAAGATTCACACACAATCGAAGTATACATATGGGGCTTACATGTGCGGAAGCAATAAATTTAAATCTAATTAGCCCATAAGAGTTGTGCATAGATTAAATGAAATGACATACATCTTAACATGGTTTACAACTTGGATACAATAAAATGGGGTACAAAATACATCTTAACCAAAAGGCTTCTCAAGCCATCATATACAAACACAATGAAATACAAGCTAAGAAGCATAATCTTCAAGATGCTACAAAATGCGAGTCCCAAACAAGTTACAAAGCACATCTAGGCGTCACCGCCGTCTTGCTCATCACCTACATATATATAGAGAGGGTGAGCTTGGATACTTAGTGAATGGTATAAGTAATAAAAGGTTTGCATGAATGATATCTGAGATCTTTATCAAAGCGTTACACATTATATCTTGCACAAAATCAAAAGACAAATCAAGTTCATCTAACAAATGTTTCAAGCTTCATCAATCAAAGTCTTTCAAGTTTCAAGGGATGACATTAACAAAGGTGCTACAAAAGCTTAGAGTCCTCTAGCACGTAAGGACTTTCAAAGATTGTGCTACAAATGCTTATAGTCCCCTATCACGTACGGACTTTCAAAGATTGTACTACAAATGCTTATAGTCCCCTAGCACGTACGAACTTTCAAAGATTGTGCTACAAATGCTTATAGTCCCCTAGCAAGTACGGACTTTCAAAGATTGTGCTACAAATGCTTATAGTCCCCTAGCACGTACGGACTTTCAAAGATTGTCATCCAAAACAAGGTTAATACTTGATACACAAAATAGGGATAATCATTCATGCTTAACAAATAATTTTCCAAAACAAAGCAAAGCAAAGCTTTATCAAAACTTTATAACATAACTTTATTAAAAATATCACTCACATAGTTCTTCAGGTGTGGGGATTGCAAGCAAGGATCCAAGGCCTCAAGACATTAATCTAACGGCTCAAGGTGTGAAGATCAAGCTTGGAAATCTATTCCCTCTCTAAGAACTCCTCCTTCTTCTTCCTAGAGCCTCTCTCTCTAAAAGACAAGGATATGATACAAAATGATGTGTTTCTCAACCGCTCACTGACTTAACCCTCTGCTGGGACACGTGGCATCGGCTGGTTGGCTCTTCTCAAAATGGTGACTGAGTGAAAAGACAAGACTATGACAAAGTGTGCTCAACAAGCAAGATGGCATAGGCACTCCGGCAGGTAACGATCTCGGCTAAGGAAAAGGCTTCGGCAAGTAAGGTCTCAATGATCTCGGCTAGGAAGGACAACACTTGACTTAGCTGTGCCACACCTCGACCTAGATGTGCCACACCTCGGTCTAGGTCATACCAGTCCAGGAACAAGATCACTAGGTGCAAGGGTAACATCTCGGCCTAGATAATACACATTTCGACCTTAGTGATGAACACCTCGGCCTAGATAGTGACATCTCGGCCAATATGCCAAGGTGCGAGTGGAGGTTAACCAAAAGATTCCAAGATAGTCCTAGGTATAAAAGATTCAAAGGTTCAACCCAGGATTAGGATGACCTCGGCTAAACTCACACCAAGCAAGGAACAAAGCATGCAGTAACACTTAAGCAAAACAAAGACAAGATTTGAAATGCAAGCTTAACAAGACAAAATCATATAAATGCATGAGAGCATGACTAAGATGAAGTAAGGGTTGTTACATCCTACCCCCCTTAAAGAAGTTTGGTCCCCAAACTTGAGTTACCTTGCCCTGAAAACAATTCCGGATACCGGGCTTTCATCTCTTCTTCCATCTCCTATGTAGCATCCTTGCCGTAATGCTCCTTCCATTCAATTTTCACCATCGATATCGATTTGTTCCTCAACCGTTTCACTTGCCTATCAAGAATCCGTATCGGCCTTTCTTCGTAGCCTAAATCTTCATTAACCACAATCCCAAAATGATCAATCACATGCAGTGGATCTCGAATATTCTTCCTAACATCGAAATGTGAAACACATTGTGGACCTGACTTAGTTCTGGCGGCAGAGCAAGTCTGTAAGCAACGGGGTTAACTTTCTTAAGAATTTCAAATGGTCCAATATAACGAGGTGCTAATTTACCTTTCTTCCCAAATCTTGAAACTCTTTTCATCGGCGAAATCTTCAAGAATACATGATCCCCAATTTCAAATTCTAATTCTCTTCTCCTCTGGTCGGCGTAACTCTTCTATCGACTCTTGGCAGTTCTAATTCTCTATTGAATAAGCTTAATCTTCTCAGTTGTCACTTGAACTAACTCAGGATCAATCAAAGCTTTATCTCCTACCTCGGTCCAACATATTGGCGATCTACACTTTCTTCCATACAAAGCTTCATATGCGCGCCATGCCAATGCTAGTTTGATAACTATTGTTGTAGGTGAATTCCACTAGTGGCAAATGTACTTCCCAACCTCCTTTGAAGTCCAACACACATAGTCTAAGTATATCTTCAAGCGTCTGAATTGTTCTCTCAGTTTGACTATCGGTCTGGGGATGAAAAGCTGTGCTAAACCTCAACTCGGTTCCTAAAGCTTTTTGCAAACTCTGCCAAAATCTGGAAACGAACTTCGGATCTTGGTCTGATACGATGGATATCGGCACTCCATGAAGTCTAACAATCTCATTCACGTACAACACAGCAAGTCGGTCGGCATTAAACGTAGTCTTAGCAGGCAAGAAGTGTGCTCACTTAGTTAATCTATCAACGACCACCCAAATAGAATCCATGCCTTTTTGTGTCTTTGGAAAACCAACCACAAAGTCCATGGAGATGTGTTCCCATTTTCACTCAGGAATCGGCAAAGGTCGAAGTAGTCCTGCTGGCCTCTGGTGTTCTGCTTTCACTTGTTGAGAATGCAAACACTGGGATACGAACTCGGCTATTTCTCTTTTCATATTCGGCCACCAAAAAGTTTGTATCACATCTTGATACATCTTAGTGTTCCCTGGATGAACAGCAAACCTGGAACCATGAGATTCCTGCAGAATCTTCCTTTTCAACTCTGGAATGTCAGCCACGCACAATCTTCCTTCAAACTTAAGTACCTGATCTTCAATAGTGTACCCTGACCTCGGCATATTGATAATCTCATAGGTAACTTTCTTGAAGAATCCGTCTTCCATCTGTCTGGCCTTCACTTCTTCAATAACGGTCGGCTCCACTGAAATCATGGCTAAGCATGCCAGTTTTCCAACTGATTTCCTACTCCATACATCGGCTATTGAGTTTGCTTTACCTGGGTGATACTGAATTTGCATGTCGTAGTCTTTCAATAACTCAAGCCATCTTCTCTGCCTCAAATTTAACTCCTTCTGAGTGAATAAGTACCTTAAACTCTGATGATCTGTGAAAACTTGGCAAGAAGCCCCATACAAGTAATGACGCCAAATCTTCAAAGCAAACACCACGGCTGCTAGCTCTAAATCATGGGTAGGATAATTCTTTTCGTGAGGTTTCAACTGACGAGATGCATATGCTATAACCTTACCCCCTTGCATTAATACACAACCCAAACCTTTATGCGAAGCATCACTATAGATTTGAAATTCCTCATTACCTGATGGTAGTACAAGGACTGGTGCTGTAACTAACCTCATCTTCAATTCTTGGAAGGCTGATTCCCTAGCTTCAGTCCATTCGTATGTCGTTTCCTTCTTAGTCAACTGTGTCAATAGAATTGCAATCCTTGAGAAATCCTTCATGAACTTTCTGTAATAACCTACCAAACCCAGAAAACTACGAATCTTGGACACATTGGTCGGCCTCGGCCAATTCACAATGGCTTCAATCTTACTAGGATCAACTGAAATACTCCTTTCATCAATTACATGACCCATAAATGAAATACTAGAAAGCCAAAACTCACACTTGTTGAACTTAGCATACAATTCCCGGTCCCTCAAAACTTGCAAGGTAAGTCTGAGATGATTCTCATGCTCACTTTTACTCTTAGAATAGATCAACATATCGTCGATAAAAACAACTACAAACTCATCTAAGTACGGCTTAAAGATTCTGTTCATCAAATCCATGAATGCTGCAGGCACCTTAGTCACTCCAAAAGGCATTACCAAGAATTTGTAGTGGCCATATCTTGTCCGAAAAGTAGTCTTCTTGACATCCTTGGCTCTAACCTTAAGCTGATGGTAGCCCGACCTAAGATCAACCTTAGAAAAGACTCGTGCTCCTTGGAGTTGATCAAGAAAATCATCGATCCTCAGTAATGGGTACTTATTCTTAATGGTCACCTTGTTCAGTTCTCGGTAATCAATACAAAGACGAAGTGTACCATCCTTCTTTTTAACAAATAGAACTGGCGCTTCCCAAGGTGAAGTGCTCGGCCTAATAAAACCCTTATTCAGCAGTTCTTGTAGTTGCAGTTTCAATTCCTTAAGCTCAGCAGGGGCCATCCTATAGGGTGTTTTGGAGATAGGCTGGGTTCCCGACATAATGTCAATAGTAAATTCTACTTCTCTATCAACTAAGTGGCCAAGCAAGTCATTTGGAAAGACGTCGGAGAATTCATTAACAACTGGGACGTCGGCCAATTCAACATTTCCACCCCGATTACCTAACACACTACACAGATAACCTTGACACCCCTTTTGGATTAACTTATAAGCTTTCATAGATGAGATCAAGTAAGGTGGGAATACTACTTCTTCACCCTGAAACGTAACCTCGGCTTGGTTTGGGGCTCTCAATGTTACACTCTTAGAAACACAATTAATGGATGCATGGTTCGCTACTAACCAATCGATTCCCAGTATAACATCAAAATGAGTCATGTTCAACGGCATCAAATCAACTAACAGTTCGACATTCTCAATTACAACAACACATGCTCTATAAATGGATGCAACAATCATAGTTCTTCCAGATGGAGTACACACAGATAACACATAATCAAGGGGTTCTAGTTCTCTACTTAACTTTTCGGCAAACTTAACAGACACAAATGAGTGTGTAGAACCTGAATCAATCAATATGTATGCATCTTGAGAACAAATTGAGAGTGTACCTGACACTACTGTTTCAGCATTCCGAGTGTCCCCTGGTACCAACACAAAAACTCTACCTTGCCTCATTTGTCCTTTCCCGACATTACCTTTCTGTGTGGAACCCGAGGTATTCCCATCTTTCTTGTTATCACTAGTTTTTGCCTTGGGACAGACTTTCACACGATGACCTACTTCACCACATTCAAAACAAGCCCCCGACGCCCAATGACAAACCCTAAAATGTGGCTTCCCACAGTTGGAACACGTCGGCTTAGCATTACCTTCCTGATTCGAGTTGCTGTACTTGCCTTTTTCTTGGCATTGAACGGTGCTCGACGATTGTCATAGTTCTGTCTCTTCCTCTGATTTTCTCCTGAGTTCTGATATCGATTCAAGTTAGCCTCTGCCAGGATAGCCGTGTCCAACACTCCGGCATAGGTCGGCATATTGAGCATGTTAACTCAATCTTGTATTGGCCCACGAAGCCCACTTTCAAACTTCCTGGCTTTTCTATATTCATCATCGACCATGTGAGGTGCATATCTCGCCAACTCGGTAAAAGCACGGTCATATTCTGCCACTGTCCTGTTGCCTTGTGTTCGAGTCTGGAACTCTGTAGTCTTGCGATCTCGAACGCTAAGGGGAAAGTGCTTGTTGTAAAACAACTCCAAAAATCTGGCCCAAGTCAGACCTGGATTGCTTTCTCGGGTCATCATCCACCACCTTAGTGCATCGTCGTCTAATGTGAACGCGGCCAATGACACCTTCTAGGCGTCGGTGCTGGGAAAAATCTCAAACAGATTCTCTATTTCCAAGACCCACGCTTCAGCTTTCATCGGCTCTATACCCCTAGAGAATCTCGGCAGTTTCATTTTCTTAGACTCTCTGATCAAAGCTATCGTGCCGTCCCCATACAAGGCTGGCTGTGGGGGCACTTGTGGTACCGGAGGAGGTAGAGGCGGAACTTCATGTCGGCCGTTTGTATGCTCGGCCTAAGTAGAGGTAGTACTAGTGTCTTGTGGCCTAGGTTGTCTCAACTCTAGGACCAAACGTTCGACCAATCTCTCTAGTCTGTCCAGTCTATCCTCGGGATGACCTCGGCCAACTGGAAGTCTTCCTCTTCTCATGATGTTGAGAGTATGCAAAATATGACTTTAAAACAAGAAGGGCAAATAGACATGTATACAAGCAACAATGATCATGCCGATATGATGCACACCTTGTCAAGTAGCAAGCAATATGATGCAATCCTAATATCATTCTAAGGGACATCCTATGCTCTTTAGGACTCAAAGTGTGTGAATAACGCACTATAAGGAACTCGTGCTCTGATACCATTCTGTCACGACCCCATTCCGTTCCTAGTAGAATGGTGTCGTGATGGCCAGTAATCCGAGATTACCGAAGGCCAACTTACAAAGATTCACACACAATCGGAGTATACATATGGGGCTTACATGTGCGGAAGCAATAAATTTAAATCTAATTAGTCCATAAGAGCTGTGCATAGATTAAATGAAATGACATACATCTTAACATGGTTTACAACTTGGATACAATAAAATGAGGTACAAAATACATCTTGACCAAAAGGCTTCTCAAGCCATCATATACAAACACAATGAAATACAAGCTAAGAAGCATAATCTTCAAGATTCTACAAAATGCAAGTCCCAAACAAGTTGCAAAACACATCTAGGCGTCACCGCCGTCCTGCTCATCACCTACATATATATAGAGAGGGTGAGCTTGGATACTTAGTGAATGGTATAAGTAATAAAGGGTTTGCATGAATGATATCCGAGATCTTTATCAAAGCGAAACACATTATATCTTGCACAAAATCAAAAGACAAATCAAGTTCATCTAACAAATGTTTCAAGCTTCATCAATCAAAGTCTTTCAAGTTTCAAGGGATGACATTAACAAAGGTGCTACAAAAGCTTAGAGTCCTCTAGCACGTAAGGACTTTCAAAGATTGTGCTACAAATGCGTATAGTCCCCTAACACGTACGGACTTTCAAAGATTGTGCTACAAATGCTTATAGTCCCCTAGCATGTACGGACTTTCAAAGATTGTGCTACAAATGCTTATAGTCCCCTAGCACGTACGGACTTTCAAAGATTGTCATCCAAAACAAGGCTAATACTTTATAGCGATCCCGTTTTTTCTTTTTGTGCTTAACTGTAATCCGAATTCGGTTTCGTAAGGGTGCTGTTGTCCTATCCTTTTTCCATCCCTTACTCTTTGTATTTGAGTTATAGGATGTGTTGGGCAGAATTGTCACAGGTTGGTTGAGATTAGAAACCAAAACTAGTTGCCCAGATTTTGACATGTCCGCTCGAGCGGGGGATTTGGCGCTCGAGCGGGAGTTTCACCCATCCAGTATTTCCTGTGCAGTGTTCGACGCTCGAGCGTGGGATTGGCCGCTCGAGCGGGATTGTGTGAGTGCCGCTCGAGCGGGGAGTTGGAAGCTTGAGCGGGAGACCTGTCTGCAAAAGTTCTGGGAGCGTGCATCCGCCGCTTGAGCGGGATATTGGACGCTCGAGCAGGGATCGGTGAGTGACGCTCGAGCGGGGAGTTTGACGCTCGAGCGGGGCGACTTTTATATAAACCCGAGATCCGACTTTTGGATCACTTTTTCAAGATCTTTTCTCTCTCTCACTTTTCCGAAAAGCCATTTTCAGAGCTTCTCACTCTAAAACCGACCCTTCTCTCTTAGATTTGATCTAGTAGGAGTTGTTTTCTCACCTTGGGCTTTTACAAAAGTTGTGTTGATCGTCGAGGGCTATCTTTTAATCTGAAAATTTCAGAATTTGAAGCATTTTGATTTTGGTCTTCATCTCTTTTGGGGCTCAAACTTTGAGGTAGGGATACCTACTCCATCTTATGAATTTTGTCTTTGAATTTTAGCATTTTGATATGTTGGGGTTGTTGGGTAATGTTGAGAAAGTTTGGGCCTTGTGAAATTTTATAAAAGTTAGGGTTTAGATATATAAACCTATATGCATGTTAAGCATAGAGAAATGAGATTAATGTTGGGACATTGATGGAAATGGAACCTTAGGGTTGTTTTGTGAATTATGGTAATTTGCCCTAATTGGTTTAATTAATTAATGCATTTAATTAATTGAAGAAAACGAGGAATTGGATTGAGAATGTTGAAGTTAGGAATGTATGAGACTAAAGAGTGTAGTCAAATCTTTATTGCTCATCTAGTTGAAATGTTGGTATATTATCCACGTGTGCATCTATTTCCTGTTTAGAAATAATTGCTTTGGGCTACCGGTGGAGGGTAGTGTTGATTGTTGTAGACAATGCATGATGATTAGGCAAACTAAAACTAATCAATTGAATGTGTCATAGAGTATGACGGTTGATAGAATACATTAACTTTATGTATCTGTGGATTGTGCATGTGACCAATGTGTTTATATGCATTATGTGTAGACGGTTGATAGAATACATTAATTTTATGTATTGATTGATTGCATATGTGATTCTGTGTTTATATGCATTACTTGTGTATGGGAGGAGATGGGGGATGTACTCCACGGTTTAGGGGAAGATAGGGGATGTACCTCTAAACTGGTTAATGGTTTAGGGGAAGATGGGGGATGTACCTCTAAACCGGTTATTGGAATATTGATACAGCTCATATGCTTATATGTTGTAATAGTGATATAGCTCATATGCTTATCTGTTGAAGTGTTGATACAGCTCATATGCTTATCTGTTGAAGTATTGATACAGCTCATATGCTTATCTGTTGAAGTATTGATATAGCGCATATGCTTATCTGTTGTAGTAATGATATAGCTCATATGCTTATCTGTTGAAAGGTTTGTTCGATTTGATATAGCACTAAAATGTATATCATCATTGTTTGTGAAGTATGGAAGTAGTTCATATGTTATTGATACAACACCAAAATGTGTATCCACCTTGGATTTCGAAAGTGTTCTAGTGATGAACTTTAATCTCATCAAATGTTTTGGCCAGAGCACTGAGCCTTGTTTTCAAACTCAAAGTTGAATAAAAATGAAAAGTGAATTGTAACATAGACTTGGCTGTTATGGAAACGTAATAAGATGTAAATGGAAGTGTCAGTGTTGACCATCCATCAGTTGCTAATTTCATAGTCATTGTTCATAGTTGGTTTAGTATATTTCTACTGGGCTGTGGCTCACCCTTTATGGGAACATCATTTTCAGGTACAGGTAGCATACCACCTCTGAGGACATAGCTTGGGAGACTAGAGGCAGACATACTTTTGTCACCTTATTCTTTCTTGATTGTATTTCATATAGATTTGAGCCTAGGACTTAATGTGTACTTAATGTGTATTTAAACTAGCACTCTCTTTTGTAACCAAGTGTTAACTTGGAAAGCTGTAAGCCCGTAAGGCATTTGCTCCTGTTGTAACCATGTAATACTTTTGAAATGAAATACTCTGATGAATAGATGAATGTGGACTTTTATGTATCAATGCATATCTCTATATGGATGGGTTTAATGTTGTTTTTTTTAGGGCGTTACAACTTGGTATCAGAGCGTACCGGGTTCGAATACTTTAGGGTACGTGGGAAGTGATTAGTATCACAATGGGTTTGTCTCGCTTGTTAGAGACTTAGACGTAATGTTACGTACTTTTATGATAACATGTTTATGTGATTATTTGGGTATGGAATGTAGTTTCTTGGATGTTGATAGGATCCTTGGGTTTGTGGGAGTCCTGTTGGAAAGGCACTTGATCAATGCTGTTTCTGACCGGAACTCTAGTAACGCCTCGGGACTATCATTATCCGGAAATGAAATTCGTAAGTGCTTATGTGTTTATGTGCTTACGTGGAGTGAATTACAGTTGTCCATGTGTTAGGATGTAAGTGTTTAGCTTCGGCACATGTATGAGTGTGCTAACGTGTCTCCGTTACTTTTACTAGGATGCCTAGGCGAGGAAGTTGCAATTTCCCTCCTTCCGCTCGGGAAGAGCTGCGGAAACAGTTTGTGGAGTTACGCCAAGGTACTACACCTTTGGTGCGGTTCGAAAGATGGTTTGCTAACCTGTCGAGGTTTGCTCCAGAATTGGTGGAGACGGAGGACTTGCGTTGTTACGAGTTTGAGAGTAAGCTACGTGATGACATCCGTGATAGGATTGCGGGGTCTTGGCATAGAAGTTATAGGGTGCTTGTTGAGGCAGCTGCCCATGTAGAGGTTGCGGTACTAGCAATGGGGCAGAGTGGGGAGGAAGCCATCTCGGCGACTCCTGTGACTCAGGGTGTTGGTAGGCCTTTTAAAAAGCAGAGGGTTTTAAACCCGCAACAGGGAGGTCGGGCTAGAACTACCCTTCCAGTGTCGGATTTGGGTTCGGGAGAAAGTAAGCAGAGGGGCATCATTTGTTACAGATGTGGTCTGCTGGGCCACAAGGTTTCTGTTTGCCCACAGAAGAAGGGGGCAGGGTTAGCAGTTCAACCAGTAGTTGTACCACCAGGATCATCTAACCAGCCGGGTTTTGGACCGATCAAATACTCAGTGGGGAGGCAGTTGTTGGGGTCTTCATCAGCCCAGATTCTGAACCAATCTCGTGCTCAGGCACCACCTACCTGTTGGGTGTGTAATCAGGCGGGTCATATTCGACGTTTTTGTACTCAGCCGGGGGCTTCTTTAGGGGTTTTGCAACCTAGACAGGCTCAGTTTCATTCGACTGGGCAGGAACAGTATCGTTTTGGGGAACTAGCAAGCCAGACTGCGAGGGCCTCAGTAGAGTCGAGCTCCCAAGCTCCAATTGGGGAAGTTTGTAGTTGTTCCAGGTGTGGACAGAAGGGGCACATCAGTAGTTCTTGTCCGTGGTTAGTAAGCTCGTAGGTTGCCTTATGTTCGGGGATGACCAACTTCGGCGGTCCAGCAAGGGACGGTAGTAGTAGTAATACTGATGGGATGGTTTGTTTTGACTAATCTGTTTTGTAATCAGTGGATTATTGTTTCGTGATCATTGGGTTCTGTTGTGTAACCAATGTGTTTTGGGAATGTTGAAACGTCTAAATTGTTTGTTTATCTATATATATGTATATATATGCTTTGTTTGTTAATTTCCCTGGAGTGGGTGAATTGGAGCATGTCGTAGCTCTAAAGTTTTATTAATGTATAAAGTCGCTGAAAAAAAAAAAAAATTTATGCGTGTGACTTGATTTGGGAAGGATGAGGGCTGAGGAGCCATGTTTTCAAATTTGGAAGAGCCACCGAGGGGTGCGTGTCCTAGCCAAGGCAATATTGGAGCGAGAACTGTTTTACTTGCCGAGTGTGTGGAATTTCATGGGTATTACCCATTTAAAATTTTGTGCGTGGTATAGATTTTGGTCCACTGTTGGGTGAACTCGAGAGGATGTGAAGTGTGCGATTAATACTAGATGTAGCACGTATTTATTATGGTGTCCTACGGGGGCATAGTGCATAATTCTGTTAAGGTTATACTTGTACCTTCGTGGTAAGTAACGTTGCCGAGATTGCAGGTGTATTGATTGGCCATTTTAAGTGAGGGGATGTTAGTCCCTATATAAGGTTGTGATTGTTGTATCGGGAGTGATGTGTTGTGAGTAGCTGGTACTATACCTCGGGCTGTAATATAATGGGTGTTTCCCTAAGTTTTCAAATTCCTTTATTTGGATAGAACGTGATAGGTTCGTACCTTAGTACTGGTCAAGTCAGAGGATGTTATCAGAAGGGTTAATTGGGTATATAGCCCGTGGTTAGAGTGTGACCCATGGATGGAGTCACAGTGGTATGGTGTTTGCAGATGAAGATGTGGGTTAATGGCGAGGGAGGCGAGGACTTTTACTCCTCTGGAAAGTTAGAAGAGTGAATCTTAGAAGTGTTATCAGCGACTTGTAACAGTGTCGGGGATTCGGTGTAGGAGTAAGAGGGCTTGCAAAATAAGAAGGTTTTGCCTAGTACGGTTGAATGTGTTAGATGTGATGGTTTCGAGAGTTGCGCGGTGTTGGCAAGACTATGTGAGAATGTTCGAGGGAACGTGAGATTTGTATCTCGAGTTAGTGGGAATGGTACCTGTATGTTGGTTCGTGTTTTGGGCCTTGCTAGATAGTGAGTCCGTGGTGACCCCCTTGGTTGTATAGGGGTAGTGTTCGTATTGTGATTGGTTATCCATTGTTGGGTGTGGGTTGTGAGTGGATGCTGGCAGCATTCTTTGAAGGAAGAGCAATTCGTGTTCTAAAGTAATGAGTATAGCGTGGGTCAAAGTGGTCCTTCGTATTCGGGATGTTGTGATTGAGGTTGACCATGTCGGTCTTCGGTCAAGGAAGTGAGCAGGCTTTCTAGATAACCATGACGGAGGATGGTGATTCCCTTAGACGCAGTGTTGAGGCGAGTAAATTTTAGGAGATCCGGTGAGGTTCCAAAATTTGTGGTTTGTGTAGAGAACTCCGTGGTTAGGGTTAGTGGTTTGAGTGGCACATCAGTGCGTGGATTACTGAGTGTAGAGTTTATTGAGTTGATTAGTCAGCTTGTCGGTATCGGGTTTTGGGTTGGCATTGGTCACCTTGAGTTTAGTCTCGTTCGTTGTAGACTCTGTATGTTGATTAAGGAAAACTGGAACTAATCGAACTTGTTTTGTTGTTGAATCTGATGGTTGGAATAATACATCTAATATACGTATTGATTGATCATTGTGAATGATTGGCTTTTATACATTATGTATGTGTGGTGTTTAGTTTGATATTGGTACAGCACTATAATGTGTATCATTTGTGTATTCCTGAGCCGTGTTTATGATTATAAAGTGGTTAAGTAAAGGAAGGCGGGATAAAATTGTAAAACCATGAATTTCTTATGCCTTATGTGTTGATAGTACGGTTGTTATTTCTATTAACTATCGTTATAGAAATGTTTTGTTCCGTGTTGGTTGTGGCATCACTATGTGAGTGATGGTTGTTGATAGTGTTATTTCGGAAAGAAATGGAAAACAAAATTTTCCTAGTGTTTGGGGCTATCTAAATGCGTTGCTGAAAAGTTGATTTAATTCACGGATTTTAGAGAATTCCAGATTAATCTTTTGGGGAAATAAACTGTGGATAACTCTGCGTTTTGGGTAACAACATATTTGTGAAAAATGTTTACAAAGCTTTTGACTTTTCATATGGAAAATGCAAGATTTATCCCGGAACGTTAACGTTGAAAATTTAAACAATCTTTGAGAAATGCCTCTTGAACAAGAAAATGTTTTCTTATTATCTACTCTAAAGATTTGCTTTGGTCGTGTTGTTGAGTAGTGACTTAGCTTAAAGCTCTAGTCGGTTATTGGTGAATTGTTCCGGGGGAGGTTTGGTTAGTTGAGGCTTGCGCACCTAAGGTGGTGTTGTTTAGAATGTGTTCCCTTGGTTAGTCTCTTCCCTGGTAGAGTGAGTCGGAGGTTTGTTTTGAAAGTAATTTCTTTCCTTGGGGCTCGGTTGTTGAATGCTCTGTGATCATTTGGCGAATCCTTAATTTCGAGGACGAAATTCTTTAAGGGGGGGAGGTTATAGCGATCCCGGTTTTTCTTTTTGTGCTTAACTGTAATCCGGATTCGGTTTCGTAAGGGTGCTGTTGTCCTATCCTCTTTCCATCCCTTACTCTTTGTATTTGAGTTATAGGATGTGTTGGGCAGAATTGTCACAGGTTGGTTGAGATTAGAAACCAAAACTAGTTGCCCAGATTTTGACCTGTCCGCTCGAGCGGGGGTTTTGGCGCTCGAGCGGGAGTTTCACCCATCCAGTATTTCCTGTGCAGTGTTCGACGCTCGAGCGTGGGATTGGCCGCTCGAGCGGGATTGTGTGAGTGCCGCTCGAGCGGGGAGTTGGAAGCTTGAGCGGGAGACCTGTCTGCAAAAGTTCTGGGAGCGTGCATCCGCCGCTCGAGCGGGATATTAGACGCTCGAGCGGGGATCTGTGAGTGACGCTCGAGCGGGGAGTTTGAGGCTCGAGCGGGGCGACTTTTATATAAACCCGAGATCCGACTTTTGGATCACTTTTTGAAGATCTTTTCTCTCTCTCACTTTTCCAAAAAGCCATTTTCAGAGCTTCTCACTCTAAAACCGACCCTTCTCTTTTAGATTTGATCTAGTAGGAGTTGTTTTCTCACCTTGGGCCTTTACAAAAGTTGTGTTGATCGTCGAGGGCTATCTTTTAATCTGAAAATTTCAGAATTTGAAGCATTTTAATTTTGGTCTTCATCTCCTTTGGGGCTCAAACTTTGAGGTAGGGATAACCTACTCCATCTTATGAATTTTGTCTTTGAATTTTAGCATTTTGATATGTTGGGGGTTGTTGGGTAATTTTGAGAAAGTTTGGGCCTTGTGAAATTTTATAAAAGTTGGGGTTTAGATATATAAACCTATATGCATGTTAGGCATAGAGAAATGAGATTAATGTTGGGACATTGATGGAAATGGAACCTTAGGGTTGTTTTGTGAATTATGGTAATTTGCCCTAATTGGTTTAATTAATTAATGCATTTAATTAATTGAAGAAAACGAGGAATTGGATTGAGAATGTTGAAGTTGGGAATGTATGAGACTAAAGAGTGTAGTCAAATCTTTATTGCTCATCTAGTTGAAATGTTGGTATATTATCCACGTGTGCATCTATTTCCTGTTTAGAAATAATTGCTTTGGGCTACCGGTGGAGGGTAGTGTTGATTGTTGTAGACAATGCATGATGATTAGGAAAACTAAAACTAATCAATTGAATGTGTCATAGAGTATGACGGTTGATAGAATACATTAACTTTATGTATCTGTGGATTGTGCATGTGACCAATGTGTTTATATGCATTATGTGTAGACGGTTGATAGAATACATTAATTTTATGTATTGATTGATTGCATATGTGATTCTGTGTTTATATGCATTACTTGTGTATGGGAGGAGATGGGGGATGTACTCCACGGTTTAGGGGAAGATAGGGGATGTACCTCTAAACCGGTTAGTGGTTTAGGGGAAGATGGGGGATGTACCTCTAAACCGGTTATTGGAATATTGATACAGCTCATATGCTTATCTGTTGTAGTAGTGATATAGCTCATATGCTTATCTGTTGAAGTGTTGATACAGCTCATATGCTTATCTGCTGAAGTATTGATACAACTCATATGCTTATCTGTTGAAGTATTGATATAGCTCATATGCTTATCTGTTGTAGTAGTGATATAGATCATATGCTTATCTGTTGAAAAGTTTGTTCGATTTGATATAGCACTAAAATGTATATCAGCATTGTTTGCGAAGTATGGAAGTAGTTCATGTGTTATTGATACAACACCAAAATGTGTATCCACCTTGGATTTCGAAAGTGTTCTAGTGATGAACTTTAATCTCATCAAATGTTTTGGCCAGAGCACTGAGCCTTGTTTTCAAACTCAAAGTTGAATAAAAATGAAAAGTGAATTGTAACATAGACTTGGCTGTTATGGAAACGTAATAAGATGTAAATGGAAGTGTCAGTGTTGACCATCCATCAGTTGCTAATTTCTTAGTCATTGTTCATAGTTGGTTTAGTATATTTCTACTGGGCTGTGGCTCACCCTTTATGGGAACATCATTTTCAGGTACAGGTAGCATACCACCTCTGAGGACATAGCTTGGGAGACTAGAGACAGACATACTTTTGTCGCCTTACTCTTTCTTGATTGTATTTCATATAGATTTGAGCCTAGGACTTAAGGTGTACTTAATGTGTATTTAAGCTAGCACTCTCTTTTGTAACCAAGTGTTAACTTGGAAAGCTGTAAGCTCGTAAGGCATTTGCTCCTGTTGTAACCATGTAATACTTTTGAAATGAAATACTCTGATGAATAGATGAATGTGGACTTTTATGTATCAATGCATGTCTCTATATGGATGGGTTTAATGTTGTTTTTTTGAGGGCGTTACATACTTGATACACAAAATAGGGATAATCATTCATGCTTAACAAATACTTTTCCAAAACAAAGTAAAGCAAAGTGTAGACACCCCATTTTTGACCGACCTTAAGACTCAGACGTCACCAATTGAGTGCTTGGTGATGTTGCATATCGCGCTCGTTCAGAAGTCTTAGAGTCTCGGCCGTGAATCCTGCCTCCTAACTCCCGAACCTTCTTTTGTACCTTGCCTCGGTTTGCGACCCAGGCTCGATTTTCGCTGTTTCTTTTCCCGAGGGGAGGGAGAGGTCCTGTAGACCATCTCTCAATGGCCGTGGGCTACATTTGGTGGCCGCAGGCCATTTTGCCCATTTCGGAGTCCGGTTTCCGGTTCTTCGGAATCGTTGGCCGTGTGCCTTGATTCGGGACCGCCTAACCATCTCCGTTTGCCCCGGTTTTTGGCATACTTCCTTTCTACTCCCTTTTGAGGGACACTGGGGTCTGAGAAACCCACTTCGTGGCCGAATGCCACTTTCGGTGCTTAACAGCCCATTTTCGGGACCCCGAACTGCGCGTTTTGCCCCCCGAACATTCGTTTTGCAACGGTTTTCGTTCATTTTTGGTAGGTACCTCTGTTTTATCACTGGGAAGGCCGTAGAAGGGTGGGAGGCCAGTAATTGTTGCAGCAACCAGTTATATATCCTCCGACGCCCTCCGATGCCCGTTTTTCACACTTCCGGGATAATGTTGAACACCTTGGAGCTACTTTCTTCAACCCCAAACCACATATTTGTGATGTACACACATGGGAGGACCCTAAAAGTTCATGGGCGGCCAAAAAATCCAATTGACCCTTTTGAACTCCTCCTTCCGAGCCAATGTTGAACAACCTGGGCCCTTTTTCTTGAGCTTTGAACCACATATTTGTGTTGTACACACATGGGAGGATCCTAATATCATATGGCCGGCCATTAATTCCTTTTGACCCTTTTGAACCCCTCTTAAAATTGGCTTGTTCTCTCTCCTGTTTTAGAATTTCCAAATTCGAACCACAGGGTTGTGATGAGGAGACATGGGAAGACCCTAATATAAGGTGGCCAGCCACTAATTACTCTTGACCTCTTTGACCCTTGGCCGGCCGGCTAGGGGAGGTGGCCGGCCGGCCACCTGCAGCAAAAATAATGGGCCGGCCATATTCCTTGTGTGATGCACTTTACAGCTGTACAACTGTTTCCCCCAGAAAATATCTATATCCGGGGGATATTTTGTGGGGGAACAAAAAGGCTCATTTCACACCACTTTTGCCTAGACTCCCCTCTCCCTCTCTTGCACATTTTGCTGGCCTCTCAACTCAAGAAAGAGGGTTACAAGAGTTGCTTGGAGGATATAGATACATATCACCCCATTTCCTTCAAGTTTTGGGCTCCATTTCTTCATCATCTTCAAGCTCTACCATCACCACTCAATTCCAGCAGCAAAGGAGGGGATTCCAGCAGCTTAGAGTCACCAAATCTGGTCCAAGAAGCAACAAGAGTGGTGGTCTTCAAAGGTAAGTCCAATTGCCCTCTTTTCTAGCCCATTTTTGCACCATCTCTAAGCCATGCATGCTTATTGATTTGAGCTCCGACCAAAACTTAAAAGGTCATTTTTTTGAGCTCATTTTCTTGTTTCATTAAGGGCTCAACCCTGTTTGAGCCCTCCATATTGCACTTGCTTCAATATCCTCCTTGAATGCCATTTTCTTGCATGCTTTGGCAACCCATTATGCTTCCATTTTTGGACAATTTACAGGCCTAGAGATAGTCTTATTTTGACCTTCTTAATATGTTTCATTGAGGGTCTTTGGCTGTTTGGGGAATGCTTTGCACACTTTGTGCTATAGCCACCTTTTGAGCCTCATTTTGCATTGCATTTTTAGCATGTTTGTATTCTGTTTTGGAGTTTTTACAGTTCTGAAAATATGCTTATTTTTGGTCCCTCTTCAATGTTGTAGAAGGGAATTTTTCATTTTGGGCATTGCATATACCACTTGCCTCTTTAGCCACCTTTTGGCCCTTTTTCTTGCATAAGAACTTAGCCTTGTCTATGATTGTTTTTGGGGTTTTTACAGTTCTGTAAATATGCATATTTTTGCTCCCTCTTCAATGTTGTTGAAGGGTCCTAACCTATTTGGAGTTAGCAGCTGTGAGTTGCTTCATAATCTCATGTTTAGGGCCATTTTTGCATGCCATTGTTGCCCTATCTTTGCTTGCTGTTTGGCCATGATTTGTACTGTAAAAATGCTTATTTTGAGGCTGCCTTTCTTCTGTCTTTTCATCTCATGTACCAATTATGCATGCTTTGTATAGCTGTAGTTCATTCTATGCGCCTAATTTGTATTTCGGGAGAGATTCGTTGCATCGGGTGTGCTTTCGCCTCATTTCGGGGCTGTTTTCCCCACATTTCAGTGCTGAAATTCCATTAGTATGTTCGCATATCATTTCCATGCTATTACATTGCGTATGCCATTGCCTCGGTTTGCTTGCCCGTGTGCACGCACTTCGAGGCACTTCATTTTCATCCACCGGCATCCTATGTGAGTGTGGCTGAGGCTCTCTCATGTTGGTATAAGCCCATATCATGTTTTCATGTCATTTGCATTGCGTATGCCATTGCCTCGATTTGCGTGCCCGTGTGCACGCACTTCGAGGCACTTCATTTTCATCCACCGGCATCCTATGTGAGTGTGGCTGAGGCTCTCTCATGTTAGTATAAGTCCATGTTGCCTTCTATATGCCATTTTAGCCATATTGCATTGCGTATGCCATTGCCTCGGTTTGCGTGCCCGTGTGCACGCATTTCGAGGCACTTCATTTTCATCCATCGACCTCTTATGTGAGTGCGGCTGAGGCTCTCTCATGTTAGTATAAGTCCATGTTGCATTCTATATGCCATTTCCATGCCATTAGATCGCATTCTGCCATTGTCTCGGTTTGCGTGCCCGTGTGCACGCATTTCGAGGCATCTCATTTTTACAGCATAGTGCATACTAGGTTGTATCTTAGATCGTATTCTGTCATTTTCTCAGTTTGCGTGCCCGTGTGCACGCATTTCGAGGCATCTCATTTTCATAGCATTGTGTATACTAGGTTGTATCTTTGATCGTATTCATGCATTTCCTTGGTTTGTGTGCCCGTGTGCACGTATTTCGAGGCATCTCATTTTCATAGCATTGTGCATACTAGGTTGTATCTTAGATCGCATTCATGCATTTTCTCAGTTTGCGTGCCCGTGTGCACGCATTTCGAGGCATCTCATTCCATAGCATTCTGTATGTTAGGATTGTATCCTAGTTGCATTTCATGCATGTCATGCATATTGCATCGTGTTCGGAATAGGAGTTAGCCCAGGCACGGGAAACGAGGTGCATTCCGTACTCCGAGTGACGGAATGTGTCTCAATTCCCCAGTGACCGACACTCCGGATCATCCATGATGGAGTTAGGTCTTGTTGTGTTTTCATGTGCATTCATTCTATATTGAGTTGTGCAATTCGACTCCTCGGCCATCATGTCTCGGTATGCGTGATTGGTGGCGCGAGGATCGAGACATGCATATATTTGTGAAAATACATTGCTATGCCCCTTTCCTGTTCTCTGTTGCAGCAAAATGAAGAATCAACAACTTTTCGGGACTTGGCACGCTTTCCAAGAATAACTGCTAAACAGAGGCTAATTGGGGCATCCCGGTGGATTTCCGCGCAAGACAACCCGGACATGCATCATTCATCAAGAAGCAAGGCAGTCCCTGACTTGCATGCCAGTTTTACAGCTTTCTTAGTTAATTTGATTAATTAATTAGGGATTTGTACATTATTTGGACTGTAACATTTGGACTGCAATATTCTTTTATTCGGGACTGTATATTTATTCGGACCCTCCGAGTGAGGGCATAACTGTAATAAGTGTGCGTGTGTGTGTTGTATGTCTTCCAACCCCACGTCTTTCTCCCTTTTATTTATCCGCTTATGGTGGTTAGATTAGGGCATATTTCAATTAGCATACAGTATGATAGGATGTTTGCATTCATTCATCTGTTTTGCATGCACCGGGCTCGGCGCATCATACTAACTGCATTGTATTTTCAATTCCAAATTGAATACATGTTAGCTGTAGCATTCCATATGCCATGTTTAGAATAGCCAAGCCTGCTATAGTTGCATTTTTGCATGTGTTGCATTAGGCATTTTTGTATACTTAGGATCATGCGTGATTTCTAATGTAGCTTCTATTTTGGCTTGGAGTACTCGGTAAGTTCTATGCTTTAGCATCCTTACATGCGTGTGAGTGACTGCCATGAATAGCATGCTTACCATGAGGCAATATGCTTATGTGATATAACTGCCTGAGTGCCTGTGGGTGAAGGTTGGGTTATTTGAATTGGAATAATTCATCAAGTGTGTGTTTTAAGCCCACTAGATAGTGGCAAAACCATCTTTTCTAAGCCCACCCGAGGGTGGCAAAATCTTCATTTTAAGCCTACTTGCGAGTAGCAAACCATCTTTCAAAAATAAACATGAAATGTCTTGTTCCAATTCAGGCGACCCAGTCTATACTTGTATGCTGTGCGCATCACATAGTAACCTAGGCTAATAACCGGAATAAGAACTCACAATGTTTTCAAAAATAGATATCATGGCTAGTAGAGGCCGATCTTTGATCGGGCGAGCGGGGGTGCTCACGAAGTGACCTTCCCCAATCGTACCCAAGTTCCCGAGCCGAGGCAACTTTGGTGATGACGGACACGTGGCCTTTTGGCACCGAGTCAGGGTTTCCTAAATTTCCCAAAATAAAATATTTAGGTGGCGACTCTGTATCTGGCAAAGCAGTCCATGTTTGGCACTTCTTTCAAAAAATCTGTTTTCTCAAAACGATTTGCCGGATTTGGACTCTTTGGTTCAGATTTAGAACCGTGACTACAAAAATCGAGTCCGAGCTGTAGCGAGGTCCCCCGCGGGCTTGTTACAGTTTCTGGCGACTCCGCTGGGGATTTAGAGAACTTGACTCGAACTCATGATATCTGTTTTTGACTACACTTGTGTGTTTCTTTGCATTGCATTTGCATTGGTGCGCCTAGGACACCGTGTTTGCCATCTGCTATTCCTGAACGGTTTGCCGGAGGCTTGTCTTGTCAAGGCATGACCATAAGGCTGACCGGTTGTGGGCTCTGCCAGTATGGGAACACAAACCCCGGTTTTACCGGGGCACCCTTTTTGACCATTCGACCTAGTGCATATTCGGATCCATAGTGACCATTCCAATTTAGGACAGGTTGCTTACCCGTTTATAGGTTGTTTGAAACCGCTGTGTGCGTAGTGAAACCCTAGCTCCTGACAAAATAGGACAGGGAAACCCTACCCCTTCATAGGGGTGTTTCGGAATGCATGTATCAGTGTATGAGTTTGGGCATCAGGCCTGCGGGCATTACTATCAGTATTTGGGAGTCAGCTTTACCTATGGGTATCAGACTCAGATTTGGGGCAGAATTTAGTGGAGGGCACACTCATTCAACTATGCTCGTATCTGTTTAGATGGAATCAGGCTAAGATGTTGTCTGTTTTCTCTTTTGCTAGGTAGTCTGGGAACCATAGCTTCAGAAGGCTCCGATATCCCCCAAGGTTCATCGAACTTGTGCTGATAGACTTTGCTAGGTCAGAGATTCAGTTCAAGGGCAATTAGTGTTCCTTTGCCAGAGGCAGGGTAAAAGGGTTAGCCGGACACAGATCATCGGTTCAGCAGTTACCAGATCAGTGGCCCTTATCCACCCCACCAGTGAACAGTCAGGCTGAGGTCTAAATTTCTACTGCAGGGATAGATACCAATCAGTCAGATGGAACAGCAAAACACGTCAGGGATGGAGGCCATGATGCGCCAGATGCAAGAAAGTATGAAACTCATGCAGCAGGATGCTGCCCGTCAGGAGGAATTTTCCAAACAGCAGGCTGCGATCATGGCTCAGCAGGCTGAGCTCATCATCAAGCTGCAACAACAAAGCGACACGTCCGCCTCACAACAAGTTCCTTCCCAAACAGGAGCTCCAGCACCCGGGGAGACGCCAAACGTCCAGGATGATACGGACATTCCAAGCAGGCCGGCTCCGCCCCCAATCTTACCCCAGCTGTCTAAAGCACCAATCAACCCATCGGACTCTCCCTTTGGGCTCGAAGTAGACCATACAGCGTTGAAGTTGAGCAAGCTTGAAAAGTTGTTCAAGAAATCCCAGGGGGTAAAGTCCATCCCCGGCATTGAGGACGGGTACACCGACGCAGCTGTAACTCTGCCGGACAAGTTCAAGATGCCTCACATCGACCGTTTTGACGGGTCAGGAGATCCCATGGTCCACTTGAGCTTGTTTTCAGATGTTTTGCGCCCTATGGGCTTGACAAGATTACAGAAGCTCTCCCTTTTTGGCAGGACCCTCTCGGGTATTGCAGTCACCTGGTATGCCAAATTGGAGGATTCAGTGAAACAAAGCTGGGAGGAGATGGCCGAGGCCTTCGTCGCACAATATTCATACAATACCCAAATCGAGATTACGACCCGTGATCTTGAGACAATGAGGCAGGAGCCGAAGGAGAGCTTCTCAGAATTCGTGACCCGGTGGAGGGCAAAGGCCTCGATGATGACTCTAAGGCCTACTGACAAAGATCAAATCCGGATGATTGTGCGCAATCTCCAGCCTAAGCTAATGCAGAAAATGATCGTGATCCCCTTCCCTACCTTTTCAGATTTGCATGAGATGGGAGTGCAGATCGAGTACGCTATGAAGTAGGGCCTTTTTGACCAGGAGAAGGAGCAGCCCAGGAGGACGTTTTCCCGCAGTTCGAATGCGACCACCAGTGGTGACGCAGCTGCGAGATCTTCTGATGTGGGCATGGTGGCTACCACCGTATCAAAGACAGCTACCCCATTCACCGGTGCAGCCGGAAGTAGCTCGCAAGGAACCAAATATCCACCCCGAGTCAAGAGGGTTTTCACCCCGCTTTATATGCCTTTGTCAAAAGCTCTAGAGGCCTTAATCCGAAAAGGACATCTGAAGCCATTGGAACAACGGCCTTTACCTGATCCTATCCCTGCAAAGCATGATCAGACTAAATACTGCGCCTACCATCAACAAACCGGTCATGACACTAACAGTTGCTTTCGCCTGCGCCATGATGTACAAGATCTGTTTGACAACAAGGTTATCCCCGCGCCAGTCCAGCAAAGTCTATCGGCACTCGATCAGTGAATTTGTGGGGGGATAATGTGGTCTGATCAGAGATTGAACCGGCTGCGGGTGGCACTCAATTTACTCCAGATAGGGGAAGGACAGGCACTGTTTTGAGCATTGGCGAATGCTACATTCTGACTTGGGTATTGAGTCAGTCTTGTCGTTTTGTTTTGAGTCTGTCGTTTTGTTTTGAGTCAGTCTCTTTTGTTTTGGGTCTGTCTTGTTGTATCGAGTCAGTCCTATTGTATAGGAGTCGGGTGATTCCGCGGGGTGTTACCTCGGGCATCACCATTTTGTTTTGTGTCTGTCTTTTTCGTTTTGTTTTGAGTCTGTTTCTGCCAAGGAGCCAGTAACACCAAAAGATTTGAATGAAACAACAGTAATTTTTGCACTTCTATGTTCGCTTCTGCCGTGTGCTAGTTGTGACGGAATCTAAATGAAATGGCAGTGCATTCCACCTGCTCTCTTGTGCCCCAAGAATCATTGCATCGACCTAAGTTTTCCAAAACTTTTTGAACACTGCGGTGAAAACGAAGAGGAAGGGATTCCTTGGGTTTTGCAAAATTTTGATCAATTGAGAGAAAGAGAGGCATGCTAAGCCCTTAATGATTGAGATCATGCTTGTTAGCGTAAGTACTGGGAATGATCCTGGCTTGATCCAGATTGGTTCTACACTATCTTCAGCGCGAGCGATTTGTCGCTTTCTTAAAAATTTTCAAAAACAAAATGTTTTGCGCGGTCCTGCGAAGACTAGTGTGGAATCGCTCTTGAGATTGTGCAGCTTAGGATCGCTCTCAGCCTTGAGACTTGAGTCCTTGCTTTCAAACCTTGGGCCCATTCAGAAGGTTCAACGGTCAACTACGATGTGAGGCATGCGTGGCCAGATTCAAAGTAGCCCTCGAACAAGAGGCCAGGAAAGTCAGATCAAGAAGATCAGACCTCATCAGAAGAAGCTTGCGAAGCTAGAACAGAAACACCCCTCGAACTAGGGGCGAAAATGTCCGATGTGCTCGAAGAGTCGAAGATGGATCCTTCTGCAAATCGATACAACAGCCACTCTCTTGGATACAGATGGCTTCGAGATCCTAAAACCATTTGGCATGGACTTGTCACACTTTTACCCTTTGAGAGGCTCGCTGGGCCGAAAACCCGGAAGGGCGGTCCAGGCAAAAGTTAGAGCATGAAAAGAAAAAAAAAAAAAGGAACAAAAGAACAAAAAAAAAGATGCAAAGAAAAGAAAAAAAAGAAAATCAAAAAAGAGAGAAATGAAAAACAATGAAAAGATACAAAAATTGAAAAAAGAAGAACAAAGCTCGCAAGGTCGAAAACCCGCAACGGGCGCCTTGGCAAAAGTTAGAGCCTAAAAAGGAGAGGTTAATACCCGAGTGTACCTTAACCCCGAACTACGTAAGGCTTGATTCCCATCTTTGGGATACGTAGGCAACTTCATTCTGAAGTCCAGCCATAAACACTTCCAAAATTGACTGTGTCCATGCGATGGTTCTGGTCATCTTTGTCTTCTCTGTTTCTGAGAGTCTGGTTGCGTTCGTCGCTCTGAGGACTGCCCACAAAGCGCTGCGGTGCCATCCAAACAAGGGGCAACTTTCCGTTGCCATTCAATGCGCCACGGTGCCATTCAGACAAGGGGCAACTTTCCGTTGCCATTCAATGCGCCGCGGTGCCGTTCAAACAAGGGGCAACTTTCCGTTGCCACACAGTTCCCCTCAAGCAAGGGGCAATCTTCCTTCGAATCCGAGGTTGTGCATCTCGAGAGTAGGTTCCGTGCTCGTTGAGCAGTGGTCGTTTGCAAAAATAGTTTTTGAGAATTTTTACTGAGGTTGACTAATCTTCTCGAAAAGTACTCCTTTTTTTCAAAACTGGACCATTTCTTGGACCCAAAAGAGGAAAATTTTCAGTGCTCACAGCCTAACTTGCATGATTTTAAATCAGAAAATTGAACAAGCATGTTAATATAACTCTCATGTTGGTCAAAACTGTTTTCGGAGAAAACTAAAACAAAAAATGGTCAAAATGATGAAATAGGGGCACAGTTGAGTCAGACGTTCTGTCTTCCTCCTGTTGTCAACTTACTTGCCATAAAGGGAACTCTACTTGCCGGACAAGGCACCGTATTCGCCAGAAAAGGGCACAACAAAGAGCAGAAAGCTCTCTCATCCTCCAAGCAGCGAGGTATCAAGCCGAGTGCGAAGCACGAATTGGAATGGGTCGAGATGCTCCATTCCCTCATCCGACGCATCGACAGATGTCACCGAAGGAAATAGCCGCAAGCTGATTATGTTGGGTGTGAGCCCGCAACTTCCTGTTCATCCATCAACCACCCAGGGGAGGGATGAAAAATGAGAGATTGAAGAATAGAGAGATGTGCGATGAGAGGAAAAGTGAGAAGAGGGCTTTTTCAGAAAAACAGAGCTTGAGGGCCGAGTGATGTGAGAACCACAAATGAGAAAGGGTGGGAAACACTACCCGGTGAAACAGGCTCCCTGTGCACGTCTGAGTGTCGTGTCTTTTTGTTTTATCTCGATTCTTGTTTTGAGTCGTTTCGAGTGTTACTCGATGTGTCTAGGTTGTGTGCCTTTTATTTCCTTGTTGAGTTATCTTGCTGTGTTCAGTCGTAGGCTCGATACCCGGTCAAAAGCTCATTTATCAACTCAAAAATAAAATCGTTTTGCGCTCCGAGTGCCGTGCCGTTCTCCATGTCTGTGCAAAACAAGATTTGTTCTTTCATAAAACCGCAGGGTTCAACCCAGGTCATGCGAGAACAGTAGAACTAGGACCTATCTGAAGCTATATGGGTTCCAGACTACAAAGCAAAAGCAAAAGAGGAAATGTCGGGTATCTGAGTTTGTTCCAACTTCAGTAAGTTCCGAGACTACATTCCGTGTGTACCTCTTCAAGTCTTGCCAAAGCTCCGAAGTATGAGTGTGCCTCTACCTCAAGCTCAAGACCAAGTTTGCTTCAAGACAAAATGGCGATCAAAAGTGCTCTCTCTGAGTACCATTCCCTGCTAGAGGCATCTTGGCTGTGTTCGCAATGAGTTCCTAGGAGACCAACTGCGACGGTGGAAACTAGAGTTCGAATGGCTGATGCCTAGAACGTAAAGGTTCGGGATTTCCGAGACTAAAGTCTGGTTTAAATACCCAGAGGCGCGTCCTCGGCTTGAAATCTGTATGGAAGCCCCATAGGTTGAGATAGCATGTATGCACCTCAATTCTGGATACTGAATCAACCTAGTCTGTCACCCCGTTGGAGAATAGGGAAAGTTGTGAATATGATCAGGAAGGAAGGCAACGTCCAAAGTGTTCTACATGAAGAACCCTTGTCAGTATTCCAGAGCCTTTGTACTGTGAGTTGAAGGTAAGTGTTCGAAGAGCACAAGGGGAGATCCCCGTCGGAGAAGAGCAGTTCACCGTCACTCACCTCATGAGGTGCTTTCTAAAAGCGCCGCTACGCTTGTTCATTGTGTTCCTTAAACATCATGCATTGTATTGCATTGTACCTATCAAGTTTCTTTCTCATTCATACACGATATTGTATGTACGGTTCATTCAAAGAAGTTCCGTTTAAGATCATTCATTTAGTGTATCAATCACACCTTATTCACATTTAGTGTATCAATCACACTTCGTTCATTTAGTATATCAATCATACTTTGCTTACATTGTGCATCTATCACACTTTGTGTTCACTTCCAGTATATCAATCATACTTTGCTCACATTGTGTATCTATCACACTTCGTGTTCACTTTCAGTATATCAATCATACTTTGCTCACTAAGTGCATCTATCACACTTCGTGTTCACATTCAGTATATCAATCATACTTTGCTCACTAAGTGCATCTATCACACTTCGTGTTCACATTCAGTATATCAATCATACTTTGCTCACTAAGTGCATCTATCACACTTCGTGTTCACATTCAGTATATCAATCATACTTTGCTCACTAAGTGCATCTATCACACTTCGTGTTCACTTTCAGTATATCAATCATACTTTGCTCACTAAGTGCATCTATCACACTTCATGTTCACTTTCAGTATATCAATCATACTTTGCTCACTAAGTGCATCTATCACACTTCGTGTTCACATTCAGTATATCAATCATACTTTGCTCACTAAGTGCATCTATCACACTTCGTGTTCACATTCAGTATATCAATCATACTTTGCTCACTAAGTGCATCTATCACACTTTGTGTTCGCTTTTAGTATATCCATCATACTTGTTCACCAAGTGCATCTATCACACTTTGTGTTCCCTTTTAGTATATCCATCATACTTGTTCACTAGAGTGCATCTATCACACTACGTGTTCACATTTAGTATATCAATCATACTTTGTTCACTAAGTGCATCTATCACACTTTGTGTTCACCTTTAGTGTGTATCCATCACACTTTGCTCACTTCACCCTTGTATATCAATTACACTTTGCTCAAATAGTGTATCTATCACACACTCGCTTTGCTCACTTAGTGCATCTATCACGCTTTGTGCTCACCTTTTTGTGTATCAATCACACACTCTCGCTTTGTGTATCTATCATACTTGTTCACTTAGTGCATCTATTATACTTTGTGTTCACCTTTTTGTGTATCAATCACATGTTCGCTCTGTGTATCTATCACACATGCACACTGTATTTGCAGTGAGAATTCCATAATTTTCTTACATCCTTTCTGCACGAGGTGTAGTTTGGCTCGAGTTTACTTGCTTGCCTAGCACTTGCATAAAATGTTGCATTTATTTCGCATAATTGCTTCATTACAGCTCTCTTTGCATGATCATGAGTGATAACCGGCTTCGCGTAGCGTATAAGTCCAACTTTCAAAACCGGCTTCGCGTAGCGTATAAGTCCAACTTTCAAAACCGGCTTCGCGCAGCGTATAAGTCCAATCTTCAAAATCATTTTGCATTTTGCCCCCTTTTGCCTGCGGGCACGCCTGCGGGTATATCTCTGTTTATCTTGTACGTTTGTCTAAGTCTTTGGCCTTGTCAAAAATGGGTCGTCTCTGGGCTTTGACACTCACTCCCGTCATTGTTATGACTTCCGAGTTCTGTCAAAGAGGGGCAACTGTAGACACCCCATTTTTGACCGACCTTAAGACTCAGACATCACCAATTGAGTGCTTGGTGATGTTGCATATCGCGCTCGTTCAGAAGTCTTAGAGTCTCGGCTGTGAGCCCTGCCTCCTGACTCCCGAACCTTCTTTTGTACCTTGCCTCGGTTTGCGAACCAGGCTCGGTTTTTGCTGTTTCTTTTCCCGAGGGGAGGGAGAGGTCCTGTAGACCATCTCTCAGTGGCCGTGGGATACATTTGGTGGCCGCAGGCCATTTTGCCCATTTCGGAGTCCGGTTTCCGGTTCTTTGGAATCGTTGGCCGTGTGCCTTGATTCGGGACCGCCTAACCATCTCCATTTGCCCCGGTTTTTGGCATACTTCCTTTCTACTCCCTTTTGAGGGACACTGGGGTCTGAGAAACCCACTTCGTGGCTGAATGCCACTTTCGGTGCTTAACAGCCCATTTTCGGGACCCCGAACTGCGCGTTTTGCCCCCCGAACATTCGTTTTGCAACGGTTTTCGTTCATTTTTGGCAGGTACCTCTGTTTTATCACTGGGAAGGCCGTAGAAGGGTGGGAGGCCAGTAATTGTTGCAGCAACCAGTTATATATCCTCCGACGCCCTCCGATGCCCGTTTTTCACACTTCCGGGCTAATGTTGAACACTTTGGAGCTACTTTCTTCAACCCCACCACATATTTGTGATGTACACACATGGGAGGACCCTAAAAGTTCATGGCCGGCCAGAAAATCCAATTGACCCTTTTGAACTCCTCCTTCCGAGCCAATGTTGAACAATCTGGGCCCTTTTTCTTGAGCTTTGAACCACATATTTGTGTTGTACACACATGGGAGGATCCTAATATCATATGGCCGGCCATTAATTCCTTTTGACCCTTTTGAACCCCTCTTAAAATTGGCTTGTTCTCTCTCCTGTTTTAGAATTTCCAAATTCGAACCACAGGGTTGTGATGAGGAGACATGGGAAGACCCTAATATAAGGTGGCCGGCCACTAATTACTCTTGACCTCTTTGACCCTTGGCCGGCCGGCTAGGGGAGGTGGCCGGCTGGCCACCTGCAGCAAAAATAATGGGCCGGCCATATTCCTTGTGTGATGCACTTTACAGCTGTACAGCTGTTTCCCCCAGAAAATATCTATATCCAGGGGATATTTTGTGGGGGAACAAAAAGGCTCATTTCACACCACTTTTGCCTAGACTCCCCTCTCCCTCTCTTGCACATTTTGCTGGCCTCTCAACTCAAGAAAGAGGGTTACAAGAGTTGCTTGGAGGATATAGATACATATCACCCCATTTCCTTCAAGTTTTGGGCTCCATTTCTTCATCATCATCAAGCTCTACCATCACCACTCAATTCCAGCAGCAAAGGAGGGGATTCCAGCAGCTTAGAGTCACCAAATCTGGTCCAAGAAGCAACAAGAGTGGTGGTCTTCAAAGGTAAGTCCAATTGCCCTCTTTTCTAGCCCATTTTTGCACCATCTCTAAGCCATGCATGCTTATTGATTTGAGCTCCGACCAAAACTGAAAAGGTCATTTTTTTGAGCTTATTTTCTTGTTTCATTAAGGGCTCAACCCTGTTTGAGCCCTCCATATTGCACTTGCTTCAATATCCTCCTTGAATGCCATTTTCTTGCATGCTTTGGCAACCCATTATGCTTCCATTTTTGGACGATTTACAGGCCTAGAGATAGTCTTAGTTTGACCTTCTTAATATGTTTCATTAAGGGTCTTTGGCTGTTTGGTGAATGCTTTGCATACTTTGTGCTATAGCCACCTTTTGAGCCTCATTTTGCATTGCATTTTTAGCATGTTTGTATTCTGTTTTGGAGTTTTTACAGTTCTTAAAATATGCTTATTTTTGGTCCCTCTTCAATGTTGTAGAAGGGAATTTTTCATTTTGGGCATTGCATATACCACTTGCTTCTTTGGCCACCTTTTGGCCCTTTTTCTTGCATAAGAACTTAGCCTTGTCTATGATTGTTTTTGGAGTTTTTACAGTTCTGTAAATATGCATATTTTTGGTCCTTCTTCAATGTTGTTAAAGGGTCCTAACCTATTTGGAGTTAGCAGCTGTGAGTTGCTTCATAATCTCATGTTTAGGGCCATTTTTGCATGCCATTGTTGCCCTATCTTTGCTTGCTGTTTGGCCACGATTTGTACTGTAAAAATGCTTATTTTGAGGCTGCCTTGCTTCTGTCTTTTCATCTCATGTACCAATTATGCATGCTTTGTATAGCTGTAGTTCATTCTATGCGCCTAATTTGCATTTCGGGAGAGATTCCTTGCATCGGGTGTGCTTTCGCCTCATTTCGGGGCTATTTTCCCCACATTTCAGTGCTGAAATTCCAGTAGTATGTTTGCATATCATTTCCATGCTATTGCATTGCGTATGCCATTGTCTCGGTTTGCGTGCCCGTGTGCACGCACTTCGAGGCACTTCATTTTCATCCACCGGCATCCTATGTGAGTGTGGCTGAGGCTCTCTCATGTTGCTATAAGCCCATATCATGTTTTCATGTCATTTGCATTGCGTATGCCATTGCCTCGGTTTGCGTGCCTGTGTGCACGCACTTCGAGGCACTTCATTTTCATCCACCGGCATCCTATGTGAGTGTGGCTGAGGCTCTCTCATGTTAGTATAAGTCCATGTTGCCTTCTATATGCCATTTTAGCCATATTGCATTGCGTATGCCATTGCCTCGGTTTGCGTGCCCGTGTGCACGCATTTCGAGGCACTTCATTTTCATCCATCGGCCTCTTATGTGAGTGCGGCTGAGGCTCTCTCATGTTAGTATAAGTCCATGTTGCATTCTATATGCCATTTCCATGCCATTAGATCGCATTCTGCCATTGCCTCGGTTTGCGTGCCCGTGTGCACGCATTTCGAGGCATCTCATTTTTACAGCATAGTGCATACTAGGTTGTATCTTTGATCGTATTCTGTCATTTTCTCGGTTTGCGTGCCCGTGTGCACGCATTTTGAGGCATCTCATTTTCATAGCATTGTGTATACAAGGTTGTATCTTAGATCGCATTCATGCATTTCCTTGGTTTGCGTGCCCGTGTGCACGCATTTCGAGGCATCTCATTTTCATAGCATTGTGCATACTAGGTTGTATCTTAGATCGCATTCATGCATTTTCTCAGTTTGCGTGCCCGTGTGCACGCATTTCGAGGCATCTCATTCCATAGCATTCTGTATGTTAGGATTGTATCCTAGTTGCATTTCGTGCATGCCATGCATATTGCATCGTGTTCGGAATAGGAGTTAGCCTGGGCACGGGAAACGAGATGCATTTCGTACTCCGAGTGACGGAATGTGTCTCAATTCCCCAGTCACCGACACTCCGGATCATCCCTGATGGAGTTAGGTCTTGTTGTGTTTTCATGTGCATTCATTCTATATTGAGTTGTGCAATTCGACTCCTCGGCCATCATGCCTTGGTATGCGTGATTGGTGGCGCGAGGATCGAGACATGCATATATTTGTGAAAATACATTGCTATGCCCCTTTCCTGTTCTCTGTTGCAGCAAAATGAAGAATCAACAACTTTTCGGGACTTGGCACGCTTTCCAAGAATAACTGCTAAACAGAGGCTAATTGGGGCATCCCGGTGGATTTCCGCGCAAGACAACCCGGACATGCATCATTCATCAAGAAGCAAGGCAGTCCTTGGCTTGCATGCCAGTTTTACAGCTTTCTTAGTTAATTTGATTAATTAATTAGGGATTTGTACATTATTTGGACTGTAACATTTGGACTGTAATATTCTTTTATTCGGGACTGTATATTTATTCGGACCCTCCGAGAGAGGGCATAACTGTAATAAGTGTGCGTGTGTGTGTTGTATGTCTTCCAACCCCACGTCTTTCTCCCTTTTATTTATCCGCTTATGGTGGTTAGATTAGGGCATATTTCAATTAGCATACAGTATGATAGCATGTTTGCATTCATTCATCTGTTTTGCATGCACCGGGCTCGGCGCATCATACTAACTGCATTGTATTTTCAATTCCAAATTGAATACATGTTAGCTGTAGCATTCCATATGCCATGTTTAGAATAGCCGAGCCTGCTATAGTTGCATTTTTTCATGTGTTGCATTAGGCATTTTTGTATACTTAGGATCATGCATGATTTCTAATGTAGTTTCTATTTTGGCTTGGAGTGCAATATGCTTATGTGATATAACTGCTTGAGTGCCTGTGGGTGAAGGTTGGGTTATTTGAATTGGAATAATTCATCAAGTGTGTGTTTTAAGCCCACTAGATAGTGGCAAAACCATCTTTTCTAAGCCCACCCGAGGGTGGCAAAATCTTCATTTTAAGCCTACTTGCGAGTAGCAAACCATCTTTCAAAAATAAACATGAAATGTCTTGTTCCAATTCAGGCGACCCAGTCTATACTTGTATGCTGTGCGCATCACATAGTAACCTAGGCTAATAACCGGAATAAGAACTCACAATGTTTTCAAAAATAGATATCATGGTTAGTAGAGGCCGATCTTTGATCGGGCGAGCGGGGGTGCTCACGAAGTGACCTTCCCCAATCGTACCCAAGTTCCCGAGCCGAGGCAACTTTGGTGATGACGGACACGTGGCCTTTTGGCACCGAGTCAGGGTTTCCTAAATTTCCCAAAATAAAATATTTAGGTGGCGACTCTGTATCTGGCAAAGCAGTCCATGTTTGGCACTTCTTTCAAAAAATCTGTTTTCTCAAAACGATTTGCCGGATTTGGACTCTTTGGTTCAGATTTAGAACCGTGACTACAAAAATCGAGTCCGAGCTGTAGCGAGGTCCCCCGCGGGCTTGTTACACAAAGCTTTATCAAAACTTTATAACATAACTTTATTAAAAATACCACTTACATAGTTCTTCAGGTGTGGGGATTCCAAGCAAGGATCCAAGGCCTCAAGACACGAATCTAACGGCTCAAGGTGTGAAGATCAAGCTTGGAAATCTATTCCCTCTCTAAGAACTCCTCCTTCTTCTTCTTAGAGCCTCTCTCTCTCTAAAAGACAAGGATATGATACAAAATGATGTGTTTCTCAACATCTCACTGACTTAACCCTCTGCTGGGACACGTGGCATCGGCTGGTTGGCTCTTCTAAAAAAGGTGACTGAGTGAAAAGACAAGACTATGACAAAGTGTGCTCAACAAGCAAGATGGCATAGGCACTCCGGCAGGTAACGATCTCGACTAAGGAAAAGGCTTCGACAAGTACGGTCTCAATGATCTCAGCTAGGAAGGACAACACTTGACTTAGTTGTGCCACACCTCGGTCTAGGCCATACCAATCTAGGAATAAGATCACTAGGTGCAAAGGTAACATCTCGGCCTAGATAATACACATTTCGGCCTTGGTGATGAACACCTCGGCCTAGATAGTGACATCTCGGCCAATATGCCAAGGTGCGAGTGGAGGTTAACCAAAAGATTCCAAGATAGTCCTAGGTATAAAAGATTCAAAGGTTCGACCCATGCTTAGGATGACGTCGGCTAAACTCACACCAAGCAAGGAACAAAGTATGCAGTAACACTTAAGCAAAACAAAGGCAAGATTTGAAATGCAAGCTTAACAAGACAAAATTATATAACTGCATGAGAGCATGACTAAGATGAAGTGAGGGTTGTTACACATCAGCCCACAATATATATATATATATTTTACAAATTTAATAGTACTTTCATCAAGTGAGCACAGACTCACTACTATTTTCGTTACTATTAATATGTAAAAGCTTCTCATGGTGTAGACACAAATATGTCTCATATTCTGAATTTTTCCAAAATACCCCTATAATAGTTATTTAAAACAAAAAAATAAAAACTATTTGATAAAGTAAATAGGGCTTGAACTCATAACATTAGATTGAAGAAAAAAACATCTTTTACTGCTACAACAATACACAACATATACATTTTAAAATCAAAATCAAAATCAAAATTTATATTTTACAGATTTAATAGCACACCTATCGAATGGACATACCCACTAATTTATTTTAAGGGGTGCCATATATGTATCTTATAACTCACCCAACTAAAAAAAAAAAAAAAAACACTAGTTGCAGCCGTTACAGACATCACCACCATTAAACACTAGTATTGTCAAACAAAAAAGCATTTGGTAAATCACACCTTTCATCTCTATAATTTGTCTAAAATTCTACTTTTATTCTTGAAGTTTAATTTGAATAATATTTCTAAGCTTTAAATTTTATTTTATTTTGATCGTTCTGTTCAAATTATTGTTATTATTCTTTTTTTCTTTTTTGTATATGTATAAATCATGTGAATGATACATGTCTCATTTGAACAGAATGATCAAATTAAAACTGAACTTAGAGTTTAGATTTAATATTATTTAAGTTAAAATAATAAAATAAAATTTAAGCCAAATTATAAAGATAAAAAAAAAATGTAATTTAACCAAAAACTATAATGTAGATTTACAAAAATATAATAACATGACTTCAGCTGCACTTAGAATCACATCTAAAACATTTCCACGGCTTCATCTGTCCCAGCCATCTACAACGACATTAAATCAAAAATAAAAATAAAAATACACTTTCTCAATCAGTAACATTATTATTATTATTTTATTTAATCTGCAATCGCATTCACTATAATTAACTCCCTTATAACTTTAAGCTATTAAATCAGCATATACCAAATAATTGGCAAATGTTAACGAAAGCCCTTTATACATTGTTTAATGTTGGTAAGTGTGTATAAAGTGTTTTGAAAATATGTAAAAATATTAAAAAATATATTGATGTCAGTGAAAATGCATTGAATTTAGTGAAAAGTGCCTTATATTCTTCAAATTTTTTATCATTTACTTGTGCCTTAAAAACACTTGTTAACAAGACTGTTAAACATAATTAATCGCATTCAGTTTTTTAAATTTGTAGTCATGAACTCCGAAGTACTACAATGGACCCATTAACTAAGGTCTCAATTATCAATAAGTTGTTTTAATCAAAAAAATCAAAAATTGTCACATCACCGGCTCTATTTTTTTTTTTTTGTAAAAAGTTAAGAAGTTGCTAAAATAATTAATTCTCAAACTAGCCCTAATTAAAGTTTGTTGAATTGGGCTGATAATGTTGCAATGGGCTTATTTACTAAAATTTTATTTGAGTAAATTATACTAATCTTCCCTAAGATTTTTTAAAAAAATACTACTTGTCTCATAGTTTTAATATAAATTATACCAATTTCCTTTTTAGTAAGAATATATAGACCAAAATTAATGCAGATACTATGAAGATACAAGATAAATATGAAAAAAATAATACATATTTTAGTATAAAAGAGATTGCAAGATCATTTTTTGTCTATTTAACTAACGAATTATTGATGAAAATATATCTAAATATTTTATATAAATTAAGACTTTAACGGAGTTTACTATAATTATGTTAATATTGTGAAACTTGCTATATTTTCTTTAAACTTTAGGAGAGGTCAGTGTAATTTACCCATTTTATCTTGTAGTTTTGATGCAAATCTGATTTAGCCTTGCTTCAATTTTAGTTTTGTAATTTTTATTGGCATGACAGTTTAGTAATTAATTGTTGAACAATATTATTTTTAGCTAGTTGTTAATTGTTGAACTGAACAATAAATCTTTTGCTAGTTGTTAATTGTTAAACAATATTGAACTATGGTTTCTTGGTTGTAGGTCTAATTTTCTACAAAAATGTCATGATTGAATCGAGTCTGAATGGTTTCTTGATGGTAGGTTAAAGAAAAAAAAAAAAAAAAAACTATCATAATTGAACCGACTCTGAATGGTTGGGTCTGATTTGATTTTATAATTTTTATAACTAATTTACTTTAAAATTTTACAAAATCATATATAGTCAATTAATACTATTTTTTTTTTTCAAAATCGAATCAACCGAACCTACCTAACGAAAAAAAGATAAGAATGTATCATTGACTTTCTTTATTAAATCCTTGTCGCTGTCCTTAATACCATCCATTGGTAAAACAGGTAAAAGATGAAACAAAAAAACCAAAACAAATCACCATTAATATCTTTATTTTACTTTACTTTTATAGAGCATCTCCATTTTTTCATCATTTTATTTTTAAAATTTTATGAAAAAATGTCTAAAAATATGCTTCAATCATTTTATCAAATTTGAATTAAATTAAGAAAGAAAGAATTGTTTCATTAAATCAAGAATGAATCAAATCATTCAACAATTTTTTTAAAAAAAAAAGATATTTTGATGAAAAACTATATAAAGAAACTAAAATATACATTTTATTTTGCCTATCTATTAATTCAAATTTATCCACCAACACTGCTATTTATTTTATTTATTTATTCAAATATTATTTATTTTATGAAATGCTATATCAACAATAATTAGCAATAAAGATGAAGGAAAAAAAATCATAAGAGTCAAAGATATTTTCCCAAGGCTTTGAAGGCTAACTAATTTAGCTAATGAATTTGGCTCAAGACAAAATGCTTAATTACAAGCTTGGTGTGTTGGAATTAAGAAAAAAATAATAAAAATATTAGGCATTTTAGCTAACAACCATTATATGCCTAGTGTGTTGGATATGTTCACAAAGCATTTTTCATTTTTTATTTCATGAAATTTAAATTTGATGAAAAAAAATGTTCAAAAATCATCTTCATTTTTTATTAAATGTTCATCAAATCAAGGGAGAGCCCTTTTTTTTTCTTTTTTCTTTTTTTAATCAAATTGAAAACTCGTCAAATTTGAATTTTATGAAAATTTAAAAGAAGAATTGGAAATAATTTTTTTTCATTAAAATTGATGAAATGTGAAATTTGGGATACAAAAAAATATTTAAAAAGATTTTGATGAAAAATTGATGAAATGATTGAAGCAATTCATTTCAAATCAAACTTTTTACTTAAATTTTGAATCAAATTAGATAAAAAAATTAGTGAAGTGTTGGAGATAATCTTACCCTTCCAAACAAAAAGTAACAAATATTTTCTCACCTAATATTCCCAAGGAAAACTGAAATTGGAAGAGAGATTTTTATTTTTTTTCTTGACATTAAACAAGAGTTTATAAAACGAAACATCAATTAAACTAAATTCACACATATAGACAAAGAAAAGTTTTAAAAAATGGGTACATGATGGTGATCGATCAGGTTCCGGGACTGAATTGATGGGTTCTGGCTCGCGTGAGGATCCTCTGGAGTGATCCCTCTAGAGTGATCTCTTGCAGTAAAGGAGATGGGTGTGACACCTATCCCACTAATGGATTTAAGGGTTGAGATCAATCTCTCACCAAAACGAGAGTGATCTCTTGCAGTAAAGGAGATGGGTGTGACACCTATCCCACTAATGGATTTAAGGGTTGAGATCAATCTCTCACCAAAACGACGTCGTTTTGGTGAGGAAATAAATAAATAAAAAACTTGAACATAATGAGAAGAGGGAAGATAGAGATTCCATGGCCAAACCCCTCCTCCTCAGAGGTGGCGGCCACCTGGTCTCCCACCCTCACCGACTGCCGCCAATTGCTTCCCAACCCTCCTCCAGCCAACCATCCTTTCCCCCACCCCTTTGCCTCCATCCATCGCCGGAAGATAACTATGAAATCTGTTGGAAAAAACTGTTTGAAAAAATGCTTGGTCAGCAAAAAAGAAAAAAAAAAAAGTGTGTCTGTTTGAAGAAAAAAAAATAGAGCATGGTCCATGATATATACTATCCATTTGAGTGAAACAAAAAGAAAAGTTTAGAACAGGAAATAGAAATAAACCCCCAAAAAAAACCCAAATCAAGTTTAGAACAGGAAATTAAAACAGAGCATTGTATATCTGAAGGATTCATTTGGTTTTAAGGTTTAGAACAAGAAATAAACAATAAACATTGATCATAAACAATAAATAATAAACATTGATCATAACAGGAAATAAACAATATACTATTCATTTGAGTGAGGAAAAAAAATCCAATAAATAGGTGGGTGTTTGTGTTATAGAACAGGAAATAAAAACAACATTGATCATAAACATTGATCATATCAACTCCATAATTTTACATCAATAAACAGGTGGGTGTTTGTGTTATAGAACAAAAAGAAAGAGGCTTCACTAGGGTTCAGCTCGTCGACGGATCTGTGGTTTGCCAATGCGATTGAACCAAAGGTGTTGGAGTGGCGGCAGCGGCGGAAGAGATCGAAGACGAAGGCGAAGGCCTTGACAGAAGATCTTCCAGATCTCCAGGGCAGTAGCGGAGCCATGCCGGCGACGTCCTCCTCTTATCTCCTTCTCTCAGCCCTTCTCTCTCTCTCTCTCTCTCTCTCTTCTTTCAGCCCTTCTCTCTGTTTTGAAATCTGAATTTTTTTTTTCAAATTACATAAAAAAACGACGTTGTTTTTGTCAGGGAAAATCTCAACCGTCCGATGGATCACTCTAGGAGATCACTCTAGAGAAGAAACTCTAGAGGATCCTCATACTTCTGGCTCACCATCGAAGTTGTTCCTTCCCACAAGAAAACGCAAGCCCCTAAGACGAGATCAAAACAAGGGCAAAGCATAGTCAAAAACAAATAACCATCTTTTAAAGAGAAAGAGATTGGAACGGAAAGAGACTCAGCTTGAACCTATACAAGAAAGAGGATGTGTCCCTAACCCCTCTAATAAAGATTTGCTCTGCATTCTGATCAGTCCCCCTCCTGAATTTGATCCTCGAGTAATCGATGAAGTTATAAGGCTTCAATACAAGGTTGGTGTCGTGGTTGCCCACGAATATTTTGAGAAGAGAAGATCTCAATGCATCGGTACATGTTTGCTGAAACATTCTCGCACTTATTTCTCTTTGTTTGTCAGGGGCCAGCATGATGATCTCGCCATAGCATCCCTCTGGCTATTGGCTCCGTTCCTCTCGAATCTCCATCTCGACACTGGACAAGTTGATTAGCGAGGTGACTATTGTGAATGGGGTAGTAGTTGGCGTTTTTGGGAAAATACCGTAACTAATAACTGAAATTTAAAGATGTTATAAACTTAAAGCAATAAAAGAGAAAATGAGAGCTAAAGAAAATAGCAAATAATTAGAATTATGAGAGTATATATCACTTTTCATTCAGTCTTATCCATATCAAAACATCTAGCAAACATTTGCTTATATAGGCAAAATTTTGATGGATACAACATGTGAATTTGGAGAAGTTGGTAGAAATTAAGGATGGTAATGGATAACTTATCATGTGGGTATCTATGGAGACTCAATCCAAATACATGGGTTTTTCTTTTTTTTTCTTGTCTGTCGGGTAGGGTAAGTGATGTTCTTTAAATCTCCACTGGGGATGGGTACCCACTAACTTCCCCAGAATTTTTTTTTTTAGGTACATCGGAAAATAATTTCTCCATACGTTTTCACTAGGGATGACAATGGGAGTTAATGGAGTGGATATTAATTCCCGTACCCATTCCCTTATAATTATTTTTTCCCATTCTCCATTCCCCATAGGTACTACCCTCCCCATCTCCTAATGGATATGGATTTTCCCCAACCTAACTTGACCTTTTTTTTTTTTTTTTTAAAGATTTACAACCAAAGCTAAATATACATTCAATGTTATTTTATTTTATTTGGCTCAACAACAAAATCAAATACACATTAATTGACATTGTCACATTATTCTTATCAAATTTTATGTACATTTAGAATGTTTTAAATTTATTTAGAAAAAATATATTCCTATAAAAAAAAATTCATCTTCTTTTTTAATTTTTTTTTTAATTTTATGTATCTCCTTCTCTTCTTTATTAATTGATCTTCGATAATCTAAAGGTGGGTTATTGCTCTCATTTCCATCTTCTTCTTTTTTTCTTTTTCTTTTTTATTTACATTTATTGAATAAATTTTCTTATTTCAATATCTCCTACAATTGTTTTATTGGATTTCCCAATTTTCATCTTAACTAGTGATCACCTTAATTGAAATTTTGTACATTTTTGTCTTCAATTTCTGTCATGACCCAAACCTGTGCCTAAAAGTTTGGGTCATAACCGGCCAGTAATCCGTAGATTACCGAAGGCCTCAAACGATCATACATAATATTTATGCTAATGGGGCCATAAACGGAAGCATATAACAAAGAGAAGTTCATTGAGCTGTGCCAATCATGAGCAAAATCATAGAGTTAACCATGTAACAGAATAATACATATACATGCCCATCAAAAGTATAAGAGCCAGAGAAAAATTGTACATAATGTTTACAACCCAAGACTATGAAAGCATAACATAATATGGTTAAAGTGTGATGTGAGCCAAGACAAAACTCCATCTTGGAGGCATGACTCGATTGGGTCACAAAAGGCTCCTAAAGCTGACTCTAGGGGTGTGCTCCATGCTGCTGATCACCTACATGTGCATGCATAAAATTGGATGAGCGAAGCTCAATGAGTAATAATATAGTAAAACAGTGTAAGTAGATGATCATAAGGTTCTCTCAATATCCATAATCATATAAACCAAGCGGCCTTAGCCCCAAGCATATAACAAGTGGCCTCGGGCCCAATCATATATCAAGCGGCCTTGGGCCCAATCATATAACAAGCGGCCTCAGGCCCAATTATTTAACAAGCAGCCTCGGGCCCAATTATTTAACAAGCGGCCTCGGGCCCAATTATTTATCAAGCGGCCTCGGGCCCAATTATTTATCAAGTGGCCTCAAGCCCAATCAATTAACAAGCGATCTCAGGCCCAATCAATTAACAAGTGGCCTCAGGCCCAATCATATTGGTATCTATGGACCCAAGAGGTGACTCGTACGGACTCTAGAGGTGACTCCCACAGTAGCACTTAGTTCCGTACAATACTTCGTTCCATACCAGAAATCAGTAGGTCTTAAAGACTGAACAATTCATATCATGTCATAGCATAAACGGAATGGATAAACGGAACGACCTTGTGTAATGCCCTCAAAAATAGACATAATGGCAATCATACATAAGATCCATAACCATAAAGAAATAACACATTTTCATTCATCAGAGTATTCTTACAAAGGATAGCACATGTTAATAAGAAAAGAATGCCCCACGGTCTTACATCTTTCCAAGTATCACTTGGATATAACAAAAGAAGAGTTCTAACTCTTTACACACAAAGCCCTCGGCCTGAATTTACATTTTAAACAACAAAACAAAATAACAAAAAACGAAGCCTTCAACCCCTAAACCTCCCAAGCTAAGACTGTGGAGGTGGCATGTCCCCTGTACTTGAAAATGGTGTCCCAAGAAGGATGAGCCAAAGCCCAGTAGAGATATGCTAAACCAAATATGAGAAATAACTAAAACATTAGCATCTGATAAATGTTCAACACTTATACATCGATTTACACCATTTCTATAACCCATCGTCATTGATATTCATCTTTCAACCCGGTTTCATTTCTATTTCTAATTCACTTTATTGACATGGTTCGTTTATCCAAGTAATTCAAATGAGACTGCAGCTCGTAAAGGAAACAACACTTCAATTCATCAACAATTCAAAATGAGACTACAACTCATATTATCAACACTTCAATCATCAACATCATTCAAATGTATATAAGGTTTTGGGACTTTCACCCTAGACACTCCGGCCAACTTAATTGTCAATGGAGTCCATCCCCTATCTCCTCCCAAATAATGGAGTACATCCCCTATTTCCTCCCGAACCATGGAGTACATCCCCTATCTTCTCCCAAACCGTGGAGTACATTCCCTATCTCCTCCCAAACCAAGATACATATGCAATGTATTTAAACACTTTATCATATACAATGATCAAATAATGCACATTTTCAATGTGTTATTCCAACCGTCATATTCAATGATATATTCCAATTGATTAGTTTGAGTTTACCTAATCATCATGCGATTCTACAACATTTATGGCTATCCTTCACCGATAGCCAAAAACAGTTATTTATGAACAGATAAATAAATTTACCAAATAGATAAATTACTACATTTTCCACAGGTGAGTGATTTATCAATCCAACTACACCATTCAATCTCATGTTTTCCCAATTCCATAATTTCCAAACCAATTTCATATTTCCCCAATGTTTCATAATTTACACAAATAATTTATATAGCTCAAATTAGGGCATTATTCTCCCTTTCTCAAAATTGGCAATCAAGGCCAAATTTCTTTCATTTTACATAATTATTTCCATTATCAAGACCTCATATACACAATGGAACCCAAACATGGAAAACCCCTCTTTCAAACATTTCAAATTTCAAACCCCAACTTCCCAAAATTTCAAATCTCACCATTTATACAAAATGACTAGCATTTATGTTAAAACTCATAAGAAGGAGTAGTTTATCCCTACCTCAAAGTTAGGGCCCCAAAGGAGAAGAAGAAGAAACTTGAAAGTACTCCAGATCCAAGGTTTTTCGGATCAAAACGTAGCCCACGCAAAGCTCTACCTTTTTAACAAAGGGACTAGGGTAGAGAACCTCTAGAACAAGTGTATTTTGTAGAGAGAATGAGTGTGTAGAGAGAGAGAGAGAGTCAGACCTAGGGTTTGGAGTGAAAGAGGAGATGAAAAAGTGTTTAAAATCACGCTGCTGCAATCTGATATATGCGAAGCTCGCTCGAGAGAAGGACTTGTCGCTCGAGCGACTAGACACAACGATGGACCTCGCTCGAGCGCAAGAAGCCTCGCTCGAACGAACAATGCAAAGCTTTAGGTCTGCAACCCAGACACACGCTCGAGTGCAAGAGTTCTCTCTTAAGCAAAGGAATACAAAACATAGGGCTCGCTCGCTCATGCGACAAAAGCCTTGCTCGAGCAAAGAATACCAACCTTCAGGTTTTTCAAAGACGCAAACGCACGCTCGAGCACAAAAATGCTTGCTCGAGCGAAGGGACACACCACAGAAAGCTCGCTTGAGCGCAAGAAGCCTTGATCAAGCAAAGATGCCAAATTCTGGACAGCAACCATTTGTTCCAACACCCAACCAACTTGTTTCAAACTTACCCAACACATCGCAAAACTCAAATACAAGGAATTAAAGGATGGAAACAAGATATAGACAACAACAAACAACCATGGAACCTAAGTCCGGAACACAATACATGACGGGGAAAATCGGGATCGCTATACCTTGGGCCCACCATATCATATTAGAACAATTCACATTTCTTCTTCATAACTCATTTCACATTCCTTTGAAGCTTGTGGATTTTGACAAAATATGATATTTAGAAGATCATGTCGTACATAAATCAAAATAAATAATGAAAACATATATTTTCTCTACTATTACTCACAGTGATTTCCAGAAATCGTTGACCGGTCCTCGAATCATGACCTGCAAACACAATGCGCACGACACAACATATCGGAACATAGAATCACTGTCTTGATCAAATCTACTTCACTTAATCTTTTTTTAACCAAATAAATCAATTCCTTACTTTTCTCTTTAACCAATTATTTTTGTGGGTTCTAAACTCAATAGACCTCAATGGGTCATAATTTGTGTCGAGGAAAATAGCAAGAAACGAAAGGAAACTGAGTTAGGAGAGGAAATAGCATGAAATGGCTAGAAAGAAAGTGAACAACCTTCACTAATTTGAACATATCTATTTGTGTATTTAGAATTTGGATGTGAGACCACCAGCATTGGAAACTAGACTTTCGAGGCTTGAATTTAGGCTCAAGAATCATCTAAAACGGAGTTAGGATGAAGGAGATATGCCTTTTTGAAGTTGGGCTGAAACAGGGGTTTCGCACGTGCGGAAGTCTTCACCGCTCGTGCGGCCCAAATCCGCCCGAGCGGAAAAACCGACCGCTCGAGCGCCCAAGGAGCAGAATTAAACCCCCTTTTTTTCTTCATGTTCCGCTCGTGCAGTGCCCGTGGCCACTCGTGCGGTCTGGGCAAAATCAGACAGTCCGAAAATGGTTCAAAGATGCAAACTTCCTAAACTCATTTCCAAGCCCAAATTCATGTAAGAACAACTCAAAAACATGATAACTAAGCATGATACAAGTGTAATCCCTCATTAAACATATCAATCTTGTATCAACAATAATTTCATGGTCTCATCTTTTCACAATTTCATACATTACATAAAGAAATTCAAAATACATGATCCATGAGCAATCTTTCAACAAATCTTGTTTTCATGAATTATCTAGGGTTTCTTTCTTACATTATTCACAAGATTGAACTCCAACCATGTAAAATCAAAACATTCAAGTTCCCATTTCTTAGTTTAGCTCAAATAAACACATAACCCAAAACCCTAACCCCAAAGGGTTTTAAATCTTCAAATCTCTATATGTTTTCAAGCAATAAATGAGTTGTATACAAGAATTCCAAGTAAATTTTCATACATTGGCTCAAATCTAGGGTCTGCCCCTTGAATCTCCACCAAAACTCTAGCTTCTCCTCTTCTTCTCTCTCTAGCAAAGCTCTCCCCTAAAAAAATAAATGATGAACTCAAGAACTAGAGAGAGATATATAATATAGGCTAATTAAAACATTACAAATCGTAATTTTACGAAATTTCACTATAGGCTCTAAAAATCATGCTACTCACACATATGAAGTCGGTTTTGGTTTATCACGCCTCTAAGGCTTATAATTTTCTATTCAAACTTCTAATTGTAACAAATTTTCCTACATTCAATAGATATAAAATCCAAAATCACATAATTACATACTTAACTTACAAATTCATATTAAACACGTAAATACGTGTATAATTAAGCATAATACGGGTTGGGTTATCACAATTTCCATGTTTTGGTTATGATTAATTGCGCGTTTTTGATCGATAGTCACAATCTTGTTGCCGTTAGATTATTGCCATCGCAAATCGCCGTTGCAATAGTGAGAGGATGGGAGAGAGTGAGAATTAGAACTCTAATTGTAAAAAGAGTAATAAAAACATATGGGGAAATTATTTTCCAATGTACCTAAAAATATATATATACATATATATGGGGAAATTAGTGATTCAACAAATCCAACTACGCCATTCAATTATACACCCTTCCAATTTCATATTTCCCACATCAATTTCATTGTTTATTCAAAATAGTTCTTTAACACAAATTAGGGCAAAATTTTCCCCTTTTTCCCAATATCATACTCAAAACCCAACCCCACCATTTATTTTCATATAACATCATAAGCAAGCCCTTATCTACATATATGAAAGCTAAATATACAAAACCCCTCTTTCAAAATTCAAATCCAAACCCTAGCTTCACCCAAATCTTCCCAAACTCTATCATTTATACAAAATGACAAATGCCTAGGTTAAAAGCCATACCAAAGAGTAGAATATCCTTACCTCAAGAGTAGAAGCCTAAAGGAAATGAAGAAGAACTTCAAAAATTGCTCCAAACTCGGTTTTGTTCGGATCAAGAGGAAGCCCACAAGATACTCTAACTCTTTAACAAAGGGACTAGGCTTGAGAGGTGCTTGGATCTTGAAGTATTTGTAGAGAGAGAGAGAGACAGAGAGAGAGCTTTAGAGAGAGAGTGTGCCGGATTAGGGTTTTGGGAAGAAATGAAATCAAAAAGTGATGTAAAAAGACCCTGCTGCGAACTGATATACGTGTTCTTTGCTCAAGCGAAAGAGTTGTCATTCGAGTGACCAGACATAATAAGTGACCTTGCTCGAGCGTAAGAAGCTTCGCTCAAGCACAGAATGCAAAGCTTTAGGTCTACCATAGACGCACATGCTCGCTCGAGCGCAAAAAAACCTTGCTCGAGCAAAGAAGCAATTTCACAAGACTCGCTCGAGCGCAAGAAGCCTCGCTGGAGTGAAGAACTTCACCTTCCTAGAGAAGTTGCATCTAGGAGAGAGATCTGAGGACTCTCAATTCTCGCTTGAGTGAAGAAGAAAATTACACAAGGCTCGCTTGAGTGCAAGAAGCCCCGCTTGAGTGAAGAGGCCAAAATCTGGACAACAACAATCTAAACCAAGTAACAACCAACCTGTTCCAAACACGTCCAACATATTCCAAAGCTCAAATTCAAAGAGTTAAAAGAGGAAAACAAGACATAGACACAATATACAACCACGGAACCCGAGTTCGGAACATAATAAAGGTCGGGTCAAAACCAGGATCACTATAAGTGGTGAAATTACTACTATATATTGTCCTTAAATATTATATATTGTCTTTAAATGTTATAGGGAGAATAACATGCCATTGAGTATTTTGAAAATAAAATTCAAATTAATGGCAAATTTTATAAATTTTTCCATGAATTAATAATTATTTTTTTAAAGTACAATTTATTTATATTTTCCCCTATATTATATATACTCAGGAGTGGAGGCAATGTGTGCCCAGGGGGCATGTGCCTCCCTCAAGTTTTGATAATTATATTGATACCCCTATATATATAGATTATATTATATATAACTTCTATAAAATTATAATAATATCCCTTCTTCAAATTATAATAGTCTCTCTATTATAAATTTTCTTTCTAATTGCAATGAACCTACTAAAATAAGTCCTATTATACACCTCCAAAAGGGGTGTACCATATACTAGTTATTACTTTATGATATTGATATTATAAATTTTCATAACCAAATTATTTTCATTCATAACTAAAATGACTACTACATAAATTATAACTAAACAACACATCTTCAATTATAAAACACACACACACACACACAAAAACTATTTTTACAATAAGTCATAACTAATATCAGAATGAGTCATTACGAATCATTACTTGATGTATAATCAAAGACCTCTTCAATCATAACTAAAATAACAACCACAAGAAGATATATCCAACACTATAATGTGTCATAACTAAAGACCACAAAGATTATAATTGCGACATATGATAGACTTTTTTTTTTTTGCGGTGTGTTTTATAGAATTTCCCTACTAAAATATATCATTTCTATCTCAACTTATCTTCTTTTTTAATTTTTCAATCCACCTAAAATAGTTACTCCACAATATTTGTATAAAATTTAACCTCAAATCCTTTAATTTAAAATTTACATCTATCCAAATAAATTCTTAATATTTACGTTTAGTAATATCTCATTGTTGTTTATTATGAGGAAAAAATAAAATCAATATTGTTATTAATTTGTGCCCCTTCTTCACTGAATTCCTAGCTCCGCCACTGTATATATTGATGTCGAATTAAACAATTACTCTCCCTTGTATCTAATGAATTTACCTAATTATTCTTATTTCCCAATAATATATACATAAAAATAAAAATATGAGTGCTTAATACAAATCATTATTTGAACATAATAAAGTAAATTTTTTAGTCTACCAGACAACATGATTATTTCTTATTCGTTTAACCAACAATTGACTAACAGTATTGGCCAAAGAGTTAAGCCAAAACTGTAATGCAAACTGTAATTTCTTTATTACACGAGGGAGATTAGTCTAATTCCGATTTAGCACCAAATTTCCAATTAAATTTGATGTCGTATTTTGAAAATAAAAATTGACCTAGCCTGCTTCGGTCTTTACATAGGTACTCTATCTGAAACCCATCAAGTTCTAGCTTGGAACTTCACATCCATTTAATTGCCAAACAAATCTCTGGGGACAGAAAACAACCTGGGAGTGAAAGTAGCTGTTCCAGTCATTTCTAGGCTGTTGTTTCTTGCAATATTGGCTTTACCATTTATGCTTAGAGCTCTTAGAATTCAAAGAGAGGGGCTTGCAAGGAAAGTAGATATTGAAGTGATGATTGCAGCAGCAAATGGACCACAACTCTTCCCTTACAAGAAACTTTCAAAGGCGACTCGCAACTTCAGCAAAGACAACTTGTTGGGAACTGGAGGTTTTGGCAGTGTTTTGCTTGCTTTTCATTTCCCGTTTATTAATACTGACAGCACTGCATTCATTTTAATTGGACTCATACTCCACTAGGTAATGCAGTGCTACCACTACCAAGTATTGCCAGGACTTGTCCTGAAAATATACCCATTTTTTTTGACCTGATGAAAGTTTATATATTCTATAGCCTAAGCTCTCTCTTTTTTTCTTTTTTCTTTTTTATTTTTGGTTTTAGGACTTGGATTGTTGTTGTTAAGATTTGATTTATAATTAATGTTTTATTTTATTGATATTAATTTGAAATAAAATTATGTATAGCATTGCTCTTTTGAAAATTGTTATCATGTGTTCACGTATCAAAACCATTTTTCTATCTAATCTAGGTGAGAAGGAATACTTAGCAGAAATCTGCACTATTAACCGCCTAAGGCACAAAAACTTACAATAACTCCAAGGTTGGTGCCATGACCATGACTAACTCCTACTAGTTTACGAATATATGCCTAATGGCAGCCTTGACTGCTTCATCGACAAGGACAACACCTTCCTTGATTGGGCAACCTGGTACAAGGTATTGCTGGGATTAGCATCAGCATTAGTTTATCTACTTGAAGAGTATGGCAACCCTGTTGTACATAGAGATGTGAAGCCAAACAATGTCATGTTGGATTCACAATACAATGAACATATAGTCGACTTTGGCCTTGCCAGGCTACTTCAAAACGAAGCCTCGGTCACAACCAGGATAGTAGGGACACTAGGGTAATTGGCGCCAGAGGTTAGCTTCACGGGTAGGGCTACCCCAGAGTCTGATGTTTACAGCTTTGGAATGGTGGTTTTGGAAGTGGGTTATGGGAAGAGATCAAAAGGCATCATAGATGAGAATAGTTTAGTGGATAGCGTATGGACGTTATACGAAAAGGGTGTCGATGCATTGCTTGATTGCGTGGATAGATTGCTTGAAGGGAAATTTGATGAGGAAGAAGTGAAGAGGAGTTTGGTTGTAGGGCTTACTTGTTTGCATCTAGATTTTATGCTCCAGCCTCAGATGAGAAAGGTGGTTCAGGTTTTCATGAATCATAATGAGCCTCCCTTGAATTTGCCTGAATCGTAGCCTAATTTGGAATGCTTGTCACTTAACTCTTCTACAATAACTTCAACTACAACTGATTTTGGTTACAGCAAAGTCGATGGTAGAGGTTCTATGGAGACTATAGCGATCCCGGTTTCCCCTCCCAATTTTAATCATATTCCGGACTCGGTTCCGTGGAGTTGTTGGTTGTTTATGTCTTGTTGTCATCCTTGATTTCATACATTTGAGTTTTAGAATGTGTTAGGCATGTTTCGAACAGGTTGGTTGAGCCTTAGTCCCATTCCTTGTTGCCCAGATTTTTGGTGGCACGCTCGAGCGGGTCCTTTTGTGCTCGAGCGGAGTTTGATTTTTTGGTTGTCCGCTCGAGCGGGTCTTCTTGCACTCGAGCGGGGTTTTCACAGTTCCAGTGTTTCCTGCCTCTACAAAACTTCTACAGGTGTGTTTTTCACGCTCAAGCGGGTTTCCTAACGCTCGAGCGGGTCGTGCTCAAGCGGGTCTGTTGGCGCTCGAGCGGGGAGAGCATTGTCGATGAAGATACTGAGAGAGGAGAATCTATGCTTGAGCGGACTGGTTTTTGCGCTCGAGTGGGTGTGTTTTGTTCCTGTGTCTTGGCGCTCGAGCGGGTCTTCTTGCACTCGAGTGGGTCCAGTTTTTGTACTTGACGCTCGAGCGTCCTTTTATCCGCTCGAGCGGGAGAGTCGTATATCAGTTGGCAGCTAGGCTATTTTAAATCACTTTTTACATCCTCACTCTCTCTCTCTTACTTTTCTAAAACTTCATTGGAGAGCCTCTCTCACTAGAAACCCACCTTCTCTCTAGGGATTGATCTAGTTAGAGTGTTCTCCTACCCTTTGGCCTTTACAAAAAGTGTGTTGATCATTGAGGGCTACATTTTGATCCGAGAAATTTGGTGTTTGGAGCACTTCCGAGTTTTGCTCTTCTTCTCCTTGGGTTCTACATTTAAGGTAGGGATTTCCTTGTTCTTTTCCAATACTTCGTCTATAGATAGACATGTGGTAGTTTTGTATTGCATGAAAATCAAATTCATGTTGGATTTGTTGAAAATCATGTGAGGAACCTAGGGTTGGTTGTTTGAAAATGGTTTTATTGTAATTAGTTGTTCTTTACACCAATTAGGGAGTAAAATAGCATGTTCTAGTGAAAGAAGGAAAAGCCCTAAATTATATTTTGATTTGGTAAATTAAAATGGAGGGTAGTTGACCAATGTTTGCAAATCTCTATTATTTATATATGAGTTGGGTGAAGGTGTTGATGCCTAAGGGACTAACTATGGCCTTGGGGTTGTTTTGAAATGAATGTAATGAATCGGGTTGGGCTATGGCTTTATAATGACTGGAATCGGTTTTTGTGAAATGAAAAGAGTATTTTGTTTTGGAAAATCATAAGAGTTGAGTATGGTATCATGAGTGTTGTGTACACATATTTGGGAAAGTAAATTTGCAATTATCGTACTTGTGGCATTGTTGGGTTTAAGACTTCATGAGAGTTGAGTCTTTACAATAGGTGCATTAAAATCATGCATCTAGAGGTTTTGTCCTTGGTCATCGGTGGAGGACAACATGGTTGTGCTGAATTGTCGAATATGCATTACACTTGTGTTGATTGGACCTTGTCTGTAATGAAGTGCTATGATGCATCATGCATGTACAACTGTTAGGGAGGAGATAGATGATGTGCTCCACACACGCCTATGTGTTCATATATTTTAACACATTGCTTATGTATCTTGATAGTCTATGTGTGTGCATTACGCCTGTTGGTTATACCTTATCATGTAGAGTTGGTTGATGTTACATACCACGCTTATAATGAGGGGTACCATTACCCTCCAGCTAGTGCCTGGCGAATGTGGACGAGGTACCATTACCTTCCAGCCTGTGTTTGGAGAATGTGGACGAGGTACCATTACCTTCCAGCCTGTTTCTGGAGAATGTGGATGAGGTACCATTACCTTCCAGCTTGTGTCTGCAGAATGTAGCTAGTCATTTGTCGGGAGACGTATCCTTAGCTTACTGCGCATATAGCCGGTAGAGCAGTGTTTTTTTGTTATTGTCTTAGTGTATCTGAGTATGTTATGGATTGGGATGGTTACAGTTTTGGAGGGCCGAGTTGGCTCATTGGTTGATTGTATACATGTTGATGATTTGTTATCTTCCCTTTATTAAAGGCATGCATGTATAGAAATGAATGTATTGGGAACAAACCAAAATGCCATTTTGAGATTTTGGAAAGTGTGAAGGAAATCGAGTATTTTGAAATATGTTTTGAAAAAGGCACATCGACTGTTAGTATGGGAAAATGGGAGAAAAGTAATGGGCTTAGTGAAATTGTTTTCCTATGTAGTTGTTATCGTTATTAAAGCTTGGGAACTAGGAGTAAAGAAAAGGTAAGGAAAGATGGATCGCTTAAAGCGTTGAATCAAATGGTTGTTTTTAAGAAAAGTTCATACATATGTATATCTTGTATAAACTGTCACGTTACTATTCTAGTATGACCTTGAGCATTCATGATGATAGCTATCTGTAAGTTGTTATTGTTGAGGATCATGATGAGATCCCTACTGGACTATATGTTCATCCCACGTTGTTGAATCTTTTTCAGGTGTTAAGCAGGTTGTGCTACAAGATTTGGATCTTCTTATTTGTTGGCCACGGGGCCTTTGTTGTGTTGGCGGGATGCCTTTGTTGTAAAAAGGGTTACATCCTTCTTTTGATTCTTTAACGTTGTAAGCCTATGGGCATTCTATTAAGTATGCTCATGTTGTATTCAATTTGCATTCGAATGAGAGAATTGTTGTTTATCTCTACTCATTGGACTAAAGAATTTGTTTCTGCATGTTATCTCTGAACTTGAATTAAGGTAACGAATTTGGTAATGATTCCCTGTAAATAAAAGTGGGGCGTGACAACTTGGTATCAGAGCGAGCCGGGTTTGAATAGTTTGGGCTCTTGGGAAGTGGTTTTTACCACAGTGGGTTTACTACGTATGGTGAGGACGTTGCGTATAGTTAAAATGAATGTTAGGACGTGTGTGTTGCATTTATGTGAGAATGGGATTAAGTTTCCTGCATAGTATTCATGGCCGGTGAACTTGCTTTGAGGTCCTCGTGGAAACACGCTTGATCAACGTGGTTTCTGATAGGAATTCCTTGAGAGTTCCAGGATGAGTGACTATCTTTGTGGACTTGATTCGATTATGTGTTTACATGTTTAGACGTTTATATGCAATTGGGGTGTACGTTTTGAGACTAAGTGTGTCTTGTGACTTAATTATAGTAACTGTATGCCTCGGAGAAGGCTATTGTGTTGTGCACTAAGTGTAGTCTTGTTTTTTGGTTTTATAGGATGTCTACACGAGGGAGTAGAGGTCGGATGAATAGTAAGAGTGTTGGTAAAGGCGCAACAGCTCCTTTAGCACCTGCCGTTGCAGCATCAGCTGTCGGCGAGGATGTTGCACGTGAGATTGTGAGAGCAGTGCAGGACGCCCTAGCTCGCACGGAGGGCGGCAGCGGGCGTGCTCTCAAGCTTACTAAGGAGTTTTTCCGCTCTGGCCCACCAGAGTTTGTGGGAGGGGACCAAACTGTTGGAGGCAGAGAGTTGGTTAGAACAGATTACCAAGACTCTTGATATGCTCAGAGTCGAGGATGAGAAGTTGAGGGTCTCTTTGGCGACTTTTCAGTTGAAGGGAGAAGCAAGTTATTGGTGGAAGTATGCTAAGAATATTGTGGGTAGCGCGTGGGTTGCTTTTACCAAGGCCTTTTGGGCCAAGTATCTCCCTCCTTCTGCTCAAGAAAGGTTGAGGGAACAGTTTATTGAGTTGCGTCAGGATGATACTCCTGTGGCATAGTTTGAGATGCGGTTTACCATTTTGTCGAGGTTTGCTCTAGAGTTGGTGGCAACAGAGGAGCGTCGTTGTTATGAGTTCGAAAGCCGGCTGTGTTTCGATATTCGGGAGAAGGTAGCTGGATCCTTTTCGAAGAATTATTATAGTTTAGTTGAGGCAGCAGCCCATGTGGAGGCCATGGTTGTGAGTGCCGGTCAGGATAGGGAGGAGGCTATCTCGGTAACTCCTACGGTTCGTGAGTACTCTAGACCTAGTAAGAGGTGGAGGTGAAAACTTGCTCAGTCCCTGGCTAAACTTTTTCTTCATCAGGAGTTTCAGACTCTTCAGTTGGGAGGCCTAGTGAGGTTCAGGTTTCAGGCCAGTCTCAGGGTAGCGGGCTTGTTGGTTGTTTTGGTTGTGGTCAGCTGGGCCATGTTAAGCATTTATGCCCTTTGCGTGTGAATTCTTCGGGTGTTTCAAAACTGAGTCAGACTCAGTCATACCCATCCAGTCAGGGACGTTATCGGTACCAGAAACGTGCAGGCCCGGCTTCGAGAGCCTCGCGAGGGGCGACTTATTAGCTAGCCCTATATTATTACCCTGGAGGGGAACTTTTGTATTGTTGGCCGGTAATGTATTGTGTGTGTCTTTTTGTTGTTGACCGGTGTACTGTTGGATGCTGAGGCATCATGATGATGTATTACATATGTATGTATATTGTTGTCTGTTTAATTCCCTTGTATTGGGAGCATGCATGAAATTTCGAACTCTCTCTTATATATATATTGAGAAGTTGTTAATGGGATCAATGATCCTAGTGCTATTATATGTTTGGTATTGGATCACAAGATGGTTATGTGAACGGCCTGTGGGCCTTGTGCAGTTTGAAAATTATTCCTTGAGTACGGGGAATCCGTGGGTGTAGGTGGTTGGTATGTTGGTTTCGAGAGTTGTGTGGTATTGGCAAGTTATGTGAGAATGTCTGAGAGAGTGTGAGATTTGTATCTCGGGACAGCGAGAGATGAGTTTGTGGTGTTATTGGGTATTGTGAATGGTTTGTGAATAGGGGGAGAATTTTTTGAGTAGATGCTGGCAGCATTCTTTGGAAGGGAAAATCAGCTGGTGTTCTTGGGTAACGAGAGTAATGTTGGTCGAAATTGTCCTTTGTGTAAAGGATTTTGGTGATTGAGGTTGACTATATCGGTCTTGAGTTTTAGGAGAGTGGGCAGGCTTACTATGTAGGCGTGAGGGTGATGATTCCCTTAGAAACAATGTTGGTGTGATTCAATTTTAGGAGAACCAGTGAGATTCCACATTTTGGGGTTCGTGTAGGGAACTCTGTGTTTGGGGTTAGTGGTTTGTGTGACACACCAGTGTTTGGTTTACTGAGTGTGGAGGTTTATGGAGTTGATGGGTCAGCTTGTTGGCATCCGGTTTTGGTTGGCATTGGTCACCTTGAGCATAGTCCCGATTGTTGTAGACGTTGTTTGTTGATTAGGAAAAACTGAAACTAATCACCCGGATTGTGTCATTGAATATGACGGTTATAATAATACAGCAATTATGTGTATAGATTGATTGAATATGTATATGATAATTGCTTATATACATTGTTTTGTGTGGGAGGAGATGGGGGATATACTCCACGGTTTATTGAAAGATGGGGGATGGACCTCTAAACCGGATTCTATTTGACATTTATACAGCACCAAAATGTGTATCATTTGTGAGGAATGGAAGTGTTTATGTTTGAGATTGATACAGCACTAAAATGTATATCTATTATGAAACCGAAAATGTTTAATATGAGTTATTAACTCACCAGAAATAGAAATACTGTGGTTATGAGATGTGATCTCATTTAAATTGATTGGCCAGGCTCTGAGCCATAGTTATGAATTGAGAATGGAATAAGAAATGGAAAGTGAAGTGAAGCATGGACACATTGGTCATGTAATTGAAATGGGTTATGGATTGAGCTATGTGAATTAAACATTTATCAAATGCCCATGTTTAGTTATTGCGCATCTTATGTGATTTTAAATTGATTGAGTAAGGGAAGGTGAATGAAATTGCAAGCCATGAATTTCTTATGCCTTATGTGTTGATAGCACTATTGTTATTTCTGTTAACCATCATTATAGAAATGTTATGTTTTGTGTTGGTTGAGGCATCACCGTGTGAGGGATGGATGTTGCTAGTGTTATTTTAAAAAGGGGTTGAAAAATAAAATTTTCCTAGTGTTATGGCCTTTTAAGGACAGTGTTAAAAAGGAAAATGTTGAGGATTTGATTTAATTTCAAATGTTATGAGATTTTCCAAACGAGTAGTTTTTGGCAAATAAACTGGGGTTGTTTTATATTTTATGAGTAGCACCGTGTTGGTGGCAAACGTTTACATGACTTGTGAGTATCACTGGGAAAATGCAAAATTCATTTCGGAATATCAACTTTGAAAATTTGAACATTTTTGACAAATGTTTCATGAACAAGAGAATGATTTTCTTTATATTTATATAAAAGAATTGCTTTGGTTGTTTTATTGAGAATATTGGTTGTTGATTAGTGACTTGGCTTGGAGTGCTAATCGGGCGTTTTGGTGATTTGTTTCGGAAAGGGTTGGTCTTGTTGAGACTTTTGTGCCATAGTGTTACCATTTGAGTCGTGTTTCCTTGGTACCCCTTCTCTTGTGAGGGTCAACCGATTGCGTGTTGAGTGTTATGTTATTTGTTGGCCTTGTGTTTTAGCGTATCCTTAATTTCGAGGGCGAAATTCTTTAAGGGGGGAGGTTATAGAGATCCCGGTTTCCCCTCCCAATTTTAATCGTATTCTGGACTCGATTCCGTGGAGTTGTTGGTTGTTTATGTCTTGTTGTCATCCTTGATTTCATACATTTGAGTTTTAGAATGTGTTGGGCGTGTTTCGAACAGGTTGGTTAAGCCTTAGTCCCATTCCTTGTTGCCTAGATTTTTGGTGGTACGCTCGAGCAGGTCCTTTTGCGCTCGAGCGGAGTTCGATTTTTTGGTTGTCTGCTCGAGCGGGGTTTTCACAGTTCCAGTATTTCGTGCCTCTGCAAAACTTCTGCAGGTGTGTTTTTCACGCTCGAGCGGGTTTCCTTACGCTTGAGCGGGTCGCGCTCGAGCGGGTCTGTTGGCGCTCGAGCGGGGTGAGCATTGTTGGTGAAGATACTGAGAGAGGAGAATCTATGCTCGAGCGGACGGGTTTTTGCGCTCGAGCGGGTGTGTTTTGTTCCTGTGTCTTGGCATTCGAGCGGGTCTTCTTGCGCTCGAGCGGGTCCAGTTTTTGTACTTGACGCTTGAGCGTTCTTTTATCCGCTCGAGCGGGAGAGTCGTATATCAGTTGACAACTAGGCTATTTTAAATCACTTTTTACATCCTCACTCTCTCTCTGACTTTTCCAAAACTCCATTGGAGAGCCTCTCTTACTAGAAACCCACCTTCTCTCTAGGGATTGATCAAGTTAGAGTGTTCTCCTACCCTTTGGCCATTACAAAAAGTGTGTTGATCATTGAGGGCTATATTTTGATCTGAGAAATTTGGTGTTTGGAACACTTTCGAGTTTTGCTCTTCTTCTCCTTGGGTTCTACATTTGAGGTAGGGATTTCCTTGTTCTTTTTCAATACTTTGTCTATAGATAGACATGCGGTAGTTTTGTATTGCATGAAAATCATATTCATGTTGGATTTGTTGAAAATCATGTGAGGAACCTAGGGTTGGTTGTTTGAAAATGGGTTTATTGTAATTATTTGTTTTTTGCACTAATTGGGGAGTAAAATAGCATGTTCTAGTGAAAGAAGGAAAAGCCCTAAATTATATTTTGATTTGGTAAATTAAAATGGAGGATAGTTGACCAATGTTTGCAAATCTCTATTATTTATATATAAGTTGGGTGAAGGTGCTAATGCCTAAGGGACTAACTATGGCCTTGGGGTTGTTTTGAAATGAATGTAATGAATCGGGTTGGGCTATGGATTTATAATGACTGGAATCGGTTTTTGTGAAATGAAAAAGAGTATTTTGTTTTGGAAAATCATAAGAGTTGAGTATGGTATCATGAGTGTTGTGTACACATATTTGGGAAAGTAAATTTGCAATTATCGTACTTGTGGCATTGTTGGGTTTAAGACTTCATGAGAGTTGAGTCTTTACAATAGGTGTATTAAAATCATGCATCTAGAGGTTTTGTCCTTGGTCATCAGTGGAGGATGACATGGTTGTGTTGAATTGTCGAATATGCATTACACCTGTGTTGATTGGACCTTGTATGTAATGAAGTGCTATGATACATCATGCATGTACAACTGTTAGGGAGGAGATAGATGATGTGCTCCACACACACCTATGTGTTCATATATTTTAACACATTGCTTATGTATCTTAATAGTCTACGTGTGTGCATTACGCCTGTTGGTTATGCCTTATCATGTTGAGTTGGTTGATGTTATATATTGCGCTTATAATGAGGGGTACCATTACGCTCCAGCTAGCGCCTGGAGAATGTGGACGAGGTACCATTACCTTCCAGCCTGTGTCTGGAGAATGTGGACGAGGTACCATTATCTTCCAGCCTGTTTCTGGAGAATGTGGACGAGGTACCATTACCTTCCAGCTTGTGTCTGGAGAATGTGGCTAGTCATTTGTCGGGAGACGTATCCTTAGCCTACTGCGCATATACCCGGTAGAGTAGAGTTTTGTTGTTATCGTCTTAGTGTATCTGAGTATGTCATGGATTGGGAAGGTTACAGTTTTGGAGGGCCGAAGTTGGCTCATTGGTTGATTGTATACATGTTGATGATTTGTTATCTTCCCTTTATTAAGGCATGCATGTATAGAAATGAATGTATTGGGAACAAACCAAAATGCCATTTTGAGATTTTGGAAAGTGTGAAGGAAATCGAGTATTTTGAAATAAGTTTTGAAAAAGGCACATTGGTTGTTAGTATGGGAAAATGGGAGAAAAGTAATGGGCATAGCGAAATTGTTTTCCTAAGGAGTTGTTATTGTTATTAAAGCTTGGGAACTAGGAGTAAAGAAAAGGTAAGAAAAGATGGATCGCTTACAGCGTTGAATCAAATGGTTGTTTTTGAGAAAAGTTCATACATATGTATATCTTGTATAAACTATCACGTTACTATTCTAGTATGACCTTGAGCATTCATGATGATAGCTATCTGTAAGTTGTTATTGTTGAGGATCATGTTGAGATCCCTACTGGACTATATGTTCATCCCACGTTGTTGAATCTTTTTCAGGTGTTAAGCAGGTTGTGCTACAAGATTTGGATCTTCTTATTTGTTGGCCATGGGGCCTTTTTTGTGTTGGCAGGATGCCTTTGTTGTGAAAAGGGTTACACCCTTCTTTTGATTCTTTAACGTTGTAAGCCTATGGGCATTTTATTCAGTATGCTCTTGTTGTATTTAATTTGCATTCGAATGAGAGAATTGTTGTTTATCTCTACTCATTAGACTAAAGAATTTATTTCCGCATGTTATCTCTGAACTTGAATTAAGGTAACGAATTTGGTAATGATTCCATGTAAATAAAGGTGGGGCGTGATAGAGACTTTGCCAGAAGAGACCACAGTCCAATATGGGTCGTGTCATGTATAGGAGGTTTTTGGAAAATTGATGCATAAAATGTAGCCTTTTATGCAGCACATTGAATATGGTAGAGTGCAGCTACACAGGGTGATTGAAAGTTTAATTTCAATTATCTTAAGTTTTTGCATTGTTTTTGAGTAATTGTAAAGCATGACAGTTGGTTTACTATATCTTATGAGTATTGTTATTCAAGACAAAAAAATTAGATCAAATTTTCAAGTCCAGTGATGTGGCAATTAATTAGGATATTTAAGGCAATATTGTCTCTCATATCTTCTCTAATAATTAACCAATTATATCACTTATGCATCATTGGGTCTAGAAAGTGGACTTGTATATCTTTTTTTTATATTTTAATGGTGCATAATAGGTTTAAGCAAGAATTTACCTATAACAGATATGTGAGATTTCAATTTATTTTATATTTTTTTATTATTCTCAACAAAAAGACACATGATTCGGGATAAAAGAAAATTTTTAAAATAAATCTACGTTTACATTTTATTGAAATAAATCCACTTATAATATACATATTGTAAATATTATATTGAAACAAATAATTTGAAATTTACAAAGGAAAATGCTAATGACCGCACATTGCGTGATCATTAGACTCGACATGTATATATTGTAATATATATGTATATATATATATGTAAATGTATTTCGAAAAATGTAAAAAGTATATTGAGATTTTAATTATTTTGATTTTATATCTTTCTTAAAAACAAACCATAGGTTGTCATTAACTTGACCCATGTACAAAATATTTAGGAAGTCCAGAATGGTATATATGGATTTGTGAATATTTAAGTGAATAAATATTTTTGTATTAAGATTTTGAATTTGATTAGAGAAAAGAAAAGAGGAGGACGAAGTGGTATGCTATTTTTTGATTTTATTATACTTTACATCATATAAATTGTTTGTTAGGTCTTGTGGATCTTGTAGTAGGTCTTTGGTCCAATAAAGAGTTTGGGGACCTCTCTCATGGGAAGGGGTTCCAATGGGGGGTTTGGATACTTCGATAATTTTTTTTTTTTTTTTGTTTACGTGTTATTTTAATTTTTATGTTTATAAATAATAAAAAAAAGTTGTTTATTTTTTGGAGAGAGTCGTAATCGTTTTCTGATTATAGTGAAAATAGCAGTAACTATTCTCCTTGATTCATTTTATTTTTTTGGTTTACTATTTTGTGTCCCATCAATCCTGATTAGGAAAACCGATTTCCTAACATTGTCGTATATATATATATATATATATACTAGCATTATACACGTGCCATGCACGGTATCACACAAATAATTAAAAAATAATATTAATATTATATATTATTTAAAAAATATTTTAAAATGTAGACAAAAAAGAGATTTAATATCAAATAATTTTTAATTATTTTTATAATAATTACCATTATTATTATTTTAGTCTTGTCATCAATGGTGTGTTCTACATATTAAAAGCAAAAATGTGTTATAACATAACTAGTAAAAACTAAAGGCAAAAAATAGAACAAATTATAAAAATTATACTTACAGTAAAACATAAAAAAACCTATGTTATTGAAATTTTGTAACTGTAGTTTATCTTATGTTAGAGTTCATCCGATAATATAGCAAATCATATATGCCAATTAATTTTTACTCTTTTATCTTCTTTATGAAACTCAATAAAAATGGTTGACATTAAGATTAATTTACATAATAAAATAGCAAAGCGAACAAAAGGAGTCCCTTTTCTTGGTTATTTCAAATCTCCCTTCAAATATATCATTTTTTTTTTATCAGCAAATCAAGAAACTTTATTGATGAGAAAGCCATACATAACATATGAATTACATCAATAAAGAGGAGGCAAGAGCACAAACATATACAAGCTCGAGCCATGAATGTTGGTGACGAACCAACATAAAGAAAAAGAAAACAGCAAAAACATGACAGACCCAAACAAACCCCATAGCAACAGCCAGCAGCAAACCTTTCTCCAAACCAGCAGCAGATCTTAGGCGCATTCCTTTACGTTGATAGTCTCACAAAACTCTAATCCACAAGGCAGTAGAAAGAAAAAATCATTCCAAAACATCATTCCAACAAAACATATAGTAGTAGCATCATGCAAGTCAACCATTAAAACTCAAAATTAAAGTTCAAACTTAAGCTACGCCCATCTAAGGCCTACCTGAAAGCCATTATTTTGGTCTGGCTTCACCATTAAGCTCTTGTTTGGGATGAGCTAACTTACCTTGACTTTTTGTCCATTTTAACTTGATTAAAAAAGTTGTGTTTGGGATAAATTTTGGCTTTTTGTAGTTGATTTAATAGTTGTACGAGAAAAAGTGAAATGGTTATGGTTTAGATGCGATATTTTATCTTATTGACTAAATTAACATATTTTGTTTTTATTGAATAATTTAAGCAAAATAGCTCATGCCAAAGTCTAAGACCAATATTTTGTTAATTTTTAAATTAATATGTATATATATAAATTTAATTTTCATATTAAAAATATTAATCAAACCGATACTCATTCAACTATTTAGGAATATTAACTTATTCCTTAAGATAATTTTTCCCGGTCTAGACGCACTAAAACAATTCTCATTATTTGAATTATATGCCACTATTAAAATTAACCTATTAAATAAATAAATAAAAGATATTTATATATAAAATAATGTAAATGAACACCCACAAACTTTAGTTTAACTATTTTAGTGTTTAAGAACTAATCTATTGATAAAACTCAAATTTAGACTTGATTCTTTTTTTGACATAATTTTTTAGACTGTACAGGTTATTTGGCTACAGTTAATATTGACAATGAAGTCTATTACGATTTATACCTTAAGGATAGATTTTACACTCCATATATAGATTTTTAAAAGAAGTAATATTATGCGATTATATTTTTGTAGCACCTGTATCCTTCAAAGCTTTTGGGGAAGTGTATTCGAATCCTTTTTTTTTATATTTATTTTGGAAGTCTTTGGTGTTATGTATGTTGGTTTTGGAGGAGTACAATCCGATTTAAACTTGTTGGGTTTGGTTGTTCGCACTTATTCTTGTCAAAAGTTCCTTGGAGACTTAGAAATTCTATTATAGGGTCGACACCAGCCTTCCTAAGGTTCGACCCTTACCTGTTGGTGAAGTTTCTGGGAGTGTTGCTGGAAAATAGGGTAGACACCAGACTGGAGAGGGCCGACCCTCTTGTGTCTGTGTGTTAGTTACTGGAAGATAGGGTAGACACCAGGCTGGGAGAGGGTCGACCCTCTTATGTCTGTGTGTTAGTTGTTGAAAGATAGGGTAGACACTAGACTGGGAGAGGGTCGATCCTCTTATGCCTTTGTGTTGGTTGCTAGAAGATAGGGTTGACCCCTTCCTGTCTAAGGGTCGACCCCTGCGTGTTTTTTTTTTTTCCAGATTTTTTTGGTTCGAATGGGCCCTATCTAAGGGGGGTTTTGGGTCTATTATTTTATTTGACCTTAGGGCTTTTCCACACTACTATAAATAGGCCCAAACCATTTTTTCTCTCATGATTTTCCTTCTCTTTTTCCTCTTAAACCATGATTCCTCTCTTCTCTATCTAAAACTCAACTTTTTCACTTAAATCTATAGATCTACTCACCTAGAGTGATCTTTTCACCTTGCTCCTTTGAGATAAATGTAGAGCTTGTCAAGGGCATCGTTTTGATTGGAGCAAAATGTGGTTTCGTCACAATAGTTTTTTGCGCTTTCTCTCTTCTCTCTCATCTAAGCTTGAGGTAGGGATATTCTACACTTCGTTATAAATTTTAACCTAGTCATTTGTTGTTATAAAAATATGGTGAGATTTGGGATGTTTGGAGAAAACCTAGGGTTTAGGTTCAAATTTATGAAAGAGGGATTTTTTTATGTGTTGTTGTATATTTTACCATGTGGTTGGGATAAGAGGTGGTTTTGTGTTAAAATAGATGAATTTGAACTTTGGGTTGTATAAATAATGGATTTGGGGCGAGAAATATGGAATTGGGAAGTTGTGTGAATGAATGGTGTAGTTAGATTTGTTTAATCACTGTCCTATAGAAAATTTGATAATTTGTCTATTGATAAATAATATATTTGTATAGAAATATTTGTTTTGGGCTATCGGTGGAGAATAACCATGATTGTTGTAGAAATTGCATGAGGATTAAGTGAATTGAAACTAATCAATTGAATTATATCATTGAATATGACGGTATGATTAAACATTGAATATGTGTTGGGAAAAGTCATTGCATATGATAATGCTTTTAAATACACTGTATATGTATCATTGTTTGGGAGGAGATAGGGGACTGACTCTATTTATAATTAAGTTGGCCAGAGTGTCCAGGGTGAAAGTCCCGAAATCTTGTGCATATATGGGTGCCGATTCCCTCAGATGAAAATTTCGTAAAATGTCAAAACTTCAAATCTTGTTCATATATGGGTGTCGATTCCTTCGGATGAAAATTTCGTAAAATGGCAAAACTTCAAATCTTGTGCATACATGGGTGCCAATTCCCTCAGATGAAAATTCTGTAAAATGGCAAAATTGAAGTGTTTGAATAATAGTTGTATTATATTGTGAATCACTGAGTTGTAGCCATATTTTGGATTGTTTAGATAACAATGAACTTGTCTCATGAATTGGTTCGGAATTAGTTGAATTAATATGAATTGAATAGATGGAAATGGAATTGAGATATGGGTATCAGAATTGAATGTATATAGAAAGAATGTGAGTTGGTTATGAATGTGGAACGTTTACCTGGCATTTATATCTTAGTTAAATTTCATATATTGTGTTAGGCTATTTCTACTAGGCTTTGGCTCACCTTACTTGGGAAACTATTTTCATGTACCAGTGTCATGCTCCCTCCAAGGACGTAGCTTGGGAGGACTTAGGAGCTGGAGAATCTATTATGTTATTTGTTGTTTGGACGTTTAAATGTTTATTCAAGCCAAGGGCTTTACATGTATTGAGCTTATGACTCTCTTTTGTTGTAACCAAGTAATGTCTTGGAAAGATGTAAGCCTGAAGGGCATTCGTTTATGTTAAACTCTGTTGTATTATTATTTCATGTGATGAAAGGACTACTTACACTCTAATTTATGTAGCTGTTATTTATGTTGTTGTGGATCATATTTGTGGTGTTTGAATTTTGGAGGCGTTACAACTTGGTATCAGAGCGTCCTAGCTTTGAATACTTTGGGTACGTGGGAGATGGTAATTACCACAACGGGTTTGTCTCACTTAGTTGAGGCATTAGTGTGCATTGTATGCTTATGTGATAACATGCTTGTATGATTATGTGGGTATGGGATTTAATTTCTAGGATGTTGATCGAGTCCATAGGTTTTTGGGAGTCCTGTTGGAAAGGCACTTGATCACTGTCGTTTCTAACCGAAACTCTAGCAATGCCGCGGGACGGTCATTATCCGAAAATGAAATTCGTATGTGTTTACTTGATTACGTGCTTATGTGGAATGAGTTAGTGTTTTCCATTTTACTAGGACTTGAGTGAATTGGCTTCGGTACATTAGGGGCTGTACAAATCTTTGAGTTACCTTTACTAGGATGCCTAGACGAGGAAGTGAGAATTTCCCTCCTTCCACACGGGAAGAATTGCGGAAACAGTTTTTGGTGTTGCGCCAAGGTACTACACATTTGGTATAGTTTGAAGCATGGTTTGCTAACCTGTCGAGATTTGCTCCAGAGTTGGTGGAGACTGAGGAACTTCGTTGTTCAGAGTTTGAGAGTAAGCTGTGTGACGATATCCGAGAAAGGATTGCTGGGTCTTGGCATAGAAGTTATAGTGTGCTTGTTAAGGCTGCGGCTCATGTAGAGGCCACGGTACTAGCCATGGGCCAGAGTAGAGAGGAGGCCACATTGGCAACCCTAGTGACTCGGGGTGTTAGTAAACCTTTTAAAAGGTAGAGGGGTTTCGACCCACAACAGTTTCAGAGAGAGCAATCTAGATCTACCTTTCTAGTGCCGAGTTCGAGTTTAGGACATGGTAAGCAGAGGGGTTTTACTTGTTTCAAATGTGGTCAGCTGGGCCATAAGTCTCCAGCCTACCCTCAGAGGAAAATGATAGGGTTGGTAGTTCAACCAGTGATTGCACCGCTGGGAGCATCCAGTCAGCCAAGATCTGGAGTAATCGAGTGCTCGATGAGGAAACAGTCATTAGGATCCTCACCAATTTAGACTTTGAGCCAGTTATGTATTTGGAAACCACTTACATGCTAGGGATGTAATCAGTTGGGTTATCTTAAACGTTTCTGTACCCAGCCGGGGGCTTCTTTGGGAGTTTTGCAACCTAATCAGGTTCATCCTTATTCATCTGGGCAAGGACAATACCATTATGAAAAACAAGCAGGCCAGATTTTGAGGGCCTCGGGAGAGTCGAGTTCTCAGACCCCTAGTGGGGAATTATGCATTTGTTCTAGGTGTGGCCAATTTGGACACATCAGTAGTTCCTGTCCGTGGCTTGCGAGCTCTTAGGTTATTTTGGGCTTGAGAATAACCGACTTTAGCAGTCCAGTGAGGGACAGTGGCGGTGGTAGTACTACTGGGATGGTGTTGTTTTGACTATTCTGTTTGGTAACCGGTGGGTTATTGTTGTAATTATTAGGTTCTATTATGTAACCAATGTGTTTTGGGGATGTTGAGACATCATAAGTACTTACATATATATGTACCTTTGTTTACTTATTTCCCTAGATTGGATGGATTGGAGTATGTAATGACTCTAAAGTCTTATTAATATGATAAGTTATTGTAGAATCAGAAAATTTTCGTATTAATGCACATTTATGCATGTGATTTGGTTTGGAAAGGTGATGGTTGATAAGCCATAGTTAGAAATTAAAAAGAGTTGTTGAGGGATGTGTGTTTTGGTCGGAATTCCCATGGGGCAAGAACAGTTATACTTGCCGGGTGTACGTAATTTCATGAGTATTTCTTATTTGGTCTTATGTGCGTGGTAGAGATTTTGGTCTACTATCATGGGACTTCCTCGAGAGGATGTGAAGTGTGCGATTGACACTAAGTTTTGTACATATAACATGATGTTTTTAAGGAGGAATAGCGTATAGTTTCATTAGGTATAGGCTTGTACCTTCATGGTAGGTAATGTTGTCGAATCTTCATATTTTTCTGATTGGCTGTTTCATTTGAGGGGATGTTAATCCCTTATCAAAATTGTGGTTGTTAGCATTGGTGAGTGGTGAGTTATGAGCAGCTGGTAATATGTTTTGGGCAGTAGTATGGTGGATGTTTCCTAAGTTTTAGGACACTTTTATTATGTTTGAATGCGATAGGTATATACCTTCATTCTGGTTAAGTCATGAGATATTGTCAGAAGGGTTGGTTGGGTGTATAACCCGTGGTTAGGGCGTGACCGTGTGTAGGGTCACAGTGGTACAGTGTTTATTGATGAAGGTTTGGGATAACGGCGAGGAGATTGAGGACTTCATTTGTTCTTCTGGAGAGTTAAGATGGTAAGTCTTTGAACGCCTTGTCGATGTCTTGCATTTGTGCCGGGGCTTGGTTCAGAGTAGTTGTTCAGTAGTAGCAACGGCTATTGGATTGACTCAGAGACTTAGTATTTTAATTGTACACTTGTTACGAGTGACGAATAGAATGCGGATTAAAGAGTTGACCTTACTGTTCATCGAGGGATGGAAGTGTTATGTTTGCTTGTGGTCGGTTCGAGCGGTTACGTAGGAACGATGGTGTTGTGGTGTGGTAAGCCTTTGCTAGTTAACTTGGGGCGGGGGAACAAGTATGTGAATTTAATTATTGTGAATGCGGTCAAGGTTGTGAGTACATTCTCAGAATGAGGAACTCAGTGTGGGTGTAAGATATTGTGTAGTTAATGATTGGGTTGAGTAGTTTACTATTCGACAGTGCTGGGTCACTTTGGTGGGGTTCTTTGTTGTCCAGTGTGGATAATGGAACTCTGAGTGAGGCAGTAAGATTGTGTAGGGTAAGTGACGCACTCTGTCAAAGTTGTTTCGACTTGTTCAGCCCTTGTGTGCGTGGTGTAAGGCACTGGTGTGTGCGTTGACTTGGGATGGTGTATTGTGCTTGACTTGAAAAGTTCAGTTAGGACTCAAATGTGAAGCTAAGATGCATATGTGTGAAGGGTGAATGACCAAAAAAAAAAAAAAAAAAATCAGAGTACCTTGGGTTAACGTTGAAGAATCCAGAGTGATTCATTGGACCGGAGAGGTTGTGTATTGAACTCCATTTAGGAGTTGGTGAGGTTGGGCAGGATGTTGGTGTTTGAAGACTGGTATGAGTGAATAAAGTTGGATAGTTGATTGGTCAATGCTTGGGTTGGTTGACATAAAGTCACCTCGAGAATCAGTTGACATTGTAGGTTGTGTAATTAAACGGTGTCTTGGTGTGGAATGTAAGTCCCTCATGGACAGTTGGGAGGTTGTTTGAGTGGTAGTAACTAGTTTGGCATTTCAGTTGAGAACATTGGTCTTATAAGCGCTTTGCACCATTATGTGATCAATGGCGTGCAATTTCTTCCTTTGTGTTATTGCGTTACTGGCATTTCTAAAATTTATAGGGGTTCTCATTGTGGAAAATCTTGTTTTGGGTATTGTAACACCACCGTGAGTGTGATGGGTTTTGTGGGATGACTATGTTGTGATTTACTCAAGGAATGTTGAAGAATAATTTGGAGGAAAACCAAGTGTTTTGGAACAAATGGGATAGATTAAGCATTTTCTTTAACTTGAACGGAATATCTTATACCATGTGTTGAGAAGTCACATTTTGATCTAGCCTAAGTTACTGGTTACATGTTGTATGTGCTTTGGCAAGGGCTTGGAATTGTCGGGTATTGATGTGCCATGACGTTATGGATTATTCGTGTTTTATTTTGCGTTCTCGTTCTACGAGAGTTGACTGAAAGCCTTGCGTATGAGTAGTTTCTCTTTCCTATGTTGAAGTGTTAAGCACTAAATGGTGATTTGAGTATTGTAGGTAGCCGATTCGTGGTGGATGTTCTGAAGTGCAGTTGTTATCGAAGTTATTGTTACAGTTATTATTATTCTCAGAGGTATGTGTTCTTGTCTTATAAACCGCCGCGAGTTTTGCCGATTGGGGAGGTATTCATGTTCGTTCCTTGTTGTTGAGCCAAGTCTTGTGAAGTAAGACATTTATATTAGTAAAGGTATCATAGAAACATCTCAGGATTGAGGAAGCAACTTGGGAGCATGAATTGGAAGTCCGTGAGAAATATCCGGACTTATTTGTTGGTATTTGAACTTATGTCAAGATTTTAGTTTGTTAATGAAATGTTAAAACATTGTATATGTTGTGGGTGTCTTGAAAACATGGATTCAATATGAGCATTGTATATGTTTCGGGAATATAGAATATTGTATGTGTTGTATCAAATTTGAAAACATTGTATATGTTTGGATTATGAAAGCATTGTAAATGTTGAATACCCGTTTCGGAAACGCAAGTTTGAGTTGAACATTGTATATGTTGTTTAAGTCTTGGAAATGCAAATTTATCATAAACATTGAATATGTTTTGGAAATATGAGATGCACGTATTGAAATTGGTTAAATTTCGGAAGATTCATATTGATAATATACGTTAAGATATATCTATTGTGGAACTGTTCTCTTGTGGAAGGATTGAATGACCGGTAGGTGGGCCATGGTAATGAGAATTGAATTGTAATCATTAGAAAATTGGGCAATCATGGTTTTGAAACTTGTACTAAAATTTTGGAGATGAAATTTCCTAAGGTGGGGTGGTTGTAGCACCTGTATCCTTCAAAGCTTTTGGGGAAGTGTACTCGAATCCTTTTATTTTTTATTTTTTATTTTGGAAGTCTTTGGTGTTATGTATGTTGGTTTTGGAGGAGTACAATCCGATTTAAACTTGTTGGGTTTGGTTGTTCGCCCTTATTCTTGTCAAAAGTTTCTTGGAGACTTAGAAATTCTATTATAGGGTCGACACCAGCCTTCCTAAGGTTTGACCCTTACCTGTTGGTGAAGTTTCTGGGAGTGTTGCTGGAAAATTGGGTAGACACCAGACTGGAGAGGGCCGACCCTATTGTGTCTGTGTGTTAGTTGCTGGAAGATAGGGTAGACACCAGACTGGGAGAGGGTCGACCCTCTTATGTCTGTGTGTTAGTTGCTAAAAGATAGGGTAGACCCTCTTATGCCTGTGTGTTGGTTGCTGGAAGATAGGGTCGACCCCCTCCTGTCTAAGGGCCGACCCCTGCATGTTTTTTTTTTTTTTTTTTTCCAGATTTTTGAGGTTCGAATGGGCCCTATCTAAGGGGATTTTTGGGCTTATTATTTTATTTGACCTTCGGGCTTTTCCTCACTACTATAAATAGGCCCAAACCATTTTTTCTCTCATGATTTTCCTTCTTTTTTTCCTCTTAAACCGGATTCCTCTCTTCTCTCTCTAAAACTTAACTTTTTCACTTAAATCTCTAGATCTACTTAGAGTGATCTTTTCACCTTGATCCTTTGAGATAAACTGTAGAGCTTTTCAAGGGCTTCGTGTTGATTGGAGCAAAACGTGGTTTCGTCACCACCGATTTTTGAGCTTTCTCTCTTCTCTCTCATCTAAGCTTGAGGTATGGATATTCTACACTTTGTTATGAATTTTAACCTAGTTATTTGTTGTTATAAAAATATGGTGAGATTTGGGATGTTTGGAGAAAACCTAGGGTTTAGTTTCAAATTTATGAAAGAGGGATTTTTTATGTGTTGTTGCATATCTGACCATGGGGTTGGGATAGGAGGTGGTGTTGTGTTAAAATAGATGAATTTGACCTTTGGGTTAGTATTTGCGAAAGGGGAAAGTTTCCCTAATATGAGCTAAGTAATTAGTTTGTATAAATAATGGAATTGGTGCGAGAAATATGAAATTGGGAAGTTGTGTGAATGAATGGTGTAGTTAGATTTGTTTAATCACTGACCTGTGGAAAATTGGATAATTTATCTATTGATAAATAATATAGCTATTCAGAAATATTTGTTTTGGGCTATCGGTGGAGGAGAGCCATGATTGTTGTAGAAATTGCATGAGGATTAGGTTAATTGAAACTAATCAATTGAATTATGTCATTGAATATGACGGTATGATTAACATTGAATATGTGTTGTGAATAGTCATTGCATATGATAATGCTTTTAAATACATTGTATATGTATCATTGTTTGGGAGGTGATAGGGGATGGACTGCATTTATAATTAAGTTGGTCGTAGTGTCCAGGGTGAAATCTTGTGCATATATGTGTGTCGATTCCCTCGGATGAAAATTTCGTAAAATGGAAAAACTTGAAATCTTGTGCATATATGGGTGCCGATTCCCTCGGATGAAAATTCCGTAAAATGGTAGAATTGAAGTGTTTGAATAATAGTTGTATTATATTGTGAATCACTAAGTTGTAGCCTCATTTTGGATTGTTTAGATAACAATGAACTTGTCTCGATAACAATGAACTTGTCTCATGAATTGGCTCAGAATTAGTTGAATTAATATGAATTGAATAGATGGAAATGGAATTGAGATATAGGTATCAGTATTGAATGAATATAGAAAGAATATGAGTTGGTTATGAATGTGGAACGTTTACCTGACATTTATATCTTAGTTAAACTTCATGTATTGTGTTAGGCTATTTCTACTGGGCTTTGGCTCACCCTACTTGGGAACCTATTTCAGGTACCAATGTCATGCTCTCTCCAAGAATGTAGCTTGGGAGGACTTAGGAGTTGGATACTCTATTATGTTATTTGTTGTTTAGATGTTTAAATGTTAATTCAAGCCAAGGGCTTTACATGTATTGAGCTTATGACTCTTTTTTGTTGTGACCAAGTAATGTCTTGGAAAGATGTAAGCCCGAAGGGCATTCGCTTATGTTAAACTCTTTTGTATTATTATTTATGTTGTTGTGGATCATATTTGTTGTGTTATAATTTTGGGGGCGTTACAATTTTGATATCAAAATTTGGTACTATGTATTGTAATATCCCACATTATTCAATGGGCATCATATGTAACACCCTGAAATAACTCAACATGAATAATACATCAACCACATACATTCATTAGTTATGACCATTCTTCATTTTCTATATTAAGATCTCCATGGTTTATGCATGGATCCCACAAGCAATTAAACATTCAATGATAAGAAAGCACCTGAATCTATAGCGTGTGAGACATATAGTTCCAAAAATAAAAGAAATACCCTTACGGGTTTACATCTTCCGAGGTAATAGCTCGGTTACGCAAAATGGTCTCTCGGACCCACAATAATTTAGCCGCATGCTTTACAAAAATTACAACAAAAGAAAGAGTAATCTACTCTTCACCAAAAACATATCCACACCTTAGCTTGGCGGGATCACAACATCTTTACCTGCACCAAGTCCCATAGGGGTGAGCATATAGCCCAGTAGAGAATTCTCACAAAGTATATACAGTTATGTAATTCCAATTAAAAATGCAAATGTCAATGTCAAGCCCCACACTTTTCAAAGCAAATCCATTACATGCTCTTTTGAAGATCATCATCTTTAAATAAAATTTGCAATCTCAACTTATTTCAAAACTTCCAATTTTTATCAATAGGGGCAGTAAATACGACAGTGGTAATCCCTAGGCTGGTGTCTGCAAGTAGACTCTACAATTACTACCAAATCGTCATTTTTACCGGTATTAACCGGAACGCTCGACACCTATTCGCGCGGTTTTCTGGTCTTTCACCATTGACACTCAGGCCAACTTATCAAGATAAACTATACCCCCTATCCGGACTTACCACATGTTTACCCCATACCACATTTCCAAAGTTTTCATTACAATATAATCTTTCTCAAGGTAAACATTTTCCAACTCATTTCATGACTTGCAATAATAACAATGAATCAAATGAGAACATGATGCGATGCATAACATTTCATAGCATTTTTCCGTTTCAAATGTCTCTACAACAATATCAATTTATCACTTTTATCATTTCTTCTCCTCAACATCACTTCACAAATAACAAAACCATCAATTCATAGCAACAATAACCTTCTCATCATGCCCAAATCTCAACAAGCTAGCCTCTTTAAGGCAATATGTGATGTTTTCAAAATAATTTCTTTAAAATTTTACTACATTCACATTCCATGGTGTATAATTATTCACCACCTTCCAACAACACAAGTTCAAGCATTTATCAACATGTTAAATAACATTTTGTGTCTCATATATCAAGTAGGTTTCTATTTTTACCCAACAAGCTATGAGGTTTACTCTCATTCATCCTCTTGATACAAAATGGTGAAAAGTTTCATAGATATTTCCTTATTTTCCAAAATCCCTAAATTCTAGGGTTTTCTTTGAAAACAAACCCATCTCATTTTCCATGGAAACTCCATAAAAATACTTTTTATGAGTTTAATAGAGGTAAACCCTCAAGAAATAGTAAAAGATTTGAGATACAAACCTTCATTCACAACTCTCTCTACAATTTGAATTAAAATCTAAAATCAACACAAAATCTCATGAACACTTTCCAAAATCAACATTAATACGGAAAAACTTGTATATATGACTCAAGAAATCCCTACCTTAAGCTTGATGAAGAAAAAGTGAGACCCTAGCTTCAAGATGGAGTGTTCTTTAGTTTCTCCAACACCAAGAGAAGTCTAAGCTTGATCTTCAAGATTTAGGAGAGGTGATGATGTTCTAGGTTCAAGATTTGCAAGAAAATCAAAGTGTTTAAGTGTTTTGGTTAGGGTTTCTAGAGAGAAGGAGGAGAGCAAATGGTCTTTAGAATGAGAGAATCAAGCCCTAATGTGAGGTACAACTCGGCCAAAATGTTACAAAAATCCAGATTTTCAGACTCAGGCCGACCGCACGTGCGGCGCCCATCCCCGCACGTGCCGAGCGTCTCTCTCGCACGTGTCGCCCTCAGCCCTGCACGTGATGGACTCCTCTCCCGCACCTCACCCAGCTCGTGCATATTAGACAGAATGCACCCCTCAGCCTCCCCTATATTCCACACGTGAGGCCCCCACCCCGCACGTTCGGCCCTGGCCTAGCAGCCCAGAAAAATCTGTTTCGGTCCCTGGGCACTCCGGACTCGACTGCGCACCTACCAAAGTGAAAGGAATGTTTATTCAAATAAACAAGGGTGAGAGTTTGTCAGAAAGGCACCCGAGCACAACAATCCCAAAGGAAAACGAGAAAGAAAGAATGTGTAGCAAAACCGGTAATCACAACCTCCCCACCATTGGAAATTTCGTCCCCGAAATTTGAACAAACTCCCCAAAACAAAAGAGACTCACCTAATCCAAGTGCTCTATGAACAATAATCATTTTAACAACATTCTTAAGTTACCACATTTATGTTCCACTAACATTTATCATTCTCATTATCTTTATCTCATCAAAACCTCAGTAGCTTCATTTAGGTCTATGAAATAAAACATCTTGAGCAAAGTATCATTCCTTCACATTTTCATGCTTAGATTAACAATACACACAGTAACACATGGTTAACAACTTACATAACGGAATAAAATCAACAATTAAACATTTTTCCCCCAACACTAGGGAACATCACAAGTAAAACAGAAGAACTAAGCATGCTTAAATAAATCCGGGTACTTGGAGCGGACTCCCGCCTCATTTTCCCAAGTTGCTTCCTCAATCCCATAGTGTCTCCACAACACCTTTACTAACGGTATAGTCTTGCCCCGTAACACTTGCTCTCGGGTATCTATAATTTGAACAGGTCGCTCTTCGTAGGAGGCATCCTTATCTACCTCCAAATCAACCCAATCCAACACGTGAGAAGGGTCAGGTTCGTACTTCCTAAGCATTGACACATGAAACACATTGTGAACCCCCGAAAGTTGTGGCGGTAAAGCTAACCGGTAGGCCACTTCCTTGATTCTCTCCAATATCTCGAAAGGACTAATGAACCTCGGAGACAACTTCCCGCTCTTGCCAAACCTCATTAAACCCTGCCTAGGTCAGATCTTGAGAAACATGTGATCACCCACATCAAAGGATAAAGGTCATCTCCTCTTATCAGCGTAACTCTTCTGTCGGCTTTGGGCCGTAGCTAACCTCTTTTGAATGAGAGCAACTTTCTCGGTTGTCTCCTTAACTATCTCCGGACCAAACATCGGTGCATCCCCCACCTCAGCCCAACAAACTGGTGACCTACAAGGTCGGCCACACAAGACCTCAAACGTGCCATCTCGATACTAGCCTGGTAACTATTGTTGTAGGCAAATCCAATCAACGGTAAGTGCTTCTCCCAAGACCCCTTGAAATCTAGAACACAAGCTCTAAGCATATCTTCCAAAATCTTATTGGTATGCTCCAACTGACCATCGGTTTGAGGGTGATAAGCGGTGCTAAAAGTTAACTTGGTTCCCATCAATTCTTTAAGGCTTTGCCACAAACGGACGGTAAAACGGGGATCCCTATCCGACCCAATGGTTACCGGAACCCCATGAAGCCGAACTATTTCTTTAACATATAACTCTGCCAAGTGCTCAACTGAGTCGCTAGTACGCATTGGAATGAAGTGTGTGGACTTGGTCAACTGATCAACAATTATCCAAATGGCATCATTGTCCCGCTGTGTTCTAGGAAGCCCAACTACGAAGTCCATGGGAACGTGCTTCCACTTCCACTCAGCTATGGGTAAGGGTTGTAACAAACCCGCTGGTCTCTGGTGTTCGGCCTTCGCTTGTTGACAAGCAAGGCACTTGGACACCAAGGATGTGACATCCTGCTTCATACCCCTCTACCAAAACTAACGGCTAAGATCGCGATACATTTTGGTGCCTCCCGGATGAACCGCAAGCCATGAGTGATGAAACTCCCGAAGCACTTCTTCTCTACAAAATTTAGGTACAAACAAATGGTCTAGATAGCGCACACTCCGATCCGAGTGAATGTTCAAGGCCTTCTCTTCCTTCCCACTAGAGATTCTCTCACGAATCAACTCTACCTCACGGTCTCCTTGTTGTGCCTCTACAACTTTGCTAATTAAGGTAGGTTGAGCACCCAATGTAAACAATGCTACATCCTCTTCTTACTCACCCAATTACAATTCAAACTTGCCGACTTCACCCAACATAACCCACTCTCGAATGGCTACACCTGCCAAGCTACTCACGATTTTACGACTTAAGGCATTTGCCACTACATTGGCCTTCCCCGGATGATAGTGTAGTTCAAAATCATAGTCTTCTAAAAACTCCATCCACCTCCATTGGCGCAGATTCAAATCTTTTTGGAAAAACAAATATTTCAAGCCCTTATGGTCGAAGAAAACCTCAAACTTCTCCCCATACAAGTAATGCCTCCAAGCTTTCAAGGAAAACACTACCGCTGCTAGTTCTAAGTCGTGGGTGGGGTAATTCTTCTCATGGGTTTTGAATTGCCGCAAACCATACGCTGCAACCTTTCCCCCTTGCATCAAAACACAACCAAGCCCATCTCGAGATGCATCATAATAGACGGTATACCCTAATCCTCTCTCTGGAATTATCAACACTGGTGCCGTAGTCAATCAAGTTTTGAGCTCTTGGAAGGACCTTTCACAGGCATCACTCCACACAAACTTGACCCCCTTTCTAGTCAACCTAGTCAAAGGTGCGGCTAGTCTAGAGAAATCCCTCACAAAATGCCGGTAGTACCCCGCCAATCCCAAGAGACTCCAGATCTCAAAAACATTCTTAGGTTGCTCCCAATCTTGTAACGAATCTATCTTCGAAGAATCTACAGTTACTCCCTCACTCGACACCACATGACCCAGAAATTTCACCTCGGTGAGCCAAAACTCACACTTCTCAAATTTAGCATATAGCTGATGTTTCCTAAGCAAGTCAAGCACTACCCTCAAGTGAGCCTCATGTTCCACCTCGGAAGTCGAATAAATTAGAATGTCGTCCACAAAGACGACCACAAAATGATCCAAGGACTCCCTAAAAATTCGGTTCATCAAATCCATGAAAGAAGCTGGTGCATTGGTCAACCCAAATGGCATTACTAGGAACTCATAGTGGCCATAATGAGTATGAAAGGCCGTTTTCTGGATGTCCTCTTCCCGGACTCTCAACTGGTGGTTCCCCGACCTCAAGTCTATCTTCGAAAAGCAACAAGACCCTCTAAGTTGGTCAAACAAGTCATCTATTCTGGGTAAAGGGTATTTGTTCTTAACAGTAACTCGATTCAATTTACGGTAATCAATACACAACCGCAAAGACCCATCCTTCTTCTTAGCAAAAAGAGCCGGCGCTCCCCAAGGTGTTGTACTAGGGTGAATGAAGCCCTTGTCTAAAAGCTCTTGGAGTTGAATCTTCAACTCAAGCAGCTCCGCGGGTGCAAACCTACACAGCGCCATAGAAATGGGTGCCGTTCCAAGCACTAAGTCGATGCTAAATTCAATCTCCCAGTGGGGTGGCAAACTAGTAAGGTTCTCGAGAAACACGTCCGGGTATTCACACACTACCCTTGGCAACTCAACTCGAGTTCCGCCACTCTCATTATCCAAAAGAGTAGCAAGAAGACCACTAAGCTTATTCCTACTTCGAGGACCAAATACTGGCGATATGACCCTATCAACCAGGTCTCCCAGAAAATAAAAACAGTCACCCCCTGAAGTGCACACTGTGACCCTCCGTCGAAAACAATCAATCGATGCCCGATACGAAGACAGCCAATCCATGCCTAGAATAACATCAAAACTTGACATGTCTAGCAACACAAAATTAAACGGGAGTCTATGCCCGCAACCTCTATCTCACAACCGCGACATTCTCCATCTAAGTCAACTGTACCCCCAACCGGTGACTCTACTCTGAGTGGAGGTGCTAACTGTACCACTTCTAACCCCAATGCAGATGCAAATGCAGCAGATATAAATGAATGAGACACACCTGTATCTATCAACACACTGGGCAAAGAATTACACACAATAAAAATACCTCTCACAACCGAGGGTCCTGGCAACTGTTCCGGCACAGTAGTAACAGCATAAACGCGCCCCTGCGACCTCTGATCAACATGCTCATCTCTAGGAGCATAGGCCTGCTGCACTAATTGAGCCGAAGTGGCTCCGTGATGAACTCTTGAAGTCTGAGCTGAGTGAGCCTGCTGGTGGCTCTGTGTCTGCCTAGACGTTGAAGGGCCAGACGCGCCTCCCAACTGAGGACAAGCCCTCCTCATATGCCCTGACTGACCGTACTGAAAGCAAGTAGGCCCCTGACCTCTACTCTAAGACTGGGATTGGCTCTCGGATCGGTTTGGTGGTGGTGGCAACATCTGCTGTCCTCTCCTCTTCTGTGGACATACAACGGCCTTGTGACCTGGTTGGCCACCCTTGAAGCATGAAAACCCACTCGGTGCACTCCTCCCTAAGCCCGCACTAGGCAAAAGGAAAGTGGATCTAGACTGCTGTGGCTGAGGCTGGGATGGGTAGGTGCTGTTACTCTTCTTGTTGGGCCTAAAGTCCCCTTGTGACCCTTGGCCCCTAGACCTCGAATTCCGAAGTCTCTCTTCCTCGGCCTCCACAATAATTTTCACACATGCGACCGCCTCCACAAGGTGATCATAATTCCGAATCATGTTCCCGGCAACCTTAAACAAAATCTTCGTCCTCAACCTCTGCTCAAGCTCAAAGCAACGGTGCTCCTCTGTCGCTACCAATTCTGGTGCAAACCGGGATAAACTAGAAAAGGCTGCTTCAAATTCGGCCACGGACATGTTTAGTTGCTTAAGGTCCTTGAATTCCTACCTCAACCTTTCCCTAGCCGTGGAGGTAGGTACTCGTCTTGAAAGGCCACCACAAATGCCTCCCACGTCAATTCTATTTGGCCTTTGGCATACTTCCACCATTGGCCTGCGTCTCCTATGAGGTAGTAACTCACAAGAGTTACCCTCAACTCACTATCTTTTATATGAAGCATCTCAAAAGTCTTTACGGTTTTCTCTAGCCATTCATCTGCTTTCTTTGGCTCGGGGTCGCCATGGAATTCATCCGGCTTGGCCCTTGAACACTCCCTCGTGAGGAAGCTAGCTCTAGTCTCTGCGACATTCTTCCTTGCTTGAATATCCACCCTAAGTATGTTCATGGACTCCCTCAACGCCCTTACTATCTCCCGGGCTAGAGCCCCCATTGCAGCTTGGCCAGCTTGCCCCGGCACCTTCGCTTCCCCCACTTGTTCAGCCATGTCAGCTTGGCCTAAACCCTCTTCTTGTACTGGGACCTCATGGACCGGTACTTCATGCACACTGCGGCGTCCCCTACCATGCCTTCCACCTCTACCACCATGTTTTTGAATCCTTCCCCATATCCTAATTGAGAAACAAGGTAAACAAACTTAGCACATAATTCCAAATGTGCTTGCAACTTGCCTCACACGTTAAACTAAAGCGATTACATGTATCCTACCACAGAAACAATTTAATTCACTCCACATAAGCACGTAGTCACATAAACACATACGAATTATCCTTTAGTGATGAGATTCGTCCCGTGAAAAACCAAGAATTCTTAGTAGAATAAGTATTGATCAAGTACCCTTCTAATAAGACCTCAAGGAATCTAATAGGCGCGAATAACATCCCAAAAGTCTAATTCCATACCCACATAGTCAGACAATCACAAATAAGCAAGACATTTCCTAATCATGCGAAATGAACCCATTGTGGTATAACAACCACTTCCTGTGAGCCCCAAGTATTCAAACCTAGTAGCTCTGATACCAAGTTTTAACGCCCCGAAATAATTCAACATGAATAATACATCAACCACATACATTCATTAGTTATGACCATTCTCCATTTTCTATATTAAGATCTCCATGGTTTATGCATGGATCCCACATGCAATTATGCATTCAATGATAAGAAAGCACCTGAATCTATAGCATCTGAGACATATAGTTCCAAAAATAAAAGAAATACCCTTACGGGTTTACATCTTCCAAGGCAATAGACCGGTTACACAAAATGGTCTCTCGGACCTACAATAATTTAGCCTTAGGCTTTACAAAAATTACAACAAAAGAAAGAGTAATCTACTCTTCACCAAAAACATATCCACACCCTTAGCTTGGCGGGATCACAACATCTTTACCTGCACCAAATCCCATAGGGGTGAGCATAAAGCCCAGTAGAGAATTCTTACAAAGTATATACAGTTATGCAATTCCAATTAAAAATGCAAATGTCAATGTCAAGCCGCGCACTTTTTAAAGCAAATCCATTACATGCTCTTTTGAAGATCATCATATTTAAATAAAATTTACAATCTCAACTTATTTCAAAACTTCTAATTTTTATCAATAGGGGCGGTAAATATGACACTGGCAATCTCTAGGTTGGTGTCTGCAAGTAGACTCTACAAGTACTATCAAATCGTCATTTTTACCGGTATTAACCGGAAGGCTCGACACCTATTTGCGCAGTTTTCTGGCCTTTCACCATTGACACTCAGGCCAACTTATCAAGATCAACTACACCTCTTATTCGTACTTACCACGTATTTACCCCATACCACATTTCCATAGTTGTCATTACAATATAATCTTTCTCAAGGTAAACATTTTCCAACTCACTTCAAGATGTGCAATAATAACAATGAATCAAATGAGAACATGATGCGATGCATAATATTTCATAGCGTTTGTCCGTTTTAAACGTCTCTACAACAATATCAATTTATCACTTTTATCATTTCTTCTCCTCAACATCACTTCACAAATAACCAAACCATCAATTCATAGCAACAATAACCTTCTCATCATGCCCAAATCTCAACAAGCTAGCCTCTTCAAGGCAATATGTGATGTTTTCAAAATAATTTCTTTAAAATTTTACTACATTCACATTCCATGGTGTATAATTATTCACCACCTTCCAACAACACAAGTTCAAGCATTTATCATCATGTTAAATAACATTTTGTGTCTTATATATCAAGTAGGTTCCCATTTTTACCCAAAAAGTTATGAGGTTTACTCTAATTTATCCTCTTGATACAAAATGGTGAAAGTTTCATAGATATTTCCTTATTTTCCAAAATCCCCAAATTCTAGGGTTTTCTTTGAAAACAAACCCGTCTCATTTTCCATGGAAACTCCATAAAAATACTTTTTATGAGTTTAATAGAGGTAAACCCTCAAGAAATAGTAAAACATTTGAGATACAAACCCTCTTTCAAAACTCTATCTACAATTTGAATTAAAATCTAAAATCAACACAAAATCTCAAGAACACTTTTCAAAATCAACATTAATAAGGTAAAACTTGTATATATGACTCAAGAAATCCCTACCTTAAGCTTGATGATGAAAAAGTGAGACCCTAGCTTCAAGATGGAGTGTTCTTCAACTTCTCCTACACCAAGAGAAGTCCAAGCTTGATCTTCAAGATTTAGGAGAGGTGATGATGTTCTAGGTTCAAGGTTTGCAAGAAAATCAAAGTGTTTAAGTGTTTTGGTTAGGGTTTCTAGAGAGAATGAGGAGAGAAAATGGTCTTTAGAGTGAGAGAGTGAAGCCCTAATGTGAGGTACAACTCGGCCAAAATGTTACAAAAATGCAGATTTTTGGACTCAGGCCGACCGCACATGCGGCGCCCATCCCCGAACGTGCGGAGCGTCTCTCCTGTACGTGCGGCCCTCACCCTCGCACATGCAGCCTTCACCCTCGCACCTCACTTCGCTCGTGCATATTAGACAGAATGCACCCCTCAGCCTCTCTTGTATTCTGCACATGCGGCCTCTTTGCCCGCACGTGCGGCTCCCACCCTATTGTAGACACCCTATTTTTGACCGACCTTAAGACTCAGACATCATCGATTAAGCACTCGGTGATTACGCATGTTGTGCTCGTTCTGAGGTTACGGAGTCTCGGCTGAGAGCCTTGCCTCTAGACTTTAGGACTCTTTTGTGCTTTCCCTCAGTTTGCAAACCAGGTTCTGTTTTCTCTTCCTGAAGGGAGGGAGAGGTCTCATAGACCATCTCCCGGTGGCCGTAGGCTACTTTTTGTGGTCATAGACCACTGTTCCCGTTTGGAGACCAGTTTTTGGTTTTCGGAGCCGTCGGCCGTGCACCTCGATTTGGGACCGCTTAACTTTCTCCGTTTGCTCTGGTTTTTGGCATACACCTTGTTTCCTCTCTCTAGAGGGACACTGTGGCCCGGGAGACCACCTTCGTGGTCGCACGCCACTTTCATCGCTTAAAAGTCAGTTTTCGGGGCACCCGACTACGCGTTTTGGCCCCCAAACCCTCGTTTTGCATCCGTCTTGGTTCATTTTTGGCATGGACCCTATTTTCATTTTTTGGGAGGTGGTACAAGGGTGGGAGACCACCTTTTCTCCTTGGAGACCACTTTTCCCCCTGCCGGCCGATTTTCTTGTCAAGTAACTGGTCTCCCTCATTTTTTGCCACAATTGCTGGTCTCCCACCATACCACTTGCTTGCATTTCATGTGGAGACCACCCTGGGACGCTGCCGACCACTTGACCCTTTTAACCCTGGTCGGCTGACCAGGGCAAGTGTTCAGCCGGCTACTTGAACTGGTCGGCCAGCTCCCATCAGTTCTGTCTCTGTGAGTGTGTGCCAACTATGCCAGCTGGAAGGCACAGACTGCATCCTCCATACACGTGTATGGAGGATCTTGAGACTTGGTTTTTAGCTTCTTGAGGAAGCTTTGGCCTTGTATCTCTATAAGAGAGGCCCTCATCTTGCTTAGACCAGGTTGAAAAACTTCTCTAAGGATCCAAGGTTATATCTCTCTATATCTCTCTATATCTCCATACTTTAGGCTTAGAAAGTGTTTGTTCTTGGCCTATTGCACCACACCTCTTAAGCACACACCCCCACCATTTTCCTAAGGTTCTTCGAGGGTCTTGAGAGTTCTCAAAGGTTGATTTTTTGGTCCAAAAGGCTACTGGTTTTGCTGAGCTACAATGGTAACACATTTTCCCCCTTTTTGAGCCCTATTTTGATCCTTATCTTAGCCTTATTTGAAAGAATATTTGAGCCTTGGTGTAAACTGAAAAAATTCTTATTTTGAGGCCCTTAACATGTTTGTTAAAGATCATTTTTCCGTTGGGGGTCATCTACCCCCTTGCATGCTTCATTTTACCTTGTTTTGAGCCATGCCTTAGAGCATTTGTGTTGGCCTTTTAGCCACTAAAATCTAGCAGATTTTCAGTGGCTAGCATGCTATTTTGAGTGCCAAAATCAGAGAGGGGTGACCCTCTCTCTCCTAGTTTTGTTTTTAAGCATTTTTGGCCTTACAAAGGAGCCCTTATTTGCATGCTTCCAAGCCATGTTTCAAGCCATTTTTGATGAGTTTTAAGACCTTCATAGGCTCTTTCTAGAGCTTGTTTTGCCATATTGGATGTCCATGTTGCATGTGTAGAATAACCCTCTTCATAGCATATCAAAGGAGCATCTCATTCTTGCATGCATTAACCATGTTTCAGTGGGTTTTTGAGTTTTATTTGGCATGTCATACCTCTGAATTTTGCTGGTTTAGTGGCCTCTTGATTGCCTCATATGCTTGTAATGCAAATCCTCTTTACTAGCTTACATTGCATGCTATTTTGGCCTTTGATTCTAGCACTTTTTGACCATGCCTTAAACTAATTTTGTGCATGTTTTGGACTTCCTTAGCTCTATTTTTGGGCCTCATGGTCAAATGATGTTTGCTATGCATGGTTGTAGTTCAATACCCTTGCCTAGCTTTGAGTTTTGAAGCCTATTCCATGCGTATTTTGAGGTATTTCCATGTTTTGACATCATTATGAATCATATTTCAGAGCTTACATGTATGCCATATTCCCATGTTTTTCACTCTTTAAATGTGTTTGAGAGTTGTGCATGAATACCTCATTTTTGGACCATTGCATGAGCTTCATTTCCATGCTTTGCGAGCCATCATTTTAGTCCATATTTGCTACTGTTTTGGCCTGTATAGGGACTTTTTGGGGCTGGTTTAGCCATTTGAGTGTTGTTTTGCATGCCTATAGTGTAATCTACTTCACTAGTTTCGGTATTTGGGCCATCTAGCATGCATTGTGTGAGGTGTTTGCATGATTCGGGACCATCTTGTATGCCAATTCAGAGCTGGAATATATGCCATTGTACTCCATGTTTAGTCCTGTCAATGCATGTGCAAAGTTGTGTTTTTATGCCTTAGGCTCGGGGCCATTGTATTGTGCATGCTGGCATGGGTTTTGGAGCTTTGTTTTCATCATCTATGGCCACTGATTTGGGTGTGGATAAGGCCCATCCACTTTGGTTTAAGTCCATTTTGCATTGTGTATGCCATTGTAGTTCATAGCATTATGTATGCCATATCCATGTTGTCGCATGCTTGATCGACGCATTGTGTATGCCTTGTTCATGTCTTCGTGCATGTCCATCTTCGTATGTGCATTGTGTATGCCATATAATTCATGTGCATTGAGTATGCCATTCTTAGTTCATAGCATTGTGTATGCTAGTTGCATGCTTGCATGTCATCCTTTGCATGTTTGCATCACTTAGTCGCATTACATTTAGGATTGCATACTAGAGTTGCATTTGCATATGCCATGCCATTCTACTTGTTGCATTGTGTTTGGAATAGGAGTTAGTCCAAACACGGGAAACGAGGAACGTTTCATACTCCAAGTGATGAAACGTGCCTCGATTCCCGGTCACCGACACTCTTGACCATCCATGATAGAGTTGTTGGTTTAAGTTGCGTATATGTGCATTCATGTCCCATTGAGTCGTGCAATTCGACTCCTCGGCCATCATGCATTGAAATGCGTGATTGGTGGCCTGAGGATCGAGACCTACACTCCCTTAAGCCTATGCAATGATGGGGAGAGTGGTCATTCACACATATGCTGAAAATACTTTGCCATGCCCTTTTCTCGCTCTCTGTTGCAACAAACCAGAAACCAGCAGCAAAAACTGGTCAACAGCCTTCTGGAGTTTTGTACAGTGTTCTGGGACCAGTTGCAAATAGAGGCAAATTGGGGCATCGCGATGGATTTCCCGACAAGGCGACTTGAGCACGCATGCATCCCTATCATTCGGAACAGAGTTGAGGTAGTCCATTTTGTTTAATTTGCATGCTAGTTTAATTGCTTACTTAGTTAGTTTGTTAATTAATTAGAGTTGTGTAATAATTAGCTGTAATTTATTATTCATTTTGGTTATGTAATAACTAGTTTAATTAGTTTAGCTTAGATTAGCTAGCTGGTTTTGTATTATTTATTCGGACCCTCCGAGAGAGGGCAATGTTGTAATAAGTGTGCATGCATGTGATGCATGTCTTCTAATCCCACGTCTTTCTCCCTTTTATTTACCAGCTTGTGATGGTTAGTTAGGGCATGTTTAAATTAGCATACTTATGCTCACATGTTTGCATTCATTCATCTGTTTTGCACGCACCGGGCTCGGCGCATCATACTTACTGCATTGTATTTCAATTCTAAGTTGAATACATGTACCAAATTGTTGCATTTCACATCCCATCTTAGAATAGCCGAGCCTATCTTAGTTGCATTCTTGCATGTGTTGCATTAGGCATCTCAGCATAGTTAGGATTCATGCATGATTTCTAATTAGCTTCTTTCTTTGGCTTGGAGTACACTGTAAGTATTTATGCTTTAGCATCCTTGCATGTGTGTGAGTGACTGCCCTGATAGCATGCTTGCCATGAGGCCATTTGCTTATGTGATATAACTGCCTGAATACTTGTGGGTGAAGGTGGGATTACTTGAATTGGGACAATTCATCGATTACGAGTTTTAAACCCACTTGAGAGTGGCAAATCACCCTGTTTTCTAAGCCCACCCAAGGGTGGCAAAATCTGCATTTTAGCCTACTTGCGAGTAGCAAACCGCTTTCGAAAACAAACATGAGATGTTTTGTTCTAACTTAGGCGATCCAGTCTATACTTGTATTCTGCGCGCATCACGTAGTAAATTCTAGGCTAATATCCGGAATAAGAGCACATATGTTTTCAAAACAAAATATCATGTTTAGTAGTGGCCGATCTTTGATCGAGCGAGCGGGGGTGCTCATAGCTGACCTTCCCCAATCGTACCCAAGTTCCCGAGCCGAGACAACTTTGGCGATGACAGACACGTGGCCATAGGCACGAGTTAAGGTTTTCTAAATTTCCCCAAAATAAAATATTTAAGTGGCGACTTTGTATCTGGCAAAGCAGTCCATGTTTGGCACTTCTTTCTAAAAAATCAATTTTCCAAAATGATTTGCCGGATTTGGACTCTTTGGTGATTTATCAGTCTTGCATTGCACTTTGCGAGATCAGATTAAGAACCGTGACATTTGAGTCCGAACTGTAGTGAGCCCAAATGAACAAAATAGGGATTTCCCCCCGGGACGTTCGGGGATGTCTACAGTTTCAGTGACTCTGCTGGAGAGTTAGAGAGCTTGACTCAAACTCATGATATCTTGTTTTGACTACACTTATGTGTTTCTTTGCATTGCATTTGGATTGGTGCTCCTAGGACACCGTGTTTGCCATCTGCTATTCCTGAACGGTTTGCCGGAGGCTGCGTGCCATAAGGCTGACCGGTTACAGGCTCTGCCACGATGGGAACACAAACCCCGGTTTTTACCAGGGCACCCTTTTTGACCATTCGACCTAGTGCATATTCGGAATCCGTAGTGACCAATCCAAACTAGGACAGGTTGCTCACCCGATTATAGGTTGTTTGAAACTGCTGCGTGCGTAGTGAAACCCTAGTTCCTGACAAAATAGGACAAGGAAACCCTACCCCTCCATAGGGGTGTTTTTGGCTCTCACTTGCTTGTTATGTGCTTTTAGAGTGCGTCTCTACAGGAATGCATGTATCAGTTTGCAAGTCTGGGCATCAGGCCTGCGGGCATCGGCATCAATATTTTGGGGGAATCAGTTTTACCTGAGGGTATCAGTTTACAGGCAGAATTTCTGGCAGAATTCAGTAGAGAGTGCAGTTATTCAGCTATGCTCAAATCTGTTCTGTTAAAATTGGCTGAGATGCTGCATGTTTTCTCTTTTGCTAGGTAGTCTTAGAACCATAGCTTCAGAAGACTTCGATATCCCCCGGGTGCATTGGACTTGTGTCGATAGACTTTGTCAGGTCAGAGATTCAGTTCAAGGGCAAATCAGTGTTCCTTTGCTAGAAGCAGGGTAAAAAGGCCAGTCAGGCACAGATCACCAGTTCAATAGTCCTCAGATCAGTGGTCCTTGAGTAGTCAAGTTGAGATTTCCGAGTCTACTTCAGAGACAGATATACCGGTGGTTCAGTTAGATCAGGGCAGTATGGCAGGAATGGAAGAGATGATGCGTCAGCTCCAGGAAACTATGCAGGTCATGCAGCAGGATGCTGTCTGCCAGGCAGAAGTGGCTGCACGTCAGGCAGAAGTAGTGGCCCAACAGGCAGAGTTAATCGCCAGGCTACAGCAGCAAACCAGAGCATCTGCCTCACATCGAGCTCCTCTCCCGCCAAGAGTGCCAATACTCGGGGAGACAGCTAACGTGCAGAAAGACACAGACATCCCAACAGGGCCGGCTCCGCCCTCAATCCTACCCCAGCTGTCCAAGGCACCCACACCCACCAACGTATCGGATTCTCCCTTTGAGTTAGAAATGGACCCCACAGCACTAAAAGTGAGCAAGCTAGAAAAGCTGTTCAAGAAGTCTCAGGGCGTGAAGTCCATTCCAGATATTGAGGATGGGTACACCAATTCGGCCGTAACTCTGCCAAACCGATTCAAAATGCCGCATATCAACCGCTTCGAATGCTCTGGAGACCCAATGGTACACCTCCACCTGTTTTTCGATATCCTGAGGCTAATGGGTTTGACCACAGCCCAGAAGTTGTCTCTCTTCGGCCGAGCCATGTCTGGGATGGTCGCAATCTGGTATGCAAAATTGGAGAACTCTGTGAAACAGAACTGGTAAGAGAAGGCTGAGGCCTTCGTTGCTCAATATTCCTATAACACGCAGATTGAGATTATAACTCGTGATCTCGAGACAACCAGGAAGGAGCCGAATGAGAGTTTCTTTGACTTCGTAACCCATTGGAGGGCCAAAGCCTCGATGATGACCATCAGGCCGGTTGACAAAGATCAGATACGGATGGTTGTGCGCAACCTCCAGCCCAAACTCATGCAGAAGATGATCGTTCTCCCCCTTCCCACCTTTGCAGACCTGTATGAGATTGGGGTGCAAATTGAGGACGCTATGAAGCAGGGCCTCATTGACCAGGAGAAGGAACAGCCCAGGAGGGCGTTTTCCCGCAGTTCGAATGTGACCACCAGTAGTGATGCAGCTGCAAGATCTTCTGACGTGGGCATGGTCACCACCACTTTGAAAATAGCCACCCCTTTTGTTGGTACATCCAATCCAAACCCCTGAACTTCAAACTATCTACCCCGAGCCAAGAGGGTTTTCACCCCACTCTATATGCCTTTGTCTAAAGCTCTGGGCGTCCTACTCAGGAAAGGACATCTGAAACCGTTAGAACAACGGCCTCTACCCGATCCTTTCCCTCCAAAGCATGACCCGGCTAAGTACTGTGATTTCCATCAACAAACCGATCATGACACCGACAGTTGCGTCTGTCTTCGTCACGAGATACAAAATTTGATTGACAACAAGCTCATCGCCGCACCAGCCTAGCAAAGTCCATCGGTACTGGATCAGTGAACTTGGGGGATAATGTGATGTGATCGGCGGATGAACCACCTGTGGGCAGTGCTCAGTTTACTTCGGATGTGGCGTATGACACGCACTATTTTGAGCATTTGCGAATGCTAATTCTCGTACTTTCTGACTTGGGTGTTGAGTCAGTTCTGTGGTTTTGTTTTGAGTCTGTCTCATTGTTTTGAGTTAGTCTTTTTGATTAAGGGTCTGTCTTGTTGTGTCGAGTCAGTCCAGTTGTACGGAGGTCGGGTGATTCCGGAGGTGATACCTCGGGCATCACTGTTTTGTTTTGTGTTTGTCTTTTTGCTTCTTTTTGAGTCTGTTTCTGCCGTGGAGCCAGCTATACCAGAAGATCTGAATGAAACAGCTGTTGTTTTCATGCGTTTGTGCTTTGAGCCAGTTGTGCCAACAAATTTGAATGAAATGGCTATAGCGATCCCGGGTTTACCCTTGTTGAACAGTGATCCGGACATGTGTCCGTGGATGTTGGTAGTTGATTATTATCTTGTTTACATCCTTTTACTTCGTATTTGAGTTATAGGATGTGTTGGGCAGGTTTGTTACAGGTTGGTTGAGTTTAGAAACCAAAACTAGTTGCCCAGATTTTGACCTGTTCGCTCGAGCGGGGGTTTTGGCGCTCGAGGGGGAATTACACCCATCCAATATTTCCTGTACAAGGTTGGACGCTCGAGCGTGGAGTTTGCCGCTCGGGGTTGTGTGAGTGCCGCTCGAGCGGGGAGTTGGAAGCTCGAGCGGAGACCTGGTTCTATAAAAGTTCTGGGAGTGTGTATCCGCCGCTCGAGCGGGATTGTTGACGCTTGAGCGGGAGTCTGTGAGTGACGCTCGAGCGGGGTGTTTGACGCTCGAGCGGGTCGACTGGGTTTAAGTTCCGTGTTTTGACTTTTCAAATCACTTTTTTCACTTTCTCTTCTCTCTCCTACTTTTCCAAAAATACCATTGTTGAGCCTCTCACTCTAGAACTCTACCTTCTCTCTAGGTTTTGATCTAGTAGGAGTGATTTGCTCATCTTTGGCCTTTACAAAAAAGTTGTTGATCATCGAGGGCTACATTCTAATCTGAAAATTTCGGGATTTGGAGCACGTTGGGTTTTGTCATCTTCTCCCTTGGGGCTCCGAATTTGAGGTAGGGATATCCAACTCCTCTTTATGGATTTTGTCTTTAAATTTTGGTATTTTGAGATGTTGGGGTTGATTTGGTAATTTTGTGAAAGTTTGGGGCTTTTGTGTTATTTTACAAAAGGTTGGAGTTTTATTTATAATAAACCTAGATGCATGTTTGGTATAGAGAAATGGAAATAATGTTGAATCATTGATGAAAATGGGACCTAAGGGTTGAAATGGTAATTATGGAAAATGACCTAATTACGTTGATTGATTAATTGGGATAATTAATTGTGAGAAATGAAGAAATGAAATGGAATTGTCGAGATTGGGAATGTATGGGGTTAAAGGGTGTAGTTGAATTATTTATCGCTCACCGAATTGCAAGGTTGATTGAATATCCATTGTGCATTTATTTTCTGTATAGAGATAACTGCTTTGGGCTATCGGTTGAGGATAGTCGTGATTGTTGTAGACAATGCATGTTGATTAGGCAAACGGAAACTAATCAATGGGATGTGTCATGGAATCTGACGGTTGATAGAATACATTAACTGTATGTATTGAGTGATTGTATATAGAACCAATGTGATTGTATACGTTATGTGTAGAGGAGGAGATGGGGGATGTACTCCGCGGTTTAGGGGAAGATAGGGGATGTACCTCTAAACCGGATAGTGTTGGGAGAAGATAGGGGATGAACTCCGTAGATACAGCTCATATGCTTGTCTAGAGAAGTGAAGATAGAGCTCATATGCTTATCTTTGTGAAGTGTGGATACAGCTTATATGCTTATCTGTGAATGCGGGATATTGTTGTTATACATATCTGTTGTGAAGTGTGGATACAGCTTATATGCTTATCTGTGAATGTGGGATATTGTTGTTATACATATCTATTGTGAAGTGGGGATATAGCTTATATGCTTACCTGTGAATATGGGATATAGTTTGTATACATATCTGTTGAAATGATGATAGAGCTAACATGCTTATTTGTTAAAAACGGGAAAATGAAAAGTAACTTGGACTCATAAGTCGTATGACATAAATATGTGATTTATGTGAATGTATCAGTGTTGGCCATCTATCAATTGCTAATCTTTTAGTCATTGTTCATGGTTGGTTTAGTGTATTTCTACTGGGCTGTGGCTCACCCTATATGGGAATATCATTTTCAGGTACAGGTAGCATGCCACCTCCATGGACATAGCTTGGGAGGCTAGAGGCGAACATACTTTTGTCGTTTTACTTTTGATGTATTACATGTAAATTCAAGCCAAGGGCTTAATGTGTAATTGAGTTAGTACTCTTTTGTTGTAACCAAGTGTTAACTTGGAAAGTTGTAAGCCCGTAGGGCATTTTGCTTTTGTTGTTAACATGTAATACTTTTGTAACCAAACTCTGATGAATAGAAGAATGTGGTTATTTCATATGTCAATGAATGTCTTATTTTGAGGGCATTACAACTTGGTATCAGAGCGTACCGGGTTCGAATACTTTGGGTACGTGGGAAGTGATTAGTATCACAATGGGTTTGTCTCGCTTGATAGAGACTTAGATGTAGTATCATATGCTATGTGCTTAATTGATAACATGCTTATGTGACTATGTGGGTATGGGATTTAATTTCCAGGATGTTGATTGGATCCTTGGGTTTCTGGGAGTCTTGTTGGAAAGGCACTTGATCAATGCCGTTTCTAACCGGAACTCTAGTAACGCCTCGGGACTATCATTATCCGGAAATGAAATTCGTAAGTGCTTATGTGTTTATATGCTTACGTGGAGTGAATTACAGTTGTCCATGCATTAGGACGTGAGTGTTTAGTTTCGGCACATTTATGAAGGTGCTAACGTTCTGTATTACCTTTATTAGGATGTCAGGACGAGGAAGAGGTGCTAGGCGTGGTAGACCTGCGAGGCAGGAAATACCGTTACCGGAGGAGGTTCTGGTAGTTCAGGAGGGAGTTGGTTCGGCCAATGTGGCAGAGCCAGCGGGTCAGCAGGCCATGGGTGCCTTGGCCAGAGAGATAGCAGGAGCTTTGGGTATTCTTAAAGCTGGGAATCAGGCAATTGAGGCAGGGCCTTCTTTCTTGAAGAGGGAGTTTTTTCGGTCTAATCCGGATGAGTTTATCGGGGATCCGAAGGAGCCACTGAAGGCAGATGAGTGGCTAGAGCAAATGAGTAAGACGTTCGAGATGCTTGGCATCGAGGACGGAGCACTGAAAGTGACCTTGGCATCCTTCCAGCTGAAGGGAGATGCGGGTCAATGGTGGAAGTACGAGAAGGCTCGTGTTGGTGGTACTTGGGAGGCGTTTGCAAATGCTTTTCAGGAGAGGTTTTTGTCTGTAGCAGCTAGGGAGAAGCTGAGGGATCAGTTTAGCCGGCTTAAAAAGCAGGGCTTGTTAGTGGCCGAGTTTGCGGCTACTTTTACCAGTCTGTCCAGGTTTGCACCTGAACTGGTGGCGTCTGAGGAATGCCGTTGCTATGAGTTTGAGCGGAAGTTGAGGCGGGGCCTCAAGTTGAGAGTTGGTGGGTCTTACATCCGAGAGTATAGACACCTGGTAGATGCCGCTGCTCATATGGAGATTATGATGCAGGAAGAGGAGGAAGAGCAGAAAGGCTCCAAGAGGGGCCAAGATGGCCAGGGTGATGGCAGGAGGTAGAGGGGGTATAACCCTCAGCAGTCTCAGGGAGCAGTTTCTAGATCGACCTTTCTAGTGCCGAGTGCAGGCTCGGGGAGAGGCAATCAGGGGGAGTTTGCTTGTTACAAGTGTGGCCAGCTGGGTCACAAGGTTTCAGTTTACCCGCAGAAGGGTGGGGGTCAGAGAGCTACTTCTTCTTCAGCTAGACCGCAGAGTCAGAGTTTGGGCAGGGGGCAGCCCTTGTCTTGTTATCAGTGTGGACAGGCTGGGCACCTGAAGAGGTTTTGCTCGCAGTTGAGTGCCACTTCGGGAGCGTCTGGTTCTAGACAGACGCAGGGATTTCAGCCAGCTCAGTCTGTGCAGGCCTCGAGGGCCAATCCGGGGGTTTCGTCGTCCCAGTCCATGCAGCAGTCTTTTGCTCCTAGAGGTGAGCAGGTAGACCAGGGGCCTACGGGGCGCGTGTATGCTGTTACCACGCAGGATTTAGTACCAGCTCCATCGGTAGTGAGAGGTACTTTTCTGTTTTGCAACTCGGTTGCTAGTGTGTTGATTGACACGGGTGCATCTCATTCTTTTGTATCTGCTACATTTGCATCTATTTTAGAATTGGAGTTGGCACAATTAGCATCTCCTATTTGTGTGGTATCGCCTTTGGGTGGTGAGTTGATCTTGAAACAGGGTGTTAGAGGTTGTGATATAGAGGTCGCCGACCATAGGCTTCCTTTTCCGTTTGTTGTCATGCCCATGAAGGGTTTTGATGTTATTTTGGGTATGGACTGGCTATCGTCATACCGGGCTATTATCGATTGCTACCGCCCGAGGGTCACGTTATGTACCTTGAGCGGGGAGTGGTTCCATTTCTTGGGAGACCGGGTTGGTAGTGTTTTGCCATCGGGGTATGATTCGCGAGGGCGAAGTGAGCTTAGTGGTTTACTTGCTAGCTTTGAGAGTGGTGAGTGTGATGAGACCCAGATTGTATTGCCGAGGGTGGTTTGTGAGTATTCGGATCTCTTTCCCGAAGATCTTATTAGTTTGCCACCTCACTGAGAGATAGAGTTCTCTATTGATCTAGTGCCCGGCACGACGCCAATTTCTATGGCACCTTACCGTTTTGCTCCAGCAGAGTTGGTTGAGTTGAAAGTTCAGCTCCAGGACTTACTAGATAAGGGTTTTGTTCGCCCTAGTGTTTCACCGTGGGGAGCACCGGCCCTCTTTGCTAAAAAGAAAGATGGTGCCTTGAGATTGTGTATAGACTACCGGAAGTTGAATTGGGCTACGGTCAAGAATAAGTACCCTATGCCCTGTATAGATGATTTGTTTGACCAGTTGAAGGGTTCCCGTTGTTTCTCTAAGATAGACTTGAGATCGGGTTACCACCAGTTGAGGGTCAGGGAGGAGGATGTTCCTAAGACGGCATTCCATATGCGGTATGGCCACTATGAGTTTCTGGTGATGCCATTTGGGCTTACCAATGCACCGGCAGTCTTTATGACTTGATGAACCGGATCTTCCGGGAATTCTTGGATCGATTTGTAGTCGTTTTCGTGGACGACATTCTTGTTTATTCGCCTTCTGAGGAGGAGCACGAGGAACACTTGAGAGTGGTGCTTGAGTTGCTTAGAGCCCATAGGCTGTATGCCAAGTTTGGGAAGTGTGAGTTCTGGCTGAGGGAAGTCAAATTCCTAGGCCACGTGGTATCCGGGGAAGGAGTGTCTGTTGATGCATCCAAGGTTGAGGCAGTGCAAGATTGGGCACAGCCTAAGAGTGTGTTTCAGATCCGCAGTTTTCTGGGATTGGATGGGTATTACCGCCGATTTGTGAAAGATTTTTCCAGGTTAGCGTCACCGTTGACTAGACTGACTCGGAAGGGAGTTAAGTTTGTCTGGAGTGAGACTTGTGAAAAGTCGTTCCAAGAGCTGAAGGTTAGATTGACCACCGCTCCGGTGTTGATTATTCCGAAGAGAGGGTTGGGTTATGCAGTTTATTGTGATGCCTCACGAGAGGGTTTGGGTTGTGTGTTGATACAAGAAGGGAAAGTGGTAGCTTATGGCTCACGTCAATTGAAAATACACAAGAAGAATTACCCTACACACGACCTAGAGTTAGCGGCTGTGATCTTTGCCTTGAAAATCTGGAGGCACTACCTTTATGGTGAGAGGTTCGAGGTGTTCTCGGACCACAAGAGTTTGAAGTATCTGTTTACACAGAGAGACTTGAATTTGAGGCAGAGGAGGTGGATGGAGTTCATCGAGGACTATGATTTTGAGTTGCATTATCATCCGGGAAAGGCCAATGTTGTGGCTGATGCCCTTAGTAGGAAATCCATTAGTGATGTAGCTAGTATAGCCATCCGGGAACGGGAGATGTTGGGAGCACTTGGCGAGTTTGATTTGCTACTGGGCGAATCTGTTGAGGCTGCGGCCTTGTTTTCAGTTGTTGCACAGCCTACACTTGTGACTAGAGTGTTAGAGGCACAGAGAGGTGACCTTGAGGTAGAGTCCTTCCGAGAGAAGATCTCCAGTGGGAAGGTTGAGAAGGGTTTGACGATGTATCCCGACCTGAGTGTGAGATACCGAGACCGTTTGTTTGTGCCGGAGTCTTGCCGAGAGGAAGTACTCCGAGAGTTTCATCATTCGCGCCTTGCGGTGCATCCGGGAGGTACTAAGATGTATCAGGATTTAGGTCGCCAGTTTTGGTGGCGGGGTATGAAGAGAGATGTGGCTGTTTTCGTATCGAAATGCCTTACTTGCCAGCAAGTGAAGGTCGAGCATCAGAGGCCAGCGGGTTTGTTGCAACCCTTGCCTATTGCCGAGTGGAAGTGGGAGCATGTCACTATGGACTTCGTTGTAGGTCTTCCGAGGACTCAGCGGGGTAGTGATGCTATTTGGGTGGTTATAGACCGGTTGACTAAGTCGGCGCACTTCATTCCTATGCGCGTGAGAGATTCGGTAGATCATCTTGCCGACTTGTGTATTCGGGACATAGTGAGGTTGCACGGGGTCCCAGTGACGATCGTCTCAGATAGAGATCCTCGTTTTACTGCTAGGTTGTGGCAGAGTTTGCAGAGTGCCTTGGGCACTAAGTTGACTTTTAGTACGGCCTATCATCCTCAGACTGACGGGCAGTCCGAGCGTACTATTCAGATCCTCGAGGATATGCTTCGGGGTTGTGTCCTGGACTTCAGTGGGACGTGGGAGAGGCACTTACCCTTGGTAGAGTTTGCGTACAACAACAGTTTTCAGTCTAGCATCGGTATGGCACCGTTTGAGGCCTTGTATGGCCGACCGTGTAGGTTTCCAGTGTGTTGGGCCGAGGTGGGTGATGCACCTTTGTTGAGTCCGGAGTTGGTTAGGGAGACGACGGAGAAAATTGAGCTTATCCGTAGGAGGCTTGTTACAGCCCAGAGTCGTCAGAAATCTTATGCTGACCGTAGGAGGAGGCCTTTGGCGTTTGAGGTAGGTGATCATGTCTTTCTGAAGATATCACCTAGGCGAGGCTTGATGAGGTTTGGGAAGAGTGGGAAGTTATCCCCTCGGTTTATTGGTCCTTTTGAGATCCTTGAGAGGATTGGCGAGGTTGCTTATCGGTTAGCCTTACCGCCGCAGTTGTCCGGGGTGCATGACATGTTTCATGTGAGTATGCTTCGGAAGTATGAGCCGGATCCATCGCATGTGTTGGATTGGACCGATTTAGAGGTAGATGAGGATGCCTCGTATGAGGAGAGACTGGTTCGGGTCTTGGATAGGCGGGATCAGGTTCTGCGTGGCAAGACCATTCCTTTGGTGAAAGTCTTGTGGAAACATCACGGAGTGGAGGAAGCCACTTGGGAACGTGAGTTGGAAGTCCGCGAAAAATATCCGGACTTGTTTGTTGATGTGTAATCTTGTATTTAGATTTTGAACTATTATTGAACTTAAGAGCTTTTATATATGTCTTAAGTTGTGAAACATTGAAAATGTTTGGTTTATTGGAAGTATGTTTTGGGACTTGCCTCATATGGAAGTTGAATGTAACATTATATATGTTGAATATATTGTTGAAATTGGAAAGGAAATGCGTAATGTTGATGCATGTTGAAAGTACATATGTTGTTTACATATTGTGAAGTGCCTCTTGTTAAAGGGGTGGAATGACTGGTAATGGGTCGAATTGTTAAATGTTGAAGTGTAACATTGTTTAAAATGGATGAAAACTTATTTTCGAAAACTTGTGCTCAATTTCGGGGACGAAATTCTTTAAGGCGGGGAAGTTATAGCGATCCCGGGTTTACCCTTGTTGAACAGTGATCCGGACATGTGTTCGTGGATGTTGGTAGTTGATTATTATCTTGTTTACATCCTTTTACTTCGTATTTGAGTTATAGGATGTGTTGGGCAGGTTTGTTACAGGTTGGTTAAGTTTAGAAACCAAAACTAGTTGCCCAGATTTTGACCTGTCCGCTCGAGCGGGGGTTTTGGCGCTCGAGCGGGAATTGCACCCATCCAGTATTTCCTGTGCAGGGTTGGACGCTCGAGCGTGGAGTTGGCCGCTCGAGCGGGGTTGTGTGAGTGCCGCTCGAGCGGGGAGTTGGAAGCTCGAGCGGAGACCTGGTTCTGCAAAAGTTCTGGGAGTGTGTATCCGCCGCTCGAGCGGGATTGTCGACGCTCGAGCGGGAGTCTGTGAGTGACGCTCGAGCGGGGTGTTTGACGCTCGAGTGGGTTGACTGGGTTTAAGTTCCGTGTTTTGACTTTTCAAATCACTTTTTTCACTTTCTCTTCTCTCTCCTACTTTTCCAAAAACACCATTGTTGAGCCTCTCACTCTAGAACTCTACCTTCTCTCTAGGTTTTGATCTAGTAGGAGTGATTTGCTCATCTTTGGCCTTTACAAAAAAGTTGTTGATCGTCGAGGGCTACATTCTAATCTAAAAATTTCGGGATTTGGAGCACGTTGGGTTTTGTCATCTTCTCCCTTGGGGCTCCGAATTTGAGGTAGGGATATCCTACTCCTCTCTATGGATTTTGTCTTTAAATTTTGGTATTTTGAGATGTTGGGGTTGATTTGGTAATTTTGTGAAAGTTTGGGGCTTTTGTGTTATTTTACAAAAGGTTGGGGTTTTATTTATAATAAACCTAGATGCATGTTTGGTATAGAGAAATGGAATTAATGTTGAATCATTGATGAAAATGGGACCTAAGGGTTGAAATGGTAATTATGGAAAATGACCTAATTACGTTGATTGATTAATTGGGATAATTAATTGTGAGAAATGAAGAAATGAAATGGAATTGTCGAGATTGGGAATGTATGGGGTTAAAGGGTGTAGTTGAATTATTTATCGCTCACCGAATTGAAATGATGATTGAATATCCATTGTGCATTTATTTTCTGTATAGAGATAACTCCTTTGGGCTATCAGTGGAGGATAGTCGTGATTGTTGTAGACAATGCATGTTGATTAGGCAAACAGAAACTAATCAATGGGATGTGTCATGGAATCTGACGGTTGATAGAATACATTAACTGTATGTATTGAGTGATTGTATATAGAACCAATGTGATTGTATACGTTATGTGTAGAGGAGGAGATGGGGGATGTACTCCGCGGTTTAGGGGAAGATAGGGGATGTACCTCTAAACCGGATAGTGTTGGGAGAAGATAGGGGATGAACTCTGTAGATACAGTTCATATGCTTGTCTAGAGAAGTGAAGATAGAGCTCATATGCTTATCTTTGTGAAGTGTGGATACAGCTTATATGCTTATCTGTGAATGTGGGATATTGTTGTTATACATATCTGTTGTGAAGTGTGGATACAGCTTATATGCTTATCTGTGAATGTGGGATATTGTTGTCATACATATCTGTTGTGAAGTGGGGATATAGCTTATATGCTTACCTGTGAATATGGGATATAGTTTGTATACATATCTATTGAAATGATGATAGAGCTAACATGCTTATCTGTTAAAAAGGGGAAAATGAAAAGTAACTTGGACTCATAAGTCGTATGACATAAATATGTGATTTATGTGAATGTATCAGTGTTGGCCATCTATCAATTGCTAATCTTTTAGTCATTGTTCATGGTTGGTTTAGTGTATTTCTACTGGGCTGTGGCTCACCCTATATGGGAATATCATTTTCAGGTACAGGTAGCATGCCACCTCTAAGGACATAGCTTGGGAGGCTAGAGGCGGACATACTTTTGTCGTTTTACTTTTGATGTATTACATGTAAATTCAAGCCAAGGGCTTAATGTGTAATTGAGTTAGTACTCTTTTGTTGTAACCAAGTGTTAACTTGGAAAGCTGTAAGCCCGTAGGGCATTTTGCTTTTGTTGTTAACATGTAATACTTTTGTAACCAAACGCTGATGAATAGAAGAATGTGGTTATTTCATATGTCAATGAATGTCTTGTTTTGAGGGCGTTACAATGGCAGTGCTTTTCACCTACTCTTATGTGCCTTGAAAATCGTTGCATCGACCTAAGTTTTTCAAAACTTTTTGAACATTGTGATGAAAACGAGGGAGGAATTCCTCGGGTTTTGCAAAATTTGATCAATTGAGAGAAAGAGAGGCGTGCTAAGCCCTTAATGATTGAGATCATGCTTGTTAATGTGAGTATGGAGAAGGATCCTGACTTGATCTAGATTGGTTCTACACTGTCTTCAACACAAGCGATTTGTCACTTTCTTAAAAGATTTCAAAAAAATGTTTTGCGCGGTCCTGCGAAGACCTGTGTGGAATCACTCTTGAGATTGTGCAGCCTAGGATCGCTCTCAGCCTCGGGATTCAACCCCTTTGCTCTCAAAACCTTGAACTTGGGTTAAGAATGGCCAAATAGTCAACCACAATGTGAGGCATGTGTGGCCAGATTCAAAGCAGTCCTCGAACTAGGGGCAAGAAAGTCAGATTAAGAAGGTCAGACGTCATCAAAAGAAGCTTGAAAAGCCAGATCAGAAGCACCCCTTGAAATAGGGGCAAAAATGTTAGAGGTGCTCGAAGAGTCAAAGATGAAGATCGGCAAGAATGCCAAATCCTAGAAGGGAGGAAAGAATAAAGTATTGCTGAAGGACAACTGAGTTCCTATCCACAACACTAGGGGCAAATTCAGCCCCCCCATCGGATGGACTCCTGCATCGTCAGCAAACAGCAGCCACTCTCTTGGATTCAGATAGATTCGAGATCCTATAACCATTTGGCATAGACAAAGCTACACTTTTACCCTTGAGAGGCTCGCTGGGCGGAAAACTCGGAAGGGCAATCTAGGCAAAAGTTAGAGAAAAAAAAAAAGAGGAAAGAAATGAAAAGAAAAAAATGCAAAGAATGAAAAAGGAAATGAAGATAAAGAAATGAAAAAAAATTTGAAAAGAAAAAAGGAAATGAAAAGAAAAGAAAAACATAGCTCACAAGGTTGAAAACCCAGAAGGGTGGCCTTGGCAAAAGTTAGAGCGCAAAAGGAGAGGTTAATACCCGAGTGTATCTTAACCCCTGAACTACATAAGGCTTGATTCCCATCTTTGGGATACGTAGCAACTTCATTTGGAAGTCCAGCCGGAAACACTTTCGAATCCATTGTGTCCATGTAATGGTTTTGACCATCTTTGTTTTCTCTGTATCCGAGAGTTCGGTTGTGATCTTCACTATGAGAACTGGTTACAGTGCGCTGCGGTGCAATTCAAAATGACTTCATGCTTCGTCCTCTAGCATAAAGGTGGTTAGAAGCACTTTTTGTGTCTCCGAACATGGGAACACTTCAAATAGTTTTTCGATCCCGAGAACCCACGCTTCAGCTTTCAGAGGATCTAATCCGCCATGCAACTGTGGTGGTTTCATTTTCTTGAACTCTTTGGTGAGGGCTATGATTCGGTCATCATTCTGATTATCTGGCACAGGAGGTGCTGGAGGCGGAGGTGGAGGATGTGGCTGCTGCCACTGTTGTTGCCATTCCTGTTGTTGTCTCAAAGTCTCTGCTATATCCTGTATCAGTCTTTCCATTCTGTCTAGTCTGGCAGTAGAAGACTCCTCTAACTCATCACCTCCTATTCTCACCATCAGATTAAACTCGCATTATACTTTATATAGAAGATATACAGGTATGCATATACTAAAGAGCATACATAACCAAATAATTTGAAATTGAAGCCGTTCACAAACATATAACACATAGTTATTCACATTAAATAGTTAAGCGTATTCTTGATGCTTTCAGGTTCATACTTATCACATGAATGCATCCTAGATCTCTTCTAGATGCTTATTGCTCTTTTGGACAAGTGTGTGAGTTATTAACTCGTGCTCTGATACCACTCTGTCATGACCCGAACCCGCCCCCGTGGGTTAAGGACATAACCGGCCAGTAATCATGAGATTACCTATGGCCTCAAACCAAACCAAACGTATTTTAACAGAGTTAATGGGGGCCAAATGGAAGCAATTCCAAACTTTGTCCATAGAGCTGTGCTTACATTGCACATCAAAACAAACCATATATATATATATATATATATATTAATAACTCACAGCTGAAATACAGTGCTATAAAATTCTGTTCAGACAGGATCATCCAAAACTAAGTCAACCCATGGAACTATATACAGAGATATACAAAACTTCGCCAACATGAAAAAATAGAAATACATAACAAAAGGCTGAAGATGGGTCTCATGCGTGAGACACGAGGGCTGACTTTCCAAAACCTATGTTGATCCACTTAGGCTTTACAGGGGCAGGGTCTGGACCTCCCTTGGCTCACCTACAAACACATGAATGAGCGTGAGCGAAAGCACAATGAATAATATCAAGTAAAGGAAATGCATTGAAACATTATACAACAGACGGCCTTGGGCCCAATTCATTCATGCCAGCTGGCCTTTGGCCTTTTCAACTTCCATATCAGACTGGCTCTTAGGCCTGTATATCAGACTGGCTCTTAGGCCCTTATATCAGACTGGCTCTTAGGCCCGTATATCAGACTGGCTCTTAGGCCCTTATATCAGACTGGCTCTTAGGCCCTTATATCAGATTGGCTCTTAGGCCTTTATATCAAACTGGTTCTAAGGGCCTTATATCAGACTGGCTCTTAGGCCCGTTTATCAGACCAGCTCTTAGGCCCTTATATCAGACTGGCTCTTAGGCCCGTATATCAGACCGGCTCTTACGCCCTTATATCAGGCTGGCTCTTAGGCCCTTCAAACTTTTCAGATCAAACTAGTTTATAGGCCTTTCAAACTTTCATATCAAGCTGGCACATAGGCCTTTCCGACGTTCAGATCAAACTGGCTCACAGGCTTTTCGAACTTTCATATCAAACTATGTCCACCATTCAAATTAATGAAATATACAAAGCTTACATAGAAGTAGCAATTGGACAATAACATATGTTAGATATTACTCACAGTGATCTGTTGATTGGTTCGCCCTTGAACTCAACCCTACACATGCCATGAACATAAAAGGGTCACTAACAATTCAATCCGTTCAAAATTCACATTTTCCTCTTTATGCTTCATTCTTATCTCTTTAACTCATTTGCAATGCTTAATGCATGCCTAAGAGTGTTTGCAAGTGAAAAAGAACAGAAAACGAAACACAGAATGCATTTTCAAAATTTCGGAAAACAGGGTCCCCGCTCGGGCGGACCCTTAAGGCCTGCAAAAGTACTGGATGCATCAAAATTATGCTCGATCGCGAACTTTGGCGCTCGAGCGGAAGGCCTCTTTACATGGCTCGACGCTCGAGCGTGAACTCCCCCGCTCGAGTGAACACCATATCTGCAAAAAGTGGTGGCAGCATGAAATTTACGCACGAGTGGCGGTTTCCCCGCTCGAGCGGTAATCAAACTTTCTGGAAATTCCAGAACTGTTCTTGGAGTTCAAATTCAATGTTCAAAGGTCTCAACTCATGATTTTTGGCTCAAACTTCATATATTTATGTACTAACATGGTACAAACACCAAATTACATCACAATGGAGGTCAATTTCACAATTTAATCACATACATGACTCAAACTATCTCAAACTCAACACCAACTTGCTCAAATTCAAACATTCAAGCCTTACACCCCCATTATTTGTACATGCATGTGGGAGATGCTCATCATTCACAACTTAATTGGTGAAGAGGTGATCAAAACATGAGTTTCAATTAAAATTCCACATGGATTATACATTTTTATGCTCAAACATGCAATTTCAAAGTACTTCCTCACATGCATGTGCATATAGACTACCAAATCAACAAAACCAACTTGATTTCATCATGAACAATTTATTTTATGTTCCTTATCAACATTAAACTTCAATTCACAAAGATTACAAACTAAGATGCACAAATTCACTCACCTAGGAGCCTTAATCCTCCCAAATTATGATCAAATCCTGAGTTTAATCCTCCAATTCTTCACAAACTTGAGCCTAGCCTTCAATTCCTTACACTATCTCCCTCTAGTTTGGCTCTCCCATACTCAAGAGCCCAAATCAACCAAAATGAATTCAAAAAGGAGAGATTGAGTGTATATGGCTCCTTAATATAGCCCCACTAAGTCAATTAATTTAATTTTAAATAGTTGGGCACTTAATTGATCGTTCTGAATCTAATTATTTGATCCCAATCAATTTTTAATTAAATTTCACCATAGGATCTAAAAATTACACTAATCACAATAGCACAATCAATTCCGGGTTCTGTGGCCGATAAGGCCTTCAATTTAATTTTTGAAGCAAACAATCAAACAGATATTCCTACGGTGGACAGATAGAAATTCAAAACCACATATTTTCACACAATGGCACATAAAATCATGTTAAACACATAATCATACTCAAATTGAGGACCAATTAGCACATTACGGAACAGGGGTATCACAGTCTTCCCCCCTTTAGGAAGTTGGTCCTCCAAACTTAATTTACCTTCGTTGGAAAATAAGTGTCGGTATTGTAGTCGCATTTTCTCTTCTATTCCCCATGTAGCATCCGTCCCATAGTGTTCTTTCCATTCCACTTTCACCATCGGGATGGACTTCCTTCTCAATTGCTTCACTTGTCGATCAACAATTCGTTCCTGCCACTCAGCATATTCCATATTTTCATCAATAGCTACCCGATGATAATCAATCACATGAAACGGGTCTCGGAGGTAACCCCTCAACATCGAAACATGAAACACGTTATGGATTTGTTTAAATCTCGGTGGCAAAGCAACTCTGTAAGCGACTGGACCAAGCCTTTTCAGGATCTGAAACGGCCCAATGTAACGAGGCGACAACCTGCTCTTCTTTCCAAATCTGACTTGGCCTTTCATTGGAGACACACGAATGAACACATGGTCCCCGACCTCATACTCAAGAGGTCATCTTCGAACATCTGCATAGTTCTTTTGTCGGTCCTGAGCTGTTTTGAGCCTTTGACGAATAGTCTTGATCTTCTCAGAAGTGTCTTGCACAATTTCAGACCCAAGCAAAGCTCTATCCCCGACCTCTGTCCAACAAATAGGTGATCTACACCTCCTACCATAAAAAGCCTCGTTTGGTGCCATACCGATGCTGGTGTGGAAGCTGTTGTTATAAGCAAATTCTGCAAGTGGCAAATAGTCTTCCCAGCTCCCCTGAAAAACTAAGGCACACATTCTCAACATATCCTCCAAAGTCTGTATGGTCCGTTCTGATTGCCCATCTGTCTGTGGGTGGAATGCAGTACTTAACCTTAGTTCTGTTCCCATAGCTTCCTGCAAACTCTTCCACAATCTAGACACAAATTTCGGATCTCTATCCGAAATAATAGATACCGGAACTTTGTGTAAATGGACAATCTCATCAACATAGATGGTAGCCAATCTGTAAGCAGTAAATGTAGTTTTAACAGGCAGAAAATGTGCAGATTTAGTCAGTCTATCAACTACAACCCACATAGAATCCATTCCTCGAGAAGTCCGAGGTAGGCCCACCACGAAATCCATAGTCACATGTTCCCACTTCCATTCAGGAATAGGGAGAGGTTGAAGTGGACCGCCTGATTTCTAGTGTTCAGCCTTAACTTGAAGACACTGAAGACACTTAGACACATATTCTGCAATCTCTTTCTTTATCTTAGGCCACCAATACGTTTGTTGCAAATCCCGATACATTTTGTTGTTACCCGGATGCATAGCAAATGCGGATCTGTGGGCTTCATCTAAAACCCTCTTCTTTAGTTCCAAAATGTCTGGGACACACATTCTGTTCCAAAATCTCAACACTTCGTTCTCAATGCTAAACTTTGCTTTCGGGCTTGTCTCAAATTCAACAATCACTTTCTTGAGGAATTCATCCTCCTTCTGTTTCTGTTTAATTTCTTCAATAATCGCCGGCTCGGCTGTGATAGCGGCTATCAATCCGCCTTGTTCGCACATTACCACCTCGATTTCAGATTTCTCAAAATCCTGCAAAATCTCTCTCTGTTCAGTAAGCAACCAAGCCACACTTCCTGTTGATTTTCTGCTCAAGGCATCAACAACTGTATTGGCTTTCTCGGGGTGGTACTGAATCTCAAGATCATAGTCTTTTATCAACTCAAGCCATCTTCTATGTCGCATATTCAACTCTTTCTGTGTAAAGAAGTATTTCAGGCTCTTGTGATCTGTGAAGACTCCACACTTTGCCCCATACAAATAATGTTGCCAGATTTTCAAAGCAAAAACAACTGCGGCCAATTCTAAGTCATGTGTTGGGTAGTTTTTCTCGTGTAGTCTCAACTGTCGGGAGGCGTAAGCAATAACCTTTCCGTTCTGCATTAACACACAACCCAAACCTTTATAAGATGCATCACTGAAAATCACAAAATTTTTCGTACCTGAAGGTAGTGTCAAAATCGGTGCGGTGGTCAATCTTGTTTTCAATTCATCAAAGGCTAATTCTCATTCATTGTTCCACTCAAAAGGTTGTCCCTTGCGTGTCAGTTAGGTAAGAGGCACAGCTATTTTTGAAAAATCCTTCACAAACCTCCTGTAGTACCAAGCTAAACCCATAAAACTGCGAACTTCTGTTACATTGGTCGGTGTCGGCCAATTCACAATTGCCTCTATTTTCTGTGGGTCCACTGAAATCCCTTCTCTGTTGATCACATGCCCTAAGAAAATAACTTCATCCAACCAAAACTCACATTTCTTTAGTTTAGCAAACAATTTCCTTTCCCTAAGTATTTGCAGGACAGTTCTCAAATGCTGTTTATGTTCAAATCTATCTTTAGAGTATATCAAAATGTCATCGATGAAAACTACAACAAACTCATCAAGGTAGGTTTTAAAGATTCGGTTCATTAGGTCCATAAATGCTGCCAGAGCATTAGTCACTCCAAATGGCATAACAAGAAACTCAAAATGACCATACCTTGTTCTGAACGCTATTTTCTCAACATCATCTGCCTTAACCTTCAGCTGATGATACCCAGATCTCAAGTCAATCTTAGAAAACACCTATGATCCCTGCAACTGGTCAAATAAATCATCAATACGGGGTAGGGGGTACTTGTTCTTTATGGTTACCTTGTTCAATTCCCGGTAATCGATGCACAGACGCAAAGTTCCATCCTTCTTTTTCACGAATAACACTGGTGCACCCCAAGGCGAAGTACTAGGTCGGATAAATCCTTTATCAAGAAGGTCTTGCAACTGTTCTTTCAATTCTTTCATTTCGGCGGTAGCCATTCTGTAGGGAGCTTTGGAAATAGGTTGGGTGCCTGACACAGTCTCAATTGTAAACTTTATCTCCCTGTCTACCAATTCCCCTAGCAACTCATTTGGAAACACATCCAGAAATTCTCTAACAATAGGGATATCATTCAATTCAACATTCATAGATTGTTCAGTCAACACATAGCACAAATAACCCTAGCACCCTTTCCCGATTAGTTTACATGCTTTCATTGCAGATAGCAAATAAGGTGGAGGCACAACCCCATTACCCACAAACGCAATCTCTTTCTATTCGGGTGGTTTAAACACAACCCATTTTGTCACACAATCAATGGTGGCACAATATTTGGTCAACCAGTCCATGCCCAAAATTACATCGAAATGTCTAAAATTCAAGGGCAACAAATCCACATATAAGGTAGCATCCTCAACACGCATCTCACAAAATCGGTATATAAATTCACACAATATAGATTCCCCAGATGGAGCAGACACACATAGCAGATATGTCAATGGTTCTAATGGTCTATTCAGTCTAGATACAAATGCACATGTCACAAAAGAGTGTGTGGATCTAGAGTCAATTAACACAAAAGTATCATGATTACATATAAAAATAGTATCTGAGACAACTGCATTGGCATTCCGTGTATCACCCAGAACAAGCGCAAAAACTCTCCCCTGTCTCACGGTATCCCCGGTGGTAACAGATCTCAAAGCGTTTCCTGGCTTTGGGATCGATGCAGTGGAACTAGCAGCTTTATTTCCTCCATTTTGATTACAATCTCGGGCCATGTGCCCTTGTTTACCGCACTTGAAACAGGCCCCTGACACACGGTAACAAACCCCATGGTGCCTTTTGCTACAGATATTGCACATGGGAGATGTGTCTTGGGAAGAATTCGAAGTATTTGAGGAGCCCGTATTCTGCTTTTTCAGAAATTTCTTCTTTGAAAGAAGCCTTGCCTTTTGTTGCCTTTCCATTTTGTTGTTGGCTTGGCTTGTCTAGCTATGTTGGCCTCTGATATGATAGCCCTGTCTAGCACTCCAATGTAGGTTTCTAGCTTTAAGACATTCACTCTTTCAAGGATGTCACTTCGAAGCCCACCTTCAAAATGCCTCGCCTTCTTATAGTCTGTATCAATCACATGTGGCGCAAACCTGGCCAATTCAGTGAATTTGGCCTCATACTCAACCACTGTCATACTATCTTGCTTTAATTCCATAAATTCTGCTACTTTCCTATCCCAAACACACTGCGGGAAGTACTTGTCATAGAAGATTTCTAGAAATTTTGCCTAATCAGCATCTTTGTAGCTCTCACGCATTAACATCCACCATCTTCTTGCTTCGTCCTCTAGTATAAAAGTGGCTAGAAGTACTTTTTGTTTCTCCGAACATGGGAACACTTCAAATAGTTTTTCGATCCCGAGAACCCAAGCTTCAGCTTTCAGAGGATCTAATCCGCCATGGAACTGTGGTGGTTTCATTTTCTTGAACTCTTTGGTGAGGGCTATGATTCGGTCATCATTCTAATTATCTGGCACAGGAGGTGCCGGAGGCGGAGGTGGAGGATGTGGCTGCTGCCACTGTTGTTGTCTCAAAGTCTCTGCCATATCCTGTATCAGTCTTTCCATTCTGTCTAGTCTGGCAGTAGAAGACTCCTCTAACTCATCACCTCCTATTCTCACCATCGGATTAAACTCGCATTATACTTTATATAGAAGATATACAGGTATGCATATACTAAAGAGCATACATAACCAAATAATTTGAAATTGAAGCCGTTCACAAACATATAACACATAGTTATTCACATTAAATAGTTAAGCGTATTCTTGACGCTTTCAGGTTCATACTTATCACATGAATGCATCCTAGATCTCTTCTAGATGCTTATTGCTCTTTTGGACAAGTGTGCGAGTTATTAACTCGTGCTCTGATACCACTCTGTCATGACCCGAACCCGCCCCCGTGGGTTAAGGACATAACCGACCAGTAATCATGAGATTACCTACGGCCTCAAACCAAACCAAACGTATTTTAACAGAGTTAATGGGGGCCAAATGGAAGCAATTCCAAACTTTGTCCATAGAGCTGTGCTTACATGGCACATCAAAACAAACCATATATATATATATATATATTAATAACTCACAGCTGAAATATAGTGCTATAAAATTCTGTTTAGACAGGATCATCCAAAACGTAGTCAACCCAGGGAACTATATATAGACATATACAAAACTTCCCGAACATGACAAAATAAAAATACATAACAAAAGGGCGAAGATGGGTCTCGTGCGTGAGACACGAGGGTTGACTTTCCAAAACCTGTGTTGATCCACTTAGGCTTTACTGGGGCTGGGTCAGGACCTCTCTTGGCTCACCTACAAACACATGAATGAGCGTGAGCGAAAGCCCAGTGAATAATATCAAGTAAGGAAAATGCACTAAAACATTATACAACAGACAGCCTGAGGCCCAATTCATTCATGTCAATTGGCCTTTGGCCTTTTCCACTTTCATATCAGATTGGGTCTTAGGCCTTTATATCAGACTGGCTCTTAGACCTTTATATCGGACTGGCTCTTAGGCCCTTATATCAAACTGGCTCTTAGGCCCATATATCAGACTGGCTGTTAGGCCTTTATATAAGACTAGCTCTGAGGCCTTTATATCAGACTGGCTCTCAGGCCCTTATATCAGACTGGCTCTTAGGCTCGTATATCAGACTGGCTCTTAGGCCCTTATATCAGACTGGCTCTTAGGCTCGTATATCAGACCGGCTCTTAGGCCCTCATATCAGACTGGCTCTTAGGCCCTTCAAACTTTTAAGATCAAACTGGCTCATAGGCCTTTCAAACTTTTAAATCAAACTAGCACATAGGCCTTTCAGACGTTCAGATCAAACTGGCTCATAGGCCTTTCAAACATTGATATCAAACTGTGTCGACCATTCAAATTTACGAACTTTACAAAGCTTACATAGAAGTAGCAATTGGACAATAACATACGTCGGATATTACTCACAGTGATCGGTTGATTGGTTCGCCCTTGAACTCGACCCTACACATACGATGAACATAAAAGGGTCACTAACAATTCAATCCGTTCAAAATTCACATTTTCCTCTTTAGGCTTCATTCTTATCTCTTTAACTCATTTACAATGCTTAATGCATGCCTAAGAGTGTTTGCAAGTGAAAGAGAACGGAAAACGAAACACAGAATGCATTTTCAAAATTTCGAAAAACAAGGTCCCCACTCGAGCGTGGACTTCCCCGCTCGAGCGGACCCTTAAGGCCTGCAAAAGTACTGGATGCATCAAAATTACGCTCGATCGCGAACTCTGGCGCTCGAGCGGAAGGCCTCTCTACATGGCTCCACGCTCGAGCATGAACTTCGCCGCTCGAGCGGACACCGTGTCTGCAAAAAGTGCTAGAAGCATGAAATTCATGCTTGAGCGGCGGTTTCCCCGCTCGAGCGGTAATCAAACTTTCTGGAAATTCCAGAACTGTTCTTGGAGTTCAAATTCGATGTTCAAAGGTCTCAACTCATTATTTTTGGCTCAAACTTAATATATTTATGTACTAACATGGTACAAACACCAAATTACATCTCAATGGAGGTCAATTTCACAATTTAATCACATACATGACTCAAACTTGCTCAAACTCAACACCAACTTGCTCAAATTCAAACATTCAAGCCTTACACCCCCATTATTTGTACATGCATGTGGGAGATGCTCATCATTCACAACTTAATTGGTGAAGAGGTGAACAAAACATGAGTTTCAATTAAAATTGCACATGGATTATACATTTTTATGCTGAAACATGCAATTTCAAAGTACTTCCTCACATGCATGTGCATATAGACTACCAAATCAACAAAACAAACTTGATTTCATCATGAACAATTTATTTTATGTTCCTTATCAACATTCAACTTCAATTCACATAGATTACAACCTAAGATGCACAAATTCACTCACCTAGGAGCCTTAATCCTCCCAAATTATGATCAAATCTTGAGTTTAATCCTCCAATTCTTCACAAATTTGAGCCAAACATTCAATTCCTTACACTATCTCCCTCTAGTTCAGCTCTCTCACACTCAAGAGCCCAAATCAGCCAAAATGAATTCAAAAAGGAGAGATTGAGTGTATATGGCCCCTTAATATAGCCACACTAAGTCAATTAATTTAATATTAAATAGTTGGGCACTTAATTGATCGTTCTGAATCTAATTATTTTGATCCGAATCAATTTTCAATTAAATTTCACCATTGGCTCTAAAAATTACACTAATCAAAATGGCACAATCAATTCCGGGTTCTGTGGCCGATAAGGCCTTCAATTTAATTTTCGAAGCAAACAATCAAACAGATATTCCTACGGTGGACAGATAGAAATTCAAAACCACATATTTTCACACATTGGCACATAAACTCATGTTAAACAGATAATCATACTCAAATTAAGGACGAATTAGCACATTGCAGAACAGCGGTATCACAGGACTGCTCGACTCTCCCTTAATGATTCATGCCCATCTTCTTCCTCAACTAGGTTTCTTCTCTCTTCTCCTCTTTTCTTCAACCCCAAACCCCTAAGCAAGGTGTTTGAAAGATTTTTCAGAGATTTCATCTCTTTCATTCATTTCCCACTTTGTCCTTGCTCGGTTTATCGAAAAGCGCAACATTTGACAAAATGCGAGCCTCAGAACATCGTAGAAACGTTTTTTCAAAAATATTTTGAAAGAGAGGATTTTAAAGTCTAAAAACCATTCAAAATAGCTTTGGTCCAAAATGGGGTGTAAGGTTAGGATTTGACTTTCCCCTTCGCCGAAGAAATCGACCTTTGCATAGCATAGCCTACATCATCAAGTAAGCCATTAGTAGAGCCTATGTCTTAAGGTCAGTCAAAAATGGGGTGTCTATAAAGGCAGTATTAGATTGGAGACAACCAAAGACCGTGTCAGAAATTCGCAGTTTCTTAAGATTGGCCGATTATTACTGGAGGTTCATCCAAGATTTCTCCAAACTAGCTAAACCAATGACTCGTTTGACGCAAAAAGGAGTAAAGTATGAGTGGGACGAAGATTGCGAAAAATCCTTCCAAGAGCTAAAGAAGAGGTTAACTAGTGTGCCAATTTTGACCATCCCAGAACGAGAAGTGGGGTATACTATGTATTGCGATCCGTCTAAAGAAGGGTTAGGGTGTGTGCTCATGCAAAATGGAAAGGTAGTCGCGTATGGATCCAGGCAGCTGAAACCTCATGAGCGTAACTACCCAACACATGACTTGGAGTTAGCAGCCGTAGTTTTTGCCCTAAAGCACTGGCGACATTACCTGTATGGGGAACAATTTGAGATTTTCATAGATCACAACAGTTTGAAGTATCTATTTACACAGAAGGACCTCAACTTGAGACAGAGACGATGGATGGAGTATCTTGAAGATTTCCAGTTCACTCTCTCATATCATCCCGATAAAGCCAATGTAGTAGCGGATGCTCTCATTCGCAAGAACAGAGGGATGATGGTTAATATCTCCGTCAAAGAATGGGATATGGTTAAGACACTCAATGAATTCAGGATCCAAATAGAATCTCAAGATACAAAAGTATATCTTAGTGCACAGAAAGTGATGCCTAAGTTGATGACTGAGATCATGGAGGCCCAGAAGCACGATCAGGAGGTAGCCTATATCAAGGGATGTCTGGAATCGGGAGAACCCATGCCCAATTGGGTAATTCACCCTGATGGGAGTTTAAGATACCAAGGTAGATTGTTTGTACCAAGTGACGAGCTGCTTAGAGAAAAGGTACTTAAGGAATGTCATCATTCTGCATTTGCGGTACATCCAGAAGGGACTAAATGTACCATGATTTGAAGAGGCAGTATTGGTGGAATGGAATAAAGAGGGAAGTGGCTAAATTTGTAGCGAAATGTCTGACATACCAATAAGTGAAGGCGGAACATCGGTTTTTAATCGTGACTTGATTGAGTTGACGATAATCAATGCATAGCCTCAACGACCCACCCTTCCTTTTAGCAAACAACACGGGTGCTCCCCATGGCGAAGTACTTGGCCTAATGATTCCTCTCTCGAGCAATTCTTGTAGTTGTGTCTTCAATTCTGGTAGTTCTACTGGTGCCATACGATACGGGGCCATGGATATTGGGGTAGTTCTAGGTTGTAGCTCGATGCTCAAGTCTACTTCTCAGGTTGGTGGCAATCCCGGTAATTCCGTAGGAAATACATCTGCATATTCACATACTACGTGCAGAAGTTCTAATTCTCCTTGGCCCTCCTCATTTAAAATTAGACTTGCTATCTTACTCGTAACTTGATTGCACCACTGCGTCCTATGTTTTGTTGAAGCCATGGGGTCTTGTCTATCCCCCTTAAACTGGAAACGAGTTCCATCTTGCGTGTGAGCTACCACTTTTCTCTGATGACAGTTGATCACTGCTCGGTAGGCAGACAACCAATCCATGCCCAAAATGATATCAAAGTCTGACATTTCCATGACACGAAGGTCGCCCATTAAGTGTAAGTTCGACATTCCTATCTTACAGTCCCTACAGATCAATTCTATCCGAACGCATCCTCCCATAGGTGACATTACATTTAAGGCAGTTTCTAAAGGTTCACATGTAAGTTCTAATGACTTAGCACAAGCAGAGGATATAAAAGAATGTGATGCACCAGTATCAAATAAAATATGTACCCAAGAATTGTATAGCACTAAATTACCCTCAATTACAGACGGGTCTGCTTCTTCCTCTTGCAAGGCAAAGAATCTTTCGGTTGCCTTCTGGTTGCCACTGGTCTTGGCGTTCTGAGTTCCCCACTCTTCTGGTGCTGCTGCCCAGTCGATCCTGTCTTTTTCGTCCAAGGATTCTGTGCACCTAATGCCTGGGCATTTGCTCCGGAACCTCCTCCTTGGTACCCAGATGGAGGGAGTTGGGGGCATTTGCTCTTTTTGTACCCTAATTGTTGGCAATGAAAGCACTAGATTTGTCCCGTCAACCTTTGTTGATAACCTCCTTTCTGGATCTGTTGTTGCGGTTGCTGTCGTGGTTGTGGTTTGGAGTAGGGCTTCGGGGTCATGTTTCCTTTTTGGTTCCTCTGAGGTCCAATAGACGTCTGACTCCCTCTCGTCTTGTTCCATGCCTTTCTAGCGTCGGTTACTTCTCTTTCAGACTCTAACGCCGTTTCCAACACCTCAGCATATGAGGGGAATCGTTGCAGAATAACTCTTCCCCAGATTGTAAGGTCCAACCCCCACTCAAACATCCTTGCCTTCTCTTCATCATTTGTTGCATATCTAGTTGCGTAACGGACTAACTCTTCAAATTTTGCAGCATACTGAGTCATGGTCATATTTCCTTGTTCCAAGTTTTGGAATTCCTTGACTCGTTCTCGGTGGACCGTATTTGGGAAATATTTATTTAGGAATAGTTCCTTGAACTAGTTCCATGATAGGCTCGCCACGTCGCGAGTATTCTTGATTGACTCCCACAAGTTGTTAGCTTCCTCATCAAGCTCGAATACTGCCAAAGCTATTCTGTCAGCGGCCTCAATTATGCCCATGGTGTCTAGCATTTTCTCTATCTGCCGAAGCGAATTTTCAACTACCTTTGGGTCCAGTGCCTGTGAACTTTGGAGGCCTCTGCTTTCGAAACTCAAAAAAGAGTCGAGTCCTCTCATTTGACAGATTGTTCCTTACTTGCCCTAATTCCTCCAAACTTTGATGTCCTAGATTATTGGGAATGTTAGCCCTTGTGGGAACATGTCTGTGTTGGTTGGGAGGACGAAATCTCTTTGGCGGATTTCTAGTTACTAACACATAACTTGTAACCTTTGTTTATTTATTTTGAGAATCATGCTTTATGCTTGATGTTATATTTGTGATTGTGTATTGGATTGGAAAAAAAGACGGGGTGTGTGTGTGTTTACTGGGAATTCAAAGCTCACGGCGTATCATGCCAGGTGACGAAGAGGAACTTATAGCTGGAGACGAAGAGCCTAAAACCTTCGAAGACTTCCAAAGTCACACTTTCAAAGAAATTTTTTGAGTTTAATATATGTTAGTTAGCATGTTTTCATCATAAAAGAGATGAAAATTTTCCCTTAGTGGATCCCTTTTCCAATAAGTCTTCTTATTTTGGGTATTGTACCTTAGAATCTGTTTTTGCAGCCCACTTTCGAAAATTCTAGCAAAATGTATAAAATTATTCTGGACCTCTATTTAATATCAAAATCTTCCTTAAGAAGTTAGCTTTCAACTAAAATTAGTTTTTGATGGTAAAACAGTGAGTGCTTTGCAAGAAAATCAAATTTTCGTATGATCGACGAATCTAGACAGCGCTGGAGTGTTTTCTAAATAACTTAAAATCTAGAAAAGCTATCCCATTTCCGAAATATGTTCTGGAAATTAGATTAGATTCTCTACAAACCATAGGAAGGCTGATTCCGGTAAAAGTTCTAAAATAGCCCTTCTATTCTAATCCTTATGTGATATCGAATTTGGAAATCCTGATATGCTTAGGTGCTTTATGCTCTTGTGTTCATGAGAATGCTTATTAGGGTATGATCATATCTTGGCATGATGTTGTACATATTACAGTTATGTTCTTATCCTCCATCTTAATGATGCATGCTTATGTGGGTATTATTATCTTGTTAAGATTGGTTTAACCTTGATTTAAAACATTTAACTAAACGGGAAACTTAATTGGGATGGTATTGGGCTTTCGGTCACTTGAGTAAAGATGATAATGTGTGATGTGTGGATTGTAGGATGCGTTCCCTACTTGGAAGTTAAAGTCTTGCGCAAGTGGTTTTCAGAACCCTTGAACGGAACGGTTGTATTTGGACCCTAGGTGGTTTGGTGTGAGGAGGGATTTGGGCAAGGCCCATTATTACCGTCTCTTTTGAGGCCCTGCGGTTGGCGCTACGCGGTATATAACCGTTGGTAGGCATCCGAGGTTAGTTCTGCAACAAAGTAGTAAAAGAGGGGGCATACCGAATAATCCGAGTCCGATTCTTGTGGTTGGGAGGATGAAGTCTCTTTGGGGGATTTCTAGTTTACTAACACCTAACTTGTCACCTTTGTTTATTTATTTTGAGTATCATGCTTTATACTTGATGTTATATTTGTGATTGTGTATTGGACTGGGAAGAAAAAAGACGGGGTATGTGTGTGTTTACTGGGCATTCAAAGTTGACGGCGTATCATGCCAAGTGACAAAGAGGAACTTATAGCTGGAGACGAAGAGCCTGAAACCTTCGAAGACTTTTGGCTATCTTAGTAAAGTTAGAAACTTCCTTTGATGTTTTGTAAGACTCATGTGAAGATTTAAATTTTCTTGGGATGTAATGTAACGAAACAAGCTTTTGAATTAAGGATATTCGTGGTTGTTATTTATTTATATTATATGTATATGTATGAACCTTATCGTTGCTTATGAGACCTTGTCGCCCCGATTCTACACTATTGGTTGTAGTCAAGGAAGAGTCACGAATGAGTCCTGTGGTCAATAACCAAGTAAGATCCCAGTTCGCCGGAGGAGTCAAATTAGCCTCCCTTCTAAGTCCGGTTTTCTTAGGCAGCGTACTACCCTTTTGACAGATCTTAAAAAGTATTGACACAAGATCTCACATGCAACGACAAGGTTCATACATATACGTAGAATTTAAATACATAACAACCACAAATATCCCTAATTCAAAAGCTTGTTCGGTTACATTACATCCCATGAGAATTTAAATCTTCACATGAGAGTTACAAAACATCAAAAGGAAATTTCTAACTTCACTAAGATAGCCAAAAGTCTTCGAAGGTTTCAGGCTCTTCGTCTCCAGCTATAAGTTCCTCTTCGTCACCTGGCATGATACGACGTGAGCTTTGAATGCCCAGTAAACACACACACACCCCGTCTTTTTTTTTTTTTCCAGTCCAATACACAATCACAAATATAACATCAAGTATAAAGCATGATACTCAAAATAAATAAACAAAGGTTACAAGTTAGGTGTTAGTAAACTAGAAAACCAAGTAAGATCCCAGTTCGCCGGAGGACTCAAATTAGCCTCCCTTCTAAGTCCGGCTTTCTTAGGCAGCGCACTACCCTTTTGATAGATCTTAAAAAGTATTGACACAAGGTCTCATAAGCAACGATAAGCTTCATACATATACGTAGAATATAAATACATAACAACCACGAATATCCTTAATTCAAAAGCTTGTTCCGTTACATTACATCCCAAGAAAATTTAAATCTTCACACGAGTCTTACAAAACATCGAAAGGAAATTTCTAAATTTACTAAGATAGCAAAAGTCTTCGAAGGTTTCAGGCTCTTCGTCTCCAACTATAAGTTCCTCTTCGTCACCTGGCATGATACGTCATGAGCTTTGAATGCCCAGTAAACACACACACACCCTGTCTTTTTTTTTTCCCCAGTCCAATACACAATCACAAATATAACATCAAGTACAAAGCATGATATTCAAAATAAATAAACAAAGGTTACAAGTTTGGTGTTAGTAAACTAGAAATCTCCCAAAGAGATTTCGTCCTCCCAACCACGAGAATCGGATTCAGATTATTCAGTATGCCCCCTTTTTTGCTGCTTTGTTGCAGAACTAACCTCGGATGCCTACCAACGGTTATATAACACGTAGTGCCAACTGCAGGGCCTCAAAACAGACAGTAGTAATGGGCCTTGGCCAAATCCCTCCTCCCACCAAACCACCTAGGGTCCGAATACGATCGCTCCGTTCTAGGGTTCCAAAAACCACTTGCGCAAGACTTTAACTTCCAAGTAGGGAACGCATCCCAACAATCTACACATCACACATTATCATTTTTACTCAAGTGACCGAAAACCCAATACCATCCCAATTAGGTTTCCTGTTGAGTTAAATGTTTTAAAACAAGGTTAGACCAATCTTAACAAGATAATAATATCCACATAAGCATGCATCATTAAGATGAAAGAAAATAAGAACATAACCGTAATATGTACAACATCATGCCTAGATATGATCATACACTAATAGGCATTCTCATGAACACAAGAGCATAAAACACCTATGCATAACCGGATTTCCAGATTCAATATCACATAAGGATTAGAGTAGAAGGGCTATTTTAGAATTTTTACTATACTCGGCCTTCCTATGGTTCGTAGAGAATCTAATCTAATTTCCAGAACATATTTCGGAAATGGGATAGCCTTTCTAGATTTTAAGTTATTTAGAAAACACTCCAGTGCTATCCAGATTCGTCAATCATTACGAAAATTTGATTTTCTTGCAAACCGCTCACTGTTTTACCATGAAACTAATTTTAGTTGAAAGCTAACTTCCTAAGGAAGATTTTGACATGAAATAGAGGTCCAGAATAATTTTATACATTTTACTAGAAATTTTTGAAAGTAGACTACAAAAACAGATTCTAAAGTACAATACCCAAAACAAGAAGATTTATGGGAAAAGGGATCTACTAAGGGAAATTTTTCGTCTCTTTTATGATGAAAACATGCTAACTAACATATATTAAACTCAGAAAATTTCTTTGAAAGTGTGCCTTTAGAAAGTTTGAGGAATTGGTATGAAAAAATGGTTTTGTGCTGAGATGAGGGAAAATACAAGAGAGGTAGAATCATGGCTCAACCCTTATCATTTTTAACACAAGTAGCTCATCAATGACACATCTGAAAACAATATTTAGAACCCTTAAGAACATGTATTTGAAAAAGGAAAAAGTAAAAGAAGGTTGTGTTGTGGCTTACTTGCTAAGCTTTGAACAAGATGGCTCTCTTCTCCGATCCTCTTCCTCTGAAGACTTCTCTCTTGTTCTCCTTCATCTCCTCTAGCCGAATGTGTGTGTGAGTGTGATGCTTGTGTTTCCCATGCTAGGGAGCGGTGATATTTATGGGCCAATTTGGTGTAAAATGACATAGAAGCCCACTAATTGGAATTGAATGGACAAGCTAGGATTTACTTGGAGTTCAATGGATTAGAAGTGATTAGGGAGCTTAACCTTGGGATTAGGCAACACCTAGTTAATTCCTAGTTGAATAGTTTTTTTTTTTTTTGGTTTCTAGAAAACCATGATTATAACTCTTGAAAATAGGCTTCTCGCTTCTCATTAGGGTGGCCGGCCATTGGGAAAGGTGATGGCGCCATTTTTTTAAATCAATCTGGGTACTAGGAGCATAATCCTCAATGTATATATTTATATAGATCACAATTAATTGATGGTTCTTATAGTATAAGGTAGGTACATGTACTAGTTTTGGGGAAAAATGAGTAAAGTATGAGGGGAAAAAGGAGTAAAGTATGAGTGGGACGAAGCTTGTGAAAAATCCTTCCAAGAGCTAAAGAAGAGGTTAACTAGTGTGCCAATTTTGACCATCCCGGAACGAGAAGTGGGGTATACTGTGTATTACGATGCGTCTAAAGAAGGGTTAAGGTGCGTGCTCATGCAAAATGGAAAGGTAGTCGCGTATGGATCCAGGCAGCTGAAACCTCATGAGCGTAACTACCCAACACATGACTTGGAGTTAGCGGCCATAGTTTTTTCCCTAAAGCAATGGCGACATTACCTGTATGGGGGACAATTTGATATTTTCACAGATCACAAAAGTTTGAAGTATCTATTTACACAGAAGGACCTCAACTTGAGACAGAGACGATGGATGGAGTATCTTGAGGATTTCCAGTTCACTCTCTCATGTCATCCCGGTAAAGCCAATGTAGTAGCGGATGCTCTCAGTCGCAAGAACAGAGGGATGATGACTAATATCTCCGTCAAAGAATGGGATATGGTTAAGACACTCAATGAATTCAGGATCCAAATAGAATCTCAAGATACAAAAGCGTATCTTGGTGCACAGAAGGTGATGCCTAAGTTGATGACTGAGATCATGGAGGCTCAGAAGCACGATCAAGAGGTAGCCTATATCAAGGGACGTCTGGAATCAGGAGAACCCATGCTCAATTGGGTAATTCACCCCGATGGGAGTTTAGGAGGCCGAGCCCGAATCATCTCCGGTTTCATCCTCAGACGACTCTGCCTCTGCCTCTGTCTCAGACTCATCATCGTCTGGAATCGGTGTCGTAAGCTGCTCCCAACATGAGTGTGCCCCCGCTTTAGTGCGAGGGTGTACTGCGGTCCCTCGCCCTGCTCTCCTTCCTCCTCGGGCAGATGCAGATGGTCCTGCTGGAGCACCCCTTGCAACCAACATCTGGAACGGGGCCTGAAAAAGGACAAATGGTAAATACATCAGTTATGCTACGCAAAGCAGTGTATCAAAACAGAATACAATGTGTGAGTACAGTGTATGAATGATGTGAACAGTATATCAGAACAGAATACAGTGTGTGAGTACAGTGTATGAATGCCATGAGTAGTGTACCAGTACAGAATACAGTGTGTGCGTACAGTGTATGAGTGCTATGAGCAGTATATCAGTACAGAATGCAGTGACTGAGTGGAGTGTATGAATGCTGTAAATAACGCTGTGAAACAGTGTACGGGTTACAATGTATCAATGCCATGAGGGCTATGTATGAAGTGCTGTGCTGATAATGCGATGCATTAGATTATGAAGAGTTTGAGATTGTGGTTGAAAGAGCTTACCGGGATACTGTAAATAGCCAGCAAGTCGAGGCTCCGCTGTAGCATCCCCATCACGGAGGCAGCCAACTCCAAGGACTGGCGCGTATACTCGGCAGAAGCCTGTAAGGGTATTAGAGATATCAGTATTCTGTGGTACATCAAGAGAAATGAAATGACTTTACATGATACAAAATGCAGTAATACATACCGGGGGCAAGCCGTGGAATCCGACTAGCTCGTGATCTGCCGGAGAGGGAGCAATGGGGATCTGGTAGGTCTCCCCACCCTGCCCTCGGTAAGTCATCATCGTAGGTAAAGCTGGCCACTCGCCTCTCTGCTTTCTCCGAGATCCGCTCCTGCCGCAAGCCCGAGCCGCCCTCCGTACTCCTACCCCGACTGCTGGGGCCGCAGGCCTCTCCCTCTCAGCTTTGTGAGGACCGGTCAGAGGTGGCATCAAATAGGCCTGGATATACTCAGTGTAGTCGCCCTCACCTCTAAAGCCCTTCGAGTCCCAACCGATCGTATAATCGGCCATCTCCTATGGAGTGTACACCTTTGTCTACCTCATGGTCGTAGGAGGCAGCTCCGGAACTGTCTGCTCTGGCATGCCTAAGGTCTGCCGCAAGAAGCGCTCGCCCAGGTACCAGGCGCGGCAGACAGGGCCCTCTAGCAAAACTCTGAATCGAGCTGTCTCTCGTGCACCAACATACCGGTCCCGCACTACGTCAGGCAATGGAGCCTAAGGCTGCCAGGTAACCTGCAAATACAATACAGTTTGTTACCTACTGATATTGAAAGAATAATGTAAAGCGAAGCTTAAACGAACTGAAATGTTTAACATACCTCGGCTGCGGTGATGGTATCGAAATAGCGGCGAAAGAACATGAAAGACTCCCGCGGCCTCCGCTCACATCTCACGTCAAAACGATGAGAGAACGGGACACCAAGGGGAATCTCCTCGTTTGGCACTAGGGCAAGCCTCGGGAAGTAGGCATATACCCACAACTACAGGGTATAACAGAGCAGACATCAGTATGCTTATCAGATAAAGCAGAATGCAGAATAAAGCAGAAATCATATAACCATGTATCATGTAGTGTATCGTGCAGGGTATACAGTGTGTGCAGTATACAGTCAATGTAAGGCAGATTGCATGTTTGCAGTTTGTGTAGTATACAGTCAGTGTAAGGCAGATTGCATGTTTGCAGTTTGTGCAGTATACAGTCAGTGTAAGGCAGAAAGCAATATGTGCAGTGTATTGTGCAGAGTGTACAGATAATGTGAAACGGAACTGAAAAGACAAGAAAAGGGAATATGTACCTCCCAAGCTCGCCAGTAGCCTCCGAGCAACTGTCTGCTGAGGCGGGAGCATAAACTCATGTAGCCATAGAGAGTGGCCAAGCCTGCGCCACCCCAGTCATAACGGTGGATCCGTGTCACATCCACCAGCGCGCTCAGCAAGTAGAGGGCGACGGTGTTCGCCCGGTCGGCAAACAGAGTGGTCCCCAGCAAGAACATGATGAAATTGCAGGCGTACTACTCCTCCTTCTCCTGGGTAGTCGGCGCCTGGATCCGAAATGGGCCTCGAACCAAGAGTATCGCACTAACCATGCTTGAGTGAGAGGCGGCTGGGTGCCGAGAAGGTAAAGCTGAGTGGCATCCCACTCGTCCATGTCGATATCAAAGGGGATCGAATCACCCCCCACTCCGATGCCTGTGAGCATGGAGAAGTCGAAGGGAGTCATCGTCATCTCCTCGGTGGCGAAAAGGTGGAAGGAGTCGGTGGTGTCCCACCACTTCTCCGCCAATGCAGCAAGAAACGGCCCACACGCAGTAAGGCGCAAGAGCCCCATGCAGAAAGTCCCAAATTCGGCCCGATCGACGATGCGATGAACCGCATCAGGTAGCTCCATGTACCAACCTCGGGCGGCGACGTTCCCATACCCCCGGAGGGCATGGGAATCTCCCTGTGGTAAAAAAAAATAGTTACAAAGCAGTGTTACAAATACAGTGTTGAATGCACTCAGGTTCAGTGGAAAATGCAGCTTGTGTACACGTGTTCAGATTCAAACAGATATCGAGTACAGGTGTGCTCACAGTGAACTCCAGCATATGATGTATCAGTGTGTTTGAGTGGTTCAGTGAAAGTGCAGTGTGTGTGCGCGTGTTCAGATTCAAACAGATATCAAGTGCAGGTGTGCTCGCAGTAAACTCCAGCATATGATGTATCAGTGTGTTTGAGTGGTTCAGTAAAATGCAGTGTGTGTGCACGTGTTCAAATTCAAACAAATATCGGGTGTAGGTGTGCTCGCGGTGAACTCCAGCATATGATGCGTCAGTGTGTTTGAGTGGTTTAGTAAAAATGCAGTGTGTGTGCACGTGTTCAGATTCAAATAGACATCAAGTGCAGGTGTGCTCGCAGTGAACTCCAGCATATGGTGTATCAGTGTGTTTGAGTGGTTCAGTAAATATGTAGTGTGTGTGTACGTGTTCAGATTCAAACGGAGATCAAGTACGGGTGTCTTCGCAACGAACTACAGTATGCAGTGTACTAGTGTGTCTGAGTTAAGCAGTTAAAGAATAGAATCGACTATTGCAGTTTTGTATTCTACATTGCAGAAAATGAAAGGAAGAAGAGTGTACCTCGGAAGCGCCGAAGGATAGGTGTGACTCTGGTTCGTGCAATAGAAGCTCCGGTGCCACACCCGTCGCATGGCTCCGGAAGTGGCGGATGCAGTCAGGAGGTAACACATGTATCGTCGACCTGTAGGTCGCCGTGTCAAATGGCCGAATGTGAAGAGGCAAGAGCTCAGCCTTGAGGTCCACGTCCATCGCTGGAGGACTCCCGCCTAGTGGTACGTCATTTGCCATCTCAAGAATGGTGTGAAAATGGCCAAAAACGTGAAAACCAAGCACAAATATGAAAAGTCAACCCTAAGGTCAACCCCGAGAGGGTGAAAATGGGAGAAAATGTCGAAGTGCGGAAAAAGGCACGAAGATCAAGGAAAACTTCGGAGAAACAAACCCTAGGTGATGGAAATCAAGAAAACTACACCGAAATCAAGTTTTGTTCGGTTCAAAATGTGCGAAATCGGAAGGATTTCGCGAATCAAACGATGAAAAAGTGTCTAGAACACGAGAAAAACAAGGATCGAGGGTTGGAAAATAACCTAGAGAGAGGGGAGAAGTTTTTGAGCTTGGGCAAGTGAAGAAATAAGGGCTAGAAGCCCTATATTTAAAGACTCGTGGCCAAAGGAGAAAACTGCCCCGATACAGGCATTTTTGGCCAGTCGGCCACATTGTTGGCCGGTCGGTCAAATAGATGGCCGATGGCCTTGTTTTGTGGCCGATGGATAGCCGGTGGTCTTCCCCGGTGGCCGGTGAACCTCCTACACCCTTGTTTGGGTCATTTATGTGGTTTGGGACCTTCTTTACTCAACACGGTGCAAGAGAGTGCATTTCCGAAGCTTGACCGACCTTCGTGTTGACCTCGAGCCGTGTCTTCTGTGCGTGGTACTAGATACGTACGCGGTGTATCCTTTTTGTATCCTTTTGTCTCTTGTGAGATTCGGAAGTTGCTCCACATGTGTTACGTTATAACATTTTGTCGTGAACGCGCATGGGTTATATGTCATTTCACTCGCATTGTTATGCACATATGTTATGCGTTGTCACGCACGCCACACTTGCATTGTCATGCATTTCTCTATCTTGCATTGTCATGCATTTCTCTTATCTTGCATTGTTATGCGTGTTTCATTTGCATTGTCGTGCATCTCTCTACTGCATCATCTAGTATGCCTATTGCATTGTACATAGCATACATTACATGCATTCATTGCATACAGAATATGTATTGCATTGTAGTGCACTTCCACCTGCATTGTCATGCATTCTTCGCTGGCGTCGACATGCATGTTTCGCGTCCACTTGCATTGTCATGCACTCCATTCCATCCATTGCATATAGAATATATTGCATTGTAGGTTGCATGCATTATCCATCTATGGCTTGCGCCTTTCCGTGTTGAGCTTGGTCTGGTATGTGCCCATACTTTTCACGTTGAAGCACGGTTATGATATTATGTGTACACACCTAGTGTTGAGGGTGATGGCGCCATTTCTATGTTAGACGTGGTTTGTTTGTGTCCATGCTTTTCCTGGGCAAGATATGTTTTGGCCGCGTGCTTTGTCCATTTCATTCATCGCATTGTAGTGCTGTATGTTGCATCCAGCATTTATGATCACTATCTTTCCTCAGAAGGTCATTCCTCACTTATATCATGCCAGGCGACGATGTTCCTGGACCTTCGTCCAGGAAGAGGACGAGGACAGACTCTCATGCCTGAGGCCCGTTGACATTGATCTAGACTTCTGCTGTTTTTCTTCTTTTTTCGCTCTTCTTTTTGTTGGTAGATTGAGCACATTGTACTGCCACAGGCAGGTTTTGTTTTCTTCAAAACTATGTACTTGAAAAGATGATGGAATAAAACAAACTTTTTCCTAAAAAAGTGTTGCATCGCATATTTCAAACATCGCATCGCATCATATTACATAACAATGTTATTGAATTGGAAATTGAACATGCATGTATCACCAGGTCAGGTAGACCAACGTAGCAACTTAACTCAATAAGCAACCATAAAACCTTGACAAGTTTACAACTTGATAAGCAAAGAGCAACAACTCGATAAATATAATTGCGACAACTTGGTAATCAAGTGAGCAACAACTCGATTGACAAATGAGCGACAAAATAAGCAACAACTTGATAAGCAAATGAGCAACAACTCGATAAACAAATGAGCAACAACTCGAGAAGCAAATAAACAACAACTCGATAAACAAATGACCAATAACTCGATAAACAAAATTGAAGTAACACAGGTGCGACTTCGCAAAATTAACACCAGAAAGCACTGGCAGTGGAACTAAACACAAGTTCGCAACATGTTCAACACAAAGACTGCTCATTTCGAATACACGGCTCGTAACACAATACTCTGTTTATTTTGAACATACAACCCATTCTGAACATTGCTCATTCTGAACTCACAGTCCATAACACATCGCTTCAGATGGGTCCTGGTCCCACTGTTCTCATATGACCTGGGTTAAACCCTGTGGTTTTATGAAGGAAAAGATCTTGTTTTGTGCAAACGTGGAGAATGGCACAGCACCCTGAGCACAAAACAAACTTATTTTGAAATAAATAATGAGTTTTGACCGAGTATTGAGCCTACGACTAAACACAGCAAAAAAAAGACTCAATTGAAGAACAAAGGGTAACAACCTAAACACGTTGAGTAACACTCGAAAAGACTCAAAACAAGAATCGAGATAAAACAAAAAGACATGACACTCAGACGCGCACAGGGAGCCTGTTTCTCTGGGTATTGTTTCCCACCCATTCTCATTTGTGATTCTCGCATTACTCGGCCCTCAGGCTCTGTTTTTCTGAAGAAGCCCTTTTCTCACTTTTTCTCTCAACGTGCACCTCTCTATTCTTCAATCTCTCATTTTTTCATCCCTCCCCTGAGTGGTCGATGAGTAAATACGAAGTTGTGGGTTCACGCCTAATATTATTAGCCCGCGGCTATTTCCTTCGGTGGTATTTAATCGATGCCCCGAATAAGAGAATGGAGTATCTTGTTCCATCCCAACTCGTACTTCGCACTTTGCTTGATACCTCGTTGCTTGGAGGGTATGAGAGCTTTCAGCCCTTTGTTGTTAACCTCAGTTGTGCCCTTTTCTGGCAGATAGAGTGCCCTTCTTGGCAAGCATGTTGACAACGGGGAAAAGACAAAACACTAGACTAAACCGTGCCCCTAGTTCATCATCTTGACCATTTTTGTTTTGGTTTTATACTAAAACAATTTTGATCAATACGAGAGTTGGATTAACAAACTTGTTCAACTTTTCTGATTCAAACTCATGCAAGTTAGGTTGTGAGCACTAAAAATTTTCCTTTTTGGGTCCAGGAAATGGTCCGGTTTTGGAAAAGTGAAATAATTTTCGAGAAAATTAGTCAACCTCAGTAAAAACTCTCAAAAACTATTTTCGCAAAATGGTCACTGCTCAACCAACACGGAACTTACTCTTGAGATACACAACCTCAGATCCATAACAATGGAAAATTGCCTCTTACTTGAACGGCACTGCATGACAATGGAAAGTTGCCCCTTGTTTAAATGACAACTCATGGCAACAGAAAGTTGCCCCTTGTCTGGATGGTGCCGCAACAAACTGTAATCAGTCCTCAGAGTGACGATCACAACCGAAACTCTGGGATAGAGAGAAGGCGAGGATGATCAGAACCATTACATGGACATAGTCGATTTTGGAAGTGTTTATGGCTGGACTTTAGGATGAAGTTGCCTACATATCCCAAACATGGGAATCAAGCCTCACGTAGTTTAGGGTGGGTACACTCAAGTATTAACCTCTCCTTTTGCGCTCTGACTTTTGCCAAGGCCGCCCTTTCTGGGTTTTCAACCTTGCGAGCTCTGTTTTTCTTTTCTTTTCAATTTTTTTTTCATTTCTTTTCTCATTTTTTCTTTTTTCACATTTTCTTTTCATTTCTTCATTTTTTTTTGTTCTTTTTGCTTTTCTTTTCATTTTTTCTTCTTTTTCTTGCTCTAACTTTTGCCTGGGTCGCCCTTCCAGGTTTTCGGCCCAGCGAGCCTCTCAAGGGTAAAAGTGTAGCTTTGTCCATGTCAAATGGTTTTGAAATCCTGAAGTCATCTAAATCCAAGAGAATGACTGATGTTCACTGATGATATTGGAGTCCATCCAATGGGGGCTGAATTTTCCCCTAGTGTTGTGGATAGGAACTCGGTTGTTCTTCAACAAAACTTTCTTCTTTCCTCCCCTATGGGATTTGGCTTTCTTGCCAATGTTTGACTCTTCGAGCGCATCTACCATTTTTTCCCCTAGTTCCATGGGTGCTCCTGATCTAGCTTCATAAGCTTCTTGATCTAACTATATCTGATCTTCTCGATCTAACTTTCTTGCCTCTTGTTCGAGGGCTGCTTCGGATCTAGCCACACTGGCCTCCTTTGATGGTTGACCGTTGAACATTCTGAATTAAGGTCCAACGTTTGAAAGCAAGGGGTCGAGTCTCGAGGCTGAGAGCGATCCTAAGCTGCACAATCTCAAGAGCGATTCCACACAGGTCTTCGTAGGACCACGCAAAACATTTTTTGAAAACTTTTAAGAAAGCGACGAATCGCTCGCACTGAAGACAAGGTAGAACCAATCTAGATCAAGCTAGGATCCTTCTCAGTACTCACATTAACAAACATGATTTCATTCATTAAGGGCTTAGCATGCCTCTCTTTCTCCCAATTGATTAAATTTTGCAAAACCCGAGGAATTCCTCCATTTTCGTTTTCATCACAGTGTTTGAAAAGTTTTGAAAAACTTAGGTCAATGCAATGACTTCGAGGCATAGGAAAGTAGGCAAAAAGTACTGCCGTTTCATTCTAAACTTGCTGGCACAACAGGCTCAAAGTAGCAATAGGCACAAAAACATGATAGCCACAGCTATTTCATTCAGATTCCCTGGTTGCCACTGGTACCACAGCAGAGACAGACTCAAAAGAAAAGGAAAAGACAAACACAGACAAGACAATGGTGTCCGAGGTAATAACCCCAGGACCACCCAACTCCTATACAACAGGACTGACTCGATACAACAAGACAGACCTTTAAGTAAAAAAGACTGACTCAAAACAAAGAGATAGACTCAAAACAAAACCATAGAACTAACTCAATACCCGAGTCAAAGAGTACAAAAGTCAGCATTCGCAAAATACTCAAAACAGTGTGTGCCAAATGCCATATCTGAAATAAACCGAATGCCGTCCGCTGGTGGTTCAACCCCTGATCACATACTTATATTATCTTCGAAGTCCAGAAACTCAGTGGTGACAGACTTTGCTAAGCTGGGTGGGAGGATGACCTCATTATTGATCAAGTCTTGCACTTCGTGGAAAAGACGAAAGCAACTGTCGGTGGTGTGACCAACCGGTTAATGGTACGCGCAGTACTGGGCAGCATCATAACCCGGTGGAAGATGAGCAGGGAGAGGCCGAGGCTCAAGAGGTTTAAGATGTCCCTTTTCAGCAAGGATTTGAAGCGCCATAGATAAAGGCATGTAGAGGGCATGAAACACCCCACACCCTCGGGGCAGGTACTTCGAAGTCTGTGGATTTTTACTGGACGCACTAGCAAAAGGATCAGCATGTGCTACCTTGGCTCTTTGATCTTTTCTAGTTACAGGGTTAGGATTGGGAGGGACGGTCTTGGTGCGACGGTCCTTATCACGATTTTCCCCTTGGCTTGTACTGCCCTCAGTCTGAGTAGGGAAAATTTCATCCACTGTTTTAGCCACAACCACGAGTACTTGCTGCTTATTCATCCCTTCGACTTTCAGAGCCTCAACAGATTGCCGAAGTTGTTCATAGGGATTAGTGTCGACCTTCATCTTATTCTTTCCACTAGCCTCAACTTAGTGGACGATTTGGGTTGCCTGATCAGAGTGGGGCCTTGTTGTTGTCGACATATCATTGTCGGAGCTCAAGACAGCTTCAGGTTGGCTAAGCTCAATTACAATTTGCCCCAGTAGCGGGGGGCTCCTGCGGTATAAAATTCCCGGCATATGATGTGGTTGGTGGCGAAGCCGACATTCCATAGGCGAGATCAGCCACAGACCTCTGGAGGTCGCCAATCATTCCCATCAACTCAAACGTGGTGGGTTCACGAGCTTGAAACAACTGCGGTGTCCAGATCGGGTGCGCGACAGGCGACCTAGGCGGATGTGGTACTTCAACGTTAGTCTCATCCTGTAAGATGATTCCTTGGTCCAATGCGACTGCCACAACCACAATTTTCTCTGAATTTTGCGTCATCATAAGTCTGCTGAACTGAACGAAGTTGATGCAACCGGTGACTGATGGATCAAATGTCTGCCTCGCCTCAGCGGAGGAGAATACCAAATCTCTGGACCCAAATCTCTGAACTGAAAGAGAAAACAAGCAGCATTTTAGCCCAACTTTATCAGAACAGACACAGGCATAGCTGAACAGCTGTACTCTACTACTGATCACTGCTCCACAAAGTCACTGTCTCGAAAATTGAATCTGATAGCCACAGATGTAACTGATTCCCTAAACACTGATACTGATGCCCGTAGGCTTGATACTCAAATTTGTGAACTGATACATGCATTCCCCTATAGAGGCCAATTCTAAAGCACATAATAAACAAGTGAGAACCAAAACACCCCTATATTGGGGTAGGGTTTCCCTGTCCTATTTTGTCAGGAGCTAGGGTTTTACTATGCACACAGTGGTTTCAAACAACCTACAATCGGGTGAGCAACCTGTCCTAGCTTGGAATGGTCACTATGGATTCCGAATATGCACTAGGTCGAATGGTCAAAAAGGGTGCCCCGGCAACAGCCGGGGTTTGTGTTCCCATCGTGGCAGAGCCCGTAACCGGTAAGCTTTATGGCACGCTTAACAAAGTAAGCCTCCGACAAACCATTCAAGAATAGCAGACGGCAAACACGGTGTCCTAAGCGCACTAATGCACATGCAATGCAAAGAAACACATAAGTGTAGTAAAAACAAGATATCATGAGTTCGAGTCAAGTTCTCTAACTCCCCAGCAGAGTTGCCAGAAACTGTAGACGCCCCGAACGTCCCGGGAGGAGATCCCCCGTTTTGTTCGTTATGGGCTCACTACAATTCAGGACTCAAATGTCACGGTTCTTAATCTGATCTTGCAATGTGCAATGCAAGATTGATAAATCACCAAAGAGTCCAAATCCGACAAATCGTTTTGGAAAACAGATTTTTAAGAAAGAAGTGCCAAACATGGACTGCTTTGCCAGATACAGAGTCGCCACCTAAATATTTTATTTTGGGGAATTTAGGAAACCCTGACTCGTTGCCTAAGGCCACATGTCCGTCATCACCAATGTTGCCTCGGCTCGGGAACTTGGGTACGATTGGGGAAGGTCAGCTATGAGCACCCCGCTCGCCCGATCAAAGATCGGCCACTACTAAACATGATATCTTGTTCTTTTGAAAACATATGCGTTCTTATTCCGATTACTAGCTAGAATTTACTATGTGATGCACACATCACACAAGTATAGACTAGATCGCCTAATTTGGAACAAAGCATCGCATATCCGTTTGTTTGGAAAATGGTTTGAGGTTTGCTACTCGCAAGTACACGGATTTCAATGAATTATCCCAATTCAAGCAATCCAACCTTCACCCACGGGCATTCAGGCAATTAATCACATAAGCAGTTAGCCTCATGCCAAGCATGCTTTCATGTTAACACTCACATACATGCAAGATGCTAAAGCATAAACACTCACAGTGTACTCCAAGCCAAAACAAAAACTAGTTAGTGTAACAGCGCCCGCGTGGGCCTCGTGCTACAGTTCGGACTCGATTTGTGTCACGGTTCTTAATCTGAACCAAAGAGTCCAAATCTGGCAAATCGTTTTGAGAAACAGATTTTTGAAAAAGTAGTGCCAAACATAGACTGCTTTGCCAGATACAGAGTCGCCACCTAAATATTTTTTTTTATGGGAGAATTTAGGAAACCCTGACTCGGTGCCGAAGGCCACATGTCCGTCATCACCGGAGTTGTCTCGGCTCGGGAGCTTGGGTACGATCGGGGAAGGTCAGCTATGAGCACCCCCTTTCGCCCGGTCCGAAGACCGGCCTCTACTAACCGTGATATCCGTTTTTGAAAACTTTACGTGTTCTTATACCAATTATTAGCCTAGAATTACTATGTTATGCGCACAGCAAACAAGTATAGACTAGATTGCCTAATTTGGAAATAAACATTGCATATCCGTTTGGTTTGAAAATGCTTTGGAATTTGTTACTCGCAAGTAGGCTAAAATACGGATTTCAATGAGTTTTTCCAACTCAAACAACCCAACCTTCACCCACAGGCATTCAAGCAGTTATAACACATAAGCAGCTACCCACATGTTAAGCATGCTGTCATGGTAACATTCACACGCGTGCGATATGCTAAAGCGGAAATACTTACATAGTACTCCGTGCCAAAACAAAGAACTTGTTAGCAAACATGCATGATCCAAGTCCATGTGAAGTGCCTAATGCATCGCATACAAAATGTTGCTAGAATAGGCTCGGCTATCTTAAATATGTCATGTGAAAATGCACAATTAACATATATTCAATTTTTGAATTGAAGTACTGATGCAGTTAGCGTGATGTACCGAGCCTAATGCATGCAATACAAATGCATGGATGCACACATGCATAGCATAAGGTATGCTAAAATAAATGTGACCTAATACTAACCATCAAAGCAGGTAAGTAAAAGGGAAGAAAGAAGTGGGGATTGGAAGACATTCACACACCCACACACACTTATTACAGATTCGCCCTCGCTCGGAGGGACCAAATAAATATTACAAATTAATTAACTATGCAAGCTAATTAATATTACAAATTAACTAATTAACAAATTAACTAATTAATTAAAGCAGAAGAACGCCTCGGGAAGCGTGCCACCATGCGCAAGCTGCCTCTGTTTTCCTTCCTTTCCTCCTCTGGAGGCTGTCAAAGCCTCAGGACTGCATCCTTGGACAGAGGGGATCATCACCGGCTAAATGAAACTTCCACCGGCAGTGTAGTATGTCCATCGGCACAAAATAGGGTCTGTCGGCAGAGAAAATTGTGCCGGTCGGCACATTAAACTGCCGGTCGGCAGAGTATTCCTGCAGAACCTGCAACTCACAGCAACAGAGGGCAAACAAGGCATGACAGCACAATTCAAGGCATGTATGCACCAAACATGTCTCTTATCATTGTAATGACTCAAAGGGACATGTGCCTCGGTTCTCGGACCACCAATCACGCATCTCCATGCATGATGGCCCAAAGAACCAAGTATGCAACTTTGGTTTCAAATGCAATGCACACCAATCAAACAAATTAGGCCCAATTCCTATCACCAATTCAAGGAACAAGGCATGCATGCAAGATGCAATGCAACCCAGGCATACAAGCTAAGGATGCAACATGGCATGGCAAAACACTTATGCAAGCATACAAGCATGCATATGGCAATACAAATGAGTGCAAAGATGGACTTAAACATGAATTAGGCAGCTCTAGTTAGGCCCAAAACAGTAGCCAAAAGTGCTAAAGAGTGAGAGCTAAATGGCATGCACACACACATGCTCATAAGGACCAACGCTTAAGCATGAATCAAACAACATTCAAGCACACTTGAAAGAAGGAAACATGGACAAATTAGCATGCAACATGAGCCTTAAAATCATGTTATAAAATGATGCCAAATCAAATTATAAATCAAGTCAAGCATGCAACAAAAAGTCCAAGTGTTCAAGGCAAATCAATAATGCATTGAACTACACTTATCATGACCAAACATGGCATGCATTAACCAACTAAAAAAATAGATTTTTAGCATGTTAAAACAAAGCCAAAGGACTCCTTAGATGGCATCTAAGTGGCCCAAATTCAAAGGCATGCAAAGGCACCAAAACATGGAACATTGCAAAACATGCTTTCAAAGCATTAAAGAGGCATGCGAGGCAATCAAACAAGCATGGAAATGGGACTGAAATGACATGTAGAATGATCCCAAATCACCAAAACAATGCAAAGATGGCATGCTACACATGCACATATTCAAGGCCAACAAGCCCAAATACAAAGGAGCTATATAATGCATGCAAAGATCAACCCAAACGACTATGGACAGAGCTAAAGCATGGCAAAATAAGCACATAAACTTCACAAATGCAAGCCTAAAACATGCTCCAACAAGGGCTAACAACCTAGAACATGTTAAGGCACAAATAAGGCATTACATGGCAACTATGCTAAACATGCATAAGGTTCCAAAACCAACTTGAAATCATGTTATATCATGGATATATAAGCATGAAAAACATACCAAACATGCTCAACACACACTCAAGCATAGGCTTCTTTAAGAGGCCAAAATGTGCCCTTTTCAAGGACAACAAGGAGAGGGGGTGGCCCTCTCCTTCTTGGGACTTCAAAGCATCATCTTCACCACTGAAATCCCTCAAGATTTCAGTGGTGAAGAGACCTCAACACCAAAATCCCGGAGCTAGCACAAAATGGCTCAAAATGAGGCCTTTTGAGGCCTAAGGGTGGTCAACAACCCTCAAACAACAAAACACTCTTAATAAACAATAAAGAGGGTTTAAAAATAGAACTTTTTTATGTTATACAATAATCACAAAAACAGCTCTAAGATAGATGAAAAAAACAATGCAAAAAAGGGGGGAAAAGGGACTAGTTTCTCACCCTTGTAGCCTTCTTCAACAAAGATGCTCCAATGGCCTCCTTGAGCTTGAATCCAAGACAAAAACTTCAAAAATGTCTAAGGCTCTCTCTCTTTTCCTTAGAGAGAGTTCCTCTCTATATGCCTCTTGTAAAGCTTATCAAACAAGCTTTGCAAGAGGGAGATCCCTCCATACACGTGTATGGAGGGGAGCAAAAGTTATACAGCTGTCCAAAAATATCTGCAAAAGCAGATGAACAACAATCGGCCGGCAAAAAATGCCATCTTGGCCAAACAAAGTGCCGACCGGCACAAAAAAGTGCTGACCGGCAACAAATAGTGCCGACCGGCAGACTATTTTGCCGGTGGCAGCAAAAACCAGCCGGTGGCATCTAGCCACTGCCGGTGATGGGTGGGGATGGTCTACAAGCCCCAACCTGCCTCTCAAAGGCAAGATGCAAGTGTTTGGTGCAAAACCAGACACTAAACGGTCGAGTTCGGGGATCCTGAGGCGGGGCGCACGAGCCGAGGCCTCCGGGAACTCCAAACAAACACAAACATGGATAATCACCGAGTGTTCAAACGGTGACGTCCAAGTCTTGAGGACGGTCAAAAATGGGGTGTCTACAGTTGCCCCTCTTTGACAGAACTCGGAAGTCATAACAATGACGGGAGTGAATGTCAAAGCCCAGAGACGACCCATTTTTGACAAGGCCGAAGACTCAGACAATCATGCAATACAAATAAGATATGCGCCCGGAGGCAGGGGCAAAATGCAAGACAATGCACGGAGCCGAGCATAACTTATGATCATGCAAAGAAAGCTGTAACGAAGCAAACATGCAACAGTTTTAAGCTAGCATACCAAACTACACTACAATGCAGAAAGGATGTAAGAGAATTATGGAATTCTCGATACGTCTCACTCGGAGGATACAATACCTGTCCGGTTCGTCTGGTCGCACCAGCTTCAAATGAACCGTACATACAATATCGTGCCTGAAAAGAAAACAAACTTAACAGGTACAATATCGCTAGCAACATGCATGACAATGCAAAATGGATGCAAAACGAAATGCAATATATACAAAACAATGTATAAACAATGCAAATAAACATGCAATGTAATTGAAACAATGCAAGCTACATGCAAAGCAATTGAATCGTGATCCAATCACGAGCGGTTCGAAACCATATCTATGTCAAATAGATTAATGGAGGTAACAAGTCTGTCTACCATAGAACGGTCAACTGAACTATGAGTATTGTAGACAGACGCAAGAACAAGCATTGGGTGGAATTGACATAAGTGGGGAAACAACCCGCTGGAGGAAGGACTACGATCCTAATGCCGGATGCAAAAATTACACTACAATGTAATGGATAGATATGGCACGCAGGCCAAACCAAATCTTGCCTAGGAAAGGCATGCATACATACAAGCCATGTGTAACACAGAAAAGGTGCCGCAACCCTCAACCAACATATCAACGTGGAATCGGCGCGATACACATACAGAACTGTGTTCTAACATGAAAAGTAAGGGCACATACCAGACCAAGCTCAACATGGAAAGGCGCAAGCCAAAGGCGGAAGGTGATGCAATGAATGCATGCAATCTACAATGCAATATTTACAAATATGCAATGGAATGGATACAATGGATATGGCATGCAAGCCAAACCAAATCTTGCCTAGGAAAGGCATGCACACGTACGAGCCATGTGTAACACAGAAAAGGTGCCGCAACCCTCAACCAACATATCAACGTGGAATCGGCGCGATACACAAGAACTGTGTTTTAACATGAAATGCAAGGACACATACCAGACCAAGCTCAACCTGGAAAGGCGCAAGCCATAGGCGGAAGGCGATGCAGTGAATGCATGCAAACTACAATGCAATATCTGCAAATATGCAATGGAATGGGTATTTACAACATGCAGTGACAATGCAGTGCAATGCGACCTACTGGGGAAAATGCAATGGATGCATGCAAGCTACAATGGAAATGCATGACAATGCACTATGATGCAATGACTATGATTGCAACTTTCCCTATCTTACCAACAGGGTGATATACTAGGTTGGTTCAGTATCCAGAACTGAGGCGTAGACATGCCGCCTCAACCTATGGGGCTTCCATACAGATTTCAAGCCGAGGGTAAACCTCTGGGTATTTAAACCAGACTTTAGTCTCGGAACTCCCGAACCTTTGCGTTCTAGGCATAAGCCGTTCGAACTCTAGTTTCCACCGTCCCAGTTGGTCTTCTAGGAACTCATCGCAAGAACAGACAGGTGGCTTTACCAGACCACCGAAAAGTCGTTCGGGCACGACAAACACCGAAGGAATTGCACCTTCAGAGGATTTAAGGTCTCCTAGACCGGAATGCAAAATGTATGCATGACAATGCATGTTTTTGGTTTTTTTTTTGAAATGCAAATGATGCAAGTGAAATGCATGTTGCATGGAATGCGCGACAACACGCGGCTCAAGAGGTGCACGGCAATGCGAACACTAAAGGTCTTACACCTTCCAAGGATTTAAGGTCTCCTAGACCGTACGTGTTTAAGGTCTCGCCAGACCATGCGTGTTTAAGGTCTCGCCAGACCGGCGGTATTGCACGACGGTATGATGCGCAAAACAACGCAAGGCGTTAGGCAACGCAAGTGCACAGGACAGTGCGATGGAATGCATGCAAAATGCAATGAGATGCGCAAAACAGCGCGAAATTGAAATGCACAAAACAGTGCAATGCGCAGAACAGCGCAAGGTTTGAAATGCACAAAACAGTGCGATGCGCAGAACAGCGCGAGGTTTGAAATGCACAAAACAGTGCAATGCACAGAACAGCGCGAGATTTGAAATGCACAAAACAGTGCGATGCGCAAAACAGCGCGGACAATACAATGCACAAAACAGTGCGATGCGCAAAACAGCGCGAGCAATATACAATGCACTAACAAGTGCAAGTAAGGTGCGCAAGATAGCGCGAACAAATGCAATGCACTAACAAGTGCAATGCGCAAAATAGCGCGAAGGAAATGTAATGCACTAACAAGTGCGATGCGCAAAATAGCGCGAAGGAAATGTAATGCACAAAACAGTGCGATGCCAAGTGTGACGTGCATGCCACACGGAGTGTAAATGGGCTTAAATGCGCAACAACGCACGTATTCCGGAATGCATGACAATGCATGGAATGGAAATGCAATGATGATGCATGAGAAACGTGCACGACAATGCAAAGGGGTGCGTGTTGCAACGCATGTAACACGTGCATAACAATGCAAATGTGTGGCGCGTGATAGCGCGATGTAATGCACCGAAGTAGTGTGATGAGTTCGTGCAACACACATGGGGCAACTTTTGAATTCAAAAAGGATACAAAAAGGATACACCTTGTACGAATTCGAGTGCCACGCACTGGAGACACGGCCCGCGGTCAGAACGGAGGCCGGTTGAGCGTCGGAGATGCACTTTCTTGCACTTTCTTGAGCTATGAAGACCACAAACTTCTCAAATGGCCTAAACAAGGCTGTGGGAACCCCACCGGCAGTAAGGGGAGGCCACCGGCTGGCCATCGCCACAAAAACAATTCCATCGGCACAAAAAAGTGCCGGCCGGCACAAAACATTGCCGACCGGCAAACAGTTGCTGAATCGGGGCAGTTCTGTCTTTTCACCTCGAGTGTTATAAAATAGGGCTTCATGCCCTATTTCCTCATTTCCTACCGCCGAAAAACCTTGCTCTCTCTCTCTAGAGTGCTTCTCTCTCATTTTTCGCCCGTTTCTTCGCGTTCTACGCTCGTTTCGTCGTCGGATTCGCGATCCTCTTCGCGTTTCGGACATTTTCCACCGATCACATTCTCGTTTCGGTGCCTCGTTCGGCGTTCTCGCCTTTTCGGGGTTCGTTCCCCTTACTTTCCTCTTCATTTCTGTGCCTTTTCACATTCCGGCCTTCCCGGCCATTTCCGACCCTCTCAGGAGTTGACTTTTCGGTTGACTCTTCGCATCCCGGCTCGGTTTTCCCTTTTCCGGCCATTTTCACACCATTCTCTACATGGCGGACGACATTCCACGTGGCGGGACTCCCCCGGACCACGAGATGGATCCCGGGGTCGAGCTCTTACCACTGAGCGAGCGCCCGTTCGACCCGGCGACCTACCGGCCGGCGATTCACGTTCTGCCCCCAGACGGCCTGCGTCAGTTCCGGAGTTTCGAGAGGTACGCGGCCCCTGAGCTACTGCTGCGTGAGCCTACCTCCCACCTTTCATTCGGCACTCCCGAGGTAACTCTTCATCTTCTGCTTTACTTTCTGCAATGTAGGATACAAAACTGCCATAGTTAGCTGTATTCTTTAATTGCTGAAACCTGATATGCCGTAGACCGTAGTTGACTGTAAACATACATGCAACTGATATCTGCTTGAGACTGACACATGCACACACACTGCACTAGCCCTGAATTACTCAAACACACGGCACACACTGCATTCTACTGCACATACACTGGTACCCAGTATTTGTCTGAATCTGTCAAATTTGCACACATGCTACATCTGTTCTGGAACACCCAAACACGCTGACACAGCACACGTATTTTCTGTAAGCACACCGGCACCCGGTATCTGCCTGAATCTGTCAAATTTGCATACATGCCATATCTGTCTTTTCACAACTGCATTTTGAATGTTGTCTTGCAATTGTCATTTTCTGTTTGCAGGAGGGTTCCCATACCATTCGCGGGTATGGGAATACTGGTGCACGGGAGTGGTATGACGAGCTCCCTGATGCGGTCCAGCGCATCGTGGACCGGGCGGGCTTCGGCACCTTCTGCCGAGGGCTCTCTAGGTTGTCCACCTGCAGACCTCTTCTTGCCGCTCTGGCGGAGAGGTGGTGGGACACCACCGATTCTTTCCACTTTTCTGCCGCAGGGGATATGACGATGACCCCTTATGACTTCTCGATGCTCACAGGCATCGGGGTAGGGGGGGATCCGATCCCTTTCGACACCGACATGGATGAGTGGACCGCCGCTCAGGTCCATCTACTGGGGGAGGCCCCACCGCTAGCTCGTCCAGGCTTCGTCCGATATTCCTGGTTCGAGGCACAGTTCAGGGTCCAGCCCGTATTGGGGGAGGAGGTGCAGATGACTCCGGAGGATGAGGAGAGGTGTGCGCGCGGCTTCCTCATGTTCCTGTTCGGGACTACTATCTTCGCCGACCGGGCGAACACCGTGCCTCTCTGCCTTCTCAGTGCACTGGTGGACGTCCGAGACATCTTGCACTACGACTGGGGCGGCGCTGCCCTAGCCACCCTGTACGGCTATATGAGCTCGGCTTCTCGCGGCAGCGGCCAGCTGCTCGGAGGTTACTGGCGGGCTTGGGAGGTACATTTCTTCTCCACTTTTCATTTCTGTCTCGTACTTTCTGTACTCTGTACACTGCACACACTGTGGTCTGCTCTACACTTACTGTATACTGTACACACGGCACACACATACATTCTGTTTTACACTGACTGTACACTGCTCACACTGTACACTGCAAACAATACACTGCACAACATACGGCTCTGCCATTTCTGCTTCATTCTGTATATCCTGCTTTATCTGATGGTCATACTGACATCTGTTTTGCAGTTGTGGGTTTACGCCTACTTCCCTAGGCTTGCACCTGTGCCAGTTGCGGAGCCTCCTCCGGCTGTTCCTTTCTCGAGTCGCTTTGACGGGGGATGCACCCGGCGACCACGGGAGACGTTCGGCTTCTTCCGCAGATATTTCGACACCATCACCCCGGCCGAGGTATGTTTTACTTTCAGTTCGTTTAGCTTCGCTTTCCCACTGCATATTTCAATAACAGTAGATAACAAACTGTCTGTTACTTTCAGATCACATGGCGGCCATGGGCTTCCTTGCCGTCGGCGATGCGGGGTCGGTTCCCTGGTGCTGAGGAGACCTCGCGTTTCCGGATCTTGTTAGAGGGCCCGGTCTGTCGGGCTTGGTACCTGGGGGAGCGCTTTCTACGCCAGACCCGCGGTTTACCTGAGCAGATAGTCCCGGCTCACCCTCCTGCAGAGATGAGGGAGACCGAGGGGCTGACCACTGAGCAGCTGGATGATTATTCCATCGGCTGGGAGGAGGCTGGCTTCCGAGGCACCGGCGACTATCAGGAGTACGTGCGGACGTACCTGATGCGACCTTTGAGCGGCCGTCGAGCAGAGGGGGCCAGGCTTGTGGCATCGGCGGCTGGGGCCGGAGCGGGAGCAGGGGCTGGATCTTCGAGGAGGGCCTGGGTCCGTGGCAGGGGCGGAGTGCGGGGTGGACGAGGAGCTGGGTGGCCTGCCCTACCCACTGTGCTGACTTTCCAGGGGCAGGGTGGGGCGACCTATCAGATCCCCTTCGCCCCTCCACCGGCTGGGCATGAGTTCATTGACATCCCCGACCTTCCGCCGGTATGTATCACTGCACTTCGTACAGTCATTTCATTTCAGTTTACTTGATATTCCACAGAATACTAATGCATCTGATACCTTTGCAGGCTTCTTCTGAGTACACCCGTCAGTCGTTGGCGATGAATGCCTCGATGATGGGGATGCTCCAGCGGACATTTGACCTTCTGTCTGTCTACAGCATACCGGTATGTCCTTCTGACACTGGCCTCAAACCATTCATACTCTGCTTTACATAATCTGACGCACGGCACAACACCTGATACACTGATCTCACAGTATCTGAACACTGCATACACTGCATTCTGCACTAAACTCTGTACTGACAAACTGCTCACGGCATTCATACACTGTACTCGACGTTGCATTCTGCACTGATAAACTGTCTACAGTATACTGATGCATTTCACTTTTGTGTACTTTTTCAGCCTCCTTTCCAGATTCCTATGGCAGGAGGTGCTCCAGCTAGACCTTCTGTCCCTGCTCGGGGGAGAGATGAGGAGGGCAGGATATTTCCCCGCACTAGGGGAGGGCGGACTCACGTCGGGAGTAGCTCGCGAGCTCCAGTCCCGGACGACGATGACGACGAGGAGTCAGAGGCGGAGGTAGGGTCATCGGAGGAGGAGACCGGAGACGGTTCTAGCTCGGGCTCTGATGACGACGCTGTTGATGCTCCTGGACCTTCGTCCAGGAAGAGGACCAGGACGGACTGACAGCCCTTGGAGTCGCTGGACACAGATGCAGATTTTTGCTATCTTTTCTTTCTTTCTTTGTACTTTTCTTTTTGTTGGTAGATAGATTACCATGTACTGCCGCAGGCAGATTTTGTTTCCAAAACTTGTACATTTGAAAAGATAATGAAATGAAACGGACTTTTTATATGGAAAAGTGTTTACATTTACACATTTCATGCATTGCATCGCATCTCATCATGTTACACATCAATGTAAATGGAACTGATTGGTTGTCTGAAAATTGAACACTTGCACTGTAATAATCAGATAACTTAAACAGCCAACAGCAAAACAACCCAAGCAACCCACTGCCAGATTCTTGACACACGGCCCTTACTCTGTTAGGGATTAATCTGCATACAGCCCATAACACAGCATTCGGTTCATTCTGCACACAGCAAATTCTCAAACAAACAGCCCAGTCTAACAGGACGGACCTCAAAGATGGAACCGGTTGGAGTCGAACACGCGTTCAAATGTAGAGAATGGCACAGCATCCTGAGCATAAATGATTTTAGAAATCAAATGAGGGTTTTTCAAACCGGGATATCGAGCCTACCACTGAACACAGCGGGGAGGACTCAAACAAAGAGGTACACGACCTAAACACAACGAGACACGCTCGAGAGAGACTCAAAACAAAAGACGAGACCGTCAAATGAAAGAGACACGACACACAAACGCGTCAACGAAGATGGGGGACCTCGGACCACGAGGAGCCAGTTCAATCTGGGTATTGTTTCCCACCCTTTCTCATTTGTGATCCTCACATCATTCAACTCTCAAGCTCGGATTTTCTCTCAAAACCCTTTTCCTCACTTTTCTCTCAATTTACACCTCTCTATTCTTCATTCTCTCATTTTTCATCCCTCCCCGGGGTGATTGATGGATAAATAGGAAGTTGCGGGTTCATGCTCAACATCGTTAGCTCACAGCTATTCTTCCGGCAGGCAGAGTGCTTTTCTGGCAAGTACGTCGATGACGGGGGAGAGACAGAACGCCTGGCTCAACTGTGCCCCTAGTTCATCATTTTAACCATTTTTTCGTTTTTGCCTTCTACTAAAACGGTTTTGATCAAAACGAGAGTTGGATTAACGTACTTGTTCGATTTTTGATTTGAAAAGCATGCAAGTCAGGCAGCAAGCACTGAAAATTTTCCTTTTTGGGGTCCAAGACAATGGTCCAGTTTTGGAAAATGAAATAGTTTTCGAGAAAATAGTCAACCTCAGTAAAAATTTTCAAAAACTATTTTTCAAACAGTCAATGCTCAACGAGCATGAAACTTACCCTTCGAGACGCGCAACCTCGGATCGGAGGCAATGGAAAATTGCCCCTGGTTTGAAGGAGGTGAGGAGGCAATGGAAAGTTGCCCCTAGTTGAATGGCGTCTCACGACGGCTTGTGGCAACGGAAAGTTGCCCCTTGTTTGGGTGGTGCCGCAGCAATTTGCAGACAGTCTTCATTAGCGGTGGTCGAGTTCTCGGACACAGAGATGACGAAGACGGCCATAACACATATATGGACACAGTCGCCTTTGAAGGGTGTTGGCCACTGGACTTTGGAACGAAATTGAAACCATTGCATCGACTGAGACGCTTATGAAAGCGTTGGGGGCTGGACTTCATGATGAAGTTGCCTACGTATCCCAAACATGGGAATCAAGCCTTACGTAGTTCCGGTTAAGGTCCACTCGGGTATTTTAACCTTCACTTTGTTTGGGCTCTCATTTTTGCCAAGGCGCCCAATGCGGGTTTTCGACCTTGCGAGCTTCTTTTCATTTTCTATTTCTTCTTTCTTTTCTTTTTTCTTTGCATTTTTTATTTTGTATTTTTCTCTTGCTCTAACTTTTGCCTGGGTCGCCCTTCCGGGTTTTCGGCCAAGCGAGCCTCTCAAAGGGTAAAAGTGTAGCAAGTCCATGCCAAATGGTTTCTTGAAATTGAAGCCTCTCTGTGTCTAGGAGAACGGCTGTTGCACCGATTTGCGGAGAATTCATCAGGGTTACTCTACGAGCTTCTCCCGGTGAGATCTACTCCTTCTGATTCGACTTTGATGCTTCTTGATCGAAGGCTACCTGAAAACTGGCCACACGGGCCTTTCATGGCGTTTTTCCGTTGAACTTTCTGAACATTCTGAACGGGTTCAAACTCGGAAAACAAATAGGTTGAATCTTGAGACTGAGAGCGATCCTAGGCTGCGCAAACTCAAGAGTGATTCCACACAGGTCTTCGCAGGGCCGCGTAAAACATTTGCTTTTGAAAGTTTTTAAGAAGGCGACGAATCGCTCGCGCCGAAGATAGTGTGGAACCAATCTGGATCAGGCCAGGGTCCTTCTCAGTACTCACGCCGACAAGCATGATTTCATTCATAAAAAGGCTTAGCACGCCTCTCTTTCTCTCAAAATGATCAAAATTTTGCAAAACCCGAGGAATTCCTTCCCCTTCGTTTTCATCACCGCAGTGTTCAAAAGTTTTTTTTTTGAAAAACTTAGGTTAATGCTATGAGTTTGGCGCGCAGGAGAGCAGGCGAGATGTACTGTCAGCCCATTCAAATTCTCTGGTCCTTATGCTGAAAGCAAGCATGAAGTTGAGATAGCAACAGCTGTTTTGATCGGCTTTGTTGGTGCAACTGGCCCCTCGGCAGAAACAGACTCAAAACAAAAACAGATAATAATTACAAAACAAAACGGTGTTCGAGGCAACAACCCCAGAATCACCTGGTATTATATACAACGGGGACTGACTCGATACAACAAGGCAGACCCTTAAGCAAAAAAGACTGACTCAAGACAAAGAGACAGACTCAAAACAAAAGACTGACTCGATATCCAAGCCAGGATTTACAAAAACTCGGTTTCACCGATACTCAAAAATGCGTGCCAGACGCTTCACCCAAAAATGTATCCAATGTTGCCCGCAGGCGGTTCACTTTACATACTCGCAGTATCTGAGCCCTCGAAATCCAACAACTGAGTGGTGACGGGCTTGCCCGAGGTGGGTGGTAGGATAACCTTGTTATCGATCAAATCCTGCACTTCATGACGAAGGCGGGAACATCCATCGGTACTGTGGCCGGACTGTTGGTGGTACGCACAGTACAAGGTAGCATCATGAGTGGCGGGGAGATTCTTCGGGAGTGGCCGGGACTCCAAAGGCTTAAGATGCCCATTCTTTGCCAATATTAACAATGCCCTAGACAAAGGCATGTGGAGGTCATGAAAAACCCTGCGCCCTCGGGGCAGGTACTTTGCAGTTTGAGGATTCTTGCCAGATGCGCTGGTGAAAGGATCAGCTGGCGCTGCCTTGGCTTTTTGAACCTTCCCCGGTGCAGGGTTGGGAACTACTGGAATTGTCTGGGCATGACGGGGCCCATCCCGGTTTTCTGTCTGGCTTGAACTGCCTTTGGTTGGAGCGGGGAAAGCATCATCTATAGTTTTGGTCACTATTGCAGATGTTTGTTGCTTGTTCATCCCTCTGACTTTCAGAGCCTCGACTGCCCACAGCAGTTGTTCAATAGGGTCGGCGTCTATCTTTGCCTTGTCCTTTCCTTTGGCCTCAGCCTGATCGAAGGTCTGGGTTGGTGCTGACATGTCGTGGCTATAGCTGGAAGCCACCTCTGGTTGGCTAAGCTCTATCACAATCCGCCCCAGTAGCGGGGGCTCCTGTGGTACAAAATTCCCGGCGTACGGCGCCGCTGGCGGTGAAGCCGACATTCCATAGGCGAGGTCTGCCACGGACCTTTGGAGATCGCCTATCATCCCCATCAATTCGAAGGTGGTGGGCTCACGAGCCTGGTATAACTGGGGAGTCCAGACCGGGTGTACAACGGGCGACCTGGGCGGGTATGACATACTGATATTGGCCTCACTCTGCGGAGCGGTCCCCTGCTCCGATGCAGCTGCCATAACCACAATTTCTTCTGAACTTTGTGCCGCCATAAATCTTGCCTCAGCAAAGGGGGACACTGGCTATTCTGTTTCAACTCTGCAACTCTCTGAACTGAAAGAAAAACAGACAGCACTTCAGCCCAAACTGATCAAACACGGGTGTAGCCAAACAACTGTACCCTACTGCTGATCACTGTTCCCAGATTTCTGTTCCCGAAAACTGAACCGATACCCGCGGATAACTGATTCCTACAACTGATACTGATACTGCTGTCCCCAGGTTAGATACTCTGACTTGCAAACTGACATGTGCGTTCCTGTAAAGCAACACTCTAAAAGCACATAGCAAGTAAAGAGAACAAAACACCCCTATATTGGGGTAGGGTTTTCCTGTCCTATTTTGTCAGGAGCCAGGGTTTCACTACGCACACAGCGGTTTCAAACAACCTATCGGGTAAGCAACCTGTCCTAGTTTGGAATGGTCACTACGGATTCCGAATATGCACTAGGTCGAATGGTCAAAATGGGTGCCCCGGTAAAACCGGGGTTTGTGTTCCCATGCTGTCAGAGCCCATAGCCGGTCAGCCTTATGGACATGCCTTGACAAGACAAGCCTCCGGCAAACCGTTCAGGAATGGCAGATGGCAAACACTGTGTTCCTAGGCGCACCAATGCACATGCAATGCAAAGAAACACATAAATGAGATCAAAACAGGGTATCACGAGTTCAAGTCAAGCTCTCTAAATTCCCCAGCAGAGTCGCCAGAAACTGTAACAGCGCCCGCGTGGGCCTCGTGCTACAGTTCGGACTCGATTTGTGTCACGGTTCTTAATCTGAACCAAAGAGTCCAAATCTGGCAAATCGTTTTGAGAAACAGATTTTTGAAAAAGTAGTGCCAAACATGGACTGCTTTGCCAGATACAGAGTCGCCACCTAAATATTTTTTTTTATGGGAGAATTTAGGAAACCCTGACTCGGTGCCGAAGGCCACATGTCCGTCATCACCGGAGTTGTCTCGGCTCGGGAGCTTGGGTACGATCGGGGAAGGTCAGCTATGAGCACCCCCTTTCGCCCGGTCCGAAGACCGGCCTCTACTAACCGTGATATCCGTTTTTGAAAACTTTACGTGTTCTTATACCAATTATTAGCCTAGAATTACTATGTTATGCGCACAGCAAACAAGTATAGACTAGATTGCCTAATTTGGAAATAAACATTGCATATCCGTTTGGTTTGAAAATGCTTTGGAATTTGTTACTCGCAAGTAGGCTAAAATACGGATTTCAATGAGTTTTTCCAACTCAAACAACCCAACCTTCACCCACAGGCATTCAAGCAGTTATAACACATAAGCAGCTACCCACATGTTAAGCATGCTGTCATGGTAACATTCACACGCGTGCGATATGCTAAAGCGGAAATACTTACATAGTACTCCGTGCCAAAACAAAGAACTTGTTAGCAAACATGCATGATCCAAGTCCATGTGAAGTGCCTAATGCATCGCATACAAAATGTTGCTAGAATAGGCTCGGCTATCTTAAATATGTCATGTGAAAATGCACAATTAACATATATTCAATTTTTGAATTGAAGTACTGATGCAGTTAGCGTGATGTACCGAGCCTAATGCATGCAATACAAATGCATGGATGCACACATGCATAGCATAAGGTATGCTAAAATAAATGTGACCTAATACTAACCATCAAAGCAGGTAAGTAAAAGGGAAGAAAGAAGTGGGGATTGGAAGACATTCACACACCCACACACACTTATTACAGATTCGCCCTCGCTCGGAGGGACCAAATAAATATTACAAATTAATTAACTATGCAAGCTAATTAATATTACAAATTAACTAATTAACAAATTAACTAATTAATTAAAGCAGAAGAACGCCTCGGGAAGCGTGCCACCATGCGCAAGCTGCCTCTGTTTTCCTTCCTTTCCTCCTCTGGAGGCTGTCAAAGCCTCAGGACTGCATCCTTGGACAGAGGGGATCATCACCGGCTAAATGAAACTTCCACCGGCAGTGTAGTATGTCCATCGGCACAAAATAGGGTCTGTCGGCAGAGAAAATTGTGCCGGTCGGCACATTAAACTGCCGGTCGGCAGAGTATTCCTGCAGAACCTGCAACTCACAGCAACAGAGGGCAAACAAGGCATGACAGCACAATTCAAGGCATGTATGCACCAAACATGTCTCTTATCATTGTAATGACTCAAAGGGACATGTGCCTCGGTTCTCGGACCACCAATCACGCATCTCCATGCATGATGGCCCAAAGAACCAAGTATGCAACTTTGGTTTCAAATGCAATGCACACCAATCAAACAAATTAGGCCCAATTCCTATCACCAATTCAAGGAACAAGGCATGCATGCAAGATGCAATGCAACCCAGGCATACAAGCTAAGGATGCAACATGGCATGGCAAAACACTTATGCAAGCATACAAGCATGCATATGGCAATACAAATGAGTGCAAAGATGGACTTAAACATGAATTAGGCAGCTCTAGTTAGGCCCAAAACAGTAGCCAAAAGTGCTAAAGAGTGAGAGCTAAATGGCATGCACACACACATGCTCATAAGGACCAACGCTTAAGCATGAATCAAACAACATTCAAGCACACTTGAAAGAAGGAAACATGGACAAATTAGCATGCAACATGAGCCTTAAAATCATGTTATAAAATGATGCCAAATCAAATTATAAATCAAGTCAAGCATGCAACAAAAAGTCCAAGTGTTCAAGGCAAATCAATAATGCATTGAACTACACTTATCATGACCAAACATGGCATGCATTAACCAACTAAAAAAATAGATTTTTAGCATGTTAAAACAAAGCCAAAGGACTCCTTAGATGGCATCTAAGTGGCCCAAATTCAAAGGCATGCAAAGGCACCAAAACATGGAACATTGCAAAACATGCTTTCAAAGCATTAAAGAGGCATGCGAGGCAATCAAACAAGCATGGAAATGGGACTGAAATGACATGTAGAATGATCCCAAATCACCAAAACAATGCAAAGATGGCATGCTACACATGCACATATTCAAGGCCAACAAGCCCAAATACAAAGGAGCTATATAATGCATGCAAAGATCAACCCAAACGACTATGGACAGAGCTAAAGCATGGCAAAATAAGCACATAAACTTCACAAATGCAAGCCTAAAACATGCTCCAACAAGGGCTAACAACCTAGAACATGTTAAGGCACAAATAAGGCATTACATGGCAACTATGCTAAACATGCATAAGGTTCCAAAACCAACTTGAAATCATGTTATATCATGGATATATAAGCATGAAAAACATACCAAACATGCTCAACACACACTCAAGCATAGGCTTCTTTAAGAGGCCAAAATGTGCCCTTTTCAAGGACAACAAGGAGAGGGGGTGGCCCTCTCCTTCTTGGGACTTCAAAGCATCATCTTCACCACTGAAATCCCTCAAGATTTCAGTGGTGAAGAGACCTCAACACCAAAATCCCGGAGCTAGCACAAAATGGCTCAAAATGAGGCCTTTTGAGGCCTAAGGGTGGTCAACAACCCTCAAACAACAAAACACTCTTAATAAACAATAAAGAGGGTTTAAAAATAGAACTTTTTTATGTTATACAATAATCACAAAAACAGCTCTAAGATAGATGAAAAAAACAATGCAAAAAAGGGGGGAAAAGGGACTAGTTTCTCACCCTTGTAGCCTTCTTCAACAAAGATGCTCCAATGGCCTCCTTGAGCTTGAATCCAAGACAAAAACTTCAAAATACACTCTTTAGAACCTCAGCTCCTAGAGGAAGGTGAAACACTAGGTGTTTGTGTGCAATAGTAAGGCACAAAACACCTAGTGAACAAAATGGAAGAGAAAGAGAGATAGATTGTGTATGTCTAACCCTAACCCTAGAAAACCAGAGCTCTCCTCTGTCTTTTTTCTCTCAAAAATGTCTAAGGCTCTCTCTCTTTGCCTTAGAGAGAGTTCCTCTCTATATGCCTCTTGTAAAGCTTATCAAACAAGCTTTGCAAGAGGGAGATCCCTCCATACACGTGTATGGAGGGGAGCAAAAGTTATACAGCTGTCCAAAAATATCTGCAAAAGCAGATGAACAGCAATCGGCCGGCAAAAAATGCCATCTTGGCCAAACAAAGTGCCGACCGGCACAAAAAAGTGCTGACCGGCAACAAATAGTGCCGACCGGCAGACTATTTTGCCGGTGGCAGCAAAAACCAGCCGGTGGCATCTAGCCACTGCCGGTGATGGGTGGGGATGGTCTACAAGCCCCAACCTGCCTCTCAAAGGCAAGATGCAAGTGTTTGGTGCAAAACCAGACACTAAACGGTCGAGTTCGGGGATCCTGAGGCGGGGCGCACGAGCCGAGGCCTCCGGGAACTCCAAACAAACACAAACATGGATAATCACCGAGTGTTCAAACGGTGACGTCCAAGTCTTGAGGACGGTCAAAAATGGGGTGTCTACAGTTAGTAATCAATGCATGATCCTAGTTCATGTTAGCATGACTAATGTAACACATGCAAAATGCAACTAAGATAGGCTCGGCTATTCTAAGATGGCATGTGAGATGCTACAACTAACACGTATTCAACTTGGAATTAAAATACAATGCAGTTAGTATGATGCGCCGAGCCCGGTGCATGCAAGACATATGAATGATGCAAACATTCATATGGAATGAAATGCACAAAACACATAAAGGGCCCCAACCTCTATTATGATTGATCAAGAGGCAAGAGATGCACACACAATGCAATGCAACCTAGGCAAGCAAGCAAGTCATGCAAATAACTCAAGTGTGCAACAAATCTAATGCAACATGAGCATGTTAACATGGAATATGCAATAGGCATACAACCTAAACATGTGGACATGTATAGCATACAACAACATGCAAAATGAAACAAACATGCAACAACATGGTGAGATGGACTTACACTAACATGGGTAGCTCTCAAGCATGCCAAAATCAGTGGCCAATATGCTAAAGGATAAGCGACAAAGTCACATACAAACATACATGGTAATTGGCCTAACACTTAAGCATTAAGGGGAAACTTTTAAACACATTTAAAAGGAAAGAAAAGCATGCAAATGTGACAACAATTCATGCTCTGAAATGGTACTAAGACTGATGCCAAATCACATGAATAAGCCAAGCATGCAAGATTAAGGCTTAAAGCTTAAAACTAGGCAAGGGACTTGAACCAAAGCTACACAAAACAAAGAGCATATGGCAAGTATGACCCAAAGCAGTCCTAAATCACGGCAAAGTGAGCCTAAAACATGTAATGACCAAAGCCAAAACAAGCTAGAACAAAGGGGCAAGGCATGAGGCATACAAGGTCATAAAAGAGACATTACACTACACCTAATACAACCAAACATGGCACGATTTAGGCAACCAAAAACAGAGATATGACACATCAAAATGAGCCCAAAAACCCACTTAGATGTCATCCCAATAACCTAAGCATGATGGTATACACAATGACGCATTCATGAGGCATACAACACTAACTCTTTAAAGCATTAAAGGAGTTATAAATGCAAGTATTCAAGCATGCTATATGGACTGAAATGACACTATGAGTGATGCCAAACCACTGAAATGATTCAAATAGAGCATGGTGGAGGAGCCAACACTCAAAGCATACAAGCAAGATTACATGGTAGTTATACAAAGCAAGTCATGGACGACCAAAACAACCAAAATAAGAGCTTTAGCATGTTAAAACAAAGCTAGAAGCTTCATGAGATTGATCCAAAATCATGCTAAAAACATATGTTACAACATGATGCATGTTAAGGCTAAAAGATAGGATTACATGACAAGTGTAAGAAGCATACGCAGCATGTCTAAACCAACTTGAAATAGAGGTATAACATGGCAAAACAAAGCCTAATACCTACTGAAATGAAGCTAAAGTAAGCTAGGTACACATGCTACAACACAAGCCATTCATGCAAACATTAAAGACAACATGGAGAGGGGATGACCCTCTCCCATGTAGGACCTCAAAACCACCTCTCCACCACTGAAAATCCTCTGAATTTCAGTGGTAGAGAGGTCATGCAAAGACCACAACAATGGCCAAAAAGGTATGGCCTAAAACAAGGCCTAACAAGGCCTTGGAGGGGGGAGACAACCCCAAACCTCAAATTAACCTTAAACAAAGTTCTAAAACACACAAAATCAGAACTTTTATCAATTATAGTCGAAGCTTAAAACAATAAGCAAGATAGGTTAAAAGCTTGTGCAAAAATGGGGAATAAAAGGGTACGTTTCTCACCCTTGAAGAACACTTCCAAGAACACAAAACCAGCACCTCTCTTTGATCAAAGCCACCCCAAAAACTTCAAAAACAACCTCTTAAGACCTCTGTACCTCAAGGATTGTGTATCACTAGGTGCCTTAGTGCAAAAATATGAACAAAACACACTTTTGATCACCAAAACACACACAAATATAGATATATATATATATATATATATGAACTCTAACCCTAAATTCCAGAACCCCTGAGAAGGAAGGAGGGCCTCCCGTCTTATAGAAATCCAATTTCTAAGGCTTCCAAGAGAAGCTAAACAAGTGGCAAATCCCTCCATACACGTGTATGGATAGGGGAAATTGTAGATGCCAGCTATTCCAGCTGGCATAAAAATATCTGCAAAAAGCAAAAAAGGCTGATTAACCAACAAAGGTGACCGATCGACCACAAAATGTGCTGACCGGCCAAATATTTGGCCGGTGGCAATAAAACATGGCCGGTGGCCTCAAGCCTTGGTCGGTGGGTTGAGGAGATGGCTAAAAAGCCATTCTCTACCCTCAGAAGCAAAAACCAACAAGTTCTTGGTCCACAACCAAGCACAAAATAGTTAGGTTGAGAGATCCTGAGGCACGCAGCCGAGACCTCCGAGAACTCAAAACGAACACGAATATGGATGATCACCGAGTGTTCAAACGGTGGCGTCCAAGTCTTGAGGACGGTCAAAAATGGGGTGTCTACAATAGCATTCTAGGCATACAGTTCACAACACAACATTCTTTGTTTATTTGGCACGCAGCTCACAACACAGTATTCTGGGCACACAGCTCACAACACAACATTTTGTTCATTTGGCACGCAGCTCACAACACAGCATTCTGGGCACACAACTCACAACACAAGATTTTGTTCATTTGGCACGCAGCTCACAACCACAGTATTCTGGGCACACAGCTCACAACACAACATTTTGTTCATTTGGCACGCAACTCACAACACAGTATTCGGGGCACGCAGCTTACAACACAACATTTTGTTCATTTGGCACGCAGCTCACAACCACAACATTCTGGGCACACAGCTCACAACACAAGATTCTTCCATTGGGCACACAGCTCACAACACAATATTCTTTCATTTGGCACGCAACTCACAACACAGTGCACTACTCATTCTGAACACACAGCTCATAACACAGTGCACTTTTCATTCTGAACACACAGCTCATAACACAGTGCACTTTTCATTCTGAACACACAGCTCATAACACAGTTCACTGCTGATTCTGAACACACAGCTCATAGCACAGTAAACTGTTCATTCTGAACACACAGCTCATAACATAGTATACTTTCATTCTGAACACACAGCTCATAACATAGTTCACTGCTGATTCTGAACACACAGCTCATAGCACAGTACACTTCTCATTCTGAACACACAGCTCATAACACAGTATACTTTTCATTCTGAACACACAGCTCATAACACAGTACACTGCTCATTTTGAACACGCAGCTCATAGCACAGTACATTGCTCATTCTGAACACACAGCTCATAACACAGTATACTTTTCATTCTACAATTGAATACATCTGTTCATTCTGAACGCATGTATCTTCCCGTTTCATGCGGGGTTACGGATCGATCATCGCGATGGAGTGGTACATAGAACTCCCAGACGCCGTTCGACATATTGTGGATGAGGCGGGATTTGGCTCGTTTTGTGCGGGGTTCTCACATCATCCGGCGAGTAGGACCCTCTTGGGCGCACTGGTAGAAAGATGATGGGACACCACCAACTCTTTCCATTTCTCAGCCACTGGAGACATGACGATGACCCCGTATGACTTTTCTATACTAACGGGCCTCGACGTGGCAGGCCGGCCGATCCCATATAATACCAATATGGGTGAGTGGGAAGCAACTTGGACTTATCTACTCGGAGCCCATCCGCCGATTGACAGATCATCAAGCAGGGTCAGGTACACTTGGTTTTCCGAGCAGTACAGGAGGACTACGCCCAAGACCGTTAAGGCCATACAGCAGTATGCCCGGGGATTTTTTATGTTCCTTCTCAGGACCACACTGTTCTCCGGCAGGGGAAACACGGTCGGGCTATATCTTCTCGGTGCTCTGGTAGACCTATCACAGGTCCGGCTCTTTGATTGGGGTGGCGCTGGCCTTGCTACCCTTTATTGCTATATGAGCGTGACCTCCCACAGGCGGGGGACCATAGTAGGTGGCTACTGGAGAGCCTGGGAGGTACATTCTACCCTCTTGATTTACATTTCTGCTTTTCATTATCTGTACTCTGCGCACTGCATACATGGAGCACATTACATTCTGTACTATGCATTCCACACTTAGCATTCCACATTCTATATATTCTGTATTCTCATTCTACACTGTCTTGCCTTTCACAACTGTGGGTTTACGCCTACTTCCCGACTCTTGCCCCCGAGCTTCAGGTCGAGGCACCGCTTAAGATACCGTACTCACGTAGATTCGAGGGTCGGTGCCAGCCCAAGCCCCGAGAGACTCTGTCATATCTGAGGCAATATTTCAACACTGTGCGGGCGATCGAGGTAAACCAGAACTCTCATCTCTTCATGCTTTCAACTTTGATTCATCTAGCATGTTTATGACAACTAATCAGTTTATGCACTTGCTATCTGCAGATCACTTGGCAGCCATGGATACTCTTGCCAGGATAAGCTCGGTTCCAATTCGCTGGGGCATGGGGTGCCTCCCGATACATGACTTTGTTTGAGGGACCAGTCAACAGAGCCTGGTTTCTCGGGGAGCGCTTAATGCGTCAGACGATGGGCAATCCCACTCAGGAGATCCTCTCACCGCCTCCACTGGACATGCGATCCACATGGAGTCTCACTTCCCAAGAGGCTAATGACCTCATGCAGAGTGCCGATGCGGTCTTTTTCCTAGAGGAGGGGGAGTACGCGACATACGTCCATACATACTTGATGCCTTCATTGACAGGTGTCCGTACCCCCACGAGGAGAACTGCTGATATGCTGCCGTCGAGCCGCACCCGAGCTGCAGATGTACCTTCGACTAGCGGGGCCGGCACTTTGAGGAGTAGGAGTAAGGGGATCCCCCCATTAGGCAGTGTGCTGGGTGGCCAGATCTTTCGACCGAACTGACAGGCTGGCAGTATGGGACGCCTTACCAGATTCCACTAGAGCCTCCATTGCCCGACCATCGATATGCTAGCGACCCTGACTCACCACCGGTATGCTCCACAGTTTTCATTTATCGTTCAGATATTTAGACATTCATTTATTCACTGATGTCTTGAACTTGCATCTGCAGCCTCCTAGAGGATATACTGAGGGGTTGCTCGAGATGGTGGCCATACTCGAGAGTATGGTCTTGCGGAGAGAGACGCTGCTGTACGCCTCCGGTATTCCTGTACATTTTAATTTCCTTGTATTTATCATACTTCTGATGACATACTGAAACTGGACATTTCACTGCACTGATTCACTGCATGTGTAGAGCACATCTAACACATCACATTCATATACTATATCTACATGCACACATTTCAAACACCATCCCTGCATCTAATATCTGATATATATACTGTCACGCCCCAAACTCGCCCCTAAAAGTTTGGGCATCACCCATTCAGAAACGGACACTTAACTCAATATACACAACATATGTGGCTTGAACGGAAGCATTAAATATCATAAAATAATATCCATTGAGCTACCACTAACATGCCAGGATCACAAACATCGCAACAGTTGAATAATATATAGTAAACATACATCTGAGCATCGGTTATATACCAACAAATATACAGACCCAACCCCATGACTGGGAGTATAACAAAAACATTGGAGGTTAGGGGAGATGTACCTTCAACCTTAGACAGACAATTAGAGTGCAAGCCAACAGCTTAACAAAACTCCACAAAAATAAGCGGCTTTATCTAGTGCCTGGACACACAGAGGTTGACAAAAGTGAACGGGCATCATGGGTTAGAACAGACCTCCCGGTTGGTTACCTACAAAAGCATACATAACACAGAGTGAGCCAGGCTCAGTGAATAATAGTACTTAAACAACTCGATGCTCAACTTAAATCTTGATACATAACAATGCGTATGTAAATGCAGAGATCATATGGTTAATCTGATTCTGTACTAATTTCAGAATGGCCTTAGGCCTCGTCTCTAAACAGAATGGCTTTAAGCCCTTAAACATAGTGGCATTGAGCCCTTAAACAGAGTGGCATTAAGCCCTGAATGCAGAACGGCCTCAGCCCTGTTCATGCATGTATGAACCCAAGAGGTGTCTCGCACGGATTCTAGAGGTGACTCACACTGTAGCACTTAGTTCCGTACAGCACTTTGTTTCATACCAGAAAATACAGATTACCCATAGGCCCAGATATCGTCAGAGCAGACTAGTTTTAGAATCTTACAGAGTTTGAGAGTCATATGAAAGTATCCACATCCTTTCCATCATTCATTCACATTCTTTCAATTATTCACATACGTTACATAATTAACATGCGATAACAGAATGCTAATGGTAATCATTAGCTGTAAGTAAAGCTTAGTACACTAGTACTACTACTCACAGTATTGTGGCGGAGCGATGGTTCCTCCCGGAGTGTGTCCTACACACATATGTAACACACATTAGTTTCCTTTTTCTTGTTAAATCATTTCCTGAGTCATTACGTTTCAAATGAATTTACAATCATCTTAAGATCATCAAAAAATTATTCTAAAAATATCAGAGGGTCGAGCATGCAAAACTGAGCAGACATTTTTTTCCTGTCCGGGCCGCACGTGCGGTCGTCCCCTCCGCACGAGCGGACATAGGCCGCACATACGGTCCCCCTTCCCCGCACGAGCGGCCAAAAGTAAAATGTAATCCTCAGTTTTTTCCTCTTGCCTGCACGTGCGGCCATGACCTCCGCACGTGCGGCCGTGGCCCCTGTTTTGGGTTGTCCGAAATTAACCCAAAATCTAGCAGAACCAACATATTCTAAGTACAAAATAAAGATGAGTAATTCAATAAGTTAACCCAACATCTTCATAACATAAATCATAATTATAATATCACAAATAGACATGATTAGAAGCTTAATTAGGCCACAATCCTTCATAATTTCATCTACAAAATTCAATTTCCTTGTCTTCACAAAATATATATACAATACATAGGTATAATTATATGAGTTTGGCATGAAAACCAAAGAGTAGAGGGTAATTCCCACACAACACTTAAATTAAGTCTCAAAGCAACCAAATGATGAGAACAATTTCCAATCAAGCATGAATCACTCAAAATCCTCAATTACAAACCCTAAGTTGTAAAAACATGAAACAAACCCTTCCTTAAGTCCAAGTGAAGGTTAATTAGGTTGGATTGAGCTTACCTTGAATTAAATCCCACAACTCTCCTCAATTTGCCAATCTTCCTAGTTGAATTTCTTCTCCCCTAATTCTTCTTCTCCACACTCTCTCTTTTCTCTCCCAGGAGATATTTTGAAATGACTTCCCAAGTCAAATGGTTAAAGAGCATTGATATTTACATATAAGGTGAATAAGACGAAAATCAATCAGTTTAATCATTCCTAATCAAAATTTCACAGAAAATCATTTTAAGACTTAAAAATCATGCCGATCTCAAATGTAAAATCAATTTCAGAATATTAAGCTTCTTCTGAGCCAAACTTTATAATTGTGACAGATTGTTCTCTTATTAGATAGATATGCATCCATAATCATAGGATTCACTTAATTGAGCTTAATTCCACATAAAATTTCACAATGAGCATTTAAAAGTGCGGAATTAGGGACTGAAAATATACCAGAATCATGTACGAGGGTCGGATTATTACACTCTTCCCCCCTTAAATAAGCTTGGTCCCTCAAACTTGTTTTACCTTAGGGTAGAAACTGATGCGGATATTGGTATTGCATTTCCTCTTCTTTTTCCCAAGGTACTTCGGTTCCGTAATGTTCTTGCCACTCAACTTTTACCATTGGAATTTCTCAATTTTGTAACTGTTTCACTTGCCGGTCCAGAATTCGAATTGGTTTTTCCTCATAGGTTAACTTGTCATCCAACTCAATTTGGTGGTAATCTATGACATGAGACGGATCCGAAAGATATCCTTGAAGCAAAGAGACATGAAATACGTTATGTACTTGACTTATGCTTGGCGGAAGGGCAACTCGGTAAGCTACCAGACCTACTCTTTCCAAAATTGGAAATGGACCAACATATCGGGGTGTTAACTTACCCCTTTTTCCAAATATTGAATGTCCTTTCATCGGAGTGACTTTCACAAAAACATGACTATCTACTTCAAATTCCAAATTCCATCGTCGGTTATCCTCATAACTCTTCTGCCTACTTTGAGCAGTTTTCAATCTTTCCCGAATAATTTTAACCTTTTCAGTCGTCAACTAAACAATTTCGGGCCCTAGCAATGATCTATCTCCAATTTCGGCCCAACACACGGGGGAACGACATGGTCTTCCATACCGAGCCTCATAGGGTGCCATTTCAATACTCGAATGGTAACTATTATTGTATACGAACTCCACCAACGGTAGATGGGTTTCCCAACTTTCTTGAAAATCCAGCACACACATTCGGAGCATATCCTCTAGAGTCTGTATCGTTCTCTCAGATTGACCGTCAGTCTGGGGGTGGAAAGCTGTGCTGAACTTTAATTTTGTACCCATCGCTTCCTGTAGACTTTGCCAGAATCTCAAAACAAATTTTGGATCCCCGTCTGACACAATTGAGACCGGAACACCATGTAGTCTTACAATTTCATTCACATAGATCACAGCAAGTTTATCTACATTATACTGGGTCTTCATAGGTAGGAAGTGAGCGGACTTAGTCAATCGGTCTACAATGACCTATATAGAATTCATACCCCGAGGAGTCCGCGGTAATCCTACAACAAAATCCATGGTAAGATGTTCCCACTTCCACTCCGGGATTGGAAGGGGTTGCAACAATCTTGCTAGTCTCTGATGCTCTGCCTTTTGTCATGACCCGAACCCGCCCTTGTGGATTGAGGACATAACCGGCCAGTAATCATGAGATTCCCTACGGCCTCAAACCAAACCAAACGTATGTTAACAGAGTTAATAGGGGCCAAACGGAAGCAGTTCAAAACTTTGTCCATAGAGTTGTGCTTACATGGCACATCATGACAAACCATACACATACATGTTAATAACTCACTACAAAATATGTACTACAAAAGGTTCTGTACATACAGGATCATGTAAGTCTAAGTCATCCCAAGAAAACTATATACAACAGATGCAAAGTCTTCGCCAACATGACAAAACATAAATACATAACAAAGGGGCGAAGGCGGGTCTCGTGCGCGAGACACAAGGGCTGACTCTCCCAAAACCTTTGTTGTTCCTCACAGACATCACTGGGGCTGGGTTTGGACTTCTCTTGGCTCACCTACAAACACATGAATGAGCGTGAGCGAAAGCCCAGTGAATAATATGAAATAAAGGAGTTATACAAATAGTATGTAGAATAACATATTTCAAATGGCCTTAGGCCCAATTCATATTTTGTTTTACGTCAAACTGGCATTTGGCCCATTCATTTACTCGTATCAAACTAGCCTTTGGCCCATTCATTTATTCATGTCGAAACGGCCTCTGGCCTATTCATTGATTCGTGTCAAAACAGCCTCTGGCCCATTCATTCATGTCAAAACGGCCTCTAGCCCATTCATTCACGTCAAAACGGCCTCTGGCCCATTCGTTCATGTCAAAAACGGCCTCTGGCCCATTCGTTCACGTCAAAACGGCCTCTGGCCCATTCGTTCATGTCAAAACGGCCTCTGGCCCATTCATTCATTTAGCATAACAACATTGTCCGCCAATTGAATCAACGAACTTATAAAACTTACCTAGAAGTAAGTAATTTGGACAACAACGTATTACAGATATCTTTGTTTAGATATTACTCACAGTGATCGGTTGGTTGGTTTTCCGTAGAGCTCGCCCATACACATTCCATGAACATAAAAGGGTCACAAACAATTCAATCCGTTCTAAATTGACATTTTTCTCTTTAGGCTTCATTCTTATCCCTTTAACTCAATTACAATGCTCAATGCATGCCTAAGAGTACTTAGAAGTGAAAGAGGACATAAAACGAAACTCAGAATGCCTTTTCAAAATTTCAGAAAACAGGGTCCCCGCTCAAGCATGGACTTCCCCGCTCGAGCGGACCCAATAGGTTTGCAAAAAGTACTGGATATGTCAAATTTACGCTCCAGCACGAACTCGGACGCTCGAATGGAAGGCCATCCTACATTGCTCCCAGCTCGAGCGTGGACTTCCCCCGCTCGAGTGGATGTCGTGCCTGCAAAAATGTTGGGAGGATGTATTTCACGCTCAAGCGGCGGTTTCCCCGCTCGACCGGACATCAAAATTCTGGAAAATCCAGAACACATTCTTGAGCTTCAACTTGGTATTCAAAGGTTCTAAATGCATGATTTTGGCTCAATCTTTACATAAACATGTACTAACATCAAATTCAACACATTGTGAAGCTCAATTTCATAACCCATTTACATGCATGTTTCAATTTACACCAAACTTGCTACCATGACCACAATTCTATGTATTTTAAACTCATTCCTCATAAATTGTACATGCATGTGGGATATTACTCCCATTTCAACTTACATGGCGCAATTGGTGATTACAAACATGGGCTTCAACCAAAATTCTACATGGATCATGTATTTTAAACTCAAACATGCAAATTCAAGCAATTAGACACATGCATGCACATATTGGCTTCCAACACAACAAAATCAACTCAATTTCCTCATGATCAATTTAACCCAGGTTCTTCACCATTATTCAAACTTGAATTCACAAGATGATAACTTAAAATTCAGGAATTCACTTACCTAGGAGCTTCAAATTCCCAAACTTTAGCCAATTCTTGAGTTTAATCTTCAAATTCCCAAACCTTGAGCCAAGATTACACATTTCTCTCCCTTTCTCTCTCTATAGCTGGCCCTCTCTCTCTTGAGGCACAAAATCTGATTTTTGAGCTCAAGTGTATCAATTAAGTGTATAGTGCCTCTTTACATAAGTTCCCGCTAGCACCAATTTAATAATAATAAATAATTGAGCACTAATTCATCAATTTAATCAATTAATTCTGATCTGAATCAATTTCTAATTAAATTTCACCATAGGCTCTAAAAATTAATCCAATTATAATGGCGTAATCAATTTCAGGTTCTGTGGCCGATGAGGCCTTCAATTTAAATTCCGAAGCAGATAATCAAATAGATATTCCTACGGTGAACAGATAGAAATTCAAAACCACATGTATTCACATAATTGGCACACAGAATCATACCAAACACATAATCGCATTCATGTTAAGACCAATTAGCATATTACGGAACAGGGATATCACAGTCTTCCCCCTTTAGGAAGTTTGGTCCTTCAAACTTAATTTACCTTCGTCGGGAAACAAATGTGGATAGCGTAGTCGCATTTCATCCTCTTTTTCCCACGTGGCATCTGTCCCACAGTGTTCTTTCCATTCCACTTTCACCATTGGAATGTACTTGCTGCTTAGCTGTTTCACTTGCCGGTCAATAATTCGTTCCGGCCATTCGGCGTACTCCATATTTTCATCAATAACTACCCGGTGATAATCAATCACGCGAAACGGGTCTCGGAGGTAACCCCTCAACATCGACACATGAAACACATTATGGATTTGCTCAAATCCCGATGGCAAGGCAACTCTATAGGCAACTGGACCAAGTCTTTCTAAAATTTAAAACAACCCAATGTAACGGGGGGACAATTTGCCCTTCTTTCCAAACCTGACTTGGCCTTTCATTGGGGACACATGGATAAACACGTGGTCACCCACCTCATACTCAATAGGTCTTCTTCGCACATCTGCATAATTCTTTTGTCTGTCCTGAGCTGTTTTAAGCCTTTGCCGAATAGTTTTGATCTTCTTAGAAGTGTCTTGTACAATTTCAGGCCCAAATAAAGCTCTATCCCGACCTCTGCCCAACAATTTGGTGATCTATACCTTCTACCATACAAAGCCTCGTATGGTGCCATACCGATACTGGAGTGGAAGCTGTTATTATAAGCAAATTCCATAAGTGGCAAATAGTCTTCCCAACTCCCCTGAAAATCCAAAGCACACATCCGAAGCATATCTTCCAAAGTCTGTATTGTTCGTTCTGATTGCCCGTCTATCTGTGGGTGGAATGCAATACTGAACCTTAGTTCTGTCCCCATAGCTTCCTGCAAACTCTTCCACAATCTAGATACAAATTTTGGATCTTTATCCGACACAATAGATACTGGAACTCCGTGTAAACGGATGATCTCATCAACATATATTGTAGCCAATCTGTAAGCATTAAATGTAGTTATGACAGGTAGAAAATGTGCAGATTTAGTCAGTCTATCATCTACAACCCAAATAGAATCCGTACCTCGAGAGGTCCGAGGTAGGCCAACAACAAAATCCATAGTTACATGCTCCCACTTCCATTCAGTAATAGGGAGAGGTTGAAGTAGACCGCCTGGTTTCTGATGTTCAGCCTTAACTTGCTAACATTGAAGACACTTGGACAGATATTCTGCAATCTCTTTCTTCATTTTAGGCCACCAATAGGTTTGTTTCAAATCCCAATACATTTTATTGTTACCCAGATGCATGGCAAACACTGATCTCTGGGCCTCATCTAAAACCCTCTTCTTTAGTTCCGGAATGTCTGGGATACACATTCGGTTTCAAAATCTCAACACTTCATTTGTAACGCCGAACTCTGCTTTCGGACTTGTCTCAAATTCATCTATCACCTTCTTAAGGAATTCATCCTCTTTCTGTTTCTGTTTGATTGCATCAGTGATTGCTGGCTCGGCTGTAATAACGGCTATCAATCTTCCCTGTTCACACATTACCACTTCAATTTCAGACTTCTCAAAATCTTGCAAGACCTCTTTCTGTTCAGTAAGCAAACAAACCATACTCCCCGTTGATTTTTTGCTCAAGGCATCAGCAACTGTGTTAGCTTTCCCGGGATGATACTAAATCTCTAAATCATAATCCTTTATCAGTTCCAGCCATCTCCTCTATCGCATATTCAACTCCTTCTGCGTAAAGAAGTATTTCAGACTTTTGTCATCCATGTAGACTTCACACTTTGCTCCATACAGATAATGCCGCCAGATTTTCAAAGCAAAAACGACTGTGGACAATTCTAGGTCATGTGTTGGATAATTCTTCTCGTGTGGCCTCAACTATCGGGAGGCGTAAGCAATAACCTTTCCGTTCTGTATTAACACACAACCCAAACCTTTATAAGACGCATCACTAAAAATTATAAAATTTTCCGTACCTGACGGTAGTGTCAACACTGGTGCAGTGGTCAATCTCATTTTCAATTCATGAAAGGCAGCTTCTCTTTCGTCGTTCTATTCAAACGGTTGCCCTTTTCATGTCAACTGGGTAAGAGGCATAGCTAATTTCGAAAAGTCCGTCACAAACCTCCTGTAGTACCAAGCCAAGCCCATGAAACTGCGGACCTCTGTTACATTCGTCGGTGTGGGCCAATTCACAATTGCTTCTATTTTCTGTGGGTCCACTGAAATCCCTTCTTTGTTGATAACATACCCTAAGAAGACAACTTCATCCAACCAAAACTCACATTTCTTTAGCTTAGCAAATAATTTCCTTTCCCGAAGTATTTGTAGGACAGTTCTCAAATGATGTTCATGTTCAAGTCTATCTTTAGAATATATCAAAATGTCATCAATAAAAACCACAACGAATTCGCCAAGGTAGGTTTTAAAAATTCGGCTCATTAAGTCCATAAATGCTGCCAGAGCATTAGTCACTCCAAATGGCATAACAAGAAACTCAAAATGTCTATACCTCATTCTAAATGCGGTTTTCTCGACATCTTCTGCCTTAACTTTCAACTGATGATACCCGGACCTCAAATCAATCTTAGAAAACACCTGTGATCCCTGCAATTGGTCAAATAAGTCATCAATACGGGGTAGGGGATATTTGTTCTTTATTGTTACCTACTTCAATTCCCGATAATCGATGCACGAACGCAAAGTTCCATCCTTCTTTTTCACAAACAATACTGGTGCACCCCAAGGTGAAGTGCTAGGTCGAATAAACCCCTTGTCAAGCAGGTCTTGCAACTGTTCTTTCATTTGAGCAGTAACTATTCTGTAGGGAGTTTTAGAAATGGGCTGGGTGCCTGGCACAGTTTCAATAGCAAACTTTATTTCCCTATCTATTAATTCCCCTGGTAATTCATTTGGGAACACATCTGGAAATTCTCTAACAATAGAGATATCATTTGGTTCAACATTCACAGATTGTTCAGACAACACATAGCACAAATAACCCTAGCACCCTTTCCTGATCATTTTACATGCTTTCATTGTAGATATCAAATAAGGTGGAGGCATTACCCCATTCCCCACAAACACAATCTCTTTTTATTCTGGTGGATTAAACACAATCCGTTTTGTCACACAATCAATGGTGGCACAATATTTGGTCAACCAATCCATGCCCAAAATTACATCAAAATGTCTAAAATTCAAGGGCAACAAATCCACATATAGGATAGCATCCTCAACATGCATATCACAAAACCGGTATATAGATTCACACAATACAGATTCCCCAGATGGAGCAGACACACATAGCAGATATGGCAGTAATTTTAAGGGTCTATTCAGTCTAGATGCAAATGCATATGTCACAAAAGAGTGTCTGGATCTAGAGTCAATTAACACAAAAGCATCATGATTACATATAGAAATAGTACTTGAGACAACTGCGTTAGTAATCCGTGTATCACCCGGAACAAGCGCAAAAACTCTCTCCTGTCTCATGGTATCCCCGGTGGTAGCAGATCTCAAAGTATTTCCCGGCTTTGGGATCGATGCAGTGGAACTAACAGCTATCTTTCCACCATTCGGATTACAATCTCGGGCCATATGCCTTTGTTTCCCACATTTGAAACAGGCTCCTGATGCGTGGTAACAAAATCCACGATGCCTTTTGCTACAAATGTTGCACATGGGAGCTGTGTCTAGGGAAGAATTCGAAGTATTTGAGGAGCCCGTGTTTTGCTTTTTCAGAAATTTCTTCTTTGAAAAGAAACCTTGCCTTTTGTTGCCTTTCCATTCTATCGTTGGCTTAGCCTGTCTAGCTATGTTAGCCTCTGATATGATGGCCCTGTCTAGCACCCCAATGTAGGTTTCTAGCTTCAAAACATTCACTCTTTCTAAAATGTCGCTTCGAAGCCCACCTTCAAAATGCCTCGCCTTCTTATAGTCCGTATCAATCACGTGTGGTGTAAACCTGGCCAATTCAGTGAATTTGGCCTCATACTCAGATACAGTCATACTGTCTTGCTTAAGTTCCATGAACTCTCCTACTTTCCTATCCCGAACACATTGTGGGAAGTACTTGAAGAAAATCTCCATAAATTTCACCTAGTCAACATCTTTATAATTTTCTCGCATTAACATCCACCATCTTCTTGCCTCGTCTTCTAGCATAAAGTGGCTAGAAGTACTTTATGTGTCTCTGAACACGAGAACACTTCAAACAGTTTCTCAATGCCGAGGACCCATGCTTCGGCTTTCAACGGATCTAGTCCCCCGTGGAACTGTGGTGGTCTCATTTTCTTGAATTCTTTGGTGAGTGCTATTATCCGATCGTCATTCAAATTATTTGGCACAGGAGGTGCCAGAAGTGGAGGTGGAGGTGGAGGATGTGGTTGTTGCCACTGTTGTTGCCACTCTTGTTGTTGACTCAATGTTTCTACCATTTCTTGAATCGACCTTTCCATTCTATCTATTCTGACAGTAGAGGACTCTTCTATCTCATCACCTCTTGTTCTCACCATCTGATTAGACTTGCAGTATACACAAGTATGCACATACTAAGGAGCATACATATTCAAACAATTTGTAATGCAAGCAAATCACAAACTTATGGCACATAACTATTCTTATCAAAACATTTAAGCATATTCTTGATGCTTTCAATTTCACACTTATCATATGAATGCATCCTAGATCTTTTCTAGACGTTTATTGCTCTTTTGGATAAGTGTGTGAGTTATTAACTCGTGCTCTGATACCACTCTGTCATGACCCGAACCTGCCCCCGTGGGTTGAGGACATAACCGGCCAGTAATCATGAGATTGCCTACAGCCTCAAACCAAACCAAACGTATTTTAACAGAGTTAATAGGGGCCAAACGGAAGCAGTTTAAAACTTTGTCCAAAGAACTGTGCTTACATGGCACATCATGACAAACCATACAGATACATGTTAATAACTCACTACAAAATATGTACTACAAAAGGTTCTGTACATACAGGATCATGTAAGTCTAAGTCAACCCAAGAAAACTATATACAACAGATGCAAAGTCTTCACCAACATGACAAAACATAAATACATAACAAAAGGGCAAAGGCGGGTCTCGTGCGTGAGACACAAGGGCTGACTCTCCCAAAACCTTTGTTGTTCCTCACAGACTACACTGGGGCTGGGTTTGGACTTCTCTTGGCTCACCTACAACCACATGAATGAGTGTGAGCGAAAGCCCAGTGAATAATATCAAATAAAGGAGTTATACAAACGGTATATAGAACAACATATTTCAAATGGCCTTAGGCCCAATTCATATTTAGTTTTACGTCAAACTAGCCTTTGGCCCATTCATTTATTCGTATCAAACTGGCCTCTGGCCCATTCATTCATTCGTGTCAAAACAGCCTCTGGCCCATTCATTCATTCGTGTCAAAACGGCCTCTGGCCCATTCATTCATGTCAAAACGGCCTCTGGCCCATTCGTTCACGTCAAAATGGCCTCTGGCCCATTCGTTCACGTCAAAACGGCCTCTAGCCCATTCGTTCATGTCAAAACGGCCTCTGGCCCATTCGTTCTCATCAAAACGGCCTCTGGCCTATTCGTTCATGTCAAAACAGCCTCTGGCCCATTCATTCATTTGGCATAGCAACATTATCCACCAATCGAATCAACGAACTTATAGAACTTACCTAGAAGTAAGTAATTTGGACAACAACGTATTACAGATATCTTTGTTTAGATATTACTCACAGTGATCGGTTGGTTGGTTTGCCCTGGAGCGCGACTCTACACATTCCATGAACACAAAAGGGTCACAAACAATTCAATCCGTTCTAAATTCACATTTTCCTCTTTAGGCTTCATTCTTATCCCTTTAACTCAATTACAATGCTCAATGCATGCCTAAGAGTACTTAGAAGTGAAAGAGGACGGAAAACGAAACTCAAAATGCCTTTTCAAAATTTCAGAAAACAGGGTCCCCGCTCGAGCGTGAACTTCCCCGCTCGAGCGGACCCAATAGGTCTGCAAAAAGTACTGGATATGTCAAATTTACGCTCAAGCGCGAACTCGGACGCTCGAGCGGAAGGCCATCCTACATAGTTCCCCGCTCAAGTGTGGACTTCCCCCGCTCAAGCGGATGCCATGCCTGCAAAAATGCTGGGAGCACGTATTTCACGCTCGAGCGGCGGTTTCCCCGCTCGAGCGGACATCAAAATTCTGGAAAATCTAGAACACATTCTTGAACTTCAACTTGGTATTCAAAGGTTCTAAATGCATGATTTTGGCTCAATCTTTACATAAACATGTACTAACATCAAATTCAACACATTGTGAAGCTCAATTTCATAACCCATTTACATGCATGTTCCAATTTACACCAAACTTGCTATCATGACCACAATTCTATGTATTTCAAACTCATTCCTCATAAATTGTACATGCATGTGGGATATTACTCCCATTTCAACTTACATGGTGCAATTGGTGATTACAAACATGAGCTTCAATCAAAATTCTACATGGATCATGTATTTTAAACTCAAACATGCAAATTTAAACAATTACACACATGCATGCACATATTGGCTTCCAACACAACAAAATCAACTCAATTTCCTCATGATCAATTTAACCCAGGTTCTTGACCATTATTCAAACTTGAATTCACAAGATGATAACTTAAAATTCATGAATTCACTTACCTACGAGCTTCAAATTCCCAAACTTTAGCCAATTCTTGAGTTTAATCTTCAAATTCCCAAACCTTGAGCCAAGATTACACAATTCTCTCCCTTTCTCTCTCTATAGCCAGCCCTCTCTCTCTCTCTTAAGGCACAAAATATGATTTTTGAGCTCAAGTGTATCAATTAAGTGTATAGTGCCCACTAGCACCAATTTAATAATAATAAATAATTTGGCGCTAATTCATCAATTTAATCAACTAATTCTGATCTGAATCAATTTCCAATTAAATTTCACCGTAGGCTCTAAAAATTATGCCACTTACAATGGCATAATCAATTTCGGGTTCTGTGGCCGATAAGGCCTTCAATTTAAATTCCAAAGCAGATAATCAAACAGATATTCCTACGGTGAACAGATAGAAATTCAAAACCACATATATTCACATAAATAGCACACAGAATCATACCAAATAAATAATCACATTCATGTTAAGACCAATTAGCATATTAAAGAACAGGGATATCACACCTTTACTTGCTGATATTGCAAACATTTAGAGACAAACTCCGCGATCTCTTTTTTCATACTTGGCCAACAAATTTTTTTTTTTTAAATCTCGGTACATTTTAGTACTTCCCGGATGCATTGAAAATCTTGAGGCATGTGCTTCTTCCATCAATTTTCGTTTAAGTTTCGACACATTGGGAACACATTCGGTTTTGAAATTTGAGTACCGAATCCATAAAACTGAATCCGGGTTTCGGTTTTGTTCCTAACTCATCACATATCTTCTTTAAAGTTTTATCTTCCATTTGACGTAGTTTAATCTCTTCAAGTAATGTCGGTTGGGTCACCACCGCTGCTATTATTGCTTCCTGTCCATGCATCACCAAGTCTATCTCCATCTTCTCCAAGTCAACCACTAATTCCTTTTGTACCATAAGCAAAGTTGCCAAATTTCCCATATTCTTCCGGCTAAGTGCATCTGCAACTGTGTTGGCTTTACCAAGATGGTAATGGATCTGTAGATCATAATCTTTAATAAGCTCTAACTACCACTGTTGTCGCATATTCAACTCTTTCTGGGTGAAAAGGTACTTGAGGCTCTTATGGTCAGTGTAGACTTCACAAGTAGTGCCATACACATAGTGTCGCCATATCTTCAAAGCAAAAACTACTGCTGCTAGCTCGAGATCATGTGTGGGATAATTCTTTTCATGGGGCTTGAGCAGACGTGAAGCATAAGCAATAACCTTTCCATTCTACTTAAGTACACAACCTAGCCCTTTGTGAGAAGCATTGCTGTAGATTACAAATCCTTCAGTACGAGATGGTAAAGCAAGGACTGGAGCTGTAGTTAACTTCGTTTTCAATTCCTAAAAGGCAGATTCCCACTGTTCTGACCATTCAAACGGTACCCCCTTTTGAGCCAGTTGTGTAAGCGGTACAGCGATTTTGGAGAAATCTTGAACAAATCTCCTGTAATATCTAGCTAATCCCATAAAACTACGCACCTCAGTCACATTGGTAGGAGTTGGCCAACTCACGATCGCCTCAATTTTGTGTGGATCTACAGAGACTCCGTCCTTTGTTATTACATGGCCCGGAAATGCCACCTCTTGTAGCCAGAACTCACATTTCTTTAGCTTTCCATACAATTTCTTCTCTCGAAGTGTTTGAAGGATTGTACGAAGATGATTCTCATGAGCTTCTGCGTTCTTCAAGTAAATGAGGATGTCATCAATAAATACCACTACAAACTCATCTAGATAAGGCTTGAAGACACGATTCATTAAATCCATAAATGCTACTGGTGCGTTAGTAACGCCAAAAGGCATAACCAAAAATTCGTAATGGCCATATCGGGCTCAAAAAGTTGTCTTCTCAACATCATCAGCTTTGACCTTCAATTGGTGGTATCTGGATCGTAAATCAATCTTCGAAAAGACTTGTGCCCCTTGTAGCTGGTCAAATAAATCATCGATCCGCGGCAGTGGGTACTTATTCTTGGTCGTTACCTTATTGAGTTCCCTGTAATTGATACAAAGTCGGAGTGTTCCATCCTTCTTTTTCACAAAGAGAACTGGTGCACCCCAAGGATACACACTCGGGCGGATGAACCCCTTATAAAGTAAATCTTGCAACTGAACCTTTAATTCCTTCATTTCGGCTGGTGACATTTTATACGAAGTCTTAGAAATGGGTTGAGTTCCCGGCGCTACTTCAATTGTAAACTCAATTTCACAGTCTATTAACTGCCCTGGTAATTCTTCCGGAAAGACATCCGGAAATTCACGGACAATTGGAATCATGTCAGTATCCCCATTCATCACTTGCCCCTCCAAAACACTACATAAATACCCCTGACATCCTTTCTGAATTAATTTATAAGCCTTTGCTACTGAAATCAAAAAAGTGGAGAAGTCACTCTCTGTCCCTGAAAAGTATACTCTGATTGTCCCGGAGGGTAGAAACTAATTTACTTAGTCAGACAGTCTATAGTTGAACCATATTCGCTCAACCAGTCCATACCCAGAATAATATCAAAATAGGTCATGTCAAGAGGAAACAGATTCGCATATACCCGGATATCCCCAAGTTGGAGTTCACAAGCAAAATATACAGAAGCACAGATCATAGAGTCTCCCAAATGTGAAGACACACATAACATATAAGACAATTTTTCCTCAGACTTATCTAAATTTTGCACAAATAATTTTGACACAAAGGAATGGGTAGAGCCAGAATCAAACAATACATGAGCAGAGTGACCGTGAACAATAAATGTACCTAACACCACTGTTGTCGCATTCTGCACATCTCCCGGAACCAATGCAAATGCTTTGCCTTGTCTCGCAGTGTCTTTATTGTTAGAAGTTGGTGTAGACCCCGCTGAACTGGTAGCAGCCCTACTGCCATTTTGTTGGTTGCTCTTAGGGCAATCCCTAATCTAATGACCCGTTTTGCCACACCTAAAACATGCTCCAGACTTCCGATAGCACGTTCCACGATGCTTCTTTCCACATTCTGAACAAACAGAAATTGAATCCTGACTAGGGGTAGAAGTATTTGAAGTCCATGAATTTTGTTTCTTGTTTGGTGGAGTAGTTGACCCCTTTGACCATTGAATATTCTGCCTCTTTCCTTTCCACTCAGAAATCCGATTCTGAGCAGCAAGGTTTCCCTCAGCTATAACAACCCTCTCCAACACATCAACATAAGTGGGTAACTTCAACATGTTAACCCGGTCCAGGATGGCACCCCGTAATGCCCCTTCAAATTTTTGTGCTTTCTTATAATCTGTGTCCACCATATGAGGTGTAAACCGAGCTAATTCTGCAAATTGAGCTTCATACTCTGCAACGGTTTTATTTCCTTGTCTAAGAGTTTCAAATTCAGTCACCTTCTGATCTCGCATACTTTGAGGAAAATACTTATCATAAAACAATTCCAAGAACCTGTCCCATGTCAATCTTTGGTGTATAGTTCTCGTAAGCATCCACCATCTCTGTGCCTCGTCCTCAAGAGTGAAGGCAGCCAGTTGCACTTTTTGGGCTTCGGTACAAGGAAAAACTTCGAACAACTTCTCTATTCCCTATATCCATGCTTCAGCTTTCATTGGTTCTATTCCTCCCTTGAATGATAGTGGTTTCATCCTTTTAAACTCCTTGGTAAAGGTGATGGTCCGGTCTTCAGCATGGAAATCTTGTACTACAGGTGGAGGTACCGATGGCGGTGGCAGTTGCTGTTGTGGCTGTTGTTGTTGTTGCCGTAAAGTCTCCGCCATTTCGATGATCATTCTCTCCATCCTGTCCAACTGTGCAGAAGTAGCATCTTTCGGGTCTTCTATCCTTGTTCTTACCATAATCTACATAACAATCGATTATATATAATAGACATAGTTCAAAATTGTTAGCATTAGCAAAGTACATTTAACGTTGCCATAGATCTTTTCATATGCTTTCAGAATGTAATGCATGATACCTAAGTCTTTTCTAGACATCCTAAGGCTCAATGGATCCGTGTGTGAGATAGTAACTCGTGCTCTGATACCACTTGTCACCCCCCAAACTCGCCCCTGAAAGTTTGGGCATGACCTATTCAGAAACGGACACTTAACTCGATATACACAACATATGTGGCCTGAACGAAAGCATTAAATATCATAAAACAATATCCATTGAGCTACCACTAACATGCCAGGATCACAAACATCGCAACAGGTGAATAATATACAGTAAGCATACACCTGAGCATTGGTTATATACATACAAATATACAGACCCAGCCCCACGACTGGGCGTATAGCAAAAACATTGGAGGTTAGGGGAGATATGTACATTCAATCTTAGACAGACAATTAGAGCACAAGCCAACAGCTTAACAAAACTCCACAAAAATAAGCGGCTTTGTAGACACCCCATTTTTGACCGCCCTTAAGACTTGGGCACCACTGATGTTTTGCTCGGTGTTGAGAGATGTACAGGGCAAAGAATCAGTTTCTTCGGCTAGAAGAGAAGCAAATCTTTCAAAACACTTTGTTTAGGGTTTTGGAGTTGAAGAAAAGAGGAAAGGAGAGGAGAAAACTAGTTTGGGAGAAGTTCGGCATGAATCCGGGTAGAAGCGAGTCGAGCAGCCCTCGCTGAATCGGGCTTATCTGTCTGCACACTTGGAGTTTAGCTATGAGGCCACCACCGTCGGAAAGCTTACTTCCGGGGCTTCATTTTTCACTCACGAATCTCTTAAAGCCAAGTCCGGGTGGGGGAGGTATGATTGGTTGAAGTTGGGTATCATCCCGGTTGGATCGAATCTGCGCGGCTTCACCAAAATGGGCATAACTTTTTCCACAGGAGGAATTTTGATGCAAGGTTTGAGCCATTGGAAAGCTAACTTCCGGGGCTTCAATTTGGACACCAATCGGCCGTTTTTTGACCTTACCGGCCATCCACCGGCACTATATTTATCCGGCCGGCAATTTATTGTGCCGACTGGCACTTTATTTTGCTGACCAGCAATTTTTGCTAGCCGACGACCTTCCGGAGCATTCTGCAGATTGAGTGGATTCCAGCTGTGCCAGCTGGAATGCACAGAATCGATCCCCCACGCACATGTGTGTTGTTTTGCACCTTGTGAGTCTTTGAACCCCTTAACCTTCTAGAAGCTTGAACACTTTGGCCAAGCTTCTCCAAGAAGCTTGGCCAGCTATTTTAGCTTCCTCTAGAAGCCTTGCACCCCCCTTGAACCCCTTTGACCCTTTCCCTTGACTTAGCTTGTAAGTTAAGTGCTTCCCTTGCTTACATAAGCACCATTCCTCTCCCTTTGTCTAGGTTGGATGGTTTTAAAGCAAAAAAACCAGAGATATACCATGTATATCTGATATACATACATACAACCCTCAATCTCTCTCCATATCTCTCTCATTCAACCATCAAATACCATTGTTCTTGGGCCATTTCTTCACCAATCCATAGCACCACACCCCTACACTTCATTCCAGCACATTGGAGGTCATTTGCAGAGGCTAGGAGCATCCAAACTTCAACCAAGAGGTGCTGGCTCATTGGTCTACAAAGGTAAGTCCTTTTCTTCCCTTTTCTAGCCTATTCTTGCATCATACCTAAGCCATAGTTGCTTGCATATTTGAGCTCCGGCCAAAACTGAAAGTAGCCTTTTTTTGAGCTGTATTTCATCTTTCATTAAGGGTCCTACCCTGTTTGAGACCTCCATTTGGCACTTGCCTCTTTACACCTTTGTATGCCATCATTTTTGCATAGTATTTTTGGCCCATGTGTAATCTGTTTTGGAGCATGTTATAAACTGTGAATAGGCTTATTTTGAGCCCTTCTTCAATATTGAAGAAGGGCTCATCCTTTTTTGGGACCTCCATGTACCACTTGCCATTGTAGCCCTCATTGGCCCCCTTTTTTGCATAATTTATTAGCCTGTTTTTCTTCTGTTTTTGTGGCTTGGTCCGAACTTAAAGTGGCCATATTTTGACCCCCTTGTCATGTTTCATTAAGGGTCTTTGGCTGTTTGATGAATATTTTGTGTACTTCATGTTATAGCCCTCTTGTGGCCTTAATCTTGCATAAATTGTTTGCCATGCTTGTATCTGTTTTCGAGCCTTGTCATCTACTGAAAAACATCATATGTTTTGTCCCTCTTCAGTGTTGTAGAAGGGTATTTTTATGTTTGGGTTTTGCATCTACCACTTGCTTCATTACCTCCCTTGCGGAGCCGTTTTTGTATGCCATTTTATCCCTATCTTTGCTTGCTGTTTGGCCATGTCATAAACTGTAAAAATTCTTGTCTCAGGGCTACCTTGCTTCTGTCTTCATGCTCCATGTCCATATTGTGCATGCTTTGTATAGCTGTAGGCCACTGCGTATGCCTAATTTTGCATTTTGGGTCGCATGTCATGCATCGGGTGCCATTTTGCCATGATTCGGGGCTGTTTCGGGTCATGTTTAGCTTCTGAAATTTGCATGCTAGCATATCATCTTGCCATGTCTTGTTAGAGTGGCATTCTGTGCCATAGGTTCGGTCCTCGGTTTGCGTGCACGCGTACACGTACTTCGAGAGTCTCATTTCATCTAATGGCCACTGATGTGGGTGCGGCTGAGGTCCACTCACATTGGTGTAAGTCCATCTTGCATCGTGTATGCCATGTTTCAATACGTTGTGCATGTTATGTTGTTAGCATTGTGTGTGTCATGTAGTTATATTGCATGTTTGTATGTTTGCTTGCATGCTTAGGTCGCATGTGCATCGTTGTGCATTGCCTCGCCTCTTGACCAACCATGATTGAGGTTGGGTCCCTTGTAGTTTTGTGTGCATTGCATTTGACATTGAAATGCATACTTGACTCTTTGGCCATCATGCATCGAAATGCGTGATTGGTGACCCGAGGGTCGAGGGCCATGTTCCCTTGAGTCCATTACATGATAGGGAGTGTGTCCATGCATACATGTGCCTGAAATCCTATGCCATATGCTGTCTATTCTCTGTTGCTGTCAAAACTGTCTTCTGCAGGAAGTTTCTACCGGCCGACAGAATTAAGTGCCGGCCGGCAATATTTTAATGGCCGATAAACCCAAACAATGCCGACGGAAATCCTGGACTGCCGGTGGGAATTCTGTCCAGCCGGTGGTGCTCTGCAGCATGCAAGGAACCTGTTCTGGAGTTTTGGCAATTTTCAGAAAGACAGGGCAGTGTAAACAGAGGTGGCAGTGTTATGGCACGGGCTTTTCGGGCGAGATGGGTCAAGCATGCATCATTCACGCATTCCAAGGCGGGCTGTGGCCACTTTCCATTTACATTTAATTTATTGATTAAATAGGAATTCTGTAATAATTAATTAAGTAGTTAGTTATTTATTCGGACTGTAATATTTATTCGGTCCCTCCGAGTGAGGGCGTATTTGTAATAAGTGTGGGTGCGTGTGTGTATGTCTTCCAACCCCCACTTCTTTCTCCTTTTTATTTACCTGCCTATGATGGTAGACTAGGGCACGTTTAATTTAGCATACCTTATGCTATGCATGCGTGCATCCATGCATTTGTATTACATGCATTGAGCTCGGTACATCATGCTAACTGCATATGTATTTCAAATTCCAAACTGAATATGTGATAATTGTGCATTTTCACATGACATGTCTAGGTTAACCGAGCCTATCTTAGCAACATTTTGTATGCGATGCATTAGGCACTTAACATGGACTTGGATCATGCATGTTTACTAACAAGTTCTTTGTTTTGGCATGGAGTACTATGTAAGTATTTTAATGCTTTAGCATGTCGCATGTGTGTGAATGCTACCATGACAGTATGCTTGCCATGAGGCTAGATGCTTATGTGTTAAACTGTTTGAATGCCTGTGGGTGAAGGCTGGATTGTTTGAGTTGGAAAGACTCGTTGAAATCTGCATTTTTAGCCTGCTTGCGAGTAGCAAATTCCAAAGCATTTTCAAACCAAACGGATATGCAATGTTTATTTCCAAATTAGGCAATCTAGTCTATACTTGTTTGCTGTGCGCATAACATAGTAATTCTAGGCTAATAACCGGAATAAGATTACATAACGTTTTCAAAATTGGATATCATGGTTAGTAGAGGCCGGTCTTCGGACCGGGCGAAAGGGGGTGCTCATAGCTGACCTTCCCCGATCGTACCCAAGCTCCCGAGCCGAGACAACTCCGGTGATGACGGACATGTGGCCTTCGGCACCGAGTCAGGGTTTCCTAAATTCTCCCATAAAAAAATATTTAGGTGGCGACTCTGTATCTGGCAAAGCAGTCCATGTTTGGCACTGCTTTTTCAAAAATCTGTTTCTCAAAACGATTTGCCAGATTTGGACTCTTTGGTTCAGATTAAGAACCGTGACACAAATCGAGTCCGAACTGTAGTTGCGAGGTCCCCCTCCGCGGGCGCGTCTACAGTTTCTGGCGACTCTGCTGGGGAAATTTAGAGAGCTTGACTCGAACTCGTGATATCCTGTTTTGATCTCATTTATGTGTCTCTTTGCATTGCATGTGCATTGGTGCGCCTAGGAACACAGTGTTTGCCATCTGCCATTCCTGAACGGTTTGCCGGAGGCTTGTCTTGTCAAGACATGTCCATAAGGCTGACCGGCTATGGGCTCTGACAGCATGGGAACACAAACCCCGGTTTTTACCGGGGCACCCTTTTGACCATTCGACCTAGTGCATATTCGGAATCCATAGTGACCATTCCAAACTAGGACAGGTTGCTTACCCGATAGGTTGTTTGAAACTGTTGTGTGCATAGTGAAACCCTAGTTCCTGACAAAATAGGACAGGGAAACCCTACCCCAACATAGGGGTGTTTTGTCTCTCTCTTACTTGCTATGTGCTTTTAGAGTGTATCTCTACAGGGACGCATATACCAGTTTGCAAGTCTGGGCATCAGGCCTGTGGGCATCAGCATCAGTATTTGGGGAATCAGTTTTACCTGAGGGTATCAGTTTACAGGCAGATATTTGGGAAACAGTGATCAGTATTGAGTACTTTCATCCTAGTATGCTCGTATCTGTTTAGGTGAAATCAGGCTGAGATGCTGTCTGTTTCCTCTTTTGCAAGGTAGTCCCGGAACCATAGCTACAGAAGGCTCCGATATCCCCCGAGGTTCATCGGACTTGTGCTGATAGACTTTGTCAGGTCAGAGATTTAGTTCAAGGGTAATCAGAGCCAGAGAAGGCTAGCCAGGCACAGGCCACCAGTACAACAGCTACCAGATCAGTGATCTTTGAGCAGTCGGGCTGAGATTCCCGAGCCTATTGCCGACAAAGATATACCGGTCGCTCAGTTAGATTAGAACAGTATGTCGAGTCTGGAAGAGATGGTGCGCCAACTCCAGGATAGTATGAAAGCCATGCAGCAAGACGCTGTCCGTCAAGCGGAATTCGCCAAACAACAGGCTGTGGCCATAACCCAACAGGCAGAGACAATTGCCAGATTGGAGCAGCAAACTGGACTATCTACTTCGCACCAGACTCCTCCCCCACCAAGAGTTCCCATACTCGGGGAGGCAACCCACGTCCAGGAGGATACCGACCTTCCAACGGGGCCAGCTCCGCCCCCGATCCCGCCTCAACTATCCAAAGCACCCACTCCTATCAATCAATCGGATTCTCCCTTCGAGTCCGAGGTGGACCCCATGACATTAAAAATAAGCAAGCTTGAAAAGCTGTTTAAGAAATCTCAAGGCGTGAAGTCCATCCCGGACATTGGGGACGGATACACTGACGCAGCCGTGACGCTGCCAGACCGGTTTAAGATGCCACAAGTTGATCGTTTTGACGGATCTGAGGATCCCATGGTACACCTGCGACTATTTTCAGACGTCCTAAGACCAATGGGCCTCACTAGATTGCAGAAGCTGTCTTTGTTTGGCCGGACCCTGTCGGGTGTAGCGGCCGCATGGTATGCAAAATTGGAGGATAACGTCAAGAGAAGTTGGGATGAGATGACTGAGGCCTTCGTCGCACAATATTCATACAATACACAAATCGAGATTACGACCCGTGATCTTGAGACGACGAGGCAGGAGCCTAAGGAGAGCTTCTCAGAATTCGTGGCCCGCTGGAGGGCCAAGGCCTCAATGATGACCATTAGGCCAACAGATAAGGATCAAATACGGATGATTGTGCGCAATCTCCAGCCTAAGCTAATGCAGAGAATGATTGTAATCCCCTTTCCCACTTTCTCAGATTTACACGATATGGTGGTACAAATCGAAGATGCAATGAGGCAAGGTCTGTTTGACCAGGATAAGGAGCAGCCCAGGAGGGCATTTTCCCGCAGTTCGAATGCGACCACCAGTGGTGATGCAGGTTCAAGATCTTCTGAAGTAGACATGGTTACCACCACTGCATCAAAAATAGCTACCCCATTCACCGGTGTGTCCGGAAGTAGCTCACAAAAAACCAAATATCCACCTCGAGTCAAGAGGGTCTTCACTCCACTTCATATGCCTTTGTCAAAGGCTCTAGAGGTCTTACTCCGGAAAGGACATCTGAAACCGTTGGAACAACGGCCCCTACCCGATCCTATCCCTGCAAAGCATGACCAGACTAAGTACTGTGCGTACCACCAACAAACCGGTCATGAGACCGATAGCTGCTTTCGTCTGCGCCATGATGTACAGGATTTGTTTGACAACAAGGTCATTGTTGCACCAGCTCAGTAAAGTCTATCACCACTGGATCAGTGAACTCGGGGGATAGTACGAGTATGTGATCAGGGGATGAACCACCAGTGGGCGGCACTCAGTTTACTCCAGATGTGGCGTTTGGCACGCACTGTTTCGAGCATTTTACGAATGCTAGTTTTTTGTGTTTTCTGACTTGGGTATTGGGTCAGTCTTCTCAATTTGTATTGAGTCAGTCTTTTCATACTGAGTCAGTCGGGTCTGTCTTGTTGTATCGAGTCAGTCCTGTTTTGTTAAAGTCGGGTGATTCCGGGGGTGTTACTTCGGATATCACTATTTTACTTTGTGTTTGTCCTTTTGAGTCTGCTTCTGCCAGGGAGCCAGTTGTGCCAACAGATTTGAATGAACGGCAGTGATTTTCACACTCTTGTGTTTGCTTCTGTCGTGTGCCAGTTGTGCCAGAAGTATTGAATGGAATGACAGTGCTTCTCGCCTGCCTTTTCTGTGCCTTGAAATCATTGTATCGACCTAAGTTTTTTTCAAAACTTTTTTTGAACACTGCGGTGAAAATGAAGAGGAAGGAATTCCTCGGGATTTGCAAAATTTTGATCATTTGAGAGAAAGAGAGGCATGTTAAGCCCTTAATGATTGAGATCATGCTTGTTAATGTGAGTACTGAGAAGGACCCTGGCTTGATCCAGATTGGTTCTACACTGTCTACAGCGCGAGCGACTAGTCGCTTTCTTAAAAGATTTCAAAAAAATGTTTTACGAGATCCTGCGAAGACCTATGTGGAATCGCTCTTGAGACTGTGCAGCTTAGGATCGCTCTCAGCCTTGAGATTCGACCCCTCACTTTCAAACCTTGAACTTGAGTTCAGAATGTTCAATGGTCAACTACAATGTGAGGCCTGTATGGCCATTTTGAAGCAGCCCTCGAACAAGAGGCACCAAAGTCAGATCAAGAAGATCAGATCAAAGGAAGCTTGTAAAGCTAGATCAGAAGCCCCCCCTCAAACTAGGGGCAAAAATGTCAGATATGCTCGAAGAGCCGAAGATGGATCCTTCAGTAAATCAATACAACAGCCACTCTCCTGGATACGGATGGCTTCAAAACCCTAAAACCATTTGGCATGGATTTGTTACACTTTTACCCTTTGAGAGGCTTGCTGGGCCGAAAACCCGGAAGGGCGACCCAGGCAAAAGTTAGAGCAAGAGAAAAATACAAAAAGAAAAAAAAATGCAAAGAAAAGAACAAAAAAGAAAATCAAAAAAAAAAAGGGAAATGAAATGAAAAGAATTGAAAAGAAAAGAAAAACAAAGCTCGCAAGGTCGAAAACCCGCATCGGGCGCCTTGGCAAAAGTTAGAGCCTAAAAAGGAGAGGTTAAATACCCGAGTGTACCTTAACCCCGAACTACATAAGGCTTGATTCCCATGTTTGGGATACGTAGGCAACTTCATTCTGAAGTCCAGCCGTAAAACACTTTAAATTCAACTGTGTCCATGTGATGGTTCTAGTCATCTTTGTCTTTTCTATATCCGGGAGTTCGGTTGCAATCATCGCTCTGAGGACTGATTACAATGCGCTACGGTGCCATTCAGACAAGGGGCAACTTTTCGTTGCCATTCAATGCGCTGCGGTGCCGTGCAAACAAGGGGCAACTTTCCGTTGCCATGTAGCTCTCTTCGAGCAAGGGGGCAATTTTCCTCCAAATCTGAGGTTGTGCGTCTCAAGAGTGGATTCCGTGCTTGTTAAGCATTGGCCGTTTGCAAAAATAGTTTTTGAGAATTTTTACTAAGGTTGACTATTCTCTCGAAAATTATTCCATTTTTCCAAAAAACTGGACCATTTCTTGGACCCAAAAAAGGAAAATTTTCAGTGCTCATAGCCTGACTTGCATGATTTCAAATCAAAATCGAACAAGTATGTTAATCTAACTCTCATATTGGTCAAAATTGTTTTAGTAGAAAACCAAAACAAAAAATGGTCAAAATGATGAACTAGGGGCACAGTTGAGTCAGGCTTCCTGTCTTTTCCCCATTTTCAACATACTTGCCAAGAAGGGCACTCTACCTGCCAGAAAAGGGCACAACTGAAGTCAACAACAAAGGGCTAAAAGCTCTCTCATCCTCCAAGCAACGAGGAATCAAGCCAAGTACGAAGCACGAACTGGAATGGGGCGAGATGTTCCACTCCCTTATCTGGACAGATCTAACCACGTCCAAACTCCCCAGCAGGGCATCATCAACCGATGTTAGCTGCAGATTTGCTACACACCCAGTTATAGCACAACCCCTCTATGGGAGAAACTTACTGTTGTGAACAAGAGTCTGGTAAAATACCAGGGGCAAGAGCCCACAATTTCCAGCTTATCCATCAACCACCCAGGGGAGGGATGAAAAACGAGAGATTAAAGAATAGAGAGATGTGCGCTGAGAGGAAAAGCGAGAAAAGGGTTTTGAGAGAAAAACCGAGCTTGAGAGCCGAGTGATGTGAGAATCACAAATAAGAAAGGGTGGGAACAATACCTGGTGAAACAGGCTCCCTGTGCACGTCTGTGTGTCGTGTCTTTGTTTTGTTTGTCTCGATTCTTGCTTTGAGTCGTTCCGAGCGTGTCTCGACGTGTTTAGGTTGTTTACCTTTTGTTTTCCGTTGTTGAGTCTTTCTCGCTGTGTTCAGTCGTAGGCTCAATACCTGGTCGAAAACTCATCTCTCAATTTCAAAAATAAATCGTTTTGTGCTCAGAGTGTTGTGACATCCTTCACGTTTGTGCAAAACAAGATTCTTTTTTCCATAAACCTGCAGGGTCCACCCCCCGATAAGTGTGAACGGTGAAACCAGGACCTATCTGAAGCTATGATGGTTCCAGACTGCAAAGTAAAGACAAAAGAGCGAAAATCGAAGTATCTGAGTTTGTGTCAACTTCAGAAAATTCTGTGATTGTACTCTGGACGTACCTCTTCAGGGCCTTGTCAATGCTCCGAAATATGAGTGTACCTCTACCTCAGGGGCAAGATCAATCCTGCTTCAAGGTTATACACTCTTCCACTTACATTGTTATGCACCCACTTCACTTGCATTGTAATGCATTATACCTATCAAGTTTCTTCCTCAGTCATGCACGATATTGTATGCACGGTTCATTCAAAGAAGTTCCGTTTTAAGGTCATTCACTTTTGTGTATCAATCACACACACTCACTTTAGTGTATCAATCACACTTCATTCTCATTTAGTGTATCAATCACACTCTCTTCACTAAGTGTATCAATCACATTTCTTTCATTTTGTGTATCTATCACACACATTCTCATTTTGTGTATCTATCACGCACATATTCGCTTTTGTGTCTATTGCACTCTCACTTAGTGTATCAATCACATTTCTTTCATTTTGTGTATCTATCACACACATTCTCATTTTCTGTATCACACTTTCAGTGTATCAATCACACTTCATTGATTTAGTATATCAATCATACTTTGTTCACACGGTGCATCTATCACACTTTGTGTTCATTTTCAGTATATCAATCATACTTTGTTCACACTGTGCATCTATCACACTTTGTGTTCGCTTTTAGTGTATCAATCACACTCTGTTCACACTGTGCATCTATCACACTTTGTGTTCACTTTTAGTGTATCAATCACACTCTGTTCACATAGTGCATCTATCACACTTTGTGTTCATTTTCAGTATATCAATCATACTTTGTTCACACTGTGCATCTATCACACTTTGTGTTCGCTTTTAGTGTATCAATCACACTCTGTTCACATAGTGCATCTATCACACTTCGTGTTCGCTTTCAGTATATCTATCATACTTGCTCACTTAGTGCATCTATTACACTTTGTGTTCGCTTTCAGTATATCTATCATACTTTGTTCACTTAGTGCATCTATCACACTTTGTGTTCACCTTTAGTATATCTATCATACCTTGTTCACTTAGTGCATCTATCACACTTTGTGTTCACCCTTTGTGTATCTATCACACTATGCTCACCATACTCGCTTAGTGTATCTATCACACGCTCAACTACTGTATGTATCACATGTTGCTTCATATAGTGTATCTATCACATGCTCGCTTTGTGTATCAATCACACACGTTCACTTTGTGTATCAATCACACACTCTCACTTTGTGTATCTATCATACTTGTTCACTAGGTGCGTCTATCACACCTTGTGTTCACCTTTTGTGTATCCATCACACTTGTTCACTTAGTGCATCTACCACACTTTGTGCACACCTTTTGTGTATCTATCACACGCTCACACTTTGCTTCATATGGTGTATCCATCACACTCGCTTCACCTTTTATGTATCTATCACACTATGCTCCCTTTGTGCATCCACCACACACGGTTGCTTAGTGTATCTATCACATATTTGCTCAGTATATCCATCACACTACGCTTACCTAGTGTATCCATCACACTCTCTTCACTTTTGTGTATCTAACGCACATGTTCGTGAGAATTGCATAATTCTCTTACATCCTTTCTGCATGAGATGTAGTTTGGTTCATGTCTACTTGCTGGCATAGCATTCGCTTAAAATGTTGCATTTATTTTGCATAATTGCTTCATCACAGCTACATTCGCGCTATTTTGCGCACCTCACTTGTACTTGTTAGTACATTGCATTGTTTTGAGTGCAAACTGGCTTCGCGTGGCGTATAAGTCCAATTATCAAAGTCTTCCTGCATATCATTTGCATCCTGCCCCTGAACTACGCTGGTTTGATTCCTTGCAAAGGGATACGTAGGCAGCCTGTAGGCGCAACCATTTATTTATCGATATTTTGTTTGTTTGTCCAAGTCTTCGGACTTATCAAAAATGGGTCATCTCTGGGCTTTGACATTCACTCCCGTCATTGTTATGACTTTCGAGTTCTGTCAAAGAGGGGCAACTGTAGACACCCCATTTTTGACCGCCCTTAAGACATGGGCACCACTGATGTTTTGCTCGGTGTTGAGAGATGTACAGGGCAAAGAATCAGTTTCTTTGGCTAGAAGAGAAGCAAATCTTTCAAAACACTTTGTTTAGGGTTTTGGAGTTGAAGAAAAGAGGAAAGGAGAGGAGAAAACTAGTTTGGGAGAAGTTCGGCATGAATCCGGGTAGAAGCGAGTCGAGCAACCCTCGCTGAATCGGGCTTTATCTGTCTGTACACTTGGAGTTTAGCTATGATGCCAACACCGTCGGAAAGCTTACTTCCGGGGCTTCATTTTGCACTCAAGAATCTCTTAAAGCCAAGTCCGGGTTGGGGAGGTATGATTGGTTGAATTTGGGTATCATCCCTGTTGGATCGAATCTGCGCGGCTTCACCAAAATGGGCATAACGTTTTCCACAGGAGGAATTTTGATGCAAGGTTTGCGCCATTGGAAAGCTAACTTCCGGGGCTTCAGTTTGGACACCAATCAGCCATTTTTTGACCTTACCGGCCATCCACCGGCACTATATTTATCCGGCCGGCAATTTATTGTGCCGACCGGCACTTTATTTTGCTGACCGGCAATTTTTGCTAGCCGACGACCTTCCGGAGCATTCTGCAGATTGAGTGGATTCCAGCTGTGCCAGCTGGAATGCACAGAATCGATCCCCCATGCACATGTGTGTTTGTTTTGCACCTTGTGAGTCTTTGAACCCCTTAACCTTCTAGAAGCTTGAACCCTTTGGAAGCTTGGCCAGCTGTTTTAGCTTCCTCTAGAAGCCTTGCACCCCCCTTGAACCCCTTTGACCCTTTCCCTTGACTTAGCTTGTAAGTTAAGTGCTTCCCTTGCTTACATAAGCACCATTCCTCTCCCTTTGTCTAGGTTGGATGGTTTTAAAGCAAAAAAACCAGAGATATACCATGTATATCTGATATACATACATACAACCCTCAATCTCTCTCCATATCTCTCTCATTCAACCATCAAATACCATTGTTCTTGGGCCATTTCTTCACCAATCCGTAGCACCACACCCCTACACTTCATTCCAGCACATTGGAGGTCATTTGCAGAGGCTAGGAGCATCCAAACTTCAACCAAGAGGTGCTGGCTCATTGGTCTACAAAGGTAAGTCATTTTCTTCCCTTTTCTAGCCTATTCTTGCATCATACCTAAGCCATAGTTTCTTGCATATTTGAGCTCCGGCCAAAACTGAAAGTAGCCTTTTTTTGAGCTTTGTTTCATCTTTCATTAAGGGTCCTACCTTGTTTGAGACCTCCATTTGGCACTTGCCTCTTTACACCTTTGTATGCCATCATTTTTGCATAGTATTTTTGGCCCATGTGTAATCTGTTTTGGAGCATGTTATAAACTGTGAATAGGCTTATTTTGAGCCCTTCTTCAACATTGAAGAAGGGCTCATCCTTGTTTGGGACCTCCATGTACCACTTGCCATTGTAGCCCTCTTTGGCCCCCTTTTTTGCATAATTTATTAGCCTGTTTTTCTTCTGTTTTTGTGGCTTGGTCCGAACTTAAAGTGGCCATATTTTGACCCCCTTGTCATGTTTCATTAAGGGTCTTTGGCTGTTTGATGAATATTTTGTGTACTTCATGTTATAGCCCTCTTGTGGCCTTAATCTTGCATAAATTGTTTGCCATGCTTGTATCTGTTTTCGAGCCTTGTCATCTACTGAAAAACATCATATGTTTTGTCCCTCTTCAGTGTTGTAGAAGGGTATTTTTCTATTTGGGTTTTGCATCTACCACTTGCTTCATTGCCTCCCTTGCGGAGCCGTTTTTGTATGCCATTTTATCCCTATCTTTGCTTGCTGTTTGGCCATGTCATAAACTGTAAAAATTCTTGTCTCAGGGCTGCCTTGCTTCTGTCTTCATGCTCCATGTCCATATTGTGCATGCTTTGTATAGCTGTAGGCCATTGCGTATGCCTAATTTTGCATTTCGGGTCGCATGTCATGCATCGGGTGCCATTTTGCCATGATTCGGGGCTGTTTCGGGTCATGTTTAGCTTCTGAAATTTGCATGCTAGCATATCATCTTGCCATGTCTTGTTAGAGTGGCATTCCGTGCCGTAGGTTCGGTCCTCGGTTTGCGTGCACGCGTACACGTACTTCGAGAGTCTCATTTCATCTAATGGCCACTGATGTGGGTGCGGCTGAGGTCCACTCACATTGGTGTAAGTCCATCTTGCATCGTGTATGCCATGTTTCAATACGTTGTGCATGTTATGTTGTTAGCATTGTGTGTGTCATGTAGTTATATTGCATGTTTGTATGTTTGCTTGCATGCTTAGGTCGCATGTGCATCGTTGTGCATTGCCTCGCCTCTTGACCAACCACGATTGAGGTTGGGTCCCTTGTATGTTTTGTGTGCATTGCATTTGACATTGAAATGCATACTTGACTCTTTGGCCATCATGCATCGAAATGCGTGATTGGTGACCCGAGGGTCGAGGGCCATGTTCCCTTGAGTCCATTACATGATAGGGAGTGTGTCCATGCATACATGTGCCTGAAATCCTATGCCATATGCTGTCTATTCTCTGTTGCTGTCAAAATTGTCTTCTGCAGGAAGTTTCTGCCGACCGGCAGAATTAAGTGCCGGCCGGCAATATTTTAATGGCCGATAAACCCAAACAATGCCGACGGAAATCCTGGACTGCCGGTGGGAATTCTGTCCAGCCGGTGGTGCTCTGCAGCATGCAAGGAACCTGTTCTGGAGTTTTGGCAATTTTCAGAAAGACAGGGCAGTGTAAACAGAGGTGGCAGTGTTATGGCACGGGCTTTTCGGGCGAGATGGGTCAAGCATGCATCATTCACGCATTCCAAGGCGGGCTGTGGCCACTTTCCATTTACATTTAATTTATTGATTAAATAGGAATTCTGTAATAATTAATTAAGTAGTTAGTTATTTATTCGGACTGTAATATTTATTCGGTCCCTCCGAGTGAGGGCGTATTTGTAATAAGTATGGGTGCGTGTTTGTATGTCTTCCAACCCCCACTTCTTTCTCCTTTTTATTTACCTGCCTATGATGGTAGACTGGGGCACGTTTAATTTAGCATACCTTATGCTATGCATGCGTGCATCCATGCATTTGTATTACATGCATTGAGCTCGGTACATCATGCTAACTGCATATGTATTTCAAATTCCAAACTGAATATGTGATAATTGTGCATTTTCACATGACATGTCTAGGTTAACCGAGCCTATCTTAGCAACATTTTGTATGCGATGCATTAGGCACTTAACATGGACTTGGATCATGCATGTTTGTAACAAGTTCTTTGTTTTGGCATGGAGTACTATGTAAGTATTTTAATGCTTTAGCATGTCGCATGTGTGTGAATGCTACCATGACAGTATGCTTGCCATGAGGCTAGATGCTTATGTGTTAAACTGTTTGAATGCCTGTGGGTGAAGGCTGGATTGTTTGAGTTGGAAAGACTCGTTGAAATCCGCATTTTTAGCCTGCTTGCGAGTAGCAAATTCCAAAGCATTTTCAAACCAAACGGATATGCAATGTTTATTTCCAAATTAGGCAATCTAGTCTATACTTGTTTGCTGTGCGCATAACATAGTAATTCTAGGCTAATAACCGGAATAAGAATACATAACGTTTTCAAAATTGGATATCATGGTTAGTAGAGGCCGGTCTTCGGACCGGGCGAAAGGGGGTGCTCATAGCTGACCTTCCCCGATCGTACCCAAGCTCCCGAGCCGAGACAACTCCGGTGATGACGGACATGTGGCCTTCGGCACCGAGTCAGGGTTTCCTAAATTCTCCCATAAAAAAATATTTAGGTGGCGACTCTGTATCTGGCAAAGCAGTCCATGTTTGGCACTACTTTTTCGAAAATCTGTTTCTCAAAACGATTTGCCAGATTTGGACTCTTTGGTTCAGATTAAGAACCGTGACACAAATCGAGTTCGAACTGTAGTAGCGAGGTCCCCCTCCGCGGGCGCGTCTACAGGCTTCATCAAGTGCCTAGACACACAGAGGTTGACAAAAGGGAACGGGCATCATGGGTTAGGACTGACCTCCCGGTTGGTTACCTACAAAAGCATACATGACACAGAGTGAGCCAAGCTCAGTGAATAATAGTACTTAAACAACTCGATGCTCAACTTAAATCATGATACATAACAATGCGTATGTAAATGCAGAGATCATAGGGTTAATCTGATTCTGTACTAATATCAGGACGGCCTTAGGCCCCGTCTTTAAACAGAATGGCTTTAAGGCCTTAAACAGAGTGGCATTGAGCCCTTAAACAGAGTGGCATTAAGCCCTGAATGCAGAACAGCCTCAGCCCTGTTCATGCATGTATGAACCCAAGAGGTGTCGCGCACGGATTCTAGAGGTGACTCACACTGTATAGTTCTGTACAACACTTTGTTTCATACCAGAAAATATAGATTGGCCATAGGCCCAGATATCGTCAAAGCAGACTAGTTTCAGAATCTTACAGAGTTTCAGATGAAAGTATCCACATCCTTTCCATCATTCATTCACATTCTTTTAATTATTCGCATATGTTACATAATTAACATGCGATAACAGAATGCTAATGGTAATCATTAGCTGTAAGTAAAGCTTAGTACACTAGTACTACTACTCACAGTGTTGTGGCGGAGCGATGGTTCCTCCCGGAGTGTGTCTTACACACATATATAACACACATTAGTTTCCTTTTTCTTGTTAAATCATTTCCTGAGTCATTACGTTTCAAATGAATTTACAATCATCTTAAGATCATCAAAAAATTATTCTAAAAATATCAGAGGGTCGAGCATGCAAAACTGAGCAGACACTTTTTTCCAGTTTAGGCCGCACGTGCGGCCGTCCCCTCTGCACGAGCGGACATGGGCTGCACGTGCGGTCCCCCTTCCCTGTACGAGCGGCCAAAAGCAGAATGTAATCCTCATTTTTTTCCTCTTGTCCGCACGTGTGGCCATGACTTCCACACGTGAGGTGGTGCTTCGCATGTGTGGCCATGACCTCCGCACGTGCGACAGTAGTCCCTGTTTTGGGCAGTCCGAAATTAACCCAAAATCCAGCAGAACCAACATATTCTAAGTACAAAATAAAGATGAGTAATTCAATAAGTTAACCCAACATCTTCATAATATGAATCACAATTATAATATCACAAATAGACATGATTAGAAGCTTAATTAGGCCACAATCCTTCCTAGTTTCATCTACAAAATCCAATTTCCTTGTCTTCACAAAATATATATACAATACATATGTATAATTATATGAGTTTGGCATGAAAACCAAAGAGTAAAGGGTAATTCCTACACAACACTTAAATTAAGTCTCAAAGCAACCAAATGATGAGAACAAATTCCAATCAAGCATGAATCACTCAAAATCCTCAATTACAAACCCTAAGTTGTAAAAACATGAAACAAGCCCTTCCTTAAGTCTAAGTGAAGATTAATTAGGTTGGATTGAGCTTATCTTGAATTAAATCCCACAACTCTCCTCAATTTGCCAATCTTCCTTGTTGAATTTCTTCTCCTCTAATTCTTCTTCTCCACACTCTCTCTTTTCTCTCCGAGGAGATATTTTGAAATGAATTCCCAAGTCAAATGGTTAAAGAGCATTGATATTTACATATAAGGTGAATAAGACGAAAATCAATCAGTTTAATCGTTCCTAATCAAAATTTCACAGAAAATCATTTTAAGACTTAAAAATCATGCCGATCTCAAATGTAAAATCAATTTCAGATTATTAAACTTCTAAGGCCTCCAATTTCTGAGCCAAACTTTATAATTGTGACAGATTGTTCTCTTATTAGACAGATATGCATCCATAATCATAGGATTCACTTAATTGAGCTTAATTCCACATAAAATTTCACAATGAGCATTTAAAAGCGCAGAATTAGGGACTGAAAATATACTAGAATCATGTACGAGGGTCAGGTTATTACACATACTCTGGCTGATGTATTCAAAACTGCCTTTTTAGGTCACACCTCTGTAAGCCGGGCCATCCAGGCCTTCTCGAGCAGCTGGGAGAGGGTTCTCGACTCGCGGCCGAGGGAGGCGTCAAGCGCCTGCTAGACAGGATGATGAGTCCAGAGAGGAGGAGGAGTCAGCGCATCCTCAGTCGGAGACATCCGCAGGCAAAGATGATGACTCTGGTTCAGGTTCTGAGGACGAAGGTGACGCCGAGGAGGATTCTGAGGATGGTGGCTCCGATTCAGATGGTGGTGCTGGTGGAGGTGGTGTAGAGGCTGCTCAGCCAAAAAAGGTGAAGAGAGCCTCTCGATCTTGAGCCTGATAGCACCGATTCAGATGCTTTGCTTTATTTCCTTTTTACTAGTAGTTGTAGCACATTGTACAACTTTAGGCAGTTTTATTTTCCTTAAAACTTGTACCCTGTTGTAAAGTGTTGTAAAAACCATGATGGAATGAAACAGCTTTTTGTTCAAAAAGTGTTGTATTTGTATTCTAAGCATCGCATCGCATCATTTTACACAAAAATGAGATTGATGAACATTGAACATTTATGCATTACCAAGTCAAGTAGTGGACCAACGTAACAAACTAAACAACTCAACTCAATAAGCAACAGCAAAACCTTAACAAGTTCACAACTCAATAAGCAAACGAGCAACAACTCAATAATCAAGGAGCAACAACTCGATAAACAAATGAGCACCAACTCGATAAGCAAAACTTAACAACTCGATAAGCAAATGCATTTTAGACAAACAAAGTAACAAAACGCATCCGAAACAGCAGTAAACTCAGATCTTCAGCACTCTCAGCACATAGGAAGGCTAGAGACTCCCTTTCGGAGACAAAAAGGTGGTTGCAGACCACTTTCTACTCATGGCTGACCACTAAAAGGGCCTGCCGACCACTTTTTTGGTCTGCAAACCAGAAAATGTGGCTAGTCGACCAGAATAAGTGGCTGGTCGACCACAAAAAGTGGCTGGCCGGCCAGTTTTTCTGGGGACCTCCAGATTTTTGCCACATGTCCTCCAAACAATGCCTTATCCTCCATAAAGGTTCTAGCTTCGTGGCTCCCTCATTCTAACTCAGTTTTGCACCAAATGGAGGCATTTCTTGTCCAAAATCTCCCAAATTAGATTGCCAACTTGGACGGCTCGGAAAAGCTGAACTTCCGAGGCTTCGGCATAAATGCACTATTCATGCTGAGCCGCATCCTGCTGCGTCTTCCATTCCTTCATGCCGCAGCAAGATTTTGGAATCCGATAACTCACGTTTTTAGCTTTGGCAGACAAGAGATGTGCCCCACTTTTGAAGACTTTCAAGCTTTGATGGAATCCGAGCGCGACGAAGAAATCTTGCCCCAACTCCGCTTCGGCCACGTCCAAGCCTTAGGACGGATGTGTGGGCTTACTTTGCATGATGCTAGGTCATTGATTCGCGACGGAGAACTGGACATTCCACGTTTGATTCATCAGTTTTCTGATGCCGGTGATCACAGCGACCATTACTGGCAAGGTTTTCGGCGACATGCACTTTGCTTGTGCATGCTGTCTCATTTCTTGCTTGCCCCAGGCTCTGGAGGGTTTAGCGCCCGTTTGATTGAGGTTGTCGAGGGCTTGAAAGAGGGCAAGAGCTGCATCGCCATGACACTAGCTGAGACATTGATGGGCTTGGATGCTTTTCATTGCCGAGAGACGACTAGATTCGCGGGGAGTCCACTACTGTTGCAGGTAATGTTTCTCACGCTATCTCACATATATGTCTCACATCACTCGGCCCTCAGGCTCGGTTTTTCTCTCAAATCCTTTTTTCACTTTTTTCTCCACGTACACATCTCTATTCTTTAATCTCTCATTTTTCATCATTCCCCAGATATGGTTGATGGACAAGTTGAAGGTTGTGGACTCATGCCCAGCATATTCAGCTCGCGGCTACTTCTTCCCGCGACGTCTAGTCGATGCCCCTGATGAGGAATGGTGGTGCGAATGGATGCGCAGTTGTCTGCTGCCAGTATTGCTTGGTGCTGCCCCTGGCTCAATTTACCTGCAATTAGCTACAGCATGACTCGCCAGCCCGGGATTCAGTTAATCGGCCTAACACACTGTGTCCTTCACTTCCCATTTCTAATCCGGCGTCAGTTCGGACATGATCAGACTTGCCCGGAGGAAGGGATAGAGTACCCTGCCGCATTTCCAATCCAAGGCATACAGCTAGCTCGGTATGCCATAGCATGGTGGACGAGAGAGCTTCTGGCCCCTGCTCCCATTTTTAGTTACACCCTTTCTGATGAGTGCATAGCCTGGCTTGGTGAAGAGACGCGGGTTGGGCGTACTTTGGCATCAGAGGCTTCCACAAGCTCTGGGAGGGAACGCAGGAACACCTGACTATGCCTCGAGTTTATTGCTTTAATCAGTACTTTCAAGTTTTTTACAACCGGACTAACACTTATGTTTGCACCAGTAGCTTTGAATAAGTCGAACCACTTCTTGACAGACCTTAGCCGAGGTAACCAACCGAACTAGGTTTGCTCTTAGCATAATGAGATACCTGAACTCCAACCGATCTATGCCTTTGGGGCTAAACCAGCTTTCTTAGTTTTTTTAGATGGAACTCAGAAAGCTGCCCCTAGACGATGAACCGATCTAACAAAATCGTTTCCATAACCGATATAACGAGACGCTTGCCAAGGTCGGGCTAACAAAATCCCTGCTCAAACCGAGCAACCTATCACCTTGCAGAAACCGAGATAGAACTTGTAGAATCCACAAAGCCGAGGTAGGACTTTTTTTACCATGCTTTTAATTTGTAACGACCCTCACTCTACCCTAGTCATGCTTGCATATACTACATGATCTTGTCTTGATATGTTGCATTTTGCAAACCTTGATTTGATTTGCTTAAGAGTTTCTTGCATGTTTTGTACCCTGCTTGGTGTGAGTTTAGCCGAGGTCATCTTTAGTCTAGAACTTCCTTGGAACCACTTTGTTGAACCTCCACCTTCGCTCTGACATATTGGCCGAGATGTCATTATCTAAGCCAAGGTGTTCATCACCAAGGCCGAGATGTGTATTATCTGGGCCGAGATGTCACCTTTGCACCTAAGTGATCTTGTCCTGAAGTGGTGTAACCTAGACCAAGGTGTGGCACAGCTTAGTCAAGTGTTGTCCTTCCTAGCCGAGATCATTATTCCTCACTTGCCGTTGTCTTGTTCTTAGCCGAGATCATTACCCGCCAGAGTGCCCATGCCATCTTGCTTGTAGAACACACTTTGTCATAGTCTTGTCTTTTCACTCAGCCACCTTTTGAGGAGAACCAACCCGGTAGTGCCACGTGTCCCAACTGAGTGTTAAGTCAGCCGACAGACCCAGAAAATATACATTTTTGGTATTACATCTTTGCCTTGTAGAGAGAGAGAAGCTTTAGAAGAAGAATAAGAAGTTTTAGAGTGAGAGAGTGGGCTTTCGAGCTTGATTCCTAGAAATCAAACCGTTAGATTTGTGTATTGAGGTTATATTCTTGATTTACTCTTGTTGTTCCTTATGTTTACCTAGCTGCATTGCACGATCGAACCTGTTTTGCATGGCATGCATTGGTTTAAAGTTGGTTTTAGAAAGAGAAGATAGTGTTCATGTGTTTTTGAAGAAAAAGCCTCGTTTGATCCGAAAGTTTGCATTAAGGCTCATGTTCCTGTGTTTGTTTTGATAAGATCCTTGAGTGTGGGTACCCAGGTCCATGTTTTTGAATTCATAGCATGAAATCTCAGCTTTTGTAATAGCAAGTTTTGATCTTTGCATTTATCTTCCTCATGTCCATGTTCTTCATGTTCTTCAAGAGAGGGAAACCCAGATTTTCCCGACCTCATTTCCTTGAATGTGGCCATCGAGGCAACACCTCGGCAAGGAGGTGTGGGACCTTGGCCTAGACCTGGTAATCACCCAGCATGTTTTCCCGAGATGGAAACAGTGTTTTTTTTTGGATCGCCTTAGTTTTAAAAGAATGCCAAGGTCACTTGCATTCATGTAAAGCTTGTTTGATAGTGCATTCAATGGTATTTGTTATGTGTTTGTAGGACTTGGACTTGCCTTGACCCCGACGTCTGAAGAGCTATGTGAGTGGTATTTTTAATAAAGTTATGTTATTAAGTTTTGATAAAGTTTTGCCTTGCTTGTTTTGGAAAAGTATTTTCTGAAGCATGAATAATGATCCCTATCTCGTATACCAAGTACTAGCCTTGTTTTGAATAACAATCTTGAAAAGTCCGTACGTGCTAGAGGACTATAAGCATTTGTAGCACAATCTTGAAAAGTCCGCACGTGCTAGGGGACTATAAGTATTTGTAGCACAATCTTGAAAAGTCCGTACATGCTAGGGGACTATAAGCATTTGTAGCACAATCTTGAAAAGTCCGTACATGCTAGGGGACTATAAGCATTTGTCGCACAATCTTGAAAAGTCCGTACGTGCTAGGGGACTATAAGCATTTGTAGCACAACTTTTGTTAATATCATCCCTTGGAACTTGAAAGCCTTGAAAGACTTTAATTGTCGAGACTTGAAAGATTTGTTAGATAAACTTGATTTGCCCTTGGATTTTGTACAAGATGTGTTATGCTTTGATTTGATAAAGGTTTCGAATATCATTCATGCAAACCCCTTTATTGTTTGTACCATTCACTGAGTATCCAAGCTCACCCCTCTCTATATATATATATGTAGGTGACGAGCAGGACGGCAGTGACGCCTAGATGTACTTGCTACTTGTTTTGGATTTTGCACTTTTGCAGCATCTTGAAGATTATGCTTCTTAGTTGTATTTCATTGTATTTTGTATTTGATGGCTGAGAAGCCTTTTTGGTCAAGATGTACTTTTGTACTTCATTGTTGTATTAAAGCTATGAAAAGATGTATGCCATTCCCTTTAACTTATGCACAGCTCTTATGGACTAATTAACTTTGTATATATTGCTTCCGCACATGTTAGCCCCATATGTAATACTCTGATTGTGTGTGAAATTCGAAAGTTGGCCTTCGGTAATCTCAGATTACTGGCCATCATGGCATCATTCTACTAGGGACGGAATGGGGTCGTGACAGATTGGTATCAGAGCACCGGTTCCTCACAGTGTGTTATTCGCACACCTTGAGTCCTAAAGAGCATAGGATTTCCCTTAGAAAGATGTTAGGATTGCATTATGCTGCTTGCTATTTCACGAAGTGTGCATCATCTTGGCTTGATTGTTTGTTACTTACATACATGTCTATTTGATTGTTTTGTTTTAAAGTCACGTTTTGCATACTCTTAGCATCATGAGAAGGGGTAGACCACCGGTTGGCCGAGATCACCCGAAAGACAGATTGGACAGATTAGAGAGATTGGTCGAAGGTTTGGTCCGTGAGTTAAGACAACCTAGGCCACAAGACACTAGTACCACTTCTACCCAAGCCGAGCAGACAAACGGCCGACATGCAGTTCCACCTCCGCCTCCTCCAGTGCCGCAGGTGCCTCCACAACAAGCTTTATATGGGGATGGCACCATAGCCTTGATCAGAGAGTTCAAAAAGATGAAACCGCTGAGGTTCTCTGGGGGTATTGAACCGATGAAGGCCGAAGCGTGGGTCTTAGAAATGGAGAAGCTGTTTGAGATCTTTCCCAGTACCGACGCCCAGAAGGTGTCATTGGCAACATTCACACTAGACGACGATGCACGAAGATGGTGGATGATGACCTGAGAAAGCAACCCAGGTCTGACTTGGGCCAGATTTTTGGAATTGTTCTACAACAAGCATTTCCCCTTTAGTGTTAGAGACCGTAAGACCACAGAGTTTCAGACTTTGACACAAGGCAACAAGACAGTGGCAGAATATGACCGTGCTTTTACCAAGTTGGCGAGATATGCGCCTCACATGGCCGATGATGAATACAGAAAGGCTAGGAAGTTCGAAAGCGGATTGCGCGGACCAATTCAGCATCGAGTTAATATGCTCAATATGCCGACCTACGCCGGAGTGTTGGACAAGACCATCTTGGCAGAGGCTAACTTGAACCGATATCAGAACTCAGGAGAAAATCAGAAGAAGAGGCAGAACTATGATAATCGCCCAGCTCCATTTAACGCCAAGAAGAAAGCGAATATGGGAAGCTCCAGCAACTCGAACCAAGAAGGTAACACTAGGCCGACATGTGCAAGCTGTGGGAAACCACATTCCGGAGTTTACCGTTGGGCATCGGGAGCCTGTTTTGAATGTGGTGAAATGGGTCATCGTGTAAAGGACTGTCCGAAGGCAAGGACTAATGATGGTAAGAAGAATGGGAATAGCTCGGGCTCTGCACAGAGAAATAACATCGGGAGGGCCCAGACAAGACAAGGCAGAGTTTTTGCATTGGTACCAGGAGACACTCAGAATGCTGAGACGGTAGTGTCAGGTATACTCTCAATTTGCTCTCAAGATGCATACATATTAATTGATTCGGGTTCTACGCATTCATTTGTATCTGCTAAGTTTGCCGAGAAGCTAAATAGAGAACAAGAACCCCTTGACTATGTGTTATATGTGTCTACTGCATCTAGGAGAACTATGATTGTTGCATCCATTTATAGGGCGTGTGTTGTTGTGATTGAGGGTGTAGAATTATTAGTCGATTTAATGCCGTTAACCATAGCTCACTTCGATGTCATATTGGGAATGGATTGGTTAGTAGCAAATCATGCATCCATTAATTGTGTTTCGAAGAATGTTACACTGAAACCCCCAAACCAAACCGAGGTTGTTTTCCAGGGTAAGGGAGTAGTGCCGCCACCCTACTTAATCTCACCCATGAAAGCCTATAAGTTGATCCAAAAAGGGTGTCAGGGTTATTTGTGCAGTATACTAAGTGATGTGAATGGAAGTGTGGAGTTAGCCGACATACCAGTTGTTAAGGAATTCCCCGATGTCTTTCCAAATGAGTTGCCTGGCCACTTAGTCGATAGAGAAATAGAGTTTACTATAGACATCATGTCGGGAACGCAACCTATCTCCAAAACACCCTATAGAATGGCCCCAACTGAACTTGGGGAACTGAAACTGCAATTACAAGAATTGTTGGATAAGGGATTCATCAGGCCGAGCACTTCACCATGGGGAGCACCCGTTCTATTTGTTAAGAAAAAGGATGGCACACTTCGCCTTTGCATTGATTACAGAGAACTTAATAAGGTAACCATCAAGAACAAGTACCCATTGTCTAGAATTGACGATTTGCTTGATCAACTACAAGGAGCACGAGTCTTTTCCAAGATTGACCTTAGGTCGAGCTACCATCAGCTGAAGGTTAAAGCTGAGGATATTGAGAAGACTGCTTTTCGGACAAGATATGGCCACTACGAATTTTTGGTAATGCCTTTCGGAGTGACCAATGCTCCTGCAACGTTCATGGACTTGATGAATAGAGTCTTTAAGCTGTATCTAGATGAGTTCATAGTTGTTTTTATTGACGACATACTGATCTATTCCAGGAGTACAATTGAACATGAGAATTATCTAAGACTTGCCCTGCAGATCTTGAGAGACAAGAAGTTGTACGCCAAGCTGAGCAAGTGCGAGTTCTGGCTTTTCAGCATTTCATTTTTAGGGCATGTGATTAATGAAGAGGGTATATCAATTGATCCCAGTAAGATTGAAGCCATTGTGAATTGGCCGACGCCGACTAACGTGTCCGAGGTTCGCAGTTTTCTAGGCTTGGCAGGTTATTATAGGAAGTTTGTGAAGGACTTCTCAAGGATTGCAATACCATTGACACGACTAACCAAAAAGGGAACAGCATATGAATGGACCGATGACAGAGAATTAGCCTTCCAAGACTTGAAGACGAGGTTAGTTACGGCACCAGTTCTTGTACTCCCATCAGGTAATGAGGAATTTCAGATTTTCAGTGATGCTTCACATAAGGGTTTGGGTTGTGTATTAATGCAAGGGGGCAAGGTCATAGCATATACATCTCGTCAGTTGAAACTTCATGAAAAGAATTATCCAACCCATGATCTAGAGCTAGCAACCGTGGTGTTTGCTTTGAAGATTTGGCGTCACTACTTGTATGGAGCCTCTTGCCAAGTTTTTACAGATCACAAGAGTTTGAAGTACTTGTTCACTCAAAAGGAACTAAACTTAAGACAGAGAAGATGGCTTGAATTATTGAAGGACTACGACCTGCAAATCCAGTATCACCCAAGTAAAGCAAACTCGGTAGCCGACGCATTGAGTAGGAAGTCAGTGGGAAGTTTGGCATGCCTAGCCATGATTTCAGTGGAGCCGACTACTATTAGGGAAGTAAAGGCAAGGCAAATGGAGGATGAATTCCTGAAGAAGGTAGCCGACGAGATTATCACCAGGCCGAGACCAGGTTACACCCTTGAGAATGGAGTGCTTAAGTTTGAAGGAAGATTGTGCATGGCCGACGTCCCAGAGTTGAAAGGCAAGATTTTGCAAGACTCTCATGGATCCAGATTTGCAGTTCACCCAGGGAACACCAAGATGTATCAAGATGTAAAACAGACTTTTTGGTGGCCTAATATGAAAAGAGAGATAGCCGAGTTCGTATCCCAGTGTTTGTATTGTTAACAAGTGAAAGCAGAACATCAGAGGCCAGCAGGACTTCTCCAACCCTTGCCGATTCCTGAATGGAAATGGGAACACATCTTTATGGACTTTGTGATTGGTTTGCCGAAGACACAGAAAGGAATGGTTTCGATCTGGTTTATAATCGACCAATTAACTAAATCAGCACACTTCTTGCCTGTTCAAACTTCATTTAATGCTGATCGACTTGTTGTGCTGTATATGAATGAGATTGTTAGACTTCATGGTGTGCCGATGTCCATTGTGTCAGACCGAGATTCAAAGTTTTTCTCTAGATTTTGGCAGAGTTTACAAAGGGCTTTGGGGACCGAATTGAGGTTTAGTACGGCTTTTCATCCCCAGACTGATGGCCAAACAAAGAGAACGATTCAAACACTTGAAGATATGCTTAGACTATGTGTATTGGACTTCCAAGGAAGCTGGGAAGAGCATTTACCATTAGTCGAATTCGCTTACAACAACAGCTATCAAGCTAGCATTAGCATGGCACCGTATGAAGCCTTGTATGGAAGAAAGTGCAGATCGCCGATATGTTGGACCGAAGTAGGAGATAAAGCTTTGATCGGCCCCGATCTAGTCCAAAGGAAAACTGAAAAGATCAAGCTTATCCAACAGAGAATTAGAACTGCTCAGAGTCAACAAAAGAGTTACGCCGACCAAAGAAGAAAAGAGTTAGAGTTTGAAGTTGGGGATCATGTATTCCTGAAGATCTCGCCGATGAAAGGAGTTTCGAGATTTAGGAAGAAGGGTAAATTGGCACCCCGTTACGTCGGGCCTTTTGAAGTTCTTGAGAAAGTTAACCCAGCTGCCTATAGACTAGCTTTGCCACCAGAACTGAGTCAAGTTCACAATGTGTTCCATATTTCGATGTTGAGGAAGTATATTCGAAATCCACTTCATGTAATTGATTCTACCGGGATTGCGGTTAGTGACGATTTAGGCTACGAGGCGAAGCCGATGAAAATTATTGACAGAGAAGTGAAACAGTTGAGGAACAAATCTATACCAATGGTGAAAATCGAATGGAAAGAGCATTACGGCAAGGATGCTACATGGGAAATGGAAGAAGAAATGAGAACCCGTCATCCGGAATTATTTGTAGAGCAAGGTAATTTAAGTTTGGGGACCAAACTTCTTTAAGGAGGGTAGGATGTAACGACCCTCACTCTACCCTAGTCATGCTTGCATATACTACATGATCTTGTCTTGATATGTTGCATTTTGCAAACCTTGATTTCATTTGCTTAAGAGTTTCTTGCATGTTTTGTACCCTGCTTGGTGTGAGTTTAGCCGAGGTCATCTTTAGTCTAGAACTTCCTTGGAACCACTTTGTTGAACCTCCACCTTCGCTCTGACATATTGGCCGAGATGTGTATTATCTGGGCCGAGATGTCACCTTTGCACCTAAGTGATCTTGTCCTGAAGTGGTGTAACCTAGACCAAGGTGTGGCACAGCTTAGTCAAGTGTTGTCCTTCCTAGCCGAGATCATTATTCCTCACTTGCCGTTGTCTTGTTCTTAGCCGAGATCATTACCCGCCAGAGTGCCCATGCCATCTTGCTTGTAGAACACACTTTGTCATAGTCTTGTCTTTTCACTCAGCCACCTTTTGAGGAGAACCAACCCGGTAGTGCCACGTGTCCCAACTGAGTGTTAAGTCAGCCGACAGACCTAGAAAATATACATTTTTGGTATTACATCTTTGCCTTGTAGAGAGAGAAGCTCTAGAAGAAGAAGAAGAAGTTTTAGAGTGAGAGACTGGGCTTTCGAGCTTGATTCCTAGAAATCAAACCGTTAGATTCGTGTATTGAGGTTATATTCTTGATTTACTCTTGTTGTTCGTTATGTTTACCTAGCTGCATTGCACGATCGAACCTGTTTTGCATGGCATGCATTGGTTTAAAGTTGGTTTTAGAAAGAGAAGATAGTGTTCATGTGTTTTTGAAGAAAAAGCCTCGTTTGATCCGAAAGTTTGCATTAAGTCTCATGTTCCTGTGCTTGTTTTGATAAGATCCTTAAGTGTGGGTACCCAGGTCCATGTTTTTTAATTCATAGCATGAAATCTCAGCTTTTGTAATAGCAAGTTTTGATCTTTGCATTTATCTTCCTCATGTCCATGTTCTTCATGTTCTTGAAGAGAGGGAAACCCAGATTTTCCGGACCTCATTTCCTTGATTGTGGCCATCGAGGCAACACCTCGGCAAGGAGGTGTGGGGCCTCGGCCTAGACCTGGTAATCGCCTAGCATGTTTTCCCGAGATGGGAAACAGTGTTTTTTTTTTGGATCGCCTTAGTTTTAAAAGAATGCCGAGGTCACTTGCATTCATGTAAAGCTTGTTTGATAGTGCATTCAATGGGATTTGTTATGTGGTTGTAGGACTTGGACTTGCCTTGACCCCGACGTCTGAAGAGCTATGTGAGTGTTATTTTTAATAAAGTTATGTTATTAAGTTTTGATAAAGTTTTGCCTTGCTTGTTTTGGAAAAGTATTTTGTGAAGCATGAATGATGATCCCTATCTCGTATACCAAGTACTAGCCCTGTTTTGAATGACAATCTTGAAAAGTCCGTACGTGCTAGGGGACTATAAGCATTTGTAGCACAATCTTGAAAAGTCCGCACGTGCTAGGGGACTATAAGCATTTGTAGCACAATCTTGAAAAGTCCGTACGTGCTAGGGGACTATAAGCATTTGTAGCACAATCTTGAAAAGTCCGTACATGCTAGGGGACTATAAGAATTTGTAGCACAATCTTGAAAAGTCCGTACGTGCTAGGGGACTATAAGCATTTGTAGCACAACTTTTGTTAATATCATCCCTTGGAACTTGAAAGCCTTGAAAGACTTTAATTGTCGAGACTTGAAAGATTTGTTAGATAAACTTGATTTGCCCTTGGATTTTGTACAAGATGTGTTATGCTTTGATTTGATAAAGGTTTCGGATATCATTCATGCAAACCTTTTTATTATTTGTACCATTCACTGAGTATCCAAGCTCACCCCTCTCTATATATATGTGTAGGGGACGAGCAGGATGGCGGTGACGCCTAGATGTACTTGCTACTTGTTTTGGATTTTGCACTTTTACAGCATCTTGAAGATTATGCTTCTTAGTTGTATTTCATTGTATTTTGTATTTGATGGCTAAGAAGCCTTTTTGGTCAAGATGTACTTTTGTACTTCATTGTTGTATTAATGCTATGAAAAGATGTATGTCATTCCCTTTAACTTATGCACAACTCTTATGGACTAATTAACTTTGTATATATTGCTTCCGTACATGTTAGCCCCATATGTAATACTCTGATTGTGTGTGAAATTCGAAAGTTGGCCTTCGGAAATCTCGGATTACTGGCCATCATGGCATCATTCTACTAGGGGCGGAATGGGTCGTGACAAAAATAGAGGAAGGCGATCTTGACATGGCCAGGGCTGAAGGTGGAGCTGCTGTTGGAGCTGCAGCAGTTTCATTTAGAGGAGTTTAGTTTAGTGTTAGTTAATTCAGTAGAATTTTAGAATTAGTTAATTCGTGTAGGTATTTAGTTAATTCATTAGAATGTTATAATCAATTACTGAATTAGAATTTTAGAATTAATTAATTAGTTTGGTTAATTAGTTAGTTAGTTCATTAGAATTTTATAATGAATTAATTAGTGTAATTAATTAGCTAGAATAATTAATTAGTTGTGTTGGTGTATAGATAGTTCATTGGTTTTGTAATAATTTAGCTTTAATTAGTTAGCTAGTTAGTTCATTCAGACCCTCCTACTTGAGGGCGCATTAGTTCATTCGGACCCTCCTGCGCGAGGGCAAACAAACTTGTAATAATGTGTATGTTTTCCAACCCTACATCTTTCTCTCTTTTATTTATCAGCTTACGATGGTTAGATTAAGGACATCATGTTTAATTTAGCATACTTCATGTTTGCATCCGTTTGTATTGCATGCACCAGGGCTCGGTTTATTATTCACATTCACATTGTCGTATCAATACTTCTTTGATTACATGCTTAGACCGTAGGTGATCAAATCATTTCACATGCCATATTAGTAGCCGAGCCTAATAATTGCATATCACATGTGTTGTATAGTTAGGAATCATGCATATTTTCTAACTTTGTTTTGTAGCTTGTTCGCGGGACGTCGGTAAATATGTGAGTTGTTATGCTTTAGCATCCCTCATGTACATAAGTTTCTTATTATGTTTAGCATATTACCATGAGGCTAAGTACTTAATTGATAAATTGCTTGAATGACTGTGGATGAAGGCTTGCTGTTTAAATTGGAATGATTCAACGAATGTACGTTTTAAGCCCACTTTGTAGTGGCAAATTCACAAACTTTAAGCTCACTTTGTTAAGGGGCAAATTCAAACTCTTTTCAAAAAACAAACATGAAATTGAATTGTTCCAATTTAAGCAAACTAGTCTATACCTTGTATGCTTCACATAATAAATTTTAGGATTTATTAAATAATCAGAATAAGAACATATATTGTACATAAGAATCACATCATAATTAGTAGAGGCCGATCTTTGATAGCGTGAGTGGGGTGCCCATTATTGACCTTCCCCTCTCATACCTAAGTTCCCGAACCAAGACACTTTGGTAATGACGGACTAATGGCCTTTGGCACGAGTCACAGATTTCCTAAATTTCTCATAAATATTTAGGTGGTGACTCTGAAATCTTGCAAAGCAGTCCATTTTGGGCATTTGATTCAAAACATCGATTTTCCACAAAACAATTGCCAGATTTGGACTTTTTTGTGTTTCCACTATTTCACATTGCACTTGTGAAATAAGATTCAGAACCAACACAAGTGGAGTCCAAACTGTAAGGGCTATTCATTCTTTCGAAAGGAAGCGCGAAAAGTCGAGCTACAGTTTCTGGCGACTCTACTAGGGATTTAGAGAACTTGACTTGACCTTTATGATATGAATTTTTATCTACACTTATATGTTCTTTGCATTGCATGTGCATTGGTGCGCTTAAGTCCCTGTGTTTGCCATCTGCTATTCCTAGACGGTTTGCTTAAGGCTTGCTTACAAAGCTTGCCAAAAGGCTGACCGGTCATGGGCTCTGCCATGTTGGGAACACATCCCTTGGATCTGGATTATCGTTGTACTATTTGATCTTCCTTTCACTTCTTGGTGTTAGGTGTGAGAGGTATATTAGGTAATCTTACTGAGGTACCCTTTTTGACCAATCAGCCTAGTTGCATATAGTAAAGCCGTAGTGACTGATACAATATAAGACAGGATCCTCTCCCATTTCTAGGATGTATGATACCACTTGTTTGAATAGTGAACCCTAGATCATTTCAAAAAGCTAGGACAGGATAACCCTACCCTCCATAGGGGTGTTTGTTCTCTTTCTTGCTATGTGCAGTATATTGGATCTATACAAGCACTACAAGAAATAACACCTTTGCTGACCAAAAAATTGGTCGCTAAAAGCCCATTTTTAGTCGGCAAATGTTATCCGCGACCAATTTTTTTGGTCGCTACTTTGGTCGCCAATTAAGGGTCGGCAAAAGTAATTCGCGACCAAAATTTTGGTTGGTCGGGAAAAGTTGGATTTGCCGACTAAATTTTGGTCGCTAAATTTGTCATTACTGCAACTAATCCATTTTGTCGCTAAAATACTTTGGTCGCCAAAAGTGATATTTTCCCAACCAAATATCTTAGTCGCCAATTGTCACATTCTACAACCAAATAGTTTGGTCGCCAATTATCACATTCAACGACCAAAAAGTTTGGTCGCCAATTGTGACATTCCACGGCCAAAAAAATTTGGTCGCCAATTGCGACATTCTACGACCAAAAATTTTGGTCGCCAATTGTGACATTCTACGACCTCTTAGTTTGGTCGCCAATTGTCACATTCCACAACCAAATTGTTTGGTCGCCAATTGTCACATTCCACGACCAAACATGTTTGTCGCCAAAAGAAATGTTTGCGCAATTAAAACTTTAGTCGACAATAGACCTATTCGCGACCAAATCCTTTGGTTGCCAAAATTAATAATTTTAACGGCTAATTATTTAGTCGCCAAATGTGCTTACTTTATTTAGTTAGCAAAAGTATAACTTATCTTTCCCGACTAATCAATTGGTCGCCAAAACTAGAAAAACAAAACCAAAATTTGGTCGCCAACATCCAACAAAATAAACCTGTAATTTATAATAATCCATCCAATTTATTCAATATAATCTGTAATTTGCAAAAATCATTCAAACCAACAAATAAATTGAATCACGAACGTTCAACAAAATACATATATCAACCATTTCTGAACTTGTTTAATTAAATTCAGGAACTATTATAAGTTTTAATCCACAAGTAATTCCAAACTACATATTTCATCTAGCATAAAAATTTAAAACGTAACAAGTACTTATTATTATGTTTTAAATTTTTATCCATGTGCATCAACCCAAAAATATAACTAGTAGTCTACCAAATATTTTCCACACACACCCATCCAAAAATATAACTACTAGTCTACCCTAATATTTTCCATATACATCTATACAAAAATATATAATCCTTCCAAAAATACAAAAAGTGCCAATTTGTCCTGTACAATTTAACTTTGTGCACGAGTTCATCCATCTGTACCAAAGAAAAAAAAAAAGAAATAGTCAGGTAAAATTGGACAAATAATGAAAAATGTCCATGAAAATTTAAGGTCACATTAGCAAGTTAAATGACTAGCATTATCAAATTGTAAATAAAACAACAACATTCTTATGTCTATAGCATTACCACTTTGGTATTTTATTGTTTAGTTTTTTGAATAGACTTAAATGTAATTCAAAGAAGAACAAGTAAAAAATAATTAAATAAAACAACAGTTCACAATAATATGCAATGGACTTCTCAACTAGCAGAAAAGTGTGGAGTGCTAAACTGTAGTGTGGAGTGCTAATTACCTAGAAAAGTGTAGTTTTTAGTTTTTCCTATAACTGCTGTAATGTGGAGTGCTAAACTACTATGGTGTCTGTCTTGCTATGCTTGGTTTGGGTTGGTATTGGTGCAGATGGGCTACTGATAAAAGGAGTAATTAATGGAGTATAATCAAATGGAGTATAATCAATAACCAAATGGAGTATAATCAAAAACCCAAGAAGTACATAGAGAGAGGATAGTAACTAATGCTTCGATTTTCCCATAATCCAAACAGACAACAAAATTAAGAATTCAATTAACTAATGCTATCTACTTGTACTACGCTAAGTTGAGTAAAACGTTTTACATTCCCAATTCAAGTAATGCGAAACCTAATAAATTCAAAATTTTCCTTCTCTTTACTAGATTTTCTAGGAAACCAAATGGAGTATAATCAACAACCCAAAAAGCAGATAGAGTTAAGAATCCAATTAAAAAATCTTGTTTACTTCTAGGTGGCTGCTAAGTTGAGCATAAACTTTAAAAATCCCAATCCAAGTAATGAGAAGCGCAATAAATTCAAAATTCTTCATTTGAATTTTGATGTTTCTGCTCAACTAATACATTTAACTTGGCCACTGATTACAATTGAAAAAGGTATCTATTTAAAAGCTTAAAGAACTGATAAAAGTGTCTCACATGTAAAATTATTCCAGACTTACATACATGTAGAGGCAGTGCAATGACAGAAGACTTCAGTGCATTAGCATAATCAGCAGGTTGATGGTAGCTTCACCGAGGATGGCAAATTGTGAAGAACCCTGATGCCAATTCAATTCAAGATATCATAAAGTTAATCACTATGGGATAATGTGGGTAATAAGTGCAGAAAAATACAAGAGGCATTAGTGTATCAAGTACAGCTAACTAGCAGTACAAAAAAATATATTTATAAACATAAGAATCAAAGTGAAGAATTAGTGAAGAATAAGAATCAATTTGAACTCTTTACGTGAGCTACATTATATGACATATTGGACAAGTTTGTTTATTCCTATCAGGAAGAGTCAAGACAAAAGATGGTCACATTGCTTTCTTCCATTAGAATCCCCTTAGCATTCTCGCATAACACCCTAATCTACAACAGAGAGAGAAGATGTCAACGGAGAACCCTTTTCCATTACACTAAAACAGAAAGGAATCCATTAAAAGGTGAATACTATAGCATAATAATAACAACGGTTTCATAACATGGATAAGGCAAAGTACAATATATAGATGCCCTGGGTAAGAGTCAAATATAGGACCCCAACTTAAATGTGAGCTACATATATAAAGGTTCCTTTTATAATAAATGGTTATTCATTCATCATAACAGAAGAATACTCGAGCTGTCATGGTTCTTCATTCCCCATTTTTCAAAACAAAATAAAAGTGAGAAGAAGAAAGACAAATAGAGAAAGAAAGACATAATGAACAAAAGATGGTTATGGTTTCATCCTGTCAAAGATTTCATGAGTGAAACTTCTAGAATCTCACTGCAACATTATCGTAAAAGGTTTGAATAGGAAGAGAGACAATGAATGAGAGTAGAGAGATGATACCAGTTATAAACCTGAAAATGCTCGAAGCTACGAAACAAGTGGTTTGAATAGGAAGAGAGACAATGGGTAGAAGCCATGTTTGTAGCAGTTTGATCCATAGGAAGATCTGACAGAGAAAGAACAAAAGAGGGTGGATGTAGAAGCTCAAATAATACCACTTCAGAAATTCATCTAGGATGATGATAGATTCAATGATGAGCTAACAGGATGTGAGCAAAGCCATCCTCAAAACTCAAACATCGCTTGACTATCCTTTATCTTGCAGTTTTAGCATTCTACTTGCGTGGAATTGGCTTACTTTCTAGCACAACAATGTTATATACTTAGAAGAAAATACCTAAAATAGTGTTCAAAATTTGAAAATTTGTGAATTAAATACTTTCCAAATATGACTTATATCATATCAAATTTAAATTTATATTATAAATTCAAATCTTGAGCACTTTACTGCTACTTTCCAACTATAATTGTGTTGGTTCATCAACATCAACTTTCTAACATATCTCCTCTTTTCTCTCTCATACACATATTTTAGATCCAAATGAAAATCAGTCAGGATCTAAGAGCCTAAATCAATTAAATTGAAACCATAAAAAATAGTGCTAGTGATTTGAACGAACTTGAAATCCAAATTAGAACCCCATACCTAGTAGAAGAACCCTAGATCTAGATCCCAATCGGTCAAATCCAAATTAAACTCATCCAGATCTAAGAGCCCTACATCAAACATAGAGAAGCGCATATCAAAACTTGATAGTCTTCAAAATCGATTCTTCAAAATTCAACAATCACACAAATCAAAAAAAAAAAAAAAAAAAGGAAAAACAAACTCAAACATCAATTGAACTCCCGATCTTCAAGTGAGGTAGATAAATGAGCTCTTATTATTTAATATTATTATTATTAAATAGAATTCCTTCACATAAATATGTTCATAAAGATAGTGTAGTTCAAATTCAACTCTTGTATGATAAAATTTACATCTTAAAATGAATTTAGACCATACATTAAATATTCTAGGTATTTCTGTGTATGAATTTTGTGTATGTAGGAATGCTCATATAAAGAGGAATGCTTATATAGAGAGGTATTTCTGTGTATGAATTTTGTGTATGTAGGAATGCTCATATTTATGTGTATGAATTTTCTAAATCCATTATTTCTGTTCTTTTTCTTTTCCTTTTTTTTTGAAAAAAAAAGAAATTAGGATCAAGATGCATAAATAGATCCAAAATTTTTTTTTTTTTTTTGTGTGTTGGTTTTAGCAATAGAGAAGTTTGGGATTGGATTTTAAGAGGAGTCATGCCAAAGGAAAAATGCTATTCAACATACTACAACTTTTAATGTTACAAAAAATGAAATTGTTACTGAAGAAATAAGAGCTATGAAAGGCCCTTTAAACTATCCATATAGGATGCACACAATGAAACTGAGCTTGAAAAGCATCTGATTAGAACATGAAGATCAAATACAACAGTTCATATAAAAAAACTGTTTTTGAAACAGAGCATATAAACTAGGGCAATCACAAAAATCAGAGCTAGCATGGTGTGCACAAATGATTTTGGAAACAACATACGCAATTTATAACATGAAAGAATTAGAAGAGAATTGACTGACTCTTGATTGAGAGTGAATCTAACTGAATTTGCTAGTGTATGATCCTTATCAGCCAAAGAAAATGTCAATGCTGTTTGGTCCTGGAACGACCCGTTCTCCATCACCAAAAGCAATAATAATTCTGGAAAAAAAGAGAGTACAAAGTCAATCAACAAACAGAAAAATAAAAAAATAAAAAATTGAATCTTCATCTACTATTATGCAATTTTCTCAAGCTTTCTAGGCTCTGCATTAACACAAATGTTCATAAGTAAGCCTCAATTACTTATGTGCATATACATATATATTGGATTGAAATGTGTGTGTGCGTGTGTGTGTGTGTGAGAGAGAGAGAGAGAGGTTTACCTCAGTCGGCGTTGTCGGGTTTTCATTTTGGGGCAAAACCCTAATAGCTCAATCGGAGGGACGGGTTTAATCGGCAAAGGTATCTGAGGCGCCGCACCACCGCAGCCGCTGCTAGCTGTCGTCACTCGCTGATCGCCGTCGTCGCTCACTGCTCGCCATCGTCCCCTATTGCTGCTGTTGCCACTGCCGCTGCTTGCAGACGTAAGACTGTGAGAGAGAGAGAGAGAGAGAGAGAGAGAGAGAGAGAGAGAGATGGTATAGTATTTTGGAGATTTTTGAAATTGGGGATTTTTTTTTGTTTAAGGGATTAGGGATTGGAGATTTGAGTTGGTGAGAAACAAAATGGGGGGAAGGGAAGGGGGAATTTGGATAGAAAGAGGGGGAAAGGAAAAGAAAAGAAGAACAGAAAAGGAGAGGCGGTGTGAATGACGTGGTTTTATTTATTTTTTTTGTTAATTTTTTTTTTGTAGTTAATGATTTTTTATTTATTTTTTTCATTTTTTTATTTTTTATTTTTTGTTTTAGTTACTAAGGTTAAAAATTTATTTGTTTTATTTTTATTTTAATGAAAAAAATTATTATTATTTTTATTTGGTAGAAGTTGGGGTAATATTTTAATGAAAAATATTTTCCATTAAAATAAAGTTAATTTTTTGTGGTCAATTAAAAACATTTTTCTGCAGCCCATTTTTTTTGGTTACCAAGAATTAGGAACTAATTTTCTATGGTGGAAGAGAGGGAGCGGCAGTAGTAATGAATGTGGTAGATAAGAGGTGATGGTGGTGGTGGTGATGGTGAAGGAAATTAATGGCGAAGTTGTGGTAGTGGTAGAGGAGATGAAGTGGCAGTGGTGGAGGAGAGGTAACAGTAGTAGTAGTAGCAGTAGTAATGGTGGTGGTAGTGAAGAGCTCGAAAACTAGGAAACCCTAGCTGATGATGAAGAGGAAGAAGATGAAGATTTTTTAAAACACTTTTGAAAAACATCCAAAGCACTTGGCCCATTCTTACAACTTTGGGTAATCTAAGCTGGTTCATGTTTTCTAAGCTTTTTTTTGGACCAACTAGGCATCTGAGAGATCTGTTTGAAGTAGCAATCGAGCGCGACTCCGACAATGCAAGCGCGTTTGGTCGATTTCACAGCGATTTGGGGCTCGAGAGGGGATGAGAGGACTTTGATCGAGGGTCAAGATTGAGCGGTTAGGTTAGGGTTTGGCTTGTTTCGAGGGGTGTGGTATAGAGAAGGTTGAGAGAGATCAGGAATCGAGACGATGACTCAAATCTGATTCAGATCTCGACGATCTTTCGAATCAGACGGAGGCGCCAGTGGAGGAGAAGGAGGATGAGCCCAACTAGTGCAGTGGGTGTTTAGGAGAGAGAGAGAGAGAGAGAGGCACCAGCAGTGAGGTGGGGGTGAAGGAGAATCTATGTGAGAGAGAGAACAATCGATTTGTTTAAACAAAGAACAGGCGAGGACAATATTAAATGGTTTCCCTCTAAAATTTTCACACCTTTGCCGACAAAAGTAGTTTTTGGTCGGCAAAATGTTAATAATTGGTGACTAAAATTTTGTTGTAGCCAAAGCTTAATTAACGGCGACTAAAATATTAATCGGCAAAAAATATTAATTTGGTGACTAACTTTTTTTTGGTCGGAAAAAATAAATATACGACGACTAATTTTTTTTTTGGTCACTGAAAATAAGTTTTTGGCGACCAAAATTTGGTCGCCAAAGATAAAAAATAATTTTTTATTTTCCATTCGACAACTAAATATTTTTAGTAGCCAAAACTCAATATACGGCGACTAAAATATATTTAGTCGCTAAAAATAAGTTTTTGGCGACCAAAATTTTGGTCGTCAAAAGAGAAAAAATAATTTTTTATTTTCCATTCGACGACTACATTGTTTTAGTAAGCAAAACTCAATATATGGCGACTAAAATATTTTTAGTTGCTAAAAATAAGTTTTTTGGCTACCAAAATTTTGGTCACCAAAAGATAAAAAATAATTTTTTATTTTCCATTCGGCGACTACGTTGTTTTAGTAGCCAAAACTCATTATACGGCGACTAGAATATTTTTTGTCGCTAAAAATAAGTTTTTTGGCGATCAAAATTTTGGTCGCCAATTCCACAACCTACTTATTTTTTATCTTTCGCAACCAACTTATTTTTTGGTCGCCAAAATGTGACTTGTCGCGACCAAATTTGTAGTTGGTCACCAAAACCATACCACTTTCTGCAACCAACTCATTTTTTGGTCGCCAAAAGGTAACTTTTAGCTACCAACTTTTATATTGGTCGCGGAAAGTGGTCGCTAAAAGTGCAGATTCCTGTAGTGAAGAGTTCTCAAATTTTGAACAGTGGTTCAGGCATTTCAGTTTGTGGGGTTGAGTTCAGTATGTCAATATGAGTTAGCAATAATTAGTGATCAGTTGAGTCGAAACGCTGCTACATGGCTTCAAAACAAAACAAAACAAAACAAAACAAAAAGAAGTAAATAAATAAAAAAAATCCAATATCCCACACCATTTCTGTAATTGGGGAGTGACCACCTGTTGATTACACGAGCTTTATTTTGAATGTTGTGGCTGGCTTACACTTCGACTAGCAAATTGAAAATGGTTTTATTCTTAGTTCTGAATTGAGTATTGAGTCGAAGTTTGATTCCACCAAGTTTGTAGAGTTGGGATCAAACTCGAGTCATTCTAGTGAGTCAGAGTCTATTGATTTCGATAGTCCCAACCTAGACGTTTCTGTCCTGTCTAGGTCTTCTTTATAATTTTCTTTTGAGTCTGTTGTCAAAAGTCTATTGTCATTGCTGAGTCATATAAAAAAAAAAGTAAAAAAAAAACAAAAAAAAACAAAATGCCATAAAGTCTGCCTACTTCTCTGTGCCTTTAAATCATCGCATTGACCAAAGTTTTTCAAAACTTTTTCCAAAACTCTGATAAAAACAAAGAGGAAGAATTTCCTCCGGATTTGTAAAATTTGATCAACTGAGAGGAAGAGAGGTGTGCTAAGCCCTTGATGAATAAAATCATTTTTGTTTATGTGGGTACTGAGAAAGATCCTGGCTTGGTCCAAATTGGTTCTATCTTGTCTTCGTAAGAGTACGAGCGATTAGTCACTTTGTGAAAAGATTTCAAAAACTGTTTTTACGTGGTCCTACGAAGACATGCTTGGAATTGATTATACAGCATAGGATCCCTCTTGACTCGAGGTTCGACCTCCTTAGCTCCTTAGCTTTCAAACCGTGATTTCCATGATCAATCAAAATGTAAGGTTTGCGTAGCCAAATTGGAAATAGCCCTTGACCTGGGGGCCATGATGTGATTCAAATGAAGACAGCCCTTAAACTAGGGGCAATAAGGTCGAATGTGATCCAGATTAGAAATAGCCCTTGAACTGGGGGCCATGATGTGATTCAAATGAAGACAGCCCTTAAACTAGGGGAATGTGATCCAGATTGGAAATAGCCCTTGAACTAGGGGCAATGATTTGATTCAAATGGAGACAGCCCAGTCGAATTTGATCCAGATTGGAAATAGCCCTTGAACTAGGGACAATGATGTGATTCAAATGAATTCATCCCTTCCACTAGAGGCAATAAGGTCGAATGTGATTCTAGATTTGAAACAGCCCTTGAATTAGGGGCGAAAGTGTAAGGCTTACATAGCCCAAAATGGAGGCAACCCTTGAACCCTTGAATTAGGGGCAAGAAGGTCAAATGTGATTTAGATTTGAAACAGCCCTTGAACTAGGGGCAAAAGGTTGGATGTGATCAAGGATTTAAAACTAATTATTTCCCAATGAAGACCGCCCAGAAAGGCAAAACCCAGAATTTGAGAGAACGAATTTTATTATTGAAGGCCGGTCGAGTTCCTATCCACTACACTAGGGGCAACACTAGGGGCAAATTCAGACCCAATTAGATCATCATATCTACTGGTCAAGTGTAGCAGTCATTCTTATAGATTGCCTAGGGATCTCACACCCAATCAACATAGACAAACTAAAATGAAAGTAACCCTAGAGAGGCTCGCTAGGTTGAAAACCCGGAAGGGCGACCTAGGCAAAAGTTAGAGCAGAAAAACAAAAAATATAATAAAAATAATAATAATAATAAAATAAAATAAAATAAAATAGAAAAATAAAAAAATGAAAAGCTCGCAAGGTTGAAAATCCGAAATGGCGGCTTTGGCAAAAGTTAGAGCACAAAATGAGAGTGCCAATACTCGAGTAAACCTTGGCCGGAACTACGATCTTGAGGATATGTAGGTAGCTTCATCTTGAAGTTCGGCCCCAATAATTTTTGTTAACTTATTCATTCTGTCCATGCTTGATTGGTGTATCTTTAGTCGACTTGGTTGTCCTATCCGTATTTGATTGCAATGTTTTGAAACCTGGACCGGTGAGCAAACTGGAAAGGGGACCGGGTGGACGGGTCACCGGTTCAACCGTCGGGGTCAAAGCGGTCGAACCGTGACGTTATAATTAATATTATATAATTAAAAATTATAAATAAATAAAAATATATATGAATACTCAAAGAAAAATAAAAATTGTTGTATAGTATTTATTAATAATATTTAATAAAGTCATAATTGATAAAAAAAAAAAAAAGTTACTTGTCTTAAAGAAATTAAATTTTTTAAACATTTCCTCCAAACAAATTGATTGAATGTTAGGTTTAATTTTGGAGGGAAATGAAAATTTCAACTCTCCCTCCAATCAATATGTTTCAAATAATTTGATTGAATCCCACATAGAATTTTGTAAGTTCTCTTTGAAAAATCTTTTCCTATAAATAGGAATAGACTTTCACAATCTTCTCAAACTTCCAATGAGACTCCTCCTTATAAGAGGAGACTCTTGAAGTAAGAATTTTTAGTCAAAATTTTGAAACATATTTATATAATATATATATATATATATATATAAGAAGGAAAGAAAGAAAGAAAATAAAATATAAAAAAAACGGCGGTCCAACCCACCAAACCGGGACCGGGTCACTGGTTTTCCCGGTTAAACCGCCGGGTCTACCGGTTTTCCATTTCTAAGTCAGTTTTCATCCTACTCTGATTTTAGGGGGTTGACCGAACCAAAACAAGGCCCGGTTCCCTGTTCAACCGGTTCGACCGGCCGATCCGGTCCGGGTTTTAAAACATTGTGTATCTTCGATCTGCTCAGTTCAGTTGGTTCAATTCAACTTGGTTCAATTCGGTTCGGTTCGGTCCAGTTCCGCTCGGCTTCATTCAGTTTGGATATCATCATTGATTATCTGGCTTGCGACTATGCACCCCAATGGTTGATTCCATGTTGTTTGGGTAGTGGCCATTTACAAAAATAGGTTTTGATTAATTTGAATGAAGCTGACTAATTTTTCTTGAAAAGTGTTCCATTTTTACAAAACCAGACCATTCTTTGGATTTTAAAAAGGAAAATTTTCAGTGCTCACAACTTAGCTTACATGATTTCAAAACAAAAAATGGAATAAGTATGCTAATCCAACTCTCATGTTGATCAAAACATTTTTACAAAAAAAAAAAAAATCAAGGCAATGAATTAGGGGCATAGTTGAGTTAGTGATTCTATCTTCTCTCCCGCTCGAGTCACCTAGTCAGTATATTCATACTAGTTAGGGTATTCATACCAATCAGTGTATATAAGTGTGTTCCTTTCATACCAATCAGTGTATTTATACCAGTCAGTGTATATAAGTGTGTTTTGATTGTTTTGCTTTGTTTTTCTTTCGTTAAGTCATTTTTAATTCAGGGTAGTATGGAATCAATGTCCAATTCGGAGTTCAAATTCAATCATTCTCAAATTCAATCAAACAAAATTATTTTCAAAGTCAGAGTGATGTGCCAGTCACGTCATTGATGTACAGAACCTAAACTGATTTTATTGCAGTCTAAGGAGGACATCCCCGATTACAGAGACTCCAAAAAAAAAAAAAAGACCCAGAAAATACAAAAAAAAAAAAAAAAAAAGAGTCAAACCTATGCTTGCCTCCCCCAAAAAAAAAATTAAAATAAATAAAAAAACTCATATATACAACAAAAACGAAAAAGAAAAAAAAAAAAAACAAGCCCAGGAAAAAAAGAAGAAAAAAAAAGAAAAAAAAAACATAAAGAGAGAGAGAACTCTTATTTCGTTTCCGGTGACGGCCACGCGCTGACTTCACTTACTCAGCTCTTCTGTCGAGCTCTTCCTCTTTTTGTCATCAGAGACCTTCGAGGCCCTGCCCCAGTGCTTCCGCCAAGAGAGTCGGCCCCCCGCCTACTATCAAAGGCGAAGTAAGAAGGCACTCCAAATTGGGCCACTGAGGTGATTTGTCGTTTCCGCTCCTTGTTTTCAGCCTTCAATGCACAAATCTCTGATCGCGCATCTTTGTATATGCGCTGGAGTAGAGAGAGTTGGACATTGACTTGGTGTACTTCACTCGTCCTGGTCTGTAGTCGGTGAGACAAGTTAGTGACCGCCGCCATTATCTCCATGCAGGACCTCAATGTAAAGCGGTTGGCTTCTATGTCGGATTGAGCGGCCATTATTTGCTCCATCGACAACACAGGATGGTTAGAAAGAGAAACAGTAGGGGCACTCGGCCCCGAACCAGAAGAGTTTATGGGATCGTTCAGGTCCGGAAACAGAGTGAGGGGACGGGACGAGGAAGCCATGGATTAGAGGTAAGAGGTGTAAAAGGAATGAGTTGCAGAGTAAGAACAAAGAATAGACTGAGGTTAGACCTTCTTTGTTTTGTCTCTCGATGAAAAAGTTTGTCTCTCAATGAGGAAAAAGAAACAGGGGTGAGTGAGAAGAAGGAGAGTGGTAAGTGATGAAGAATGAGAAATCAGTGATGAAGAAGAAGACGGAGAAGACTGATTAAGAAGAAGAGAAATCAGTGATGATGAAGAAAAAGAAGAAGAAGACAGAATAGAAGAAGACAAAGAGGGAGAAAGAGTCGAGGCGAGCTTACAAATCGAGGAGGCCTGCTTTTGTCGGCCAGCCGACGCAAAAGCAAGCCCGCGTGTCAAACACGGTGAGAGAAACGGGAGAATTGTATATTTATACAAATATGTATATATCTATGTATTATATATATTTGTTTGAACATTTGGTCACAAGAGTGGCTTGGGTTCAGTGGTGTGGCTCAGTGGTTGAAGGCTAAAAGGCTGAGCCCAAGGTCAGGGGTTCGAACCCCACAACAAATGTTTCTTTTGTTTTGTTTTGGTTCTATATATATGTCTCATATATATATATATATATATATATATATATTTGTTTGCATATTTGTCACAAGGGTAGCATGGCTCAGTAGTTAAGGACTCGGAGGCCGGGCCTGAGGTCAGGGGTTTGCACCCCGTGTCCATGCATTTTGTGTTTTTTCATTTTGTGTGTTGATGTCAACAAACGGAATATGCCTTCTCAATAAAAGCATCTTCCCACTGACAGCCGCAAACAGAACATTCCCCACTTGTATATATCCGTATATATTTGTACATATATATACCGTACATAGCTGTGTATATATACCATATATATTTGTGCATATATACCGTATATATTTGTGCATATATCCCGTATATATCTGTGTATATATACCGTATATATTTGTGAATCGTATATATTTGTAAACCATATATATCTGTATCTGTCTGTGTATCTATACCGTATATATATGTATCTATACGTATCTGTGTATATTTTGTTTATATACATGATCACACCTGCACCGTGCATCTATCGCACGATCACACCCGCACCGTGCATCTACCGCACGATCATACCCGTACCGGGCATTTATTGCACAATCACACCCGCACCGTGCATCTATTGCACGAACACACCCGCACTGTGCATCTATCGCACGATCACATCCGCACCGTGCATCTATCGCACAATCAAGCGTCTATCGCACAATCTCAATCCATTGCGCTATTTTGCGCATCGCACCGTCTTGTGCATCTAAAGTTCACCTTTCTCCTCTCGCGAAAAGACGCGTTTGGAAAGCACCTTCCTCCTCTTGCGTATGACGCGTTTGGATCTCAAGTTCACATACTCCTCTCGCGTAAGACGCGTTTGGATTTCAAGTTCACATACTCCTCTCGTGTAAGATGCGTTTGGATCTAAAGTTCACATCCTCCTCTCGCGTAAGACGTGTTTGGATCTCAAGTTCACATACTTTTCCCCCGTAAGACGCGTTTGGATGTCAAGTTCATATACTCCTCTCCCGTAAGACGCGTTTAGATCTCAAGTTCACATCCTTCTCCCGCGTGGGACGCATTTGGATCTCAAGTTCACATACTTCTCTCGCGTAAGACGCGTTTGGATCTCAAGTTCACTATTCCTCCTCTCGCGTATGACAGACGCGTTTGGATCTCAAGTTCACCATTCCTCCTCTCACGAAAAGACACGATTGGACTTCATTATCCCTCTTCTCGCGAACGACGCGATTGGATCTCAAGATTCACTACTCTTCCTCTCGCATGAGACGTGTTAGGATTGTAAATTGGTTAAAAACAGCAGGTGCACCTGTCTGTTCACACCACCCCTCCTCCTCTCGCGTGAGACGCGTTAGGATTGCATATCGGTTAAAAACAGCAGGTGCGCCTGGTGTTCACACCATCTTTCCTCCTTTCATTCTATGCATCTATCGCACAATGATTTTGCTTCAAACATCAAATTGCACTGTCTTGTGCATCGCAATCAAATCGCACTGCCTAGTGCATTTTAACTCACTCGCACTATTTAGTGCATTTGATTTCAATCAATCGCATTGTCTAGTGCATTACAACTCACTCGCATTGTTTAGTGCATTTCAACTCAATCAATCGCACTGTCTTGTGCATTCAAATTCAATCGCGCTATTTTGCGCATTGCACTGTTTTGTGCATTTCCAACTCAATTTGCACTGTCAAGCGCATTGCACTGTCTAGTGCATTTCAAACTCAATTCGCGCTGTCGAGCGCATTGTACTGTCTAGTGCATTTTAATCCAAATCACACTTTCTTGTGCATCTTGTGCATTTCAATTCAATCGTGCTATTTTGCGCATCACACTATCTTGTGCACCTTACTCACACTGTCTTGTACACGGCCTAGGAGACCTTAAATCCCCGGTCTAGGAGACCTTAAATCCTCCGATCTTAGAGACCTTAAATCCTCCGGTCTAGGAGACCTTAAATCCTCCGGTCTCGGAGACCTTAAATCCTCTGAAGGTGCAATTCCTTTGGTGTTTGTCGTGCCCGAACGACTCCCGGGGTCTAGGAGACCGTAAATCCCTAGTCTAGGAGACCTTAAATCCTCTAAAGGTGCAATTCCTTTAGTGTTTGTCGTACCCAAACGACTTCAGACGGTCTGTTATAGCCACCTGCCTGTGTTTGTAATGAGTTTCTAGGAGACCCACTGCGACGGTGGAAACTAGAGTTCGAATGGCCGAGACCTAGAACGCAAAAGGTCCAGGATTTCCGTAACTAAAGTCTGGTTTAAATATCCAGGGGTGTATCCTTGGCTTGAAATCTGTATGGCAGCCCCATAGGTTGAGGTAGCGTGCATGCGCCTCAATTCTGGATACTGAACCAACCTAGTCTGTCACTCCGTTGGAGAATAAGGAAAGTTGTGAATATAAAAAAGAAAAAAAACACGGCATCAGTGGCTTCTACATGTAGAGGGTACCCCTTGTCATTCTATCACACCTTCTTCCACTCGCGTGAGGCGCGTTTGGACTTCGAATTTGCCTCTGCTCCTTTCACATTAAACGTGTTAGGATCTAACATTTACCCCGGTTACAACCCTCCCCCTTCCGTATGAGATACGGTTGGGCACGTCTGTTGGTGTGTGCCACCATTTCTCCTTTCGCATGAGACGCGTTAGGTTGTTGATTTACTCGGCTTCGCGTAGTGTATAAGTCCAGTTTCCAAAATCTTTCTGCATATCATTAGCATCTTGCCCCCGAACTACGCTGGTTTGATTCCTTGCAATGAGATACGTAGGCAACCTTCGGGTTCAACCACATGCATTGCATCTTGTTTGATTGACCAAGTCTTACGGCCTTGTCAAAAGAGTCGTATTCAGGCTTTGATATTCACTCACGTCATGAAATGACTTCGAACTCTGTCAAATAGGGGCAACTGTAGACACTCTATTTTTGACCAGCCCTAAGACTTGGGTGTTGTGTTTTGAATACTCGCTGATGAAAATTGAAAAATGCTATTTTATGAATTTCTCAGCAGAAAAATCAAATTGAAGCTTTAATCTCAAACCTCATCCACTTTGGCCAAATTATTTTATATCACTAAAATATTGTTAGTATTTTATTAATTTGTAATATTTTATAATCTTATATAATTTATGTATTTGTATATATTTTTTAAGTGTTGTGATATAAATTAAAAAAATAATAATAAAAAAGAAAAAAAAAGAAGAGAAAAGAAAAGAAATAATCAAAAAAAAAAGAAAAAGAAAAGAGAAGTCGGTCACCTTCTGGATTCAATTAGATTTCAAAATATCTATATATATATATATATATATGTCTATATAATAGGATGGAATATATGGTCATGATGATTGGGGTTTGTAATGGAGACATGATGATAGAAGACAGAGAGGAGGGGTCACCTGAATGACCATAATGACCATAATGTTTTTTGGGGCGGTGGAAGATTTGTTTTAGAGTGAAAGCAAGGAGTGGAAAAAGGTTTTTAATCTCATCTCTCTCTTCAATTGAAGATGACATACAGAATGCATCAACCTCGCTCTCTCTGTCGGGGTGGTGGATTCAAAGAATAAAGAAAAGAAAGAAAAGAGACACACCAAGACACAAGGACTCTCTCTCTCTCTCTCTAGAATTGAGATAAAAACACACCCACGGAGAGCACATTCGGGGGAGAGAGGAGGGAGAACAACCCACAGAGAGAGCATAGCATACACACGTACACACACATTTCTCTCTTTCGGATGATACACAGCACACACACACACTAAGCTTCATCATACACAACACACACTGATATACACACCGACACATAGTACACTCGAGTGAGAGAGGGGGGAGAAGAACCCACATACAGACAGAACACACACTAAGTTTCACCATACACAACACACAAGCTCTCTCTCTCTTGGGAGTTTGATAGTGATTGAGCCTGTTAATGTAAATTGTAAATGTAAATTGTACTCCACCTACCACCTCCACTTCACCTAACACACTCAACTCTACCTACCACCTCCACTTCACCCCCTACCAGCACCACCACAATCTGCTACCTTCTCTTCTATATGTAGGAGTTGTAATCAATATACAGATAGACAACAATCTTGTGTCAATACATCAATCAATAATAATACATCAGTTATTTTACAGAGCCAAAACACACAGGAGGGACTTCACCCTCTTCTCTCTCGGCTGTTTTGAGTGTTGAAAATGTAAAGAGATACACATGCACACACATGCACACGCAGACACACCAGCTCACACACCCAAGAGATGCATGATCTCTCTTCCTCTCCTATAATCACACACATGATACATGAATGGAGAAGATAACCAATCTCTCTCTTCGGTTCCATCACTTGACCAATCTCTCTCTCTCTCTCTCTCTCCCTCTCCGACTATCATCTTCGCTTCTATCTTGTGCTGGGTTGGGGGTGTTAAAGTTGGTGGACATAGAAACTCAATCTCTCGCTCTCTGTGTTGAATTCAGGGAGGGGAGAACACACGGAGCTACACAACACAGCAACACAACTTCTCTCCCCACTCAAACCGTTCTATCTCTACAAATCTTGGTGGGGTGGCCAAGTAGCTGCAGCTGCAGCAGCAGCAACGCTCGTGCTTCTTCTGTTCCAGTCACCACATCGCAGCAGCAACAGCCATGGGAACCGCCTCTGCACCGAGCCACCACCAGCTCTCTCTCTCTCTCTCTCTCTCTCTCAGTTTCCATGATGAGCGTGGTCTTTTGTTAATGGCAGCAGCAGCATCTTCACGAAGCTCTCTCTCTCTCTCTCTCTCTCTCTCTCTCTCTTTGTGTGTCTCATCTTCCACCATTTTGTTCTTCACACTACAAATCGACCCACAAGAAAGAAAACAAGAGAAAGAGAAAGAAAATAGAGGAAGGCGATCTCGACATGGCCGGGGCTGAAGGTGGAGCTGCTGTTGGAGCTGCAGCAGTTTCATTTAGAGGAGTTTAGTTTAGTGTTAGTTAATTCAGTAGAATTTTAGAATTAGTTAATTCGTGTAGGTATTTAGTTAATTCATTAGAATGTTATAATCAATTACTGAATTAGAATTTTAGAATTAATTAATTAGTTTAGTTAATTAGTTTTTTTTTTTGATCGGCAAAGTAAAATCTTTATTGATAAAACATACAAGATATGAAGATTACATCAATAAAGAGGAGCTTGGGGCTAAAAAGCGCCAAGCGCCAGTTGGTGAGAAACCAACAATAAGAAAAAGAGGAAAGATAAAAATCAAAAATTCAGCGGCAGCAAACAAAACCCATTTCTGATCAAAACAAAAATCAACCTTCCATTTGATCGAAGCAACAGAACAGCATAAAATACATATCTGATCAATTCAGAGCCACAGCCAATCAGAGCATGCCAATCAGAGCCACAGAGCATGCCAATCATCCTTCCATCAGAGGCATTCTCAATCAGAGCCACAGCCAACTAAACCAGAATTATTCTGAAACAGAAGTATTCTCAGTCAAACAACAACCAACCATTAACCACACTCCTGATGCAATTCAAAGCACTGACAGCAACCTCCACCAAAATCTGTATGGACCAAAACAGCACCAAAATCTGTACAGAACCTCCACACTAGAGCTGTACATCAGTTGCACCATAAGGATCAGAACCACTGCTTCACCACACAGATGCTCATCTGAAATGGAGCACACTGCAGGACTTCACCACACACGTTCACCACACAGTTCAGAACAGTTTCAGCAATTACACCAGCTATATCAGCAGAAGCATACACACTTCAGACCCATCACAAAACACACCTCAGAACATTGGCTGCAGCTAATTCACCCAGGCTACCACTACACATCCATAACAGACCCAAGAGCATCAATCAGCAACAAACCCACCCAAGCACCTCCTAATTTGCCTCAGATTAGTAATAAAATCCTGCTCAGAAAAATGAAAGTCCCTGAGGTGTGGTTTTACCCAATAAGCAATCCTATATTTAATTAACTCACAGAGATCCTCTTCATTTGGTACTTTTGCTCTGAAAACGCAGTCATTCCCGCATCTCCAGACTGACCACATCACTGCCAAAGGAATTGCCCCCCAAATCATCCTTTCTTTCTTCTTTAGCTTTTCCCCTGTCCACCACAGGAGAAGACTCTCCACAGTCCATGGCAATGCAGTTTGGATATCCCACCACTTTAACATTTTTGCCCAGATCTTCCACACGAAGGGACACCAAATAAGGACATGGTTCACTGATTCGCAAGCACTGTTACAAAACACACAGGTTGTAGGGTCATTGGGGCTGATCACACCCAATTTCTGTAGGAACTCCCTTGTCTTGATTCTCCCTTTCCAAGCAAACCACCCAAGCACTTGCACCTTTGGCGGGACATATTTGAGCCAAATTAACTTAGTTGTACTAAGGATGACACCATCATTTCCTACAGCAAACTTTTGCAAATCTGCAACTTTTAAAACCCCATGAATTGAAGCTGACCAAACAGATTGATCTGTACGCTCTGCACATACAGCAAGTGCTACCACCAGAATATTGTTAAGCCTACCCAACTCCATCACCTCCCATTCATAAAGTTCTCTTCCAAAAGCAAAGGACCAATCACTTGCTGAGGTCTTCTTATCAACCAAGACTCTCAAGGGCTCCTTCTTTTCCAAAGATAACCTATACAAAGTTGGAAATTCATCTTTCAAACACACAGAATGACACCACACATCTGACCAAAACTTGATCCTCTTCCCATCCCCTACTTTCAATTTAAAGTTATGCAAATAATACTCCTTTAAGGTATTGCACTGCTCAGCAACCGAGATAATTCCATTCCAAACTGATGAGTAACTATTGGACGGAATTAGAGGTGGAATCCAACTAGCCATCTCCAGCTTATTTCTACTGCAAATAACCTTTCTCCACAAAGCATCTTTTTCACTACCAAACCTCCACCACCTCTTTATTAGTAGGCACTTATTTGCATCCCTCAAATTTCTAATTCCCAAACCACCTTGATCCATACTTTTCAACATGTCCTCCCACTTAATCATGTGAATTTTTTTTTCAATTCAGAACCACCCCATAAGAAATTAGCTTGAATCTGCTCCAGCTCTTTAGTGACCCCTTCAGGCATCCTAAACAATGACAAATAGTATACTGGCAAAGCTAAAGTTACTGATTTAACAAGAGTTAACCTCCCCGCAAAACATAGCATCTTCCTCTTCCAACCCGCGAGCTTATTTCTCACTTTAACCACTACTGGTTTCCAAGTGGTTTTCCTCCTTGGATTAGCTCCTAATGGTAACCCTAAATAAGTGAGTGGCAAAGATTTTACTTTGCAATTTAGAACTCCAGCCATTTCATTAATCACCTCCGTAGGAACACCCACACCACATACCACACTCTTATGAAAGTTTATTTTCAACCCAGACATAATTTCGAAGCACCTTAGCACTCTTTTCAATTTCCTCACCTCCTCCACCTCCGCTTCACTGAATAAAAGTGAGTAATCCGCAAACTGTAGGTGAGTTAACACCACCTCCTCACAGCCTACTTTTACCCCTTTGATTAGATTTTACTCGCAAGCTCTGCTCAACAACATATGTAGACCTTCGGCTACAAGATTGAACAAAAAAGCAGACAGAGGGTCACCTTGCCTTAAACCCCTTTGAGGGCTAAACTCTTCGGTAGGGGATCCATTGACAAGTACAGATACCCTTGCGGTTGTAACGCACTCCTTCAACCAATTAATCCATTTAGCTCCAAAACCAAATTTAGAAACCATATCAATCAGAAAACCCCAATTAATGGAATCATATGCTTTTTCAAAGTCCAACTTAATGAGCACACCCTTCTTCTTGGTCTTCATTAGAATTTTATAATGAATTAATTAGTGTAATTAATTATCTAGAATAATTAATTAGTTGTGATGGTGTAATAACTAGTTCGTATAGATAGTTCATTGGTTTTGTAATAATTTAGCTTTAATTAGTTAGCTAGTTAGTTCATTCAGACCCTCCTGCGTAAGGGCGCATTAGTTCATTCGAACCCTCCTGCGCGAGGACAAACAAACTTGTAATAATGTGTATGTCTTCCAATCCCACGTCTTTCTCCCTTTTATTTACCAGTTTACGATGGTTAGATTAGGGACATCATGCTTAATTTAGCATGCTTCATGTTTGCATCCACTTGTATTGCATGCACCAGGGCTCGGTTCATTATTCTCATTCACATTGTCGTATCAATACTTCTTTGATTACATGCTTAGACCGCAGGCGATCAAATCATTTCACATGCCATATTAGTAGCCGAGCTTAGTAATTGAATATCACATGTGTTGCATAGTTAGGAATCATGCATATTTTCTAACTTTGTTTTGTAGCTTGTTCGCAGGACGTCGGTAAATATGTGAGTTGTTATGCTTTAGCATCCTGCCTGTATATAAGTTTCTTATTATGTTTAGCATTTTACTATGAGGATAAGTGCTTAATTGATAAACTGCTTGAATGCCTGTGGATGAAGGCTTGTTGCTTAAATTGGAATGATTCAACGAATGTACGTTTTAAGCCCACTTTGTAGTGGCAAATTCACAAACTTTAAGCCCACTTTGTTAAGTGGCAAATTCAAACCCTTTTCAAAAAACAAACATGAAATTGAATTGCTCTAATTTGAGCAAACTAGTCTATACCTTGTATGCTTCACATAATAAATTTTAAGATTTATTAAAAAATCAAAATAAGAACATATATTGTATATAAGAATCACATCATAATTAGTAGAGGCCAATCTTTGATCGGATGAATGGGGTGCTCATTATTGACCTTCCCTTCTCATGCCTAAGTTCCCGAACCAAGACACTTTGGTAACAACGGACTAATGGCCTTTGGCAAGAGTCACGGATTTCCTAAATTTCTCATAAATATTTAGGTAGCGACTCTGAAATCTGGCAAAGCAGTCCATTTTTGGCTTTTGATTCAAAATATCGATTTTCCAAAAATAATTGCCGAATTTGGACTCTTTTTGTGTTTCCATTGTTTCACATTGTACTTGTGAAATCAGATTCAGAACCAACACAAGTGGAGTCCGAACTGTAAGGGCTATTCATTCTTCTGAAAGGGAACACGAAAAGTCGAGCTACACACGCCCTTTGCTTGTGTATGATGGCACATTTCTTTCTTGCCTCTAGTTTTAACAGGTCTAGCATTTGGCTAGTTGAAGTGGCCCAAGGTTTGAAACAAGGCAAGAGTTGCATCAGCTTGGTGCTGGCCGAGACATTGATAGGCCTAGACGCCTTTCATCGACGAGACCACCAAATTCGCGGGGAGTCCACTACTTCTTCAGGTAATATTTCCCATCCTTTCTAATATGTATTTCTCACATCACTCGGTATTCATGCTCTGTTTTTCTCTCAAAGTTGTTCTCTCAACATACATCTCTCTATTCTTTAATCTCTCTTTTCAGATATGGCTAATGGACAAACTGAAGGTAGTGGACTATTGCCCTGTATACTCAGCTCGAGCATACTTCTTCTGCCAACATCTAGTGGATTTCCCGAATGAGGGATGGTGCTGCCATTGGGTGTGCAACAAGTCTATTGCTGACATTGTTTGGCGTTGCCCCTGGCTTAATCTAGCCGAAATGAGCTACAGCATGACTCGACAACCTAGCATTCAGTTGATCAGCCTTACACACTGTGTATTCTTTGTGAAAAGTACTAAAAACATGCAATCAACTCAAATAAGTGGTGTCTAAAGGCCTAAAACACCAAGCCTGTGAGGACTGTTACACTACAACTATGCAAAATGAGACTCAAATACAATAACCAACCCCCAAAATAGAGTTAAAACAGTTCAAAATAGAGTCTAAAGCATGCTGGAATAAAGCTACAACAAGCTAGAGAAATAAGCTAAAGCATGGAACCAACTAGACTAGCAAACAAGACATAAGAAGGGGAGGCTAACGCCTTTAAATTTGGACTTCAAAACCTGATTTTTACTACTGAAAATACTCTGAAAATCAGTGTTTAAAGGCCCAAAAAAAGATGGCTTGAAAATGGGAAACGAAGGTGAAATGGCCTTAACAACAAAGAATAGAGAAAGGTGAACCACCTCCTAACCTTTAATGGCCAAAAATGCCAATTTTAGCCCCCAAAAATAGACTTTTTTACAGCTAAAAAATAGCCCAGAACAGTGGAAAAAAGATAGGAAAATAAGTATATAAAGCAAGCTAAGAAAGCAAGTTAAGAAAGCAAGTATTCTACCTCTTGAAGCAAAGAGTAACTCTAGACCACAATTCAAACCAAAACCAACTTCAAGACCTCCAAGAAGGCCTCAAGGAACCTCAGTTCAAAGGTGAGAGGATTTGGTTAAGGAAGTATAAGCAAGAGTGTAGTGTAAGTAGGCAAAAGTGTAAAGAATTTATAGAGAGAGAGAGAGAGAGAGAGAGAGAGAATTGTAGAGAGAGAGAAAAATTTTGAGTTTAAAATTTTCTAATCTCAAAACATAAGAAAGGGGGTCCCTATATATAGAAAAACATGAAATTTCTACAAGGAGATCCAACCCTCCACGTGTGGACAGATGCAAGCATCTGTACAAACAGCTGGCATCTGTGCAAACAGCTGGCATAAAATATCTGTAGAAAACACTAGTGGTCGGCCGGCCATCACTAGTGGCCGGCAACCTCTAGGAATGGTCGGCAGGCCACTAGAGGTTGCAGGTCGGAAAGACCAAGGCTTAGTCCAAAAATGGGACAAAAAGGATGGAGGATAAGAAATGCTCAAAGTTATGACATTCAGCTGAAGACTTTGAGCGCTTGGTGAGCAAACAGACTTATCATCGGGTGTACTTGCAAAGATGTCCAAGTCGTAACGGCCGTAAAAAATGAGATGTCTACAACTATGTAGTGTAACACCTCACATTATTCAATGGGCATCACATGACACATGTAATTATTATTTTTAAGATGTTACATCAGATACTACCAATTATGGTTATAACATTACTAAATTTTATATTTTATTTTTTAAATATTCCAAAATTTAAAATGAGCTGTGGCTTAATTATGAATAAAATTTTATTTTGGACTTTCCATTTAAAAGATTTTCAAATTAGATATATAGCTAGATGTGTCAATAGCTTTATGCCAAATACATTTCTTAGTTTTTAAAAATTAAAAAAAAAAGTTTCTAAGACTTAAAAAAAAATTAAATGTAAAATTTGAACCAATATATATATATATATATATATAACTCTGCATAATAAAATTTGCAAATTAACATTAATAGGTCATGATTAATATACATTGTAATGGATTCACGTTCATTATTAGACCATAAATAAACTATATTTGGTGAAATAGTATTCTATTATTATTATAATTTAAAATTCTAATTTTTGTGTCATATCAACATCATAAATGAACTTTACATTTAACAATTTAAAATGTAATAATCACTGAATTTAAAATATGTTATGATAATAATTAAAAGGGCAATAATTATCATGAAAATAAAATGACTAATGATTTTATGTATTTTTATATTTTATTAATTTAAAATTAAAAAAAAAATTAGATTAGAAGTTTTAAATTCGTGGACTCAACCATATTTTTACCTATATAATAGTATATAGATAGAAGTATAAATATAGATATAGATTTTATACCCTAAGAGCATCTCCAATGCACTAGGCATATAATACTTGTTAGTTAAAATGCCTAGTGTGATTCACTTTTTTCAATTCCAATGCACTAGGCATATGATTAGGCATTTTGGCTCAACTCATATTCACTAGTTACATGTAGCTAGCCTTCAATGCTAGGCAAAATGTATTCAATCATTATGATCATTTCCCTCCATCTTTGTTGTTGACGTGACATTCTATAAAATTAATAGTATTTAGATTAATAGCTAAAATAAAGAGCATGGTTGGAGTAAAAACATAAAACAGTTGATAGGCAAAATAAAATATATATTATAGTAATATTTAGATAGGTAAAATGCCTACTACCGTTGGAGATGCTCTAACTATTGAAATTAAAATAGTAATAATGTCATTGCATGTTTTGCAATAACAAAATTAAAGAAAATAATATTAGAAATTATTAAAAAGATATAAAAATTAACTTAATTTATGTAAATTTAATTTTGGACTAATCACAAAATGACATGTGTATTTTAAGAGATATAAAATTCAAAAAAATATAAAAAAATTAGATTGAGATTTTCAGCATCAAAGAGGCCACAAAATTTATCAAATAACTAGGTCAACTAAAAAAAACATAGTAAAATCGTAACTATGTTTATTATTATCAAATTGATTTAATTTTTTTTTTTAATAAATGTTCTAGGCGTGAAAAAATTATAAAATGAATAGGTCATCATTTCGTGGTAAACCCAGAAATCCATACTGCACAACACTAGGCATTTAGGAGTTATTTAGGATAACCAAAATAATTGCACTTTTTAATTTTTTACAAAAAAAAAAGTGAAATATGAGCTGAGTTTAAAATGATGTGACTGGGAGATGATGTGATTTAAATAAAATGATGTGACTTAAATAAGACAATAACTTTTTAATTTTTAAATTTTTTTAAATTATGCCAAACTAAGCCTTAACCACATAGAAGCTAGATCGTTGATGTGAAACAGGAGCTCTCGCTTGAAGCAACAAGTGCAGTACAATGATTGTCTTTGTGTGAGTCCGAAACTTATGTTTTGTTAACATGCTTAAAAGTTTGTCAACAAATTCGTTTTCACTTTGTGGGTGGTTGAAATATGGGGCAAACTAATGGCAATGGAGTCGAAAGTCAGTGAAATTGACTTGCGAATCGCGACATGCCCATGTGTTTTTCCATTGGAACTGATTGGAAGTTCCAAAAAACCATAGCACTAATAGCACTGAGCTGGAAATAAAAAAAAAAATTAAAATAGAAAAAAAACAACAACAAAGATACCCATCACATCACGAGAGAGCCAGCTCACTAGTGTTTCCCTAATGCTCCATTTTCTGTGCTTCAAAACAGTTTTGTTTTTCATGTCCACCGTTTCCCGGCCGGCTCAATCACATGTGTGACCTAAAATAAAAAATTAAAGTCAATTTGTTTTTGTTGTTTTATTTTCTTCTTTCTTAGGTTAAGAATATATTAAAATAGAATTTTACTAAAGATCAAATAAAAAACAATCTATAATATCTATCTATCTATATTATTATTAAGTGAAAATTTAAATTTGTTTAATAAAGTCTGTTTCTTCCCATGTTACATGGCAACGTTATATATGTTAAAATAAAAAAAATATATTATACACAGTGTAAATAAGTTTTGAACCCAAGATATTGAATTTCACCAAGAACATACTTATTACTTAAACAACATACATATTATGATATTAAATTTTTTACCATTTATTTTTATTATTAATTATTTAAATTACACGTATTACGTGTGTCACCCGTTAATAATATTTAAAGTAAAAAAGCAATCACTGTGTTTGGTTTGAGTTTTCTGAATTAAGTTTTTTTAAAACTGAGTTTTTTAATTTTCGTATTTTTTTGTTTTTAGTGAATATTTTTAAAATTTTAAATATTTTTTTTTACTTTTTTGGATGCACCTTACTTAGATGTGTCCAAAAAGTAAAAAAATTATGAAAAAATATTTTAAAAAATTAAGAAAAAAAAATTTTAAAAATTAAGAAATACATAAAAATACAAAAAATGTACTAAATTCTTATATTTTTTTTTTGTATTTTTTGTATTTAGTGAATTTTTAAAAGATTTTTTTTTACATTTTTTTTACTTTTTAGGTGTATTTATGTTAGGTGTGTCTAAAAAGTAAAAAAGTTACATAAAATATTTTAAAAAGTCAGTAAAAATAAAAAAACACGAAAAATAAGAGTGTAGAATTTTTTGAAAATTGTTTTTAAAAAATAGAAACCAAGCAAAGTTGAGATTTATTTATTTATTATGTATTTTAATTTAATTCACGCAATGACATCAATGCTTGGCATTTGGTCCAAACCGAACCGCACCGCACCGCACCGCACCGCACCGCACTGCACTGCATAGGCCTGCTAGCAGGCACATAAAGAGTTGGACGTTAGAACGTCTACTGGCTTTAGGAATGGCAACAGGGCGGGGCGGGGCGGGGCGGGGCCGGGGATCACACTCCCCGTCCCCAATCCCCGATGGTCGAATTTTCCCCGGTCCCGGCCCTGATCCCCGACGGGGATCCTGTCACTGCCCCACCCCCGCCCCCAACGGGGATCGGGTTTCCCCGACCTCGAGCATTCCCCGGCTAAAAAAAAAAAAAAACAAATTCAGATGCCTCACACACACAGATCTGAAACAAAAAATACTATGTTTTATCATCATCAATAAATACAGATTTAAACTTAAAAAAAAAATTAATCGCATATCAGATCACTCACAAACACAGATCAGATCACACACACATATATTGTCATCCCCACGCACAGATCAGATCACACATACACACACACACAGACAGATCTAACACAGACAGATCTGAGCGACGCCGTCGGTGGTGACAGAGATCGAGATTGAGAGTGGCTGGCGGTGGCTGTGGGTTCGGTGGTGGTGGCAGAGAGACAGACGTTGTGCAGCGGTGGTGGTGATGTCGCCGTCGGTGAGGGAGAGGGGGAGTTGGGGCCAGCGGTGGTGCTGACGTTGCCGTCGGTGACCGCGAGAGAGAGAGTTGACAGCGAGATGAACGAGAGAGTGGGAGAGAGTTGAGATGAGAGTGGAGGAGAGAGAGATGAACGAGAGAGTTGAGTTGAGATGAGAGTGAGGGAGAGAGTTGGTTTATTATTATATATATAAATATATAAATATAAGGGGTATAAAAGTAATTTCACTTCAGGGAAATTCGGGGATGGGGCTGGGGACGGGAGCGGGGCCGGGGATCGGGCCGGGCCGGGGATCAAACACTGATCACCGTCCCCGGCCCGTGACAGATCGGTGATTGATTTTCAAATACCGTCACCTCCCCGTCGGGGGTATTTTTCGGGGAAAAACCGCTTAGATCGGGGTCGGGATCAGGGATCCCCATTGGGCCGGTTTCAAATTGCCATCCCTAACTGGCTTTGTTGTTTAATCAGTGGACAGGCTGGTGGCTTCATATAGTCTATTTGGAATAGAAATATTAAAAAGTGTTTAAAATTATTGTTAGGTAAAAGTGAATTTATTTGAATATGATTTATTTTGACAAATTAGTTAAAAGTCAATTTTTTAATTTTTTTTTAAATTTATCTCTCTATTTTTTTATATATATTTAAAAAAAAATTAAAAAAATTGACTTGTAACCTACTTTTCAAAACAAGTATGTATATAAATAAATAAAGGGAAAAATTATTATTCAATGGCAATTTTTAAACAATATTATAAATTCATGAAAACATTATAATTATACTTTATATAAAATTTATCATTTATAGCAAAACTTTCACAAAAATTTGGCCGGCGGCCGTGGGCTGACAGAGTTCTCTCTTTGATAGAGCATCTCTCCTGGCTTTGTTAAACTCATTGGAAGGGATAGCCATTTATTGACAGCAACACGCAGCACAAATTTTCAATTCTAACTTTTTTATCTGTAAAAAAATATTAAAAAAAAAATTAATTAACGAAATATAATATATATATTCTTATTTTTATACCACGAGAAGACTAAAATTACATATTTTTCAAATAATTTAAAGGATAAATTATCAATATACCATCTAAGATTTGTTTAAAATACAAATTATTTCTATAATTTAAAAAATTACAAATACCCTTTGTTAGAATTTTTTATTTAATGGAATTAACGGAAAAAATGAAATTCATAACTGTTAGGTTTTATTTCTTGGCAAACCCGTTTGACAAAACTCCTTTGAGTTGTAATTTTATTCGCATTTTTATTTCAGTGAGGCTATGAGTTGTTAGATGCGAATCCAACCCGAATCAAGCATTTCAGAGAAGTTTGTGATGATAAAGCTTTCAAGTTGCCTGTTCGCTCATGTTATATTTTTTCCAATCTTGCCATATATCAAGCCATCAATCCAATTCATCATCCACCATTCACCTGTAAAAAAAAAACGAGCAACATACCAGAAAAACCAAAACTTGTGGAACTGTATAAGAATATAGCAAAATGTATCCATTCAATAGAACCAACGGAACACAATTTGTGATGATAAAGCTTTCAAGTTGCCTGTTCGCTCATGTTATATTTTTTCCAGTTTTTCCATTTTTGGCCTTCTCGCTCGAGCGGGGAAAGTGACGCTCGAGCGGGGATTGGAAGCTCTCAGCATCTCTGCAGTCGCCTGTAAAAATACTGGAAGGTGTGATTTTACGCTCGAGCGGATGCTCCTACGCTCGAGCGCATCTCAGTTTGTTCGCACGCAGTTTTTGGTCAGTCCGCTCGAGCGGGCTGTGTTGAGCTCGAGCGGAGATCGCGGGACAGATTCTATAAATTCGCGTGTTGGGTCAGATTTTAGGATAACTTCTCCAGATCTTTTTTTTGGTTTCTAGGGTTTATATCTGGGGATACTTTGGGAGTTTTCATTGATGTTTTTATTGAGTATTCAACTCATGATCTAAAGAGAGTACATCAAAGGTTTGTTTGTTATACACAAAAGAGAGAGTTATTCTTCAGTTGTGGATTCTGAAGAATTCGAGCCTGAAGCTTTGGTGGAATCCGGAGTGGCTCATCAGAAAGACAATTCCGTGGTGAAGATGGGGTTGGAAGAGGCACATAGAGGTTGGTTCAATTAGGCGTTGTGGATTCGCTAGGTAATTGAGAGTATACCTGTGTAATTCCTTTAATTCTTCTTAGTGGATTGTTCTTGTGGCTGTTGCCCGTGGTTTTTTTTTATCACAGTTGGAGGTGTCCAATTGTGGTTTTTTTTCCACGTTAAATCGCTGTGTCTCTTTGTCTTGATTGTTTGATTGGGATTGTTATATTCTGCTTAAAATTGATACATAATCACAAATCAACATCTAGGGGATTTCTAGATTTTTCAATTGGTATCAGAGCAGGTCGTTCTATTTTTTTTAAAAAAAAAATATTTTCTTTTAGAACGAGATCTTGTTTGATTTGTGATAATGGATACAATTCGTGAAGGAAATTCTATGGTTCGACCACCCCTACTTGACGGATCCAATTATCCTTTTTGGAAAGCTCGGATGAGATCTTTTTTAAAATCTATTGATGAAAAAGTTTGGCAATCCGTCATGAATGGGTGGACTGAACCAACAATTACTGTTGATGGAGTTACAATCCCCAAACCAATTGATCAGTGGGACACAACTGATTACCAAAATAGTAGCTGGAATAGTAAAGCTATCAATTCTCTCTTTTGCGCTGTCACACCTGAAGAATTTAGTCGTATTTGTAATTGTGAAGTCGCAAAAGAGGCTTGGGATATCTTACAAACTATTCATGAGGGCACTCCTTCTGTTAAACGCTCAAAACTTCAAAGGCTCACATCTAGTTTCGAAAACCTTTCAATGAAAGATAGTGAGACCTTTGATGAATTCTATGCGAAATTGAGTGACATTGTAAATTCCAGCTTCAATTTAGGTGAAAAAATTCCAGAATCCAAAGTTGTGGGAAAAATTTTGAGATCCTTGCCCGATCGGTTCCAACCAAAAGTTACAGCTATTGAGGAGGCTCAAGATGTTGACAACCTCAAGCTGGATCAGTTGGTTGGAAATCTCCAAACTTATGAGGCACACAGGAATTTCAAAACGAAACAAAAAGATATTGCTTTTAGTAGTGCTCATAAAGTTAGAGAAGATTCTGATGAGGATTGTGATATAGATTCCAAGATTATGGCTGCTTTTGTTAAACAATTTAAAAAATCTTTTTTGAAAAAGAATCCTAATCTTTTGGAATCTACTCATTCTCATAAATCTAAAGGCAAAGATAAACTCAAAATTAATTCTATAGCCAAGAAGGAGAAAGGAAAGATACAAGGAAACTCTGAAAGACTCCAATGCTATGAATGCCAAGGATTTGGCCATTTTGCTCAAGAATGCCCCACTCGTTTGAAGAAGAAGAAAGCCCTTGCCATCACTTGGGATGATGAATCTGAATCTGATGAAGATGAAAGTGACAATGAAGGTCAAGGCGAAGAGGGTCATAAACAATTTCTAGCTTTCATGGCGGCTTCTGAAGCTGAAGGACAAACAGATTCTCCAAAGAGGTCAGTTGAGAATATCACTGATGATGAATCCTCGGAGAGCGATCATGAAGAGCTTGAGCAAGCCTATGAAAAGTTGTATAAGGAGTCTCTTAAGTTATTCAAATTGAATGACAAACTCACAAAGAAACTCAAAGCATGTGAATGTGAGAATGTCAAACTTAAGGAGGAGATTTCCGAGGCCAGGATTAATGCCATCAAGGTAGCTGATGATCGACAAGTTCTTTGTACAAAACTGTTGACTTGTGAGACAGAGAGGAATGAGCTACTGCAAACCCATGCCATGTATGAAGAAAAGATTGAATCTCTCGAGATGTCACAAGTTGCTTTGGAAGAACTAATGATCAAGAAAGAGGAAGAGCTCAAGTGTGCTATGGCTACCATTGGTCTTTGGAACAAAGGATCAAAGACCTTGGAGGATATCATTGGGTCTCAACAAACAAGTTGTGACAAGAGTGGCATTGGCTTTGGTGGTAAGAAAGAGCAAAAACAGAGTGCTTCAACTTCTCATGATACAAGAACTCAAGGAAAGGGGGGACAAAAGATTCAACAAGAGAAAAGACTTCTCAAACTCCCTAGAGTTGGTAAGGTAAAAGAAAAGAAGGTACACCCTGTTTTTATTTGTCATCATTGTGGTATGCATGGTCATATTCGCCCTTATTGTTATAAGTTGCATGGGAGAGTGCCTCAAAAGGGTAGAAATTCGATTTACATGTCTAGGCGGAATACCAAGATTCATGCGGGTGTTCACTACACCACGACACTTACCAAGACCGCTAGACCTGATTTTGTTAAGACCAAAAAGATTTGGGTGAGAAAAGTTGACTTGTGTTAATTTGTTTGGTCGTTTTAGTTTATAGGTTTTTGTGTGTTTTTTTTTTCGGGTCTTTTAATGTGTGCTTGTGTGTTTTTTGTCTTGCTTTGGTTAAAAAAAAAAAAAAAAAAATTTAAAAAAAAAAAAAAAAAAAAGAAAAATTCCAAAAAGATTTTCTTAGTATGGTTTTGCAAGCTTGAAATTTTTGAGTGGTCCTTGGTACATATTGGAATTGATGAGAAAATCCATTACATGTTAATATGTGTGTGCATTCTGTGGTCATTACTCATTTTGGAGTGTGTGTTCTTTGATTAGTATGTCTCATTCTGTACACATTCTTGGATTAGCAAATTCTGGAGTCTTCCGCCCTAGTGATTATTTTTTTTCTATAGACTTCTGTCATTGATCTTTTGCGTTTCTAGAGGAATTGACCTATACTAGCATATCATGGGTGATGTTGAGTCTCTTAACCACCTACCATCTTTTTTGCACCTCCATGGCTTTCCCCTTAATTCTTTGCAGTCTAGCCATGAGGAAAAGGCTACCTCAGAGTCACCAACCAGGCCATCCTTATTATATCCATGCTTCTCTGGTTCGGTTTCCATACTCTTGAGCGTGTCAGCCACCAATGATTGTGCAAAAGAAAAAGAAAAAGAAAAAGAAAAAGAAAAAGAAAAAGCAAAAGAAAGAGAAGAAGACAAGATATACAAAAGAAAGAAAAAATGTGCGAAAGAAAGAAAAAAAAGGGAAAAGATTCATTGATTGAGGGGGAGCCTCCGCCTTTACTCACCAAATACCCCTTGATTCCTAGTGGTTTGACTTTCCTTTGGCGTGCTTAAGACTCTCTTGTCGGAGGTCCAGCTTTCATATCACTACTAGGATTGAATCTAGTGTTTGTCGAACTCCAAGAGTCACGCACACACTTTTATCATGGGATCTATGCTTTTCACATAATGCATCACTTTCTTTCATGAGGAATTTTCTACCGACTGTGCCCATTGTGTTTACTAGTAATGGTGCTTCTTGGATAATCTTATGTGTTTTAAGGTACTAATCTGAAATTCCTTACTTGCTCCACCATATTATTTTTATCATTCTCTTCTTGTTCACTGTTTTCAGTGTTTGTGGTTGCTTTTAGTGAGGGGGAGTTTGGTTCATCTTGATTTGGGTTGGTAAGGGAGTTTGGTTTCTCATTGCAAGAGTTGTTTAGCATGAACACTTTGATATGTTGGCTTTTGAGATTGGCTATATGTTTTGCATGTTGCTTTGCACTATTTGCCTTTCTTGTATGTTCATGGTATTTACATCGTCATATCATTGCTTATGTGGTTTATGATCTTGCTTGTGTTGTTTGAGAGTTGTTTTTCATGAGTCTTAGTTTTTCATCTATTCATGTTTTCCATCTCATGTTTCAAGATAATCGTGTCATATGTCTCTTGCTTTTTCATATACTCTTGTGGGACTAATAGTTGTTTTGGAGATTGTGGCACTAATAGCTGTTTTGCAGATCATGACCTTGAGAAAGAAGTTGGCTTTTGTTGGCTGTAGTGGGGTTGGGGTGTTTAGGATTTTATTTGTTAGGTGTGTTTTGTCACGGCATTGCCAAAGGGGGAGATTGTTAGGTTTTATTTCTTGGCAAACCCGTTTGACAAAACTCCTTTGAGTTGTAATTTTATTCGCATTTTTATTTCAGTGAGGCTATGAGTTGTTAGATGCGAATCCAACCCGAATCAAGCATTTCAGAGAAGTTTGTGATGATAAAGCTTTCAAGTTGCCTGTTCGCTCATGTTATATTTTTTCCAATCTTGCCATATATCAAGCCATCAATCCAATTCATCATCCACCATTCACCTGTAAAAAAAAAACGAGCAACATACCAGAAAAACCAAAACTTGTGGAACTGTATAAGAATATAGCAAAATGTATCCATTCAATAGAACCAACGGAACACAATTTGTGATGATAAAGCTTTCAAGTTGCCTGTTCGCTCATGTTATATTTTTTCCAGTTTTTCCATTTTTGGCCTTCTCGCTCGAGCGGGGAAAGTGACGCTCGAGCGGGGATTGGAAGCTCTCAGCATCTCTGCAGTCGCCTGTAAAAATACTGGAAGGTGTGATTTTACGCTCGAGCGGATGCTCCTACGCTCGAGCGCATCTCAGTTTGTTCGCACGCAGTTTTTGGTCAGTCCGCTCGAGCGGGCTGTGTTGAGCTCGAGCGGAGATCGCGGGACAGATTCTATAAATTCGCGTGTTGGGTCAGATTTTAGGATAACTTCTCCAGATCTTTTTTTTGGTTTCTAGGGTTTATATCTGGGGATACTTTGGGAGTTTTCATTGATGTTTTTATTGAGTATTCAACTCATGATCTAAAGAGAGTACATCAAAGGTTTGTTTGTTATACACAAAAGAGAGTTATTCTTCAGTTGTGGATTCTGAAGAATTCGAGCCTGAAGCTTTGGTGGAATCCGGAGTGGCTCATCAGAAAGACAATTCCGTGGTGAAGATGGGGTTGGAAGAGGCACATAGAGGTTGGTTCAATTAGGCGTTGTGGATTCGCTAGGTAATTGAGAGTATACCTGTGTAATTCCTTTAATTCTTCTTAGTGGATTGTTCTTGTGGCTGTTGCCCGTGGTTTTTTTTTTATCACAGTTGGAGGTGTCCAATTGTGGTTTTTTTTCCACGTTAAATCGCTGTGTCTCTTTGTCTTGATTGTTTGATTGGGATTGTTATATTCTGCTTAAAATTGATACATAATCACAAATCAACATCTAGGGGATTTCTAGATTTTTCAATAACTGCTTTATTATACAATAATAAAATTATATGAATTATTAATTGAAACATATTTTTAATATCATTAAAAATTATTAATTAACTTGATAATTTATTAATAAAATGAGTCATTTGTTATAAAATTAGAAATATGAGGGGATGGAATGTAATTTCTAGAATTACAAGGAACGATTCGTATTTTACGCAGATCTCAAGAAATGTATTTGTAATTTAAATAACATTTATATATTATGATAAGACTAGATATATGTACACATAGATATATTAAATTTTATAAATATATATATTTAAAAAATTTGGTCTATTTTGTGTAGCACTTGAATGAATTGGTTGTATGGTCTCCCTATGTCTAGGGAAGATCATGAATCCGTCCAATTTGTTTAATCCGATCGAATCGACCTATTATGATTAATTTTTGATGGATGCGTGTCTTTCAGTGAATGAAATATTTTGAAATTCACAGATATGATTCGAATGGCAAATCAACTATCCCGCACCCGTATAAACTCGATCTGCCATAGATGAAATTTTAAAATAAAATAAAATAAAATAAAATAAAAAATACTAGCAAGAAACAACATAGAATAGAAATAATAAAATATATATTTTTATGAAAATAAAAAACAATACCTTAAAACTATACATGGTGCCATGGCTTTTTATAGACAAATAATTTTTTATTTTTTATTCCAGATTACTAGCTATTGGAAATTGTAAAAATTATGAATTATAATTCAAAAAAATATTCAAAATTTGTAAAATTTAAACAGTCAAACCGATTGCATTCATCCATCTACCCATACAACCCGTTCAATTCACATCCGTCAAATCAATAAACAGATGCAAATTAATTTTTTCTAAATTCATGTAATTTTAGACTAGTAAAATGTTACCTAATACAACCCGATCCGCTATGAATCCGGATCCTCCGTCGCACTCCCCTGCAACCGATTCCTGTCGCCCTCCAAAACGACGTCGTTTTGGAGGGGTTTTTTTTTTTTTTTTCTTTTCTTCTTCTTTCTTTCTTACTGATAACTCTCTCTCTCTCTCTCTCTCTCTCTCCTCATTTCAAATTGCAAATTGAATCGGAGAGAGGAGCAACAATCATCGACCCAAACCACCCCTCTCCTCGGCCTTCCACGGTGGCGCTACTGCCTCGACCCAAACCACTCTCCCATGCGCCACCAACCTCCGCCTCAAAACCACGATCTGGTCGGAACTCGAGGGCTCCGTCGGCGACCTCACCACTCTCATCTTCACCTCCCTCTACAACATCTCCACCGGTCTCCTCTTCGGCACCCCCACGCCCGTCCAACCCTTGAAATCCATCGCCGTCATCGCCATCTCCGAATCCCCTCACCTCAACATCTCCACCGGCCTCTGAATCCCCTTACCTCACTATCCTCCAAATCACAATTAGAACACAAGGCAAAAAAAACATATTAGAACAACCGTTATCAATCCAACGACCCATACTGAGCCATCATTGCAATTAGTCTGTGTAAGAATGGTAGATAAGATTCACAAGAATGAGTAACACAAACCCAAATAAAATGTTTGCCATTATATGATTAACCCAATAACCTCACTTCCGTGGGAACAAGAGACAAAGAAAAACAAAAACTTGCACCACACACCGAGAGGGGGCAAACCAGGCAAACCAGAGATCACTTTAAAGCCTTAATGCTTCTTCACCACAATTAAAGATACTAAAAAATCTCGTGTTTCAGATCCTAAACACCTAAATCCTCTGTATCTTTTTGTTCTGAAACATACCCACAATACATGAAAGTAGTGTAATCAAGCAGAACACAGCAATTGGCCATTACCAAGCCCATTTAAGATGCAATAGCTCCATTCATCTTCAAAACACATTATGATCTAACAATTCAAGAATGGAAACAAAGCAAACAAAGATGAAGATAGTGAAAAACAATGGAGAAAGGCATTCAATTGATCATATAACAAAGAACCCAAAACAATAATACCAAACCCAAGTGGTATCAATAAAGCTTGATATTCAATAAAGCCAAAGTCGTAAAATTTGAACTATATATTCATACATCAAGTGCAAATATATCTGTCAAAATGCCAAAAACCCTAAATAACGAAAAGAAAATTAACGACACGGAGAGAGCCATAGACGCAATTGCGAAGGTCCATCATCGATTGTTACTTCAATAGCTACCTCATCTTTCGACGCTCTCTCTTCAACCTCCTCATACGCTTCTTCTTCCACTAAAATCACAAAAAAAAAAATAGTGTGTCAACTGAGAATCGAATCGAATAAACAGAGGTCGAAAGGGTTTTGATTTAGCTCTGTACCTTAGCTCTCATGGTGGTGGTACAGTACAGTGAGTCACGAACCCTCTTTTTGGGTCTTCTTCTTCTTCAAGGACAATCTCTCTCCTCTCCGAAAGAGGCTGTGACGATAGCTTTCTGATCCCCCTCCCATGACTCGGGCACTGAGAACTGACTGAGAGAGAGAGAGAGAGAGAGAGAGAGAGAGTTATCAGTGAGAAGAAGAAGAAGAAAAAAAAAAAAAGCCCTCCAAAACGATATCGTTTTGGAGGGCGACAGGAATACACAGCCAGAAAAGGTCACCGAGGATCCGAATTCGATCCGCTATGTGTAGACACCCCATTTTTGACCGTCCTCAAGACTTGGACGTCACCGTTGGAACACTCGGTGATCAACCGTGCTGGTGTTCGTCTCTAGTTCCCGGAGGTCTCGGCTGCGCGCCTCGCCTCATGATCTCTCGACTCGACTTTTCGGTGTCTGGTTTTGCACCAAACACTTGTGTTTTTGCCTTGAAAGGTAGGGAATGGCTTGTTGGCCATTCCCACACCCCACCGGCTGTCCCCTCACATCACCGGCTGTTTATTGGTGCCACCGGCAGTGGTTTCTTAAAACCAATGGCCGGTCGGCACTATATTTTGCCGACCGGCACTTTGTTTTGGTCGGTGACCTTTTTTTGCTGGCCGGTGTGACCCTTTTGCACCCTTCAGACTTGGTGCATGCTAGTTGTACCAGCTGGAATGCACCAACACTCCTCCCTATGCATGAAGTGGCTGTTTTGAGCCTTTGCACCCCTTTTCCTTCTAGAAGGTTGAACCCTTTGGCTGTCCTAGCTTCCTCAAGAAGCCTTGACTCCTTTACCCCCTTTGCCCCTTTCACTTAGCTTCTTTGAGAAGCTTAAACCATTTCCCTTTGCCTATATAAGGACCCCTCTTCTCCCATTGTCAAGGGTTGGTGGTTTTGAAAGAAAAACCAGAGCTTATACATATATATATCTGATATATACACCCTCTCTCTCTATATATTTTACTCTCTCCTCCCTTGTGTGTGTTTTGTGGCCTAAAAGTGCATTTTTACCTTAGTTTTGCACTAAGACACACACTACCACACCTTGCTTCGAGTTTGAGTGACATTGAGGGTTGATTCTTAAGGTTTTGGACTGATTTTGGCCAGAAAAGAGTGGCTGGACCAACTGTTCTTGAAGTGTTCTTCAAGGGTGAGTTTCTTGCTTTATTTTCCCCAATCTTGCATTGGCTTTTGACCTATCTTGCATATTGATTTGATCTTTGTGTATAACTAAAAAAAGTTTTATATTTTCATGCTTAAGAACTGTCATTAAGGGTGTTTTGGCGGGGGTCGAAATTCTCCTCTTAGGTCTCTTTTGGCCCCTTTTGGTGTCTTTTTCTTTAAGCCTTATTTGCTTTGTTGTATTAGCCTTCTCACCACTGAAATCTAGTGGATTTTCAGTGGTAAAGAAGATGGTTTGAAGTCTTGTATAGGGGAGGGACACCCCTCTCCCTTTGTGTCTCATTTGTGCATGTTTTGGGCTCATAAGGGTAGCATATATGCTTGGTTGTTTTTGGCTCCATATCAGATGTTTTTGGTGCTATTTAGGTCACATGTTATCTCTATTTTTGGTCAGATTGGTGGCCCTTTGCATGCTTAACATACTTGCTTTGTATTCCCTTGTTTGTGCCTAGAAATGCATCGTGACTTTTGACTACCATGCTCTCATACTTTGGCTTCACTTTGTGAAGTTCTTGACCATATTTTGTCATGCATGAGGTCTGTTGGCCATTGATTTGGTCTTGTTTAGCATGCTTGATATAGTTTCTTTGCATTTTGGATCATGAGCCTTGAGTGTATGGATCATTAACATGCCTAGCTTGGCCTATTGTCATCATTTGGCATTAGTTGAGATCATATTCCAGTCTATATAATGTGGTCTTACATTGTCCTTTGTGTCTCTTTCAATGCCTTGAAGTATTGTGTTTTCATGCCTTGACATGTGCATTGTGTATGCCTATGTGTTTGGGTCATTTTAGGGCTGCCATACCAGTGGGTTTTGGAGCTATTTTGCATGCTAAAATTCTATTTTTGGGTTGTATAGTTCATACCACGCTTGCTTGGGTTAGTGGTAGTGGAGTGCCCTGTTGTTATGCCTTAGCCTTGGGCCCCTTTTGACTTACATGCTTGTAGTGCATTTTGTCCATCACTTGAGACACTTTTGGCCACTGTTTTGGGGGGGGGGGTTTGAGGCCTCCCATTTCAGTCTAAGTCCCTTCTCGGACATGGTTGTATGCATGACTTGTTGCCTCTAATCGCATGCTTACATTGTACCATGTTAGCATTGCATGATGAGTTGCATTGTAGCACTGCATGTTAGGAACATTACATGCTTGCCATGATATGTTGCATTACATTTGGCATGCTTTGCATTTTAGTGATATGTTGCATTTTCGAGCCATGTTTGCATAACATGCATTGCATTGCTTGGTTTGGGGTGTCAAACCAAGTGTGAGGGAGGAGAAGTGTTCATACTACAAGTGATGTAGTGCGTCCCAACTCTCGGTCACTGAGGCCCTTGACTTTGGCATGATAGGGTTTTTGTATTCATTTATATGTTGCATGCATTTTCATTGAATTGCAACCTTGGCCCTTTAGGCCATCACGCATCAAAATGCATGATTGATGGCCCGAGGGTCGAGGGTCATGCTCCCTTGAGTCCCTTGCATGATAGGGAGTGTGCCCGCGCATACATCTGCTTGAAATTCCATGCCATACACTGTCTGTCCTTGTTGCTGTCAAAAACCAATTTTTGCAGGGAGTTTTTGCCGACCGGCACTGTAGAGTGCCGACCGGCCATGGATTGGTGGCCGATAATATGAAACCCCAGCCGATGGATAAGTTCCATGGCCGGTGCTATTCCCTTCAGCCGATGGTGTCCTACAGGGTTCAGGGAACCTGTCCCAGGATTTTGGCAGTATTCAGAGAAGCAGGGCAGTGTAAACAGAGGCAACAGTGGTATGGTACGGGCTTTCGGGGCAAGATAAATTCGAACATGCATCATTCACGCATCCCGAGGCGGGGGCTGCGACCATCTTCTCTTTACATTTAATTTGTTAATTAGATTCGAAATTTTGTAATAATTAATTTAGTATTATTTATTTGGACCCTCCGAGCGAGGGCAATTGTGTAATAAGTGTGCGTGAGTGTGTGTATGTCTTCCAACCCCACGTCTTTCTTCCCTTTTATTTACCTGCTTATGATGGTAGACTAGGACATATTTAAATTAGCATACCTTATGCTATGCATGCGTGCATCCACACATTTGTCTTACATGCATCGGGCTCGGCGCATCACTCTAACTGCATTTGTATTTTAATTTCAAATTGAATACGTATTAGTTGTAGCATTTCACATGTCATTGTAGATTAGCTGAGCCTATCTTAGTTGTATTTTGCATGTGTTGCATTAGCCATCTTAACATGAACTAGGATCATGCATATGATTACTAACTAGTTTCTATTTTGGCTTGGAGTACTCTGTAAGTTCTTTTGCTTTAGCATACCGCATGCGTGTGAGTGTTGCCATAACAGCATGATTACCATAAGGCTAGCTGCTTATGTGATATAACTGCTTGAATGCCTGTGGATGAAGGTTGAATTGCCTATATTGGAATAATGCATTAAAACTGTGAGTTTTAAGCCTACTAGATAGTGGCAAAACCATCTTTTCTAAAGCCTACTTGAGGGTGGCAAAACCTACATTTTAGCCTACTTGCGAGTAGCAAACCATTTTCAAAACAAGCATGAAATGTTTTGTTCCAATTTAGGCAATTTGGTCTATACTTGTTTGTTGTGCGCATAACATAGTAATTCTAGGCTAATAACCGGAATAAGAACGCATAACGTTTTCAAAATTGGATATCATGGTTAGTAGAGGCCGATCTTCGGATCGGACGAGAGGGGGTGCTCATAGCTGACCTTCCCCAATTGTACCCAAGGGCCCGAGCCGAGGCAACTTTGGTGATGACGGACACGCGGCCTTTGGCACCGAGTCAGGGTTTCCTAAATTCCCCAAAATAAAATATTTAGGTGGCGACTCTGTATCTGGCAAAGCAGTCCATGTTTGGCACTTCTTTCAAAAATCTGTTTTCTCAAAACGATTTGCCAGATTTGGACTCTTTGGTTCAGATTAAGAACCGTGACACAAATCGAGTCCGAACTGTAGCGGGGTCCCTCACGGACGTGTTACAGTTTCTGGCGACTCTGTTGGGGAATTTAAGAGAGCTTGATTCGAACTCGTGATATCCTGTTTTGATTTCATTTATGTGTTTCTTTGCATTGTGTAGCACGTCCGCGAGGGAACCTCGCTACAGTTCGGACTCGATTCGTGTCACGGTTCTTAATCTGAACCAAAGAGTCCAAATCCAGCAAATCGTTTTGAGAAATAGATTTTTGAAAAGAAGTGCCAAACATGGACTGTTTTCCTAGATACAGAGTCGCCACCTAAATATTTTATTTTTGGGGGAATTTAGGAAACCCTGACTCGGTGCCAAAGGCCACGTGTCCGTCATCACCAAAGTTGCCTCGGCTTGGGAACTTGGGTACGATTGGGGAAGGTCAGCTATGAGCACCCCCTCTCGCCCGATCCGAAGATCGGCCTCTACTAACCATGATATCCGTTTTTGAAAACGTTATGTGTTCTTATTTCGGTTATTAGCCTAGAATTACTATGTTATGCGCACAGCAAACAAGTATAGACTAGATTGCCTAATTTGGGAATAAGCATTGCATATCCGATTGTTTTGGAAAAATATTTTGGAATTTGCTACTCGCAAGTAGGCTAAAACACGGATTTCAATGAGTCATTCCAACTCAGACAATCCAACCTTCACCCACAGGCATTCAAGCAGTTATATCACATAAGCAGCTAGCCTCATGGTAATCATGCTATCATGGCAATACTCACATGCATGCAAGGACGCTAAAGCATAAATACTTACATCGTACTCCGTGCCAAAACAAAGAAGTCGTTAGCAATCAATGCATGATCCAAGTCCATGTTTAAATGTCTAATGCAACGCATACGGAATGTCACTAGAGTAGGCTCGGCTATTCTATGAATGACATGTGAAAATGCACAAGTAGCATGTATTCAAGTTAGATTTGAAATACTAATGCAGTTAGCATGATGCCCCGAGCCCGGTGCATGCAAGACTGATGAATGGTGCACGCATGCATAGCATAAGGTATGCTAAATTAAACATGACCTATTACTAACCATCAAAGCAGGTAAGTAAAAGGGAGAAAGAAGTGGGGGTTGGAAGACATGCGCACACTCACCCACACTTATTACAAATTCGTCCTCGCTCGGAGGGACCAAAAGAATAATACAATTCGAATAATGAATTAACTATCCTAGCTAATTAATTATTACAGACCAACTAAATTAATTAAACAAATTAATTAATTTAAGAAAGGAAGAAAAAGGGACCTCGGGAAGAGGGCTCAATGCACGCGTGCTCGGGTCTTGCTCGGAAGTCTACTGCCATGCGTAGGCTGCCTCTATTTTCCCTACTCTACCCCTCTGAAGACTGCCAAAGTCTCAGAATTGCTTCTTTGGACATTGGGGGATGCCACCGGCTGGAGGGAATCATCATCGACTGTGATTTGGTGTCGATCGGCCAAAAATGAATCCATCGGCCACAGATGGATTGCCGGTCGGCACTCTGTGCAGTCGATCAGTAAAAAGTTCCTGCAGAATCTGTTTGACAGCAGCAGAGGACAGGGTTTTGCATGGCAATGCAATTCAAGCAATGTATGCACCGACCATATCCCTTATCATGTTTATGACTCAAAGGGACATGGTCCTTGGTTCTCGGACCGTCGATCGCGCATTTCAATGCGTGATGGCCCAAGAGACCAATTTATGCATGTTGATTTCAAATGCAATGCAAACCAACAAACAAATGAGGAGCTCAACCTCAGTCATGGATAATCAAGAGGCAAAGCATGCATGCAATGCAACCTAAGCATGTTAACTAGGCATGCAACATGGTAATGCAAACAAGCATACAAGGCATGTGACAACTATGCTAGTTACTCAAGCATGCAAGTATGCAAAGCATGCAACATGTTAGGTAATTCCAACTAAGAGAAATGCATGCCAAATGCAAAGTCACTTAGACATGCCACAACACGTGATAGGCCAAGCATGCGATCAACACACAAGGTAAGCATGTCACAACATGCAAGAATGGACTTAGACTAATTTAGGCAGCCCTCAAACTAACCTAAAACAGTGGCCAAAGTGCCCAAAAATGAAGGACTAATGGCATGCAAACATGCATGCAAATGATCTCCAACACTTCAAGCATTAAAGAGCAATTCTCAAGCACACTTAAGAGGATGCAAACATGAACATATGGCATGCACACGAGCTTTGAAAATCAGGTTAATGATGGTGCTAAACCAAGCAAACAAGACAAACAAAGCATGCAATTGGTCCAAATACTTGAGGCAAGGCAAGGAGACTCAAACCATGGCCAAGCCAACCAAGCCCCACAAGGCCAAGAAGACTTAAAACATGTTCAAGGCAGACCTAAACAATGTTAAGGGAACACCTAGATGGCATCCAAGTATCCTAAAAATGGAAGCATGCAAAAGAGACCAAACATGGAGCATTCAACGCAAGCTTTTAAAGCATCAAAGAAGCATCAAGAAGCAAGCATGCAAGCATGTTATGAGGACTGAAATAGCATGGCAAGTGGTCCCAAACCACTGAAAATGATGCAAGTAATGCATACCACACAATCACACACTTGAGGCCAGCAAGCCAAAATGCAAAAGGACTATGCAGTACATGCTAAAATCGATCCAAACAACTAAGGACAGACCTTAATCATGGAAAAATAAACATGAAAGCTTCACAAAGCCAAGCCTAAAACATGCTAGAACAATGGTTTACAACCTAAGGCACGTTAAGGCAACAAAATGGCATTACAAGGCATGTATGCTAAGCAAGCATGGTGTACCAAAACCAACTAAAAACAGAGGCATATTATGACATAATAAGCACAAAAATCAGCTAAGGCATGGTCAACATGAACCTAAACATGGTGCTCCCTTAAGAGGCCAAAAAATGGTCCTTTTCAAGGACAACAAGGAGAGGGGGTGGCCCTCTCCTTCTTGGGACCTCAAGGCACCATCCCCACCTCTGAAATCCCTCAAGATTTCAGTGGCGAGGAGGCCCAAACACCAAGGTCTCGGAGCTCACCCAAAATGGCACAAAATGGAGCCTTACAAGGCTTAAGAGGGGTCAAACAACCCCAAAGCTTGAAACAACCTTAAATAACTATTTAGAGGGCCTAAAAACAGAAATGTTTTATGTTATATACAAAGCTCAAATATAGATGCAAGATAGGTAAAAGTAGTGTGCAAAAATGGGGGATAAAAGGGAAAAGTGATTACCCTTGTAGACCTTCTTCAACAATGGAGCTCCAGCAGCTTCTTGAGGTTGAAATCAGCTCCAAGAACTCCAAGAACACTCCTTTGGCCCTCAATAACCAAGAAAAGGTGTAATGGTGGGTGTTTGTGTGCAAAAGTAGGGCCAAACACACACTAAACTAACAAGAGAGGGAAATATAGAGATGGAATAGATACAAATTCCTAACCCTAATATCAAAGCTCTCTAAAAATGTTGTCTAACCCTAAATCCAATAGAGGAGACTCTCTCTTATAGAGCTCTCTCTTGTAAAGCTTGTCAAACAAGCTTGTTAAGAGAGAGATCTATGGAGGAGAGAAAAGGTGGGTGCCAGCTATCACAGCTGGCACAAAATATCTACCAAAAGTAGATGAACAGTGATCGGCCATTCAAAATTGCCATTTTGGCAAAATAAATGGCCGACCGGCAACAAAGAGTGCCGACCGGCAATATACATTGTCGATGGCATAAAAGCACTGGCCGGTGGCATCAAGCCATGGCCGGTGATGCGTGGGGATGCGTCACAAGGCATTCCCGCCCCCCCTCCAAGGCAAAACCCAAGTGTTTGGGGCAAAACCAGACACAACACGGTCGAGTCGAGAGATCCTGAGGCAAGGCGCGCAACCGAGACCTCCGAGAACTCAAGACGAACACAAACAAGGGTAATCACCAAGTGTTCCAATGGTGACATCCAAGTCTTGAGGACGGTCAAAAATGGGGTGTCTACAGTTGCCCCTTTTGACAGAGCTCGAAAGTCATAACAATGACGGGAGTGAATGTCAAAGCCCAGAGACGACCCATTTTTGACAAGGCCGAAGACTCAGACAAACATGCAAGACAAACAAGATATGCACCCGAAGGCAGGGGCAAAATGCAAGACAATGCACAAAGCCGAACATAACTTAAGATCATGCAAAGAAAGCTGTAATGAAGCACACATGCGACAGTTTTAAGCTAGCATACACCAATGCAACTACATTACAAATGCAGAAAGGATGTAAGAGAATTATGCAATTCTCGATACGTCTCACTCGGAGGATACAATACCTGTGCGGCTCGTCTGGTTGCACCAGCTTCAAACGAACCGTACATACAATATCGTGCCTGAAAAGAAAGCAAACTTAACAGGTACAATATCGTTAGCAACATGCATGACAATGCAAAAATGAATGCAAAATGATATGCAATATATACAAAACTATGTATAAACAATGCAAATGAAAGTGCAATGCAATTGAATCATGATCCAATCATGAGCGGTTCGAAACCACACCTATGTCAAATAGATTGATGGAGGTAACAAGTCTGTCTACCATAGAACGATCAACTGAACTATGAGTAATGTAGACGGACACAAGAACAAGTATTGGGGGGAGATGACAAAGGTGGGGAAACGACCCGCTGGGGAGAAGACTACGATCCTAATGCTGGATGCAACAATTACACTACAATGGATATGGCACGCGGGCCAAACCAAATCTTGCCTAGGCAAAGTATGTACGCATACAAGCCATGTCTAACATAGAACAGTCTACTGAACTATGTTTCGACGTGAGAAGTATGGGCACATACCGGACCAAGCTCAACATGGAAAGGCGCAAGCCATAGGCGGAGGTGATGCAGTGAATGCATGTAAGCTACAATGCAATATCTACAAATATGCAATGGAATGGCAATAGATACAATGGATATGGCTTGCGGGCCAAACCAAATCTTGCCTAGGAAAGGCATGCACACATACAAGCCGTGTCTAACATAGAACGGTCTAATGAACTATGTTTCGACGTGAAAAGTATGGGCACATACCAGACCAAGCTCAACATGGAAAGGCGCAAGCCATAGGCGGAGGTGATGCAGTGAATGCATGCAAGCTACAATGCAATATCTACAAATATGCAATGGAATGGAAATGGAAACAATGGATATGGCCTGCGGGCCAAACCAAATCTTGCCTAGGAAAGGCATGTACACATACAAGCCGTGTCTAACATAGAACGGTCTACTGAACTATATTTTGACGTGAAAAGTATGGGCACATTCCAGACCAAGCTCAACATGGAAAGGCGCAAGCCATAGGCGGAGGTGATGTAGTGAATGCATGCAAGCTACAATGCAATATCTACAAATATGCAATGATGCATGACAATGCAACTATTTATGATGATGCATGACAATGCAACTATTTACGATGATGCATGACAATGCAACTATATTTTTTGTTTTGTTTTTTGTTTTGGAAATGCAAATGCATGATGATGCATGATTTCGAAGTGCACGACAATGCGCGGCTTTTAAGATACATGACAATGTAAATGGACTGTGCAAATCAATGCACTAAAGGTCTTGCACCTTCCGAGGATTTAAGGTCTCCTAGACTGTGGAAATTCTCAATATGGCTCACTCGGAGTATACCGTACCCGTCCGGTTCGTCTGGTTGCACCAACCTTAAATGAACCGTACATACAATATCGTGCCTGCAAAGAAAACAACTTAACAGGTACGATGTTATTAACAACATGCATATTAATGTACTTGAAAATGCGTGACAACGCAAAGCAAGTGGGAAGCATAACAATGCTGTGAAGGCATAGACATGTAAGTGGAGCACGCGGTCTACGCAGGCAACGAAATTAATCATAAGCATGCGGTCTACGCAAGTAATGAAATTGGTCATAAACATGCGGTCTACGCAAGAAGTGAAATTGGTTTCAAACGTGCGGTCTACGCCAGTAGAACATGCGGCTTTCATAAGAATGCGGTCCACATAAGTAGAACATGCGGTCTACGTAAGTAATGAAATTGATTACAAACATGCGGTCTACGCAAGCAAAACATGCGGTCTACGCAAGTAATGAAATTGATTACAAACATGCGGTCCACGCAAGCAAAACATGCGATCTACGCAAGCAAAACATGCGGTCTACGCAAGTAATGAAATTGATTACCAATATGCGGTCTACGCAAGCAACGTAATTAATTATAAACATGCGGTCTACGCAAGCAAAACATGCGGTCTACGCAAGTAATGAAATTGATTACAAACATGCGGTCTACGCAAGCAACGTAATTAATTATAAACATGCGGTCTACGCAAGCAAAACATGCGGTCTACGCAAGTAATGAAATTGATTACAAACATGCGGTCTACGCAAGCAACGTAATTAATTATAAACATGCGGTCTACGCAAGCAACGTAATTAATTATAAATATGCGGTCTACGCAAGTAATGAAATTGATTGCAAACATGCGGTCTATGCAAGCAACGTAATTAATTATAAACATGCGGTCTATGCAAGCAAAACATGCGGTCTACACAAGTAATGAAATTGATTACAAACATGCGGTCTATGCAAGTAACATACTTAATTATAAATATGCGGTCTACGCAAGTAATGAAATTGATTACAAACATGCAAAATGCAATGAGATACGCAAAAAAGCGTGATCGAATGCATGCAAAATGCAATGAGACGCGCAAAATAGCGCGATGCGTTAGACAACGTGAGTGCATAAGACAGTGCGATGAGCAAGATAGTGCGATGGAATGCTTGCAAAATGCAATAAGATGCGCAAAATAGCACGATGTGTTAGACAACGCGAGTGCGCAAGACAGTGCGATTGATTTGAAATGCACAAGACAGTGCAATCGATATGTGATGCACATGGGGCAACTTTTGAGTTTTGTAAAAGCCAAAAGGATACGAAAAGGATACACCTTGCACGAATTCAAGTGCCACGCACAGGAGACACGATCCGAGGTCAAAACGGAGGGGGTTGAGCGTCGGAAATGCACTGTTTTACACTGTTTTGAGCACTAAAGGCCCTGGACCCCACACATAACTCAAACAAGGGTGTAGGAGGCTCCAAAACCACTGTAGGAGACCACCGGATGCCCACCGGCCATCAAAATGCATCACCGGCCATCCATCGGACATCATACAATTTCCATCGGCACAATATTTTGCCGACCGGCAAAGAGTGTGGCCGACCGACAAAAAGTCCCTGTATCGGGGCAGTTCAGTCATTTTGCTACGGGTCTTTTAAAATAGGGCTTGTAGCCCTATTTTCTTCACTTCCCCTTGCTCGAAATCTCCTGCTCTCTCTCTCTCTAAGATATTTTCCGAGCCTTATTTCCTCGTTTTCCTTGGTTTGTGGCTCCGTTTCGTCGTTCGATTCGCATTCACCCTTGCGTTTCCAACGTTTTGAACTGATTAAAATTTCATTTCAGTGTTATTCTTTCGATTTTCGCCACTCGGGGCTTGTTTCCCTTGAGTTTTTCTCGATATCTGTGCCTTTTCCGCACTTCGGCTTTTCCGGCCTTTTCCGGCCCTCTCGGGGTTGACTTTTTGTTAACTCTTCACATTCTCGCTCAATTTTTCGTCTTCCGGCCATTTTCACATTCTCTTCGAGATGGCGGACGATCTTCCACAGGGCGGGACCCCTCCAGAGCTCGAGATGGATCCCGAGGCCGACCTCTTGCCACTTCATATCCGGCCGTTCGATCCGGAGACCTACAGGCCTGCGGTTCATGTGATGCTCCCCGATGGACTACGCCAGTTCTGGAGCTTCGAGAGAAGCGTGGCACCCGGGCTTCTCCTGCGCGAGCCTACCTCCCATCTGTCCTTCGTTCCGAGGTAACATTCTTTCTTCTGTTTTATTATTTTCCGCAATGTAGAACATAACTGCCATTAGTTGATTCTGTTCTCTAACTACTTAGCCCAGATGCACCGATACACTGTACACTGTAGTTAATTGCAAACAAACTTACAACCGATATCTGTTTGAAACTTACACGTGCACACACACTGCACTGACCCTAAATCACCCAAACACACGGCGCACACTGTATTTTACTGCATGCACACTGGTACCCGGTATCTGCTTGAGTCTGAAAACATGCACACATGCCGTATTTGCCCTGATCCATTCAAACACGCTGACACATCACACGTTGTAGTTCATTGTAAGTACACCGGCACCCGATGTCTGTTTGAATTTGAAAACATGCACGTATGCTGTATACCTGTATGTTTCTTAAAACTGTGTTTTGAATATTGCCTCGCAATTGTTTTTTTTTTCTTTTTTGATTACATGGGGATTCCCATACCATCCGCGGGTATGGGAATATCGTTGCTTGGGATTGGTACCTAGAGCTTCCAGACGCGGTTCATCACATCGTCGACGAGGCCGATTTCGACATCTTCTGCAGGGGGCTCTCCCGGCTCACGACCTACAGGCCCTTGCTTGCCGCTTTAGTGGAGAGGTGGTGGGATACCACCAACTCCTTCTACTTCTCCGCTGCGGGGGACATGACGATGACCCCTTATGATTTCTCGATGCTCACTGGCATCGAGGTAGGGGTGATCCGATCCCCTTCGACACCGATATGGATGAGTGGGACGCCGCCCAGCTGTACCTGCTCGGCACTCAGCCTCCCCTCGCTCGAGCAGGGTTTGTCAGGTACTCTTGGTTCGAGAGCCATTTCCGGATTCAGCCAGCCTTGGCGGAGGAGGCGCAGATGACCCCAGAGGAGGTGGATCAATATGCGCGGGGCTTCATCATGTTCCTCTTTGGGATGACTCTTTTCGCCGACCGGGCGAACACCGTGCCTCTATGTCTATTGAGCGCACTGGTGGATGTCAGGCGGATCCGCCGCTATGACTGGGGTGGCGCAGGCTTGGCCACATTGTATGGTTATATGAGCTCTTCTTCCCGCCTCAGCGGACAGCTTCTCGGCGGCTACTGGCGAGCTTGGGAGGTACATCTTCTTCCCCTTTTACATTTCTACTTCACGTTTTCTGTATTCTGTACACTGCACACACCACGGTCTGCCTCTCACTGACTATATACTGTACACGCGGCACACATATACTCTGCTTTACTTTGACTGTATACTGCACACACTGTATACTCTGTACAATACACTGCACAACACATGGCTCTGCCATTTCTGCTTTATTCTGTATTTTGCTTTATCTGATAGTCATACTTATATCTGTTCTGCAGTTGTGGGTGTATGCCTACTTTCCCAGGCTTGCCCCAGTACCTGATGCGGAGACCCCACTCGGCGTCCCCTTTTCTCATCGCTTTGATGTGCGATGCGTGCGGAGACCACGAGAGTCTTTTATTTTCTTCCGCCGCTACTTCGACACCATCACCGCCGCAGAGGTATGTTCAACTTTAGAATTTTCTTTGGCTTTGCTTAGCACTGTATGTTTGCTAACAGATAAATAACAAACTGCGTATTTACCTGCAGATCACCTGGCAACCCTGGGCTCCGTTGCTGGCTGTGGTGAGGGATCACTATGAGGGAGCAGGGGAGACTGCCCATTGTCGAATTCTGTTGGAGGGCCCGGTCTGTTCAGCTTGGTACCTGGGCGAGCGTTTCTTGCGTTGGACCCTGGGTTTACCGGTGCAGATAGTTCCGGGTCCACCTCCTGCCCATATGAGAGATACTGAGAGGTTCGCCGCCCAGGAGATGGGGGACTACACCGTCGGCTGGGGTGCAGAGCGTCACAGAGGCGAGGGCGACTACGCAGAGTACGTCCGGACCTACATTATGCGACCCTTGAGCGGTGGCCGTCGAGTTGAGGGAGAGAGGCCAGCGACGCCAGCAGCTGGAGCGAGAGCGGGGGATGGAGCAGGAGTGTCGAGGAGAGCTCGAGTCCGCGGCAGGGGTGGGGTTCAGAGAGGGCGGGGGACCAGCTAGCCTGCTCTGCCCACTATACTGACATGCCGAGGGCAGGGTGGGGTGACGTACCAGATTCCCTTTGCCTCACCTCCGGCTGACCATGAGTTGGTCGGGTTCTATGACTTACCACCTCCGGTATGTACTACTTCCTCTTGCATCTTGCATTGTCATTTTATTCCAATTTATTTTGATATTTCGCAGAATACTGATGCCTTTGATACTTTTGCAGGCGTCCTCCGAGTACACCCGGCAGTCCCTGGAGTTGAATGCCTCCATGATGGGGATGCTACAGCGGACCTTCGACCTCCTGGCCCTCTATAGTATTCCGGTATGTTCTTCTGATCACGGCCTCAAACCATACTCATAAGCTGCTTCACATAATCTGGTGCACAACAGAACACTCGATAAGCTGCTCACGTCATTCATACACTGTACTCATATACTGCATTCTGCACTGATAAACTACTGACGGCATTTGCACACTGTACTCATACACTATATTCTGCACTGGTAAACTGCTCACGGCATTTGCACACTGTACTCATACACTGTATTCTGCACTGGTAAACTGCTCACGGCATTTGCACACTATACTGCATACATTACATTCTGTACTGATAAACTGCTCACGGGATTCGCACGTTGCATTGCATTTTGCACTGATAAACTGCTCACGGCATACTGATATGTTTACCTCTTATACTTTTCAGCCTCTTTTCCCGATTCCCACTGTGGGAGGTGTTCCAGCAAGGCCCTCTATTCCTGCCCGAGGAGGGCGTGGAGACGTTGTACGTCCCCGTACCAGGGCGGGGCGTATTCATGTCGGGAGTAGCTCTCGGGCGCCGACTCCTGATGATGACGATGATGATGATGATGATGATGATGACGAGTCCGAGGCAGAGGCAGAGGCCGGGTCATCTGAGGAGGTTGGAGACGACTCAGACTCAGGCTCAGATGACGATACTGATGACGATGCCCCTGGACCTTCGTCCAGGAAGAGGGTGAGGACAGATCCTCGGGCCCGAGACAACTGATGATGATCCAGATTGCTGCTTTTCTTTTTTGTACTCTTCTTTTTTTTCTTTTTTTTTTCTTCTCTTTGCTGGTAGTTAGATTACCTTGTACTGCCACAGGCAGATTTTTGTTTTCAAAGCTATGTACTTGAAAAAGATAATGAAATGAACAAACTTTTTGTTTAAAAAGTGTTACATTCACATATCTCATGTATTGCATCGCATCACATCATGTTACACCTCAATGTAAATGAAATTGATCCGTCGTCTGAAAATTGAATACTTGCATTGTAATAATCAGATAACGAACCAGTCAATAGCAAAAACAGACCATACCAACCACTGCACATTCTGAACATTTGGCTGATACTCTACTGGGGAGTAATCTGCATACAACCCATAACACAGCGCTTGGCTCATTTTGCACACAGCGGATCCTGAACAAACAGTCCAAACCTGACAAGACGGACCATGAAGGTCGAATCCACTAAAGTCGAAGCGCACTCAGATGCGATCTGAAACCCAGGAGCTTCAAAGAGGCCCAGTGTTTTCCTGTTCACACTTATCGGGGGTGGACCCTGCAGTTGTATGAAAGAACCAAATCATGTTTTTGCACAAATGTGGAGAATGGCACAGCATTCTAAGCACAAAACGATCTTCGGAATAAAAAAGGATTTTCAACCGGGGTATCGAGCCTACAACTGAACACAGCGGGAAGGACTCAAACAAAGGGGTACACGACCTAAACACAACGAGACACGCTCGAAAAAGACCCAAAACAAAAGTTGAGGTGAACAAAACGAAAGACACGACACGCGGACATGTTCAACGAAAGACCTCAAATCTCGAGGAGCCAGTTCTCCGGGTATATTTCCCATCCTTTCTGATTTGTGATTCTCACATCACTCGGCCCTCAGGCTCGTTTTTTTTTTTTTTTCTCTCAAAACCCTTTTTCTTACTTTTCTCTCAACTTACACCTCTCTATTCTTTATTCTCTCATTTTTCATCCCTCCCCAAGGTGATTGACGAATGAATAGGAATTTGCGGGTTCATGCCCAATGCCGTTAGCTCACAGCTATTTCTTCTGGCGGGTAGAGTGCCTTCTTGGCAAGTATGTTGACGACGGGGGAAAGACAGAACGCCTGACTCAACTGTGCCCCTAGTTCATCATTTTTGACCATTTTTTGTTTTGGTTTTCTACTAAAACAGTTTTGATCAAGATGAGAGTCGGATTAACGCACTTGTTCGATTTTTGATTTGAAAGTCATGCAAGTCAGACTATAAGCACTGGAAATTTTCCTTTTTGGGTCCAGGAAAATGGTCCATTTTTGGAAAATAATTTTCGAGAAAATGGTCAACCTCCGTAAAAATTCTCAAAAACTATATTTGCAAACGGCCACCGCCCAACGAGCGCGGAACTCATTCTCAAGATGCACAACCTCAGATTGGAGGCAATGGAAAATTGTCCCTTGTTTGAGGGACGCTGCACGGCAACGGAAAGTTGCCCCTGGTTTGAGCGGTGACTCATGGCAACGGAAAGTTGCCCCTTGTCTGGCTGATGTCACAGCATATTGTAAACAGTACTTACCAATGATGATCACGACCGAACTTTCTGAGATATGGAGAAGACGAAGATGGTCAAAACCAATATATGGGCACTGTCACTTTGAAGGTGTTGAGGGCTGGACTTCAGGACGAAGTTGCCTATGTATTCGGTTGTCACAACCGAACTATCGGATTCAGAGAGGGTAAGGATAATCAAAACCATTACATGGACCGAGGCGCTATGAAAGCATTGAGGGCTGGACTTCAGTATGAAGTTGCCTACATATCCCAAACATGGGAATCAAGCCTTACGTAGTTTCGGTTAAGGTACACTCGGGTACTTTAACCTTCACTTTTTCAGGCTCTAACTTTTGCCAAGGTGCCTGATGCGGGTTTTCGACCTTGCGAGCTTCTTTTCATTTTCTTTTTTTTTTTTTCTGATTTTTTGTATCTTTTCATTCTCTTTTTTTTTATTTTATTTCTTCTCTTTTTCTTTTGCATTTTTTGTATTTTTCTCTTGCTCTAACTTTTGCCTGGGTCATCCTTCTGGGTTTTCGGCCCAGCGAGCCTCTCGAAGGGTAAAAGTGTAACAAGTCCATGGCAAATGGTTTTTGAAGTTGAAGCCTCCCTGTATCTAGGAGAACGGCTGTTGCAATGATTCGCAGAAGAATCCATCATGGTTGCTCCACAAGCTTCTTCTGGTGAGATCTAATCTTTTTTATTCGACTTTGGTGCCACTTGTTCGAGGGCAGCTTCAAAACTGGCCACACAGGCCTCCTCTGACAGTTGACCTTTGAATGTTCCGAATGAGTTCGAGGTTCAACACAAACAGGTCGAATCTTGAGGCTGAGAGCGATCCTAGGCTGCACAATCTCAAGAGCGATTCCACACAAATCTTCACAGGGCCGCGCAAAACATTCGTTTTTGAAAGTTTTTAAGAAAGCGACAGGTCGCTCGCGCCGAAGATAGTGTGGAACCAATCTGGATCAAGCCAGGGTCCTTCTCAGTACTCACGCTAACAAGCATGGTTTCATTCATTAAAGGCTTAGCATGCCTCTCTTTCTCTCAATTGATCAAATTTTTGCAAAACTGGAGGAATTCCTTCCCCTTCATTTTCACCGCAGTGTTAAAGAGGTTTTGAAAAACATAGGTCAATGCAATGATTTTCAAGGCACAAGAGAACAGGTGGAATGCACGGCCGTTTGATTCAAATTCTCTGGCACAACTAGCCCAAAACAAATAATATGCACGGAAACATGATAGCCGCAGCTGTTTCATTCAGGTTTCTCGGATTTAACTGGCTCCACAGCAGAGACAGACTCAAAAAGAAAGCAAAAAGGTTAAATACAAAAATGGTGTTCGAGGTAACAACCCCAGAATCACTCGACATCCTATTCAACGGGACTGACTCGGTACCACAAGACAGACCCGAAAACAAAAAGACTGACTCAAAGCAAAGATACAGACTCAAAAATAAAACAAAGAACTGACTCAAAACCCAAGCCAGAAGCTACAAAACTGCATTTACAAATGCTCAAAAAAGTGCGTGCCAGACGCCATGTCTGAAATACACTGAGCGCTGCCCGCAGGTGGTCCAACCCCTGATCACATACTCGCAGTATCCTCAAAGTCCAACAGCTCGGTGGTAACAGACTTCACTGAGGTAGGTGGAAGAATGACCTCATTATCGATTATATCCTGCAGTTCATGGCGAAGGCGAAAACAGTTATCGGTGGCATGACCGATCTGTTGGTGGTACGCGCAGTACAAAGCAGCATCATGTGTGAGAGGGAGATTCTTCGGGAGAGGCCGAGGTTCAAGGGGTTTGTGGTGCCCCCTTTCGGCAAGAATCTGAAGTGCCTTAGACAGAGACATGTAGAGAGCATGAAAGATCCTGCGCCCTCGGGGCAGGTATTTTGAAGTCTGAGCATTCTTACTAGACGCACTAGCAAAAGGGTCGGCAGGCACTACCTTGGTTTTCTGATCTTTCCCAGGTGTAGGGTTGGGAATAGGAGGAACTGTTCTGGCATGATAGGGCCTATCCCGATTTTCTAACTGACTTGAACTACCCTCAGGTGGAGTGGGGAAAGCATCCTCTATAGTTTTTGCCACAACTGCGGATATCTGTTGCTTGTTCGTCCCCCCGGCTTTTAAAGCCTCGACTGCCCACAACAGTTGTTCAATGGGATCGACATCTGCCTTCATTTCGTTCTTGCCTCCGGCCTCAGCCTAATCGGGGGTTTGGGTTACTGCATCAGAGCGAAGCTCGGTTATTGCTGACATGTCGTTGCTGTAGCTGGAGGCAACCTCTGGTTGGCTGAGCTCTATCACAATCCGCCCCAGTAACGGGGGCTCCTGTGGTATGAAATTCCCGGCATACGATGCCGCTGGCGACGAAGCCGACATTCCATAGGCCAGATCGGCCACGGATCTCTGGAGGTCACCAATCATTCCCATCAGCTCGAATGTAGAGGGCTCGCGAGCCTGATACAACTGGGGGGTCCAGACCGGGTGCGCGACAGGCGACCTAGGCGGATGCGATACATCAACATTGGTTTCATCCCGCAGGGGGATCCCTTGATCTAGCTTAGTTGTCATAACCACAATCTCTTCTGAATTCTGCGTCATCATAACTCCTGCCTCAGCAAGGGGGAACACTAGCTATTCTGTATCAATTCTCTGGACACTCTGAACTGAAAGGAAAAACAAACAGCATTTCAGCCCAAACAGATCAATCACAGGTGTAGCCGAACAACTGCACTCTACTACTGATCACTGTTCCCCAGAATCACTATTCCCAAAACTGGACTTGATACCCGCAGAGTAACTAATTCTCATAAACTGACACTGATGCCCTTAGGTTCGATACTCAAACTTGCAAACTGATATGTACGTTCCTGTAGAGATACACACTAAAAGCACATAGCAAGTAAAGAGAGCCAAAACACCCCTATGGAGGGGTAGGGTTTCCTTGTCCTATTTTGTCAGGAGCTAGGGTTTCACTATGCACGCAGCAGTTTTCAAACAACCTAACATCGGGTAAGCAACCTGTCCTAGCTTGGAATGGTCACTATGGATCCGAATATGCACTAGGTCGAATGGTCGAAAAGGGTGCCCCGGTAAAACCGGGGTTTGTGTTCCCATACTGTCAGAGCCCATAACCGGTTAGCCTTATGGTCATGTCTTGACAAGACAAGCCTCCGACAAACCGTTCAGGAATGGCAGATGGCAAACACGGTATCCTAGGCGCACCAATGCACATGCAATGCAAAGAAACACATAAATGAAATCAAAACAGGATGTCATGAGTTCGAGTCAAGCTCTCTAAAGTCCCCAACAGAGTCGCCAGAAACTGTAGCACGTTCGCGAGGGACCCTTGCTACAGTTCGGACTCGATTCGTGTCACGGTTCTTAATCTGAACCAAAGAGTCCAAATCCGGCAAATCCTTTTGAGAAACAGATTTTTGAAACGAAGTGCTAAACATGGACTATTTTGCCAGATACAGAGTCGCTACCTAAATATTTTATTTTTGGGAGAATTTAGGAAACCCTGACTCGGTACCAAAGGCCATGTGTCCGTCATCACCAAAGTTGCCTTGGCTTGGGAACTTGGGTACGATTGGAGAAGGTCAGCTATGAGCACCCCCTCTCGCCCAATCTGAAGATTGGCCTCTACTAACCATGATATCTGTTTTTGAAAACGTTATGTGTTCTTATTCCGGTTATTAGCCTAGAATTACTATGTTATGCGCACAACAAACAAGTATAGACTAGATTGCCTAATTTGGGAATAAGCATTGCATATCCGATTGTTTTGGAAAAATGTTTTGGAATTTGTTACTCGCAAGTAGGCTAAAACATGGATTTCAATGAGTCATTCCAACTCAGACAATCCAACCTTCACCCACAGGCATTCAAGAAGTTATATCACATAAGCAGCTAGCCTCATGGTAATAATGCTATCGTGGCAACACTCACACGCATGCAATGATGCTAAAGCATAAATACTTACATCGTACTCCGTGTCAAAACAAAGAACTCGTTAGCAATCAATGCATGATCCAAGTCCATGTTTAAATGTCTAATGCAACGCATACGGAATGTCACTTGAGTAGGCTCGGCTATTCTATGAATGACATGTGAAAATGCACAAGTAGCATGTATTCAAGTTAGATTTGAAATACTAATGCAGTTAGCATGATGCGCCGAGCCCGGTACATGCAAGACTGATGAATGGTGCACGCATGCATAGCATAAGGTATGCTAAATTAAACATGACCTATTACTAACCATCAAAGCAGGTAAGTAAAAGGGAGAAAGAAGTGGGGGTTGGAAGACATGCACACACTCACCCACACTTATTACAAATTCGTCCTCGCTCGGAGGGACCAAAAGAATAATACAATTCGAATAATGAATTAACTATCCTAGCTAATTAATTATTATAGACCAACTAAATTAATTAAACAAATTAATTAATTTAAGAAAGCAAGAAAAAGGGGCCTCGGGAAGAGGGCTCAATGCACGCGTGCTCGGGTCTTGCTCGGAAGTCCACTGCCATGCGTAGGCTGCCTCTTTTTTCCCTGCTCTACCCCTCTGAAGACTGTCAAAGTCTCAGAATTGCTTCTTTGGACATTGGGGGATGCCACCGGCTGGAGGGAATCATCATCGACTATGATTTGGTGTCGATCGGCCAAAAATGAATCCATCGGCCACAGATGGATTGCCGGTCGGCACTCTGTGCAGTCGATCAGCAAAAAGTTCCTGCAGAATCTGTTTGACAGCAGCAGAGGACAGGGCTTTGCATGGCAATGCAATTCAAGCAATGTATGCACTGACCATATCCCTTATCATGTTTATGACTCAAAGGGACATGGTCCTTGGTTCTCGGACCGTCGATCGCGCATTTCAATGCGTGATGGCCCAAGAGACCAATTTATGCATGTTGATTTCAAATGCAATGCAAACCAACAAACAAATGAGGAGCTCAACCTCAGTCATGGATAATCAAGAGGCAAAGCATGCATGCAATGCAACCTAAGCATGTTAACTAGGCATGCAACATGGTAATGCAAACACGCATGCAAGGCATGTGACAACTATGCTAGTTACTCAAGCATGCAAGTATGCAAAGCTTGCAACATGTTAGGTAATTCCAACTAAGAGAAATGCATGCCAAATGCAAAGTCACTTAGACATGCCACAACACGTGATAGGCCAAGCATGCGATCAACACACAAGGTAAGCATGTCACAACATGCAAGAATGGACTTAGACTAATTTAGGCAGCCCTCAAACTAACCTAAAACAGTGGCCAAAGTGCCCAAAAATGAAGGACTAATGGCATGCAAACATGCCTGCAAATGATCTCCAACACTTCAAGCATTAAAGAGCAATTCTCAAGCACACTTAAGAGGATGCAAACATGGACATATGGCATGCACACGAGCTTTGAAAATCAGGTTAATGATGGTGCTAAACCAAGCAAACGAGACAAACAAAGCATGCAATTGGTCCAAATACTTGAGGCAAGGCAAGGAGACTTAAACCATGGCCAAGCCAACCAAGCCCCGCTAGGCCAAGAAGACTTAAAACATGTTCAAGGCAGACCTAAACAATGTTAAGGGAACACCTAGATGGCATCCAAGTATCCTAAAAATGGAAGCATGCAAAAGAGACCAAACATGGAGCATTCAACGCAAGCTTTTAAAGCATCAAAGAAGCATCAAGAAGCAAGCATGCAAGCATGTTATGAGGACTGAAATAGCATGGCAAGTGGTCCCAAACCACTGAAAATGATGCAAGTAATGCATACCACACAATCACACACTTGAGGCCAACAAGCCAAAATGCAAAGGGACTATGCAATACATGCTAAAATCGATCCAAACAACTAAGGACAGACCTTAATCATGGCAAAATAAACATGAAAGCTTCACAAAGCCAAGCCTAAAACATGCTAGAACAATGGTTTACAACCTAAGGCACGTTAAGGCAACAAAATGGCATTACAAGGCATGTATGCTAAGCAAGCATGGTGTACCAAAACCAACTAAAAACAGAGGCATATTATGACATAATAAGCACAAAAATCAGCTAAGGCATGGTCAACATGAACCTAAACATGGTGCTCCTTCAAGAGGCCAAAAAATGGTCCTTTTCAAGGACAACAAGGAGAGGGGGTGGCCCTCTCCTTCTTGGGACCTCAAGGCACCATCCCCACCTCTGAAATCCCTCAAGATTTCAGTGGCGAGGAGGCCCAAACACCAAGGTCTCAGAGCTCACCCAAAATGGCACAAAATGGAGCCTTACAAGGCTTAAGAGGGGTCAAACAACCCCAAAGCTTGAAACAACCTTAAATAACTATTTAGAGGGCCTAAAAGCAGAACTTTTTTATGTTATACACAAAGCTCAAATATAGATGCAAGATAGGTAAAAGTAGTGTGCAAAAATGGGGGATAAAAGGGAAAAGTGATTACCCGTGTAGACCTTCTTCAACAATGGAGCTCCAGCAGCTTCTTGAGGTTGAAATCAGCTCCAAGAACTCCAAGAACACTCCTTTGGCCCTCAATAACCAAGAAAAGGTGTAATGGTGGGTGTTTGTGTGCAAAAGTAGGGCCAAACACACACTAAACTAACAACAGAGGGAAATATAGAGATGGAATAGATACAAATTCCTAACCCTAATATCAAAGCTCTCTAAAAATGTTGTCTAACCCTAAATCCAAGAGAGGAGACTCTCTCTTATAGAGCTCTCTCTTGTAAAGCTTGTCAAATAAGCTTGTTAAGAGAGAGATCCCTCCATACACGTGTATGGAGGGGAGAAAAGGTGGGTGCCAAGCTGGCACAAAATATCTACCAAAAGTAGATGAACAGTATCGGCCACTCAAAATTGCGATTTTGGCAAAATAAATGGCTGACCGGCAACAAAGAGTGCCGACCGGCAACATACATTGTCGATGGCATAAAAGCACTGGCTGGTGGCATCAAGCCATGGTCGGTGATGCGTGGGGATGCCTCACAAGGCATTCCCCCCCCCCCCCTTCCAAGGCAAAACCCAAGTGTTTGGTGCAAAACCAAACACAACACGGTCGAGTCGAGAGATCCTGAGGCAAGGCGCGCGACCGAGACCTCCGGGAACTCAAGACGAACACAAACAAGGGTAATCACCAAGTGTTCCAATGGTGACATCCAAGTCTTGAGGACGGTCAAAAATGGGGTGTCTACAGTTGCCTCTCTTTGATAGAACTCGAAAGTCATAACAATGACGAGAGTGAATGTCAAAGCCCAGAGACGACCCATTTTTGACAAGGCCGAAGACTCAGACAAACATGCAAGACAAACAGGATATGCACCCGAAGGCAGGGGCAAAATGCAAGACAATGCACAAAGCCGAACATAACTTAAGATCATGCAAAGAAAGCTGTAATGAAGCACACATGCGACAGTTTTAAGCTAGCATACACCAATGCAACTACATTACAAATGCAGAAAGGATGTAAGAGAATTATGCAATTCTCGATACGTCTCACTCGGACGATACAATACCTGTGCGGCTCGTCTGGTTTCACCAGCTTCAAACGAACCGTACATACAATATCGTGCCTGAAAAGAAAGCAAACTTAACAGGTACAGTATCGTTAGCAACATGCATGACAATGCAAAAATGAATGCAAAATGATATGCAATATATACAAAACTATGTATAAACAATGCAAATGAAAGTACAATGCAATTGAATCATGATCCAATCATGAGCGGTTCGAAACCACACCTATGTCAAATAGATTGATGGAGGTAACAAGTCCGTCTACCATAGAACGATCAACTGAACTATGAGTAATGTAGACGGACACAAGAACAAGTATTGGGGGGAGATGACAAAGGTGGGGAGACGACCCACTGGGGAAAGGACTACGATCCTAATGCTGGATGCAACAATTACACTACAATGTAATATATAATGAAAATGCTGGGGAAATGGCAATGGATATGGCACGCGGGCCAAACCAAATCTTTCCTAGGCAGAGTATGTACGCATACAAGCCATGTCTAACATAGAACGGTCTACTGAACTATGTTTCGACGTGAGAAGTATGGGCACATACCGGACCAAGCTCAACATGGAAAGGCGCAAGCCATAGGTGGAGGTGATGCAGTGAATGCATGCAAGCTACAATGCAATATCTACAAATATGCAATGGAATGGCAATAGATACAATGGATATGGCCTGCGGGCCAAACCAAATCTTGCCTAGGAAAGGCATGCACACATACAAGCCGTGTCTAACATAGAACGGTCTAACGAACTATGTTTCGACGTGAAAAGTATGGGCACATACCAGACCAAGCTCAACATGGAAAGGCGCAAGCCATAGGCGGAGGTGATGCAGTGAATGCATGCAAGCTACAATGCAATATCTACAAATATGCAATGGAATGGAAATGGAAACAATGGATATGGCCTGCGGGCCAAACCAAATCTTGCCTAGGAAAGGCATGTACACATACAAGCCGTATCTAACATAGAACGGTCTACTGAACTATGTTTTGACGTGAAAAGTATGGGCACATTCCAGACCAAGCTCAACATGGCAAGGCGCGAGCCATAGGCGGAGGTGATGCAGTGAATGCATGCAAGCTACAATGCAATATCTACAAATATGCAATGATGCATGACAATGCAACTCTTTACGATGATGCATGACAATGCAACTATATTTTTTGTTTTGTTTTTTGTTTTTGAAATGCAAATGCATGATGATGCATGATTTCGAAGTGCACGACAATGCGCGGCTTTTAAGATACATGACAATGTAAATGGACTGTGCACATCAATGCACTAAAGGTCTTGCACCTTCCGAGGATTTAAGGTCTCCTAGACCGTGGAAATTCTCGATATGGCTCACTCGGAGTATACCATACCCGTCCGGTTCGTCTGGTTGCACCAACCTTAAATGAACCGTACGTACAATATCGTGCCTGGAAAGAAAACAACTTAACAAGTACGATGTTATTAACAACATGCATATTAATGTACTTGAAAATGCGTGACAACGCAAAGCAAGTGGGAAGCATAACAATGCTGTGAAGGCATAGACATGTAAGTGGAGCACGCGGTCTACGCAGGCAATGAAATTGATCATAAACATGCGGTCTACGCAAGTAATGAAATTGGTCATAAGCATGCAGTCTACGCAAGCAATGAAATTGGTTTCAAACGTGCGGTCTACGCAAGTAGAACATGCGGCTTTCATAAGAATGCAGTCCACGTAAGTAGAACATGCGGTCTACGCAAGTAATGAAATTGATTACAAACATGCGGCCTACGCAAGCAAAACATGCGATCTACGCAAGTAATGAAATTGATTACAAACATGCGGTCTACGCAAGCAAAACATGCGGTCTACGCAAGTAATGAAATTGATTACAAACATGCGGTCTACGCAAGCAACGTAATTAATTATAAACATACGGTCTACGCAAGTAATGAAATTGATTACAAACATGCGGTCTACGCAAGCAACGTAATTAATTATTAATATGCGGTCTACGCAAGTAATGAAATTGATTACAAACATGCGGTCTACGCAAGCAACGTAATTAATTATAAACATGCGGTCTACGTAAGCAAAACATGCGGTCTACGCAAGTAATGAAATTGATTACAAACATGCGGTCTATGCAAGTAACGTAATTAATTATAAATATGCGGTCTGCGTAAGCAAAACATGCGGTCTACGCAAGTAATGAAATTGATTACAAACATGCAAAATGCAATAAGACATGCAAAATAGCGTGATGAATGCATGCAAAATGCAATGAGACGCGCAAAATAGCGCAATGCGTTAGACAACGTGAGTGCACATGACAGTGCGATGAGCAAGATAGTGCGATGGAATGCTTGCAAAATGCAATAAGATGCACAAAATAGTGCGATGTGTTAGACAACGCGAGTGCACAAGACAGTGCGATTGATTTGAAATGCACAAGACAGTGCAATTGATATGTGATGCACATAGGGCAAGTTTTGAGTTTTGTAAAATCCAAAAGTATACGGAAAGGATACACCTTGCACGAATTCGAGTGCCACGCACAGGAGACATGATCCGAGGTCAAAACAGAGGCCGGTTGAGCGTCGGAAATACACTGTTTTACACTGTTTTGAGCACTAAAGGCCCTAGACCCCACACATAACTCAAACAAGGGTGTAGGAGGCTCCAAAACCACTGTAGGAGACCACCGGATGCCCACCGGCTATCAAAATGCATCACCGGCCATCCATCGGCCATCATACAATTTCCATCGGCACAATATTTTGCCGACCGGCAAAGAGTGTGGCCGACGGACAAAAAGTCCCTGTATGGGGGCAGTTCAGTCATTTTGCTACAGGTCTTTTAAAATAGGGCTTCTAGCCCCATTTTCTTCACTTCCCCTTGCTCGAAATCTCCTCCTCTCTCTCTCTAAGATATTTTCCGAGCCTTTTTTCCTCGTTTTCCTTGGTTTGTGGCTCCGTTTCGTCGTTCGATTCGCATTCACCCTTGCGTTTCGAACGTTTTGAACTGATTGAAATTTCATTTCGGTGTTGTTTTTTCGATTTCCGCCACTCGGGGCTTGTTTCCCTTGAGTTTTTCTCGATATCTGTGCCTTTTCCGCACTTCGACTTTTCCGGCCTTTTCCGGCCCTCTCGGGGTTGACTTTTTGTTGACTCTTCACAGTCTCGCTAGGTTTTTCGTCTTCCGGCCATTTTCACAGTCTCTTTGAGATGGCGGACGATCTTCCACAGGGCGGGACCCCTCCAGAGCTCGAGATGGATCTCGAGGCCGACCCCTTGCCACTTCATATCCGGCCGTTCGATCCGGAGACCTACAGGCCTGCGGGTCATGTGATGCTCCCCGATGGACTACGCCAGTTCCAGAGCTTCGAGAGGAGCGTGGCACCCGGGCTTCTCCTGCTCGAGCCTACCTCCCATCTGTCCTTAAGCGCTTCCGAGGTAACATTCTTTCTTCTATTTTATTATTTTCCGCAATATAGAACATAACTGCCATTAGTTGATTCTGTTCTCTAACTGCTTAGCCCAGACGCACCGATACACTGTACACTGTAGTTAATTGCAAACAAACTTACAACCGATATCTGTTTGAAACTTACACGTGCACACACACTGCACTGACCCTGAATCACCCAAACACACGGCGCACACTGTATTTTACTGTATGCACGCTGGTACTCGGTATCTGCTTGAGTCTGAAAACATGCACACATGCTGTATTTGCCCTGATCCATTCAAACACGCTGACACATCACACGTTGTAGTTCACTGTAAGTACACTGGCACCCGATGTCTGTTTGAATTTGAAAACATGCACGCATGCTGTATACCTGTATGTTTCTTAAAACTGTGTTTTGAATATTGCCTCGGAATTGTTTTTCTTTTCTTTTTTGATTACATGGGGATTCCCATACCATCCGCGGGTATGGGAATATCGTTGCTTGGGATTGGTACCTAGAGCTTCCAGACGCGGTTCGTCACATCGTCGACGAGGCCGGTTTCGACATCTTCTGCAGGGGGCTCTCCCAGCTCATGACCTACAGGCCCTTGCTTGCCGCTTTAGTGGAGAGGTGGTGGGATGCCACCAACTCCTTCCACTTCTCCGCTGCGGGGGACATGACGATGACCCCTTATGATTTCTCGATGCTCACTGGCATCGGGGCAGGGGGTGATCCGATCCCCTTCGACACCGATATGGATGAGTGGGACGCCGCCCAGCTGTACCTGCTCAGCACTCAGCCTCCCCTCTCTCAAGCAGGGTTTGTCAGGTACTCTTGGTTCGAGAGCCATTTTCAGATTCAGCCAGCCTTGGCGGAGGAGGCGCAGATGACCCCAGAGGAGGTGGATCAATATGCGCGGGGCTTCATCATGTTCCTCTTTGGGACGACTCTTTTCGCCGACCGGGCGAACACCGTGCCTCTATGTCTGTTGAGCGCACTGGTGGATGTCAGGCGGATCCGCCGCTATGATTGGGGTGGCACAGGCTTGGCCACATTGTATGGTTATATGAGCTCTTCTTCCCGCCTCAGCGGACAGCTTCTCGGCGGCTACTGGCGAGCTTGGGAGGTACATCTTCTTGCCCTTTTACATTTCTACTTCACGTTTTCTATATTCTGTACACTGCACACACCACGGTCTGCCTCTCACTGACAATATACTGTACACGCGGCACACATATACTCTGCTTTACTTTGACTGTATACTGTACACACTGTATACTCTGTACAATACACTGCACAACACATGGCTCTGCCATTTCTCCTTTATTCTGTATTTTGCTTTATCTGATAGTCATACTTATATCTGTTCTGCAGTTGTGGGTGTATGCCTACTTTCCCAGGCTTGCCCCAGTACCTGATGCGGAGACCCCACTCGGCGTCCCCTTTTCTCATCGCTTTGATGTGCGATGCATGCGGAGACCACGACAGTCTTTTATTTTCTTCCGCCGCTACTTCGACACCATCACCGCCGCGAAGGTATGTTCAACTTTAGAATTTTCTTTGGCTTCGCTTAGCACTGTATGTTTGCTAACAGATAAATAACAAACTGCGTATTTACCCGCAGATCACCTGGCAACCCTGGGCTCTGTTGCCGGCTGTGGTAAGGGATCACTATGAGGGAGCAGGGGAGACTGCGCGTTGTCGGATTCTATTGGAGGGCCCGGTCTGTTGGGCTTGGTACCTGGGCGAGCGTTTCTTGCGTTAGACCCTGGGTTTACCGGAGCAGATAGTTCCAGGTCCGCCTCCTGCCCATATGAAAGATACTGAGAGGTTCGCCGCCCAGGAGATGGGGGACTGCACCGTCGGCTGGGTGCAGAGCATCACAGAGGCGAGGGCGACTACACAGAGTACGTCCGGACCTACATTATGCGACCCTTGAGTGGTGGCCGTCGAGTTGAGGGAGAGAGGCCAGCGGCGCCGGCAGCTGGAGCGAGAGCGGGGGCTGGAGCAGGAGCGTCGAGGAGAGCTCGAGTCCGCGGCAGGGGTGGAGTTCAGAGAGGGCGGGGGACCAGCTGGCCTGCTTTGCCCACTATACTGACATGCCGAGGGCAGGGTGGGGTGACGTACCAGATTCCCTTTGCCTCTCCTCCGGCTGACCATGAGTTGGTCGGGTTCTATGACTTACCATCTCCGGTATGTACTACTTTCTCTTGCATCTTGCATTGTCATTTTATTCCAGTTTATTTTGATATTCCGCAGAATACTGATGCCTTTGATACTTTTGCAGGCATCCTCCGAGTTCACCCGGCAGTCCCTGGAGTTGAATGCCTCCATGATGGGGATGCTACAGCGGACCTTCGACCTCCTGGCCCTCTATAGTATTCCGGTATGTTCTTCTGATCACGGCCTCAAACCATACTCATAAGCTGCTTCACATAATCTGGTGCACAACAGAACACTCGATAAGCTGCTCACGTCATTCATACACTGTACTCATATACTGCATTCTGCACTGATAAACTACTGACGGCATTTGCACACTGTACTCATACACTATATTCTGCACTAGTAAACTGCTCACGACATTTGCACACTGTACTCATACACTGTATTATGCACTGGTAAACTGCTCACGGCATTTGCACACTCTACTACATACATTACATTCTGTACTGATAAACTGCTCACGGGATTCGCACGTTGCATTGCATTCTGCACTGATAAACTGCTCACGGCATACTGATGCGTTTGCCTCTTATACTTTTCAGCCTCCTTTCCCGATTCCCACTGTGGGTGGTGTTCCAGCAGGGTCCTCTATTCCTGCTCGAGGAGGGCGCGGAGACGCTGTACGTCCCCGTACCAAGGCGGGGCGTGTTCATGTCGGGAGTAGCTCTCGGGCGCCGACCCCTGATGATGATGACGAGTCTGAGGCAGAGGCCGGGTGATCTGAGGAGGTTGGAGACGACTCATACTCAGGCTCAGATGACGATACTGATGACGATGCCCCTGGACCTTCGTCCAGGAAGAGGGTGAGGACAGATCCTCGGGCCCGAGACTACTGATGATGATCCAGATTGCTGCTTTTCTTTTTTGTACTCTCCTCTCCTCTTTTTTTTTTTTTTTTTTTTTTTCTTCTCTTTGCTGGTAGTTAGATTACCTTGTATTGCCACAGGAAGAATTTTGTTTTCAAAGCTATGTACTTGAAAAAGATAATGAAATGAACAAACTTTTTGTTTAAAAAGTGTTACATTCACATATCTCATGTATTGCATCGCATCACATCATGTTACACCTCAATGTAAATGAAATTGATCCGTCGTCTGAAAATTGAATACTTGCATTGTAATAATCAGATAACGAACCAGTCAACAGCAAAAACAGACCATACCAACCACTGCACATTCTGAACATTCGGCTGATACTCTACTGGGATTAATCTGCATACAACCCATAACACAGCGCTTGGCTCATTTTGCACACAGCGGATCCTGAACAAACAGTCCAAACCTGACAAGACGGACCATGAAGGTCGAATCCACTAAAGTCGAAGCGCACTCAGATGCGATCTGAAACCCAGGAGCTTCAAAGAGGCCCATTGTTTTCCTGTTCACACTTATCGGGGGTGGACCCTGCAGTTGTATGAAAGAACCAAATCATGTTTTTGCACAAATGTGGAGAATGGCACAGCATTCTAAGCACAAAACGATCTTCGGAATAAAAAAGGATTTTCAACCGGGGTATCGAGCCCACAACTGAACATAGCGGGAAAGACTCAAACAAAGGGGTACACGACCTAAACACAACGAGACACGCTTGGAAAAGACCCAAAACAAAAGTTGAGGTGAACAAAACGAAAGACACGACACGCGGACATGTTCAATGAAAGACCTCAAATCTCGAGGAGCCAGTTCTCCAGGTATATTTCCCATCCTTTCTGATTTGTGATTCTCACATCACTCGGCCCTTAGGCTCGGTTTTTTTTTTTTCTCTCAAAACCCTTTTTCTTGCTTTTCTCTCAACTTACACCTCTCTATTCTTTAGTCTCTCATTTTTTGTCCCTCCCCAAGGTGATTGACGAATGAATAGGAAGTTGCGGGTTCATGCCCAACGCCGTTAGCTCACAGCTATTTATTCTGGCGGGTAGAGTGCCTTCCTGGCAAGTATGTTGACGACGGGGGAAAGACAGAACGCCTGACTCAACTGTGCCCCTAGTTCATCATTTTGACCATTTTTTGTTTTGGTTTTCTACTAAAATAGTTTTGATCAAGATGAGAGTCGGATTAATGCACTTGTTTGATTTTTGATTTGAAAATCATGCAAGTCAGACTATAAGCACTGAAAATTTTCCTTTTTGGGTCCAAGAAAATGGTCCAGTTTTGGAAAATAATTTTCGAGAAAATGGTCAACCTCCGTAAAAATTCTCAAAAACTATATTTGCAAACGGCCACCGCCCAACGAGCGCGGAACTCATTCTCAAGATGCACAACCTCGGATTGGAGGCAATGGAAAATTGCCCCTCGTTTGAGGGACGCTGCACGGCAACGGAAAGTTGCCCCTGGTTTAAGCGGCGACTCATGGCAACGGAAAGTTGCCCCTTGTCTGGCTGATGTCGCAGCATATTGTAAACAGTCCTTACCAGTGATGATCATGACCGAACTTTCTCGGATATAGAGAAGACGAAGATGGTCAAAACCAATATATGGACACAGTCACTTTGAAGGTGTTGAGGGCTGGACTTCAGGACGAAGTTGCCTATGTATCCAGTTGTCACAACTGAACTATCGGATTCAGAGAGGGTAAGGATAATGAAAACCATTACATGGACTGAGGCGCTATCAAAGCATTGAGGGCTGGACTTCAGGATGAAGTTCCCTACGTATCCCAAACATGGGAATCAAACCTTACGTAGTTTCGGTTAAGGTACACTCGGGTATTTTAACCTTCACTTTTTCAGGCTCTAACTTTTGCCAAGGTGCCCGATGCGGGTTTTCGACCTTGCGAGCTTCTTTTCATTTTCTTTTTTTTTTTTCTAATTTTTTGTATCTTTTCATTCTCTTTTTTTTCTTTTTTTTTTGATTTTATTTCTTCTCTTTTTCTTTTGCATTTTTTGCATTTTTCTCTTGCTCTAACTTTTGCCTGGGTCACCCTTCTGGGTTTTCGGCCCAGCGAGCCTCTCGAAGGGTAAAAGTGTAACAAGTCCATGCCAAATGGTTTTTGAAGTTGAAGCCTCCTTGTATCTAGGAGAACGGCTGTCGCAATGATTCGCAGAAGAATCCATCATGGTTGCTCCACGAGCTTCTTCTGGTGAGATCTAATCTTTTTTGTTCGACTTTGGTGCCTCTTGTTCGAGGGCTGCTTCAAAACTGGCCACACGGGCCTCCTCTGACAGTTGACCTTTGAATGTTCCGAATGAGTTTGAGGTTCAACACAAACAGGTCGAATCTTGAGGCTGAGAGCGATCCTAGGCTGCACAATCTCAAGAGCGATTCCACACAAATCTTCACAAGGCCGCGCAAAACATTCGTTTTTGAAAGTTTTTAAGAAAGCGACATATCGCTCGCGCCGAAGATAGTGTGGAGCCAATCTGGATCAAGCTAGGGTCCTTCTCAGTACTCACGCTAACAAGCATGGTTTCATTCATTAAAGGCTTAGCATGCCTCACTTTCTCTCAGTTGATCAAATTTTTGCAAAACCGGAGGAATTCCTTCCCGTTCATTTTCATCGCAGTGTTAAAGAGGTTTTGAAAAACATAGGTCAATGCAGTGATTTTCAGGGCATAAGAGAACAGGTGGAATGCACGGCCGTTTGATTCAAATTCTCTGGCACAACTAGCCCAAAACAAACAATAAGCACGGAAACATGATAGCTGCAGCTGTTTCATTCAGGTTTCTCGGATGTAACTGGCTCCACAGCAGAGACAGATTCAAAAAGAAAGCAAAAAGGTTAAATACAAAAACGGTGTTCGAGATAACAACCCCGGAATCACTTGACATCCTATTCAACGGGACTAACTCGGTACCACAAGACAGACCCGAAAACAAAAAGACTGACTCAAAGCAAAGAGACAGACTCAAAAATAAAACAGAGAACTGACTCAAAACCCAAGCCAGAAGCTACAAAACTGCATTTACAAATGCTCAAAAAAGTGCGTGCCAAACGCGACGTCTGAAATACACTGAGCGCTGCCCGCAGGTGGTCCAACCCCTGATCACATACTCGCAGTTCCTCAAAGTCCAACAGCTCGGTGGTAACAGACTTCGCTGAGGTAGGTGGAAGAATGACCTCATTATCAATTAGATCCTGCACTTCATGGCGAAGGCGGAAACAGTTATCGGTGGCGTGACCAGTCTATTGGTGGTACGCCCAGTACAAAGTAGCATCATGTGTGAGAGGGAGATTCTTCGGGAGAGGCCGAGGTTCAAGGGGTTTGAGGTGTCCCCTTTCGGCAAGAATCTGAAGTGCCTTAGACAGAGGCATGTAGAGAGCACGAAAGATCCTGCGCCCTCGGGGCAGGTATTTTGAAGTCTGAGCATTCTTACTAGACGCACTAGCAAAAGGGTCAGCGGTCACTGCCTTGGTTTTCTGATCTTTCCCAGGTGCAGGGTTGGGAATAGGAGGAACTGTTCTGGCATGATGGGGCCTATCCCGATTTTCTGACTGACTTGAACTACCCTCAGGTGGAGTGGGGAAAGCATCCTCCACAGTTTTTGCCACAACTACGGATATCTGTTGCTTGTTCATCCCCCCGGCTTTCAAAGCCTCGACTGCCCACAGCAGTTGTTCAATGGGATCGACATCTGCCTTCAATTCGTTCTTGCCTCCGGCCTCAGCCTGATTGGGGGTTTAGGTTATTGCATCAGAGCGAAGCTCGGTTGTTGCTGACACGTCGTTGCTGTAGCTGGAGGCAACCTCTGGTTGGCTGAGCTCTATCACAATCCGCCCCAGTAGCGGGGGCTCCTGTGGTATGAAATTCCCGGCATACGATGCCGCTGGCGACGAAGCCGACATTCCATAGGCCAGATCGGCCACAGATCTCTGGAGGTCACCAATCATTCCCATCAGCTCGAATGTAGTGGGCTCGCGAGCCTGATACAACTGGGGGGTCCAGATCGGGTGCGCGACAGGCGACCTAGGCGGATGCGATACATCAACATTGGTTTCATCCCACAGGGTGATCCCTTGATCCAGCGTAGTTTTCATAACCACAATCTCTTCTGAATTCTGCGTCATCATAAGTCCTGCCTCAGCAAGGGGGGAACACTAGCTATTCTGTATCAATTCTCTAGACACTCTGAACTGAAAGAAAAAACAAACAGCATTTCAGCCCAAACAGATCAATCACAGGTGTAGCCGAACAACTGCACTCTACTACTGATCACTGTTCCCCAGAATCACTGTTCCCAAAACTGGACTTGATACCCGCAGAGTAACTGATTCTCATAAACTGACACTGATGCCCTTAGGTCCGATACTCAAACTTGCAAACTGATATGTACGTTCCTGTAGAGATACACTCTAAAAGCACACAGCAAGTAAAGAGAGCCAAAACACCCCTATAGAGGGGTAGGGTTTCCCTGTCCTATTTTGTTAGGAGCTAGGGTTTCACTATGCACGCAGCAGTTTTCAAACAACCTAACATCGGGTAAGCAACCTGTCCAAGCTTGGAATGGTCACTATGGATCCGAATATGCACTAGGTCGAATGGTCGAAAAGGGTGCCTCGGTAAAATCGGGGTTTGTGTTCCCATACTGTCAGAGCCCATAACCGGTTAGCCTTATGGTCATGTCTTGACAAGACAAGCCTCCGACAAACCGTTCAGGAATGGCAGATGGCAAACACGGTATCCTAGGCGCACCAATGCACATGCAATGCAAAGAAACACATAAATGAAATCAAAACAGGATATCATGAGTTCGAGTCAAGCTCTCTAAAGTCCCCAGCAGAGTCGCCAGAAACTGTAGCACGTCCGCGAGGGACCCTCGCTATAGTTCGGACTCGATTCGTGTCACGGTTCTTAATCTGAACCAAAGAGTCCAAATCCGACAAATTGTTTTGAGAAACAGATTTTTGAAACGAAGTGCCAAACATGGACCGTTTTGCCAGATACAGAGTCGCCACCTAAATATTTTATTTTTGGGGGAATTTAGGATACCCTGACTCGGTGCCAAAGGCCACGTGTCCGTCATCACCAAAGTTGCCTCGGCTTGGGAACTTGGGTACGATTGGGGAAGGTCAGCTATGAGCACCCCCTCTCGCCCGATCCGAAGATCGGCCTCTACTAACCATGATATCCGTTTTTGAAAACGTTATGTGTTCTTATTCCGGTTATTAGCCTAGAATTACTATGTTATGCGCACAACAAACAAGTATAGACTAGATTGCCTAATTTGGGAATAAGCATTGCATATCCGATTGTTTTGGAATTTGCTACTTGCAAGTAGGCTAAAACACGGATTTCAATGAGTCATTCCAACTCAGACAATCCAACCTTCACCCACAGGCATTCAAGCAGTTATATCACATAAGCAGCTAGCCTTATGGTAATCATGCTATCATGGCAACACTCACACGCATGCAATGATGCTAAAGCATAAATACTTACATCGTACTCCGTGCCAAAACAAAGAACTCGTTAGGAATCAATGCATGATCCAAGTCCATGTTTAAATGTCTAATGCTACGCATACAGAATGTCACTAGAGTAGGCTCGGCTATTCTATGAATGACATGTGAAAATGCACAAGTAGCATGTATTCAAGTTAGATTTGAAATACTAATGCAGTTAGCATGATGCGCCGAGCCCGGTGCATGCAAGACTGATGAATGGTGCACGCATGCATAGCATAAGGTATGCTAAATTAAACATGACCTATTACTAACCATCAAAGCAGGTAAGTAAAAGGGAGAAAGAAGTGGGGGTTAGAAGACATGCACACACTCACCCACACTTATTACAAATTCGTCCTCGCTCGGAGGGACCAAAAGAATAATACAATTCGAATAATGAATTAACTATCCTAGCTAATTAATTATTATAGACCAACTAAATTAATTAAACAAATTAATTAATATAAGATAGCAAGAAAAAGGGGCCTCGGGAAGAGGGCTCAATGCACGCGTGCTCGGGTCTTGCTCGGAAGTCCACTGCGATGCGTAGGCTGCCTTTGTTTTCCCTGCTCTACCCCTCTGAAGACTGCCAAAGTCTCAGAATGGCTTCTTTGGACATTGGGGGATGCCACCGCTGGAGGGAATCATCATCGACTGTGATTTGGTGTTGATCGGCCAAAAATGAATCCATCGGTCACAGATGGATTGCCGGTCGGCACTCTGTGCAGTCGATCGGCAAAACGTTTCTGCAGAATCTGTTTGATAGCAGCAGAGGACAGGGCTTTGCATGGCAATGCAATTCAAGCAATGTATGCACTGACCATATCCCTTATCATGTTTATGACTCAAAAGGACATGGTCCTTGGTTCTCGGACCGTCGATCGCGCATTTCAATGCGTGATGGCCCAAGAGACCTATTTATGCATGTTGATTTCAATTGCAATGCAAACCAACAAACAAGTGAGGAGCTCAACCTCAGTCATGGATAATCAAGAGGCAAAGCATGCATGCAATGCAACCTAAGCATGTTAACTAGGCATGCAACATGGTAATGCAAACAAGCATACAAGGCATGTGACAACTATGCTAGTTACTCAAGCATGCAAGTATGCAAAGCATGCAACATGTTAGGTAATTCCAACTAAGAGAAATGCATGCCAAATGCAAAGTCACTTAGACATGCCACAACACGTGATAGGCCAAGCATGCGATCAACACACAAGGTAAGCATGTCACAACATGCAAGAATGGACTTAGACTAATTTAGGCAGCCCTCAAACTAACCTAAAACAGTTGCCAAAGTGCCCAAAAATGAAGGACTAATGGCATGCAAGCATGCATGCAAATGATCTCCAACACTTCAAGCATTAAAGAGCAATTCTCAAGCACACTTAAGAGGATGCAAACATGGACATATGGCATGCACACGAGCTTTGAAAATCAAGTTAGTGATGGTGCTAAACCAAGCAAACGAGACAAACAAAGCATGCAATTGGTCCAAATACTTGAGGCAAGGCAAGGAGACTTAAACCATGGCCAAGCCAACCAAGCCCCACAAGGCCAAGAAGACTTAAAACATGTTCAAGGCAGACCTAAACAATGTTAAGGGAACACCTAGATGGCATCCAAGTATCCTAAAAATGGAAGCATGCAAAAGAGACCAAACATGGAGCATTCAACGCAAGCTTTTAAAGCATCAAAGAAGCATCAAGAAGCAAGCATGCAAGCATGTTATGAGGACTGAAATAGCATGGCAAGTGGTCCCAAACCACTGAAAATGATGCAAGTAATGCATACCACACAATAACACACTTGAGGCCAACAAGCCAAAATGCAAAGGGACTATGCAATACATGCTAAAATCGATCCAAACAACTAAGGACAGACCTTAATCATGGCAAAATAAACATGAAAGCTTCACAAAGCCAAGCCTAAAACATGCTAGAACAATGGTTTACAACCTAAGGCATGTCAAGGCAACAAAATGGCATTACAAGGCATGTATTGTAAGCAAGCGTGGTGTACCAAAACCAACTAAAAACAGAGGCATATTATCACATAATAAGCACAAAAATCAGCTAAGGCATGGTCAACATGAACCTAAACATGGTGCTCCCTCAAGAGGCCAAAAAATGGTCCTTTTCAAGGACAACAAGGAGAGGGGGTTGCCCTCTCCTTCTTGGGACCTCAAGGCACCATTCCCACCTCTGAAATCCCTCAAGATTTCAGTGGCGAGGAGGCCCAAACACCAAGGTCTCGGAGCTCACCCAAAATGGCACAAATGGAGCCTTACAAGGCTTAAGAGGGGTCAAACAACCCCAAAGCTTGAAACAACCTTAAATAAATATTTAGAGGGCCTAAAAATAGAACTTTTTTATGTTATACACAAAGCTCAAATATAGATGCAAGATAGGTAAAAGTAGTGTGCAAAAATGGGGGATAAAAGGGAAAAGTGATTACCCTTGTAGACCTTCTTCAACAATGGAGCTCCAGTAGCTTCTTGAGGTTGAAATCAGCTCCAAGAACTCCAAGAACACTCCTTTGGCCCTCAATAACCAAGAAAAGGTGTAATGGTGGGTGTTTGTGTGCAAAAGTAGGACCAAACACACACTAAACTAACAAGAGTGGGAAATATAGGGATGGAATAGATACAAATTCCTAACCCTAATATCAAAGCTCTCTAAAAATGTTGTCTAACCCTAAATCCAAGAGAGGAGACTCTCTCTTATAGAGCTCTCTCTTGTAAAGCTTGTCAAATAAGCTTGTTAAGAGAGAGATACCTCCATATAGTGTATGGAGGGGAGAAAAGGTGGGTGACAGCTATCACAGCTGGCACAAAATATCTACCAAAAGTAGATGAACAATGATCGGCCATTCAAAATTGCCATTTTGGCAAAATAAATGGCCGACCGGCAACAAAGAGTGCCGACCGGCAATATACATTGCCGATGGCATAAAAGCACTGGCCGGTGGCATCAAGCCATGGCCGGTGATGCGTGGGGATGCCTCACAAAGCATTCCCGCCCCCCCTCCAAGGCAAAACCCAAGTGTTTGGTGCAAAACCATACACAACACGGTTGAGTCGAGAGATCCTGAGGCAAGGCGCGCAACCGAGACCTCCGGGAACTCAAGACGAACACAAACAAGGGTAATCACCAAGTGTTCCAATGGTGACGTCCAAGTCTTGAGGACGGTCAAAAATGGGGTGTCTACACATTGCATGTGCATTGGTGCGCCTAGGACACCGTGTTTGCCATCTGCCATTCCTGAACGGTTTGCCGGAGGCTTGTCTTGTCAAGACATGACTATAAGGCTGACCGGTTGTGGGCTCTGACAGTATGGGAAAACAAACCCCGATTTTACCAGGGCACCTTTTTAACCATTCGACCTAGTGCATATAGAAATCCATAGTGACCATTCCAAGCTAGGGCAGGTTGCTTACCCGATCATAGGTTGTTTGAAACTGCTGCGTGCATAGTGAAACCCTAACTCCTAACAAAAATAGGACAGGGAAGCCCTACCCCTCCATAGGGGTGTTTTGGCTCTCTTTACTTGCTATGTGCTTTTAGAGTGCATCTCTATAGGGAACGTACATATCAGTTCGCGAGTCTGAGTGTCAGGCCTGCGGGCATCAGTGTTGTTGGGAATCAGTCATCTACGAGTATCAGATTCAGACTTTGGGGCAATGATTTGGAAATAGTGATCAGTGATTAAGGAACAGTACATTCAGCTTGTGGGCAATTTGTTGTGACACCCAACTGCGTGTTGTGTTTATTTTATGTTGTTACACTGTCCAATTGCCCGTTTATTTATATGCTTTATTTATCTTTTTACTAGGTAGTCGAGCACAATTGCTTCTGACCTAGTAGATATTCCCCAAGCACTCTGGATTAGAGGTCGTCGGCTCCATCGATCTGAGGATCTGGTAGACGGACAACCAGTGTACCACTCTTTACCCCCGGTTACTAAACGGAGGGCAGTTAGGCCAAGGGCATCAGTTCAGGAGTCAGTTCAGAGGGCCTTATCTACCCCACCATAGTACAGTAGGGATCAGGGTTCTGTTTCACCCACAGAGAGGGAACATATACCGATAATTCAATCAGAATAGAACAGTATGGCTAGTTTAGAGGAGATGGTGCGCCAACTCCAAGAAAGCATGAAAGTGATGCAGCAGGATGCTGTCCGATAGGCAGAGTTCGCCAAACAGCAGGCCACTGTTATGAATGAACAAGCAGAGTTAATCGTGAGGTTACAACAGCAAACTGGAGCATCTGCTTCACAGCAAGTCCCTCCCCCAATAAGGGTTCCAATACCCGAAGAAACGCTGAATGTCCGGAATGTCCAAGAGGATACAGACCTTCCAGCGGGGCCAGCTCCGCCCCCGATTCCACCACAACTATCCAAGGCGCCCACGCCTGTCAATATACCGGACTCTCCTTTTGAGTTCGAAGTGGACCCTATAGCCTTAAAATTAAGCAAGTTGGAAAAGATGTTTAAGAAGTCCCAGGGAGTCAAGACCATCCCTGACATCGAAGATGGATACACCGACACAGCGGTGACGCTGCCTGACAGATTCAAAATGCCGCACATTGATCGATTTGATAGGTTCAGGGACCCCATGGTGCACCTGAGGTTGTTTTCAGATATCCTAAGGCCAATGGGCCTCACTAGACTGCAGAAGCTGTCTCTATTTGGCTGGACCCTGTCGGGTGTAGCGGCCATATGGTATGCCAAATTGGAGGATGACGTCAAGAGAAGCTGGAACGAAATGGCTGAGGCCTTCATCTTGCAATACTCATACAATACACAAATCGAGATTACGACCCGGGATCTCGAGACAACGAGGCAAGAACCCAAAGAGAGCTTCTCAGAATTCGTGACCAGATGGCGGGCTAAGGCTTTGATGATGACCTTAAGGCCCACAAACAAAGATCAGATTCGAATGATTGTGCGCAATCTTCAGCCCAAGTTAATGCAGAACATGATCGTACTCCCCTTTCTTGCCTTTTCCGATTTACATGAAATGGGGGTACAGATTGAGGATGCACTGAAGCAAGGCTTAATTGATAATGACCGGGAGCAACCCCGTAGAACTTTCAATCGTAACACTAATGCAGGCCCGAGTGGCGCTACAACTACCAGGATGTCCGAAGTGACTATGGTCACCACCAACCCTTCCCCAAGAACTATGGCGGCCGCACCATTCTCCGGTGCATCCGGAAGCAACCCACAAACAGCCAAATACCCGCCCAAAAACACCAGAACCTTCGCTGCGCTTTATATGCCCCTGTCCAAAGCTTTGGGGGTTTTAATCAGAAAAGGGCATCTGAAGCCCCTAGAGCCGCGGCCCTTACCAGAAAGACTCCCCGCTACCTAAGCCAATTCATGAGACAAGTTCATTGTTATCTAAACAATCCAAAATGAGGCTACAACTCAGTGATTCACAATGGGATACAACTATTACTCAAACACTTCAATTTTGCCATTTTATGAAATTTTCATCCGAGGGAATCAGCACCCATATATTCACAAGATTTGAAGTTTTGCCATTTTACGGAATATTCACCTGAGGGAATCGGCACCAATATATGCACAAGATTTCAGGACTTTCACCCTGGACACTCTAGCCAACTTAATTATAAATGGAGTCCATCCCCTATCTCCTCCCAAATAATGATACATATACAATGTATTTAAAAGCATTATCATATGCAATGACTTTTCACAACACATATTCAATGTTTAATCATACCATCATATGCAATGACATAATTCAATTGATTAGTTCCAATTCACCTAATCCTCATGCAATTTATACAACAATCATGGCTATCCTCCACCGATAGCCCAAAACAAATATTTCTAAATAAATATATTATTTATCAATAGATAAATTATCAAATTTTCCACAGGTCAGTGATTAAACAAATCTAACTACACCATTCATTCACACAACTTCCCAATTTCATATTTCTCGCACCAATTCCATTATTTATACAAACTAATTATTTAGCTGATATTAGGGAAAATTTCCCCCTTTCTCAAATACTAACCCAAAGGTCAAATTCATCTATTTTAACACCAAACCACCTCCTATCCCAACCCTATGGTCAGATATACAACAACACAAAAAAAAAATCCCTCTTTCATAAATTTGAACCTAAACCCTAGGTTTTCTCCAAACATTCCAAACCTCACCACATTTTTATAACAACAAATAACTAGGTTAAAATTCATAACAAAGTGTAGAATATCCCTACCTCAAGCTTAGATGAGAGAGAAGAGAGAAAGCTCAAAAATTGGTGGTGACGAAACCACATTTTGCTCCAATGAAAACAAAGCCCTTGACAAGCTCTACACTTTATCTCAAAGGAGCAAGGTGAAAAGATCACTCTAGGTGAGTAGATCTAGAGATTTAAGTGAAAAAGTTGAGTTTTAGAGAGAGAAGAGAGGCATCACGGTTTAAGAGGTAAAAGGGAAGGAAAATCATGAGAGAAAAAATCGTTTGGGCCTATTTATAGTAGTGACGAAAAGCCCTAAGCTCAAATAAAATAATAGGCCCAAAAGCCCCTTTAGATAGGGCCCATTCGGACCTCAAATATCTGAAAAAAAACATGCAGGGTCGACCCTTAGACAGGATGGGTTGACCCTTAGACAGGATGGGTTGACCCTATCTTCCAGCAACCAACACATAGACATAAGAGGGTCGACCCTCTTCGAGTCTGGTGTCTACCCTATCTTCGAGCAACTAACACACACGCATAAGAGGGCCGACCCTCTCCCAGTCTGTTGTCTACCCTATCTTCCAACAACTAACACACAGACATAAGAGGGTCGACCCTCTCTAGTCTGGTGTCTACCCTATTTTTCGGCAACACTCCCAGAAACTTCACCAACAAGTAAGGGTCGACCCTTAGGAAGGCTGGTGTCGACCCTAGAATAGAATTTCTAAGTCTCCAAGAAACTTTTGACAAGAATAAGTGCAAACAACCAAATCCAACAAGTTTAAATCGGATTGTACACCTCCAAAACCAACATACATAGCACCAAAGACTTCCAAAATAAAAAAAAAAGAAAAAAAAAAGATTCGAATACACTTCCCCGAAAGCTTTGAAGGATACAGGTGCTACAACCTCCCCACCTTAGGAAATTTCTTCTCCAAAATTTTAGTACAAGTTTCAAAACCATGATTGCCCAATTTTCGAATGATTAAAATTCAATTCTCATTACCATGACCCACCTACTGGTCATTCAATCCTTCCATAAGAGAACAGTTCCACAATAGATATATCTCAACGTATATTATCAATATGAATTTTCTGAAATTTAACCAATTTCAATACGTGCATCTCATATTTCCAAAACATATTCAATGTTTATGATAAATTTGTATTTCCAAAACTTAAACAACATATACAATGTTCAACTTAAACTTGCGTTTCCGAAACATATTCAACATTTACAATGCTTTCATAATCCAAACATATACAATGTTTCCAAATTTGACAAAACACATACAGTATTCAATATTCGCAGAACATATACAATGCTCATATTGAATCCATGTTTTCAAGACACCCACAACATATACAATGTTTTAACATTTCATTAACAAACTAAAATCTCAACATATGTTGAAATACCAATGAATAAGCCCATATATTTCTCGCGGACTTCCAATTCATGCTCCCAAGTTGCTTTCTCAATCCCGAGATGTTTCCATGATACCTTTACTAATAGAAACGTCTTGCTTCATAAGACTTGACTCCACAACAAAGAACGAACATGAATACCTCCCCAACCGGCAAAACTTGCAGCGGTTTATAAGACAAGAACACATACCTCTGATAATAATAATAATCGTAACAACAACTTCAATAACAACCACACTTCAAAACATCCACCACGACTCGACTACCTACAATACTCAAATCACCATTGAGTGCTTAACACTTCAACATAGGAAAAGAAACTACTCGTACACAAGGCTTTCAGTCAACTCTCATAAAACGAGAACACAAAATAAAACATGAATAATCAATAACGTCATGGCACATCAATACCCGACAATTCCAAGCCCTTGCCAAAAGGACATACAGCATGTAACCAGTAACTTAGGCTAGATCAAAATGTGACTTCTCAACACATGGTATAAGATATTCCATTCAAGTTAAAGAAAATGCTTAATCTATCCCATTTGTTCCAAAACACTTGGTTTTCCTCCAAATTATTCTTCAACATTCCTCGAGTAAATCACAACATAGTCATCCCACAAAACCCATCACACTCACGGTGGTGTTACAATACCCAAAACAAGATTTTCCACAATGAGAACCCCTATAAATTTTAGAAATGCCAGTAACGCAATAACACAAAGAAAGAAATTGCACCCCATTGATCACATAATGGTGCAAAGCGCTTATAAGAAAAAAGTTCTCAACCGAAATCCCAAACTAGTTACTACCACTCAAACAACCTTCCAACTATCCATGAGGGACTTACATTCCACACCAAGACACCATTTAATTACACAACCTACAATTTCGACCGATTCTCGAGGTGACTATATGTCAACCAACCCAAGTATTGACCAATCAACTATCCAACTTTATTCACTCGTACCAGTCTTCAAACACCAACATCCTGCCCAACCTCACCAACTCCTAAATGGAGTTCCATACACAACCTTTCTGGTCCAATGAATCACTCAGGATTCTTCAACATTAACCCAAGGTACTCTGATTTTTATTTTTTTATTTTATTTTCGTTATTTATTTTTTTTCATTCACCCCTCACACATATGCCTAAGTGGCACACACATCCTAGCTTCACATTTGAGTTCTAACTGAACTTTTCAAGTCAAGCACAATACACCATCCCAAGTCAACGCACACACCAGTGCCTTACACCACGCAAGTCGAAACAACTCTGACAGAGTGCGCCACTCACCCTACACAATCTTACTGCCTCACTCGGAGTTCCACTATCCACACTGGACGACAAACACCCCCACCCAAGTGACCCAGCACTGTCGAATATTAAACTACTCAACCCAATCATTAACTACACAATATCTTACACCCACACTGAATCCCTCATTCTAAGAATGTACTCACAACCTCGACCGAATTCACAATAAGGAAATTCACATACTTGTTCCCTCACCCCAAGTTAACTAGCAAAGGCATACCACACCACAACACCATCGTTACTATGTAACCGCTCGAACTGAGCACAAGCAAACATAACACTTCCATCCCTTAATGACCAGTAAGGTCAACTCTTTAATCCACATTCTATTCGTCACTCGTAACAAGTGTGCAATCAATATACTAAGCCTCCGAGTCAATCCACTAGTTGTAGCTACTACTAAACAACCACTCCAAACCAAGACCTGACACAAATGCAAGACAACGATAGGGCTTTCAAAGACTTACCGTCCTAACTCTCCAAAAGAACAAATGAAGTCCTCAATCTCCTCGCCATTATCCCAAACCTTCATCCATGAACACCGCACCACTGTGACCCTACGCACGGTCACGCCCTAACCACGGGTTGTACACCCAACCAACCCTTCCAACAACATCTCATGAGTTAACCATAATTAAGGTACATACCTATCACATTCAAACATAATAAAAGTGTCCTAAAACTTAGGAAACATCCACTATACTACTGCCCGAAACATATTACCAGCTGCTTACAACTCACCACTCACCAATGCTAACAACCACAATTTTGATAAGGGATTAACATCCCCTCAAATGAAACAACCAATCAAAAAAATATGAAGATTCGACAACATTACCTACCATGAAGGTACAAGTCTATACCTAATGAAACTATACGCTATTCCTCCTTAAAAACATCTTGTTATATGTACAAAACTTAGTGTCAATCTCACACTTCACATCCTCTCGAGAAAGTCCCACGATAGTAGACCAAAATCTCTACCACGCACATAAGACCAAATAAAAAGTACTCATGAAATTATGTACACCCGACAAGTATAACTATCCTCGCCCCATGGTAATTCTGACCAAAACACACATCCCTCAATAGCTCTTTTTAATTTCTAACTATGGCTCATCAGCCATCACCTTTCCAAACCAAATCACACTCATAAATGTGCATTAATACGAAAATTTTCTGATTCTACAATAACTTATACTATTAATAAGACTTTAGAGTCATTACATACTCCAATCCATCCAATCTAGGAAAATAAGCAAACAAAGGTACATATATATGTGAGTAGTTATGATGTCTCAACATCCCCAAAACACATTGGTTACATAACAGAACCTAATGATTACAACAATAACCCATCGGTTACAAAACATAATAGTCAAAACAACACCATCGCAGTAGTACTACCACCACCACTGTCCCTCACTAGACCGCTAAAGTCGGTTATTCTCGAGCCCAAAATACCCTAAGAGCTCGCAAGCCACGGACAGGAACTACTGATGTGTCCAAATTGGTCACACTTGGAACAAATGCATAATTCCCCACTAGGGGTTTGAGAGCTCGACTCTCTCGAGGCCCTCAAAATCTCGCCTGCTTGTTTTTCATAACGGTACTATCCTTGTCCAGACGAATAAGGTTGAACCTGACTAGATTGCAAAACTCCCAAAGAAGCCCCCGACTAGGTGTAGAAACGTTTAAGATGACCCGACTGATTACATCCCCAGCATGTAAATGGTTTCCGAATACGTGACTGGCTCAAAGTCTGAACTGGTGAGGATCCCAATGACTGCTTCTCCATCGAGCACTGGATCACTCCAGATCTTGGCTGATTGGATGCTCCCAGCGGTGCAATCACTGGTCGAACTACCAACCCTGTCATTTTCCTCTGAGGGTAGGCTAGAAACTTGTGGCCCAGCTGACCACATTTGAAACAAGTAAAACCCCTCTGCTTACCCTGTCCCGAACTCGAACTTGGCACTAGAAAGGTAGATCTAGATTGCTCTCTCTGAAACTGTTGTGGGTCGAAACCCCTCTGCCTCTTAAAAGGTCTCCTAACACCCCGAGTCACTGGGGTTGCTAAGATGGCCTCCTCTCTACTCTGACCCATGGCTAGTACCGCTGCCTCTACATGAGCCGTAGCCTTAACAAGCACACTATAACTTCTATGCCAAGACACAACAATCCTTTCTCAGATATCGTTACACAGCTTACTCTCAAACTCTGAACAACGAAGTTCTTCAGTCTCCACCAACTCCGGAGCAAATCTTGACAGGTTAGCAAACCATGATGCAAACTGTACCGAAGGTGTAGTACATTGGCGCAACTCCACAAACTATTTCCACAATTCTTCCCGTGTGGAAGGAGGGAAATTCTCACTTCCTCGTCTAGGCATCCTAGTAAGGTAACTCAAAGATTAGTACAGTCCCTAATGTACCGAAGCCAATTCACTCAAGTCCTAGTAAAATGGAAAACACTAACTCATTCCACATAAGCACGTAATCACATAAACACATACGAATTTCATTTCTAGATAATGACCGTCCCACGGCGTTGCTAGAGTTCCGGTTAGAAACAACAGTGATCAAGTGCCTTTCTAACAGGACTCCTAAAAACCCATGGACTCGATCAGCATCCTAGAAATTAAATCCCATACCCATATAATCATACAGGCATGTTATCACATAAGCATACAATGCACACTAATACCTCAACTAAGTGAGACAAACCCATTGTGGTAATAACCATCTCCTACGTACCCAAAGTATTCAAACCCGGTACGCTCTGATAACAAGTTGTAACGCCCCCAAAATTATAACACCACAAATATGATCCACAACAACGTAAATAACAGCTACGTAAATCAGAGTGTAAGTAGTCCTTTCATCACATGAAATAATAATACAAAAGAGTTTAACATAAGCGAATGCCCTTCGGGCTTACATCTTTCCAAGACATTACTTGGTTACAACAAAAGTGAGTCATAAGCTCAATACATGTAAAGCTCTTGGCTTGAATAAACATTTAAACATCCAAACAACAAATAACTTAATAGAGTCTCCAACTCCTAAGTCCTCCCAAGCTACATCCTTGAAGGGAGCATGACACTGGTACTTGAAAATAGTTTCCCACGTAGGGTGAGCCAAAGCACAGCAGAAATAGTCTAACACAATATACGAAGTTTAACTACGATATAAATGCCAGGTAAACGTTCCGCATTCATAACCAACTCACATTCTTTCTATATTTATTCAATACTGATACCCATATCTCAATTCCATTTCCATCTATTCAATTCATATTAATTCAACTAATTCTAAGCCAATTCATGAGACAAGTTCATTGTTATCTCAACAATCCAAAATGAGGCTACAACTCAGTGATTCACAATATAATACAACTATTATTCAAACACTTCAATTTTGCCATTTTACGGAACTTTTATCCGAGGGAATCGACACCCATATATGCACAAGATTTGAAGTTTTGCCATTTTACGGAATTTTCATCCGAGGGAATCAGTACCCATATATGCACAAGATTTCGAGACTTTTACGCTGGAAACACCGGGCACCCATTTGACTTTTACACAAGAATTCAATTGATTAGTTTCAATTCACCTAATCCTCATGCAATTTCTACAACAATCATGGTTATCCTTCACCGATAGCCCAAAACAAATATTTCTAAACAGATATATTATTTATCAATAGATAAATTATCAAATTTTCCACAGGTCAGTGATTAAACAAATCTAACTACACCATTCATTCACACAACTTCCCAATTTCATATTTCTCGCACCAATTCCATTATTTATACAAACGAATTATTTAGCTCATATTTGGGAAAATTTCTCCCTTTCTCACATACTAACCCAAAGGTCAAATTCATCTATTTTAACACAAAACCACCTCCTATCCCAACCCCATGGTCAGATATACAACAACACAAAAAAATCCCTCTTTCATAAATTTGAACCCAAACCCTAGGTTTTCTCTAAATATCCCAAATCTCACCATATTTTTATAACAAATAATTAGGTTAAAATTCATAACAAAGTGTAGAATATCCCTACCTGAAGCTTAGATGAGAGAGAAGAGAGAAAGCTTAAAAATTGGTGGTGAAGAAACCACATTTTTCTCCGATCAAAACAAAGCCCTTGACAAGATCTACACTTTATCTCAAAGGAGCAAGGTGAAAAGATCACTCTAGGTGAGTACATCTAGAGATTTAAGTAAAAAAGTTGAGTTTTAGAGAGAGAAGAGAGGAATCACGGTTTAAGAGGAAAAAGAGAAGGAAAATCATGAGAGAAAAAATGGTTTGGGCCTGTTTATAGTAGTGAGGAAAAGCCCTAAGGTCAAATAAAATAACAGGCCCAAAAACCCCCTTAGATAGGGCCCATTCGGACCTCAAAAATCTGGAAAAAAAAAACACGCAGGGGTCGACCCTTAGACATGAGGGGGTCGACCATATCTTCTAGCAACCAACACATAGACATAAGAGGGTCGACCCTCTCCGAGTCTGGTGTCTACCTTATCTTCCAGTAACTAACACACAGACACAAGAGGTTCGACCCTCTCTAGTCTGGTGTCTACCCTATTTCCAGCAACACTCCCAGAAACTTCACCAACAGGTAAGGGTTGACCCTTCGGAAGGCTGGTGTTGACCCTAGAATAGAATTTCTAAGTCTCCAAGGAACTTTTGACAAGAATAAGTGCGAACGACCAAACCCAACAAGTTTAAATCCGATTGTACTCCTCCAAAACCAACATACATAACACCAAGAACTTCCAAAATAAATATAAAAAAAAAGGATTCGAATACACTTCCCCCAAAAGCTTTGAAGGATACAGGTGCTACAAAAATATAATCGCATAATATTACTTCTTTTAAAAATTTGTATATGGAGTGTAAAATCTATCCTTAAGGTATAAATCGTAATAGACTTCATTGTTAATATTAACTATAGTCAAATAACCTGTACAGTCTAAAAAATTAGGTCAAAAAAAGAATCAAGTCTAAATTCGAGTTTTTATCAATAGATTAGTTCTTAAACACTAAAATCGTTAAACTAAAGTTTGTGGGTGTTCATTTACATTATTTTATATATAAATATGTTTTATTTATTTATTTAATAGGTTTATTTTAGCAGTGGCATATAATTCAATTAATGAGAATTGTTTTAGTGGGTCTAGACCAAGAAAAATTATCTTAAGGAATAAGTTAATATTCCTAAATAGTTGAATGAGTATTGGTGTAATTAATATTTTTAATATGAAAATTAAATTTATATATATATACATATTAATTTTAAAATTAACAAAATATTGGTCTTAAACTTTGGCATGAGCTATTTTGGTTAAATTAATCAATAAAAACAAAACATGTTAATTTAGTCAATAAGATAAAATATCACATTTAAACCATAATCATTTCACTTTTTCTTGTACAACTATTAAATCAACTACAAAAAGCCAAAATTTATCCCAAACATAACTTTTTTAATCAGGTTAAAATGGACAAAAAGTCAAGCTAAGTTAGCTCATCCCAAACAAGAGCTTAATGGTGGAGCCAAACCAAAATAATGGTTTTCAGGTAGGCCTTAGATGGGCGTAGCTTAAGTTTGAACTTAATTTTGATTTTTAATGGTTGACTTGCATGGTGCTGCTGGTATATGTTTTGTTGGAATGATGTTTTAGAATGATTTTTTTCTTTCTACTGCCTTGTGGATCAGAGCTTTGTGAGCCTATCAAGGTAAAGGAATGCGTCTAACGTCTGTTGCTGGTTTGGAGAAAGGTTTGCTGCTGGCTGCTACTATGGGGTTTGTTTGGGTCTGTCATGTTTTTGCTATTTTCTTTTTCTTTCTGTTGGTTCCACACTAACATTCATGGCTTGAGCTTGTATATGTTTGTGCTCTTGCCTCCTCTTTATTGATGTAATTCATATGTTATGTATGGCTTTCTCATCAATAAAGTTTCTTGATTTGCTGATCAAAAAAAAAAAAAAAATTGATATGTTTGAAGGGAGATTTGGAATAACCAAGAAAAGGAACTCCTTTTGTTCGCTTTGCTATTTTATTCTGTAAATTAATCTTAATGTCAACCATTTTTATTGAGTTTCATAAAGAAGATAAAAGGGTAAAAATTAATTTGCATATTTGATTTGCTATATTATCGGATGAACTCTAACATAAGATAAACTACAATTACAAAATTTCATTGACATAGTTTTTTTTATGTTTTACTGTAAGTATAATTTTTATAATTTATTCTATTTTTTGCCTTTATTTTTTACTAATTACGTTATAACACAATTTTGTATTTAATATGTAGAACACGCCATTGATGACAAGACTAAAATAATAATAATTGTAATTATTACAAAAATAATTAAAAAAATAATTTTATTTTAAATCTCTTTTTTGTATATATGTTAAAATATTTTTTAAATAATATATAATATTAATATTATTTTTTAATTATTTTTGTGATACCGTGCATAGCACATGTATAAAGCTAGTATATATATATATATATATATGACAATGTTAGGAAATCGGTTTTCCTAATCAGGATTGACGGGACACAAAATAGTAAACAAAAAAAAAAAAAGAATCAAAGAGAATAGTTACTGCTATTTTCACTATCAAAAAACGATTACGACTCTCTTCAAAAAATAGACACCTTTTTTTTTATTATTTATAAACATAAAAATTAAAATAACACATTAAAAAAATAAATAAATAAATTATCGAATTATCCAAACCCCCCACTGGAACCCCTTCCCTTGAGAGAGGTCCCCAAACTCTTTATTGGACCAAAGACATACTGTACAAGATCCACACGACCTAACAAACAATTTATCTGATGTAAAGTATAATAAAATCAAAATTTTGTCTAATAGCATACCACTTCGTCCTCTTCTTTTCTTTTCTCCAATCAAATTCAAAATCTTAATACAAAAATATTTATTCACTTAAATATTCACAAATCCATATATACCATTCTGAACTTCCTAAATATTTTGTACATGGGTCAAGTTAATGACAACCTATGGGTTGTTTTTAGGAAAGATATAAAATCAAAATATTAAAATCTCAATATACTTTTTACATTTTTCAAAATACGTTTACATATATATATATATATATATATTACAATATATACATATTGCGGAGATATATTTTCCAGGTACTAACACGTGGCCAAGGTGACGCCGACGTGTCAACCGAGGTGCCACATGTCTTGGTCATGACGCCAAGGTTATTTCGGCTAGGCCGAGGTTATCTCCGAAGATATCAGAATCTGAGATAAGCGGATAAGGGACAAGAGTCCTAGAATGAAGAAAGAACTTAGCCTGGATAAGGATAAGGATAAAACTCTTAGAGAGTTTATCTTTATCTAGTGAAGAGTCTAGGATAAGCACTGAGCTAAAGTCGATTGAAGCTAGGCTTCGATTAGGACTGGAATTGAGTTAACTATAAAAGAAAGGCACCCCCGGCGGGTCTAAGGTACACAGTTTATACTAAGAATAGTGATTTAAGCACTTGAATTATCTTTGAGAGATATGCTGACTTGATCGTCGGAGTACCCTCGGGTGGCGAACCACCGCCAGAGTCTTCTCTTTCTGTTGCAGGTTAGTCAGGTGCCATCTATTCTATCGGTGCTCTCCAGCTGGATACTTAGATTGTAGTGTGGTCAGAAAACCACTCACATAATTTGGCGCCGTCTGTGGAAAGAAAAGAAGGATAGATGGCTAGTAACGGACATCAAGAAAAGATTGGGGACGACACTCCTGGTGGGAGTGGGAGACCTATCGACCTCAATATCGAAGGAGACAACTGCAACACAGAAACTCGTGACCAGAATCACGGAGCGAAAGACGTCGGTCAGACTAGCAACGCACCAAAAAGATCAGACCAAAGCAGGTACCACAACGAAGAGGGGCACATGACTCAAGGTTGCAGAGCCCTGAAAGCACACTTGAAAGACTTGGTAAGGCAAGGCCATCTGAGAGATCTGGTCGACGAGGCTAGAACAAGAGAACAGCAGGCAAGATTGCCTCAAGAACCAGTAGCTCCGCCTTCCCCAACACAGCAACCACAGGAAGGAGGACCTCGGGTGGTTAATGTAATTCACTCGAAGGTGAGCGAAAATGACATACGGGGGGAGACCCAGAGGGTGAAACACCTACAACACGTGAACCATGTCGGACATAAATTACCTCGGCCTGGAGAGTGCCAAGGACCGATAATAGCCTTTACTAAAGCCAACCTAGAGATGGTTCAGCATCCGCATAATGATGCCTTGGTAGTATCCCTCCAGGTTAAGGAGTGCCAAATGAAACGCATCCTGATTGACCAAGGAAGCTCTTGCGACATCATGTATGTTAGATATTACAAGGAGTTGGGCTTTCACCCTGATGACATGAAGCAATCCAATGGCCCGATGGTCGGGTTCAATGGAATGCCGACATGGCCACCTGGCGCAACAAACTTCGAAGTGCAAGCCGGCACTAGGAAGATCAGGACAGAGTTCACCGTAATCGACACACCCTCCCCTTACAACATCATCTTGGGAAGGCCATGGTTGCATGCAATGGGGGCAGTTCCCTCAACATTGCATCAACTGTTGCGGTTCCCAACAGAACATGGGATTGAAGAAGTTAAAGGAGATCAACTGTAGGCAAACAATTGCTCCATGGCAGCAATGAAATCCACCTGCAGCGTTCGGGAACCAGAGAAGGCAGAAATCGAAGACAAGGACGTAGAGGTCCTAGATGATGTCGGCAAGGAGCCAGCCGAGAAGAGTGAAGAAGCACTAAAGAAAATCCTCGTCCAGGAGGGGGATGAAGAATGCTTCTTTCTTCTTAGCTTGGGCTTAGCCGAAGAAGAAGAAAGAGTGTTGGAAGCCTTTTTAAGAACAAACATTGAGGTATTCGCATGGACACCTTACGAAATGCCAGACATTGACCCCGAGGTCACTTGCCACAAACTTAACGTCAATAGGTCGGCCAAACCTGTAATCCAACGTGCAAGAAGACTGACGTTGATGCACGTCGAAGCAGTAGAAGAGGAAATAGACAGACTTTTGGAGGCCAGGGCCATCAGAGAAGTCAATTACCCGATGTGGCTATCAAATACAGTGGTAGTAAAGAAGAAGAATGGTAAATAAAGGGTCTGTGTGGACTTTACCAGCCTAAACAAGGCTTGTCCCAAAGACAACTTTCCCTTACCTAAGATTGACCAGTTGGTGGACGCGACGTCAGGGCATGGAAGGATGAGCTTCCTAGATGCCTACAGGGGGTATCACTAGATAGCCATGTACCCCCCGGATGAAGAGAAGACTGCGTTTATTACCCCAAAAAGGATTATACAGCTACAAGGTGATGCCTTTTGGTTTGAAAAACGCAGAAGCAACTTACCAAAGGTTGGTAACCAAGATGTTCAAACACCTGATTGGCCGAACAGTAGAAGTCTACGTCGATGACATGGTCGTGAAGACCAAGAGAACTGAGGGTCATCTTGCCGACCTAAAAGAAGTCTTTGAGATCCTCAAAACATATTGGCTCCAACTCAATGTATCGAAATGTGCATTTGGAGTTGGATTTGGAGAGTTTTTGGGGTACCTGGTGACCAGAAGGGGCATTAAGGCCAGCCTAGATCAAATCAAGGCCATCCTAGAGTTAAAGAGCCCGACATCGGCAAAATAGGTACAAATGCTCACTGGAAGGGCCGCAACCCTAAATAGGTTTATAAGCCGAAGCTCAGACAAGTGCAAGACTTTCTTCAACTTAGTGAAGAAAGCCACGGACTTCCTGTGGACAGAGGAGTGTGAAGCTACTTTGGCTGACCTAAAAAAGTGTTTGACCACAGCCCCGGTCCTCTCAACACCTGAACCTGGAGAAGAGCTGTTTTTGTACTTAGCAGTTTCAGAACACGCAGTAAGCGCGGTGGTAATCTGAGAAGAAAAAGGGGAGCAAAAGGCTGTCTACTATGTAAGCAAGACCTTGGCCGATGCAGAAATAAGGTATCCACCCTTAGAAAAATTGACGCTGTCCTTAGTAATGGCTTCAAAGAAACTGAACCATTACTTCTAGGCCCACAAGATTGTGGTGCTAACAGAACACCCACTGAAACCCTTGTTGCAACAAGGAGGCTTAACAGGAAGAATAGCCAGATGGGCAGTAGCCTTGGGCCAGTATGGCCTGGAGTTCCGGCCAAGAATAGTAATCAAAGGCCAAGTTTTGGCCGACTTCGTGGCCGAGTTCACACCAGAATCCACCGTACACTGAGCTTCATTGAGCTGAGGAGAGCAATGCCCAAGAAAGGAGAAAGAAGCACAGCTGAATACAATGCAACAAAGGAAAGAAGAGAAACTCAAACCCTGTAGCATTTACATCGGCGAGTCCTTTCGACTGTTCGTTGATGGGAGTTCAAACCGACGGGGAGCGGGGGCTGGAGTAGTACTGATATCTCCAGATGGGGAGGTATTGGAACAGTCCATTCGATTGGGGTTCAAGGCCTCAAACAATTAGGTAGAATATGAAGCATTGATTGCAGGACTAAAGCTGGCAGTAGCAGCAGAAGCAGATGAGGTAATAGTCTTTTGTGACTCACAACTTATAGTCAACTAAACAACGGGCGAGTTTACAGCAAGAGATTAAAGGATGTCGGCCAACGCAAAAGAGGTCATCAGATTGGTGACCTTATTTCTGAACTGCCGACTTCTTTAGGTTAGCCGAGATGATAACAGCCACGCTGACGTGTTGGCCAACCTGGCAAGTTCAATACAAACTGGAAAAACAAGGACAATAATGATTGACTATTTGTCGGGCCCAAGCATAGAACCACCGACCACAGAGCATGAAGCAATGTGTGTGGACATGGGACCAAGCTGGATGGATGCAGTTGTTGCGTTCCTGAAAGAAAGAAAGTTGCCAGAAGACCACAAGGAGGCACACAAGGTCAGATTGAAGTCGGCAAGACTCAGTCTGACAGCGAAAGGACATCTCTACAGAAGGTCCTTCACTGGACCCCTTTTAAGGTGCGTACACCCTTTGCAGGTTGAAGATTTTTTATATGAAATTCATGAAGGAATTTGTGGAAGCCACGCTGGGGGCAGATCGCTAGCTCACAAGGCCATTACCCAGGCGTATTGGTGGCCCTACATGCAAAAAAATGCAGAAGCCTACGTGAAGAAGTGTCAACAATGCCAAAGGTTTGCACCTTTGATACACCAGCCAGCTACTGACCTGAATCCTGTATCCTGTCGTTGGCCATTTGCCCAATGGGGCATGGATCTCGTTGGTCAATTGCCCCAAGCAACTGGGCAAAGGAAGTATCTACTGGTAGCAACAGATTACTTCACGAAGTGGATAGAAGCAGAACCTCTTGCCAAGATCCGAGATGTGGATGTCAAGAACTTCATATGGAGAAACATCATCACCAGATTTGGGATTCCAAGAGCAATAGTTGCCGACAATGGAACGCAGTTTGACAGTAAGCTAATTAAGAGCTTCTGTATAAAGTTCAAGATCAAGAACTACTTTTCAACACCAAGTTTTCCCCAAAGCAATGGGCAAGCAAAAGCATCCAACAAAGTAATTTTGGATGGGATAAAGAAAAGGTTACAGGCAGCAAGAGGAAAGTGGGTAGACGAATTGCCCAATGTACTTTGGGCATATCGGACTATGCCGAGAAGATCAACAGGGGAATCCCCCTTTGCCATGGCTTATGGCACAGAAGCAGTCATTCCACTGGAGGTCGGCATCCCAGGGATCAGAACCCAGGGAGTTGAGAACGGGACTAATGATGTACTCTTAGCCCGAGATCTGGATCTTCTAGAAGAAAGAAGAGAGAAAGCTGCAATACAGCTTGCAGCATACCAACAACAGCTTGCCAGCAACAGCTTGCCAGAGCTTATAACAAGAAGGTTAATCCAAGGGAGTTTGAAGTGGGCGACCTAGTCCTGAGAAAAGTCGTCGGCAACAAGAAGGATCCCGGGGAGGGCAAGCTTGGCCCAAACTGGGAAGGACCCTACAGAATCACTTCGGTATTGGGCAATAGGGCATATCGGCTTGAAGATAATGAGGGCAAAGCATTGCCAAGACCCTGGAACACTTGTAATTTGAAATTTTTTTATCATTAGATGTTACTTTTTTGCCGACGTCATCAATAAAATCTTAGCAGAATTCTTCAACACTTATGACTGATAAAGATGCATAACGTGGTTTCTGGAAGACATGAATAATGAGAACCCAAGTGGAACTCAGGTTCACATTAGGGGACAGAGAAAAGACAAAATTGTTTAACCGATATGATGTTTAACACTTGTTGAAATTTGTAGCAATTTACAAGTTGAGTTTAACCGATATAATGTTTTGTTGAAACTTGAGAATGGTTTACAAGTTAAAGACTAAGGTTGAATACTTGTTGAAATTTGGGAAAAATTTACAAGGTGAAACCAGGCGTACGCTGAGGAAGGCACTCAGGTATTTGCCGAGATAAATCATCAGTTTGTATAACCGAGGTGTGTTACCCCGAGAAGGTTGCACAAGGATTAAAGTATGCATTAAAGATATGCAAAAATATTCTAAGTATGAAGGACATACGAGAGCAGTAAAGTGAAGGCAAAAGTACAAGCATTCAAAGAAGGAAAGTTGTATTAAAGCATTCAACAGAAATAGGGGCACATTGGCCATAAGAGAAGCTTACATTGTGTCTAGACAAAGAAGTACAAAATTCGAAGTAGAAGAAACAAAAAGACAAGAAAATTAAGATTCCTCAGCATCGGGAGCAAACTAGGTCAGGACCTCGAGGACTGTTGAGAAGACACCTTGGCCGCCTTCTCCACCGCAAGCTTAGCATCAATCTCTCGCAAAGTTTCATCAATGCTCTTGTCGGCAAAGGTGACGTCGGCTGATGCATTCTCTGGAACAGCTTCCTTGGAAATCTCATCACCCTCCGTATCTTGAGTCAAGTCCAGGACATGCTCATTTTGAGGAGGGGACTTGGCCTCATTAGTATCTTTGGGCTTCCTCACCAAGACCTCCTCTTCCGATTCGGAATCATCATCGGGTTGAGCTGGTGAAGGAGTTAGAGGGAATGGAAGAGGAATGGCATCAGCATTTCGGAAGGGCGAGTCCTTGGGTGCCGGTTCCCTCGGACGTAGTTTCGTAAAATGGCAAGATAACGGAAGTGTATGATTGATGGTTATATGTGAAATGTTGATAATATGAGTTGTAATCTCATTTTGATCTGTTTGGATAATATTGTGCTATGTCAGTGAATTGATTTGGATACTTAAAGAGAAGTGGATCTATTATGATGAAAATGTTGATTGGTTATGGAAATGGTGTAAGTTGGTTTACAAGTGTTAAACATTTATCAAATGCTAATGTTTTAGTTAACTCTGATATAATGTTTAGCATATCTCTACTGGACATTGGCTCACCCTACTTGGGACATCATTTTTTAGGTACAGGTGATATACCGCCTCCAAGGACTTAGCTTGGGAGGTTTAGGAGTTGAAGACTCCATTTTGTTATATATTCTTTTTGTGTTAAATGTAAATCCAAGACGAGGGCTTTAATTGTAAAGGGCTTTTGACCCATTTTTGTTGTAACCAAGTGTTAACTTGGAAAGTTGTAAGCCTGTAGAGCATTTACTTTTGTTGTTAAATGTAACATCTTTTGTAAAAAGGACTCTGATGAATGAAAAGATAATGCTTCTTTTATGATTATGGATCTTGTGCATGATTGTTTTAAGTCATTTCTTTGAGGGCGTTATAACTTATTTTAGTAGGTTCATTTCAATTAGAAAGAAAATTTATAATAGAGAGACTATTATAATTTGAAGAAGGGATATTATTATAATTTTATAGAAGTTATATATAATATAATCTATATATATAGGGGTATCAATATAATTATGAAAACTTGAGGGGGGCACGTGCCCCCTTGGGCAGACATTGCCTCTGCCCCTGAGTATATATAATATGGGGGAAAATATAAATAAATTGTACTTTAAAAAAATAATTATTAATTCATGGAAAATTTTATAAAATTTATCATTAATTTGAATTTTATTTTCAAAATACTCAATGACATGTTATTCTCCCTATAACATTTAAAGACAATATATAATATTTAAGGACAATATATAGTAGTAATTTCACCACTTATAGCGATCTTGGTTTTGACCTGACCTTTATTACGTTCCAGACTCGGGTTCCGTGGTTGTATATTGTGTCTATGTCTCATTTTCCTCCTTTAACTCTTTGAATTTTAGCTTTGTTGGACGTGTTTGGAATAGGTTGGTTGTTATTTGGTTTAGATTGTTGTTGCCCAGAGTTTGGCCTCTTCACTTGAGCAAGGCTTCTTGCGCTCAAGCGCGCCTTGTGTAATTTGCTTCTTCGCTCGAGCAAGGTTTCTTGCGCTCGAGCGAGAATTGAGAGTCCTCAGATCTCTCTCCTAGACGCTGCATTTCTGGAAAGGTGAAGTTTTTTGCTCGAGCGGAGTTTCTTGCACTCGAGCGAGTCTTGTGAAATTGCTTCTTCACTCGAGCAAGGTTTCTTGCGCTCGAGCGAGCGTGTGCGTCTATGGTAGACCTGAAGCTTTGAATTCTGTGCTCGAGCGAAGCTTCTTATGCTCGAGCGAGGTCACTTGTTGTGTCTGGTCGCTCGAGCGAAGAACGTGCATATCAGTTCGCAGTTGGGTCTTTTTACATCACTTTTTGATTTCATTTCTTCCCAAAACCCTAATCCGGCACACTCTCTCTCTAAAGCTCTCTCTCTCTCTGTCTCTGTCTCTCTCTCTACAAATACTTCAAGATCCAAGCACCTTTCAATCCTAGTCCCTTTGTTAAAGAGTTAGAGTATCTCGTGGGCTTCCTATTGATCCAAACAAAACCGAGTTTGAAGCAATTTTCGAAGTTCTTCTTCATCTCCTTTGGGCTTCTACTCTTGGGGTAGGGATATTCTACTCTTTGGTATGGGTTTTAACCTAGGTATTTGTCATTTTATATAAATAGTGGAGTTTGGGAAGATTTGAGTGAAGCTAGGGTTTGGGTTTGAATTTTGAAAGAGGGGTTTTCTATATTTGGCTTCATATATGTAGATAAGGGCATGCTTATGATGTTATATGAAAATAAATGGTGAGGTTGGGTTTTGGGTATGATATTGGGAAAAAGGGGAAAGTTTTGCCCTAATTTGTGTTAAAGAACTATTTTGAATAAACAATGAAATTGATGTGGGAAATATGAAATTGGAAGGGTGTATAATTGAATAGTATAGTTGGATTTGCTAAATCACTAATTTCCCCATATATATGTATATATATATATATATATATATTTTAGGTACATTGGAAAATAATTTCCCCATATGTTTTCATTACTCTACTTACAATTAGAGTTCTAATTCTCACTCTCTCTCATTCTCTCACTACAGCAACGACGATTTGCGATGGCAACAATCTAGCGGCAACAAGATTGTGACTATCGATCAAAAAGCGCAATTAATCATAACCAAAACATGGAAATTGTGATAACCCAACCCGTATTATGCTTAATTATACACGTGTTTACGTGTTTAATATGAATTTGCAAGTTAAGTATGTGAATTATGTGATTTTGGATTTTATATCTATTGAATGTAGGAAAATTTGTTGCAATTAGAACTTTGAACTGAAAATTATAAGCCTTAGAGGTGTGATAAACCAAAACCAACTTCATATGTGTGATTAGCATGATTTTTAGAGCCTATGGTGAAATTTCGTAAAACTATGATTCGTAATGTTTTAATTAGCCCATATTATATATATCTCTCTAGTTCTTGAGTTCATCATTTATTTTTTTGGGGGAGAGCTTTGCTAAAGAGAGAAGAAGAGGAGAAGCTAGAGTTTTGGTGGAGATTCAAGGGGCAAACCCTATATTTGAGCTAAGGTATGGAAATTTACTTGGAATTCTTGTATATAACTCATTTATTGCTTGAAAGCATATAGAGATTTGAAGATTTGAAACCCTTTTGGGTTATGTGTTTATTTGAGCTAAACTAAGAAATGGGAACTTGAATGTTTTGATTTTGCATGGTTGGAGTTCAATCTTGTGAATAATGTATGAAAGAAACCCTAGATAATTCACGAAAACAAGATTTGTTGAAAGATTGCTCATGGATCATGTATTTTGAATTTGTTTATGTAATGTATGAAATTGTGAAAAGATGAGACCATTGAATTATTGTTGACGCAAGATTGATATGTTTAATGAGGTATTACTCTTGTATCATGCTTAGTTATCATGTTTTTGAGTTGTTTTTACATGAATTTGGGCTTGGAAATGAGTTTAGGAAGTTTGCATCTTTGAACCATTTTCGGACTGTCTGATTTTTCCTGACCACACGAGCGGCCACAGGCACCACACGAGCGGGACATGAAGAAAAAAAAGGGGTTTCATTCTGCTACTTGGGTGCTCGAGCGGTCGGTTTTTCTGCTCGGGGGAATTTGGACCGCACGAGCGGTGAAGACTTCCGCACGTGCAGAACCCCTGTTTCAGCCCAACTTCAAAAAGGCATATTTCCTTCATTCGAACTTCGTTTTAGATGATTCTTGAGCCTAAATTCAAGCCCCGGAAGTCTAGTTTCCAATGTTGGTGGTCTCACAACCAAATTATAAATACACAAATAGATATGTTCAAATTAGTGAAGGCTGTTCACTTTCTTTCTAACCATTTCATGCTATTTCCTCTCCTAACTCAGTTTCCTTTCATTTCTTGCTATTTTTCGTGACACGGATTATGACCTATTGAGTTCTAATGATTTTAGAACCAAAAAAAATAATTGGTTAAAGAGCAAAGTAAGGAATTGATTTATTTGGTTAAGAAAAGATTAAGAGAAGTAAATTTGATTAAGAGAGTGATTCTATGTTCCGATATGTTGTGTCATGCGCATTGTGTTTGCAGGTCATGATTCAAGGACTGTTCAACCATTTTTGGAAATCACTGTGAGTAATAGTATAGTAAATATATGTTTTCATTATCTATTTTGATTTATGTACGACATGATCTTCTAAATATCGTATTTTGTCAAAATCCACAAGTTTCCAAGGAATGTGAAATGAGTTATGAACAAGTTATGTGAATTGTTGTAATATGATATGGTGGGCCCAAGGCTGTTCCGTTTATCTGTTCCGTTTATGCTATGACATGATATGAATTGTTCAGTCTTTAAGACCTATTGATTTCTGGTATGAAACAAAGTGTTGTATGAAACTAAGTTCTACTGTGGGAGTCACCTCTAGAGTCCGTACGAGTCACCTCTTGGGTCCATACATACCAATATGATTGGGCCTGAGGCTGCTTGTTAAATGAATAGGCCCGAGGCCTCTTGGTAAATAATTGGGCCCGAGGCCGCTTGGTAAATAATTGGGCCCGAGGCCGCTTGTTAAATAATTGGCTCGAGGTCGCTTGATAAATAATTGGGACCACGACTACTTGTTAAATAATTGGGCCTGTAGCCGCTTGTTAAATAATTGGGCCTGAGGCCGCTTGTTATATGATTGGGCCCAAGGCCGCTTGATATATGATTGGGTCCGACGTCGCTTGTTATATGCTTAGGCCTAAGGCTGCTCGGTTTATATGATTATGGATATTGAGAGAACCTTATGATCATCTACTTACACTGTTTTACTATATTATTACTCATTGAGCTTCGCTCATCCAATTTTATGTATGCACATGTAGGTGATCAGCAGCATGGAGCACACCCCTAGAGTCAGCTTTAGGAGCCTTTTGTAACCCAATGAAGTCATGCCTCCAAAATGGAGTTTTTTCTTGGCTCACATCACACTTTAACCCTATTATGTTATGCTTTCATAGTCTTGGGTTGTAAACATTATGTACGATTTTTCTCTATCTTATATTTTTGATGGACATGTATATGTATTATTGTGTTACGTGGTTAACTCCATGATTTTGCTCATGATTGGCACAACTCTATGTACTTCTCTTTATTATATGCTTCCGTTTATGGCCCGATTAGCATAAATATTCTGTATGATCATTTGAGGCCTTCGGTAATTTACGGATTACTAGCTGGTTATGACCCAAACTTTTAGGGGCGGGTTCGGGTCATGATAGAAATTAAAGACAAAAATGTACAAAATTTCAATTAAGGTGATCACTAGTTAATATGAAAATTGGGAAATTCAATCTAAGGATACCATCAAATCAGAGAGAAATCCAAAAAAACAATTGTAGGAGATATTGAAACAAGAAAATTCATTCTATAATTGCAAATTAAAAAGAAAAAGAAAAAAGAAGAAGTTGGAAATGAGAGCAATAACTCACCTTCAGATTATCGAAGATCAATTAATAGAGAGGAGAAGGAGATACATAAAGTTTTAAAAAAATTAAAAAAATTAAAAAAGAAGATGAAATTTTATTTTGTAGGAATATAATTTTTCTAAATAAATTTAAAAAATTCTAAATGTACATAAAATTTGATAAGAATAATGTGACAATGTTAATTAATGTGTATTTGATTTTGTTGTTGAGCCAAATAAAATAAAATAAGATTGAATGTATATTTAGCTTTGGTTGTGAATCTTTAAAAAAAAAAAAAAAAAAAAAAGGTCAAGTTAGGTTGGGGAAAATCCATATCCATTAGGAGATGGGGAGGGTAGTACCTATGGGGAATAGGGAATGGGGAATGGAAAAAAATAATTATAAGGGAATGGGTACGGTAATTAATTCCCCCCCATTAACTCCCAGTCTCATCCCTAGTGAAAACATATGGAGAAATTATTTTCCAATGTACCTAAAAAAAATTATGGGGAAATTAGTGGGTACCGATCCCCAGTGGAGATTTAAGAACATCACTTACCCTACCCGACAGTCAAGAAAAAAGGAAAAGCCCATGTATTTGGATTAGGTCTCCATAGATACCCACAGGATAGGTTATCCATTGCCATCCTTAATTTCTACCAACTTCTTCAAATTCACATGTTGTATCTATCAAAATTTTGCCTATATAAGCAAATGTTTGCTAGATGTTTTGATATGGATAAGATTGCATGGAAAGTGATATATACTCTCTTAATTCTAATTATTTGCTATTTTCTTTAGCTCTCATTTTCTCTTCTATTGCTTTAAGTTTATAACATCTTTAAATTTCAGTTATTAGTTACTGTATTTGCCCAAAAATGCCAACTGCTACTCCATTCACAATAGTCACCGAGCTAATCAACTTGTCCGGTGTCGAGATGGAGATTCGAGAGAAACGGAGCCAATGGCCGGAGGGATGCTATGGCGAGATCATCACGCTGGCCCCCGACGAACGAAGAGAAATAAGTACGAGAATGTTTTAGCAAACATGTACCAATTCACTGAGATCTTCTCTTCTCAAAATATTCGTGGGCAACCACGACACCAACCTTGTATTGAAGCCTTATAACTTCATTGATTACTCGAGGATCGAATTCAGGAGGGGGACTAATCAGAATGCAAAGCAAATCTTTATTAGAGGGGTTAGGGACACATCTTCTTTCTTGTATAGGTTCAAGCTGAGTCTATTTCGCTTCCAATCTCTTTCTCTTTAAAAGATGGTTATTTGTTTTTTACTACGCTTTGCCCTTGTTTTGACCTCGTCTCAGGGGCTTGCGTTTTCTTGTGGAGGGGAACAACTTCGATGGTGAGCCAAAACCCATCAATTGAGTCCTGGAACCTGATCGATCACCATCAGGTACCCATTTTTTAAAACTTTTCTTTGTCTATATGTGTGAATTTAGTTCAATTGATGTTTAGTTTTATAAACTCTTGTTTAATGTCAAGAAAAAAATTAAAAATCACTCTCTTCCAATTTTTGTTTTCCTTGGGAATATTAGGTGAGAAAATATTTTTTACTTTTTGTTTGGAAGGGTAAGATTAACTCCAACCCTTCACTAAATTTTTGATCTAATTTGATTCAAAATTTAAGTAAAAAGTTTGATTTGAAATGAATTGCTTCAATCATTTCATCAAATTTTCATCAAAATCTTGTTAAATATTTTTTTGTATCCCAAATTTCACATTTCATCAATTTTAATTAAAAAAAAATTATTTCCAATTCTTCTGTTTAAATTTTCATAAAATTCAAATTTGACGAGTTTTCAATTTGATTAAAAAAAGAAAAAAAAGAAAAAAAAAAGGGCTCTCCCTTGATTTGATGAACATTTAATAAAAAATGAAGATGATTTTTGAACATTTTTTCATCAAATTTAAATTTCATGAAATAAAAAGTGAAAAATGCTTTGTGAACATATCCAACACACTAGGCATATAATGTTTGTTAGCTAAAATGCCTAATATTTTTATTATTTTTTTCTTAATTCCAACACACTAAGCTTGTAATTAAGCATTTTGTCTTTAGCCAAATTCATTAGCTAAATTAGTTAGCCTTCAAAGCCTTGGGAAAATATCTTTGACTCTTATGATTTTTTTTCCTTCATCTTTATTGTTAATTATTGTTGATACAGCATTTCACAAAATAAATAATTTTTGAATAAAGAACTAAAATAAATAGCAGTGTTGGTGGATAAATTTGAATTAATAGATAGGCAAAATAAAATGTATATTTTAGTTTCTTTATTTAGTTTTTCATCAAAATATCATTTTTTTTTTTTAATTTTTGTTGAATGATTTGATTCATTCTTGATTTAATGAAACAATTCTTTCTTTCTTAATTTAATTCAAATTTGATAAAATGATTGAAGCATATTTTTAGACATTTTTTCATAAAATTTTAAAAATAAAATGATGAAAAAATGGAGATGCTCTATAAAAGTAAACTAAAATAAAGATATTAATGGTGATTTCACTGTAGGAATTTTCAGAATTCACGACATTTAAAAAACGCCACTATAAGCCTTAAAAACGCCGTTAAAGTCTAAAGTGACGTTTATAACTTTCGTCACAGATACGGCCGCCGTTTTAGGTACATGATGTAACGCCCTCAAAATAAACCCATTATATATATCATTGACGCACATTATTTAATGAAAACATTTTATTAATTCATTCATCAGAGTATTACTAAGTAAAGGCATTACATGTAACATCAGATAAATTGCCCAACAGGCTTACATCTTTCCAAGCCAACACTTGGATACAAAAATATGAGTTCTAACTCATTACAAGGAAAGCCCTAGGCTTGAATGTTTACATGTACTGATAAATAAAAATAATTAACTAAAGATAATCTTCTTGAAAATCCAGAAGCCCAAACCCTCCCAAGCTAAGTCCTTGGAGGTAGCTTATCACCTGAACCTGAAAATGATGTTCCCATAAAGGGTGAGCCACAGCCCAGTAGAAATATACTAAACCAAATATAAGCATTGAATAAAGCAATAGCATACAATAATTGGTTAACCAAGATAATCAGTTATATCTCTATACAGTTTTATGATATTAATGTCCAAGATACGTTTTACTTTTCAACATTATCAATATGGCTCAGAACCTGGCCAAACTTACAACAGTGAACCATATATATATATCAAATTCACATTCTTCCAATACCAACAAACAAATGAGACTCAAGCTCAAATCAAAACACTTCATACTTCCAGTTTGATACACATTTTAGTGCTGTATCAATAAAAACACTTCAATATAGATAAGCACACATAAAAGTGATGCTAATGGAGTCCATCCCCTATCTCCTCCCAAAACAAAATCCGGTTTAGAGGTCCATCCTCTATCTTCCCCTAAACCGTGGAGTACATCTCCTATCTCCTCCCACGCAAAACAATGTATGCAAACACATAACATACACAACACACAATCAATACACATAATGTCTGTATTAATTCAACAGTCAAGATTGATGACTTAATCAATGATTAGTTTCAGTTATCCCTAATCCACATGCAGAGTCTACAACAAGCACGACTATCCTCCACCGATAGCCCAAAACAGTTATTTCTAGACTTGGAAATAAATATACCAACAATTCAATAGACGAGTGATTTAAATTAACCAACTACGCCATTTAATCAATGAATTCCCCATTTCCATGAATTAAATTTACAAATTAATTTATTAATTCAACTAGGGTCTTTCCCAAAATTATCAAAGTGACCCCAACATATCAATATACCAAAACTTAGAACAAAACCTATAATATGGAGTAGGAAATCCCTACCTCGAAGAAAAACAACCCACAAGGAGAAGACAGAGATGAATACCCAAACACCAAAGTGCTCCAAATTGCCAAATGTTCAGATTAAATGGAAGCCCTCGACTCAATCTACCTTTTTAATGAAGGATCTAGGGTAGAAACACACCCTAAGTGGATCAAATCTAAGAGAGAAGGTGAGTAGGGAGAGAGAGAAGTCGGACCTAGGGTTTAGAACCAAAAAGAATAAGAAAAAGACTGATCAAATCCCGCTGCTGCGTATATAAACTGGACAGGCTCGCTCGAGCGAAGACTTGGTCGCTCGAGCGACCAGACACAAGAAACTACGCTCGAGCCAAGGAAGCCTTGCTCGAGCCAGCAACTCAAAAGCTCGCTCGAGCGAAAGAAAACTCGATCGGGCGAAGAACTCAAACCCTCAGGTCTGAACCCAGACACACGCTCGAGCGAAGGAACTATAGCTCGAGCGAAGGATGAACTAACTCGCTCGAGCGAAGAAAAGCTCGCTCGAGCCAAGAATGCAAAGCTACAGGTCCATACAGGACGCCATCTCTCGCTCGAGCGACCAAACCCCAGCTCGAGCGAAGAACCAAAACGACATCTCGCTCGAGCGACCAACTCCTCGCTCGAGTGAAACACCAAAAACCTGGACAGCAACACTTGGTTTCTAAACCCAACCAACCTGAAACAATCCTGCCCAACACATCCTATAATTCCAAAAGAAAAAATAAAGGACAACAACAACAATTATACAATGACAGAATCTACGGAACCTAAGTCCGGATAAAATAATCAAATGGGAAAAGACTGGGGTCGCTATAACCTCCCCCCCTTCAAAGAATTTCGTCCCCGAAATTAAGCTTAAGTTTTTTTTTTAAAAACAGATTTTTCTCAATTCCCAATGATATTATAAAACAATAATAAAAAGCTTGACCCAATATTGGTCACTTCATCTCTTTATCAAGAGGCATCTCGCAACATATATATAAAACAACATATATTTCAACCTGTACCAATATTATGCATTATTCCTTCCAATGTTAGCAATCGCCATATCATATTCAATTGCATGATATATATATCACACTCAGCAATGTAATCAACATATGCAATGCTATACTAAACTTCTATAATGAAGCAAGTTTCAAGATACACCAATTTACCAATACAAACTCAATATTTTACAACTTAAGACATATATAAAGCTCTTAAGTTTAACAATATAACAGAATCTAGTTATAAGATTACAAATCAACAAATATGTCCGGATATTTCTGGCGAACTTCCAATTCACGTTCCCAAGTGGCTTCTTCCACTCCGTGATGTTTCCACAAAACTTTCACCAAAGGGATGGTTTTGCCTCGCAAAACTTGATCCCGCCTATCCAAGACCCGAACCGGTCTCTCCTCATACGAGACATCCTCATCAACCACTAAATCGGTCCAATCCAACACATGTGATGGATCCGGCTCATACTTCCGAAGCATACTCACATGAAACACGTCATGTACTCCGGACAACTGCGGCGGCAAAGCTAAACGATAAGCAGCCTCGCCAATTCTCTCAAGGATCTCAAACGGACCAATGAACCGAGGGGACAACTTCCCACTCTTCCCAAACCTCATCAAACCCCGTCTAGGTGATATCTTCAGAAAGACATGATCACCCACCTCAAACACCAAAGGTCTCCTCCTACGGTCGGCATACGATTTCTGACGACTCTGTGCTGTAACAAGCCTCTTACGGATAAGCTCAACTTTTTCCGTCGTTTTCCTCACCAACTCTGGACCCAACAGAGGTGCATCACCCACCTCGGCCCAACACACAGGAGATCTACACGGTCGGCCATACAAGGCCTCAAAAGGTGCCATACCGATACTAGACTGGAAACTGTTGTTGTAGGCAAACTCCACCAACGGCAAGTGCCTCTCCCACGACCCACAAAAGTCTAGAACACAACCCCGAAGCATATCCTCAAGTATCTGAATAGTACGCTCGGACTGTCCGTCAGTCTGAGGATGATAAGCCGTGCTAAAGGTCAACTTAGTGCCTAAGGCACTCTGCAAACTCTGCCACAACCTGGCAGTAAAACGAGGATCTCTATCTGAGACGATCGTCACTGGGACCCCATGCAATCTCACTATGTCCCGAATATACAAGTCGGCAAGATGATCTACCGAATCTCTCACGCGCATAGGAATAAAGTGCGCCGACTTGGTAAACCGGTCTACAACTACCCAAATAGCATCACTACCCCACTGAGTCCTCGGAAGACCTACAACGAAGTCCATAGTGACATGCTCCCACTTCCACTCGGCAATAGGCAAGGGTTGCAACAAACCCGCTGGCCTCTGATGCTCGACCTTCACTTGCTGGCAAGTAAGGCACTTAGATACGAAAGCTGCCACATCTCTTTTCATACCCCGCCACCAAAACTGGCGACCCAAATCCCGATACATCTTGGTGCCTCCCGGATGCACCGCAAGGCGTGAATGATGAAACTCTCGGAGTACCTCCTCTCGGCAAGACTCCGGCACAAACAGACGGTCACGGTATCTCACACTCAGGTCGGAATACACCGTCAAACCCTTTTCAACCTTCCCACTGGAAATCTTCTCACGGAGAGATTCTACCTCAAAGTCACCTCTCTGAGCCTCTAACACTCGAGTCACAAGTGAAGGCTGTGCAATAACCGAAAACAAGGCCACAGTCTCAACGGATTCGCCCAGAAGTAAATCAAACTCCCCAAGTGCACCCAACATCTCCCATTCTCGGGTGGCTATACTAGCTATGACACCAACAGGTTTCCTACTAAGGGCATCGGCCACCACATTGGCCTTTCCCGGATGATAATGCAACTCAAAGTCATAATCCTCTATAAATTCCATCCACCTCCTCTGCCTCAAGTTCAAGTCTTTCTGAGTAAACAAATACTTCAGACTCTTATGATCCGAGAACACCTCGAACCTCTCACCATAAAGATAATGCCTCCAAATCTTCAAGGCAAAAATCACAGCTGCTAACTCTAGATCATGCGTAGGGTAATTCTACTCGCGAATTTTCAACTGACGTGAACCATAGGCAACTACTTTCCCCTCTTGCATTAACACACAACCTAGACCCTCTCGTGAGGCGTCACAATAGACTGTATAACCCAACCCTCTCTCTGGAATAATCAATACTGGAGCGGTGGTCAGTCTAACTTTCAACTCCTGAAACAACTTTTCACAAGTCTCACTCCATACAAATTTGACTCCCTTCCGAGTCAGTCTAGTCAACGGTGATGCTAATCTGGAGAAATCTTTCACAAACCGACGGTAATACCCAGCTAATCCCAGAAAACTGCGGATCTCAAATACACTCTTAGGCTGTGCCCAATCCTGCACTGCCTCTATCTTGGATGTATCAACAACAGACACTCCTTCACCGGATACCACATGGCCTAAGAATTTGACTTCTCTCAGCCAGAACTCACACTTCCCAAACTTGGCATACAGCCTATGGGCTCTAAGTAACTCAAGCACCACCCTCAAGTGTGCCTCGTGCTCCTCCTCAGAAGGCGAATAGATAAGGATGTCGTCCACAAAAACGACTACAAACCGATCCAAGAATTCCCGGAAGATCCGGTTCATCAAGTCCATAAAGACTGCCGGTGCATTGGTGAGTCCGAATGGCATCACCAGAAACTCATAATGACCATACCGCGTACGGAATGCCGTCTTCGAAATATCCTCTTCCCTGACCCTCAACTGGTGGTAACCCGATCTCAAGTCTATCTTAGAGAAACAACGGGAACCCTTCAACTGGTCAAACAGGTCATCTATACGGGGCATAGGGTACTTATTCTTGACCGTAGCCCGATTCAACTTCCGGTAATCTATACAAAGTCTCAAAGCACCACCTTTCTTTTTAACAAAGAGGGCCGGTGCCCCCCACGGCGAAACACTAGGACGTATAAAACCCTTATCTAGCAACTCCTGGAGTTGGATCTTCAACTCAACTAACTCGGCTGGGGCAAAACGATAAGGTGCCATGGAAATCGGCGCCGTGCCAGGCACTAGGTCAATAGAGAACTCAATCTCCCGATGCGGTGGCAAACCAACAAGATCCTCGGGAAAGACATCCGAGTACTCACAAACCACCCTTGGCAACACAATCTGAGTCTCATTATCCTCACTAATCGAAAGGTTGGCAAGTAGACCACTAAGCTCACTCCGTCCTCGCGAAATATACCCCGGTGGCAACACATCACCAACCCGGTCCCCCAGAAAATGAAAATACTCTCCGCTCGCGGTACAACAAGTGACCCTCTGGCGGTAGCAATCAATAACTGCCCGGTATGACGATAACCAGTCCATACCCAAAATAACATCGAAGCCCCTCATAGGCATAACTACAAAAGAAAATGGGATTCTATGATAATCAACCTCTATATCACAACCCCTAACACCTTGTTTCAAGATCATTTCACCCCCAAGAGGCGACACTACACAAATAGGAGATGTTAACTGTGCTAACTCCAACTTCAAAACAGATGCAAATGCAGCAGACACAAAGGAATGAGATGCACCCGTATCAATCAAAACATTAGCAACCGAGTTGCAAAACAAGAAGGTACCTCTCACAACTGATGGTGCTGGCACAAGATCCTGCGCGGTAACAGCATACACGCGCCCAAACGACCTCTGATCAACTTGCTCAACCCTAGGAGCATAAGATTGCTGCACCGACTGAGACGATGAAGCCCCCTGATTGGCCCTCGAGGCCTGACCCGACTGAGCTGGCTGCTGACCCTGAATCGGCCTCAAACCAGATGCACCCGATTGCCACCCAACTGCGGGCAATACCTCTTCATATGCCCTGGCTGACCACACTGATAACACGAGAGTGGCTGACCTCTACCCTGACTCTGGCTCTGAGATCGAGCCGAAGAAGATGCTGCTCTCTGAACTCCTCCCCTCTGAGGACAAACTGGAGACTTGTGGCCCAGCTGGCCACACTTGAAACAGGTAATGTCTCCCTGACTGCCTTTCCCCGAACTAGCACTCGGTATAGGAAAAGTCGATCTAGAAAAGCTACCCTGAGACTGCTGGGGATTAAAACCCTTCTGTCTCCTACCATCATTCTGACCATCCTGATTCCTCTTGGAGCCCTTTTGTCCTTCCTCCTCCTCCTGCATCATTATTTCCATGTGGGCTGCAGCATCAACCATACGCCCATAATCCCGAATCATAGTTCCCCCAACTCTCAGCTTGAGGCCACGCCTCAACTTCTTCTCAAATTCAATACAACGGCGTTCCTCAGACGCCACCAACTCAGGTGCAAACCTGGACAAACTAGTAAATGCAGCCTCAAACTCGGCCACTGAAGAACTCGCCTGCTTAAGCTGACAAAACTGGTCTCGCAGCTTCTCCCTGACTGCCGGAGATAAAAATTTCTCCTGGAAAGCATTCACAAAAGCCTCCCATGTACCTCCTATACGACCCTTAGTAAACTTCCACCACTGACCCGCATCCCCCTTCAACTGGAAAGATGCCAAGGTCACTTTCAACCCCTCGTCTTCGATGCCAAGCATCTTAAACGTCTTCGTTGTCTGTTCGAGCCATTCATCTGCCTTAAGCGGCTCTTTAGGATCACCCACAAATTCATCTGGATTAGACCGGAAGAACTCCCTCTTCAGAAAGGAAGGTCCTGCATCAGCAGCAACATCCCGAGCTTGATTCTCAGCTCTGAGGATGCCTACTGACTCCCTGAATGCCCCCGCTATCTCTCGAGCTAAAGCGCCCATAGCCTGCTGGCCTACTGGCTCGGCCACATTGGCCTGGCCAATTCCCTCCTGAACTACCGGAATCTCCTCTGGCACAGGCACCTCCTGCCTACCCGGCCTACCACGCCTACCGCGTCCTCGTCCTCGTCCTGACATCCTAATAAAGGAAACAAAGACATTAGCACATTAATAAATGTGCCGAAGCTAAACACTCGTGTCCTAATGCAATGGACAACAATAATTCATTCCACGTAAGCATATAATCACATAAGCACCTACGAATTTCATTCCCGGATAATGATAGTCCCAATGCGTTACTATAGTTCCGGTTGGAAGCAGCAGTGATCAAGTGCCTTTCCAACAAGACTACTAGAAACTCAAGGGTCCAATCAACATCCTAGAAACTACATTCCATACCCACATAATCACATAAACATGTTATCACATAAGCATATAACATTACAACTTAGTCTCTATCAAAACGAGACGAACCCAATGTGATACTAATCACTTCCCACGTACCCAAAGTATTCAAACCCGGTACGCTCTGATACCAAGTTGTAACGCCCTCAAAATAAACCCATTATATATATCATTGACGCACATTATTTAATGAAAACATTTTATTAATTCATTCATCAGAGTATTACTAAGTAAAGGCATTACATGTAACATCAGATAAATTGCCCAACAGGCTTACATCTTTCCAAGCCAACACTTGGATACAAAAATATGAGTTCTAACTCATTACAAGGAAAGCCCTAGGCTTGAATGTTTACATGTACTAATAAATAAAAACAATTAACTAAAGATAATCTTCTTGAAAATCCAGAAGCCCAAACCCTCCCAAGCTAAGTCCTTGGAGGTAGCTTATCACCTGAACCTGAAAATGATGTTCCCATAAAGGGTGAGCCACAGCCCAGCAGAAATATACTAAACCAAATATAAGCATTGAATAAAGCAATAGCATACAATAATTGGTTAACCAAGATAATCAGTTATATCTCTATACAGTTTTATGATATTAATGTCCAAGATACGTTTTACTTTTCAACATTATCAATATGGCTCAGAACCTGGCCAAACTTACAACAGTGAACCATATATATATATCAAATTCACATTCTTCCAATACCAACAAACAAATGAGACTCAAGGTCAAATCAAAACACTTCATACTTCCAGTTTGATACACATTTTAGTGCTGTATCAATAAAAACACTTCAATATAGATAAGCACACATAAAAGTGATGCTAATGGAGTCCATCCCCTATCTCCTCCCAAAACAAAATCCGGTTTAGAGGTCCATCCCCTATCTTCCCCTAAACCGTGGAGTACATCTCCTATCTCCTCCCACGCAAAACAATGTATGCAAACACATAACATACACAACACACAATCAATACACATAATGTCTGTATTAATTCAACAGTCAAGATTGATGACTTAATCAATGATTAGTTTCAGTTATCCCTAATCCACATGCAGAGTCTACAACAAGCACGACTATCCTCCACCGATAGCCCAAAACAGTTATTTCTAGACTTGGAAATAAATATACCAACAATTCAATAGACGAGTGATTTAAATTAACCAACTACGCCATTTAATCAATGAATTCCCCATTTCCATGAATTAAATATACAAATTAATTTATTAATTCAACTAGGGTCTTTCCCAAAATTATCAAAGTGACCCTAACATATCAATATACCAAAACTTAGAACAAAACCTATAATATGGAGTAGGAAATCCCTACCTCGAAGAAAAACAACCCACAAGGAGAAGACAGAGATGAATACCCAAACACCAAAGTGCTCCAAATTGCCAAATGTTCAGATTAAATGGAAGCCCTCGACTCAATCTACCTTTTTAATGAAGGATCTAGGGTAGAAACACACCCTAAGTGGATCAAATCTAAGAGAGAAGGTGAGTAGGGAGAGAGAGAAGTCGGACCTGGGGTTTAGAACCAAAAAGAATAAGAAAAAGACTGATCAAATCCCGCTGCTGCGTATATAAACTGGACAGGCTCGCTCGAGCGAAGACTTGGTCGCTCGAGCGACCAGACACAAGAAACTACGCTCGAGCCAAGGAAGCCTTGCTCGAGCCAGCAACTCAAAAGCTCGCTCGAGCGAAAGAAAACTCGATCGAGCGAAGAACTCAAACCCTCAGGTCTGAACCCAGACACACGCTCGAGCGAAGGAACTATAGCTCGAGCAAAGGATGAACTAACTCGCTCGAGCGAAGGAAAGCTCGCTCGAGCCAAGAATGCAAAGCTACAGGTCCATACAGGACGCCATCTCTCGCTCGAGCGACCAAACCCCAGCTCGAGCGAAGAACCAAAACGACATCTCGCTCGAGCGACCAACTCCTCGCTCGAGCGAAACATCAAAAACCTGGACAGCAACACTTGGTTTCTAAACCCAACCAACCTGAAACAATCCTGCCCAACACATCCTATAATTCCAAAAGAGAAAATAAAGGACAACAACAACAATTATACAATGACAGAATCTACGGAACCTAAGTCCGGATAAAATAATCAAATGGGAAAAGACCGGGGTCGCTATACATGGCGTTTATTAAACGTCGCTAATGACTTTAGCCGGCGTTTTTTTAAAACGCCGTAAATTCTGATACTCTGTTATCTAAAAACCGTCACAGTTAAATGCTGACGTCATATGATGACACTTAGTGACGTTTTTTCAAAAATGCCATTTTTTCTCTTTTTTTTACAAAAAAAAAAAAAAATTGCACTACTATTTATAGAAAGAAAAAAATATAAATAAATTCCATTGTACTAAATCTGCAAAATAATGCTTCTCAAAAAAAAAAATCTGCAAAATAAATATTCAATTGTCAAATTGCATTATTAGCTAAATAAGGTCAACTCTGAAAGGCAAGGATTCTATATAGAAGCACATAAATGAAAATAAACCAAAAATAAACCAAACAAATTTAATTCCTCGTGCAGGTGGCTACAATTTTACATTTGACAAACAATATAAAAAAATTATTTCCTTAATTCAATTAGGGCATTTTTTCCCCCTTTTCTCAAATAGTGCACCCAAGGCCAAATTTCACCCATTATACACAAATAACCCCTTTGCAAGGTCTTACATACCCATATGGAGCCCAAATAAGAAAACCCCTCTTTCACAATTTCAAACCCAAACCCTAACTTTACCCAAACCAACCATTTATACAAAATGACCAATATTTATGTCAAAACTCATAGAAATGAGTAGAATATCCCTACCTCAAGAAGAGAAGAACGGCCAAGCAAGAGATAAACTCCAAAGACGATGAAATCAACTTCCACTTGGATGAAAATGGAGATCTTGAAGAGCTCAAACTTTTTATCAAAGGAATAAGGCTAAGAAGATCACTAGATCTAGGTCTAAATGTAGAGAGAGGGTATTTTAGAGAGAGAGGCTCTCAACTTAGGGTTTTGAAAATTTTTTGAGGGAAAAATGACAGAAAGAGTGATTTAAAATGTCACTTTCGCGATCTGATATACGTACATTCCGCTCGAGCGAAGACTTCGACGCTCGAGTGTCAGACACAAAAAGTAGACCCGCTCGAGCACAGTAAAGGCTGCTCGAGTGCCAAGACACAACAGTAAGGCACTACCCGCTCGAGCGCAATGAAGGCCTGCTTGAGCATAGAATACACTCATCCAGTATTTACAGATTTCAGACAGCCGCTCGAGTGCCATGGGGACCGCTCAAGCTCAGACCCGCTCGAGCGTAAGAAACTCCGCTCAAGCATTAAAAACACTTTTGCAGTATTTTTGCAAATGCACAAAGTACTGAAGGATTACAAACCCCGCTCGAGCGCAAGAAGACCTGCTCGAACGGAAGACCAAAATTCTGCACAACAAGGTTCTAGACCAATTAGCGACCAATCTATTCTAAACACGCCCAAGACATTCCAAAACTCAAATTCAAAGAGTAAAGGGTGGAAATAAGGTATAGACAACAACATACCACCACGGAACCCGAGTTCGGAATACGATAAATGACGGCAAGAAAAACCGGGGTCGCTATAATATATGATTTTATAAAATTTTAAACTAAATTAGTTATAAAAATTATAAAATGAAATCAGACCCAACCATTTAGAGTTGGTTCAATTATGATAGTTTTTTTTTTTCTTAAACCTACCATTAAAAAGCCATTCAGACTCGATTCAATCATGACATTTTTGTTGAAAAATTAGACCTACAATTAAGAAACCATAGTTCAATATTGTTTAACAATTAACAACTAGCAAAAGATTTATTGTTCAGTTCAACAATTAACAACTAGCTAAAAATAATATTGTTCAACAATTAATTACTAAATTGTCATGCCAATAAAAATTACAAAACTAAAATTGCAGCAAGGCTAAATCAGATTTGCATCAAAACTACAAGATAAAATGGGTAAATTACACTGACCTCTCCTAAAGTCTAAAGAAAATATAGCAAGTTTCACAATATTAACATAATTACAGTAAACTCTCTTAAAGTCTTAATTTATATAAAATATTTACATATATTTTCATCAATAATTCGTTAGTTAAATGGATAAAAAAGTGATGTTGCAATCTCTTTTATACTAAATTGTGTATTTTTTTCATATTTATCTCGTATCTTCATAGTATCTGCATTAATTTTGGTCTATATATTCTTACTAAAAAGAAAATTGGTATAATTTATATTTAAACTGTGAGACAAGTAGTATTTTTTAAAATCTTAGGGAAGATTAGTATAATTTACTCAAATAAAATTTTAGTAAATAAGCCCATTGCAACATTATCAGCCCATTTCAACAAACTTTAATTAGGGCTAGTTTGAGAATTAATTATTTTAGCAACTTCTTGACTTTTTACAAAAAATAAAAAATAAAAAAAATAGAGCCAGTGATGTGACAATTTTTTATTTTTTTGATCAAAACAACTTATTGATAATTGAGACCTTAGTTAATAGGTCCATTGTAGTACTTCGGAGTTCATGACTACAAATTTAGAAAGCCGAATGCGATTAATTATGTTTAAGAGTTTTGTTAACAAGTGTTTTTAAGACACAAGTAAATGATAAAAAATTTGAAGAATACGAGACATTTTTCACTAAATTCAATGCATTTTTACTGACATCAATACAATTTTTTAATATTTTTACATATATTCAAAACACTTTATACACACTTACTAACATTAAACAATGTATAAAGGGCTTTCGTTAACATTTGGCAATTATTTGGTATATGCTGATTTAATAGCTTAAAGTTATAAGGGAGTTAATTATAGTGAATGCGATTGCAGATTAAATAAAATAATAATAATAATGTTACTGATTGAGAAGTGTAATTTTATTTTTATTTTTGATTGAATGTCATTGCAGATGGCTGGGACAGATGAAGCCATGGAAATGTTTCAGATGTGATTCTAAGTGCAGCTGAAGTCATGTTATTATATTTTTGTAAATCTACATTATAGTTTTTGGTTAAATTACATTTTTTTTTATCTTTATAATTTGAATTAAATTTTATTTTATTATTTTAATTTAAATAATATTAAATCTAAACTCTAAGTTCGGTTTTAATTTGATCATTTTACAGCGATTCAGGTTTTACCCCGACCTTTATTGTGTTCCAGACTCGGGTTCCGTGGTTGTTTATTGTTGTCTATGTCTCATTTTCATCCTTTAATTTTTTTGTATTTGAGCTTTGGGATGTGTTAGGCGAGTTTGGAACAGGTTGGTTGTGAGTTAGTACAAGTGGTTGCTGCCCAGATTTTGGCTTCTTCGCTAGAGCGAGGCTTTTGTCGCTCGAGCGAGCCTTGGTTGTTGTCTCTTCGCTCGAGCGAGCACTCTTACGCTCGAGCGTGTGTCTACGTTCTTGTAAAACCTGAACGTTGGTATTCTTCGCTCGAGCGACGCTTCTTGCACTCGAGCGAGCGAGCCCTATGTTTTGTGTTCATTCGCTCGAGTGAGAACTCTTGTGCTCGAGTGTGCGTCTGCGTGGTAGCAGACCTGAAGCCTTGTATTGTGTGCTCGAGTGACGCTTCTTGCGCTCAAGCGAGGTTTTTGTTGTGTCTAGTTGCTCGAGCAACCACTCCTTCGCTCGAGCGAGCTTTGCATATATCAGGTAGCAGCAGCGAGATTTTTTTAGCACTTTTTCATTCCCCTCTTCCTCCAAAACCCTAAATCAACAGTCTCTCTCTCTCTAAACTCTCTCTCTCTTTACAAATACACCTTGTTCTAGAGGTTCTCTACCCTAGTCCCTTTGTAAAAAGGTTAGCTTGGCGTGGGCTACCTATTGATCTGAAAAAGTGTGGATTTGGAGCATCTTAAGTTTCTTTCTTCTTCTTCTTTGGGCTCCTAACTTCAAGGTAGGGATAATCTACTCATTTCTATGAGCTTTAACATAAATGCTAGTCGTTTTGAATAATGGTGAGATTTGGAAACTTGGAAAGTTAGGGTTTGAGATTTGTAGTGATTGAAAGAGGGGTTTCTATTTTTGGGCTCCATTGTGTTTGCGAGGTCTTGAAATGGGGTTAATTGTGTATAATTGATGAAATTGAACCTTGGAGTTGAAATGTTTGAGAAATGGGGAAATGCTCTACTTTTGATTAAATAGATTATTTTGTTTAAGTAATGAAATTAATTGTGGAATTATGAAATTGGAGGGGATTGTGATTAAGTGGTGTAGTTGGGTTGATAAATCACTCACCTAAGGAAAATGTGATAAATTGTCTGTTTGATGAATTTATTATCTGTTTAGAAATATCTGTTTGGGCTATTAGTGGAGGATAGCCATGATTGTTGTAGAAATTGCATGATGATTAGGTGAATTAAAACTAATCACTTGGATAATGTTATTGAATATGACGGTTGGATATAAATATTGAATATGTGATTGAATTGGTCATTGCATATGTATCTTTGCATGGGAAGAGATAGAGGATGTACTCCATTGTGTGAGAGGAGACAGGGGATGGACTCCATTGATAACTAAGTTGGCCGGAGTGTCCAGGGTGAAAGTCCCGAAACCTTATTTATTTATGGGTGTTGGCTCTCTCAGACGTAGTTCCGTAAAATGGCAAGAGATGGAAGTACATAAACGATGTTGTTATTGAAGTGTTGTTAAGTGAGTTGTAGTCTCATTTTATGTTATTTATAGAACGATGAATTGAATATGGGCAAATAAATGTGAATGGAATGAAACATGGGTGTAAATGTTGATTAGTTATGGAAGAAATGTAAGTTGGTGTAGCAATCCAGAATTTTGCCCTCCACTCGAGCGGGGGATTTGACGCTCAAGAGGACTTGTGAGGCTTCTAGTAGTTTTACAGTCTGTCTGAGATTTTGAGAGTTGTGAATTCCTGCTCGAGCGTAGGAGTGGTCGCTCGGGCGGCCGATCTTGTTGGTCTGCGCGCTCGAGCGCAAGATTGGGCGCTCAAGCAGTCTGCCTAGTTGAGTTTGAATTTCTAAGACTAGTGGGATTGTTTTTGACCTTTTATTACTGTGTTTGGAGCCTCCCTATTTTATTTTGGGACATTGATTGAAGTGGTAACATGATGGCAAAGTAAGATTGGATCAAAAATTTTAATTCGGATAATCTTCCTGCGTACAACCGTCACTCTTTTGCCCTTTTCTTTTTCCACACTTTGAATTTGGGTGCGACGCTAGAAGCCTTGGAAAGCTTGTCTCCGGGGCTTCGATTTGGACATAATAACGACCTAAAACGGAGTCCGGATGGGAGAGTTATACCCGTTTGAAGTTTTAGTACCTGTGTTGGAAGTTGGTACGTTCGAGCGGGAAAAGAGACGCTCGAGCGGACTGCGCGAATTCAGCAACTTAAAAAGTGAATTTTTAGATCGTTCTCTCCACTTTTCTTATAGCGATCCCGGTTTTTACCCTTGTTGTACAGTGATCCGAACATGTGTCCGTGGATGATAGTAATTGATTATTGTCTTGTTTACATTTATTACTACTTTGTATATTGAGTTATGGGATGTGTTGGGCAGGTTTGCTACAGGTTGGTTGTGTTTGGGAGCCTAGTGCTGCTGCCCAGATTTTTGGACCTTCGCTCGAGCGAGGAGTTGGTCGCTCGAGCGAGAGTTGAGTTCGTGTCTGGTGGATCGAGCCAGAGTGGCTTCGCTCGAGCGAGCGATTGCGTCTGGTTCTGGACCTGAGAGCTGCATTTGTTGGCTCGAGCGAGCTTTTTTCGCTCAAGCGGTCTGGTTTGTTCTTCGCTCGAGCGAGAAGTCTGTCGCTCGAGCGTGCTTCTGGTTGCAGACCTGAGGGTTTTAGTTGTTGGCTCGAGCGAGCATTCTTTTGCTCGAGCGCACTTCTGAGTTTTCGGCTCGAGTGAGATTTTTCTGTGTCTGGTCGCTCGAGCGACAAAGTCTTCGCTCGAGCGAGCGTGTTTTATATCAGCGGACAATAGCGTTTTTGAACATCAGTTTTTCACTTTCTTTTTCTTTCAAACCCTAGATCCGAGACTCTCTCTCTCTAAACTTACACTCTCTCTAAGATTTGATCTCCCTAGAGTGTGAATCTAGCCTAGGGTCTTTGTTAAAAAGATAGAGGGCGTTGAGAGTTTCGATTTAATCTGAAAAAGTTTGGGTTTGGAGCACGTTGATCTTCGAGTCTTCATCTTCTTTTTGGCTCAAACTTCGAGGTAGGGATATCCTACCCCTCTCTATGGATTTTGTCTTTAAATTTTAGTATTTTGAGATGTTGGGGTTGGTTTGGTAATTTTGTGAAAGTTCGGGGCTTTTGTGTAATTTTACAAAAGTTGGGGTTTTATTTATAATAAACCTAGATGCATGTTCGGCATAGAGAAATGGAATAACTGTTGAATCATTGATGAAAATGGAACTTAAAGGTTGAAATGTTAATTATGGAAAATGACCTAATTACATTGTTTGATTAATTGGGATAATTAATTGTGAGAAATGAGGAAATGAAATGGAATTGTTGAGATTGGGAATGCAATGGGTTAAAGGGTGTAGTTGAATTATTTGTCACTCACTGGAATGAAATGTTGATTAAATATCCATTGTGCATTTATTTTCTGTTTAGAGATAACTGCTTTGGGCTATCGGTGGAGGATAGTCGTGTTTGTTGTAGACAATGCATGATGATTAGGCAAACGAAAACTAATCAATGGAATGTGTCATGGAATTTGACGGTTGATAGAATACATTAACTGCATGTATTGAGGGATTGTATATAGAGCCAATGTGTTTGTATACGTTATGTGTAGAGGAGGAGATGGGGGATGTAGTCCGCGGTTCAGGGGAAGATGGGGGATGTACCTCTAAACCGGATAGCGTTGGGAGGAGATAGGGGATGAACTCCGTAGATACAGCTCATATGCTTGTCTAGAGAAGTGAAGATAGAGCTTATATGCTTATCTTTGTGAAGTGTGGATACAGCTTATATGCTTATCTGTGAATATGGGATATTGTTGTTATACATATCTGTTGAGAATGTGGATATAGCTTATATGCTTATCTGTGAATGTGGGATATAGTTTTCATGCTTATCTATTGAAAAAGGGAAAATGAAGAGTAACTTGGACTCTTAAGTCGTATGACATAAAACGTGATTTATGTGGATGTATCAGTGTTGGCCATCTATCAATTGCTAATCTTTTAGTCATTGTTCATGGTTGGTTTAGTGTATTTCTACTGGGCTGTGGCTCACCCTATATGGGAATATCATTTTCAGGTACAGGTAGCATGCCACCTCCAAGGACATAGCTTGGGAGGCTAGAGGCGGACATACTTTTGTCGTTTTATTTTTGATGTATTACATGTAAATTCAAGCCAAGGGCTTAATGTGTAAATGAGTTAGTACTCTTTTGTTGTAACCAAGTGTTAACTTGGAAAGCTGTAAGCCCATAGGGCATTTGCTTTTGCTGTTAACATGTAATACTTTTTGTAATAAAACTCTGATAAATAGAAGAATGTAGAACTTTTACATATCAACGCATATCTTTATTGATGGGTTTAATGTTGTTATTTTGAGGGCGTTACATTTCTTTTCTCTCTTCCTTCCTCTCACCCTAGGTCCGAAAACCCTTGATCTCTTGACCTAAATACCTTCCATTTATCAAAGATTTGGCCAAGATCTCTTATCAAAAAGTGAAGAATGCTTGAAGATCTCACCTTTCAACCGATTGAAGCTTGGATTTGTAAAGGAATCTCATCAAAGCTTTGCTCTTTTGCTTGAATCTTGAGGTAGGGGTCCTAGTTCTTCTTCAATACTTGCATTTATAGATAGATTTGTGGTATTTTGATTATATAAATACAAAATCTCCATTTTTGAGCATATAGTGTTATATCATGGAATTTGGTGGTTTAGGGTTTGAAGTGTTGGGGTGCAATTGTTTGGTTAATATTGTGGATTATGAACCTTAGGTGTATAATCAAGGGGAAAATTGTAATTAAAAGTAGTGGTGTGAGAAGTTTTAATTGTTCTTGAAATTCTTGATTTTTCTTGAAAACCCTAATTTGATTCATGGTGATAATTAATGATTTTGCCTAAATTGAAAGTAGAATCATGAAATTGAGGTATTTAATTACATATGTACCAGCGTAATTGAATCTTGGAAGTGTTTGAACATTATGTTAAAAATTAGCGAATGATCCTTTGTTATGGATATTGTAACACATGCTATAATATGAAATTAAATTTGGGAAATAGATTTATTAATGATATGGATGGCATGAGACTTGGGATGAAATGATGAAATGAGGATTTAAGAGTTTACCTTGAGTTATGTTGAATTACATTTAATGGCGTTAAATTGAATCATGTTGAATAGTGTTGATTATGTTGAATTGTGTTGACTATGTTGAATTGTGTTGAATTAAGTTGAGTTGTGTTAGGTTGTATTGAGTTTGGGTTGATATATGGGGAGTTTGCCCTAATTAGATTAAATTTTTATTTTGTATAAATAATTGAAATTGTCATTGTAAATGTGAAATCGGAGGATTATTAACGATGATGGTGGAGCTCGATATGCATTATCACTCCCATATGAGATTTTGGAAAAGCGTATCGTTAAAGGAATTTATTTATCGGTTTAGATATATTTGTTTTAGGCTATCGGTGGAGGATAGCTATGATTGTTGTAGAAATTGCATGTTGACTGGGCAAACCGGACTATTTATAAATCATACATATCATGAAGTATGTAATGGATTTTGAGGATTTAAACTGTATGTTTTGGAAGGAGATTTTGGAAATTCTTGTGTTATGTTTTAAGTGCACTTGTTTCATTTTGAAAATCATGTTTTGAATCACATGTATTGTGCTAGTTGAAAAGAGTAAATATTATGATAAGTTTGAGAAATGGTTGTCATTGAATATGACTGTGTGTTTTAATTCATTGTATATGTATGATTGTTTGGAAGGAGAAAGGGGATGTACTCCATGTGTGATTATGTGATTAAATACATTGTATATGTATGTTTGTTTGGGAGAAGAAAGGGGATGGACTCCACTGTTTGGAAGGAGAAATGGGATGGACTCCATTATAACTAAGTTGGCCAGAGTGTCCTGGGTGAAAGTCCTGAAATTTATACATGGGTGTCGATCCCACAGACGAAATTTTCGTAAAATGGAAGTTTGAAGTGTTTATGTGTATTTTGTACGATTGGGAAAACCACTGAGTTGTAGTCTCAGTTTGGTTGTTGTGAAATAATGAAATTCACTCATAAATTGAGAAATATGAATGAATTGAAAATGAACTGAAGGAAAATGGATTAAAGATTGAAATTGGTATCATGTGGGTAATTGGATTAGGGGCTAGTGATGATGACCTCAATGGATTGCTTGTGACAAAAGGGAAGATTATGAGTTTTGTTTTGTAAGTAATTGAGAAATTGAATTAAAAAGGGGTTTGTGATTCTTGTGTTATGTTGAACTCTAATCCTTTGGATTTTGATGTTATGGAGTATGGTAATTGGAAATGGAAATGAAATGGGTAATATTAGAATGGAAATGAAATGTGGAATATTAAAATAGAAATGAAATGAGGAATAATTTGGAATTGGATTGATAAATTTAAGATGATGTTCTTTCTTAAGTGTACTTATTTTCAACGAGAATTTATGGCTTCCTAATGATGAGAGACTACATTTATGGCAGGGAGTTTTCTTAAAGGTTCAAGTGAAATTTTAAGAAATGATACTTTTTTGTATAATATTTTGAACTTACAAAATGTCATCTTACTATATGGTATTACTCTGCATGCATGATCATTTCTATCTATGTATTAGCTATTGTTGTAGACCTATGAAATTCCTACTGGGCATTAGTGCACAACCCTGATTGTTTTATTCTTTTTCAGGATGAGAATTTCAGATTCATTAGTTGAAGAGTATGGATTTTATGTATCTTATGTGTATAATTTTAGCATAGATGCTAAAGGAATGAAAAATGTATCATGTGATTTGTAATTATTTATTTGTAACTTCGCGGCAGAAGCTTGGCATGTATTATTGCATTGTTGTTTCCAATGAGAGAGAGAACATGTATTATTGTATTTCTATTACTCAAGGGTAATAGATATGTATATATACATATAAAAAGGACCTAAATTACAGGCTTTGGTAATGTTTCCAATTAATTAAAATATTGGGGTGTGACAGTTGGTATCTAAGTGCTAAACATTTATCGAATGCTAACATTTTAGTTAATTCTCATATATTATTTAGCATGTCTCTACTGGGCTTTGGCTCACCCTACTTGGGGCAACCTTTTCAGGTATAGGTGACATGCCGCCTCCAAGGTCATAGCTTGGGAGGTCTCAGGGCTGAAGTCTCCGTTTTGGTTGTTTTATTTTATGTTATATGTTTTTATTTCTAAGCCAAGGGCTTTAAATTGTAAAGGGCTTTTGACCCTCAAGTGTCCACTTGGAAAGGTGTAAGCCCGTAAGGTGTCAATTTTTGTTGATCAACATGTAACATCTTTTGTAAAGGATACTCTAATAAATGGAATATGATACATTTCCTATGTCTTATGGATTCTATGAATAAATGATTTATGTCTTGTTTATGAGGGCGTGACAATTCTGTTCAAATGAGACATGTATCATTCAAATGATTTATACATATATAATAATAATAATAATAATAATAATAATAATAATAATAATAATAATAATAATAATAATAATAATAATAATAATAATAATAATAATTTGAACAGAATGATCAAAATTAAATTAAATTTAAAGCTTAGAAATATTATTCAAATTAAAATTCAAGAATAAAAGTAAAATTTTAGACAAATTATAGAGATGAAAGGTGTGATTTACCAAATGTGTTTTTGTTTGACAATACTAGTGTTTAATGGTGGTGATGTGTAATGCCCCGAAAATTTGGGCAGGATATATCTATTTATGCAACAAAACCCACCTGATACACAAACACATATATATTGCTAAGTAATTCATACACCCATTTCCATTAAATCTCAAATGCCAATTACATGTTGTTCACATCTCAATGCCCCAGTTCTAATCCCAAACATGCATTTTACAACAAGTATGAAATGGAAGCCAAACAGGTAATAAGTGCCCTACAGGCTTATAAATTTATCCAAGAACATTCTTGGTTACACAAATTGAGTCTCGCTCATTACATCTTAAGTCCTTGGCTTTACAAATAACAAACATACACACATAAGGCATATTTAAGAAGCTCTTGCTTCCCAAAACTCCATCCATGCTATTTCCTTGGAGGAAGCATCTCACCTGTACCTGAAAATGGTATTCCCATATAGGGTGAGCCAACAGCCCAGTGGAAATAATCTAACACAATTTATGAGGCTTAGCAAAAATATAAATACCACGTACATAAACAATACTGATCCTAAAACATCCACAAGACCTGTATATTGTAGACACCCCATTTTTGACCGTCCTCAAGACTTGGACGTCACCGTTGGAACACTCGGTGATCATCCGTGCTTGGGTTCGTCTCGAGTTTCCGGAGGTCTCGGCTGCGCGCCTCACCTCAGGATCTCTCGACTCGACTTTTCGGTGTCTGGTTTTGCACCAAACACTTGTGTTTTTGCCTTGAGAGGCAGGGAATGGCTTGTTGGCCATTCCCACACCCCACCGGCTGTCCCCTCACACCACCGGCTGTTTATTGGTGCCACCGGCAGTGGTTTCTTGAAATCAATGGCCGGTCGGCACTATATTTTGCCGACCGGCACTTTGCTCTGGCCGGTGACTTTTTTGCTGGCCGGTGTGACCCTTTTGCACCCTTCAGACTTGGTGCATGCCAGCTGTGCCAGCTAGAATGCACCAACACTCCTCCCCGTGCATGAAGTGGCTGTTTTGCCCCTTTTGCCCCCTTTTGGTCAAAGCTTCTTGAGGAAGCTTGACCCTTTGGTCAAAGCTTCCTCAAGAAGCTTGGCCAGCTGTCTTAGCTTCCTCAAGAAGCCTTGACCTCCTTGCCCCCTTTGCCCCTTTCATTTAGCTTCCTTGAGAAGCTTAAATCATTGCCCTTTGCCTTTTTAAGCACCTCTCTTCTTCCATTGTTGAGGTTGGAGTCTTTTGAACATAAAAACCAGAGCTTATACTCATATACATCTTATATACAAACTCTCTCTCTATATTGCCCTCTCTCTCCTCCCTTGTGTGTGTTTTCTTGGCCTAAAAGTGCATTTTGACCTTACTTTTGCACTAATACACACACCATTACACCTTGCTCCGAGATTAAGAGGCATTGAGGGTTGTTTTTTGAGATTTTGGACTGATTTTCCTCAGAACAGTGTGGCTGGACCAATTGTTCTTGAGGTGTTCTTCAAAGGTATGACTTTCATTTTAGTTTCCCCAATCTTGCATTGGCTTTTGACCTGTCTTGCATATTGATTCAAGCTTTGAGTATAACATAAAAAAGTCTTATATTTTTCTTCTTAAGACATCTCATTGAGGTCATTTTGGCATTGGGGTCGAACTCCCCTTCTTAGGCCTCTTTTGGTGACTTTTCTTTAAGCCTTGTTGACTTTGTTGTATTGCTCTTTTCACCACCGAAATCCAGTGGATTTTCAGTGGTGAAGAAGATGGTTTGAGGTCTTGCATAGGGGAGGGACACCCCTCTCCCCCTTGTCTCTCTTTTATCCTTGTTTTTGGCTTAAAGGGCAACATGCATGCTTGACTGATTTTGGCCCAATTTCAGAGGTTTTTTGGTGTCTTTTGATCATAATATATCTCTATCTTTGGCTGGGTTTGTGGTCTTTTGCATGCATAATACCCTTGTTTTGCATCCCTCCCTTTTGCATAGAAATGCATCTTTTGTTTAGGCTACCATGCTTGCATGATTTAGCTTAGCTTGTTGAAGCTTTCGGTCATGATTTGTCATGCTTAAGGTCTGTTGGCCACTGTTTTGGTCATGTTTGACATGCTTGATGTAGTTGCTTTGCATTTTGGCTTGTAGGCCTTGAGTATTTTGGCTTCTAGCATGCTTAACTTAGACTATCCTCATGATTTGGCGTTATTTAAGATCATTTTTGGACACTTTTTGGTCACTGTTTTGGGATGGACTGAGGTCTGCCCTTCATGGTTTAGCACCACCATTGCATGATCATGTTGCATTGTTTTGGTCCTCATGCTTACATTGTATCATACTTGCATGTTGGCATGGCATTTATTTAGTTGCATCTCATATACATTGTACCATACTTGGCACATTTAGAATGCACTAACTTAGTTTGCATGTTTAGGTTGCATTACATTTGGCATGTTTTTCATTTTAACCCAATGTTGTGCATTTGAGCCAAGTTTGTATATATGCATTGCATTGCTTGGTTTGGGGTGTCAAACCGGGCATGGGGATTGAGGAGTGTTGTACTTCAAGTGACAAAACATGCCTCAACCGTCAGTTGCCAATCCCCTTGACTCCAACATGATAGGGTGTTGGTATTCATGTGTTTTATTTGCATGCATTTTACATTGAATTGCAACCTCGGCCTCTTAGGCCATCATGCATCAAAAATGCACAATTGATGGCCCGAAGGTCGAGGGTCACGCTCCCTTGAGTCTCTTGCATGGTTGAGAGTGTGACTAAGCTCACATTTGCTCAAAATTCCATGCCATGTACTGCTTTGCCCTCTACTGCTGTCAACTGCATGTCCTAGCAGGAATTTGTGGCCGATCGGCAGTGTTTAGTGCCGACCGGCAAAGAATATGTGGCCGATAGACTTGAAAGCAGCCGATGGAAATTTCCTATGGCCGGTAGTTATTTCCCTTAGCTGATAGTGTTCTACAGTGTGCAGAGAACATATTCCAAGACTTTGGCAATTTTCAGAGGAGCAGGGCAGCATTAACAGAGGCAACAGTGGCATGGTACGGGTTTCCGGGCAAGATAGATCGTGCATGCATCATTCGCGTATCCCGAGGCAGGGCTGCGGCCATCTCTATTCTGCATTTAATCTGTTAAATTGGAGGGTCTGTAATAATTAATTAGCTAGGATAGGTAATTCATTATTCGGATTGTATTATTCTTTTGGCCCCTCCGAGCGAGGGTGAATTTGTAATAAGTGTGGGTGCGTGTGTGCATGTCTTCCAACCCCCACTTCTTTCTCCCTTTTACTTACCTGCTTTGATGGTTAGTAATAGGTCATGTTTAATTTAGCATACCTTATGCTATGCATGCGTGCATCATTCATCAGTATTACATGCACCGGGCTCGGCACATCATGCCAACTGCATTAGTATTTCAAATCTAACTTGAATACATGCTACTTGTGCTTTTTCACATGTCATTCATAGACTAGCCGAGCCTACTCTAGTGACATTCCGTATGCGTTGCATTAGACATTTAAACATGGACTTGGATCATGCATTGATTGCTAACGAGTTCTTTGTTTTGGCACGGAATACGATGTAAGTATTTATGCTTTAACATCCTTGCATGCGTGTGAGTGTTGCCATGATAGCATGATTACCATGAGGCTAGCTGCTTATGTGATATAACTGCTTGAATGCCTGTGGGTGAAGGTTTGATTGTCTGAGTTGGAATAGCTCATTGAAATCCGTGTTTTAGCCTACTTGCGAGTAGCAAATTCCAAAACATTTTTCCAAAACAAACGGATATGCAATGCTTATTCCCAAATTAGGCAATCTAGTCTATACTTTTGTGCTGTGCGTATAACATAGTAATTCTAGGCTAATAATCTGGATAAGAACACATAACGTTTTCAAAAACGGATATCACGGTTAGTAGAGGCCGATCTTCGGATCGGGCGAGAGGGGGTGCTCATAGCTGACCTTCCCCAATCGTACCCAAGTTCCCGAGCCGAGGCAACTTTGGTGATGATGGACACGTGGCCTTTGGCACCGAGTCAGGGTTTCCTAAATTTCCCAAAATAAAATATTTAGGTGGCGACTCTGTATCTGGCAAAGCATTCCATGTTTGACACTTCTTTCAAAAATCTGTTTTCTCAAAACGATTTTCCAGATTTGGACTCTTTGGTTCAGATTAAGAACCGTGACAATTTCAGTCCGAACTGTAGTAGAACCGCAAAACGAACGGAACGGGACCTCACCCTCCCGGGGCGTTCGGGGACGTCTACAATTTCTGGTGACTCTGCTGGGGATTTTAGAGAGCTTGACTCGAACTCATGATATCCTGTTTTGATTTCATTTATGTGTCTCTTTGCATTGCATGTGCATTGGTGCGCCTAGGACACCGTGTTTGCCATCTGCCATTCCTGAACGGTTTGCCGGAGGCTTGTCTTGTCAAGGCATGACCATAAGGTTGACCGGTTATGGGCTCTGACAGTATGGGAACATCAACCCCAATTTTTACCGGGGCACCCTTTTCGACCATTCGACCTAGTGCATATTCGGATCCATAGTGACCATTCCAAGCTAGGACAGGTTGCTTACCCGATGCTAAGTTGTTTGAAACCGCTGCGTGCGTAGTGAAACCCTAGCTCCTGACAAAATAGGACAGGGAAACCCTACCCTAACATAGGGGTGTTTTGGCTCTCACTTATCTGCTATGTGCTTTAGAGTGTATCTCTACAGGAACATACATATCAGTTTGCAAGTTTGAGTATCAGGCCCGAGGGCACCAGTATCAGTATTGTTGAGAAATCAGTTATCTGCGGGTATCAAGTTCAATTTTGGGAACAGTAATTCTGGGGAACAGTGTGTTCGGCTTACCAACTGTGTGTTATAAATACCCAACTGTGCGTTGTGTGTGTTTATTTTATGTTGTTACGTTGTCCAATTGCCCGTTCATTTGTTTTCTTTATTTATCTTTTTACTAGGTAGTCGAGCACAATTGCTTCTGACCCAGTAGATAGTCCCCAAGCACTCTGGATTAGAGGTTGTCGGCTCCATCGATCTGAGGATCTAGTAGACGGACAACCAGTGTACCACTCTCTACCCCCGGTTACTAGACGGAGGGTAGTTAGGCAGAGGATATCAGTTCCGCAGTCAGTACAGAGGGCTTTGTCTACCCCACCCGAGTACAGTAGGGATCAGGGTTTTGTTTCACCCACAGAGAGGGAACATATACCGATAATTCAGTCAGAACAGAACAGTATGGCTAGTTTAGAGGAGATGGTGCGCCAACTCCAAGAAAGCATGAAAGTGATGCAGCAGGATGCTGTCCGACAAGCAGAGTTCGCCAAATAGCAGGCCACGGTTATGAATGAACAAGCAGAGTTAATCGTGAGGTTACAGCAGCAAACTGGAGCATCTGCTTCACAGCAAGTCCCTCCCCTACTAAGGGTTCCGATACCCGAAGAAACATCGAATGGCCGGAATGTCCAAGAGGATACAGACCTTCCAGCGGGGCCAGCTCCGCCCCCGATTCCACCACAACTATCCAAGGCGCCCACGCCTGTCAATATATCGGACTCTCCTTTTGAGTTCGAAGTGGACCCCACAGCCGTAAAACTAAGCAAGTTAGAAAAGATGTTCAAGAAGTCCCAGGGCGTCAAGACCATCCCTGACATCGAAGATGGATACACTGACACAGCTGTGACGCTGCCTGACAGATTCAAAATACCGCACATTGATCGATTTGATGGGTCCGGGGACCCCATGGTGCACCTGAGGTTGTTTTCAGATATCCTAAGGCCAATGGGCCTCACTAGACTGCAGAAGCTGTCTCTATTTGGCCGGACCCTGTCGGGTGTAGCGGCCATATGGTATGCCAAATTGGAGGATGACGTCAAGAGAAGCTGGGACGAAATGGCTGAGGCCTTCATCTTGCAGTACTCATACAATACACAAATCGAGATTACGACCCAAGATCTCGAGACAACGAGGCAAGAACCCAAAGAGAGCTTCTCAGAATTCGTGACCAGATGGCGGGCAAAGGCTTCGATGATGACCTTAAGGCCCACGAACAAAGATCAGATTCGAATGATTGTGTGCAATCTTCAGCCCAAGTTAATGCAGAAGATGATCGTACTCCCCTTTCCTACTTTTTCCGATTTACATGAAATGGGGGTACAGATTGAGGATGCATTGAAGCAAGGCTTAATTGATAATGACCGGGAACAACCCCGCAGAACTTTCAATCGTAACACTAATGCAGGCCCGAGTGGCGCTACAACTATCAGGACCTCCGAAGTGAGTATGGTCACTACCAACCCTCCCTCAAGAACTATGGCGGCCGCACCATTCTCCGGTGCATCTGGAAGCAACCCACAAACAGCCAAATACCCACCCAAAAACACCAGAACCTTTGCTCTGCTTTATTTCCCCCTGTCCAAAGCTTTGGGGGTTTTAATCAGAAAAGGGCATCTGAAGCCCCTAGAGCCGCGGCCCTTAACAAAAAGACTCCCCGCTACCCACAACCCAGCCAAATATTGTGCATTTCACCAACAGCACGGTCATGACACCGACCTGTGCTTCCGATTACGTCATGAGATTCAAGATCTCATCGATAACGGGGTGATTTTGCCTCCTGAGAAACCCAGCGTTACTACAAACCCTCTCCCCACACATAACCAAGCTCGCCACCCAAAAGAGTCAACTTCATCCAAACGGGGGTCACGCCTTACGATCCTAGCATCTATATCACTCCTTCCCACCTGCCTAAGCCGGAAGTGCTCCTTCACGATTGCACCGATTTGTGCATGATGGACACCTCCATAACCTAACCTAAGCCAGCGGTGATGACTGTCGAGGACAAGAAAGAGAAGATTCCAAAGGAGAAGGGGGTTGTTGAGCCGGAGTCTGCGGAATCTGGGAGTAATGTTGAGAAAGCTTATAGTCCAAGTGACTACATTTTGTCGATAGGCCAAGATAGGCCAGATATGGAACTACCAACAGAGGGGGAGCTGTGCGTAATTCAGGGGGACGGTCTAGGACAGGGAACGGATGATTTAACGGCTGTGAAAGAAGACCTTCCCAAGCTCCAGTTTTACAGTAACCAAGATCTAGGGAACTCAGCCGTCAACTGGTTCGATTATGAGGAATCAACGGAGGCTACGGGATGGTTGGACGATCAACCAGATCTGGTAGAAGAGTTTCAGCCACAACAAGGCCCGGCAGGGGCAAGAATGTCAGTGACAGCCGGAAGAGTTGAAGAACAGAGTGCATCGCCGGAGAGCACCGGTGTCAAGAATTTCGCTCAGGATTGGAGCATTTCGAGTACGGGGATTATTGAACAGTCGGTTGCATTGACACAGTCGGAACAGGAAAGATTCGAAGATTCCGAGAGAATCAGGAAGGCAAAAGCCCATGTGGGGACTAAGGCTGCCGTGAGCATAGAAATGGAGAATGCCGCGAGCATAGGGTTAGAAGGTACTACGAGTATGAGAACAGTCATGCCAGAGCCAGACAGGTGCCTGTCGGCTGCAGATGGAATGTGGTGGGAGGACGATGATCTATGTCTTGCCCACACAGACGAAGATTGGGGGAGTAACCAACCAGATGATACCTGGTATATCGGCGAAGTCGATCACATGACTAGGAGTGGACGGTATTTCAAGCCTCCACACCTAGATCAACCAAAGGCATCTGGAAAAGATAGGGAGGTAGAGAAGCAAAAAGAAAAGCAACTCGAGGATGAGGCCGTATTGAGACAATTGAAAAAGATACAAGCAGACATCTCCATCTGGGGGCTGCTTATGGCTTCTTGAGTACATAGACAGGCTGTCCTTTCAGCCATGGACAAGGCCAAGCTGTCAATAGAGACTATGCCGGTGCAGTTGGTTGGATTGGTTTTTTCGGGAGGAGCTACCCCGATGCTGACATTTTCCGACAAGGAATTACCACCCGAGGGGGGAAACCATAACAAGCCACTCTACATCTCTATGGAGTGTAGGAATAAATGGATACCGGTGGTCCTTGTCGACACAGGGTCCGCCATCAACGTCTGCCCGGCAAGGACAGCCTATGCGATCGGTTTGAAAATCGCGGACTTTGTGCCAACAGCCCAGGTGATTCGAGCGTATGACAACACAAGCCGGGAAGTAATGGGAACAGTCAAGATTCAAACAAAGGTTGGGCCGGGACAGCATGAGATAGATGTCCATGTCTTGGAGGTTCCTGCAACTTTCAACCTGCTTTTGGGGCGGCCGTGGCTTCATCAAGTCAAGGCAGTCTCTTCTACCTTGCATCAAATGGTGAAATACCCCTATGGAAAGGGAGTAGCCATTGTTTTTGGGAATTCATCGATCCATCTACCGCCGAAAGTAGCTACGCCAGTTTTGGAAATTGAGCACGGCATGGAGGACGTGTTTATGTCAGGTTTCACCGTTGCTGAGGCTCGGGTTGTACAGGACATCATGGCTGCTAACGAGGGGGTATATGTCAGTGCCCAAGCGGTATACCTCATGAACAAGCTTCAACATATCCCTGGGATGGGATTGGGAAAGAGCGGCCGGAAGGGCATCGCAGCATTGGCCGAAGTGCCACATAACCCACACACCTTCGGCTTGGGTTATCTACCCACCAAAGAAGACTGGATAAGGAAGGGAAAGGAAATGGCTGGAAGAGCCAGAGCAAAGCAGGTTGGGAAGCCTTTTGAGTTGATACATAGGCCCATTCAGGGTACCCTAAACGGACGTTTCGTCCGGGAGGGGGAGGACTTTCCGTTCTGTGGCTTCCTAGAGCCGTGGCTGAACACGGAAAGGAAGCACGTACCGGGGTTTGAGATTTTCTTTGACCTACAGCTACCTAAGGATGACGTTGCCGAAAGGCAGACAGATCTATCAGCTGAGGTTGAGCAGAGTAAGGAAGCGCAGTCTGAGGACGCTGAAAATGAAATGGGGGTAGTGCTGGCATGTCTACTTTCAGATCCTCCGACCGAACAGAAGTGCTTGGGGGATAACTTCTCGGTATGCATGATCAGGAATGAAACAGCTGCGGGCCTACCATCAACTATTTTGGATGCATCCATGGCACCCTCTCTCGTTTGGCAATACGAAGAGGGATTTTTATCAAGCAGCACCGAGTCAGGTAGTGAGCCGGAATCTGATTCCACCGAGTCTTGTGAGTCGGAATCAGGTTCCAGCTCGACTGAGTCTGAGTCCGGTATTCCTGGGGGTGATAACCCGGATGCCACAGTCCTGTCTAGGTCGTCATTTTCTTTCTCTTTTGAGTCTGTTGTAACAGAAGAATCGGACGGCTTGGAAGTATTTAATGAAAATGATGTGGATGTGGTTTCTGAGTATTTTTCTGTGCCTTTGATTTATTGCTTAAATCGGGATTTTCAAAATTTTGATGAAAACAACGAGGAAGAAATTCCTCCGGTTTTGCAACGAATAATTGATCAAGAGTAGGAAAGATTTGTTAAACCCTTAATGGATGAAATCACTACTGTGAAAGTTGGTACTGAGAAGGACCCGCAGCTGGTCCAGATCGGGTCCACGTTGTCTTCGGGGGAACGCGAGTGCTTAGTCGCTTTATTAAAAGATTTCAAAGATGTTTGCGCATGGTCCTACGAAGACATGCCTAGAATCGATCCTGAGATTGTACAGCACCGGATCCCTCTCGACCCCGAGGCCCGACCGATCAAACAGAAACTCAGGAGGATCCGCCTGGACTGGGCTCTCAAGATTAAGGAAGAGGTCACCAAGCAAATCGACGCAAGCTTCCTGTTAGTATCCGAATACCCGACTTGGTTGGCCAACATTGTTCCGGTTCCGAAGAAGGATGGCAAGATCCGAGTATGTGTGGACTTCAGAGATTTGAATAGAGCTAGTCCAAAGGACGACTTCCCCTTGCCACATATTGATTAGTTGGTGGATTTTACGGCGGGGCATGCTTTGCTTTCGTTTATTGGCACCCGAAGACTGGGAGAAGACTGCTTTCACCACCCCGTGGGGGACTTACTGCTACAGAGTGATGCCGTTTGGGTTGAAGAATGCCGGAGCTACATATCAACGGGCCGCGACCACGATATTGCATGACATGATCCACAAAGAGGTGGAGGCGTACGTGGACGATATGATTGTCAAGTCCAAGGAAAGGGAGGGCCATTACACCGCCTTGCAAAAGTTCTTTCAAAGGATCAGAGAATTTCGGCTGCGGCTAAATCCTCAGAAGTGTACGTTCGGTGTTACAGCGGGAAAAATGCTGGGATTTCTGATTACACAAAGGGGCATCGAGGTCGACCATTCAAAGATCAAGGCCATCTTAGAAATGCCACCACCAAGGACTAAAAAGGAGGTGCGAGGCTTTCTGGTTAAAGTGCAATTCATAAGACGGTTTATCTCAAAATTAACCTTGACTTGTGAACCACTTTTTGGTCTCCTGAAGAAAGGTAGGAAATTCCAATGGGACGGCCGATGCCAAGCTGCTTTTGAACGGATCAAAGAATATTTACAGAACCCGCCCGTGTTGTCGCCGCCAGAGCAGGGGAGACCGTTGATATTGTATCTTTCAGTGACTGAGACCACGATGGGTTGCATGCTTGCGCAAGAATCAAAGGACAAAGTGGAGAGAGCCATCTATTATCTGAGCAAGAAAATGCTAGAGTATGAGACTCGCTACACACCGTTGGAGAATGCCTGCTTGGCCTTAGTATGGGCTACCAGAAAGCTGCGGCACTACCTGTTAGCTCACTCCGTAATGTTGGTTTCACGACTCAATCCCATCAAATATCATTTCGAGAAACCGGCACTTACGGGCAGGCTAGCTCGTTGGCTGCTGTTGCTCTCTGAATTCGATCTGAAATATGTAACACGCAAGTCAGTCAAGAGAAGAGCAGTAGCAGAATTCTTAGCCGTTCATCCAGTCGAAGAAGGTGAAGCAGTTGAGTACTTATTCCCAGATGAAGCCATTTTGCACATCGACGACGAATATTGGACGATGTACTTTGATGGAGCGTCAAATCAATACGGGTATGGGATAGGAGTGTTACTGATAGCACCCAATAATTCTCGTATCCCTCTAGCCTTCAAGCTCCGGTTCAAAGTCTCGAACAACGAAGCAGAATATGAGGCATGTATTGCCGATTTAGAAGCAGCTCTGGAACTAGGGGCAAGACGGTTAGACGTCATCGGAGATTCGAACCTTGATGTGTCTCAGGCAAAAAGAGACTGGAAAGTCAAAGAAGAAAAAATGTTAATTTACCACCAGACCTTGGACTTGTTAATTCCTCGGTTTGAGAAGCTAACTTTCACTCATCTAGTAAGAGAGAACAACAGGTTCGCAGATTCGCTAGCAACTCTAGCTTCCATGATAGACATCCCGTCTAGAGTCCGGATGCATCCGGTTATTATTGATCAGAAGTTTGTGCCGGCACATGAATCAATCGCCGCCATAGACGAAGTTCAGGACGAAAACCCCTGGTATTACGACATTTGGAACTTCTTGGAGAAAGAGACGTATCCACCAGGGCCGAATGCCAAGGATAAGAGGGCAATCAGAAGAATGGCCGTTCAGTTCATCATCTGTGGAGGTAAGCTGTATAAGAGAGGCCATCTGGGAATGCACAAGCTATGTGTCGAAGCCGAAGAATCGAAGCGCCTGATGGAGGCCATCCATGGAGGAGAGTGCAGTACACACATGAACGGAGTAATGCTAGCACGGAAGATCCTCAGACAGGGTTACTACTGGTCCACCATGGAGGAGGATTGCATCAGTTTTGTTGGGCGATGCCATAAATGTCAGATCCATGCAAACTGCATGAACATCTCGCCGTCGAAGCTGTACAACATGACTTCACCATGGCCATTTTCAGTTTGGGGAATTGATGTGATCGGGGCTGTCACTCCGAAGGGATCGAATGGGCATGAGTTCATCCTAGTCGCGATAAATTACTTTACAAAGTGGGTCGAGGCCCAATCATATGCCATGTTGAAGGCGTCGCACGTTGCAAAGTTTATCAGAAACAACATCATCTGCCGCTATGGGGTCCCAAACGAGATTATTTCGAATAACGGTTCCCACTTCAAGAAGGAGGTGATTGACTTGTTGGAAAAATACAACGTGGCTTTTCATAGGTCATCCACATACCGGCCGCAAACCAACGGAGCGGTCGAGGCCGCCAACAAGAATATCAAACACATACTGCAGAAGATGGTGGAAACCTACCGGGATTGGCCAGATAAGCTGCCATTTGCTCTGTGGGGCTACAGGACTTCAATTAGAACTTCTACCGGAGCGACTCCATATTCATTGGTTTATGGAATGGAGGCCGTTCTACCTATCGAGATTGAGGTTCTGTCATTAAGAGTATTGGCTGAGTGTCAAATAGCCGAAGCAGATTGGCAGCAGAGCAGATTTGAGGAACTCATGCTTTTTGATGAGAGAAGACTGAAAGCACTGTACCATGTTCAAGGTTATCAGCGCAGGATTGCCCGGGCTTTCAATAAGAAAGTTAAGTCTAGGAATCTAAAGGAAGGAGCTTTGGTGCTCAAGGACAATCGAGCTCCCATCCACGACCCAAGGGGCAAGTTCAGACCTAATTGGACTGGTCCCTACATCATCAAAGCTATCTAGTCAGGTGGAGCTATGGTCCTGATGGACCTAGATGGCCTAGAATTTTCCCAACCGATCAACATGGACAAGTTGAAGAAATATTACCCCTGAGAGGCTCGCTAGGCCGAAAACCCGAAAGGGCGACCTAGGAAAAAGTTAGAGCACGAAAAATTGGAAAATATAAAAACTGAGCTCGCAAGGTTGAAAACCCGCAAAGGGCGACCTTGGCAAAAGTTAGAGCGTAAAAGGAGAGTGAAAATACCCGAGTGAACCTAAGCCTGAACTACGTAAGGCTTGATTCCCATCTTTGGGATACGTAGGCAACTTCATCCTGAAGTTCAGCCATAAACTTTTCCTCGATCAACTTTGTCCATTCGATCATCTCAGTCATCTTTGTCTATCAGCATCCACTGGAATCTCCAACGCAGTGCTACTCAGACTAGGGGCAACTTTCCGTTGCCATGCGGTGCTGCGGTACTCTTCAGACTATGGGCAACTTTCCAGTTGTAGGGATCTGGGGTTGTGCATCTCAGTGACAGATCTTAGGCGTGTCCAGTTCTGATCCATATCGAAAATGATTCTGAAAAGTTTTAATAAAAGTTGACTTTGTTCAAATTAATCTTTTTACAACTAAGACTATTTTTGGACCAAAGCGAAAATTTTCAGTGCCACAACCTTCAGTTTCATTGATTTCAAAACAGGGTTCTCCTGCTCTTGCATACAATCGAAGTTGCTTTTTATTACATTCATAAAGAAAACTTGAAAGTACTAATAAAGCAATAAATCTGGGGCATAGTCAAGTCAGGTGTTCCTGCGCCCCCTCCCAGAGCTGGTCGAGGCCTCTGATGCCAAGCTGAGCCCTTCCTGTGCCTCTCCATTGAGCCAATCCAAGCACTCATCAGACAAAGTGCAACTGAAAGTAGGAGCGGGGGCCAGGAGTTCTCTCGTCCTCCACGCGGTGGCCTGCCGAGCAAGCTGTGCGCCTCGGGCTGGGAATGTAGCAGGATACTCTATCCCCTCTGGTGGGCAGGTCTGATCATGGCCAAATTGGCGTCGAATCCGGAATGGGAAGTAGAATACATAGTGAGTGAGACCAATCAATTGAATCCCAGCCTGCCAGGACATGTTGTAACTCATTGCCGGAAGGCTGAGCCAAGGGCACCGCCAAGCAATACGGTCTGCGGACAAGCGGTGCATCCAAGCGAACCACCATCCCTCATCAAGGGCATTGACTAGACGATGTCGAAAGAAGTAGCTGGAACCTGAATATGCTGGGCAGGAGTCCACAACCTGCAGTTTGTCCATCAACCATACCTGGGAAGGGATGAAAAATGAGAGAATAAAGAATAGAGAGATGTACGATGAGAGAAAAGTGAGAATAGGGTTTTGTGAGAAAAACCGAGCTTAAGGGCCGAGTGATGTGAGCGATACATATGTGAGATTGGGTGGGAAACATTACCTATAGTAGTAGTGGACTCCCTGCTAATCTGGTCGTCTCACGACGATAAAAGGCGTCTAAGCCCATCAACGTCTCAGCCAGAGTCATGGCAATACAGCTCTTGCCCTCTTTCAAGCCTTGGGAAACCTCGGTCAGCCGGACACTAGACCCTCCGGAGCCTGAGTCAAATAGAAAATGAGATAGCATACACAAACAGAGGGCATGTCGCCGGAAGCCTTGCCAATGATGGTTGTTGCGATCACTGGCATCAGAAAACCGATCGATCAAACTCGGAATATCCAGCATCCCGTCATAAATCAGAGACCGAGCGTCATGCATAATGAGTCCACACATTTGCCCTAAGGATTGGGCATGGCCAAAATTAAGTTGGGGCAGGAGCTCCTCGTCGCGCTCGAACTCCATTAAGGCTCGGAAATCTTCGAAGGTAGGACATATCTCTTGCCCAGTGAAGCTAAAGACATGCGTCACTGGATTCCAAAACCTCGCCGCGGCATGGAGAAACGGAAGGTGCAATGGGGTACGACCCAGAGTGAATAGTCCATTTATGTCGAAACCCCGAAAATTCAACTTTTCCGAGCCATCCAAGCTAGCAATCCAAGCTATGAGATTTTGAGCAAGAAACTCTTCCATTAGAGCAAATCAGTGTGGAACTGAGAAAAATTACGAAGCTGAGGTCTTTCGTAAGAGATAAGGTTGGGTGGAGGACAGGTGTCAACATTCTGGTGGTTCCTTCATTCATGGCCGGCCGGCCAAATATTGTGCCGACCGGCCATCACTTTTTGCCGATCAAACAAATTTCTGGCCGATGGCCATTTCTTGTGGCCGATGGCCTCTACCCCTGGCCGATGGTCTTCCTCCTTGTTCCCTCAGCTGTTTATGCTAGGTATTGGGGAACTCCACCACCTCCAATCCCCCCCGGTGATCGATTCTTGCGGAGTCACACCTGTCTGCTTATCGAGTTATTGTACATTTGCTTATCAAGTTGTATTTCACTCTCTTTGAGTCTTTGATTTGTTCATCGAGTTGTACTCACACTTGATTGGTTATACCATGCCTTTGTTTTGCTTATCGAGTTGTAAGTCGGTTCAGTACCTGATTATTACGATGCAAGTACTCAATGTTCAAAACAGGTTCAATTTCGTTCACATTGTGGTGTGATACCTTGCGATGCGATGCATAGAAAACTTACAAATGCAACATCTTTTGAACAAAATGGTTGTTTCATTCCCATCACGTGTTTTGCAAAATATGTAATTTTGAGAAAGAATAAAACCTGCCCGAGGTAGTGCAATGTGCTTAAACTACCAGTAAAAAGGAAAGTAAATCATAGAATGGCAGGGTAGCAAAGTGTTGGAATTGATACCAGTAAAACTCCCCTTGCGGTCAACGCACCTTCCGCACCTTTGTTCGGGTTAACTATATGGTTTGGCACCTTCATCACTCGAAACAATGCGGGAAAGCACACTTTTGAAACGTGAACCTTCGAGTTAACCTCAGGCCATAACTTCTACGAGCGATGCTCGGTACGTACGAAGAACGTCCCTTTCCGTATCCTTTTCATGTCTTGTGGATTCCACAAATCGTTTCAATTACGCTGTGTTACAGTACTTTACATTCCAGCATCGTGAATAACATGTTTTTACTTACATGTGTACATTCAACTCTTCTCATAAACACTACTTGCGTAGACCGCATGTTTGTAATCAATTTCATTACTTGCGTAGACCGCATGTTTTGCTTACGTAGACCGCATGTTTATAATTAATTACGTTACTTGTGTAGACCGCATGTTTGTAATCAATTTCATTACTTGCGTAAACCGCATGTTTTGCTTGCGTAGACCGCATGTTTATAATTAATTACGTTGCTTGCGTAGACCGCATGTTTGTAATCAATTTCATTACTTGCGTAGACCGCATGTTTTGCTTGCGTAGACCGCATGTTTATAATTAATTACGTTACTTGCGTAGACCGCATGTTTGTAATCAATTTCATTACTTACGTAAACCGCATGTTTTGCTTGTGTAGACCGCATGTTTATAATTAATTATGCTACTTGCGTAGACCGCATGTTTGTAATCAATTTCATTACTTGCATAGACCGCATGTTTTGCCTGCGTAGACCGCATGTTCTGCTTGCGTGGACCGCATTCTTATGTTCAAATTCATTACTTGCGTAGACCGCATGTTTATGATTAATTACGTTGCTTGCGTAGACCGCATGTTTGTAATCAATTCCATTACTTGCGTAGAACGCATGTTTTGCTTGCATAGACCGCATGTTTTACTTGCATAGACCGCATGTTCTGCTTGCGTAGACCGCATTCCTGTGCTCAAATTCATTACCTGCGTAGACCGCATGTTCTACTTGCATAGACCGCACATTTGAAACCAATTTCATTGCTTGCGTAGACCGCATATTATGATCAGTTTCGTTGCCTGCGTACACCGCGTGCTCCACTTACATGCCTATGCCTTCACAGCATTGTTATGCTTCCCACTTGCTTTGCGTTGTCACGCATTTCAAGTACATTAATATGCATGATACTAACGATATTGTATTTGTTAAGTTTGTTTTCTTTGCAGGCACGATATTGTATGTACGGTTCATTTAAGGCTGGTGCAACCCGATGAACCGGACAGGTGTAGTATACTCCGAGTGAGACGTATCGAGAATTACATAATTCTCTTACATCCTTTCTGCATTATAGTGTAGTTTAGTGTATGCTAGCTTAAAACTGTCACATGTTATGCTTCGTTACAACTTTCTTTGCACGATCATAAGTTATGTTCGGCTTTGTGCATTGTCTTGCATTTTGCCCCTGCCTTCGGGCATATATCCTGCTTATCTTGCATGTCTGTCTAAGTCTTCGGCCTTGTCAAAAATGGGTCGTCTCTGGGCTTTGACATTCACTCCCGTCATTGTTATGACTTTCGAGTTCTGTCAAAGAGGGGCAACTGTAGACACCCCATTTTTGATCGTCCTCAAGACTTGGACGTCACCGTTGGAACACTCGGTGATCATCCGTGCTTGTGTTCGTCTCGAGTTTCCAGAGGTCTCGGCTGCGCGCCTCGCCTCAGGATCTCTCGACTCGACTTTTCGGTGTCTGGTTTTGCACCAAACACTTGTGTTTTTTCCTGGAGAGGCAGGGAATGGCTTGTTGGCCATTCCCACACCCCACCGGCCGTCCCCTTACACCACCGACCATTTATTAGTGCCACCGGCAGTGGTTTCTTGAAATCAATGGCCGGTCGGCACTATATTTTGCCGACCGGCACTTTGCTCTGGCCGGTGACTTTTTTTGCTGGCCGGTGTGACCCTTTTGCACCCTTCAGACTTGGTGCATGCCAGCTGTGCCAGCTGGAATGCACCAACACTCCTCCCCGTGCATGAAGTGGCTATTTTGCCCCTTTTGCCCCCTTTTGGTCAAAGCTTCTTAAGGAAGCTTGACCCTTTGGTCAAAGCTTCCTCAAAAAGCTTGGCCAGCTGTCTTAGCTTCCTCAAGAAGCCTTGACCTCCTTGCCCCCTTTGCCCCTTTCATTTAGCTTCCTTGAGAAGTTTAAATCATTGCCCTTTGCCTATTTAAGCACCTCTCTTCTTCCATTGTTGAGGTTGGAGTCTTTTGAACATAAAAACCAGAGCTTATACACATATACATCTTATATACACACTCTCTCTCTATATTTCCCTCTCTCTCCTCCCTTGTGTGTGTTTTCTTGGCCTAAAAGTGCATTTTGACCTTACTTTTGCACTAATACACACACCATTACACCTTGCTCCGAGATTGAGAGGCATTGAGGGTTGTTTTTTGAGATTTTGGACTGATTTTGCTCAGAAGAGTGTGGTTGGACCAACTATTCTTGAGGTGTTCTTCAAAGGTAAGACTTTCACTTTAGTTTCCCCAATCTTGCATTGGCTTTTGACCTGTCTTGCATATTGATTCAAGCTTTGAGTATAACATGAAAAAGTCTTATATTTTCCTGCTTAAGACATCTCATTGAGGTCATTTTGGAATTGGGGGTCGAACTCCCCCTCTTAGGCCTCTTTTGGCCTCTTTTGGTGCCTTTTCTTTAAGCCTTGTTGACTTTGTTGTGTTGCTCTTTTCACCACCGAAATCCAATGGATTTTCAGTGGTGAAGAAGATGGTTTGAGGTTTTGCATAGGGGAGGGACACCCCTCTCCCCCTTGTCTCTCTTTTATCCTTGTTTTTGGCTTAAAGGGCAACATGCATGCTTGACTGATTTTGGCCCTATTTCAGAGGTTTTTAGGTGTCTTTTGATCATAATATATCTCTATCTTTGGTCGAGTTTGTGGTCTTTTGCATGCATAATACCCTTGTTTTGCATCCCTCCATGTTGCATAGAAATGCATCTTCTATTTAGGCTTCCATGCTTTCATGATTTAGCTTAGCTTGTTGAAGCTTTCGGTCATGATTTGTCATGCTTAAGGTCTGTTGGCCACTGTTTTGGTCATGTTTGACATGCTTGATGTAGTTGCTTTGCATTTTGGCTTGTAGGCCTTGAGTATTTTGGCTTCTAGCATGCTTAACTTAGACTATCCTCATGATTTGGCATTATTTAAGATCATATTTCAGTCCATGTAAGGTGGTCTTATATTGTCATTTGTGTCCCTTCCCATGCTTTAAGGTGTTGTAGTTTTGTGCCTTGAAATGGGCATTGTGCATGCTTGTATGTTTACGACATTTTGGGGCTGCCATATCAGCGAGTTTTTGGGTGTATTTTGCTGCATTGAACATCTGTTTTTGGTCGCTTAGTCCATGCCATGAGTGGTCATGATGGTTGTAGTAGAATGCCCCTTGTTTGTGCCTTAGCTTTGGGCCCCTTTGGCTTGCATGCTGGTGTGAGTGCGTGTTCACCATTTTTGGACACTTTTTGGTCACTGTTTTGGGATGGACTGAGGTCTGCCCTTCATGGTTTAGCACCACCATTGCATGATCATGTTGCATTGTTTTGGTCCTCATGCTTACATTGTATCATACTTGCATGTTGGCATGGCATTTATTTAGTTGCATCTCATATACATTGTACCATACTTGGCACATTTAGAATGCACTAACTTAGTTTGCATGTTTAGGTTGCATTACATTTGGCATGTTTTGCATTTTAACCTCATGTTGTGCATTTGAGCCAAGTTTGTACATATGCATTGCATTACTTGGTTTGGGGTGTCAAACCGGGCATGGGGATTGAGGAGTGTTGTACTTCAAGTGACAAAACACGCCTTAACCCTCGGTCGCCAATCCCCTTGACTCCAACATGATAGGGTGTTGGTATTCATGTGTTTTGTTTGCATGCATTTTACATTGAATTGCAACCTCGGCCTCTTAGGCCATCATGCATCAAAAATGCACAATTGATGGCCCGAAGGTCGAGGGTCACGCTCCCTTGAGTCTCTTGCATGATTGGGAGTGTGACCAAGCTCACATTTGCTCAAAATTCCATGCCATGTACTGCTTTGCCCTCTGCTGCTGTCAACTGCAGGTCCCAGCAAGAATTTGTGGCCGATCGGCAGTGTTTAGTGCCAACCGGCAAAGAATATGTGGCCGATAGACTTGAAAGCAGCCGATGGAAATTTCCCATGGCCGGTGGTTATTTCCCTTAGCCGATGGTGCTCTACAGTGTGCAGAGAATATATTCCAAGACTTTGGCAATTTTCAGAGGAGCAGGGCAGCATTAACAGAGGCAGCAGTGGCATGGTACGGGTTTCCGGGCAAGATGGATCGAGCATGCATCATTCGCGTATCCCGAGGCAGGGCTGCGGCTATCTCTATTCTGCATTTAATCTATTAAATTAGAGGGTCTGTAATAATTAATTAACTAGGATAGGTAATTCATTATTCGGATTGTATCATTCTTTTGGTTCCTCCGAGCGAGGGTAAATTTGTAATAAGTGTGGGTGTGTGTGTGTATGTCTTCCAACCCTCACTTCTTTCTCCCTTTTATTTACCTGCTTTGATGGTTAGTAATAGGTCATGTTTAATTTAGCATACCTTATGCTATGCATGCGTGCATCATTCATCAGTATTACATGCACTGGGCTCGGCGCATCATGCTAACTGCATTAGTATTTCAAATCTAACTTGAATACATGCTACTTGTGCTTTTTCACATGTCATTCATAGACTAGCCGAGCCTACTCTAGTGACATTCCGTATGCGTTGCATTAGACATTTAAACATGGACTTGGATCATGCATTGATTGCTAACGAGTTCTTTGTTTTGGCACGGAGTACGATGTAAGTATTTATGCTTTAGCATCCTTGCATGCGTGTGAGTGTTGCCATGATAGCATGATTACCATGAGGCTAGCTGCTCATGTGATATAACTGCTTGAATGCCTGTGGGTGAAGGTTGGATTGTCTGAGTTAGAATAGCTCATTGAAATCCATGTTTTAGCCTACTTGCGAGTAGCAAATTCCAAAACATTTTTCCAAAACAAACGGATATGCAATGCTTATTCCCAAATTAGGCAATCTAGTCTATACTTTTGTACTGTGCGCATAACATAGTAATTCTAGGCTAATAATCTGGATAAGAACACATAACGTTTTCAAAAACGGATATCACAGTTAGTAGAGGCCGATCTTCGGATCGGGCGAGAGGGGGTGCTCATAGCTGACCTTCCCCAATCGTACCCAAGTTCCCGAGCCGAGGCAACTTTGGTGATGACGGACACGTGGCTTTTGGCACCGAGTCAGGGTTTCCTAAATTCCCCAAAATAAAATATTTAGGTGGCGACTCTGTATCTGGAAAAGCTGTCCATGTTTGGCACTTCTTTCAAAAATCTGTTTTCTCAAAACGATTTACCAGATTTGGACTCTTTGGTTCAGATTAAGAACCGTGACAATTTGAGTCCGAACTGTAGTAGACCCGCAAAACGAACAGAACGGGACCTCACCCTCCCGGGGCGTTCGGGGACGTCTACACATATCCATATGCCATTAAGACCAACCTTATTCCATTTTCCTTTAATTTCATTTCCAGTTCATATATGCTACTCAATTCATGAGTTAAATTCATTATCTTTCAACAATCAAAATGAGACTACAACTCAATGATTTCTCAATTATGCAAAACTCACATAAACACATCAAACTTGCCATTTTACGGATTTTTCATCCGAAGTAATCGGCACCCATTTATATATAAAATTTCGGGTCATTCACCCAGGACACTCCGGCCAGCTTGCTTTAAATAGAGTCCATCCCCTTTCTTCTCTCAAACAAATATACATATGCAATGTATATATAAACATAATCACATATGGAGTACATCACCTTTCTCCTCCCAATAAACATACATATACAATGTATTTATAACGTGGTCATATTCAATGACACCAACTATGGAATAGCATTAAATCACCTAATCCTTATGTAACTTCTACAACAATCATAGCTATCCTCCACGGATAGCTCAATGCAATTATTTCTAAAGTGATGTTCAATATCAAAATAAATAGTTTATTCAAAACTTCCATAGGTGAGATAATACATATCCAATATCACCATTTACAACCACAACCTTCCAATTCTACATTTTAAATGTTAATCCCGATTATTTATGCAAAATAATAATTTAATCAAAATTAGGGCAAAATCCCCTTTTTTCCAAATATCAGCCAAACACCAAAATCAACTATTTTGGCACAACATGATCTTATATTCAAGCCTCATACTCGTTTACCTCATATTCATCAAAACCCCTCTTTTTATTTCACACCAAAATCCTAGATTTGTCCAAACCACAACCAAATCTCATCATCTATACACAATAGCAAATAACTAAGCTAAAAACCATATTAGAGTGTAGAAAATCCCTACCTCAAGTTTAAAGAAGAAACGAGTTGAAACCCCAAAATCAACGATGCCTAAACTTGATCTGCACTGCACACAACGTAGCGCTCGCCTAGATAACCAACTTTGATGAAGGACTTGGATCTAAATCCCAATGGATTTGGAGAAATCAAAGATCTTGTGAGGTTTTGTAACGCCTTCAAAATAATACATATAAGCCCAACATTTATAGCACTCATAGACATAAGTGAATAAAGCATTATTCCATTCATCAGAGTATTTATTATAGAAGTATTATATGTTGACAACAAAAGTAAATGCCCTATGGGCTTACAACTTTCCAAGCCAACACTTGGTTATAAAAAGAGAGTGCTAACTCAAATACACGTTAATGTAATACCAAAATAATCAAAACAACTAAAGGAGTCTTCAACTCCCAAAACCTTCCAAGCTACATCCTTGGAGGTGGCATGTCACCTGAACCTGAAAATGATGTCCTATATAGGGTGAGCCAACGCCCAGTAGAGATATGCTAAACATAGTATGAGCAATAACTAAAACATTAGGATTTGCTCAATGGCTAACACTTATAAACCAACTTACAACACAATCTAGTTCCATGACAAATATGTACATGTATCATTCCACTTTCCTTTATTTAACCAATTCAATTCATAAGCATGGCTTAAAACCTAGCCAAACAATTAAATGAGACTACATCCCATATTAAAACACTTCCTTTATTCACAATTGAAATGAGACTACAACTCATGTCAAAACACTTCCAATACTTCAATTATCTACGTTATGCAAACGTAATTAGAATTTCGGGACTTTCACCCTGGACACTCCGGCCAACTTAGTTATCAATGGAGTCCATCCCCTATCTCCTCCCAAACAGTTTTGAGAGTCTATCCCCTATCTTCTCTCAAACCATAGAGTACATCCCCTATCTCCTTCCAAAAAATATATATACACAATGATCAATCAATACACATATTCGATGTATTATTCCAACCGTCATATTCAATGACATATTCCGCGTGATTAGTTTTAGTTTTCCCTAATCAACATACAGTGTCTACAACAATCAAGACTATCCTCCACCGATAGCCCAAAGCAGTTATCTCTAAACAGAAAATGAATTTATCAAACAGATAAAATATCAGCATTTTCATAGGTGAGTGATTAATCAATCCAACTACACCGTTCCATCTCATACTTCCCCAATTTCATTATTTCAAAACCAATTTCACATTTCCATAATTAATGTCATTAATTACACTAATGACCCAATTAAACCCAACAAAGGTATTTTTCCCTTTTTCTCAATATTGACCTAAAGGTCCAAATATCATCATTAAACATCAATAACCTCATTTTGAGACCCAAATTCACATGTATAGTTCAAAGGAACAAAAACCCCTCTTTACACCTTCCAAGACTTGAAACCCTAACACCCAAGATTTCCCAACTACAACATTAAATCAAAATGACTACAAGTTTATGTCAAATACCATAAATATGAGTGGTTATCCCTACCTCAAATTTCGGAGCTAAAAGGAGATGTTGAGAAACTCGAATGTGCTCCAAACCTAATGATTTTAGGATCCAAATGAAAATCAAGCCAAGCTCTACACTTTTTACAAAGGAACTAGGGTAGGAGACCACTAGAAATAGATGGATTTGTAGAGAGAAGGTGTATTATAGAGAGAGAAGCTCTCAAATTAGACTTTTGGAAAGTTAGAGAGAGAGTGAGAGATGAAAAAGTGATTTAAAATATCACAGTCGAGATCTGATATACGTATAATCCGCTTGAGCGTAAGACACAAAAACTAAACCCGTTCGAGCGCAGAGTGGGCCGCTCAAGCGCCAAGGCACAACAACAAAACACTACCCGCTCGAGCATAGAATACACTCCTCCAATACTTTTACAGACTTTGGACACCCGCTCGAGCGCAACATACCCGCTCGAGCTCAAACCTGCTCGAGCGTAAGGATCTCCGCTCAAGCGTGAAAAATACCTCTGCAGTAATTTTGCAGACGCACAAATTGCTGAAGGATGTAAACTCCACTCGAGCACAACAAGACCCGCTCTAGCGGATCACCAAAAATCTAGGCAGCAAGATTAGAGGCCAAAACTCAACCCACCTATTCGAAACACGCCCAACACAATCCAAACTCGAATACAAAGAGTTAAAGGATGGAAACAAGATATAAACAACAACCAACACCACAAAACTAAGTCTGGAATACAATAAACAATGGAGGGAAAACTGGGACCGCTATAGGTTTTTTGGTAGGAAATGTAGAGAGAAGGGAGAGGAAATGCTTTTAGAGAGAGAGAGATATATATCAAAAGTGACATTCAATCAGCCTAAAGAGAGAAGAAAAGGAAAAATTCCGGATCTATCTAACTTCCTGCACCTCCAGCCGCACCTGCCTTTTTAGTAGTGTGCTTCAGCCCCCTGCCCTGTTTTCCGCACATGCGGCCTCATTTCCCACACGTGCGGCCCTCTCTTGGACACTAGACCGACCGATCAACAAGCAGCTCGACCCCCGCCAAGGCACTGCCCTTGGACCCGCCAAGGGGCACTGCCCCCTAGACTCCCACGAAGGGGGTGCTGCCCCCTCGACCCCCGATCGGCCCAGTCGAAGTGGCAAAACATAAAAGAATGATCGAAACCTGGATCGCTACATGATGTCGGTAACGGCTGCAACTAGTTTTTTTTTTTTTTTTGGGCAAGTTATAAGATACGTATATGGCACCCCTTAAAATAAATTAGTGGGTATTTCCATTCGATAAGTGTGCTATTAAATTTGCAAAATATAAATTTTGATTTTGATTTTAAAATGTATATGCTGTGCATTGTTGTAGCAGTAAAAGATGTTTTTTTCTCAAATCTAATGTTATGAGTTCAAGCCCTATTTACTTTATCAAATAGTTTTTATTTTTTTGTTTTAAATAACTATTACAGGGGTATTTTGGAAAAATTCGGAATATGAAACATATTTGTGTCTACACCACGAGAAGCTTTTACATATTAATAGTAATAAAAATAGTAGTGAGTGTGTGCTCACTTGATGAAAGTACTGTTAAATTTGTAAAATATATATGTTGCGGGCTGATGAAATGGTAAATATGTTGTTTTCGTTACCTAAGGCCATGAGTTAATGCCTCATTCACTTCATCATATAATTTTTTGTTTGAAAAAACTATTATAGGGCTATTTTAAGAAAATAAAAAATATAAAAGAAATTTGTGTCAACACCATTAGAAGCCTCACATATATAGTAGTATAGATAGATAGAAGATAGATATAGATAATTGCACATTTCTCAACTTTCTACTTAATTAAATAAATAAATTTCCTCTTAAAATTGTATTTGGAGTATGAATTGGGTAGAAAATTTGTCTCATGTGTCATAGTTTTATATATATCAAACACTAACTCAACTGCACCTCCGTAAAAATTAGGAAAAATATCACATCAATGATATTTTTTTTAAAATAATTATCAATCAGTAGTGAACTTTATGAATATTAATAATTAAAATCATAAACATTTTTATAAATTGGCAATTAATTATTTTTCCAAATTATTTCTGATTTTTAATTTCTCCTAAAAATTAAACTCTGTTTGGTTTTAAATTTTTAAATACAATTGTTGAGTTTTTATTTTTTTAATTTTTTTTGATTTTATGATTTTTTTAATATTTAATCAAATATTTAATTTTAGATGTGTGTGAACTTAAAAATTAAAAAAAAAAAAAAATTGTTATAAAAATTCACTATATACAAAAAATTTAGTCTATTTTATATGTTTTTGTATTTATGATTTTTTTTTTTTAGAATAATCAACAAATATTTATTTTTTTATAGATGAAACTAGGTTATGTATGTAAAAGGTAAAATAAGAATATTACTAAAACAAACAGTACACAAAAAATAAAAAATAAAAACTAAAGAATTGTATTTGAAAACTCAAAACCAAACAAAGTGAATTATTTTAGGTTATTTTTGCTAATTTACAATTTTTACACATGTTTTGGCCCATTTGGCGTCTAAAATACATGTGTCTATTTCAATTTGATAGTTATTGATCTAGATAATAAGGATTACTATTTTTGTCTTGTTATTTTAAGGGACATCTGTAGACACCCCATTTTTGACCGTCCTCAAGACTTGGACGTCACCGTTTGAACACTCGTTGATCATCCATGTTTGTGTTCGTTTGGAGTTCCCGGAGGTCTCGGCTACGCGCCTTGCCTCAGGATCTCCGAACTTGACCGTTTTGTGTCTGGTTTTGCACCAAACACTTGTGTTTTGCCTTGGAGGGGCAGGGAATGCCTTGTGAGGTATCCCCACACACCACCGACAGTGGCTAGAGGTCACCGGCTGGTTTTTGCTGCCATCGGCACTTTTTGTTGCCGGTCGGCACTATTTGTTGCCGGTCGGCACTCACTTTTGCCAAAATGGCATCTTTGGCCGGCCGACTACTGTGCATCTGCTTTTGCAGATATTTTATCATAGCTGTCTTGCTTTTGGCTCCCCTCCATACACGTGTATGGAGGGATCTCTCTCTTTAGAAGCTTGTCTTGTAAGCTTTACAAGACAAAAGGCTCTATAAGAGAGAGTCTTGTCTCTTGGCCTTAAGGGTTTGATACTTGAGAAATTTTAGAGAGTTTAGACAGCCATTTTTAGGGTTTTGAGTTCCAGGGTTAGAATCCATACACTTTCTATCTCTATATCTCCCTCTTGTGTGTGTTTAAGTGTGCTTTTGTCTTACTATTGTACACAAACACATAGTGTTTCACCTTCACTTAGCTACTGAGGTTCTAAGAGGTTGGTTTTGAAGTTTGGGAGCTGTTTTCAACCTAGAAGGAGCTGTTGGAGCACCATTGTTGAAGGGGTCTTCAAGGGTAACAATTTTGCCTCTTTATTCCCCAATCTTGCATTGTATTTCTACCTGTCTTAAAATCGTTTTTGGGCTTGGTGTATAATACAAAAAATTTCTATTTTTTAGCCATCTTGATTGTTTATTAAGAGTGTTTTGTGGTTTGGAGGTGTTTGACCCCTCTTAGGCCTTGAAAGGCCCCATTTTGTGCTATTTTGTGCAAGTTTCGAGACTTTGATGTTTGGGCCTCTTCACCACTGAAATCTTGAGGGATTTCAGTGGCGGAGATGGTGCCTTGAAGTCTCCAAAAGGGGAGGGCCACCCCCTCTCCTTGTTGTCCTTGAAACGGACCCTTTTTGGCCTCTTGAGAGAGCATCATGTTAGAGTGTGTATTGATCATATCTTGGCTATTTTCCATGCTTATTATGCCATGATATAACCTTGTTGTGTGTTGTTTTTGGTATACCATGCATGCTTAGCATACCTACCACGTAATGCCATGTTATTGCCTTAATATGCCTTAGGTTGTTAGCCTTTGTTCTAGCATGTTTTAGGCTTAGCCTTGTGAAGGTTTTGTGCTCATTTTGCCATGTTTAAGGTCTGTCTTAGGTTGTTTGGGTAGGATTTGGCATGCTTAGTATAGCTTCTTTGCATTCCGGCTTGTTGGCCCTAAGTGTATGAACGTATAGCATGACATTCTTGCATTGATTTAGTGGTTTGGAACTATCCACCATGTCATTTCAGTCCCCTTTGCATGCCTATATGTTTGGCTTGGATGTCTCCTTAATGCTTTGAAAGCTTGTGTAGCATGTTCCATGTTTTGGCCATTGTACATGCCCTTGAATTTGAGCCACTTAGATGCCATCTAGGGGGTCCCCTTTGCATGGTCTAGGTCTGCCTTGAACCTATTTTAAGTCCTCTTAGCCTTGTGAGGCTTGGTTGGCTTGGTCATGGTTCAAGCCCCTTTGACTTGCTTCAAGCACTTGGGCTATTTTGTTGCATGTTTAGCTTGGCTTGTTACTTGGTTTGGCACCATGTTTTAACATGATTTTCAGAGCTTATGTTGCATGCTAATTGTCCATGATATCCCTTTTCAAGTGTGCTTGAGAATTGCCTTTTCATGCTTAAGTGTTGGCTCCTTTAACATGTGCATGTGCGTATGTGTTTAGTCCTTTATTTTGGCCTATTTAGAGTTGCCTAAATCATGTATAAGTCCCCCTTTTCATTAGTTTGCATTGCCTCATGTTTGCTTGTATGCTTACATAAGTGTCTTGCCATGCCATGTTGCATCCTTAGCTTGCATGCCTAGGTTGCATTGCATCTTGCATGCATGCCTTGTTCCTTGACTTGGTGATAGGAATTAGGCCTTGGTTCATTTGTTTGGTTTGCATTTCATTTGACATGAAAGTTGCACACTCGATTCTTTGGGCCATCATGCATGGAAATGCGTGATTGGTGGTCCGAGAATCGAGACACATGCCCCTTTGAGTCACAAACATGATAGGGGACATGATTGGCGCATACATTGTTTGAATTGTATTGCCATGCAAGTTCTGTCCTCTGTTGCTGTGAGTTGCAGGTTCTGCAGGCATTCTTTGCCGACCGGCAGTAAATCACCAGCCGATGGATTCATCTTGTGCCGATGACCACAATTCACTGCCGGTGGTAATTTTATTCAGCCGGTGGTGATTCCCAGTATCCAGAGAGGCATCCTTAAGACTTTGGTAGTCTTCAGAGGGGCAGAGCAGGGAAAACAGAGGCAGACTATGCATGGCGGTGCACTTTCGAGCAAGACTCGAGCACGCGCTGCATCTGGCTCCCCTCCCGAGGCAGTTTACTGCTTTTCCTAGCTTAATTAGTTTGTTAGCTGATTAGGAAATTTGTAATATTTAATTAGCTTGCGTAGTTAATTAATTTGTATTATTTATTTGATCCCTCCGCGCGAGGGCAAATCTGTAATAAGTGTGTGTGAGTGGTGTGTATGTCTTCCAATCCCAACTTCTTTCTTCTCTTTTATTTACCTGCTTATGATGGTAGACTAGGGCATATTTAAAAATTAGCATACCTTATGCAATGCATGCGTGCATTCATACATTTGCTTTGCATGCACCGGGCTCGGCGCATCATTCTAACTACATCTGTATTTCAAATTCCGAATTGAATACATGTTAGTTGTGCATTTTCACATGTCATTCATAGACTAGCCGAGCCTACTCTAGTGACATTTTGTATGCGATGCATTAGGCACTTAACATGGACTTGGATCATGCATTGATTGCTAACATGTTCCTATTTTTGGCACGGAGTACGATGTAAGTATTTATGCTTTAGCATAATGCATGCGTGTGAGTGTTTCCATGACAGTATGTTTGCCATGCGGCTAGATGCTTACGTGATATTACTGTTTGAATGCCAGTGGGTGAAGGTTGGATTGTTTGAGTTGGAAAAACTCGTTGAAATCCGTGTTTTAGCCTACTTGCGAGTAGCAAATTCCAAAGCGCTTTTCAAAACAAACGGATATGCAATGCTTGTTTCCAAATTAGGCAATCTAGTCTATACTTGTTTGCTGTGCGCATAACATAGTAATTCTAGGCTAATAAATGGAATAAGAACACATAACGTTTTCAAAATCGGATATCACGGTTAGTAGAGGCCGATCTTCGGATCGGGCGAGAGGGGGTGCTCATAGCTGACCTTCCCCAATCGTACCCTAGCTCTCGAGCCGAGATAACTTCGGTGATGATGGACATGTGGCCTTCGGCACCGAGTCAGGGTTTCCTAAATTCCCCCATAAAAAATATTTAGGTGGCGACTCTGTATCTGGCAAAGCAGTCCATGTTTGGCACTTCTTTTCAAAAAATCTGTTTCTCAAAACGATTTTCCAGATTTGGACTCTTTGGTTCAAGATTAAGAACCGTGACACAAATCGAGTCCGAACTGTAGCGGGGTCCCTCGCGGGCGCGTGTCACAACATCCTATAGCGATCCCGGGTTTTCCCCTTTTTGTACAGTATTCCGGACTTAGGTTCCGTGGTGTTGGTTGTCGTATATATCTTGTTTCCATCCTTCAATTCTTTGTATATGAGTTTTAGGATGTATTGGGCAGGTTGTTACAGGTTGGTAGAGAGTTCAAACCAATGGTTGCTGCCCAGAATTTTGGTTCTTCGCTCGAGCGAGCTCTTTGTTTTTGTTCCTTCGCTCGAGCCAGGGTTCCTTCGCTCGAGCGAGAGTTGGGTGATGTGTCTGGTGGCTTGATCGAGAAGTCTTGCGCTCGAGCTTGCATCTGCGTCTGGTTCTGGACCTGAGAGTTGAATTTCTTGGCTCGAGCGAGCTTTCCTTCGCTTGAGCGAGCGAGCTGTATGTTTTGGTTTTCTTCGCTCGAGCGAGCATTCTTACGCTCGAGCGTGGGTCTGGGTTACAGACCTGAAGCTTCGACTTGTTGGCTCGAGCGAGGCTTTCTACGCTCAAGCGAGGGTCCTTTTTGTCTGGTCGCTCGAGCGACCACTCCTTCGCTCGAGTGAGCCTTATATATTTCAGTCCATAACAGTAGCTTCTTCCTCACTTTTTCTCCACCTCTTTTGGTTCAAACCCTAGATCCGGCTCCCTCTCTCTCTACAGATACCTTCTCTCTAGGGTTTCATCTACTTTTAGAGTGTTTCTACCCTAATCTCTTTGTAAGAAAGATAGAGGGTCGCGAGGGCTTCACTTTAATCTGAAAAGTTGTGGATTTGGAGCACTTTGAGTTTTCTTCATCTTCTCCATTTGGTCTCTTCATTTCGAGGTAGGGTAATCTATGAGTCTTGACATAAATTTTAGTCATTTTGATTAGTTGGTGTTGTTTGGTAATTTTAGAAAAGTTAAGGTTTGATTTGTAATTTATAAAAGAGGGTTCTTCATGTTTGAGCCAAACATGTGTTAAAGACTTGAAATTAGGAGTTGTTTATGAATTATGAGATAAATATGAGCCTTGGAGGCAATCTTGTGAATAAGGGAAAAATGCCCTAATTACGTTGAATAATTAATTTGAATAATTAATTTGGGGAAATGTGAAATGGAATTGAGGATAATGAAATTGGGAAATTGCGGGAGAAAATGGTGTAGTTGGATAAATTAATCACACATCTATAAAAATGTTGATATTTTATCTATTGATAAATTTATTATCTATTTAGAGATAACTGCTTTGGGCAATCGGTGTAGGATAGTCTTGATTGTTGTAGACACTGTATGTTGATTAGGGAAAACTGAAACTAATCAAACGTGTTATGTCATTGAATATGACGGTTGGAATAATACAGCAAATATGTGTATATATTGATCATTGTATATGATAACTGTTTAAATACATTGTACATGTATATTGTTTGGAAGGGATAGGGGATGTACTCCATGGTTTGAGGGGAGATAAGGGATGGACTCTCAAACCTGTTTGGGAGGAGATATGGGATGGACTCCATTAATACAGTAAATATGTGTATTAAATCGAAGTATTAATACAACAAGTGTGTGTATTAGTTGAAGTGTGGAAGTGTTTTAATATGAGTTGTAGACTCACTTGAATTGTGGATAAAGAAAGTGTTTTAATATGGGATGTAGTCTCATTTAATTGTTTGGCCAGGTTCTGAGCCATGTTTATGAATTTATTTGGATAAGTAAAGGAAAGTGGAATGAAACATGGACATAATTGTCATGGAACTGTATTGTGATATAGGTTGGTTTATAAGTGCTAGCCATCTATCAAATGCTAATGTTTTAGTTATTTCTCATACTTGGTTTAGTATATCTCTGCTGGGTATTGACTCACCCTATATGGGGCATCATTTTCAGGTTTAGGTGACATACCACCTTCAAGGACATAGCTTGGAAGGTTTTGGGAATTGAAGACTCTTTTGGTTGTTTTGTTATTTTGATATTACATGTAAATTCAAGCCGAGGGCTTAATGTGTAAGAGTTAGTACTCTCTTTTTGTAACCAAGTGTTGGCTTGGAAAGTTATAAGCCCATAGGGCATTTACTTTTGTTGTCAACATGTAATACTTCTGTAATGAATACTTTGATAAATAAAAATATGCTTTATTCTCTTATGTCTATGTATGTCAAGAATGTGGGTTTATATGTATTAATTTTGAGGGCGTTACACATCCCGAGGGGTTAATTGATAAATAATGTGGAGAACTTAATTTTATTTTATTTTTTCATTGTTTATATAAGACTTGTTTGGCCTAGGATAAAAAAAAAATCATTTTTTGAATAAATCAAAAAACAAAACTTGTTTTTCTTGAGTTAAAAAAATTATTACAAAAAGTCAACTTTCTCATCACTAACAAAAATATATATATATATTTGTTTTGGCAATTAACAAACACATCAAGTCTTTTGAAATTCTAAAAAAAGAAAAAGCTAAGCTAAAAATATAATTGACAAAATTTCACCATAATTGCAGTTGGTTGATTGTTATTTGTGTTTTTGTATGTAGATATATTACCCATTTTTGTCACCATTTCGTATCACCTATATATGACAATATTAATTAGGGAAAATTATAGATTTGCTTAAAGTATAAATTGCTCCCTATAATTTGAAGAAATTACAAATATCCCCTTGTTATAATTTTTTATTTTACAGAATTAACTAAAAAAATGAAATTCATAATTGCTCTCCTATACAATAATAAAATTACCTAAATTATTAATTGAAACATATTTCTAATATCATTAAAAACTGTTAATTGACTTAATGATTTATTAATAAAAAAGACAATTTGTTATGAAATTAGAAATTTCAGAGGATGGAATATAATTTCCCGAATCATAGGGGGCGATTTGTATTTTAATTAAACCTCAGAGAGTATTTATAATTTACCCTATTATTTACTATCATTAATGCTTTAATCATAATAGTTCATATAATTTAGGAAAAATGCTATCATACTACAAATTTTCATAACATTAATCAGGAAATACCTAATCTCGCCACAAATTAATATAATAAAATTTTTATAATTTTGTAATTGATATTGTAAAAATTTGTGGTTTGGTTTTAATATTTTTTATTATATAAATTTGTGACGAAATTAAACATGTTATGATTGATATTACGAAATTTCATAACAAAATTATATATTTTGTAATAAGGGTACACACCATAGGAAAACCCATAGTTTAGTCATACAAATAGTGTGTTTGGTATGTGTTTTAAGATAAATTTAAAAAAATAAAATAAATTGGAGAGAGTTTAGAATTTTTTTTTGGTTTGTTTGATTGTATATTTTGAAAATAATTTTGAAATTTGAGAATTTAGAATGATTTGATGTTCAAAAAATGTAGTAGTATTATTTTGGTGTTCAAAAAAAAAATGTTGTAGCATTTCTTTTTGGATGATGCGTCAGAATTCGACATTTATTTATTTATTCAGTCGTAGGAGAGGATACTTTAAGCGAGGCAAGGGAATCTTTCTTAAAGTGCATCTCTAATGACAATTAGTGAAATTAATAAGTTAAAAATTACTTTTAATTTTTCACGATCCATTTTTTTAAATACATTTAAATAATAGTCAGTGTGTTTAGTTTTAATTTTTTGAATTCAGTTTTTGTTAAATTAATTTTTTAATTTTTTGTATTTTTTGTTTTGGAATGAATGTTTTTAAAATTTTAAGCAACTTTTTTACTTTTTTAGATGCATCTTACTTAAATGTATTTAAATAGTAAAATATTTATGAAAAAATATTTTAAAAAATTAGTGTATTTTTGGTATTTAGTGAAGTTTTTTTTAAAAACAATTCACAAATATTATACTTTTTAAGTGTATTTATGTTAGGTATGTCTAAAAATTTTTAAAAAAAAAATCTTAAAATGTATACATAAAAAAAATTCAGTGAAAAAAAAATATACGAAAATGATTTTTTTTTTCTTCCAAAAAGTGAATTCTAAAAACTGGAACCAATTACTTTAGCTTCTTTTTAATTTTTTTTTTAATGATATATGATATATTGCATCATTCCCACAAACAGGACAAAAATGAGCATATAAGAAATCAACAAAATTAGTATTGAAAAAAGAATAAAGCTTGAGATCCCCAGTGGGGGTGCTGGGGGTCCTTTGTGATTGGCTGAAAAAACTGTTTTTTTTTTTGTTTCTTTGTTTTCGGCCATTGGCAGCCCCCATGTGGCACTGGGGGTGCCCAAATGCTGGGGGTCTCCAGCATTTCCGTTGAAAAAAAGTATGAAATTAGTGAATAGTGCCTTGGTGTATCAAATAAAATAACCAAGGAGGCGAAGCTCTACCTTTTTTGGTTGATATCCCTGTCCATTAAGTGTAAATAAGGAGATCATGAGTTGTTAATCCCAATGATTGGTGTGAAATTTAGGATTTCGGGGTGTTTTTTTTTTTTTTTAAATTTCAGGTTCAACTCCTATTAGGAGTAATTCGCTTTTTGGGGCCAAACCAGCAAGCTTTCCCAGATCTACGTAGAGAGAGTTTTTTTTTGTGAATTTCTAGATTAATCGAAGTGCGTATAAGCTGATCTGGATACTCGGTTATCAAATATAGAAACCAAGAGTTGCCCTTTTCATTAGGAATTAATGTCATAAGAAAGTTTTATCTTTAATGCATGCGAAACTTGTTAGGCAATTTTCACTGTATTTAAAAAATAAAATTTGAAGATAAAATTATGTTTGAGTACTAAACACTGAAATAGAGTAAATAATCAATTAAATTAAACTAAAATAATATATTCTATTTTATTACTTAAAAAAATAAATTTTGGAAAAAAAAAAGTAGAAATGTGGATTTAATAAAAAATAATAAAATAGGAAAAATAATTACAAAAATAAATTTTCTAAAAGGATCAAGTCTAGTGTTCAACACTATTTTCTTAAAGACAGATTTGTCCTCCCCACATTACTTTCGGAATTTGGACGACTATGTCTCAAGATAAAATGATTCACGACAAACAGTAGCAACACTACAAATTGATTGTCCAACGAACACACTCTGTGTTTATTCTCTCTCTCAAAGAAAACAAATGCAGAAATATGCAGGAAGAAAAAATAGAAGAAAAAGGCACGAAAATTGAATGCTTGGAACAAATGGAGGACCGCCTATTTATAGCAGAAATGGTGACTGTTTGGGTAAAAAGAAAAATTCATGAACTTGTTTGGGTTAGAGAGAAAAGCCAATAAGGGGTGTGATTGTTCGGATCAAATTGTTAATGTTAAAAAACGTTGAGGTCAATTCATAAATAATTTTGAATAGAAATTTAAATTCCTAACATTAAGAATTTAATTTTCAAAAAATAAAAAATAAAATTCAAAACCTTCTGGCCCAAAAAGTTAAATATTGGGTTGCCCAAGTCCAATTAGAGCAGGTGGCGGTAGTTCGCATGTGTGTTTGTTTTTGAGTTCAATAGATCTAGTCCATAACCTCCCACTGCACAAAACTTAGGTATCCTTTGGGGTCCGCCACAAGATCCGAGCTCAAGGTTTATAAACACATAAAATACTTGCCTAGCCAAGCAATGTGGACAAGTTTTTTCTCATACTTTATGGGAAACCCACCAAGTCACCATTTTCATGGAGCACATTTTGGTATCGATTTTCTATTCACCCGATAATGATTTTGAACAATCAAATATAAGACGTGAATCGCAATGCAGTGAAAAACGCATTGCCACATGGACTCACCAAATTTAGCGCATGGGCCTCACCTCAAATATAGTCCAAAGTTAGGGGAAAAAAAGTATGTTTTTACCAAAACCATTTCTAAAAAAACCAAGGATAATTTTGTCTTTTTGGTATGTTTGATCAACGGAATTAATAATGAGGGAATTAATAATCCATGAGATTAGCATAGGATTTGTTATCTAACTGGATTAGTGAGATACATAATTTCCTCTTGTCCACACTTGTTTTGTAACAAATATAAAAATATATAATCTCAATTACATGTATGTTTTGCATTATTAGTTGTAAGATTAAAAAATTTATCAATTTTGTTGGATAAAATGACCATTGCAATCTAATCTGAATAATAAAATTTGCAACCAAACAATGAAATGTGAGTTTCTTGAATTAATAATTTCAATCCTATACTATAATCCGCCCAATCAAGCGAGCCCTTAAAATATTGATATGGAAAATACACTAGTAGTCTTTATAATTTCGTTTTTATATAATTTTTAGTCGTTGTAATTATAATTGATTCAATTTTTACCTAATTATTTTATTTTGTCTCAATTTGGTCTAATTAATTACAATTGTTATCATTATTATTATTTTTATAAAAAGTGCGCACATGAGCGACATATGTCATACTTATTGGAACAAAATTATAAACTTAATCAATGCAATGAGTTAATCTCAACCAACTTAATGGTGATTTCCTATCAAAAACCCTGATAGTATTATCAGTTAGATTAAATTAATGCAAAATTTAAAATCAAAAATAAAAATAAAACTAATTGAAAATGTAAGAATCAAAATCGCATAATAATAAAATAAAATAAAACATAAGGACTATTAATTTAATTTTCCTCGGGACAAAATGAAAGAACTACCGCCTACCTAACTGGTCACCTCTGCCGCCAACACACCTTTCCTGGGGAGAGACTGGGGAGGGCAAAGAAGGCCACCACCACTAATACCACAAGGACAACAATCTCCATAACAATCAACTGCTCTGCCTCACCAACATTGCTGCCGCAGCGGCACCACCTCTATTACCCTATTATCACCACCAGCACCAATTCTAAATTAATTCAATGACTAGCACATTAATTTCAAGGATACAACTAAATATATGAAAATATTTTTTACAAAATATATATGTGTGTGTGTGTGTGTGTTTTTGCATAGAAACACTACAAGAAATCAATTTTTTGGGGACAAATTTATTCCGTCCCTAAAAGTTTAATATTTGTTGGGAAAAACTTTAGCCAACCAATTTTCTCCGTCGCGAAGTTTGTCCCAAATGCCCCATCCAGAAAAGTCAAAAAATGACTTTTAGAGACAAAATTTTGCATTTATCACTATAAATAGCCTTTTAAAGACAAAAATATATGGTTGCAAAAAGTTTTGATTTTTAGACAACTAAAATTTGTCTCCAAAAGTCTAATTGTAGTCCAGCTGGAGGGATATTTATGGAGAAAAAAATTAGTTTTTGAGACAACAAAAATTGGTCTCTAAAAGTTTAGTTTTTGGGACAAATGAAAGTAGTCTCTAAAAGTTTTAGTTTTTGGAACAAATGAAAGTCGTGTGTAAATGTTATAATTTTTTTGAGACAACTAAAATTGGTCTCTAAAAGTTTGATAATTTTTTTTTTTTTTTTGGTAACAATACTCTAAAAATACTAGTATGAACATCAACTTATATTCCTTTCTTGATTTCTTAACAACCAAACAGAAAATATCAAACATGTCACTAGACAATCTGTTCATCACCAAATTAAAATTCAACTACACGAAAGAAAAAAAAAATGCTTATCACATTCAAAGAGGCTTAATCAAAAGATATTTCAATAACAAACAACTACCATGCTCTGATTCATTAGTATGTAATATCTTGATTGTATATTATAAACTGAAAGAGATTTCAAAAGTATCATTTCCAATTTATAAGGTTAGTGCCATAAGCATTGTTTGGAGCATTCAACTATTCAATGAACAGATTATAATTGAAGTTATATCTACCTACATAGCAAAACAACTCAACTCATCGCATCTTCTTCTCAATGGCTTCGTTGAAATGGCATTCAAAATCTAGCAGAGAGCTCCCAAACTTCAAATCGACACAAACTTGCAGGACCTGCATAGAATAGGCCAAACTCTCAAATAGATTACCAATTAAAAATTATCCAATGATAGATTAATTTAATAGATTGCAATTTAATGTGCCAATTGTAGTATCTGCAGCAATCACACATAAATCTTAGTACTCAAAGCCGCCCAAAATTCACTACCAATATTCAAGAGTTAACAAACATTAAACTAAATGAACTTGCTACAAAAATTTGAAAATAATTACTCCAAGATAGACACAGTTTACATTGATGTTTTGAAAACAAGATGAAGAATAGTTGCCTTGCATGGTTCATAGTTGAGCTCAACATTGTTTAACTAACATGGACAATACCCCTGAACCAAATTAAGTTGCAAAACACTGTCACACTATCCCCAAGTCTTACTCATATGCTATTAAAGGCGATCTCCAACCCATAAATACCAAATTAGTAAAAATATTCATTCAGAAACAGGAAATGGCATAAATTGTTCAGGAAGAATTTATAGAACAAACAACACATGCCCGAGAAGGAATTTGTCAAACCCAAGTTGCAAGGAAAATTTTCTCAAGTACCTCCAAAACAGGATTTGGTTTAAATTCGGGCAGCAGTACTTCCTCTTTGCTTGCCGGGGCAAGGTGTGTGTTTCACCTGATACATTAATTTTCTGATTAAATTTCTAGACACAAATTTTGGATATGTAATTTTATGCCTTCATTCCACTTATTGGAAATTTATTCAAAAAGAAGGAAGATTATTGAATGTACCCTTATTGAAACAACAAAATAAAATAAGTAACATAGAGATGAACCAATCGCATCTAAATTGAAACACCATATTATATTTTTCTAAAACCTTTAAATAACATCTCGGAAAAAGTGTAGGAGATGCTAACAGCAAGTTTGGAGATATGGTTTGTGGGGGCTGAATAATTTCTGGAATAACGAGACCAGGACAGAACAGCCCCGAACGTGACTTCTATTCGACATTTGCCCTGTCCAGTTGAGTGGCCGAGTAGAAGAGCCGGCGTTCCTACTAATAAATGCCGTATAGGAACGCATCATAGGGGCTAGTAGTGGGCCAGGCTCCCAGACCCAAAGAGAATGCTATAAATAGGAGATCTGCAATCTTGGAAAGGTATGTGATAATTGTGGTATTTAACTTAGAATATAAGTAACCTAGAGCTGGGAACTGACTTGTCCGTCGGAGTCCTAATTCCGGCATCCCCGACCGGAGTGTCTATTTCTTTTCAGGTGACTATCCGAGGATCCCTAGCGTCTCCCAGGATCAGAAGAGTATTTCCAAAACCACTTCTCCACAATTTGCGCTGTCTGTGGGAATACTCAAACATATCCATGGCGGGCGTAACGGAGGACCTTCTGATAGTCATTGACGAAACCATGCAGAGAGACAACCTCACTCCAACAAACATGCTTGGACCGAAAACCATCCTTGAAAGACGCGCCCTGAACTTCGCCTCACCTTCGACTCAAGAGCATGAAGCAATGCAAGCGATCATGGAACAGGCAAAGCAAAACAAACAAAGGTTGGAGAATATGAGCGCAGAGAACGAACGTCTTCGCCAGGATTTGGCCTCGGAGGTAGCGAAGTCCAAACAAGCCGCCAACCAAGGCCCGGAGCTCAAGAGGAATGGACGAGCTAAAACTTCCAGCTATTATGAAGAAAGGCCCTGTATAAGGCCTAAGCGAAGAAAAAACAGCTCGAACAAAGATCAACATAATCCTTATGTCCGACGGATTGCAAAGGTAGTGCTACCCAAGATATTCAAAGCAACGGCGGTCCCAAACAAAGCAATAGCCTTGAGACAGGATTCACCTCCTCCCGGCGTAATCCACATGATATACAGCCTGCCGATGTCATCAGCGGTGCACGCGATCCAGTCAGATTCTGAGCCTCAGAACCGACTCACCCTGGCTAAACGGCCCCACGAAGCCAAGGGCATTACTTTTGATGATTTAAATTTGGCCGGAGTAACACTGCCCCACATTGATCCCTTGATAATCGAGTTACGCGTAAACCGGTTCGCAGTTGAGCGCGTACTCATTGATCCGGGGAGCACTTTGGAGATTGTGTACTATAAGACTTTTACCAAACTCAGCTTCTCTGAATCCAATCTCTCTCCGGCCCCTTATCCACTATTCGGCTTCAATGCCAATACAGAGTATCCGCTGGGGAAAATCAGGCTACCCATTCGAGCAGGCTCCTGAACAGTGGATGTAGAATTCTTGGTCGTCAAGCTGCCATCGCCGTATAATCTCATCATGGGACGATCCTGGTTGCATACAATGCAAGCCGTGCCAAGCACCTACCATCAGCTGCTACGCTTCCCGACGGAGCGCGGTATTGAGCAAATCCTCGGCTCCCAAAAATCGGCACAAGCATGTTATCTCCTTGCTGCCAAAATGCCAAAGGAACTACAGGTGAATTCCATTGAGGTCCCAGATTAGGAGAGGCTCGACGATGTTGGATGGCTCCCAAATGAAAAGGCCACAGAAGGTTTGGACCGAGTTGAAATTGATGGAAGCCCAGACAAGTTCTTTATGATCGGCTCCTCCCTGAATCAGGCTGACAGGCAGCAGTTGGTCTCTTTCCTGCTCAATAACCTGGATATCTTTGCCTAGACTTCGTATAAGATGCCAGGTATCGATCCGTCAGTTTCTCAGCACTAGTTGAATGTCGATCCAAAAATGCAAGCCGATTATTCAGAAAAGTCAGCAGTCTAGCGCAGAACACACTGCCGCCGTTGTTGAGGAGGTTGACAGGTTGCTTGCCATCGGGGCAATTAGAGAAGTGACCTACCCTACGTGGCTCTCTAATACAGTGGTGGTGAAGAAGAAAAACGGGACTTGGCGAGTGTGTGTCGATTTTACCGACCTAAACAAAGCCTGCCCTAAAGATTGTTTTCCCTTACCCAGAATCGACCAACTTGTCGATGTGACGGCTCGCCATCAACGTATGAGCTTCATCGATGCTTACCGAGGCTACCATCAGATTGCCATGCATCTAGATGACCAAGAAAAAACTGCATTCCTCACCCCAAGAGGAACCTACTGCTACAAGGTCATGCCTTTTGGGCTGAAGAAAGCAGGGGCAACCTACCAAAGACTGGTCACCACCATGTTCAAGGAGCAACTCGGCCGCACTATGGAAGTGTACATTGATGACATGGTGGTCAAGTCCAAGGAAGAACAGAATCATATAGCCGATCTAAAGAATACATTCGGCATTTTACGAAAATACAAAATGAAGCTGAATGCTTCCAAACGTGCGTTCGGAATCGGCTCCGGCAAGTTCTTGGGCTACATTGTCAACCACCGAGGAATCGAGGCAAAACCCGAGGCAAACTACAGCAATCTTGGAACTCGGTTCCCCCCATTCGGTAAAAGAGGTTCAAAAGTTGATGTGGATGGCCGCCGCACTCAATAGGTTCATCAGTCGGTCCACAGATCGCTGCCGGCAATTCTTCCATACACTATGTTAGGGCAAGGATTTTGAATGCTCCGCCGAATACGAATCCGCTTTCAACAGACTCAAGACCTACCTTCGCTCAGTACCACTCTTGTCAACACCTGCTGCTGGTGACCCGCTCATTTTGTATTTGCCAGTCTCCGACAGGGGCGTCAGCGCCGTACTGATAAAGGAAGAGCTGGGGGAGGAGGGGCCAGTGTATTACGTGAGCAAGGCTATGGTTGACGCCGAAACACTCTACCTTCCACTGCAAAAACTCATCCTTGCCCTAGTCATGGCGGTAAGAAAACTGATGCATTACTTCTAGGGCTATAGCATTGGGGTGCTAACAGACTATCCCCTCCGATCAGTACTACAAAGTGCGGAAGCGTCAGGACGTGTTTCAAAGTGGGCTCTTGAACTCGACCAATACGACATCCAATTTCTACCGAGAACTTCATCAAGGGACATGTTCTTGCCGACTTTGTTGTCGAATTCACTGGGGGTCTTGCCGACTTCAAGTTCGTCGAGGAGAGTCGATCGGAGCCGAATTGGAGGATTTATGTCAGGGACATTTGGCAGTTGTACTGTGACGGATCATCCAACCAGTGGGGCAACGGAGCAGGAGTTGTGATCATGGCTCCGGATGGCGCAATAATTGAGCAAGCCGTCAAGCTCGGCTTCGAGGCGTCAAACAACGAAGCCGAATATCAGGCTCTTCTAGCCGGTTTGAGAAACGCACATCTTCTAGGCGCTCGGCGTTTACTTGTATTTTGTGACTCAAAACTGGTGATCAATTAGCTAAAGGGAGAGTACGCGGCAAGAAACGATCGTATGGCGACTTACATAAAAGCGGCCAACTCCTTGCTGGCAAAATTCGACCATCATGAGCTGAACCAGATAACACGTGATCAGAACACACATGCAGATGCCCTTACTTGCCTAGCCTCCGCCATCAACTCGGAGATTAAATGAACCATCGAGGTAGGATTCATCCCAAAGCCGAGCATTGGCTCTTCGGAGGAATTCCAAGTCAATGTTATAGAACCTGGACCAAGTTGGATGGATCTCATTGCCGCATTCCTCTCATCCGAACGGCTCCCAGAAGACATGAAAGAAGCGCACAAGCTGCGAAATAAAGCTTTGCATTACTACTTGGACCCGCAAGGAAGGCTTTATAAAAAATCCCTCTCCGGCCCGTATTTGGAATGCGTGCACCCAGACAAAGTCGAAGAGTTTTTGAATGAAATACATGAGGGCAGTTGTGGCGCCCATTCTGGCGATCGGTCGCTGGCCCACCGAGCTGTGACACAGGGGTACTACTGGCCGGCAATGAGAGCAGATGCTGAATGCTACGTCAAAAAGTGCGAACAGTGCCAGAAGTTCTCTCCTTTTGCCCACTTGCCGGCTGAAGAGCTGAGCTCCATAACCAGTCCGTGACCGTTCGCCCAATGGGGACTTGACACCGTCGGACCACTACCTCATGCCCCGGGTAACAAGTGATTTTTGATTGTCGCGACAAATTATTTTACAAAGTGGGTAGCAGCAGAACCACTAACCCACATCCGAGACTCTGACGTAAAGCGATTCGTTTGGAGAAACATCATAACAAGGTTCGGCATCCTAAGAGCACTTATCTCAGACAACGGCACCCAATTCGATTGTGGCGTCTACCGAGAGCTGTGTAGCAAGTACGATATACGGCCTTATTTTTCTACTCCGGCTTATCCTCAAAGCAATGGACAAGCCGAAGCCTCTAACAAATCTATCTTGGACGGCATCAAGAAGAGGCTAGAGAAAGCCAAAGGCAAATGGGTCGAGGAATTGCCAAGTGTGTTATGGGCTCATCGAACTACGCCAAGGCGATCTACTAGGGAAACCCTATTTGCTCTCTGCTTTGGAACCCAAGCCATCATACCCTTGGAGATCGGCCTCCCAACCCTGAAATCGGTAGTTTTTTATGTGGGCCGAAACGATATGATGCTGGCCTTAGATTTGGACCTAATCGAAGAACGAAGACACCGTGCCCTCGCATCCATGGCGCGGTACCAACAGCAGCCGGCTAAGTCGTACAATCAACGCGTTCAGCTACGCCGTTACACAGTAGGAGAGTTGGTCCTGAAGAAGGTATTGCCAGCTGCCAAGAAACCGGCCGAGGGAAAACTGGGTCCTAACTGGGATGACCCCTATGAGATTGATTCGATCGCAGGAGTAGGGGCATATCGGCTCAAAGACATGTCAGGAAGAAGTCTGCCACAGCCTTGGAATTCTACACAATTACGCAAATTTTATCATTGACCCGACTTGTGGGACATGATGCTTGTTCTGAACGGTTCGCCATGTACACCTCTCTTTCTGTAATACAAAGATACCTATTTACTCGCTACAAATTGCAGTTCAATGTTGTTGCGAAAAAAGCCTTCGAATTCAGAGCGCCCTTCGTGGATATCACGATTGGCCAACTCAAAGTCTCCAGATTCGGAGCCCAATCGGCGCAAGCCGTCTTTGGGCCAAAAAAGCCTCCGGATTTGGAGCGCCCTTCGTGGATATCATGACTGGCCAAATCGAAAGTCTCCGAATTTGGAGCCCCATTTGCGCAAGCCATCTTTGGGCCGAAAAAGCCTCCGGATTCGGAGCGCCCTTTGTGGATATCACGACTGGCCAAATCAAAAGTCTCCGAATTTGGAGCCCTATTGGCGCAAGCCGTCTTTGGGCCGAAAAATCCTCCGGATTCGGAGTGGCCTTCGTGGATATCATGACTGGCCAAATCAAAAGCCTCCGGATTCGGAGCCTCATCGGCCCAAGCCATCTTTCGGTCGAAAAAGTCTCCGGATTCGGAGCGCCCTTCGTGGATATCATGATTGGCCAATTCAAAGTCTCCGAATTCAGAGCCCTATCGGCTCGAGTCGCCGTTGGGATGAAAAGTCTCCAGATTCGGAGCGCCCTTCATGGATATCACGATTGGCTAACTCATAGTCTCCGGATTCGGAGCCCCATCAGTGCGATCATTCGGGCACTGAACGATTGAGGTTTTCCCAATTAATGAGATTGCCTCGAGGGTGCTGCCTTTGTAAAGGATAAATGAACAAAGCTATAACCTTTATGAGCTTGGTAAACAACTTGTTCTAGCTCTTGGAGGAAGATTTATCGTGTGAATGTTGAACAGACTCTTTTTTAACAACAGAGGGGAAGCGAGGATGCTAGTTGAGCTGGGCAGAGACATGAACCGAGGTGGTGAACCTTCGCACACGGGAAGTAGGAGTTCTAGGGATCGAGAGAGGCGTCAGTCTCCACGACGTCGAAGCAGGTCACCCAGGCGAGACAAGCAGTCGTAAGGCAGATCTCCGCAACCCCGAGTCGAGAGGGGATCTGACGCGAATCTGTGCCCATTAAGCTTTGCGGTGTTTGTGGGGAATAGACCCATGACAGAGGCGGACTCGATCGTTCGAGACCCAAATGTAGCGGTCGAGTTTGCTCAACAAATTTTTCCTCCTGAGGTTCAGCAGTCAATGGTAGGTCAACAGGACTATGACGTATTTCGCGAAGGCATTCACGGGGCGGTGAAGGGGCTTTACACTGCCTATGAGATTGGCATGCGGCTGCGTGCTACCCATCGAGAATTAGAGAAGAAGGAGGAACATATTCGAAGTTTGGAGGCTCGCGCGGAGGCGGCTGAGCGTGGGTTGAGGAAGACCAGAGCGGCTCAGGCACAACCCGCCGGGCAGGGAAACCCAATTGTGGAGGAAAGGGTTACCAGTCGGCTCATCAGTACCACGCTCGCCGATCAAGAGACGACGAGTATGTTTGCAATGGAGTCTGCGAAGGGGAGGGCCTATGAAAAAGGTTTTCATGAAGGCCGAAAAGTTGGAATTGAAAAGACCAAGGAGAAGCTTGCCGAAGAGGTTTGCCGATGTGAGAATCGTGGATTTAGGCACGGTTGGATCAAGGCATCTCAAGCCGCGGAAGCTCTTCGAGCGTCGGGCATTGATGCGGCATCGTCACTTTGCCATAGTAAACGTTTTCCGTTTTCCGCTTTTGAAGTCGAGAAAAGTGAGGATGAGGGTGACGCCGTATAAGAATATGCATTGTAAGATTGAAACGCAATAAAAACTACGTAATTCATTGTTGGATTGAATAAAAACATTCTACTATAAGTATTTGGTCGTAATTCGTATTCGGCATATACGTGTTTCGTTTTATTACATGGATGTTTGAATGAATGTACAAACATTGATCGTATAGTGATATGCCGGCTTATAGGCGGGGTCGGCAAGATCATGATGGCCGTTTATTCTTAAATGTGCACTAATTTCAAGGGGCCAAAACCAGAACGCGGAGTGACTATGGCAAATTCCAAAATGCCGTTTGGGTACCTAGGTTGTGTTGAATGTTAATCGGCGCTTGTCTCTTGGGGATTTGACGTTAATGAAATTGCCTCGGGGTCACTGCCCGCATTTAAAAATAAATGGAATGAACTCTTCGTGCCAGTGACCTCATTAATATAACACCATTCGTCGTGTGGGATTATATAATATTGTGGATGTAAAACAGAGTTTCTTTAATCAGCTAAACTTGAACCTTGGCCGAACTTGATGCTGCAATGGATCGCGGCGGAGAATTCTCCGGTGTGGGAGGTAGGTCGTCAAAAAAGAAACGGGAGGCGTGTCAGCCTCCAAGTCGTCGAAGCAGATCGCCCCGAAAGGAGACTCAACGACCGTTGCCCTTAACCTTCCTTGTCTTGGATCTTGGCCTTGACATTGTCGATGGTGTCAGAGGGAGATCCAGCGAAACGCTAATTCGGGCACGGTTGGATCAAGGCATTTTGAGCCGCAGAGGCTTTTCAAATGATGTGCATTGATTCAGGGCCTCCGCTGTATCAACGTGATTAATTCCTCTTTTCGCCTTAGAAGTTAAAGATAGATGTTGTAATGTTCGAACGCGGATTGCGTCTATGTAACAACTGTTTGATCAAATAAAAATTTTTATTTCAAACATTTGCGTCTTACGCTGAAAATATTTTTTTTTTTTAGCTAAGCACCTTATTTCAAATGTTAGCATGTTTTGTTTTGTTTTGTTCGTGCCGAAGGGTTCTCCGAATCCGGAATCTTAGTCGGCCCTAAGGTGTCATGCACCAAAGGGGGCTCCGAATCCAGAGACTTTATTTAGCCAATCGTGATATACACGAACGCACTCTAAATCCGGAGTCTTAGTTGGCTCTAAGGTGTCATGCATCAAAGGGGACTCCGAATCCGAAGACTTTATTTAGCCAATCATGATATCCACTAACGGCGCTCCGAATCCGGAGTCTTAGTCGGCCCTAAGGTGTCATGTACCAAAAGGGGCTCCGAATTCGGAAACGTTATTTAGCCAATCGTGATATCCACGAATGGCGCTCCGAATTCGGAGTCTTAATCGGCCAATCGTGAGATCCACAAAGGGCGCTCCGAATCCAGAGGCTTTATTTGGCCAATCGTGAGATCCACGAAGGGCGCTCCGAATCTGGAGGCTTAATCGGCCAATCGTGAGATCCACGAAGGGCACTCCGAATCCGGAGGCTTAATCAGCCAATCGTGAGATCCACGAAGGGTGCTCCGAATCCAGAGACTTCATTTGGCCAATCGTGAGTTCCACGAAGGGTGCTCCGATTCCGGAGGCTTAATCGGCCAATTGTGAGATCCACGAAGGGCGCTCCGAATTCGAAGGCTTAATCGACCAATCATGAGATCCATGAAGGGCGCTCCGAATCTGGAGACTTTATTTAGCCAATCGTGACATCCATGAACGGCGCTCCGAATACGGAGTCTTTATTCGGCCAATTATGAGATCCACGAACGGCGCTCTGAATCCGGAGGCTTAATCAGCCCTTAAGGGCTTGGAAGCCGAATCATAAGAAAATGAGATGTTTTGTATTGCAATGGTGGAATAAGTACAAGTATCAAGGTCCACAGGTCGGGTCAGTGATAAGGTTTTCATAAAATCTCTGCTTGTGCCGATTGCGGGGAGCCACAGATTTCTTCAATGCCATGGGCTGTCAGAATGCGTACAAGCTGATGATAAGTTCTTGGAACGGCCTTCATAAGATGTAACCAGGTTCGCCCCATGATGACGTTATACGGCGAAGGGAGCTTTACGACCAGGAATTCTACTTCGACCGTTCTGGAGCCCGCTCGAACAGGTAGTTTAATCTTCCCTAACGGGTACTCAGGGTTCATGTTAAAGCCGAACAATGGGTGAGGAGCCGGAGACAGATCTGACTTGTTGAAGCCGAGTTTGATGAAAGTCTTGTGATACATGACCTCTGAAGTACTCCCTGGGTCTATGAGAATGCGTTCAATGGTGAACCGATTTATGCGTAATCTGGTGACCAACGGATTGACATGGGAGGCTGTTGCGCCGCAAAGATCAGAATCATTAAAAGTAATTGTCGGAGCTTCTCTGGGCCATTCGGTCGGAATATGTTGCTTCTAGGGGATTGGATGCGATTGGATTGCGTGCACGGTTGAGGGCGCTGCCAGGCTGTAGATTATATGGATCACGCCAAGTGGGGGTGAGTCCTGCCTCAAGGCTAGTGCCTTGATTGGCTTTCCGTTTCTTACGTACTGCTGCAGTCGGCCGTCTTGCACCAGCTCTTCTGGGTGATTCTTTAATGCGTAACAACTCTCAGTCTCGTAGCTGTGATCTTTGTGATACTTGCATCGCCGATCCCTTCTTCGCTTGTCGGGAGGTCCCATCATCTTCGATGGCCATTTGAAGAATGGAAGGTGTTGGACCTTGGTCATTATCATAGTGATTGGTTCGGACAATTCGGTGTACTTCTTGTCGGCATGCCTCAAGCGCCTGCTGTTGACTTGCAGCTGTTCACTCGTCCAGTGGGAGCATTGATCGCTCGATTGGCGAGAGTCCTGACTTTTGTCTCTTTTAGCACGTTGTTGTGGTTCAGGGCTCGGAGGTGGCATGGAACTTATTGGTTGAGCAATTTCAGGGAGTGCTGTTTTGTTGGACGTTTGTTCGGCTTTAATTCTCAAGGCATCGTCTTCGACTTTGCAATACTCCTCAACTTTCTTCATCAATGCCCAGACTGTTTTGGGGGGTCTTCTGGTCAGGGAACTACGAAGAGCGCTGTCAGGGTGTAATCCCATTTTGAAGACGGTGATGGCCATGGAGTCGTTGCAAGCGTCGTCGATGAGATTGAAGTACTCCCAATAGCGCGGCGAGTATGCTCTGACCGTTTCTCCTAACTGGATCTGCATAGCCCAGAGAGAGTCGACCTGTTTCGGTTGTACCTCGTTGGTGATGAACCTAGCCCTGATGGATTTCTGCAATTGATGGAAGCTTTTGATCGAAACCGGCTCCAGCTTGTAATACCACCTGACAGCTAATGGTCCCAGGCTGCTGGGGATATTCGGCACATGAGGGCCTCGTTGTCTGCATGCAATGTCATGGCCTGCTTGTAGTGGCGGATATGATCAGTGGGGTCTGATTTTCTGTCGTAGAGAGCGAATGACAGAGCTTTGAACTTCTTGAGAAGGACCGCCCTTGCAATCCGTCGGATAAAGGGATCATGCTGGTCGTCTTCGTCTGAACTGCTTCTTCTGCGCTTGTTCCTTGTACGAAGACTCTTTTCGAAGGAGCTGTAAGTTTCGTGTCGTCCCTTCTTGTTGAGCTCCGTGGACAGTGAGTTGGGGTCGCTATCGGTATCCCTTGGTCGGGCTCGAGGTTGTTGTCGACCTGCCTTCGGAGGGTGTTCGTGATCTTGGCGTACGACTTCTCTAGATTTTGCCATTTCCAGGGCCAAGTCTTGACGGAGACGTTCATTTTCAGCGATCATGTTCTCCAACCTTTGTTCATTCTGCTTTGCTTGTTCCATGATGGCTTGCATTGTCTCCTGCGCTAAAGTCGTTGGTGAATCGAAGTTCAAGGCAAGTCTTGCAGCGATGGTTTCCTTTCCAAGCATATTTGCTGGGGTGAGGTCATCTCTCTGTGTGGTCTCGTCGGTGGCCATCGGAGGATCTTCAGTCACGCTTGCCATGGGTGTATTTGAGTATTCCCACAGACGGCGCCAATTGTGGAGAAGTGATTTTGGAAATACTCTTCAAATCCTGGGAGACGCTAGTGATTCTCAGCTAGTCACCTGAAAAGACACAAACACTCCGATCGGGGGTGCCGGAATTAGCACTCCGACGGGCAAGTCAGTTCTTGCTCTCAAAATAGCTTGTCTTCTAAGTTAAGCAAAAAGTGATTGTTACCTCCCTACTATATCTGTTATTCCTGTATTTATACCTGTTTCTTTTGGGCCTCGGGGCCAGGGCCTACTTTTTAATCGTTGTCCTTTTCTTTATTCAGCTCTAATGATCCACACTTATTCGGTCCATAAATTATATTTGGCCCCCTATTCTCGTAGGATGCAGCCGATTAATATCGGCCTTCTATTGTGCGCGCCTTCTGACTTTGCCATTTATTCGGCTCCCACACACCTATTCCAAACAAAATGCAACATAAGCATGGCATACACAATGCGACTTAAGTATGCAAACATGCAAGGCAGAAGCATGCAAACAACAATGCAACTACAAGGCATACTCAATGTAAACAACATGGCATACACAATACAATGTGGCAACATGGCATACTCAATGCAAATAAGGACATAGCATACACAATGCAATGTGGCAACATAAGCATGCAACAACATGATGCAATGTAAGCATGCAAATAACATGAAAGCAAACATGCTCAATGGACTTAAACCAAAAGGGATGGACCTCAGTCATGCCCAAATTAGTGGCCATAACACCAAAACAAAGGCACAAAATGAAAGGCATACATGCACATGCGTTGGCCCATCAACTAGGCCTAAGAGAACAACTCTCAAGAGTGCTCAAGAAGTGATAAACATGGAAGTGTAACAATGTTAAGTGCACTGAAAGCAAGTAAGGAATAATGCCAAATCACTCAAACAATACAAGTACAACATATGGAGGTCCTTAAGCATTAAAGCTAGCAAAGAGGATTACAAAGGGAGGGCATGCAATACATGGCACAAAAGCATGAACCAGCCACAAACAGAGCTCAAGTAGGTCTAAACAAAGACCAAAACATGCTGAGATGAGGGCTCAAAGATCTAGGCATGCAAGCATACACACTTGGCCACAAACAAGGCAACAATGCTCAACACTCAAAGGCACTTAAAGAGTGAATGAAGTGAGAACATGGCAATCCTATATGCTTTGAAATGACATGTTAAGTGATGCTAAATCATGTACACAACACAAATGAAGCATGCTATGAAGCTCAAAGCTTGAAACTAGTATAGACATTTGTACTATAGCTATGCAAAACATGAAGCATATGGCAAGGGCAACCCAAAATAGTCCTAGAACATGACAAAATGAGTCTAAAACATGCATGGAATGAAGCCAAAACAAGCTAGCATGAAGGGCATAAGCCATGAGGAAAGCAAGGCAAATAAGGTGGACTACACTACACCTACTAAGACCAAGCATGGGATGACTTAATCAACAAAAATCGGAGTTATATCATGGCAAAATAATCCCAAAAATGCATTGAAATGATAGCTCACAAGCTTAGGCATGAAGGCATACGCAATGGCTTATGTTAAGGCATAAAGGACAAACCCTCCAATGCATTGAATAAGTGACAAATGCAAGTGTATGACCATAAAACATGGACTGAAATCACATTTCTCATGATGCCAAATCATGAAAATAGTTCAAGTAATACATGCTAATGGACTCACTGCACAAAGCTAACAAGCTAGATTGAACCATAGCTATACAAAGCAAGTCATGCATGACCAAAACAACACAACTCAGAGATAGAACATGCTAAAACATGGAAAAAAGCTTCTTAGAGTTAAGCCAAAAGCATGCTAAAATGACATGTTAAAGCATGAGACACATTAGGCTAATTCATGGAATTACATTACAAGTGCATGGAGCATGCATAGGGCCATTAAACCAAACCTTAATAGAGGTATCACATGGCAAAACAAAACCAAGAACATGCTGAAATAGACTCAAAACAAGCTAGAAGAATGGCATGCTACTTCATGAAGCATGCAAGACTAGTTTGTGAGATTTACACTACAAGTGTACAAGGCATACATGAGGTGACAAAACCAAGCCAAAACAGATCTAAGGAATGTTAAAACAACACCAAAAACCTACTGAGATGGACTCAAAACATGCTAGAAAGACATGCTCAAACATGAGGCATACAAAGCTAGTTTGCAAAATTTACACTACAAGTGTATTAAGTATGCATGAGGTGCTCAAGATAACTAAAAATAGTGGTGTGCCATCCCAAAATAACCCCAAATATATGCTAAGAACAAGCCAACACAAGCTTAAAAAACATGCTCAAACATGAGGCATATGGAGCAAGTATTCAAAATACAAGGAGAGGGGATGACCCTTTCCTATTTAAGACCCCAAAACCACCTTTCCACCACTAAAAATCTTCTAGATTTCAGTGGTAGAAAGGTCATGCAAAGGTTACAACAAGAGCCTAAAGGGATGGCTCAAAACAAGGCCTAACAAGGCCTAGGAGGGAGTAGATCACCTCTAACAAAAAAGTGATCTTAACCAAATATTTTAAGGACTGAAAAACAAAACTTTTTGCAGTAGGAAGTTAAGCTTAAATCAGCATGCAAACAGGTCTAAAAGCTTAAGCAAAACAAAGGATTAAAGGGTTAGTTGACTCACCCTTGTAGAACCTCTTCAAGGCTGCAACTCCAGTAGCTTTCTTGGATCAAAACCAGTCCAAAAGCATGAAAAACAACCTCAAGAAGCCTCAGCAACAAAAGGATGGTGTTTGAGTGTGTGTTTGTGTGTTAAAGTGTGGTAAAATGACACTTTAAGGCACAAAATAAGAACAAACAAGGAAATATAGATACAAATGTGTATGTATCTCTCCAGCCACAAAATTCTGAACCTAGAGGAGGGAGGGGAAGCCTCCCTCTTATAGAGAACAAAAGCAAAGCTTGTTGAGCAAGCTTGGGTTCAAAGGCCATCCCTCCGTACACGTGTATGGAGGATGGTTCTAATGCCTTCCAACTGTGCCAGCTGGACTCAAAATATCTCCAAAAAGGTGATGGAAAGCTGCCAACCACTTGAAGTGGTCGGCTAGCTACTTGCACTAGTCGGCCGACCAATGGAAGTGGTCTCACAAGAATAAAAGTAGTCGGCCATAGGTGGGAGTGGTCTACACACTAAAAGCAAGGTAGAGGTGAGGTGGCTGACCAGAAAAGATGGTCCAAAAACCAAGAAAACCAGTTTCCTAACTAGAAAACTGGCTGGAAAAAGGAAAAATGGTCTGCAAGGGGAAAAACTGGTCTCCCACCCTTTTACCACCTTCCAAACAAGGAAAACAAGATTTGTACCAAAAACAAACCAAAACTGATGCATGACGAGAGTTCGGGAGGTAAAGCGTGCAGCTGAGAGACCCGAAAACTAGTCCACGAGCACCAAAAGTGGTCTACGACCACAAAAGTGGTCTCCCAGACCACAGTGTCCCTCTAGGCAGAGGAAACAAGGTGTGGTTCAAAAACCACGCCAAACGGAGAACGTTAAGCAGTCCCGAGACAAGGCGCGCGACCGAAGACTCCAAAAACTGAAAACTAGTCTCCAAATGGGAAAAGTGGTCTACGACCACAAAGAGATGGTCTACAAGACCTCTCCCTCCCTCCAGGGAAGAGAAAACAAGGTTCGGTCCACAAGTCGAGCCAAAGCACAAAGAGTTCAGAGGTCCAGAGACAAGGCACCCAGCTGAAAATTCTGAAACCTCAGAGGGAGCACAACATGCACAATCACCGAGAGCTTAATCGATGACGTCTAAGTCTTAAGGTCGGTCAAAAATGGGGTGTCTACAGTAGCACCTTCAAACCACTTTCGAAAACAAACATGAGTTGTTTTGTTCTAATCTGCGTGATTGAGTCTATACTTGTATGCTGTGCGCATCACATAGTAAGCTAGCTAGTAAACTGGAATAAGAACACATGTGTTTTCAAAAACAACATATCTTGTTAGTAGAGGCCGATCCTTTGATCAAGTGAGCGGGGGTGCTCATTTCATGACCTTCCCCTCTTGTACCCAATTTTTCGAGCCGAGGCAACTTTGGTGAAGACGGACACGTGGCCTTTGGCACGAGTCGGGTTTCCTAAATTTCCCAAAATAAAATATTTAGGTGGCGACTCTGAAATCTGGCAAAGCAGTCCATGTTTGGCACTTCTTGATTAACATCGATTTTTCAAAATGATTTGCCGGATTTGGACTCTTTGGTGATTAATCGGTCTTACATTGCACTTTGTGAGATTAGATTCAGAACCGCGACAGGAGTCCGAAATGTAGTAGCTAAGAACAACGATTCGCGCCCTCGTGCGAGGAGCGGAGTTCGGGCGGTCTACAGGGGGTTGTTCCCTCTTTTTGCTTTTTAGCTTATTAAGCTTTTTGCACCATTTCTCATCACCTTCAAATCAAAATTTTTGGGCCTTTTTACCATTGAAACTTAGAGGTTTTTCAGTGGCTAAAAGCATGTTTTGAGGTCCAAAATAGGAGGGGTTGGCCTCCCCTCCTTGTGTCTTGTTTGCATGAGTAGATAGCCTAACATGTGAGCATGTTTTTTTACCATTTTGTGACTTGATCTCAACATGTTTTTGCTACTTTTTTGACCTACTTTAGCTCTATTTTTGGCTGGTTGGGTCATTTGTTGCTTGCTTCTTACACTTGTAGTGTAATCTAGCTTACAAGCCTATCATGTCTAATGAGTTAGCCTATTATTTTAGCTTGTGTTAGCTTGACTCCAGCACATTTTTGCTACTAATTTACCATGCTTTAACTCTGTTTTGAGTAGTCTTGGTCATATGAGCCACCTATTGCATAGCTATAGTGCAAATGCCTTCACTAGCTTTGTGTTTTAAGGCTTCTAACATGCTTTGCATGAGATGATTACATGATGTTGCATCATTTTGCATGTGATTTTAGTGCATATACCTCTATCACACTCTCACTTAATTCACTCTTTCATTGCTTTTGAGAGTTCTGCTTTGTGCCCTGTTTGTGAGCCAACACATGAGCATGTTTTTCTTGCCATCTATGCTTCAATTCCAGCATGTTTTAGCTATTGATTTGGCATGATTAAGCTCTATTTTGAGCTGGTTTGATCACATGAGCTTTGCTTTGTATGGTTGTAGTGCAATTGTGCTAAATTGCCTAGCATGTGCTATTGTTTTGGCCTCTTAATATAGCTATTCTTAGCTTATTTCAAGCATGTTTTAAAACTTTATTTAGGGTGTTTTAGGATTATTTTGGACTGTTGGTCCCTTTTGAACTTTGTATTGCATGCTCATAGTGTTATGCTATTCACTAGTTTAAAGCCTTTGGCTTTTGAATATGTTGCGCATGAATTGCTTGCATGATTTAGTGTCTTTAACATGCCATATCAGCACTGAAAGTCTGCAATCTCCCTTTGTTCTTCACTTTTGAATTTGCTTTTGAAAGTGGTCTTGAGCCCCTTGTTGGCTTGAGCATGAAATTGAGGCATTCATGCCTAATGGTTTTAATCCTCTCTTGAGGGTTGCTACTAATCAACAGCACGAAACTGCTTTCATGATCAAGGCACTTGTGGCATAGGCCATCTTTCCAATTAGAGAGCTTTCACATTGGACTTAACCGGTTAAAGGACTAATTGGTAAGCTAAAATGTGTAAACAAGAATCGGACAAGTAAAACATGACCAAGATAAGCATGTTGTGTTTGCATTGCATTGTGTTCAATCGGATGTTATATTGAACACAAGGTAGATTGGTCCATTTCATACTCAAAGTGATGAAATGAGCCAATCTCCTTTGTCTCCATTGCCTTTGATCATCCATGATAAGGTAGTGGTTTTGAGTCTTGTTTTTGTGCATTTATTAAATGTGTACAAGTTGGATCCTTGGCCATCATGCATTGAGAATGCTTGATTGGTGGTTTTGGATCTAATAGTGCCACTCCTTTGATATTTTGAGATGATAAGGAGGGGCGCAGTACAACATACCCTTGGGAGACCCCCCCTTTCCTCTTTTTGAGCTCTGTTGCAGAATGGTGGTCCAGCACACCAGTGGCTGGCAGTACCTCACTAATGGCGGGCACTGCTTCATCCTTGGCCGGCAGCACACATCTTTGGCCGGCAGGAGGCCAGCAAGCCACTAGTGCATTCTCCAGCATTTGTTTGGTAAGGTGGAGCAAAAAGTTCTTGGAGTGCCCCTGCAAACAGAGCCTCTTAAGAGCAAACCGATGGGTTTTTCGCGGCGAAAAACCGAATGCATGCATCTTCTACATCTCAGAGCAGAGTAGTAGCAGTATAGTTTAAATTGTTAATTACTTAGTTAATTCGCATTGATTGTTGTAATAATTAAGTAGCTTAGATTAGCTATTTCTTTATTTTGTGATGTAATAATTAGTAAGTAGTTTACTAGTTATTCGTTTGGTTGTGTAATAATTAGTCTAATTAGTTTAATTAGATTAGTTAGCTTAGGTTAGCTTAGATTAGCTTAGCTTATTTATTCGAACCCTCATTCGCGAGGGCACAATGTTGTAATAAGTGTGCGTGCGTGTGTGCATGTCTTCCAACCCCACGTCTTTCTCCCTTTTACTTAACTGCTTTCGATGGTTAGTTTAGGGACATTTTCAATTAGCATACCTTATGCTTGCATGTTTACATCATTCATTTGTATTGCATGCACTAGGCTCAGCGCATCATTCAAACTGCATCGCAATTTCAATACTTATTTGAATACGTGTTCTAAAGCTTGTTATCAAATTGTTGCATTCATATGCCATCTTAGATAGCCGAGCCTATTTAGTTGTATTATTGCATGTGTTGCATTAGGCACTTAACATAGTTAGGATCATCCATATTTCTAACTACCTTTTGTTTTGGCTTGGAGTACACTGTAAGTGTTTATGCTTTAGCATACTTGCATGAGTGTGGGTGTTGCCATGTTTCGCATGCTTGCCATGAGGCTATTTGCTTGATTGATTAACCGCATGAATACCTATGGATGAAGACTTTATTATTTGAATTGGAACAATTCATCAAATGTGAGTTTTAAGCCCACTTTGCGAAGTGGCAAATCAAGTTTCAGGCCCACTTGAGGATGGCATTTTCAAACCATTTTCAAAAACAAACATGAGTTGTTTTGTTTCAATTCTTGTGATTTAGTCTATACTTGTATGCTGTGTGCATCACATAGTAATGTTAGATTAATAACCAGAATAAGAGCACATATGTTTATAAAACAACATATCATGCTTAGTAGAGGTCAATTCTTTGATTGGGCGAGCGGGGGTGCTCATTTCATGACCTTCCCTCTCATACCCAAGTTCCCGAGCCGAGGCAACTTTGGTGATGACGAACACATGGACTTTAGCACGAGTTAGGGTTTCTTAAATTTTCCCAAAATAAAATATTTAGGTGGCGACTCTGTAATCTGGCAAAGTAGTCCAATTTTGGCATTATTTGATTTAAAATCTGATTTTCCAAAATGATTTGCCAGATTGGACTCTTTGGTGATTTATCAATCTTACATTGTACTTTGTGAGATTAGATTCAGAACTGTGACAGGAGTCTGAACTGTAGGAGACCTATTCGCGCCTTCTCCAAAAGGGGGGCGCGCGAAGAATGTCGAGCGCTACAGAGTGTTAGAAGCACAAGAGGGTGATTTTGAGGTAGAATCCCTCCGAGAGAAGATACCCAGTGGGAAGGTAGATAAGGGTTTGATTGCGTGTCCTAACCTAAGTGTGAGGTACTGAGACCGCTTGTTTATGCCGGAGTCTTGTCGAGAGGAAGTACTCCAATAGTTTCACCATTCACGCCGTGCGGTGTATCCGGGAGGCACAAAGATATATCATGATTTGAGTTGCCAGAGTTGGTGGAGAGGTATGAAGAAAGACGTGGCAATGTTTATGTCAAAATGCCTTACTTGTCAGCAAGTGAAGGTCGAGCATCAGAGGCTAGCGGGTTTGTTACAACCCTTGCCTATAGCCGAGTGGAAATGGGAGCACGTCACGATGGATTTTGTCATGGGTCTTCCGAGGACTCAACGGGGTAGTGATGCCATTTGGGTGGTAGTAGACCGGTTGACCAAGTCGGCGCATTTTATTATGTGCGTGAGAGATTCGGTAGATTACCTTGCTGACTTGTATATTCGGGACATAGTGAGGTTGCACGGGGTCTGTAGACACCCCATTTTTGACCGTCCTCAAGACTTGGACGTCATCATTTGAACACGCGATGATCATCCATGATCATGTTCGTTTGAGTTCCCGAAGGACTCGGCTACACGCCTTGCCTTAGGATCTCTCAACCTGACTGTTTTGTCTTTAGTTGTGCACCAAGGGCTGGTGTTTTGTGCTTCTGAATGTGGGAAATGGCTTGTTGGCCATCCTTGAAACCCACCGGCCATGGCATGATACCACCGGCCATTTATTTTTTCTATCGGCCAAATATTTGGCCGATCGGCACTGTTTTTAGTCGGCCGGCCGGCCACCTTTGTTGGTTAATCGACCATTTTAGTTGGCCGAACCCTATTCATCTGCTTTTGCAGATATTTATATGCCAGCTGGAACAGCTGGCATCCACAATTGCGCCCCTCCATACACGTGTATGGAGGGATTTGCCTCTTGTTTAGCTTCTCTTGGAAGCCTTAGAAATTGGATTTCTATAAGAGGGGAGGCCCTCCTCCCTTCTCAGAGGTTCTGGAATTTAGGGTTAGAGTTCATATATCTCTCTTTCTATATCTCTCTATATATATATATTTGTGTGTGTTTTGGTGATCAAAAGTGTGTTTTGTTCATATTTTTGCACTAAGACACCTAGTGATACACCATCCTTGAGGTACAGAGGTCTCAAGAGTTTGTTTTTGAAGTTTTTAAGGTGGTTTCGACTAGAGAGAGGTGCTGGTTTTGTGTTCTTCAAGAGTGAGCACTTTTACTTTATATTTTCCATTTTTGCATAAGCTTTTAGCCTATCTTACATACGGTTTTGGGCTTAGTGTTCTACTGATAAAAGTTCTAATTTTTCATGCTTAAGATGTTTCATTAAGATCACTTTTGTGTTTGGGGTTGTTTACCCCCTCTTAGGCCTTGTTTGGCCTCTTTTTTGTGCCTTGTTTTATGAACTTTGGGACCACCTTGTATTGGCCTTCTCACCACTAAAATCCTGAGGGATTTCAGTGGTGAGGATGGTGTTTTGAGGTCCTAAGAAGGAGAGGGCTATCCTCTCTCCTTGTTGTCATCAACACCTTTATTAAGTTCATGTTGGCCATGTCTTAGCTGGTATTTGGTGTTATTTTGCCATGATTTACCTCTATCCAAAGTTGGTTTAGTGGTCTCTTGCTTGCACCATGTACTTGTCTTGTAATCCCTTGATTTGCCTTAACATGCACCATGTTGTAACATGTCTTTTATAGCATGATTTTGGTTCAATCTCATGAAGCTTCTAGCTTTGTTTTAACATGCTAGAGCTCTGATTTTGGTTGTTTTGGTCGTCCATGACTTGCTTTGTATAGCTACCATGTAATCTTGCTTGTTAGCTTCGAGTGTTCAATCCTTTAGCATGCTCCATTTGGATCATTTCAGTGGTTTGGCATCACTTCTAATGTCATTTCAGTCCATATGGTATGCTTGTATGCTTGCATTTATAACTCCTTTAATGCTTTAAAGACTTAGTGTTGTATGCCTCATGGATGTGTCATTGCGTATGCCAACATGCTTGGGTATTTGGGATGACATCTAAGTGGGTTTTTGGGCTCATTTTAGCATGTCATATCTCTGATTTTGGTTTCTTAATTCATTCCATGTTTGGTTGTCTTAGGCATAGTGTAACACCTCTTCGGTGGCATTGTATGCCTCATGCCTTGCCCCTTTTGTTTTAGCTTGTTTTAGCTTTGGCCATTGCATGTTTTAGGCTTACTTTGGCATGATTTGGAACTGTTTTGGTCCACTTTGGTCATTTGCTTCATGTGTCACATGATCATGGTTTGAGCCTTTGGGCTAGTTTCAAGCTTTTTGTGCATGACTTGTTTGCATTATTAGGTTTACTTGGCATCATCCTTTGCATGTTTTCAGAGCATTAAAATGCTTTCCATATGTCCATGTTTGTCCCTTTTAAGTGTCCTTAAAAGTTGCCCTTTTATGCTTAAGTGTTGGACCATTATACATGCATGTTTGTATGTGACTTTGTCCCTTATCCCTTAGCATATTGGCCACTGATTTGGGCCTATTTGAGAGCTGTACATACTGGTTTAAGACCATCATTTGCATGTTGTTACATGCTTGCCTTGCATGTTGTCGCATACTTGGCCCCCTTTGCGTGTTATTGCATGCTATGTATGTTTGTACATCTAGATGATAGGACTATTAACATGTTGTTGCATGTTTAAGTGATATTGCATTTGGCATGCATCTTTGATTAAGTTACTTAACATGTTGTTACATGTCTTGCATGTTTGCATGTTTAAATTACATCTTGCATGCTTGTTAGCTTGCATACTTGTTATATACTTGCATGTTTGCATGCTTGTTCACATCCTCATATTGCATGCTTAGCATGCATAGCATTGTGCATGCATCCCATCCCTCTTGATCGAAAATGATAGAGGTTAGGGTCTTCTATTGTGTGTTTGTGTGCATTTCATTTGATATTGAAATTGCACAACTTGACATCTTGGGCCATCATGCATTGAAATGCGTGATTGGTGGTCCGAGGGTCGAGGCCCATACTCCCTTAAGTCTTAAACATGATAGGGAGGGTGGTTATGCACACATTGCTTTGAAAATGCATTGCCATGCCTTGTCTGCCCTCTGCTGCAGCAAAACAGGGTTCTGCAGGAAGAGATGGCCGACCGACCACATTCAGTGCCAGTCGGCCATGAATTGTTGGCCGAGAGCCGCACAACTGGTCGGTGGCCACTTTTCCATGGCCGGTGACCATTCTTCTTGGCCGGTGACATCCCACAGTGATCAGGGAGTGATTCTGAAGCATCCTTGAGACTTGTGCAGTCTTCAGAGGAGAAGATCAGTGCAAACAGAGGCAGCATGAGCATGGCGATGGATTTCCGGGTGGAGCCGAGCATGCATGCATTTATCCTTCCTCTCGAGGCTGTTTTACCGTTTTATTAGCTTAGTTAATTTGCTTAACTAGCTAAGTGGTCTGTAATAATTAATTAGCTAGTTAGTTAGTTAATTATCCGATTTGTATTATTCTTCTGGACCCTCCGAGTGAGAGCAATGTTGTAATAATTGTGCGTGTGTGTGACGCATGTCTTCCAACCCCACGTCTTTCTCCCTTTTACTTACCTACTTTGATGTTTAGTTCTAGGTCATGTTTTGATTAGCGTACTTATGCTCGAATGTTTGCATCCATTCATCTCTCTTGCATGCACCGGGCTTGGCGCATCATGCTAACTGCATTGTATTTCAATTCCAATTTGAATACATGTATCAAGTTGCATTTCACATGACATCTTAGAATAACCGAGCCTATTTCTAGTTGCATTTTGCATGTGTTGTATTAGCCATCTTAACACGAACTAGGATCATGCATTTGATTACTAACTAGCTTCTGTTTTGGCTTGGAGTACTAGGTAAGCATTTACGCTTTAGCATCCTTGCATGTATGTGAGTGTTGCCATGACAGTATGCTTACCATGAGGCTATCTTCTTAGTTGATTTATTGCCTGAATGCCTGTGAGTGGAGGTTGGATTGCTTGAATTGGGACAATTCATTGAAATTCGTATTTTAGCCTACTTGCGAGTAGCAAATTTCAAACCATTTTCTGAACGAACGGATATGCAATGCTTTGTTCCTAATTAGGCGATCTAGTCTATACTTGTTTTGCTGTACGCATCACATAGTAATTCTAGGCTAATAAACCGAAATAAGAGCACATGTGTTTTCAAAAACATGATATCATGTTTAGTAGTGGCTGATCTTTGATCGGGCGAGCGGGGGTGCTCATAGCTGACCTTCCCCAATCATACCCAAGTTCCCCAGCCAAGGCAACTTTGGTGATGACGGACACGTGGCCTTAGGCAACGAGTCAGGGTTTCCTAAATTTCCCCAAAATAAAACATTTAGGTGGCGACTCTGTATCTAGCAAAGCAGTCCATGTTAGGCACTTCTTTCTAAAAAAATCAGTTTTCCAAAATGATTTGCCGGATTTTGACTCTTTGATGATTCATCGGTCTTGTATTACACTCTGTGAGATTAGATACAGAACCCTGACTTTGAGTCCAAACTGTAGTGAGCCCAAATGAACAGAACGGGATTACCCCTCAGGACGTTCGGGGATGTCTACAAGGTCCCAGTGTCGATTGTCTCAGATAGAGAACCACGTTTTACTGCTAGGTTGTGGAAGAGTTTGTAGAGTGCCTTGGGCACTAGATTGACTTTTAGCACGGCTTACCACCCTCAGACTGACGAGCAGTCCGAGTGCACCATTCAGATCCTTGAGAATATGCTTCAAGGCTATGTCCTTGACTTTAAGGGGTCGTGGGAGAGACACTTACCCTTAGTGGAGTTTGCCTACAATAATAGTTTCCAATCGAGTATTGGTATGGCACCGTTTGAGGCCTTGTATTACCGATCGTGTAGATCTCTAGTGTGTTGGGCCGAGGTAGGTGATGCACCTTTCTTTGGCCCAAAGTTAGTGCGAGAAACGGCGGAGAAAGTAGCACTTATCTGTAAGAAGTTGGTTACGGCCCATAGTCGTCAAAAGTGTTATGTCGACCGTAGAAAGAGGCCTTTGTTGTTCAAGGTGAGTGATCATGTCTGTCTGAAAATATTACCTAGACGGGGTTTGATGAGGTTTGGAAAGAGTGGGAAGTTGTCCCCTAGGTTTATTGGCCCTTTCGAGATCCTTGAGAGGATTGGGGAGGTTGTCTACCATTTAGCATTGCCGCCGCAACTCTCCGGAGTGCATGACCTGTTTCATGTTAGTATACTTCGGAAGTATGAGCCGGATCCATCACATGTATTGGATTGGACCGACTTAGAGGGACCAAGTATTGTGAGGCAAGACGATTCCCTTGGTCAAAGTATTGTGGAAACATCACAGGGTTGAGGAAGCCACTTGGGAACGTGAATTAGAGGTCCGAGAGGAATATCAAGATTTGTTTGTTAATGTTTGGGAATATGTTGGAAATCTGGTTTTGTTGATGAACTCTAAGAACATTGTATATGTTTTGGATTATGCAAGTATTGTAAATGTTGAATATGCCTCGAAAATGCGAATTTAATTTAAGAATTGTATATGTTGAATGTGTTTTAGAAATGCAAATATGTTATTAACATTGAATATGTTATAGAGATATGGAATATGTGTATTGGGATTAGATGAATTCCGAAAGGATGCATGTTGATAATGTATATTGAGCTATATCTGTAAAGCCGTTCTCTTCAGAAGAGATGGAATGACCGGTAGTGGGTCATGTTGGTCAGTGTTGTATTGCAACCATATTGAAAATTGAAATAATTATGATTTTGAAACTTGTATAAAATTTCGGGAACGAAATTCTTTAAGGGGGGGAGGTTATAGCGATTCTGGTTTTTTTCCCATCATATATCGGATTCTGGACTCGGGTTTCGTGGTTGTATGTCGTTGTCTATACCTTATTTCCATCCTTTACTCTTCGAATTTGAGTTTTGGAATGCCTTGGACATGTTTAGAATAGGTTGGTTGCTAATTGGTATAGAACCTTGTTGCCCAGAATTTTGGTCTTCCGCACGAGCAGGTCCTTTTGCGCTTGAGCAGGGTTTGCAATCTTCAGTACTTTGTGCATCTACAAAAATACTACAAAAATGTTTTTCACGCTCGAGCGGAGTTTTTTATGTTCGAGCGATCCCTATGGCGCTCGAGCGGCTGTCTAAAATTTGTAAAATACTGGATGAGTGTATTCTATGCTCGAGCGGGTTGTGCCTTGTTGTTGTGTCTTGGAGCTCGAGCGGCCTTTATTGCGCTCGAGCAAGTCGAATTTTTGTGTCTAACGCTCGGGCGTCAAACTCTCCGCTCGAGTGGACTGCGTGTATATCAGATCGTGAAAGTGACATTTTAAATCACTTTTTCTGTCCTTTCTCTCTCTAAAACTTTCTAAAACCCTAAGTTGAGAGCCTCTCTCTCTAAAATACTCTCTGTCTCTCTACATTTTGACCTAGATCTAGTGATCTCCTCACCCTCCTTCCTTTGATAAAAGATTGACCTCCTCAAGATCTCCATTTTCATCCGAGTAGAAGTTAGTTTCGTCATCTTTGGAGTTCATCTCTTTCTTGGCTCGTCTTCTCTTCTTGAGGTAGGGATAATCTACTCATTTCTATTAGCTTTAACATAAATATTAGTCATTTTGTATAAATGGTTGTTTTGGGTGAAGTTAGGGTTTGGGTGTTGATTTGAGAAAGAGGGGTTTTCTAGTTTAAACTCTTTATGTGTAAGAGGGATCTTAAAAATGGGGTTAATGGTGTATAATTGTTGAAATGGTGAGATTTGGACCTTGAGTCAATGTTTTTGGAATTTGGGAGAAAATGCCCCAGTTTGGAATTAAATAACTATTTTGTATAAATAGTGAATTTGTTGTGAAATTAATGAAATTGGCTTGGAGATTATGGAATTGAAGGAACATGTCATTAAATGGTGTAGTTGGATTAATATGCCACTCACCTATGGGAAAGTTGATAAAATTATCTGTTGTAAATTAATTTATCTGTTTAGAAATAACTGTTTTGGGCTATCGGTGGAGGATAGTCATGATTGTTGTAGAAACTGTATGATGATTAGGTAAATTGAAACTAATCAATTGGAATATGTCATTGAATATGACGGTCGGATGTAAACATTGTATATGTGATTAAATTGGTCATTGTATATGACAATGAATTTAAATACATTGTATATGAATCTTTGTTTGGGAAGAGATAGGGGATGTACTCCATTGTTTGAGAGAAGATAGGGGATGGACTCCACGGATAATTAAGTTGGCCGGAGTGTCCACGGTAAAGGTCCTGAAATCTTATTAATATTTTGGTGCCGGTTCCCTCGGAAGTAGTTCTGTAAAAAGGCAAGATAACGAAAGTGGATGATTGATGTTTATATGTGAAGTGTTGATGATATGAGTTGTAGTCTCATTTTGAATTTTTTGAATAATATTGAGCTATGTCAATGAGTTGATTCGAATACTTAAAGGGAAGTGGATTTATTATAATGTAAATGTCGATTGGTTATGGAAATGGTGTAAGTTAGGTTACAAGTGTTAAACATTTATTGGATGCTAATGTTTTAGTTAATTCTCATATAATGTTTAGCATATCTCTATTGGGCATTGGCTCACCCTACTTGGGACATTATTTTTCAGGTACAAGCGATATGCCGCCTCCAAGATCTTAGCTTGGGAGGTTTTGGAGTTAAAGACTCCATTTTTGCTATTCGTTTTGAAGTTAAATGTACATTCAAGCCTAGGCCTTTCTATGTATAGAGCTAGGACTCTTTTGTTGTAATCAAGTGATGACTTGGAAAGCTGTAAGCCCGTAGAGCATATATTTGTTTGATATCTTTGTAAAAAATACTCTGATGAATGTAACATGTAACATTTCTATTGTGTTTTCTTTTTATGGATTTTATGAATGGATGATTATATCTTATTTTGAGGGTGTTACAACTTGGTATCACTTGCATGCTTAGTTAGCATCACATGATAGCATGTTTTTGTAGCCTAACTTAGCTTATTTCCAGCATGTGTTTGCCTCTGATTTGGCATGATTTAACTCTGTTTTGGGCGGCTTTGGTCATGTGGGCCTTGGTTTGCATGGTTGTAGTGCAAATGGCTTCACTAGCTTGGCATTTTAGGCCTCTAAACATGTTTTGCTTGGAATGATTGCATGTTATAGTGTCTTTTAACACGTAAGTTCAGTGTATATAGCTCTGTCACATGCTCATATGTGTCACTTTTTCATTGCTTTTTAGAGTCGCTCTTAAGTCTTGTTTGCAAGCAAACATGTGAGCATGTTTTTCTAGCACTTTCTGCCTCAATCTCAGCATGTTTTATTCATTATTTTGACTGGTTTTAACTCTGTTTTGAGTTGGTTCGGTCATATGAATCGTGCTTTGTATGCTTGCAATGCAATTGTACTTAAGAGTCTAGCTTGTGCTTTGCTTTGGCCTTTTATTCTAGCTATCTTTAGCTTAATTCAAGCATGTTTTAGGACTCCTTTTAGATTATTTTTGGACTGTTTTAAAGTGTTTGTACCTTTTGACCTTTGTATTGCATGCCTATAGTGCAAGTGGTCTTCACTAGCTCATTGTTTTAAGCTTTAAACATGTGTTGCATAAGTTGATTGCATGATTTAGTGTCATTGTGCATCCCATTTCAACACTTTAAATCTCTCCAATTCACTCTTTCATTTGTTTCGAAAGGGGCTTTGAACTATTTGTTGGCTTGAGTGTGGAATTGAGGCCCTCATGTTTAATGGTTTTAATCCTCTCTTGAGGGTTTCTACTAACCAACAACATGAGGCCTCTTTCATGCTCAAGGTACTTGTGGCTTAAGACCTCTTTCAATTAGAGGACTCTCACTTTGGACTTAACCGATTAAAGGACTAATCGATAATGTAAAATCAGTAAACAAAGAAGAAGCAAAGTAAAAGTATGCAAGATAAGCATCTTTGTGTTGCATTGCATGTGTTCGGATCAGACGTTAATCTGAACACAAGAAATGTGGGATGTTTCATACTTGGAGTGATGAAATGTGCCTTTTCTTAGTCACTGTTACCCTTTATCATGCATGATAGGGTGGTGGTCCTTTAAGTCTTATTTGTGCACTCATTAAGCTTGTACAAGCTTGGTTCTTGGGCCATCATGCATGAAAATGCTTGATTGGTGGCTTGAGAGCCAAGAGCTACACTCTTTTGAGCTTGTGAAATGATAAGGAGGGTAGCAGTACACACATTACTTGAAAATGCATTGCTTTGCCTCTGTTGCTCTCTGTTGCAAGAAAAGTAGAAGTTCGGAAAAAGGGGTGGCCGACCGGCCACTTGAAGTAGCCGACCGACCAGTTAAGGTGGCTGACAGCCCCTTTTTATTGCCGACCGGCCACCAATCAATTTTTGCACAATGTGTTCCTAAGTTGGAGCAGAGGTATTCTTGAAGTTCGAATAATTTTCAGAGGTTCAAACAAGTGCAAACAGAGCCATCTGATGGCAAGACAAGGGCATTTTCGAGCGGAGCAACCGAGCATGCATGCATCCCTCGTCCGTCGAGGCCATTTAACTGTTTTACTTAGCTAGTTAGTGGTAGCTAATTTACTGGCTTTGTAATTAGTTAGTTAATGTGTTTAGCTAATTAATTCATTTTGTAATATTTAGCTAGCTTAGAATAGTTAGTTAATTTATTTCAATTGTGTTATAATAATTAGTTAGCTAGAATAGTTAATTAATTGTGTTGTAATAGCTTAGCGTAGTGTAGCTTAGCTTGTTCATTCGAACCCTCCTTCGTGAGGGTGCAATGATGTAATAAGTGTGCGTGCGTGCGTGTATGTATGTCTTCCAACCCCGCATCTTTCTCCCTTTTATTTAATCGTTTTTGATGGTTAGATTAGGGTCATTTTCAATTAGCATACCTTATGTTTGCATGTTTGCATCATTCATTTGTCTTGCATGCGCCGAGGCTCGGCGCATCATTCAAACTGCATTGCAATTTCAATATTTTCTTTGAATACGTGTTGCAAAACATGTTATCAAATTGAATCAATCATATGCCATATTAGTAGCCGAGCCTATTAATTGCATTATTGCATGTATTGCATTAGGCATCTTGCATAGTTAGGATCATGCATCTTTCTAACTAGCTTTTGTTTTGGCTTGGAGTACTCGGTATGCTTTTACGTTTTAGCATACTTGCATGAGTGTGAGTGTTTCCATGATAGCATGCTTGCCATGAGGCTATTTGTTTAAATGATTAATTGCATGAATGCCTATGGATGAAGGCTTTGTTGCTTAAATTGGAACAATTCGATAAATGTGAGTTTTAAGCCCACTTTGCGAAGTGGCAAATCATGATTCAAGCCAATCATGTTTGATGGCAAATCCGCATTTTAGCCCATTTGCGGGTGGCAAATTCAAACCATTTTCGAAAAACAAACAAGAGTTGTTTTGTTCCAATTCTTGTGATTTAGTCTATACTTGCTTGGAAAACTTACCATAAGGATGATCGGTTGCAGGCTCTGCCACGATGGGAACACAAATCTTGGATCTGGACTACCGCTACACCGTTTGATCCTCCTTTCACTTCTCGGTGTTAGGAGCGAGAGGTATATTAGGTGGTCTTGCCGAGGTACCCTTTTTGACCAATCGACCTAGTTGCATATCGGAATCCATAGGGACTGTTCCAAACTAGGACAAGATGCTTACCCAAATGCAGGATTGTGGTGAAACCACTTTGTTTGAATAGCTTACCTGTGACATCCCTGTTCTGTATTATGCTAATTGGTCCTTAAGTTGTTTATGGTTATGTGTTTAGCATGGTTTTGTATGCCATTATGTGAAAATATGTGGTTTTGAATTTCTATCTGTTCACCGTAGGAATATCTGTTTGATTTTACCGCTTCGAAAATTAAATTGGAGGCCTTACCGGCCACAGAACCTGAAATCGACTACGCCGTTGTGATTGGCATAATTTTTAGAGCCTACGGTGAAATTTAATTGAAAATTGATTCGAGTTAGATTAAACCGATTAAATTGATGAATTAGAGCCCATCTACTTTATTATTATAATCTTGGCTTTAGTGGATTTTGTTGTCAAGCTTTAAATACTCCATCTCTCCCTCCCTAGCCTCATTTTGACTGATATTAAACTCAAGGAAGAGAAGAGAGGGCCGGTTATAGAGAGAGAAAGGGAGAGACTTGTGTAATTTGGGCTCAAGACTTGGGAATTTGAAGATCTAGCTCAAGATTTGGCTAGAGTTTGAGGGTTGAAGCTCTTAGGTAAGTGAATTCATGGACTCTTGTTTGTAATTTGTAAGTTCAAAGTTGAAGAAATGTTAAAGTGCATGTAATAAGTTGATTTTTGTTGAGTTTGAAGTCTTGGAACTCATGCATGTAAGAAATTACTTTGAATCTTCATGTTTGAGCTTGAAACACATGATTCATGTAGAGTTTTGGGTAAAGCTCATGTTGTAATCACCATTTGTACCATCTAAGTTGAGAATGATGAGCATCTCCCACATGCATGTACAAATCATGGGAGTATAAGTCTTGAATGTTTGAATTTGAGCATGTTGATGATGGGTTTAAGATATTTCGGGACATGCATGTAGATAAATCATGAAATTGAGCTTCCTGATGTTGTAATCTTGTATTAGTAGCATGTTAGCATGTGTAAATGTGTAATTTGAGCCATTGCATGCAAGTAATGTAGCTGGAAAACCGATTTGGAGCTCAAGAACTCAATCTGGAAAACCTAGATTTTCGATGTCCGCTCGAGCGGGTGAAGTTACGCTCGAGCGGAGAAATCGAGCTCCCAGCATTTTCTGCAGACATGGTTTCCGCTCGAGCGGGAAAGTTGACGCTTGAGCGTGGGAGCTATTTTGACTGGCCTTCCGCTCGAGCGCTCTATTTAACGCTCGAGCGTAATTTTCATGCAACCAGTACTTTTGCAGGCCTAAAGGGTCCGCTCGAGCGGATAAGTTGACGCTCGAGTGGGGGACCTTGTTTCCTGGAATTTTGTTCATGCGTTCTGTGTTTCGTTTTCCGTTCTCTTTCACTTGGAAGCACTCTTAGGCATATGTTAAACATTGTAAACGAGTTATTGAGATAAAGATAAAGCCTAAAGAGGAATAAGTGAATTAAAGAACGGATTGAACTGTTAGTGACCCTTTTGTATTCGTGAAATGTGTAGGGTCAAGCTCCAGGGCGCATCCACAAGCCGATCACAGTGAGTAATATCAATATTGAAAGCTTGTCAATGTCCAATTGTTATTCCCTTATAAACTTTATGAGTTGTGAATTGGGATTGTGGACAAAAGTCTGACAGGAATAAATGAATGGACCAAAGGTCGTTTTGATGTAAATGAATGGACCAAAGGTCGTTTTGATAAGAATGAATGGACCAAAGGTCGTTTTGATGTGAATGAATGGACCAAAGGTCGTTTTGATAAGAATGAATGGACCAAAGGTCGTTTTGATGTGAATGAATGGACCAAAGGTCGTTTTGATAAGAATGAATGGACCAAAGGTCGTTTTGATGAAAATGAATGGACCAAAGGTCGTTTTGATGAAAATGAATGGACCAAAGGTCGTTTTGACATGAATGAACGGGCCGAAGGCCACTTGGACAGAAATGAATGGGCCGAAGGCCGTTTAGACAGAAATGAATGGGCCGAAGGCCGTTTAGACATAGGTGAATGGGCTGAAGGCCGTTTTGCCATGAATGGATACCCGAATGGGCCAAAGGCCAGAATGTTTAGAATTACAGTTACTTGATTTGAATTTTGTATAGTTATATATATATTCGTTAAATAGAAGTATGGATTGGGCCCAAGGCCGTTTGGAGCATGTTGTTCTATATATTGTTATGTAACTGTCATGTTTGATATTATTCACTGGGCTATCGCTCACGCTCATTCATGTGTTTGTAGGTGAGCCAAGAGAAGCACAAACCCAGCCCCAGTGAAGCCTGCTAGGAACAACACGAGTTTTGGAAGAGTCAGCCTTGTGCCTCACACATGAGGCCATCCTTGCCCTTTTAGTATGTACTTATGTTTTGTTTTGTTGGCAAGGGCCTAGTGTATGTCTGTACATAGTCTGATATAGGTTGACTCGTTTTGGATGATCCTGTTTGCAATGAATTTTGTGAAACTGTACTTTCGATGTGGGTTATTAACGTATCCGAGTATGGTTTGTTTGATGTGCATATAAGCACGACTCTATGGACAAAGTTTTAATTATTGCTTTCGTTTGGCCCCTTTACTCTGACGAGTTACGTCTGTTTTGGTCTGAGGTCGTAGGTAATCTCAGGATTACTGGCCGGTTATGTCCTTAACCCATAGGGGCGGGTTCGGGTCATGACAGAGTGGTATCAGAGCACGAGTTAATAACTCACACACTTGTCCTAAAAGAGCAATAAGCGTCTAGATAAGATCTAGGATGCATTCATGTGATGAGTACGAGTTTGGGAGCATTGATTATATGCTTAAATGTTTTGTTATGAATAATTATATGTGTAAGTTGTGAACTACTTACATTACAAATTATCTGGAAATATGTGCTCCTTAGTGTATGTGTACTTGTGTACCTTTGGTATGAATATAATGCAAGTTTAATCAGATGGTGAGGACCAGAGGTGATGAGTTAGAGGAATCCTCTACTGCCAAACTGGACAGAATGGAAAGGCTGATTCAGGAAATGGCAGAAGCTTTGAGACAGCAACAAGAGTGGCAACAACAGTGGCAGCAACCACACCCGCCACCTCCACCACCGGCACCACCCGTGCTAGATAATCAAAATGATGATCGGATAATCGCTCTCACCAAGGAGTTCAAGAAAATGAAACCACCATAGTTTCATGGTGGACTAGATCCTTTGAAAGCGGAAGCTTGGGTTCTTGGGATCGAAAAACTGTTTGAAGTATTTCCGTGCTCGGATACACAGAAAGTGCTTCTAGCCACTTTTATGCTAGAAGACGAAGCGAGAAGATGGTGGATGTTGATGTGAGAAAACCACAGGGATGTTGACTGGGTGAAATTTTTGGAAATCTTCTATGACAAGTATTTCTCGCAGTGTGTTCGGGACAGGAAAGTGGCAGAGTTCATGGAACTCAAGCAAGACAGCATGACTGTAGCGGAGTATGAGGCCAAAATTTACTGAGTTGGCCAGGTTTGCACCACACGTAATTGACACTGATTATAAGAAGGCAAGGCATTTTGAAGGTGGGCTCCGAAGTGACATCCTAGAGCGAGTGAATGTCCTGAAGTTGGAGATCTACATCGGGGTGCTTGACCGGGCCATCATATCAGAGGCTAACATAGCTAGACAAGCTAAGCCAACAACCGAATGGAAAGGCAACAAAAGACAAGGCTTCTTTTCGAAGAAGAAATTTTTGAAAAAGCAAAACACGGGCTCCTCAACTACTTCCAGTTCTTCCCGAGACACAGCTCCCATGTGCAACATTTGTGGCAAAAAGCACCGTGGAGTCTGTTACCGTACATCGGGAGCCTGTTTTAAGTGTGGGAAACAAGGGCATATAGCCCGAGATTGTAATCAAAATAGTGGGAAGGTAGCTGCTAGCTCCACTGCATCGATTCCGAAACCGGGAAACACTTTGAAGTCTGCTACTACTGGGGATATAGTGAGACAAGGGAGAGTCTTTGCACTCGTTCCGGGTGATACACGGAATGCCAATGCCGTCGTTTCAGGTACTATTTTAATATGTAATCAGGATGCCTTTGTATTATTTGATTCTGGATCGACGCACTCATTTGTGACATATGCATTTGCATCTAGACTGAAAAGACCCCTAGAATTGTTGCAATATTTGTTATGTGTGTCTGCTCCATCGGGGGAATCTGTGTTATGTGACTATATATATCGGTTTTGTGACATGCATATTGAGGATGCTACCCTATATGTAGATTTGTTGCCCTTAAACTTTAGACACTTCGATGTAATTTTGGGCATGGATTGGTTGACCAAATATTGTGCCACTATAGATTGTGTGACAAAAAGGGTTGTGTTTAAACCCCCAGAACAGAAGGAGATTGTGTTTGTGGGAAATGGGGTAGTGCCTCCACCATATTTGATATCTACAATGAAAGCATGCAAATTGATCAGGAAGGGGTGCCAGGGTTATTTGTGTTATGTATTGACTGAACAATCCGTGAATGTTGAATTGAATAATATTCCTATTGTTAGAGAATTTCCGGACGTGTTCCCGAATGAATTACCAGGGGGAGTGGTAGACAGAGAGATAGAGTTTACTATTGAGACTGTGCCAGGCACCCAGCCTATTTCTAAAACTCCCTACAGAATGGCTACTGCCGAAATGAAAGAATTAAAGGAATAGTTGCAAGACCTTCTTGATAAAGGGTTCATCCGGCCTAGCGCTTTGCCTTGGGGTGCACCAGTGTTATTTGTAAAGAAGAAGGATGGTACTCTGCGCCTGTGCATTGATTACCGGGAACTGAACAAGGTAACGATAAAGAACAAATATCCCTTACCCCGTATTGATGACTTATTTGACCAGTTGCAGGGATCACAGCTGTTTTCTAAGATTGATTTGAGATCCGGGTATCATCAGCTGAAGGTTAAAGCAGAGGATGTTGAGAAAACCGCATTCAGAACGAGGTATGGTCATTTTGAGTTTCTTGTTATGCCATTTGGAGTGACTAATGCCCCGACAGCATTTATGGACCTAATGAATAGAACTTTTAAAACCTACCTTGATGAGTTTGTTGTAGTCTTCATCGATGATATTTTGATATACACTAAAGATAGACTTGAACATGAACATCATTTGAGGATTGTTTTACAAATACTTCAGGAAAGGAAATTATTTGCTAAACTAAAGAAATGTGAATTTTGGTTGGCTGAGGTTGTTTTCTTAGGGCATGTGATCAACAAGGAAGGAATTTCAGTGGACCCGCAGAAAATAGAAGCAATTGTGAATTGGCCTACACCAACTAATGTGACAGAAGTTCGCAGTTTCATGGGCTTGGCCGGGTACTACAGGAGGTTTGTAAAGGACTTTTCGAAATTAGCTGTGCCTCTTACCCAATTGACACGTAAAGGACAACCATTTGGGTGGAATAGTGAAAGAGAATCAGCCTTTCATGAATTGAAGACAAGATTGACCACTGCACCAATTTTGACACTACCTTCAGGTACGGAAAATTTTGTGATTTTCAGTGACGCATCTTATAAGGGTTTGGGTTGTGTGTTAATGCAGAACGGAAAGGTTATTGCTTACGCCTCCCGACAGTTGAGGCCACATGAGAAGAATTATCCAACCCATGACCTAGAATTGGCCGCAGTTGTTTTTGCTTTGAAAATCTGGCGGCATTACTTGTACGGGGCAAAGTGTGAAGTCTACACGGATCATAAGAGCCTGAAATACTTCTTCACGCAGAAAGAGTTAAATATGCGTCAGAGAAGATGGCTAGAGCTGATAAAAGACTACGATCTGGAGATTCAGTATCATCCCGGGAAAGCTAATACAGTGGCTGATGCCTTGAGCAGAAAATCAACAGGGAGTATGGCTTGTTTGCTTACTGAACAAAGGGAGATTTTGCGAGACTTTGAAAAGTCTGAAATTGAAGTGGTGGTATGTAAACAGGGCGGATTGATAGCCGCCATTACGGCCGAACCGGCAATTGTGGATGAAATCAAGAAGAAACAGAAAGAAGACGAGTACCTCATAAAGGTAATTGATGAATTTGAAGTAAGCCCAAAAGCAGAGTTCAGTGTCGAGAATGGAATGTTGAAATTTCGAAACCGAATATGTGTCCCAGATATTCCGGAGCTAAGGAAGAGGATTTTAGATGAAGCCCACAGATCCGTATTTGCTATGCATCCGGGTAACAATAAAATGTATCGGGATTTGAAACAAACCTATTGGTGGCCTAAAATGAAGAAAGAGATTGCAGAATATGTGTCCAAGTGCCTCCAGTGTCAGCAAGTTAAGGCTGAACATCAGAAACCAGGCGGTCTACTTCAACCTTTCCCTATTCCTGAGTGGAAGTGGGAACATGTGACTATGGATTTTGTTGTTGGCCTACCTCGGACTTCTCGAGGTATGGATTCTGTTTGCGTTATAGTTGACAGACTGACTAAATCTGCACATTTTCTGCCTGTCAAAACTACATTTACTGCTTATAGATTGGCTACCATTTATGTCGATGAAATTGTCCGTTTACACGGGGTTCCGGTGTCCATTGTGTCAGATAGGGACCCGAAATTTGTATCTAGATTGTGGAAAAGTTTGCAGGAAGCTATGGGAACAGAACTGAGGTTCAGTACTACATTCCATCCACAGACAGATGGCCAGTCAGAACGAACGATACAAACTTTGGAAGACATGCTTCGCATGTGTGCTTTGGATTTTCAGGGGAGTTGGGAAGATTACTTGCCACTTGCAGAATTTGCTTATAATAACAGCTTCCACTCCAGCATCGGTATGGCACCATATGAGGCTTTGTATGGTAGGAGGTGTAGATCACCTATTTGTTGGATAGAGGTCGGGGACAGAGCTTTGCTTGGGCCTGAAATTGTACCGGACACCTCTGAAAAGATCAAAACTATTCGGCAAAGGCTCAAAACGGCTCAAGATCGGCAGAAAAATTATGCAGACGTTCGGAGAAGTCCTCTTGAGTATGAGGTCGGCGACCATGTGTTCATCCGTGTTTCTCCGATGAAAGGCCAAGTCAGGTTTGGGAAAAAGGGCAAGTTGTCGCCCCGTTACATTGGGCCGTTTCAAATTTTGGAGAAACTTGGTCCAGTTGCTTATAGAGTTGCTTTGCCACCGGGATTCCAGCAAATCCATAACGTGTTTCATGTGTCGATGTTGAGGGGTTACCTCCGAGACCCGTTACATGTGATTGATTACCATCGGGTAGCTATTGATGAGAATATGGAATACGCTGAATGGCCGGAAAGAATCGTTGACCGACAAGTGAAAGAATTGAGAAACAAGTCCATCCCAATGGTGAAAGTAGAATGGAAGGAACATTATGGGACGGATGCTACGTGGGAAAAAGAGGAGGAAATGCGACTACGCTATCCACATTTGTTTCCCGACGAAGGTAAATTAAGTTTGGAGGACCAAACTTCCTAAAGGGGGGAAGACTGTGACATCCCTGTTCTGTATTATGCTAATTGGTCCTTAAGTTGTTTATGGTTATGTGTTTAGCATGGTTTTGTATGCCATTATGTGAAAATATGTGGTTTTGAATTTCTATCTGTTCACCATAGGAATATCTGTTTGATTTTACCGCTTCGAAAATTAAATTGGAGGCCTTACCGGCCACAGAACCTGAAATCGACTACGCCGTTGTGATTGGCATAATTTTTAGAGCCTATGGTGAAATTTAATTGAAAATTGATTCGGGTTAGATTAAACCGATTAAATTGATGAATTAGAGCTCAGCTACTTTATTATTATAATCTTGGCTTTAGTGGATTTTGTTGTCAAGCTTTAAACACTCCATCTCTCCCTCCCTAGCCTCATTTTGACTGATATTAAACTCAAGGAAGAGAAGAGAGGGCCGGTTGTAGAGAGAGAAAGGGAGAGACTTGTGTAATTTGGGCTCAAGACTTGGGAATTTGAAGATCTAGCTCAAGATTTGGCTAGAGTTTGAGGGTTGAAGCTCTTAGGTAAGTGAATTCATGGACTCTTGTTTGTAATTTGTAAGTTCAAAGTTGAAGGAATGTTAAAGAGCATGTAATAAGTTGATTTTTGTTGAGTTTGAAGTCTTGGAACTCATGCATGTAAGAAATTACTTTGAATCTGCATGTTTGAGCTTGAAACACATGATTCATGTAGAGTTTTGGGTAAAGCTCATGTTGTAATCACCATTTGTACCATCTAAGTTGAGAATGATGAGCATCTCCCACATGCATGTACAAATCATGGGAGTATAAGTCTTGAATGTTTGAATTTGAGCATGTTGATGATGGGTTTGAGATATTTCGGGACATGCATGTAGATAAATCATGAAATTGAGCTTCCTGATGTTGTAATCTTGTATTAGTAGCATGTTAGCATGTGTAAATGTGTAATTTGAGCCATTGCATGCAAGTAATGTAGCCGGAAAACCAATTTGGAGCTCAAGAACTCAATCTGGAAAACCCAGATTTTCGATGTCCACTCGAGCGGGTGAAGTTACGCTCGAGCGGAGAAATCGAGCTCCCAGCATTTTCTGCAGACATGGTTTCCGCTCGAGCGGGAAAGTTGACGCTCGAGCGTGGGAGCTATTTTGACGGGCCTTCCGCTCGAGCGCTCTATTTAACGCTCGAGCGTAATTTTCATGCAACCAGTACTTTTGCAGGCCTAAAGGGTCCGCTCGAGCGGATAAGTTGACGCTCGAGCGGGGGACCCTGTTTCCTGGAATTTTGTTCATGTGTTCTGTGTTTCGTTTTCCGTTCTCTTTCACTTGTAAGCACTCTTAGGCATATGTTAAACATTGTAAACGAGTTATTGAGATAAAGATAAAGCCTAAAGAGGAATAAGTGAATTAAAGAACGGATTGAACTGTTAGTGACCCTTTTGTATTCGTGAAATGTGTAGGGTCAAGCTCCAGGGCGCATCCACAAGCTGATCACAGTGAGTAATATCAATATTGAAAGCTTGTCAATGCCCAATTGTTATTCCCTTATAAACTTTATGAGTTGTTAATTGGGATTGTGGACAAAAGTCTGACAAGAATAAATGAATGGACCGAAGGTCGTTTTTATGTAAATGAATGGACCAAAGGTCGTTTTGATAAGAATGAATGGACTAAAGGTCGTTTTGATGTGAATGAATGGACTAAAGGTCGTTTTGATAAGAATGAATGGACCAAAGGTCGTTTTGATGAAAATGAATGGACCAAAGGTCGTTTTGATGAAAATGAATGAACCAAAGGTCGTTTTGACATGAATGAACGGGCCGAAGGCCACTTGGACAGAAATGAATGGGCCGAAGGCCGTTTAGACAGAAATGAATGGGCCGAAGGCCGTTTAGACAGAAATGAATGGGCCGAAGGCCGTTTAGACATAAGTGAATGGGCCGAAGGCCGTTTTGCCATGAATGGAAACCCGAATGGGCCAAAGGCCAGAATGTTTAGAATTACAGTTACTTGATTTGAATTTTGTATAGTTATATATATATTCGTTAAATAGAAGTATGAATTGGGCCCAAGGCCGTTTGGAGCATGTTGTTCTATATATTGTTATGTAACTGTCATGTTTGATATTATTCACTGGGCTATCGCTCACGCTCATTCATGTGTTTGTAGGTGAGCCAAGAGAAGCACAAACCCAGCCCTAGTGAAGCCTGCTAGGAACAACACGAGTTTTGGGAGAGTCAGCCTTGTGCCTCACACATGAGGCCATCCTTGCCCTTTTAGTATGTACTTATGTTTTGTTTTGTTGGCAAGGGCCTAGTGTATGTCTGTACATAGTCTGATATAGGTTGACTCGTTTTGGATGATCCTGTCTGTAATGAATTTTGTGAAACTGTACTTTCGATGTGGGTTATTAACGTATCCGAGTATGGTTTGTTTGATGTGCATATAAGCACGGCTCTATGGACAAAGTTTTAATTATTGCTTCCGTTTGGCCCCTTTACTCTGACGAGTTACGTCTGTTTTGGTCTGAGGCCGTAGGTAATCTCAGGATTACTGGCCGGTTATGTCCTTAACCCATAGGGGCGGGTTCGGGTCATGACATTACCCTAGTTCCTGACGAAACTAGGACAGGGTAACCCTATCCCATCATAGAGGTGTTTTGACTTTCATTTAACTGGTATGTACTTTACAGTGAAATTGTACAGGGATGTGCATATCAGTTGCCAAGTTAGTATCTAATTTTGGGGCAGAATTCAGTGTGGAATACAGTCATTCAGTGTTGCTCATATCTGTTCTAGTGAAATCAAGCTGAGGTGCTGTCTGTTTTTTATTTTGCTAGGTAGTCCTGGAACCATAGCTTCAGAAGGCTCCGATATCCCCCAGGTACATTGGACTTGTGTTGATAGACTTTGTCAGGTTGGAGATTTAGTTCAGAGACAACCAGTGTTTCTTTCGCCGGTGGCAGGGCAAAGAATGGCCAGATATGGCTCATTGGTTAAACTGATCTAACAGTCACCAGTTGGATCACCTTCGTTCAACTCAATAGACCCATGATGGCACAGAGTCCGGAAGAAGTTGCGGCCATGATAGCGGCATTAAACTAGGGAATCGCCATGCAAGACGAGACCAATGCTGAAATGCAACGCCCATCTGGGGCACCTACCACACATCCAGTCTCGAGACCCTAGCCGAACTTTGACCGACTTCCGCCAACTGAAAATTCGCATGGTCTAGATCCCCGATAAGGGTTGGCTCAAGCTCGAGCTTTCACACCTCTAGTGCAGCCTAATGCGAGGCTTTATTCCCTTGATATTAATGTGCTTGACCCAACCTCATTAAAAATTACTAACCTTGAGAAGCAATTCAAAAAGGCACAGGGCCTTAACTCTATTCCCGACATTGAGGATGGGTACACCGAGGCTGCTGTACGGCTCCCAAACAGATTCAAAATGCCGCACATTGACCGTTTCGACGGGTCTGGAGATCCTATAGTACATATCCTTCTTTTCTTGGATGTCCTAAAACCGATGGGTCTATCTAAGCCTCATAAACTCTCTCTGTATGGAAGAATCTTGTCGGGCATAGCAGCCACTTGGTACGCCAAGTTGGAGGATGAAGTGAAGCAGAACTGGGAAGAATTGGCTGAGGCCTTTGTCAATAAATACTCTTACAATACCCAACTTGAAATAACCACTCAAGACCTTGAGGCAACCCACCAGAATCCTGCAGAATCTTTTATGGAATTTATTGCAAGGTGGAGAGGAAAAGGCAGCACATATGACAGATCGTCCTTCTGAGAGGGATCAAGTGCGGATAGTGGGGCAGAACCTTGAGCCTGATATGCTGCAAAAATTAATAGTTGCTCCACTATTCACTTTCAAAAGTTTGCATGAATTGGGGGCTCAGATCGAGAGTGCGTTCAACAAAGGGATTATTCCCAGAACAAGTGAACCGATAAGGAGGGTGATTTCCGGGAGTACCAATGCTGGCAGTAGCACTATTCTCAAACCCACTGAAATTAATATAGTCGCCACAACCAACCCTTTTTCCAAATCAAGCCTACAAACAGCTGGCCCAACCCGAGCTCAAGGCAGCACTTTCACCCCTTTGTATATGAGCCTAACCAGCGCATTTAAAGTCCTGATGGAAAGAGGGTATCTCAAACCCCTTGATCCTCAACCTCTGCCTAACCCACTCCCTGCCAGACATAACCCCACCAAATACTGCGTGTATCATCAGCAGCGCGGTCATGGCACCGATCGTTGCTACCGCCTTCGTCATGAGGTCCAGAATCTCATCGACAACCAGACGATAGCTCTACCTCAAGACCCCAATGACCAAGTACCTCATCCACACCTCAATCTAATCCATTTACTGCCATCCACCTATAACCCCAGTATATACATCACCCCGGCCCATTTACCCAAGCCTGAGGTGTTCATTCTAGAAAGCATGGACTTGTGTATGATGGATGCACTTGAACCCCAATCATCTCAAACCCATGAACCCACTACTTTTGAGCTAATGAGAATGATTGAAGATCTTCAGAGAATTGTGGCAGATTTAGCCTTTGGGATTTTGGCTCCGTCATTGCCCACATCACATGCCAGAAATTTCATGCCAAAAGGCTCCCCAATCTTAGGGTGAGCTGCAATTGAAAATGGCCAACCTGAAGCCATCCCAGGTCTGGGCAATGACATGTCAACAAAACTGGGCTTCGCTCTAATATAGCGATCCAATCCCTTGGCAAAGTGGAGACAAATGGCAAGAACAAGGTAGGGGCAGGCATTGGTCCCCATGAACACCTTCTGTGGGTTGTTGAGGCTTTGAAGGCTGAAGGGAAAAACAAACAGCAAGTGCTCACAGTTGTTGCAAAGACTGTGGACGACGCTTTTGCCACTCAAAATGAGAGCATTCTGAATCAAGGGACAAGCCGGGAAAAGGCATGTCTGTAGACTCGCCCGTGGGCCTCATCCTACAGTTCGGACTTGATTTGTGTGTCGGTTCTTAATCTGATCTCACAATGTGCAATGTGAGATTGATAAATCACCAAAGAGTCCAAATTCGGCAAATCGTTTTGGAAAACATATTTTTTAGAAAGAAGTGCCAAACATGGACTACTTTGCCAGATACAGAGTCGCAACCTAAATATTTTATTTTGGGAGAATTTAGGAAACCCTGACTCGTTGCCTAAGGCCACGTGTCCGTCATCACCAAAGTTGCCTCAGCTCGGGAACTTGGGTACGATTGGCGAAGGTTAGCTATGAGCACCCCCGCTCGCCCGATCTGAAGATCGGCCTCTACTAATCATGATATCTAGTTTTCAAAACGTTATGTGTTCTTATTCCGGTTATTAGCCTAATCTTACTATGTGATGCGCACAACACAAAAGTATAGACTAGATCGCCGAATTTGGAACAAAGCATCGCATATCGGTTTGGTTGAAAAACAATTTGAAATTTGCTACTCGCAAGTAGGCTAAAACATGGATTTCAATGAGTTGTTCCAACTTAAACAATCCTACCTTCACCCACAGGCATTCAGGCAGTTTATATCACATAAGCATATAGCCACATGGTAAACATGCTGTCATGTTTAACATTCACACTCATGCGAGATGCTCAAGCATAAAAACACTCACAGTGTACTCTAAGCCAAAACAAGAAACTAGTTAGTAATCATGCATGATCCTAGTTCATGTTAAAGTGGCTAATGCATCGCATACAAAATGTCACTAGAATAGTCCCGGCTAATCTATGGATGGCATGTGAAATACGACAGATAGCATATATTCAAGTTAGATTTGAAATACTATGCAGTTAGCATGATGCGCCGAGCCCGGTACATGCAATACTGATGAATGATGCACGCATGCATAACATAAGGTATGCTAAATTGAATATGCCCTAATACTAACCATCAAAAGCAGGCAAGTAAAAGGGAGAAAGAAGTGGGGGGGTTGAAAGACATACACACACGCACCCACACTTATTACACATTCGCCCTCGCTCGGAGGGACCGAAAGAATAATACAAATTAATTAACTAACAAGCTAATTAAATAATTACAGACTAATTAACTAGTTAAGCAAATTAACTAAGCTAATAAAGCGATAAAACCGCTTCGGGAAGAGGGCCCAATGCACGTATGCTTGGCTCTGCTCGGAAACCCACCACCATGGACAAGTTGCCTCTGTTTTCACTGTTTTCCTCCTCTGAAGACTGCACAAGTCCCAAGGTACACCCTCTGAACACTGGGAAATGCCACCGACCATGAGGAATGGTCACCGGCCAAAGGTAACTAGTCATCGACCATCTATGAAGCCAACGGCCAGAAATGGATAGCCGACCGGCACTGGAGATGGCCGACCGGCCATATCTTCCTGCAGGAACCTGTTTTGACAGCAGCAGAGGGCAAAACAAGGCATGGCAGTGCATTTCAAAGCAATGTTTGTACCACCACACCCCTTATCATGTTTATGACTCAAAGGGGTATGGTACTCGATTCTCGGACCACCAATCGCACATTTCAATGCGTGATGGCCCAAGAAACCAAGTTGTGCATTTTGGTGTGGAATGAAATGCACATAAACAAACAATGGAGGCCCAACCTCTATCATAATCATTTCAAGAGGCAAGGCATACATGCTTAATGAAATGCAACCTAGGCATGCAAGCTAAACATGCAACATGAGGATGCAAACAAGCATGCTAAGATGCAAATATGTAACAAGTATGCAAGTTAACAAGCATGCAAAGATGCAATGTGAACATGAAAACATGCAAGACATATAACATGTTAAGCAATCAAAACAAGAGGAAATGCATGCCAAATGCAATGTGATTCAAACATGCAACACATGCGATAGGCCAAGTATGCAACAACATGCAAGGCTAAGATGCAACAACACGCGAATGAGGATCTTAGACTAGTTTGGGCAGCTCTCAAATAAGCCCAAAACAGTGGCCGAATGCAAAGGAAATGAAGGCCAAAATACACGCAAACAAGCATGCACACATGGTTCAAAACTTAAGCATCAAAGAGCAACTTTTAAGCACACTTAAAAGGGACAAACATGGACATATGGCATGCATACTAAGCTCTGAAAATCATGTTATAAAGGTACCAAACCAAGTAAACAAGACAAGACAAGCCAAGCATGCAACAATGTCCAAGACTCAAGGGGGCTTAAACCAAAGCTATATAAAGCAAGCCCCAAAGGCCCAGGAGGACCTAAAACAGGTCCAATGCAGGTCTAAACAAGACCAAAGACGTACCTAGATGGCATCTAAATGGTCTAAACATGGAAGCTTATATAAAGGTCCAAACGTGGAGCATAAGACACAATCCTTGTAAAGCATTAAAGGGGCATCAAATGCAAGCATACAAGCATACCACAAGGATTGAAATGATGCTATAAGTGGTGCCAAACCATTGAAACAAGCAAGTAAAGCATGCTAGAGGGGTTAACACTCAAGGCTCACAAGGGGGATTACATGGTAGCTATACAAAGCAAACCCGAGCAACCAAAAACAAACCTTGGGCACACTAAAACATACATAAAAGCTTCACAAAGCTAGGCCAAAACAAGTAAGCATAGTGGTATAAATGCTAAGCACATGTTAAGGCAATTCATGGCATTACAAGACAAGTATGCAAAGCAAGCATGGTGTGTCTAAACCAACTTAAAACAGTGCTATAACATGGCAAAATAACAACAAATAACAACTAAGACATGGCCAACATGAACTTAAACAAGATGCTCACACATGAGGATAAAATGGCCAACAGTAAAAGCAACACGGAGAGGGGATGGCTCTCTCTTTCTTAGGACCTTAAAGCACCATCCCCACCACTGAAATCCCTCTACATTTTAGTGGTGAGGAGATCCAAACAAGGTGGTCCTGGAGCTCACCAAAAATAGCACAAAATGGGGCCAAACAAGGCCTAAGAGGGGTCAAACAACCCCAAACACCAAAACAACCTTAAACAACTATTTTAAGCACTTAAAATCAGAACTTTTATATGTTATAAGTCAAGCCTAAAAACAGATGCAAGGATGGCTAAAAGCCTATTCAAAAATGGGGTATTTAAAGGTAAAAGCTCTTACCCTTGAAGAGCTCTTCAAGAATGGTGCTCCAGCTGCCTTCTTTAGCTTGAATCCACTCAAGAACTTCAAGAAAACCCCTTTGGCTCCTCAGCAACCAAGGTATGGTGTAATGGAAGGTGCCTTAGTGCAAAACTAAGAACAAACACACACAAAGGCAAAAAGAGAGGGAGAAATAGAGATAAATAGATACAATATGCTAACCCTAATTTCAGAGCCTCTCTGGAACATTTTGGTAACCCTTGAGGAGGGAGAAGAAGGCCTCCCTTTATAGAGGATCACTCTTGCTTAGCTTACAAAAGGGGGTGCAAAGTGGGTGCCAGCTAGCATAGTTGGCACAAAATATCTGCCAAAAGTAGATGCACAGTGGTCGGCCAGCCAAAAATGCCAAATGGACCAAATAAATGGTTGACTGACCAAACAAAGTGCTGACCGGCCAAACATTTGGCCGATGGCAACAAAGCAATGGCCGGTGGCCTCAAGCCATGGCCGGTGAGGTGTGGGGATGGCCAACAAGTCTTTCTCTATCCTCAAAAGCAAAACAACAAGCGTTTGGTGCAAAACCAAGAACAAAATAGTCGAGTCGAGAGGTCTTGAAGCAAGGCATGTGGCCGAGACCTCTATGAACTCAGGACGAACACGAACATGGATGATCACCAAGTGTTCAAACGGTGACGTCCAAGTCTTGAGGACGGTCAAAAATGGGGTGTCTACAGTTGCCCCTCTTTGACAGAACTTGAAAGTCACAACAATGACGGGAGTGAATGTCAAAGCCCAGAGACGACCCATTTTTGACAAGGCCGAAGACTTAGACAAAGCATACAAGCTACAGACAAAGGTATGTGCCCGAAGGTAGGGGCAAAATGCAACTGACAATGCAAGAAGCCGAACATAACTTATGATCATGCAAGGGAGGCTGTAATGAAGCATACAATAAATGCAACAATTTAAGCAATCTAACATAAATCCAACTACATTACAATGCAGAAAAGATGCAAGAGAATTATGTAATTCTCGCTACTTTTCACGCGGAGAATACAATACCTATCCGGTTCGTCTGGTTGCGCCAGCCTCAAATGAACCGTACATACAATATCGTGCCTGTAAAAGAGAGAAACTTAACAGGTACAATATTGTTAGCAACATGCATGAAAATGCAAGTTAAGACTGCATGACAACGCAAGTGTACGAGTGCATGACAATGTAACCTATGCGCAAAATGATATGCAATATTTACAAAACTATGTATATACAATGCAAATGATATGCAATGCATTTGAAACATAATCAAACCATAAGCGGTTCAAAACCACACAAATATCATAAAGATGATAGAGATGCAAAGTCTGTCTACCATAGAAAAGGTGCCGACACCCTCAAACCACAATACCAGCAGTGGAATAGGCGCATACACATGCAGAACTATGAGTTGTGTAGACGGACCCAAGAAACAAGTAATTGGGTGGGATGATATAAGTGGGGAAATGACCCGCTGAGGAAAGACCGTGATCCTAAATGCTAGACGCAACAAATTACACTACAATGTAATATATACAATGGATAAGGCCTACGGCCAAACCGTATCTTGCCTAGCAAAGGCATGGACACAAACAAGCCACGTTTAATACAGAAACGGTGTCGTCACCCACAACACTAGGTGCGTACACATAATATCATAACTGTGCTTTAATGTGAAAAGTATAGGCACATACCAGACCAAGCTCAACATGGAAAGGCGTAAGCCATAGATGAATGATGCATTGAATGCATGCAATACTAAACTATGTACAATACAATGCATGCATGGCAATGCAAGCTATATACAATGAATGCATACATATGCACTATTTACAATGAATACGTGACATATGCAAAGGAAGAATGCACTACAATGCATGTAAGGAAAGATACATGACAATGCACGCTATGCACAATGCAATATTTACAAGCTAAAATGGAAAGGTGCAAGCCGTGAACGGAGGTGATGCAGTGAATGCATGCAAGTACAATGCAATATATACAATATGCAATGGATGTAATGGAAGAGGCCTGCGGCCAAACTGTATCTCACCTAGGAAAGGCATGGACACATACAAACCACATCTAACACAGAAACAGTGCTATCACCCTCAAACCACAATACCAGCAGTGGAATAGGCGCATACACATAATATCATAAATGTGCTTTGACGTGAAAAATATGGGCACATACCAAACCAAGCTCAACATGGAAAGGCGCAAGCCGTAGGCGGGGGTGATGCAGTGAATGCATGCAAGCTACAATGCAATGTATACAATATGCAATGGATGTAAATGTAATATTTACAGTGATGCATGACATAGGCACTATTTACAATGGAATGCATGGCATATGCATGTTGGTTTTTTTGTTTTTTTGTTTTTTTTGAAAAATGCATGAAAATGCAAATGGAGGAAAAATGCATGATAATGCATGTTTTTTTTTTTTTTTTGTTTTTTTTTTTTGGAATGCATGAAACGTGCATGATAATGCAAATGAAATGAGTGCGTGACGACGCACGTCTTTGAGACGCATTACAATGCGCATGATTTTGAATGCGCGACAACGCGCGTCTTTTGAAATGCATAACAATGCACAATGAATTTGAATGCGCGACAACGCGTGGCTTTTGCGATGCATGACAATGTACATGATCTTGAATGCGCGATAACGCATGGTAAGGAAGATGCATGATGATGCATGTAAGGTGCGCATGACGATGCGGCCTAAAGAAGATGCACAATAGTGCGAGCATGATATGCGCTACAATGCACAAGGTGTGTGCATAACAATGCGAGTGAGGGATGCATGACAATGCAACCTAAGATAAAATTCGCCAAGAGTCATTCAGGTATGACAAACACCAAAGGACTTGCATCTTCAGAGGATTTAAGGTCTCCTAGACCGAGCGTATTTAAGGTCTCGCCAGACCGTAGAGAGGTGCATAACAATGCAAGTCGGCGTGCACATGACAATGCGTGTATGCATGCATAATGATGCAATGCATTTGAAGTAGTTTCCAAATGTTTGCAAGATAAAAAAAGGATACGAAAGGGATACACCCTTGCATGCATTCGAGTGCTACGCACAGAAAACACAGTCTGAGGTCAAAACGGAGTCCAGTTGAGCTTCAAAAATGCACTCTCTTGCACTGTGTTGAGCAATGGAGGCCCCAAACCACATCAAAGACCCAAACAAAGGTGTAGGAGGTTCAACGGCCATAGGGGGAGGTCACCGGCCATCCACCGGGCACCAAAAAAAGTCCACCGGCCATCTATTTGGCCGACCGGCCAACAATGTGGTGACCGGCAAAATATGCCTGAATCGGGGCAGTTCGGTCAAATCGGCACGGGTCTTTAAATATAGGGCTTCTAGCCCTATATTTTCACTTCCCTCTTGCTCAAAATTTCCTCCTCCTTCTCTCTAGGCTATTTTCCAACCTTCATTTCCCCGTTTTCCTGGGTTTTAGGGCCCATTTCGACGTGCGATTCGCGAATACCTTCGCGTTTCGAATATTTTCAACCGAACAAAACTTTGTTTCGGCGTCTTTTTCTCGATTCTCACCACTCGGGGTTGTTTCCCTCGAGTTTACCTCGATTTTTGTGCCTTTTCTACACCTCGACCTTTCTGGCCATTTTTCACCCTCCCGGGGTTGACTTTTCGGTTGACTTTTCATATTCTTGCCCGGTTTTCACTCTTCCGGCCATTTTCGCACCATTCTCGAGATGGTGGACGACATTTCAGGTGGTGGGGCTCTCTTGGAGATAGATATGGACCCAGAGACTGAGCTCTTGCCACTTCACATCCGGCCGTTCAATCCGGCGGCCTACAGACCGGCGATTCATGTGTTGCCTCCTGACAGACTTCGCTAGTTCAGGAGTTTTGACAGGAGGGTGCCACCAGAGCTGCTTCTGCGCGAGCCAGAGATGCACCTTTCATACGGCACTTCCGAGGTATATTCTTCCCCGTTTCATTTTCTGCAAAGTAGAATACCTAACTGCCATAGTCGACTCTGCCTTTAACTGTTTGATCTGGATACACCGATATACTATATGCTGTAGTTGACTGTGAACACACCTGCATTCGGTATCTGTTTGAATTGGAACACGCGCACACACACTATATTTGCTCTGAACCACTCAAACACCCTGACACATCATACACTGTAGTTCACTGCGAGCACACCGGCACCCGATGTCTGTTTGAATCTGAACATGTGCACACACGCTGTATTGTTACCAATTCTGAATGCTCTTCAAAACTGTATATGGAATATTACTTCGCAACTATTTGCTTTTGAATACAGGGGGATTCCCATGCCTTTCGGGGGCATAGGAATGTTGCTGCCCGCGGATGGTACATGGAGCTACCGGACGCAGTCCATCACATTGTCGACCAGGCCGGCTTCGGCGCCTTCTACAGGGGACTCTCACACCTTACCGCGAGCAGGCCTCTTCTTGCCGCTCTGGTGGAGAGGTGGTGGGACACCATCGACTCCTTCCACTTCTCTGCCATGGGAGACATGACGATGACTCCCTATGACTTCTCGATGCTCACCGACATTGGGGTAGGGGGTGATCCGATCTCCTTTGACACAGACATGAATGAGTGGGAGGCTACTCAGATATATTTGCTCGGCGAGCTGCCACCTCTCACTCGTCCAGGTTTCATCAGATACTCGTGGTTCGAGGACCACTTCCGGATTCAGCCATCTTTAGCTGAGGAGGCACCGATGGCTCAGGAGGAGGCGGAGCGGTATGCACACGGCTTCCTCATGTTCTTATTGGGGACGACCATCTTCGCCGACTAGGCGAACACCGTGCCTCTCTGTCTGCTGAGCGCTTTAGTGGACGTCACACGAATCCTGCGCTACGATTGGGGTGGGGCAGCCTTGGCCACACTCTATGGATACATGAGCTCATCCTCCCGGTGCAGCGGGCAGTTGCTCGGAGGCTACTGGCGGGCTTGGGAGGTATATTTTCTTCCTCTTTTACATTTCTGCTTTACATTTCTTGTACTCTGTACACTGCACACACTGCAGTCTGCTTCACGTTGACTATATACTGCACCCACGGTACATATATAATCTGCTTTACACTGACTGTACACTTCACACACTGTACATTCTGCACAATACAATGCACGATACATGGTTCTGCGATTTCTACTTCATTCTGCATTCTGCTTTATCTGATAAGCATACTGATATTTGCTTTGCAGTTGTGGGTCTACGCCTACTTCCTGAGACTTGCGCCAGTGCCCGACGAGGAGACTTCCCTCGGCGTTCCATTCTCTCAACACTTCGATGTGAGATACGTGCGGAGACCCTGGGAGACGTTCATATTCTTCCCCTGCTACTTCAATACCATTACCACCGCAGAGGTATTTTCAACTTTAGAGTTTATTTCAAGCTTCGCTTTGCACTGTATTTTCAATAACAGTAGATAACTGACTGCATATCATTTTCAGATCACCTGGCAGCTCTGGGCTCCATTGCCAGCTGCGGTTCCAGAGCGATTTGCCGGTGCTAAGGAGACCGCCCAGTTCAGGATCTTGCTAGAGGGCCCGGTCTATCGGGCTTGGTACCTGGATGTGCGCTTCCTATGCCAGACCCTGGGTTTACTAGAGCAGATAGTTCCAGGTCTGCCCCGTGTCCATATGAGGGACACCGAGAGGTTCACCTTTGAGCAGATGACCGATTATACGATCGGTTGGGATGCTGAGGGCTTCAGGGGCGAGGGTGACTACACAGAGTGCATTCAGACCTACATCATGTGGCCTTTGAGCAGTGGTCGTCGAGCTGAGAGAGAGAGGCCAGCGGCGCCGGCGACTAGGGCAGGAGCGGGAGTAGGAGCGCCGAGGGTGGCTCGAGTCCGTGGCAGGAGTGGGCCCGGAGATGATGGGGGGCTAGTTGGCCAGCACTGCCCATGATGATGACATGTCGAGGGCAGGGTGAGGAGACCTATCAAATCCCCTTTGCTCCCCCTCCGGCTGATCATGAGTTAGTCGGGTTCTACGACTTGCCCCTGGTATGTACTATCGTATTTTGCATCTTGCATTGTCATTCCATTTCATTTGATATTCCGCAGAATACTGATGCTTCTAACACTTTTACAGGCTTCCTCTGAGTACACTCGTCAGTCCCTGGAGCTGACCGCCTCTGTGATGGGGATGCTCCAGCGAAGCCTCGACCTGCTAGCCATTTACAGTATTCCGGTATGTTCTTCTGACCACAGTCTCAAACCATACATAAACTGTTTCACATAATCTGATGCATCGCACTGTCAACACAACACTCAATACACGGCCCTCACGGCATCTGATACACTATAGCCCACAGACTATTCACAGCATTACTCACGGCATTCATACATTGCACTCAGTCACTGCATTCTGTACTGACACACTGTTCACAACATTCATACACTGTACTCACACACTGCATTCTGTACAGATACATTGCTCACAACAATCGTACACTGTACTCACACACTGTATTTGGCATTCATACCCTGCTTTGCGTAGCATACTGATGCGTTTACCATTTGTACTTTTCAGCCTCCATTCCAGATTCCTACTGCAGGAGGTGCTCTAGCTGGGCCTTCGGTTCCTGTCCGAGATGGCAGAGTGTATCCCCGCACCAAAGCGGGGTGCACTCATGTTGGGAGTAGCTCACGGGCACCAGTTCCCGATGATGATAAGTTCGAGGCCAAGGCATAGACGGAGGCAGAGTCGTCTGAGGAGGAGACCGGAGATGGCACGGGCTCAGATGACGGTACTGATGACGATGCTCCTGGACCTTCGTCCAGGAAGAGGACGAGGACACACCCGTAGGCCTGAGATGATCGATGCTAATCCAGACTTTTGTTGCTTTTCATCTTTTGTTTGTACTTTTCTTTTTTGCTGGTAGCTTGAGTACCTTGTACTGCCGCGGGCAGGTTTTTCTTTCTCCAAAGTTATGTACCTGAAAAATGGTGAAATGAAACAAACGTTTTGTCTGAAAAAGTGTTACATTGGTACATTTTGTACATTGCATCGCATCACATCATATTACACCTCAATGTAAATGAGATTGATCTCCTCTCTGAAAATCAAACACTTGCATCATAATAATCAAATAAGGAACCGGCCAACAGCAAAACAACTCATACAACAAAACCGCTCATTTTGAACACTCGGCTCGTAACAAAGTACTCGATTTACTCAGCACACAGCCCATACACACAGCTCATACAACGCGCTGCTTATTCTGAAAACTGTTGATTCTGAACTCATAGCCCATAAAACAGTATTCTTAGTTCATTATGCACACGGTGAAAACAGTCCAAATCTGAAAAGATGGAATACAAAGGTAGAATTGGCAGAAGCTGAAACACACTCAGATGCAATCCGGAACCCATATGTTCACTGTTTCCAAGTGACCCGGGCTGAACCCCTGCGATTTTACAAAAGAACCAAACCTGTTTTGCAGAAATGTGGAGAATGGCACAGCACTCTGAGCACAAAACGAATTGAGAAAAGGGTTTCCAACCGAGTATTGAGCCTATGACTGAACACAGTGAAAAAGACTCAATAACGAAAAACAAAAGGTAAACAACCTAAACCCAACGAGACACGCTCGGAACAGACCCAAAACAAGAGTTAAGGTAACAAAACAAAAGACACGACACACAGACGTGTTGCCAATACGAGAGGCCTCTTAGATCACGAGGAGACAGTTTCTTTGGGTATTATTTCCCACCCTCTTCTCATTTGTGATTCTCACATCACTCGACCCTCAGGCTCGGTTTTTCTCTCAAAAACCCTTTTGCTCACTTTTCTCTCATCGCACACCTCTCTATTCTTTAATCACTCATTTTTTGTCCCTCCCCAGGATGGTTGATGGATAAGCAAGAGGTTGTGGGTTCATGCCCAACACTATTAGCTCGCGACTATTTCCTTAGGTGGCGTCTCGTCGGTGCCCCGGATGAGGGAATGGAGTATCTTGATCCATTCCAATTCGTGCTTCGCACTTGGTTTAATACCTCGTTGCTCGGAGGGTGAGAGAGCTTTCAGCCCTTTATAGACAGTTCCAGTTGTGCCCTTCTGGCAAGTATGCTGGCGATGGGGGAAAGACAGGACGCCTAACTCAACTGTGCCCCTATTTCATCATTTTGACCATTTTTTGTTTTGGTTTTCTACTAAGACAATTTTGACCAATATGAGAGTTAGATTAACATACTTGTTCGATTTTTGATTTAAAATCATGCAAGTTAGGCTATGAGCACTGAAAATTTTCCTTTTTTGGGTCCAAGAAATGGTCCAGTTTTGGAAACGATAGAATAATTGTTGCGAAAATTAGTCAATCTCAGTAAAAATTCTCAACGAGCACGAAACCTACTCTCGAGATGCACAACCTCAGATCCGAAAGGAAATTGTCTCTTTCCTAAACGACACTGCACGACAATGGAAAGTTGCCCCTTGTTTGGATGGCAATTCATGGCAACAGAAAGTTGCCCCCTTGTCTGGATAATGCCGCAGCATACTGTAAACAATCTTCATTAGTGATGATCGCAACCGAACTCTTGGATACAGAGAAGAAGAAGATGGTCAAAACCAATATATGGACACAGTCACATTGAAAGTGTTGGTGGCTGGACTTCAGGATGAAGTTGGCTACGTATCCCAAACATGGGAATCAAGCCTTACGTAGTTCCGGGTAAGGTACACTCGTGTATTAACCCTCACCTTTTTACGCTCTAACTTTTGCCATGGCCGCCCTTCTGGGTTTTCAATCTTGCGAGCTTTGTTCTTCTTTTATTTTCCATTCTTTTTTGTATCTTTTCATTCCTTTTTCTTTTTTTTTTTTCATCTTTTCTCTTCTCTTTTCTTTTTTCCCTTTTTTCTTTTGTATTTTTCTCTTGCTTTAACTTTTGCCTGGGTCGCCCTTCCGGGTTTTCGGCCTAGCAAGCCTCTCAAAGGGTAAAAGTGTAACAAGTCCATGTCAAATGGTTTTAGGGTTTTGAAGCCATCTGTATCCAGGAGAGTGGCTATTGTATTGATTTACCGAAGGACCCTTCTTCGACTCTTCGAGCACATCAGACATTTTTGCCCCTAGTTCGAGGGGTGCTTCTATTCTAGCTTCGCAAGCTTCTTTTGATAAGGTCTGATCTTCTTGATCTGACTTTCTTGGCCTCTTGTTCGAAGGCTGCTTCAAATTTGGCCATGCAGGCCTCATGTTGTAGTTGACCTTTGAACACTCTGAACTAAGGTCCAAGGTTTGAAAGCAAGGCCTCAAGTCTTGAGGCTGAGAGCGATCCTAAGCTGCACAATCTCAAGAGTGATTCCACATAGGTCTTCGCAGGACTGCGCAAAACATTTTATTTTTGAAAGTTTTTAAGAAAGCGACAAATCGCTCGCGCTGAAGATAGTGTGGAACCAATCTGGATCAAGCCAGGGTCCTTCTCAGTACTCACGTTAACAAACATGATTTCAATCATTAAGGGCTTAGCATGCCTCTCTTTCTCTCAAATGATCAAACTTTTACAAATTCGTTTTCATCACCACAGTGTCAAAAAAAGTTTTGAAAAGCTTAGGTCAATGCAATGATTTCGAGGTGCAGAAGAGTAATTGAGATGCTCCGCCATTTCATTCAAATGCTCTGGCACAACTTAGCTCAAAGTAGCAATAAGCACGGAAACATGATAGCCGTAGTCGTTTCATTTAGATTTCCTGGTTGCAACTGGCTCCACAGCAGAGACAGACTGAAAAGAAAACAAAAGGATAATTACAAAACAAAACGGTGTTCGAGGCAACAACACTAGAATCACCTGACATTCTATACAATGGGACTGACTCGGTACAACAAGACAGACCCTTAAGCAAAAAGACTGACTCAAAACAAAGAGACAGACTAAAAACAAGACCACCAAACTAACTCAACACCCAAGTCAAGAACTACAAAAATAGCATTCACAGATGCTCAAAAAAAGTGCGTGCCAGACGCCACATCTTGAAATAAACCGAGCGCCGCCCGCAGGTGGTCCGATCCCTAATCACATACTTATAGTATCCTCGAAGTCTAATAGCTCAGTGGTGACAGACTTTGCTGAGGTAGGTGGGAGGATAACCTCATTGTCGATCAAGTCCTGCACTTCATGGCGTAGACGGAAGCAGTTATCGGTGCTATGACCGTTTTGCTGGTGGTACGCGTAGTACATGGTAGCATCATGTGTGAGAGGGAGATTCTTCGAGTGAGGCCGAGGCTCGAGGGGTTTAAGATGCCCCTTTTTAGCCAAAATTTGAAATGCCCTAGACAAAGGCATGTAGAGGGCATGAAAGACTCTGCACCCTCGAGGCAGATACTTCGAAGTCTGAGGGTTCTTGCTAGACGCACTAGCGAAAGGGTCGGCAGGCACTGCCTTGGCTTTCTGATCTTTCCCAAGGGTAGGGTTGGGAGTGGAAGGAACTGTTCTGGCATGACGGGGCCTATCTCGATTTTCTGCCTGGCTGGAACTGCGCTCGGCTGGAGTGGGGAAAGCATCATCTACAGTTTTAGTCACGACTGCGAGTACTTGCTGCTTATTCGTCCCCCCGGCTTTCAAAGCCTCGACTGCCCACAACAGTTGTTCAACGGGATCAGCATCTGTTCCCAGTTTGTTCTTACCTCTAGCCTCCGCTTGATCAAGGGTTTGGGTTGCTATATCAGAACGAAACCCCACTACAACAAAAAAGGTCTTTGGTGACAGACTGATTTTGTCTCCAAACATCAAAATTTCGTCACTAAAGTGATCTGTGACGAAAAAAATTTGTCACCACGTTCGTGGCCTATACGTCGTCACAAAAAGTACCTGGTGACGAAAAACAGTTTCGTCACCTATTTTTCATTTTTGGCGACGAAATGTTTCGTCTCCAAATGTTGAATTTTTCGTCCTTTAAAACACCAATTTCGTCACCAAAACTAAATAATATTTTATTTTAATTGTTTTCTACGACGAAATATTTCGTCACCAAATATATTTTTGTGACCAAAGTTTTCCTCACCAATGATATAGATTAAGGTGACAAAAAAATTCGTCACTAAAATGTGCAAAAAACAAAATTATTCAATGACAAAAAACATTTTGTCACCAAATATTTCAATTTAGCGACGAAATATTCAGCAAATGTGACGAAATTATTTGTTTCATACTATATCATTAGTGACAAAATTATTCGTCATGTTTTTTGAAAACTTATAGCAACATTTTTTATTTCGTCACTAATAAAAATTAAAAATTTTGAAAATGGGGGTACTATTTTCTTCCGAAATTTTTTCTTTTCAGTAACAATTCCCTGCGCATTTCAATAACCTGTTCAATAAAATATCTATTACAAATCAATACAAAAATCTGTTCATTATCATAAACATCACAATCGAATTTTAGCTCTATCCACAAAAATACAACATGAATTGCATGCGGATTATAAACATGTCTCCTAATATCCACAAAAACGTTTACTAATATCCACAAAAATATAATATCAACCATATGCAGATTACCAAACACATCTCCTAATATCCAACAAAAAATATGTCTACTAATATCAACAAAAATAAAATATCAAGGGCGGATTACCAAACATGCCCCTTAATACTAACAAAAATATAAAATTTACAACACAACCAAAATACATGTAAGGTAATATGAACAAAAACACAAAATGAGCTACCATTGGCCCTCCAAATTACCAAACACGTCCATATCAAATCTCGAATCTGCAAAAAAATGAAAAAAAAAAAAAAAAAGTTAGACAATTATTCTCTTATCTATAACATATACAATTTAACATGCATTTTTAGACTTAGTTTTCAAACCGGGAGTCCCGTGCTAGTTCCGTAAGTTTCCACAACTCACATTGGTCCATCCCGAGGTGTTTGAGGTGTTTCCCGGGCCGTCTCGTGGCTGTTGCACAATTTTCGCCCCTGAAGGCCTATTTTCAAGCTTAAGTGTGAAAAAGTGCATTTTTGGACTTAGTTTTCAAACCAGGAGTCCCGTGCTAGTTCCGTAAGTTTCCACAACTCACATTGGTCAGTCCCGAGGTGTTTGAGGTGTTTCCCGGGCAGTCTCGTGGCTGTTGCACGATTTTGGCCCCCGAAGGCCTATTTTTGAAGCTTAACTGTGGAAAAGTGCATTTTTGGACTTAGTTTTCAAACCGGGAGTCCCGTGCTAGTTCCGTAAGTTTTCACAACTCACATTGGTCCATCCCGAGGTGTTTAAGGTGTTTCCCGGGCTGTCTCGTGGCGGTTGCACGATTTTCGCCGCCGAAGGCCTATTTTCAAGCTTAAGTGTGAAAAAGTGCATTTTTGGACTTAGTTTTCAAACCGGGAGTCCCGTGCTAGTTTCGTAAGTTTCCACAACTCACATTGGTCAATCCCGAGGTGTTTAAGGTGTTTCCCGGGCCGTCTCGTGGCTGTTGCACGATTTTGACCCCAGAAGGCCTATTTTTGAAGCTTAACTGTGGAAAAGTGCATTTTTGGACTTAGTTTTCAAACTGGGAGTCCCGTGCTAGTTCCGTAAGTTTCCACAACTCACATTGGTCAATCTCGAGGTGTTTAAGGTGTTTCCCGGGCCGTCTCGTGGCGGTTGCACAATTTTGGCCCCCGAAGGCCTATTTTTGAAGCTTAACTGTGGAAAAGTGCATTTTTGGACTTAGTTTTCAAACCGGGAGTCCCGTGCTAGTTCCGTAAGTTTCCACAACTCACATTGGTCAATCCCGAGGTGTTTGAGGTGTTTCCCGGGCAGTCTCGTGGCTGTTGCACGATTTTGGCCCCCGAAGGCCTATTTTTGAAACTTAATTGTGGAAAAGTGCATTTTTGGACTTAGTTTTCAAACCGGGAGTCCCGTGCTAGTTCCGTAAGTTTTCACAACTCACATTGGTCCATCCCGAGGTGTTTAAGGTGTTTCCCAGGCTGTCTCGTGGCGGTTGCATGATTTTCGCCGCCAAAGGCCTATTTTCAAGCTTAAGTGTGAAAAAGTGCATTTTTGGACTTAGTTTTCAAACCGGGAGTCCCGTGCTAGTTCCGTAAGTTTCCACAACTCACATTGGTCAATCCCGAGGTGTTTCAGGTGTTTCCCGGGCCGTCTTGTGGCTGTTGCACGATTTTGGCCCCCGAAGGCCTATTTTTGAAGCTTAACTGTGGAAAAGTGCATTTTTGGACTTAGTTTTCAAACCGGGAGTCCCGTGCTAGTTCCGTAAGTTTCCACAACTCACATTGGTCAATCTCGAGGTGTTTAAGGTGTTTCCCGGGCCGTCTCGTGGCGGTTGCACAATTTTGGCCCCCGAAGGCCTATTTTTGAAGCTTAACTGTGGAAAAGTGCATTTTTGGACTTAGTTTTCAAACCGGGAGTCCCGTGCTAGTTCCGTAAGTTTCCACAACTCACATTGGTCCATCCCGAGGTGTTTGAGGTGTTTCCCGGGCCGTCTCATGGCTGTTGCACAATTTTCGCCCCCGAAGTCCTATTTTCAAGCTTAAGTGTGAAAAAGTGCATTTTTGGACTTAGTTTTCAAACCAGGAGTCCCGTGCTGGTTCCGTAAGTTTCCACAACTCAAATTGGTCAATCCCAAGGTGTTTGAGGTGTTTCCCGGGCAGTCTCGTGGCTGTTGCACGATTTTGGCCCCCGAAGGCCTATTTTTGAAGCTTAACTGTGGAAAAGTGCATTTTTGGACTTAGTTTTCAAACCGGGAGTCCCGTGCTAGTTCCGTAAGTTTTCACAACTCACATTGGTCCATCCCGAGGTGTTTAAGGTGTTTCCCGGGCTGTCTCGTGGCGGTTGCACGATTTTCGCCGCCGAAGGCCTATTTTCAAGCTTAAGTGTGAAAAAGTGCATTTTTGGACTTAGTTTTCAAACCGGGAGTCCCGTGCTAGTTTCGTAAGTTTCCACAACTCACATTGGTCAATCCCGAGGTGTTTAAGGTGTTTCCCGGGCCGTCTCGTGGCTGTTGCACGATTTTGGCCCCAGAAGGCCTATTTTTGAAGCTTAACTGTGGAAAAGTGCATTTTTGGACTTAGTTTTCAAACCGGGAGTCCCGTGCTAGTTCCGTAAGTTTCCACAACTCACATTGGTCAATCTCGAGGTGTTTAAGGTGTTTCCCAGGCCGTCTCGTGGCGGTTGCACAATTTTGGCCCCCGAAGCCCTATTTTTGAAGCTTAACTGTGGAAAAGTGCATTTTTGGACTTAGTTTTCAAACCGGGAGTCCCGTGCTAGTTCCGTAAGTTTCCACAACTCACATTGGTCAATCCCGAGGTGTTTGAGGTGTTTCCCAGGCAGTCTCGTGGCTGTTGCACGATTTTGGCCCCCGAAGGCCTATTTTTGAAACTTAACTGTGGAAAAGTGCATTTTTGGACTTAGTTTTCAAACCGGGAGTCCCGTGCTAGTTCCGTAAGTTTTCACAACTCACATTGGTCCATCCCGAGGTGTTTAAGGTGTTTCCCAGGCTGTCTCGTGGCGGTTGCATGATTTTCGCCGCCAAAGGCCTATTTTCAAGCTTAAGTGTGAAAAAGTGCATTTTTGGACTTAGTTTTCAAACCGGGAGTCCCGTGCTAGTTCCGTAAGTTTCCACAACTCACATTGGTCAATCCCGAGGTGTTTAAGGTGTTTCCCGGGCCGTCTTGTGGCTGTTGCACGATTTTGGCCCCCGAAGGCCTATTTTTGAAGCTTAACTGTGGAAAAGTGCATTTTTGGACTTAGTTTTCAAACCGGGAGTCCCGTGCTAGTTCCGTAAGTTTCCACAACTCACATTGGTCAATCTCGAGGTGTTTAAGGTGTTTCCCGGGCCGTCTCGTGGCGGTTGCACAATTTTGGCCCCCGAAGGCCTATTTTTGAAGCTTAACTGTGGAAAAGTGCATTTTTGGACTTAGTTTTCAAACCGGGAGTCCCGTGCTAGTTCCGTAAGTTTCCACAACTCACATTGGTCAATCCCGAGGTGTTTGAGGTGTTTCCCGGGCAGTCTCGTGGCTGTTGCACGATTTTGGCCCCCGAAGGCCTATTTTTGAAACTTAACTATGGAAAAGTGCATTTTTGGACTTAGTTTTCAAACCGGGAGTCCCGTGCTAATTCCGTAAGTTTTCACAACTCACATTGGTCCGTCCCGAGGTGTTTGAGGTGTTTCCCGGGCAGTCTCGTGGCGGTTGCACGATTTTGGCCCCCGAAGGCCTATTTTTGAAGCTTAAGTGTGAAAAAGTGCATTTTTGGACTTAGTTTTCAAACCGGGAGTCCCGTGCTAATTCCGTAAGTTTTCACCACTCACATTGGTTCGTCCCGAGGTGTTTGAGGTGTTTCCGGGCCGTTTCGTGGCTGTTGCATGGTTTTGGCCCCCGAATGCCTGTTTTCAGGGTTAAGTGTGGAAAAGTGCATTTTTGAACTTAGTTTTCAAACCGAAAGTCCCGTGCTAGTTCCGTAAGTTTCCACAACTCACATTGGTCCGTCCCGAGGTGTTTGAGGTGTTTCCCGGGCCGTCTTGTGGCTGTTGCATATTTTTTCAACTAGTTCCATGCCTACATGTTGTAATAGTTTTCTACTTAGTTTCATGCCTACTTGTTGGAATAGTGCAAATGTCAAATTAGTTTCCTAATTGGGAGCCACGTACATATTTCAGTGTTTGTGATGTTTCTCGGGCTTTTACGTGCATAGTTCACTATCTTAGTTGAAGGAGAAATTTGTACTAAATTAGCATAGAAATATAATATACTAACCAAGAAGCTTGTTAATCAGAATCTGAACTTTCCCCACTCTCAAAATTTCCTGTGATACCTTTCTGTCTCAAACACTCGATGATACTTTGTATCTTCTTGCTTTGTTTCTTCTCTGACTTTTCAAACCTTGCAATTTGTTCTTTTTGTTGTGCTATTTGCAGCTCGAGGCATTGAACATGGTCACTATTTTCAGCAGGTGCAACAGTTGTATTCACAAAAAAAGAAGGCCTCATACCGAGTCCTTTTACATAACCTGGCCTTGGCTGAAGCACCTTCACTGACAACTCCTCTGGGGTCAAGGGGATCGCACTAGTCTGCGAGAGGTGTTCTGCTTGCGTCTGTATCAGGTTGTCCTATTAATTTGAAATAAATCAAAGTATAAGTTATTCTACCCTACATAGCAAAATAAATAATATTATCAAAATTGAAAGGCATTGCCTTGTACATACATAATTAACTTGGCTCTCCGATGAAATCCATTCATGCGTGTCCGAATTGTAGTGGATGGACTTGTAAAATTCTGCTAAATCGGGCACTTTTCCATTTGCAATTATCTGCTTCATTTGTTTGTCAATGTTAATTCAATGATTTAAATAACAAAGCCTACTAATCCAATAAAATAAATGTGTAGAACGCACCGAGCTGTGTACCCTGACCGGGATTGATTTTGATCCACATCGATGTTTTGTTTTCATTTGCATCCTATTATTCACATTAGCTAGTGATTGTTCCTACACAATTGAAACACCAATACAAACAAGAAAAGATAACATTAGTAAGAAAAAACTTAATTTTTGACAATTAACATACATAAAACATTTTACCTTGAATTTTTGACTATTCCACTTGTCAATTAGAGATGTCCACTGATTGAGAGTAACTCTTGTAGGTGGGTGGCTTCTCGCGTAATCCTCCCCTCTTGCATCCTTAAGTTGCTTGTATTGTTTGTGCAACTTATAGGTGAAACCACTCAATCGTCGACCAAACTGTGTGTCTAAAGCCTTTGCTACATCAGTCTGATTGCCTTGTAGATCAAACTGATCCTGCAAAATGAAAAAAAATTAAAAATTACAAAGAAACAAAGCCTAAACATGAAAAGAGTTTGTCAATAATTACCGCTAAGCGTTGGATCATCGGCTCCTTATCAGCAACATTCACCTTCTTCCACCTACGAACACTCAGGTCTGGTAACTGCGTTCGAACCTCTATACCAATTTTGGAGACTAGCTTGGAGGCGTTGTCTCCTACTGGTGCACGAAACTGTTCAGGTATAGGAACTAACATCTTCCCATCCTTCTCGACAATGGGATGGGCCTGTATGCCACGTGTCGGGCCACGACCACGTCTGTCATGTGATGCTGTAAGGATATAATATTAATTGAGTTAGTAAGTAAACAAATGCAAGTTAAACCTTAAAAACAACTTTGCAAACTTACCAACGATGGTAGATGCAGTCACCTCGTCCTCAGGTTGCACATTATGAGCTGGTAAGGGTTGGGTACCGGCCTCTTCACTTGGGGGATCCATCATTTCCTCTGGGGTGGGAGGTAATGGCCTTGAATGAGACCGTAAACGAAGTCCTGGTGCCATCTGTTGTTCCTGAAAGAACATAATCAAACAGTGAAAACGAGATTTAAAACAGTTAAAATATATTTTATAAAAGATATGATGTGTAAGATATGTGAAGAAGAAATGTAAAAAGTAAAAGACATGTTTACTCACAAATATAAAATGTGTATAATACCTCACGGTCAAAGGAACCCAATGACTCATCATCGTTGTCATCCTCACTCTCTGAAGGGTTATACTCAACATCATCATCTACCTCAACCCTAATTCCCTTTTCCCTTACAGTTGCACATTTGGGCTGAACCACACTCCCTAAAGAATTTGTAATATTCTTCACTCCAAGATTATTCATTACCTCACAATTCTCCTTGATTCGCTTATTTCTTTGTTTCTCGTATTCTGTTAGCTTCTTGGTTCTCAAATCACCTGGTTTCAGCCATTGTTTTTTGCCTCGGACCATTTCTACAACTATATAACATAATTCAACTTTAATTGAAAAATATAGACAATGTCATCATTCACCATTACATAAAAGAAGAAAAAGAAAGTAACATAATCATATAAAATAAAAATTACATTAATTAATAATATATGTTTGAAAATAAAGTGATCTACTAAAAATTACATATCATAATCCATATCAGGATCCATATCAACATCAGGAATGTTATGTTCTTCATCTCTTTCATCATCTCTATTCTCTTCCATTATCACATTTGATGACCCTACTTCCGAAATAACATTGAATTCAACATCATCCCTACAGTATCGAACAATTGGGTCAATGTCAATTGGAACAACATTAGTAATGTTTTCTTGTTGGAACACATCATTATTTTCTAAAGGATCCAATAATTCTCCATCACTAGTGTCTAGAACATCAAAGACACCCCTATGTTGCACCCTTTGTACGACATTCCAAGGCTCACCCAATTTGGTATCATTCAGATAGAAGACTTGCTTAGCTTGACTAGGTAGGATAAATGGGTCAGATTGGTACCACCGACTTGTGACGTCAATGCTTGTGCAATATGTATCAAGTCGTATTGTTCTGTTTCTACCAGTGTTACCGGTGTTGTACCATTCACACTGGAACAAAACAACATTTTTGCCACATATGTAGTCAAATTCCAAAACCTTGCACAAGTGACCGTAAAAGTCATGCAATTTTCCTTCATGATCCCCGTGTGTAAGCACACCACTATTCTGAGTCGTACGACGGTTGTCTAGATCTCGAGTATGGAACCGGCTGCTATTGATTATGCAACCTGAGTACTCTTTCACTAGCAAATTAGGACCATTTGCTAATGACCACAATTCATCAGTTGCCTCTAATGACTCTTCCATTCTCAATGTATTTATCTACAATTACATGTAACAAACAATAAGTAAATAATTTATGAATGACGACATTTTATAAAAATTTAATTTTGTTGAAGTTGTAAATGTTGAAGAATTATAAATATTTTACCCTCTCTTTGAACCACTTGGGAAATTCTTGTCGTTGTATGTGGGTTATGTCATGTCTAGCTTGAGTTTGTAATAGATTTTTGTGTTCCCTACTCAAAAAAATTAAAAAAAAAAAGTGATTACTACGTAGTTCGACAAATAAAAAAGCTAAGCATAAACATAATTCAATGAGACACATACTCCAAATACTTTTCAATCTCCGGGCTATTGTACAACACAAACCAATGAGCAATATCACGAATTTCTTGAGACATTTCAGCATCTCGTGTGATTAGACCAATTGGACGTGCAGTTTCTGTGAATACTGTTAACCCTTGTTGACGTTCACCGCGATCTTCATTCCGTTCTGGTCGATTATGCACGGTTTCAATCCCATCAACATACATTGAACAAAAAGTAATGCACTCTTTGACAATGTAAGCCTCGGCAATTGAACCTTCTGGTCGAGCTCGGTTGGTCACATATTTTTTTAATGCTCCCATAAACCTTCAAGAGAGAACGAATTAGGAGTATAATTACATATGTGACACACTTACGTAAATCTCATTTACAAGTATAAGTGTAAAAATACCTTTCAATTGGGTACATCCATCGATATTGTACGGGTCCTCCAAGAATAGCCTCACGAGGCAAATGAATAGCCAAGTGGATCATCACATCGAAGAAGGCTGGAGGAAAGATCTTTTCAAGCTTGCATAAAATGTGTATTATACGTTCCTCTAATTTCTCTAGTTCGCTCCGCCTTAGTGTCCTAGAGCATAAGTCTTGGAAGAAATTGCCTAACTCAAAAAGTGTTGTGCTAATTTCTTTATCCACGTAACCACGCATTCCAATGGGAAGAATTCTTTGTATTAGTACATGGCAGTCGTGGCTTTTTAGGCCTGTTAGTCTACCATTTCTTGCATTCACTGATTTGGATATGTTTGCCGCATACCCATCTGGATACTTGACAGTTTTTAAAAATTCAAAGAAACCCTCCCTCTCTGCAGGTGTCAATGAAAAGATTGCTCGAGGCTTGACATATGATCCATCGGGTCGTTGTGTTAGCCATAGCTCTTTCCTTATATCCATATCTTCCAAGTCTAATCGTGCTTTCTCTGTGTCCTTGTTCTTTCCATCAATGCCTAACATAGTTCCGAAAACATTTTCACTAAAATTTTTCTCCACATGCATGACATCAATATTGTGTCGAAGTTTTCGCTTCTTCCAATAGGGTAACTCATACAAGATGCTTACCTTTGTCCAATTAGGTGCTTGACGGGCCCTTTTTCTATTACTTGGATGCTTTCCATATATGACATCTGTCACGTTGTCCAACTGGTCTTGTATCTTTTCCGCCGGCAACTCCAAAGATCTCTTCCGTTTCTCAATCTTACCATTGTAAGCCCTACTCTTTCGCCTTTCTGGGTGGTTCTCAGGCAAGTAACATCGATGGTTAGTGTACCCTGTCTTACTTCTCAGAGATTGAAAATACGGTTCATCATTGCAAGTGTAACAAGAATAATGACCCTTTGTTCTCCACCCAGATATGTCACCAAATGCAGGCCAATCATGTATTGTCCACAACAAAGCTGCATGCATTCGAAAAGTCTCATTGGTGGAGGCGTCGTAAGTCAATGCACCATTTGTCCATAAATCATTCAACTCATCTACCAATGGTCGCATGTAGACGTCAATATCAATCCCTGGTTGCGATTCTCCAGGAATAAGTAATGACATCAAAGAAAATGGATCCTTCATAACCAACCAAGGTGGCAAGTTGTATGGAATGAGTATGACGGGCCACAAACTATAAGAGTTGTTCATGTTCCCAAAAGGGTTAAACCCATCAACGGCCAACCCTAGCCTTACATTTCGAGGCTCCAAGGCAAACTCGGGATGTTGTGCATCAAATTCCTTCCACTCATCACTGTCAGCAGGATGCCTCAATATCTCGTCGTCCACTCGTTTGTCTTTGTACCATCTCATGTCCTCAGCACTCTTCCTTGACATGTACAATCTTTTCAACCTTGGTGTCAAAGGGAAGTACCGCAATACTTTATGAGGGATCTTCTTACCCCTTCCACGATTGATCTTGTATCTAGATGTCTTACAAGTCGGACATTTATCTAGTGTTGCATTCTCCTTCCAAAATAATACACAATCATTTATGCAAGCATGAATGAGCTCATATGACAAGCCCAAGTCACGTAGTATTTTCTTAGCTTCATAAGTTGACTTTGGAACCAAATTTTCTTTCGGTAAAAGTCTACTTAAAAACTCTAGCATCATATCAACTGACTTATTGCTCCAATGATTTGTTACCTTCATATTAAGCACCTCAATCACAAACTTTAACAAAGTATAATTTGTACAATTTGGGAACAGCTCACGCTTGGCATCAGTCAACAATTGATCAAAAGTTCTCACTTCCTCCCCTTGGGTTGTATCAGTCGATTCCCCTCTTATTCGATCTTCTACTAAGGCGTCAATACCACCTACAATTTCATCACCATCAAGTCGCATCTCATCATCATGGTAAGCCTCGTTTGAAACACGGGGTTCCCCGTGCTGGTGCCATACAGTGTAAGTTTGCATAATCCCATATTGGAGCAAATGAATTTCCACATTTTGAAGATTTTGTCTACAAACATTCACACACTTCATACATGGGCACAACAGATTACCATTATGGTCTAAAACCCCCATTGCAAATTGAAGAAATAACTTGACCCCATCATTATATGGTTTACTCATCCTTCCATTAGCCGTCCTACCTAGGGCAATCCAACTTTTATCCATGTCTGATCACAAATGAAAGATTAGGAACAATATAGTATAATGTAGACTTGTGTATTTATGAACTAATTCAATTGAAAAATTCAATAACAACTTCACCAAATATATGTCCAGATCTTTAATGAAGATTCTTATACAAGTTCTAATGTTATATGCATGATGCCACCATGATTTTCTTGTAAAGTATCAAAGCAAAGTTAATCAATGATAGTTCACAACATTTTCAAACAAATAGTTTTACTTTTCATGCTATTTGTTATGGGTATAAAGGATTAATTTAACGAACATTGATTTAATCATATACCATTTTATTACAGCCTTTTTTTAAAAAAAACAATTAAATATATACATGATGCCACCATCTCCACTGCATTTTCATTATTGCTTTGAATAGTTATACAAGAATTTTTATTCTATTTTTTTTAAAATCCAAACTTATACAATAATTTGAGGTAGGTTATACTCATTTTGGTTAAGATCGATCTTGACTTCTTAGTAGTTTCACAAGTGTCTTCCAGTACTGGAATGAACTTCCTAAAAGACAAACGAACCCTTGTCTAAAGCTAATTATGTTTCATAACTGATATGGTTATCACTTTGCAATCAAAATTATGATTTATTTCAAATAGTTACGGAAAAAGCATATCACTACAACATTTTTCTGGACTTCATTAAATTTATATTAGTATGACTATATGATATGTCAACATGAGATTGTTCTTGGGATTCTTTTCTTCAATTGATCTCGAAACTGAATGATTTAGAAGTTTTGAGGAATTCCTAAGGGCTGGGCTCATTGAAATAAGTTTCATTTCTTTGATATGTCTGAATTAAAACTCCATTAGGGTGTTTATTAGCCATATTACTTTTAACAAAATTAAAAATTAAAAAGAATAGAGAGAGTCAATTTTGAAGATATCAACCTATAATGTCACCACAACAAGAAACTATTCTGGTGACTAATTAATTTAAAAGAGCTATGTCACCACAACAAGAAACTATCATGTGCTAGCGATAAAGGTTAGGTGTTGTTTATAAGTAGAGGAGAGTGATTAGGCTGTGTTTTCAGCCTCATTTGTTAACTTGTAGTGTAGAGGGGCTATCTAGTGTCTTTTTATTTTCTTGTTGCTTGATACAGTTTTCTTGCTCTGTTGGATTGGTCCCTCACCAGTCCATGGGTCAATAACTTCAATATTGGGGTAAATGGAATGCATCATATGTCATGCAATTCAAATAACTACTTGAACAGAAAAGGTCTTTTTCTTCTCATGTGGTTCATAATCATACAAATCTTAAATGTTCAGTCATTACCAAAACTCCGATTCGAATTACAATCAGAAAGTATACAAAAAAGTAACTAAAGAAAGAATTAGGATGGAGAAATTAAACCTAAATCTTTCCCCTCCAGAAACAATACTTTAATTTACTTTCACAGTATCTTAATCAAATTACAAGGTTCATATCTTAATCAAATTATAAGGTTCATATTTAGAATCTAATTATATTAAGAATCTAATTATAAATAAAATAGAGCAGGATATATATATATATATATATATATATTATATCTATAACAATATCATGTATACAGAAGACAGAGTAGCAAAAGAAAAGATAAAAACAGGGAGCATCAAGAGAAGAGAGCAACGAGAGAGAGAGAGAGACTAACAGATCACCGGCGGTGAGAAGAGGAGATGAGATCGGCAAGGGAAGGAGACGCTAGATCGGCACAGCAGCGAGGGGCGGTGAGGGGAGGAGAAGATAACAGATCAGCGGCGGTGAGGAGAGGGTGACGGCGGTGAGGAGAGTGAACCGATCGGCGCTGAATCTGTGCCTGAATCGATGAGGAGAATGAGCAGCGGCGTCGTGTCTGTGTGTGTGTGTGTGTGAGTGACAAATAGGTCTGAACCGATAAATTATTGGGTGTGTTTGAGGCGCCAAAACATTTTTATTTCCCTCTAAAATATTTAGTGACTAAATTATTTATTGGTGACAAAATTATTTCCTCATCAAAGATAAAAATATTGACCACAAAAATCGTTGTCACTAAATGATATTAAAATATTAAAAATTATTCGTGACAAAAATATATTTGTCATTAATAATTTTATAATTGGTGACAAATTTTTTCGTCACCAAAAGTTTCAAAATTTTGGCACCCTTCCAAAATATTAGCGGGAAAATATTTGGTGACAAAAGAAATATAAATAATGACGAAAAATAATTTCGTCACCTAATTTTTTTATTATGATTTAGATTGGTGACGAAATTTTATTTTTGTCTCAAAAAATGGTACATTTGGAGACGAAATATGATTTTCCTCATTAAAAGATACGTATTTCGTGACAAAAAAAAATTTCGTCATTAGTTTTCGTCTCTAAAGACTATTTTTGTTGTAGTGCCCCGTTGTTATTGACATGTCATTGCTATAGCTCGAGGCAACCTCAGGTTGGCTGAGCTCGATCACAATCCGTCCCAGTAGCGGGGGCTCCTGTGGTACAAAATTCCCAGCATACGATGTAGTTGGTGGTGAAGTCGACATTCCGTAGGCGAGATCAGCCACTGACCTCTGGAGGTCGCCAATCATTCCAATCAACTCGAACGTAGTGGGCTCATGAGCTTGATATAACTGCGGTGTCCAGATCGGGTGCGCAACAGGCGACCTGGGTGGATGTGGTACATCAACATTGGCCTCATCCTGCAAGATGATTCCTTGGCCTAATGCTACTGCCATAACCACAATTTCCTCTGAACTTTAGGTCATCATAAGTCCGCTGAACTGAACGGTAACTGACGGATCAGATATCTGCCTTGCTTCAGCGAAGGAGAATACCGACTATTCTGTACTGAATCTCTAAACAGAAAGAGAAAACACGCAGCATTTTGGCCCAATCAGAACAGACACAAGCATAGCTGAATAACTGTACTCTACTACTGATCACTGTTCCACAAAATCACTACCCCAAAACTGAGCCTCAGGCCTGACACTCAGACTTGCAAACTGGTATATGCGTTCCCTGTAGAGATACACTCTAAAAGCACATAGCAAGTAAAAAGAGCCCAAAACACCCCTATGTTGGGGTAGGGTTTACCTGTCCTATTTTGTCAGGAGCTAGGGTTTGACTACGCACGTAGCGGTTTCAAACAACCAATAATTGGGTAAGCAACCTGTCCTAACTTGGAATGGTCACTATGGATTCCGAATATGCACTAGGTCGAATGGTCGAAAAGGGTGCCCCAGTAAAAATCAGGGTTTGTGTTCCCATCATGGCAGAGCCCGTAACCGATCAGCCTTATGGCACGCAGCCTCAGGCTAACCGGTCAGGAATAGCAGATGGAAAACACGGTCTCCTAGGCGCACCAATGCACATGCAACGCAAAGAATCACATAAGTGTAGTCAAAACAAGATATCATGAGTTCGAGTCAAGTTGTCTAACTCCCCAGCAGAGTCGCCAGAAACTGTAGACGCGCCCGCGGGCCTCATCCTACAGTTCAGATTCGATTTGTGTGTCAGTTCTTAATCTGATCTCACAATGTGCAATGTGAGATTGATAAATCACCAAAGAGTCCAAATCTGGCAAATCGTTTTGGAAAACAGATTTTTTAGAAAGAAGTGCCAAACATGGACTGCTTTGTCAGATACAGAGTCGCCACTTAAATATTTTATTTTGGGGGAATTTCGGAAACCCTGACTCGTTGCCTAAGGCCACATGTCCGTCATCACCAAAGTTGCCTTGGCTCGGGAACTTGGGTACGATTGGGTAAGGTCAGCTATGAGCACCCCCGCTCGCCCGATCCGAAGATCGGCCTCTACTAACCATGATATCTAGTTTTGAAAACGTTATGTGTTCTTATTCCGGTTATTAGCCTAATCTTACTATGTGATGAGCACAACACAAAAGCATAGACTAGATTGCCTAATTTGGAACAAAGCATCGCATATCCGTTTGGTTGAAAAACAATTTGAAATTTACTACTCGCAAGTTGGCTAAAACACGGATTTCAATGAGTTATTCCAACTCAAACAATCCAACCTTCACCCACAGGCATTCAGGTAGTTTATATCACATAAGCATATAGCCACATGGTAAGCATGCTGTCATGTTTAACATTCACACTCATGCAAGATGCTAAAGCATAAAAACGCTCACAGTGTAGTCTAAGCCAAAACAAGAAACTAGTTAGTAATCATGCATGATCCTAGTTCATTTTAAAGTGGCTAATGCATCGCATACAAAATTTCACTAGAATAGGCTCGGCTAATCTATGGATGGCATGTGAAATGCGACAGATAGCATATATTCAAGTTAGATTTGAAATACTATGCAGTTAGCATGATGCACCGAGCCCGGTGCATGCAATACTGATGAATGATGCACGCATGCATAGCATAAGGTATGCTAAATTGAATATGCCCTAATACTAACCATCAAAAGCAGGTAAGTAAAAGGGAGAAAGAAGTGGGGGGGTTGGAAGACATGCACACACGCACCCACACTTATTACACATTCGCCCTCGCTTGAAGGGACCAAAAGAATAATACAAATTAATTAACTAACAAGCTAATTAAATAATTACAGACCAATTAACTAGTTAAGCAAATTAACTAAGCTAATAAAGCGATAAAACCGCTTCGGGAAGAGGGCCCAATGCACGTATGCTCGGCTCCGCTCGGAAATCCACCACCATGCACAAGTTGCCTCTGTTTTCACTGTTTTCCTCATCTGAAGACTGCACAAGTCCCAAGGTACACCCTCTGAACACTGGGCAATGCCACCGACCATGAGGAATGGTCACCGGCCAAAGGTAACTGGTCATCGACCATCTATGAAGCCATCGGCCAGAAATGGATAGCTGGCCGGCACTAGAGATGGCCGACAGCCATATCTTCCTGCAGGAACTTGTTTTGACAGCAGTAGAGGGCAAAACAAGGCATGGCAGTGCATTTCAAAGCAATGTTTGTACCACCACACCCCTTATCATGTTTATGACTCAAAAGGGTATGGTACTCGATTATCGGACCACCAATCGCGCATCTCAATGCGTAATGGGCCAAGAAATCAAGTTGTGCATTTTGGTGTGGAATGAAATGCATATAAACAAACAATGGAGGCCCAACCTCTATCATAATTAATTCAAGAGGCAAGGCGGGCATGCTTAATGAAATGCAACCTAGGAATGCAAGCTAAACATGCAACATGAGGATGCAAACAAGCATGCTAAGATGCAAATACGTAACAAGTATGCAAGTTAACAAGCATGCAAAGATGTAATGTGAACATGCAAACATGCAAGACATATAACATGTTAAGTAATCAAAACAAGCGAAAATGCATGCCAAATGCAATGTGATTCAAACATGCAACACATGCGACAGGCCAAGTATGCAACAACATGCAAGGCTAGCATGCAACAACACGCGAATGAGGGTCTTAGACTAGTTTGGGCAGCTCTCAAATAAGCTCAAAACAGTGGCCGAATGCTAAGGAAATGAAGGCCAAAATACACACAAACATGCATGCACACATGGTTCAAAACTTAAGCATCAAAGAACAACTTTTAAGCACACTTAAAAGGGAAAAACTTGGACATATGACATGCATACTAAGCTCTGAAAATCATGTTATAAAGGTGCCAAACCAAGTAAACAAGACAGGCCAAGCATGCAACACTATCCAAGACTCAAGGGGGCTTAAACCAAAGCTATATGAAGCAAGCCCCAAAGGGCCAGGAGGACCTAAAACAGGTCCAATGCAGGTCTAGACAAGACCAAAGACGCACCTAGATGGCATCTAAATAATCTAAACATGGAAGCATACATAAAGGTCCAAACATGGAGCATAAGACACAAGCCTTTTAAAGTATTAAAGGGGCATCAAATGCAAGCATACAAGCATACCACAAGGGCTAAAATGATGCTATAAGTGGTTCCAAACCACTAAAACAAGCAAGTAAAGCACGCTAGAGGGGTCAACACTCAAGGCTCACAATGGGGATTGCATGGTAGCTATACAAAACAAAGCATGGATGACCTGAGCAACCAAAAACAGACCTTGGACACACTAAAACATGCATAAAAGCTTCACAAAGGTAGGCCAAAACAAGTAATCACAGTGGTCTAAATGCTAGGGACATGTTAAGGCAATTCATGGCATTACAAGACAAGTATGCACAGCAAGCATGGTGTGTCTAAACCAACTTAAAACAATGCTATAACATGGCAAAATAACAACAAATAACAACTAAGACATGGCCAACATGAACTTAAACAAGATGCTCACACATGAGGCTAAAATGGCCAACATTGAAGGCAACAAGGAGAGCGGATGGCCCTCTCCTTCTTAGGATCTTAAAGCACCATCCCCACCACTGAAATCCCTCTGGATTTCAGTGGTGAGGAGACCCAAACAAGGTGGTCCTAGAGCTCACCAAAAATAGCACAAAATGGGGCCAAACAAGGCCTAAGAGGGGTCAAACAACCCCAAACACCAAAACAACCTTAAAAAACTATTTTAAGCACTTAAAATCAGAACTTTTATATGTTATAAGTCAAGCCTAAAAACAGATGCAAGGATGGCTAAAAGCCTATGCAAAAATGGGATATTTAAAGGTAAAAGCTCTTACCCTTGAAGACCTCTTCAAGAATGGTGCTCCAGCAAGCTCGAATCCACTCAAGAACTTCAAGAAAACCCCTTTGGATCCTCAGCAACCAAGGTATGGTGTAATGGAAGGTGCCTTAGTGCAAAACTAAGAACAAACACACACAAAGGCAAAAAGAGAGGGAGAAATAGAGATAGATAGATACAATATGCTAACCCTAATTTCAGAGCTTCTCTGGAACTTTTTGGTAACCCTTGAGGAGGGAGGAGAAGGCCTCCCTTTATAGAGGATCACTCTTGCAAAGCTTACAAAACAAGCTAAGCAAGAGTGAAATCCCTCCATATACGTGTATGGAGGGGGTGCAAAGTGGGTGCTAGCTAGCATAGCTAGCACAAAATATCTGCCAAAAGAAGATGCACAGTGGTCGGCCAGCCAAAAGTGCCAAATGGACCAAATAAATGGTCGACTGACCAAACAGAGTGCCGACCGGCCAAACATTTGGCCGATGGCAACAAAACAATGGCCGGTGGCCTCAAGCCATGGCCGATGAGGTGTGGGGATGGCCAACAAGCCTTCATCTATCCTCAAAAGCAAAACAACAAGTGTTTGGTGCAAAACCAAGCACAAAACAGTCGAGTCGAGAGGTCTTGAGGCAAGGCGCGTGGCCAAGACCTCCGAGAACTCAGGACAAACACGAACATGGATGATCACCGAGTGTTCAAACGATGACGTCCAAGTCTTGAGGACGGTCAAAAATGGGGTGTCTACAATGTCATACCAGAAACACCCCTTTCAGCTCCAATCCTACACTCGGAAGAGATCAGCAAACCTAGTCAACACCAGCCGACCCTTTTGCCTGTACATCCAACACAACTCCACAAACCTCGAAGTACCAACCCCGAGGTCAGAGGGTCTTCAATCCCCTCTACATGACTTTGTCCAAAGTTATCCAAATCCTTATAGGACAAGGCCATCTCAAACCCCTTGAGCCTCGGCCTCTCCCGGGTCTCCTTCCAGCTAAGCATAATCCGACCAAGTATTGTGCTTTCCATCAACAAGCCAGCCATGACACTAACATTTGTTTTCGTCTTTGCCACGAAATGCAAGATCTGATTGATAAAGAGGTCATCGTCGCACCAGGTCCTACAAAGTCTATCGGCACTGGATCGATGAACTTGGGGGACAATGTGACTATGTGATAAAGGGATGAACCACCTGCTGATGGCACTCATTTTACTCCTGATATGGCGGATGGCACGCACTGTTTTGAGCAATGTGCAAATGCTGGTTATTTTACTTTTTGACTTGGGTATTCAGTCAGTTTTGTTGTGTTGTATTGAGTTTGTCTTGTTGTATCGAGTCAGTCCTGTTGTGTTAGAGTTGGGTGATTTCGAGGGTGTTACCTCGAATATCACTATCTTGTTTTGTGTTTCTCTTCTACACTCTTTCTTTTGAGTCTGTTTTTGCCATTGAGCCAATGGTGCCAGAGATCTGAATGAAATGGCAGTGCTTTTCACCTACTTTTTTGTGCCTTGAAATCATTGCATTGACCTAAGTTTTTCAAAACTTTTCGAACACTGTGATGAAAACAAAGAGGGAGGAATTCCTCGGGATTTGTAAAAATTTGATCAATTGAGAGAAAGAGAGGCATGCTCAGCCCTTAATGAATGAGATCATGTTTGTTAATATGAGTACTGAGAAGGATCCTGGCTTGATCCAGATTGGTTCTGCATTGTCTTCGACGTGAGCAATTAGTCGCTTTCTTAAAAGATTTCAAAAAAATGTTTTGCGTGGTCCTACGAAGACATGCATGGAATTGATCTTGGGATTGTGCAACATAGGATCACTCCCGGTCTCGAGACTTGACTCTTTTATTTTCAAACCTTGAACTTTAACTTAGTACTCATAAGGCTTGTATGGCCGGATCGGAAGCAACCCTTGGACTAGGGGCAAGAAGGTCAGATCAAGAAGGTCAGATGTCATCAAAGGAAGCTTGCAAAGCTGGATCAGAAGTAGCCCTTGAACTAGGGACAAAAATGTCAAATGTGCACAAAGATTCAAAAGATGAGTCATTCCGTAAGCCAATGAAGACTGGCAAGAAAGCCAAATCTCCGAATCTGGGAGAAGAGAAATTCTCGCCAAAGGATAATCGAGTTCCTATCCACAACATTAGGGGCAAATTCTAACCCCAACAGGATGGGCTCTCACATCATCAAGACTATTTAGTCAGAAACAGCAACCATTCTCCTGGATTCAGATGGCTTCGAGATCTCAAAATCGATCAACATGAACAAATTAAACTTTTTAATCCTTGAGAGGCTCGCTGGGCCAAAAACCCGGAAGGGCGACCCAGGCAAAAGTTAGAGCAAAAAGAAAAAGAAATATAACAAAAATGAAAAAATGAAAGAAGAAAAGAAAAGAAAAGAAAAAATAGAGCTCGCAAGGTTGAAAACCCAAAAGGGTGACTTTGGCAAAAATTAGAGCGTAAAAGGAGAGTGTTAACACTCGAGTGTGCCTTAACCCTGGAACTACGTGTAACACGTCCGCGGGGGGACCCTCGCTACAGTTCGGACTCGATTTGTGTCACGGTTCTTAATCTGAACCAAAGAGTCCAAATCTGGCAAATCGTTTTGAGAAACAGATTTTTGAAAAAGTAGTGCCAAACATGGACTGCTTTGCCAGATACAGAGTCGCCACCTAAATATTTTTTATGGGAGAATTTAGGAAACCCTGACTCGGTGCCGAAGGCCACATGTCCGTCATCACCGGAGTTGTCTCGGCTCGAGAGCTTGGGTACGATCGGGGAAGGTCAGCTATGAGCACCCCCTTTCGTCCGGTCCGAAGACCGGCCTCTACTAACCGTGATATCCGTTTTTGAAAACTTTATGTGTTCTTAAACCAATTGTTAGCCTAGAATTACTATGTTATGCGCACAGCAAACAAGTATAGACCAAATCGCCTAAATTGGAACAAAAAATTTCATGTTTGTTTTGGAAATGGTTTGCTACTCGCAAGTAGGCTAAAATGCAGATTTTGCCACCCTCAAGTGGGCTTTTAGAGAAGATGATTTTGCCACTATCTAGTGGGCTTAAAACTCACAGTTTTAATGCATTATTCCAATTTAGGTAATTCAACCTCCATCCACAGGCATTCAAACAATTTATAACACACAAGCATCTAGCCACATGTTAAGCATACTGTCATGGCAACACTCACACGCATGCGGGATGCTAAAGCATAAACACTTACATCGTACTCCGTGCCAAAATAATAAACTAGTTAGCAAACATGCATGTCCTAGTTCATGTTAGATTGACTAATGCAACACATACGAGATGCAATTGAAGTAGGCTCGGCTAACCTAAGCATGGCATGTGAGATGCAATCAATTGATGCACGTATTCAATTTTGAAATTAAAGTACGAATGCAGTTAGCATGATGTGCCGAGCCTGATGCATGTCAACAAATGCATGAATGCACGCATGCATAGCATAAGGTATGCTAAAATAAATGTGCCCTAATCTACCATCATAAGCAGGTAAATAAAAGGGAAGAAAGAAGTGGGGTTGGAAGACATACATCACACGCACGCACACTTATTACAAATATGCCCTCGCTCGGAGGGACCAAAATAATAATACAAATTAATTAACTACGCAAGCTAATTAAATATTACAAATTGCTTAATTAATTAAAAAATTAACTAAACTAAAGAAAAACAGTAAACCGCCTCGGGGTGAGGGCCAGATGCAACACATGCTCGGAACTGGCTCGGAATCGCACTGCCATGCATAGTTTGCCTCTGTTTTCCCTGCTCTGCTCTTCTGAAAACTGCCAAAGTCTCAGGGATGCCTCTCAGGACACTGGGGGATATCATCGGCTGAGCAGAATTTCCACCGGCAGTAGCATTTAGTCACCGGCACAAAATAGATCCACCGGCCATCGATTGACTGCCGGTCGGCACTAAATACTGCCGGCCGGCAATAAATTCCTGCAGAACCTGCAACTCACAGCAGCAGAGGGCAAAATCTTGCATGGCAATGCAATTCAAACAATTTATGCACCAATCACATTCCTTATCATGTTAATGACTCAAAGGAAGATGTGCCCCGATTCTCGGACCACCAATCACGCATTTCCATGCATGATGGCCCAAAGAATCAAGTGTGCAACTTCAATTTCAAAATGCATGCAAGCCAAATAAACACACAAGGAGGCCTAACCTCTATCATACTCATCTCAAGAGGCAAGGTGATGCATGCAAGATGCAATGCAACTTAGGCATACGAGCTAAGGATGCAACATGCCGATACAAGCAAACATGCGAGGTGAGCATGCAAATAAGCAAAGGATGCTCTTAAACATGAATTAGGCAGCTCTAGTTAGGCCCAAAACAGTGGCCAAAATGCTAAGTGCATGGAGGCAAATGACATGCAAACATGCATAGATACATGGTCCAAGACTTAAGCATAATGAAGCGACTTTTCGACGCATTTGAAAGGCACAAACATGGACAATTTGCATGCAAATTTCAGAGGCAATAGGTGATGCAAAACGGCCCCGAAACATAACGAAACGACACTCAACGCATGGAATAGATCCCGAAATGCAAGATTAGGCACATGAAATGGCTTACAGCTATACAAAGCATGCACAATATGGACATGGAGCATGAAGACAGAAGCAAGACAGCTCTGAGACAAGCATTTTTACAGTTTATGACATGGCCAAACAGCAAGCAAAGATGGGGCTAAAATGGCATACAAAAACGGCCCTAAACATGAGATTATGAAGCAACTCACAGCTGCTGACCCCAAACATGTTAGGGCCCTTCAACAACATTGAAGAGGGGCCCAAAATAAGCCACTTTGCAGAACTGTAAAAACCCCCAAAACAAACATAGATATGGCTAAGCTCTGATGCAAGAAAACGGGCCAAAAGGTGGCCAAAGAAGCAAGTGGTATATGCAAAGCCCAAACTGAAACATTCCCTTCTACAACATTGAAGAGGGACCAAAAAAATGCACATTTACAGTTCATGGAAGCTCCGAAATCAGTATACAAACATGCTAGAAATGCAATGCAAAATGAGGCTCAAAAGTGGCTATAACATGAGGTATACAAAGCATTCACCAAAAAAGCAAAGACCCTTAATAAAACATGTTAAGAAGGTCAAAATAAGGCCACTTTCAGTTTTGATCATGGTCCAAAAATAGAAAAATGATAGGCTAGTGAAGCATGCAAGAATATTGACATACAAGTAGATATTGAAGCAAGTGCAAGATGGAGGGCTCAAACAGTGTTGAGCCCTTCAACAAACATGTAGAATAGCTCAAAATAAGGCCACTTTCAGTTTTGGCCGGAGCTCAAATATACCAGCAACTATGGCTTAGATATGATGCAAGAATAGGCTAGAAAAGGGAAGAAGAGGACTCACCTTTGTAGACCAATGAACCAGCAGCTTTTGGTTGAAGTTTGGGTGCTCCTAACCTCTGCAAATGACCTCCAATGTGCTGGAATGAAGTGTAGGGGTGTGGTGCTATGGGTTGGTGAAGAAATGGTCCAAGAACAAGGGTATTTGATGATTGAATGAGAGAGATATGGAGAGAGATTGAGGGTTGTATGTATGTATATCAGATATACATGGTATATCTCTGGTTTTTTTGCTTCAAAACCATCCAACCTAGACAAAGGGAGAGGAATGGTGCTTATATAAGGCAAGGGAAGCACTTAACTTACAAGCTAAGTAAAGGGAAAGGGTCAAAGGGGTTTAAGGGGGGTGCAAGGCTTCTAGAGGAAGCTAAAACAGCTGGCCAAGCTTCTCCAAGAAGCTTGGCCAAAAGGTTCAAGCTTCTAGAAGGTTAAGGGGTTCAAAGACTCACAAGGTGCAAAACAACCACACATGTGCGTGGTGGATCGATTCTGTGCATTCCAGCTGGCACAGCTGGAATCCACTCAATCTGCAGAATGCTCCGGAAGGTCGTCGGCTAGCAAAAATTGCCGGTCAGCACATTAAAGGGCCAGTCGGCACAATAAATTGCCGCCGGATAAATATAGTGCTGGTGGATGGCCGGTTGGTGTCCAAATTGAATCCCCGGAAGTTAGCTTTCCAATGGCGCAAACCTTGCATTAAAATTCCTCCTGTGGAAATAGTTATGCCCATTTTGGTGAAGCCGCGCAGATTCGATCCAACCGGGATGATACCCAACTTCAACCAATCATATCTCCCCCACCCGGACTTGGCTTTAAGAGATTCTTGAGTGCAAAATGAAGCCCCGGAAGTAAGATTTCCGACGGTGGTGGCCTCATAGCTAAACTCCAAGTGTATAGATAGATAAGCCCGATTCAGCGAGGGCTGCTCAACTCGCTTCTACCTGGATTCATGCCGAACTTTTCCCAAACTAGTTTTCTCCTCTCCTTTCCTCTCTTCTTCAACTCCAAACCCCTAAACAAAGTGTTTTGAAGGATTTTCCTCTCTCCTTGCCAAAGAAACTGAACATTTGCCCTGCACACCTTTCTCCGCCAAGCAAAACATCAGTGGCGCCCAAGTCTTAAGGGCGGTCAAAAATGGGGTGTCTACAGTTGCCCCTCTTTGACAGAACTCGAAAGTCATAACAATGACGGGAGTGAATGTCAAAGCTCAGAGACAACCCATTTTTGACAAGGCCGAAGACTTGGACAAACAAACAAAATACCGATAAATAAATGGTTGTGCCCACAGGCTGCCTACGTATCCCTTTACAAGGAATCAAACCAGCGTAGTACAGGGGCATGATGCAAATGATATGCAGGAAGACTTTGACAATTGGACTTATACGCTACGCGAAGCCGGTTTGTATTCAAAACAATGCAATGTACTAACAAGTACAAGTGAGGTGCGCAAAATAGCGCGAATGTAAACTGCACAAATCAGTGCGATGCGCAACATAGCGCGAATGTTGAACTGCACAAAACAGTGCGATGCGCAAAATAGCGCGAATGTAGCGGCGATGAAGCAATTATGCAAAATAAATACAACATTTTAAGCGAATGCTATGCCAGCAAGTAGACATGAACCAAACTACATCTCATGCAGAAAGGATGTAAGAGAATTATGCAATTCTCACGAACATGTGCGTTAGATACACAAAAGTGAACGAAGTGTGATAGATACACTAAGTGGACAAACATGCGTGATAGATACACAAAAGTGAAGAGAGTGTGATGGATACACTAGGTAAGCGTAGTGTGATGGATACACTAAAGGTGAACACAAAGCGTGGTAGATGCACCTAGTGAACAAGTATGATAGATATACTGAAAGCGAACACGAAGTGTGATAGGTGCACTTAGTGAGCAAGTATGATAGATATACTAAAAGGGAACACAAAGTGTGATAGATGCACTATGTGAACAAGTATGATAGATATACTGAAAGCGAACACGAAGTGTGATAGATGCACTTAGTGAGCAAGTATGATAGATATACTAAAAGGGAACACAAAGTGTGATAGATGCACTATGTGAACAAGTATGATAGATATACTGAAAGCGAACATGAAGTGTGATAGATGCACTTAGTGAGCAAGTATGATAGATATACTAAAAGGGAACACAAAGTGTGATAGATGCACTATGTGAACAAGTATGATAGATATACTATAGATGAACACAAAGTGTGATCGATGCACTAAGTGAACAAAGTATGATAGATATACTAAAAGGGAACACAAAGTGTGATAGATGCATTATGTGAACAGAGTGTGATTGATACACTAAAAGCGAACACAAAGTGTGATAGATGCACTTAGTGAGCAAGTATGATAGATATACTGAAAATGAACACAAAGTGTGATAGATGCACTATGTGAACAGAGTGTGATTGATACACTAAAAGCGAACACAAAGTGTGATAGATGCACTATGTGAACAAAGTGTGATTGATACACTAAAAGTGAACACTAAGTGTGATAGATGCACTTAGTGAATAGAGTGTGATTGATACACTAAAAGCGAACACAAAGTGTGATAGATGCACTATGTGAACAGAGTGTGATTGATACACTAAAAGTGAACACAAAGTGTGATAGATGCATAGTGTGAACAAAGTATGATTGATATACTGAAAATGAACACAAAGTGTGATAGATTCACTATGTGAACAGAGTGTGATTGATACACTAAAAGTGAACACAAAGTGTGATAGATGCACTATGTGAACAAGTATGATTGATATACTAAATCAATGAAGTGTGATTGATACACTGAAAGTGTGATACAGAAAACGAGAATGTGTGTGATAGATACACAAAATGAAAGAAATGTGATTGATACACTAAGTGAAGAGAGTGTGATTGATACACTAAATGAGAATGTGGGTGATAGATACTCAAAGCGGGTAAAGTGTGATTGATACACTAAGGCAAATGAAGTGTGATTGATACACTACATGAATGAGAGCGTAATTGAAGCGTGATTGATACACTAAGTAGATTAGAGTGTAATTGAAATTAGAGTGTAATTGATACACTAAGTGAATGAAGTGTGATTGATACACTAAGCGAATGAAGTGTGATTGATACACTAAAGTGAGTGTGTGTGATTGATACACGAAAGTGAATGACCATAAAATGGAACCTCTTTGAATGAACCGTGCATACAATATCGTGCATGACTGAGGAAGAAACTTGATAGGTATAATGCATTACAATGCAAGTGAAGTGGGTGCATAACAATGTAAGTGGAAGAGTGCATAACCTTGAAGCAGGATTGATCTTGCACCTGAGGTAGAGGTACACTCATATTTCGGAGCATTGACAAGGCCCTGAAGAGGTACGTCCGGAGTACAATCACGGAATTTTCTGAAGTTGACACAAACTCAGATACTTCGATTTTCGCTCTTTTGTTTTTGCTTTGCAGTCTGGAACCATCATAGCTTCAGATAGGTCCCGGTCTCACCGTTCACACTTATCGGGGGTGGACCCTGCAGTTTTATGGAAAAAAGAATCTTGTTTTGCACAAACGTGAAGGATGGCACAGCACTCTGAGCACAAAACGATTTATTTTGGAAATTGAGAGATGAGTTTTCGACCAGGTATTGAGCCTACGACTGAACACAGCGAGAAAGACTCAACAACGAAAAACAAAAGGTAAACAACCTAAACACGTCGAGACACGCTCGGAACGACTCAAAGCAAGAATCGAGACAAACAAAACAAAAGACACGACACACAGACGTGCACAGGGAGCCTGTTTCACCGGGTATTATTCCCACCCTTTCTTATTTGTGATTCTCACATCACTCGGCTCTCAAGCTCGGTTTTTCTCTCAAAACCCTTTTCTCGTTTTTTCTCTCAGCGCACATCTCTTTATTCTTTAATCTCTCGTTTTTCATCCCTCCCCTGGGTGGTTGATGGATAAGTTGGAAATTATGGGCTTTTGCCCCTGGTATTTTACCAGACTCTTGTTCACAACAGTAAGTTTCTCCCATAGAGGGGTTGTGCTACAACTGGGTGTGTAGCAAATCTGCAGCTAACATTGGTTGATGATGCCCTGCTGGGGAGTTCGGACGTGATTAGATCTGTCCAAACAAAGGAGTGGAATATCTTGATCCGTTCCCGTCCGTGCTTCGCACTTGGCTTGATACCTCGTTGCATGGAGGATGTGAGAGCCTTTTGCCCTTTTGCGGTCAGCTTCAGAGGTGCCCTTTTCTGGCAGGTGCCCTTTCTGGCAGATGCATTGACAACGGGGGAAAGACAGGAAGCCTGACTCAACTGTGCCCCTAGTTCATCATTTTCACCATTTTTTGTTTTGGTTTTCTACTAAAACAATTTTGACCAATATGAGAGTTAGATTAACATACTTGTTCGATTTTTGATTTGAAAACCATGCAAGTCAGGCTATGAGCACTGAAAATTTTTCTTTTTTGGGTCCAAGAAATGGTCCAGTTTTTGGAAAAGATGGAACAATTTTGGAGAAAAGTAGTCAGCTTCAGTAAAAATTCTCAAAAACTATTTTTGCAAACGGCCAATGCTTAACAAGCACGGAACCCACTCTTGAGACGCACAACCTCGGATTTGGAGGAAAATTGCCCCCTTGCTCGAAGAGAGCTACATGGCAACGGAAAGTTGCCCCTTGTTTGCACGGCACCACAGCGCATTGAATGGCAACGGAAAGTTGCCCCTTGTCTGAATGGCACCGTAGTGTATTGTAATCAGTCCTCAGAGCGATGATTGCAACCGAACTCCCGGATACAGGAAAGACAAAGATGACTAGAACCATTACATGGACACAGTTGAATTTGAAGTGTTTTACGGCTGGACTTCGGAATGAAGTTGCCTACGTATCCCAAAGATGGGAATCAAGCCTTACGTAGTTCGGAGTTAAGGTACACTCGGGTATTTAACCTCTCCTTTTTAGGCTCTAACTTTTGCCAAGGCGCCCGATGCGGGTTTTCGACCTTGCGAGCTTTGTTTTTCTTTTCTTTTCAATCCTTTTCATTTCTTTTCTTTTCATTTCATTTCCTTTTTTTTTATTTTCTTTTTTTTGTTCTTTTCTTTGCATTTTTTCTTTTTTTTTTTGTATTTTTCTTTTGCTCTAACTTTTGCCTGGGTCGCCCTTCCGGGTTTTCGGCCCAGCGAGCCTCTCAAAGGGTAAAAGCATAGTTTGGTCCATGCCAACTGGTTGTAGGATTTTGAAGCCATCCGTATCCAGGAAAGTGACTGTTGATTTGCAAGAGGACTCATCTTCGGCTCTTCGAGCACGTCTGACATCTTTGCCCCTAGTTTGAAGGGTACTTCTGTTCTAGCTTTGCAAGCTTCTTCTGATGAGGTCTAATCTTCTTGATCTGACTTTCTTGCCTCTTGTCCGAGGGCTGCTTCGAATCTGGCCACATAGGCCTCATATGGCGGTTGACCATTGAACATTCTGAATTTAAGTCCGAGGTTTGAAAATAAGGGGTCCAATTTCGAGGCTGAGAGCGATCCTAAGCTGTACAATCTCAAGAGCGATTCCACATAAGTCTTCACAGGACTGCGCAAAATATTTTTCGAAAGTTTTTAAGAAAGCGACAAATCGCTCGCGCTGATGACAGTGTGGGACCAATCTGGATCAAGCCAGGATCCTTCTCAGTACTCACATTAACAAACATGATCTCATTCATTAAGGGCTTAGCACGCCTCTCTTTCCCTCAGTTTGATCAAATTTTGCAAAATCTGAAGAATTCCTTCCTCTTCATTTTTATCACCGCAGTGTTCAAAAAGGTTTTGAAAAGCTTAGGTCATTACAATGACTTCAAGGCACAGAAAAGGCACAGCTTCTCGTCAAATATTGCCATCTCGTTTAGAATTTCTAGCATAACTGGCACACGGTAGAAGCAAATACAAGAGTGTGAAAATCACTGCTGTTCATCCAAATCTGTTGGCTCAACTGGCTCCCCGGCAGAAACAGACTCAAAAGGACAAACACAAAGCAAAATAGTGATATCTGAAGTAACACCCCCGGAATCACCCGACTTCTGTACAATAGGACTGACTTGATACAACAAGACAGACCCTTAATCAAAAAGACAGACTCAAAACAAAGAGACAGACTCAAAAGAAAACCACAAGACTGACTCAACACCCAAGTCAGAAGCTACAAAAACCATCATTCGCAAATGCTCAAAACAGTGCGTGCCACACGCCACATCTGAAGTAAACTGAGTGCCGCCCACAGGTGGTTCATCCCCTGATCACATATTCATACTATCCCCCGAGTTCACTGATCCAGTGGTGATAGACTTTACTGAGCTGGTGCGGCAATGACCTTGTTGTCAAACAAATCCTGTACATCATGGCGCAGACGAAAGCAGTTATCGGTCTCATGACCGGTTTGTTGGTGGTACGCACAGTACTTAGTCTGGTCATGCTTTGCAGGGATAGGATCGGGTAGGGGCCGTTGTTCCAACAGTTTCAGATGTCCTTTCCGAAGTAAGACCTCTAGAGCCTTTGACAAAGGCATATGGAGTGGGGTGAAAACCCTCTTGACTCGAGGTGGATATTTGGTTTTTTGTGAGCTACTTCCGGATGCACCGGTGAATGGGGTAGCTGTTTTTGATGCAGTGGTGGTAACCATGTCTACTTCGGAAGATCTTGAACCTGCATCACCACTGGTGGTTGCATTCGAACTGCGGGAAAATGCCCTCCTAGGCTGCTCCTTCTCCTGGTCAATGAGGCCCTGCTTCATAGCATCCTCAATTTGTACCCCCATTTCATGTAGATCTGAAAAGGTAGGAAAGGGGAGTACAATCATCTTTTGCATTAGCTTCGGCTGAAGATTGCGCACAATCATCCGAATCTGGTCCTTGTCCGTGGGCCTTAAGGTCATCATCGAGGCCTTAGCCCGCCATCTGGCTACAAATTCTGAAAAGTTCTCCTTGGGTTCTCGCCTCGTTGTCTCGAGATCTCGGGTCGTGATCTCGATTTGTGTATTGTATGAGTACTGCAGGATGAAGGCCTCAGCCATCTCGTCCCAACTTCTCTTGACGTCATCCTCCAATTTGGCATACCATGTGGCCGCTACACCCGACAGGGTCCGGCCAAATAAAGACAGCTTCTGCAGTCTAGTGAGGCCCATTGGCCTTACGATGTCTGAAAACAGTCGTAGGTGCACCATAGGATCCCCAGATCCGTCAAAACGATCAATTTGTGGCATCTTAAACCGGTCTGGCAGCGTCACGGCTGCGTCAGTGTATCCGTCTCCAATGTCCGGGATGGACTTCACGCCTTGAGATTTCTTGAACAGCTTTTCAAGCTTGTGCATTTTTAATGCCACGGGCTCCACCTCGGGCTCGAAGGGAGAATCTGATTGGTTGATAGGAGTGGGTGCCTTGGATAATTGAGGCAGAATCGGGGGTAGAGCTGGCCCGACTGGAATGTCCGTATCGTCTTGGACATGGGTTGCCTCCCCGAGTATGGGGACTCTTGGTGGGGGAGGAGCCTGGTGTGAAGTAGATACTCCAGTTTGCTGCTCCAATCTGGCAATTGTCTCTGCCTGTTGGGCTATGACCACAGCCTGTTGCTTGGCGAATTCTGCTTGACGGACAGTGTCTTGCTGCATGGCTTTCATACTATCCTAGAGTTGGCGCACCATCTCTTCCAGACTTGACATACTGTTCTAATCTAACTGAGTAACCGGTATATCTGTGTCAGCAATAGGTTCGGAAATCTCAACCTGACTGCTCAAAGATCACTGATCTGGTAGCTGTTGTACTGGTGGTCTGTGCCTGACTAGTCTTCTCTGGCCCTGATTACCCTTGAACTGAATCTCTGACCTGACAAAGTCTATCAGCACACGTCCGATGAACCTCGGGGGATATCGGAGCCTTCTGAAGCTATGGTTCCAGGACTACCTAGCAAAAGAGAAAACAGACAGTATCTCAGCTCAATTTTACTGGAACGGATATGATCATAGTGGAATGACTGTGCTCAACACTGATCACTGTTCCCCAAATATCTGCCTGTAAACTGATACCCTCGGGTAAAACTGATTCCCCAAATACTGATGCTGATGCCCACAGGCCTGATACCCAGACTTGCAAACTGGTATATGCGTCCCTGTAGAGATACACTCTTAAAGCACATAGCAAGTAAGAGAGAGCCAAAACACCCCTATGTTGGGGTAGGTTTTCCCTGTCCTATTTTGTCAGGAGCTAGGGTTTCACTACGCACGCAGTGGTTTCAAACAACCTAACATCGGGTAAGCAACCTGTCTTAGTTTGAAATGGTCGCTATGGATCCGAATATGCACTAGGACGAATGGTCAAAAGGGTACCCCGGTAAACCGGGGTTTGTGTTCCCATGCTGTCAGAGCCCATAGCCGGTCAGCCTTATGGACATGCCTTGACAAGACAAGCCTCCGGCAAACCGTTCAGGAATGGCAGATAGCAAACACCGTGTTCCTAGGCGCACCAATGCACATGCAATGCAAAGAAACACATAAATGAAATCAAAACGGGATATCACGAGTTCGAGTCAAGCTCTCTAAAATTCCCCAGCAGAGTCGCCAGAAACTGTAACACGCCCGCGTGGAGGGGCCTTCGCTACTACAGTTCGGACTCGCGATTTTTTGTTGCGGTTCTTAATCTGAACCAAAGAGTCCAAATCTGGCAAATCGTTTTGAGAAACAGATTTTTGAAAAAGTAGTGCCAAACATGGACTGCTTTGCCAGATACAGAGTCGCCACCTAAATATTTTTAAAATGGGGAAATTTAGGAAACCCTGACTCGGTGCCGAAGGCCACATGTCCGTCATCACCGGAGTTGTCTCGGCTCGGGAGCTTGGGTACGATCGGGGAAGGTCAGCTATGAGCACCCCCTTTCGCCCGGTCCGAAGATCGGCCTCTACTAACCATGATATCCGATTTTGAAAACATTACGTGTTCTTATTCCATTTATTAGCCTAGAATTACTATGTTATGCGCGCAGCAAACAAGTATAGACTAGATTGCCTAATTTGGAAATAAGCATTGCATATCCGTTCGGTTTTGAAAAAGTGCTTTGGAATTTGCTACTCGCAAGTAGGCTAAAACACGGATTTCAATGAGTTCTTCCAATCTCAAACAATCCAACCTTTACCCACAAGCATTAAAGCAGTTTATCACATAAGCATCTAGCCTCATGGTAAACATACTGTTATGGTAGCATTCACACGCATGCGACATGCTAAAGCATTAAAATACTCACGTAGTACTCCGTGCCAAAACAAAGAACTCGTTAGCAAACATGCATGATCCAAGTCCATGTTAAGTGCCTAATGCATCGCATGCAAAATGCAATCTAGGCAGGCTCGGCTAACCCTAAACATGGCATGTGAAATGCGATCAACTACCACATATTCAATTTGTGAATTGAAGTACAGATGCAGTTAGCGTGATGTACCGAGCCTAATGTATGTAATACAAATGTATGGATGCACGCATGCATAGCATAAGGTATGCTAATTTTAAAGATGCCCTAATCTACCATCATAAGCAGGTAAATAAAAGGGAAGAAAGAAATGGGGATTGGAAGACATACACACCACCCACACACGCTTATTACAGATTTGCCCTCACTCGGAGGGACCAAATAAATATTACAAATTAATTAACTACGCAAGCTAATTAAATATTACAAATTGCCTAATCAACTAATCAAATTAACTTAAGCTAAGAAAACAGATAAACTGCCTCGGGAAACGCGCCGCCATGCATGGGCTGCCTCTGTTTTCCTTCCTTCACTCCTCTGGAGGTTGTCAAAACCTCAGGACTGCTTCTCTGGACATTGAGGAGTACCACCAGCTGAGTAGAATTGCCACCGGCAGTGTGGTATAGTCACCGGCACAAGATGAATCCATCGGCTGCTCGTTTACTGCCGGTCGGCAAGGAATGCCTGCAGAACCTGCAATTGACAGCAACAGAGGGCAAGGCAAAGCATGGCAGCACAATTCAAGGCATATATGCACCATTCATGTCCCTTATCATGGTAATGACTCAAAAGGGCATGTGCCTCGATTCTCGGGCCACCAATCACGCATTTCCATGCATGATGGCCCAAGGAACCAAGTATGCAACTTTCATATCAAATGAAATGCAAACCAATCAAACCAAACAAGGCCCAATTCCTATCACTAAGTCAAGGAACAAGGCATGCATGCAAAATGCAATGCAACGTAGGCATGCAAGCTAAGGATGCAACATGGCATGGCAACAAGCTTATGCAAGCATACAAGCAAACATGGGACCATGCAAATGGATGTAAAGATGGACTTATACAAGACTTGGGCAGCTCTAATAAGGCCCAAAACAGTAGCCAAAATGCCCAAAAATGGAGGCTAAACACACATGCACACATACACATGTTATGGTCCAAACCTCAAGCATTAAGCAAGCAACATTCAAGCACACTTGCAAAGGGATTTCATGGACAATTAGCATGCAACATGAGCTCTAAAATCATGCTAAAACATGGTGCCAAACCAAGCAATAAATCAAGCCAAGCATGCAACAAATGGCCTAAGTGCTCAAAGCAAACCAATGGGGCATTGAACTACACTTAGCAAGACCAAACATGGCATGGACTAAATGACTAAAAACAGAATTTTAGCACATAACATAAGGCCCAAAAGACCACTTAGATGGCATCTAAATGGCTCAAATTTAAAGGCATGCACAAGTGCCAAAACAAGGAGCATTGCTACACAAGCTTACGAGGCATTAAAGATGCATCCAAGGTGAACATATAGGCATGCAAATAGGACTGAAATGACATGGTGGATGATTCCAAAACACCAAATCAATGCAAAAATGGCATGCTACACACTCATATACTTAAGGCCAACAAGCCAAAATACAAAGAGGCTATATGATGCATGCCAAATCCGACCCATACAACCTAGGACAGACCTAGAACATGGCAAAATATGCACATAATCTTCACAAGACTAAGCCTAGAACATGCTCCAACAAAGGCTAACAACCTAAGGCATATTAAGGCATAAACAAGGCATTACATGGCAACTATGCTAAGCATGCATGGAGTACCAAAACCAAGTAAAAACAGAGGCATAACATGACATATTAAGCATAAAAAGCAGCCAAGTCATGGTCAATACACTCTCTAACATGGTGCTCCCTTAAGAGGCAAAAACATGCCCTTTTCAAGGACAACAAGGAGAGGGGGTGGCCCTCTCCTTTTAAGGAATTCAAGGGACCATCTCCACCACTGAAATCCCTCAAGATTTCAGTGGGGAAGAGGCCCAAACACCAAAGTCCCGAAACTAGCACAAAATGGCTCAAAATGAGGCCTTTCAAGGCCTAAGAGGGGTCAAACACCTCCAAACCAAAAAACACTCTGAATAAACAATAAAGAGGGCCTAAAAACAGAACTTTATTGTGTTATACAATAAGCACAAAAATGAATTTAAGACAGGTAGAAATGAGGTGCAAAAATGGGGAATAATGGGACTAGATTCTTACCCTTGAAGACCCCTTCACAAGTGATGCTCCAATGGCCTTCCTTGGCTTGAATCCAACACCAAAACTTCAAAATCAGTCCCTTAGAACATCAATAGCTAGACAAAGGTGAAACACTAGGTGTTTATGTGCAATAGTAAGACACAAAACACCTAGAGCACAAAAGAGAGGGAAAGAGAGATAGGATGTGTATGCAACTCAAACCCTAAAACCAGGGCTTAACAATGGCTGTCTAAGCTCTCAAAATATCTCAAGTGTCTAACCTCTTTGCAACAAGAGAGAGTCCCTCTCTATATAGAAGCTTTTGTCTTGTAAAGCTTACAAGACAAGCTTCATAAGAGGGAGATCCCTCCATACACGTGTATGGAGGGGAGCAAAAGCAAGACAGCTGTCTTAAAATATCTGCAAAAGCAGATGCACAGTAGTCGGCCGGCCAAAAATGCCATCTTGGCAAAAAAGAGTGCCGACCGGCACTAAATAGTGCTGACCGGCAACAAATACTGCCGGCCGGCAATATACATTGCTGGTGGAAGCAAAAACCAGCCGGTGGCCTCTAGCCACTGCCGGTGGTGGGTGGGGATGGTCTACAAGCCCTACCCTGCCTCTCCAAGGCAAAACACAAGTGTTTGGTGTAAAACCAGACACTAAACGGTCGAGTTCGGAGATCCTGAGGCAATGCGCGTAGCCGAGACCTCCGGGAACTCCAAACGAACACAAACATGGATGATCACCGAGTGTTCCAACGGTGACGTCCAAGTCTTGAGGACGGTCAAAAATGGGGTGTCTACATACACCATGCCAAAATAGTGGCCTAATCATACTGAAATTAAGGCACAAAAGGCAAGAGAAGCATGCTCATATGTTGGCTCATAGACAAGGCATAAGGCTTCACTCTCAAAAGCAATTAAAAAGTGATATATGTGAGAGTATGACAAAGATATATGCTCTGAAATTTCATGCAAAATGATGCTATGGCATGTAAACAATTCAAGCTAAGCATGCTAGAGGCCCCAAAACTCAAAGCTAGTAAAGGGCATTACACTAGAAGCATGCAATATCAACCTCAAACAACCAGACTAGCTATGGACAGACCTAAAACACATCAAATTAGAAGCTGAAATGTGTTGAGATGATAGCATGAAAAGCTAGAAAACCATGCTCGTGTATTGACTGACAAACAAGGCATAAGACACAACTCTCAAGAGCTATGAAAGAGTGAGATATGTGAGAGTGTGACTACGCTATATGCACTAAAATTATATGCTAAATGATGCCGAAGCACATAATGATCACATACACAACGTGTTAAAGGCCTCAAAACTCAAAGCTAGTTAAGGCCCCTTTACACTACAACCATACAAAGCAAAGCATATATGACCAAGACCATCCAAATCAGAGTTAAAACATGAGTGAAAACATGCTAAGATACAGCTAACACAAGCTAGGATGATAGGCTAAAGCATGAAGTATGTTAGGCCAATAAGCATGATTGCACTACAATTGTAAGAATTATGCAAGAGGTGACCAAACCAACCAAAAATAGAGCTATAACATGGCAAATCAGTGGCAAAAACATGCTTAAACCAAGCTTCAAAAGGGTAGAAAAGCATGCTCACTTTGTTGGCCATTAACACATGTAAATAAGAGATGAAGATGGGGGACCACCGCCTCCTATTTCGGACCTCAAAACCACCTTTCCACCACTGAAATTCCTCTGGATTTCAGTGGTTAAAAGGCTGAAATAAGTTTGTTTGAAAAGCTTTAAAGAATGGCACCAAACTTAGCAAATAAAGCAACAAATGAGGGTGTGCCACCCTAACTCCAAAAGGACCTCAAACAACCATTTTTAGCACTCAAAAATAGAGGTTTTTGCAGTTGACAACTAGGCCCAAAACAATATGAAAAGGTGACCAAGATGGTGCACAAAAATAAGCTTAAAAGGGGAATATGCTCACCCTTGAAGGACAACAGCAAGACAGCAGCTTTTCTGAGCCAAAACCAGCTTTTTGAGCCCAAACAAAGCCTTCAAGAACCTCAGCAACAAGGTAGTGATGTTTGGCTAAGGGGTTGTAGGCAAAATATGCAAAGAAAACTCACTTTCAAGCAATATATATATATATATATATATAGAGAGAGAGAGAGAGAGAGAAATTTTGTCACTCAAAATTTTGAACCTCTAAATGGGGGAGGGACCTCACCATATATAGACAATGTAAGCCAAAGCTTACTTGACAAGCTAAAAACTTGTTTAAATCCGTATGGAGGATCCACTCAGTGTGCAACAACTGGCACACAAAATATCTTAAAAAGTAGAAAATTGGCCACCGGCCACTTCAACTGGCCGGTCGGCTATTTAACTAGCTGACCGGCCACTTCAACTGGCTAGCAAGGAGAAAAAGTGGCTGACAAAAGCCAAAAGTGGCCGGCATGGCCTTTCTCCCCTCTAGGCAAGAGGCACCAAGGTCTGGTCCAAAAACAAGGCTAAAAGGCAGAGGGTTAAGAGGCTTAAAAACAAGGCACTCAGCTGGGAACTTCGGGCACTCAAAACGAGCACAAACATGCACAATCATCGCGCGCACAAATGATAACGTCTGAGTCTTAAGGTCGGTCAAAAATGGGGTGTCTACAGATACAGGTGCATCACATTCCTTTATATCTTCTGCATTTGCATCTATTTTGGGGTTAGAGTTGGCATAGTTAGCATCTCCTATTTGTGTTATATCACCTATTAGGGGCGAGATGGTTTTGAAACAGGGGTGTCGGGGCTGTGTTATAGAGGTCGCTAACCGTCGGCTTCCCTTTTCCTTTGTGTTGATGGATATGTCTGGGTATGATGTGATTTTGGGTATGGACTGGTTATCGTCATACCGGGCTGTTTTAGACTGTTACTGCCAGAGGGTTACTGTATGTACCTTAAGCAGGGATTCTTTTCATTTCTTGGGTGATCGGGTTGGTAGAGTCTTACCATCGGTATGTGATCTGGAAGGGCGAAGTGAGCTTAGTTGTCTTCTTGCTAGCTTTATGAGTAGTGAGTGCGATGAGACCCGGACTGAGTTGCCAAGAGTGGTTTGTGAGTACACGGACGTTTTTTCCAAGGATCTTGTTAGTTTACCACCTTATCGAGAGATTGAGTTCTCTATTGATCTAGTGCCTGGCACGACACCAATCTCTATGGCACCGTATCATTTTGCCCCAGCCGAGTTGAGTGAGTTAAAGGTTCTGCTCCAGCAATTGTTAGATAAAGGTTTTATTCGCCCTAGTACTTTGCCTTGGGGAGCACCGGCCCTCTTTGCTAAAAATAAAACTAGGGCCTTAAGACTTTGTATTGATTATCGAAAGTTGAATCGAGTTACGGTTAAGAACAAGTACCCTCCGCCTCGTATACATGATTTATTTGATCAGTTGAAAGGATCCCGTTATTTCTCTAAGATAGACTTGAGATCAAGTTACCATCAGTTGAGAGTCAGGGAGGAGGATATTCTGAAGATGGCATTCTGTACGCGGTATGGCCATTATGAGTTTCTGGTGATGCCTTTTGCGCTTACCAATGTGCCGACTGTGTTTATGGACTTGATGAATCGAATTTTTCAAGAGTTCTTAGACCGCTTTGTAGTCGTCTCTGTGGACGACATTCTGATTTATTCACCTTCTGAGGAGGAGCACGAGGAACACTTGCGAGTGGTGCTTGAGTTGCTTAGAGCCCATAAGTTGTATGCTAAGTTTGGGAAATATGAGTTCTGGCTAAGAGAGGTTAAATTCTTAGGCCATGTGGTATCTGGGGAAGGGGTGACTATAGATTCATCCAAAATAAAGGCAGTGCAGGATTGGGCACAGCCTAAGAGTGTCTTTGAAATCCATAGTTTTCTAGGATTGGTCAGGTATTACCATCGGTTTGTGAAAGATTTCTCCAGACTAGCTTCGTCGTTGACTAGATTGACGCGGAAAGAGATCAAGTTTGTGTGGAGTGAGACTTGTGAAAATTCGTTTCAAGAGCTTAAAGTTAGACTTACCACCGCCCCAGTCTTGATTATTCCGAAGAGGGGTTTGGGTTATGCAGTGTATTGTGATGCCTCATGAGAGGGCTTGGGTTATGTATTGATGCAAGAGGGGAAGGTAGTAGCCTATGGCTCGCATCAGTTGAAAACACATGAGAAGAACTACCCTACTCATGACCTACAGTTAGCAGTTGTGATTTTTGCCTTGAAGATTTGGAGGCATTATCTTTATGGTGAGAGATTCGAGGAGTTCTTGGATCATAAGAGTCTGAAGTATCTATTTACACAGAGAGACTTGAATTTGAGGCAGAGAAGGTGGATGGAGTTCATAGAAGATTATGACTTTGAGTTGCATTATCATCCGGGAAAGGCAAATGTTGTGGTCGATGCCCTAAGTAGGAAGTCCATTAGTGATGTAGCTTGTATTGCTATCCGGGAATGGGAGATGTTGGCGGCTCTTGGGGAGTTCGACTTGTATCTGGGTGAGTTTGTTGAGTCAGCAGCCTTCTTTTCTGTAATTACACAACTTCCACTTGTGAACAGAGTGCTAGAGGCACAAAAGAGTGATTCCAAAGTAGAATCCCTCCGGGAGAAGATCTCCAGTGGGAAGGTAGAGAAGGGTTTGACCGTGTATCCTGACCTGAGTGTGAGGTACCGAGACTGCTTGTTCGTACCGGAGTCTTGCCGAGAGGAAGTGCTCCGAAGGTTTCACCATTCACGCCTTGCGTTGCATCCGGGAGGCACAAAGATGTATCATGATCTGAGTCGCCAGCTCTAGTGGAGGGGTATGAAGAATGATGTGGCAGTGTTTGTGTCGAAATACCTTACTTGTCAGTAAGTGAAGGTCGAGCATCAGAGGCCAGCGGGTTTGTTGCAACCCTTGCCTATAGCTGAGTGGAAATGGGAGCATGTCAAGATGGATTTTGTTATGGGCCTTCCGAGGACTCGATGGGGTAGTGATGCCATTTGGGTGGTAGTTGACCGGTTGACTAAGTCGGTGCACTTTATTCCCATGCACGTGATCACATTGTCGACCTGTATATTCGGGACATAGTGAGGTTACACGAAGTCCCAGTGTCGATTGTCTCAGATAGAGATCATCATTTTACTGCTAGGTTGTCGCAGAGTTTGCAGAGTCCCTTGGGTACTAGATTGACTTTTAGCACGGCTTACCATCCTTAGACTAACGGGCAGTCCGAGCGCACTATTCAGATGCTTGAGGATATGCTTCGAGGCTATGTCCTTGACTTTAAGAGGTCGTGGGAGGACACCTACCCTTAGTAGAGTTTTCCTACAACAATAGTTTCCAATCAAGTATTGGTATGGCACCATTTGAGGCCTTGTATGGCCGACCGTGTAGATCTTCAGTATGTTGGGCTGAGATGGGTGATACACCTTTATTGGGCCCGGAGTTGGTGCAAGAAATGACGGAGAAAGCAGCACTTATCCGTAAGAGGTTGGTTACAACCTAGAGTCGCCAAAAGAGTTATGCCGACCATAGGAGGAGACCTTTGTCATTTGAGGTGGGTGGTCATGTCTTTCTGAAAAATAATACCTAGGTGGGGTTTGATGAGGTTTGGGGGAAGAGTGGGAAGTTGTCCCCTCGGTTTATGGGCCCTTTTGAGATCCTTGAGCAGATTGGGGAGGGTGCATATCATTTGGCGTTGCCTCCGCAACTTTCCGGAATGCATGACATATTTCAAGTTAGTATGCTTCAAAAATATGAGCCGGATCCGTCACATGTGTTGGATTGGACCGACTTAGAAGTAGATGAGGATGCTTCGTATGAGGAGAGACCGGTGAAGGTCTTGGATAGACGGGACTAAGTCTTGCGAGACAAGGCCATTCCCTTGGTCAAGGTATTGTGGAAACATCATAGAGTTGAGGAAGTAACTTGGGAACGTGAATTGGAGGTCCGAGAGAAATATCCGGCCCTATTTGTTGATGTTTAAGCATTTGTCGAGAATTTTGTTTTGTTGATTAACTCTCAGAACATTGTATATGTTTTGAATTATGGAAGTATTGAAATTGTTGAATATATCTCAGAAATGCAAGTTTAATTTAACATTGTATATGTTGAATGTGTTTTGGAAATGCAAATATGGTTTTAACATTGAATATGTTATGGAATAGTAGAGTATGTGTATTGGAATTAGTTGAAATTCAAAAGAATGCATTTTTTTTTTTTGGGTGAATAAGTCATAAAATAAAACAAGAAAAATTACAAGATTTAGAGGGGTATACCCCACGTCCTAACAAAGCAACAGAAAAAACCAGCCAAAAAAAAAAAAACAACCTGTTCAACCTATACAACAAAAACAAAAAAAGCCAGCTATACTACAACCTATTCAAAGTCCATATATAAACCCAAAATAGGGAGAAAGAACAAGCAAAACAGCAAAATAGCAAACCAGTAGAACAGCAAAACCCAAGAGAGAACAGGCATTGCACCTTAAACAACCTTCAATAGCAGCAGCATACAATATGGACTCAATACAAATCAAAAGGAAACGAACTATTACAATATTTAAACGAAAGACAAAATTTTCCATTTGGAGATTTTCCACTTAGACTGGCGCAACAGTGCAGCCTAGACTTTGTGTCTCCATCACTCCCCCGAAGCCTCCAGCTGGCCAGAACAAAGTTGCTGTCCATAAGACTTCTTTCCCAACACAGGTTAAAGAAACCTGGAAGTAACAATAGTACACTGTAGACGTGCCCGAACATCCCGGCTCCGCCCGCGAATTGGCACGAAAATTCGTTTTGTTCATTGGGCTTACTACAGTTCGGACTCAAATGTCACGGTTCTGAATCTAATCTCGCAAAGTGCAATGCAAGACCGATAAATCACCAAAGAGTCTAATCTGGCAAATCGTTTTGGAAAACTGATTTTTATAAACAAGTGCCAAACATGGACTGCTTTGCCAGATACAGAGTCGCCACCTAAATGTTTCATTTTTGGGAAATTTAGGAAACCCTGACTCGTGCCTAAGGCCACGTGTCCGTCATTACCAAAGTTGCCTCGGCTCAGGAACTTGGGTACGAGAGGGGAATGTCATGCAATGAGCACCCCCGCTCGCCTAATCAAAGATTGGCCTTTACTAACATGATATCTTGTTTTTGAAAACACATGCGTTCTTATTCCGGTTTGTTAGCCTAGAATTACTATGTGATGCGCACAACACACAAGTATAGACTAGATCGCCTAAGTTGGAACAAAACATCTCATGTTTGTTTGTTTGAAAATGGTTTGAAGTTGCTACTCGCAAGTAGGTTAAGACGTGGATTTGCCACCCTCGAGTGGGCTTAGAAAACATGATTTTGCCACCTCAAGTGGGCTTAAAACTCGCATTTCAATGAATCGTTCCAATTCAAGCAATCCAACCTTCACGCACAAGCATTCAGGCAGTTATATCACATAAGCAAATAGCCTCATGGCAAGCATGCTGTCATGGCAACACTCACACACATGCAAGGATGGTAAAGCATAAACACTCACCTAGTACTCTGAGCCAAAACAGAAACTAGTTAGTAATCAATACATGATCCTAGTTCATGTTAAGATGGCTAATGCAACACATGTAGAATGCAACTAGAAATAGGCTCGGCTATTCTAAGATGGCATATGAGATGCAACTTGATAAAATGCTGTTGAACACGTATTCAAGTAAATGTATTGAAATACAATGCAGTTTGTATGATGCGCCGAGCCCGGTGCATGCAAGACAAATGAATGGATGCAAACATGCAAGCATAAGGATGCTAATTGAAACATGCCCTAAAACTAACCATCATAAGCGCTTAAGTAAAAGGGAGAAAAACATGGGGTTGGAAGACATTCACACACTCACGCACACTTATTACAAAATTCGCCCTCTCGACGGGGGGTTCGAATGAATAATACAAACCATCTAATTAACTAACTAACAAACTAATTAATTATTACACAACCCTTAACTAATTAAACAAATTAATTAAGTTACAAAACAGTTAAAGCAGCCTCAGGAGTAGGGACAAATGCATGCTCGATTGGCTTCGCTCGGAAATCCGTTACCATGCCCCATGTTGCCTCTGTCTACACACTTATGCTCCTCTAAAAACTATGCCAACTTCTGTGATGCCTCTGAACTACCTCATGGACACTTTGAGAGGTCATCGGCCGAAAGGGGTGGCCATCAGCCAGTGTATAATGGTCATCGACCAAATATGAAGCTATCGGCCAACAATATTTAGCCGATCGGCACTAAAGATAGCCGATCGGCCATCTCTTCCTGCAAATTGCTCCTGTTGCTACAGCAAAGGACAAATAGAGGCATGGTAATACATTTGCAAGAAAATGTTTGCAACTACACCCCTTATCATGTTTGAAGCTCAAAAGAGTGTAGTGCTCGACTCTCGAGCCACCAATCACGCATCTCGATGCATGATGGCCAAAGGAGCCAAGTGTGCAATTCAATGTAAAATGAATGCACAAAAACACATGAATGCCTCACACTCTATCATGTTGGATCAAGAGTGTCGGCGATTGAAGATTGAGGCACGTTTCACCACTTCAAGTATGAAACGTCCCTTCTTTCTCGTATTTGGTTTGACACCCCAAACCAAACACAATGCAATGCATGTATGCCAAATACAATGCAACATGGAAATGCAATGCAACATAAACATGCCAAATGCAATATGACTCAAGCATGAACACAAGGCTAAGGTAACAAGCATGCCAAATGCAATGCAACCTAAACATGCACACATGCGATGCAATAAGCATGCAACAACAATGCCAAAAACAAGCATGCGACAACATGTAATCTAGCAAGTATGCAACAACATGCAAGATGGATAAGCATGCAACAACATGCAAAGATGGACTTAAACCGAAATGGGCAGACCTTAGCCATGCCAAAACAGTGGCCAAAATGATGAATTGGTAACATGAAATGCAAGGCAAGCATGCATGCCAATTGGCCCAAGCATTAAAGCATAAAGATACAACTCTCAAACATGAGCAAGGGATGATAGCCATGATAATGTAGCAATTGATGCCAAATCAAATAAACAATGCAAGCATAGCATGCTAGGGTGTTCAAAACTTAAGACTAGCAAAGGGATTACACCATGGCCATGCAAAGCAAGCCCCAAAAGGCCAAGGGCAACCAAAATAGTCCCAAGGCAGGTCAATATAAGACCAAAAACAAGTTTGAACCTAGCCAACACAAGCTAGAACAAAAGGCCAAAAGCATGAAGCATGCAAGGCCAACAAAGGGGTGTTACACTACACCTATTACAACAAAACATGGCATGAGATAACCAATGAAAAACAGAGTTATGGCATGTCAAAATAAGCCCAAAAACCCACTTAGATGGCATCCCAAAGACCTAAGTATAGAGGCATGCACAATGACCCATTCTTAAGGCATAAAACACCAACTCTTCCAAGCATTGAAAGCATGACAAATGCAAGTGTATGACCACATTTCATGGACTGAAATAACACTTCAAATGATGCCAAATCATGAAAATGGTCCAAGCAAACCATGCTAATGACTTGGACACTCAAAGCTAATAAGCTAGATTGAACCATGGCTATACAAAACAATGCATGCACGATATAAAAAAAAAAAAAAAAAAACACCAAACAGAGATCAAACATGGTAAAACATGAGGAAAAGCTTCTTTGAGTTGAGCCAAAACATGCAAGAATGATAGTCCAAACACATGTTGCATGTTATGCTAGCATGCAAGATTACTCTACAAGTATGTGAAGCATGCAAGATGCTATCAAACTAACATGAAACAGAGTTGAGGCATGCTAAAATAACACCAAATACTTGCTGAAATGGAGCTAAAACAAGCTAAGCAAACATGCTACCATTATGAGCCATTAATGCAAGCATATGAGACACAAGGAGAGGGGGGTGTCCCTATCCTATTCAAGACTCCAAAACCACTTCTCCACTACTGAAAATCCTCTAGATTTCAGTGGTGAGAAGGTCAAAACAAGATGGTTCCAAAGCTCAAAAAAGAAAGCACAAAACAAGTCCAAACAAGGCCTAAGAGGGGGTAAACAACCCCCAACACAAAAGTGACGTTAAACAAACATCACAAGCATGCAAAATCAGAACTTTTTGTAGTTTAGAGCTAAGCTTAAAACAGCATGCAAGTATGACCAAAAGCTTAAGCAAAAATGGGGTATCAAAAGCTAGAATCTCACCCTTGAAGAACACCTTCAAGAACACAACTCTAGCACTCTCCTCTGATCAAAACCAGTCCAAGAACTCCAAAACCAACTCCTAAGGACCTCAACAACCAAAGGATGGTGTTCTAGTAGGTGCTTGTGTGCAATAGTGTGAAGAATCTACACTTTTAGGCACAAACAAAGGCAAAACAAGAGAGAGAGATGAAATATATATATATATATAGAGAGAGAGAGAGAGAGAGAGAACTTGTATATCAGATTTCTTGAACCCCTGGAAAGGGAGGAGGGGGCTCCTTCTTTATAGAATTTCAATTCTCAAGCTTGTTCAACAAGCTTGAGTCTTGAAGCAATTCCCTCCATACACGTGTATGGAGGATAAGAATTGTGCATACCAGCTGTCACAGCTGGGACAAAATATCTGCAAAAAGTAGATGGAAAGGTCTCGGCTCAAAGATATGGCCGTTCGACCAAAAAGAGTTCCGATCGACCAAAAAGAGTGCCAATCGGCCAACACTTTTGGTCGATAGCAAGGAAATAAGGCCGACAAGCACAAGGCTTGGCCGATGGGTTGTAGGGATGGTCAACAAGCCACCCCCGTCCCTCAGAAGGAAAACCACAAGTCCTTGATCCACGACCAGGCACAAAACAGTCAAGTTAAGAGATCTTAAGGCAAGGCACGCAGCCGAGACCTTCGGGAACTCAAAACGAACATGAGCATGGATGATCATCGAGTGTTCAAACGATGACGTCCAAGTCTTGAGGACAGTAAAAAATGGGGTGTCTACAATGGCCGTGCTAAAGGTCAATTTAGTGTCCAAGGCACTCTACAAACTCTGTCACAACCTAGCAGTAAAACGTGGCTCTCTATCTAAGACGATCGACACTGGGACCCCGTGCAACCTCACTATGTCCCGAATATACAAGTCGGCAAGATGATCTATCGAATCTCAAAGTGCGCCGACTTAGTCAACCGGTCTACAACCACACAAATGGCATCACTACCCCGCTGAGTCCTCGGAAGACCTACAACGAAGTCCATAGTGACATGCTCCCTCTTCTACTCGACAATAGGCAAGGGTTGTAACAAACCTGCTGGCCTCTAATGCTTGGCCTTCACTTGCTGACAAGTAAGGCACTTAGGCACGAAAACTGCCACATCCTTCTTCATACCCCACCACTAAAACTGGCGACCCAAATCACGATACATCTTAGTGCCTCCCGGATGCACCGCAAGGTGTGAATGGTGAAACTCTCGGAGTACTTCCTCTCGGCAAGACTCCGGCACAAACAAACGGTCTCGATATCTCACACTCTGGTCGGGATACACAGTCAAACCCTTCTCAACCTACCCACTGGAGATCTTCTCTCGGAGGGATTCTACCTCAAGGTTAGCTCTCTGTGCCTCTAACACTCGAGTCACAAGTGTAGGCTACGCAACAATAGAAAACAAGGCCGCAGCCTCAACGAATTCGCCCAGAAGCAAATCAAACTTACCAAGTGCACCCAACATCTCCCACTCTCGGATGGCTATACAAGCTACACCACTAATGGATTTTCTGCTAAAGGGCATCGGCTACAACATTGGCTTTCCCGGGTGAGAGTGCAACTCAAAATCGTAGTCCTCAATGAACTCCATCCACCTCCTCTGCCTGAAATTTAAGTCCTTCTATGTAAACAGATACTTCAGACTCTTATGATCTGAGAATACCTCGAATCTCTCACCATAAAGGTAGTGCCTCCAAATCTTTAGGGCAAAGATCACTGCTGCTAACTCTAGGTCATGTGTAGGCTAATTCCTCTCGTGTATTTTTAACTAACGTGAGCCATAGGCTACCACTTTCCGCTCTTGCACCAACATACAACCCAAACCCTCTCGTGAGGCATCGCAATAAACCGCATAACCCAAACCTGTCTCCGGAATAATCAAAACCGGAGCGGTGGTTAATCTAATTTTCAACTCTTGGAACGACTTTTCACAAGTCTCACACCATATAAACTTGACTCATTTCCGCGTCAATCTAGTCAACGGTGAAGCTTGCCTGGAGAAATCTTTCACAAACCGGCGGTAATACCCAGCTAATCCCAGAAAACTACAAAACTGCAGATCTCAAAAACACTCTTAGGTTGTGCCCAATCCTACACTGCCTCTATCTTGGATGTGTCAATAGACACCCGTCCCTCGGAAACCACATGGCCTAAGAACTTGACCTCTCTTAGCCAAAACTCACACTTCCCAAACTTGGCATACAGCCTATGGGCTCTAAGCAACTCAAGCACCACTCTCAAGTGTTCCTCATGCTCCTCCTCCGAAGGTGAATAAATCAGATGTTGTCCAAAAAAAGGACTACAAAACGATCTAAGAATTCCCGAAATATTCGTTTCATCAAATCCATAAACACTGCCGATGCATTGGTGAGCCCAAATGGCATCACCAGAAACTCATAATGGCCATACCGCGTATGAAATGCCGTCTTCGGAATATCCTCCTCCCTGACCCTCAACTGGTGGTAACCCGATCTCAAGTCTATCTTAGAGAAACAACGGGAACCCTTCAATTGGTCAAATAAATCATCTATATAGGGCATAGGGTACTTATTCTTGACCGCAGCCGATTCAACTTCCAGTAATCAATGCAAAGTCTCAAGGCACCGTCTTTCTTTTTAGCAAAGAGGGTCGGTGCTCCCCACGGCGAAACACTAGGGCGAATAAAGCCCTTATCCAGCAACTCCTAGAGTTGAATCTTTAACTCACTCAACTCGGCAGGGGCAAAATGGTAAGGTGCCATAGAAATCGGTGCTGTGCCAGGCACTAAATCAATGGAGAACTCTATCTCTCAGTGAGGTGGCAAACTAACAAGATCCTCGGGAAAGACGTCCGAGTACTCACAAACCACTCTCGGTAATACAGTCTGGGTCTCATCACATTCACCACTCATAAAGCTAGCGAGAAGACCACTAAGCTCACTCCGCCCTCGCGGATCATACACCGGTGGCAAAACACTACCAACCCAATCCACCAAGAAATGGAAACAATCCCCACTCAAAGTACATACTGTGACCCTCTGGCGGTAGCAATCAATAACAGCCCGGTATAACGATAACCAGTCCATACCCAAAATCACATCAAAACCCGACAAAGCCATAACTACAAAAGAAAATGGAAGTCGACGATCGGTTACCTCTATATCACAACCTCTACACCCTTGTTTCAAAATCAATTCACCCCCAACAGGTGATACTACACAAATAGGAGAACCTAATTGTGCCAACTCCAACCCCAAAACAGATGCAAATGCAGCAAATATAAAGGAATGAGATGCACCCGTATCAATCAACACATTAGCAACCGAGTTGCAAAACAAAAGGGTAACTCTCACAACCGATGGAGCCAGTACTAAATCCTGCGTGGTAACAGCATACACACGCCCTGTAGGCCCTTGATTTACCTACTCACTTCTCGGAGCAAAAGACTGCTGCACAGACTGGGACGATGAAGCCCCCTGATTGGCCCTCGAGGGCTGAAGTGACTGAGCTGGTTGAAAACTCTGCCTCTACCCAAATGCACCAGATGTGCCACTCAACTGCGGGCAAAACCTCTTCAGGTGCCCCGCCTGACCACACTGGTAGCAAGAAAGCGACTAGCCTCTGCCCTGACTCTGGCTCTAAGGTCGAACCAAAGACGAAGCTGCTCTCTAACCTCCTCCCCTCTGCGGGCAAGCTGGAGACTTGTGGCCCAGCTGACCAAATTTGTAACAGGTGATGTCTCCCTGACTGCCTCTCCCAGAGCCTGCACTCGGCACTGGAAAGATCAATCTAGCAAAAGCACCCTGGGACTGTTGAGGGTTAGAACCCCTCTGCCTCCTACCGTCCCCCTGACCATCTTGACTCCTCTTGGAGCCCCTCTGCCTCTCTTCCTCCTCCTGCATCATAATCTTTATATGGGCCGCAGCATCCACAAGGCGCCCATAGTCCCAGGTCATTGAACCCCCAACTCTTATCTTGACGCCATGCCTCAACTTCTTCTCAAACTCATGACAACGGCATTCCTCAGATGCCACAAGCTCAGGTGCAAACCTAGATAAATTAGTAAATGCGGCCTCAAACTCGGCCACTAATAAACTCAGCTGCTTGAGCTGGCAAAACTGGTCCCTCAACTTCTCCCTAACAGTTGGAGACAGGAACTTCTCCTGGAAAGCATCTACAAAAGCCTCCCAAGTCCCTCCAACACGACCTCTCATAAACTTCCACCACTGACCCGCATCTCTCTTAAGCTGGAAAGATGTCAAGGTCACCTTTAAAGCCCCGTCTTCGATGCCAAGCATCTCAAACGTCTTCGTCATCTGTTCGAGCCATTCATCCGCCTTAAGTGGCTCTTTTGGATCACCCACAAACTTGTTCGGGTTAGACCAGAAGAACTCCCTCTTCAGAAAAGAAGGCCATGCCTCAGCAACATAGGTCTGGACCTGATTCTCAGCTCTGAGAATGCCCAAGGACTCCCTCAAAGCTCCTGCCATCTCGCGGGCTAGGGCACCCTTGGCCTGCTGACCTACTGGCTCGGCCACATTGGCCTGACCAAGCCCCTCCTACTGCTCCAGAAATTCATCCGGTGTAGGCATCTCCTGCCTCCTAAGCCTACCTCGCCTACCTCCACGTCCTCGTCCTGACATCCTAATAAAGGTAACGAAGAACATTAGCACATTCATAAATGTGCCGAAGCTACAACACTCGCGTCCTAATACATGGACAACAGTAATTCACTCCACGTAAGCACATAATCACATAAGCACCTATAAATTTCATTTCTGGATAATGATAGTCCCGAGGCGTTACTAGAGTTTCGGTTAGAAATAGCATTGATCAAGTGCTTTTCCAACAAGACTCACAGAAACCCAAGGATCCAATCAACATCCTGGAAATTAAATCCCATACCCAAGTAGTCACATAAACATGTTATCACATAAGCATATAACACTAAATCTAAGTCTCTAATAAGCGAGACGAACCCATTGTGGTACTAACCACTTCTCGCGTACCCAAAGTATTCGAACCCGGTACGCTCTGATACCAAGTTGTAACGCCCTCAAAATAAACCCATATATCATACATTCTTGACATGCTTAGACAAAGAGAATAAAGCATAATTACATTTCATCAGAGTATTCATTACAAAATGTATTACATGTTGATAATAAAAGTAAATGCCCTACGGGCTTACAACTTTCCAAGCCAACACTTGGTTACAAAAAGGAGAGAGTACTAACTCAAAACACAAAATAAGCCCTTGGCTTGATATACATGTAATACAAGAATGTAATCACAAAAGATGTCCCATCCACTAAGCCTCTCAAGTTACGTCCTTGGAGGTGGCATGCTACCTGTACCTGAAAATGATGTCCCATATAGGGTGAGCCAACGCCCAGTAGAGATATACTAAACATAATATGAGCAATAACTAAAACATTGACATTTGATAAATGTTTAACTCACATAAATCAATTCATAACCCATTTCAATTGCATGACAAATGTGTCCATGTTTCATCCCATTTTCTATTTCTTATCCAATTTCACCATTCATTCTCAATAAGATAACACTCATATCAACACACTTCCATATTTCACAATAGATACACATATTTGCTATATCAATAACACATTAAAAGCACTTCCATACATCACAATAACACTTCAATAGATACACATATTTGCTGTAACAATGGAGTTCATCCCCTATCTCCTCCCAAATAATATCCAGTTTAGGAGTACATCCCCAATATTCCCCTAAACCGTGGAGTACATCCCCTATCTCCTCCCACACAAAACAATGTATATAAACAATTATCATATACATAATCGACCAATACATGTATTTGATGTATTAATCCAACCGTCATATTTGATGACCTGCTCAATTGATTAGTTTCAATTTGCCTAATCATCATGCATTGTCTACAACAATCAAGACTATCCTCCACCGATAGCCCAAAGCAATTATTTCTAAACAGATAATAATTACATCCAACAGATAAATAGTTTCAACATTTTCAAAGTAAGCGATTAATAAATCCAACTCCACCATTCTATCCCATAATGAGCCAATTTCATTATTTCCAACACAATTTCATGTTTCCATAACAATTGTCATTAATTACATTAATGACCCAAATATACCCAAACATGGCATTTTTTCCCTTTTTCTCAATATTGACCCGAAGGTCCAAATATTAACAACAACATCAACAATCTCTTTTTAAGACCCAATATATATATATATATATATATATGAGTCAAAAGGACAAAACCCCTCTTTTTCAATACAACACATCACAAACCCTAACTTCCCAAATCAAACCATTTAGACAAAAGGCTCAACATTTAGGTTAAAGCTCATAAAGATGAGTAGGAATCCCTACCTCAAAAGATGAAACCCAATGGAGGAGATAAAGAAATTCGAAATGCACCAAACCCCAAGATTTTCGGATTGATAGGAAGCCCAAGCCAAGCTCCACACTATTTGTAAAGGCCCAAGGGTAGGAGGTCACTTTAACTAGATCAATCCCTAGAGAGAAGTTGGAGTTTTAGAGTGAGAAGCTCTCCAATGGAGTTTTTGAAAAGTACGAGAGAGAGAGAGAGAGAGAGAGAGAGTGTGTGTGTAACAAGTGATTTAAAATCACCTAGCTGCCATCTGATATACGACTAGTCCGCTCGAGCGGAGAATAGGACGCTCGAGCGTCAAGCACAAAAAACTGAACCCGCTCGAGCGCAAATATGCCCGCTCGAGCACCAAGACACAACTGCAAAACACACTCGCTCGTGCGCAAAAGAAAAGCCGCTCGAGCGTAGATTACCCTCTTCCAGTATTTTTTTACAGATATGAACACCCGCTCGAGCGCCAAGAGGCCCGCTCGATCGCACTTCCTTCTTGAAGTGAGAACCGTTATCCGAAATAATCTCGTTTGGGACCCCGTAGCGGCAGATGATGTTGTTTCTGATAAATTTCCAAATGCTTCTAACCAAAGCAGGGTGTGGTGGAAGCATCACACACACGTCCAAATGCTTCTAACCAAGGGGGAAGGCATAAGTATCGGAGCACGGCCTAATGTTTCTAACCAAAGCAAGATGGTATAAACACCGAGCGTACCTGAATGTTTCTAACCAAAGCAAGGTGGTATAAACACCGGGCGTGCCCAAATGTTTCTAACTGAAGCAAGGTAGTATAAACACCGGGCGTATCTGAATGTTTCTAACTGAAGCAAGGTAGTATAAACACCAGGCGTACCCAGATGTTTCTAACCGAAGCAAGGTGGTATCAACACCGGGCGTACCCGAATGTTTCTAAGCAAGGCAGGGTAGTATAAACACCGAGCGTACCCAAATGTTTCTAACCAAGGTAGGGTGGTATAAACACCAGGCGTACCCGAATGTTTCTAACCAGAGCAAGGTGGCATAAACACCGGGCGTACCCGAATGTTTCTAACCAGGGTAAGGTGTTCAAGAGAGAGGAATGCTTTTATTCAGAATTCCTCTGAATGGACCGTACATACAATATCGTGTATGTAAAGAATGACACTTAACAAGTGTGATATAGTAAGAGTGCATGTTCCATGCAAGACAAACAACCGAGATATAAAGGCAACGGCACATTCTATGCGAGAAAGAAAGCATGTTCTATGCAAAATAACAAGAGCATTTTCTATGCAAAGTTGAAAACGTGAGCATATTCTATGCGACTTTCAAAGCATATTCTATTCAACTTTGCAAGTATATTCTATGCATGAATCAAGAGCATATTCTATGCAATAGAGGGGTATCAAATATGTACTTTGGTGCCTCCAATTTACCTCTCGAAGGAATTCGCAATGTGCTAAACTCAAAAAGGATACATCCTGTTGGCAAAGGGTAACATCTGCAGGCTGCTTGGATTGCCATTCTGACTGGAAGTAGGCTTGAACTTGGGGTCGAGGTATACTCACACTCCAGAGAAATGGCGGGGCCTGAGAAAGTGCCCTGGAATGCAGTCTTGGAATTTGCTAAAGTTGAAACATACTAAGATGCTCCAAATTTTCCCTCTTTTCTTTTGCTTTGTAGTCCAGAACCTATATAGCTTCAGATAGGTCCTTGTTCTATTGCTCTCACATGGCCTGGGTTAAACCTTGCAGTTTATGAAAGAAAGAAATCCTGTTTTGCAAAAATGTGGAGAATGACACAGCACTCCGAGTACAAAACGATTTAAAATTTAAATTTAGAAATGAGTTCTCGACCGGGTATTGAGCCTACGATTGACCACAGCACACCACGACTCAACAAAGGTAAAACAACCTAGACACATCTATTGACACTCAAAACGACTCAAAACAAGAATCGAGACAAACCAAAAACAACAAACACAACATTTGGACATTCTGCTATCCATCGGTGGGAGACCTCTTGATCCACGAGGAGCCCGTTTCTTCAAGTATTGTTTCCCACTCTTTCTCATTTATGATCCTCGCATCACTATGGCCCTAAATCTCTAGTTTTCAGAAAAAGCCCTTTTCTCACTTTTTCCTCTCAACGCACATCTCTTTATTCTTTAATCTCTCTTCTTTTTTATCCCTCCCCTGGGTGGTTGATGGATAAACAAGAAGTTGTGGGATCTTGCCCCTAGCATTCTGCTAGATTCTCCTTCTTCCCCTCACAACAGTGAGCTTTCCCACAGAGGGGTTCTGATGCGACTGGATGTGCAGTAGATTTGCAACTGACATCGGTTGACGATGCCCTTGGCTTAACGTGATCGAGATGAGCTATAACATGTCCCACCGGCCAGGTATACAATTGATTGGTCTCACACATTGCATTTTCTACGTCCCCATTCCAGGTCAAATACCAATTTGAGCGAGATCAAACCCGTCTAGATGAGGGGGTCGAACATCTATCTCCATTTCCAGTTCGTGCTTCGCACTTGGCTTGATACCTTGCTGCTTGTAGGATGTGAGAGCTTTCAGCCCTTTGCTGTTAGCTTCAGTTGTGCCTTTTTTGGTGAATATGGTGCCCTTTCCGGCAAGTATGTTGACAAGGGGGAAACCACAGAAAACCTGACTCGACTGTACCCTTAGTTCATCATTTTGACCATTTTTTGTTTTGGCTTTCTACTAAAACAATTTTGACCAACATGAGAGTTAGATTAACATACTTGTTCGATTTTTTGATTTGAAATCATGCAAGTCAGGTTATGAGCCCTGAGAGCTTTTCTTTTTTGGGTCTAAGAAATGGTCCAGTTTTGGAAAAAATGAAATAATTTTCGAGAAAATTAGTTAACCTCATTAAAAATTCTCAAAAACTATTTTTGCAAATGGCCACTCCTCGACCAACACGAAATCTAATCTCGAGATGCACAGTCTTAGATCTGAACTTGAAATGTCTTGCAGCTGAATCTTTAACGGAATAGGACAGTCCGATTTTGAACAAAGATGAGCACGAAGACGAGCCAATTTGCACATAGATAAGATAGTCGAGTTGAACAAGGGTAAACCAGTCAACATAGATGAGCCAAGCAGGCTGAAAAGAATTGGGGCCGAACTTCAGGATGAAGTTGCCTACGTATCCTAAAAATGGGAATCAGGACTGACGTAGTTCCGACGTTAAGGCACACTCGGGTGTTAACACTCTCCTTTTACGCTCTAACTTTTGCCAAAGTCGCCCTTTTGGGTTTTCAACCTTGCGAGCTCTGTTTTTTATTTTCTTTTCATTTCTTCTTTTCTTTTCTTTTCTTCTTTCATTTTTGTTCTTTTTCTTTTTCATTTTGCTCTAACTTTTGCCTAGGTCGGCCTTCTGGGTTTTCGGCCCAGCGAGCCTTTTAAGGATTAAAAATTTTAACTTGTTCATGCTGATCGATTTTGAGATCTTGAAGCCATCTAAATCCAGGAGAATGGCTATTGTATCTGACTAAATAGTCTTGATGATGTGAGAGCCCATCCAATTGGGGTCTGAATTTGCCCCTCATGTTGTGGATAGGAACTCGATTGTCCTTCGGCGATAATTTCTCTTCTCCAAGATTCTGGGATTTGGCTTTCTTGCCAGTCTTCATTGGTTTGCGGAATGACTCATCTTTTGAATCTTTGAGCACATCTGACATTTTTGCCCCTAGTTCAAGGGCTACTTCTGATCCAGCTTTGTAAGCTTCCTTTGATGACATCTAACCTTCTTGCCCCTAGTCCATAGGCTGCTTTCGATTTGGCCATACAAGACTTATGTTTTGGTTGATCGTTGAACATTCTGAGTTAAAGTTCAAGGTTTAAAAGCAAAGGAGTCGAGTCCCGAGACCGGGAGTGATCCTATGCTGCACAATCCCAAGATCAATTCCATGCATGTCTTTGTATGACCACGCAAAACAATTTTTTTGAAATCTTTTAAGAAAGCGACTAATTGCTCACATTGAAGACAATGTAGAATCAATCTGGATCAAGCTAGGATCCTTCTCAGTACTCACATTAACAAATATGATCTCATTAATTAAGCGCTAAGGATGCCCCTCTTTCTCTCAATTGATCAAATTTTTACAAATCCCGAGGAATTCCTCCCTCTCTGCTTTCATCACAGTGTTCGAAAAGTTTTGAAAAACTTCGGACAATGCAATGATTTCAAGGCATAGAAAAGTAGGTGAAAAGCACTGTCGTTTCATTCAGATCTCTGGCACCACTGGCTCAATGGCGGAAACAGACGCAAAAGAAAGAGTGTAAAAGACAAACACAAAACAAGATAGTGATGTCCGAGTAACGCCCTCGAAATCACCCAACTCTAACACAACAGGACTGACTCAATACAATAAGACAGGCTCAATACAATACAACAAAACTGACTCAATACCCAAGTCAGAAAGTAAAATAACCAACATTTGCACATTGCTCAAAACAGTGTCTACCATCCGCCATATCTGGAGTAAAATGAGCGCCATGAGCAAGTGGTTCATCCCTCGATTACATAGTCACATTATCTCCCAAGTTCATCGATTCAGTGCCGATAGACTTTGTAGGACCTGGTGTGATGATGACCTCTTTATCAATTAGTTCTTTTATTTCGTGGCGAAGATAAAAACAAATGTTAGTTTCATGGCCAGCTTGTTGATGGAAGGCACAGTACTTGGCCAGATTATGCTTAGCTAGAAGGGGATCTGAGAGAGGCCGAGGCTCAAGGGATTTGAGATGGATTTGTCCTATAAGGATTTTGGAGAGCTTCGGACAAAGTCATGTAGAGGGGATTGAAGACCCTCTAACCTCGGGATTGGTACTTCGAGGTTTGTGGAGTTGTGTTGGATGTACAGGCGAAAGGGTCGGCTGGTGTTGACTAGGTTTGTTGATCTCTTCCGAGTGTAGGATTGGGGCTGAAAGGGGTGTTTCTGGTATGACAGCCTTTTTCCCGACTTGACCCTTGATTTAGAATGCTCTCATCCTGAGTAGGAAAAGTGCCATCCACAGTCTTTACAACAACTGCGAGCACTTGCTGTTTGTTTAGCCCTTCAGCCTTCAAAGCCTCAATAGCCCACAGAAGGTGTTCATGGGGACCAATGCCTGCCCCTACCTTGTTCTTACCATTTGCCTCCACTTTGCCAAGGGATTGGGCCGCTATATCAGAGCGAAGCCCAGTTGTTGTTGACATGTCATTGCCTAGACTTGGGATGGCTTCAGGTTGGCCATTTTTAATTGCTGCTAGCCCCAAGATTGGGGAGCCTTTTGGCGTGAAATTTTTGGCATGTGATGTGGGCAATGACAGAGCCAAAATCCCAAAGGCTAAATCTACTATAGTTCTCTGAAGATCTTCAATCATTCTCATCAGCTTAGAATTAGTGGGTTCATGGGTTTGAGATGATTAGGGTTCAAGTGCATCCATCATGCACAAGTCCATGCATTCTAGAAGGAACACCTCAGGCTTGGGTAGATGGGCCGGGGTGATGTATATACTGGGGTTGTAGGTGGATAGCAGTATATGGATTAGATTGAGGTATGGATAAGGTACTTGGTCATTGGGGTCTTGAGGTAGAGCTATCGTCTGGTTGTCAATGAGATTCTGAACCTCATGACGAAGGCAATAGCAACGATCGGTGCCATGACAGCGCTGCTGATGATACACGCCGTATTTGGTGGGGTTATGTCTAGTAGGGAGCGGGTCGGGCAAAGGTTGAGGACCAAGGGGTTTGAGATACCCTCTTTCCATCAGGGCTTTTAATGCGCTGGTTAGGCTCTGTAGACACCCCATTTGACCGTCCTCAAGACTTGGACGTCATCGTTTGAACACTCGATGATCATCCATGCTCGTGTTCGTTTTGAGTTCCCGAAGGTCTCGGCTGCGCGCCTTGCCTTAGGATCTCTCAACTTGTCAGTTTTTGTGCTTGGTTGTGGACCAAGGACTTGTGGTTTTGCTTCTAAGGAGAGAAGGTGGCTTGTTGGCCATCCCTACAACCCATCGGCCAAGGCATGGTGCCATCAGCCTTGTTTCCTTGCCTTCGGCCATAGGTGGTGGCCAATCGGCACTCCTTTTGCTCGATCGGCCATATTTTTGAGCCGAGACCTTTCTACCTGCTTTTGCAGATATTTTTGTGCCAGCTGTGACAGCTGGTGAGCACAATTCTCATCCTTCACACACGTGTATGGAGGGATTGCATCAAGACTCAAGCTTGAGAATTGAAATTCTATAAGAAGGGAGGCCCCTCTCCCTTTCCAGAGGTTTTGAAAATCTTGATATAGAAGTGATATATCTCTCTTTATATCTCTCTCTATATTTGTGTGTGTGTTTGTGCCTTAAAGTGTATTTTCTTCATACTTTTGCACTAGAGCACCTACTAGAACACCATCCTTTTGCTGTTAAGGTACTGAGGAGTTGGTTTTAGAGTTTTTGGGTTGGTTGAAGCTCAGAAAAGGTGCTGGAGTTGTGTTCTTGAAGGTGTTCATCAAGGGTGAGATTCTAGTTTTTAAACCCCCATTTTGTCTTAAGCTTTTAGACCTATTTTCATGCTGATTTAAGCTTAACTTTCTACTGTAAAAAGTTCTAATTTTTTATGCTTGTGATGTTTGTTTAAGGTCACTTTTGTGTTGGGGGTTATCTACCCCCTCTTAGGCCTTGTTTGGCCTTGTTTTGTGCCTTCCTTTTTGAGCTTCGGAACCATCTTGTTTTGACCTTCTCACCACTAAAATCCAAAGGATTTTTAGTGGTGGAAAGGTGGTTTTGGAGTCTTGAATAGGAGAGGGATACCCCCCTCTCCTTGTGTCTTTCATACTAGTATAAATGGCCCATAATAGTAGCATGTTTGCTTTGCATGTTTTGGTTCCATTTCAGCAACTTTTTGGTGTTGTTTTAGCATGGTTCAACTCTGTTTTAGGTTGGTTTGATAGCATCTTGCATGCTTCACATACTTGTAGAACAATCTTGCATGCTAGCATAATATGCATCTTGTGTTTGGACCATTCTTGCATGTTTTGGCTCAACTCAAAGAAGCTTTCCCTCATGTTTTACCATTCTAGAGCTCTATTTCATGTTGTTTTATTCATGTATGCATTGTTTTGTATAGCCATGGTTCAATCTAGCTTGTTAGCTTTGAGTGTCCAAGTCACTAGCATGCATTACTTGGACCATTTTCATGATTTCGCATCATTTCGTATGTGATTTCAGTCCATGTAGTGTAGCCATACACTTTCATTTGTCACCCTTTTGATGTTTTGGAGGTTTGGTGTTTAATGCCTTGAGAATGGATCATTGTGCATGCCTCTATGCTTAGGCCTTTGGGATGCAATCTCAGTGGGTTTTTGGGCTTATTTTGACATGCCATAACTCTGATTTTTATTGGTTAACTCTTGCCATGTTTAGTTTTAATAGGTGCAGTGTAACACCCCTTTGTAGCCTTGCATGCTTCACGCTTTTGGTCTTTTGTTCTAGCTTGTGTTGGCTAGGTTCTAGCATGTTTTTGGTCTCATCTTGACCTGCTTTGGGACTATTTTGGTTGCCCTTGGCCCTTTGGGGCTTGCTTTGCATGGCTATGGTGTAAGTCCCTATGCTAACCTTAAGCTTTGAGCCTCTTGATATGCTATACTTGATTTGTTTGGTTGATTTGGCATCACTCCATACATGATTTCATAACTTATGGTGCTGTCACATATCCATGCTTGTCACTTTTTAAGTGTGCTTAAGAGTTGCATCTTTATTCCTTAAACCTTGAGCCAATTGGCATGCATGCTTGTCTTGCCTTTTCATGCTCTTCATACCATCATTTCAGCACTATTGGCCACTGATTTGGGCATGGCTGAGGTCTGCCCATTCTAGTTTATGTCCATCTTTGCATGTTGTTGCATGCTTATCCATCTTGCATGTTGTCGCATACTTGTTAGATTGCATGTTGTCGCATGCTTGTTTAGGTTGCATTGCATTCTGCATGCTTGGTACATTGCATGTTTGCATGATTAGGTTTCATTGCATTTTGCATGTTTGTTACATTGCATTTGCCATGCTTATGTTGCATTGCATAACATCTCCATGTTGCATGCATTGCATTGTGTTTGGTTTGGGGTGTTAAACGAAACACGAGGAACGAGGGACGTTTCATACTTGAAGTAATGAAACGTGCCTCAATTCTCGACTGCCGACACTCTTGATCCAACATGATAGAGTTCAACGCATTATGTGTTTTTGTGCATTTTCAGTCACATTGAATTGTGTGACTCGGCCTCTTTGGCCATCATGCATCGAAATGCGTGATTGATGGCTCGAGAGTCGAGCACTACATTCCTTTGAGTTTCAAACATGATAAGGGGTGTAGTTGCACAACATTTTCATGCAAATGTATTGCCATGCCCTTGTTTGTACTCTGCTGCAGCAAAAGGAGCAGTCTGCAGGAAGAGATAGCTGATCGGCTATCTGGAGTGCCGATCGGCTAACAATTTTCGGTCGATGGACTCAAAAATGGTCGATCACCCTTTTCCCTTGGTCGATGCCCATATCTTTTGGCCGATGGCCTCTCAGCATGTCCATGAGGTGGTTCAGAAGCATCACAAAGATTAGCACAGTTTTCAAAAGGCTAAAACAGTGCAAACAGAGGCAACATAAGGCATGGCAACGGATTTCCGAGCAAAGCCGACCGAGCATGCATGCATCCCTCGTCATGAGGCCATTGTAGTGCTTTTGATAATTTAGAATAATCATTTGTTTCAATTTGGTTATGTAATAATTAATTAGCTTGTTAGTTAGTTAATTAGTTGGTTTGCATTATTTATTCGGACCCTCCATCGAGAGGGCAAATTTTGTAATAAGTGTGCATGAGTGTGTGAATGTCTTCTAACCCCACATCTTTCTCCCTTTTACTTAACCGCTTACGATGGTTACTTCTAGGTCATGTTTTGATTACCATCTTTATGCTTGCATGTTTGCATTCATTCATTTGTCTTGTATGCACCGGGCTTGGCGCATCATACTAACCGCATTGTATTTCAATTCCTACTTGAATACATGATTATCAAGTTGCATTTCACATGACATCTTAGAATAGCCGAGCCTATTTTAGTTGCATTTTTGCATGCGTTGATTAGGCATCTTAACATAGCTAGGATCATGCATTGATTACTAACTAGTTTCTTGTTTTGCCTCGGAGTACTAGGTAAGCTTTTATGCTTTAGCATCCTTGCATGAATGTGAGTGTTGCCATGATAGCGTTCTTGCAATGAGGCTAACTGCTTAGCTGCTATAACTGCTTGAATGCCTGTGGGTGGAGGTTGGATTACTTGAATTGGAACAATTCATCGAAATGCGAGTTTTAAGCCCATTTGAATTGGCAAAATCATGTTTTCTAAGCTCACTTGAGGGTGGCAAATCCACGTCTTAGCCTACTTGCGAGTAGCACCTTCAAACTATTTTCAAACAAACATGAGATGTTTTGTTCCAACTTAGGCGATCTAGTCTATACTTGTATGCTGTGCGCATCACATAGTAAGCTAGCTAATAAACCGGAATAAGAACACATGTGTTTTCAAAAACAAAATATCATGTTAGTAAAGGCCGATCCTTGATCGGGCGAGCGGGGGTGCTCATTGCATGACCTTCTATAGACACCCCATTTTTGACCTTCCTCAAGACTTGGACGTCACCGTTTGAACACCCGGTGATCATCCATGTTTGTGTTCGTTTGGAGTTCCCGGAGGTCTCGGCTACGCGCCTTGCCTCAAGATCTCCGAACTTGGCTGTTCCGTGTTTGGTTTTGGCACCAAACACTTGTGTTTTTGCCTTGAAGGGCGGGGAATGGCTTGTTGGCCATCCCCACATTCCACCGGCCTTCCCCTAGCATCACCGGCTGTTTAGGGGTGCCACCAGCCATGATTTCTTAAAATCAATGGCCGGTCGGCACTGTATTTGGCCGGCCGACACTTTATTCTACCAGCGATCTCTTTTCCTAGCCGGTGTGACTCCTTTGCACCCTTGAGGCATGGTGCATGCCAGCTGTGCCAGCTGGAATGCACCATCACTCCTCCTCGTGCAGTTTTTGGCTGGTGTGAGCCTTTGAACCCCCTTTCCTTCTAGAAGCTTGAACCCTTTGGCCAACCTTCTTGGGGAAGCTTGGCCAGCTATTTTAGCTTCTCCAAGAAGCCAAGACTCCTTTGCACCCTCTGCCCCTTTCATTTAGCTTCCTTGAGAAGCTTTAGTCTTGGCCCTTTGCCTATTTAAGCAATGATCCTCTCCCTTTGTCAAGGGTTAGAGCTTTTGAACCAAAAAACCAGAGCTTCTATATCTATACATCTGATATATCACCCTCTCTCTCTATATCTCCCTCTTTCTCATCCTTAGGGTGTGTTTGGAAGCCTAAAAGTGCATTTTGACCTTACTTTTGCACTAAAACACACACCATTACACCTTGCTCCGAGATTGAGAGGCATTGAGGGTTGTTTGTTGAGGTTTTAGACTGATTTTGATCAGTAGAAGGTGGCTGGATCATCTGTTCTTCAAGGTTTCTTCAAGGGTGAGACACTTGCTTTAGTTTCCCCAATTTTGCACTAGTTTTCTACCTGTCTAGCATGCTGATTTAGGCTTTGTGTTTAACATGAAAAAGTCTTGTATTTTTTTGTTTAACATCTTTCATTAAGGGTGTTTTGGCATTGGGGGTCGAACTCCTCCCCTTTGGCCTCTTTTGGCCTATTTTGGTGCTCTTTTCTTTAAGCTTTGTTTACTTTGTTGTGTTGGTCTTCTCACCACTAAAATCCAGTGGATTTCTAGTGGTGATAGAGTGATTTTGAAGTCTTGTGTAGGGGAGGGACACCCCTCTCCCCTTTGTCCTTCTTTTACCCTTGTTTTGGCTTAAAAGGGGAACATGCATGCTTGATCATTTTTGGTCCCATTTCAGAATTTTTTTGGGTGTTTTGGGTCATATTATATCTCTGTCCAATGGTGGTTTGTTGGCCCTTAGCATGCATTTTATTCTTGCTTTGTAATTCTCCATCTTGCCTAGGAGTGTGCTATATGTTTAGCCTAGCATATCCTCTTGTTTTGGCTTTGCTTTGTGAGGTTCTTGGCCATATTTTGTCTTGAATAAGGTCTGTTGGCCACTGATTTGGACTTGTTTAGCACGCTTGATATGGTTACTTTGCATTTTGGCTTGTAATCCTTGGGTGTGTGAGTCTCTAGCATGCTTAGCTTACCTTAGTCCCATGATTTGACATCATTGTAGATCATATTTCAGTCCCTAATCCATGCTTGTATGTTTGTCTTCATCATCTCTTTCATGCTTTGAAGGGTTGTCCTTTTATGCCTTGGAAATAGTCATTGTGCGTGCCCATGTGTTTAGATATTAGGCTGCCATATCAGTGGGTTTTGAGGGCCCTTTTTGCATACTAGAACTCTATTTTGTATTGAAAAATTCATGCCATGTTTGCTTGGGATAAGTATTGAGTGATGCTCCCTTTTGGAGGCCTTGAATGCCCTTGTTTTGGACTCATTCCCTGGCATGTTTTGACCATGATCTATGCATGCTTTAGTCTTGTTTTGGAGTCCCTTGGGACTGTTTTAGGTCATTTTGGTCCTTTAAGGTTTGGTTGACATAGCTTTGGTTCGACCCCCTTTATTGGCTTCAAGTGTTGGTCTTCGTCGCATGCCTTGCTTGCATGTTTTGTTTGATTTGGCATTATCCTCTATTCATTTTTAGAGCTTAGCATGCTGGTTTAATGCCCTTTTATATCGCCTTTAAGTATGCTTAGAGTTGTCCCTTTTCATGCTTAGGTGATGGACCTTGATGTGTGCATGCTTGCATGCATCATTTGTGCTCTTGTACATCATTTTGGCCACTATTTATGGCAAGGTTGAGGTCTGCCATTTATGGTTTAAGTCCACCATTGCATGCTTATCATATGCTTGTTGCTTATTTGGTTCATTATATGTTGTCCCATGCTAGCCTTATGGCATATTGGTCCATGTTTGCATCACATTTGCATCTCATATGACTAGCATTTTGCATACTTAACATGATAGATTGCATCACATTTGACATGTTTTGCATCTTAGTATCATGTTACATTTTGAGCCATGTTTGCATAACATGCATTGCATTGCTTGGTTTGGGGTGTCAAACCAAGTGTGAGGGATGAGGGGCGTTTGTACTTCGAGTGACAAAACACACCTCAACCCTCGGTCACCGAGGCCCTTGACTTTGGCATGATAGGATCTTGGTCCTCATTTGTGTGTTGCATGCATTTTTACATTGAATTGCAACCTTGGCTCCTTAGGCTATCATGCATCAAATGCACGATTGATAGCCCGAGGGTCAAGGGCCATGCTCCCTTGAGTCCGTTACATGATTGGGAGAGTAGCCATGCATACACTTGCTTGAAATTCCATGCCATACACTATCTGTCCTTGTTGTTGCCAAAAACCACATTCTACAGGAACTTTCTGCCCACCGGCAGTTTTCAGTGCCGACCGGCAGTTTTCAGTGCCGGCCGGCAGTTTTCAGTGCCGACCGGCAATCCTTCCTGGGCCGATAGCTTCATCAGCGGCCGATGGATATTTTCAATGGCCGGTGGACATTTCCTTCAGCCGATGGTGTTCCACAGTTTTCAGGAGACCTGTCCCAGAACTTTGGCAATTTTCAGAGAAGCAGGGCAGTGTAAACAGAGGCGGCAGTGGTATGGTACAGACTTTCCGGGCGAGGCGGGTTCGAGCATGCATCATTCGCGCATCCCGAGGCGGGGGTTGTGGCCACCTTTCTTTTTGCATTCATTCTGTTAATTAATTAGAAATTTTGTAATAATTAATGTGTTTATTATTCGGACCCTCCAAGTGAGGGCAATTGTGTAATAAGTGTGTGTGAGTGTGTGTATGTCTTCCAACCCCACGTCTTTCTTCCCTTTTATTTACCCGTTTATGACGGTAGACTAGGGCATGTTTAAATTAACATACCTTATGCTATGCATGCGTGCATTCATACATTTGTCTTGCATGCACCGGGCTCGGTGCATCATTCTAACTGTATTTGTATTCTAATTCCAAATTGAAAACGTGTTAGTTGTAGCATTTCACATGTCATTGTAGATTAGTCGAGCCTATCTTCGTTGCATTTTGCATGTGTTGCATTAACCATCTTAACATGAACTAGGATCATGCATATGATTACTAACTGGTTTCTATTTTGGCTTGGAGTACTAGGTAAGCATTTATGCTTTAGCATACCGCATGTGTGTGAGTGTTGCCATGATAGCATGATTACCATGTGGCTAGATGCTTATGTGATAAACTGTTCGAATGCCTGTGGTTGAAGGTTGGATTGTCTGAGTTGGAAAAACTCGTTGAAATCCGCATTTTAGCCTACTTACGAGTAGCAAATTCCAAAGTACTTTTTAAAGACAAACGGATATGCAATGCTTATTTCCAAATTAGGCAATCTAGTCTATACTTGTTTGCCGTGCGCATAACATAGTAATGCTAGGCTAATAATTGGTTTAAGAACATATAATGTTTTCAAAAACGGATATCATGGTTAGTAGAGGCCGATCTTCGGATCGGGCGAGAGGGGGTACTCATAGCTGACCTTCCCCAATCGTACCCAAGTTCCCGAGCCGAGGCAACTTTGGTGATGACGGACACGTGGCCTTTGGCACCGAGGCAGGGTTTCCTAAATTCCCCATTTTAAAATATTTAGGTGGCGACTCTGTATCTGGCAAAGCAGTCCATGTTTGGCACTTCTTTTCAAAAAAATCTGTTTCTCAAAACGATTTGCCGGATTTGGACTCTTTGGTTCAGATTAAGAACCGTGACACAAATCGAGTCTGAACTGTAGCGAGGGCCCCACGTGGGTGCGTCTACAGTTTCTGGCGACTCTGCTGGGGGATTTAGAGAGCTTGACACGAACTCGTGATATCCTATTTTGACTCCATTTATGTGTCTCTTTGCATTGCATGTGCATTGGTGCGCCTAGGACACAATGTTTGCCATCTGCCATTCCTGAATGGTTTGCTGGAGGCTTGTCTTGTCAAGGCATGACCATAAGGCTGACTGGTTATTGGCTCTGATAGTATGGGAACACAAACCCCGGTTTTATCGGGGCACCCTTTTCGACCATTCGGCCCAGTGCATATTCGGATCCATAGTGACCATTCCAAGTTAGGACAGCTGCTTACCCGATGTTAGGTTGTTTGAAGACTGCTGCGTGCATAGTGAAACCCTAGCTCCTGACAAAATAGGACAGGGAAACCTTACCCCAACATAGGGGTGTTTTGACTCTCTTTGCTTGCTATGTGCTTTTAGAGTGTATATCTACAGGGAACGTACATATTAGCTTGCAAGTTTGAGTATTAGACCTGAGGGCATTAGTGTCAGTTTATGAGGATCAGTTATCTGCGGGTATCAGGTTCAGTTTTGGGGACAGTGATTTCTGGGGAACAGTAATCAGCAGTAGAGTATAGTTGTTCAGCTACACCCGTGTTTGATCCATTTGGGCTGAAATGCTGCTTGTTGTCTCTTTCAGTTCGGACAGCTGGTACAGAATAGCTAGTGTTCCCCCTTGCTGAGGCAAGACTTATGATGACACAGAATTCGGAAGAGATCGTGGTTATGACAGCTGCGTTAGATCAAGGGATCACTCTGCAAAGTGAGACCAATATTGATATGCCACATCCACCCAGGTCGCCTGTTGTGCACCCGATCTGGGCCCCCCAACTATACCAGGCTCGAGAGCCTAATACATTTGAACTAATGGGGATGATAGGTGATCTCCAGAGGTCTGTGGCGGATCTCGCCTACGGAATGTCAGCCTCACCTCCAGCCGCACCATATGCCGGGAGTTTTGTACCCCAGGAGCCCCCGTTGCTGGGGTGAATTGTGATTGAACTTAGCCAACCGGAGATGGCCTCCAGCTATGGTAATGACATATCAACATCAACCCAAATCCTCGATCAGGCTGAGGCCAGAGGAAAAGACAAAATAAAGGCAGATGCCGATCCCATTGAACAACTACTGCGGGCAGTCGAGGCTTTGAAAGCCGGGGGGATGAACAAGCAACAGATATCTGCAATTGTGGCAAAAACTGTGGAGGATGCTTTCCCCACTCCACCTGAGGGTAGTTCAAGTCAGTCAGAAAATCGGGATAGGCCCCGTCATGCCAGAACAGTTTCTCCTATTCCCGCCCCTACACCTGGGAAAGATCAGAAAGCCAAGGCAGTGCCAGCCGACCCTTTTGCTTGTGCGGTTAGTAAGAACGCTCAGACTTCAAAATACCTGCCCCGAGGACGCAGGGTCTTTCATGCTCTCTACACGCCTCTGTCTAAGGCACTTCAAATCCTTGCCGAGAGGGGGCACCTTAAACCCTTGGAGCCTCGGCCTCTCTCGAAGAATCTCCCTACTACGCATGATGCTGCTCAGTACTGCGCGTACCACCAGCAAACATGCCATGCAACCGACAATTGTTTCCGCCTCTGTCACGAGTTGCAAGATTTGATTGACAATGAGGTTATCCTCCCGCCCACCTCAGCCAAGTCCGTTACCACCCAGTTATTGGATTTTGAGGACACAGATACTGCAAGTATGTAATCAGAAAGTGAACCACCTGCGGGCGGCATTTGGTATATTTTGAATGTGGCGTCTAGCACGCATTTTTGAGCATCTGTGAACGCTAACTTTGTTAATTCTGGCTTGGGTATCGAGTCAGTCTTTTGTTCTGAGTCTGTCTCTTTGTCTTGAGTCAGTCTTTTTGCTTAAGGGTCTGTCTTGTTGTAGCGAGTCAGTCCCCTTTGTATAGAATACCAGGTGATTCCGGGGTTGTTGCCCCGAACACCATTTTGTCTTGTAATTACCCGTTTTTGTTTTTGAGTCTGTTTCTGCCGAGGGGCCAGTTATACCAACAAATTTGAATGAAACAGTTGTTGCTATCTCACTTTCATGCTTGCTTTCAGTGTAAGTTAGTTGTGCCAGAGGATTTGAATGGGCTGACAGTACATCTCGCCTACTCTCCTGCGCGCCAAACTCATCGCATTAACCTAAGTTTTTCAAAAACCCTTTTTGAACACTGCGGTGATAAAAACAAAGAGGAGGGAATTCCTCCGGTTTTGCAAAAAATTGATCAATTTGAGAGAAAAGGAGAAGCATGCTAAGCCCTTAATGAATGAAATCATGCTTGTCGGCGTGAGTACTGAGAAGGATCCTGGCTTGATCCAGATTGGTTCCACACTATCTTCGGCGCGAGCAATTTGTCGCTTTCTTAAAAACTTTCAAAAACAAATGTTTTAACGCGGCCCTGTGAAGACCTGTGTGGAATCGCTCTTGAGATTGTGCAGCCTAGGATCGCTCTCAGCCTTAAGATTCGACCTGTTCGTTTTGAACCTCGAACTCATTCGGAATATTCAACGGACAATTGTCAGAGGAGGCCCGTGTGGCCAGTTTTGAAGTAGCCCTCGAACAAAAGGCACCAAAGCCGAATCAAAAAGATTAGATCTCACCAGAAGAAGCTCGTGGAGCAACCATGATGGATTCTTTTGCAAATCATTGCAACAGCCGTTCTCCTAGACACAGAGAGGCCTCAACTTCAAAAACCATTTAGCATGGACTTGTTACACTTTTACCCTTTGAGAGGCTCGCTGGGCCGAAAACTCGGAAGGGCGACCCAGGCAAAAGTTAGAGCAAGAGAAAAATACAAAAAAATGCAAAAAAAAAAAAAAAAAAGCAAGAGCAAAAAAATAATAATGCAAAAGAAAAGAAAAAAAAAAGAAAAAAGGGAATGAAAAGAAGTTCGCAAGGTCGAAAACCCGCATCGGGCGCCTTGGCAAAAGTTAGAGCCTGAAAAGTGAAGGTTAAAATACCTAAGTGTACCTTAACCGGAACTACGTAAGGCTTGATTCCCATGTTTGAGATATGTAGGCAACTTCATCACGAGGTCCAGTCCCCAACGCTTTCATAACGTCTCAGTCCATACAATGGTTTCGATTTCATCCCAAAGTCCAGTCGCCAATGCTTCCAAGGTGACTATGTCAATATATTTGTTATAACCGTCTTCGTCATCTCTGTGTCCAACCACCACCAATGAAGACTGTTTGCGGACTGCTGCGGCACCATCCAAACAAGGGGCAACTTTCCGTTGCCACGAGTCGTCGTGAGCCGCCATTCAAACCAGGGGCAACTTTCCGTTGCCATCCACCCCCTTTAAGCTAGGGGCAATTTTCCATTGCCTCCGATTCGAGGTTGCATATCTCAAAGAGTAAGTTCCATGCTCGTTGAGCATTGACTGTTTGTAAAATAGTTTTTGAAAATTTTTACTAAGGTTGACTATTTTCTCGAAAACTGTTCCATTTTCTTGGACCCAAAAAGGAAAATTTTCAGTGCTTACAGCCTGACTTGCATGGCTTTCAAATCAAAAGTCGAACAAGTACGTTAATCTGACTCTCATCTCGATCAAAACTGTTTTAGTAGAAAACCAAAACGAAAAAATGGTCAAAATGATGAACTAGGGGCACAGTTGAGTCAGGTGTTTTGTCTTTCCCCCGTCATCAACATACTTACCAGGAGGGCACTCTACCCACCAGAAGAAATAGCTGTGAGCTAATGGCATCGGGCATGAACCCGCAACTTCCTATTCATTCATTAATCACCTTGGAGAGGGACGAAAAATGAGAGAATAAAGAATAGAGAGGTGTAAGTTGAGAGAAAAGTGAGGAAAAGGGTTTTGAGAGAAAAACCGAGCTTGAGGGTCGAGTGATGTGAGAATCACAAATCAGAAAGGGTGGCAAATTTACCCGAAGGAGCCGGCTCCTCGAGATTTGAGGTCTCTCAGTTTATAAGCACGTCCGTGTGTCGTGTCTTTTTGATTTGTCGGTCTCGTCTTTTGTTTTTAGTCTTTCCCAAGCGTGTCTCGTTGTGTTTAGGTCGTGTACCTTTGTTGAGTCCTTTTCCGCTGTATCCAGTTGTAGGCTCGATACCCTGGTTAAGAAAACCCCTTTTTTGAAAGTTAATCGTTTATGCTCGGAGTGCTGTGCCATTCTCTACATTTGGGCGAACCAAAAGAAGGAATGGAAAATTTGGGGCATCCGAGCATGTTTCAACCCAAGCCAGTTTCACCTTTGAAGGCCGTCTTGTCAGATTGGGCTGTTTTGTTTAAAGTTTGCCGTGTGCAGAATAAACCAAGTGTTGGGTTATGGGCTGTATGCAGGTTAATCCTCAGCAGAGTATGGACCGTGTGTTTAGGTTAAGCAGTGGTTTGTATGGGTTGCTTTGCTGTTACTTGGTTTGGTTACCTTGTTATTACAATGCAAGTGCTCAATTTTTCAGACAATAGGTTCAATTTCGTTCACATTGTGGTGTGTTACCTTGCGATGCGATGCATAGAAAATTTACAAACGCAACATCTTTTGAACAAAATGGTTGTTTCATCCCCATCACGTGTTTTGTAAAATGTGTATTTTTGAGAAAGAATAAAACCTGCCTGAGGCAGTACAATGTGCTTAAACTACCAGTAAAAAGGAAAGTAAAGCATAGAATGGCAGGGTAGCAAAGTGTTAGAATTGATACCAGTAAAACTCACTTTGCGGTCAACGCGCCTTCTGCGCCGCTGTTCAGGTCAACTACATGGTTTGGCATCTTCATCACTTGAAACAATGCGAGAAAGCATGCTTTTGAAACGTGGACCTTCGAGTTGACCTCAGGCCACAACTTCTGCGAGCGATGCTCAATACGTACGAAGAACGTCCCTTCTCGTATCCTTTTCATGTCCTGAGGATTTCCACAAATCGCTTCGATTATGCTGTGTTACAGTACTTTACATTCCCGCATCGTGGATAACATGTTTTTACTTACATGTGTACATTCAACTCTTCTCATACACACTACTTGCGTAGACCGCATGCTTATAATCAAATTCATTACTTGCGTAGACCGCATGTTTTGCTTGCGTAGACCGCATCTTTGTTCAAATTCATTACTTGCGTGGACCGCATGTTTGCATTCAATTTCATTACTTGCGTAGACTGCATGTTTTGCTTACGTAGACCGCATGTTTGCATTTAACTTCATTACTTGCGTAGACCGCATATTTTACTTGCGTAGACCGCATGTTTGCATTTAATTTCATTACTTGTGTAGACCGCATATTATGCTTACGTAGACCGCATGTTTGCATTCAATTTCATTACTTGCGTAGACCGCATGTTTTGCTTGCATAGACCGCATGTTTGCATTCAATTTCATTACTTGCGTAGACCGCATGTTTGCATTCAATTTCATTACTTGCGTAGACCGCATATTTTACTTGCGTAGACCGCATGTTTGCATTCAATTTCATTACTTGCGTAGACCGGATGTTTTGCTTGCATAGACCGCATGTTTGCATTCAATTTCATTACTTGCGTAGACCGCATGTTTTGCTTGCGTAGACCGCATGTTTGCATTCAATTTCATTACTTGCGTAGACCGCATATTTTGCTTGCGTAGACCGCATGTTTGCATTCAATTTCATTACTTGTGTAGACTGCATATTTTGCTTGCGTAGACCCCATGATTGCATTCAATTTCATTACTTGCGTAGACCGCATGTTTTGCTTGCGTAGACCGCATGTTTGCATTCAATTTCATTACTTGCGTAGACCGCATGTTTTGCTTGCGTAGGCCGCATGTTTGTTCAATTTCATTACTTGCGTAGACCGCATGTTCGCATTCAATTTCATTACTTGCGTAGACCGCATGTTTTGCTTGCGTAGACCGCATGTTTGCATTCAATTTCATTACTTGCGTAGACCGCATGTTTTGCTTGCGTAGACCGCATGTTTGTTCAATTTCATTACTTGCGTAGACCGCATGTTTTGCTTGCGTAGACCGCATGTTTGCAATCAATTTCATTACTTGCGTAGACCGCATGTTTTGCTTGCGTAGACCGCATGTTTGCATTCAATTTCATTACTTGCGTAGACCGCATGTTTTGCTTGCGTAGACCGCATGTTTTGCTTGCGTAGACCGCATGTGTGCATTCAATTTCATTACTTGCATAGGCTGCGTGTTTTGCTTGCGTAGACCGCATGTTTAATCAAATTCATAACTTGCGTAGACCGCATGTTTGCAGTCAATTTCATTACCTGCGTAGACCGCATGTTCTACTTGCGTAGACCGCATTCTTATGTTCAATTTCATTACTTGCGTAGACCGCATGCTTATGATCAATTTCGTTGCCTGCATAGACCGCGTGCTCCACTTACATATCTGTGCCTTCACAGCATTGTTATGCTTCCCACTTGCTTTACGTTGTCACGCATTTCGAGCACACTATTATGCATGTTGCTAACGATATTGCACCTGTTAAGTTTGTCTTCTTTGCAGGCACGATATTGCATGTACGGTTCATTTGAGGTGGGTGCAACCAGACGAGCCGCATAGGTATTGTATCCTCCGGGTGAGACGTATCGAGAATTGCTTAATTCTCTTACATCCTTCCTGCATTGTAGTGTAGTTTGGTGTATGCTAGCTTAAAACTGTCGCATGTATGCTTCATTACAGCTTTTCATTGCATGATCATAAGTTATGTTCAGCTTTGTGCATTGTCTTGCGTCTTGCCCCCGCCTTCGGGTGCATATCTTGCTTGTCTTGCATGTCTGTCTAAGTCTTCGGCCTTGTCAAAAATGGGTCGTCTCTGGGCTTTGACATTCACTCCCGTCATTGTTATGACTTTCGAGTTCTGTCAAAGAGGGGCAACTGTAGACACCCCATTTTTGACCGTCCTCAAGACTTGGACGTCACCGTTTGAACACCCGGTGATCATCCATGTTTGTGTTCGTTTGGAGTTCCCGGAGGTCTCGGCTACGCGCCATGCCTCAGGATCTTCGAACCCGGCTGTTCTGTGTTTGGTTTTGGCACCAAACACTTGTGTTTTTGCCTTGAAGGGCAGGGAATGGCTTGTTGGCCATCCACACATTCCACCGGCCTTCCCCTAGCATCACCGGCTGTTTAGGGGTGCCACCGGCCATGATTTCTTAAAATCAATGGCCGGTCGGCACTGTATTTGGCCGGCCGACACTTTATTCTGCCGGCAACCTCTTTTCCTAGCCGATGTGACTTTTTTGCACCCTTGAGGCATGGTGCATGCCAGCTGTGCCAGCTGGAATGCACCATCACTCCTCCCCGTGCAGTTTTTGGCTGGTGTGAGCCTTTGAACCCCCTTTCCTTCTAGAAGCTTGAACCCTTTGGCCAAGCTTCTTGCTGTTTTAGCTTCTCCAAGAAGCCAAGACTCCTTTGCACCCTTTGCCCCTTTCATTTAGCTCCCTTGAGAAGCTTTAGTCTTGGCCCTTTGCCTATTTAAGCAATGATCCTCTCCCTTTGTCAAGGGTTAGAGCTTTTGAACCAAAAAACCAGAGCTTCTATATCTATGCATCTGATATATCACCCTCTCTCTCTATATCTCCCTCTCTCTCATCCTTAGGGTGTGTTTGGAAGCCTAAAAGTGCATTTTGACCTTACTTTTGCACTAAAACACACACCATTACACCTTGCTCCGAGATTGAGAGGCATTGAGGGTTGGTTGTTGAGGTTTTGGACTGATTTTGATCAGTATAAGGTGGCTGGATCATCTGTTCTTCAAGGTTTCTTCAAGGGTGAGACACTTGCTTTAGTTTCCCCAATTTTGCACTAGTTTTCTACCTGTCTTGCATGCTGATTTAGGCTTTGTGTTTAACATGAAAAAGTCTTGTATTTTTGTGCTTAACATCTTTCATTAAGGGTGTTTTGGCATTGGGGGTCGAACTCCTCCCCTTTGGCCTCTTTTGGCCTATTTTGGTGCTCTTTTCTTTAAGCTTTGTTCACTTTGTTGTGTTGGTCTTCTCACCACTGAAATCCAGTGGATTTCCAGTGGTGATGGAGTGATTTTGAAGTCTTGTGTAGGGGAGGGACACCCCTCTCCCCTTTGTCCTTCTTTTACCCTTGTTTTGGCTTAAAAGGGGAACATGCATGCTTGATCATTTTTGGTCCCATTTCAGAATTTTTTTGGGTGTTTTGGGTCATATTATATCTCTGTCCATTGGTGGTTTGTTGGCCCTTAGCATGCATTTTATTCTTGCTTTGTAATTCTCCATCTTGCCTAGGAGTGTGCTATATGTTTAGCCTAGCATATCCTCTTGTTTTGGCTTTGCTTTGTGAGGTTCTTGGCCATATTTTGTCTTGAATAAGGTCTGTTGGCCACTGATTTGGACTTGTTTAGCATGCTTGATATGGTTACTTTGCATTTTGGCTTGTAAGCCTTGGGTGTGTGAGTCTCTAGCATGCTTAGCTTACCTTAGTCCCATGATTTGACATCATTGTAGATCATATTTCAGTCCCTAATCCATGCTTGTATGTTTGTCTTCATCATCTCTTTCATGCTTTGAAGGGTTGTCCTTTTATGCCTTGGAAATGGTCATTGTGCATGCCCATGTGTTTAGATATTAGGCTGCCATATCAGTGGGTTTTGAGGGCCCTTTTTGCATACTAGAACTCTGTTTTGTATTGAAAAATTCATGCCATGTTTGCTTGGGATAAGTATTGAGTGATGCTCCCTTTTGGAGGTCTTGAATGCCCTTGTTTTGGACTCATTCCTTGGCATGTTTTGACCATGATCTATGCATGCTTTAGTCTTGTTTTGGAGTCCCTTGGGACTGTTTTAGGTCATTTTGGTCCTTTAAGGTTTGGTTGACATAGCTTTGGTTCGACCCCCTTTATTGGCTTCAAGTGTTGGTCTTCGTCGCATGCCTTGCTTGCATGTTTTGTTTGATTTGGCATTATCCTCTATTCATTTTTAGAGCTTAGCATGCTGTTTTAATGCCCTTTTATATCGCCTTTAAGTATGCTTACGGTTGTCCCTTTTCATGCTTAGGTGATGGACCTTGATGTGTGCATGCTTGCATGCATCATTTGTGCTCTTGTACATCATTTTGGCCACTATTTATGGCAAGGTTGAGGTCTGCCATTTATGGTTTAAGTCCACCATTGCATGCTTATCATATGCTTGTTGCTTATTTGGTTCATTATATGTTGTCCCATGCTAGCCTTATGGCATATTGGTCCATGTTTGCATCACATTTGCATCTCATATGACTAGCATTTTGCATACTTAACATGATAGATTGCATCACATTTGACATGTTTTGCATCTTAGTATCATGTTACATTTTGAGCCATGTTTGCGTAACATGCATTGCATTGCTTGGTTTGGGGTGTCAAACCAAGTGTGAGGGATGAGGGGCGTTTGTACTTCGAGTGACAAAACACACCTCAACCCTCGGTCACTGAGGCCCTTGACTTTGGCATGATAGGATCTTGGTCCTCATTTGTGTGTTGCATGCATTTTTACATTGAATTGCAACCTTGGTTCCTTAGGCTATCATGCATCAAATGCACGATTGATAGCCCGAGGGTCAAGGGCCATGCTCCCTTGAGTCTGTTACATGATTGGGAGAGTAGCCATGCATACACTTGCTTGAAATTCCATGCCATACACTGTCTGTCCTTGTTGCTGCCAAAAACCAGATTCTGCAGGAACTTTCTCCCGACCAGCAGTTTTCAGTGCCGATCGGCAATCCTTCCTGGGCCGATAGCTTCATCAGCGGCCGATGGATATTTTCAATGGCCGGTGGACATTTCCTTCAGCCGATGGTGTTCCACAGCTTTCAGGAGACTTGTCCCAGAACTTTGGCAATTTTCAGAGAAGCAGGGCAGTGTAAACAGAGGCGGCAGTGGTATGGTACGGACTTTCCGGGCGAGACGGGTTCTAGCATGCATCATTCGCGCATCCCGAGGCGGGGGCTGTGGCCCCCTTTCTTTTTGCATTCATTCTGTTAATTAATTAGAAATTTTGTAATAATTAATGTGTTTATTATTCGGACTGTAATATTTATTCGGACCCTCCGAGTGAGGACAATTGTGTAATAAGTGTGCGTGAGTGTGTGTATGTCTTCCAACCCCACGTCTTTCTTCCCTTTTATTTACCCGCTTATGACGGTAGACTAGGGCATGTTTAAATTAACATACCTTATGCTATACATGCGTGCATTCATACATTTGTCTTGCATGCACCGGGCTCGGCGCATCATTCTAACTGCGTTTGTATTCTAATTCCAAATTGAATACGTGTTAGTTGTAGCATTTCACATATCATTGTAGATTAGCCGAGCCTATCTTAGTTGCATTTTGCATGTGTTGCATTGGCCATCTTAACATGAACTAGGATCATGCATATGATTACTAACTGGTTTCTGTTTTGGCTTCGAGTATTAGGTAAGCATTTGTGCTTTAGCATACCGCATGTGTGTGAGTGTTGCCATGATAGCATGATTACCATGTGGCTAGATGCTTATGTGATAAACTGTTCGAATGCCTGTGGGTGAAGGTTGGATTGTCTGAGTTGGAAAAACTTGTTGAAATTCGTATTTTAGCCTACTTACGAGTAGCAAATTCCAAAGTACTTTTTAAAGACAAACGGATATGCAATGCTTATTTCCAAATTAGGCAATCTAGTCTATACTTGTTTGTTGTGCGCATAACATAGTAATGCTAGGCTAATAATTGGTTTTAGAACACATAATGTTTTCAAAAACGGATATCATGGTTAGTAGAGGCCGATCTTCGGATCGGGCGAGAGGGGGTGCGCATAGCTGACCTTCCCCAATCGTACCCAAGTTCCCAAGCCGAGGCAATTTTGGTGATGACGGACACGTGTCCTTTGGCACCGAGTTAGGGTTTCCTAAATTCCCCATTTTAAAATATTTAGGTGGCGACTCTGTATCTGGCAAAGCAGTCCATGTTTGGCACTTCTTTTCAAAAAAATCTGTTTCTCAAAACAATTTGCCGGATTTGGACTCTTGGGTTCAGATTAAGAACCGTGACACAAATCGAGTCCGAACTGTAGCGAGGGCCCCACGCAGGCGCGTCTACACCTTCCCCTCTCGTACCCAAGTTCCCGAGCCAAGGCAACTTTGATGATGAGGGACACGTGGCCTTTGGCACGAGCCAGGGTTTCCTAAATTTCCCAAAATAAAACATTTAGGTGGCGACTCTGTATCTGGCAAAGCAGTCCATGTTTGGCACTTCTTTACAAAAATTAGTTTTCCAAAAAATGATTTGCCGGATTTGGACTCTTTGGTGATTTATCGGTCTTGCATTGCACTTTGCGAGATTAGATTCCGAACCGTGACATTGAGTCCAAACTGTAGTAGTCCAATGAACAAACTGGATTTTGCGCCAGTTCGCGCGCGGAGCCTGGGACGTTCGGGCACGTCTACAGGCTCATACACATGCGGGTGAAAGTTCTGGCTTGAGCTTGGGTTGGGCCAACTGTTTGTAGGCTTGATTTGGCAAAAAGGTCGACTGTGGCAACAGTATTGATTTCAGTGAGTTTGAGAATAGTGCTACCGCCAGCATTAGTACTCCCGGAAATCACCATTCTTAACAGTTCACTTGTTCTGGGAATAATCCCTTTGTTGAACGCACTCTCGATCTGAACCCCCAATTCATGCAAACTTTTGAAAGTGAATAGTGGAGCAACTATTAACTTTTGCAGCATATCAGGCTCAAGGTACTGCATCACTACCCGCACTTGATCCCTCTCAAAAGGGCGATCTGTCATCTGTGCTGCCTTTGCTCTCCACCTTGCAAAAAAATTCACAAAAGATTCTGCAGGATTCTGGTGGGTTGCCTCAAGGTCTTGAGTGGTTATTTCAAGTTGGGTATTGTAAGAGTATTGATTGACAAAGGCCTCAGCCAATTCTTCCCAGTTCTGCTTCATTTCATCCTCCAACTTGGCGTACCAAGTGGCTGCTATGCCTGACAGGGTTCTTCCATACAGAGAGAGTTTCTGAGACTTAGTTAGACCCATTAGTTTAAGGACATCCAAGAAAAGTCGGATATGCACTATAGGATCTCCAGACCCGTCGAAACGGTCAATGTGCGGCATTTTGAATCTATCTGGAAGCCATACGGCAGCCTCGGTGTACCCATCCTCAATGTCAGGAATGGAGTTAAGGCCCTGTGCCTTTTTGAATTGCTTCTCAAGGTTAGCAATTTTTAATGAGGTCGGGTCGAGCTCATTAATATCAAAGGAATAAAGCCTCTCATTATGCTGCACCAGAGGTTTGAAAACTCGAGCTTGAGCCAACCCTTCTTGGGGATCCGGACCATGAGAATCTTCAGCTGGCGGAAGTGGGTCAAAGCTCGGCTGGGGTCTCGAGACTGGATGTATGGTAGGTGCCCCAGATGGGCGTTGCATTTCAGCATTGGTCTCCTCCTGCATGGCGATTCCCTGGTTTAATGCCGCTATCATGGCCGCAACTTCTTCCGGACTCTGTGCCATCACGGGTCTACTGTGTTGAACGAAGGTGATCCAACTGGTGACTATCAGATTAGTTGAACCAATGAGCCCTATCTGGCCCTTCTTTGCCCTGCCATCGGCGAAGGAAACACTGGTTGTCTTTGAACTAAATCTCTGACCTGACAAAGTCTATGAACACAAGTTCAATGTACCTGGCAGATATCGGAGCCTTCTAAAGCTATGGTTTCAGGACTACCTAGCAAAAAAGAAAACGGACAGCACCTCAGCCTGATTTCACTAGAACAGATATGAGCAATGCTGAATGACTATATTCCACACTGAATTCTGCCCCAAAATTAGATACCAACTTGGCAACTGATATGCCTATACCTGTACAGTTTCACTGTAAAGTACATACCAGTTAAATGAAAGCCAAAACACCCCTATGATGGGGTAGGGTTACCGTGTCCTAGTTTCGTCAGGAACTAGGGTAAGCTATTCAAACAAAGTGGTTTCACCATAATCCTACATTCGGGTAAGCATCATGTCCTATTTTGGAACAGTCTCTATGGTTTTCGATATGCAACTAGGTCGATTGGTCAAAAAGGATACCTTGGCAAGACCACCGAATATACCTCTCGCTCCTAACACCGAGAAGTGAAAGGAGGATCAAACAGTACAACAGTAGTCCAGATCCAAGGTTTGTGTTCCCATCGTGGTATAGCCCGCAACCGGTCAGCCTTATTGTAAGCTTTTCCAAGCAAGCCTCCAACAAACCGCTCAGGAATAGCAGATGGCAAACACTGTGACTTAGGCGCACCAATGCAAATGCAAATGCAAAGAAACACATAAGTGTAGATAAAACAACATATCATGAGTTCGAGTCAAGTTCTCTAAATCCCCAGCAGAGTCACTAGAAACTGTAGACTCGACTTTCTTCGCACCCTCCTTTCGGAGAAGCTCGAATTAGTCCTTTAGTTTGGACTCCTGTCACAGTTCTGAATCTAATCTCACAACGTGCAATGTGAAACTGATAAACACCAAAGAGCCCAAATCCAGTAAATCGTTTTGGAAAATTGATTTTGAATCAAATAATGCCAAAATGGACTTCTTTGCAAGATTACAGAGCCGCCACCTAAATATTTTATTTTGGGAAAACTTAGGAAACCCTGACTCGTGCCAAAGGCCACATGTCCGTCATCACCAAAGTTGCCTCGGCTCGAGAACTTGGGTACGAGAGGGGAAGGTCTTGAAATGAGCACCCCCGCTCGCCCGATCAAAGATCGGCCTTGACTAATCATGATATGTTGTTTCATAAACCTCATGTGTTCTTATCTGGTTATTTTCTAACTTTACTATGTGACGCACACAAGCAAGTATAGACTAAATCACAAGAATTGAAACAAAACAACTAATGTTTGTTTTTCGAAAATGGTTTGAATTTGCCACTCGTAAGTGGGCTAAAACGCGGATTTGCCATCAAACATGATGGGCTTGAAACATGATTTGCCACTTCGCAAGGTGGGCTTAAAAATCACATTTATCGAATTGTTCCAATTCAAGCAACAAAGCCTTCATCCACAAGCATTTATGCAATTAATCATTTAAGCAAATAGCCTCATGGCAAGCATGCTATGACAGCAACACTTACACTCATGCAAGTATGCTAAAGTGTAAAAGCTTACCGAGTACTCCAAGCCAAAACAAAAGCTAGTTAGAAAGATACATGATCCTAACTATGCAAGATGCCTAATGCAACACATGAAATAATGCAATTAATAGGCTCGGCTACTAATATGGCATATGATTGATTCAATTTGATAACATGCTTTGAAACACGTATTCAAAGAAAATATTGAAATTGCAACACAATTTAAATGATGCGCCGAGCCTCGGTGCATGCAAGACAAATGAATGATGCAAACATGCAAGCACAAGTTATGCTAATCGAAAATTACCCTAATCTAACCATTGAAAGCGATTAAATAAAAGGGAGAAAGACACGGGGTTGAAAGACATGCACACATGCACGCACACTTATTACAACATTGCGCCCTCGCAAAGGAGGGTCCGAATGAATAAGCTAAGCTACACTAAGTTAAGCTATTACAACACAATTAATTAACTATTCGAGCTAACTAATTATTACAACACAATTGAAATAAATTAACTAACTATTCTAAGCTAGCTAAATATTACAAAATGAATTAATTAGCTAAACACATTAGCTAACTAATTACAAAGCCAGTAAATTAGCTACCACTAACTAGCTAAGTAAAACGGTTAAATGGCCTCGAGGGATGAGGGATGAGGGATGCATGCATGCTCGGCTGCTCCGCTCGAAAATGCCCTTGCCTTGCCATCGGATGCCTCTGTTTGCACTCGTTCGAACCTCTGAAAATTATGCCAACTTCCAGAATGCCTCTACTCCAGCTCAGGAACACACTGTGCAAAAATTGACTGCTGGCCGGTCGGCTACAAAAAGTGGCTGTCGGCCACCTTAACTAGCCGGTCGGCTAGTTCAAGTGGCCGATCAGCCACCCCTTTTTCCGAACTTCTGCTTTTGCTGCAACAGAGAGTAATAGAGGCAAAGCAATGCATTTTCAAGAAATGTGTGTACTGCTACCCTCCTTATCATTTCACAAGCTCAAAAGAGTGTAGCTCTTGGCTCTCAAGCCACCAATCAAGGATTTTCATGCATGATGGCCCAAGAACCAAAATTGTACAAGCTTAATGAGTACACAAATAAGACTCAGAGGACCACCACCCTATCATGCATGATCAAGGGTGACGGTGACTAAGAAAAGTGGCACGTTTCATCACTTCAAGTATGAAACATCTCACATTTCTTGTGTTCGGATAAACGTCCAATCCGAACACATGAAATGCAACACAAAGATGCCTATCTTGCATACCTTTACTTTGTCACTTTTTTGTTTACTCATTTTACATTACCGATTAGTCATTTAATCGATTAAGTCCAAAGTGAGAGTCCTCTAATTGATAGAGGGCTTAAGCCACAAGTACCTTGAGCATGAAAGAGGCCTCATGCGGTTGGTTAGCAAAAACCCTCAAGGGAGGATTAAAACCATTAGGCATGAGGGCCTCAATTTCACACTCAAGCCAACAAATTGTTCAAAGCCCCTTTCAAAACAAATGAAAGAGTGAATTACAGAGATTTAAAGTGCTGAAATGGGATGCAAAATGACACTAAATCATGCAATCAACAAATGCAGCACATGTTTAAAGCTTAAAACAATGAGCTAGTGAAGACCACTTGCACTATAGGCATGCAATACAAAGCTCAAAAGGTACAAACACTTTAAAATAGTCCTAAAATAATCTGAAAGGAGTCCTAAAACATGCTTGAATTAAGCTAAAGATAGCTAGAATAAAAGGCCAAAGCAAAGCACAAGCTAGACTCTTAAGCACAATTGCATTGCAAGCATACAAAGCAAGACTCATACGACCAAACCAACTCAAAAGACAGTTAAAACCAGTCAAAACAATGACTAAAACATGTTGAGATTGAGGCATAAATTGCTAGAAAAACATGCTCACGTGTTAGCTTGCAAACAAGACTCAAGAGTGACTCTAAAAAGTAACGTAAGAGTGACACATATGAGCATGTGAAAGAGCTACATACAGTGAAATTACGTGTTAAAAGACACTATAACATGCAATGATTCCAAGCAAAACATTTTTAGAGGCCTAAAATGCCAAGCTAGTGAAGCCATTTGCACTACAACCATGCAAAACAAGGCCCACATGATCAAAGCAGCCCAAAACAAAGTTAAATCATGCCATATCAGAGTCAAACACATGCCAGAAATAAGCTAAGTTAGGCTACAAAAACATGCTATCATGTGATGCTAACTAGGCATGCAAGTGAGACACAAGGAGGGGAGGCTAACCCCTCCATTTTTGGACTTCAAAACATACTTTCTACCACTGAAATAACTCTGAATTTCAGTGGTTTACAGGCCCAAAAAGTTGGATTTGAAAGCCTTGAAAGATGGCACAAAAAGCTATACAAGCTAAGGAACAAAAGGGAGAGACAACCCCCTAACACAAAATAGGCTCAAATCACCATTTTTAGGACTGAAAAACAGAGGTTTTTACAGTTAAAAACCAGCTCAAAAATAGTGTCAAAAGATGGCAAAACAAGCATGCAAAACAAGCTTAAATAGGGTAAGTTCTATACCTTTGAAGCACCACACACTTTAGGCACAAATGAGACACCAAATCAAGCTAAATCCTCCTTCTAGAGCTCAAAAAAGGCTCCAAGTAATCTCAACCCAAAGATAAGAAACTTTGGTTAAGGATCTCTAGACAAATGAGAGGTGTATCTCTACTTGTATGCACAAAAGGGCAAGAGAGAGAGAAATCTAGAGAGAGAGAGAATTATAGAGAGAGAGGATTTTTAGAGAGAGAGGCTCCAAAAATTTGCTAACTCGCAATACGAGAGATATGGCCTCCATATATAGCAATATATGAGCTTTAGGTCGAAATATCTGATTTAGAGACAGCTGGAGCTTGTGGAAGACAACTGGAGGTAAATATCTGCAAAATATCTGAGTTTAGGACATTTGTGGCCGGCCGGCCACCCATGGTGGCCAACAGTCCACATTTATGGCTGACAGCAAAATCTGCTCTCTAGGTCCAACTTCAAATGGGCATATCTCCTTCATCTGGACTCTTTTTCAGGTCATTCTTGTCTCTAAATTGAAGCCCTGGAAGTAAGATTTCCAATGGTGGAAGCCACACATCAAAAATCCAAGTGTACAAAAAGAGATGCCTCTTTTAGTGAAGACTACTCATTTCCAGCTCAATCGGATTGATGCCTAACTTCAACTTCAATCGGATTGATGCCTAACTTCAACTTGCCATATTTCCCGCATCTGAACTCGGCTTTAGGAGATTCTTGAATGTAAAATAAAACCCCAGAAGTCTTATTTCCAATGGTGGTGTCCTGATAACTTAAGTCCAAGTGTACGAATGACAGGCCCGATTTAGCGAGGGCTGATCGACTCTCTCTTAACGGTTCATGCCCAACTTCTTCTCCAACTAGGTTTCTTCCCTCCTCTCCCATTTTCTTCAACTCCAAACCCCTAAATAAGGTGTTTTAAAGATGTTTTCAAGGATTTCACCTCTCCTTCATTTATTCCACTTTGTCCTTGCACGGTTTACCAAAAAGTGCAACATTTAATGAAATGCAAGCCTTGGAACATCGTAGGAACTTTGTGTCAAAAATATTTTGAAGGAGAGGGTTTCAAGGTCTAAAAATCATTTTAGTCAAAATAGTTTTGGTCCAAAAATGGGGTGTGAGGTTTGGATTTGACACTCTCCTTGCCAAAGAAATCGAACCTCTGCACTGCACAACTTTCACCACCAAATAAGCAATCAGTAGCGCCCAAGTCTTAAGGGCGGTCAAAAATGGAGTGTCTACATGGATGCACCATTGTTGGGTCCGAAAATTGTTAGAGTGACAACCGAGAAAGTTGTCCCCATTCGTAAGAGGTTAGCTATGGCCCAAAGCCAACATAAAAGTTATGCCGATAAGAGGAGACGACCTTTATCCTTTGAAGTGGGTGACCATGTTTTTCTTAAGATCTCACCTAGGCGGGGTTTGAAGAGGTTTGGAAAAAGTGGAAAGTTGTCTCCGAGGTTTATTGGACCTTTCGAGATATTGGAGAGGATTGAAGAGGTAGCATATCGGTTGGCCTTACCGCCACAACTTTCGGGGGTTCACAATGTGTTTCATGTGTCCATGCTTAGGAAGTACGAACCCGACCCCTCTCATGTGTTAGATTGGGTTGATTTGGGGGTAGATGAGGATGCCTCCTATGAAGAGCGAGTGGTTCAAATCCTAGATACCCGAGAGCAAGTGCTACGAGGCAAAACCATACCGTTAGTGAAGGTGTTGTGGAGACACCATGGGATTGAAGAAGTAACTTAGGAAAGGGAGGTGCAGGTCTGCTCCAAATATCCAGATTTGTTTAAGCATGCTTAGTTGTTTTGTTTTAATTATAGTGTTCCCTAGTGTTGAAGGGAGAGAATGTTAAAATGTTGATTACATGTTGTTATATGTATTGTTAATCTGAGAATCAGGATTGTGAAGGGATGATGTTTTGTTATAGATGTTTTACTTCATATATCTAGTTTGAACAATTGTGTTTTGATGAAATGATGAAGAAAAGAATAGTAAATGTTGGTTGAACATTGACGTTGCAATTTGAAAGTGTTGTTAAAATAATCATAGTTGCTAGAGCACTTTGGTTTGGTGAGTTTATTCAAATTTCAGGGATGAAATTTCCCATGGTGGGGAGGTTGTGACGACCGAGTCTTTACTTCCCTTCTTTTTCTTTCATCGCTCCCTTCTCCTTTCACTTTCATTGGATTTGTCACATTCGGAAATAGTTCCCTAAATAAAGTTCTTGTTCTCATTTTGTTCGGTGTCGAGTTTCACTTGTTCCGGGGAGTGCAAGGACTTAGCCGCACATGTGGGGGCCACTGGCCGCACGTGCGGGAGGGGGGCCGCACGTGTGGGAGGCCAGGCCGCAGGTGCAGAAAGTAGGGGAAATCTTTGGAGACTCACTGAAATAAATGCACGTACAGAGATCAGTGTTGCACATGTAGGAAGGGGGCTCCGCACGTGCGGGGGACGTGCTGCACGTGTGGGGCACGTCCACACGTGCGGGACGCTAACATATCCGAAAACTCTGTTTTTGTTCTCATTTTGGCCGAAAATCATCTCATTTTCTAACCCTTCTCTCTCACTCTAAAAGTCATTTTGCTCTTCCTTCTCTCTAGAAAATCCTTCTAAAACACTAAAAACTCTTGATTTCTTGAAATTCTTGGGTTAAATCATCATCATCCCTCCCAATCTTGAAGATCTAGGGCAAGAGCTTCACTTGATGTGGTAGGAATCAAGCTCTCTCCCATCCTTGAAGTTAGGGTTTCATCTCCATTCCTTCATCAAACATTGAGATAAGGACTTCTTGAGTCATATATACATGTTTTGCTATATGAATGTTGATTTAAAAAGTTTTCTAGAAGTTCTCATGTTCATCTTTGTTTTGAGATGTAAAATCTAGAGAGTTTTGACAATGGGTTTAAATCTCAACTCCTTTGTTAATCCTAGAGGGCTTACCTTTCATATGACTTAAGAAATGTGATTTTGGGTTAGGTTTTACCATGATGTGGGGAAATGTTGGGTCTTCGATGAAAACCATAGAAATTTGGTGATTTTGGGAGGTATGGAAATGTCTATGGTGTTCTTACTCATCTTGTGATTTAAAAGGAAAGGATGAGTGTAGGCTTCGTGGTTAGTTTGTAAAATGCCCATCTTATGATATATATGTGTGTGTGTGTATATATAAATGGAGAATTTGTTTTAAAAATTCTTGTTAAATACATGGTGATGCATATTGTTGTGAGAATTATGAATGTTGGAGATTAATGTATGAAAAAACATCACATGTGGCCTTGAAAGGATTAAATTGATTAGAATTGTACATGACTGAGGAATTGTTGTTGTGTGTTGAAGGCACATGGTTAATTACAAAATAACCTTGAAACAAGGAAACGAGGAATGTACTTGTTGGTTATTGTTGTTAAGACACTTTGAAAAGGGATGAAATGTTATGAGATATGGAAGATCATTGTATTGCATACTCATTCATATTATTATTATTATTATGCATTGTGAGTATAGATTGAAGATAATTACTTATGAAAGAAAATGATTTTGTAATAAGAATTATGGAAATGTGGTATGGGGTAAATACGCTGGTAAGTCTGGATAGAGGGTGTAGTTGAACATGATAAGTTGGCCTAAGTGTCCTTGGTGAAAGACCAGAAAACCGTGCGGATAGGTGTCGAGCCTTCCAGTTAATACCGGTAAAAATGACAATTTGATAGTACTTGTATAGTCTACTTGCAGACACCAGCCTAGGAATTACCAGTGCCGTGTTTGCTGCCCCTTTGATTTAAATTGGAAGTTTTGGAAATTGTAGAGATTACAAACTTTCATTGAGAAACATGATGACCACCAAGAAGAACACGAAATGAAATTTTCTTTAAAAGGGCATTGCATGGCATTGGCATTTGCATTTTTACATTGTGAGTTGGCATAACTGTATATACTTTGTAAGAAATTCTCTACTGGGCTTTATGCTCACCCCTATGGGATTTGGTGCAGGTAAAGATGTGGTGATCCCGCCGAGTTGAGGGTGTGGATTTATTTTGGTGAAGAGTTGATTGCGCTCTCTCTCTCATTTGGTTGTAAATTTTTGTAAAGCCAAGGGCTATTGTGTATGGGTCCGAGAGACCATTTTGTGTAACCGGGTTATTGCCTTGGAACTTGTAAGCCCATGAGGGCCTTTATTCATTATGTTTCAATGATTTCACATGCTATAGATTCATGTACCAACTTTCAAAGAATATATATTCGCATGTGAGATTACTTTTGTATACACACTTGAAGCTTTGAAATGGAATATAGTGATCATGACCTTCCAGTATCTCTTGTGCATTGGGGTTATCAGGTAGTGTTTGTGGGTTGATGTATTAGATATGTTGGGATTATTTTGGGGCGCTACATTTAAATGAAGTAATATTATGCGATTATATTTTGATATCAAAATTTGGTACTATGTATTGTAACATCTCACATTATTCAATGGGTATCATATGACACATGTAATTATTGTTGTTAAGATGTTCCATCAGATAGTAGCAAATGCGACCATAACATTAAATTTCATATTTTAATTTTTAAGTATTCCAAAATTTCAAATGAGATGTGGCTTAGTTATGAATAAAATTTTATTTTGGACTTTCCATTTAAAAGATTTTCAAATTAGATATATAGCTAGATGTGCCAATAGTTTTATGCCAAATATATTTCTTAGCTTTTAAAAAATTAAAACAAAAAAAAGTTTGTAAGACTTTAAAAAATAAATAAATAAATGTAAAATTTGAACCAAAAAAAATATAACTCTGCACAATAAAATTTGAAAATTAACATTAATAGGTCATGATTAATATACATTGTATGGATTCATGTTTATTATTAGCCCATAAATAAACTATATTTGGTGAAATAGTATTCTATTGTTATTATAATTTAAAATTCTAATTTATTTGTCATATCAATATCATAAATGAACTATACATTAATTTGAAATGTAATAATTACTTAATTTAAAATATGTTATCATAATAATTAATGATAACTCTACTGGGTCTAAAGAAGTAGAGACTAAGTCTCAGTCTAACAAGGTTGCTGCTGAGGCTATTTCTGAAGACATATAGGCTATTTCTGAAGACAGATATAAAAAGGTTTTTCAATTGATCTTGCAAGTGCATCACAAGATAATAGAGCTGCTGCTACATCATATTAATTTTGTTATAACAAATTCCAATGCAGTTAGATATTAGTTAGATATCAGTTACTACATTTTCAATACAATTAATTTTTTCAAATAAATATATTAGCTTACTAAACAGTCATAAATGACACGTTATTGAATCAAAATTTCTCTTTTAGGCAATAAAATATTTTTGTTTCAAATGTCAACTAAATATCAAAAAAAAAAAAAAAAACAAAAATATTTTTTCTATGTCAATAAGATACAAGCCAACTTTATAGACCCATTTTTTAGACCTAGTAATATGTCAATAAGATGATTGGTTTGAGGATTAGAGAATAAATGAGAGAACGAATTGACTTAAATATTTTAATAAAGTATCATATCATTGAATTTAGAAAGCAAGTCTAATTTTTTGGTCTAAATAGCAATGCTCTTTTTGTTTTGTTGGATACAAGCATGATAGTACTTAACAATAATGCATAAAAGCCCTGAAAACAACTCAAGCTCCAACAATGGCCTCAATCACCATTGAGGATCTCCAGCTTTTCGCCACTCATCATCCACCTCATGCGAGATCCAGGACAGTCTCTCCTAGTAATGGCCCTATGTCTCTGGCTAGAAGTGACGAGATTCCCAAACATCATAGCAAAATTGCTCAACAGATCAGACTTCATCCTCAATGCCATGGCCGACGAAGCCACAACCTGTCTCCAAGCTCTCGAATCCAAAACCGCCTTCTCTTCCCCTTCCGGATCCACCATGTCAATCACAGCCAAAATCATAGGAAAACCCATCTCTGTCCCCATGATCACCCACATCAAGTACACCGCCATAACCGAAATCAAAACCTTTCTCAACAATGTCTATTCCCTAATTTTCACAGACATTTTACAGCAGGTTTTGGGTTCTCTTAATTAGCCACTTCCTATTCCGGGTTTTCCTCATCCGGTTTTCGGGAATATAACGGTCATTTCACTGCCCCTCAGCCATCGCTTGCCAACCGGAGGGCTGTGGGGTTGGTCGCATGAGATTAAAGTTCCGGTGGATGATCGAACCATTTTCTTGACTTTCTCAAGAGGGTACCCGGTTAGTGAAAGAGAAGTTAAGGAGCTTTTTACGGGGTGTTTTGGCGATTGTGTCGACAATGTTGATATGGATGAGTCTAACTCGGTTGATCAACCTTTGTTTGCTCAAATGGTAGTTCGTGGTGTTTCGATTGTGGATGACATTTTGAAGGGGAGTAGTATTGCAAAGTTTCGGATCAATGGGAAGCATGTTTGAGCAAAAAAGTATGAACGCCGAGACAGTTGATGAAAAGCAATTGCTAGATCTGAATTTGTCTTGTTTTTTTATTTACCCCCAAAAAAAAATCAAAATTGAAAAAGTTTAAAAACAGACAAATAAGTCAAAAAATTAAGCTGCCTATTTAATTTTAGTCAAATGAAATATCTCCGTCTTGAATTTCATTTTCACTTCCTTTTGCGTCCACTTTTCCCTTAATTTTTTTTCCTTTTTATTCCCTTCATAAATGCATTATTTTCTATTTCTTTATGTGAATTATTTCTTCTTCTTTGTTAACAACAAAAGAATATTTATTGATGGGTACAAAAAATATTACAAAGTGAATTATTTCTTTTCTAAAGACACTCATTGTACTGCACTTGTTGCTTCAAACAAGAGGCCCTGTTTCACATCAACAATCCAGCTTCCCCGTGATTAAGGCCTGGTGTTGTGCACCGTGGTTTTCTGGATTTACTATGAATGGATGAGCCATTCATTTTATAATTTTTTCATGCCTAGAACATCTATTAAAAAAATTAAATCAATTTCATAATAATAAACACAATTATGATTTTACTATGTTTTTTTAGATGATCTAGTTATTCGATAAACGTTGTGGTCTCTTAACACCCTCAAAATAAGACATAATCATCCATTCATGAAATCCATAAAAAGAAAACATAATAGAAATGTTACCTGTTACATTCATCAAGTATTCTTTACAAATATATCAAACAAATATATGCCCTATGGGCTTACAGATTTCCAAGTCATCACTTGATTACAACAAAAGAGTCCTAGCTCTATACATAGAAAGCCCTAGGCTTGAATGTACATTTAACATCAAAACGAATAGCAAAAAGGGAGTCTTCAACTCCAAAACCTCCCAAGCTAGGTGGCGGCGTATCGCCTGTACCTGAAAAATAATGTCCCAAGTAGGGTGAGCCAATGCCCAGTAGAGATATGGTAAACATTACATGAGAATTAACTAAAACATTAGTATCTGATAAATGTTTAACACTTGTAGCCCAGCCTAAACCATTTCCATAACCAATCGACATTTACATTATAATAAATCCACTTTCCTTTAAGTATTCGAATCAACTCATTGACATAGCTCAATATTATTCAAACAATTCAAAATGAGACTAAAATTCATATCATCAACACTTCACATATAAACATCAATCATTCACTTCCGTTATCTTGCCATTTTACGAGACTACGTCCGAGAGAACCGGCACCCAAATGTAAATAAGATTTCAGGACTTTTACCCTGCACACTCCGGCCAACTTAATTATCCATGAGTCCATCCCCTATCTCCTTCAAAATAAAGATTCATATACAATGTATTTAAATTCATTGTCATATACAATGGCCAGTTTAATCACATATACAATGTCTACATCCGACCATCATATTCAATGATATATTCCAATTGATTAGTTTCAACTTACCTAATCATACAGTTTCTACAACAATCATGGCTATCCTCCACCGATAGCCCAAAACAGTTATTTCTAAACAGATAAATAAATCTACAACAGACAATTTATCAACTTTCCCATAGGTGAGTGACTTATAAATCCAACTACACCATTTAATCACATGTTCCTTTAATTCCATAATCTCCAAGCCAATTTCATTAATTTCACAACGAATTCACTATTTATACAAAATAGTTATTTAATTCCAAACTAGGGCATTTTCCCCCAAATTCCAAATCTCACCATTTCAACAATTATACACCATTAACCCCATTTTTAAGATCCCACTTACACATAAAGAGTTTAAACTAGAAAACCCCTCTTTCTCAAATCAACGCCCAAACCCTAACTTCACCCAAAACAACCATTTATACAAAATGACTAATATTTATGTTAAAGCTCATAGAAATGAGTAGATTATCCCTACCTCAAGAAGAGAAGATGAGCGTAGCAAGAGATGAATTCCGAAGATGACGAAACCAACTTCTACTCAGATAAAAATGGAGATCTTGAGGATCTCAATCTTTTTATCAAGAGAAGGAGGGTGAGGAGATCACTAGGGATGCCAATGGATAACCTACCCTGTGGGTATCCATGGAGACCCAACCCAAATACATGGGTTTTCCCCTTTTTTTCTTATCCATTAGGTAGGGTAAGTGATATTCTTTAAATATCCACAGGGGATGGGTTGGGGATGGATACCCACTAATTTTCCCATATGTATTTTTTTTTTTTTTTAAGATTCACAATCAAAACTAAATATACATTCAATCTTTTTTCTTTTATTTATTTATTTATTTTTTCAGGTTCACAGCCAACTTTTTTTTTTATTTTTTTATTTATTTATTTTTTTAAGATCCATAACCAAAGCTAAATATACCTCCAATCTTTTTTTTTATTATTATTTTTTTATTTTTAAGGTTCACAACCGTTCTTTTTTTAATTTTTAAGATTCACAACCAAAGCTAAATATACATTCAGTCTTTTTTCTTTTGCTTTATTTTTTTTTTATTTTTTAAGGTTCACAACCATTTTTTTTTTTAAGATTCACAATCAAAGCTAAATATATATTCAATCTTATTTGATTTTATTTGGCTCAACAATAAAATCAAATACACATTAATTAACATTGTCACATTATTCTTGTCAAATTTTATGCATATCTAGAATTTTTTAAATTTATTTAAAAAAATTAAGGACACTGTCTAGTGCAGGTTTCGGTTTGCTTTTCTATGTTATTTTATTTTGTTATGTATTGTAATTTTCAGAATGGTTTGCTTGCTCTGAAATTTCAATTAATGAGTATGAATCTATTTGTTTTATGTTATCACACAATCATTCATATATATATATATATATATATGAATGTATTTGAAAATAAGAAAATTGTAGAGAATCGAAACAAGCATGAGTCGTGATTGGTTAGAAAGGATGGGTACAAAGATTTATTTGCTGGAAAAACAAAAAGGGGATACAAAGTTTTTCTAAATTACTTTTTTTAAAATAAAAGAATTTTTCTTAGTTATGAACAGATTTAACTGAAGTCAGCTTGTTTCCCAATGTTATGCTTCATTTATTTAGATAGAAAATATTTTTTAATGAAAATATTTTTTATAAAAAAGTTAAAAATATATTTTTTTATATTTGGTGGTGGTGGTGGTGGTGATGATGGAACGAAGGTGAAAGTAGAGATTGTTACATAGTGGTGGGGTGATGGTGGCAGTGATGATGGTAGTGGCTATGGTGATGGTAGTGTGATAGTGAAGGTGAGAATAGTGGTGATGGTGTTGTGAAATTAGTAAAAATTTAATTGAAAAAACATTTTTTGTTTTTAAAAAGTAACAAACAACAAAATTTGTGGAGGACTAAAGCAAGAAGATGGAGGATGTATTGGGTGTGGTAAGGCATAGATATCTTAAAATGAATGGTTCAGATTTGTTAAAAGATATAATTAGATTTTGGATAAATTAAAATGAATGGTTCAAATTTGCTAAGAGAAAGATAGTTTAATGTCTAAAATGTCCGTGGCTAAGAGATCAACAAACAATTCCTTATTTATGCTCTAATACAATTTAATATGGGTCTTATAACACTTTCTTCAAACAGGTTCTTTCACATTTTATTTCTTCAAATAGGCTCTTATAACATTGTAAACAAGTACTTATAACATGTAGGGGAGAGAGTGAGAGTGAGAGTGAGAGAGATGGCTGTAATTTTTTTTTAATCTTCCACGTTCTTCCACATTTTTTTTTAATTACTAAAACTTATTTGATTGTCTCAAAGTTATATATTTGATTATTATAAAACAAAATTTTTAATTAATTAATTAATTAATTAATGTGTATTTGATTTTGTTGTTGAACCAAATAAAATAAAATAAGATTGAATGTATATTTAGTTTTTGTTGTGAACCTTTAAAAAAAATAAAAAAATTAAGTTATTAACATTAAATATATTTAAAAAGAAAGAAAAAAGATTGAAGGTATATTTAGATAAAACCTTTAAAAAAAATTGTTATCATTAAATATATAAAAAAAAGAAAGAAAAAAGATTGAAGGTATATTTAGCTTTTGTTGTGAACCTTAAAAAAATAATAATAATAAAAAATAAAAAAAATAAAAATTGTTAACATTAAATATATTAAAAAAGAAAGAAAAAAGATTTAAGTTATATTTAGCTTTTGTTGTGAACCTTAAAAAAAAAAAAAAAAAAAAAAAAATTGTTTACATTAAATATATTAAAAAAGAAAGAAAAAAGATTGAAGGTATATTTAGGTTTTGTTGTAAACCTTTAAAAAAAAAATGGTTGTTAACATTAAATATAAAAAATAAAAATAAAATAAAAATGGGTATTAAAGTGGGTTGGGAAAAATCCAAATCCATTAAGAAATGGGGAGCGTGGTACCCATGGGTAATGGGGAATGGGGAATGGGGAAAATTTATTATAGGGGAATGGGGATGGGGAATTAATTTCCAACCCATTAACCCCCATTGCCATCCCTAGAGATCACTAGATCTAAGTCAAAATGTAGAGAGAGAGAGAGAGAGAGTATTTTAGAGAGAGAGGCTTTCAACTTAGGGTTTTAGAAAGTTTTAGAGATAGAAAGGACAGAAATAGTGATTTAAAATGTCACTTTTACGATCTAATATACGTGCAGTCTGCTCGAGCGGAGAGTTTGACGCTCGAGCGTCAGACACAAAAATTCGACCAGCTTGAGCGCAATAAAGGCCGCTCGAGCTCCATGACACAACAGCATGGCACAACCCGCTCAAGCGCAATGAGACCCGCTTGAGCATAGAGTACACTCGTCCAGTTTTTTACAGATTTCAAACAGCCGCTCAAGTGCCATAGGGACCGCTCGAGCGTAAGAAACTCCGCTCGAGCGTGAAAAACACTTCTGCAGTATTTTTGCAGACACACAAAGTACTGAAGGATTGCAAACCCGCTCGAGCGCAGAAGGACCCGCTCGATCGGAAGACCAAAATTCCGGGCAACAAGGTTCTAGACCAATTAGCAACCAACCTGTTCTAAACGTACCCAAGACATTCCAAAACTCAAATTCGAAGAATAGAGGATGGAAATAAGGTATAGACAATGACATACAACCACGGAACCCAAGTCTGGATTACGATAAATGACGGGAAAAAAACAAGATCGCTATAACTTCCCCCCCTTAAAGAATTTCGTCCCCGAAATTTTATACAAGTTTCAAAATCATGATTATTTCAAATTTCAATATGGTTGCAATACAACACTCACCAACATGACCCACTACCGGTCCTTCCATCTCTTCTCAAGAGAACAACTTTACAGATATAGCTCAATATACATTATCAACTTGCATCCTTTGGAAATTCATCTAATTCCAATACACATATTCCATATCTCCATAACATATTCAATGGTAATAACATATTTGGTTTTCTAAAACACATTCAACATATACATTGCTTAAATTAAACTCGCATTTTCAAGGCATATTCAACATTTACAATACTTCCATGATCCAAAACATATACAATGTTCTTAGAGTTCATCAACGAAACAAGATTTCCAACATATTCTCAAACATTAATAAACAGATCCGGATATTTCTCTCAGACCTCTAATTCACGTTCCCAAGTGGCTTCCTTAACCCCGTGATGTTTCCACAATACTTTGACCAAGGGAATCGCCTTGCCTCGCATGACTTGGTCCCATCTATCTAAGACCCTCACCAGTCTCTCCTTATACGAAGCATCCTTATCTACCTCTAAGTCGGTCCAATCCAATACATGTGATGGATCCGGCTCATACTTCCGAAGCATACTAACATAAAACACATCATGCACTTTGAAGAGTTGCGGCGGCAATGCTAAATGGTAGGCAACCTGCCCAATCCTCTCAAGGATCTCGAAAGGGCCAATAAACCGAGGGGACAGCTTCCTACTCTTTCCAAACCTCATCAAACCTCGTCTAGCTGATATTTTTAGAAAGACGTGATCACCCACCTCGAACAACAAAGGCCTCCTTCTACGGTCGGCATAACTCTTTTGACGACTATGGGCCGTAACCAACCTCTTACGGATAAGTGCTACTTTCTCCGTCGTTTCTAACAAAGCTGCATCACCTACCTCGGCCCAACACACTAGAGATCTACACGATCGGCCATACAAGGCCTCAAATGGTGCCATACTAATACTCGATTGGAAACTATTATTGTAGGCAAACTCCACTGAGGGTAGGTGTCTCTCCCACGAACCCTTAAAGTCAAGGACACAGCCTGGAAGCATATCCTCAAGGATCTGAATGGTGCACTCGGACTGCCCGTCAGTCTGAGGGTGGTAAGCCGTGCTAAAAGTCAATCTAGTGCCCAAGGCACTCTGCAAACTCTGCCATAGCCTAGCAGTAAAACGCAGATCTCTATCTGAAACAATCGACACTGGGACCCCGTGCAACCTCACTATGTCCCGAATATACAAGTCAACAAGGTAATCTACCGAATCTCTCACACGTATAGGAATAAAATACGCCGACTTGGTCAACTGGTCCACTACCACCCAAATGGCATCACTGCCCCATTGAGTCCTCGGAAAACCCAAAACAAAATCCATCGCGACGTGCTCCCATTTCCACTCGGCTATAGGCAAGGGTTGTAACAAACCCGCTGACCTCTGATGCTTGGCCTTCACTTGCTGACAAGTAAGGCATTCTGACACAAACACCACCACGTCTTTCTTCATACCTCTCCACCAAAACTGGCGACTCAAATCATGATACATCTTTGTGCCTCCCGGATGCACCGCAAGGTGTGAATGGTGAAACTCTCGGAGTACTTCCTCTCGGCAAGACTCTGGCACAAACAAGTGCTCTTGGTACCTCACACTCAGGTCGGGACACGCAGTCAAACCCTTCTCTACCTTCCGACTGGATATCTTCTCCCGGAGGGATTCTACCTCAAAATCACCCTCTTGTGCTTCTAACACTCAGTTCAGAAGTGTAGGTTGTGCAACTACAGAAAACAAGGCTGTAGATTCAATAGACTTGCCCAGATGCAAGTCAAAGTCACCAAGAGCATCCAACATCTCCCATTCTCGGATAGCTATACAAGCCACACTACTGATGGACTTCCTACTTAGGGCATCGGCCACGACATTGGCCTTTCCCGGATGATAATGCAACTCGAAGTCATAATCTTCTATGAACTCCATCCACCTTCTCTGCCTCAAATTCAAGTCTTTCTGTGTAAATAGATACTTTAGACTCTTATGGTCCGAGAACACTTCGAACTTCTCACCATAAAGATAGTGCCTCCAAATCTTCAAGGCAAATATCACAGCTGCTAACTCTAGGTCATGTGTAGGATAATTTCTCTCGTGTGTTTTCAACTGACGTGAGCCATAGGCTACTACTTTCCCCTCTTGCATCAATACCAACCCAAACCTTCTCGTGAGGCATCACAGTACACTGAATAGCCCAAACCCCTCTCTAGAATAATCAAGACTGGAGCGGCGGTAAGTCTAACTTTAAGCTCTTGGAACGACTTTTCACAAGTCTCACTCCACACAAACTTGACCCCTTTCCACGTCAATCTAGTCAAAGACGAAGCTAGCCTGGAGAAATCCTTCACAAACCGATGGTAATACCCGGCCAACCCCAAGAAACTACGGATCTCAAAGGCATTCTTAGGTTGTGCCCAATCCTACACCGCCTCTATCTTGGATGAATGTACGGTCACCCTTTCCCCGGATACCACATGGCCTAAGAACTTAACCTCTCTTAGCCAGAACTCACACTTCCCAAACTTAGCATACAACTTATAGGCTCTAAGTAACTCAAGCACCACTCGCAAGTGTTCCTCGTGCGCTTCCTCAGAAGGTGAATAAATCAGAATGTCGTCCACAAAACGACTGCAAAGCGATCTAAGAACTCCTGAAAAATTCGGTTCATCAAGTCCATGAACACAGTCAGTGCATTGGTGAGCCCAAAAGGCATCACCAGAAACTCATAGTGGCCATACCGCGTACGGAATGCCATCTTTGGGATATCGTCCTCCCTGACCCTCAACTGATGGTAACCTGATCTCAAGTCTATCTTAGAAAAACAACGGGATCCTTTCAACTGATCAAACAGATCGTCTATACGGGGCATAGGGTACTTGTTCTTAATTGTAACCCGATTCAATTTTTGGTAATCAATGCAAAGTCTCAAAGCCCTATATTTCTTTTTAGCAAAGAGGGCCAGTGCTCCCCAATGAGAGGTACTAGGGTGAATAAAACCCTTATCTAGTAATTCCTGGAGCTGAACCTTCAACTCACTCAACTCGGTTGGGGAAAAACAATACGGTGCCATGGAAATCGGTGCCGTGCCAGGCACTAAATCAATAGAGAACTCGATCTCTCGTTGGGGTGATAAACTAGTAAGATCCTCGAGAAAGACGTTCGAGTACTCACAAACCATTCTTGGCAACTTAGTTCGGGTCTCATCACACTCACTACTCATAAAGCTAGTGAGAAGACAACCAAGTTCGCTCCGCCCTCACGGATCATACACTGGTGGTAAGACTCTACCAACCCGATCTCCCAAGAAATGGAAACAATCCCCGCTCAAGGTACATATAGTAACCCTCTGACGGTAGCAATCTATAACAGTCTGGTATGACGATAACCAGTCCATACCCAAAATTACATCAAACCTAGACATATCTATCAACACAAAAGAAAAGGAAAGCCGACAATCAGCGACCTCTATATCACAGCCCCGACACCCCTGTTTCCAAACCATCTCACCCCTGATAGGTGATGCCACACAAATAGGAGATGCTAACTGTGCCAACTCCAACCCCAAAATAAATGCAAATGCAGAAGATATAAAGGAATGGGATGCACCCATATCAATTAACATATTAGCAACCGAGTTGCAAAACAGAAAGGTACCTCTCACTATAGATGGAGCCAATACAAAATCTGGCACTGTAATAGCATACACGTGCCCTGTAGGCCTCTGATCTACCTGTTCCCCTCTCGGAGCATAAGACTGTTGCACAGACTGAACCGAAGAGGCTCCCTGATTGGCCCTCAAGACTTGAACTGACTACGCTGGCTAGTGACTCTGTGTCTGCCTCGAACCAGACGCACTAGGTATGCCACCCAACTGTGGGCAAAACCTCTTTAGGTGCCCCACCTGCCCACACTGATAACAAGTGAGCGGCTGGCCTCTACCCTGACTCTGGCCCTAAGAATGGACCGAAGATGAAGCTACTCAATGCCCTCCTCCCTTCTGCGGGCAAGCTGGAGACTTATGGTCCAACTGACCGCATTTGTAACAAGTAATGTCTCCATGACCGCCTCTCTGTAGACACCCCATTTTTTACCGTCCTCAAGACTTGGATGTCATCATTTGAACACTCGATGATCATCCCTGTTCATGTTCGTCTTGAGTTCTTGGAGGTTTCGGCAGTGCGCCTTGCCTCAAGACCTCTCGACTTGTTTATTTTGTGCTTGGTTGTGGACCAAACACTTGGATTTTTGTCTCTAAGGGCAGGGAATGGCTTGTTGGCTACCCCCACACCTCACCGGCCATTTCTTGAGGCCACCGGCCCTGTTTTCTTGCTACCGGCCAAAGGTATTGGCCGATCGGCAATGTTTTTGGTCGGCGGGCCATTTTTTTTGATTAATCGGCCACTTTTTCTGGCCGAGACCTTTTCTTGAGAGGGTTTGAACCTTTTGAACCCTTGTTTTAGCTTCTTGAGGAAGCTTGAACCTTTTGAACCCTTTTTAGCTTCTCCAAGAAGCTTGAACCTTTTTAGCTTCTCCAAGAAGCTTGACCCTTTGCTCTAAGCTTCTAAGAGATGCTTGAACCCTTCTAAGCTTCCAAGAGAAGCGTTGCCCTTTGCTCTAAGCTTCTAGGAGAAGCTTGACCCTTTTTGCTCTAGCTTCCTCAAGAAGCTTGGACCTTTGCACAAGCTTCTTCAAGAAGCTTGGACCTTTGTTCCTTTATAAGAGAGGCCCTCCCTCTCCTTTAGAAAGGGTTCCAAAAATTTTTTTTAAGGCTTATACACATATCTCTCTTTGCATCTCCACATTTAGGCTTAGAAGAGTGAGTGTTCTTGGCCCTTTGCACACCACCTCATAGCCTAACCCTTCCACCATCAACCTAAGGTTCTTGGAAGGTCTTGAGAGGGCTTAAGGAGCTAGTTTTGGTCCAGAGAAGTGGCTATTTTGCTGAGCTACAAGGGTGAGCACACTTTCTCCCTTTTTTAGGCTTTATTTTGCTCCATCTTTTAGCCATACTTGCAACCATTTTTGAGCTTTGGCATAAACTGAAAAAAGTCTTATTTTGAGTTCCTTTTGAAGATTGTTTAATATCACTTTTGTTTTTGGGATTATTTACCCCCTCTTAGGCCTTGTTTGGCCTCATTTTTGTGCATTTTTTGTGAGCTTTGGGACCACCTTGTATTGGCCCTCTCACCATTGAAATTCAGAGGGATTTCAGTGGTGGGGATAGTGTTTTGAGATCCTAAGAAGGAGAGGGCCATCCCCTCTCCTTGTTGTCTTCAAAACTTGTCATTTTAGCCTCGTGAGTGAGCACCTTGATTAAGTTCATGTTGGCCATGTCTTAGTTGTTATTTGTGGTTATTTTTCCATGGTATAGCACTATTTTAAATTGGTTTAGACACACCATGCATGCTTTGCATATTTGTTTTGTAATGCCATGAAATTGCCTTAACATGCTTTGTGCTTTGAGCCTTGTTTTTTAGCATGATTTTGGCCTAGCTTTGTGAAGATTTTATGCATATTTTGGCATGCTTTAGGTCTGATTTTGGTTTTTTGGGCCATCCATGACTTGCTTTGTATAGCTACCATGCAATCTAGAATGTATGCTTTGAGTGTTGGCTTCTCTACCATGCTCTATTTGCATTATTTCAGTGGTTTGGCACCATTAGTTATGATATTTCAGTCCTTGTTTCATGCTTGCATGCTTGCATTTGATGCCCCTTTAATGTTTTAAAAGGTTGGTGTTTCATGCTCCATGTTTGGGTCATAGTGTTGCCATTAGACTTAGGCCATTTACATGCCATCTAGGTGGGTTTTGGGGCTCCTTTTGGCAAGTTATAACTCTGTTTTTCATTTCATAATCCATGCCATGTTTGGTTGAGATAGTTGTAATGGAATGCTCCCTTTTATAGCCTTGAGTGCCCTTTGCTTTGGGCTCATTCCTTGCATGCTTTGCTCACTTGGTTTGGTTGGTTTGGCGCCATCCTTAACATGTTTTTTTCAGAGCTTAATATGTTGGTCATGTATCCATGTTTGTTCCTTTTAAGTGTGCTTAAAAGTTGCCTCTTTTATGCTTAAGTGTTGGACCATGTTTGCATGCATGTTCGTATGTAAATTTGCCTTCATTTCCATAGCATTTTGGCTACTTATTTAGACATGGCTGAGGCTTGTCCATATTAGTCTAAGTCCATCTTTTGCATGTTGCTCAAATGTTGTTACATTGCTTCATGTTTGCATGCTTTGGTTGCATCATGTTTTGCATGCTCGTTTGTGTGAATATTGTCACATGCTTGCATGTTTGCATGCGTGTTTGCATTTTCATGTTGCATACTTAGCTCGCATGCTTAGGTTGCATTTGGCATGCATGCCTTGCCTCTTGAACTGATTATGATAGAGGTTGGGCCCATTGTGTGTTTATGTGCATTACATTTGACATCAAAATGCACACTTGACTTCTTTGGCCATCATGCATGGAAATGCGTGATTGATGGTCCGAGAGTCGAGTACTATACCCCTTTGAGTCATAAACATGATAAGGGGTGTGGTGGTGCAAACATTGCTTTGAAATACATTGCCATGTCTTGTCTATCCTCTGCTGCTATCAAAACAGGATTCTGCAGGCATAGATGGCCGACCGACCACATCCAGTGCCGGCCGGCCATGCATTGGTGGTTCATTTGTGGTCGATGGCCATTTTCCAGTGGCCGGTGACCATTCCTCCTGGACGGTGACCTCCCACAGCACTCAGGGAGCATTTCAGAAGAAATCTTGGGATTTGTACAAGTCTCAGAGTAGCAGAGCAGTGTAAACAGAGGCAGTTTGGGCATGGTGGTGGGTTTCCGAGCAAAACCGATCCGAGCATGCGTGTATCCCTCTTCCCGGGGCCTTTTACTACTTTCCATAGTTTAGTTAATTTATTTAATTAGTTAAGCGTTATGTAATAATTAATTAGCTTCTTAGTTAATTAATTTGTATTATTCTTTCGGACTCTCCGAGAGAGGGCAATGTTGTAATAAGTGTGCGTGTGTGTGATGCATGTCTTCCAACCCCCATTTCTTTCTCCCTTTTATTTAACCGCTTACGATGGTTAGATTTAGGGCATATTTCAATTAGCATCCTTATGTTATGCATGTTTGCATCATTCATATGTCTTGCATGCACCGGGCTCGGCGCATCATACTAACTGCATTGTATTTCAATTCCAAGTTGAATACGTGTTAGTTGTAGCATCTCACATGCCATCTTAGAATTGCCGAGCCTATCTTAGTTGCATTTTGCATGTGTTGTATTAGCCATCTTAACATGAACTACGATCATGCATTGATTACTAACTAGTTTTTGTTTTGGCTCGGAGTACTCGGTAAGTGTTTGTGCTTTAGCATCCTTGCATGCGTGTGAGTGATTGCCATGATAGCATGCTTACCATGAGGCTATATGCTTATGTCATACAACTGCCTGAATGCCTGTGGGTGAAGGTTGGGTTGCTAGAGTTGGAATAATTCGTCGAAACCCGTGTTTTAGCCTACTTACGAGTAGCAAACTTCAATCCATTTTTCGAAACAAACGGATATACGAAGCTTTGTTCCAACTTAGGCAATCCAGTCTATACTTGTTTTGTTGTGCGCATCACATAGTAATTCTAGGCTAATAACCGGAATAAGAGCACATAGTGTTTTCAAAACTCGATATCATGGTTAGTAGAGGCCGATCTTTGATCGGGCGAGTGGGGGTGCTCACGAAGTGACCTTCCCCAACCGTATCCAAGTTCCCGAGCCGAGGCCACTTTGGTGATGACGGACACGTGGCCTTAGGCACGAGTCATGGTTTCCTAAATTCTCCAGAAATAAAATATTTAGGTGGCGACTCTGTATCTGGCAAAGCAGTCCATGTTTGGCACTTCTTTCTAAAAAATCTGTTTTCCAAAACGATTTGCCTGATTTGGACTCTTTGGTGATTTATCAATCTCACATCACACATTACGGAATTAGATTCAAAACCATGACATTTGAGTCCTGAACTGTAGTGAGCCCAAATGAACAAAACGGGATTTCCCTCCCGGGACGTTCGGGGACGTCTGCACTCTCCCAGAACCTAAACTCGGTACCGGAAAGGTAGATCTCGAATGCGCTCCTTGGGACTACTGAGTGTTAGAACCCCTCTGCTTGTTACTATCCCCCTGACCCTCCTGACTCCTCCTAGAGCCCATCATCCTCTCCTCTTCTGCAAGCATGACGGTCTCGAGATGGGTTGCAGCCCCCACAAGGCGCCCATAGTCCCTAATCATGGACTCGGCAACTCTAAACATGAGTCTGGTCCTCAATTTTTTCTCGAACTCCAAACACCGATGCTCCTCCGTCGCCACTAATTCTGGTGCAAACCTCGACAAGCTAGTGAAAGTGGCTTCAAACTCTGCCACTGGTGCATTCAGCTACTTCAGCTGACGTAATTGATCCCTCAACTTCTCTCTAACAGTGGGAGGCAAAAACTTCTCCTGGATGGGGTGAACGAAAGCCTCCCATGTCTCTCCAATACGCCCTCGTGTAAACTTCCACCACTGACCTGCGTCTTCCTTCAACTAGAAAGACGCCAAGGTCACCTTCAAGCCTTCGTCTTCGATGCCAAGCATCTCAAACATCTTCGTTATCTGCTCCAACCACTCGTCAGCCTTCAGTGGCTCTTTAGGGTCACCCAAAAACTCGTCCGGATTCGACCAGAAAAACTCCCTCTTCATGAAAGAAGGCCCTGCTTCGGCGACATGTGCCTGGGCTTGATTCTTAGCCCTGAGAATACCCATGGATTCTGTCATTGCTTTGACCATTTCGCGGGCTAAGGCGCCCATGGCCTGTTGACCCACTGGCTCAGCCACGTTGACCTGACCAACTCCCTCCTCCTGCGCCGGAATCTTATCCGGTATAGGCATCTCCTACCTCCTAGGCCTACCACACCCACCACCACAACCTCGTCCTAACATCCTAATAAAGGTGACAGAAGAAATTAGCATATTTACAAATGTTGCGAAGCTATCTCACTCGCGCCCTAATGCAATGGACAACTGTAATTCACTCCACGTAAGCACATAATCACATAAACATATACGAATTTCATTCCTGGATAATAATCGTCTCGTGGTGTCGCTAGAGTTCCAGTTAGAAATGGCAGTGATCAAGTGCCTTTCCAATAGGACTCCCAGAAACCCATGGACCCGATCAACATCCTACAAACTAAATCCCATACCTATATAGTCACATAAACATGTTATCATATAAGCACATAATATTACACTTAAGTCTCTAACAAGCGAGACAAACCCATTGTGGTACTAACCACTTTCCACGTATCCAAAGTATTCAAACCTGGTACACTCTAATACCAAGTTGTAACACCCTAAAAATAAGACATAATCATCCATTCATAAAATCCATAAAAAGAAAACATAATAGAAATGTTACCTGTTACATTCATTAGAGTATTCTTTACAAAGATACCAAACAAATATATGCCTTACGGGCTTACAGCTTTCCAAGTCATCACTTGGTTACAACAAAAGAGTCCTAGCTCTATACATAGAAAGCCCTAGGCTTGAATGTACATTTAACATCAAAATGAATAGCAAAAAGGGAGTCTTCAACTCCAAAACCTCCCAAGCTAAGATCTTGGAAGCAGCATATCGCCTGTACCTAAAAAATAATGTCCCAGGTAGGGTGAGTCAATACCCAGTAGAGATATGGTAAACATTATATAGGAATTAACTAAAACATTAACATCCGATAAATGTTTAACACTTGTAACCCAGCTTACACAATTTCCATAACCAATCGACATTTACTTTATAATAAATCCACTTCCCTTTAAGTATTCGAATCAACTCATTGATATAGCTCAATATTATTCAAACAATTCAAAATGAGACTACAACTCATATCATCAACACTTCACATATAAATATCAATCATCCACTTCCGTTATCTTGCCATTTTACGGGACTACGTCCGAGGGAACCGACACCCAAATATAAATAAGATTTCGGGACTTTTACCCTAGATACTCTGACCAACTTAACTATCTATGGAGTCCATCACCGATCTCCTCCCAAACAAAATTCATATACAATGTATTTAAATTCATTGCCATATATAATTACCAATTTAATCACATATACAATGTTTACATCCGACCGTCATATTCAATGACATATTCCAATTGATTAGTTTCAATTTACCTAATCTTCATACAGTTTCTACAACAATCATGGTTGTCCTCCACCGATAGCCCAAAACAGTTATTTCTAAACAGATAAATAAATCTACAACAGATAATTTATCAACTTTCCCATAGGTGAGTGACTTATTAATCCAACTACACCACTGAATCACATGTTCCTTCAATTCCATAATCTCCAACCCAATTTCCTTAATTTCACAACGAATTCACTATTTATACAAAATAGTTATTTAATTCCAAACTAGGGCATTTTCTCCCAAATTCCAAAAACATTGACTCAAGGTCCAAATCTTATCATTTCAACAATTATACACCATTAACCTCATTTTTAAGATCTCTCTTACACGTAAAGAGTTTAAACTAGAAAACCCCTCTTTCTCAAATCAACACCCAAACCCGAACTTCACCCAAAACAACCATTTATACAAAATGACTATTATTTATGATAAAGCTCATAGAAATGAATAGATTATCCCTACCTCAAGAAGAGATAATGAGCCAAGCAAGAGATGAACTCCAAAGATGACGAAACCAACTTCTACTCGGATGAAAATAGAGATCTTAAGGAGCTCAATCTTTTTATCAAGAGAAGGAGGGTGAGGAGATCATTAGATCTAGGTCAAAATGTAGAGAGAGAGAGAGAGAGTGTTTTAGAGAGAGAGGCTCTCAACTTAGGGCTTTAGAATGTTTTAGAGAGAAAAAGGATAGAAAAAGTGATTTCAAATGTCACTTTCATGATCTGATATACGCGCAGTCCGTTCGAGCGGAGAGTTTGACGCTCGAGCGTCAGACACAAAAATTCGACCGACTCGAGCGCAATAAAGGCCGCTCGAGTTCCAAGACACAACAGCAAGGCACAACCCACTCGAGCGTAATGAGACCGGCTCGAGCGTATAATACACTTATCCTATATTTTACAGATTTCAGACAGCCGCTCGAGCGCCATAAGGACCGCTCGAGCGTAAGAAACTTCGCTCGAGTGTGAAAAACACCTTTGCCGAATTTTTGCAGACGCACAAAGTACTGAAGGATTGCAAACCCCACTCGAGCGCAAAAGGACCCGCTCGAGCGGAAGACCAAAATTCTGGGAACAAGGTTCTAGACCTATTAGTAACCAACCAGTTCTAAACACGCCCAAGACATTCCAAAACTCAAATTTGAAGAGTAAATGATGGAAATAAGGTATAGACAACGACATACAACCACGAAACTTGAGTTCGGAATACGATAAATGACGGGAAAAAAACTGGGATCGCTATACTTTGAGGCAAAAAATCTCAATCCAATTTTCTTATATTTTTTTAATTTTATATCACTTAAAATATACATGTCATTTTGTGATTAGTCCAAAATTTAATTTACATAAATTAAGTTAATTTTTATATCCTTTTAATCATTTCCAATATTATTTTCTTAAATTTTGTGATTGCAAAACAAGCAATGACATTATTACTATTTTAATTTCAATGGTTATGTTATAAAATCTATATCAATATTTAAACTTCTATCTATATACTACTATATAGGTAAAAATATAGTTGAGTTAATGAACTTAAAACTTCTAATCTATTTTTTTTTAAATTTAAATTAATAAAATATAAAAATACATAAAATCATTAGTCATTTTACTTTAATTATGATTATTGACCGTTTAATTATTATGATAACATATTTTAAATTCAGTAATTATTACATTGCAAATTAATGTATAGTTCATTTATGATATTGATATGACAAATAAATTAGAATAACAATAGAATACTATTTCACCAAATATAGTTTATTTATGGTCTAATAATAAACATGAATCCAAGCAATTTATATTAATGATGACCTATTAATGTTAATTTTCAAATTTTATTGTGCAGAGTTATATTTGTTTTGGTTCAAATTTTACGTTTATTTTTTTTTTTTTTAAAGTCTTAGAAACTTTTTTGTTTTAATTTTTTAAAAGCTATGAAATATATTTGGCATAAAACTATTAGCACATCTAGCTATATATCTAATTTGAAAATCTTTTAAAAGGAAAGTCCAAAATAAAATTTCATTCATAATTAAGCCACATCTCATTTGAAATTTTGGAATGCTAAAAAATTAAAATATGAAATTTAATGTTATGGTCGCATTTGGTACTATCTGATGGAACATCTTAACAACAATAATTACATGTGTCATATGATACCCATTGAATAATGTGAGATGTTACAATACATAGTACCAAATTTTGATATCAAAATTGTAATGCCCCCAAAATTATAACACCACAAATATGATCCACAACAACATAAATAACAGCTACATAAATTAGAATGTAAGTAGTCCTTTCATCACATGAAATAATAATACAAAAGAGTTTAGCATAAGAGAATGCCCTTCGGGCTTACATCTTTCCAAGACATTACTTTGTTACAGCAAAATAGAGTCATAAGCTCAATACATGTAAAGCCTTTGGCTTGAATAAACATTTAAACATCCAAACAACAAATAACATAATAGAGTATCTAGCTCCTAAGTCCTCCCAAGCTACGTCCTTGGAGGGAGCATGACACTGGTACTTGAAAATAGTTTCCCAAGTAGGGTGAGCCAAAGCACAATAGAAATAGCCTAACACAATATATGAAGTTTAACTAAGATATAAATGCCAGGTAAACGTTCCACATTCATAACCAACTCATATTCTTTCTATATTCATTCAATACTAATACCCATATCTCAATTCCATTTCCATCTATTCAATTCATATTAATTCAACTAATTCTAAGCCAATTCATGAGACAAGTTCATTGTTATCTAAACAATCCAAAATGAGGCTACAACTCAGTGATTCACAATAGGATACAACTATTACTCAAACACTTCAATTTTGCCATTTTACGAAATTTTCATCCGAGGGAATCGGCACCCATATATTCACAAGATTTGAAGTTTTGCCATTTTACGGAATATTCATCCGAGGGAATCGGCACCCATATATGCACAAGATTTCGGGACTTTCACCCTGGACACTCCAGCCAACTTAATTATAAATGGAGTCCATCCCCTATCTCCTCCCAAATAATGATACATATACAATGTATTTAAAAGCATTATCATATGCAATGACTTTTCATAACACATATTCAATGTTTAATCATACCATCATATTCAATGACATAATTCAATTGATTAGTTCCAATTCACCTAATCCTCCTGCAATTTCTACAACAATCATGGCTATCCTCCACCGATAGCCCAAAACAAATATTTCTAAATAAATATATTATTTATCAATAGATAAATTATCAAATTTTCCACAGGTCAGTGATTAAACAAATCTAACTACACCATTCATTCACACAACTTCCCAATTTCATATTTCTCGCACCAATTCCATTATTTATACAAACTAATTATTTAGTTGATATTAGGGAAAATTTCCCCCTTTCTCAAATACTAACCCAAAGGTCAAATTCATCTATTTTAACACCAAACCACCTCCTATCCCAACCCTATGGTCAGATATACAACAACAAAAAAAAAATCCCTCTTTCATAAATTTGAACCTAAACCCTAGGTTTTCTCCAAACATTCCAAATCTCACCACATTTTTATAACAACAAATACCTAGGTTAAAATTCATAACAAAGTGTAGAATATCCCTACCTCAAGCTTAGATGAGAGAGAAGAGAGAAAGCTCAAAAATTGGTGGTGACGAAACCACATTTTGCTCCAATGAAAACAAAGCCCTTGACAAGCTCTACACTTTATCTCAAAGGAGCAAGGTGAAAAGATCACTCTAGGTGAGTAGATCTAGAGATTTAAGTGAAAAAGTTGAGTTTTAGAGAGAGAAGAGAGGAATCACGGTTTAAGAGGTAAAAGGGAAGGAAAATCATGAGAGAAAAAATGGTTTGGGCCTATTTATAGTAGTGAGGAAAAGCCCTAAGGTCAAATAAAATAATAGGCCCAAAAGCCCCTTTAGATAGGGCCCATTCAGACCTCAAAAATCTGAAAAAAAAAAACATGTAGGGTCGACCCTTAGACAGGATGGGTTGACCCTATCTTCTAGCAACCAACACATAGACATAAGAGGGTCGACCGTCTTCGAGTCTGGTGTCTTCCCTATCTTTGAGCAACTAACACACAGGCATAAGAGGGTCGACCCTCTCCCAGTCTGTTGTCTACCCTATCTTCCAGCAACTAACACACAGACATAAGAGGGTCGACCCTCTCTAGTCTGGTGTCTACCCTATTTTCCGGCAACACTCCCAGAAACTTCACCAACAAGTAAGGGTCGACCCTTAGGAAGGCTGGTGTCGACCCTAGAATAGAATTTCTAAGTCTCCAAGAAACGTTTGACAAGAATAAGTGCAAACAACCAAATCCAACAAGTTTAAATCGGATTGTACACCTCCAAAACCAACACACATAACACCAAAGACTTCCAAAATAAAAAAAAAATAAAAAAAAAGGCTTCGAATACACTTCCCCGAAAGCTTTGAAGGATACAGGTGCTACAACCTCCCCACCTTAGGAAATTTCTTCTCCAAAATTTTAGTACAAGTTTCAAAACCATGATTGCCCAATTTTCGAATGTTTACAATTCAATTCTCATTACCATGACCCACTTACCGGTCATTCAATCCTTCCACAAGAGAACAGTTCCACAATAGATATATCTCAACGTATATTATCAATATGAATTTTCTGAAATTTAACCAATTTCAATACGTGCATCTCATATTTCCAAAACATATTCAATGTTTATGATAAATTTGCATTTCCAAAACTTAAACAACATATACAATGTTCAACTTAAACTTGCGTTTCCGAAACATATTCAACATTTACAATGCTTTCATAATCCAAACATATACAATGTTTCCAAATTTGATAAAACACATACAGTTTCAATATTCGCAGAACATATACAATGCTCATATTGAATCCATGTTTTCAAGACACCCACAACATATACAATGTTTTAACATTTCATTAACAAACTAAAATCTCAACATATGTGGAAATACCAATGAATAAGCCCATATATTTCTCGCGGACTTCCAATTCATGCTCCCAAGTTGCTTTCACAATCCCGAGATGTTTCCATGATACCTTTACTAATACAAACGTCTTGCTTCATAAGACTAGACTCCACAACAAGGAACGAACATGAATACCTCCCCAACCGGAAAAACTTGCGGTGGTTTATAAGACAAGAACACATACCTCTGATAATAATAATAATCGTAACAACAACTTCAATAACAACCACACTTCAAAACATCCACCACGACTCGACTACCTACAATACTCAAATCACCATTGAGTGCTTAACACTTCAACATAGGAAAAGAAACTACTCGTACACAAGGCTTTCAGTCAACTCTCATAGAACGAGAACACAAAATAAACCATGAATAATCACTAACGTCATGGCACATCAATACCCGACAATTCCAAGCCCTTGCCAAAAGGACATACAGCATGTAACCAGTAACTTAGGCTAGATCAAAATGTGACTTCTCAACACATGGTATAAGATATTCCATTCAAGTTAAAGAAAATGCTTAATCTATCCCATTTGTTCCAAAACACTTGGTTTTCCTCCAAATTATTCTTCAACATTCCTCGAGTAAATCACAACATAGTCATCCCACAAAACCCATCACACTCACGGTGGTGTTACAATACCCAAAACAAGATTTTCCACAATGAGAACCCCTATAAATTTTAGAAATGCCAGTAACGCAATAACACAAAGAAAGAAATTGCACCCCATTGATCACATAATGGTGCAAAGCGCTTATAAGAAAAAAGTTCTCAACCGAAATCCCAAACTAGTTACTACCACTCAAACAACCTTGCAACTATCCATGAGGGACTTACATTCCACACCAAGACACCATTTAATTACACAACCTACAATTTCGACCGATTCTCGTGGTGACTATATGTCAACCAACCCAAGTATTGACCAATCAACTATCCAACTTTATTCATTCGTACCAGTCTTCAAACACCAACATCCTGCCCAACCTCACCAACTCCTAAATGGAGTTCCATACACAACCTTTCTGGTCCAATGAATCACTCAGGATTCTTCAACATTAACCCAAGGTACTCTGATTTTTATTTTTTTATTTTATTTTCTTTATTTATTTTTTTTCATTCACCCCTCATACATATGCCTAAGTGGCACACACATCCTAGCTTCACATTTGAGTTCTAACTGAACTTTTCAAGTCAAGCACAATACACCATCCCAAGTCAACGCACACACCAGTGCCTTACACCACGCAAGTCGAAACAACTCTGACAGAGTGCGCCACTCACCCTACACAATCTTACTGCCTCACTCGGAGTTCCACTATCCACACTGGACGACAAACACCCCCACCCAAGTGACCCAACACTGTTGAATATTAAACTACTCAACCCAATCATTAACTACACAATATCTTACACCCACACTGAATCCCTCATTCTAAGAATGTACTCACAACCTCGACCGAATTCACAATAAGGAAATTCACATACTTGTTCCCTCACCCCAAGTTAACTAGTAAAGGCATACCACACCACAACACCATCGTTACTATGTAACCGCTCGAACTGAGCACAAGCAAACATAACACTTCCATCCCTTAATGACCAGTAAGGTCAACTCTTTAATCCAGATTCTATTCGTCACTCGTAACAAGTGTGCAATCAATATACTAAGCCTCCGAGTCAATCCACTAGTTGTTGCTACTACTAAACAACCACTCCAAACCAAGACCTGACACAAATGCAAGACAACGATAGGGCTTTCAAAGACTTACCGTCTAACTCTCCAAAAGAACAAATGAAGTCCTCAATCTCCTCGCCATTATCCCAAACCTTCATCCATGAACACCACACCACTGTGACCCTACGAACGGTCACGCCCTAACCACGGGTTGTACACCCAACCAACCCTTCCGACAATATCTTATGAGTTAACCATAATTAAGGTACATACCTATCACATTCAAACATAATAAAAGTGTCCTAAAACTTAGGAAACATCCACTATACTACTGCCCGAAACATATTACCAGCTGCTCACAAGTCACCACTCACCAATGCTAACAACCACAATTTTGATAAGGGATTAACATCCCCTCAAATGAAACAACCAATCAAAAAAATATGAAGATTCGACAACATTACCTACCATGAAGGTACAAGTCTATACCTAATGAAACTATACGTTATTCCTCCTTAAAAACATCTTGTTATATGTACAAAACTTAGTGTCAATCTCACACTTCACATCCTCTCGAGGAAGTTCCACGACAGTAGACCAAAATCTCTACCACGCACATAAGACCAAATAAAAAGTACTCATGAAATTATGTACACCCGACGAGTATAACTATCCTCGCCCCATGGTGATTCTGACCAAAACACACATCCCTCAATAGCTCTTTTTAATTTCTAACTATGGCTCATCAGCCATCACCTTTCCAAACCAAATCACACTCATAAATGTGCATTAATACGAAAATTTTCTGATTCTACAATAACTTATACTATTAATAAGACTTTAGCGTCATTACATACTCTAATCCATCCAATCGAGGAAAATAAGCAAACAAAGGTACATATATATGTGAGTAGTTATGATGTCTCAACATCCCCAAAACACATTGGTTACATAACAAAACCTAATGATTACAACAATAACCCATCGGTTACAAAACAAAATAGTCAAAACAACACCATCCCAGTAGTACTACCACCACCACTGTCCCTCACTAGACCGCTAAAGTCGGTTATTCTCGAGCCCAAAATACCCTAAGAGCTCGCAAGCCACGGACAGGAACTACTGATGTGTCCAAATTGGTCACACTTGGAACAAATGCATAATTCCCCACTAGGGGTTTGGGAGCTCGACTCTCTCGAGGCCCTCAAAATCTCGCCTGCTTGTTATTCATAACGGTACTATCCTTGTCCAGACGAATAAGGTTGAACCTGACTAGATTGCAAAACTCCCAAAGAAGCCCCCGACTAGGTGTAGAAACGTTTAAGATGACCCGACTGATTACATCCCCAGCATGTAAATGGTTTCCGAATACGTGACTGGCACAAAGTCTAAACTGGTGAGGATCCCAATGACTGCTTCTCCATCGAGCACTAGATCACTCCAGATCTTGGCTGATTGGATGCTCCTAGCGGTGCAATCACTGGTCGAACTACCAACCCTGTCATTTTCCTCTGAGGGTAGGCTAGAGACTTGTGGCCCAGCTGACCACATTTGAAACAAGTAAAACCCCTCTGCTTACCCTGTCTCGAACTCGAACTCGGCACTAGAAAGGTAGATCTAGATTGCTCTCTCTGAAACTGTTGTGGGTCGAAACCCCTCTGCCTCTTAAAAGGTCTCCTAACACCCCGAGTCACTGGGGTTGCCAAGATGGCCTCCTCTCCACTCTAACCCATGGCTAGTACCACTGCCTCTACATGAGCCGTAGCCTTAACAAGCACACTATAACTTCTATGCCAAGACACAGCAATCCTTTCTCAGATATCGTTACACAGCTTACTCTCAAACTCTGAACAACGAAGTTCTTCAGTCTCCACCAACTCCAGAGCAAATCTTGACAGGTTAGCAAACCATGCTTCAAACTGTACCGAAGGTGTAGTACATTGGCGCAACTCCACAAACTATTTCTGCAATTCTTCCCGTGTGGAAGGAGGGAAATTCTCACTTCTTCGTCTAGGCATCCTAGTAAAGGTAACTCAAAGATTAGTACAGTCCCTAATGTACCGAAGCCAATTCACTCAAGTCCTAGTAAAATGGAAAACACTAACTCATTCCACATAAGCACGTAATCACATAAACACATACGAATTTCATTTCTAGATAATAACCGTTCCGCGGCGTTGCTAGAGTTCCGGTTAGAAACAACAGTGATCAAGTGCCTTTCCAACAGGACTCCCAAAAACCCATGGACTCGATCAGCATCCTAGAAATTAAATCCCATACCCATATAATCATACAAGCATGTTATCACATAAGCATACAATGCACACTAATACCTCAACTAAGTGAGACAAACCCATTGTGGTAATAACCATCTCCTACGTACCCAAAGTATTCAAACCCGGTACGCTCTGATAACAAGTTGTAACGCCCCCAAAATTATAACACCACAAATATTATCCACAACAACGTAAATAACAGCTACATAAATCAGAGTGTAAGTAGTCCTTTCATCACATGAAATAATAATACAAAAGAGTTTAACATAAGCGAACGCCCTTCGGGCTTACATCTTTCCAAGACATTACTTGGTTACAACAAAAGAGAGTCATAAGCTCAATACATGTAAAGCTCTTGGCTTGAATAAACATTTAAACATCCAAACAACAAATAACTTAATAGAGTCTCCAACTCCTAAGTCCTCCCAAGCTACATCCTTGAAGGGAGCATGACACTGGTACCTGAAAATAGTTTCCCAAGTAGGGTGAGCCAAAGCCCAGCAGAAATAGTCTAACACAATATACGAAGTTTAACTACGATATAAATGCCAGGTAAACGTTCCACATTCATAACCAACTCACATTCTTTCTATATTTATTCAATACTGATACGCATATCTCAATTCCATTTCCATCTATTCAATTCATATTAATTCAACTAATTCTAAGCCAATTCATGAGACAAGTTCATTGTTATCTCAACAATCCAAAATGAGGCTACAACTCAGTGATTTACAATATAATACAACTATTATTCAAACACTTCAATTTTGCCATTTTACGGAACTTTTATCCGAGGGAATCGACACCCATATATGCACAAGATTTGAAGTTTTGCCATTTTACGGAATTTTCATCCGAGGGAATCGGTACCCATATATGCACAAGATTTCGGGACTTTTACCCTGGAAACACCGGGCACCCATTTGACTTTTACACAAGAATTCAATTGATTAGTTTCAATTCACCTAATCCTTATGCAATTTCTACAACAATCATGGTTATCCTCCACCGATAGCCCAAAACAAATATTTCTAAACAGATATATTATTTATCAATAGATAAATTATCAAAATTTCCATAGGTCAGTGATTAAACAAATCTAACTACACCATTCATTCACACAACTTCCCAATTTCATATTTCTCGCACCAATTCCATTATTTATACAAACGAATTATTTAGCTCATATTTGGGCAAATTTCCCCCTTTCTCACATACTAACCCAAAGGTCAAAATCATCTATTTTAACACAAAACCACCTCTTATCCCAACCCCATGGTCAGATATACAACAACACAAAAAAATCCCTCTTTCATAAATTTGAACCCAAACCCTAGGTTTTCTCTAAATATCCCAAATCTCACCATATTTTTATAACAAATAACTAGGTTAAAAGTCATAACAAAGTGTAGAATATCCCTACCTGAAGCTTAGATGAGAGAGAAGAGAGAAAGCTTAAAAATTGGTGGTGAAGAAACCACATTTTTCTCCGATCAAAACAAAGCCCTTGACAAGATCTACACTTTATCTCAAAGGAGCAAGGTGAAAAGATCACTCTAGGTGAGTAGATCTAGAGATTTAAGTGAAAAAGTTGAGTTTTAGAGAGAGAAGAGAGGAATCACGGTTTAAGAGGAAAAATGGAAGGAAAATCATGAGAGAAAAAATGGTTTGGGCCTGTTTATAGTACTGAGGAAAAGCCCTAAGGTCAAATAAAATAACAGGCCCAAAAACCTCCTTAGATAGGGCCCATTCGGGCCTCAAAAATCTAGAAAAAAAAAAAACACGCAGAGGTCGACCCTTAGACATGAGGGGGTCGACCATATCTTCTAGCAACCAACACATAGACATAAGAGGGTCGACCCTCTCCGAGTCTGGTGTCTACCTTATCTTCCAGCAACTAACACACAGACACAAGAGGTTCGACCCTCTCCAGTCTGTTGTCTACCCTATTTTCCAACAACACTCCCAGAAACTTCACCAACAGGTAAGGGTCGACCCTTAGGAAGGCTGGTGTTGACCCTAGAATAGAATTTCTAAGTCTCCAAGGAACTTTTGACAAGAATAAGTGCGAACGACCAAACCCAACAAGTTTAAATCCGATTGTACTCCTCCAAAACCAACATACATAACACCAAGAACTTTCAAAATAAATATAAAAAAAAAGGATTCAAATACGCTTCCCCCAAAAGCTTTGAAGGATACAGGTGCTACAAAAATATAATCGCATAATATTACTTCTTTTAAAAATCTGTATATGGAGTGTAAAATCTATCCTTCAGGTATAAATCGTAATAGACTTCATTGTTAATATTAACTGTAGTCAAATAACCTGTACAGCGTAAAAAATTAGGTCAAAAAAAGAATGAAGTCCAAATTCGAGTTTTTATCAATAGATTAGTTCTTAAACACTAAAATCGTTAAACTAAAGTTTGTAGGTGTTCATTTACATTATTTTATATATAAATATGTTTTATTTATTTATTTAATAGGTTTATTTTAGCAGTGGCATATAATTCAATTAATGAGAATTGTTTTAGTGGGTCTAGACCAAGAAAAATTATCTTAAGGAATAAGTTAATATTCCTAAATAGTTGAAAGAGTATTGGTGTAATTAATATTTTTAATATGAAAATTAAATTTATATATATACATATTAATTTTAAAATTAACAAAATATTGGTCTTAGACTTTGGCATGGGCTATTTTGGTTAAATTAATCAATAAAAACAAAACATGTTAATTTAGTCAATAAGATAAAATATCACATCTAAACCATAATCATTTCACTTTTTCTCGTACAACTATTAAATCAACTACAAAAACCCAAAATTTATCCCAAACACAACTTTTTTAATCAGGTTAAAATGGACAAAAAGTCAAGCTAAGTTAGCTCATCCCAAACAAGAGCTTAATGGTGGAGCCAAACCAAAATAATGGTTTTCAGGTAGGCCTTAGATGGGCGTAGCTTAAGTTTGAACTTTAATTTTGATTTTTAATGGTTGACTTGCATGGTGCTGCTGGTATATGTTTTGTTGGAATGATGTTTTGGAATGATTTTTTCTTTCTACTGCCTTGTGGATTAGAGCTTTGTGAGCCTATCAAGGTAAAGGAATGCGTCTAACGTCTGCTGCTGGTTTGGAGAAAGGTTTGCTGCTGGCTGCTACTATGGGGTTTGTTTGGGTCTGTCATGTTTTTGCTGTTTTCTTTTTCTTTCTGTTGGTTCCTCACTAACATTCATGGCTTGAGCTTGTATATGTTTGTGCTCTTGCCTCCTCTTCATTGACGTAATTCATATGTTATGTATGGCTTTCTCATCAATAAAGTTTCTTGATTTGCTGATTAAAAAAAAAAAAACTGATATGTTTGAAGGGAGATTTGGAATAACCAAGAAAAGGGACTCCTTTTGTTCGCTTTGCTATTTTATTCTGTAAATTAATCTTAATGTCAACCATTTTTATTGAGTTTCATAAAGAAGATAAAAGGGTAAAAATTAATTGGCATATTTGGTTTGTTATATTATCGGATGAACTCTAACATAAGATAAACTACAATTACAAAATTTTAATGACATAGTTTTTTTTATGTTTTACTGTAAGTATAATTTTTATAATTTATTCTATTTTTTGCCTTTATTTTTTACTAATTACGTTATAACACATTTTTGTTTTTAATATGTAGAACACGCCATTGATGACAAGACTAAAATAATAATAATTGTAATTATTACAAAAATAATTAAAAATAATTTTATTTTAAATCTCTTTTTTGTATATATGTTAAAATATTTTTTAAATAATATATAATATTAATATTATTTTTTAATTATTTGTGTGATACCGTGCATAGCACATGTATAAAGCTAGTATATATATATATATATATATATGACAATGTTAGGAAATCGATTTTCCTAATCAGGATTGACGGGACACAAAATAGTAAAAAAAAAAAAAAAATGAATCCAAGAGAATAGTTACTGCGATTTTCACTATCAAAAAACGATTACGACTCTCTTCAAAAAATAGACACCTTTTTTTATTATTTATAAACATAAAAATTAAAATAACACGTAAAAAAAATAAATAAATAAATTATCGAATTATCCAAACCCCCCACTGGAACCCCTTCCCTTGAGAGAGGTCCCCAAACTCTTTATTGGACCAAAGACCTACTGTACAAGATCCACACGACCTAACAAACAATTTATCTGATGTAAAGTATAATAAAATCAAAATTTTGTCTAATAGCATACCACTTCGTCCTCCTCTTTTCTTTTCTCCAATCAAATTCAAAATCTTAATACAAAAATATTTATTCACTTAAATATTCACAAATCCATATATACCATTCTGAACTTCCTAAATATTTTGTACATGGGTCAAGTTAATGACAACCTATGGGTTGTTTTTAGGAAAGATATAAAATCAAAATATTAAAATCTCAATATACTTTTTACATTTTTCAAAATACGTTTACATATATATATATATATATATATTACAATATATACATATTGTGGAGATATATTTTCCAGGTACTAACACGTGGCCAAGGTGACGCCGACGTGTCAACCGAGGTGCCACATGTCTTGGTCATGATGCCAAGGTTATTTCGGCTAGGCCGAGGTTATCTCCGACGATATCAGAATCCAAGATAAGCGGATAAGGGACAAGAGTCCTAGAATGAAGAAAGAACTTAGCCTGGATAAGGATAAGGATAAAGCTCTTAGAGAGTTTATCTTTATCTAGTGAAGAGTCCAGGATAAGCACTGAGCTAAAGTCCCTTGAAGCTAGGCTTCGATTGGGACTGGAATTGAGTTAACTATAAAAGAAAGGCACCTCCGGTGGGTCAAAGGTACACAGTTTATACTAAGAATAGTGATTTAAGCACTTGAATTATCTTTGAGAGATATGCTGACTTGATCGTCGGAGTACCCCCGGGTGGCGAACCACCACCGGAGTCTTCTCTTTCTGTTGCAGGTTAGTCAGGTGACATCTATTCTGTCAGTGCTCTCTAGTTGGATACTAAGATTGTAGTGTGGTCAGACAACCACTCACACAATTTGGCGCCGTCTGTGGAAAGAAAAGAAGGATAGATGGCTAGTAACGGACATCAAGAAAAGATTGGGGACGACACTCCTGGTGGGAGTGGGAGACCTATCGACCTCGATATCGAAGGAGACAACCGCAACACAGAAACTCGTGACCAGAATCACGGAGCGAAAGACGTCGGTCAGACTGGCAACGTACCAAAAAGATCAGACCAAAGCAGGTACCACAACGAAGAGGGGCACATGACTCAAGGTTGCAGAGCCCTGAAAGCACACTTGAAAGACTTGGTAAGGCAAGGCCATCTGAGAGATCTGGTCGACGAGGCTAGAACAAGAGAACAGTAGGCAAGATTGCCTCAAGCACGAGTAGCTCCGCCTTCCCCAACACAGCAACCACAGGAAGGAGGACCTCGGGTGGTTAATGTAATTCACTCGAAGGTGAACGAAACTGACATACGGGGGGAGACCCAGAGGGTGAAACACCTACAGCACGTGAACCATGTCGGACATAAAATACCTCGGCCTGGAGAGTGCCAGGGACCGATAATAGCCTTTACTAAAGCCGACCTAGAGATGGTTCAGCATCTGCATAATGATGCCTTGGTAGTATCCCTCCAGGTTAAGGAGTGCCAAATGAAACGCATCCTGATTGACCAAGGCAGCTCTTGCGACATCATGTATGTTAGATATTACAAGGAGTTGGGCCTTCACCCTGATGACATGGAGCAATCCAATGGCTCGATGGTCGGGTTCAATGGAACGCTGACATGGCCACTTGGCGCAACAAACTTCGAAGTGCAAGCTGGCACTAGGAAGATCAAGACAGAGTTCACCGTAATCGACACACCCTCCCCTTACAACATCATCTTGGGAAGGCCATGGTTGCATGCAATGGGGGCAGTTCCCTCAACATTGCATCAACTGTTGCGGTTCCCAATAGAACATGGGATTGAAGAAGTTAGAGGAGATCAACTGTGGGCAAAAAATTTCTCCATGGCAGCAATGTAATCGACCTGCAGCGTTCGGGAACCAGAGAAGGCAGAAATCGAAGACAAGGACGTGGAGGTCCTAGATGATGTCGGCAAGGAGCCAGCCGAGAAGAGTGAAGAAGCACTAAAGAAAATCCTCGTCCAGGAGGGGGATGAAGAACGCTTCTTTCTTCTCAGCTCGGGCTTAGCCGAAGAAGAAGAAAGAGTGTTGGAAGCCTTTTTAAGAACAAACATTGAGGTATTCGCATGGGCACCTTACGAAATGCCAGGCATTGACCCCGAGGTCACTTGCCACAAACTGAACGTCAATAGGTCGGCCAAACCTGTAATCCAACGTGCAAGAAGACTGACGTTGATGCACGTCGAAACAGTGGAAGAGGAAGTAGACAGACTTCTGGAGGCCAGGGCCATCAGAGAAGTCAATTACCCGACGTGGCTATCAAATACAGTGGTAGTAAAGAAGAAGAATGGTAAATAGAGGGTCTGTGTGGACTTTACCAGCCTGAACAAGGCTTGTCCCAAAGACAGCTTTCCCTTACCTAAGATTGACCAGTTGGTGGACGCGACGTCAGGGCATGGAAGGATGAGCTTCCTAGATGCCTACAGGGGGTATCACTAGATAGCCATGTACCCCCCGGATGAAGAGAAGACTGCGTTTATTACCCCAAAAGGATTATACAGCTACAAGGTGATGCCTTTTGGTTTGAAAAACGCAGAAGCAACTTACCAAAGGTTGGTAACCAAGATGTTCAAACACCTGATTGGCCGAACAGTAGAAGTCTACATCGATGACATGGTCGTGAAGACCAAGAGAACTGAGGGTCATCTTGCCGACCTAAAAGAAGTCTTTGAGATCCTCAAAACATATTGGCTCCAACTCAATGTATCGAAATGTGCATTTGGAGTTGGATCTGGAAAGTTTTTGGGGTACCTGGTGACCAGAAGGGGCATTAAGGCCAGCCCAGATCAAATCAAGGCCATCCTAGAGTTAAAGAGCCCGACATCGGCAAAACAGGTATAAATGCTTACTGGAAGGGCCGCAGCCCTAAACAGGTTTGTAAGCCGAAGCTCAGACAAGTGCAAGACTTTCTTCAACTTAGTGAAGAAAGCCACGGACTTCCTGTGGACAGAGGAGTGTGAAGCCGCTTTGGCCGACCTAAAAAGGTTTTTGACCACAGCCCCGGTCCTCTCAACACCTGAACCTGGAGAAGAGCTGTTTTTGTACTCAGCAGTTTCAGAACACGCTGTAAGCGCGGTGGTAATCTGAGAAGAAAAAGGGGAGCAAAAGGCTGTCTACTATGTAAGCAAGACGTTGGCCGATGCAGAAATAAGGTATCCACCCTTAGAAAAATTGACGCTGGCCTTAGTAATGGCTTGAAAGAAACTGAACCATTACTTCTAGGCCCACAAGATTGTGGTGCTAACAGAACCCCCACTGAAACCCTTGTTGTAACAAGGAGGCCTAACAGGAAGAATAGCCAGATGGGCAGTAGCCATGGGCCAGTATGACCTGGAGTTCAGGCCAAGAACAGCAATCAAAGGCCAAGTTTTGGCCGACTTCGTGGCCGAGTTCACACCAGAATCAACCGTACACTGAGCTTCATTTAGCCGAGGAGAGCAATGCCCAAGAAAGGAGAAAGAAGCACAGCTGAATACAACGCAACAAAGGAAAAAAGAGAAACTCAGACCCTGCAGCATTTACATCGGCGAGTCCTTTCGACTGTTCATTGATGGGAGTTCAAACCGACGGGGAGCGGGGGCTGGAGTAGTACTGATATCTCTAGATGGGGAGGTATTGGAACAGTCCATTCGATTGGGGTTCAAGGCCTCAAACAATGATGCAGAATATGAAGCATTGATTGCAGGACTAAAGCTGGCAGTAGCAGCAGAAGCAGATGAGGTAATAGTCTTTTGTGACTCACAACTTATAGTCAACTAAACAACGGGCGAGTTTACAGCAAGAGATTAAAGGATATCGGCCAACGCAAAAGAGGTCATCAGATTGGCGACCTTATTTCTGAACTGCCGACTTCTTTAGGTTAGCCGAGATGATAACAGCCACGCCGACGTGTTGGCCAACCTGGCAAGTTCAATACAAATTGGAAAAACAAGGACAATAATGATTGACTATTTGTCGGGCCCGAGCACAGAACCACCGACCACAGAGCATGAAGCAATGTGTGTGGACATGGGACCAAGCTGGATGGATGCAGTTGTTGTGTTCCTGAAAGAAGGAAAGTTGCCGGAAGACCACAAGGAGGCACACAAGGTCAGATTGAAGTCGGCAAGACTCAGTCTGACAACGAAAGGACATCTCTACAGAAGGTCCTTCACTGGACCCCTTTTAAGGTGCGTACACCCTTTGCAGGTTGAAGATTTTTTATATGAAATTCATGAAGGAATTTGTGGAAGCCACGCTAGGGGCAGATCGCTAGCTCACAAGGCCATTACCTAGGCGTATTGGTGGCCCTACATGCAAAAAAATGCAGAAGCCTACGTGAAGAAGTGTCAACAATGCCAAAGGTTTGCACATTTGATACACCAGCTAGCTACTGACCTGAATCCTGTATCCAGTCGTTGGCCATTTGCCCAATGGGGCATGGATCTCATTGGTCAATTGCCCCAAGCAACTGGGCAAAGGAAGTACCTACTGGTAGCAACAAATTACTTCACGAAGTGGATAGAAGCAGAACCTCTTGCCAAGATCCGAGATGTGGATGTCAAGAACTTCATATGGAGAAACATCATCACCAGATTTGGGATTCCAAGAGCAATAGTTACCGACAATGGAACATAGTTTGACAGTAAGCTAATTAAGAGCTTCTGTACAAAGTTCAAGATCAAGAACTACTTTTCAACACCAAGTTTTCCCCAAAGCAATGGGCAAGCAAAAGCATCCAACATAGTAATTTTGGATGGGATAAAGAAAAGGTTACAGGCAGCAAAGGAAAGTGGGTAGATGAATTGCCCAATGTACTTTGGGCATATCAGACTATGCCGAGAAGATCAACAGGGGAATCCCCCTTTGCCATGGCTTATGGCACAGAAGCAGTCATTCCACTGGAGATCGGCATCCCAGGGATCAGAACCCAGGGAGTTGAGAACGGGACTAATGATGTACTATTAGCCCGAGATCTGGATCTTCTAGAAGAAAGAAGAGAGAAAGCTGCAATACAGTTTGCAGCATACCAGCAACAGCTTGCCAGAGCTTATAACAAGAAGGTTAATCCAAGGGAGTTTGAAGTCGGCGACCTAGTCCTGAGAAAAGTCGTCGGCAACAAGAAGGATCCCAGGGAGGGCAAGCTTGGCCCAAACTGGGAAGGACCCTACAGAATCACTTCGGTATTGGGCAATAGGGCATATCGGCTTGAAGATAATGAGGGCAAAGCATTGCCAAGACCCTGGAACACTTGTAATTTGAAGTTTTTTTATCATTAGATGTTACTTTTTTGCCGACGTCATCAATAAAATCTTAGCAGAATTCTTCAACACTTATGACTGATAAAGATGCATAACGTGGTTTCTGGAAGACATGAATAATGAGAACCCAAGTGGAACTCAGGTTCACATTAGGGGACAGAGAAAAGACAAAATTGTTTAACCGATATGATGTTTAACACTTGTTGAAATTTGTAGCAATTTACAAGTTGAGTTTAGCCGATATAATGTTTTGTTGAAACTTGAGAATGGTTTACAAGTTAAAGACTAAGGTTGAATACTTGTTGAAATTTGAGAAAAATTTACAAGGTGAAACCAGGCATACGCTGAGGAAGGCACTCAGGTATTTGCCGAGATAAATCATCAGTTTGTATAACCGAGGTGTGTTACCCCGAGAAGGTTGCACAAGGATTAAAGTATGTATTAAAGATATGCAAAAATATTCTAAGTATGAAGGACATACGAGAGCAGTAAAGTGAAGACAAAAAAACAAGCATTCAAAGAAGGAAAGTTGTATTAAAGCATTCAACAGAAACAGGGGCACATCGGCCATAAGAGAAGCTTACATTGTGTCTAGACAAAGAAGTACAAAATTCGAAGTAGAAGAAACAAAAAGACAAGAAAATTAAGATTCCTCCGCATCAGGAGCAAACTGGGTCAGGACCTCGAAGACTGTTGAGAAGCCACCTTTGCCGCCTTCTCCACCGCAAGCTCAGCATCAATCTCTCGCAAAGTTTCATCAATGCTCTTGTCGGCAAAGGTGACGTCGGCTGATGCATTCTCATGAACAGCTTCCTTGGAAATCTCATCACCCTCCTTATCTTGAGTCAAGTCCAGGACTTGCTCATTTTGAGGAGGGGACTTGGCCTCATTAGCATCTTTGGGCTTCCTCACCAAGACCTCCTCTTCCGATTCAGAATCATCATCAGGTTGAGTTGGTGAAGGAGTTGGAGGGAATGGAAGAGGAATGGCATCAGCATTTCGGAAGGGCGAGTCCTCGGGGACATTAAGTTTTTTGAGAAGAGACATCCAACCAAGGGTGAAACCCTTGTTGCATGCTTGCTTCACTTGTTGTTCGTAAGCCTCTGTAACATCGGCCATGCCCTGGGCATACGCCTTCTCATCGGCTTCCTTGATTTCGACTTCTTTGGTGGCCAGGGCCTCCTGAAGCCCTTTTTGGGCATGGGCAGTTTTTTCCTCGACCTCCTTCTTTTCAGCCTCAAGGACCTTCTTGATGGCCTCGGCAGATTCAACCTTTTCTTTGGCATTAGTCAGGGCTTTGATGGCAGCCTCGGCGTAGTCCTCCAGCTTTTTCATCTTTGATTGGAGACTTTTGTTGGTTTTTTGAAGTCTGGAGACCTCCCTCCTCGCCTCAACCAATCTCCCTGTTCTCAAAAGATTGAACAGAGAAAGAGTAGGCATGCTGGATGGCCTGAAAAGTAGAGCAGAGGTTATTATGAAAATTTTTTCAAGTATTCCAATGGAAAGAAAAGTTATCAAGTGAAGACACCTACTTGAACAGATCGTTGGAGCATCAGAGCGTAGTTTTCAAACTCGCTCAACTCAGCATTTTGGTTGAGATCGCCGGGAAGAAGCACGGCGGTGCTGAGAGCAACACCGATGTTTACGTCATTGGCGCTATCCCCAGCCATGACTGGCTTATCCTCCAATGTAATTTTGGGAGCCCGAGGGACATCATTCTTTGGCGACCCCGAGGTCATTGCATAAGATGACCTCAACCTTTTGGATTTGGTGGATTCGGATGGAAGTGTTTCAGCGGACCTCTTCGCGGAGACAGAGGCAGTCTTCTCACTCGGAGCCAGTTTGGAAATTGGCAGGGTATCCTCAGAATCGATCTGAGTCACCTTTGCCTTGGGCTGAGCCTTTTTGATTCAGTTTGGCTTTGGTGGAAGCTGGGTTTGTGTTGGTTGTGCATCAACATCAGAAGGGATGCTAGCCAAGAGGTCTTTTGCAACTGGTTTCGGGCGACCCATCTCAGCAGAAGAAACTGTTCGGCATCGACGACGGCATTGGGATATCGGAATCAGGTATGGAGCCGAGGTTGATGGATGATCAGCTGGATCAGATGTTGATCCTTGATCTGTCCGAGATGTGGACGCAGTCTGTGGAGTTGTGGCAAAAGGAGGAGACAGACTCCTCTTTTTTTTCCTCTTTGGAACGTCGGGAAGACCTGATTTGTACGTCGGGATGAAATTGAGCACCACTAGGGCCTTGCACTTATGGATAGGAAGTTCCAGTAGCTTCTTTAAACCTAGGCTTGGGACAAAAGACTTGCGGAAGTCTTTCCCTGGTTTTGGAAGAACTGCAAGAAAAAACAGACATTCGGAAACAAATAAAGTGTTGAGGACTTGAGAAATAAGTTAGTGTGAACACAGGGCTCTTACCATTGCCCTCTACAAAAACTGATCGAGGAAGAGGGTAGAGATGAAGGTCATCGCTTGAAGCGAACTCCCAATTCCCCGAAGTAATAAAGTAATCATCTCCAACTCCCTTGTTGGAGTCAGGGAGGTCGGCAACAATTTTGTATTCGGTGGACCTCGGCTTGAGATAGTAAACGTAGCCTTTTTCATTCAAGTTAAGGCCGCACATAGTATAACAATACTGAATGTCGACTAGGGTAACCCTAGCATTCTCCTGTTTAGCTAAGGCGATTATACTGTTAATGACGCGGTAGGAGTTGATGGCAAGTTGCATCGGGTTCAACTTGTAATAGTGAAGTATTTCATGGAAAAGAATATCAAGTGGGAGCCGAAGTCCGCACTCGATGAAAGCTACTACAGGAAAGGGCATAGAGTCAGGGGTAGGCATGATGGAGTCGTCAGCCCCAGCCAACCTCAGATGGACATCGGCTGGAATTTCAAACTCATGCCTAAAGTATTCAAGCTTGGTTGTGGTGTTTACCCTATGCTTCCACATACCCATAATGTCGGCCTGAATTAGAAGAGTTGGATTTCAAAAAGAAAGGAGTTTTGAAGGGTTTAAAGGACCTCGGCTAAAAATCTCAAAATGCAGAGAGACTGGGGGAATCGTTTCAGTTTTTCCTAAATGTTTTAGGTTCTACAATCAAATCCCAAACCTAGATCTAAGAAAGAAAAGATTGAAGGCACGAAATTTGGAAAATAGAAAAAGCAAGAATGTGCTTCAGAATCAAGAACAAAGATGAACTATCAAGAACATCGTAAAGATCCAAGGGTATAAAGCGGGGAACAGTGGAAACTATCAACGAACGTATGAACAGTATGTGATTCAAGACATAAATTGAGCAAAAACAGCAATGGCGCCTAATGATGAAACAAAATTTCTTGAAAAGCAACAAGAAAATTGAAACTAGGAAGAACGGTGACTTACCATCAAAAAGGAACCCGATGTCGAGTTCACCGAAGTCAGACTAACGGCAACAGCGGAGAAGAATGATAAAAGTTTCGCTGGAGGACGTGAACAACAGTGATAGCAGAGCTTGAAAGCTTGAACGATGGAGGAGATGAAAAAATCTAGAGAGAGAAAGAGTTTTTTTAGAAAGACGAAAAGAAGTTTTGTTAAAAAATGGAAATGGTGGCAAAAGGATAATCAATACGCCTAGAACAACGGGTCTGTCAGACGACACATATAGGCGCAAGACGGCTTATAGGCGCGTGCACGGTACAAACTAGTTAGAAGAAAACACGTGGCTTAAACGGTTCGGTTTTTATGTATGACAGCTCGTACGCATGAAAGGGTTCTTAGAATTCTTGTTCTCTAAAGAGGCATGTCGGCCTAGATGATGATCTCGGCAAGAAGTCTTTAAGCCGACGTACTAGCAGGAAACACATATATAGGTTCCATCACCTTAGAATACCGAGGTAATAGAACCTAGGGGGCAGTTGTGGGGATATATTTTTCAGGTACCAACACGTGGCCAAGGTGACGCCGACGTGTCAGCCGAGGTGCCACATGTCTTGGTCATGATGCCGAGGTTATTTCGGCTAGGCCGAGGTTATCTCCAAAGATATCGGAATCCGAGATAAGCGGATAAGGGACAAGAGTCCTAGAATGAAGAAAGAACTTAGCCTGGATAAGGATAAAGCTCTTAGGGAGTTTATCTTTATCAAGTGAAGAGTCCAGGATAAGCACTGAGCTAAAGTCCATTGAAGCTAGGCTTCGATTGGGACTACGATTGAGTTAACTATAAAAGAAAGGCACCCCCGGCGGGTCTAAGGTACGCAATTTATACTAAGAACAGTGATTTAAGCACTTGAATTATCTTTGAGAGATATACTGACTCGATTGTCGGAGTACCCCCGGGTGGCGAACCACCACCGGAGTCTTCTCTTTCTGTTACAAGTTAGTCAGGTGCCATCTATTCTGCCGGTGCTCTCCAGCTGGATACTAAGATTGCAGTGTGGTCAGAAAATCACTCACACACATTTCGAGTCTAATGATCACGCAATGAGCGGTCATTAGCATTTTCTTTTGTAAATTTCAAATTATTTGTTTCAATATAATATTCACAATATGTATATTATAAGTGGATTTATTTCAATAAAATGTAAGCGTAGATTTATTTTAAAAATTTTCTTTTATCTTGAATCATGTGTCTTTCTTGTTGAGAATAATAAAAAAATATAAAATAAAATGAAATCTCACATCTCTATTACAGGTAAATTCTTGCTTAAACCTATTATGCATCATTAAAATATAAAAAATGATATACAAGTCAACTTTCTAGACCCAATGATGTGTAAGTGATATAATTGGTTAATTATTAGAGAATATATAAGAGACAGTATTGCCTTAAATATCCTAATTAATTGCCACATCACTGGACTTGAAAATTTGATCTAATTTTTTGTCTTGAATAACAATACTCTTAAGATATAGTAAACCAACTGTCATGCTTTACAATTACTCAAAAACAATGCAAAAAGTTAAGATAATTGAAATTAAACTTTCAATCACCCTGTGTAGCTGCACTCTACCATATTCAATCTGTTGCATAAAAGGCTACATTTTATACATCAATTTTCCAAGAACCTCCTATACATGACACGACCCATATTGGATTGTGGTCTCATCTAGCAAAGTCTCCATAGAACCTCCACCATCGACTTTGCTACAACCTAAACCAGTTGTAGTTGAAGTTATTGTAGAAGAGTTAAGTGACAAGCATACCAAATTAGGCTGCGATTTGGGCAAATTCAGGGGAGGCTCATTAGGATTCATGAAAACTTGAACCACCTTTCTCATCTGAGACCGGAGCATAAAATCTGGATGCAAACAAGCAAGCCCTACAACCAAACTCCTCTTCACTTCCTCCTCTTCAAATTTCTCTTCAAGCAATCTATCCACGCAATTGAGCAATGCATCGACACCCTTTTCTATAACATCCATACGCTATTCACTAAACTATTCTCATCCATGATGCCTTTTGATCTCTTCCCACAAACCACTTCCAAAACCACCATTCCAAAGCAGTAAACATCAGACTCTGGGGTAACCCTACCCGTGAAGCTAACCTCTGGCGCCAAATACCCTAATGTCCCTGCTATCCTGGTTGTGACCGAGGCTTCATTTTGAAGTAGCCTGGCAAGGCCAAAGTCACCTATATGTGCATTGTATTGTGAATCCAACATGACATTGTTTGGCTGCACATGTCTATGTACAACAGGGTTGCCACACTCTTCATGTAGATAAACTAATGCTGATGCTAAGCTCAATAATACCTTGTATGTGGTTGCCTAATCAAGGAAGGTGTTGTCCTTGCCGATGAAGCAGTCAAGGCTGCCATTAGGCATATATTCGTTTACTAGTAAGAGTTGGTCATGGTCATGGCACCAACCTTAGAGTTAGTTTTTGTGCCTTAGGCGACTAATAGTGTAGATTTCTGCCAAGTATTCCTTCTCACCTAGATTAGACAGAAAAATGGTTTTGATACGTGAACACATGATGACAATTTTCAAAAGAGCAATGCCATACATAATTTTATTTCAAATTAATGTCAATAAAATAAAACATTAATTATAAATCAAATCTTAACAACAACAATCCAAGTCCTAAAACCAAAAAAAAAAAAAAAAAGCGCGAGAGCTTAGGTTATAGAATATATAAACTTTCATCAGATCAGAAAAAATGGGTATATTTTCAGGACAAGTGCTGGCAATACTTGGTAGTGGTAGCACTGCATTAATCCTAATGGAGTATGAGTCCAATTAAAATGAATGTAGTACTGTCAGTATTAATAAACGGGAAATGAAAAGAAAGCAAACCTTGTTTGGAAGTGGCATTGATTTTTTTGACAGCAATAGTGGTGGGAGGTTTCGACAAAACCGATTTGTAAACACTGCCAAAACCCCCAGTTCTCAACAAGTTGTCTGTGCTGAAGTTGCGAGTCGCCTTTGAAAGTTTCTTGTAAGGGAAGAGTTGTGGTCCATTTGCTGCTACTATCATCACTTCAATGTCTACTTTCCTTGCAAGCCTCTCTCTTTGTATTCTAAGAGCTCTAAGCACAAATGGTAAAGCCAATATTGCAAGAAACAACAGCCCAGAAATGACTGGAACAACTACTTTCACTCCCAGGTTGTTTTCTGTCCCCAGAGATTTGTTTGGAAATTCAATGGATGTGAAGTTCCAAGCTAGAACTTGATGGGTTTCAGATAGAGTACCTGTGTAAAGACTGAAGCGGGCCAGGTCAATTTTTATTTTCAAAATACGACACCAAATTTAATTGGAAATTCGGTGCTAAATCAGAAGTAGACTAATCTCCCTCGTGTAATAAAGAAATTACAGTTTGCATTACAATTTTGGCTTAACACTTTGGCCAACACTTTTAGTCATTTGTTGGTCAAACGAATAAGAAATATTCATGCTGTCTGGTAGACTAAAAAATTTATTTTATTATGTTCAAATAATGATTTGCATTAAGCACTCATATTTTTATTTTTGAATAACATATATATTATTGGAAAATAAGAATAATTAGGTAAATTCATTAGATACAAGGGAGAGTAATTGTTTAATTTGACATCAATATATACAGTGGCGGAGCTAGGAATTCAGTGAAAAGGGGGCACAAATTAACGACAATATTGATTTTATTTTTTCCTCATAATAAACAACAATGAGATATTACTAAACGCAAATATTAAGAATTTATTTGGATAGATGTGAATTTTAAATTAAAGGATTTGAGGTTAAATTTTATGCAAATATTGTGGAGTAACTATTTTAGGTGGATTGAAAAATTAAAAAAGAAGATAAGTTGAGATAGAAATAATATATTTTAGTAAGGAAATTCTATAAAAACACACCGCAAAAAAAAAAATGTCTATCATATGTCGTAGTTATAATCTTTGTGGTCTTTAGTTATGACACATTATAGTGTTGGATATAACTTCTTGTGGTTGTTATTTTGGTTATGATTGAAGAGGTCTTTGATTATACATCAAGTAATGATTCGTAATGACTAATTCTGATATTAGTTATGACTTACTGTAAAAACAGTTTTTTTTTTTGTGTGTGTGTGTGTGTGTGTGTTTTATAATTGAAGATGTGTTGTTTAGTTAAAATATATATAGTAGTCAGTTTAGTTATGAATGAAAATAATTTGGTTATGAAAATTTATAATATCAATACCATAAAGTAATAACTAGTATATGGTACACCCCTTTTGGAGGTGTAAAATAGAAGGACTTATATAGCGATCCCGGTTTTCTTCGCGTCTTTTATCGTGTTTTGGACTCGGGTTTCGTGGTTGTATGTCGTTGCCTTTACCTTATTTCCATTCTTTACTCTTTGAATTTGAGTTTTGGAATGTCTTGGGCGTGTTTGGAACAGGTTGATTGCTAATTGGTCTAGAACCCTGTTGCCCAGAATTTTGGTCTTCCGCTCGAGCGGGTCATTTTGCGCTCGAACAAGGTTTGCAATCTTTCAATGCTTTATGCGTCTGTAAATATACTGCAGAAGTGTTTTTCATGCTTAAGCGGGTTGTGCCTTGCTGTTGTGCCTTGTTGTTGTGTCTTGGCGCTCGAGCGGCCTTGATTGCGCTCGAGCAGGTTGAATTTTTGTGTCTGACGCTCGAGCGTTAAACTCTTCACTCGAGCGGATTGCGCGTTTATCAGATCGTGAAAGTGCCTTTTTAAATCACTTTTCTTGTCACATCTCTCTCTAAAACTTTTCAAAACCCTAAGTTGAGAGCCTGTCACTCTAAAATACCCTATCTCTCTACATTTTGACCCAAATATAGTGATCTCTTCACCCTCCTTCCTTTGTTAAAAAGTTTGAGCTCTTCAAGATCTTCATTTCCATCCAAGTAGAGGTTAATTTCATCATCTTTGGAGTTCATCTTTTGCTTGGCTCGTCTTCTCTTCTTAAGGTAGAGATAATCTACTCATTTTTTTGAGCTTTAACATAAATGTTGGTCTTTTTGTATAAATTGTGCGATGTGGAAATTTTGGGGAGTTAGGGTTTGGAATTTGAAATGTTTCAAAGAGGGGTTTTCTACTTTTGGACTCCATTGTGTATGTGAGGTCTTAAAAAGGGGTTATATATATATATATATATATATATATATAATTGAGGAAATTGGGCCTTGGGTGCAATATTTGAGAAATAGGGATTAATGCCCTAATTTAATTTGAATAAATCATTTGTATACTTAATGAAATAAATTGTGAAAATGTGAAATTGATTTAGAAATCATGAAATTGGATGGAATTGGGGTTAGTTGGTGTAGTTGGATCGATGAATCACTCACGATGAAAGATGTGATAAAATATTTGTTTGATAAATTTATTTATCTGTTTAGAAATAACTATTTTGGGCTATCGGTGGATGATAGCCATGATTGTTGTAGACATTGCATGATGATTAGGTAAATTGAAACTAATCGATTGGGTTATGTCATTGAATATGACGGTTGAATTGAAATGTTGAATATGTGAATTGTTGGGTCATTGTACATGCCAACATACTTAATACATTGTATATGTATCTTGTTTGGGAGGAGATAAGGGATGTACTCTAGTGTGTGTGGGAGGCAAAAGGGGATGGACTCCATTGATAATTCAGTTGGCCGGCGTGTCCAGGGTGAAAGTCCCGCAATCATATGTCTATGTGGGTGCCGGTTCCCTCAGACGTAGTTCTGTAAAATGGCAAGATAACGGAAGTGTATGATTGATGTTTATATGTGAAATGTTGATAATATGAGTTGTAATCTCATTTTGATCTGTTTGGATAATATTGTGCTATGTCAGTGAATTGATTTGGATACTTAAAGAGAAGTGGATCTATTATGATGAAAATGTTGATTGGTTATGGAAATGGTGTAAGTTGGTTTACAAGTGTTAAACATTTATCAAATGCTAATGTTTTAGTTAACTCTGATATAATGTTTAGCATATCTCTACTGGACATTGGCTCACCCTACTTGGAACATCATTTTTCAGGTACAGGTGATATACCGCCTCCAAGGACTTAGCTTGGGAGGTTTAAGAGTTGAAGACTCCATTTTGTTATATATTCTTTTTGTGTTAAATGTAAATCCAAGACGAGGGCTTTAATTGTAAAGGGCTTTTGACCCATTTTTGTTGTAACCAAGTGTTAACTTAGAAAGTTGTAAGCCTGTAGAGCATCAACTTTTGTTGTTAAATGTAACATCTTTTGTAAAAAGGACTCTGATGAATGAAAAGATAATGCTTCTTTTATGATTATGGATCTTGTGCATGATTGTTTTAAGTCATTTCTTTGAGGGCGTTATAACTTATTTTAGTAGGTTCATTTCAATTAGAAAGAAAATTTATAATAGAGAGACTATTATAATTTGAAGAAGGGATATTATTATAATTTTATAGAAGTTATATATAATATAATCTATATATATAGGGGTATCAATATAATTATGAAAACTTGAGGGGGGCACGTGCCCCCTTGGGCAGACATTGCCTCTGCCGCTGAGTATATATAATATGGGGGAAAATATAAATAAATTGTACTTTAAAAAATTAATTATTAATTCATGGAAAATTTTATAAAATTTATCATTAATTTGAATTTTATTTTCAAAATACTCAATGACATGTTATTCTCCCTATAACATTTAAAGACAATATATAATATTTAAGGACAATATATAGTAGTAATTTCACCACTTATAGCGATCTTGGTTTTGACCTGACCTTTATTACGTTCCGGACTCGGGTTTCGTGGTTGTATATTGTGTCTATGTCTCATTTTCCTCCTTTAACTCTTTGAATTTAGCTTTGTTGGACGTGCTTGGAATAGGTTGGTTGTTATTTGGTTTAGATTGTTGTTGCCCAGAGTTTGGCCTCTTCACTTGAGCAAGGCTTCTTGCGCTCAAGCGAGCCTTGTGTAATTTGCTTCTTCGCTCGAGCAAGGTTTCTTGCGCTCGAGCGAGAATTGAGAGTCCACAGATCTCTCTCCTAGACGCTGCATTTCTGGAAAGGTGAAGTTTTTCGCTCGAGCGAAGTTTCTTGCACTCGAGCGAGTCTTGTGAAATTGCTTATTCGCTCGAGCAAGGTTTCTTGTGCTCGAGCGAGCGTGTGCTTCTATGGTAGACCTGAAGCTTTGAATTCTGTGCTTAAGCGAAGCTTCTTATGCTCGAGCGAGGTCACTTGTTGTGTCTGGTCGCTCGAGCGAAGAACGTGCATATCAGTTCGCAGTTGGGTCTTTTTACATCACTTTTTCATTTCATTTCTTCCCAAAACCCAAATCCGGCACACTCTCTCTCTAAAGCTCTCTCTCTCTCTGTCTCTGTCTCTCTCTCTACAAATACTTCAAGATCCAAGCACCTTTCAACCATAGTCCCTTTGTTAAAGAGTTAGAGTATCTCGTGGGCTTCCTATTGATCCGAACAAAACCGAGTTTGGAGCAATTTTTGTAGTTCTTCTTCATCTCCTTTGGGCTTCTACTCTTGGGATAGGGATATTCTACTCTTTGGTATGGGTTTTAACCTAGGTATTTGTCATTTTGTATAAATAGTGGAGTTTGGGAAGATTTGAGTGAAGTTAGGGTTTGGGTTTGAATTTTGAAAGAGGGGTTTTCTATATTTGGCTTCATATATGTAGATAAGGGCATGCTTATGATGTTATATGAAAATAAATGGTGAGGTTGGGTTTTGGGTATGATATTGGGAAAAAGGAGAAAGTTTTGCCCTAATTTGTGTTAAAGAACTATTTTGAATAAACAATGAAATTGATGTGGGAAATATGAAATTGGAAGGGTGTATAATTGAATAGTATAGTTTGATTTGCTAAATCACTAATTTCCCCATATATATGTATATATATATATATATTTTAGGTACATTGGAAAATAATTTCCCCATATGTTTTCATTACTCTATTTATAATTAGAGTTCTAATTCTCACTCTCTCTCATTCTCTCACTACAGCAACGACGATTTGCGATGGCAACAATCTAGCGGCAACAAGATTGTGACTATCGATCAAAAAGCGCAATTAATCATAACCAAAACATGGAAATTGTGATAACCCAACCCGTATTATGCTTAATTATACACGTGTTTACGTGTTTAATATGAATTTGCAAGTTAAGTATGTGAATTATGTGATTTTGGATTTTATATCTGTTGAATGTAGGAAAATTTGTTGCAATTAGAACTTTGAACTGAAAATTATAAGCCTTAGAGGTGTGATAAACCAAAACCAACTTCATATGTGTGATTAGCATGATTTTTAGAGCCTATGGTGAAATTTCGTAAAATTATGATTCGTAATGTTTTAATTAGCCTATATTATATATATCTCTCTTGTTCTTGAGTTCATCATTTATTTTTTGGGGGGAGAGCTTTGCTAAAGAGAGAAGAAGAGGAGAAGCTAGAGTTTTGGTGGAGATTCAAGGGGCAAACCCTATATTTGAGCTAAGGTATGGAAATTTACTTGGAATTCTTGTATATAACTGATTTGAAGATTTGAAACCCTTTTGGGTTATGTGTTTATTTGAGCTAAACTAAGAAATGGGAACTTGAATGTTTTGATTTTGCATGGTTGGAGTTCAATCTTGTGAATAATGTATGAAAGAAACCCTAGATAATTCATGAAAACAAGATTTGTTGAAAGATTGCTCATGGATCATGTATTTTGAATTTGTTTATGTAATGTATGAAATTGTGAAAAGATGAGACCATTGAATTATTGTTGACGCAAGATTGATATGTTTAATGAGGGTTACACTTGTGTCATGCTTAGTTATCATGTTTTTGAGTTGTTTTTACATGAATTTGGGCTTGGAAATGAGTTTAGGAAGTTTGCATCTTTGAACCATTTTCGGACTGTCTGATTTTTCCTGACCACACGAGTGGCCACAGGCACCGCACGAGCGGGACATGAAGAAAAAAAGGGGGTTTCATTCTGCTCCTTGGGTGCTCGAGCGGCCGGTTTTTCCGCTCGGGCGAATTTGGACCGCACGAGCGGTGAAGACTTCCGCACGTGCAGAACCCCTGTTTCAGCCCAACTTCAAAAGGGCATATTTCCTTCATCCGAACTTCGTTTTAGATGATTCTTGAGCCTAAATTCAAGCCCCGGAAGTCTAGTTTCCAATGTTGGTGGTCTCACAACCAAATTCTAAATACACAAATAGATATGTTCAAATTAGTGAAGGTTGTTCACTTTCTTTCTAACCATTTCATGCTATTTCCTCTCCTAACTCAGTTTCCTTTCATTTCTTGCTATTTTCCTTGACACGGATTATGACCTATTGAGGTCTAATGATTTTAGAACCAAAAAAAATAATTGGTTAAAGAGCAAAGTAAGGAATTGATTTATTTGGTTAAGAAAAGATTAAGAGAAGTAAATTTTATTAAGAGAGTGATTCTATGTTCCGATATGTTGTGTCATGCGCATTGTGTTTGCAGGTCATGATTCGAGGACTGGTCAACCATTTTTGGAAATCACTGTGAGTAATAATATAGTAAATATATGTTTTCATTATCTATTTTGATTTATGTACGACATGATCTTCTAAATATCGTATTTTGTCAAAATCCACAAGTTTCCAAGGAATGTGAAATGAGTTATGAACAAGTTATGTGAATTGTTGTAATATGATATGGTGGGCCCAAGGCCGTTCCGTTTATCTATTCCGTTTATGCTATGACATGATATGAATTGTTCAGTCTTTAAGACCTATTGATTTCTAGTATGAAACAAAGTGTTGTATGGAACTAAGTTCTACTGTGGGAGTCACCTCTAGAGTCCGTACGAGTCACCTCTTGGGTCCATACATACCAATATGATTGGGCCTGAGGTTGCTTGTTAAATGACTGGGCCCGAGGCCTCTTGGTAAATAATTGGGCCCGAGGCCGCTTGTTAAATAATTGGCTCGAGGACGCTTGATAAATAATTGGGACCAAGGCTGCTTGTTAAATAATTGGGCCTATAGCCGCTTGTTAAATAATTGGGCTTAAGGCCGCTTGTTATATGATTGGGCCCAAGGCCGCTTGATATATGATTGGGTCCGACGTCGCTTGTTATATGCTTGGGCCTAAGGGTGCTCGGTTTATATGATTATGGATATTGAGAGAACCTTATGATCATCTACTTACACTATTTTACTATATTATTACTCATTGAGCTTCGCTCATCCAATTTTATGTATGCACATGTAGGTGATCAGCAGCATGGAACACACCCCTAGAGTCAGCTTTAGGAGCCTTTTGTAACCCAATCAAGTCATGCCTCCAAAATGGAGTTTTTTCTTGGCTCACATCACACTTTAACCCTATTATGTTATGCTTTCATAGTCTTGGGTTGTAAACATTATGTACGATTTTACTCTATCTCTTATATTTTTGATGGACATGTATATGTATTATTGTGTTACGTGGTTAACTCCATGATTTTGCTCATGATTGGCACAACTCTATGTACTTCTCTTTATTATATGGTTCCGTTTATGGCCCGATTAGCATAAATATTCTGTATGATCATTTGAGGCCTTCGGTAATCTACGGATTACTAGCTGGTTATGACCCAAACTTTTAGGGGCGGGTTCGGGTCATGATAGAAATTAAAGACAAAAATGTACAAAATTTCAATCAAGGTGATCACTAGTTAAGATGAAAATTGGGAAATTCAATCTAAGGATACCATCAAATCAGAGAGAAATCCAGAAAAACAATTGTAGGAGATATTGAAACAAGAAAATTCATTCTATAATTGCAAATTAAAAAGAAAAAGAAAAAAGAAGAAGATGGAAATGAGAGCAATAACTCACCTTCAAATTATCAAAGATCAATTAATAGAGAGGAGAAGGAGATACATAAAGTTTAAAAAAAATTAAAAAAATTAAAAAAGAAGATGAAATTTTATTTTGTAGGAATATAATTTTTCTAAATAAATTTAAAAAATTCTAAATGTACATAAAATTTGATAAGAATAATGTGACAATGTTAATTAATGTGTATTTGATTTTGTTGTTGAGCCAAATAAAATAAAATAAGATTGAATGTATATTTAGCTTTGGTTGTGAATCTTTAAAAAAAAAGAAAAAAAAAAGGGTCAAGTTAGGTTGAGGAAAATCCATACCCATTAGGAGGTGGGGAGGGTAGTACCTATGGGGAATAGGGAATGGGGAATGAAAAAAAATAATTATAAGGGAATGGGTACGGGAATTAATATCCCCCCCATTAACTCCCAGTCTCATCCCTAGTGAAAACATATGGAGAAATTATTTTCCGATGTACCTAAAAAAAAATTATGGGGAAATTAGTGGGTACCCATCCCCAGTGGAGATTTAAGAACATCACTTACCCTACCCGACAGTCAAGAAAAAAAGGAAAAACCCATGTATTTGGATTAGGTCTCCATAGATACCCACAGGATAGGTTATCCATTGCCATCCTTAATTTCTACCAACTTCTTCAAATTCACATGTTGTATCTATCAAAATTTTGCCTATATAAGCAAATGTTTGCTAGATGTTTTGATATGGATAAGATTGCATGAAAAGTGATATATACTCTCTTAATTCTAATTATTTGCTATTTTCTTTAGCTCTCATTTTCTCTTCTATTGCTTTAAGTTTATAACAACTTTAAATTTCAGTTATTAGTTACTGTATTTGCCCAAAAATGCCAACTGCTACTCCATTCACAATAGTCACCGAGCTAATCAACTTGTCCGGTGTCGAGATGGAGATTCGAGAGAAACGGAGCCAATCGCCGGAGGGATGCTATGGCGAGATCATCACGCTGGCCCCCGACGAACGAAGAGAAATAAGTACGAGAATGTTTCAGCAAACATGTACCAATTCATTAAGATCTTCTCTTCTCAAAATATTCATGGGCAACCACGACACCAACCTTGTATTGAAGCCTTATAACTTCATTGATTACTCAAGGATCGAATTCAGGAGGGGGACTAATCAGAATGCAAAGCAAATCTTTATTAGAGGGGTTAGGGACACATCTTCTTTCTTGTATAGGTTCAAGCTGAGTTTGTTTCGCTTCCAATCTCTTTCTCTTTAAAAGATGGTTATTTGTTTTTTACTATGCTTTGCCCTCGTTTTGACCTCGTCTCAGGGGCTTGCGTTTTCTTGTGGGGGGGAACAACTTCGATGGTGAGCCAAAACCCATCAATTGAGTCCTGGAACCTGATCGATCACCATCAGGTACCCATTTTTTAAAACTTTTCTTTGTCTATATGTGTGAATTTAGTTCAATTGATGTTTAGTTTTATAAACTCTTGTTTAATGTCAAGAAAAAAAATAAAAATCACTCTCTTCCAATTTTTGTTTTCCTTGGGAATATTAGGTGAGAAAATATTTTTTACTTTTTGTTTGGAAGGGTAAGAATAACTCCAACCCTTCACTAAATTTTTGATCTAATTTGATTCAAAATTTAAGTAAAAAGTTTGATTTGAAATGAATTGCTTCAATCATTTCATCAAATTTTCATCAAAATCTTGTTAAATATTTTTTTGTATCACAAATTTCACATTTCATCAATTTTAATTAAAAAAAAATTATTTCCAATTCTTCTTTTTAAATTTTCATAATATTCAAATTTGACGAGTTTTCAATTTGATTAAAAAAAGAAAAAAAAAAGAAAAAAAAGGGCTCTCCCTTGATTTGATGAACATTTAATAAAAAATGAAGATGATTTTTGAACATTTTTTCATCAAATTTAAATTTCATGAAATAAAAAGTGAAAAATGCTTTGTGAACATATCCAACACACTAGACATATAATGTTTGTTAGCTAAAATGCCTAATATTTTTATTATTTTTTTCTTAATTCCAACACACTAAGCTTGTAATTAAGCATTTTGTCTTTAGCCAAATTCATTAGCTAAATTAGTTAGCCTTCAAAGCCTTGGGAAAATATCTTTGACTCTTATGATTTTTTTTCCTTCATCTTTATTGCTAATTATTGTTGATATAGCATTTCACAAAATAAATAATGTTTGAATAAAGAACTAAAATAAATAGTAGTGTTGGTGGATAAATTTGAATTAATAGATAGGCAAAATAAAATGTATATTTTAGTTTCTTTATTTAGTTTTTCATCAAAATATCATTTTTTTTTAATTTTTGTTGAATGATTTGATTCATTCTTGATTTAATGAAACAATTCTTTCTTTCTTAATTTAATTCAAATTTGATAAAATGATTGAAGCATATTTTTAGACATTTTTTCATAAAATTTTAAAAATAAAATGATGAAAAAATGGAGATGCTCTATAAAAGTAAACTAAAATAAAGATATTACTGGTGATTTCACTGCAAGAATTTTTAGAATTCACGACGTTTAAAAAACGCCACTATAAGCCTTAAAAACGCCGTTAAAGTCTAAAGTGACGTTTATAACTTTCGTCACAGATACGGCCGCCGACATGACATTTATTAAACGTCGCTAATGACTTTAGTTGGCGTTTTTTTTTAAAACGCCGTAAATTCTCATACTCTGTTATCTAAAAACCGTCACAGTTAAATGCTGACGTCATATGATGACACTTAGTGACGTTTTTTCAAAAATGCCATTTTTTCTCTTTTTTTTACCAAAAAAAAAAAATTGCACTACTATTTATAGAAAGAAAAAAATATAAATAAATTCCATTGTACTAAATCTGCAAAATAATGCTTCTCAAAAAAAAAAAAAAAAAATCTGCAAAATAAATATTCAATTGTCAAATTGCATTATTAGCTAAATAAGGTCAACTTTGAAAGGCAAGGATTCTATACAGAAGCACATAAATGAAAATAAACCAAAAATAAACCAAACAAATTTAATTCCTCGTCCAGGTGGCTACAATTTTACATTTGACAAACAATATAAAAAAATTATAACATTTCCTACCTATTTATATTCAAGCACAAACCATACCCCCAAAAAATGTTAATAAAACCATCAAAATATTGGATAACTCATTCATGGGCCAATGCTTATTTCAAGGATCAAGCTGGCCAATACTCCTACAAAAAAAACACTGGAATCAGTCATCAAAAAATAGAGAAACTAACCCAAAAATAAAATAAAATAAAAAGTTAACAAAATATAATCATTGCCAATAATAAAGTCAGCAAAAAGTTAGCACAACAATCACAATCCAAGAGGGGGGAAAAAAAAAAAAGCACACTCAGGAAAGGAATGCTTGGAAGCACAATAGAATGCTTTGAAGTTATCAATGCAACAATGCCCCACTATTTTTGTTCTCCCATTTCCTGGTTAGATGCATGTTCAATTTAGTCGATCCTAACAATAAATCTGGAAAATATGCTTGGCACAAGCTATGGTGCAAATGGTTCCCATTTATATTATTTTGGCACATTCAGATATTATAGCTACGAGCAATTTAGGGGCCAACCCACTAGGTTGGTGCCTAGCATCCTAAAGTCTACAAACATTCAGTAAATTTAAAATAAAAGTGGAGACAGCTGCAAGAAGATGATCAGAAGACCCATTAGAAGTTACCAAACTAACAATACTTTTTTCCTTTCAAATTCACAACCCTAAGATGGAATATGAGGGAGGAAGCAGAGAAGGTGCAGAAAACCTCCATTCATCGAAATAAGTGAATCAACCAGTTACACCAATGCGTAACCAGATACTTTGTTAAAAATTGAGTATTATATAATGTCATGAATGCAGAATACATTCCTATGATACAGTCATTGGCAAGAACTCAAAGACTCAAAAGTCAAATGAATAAGGCCTGTTTGGTATGTAAATAAATGGGATTGAGATGTCCATAAAGAAAATTTCAGGCATATTTCATCTAGTCGTGTATCTATCCTGTATAGTTAGGAGACAATAGCCATATAATACTAAGTTCAGAATCTCACCATGAAAGAGAGAAGGTTAGTAAGTATGCTGCATTTAAGACATACAAACTCTAGTCAGCATCAGACGCTAGATTAAATGGTTGCAAACAATGACATCTGTTTTTTCATCAATGACAATGTATTACCTTGATACAGACCACATCGGATTCCAACTTTCTGGATGAACTGAAAAATGATAGAAATGAGTTGAAAATAAAATCAGTTTATTAGAAAGAATAGATAATTCCTAGACCAATGATATTTAACGGCACTTACAATCACTCATAGACAGGCAGATTTTCTTTTAAGTCATAAATCGTCTGTTTGGAGTAGTCATACTACAATGGAAACAAATGTAATTTTCAGTTAAAGAAGCCTAGTGAAAATGTTAAAAATAAAAATAAACATGAAGCTGCTAAAAAAGAATAAAAAAGGAGACAAAATCCACAATACCTGATTCCTGGAGGTTTAAATGGATACTCTGGAGGAAATTTGATTTTCCCATAATAATATCCACCTTACCATAATAAGTGGGAAATATTCATGAATAAAATAAAATAAAAAATTCCATGTTCCAAGAACAATAGCAAACAAAACCAGCGATGAAATAAATGTCGTGTGCCACAAATGCATAACAATTCATATCAAACCTGCAAAAGGAGTTCCTTCACTTCCCTCTAGTACATAATCTGCAACATATAATTGTAGAATAAAATCATGTTATGTAATTAACAAACAAGAAGTGGATAAGAAAGCAATACTAACCTCAACTACAAATAGGTCATCATCAATATGCATAGGAAAGCACCAACGAACTAGTCACCAGGACCAATTTTAGAAACTGTTTGACATTTTCTATAAGGAAAATGTGATAAGAGTGACAAAGATAATGAGATTCAATAAAAAACAGAGAGAGGTCCAAATCTCATAGAGCAATGAAAAGAATGCGTGAAATTCGATTGGAGAGATAGAGTAAATGCCATTGCATAATTCAACAATAAATAATAAATAATTTTATGTTCTTTCCAATTCATATATATATAAACAGTATGCATAAATCAGTTTGGGTATAGATGCCAACAGAAATATCAATTTACAATGTTCATTGGTCAAGCTTGCAGAGTCGTGGCCAGAGATATCTCTGAATTGATTCCAACACTGGGTACCTATGTAGGAACAACAACATTAGCTTTGCTATTGTGAATGACCAATTGTACTGATGTAAATCAATTGGCCCTTAATACTCATAGTTCTAGAAGATGCAACTGCAGTGACTCAGGCAGCGGCTGAAGGGGTACCCATCCTAGTCTGACAGCTATACGTCCAACGTTTGTGTCAACCTTATTGAAGATTTACAAGTAAAATGTTTAAGATTCATCCATATTATTTTGATATGTCGTGTACTTTTAACTTATGACTTACTAGGAAAGCAAGATGGTGAAGAGTCAAAAGCCGCACACACTCCACGCTTTTCAAGCCCAACCCTCTTACACTCAACAAATATTCACTACAAGCAAAAGATTTCCGTAAGTACTTGTTTCATTGTTCTTTTTATCATACGAAAATTGTTCCGTAACATATAGAAATGATCTAAAAATTTTCTGTGGGCTTACTTTACTTTGTTAGGTGGAACATCCCTCAACCATTCAAGATCTATGCTTCCGTGTTCTCTAACCAGCCGGTTCAGGAAATCCTGCATTTTCTCAACTATCATCAGTTAAATGGCTTTTCTATACATTGAGTGTCATAACATAGGCAAACCATCTGCAGTTTAAATAATGGAATATTAAAATAGCAACATTAAATACACAACCTGTTTAGAGAGAAACATAAGAATGGGGGAAGGTTTTTTTTTCTTTTTTTTTTTTTTGAATTGATTAAAACTAAGCATATTTGGAAAAGCTGAGAACAAAAAATTGCTAGTACCTTTCCGCAGTACCAAGGAAGCTTTTGTTCTTAGCCATGGTGATGCAAGTAACGGTGTCCAACCACATAACAAAAATCTGTGATAAATGTGCGACAGGATTGAATCAAATGGAATTGAAGTATTTAGAGCATTTGAAATTCGTTCTTTTTATCATATGGAATTCTAGGAACACTTTGAGAATGGAATGTGTTTGACTTACCATGTAGGGAACACCATAGACTCTAAGCATTTGGACAGACCCAAACACCGTGGATAGGTAGAAAAGCAGGGAAACCATTAAAGTCCAGCATGCAATTGAAGTGATCACATGTTTCCAATTCACTGTAGGGATTGAAATGAGAAACAAAATAAAAATTAAGATGCAATGCTTCTATGTGTTGCATTAGTAAGCAACAAAGGCTTAATAACAAATAACAATTTGCATTAAATAAACACCCACTTGTACCAGATGCCAAAATTACTAACTGATGCATGACTACCCACATTTTACAAACCATATTTCAAACATTAATTGAAAGCATGACCACTACAACACAAATTCTGGATCAAAAGATTGTAAAATCATTTATATATAATGGGAGAACCCCATTTTGGTGTTTTCGACTTTCTGAAGCTGTGTTAACACTTTTGTTTCCTAAAGAATCAATGATGTATATATTAAGACACTAGTTCATGCAATTCAAATTCAAATATTCACAATTTGATTAGGAGGGTAGAGAGACGTGATCTTCTTTTAGTGATGCGTAGAGAGATAATATTTGAAAAATAGTTTTTGAAAATCAGTTAATTAAGGGTTTATGACAGTGGTAGTAATATTTATGCATAACTAAAATTCAAATTTATGTTCTTGTATGTCTTTGTTTTAAGCCAATCATAATATACAAAAACAAAAACCAAAAACCAAAGGAGACTCGGAGAGCTAGCTAGAAACAGTTGGCCAAAACAGTAACAAAATTACTTAGTCACGCAAAAAAACTTCGAATAAATTGTAAGTTAGAAGAAAAAGCAAATTTTCAGCCAAAATAGCGAGATCTAGCTTGTACGAGAGTGTTTAGTTCCAAATCTACCACCAAATCAAGGCAAATCTCCAACTTTTTAGATCCAAGGCCACAAGCACTGCAACCAAAAAATTCACTAAAAGCAGCAACAAAACCCTAACATCTTCTTACTAATAAGTCCATATCAATGAAGAACATAAAACGAATCACTCATACATGACAAGAGAAGAGTTAGAACATAGAAGATCTGATAAAACAGAGCGAAGAAAAAGAAGAAGCACAAAAAAAAAAAAGCCTTACTCTCACCATGCAGAGAGTATGAAAACAGAGGCAAAAAGGACTCTCCCGAGGATCTTGATTCTTCTTCACTCCTCGGTCTCGTAACCCCGCCGATTTGTGCAACTCAACCGAACCATCTTCCTCTGCAAACTCATCAAAATCAGAATTAGAATTAAGAAAAACAAAAAATCGTAAAGACATTTCAACCAAATCAATGCAAGAATTGATGGATTTAGAGTTAGATCTGACAAGTAATCAAAATCAACCTAGGTGAATCTCTCAAGGAGCATGAGGAGACAGAGAAAACCCTAGATCTAGGTAGGAGAGAGAAAACGATAGAGACAGAAATGGGACGGAAAGAGAAATGGAGGATAACGCTGTGGGCACATGTGTTCATAAGAGGATAACGCGTGTATTTTAATCTTACTTTACCTCTTCCATAGCGTTTTTCAGAAAAACGTTGTCTAAAAAAGGTGGTTATAGCCAATTTTTGTTGTAGTGTTTGTTTTGTTTTTTTTGTTTTATTCTTTTACCTATTTTACCATTGGATGGTATTAAGGACAGCGACAAGGATTTAATAAAGAAAGTCAACGTTCATATCTTTTGTTAGGTAGGGTCGGTTGATTCGATTTTGGAAAAAAAATTAGTATTAATTGGCTATATATGTAACGCCCTAAAAAAAAGACATCATCCATTCATAAAATTCATAAAACATAATAGAAATGTTACATATTATATTCATCAGAGTATTCTTTACGAAAGATATTAAACAAATAAATGTCCTACGGGCTTACAGCTTTCCAAGTTATCACTTGGTTACAACAAAAGAAGAGTTCTAACTCTATAAATAAAAGCCCTCGGCTTGGATTTACATTTAGCACAAAAAAAAAAAAAAAAAAAGACACATGACAAAACAGAGTCTACAACTCCTAGACCTCCCAAGCTAAGACCATGGAGGCGGCATATCACCTGTACCTGAAAAATGGTGTCCCAAGTAGGGCAAGCCAAAGCCCAGTAGAGATATTCTAAATATTATATGAGAATTAACTAGAACATTAGCATCCGATAAATGTTTACCACTTATAAACCAATTTACGCCATTTCCATAACCAATCAACATTTACATCATAATAGATTCACTTCTCTTTAAGTATCCAAATCAATTCATTGACATAGCTCAATATTATCCAAACAGTTCAAAATGAGACTACAACTCATATTATTAACACTTCACATATAAAAATCAATCATACACTTTCATTATCTTGACATTTTACGGAACTACGTCCGAGGGAACCGGCACCCATATAGATGTACGATTTCGGGACTTTCACCCTGGACACTCCGGCCAACTTAATTATCAATGGAGTCCATCCCGTTTCTCCTCCCACACACTGGAGTATATCCCCTATCTCCTCCCAAAGAAGATACATATACAATATATTTAAACGCGTTGTCATATACAATGACCAATTCAAACACATATACAATGTTTACATCCAACCGTCATATTCAATGACATATTCCAATTGATTAGTTTCAATTTACCTAATCATCATGCGGTTTCTACAACAATCATGACTATCCTTCACCGATAGCCCAAAACATACATATATCTAAATAGAAAAATAAATTTCTCAACAGATAATTTATCACATTTTCCAAGGGTGAGTGATTTATCAATCCAACTACACCATTCAATCACAATTTCCTCCAATTTCATGATTTTCAAGCCAATTTCATATTTACACAAATTATTTCCTTAATTCAATTAGGGCATTTTTTCCCCCTTTTCTCAAATAGTGCACCCAAGGCCAAATTTCACCCATTATACACAAATAACCCCTTTGCAAGGTCTTACATACCCATATGGAGCCCAAATAAGAAAACCCCTCTTTCACAATTTCAAACCCAAACCCTAACTTTACCCAAACCAACCATTTATACAAAATGACCAATATTTATGTCAAAGCTCATAGAAATGAGTAGAATATCCCTACCTCAAGAAGAGAAGAATAGCCAAGCAAGAGATAAACTCCAAAGACGAAGAAATCAACTTCCACTCGGATGAAATAGAGATCTTGAAGAGCTCAAACTTTTTATCAAAGGAATAAGGGTAAGAAGATCACTAGATCTAGGTCTAAATGTAGAGAGAGAGGGTATTTTAGAGAGAGAGGCTCTCAACTTAGGGTTTTGGAAAGTTTTTGAGGGAAAAATGACAGAAAGAGTGATTTAAAATGTCACTTTCGCGATCTGATATACGTACAGTCCGCTCGAGCGAAGAGTTCAACGCTCGAGTGTCAGACACAAAAAGTAGACCCGCTCGAGCACAGTAAAGGCTGCTCGAGCGCCAAGACACAACAGTAAGGCACTACCCGCTCGAGCGCAATGAAGGCCTGCTCGAGCATAGAATACACTCATCCAGTATTTACAACCGCTCGAGCGCCATGGGGACCGCTCAAGCTCAGACCCGCTCGAGCGTAAGGAACTCCGCTCAAGCGTGAAAAACACTTTTGCAGTATTTTTGCAAATGCACAAAGTACTGAAGGATTACAAACCCCGCTCGAGCACAAGAAGACCTGCTCGAACGGAAGACCAAAATTCTGGACAACAAGGTTCTAGACCAATTAGCGACCAATCTATTCTAAACACGCCCAAGACATTCCAAAACTCAAATTCAAACAGTAAAGGGTGGCAATAAGGTATAGACAACAACATACCACCATGGAACCCGAGTTCGGAATACGATAAATGACGGCAAGAAAAACCGGGGTCGCTATAATATATGATTTTATAAAATTTTAAACTAAATTAGTTATAAAAATTATAAAATGAAATCAGACCCAACCATTTAGAGTTGGTTCAATTATGATAGTTTTTTTTTTCTTAAACCTACCATTAAGAAGCCATTCAGACTCGATTCAGTCATGACATTTTTGCTGAAAAATTAGACCTACAATTAAGAAACCATAGTTCAATATTATTTAACCATTAACAACTAGCAAAAGATTTATTGTTCAGTTCAACAATTAACAACTAGCTAAAAATAATATTGTTCAACAATTAATTACTAAATTGTCATGCCAATAAAAATTACAAAACTAAAATTGCAACAAGGCTAAATCAGATTTGCATCAAAACTACAAGATAAAATGGGTAAATTACACTGACCTCTCCTAAAGTTTAAAGAAAATATATCAAGTTTCACAATATTAACATAATTACAGTAAACTCCCTTAAAGTCTTAATTTATATAAAATATTTAGATATATTTTCATCAATAATTCGTTAGTTAAATGGATAAAAAAGTGATGTTGCAATCTCTTTTATACTAAATTGTGTATTTTTTTTTTCATATTTATCTCGTATCTTCATAGTATCTGCATTAATTTTTGTCTATATATTCTTACTAAAAAGAAAATTGGTATAATTTATATTAAAACTGTGAGACAAGTAGTATTTTTTTAAAATCTTGGGGAAGATTAGTATAATTTACTCAAATAAAATTTTAGTAAATAAGCCCATTGCAACATTATCAGCCCATTTCAACAAACTTTAATTAGGGCTAGTTTGAGAATTAATTATTTTAGCAACTTCTTGACTTTTTACAAAAAATAAAAAATTAAAAAAATAGAGCCAGTGATGTGACAATTTTTTATTTTTTTGATCAAAACAACTTATTGATAATTGAGACCTTAGTTAATAGGTCCATTGTAGTACTTCGGAGTTCATGACTACAAATTTAAAAATCCGAATGCGATTAATTATGTTTAAGAGTTTTGTTAACAAGTGTTTTTAAGACACAAGTAAATGATAAAAAAATTGAAGAATACGAGACATTTTTCACTAAATTCAATGCATTTTTACTGACATCAATAGAATTTTTTAATATTTTTACATATATTCAAAACACTTTATACACACTTACTAACATTAAACAATGTATAAAGGGCTTTCGTTAACATTTGGCAATTATTTGGTATATGCTGATTTAATAGCTTAAAGTTATAAGGGAGTTAATTATAGTGAAAGCGATTGCAGATTAAATAAAATAATAATAATAATGTTACTGATTGAGAAGTGTAATTTTATTTTTATTTTTGATTTAATGTCATTGCAGATGGCTGGGACAGATGAAGCCATGGAAATGTTTCAGATGTGATTCTAAGTGCAGCTGAAGTCATGTTATTATATTTTTGTAAATCTACATTATAGTTTTTGGTTAAATTACATTTTTTTTTTATCTTTATAATTTGACTTAAATTTTATTTTATTATTTTAATTTAAATAATATTAAATCTAAACTCTAAGTTCGGTTTTAATTTGATCATTTTATAGCGATTCAGGTTTTACCCCGACCTTTATTGTGTTCCACACTCGGGTTCCGTGGTTGTTTATTGTTGTCTATGTCTCATTTTCATCCTTTAATTTTTTTTGTATTTGAGCTTTGGGATGTGTTAGGCGAGTTTGGAACAGGTTGGTTGTGAGTTAGTACAAGTGGTTGCTGCCCAGATTTTGGCTTCTTCGCTAGAGCGAGGCTTTTGTCGCTCGAGCGAGCCTTGGTTGTTGTCTCTTCACTCGAGCGAGCACTCTTACGCTCGAGCGTGCGCCTGCATTCTTGTAAAACCTGAACGTTGGTATTCTTCGCTCGAGCGACGCTTCTTGCACTCGAGCGAGCGAGCCCTATGTTTTGTGTTCCTTCGCTCGAGCGAGAACTCTTGTGCTCGAGTGTGCGTCTGCGTGGTAGCAGACCTGAAGCCTTGTATTGTGTGCTCGAGTGACGCTTCTTGCGCTCGAGCGAGGTTTTTGTTGTGTCTAGTTGCTCGAGCGACCACTCCTTCGCTCGAGCGAGCTTTGCATATATCAGGTAGCAGCAGCGAGATTTTTTTAGCACTTTTTCATTCCCCTCTTCCTCCAAAACCCTAAATCAACAGTCTCTCTCTCTCTAAACTCTCTCTCTCTCTCTCTCTACAAATACACCTTGTTCTAGAGGTTCTCTACCCTAGTCCCTTTGTAAAAAGGTTAGCTTGGCGTGGGCTACCTATTGATCCGAAAAAGTGTGGATTTGGAGCATCTTAAGTTTCTTTCTTCTTCTTCTTTGGGCTCCTAACTTCAAGGTAGGGATAATCTACTCATTTCTATGAGCTTTAACATAAATGCTAGTCGTTTTGAATAATGGTGAGATTTGGAAACTTGGAAAGTTAGGGTTTGAGATTTGTAGTGATTGAAAGAGGGGTTTCTATTTTTGGGCTCCATTGTGTTTGCAAGGTCTTGAAATGGGGTTAATTGTGTATAATTGATGAAATTGAACCTTGGAGTTGAAATGTTTGAGAAATGGGGAAATGCTCTACTTTTGATTAAAAGATTATTTTGTTTAAGTAATGAAATTAATTGTGGAATTATGAAATTGGAGGGGATTGTGATTAAGTGGTGTAGTTGGGTTGATAAATCACTCACCTAAGGAAAATGTGATAAATTATCTGTTTGATGAATTTATTATCTGTTTAGAAATATCTGTTTGGGCTATTAGTGGAGGATAGCCATGATTGTTGTAGAAATTGCATGATGATTAGGTGAATTAAAACTAATCACTTGGATAATGTTATTGAATATGACGGTTGGATATAAATATTGAATATGTGATTGAATTGGTCATTGCATATGTATCTTTGCATGGGAAGAGATAGAGGATGTACTCCATTGTGTGAGAGGAGACAGGGGATGGACTCCATTGATAACTAAGTTGGCCGGAGTGTCCAGGGTGAAAGTCCTGAAACCTTATTTATTTATGGGTGCCGGCTCTCTCAGACGTAGTTTCGTAAAATGGCAAGAGATGGAAGTACATAAACGATGTTGTTATTGAAGTGTTGTTAAGTGAGTTGTAGTCTCATTTTATGTTATTTATAGAACGATGAATTGAATATGGGCAAATAAATGTGAATGGAATGAAACATGGGTGTAAATGTTGATTAGTTATGGAAGAAATGTAAATTGGTGTAGCAATCCAGAATTTTGCCCTCCACTCGAGCGGGGGATTTGACGCTCAAGAGGACTTGTGAGGCTTCCAGTAGTTTTACAGTCTGTCTAAGATTTTGAGAGTTGTGAATTCCTGCTCGAGCGTAGGAGTGGTCGCTCGGGCGGCCGATCTTGTTGGTCTGCGCGCTCGAGCGCAAGATTGGGCGCTCAAGCAGTCTGCCTAGTTGAGTTGGAATTTCTAAGACTAGTGGGATTGTTTTTGACCTTTTATTACTGTGTTTGGAGCCTCCCTATTTTATTTTGGGACATTGATTGAAGTGGTAACATGATGGCAAAGTAAGATTGGATCAAAAATTTTAATTCGGATAATCTTCCTGCGTACAACCGTCACTCTTTTGCCCTTTTCTTTTTTCACACTTTGAATTTGGGTGTGACGCTAGAAGTCTTGGAAAGCTTGTCTCCGGGGCTTCGATTTGGACATAATAACGACCTAAAACGGAGTCCGGATGGGAGAGTTATACCCGTTTGAAGTTTTAGTACCTGTGTTGGAAGCAGGTACGTTCGAGCGGGAAAAGAGACGCTCGAGCGGACTGCGCGAATTCAGCAACTTAAAAAGTGAATTTTTAGGTCATTCTCTCCACTTTTCTTTTCTCTCTTCCTTCCTCTCACCCTAGGTCCGAAAACCCTTGATCTCTTGACCTAAATACCTTTCATTTATCAAAGATTTGGCCAAGATCTCTTATCAAAAAGTGAAGAATGCTTGAAGATCTCACCTTTCAACCAATTGAAGCTTGGATTTGTAAAGGAATCTCATCAAAGCTTTTCTCTTTTGCTTGAATCTTGAGGTAGGGGTCCTAGTTCTTCTTCAATACTTGCATTTATAGATAGATTTGTGGTATTTTGATTATATAAATACAAAATCTCCATTTTTGAGCATATAGTGTTATATCATGGAATTTGGGGGTTTAAGGTTTGAAGTGTTGGGGTGCAATTGTTTGGTTAATATTGTGGATTATGAACCTTAGGTGTATAATCAAGGGGAAAATTGTAATTAAAAGTAGTGGTGTGAGAAGTTTCAATTGTTCTTGAAATTCTTGATTTTTCTTAAAAACCCTAATTTGATTCATGGTGATAATTAATGATTTTGCCTAAATTGAAAGTAGAATCATGAAATTGAGGTATTTAATTACATATGTACCAGCTTAATTGAATCTTGGAAGTGTTTGAACATTATGTTAAAAATTAGCGAATGATCCTCTGTTATGGATATTGTAACACATGCTGTAATATGAAATTAAATTTGGGAAATAGATTTATTAATGATATGGATGGCATGAGACTTGGGATGAAATGATGAAATGAGGATTTAAGAGTTTACCTTGAGTTATGTTGAATTACATTTAATGGCGTTAAATTGAATCATGTTGAATAGTGTTGATTATGTTGAATTGTGTTGACTATGTTGAATTGTGTTGAATTAAGTTGAGTTGTGTTAGGTTGTATTGAGTTTGGGTTGATATATGGGGAGTTTGCCCCAATTAGATTAAATTTTCATTTTGTATAAATAATTGAAATTGTCATTGTAAATGTGAAATCGGAGGATTATTAACGATGATGGTGGAGCTTGATATGCATTATCACTCCCATATGAGATTTTGGAAAAGCGTATCATTAAAGGAATTTATTTATCGGTTTAGATATATTTGTTTTAGGCTATCGGTGGAGGATAGCTATGATTGTTGTAGAAATTGCATGTTGACTGGGCAAACCAGACTATTTATAAATCATACATATCATGAAGCATGCAATGGATTTTGAGGATTTAAACTGTATGTTTTGGAAGGAGATTTTGGAAATTCTTGTGTTATGTTTTAAGTGCACTTGTTTCATTTTGAAAATCATGTTTTGAATCACATGTATTGTGCTAGTTGAAAAGAGTAAATATTATGATAAGTTTGAGAAATGGTTGTCATTGAATATGACTGTGTGTTTTAATACATTGTATATGTATGATTGTTTGGAAGGAGAAAGGGGATGTACTCCATGTGTGATTATGTGATTAAATACATTGTATATGTATGTTTGTTTGGGAGAAGAAAGGGGATGGACTCCACTGTTTGGAAGGAGAAAGGGGATGGACTCCATTATAACTAAGTTGGCCAGAGTGTCCTAGGTGAAAGTCTTGAAATTTATACATGGGTGTCGATCCCACAGATGAAATTTCCGTAAAATGGAAGTTTGAAGTGTTTATGTGTATTTTGTACGATTGGGAAAACCACTGAGTTGTAGTCTCAGTTTGGTTGTTGTGAAATAATGAAATTCACTCATAAATTGAGAAAGATGAATGAATTGAAAATGAACTGAAGGAAAATGGATTAAAGATTGAAATTGGTATCATGTGGGTAATTGGATTAGGGGCTAGTGATGATGACCTCAATGGATTGCTTGTGACAAAAGGGAAGATTATGAGTTTTGTTTTGTAAGTAATTGGGAAATTGAATTAAAAAGGGGTTTGTGATTCTTGTGTTATGTTGAACTCTAATCCTTTGGATTTTGATGTTATGGAGTATGGTAATTGGAAATGGAAATGAAATGGGTAATATTAGAATGGAAATGAAATGTGGAATATTAAAATAGAAACGAAATGAGGAATAATTTGGAATTGGATTGATAAATTTAAGATGATGTTCTTTCTTAAGTGTACTTATTTTCAACGAGAATTTATGGCTTCCTAATGATGAGAGACTACATTTATGGCAGGGAGTTTTCTTAAAGGTTCAAGTGAAATTTTAAGAAATGATACTTTTTGTATAATATTTTGAACTTACAAAATGTCATCTTACTATATGGTATCACTCTGCATGCATGATCAGTTCTATCTATGTATTAGCTATTGTTGTAGACCTATGAAATTCCTACTGGGCATTAGTGCACAACCCTGATTGTTTTATTCTTTTTCAGGATGAGAATTTCAGATTCATTAGTTGAAGAGTATGGATTTTATGTATCTTATGTGTATAATTTTAGCATAGATGCTAAAGGAATGAAAAATGTATCATGTGATTTGTAATTATTTATTTGTAACTTCGCGGCAGAAGCTTGGCATGTATTATTGCATTGTTGTTTCCAATGAGAGAGAGAACATGTATTATTGTATTTCTATTACTCAAGGGTAATAGATATGTATATATATATAAAAAGGACCAAAATTACAGGCTTTGGTAATGTTTCCAATTAATTAAAATATTGGGGCGTGACAGTTGGTATCTAAGTGCTAAACATTTATCGAATGCTAACGTTTTAGTTAATTCTCATATATTGTTTAGCATGTCTCTACTGGGCTTTGGCTCACCCTACTTGGGGCAACCTTTTCAGGTACAGGTGACATGCCGCCTCCAAGGTCATAGCTTGGGAGGTCTCAGGGCTGAAGTCTCCGTTTTGGTTGTTTTATTTTATGTTATATGTTTTTATTTCTAAGCCAAGGGCTTTAAATTGTAAAGGGCTTTTGACCCTCTTTTGTTGTAACCAAGTGTCCACTTGGAAAGGTGTAAGCCCGTAGGGTGTCAATTTTTGTTGATCAACATGTAACATCTTTTGTAAAGGATACTCTAATAAATGGAATATGATACATTTCCTATGTCTTATGGATTCTATGAATAAATGATTTATGTCTTGTTTATGAGGGCGTGACAATTCTGTTCAAATGAAACATGTATCATTCAAATGATTTATACATATACAATAATAATAATAATAATAATAATAATAATAATAATAATAATAACAATAATAATAATAATAATAATAATAATAATAATAATAATAATAATAATAATTTGAACAGAATGATGAAAATTAAATTAAATTTAAAGCTTAGAAATATTATTCAAATTAAAATTCAAGAATAAAAGTAAAATTTTAGACAAATTATAGAGACGAAAGGTGTGATTTACCAAATGTGTTTTTTTTTTGACAATACTAGTGTTTAGTGGTGGTGATGTGCAATGCCCCGAAAATTTGGGCAGGATATATCTATTTATGCAACAAAACCCACCTGATAGACAAACACATATATATTGCTAAGTAATTCATACACCCATTTCCATTAAATCCCAAATGCCAATTACATGTTGTTCACATCTCAATGCCCCAGTTCTAATCCCAAACATGCATTTTACAACAAGTATGAAATGGAAGCCAAACAGGTAATAAGTGCCCTACAGGCTTATAAATTTATCCAAGAACATTCTTGGTTACACAAATTGAGTCTCGCTCATTACATCTTAAGTCCTTGGCTTTACAAATAACAAACATACACACATAAGGCATATTTAAGAAGCTCTTGCTTCCCAAAACTCCATCCATGCTATTTCCTTGGAGGAAGCATCTCACCTGTACCTGAAAACGGTATTCCCATATAGGGTGAGCCAACAGCCCAGTGGAAATAATCTAACACAATTTATGAGGCTTAGCAAAAATATAAATACCACGTACATAAACAATACCGATCCTGAAACATCCACAAGACCTGCATATTGTAGACACCCCATTTTTGACCGTCCTCAAGACTTGGACGTCACCGCTGGAACACTCGGTGATCATCCGTGCTTGTGTTCGTCTCGAGTTTTCGGAGGTCTCGGCTGCGCGCCTCGCCTTAGGATCTCTCGACTCGACTTTTCGGTGTCTGGTTTTGCACCAAACACTTGTGTTTTTGCCTTGAAAGGCAGGAAATAGCTTGTTGGCCATTCCCACACCCCACCGGCTGTCCCCTCACACCACCGGCCGTTTATTGGTGCCACCGGCAGTGGTTTCTTGAAATCAATGGCCGGTCGGCACTATATTTTGCCGACCGGCACTTTGCTCTGGCCGGTGACTTTTTTTGCTGGCCGGTGTGACTCTTTTGCACCCTTCTGACTTGGTGCATGCCAGCTGTGCCAGCTGGAATGCACCAACACTCCTCCCCGTGCATGAAGTGGCTGTTTTGCCCCTTTTGCCCCCTTTTGGTCAAAGCTTCTTGAGGAAGCTTGACCCTTTGGTCAAAGCTTCCTCAAGAAGCTTGGCCAGCTGTCTTAGCTTCCTCAAGAAGCCTTGACCTCCTTGCCCCCTTTGCCCCTTTCATTTAGCTTCCTTGAGAAGCTTAAATCATTGCCCTTTGCCTATTTAAGCACCTCTCTTCTTCCATTGTTGAGGTTGGAGTCTTTTGAACATAAAAACCAAAGCTTATACACATATACATCTTATATACACACTCTCTCTCTATATTTCCCTCTCTCTCCTCCCTTGTGTGTGTTTTCTTGGCCTAAAAGTGCATTTTGACCTTACTTTTGCACTAATACACACACCATTACACCTTGCTCCGAGATTGAGAGGCATTGAGGGTTGTTTTTTGAGATTTTGGACTGATTTTGCTCAGAAGAGTGTGACTGGACCAACTGTTCTTGAGGTGTTCTTCAAAGGTATGACTTTCACTTTAGTTTCCCCAATCTTGCATTGGCTTTTGACCTGTCTGGCATATTGATTCAAGCTTTGAGTATAACATAGAAAAGTCTTACATTTTCCTGCTTAAGACATCTCATTGAGGTCATTTTGGCATTGGGGGTCGAACTCCCCCTCTTAGGCCTCTTTTGGCCTCTTTTGGTGACTTTTCTTTAAGCCTTGTTGACTTTGTTGTATTGCTCTTTTCACCACCGAAATCCAGTGGATTTTCAGTGGTGAAGAAGATGGTTTGAGGTCTTGCATAGGGGAGGGACACCCCTCTCCCCCTTGTCTCTCTTTTATCATTGTTTTTGGCTTAAAGGGCAACATGCATGCTTGACTGATTTTGGCCCTATTTCAGAGGTTTTTTGGTGTCTTTTGATCATAATATATCTCTATCTTTGGTCAGGTTTGTGGTCTTTTGCATGCATAATACCCTTGTTTTGCATCCCTCCCTTTTGCATAGAAATACATCTTCTATTTAGGCTTCCATGCTTGCATGATTTAGCTTAGCTTGTTAAAGCTTTCGGTCAAGATTTGTCATGGTCTGTTGGCCACTGTTTTGGTCATGTTTGACATGCTTGATGTAGTTGCTTTGCATTTTGGCTTGTAGGCCGTGAGTATTTTGGCTTCTAGCATGCTTAACTTAGACTATCCTCATGATTTGTCATTATTTAAGATCATATTTCAGTCCATGTAAGGTGGTCTTATATTGTCATTTGTGTCCCTTCCCATGCTTTAAGGTGTTGTAGTTTTGTGCCTTGAAATGGGCATTGTGCATGCTTGTATGTTTAAGACATTTTGGGGCTGCATATCAGCTGGTTTTTGGGTGTATTTTGCTGCATTGAACATCTATTTTTGGTCGCTTAGTCCATGCCATGAGTGGTCATGATGGTTGTAGTAGAATGCCCCTTGTTTGTGCCTTAGCTTTGGGCCCCTTTGGCTTGCATGTTGGCGTGAGTGCTTGTTCACCATTTTTGGACACTTTTTGGTCACTGTTTTGGGATGGACTGAGGTCTGCCCTTCATGGTTTAGCACCACCATTGCATGATCATGTTGCATTGTTTTGGTCCTCATGCTTACATTATATCACACTTGCATGTTGGCATGGCATTTATTTAGTTGCATCTCATATACATTGTACCATACTTGGCACATTTAGAAAGCACTAACTTAGTTTGCATGTTTAGGTTGCATTACATTTGGCATGTTTTGCATTTTAACCTCATGTTGTGCATTTGAGCCAAGTTTGTATATATGCATTGCATTGCTTGGTTTGGGGTGTCAAACCGGGCATGGGGATTGAGGAGTGTTGTACTTCAAGTGACAAAACACGCCTCAACCCTCGGTTGCCAATCCCCTTGACTCCAACATGATAGGGTGTTGGTATTCATGTGTTTTGTTTGCATGCATTTTACATTGAATTGCAACCTCGGCCTCTTAGGCCATCATGCATCAAAAATGCACAATTGATGGCCCGAGGGTCGAGGGTCACGCTCCCTTGAGTCTCTTGCGTGATTGGGAGTGTGACCAAGCTCACATTTGCTCAAAATTCCATGCCATGTACTGCTTTGCCCTCTGCTGCTGTCAACTGCATGTCCCAGCAGGAATTTGTGGCCGATCGGCAGTGTTTAGTGCCGACCGGCAAAGAATATGTGGCCGATAGACTTGAAAGCAGCCGATGGAAATTTCCTATGGCCGGTGGTTATTTCCCTTAGCCGATGGTGTTCTACAGTGTGCAGAGAACATATTCCAAGACTTTGGCAATTTTCAGAGGAGCAGGGCAGCATTAACAGAGGCAACAGTGGCATGGTACGGGTTTCCGGGCAAGATGGATCGTGCATGTATCATTCACGTATCCCGAGGTAGGGCTGCGACCATCTCTATTCTGCATTTAATCTGTTAAATTAGAGGGTCTGTAATAATTAATTAGTTAGGATAGGTAATTCATTATTCGGATTGTATTATTCTTTTGGCCCCTCCGAGCGAGGGTGAATTTGTAATAAGTGTGGGTGCGTGTGTGCATGTCTTCCAACCCCCACTTCTTTCTCCCTTTTACTTACCTGCTTTGATGGTTAGTAATAGGTCATGTTTAATTTAGCATACCTTATGTTATGCATGCGTGCATCATTCATCAGTATTACATGCATCGGGCTCGGCACATCATGCTAACTGCATTAGTATTTCAAATCTAACTTGAATACATGCTACTTGTACTTTTTCACATGTCATTCATAGACTAGCCGAGCCTACTCTAGTGACATTCCGTATACGTTGCATTAGACATTTAAACATGGACTTGGATCATGCATTGATTGCTAACGAGTTCTTTGTTTTGGCACGGAGTACGATGTAAGTATTTATGTTTTAGCATCCTTGCATGGGTGTGAGTGTTGCCATGATAGCATGATTACCATGAGGCTAGCTGCTTATGTGATATAACTGCTTGAATGTCTGTGGGTGAAGGTTGGATTGTCTGAGTTGGAATAGCTCATTGAAATCCGTGTTTTAGCCTACTTGCGAGTAGCAAATTCCAAAACATTTTTCCAAAACAAACGGATATGCAATGCTTATTCCCAAATTAGGCAATCTGGTCTATACTTTTGTGCTGTGCGCATAACATAGTAATTCTAGGCTAATAATCAGGATAAGAACACATAACGTTTTCAAAAATGGATATCACGGTTAGTAGAGGCCTGTAGACACCCCATTTTTGATCGTCCTCAAGACTTGGACGTCACCGTTTGAACACTCGGTGATTATCCATGTTTGTGTTTGTTTGGAGTTCCCGGAGGTCTCGGCTCGCGCGCCTTGTCTCAAGATCTCCGAACTCGACCGTTTAGTGTCTGGTTTTGCACCAAACACTTGTGTCTTGCCTTTGAGAGGCAGGGTAGAGCTTGTAGACCATCCCCACCCACCACCGGCAGTGGCTAGAGGCCACCGGCTGGTGTTTGCTGCCACCGGCAATATACATTTGTTGCCGGTCAGCACTTTTTAGTGCCGGCCGGCACTCTTTTTGGCCAAGATGGCATTTTTGACCGGCCGATTGCTGTTCATCTGCTTTTGCAGATATTTTTAGACAGCTGTCTTACTTTTGCATCCTTCCATACACGTGTATGGAGGGATCTCCCTCTTGTAAAGCTTGTCTTGTAAGCTTTACAAGACATATAGAGAGAGGCTCTCTCTTGTAGCAAAAAGAGAGACTTAGGTTAGAGAGCTAGGATATTTTGAGAGCAAAAACAGCCATTGTTGAGCTCTGGTCTTAGGGTTTGAGTTAGATACATTTTCTATCTCTCTTTCCCTCTCATTTGTACACTAGGTGTTTTGTGTCTTACTATTGCACACAAACACCTAGTGTTTCACCTTCCTCTTGGAGCTGAGGTTCTAAGGGACTGATTTTGAGGTTTTGGTAGTAGATTCAAGCCAAAGGAGGCCATTGGAGCATCACTTGTGAAGGGGTCATCAAGGGTGAGAATCTAGTCCCATTTTCCCCCATTTTTGCATTGATTTTCTACCTGTCTTAGAGCTGTTTTTGTGCTTATTGTATAACATAAAAAAGTTCTGTTTTTAGGCCCTCTTTATTGTTTACTAAGAGTGTTTTGTTGTTTGAGGGTTGTTGACCCCTCTTAGGCCTTGAAAGGCCTCATTTTGAGCCATTTTGTGCTAGCTCCGGGATTTTGGTGTTGGGGTCTCTTCACCACTGAAATCTTGAAGGATTTCAGTGGTGAAGATGATGCCTTGAAGTCCCAAGAAGGAGAGGGCCACCCCCTCTCCTTGTTGTCCTTGAAAAGGGCATATTTTGGCCTCTTGAGAGAGCCTTATGCTTGAGTGTGTGTTGAGCATGTGTAGGCTGTTTTTCATGCTTATATATCCATAATATAACATTATTTTAAATTGGTTTTGGTGCTCCATGCATGCTTAGCATAGTTGCCATGTAATGCCTTGTTTATGTCTTAACATGTTTTAGGTTGTTAGCCTTTGTTGGAGCATGTTTTAGGCTTAGATTTGTGAAGTTCATGTGCTTATTTTGACATGTTTTAGATCTGTCCATAAGTATTTGGGTTGATTTTAGCATGCATTATATAGCTCCTTTGTATTTGGGCTTGTTAGCCTTGAGTATGTGCATGTGTAGCATGGCACCTTTGCATTGTTTTGGTGATTTGGGACCACCCTACATGCCATTTCAGTCCCATTTCCATGCTTGTTTGATTGCCTTGCATGCCTCTTTAATGCTTTGGAAGCTTGTGTAGCAATGCTCCATGTTTTGGTGTTTGTGCATGCCTTTGTTTTGGAGTCATTTAGATGCCATCTAAGTGGTCCTTGGGCCTTGTATTAATGTCCCAAGACTCTGTTTTTGGTCAACAAACTCATGCCATGTTTGGTCTTACTAAGGGCAGTTCAATGCCCCATTGGTTTGCTTTGAGCACTTGGACCATGTTTGCATGTATTTGCTTGTCTTGTTTAGCATAATTTGGCATCATTTTATGACATGATTTCAATACTTATGTTGCATGATACTTGCTCATGTTTGTCCCTTTCAAGTGTGCTTGAGGGTTGTTTAATTTGTGCCTAAGTGTAGGCCTTCCATCATGTGTATGTGTGCATGTGTTTTGGCTTCTTGTTTTGGTCATTATGGCTACTGTTTTAGGCCTATTTTAGAGTTGCCTAATTCATGCATAAATCCATCTTGCCATTGATTTGCATTGCCTAATGTTTGCTTGTATGCTTGCATAAGTGCCTTGCCATGCCATGTTGCATTCTTAGCTTGCATGCTTAGGTTGCATTGCATCTTGCATGCATGCCTTGTTCCTTGAATTGGTGATAGGAATTGGGCCTTGTTTGGTTTGATTGGTTTGCATTGCATTTGAAATCAAAGTTGCATACTTGGTTCTTTGGGCCATCATGCATGGGAATGCGTGATTGGTGGTCCGAGAATCGAGGCACATGCCCCTTTGAGTCATTACAATGATAAGGGACATGGTTGGTGCATACATGCCTTGAATTGTGCTGCCATGCTTTGCCTTGCCCTCTGTTGCTGTGAGTTGCAGGTTCTGCAGGCTTTCTTTGCCGACCGGCAGTGTAAGGTGCCGGCCGGCAATCTTTTCTCTGCCGATAGCTTCATTTTGTGCCGGTATCCACACACCACTGCCGGTGGTAATTCCACTCAGCCGGTGGCACTCCTCAGTGTCCAAGGATGCAGTCCTGAGGTTTTGACAACCTCCAGGGGAGTGAAGGAAGGAAAACAGAGGCAGCCTATGCATGGCGGCGCGTTTCCCGAGGCGTTTTTCCTGTTTTACTTAATTTATTTAATTTGTTAATTAAATTAATTAATTTGTAATATTAATTAGCTTGCGTAGTTAATTAATTTGTAATATTTATTTGGTCCCTCCGAGTAAGGGCAAATCTGTAATAAGCGTGCGTGAGTGTGTGTATGTCTTCCAACCTCACGTCTTTCTTCCCTTTTATTTACCTGCTGACGATGGTAGATTAGGGCATGTTTAATTCAGCATACCTTATGCTATACATGTGTGCATTCATGCATTTGTATTGCATACATTAGGCTCGGTACATCACGCTAATTGCATTTGTACTTCAATTCTAAACTGAATATGTGATAGTTGCGCATTCTCACATGCCATGTTTAGGATAGCCGAGCCTATTCTAGATTGCATTTTTGCATGCGATGCATTAGGCACTTAACATGGACTTGGATCATGCATGTTTGCTAACGAGTTCTTTGTTTTGGCACGGAGTACGATGTAAGTATTTCCGCTTTAGCATATCGCATGAGTGTGAATGTTGCCATGACAACATGCTTAACATGTGGCTAGATGCTTATGTGTTATAAACTGTTTGAATGCCTGTGGGTGGAGGTTGGATTGTTTGAGTTGGAAAAACTCGTTGAAATCTGTATTTTTAGCCTACTTGCGAGTAGCAAATTCCAACACATTTTCCGAAACAAGCGGATATGCAATGTTTCTTTCCAAATTAGGCAATCTAGTCTATACTTGTTTGCTGTGCGCATAACATAGTAATTCTAGGCTAATAATTGGAATAAGAACACAAAACGCTTTCAAAATTGGATATCACGGTTAGTAGAGGCCGGTCTTCGGACCGGGAGAAAGGGGGTGCTCATAGCTGACCTTCCCCGATCGTACCCAAGCTCCCGAGCCGAGACAACTCCGGTGATGACGGACATGCGGCCTTCGGCACCGAGTCAGGGTTTCCTAAGTTTCCCCATTTTAAAATATTTTGGTGGCGACTCTGTATCTGGCAAAGCAGTCCATGTTTGGCACTACTTTTCAAAAAAATCTGTTTTCTCAAACGATTTGCCCGATTTGGACTCTTTGGTTCAGATTTAGAACCGCGACAACAAAAATCGCGAGTCCGAACTGTAGTAGCATGAGGCCCACGCGGGCGCGTCTACAAGGCCGATCTTCATTCGGGCGAGAGGGGGTGCTCATAGCTGACCTTCCCCAATCATACCTAAGTTCCCGAGCCGAGGCAACTTTGGTGATGATGGACACGTGGCCTTTGGCACCGAGTCAGGGTTTCCTAAATTCCCCAAAATAAAATATTTAGGTGGCGACTCTGTATCTGGCAAAGCAGTCCATGTTTGGCACTTCTTTCAAAAATCTGTTTTTCTCAAAACGATTTGCCAGATTTGGACTCTTTGGTTCAGATTAAGAACCGTGACAATTTGAGTCCGAACTGTAGTAGACCCGCAAAACGAATGGAACGGGACCTCACCCTCCCGAAGCGTTCGGGGGCGTCTACAGTTTCTGGCGACTCTGCTGGGGATTTTAGAGAGCTTAACTCGAACTCATGATATCCTGTTTTGATTTCATTTATGTGTCTCTTTGCATTGCATGTGCATTGGCGCGCCTAGGACACCGTGTTTGCCATCTGCCATTCCTGACCGGTTTGCCGGAGGCTTGTCTTGTCAAGGCATGACCATAAGGTTGACCGGTTATGGGCTCTGACAGTATGGGAACACCAACCCCGGTTTTTACCGGGGCACCCTTTTCGACCATTCGACCTAGTGCATATTCGGATCTATAGTGACCATTCCAAGCTAGGACAGGTTGCTTACCCGATGCTAAGTTGTTTGAAACCGCTGTGTGCGTAGTGAAACCCTAGCTCCTGACAAAATAGGACAGAGAAACCCTACCCCAACATTGGGGTGTTTTGGCTCTCACTTATCTTCTATGTGCTTTAGAGTGTATCTCTACAGGAACATACATATCAGTTTGCAAGTTTGAGTATCAGGCCCGAGGGTACCAGTATCAGTATTGTTGAGAAATCAGTTATCTGCGGGTATCAAGTTCAGTTTTGGGAACAGTAATTCTGGGGAACAGTGTGTTTGGCTTACCAACTGTGTGTTATAAATACCCAACTGTGCGTTGTGTGTGTTTATTTTATGTTGTTACGTTGTCCAATTGCCCGTTCATTTATTTGCTTTATTTATCTTTTTACTAGGTAGTCGAGCACAATTGCTTCTGACCCAGTAGATATTCCCCAAGCACTCTGGATTAGAGGTCGTCGGCTCCATCGATCTGAGGATCTGGTAGACGGACAACCAGTGTACCACTCTCTACCCCCGGTTACTAGACGGAGGGTAGTTAGGTAGAGGATATCAGTTCCGCAGTCAGTACAGAGGGCTTTGTCTACCCCACCCGAGTACAGTAGGGATCAGGGTTCTGTTTCACCCACAGAGAGGGAACATATACCGATAATTCAGTCAGAACAGAACAGTATGGCTAGTTTAGAGGAGATGGTGCGCCAACTCCAAGAAAGCATGAAAGTGATGCAGCAGGATGCTGTCCGACAAGCAGAGTTCGCCAAATAGCAGGCCATGGTTATGAATGAACAAGCAAAGTTAATCGTGAGGTTACAGCAGCAAACTGGAGCATCTGCTTCACAGCAAGTCCCTCCCCCACTAAGGGTTCCGATACCCGAAAAAACACCGAATGGCCGGAATGTCCAAGAGGATACAGACCTTCCAGCGGGGCCAGCTCCGCCACCGATTCCACCACAACTATCCAAGGCGCCCACGCCTGTCAATATACTGGACTCTCCTTTTGAGTTCGAAGTGGACCCCACAGCCGTAAAACTAAGCAAGTTGGAAAAGATGTTCAAGAAGTCCCAGGGCGTCAAGACCATCCCTGACATCGAAGATGGATACACTGACACAACTGTGACGCTGCCTGACAGATTCAAAATGCCGCACATTGATCGATTTGATGGGTCCGGGGACCCCATGGTGCACCTGAGGTTGTTTTCAGATATCCTAAGGCCAATGGGCCTCACTAGACTGTAGAAGCTGTCTCTATTTGGCCGGACCCTGTCGGGTGTAGCGGCCATATGGTATGCCAAATTGGAGGATGACGTCAAGAGAAGCTGGGACGAAATGGCAGAGGCCTTCATCTTGCAGTACTCATACAATACACAAATCGAGATTACGACCCGAGATCTCGAGACAACGAGGCAAGAACCCAAAGAGAGCTTCTCAGAATTCGTGACCAGATGGCGGGCTAAGGCTTCGATGATGACCTTAAGGCCCACGGACAAAGATCAGATTCGAATGATTGTGTGCAATCTTCAGCCCAAGTTAATGCAGAAGATGATCGTACTCCCCTTTCCTACTTTTTCCGATTTACATGAAATGGGGGTACAGATTGAGGATGCATTGAAGCAAGGCTTAATTGATAATGACCAGGAGCAACCCCGCAGAACTTTCAATCGTAACACTAATGCAGGCCCGAGTGGCGCTACAACTACCAGGACCTCCGAAGTGAGTATGGTCACTACCAACCCTCCCCCAAGAACTATTGCGGCCGCACCATTCTCCGGTGCATCTGGAAGCAACCCACAAACAGCCAAATACCCACCCAAAAACACCAGAACCTTTGCTCTGCTTTATTTGCCCCTGTCCAAAGCTTTGGGGGTTTTAATTAGAAAAGGGCATCTGAAGCCCCAAGAGCCGCGGCCCTTACCAAAAAGACTCCCCGCTACCCACAACCCAGCCAAATATTGTGCATTTCACCAACAGCACGGTCATGACACTGACCTGTGCTTCTGATGACGTCATGAGATTCAAGATCTCATCGATAACGGGGTGATTTTGCCTCCTGAGAAACCCAACGTTACTACAAACCCTCTCCCCACACATAACCAAGCTCCGCCACCCAAAAGAGTCAACTTCATCCAAACTGGGGTCACACCTTACGATCCTAGCATCTATATCACTCCTTCCCACCTGCCTAAGCCGGAAGTGCTCCTTCTCGATTGCACCGATTTGTGCATGATGGACACCTCCATAACCCAACCTAAGCCAGCGGTGATGACTGTTGAGGACAAGAAAGAGAAGATTCCAAAGGAGAAGGGGGTTGTTGAGCCGGAGTCTGCGGAATCTGGGAGTAATGTTGAGAAAGCTTATAGTCCAGGTGACTACATTTTGTCGCTAGGCCAGGATAGGCCAGATATGGAACTACCAACAGAGGGGGAGCTGTGCGTAATTCAGGGGGACGGTCTAGGATAGGGAACGGATGATTTAACGGCTGTGGAAGAAGACCTTGCCAAGCTCCAGTTTTACAGTAACTAAGATCTAGGGGACTCAGCCGTCAACTGGTTCGATTATGAGGAATCAATGGAGGCTACGGGATGGTTGGACGATCAACCAGATCTAGTAGAAGAGTTTCAGCGACAACAATGCCCGGTAGGGGCAAGAATGTCAGTGACAGCCAGAAGAGTTGAAGAACAGAGTGCATCGCCGGAGAGCGCTGGTGTCAAGAATTTCGCTCAGGATTGGAGCATTTCGAGTACGGGGATTATTGAACAGTCGGCTGCATTGACACAGTCGGAATAGGAAAGATTCGAAGATTCCGAGAGAATCAGGAAGGCAAAAGCCCATGTGGGGACTAAGGCTGCCGTGAGCATAGAAATGGAGAATGCTGCGAGCATAGGGATAGAAGGTACTACGAGTATGAGAACAGTCATGCCAGAGCCGGACAGGTGCCTGTCGGCTGCAGATGGAATGTGGTGGGAGGACGATGATCTATGTCTTGCCCACACAGACGAAGATTGCGGGAGTAACCAACCAGATGATACCTGGTACATCGGCGAAGTCGATCACATGACTAGGAGTGGACGGTATTTCAAGCCTCCACACCTAGATCAACCAGAGGCGTCTGGAAAAGATAGGGAGGTAGAGAAGCAAAAGAAAAGCAACTCGAGGATGAGGCCGTATTGAGACAATTGAAAAAGATACAAGCAGACATCTCCATCTGGGGGCTGCTTATGGCTTCTCGAGTACATAGACAGGCTGTCCTTTCAGCCATGGACAAGGCCAAGCTCTCAATAGAGACTATGCCGGAGCAGTTGGTTGGATTGGTTTTTTCGGGAGGAGCTACCCCGATGCTAACATTTTCCGACAAGGAATTACCACCCGAGGGGGGAAACCAAAACAAGCCACTCTACATCTCTGTGGAGTGTAGGAATAAATGGATACCAGTGGTCCTTGTCGACACAGGGTCCGCCATCAATGTCTGCCCGGCAAGGACAGCCTATGCGATCGGTTTGAAAATCGCGGACTTTGTGCCAACAGCCCAGGTGATTCGAGCGTATGACAACACAAGCCGGGAAGTAATGGGAACAGTTAAGATTCAAACAAAGGTTGGGCCGGGACAGCATGAGATAGATTTCCATGTCTTGGAGGTTCCTGCAACTTTCAACCAGCTTTTGGGGCGGTCGTGGCTGCATCAAGTCAAGGCAGTCTCTTCTACCTTGCATCAAATGGTGAAATACCCCTATGGAAAGGGAGTAGCCATTGTTTTTGGGAATTCATCGATCCATCCACCGCCGGAAGTATCTACTCCAGTTTTGGAAATTGAGCACGGCATGGAGGACGTGTTTATGTCAGGTTTCACCCTTGCTGAGGCTCGGGTTGTACAGGACATCATGGTTGCTAACGAGGGGGTATATGTCAGTGCCCAAGCGGTATACCTCATGAACAAGCTTCAACATATTGTAGACACCCCATTTTTGACCGTCCTCAAGACTTGGATGTCACCGTTTGAGCACTCGGTGATTATCCATGTTTGTGTTCGTTTGGAGTTCCTGGAGGTCTCGGCTACGCGCCTTACCTCAGGATCTCCAAACTTGACCGTTTTGTGTCTGGTTTTGCACCAAACACTTGTGTTTTGCCTTGGAGGGGCAGGGAATACCTTGTGAGGCATCCCCACACACCACCGGCAGTGGCTAGAGGTCACCGGCTGGTTTTTGCTGCCATCGGCGATGTATATTGCCGGTCAGCACTCCTTTTTGCCAAAATGGCATCTTTGGCCGGCCGACTACTGTGCATCTGCTTTTGCAGATATTTTATCACAGCTGTCTTACTTTTGGCTCCCCTCCATACACGTGTATGGAGGGATCTCTCTCTTGAGAAGCTTGTCATGTAAGCTTTACAAGACAAAAGGCTCTATAAGAGAGAGCCTTCTCTCTTGGCCTTAGGGTTAGAGACTTGAGAGACTTTACATATTTTTAGACAGCCATTTTTAGGGTTTGGAGTTCTAGGGTTAGAAACCATACACTTTCTATCTCTATATCTCCCTCTTGTGTGTGTTAAAGTGCATTTGTGTCTTACTATTGCACACAAACAAACAGTGTTTCACCTTCACTTAGCTACTGAGGTTCTAAGAGGTTGGTTTTGAAGTTTTGGAGCTGTTTTCAACCTAGAAGGAGCTGTTGGAGCACCATTGTTGAAGGGGTCTTCAAGGGTAACAATTTTGCCTCTTTATTCCCCAATCTTGCATTGTATTTCTACCTATCTTAAAATCGTTTTTGGGCTTGGTGTATAACACAAAAAAGTTCTGTTTTTTAACCCTCTTGATTGTTCATTAAGAGTGTTTTGTGGTTTGGAGGTGTTTGACCCCTCTTAGGCCTTGAAAGGCCCCATTTTGTGCTATTTTGAGTAAGATTCGAGACTTTGGTGTTTGGGCCTCTTCACCACTGAAATCTTGAGGGATTTCAGTGGCGGAGATGGTGCCTTGATGTCTCCAAAAGGGGAGGGCCACCCCCTCTCCTTGTTATCCTTGAAAGGGCCCCTTTTTGGCCTCTTGAGAGAGCATCATGTTAGAGTGTGTATTGATCATGTCTTGGTTGTTTTCCATGCTTATTATGCCATGATATAACCTTGTTGTGTGTTGGTTTTGGTACACCATGCATGCTTAGCATACCTACCATGTAATCCCATGTTATTGCCTTAATATGCCTTAGGTTGTTAGCCTTTGTTCTAGCATGTTTTAGGCTTAGCCTTGTGAAGGTTTTATGCTCACTTTTCCATGTTTAAGGTCTGTCCTAGGTTGTTTAGGTCGGCCATGGCATGCATTATATACCCCCTTTGCATTTTGGCTTGTTGGCCTTAAGTGTATGAATGTATAGCATGACATTTTTGCATTGATTTGGTGGTTTGGAACTATCCACCATGTCATTTCAGTCCCCTTTGCATGCCTATATGTTTGCCTTGGATGTCTCCTTAATGCTTTGAAAGCTTGTGTAGCATGTTCCATGTTTTGGCCATTATACATGCCTTTGATTTTGAGCCACTTAGATGCCATCTAGGGGGTCCCCTTTGCGTGGTCCAGGTCTGTCTTGAACCTATTTTAAGCCCCCTTAGCCTTGTGAGGCTTGGTTGGCTTGGTCATGGTTCAAGCCCCTTTGACTTGCTTCAAGCACTTGGGCCATTTGTTGCATGTTTAGCTTAACTTGTTGCTTGGTTTGGAACCATGTTTTAACATGATTTTCAGAGCTTATGTTGCATGCTAATTGTCCATAATATCCATTCTCAAATGTGCTTGAGAGTTGTCCAATTTGTGCCTAAGTGTTGGCCCCTTTAACATGTGCATGTGTGTATGTGTTTGGCCCATTATTTTGGTCACTTTGGCCACTGTTTTAGGCCTATTTAGAGTTGCCTAAATCATGTATAAGTCCACCTTTCCATCAATTTGCATTACCTCATGTTTGCTTGTATGCTTACATAAGTGTCTTGCCATGACATGTTGCATCCTTAGCTTACATGCCTAGGTTGCATTGCATCTTGCATGCATGCCTTATTCCTTGACTTGGTGATAGGAATTGGGCCTTAGTTTGTTTGTTTGGTTTGCATTTCATTTGACATGAAAGTTGCACACTTGATTCTTTGGGCCGTCATGCATGGAAATGCGTGATTGGCGGTCCGAGAATCGAGACACATGCCCCTTTGAGTCACAAACATGATAGGGGGCATGATTAGTGCATACATTGCTTGAATTGTATTGCCATGCAAGTTCTGTCCTCTGCTGCTGTGAGTTGCAGGTTCTGCCAGCATTATTTGCCGACCGGCAGTATATATTGCCGACCGGCAGTGAATCACCAGCCGATGGATCAATTTTGTGCCGATGACCACAATTTGCTGCCGGTGGTGATTCCCAGTATCCAGAGAAGTATCCTTGAGACTTTGGTAGTCTTCAGAGGGGCAGGGCAGGGAAAACAGAGGCAGACTATGCATGGCGGTGCACTTCCGAGCAAGACCCGAGCACGCGCTGCATCTGGCCCTCCTCCCGAGGCGGTTTACTTCTTTTCCTAGCTTAATTAGTTTGTTGGCTAATTAGTTAATTTGTAATATTTAATTATCTTGCGTAGTTAATTAATTTGTATTATTTATTTGGTCCCTCCGGGCGAGGGCAAATCTGTAATAAGTGTGGGTGAGTGGCGTGTATGTCTTCCAATCCCCACTTCTTTCTTCTCTTTTATTTACCTGCTTATGATGGTAGATTAGGGCATGTTTAAATTAGCATACCGTATGCTATGCATGCGTGCATTCATACATTTGCTTTGCATGCACCGGGTTCGGCGCATCATTCTATCTACATCTGTATTTCAAATTCCGAATTGAATACGTGCGACTTGTGCATTTTCGCATATCATTTGTAGACTAGCCGAGCCCGTTCTAGTAACATTTTGTATGCGATGCATTAGGCACTTAACATGGACTTGGATCATGCATTGATTGCTAACATGTTCCTGTTTTTAACTCGGAGTACTATGTAAGTATTTTAGCTTTAGCATATCGCATGCGTGTGAATGTGGCCATGATAGTATGCTTACCATGTGGCTAAGTGCTTATATGAGATAAACTGTTTGAGTGCCTGTGGGTGGATGTTGGATTGTTTGAGTTGGAATGACTCATTGAGATCCGTGTTTTAGCCTACTTGCGAGTAGCAAATTCCAAAGCGCTTTTCAAAACAAACGGATATGCAATGCTTGTTTCCAAATTAGGCAATCTAGTCTATACTTGTTTGCTGTGCGCATAACATAGTAATTCTAGGCTAAAAACCGGAATAAGAACACATAACGTTTTTCAAAATCGGATATCATGGTTAGTAGAGGCCGGTCTTCGGACCGGGCGAAAGGGGGTGCTCATAGCTGACCTTCCCCGATCGTACCCAAGCTCCCGAGCCAAGACAACTTTGGTGATCACGGACATGTGGCCTTCGACACCGAGTCAGGGTTTCCTAAATTCCCCCATAAAAAATATTTAGGTGGCGACTCTGTATCTGGCAAAGCAGTCCATGTTTGGCACTTCTTTCCTAAAATCTATTTTCTCAAAACGATTTGCCAGATTTGGACTCTTTGGTTTAGATTAAGAACCATGACACAAATCGAGTCCGAACTGTAGCGGGGTCCCTCGCGGGCGTGCTACAGTTTCTGGCGACTCCGCTGGGGATTTAGAGAGCTTGACTCGAACTCGTGATATCCTGTTTTGATTTCATTTATGTGTCTCTTTGCATTGCATTTGCATTGGTGTGCCTAGGAGCACAGTGTTTGCCATCTGCCATTCCTGAACGGTTTGCCGGAGGCTTGTCTTGTCAAGACATGACCATAAGGCTGACCGTTTATGGGCTCTGACAGTATGGGAACACAAACCCCGGTTTTACCAGGGGCACCCTTTTTGACCATTCGACCTAGTGCATATTCGGATCCATAGTGACCATTCCAAGTTAGGACAGGCTGCTTACCCGATGATAGGTTGTTTGAAAACCGCTGCGTGCATAGTGGAACCCTAGCTCCTGACAAAATAGGACAGGGAAACCTTACCCCAACATAGGGGTGTTTTGGCTTTCTTTACTTGCTATGTGCTTTTAGAGTGTATCTCTACAGGGAAAGTATATATCAGTTTGCAAGTTTGAGTATCAGGCCCGAGGGCACCAGTATCAGTGTCAGTTATGAGAATCAGTTATCTGCGGGTATCGGGTTCAGTTTTTGGGACAGTGATTTCGGGGAACAGTGATCAGCAGTAGAGTACAGTTGTTCAGCTACATCCGTGTTTGATCTGTTTGGGCTGAAATGCTGGTACAGAATAGTTAGTGCTCCCCCCTTTGCCGAGGCAGGGCTTATGATGACGCAGAATTCAGAAGAGATCGTGGTTATGACAGCTGCATTGGAGCAGGGGATCATTTTGCAAAATGAGGCCAACACTGATGTGTCACATCCACCCAGGTCGCCTGTTATGCACCCGGTTTGGGCCCCCCAGCTATACCAGGCTCGTGAGCCTACTACATTTGAGCTAATGGGGATGATAGGTGATCTCCAGAGGTCTGTGGAAGATCTCGCCTACGAAATGTCAGCTTCACCTCCAGCCCCACCATATGCCGGGAATTTTGTACCCCAGGAGCCCCCGTTGTTGGGGCGAATTGTGATTGAACTTAGCCAACCGGAGATGGTCTCCAGCTATGCCAATGACATATCAACATCAACTCAAACCCTCGATCAGGCTGAGGCCAGAGGAAAAGACAAAATGAAAGCAGATGCCGATCCCATTGAACAACTGCTGTGGGCAGTCGAGGCTTTGAAAGCCGGGGGGATGAACAAGCAACAGATATCCGCAGTTGTGGCAAAAACTGTGGAGGATGCTTTCCCCACTCCACCTAAGGGTAGTTCAAGCCAGTCAGAAAATCGGGATAGGCCCTGTCATGCCAGAACAGTTCCTCTTGTTCCCGTCCCTGCACCCGGGAAAGATCAGAAAGCTAAGGTAGCGCCTGCCGACCCTTTTGCTTATGCAGCTAGTAAGAGCGCTCAGACCCCAAAGTACTTGTCCCGGGGGCGCAGGACCTTTCATGCTCTCTACATGCCTTTGTCCAAGGCACTTCAGATCCTTGCTGAGAAGGGGCACCTTAAACCCTTGGAGCCTCGGCCCCTCTCGAAAAATCTCCCCGCTACACATGATGCTGCTCAGTACTGCGCGTACCACCAGCAGACAGGCCATGCAACCAACAATTGCTTCCGCCTCCGTCATGAGGTGCAAGATTTGATTGACAACGAGGTTATCCTCCCGCCCACCTCAGCCAAGTCCGTTACCACCCAGCTATTGGATTTTGAGGACACAGATACTGCAAGTATGTAATCAGAAAGTGAACCACCTGTGGGCGGCATCTGGATGTGTTTTGAATGTGGCGTCTGGCACGCATTTTTGAGTGGCTGTGAACGTTAGCTTTGTAAATCCTGGCTTGGGTATCGAGTCAGTCTTTTGTTTTGAGTCTGTCTCTTTGTCTTGAGTCTGTCTTTTTGCTTAAGGGTCTGTCTTGTTGTGGCGAGTCAGTCCCCTTTGTATAGAATACCAGGTGATTCTGGGGTTGTTGCCTCGAACACCGTTTTGTCTTGTAATTACCTGTTTTTGTTTTTTAAGTCTGTTTCTGTCGAAGGGCCAGTTACACCAACAAATCTGAATGAAACAGCTGTTGCTATCTCACTTTCATGCTTGCTTTCAGCATAAGTGCCAGAGAATTTGATTAGGCTGACAGTACATCTCGCCTGCTCTCCTGCGCGCCAAACTCATTACATTAACCTAAGTTTTTCAAAGAAAAAAAAAACCCTTTTGAACACTGCAGTGATAAAAACGAAGAGGAAGGAATTCCTCGGGTTTTGCAAAACTTTGATTATTTTGAGAAAATGAGAGGCATGCTAAGCCCTTAATGATTGAAATCATGCTTGTCGGTGTGAGTACTGAGAAGGATCCTGGCTTGATCCAGATTGGTCCCACACTATCTTCGGCGCGAGCAATTTATCGCTTTCTTAAAAACTTTCAAAAACAAATGTTTTACGTAGCCCTGTGAGGACCTGTGTGGGATCGCTCTTGAGATTGTGCAGACTAGGATCGCTCTCAGCCTCAAGATTCGACCTGTTGTCTTGAACCTCGAACTCATTCGGAACATTCAACAGTCAACTGTCAAAGGAGGCCCGTGTGACCAGTTTTGAAGCAGCCCTCGAGCAAGAGGCACCGAAGCCGAGTCAAAAGGATTAGATCTCACCAAAAGAAACTCGTGAAGCAGCCATGATGGATTCCTCTCCAAATCAGTGCAACAGCCGTTCTCCTAGACACAGAGAGGCTTCAACTTCAAAAACCATTTGGCATGGACTTGTTACACTTTTACCCTTTGAGAGGCTCGCTGGGCCGAAAACCCGGAAGGGCGACCCAGGCAAAAGTTAGAGCAAGAGAAAAATACAAAAAAAGCAAAAAAGCAAAAATGCAAAAGAATGAAAAATAAAAGAATGAAAAAGAAAGAAAATGAACAAAAAAGAAAAAGAAAAATAAAAAAGAAGCTCGCAAGGTCGAAAACCCGCATCGGGCGCCTTGGCAAAAGTTAGAGCCTAAAAAGTGAAGGTTAAAATACCCGAGTGTACCTTAACCGGAACTACATAAGGCTTGATTCCCATGTTTGGGATACGTAGGCAACTTCATCATGAAGTCCAGCCCCCAACGCTTTCATAGCGTCTCAGTCCATACAATGGTTTCAATTTCATCCCAAAGTCCAGTCACCAACACCCTCCAAGGCGACTGTGTCCATATATTTGTTGTGAACGCCTTCGTCACCTCTGTGTCCAAGAGTTCGACCACCGCCAATAAAGACTGTTTGCGGACTGCTGCGGCACCATCCAAACAAGGGGCAACTTTCCGTTGCCACGAGTCGTCGCGAGCCACCATTCAAACCAGGGGCAACTTTCCATTGCCATCCGCCCCCTTCAAACCAGGGGAAATTTTCCATTGCCTCCGATCCGAGGTTGCGCATCTCAAAGAGTAAGTTCCATGCTCGTTGAGCATTGATTGTTTGAAAAATAGTTTTTGAAAATTTTTACTGAGGTTGACTATTTTCTCGAAGACTATTCCATTTTTCAAAACTGGACCATTTTCTTGGACCCAAAAAGGAAAATTTTCAGTGCTCACAGCCTGACTTGCATGGCTTTCAAATCAAAAATCGAACAAGTACGTTTATCCGACTCTCATTTTGATCCAAACTGTTTTAGTAGAAAGCAAAAACAAAAATGGTTAAAGTGATGAACTAAGGGCACAGTTGAACCAGGCGCTCTGTCCCCCCCACCCCCCCCCCCCCCCGCGGTCGTCAACATACTTGCCAGAAGGGCACTCTACCCACCAGAAGAAATAGCTGTGACCTAACGGCATCGAGCATGAACCCGCAACTCCCTATTCATTCATTAATCACCCTGGGAAAGGACGAAAAATGAGAGAATAAAGAATAGAGAGGTGTATGTTGAGAGAAAAGTAAAGAAAAGGGTTTTGAGAGAAAAACCGAGCTTGAGGGTCGAGCGATGTGAGAATCACAAATAAGAAAAAGGGTGGGGAACGATACCCAGAGAATCTGGCTCCTCGTGATCAGAGGTCCCCCGTCTTCGTTAACGCGTCTATATGTCGTGTCTTTTGTTTTCTTTACCTCAACCTGTGTTTTAGGTCTTTTCCGAGCGTGTCTCGTTGTGTTTAGGTCGTGTACCCTTTTGTTTGAGTCCTCCCCGCTGTGGTCAGTTGGAGGCTCGATACCCCGGTTTGAAAAACCCTTATTCAATTTAAAAAATCGTTTATACTCAGAATGTTGTGCCGTTCTCTATATTTGAGCATGCTTCAACTCCAACCGGTTTCGTCTTTGAGCTCCGTCTTGTCAGATTGGGCCGTTCGCTCAGAATTTGCTGTGTGCAGAATGAACCGAATGCTGTGTTTTGGGCTTTATGAAGATTAATCCCCAACAGAGTAAAGGTTGTGTGTCCAGAATCAGGCAGTGGGTTGCTTGGGTTTATTTTGCTATTGGCTGTTTAGTTATCTGATTATTACCATGCAAGGGTTCAACATTCAGACCACAAATCATATTCCATTTACATTGAAGTGTAACATGATGGGATGCGATGCAATACATAAGATATGTAAATGTAACACTTTTTAAGCAAAAAATTTGTTCATTTCATAATCTTTTAGTACAAAGTTTCAAGGAAAACAAAAATCTGCCTGCGGCAGTACAAAGTATCCTGACTACCAACAAAAGAAAAAGTACAAGGAAGAGAAGAAAAACAACAAAATCTGTATCCGTATCCAGCGACTCCGAGGGCTATCAGTCTGTCCTAGTCCTCTTCCTGGACGAAGGTCCAGGAGCATCATCAGCATCGTCGTCAGAGCCTGAGCTAGTGCCGCCTCCGGTCTCCTCCTCCGATGACTCTGCCTCCCACTCTGCCTCCGCCTCCGACTCGTCATCCTCATCATCGTCATCATCGGGAACGGGAACCCGCGAACTACTCCCGACGTAAGTGCGCCCCGCCTTGGTACGGGGAAATACTCGGCCCTCCTCATCTCTCCCTCGGGCGGGGATGGAAGGTCCAGCTGGAGCACCTCCTACCCCGGGAATTTGGAAGGGAGGCTAAAAAAGTACACAAAAGGCAAATGCATCAGTATGCCGTGAACAGTTTATCAGTGCAGAATGCAGTGTATAAGTACAGTGTGTGAATGCCGTGAGCAGTTTATCAGTGCAGAATGCAGTGTACAGTGTTTGAATGCCGTGAGTAGTTTCTCAGTGCAGAATGCAGTGTACAGTGTGTGAATGCCGTGGACAGTTTATCAGTGCAGAATGCTGTGTACAGTGTATGAATGCCGTGAGCAGTCTATAAGTGCAGAGTACAGTACAGAATGCAGTGTATGTAGTGTATCAGACGCTGTGAGATCAGTGTATCAGGTGTTGTGTCGTGCATCAGATTACGTGAATTAGCTTGTGAGTGACTTGAGGCCGTGATCAGAAGAACATACCGAAATGCTGTAGAGGGCCAGGAGATCAAAGGTCCGCTGCAACATCCCCATCATGGAGGCATTCATCTCCAATGACTGCCGGGTGTACTCAGAAGAAGCCTGCAAAAATATCAGATGCATCAATATTCTGTGGAATATCAAATAAACTGAAATGAAATGACTGTATAAAAATGCAGTAATACATACCGGAGGCAAGTCTGGGACACCGACAAACTCGTGATCAGCCGGCGGAGGGGCGAAGGGGATCTGATAGGTCGCCCCACCCTGCCCTCGGAAAGTCAGTGAAGTGGGCAGAACAGGCCAATCGGTCCCCCGTCCCCCCTGAACTCCGGCCCTGCCGTGGACTCAGGCCCTCCTCGAAGCTCCAGCTCCAGCTCTCGCTCCTGTCCTCGCTGCTGGCGCCGCGGGCCTAGCTCCCTCAACCCGACGGCCGCCGCTCAGAGGCCGCATAAGGTACGTCTGCACGTACTCTCGGTAGTCGCCGATACCTCTGAAGCAGGTTGCCTCCCAACCGATGGTATAATCGGCCATCTGCTTAGTGGTGAGCCTCTCAATCTCCCTCATATCCTCGGGAGGGTGAACCGGGACTATCTGCTCCGGTAACCCTAGGGTCTGGCATAAGAAACGCTCACCTAGGTACCAAGCCCGACAGACCAGGCCCTCCAACAAGATCCGGAAACGCGAAGTCTCATCGGCACCAGCAAACCGATCCCGCATCACGGCTGGCAAAGGAGCCCAAGGCTTCCAGGTGATCTGAAAGTGTAATACGGTCTGTTATCTACTGTTATTGAAATATGCAGTGGAAAGGTGAAGCTTAAATGAATTGCAAGTAAAACATACCTCCGCGGGGGTGATGGTGTCGAAGAAGCGGCGGAAAAAGCTGAAAGTCTCTCGCGGTCTCCGGGTGCATCTCCCGTCAAAGCGGTGCGAAAAAAGGGACGACCAGAGGGGTCTCCGTGACTGGCACGGGTGCGAGCCTAGGAAAGTAGGCGTAAACCCACAACTGCAAGGTAAATACCAGTGCATTTATCAGAAAAAGCAGAATACAGAATAAAGCAGAAATGGCAGAGCCATGTGTTGTGCAGTGTATTGTGCAGAGTGTGCAGTGTGAGCAGTGTACAGTCAGTGTAAAGCAGAGTGTATGTGTGTGCCGTGTGCACAATATACAGCAGGTACAAAGCAGATTACAGTATGTGCAGTGAACAGAGTACAGAAAAGATAGAAAAGTGGAAACGAAAAGCGGAGAAGATATGTACCTCCCAGACTCGCCAGTAGCCTCTGAACAACTGTCCGCTGCCGCGGGAAGCTGAGCTCATGTATCCGTAGAGGGTGGCCAGAGCGGCGCCACCCCAGTCATAATGCAAGATCCGCCTGACGTCCACCAATGCGCTGAGCAGGCAGAGAGGCACTGTGTTCGCCCGGTCGGCGAAGATAGTCGTCCCAAACAAGAACATGAGGAAGCTGCGTGCGTACCTCTCCACGGCCTCCGGGGTCATCGGGGCTGCGTCAATAAGGGTGGGCTGGACCCGGAACTGCACCTCGAACCAGGAATAGCGGACGTAACCTGGACGAGCGAGGGGTGGCACCTCATTGAGCAAGTAGATCTGAGCGGCAGTCCACTCGTCCATGTCGGTATCAAAGGGGATCGGATCACCCCCCACCCCGATGCCTGTGAGCATCGAGAAATCGTAAGGGGTCATCGTCATGTCCCCTGCTGCGGAGAGATGGAATGAATCGGTGGTGTCCCACCACCTCTCCACTAAAGCGGCGAGTAGAGGTCTGCACGTAGTCAGCCTGGAGAGTCCTCTGCAGAATGCGCCAAAACCCGCCTGGTCCACAATGTGACGGACCGCATCGGGAAGCTCGGCGTACCAGTCTCGAGCGCCGGTGTTCCCATACCCGTGGATGGTATGGGAATCCCCCTGTAAACAGAAAACAACAATTGCGAGGCAATATTCAAAATGCAGTTCTAAGAAGCATGTAGATGTAGCATGTGTGCAAGTTTGACAGGTTTAAACAAATACCGGGTGCCGGTGTGCTTACAGTGAACTACAACGTGTGATGCGTCAACATGTTTGAGTGGTTCAGAACAAATGTAGCATGTGTGCAAGTTTGACAGGTTTAAACAAATACCGGGTGCCGGTGTGCTTACAGTGAACTACAACGTGTGATGCGTCAGCGTGTTCGGATGGTTCAGTACAGTATAGCATGTGTGCATACATTCAGACTCAAGCAGATATCGGGTGCCGGTGTTTGTAGCGGAATACGGTGTGTGCCGTGTGTTGAGTGGTTCAAGGCTAGTGTAGTTTGTGTGCACGTGTGAGTCTTAAATAGATAATCAGTTGCAAGTGCATTTGCAATCAACTACAATATACAGAGTATCGACTGTAATCGGTTATGGCAGTTGACAGTTTTGTATCCTACATTGCAGAAAGTAAAGCAGAGAACAGAGAGTTACCTCAGAAGCGTCGAAGGACAGGTGGGAGGTAGGCTCACGCAGTAATAGCTCGGGTGGCACGTGCCTCTCGAAGCTTCGAAACTGGCGCAGTCCGTCTAGGGGTTGAACATGAATCGTCGGCCGGTAGGTCGCCGGGTCGAACGGGCGCTCGCTCAAGGGTAGGAGCTCAACCTCGGGATCCATCTCGTGATCCGGGGGAGTCCCACCGCGTGGAATGTCATCCGCCATGTCAAGAATAATGAGAAAATAGCCGGAGCGAGGAAAATCGGGCTAGAATATGGAAAGTCAACCGAAAAGTCAACTCCCGGGATGGTCGAAAATGGCCGAAAAGGCCGGGATGTGAAAAGGGCACGAAAATCAAGAGGAAAGCGAGGGCAACAAACCCCAAAAAGGTGGGAACGGCAAAAGAGGCACCGAAACAAAGATTTGTTCGGTTGAAAATGTCCGAAACGCGAAGAAAATCGCGAATTCGACGACGAAACGGGCGTAGAACGCGTAGAAACGGAGGAACGAGGAGAGGAAAACACTCTAGAGAGAGAAAGTGTGGGTTTTCGGCGAAGAAGGAAGTGAAGAATAGGGTTTAGAAACCCTATTTTAAAACACCCGTGTTGAAATGTCAAATCTGCCCCGACTCAGGAATTTTTTGCCGGTCGGCAACATTTTGTGCCGGCCGGCAGAATATTTTGCCGATAATATTATTTTTCAACCGATGGACAGCCGGTGGCTTCCCCTCCCGGCCGGTGGTGTTCCCACAACCTTGTTTAGGCCATATGAGTAGTTTTTGGTCTTCGTAGCTCAAGAAAGTGCAAGAAAGTGCATCCCCGACGCTCAACCGGCCTCCGTTGTGACCTCGGATCGTGTCTTCCATGCGTGGCACTCGAATTCGTGCAAGGTGTATCCTTTTTTTATCCTTTTAGCTTTTACAAAAGCTCAAAAGTTGCCTCATATGCATTTCAAGTCAATCGCACTGTCTTGTGCATTTCAAGTCAATCGCACTGTCTTGTGCATTTCAAGTCAATCGCACTGTCTTGTGCATTTCAAATCAATCGCACTGTTTTGTGCATTTCAAGTCAATCGCACTGTCTTGTGCATTTCAAATCAATCGCACTGTTTTGTGCATTTCAAGTCAATCGCACTGTCTTGTGCATTTCAAATCAATCGCACTGTCTTGTGCATTTCAAATCAATCGCACTATTTTGTGCATTTCAAAATCAATTGCGCTGTTTAGCGCATCGCACTTTCTTGTGCATTTCAAATCACTCGCGCTGTTTTGCGCATCGCACTGTTTTGGGCAGTTTACACTCGCGCTGTTTTGCGTATCGCACTGTTTTGTGCAGTTTACATTCGCGCTATTTTGCGCATCGCACTGTTTTGTGCAGTTTGCATTTCGTGCTATTTTACGCACCTCAATCGCACTGTTTTGTGCAGTTTACACTCGCGCTGTTTTGCGCATCGCACTGTTTTGTGCAGTTTACATTCGCGCTGTCTAGCGCATCGCACTGTTTTGTGCACCTCAGTTGTATCATTTTACACTCCGTGTGGCATGCGTGTCACACTTGTATTATTTTGCATCTTATGAGGCATGCGTGTCTCATTTGTGTTATTTTGCATCTTATGAGGCATGCGTGTCTCATTTGTGTTATTTTGCATCTTATGAGGCACGCGTGTCTCATTTGTATCATTCTGCATCTTGTGAGGCATGCGTGTCTCATCTGCATCATTTTGCATCTTATGAGGCACGCGTGTCTCATTTGTATCATTTTACATTCTGTGTGGCATGCGTGTCACACTTGCATCATTTTGCATCTTATGAGGCATGCGTGTCTCATTTGTATCATTTTGCATTCCGTGTAGCATGCGTGTCACACTTGCATCATTCTGCATCTTATGAGGCACGCGTGTCTCATTTGTATCATTTTACATTCCGTGTGGCATGCGTGTCACACTTGCATCATTTTGCATCTTATGAGGCACGTGTGTCTCATTTGTATCATCTTGCATCATGCCTCATTTGCATCAACACGTGTGCCTCATTTTCATCAGCATGTGTGCTTCATTTGCATCGGCATGTGTGTCATCAGCATGTGTGCCCCATCTTCATCGGTATGCGTGTCTCATTTCCATTGCCATACGTGTCACATTTTCATTGGCATGTGTGTCGTCATTAGCATTAGCATGCGTACCTCATTTGCATTGTCATGCATGTTGCTAACGACATTGTACCTGTTAAGTTTGTTTTCTTTTCAGGCAGGATATTGTATGTACGGTTCATTTGAGGCTGGAGCGACCAGACGAACTGCACAGGTATATCTACACGGTCTAGGAGACCTTAAATCCTCTGAAGGTGCAAGGCCTTTAGTGCATTGATGTGTGCAGTTCGGTTGCATTGTCGCGCATTCCATGCAACATGTATTTTATACATCATTTGCATTTCAAAAACAAAAAAACACATGCATTGTCTTGCATACATTTTGCATCCCGGTCTAGGAGACCTTAAATCCTTTGAAGGTGCAAAACCTTCGGCACATTGATGTGCGCAGTTTACTCGCATTGTTATGCATTTCTTGTGTAATCTACACGGTCTAGGAGACCCTAAATCCTCGGAAGGTGCAATTCCTTTGGTGTTTGTCGTGCCCGAACGACTTTCGGTGGTTTGGTAAAGCCACCTGCCTATGTTTGCGGTGAGTTCCTAGAAGACCAACTGGGACGGTGGAAACTAGAGTTCGAACGGCTTATGCCTAGAACGAAAAGGTTCGGGAGTTCCGACACTAAAGTCTGGTTTAAATACCCAGGGGTGTATCCTCGGCTTGAAATCTGTATGGAAGCCCCATAGATTGAGGCGGCATGTCTACGCCTCAGTTCTGGATACTGAACCAACCTAGTATATCGCCCTGTTGGTAAGATAGGGAAAGTTGCAATCATAGCCGTTGTATCATAGTGCATTGTCATGCATTTCCATTGTAGCTTGCATGCATCCATTGCATTTTCCCCAGTAGATCGCATCATACTGCATTGTCATGCATTTTGTAAATATCCATTCCATTGCATATTTGTAAATATTGCATTGTAGTTTGCATGCATTCATTGCACCACCTTCCATCTATGGCTTGCGTCTTTCCATGTTGAGCTTGGTTTGGTATGTGCACATACTTCTCGTGTCAAAGCATAGTTCAGTGGACCATTCTATGTTAGCCGCGGCTTGTTTGTGTACATGCCTTTCCTAGGCAAGATTTGGTTTGGCCCGCGTGCCATATCCATTGCATTATAGTTTGCATGTATCCACCGCATCACCTTCCATCTATGGCTTGCGCCTTTCCATGTTGAGCTTGGTCTGGTATGTACCCTTACTTTTCACGTTAAAGCACAGTTCTGCATGTGTACGCGCCAATTCCACGCTGGTATGTTGGTTTGAGGGTTGCGGCACCTTTTCTGTGTTAGACGCGGCTTGTACGTGTACATGCCCTTCCTAGGCAAGATTTGGTTTGGCCCGCGTTCCATTTCCATTGCATCGTAACTTGCATGCATTCACTGCATCACCTTCCATCTATGGCTTGCGCCTTTCCATGTTGAGCTTGGTCTGGTATGTGCCCATACTTCTCGTGTCGAAGCATAATTCAGTGGATCGTTCTATGTTAGACGTGGCTCGTATGCGTACATGCCTTGCCTAGGCAAGATTTGGTTTGGCCCGCGTGCCATATCCATTGCCACCTCCTTAGCATATCCATATATATATATATTACATTGTAGTGTAATTTTTGCATCCAGCATTAGGATCATTGTCCTTTCTCCAGCGGGTCGTTTCCCCACTTATGTCAATTCCCCCCCAATACTTGTTCTTGTGTCTGTCTACGTTGCTCATAGTTCAGTTGACCGTTCTATGGTAGACAGACTTGTTACCTCCATCAATCTATTTGACATTTATGTGGTCTCGAACCACTCATGATTAGATCGTGATTCAATTGCTTTGCATATAGTTTGCATTGTTTCAATTGCATTGTACTTTTATTTTCATTTATATCTTCATTTGCATTGTTTTGTATATATTGCATGATCATAAGTTGTGTCTGGCTCTGTGCATTGTCTTGCATTTTGCCCCTGCCTTCGGGCGCATACCTTGTTTGTCTTGCATGTTTGTCTAAGTCTTCGGGCTTGTCAAAAATGGGTCGTCTCTGGGCTTTGACATTCACTCCCGTCATTGTCATGACTTTCGAGTTCTGTCAAAGACGGGCAACTGTAGACACCCCATTTTTGACCGTCCTCAAGACATGGACGTCACCGTTTGAACACTCGGTGATTATCCATGTTTGTGTTCGTTTGGAGTTCCCGGAGGTCTCGGCTACGCGCCTTACCTAAGGATCTCCGAACTTGACCGTTTTGTGTCTGGTTTTGCACCAAACACTTGTGTTTTGCCTTGGAGGGGCAGGGAATATCTTGTGAGGCATCCCCACACACCACCGGCAGTGGCTAGAGGTCACCGGCTGGTTTTTGCTGCCATCGGCGATGTATATTGTCGGTCAGCACTCCTTTTTGCCAAAATGGCATCTTTGGCTGGCCGACTACTGTGCATCTGCTTTTGCAGATATTTTATCACAGCTGTCTTGCTTTTGGCTCCCCTCCATACACGTGTATGGAGGGATCTCTCTCTTGAGAAGCTTGTCTTGTAAGCTTTACAAGACAAAAGGCTCTATAAGAGAGAGCCTTCTCTCTTGGCCTTAGGGTTAGAGACTTGAGAGACTTTACATATTTTTAGACAGCCATTTTTAGGGTTTGGAGTTCTAGGGTTAGAAACCATACACTTTCTATCTCTATATCTCCCTCTTGTGTGTGTTAAAGTGCATTTGTGTCTTACTATTGCACACAAACACATAGTGTTTCACCTTCACTTAGCTACTGAGGTTCTAAGAGGTTGGTTTTCAAGTTTTGGAGCTGTTTTCAACCTAGAAGGAGCTGTTGGAGCACCATTGTTGAAGGGGTCTTCAAGGGTAACAATTTTGCCTCTTTATTCCCCAATCTTGCATTGTATTTCTACCTGTCTTAAAATCGTTTTTGGGCTTGGTGTATAATACAAAAAAGTTCTATTTTTTAGCCCTCTTGATTGTTCATTAAGAGTGGTTTGTGGTTTGGAGGTGCTTGACCCCTCTTAGGCCTTGAAAGGCCCCATTTTGTGCTATTTTGAGTGAGATTCGAGACTTTGGTGTTTGGGCCTCTTCACCACTGAAATCTTGAGGGATTTCAGTGGCGGAGATGGTGCCTTGAAGTCTCCAAAAGGGGAGGGCCACCCCCTCTCCTTGTTGTCCTTGAAAGGGCCCCTTTTTGGCCTCCTGAGAGAGCATCATGTTAGAGTGTGTATTGATCATGTCTTGGTTGTTTTCCATGCTTATTATGCCATGATATAACCTTGTTGTGTGTTGGTTTTGGTACACCATGCATGCTTAGCATACCTACCATGTAATGCCATGTTGTTGCCTTAATATGCCTTAGGTTGTTAGCCTTTGTTCTAGCATGTTTTAGGCTTAGCCTTGTGAAGGTTTTATGCTCACTTTGCCATGTTTAAGGTCTGTCCTAGGTTGTTTAGGTCGGCCATGGCATGCATTATATACCCCCTTTGCATTTTGGCTTGTTGGCCTTAAGTGTATGAATGTATAGCATGACATTTTTGCATTGATTTGGTGGTTTGGAACTATCCACCATGTCATTTCAGTCCCCTTTGCATGCCTATATGTTTGCCTTGGATGTCTCCTTAATGCTTTGAAAGCTTGTGTAGCATGTTCCATGTTTTGGCCATTATACATGCCTTTGATTTTGAGCCACTTAGATGCCATCTAGGGGGTCCCCTTTGCGTGGTCCAGGTCTGTCTTGAACCTATTTTAAGCCCCCTTAGCCTTGTGAGGCTTGGTTGGCTTGGTCATGGTTCAAGCCCCTTTGACTTGCTTCAAGCACTTGGGCCATTTGTTGCATGTTTAGCTTAACTTGTTGCTTGGTTTGGCACCATGTTTTAACATGATTTTCAGAGCTTATGTTGCATGCTAATTGTCCATAATATCCATTCTCAAATGTGCTTGAGAGTTGTCCAATTTGTGCCTAAGTGTTGGCCCCTTTAACATGTGCATGTGTGTATGTGTTTGGTCCTTTATTTTGGTCACTTTGGCCACTGTTTTAGGCCTATTTAGAGTTGCCTAAATCATGTATAAGTCCACCTTTCCACCAATTTGCATTACCTCATGTTTGCTTGTATGCTTACATAAGTGTCTTGCCATGACATGTTGCATCCTTAGCTTACATGCCTAGGTTGCATTGCATCTTGCATGCATGCCTTATTCCTTGACTTGGTGATAGGAATTGGGCCTTAGTTTGTTTGTTTGGTTTGCATTTAATTTGAAATGAAAGTTGCACACTTGATTCTTTGGGCCGTCATGCATGGAAATGCGTGATTGGCGGTTCGAGAATCGAGACACATGCCTCTTTAAGTCACAAACATGATAGGGGGCATGATTAGTGCATACATTGCTTGAATTGTATTGCCATGCAAGTTCTGTCCTCTGCTGCTGTGAGTTGCAGGTTCTGCCGGCATTATTTGCCGACCGGCAGTATATATTGCCGACCGGCAGTGAATCACCAGCCGATGGATCAATTTTGTGCCGATGACCACAATTTGCTGTCGGTGGTGACTCTACTCAGCCGGTGGTGATTCCCAGTATCCAAAGAAGTATCCTTGAGACTTTGGTAGTCTTTAGAGGGGCAGAGCAGGGAAAACAGAGGCAGACTATGCATGGCGGTGCACTTCCGAGCAAGACCCGAGCACGCGCTGCATCTGGCCCTCCTCCTGAGGCGGTTTACTGCTTTTCCTAGCTTAATTAGTTTGTTAGCTAATTAGGTAATTTGTAATATTTAATTAGCTTGCATAGTTAATTAATTTGTATTATTAATTTGGTCCCTCCGGGCGAGGGCAAATCTGTAATAAGTGTGGGTGAGTGGCGTGTATGTCTTCCAATCCCCACTTCTTTCTTCCCTTTTATTTACCTGCTTATGATGGTAGATTAGGGCATGTTTAAATAGGCATACCTTATGCTATGCATGCGTGCATTCATACATTTGCTTTGCATGCACCGGGCTCGGCGCATCATTCTAACTACATCTGTATTTCAAATTCCGAATTGAATACGTACGACTTGTGCATTTTCACATATAATTTGTAGACTAGCCAAGCCCGTTCTAGTAACATTTTGTATGCGATGCATTAGGAACTTAACATGGACTTGGATCATGCATTGATTGCTAACATGTTCCTGTTTTTAACTCGGAGTACTATGTAAGTATTTTAGCTTTAGCATATCGCATGCGTGTGAATGTGGCCATGATAGTATGCTTACCATGTGGCTAAGTGCTTATATGAGATAAACTGTTTGAGTGCCTGTGGGTGGATGTTGGATTGTTTGAGTTGGAATGACTCATTGAGATCCGTGTTTTAGCCTACTTGCGAGTAGCAAATTCCAAAGCGCTTTTCAAAACAAACGGATATGCAATGCTTGTTTCCAAATTAGGCAATCTAGTCTGTACTTGTTTGCTGTGTGCATAACATAGTAATTCTAGGCCAAAAACCGGAATAAGAACACATAACGTTTTTCAAAATCGGATATCATGGTTAGTAGAGGCCGGTCTTAGGACCGGGCGAAAGGGGGTGCTCATAGCTGACCTTCCCCGATCGTACCCAAGCTCCCGAGCCAAGACAACTTTGGTGATCATGGACATGTGGCCTTCGGCACCGAGTCAGGGTTTCCTAAATTCCCCTATAAAAAATATTTAGGTGGCGACTCTGTATCTGGCAAAGCAGTCCATGTTTGGCACTTCTTTCCTAAAATCTGTTTTCTCAAAACGATTTGCCAGATTTGGAATCTTTGGTTTACATTAAGAACTGTGACACAAATCGAGTCCGAACTGTAGCGGGGTCCCTCGCGGGCATGCTACACATATCCCTGGGATGGGATTGGGAAAGAACGGCCGGAAGGGCATCGCAGCATTGGCCGAAGTGCCACATAACCCACACACCTTCGTCTTGGGTTATCTACCCACCAAAGAAGACTGGATAAGGAAGGGAAAAGAAATGGCTGGAAGAGCCAGAGCAAAGCAGGCTAGGAAGCCTTTTGAGTTGATACATAGGCCCATTCAGGGTACCCTAAACGGACGTTTCGTCCGGGAGGGGGAGGACATTCCGTTCTGTGGCTTCCCAGAGCCGTGGCTGAATGCGGAAAGGAAGCGCGTACCGGGGTTTGAGATTTTCTTTGACCTGCAGCTACCTAAGGATGACGTTGCCGAAGGGCAGACAGATCTATCAGCTGAGGTTGAGCAGAGTAAGGAAGCGCAGTCTGAGGACGCTGAAAATGAAATGGGGGTAGTGCTGGCATGTCTACTTTCAGATCCTCCGATCGAACAGAAGTGCTTGGGGGATAACTTCTCGGTATGCATGATCGGGAATGAAACAGCCGCGGGCCTACCATCAACTATTTTGGATGCATCCATCGCACCCTCTCTTGTTTGGCAATACGAAGAGGGATTTTTATCAAGCAGCACCGGGTCAGGTAGTGAGCCGGAATCTAATTCCACCGAGTCTTGTGAGTCAGAATCAGGTTCCAGCTCAACTGAGTCTGAGTCTAGTATTCCTGGGGGTGATAACCCGGATGCCACAGTCCTGTCTAAGTCGTCATTTTCTTTCTCTTTTGAGTCTGTTGTAACAGAAGAATCGGACGGCTTTGAAGTATTTAATGAAAATGATGTGGATGTGGTTTCTGAGTATTTTTCTGTGCCTTTGATTTATTGCTTAAATCAGGATTTTCAAAATTTTGATGAAAACGACGAGGAAGAAATTCCTCCGGTTTTGCAACGATTAATTGATCAAGAACAGGAAAGATTTGTTAAACCCTTAATGGATGAAATCACTACTGTGAAAGTTGGTACTGAGAAGGACCCGCAGCTGGTCCAGATCGGGTCCACGTTGTCTTCGGGGGAACGCGAGCGCTTAGTCGCTTTATTAAAAGATTTCAAAGACGTTTTCACGTGGTCCTACGAAGACATGCCTAGAATCGATCCAGAGATTGTACAGCACCGGATCCCTCTCGACCCTGAGGCCCGACCGATCAAACAGAAACTCAGGAGGATCCGCCCGGACTGGGCTCTCAAGATTAAGGAAGAGGTCACCAAGCAAATCGACGCAGGCTTCCTGTTAGTATCCGAATACCCGACTTGGTTGGCCAACATTGTTCCGGTGCCGAAGAAGGATGGCAAGATCCGAGTATGCGTGGACTTCAGGGATTTGAATAGAGCTAGTCCAAAGGACGACTTCCCCTTGCCACATATTGATTAGTTGGTGGATTTTACGGCGGGGCATGCTTTGCTCTCGTTTATAGATGGCTTCTCAGGTTACAATCAGATAGTGATGGCACCCGAAGACTGGGAGAAGGCTGCTTTCACCACCCCGTGGGGGACTTACTGCTACAGAGTGATGCTGTTTGGGTTGAAGAATGCCGGAGCTATATATCAACGGGCCGCGACCACGATATTGCATGACATGATTGTAGACACCCCATTTTTGACCGCCCTTAAGACTTGGGCACTACTGATGGTTTGCTCGGTGTTGAGAGATGTGCAGGGCAAAGATTCAGTTTCTTCGGCAAGAAGAGAGGCAAATCTTTCAAAACACTTTGTTTAGGGTTTTGGAGTTGAAGAAAAGAGGAAAGGAGAGGAGAAAACTAGTTTGGGAGAAGTTCGGCATGAATCCGGGTAGAAGCGAGTCGAGCAGCCCTCGCTGAATCGGGCTTATCTATCTGTACACTTGGATTTTAGCTATGGGGCCACAACCATCGGAAAGCTTACTTCCGGGGCTTCATTTTGCACTCAAGAATCTCCTAGAGCCAAGTCCGGGTGGGGGAGATATGATCGGCTGAAGTTGGGGATCATCGCAGTTGGATCGAATCTGCGCGGCTTCACCAAAATGGGCATAACCTTTTGCACAGGAGGAATTTTGATGCAAGGTTTGCGCCATTGGAAAGCTAACTTCTGGGGCTTCATTTTGGACACCAACCGGCAGTTTTTTGACCTTACCGGCCATCCACCGGCACTATATTTATCCAACCGGCAATTTATTGTGCCGACCGGCACTTTATTTTGCTGACCGGCAATTTTTGCTAGCCGACGACCTTCCGGGGCATTCTGCAGATTGAGTGGATTCCAGCTGTGCCAGCTGGAATGCACAGAATCGATCCCCCATGCACATGTGTGTTTGTTTTGCACCTTGTGAGCCTTTGAACCCCTTAACCTTCTAGAAGCTTGAACCCTTTGGCCAAGCTTCTTGGAGAAGCTTGGCCAGCTGTTTTAGCTTCCCCTAGAAGCCTTGCACCCCCTTGAACCCCTTTGACCCTTTCCCTTTACTTAGCTTGTAAGCTAAATGCTTCCCTTGCCTTATATAAGCACCATTCCTCTCCCTTTGTCTAGGTTAGAGATTTGAAGCAAAAAAACCAGAGATATACCACATATATCTGATATACATACATACAACCCTCAATCTCTCTCCATATCTCTCTCATCCAACCATCAAACACCTTTGTTCTTGGGCCATTTCTTCATCAACTCATAGCACAAGGCATCTAACGCCTATTCCAGCAGCTTGAGGCTGTCCTCCAGAGGTTAAAAGTTCCCAAACTTGGTCCAAGAGGTGTTGGTTTGCTGGTCTTCAAGGGTGAGTCCTCATCTTCCCTTTTCTAGCCTTTTCTTGCTTCATATTGAAGCCATAGTTGCTTGCACTTTTGGGCTCCGACCTAAACTTCAAATCATCATATTTTGAGGTCCTCTTCATGTTTGATTGAGGACCTCTTGCTGTTTGAGGACAGTAGCTAGCACTTCCTTCATTAGCCCTCTTTATGCCATAATCTTGCATAGAATTTTTGGCTTGCGTGTGATCTGTTTTAGAGCCTGATGTAAACTGAAAATAGGCTTATTTTGAGCCCCTCTTCAACATTGAAGAAGGGCTCAACACTGTTTGGATACTCTATGTGCTACTTGCTTTGAAATCCATGTGGTAGCCCCGTTTTTTGTATGCCATTTTAGCCATATCTTTGCTTGCTGTTTGGCCATGTCATGAACTGTAAAAATGCTTATCTCAGAGCTGTCTTGCTTCTGTATTCATGTTCCATGTCCATATTATGCATGCTTTGTATAGCTGTAAGCCATTCCATATGCCTAATTTCGCATTTCGGGATTCATTCCATGCGTTGAGTGTTGTTTCGTTATGTTTCGGGGCTGTTTTGCATCACCTATCGCCTCTGAAATTTGCATGAAAATTGTCCATGTTTGTGCCTTTCAAATGCGTCGAAAAGTCGCTTCATTATGCTTAAGTCTTGGACCATATATCTATGCATGTTTGCATGTCATTTGCCTCCATGCACTTAGCACTTTGGCCACTGTTTTAGGCCTATTTGGGGCTGCCTAATTCATGTTTAAGTCCATCTTCTATTTGGTTTGGATGCTTACCTTGCATGTTTGCTTGTAAGCTTTGCATGATTACATTGCATTGTTCATGTTGCATGATAGCTAACATGCTTAGGTTGCATTGCATCAACATGCATTCCTTGTCCCTTGATTTGGGTGATAGGGATTGGGAGTTTGTTTGATTGATTTGCATTGCATTTGAAATCAAAGTTGCATAGTTGGTTCTTTGGGCCATCATGCATGGAAATGCGTGATTGGTGGTCCGAGAATCGAGGCACATGCCCCTTTGAGTCATTATCATGATAAGGGACATGGTTGGTGCATATATGCCTTGAATTGTGCTGCCATGCTTTGCCTTGCCCTCTGTTGCTGTCATTTGCAGATTCTGCAGGAATACTCTGCCGACCGGCAGTATAAGATGCCGACCGGCAATCTTTCCTCTGCCGATAGACTCCATTTTGTGCCGATGGCCACACCACACTGCGGGTGGCAATTCTACTCAGCCGGTGGTACTCCTCAATGTCCTAGGAAGCAGTCCTGAGGTTTTGGTAGCCTTCAGAGGAGCAGAGGAAAGAAAATAGAGGCAGCCTATGCATGGCGGCGCATTTCCCGAGGCGGTTTACCCGCTTTCCTAGATTAGTTAATTTGTTAATTAATTAATTAATTTGTAATATTTAATTAGCTTGCGTAGTTAATTAATTTGTAATATTTATTTGGTCCCTCCGAGCGAGGGCATATTTGTAATAAGTGTGCGTGAGTGTGTGTATGTCTTCCAACCTCACGTCTTTTTTCCCTTTTATTTACCTGCTTATGATGGTAGATTAGGGCATGTTTAAATTCAGCATACCTTATGCTATGTATGCGTGCATTCATGCATTTTGTATTACATGCATTAGGCTCGGTACATCACGCTAACTGCATTTGTACTTCAAATCAAAAATTGAATATGTGATAATTGTGCATTTTCACATGACATGTTTAGGATAGCCGAGCCTATTCTAGCAACATTTTGTATGCGATGCATTAGACACTCAACATGGACTTGGATCATGCATGTTTGCTAACGAGTTCTTTGTTTTGGCACGGAGTACGATGTAAGTATTTCCGCTTTAGCATATCGCATGAGTGTGAATGTTGCCATGACAGCATGCTTAACATGTGGCTAGATGCTTATGTGTTATAAACTGCTTGAATGCCTGTGGGTGGAGGTTGGATTGTTTGAGTTGGAAAAACTCATTGAAATCCGTGTTTTAGCCTACTTGCAAGTAGCAAATTTCAAAGAATTTTCAAAACAAACGGATATGCAATGTTTATTCCCAAATTAGGCAATCTAGTCTATACTTGTTTGCTGCGCGCATAACATAGTAATTCTAGGCTAATAAAAGGAATAAGAACACATAACGTTTTCAAAATCGGATATCACGGTTAGTAGAGGCCGGTCTTCGGACCGGGCGAAAGGGGGTGCTCATAGCTGACCTTCCCCGATCGTACCCAAGCTCCCGAGCCGAGACAACTCCGGTGATGACGGACATGTGGCCTTCGGCACCGAGTCAGGGTTTCCTAAATTCCCCCATTTTAAAATATTTAGGTGGCGACTCTGTATCTGGCAAAGCAGTCCATGTTTGGCACTACTTTTTCAAAAATCTGTTTCTCAAAACGATTTGCCAGATTTGGACTCTTTGGTTCAGATTAAGAACCGTGACTACAAAATCGAGTCCGAACTGTAGCACGAGGCCCACGGGCGCTGTTACAATGATCCACAAAGAGGTGGAGGCGTACGTGGACGATATGATTGTCAAGTCCAAGGAAAGGGAGGGCCACTACACTGCCTTGCAAAATTTCTTTCAAAGGATCAGAGAATTTCGGCTGCGGCTAAATCCTCAGAAGTGTACGTTCGGTGTTACAGCGGGAAAAATGCTGGGATTTCTGATTACACAAAGGGGCATCGAGGTCGACCCTTCAAAGATCAAGGCCATCTTAGAAATGCCACCACCAAGGACTAAAAAGGAGGTGTGAGGCATTCTGGTTAAAGTGCAATTCATAAGACGGTTTATCTCAAAATTAACCTTGACTTGTGAACCACTTTTTGGTCTCCTGAAGAAAGGCAGGAAATTCCAATGGAACGGCCGATGCCAAGCTGCTTTTGAACGGATCAAAGAATATTTACAGAACCCACCCGTGTTGTTGCCGCCAGAGCAGGGGAGACCGTTGATATTGTATCTTTCAGTGACTGAGACCACGATGGGTTGCATGCTTGCACAAGAATCAGAGGACAAAGTGGAGAGAGCCATCTACTATCTGAGCAAGAAAATGCTAGAGTATGAGACTCGTTACACACCGTTGGAGAAGGCCTGCTTGGCCTTAGTATGGGCTACCAGAAAGCTGCGGCACTACCTGTTAGCTCACTCCGTAATGTTGGTTTCACGACTCAATCCCATCAAATATCATTTCGAGAAACCGGCACTTACGGGTAGGCTAGCTCGTTGGCTGCTGTTACTCTCTGAATTCGATCTGAAATATGTAACACGCAAGTCAGTCAAGAGAAGAGCAGTAGTAGAATTCTTAGCCGATCATCCAGTCGAAGGAGGTGAAGCAGTTTGAGTACTTATTCCCAGATGAAGCCATTTTGCACATCGACGACGAATATTGGACGATGTACTTTGATGGAGCATCAAATCAATACGGGTATGGGATAGGAGTGTTACTGATAGCACCCGATAATTCTCGTATCCCTCTAGCCTTCAAGCTCCGGTTCAAAGTCTCGAACAATAAAGCAGAATATGAGGCATGTATTGCCAGTTTAGAAGTAGCTCTGGAACTAGGGGCAAGACGGTTAGACGTCATCGGAGATTCGAACCTTGATGTGTCTCAGGAAAAAGGAGACTGGAAAGTCAAAGAAGAAAAAATGTTAATTTACCACCAGACCTTGGACTTGTTAATTCCTCGGTTTGAGAAGCTAACTTTCACTCATCTAGTAAGAGAGAACAACAGGTTCGCAGATTCGCTAGCAACTCTAGCTTCGATGATAGACATCCCGTCTGGAGTCCGGATGCATCCGGTTATTATTGATCAGAAGTTTGTGCCGGCACATGAATCAATCGCCGCCATAGACAAAGTTCAGGACGAAAACCCCTGGTATTACGACATTTGGAACTTCTTGGAGAAAGAGACGTATCCACCAGGGGCGAATGCCAAGGATAAGAGGGCGATCAGAAGAATGGCCGTTCAGTTCATCATCTGTGGGGGTAAGCTGTATAAGAGAGGCCATCTGGGAATGCACAAGCTATGTGTCAAAGCCGAAGAATCGAAGCGCCTGATGGAGGCCATCCATGGAGGAGAGTGCAGTACACACATGAACGGAGTAATGCTAGCACGGAAGATCCTCAGACAGGGTTACTACTGGTACACCATGGAGGAGGATTGCATCAGTTTTGTTGGGCGATGCCATAAATGTCAGATCCATGCAAACCGCATGAACATCCCGCCATCGAAGCTGTACAACATGACTTCACCATGGCCATTTTCAGTTTGGGGAATTGATGTGATCGGGGCTGTCACTCCGAAGGGATCGAATGGGCATGAGTTCATCCTAGTCGCGATAAATTACTTTACAAAGTGGGTCGAGGCCCAATCATATGCCGTGTTGAAGGCGTCGCACGTTGCAAAGTTTATCAGAAACAACGTCATCTACCGCTACGGGGTCCCAAACGAGATTATTTCGGATAACGGTTCCCACTTCAAGAAGGAGGTGATTGACTTGTTGGAAAAATACAACGTGGCTTTTCATAAGTCATCCACATACCGGCCGCAAACCAACGGAGCGGTCGAGGCTGCTAACAAGAATATCAAACACATACTGCAGAAGATGGTGGAAACCTACCGGGATTGGCCAGATACGCTGCCATTTGCTCTGTGGGGCTACAGGACTTCAATTAGAACTTCTACCGGAGTGACTCCATATTCATTGGTTTAGGGGATGGAGGCCGTTCTACCTATCGAGATTGAGGTTCTATCATTGAGAGTATTGGCTGAGTGTCAAATAGCCGAAGCAGATTGGCAGCAGAGCAGATTTGAGGAACTCATGCTTTTTGATGAGAGAAGACTGAAAGCACTGTACCATGTTCAAGGTTATCAGCGCAGGATTGCCCGGGCTTTCAATAAGAAAGTTAAGTCTAGGAATCTAAAGGAAGGAGCTTTGGTGTTCAAGGACAACCGAGCTCCCATCCACGACCCAAGGGGCAAGTTCAGACCTAATTGGACTGGTCCCTACATCATCAAAGCTATCTGGTCAGGTGGAGCTATGGTCCTGATGGACCAAGATGGCCTAGAATTTTCCCAACCAATCAACATGGACAAGTTGAAGAAATATTACCCCTGAGAGGCTCACTAGGTCGAAAACCCAAAAGGGCGACCTAGGCAAAAGTTAGAGCACGAAAAATTGGAAAATATAAAAACTGAGCTCGCAAGGTTGAAAACCCGCAAAGGGCGACCTTGGCAAAAGTTAGAGCGTAAAAGGAGAGTGAAAATACCCGAGTGAACCTAAGCCTGAACTACGTAAGGCTTGATTCCCATCTTTGGAATACGTAGGCAACTTCATCCTGAAGTTCAGCCATAAACTTTTCCCCGATCAACTTTGTCCATTCGATCATCTCAGTCATCTTTGTCCATCAGCATCCACTGGAATCTCCAGCGTAGTGCTATTCAGACTAGGGGCAACTTTCCGTTGCCATACGGTGCCGCGGTACTCTTCAGACTAGGGGCAACTTTCCAGTTGTATGGATCTGGGGTTGTGCATCTCAGTGACAGATCTTAGGCGTGTCCAGTTCTGATCCATATCGAAAATGATTCTGAAAAGTTTTAATAAAAGTTGACTTTGTTCAAATTAATCTTTTTACAACTAAGACCATTTTTGGACCAAAGCGAAAATTTTCAGTGCCACAACCTTCAGTTTCATTGATTTCAAAACAGGGTTCTCCTGCTCTTGCATACAATCGAAGTTGCTTTTTATTACATTCATAAAGAAAACTTGAAAGTACTAATAAAGCAATAAATCTGAGGCATAGTCAAGTCAGGTGTTCCTGCGCCCCCTCCCAGAGCTAGTCGAGGCCTCTGATGCCAAGCTGAGCCCTTCCTGTGCCTCTCCATTGAGCCAATCCAAGCACTCATCAGACAAAGTGCAACTGAAAGTAGGAGCGGGGGCCAGGAGTTCTCTCGTCCTCCACGCGGTGGCCTGCCGAGCAAGCTGTGCGCCTCGGGCTGGGAATGCAGCAGGATACTCTATCCTCTCTGGCGGGCAGGTCTGATCATGGCCAAATTGGCGTCGAATCCAGAATGGGAAGTAGAATACACAGTGAGTGAGACCAATCAATTGAATACCAGTCTGCCAGGACATGTTGTAACTTATTGCCGGAAGGCTGAGCCAAGGGCACCGCCAAGCAATACGGTCTGCGGACAAGCGGCGCATCCAAGCGAACCACCATCCCTCATCAAGGGCATTGACTAGACGATGTCGAAAGAAGTAACCGCGACCTGAATATGCTGGGCAAGAGTCCACAACCTGCAGTTTGTCCATCAACCATACCTGGGAAGGGATGAAAAATGAGAGAATAAAGAATAGAGAGATGTACGATGAGAGAAAAGTGAGAATAGGGTTTTGTGAGAAAAACCGAGCTTGAGGGCCGAGTGATGTGAGCGATACATATGTGAGATTGGGTGGGAAACATTACCTGTAGTAGTAGTGGACTCCCTGCTAATCTGCTTGTCTCACGACGATAAAAGGCGTCTAAGCCCATCAACGTCTCAGCCAGAGTCATGGCAATGCAGCTCTTGCCCTCCTTCAAGCCTTGGGCAACCTCGGGCAGCCGGACACTAGACCCTCCGGAGCCTGAGTCAAATAGAAAATGAGATAGCATACACAAACAGAGGGCGTGTCGCCGGAAGCCTTGCCAATGATGGTTGTTGCGATCACCGGCATCAGAAAACCGATCGATCAAACTCAGAATATCCAGCATCCCGTCACAAATCAGAGACCGAGCGTCACGCATAATGAGTCCACACATTTGCCATAAGGATTGGGCATGGCCAAAATTAAGTTGGGATAGGAGCTCCTTGTCGCGCTCGGACTCCAATAAGGCTTGGAAATCTTCGAAGGTAGGACATATCTCTTGCCCAGCGAAGCTAAAGACATGCGTCACCGGATTCCAAAACCTCGCCGTGGCATGGAGAAACGGAAGGTGCAACGGGGTACGACCCAGAGTGAATAGCCCATTTATGTCGAAACCCCGAAAATTCAACTTTTCCGAGCCATCCAAGCGAGCAATCCAAGCTGTGAGATTTTGAGCAAGAAACTCTTCCATTAGAGCAAATCAATGTGGAACTGAGAAAAACTACGAAGCTGAGGTCTTTCGTAGGAGATAAGGTTGGGTGGAGGACAGGTGTCAACATTCTGGTGGTTCCTTCATTCATGGCCGGCCGGCCAAATATTGTGCCGACCGGCCATCACTTTTTGCCGACCGAACAAATTTCTGGCTGATGGCCATTTCTTGTGGCCGATGGCCTCTACCCCTGGCCGATGGTCTTCCTCCTTGTTCCCTGAGCTGTTTATGCTAGGTATTGGGGAACTCCACCACCTCCAATCCCCCCCGGTGATCGATTCTTGCGGAGTCACACCTGTCTGCTTATCGATTTATTGTACAGTTGCTCATCGAGTTGTATTTCACTCTCTTTGAGTCTTTGATTTGTTTATCGAGTTGTACTCACACTTGATTGGTTATACCATGCCTTTGTTTTGCTTATCGAGTTGTAAGTCAGTTCAGTACCTGATTATTACGATGCAAGTACTCAATGTTCAAAACAGGTTCAATTTCGTTCACATTGTGGTGTGATACCTTGCGATGCGATGCATAGAAAACTTACAAATGCAACATCTTTTGAACAAAATGGTTGTTTCATTCCCATCACGTGTTTTGCAAAATATGTAATTTTGAGAAAGAATAAAACCTGCCCAAGGTAGTGCAATGTGCTTAAACTACCAGTAAAAAGGAAAGTAAAGCACAGAATGGCAGGGTAGCAAAGTGTTGGAATTGATACCAGTAAAACTCCCCTTGCGGTCAACGCACCTTCCGCACCTTTGTTCGGGTTAACTATATGGTTTGGCACCTTCATCACTCGAGACAATGCGGGAAAGCACACTTTTGAAACGTGAACCTTCGAGTTGACCTCAGGCCATAACTTCTACGAGCGATGCTCGGTACGTACGAAGAACGTCCCTTTCCGTATCCTTTTCATGTCTTGTGGATTCCACAAATCGTTTCAATTACGCTGTGTTACAGTACTTTACATTCCAGCATCGTGAATAACATGTTTTTACTTACATGTGTACATTCAACTCTTCTCATAAACACTACTTGCGTAGACCGCATGTTTGTAATCAATTTCATTACTTGCATAGACCGCATGTTTTGCTTGCGTAGACCGCATGTTTATAATTAATTACGTTACTTGCGTAGACCGCATGTTTGTAATCAATTTCATTACTTGCGTAGACCGCATGTTTTGCTTGCGTAGACCGCATGTTTATAATTAATTACGTTACTTGCGTAGACCGCATATTTGTAATCAATTTCATTACTTGCGTAAACCGCATGTTTTGCTTGTGTAGACCGCATGTTTATAATTAATTATGCTACTTGCGTAGACCGCATGTTTGTAATCAATTTCATTACTTGCGTAGACCGCATGTTTTGCCTGCGTAGACCGCATGTTCTGCTTGCGTGGACCGCATTCTTATGTTCAAATTCATTACTTGCGTAGACCGCACGTTTATGATTAATTACGTTGCTTGCGTAGACCACATGTTTGTAATCAATTCCATTACTTGCGTAGATCGCATGTTTTGCTTGCATAGACCGCATGTTTTACTTGCGTAGACCGCATGTTCTGCTTGCGTAGACCGCATTCCTGTGCTCAAATTCATTACCTGCGTAGACCGCATGTTCTACTTGCATAGACCGCACATTTGAAACCAATTTCATTGCTTGCGTAGACCGCATGCTTATGATCAGTTTCGTTGCCTGCGTAGACCGCGTGCGTAGACTGCGTAGACTGCGTAGACCGCATGCTTATCTTCAAGACTTGGACGTCACCATTGGAACACTCGGTGATCATCCGTGCTTGTGTTCGTCTCGAGTTTCCAGAGGTCTCGGCTGCGCGCCTTGCCTCAGGATCTCTCGACTCGACTTTTCGGTGTCTGGTTTTGCACCAAACACTTGTGTTTTTGCCTTGAGAGGTCGGCTGTCCCCTTACACCACCCGCCGTTTATTGGTGCCACCGGCAGTGGTTTCTTGAAATCAATGGCCGGTCGGCACTATATTTTGCCGACCGGCACTTTGCTCTGGCCGGTGACTTTTTTTGCTGGCCGGTGTGACCCTTTTGCACCCTTCAGACTTGGTGCATGCCAGCTGTGCCAGCTGGAATGCACCAACACTCCTCCCCGTGCATGAAGTGGCTGTTTTGCCCCTTTTGCCCCCTTTTGGTCAAAGCTTCTTGAGAAAGCTTGACCCTTTGGTCAAAGCTTCCTCAAAAAGCTTGGCCAGCTGTCTTAGCTTCCTCAAGAAGCCTTGACCTCCTTGCCCCCTTTGCCCCTTTCATTTAGCTTCCTTGAGAAGCTTAAATCATTGCCCTTTGCCTATTTAAGCACCTCTCTTCTTCCATTGTTGAGGTTGGAGTCTTTTGAACATAAAAACCAGAGCTTATACACATATACATCTTATATACACACTCTCTCTCTATATTTCCCTCTCTCTCCTCCCGTGTGTGTGTTTTCTTGGCCTAAAAGTGCATTTTGACCTTACTTTTGCACTAATACACACACCATTACACCTTGCTCCGAGATTGAGAGGCATTGAGGGTTTTTTTTTTTTGAGATTTTGGACTGATTTTGCTCAGAAGAGTGTGGTTGGACCAACTATTCTTGAGGTGTTCTTCAAAGGTAAGACTTTCACTTTAGTTTCCCTAATCTTGCATTGGCTTTTGACCTGTCTTGCATATTGATTCAAGCTTTGAGTATAACATAAAAAATTCGTATATTTTCCTGCTTAAGACATCTCATTGAGGTTATTTTGGCATTGGGGGTTGAACTCCCCTCTTAGGCCTCTTTTGGCCTCTTTTGGTGCATTTTCTTTAAGCCTTGTTGACTTTGTTGTATTGCTCTTTTCACCACCGAAATCCAATGGATTTTTAGTGGTGAAGAAGATGGTTTGAGGTCTTGCATAGGGGAGGGACACCCCTCTCCCCCTTGTCTCTCTTTTATCCTTGTTTTTGGCTTAAAGGGCAACATGCATGCTTGACTGATTTTGGCCCTATTTCAGAGGTTTTTAGGTGTCTTTTCATCATAATATATCTCTATCTTTGGTCGGGTTTGTGGTCTTTTGCATGCATAATACCCTTGTTTTGCATCCCTCCATTTTGCATAGAAATGCATCTTCTATTTAGGCTTCCATGCTTGCATGATTTAGCTTAGCTTGTTGAAGCGTTCGGTCATGATTTGTCATGCTTAAGGTCTGTTGGCCACTGTTTTGGTCATGTTTGACATGCTTGATGTAGTTGCTTTGCATTTTGGCTTGTAGGCCTTGAGTATTTTGGCTTCTAGCATGCTTAACTTAGACTATCCTCATGATTTGGCATTATTTAAGATCATATTTCAGTCCATGTAAGGTGGTCTTATATTGTCATTTGTGTCCCTTCCCATGCTTTAAGGTGTTGTAGTTTTTCGGCCTTAAAATGGGCATTGTGCATGCTTGTATGTTTAAGACATTTTGGGGCTGCCATATCAGCGGGTTTTTGGGTGTATTTTGCTGCATTGAACATCTATTTTTGGTCGCTTAGTCCATGCCATGAGTGGTCATGATGGTTGTAGTAGAATGCCCCTTGTTTGTGCCTTAGCTTTGGGCCCCTTTGGCTTGCATGTTGGCGTGAGTGCTTGTTCACCATTTTTGGACACTTTTTGGTCACTGTTTTGGGATGGACTGAGGTCTGCCCTTCATGGTTTAGCACCACCATTGCATGATCATGTTGCATTGTTTTGGTCCTCATGCTTACATTATATCACACTTGCATGTTGGCATGGCATTTATTTAGTTGCATCTCATATACATTGTACCATACTTGGCACATTTAGAAAGCACTAACTTAGTTTGCATGTTTAGGTTGCATTACATTTGGCATGTTTTGCATTTTAACCTCATGTTGTGCATTTGAGCCAAGTTTGTATATATGCATTGCATTGCTTGGTTTGGGGTGTCAAACCGGGCATGGGGATTGAGGAGTGTTGTACTTCAAGTGACAAAACACGCCTCAACCCTCGGTCGCCAATCCCCTTGACTCCAACATGATAGGGTGTTGGTATTCATGTGTTTTGTTTGCACGCATTTTACATTGAATTGCAACCTCGGCCTCTTAGGCCATCATGCATAAAAAATGCACAATTGATGCCCGAAGGTCGAGGGTCACGCTCCCTTGAGTCTCTTGCATGATTGGGAGTGTGTCCAAGCTCACATTTGCTCAAAATTCCATACCATGTACTGCTTTTCCCTCTGCTGCTGTCAACTGCAGGTCCCAGCAGGAATTTGTGGCCGATCGGCAGTGTTTAGTGCCGACCGGCAAAGAATATGTGGTCGATAGACTTGAAAGCAGCCGATGGAAATTTCCCATGGCCGGTGGTTATTTCCCTTAGCCGATGGTGTTCTACAGTGTGCAGAGAACATATTCCAAGACTTTGGCAATTTTCAGAGGCAGCAGTGGCATGGTACGGGTTTCCGGGCAAGATGGATTGTGCATGCATCATTCGCGTATCCCGAGGCAGGGCTGCGGCTATCTCTATTCTGCATTTAATCTATTAAATTAGAGGGTCTGTAATAATTAATTAGCTAGGATAAGTAATTCATTATTCGGATTGTATTATTCTTTTGGTCCCTCCAAGCGAGGGCAAATTTGTAATAAGTGTGGGTGTGTGTGCATGTCTTCCAGCCCCCACTTCTTTCTCCCTTTTATTTACCTGCTTTGATGGTTAGTAATAGGTCATGTTTAATTTAGAATACCTTATGCTATGCATGCGTACATCATTCATCAGTATTGCATGCACCGGGCTCGGCGCATCATGCTAACTGCATTAGTATTTCAAATCTAACTTGAATTCATGCTACTTGTGCTTTTTCACATGTCATTCATAGACTAGCCGAGCCTACTCTAGTGACATTCCGTATGCATTGCATTAGACATTTAAACATGGACTTGGATCATGCATTGATTGCTAACGAGTTCTTTGTTTTGGCACGGAGTACGATGTAAGTATTTATGCTTTAGCATCGTTGCATGCGTGTGAGTGTTGCCATGATAGCATGATTACCATGAGGCTAGCTGCTTATGTGATATAACTGCTTGAATGCCTGTGGGTGAAGGTTGGATTGTCTGAGTTGGAATAGCTCATTGAAATCCATGTTTTAGCCTACTTGCGAGTAGCAAATTCCAAAACATTTTTCCAAAACAAACGAATATGCAATGCTTATTCCCAAATTAGGCAATCTAGTCTATACTTTTGTGCTGTGCGCATAACATAGTAATTCTAGGCTAATAATCTGGATAAGAACACATAACGTTTTCAAAAACGGATATCACAGTTAGTAGAGGCCGATCTTCGGATCGAGCGAGAGGGGGTGCTCATAGCTGACCTTCCCCAATCGTACCCAAGTTCCCGAGCCGAGGCAACTTTGGTGATGACGGACACGTGGCCTTTGGCACCGAGTAAGGGTTTGCTAAATTTCCCAAAGTAAAATATTTAGGTGGCAACTCTGTATCTGGCAAAGCTGTCCATGTTTGGCACTTCTTTCAAAAATCTGTTTTCTCAAAACGATTTGCCAGATTTGGACTCTTTGGTTCAGAACGGGACCTCACCCTCCCGGGGCGTTCGGGGACGTCTACACATATCCATAAGCCATTAAGACCAACCTTATTCCATTTTCCTTTAATTTCATTTCTAGTTCATATATGCTACTCAATTAATGAGTTAAATTCATTATCTTTCAACAATCAAAATGAGACTACAACTCAATGATTTTTCAATTATGCAAAACTCACATAAACACATCAAACTTGCCATTTTACGGATATTTCGTCCGAAGTAATCGACACCCATTTATATATAAAATTTCGGGTCTTTCACCCAGGACACTCCGGCCAGCTTGCTTTAAATAGAGTCCATCCGCTTTCTTCTCTCAAACAAATATACATATGCAATGTATATATAAACATAATCACATATGGAGTACATCCCCTTTCTCCTCCCAATAAACATACATATACAATGTATTTATAACGTGGTCATATTCAATGACACCAACTATGGAATGGCATTAAATCACCTAATCCTTATGTAATTTCTACAACAATCATAGCTATCCTCCACGGATAGCCCAATGCAATTATTTCTAAAGAGATTTTCAATATCAAAATAAATAGTTTATTCAAAACTTCCATAGGTGAGATAATACATATCCAATATCACCATTTACAACCACAACCTTCCAATTCCACATTTTAAATGTTAATCCCAATTATTTATGCAAAATAATAATTTAATCAAAATTAGGGCAAAATCCCCTTTTTACCAAATATCAGCCAAACACCAAAATCAACTATTTTGGCACAACATGATCTTATATTCAAGCCTCATACTCGTTTACCTCATATTCATCAAAACCCCTCTTTTTATTTCACACCAAAATCCTAGATTTGTCCAAACCACAACCAAATATCATCATCTATACACAATAGCAAATAACTAAGCTAAAAACCATATTAGAGTGTAGAAAATCCCTACCTCAAGTTTAAAGAAGAAACGAGTTGAAACCCCAAAATCAACGATGCCTAAACTTGATCTGCACCGCACACAACGTAGCCCTCGCCTAGATAACCAACTTTGATAAAGGACTTGGATCTAAATCCCAATGGATTTGGAGAAATCAAAGATCTTGTGAGGTTTTGTAACGCCTTCAAAATAATACATATAAGCCCAACATTTATAACACTCATAGACATAAGTGAATAAAGCATTATTCCATTCATCAGAGTATTTATTATAGAAGTATTATATGTTGACAACAAAAGTAAATGCCCTATGGGCTTACAACTTTCCAAGCCAACACTTGGTTACAAAAAGAGAGTGCTAACTCAAATACACGTTAATGTAATACCAAAATAATCAAAACAACTAAAAGAGTCTTCAACTCCCAAAACCTTCCAAGCTACATCCTTGGAGGTGGCATGTCACCTGAACCTGAAAATGATGTCCCATATAGGGTGAGCCAACGCCCAGTAGAGATATGCTAAACATAGTATGAGCAATAACTAAAACATTAGGATTTGCTCAATGGCTAACACTTATAAACCAACTTACAATACAATCTAGTTCCATGACAAATATGTACATGTATCATTCCACTTTCCTTTATTTAACCAATTCAATTCATAAGCATGGCTTAGAACCTAGCCAAACAATTAAATGAGACTACATCCCATATTAAAACACTTCCTTTATTCACAATTCAAATGAGACTACAACTCATGTCAAAACACTTCCAATACTTCAATTATCTACGTTATGCAAACGTAATTAGAATTTCGGGACTTTCACTCTGGACACTCCGGCCAACTTAGTTATCAATGGAGTCCATCCCCTATCTCCTCCCAAACAGTTTTGAGAGTCTATCCCCTATCTTCTCTCAAACCATAGAGTACATCCCCTATCTCCTTCCAAAAAATATACATACACAATGATCAATCAATACACATATTCGATGTATTATTCCAACCATCATATTCAATGAGATATTCCACGTGATTAGTTTCAGTTTTCCCTAATCAACATACAGTGTCTACAACAATCAAGACTATCCTCCACCGATAGCCCAAAGCAGTTATCTCTAAACAGAAAATGAATTTATCAAACAGATAAAATATCAGCATTTTCATAGGTGAGTGATTAATCAATCCAACTACACCGTTCCATCTCATACTCCCCCAATTTCATTATTTCAAAACCAATTTCACATTTCCATAATTAATGTCATTAATTACACTAATGACCCAATTAAACCCAACAAAGGTATTTTTCCCTTTTTCTCAATATTGACCCAAAGGTCCAAATATCATCATTAAACATCAATAACCTCATTTTGAGACCCAAATTCACATGTATAGTTCAAAGGAACAAAAACCCCTCTTTACACCTTCCAAGACTTGAAACCCTAACACCCAAGATTTCCCAACTACAACATTAAATCAAAATGACTACAAGTTTATGTCAAATACCATAAATATGAGTGGTTATCCCTACCTCAAATTTCGGAGCTCAAAGGAGATGTTGAGAAACTCGAATGTGCTCCAAACCCAATGATTTTCGGATCCAAATGAAAATCAAGCCAAGCTCTACACTTTTTACAAAGGAACTAGGGTAGGAGACCACTAGAAATAGATGGATTTGTAGATAGAAGGTGTATTATAAAGAGAGAAGCTCTCAAATTAGACTTTTGGAAAGTTAGAGAGAGAGTGAGAGATGAAAAAGTGATTTAAAATATCACAGTTGAGATCTGATATACGTATAATCTGCTTGAGCGTAAGACACAAAAACTAAACCCGCTTGAGCGCAGAGTGGGCCGCTCAAGTGCCAAGGCACAACAACAAAACACTACCCGCTCGAGCGTAGAATACACTCCTCCAGTACTTTTACAGACTTCGGACACCCGCTCGAGCGCAACATACCCGCTCGAGCTCAAACCCGCTCGACCGTAAGGATCTCCGCTCAAGCGTGAAAAACACCTCTGCAGTAATTTTGCAGACGCACAAATTGCTAAAAGGATGTAAACTCCGCTCGAGCGCAACAAGACCCGCTCTAGCGGATCACCAAAAATCTAGGCAGCAAGATTAGAGGCCAAAACTCAACCCACCTATTCGAAACACGCCCAACATAATCCAAACTCGAATACAAAGAGTTAAAGGATGGAAACAAGATATAAACAACAACCAACACCACAAAACTAAGTCTGGAATACAATAAACAATGGAGGGAAAACTGGGACCGCTATAGGTTTTTTGGTAGGAAATGTAGAGAGAAGGGAGAGGAAATGCTTTTAGAGAGAGAGATATATATCAAAAGTGACATTCAATTAGCCTAAAGAGAGAAGAAAAGGAAAAATTCCGGATCTATCTAACTTCCTGCACCTTCAGCCGCACCTGCCTTTTTAGTAGTGTGCTTCAGCCCCCTGCCCTGTTTTCCGCACGTGCAGCCTCATTCCTCGCACGTGCGGCCCTCTTCTGGACACTAGACCGACGGATCAACAAGCAGCTCGACCCCCGCCAAGGGGCACTGCCCCCTGGACTCCCACGAAGGGGGTGCTACCCCCTCGACCCCCGATCGGCCCAGTCGAAGTGGCAAAACATAAAAGAATGATCGAAACCTAAATCACTACATGATGTCGGTAACGGCTGCAACTAGTTTTTTTTTTTTTTTTTGGGCGAGTTATAAGATACATATATGGCACCCCTTAAAATAAATTAGTGGGTATTTCCATTCGATAAGTGTGCTATTAAATTTGCAAAATATAAATTTTGATTTTGATTTTAAAATGTATATGTTGTGCATTGTTGTAGCAATAAAAGATGTTTTTTCTCAAATCTAATGTTATGAGTTCAAGCCCTATTTACTTTATCAAATAGTTTTTATTTTTTTGTTTTAAATAACTATTACAGGGGTATTTTGGAAAAATTCAGAATATGAAACATATTTGTGTCTACACCATGAGAAGCTTTTACATATTAATAGTAATAAAAATAGTAGTGAGTGTGTGCTCGATGAAAGTACTGTTAAATTTGTAAAATATATATGTTGCGGGCTTATGAAATGGTAAATATGTTGTTTTCGTTACCTAAGGCCATGAGTTAATGCCTCATTCACTTCATCATATAATTTTTTGTTTGAAAAAACTATTATAGGGCTATTTTAAGAAAATAAAAAATATAAAAGAAATTTGTGTCAACACCATTAGAAGCCTCACATATATAGTAGTATAGATAGATAGAAGATAGATATAGATAATTGCACATTTCTCAACTTTCTACTTAATTAAATAATTAAATTTCCTCTTACAATTGTATTTCGAGTATGAATTGGGTAGAAAATTTGTCTCATGTGTCATAGTTTTATATATATCAAACACTAACTCAACTGCACCTCCGTAAAAATTAGGAAAAATATCACATCAATGATATTTTTTAAAAATAATTATCAATCAGTAGTGAACTTTATGAATATTAATAATTAAAATCATAAACATTTTTATAAATTGGCAATTAATTATTTTCCCAAATTATTTCTGATTTGTAATTTCTCCTAAAAATTAAACTCTGTTTGGTTTTAAATTTTTAAATACAATTGTTGAGTTTTTATTTTTTTAATTTTTTTGATTTTATGATTTTTTTAATATTTAATCAAATATTTAATTTTAGATGTGTGTGAACTTAAAAATTATAAAAAAAAAATTGTTATAAAAATTCACTATATACAAAAAATTTAGTCTATTTTTATATGTTTTTGTATTTATGATTTTTTTTTTAGAATAATCAACAAATATTATATTTTTTTATAGATGAAACTAGGTTATGTATGTAAAAGGTAAAATAAGAAAATTACTAAAACAAACCGTACACAAAAAATAAAAAATAAAAACTAAAGAATTGTATTTGAAAACTCAAAACCAAACAAAGTGAATTATTTTAGGTTATTTTCGCTAATTTACAATTTTTACACATGTTTTGGCCCATTTGGCGTCTAAAATACATGTGTCTATTTCAATTTGATAGTTATTGATCTAGATAATAAGGATTACTATTTTTGTCTTGTTATTTTAAGGGACATCCTATAGCGATCCTGCGTTTTCCCCTTTATGTACAGTATTCCGGACTTAGGTTCCGTGGTGTTGGTTGTCGTATATATCTTGTTTCCATCCTTCAATTCTTCGTATATGAGTTTTAGGATGTATTGGGCAGGTTGTTACAGGTTGGTAGAGAGTTTAAACCAATGGTTGCTGCCCAGAATTGTGGTTCTTCGCTTGAACGAGGCTTTTGTCGCTCGAGCGAGCTCTTTGTTTTTGTTCCTTCGCTCGAGCCAAGGTTCCTTCGCTCGAGCGAGAGTTGGGTGATGTGTCTGGTGGCTTGATCGAGAAGTCTTGTGCTCGAGCTTGCATCTGCGTCTGGTTCTGGACCTGAGAGTTGAATTTCTTGGCTCGAGCGAGCTTTCCTTCTCTTGAGCGAGCGAGCTGTATGTTTTGGTTTTCTTCGCTCGAGCGAGCATTCTTACGCTCGAGCGTGGGTCTGGGTTACAGACCTGAAGCTTCGAATTGTTGGCTCGAGCGAGGCTTTCTACGCTCAAGCGAGGGTCCTTTTTGTCTGGTCGCTCGAGCGACCACTCCTTCACTCGAGTGAGCCTCATATATTTCAGTCCATAACAGTAGCTTCTTCCTCACTTTTTCTCCACCTCTTTTGGTTCAAACCCTAGATCCGGCTCCCTCTCTCTCTACACATACCTTCTCTCTAGGGTTTCATCTACTTTTAGAGTGTTTCTACCCTAATCACTTTGTAAGAAAGATAGAGGGTCGCGAGGGCTTCACTTTAATCTGAAAAGTTGTGGATTTGGAGCACTTTGAGTTTTCTTCATCTTCTCCATTTGGTCTCTTCATTTCGAGGTAGGGTAATCTATGAGTCCTGACATAAATTTTAGTCATTTTGATTAGTTGGTGTTGTTTGGTAATTTTGGAAAAGCTAAGGTTTGATTTGTAATTTATAAAAGAGGGTTCTTCATGTTTGAGCCAAACATGTGTTAAAGACTTGAAATTAGGAGTTTTTTATGAATTATGAGATAAATATGAGCCTTGGAGGCAATCTTGTGAATAACGGAAAAATGCCCTAATTACGTTGAATAATTAATTTGGGGAAATGTGAAATGGAATTGAGGATAATGAAATTGGGAAATTGCGGGAGCAAATGGTGTAGTTGGATAAATTAATCACTCATCTATAAAAAAATGTTGATATTTTATCTATTGATAAATTTATTATCTATTTAGAGATAACTGCTTTGGGCAATCGGTGTAGGATAGTCTTGATTGTTGTAGACACTGTATGTTGATTAGGGAAAACTGAAACTAATCAAACGTGTTATGTCATCGAATATGACGATTGGAATAATACAGCAAATATGTGTATATATTGATCATTGTATATGATAACTGCTTAAATACATTGTACATGTATATTGTTTGGAAGGAGATAGGGGATGTACTCCATGGTTTGAGGGGAGATAGGGGATGGACTCTCAAACCTGTTTGGGAGGAGATAGGGGATAGACTCCATTAATATAGCAAATATGTGTATTAAATCGAAGTATTAATACAGCAAGTGTGTGTATTAGTTGAAGTGTGGAAGTGTTTTAATATGAGTTGTAGACTCACTTGAATTGTGGATAAAGAAAGTATTTTAATATGGGATGTAGTCTCATTTAATTGTTTGGCCAGGTTTTGAGCCATGTTTATGAATTTATTTGGATAAGTAAAGGAAAGTGGAATGAAACATGGACATAATTGTCATGGAACTTTATTGTGATATAGGTTGGTTTATAAGTGCTAGCCATCTATCAAATGCTAATGTTTTAGTTATTTCTCATACTTGGTTTAGTATATCTCTGCTGGGCATTGACTCACCCTATATGGGGCATCATTTTCAGGTTCAGGTGACATGCCACCTTTAAGGACATAGCTTGGAAGGTTTTGGGAATTGAAGACTCTTTTGGTTGTTTTATTATTTTGATATTACATGTAAATTCAAGCCGAGGGCTTAATGTGTAAGAGTTAGTACTCTCTTTTTGTAACCAAGTGTTGGCTTGGAAAGTTGTAAGCCCATAGGGCACTTACTTTTGTTGTCAACATGTAATACTTCTGTAATGAATACTTTGATAAATAGAAATATGTTTTATTCTCTTATGTCTATGTATGTCAAGAATGTGGGTTTATATGTATTAATTTTGAGAGCGTTACACATCCCGAGGGGTTAATTGATAAATAATGTGGAGAACTTAATTTAATTTTATTTTTTCATTGTTTATATAAGACTTGTTTGGCCTGGGATAAAAAAAAAAAAAATCATTTTTAAATCAAAAAACAAAACTTGTTTTTCTTGAGTTAAAAAAATTATTACAAAAAGTCAACTTTCTCATCACTAACAAAAAAAAAATATATATTTGTTTTATCAATTAACAAACACATCAAGTCTTTTGAAATTCTAAAAAAAGAAAAAGCTAAGCTAAAAATATAATTGACAAAATTTCACCATAATTGCAGTTGGTTGATTGTTATTTGTGTTTTTTTATGTAGATATATTACCCATTTTTGTCACCATTTCGTATCACCTATATATGACAATATTAATTAGGGAAAATTATAGATTTGCTTAAAGTATAAATTGCTCCCTATAATTTGAAGAAATTACAAATATCCCCTTGTTATAATTTTTTATTTTACAGAATTAACTAAAAAAATGAAATTCATAATTGCTCTCCTATACAATAATAAAATTACCTAAATTATTAATTGAAACATATTTCTAATATCATTAAAAACTGTTAATTGGCTTAATGATTTATTAATAAAAAAGACAATTTGTTATGAAATTAGAAATTTCAGAGGATGGAACATAATTTCCCGAATCATAGGAGGCGATTGGTATTTTAATTAAACCTCAGAGAGTGTATTTATAATTTACCCTATTATTTACTATCATTAATACTTTAATCATAATAGTTCATATAATTTAGGAAAAATGCTATCATACTACAAATTTTCATAACATTAATCAGGAAATACCTAATCTCGCCACAAATTAATATAATAAAATTTTTATAATTTTGTAATTGATATTGTAAAAATTTATGGTTTGGCTTTAATATTTTTTATTATATAAATTTGTGACGAAATTAAACATGTTATGATTGATATTACGAAATTTCATAACAAAATTATATATTTTGTAATAAGGGTACACACCATAGGAAAACCCATAGTTTAGTGATACAAATAGTGTGTTTGGTATGTGTTTTGAGATAATTTTTTTTAAAAAAAATAAATTGGAGAGAGTTTAGAATTTTTTTTGGTTTGTTTGATTGTATATTTTGAAAATAATTTTGAAATTTGAGAATTTAGAATGATTTGATGTTCAAAAAATGTAGTAGTATTATTTTGGTGTTCAAAAAAAAAATGTTGTAGCATTTCTTTTTGGATGATGCGTCAGAATTCGACATTTATTTATTTATTCAGTCGTAGGAGAGGATACTTTAAGCGAGGCAAGGGAATCTTTCTTAAAGTGCATCTCTAATGACAATTAGTGAAATTAATAAGTTAAAAATTACTTTTAATTTTTAACGATCCACTTTTTTAAATACATTTAAATAATAGTCAGTGTGTTTAGTTTTAATTTTTTGAATTCGGTTTTTTTTAAATTAATTTTTTAATTTTTTGTATTTTTTGTTTTGGAATGAATGTTTTTAAAATTTTAAGCAACTTTTTTACTTTTTTAGATGCATCTTACTTAGATGTATTTAAATAGTAAAATATTTATGATAAAATATTTATGAAAAAATATTTTAAAAAATTAGTGTATTTTTGGTATTTAGTGATTTTTTTTTTAAAACAATTCACAAATGTTATACTTTTTTAAGTGTATTTATGTTAGGTATGTCTAAAAATTAAAAAAAAAAAATCTTAAAATGTATACATAAAAAAAATTCAGTGAAAAAAAAATATACGGAAATGATTTTTTTTTTCCTTCCAAAATGTGAATTCTAAAAACTGGAACCAATTACTTTAGCTTCTTTTTAATTTTTTTTTAATGATATATGATATATTGCATCATTCCCACAAACAGGACAAAAATGAGCATATAAGAAATCAACAAAATTAGTATTGAAAAAAGAATAAAGCTTGAGATCCCCAGTGGGGGTGCTGGGGGTCCTTTGTGATTGGCTGAAAAAACTGTTTTTTTTTTCTTTGTTTTCGGCCATTGGCAGCCCCCCATGTGGCACTGGGGGTGCCTAAATGGTGGGGGTCTCTAGCATTTCCGTTGAAAAAAAGTATGAAATTAGTGAATAGTGCCTTGGTGTATCAAATAAAATAACCAAGGAGGCGAAGCTCTACCTTTTTTGGTTGATATCCCTGTCCATTAAGTGTAAATAAGGAGATCAGGAGTTGTTAATCCCAATGATTGGTGTGAAATTTAGGATTTCGGGGTGTTTTTTTTTTTTAAAAAATTTCAGGTTCAACTCCTATTAGGAGTAATTCGCTTTTTGGGGCCAAACCAGCAAGCTTTCCCAGATCTACGTAGAGAGAGTTTTTTTTTTGTGAATTTCTGGATTAATCGAAGTGCGTATAAGCTGATCTGGATACTCGGTTATCAAATACAGAAACCAAGAGTTGCCCTTTTCATTAGGAATTAATGTCATAAGAAAGTTTTATCTTTAATGCATGCGAAACTTGTTAGGCAATTTTCACTGTATTTAAAAAATAAAATTTGAAGATAAAATTATGTTTGAGTACTAAACACTGAAAGAGAGTAAATAATCAATTAAATTAAATTAAAATAATATATTCTATTTTATTACTTAAAAAAAATAAATTTTGGGGAAAAAAAAGTAGAAATGTGGATTTAGTAAAAAATAATAAAATAGGAAAAATAATTACAAAAATAAATTTTCTAAAAGGATCAAGTCTAGTGTTCAACACTATTTTCTTGAAGACAGATTTGTCCTCCCCACATTACTTTCGGAATTTGGACGACTATGTCTCAAGATAAAATGATTCACGACAAACAGTAGCAACACTACAAATTGATTGTCCAACGAACACACTCTGTGTTTATTCTCTCTCTCAAAGAAAACAAATGCAGAAATATGCAGGAAGAAAAAATAGAAGAAAAAGGCACGAAAATTGAATGCTTGGAACAAATGGAGGACCGCCTATTTATAGCAGAAATGGTGACTGTTTGGGTAAAAAGAAAAAGCCATGAACTTGTTTGGGTTAGAGAGAAAAGACAATAAGGGGTGTGATTGTTCGGATCAAATTGTTAATGTTAAAAAACGTTGAGGTCAATTCATAAATAATTTTGAATAGAAATTTAAATTCCTAACATTAAGAATTTAATTTTCAAAAAATAAAAAATAAAATTCAAAACCTTCTGGCACAAAAAGTTAAATATTGGGTTACCCAAGTCCAATTAGAGCAGGTGGCGGTAGTGCGCATGTGTGTTTGTTTTTGAGTTCAATAGATCTAGTCCATAACCTCCCACTTCACAAAACTTAGGTATCCTTTGGGGTCCGCCACAAGATCCGAGCTCAAGGTTTATAAACACACAAATTACTTGCCTAGCCAAGCAATGTGGACAAGTTTTTTCTCATACTTTATGGGAAACCCACCAAGTCACCATTTTCATGGAGCACATTTTGGTATCGATTTTCTATTCACCCGATAATGATTTTGAACAATCAAATATAAGACGTGAATCGCAATGCAGTGAAAAACGCATTGCCACATGGACTCACCAAATTTAGCGCATGGGCCTCACCTCAAATATAGTCCAAAGTTAGGGGAAAAAAAGTATGCTTTTACCAAAACCATTTCTAAAAAAACCAAGGATAATTTTGTCTTTTTGGTATGTTTGATCAATGGAATTAATAATGAGGGAATTAATAATCCATGAGATTAGCATAGGATTTGTTATCTAACTGGATTAGTGAGATACATAATTTCCTCTTGTCCACACTTGTTTTGTAACAAATATAAAAATATATAATCTCAATTACATGTATGTTTTGCATTATTAGTTGTAAGATTAAAAAATTTATCAATTTTGTTGGATAAAATGACCATTGCAATCTAATCTGAATAATAAAATTTGCAACCAAACAATGAAATGTGAGTTTCTTGAATTAATAATTTCAACCCTATACTATAATCTGCCCAATCAAGCGAGCCCTTAAAATATTGATATGGAAAATACACTAGTAGTCTTTATAATTTCGTTTTTATATAATTTTTAGTCGTTGTAATTATAATTGATTCAATTTTTACCTAATTATTTTATTTTGTCTCAATTTGGTCTAATTAATTACAATTGTTATCATTATTATTATTTTTATAAAAAGTGCGCACATGAGCGACATATGCCATACTTATTGGAACAAAATTATAAACTTAATCAATGCAATGAGTTAATCTCAACCAACTTAATGGTGATTTCCTATCAAAAACCCTGATAGTATTATCAGTAAGATTAAATTAATGCAAAATTTAAAATCAAAAATAAAAATTAAACTAATTGAAAATGTAAGAATCAAAATCGCATAATAATAAAATAAAATAAAACATAAGGACTATTAATTTAATTTTCCTCGGGACAAAATGAAAGAACTACCGCCTACCTAACTGGTCACCTCTGCCACCAGCACACGTTTCCTGGGGAGAGACTGGGGAGGGCAAATAAGGCCACCACCACTAATACCACAAGGACAACAATCTCCATAACAATCAACTACTCCGCCTCACCAACATTGCTGCCGCAGCGGCACCACCTCTATTACCCTATTATCACCACCAGCACCAATTCTAAATTAATTCAATGACTAGCACATTAATTTCAAGGATACAACTAAATATATGAAAATATTTTTTACAAAATATATATGTGTGTGTGTGTGTGTGTGTGTTTTTGCATAGAAACACTACAAGAAATCAATTTTTTGGGGACAAATTTATTCCGTCCCTAAAAGTTTAATATTTGTTGGGAAAAACTTTAGCCAACCAATTTTCTCCGTCACGAAGTTTGTCCCAAATGGCCCATCCAGAAAAGTCCAAAAATGACTTTTAGAGACAAAATTTTGCATTTATCACTATAAATAGCCTTTTAAAGACAAAAATATATGGTTGCAAAAAGTTTTGATTTTTAGACAACTGAAATTTGTCTCCAAAAGTCTAATTGTAGTCCAGCTGGAGGGATATTTATGGAGAAAAAAATTAATTTTTGAGACAACAAAAATTGGTCTCTAAAAGTTTAGTTTTTGGGACAAATGAAAGTAGTCTCTAAAAGTTTTAGTTTTTGGAACAAATGAAAGTAGTGTGTAAATGTTATAATTTTTTTGAGACAACTAAAATTGGTCTCGAAAAGTTGGATAATTTTTTTTTTTTTTTGTTAACAATACTCTAAAAATACTAGTATGAACATCAACTTATATTCCTTTCTTGATTTCTTAACAACCAAACAGAAAATATCAAACATATCACTAGACAATCTGTTCATCTCCAAATTAAAATTCAACTACACGAAAGAAAAAAAAAATGCTTATCACATTCAAAGAGGCTTAATCAAAAGATATTTCAATAACAAACAACTACCCTACACTGATTCATTAGTATGTAATATCTTGATTGTATATTATAAACTGAAAGAGATTTCAAAAGTATCATTTCCAATTTATAAGGTTAGTGCCATAAGCATTGTTTGGAGCATTCAACTATTCAATGAACAGATTATAATTGAAGTTATATCTACCTACATAACAAAACAACTCAACTCATCGCATCTTCTTCTCAATGGCTTCGTTGAAATGGCATTCAAAATCTAGCAGAGAGCTCCCAAACTTCAAATCGACACAAACTTGCAGGACCTGCATAGAATAGGCCAAACTCTCAAATAGATTACCAATTAAAAATTATCCAATGATAGATTAATTTAATAGATTGCAATTTAATGTGCCAATTGTAGTATCTGCAGCAATCACACATAAATCTTAGTACTCAAAGCCGCCCAAAATTCACTACCAATATTCAAGAGTTAACAAACATTAAACTAAATGAACTTGCTACAAAAATTTGAAAATAATTACTCCAAGATAGACACAGTTTACATTGATGTTTTGAAAACAAGATGAAGAATGGTTGCCTTGCATGGTTCATAGTTGAGCTCAACATTGTTTAACTAACATGGACAATACCCCTGAACCAAATTAAGTTGCAAAACACTGTCACACTATCCCCAAGTCTTACTCATATGCTATTAAAGGCGATCTCCAACCCATAAATACCAAATTAGTAAAAATATTCATTCAGAAACAAGAAATGGCATAAATTGTTCAGGAATAATTTATTGAACAAACAACACATGCCCGAGAAGGAATTTGTCAAACCCAAGTTGCAAGGAAAATTTTCTCAAGTACCTCCAAAACAGGATTTGGTTTAAATTCGAGCAGCAGTACTTCCTCTTTGCTTGCCGGGGCAAGGTGTGTGTTTCACCTGATACATTAATTTTCTGATTAAATTTCTAGACACAAATTTTGGATATGTAAATTTATGCCTTCATTCCACTTATTGGAAATTTATTCAAAAAGAAGGAAGATTACTGAATGTACCCTTATTGAAACAACAAAATAAAATAAGTAACATAGAGATGAACCAATCGCATTTAAATTGAAACACCATATTATATTTTTCTAAAACCTTTAAATAACATCTCGGAAAAAGTGTAGGAGATGATAACAACAAGTTTGGAGATATGGTTTGTGGGGGCTGAATAATTTCTGGAATAACGAGACCAGGACAGAACAGCCCCGAACGTGACTTCTATTCGGCGTTTGCCCTGTCCAGTTGAGGGGCCGAGTAGAAGAGCCGGCGTTCCTACTAATAAATGCCGTATAGGAACGCATCATAGGGGCTAGTAGTGGGCCAGGCTCCCAGACCCAAAGAGAATGCTATAAATAGGAGATCTGCAATCTTGGAAAGGTATGTGATAATTGTGGTATTTAACTTAGAATATAAGTAACCTAGAGCTGGGAACTGACTTGTCCGTCGGAGTGCTAATTCTGGCATCCCCGACCAGAGTGTTTATTTCTTTTCAGGTGACTATCCGAGGATCCCTAGCGTCTCCCAGGATCAGAAGAGTATTTCCAAAACCACTTCTCCACAATTGGCGCCGTCTGTGGGAATACTCAAACATATCCATGGCGGGCGTAACGGAGGACCTTCTGATAGTCATTGACGAAACCATGCAGAGAGACAACCTCACTCCAACAAACATGCTTGGACCGGAAACCATCCTTGAAAGACGCGCCCTGAACTTCGCCTCACCTTCGACTCAAGAGCATGAAGTAATGCAAGCGATCATGGAACAGGCAAAGCAAAACAAACAAAGGTTGGAGAATATGAGCGCAGAGAACGAACGTCTTCGCCAGGATTTGGCCTCGGAGGTAGCGAAGTCCAAACAAGCCGCACACCAAGGCCCGGAGCTCAATCGGAATGGATGAGCTAAAACTTCCAGCTCTTCTGAAGAGAGGCCCCGTATAAGGCCTAAGCGAAGAAGAAACAGCTCGGACAAAGATCAACATAATCCTTATGTCCGACGGATTGCAAAGGCAGTGATACCCAAGATATTCAAAGCATCGGCGGTCCCAAACAAAGCAATAGCCTTGAGACAAGATTCACCTCCTCCCGGCGTAATCCACACGATATACAGCTTGTCGATGTCATCAGCGGTGCACGCGATCCAGTCAGATTCTGAGCCTCAGAACCGACTCACCCTGGCTAAACGGCCCCACGACGCCAAGGGCATTACTTTTGATGATTCGAATTTGGCCTGAGTAACACTGCCCCACATTGATCCCTTGATAATCGAGTTACGCGTAAACCGGTTCGCAGTTGAGCGCGTACTCATTGATTCGGGGAGCACTTTGGAGATTGTGTACTATAAGACTTTTACCAAACTCGGCTTCTCTGAATCCAATCTCTCTCCGGCCCTTTATCCACTATTCTGCTTCAATGCCAATCCAGAGTATCCGCTGGGGAAAATCAGGCTACCCATTCGAGCAGGCTCCTGAACAGTGGATGTAGAATTCTTGGTCGTCAAGCTGCCATCGCCGTATAATCTCATCATGGGACGATCCTGGTTGCATACAATGCAAGCCGTGCCAAGCACCTACCATCAGCTGCTACGCTTCCCGACGGAGCGCGGTATTGAGCAAATCCTCGGCTCCCAAAAATCGGCACAAGCATGTTATCTCCTTGCTGCCAAAATACCAAAGGAACTACAGGTGAATTCCATTGAGGTCCCAGATCAGGAGAGGCTCGACGATGTTGGGCGGCTCCCAAATGAAAAGGCCAGAGAAGGTTTAGACCGAGTTGAAATTGATGGAAGCCCAGACAAGTTCTTTATGATCGGCTCCTCCCTGAATCAGGCTGACAGACAGCAGTTGGTCTCTTTCCTGCTCAATAACCTGGATGTCTTTGCCTAGACTTCGTATGAGATGCCAGGTATCGATCCGTCAGTTTCTCAGCACCAGTTGAATGTCGATCCAAAAATGCAAGCCGATTATTCAGAAAAGTCAACGGTCTAGCACAGAACACACTGCCGCCGTTGTTGAGGAGGTTGACAGGTTGCTTGCCATCGGGGCAATTAGAGAAGTGACCTACCCTACGTGGCTCTCTAATACAGTGGTGGTGAAGAAGAAAAACGGGACTTGGCGAGTGTGTGTCGATTTTACCAACCTAAACAAAGCCTGCCCTAAAGATTGTTTTCCCTTACCCAGAATCAACCAACTTGTCGATGTGACGGCTCGCCATCAACATATGAGCTTCCTCGATGCTTACCGAGGCTACCATCAGATTGCCATGCATCCAGACGACCAAGACAAAACTGCATTCCTCACCCCAAGAGGAACCTACTGCTACAAGGTCATGCCTTTTGGACTGAAGAAAGCAGGGGCAACCTACCAAAGACTGGTCACCACCATGTTCAAGGAGCAACTCGGCCGCACTATGGAAGTGTACATTGATGACATGGTGGTCAAGTCCAAGGAAGAACAGAATCATATAGCCGATCTAAAGAATATATTCGGCATTTTACGAAAATACAAAATGAAGCTGAATGCTTCCAAACGTGCATTTGGAATCGGCTCCGGCAAGTTCTTGGGCTACATTGTCAACCACCAAGGAATCGAGGCAAACCCGAGGCAAACTATAGCAGTCTTGGAACTCAGTTCCCCCCATTCGGTAAAAGAGGTTCAAAAGTTGATGTGGATGGCCGCCACACTCAACAGGTTCATCAGTCGGTCCACAGATCACTGCCGGCAATTCTTCCATACACTATGGTAGGGCAAGGATTTTGAATGGTCCGCCGAATGTGAATCCGCTTTCAACAGACTCAAGACCTACCTTCGCTCAGTACCACTCTTGTCAACACCTACTGCTGGTGACCCGCTCATTTTGTATTTGGCAGTCTCCGACAGGGGCGCCAGCGCCGTACTGATAAATGAAGAGCTGGGGGAGCAGCGGCCAGTGTATTACGTGAGCAAGGCTATGGTTGACGCCGAAACACTCTACCTTCCGCTGAAAAAACTCATCCTTGCCCTAGTCATGGCGGTAAGAAAACTGATGCATTACTTCTAGGGCCATAGCATTGGGATGCTAACAGACTATCCCCTCCGATCAGTACTACGAAGTGCGGAAGCGTCAGGACGTGTTTCAAAGTGGGCACTTGAACTCGACCAATACGACATCCAATTTCTACCGAGAACTTCAATCAAGGGACAGGTTCTTGCCGACTTTGTTGCCGAATTCACTGGGGGTCTTGCCGACTTGAAGTCCGTCGAGGAGAGTCGATCGGAGCCGAATTGGAGGATTTATGTCAGGGACATTTGGCAGTTGTACTGTGATGGATCATCCAACCAGTGGGGCAGCGGAGCAGGAGATGTGATCGTGGCTCCGGATGGCGCAATAATTGAGCAAGCCGTCAAGCTCGGCTTCGAGCCGTCAAACAACAAAGCCGAATATGAGGCTCTTCTAGCCGGTTTGAGAAACGCACATCTTCTAGGCGCTCGGCGTTTACTTGTATTTTGTGACTCAAAACTGGTGATCAATCGGCTAAAGGGAGAGTATGCGGCAAGAAACGATTGTATGGCGACTTACAAAAAAGCGGCCAACTCCTTGCTGGCAAAATTCGACCATCATGAGCTGAACCAGATAACACGTGATCAGAACACACATGCAGATGCCCTTGCTTGCCTAGCCTCCGCCATCAACTCGGAGATTAAATGAACCATCGAGGTAGGATTCATCCCAAAGCCGAGCATTGGCTCTTCGGAGGAATTCCAAGTCAATGTTATAGAACCTGGACCAAGTTGGATGGATCCCATTGCCGCATTCCTCTCATCCGAACAGCTCCCAGAAGACGTGAAAGAAGCGCACAAGCTGCGAAATAAAGCTTTGCATTACTACTTGGACCCGCCCGGCCCGTATTTGGAATGCGTGCACCCAGACAAAGTCGAAGAGTTTTTGAATGAAATACATGAGGGCAGTTGTGGCGCCCATTCTGGCGGTCGGTCCCTGGCCCACTGAGCTGTGACATAGGGGTACTACTGGCTGACAATGAGAGCAGATGCCGAATGCTATGTCAAAAAGTGCGAACAGTGCCAGAAGTTCTCTCTTTTTGCCCACTTGCCGGCTGAAGAGCTAAGCTCCATAACCAGTCCGTGACCGTTCGCCCAATGGGGACTTGACGCCGTCGGACCACTACATCATGCCCCGGGTAACAAGTGATTTTTGATTGTCGCGGCAAATTATTTTACAAAGTGGGTAGAAGCAGAACCACTAACCCACATCCGAGACTCTAACATAAAGCGATTCGTTTGGAGAAACATCATAACAAGGTTCGGCATCCCAAGAGCACTTATCTCAGACAATGGCACCCAATTCGATTGTGGCGTCTACCGAGAGCTGTGTAGCAAGTACGGTATACGGCCTTATTTTTCTACTCCGGCTTATCCTCAAAGCAATGGACAAGCTGAAGCCTCTAACAAATCTATCTTGGACGGCATCAAGAAGAGGCTAGAGAAAACCAAAGGCAAATGGGTCGAGGAATTGCCAAGTGGGTTATGGGCTTATCGAACTACGCCAAGGCGATCTACTAGGGAAACCCTATTTGCTCTCTACTTTGGAACCCAGGCCATCATACCCATGGAGATCGGCCTCCCAACCCTAAAATCGGTAGTTTTTCATGTGGGCCGAAACGATATGATGCTGGCCTTGGGTTTGGACCTAATCGAAGAACGAAGACACCGTGCCCTCGCATCCATGGCGCGGTACCAACAGCAGCCGGCTAAGTCGTACAATCAACGCGTTTAGCTGCGCCGTTACACACTAGGAGAGTTGGTCCTGAAGAAGGTATTGCCAGCTGCCAAGAAACCGGCCGAGGCAAAGCTAGGTCCTAACTGGGATGACCCCTATGAGATTGATTTGATCGCAGGAGTAGGGGCATATCGGCTCAAAGACATGTTAGGAAGAAGTCTGCCACGACCTTGGAATTCTACACATTTACGCAAATTTTATCATTGACCCGACTTGTGGGACATGATGCTTGTTCTGAACGGTTCACCGTGTACACCTCTCTTTCTGTAATACAAAGATACCTATTTACTCGCTACAAATTGCAGTTCAATGGTGTTGCGAAAAAAGCCTTCGGATTCGGAGCGCCCTTCGTGGATATCATGATTGGCCAACTCAAAGTCTCCAGATTCGGAGCCCCATCGGCGCAAGCCGTCTTTGGGCCAAAAAAGCCTCCGGATTCGGAGCGCCCTTCGTAGATATCATGACTGGCCAAATCGAAAGTCTCCGAATTTGGAGCACCATCGGCGCAAGCCATCTTTGGGCCGAAAAAGCCTCCGGATTTGGAGTGCCCTTCGTGGATATCACGACTGGCCAAATCAAAACTCTCCGAATTTGGAGCCCTATTGGCGCAAGCTGTCTTTGGACTGAAAAATCCTCCGGATTCGGAGTGGCCTTCGTGGATATCATGACTGGCCAAATCAAAAGCCTCCGAATTCGGAGCCTCATCGGCCCAAGCCATCTTTCGGCCGAAAAAGTTTCCGGATTCGGAGCGCCCTTCATGGATATCATGATTGGCCAATTCAAAGTCTTCGGATTCGGAGCCCTATCGGCGCGAGTCGCCGTTGGGCTGAAAAGTCTCCAGATTCGGAGCGCCCTTCATAGATATCACGATTGGCTAACTCATAGTCTCCGGATTTGGAGCCCCAACGACGTGATCATTCGGGCACTGAACGATTGAGGTTTTCGCAATTAATGAGATTACCTCGAGGGTGCTGCCTCTGTAAAGGATAAATGAACAAAGCTACAACCTTTATGAGCTTGGTAAACAACTGGTTCTAGCTCTTGGAGGAAGATTTATCGTGTGAATGTCGAACAGACTCTTTTTTAACAACAGAGGGGAAGCGAGGATGCTAGTTGAGCTGGGCGGAGACATGAACCGAGGTGGTGAACCTTCGCACACGGGAAGTAGGAGTTCTAGGGATCGAGAGAGGCGTTAGTCTCCGCGACGTCAAAGCTGGTCGCCCAGGCTAGACAAGCAGTCGCAAGGCAGATCCCCGCAACCCCGAGTCGAGAGGGGATCTGACGCGAATCCGTGCCCATTAAGCTTTGCGGTGTTTGTGGGGAATAGACCCATGACAGAGGCGGACTCGATCGTTCGAGACCCAAATGTAGCGGTCGAGTTTGCTCGACAAATTTTTCCTCCTGAGGTTCAGCAGTCAATGGTAGGTCGACAAGACTATGACGTATTTCGCGAAGGCATTCACGTGGCGGTGAAGGGGCTTTACACTGCCTATGAGATTGGCATGCGGCTGCATGCTACCCATCGAGAATTGGAGAACAAGGAGGAACATATTCGAAGTTTGGAGGCTCGTGCGGAGGCGGCTGAGCGTGAGTTGAGGAAGACCAGAGCGGCTCAGGCATAACCTGCCCGGCAGGGAAACCCAATTATGGAGGAAAGGGTTACCGGTCAGCTCATCAGTACCACGCTCGCCGATCGAGAGACGATGAGTATGTTTGCAATGGAGTCTGCGAAGGGGAGGGCCTATGAAAAAGGTTTTCATGAAGGCCGAAAAGTTGGAATCGAAAAGACCAAGGAGAAGCTTGCCGAAGAGGTTTGCCGATGTGAGAATCGTGGATTTAGGCACGGTTGGATCAAGGCATCTCAAGTCGCGGAAGCTCTTCGAGCGTCGGGCATTGATACGGCATCGTCACTCTGCCACAGTAAACATTTTCCGTTTTCCGTTTTTGAAGTCAAGAAAAGTGAGGATGAGGGTGACACCGTATGAGAATATGCATTGTAAGGTTGAAACGCAATAAAAACTATGTAATTCATTGTTGGATTGAATAAAAACATTCTACTATAAGTATTTTGTCGTAATTCGTATTCGGCATATACGTGTTTCATTTTATTACATGGATGTTTGAATGAATGTACAAACATTGATCGTATAGTGATATGCCGGCTTATAGGCGGGGTCGGCCCGATCATGATGGCCGTTTATTCTTAAATGTGCACTAATTTCAAGGGGCCAAAACCAGTACGCGGAGTGACTGTGGCAAATTCCAAAATGCCGTTTGGGTACCTAGGTCGTGTTGAATGTCAATCGGCACTCGTCTTTTGGGGATTTGACGTTAATGAAATTGCCTCGGGGTCACTGCCCGCATTTAAAAATAAATGGAATGGACTCTTCGTGCCAGTGACCTCATTAATATAACACCATTCATCGTGTGCGATTATATAATATTGTGGATGTAAAACAGAGTTTCTTTAATCAGCTAAACTTGAACCTTGGCCGAGCTTGATGCTGCAATGGATCGCGGCGGAGAATTCTCCGGCGTGGGAGGTAGGTCGTCAAAAAAGAAACGGGAGGCGTGTCAGCCTCCAAGTCGTCGAAGCAGATCGCCCCGAAAGGAGACTCAACGACCGTTGCCCTTAACCTTTCTTGTCTTGGATCTTGGCCTTGACATTGTCGATGGTGTCAGAGGGAGATCCAGCGAAACGCTAATTCGGGCACGGATGGATCAAGGAATTTTGAGTCGCGGAGGCTTTTCAAATGACGTGCATTGATTCGGGGCCTCCGCTGTATCAACGTGATTAATTCCCCTTTTCGCCTTAGAAGTTGAAGATAGATATTGTAATGTTCGAACGCGGATTGCGTCCATGTAACAACTATTTGATCAAATAAAAACTTTTATTTCAAACATTTGCGTCTTACGCTGAAAATCTTTTTTTTTTTTTTTTAGCTAAGCACCTTATTTCGAATGTTGGCATGTTTTGTTTTGTTTTGTTCGTGCCGAAGGGTTCTCCGAATCCGGAATCTTAGTCGGCCCTAACGTGTCATGCACCAAAGGGGGCTCCGAATCCAGAGACTTTATTTAGACAATCGTGATATACACGAACGCACTCTGAATCCGGAGTCTTAGTCGGCTCTAAGGTGTCATGCATCAAAGGGGGCTCCGAATCTGAAGATTTTATTTAGCCAATCATGATATCCACTAACGGCACTCCGAATCCGGAGTCTTAGTCGGCCCTAAGGTGTCATGTACCAAAAGGGGCTCCGAATCCGGAGACTTTATTTAGCCAATCGTGATATCCACGAACGGCGCTCCGAATTCGGAGTCTTAATCGGCCAATCGTGAGATCCACGAAGGGCGCTCCGAATCCGGAGACTTTATTTGGTCAATCGTGAGATCCACGAAGGGCGCTCTGAATCCGGAGGCTTAATCGGCCAATCGTGAGATCCACGAAGGGCACTCCGAATCCGGAGGCTTAATCGGCCAATCGTGAGATCCACGAAGGGTGCTCCGAATCCAGAGACTTCATTTGGCCAATCGTGAGTTCTACGAAGGGCGCTCCGATTCCGGAGGCTTAATCGGCCAATTGTGAGATCCACGAAGGGCGCTCCGAATCCGAAGGCTTAATCTGCCAATCGTGAGATCCATGAAGGGCGCTCCGAATCCGGAGACTTTATTTAGCCAATCGTGACATCCACGAACGGCGCTCCGAATACGGAGTCTTTATTCGGCCAATTGTGAGATCCACGAACGGCGCTCCGAATCCGGAGGCTTAATCAGCCCTTAAGGGCTTGGAAGCTGAATTATAAGAAAATGAGATGTTTTGTATTGCAACAGTGGAATAAGTACAAGTATCAAGGTCCACAGGTCGGGTCAGTGATAAGATTTTCATAAAATCTCTGCTTGTACCGATTGCGGGGAGCCACAGATTTCTTCAATGCCGTGGGCTATCAGAAAGCGTACAAGCTGATGATAAGTGCTTGGAACGGCCTTCATAAGATGTAACCAGGTTCGCCCCATGATGACGTTATACGGCGAAGGGAGCATTACGACCAGGAATTCTACTTCGACCGTTCTGGAGCCCACTCGAACAGGTAGTTTAATCTTCCCTAACGGGTACTCAGGGTTCATGTTAAAGCCGAACAATGGGTGAGGAGTCGGAGACAGATCTGACTCGTTGAAGCCGAGTTTGATGAAAGTCTTGTGATACATAACCTCTGAAGTACTCCCTGGGTCTATGAAAATGCGTTCAATGGTGAACCGATTTACGCGTAATCTGGTGACCAACGGATTGACATGGGAGGCTGTTGCGTCGCAAAGATCAGAATCATTAAATGTAATTGTCGGAGCTTCTCTGGGCCATTCGGTCAGAATATGTTGCTTCTAGGGGATTGGATGCGATTGGATTGCGTGCACGGTTGAGGGCGCTGGCAGGCTGTAGATTATATGGATCACGCCAAGTGGGGGTGAGTCTTGCCTCAAGGCTAGTGCCTTGATTGGCTTTCCGTTTCTTACGTACTGCTGCAGTCGGCCGTCTTGCACCAGCTCTTCTGGGCGATCCTTTAATGCGTAACAACTCTCAGTCTCGTAGCCGTGATCTTTGTGATACTTGCACCGCCGATCCCTTCTTCGCATGTCAGGAGGTCCCATCATCTTCGATGGCCATTTGAAGAATGGAAGGTGTTGGACCTTGGTCATTATCATAGTGATTGGTTTGGACAATTCGGTGTACTTCTTGTCGGCACGCCTCAAGCACCTGCTGTCGACTTGCAGCTGTTCACTCGTCCAGTGGGAGCATTGATCGCTTGATCGATGAGAGTCCTGACTTTTGTCTCTTTTAGCACGTTGTTGTTGTTGTTGTCTCTTTTGTTCGGCTTTAATTCTCAAGGCATCGTCTTCCACTTTGCAATACTCCTCAACTTTCTTCATCAATGCCCAGACTGTTTTGGGGGGTCTTCTGGTCAGGGAACTGCGAAGAGCGCTGTCAGGGTGTAATCCCATTTTGAAGGCGGTGATGGCCATGGAGTCGTTGCAAGCGTCGTCGACGAGATTGAAGTACTCCCAATAGCGCACCGAGTATGCTCTGAGCTTTTCTCCTAACTGGATCTGCATAGCCCAGAGAGAGTCGACCTGTTTTGATTGTACCTCATTGGTGATGAACCTAGCCTTGATGGATTTCTGCAATTGATGGAAGCTTTTGATCGAAGCCGGCTCCAACTTGTAATACCACCTGACAGCTAATGGTCCCAGGCTGCTGGCGATATTCGGCACATGAGGGCCTCGTTGTCTGCATGCAATGTCATGGCCTGCTTGTAGTGGTAGATATGATCAGTGGGGTCTGATTTTCTGTCATAGAGAGTGAATGACAGAGCTTTGAACTTCTTGAGTAGGACCGCCCTTGCAATCCATCGGATAAAGGGATCATGCTAGTCGTCTTCGTCTGAACTGCTTCTTCTGCGCTTGTTCCTTTTACGAAGACTCTTTTCGGAGGAGCTGTAAGTTTCGTGTCGTCCCTTCTTGTTGAGCTCCGTGGACAGTGAGTTGGGGTCGCTATCGGTATCCCTTGGTCAGGCTCGAGGTCATTGTCGACCTGCCTTCGGAGGGTGTTCATGATCTTGGCGTACGACTTCTCTAGATTTTGCCACTTCTAGGGCCAAGTCTTGACGGAGACGTTCATTTTCAGCGATCATGTTCTCCAGCCTTTGTTCATTCTGCTTTGCTTGTTCCATGATGGCTTGCATTGTCTCCTGCGCTGAAGTCGTTGGTGAATCGAAGTTCAAGGCAAGTCTTGCAGCGATGGTTTCCTTTCCAAGCATATTTGCTGGGGTGAGGTCATCTCTCTGTCAGTCACGCTTGCCATGGATGTATTTGAGTATTCCCACAGACGGCGCCAATTGTGGAGAAGTGGTTTTGGAAATACCCTTCAAAACCTGGGAGACGCTAGTGATTCTCAGCTAGTCACCTGAAAAGACACAAACACTCCGATTGGGGGTGCCGGAATTAGTACTCCGACGGGCAAGTCAGTTCTTGCTCTCAAAATAGCTTGTCTTCTAAGTTAAGCAAAAAGTGATTGTTACCTCCCTACTATATCTGTTATTCCTGTATTTATACCTGTTTCTTTTGGGCCTCGGGGCCAGGGCCTACTTTTTAATCATTGTCCTTTTCTTTATTCAGCTCCAATGATCCACACTTATTCGGTCCAAAAATTATATTTGGCCCCCTATTCTAGTAGGATGCAGCCGATTAATATCGGCCTTCTATTGTGCGCGCCTTCTGACTTTGCCATTTATTCGGCTCCCACACACCTATTCCAAACAAAATGCAACGTAAGCATGGCATACACAATGCGACTTAAGTATGCAAACATGCAAGGGAGAAGCATGCAAACAACAATGCAACTACAAGGCATACTCAATGTAAACAACATGGCATACACAATACAATGTGGCAACATGGCATACTCAATGCAAATAAGGACATAGCATACACAATGCAATGTGGCAACATAAGCATGCAACAACATGATGCAATGTAAGCATGCAAATAACATGAAAGCAAACATGCTCAATGGACTTAAACCAAAAGGGACGGACCTCAGTCATGCCCAAATCAATGGCCATAACACCAAAACAAGGCACAAAATGAAAGGCATACATGCACATGCGTTGGCCCATCAACTAGGCCTAAGAGAACAAGTCTCAAGAGTGCTCAAGAAGTGATAAACATGGAAGTGTAACAATGTTAAGTGCACTGAAAGCAAGTAAGGAATGATGCCAAATCACTCAAACAATACAAGTACAGCATATGGAGGTCCTTAAGCATTAAAGCTAGCAAAGAGGATTACAAAGGGAGGGCATGCAATACATGGCACAAAAGCATGAACCAGCCACAAACAGAGCTCAAGTAGGTCTAAACAAAGACCAAAACATGCTGAGATGAGGGCTCAAAGATCTAGGCATGCAAGCATACACACTTGGCCACAAACAAGGCAACAATGCTCAACACTCAAAGGCACTTAAAGAGTGAATGAAGTGAGAACATGGCAATCCTATATGCTTTGAAATGACATGTTAAGTGATGCTAAATCATGTACACAACACAAATGAAGCATGCTATGAAGCTCAAAGCTTGAAACTAGTATAGACATTTGTACTATAGCTATGCAAAACATGAAGCATATGGCAAGGGCAACCCAAAATAGTCCTAGAACATGACAAAATGAGTCTAAAACATGCATGGAATGAAGCCAAAACAAGCTAGCATGAAGGGCATAAGGCATGAGGAATGCAAGGCAAATAAGGTGGACTACACTACACCTACTAAGACCAAGCATGGGATGACTTAACCAACAAAAATTAGAGTTATATCATGGCAAAATAATCCCAAAAATACATTGAAATGATAGCTCACAAGCTTAGGCATGAAGGTATACGCAATGGCTTTTGTTAAGGCATAAAGGACAAACCCTCCAATGCATTGAATAAGTGACAAATGCAAGTGTATGACCATGAAACAAGGACTGAAATCACATTTCTCATGATGCCAAATCATGAAAATAGTTCAAGTAATACATGCTAATGGACTCAATGCACAAAGCTAACAAGCTAGATTGAACCATAGCTATACAAAGCAAGTCATGCATGACCAAAACAACACAACTCAGAGATAGAACATGCTAAAACATGGACAAAAGCTTCTTAGAGTTAAGCCAAAAGCATGCTAAAATGACATGTTAAAGCATGAGACACATTAGGCTAATTCATGGAATTACATTACAAGTGCATGGAGCATGCATAGGGCCATTAAACCAAACCTTAATAGAGGTATCACATGGAAAAACAACACCAAGAACATGCTGAAATAGACTCAAAACAAGCTAGAATGGCATGCTACTTCATGAAGCATGCAAGACTAGTTTGTGAGATTTACACTACAAGTGTACAAGGCATACATGAGGTGACAAAACCAAGCCAAAACAGATCTAAGGAATGTTAAAAAAACACCAAAAACCTACTGAGATGGACTCAAAACATGCTAGAAAGACATGCTCAAACATGAGGCATACAAAGCTAGTTTGCAAAATTTACACTACAAGTGTATTAAGTATGCATGAGGTGCTCAAGATAACCAACAATAGTGGTGTGCCATCCCAAAATAACCCCAAATATATGCTAAGAACAAGCCAACACAAGCTTAACAAACATGCTCAAACATGAGGCATATGGAGCAAGTATTCAAAATACAAGGAGAGGGGATGACCCTTTCCTATTTGGGACCCCAAAACCACCTTTCCACCACTAAAAATCTTCTAGATTTCAGTGGTAGAAAGGTCATGCAAAGGTTACAACAAGAGCCTAAAGGGATGGCTCAAAACAAGGCCTAACAAGGCCTAGGAGGGAGTAGATCACCTCTAACAAAAAAGTGATCTTAACCAAATATTTTAAGGACTGAAAACCAAAACTTTTTGCAGTAGGAAGTTAAGCTTAAATCAGCATGCAAACTGGTCTAAAAGCTTAAGCAAAACAAAGGATTAAAGGGTTAGTTGACTCACCCTTGTAGAACCTCTTCAAGGCTGCAACTCCAGCAGCTTTCTTGGATCAAAACCAGTCCAAAAACATGAAAAACAACCTCAAGAAGCCTCAGCAACAAAAGGATGGTGTTTGAGTGTGTGTTTGTGTGTTAAAGTGTGGTAAAATGACACTTTAAGGCACAAAATAAGAACAAACAAGGAAATATAGATACAAATGTGTATGTATCTCTCCAGCCACAAAATTCTGAACCTAGAGGAGGGAGGGGGAGCCTCCCTCTTATAGAGAACAAAAGCAAAGCTTGTTAAGCAAGCTTGGGTTCAAAGGCCATCCCTCCGTACACGTGTATGGAGGATGGTTCTAATGCCTTCCAACTGTGCCAGCTGGACTCAAAATATCTCCAAAAAGGTGATGGAAAGCTGCCGACCACTTGAAGTGGTCGGCTAGCTACTTGCACTAGTCGGCCGACCAATGGAAGTGGTCTCACAAGAATAAAAGTGGTCGGCCATAGGTGGGAGTGGTCTACACACTGAAAGCAAGGTAGAGGTGAGGTGGCTGACCAGAAAAGATGGTCCAAAAACCAAGAAAACCAGTTTCCTAACTAGAAAACTAGCTGGCAAAAGGAAAAGTGGTCTCCAAGGGGAAGAACTGGTCTCCCACCCTTGTACCACCTTCCAAACAAGGAAAACAAGATTTGTACCAAAAACCAACCAAAACTAATGCATGATGAGAGTTCGGGAGGTAAAGCGTGCAGCTGAGAGAACCGAAAACTAGTCCACGAGCACCAAAAGTGGTCTACGACCACAAAAGTGGTCTCCCAGACCACAGTGTCCCTCTAGGCAGAGGAAACAAGGTGTGGTTCAAAAACCACGCCAAACGGAGAACGTTATGCGGTCCCGAGACAAGGCGCGCGACCGAAGACTCCGAAAACTAAAAACTAGTCTCCAAATGGGAAAAGTGGTCTACAACCACAAAGAGATGGTCTACAAGACCTCTCCCTCCCTCCAGGGAAGAGAAAACAAGGTTCGGTCCACAAGTCGAGCCAAAGCACAAAGAGTTCAGAGGTCCAGAGGCAAGGCACCCAGCTGAAAATTCTGAAACCTCAGAGGGAGCACAACATGCACAATCACCGAGAGCTTAATCGATGACGTCTGAGTCTTAAGGTCGGTCAAAAATGGGGTGTCTACAGTAGCACCTTCAAACCACTTTTGAAAACAAACATGAGTTGTTTTGTTCTAATCTGCGTGATTGAGTCTATACTTGTATGCTGTGCGCATCACATAGTAAGCTAGCTAATAAACTGGAATAAGAACACATGTGCTTTCAAAAACAACATATCTTGTTAGTAGAGGCCGATCCTTTGATCAGGTGAGCGGGGGTGCTCATTTCATGACCTTACCCTCTTGTACCCAAGTTTTCGAGCCGAGGCAACTTTGGTGATGACGGACACGTGGCCTTTGGCACGAGTCGGGGTTTCCTAAATTTTCCAAAACAAAATATTTAGGTGGCGACTCTGAAATTTGGCAAAGCAGTCCATGTTTGGCACTTCTTGATTAACATCGATTTTCCAAAATGATTTGCCGGATTTGGACTCTTTGGTGATTAATCAGTCTTACATTGCACTTTGTGAGATTAGATTCAGAACCGCGACAGGAGTCCGAAATGTAGTAGCTAAGAACAACGATTCGCGCCCTCGTGCGAGGAGTGGAGTTCGGGCGGTCTACAGGGGGTTGTTCCCTCTTTTTGCTTTTTAGCTTATTAAGCTTTTTGCACCATTTCTCATCACCTTCAAATCAAAATTTTTGGGCCTTTTTACCATTGAAACTCAGAGGTTTTTCAGTGGCTAAAAGCATGTTTTGAGGTCCAAAATAGGAGGGGTTGGCCTCCCCTCCTTGCGTCTTGTTTGCATGAGTAGATAGCCTAACATGTGAGCATGTTTTTTTACCATTTTGTGACTTGATCTCAACATGTTTTTGCTACTTTTTTGACCTACTTTAGCTCTATTTTTGGCTGGTTGGGTCATTCGTTGCTTGCTTCTTACACTTGTAGTGTAATCTAGCTTACAAGCCTAGCATGTCTAATGAGTTAGCCTATCATTTTAGCTTGTGTTAGCTTGACTCCAGCACATTTTCGCTACTGATTTACCATGCTTTAACTCTGTTTTGAGTAGTCCTGGTCATATGAGCCATCTATTGTATGGCCATAGTGCAAATGTCTTCACTAGCTTTGTGTTTTAAGGCTTCTAACATGCTTTGCATGAGATGATTACATGATGTAGCATCATTTTGCATGTGATTTTAGTGCATATACCTCTATCACACTCTCACTTAATTCACTCTTTCATTGCTTTTGAGAGTTCTGCTTTGTGCCCTGTTTGTGAGCCAACACATGAGCATGTTTTTCTTGCCATCTATGCTTCAATTCCAGCATATTTTAGCTATTGATTTGGCATGATTAAGCTCTATTTTGAGCTGGTTTGATCACATGAGCTTTGCTTTGTATGGTTGCAGTGCAATTGTGCTAAATTGCCTAGCATGTGCTACTGTTTTGGCCTCTTAATATAGCTATTCTTAGCTTATTTCAAGCATGTTTTAAAACTTTATTTAGGGCGTTTTAGGATTATTTTGGACTGTTGGTCCCTTTTGAGCTTTGTATTGCATGCTCATAGTGTTATGCTATTCACTAGTTTAATGCCTTTGGCTTTTGAACATGCTGCGCATGAATTGCTTGCATGATTTAGTGTCTTTAACATGCCATATCAGCACTGGAAGTCTGCAATCTCCCTTTGTTCTTCACTTTTGAATTTGCTTTTGAAAGTGGTCTTGAGCCCCTTGTTGGCTTGAGCATGAAATTGGGACATTCATGCCTAATGGTTTTAATCCTCTCTTGAGGGTTGCTACTAATCAACAGCACGAAACTGCTTTCATGATCAAGGCACTTGTGGCATAGGCCATCTTTCCAATTAGAGAGCTTTCACATTGGACTTAACCGGTTAAAGGACTAATTGGTAAGCTAAAATGTGTAAACAAGAATCGGACAAGTAAAACATGACCAAGATAAGCATGTTGTGTTTGCATTGCATTGTGTTCAATCAGATGTTATATTGAACACAAGGCAGATTGGTCTATTTCATACTCAAACTGATGAAATGAGCCAATCTCCTTTGTCTCCATTGCCTTTGATCATCCATGATAAGGTAGTGGTCTTGAGTCTTGTTTTTGTGCATTTATTAAATGTGTACAAGTTGGATCCTTGGCCATCATGCATTGAGAATGCTTGATTGGTGGTTTTGGATCTAATAGTGCCACTCCTTTGATATTTTGAGATGATAAGGAGGGGCGCAGTACAAACATACCCTTGGGAGACCCCCCCTTTCCTCTGTTTGAGCTCTGTTGCAGAATGGTGGTCTAGCACACCAGTGGCTGGCAGTACGTCACTAATGGCGGGCACTGCTTCATCCTTGGCCAGCAGCACACATCTTTGGCCGGCAGGAGGCCGGCAAACCACTAGTGCATTCTCCAGCATTTGTTTGGTAAGGTGGAGCAAAAAGTTCTTGGAGTGCCCCTGCAAACAGAGCCTCTCAAGAGCAAACCGATGGGCTTTTCGCGGCGCAAAACCGAATGCATGCATCTTCTATATCTCAGAGCAGAGTAGTAGCAGCATAGTTTAAACTGTTAATTACTTAGTTAATTCGCATTGATTGTTGTAATAATTAAGTAGCTTAGATTAGCTATTTCTTTATTTTGTGATGTAATAATTAGTAAGTAGTTTACTAGTTATTCGTTTGGTTGTGTAATAATTAGTCTAATTAGTTTAATTAGATTAGTTAGCTTAGCTTAGCTTAGATTAGCTTAGCTTATTTATCCGAACCCTCTTTCGCGAGGGCACAATGTTGTAATAAGTGTGCGTGCGTGTGTGCATGTCTTCCAACCCCACGTCTTTCTCCCTTTTACTTAACTGCTTTCGATGGTTAGTTTAGGGACATTTTCAATTAGCATACCTTATGATTGCATGGTTACATCATTCATTCGTATTGCATGCACCAGGCTCAGCGCATCATTCAAACTGCATCGCAATTTCAATACTTATTTGAATACGTGTTCTAAAGCTTGTTATCAAATTGTTGCATTCATTTGCCATCTTAGATAGCTGAGCCTATTTAGTTGTATTATTGCATGTGTTGCATTAGGCACTTAACATAGTTAGGATCATCCATATTTCTAACTACCTTTTGTTTTGGCTTGGAGTACACTGTAAGTGTTTACGCTTTAGCATACTTGCATGAGTGTGGGTGTTGCCATGTTTCGCATGCTTGCCATGAGGCTATTTGCTTGATTGATTAACCGCATGAATACCTATGGATGAAGACTTTATTATTTGAATTGGAACAATTCATCAAATGTGAGTTTTAAGCCCACTTTGCGAAGTGGCAAATCAAGTTTCAGGCCCACTTGAGGATGGCATTTTCAAACCATTTTCAAAAACAAACATGAGTTGTTTTGTTCCAATTCTTGTGATTTAGTCTATACTTGTATGCTGTGTGCATCACATAGTAATGTTAGATTAATAACCAGAATAAGAGCACATATGTTTATAAAACAACATATCATGCTTAGTAGAGGTCAATTCTTTGATTGGGCGAGCGGGGGTGCTCATTTCATGACTTTCCCTCTCATACCCAAGTTCTCGAGCCGAGGCAACTTTGGTGATGACGAACACATGGACTTTAGCACGAGTTAGGGTTTCTTAAATTTTCCCAAAATAAAATATTTAGGTGGCGACTCTGTAATCTGGCAAAGCAGTCTAATTTTGGCATTATTTAATTTAAAATCTGATTTTCCAAAATGATTTGCCAGATTGGACTCTTTGGTGATTTATCAATCTTACATTGCACTTTGTGAGATTAGATTCAGAACTGTGACAGGAGTCTGAACTGTAGGAGACCTATTCGCGCCTTCTCCAAAAGGGGGGCGCGCGAAGAATGTCGAGCACTACAGAGTGTTAGAAGCACAAGAGGGTGATTTTGAGGTAGAATCCCTCCGAGAGAAGATACCCAGTGGGAAGGTAGATAAGGGTTTGATTGCGTGTCCTAACCTAAGTGTGAGGTACTGAGACTGCTTGTTTATGCCGGAGTCTTGTCGAGAGGAAGTACTCCAATAGTTTCACCATTCACGCCTTGCAGTGTATCCGGGAGGCACAAAGATATATCATGATTTGAGTTGCCAGTTTTGGTGGAGAGGTATGAAGAAAGACGTGGCAGTGTTTATGTCAAAATGCCTTACTTGTCAGCAAGTGAAGGTCGAGCATCAGAGGCCAGCGGGTTTGTTACAACCCTTGCCTATAGCCGAGTGGAAATGGGAGCACGTCACGATGGATTTTGTCATGGGTCTTCCAAGGACTCAACGGGGTAGTGATGCCATTTGGGTGGTAGTAGACCGGTTGACCAAGTCGGCGCATTTTATTATGTGCGTGAGAGATTCGGCAGATTACCTTGCTGACTTGTATATTTGGGACATAGTGAGGTTGCACGGGGTCTGTAGACACCCCATTTTTGACCGTCCTCAAGACTTGGACGTCATTGTTTGAACACGCGATGATCATCCATGATCATGTTCGTTTGAGTTCCCGAAGGACTCGGCTACACACCTTGCCTTAGGATCTCTCAACCTGACCGTTTTGTCTTTAGTTGTGCACCAAGGGCTGGTGTTTTGTGCTTCTAAATGTGGGAAATGGCTTGTTGGCCATCCTTGAAACCCACCGGCCATGGCATGATACCACCGGCCATTTATTTTTGCTATCGGCCAAATATTTGGCCGATCGGCACTGTTTTTAGTCGGCCGGCCACCTTTGTTGGTTAATCAGCCATTTTAGCTGGCCGAACCCTGTTCATCTGCTTTTACAAATATTTTTATGCCAGCTGTTCCAGCTGGCATCCATAATTGCCCCCCTCCATACACGTGTAAAGAGGGATTTGCCTCTTGTTTAGCTTCTCTTGGAAGCCTTAGAAATTGGATTTCTATAAGAGGGGAGGCCCTCCTCCCTTCTCAGAGGTTCTAGAATTTAGGGTTAGAGTTCATATATCTCTCTTTCTATATCTATATATATATATATATATATCTGTGTGTGTTTTGGTGATCAAAAGTGTGTTTTGTTCATATTTGTGCACTAAGACACCTAGTGATACACCATCCTTGAGGTACAGAGGTCTCAAGAGTTTGTTTTTGAAGTTTTTAAGGTGGTTTTGACCAGACAGAGGTGCTGGTTTTGTGTTCTTCAAGAGTGAGCACTTTTACTTTATATTTTCCATTTTTGCATAAGCTTTTAGCCTATCTTACATGCGGTTTTAGGTTTAGTGTTCTACTGATAAAAGTTCTGATTTTTCATGCTTAAGATGTTTCATTAAGATCACTTTTGTGTTTGGGGTTGTTTACCCCCTCTTAGGCCTTGTTTGACCTCTTTTTTGTGCCTTTTTTTATGAACTTTGGGACCACCTTGTATTGGCCTTCTCACCACTAAAATCCAGAGGGATTTCAGTGGTGAGGATGGTGTTTTGAGGTCCTAAGAAGGAGAGGGCCATCCCCTCTCCTTGTTGTCATCAATACTTGTCATATTTGCCTCATATGTGAACACCTTTATTAAGTTCATGTTGGCCATGTCTTAGCTGGTATTTGGTGTTATTTTGCCATGATTTACCTCTATCCAAAGTTGGTTTAGTGGTCTCTTGTTTGCACCATGTACTTGTCTTGTAATCCCTTGATTTGCCTTAACATGCACCATGTTGTAACATGTCTTTTTTAGCATGATTTTGGTTCAATCTCATGAAGTTTCTAGCTTTGTTTTAACATGCTAGAGCTCTGATTTTGGTTGTTTTGGTCATCCATGACTTGCTTTGTATAGCTACCATGTAATCTTGCTTGTTAGCTTCGAGTGTTCAATCCTTTAGCATGCTCCATTTGGATCATTTCAGTGGTTTGGCATCACTTCTAATGTCATTTCAGTCCATATGGTATGCTTGTATGCTTGCATTTATAACTCCTTTAATGCTTTAAAGACTTAGTGTTGTATGCCTCATGGATGTGTCATTGCGTATGCCAACATGCTTGGGTATTTGGGATGACATCTAAGTGGGTTTTGGGGCTCATTTTAGCATGTCATATCTCTGATTTTGGTTTCTTAATTCATGCCATGTTTGGTTGTCTTAGGCATAGTGTAACACCTCTTCGGTGGCATTGTATGCCTCATGCCTTGCCCCTTTTGTTTTAGCTTGTTTTAGCTTTGGCCATTGCATGTTTTAGGCTTACTTTGGCATGATTTGGAACTGTTTTGGTCCACTTTGGTCATTTGCTTCATGTGTCACATGATCATGGTTTGAGCCTTTGGGCTAGTTTCAAGTTTTTTGTGCATGACTTGTTTGCATTATTAGGTTTACTTGGCATCATCCTTTGCATGTTTTCAGAGCATTAAAATGCTTGCCATATGTCCATGTTTGTTCCTTTTAAGTGTCCTTAAAAGTTGCCCTCTTATGCTTAAGTGTTGGACCATTATACATGCATGTTTGTATGTGACTTTGTCCCTTATCCTTTAGCATATTGGCTGCTGATTTGGGCCTATTTGAGAGCTATCCATACTGGTTTAAGACCATCCTTTGCATGTTGTTACATGCTTGCCTTGCATGTTGTCGCATACTTGGCCCCTTTGCGTGTTGTTGCATGCTATGTATGTTTGTACGTCTAGATGATAGGACTATTAACATGTTGTTGCATGTTTAAGTGATATTGCATTTGGCATGCGTCTTTGATTAAGTTACTTAACATGTTGTTACATGTCTTGCATGTTTGCATGTTTAAATTACATCTTGCATGCTTGTTAGCTTGCATACTTGTTATATACTTGCATGTTTGCATGCTTGTTCACATCCTCATATTGCATGCTTAGCTTGCATAGCATTGTGCATGCATCCCATCCCTCTTGATCGAAAATGATAGAGGTTAGGGTCTTCTATTGTGTGTTTGTGTGCATTTCGTTTGATATTGAAATTGCACAACTTGGCATCTTGGGCCATCATGCATTGAAATGCGTGATTGGTGGTCCGACGGTCGAGGCCCATACTCCCTTAAGTCTTAAACATGATAGGGAGGGTGGTTATGCACACATTGCTTTGAAAATGCATTGCCATGCCTTGTCTGCCCTCTACTGTAGCAAAACAGGGTTCTGCAGGAAGAGATGGCCGACCGACCACATTCAGTGCCAGTCGGCCATGAATTGTTGGCCGAGAGCCGCACAACTGGTCGGTGGCCACTTTTCCATGGCCGGTGACCATTCTTCTTGGCCGGTGACATCCCACAGTGATCAGGGATTGATTCTGAAGCATCCTTGAGACTTGTGCAGTCTTCAGAGTAGAAGATTAGTGCAAACAGAGGCAGCATGAGCATGGCGATGGATTTCCGAGTAGAGCCGAGCATGCATGCATTTATCCTTCCTCTCGAGGCTGTTTTACCGTTTTATTAGCTTAGTTAATTTGCTTAACTAGCTAAGTGGTCTGTAATAATTAATTAGCTAGTTAGTTAGTTAATTATCCGATTTGTATTATTCTTTCGGACCCTCCGAGTGAGAGCAATGTTGTAATAAGTGTGCGTGTGTGTGACGCATGTCTTCCAACCCCACGTCTTTCTCCCTTTTACTTACCTACTTTGATGTTTAGTTCTAGGTCATGTTTTGATTAGCGTACTTATGCTCGAATGTTTGCATCCATTCATCTCTCTTGCATGCACCGGGCTTGGCGCATCATGCTAACTGCATTGTATTTCAATTCCAATTTGAATACATGTATCAAGTTGCATTTCACATGACATCTTAGAATAACCGAGACTATTTCTAGTTGCATTTTGCATCTGTTGTATTAGCCATCTTAACACGAACTAGGATCATGCATTTGATTACTAACTAGTTTCTGTTTTGGCTTGGAGTACTAGGTAAGCATTTACGCTTTAGCATCCTTGCATGTATGTGAGTGTTGCCATGACAGCATGCTTACCATGAGGCTATCTTCTTAGTTGATTTATTGCCTGAATGCCTGTGAGTGGAGGTTGGATTGCTTGAATTGGGACAATTCATCGAAATCCGTATTTTAGCCTACTTGCGAGTAGCAAATTTCAAACCATTTTCCGAACGAACGGATATGTAATGCTTTGTTCCAAATTAGGCGATCTAGTCTATACTTGTTTTGCTATACGCATCACATAGTAATTCTAGGCTAATAAACCGAAATAAGAGCACATGTGTTTTCGAAAACATGATATCATGTTTAGTAGTGGCTGATCTTTGATCGGGCGAGCGGGGGTGCTCATAGCTGACCTTCCCCAATCATACCCAAGTTCCCGAGCCAAGGAAACTTTGGTGATGACGGACACGTGGCCTTAGGCAACGAGTCAGGGTTTCCTAAATTTCCCCAAAATAAAACATTTAGGTGGCGACTCTGTATCTGGCAAAGCAGTCCATGTTAGGCACTTCTTTCTAAAAAAATCAATTTTCAAAAACGATTTGCCGGATTTGGACTCTTTGATGATTCATCGGTCTTGTATTACACTCTATGAGATTAGATACAGGACCGTGACTTTGAGTCCAAACTGTAGTGAGCCCAAATGAACAGAACGGGATTACCCCTCGGGACGTTCGGGGATGTCTACAAGGTCCCAGTGTCGATTGTCTCAGATAGAGATCCACATTTTACTGCTAGGTTGTGAAAGAGTTTGCAGAGTGCCTTGGGCACTAGATTGACTTTTAGCACGGCTTACCACCCTCAGACTGACGAACAGTCCGAGTGCACCATTCAGATCCTTGAGAATATGCTTCAAGGCTATGTCCTTGACTTTAAGGGGTCGTGGGAGAGACACTTACCCTTAGTGGAGTTTGCCTACAATAACAGTTTCCAATCGAGTATTGGTATGGCACCGTTTGAGGCCTTGTATTACCGATCGTGTAGATCTCTAGTGTGTTGGGCCGAGGTAGGTGATGCACCTTTCTTTGGCCCAAAGTTAGTGCGAGAAACGACGGAGAAAGTAGCACTTATCCGTAAGAAGTTGGTTACGGCCCATAGTCGTCAAAAGAGTTATGTCGACCGTAGAAAGAGGCCTTTGTTGTTCAAGGTGAGTGATCATGTCTGTTTGAAAATATTACCTAGACAGGGTTTGATGAGGTTTGGAAAGAGTGGGAAGTTGTACCCTAGGTTTATTGGCCCTTTCGAGATCCTTGAGTGGATTGGGGAGGTTGTCTACCATTTAGTATTGCCGCCGCAACTCTCCGGAATGCATGACGTGTTTCATGTTAGTATACTTCGGAAGTATGAGCCGGATCCATCACATGTATTGGATTGGACCGACTTAGAGGGACCAAGTATTGTGAGGCAAGACGATTCCCTTGGTCAAAGTATTGTGGAAACATCACGGGGTTGAGGAAGCCACTTGGGAACGTGAATTAGAGGTCCGAGAGGAATATCAAGATCTGTTTGTTAATGTTTGAGAAAATGTTGGAAATCTGGTTTTGTTGATGAACTCTAAGAACATTGTATATGTTTTGGATTATGCAAGTATTGTAAATGTTGAATATGCCTCGAAAATGCGAGTTTAATTTAAGCATTGTATATGTTGAATGTGTTTTAGAAATGCAAATATGTTATTAACATTGAATATGTTATAGAGATATGGAATATGTGTATTGGGATTAGATGAATTCCGAAAGGATGCATGTTGATAATGTATATTGAGCTATATCTGTAAAGTCGTTCTCTTCAGAACAGATGGAATGACCGGTAGTGGGTCATGTTGGTGAGTGTTGTATTGCAACCATATTGAAAATTGAAATAATTATGATTTTGAAACTTGTATAAAATTTCGGGAACGAAATTCTTTAAGGGGGGGAGGTTATAGCGATTCTGGTTTTTTTCCCATCATTTATCAGATTCTGGACTCGGGTTTCGTGGTTGTATGTCGTTGTCTATACCTTATTTCCATCCTTTACTCTTCGAATTTGAGTTTTGGAATGTCTTGGCCGTGTTTAGAATAGGTTGGTTGCTAATTGGTATAGAACTTTGTTGCCCAGAATTTTGGTCTTCCGCTCGAGCAGGTCCTTTTGCGCTTGAGCAGGATTTGCAATCTTCAGTACTTTGTGCATCTACAAAAATACTATAGAAATGTTTTTCACGCTCGAGCGGAGTTTTTTATGTTCGAGCGATCCCTATGGCGCTCGAGCGGCTGTCTAAAATTTGTAAAATACTGGATGAGTGTATTCTATGCTCGAGTGGGTTATGCCTTGTTGTTGTGTCTTGGAGCTCGAGCGGCCTTTATTGCGCTCGAGCAAGTCGAATTTTTGTGTCTGACGCTCGAGTGTCAAACTCTCCGCTCGAGTGGACTGCGTGTATATCAGATCGTGAAAGTGACATTTTAAATCACTTTTTTCTGTCCTTTCTCTCTCTAAAACTTTCTAAAACCCTAAGTTGAGAGCCTCTCTCTCTAAAATACTCTCTGTCTCTCTACATTTTGACCTAGATCTAGTGATCTCCTCACCCTCCTTTCTTTGATAAAAAGATTGACCTCCTCAAGATCTCCATTTTCATCTGAGTAGAAGTTAGTTTCGTCATCTTTGGAGTTCATCTCTTTCTTGGCTCGTCTTCTCTTCTTGAGGTAGGGATAATCTACTCATTTCTATTAGCTTTAACATAAATATTAGTTATTTTGTATAAATGGTTGTTTTGGGTGAAGTTAGGGTTTGGGTGTTGATTTGAGAAAGAGGGGTTTTCTAGTTTAAACTCTTTATGTGTAAGAGGGATCTTAAAAATGGGGTTAATGGTGTATAATTGTTGAAATGGTGAGATTTGGACCTTGAGTCAATGTTTTTGGAATTTGGGAGAAAATGCCCCAGTTTGGAATTAAATAACTATTTTGTATAAATAGTGAATTTGTTGTGAAATTAATGAAATTGGCTTGGAAATTATGGAATTGAAGGAACATGTCATTAAATGGTGTAGTTGGATTAATATGTCACTCACCTATGGGAAAGTTGATAAATTATCTGTTGTAAATTAATTTATCTGTTTAGAAATAACTGTTTTGGGCTATCGGTAGAGGATAGTCATGATTGTTGTAGAAACTGTATGATGAATAGGTAAATTGAAACTAATCAATTGGAATATGTCATTGAATATGACGGTCGGATGTAAACATTGTATATGTGATTAAATTGGTCATTATATATGACAATGAATTTAAATACATTGTATATGAATCTTTGTTTGGGAAGAGATAGGGGATGTACTCCATTGTTTGAGAGGAGATAGGGGATGGACTCCACGGATAATTAAGTTGGCCGGAGTGTCCACGGTAAAGGTCCTGAAATCTTATTAATATTTTGGTGCCGGTTCCCTCGGATGTAGCTCTGTAAAAAGGCAAGATAACGAAAGTGGATGATTGATGTTTATATGTGAAGTGTTGATGATATGAGTTGTAGTCTCATTTTGAATTGTTTGAATAATATTGAGCTATGTCAATGAGTTGATCCGAATACTTAAAGGGAAGTGGATTTATTATAATGTAAATGTCGATTGGTTATGGAAATGGTGTAAGTTAGGTTACAAGTGTTAAACATTTATTGGATGCTAATGTTTTAGTTAATTCTCATATAATGTTTAGCATATCTCTATTGGGCATTGGCTCACCATACTTGCGACATTATTTTTCAGGTACAAGCGATATGCCACCTCAAAGATCTTAGCTTGGGAGGTTTTGGAGTTAAAGACTCCATTTTTGCTATTCGTTTTGATGTTAAATGTACATTCAAGCCTAGGCCTTTCTATGTATAGAGCTAGGACTCTTTTGTTGTAATCAAGTGATGACTTGGAAAGCTGTAAGCCCGTAGAGCATATATTTGTTTGATATCTTTGTAAAAAATACTCTGATGAATGTAACATGTAACATTTCTATTGTCTTTTCTTTTTATGGATTTTATGAATGGATGATTATATCTTATTTTGAGGGTGTTACAACTTGGTATCACTTGCATGCTTAGTTAGCATCACATGATAGCATGTTTTTGTAGCCTAACTTAGCTTATTTCCAGCATGTGTTTGCCTCTAATTTGGCATGATTTAACTCTGTTTTGGGCTGCTTTGGTCATGTGGGCCTTGGTTTGCATGGTTGTAGTGCAAATGGCTTCACTAGCTTGGCATTTTAGGCCTCTAAACATGTTTTGCTTGGAATGATTGCATGTTATAGTGTCTTTTAACACGTAAGTTCAGTGTATATAGCTCTGTCACATGCTCATATGTGTCACTTTTTCATTGCTTTTTAGAGTCGCTCTTAAGTCTTGTTTGCAAGCAAACATGTGAGCATGTTTTTCTAGCACTTTCTGCCTCAATCTCAGCATGTTTTACTCATTATTTTGACTGGTTTTAACTCTGTTTTGAGTTGGTTTGGTCATATGAATCGTGCTTTGTATGCTTGCAATGCAATTGTACTTAAGAGTCTAGCTTGTGCTTTGCTTTGGCCTTTTATTCTAGCTATCTTTAGCTTAATTCAAGCATGTTTTAGGACTCCTTTTAGATTATTTTTGGACTGTTTTAAAGTGTTTGTACCTTTTGACCTTTGTATTGCATGCCTATAGTGCAAGTGGTCTTCACTAGCTCATTGTTTTAAGCTTTAAACATGTGTTGCATATGTTGATTGCATGATTTAGTGTCATTGTGCATCCCATTTCAGCACTTTAAATCTCTGCAATTCACTCTTTCATTTGTTTTGAAAGGGGCTTTGAACTATTTGTTGGCTTGAGTGTGGAATTGAGGCCCTCATGTTTAATGGTTTTAATCCTCTCTTGAGGGTTTCTACTAACCAACAACATGAGGCCTCTTTCATGCTCAAGGTACTTATGGTTTAAGACCTCTTTCAATTAGAGGACTCTCACTTTGGACTTAACCGATTAAAGGACTAATCGGTAATGTAAAATCAGTAAACAAAGAAGCAGCAAAGTAAAAGTATGCAAGATAAGCATCTTTGTGTTGCATTGCATGTGTTCGGATCAGACGTTAATCTGAACACAAGAAATGTGGGAGGTTTCATACTTGGAGTGATGAAATGTGCCTTTTCTTAGTCACCGTTACCCTTTATCATGCATGGTAGGGTGGTGGTCCTCTAAGTCTTATTTGTGCACTCATTAAGCTTGTACAAGCTTGGTTCTTGGGCCATCATGCATGAAAATGCTTGATTGGTGGCTTGAGAGCCAAGAGCTACACTCTTTTGAGCTTGTGAAATGATAAGGAGGGTAGCAGTACACACATTACTTGAAAATGCATTGCTTTGCCTCTGTTGCTCTCTGTTGCAAGAAAAGTAGAAGTTCGGAAAAAGGGGTGGCCGACCAGCCACTTGAAGTAGCCGACCGACTAGTTAAGGTGGCTGACAGCCCCTTTTTATTGCCGACCGGCCACCAATCAATTTTTGCACAATGTGTTCCTAAGTTGGAGCAGAGGTATTCTTGAAGTTCGCATAATTTTCAGAGGTTCAAACAAGTGCAAACAGAGGCATCTGATGGCAAGACAAGGTCATTTTCGAGCGGAGCAACCGAGCATGCATGCATCCCTCATCCGTTGAGGCCATTTAACTGTTTTACTTAGCTAGTTAGTGGTAGCTAATTTACTGGCTTTGTAATTAGTTAGTTAATGTGTTTAGCTAATTAATTCATTTTGTAATATTTAGCTAGCTTAGAATAGTTAGTTAATTTATTTCAATTGTGTTATAATAATTAGTTAGCTAGAATAGTTAATTAATTGTGTTGTAATAGCTTAGCGTAGTGTAGCTTAGCTTGTTCATTCGAACCCTCCTTCGTGAGGGTGCAATGATGTAATAAGTGTGCGTGCGTGTATGTATGTCTTCTAACCCCGCATCTTTCTCCCTTTTATTTAATCGTTTTTGATGGTTAGATTAGGGTCATTTTCAATTAGCATACCTTATGTTTGCATGTTTGCATCATTCATTTGTCTTGCATGCGCCGAGGCTCGGCGCATCATTCAAACTGCATTGCAATTTCAATATTTTCTTTGAATACGTGTTTCAAAACATGTTATCAAATTGAATCAATCATGTGCCATATTAGTAGCCGAGCCTATTAATTGCATTATTGCATGTGTTGCATTAGGCATCTTGCATAGTTAGGATCATGCATCTTTCTAACTAGCTTTTGTTTTGGCTTGGAGTACTCGGTATGCTTTTACGTTTTAGCATACTTGCATGAGTGTGAGTGTTTCCATGATAGCATGCTTGCCATGAGGCTATTTGTTTAAATGATTAATTGCATGAATGCCTATGGATGAAGGCTTTGTTGCTTAAATTGGAACAATTCGATAAATGTGAGTTTTAAGCCCACTTTGCGAAGTGGCAAATCATGATTCAAGCCAATCATGTTTGATGGCAAATCCGCATTTTAGCCCATTTGCGGGTGGCAAATTCAAACCATTTTCGAAAAACAAACAAGAGTTGTTTTGTTCCAATTCTTGTGATTTAGTCTATACTTGCTTGTGTTCGTCACATAGTAACGTTAGCTAATAACCGGATAAGAACACATGAGGTTTATAAAACAACATATCATGATTAGTAGAGGTCGATCTTTGATCGGGCGAGCGAGGGTTCTCATTTTAGGACCTTCCCCTCTCATACCCAAGTTCTCGAGCCGAGGCAACTTTGGTGATGACGGACACATGGCCTTTGGCACAAGTCAGGGTTTCCAAAATTTTTCCAAAATACAATATTTAGGTGGCGACTCTTTAATCAGGCAAAGTAGTCCATTTTTGGCATTATTTGATTCAAAATCAATTTTCCAAAACGATTTACCAGATTTGGACTCTTTGGTGTTTATCAGTCTCACATTGCACGTTGTGACATTAGATTCAGAACCGTGACAAGAGTCCGAACTGTAAGACCAATTCGAGCTTCTCCGAAAGGAGGGCTCGAAAAAAGTCGAGTCTACAATTTCTGGTGACTCTGCTAGGGATTTAGAGAACTTGACTCGAACTCATGATATGTTGTTTTATCTACACTTACGTGTTTCTTTGCATTTGTATTTGCATTGGTGCGCCAAAGTCACAATGTTTGCCATGTGCTATTCTTGAGCAGTTTGCCGGAGGCTTGCTTGGAAAACTTACCATAAGGATGATCGGTTGCAGGCTCTGCCACGATGGGAACACAAATCTTGGATCTGGACTACCGCTATATCGTTTGATCCTCCTTTCACTTCTCAGTGTTAGGAGCGAGAGGTATATTAGGTGGTCTTGCCGAGGTACCCTTTTTGACCAATAGACCTAGTTGCATATCGGAATCCATAGGGACTGTTCCAAACTAGGACAAGATGCTTACCCAAATGCAGGATTGTGGTGAAACCACTTTGTTTGAATAGCTTACCCTAGTTCCTGACGAAACTAGGACAGGGTAACCCTACCCCATCATAGAGGTGTTTTGACTTTCATTTAACTGGTATGTACTTTACAGTGAAATTTTACAGGGATGTGTATATCAGTTGCCAAGTTAGTATCTAATTTTGGGGCAGAATTCAGTGTGGAATACAGTCATTCAGTGTTGCTCATATCTGTTCTAGTGAAATCAGGCTGAGGTGCTGTCTGTTTTTTCTTTTGCTAGGTAGTCCTGGAACCATAGCTTTAGAAGGCTCCGATATCCCCCAGGTACATTGGACTTATGTTGATAGACTTTGTCAGGTTGGAGATTTAGTTCAGAGACAACCAGTGTTTCTTTCGCCGGTGGCAGGGCAAAGAATGGCCAGATATGGCTCATTGGTTAAACTGATCTAACAGTCACCAGTTGGATCATCTTCGTTCAACTCAATAGACCCATGATGGCACAGAGTCCGGAAGAAGTTGAGGCCATGATAGCGGCATTAAACTAGGGAATCGCCATGCAAGACGAGACTTGTAGCGGCCCCGGTCTTTTCCTATTTGATTATTGTATCCGGACTTAGGTTCCGTAGATTCTGTCATTGTATAATTGTTGTTGTTGTCCCTTATTTTCCTACTTGGAGTTATAGGATGTGTTGGGCAGGTCTGTTTCAGGTTGGTTGGGTTTAGAAACCTAGTGTTGTTGTCCAGAATTTTGGTTCTTCGCTCGAGCGAGTGGTTGATCGCTCGAGCGAGCAGTTGTTTTTGGTTCTTCGCTCGAGCTGGGGTTTGGTCGCTCGAGCGAGAGTTGGCGTCCAGTATGGACTTGTAGCATTGCATTCTTGGCTCGAGCGAGATTTTCTTTGCTCGAGCGAGGTTTTCTTGTGTCTGGTCGCTCGAGCGACCATGTCTCCGCTCGAGCGAGCCTGTCCAGTTTATATACGCAGCAGCGAGTTTTGATCAGTCTTTTTCATCTTCTTTTTGATTCCAAACCCTAGGTCCTACTTCTCTCTCTCCCTACTCACCTTCTCTCTTAGATTTGATCCACTTAGGGTGTGTTTCTACCCTAGATCCTTCATTAAAAAGTTAGAGTGAGTCGAGGGCTTCCATTTAATCTGAACATTTGGCGATTTGGAGCACTTTGGTATTTGGGTGTTCATCTCTGTCTTCTCCATTTGGGTTGTTTTCTTCGAGGTAGGGATTTCCTACTCCATTTTATAGGTTTTCTTCTAAGTTTTGGTATATTGATATGTTGGGGTTACTTTGATAATTTTGGGAAAAACCCTAGTTGTATTAATAAATTAATTTGTATAATTAATTCATGGAATTGGGGAATTCATTGATTAAATGGCGTAGTTGGTTAATTTAGATCACTCGTCTATTGAATTGTTGGTATATTTATTTCCAAGTTTAGAAATAACTATTTTGGGCTATTGGTGGAGGATAGTCGTGCTTGTTGTAGACACTGCATGTGGATTAGGGATAACTGAAACTAATCATTGATTAAGTCATCAATCTTGACTGCTGAATTAATACAGACATTAAGTGTATTGATTGTGTGTTGTATATGTTATGTGTTTGCATACATTGTTTTGTGTGGGAGGAGATAGGGGATGTACTCCACGGTTTAGGGGAAGATAGGGGATGGACCTCTAAACCGGATTTTGTTTGGGAGGAGATAGGGGATGGACTCCATTAGCATCACTTTTATGTATGCTTATTTATAATGAAGTGTTTTATTGATACAGCACTAAAATGTGTATCAAACTGGAAGTATGAAGTGTTTTGATTTGAGCCTGAGTCTCAATTGTTTGTTGACATTGGAAGAATGTGAATATGATATCTATATAGTTCACTGTTGTAAGTTTGGCCAGGTTCTGAGCCATATTGATAATGTTGGAAAGTAAAACGAGATTTAGTCATTGGTGTCATGAGACTGTTTGATGATGTAATTGATTATCTTGGTTAACCATCTATTAAATATTGATGCTTTATTCAATGCTTATATTTGGTTTAGTATATTTCTACTGGGTTGTGGCTCACCCTTTATGGGAACATCATTTTCAGGTCCAGGTGATAAGCTACCTCCCAGGACTTAGCTTGGAAGGATTTGGATTGTGAAGACTATCTTTAATTGTTTGTTTTTATTTGATAAATAATCAAGCCAAGGGTTTTATTTGTATTTGAGTTAGAACTCATATTTTGTGTCCAAGTGTTGGCTTGGAAAGATGTAAGCCCATAGGGCATTTAATTTGATGTTACAAGTAATGTTTTTATTTGGTAATACTCTGATGAATGAATTAATAAATTGTTTTCTTTAAATAAAGCATGTCGATGATATACATATAATGGGTTTATTTTATGAGGGCGTTACAACTTGGTATCAGAGTGTACCGGGTTTGAATACTTAGGGTACGCGGGAAGTGATTAGTATCACATTGGGTTCGTCTCGTTTGATAGAGACTTAGTGTAATGTTATATGCTTATGTGATAACATGTTTATGTGATTATGTGGGTATGGAATGTAGTTTCTAGGATGTTGATTGGACCCTTGAGTTTCTAGTAGTCTTGTTGGAAAGGCACTTGATCACTGCTGCTTCCAACCGGAACTATAGTAACGCATTGGGACTATCATTATCCAGGAATGAAATTCGTAGGCGCTTATGTGATTATGTGCTTACGTGGAATGAATTATTGTTGTCCAATGCATTAGGACGCGAGTGTTTAGCTTCGGCACATTTATTAATGTGCTAATGTCTTTGTTTCCTTTATTAGGATGTCAGGACGAGGACGAGGACGCGGTAGGCGTGGTAGGCCGGGTAGGCAGGAGGTGCCTGTGCCAGAGGAGATTCTGGCAGTTCAGGAGGGAATTGGCCAGGCCAATGTGGTCGAGCCGGTAGGCCAGCAGGCTATGGGCGCTCTAGCCCGAGAAATAGCAGGGGCATTCAGGGAGTCAGTAGGCATTCTCAGAGCTGAGAATCAAGCTCAGGTTGTTGTTGCAGATGCAGGACCTTCCTTTTTGAAGAGGGAGTTCTTCCGGTCTAATCCGGACGAATTTGTGAGTGATCCTAAAGAGCCGCTTAAGGCAGATGAATGGCTTGAACAGACAACGAAGACGTTTGAGATGCTTGGCATCGAAGACGAAGGGTTGAAAGTGACCTTGGCATCTTTCCAGTTGACGGGGGATGCGGGTCAGTGGTGGAAGTTTACTAAGGGTCGTATAGGAGGTACGTGGGAGGCTTTTGTGAATGCTTTCCAGGAGAAGTTCTTATCTCCAGCAGTTAGGGAGAAGCTGAGGGACCAGTTCTGCCAGCTTAAGCAGTCGAGTTCTTCAGTGGCCGAGTTTGAGGCTGCATTTACTAGCTTGTCCAGGTTTGCACCTGAGTTGGTGGCGTCTGAGGAACGCCGTTGTATTGAGTTTGAGAAGAAGTTGAGGCGTGGCCTCAAGCTGAGAGTTGGGGGAACTATGATTCGGGATTATGGGCGTATGGTTGATGCTGCAGCCCATATGGAGATCATGATGCAGGAGGAGGAGGAAGGGCAGAAGGGCTTCAAGAGGAGTCAGGATGGTCAGAGTGATGGTAAGAGACAGAAGGGTTTTAATCCTCAGCAGTCTCAGAGTAGCTTTTCTAGATCGACTTTTCCTGTGCTGAGTGCTAGTTCGGGAAAAGGCAGTCAGGGAGACATTACCTGTTTCAAGTGTGGCCAGCTGGGCCACAAGTCTCCAGTTTGTCCTCAGAGGGGAGGAGTGCAGAGAGCAGCATCATCTTCGGCTCGATCTTTGAGCCAGAGTCAGGGTAGAGGCCAGCCACTCTCGTGTTATCAATGTGGTCAGCCAGGGCATATGAAGAGGTATTGCCCTCAGTTGGGTGGCACACCTGGTGCATCTGGTTTGAGGCAGATTCCGGGTCAGCAGCCAGCTCAGTCGGGTCAGGCCTCGAGGGCCAATCAGGGGGCTTCATCGTCCCAGTCAGTGCAGCAATCTTATGCTCCTAGGGGTGAGCAGGTTGATCAGAGGTCGTCTGGGCGCATGTATGCTGTTACCGCGCAGGATCTTGTGCCGGCACCATCAGTTGTGAGAGGTACCTTCTTGTTTTGCAACTCAGTTGCTAATGTTTTGATTGATACGGGTGCATCTCATTCCTTTGTGTCTGTTGCATTTGCATCTGTTTTGGAGTTGGAGTTAGCACAGTTAGCATCTCCTATTTGTGTAGTGTCACCTCTTGGGGGTGAATTGATTTTGAAACAAGGCGTTAGGGGTTGTGATATAGAGGTTGATTATCATAGAATCCCATTTTCCTTTGTAGTAATGCCTATGAGGGGTTTCGATGTTATTTTGGGTATGGACTGGTTATCGTCATACCGGGCAGTTATTGATTGCTACCGCCAGAGGGTCACTTGTTGTACCGTGAGCGGAGAGTATTTTCATTTTCTGGGGGACCGGGTTGGTAATGTGTTGCCACCGGGGTATGTTCCGCGAGGACGGAGTGAGCTTAGTGGTCTACTTGCTAACCTTTCGATTAGTGAGGATGATGAGACTCAGATTGTGTTGCCAAGGGTGGTTTGTGAGTACTCGGACATCTTTCCCGAGGATCTTATTGGTTTGCCACCGCATCGAGAGATTGAGTTCTCTATTGACCTAGTACCCGGCACGGCGCCGATTTCTATGGCACCTTATCGTTTTGCCCCAGCCAAGTTAGTTGAGTTGAAGATCCAACTCCAGGAGTTGCTAGATAAGGGCTTTATACGTCCTAGTGTTTCGCCGTGGGGAGCACCGGCCCTTTTTGTTAAAAAGAAAGGTGGTGCTTTGAGACTTTGTATAGATTACCGGAAATTGAATCGGGCTACGGTTAAGAATAAGTACCCTATGCCTCATATAGATGATCTGTTCGATCAGTTGAAGGGTTCCCGTTGTTTCTCGAAGATAGACTTGAGATCGGGTTATCATCAGTTGAGAGTCAGGGAGGAGGATATTCCGAAGACGGCATTCCGTACGCGGTATGGCCACTATGAGTTTCTGGTGATGCCATTTGGGCTCACCAACGCACCGGCAGTTTTTATGGATTTGATGAACCGGATATTCCGGGAATTTTTAGATCGTTTTGTAGTTGTCTTCGTAGATGACATCCTTATCTATTCACCTTTTGAGGAGAAGCACAAGGAACACTTGAGAGTGGTGCTTGAGTTACTTAGAGCCCATGAGCTTTATGCCAAGTTTGGGAAGTGTGAGTTTTTGCTAGAAGAGGTCAACTTCTTAGGCCATGTAGTTTCTGGGGAAGGAGTGTCTGTTGATACATCCAAGACTGAGGCAGTGCAAGATTGGGCACAGCCTAAGAGTGTGTTTGAGATCAGCAGTTTTCTGGGGTTAGCGGGGTATTATCGACGGTTTGTGAAAGATTTCTCCAGATTAGCTTCGCCTTTGACTAGATTGACTCAGAAGGGAGTCAAATTTGTATGGAGTGAGACTTGTGAAAAGTCGTTCCAGGAGTTGAAAGTTAGACTGACTACCGCTCCAGTCTTGGTTATTCCAGAGAGAGGGTTGGGTTATGCAGTCTATTGTGACGCCTCACGAGGGGGTCTAGGTTGTGTATTGATGCAAGAAGGAAAAGTAGTTTCCTATGGCTCACGTCAGTTGAAAATTCACGAGCAGAATTACCGTACGCATGATCTAGAGTTAGCAGCTGTGATATTTGCCTTGAAGATTTGGAGGCATTATCTTTATGGTGAGAGATTCGAGGTATTCTCGGATCATAAGAGTTTGAAATATTTGTTTACACAGAAAGACTTGAACTTGAGGCAGAGGAGGTGGATGGAGTTCATAGGGGATTATGACTTTGAGGTGCATTATCATCCGGGAAAGGCCAATGTAGTGGCCGACGCCCTTAGCAGGAAACCTGTTGGTGACATAGCTTGTATAGCCATCCGAGAATGGGAGATGTTGGGTGCACTTGGAGAGTTTGATTTACTTCTGGGCGAATCCGTTGAGGCTGCGGCCTTGTTTTCTGTTGTTGCACAGCATACACTTGTGATTCGAGTGTTAGAGGCTCAGAGAGGTGACCATGAGGTAGAATCTCTCCGTGAGAAGATTTCCGGTGGGAAGGTTGAGAAGGGTTTGACAGTGTATTCCGACCTGAGTGTGAGATACCGAGACCGTCTGTTTGTACCGGAGTCTTGCCGAGAGGAGGTACTCCGAGAGTTTCATCATTCACGCCTTGCGGTGCATCCGGGAGGCACTAGATGTATCGGGATTTGGGTCGCCAGTTTTGGTGGCGGGGTATGAAGAGAGATGTGGCAGCTTTTGTATCTAAGTGCCTTACTTGTCAGCAAGTGAAGGCCGAACATCAGAGGCCGGCGGGTTTGTTGCAACCCTTGCCTATTGCCGAGTGGAAGTGGGAACACGTCACTATGGACTTCGTTGTGGGTCTTCCGAGGACTCAGCGGGGTAGTGATGCTATTTGGGTAGTTGTGGACCGGTTGACTAAGTCGGCGCACTTTAATCCTATGCGTGTTAGAGATTCAGTCGATCATCTGGCCGATTTATATATTCGGGACATAGTGAGGTTACACGGGGTTCCAGTGACGATCGTTTCAGATAGAGATCCTCGTTTTACTGCCAGGTTGTGGCAGAGTTTGCAGAGTGCCTTAGGCACTAAGTTGACCTTTAGCATGGCTTAGCATCCACAGACTGACGGACAGTCCGAGCGTACTATTCAGATCCTTGAGGATATGCTTCGGGGTTGTGTTCTAGACTTTAGTGGGTCGTGGGAGAGGCACTTGCCGTTGGTGGAGTTTGCCTACAACAACAGTTTCCAGTCTAGTATCGGTATGGCACCATTTGAGGCCTTGTATGGCCGACCGTGTAGATCTCCTGTTTGTTGGGCCGAGGTGGGTGATGTACCTCTGTTGGGTCCGGAGTTGGTGAGGGAAACGACGGAGAAAGTTGAGCTTATCCGTAAGAGGCTTGTTACAGCACAGAGTCGTCAGAAATCTTATGCCGACCGTAGGAGGAGACCTTTGGTGTTTGAGGTGGGTGATCATGTCTTTCTGAAGATATCACCTAGACGGGGTTTGATGAGGTTTGGGAAGAGCGGGAAGTTGTCCCCTCGGTTCATTGGTCCGTTTGAGATCCTTGAAAGGATTGGCGAGGCTGCTTATCGTTTAGCTTTGCCGCCGCAGTTGTCCGGAGTACATGACGTGTTTCATGTGAGTATGCTTCGGAAGTATGAGCCGGATCCATCACATGTGTTGGATTGGACCGATTTAGTGGTTGATGAGGATGTCTCGTATGAGGAGAGACCGGTTCGGGTCTTGGATAGGCGGGATCAAGTTTTGCGAGGCAAAACCATCCCTTTGGTCAAAGTTTTGTGGAAACATCACGGAGTGGAGGAAGCCACTTGGGAACGTGAGTTGGAAGTTCGTGAAAAATATCCGGACATGTTTGTTGATTTGTAATCTTATAATTAGATTCTGTTATATTAATGAACTTAAGAGCTTTACATATGTCTTAAGTTGTAAAACATTGAGTATGTTTTGGTAAATGGGTGTATTTTGAAACTTGCTTCATTATGGAAGTTTAGTGTAACATTGCATATGTTGATTGCATTGTTAAATGTGTTGTATATATCATGCAATTGACTATGATATGGGAATTGCTAACATTGACCAGAGTAATGCATAATAGTGATACAGGCTGAAATATATGTTGTTTTATATATTGTGAGATGCTTCTTGATAAAGAGATGAAGTGACCAGTATTGGGTCAAGCTGTTTATTATTGTTGTATAGTATCTTTGGGAATTGAGAAAAACTTGTTTTTTTATAAACTTATGCTTAATTTCAGGGACGAAATTCTTTTAAGGGGGGAGGTTATAGCGACCCCGGTCTTTTCCCATTTGATTATTGTATCCGGACTTAGGTTCCGTAGATTCTGTCATTGTATAATTGTTGTTGTTGTCCCTTATTTTCTTACTTGGAGTTATAGGATGTGTTGGGCAGGTCTGTTTCAGGTTGGTTGGGTTTAGAAACCTAGTGTTGCTGTCCAGAATTTTGGTTCTTCGCTCGAGCGAGTGGTTGATCGCTCGAGCGAGCAGTTGTTTTTGGTTCTTCGCTCGAGCTGGGGTTTGGTCGCTCGAGCGAGAGTTTGCGTCCAGTATGGACCTGTAGCATTGCATTCTTGGCTCGAGCGAGATTTTCTTTGCTCGAGCGAGGTTTTCTTGTGTCTGGTCGCTCGAGCGACCATGTCTCCGCTCGAGCGAGCCTGTCCAGTTTATATACGCAGCAGCGGGTTTTGATCAGTCTTTTTCATCTTCTTTTTGATTCCAAACCCTAGGTCCGACTTCTCTCTCTCCCTACTCACCTTCTCTCTTAGATTTGATCCACTTAGGGTGTGTTTCTACCCTAGATCCTTCATTAAAAAGTTAGAGTGAGTCGAGGGCTTCCATTTAATCTGAACATTTGGCGATTTGGAGCACTTTGGTATTTGGGTATTCATCTATGTCTTCTCCATTTGGGTTGTTTTCTTCGAGGTAGGGATTTCCTACTCCATTTTATAGGTTTTGTTCTAAGTTTTGGTATATTGATATGTTGGGGTTACTTTGATAATTTTGGGAAAAACCCTAGTTGTATTAAGAAATTAATTTCTATAATTAATTCATGGAATTGGGGAATTCATTGATTAAATGGCGTAGTTGGTTAATTTAAATCACTCGTCTATTGAATTGTTGGTATATTTATTTCCAAGTTTAGAAATAACTGTTTTGGGCTATCGGTGGAGGATAGTCGTGCTTATTGTAGACACTGCATGTGGATTAGGGATAACTGAAACTAATCATTGATTAAGTCATCAATCTTGACTGCTGAATTAATACAGACATTATGTGTATTGATTGTGTGTTGTATATGTTATGTGTTTGCATACATTGTTTTGTGTGGGAGGAGATAGGGGATGTACTCCACGGTTTAGGGGAAGATAGGGGATGGACCTCTAAACCGGATTTTGTTTGGGAGGAGATAGGGGATGGACTCCATTAGCATCACTTTTATGTGTGCTTATTTATAATGAAGTGTTTTATTGATACAGCACTAAAATGTGTATCAAACTGGAAGTATGAAGTGTTTTGATTTGAGCCTGAGTCTCAATTGTTTGTTGACATTGGAAGAATGTGAATATGATATCTATATAGTTCACTGTTGTAAGTTTGGCCAGGTTCTGAGCCATATTGATAATGTTGGAAAGTAAAACAAGATTTAGTCATTGGTGTCATGAGACTGTTTGATGATGTAATTAATTATCTTGGTTAACCATCTATTAAATATTGATGCTTTATTCAATGCTTATATTTGGTTTACTATATTTCTACTGGGCTGTGGCTCACCCTTTATGGGAACATCATTTTCAGGTCCAGGTGATAAGCTACCTCCCAGGACTTAGCTTGGAAGGATTTGGATTGTGAAGACTATCTTTAATTGTTTGTTTTTATTTGATAAATAATCAAGCCAAGGGCTTTATTTGTATTTGAGTTAGAACTCATATTTTGTGTCCAAGTGTTGGCTTGGAAAGATGTAAGCCCATAGGGCATTTAATTTGATGTTACAAGTAATGTTTTTATTTGGTAATACTCTGATGAATGAATTAATAAATTGTTTTCTTTAAATAAAGCAGGTCAATGATATACATATAATGGGTTTATTTTATGAGGGCGTTACAAGACCAATGCTGAAATGCAACGCCCATCTGGGGCACCTACCACACATCCAGTCTCGAGACCCTAGCCGAACTTTGACCGACTTCCGCCAACTGAAAATTCGCATGGTCCAGATCCCCGATAAGGGTTGGCTCAAGCTCGAGTTTTCACACCTCTGGTGCAGCCTAATGCGAGGCTTTATTCCCTTGAAATTAATGTGCTTGACCCAACCTCATTAAAAATTGCTAACCTTGAGAAGCAATTCAAAAAGGCACAGGGCCTTAACTCCATTCCCGACATTGAGGATGGGTACACCGAGGCTGCTGTACGGCTCCCAAACAGATTCAAAATGCCGCACATTGACCGTTTCGACGGGTCTGGAGATCCTATAGTACATATCCTTATTTTCTTGGATGTCCTAAAACCGATGGGTCTATCTAAGCCTCATAAACTCTCTCTGTATGGAAGAACCTTGTCGGGCATAGCAGCCACTTGGTACGCCAAGTTGGAGGATGAAGTGAAGCAGAACTAGGAAGAATTGGCTGAGGCCTTTGTTAATAAATACTCTTACAATACCCAACTTGAAATAACCACTCAAGACCTTGAGGCAACCCACCAGAATCCTGCAGAATCTTTTATGGAATTTATTGCAAGGTGGAGAGGAAAAGGCAGCACATATGACAGATCGTCCTTCTGAGAGGGATCAAGTGCGGATAGTGGGGCAGAACCTTGAGCCTGATATGCTGCAAAAGTTAATAGTTGCTCCACTATTCACTTTCAAAAGTTTGCATGAATTGGGGGCTCAGATCGAGAGTGCGTTCAACAAAGGGATTATTCCCAGAACAAGTGAACCGATAAGGAGGGTGATTTCCAAGAGTACCAATGTTGGCAGTAGCACTATTCTCAAACCCACTGAAATCAATACAGTCGCCACAACCAACCCTTTTTCCAAATCAAGCCTACAAACAGCTGGCCCAACCCGAGCTCAAGGCAGCACTTTCACCCCTTTGTATATGAGCCTAACCAGCGCATTTAAAGTCCTGATGGAAAGAGGGTATCTCAGACCCCTTGATCCTCAACCTCTGCCTAATCCACTCCCTGCCAGACATAACCCCACCAAATACTGCGTGTATCATCAGCAGCGCGGTCATGGCACCGATCGTTGCTACCGCCTTCGTCATGAGGTCTAGAATCTCATCGACAACCAGACGATAGCTCTACCTCAAGACCCCAATGACCAAGTACCTCATCCACACCTCAATCTAATCCATATACTGCCATCCACCTATAACCCCAGTATATACATCACCCCGGCCCATTTACCCAAGCCTGAGGTGTTCATTCTAGAAAGCATGGACTTGTGTATGATGGATGCACTTGAACCCCAATCATCTCAAACCCATGAACCCACTACTTTTGAGCTAATGAGAATGATTGAAGATCTTCAGAGAATTGTGGCAGATTTAGCCTTTGGGATTTTGGCTCTGTCATCGCCCACATCACATGCCAGAAATTTCATGCCAAAAGGCTCCCCAATCTTAGGGCAAGCTGCAATTGAAAATGGCCAACCTGAAGCCATCCCAGGTCTGGGCAATGACATGTCAACAAAACTGGCTTCGCTATAATATCCTTGGCAAAGTGGAGACAAATGGTAAGAACGAGGTAGGGGCAGGCATTGGTCCCCATGAACACCTTATGTGGGTTGTTGAGGCTTTGAAGGCTAAAGGGCAACACAAACAGCAAGTGCTCACAGTTGTTGCAAAGACTGTGGATGACGCTTTTGCCACTCAAAATGAGAGCATTCTGAATCAAGGGACAAGCCAGGAAAAGGCATGTCTATAGACGCGCCCGTGGGCCTCATCCTACAGTTCGGACTTGATTTTTGTGTCGGTTCTTAATCTGATCTCACAATGTGCAATGTGAGAATGATAAATCACCAAAGAGTCCAAATCTGGCAAATCGTTTTGGAAAACAGATTTTTTAGAAAGAAATGCCAAACATGGACTACTTTGCAAGATACAGAGTCGCAACCTAAATATTTTATTTTGGGAGAATTTAGGAAACCCTGACTTGTTGCCTAAGGCCACGTGTCCGTCATCACCAAAGTTGCCTCGGCTCGGGTACTTGGGTACGATTGGCGAAGGTTAGCTATGAGCACCCCCGCTCGCCCGATCTGAAGATCGGCCTCTACTAACCATGATATCTAGTTTTCAAAACGTTATGTGTTCTTATTCTGGTTATTAGCCTAATCTTACTATGTGATGCGCACAACACAAAAGTATAGACTAGATCGCCGAATTTGGAACAAAGCATCGCATATCCGTTTGGTTGAAAAACAATTTGACATTTGCTACTCGCAAGTTGGCTAAAACACGGATTTCAATGAGTTATTCCAACTCAAACAATCCAACCTTCACCCACAAGCATTCAGGCAGTTTATATCACATAAGCATATAGCCACATGGTAAACATGCCATCATGTTTAACATTCACACTCATGCAAGATGCTAAAGCATAAAAACACTCACAGTGTAGTCTAAGCCAAAACAAGAAACTAGTTAGTAATCATGCATGATCCTAGTTCATGTTAAAGTGGCTAATGCATCGCATACAAAATTTCACTAGAATAGGCTCGGCTAATCTATGGATGGCATGTGAAATGCGATAGATAGCATATATTCAAGTTAGATTTGAAATACTATGCAGTTAGCATAATGCGCCGAGCCCGATGCATGCAATACTGATGAATGATGCACGCATGCATAGCATAAGGTATGCTAAATTGAATATGCCCTAATACTAACCATCAAAAGCAGGTAAGTAAAAGGGAGAAAGAAGTGGGGGGGGGGGGGTTGGAAGACATGCACACACGCACCCACACTTATTACACATTCGCCCTCGCTCGAAGGAACCAAAAGAATAATACAAATTAATTAACTAACAAGCTAATTAAATAATTACAGACTAATTAGCTAGTTAAGCAAATTAACTAAGCTAATAAAGCGATAAAACCGCTTTGGGAAGAGGGCCCAATGCACGTATGCTTGGCTCCGCTCGGAAACCCACCACCATGGACAAGTTGCCTTTGTTTTCACTGTTTTCCTCCTCTGAAGACTGCACAAGTCCCAAGGTACACCCTCTGAACACTGGGAAATGCCACCGACCATGAGGAATGGTCACCGGCCAAAGGTAACTGGTCATCCACCATCTATGAAGCCATCGGCCAGAAATGGATAGCCGACCGGCACTGGAGATGGCCGACCGGCCATATCTTCCTGCAGGAACCTGTTTTGACAGCAGCAGAGGGCAAAACAAGGCATGGCAGTACATTTCAAAGCAATGTTTGTACCACCACACCCCTTATCATGTTTATGACTCAAAGAGGTATGGTACTCGATTCTCGGACCACCAATCGCACATTTCAATGCGTGATGGCCCAGAAACCAAGTTGTGCATTTTGGTGTGGAATGAAATGCACATAAACAAACAATGGAGGCCCAACCACTATCATAATGAATTCAAGAGGCAAGGCATGCATGCTTAATGAAATGTAACCTAGGCATGCAAGCTAAACATGCAACATGAGGATGCAAACAAGCATGCAAAGATGCAATGTGAACATGAAAACATGCAAGACATATAACATGTTAAGCAATCAAAACAAGAGGAAATGCATGCCAAATGCAATGTGATTCAAACATGCAACACATGCGATAGGCCAAGTATGCAACCACATGCAAGGCTAGGATGCAACAACACGCGAATGAGGATCTTAGACTAGTTTGGGCAGCTCTCAAATAAGCCCAAAACAGTGGCCGAATGCAAAGGAAATGAAGGCCAAAATACACGCAAACAAGCATGCACACGTGGTTCAAAACTTAAGCATCAAAGAGAAACTTTTAAGCACACTTAAAAGGGACAAACATGGACATATGGCATGCATACTAAGCTCTGAAAATCATGTTATAAAGGTGCCAAACCAAGTAAACAAGACAAGCCAAGCATGCAACAATGTCCAAGACTCAAGGGGGCTTAAACCAAAGCTATATAAAGCAAGCCCCAAAGGGCCAGGAGGACCTAAAACAGGTCCAATGCAGGTCTAAACAAGACCAAAGACGTACCTAGATGGCATCTAAATGGTCTAAACATGGAAGCTTATATAAAGGTCCAAACATGGAGCATAAGACACAAGCCTTTTAAAGCATTAAAGGGGCATCAAATGCAAGCATCAAGCATACCACACGGACTGAAATGATGCTATAAGTGGTGCCAAACCACTGAAACAAGCAAGTAAAGCATGCTAGAGGGGTCAACACTCAAGGCTCACAAGGGGGATTACATGGTAGCTATACAAAACAAAGCATGGATGACCCGAACAACCAAAAACAGACCTTGGGCACACTAAAACATGCATAAAAGCTTCACAAAGCTAGGCCAAAACAAGTAAGCATAGTGGTATAAATGCTAAGCACATGTTAAGGCAATTCATGGCATTACAAGACAAGTATGCAAAGCAAGCATGGTGTGTCTAAACCAACTTAAAACAGTGCTATAACATGGCAAAATAACAACAAATAACAACTAAGACATGGCCAACATGAACTTAAAAATGATGCTCACACATGAGGATAAAATGGCCAACATTGAAAACAACAAGGAGAGGGGATGGCCCTCTCTTTCTTAGGACCTTAAAGCACCATCCCCACCACTGAAATCCCTCTACATTTTAGTGGTGAGGAGACCCAAACAAGGTGGTCCTGGAGCTCACCAAAAATAGCACAAATGGGGCCAAACAAGGCCTAAGAGGGGTCAAACAACCCCAAACACCAAAACAACCTTAAACAACTATTTTAAGCACTTAAAATCAGAACTTTTATATGTTATAAGTCAAGCCTAAAAACAGATGCAGGGATGGCTAAAAGCCTATGCAAAAATGGGGTATTTAAAGGTAAAAGCTCTTACCCTTGAAGAGCTCTTCAAGAATGGTGCTCCAGCAGCCTTCTTTAGCTCGAATTCACTCAAGAACTTCAAGAAAAACCCTTCGGCTCCTCAGCAACCAAGGTATGGTGTAATGGAAGGTGCCTTAGTGCAAAACTAAGAACAAACACACACAAAGGCAAAAATAGAGGGAGAAATAGAGATAGATAGATACAATATGCTAACCCTAATTTCAGAGCCTCTCTGGAACTTTTTGGTAACCCTTGAGGAGGGAGGAGAAGGCCTCCCTTTATAGAGGATCACTCTTGCAAAGCTTACAAAACAAGCTAAGCAAGAGTGAAATCCCTCCATACACGTGTATGGAGGGGGTGCAAAGTGGGTGCCAGCTAGCACAGTTGGCACAAAATATCTGCCAAAAGTAGATGCACAGTGGTCGGCCAGCCAAAAATGCCAAATGGACCAAATAAATGGTCGACTAACCAAACAAAGTGTTGACCGGCCAAACATTTGACCGATGGCAACAAAACAATGGCCGGTGGCCTCAAGCCATGGCCGGTGAGGTGTGGGGATCGCCAACAAGCCTTTCTCTATCCTCAGAAGCAAAACAACAAGCGTTTGGTGCAAAACCAAGAACAAAACAGTCGAGTCGAGAGGTCTTGAAGCAAGGCGTGTGGCCGAGACCTCTATGAACTCAGGACGAACATGAACATGGATGATCACCAAGTGTTCAAACGGTGACGTCCAAGTCTTGAGGATGGTCAAAAATGGGGTGTCTACAGTTGCCCCTCTTTGACAGAACTCGAAAGTTACAACAATGACGGGAGTGAATGTCAAAGCCCAGAGACGACCCATTTTTGACAAGGCCGAAGACTTAGACAAAGCATACAAGCTACAGACAAAGGTATGTGCCCGAAGGTAGGGGCAAAATCCAACTGACAATGCAAGAAGCCGAACATAACTTATAATCATGCAAGGGAGGCTGTAATGAAGCATACAATAAATGCAACAATTTAAGCAATCTAACATAAATCCAACTACATTACAATGCAGAAAAGATGCAAGAGAATTATGTAATTCTCGCTACGTTTCACGCGGAGAATACAATACCTGTCCGGTTCGTCTGGTTGCGCCAGCCTCGAATGAACCGTACATACAATATCGTGCCTGTAAAAGAGAGAAACTTAACAGGTACAATATTGTTAGCAACATGCATGAAAATGCAAGTTAAGACTGCATGACAACGCAAGTGTAGGAGTGCATGACAATGCAACCTATGCGCAAAATGATATGCAATATTTACAAAACTATGTATAAACAATGCAAATGATATGCAATGCATTCGAAACATAATCAAACCATAAGTGGTTCAAAACCACACAAATATCATAAAGATGATAGAGATGCAAAGTCTGTCTACCATAGAAAAGGTGCCGACACCCTCAAACCACAATACCAGCAGTGGAATAGGCGCGTACACATGCAGAACTATGAGTTGTGTAGACGGACCCAAGAAACAAGTAATTGGGTGGGATGATATAAGTGGGGAAATGACTCGCTGAGGAAAGACCGTGATCCTAAATGCTGGATGCAACAAATTACACTACAATGTAATATATACAATGGATAAGGCCTACGGCCAAACCGTATCTTGCCTAGGAAAGGCATGGACACAAACATGCCACGTTTAACACAGAAACGGTGTCGTCACCCACAACACTAAGTGCGTACACATAATATCATAACTGTGCTTCAATGTGAAAAGTATAGGCACATACCAGACCAAGCTCAACATGGAAAGGCGTAAGCCATAGATGAATGATGCATTGAATGCATGCAATACTAAACTATGTACAATACAATGCATGCATGGCAATGCAAGCTATATACAATGAATGCATGACATATACACTATTTACAATGAATACATGACATATGCAAAGTAAGGAAGAATGCACTACAATGCATGTAAGGAAAGATACATGACAATGCACGCTATGCACAATGCAATATTTACAAGCTAAAATGCAATGAATACAGTGGATAAGGCCTGCGGCCGAACCGTGTCTTGCCTAGGAAAGGCATGGACACATACAAACCACGTTTAACACAGAAACGGTGCCGTCACCCTCAACACTAGATGCGTACACATAATATCATAACCGTGTTTCGACGCAAAAAGTACGGGCACATACCAGACCAAGCTCAACATGGAAAGGTGCAAGCCGTGAACGGAGGTGATGCAGTGAATGCATGCAAGTACAATGCAATATATACAATATGCAATGGATGTAATGGAAGAGGCCTGCGGCCAAACTGTATCTCATCTAGGAAAGGCATGGACACATACAAACCACATCTAGCACAGAAACAGTGCTGTCACCCTCAAACCACAATACCAGCAGTGGAATAGGCGCATACACATAATATCATAAATGTGCTTTGACGTGAAAAATATGGGCACATACCAAACCAAGCTCAACATGGAAAGGCGCAAGCCGTAGGCGGGGGTGATGCAGTGAATGCATGCAAGCTACAATGCAATGTATACAATATGCAATGGATGTAAATGTAACATTTACAGTGATGCATGACATATGCACTATTTACAATGGAATGCATGACATATGCATGTTGGTTTTTTGTTTTTTGTTTTTTTTTGAAAAATGCATGAAAATGCAAATGGAGGAAAAATGCATGATAATGCATGTTTTTTTTTTTTGTTTTTTTTTTTTTTTGGAATGCTTGAAACGTGCATGATAATGCAAATGAAACGAGTGCATGATGACATACGTCTTTGAGACGCATTACAATGCGCATGATTTTGAATGCGCGACAACACGCGTCTTTTGAAATGCATAACAATGCACAATGAATTTGAATGCGCGACAACGCGTGGCTTTTGCGATGCATGACAATGTACATGATCTTGAATGCGCGATAACGCATGGTAAGGAAGATGCATGATGATGCATGTAAGGTGCGCATGACGATGCGGCCTAAAGAAGATGCACAATAATGCGAGCATGATATGCGCTACAATGCACAAGGTGTGTGCATAACAATGCGAGTGAGGGATGCATGACAATGCAACCTAAGATAAAATTCGCCAAGAGTCGTTCGGGCACGACAAACACCAAAGGACTTGCACCTTCAGAGGATTTAAGGTCTCCTAGACCGAGCGTATTTAAGGTCTCGCCAGACCACAGAGAGGTGCATAACAATGCAAGTCGGCGTGCACATGACAATGCGTGTATGCATGCATAATGATGCAATGCATTTGAAGTAGTTTCCAAATGTTTGCAAGATACAAAAAGGATACGAAAGGGATACACCCTTGCATGCATTCAAGTGCTACGCACAGAAAACACAGTCTGAGGTCAAAACGGAGTCCAGTTGAGCTTCAAAAATGCACTCTCTTGCACTGTGTTGAGCAATGGAGGCCCCAAACCACATCAAAGACCCAAACAAAGGTGTAGGAGGTTCAACGGCCATAGGGGGAGGTCACCGTCCATTCACCGGCCACCAGAAAAAGTCCACCGGCCATCTATTTGGCCGACCGGCCAACAATGTGGTGACCGGAAAAATATGCCTGAATCGGGGCGGTTCGGTCAAATCGGCACGGGTCTTTAAATATAGGGCTTCTAGCCCTATATTTTCACTTCCCTCTTGCTCGAAATTTCCTCCTCCTTCTCTCTAGGCTATTTTCCAACATTTATTTCCCCGTTTTCCTGGGTTTTAGGGCCCATTTCGACGTGCGATTCACGAATACCATCGCGTTTCGAATATTTTCAACCGAACAAAACTTTGTTTCGGCGTCTTTTTCTCGATTCTCACCACTCGGGGTTTGTTTACCTCGATTTCTGTGCCTTTTCTACACCTCGACCTTTCCGGCCATTTTTCACCCTCCCGGGGTTGACTTTTTGGTTGACTTTTCATATTCTTACCTGGTTTTCACTCTTCCGGCCATTTTCGCACCATTCTCGAGATGGTGGACGACATTTCAGGTGGTGGGGCTCTCCTGGAGATAGATATGGACCCAGAGGCCGAACTCTTGCCGCTTCACATCCGGCCGTTCAATCCGGCGGCCTACAGACCGGCGATTCATGTGTTGCCTCCTGACAGACTTCGCCAGTTCAGGAGTTTTGACAGGAGGGTGCCACCAGAGCTGCTTCTACGCGAGCCAGAGATGCACCTTTCATACGGCACTTTCGAGGTATATTCTTTCCCGTTTCATTTTCTGCAAAGTAGAATACCTAACTGCCATAGTCGACTCTGCCTTTAACTGTTTGATCTGGATACACCAATATACTATATGCTGTAGTTGACTGTGAACACACCTGCATTCGGTATCTGTTTGAATTGGAACACGCGCACACACACTATATTTGCTCTGAACCACTCAAACACCCTGACACATCATACACTGTAGTTCACTGCGAGCACACCCGCACCCGATGTCTGTTTGAATCTAAACATGTGCACACACGCTGTATTGTTACCAATTCTGAATGCTCTTCAAAACTGTATATTGAATATTACTTCACAACTATTTGCTTTTGAATACAAGGGGATTCCCATGCCTTTCGGGGGCATAGGAATGTTGCTGCCCGCGGATGGTACATGGAGCTACCGGACGCAGTCCATCACATTGTCGACCAGGCCGGCTTCGGCGCCTTCTGCAGGGGACTCTCACACCTTACCGCGAGCAGGCCTCTTCTTGCCGCTCTGGTGGAGAGGTGGTGGGACACCATCGACTCCTTCCACTTCTCTGCCATGGGAGACATTACGATGACTCCCTATGACTTCTCGATGCTCACCGGCATCGGGGTAGGGGGTGATCCGATCTCTTTTGACACAGACATGAATGAGTGGGAGGCTGCTCAGATATATTTGCTCGGCGAGCTGCCACCTCTCACTCGTCCAGGTTTTATCAGATACTCGTGGTTCGAGGACCACTTCCGGATTCAGCGAGCTTTAGCTGAGGAGGCACCGATGGCTCAGGAGGAGGCAGAGCGGTATGCACACGGCTTCCTCATGTTCTTATTGGGGACGACCATCTTCGCCAACCGGGCGAACACCGTGCCTCTCTGTCTACTGAGCGCTTTAGTGGACGTCAGACGAATCCTGCGCTACGACTGGGGTGGAGCAGCCTTGGCCACACTTTATTGATACATGAGCTCATCCTCCCGGTGCAGCGGGCAGTTGCTCGGAGGCTACTGGCGGGCTTGGGAGGTATATTTTCTTGCTCTTTTACATTTCTGCTTTACATTTCTTGTACTCTGTACACTGCACACACTGCAATCTGCTTCACGTGGACTGTATACTGCACCCACGATACATATATAATCTGCTTTACACTGACTGTACACTTCACACACTGTACATTCTGTACAATACACTGCACGATACATGGTTCTGTGATTTCTACTTCATTCTGCATTCTGCTTTAGCTGATAAGCATACTGATATTTGTTCTGCAGTTGTGGGTCTACGCCTACTACCTGAGACTTGCGCCAGTGCCCGACGAGGAGACTTCCCTCGGCGTTCCATTCTCTCAACACTTCGATGTGAGATACGTGCGGAGACCCTGGGAGACGTTCATATTCTTCCCCTGCTACTTCGATACCATTACCACCGCAGAGGTATTTTCAACTTTAGAGTTTATTTCAAGCTTCACTTTGCACTGTATTTTCAATAACAGTAGATAACTGACTGCATATCATTTTCAGATCACCTGGCAGCTCTGGGCTCCATTGCCAGCTGAGGTTCCAGAGCGATTTGCCAGTGCTGAGGAGACCGCCCAGTTCAGGATCTTGCTAGAGGGCCCGGTCTATCGGGCTTGGTACCTGGATGAGCGCTTCCTATGCCAGACCCTGGGTTTACCAGAGCAGATAGTTCCAGGTCCGCCCCCTGTCCATATGAGGGACACCGAGAGGTTCACCTTTGAGCAGATGACCGATTATACGATCGGCTGGGATGCTGAGGGCTTCAGGGGCGAGGGCGACTACACAGAGTGCATTCAGACCTACATCATGTGGCCTTTGAGCAGTGGTCGTCGAGCTGAGAGAGAGAGACCAGCGGCGCCGGCGACTAGGGCAGGAGTGGGAGTAGGAGCGCCGAGGGTGGCTCGGGTCCGTGGCAGGAGTGGGGCTCGGAGAAGATGGGGGGGCTAGTTGGCCAGCACTGCCCACGCTGATGACATGTCGAGGGCAGGGTGGGGAGACCTATCAGATCCCCTTTGCTCCCCCTCCGGCTGATCACGAGTTAGTCGGGTTCTACGACTTGCCCCTGGTATGTACTATCGCATTTTGCATCTTGCATTGTCATTCCATTTCATTTGATATTCCGCAGAATACTGATGCTTCTAACACTTTTGCAGGCTTCCTCCGAGTACACTCGTCAGTCCCTGGAGCTGACCGCCTCTGTGATGGGGATGCTCCAGCGAAGCCTCGACCTGCTAGCCATTTACAGTATTCCGGTATGTTCTTCTGACCACAGTCTCAAACCATACATAAACTGTTTCACATAATCTGATGCATCGCACTATCAACACAACACTCAATACACGGCCCTCACGGCATCTGATACACTGTAGCCCACAGACTATTCACAGCATTACTCACGGCATTCATACATTGCACTCAGTCACTGCATTCTGTATTGACACACTGATCACAGCATTCATACACTGTACTCACACACTGCATTCTGTACAGAGACATTGCTCACAACAATCGTACACTGTACTCACACACTGTATTTGGCATTCATACCCTGCTTTGCGTAGCATACTGATGCGTTTACCATTTGTGCTTTTTAGCCTCCATTCCAGATTCCTACTGCAGGAGGTGCTCTAGCTGGGCCTTCTGTTCCTGTCCGAGATGGCAGAGTGTATCCCCGCACCAAAGCGAGGTGCACTCATGTTGGGAGTAGCTCACGGGCACCAGTTCCCGATGATGATGAGTTCGAGGCCGAGGCATAGACGGAGGCAGAGTCGTCTGAGGAGGAGACCGGAGATGGCTCGGGCTCAGATGACGGTACTGATGACGATGCTCCTGGACCTTCGTCCAGGAAGAGGACGAGGACACACCCGTAGGCCTAAGATGATCGATGCTGATCCAGACTTTTGTTGCTTTTCATCTTTGTTTGTACTTTTCTTTTTTACTAGTAGCTTGAGTACCTTGTACTGCCACGGGCAGGTTTTGTTTTCTCCAAAGTTATGTACTTGAAAAATGGTGAAATGAAACAAACTTTTTGTCTGAAAAAGTGTTACATTGGTACATTTTGTACATTGCATCGCATCGCATCATATTACACCTCAATGTAAATGAGATTGATCTCCTCTCTGAAAATCAAACACTTGCATCGTAATAATCAAATAAGGAACCGGCCAACAGCAAAACAACTCATACAACAAAACCGCTCATTCTGAACACTCGGCTCGTAACAAAGTACTCGATTTACTCAGCGCACAGCCCATACACACAGCTCATACAACGCGCTGCTTATTCTAAAAACTGTTCATTCTGAACTCATAGCCTATAAAACAGTATTCTTAGTTCATTATGCACACGGAGAAAACAGTCCAAATCTGAAAAGACGGAATACAAAGGTAGAATTGGCAGAAGCTGAAACACACTCAGATGCAATCCGGAACCCATATGTTCATTGTTTCCAAGTGACCCGGGTTGAACCCCTGCGATTTTACAAAAGAACCAAACCTGTTTTGCAGAAATGTGGAGAATGGCACAGCACTCTGAGCACAAAACGAATTGATAAAAGGGTTTCCAACCGAGTATTGAGCCTATGATTGAACACAGTGAAAAAGACTCAATAACAAAAAACAAAAGGTAAACAACCTAAACCCAACGAGACACGCTCGGAACAGACCCAAAACAAGAGTTAAGGTAACAAAACAAAAGACACGACACACAGACGTGTTGCCAATACGAGAGGCCTCTGAGATCACAAGGAGCCAGTTTCTTTGGGTATTATTTCCCACCCTCTTCTCATTTGTGATTCTCACATCACTCGACCCTCAGGCTCGGTTTTTTCTCTCAAAAACCCTTTTGCTCACTTTTCTCTCATCGCACACCTCTCTATTCTTTAATCACTCATTTTTTGTCCCTCCCCAGGATGGTTGATGTATAAGCAAGAGGTTGTGGGTTCATGCCCAACACTATTAGCTCGCGACTATTTCCTCAGGTGACGTCTCGTCGGTGCCCCGGATGAAGGAATGGAGTATCTTGATCCATTCCAATTCGTGCTTCGCACTTGGTTTGATACCTCGTTGCTCGGAGGGTGAGAGAGCTTTCAACCCTTTATAGACAGTTCCAGTTGTGCCCTTCTGGCAAGTATGCTGGCGATGGGGGAAAGACAGGACGCCTGACTCAACTGTGCCCCTATTTCATCATTTTGACCATTTTTTGTTTTGGTTTTCTACTAAGACAATTTTGACCAATATGAGAGTTAGATTAACATACTTGTTCGATTTTTGATTTAAAATCATGCAAGTTAGGCTATGAGCACTGAAAATTTTCCTTTTTTGGGTCCAAGAAATGGTCCAGCTTTGGAAACGATAGAATAATTGTCGTGAAAATTAGTTAATCTCAATAAAAATTCTCAAAAACCGTTTTTGCAAAGGGCCACTGCTCAACGAGCACGGAACCTACTCTCAAGATGCACAACCTCAGATCCGAAAGGAAATTGTCTCTTGCCTGAACGACACTACACGGCAACGGAAAGTTGCCCCTTGTTTGGATGCCAATTCATGGCAACGGAAAGTTGCCCCCTTGTCTGGATAACGCCGCAGCATACTGTAAACAATCTTCATTAGTGATGATCGCAACTGAACTCTCGGATACAGAGAAGAAGAAGATGGTCAAAACCAATATATGGACACAGTCACTTTGAAAGTGTTGGTGGCTGGACTTCAGGATGAAGTTGGCTACGTATCCCAAACATGGGAATCAAGCCTGACGTAGTTCTGGGTAAGGTACACTCGTGTATTAACCCTCACCTTTTTACGCTCTAACTTTTGCCATGGCTGCCCTTCTGGGTTTTCAATCTTGCGAGCTTTGTTCTTCTTTTATTTTCCATTCTTTTTTGTATCTTTTCATTCCTTTTTCTTTTTTTTTTCATCTTTTCTCTTCTCTTTTCTTTTGCATTTTTTTTCTTTTTTTTTTCCCTTTTTTCTTTTGTATTTTTCTCTTGCTCTAACTTTTGCCTGGGTCGCCCTTCCGGGTTTTCGGTCTAGCAATCCTCTCAAAGGGTAAAAGTGTAACAAGTCCATGCCAAATGATTTTAGGGTTTTGAAGCCATCCGTATCCAGGAGAGTGGCTGTTGTATTGATTTACAGAAAGACCCATCTTCGGCTCTTCGAGCACATTAGACATTTTTGCCCCTAGTTCGAGGGGTGCTTCTATTCTAGCTTCGCAAGCTTCTTCTAATGAGGTCTGATCTTCTTGATCTGACTTTCTTGGCCTCTTGTTCGAAGGCTGCTTCAAATTTGGCCATGTAGGCCTCATGTTGTAGTTGACCGTTGAACACTCTGAAGTAAGGTCCAAGGTTTGAAAGCAAGCCCTAAAGTCTTGAGGGTGAGAGCGATCCTAAGCTGCACAATCTCAAGAGTGATTCCACAAAGGCCTTCGCAAGACTGCGCAAAACATTTTATTTTTGAAAGTTTTTAAGAAAGCGACAAATCGCTCGCACTGAAGATAGTGTGGAACCAATCTGGATCAAGCCAGGGTCCTTCTCAGTACTCACGTTAACAAACATGATTTCAATCATTAAGGGCTTAGCATGCCTCTCTTTCTCTCAAATGATCAAAGTTTTACAAATTCGTTTTCATCACCACAGTGTCAAAAAAAGTTTTGAAAAACTTAGGTCAATGCAATGATTTCGAGGTGCAGAAGAGTAATTGAGATGCTCTGCCATTTCATTCAAATGCTCTGGCACAACTTAGCTCAAAGTAGCAATAAGCACGGAAACATGATAGCCGTAGTCATTTCATTCAGATTTCCTGGTTGCAACTGGCTCCATAGCAGAGACAGACTCAAAAGAAAACAAAAGGATAATTACAAAACAAAACGGTGTTCGAGGCAACAACACTAGAATCACCTGACATTCTATACAATGGGACTAACTCGGTACAACAAGACAGACCCTTAAGCAAAAAGACTGACTCAAAACAAAGAGACAGACTGAAAACAAGACCACCGAACTGACTCAACACCCAAGTCAATAACTACAAAAATAGCATTCGCAGATGCTTAAAAAAAATGCGTGCCAGATGCCACATCTTGAAATAAACCGAGCGCCGCCGCAGGTGGTCCGATCCCTAATCACATACTTATAGTATCCTCGAAGTCTAATAGCTCAATGGTGACAAACTTTGCTGAGGTAGGTGGGAGGATAACCTCATTGTCGATCAAGTCCTGTACTTCATGGCGAAGACGGAAGCAGTTATCGGTGCTATGACCGTTTTGCTGGTGGTACGCACAGTACATGGTAGCATCATGTGTGAGAGGGAGATTCTTCGAGAGAGGCCGAGGCTCGAGGGGTTTAAGATGCCCCTTTTTAGCCAAAATTTGAAATGCCCTAGACAAAGGCATGTAGAGGGCATGACAGACTCTGTACCCTCGAGGCAGATACTTCGAAGTCTGAGGGTTCTTGCTAGACGCACTAGCAAAAGGGTCGGCTGGCACTGCCTTGGCTTTCTGATCTTTCCCAAGGGTAGGGTTGGGAGTGGAAGGAACTGTTCTGGCATGACGGGGCCTATCTCGATTTTTCACCTGGCTGGAACTGCCCTCGGCTGGAGTGGGGATAGCATCATCTACAGTTTTAGTCACGACTGCGAGTACTTGCTGCTTATTCATCCCCCGGGCTTTCAAAGCCTCGACTGCCCACAACAGTTGTTCAACGGGATCAGCATTTGTTCCCAGTTTGTTCTTACCTCTAGCCTCAGCTTGATCAAGGGTTTGGGTTGCTATATCAGAACAAAACCCAGTTGTTATTGACATGTCATTGCTATAGCTGGAGGCAACCTCAGGTTGGCTGAGCTCGATCACAATCCGTCCCAGTAGCGGGGGCTCCTGCGGTACAAAATTCCCAGCATACGATGTAGTTGGTGGTGAAGCCGACATTCCGTAGGCGAGATCAGCCACTGACCTCTGGAGGTCGCCAATCATTCCCATTAACTCGAACGTGGTGGGCTCATGAGCTTGATATAACTAGGGTGTCCAGATCGGGTGCGCAACAGGCGACCTGGGTGGATGTGGTACATCAACATTGGCCTCATCCTGCAAGATGATTCCTTGGTCTAATGCTGCTGCCATAACCACAATTTCCTCTAAACTTTAGCTCATCATAAGTCTGCTGAACTGAACGGTAACTGACGGATCAGATATCTGTCTTGCCTCAGCGAAGGAGAATACCGACTATTCTGTACTGAATCTCTGAACAGAAAGAGAAAACACGCAGCATTTTGGCCCAATCAGAACAGACACAAGCATAGCTGAATAACTGTACTCTACTACTGATCACTGTTCCACAAAATCACTACCCCAAAACTGAGTCTGATACCTGCAGATATAACTGATTCCCCAAAACACTGATATTGATGCCCTCAGGCCTGACACTCAGACTTGCAAACTGGTATATGCGTTCCCTGTAGAGATACACTCTAAAAGCACATAGCAAGTAAAAAGAGCCCAAAACACCCTTATGTTGGGGTAGGGTTTCCCTGTCCTATTTTGTCAGGAGCTAGGGTTTGACTACGCACGTAGCGGTTTCAAACAACCAATAATCGGGTAAGCAACCTGTCCTAACTTGGAATGGTCACTATGGATTCCGAATATGCACTAGGTCGAATGGTCGAAAAGGGTGCCCCAGTAAAAATCGGGGTTTGTGTTCCCATCATGGTAGAGCCCGTAACCGATCAGCCTTATGGCACGCAACCTCAGGCTAACCGCTCAGGAATAGCAGATGGCAAACACAGTGTCCTAGGCGCACCAATGCACATGCAACGCAAAGAATCACATAAGTGTAGTCAAAACAAGATATCATGAGTTCGAGTCAAGTTGTCTAACTCCCCAGCAGAGTCGCCAGAAACTGTAGACGCGCCCGCGGGCCTCATCCTACAGTTCAGACTCGATTTGTGTGTCAGTTCTTAATTTGATCTCACAATATGCAATGTGAGATTGATAAATCACCAAAGAGTCCAAATCTGGCAAATCGTTTTGGAAAACACATTTTTTAGAAAGAAGTGCCAAACATGGACTGCTTTGTCAGATACAGAGTCGCCACCTAAATATTTTATTTTGGGGGAATTTAGAAAACCCTGACTCGTTGCCTAAGGCCACATGTCCGTCATCACCAAAGTTGCCTTGGCTCGGGAACTTGGGTACGATTGGGAAGGTCAGCTATGAGCACCCCCGCTCACCCGATCCGAAGATGGGCCTCTACTAACCATGGTATCTAGTTTTGAAAACGTTATGTGTTCTTATTTCGGTTATTAGCCTAATCTTACTATGTGATGCGCACAACACAAAAGTATAGACTAGATCGCCGAATTTGGAACAAAGCATCGCATATCCGTTTGGTTGAAAAACAATTTGAAATTTGCTACTCGCAAGTTGGCTAAAACACGGATTTCAATGAGTTATTCCAACTCAAACAATCCAACCTTCACCCACAGGTATTCAGGCAGTTTATATCACATAAGCATATAGCCACATGGTAAACATGCTGTCATGTTTAACATTCACACTCATGCAAGATGCTAAAGCATAAATACACTCACAGTGTAGTCTAAGCCAAAACAAGAAACTAGTTAGTAATCATGCACGATCCTAGTTCATGTTAAAGTGGCTAATGCATCGCATACAAAATTTCACTAGAATAGGCTCGGCTAATCTATGGATGGCATGTGAAATGCGACAGATAGCATATATTCAAGTTAGATTTGAAATACTATGCAGTTAGCATAATGCGCCGAGCCCGGTGCATGCAATACTGATGAATGATGCACGCATGCATAGCATAAGGTATGCTAAATTGAATATGCCCTAATACTAACCATCAAAAGCAGGTAAGTAAAAGGGAGAAAGAAGTGGGGGGGTTGGAAGACATGCACACACGCACCCACACTTATTACACATTCGCCCTCACTCGAAGGAACCAAAAGAATAATACAAATTAATTAACTAACAAGCTAATTAAATAATTACAGACCAATTAACTAGTTAAGCAAATTAACTAAGCTAATAAAGCGATAAAACCGCTTCGAGAAGAGGGCCCAATACACGTATGCTCGGCTCCGCTCGGAAACCCACCACCATGCACAAGTTGCCTCTGTTTTCACTGTTTTCCTCCTCTGAAGACTGCACAAGTTCCAAGGTACACCCTCTGAACACTGGGAAATGCCACCGACCATGAGGAATGGTCACCGGCCAAAGGTAACTGGTCATCGACCATCTATGAAGCCATCAGCCAGAAATGGATAGCTGGCCGGCACTAGAGATGGCCGACGGCCATATCTTCCTGTAGGAACTTGTTTTGACAGCAGCAGAGGGCAAAACAAGGCATGGCAGTGCATTTCAAAGCAATGTTTGTACCACCACACCCCTTATCATGTTTATGACTCAAAAGGGTATGGTACTCGATTATCGGACCACCAATCGCGCATTTCAATGCGTGATGGCCCAAGAAATCAAGTTGTGCATTTTGGTGTGGAATGAAATGCATATAAACAAACAATGGCGGCCCAACCTCTATCATAATTAATTCAAGAGGCAAGGCAGGCATGCTTAATGAAATGCAACCTAGGCATGCAAGCTAAACATGCAACATGAGGATGCAAACAAGCATGCTAAGATGCAAATATGTAACAAGTATGCAAGTTAACAAGCATGCAAAGATGCAATGTGAACATGCAAACATGCAAGACATATAACATGTTAAGTAATCAAAACAAGCGAAAATGCATGCCAAATGCAATGTGATTCAAACATGCAACACATGCGACAGGCCAAGTATGCAACAACATGCAAGGCTAGCATGCAACAACACGCGAATGAGGGTCTTAGACTAGTTTGGGCAACTCTCAAATAAGCCCAAAATAGTGGCCGAATGCTAAGGAAATGAAGGCCAAAATACACACAAACATGCATGCACACATGGTTCAAAACTTAAGCATCAAAGAGCAACTTTTAAGCACACTTAAAAGGGACAAACTTGGACATATGACATGCATACTAAGCTCTGAAAATCATGTTATAAAGGTGCCAAACCAAGTAAACAAGACAAGCCAAGCATGCAACACTATCCAAGACTCAAGGGGGCTTAAACCAAAGCTATATGAAGCAAGCCCCAAAGGGCCAGGAGGACCTAAAACAGGTCCAATGCAGGTCTAAACAAGACCAAAGACGCACCTAGATGGCATCTAATTAATCTAAACATGGAAGCATACATAAAGGTCCAAACATGGAGCATAAGACACAAGCCTTTTAAAGTATTAAAGGGGCATCAAATGCAAGCATACAAGCATACCACAAGGGCTAAAATGATGCTATAAGTGGTTCCAAACCACTGAAACAAGCAAGTAAAGCATGCTAGAGGGGTCAACACTCAAGGCTCACAAGGGGGATTACATGGTAGCTATACAAAACAAAGCATGGATGACCTAAGCAACCAAAAACAGACCTTGGCCACACTAAAACATGCATAAAAGCTTCACAAAGGTAGGCCAAAACAAGTAATCATAGTGGTCTAAATGCTAGGCACATGTTAAGGCAATTCATGGCATTACAAGACAAGTATGCACAGCAAGCATGGTGTGTCTAAACCAACTTGAAATAGTGCTATAACATGGCAAAATAACAACAAATAACAACTAAGACATGGCCAACATGAACTTAAAGAAGATGCTCACACATGAGGCTAAAATGGCCAACATTGAAGGCAACAAGGAGAGCGGATGGCCCTCTCCTTCTTAGGACCTTAAAGCACCATCCCCACCACTGAAATGGAGACCCAAACAAGGTGGTCCTGGAGCTCACCAAAAATAGCACAAAATGGGGCCAAACAAGGCCTAAGAGGGGTCAAACAACCCCAAACACCAAAACAACCTTGAACAACTATTTTAAGCACTTAAAATCAGAACTTTTATATATTATAAGTCAAGCCTAAAAACAGATGCAAGGATGGGTAAAAGCATATGAAAAAATGGGGTATTTAGAGGTAAAGCTCTTACCCTTGAAGACCTCTTCAAGAATGGTGCTCCAGCAGCCTTCCTTAGCTCGAATCCACTCAAGAGCTTCAAGAAAACCCCTTTGGCTCCTCAGTAACCAAGGTATGGTGTAATGGAAGGTGCCTTAGTGCAAAACTAAGAACAAACACACACAAAGGCAAAAAGAGAGGGAGAAATAGAGATAGATAGATACAATATGCTAACCCTAATTTCAGAGCTTCTCTGGAACTTTTTGGTAACCCTTGAGGAGGGAGGAGAAGGCCTCCCTTTATAGAGGATCACTCTTGCAAAGCTTACAAAACAAGCTAAGCAAGAGTGAAATCCCTCCATACACGGGGTGCAAAGTGGGTGCTAGCTAGCACAACTAGCACAAAATATCTGTCAAAAGCAGATGCACAGTGGTCGGCCAGCCAAAAGTGCCAAATGGACCAAATAAATGGTCGACCGACCAAACAGAGTGCCGACCGGCCAAACATTTGGCCAATGGCAACAAAACAATGGTCGGTGGCCTCAAGCCATGGCCCATGAGGTGTGGGGATGGCCAACAAGCCTTCATCTATCCTCAAAAGCAAAACAACAAGTGTTTGGTGCAAAACCAAGCACAAAACAGTCGAGTCGAGAGGTCTTGAGGCAAGGCGCGTGGCCGAGACCTCCGAGAACTCAGGACGAACATGAACATGGATGATCACCGAGTGTTCAAACGATGACGTCCAAGTCTTGAGGACGGTCAAAAATGGTGTCTACAATGTCATACCAGAAACACCCCTCTCAGCTCCAATCCTACACTCGGAAGAGATCAGCAAACCTAGTCAACACCAGCCGACCCTTTTGCCTGTACATCCAACACAACTCCACAAACCTCGAAGTACCAACCCCGAGGTCAGAGGGTCTTCAATCCCCTCTACATGACTTTGTCCAAAGTTCTCCAAATCCTTATAGGACAAGGCCATCTCAAACCCCTTGAGCCTCGGCCTCTCCCGGGTCTCCTTCCAGCTAAGCATAATCCGACCAAGTATTGTGCTTTCCATCAACAAGCCAGCCATGACACTAACATTTGTTTTCGTCTTTGCCACGAAATGCAAGATCTGATTGATAAAGAGGTCATCGTCGCACCAGGTCCTGCAAAGTCTATCGGCACTGGATCGATGAACTTGGGAGACAATGTGACTATGTGATAAAGGGATGAACCACCTGCTGATGGCGCTCATTTTACTCCTGATATGGCGGATGGAACGCACTGTTTTGAGGAATGTGCAAATGCTGGTTATTTTACTTTCTGACTTGGGTATTCAGTCAGTTTTGTTGTGTTGTATTGAGTCTGTCTTGTTGTATCGAGTCAGTCCTGTTGTGTTAGAGTTGGGTGATTTCGAGGGTGTTACCTCGGATATCACTATCTTGTTTTGTGTTTCTCTTCTACACTCTTTCTTTTGAATCTGTTTTTGCCATTGAGCTAATGGTGCCAGAGATCTGAATGAAACGGCAGTGCTTTTCACCTACTTTCTTGTGCCTTGAAATCATTGCATTGACCTAAGTTTTTCAAAACTTTTCGAACACTGTGATGAAAACAAAGAGGGAGGAATTCCTCGGGATTTGTAAAAATTTGATCAATTGAGAGAAAGAGAGGCATGCTCAGCCCTTAATGAATGAGATCATGTTTGTTAATATGAGTACTGAGAAGGATCCTGGCTTGATCCAGATTGGTTCTGCATTGTCTTCGACGCGAGCAATTAGTCACTTTCTTAAAAGATTTCAAAAAAATGTTTTGCGTGGTCCTACGAAGACATGCATGGAATTGATCTTGGGATTGTGCAACATAGGATCACTCCCGGTCTCGAGACTTGACTCCTTTGTTTTCAAACCTTGAACTTTAACTTAGAATGTTCAATGATCAACCAAAACATAAGGCTTGTATGGCCGGATCGGAAGCAACCCTTGGACTAGGGGCAAGAAGGTCAGATCAAGAAGGTCAGATGTCATCAAAGGAAGCTTGCAAAGCTGGATCAGAAGTAGCCCTTGAACTAGGGGTAAAAATGTCAAATGTGCTCAAAGATTCAAAAGATGAGTCATTCCGTAAGCCAATGAAGACTGGCAAGAAAGCCAAATCCCAGAATCTGGGAGAAGAGAAATTCTCGCCAAAGGATAATCGAGTTCCTATCCACAACATTAGGGGCAAATTCTAACCCCAATTGGATGGGCTCTCACATCATCAAGACTATTTAGTCAGAAACAGCAATGATTCTCCTGGATTCAGATGGCTTCGAGATCTCAAAATCGATCAGCATGAAAAAATTAAACTTTTTAATCCTTGAGAGGCTCGCTGGGCCAAAAACCTGGAAGGGCGACCCAGGAAAAAGTTAGAGCAAAAAGAAAAATAAATATAACAAAAATGAGAAAATGAAAGAAGAAAAGAAAAGAAAAGAAAAGAAAAGAAAAAATAGAGCTCGCAAGGTTGAAAACCCAAAAGGGTGACTTTGGCAAAAATTAGAGCGTAAAAGGAGAGTGTTAACACTCGAGTGTGCCTTAACCCTGGAACTACGTTAGGCCTAATTCCCATATTTAGGATACATAGGCAACTTCATCTTCAAGTTCGACCCCAATCCTTTTCAGCATGCTTGGCTCATCGATGTTGTTTGGTTTACCCTTGTTCAACTTGGCTATCTTATCCATGTACAAATTCGCTCGTCTTTGTGCTCATCTTTGTTCAAAATTGGACTGTCCTATTCCATTACGAGATTCACCTGCAAGACATTTCAAGTTCAGATCTGAGACTGTGCATCTCGACATTAGATTCCGTGTTGGTCGAGTAGTGGCCATTTGTAAAAATAGTTTTTGAGAATTTTTAATGAGGTTAACTAATTTTCTTGAAAATTATTACATTTTTTCCAAAACTGGACCATTTTTTGGCACCAAAAAAGGAAAATTTTCAGTGCTCATAACCTAACTTGCATGATTTCAAATCAGAAAATCGAACAAGCATGCTAATCTAACTCTCATGTTAGTCAAAATTGTTTTAGTACAAAGCCAAAACAAAAAATGGTCAAAATGATGAACTAGGGGCACAGTCAAGTCAGGTTTTCTATCTTTTCCCCCTTGTCAGCATACTTGCCGGAAAGGGCACCATATTCGCCAAAAAAGGGCACTACGGAAGCTAACAGCAAAGGGCTGAAAGCTCTCACATCCTCCAAGTAGCGAGGTATCAAGCCAAGTGCGACGCACGAACTGGAAATGGAGCTAGATGTTCGACCCCTCATCTAGACGGGTTTTGATCTCACTCAAATTGGTATCTGACCCGGAATGGGGACGTAGAAAATGCAATATGTGAGACCAATCAATTGTATACCTGGCCGGTGGGACATGTTGTAGCTCATCTCGATCAAGTTGAGCCAAGGGCATCGTCAACCGATGTCAGTTACAGATCTACTGCACATCCAATCGCATCACAACCCCTCTGTGGGAAAGCTCATTGTTATGAACGAAAGAAGGAGAATCTAGCAGAATGCTAGGGGCAAGATCCCACAACTTCCTGTTTATCCATCAACCACCCAGGGGAGGGATAAAAAAGAAGAGAGATTAAAGAATAGAGAGATGTGTGTTGAGAGAAAAAACTGAGAAAAGGGCTTTTTTTAGAAAACTAGAGATTGAGTGCCATAGTGATGTGAGGATCACAAATAAGAAAGGGTGAGAAACAATACCCGAAGAAGCAGGCTCCTTGTGGATCGAGAGGTCTCCCACCGATGGATAGCAGAATGTCCAAATGTTGTGTTTGTTGTTTTTGGTTTGTCTCGATTCTTATTTTGAGTCATTTTGAGTATCAATAGATGTGTTTAGGTTGTTTTACCTTTGTTGAGTCGTGGTGTGCTGTGGTCAGTCATAGGCTCAATACCTGATCAAGAACTCATTTCTCAATTTAAATTTTAAATCGTTTTGTGTTTCGAGTGTTGGGTCATTCTCCACATTTGTGCAAATTAGGATTTCTTTCTTTCATAAACTGCAGGGTTCAACCCAGGTCATGTGAGAGCAATAGAACAAGGACCTACCTTAAGCTATATAGGTTTTGGACTGCAAAGCAAAAGAAAAGAGGGAAAATTTGGAGCATCTTAGTATGTTTCAACTTCAGCAAATTCCAAGACTGCATTCTAGGTGCACCTTCTCAGGCCCCGCCATTTCTCTGGAGTGTGAGTGTACCTTGACCCCAAGTTTGAGCCTGCTTCCAGTCAGAATGGCAATCCAAGCAGCCTGCAGATGTTACCCCTCACGAACAGGATGTATCCTTTTCGAGTTTAGCACATTGCGAATTCCTTCGAGAGGAAAATTGGAGGCACCAAAGTACATATTTGACACCCCTCTATTGCATAGATTGTGCTCTTGATTCATGCATAGAATATGCTTGCAAAGTTGCATAGAATATGCTTTCAAAGTCGCATAGAATATGCTCACGTTTTCAACTTTGCAAAGAAAATGCTCTTGTTATTTTTCATAGAACATGCTTTCTTTCTCGCATAGAATGTGTCGTTGTCTTTATATCTCAGTTGTTTGTCTTGCATGGAACATGCACTCTTACTATATCACACTTGTTAAGTGTCTTTCTTTACATACACAATATTGTATGTATGGTTCATTCAGAGGAATTCTGGATAAAACCATTCCTCTCTCTTGAACACCTTACCCTGGTTAGAAACATTCAGGTACGCCCGGTGTTTATACCACCTTGCTCTGGTTAGAAACATTCGGGTACGCCCGGTGTTTATACCACCTTGCTCTGGTTAGAAACATTCGGGTACGCCCGGTGTTTATACCACCTTGCCTTAGGTAGAAACATTCAGGTACGCCCGGTGTTTGTACCACCCTGACTTGGTTAGAAACATTCTGGTACACCTGGTGTTTATACCACCTTGCTTCAGTTAGAAACATTCAGGTACGCCCGGTGTTTATACCATCTTGCTTTGGTTAGAAACATTGGGCCGTGCTCCGATATTTATGCCTTCCCCCTTGGTTAGAAGCATTTGGACGTGTGTCCGATGCTTACACCACACCCTACTTTGGTTAGAAGCATTTGGACGTGTTCCCGATGCTTATACCACCTTGCCTTAGTTAGAAGCATTTGGACGTGTGTCCGATGGTTACACCATTCCTGCTTTGGTTAAAAACATTTGGGTACGTCTTGGTGTTTACACTCATGCTTTCTTGCGCATCGCATTTTCTTGTGCAGTTTACACTCGCACTTTCTTGCGCATCGCACTATCTTGTGCAGTTTACACTCGCGCTATCTTGCGCATTGCACTGTCTTGTGCATTTCATCTTCCATCGCACTATCTTGTGCACCTGTGTAGCACTGTCTTATGCATTTCATCTTGCATCACGCTATTTTGTGCACCTTACCTACACTTGTTAGTGCATTGCTCGCGCTTTTTTGCGCACCTTACTTGCACTTGTTAGTACATTGCTCACGCTATTTTGTGCACCTTACCTGCACTTGTTAGGGCATTGCTCGTGCTATTTTGCGCACCTTACCTGCACTTGTTAGTGCATTGGTCGTGTTTTGTTGCACACCTTACCAGCACTTGTTAGTGTATTGCATCGCGCTATTTTGCGCATCTTACCTGCACCTGTTTGTGCATTGCATCGTACTATTTTGTGCACCCTGTATCACTATCTTGCGCATCCTTTGTTTACGCTATCTTGTGCATCCTCTACATCACACTGTCTTGTGCACCTGTATCGCACTGTATTATGCAGTTGGTCTTGTTCGCACTGTTTTGTGCGATTTGAGTTAGCACTGTCTTGTGCGCACACTTCCATCGCACTGTTTTGTGCATTTAACCATATTGCACTGTCTTGTGCACCTGCATCGCACTGTCTTGTGCATTTCACTCACCTTGTACTGTCTTGTGCACCTTGTAGTTTTGTATCACTCGCATGGTTTTGTGTATTCACTTTGCATTGCACTGACTTGTGCATTCATCTGGTCTAGGAGACCTTAAATCCTCTAAAGGTGCAATTCCTTCGGTGTTTGTCGTGCCAGAATGACTTATGGTGGTCTGGTATAGCCACCTACATGTGTTTCCAATGAGTTCCTAGGAGATCAACTGAGACGATGGAAACTAGAGTTCGAATGGCCGATGCCTAGAACGCAAAGGTTCGGAATTTTCAAGACTAAAGTTTGGTTTAAATACCCAGGGGTGTATCCTCAGCTTGAAATCTGTATGGCATCCCCATAGGTTGAGAAAGCGTGTATGCGTCTCAATTCTGGATACTGAACCAACCTAGTCTGTCACCTTGTTGAAGAATAGGGAAAGTTGCGAATATAGCCAGGGAGAAAAGTGGTACCTGTAGTTTGGAAGTGCAAGATGTAGAAGAGGAAGATCCACAGCAGTAAAAGGTAAGCCATCGCCGATTACCCCTGTAAGGTACTTTCAAGAGCATCACTTCCTAGCTGCTACATTGCATTTCATTATCTATTCCATCTATTGCATTGAATATAGAACTTATTGCATGCATCTACTGCATTATCCATTTCATCACCTGCATCCTTTCCATGTCAAGCTTAGTTTGGCATGTGCTCATATATTTCTTTCGTTGAAGCATGGTTCTGTGATAATGTGTACGCGCCTATTCCACTAAGAGAATTGTGGTCTGAGGGTTTCGGCACCTTTTCTATGTTAGACGTGGTCTGTTTTGTGTCCATACCTTTTCTAGGTAAAATGTGGTTTGGCCGCGCACCTTATTCACTACATCCATTGCATCGTACTTTGTCTTGTTGTATTCAGCATTTAGGATTACGATCTTTCCTAAACAGATCATTCCTCACTTATATCATCCCACCCAATTACTTGTATTCTTTCTGCGAAACACATAGTTCTGCATATGCACATGCCTATTCCACTAAGAGAATTGTGGTTTAAGGGTCCTGGCACCTTTTCTATGTTAAACGTAGTTTGATTTTGCATCTCCATCTCTTTATGATATTTGTGTGGTTTTGCACTGCTTGTGGTTTGATAATTTAATTACATTGTATATCATGTGCATTGTTTCGTTGAATTGCATATCATCTGTATTGTTCTGTTATATTGTCTATCATTTTGCATCCTACTCCTGAACTACGCTGGTTTGATTCCTTGCAAAGGGATACATAGGCAACCCTCAGGGTTCAATCACTTATTTTTGCATCTTGATTTTATTTATTTTCCCAAGTCTTTGGCCTTGTCAAAAATGGGTCATCTCTGGGCTTTGACATTCACTTACGTCACTTTATGACTTCAAGCTCTGTCAAAGAGGAGCAACTGTAGACACCCCATTTTTGACAGCCCTTAAGACTTGGGCGCTACTAATTGCGTACTTGGTGATGAAAGTTGTGCAATGCAAAGGTTCGATTTCCTTGGCAAGGAGAGCGCCAAATACAAACCTCACATCCCATTTTTAGACCAAAACTAATTTGACTAAAATGATTTTTAGACCTTAAAACCCTCTCTTTCAAAATATTTTTGAAACAAAGTTCCTACGATGTTCCGGGGCTCGCACTTCGTTAAATGTTACACTTTTCGGTAAACCGAGCAAGGACAAAGTCGAATAAATGAAGAAGAGGTGAACTCTTTGAAAAAAAATCTTTAAAACACTTTATTTATGGGTTTGGAGTTGAATAAAATGGAAGAGGAGAGAAGAAACCTAGTTGGGGAAGAAGTTGGGCATGAACCGTTAAGAAAGAGTCGAGCAGCCCTCGCTAAATTGGGCCTATCCATTCGTACACTTGGACTCAAGTTATGAAGCTACCACCGTTAGAAAGAAGACTTCTGGGGCTTCATTTTACACACAAGAATCTCCTAAGGCCGAGTTTAGATGAGGGAGATATTGCTGGTTGAAGTTAGGCATCAATCCGATTGAGCTAGAAATGAGCAGTCTTCATTAAAAGAGGCATATCTTTTTGCACACTTGGAATTTGGATGTGAGGCTACCACCATTGGAAAGCTTACTTCATAGGATTCAATTTAGATAGAAGAATGACCTAAAAAGAAGTCCAGATGAAGGACATATGCCCATTTGAAGTTGGACCTAAAGAGCAGATTTTGCTATCGGCCACAAATGTGGGTTGTCGGCCACCAGGGGTGGCTAGTTGGCCACTAATGTCCCAAACTCAAATATTTTGTAGATATTTACCTCCAGTTGTCTTCCACAAGCTCCAGTTGTCTCTAAATCACATATTTTGACCTAAAGCTCATATATCGCTATATATGGAGGCCATATCTCTCATATTGCAAGGTTAGCAAATTTTTTGAGCCTCTCTCTCTAAAAATCCTCCCTCTCTACAATTCTCTCTCTCTAGATTTCTCTCTCTCTTGCTCTTTTGTGCATACAAATAGAGATACACCTCTCCTTTACCTAGAGATCTGTAACCAAAGTTGTTTATATTTGGGCTGACATTACTTGGAGCCTTTTTTGAGCTCTAGAAGGAGGATTTAGCTTGATTTGGTGCCTCATTTGTGCCTAAAGTGTGTGGTGCTTTAAAGGTATAGAACTTACCCTATTTAAGCTTGTTTTGCATGCTTATTTTGCCATCTTTTAACACTGTTTTTTAGCTGGTTTTCAACTGTAAAAACATCTGTTTTTTAGTCCTAAAAATGGTGGTTTGAGCCTATTTTGTGTTAGGGGGTTCTCTCTCCCTTTTGTTCCTTAGCTTGTATAGCTTTTTGTGCCATCTTTCAAGGCTTTCAAATCCAACTCTTTGGGCCTTCCCTCCTTGTGTCTCACTTGCATGCCTAGTTAGCATCACATGATAACATGTTCTTATAGCCTAACTTAGCTTATTTCCAACATCTGTTTGCCTCTGATTTGGCATGATTTAACTCTATTTTGGGCTGCTTTGGTCATGTGGGCCTTGTTTTGCATGCTTGTAATGCAAATGGCTTTACTAGCTTGGCATTTTAGGCCTCTAAACATGTTTTGCTTGGAATGATTGCATGTTATAGTGTCTTTTAACACGTAATTTCAGTGTATATAGCTCTGTCACATGCTCATATGTGTTACTCTTTCATTGCTTTTTAGAGTCGCTCTTGAGTCTTGTTTGCAAGCTAACATGTGAGCATGTTTTTCTAGCACTTTTGGCCTCAATCTCAGCATATTTTAGTCATTGTTTTGACTGGTTTTAACTTTGTTTTGAGTTGGTTTGGTCATATGAGTCTTGCTTTGTATGCTTGCAATGCAATTGTGCTTAAGAGTCTAGCTTGTGCTTTGTTTTGGCCTTTTATTCTAGCTATCTTTAACATAATTCAAGCATGTTTTAGGACTCCTTTCAGATTATTTTAGGACTTTTTAAAAGTGTTTGTACCCTTTGAGCTTTGTATTGCATGCCTATAGTGCCAGTGGTCTTCACAGGCTCATTGTTTTAAGCTTTAAACATGTGTTACATATGTTGATTGCATGATTTAGTGTCATTTTGCATCCCATTTCAGCACTTTAAATCTCTGCAATTCACTCTTTCATTTGTTTCGAAAGGGGCATTGAACCATTTGTTGGCTTGTATAACAATCCTGGTTTTTCCGGTCATATGATGTGTTTTGGACTCGGGTTTAGTGGTTGTATGTTGTTATCTTGTTCTTGTTTCCATCCTTAAATTCCTTGTATTTGGGTTTTGGGATGTATTGAGCGAGCTTTGTGTGGTGTGTCTCTTCGCTCGAGCGAGCACTCTTGCGCTCGAGCGTGCGTCTGCGTCTTTGAAAAACCTGAAGGCTGGTATTCTTCGCTCAAGTGAGGATTTTTTTGCTTGAGCGAGCGAGCTCTATGTTTTGTGTTCCTTCGCTCAAGTGAGAACTCTTGCGCTCGAGCGTGCATCTGAGTTGCAGACCTGAAGCTTCTCGTTGTTCGCTCGAGCGAGGTCCATCGTTATGTCTGGTCGCTGGAGCGACAAGTCCTTCGCTAGAGCGAGCTTTGCATATTTTAGATCACAACAGTGTGATTTCAATCACTTTTTCATCTCCTCTTTAACTCCAAACCCTACATCCGACTCTCTCTCTCTCTTTACACACTCATTCTCTCTACAAAATACACTTGATCTAGAGTGTCTCTACCCTACTTCCTTTGTAAAAAGGGTAGAGCTTTGTGTGGGCTTCACTTTGATCCGAAAAAGTTTGGTTTTGGAGCACTTTCAAGTTTCTTCTTCTTCTCCTTCGGGCTCCTAACTTTGAGGTAGGGATAATCTACGCCATATTATGAGTTTTGACATAAATGTTGGTCATTTTGTATAGATGGTGGTGTTTGGGAATTTTGGGCAAAGTTAGGGTTTGATTTGAAATTATAAAAGAGGGGTTTTCCAATTTTAGGTTTATTGTGTATGTAAGGTCTTGAGTTTGGGGTGCTCCTGTATATAATTGATGAAATTTGGCCTTAGGGGCAATTTTTAGAGAAAGGGGGAAAATGCTCCAATTGGAATTAAATAAATTATTTGTATAAATAATGAAATCAATTTTGAAATATGAAATTCGTTTGGGAATTGTGAAATTGAAGGAAATTGTGATTTAATGGTGTAGTTGGATTGATGAATCACTCACCTATGGAAAATTTGATAATTTATCTGTTTGGTAGATTTATTTATCTATTTAGAGATAACTGTTTCAGGCTATCAGTGAAGGATAGCTATGATTGTTGTAGAACTGCATGATGATTAGGTAAATTGAAACTAATCAACTGAATTATGTCATTGAATGTGACGGTTGGATTAACACATTGAATATGTGCTTTAAATTGATCATTGTATGTGTTAATGTGTTTGAATACATTATATATGTATTTTTGTATGGGAGGAAATAGGGGATGCACTCCATTGTTCGGGAGGAGATAGGGGATGTAGTCTTATTTCAAATTGTTTGGATAAATAAATGAATGAGGATTTAAATATGGATGTAATTGTTGTTGGGCTATGGAACGGGTGTATATTGGTTTATAAGTGTTAACCATTTGTCGAATGCTAATGTTTTAGTTATTTCTCATATTTGGTTTAGCATATCTCTACTGGGCTTTGGCTCACCCTTCTTGGGACACCATTTTCAGGTACAGGTGATATGCCACCTCCAAGGGTATAGCTTGGGAGGTTTTGGAGCTGAAAGCTTCATTTTGTTGTTTTTCCTATATTTGTACTTAAATGTAAATCTAAGCTGAGGGCTTTACTTGTAAACGAGTTAGAACTCTTCTTTTGTGTAACCAAGTAATAACTTGGAAAGATGTAAGCCGCAGGGCATTCAATTATTTTTGTAAACATTTGGAACTCATATGAAATACCCTTTTGTAATATTAACTCTGATGTATGCATGGAAACATGAATATCTATCATGAATATAGAACTGTTAAATGATGTGTTTGTGTATTATTCTGAGGGCGTTACAACTTGGTATCAAAGCGTACCAGGTTTGAATACTTCGGGTACGCGGGAAGTGGTTAGTACGACAATGGGTTTGTCTCGCTTGTTAGAGACTTATGTACAATGTTCTGTGCTTATATGATAGCATGTTTATGTGACTAAATGGGTATGGAATGTAGTTTCTAGGATGTGATCGGGTCAACGGGTTTCTAGGAGTCCGGCTGGAAAGGCACTTGATCACTGCCGTTTCCAACTGGAACTCTAGCAACGCCACAGGACGATCATTATCTGGGAATGAAATTCGTAAGTGCTTATGTGATTATGTGCTTATGTGGAGTAAGTCACTGTTGTCTATTGTACTAGGACGCGAGTGAAATAGCTTCGATACATTTGTGGATGTGCTAATCCTTTTGTTACCTTTATTAGGATATCAAGACGAGGTCGTGGTGGTAGGCACGGTAGGCCTAGGAGGCAGGAGATGCCTATATCGGATGAGATTCCGGCGCAGGAGGAGGGAATTAGTCAGGCTAATGTGGTCGACCCAGTAGGCCAACAGGCCATGGGCGCCTTAGCCCGCGAAATGGCAGAAGCGTTGAGGGAATCTATGGGCATTCTCAGAGTTGAGAATCAAGTCCAGGCCCATGTAGCTGAAGCAGGGCCTTCTTTTCTGAAGAGGGAGTTCTTCCGGTCGAATCCAGACGAGTTTTTAGGTGATCCAAAAGAACCGCTGAAGGAGGATAAGTGGCTTGAACAGATGGTGAAGTCGTTCGAGATGCTTGGCATCGAAGACTAGGGTCAGAAGGTGACCTTGGCATCCTTCCAGTTGAAGGGAGACACGGGTCAGTGGTGGAAGTTTGCTTGAGGGCACATTGGTGGGACTTGGGAGGATTTTGTTGATGCCTTCCCAGAGAAGTTTCTGTCTCTCACTGTTAGGGAGAAATTGAGGAATCAGCTCTGTCAGCTCAACCAGCTGAATACACCAGTGGCTGTGTTTGAGACCACTTTCACTAGCTTATCGAGGTTTGCACCAGAGTTGGTAGAGACCGAGGAGCATCGGTGTCTGGTGTTTGAGAAGAAATTGCGGGCCGAACTCAAGTTTTGAGTGGTCGGTTCCATGACTAGGTAGTATAGGTGCCTTGTGGAGGCAGCCGCCCACCTTGAAACCATTATGTAGGCTGAAGAAGAGAGGACAAGGGACTCCAGGAGGAGTCAGGATGGTCAGGGGGCCGATAAGAGGCAGAGGGATTCTAAACTTCAGCAGTCCCTGGGAGCACAGTCGTGGTCTACCTTTCCAGTGCCGAGTTTGGGTTCTGTAAGAGGCGGTCAAGGAGACGTTACTTGTTACAATATGGTTAGTTGGGCCGTAAGTCTCCAGCTTGCCCACAGAGAGGAGGAGGGCAACGTACAGCATCTTCTTCGGCTCATTCTCAGAGCCAGAGTTAAGGCAGGGGCCAGTCGCTCACTTGTTACCAGTGTGGACAGGGGAGGCACCAGAAGAGGTTTTGCCCACAGTTGAGTGGCGCGTCTGGTGCGTCCTGTTCGAGGCAAACACTGAGTCACCAGCCAGCTCAGTCAGTTCAGGCCTCGAGGGCCAATCAAGGAGCCTCTTCGGCTCAGTCTGTGCAGCTGTCTTATGCTCCGAGAGGGGAGCAAGTACATCAGAGACCTATAGGGCACGTGTATGCTGTTACAGTGCCAGATCTTGTACCAGCTCCATCTATTGTGAGAGGTACCTTTTTGTTTTGCAACTAAGTTTCTAATGTGTTAATTGATACTGTAGACCACCCGAACTTCCTCCCCGCGCCTCCCTTTTGAAGAGGGCACAAATTAGGTTCATGCTACTACAGTTCGGACTCCTGTCACGGTTCTGAATCTAATCTCACAAAGTGCAATGTAAGACTGATAAATCACCAAGGAGTCCGATCCGGCAAATCATTTTGGAAAATCAGATTTTGAATCAAAAATGCCAAACTGGACTGCGTTGCCAGATTACAAAGTCGCCACCTAAATATTTTGTTTTGGAAAATTTAGGAAACCCTGACTCATGTCAAAGGCCACATGTCCATCATCACCAAAGTTGCCTCGGCTTGGGAGCTTCAGTACGAGGGGGGAAGGTTATGAAATGAGCACCCCCACTCGCCCAATCAAAGGATCGACCTCTACTAAGCATGATATGTTGTTTTATAGACACGTGTTCTTATTCTGGTTATTTAGCTAACTTTACTATGTGATGCGCACAGCATACAAGTGTAGACTAAATCGTGAGAATTGGAACAAAACAACCCATGTTTGTTTTCAAAAAGTGGTTTGAAAGTGCTACTCACAAGTAGGCTAAAGCACGGATTTGCCACCCTCAAGTAGGCTTGAAAACATGATTTGCCAATTCGCAAAGTATGCTTAAAACTCACATTTTGATGAATTGTCCCAATTCAAGTAATAAAGCCTTCATCCACAGGCATTCATGCAGTTAAATCGCTTAAGCAAATAGCCTCATGGCAAACATGCTATCATGGAAACACTTACACTCATGCAAGGATACTAAAGCGTAAACACTCACAGTGCACTCCAAGCCAAAACAGAGAACTAGTTAGAAATCAATACATGATCCCAACTATTCAAGATGCCTAATGCAACACATGCAATAATGCAACTAAATGGGCTCGGTTATCTAAGATGGCATATGAATGTAACAATTTTGATACATGTATTCAAAGAGGTATTGAAATACAATACAGTTTGAATGATGCACCGAGCCCGGTGCATGCAATACAAATGAATGATGCAAACATGCGAGCATAAGGTATGTAATTGAAATATGCCCCTAATCTAACCACCGAAAGTGGATAAATAAAAGGAAGAAAGACGTGGGGTTGGAAGACATGCACATACACACGCACACTTATTACAACATTGCCCTCGCAAAGGAGGGTCCGAATAAATAAGCTAACTAGCTACGCTAATTAAGCTAATTATTACAAACCAACTAATGAACTATGCTAAGCTAATTAATTATTACAACACAATTGAATAACTAGCTAACACTAAGCTAAGTAAATAGTACAATACTCAAGTCAAATAATTGGCTAACAACTAACTAGTTAAAGCAAGTAAAGCGGCCTCGCGGGGGAGAGAGATATGCATGCTCGGTTGGCGTCCACTCGGAAATCCATTGCTTTGCTGTCAATTGCCTCTATTTGCACTCGCCTTGGTTTCTGAACATTGAACCAACCTCCACACTGTTTCTGCTCCAAAGCAGGATCACTTCTGTACAAAACTGGGCTTGTGGCTGGTCGGCTAGTTGGAGGGGCCGATCAGCTACTTCAAGTGGCCAGTCGGCCACTTATTTTCCAAGCTGCTGGTTTTGCTGTAACAGAGAACAACAGAGGCACAACAATGTATTTGCAAGGAAATGTATGTACTACCACCCTCCTTATCATGTCTCAAGCTCAAAGAGTGTGGTGCTCAGCTTTCAAGCCACCAACCAAGCATCACAATGCATGGTGGCCCAAAAACCAAGCTGGTACAATGTTGATGAATACACACACAACACACAAAGAGCCTCCAGCCCATTATGCATGATCAAGGGTATTGGTGACCAAGAAATGCAACACGTTTCATCACTTTGAGTATGAAACGTCCCACATTTCTCGTGTTTGAATTAACGTCCGATCCAAACGCATGTAATGCAAACAATATGCTTATCTTGCACAAGTTTTACTTTACTCAATTCTTTTTTACACATTTTACATTACCAAACCATTCTTTAATTGGTTAAGTCCAATGTGCAAGTCCTCTAATTGGAAAGATGGCCTAAGCCATAAGCACCTTGAGCATGAAAGAAGCGTCATGCTTTTGGTTAGTGGAAACCCTCAAGAGAAGGCTAAAACCATTAGACATGATAGCCTCAATTCCATGCTCAAGCCAACAAGGGGCTTGAGACCCCTTTCAAAGCAAATGAAAGAGTGAAACAATGGAATGCTAGGGCATATATTTCATCACTAAAATGACGTTAAATGACTTAAAATCTTGCAAACAAACCATGCACAACACATTCAGAGTCAAGAGCATTGAAACTAGTGAAGGACATAACACTAGAAGTATGCAATACAAAACTCAAATGACCAAATCAACCCAAAACAGAGCTACACCATGCCAAAATAGTGGCCTAATCATACTGAAATTAAGGCACAAAAGGCAAGAGAAGCATGCTCATATGTTGGCTCATAGACAAGGCATAAGGCATCACTCTCAAAAGCAATTAAAGAGTGATATATGTGAGAGTATGACAAAGGTATATGCTCTGAAATTTCATGCAAAATGATGCTATGGCATGTAAACAATTCAAGCTAAGCATGCTAGAGGCCCTAAAACTCAAAGCTAGTAAAGGGCATTACACTAGAAGCATGCAATATCAACCTCAAACAACCAGACTAGCTATGGACAGACCTAAAACACATCAAATTAGAGGCTGAAATGTGTTGAGATGATAGCATGAAAAGCTAGAAAACCATGCTCATGCATTGACTCACAAACAAGGCATAAGACACAACTCTCAAGAGCTATGAAAGAGTGAGATATGTGAGAGTGTGACTACACTATATGCACTGAAATTATATGCTAAATGATGCCGAAGCACATAATGATCACATACATAACGTGTTAAAGGCCTCAAAACTCAAAGCTAGTTAAGGCCCCTTTACACTACAACCATACAAAGCAAAGCATATATGACCAAGACCATCCAAATCAGAGTTAAAACATGAGTGAAAACATGCTAAGATACAGCTAACACAAGCTAGGATGATAGGCTAAAGCATGAAGTATGTTAGGCCAATAAGCATGATTGCACTACAAGTGTAAGAATTATGCAAGAGGTGACCAAACCAACCAAAAATAGAGCTATAACATGGCAAATCAGTGGCAAAAACATGCTTAAACCAAGCTTCAAAAGGGTAGAAAAGCATGCTCACTTTGTTGGCCATTAACACATGTAAACAAGAGATGAAGATGGGGGACCACCCCCTCCTATTTTGGACCTCAAAACCACCTTTCCACCACTGAAATTCCTCTGGATTTCAGTGGTTAAAAGGATGAAATAAGTTTGTTTGAAAAGCTTTAAAGAATGACACCAAACTTTGCAAATAAAGCTACAAATGAGGGTGTGCCACCCTAACTCCAAAAGGACCTCAAACAACCATTTTTAGCACTCAAAAATAGAGGTTTTTGCAGTTGACAACTAGGCCCAAAACAATATGCAAAGGTGACCAAGACGGTGTACAAAAATAAGCTTAAAAGGGGAATATGCTCACCCTTGAAGGACAACAGCAAGACAACAGCTTTTCTGAGCCGAAACCAGCTTTTTGAGACCAAACAAAGCCTTCTAGAACCTCAGCAACAAGGTAGTGATGTTTGACTAAGGGGTTGTAGGCAAAATATGCAAAGAAAACTCACTTTCAAGCAATATATATATATATATATATAGAGAGAGAGAGAGAGAGAAAAAAATTTTGTCTCTCAAAATTTTGAACCTCTAAATGGGGGAGGGACCTCCCCTTATATAGACAATGCAAGCCAAAGCTTATGTGACAAGCTAAAAACTTGTTTAAATCTGTATGGAGGATCCACTCAGTGTGCAACAACTGGCACACAAAATATCTTAAAAAGTAGAAAATTGGCCACCGGCCACTTCAACTGGCTAGCAAGGAGAAAAAGTGCCTGACAAAAGCCAAAAGTGGCCGGCATGGCCTTTCTCCCCTCTAGGCAAGAGGCACCAAGGTCTGGTCCAAAAACAAGGCTAAAAGGCAGAGGGTTAAGAGGCTTAAAAACAAGGCACTCAGCTGGGAACTTCGGGCACTCAGCCGGGAACTTCGGGCACTCAAAACGAGCACAAACATGCACAATCATCGCGCGCACAAATGATGACGTCTGAGTCTTAAGGTCGGTCAAAAATGGGGTGTCTACAGATATAGGTGCATCCCATTCCTTTATATCTTCTACATTTACATCTATTTTGGGGTTAGAGTTGGCATAGTTAGCATCTCTTATTTGTCTTATATCACCTATTAGGGGCGAGATGGTTTTGAAAAAGGGGTGTCGGGGTTGTGATATAGAGGTCGCTAACCGTCGGCTTCCCTTTTCCTTTGTGTTGATGGATATATCTGGGTATGATGTGATTTTGGGTATGGACTGGTTATCGTCATACCGGGCTGTTTTAGACTGTTACTGCCAGAGGGTTACTGTATGTACCTTAAGCAGGGATTCTTTTCATTTCTTGGGTGATCGGGTTGGTAGAGTCTTACCACCGGTATATGATCTGTAAGGGCGAAGTGAGCTTAGTTGTCTTCTTGCTAGCTTTATGAGTAGTGAGTGCGATGAAACCCGGACTGAGTTGCCAAGAGTGGTTTGTGAGTACACGGACGTTTTTTCCAAGGATCTTGTTAGTTTACCACCTTATCGAGAGATTGAGTTCTCTATTGATCTAGTGCCTGGCACGACACCAATCTCTATGGCACCGTATCGTTTTGCCCCAGCTGAGTTGAGTGAGTTGAAGGTTCTGCTCCAGGAATTGTTAGATAAAGGTTTTATTCGCCCTAGTACTTCGCCTTGGGGAGCACCGGCCCTCTTTGCTAAAAAGAAAAATAGGGCTTTAAGACTTTGTATTGATTATCGAAAGTTGAATCGAGTTATGGTTCAGAACAAGTACCCTATGCCTCGCATAGATGATTTGTTTGATCAGTTGAAAGGATCCCGTTATTTCTCTAAGATAGACTTGAGATCGAGTTACCATCAGTTGAGAGTTAGGGAGGAGGATATTCTGAAGATGGCATTCTGTACGCGGTATGGCCATTATGAGTTTCTGGTGATGCCTTTTGCGCTTACTAATGCGCCGACTGTGTTTATGGACTTGATGAATCGAATTTTTCAAGTGTTCTTAAACCGCTTTGTAGTCGTCTCTGTGGATGACATTCTGATTTATTCACCTTCTGAGGAGGAGCACGAGGAACACTTGCGAGTGGTGCTTGAGTTGCTTAGAGCCCATAAGTTGTATGCTAAGTTTGGGAAATGTGAGTTCTGGCTAAGAGAGGTAAAATTCTTAGGCCATGTGGTATCTGGGGAAGGGGTGACTATAGATTCATCCAAAATAAAGGCAGTGCAGGATTGGGCACAGCCTAAGAGTGTCTTTGAAATCCGTAGTTTTCTAGGATTGGTCAGGTATTACCATCGGTTTGTGAAAGATTTCTTCAGACTAGCTTCGTCGTTGACTAGATTGACGCGGAAAGAGGTCAAGTTTGTGTGGAGTGAGACTTGTGAAAATTCGTTTCAAGAGCTTAAAGTTAGACTTACCACCGCCCCAATCTTGATTATTCCGAAGAGGGGTTTGGGTTATGCAGTGTATTGTGATGCCTCACGAGAGGGCTTGGGTTATGTATTGATGCAAGAGGGGAAGGTAGTAGCCTATGGCTCACGTCAGTTGAAAACACATGAGAAGAACTACCCTACTCATGACCTAGAGTTAGCAGTTGTGATTTTTGCCTTGAAGATTTGGAGGCATTATCTTTATGGTGAGAGATTCGAGGAGTTCTTAGATCATAAGAGTCTGAAGTATCTATTTACACAGAGAGACTTGAATTTGAGGCCAAGAAGGTGGATGGAGTTCATAGAAGATTATGACTTTGGGTTGCATTATCATCCGGGAAAGGCCAATATTGTGGTCGATGCCCTAAGTAGGAAGTCCATTAGTGATGTAGCTTGTATTGCTATCCGGGAATGGGAGATGTTGGCGGCTCTTGGCGAGTTCGACTTGTATCTGGGTAAGTTTGTTGAGTCAGCAGCCTTCTTTTCTGTAATTGCACAACTTCCACTTGTGAACAGAGTGTTAGAGGCACAAAAGAGTGATTCCAAAGTAGAATCCCTCCGGGAGAAGTTCTCCAGTGGGAAGGTAGAGAAGGGTTTGACTGTGTATCCTGACCTGAGTGTGAGGTACCGAGACTGCTTGTTCGTACCGGAGTCTTGCCGAGAGGAAATGCTCCGAAAGTTTCACCATTCACGCCTTGCGGTGCATCCGGGAGGCACAAAGATGTATCATGATCTGAGTCGCCAGCTCTAGTGGAGGGGTATGAAGAATGATGTGGCAGTGTTTGTGTCGAAATACCTTACTTGTCAGCAAGTGAAGGTCGAGCATCAGAGGCCAGCGGGTTTGTTGCAACCCTTGCCTATAGCTGAGTGGAAATGGGAGCATGTCAAGATGGATTTTGTTATGGGCCTTCCGATGACTCGATGGGGTAGTGATGCCATTTGGGTGGTAGTTGACCGGTTGACTAAGTCGGTGCACTTTATTCCCATGCACATGAGAGATTCGGTAGATCACCTTGCCGACCTGTATATTCTGGACATAGTGAGGTTACACGAAGTCCCAGTGTCGATTGTCTCAGATAGAGATCCTCATTTTACTGCTAGGTTGTGGCAGAGTTTGCAGAGTGCCTTGGGTACTAGATTGACTTTTAGCACGGCTTACCATCCTTAGACTAACGGGCAGTCCGAGCGCACTATTCAGATGCTTGAGGATATGCTTCGAGGCTATGTCCTTGACTTTAAGAGGTCGTGGGAGAGACACCTACCCTTAGTAGAGTTTTCCTACAACAATAGTTTCCAATCAAGTATTGGTATGGCACCATTTGAGGCCATGTATGGCCGACCGTGTAGATCTTCAGTATGTTGGGCTGAGATGGGTGATGCACCTTTATTGGGCCCGGAGTTGGTGCAAGAAATGACGGAGAAAGTAGCACTTATCCATAAGAGGTTGGTTACAACCCAGAGTCGCCAAAAGAGTTATGCCGACCATAGGAGGAGACCTTTGTCATTTGAGGTGGGTGATCATGTCTTTCTGAAAATAATACCTAGGTGGGGTTTGATGAGGTTTAGGGGAAGAGTGGGAAGTTGTCCCCTCGGTTTATGGGCCCTTTTGAGATCCTTGAGCGGATTGGGGAGGCTGCATATCATTTGGCGTTGCCTCCGCAACTTTCCGGAATGCATGACATATTTCAAGTTAGTATGCTTCAAAAATATGAGCTGGATCCGTCACATGTGTTGGATTGGACCGACTTAGAAGTAGATGAGGATGCTTCGTATGAGGAGAGACCGGTGAAGGTCTTGGATAGACGGGACTAAGTCTTGCGAGGCAAGGCCATTCCCTTGGTCAAGGTATTGTGGAAACATCATAGAGTTGAGGAAGTAACTTGGGAACGTGAATTGGAGGTCCGAGAGAAATATCCGGCCCTATTTGTTAATGTTTAAGCATTTGTCGAGAATTTTGTTTTGTTGATTAACTCTAAGAACATTGTAAATGTTTTGAATTATGGAAGTATTGAAATTGTTGAATATATCTCAGAAATGCAAGTTTAATTTAACATTGTATATGTTGAATGTGTTTTGGAAATGCAAATATGGTTTTAACATTGAATATGTTATGGAATTGTAGAGTATGTGTATTGGAATTAGTTGAAATTCAAAAGAATGCATTTTTTTTTTTTTTTTGGGTGAATAAGTCATAAAATAAAACAAGAAAAATTACAAGATTTAGAGGGGTATACCCCACGTCCTAACAAAGCAACAGAAAAAACCAACAAAAAAAAAAAAAAAAAAAAAAAAAAACAACCTGTTCAACCTATACAACAAAAACAAAACAAGCCAGCTATACTACAACCTATTCAAAGTCCATATATAAACCCAAAATAGGGAGAAAGAACAAGCAAAACAGCAAAATAGCAAACCAGTAGAACAGCAAAACCCAAGAGAGAACAGGCATTGCACCTTAAACAACCTTCAATAGCAGCAGCAAAACCCAAGAGACAACAGACATTGCACCTTAAACAACCTTCAATAGCAGCAGCATACAATATAGACTCAATACAAATCAAAAGGAATTGAACTATTACAATATTTAAACGAAAGACAAAATTTTCCATTTGGAGATTTTCCACTTAGACTGGCGCAACAGTGCAGCCTAGACTTTGTGTCTCCATCACTCCCCCGAAGCCTCCAGCTGGCCAGAACAAAGTTGCAGTCCATAAGACTTCTTTCCCAACACAGGTTAGAGAAACCTGGAAGTAATAATAGTACACTGTAGACGTGCCCGAACATCCTGGCTCCGCCCGCGAATTGGCACAAAAATCTGTTTTATTCATTGGGCTTACTACAGTTCGGACTCAAATGTCACGGTTCTGAATCTAATCTCACAAAGTGCAATGCAAGACCGATAAATCACCAAAGAGTCTAAATCTGGCAAATCGTTTTGGAAAACTGATTTTTATAAACAAGTGCCAAACATGGACTGCTTTGCCAGATACAGAGTCGCCACCTAAATGTTTCATTTTTAGGAAATTTAGGAAACCCTGACTCGTGCCAAAGGCCACGTGTCCGTCATTACCAAAGTTGCCTCGACTCAGGAACTTGGGTACGAGAGGGGAAGGTCATGCAATCAGCACCCCCGCTCGCCTGATCAAAGATTGGCCTTTACTAACATGATATCTTGTTTTTGAAAACACATGCGTTCTTATTCCGGTTTGTTAGCCTAGAATTACTATGTGATGCGCACAACACACAAGTATAGACTAGATCGCCTACGTTGGAACAAAACATCTCATGTTTGTTTGTTTGAAAATGGTTTGAAGTTGCTACTCACAAGTAGGCTAAGATGTGGATTTGCCACCCTCGAGTGGGCTTAGAAAACATGATTTTGCCACCTCAAGTGGGCTTAAAACTCGCATTTCAATGAATCATTCCAATTCAAGCAATCCAACCTTCACCCACAAGCATTCCGGCAGTTATATCACATAAGCAAATAGCCTCATGGCAAGCATGCTGTCATGGCAACACTCACACACATGCAAGGATAGTAAAGCATAAACACTCACCTAGTACTCTGAGCCAAAACAGAAACTAGTTAGTAATCAATGCATGATCCTAGTTCATGTTAAGATGGCTAATGCAACACATGTAGAATGCAACTAGAAATAGGCTCGGCTATTCTAAGATGGCATATGAGATGCAACTTGATAACATGCTGTTGAACACGTATTCAAGTAAATGTATTGAAATACAATGCAGTTTGTATGATGCGCCGAGCCCGGTGCATGCAAGACAAATGAATGGATGCAAACATGCAAGCATAAGGATGCTAATTGAAACATGCCCTAAAACTAACCATCGTAAGCGGTTAAGTAAAAGGGAGAAAAACATGGGGTTGGAAGACATTCACACACTCACGCACACTTATTACAAAATTCGCCCTCTCAACGGGGGGTCCGAATGAATAATACAAACCATCTAATTAATTAACTAACAAGCTAATTAATTGTTACACAACCCTTAACTAATTAAACAAATTAATTAAGTTACAAAACAGTTAAAGCAGCCTCAGGAGTAGGGACAAATGCATGCTCGATTGGCTTCGCTCGAAAATCCGTTGCCATGCCCCATGTTGCCTCTGTCTACACACTTATGCTCCTCTAAAAACTATGCCAACTTCTGTGATGCCTCTGAACTACCTCATGGACACTTTGAGAGGTCATCGGCCGAAAGGGGTGGCCATCGGCCAGTGTATAATGGTCATCGACCAAATATGAAGCTATCGGCCAACAATATTTAGCCGATCGGCACTAAAGATAGCCGATTGGCCATCTCTTCCGGCAAATTGCTCCTGTTGCTATAGCAGAGGACAAATAGAGGCATGGCAATACATTTGCAAGAAAATGTTTGCAACTACACCCCTTATCATGTTTGAAGCTCAAAAGAGTGTAGTGCTCGACTCTCGAGCCACCAATCACGCATCTCGATGCATAATGGCCAAAGGAGCCAAGTGTGCAATTTAATGTAAAATGAATGCACAAAAACACATGAATGCCTCACACTCTATCATGTTGGATCAAGAGTGTCGGCGACTGAAGATTGAGGCACGTTTCACCACTTCAAGTATGAAACATCCCTTCTTTCTCGTATTTGGTTTGACACCCCAAACCAAACACAATGCAATGCATGTATGCCAAATACAATGCAACATGGCAATGCAATGCAACATAAACATGCCAAATGCAATATGACTCAAGCATGAACACAAGGCTAAGGTAACAAGCATGCCAAATGCAATGCAACCTAAACATGCAAACATGCGATGTAATAAGCATGCAACAACAATGCCAAAAACAAGCATGCGACAACATGTAATCTAGCAAGTATGCAACAACATGCAAGATGGATAAGCATGCAACAACATGCAAAGATAGACTTAAACCGAAATGGGCAGACCTCAGCCATGCCAAAACAGTGGCCAAAATGATGAATTGGTAACATGAAATGCAAGGCAAGCATGCATGCGAATTGGCCCAAGCATTAAAGCATAAAGATACAACTCTCAAACATGAGCAAGGGATGATAGCCATCATAATGTAGCAATTGATGCCAAATCAAATAAACAATGCAAGCATAGCATGCTAGGGTGTTCAAAACTTAAGACTAGCAAAGGGATTACACCATGGCCATGCAAAGCAAGCCCCAAAAGGCCAAGGGCAACCAAAATAGTCCCAAGGCAGGTCAATATAAGACCAAAAACAAGTTTGAACCTAGCCAACACAAGCTAGAACAAAAGGCCAAAAGCATGAAGCATGCAAGGCCAACAAAGGGGTGTTACACTACACCTATTACAACCAAACATGGCATGAGATAACCAATGAAAAACAGAGTTATGGCATGTCAAAATAAGCCCAAAAACCCACTTAGATGGCATCCCAAAGACCTAAGCACAGAGGCATGCACAATGACCCATTCTTAAGGCATAAAACACCAACTCTTCCAAGCATTGAAAGCATGACAAATGCAAGTGTATGACCACATTTCATGAACTGAAATAACACTTCAAATGATGCCAAAACATGAAAACGGTCCAAGCAAAGCATGCTAATGACTTGGACACTCAAAGCTAATAAGCTAGATTGAACCATGGCTATACAAAACAATGCATGCATGATAAAAAAAAAAGAAAAAAAAAGAAAAAAAAAAACACCAAACAGAGCTCAAACATGGTAAAACATGAGGAAAAGCTTCTTTGAGTTGAGCCAAAACATGCAAGAATGATAGTCCAAACACATGTTGCATGTTATGCTAGCATGCATGATTACTCTACAAGTATGTGAAGCATGCAAGATGCTATCAAACCAACATGAAACAGAGTTGAGGCATGCTAAAATAACACCAAATACTTGCTGAAATGGAGCTAAAACAAGCTAAGCAAACATGCTACCATTATGAGCCATTAATGCAAGCATATGAGACACAAGGAGAGGGGGGTGTCCCTATCCTATTCAAGACTCCAAAACCACTTCTCCATTACTGAAAATCCTCTAGATTTCAGTGGTGAGAAGGTCAAAACAAGATGGTTCCAAAGCTCAAAAAAGAAAGCACAAAACAAGTCCAAACAAGGCCTAAGAGGGGGTAAACAACCCCCAACACAAAAGTGACGTTAAACAAACATCACAAGCATGCAAAATCATAACTTTTTGTAGTTTAGAGCTAAGCTTAAAACAACATGCAAGTATGACCAAAAGCTTAAGCAAAAATGGGGTATCAAAAGCTAGAATCTCACCCTTGAAAAACACCTTCAAGAACACAACTCTAGCACTCTCCTCTGATCAAAACCAGTCCAAGAACTCCAAAACCACCTCCTAAGGACCTCAGCAACCAAAGGATGGTGTTCTAGTAGGTGCTTGTGTGCAATAGTGTGAACAATCTACACTTTTAGGCACAAACAATGGCAAAACAAGAGAGAGAGATGAAATATATATATATATATATATATAGAGAGAGAGAGAGAGAACTTGTATATCAGATTTCTTGAACCCCTGGAAAGGGAGGAGGGGGCTCCTTCTTTATAGAATTTCAATTCTCAAGCTTGTTCAACAAGCTTGAGTCTTGAAGCAATTCCCTCCATACACGTGTATGGAGGATGAGAATTGTGCATACCAGCTGTCACAGCTGGCACAAAATATCTGCAAAAAGCAGATGGAAAGGTCTCGGCTCAAAGATATGGCCGTTCGACCAAAAAGAGTGCCGATCGACCAAAAAGAGTGCCGATCGGCCAACACTTTTGGTCGATAGCAAGGAAACAAGGCCGACAAGCACAAGGCTTGGCCGATGGGTTGTAGGGATGGTCAACAAGCCACCCCCTTCCCTCAGAAGGAAAACCACAAGTCCTTGATCCACGACCAAGCACAAAACAGTCAAGTTGAGAGATCTTAAGGCAAGGCACGCAGTCGAGACCTTCGGGAACTCAAAACGAACATGAGCATGGATGATCATCGAGTGTTCAAATGATGACGTCCAAGTCTTGAGGACAGTCAAAAATGGGGTGTCTACAATGGCCGTGCTAAAGGTCAATTTAGTGTCCCAGGCACTCTACAAACTCTGTCACAACCTAGCAGTAAAACGTGGCTCTCTATCTGAGACGATCGACACTGGGATCCCGTGCAACCTCACTATGTCCCGAATATACAAGTCGGCAAGATGATCTACCGAATCTCTCACGTGCATAGGGATAAAGTGCGCCGACTTAGTCAACCGGTCTACAACCACCCAAATGGCATCACTACCCCGCTGAGTCCTCAGAAGACCTACAACAAAGTCCATAGTGACATGCTCCCTCTTCTACTCGACAATAGGCAAGGGTTGTAACAAACCCGCTGGCCTCTAATGCTTGGCCTTCACTTGCTGACAAGTAAGGCACTTAGGCACAAAAACTGCCACATCCTTCTTCATACCCCGCCACTAAAACTGGCGACCCAAATCACGATACATCTTAGTGCCTCCCGGATGTACCGCAAGGCGTGAATGGTGAAACTCTCGGAGTACTTCCTCTCGGCAAGACTCCAGCACAAACAAACGGTCTCAATATCTCACACTCTGGTCAGGATACACAGTCAAACCCTTCTCAACCTACCCACTGGAGATCTTCTCTCGGAGGGATTCTACCTCAAGGTTAGCTCTCTGTGCCTCTAACACTCGAGTCATAAGTGTAGGCTACGCAACAATAGACAACAAGGCCGCAGCCTCAACGAATTCGTCCAGAAGCAAATCAAACTCACCAAGTGCACCCAACATCTCCCACTCCTGGATGGCTATACAAGCTACATCACTAATGGATTTTCTGCTAAGGGCATCGGCCACAACATTGGCCTTTCCCGGGTGATAGTGCAACTCAAAATCGTAGTCCTCAATGAACTCCATCCACCTCCTCTGCCTCAAATTTAATTCCTTCTATGTAAACAGATACTTCAGACTCTTATGATTCGAGAATACCTCGAATCTCTCACCATAAAGGTAGTGCCTCCAAATCTTTAGGGCAAAGATCACTCCTGCTAACTCTAGGTCATGTGTAGGGTAATTCCTCTCGTGTATTTTTAACTAACGTGAGCCATAGGCTACCACTTTCCGCTCTTGCATCAACATACAACCCAAACCCTCTCGTGAGGCATCGCAATAAACCGCATAACCCAAACCTCTCTTCGGAATAATCAAAACCGGAGCGGTGGTTAATCTAATTTTCAACTCTTGGAACGACTTTTCACAAGTCTCACTCCATATAAACTTGACTCATTTCCGCGTCAATCTAGTCAACGGTGAAGCTTTCCTGGAGAAATCTTTCACAAACCGGCGGTAATACCCAGCTAATCCCAGGAAACTACAAAACTGCAGATCTCAAAAACACTCTTAGGTTGTGCCCAATCCTACACTGCCTCTATCTTGGATGTATCAATAGACACCCGTCCCTTGGAAACCACATGGCCTAAGAACTTGACCTCTCTTAGCCAAAACTAACACTTCCCAAACTTGGCATACAGTCTATGGGCTCTAAGCAACTCAAGCACCACTCTCAAGTGTTCCTCGTGCTCCTCCTCCAAAGGTGAATAAATCAGATTGTTGTCCAAAAAAAGGACTACAAAACGATCTAACAATTCCCGAAATATCCGTTTCATCAAATCCATAAACACTGCCGATGCATTGGTGAGCCCAAATGGCATCACCAGAAACTCATAATGGCCATACCGCGTATGAAATGCCATCATCGGAATATCCTCCTCCCTGACCCTCAATTGGTGGTAACCCGATCTCAAGTCTATCTTAGAGAAACAACGGGAACCCTTCAACTGGTCAAATAAATCATCTATATAGGGCATAGGGTACTTATTCTTGACCGCAGCCCGATTCAACTTCCGGTAATCAATGCAAAGTCTCAAGGCACCGTCTTTCTTTTTAGCAAAGAGGGTCGGTGCTCTCCACGGCGAAACACTAGGGCGAATAAAGCCCTTATCCAGCAACTCCTAGAGTTGAATCTTCAACTCACTCAACTCGGCAGGGGCAAAACGGTAAGGTGCCATAGAAATCGGTGCTGTGCCAGGCACTAAATCAATGGAGAACTCTATCTCTCAGTGAGGTGGCAAACTAACAAGATCATCGGGAAAGACGTCCGAGTACTCACAAACCACTCTCGGTAATACAGTCTGGGTCTCATCACATTCACCACTCATAAAGCTAGCGAGAAGACCACTAAGCTCACTCCGCCCTCGTGGATCATACACCGGTGGCAAAACACTACCAACCCAATCCACCAAGAAATGGAAACAATCCCCACTCAAAGTACATACTGTGACCCTCTGGCGGTAGCAATCAATAACAGCCCGGTATAACGATAACCAGTCCATACCCAAAATCACATCAAAACCGGACATAGCCATAACTACAAAAGAAACTGGAAGTCGGCGATCGGCTACCTCTATATCACAACCTCTACACCCTTCTTTCAAAATCAATTCACCCCCAACAGGTGATACTACACAAATAGGAGATGCTAATTGTGCCAACTCCACCCCAAAACAGATGCAAATGCAGCAAATATAAAGGAATGAGATGCACCCGTATCAATCAACACATTAGCAACCGAGTTGTAAAACAAAAGGATAACTCTCACAACCGATGGAGCCGGTACTAAATCCTGCGTGGTAACAGCATACACACGCCCTGTAGGCCCCTGATTTACCTACTCACTTCTCGGAGCAAAAGACTGCTACACAGACTGGGACGATGAAGCCCCCTAATTGGCCCTCGAGGCCTGAACTAACTGAGCTGGCTGAAAACTCTGCCTTTGTCCAAATGCACCAGATGTGCCACTCAACTGCAGGCAAAACCTCTTCAGGTGCCCCGCCTGACCACACTGGTAACAAGAAAGCGACTAGCCTCTGCCCTGACTCTGGCTCTAAGGTCGAACCAAAGGCGAAGCTGCTCTCTGACCTCCTCCCCTCTGCGGGAAAGCTGGAGACTTGTGGCCCAGCTGACCAAATTTGTAACAGGTGATGTCTCCCTGACTGCCTCTCCCAGAGCCTGCACTCGGCACTGGAAAGGTCAATCTAGCAAAAGCACCCTGGGACTGTTGAGGGTTAGAACCCCTCTGCCTCCTACTGTCCCCCTGACCATCTTGACTCCTCTTGGAGCCCCTTTGCCTCTCTTCCTCCTCCTGCATCATAATCTTTATATGGGCCGCAGCATCCACAAGGCGCCCATAGTCCCAGGTCATTGAACCCCCAACTCTTATCTTGAGCCCATGCCTCAACTTCTTCTCAAACTCATGACAACGACATTCCTCAGATGCCACAAGCTCAGGTGCAAACCTAGATAAATTAGTAAATGCGGCCTCAAACTCGGCCACTAATAAACTCAACTACTTGAGCTGGCAAAATTGGTCCCTTAACTTCTCCCTAACAGCTGGAGACAGGAACTTCTCCTGGAAAGCATCTACAAAAGCCTCCCAAGTCCCTCCAACACGACCTCTCATAAACTTCCACCACTGACCCGCATCTCCCTTAAGCTGGAAAGATGCCAAGGTCACCTTCAAAGCCCCGTCTTCGATGCCAAGCATCTCAAACGTCTTCGTCATCTGTTCGAGCCATTCATCCGCCTTAAGTGGCTCTTTTGGATCACCCACAAACTTGTTTGGGTTAGACCAGAAGAACTCCCTCTTTAGAAAGGAAGGCCATGCCTCAGCAACATAGGCCTGGACCTGATTCTCAGCTCTGAGAATGCCCAAGGACTCCCTCAAAGCTCCTGCCATCTCGCGGGCTAAGGCGCCCTTGGCCTGCTGACCTACTGGCTCGGCCACATTGGCCTGACCAAGCCCCTCCTACTGCTCCGGAAATTCATCTGGTATAGGCATCTCCTGCCTCCTAGGCCTACCTCGCCTACCTCCACGTCCTCGTCCTGACATCCTAATAAAGGTAACGAAGAACATTAGCACATTCATAAATGTGCCGAAGCTACAACACTCGCGTCCTAATACATGGACAATAGTAATTCACTCCACGTAAGCACATAATCACATAAGCACCTAAAAATTTCATTTCTGGATAATGATAGTCCCGAGGCGTTACTAGAGTTCCAGTTAGAAATAGCATTGATCAAGTGCTTTTCCAACAAGACTCACAGAAACCCAAGGATCCAATCAACATCCTGGAAATTAAATCCCATACCCAAGTAGTCACATAAACATGTTATCACATAAGCATATAACACTAAATCAAAGTCTCTAATAAGCGAGACGAACCCATTATGGTACTAACCACTTCTCGCGTACCCAAAGTATTCGAACCCGGTACGCTCTGATACCAAGTTGTAACGCCCTCAAAATAAACCCATATATCATACATTCTTGACATTCTTAGACAAAGAGAATAAAGCATAATTACATTTCATCAGAGTATTCATTACAAAATGTATTACATGTTGGTAATAAAAGTAAATGCCCTATAGGCTTACAACTTTCCAAGCCAACACTTGGTTACAAAAAGGAGAGAGTACTAACTCAAAACACAAAATAAGCCCTTGGCTTGATATACATGTAATACAAGAATGTAATCACAAAAGATGTCCCAGCCACTAAGCCTCTCAAGTTACGTCCTTGGAGGTGGCATGCTACCTGTACCTGAAAATGATGTCCCATATAGGGTGAGCCAACGCCCAGTAGAGATATGCTAAACATAATATGAGCAATAACTAAAACATTGACATTTGATAAATGTTTAACTCACATAAATCAATTCATAACCCATTTCAATTGCATGACAAATGTGTCCATGTTTCATCCCATTTTCTATTTCTTATCCAATTTCACCATTCATTCTCAATAAGATAACACTCATATCAACACACTTCCATATTTCACAATAGATGTATTTGCTATATCAATAACACATTAAAAGCACTTCCATACATCACAAATGATACACAGATTTGCTGTATCAATAACACTTCAATAGATACACATATTTGCTGTAACAATGGAGTTCATCCCCTATCTCCTCCCAAATAATATCCGGTTTAGGAGTACATCCCCTATCTTCCCCTAAACCGTGGAGTACATCCCCTATCTCCTCCCACACAAAACAATGTATATAAACAATTATCATATACATAATCGACCAATACATATATTTGATGTATTAATCCAACCGTCATATTTGATGACCTGCTCAATTGATTAGTTTCAATTTGCCTAATCATCATGCATTGTCTACAACAATCAAGACTATCCCCCACCGATAACCCAAAGCAATTATTTCTAAACAGATAACAATTACATCCAACAGATAAATAGTTTCAACATTTTCAAAGTGAGCGATTAATAAATCCAACTCCACCATTCTATCCCATAATGAGCCAATTTCATTATTTCCAACTCAATTTCATGTTTCCATAACAATTGTCATTAATTACAATAATGACCCAAATATACCCAAACATGGCATTTTTCCCATTTTTCTCAATATTGACCCGAAGGTCCAAATATTAACAACAACATCAACAATCTCTTTTTAAGACCCAATATATATATATATATATATGAGTCAAAAGGACAAAACCCCTCTTTTTCAATACAACACATCACAAACCCTAACTTCCCAAATCAAACCATTTAGACAAAAGGCTCAACATTTAGGTTAAAGCTCATAAAGATGAGTAGGAATCCCTACCTCAAAAGATGAAACCCAATGGAGGAGATAAAGAAATTCGAAATGCACCAAACCCCAAGATTTTCGGATTGATAGGAAGCCCAAGCCAAGCTCCACACTATTTGTAAAGGCCCAAGGGTAGGAGGTCACTTTAACTAGATCAATCCCTAGAGAGAAGTTGGAGTTTTAGAGTGAGAAGCTCTCCAATGGAGTTTTTGAAAAGTACGAGAGAGAGAGAGAGAGAGAGAGAGAGAGAGAGTGTAACAAGTGATTTAAAATCACCTAGCTGCCATCTGATATACGACTAGTCCGCTCGAGCGGAGAATAGGATGCTCGAGCGTCAAGCACAAAAAACTAAACCCGCTCGAGCGCACATATGCCCGCTCGAGCACCAAGACACAACTGCAAAACACACTCGCTCGAGCGCAAAAGAAAAGCCGCTCGAGCGTAGATTACCCTCTTCCAGTATTTTTTTACAGACTTGAACACCCGCTCGAGCGCCAAGAGGCCCGCTCGATCGCAACCCGCACGAGCGTAAGGAAATCCGCTCGAGTGTGAAAAACGCACCTGCAGAAGTTTTGCAGAGGCACAAAATGCCAAAAGTGTGTAAACTCCGCTCGAGCACAAAGGGACCTGCTCGAGCGGACCACCAAAAATCTGGGCAACAAGGATGGGGTTAAAGCTCAACAAACCTGTTCGAAACACGCTCAATACATCCTAAAACTCAAATATATGGAATTAAAGGATAATAACAAGACATATACAACAACCAACTCCACAGAACCTAAGTTCGGAATACTGTTAAACAATGAAGGGAAAACCGGGATCGCTATATCTTATAACTCACCCAACCAAAAAAAAACTAGTTGCAACCGTTACAGACATCACCACCATTAAACACTAGTATTGTCAATCAAAAACGCATTTGGTAAATCACACCTTTCATCTCTATAATTTGTCTAAAATTTTACTTTTATTCTTGAATTTTAATTTGAATAATATTTCTAAGCTTTAAATTTAATTTTATTTTGTTCATTCTGTTCAAATTATTATTATTATTATTATTATTATTATTATTATTATTATTATTATTATTATATGTATAAATCATGTGAATGATACATGTCTCATTTGAACAAAATGATCAAATTAAAACCGTAAGCCTCGTTTGGGAACAGGCTAATTTAGTAACTTTTTTGGCTATTTGGTTCAAATATGAGCTAAAAAAAACTAGTATGTTTGGGATGACTTTTTGGCTTTTTACGAAAAGATGTACAAAAAGTAGAGAGAAAAGAGAATCTTTAACTTTTTGGTATGGGTTGTTGGCTTTTTGGCTAATTTAGTAACTTTTTGACTTTTTGTCTAAAAATGATGGTTCCCAAACGAGGTAGAGTTTAGATTTAATATTATTTAAATTAAAATAATAAAATAAAATTTAAGTCAAATTATAAAGATAAAAAAATGTAATTTAACCAAAAACTATAATGTAGATTTACAAAAATATAATAACATGACTTCAGTTGCACTTAGTGTCACGCCCTGAATTTTAATTACTCGAAAACATTACCAAGAGCTTGAAATTTAGGTCCTTTTTTTTTATTTAAAATATCTATTACCCTTGAGTAATAGAAACATAATAGTACATGATCTCTCACATGATGAATACAACAATAAATGTAATACATGTCAAGCTCTCGCTACAGAGTTACAATTAAATAAAATACAAATACAAGATCCATCACATCTACAATGAAATTACATATAAAAGGCACATGGACTTCTTAACTCTTCAATCAAAGAATCCACACCTTCTTCCTGTAAAAAGATAAAAACAACAGGGGTGAGTACTAATGCCCACTAGGAATCTCATAGTTCTAAATCAATAGCCAACACACAGATAGAAATTATCATGCAAGCAGGGTGATCCATATAATAGGTGATGTTTTGTAATTTCAAAATATCATACGTAGAGTATCTTTTCTCAAAATTTATTTGAACATTTAAAGGAAACCTTAACCATCAAAAACCATCCTTTTTATCAGAAAATCAAAAATCCTTTTTGGAAACAAAAATGTTTAAGGAACCACATCATTTTATATTTATTAACCCATTCCAAAATATTCCTTATTAAATTTCCATCTTAACATTCCTCCTTTTTATTCCCATTCTCCCATTTTACTAGTTACATTTATTAAAACTCCATAACCTCAAATTCATGTTCCCTTAATACCCAAAACTACCCTCATACACTCCATTCCCACCTATCCATCCTTTATTACTATAACTCTTTAACGTAGAAATCGAAGAACATTTACATCACCTCCACATTTGAATTATCAACAATAACTCAACAAATCACACGGATGATAAACCCTTTTTAACTCAATTTCTCAATTAATCACAAAGCAAAACTCTTAATCTTTCCTTATAGATACAAACAACCCGGTGAGTTCTTTATCACCAAACCCTTATCCAATTACCATTTCATTATCCACTCTTTTCAAATAATTTCTATATGCATTCCCATTCCATATCAAATTACACATCAAATGGTAATTTCACAAGTTCATCACAAGTCATACACATCATCGCTGACCTCAACACACGTCACAACACATTTCATCTTTTGCCAACTTGATACGGCAGGACAACAGGCGCCCAATCCATAACACATTCCACCTTTTGCTGTGTCACGCCCCAATATTTTAATTAATCAGAAACATTACCCAAGCCTGTAATTTAGGTCCATTTTTTTTTCTTTTATATATCTATTACCCTTGAGTAATAGAAATACAATAATACATGTTCTCTCTCTCATTGAAAACAACAATGCAATAATACATGCCAAGCTTCTGCCATGAAGCTACAAATAAATAATTACAAACCACATGATACATTGTTCATTCCTTTAGCATCTATGCTAAAATTATACACATAAGGTACATGGAATCCATACTCTTCAACTAATGAATCCGAAATTCTCTTCCTGAAAAGAAATAAAACAACGAGGGATGAGCACTAATGCCCAATAGGAATCTCATAGGTCTACAACAATAGCTCACACATAGATAGAAATGATCATGCATGCAGAGTGATACCATATAGTAAGATGACATTTTATAAGTTCAAAATATTATACAAAAAGTATCTTTTCTTAAAATTTCACTTGAACCTTTAAGAAAACTCCATGCCATAAATGTAGTCTCTCATCATTAGGGAGCCATAGATTCTCTTTGAAAACAAGTACATTTAAAGAAGAACATCATCTTAAATTTATCAACCCAATTCCAAATTATTCCTCATTTCATTTCCATTCTAATATTACACATTTCATTTTCATTTCCAATTACCATACTCCATAACATCAAAATCCAAAGGATTAGAGTTCAACATAACACAAGAATCACAAACCCTTTTTTAATTCAATTTCCCAATTACTTACAAACCAAAACTCATAATCTTCCCTTTTGTCACAAGCAATCCATTGAGTTCATCATCACTAGCCCCTAATCCAATTACCCACATGATGCCAATTTCAATCCTTTATCCATTTTCCTTCAATTTATTTGTTCTTCTCAATTCATGAGTCAATTTCGTTATTTCACAACAACTAAACTGAGACTACAACTCAATGGTTTTTCCAATCATACAAAAAACACATAAACACTTCAAACTTTGCCATTTTACGGATATTTCTTCCGAAGGAATCGGCACCCATTTATATATAAAATTTCGGGTCTTTCATCCAGGACACTCTAGCCAACTTGCTTTAAATGGAGTCCATCCCCTTTCTCCTCCCAAACAAATATACATATACAATATATTTACAAGCATAATCACATATGGAGTACATCCCCTTTCTTCTCCCAATAAATATACATATATAATGTATTTATAAACATAATCACATATGGAGTACATCCCCTTTCTTCTCCTAATAAATATACATATACAATGTATTTATAAACATAATCACTTATGGAGTACATCCCATTTCTTCTCCCAATAAATATAAATATACAATGTATTTATAAGAAAGGTCATATTCAATGACACCAACAATAGATTAGCATTAAATCGCCCAATCCTCATACAATTTCTACAACAATTATGACTATCCTCCACCTATAGCCCAATACATTTATATCTAAACCGATAAATAAATTCCTTTAACGATACGCTTTTTCAAAATCTCATATGGGAGTGATAATGCATATCAAGCACCACCACCATCATTAATAATCCTCCAATTTCACATTTACAATGACAATTTCAATTATTTACACAAATGACAATTTGATCCAATTAGGGAAAACTCCCCTTATATCAACCCAAACTCAATGCAACCCAACACAACTCAACTTAATTTAACACAATTCAACATAGTCAACACAATTCAACATAATCAACACTATTTAACATGATTCAATTCAACGCCACTAAATGTAATTCAACATAACTCAAGGTGAACTCTTAAATCCTCATTTCATCATTTCATCCCAAGTCCCATGCCATCCATATCAGTAATAAATCTTTTTTCCAAATTTAATTTCGTATTATAGCATGATTTGCAATATCCATAGCGAAGGTTCATTCGCTAATTTTTAACATAATTTTCAAACATTTCCAAAATTCAATTAAACTGGTATATATGTAATTCAATACCTCAATTTCATGATTCTACTTTCAATTTAGGCAAAATCATTAATTATCACCATGAATCAACTTAGGGTTTTCAAGAAAAATCAAGAATTTCAAGAACAATTGAAACTTCTCACACCACTACTTTTAATTACAATTTTTCCCTTGATTATACACCTAAGGTTCATAATCCACAAGCTTAATCCAGCAATTGAACCCCAACACTTCAAACCCTAAACCCCCAATTTCCATGATATAACACTATATGCTCAAAAAAAGAGATTTTGTATTTATATAATCAAAATACCACAAATCTATCTATAAATGCAAGTATTGAAGAAGAACTAGGACCCCTACCTCAAGAATCAAGCAAGAGAGCAAAGCTTTGTTGAGATTCCTTCACAAATCTGAATTTCAATCGGTAGAACATGTTGATCTTCATGTGTTCTTCACTTTTTGGTAGAAGATCTTGGCCAAAACTTAGGGAGATGGAAGTTATTTGAGGTCAAAAACCTAAGTTTTTTGGACCTAGGGTGAGAGGAATGAAGAAGGAAAAGGAAAATACAAAGAATGAGAAAAAAATCACGTTTTTAAGTTGCTGAATTCGCGCAGTTCGCTCGAGCGTATCTGTTTGCAGCACAGATATAAAAACTTCAAACGGGTATAACTCTCTCATCGGGACTCCGCTCTAGGTCGTTCTTATGTCCAAATCAAAGCCCCCGAAATAAGCTTTCCAATGGTTCTGGCCTCACATTAAAATTCAAAGTATGGAAGGAGAAAAGGGCAAAAGAGTGAAGGTTGGTCAAAAACTCAAACTAAAACTTGGGGCTTTTTATCCAATCTTACCTAAATACCTTGTTAAGACTTCAATTAAGGTTCCAAACATCACCCAAGGGTCCTCAATTATAATATTTAAGGTTCACTTGCCAACCCATCAATGTCAAGAGTCTGACAACCACTCAAGTTTTAAGGTGACGGGCACCACTATACATTAATCCAATGTAAATTAAAATCCGAGTCATTACACGCCGGCTATTATACGACGGGAAGTGAACTCCCAAAAACCATTTTCTCAAAAGCCATTTTCTTCCAAAAACCACATTTTTCGAAAAACCATTGTTCAACTTTTTACAACCATCCCCCACATTTGCCGGCTGTTATACGGCAAGACGTGGGCACCCAAAACATTTCCAAAAACCATCCAATTTTCCACTTTTGCTGGCTACATGTAGATGCGCCCGCATGAGGCCTTCGTGCTACAGTTCGGACTCAATTTGTGTCACGGTTCTTAATCTGAACCAAAGAGTCCAAATCCGGTAAATCGTTTTGAGAAACAGATTTTTTGAAGAAGAAGTGCCAAACATGGACTGCTTTGCCAGATACAGAGTCGCCACCTAAATATTTTATTTTGGGAAATTTAGGAAACCCTGACTCGGTGCCAAAGGCCACGTGTCCGTCATCACCAAAGTTGCCTCGGTTCGGGAGCTTGGGTACGATTGGGGAAGGTCAGCTATGAGCACCCCCTCTCGACCGATCCGAAGATCAACCTCTACTAACCATGATATCCAGTTTTGAAAACGTTATGTGTTCTTATTCCATTTATTAGCCTAGAATTACTATGTTATGCGCGCAGCCAACAAGTATAGACCAAATCGCCTAACTTGGAACGAACCATTGCATATCTATTTGTTTGGAAAACGCTTTAGAATTTGCTACTCGGAAGTAGGCTAAAATACGGATTTCAATGAGTTGTTCCGACTCAAACAATCCAACCTTCACCCACAGGCATTCAGGCAGTTTATATCACATAAGCATTTAGCCGCATGGTAAACATGCTGTCATGTTAACATTCACAGTCGTGCGAGATGCTACAGCATAAAATACTTACAATGTACTCCGTGCCAAAATAGTAAACTAGTTAGCAAACATGCGTGATCCTAGTTCATGTTAAAGTGGCTAATGCAACGCATACATAATGCAATTAGGATAGGCTCGGCTAATCCTAAAGTGACATGTGAAATGCAGCAAGTAGCATGTATTCAAGTTAGATTTGAAATACGATGCAGTTAACATGATGTGCCGAGCCCGGTGCATGCAATACTGATGAATGATACACGCATGCATAGTATAAGGTGTGCTAAAGTAAACATGTCCTAATACTAACCATCAAAGCGGGTAAGTAAAAGGGAGAAAGAAGTGGGGTTTGGAAGACATGAACACACGCATCCACACTAATTACAAATTTGCCCTCGCTCGGAGGGACCGAAATAATAATACAATTCAACTAACTCACAAGCTAATTAAATATTACAGATGATTAAACTAATTAAGCAAATTAATTATTCTAATTTAAGCAATAAACAGCCTCGGGAAGAGGGTCCAATGCATGCGCGTCTGGTCTTCGCTCGGAAGTCCACTGCCATGCACAAGCTGCCTCTGTTTTCCCTGCTCTGCTCCTCTGAAGACTGCCAAAGTCTTAGGGTATACTCTCTGGATGCTGGGAAACACCACCGGCTGAGGGAAATGATTATCGGCCATACGAAATGCCCATTGGCCGTTGATTAAGCTATCGGCCACCAATGGATAGCCGGTCGGCACTATATGTGGCCGGTCGGCCAAAACTTCCTGCAGAACCTGCAGTTGACAGCAGCAGAGGGCAAGGCATAGCATGGCAATGCATTTCAAGCAATGTATGCACCAACCACACTCCTTATCATGTGTATGACTCAAAGGAGGATGGGTCTCGATTCTCGGACCACCAATCACGCATTTGCATGCATGATGGCCCTAAGAATCAAGTGTACATTTTGATTTCAAATGAGATGCAATGCAAACAAATACAAATAAACCTAACCTCCATCATACTCAATTCAAGAGGCAAGGCAATGCATGCAAAATGCGATGCAACCTAAGCATGTGAGCTAAGAATGCAACATGGAAATGCAATGTGTATTTGCAAGTATGCAAGCAAACATACAAAGTGAGCATACAAACAAGCAAAGGGATGGACTTAAACTAAATTAGGCAGCCCTCAAACAAGCCTAAAACAGTGGCCAAAGTGCTCAAACATGAGGGCCAACACACACACACACACATGCACATGTTAATGGGCCATCACTTAAGCACAAAGAGGGACTTTCAAGCACACTTAAGAAGATGCAAACATGGACTAATGGCATGCACATAAGCTCTGAAAATGATGTTAGAAATGGTTTTAAACCAACTAAACAATGACCAGCCAAGCATGCAACATGGTCCAAAACTCAAGGCTAACAAGCCAAAATGTAAGGTAGCTATACAAAGCATGCCATGGTTGACCAAAGCAACCCAAAACAGACTTCAAGCATACCCAAAAAAGCATGGAAGTTTCACAAAGCTTGGCCAAAAACATGCTAGAACAAAAGGCCAAAACCTAAAGCATGTTAAGACCTAAACATGGCATTACAAAGCATGTATGCCAAGCAAGCATGGTGTACCTAAACCAACTCAAAACTGAGGCAATACATGGGAAGATACTACCAAATAACACTTAAGACATGGCCAACATGTACTTAAATTATAAGCTCAAACATGAGGCAAGAATGGCCCTTTCAAAGGACAACAAGGAGAGGGGGTGGCCCTCTCCTTCTTGGGACCTCAAGGCACCATCCTCATCACTGAAATCCCTCAAGATTTCAGTGGTGAGGAGGCCCAAACACAATGGTCCCGGAGCTTAACTAAAATGGCACAAAATGGAGCCTTATAAGGCTTAAAAGGGGTCAAACAACCCCAAACCACAAAACACTCTTAAAAAACTATTTAGAGAACCCAAAAATAGAGCTTTTATATGTTATACACAAAGCTTAAAAATAGTTGCAAGAAGGGCTAAAAAGCTATGCAAAAAAGGGGTAAAAAGGGATAAAATTGTTACCCTTGAAGACCTCTTTCAAGATCAGCACTCCAGCTGCTTCCTTGGCTCCAAATCAATCTAAAAACTTCAAGAACAAGTCCCTAATGCCTCAGCAATCAAGAAAAGGTGTGATACTATGTGTTTGTGTGCAATAATAAGACTAAACACACACTTAGAGCTAAAGAGAGGGAGAAATAGAGATAGGATGGATACAACACTCAAACCCTAAAACTCAAAGCTCTCTGAAAATGTTGTCTAACCTAGAGGAGGGAGAAAAGCCTCCCTCTTATAGGAGTTCCCTCTTGTAAGGCTTCCAAAACAAGCCATTCAAGAGAGAAATCCCTCCATACAATGGAGGGGAGCAGAGTGGGTGCCAGCTATCACAGCTGGCACAAAAATATATGCAAAAGCAGATGAACAGTGGTCAGCCAGCCAAAAATGCAATTTGACCAAAATAGATGGCTGGTCGACCATCCATACTGCTGGTCGGCCAAATATTTGGTCGGTGTCAGCAAAACACAGCTGGTGGCTTCAAGCCATGGCCGGTGGAGTGTGGGGATGACCAACAAGCCATTCCCTGCCCTTCAAAGCAAAAACACCAATGTTTGGTGCAAAACCAGACAGAAAACAGTCGAGTCGAGAGATTCTGAGGCAGGGCGTGCAGCCGAGGCCTCCGGGAACTCAAGACGAACACAAACATGGATGATCACCAAGTGTTCACGCGGTGACGTCCAAGTCTTGAGGACGGTCAAAAATGGGGTGTCTACAGTTGCCCCTCTTTGACAGAACTTGAAAGTCATAACAATGACGGGAGTGAATGTCAAAGCCCAGAGACGACCCATTTTTGACAAGGCCGGAGACTTAGACAAACATGCAAGACAGACAAGATATGCGCCCAAAGGCAAGGGCAAAATGCAAGACAATACACAAAGCCGAACATAACTTATGATCATGCAAAGAAAGCTGTAACGAAGCACAACATGCGACAGTTTTAAGCTAGCATACAACAAACTACACTACAATGCAGAAAGGATGTAAGAGAATTATGTAATTCTCGATACGTCTCACTCGGAGAATACAATACCTGCGCAGTTCGTCTGGTTGCACCAGCTTCAAATGAACCGTACATACAATATCGTGCCTGAAAGAAACAAAGCTTAATAGGTACAGATATTGTTAGCAGTATGCAAAATGAATGCAAAATGATATGCGATATACAAAACTATGTATAGTAATGCAGATGAAAATGCAATGCAATTGAATCATAATCAAATCATGAGCGGTTCAAAACCACACAAATGTCAAATAGATTGATGGAAGTAACAAGTCCGTCTACCATAGAAAAGGTGCCGCAACCCTCAAACCAACATACCAACGTGGAATAGGCGCGTACACATGCAGAACTATGAGTGATGTAGACGGACACAAGAACAAGTAATTGGGTGGAATGACATAGGTGGGAAATGACCCGCTGAAGAAAGACCAATGATCCTAATGCTGGATGCAAAAATTACACTACAATGTAATACATATAATGGATATGGCAAGCAGCCAAACCAAATCTTGCCGAGGAAAGGCATGGACACACACAAACCACATCTAACATAGAACGGTCATACAAAACTATGAGTGTATAGACGTAAAAAGTATGGGCACATACCAGACCAAGCTCAACATGGAAAGGCGCAAGCCCTAGATGGAAGTGATACGGTGAATGCATGCAAGCTACAATGCAACATATACAAAGATGTAATGGAATGGAATATTTATAATGGATAAGGCACGCGGGCGAAACCAGATCTTGCCTAAGAAAGGCATGTACTCAAACAAACCGCATCTAACACAGAAACGGTGCCGCAACCCTCAAACCAACATACCAGCGTGGAATAGGCGCGTACACATGCAGAACTATGCTTCGATGTGAAAAGTGTGGGCACATACCAGACCAAGCTCAACATGGAAAGGCGCAAGCCATAGGTGGGGGTGATGCAGTGAATGCATGCAAGCTACAATGCACTATTTACAAATATGCAATGGATGGGCGCAAATGTAATATTTGCAGTCAGATGCAAGACATATGCATTATTTACAGTGGTATGCATGACATATGCACTATTTACAATGAATGCATGACATATGCACTATTTACAATGATGCATGACATATGCACTATTTACAATGATGCATGACATATGCATGTTTTTTTTTGTTTTTCTTTTTGAAATGCAAATGCATGATGATGCATGATTTTGAACTGCGCGACAACGCACGGCTTTTGAGATGCACGTGAACTTGAATATGCGACGACGCGAGTCGCTTGATATACATGTATAATGCAACTTATCAAAAGTCGTTCGGGCACGACAAACACCGAAAGAATTGCACCTTTAGAGGATTTAAGGTCTCCTAGACCAAGAGGGCACAGGACAGTGCGAGTGATACAAAAATACAATGTGCACAAGCAAGTGCGATGCAGAGTGGATGCACAAAACAGTGCTAAAAAGATGCACAAAGTAGTGCGATGCTAAAGGTGTACAAAACAGTACGAGCAGGGTGAATGCACAAAACAGTGCGATACAGATAAGGTGCGCAAGATAGCGCGATGCAATGCACTAACAAGTGTGGAGAGGTGCGCAAAATAGCGCGATGTGATATGCAAAGCGCAAGACAATGCAATTGAGGTGCGTAAAATAGCGCGAATGAATGTAATGCACAGGACAGTGCGATGCGCAAAATAGCGCGAATGTAAACTGCACAAAACAGTGCAATTGAGGTGCGCAAAATAGCGCGAATGATAAACTACACAAAACAGTGCGATGCGCAAAATAGCGTGAATGTAAACTGCACAAAACAGTGCGATTGAGGTGCGCAAAATAGCGCGAATGAATGTAATGCACAGGACAGTGCGATGCGCAAAATAGAATGTAAACTGCGCAAAACAATGTGATTGAGGTGTGCAAAATAGCGCGAATGATAAACTGCACAAAACAGTGCGATGCACAAAATAGCGCGAATGTAAACTGCACAAAACAGTGCGATTGAGGTGCGCAAAATAACGCGAATGATAAACTGCACAAAACAGTGCGATGTGCAAAATAGCGTGATTGAATGCACAAGACGGTGCGATGCGCAAAATAGCGCGATTGATTTGAAATGCACAAGACAGTGCGATTGAGGTGCGCAAAATAGCGCGAATGAGATGCAATGCACAAGACAGTACGATGCGCAAAATAGCGCGATTGAATGCACAAGACAGTGCGATGCGCAAAATAACGCGATTGATTTGAAATGCACAAAATAGTGCGAGTGAGATACAACCACAAGATGCACAAGACAGTGCTAGTGAGATACAAAGTGTAAGTGCACAAGGCAGTGCGAGTGAATGCATGTTCTATGCAAATGAGGTGCATTTTCTATGCAAGTTTGGGAGAGTGCATTTTCTATGCAAAAAAATACGAGCATTTTCTATGCAAGAAACAGGAACATATTCTATGCAATATTGAAAGCATATTCTATGCAGAATCGAAAGCAAGCATATTCTATGCATGAATCATAACGATGCGCGGCACGCATGTAACAGAAGTGTATATGAAAGTGCACATTCTATGCAATGGAAGGGCATCAAACATGTACTCTGGTGCCTCCAATTTACCTCTCAGAGGACTTTGCAACACACTCAGCTTGAAAAGGGGACACCCTGTTTATATTGGTGAGAGATAACATCTGCATGTGAAACCCTCGGGTGCTGCTTGGACTGCCATTCTGACTTGAAGCAGGCTTACACTTGGGGTCGAGATACACTCATACTCCAGAGAAATGGCGAGACCTAAGAAGGTGCACCTGGTGTGCAGTCTCGGAATTTGCCGAAGTTGAAACAGACTAAGATGCTCCAAATTTTCCCTCTTTTCTTTTGCTTTGCTGTCCGGAACCTATATAGCTTCAGATAGGTCCTTGTTCTATTGTTCTCACATGACCTGGGTTGAACCATGCGGTTTATGAAAGAAAGAATCTTGTTTTGCATAAATGTGCAGAATGGCACAGCACTCTGAGCACAAAACGATTTTTTGAAAATGAGAAAAGGGTTCTCAACCGGGTATTGAGCCTACAACTGAACACAGCATACTATGACTCAACAAAAGGTACACGACCTAAACACATTAAGTAACACTCGACAAAGACTCAAAACAAAAGTTGAGGTAAACAAAACAGAAGACATGACATACAGACGCGTTAACGGAGACGGGGGACCTCAAATCACGAGGAGCCAGTTTCTCTGGGTATCGTTTCCCACCCTTTCCTCATTTGTGATACTCACATCACTCTGGCACTCAAGCTCGGTTTTTCTCTCAAAACCCCTTTTTGCTCACTCTTTTCTTCTCAACTTACACCTCTCTATTCTTTATTCTCTCATTTTTATCCCTCCCCAGGATTTTTTAATGGATGAATAGGAAGTTGTGGGTTCATGCCCAACATGGTTAGGTCACAGCTGTTTCTTCCGGTGGTGCTTGGTTGATGCCCCAGGTAAGGGAACGGAGTACCTTGATCCCTTCAGATTCGTGCTTCGCACTTGGTTTGATAACTCGTTGCTCGGAGGTTGAGAGAGCTTTCAGCCCTTTAATAACAGCTCGAGTTGTGCCCCGCTTGGCAAGTATGTTGGCGATAGGGAAAGATAGAACGCCTGACTCAATTGTGCCCCTAGTTCATCATTATGACCATTTTTGTTTTGGTTTTCTACAAAAATAATTTTTACCAATATGAGAGTTAGATTAACACACTTGTTCGATTTTTGATTTGCAAGTCAGGCTATGAGCACTGAAAATTCTCCTTTTTGGGACCAAGAAAATGGTCCAGTTTTGGAAAATAAAAATGGTCAACCTCAATAAAATTTTCAAAAACTATTTTTGCAAATGGCCAATGCTCAACGAGCACGGAACCTACGCTTGAGATGCACAACCTCGGAAAGTTGCCCCTTGTTCGAAGGATGCTGTATGGCAACTGAAAGTTGCCCCTGGTTTGAATGGCGACTTATAGCAACGGAGAGTTGCCCCTTGTCTGGATGATGCCGCAGCATATTGCAAACAGTCCTCACAGTGACGATCCCGACCGAACTTTCTCAGATACAGGGAAGATGAAGATGGTCAAAACCAATAAATGGACACAGTCACTTTGAAGGTGTTGGGGGCTGGACTTCGGGATGAAGTTGCCTATGTATCCGGTTGTCACAACCGAACTATCGGATTCGGGGAGGGCAAGATTATTCAAAACCATTACATGGACTGAGGCGCTATGAAAGCGTTGGGGGCTGGACTTCAGGATGAAGTTGCCTACATATCCCAAACATGGGAATCAAGCCTTACGTAGTTCCGGTTAAGGCACACTCGGGTATTTTAACCTTCACCTTTTAGGCTCTAACTTTTGCCAAGGCGCCCGATGCGGATTTTTGACCTTGCGAGCTTTTATTTTCTTTTTCTTTCTTCCCTTTCTGTTTTTTTTTTCTCTCTTTTGTATATTTTATTTTTTTCTTTTTTTGTATTTTTCTCTCTTTTGTATATATTTTCTTTTGCTCTAACTTTTGCCTAGGTCGCCCTTCCGGGTTTTCGACCCAGCAAGCCGCTCAAAGGGTAAAAGTGTATCAAGTTCATGCCAAATGGTTTTAGGGTTTTGAAGCCATCCGTATCCAGGAGAGTGGCTGTTGCATTGACTTACTGAAAGACCCATCTTTGGCTCTTCGAGCAAATCGGACATTTTTGGCCCTAGTTTGGAGGGGTGCTTCTGTTCTAGCTTTACAGGCTTCTTCTGATGAGATCTGATCTTCTTGATCTGGCTTTGATGCCTCTTGTTCGAGGGCTGCTTCCAATCTAGCCACACAGGCCTCTCTTGATGGTCGATCGTTGAACACTCCGAATTGTGGTTCAAGGCTTTAAAACAATACGGCAGGACTGTGTGGACACCCAAAATTCATTTTTCCACTTTCGCCGGCTACAATACGACAGGATTGTGTGGACACCCAAAAGCATTTTCCTCACATTCGTCCAGCGATAAGCCTCAAAAGGGCAATTGGGCACCTTGAATTCAAACCACCCCCCCACATTTACCGACTATTATACGGACGGTTGTGGGCACCGAAAAATCATTTTTCAACTCCTTACTCGGGTACCAACACAACATCACCCAACACAACTCAACCCAAACTCAACACAACCCCCACAACACAACTCAAACTCAACACAACACAATTCAAACTCAACACAACCCAACACAACACAAATTCAACACAACTCACCATGATTCAACACAATTCAACATAGTCAACTCACTTCAACATAATCAGCACAATTCTACATAACTCAACACAATTCAACATAATTCGAGGTGAACTCTTAAACTTTCATTTCATCATTTCACCCCAAGGCTCATGTCATCCATATCATTAATAAATTATTTTTCCCAATCTTCATGTCACATTATAGTATGATTTACAATGTCCATAATAAGGGTTCATTCGCTAATTTTTAACATGATTTTCAAACACTTCCAAAATTCAATTAAACTTGTATATATATAATTCAATACCTCAATTTCGTAATTTCACTTTCAATTTGGGAAAAATCATTACTTATCATCATGAATCAACTTAGGGTTTTTAAGAGAAATTAAACCTTTTCACAAAGCACATTTTACTCCAACCGTTCTATTACCTTTTCACCCAAACTCATGACCCAAGATAATAACCCAACAAATAAACCCAACTCTCTTCAAACCCTAACCCCCAATCTCATGATTCATCATAATATGCATAAAAATGTGAACTTTTGTATTCATATAAGGAAAATGCCACAAACCTATCCATAAACGAGGATATTGAAAGAGAACTAGAAACCCCTACCTCTTGAAGCCAAGAGATGACGATCCAAAAATCAATGGCGACGAAACCACGAACCAATCGGACCAAAAGAAAGCCCTTGACGCGATCTACACTTTTTCTCAAGGGACCATGGTGAGAAGATCACTCTAGGTGAGTAGATCTAGGGATCTTAGTGCCAAAACTTGAGTTTAGAGAGAGAGAGAGAGAGAGAGAGAGAGAGAGAGAGAGAGAGAAAAAGAACTCACGGTAGAGAGAGAGAGAGAGAGGAGAACTCACGGTGGAGAAAGAGAGGAAAGAGAAGAAAAGTGAAATGAAAATATGTCTTGAGCCTATTTATAGTAGCAAGGTAATAATAGAATAATAGCCCCAAAGTCAAATGAAAAGAACAAGTCAAAAACCCCTCAAAAGTAGGGCCCAAACCAGCCCAAAAAATATATAAAAGATTTCGGGACTTTCATCCTAGACACTCCAGCCAACTTAATTATCAATGAAGTCCATCCCCTATCTCTTCCTACACAATGGAGTACATCCCCTATCTTCTCGCAAACAATATACATATACAATGTATTAAACATGTTGGCATATACAATGATCCAACAATTCACATATTCAACATTTTAAACCAACCGTCATATTCAATGACATAATTCAATTGATTAGTTTCAATTTACCTAATCATCATGCAGTATCTACAACAATCAAGACTATCCTCCACCAATAGCTTAAAACAATTATTTCTAAACAGATAATAAATTCATCAAATAGATAATTTATCACGTTTTCCATGGATGAGTGATTTATCAATCCGTCTACATCATTTAATTACAATTTCCCCCAATTTCGTGATTCTCAACACAATTTCATATTTCACAATTATTCCATTAATTATACAAATTAATTATTTAAATCCAATTAGGGTATTTTCCCCCTATTCTCAAATATTGTACCCAAGGCCCAAATCTCGTTCATATTACACAACAACCCCAAATTTCAAGGTCTCACAACCCATGGAACTCAAAATGGAAAAACCCCTTTTTTTATAAATTTCAATCTCAAACCCTAACTTTTTCCAAAATTCCCATAACCCACCATTTATGCAAAATGACTAAAATTTATGTTAAAGCTCAAAAGATTGAGTAGATTATCCCTACCTCAAATGGAGAATCTCAAAGGAGAAGGAGAAGGAGAGGAAGACTCAAGATGCTCCAAAGCCAAATTTTTTCGGATAGATAGGTAGCCCAAGCCAAGCTTCAACTTAAATACAAAAGAACTAGGGTAGAAAACCTCTAGAACATTGAGTATTTTGTAGAGAGAGAGTGTGTGTGTAGAGAGAGACAGCCGGATTTAGGGTTTGGAGATAAAAAGAGATAAAAAACTGAAGAAGAAAACCGCTGCTGCAATCTGATATATTCAAGGCTCGCTTGAGCGAAGGACTTGTCGCTCGAGTGACCAGACACAACAAAGGACCTCGCTCGAGCACAATAAGCCTCGCTCGAGCGAACAATGCAAAGCTTCAGGTCTGCAACCCAAACGCACACTCGAGCGCAGGAGTTCTCGCTCGAGCGAATAAATACAAAACATAGGGCTTGCTAGCTCGAGCGACAAAATCCTCACTCGAGCGAAGAAGACCAACCTTTAGGTTTTTCAAAGACGTAGACGCACGCTCGAGCGCAAGAGTTCTCGCTCAAATGAAGAGCCACACTGCACAGGGCTCGCTCAAGTGAAGGAAGCCTCGCTCAAGCGAAGAAGGAAAATTCTGGACAGCAACCATTTATTCCAACACCCAACCAACCTGTTCCAAACTTACCCAACACATCCCACAACTCAAATACAAGAAATTAAAGGATAGAAACAAGATAAAGACAGCAACAAACACCCACAGAACGGAGTACGGAACACAATATATAATGGAGGAAAATCGGGATTGCTATGTCACACCCTAAACTCGCCCCTAAAAGTTCGGGCATGACCCATTCAAACACAGACATATAACCTGGTATATATAGCATATGGGGCCTTGACGGAAGCACAAAATATTAGAAGAATACCAAACCAACAAACTCCATTGAGCTATTTCTAACATGCCAGGATCTCATACATCACATGCACCATAAAAGGTTGATAGAGTCCAAAAATATTCCTTAGCAGTATATATATACATAAACACATATACACACTCAGCCCTATAGTCGGGCATGTAACAAAAAAAAAAAACTGTTGAAGTCATTTGCATTTAACCTTGGAAGGATAGCCCAGAAGTAAGCTAATTATCTTAATAAACTTCACAAAATAAGTGGCTTCAAAAGTGCTTGGCTACGCGAAGGTTGACAAAAGAAACCAGGCGTCATGGTTTAGGATTGATCACCTGGTTGGTTGCCTACAGAAACAGACATAACAGATAGTGAGCCGGGCTCAGTGAATAGTAATACATGAATGAAACAATGCTCAACTTGAAACATGACATATATCAATACATATGGGAGTGCAGAGATTACAAAGTTAGACTGATTCTGTATTCATCTTATAATGGCCTTAGGGCCAATCTTGAACATAACAGCTTGACATATCACATTCTTAATTCATAATGGCTTGAAGCCCTTGAGCATGTTGGCATAATGCCCTTGAACATGGTGGCAAGGTGCCCTTAAACATGGTGGCACAAGGCCCTTAAACATGATGGCATGACGCCCTTAAACATGGTGGCACAAGGCCCTTAAACATGGTGGCATGACGCCCTTAGATAATTTGGCACTAAGCCCGTGAATATGCTTATACGAACTCAAGAGGTGTCTCACACAGATTCTAGAGGTGGCTCACGTCGTAGCACTTAGTTCCGTGTAGCACTTTGTTTCGTATCATAATAACTTATATTGGATGGCCGTAGGCCCAGAGTCTTATAGCATGAAGGTATTTCATTTTTCCCATTTCTTTCTTACATACTTGGAACATACTTGAACATTAACAAACATACTTGAAACATTAACATAGTTGCGTAAGCGAAATGCTAATGAAGAGCATTAGCCCTATGTAAAGCAGATAATGATGTTACTACTCACAGTGTTGCGATGATGTGCTTGTTCCTCCCGGAGTGTGCCCTGCACACATTCAACCTTTACAATTTAGTTTCCTTTTCATATCAAATCACTTTCTGTTTTGTTTTACTTCGAAGGAATTTATACGTATTAAAAGGCATCAAAGACATATTCCGACAACATTAGAGGGTTCTGCACGCAAAACGGAGCGATCCATGTTTTTCAGCATGGGCCGCACGTGCGGTTGTGAGCCCCGCACGTGCGGCAAGCTCTCCCGCACGTGCGGAAAAATGTCCCGCACGTGCCTTTCAGACAGTGGGCGAGCCCCTGTTTTTCACCATTTCCCGCACGTGCGGCAGCATCCTCCCGCACGTGCGGCCATGACCCCCGCACGTGCGGCGATTCTGCTCAAAATTGTCCGAAATTCTTACAAAATCCCAATCTTTTGGTACATCCTCACAAGGCTCATTTTAACATTTTTAGTTGACAATACATAGCCTAAAATTCATGTTACAAAGGCTTCAAATACATACATTAAACTAGATAAACACTAATTCTTGAATCCTTAACTATAATCAAATTTCCTTTTTCATCAATATCACATATACCATCACATATATATATAAGGTAAGTTCTTCATGATCTTTCATGAGAAAGTAAGAAATCAAAGCTAATTTCTCCACATACATACATAAGCAACTTAGTTCAAACTCATCCAATGGACAAAACATGATCCAATTACACCTTGGGTTCAATTATCATGGTTGTATCACCCTCAAATTCAAGAGAGGAATTATAAAAGTTAGACAAACTTACCTTGAGTTGAGATCTCCCAAAGTCTCTCTAGGTTATTCAATCTCTAGCCTTTATTGAAGCTCCCTTCTCATTTCTCTCTATTCTTACTCTCTCTATCCTTTTCCATGAAATGTGTTGAACTAGGTCCAAGGCTCCAAGAACACACATATATTTAAGAGCTAATAAGACAAAAGTCAATCGTTTAAACATCCGAAATTGAAATTTCCCAAAAATGCTTAATATTACCTAAAAATTATGTTGATTACATATCTAAAATCAATTTCAGACAATTAAGCCTTGAAGGCCTCCAATTTCGATTCAAACCTTCTAATGTAACAGATACTTTTCTTGTTGAACAGATAGACATCCTTAAACATATGCTTTAAACATGGAGTTAATTTTCTTATCCCTAATTTCTCATGGAATTACACAGTAAGCATCCAAAATCACAAAATAGGATCCGAAAATATAACAAGGAACATGTACGAGGGTCGGGTTATTACACTCTCCCCCCCTTAAATAAGTTTGGTCCCCAAACTTGTTTTACCTTAGGGTAGAAACAAATGTGGATACTGATGTTGCATTTCCTCCTCTTTTTCCCAAGTTGCGTTGGTTCCGTAATGTTCCTGCCATTCCACTTTTACCATTGGAATTTCTCGGCTGCGTAATTGTTTCACTTGCCGATCCAAAATGCAGATTGGTTTTTCCTCATAAGTTAACTTATCATCTAGTTCAATCTGGTGATAATCAATAACATGAGACGGATCCGCAAGGTACCCCCGAAGCATAGAGACATGAAACACATTATGTACTTGGCTCATATGTGGCGGAAGGGCAACCCGGTAAGCTACCAGACCCACCCTTTCCAAAATTTGAAAGGGACCAACGTAGCGGGGCGTTAGCTTACCCCTTTTCCCGAATCTTGGATGGCCTTTCATCGGAGTAACTTTTATAAAGACGTGACTGCCCACTTCAAATTCCAAATCTCTCCGTCGGTTATCCGCATAACTTTTTTGTCTACTTTGAGCCGTCTTTAATCTTTCCCGAATAACTTTAACTTTTTCAGTGGTTAACTGAACAATTTCAGGCCCTAGCAAGGATTTATCTCCAACTTCAGCCCAACATACGGGAGAACGACACGGTCTTCCATACAAAGCTTCATAGGGTGCCATTGCAATACTTGAGTGGTAACTATTGTTGTATGCGAACTCTACCAGCGGTAAATGGGTTTCCCAACTTTCTTGAAACTCTAGCACACACATCCGGAGCATATCTTCCAGAGTTTGTATTGTTCTCTCGGATTGACCGTCAGTTTGAGGATGAAAAACTGTGCTGAACTTTAATTCTGTACCCATGGCTTCTTGTAAACTTTGCCAGAATCTAGAAACGAACTTCGGATCCCTATCCGATATAATCGAGACCGGTACACCATGCAGTCTTACAATTTCATTCACATAAATGACCGCCAGTTTATCTGCATTGTACTGAGTCTTTACTGGTAGAAAGTGGGCAGACTTAGTCAATCGGTCGACAATGACCCATATAGAATTCATACCCCGAGGTGTCCGTGGTAATCCCACAACGAAATCCATGGTTAGATGTTCCCACTTCCATTCCGGGATTGGAAGGGGTTGTAATAATCCTGCTGGTCTTTGATGCTCCGCTTTCAGTTGCTGACACTGCAAACACTTAGAGACGAAGTCTGCAATCTCCTTTTTCATGCTTGCCCACCAGAAATTTTGTTTCAAATCCCGGTACATTTTAGTACTTCCCGGATGCATGGAAAATCTTGAGGCGTGTGCTTCTTCCATCAATTTCCATTTAAGTTCCAACACATTGGGGACACATCCTCGGTTTTGAAATTTGAGTACCGAATCCACTAAACTGAACCCCGATTGTGGTTTTGTCTCTAACTCATCACAGACCTTCTTTAGAATGTCATCCTCCATTTGATGTGACTTGATCTCTTCAAGTAAAGTCGGTTGAGCCATTACTGCTGCCAGTACTGTTTCCTGTCCAGGTATCTTAAATTCCACCCTCATTTTATCCAATTCATCTACCAATTCCCTTTGCTCCGTAAACAGGTTGGCCAAATCTCCCATATCTTTCCGACTAAGAGCATCCGCAACCGTGTTGGCCTTACCAGGATGATAATGGATCTGTAAATCATAGTCTTTAATTAACTCTAACCACCGACGCTGCCGCATGTTCAATTCCTTCTGGGTAAAAAGGTACTTAAGGCTTTTGTGGTCGGTGTAAACTTCACAGGTAGTACCATACAAATAGTGCCGCCATATCTTTAGAGCAAAAACCACCGCCGCGAGCTCAAGATCATGCATGGGATAATTCTTTTCATGGGGTTTAAGCTGTCGTGAAGCATAGGCAATAACCCTTCCACCTTGCATAAGCACACACCCTAATCCTTTATGGGACGCATCTCTGTAAATTACAAACCCTTCGGTGCCAGATGGTAAAGCCAAAACTGGAGCTGTGGTTAATTTCATCTTTAATTCCTGGAAAGCAGATTCCCACTCTTTTGACCATTCAAATGCAACTCCCTTTCGAGTCAATTGTGTAAGTGTCCCAGCAATTTTAGAAAAATCTTGAACGAATCTCCTGTAATAGCCAGCTAATCCCATAAAACTACGCACTTCGGTCACATTGGTAGGAGTCGGCCATTTCACAATCGCCTCAATTTTGTGTGGATCAACAGAAACTCCTTCCTTTGTGATAATATGCCCCAGAAATGCCACCTCGAATAGCCAAAATTCACATTTCTTATGCTTTGCATACAATTTCCTTTCCCGGAGGGTTTGAAGAATTAAGCGAAGATGGGTCTCATGAGCTTCCACATTCTTTGAATAAATGAGGATATCGTCAATAAAGACCACCACAAATTCATCCAAATAGGACTTAAAAACGCGGTTCATCAAATCCATAAAGGCTGCTGGGGCATTAGTAACTCCAAAGGGCATAACCAAAAATTCGTAATGACCGTACCGAGTTCGAAAAGCTGTCTTCTCAACATCATCAGCCTTGACTTTTAATTGATGGTATCCAGACCGCAGATCAATCTTAGAAAAGACCTGTGCCCCTTGAAGCTGATCAAATATGTCATCGATTCTTGGCAACAGATACTTATTCTTGATCATGACTTTGTTAAGTTCTCTGTAATCGATACAAAGCCGGAGTGTTCCATCCTTCTTCTTTACAAACAAAACTGGCGCACCCCACGGAGATACACTCGAGCGGATAAATCCTTTGTCCAATAAATCTTGCAACTGCATTTTCAATTCTTTCATCTCAACTGGCGACATTCTATACGGAGTCTTAGAAATGGGTTGAGTTCCCGGTGCTACTTCAATTGTAAACTCAATTTCACGATCTATTAACTGTCCTGGTAATTCTTCTGGAAAAACATCCGGAAATTCACAGACAACTGGGATCATGTCGGTATTCCCATTCACCACTTGCCCCTCTAGAACACTGCATAAGTACCCCTGACACCCTTTCTGAATTAATTTACAAGCCCTTGCTGCGGAAATTAAATAAGGTGGCGAAGTCACTCCATGTCCCTGAAAGGTAGACCCTGATTGTCCCGGAGGGTGGAAACTAATTTGTTTAGTCAAACAATCTATAGTTGCACCATATTCACCTAACCAGTTCATTTCCAGAATAATATCAAAATAGGCCATATCAAGAGGCAACAGATTGGCATATACCCGGATATCCCCAAGTTGGAGTTCACAAGCAGCATAGATAGAAGTACAAATTATAGGGCCTCCCAAAGGTGAAGACACACACAACATATAAGACAGTTTTTCTTCAGTTTTATCTGAATTAGGAGCAAATAGTTTCGACACAAAAGAGTGGGTGGAGCCAAAATCAAATAATACATGAGCGAAATGACCGTGAACGATAAATGTACCTGACACCACCGTTGCCGTATTTTGCACATCTCCTGGAACCAATGCGAACACCCTGCCTTGTCTCGGAGTGTCTTTATTATTAGTAGGTTTAACAGTTGTCTTGGTGTTGGAAGTTGGTGCAGACCCCGCTGAACTTGTAGTGGTTATATTATTGCTTTGTTGATTTGTTTGAGGGCAATCCTTGATCAAATGACCCGTCTTGCCACATTGAAAACAGGCTCCAGACTTCCGATAGCACGTTCCACGATGCTTCTTCCCACATTCCAAACAAGTCGGTATTGAATCCTGACTAGGGGTAGAAGTATTTGAACTCCCTAAAGTCTGCTTTTTGTTTGGTGGAGTAGGTGATCCCTTCGACCATTGAGTATTTTGCCTCTTTCCTTTCCATTCCGAAATTCGACTCTGAGTAGCGAGATTCCCTTCCGCTATAATGGCTCTTTCCAACACATCAACGTAAGTAGGTAACTTCAACATGTTGACCTTATCCAGGATAGCGCTCCGTAATCTCCCTTCAAATTTGCGCGCCTTCCTATAATCCGTATCCACCATATGGGGTGCAAACCGAGCTAATTCTGCAAATTGGGCTTCGTATTCAGCGACGGTTTTGTTCCCTTGCCTGAGAGTTTCGAATTTTGTTACCTTCTTATCCCGCATGCTTTGAGGGAAGTACTTGTCATAAAACAATTCCAAGAATCTGTCCCATGTCAACCCTTAGTGTACAGTTCTCGTAAGCATCCACCATCTGCGTGCCTCATCCTCAAGAGTAAAGGCAGCCAATTGCACCTTTTGAGCTTCTGTGCAGGGAAAGACTTCAAATAACTTCTCTATTCCCAACACCCACGCTTCAGCTCTCATTGGTTCTATTCCTCCTTTGAAGGATGGCGGTTTCATCTTTTTAAACTCCTTAATAAGGGTGATAGTCCGATCTTCAGCATGGAAATCTTGTACTGCCGGTGGAGGTACCAATGGTGGGGGTGGTTGTTGTGGCTGTTGCTGTTGTTGCCGTAGGGTCTCCGTCATTTCCATAATCATTCTCTCCATTCTATCCAGCCGTGCAGAAGTAGCATCTTCTGTGTCTTCTGTATTTGTCCTCACCATTGCCTACACAATAATCATTTATACATAATAGACATATTTCAAAAGTGTTAGCATTATCAAAGTAGACTTAACGTTGCCATCGCTCTTTCATATACTTTCAAAATGTCATGCAAGATGCCTAAAGCTTTTCTAGACACCCTAAAGCTCAATGGATCCGTGTGTGAGATAGCAACTCGTGCTCTGATACCACTTGTCACACCCTAAACTCGCCCCTAAAAGTTCAGGCATGACCCATTCAAACACAGACATATAACCTGGTATATATAGCATATGGGGCCTTGACGGAAGCACAAAATATTAGAAGAATACCAAACCAACAAACTCCATTGAGCTATTTCTAACATGCCAGGATCTCATACATCACATGCACCATAAAAGGTTGATAGAGTCCAAAAATATTCCTTAGCAGTATATATATACATAAACACATATACACACTCAGCCCTATAGTCGGGCATGTAACAAAAAAAAACTGTTGAAGTCATTTGCATTTAACCTTGGAAGGATAGCCCAGAAGTAAGCTAATTATCTTAATAAACTTCACAAAAAAAGTGGCCTCAAAAGTGCTTGGCTACGCGAAGGTTGACAAAAGAAACCGGGCGTCATGGTTTAGGATTGATCACCTGGTTGGTTGCCTACAGAAACAGACATAACAGATAGTGAGCCGGGCTCAGTGAATAGTAATACATGAATGAAACAATGCTCAACTTGAAACATGACATATATCAATACATATGGGAGTGCAGAGATTACAAAGTTAGCCTGATTCTGTATTCATCTTATAATGGCCTTAGGCCCAATCTTGAACATAACAGCTTGACATATCACATTCTTAATTCATAATGGCTTGAAGCCCTTGAGCATGTTGGCATAATGCCCTTGAACACGGTGGCAAGGTGCCCTTAAACATGGTGGCACAAGGCCCTTAAACATGATGGCATGACGCCGTTAAACATGGTGGCACAAGGCCCTTAAACATGGTGGCATGACGCCCTTAGATAATTTGGCACTAAGCCCGTGAATATGCTTATACGAACTCAAGAGGTGTCTCACACAGATTCTAGAGGTGGCTCACGTCGTAGCACTTAGTTTCGTGTAGCACTTTGTTTCGTATCATAATAACTTATATTGGATGGCCGTAGGCCCAGAGTCTTATAGCATGAAGGTATTTCATTTTTCCCATTTCTTTCTTAGATACTTGGAACATACTTGAACATTAACATACATACTTGAAACATTAACATAGTTGCGTAAACGAAATGCTAATGAAGAGCATTAGCCCTATGTAAAGCAGATAATGATGTTACTACTCACAGTGTTGCGATGATGTGCTTGTTCCTCCCGGAGTGTGCCCTGCACACATTCAACCTTTACAATTTAGTTTCCTTTTCATATCAAATCACTTTCTATTTCGTTTTACTTCGAAGGAATTTATACGTATTAAAAGGCATCAAAGACATATTCCGACAACATTAGAGGGTTCTACACGCAAAACGGAGCGATCCATGTTTTTCAGCATGGGTCGCACGTGCGGTTGTGAGCCCTGCACATGCGGCAAGCTCTCCCGCACGTGCGGCAAAATGTCCCGCACGTGCCTTTTAGACAGTGGCCGAGCCCCTGTTTTTCACCATTTCCCGCACGTGCGGCCATGACTCCCGTACGTGCGGCAGCACCTCCCGCACGTGCGGCCATAACCCCCGCACGTGTGGTGATTCTGCTCAAAATTGTCTGAAATTCTTACAAAATCCCAATCTTTTGGTACATCCTCACAAGGCTCATTTTAACATTTTTAGTTGACAATACATAGACTAAAATTCATGTTACAAAGGCTTCAAATACATACGTTAAACTAGATAAACACTAATTCTTGAATCCTTAACTATAATCAAATTTCCTTTTTTCATCAATATCACATATACCATCACATATATATATAAGGTAAGTTCTTCATGATCTTTCATGAGAAAGTAAGAAATCAAAGCTAATTTCTCCACATACATACATAAGCAACTTAGTTCAAACTCATCCAATGGATAAAACATGATCCAATTACACCTTGGGTTCAATTATCATGGTTGTATCACCCTCAAATTCAAGAGAGGAATTATAAAAGTTAGACAAACTTACCTTGAGTTGAGATCTCCCAAAGTCTCTCTAGGTTATTCAATCTCTAGCCTTTATTGAAACTCCCGTCTCATTTCTCTCTATTCTTACTCTCTCTATCCTTTTCCATGAAATGTGTTGAACTAGGTCCAAGGCTCCAAGAACACACATATATATAAGAGCTAATAAGACAAAAGTCAATCGTTTAAACATCCGAAATTGAAATTTCCCAAAAATGCTTAATATTACCTAAAAATTATGCTGATTACATATCTAAAATCAATTTCAGACAAGTAAGCCTTGAAGGCCTCCAATTTTGATTCAAACCTTCTAATGTAACAGATACTTTTCTTGTTGAACAGATAGACATCCTTAAACATATGCTTTAAACATGGAGTTAACTTTCTTATCCCTAATTTCTCATGGAATTACACAGTAAGCATCCAAAATCACAAAATAGGATCCGAAAATATAACAAGGAACATGTACGAGGGTCGGGTTATTACACTCTCGGTTTTGAAATTTGAGTACCGAATCCACTAAACTAAACCCCGATTGTGGTTTTCTCTCTAACTCATCACATACCTTCTTTAGAATGTCATCCTCCATTTGATGTGACTTGATCTCTTCAAGTAAAGTCGGTTGAGCCATTACTGCTGCTAGTACTGTTTCCTGTCCAGGTATCTTAAATTCCACCCTCATTTTATCCAATTCATCTACCAATTCCCTTTGCTCCGTAAACAGGTTGGCCAAATCTCCCATATCTTTCCGACTAAGAGCATCCGCAACCGTGTTGGCCTTACCAGGATGATAATGGATCTGTAAATCATAGTCTTTAATTAACTCTAACCACTGTAGACGCGCCCGCGTGGGGGGCCCTCGCTACAGTTCGAACTCGATTTTGTGTCACGGTTCTTAATCTGAACCAAAGAGTCCAAATCTGGCAAATTATTTTGAGAAAACAGATTTTTGAAAGAAGTACCAAACATGGACTGCTTTCCCAGATACAGAGTCGCCACCTAAATATTTTATTTTGGGGGAATTTAGAAAACCCTGACTCGATGCCAAAGGCCACGTGTCCGTCATCACCAAAGTTGCCTCGGCTCGGGAACTTGAGTACGATTGGGGAAGGTCAGCTATGAGCACCCCCTCTCGCCCGATCCGAAGATCGGCCTCTACTAACCATGGTATCCAATATTGAAAATGTTATGTGTTCTTATTCTAGTTATTAGCCTAGGATTACTATGTTATGCGCGCAGCAAACAAGTATAGACCAGATCACCTAAATTGGAACAAAACGTTGCATATCCGTTTGTTTTGAAAAGCGCTTTGGAATTTGCTACTCTCAAGTAGGCTAAAACACAGATTTCAACGAGTTTTTCCAACTCAAACAATCCAACCTTCACCCACAGGCATTCAAACAATTTATCACACAAGCATTTAGCCGCATGGCAAGCATACTGTCATGGCAACACTCACACGCATGCGGGATGCTAAAACATAAATACTTACATCGTACTCCGCGCCAAAACTATAAACTAGTTAGCAAACATGCGTGTCCTAGTTCATGTTGAATTGGTTAATGCAGCACATACAGGATGCAATTAGATAGGCTTGGCTAACCTAAACATGGCATGTGAGATGCAACCAATTGATGCATGTATTCAATTTGGAATTGAAATACAAATGCAGTTAGCATGATGTACCGAGCCCGGTGCATAGAAAGCAAATGTATGAATGCACGCATGCATTGCATAAGGTATGCTAATTTAAACGTGCCCTAATCTACCATCATAAGCAGGTAAATAAAAGGGAAGAAAGACGTGAGGTTGGAAGACATACACACACTCACGCGCACTTATTACAGATTTGCCCTCGCACGGAGGGACCAAATAAATATTACAAATTAATTAACTACGCAAGCTAATTAAATATTACAAATTGCCTAATTAATTAACAAACTAATTAAACTAGGAAAAGCAGTAAACCGCCTTGGGAGGAGGGCCAGATGCAGCGCATGCTCGGGTCTTGCTCGGAAGTGCACCGCCATGCATAGGCTGCCTCTGTTTTCCTTCCTTCACTCCTCTGGAGGCTGCCAAAATCTCAGAATTGGTTCCTTGGACACTGAGGAGTGCCACCGGCTGAATGGAACTGTCACCGGCAGTGTGTTATGGCCATCGGCACAAAATGGAGCTGTCGGCAGAGAAGGGATTGCCGGTCGGCACTTGACACTGCCGGTCGGCAAAGTGTTCTTGCAGAATCTGCAATTGACAGCAACAGAGGGCAAGGCAAAGCATGGCAGCACAATTCAAAGCATATATGCACTATTCATGTCCCTTATCATGTTTGTGACTCAAAGGGGCATGTGTCTCGATTCTCGGACCACCAATCACGCATTTCTACGCATGATGGCCCAAAGAATCAAGTATGCAACTTTCATGTCAAATGAAATGCAAGCCAAACACACAAATCAAGGCCCAATTCCTATCACCAAGTCAAGGAACAAGACATGCATGCAAGATGCAATGCAACCTAGGCATGCAAGCTAAGGATGCAACATGGCATGGCAAGGCATTTATGCAAGCATACAAGCAAACATGAGGCAATGCTAATGGATGAAAAGATGGACTTATGCACGATTTAGGCAACTCTAAATAAGCCCAAAACAGAGGCCAAGGTGACCAAAACAAGGGACCAAAACACATACACACATGCACATGTTAAAGGGCCAACACTTAGGCACAAATGAGGCAACTCTCAAACACAATTGAAAGAGGCAATCATGGATATGTAGCATGCAAGGTAAGCATTGTAAATCATGTTAGGATGACGTCAAACCAAGCAACAAGATAAGCTAAACATTAGCATGCAAATGGTCCAAGTACTCAAAGTAAACCAATGGAGTATTGAACTACACTTAGCAAGACCAAACATGGCATGAACTAAATGACTAAAAACAGAATTTTAGCACATAAAATAAAGCCCAAAAGATCACTTAGATGGCATCTAAATGTCTCAAATTCAAAGGCATGCACAAGTGCCAAGACATGGAGCATAATACACAAGCTTCCAAAGCATTAAAGATGTGTCCAAGGTAAACATATAGGCATGCAAATAGGACTGAAATGACATGGTAGATGGTTCCAAATCACCAAATCAATACAAAAATGTCATGCTAGACATTCACATGCTTAAGGCCAACAAGCCGGAATGCAAAGGGGCTATACTAAGTATGCCAAATCCGACCCAAACAACCATGGACAGACCTAAAACATGGCAAAATATGCACAAAAGTTTCACAAGACTAAGCCTAAAACATGCTCTAACAAGGGCTAACAACCTAAGGCACATTAAGGCAATAACATGGCATTACATGGTAGGTATGCTAAACATGCATGGTGTACCAAAACCAACAAAAAACAGAGGCATAATATGACATATTAAGCACAAAAAACAACTAAGGCATGGTCAATATGAAGCCTAGCTAGGTGCTCTCTCAAGAGGCCAAAAATGGTCCATTTTAAGGACAACAAGGAGAGGGGGTGGCCCTCTCCTTTTGGAGACTTCAAGGCACCATCTCCACCACTGAAATCCCTCAAGATTTCAGTGGTGAAGAGGCCCAAACACCAAAGTCTCGAAACTAGCTCAAAATGAGGCCTTACAAGGCTTAAGAGGGGTCAAACACCCTCAAACCACAAAACACCCTTAATAAACAATCAAGAGGGTCTAAAAACAGAACTTTTTTGTATTATACACCAAGCTTAAAAACGAATTTAAGACAAGTAAAAATACAATGCAAGATTGGGGTAAAAAGGGGTAAGATTCTCACCCTTGAAGACCTCTTCAACAATGATGCTCCAATGGCCTTTCTTGGCTTGAATCCAACACCAAACACCAAAATCAGCCCCTTAGAACCTCAGGAGCCAAAGGAAGGTGAAACAATATGTGTTTGTGTGCAATAGTAAGACACAAACACACTTTAACACACACAAGAGGGAAAAAGAGAGAGATAATGTGTATCAAACCCTAACCCTAGAACTCAAACCCTAAAAATGGCTGTCTAAGCTCTCTAAAATATCTCAAGTGTCTAACCCTTGCAACAAGAGAGAGCCCCTCTCTTTATAGAACTTCTTGTCTTGTAAAGCTTACAAGACAAGCTTCATAAGAGGGAGATCCCTCCATACACGTGTATGGAGGGGAGCAAAAAGCAAGACAGCTGTCTTAAAATATCTGCAAAAGCAGATGCACAGTAGTCGGCTGGCCAAAAAGGCCATCTTGGCAAAAAATATTGCCGACCGGCAACAAATAGTGCTAGCCGGCAACAAATAGTGCCGATGGCAGCAAAAACCAGCCAGTGGCCTCTAGCCACTGCCGGTGGTGTATGGGGATGCCTCACAAGGCATTCCCTGCCCCTCCAAGGCAAAACATAAGTGTTTGGTGTGAAACCAGACACTAAACGGTCGAGTTCGGAGATCCTGAGTCAAGGCGCGCGAGCCGAAGCCTCCGGGAACTCCAAACGAACACAAATATGGATAATCACCGAGTGTTCAAACGGTGACGTCCAAGTCTTGAGGACGGTCAGAAATGGGGTGTCTACAGTTGCCCCTCTTTGACAGAACTCGAAAGTCATAACAATGACGGGAGTGAATGTCAAAGCCCAGAGACGACCCATTTTTGACAAGGCCGAAGACTCAGACAGACATGCAAAACAGACAAGATATACGCCCAAAGGCAGGGGCAAAATGCAAGACAATGCACAGAGCCGGACATAACTTATGATCATGCAAAGAAAGCTGTAACGAAGCACACATGCGACAGTTTTAAGCCAGCATACACCAAACTACACTACAAATGTAGAAAGGATGTAAGAGAATTATGCAATTCTCACGAACATGTGCGATAGATACACAAAAAGTGAACAAAGTGTGATAGATACACTAAGTGGACAAGCATGTGTGATAGATACACATAGTGAAGAGAGTGTGATGGATATGCTTACACGAATAAAGTGTGATTGATACACTAAGCGAAGCAAAGTGTGATAGATACACAAAGCGAGCATGTGATAGATACACTATATGAAGCAGAGTATGATTGATATACTAAAGTTGACCACAAAGTGTGATAGATGCACTTAGTGAACAGAGTATGATTGATATACTAAAGGTGAACACGAAGTGTGATGGATGCACTAGGTGAACAAGGTATGATAGATACACAAAGTGAGAGTGTGTGATTGATACACAAAGCGAACGTGTGTGATTGATACACAAAGCGAAACAAGTGTGATGGATACACTGAGCAAATATGTGATAGATACACTAAGCAACCGTGTGTGGTGGATGCACAAAGGGAGCGTGTGATGGATACACAAAGTGAACGTGTGATAGATACACAAAGTGAGCATAATGTGATAGATACATAAAAGGTGAAGTGAGTGTGATGGATACACTATATAAAGCAAAGTGTGAGCGTGTGATAGATACACAAAAGGTGTGCACAAAGTGTGATAGATGCACTAAGTGAACAAGTGTAATGGATACACAAAAGGTGAACACAAAGTGTGATAGATGCACTTAATGAACAGGTGTGATGGATACACTAAAGGTGAACACAAAGTGTGATAGATGGACTTAGTGAACAAGTATGATAGATATACTAAATGTGAACACAAAGTGTGATAGATGCACTTAATGAACAGGTATGATAGATATACTAAATGTGAACACAAAGTGTGATAGATGCACTTAATGAACAGGTATGATAGATATACTAAAGGCGAACACAAAGTGTGATAGATGCACTTAATGAACAGGTGTGATGGATACACTAAAGGATGAACACAAAGTGTGATAGATGCACTAAGTGAACAGGTGTGATGGATACACTAAATGAACACGAAGTGTGATAGATGCACTCAGTGAACAGAGTATGATTGATATACTGAATGTGAACACAAAGTGTGATAGATGCACTATGTGAACAGAGTATGATTGATATACTAAATGTGAACACAAAGTGTGATAGATGCACTGTGTGAACAGAGTATGATAGATATACTGAAAATGAAAACAAAGTGTGATAAATGCACAATGTGAACAGGTATGATAGATATACTAAAGGTGAACACAAAGTGTGATAGATGCACTTAATGAACAGGTATAATAGATATACTAAATGTGAACACAAAGTGTGATAGATGCACTTAATGAAAAAGTATGATAGATATACTAAATGTGAACACAAAGTGTGATAGATGCACTTAATGAACAGGTATGATAGATATACTAAAGGTGAATGAGGTGTGATTGATACGCTAAATAAATGAAGTGTGATCGATACACTAACTGAATGGAGTGTGATTGATACACTAAATAAATGATCTCAAACGGAACTTCTTTGAATGAACTGTACATACAATATCGTGCATGATTGAGAAAGAAACTTGATAGGTACAATGCATTACAATGCATGATGCTTAAGGGAAGCAATAAATGGACAAAGCAGCGCTTTAGAAAGCACCTCAAGAGGTGAATAGCGGTGAACCGCTCTTCTCCGATGGGGATCTCCCCTTGTGCTCTTCGAACACTTACTTTCAACTTGCAGTACAAAGGCTCTAAAATGCTGACAAGGGTTCTTCACGTAGAACACTTTGGATGCTGCCTTTCTTCCTGATCGTATTCACAACATTCCCTACTCCCCAACGGGGTGACAGACTAAGTTGGTTCAGTATCCAGAATTGAGGCGCATAAACGCTATCTCAACCTATGGGGCTTCCATACAGATTTCAAGCCGGGGATACACCCCTGGGTATTTAAACCAGACTTTAGTCCCGGAAATCCCGAACCTTTACGTTCTAGGCATCAGCCATTCGAACTCTAGTTTCCACCGTCGCAGTTGGTCTCCTAGGAACTCATTGCGAACATAGCCGAGATGCCTCTGGCACGAAACGGCACTCGATGAGAACACTTCTGATCGCCATTCTGGCTTGAAGCAGACTTGATCTTGAGCTTGAGGTAGAGGCGCACTCATACTTCGGAGCATTGACAAGACTTGAAGAGGTACACACGGAATGTAGTCATGGAGCTTACTGAAGTTAGAACAAACTCAGATGTCCGACATTTTCCTCTTTTGCTTTTGCTTTGCAGTCTGGAACCTATATAGCTTTAGACAAGTCGTTGTTCTACTGTTCTCACATGACCTGGGTTGAATCCTGTGATTTTATGAAAGAACAAATTCTGTTTTGTACAAATATGGAGAACGGCACGGCACTCGGAGCACAAAACGATTTTATTTTTGAAATTGAGAGATGAGTTTTCGACCAAGTATTGAGCCCACGACTGAACACAGTAAAAGGCACACAACCTAGACACATCGAGTAACACTTGAAACGACTCAAAACAAGAATCGAGATAAAACAAAAAGACACGACACTCAGACGTGCACAGGGAGCCTGTTTCACCGGGTAGTGTTTCCCACCCTTTCTCATTTGTGATCCTCACATCACTTGGCCCTCAAGCTCTATTTTTCTAAAAAAGCCCTTTTCTCACTTTTTCTCTCATCGCACATCTCTCTATTCTTCAATCTCTCATTTTTCAATCCCTCCCCTGGGTGGTTGATGGATAAACTGGAAATTGTGGGCTCTCGCCACTAGTATTCTACCAGATTCTCAATCTTGTTCACAACAGTGAGCTTCTCCCATAGAGGGGTTGCACTATAACTGGGCGTGTAGCAAATTTGCAGCTGACATCGGTTGACGATGCTCTGCCGGGGAGTTTGGACGTGATTAGATTTGTCCAGGTGAGGAAGTGGAATATCTTGATCCATTCCAACTCGTGCTTCGCACTTGGCTCGATACCTCGTTGCTTGGAGGATGAGAGTGCTTTTCGGCCTTTTTGCTGTTGACTTCAGTTGTGCCCTTCTTGGCAAGTAGGGTGCCCTTCTTAGCGAGTAGTTGATGACGGGGGAAAGACAGAACACCTGACTCAACTGTGCCCCTAGTTCATCATTTTGGCCATTTTTTTTGGTTTTCTACGAAAACAATTTTGACCAATATAAGAGTTTAGATTAACACACTTGTTCGATTTTTGATTTGAAATCATGTAAGTCAGGCTATGAGCACTGAAAATTTTCCTTTTTTGGGTCCAAGAAATGGTCCAGTTTTTGGAAAAGATGGAATAATTTTCGAGAAAAGTAGTCAGCTTCAGTAAAAATTCTCAAAAACTATTTTTGCAAATGGCCAATGCTTAACAAGCACGGAACCCACTCTTGAGACGCACAACCTCGGATTTGAAGGAAAATTGCCCCCTTGCTCGAAGAGTGCTGCATGGCAACGGAAAGTTGCCCCTTGTTTGCACGGCACCGTAGCGCTTTGAATGGCAATGGAAAGTTGCCCCTTGTGTGAATGGCACCGTAGTGTATTGTAATCAGTCCTCAAAGCGATGATTGTAACCGAACTCCCGGATACAGAAAAGACAAAGATGACTAGAACTATCACATGGACACAGTTGAATTTGATGTGTTTTACGGCTGCACTTCGGAATGAAGTTTTCTACGTATCCCGAAGATGGGAATCAAGCCTTACGTAGTTCGGGGTTAAGGTACACTCGGGTATTAACCTCTCCTTTTTAGGCTCTAACTTTTTCCAAGGCGCTCGTTGCGGGTTTTCGACCTCGCGAGCTTTGTTCTTTTTTTTTTCATTTTTTTTTTCATTTCTTTTTCTCTTCTTTTTTTTTTTTGCATTTTTTTTCTTTTTTCTTTTCTTTTGAATTTTTTTGCTTATTTTTTGTATTTTTCTCTTGCTCTAACATTTACCTGGGTCGCCCTTTTGGGTTTTCGGCCCAGCGAGCCTCTCAAAGGGTAAAAGTGTAACAAGTCCATGCCAAATGGTTTTAGGGTTTTGAAGCCATCTGTATCCAGGAGAGTGGCTGTTGTATCGATTTACTGAAGGATCCATCTTCGGCTCCTCGAGCATATCTGACATTTTTTGCCCCTAGTTTGAGGGGTGCTTCTGATCTAGCTTTGCAAGCTTCTTTTGATGACATTTGATCTTCTAGACCTGACTTTTCTTGCTGTTGATTCATGGGTTGCTTCGAATTTGGCCACACAGGCCTCACATTGTAGTTGACCTTTGAACTTTCTGAGTTCTAGTCCAAGGTTTGAAAATGAGGGGTCGAGTCTCGAGGCTGAGAGCGATCCTAAGCTGCACAATCTCAAGAGCGATTTCACACAGGTCTTCGCAAGATCGCGCAAAATATTTTTTTTTGAAATCTTTTAAGAAAGCGACAAATCGCTCGCGTTGAAGACAGTGTGGGACCAATCTAGATCAAGCCAGGATCCTTCCCAGTACTCACATTAACAAGCATGATCTCAATCATTAAGGGCTTAGCATGCCTCTCTTTCTCTCAATTGATCAAATTTTGCAAAACCCATGGAATTCTTTCCTCTTCGTTTTTATCACAATGTACAAAAAAAAGTTTTGAAAAACTTAGGTCGATGCAATGAATTCAAGGCACAGAAAAGAGACAGCTTCTAGTCAAATATTGCCATCTCATTTAGAATTTCTGGCACAACTGGCACACGGCAGAAGCAAACACAAGAGTGTGAAAATCACTGCTGTTCCATTCGGATCTGTTAGCATAACTGGCTCCAAGGCGGAAACAGACTCAAAAGAAAGCAAAAAGACAAACACAAAATAAGCAAGTGATGTCCGAGGTAACACCCCTGGAATCACCCGACTTCTGTACAATAGGACTGACTCGATATAACAAGACAGACCCTTAATCAGAAAGACTGACTCAAAATAGAGAGACAGACTCAAAACAAAACCACAAAACTGACTCAACACCAAAGTCAGAAACTACAAAAACCAGTATTCGCAAATGCTCAAAAAAAGTGCGTGCCACACGCCACATCCGGAGTAAACTGAGCGCTATCCGCAGGTGGTTCATCCCCTGATCACATAATCACATTATCTCCCACAAATTCACTGATCCAATGACTGTAGACTTTGCTAGACTGGTGCGGCAATGACCTTATTGTCAAACAAATCTTGTACATCATGGCGTAGACGAAAGCAGCTATCGGTCTCATGACCAGTTTGTTGATGGTAGGCACAGTATTTAGTCTGGTCATGTTTTGCAGGGATAGGATCAGGTAGGGGTCGTTGCTCCAACGGTTTCAGATGTCCTTTCCGAAGTAAGACCTCTAGAGCCTTTGACAAAGGCATATGAAGTGGGGTGAAAACCCTCTTAACTCGAGGTGGGCATTTGGTTCCTTGTGGGCTACTTCCGGACGCACCGGTGAATGGGGTAGCTGTTTTTGATACGGTGGTAGTAACCATGCCCACATCAGAAGATCTTGTAGCTGCATCACCACCGGTGGTCGCATTCGAACTGCGGGTAAACGCCCTCCTGGGCTGCTCCTTCTCCTGATAAATAAGGCCCTGCTTCATAGCATCCTCGATCTGTACCCCCATCTCATGCAGATCTGAAAAGGTAGGGAAGGGGAGCACGATCATTTTCTGCATTAGTTTTGGTTGGAGGTTGCGCACAACCATCATTATCTGGTCTTTGTCGGAAGGCCTTGTAGCCATCATCGAGGCCTTTGCTCTCCACCTCGCCACAAACTCTGAAAAACCCTCCTTTGGCTCTTGGCGGGTGACTTCAAGATCACGAGTTGTGACCTCAATCTGTGCGTTGTAAGAGTATTGATCACTGAAGGCCTCAGCCGTCTCTTCCCAATTCTATTTCACAGAGTTCTCCAATTTCGCATGCCAGATTGCGGCTATCCCAGACAGGGTCCGGCCAAACAGTGATAGCTTCTGTAATCTGGTGAGGCCCATCGGCCTTAGTATGTCCGAAAACAGCCGTAAATGTACCATGGGATCCCCAGATCCATCAAATCGGTCGATGTGCGGCATCTTAAATCTGTCCGGCAGCGTTACAGCCGAGTCTGTATACCCATCTTTAATGTCAGGAATGGATTTCATGCCTTGAGCCTTCTTGAACAACCTTTCAAGCTTGCTCATCTTTAGCGCCATTGTATCCGTCCCTAACTCAAAAGGGGAGTCCGGTAAGTTGATGGGTGTCCTAGATAGCTGGGGGAGAACCGGGGGCGGAGCTGGCCCGACTGGAATGTCCGTATCATCCTGGATGTGGGTTGCCCCCCCGAGTATGGGAACTCTTGGTGGGGGAGGAGCCTGATGCGAAGTAGATACTCCAGTTTGCTGCTCTAATCTGGCGATTGTCTCTGCCTGTTGGGCTATGACCACAGCCTGCTGCTTGGCGAATTCTGCTTGATGGACAGCGTCTTGCTGCATGGCTTTCATACTATCCTGGAGTTGGCGCACCATCTCTTCCAGACTCGACATACTGTTCTAATCTAACTGAGCAACCGGTATATCTGTGTCGGCAATAGGCTCGGAAATCTCAGCCCGACTGCTCAAAGATCACTGATCTGGTAGCTGTTGTACTGGTGGTCTGTGCCTGACTAGCCTTCTCTGGCCCTAATTACCCTTGAACTGAGTCTTTGACCTGACAAAGTCTATCAGTACAAGTCCAATGAACCTCGGGAGATATTGGAGCCTTCTGAAGCTATGGTTCCAGGACTACCTAGCAAAAGAGAGAACAGGCAGCATCTCAGCCCAATTTCATCAGAACGGGCATGGGCATAACTGAATAACTGTATTCTACTACTGACACTGTTCCCAAAAATCGCTACCCCAAATCTGAATCTGATACCCACAGATATAACTGATTCTCAAAACACTGATGCCGCAGGCCTGATACCCAGACTTGCAAACTGATATATGCATTCCTGTAGAGGCCAACTCCAAAAAGCACATAGCAAGCAAATGAGAGCCAAAACACCCCTATGTTGGGATAGGGTTTCCCTGTCCAATTTTGTCAGGAGCTAGGGTTTCACTACGCACGCAGCGGTTTCAAACAACCTATAATCGGGTAAGCAACCTGTCCTAGCTTGGAATGGTCACTATGGATTCCGAATATGCACTAGGTCGAATGGTCAAAAGGGTGCCCCGGTAAAAATCGGGGTTTGTGTTCCCATACTGTCAGAGCCCATAACCGGTCAGCCTTATGGTCATGCCTTGACAAGACAAGCCTCCGGCAAACCGTTCAGGAATGGCAGATGGCAAACACGGTGTCCTAGGCGTACCAATGCACATGCAATGCAAAGAAACACATAAGTGAAATCAAAACAGGATATCACGAGTTCGAGTCAAGCTCTCTAAATCCCCAGCAGAGTCACCAGAAACTGTAGACGCGCCTGCGTGGGGGGCCCTCGCTACAGTTCGGACTCGATTTTGTGTCACGGTTCTTAATCTGAACCAAAGAGTCCAAATCTGGCAAATCGTTTTGAGAAAACAGATTTTTGAAAGAAGTGCCAAACATGGACTGCTTTGCCAGATACAGAGTCGCCACCTAAATATTTTTTTTTGGGGGAATTTAGGAAACCCTGACTCGGTGCCAAAGGCCACGTGTCCGTCATCACCAAAGTTGCCTCGGCTCGGGAACTTGGGTACGATTGGGGAAGGTCAGCTATGAGCACCCCCTCTCGCCCGATCCGAAGATCGGCCTCTACTAACCATGATATCCAATTTTGAAAACGTTATGTGTTCTTATTCCAGTTATTAGCCTAGGATTACTATGTTATGCGCGCAGCAAACAAGTATAGACCAGATCACCTAAATTGGAACAAAACGTTGCATATCCGTTTGTTTTGAAAAGCGCTTTGGAATTTCCTACTCTCAAGTAGGCTAAAACACGGATTTCAACGAGTTTTTCCAACTCAAACAATCCAACCTTCACCCACAGGCATTCAAACAATTTATCACACAAGCATTTAGCCGCATGGCAAGCATACTGTCATGGCAACACTCACACGCATGCGGGATGCTAAAACATAAATACTTACATCGTACACCGCGCCAAAACAATAAACTAGTTAGCAAACATGTGTGTCCTAGTTCATGTTGAATTGGCTAATGCAGCACATACAGGATGCAATTAGATAGGCGCGGCTAACCTAAACATGGCATGTGAGATGCAACCAATTGATGCACGTATTCAATTTGGAATTGAAATACAAATGCAGTTAGCATGATGTACTGAGCCCGGTGCATGGAAAGCAAATGTATGAATGCACGCATGCATTGCATAAGGTATGCTAATTTAAACGTGCCCTAATCTACCATCATAAGCAGGTAAATAAAAGGGAAGAAAGACGTCAGGTTGGAAGACATACACACACTCACGCACACTTATTACAGATTTGCCCTCGCACGGAGGGACCAAATAAATATTACAAATTAATTAACTACGCAAGCTAATTAAATATTACAAATTGCCTAATTAATTAACAAACTAATTAAACTAGGAAAAGCAGTAAACCGCCTCGGGAGGAGGGCCAGATGCAGCGCATGCTCGGGTCTTGCTCGGAAGTGCACCGCCATGCATAGGCTGCCTCTGTTTTCCTTCCTTCACTCCTCTAGAGGCTACCAAAATCTCAGAATTGGTTCCTTGGACACTGAGGAGTGCCACCGGCTGAATGGAACTGTCACCGGCAGTGTGTTATGGCCATCGGCACAAAATGAAGCTGTCGGCAGAGAAGGGATTGCCGGTCGGCACTTGACACTGCCGGTCGGCAAAGTGTTCCTGCAGAATCTGCAATTGACAGCAACAGAGGGCAAGGCAAAGCATGGCAGCACAATTCAAAGCATATATGCACCATTCATGTCCCTTATCATGTTTGTGACTCAAAGGGGCATGTGTCTCGATTCTCGGACCACCAATCACGCATTTCCACGCATGATGGCCCAAAGAATCAAGTATGCAACTTTCATGTCAAATGAAATGCAAGCCAAACACACAAATCAAAGCCCAATTCCTATCACCAAGTCAAGGAACAAGACATGCATGCAAGATGCAATGCAACCTAGGCATGCACGCTAAGGATGCAACATGGCATGGCAAGGCATTTATGCAAGCATACAAGCAAACATGAGGCAATGCTAATGGATGAAAAGATGGACTTATGCACGATTTAGGCAACTCTAAATAAGCCCAAAACAGAGGCCAAGGTGACCAAAACAAGGGACCAAAACACATACACACATGCACATGTTAAAGGGCCAACACTTAGGCACAAATGAGGCAACTCTCAAACACAATTGAAAGAGGCAATCATGGATATGTAGCATGCAAGGTAAGCATTGTAAATCATGTTAGGATGATGTCAAACCAAGCAACAAGATAAGCTAAACATTAGCATGCAAATGGTCCAAGTACTCAAAGTAAACCAATGGAGTATTGAACTACACTTAGCAAGACCAAACATGGCATGAACTAAATGACTAAAAACAGAATTTTAGCACATAAAATAAAGCCCAAAAGATCACTTAGATGGCATCTAAATGTCTCAAATTCAAAGGCATGCACAAGTGCCAAGACATGGAGCATACTACACAAGCTTCCAAAGCATTAAAGATGCGTCCAAGGTAAACATATAGGCATGCAAATGGGACTGAAATGACATGGTAGATGATTCCAAATCACCAAATCAATACAAAAATGTCATGCTAGACATTCACATGCTTAAGGCCAACAAGTCGGAATGCACAGGGGCTATACTAAGCATGCCAAATCCGACCCAAACAACCATGGACAGACCTAAAACATGGCAAAATATGCACAAAAGCTTCACAAGACTAAGCCTAAAACATGCTCTAACAAGGGCTAACAACCTAAGGCACATTAAGGCAATAACATGGCATTACATGGTAGGTATGCTAAGCATGCATGGTGTACCAAAACCAACAAAAAACAGAGGCATAATATGACATATTAAGCACAAAAAACAACTAAGGCATGGTCAATATGAAGCCTAGCTAGGTGCTCTCTCAAGAGGCCAAAAATGGTCCATTTTAAGGACAACAAGGAGAGGGGGTGGCCCTCTCCTTTTGGAGACTTCAAGGCACCATCTCTACCACTGAAATCCCTCAAGATTTCAGTGGTGAAGAGGTCCAAACACCAAAGTCTCGAAACTAGCTCAAAATGGCTCAAAATGAGGCCTTACAAGGCTTAAGAGGGGTCAAACACCCTCAAACCACAAAACACCCTTAATAAACAATCAAGAGGGTCTAAAAACAGAACTTTTTTGTATTATACACCAAGCTCAAAAACGAATTTAAGATAGGTAAAAATACAATGCAAGATTGGGGTAAAAAGGGCTAAGATTCTCACCCTTGAAGACCTCTTCAACAATGATGCTCCAATGGCCTTCCTTGGCTTGAATCCAACACCAAACACCAAAATCAGCCCCTTAGAACCTCAGGAGCCAAAGGAAGGTGAAACACTATGTGTTTGTGTGCAATAGTAAGACACAAACACACTTTAACACACACAAGAGGGAAAAAGAGAGAGATAATGTGTATCAAACCCTAACCCTAGAACTCAAACCCTAAAAATGGCTGTCTAAGCTCTCTAAAATATCTCAAGTGTCTAACCCTTGCAACAAGAAAGAGCCCCTCTCTTTATAGAACTTCTTGTCTTGTAAAGCTTACAAGACAAGCTTCATAAGAGGGAGATCCCTCCATACACGTGTATGGAGGGGAGCAAAAAGCAAGACAGCTGTCTTAAAATATCTGCAAAAGCATATGCACAGTAGTCGGCCGGCCAAAAAGGCCATCTTGGCAAAAAATATTGCCGACCGGCAACAAATAGTGCCGGCCGGCAACAAATAGTGCCGATGGCAGCAAAAACCAGTCGGTGGCCTCTAGCCACTGCCGGTGGTGTATGGGGATGCCTCACAAGGCATTCCCTACCCCTCCAAGGCAAAACATAAGTGTTTGGTGTGAAACCAGACACTAAACGGTCGAGTTCGGAGATCCTGAGGCAAGGCGCGCGAGCCGAGGCCTCCGGGAACTCCAAACGAACACAAACATGGATAATCACCGAGTGTTCAAACGGTGACGTCCAAGTCTTGAGGACGGTCAAAAATGGGGTGTCTACAACCACCGACGCTGCCGCATGTTCAATTCCTTCTGGGTAAAAAGGTACTTAAGGCTTTTGTGGTCGGTGTAAACTTCACAGGTAGTACCATACAAATAGTGCCGCCATATCTTTAGAGCAAAAACCACCGCCGCGAGCTCAAGATCATGCATGGGATAATTCTTTTCATGGGGTTTAAGCTGTCGTGAAGCATAGGCAATAACCCTTCCACCTTGCATAAGCACACACCCTAATCCTTTATGGGACGCATCACTGTAAATTACAAACCCTTCGGTGCCAGATGGTAAAGCCAAAACTGGAGCTGTGGCTAATTTCATCTTTAATTCCTGGAAAGCAGATTCCCGCTCTTTTGACCATTGAAATGCAACTCCCTTTCGAGTCAATTGTGTAAGTGGCCCAGCAATTTTAGAAAAATCTTGAACGAATCTCCTATAATAGCCAGCTAATCCCATAAAACTACGCACTTCGGTCACATTGGTAGGAGTCGGCCATTTCACAATCGCCTCAATTTTGTGTGGATCAACAGAAACTCCTTCCTTTGTGATAATATGCCCCAGAAATGCCACCTCGAATAGCCAAAATTCACATTTCTTAAGCTTAGCATACAATTTCCTTTCCCGGAGGGTTTGAAGAATTAAGCGAAGATGGGTCTCATGAGCTTCCACATTCTTTGAATAAATGAGGATATCGTCAATAAAGACCACCACAAATTCATCCAAATAGGACTGAAAAACGCGGTTCATCAAATCCATAAAGGCTGCTGGGGCATTAGTAACTCCAAAGGGCATAACCAAAAATTCGTAATGACCGTACCGAGTTCGAAAAGCTGTCTTCTCAACATCATCAGCCTTGACTTTTAATTGATGGTATCCAGACCATAGATCAATCTTAGAAAAGACCTGTGCCCCTTGAAGTTGATCAAATAGGTCATTGATTCTTGGCAACGGATACTTATTCTTGATCGTGACTTTGTTAAGTTCTCTGTAATCGATACAAAGTCGGAGTGTTCCATCCTTCTTCTTTACAACCAAAACTGGCGCACCCCACAGAGATACACTCGGGCGGATAAATCCTTTGTCCAATAAATCTTGCAACTGCATTTTCAATTCTTTCATCTCAACTGGCGACATTCTATACGGAGTCTTAGAAATGGGTTGAGTTCCCGGTGCTACTTCAATTGTAAACTCAATTTCACGATCTATTAACTGTTCTGGTAATTCTTCTGGAAAAACATCCGGAAATTCACAGACAACTGGGATCATGTCGGTATTCCCATTCACCACTTGCCCCTCTAGAACACTGCATAAGTACCCCTGACACCCTTTCTGAATTAATTTACAAGCCCTTGCTGCGGAAATTAAATAAGGTGGCGAAGTCACTCCATGTCCCTGAAAGGTAGACCCTGATTGTCCCGAAGGGTGGAAACTAATTTGTTTAGTCAAACAATCTATAGTTGCACCATATTCACCTAACCAGTCCATTTCCAGAATAATATCAAAATAGGTCATATCAAGAGGCAACAGATTGGCATATACCCGGATATCCCCAAGTTGGAGTTCACAAGCAGCATAGATAGAAGTACAAATCATAGGGCCTCCCAAAGGTGAAGACACACACAACATATAAGACAGTTTTTCTTCAGTTTTATCTAAATTAGGAGCAAATAGTTTCGACACAAAAGAGTGGGTGGAGCCAGAATCAAATAATACATGAGCGAAATGACCGTGAACGATAAATGTACCTGACACCACCGTTGCCGCATTTTGCACATCTCCCGGAACCAATGCGAACACCCTGCCTTGTCTCACAGTGTCTTTATTATTAGTAGGTTTAACAGTTGTCTTGGTGTTGGAAGTTGGTGCAGACCCCGCTGAACTTGTAGTGGTTCTATTATTTCTTTGTTGATTTGTTTGAGGGCAATCCTTGATCAAATGACCCGTCTTGCCACACTGAAAACAGGCTCCAGACTTCCGATAGCACATTCCACGATGCTTCTTCCCACATTCCGGACAAGTCGGTATTGAATCCTGACTAGGGGTAGAAGTATTTGAACTCCCTAAAGTCTGCTTTTTGTTTGCTAGAGTAGGTGATCCCTTCGACCATTGAGTATTTTTCCTCTTTCCTTTCCATTCCGAAATTCGACTCTGAGTAGCGAGATTTCCTTTCGCTATAACGGCTCTTTCCAACGCATCAACGTAAGTAGGTAACTTCAACATGTTGACCTTATCCAGGATAGCGCTCCGTAATCCCCCTTCAAATTTGCGCACCTTCTTATAATCCATATCCACCATATGGGGTGCAAACCAAGCTAATTCTGCAAATTGGGCTTCGTATTCAGCGACGGTTTTGTTCCCTTGCCTGAGAGTTTCGAATTCCGTTACCTTCTTATCCCGCATGCTTTGAGGGAAGTACTTGTCATAAAACAATTCCAAGAATCTGTCCCATGTCAACCCTTGGTGTACAGTTCTCGTAAGCATCCACCATCTGCGTGCCTCATCCTCAAGAGTAAAGGCAGCCAATTGCACCTTTTGAGCTTCTGTGCAGGGAAAGACTTCAAATAACTTCTCTATTCCCAACACCCACGCTTAAGCTCTCATTGGTTCTATTCCTCCTTTGAAGGATGGTTGTAGACACCCCATTTTTGACCGTCCTCAAGACTTGGACGTCACCATTTGAACACTCGGTGATCATCCTTGTTCGTGTTCGTCTTGAGTTCCCGGAGGTCTCGGCTACGTGCCCTACCTCAGGATCTCTCGACTCGACTGTTTTGTGCCTGGTTTTGCACCAAACACTTGTTGTTTTGCTTCTGAGGGTGGGAAGTAGCTTGTAGGCCATCCCCACACCTCACCGGCCGTAGCATGAGGCCACCGGCCTTGTTTCCTTGCCACCGGCCATTGTTGATGGCCGGTCGGCACTCTTGATGGTCGGTCGGCATTATGTTTGGTCGGCCGGCCACTGTTTTTGATCAATCGGCCACTTGTCCTGACCGAGACCTTTTTTTTGAGGCAGCTTGACCCTTTTGAACCCTTTCTTAGCTTCTCCAAGAAGCTTGACCTTTTTTTTAGCTTCTCCATGAAGCTTCACCTTTTTTAGCTTCTCCAAGAAGCTTGACCCTTTTAAAGCTTCTCCAAGAAGCTTGACCCTTTTGAACCTTTTTGTTTAGCTTCTCTAAGAAGCTTGAACCTCTTGACCCTTTTTGCCTAGCTTCTCCAAGAAGCTTGGCCCTTTTGCTCCAAGCTTCTAAGAGAAGCTTTGCCCCCTTGGTTTGTCTATATAAGGAGAGCCTCTCCTTCCATTTTAGAGGTTAGAAAAATCTGATATATATCACATATATATCACTCTCTCTATATATCTCCCTCTCTCTCTACATTTGGGTGGGTTAGAGGGTCCAAAAGGGTCTAGTTCTTGGCCATTTGAACTACACCTCCTAGCACAACACTTCCATCATCACTTGGAGGTTCTTGGGTCTTGTTTTCAGAGGTTGAGGGTTGCATTTTTGGGTCTAGAGGCTGCTGTCCCCTTTTGGCTACAAAGGTAACCCATTTTTCCTCTTTATTTCCCGTTTTTGCACACCATTTTAGCCTGTCTTGCTTGCTGATTTGAGCTTTGTGTATAACATAAAAAAGTTCTATTTTTTTGTGTTTAAGATACTTCATTAAGGACACTTTTGTGTTTGGGGTCGTTTACCCCCTCTTAGGCCTTGTTTGGCCCCATTTTGTGCTATTTTTGGTGAGTTTCGGGACCACCTTGTCTGGGCCTCCTCACCACTGAAATCTTGAGGGATTTCAGTGGTGAGGATGGTGGTTTAAGGTCCTAGGAAGGAGAGGGTCATCCCCTCTCCTTGTTGTCTTCAAAAAGTGCCATTTTAGCCTTATGAGTGAGCACCATTTTTGAGTTCATGTTGGCCATGTCTTGAATGTTATTTGTGCCTATTTTTCCATGATATAGCACTGTTTTTACTTGGTTTAGACACACCATGCTTGCTTTGCATACTTGTCTTGTAATGCCATGAAATTGCCTTAACATGTATCTAGCATTTAGACCACTATGCTTACTTGTTTTGGCTTAGCTTTGTGAAGCTTTTATGCATGTTTTAGTGTGTTTAAGGTCTGTCCTAGGTTGTTTGGATCGGCTTTGGCATGCTTAGTATAGCCCCTTTGCATTCCGGCTTGTTGGCCTTAAGTATGTGAATGTATAGCATGCATTACTTGCCTTGATTTTATTGGTTTGGCACCATTTGTAGCATCATTTCAGTCCCTTTGACATGCTTGTATGCTTGCCTTGGACACCTCTTTAATGCGTTGAAAGTTTGTGTAGCATGCTCCATGTTTTGGCATTTGTGCATGCCTTTGAATTTAGGTCATTTGGATGCTATCTAAGTGGTCTTTAGGCCTTGTTTTAATGTGCTAAAATTCTGTTTTTAGTCATTTAATTCATGCCATGTGTGGTCGCACTAAGTGTAGTCCAATACTTCTTTGGTGGGCCTTAGGAATTGGACCATATTTGCATGCATGTTTGCATGTCATTTAGCCCTTATTTCATAGCACTATGGCCACTGTTTTGGGCCTAATTAGAGCTGCCCAAATCATGTTTAAGTCCATCTCTTTGTTTGTTGCATGCTCTCTTTGTATATTGCCGCACATTGGTGAGTTGTTGCATGTTTGAAATCACATGATTGAATGAAGTCACATGCTGGCTTACATGCTTGAATGCCTACATTAGCCTTGCACTCTTGTTAGTCGCATTGCTCTATGCCTTGCATTTCTTGCATGCTCATTTGCATTGCCGTATTGCATGCCTAGTTAACATGCTTAGGTTGCATTGCATTGGCATGCATGCTTGGCCTCTTGACTATCCATGATAGAGGTTAAGTCCCCATTGGTTTGATTGTTTGCATTGCATTTGATATGGAAATGCATAACTTGGTCTCTTGGGCCATCACGCATTGAAATGCGCGATTGATGGTCCAAGAACCAAGGAGCATGTCCCTTTGAGTCACTAACATGATAAGGGACATGATTGGTGCATATATGCCTTGAATTGTACTACCATGCTCTGCCTTGCTCTCAGTTGCTATCAATTGCAGATTCTGCAGGAGCTTTCTACCGACCGGCAGTGCTAAGTGCCGACCGGTAATCCCCTCTCTGCTGATAGCTTCACCAATGGCCGGTGATCACATACCACTGCCGGTGGGCATTCTACCCAGCCGATGGCATTCTCCAGTATCCAGAGAAGCAATCTTGAGGTTTTGGCAGCCTCCAGGGGAGTACATCAAGGAAAACAGAGGCAGCCTATGCATGGTGGTGCACTTCCGAGCAAGACCCGAGCACGCATTGCATTGAGCTCTCTTCCCGGGGCGGTTTACTATTTTTCCTAGCTTAGTTAGTTTGTTAGCTAATTAGGCAATTTGTAATATTTAATTAGCTTGTAGGTTAATTATCTGTATTATTCTTTTGGTCCCTCCGAGCGAGGGCGAATCTGTAATAAGTGTGGGTGAGTGTGTGAATGCCTTCCAACCCCCATTTCTTTCTTCCCTTTTATTTACCTGCTTATGAGGGTAGATTAGGGCATGTTTAAATTGGCATACCTCATGCTATGCATGCGTGCATCCATACATTTGTCTCGCATGCACCGGGCTCGGTACATCTTGCTAACTGCATTTGTACTTCAATTCCAAATTGAATACGTGCATCAATTGATTGCATTTCACATGGCATGTTTAGGTTAGCCGAGCCTATTCTAATTGCATTCTGTATGCGTTGCATTAGGCACTTAACATGGACTTGGATCATGCATTGTTTACTAACGAGTTTATTGTTTTGGCATGGAGTACGATGTAAGTATTTTCATGCTTTAGCATACCGCATGCGTGTGAATGCTATTATGACAGCATGTTTACCATGTGGCTAGATGCTTATGTGATAAACTGTTTGAATGCCTGTGGGTGAAGGTTGGGTTGCTTGAGTTGGAAATACTCGTTGAAATCCGAGTTTTAGCCTACTTGCGAGTAGCAAATTCCAAAACATTTTTCCGAGACAAACGGATATGCAATGTTTCTTTCCAATTTAGGCAATCTAGTCTATACTTGTTTGTTGTGCGCATAACATAGTAATTCTAGGCTAATAATTGGTTTAAGAACACATAATGTTTTCAAAAACCAATATCACGGTTAGTAGAGGCCGATCTTCGGATCGGGCGAGAGGGGGTGCTCATAGCTGACCTTCTCCAATCGTACCCTAGCTCCCGAGCCGAGACAACTCCGGTGATGACGGACATGTGGCCTTCGGCACCGAGTCAAGGTTTCCTAAATTTCCCCATAGAAAATATTTAGGTGGCGACTCTGTATCTGGCAAAGCAGTCCATGTTTGGCACTTCTTTTCAAAAAATCTGTTTCCCAAAACGATTTGCCAGATTTGGACTCTTTGGTTTAGATTAAGAACCGTAACAAAATCGAGTCCGAACTGTAGTAGCGGGGTCCCTCGCGGGCGTGCTACAGTTTCTGGCGACTCTGCTGGGGCGTTAGAGAGCTTGACTCAAACTCGTGATATCCTGTTTTGATTTCACTTATATGTTTCTTTGCATTGCATGTGCATTGTTGCGCCTAGGACACAGTGTTTGCCATCTGCCATTCCTGAATGGTTTGCTGGAGGTTTGTCTTGTCAAGACATGACCATAAGGCTGACCGGTTATGGGCTCTGACAGTATGGGAACACAAACCCCGGTTTGACCGGGGCACCCTTTTTGACCATTCGACCTAGTGCATATCGAAATCCATAGTGACCATTCCAAGTTAGGACAGGTTGCTTACCCGATATTAGGTTGTTTAAAACCGCTGTGTGCGTAGTGAAACCCTAGCTCCTGCCAAAATAGGACAGGGAAACCTTACCCCAACATAGGGGTGTTTTGGCTCTCATTTGCTTGCTATGTGCTTTTTGGAGTTGGCCTCTACAGGAATGCACATATCAGTTTGCAAGTTTGAGTATCAGACCTGAGGACACCAGTATCAGTGTCTTGAGAATCAGTTATATCTGCAGGTATCAGATTCAGATTTGGGGCAGCGATTTTTGGGAACAATGATCAGTAATAGAATACAGTTATTCAGTTATGCCTACGCCTGTTCTAATGAAATTGGGCTGAGATGCTACCTGTTTTCTCTTTTGCAAGGTAGTCTTGGAACCATAGCTTCAGAAGGCTCCAATATCCCCCGAGGTTCATTGGACTTGTACTGATAGACTTCGTCAGGTCATAGACTCAGTTCAAGGGTAATCAGGGCCAGAGAAGGCTAGTCAGGCACAGACCACCAGTACAACAGCTACCAGATCAGTGATCTTTGAGCAGTCGGGCTGAGATTTCTGAGCCTATTGCCGACACAGATATACCGGTTGCTCAGTTAGATTAGAACAGTATGTTGAGTCTAGAAGAGATGGTGCGCCAACTCCAGGATAGTATGAAAGCCATGCAGCAAGACACTGTCCGTCAAGCAGAATTCGCCAAGCAACAGGCTGTGGTCATAGCCCAACAGGCAGAGACAATTGCCAGATTGGAGCAGCAAATTGGAGTATCTACTTCGCACCAGGCTCCTCCCCCACCAAGAGTTCCCATACTCGGGGAGGCAACCCACGTCCAGGATGATACGGACATTCCAGTTGGGCCAGCTTCGCCCCCAGTTCTACCCCAGCTATCCAAGACACCCATCAACCTACCGGACTCCCCTTTTGAGTTAGAGACGGACCCAACGGTGCTAAAGATGAGCAAGCTTGAAAGGTTGTTCAAGAAGGCTCAAGGCATGAAATCTGTCCCGGACATCGAGGATGGTTATACCGATGCAACTGTGACGCTGCCAGACAGATTCAAGATGCCACATATTGACCGTTTCGATGGGTCCGGGGATCCTATGGTGCACTTGCGGCTGTTTTCAGACATTCTAAGGCCGATGGGCCTCACTAGATTACAGAAGCTATCATTGTTTGGCCGGACCCTGTCTGGGATAGCCGCATTTTGGTATGCAAAATTAGAGAACTCTGTGAAACAGAATTGGGAAGGGATGGTTGAGGCCTTCAGTGATCAATACTCCTATAACACACAGATTGAGGTCACAACTCGTGATCTTGAAGTCACCCGCCAAGAGCCAAATGAGGGTTTTTCAGAGTTTGTGGCGAGGTGGAGAGCAAAGGCCTCGATGATGGCTACAAGCCTTCCGACAAAGACCAGATAAGGATGGTTGTGCGCAACCTCCAACCCAAACTGATGCAGAAAATGATCGTGCTCCCTTTCCCTACCTTTTCAGATCTGCATGAGATGGGGGTACAGATCGAGGATGCTATGAAGCAGGGCCTTATTGATCAGGAGAGGGAGCAGCCTAGGAGGGCGTTTTCCCGCAGTTCGAATGCGACCACCGGCGGTGACGCAGCTGCTAGGACCTCAGACGTGGGCATGGTTGCCACCACCACACCAAGAGCAGCCACCCCCTTTGTTGGTGCATCCACTTCAAACCCCCGAACTTCGGACTATCTACCCCGAGGCAAGAGGTTTTCACCCCACTCTTTATGCCTTTGTCTAAAGCCCTAGGGGTCCTACTCAGGAAAGGACATCTGAAACCGTTGGAACAGCGGCCTCTACCCGATCTTCTCCCTCCAAAGCATGACCTGACTAAGTGCTGTGCTTTTCATCAACAAACCGGTCATGACACCGACAGTTGCGTCCGTCTCCGCCACGAGATACAAAATTTGATTGAGAACAGGGTCATCCCCGCACCAGGTCCTGCAAAGTCTATCGACACTTGACCAGTGAACTTGTGGGGGATAATGTGATGTGATTGAGGGATGAACCACCTACGGGCGGCGCTCAGTTTACTCCGGATGTGGCGTATGGCACGCACTGTTTTGAGCATTTGTGAATGCTGGGTTTTGTACGTTCTGGCTTGGGTATTGAGTCAGTTCTGTTGTTTTGAGTCTGTCTCTTTGTTTTGAGTCAGTCTTTTCATATCGAGTCAGTCCTGTTGAGTCTGTCTCGTTGTATTGAGTCAGTCGGGCCTGTCTTGTTGTATCGAGTCAACCCTGTTTTGTTAAGAGTCGGGTGATTCTGGGGGTGTTACCTCGGACATCACTATCTTGTTTTGTGTTTGTCTTTTTGCTTTCTTTTGAGTCTGTTTCTGCCTTGGAGCCAGTTATGCCAACAGATTTGAATGGAACAGCAGTGATTTTCACACTCTTGTGTTTGCTTCTGCCGTGTGCCAGTTGTGCCAGAAGTTTGAATGGAATGACAGTGCTCTTCGCCTGCCTTTTCTTTGCCTTTGAAGTCATTGTAATGACCTAAGTTTTTCAAAACTTTTTTCGAAACATTGTGATAAAAACGAAGAGGAAGGAATTCCTCAGGTTTTGCAAAACTTGATCAATTGAGAGAAAGAGAGGCATGCTAAGCCCTTAATGATTGAGATCATGCTTGTTAATATGAGTACTGAGAAGGACCCTGGCTTGATCCAGATTGGTCCTACACTGTCTTCAGCGCGAGCGATTTGTCGCTTTCTTAAAAAAATTCAAAAAATATTTTGCGCGGTCCTGCGAAGACTTGTCTGGGATCACTCTTGAGATTGTGCAGCTTATGATCGCTCTCAACCTCGAGATTCGACCCCTTACTTTCAAACCTTGAACCTGAATTCAGAACGTTCAACGGCCAACCACAACGTGAGGCCTGTGTGGCCATTTTGAAGCAACCCTCGAACAAGAGGCACCAAAGTCAGATCAAGAAGATCAGATCAAAGGAAGCTTGTAAAGCTAGATCAGAAGCCCCCCCCCCCCCAAACTAGGGGCAAAAATGTCAGATATGCTCGAAGAGCCAAAGATGGATCCTTCAGTAAATCAATACAACAGCCACTCTCCTGGATACGGATGGCTTCAAAACCCTAAAACCATTTGGCATGGACTTGTTACACTTTTACCTTTTGAGAGGCTTGCTGGGCTGAAAACCCGGAAGGGCGACCCAGGCAAAAGTTAGAGCAAGAGAAAAATACAAAAAAAAAAAAATGCAAAAAAAAAAAATGCAAAAGAAAAGAAAAAAGAAGGAAAAAAATGCAAGAAGAAAAGAAGAGAAAAAGAAATGAAAAAAAAAATTGAAAAGAAAAGAAGAACAAAGCTCGCAAGGTTGAAAACCTGCAACGGGCGCCTTGGCAAAAGTTAGAGCCTAAAAAGGAAAGGATAATACCCGAGTGTACCTTACCCCGAACTACGTAAGGCATGATTCCCATCCTTGGGATACGTAGGCAACTTCATTCTGAAGTCCAGCCGTAAAATACTTCAAATTCAACAATGTCCATGTGATGGTTCTAGTCATCTTTGTCTTTTCTGTATCCGGGAATTCGGTTGCAATCATCGCTCTGAGGACTGATTACAATACACTACGGTGCCATTCAGACAAGGGGCAACTTTCCGTTGCCATTCAATGCACCGCGGTGTCATTCAAACAAGGGGCAACTTTCCGTTGCCATTCAATGCGCTGCGGTGCCGTTCAAACAAGGGGCAACTTTCCGTTGCCATGCAGCTCTCTTCGAGCAAGGGGGCAATTTTCATCCAGATCTAAGGTTGTACATCTCAAAAGTAAGTTCCGCACTTTTTAAGCATCGGCCGTTTGCAAAAATAGTTTTGAGAATTTTTACTGAGGTTGACTAATTTTCTCGAAAATTGTTCCATCTTTTCCAAAAACTGGACCATTTCTTGGACCCAAAAAAGGAAAATTTTCAGTGCTCATAGCCTGACTTGCATGATTTCAAATAAAAAATCAAACAAGTGTGTTAATCTAACTCTCATGTTGGTCAAGATTGTTTTAGTAGAAAACAAAACAAAAAAATGATCAAAATAATGAACTAGGAGCACAGTTGAGTCAGGCTTCCTGTCTTTTCCCTGTTGTCAATGCATTTGCCAGAAAGGGCACTCTACTTGCCGGAAAGGGCACAACTGAAGTCAACAACAAAGGGCTAAAAGCTCTCTCATCCTCCAAGCAACGAGGTATCAAGACAAGTGTGAAGCACGAACTAGAATGGGGCGAGATATTCCACTCCCTCATCTGGACAGATCTGATCATGTCCGAACTTCCCAACAGAGCATCATCAACTGATGTCAGCTACAGATTTGCTACATACCCAGTTGTAGCGCAACCCCTCTGTGGGAGGAATTCACTGTTGTGAACAAGAATCAAAAGCTGGTAGAATACCAGGGGCAAGGGCCCAAGACCTCCTGTTTATCCATCAACCACCCAGGGGAGGGATTGAAAAAAAAAAAACGAGAGATTGAAGAATAGAGAGATGTGCGATGAGAGAAAAAGTGAGAAAAGGGCTTTTTCAAAAAAATAGAGCTTGAGGGCCGAGTGATGTGAGGATCACAAATGAGAAATGGTGGGAAACAATACCCGGTGAAACAGGCTCCCTGTGCACGTCTGTGTGTCGTGTCTTTTGTTTTGTTTGTCTCGATTCTTGCTTTGAGTCGTTCTGAGCGTGTCTCGATGTGTTTAGGTCGTGTACCTTTTGTTGAGTCATAGTATGCTGTGTTCAGTTGTAGGTTTAATACCCGTTTGAGAACTCATTTCTCAATTTCAATCAAATCATTTTGTGCTCGGAGTGCTGTGCCATTCTCCACATTTGTGCAAAACAAGAATTTGTTCTTTCTTAAAACCACAGGGTTCAACCCAAGTCATGTCAGAACAGTAAAACCAGGACCTATTTGAAGCTATATGGGTTCCAGACTACAAAACAAAAGCAAAAGAGGAAAATATCGGGTATCTGAGTGGGCTTCAACTTTGGAAAACTCCGTGATTGTGCTCCGGATGTACTTCAGGCCTTGTCAGTGCTCCGAAGAATGAGTGTGCCTCTACTCCAAGCTTAAGCCTACTTCAAGTCAGAATGGCAATTAAAGCAGCAGCAGATGTTATCTCTCGCCAATGTAAACAGGGTGTCCCTTTTTCAAGCAGAGTTGTGTTGCCAAGTCCTCCGAAAGGTAAATCGGAGGCACCAGAGTACGTGTTTGATGCCCTTCCATTGCATAGAATGTGAACTTTCATATACACTTTGGTTGCATGCGTGCCACGCATCGTTATGTTTCTGCATAGAATATGCTTTCAATGTTGCATAGAAAATGCCCCCATACTTGCATAGAAAGTGCATTTTATCACACTGTCTTGTGCACCTGCATTGCATTGTTTTGCACGCTCTTTTATTCGGAAACACTGGGATATGTCCTTATGTTTTCCCTTCTCATTCTGAAACACTGGGATACGTCCCTATGTTTCTCATTCCTTCCGAAACACCGGGATACGTCCCTATGCTTTTCTTTCTTTCCGAAACTCCGGGATATGTCCCTATGTTTCTCTTCTTTCTGAAACTCCGGGATACGTCCCTATGTTTCTCTTTCCTTCCGAAACTTTGGGATACGTCCCTATGTTTCTTCTTCTTTTTCCGAAACACCGGGATACGTCCCTACGTTTCTTTTCCTTTTTGAAACACCGGGATACGTCCCTATGTCCTTATACCTTTCTGAACCACTGGGATACGTCCCTACGTTTCTGTTTCTCCCTTCTTTCGAAACACCGAGATACATCCCTACGTTTCCCTTTCTCCTTCTTTTCCGAAACACTGGGATACGTCCCTATGTTTCTCCTACCTTTTTCCGAAACAACGGGATATGTCCCTATGTTCCTCCTCCTGTCCGAAACACCGGGATATGTCCCTATGTTTCTTCTCCTTTATTGAAACACCGGGATACGTCCCTATGTTTCTCCTCCTTGTTCGTAACATTGGGATACGTCCCTAATCTTTGGGATACGTCCCTAATCACTGGGATACGTCCCTAACCTTTGGGATACGTCCCTAACCCTTTGGATACGTCCCTAACCTTTGGGATACGTCCCTAACCTCCGGGATACATCCCTATGTTTCTCTCTCCTTCCGAAACTCTGGGATACGTCCCTATGTTTCTTTCTCTTTTTCTGAAACACCGGGATACGTCCCTATGTTTCTCTCTCCTTCTGAAACTCCGGAATACGTCCCTATGTTTCTTTCTCTTTTTCTGAAACACCGGGATACGTCCCTATGTTTCTCTCTCCTTCCGAAACACCGGGATACGTCCCTATGTTTCTCTTTTTCCGAAACACTGGGATACGTCCCTATGTTTCTCTCTCCTTCCGAAACTCCGGGATACGTCCCTATGTTTCTTTCTCTTTTTCCGAAACTCCGGGATACGTCCCTATGTTTCTTTCTGTTTTTCTGAAACTCCGGGATACGTCCCTATGTTTCTCTCTCCTTCCGAAACTCCGGGATACGTCCCTATGTTTCTTTCTCTTTTTCCGAAACACCGGGATACGTCCCTATGTTTCTCTCTCCTCCCGAAACTCCGGGATACGTCCTTATGTTTCTTTCTCTTTTTCCGAAACACCGGGATACGTCCCTATGTTTCTCTTTTTTTGAAACACCGGGATACCTCCCTACGTTTCTCTCTTCTTTTCGAAATACTGGGATACGTCCCTATGTTTCTTCTCCTTTCTTTCCGAAACACTGGGATACGTCCCTATGTTTCTTCTCTTTCCGAAACACCGGGATACGTCCCTATGTTTCTTCTCTTTTTCCGAAACACCGGGATACGTCCCTATGTTTCTTGCATGATCATATGTTATGCTCGGCTTTGTGCATTGTCTTGCATTTTTCCCCTGCCTTCGGGCGCATATCTTTATCTGTAGCTTGTATGCTTTGTCTAAGTCTTCGACCTTGTCAAAAATGGGTCGTCTCTGGGCTTTGACACTCACTCCCGTCATCGTTATGACTTTCAAGTTCTGTCAAAAAGGGGCAACTGTAGACACCCCATTTTTGACCGTCCTCAAGACTTGGACGTCACCATTTGAACACTCGGTGATCATCCTTGTTCGTGTTCGTCTTGAGTTCCCGGAGGTCTCGGCTACGCACCCTGCCTCAGGATCTCTCGACTCGACTGTTTTGTGTCTGGTTTTGCACCAAACACTTGTTGTTTTGCTTCTGAGGGTGGGAAGTAGCTTGTAGGCCATCCCCACACCTCACCGGCCGTAGCATGAGGCCACCGGCCTTGTTTCCTTGCCACCGGCCATTGGTGATGGCAGGTCGGCACTCTTGATGGTTGGTCGGCATTATGTTTGGTCGGCCGGCCACTGTTTTTGATCAATCGGCGACTTGTCCTAACCGAGACCTTTTTTTTGAGGGAGCTTGACCCTTTTGAACCTTTTCTTAGCTTCTCCAAGAAGCTTGACCTTTTTTTTAGCTTCTCCAAGAAGCTTGACCTTTTTTAGCTTCTCCAGGAAGCTTGACCCTTTTTTTAGCTTCTCCAAGAAGCTTGAACCTTTTGAACTTTTTTTTAGCTTCTCCAAGAAGCTTGACCTTTTTTTAGCTTCTCCAAGAAGCTTGAACCTTTTGACCCTTTTAAAGCTTCTCCAAGAAGCTTGACCCTTTTGAACCTTTTTGTTTAGCTTCTCTAAGAAGCTTGAACCTCTTGACCCTTTTTGCCTAGCTTCTCCAAGAAGCTTGGCCCTTTTGTTCCAAGCTTCTAAGAGAAGCTTTGCCCCCTTGGTTTGTCTATATAAGGAGAGCCTCTCCTTCCATTTTAGAGGTTAGAAAAATCTGATATATATCACATATATATCACTCTCTCTATATCTCCCTCTCTCGCTACATTTGGGTAGGTTAGAGGGTCCAAAATGGTCTAGTTCTTGGCCATTTGAACTACACCTCCTAGCACAACACTTCCATCATCACTTGGAGGTTCTTGGGTCTTGTTTTCAGAGGTTGAGGGTTGCATTTTTGGGTCTAGAGGCTGCTGTCCCCTTTTGGCTACAAAGGTAACCCATTTTCCTTCTTTATTCCCCGTTTTTGCACACCATTTTAGCCTGTCTTGCTTGCTGATTTGAGCTTTGTGTATAACATAAAAAAGTTCTTTTTTTTTGTGTTTAAGATACTTCATTAAGGACACTTTTGTGTTTGGGGTCGTTTACCCCCTCTTAGGCCTTGTTTGGCCCCATTTTGTGCTATTTTTGGTGAGTTTCGGGACCACCTTGTCTGGGCCTCCTCACCACTGAGATCTTGAGGGATTTTAGTGGTGAGGATGGTGGTTTAAGGTCCTAGGAAGGAGAGGGTCATCCCCTCTCCTTGTTGTCTTCAAAAAGTGCCATTTTAGCCTTATGAGTGAGCACCATTTTTAAGTTCATGTTGGCCATGTCTTGAATGTTATTTGTGCCTATTTTTCCATGATATAGCATTGTTTTTACTTGGTTTAGACACACCATGCTTGCTTTGCATACTTGTCTTGTAATGCCATGAAATTGCCTTAACATGTATCTAGCATTTAGACCACTATGCTTACTTGTTTTGGCTTAGCTTTGTGAAGCTTTTATGCATGTTTTAGTGTGTTTAAGGTCTGTCCTAGGTTGTTTGGGTCGGCTTTGGCATGCTTAGTATAGCCCCTTTGCATTCCGGCTTGTTGGCCTTAAGTATGTAAATGTATAGCATGCATTACTTGCCTTGATTTTATTGGTTTGGCACCATTTGTAGCATCATTTCAGTCCCTTTGACATGCTTGTATACTTGCCTTGGACACCTCTTTAATGCTTTGAAAGTTTGTGTAGCATGCTCCATGTTTTGGCATTTGTGCATGCCTTTGAATTTAGGTCATTTGGATGCCATCTAAGTGGTCTTTAGGCCTTGTTTTAATGTGCTAAAATTCTGTTTTTAGTCATTTAATTCATGCCATGTGTGGTCGCACTAAGTGTAGTCCAATACTTTTTTGGTGGGCCTTAGGAATTGGACCATATTTGCATGCATGTTTGCATGTCATTTAGCCCTTATTTCATAGCACTATGGCCACTGTTTTGGGCCTAATTAGAGCTGCCCAAATCATGTTTAAGTCCATCTCTTTGTTTGTTGCATGCTCTCTTTGTATATTGCAGCACATTGGTGAGTTGTTGCATGTTTGAAATCACATGATTGAATGAAGTCACATGTTGGCTTACATGCTTGAATGCCTACATTAGCCTTGCACACTTGTTAGTCGCATTGCTCTATGCCTTGCATTTCTTGCATGCTCATTTGCATTGTCGTATTGCATGCCTAGTTAACATGCTTAGGTTGCATTGCATTGGCATGCATGCTTGGCCTCTTGACTATCCATGATAGAGGTTAAGTCCCCATTGGTTTGATTGTTCGCATTGCATTTGATATGGAAATGCATAACTTGGTCTCTTGGGCCATCACGCATTGAAATGCGCGATTGATGGTCCGAGAACCAAGGAGCATGTCCCTTTGAGTCACTAACATGATAAGGGACATGATTGGTGCATATATGCCTTGAATTGTATTACCATGCTCTACCTTGCCCTCTGTTGCTGTCAATTGCAGATTCTGCAGGAGCTTTCTGCCGACCGGCAGTGCTAAGTGCCGACCGACAATCCCCTCTCTGCCGATAGCTTCACCAATGGCCGGTGATCACATACCACTGCCGGTGGGCATTCTACCCAGCCGATGACATTCTCCAGTATCCAGAGAAGCAATCTTGAGGTTTTGGCAGCCTCCAGGGGAGTACATCAAGGAAAACAGAGGTAGCCTATGCATAGTGGTGCACTTCCGAGCAAGACCCGAGCACGCATTGCATCGAGCTCTCTTCCCGGGGCGGTTTACTATTTTTCCTAGCTTAGTTAGTTTGTTAGCTAATTAGGCAATTTGTAATATTTAATTAGCTTGTAGGTTAATTATCTGTATTATTCTTTTGGTCCCTCCGAGCGAGGGCGAATCTGTAATAAGTGTGGGTGAGTGTGTGAATGCCTTCCAACCCCCATTTCTTTCTTCCCTTTTATTTACCTGCTTATGATGGTAGATTAGGGCATGTTTAAATTGGCATACCTCATGCTATGCATGCGTGCATCCATACATTTGTCTCGCATGCACCGGGCTCGGTACATCTTGCTAACTGCATTTGTACTTCAATTCCAAATTGAATACGTGCAACAATTGATTGCATTTCACATGCCATGTTTAGGTTAGCCGAGCCTATTCTAATTGCATTCTGTATGCATTGCATTAGGCACTTAACATGGACTTGGATCATGCATTGTTTACTAACGAGTTTATTGTTTTGGCATGGAGTACGATGTAAGTATTTTCATGCTTTAGCATACCGCATGCGTGTGAATGCTATTATGACAGCATGTTTACCATGTGGCTAGATGCTTATGTGATAAACTGTTTGAATGCCTGTGGGTGAAAGTTGGGTTGCTTGAGTTGGAAATACTCGGTGAAATCCGAGTTTTAGCCTACTTGCGAGTAGCAAATTCCAAAACATTTTTCCAAGACAAATGGATATGCAATGTTTCTTTCCAAATTAGGCAATCTAGTCTATACTTGTTTGTTGTGCGCATAACATAGTAATTCTAGGCTAATAATTGGTTTAAGAACACATAATGTTTTCAAAAACGAATATCACGGTTAGTAGAGGCCGATCTTCGGATCGGGCGAGAGGGGGTGCTCATAGCTGACCTTCCCCAATCGTACCCTAGCTCCCGAGCCGAGACAACTCCGGTGATGACGGACATGTGGCCTTCGGCACCGAGTCAAGGTTTCCTAAATTCCCCCATAGAAAATATTTAGGTGGCGACTCTGTATCTGGCAAAGCAGTCCATGTTTGGCACTTCTTTTCAAAAAATCTGTTTCTCAAAACGATTTGTCGGATTTGGACTCTTTGGTTCAGATTAAGAACCATAACAAAATCGAGTCCGAATTGTAGTAGCAGGGTCCCTCGCGGGCGTGCTACAATGGCGGTTTCGTCTTTTTAAACTCCTTAGTAAGGGTGATAGTCCGGTCTTCAGTATGGAAATCTTGTACTGCCGATGGAGGTACCAATGGTGGGGGTGGTTGTTGTGGCTGTTGCTGTTGTTGCCGTAGGGTCTCCGTCATTTCCATAATCATTCTCTCCATTCTATCCAGCCGTGCAAAAGTAACATCTTCTGTATCTTCTGTCCTTGTCCTCACCATTGCCTACACAATAATCATTTATACATAATATACATATTTCAAAAGTGTTAGCATTATCAGAGTAGACTTAACGTTGCCATCGCTCTTTCATATACTTTCAGAATGTCATGCAAGATGCCTAAAGCTTTTCTAGACACCCTAAAGCTCAATGGATACGTGTGTGAGATAGCAACTCGTGCTCTGATACCACTTGTCACACCCTAAACTCGCCCCCAAAAGTTCGGGCATGACCCATTCAAACACAGACATATAACCTGGTATATATAGCATATGGGGCCTTGACGGAAGCACAAAATATTAGAAGAATACCAAACCAACAAACTCCATTGAGCTATTTCTAACATGCCAGGATCTCATACATCACATGCACCATAAAAGGTTGATAGAGTCCAAAAATATTCCTTAGCAGTATATATATACATAAACACATATACAGACTCAGCCCTATAGTCGGGCATGTAACAAAAAAAAAAACTGTTGAAGTCATTTGCATTTAACCTTGGAAGGATAGCCCAGAAGTAAGCTAATTATCTTAATAAACTTCACAAAATAAGTGGCCTCAAAAGTGCTTGGCGACGCGAAGGTTGACAAAAGAAACCGGGCGTCATGGTTTAGGATTGATCACCTGGTTGGTTGCCTACAGAAACAGACATAACAGATAGTGAGCCGGGCTCAGTGAATAGTAATACATGAATGAAACAATGCTCAACTTGAAACATGACATATATCAATACATATGGGAGTGCAGAGATTACAAAGTCAGCCTGATTCTGTATTCATCTTATAATGGCCTTAGGCCCAATCTTGAACATAACAGCTTGACATATCACATTCTTAATTCATAATGGCTTGAAGCCCTTGAGCATGTTGGCATAATGCCCTTGAACATGGTGGCAAGGTGCCCTTAAACATGGTGGCACAAGGCCCTTAAACATGATGGCATGACGCCGTTAAACATGGTGGCACAAGGCCCTTAAACATGGTGGCATGACGCCCTTAGATAATTTGGCACTAAGCCCGTGAATATGCTTATACGAACTCAAGAGGTGTCTCACACGGATTCTAGAGGTGGCTCACGTCGTAGCACTTAGTTCCGTGTAGCACTTTGTTTCGTATCATAATAACTTATATTGGATGGCCGTAGGCCCAGAGTCTTATAGCATGAAGGTATTTTATTTTTCCCATTTCTTTCTTACATACTTGGAACATACTTGAACATTAACATACATACTTGAAACATTAACATAGTTGCGTAAATGAAATGCTAATGAAGAGCATTAGCCCTATGTAAAGGAGATAATGATGTTACTACTCACAGTGTTGCGATGATGTGCTTGTTCCTCCCGGAGTGTGCCCTACACACATTCAACCTTTACAATTTAGTTTCTTTTTCATATCAAATCACTTTCTGTTTCGTTTTACTTCGAAGGAATTTATACGTATTAAAAGGCATCAAAGACATATTCCGACAACATTAGAGGGTTCTACACGCAAAACGGAGCGATCCATGTTTTTGAGCATGGGCCGCACGTGCGGCTGTGAGCCCCGCACGTGCGACAAGCTCTCCCGCACGTACGGCAAAATGTCCCGCACGTGCCTTTTAGACAGTGGCCGAGCCCCTGTTTTTCACCATTTCTCGCACGTGCGGCCATGACTCCCGCACATGCGGCAGCACCTCCCGCACGTGCGGCCATGACCCCCGCACGTGCGGCGATTCTGCTCAAAATTGTCCGAAATTCTCTCAAAATCCCAATCTTTTGGTACATCCTCACAAGGCTCATTTTAACATTTTTAGTTGACAATACATAGCCTAAAATTCATGTTACAAAGGCTTCAAATACATACATTAAACTAGAAAAACACTAATTCTTGAATCCTTAACTATAATCAAATTTCCTTTTTCATCAATATCGCATATACCATCACATATATATATAAGGTAAGTTCTTCATGATATTTCATGAGAAAGTAAGAAATCAAAGCTAATTTCTCCACATACATACATAACCAACTTAGTTCAAACTCATCTAATGGATAAAACATGATCCAATTACACCTTGGGTTCAATTATCATGGTTGTATCACCCTCAAATTCAAGAGAGGAATTATAAAAGTTAGACAAACTTACCTTGAGTTGAGATCTCCCAAAGTCTCTCTAGGTTATTCAATCTCTAGCCTTTATTGAAACTCCCTTCTCATTTCTCTCTATTCTTACTCTCTCTATCCTTTTCCATGAAATGTGTTGAACTAGGTCCAAGGCTCCAAGAACACATATATATATATATATAAGAGCTAATAAGACAAAAGTCAATCGTTTAAACATCCGAAATTGAAATTTCCCAAAAATGCTTAATATTACCTAAAAATTATGCTGATTACATATCTAAAATCAATTTCAGATAATTAAGCCTTGAAGGCCTCCAATTTCGATTCAAACCTTCTAATGTAACAGATACTTTTCGTGTTGAACAGATAGACATCCTTAAACATATGCTTTAAACATGGAGTTAACTTTCTTTTCCCTAATTTCTCATGGAATTACACAGTAAGCATCCAAAATCACAAAATAGGATCCGAAAATATAACAAGGAACATGTACGAGGGTCGTGTTATTACATGCTATATATTAAATCAGCATATACCAAATAATTGGCAAATGTTAACGAAATCCCTTTATACATTGTTTAATGTTAGTAAGTGTGTATAAAGTGTTTTGAAAATATGTAAAAATATTAAAAAATGTATTGATGTCAGTAAAAATGCATTGAATTTAGTGAAAAGTATCTTGTATTCTTCAAATTTTTTATCATTTACTTGTGTCTTAAAAACACTTGTTAACAAGACTCTTAAACATAATTAATCGCATTCGGCTTTTTAAATTTGTAGTCATGAACTCCGAAGTACTACAATGTACCTATTAACTAAGGTCTCAATTATCAATAAGTTGTTTTAATCAAAAAAATCAAAAATTGTCACATCACTGACTCTGTTTTTTTTTTTTTTTTTTTTTTTTTGTGTGTAAAAAGTCAAGAAGTTGTTAAAATAATTAATTCTCAAACTAGCCCTAATTAAAGTTTGTTGAAATGGGCTGCTAATGTTGCAATGGGCTCATTTACTAAAATTTTATTTGAGTAAATTATACTAATCTTAGATTTTAAAAAAAAATACTACTTGTCTCATAGTTTTAATATAAATTATACCAATTTCCTTTTTAGTAAGAATATATAGACCAAAATTAATGTAGATACTATGAAGATACAAGATAAATATGAAAAAAAAAATACACATTTTAGTATAAAAGAGATTGCAACATCACTTTTTTATCCATTTAACTAACAAATTATTGATGAAAATATATCTAAATATTTTATATAAATTAAGACTTTAAGGGAGTTTACTGTAATTATGTTAATATTGTGAAACTTGCTATATTTTCTTTAAACTTTAGGAGAGGTCAGTGTAATTTACCCATTTTATCTTGTAGTTTTGATGCAAATCTGATTTAGCCTTGCTGCAATTTTAGTTTTGTAATTTTTATTGGCATGACAGTTTAGTAATTAATTGTTGAACAATATTATTTTTAGCTAGTTGTTAATTGTTGAACTGAACGACAAATCTTTTGCTAGTTGTTAATTGTTAAACAATATTGATCTATGGTTTCTTGATTGTAGGTCTAATTTTTCTACAAAAATGTCATGATTGAATCGAGTATGAATGGTTTCTTGATGGTAGGTTTAAGAAAAAAAAATTATGATAATTGAACCGACTCTGAATGGCTGGGTCTGATTTGATTTTATAATTTTTATAACTAATTTAGTTTAAAATTTTATAAAATCATATATAGTCAATTAATACTAATTTTTTTTTTTCCCAAAATCGAATAAACCAACCCCACCCAACGAAAAAAAGATAAGAATGTATTGTTGACTTTCTTTATTAAATCCTTGTCGCTGTCCTTAATACCATCCATTGGTAAAACAGGTAAAAGCATAAAACAAAAAAAAAAAAAAAACAAAATAAATCACCATTAATATCTTTATTTTACTTTACTTTTATAGAGCATCTCCATTTTTTCATCATTTTATTTTTAAAAGTTTGTAAAAAAATGCCTAAAGATATGCTTCAATCATTTTATCAAATTTGAATTAAATTAAGAAAGAAAGATAAAACATTTAACACGTCTCTCAAAATTTAATTTCATAGGTGTCTCAAAATTAGAATTATGATGACATTTATAACAAAATAATTTAACATTTGGGTTTCGTTTGGTTTAACATAAAATATTTTTGATTCATTTTATGTTGTTTGGATGACCAAAAGGCAAATAAAATATTTTTATGGAAAATATTTTTGCATTATTTTTCCAAAAATGACTTACTTTTAAAAATTTGATAAGTCAATTTTTACAAAGTTAGACTCTGACTTACTACATTTGGTAAGTCAATTCTAATTGTTAAATCATTTTATTCTAATTGTGAATTAACCTGTGAAATTAATTCTTAATTAATTGAGAGACAAAAATCATTAATTGTTGTGAAATTAAATCATTAATTGTTAGAATTAAATTGATTTTCAACAAAATCATTAATTAATCATTAACCTGTGTGAGAGAAAATTAATTAATCATTAATCTGTGTGAGAGAAAATTAATTCTAATTGTCCATGATTAGAAGATGTCTCAAAATCAACCTTCTAACAACAATTAATGATTTAATTCACAATTAATGATTTTCTTCACAGCAATTAACAATTAGCAATTAATGATTTAATTAATGATTTAATTAATAACAAAAACAAAAAAATCTCAATGTACACATTTTGAGTTAAAAAAAACTAAACCCTAATTTTTTTATTGTTGTCAATTTGTTTGCTACACACTTTATACTCATCTATTGCTTGCAAAGCAATACTCTCATAACAACCGTCATATTGCTTTAGTGATGAAAATGTTAGTTTTTTCGTACAAAACTTTTTTTTTCCTATCCCTTCACGGCTTTCAGTCAGACAACAACTGTCGAATTATTTCATTATATTTGGACATCAATTCCTGAAAGTTTTTTTAATTTTCTTTTTCAGAACAAATTTGTCAAACTAATCATTTTTATTCGGAAGTTAAGTTTCGAATTAAATGTATAATTTCGGAAAGCCCACCGAAATCCCCAAACCGAAAAACATAAAAATAAAAAATAAAAAAAAGTGTGTGGTACTGAGAGTTGAGTGATGTGTGTACAATGATTATGAGTAAAGGGTATCATTGTAACTTTTAGTGTGTGGATTGAGAAATTTAATTAATAATCAAATTAATAAGTATGTGTACTGAGAAAAGATGTACACTGAATTAATTACGTATATGGAAATAGAATTTTCCAAAACGAAGGCTAAATCAGTTTGCCTTTTAATACCCTATTTTAAGTGAAATGTGAGGATAATTTCGTCTATACCAATTTGCTGGAATGATTACTGCTCTAAAAAACAAAACAAAAAAAAATAAAAATGAGGACCCTTTTTATGAATAAATTTATCAATAGGTCCTACTTTTTAGACTTATTACCCATTAAATCCTATTGATAAATTTATTAAGTGATAAAGATAAATTTATCAGTCTTTTATTTTTATGAATAAATTTATAGTGATAAATTTATCAGTCTCTTTATTTTTATGAATAAATTTATAGTGATAAATTTATCAATCTCTTATTTTTATAGTGTTAAATTTATTAGTTAGGACCTGTAGGTAAATAAGTCTAATTAATAGGACTGATTGGTAAGTACCCCTAATATTACTGCATATTTAAAAAAAAAATTAAATAAAAAATTTCTTTGCGTTTAAAATAAATGAATCTGAGCATCACATTATATTAATTTTAAATCTATTTAAAATTTTAAATTTTGAACACTTATTTTTTCTGCATATATTATCTATAGCTTTTTAATTATGAATTTAAAAAAAAGTACGATTAAAACTGTAAAATAAATCAAATTCAACTCGTATCTGCCTTGTATGTAAACATATCAATTTAAACACATTCTAAAATTGATAGAATTTTTCAAAAAAAAAAAAACTTCGAAGGAAAAGTTTAGGGAACCAAATAAGGTTCAAGGAAATTACAATAAATTTCATATTTACAGTTTTTATTTAAATTTTTTGTTGTGACGTTAAATCTTGAGTGAATCTTGTTATAGATTTCAAATTCTTAACAAATTTTTCATGGTTATTTTTTAGAGATATATATATATATATATATATAATATTAGTGAACTTTAACAATCTATTAATTAATTCGGCTTGGCTAAACTTTTATGTATAATATAAAAATCAAAATACTCGAATTCGGCTCCTGATCAACTCTATTAAAGATTGTTTGGATTTAATTTAAAAATAAATAAATCAAATTCAAACACATTTTCAAATTTATTAAATTATCAAGTCTAAGAGCATCCCAACAATGTTACTTATATTTTTTTCAAATTGAGCATTCCGTATTTTAGATGATCACTTTTTCAATTTCTTTCTCTAACAATACTCCTCATTCTTTCTCTACTTTATTTAAATATTATTTTATTATTCTTTTTCAATTAAACTTATTTTTTAGAAAGTTAACGTGACAATTAGATTAGAGAGAATAAAGAAAAAAAAAAGGAGAACAAAGAAATTAATATTATATGTTTAGAGAATGAATAATGACTCTCCAAATATAAGGAGTCACTATAGTATTTGTTAAATTTGGGAACTTTTTAAGTAGTTTGTTGGGGATGATTTTTAGATTTCTCGCTCTCTAAAGTAGTTAAAAATTGATAATAACATATCTATTGGAGATGTCCTAACCTTAAATAAGTTATCAATAATACTATGAACATATATGATCAAACACAAAATGAATAACGATGTCTCACAAAATAAGGTGGGTTCTATATGTGGATCCCACATCATATAAGCCATACTTTTTATAAAACATCTGTATTTAGAGGTTGTTTGGGACGTCCTAAATAAGTGTATTTTTTTGTCTTTTTGGACTAAAAAATTGAGGAAAAAAATACGGATGTTTAGGTTTACTTTTTGACTTTTTATGGAAAAATGTGTATTAAAAAATTATATAAATTAGTATGTAAAGAAAAATTAGGATTGAGAGTTGTGCAGCCGTAATTTTTGACTTTTGGTGAATAGTGATAACTTTTTAAGTAATTTTTGACTTTTTGACATTTTGATAACTTGTCAAACTTGGCCTTAGTCTTATGTCCACCTGCTCCAACTCATTTACAACCTAAGCATGATAATACATTTTACTCTTTTCTGTTTGGAAAATAATATACGGGCCAACTTTATAGACCCATTTTTTAGATCTAGTAATATGTCAATAAGATAATTGGTTTGTTGATTAGAGAATAAATGAGAGAGCGAATTGACTTAAATATTTTAATAAAATATTATATCATTAAATTTAGAAAGCAAATCTAATTTTTTGACCAAAGTTTTTGAACCAATAACCCCTGGTTAGTAAAATTGAGAATAATATCATGAGTTTTTCTCAATTTTTAAAATTAAGAATATTATCAATTTTGTATAATAATGTTCTAGATAATTGTTTCACTAACTGATAAAAAAAAAGAATATGATATTAAACGATTTTGCCTTTTAACTTATTGATTTGATTCAACTATCCAATATAATTGAGAAAATCATCAGTTTTTTCCAGTTTTAAACCTGATAACATTATCGGTTTTTTCATTTTAAAATTTTTTTTTCTTCAATTTTACACATCGATGTTCCATCATCATGTTTCTTTATAGATACAAAATTTTTAATTTTGCACAAAAAAATAATTCAATTTTTAAAATTTTTTCAATAAAAAAAATCGTTAGAATTAATTGGGCTGGGTAGACTAGGTCAGTGAACTCGTGTTGACATGTACATGTAACTCAAAATTAATTGGCATTATATAGATGGACCTCTAAAGTTTTTGACTTGAACTCCTTACCTAAGTAGTCCTGATGACAGAGGGATGACAGAAATGAGCGAAATAAATTCATTTAGATACTTACCTTAAGAGGCCACTCAAAATTTAATTCTAATATGAAATTTAATTCTAACACACGTCTTAAAATTTAATTCTAACACGAGTCTCAAAATTTCATTCTAACATAAAATTTGATTCTAACACGTGTCTCAAAATTTAATTCTAACATGTGTCTCAAAATTTAATTTTAACACGTGTTAGAATTATGATGACATTTATCACTAAATAATTTAACATTTGGGTTTCGTTTGGCTTAAGATAAAATATTTTTGATTCATTTTATGTTGTTTGGTTGACCAAAAAGCAAATAAAATTTTTTTTATGGAAAATATTATTGCTTTATTTTTTCAAAAATGACTTACTTTTAAAAATTTGGTAAGTCAATTTTTACAAAGTTAGACTCTGACTTACTACATTTTCAATACAATTAACTTTTTCAAATAAATATATTACCTTACTAAAAAGTCATAAATGACACGTTATTAAATCAAAATTTCTCTTTTAGGCAACAAAATATTTTTGTTTTAAGTGTCAACTAAATACCGAAAAACAAAAACAAAAATATTTTTTCTATGTCAATAAAATACAACCCAACTTTATAGATCCGTTTTTTAGACCTAGTAATATGTCAATAAGATGATTAATTTGATAATTAGAGAATAAATAAGAGAATTAATTGACTTAAATATTTTAATAAAGTATCATATCATTAAATTTAGAAAGCAAGTCTAATTTTTGGTTTAAATAGCAATGCTCTTTTTGTTTTGTTCGATACAAGCATGGTAGTACGTAACAGTAATGCATAAAAGCCCTGAAAACAACTCAAGCTCCAACAATGGCCTCAATCACCATTGAGGATCTCCATCTTTTCCACACAGCAGACAGAGAAATCTTCTCTAGGCTCATCATCCACCTCATGCGAGATCCAGGACAGTCTCTCCTAGTAATGGCCCTATGGCTCTGGCTAGAAGTGAAGAGATTCCCAAACATCATAGCAAAATTGCGCAACAGATCAGACTTCATCCTCAACGCCATGGCCGACGAAGCCACAACCTGTCTCCAAGCTCTCGAGTCCAAAACCGCCTTCACTTCCCCTTCCGAATCCACCATGTCAGTCACAGCCAAAATCATAGGAAAACCCATCTCTGTGCCCATGATCACCCACATCAAGTTCACCGCCATAGCTGAAATCAAAACCTTCCTCAACAATGTCTGTTCCCTAATTTTCACAGACATTTTACAACAGGTTTTGGGTTCTCTTAATCAGCCACTTCCTGTAACGGGTTTTCCTCATCCGGTTTTCGGGAATATAACTATCATTTCACTGCCCCTCAGCCATCACTTGCCAACCGGAGGGCTATGGGGCTGGTCGCATGAGATTAAAGCTTCGGTGGATGATCGAACCATGTTCTTGACTTTCTCAAGAGGGTACCCGGTTAGTGAAAGCGAAGTTAAGGAGCTTTTTATGGGGTGTTTTGGCGATTGTGTCGACAATGTTTATATGGACGAGTCTAACTCGGTCGATCAACCTTTGTTTGCTCGAATGGTAGTTCGTGGTGTTTCAATTGTGGATGACATTTTGAAGGGTAGTAGTATTGCAAAGTTTCGGATCAATGGGAAGCATGTTTGGGCCAAAAAGTATGAACGCCGAGACGGTTGATGAAGAGTAATTGCTAGGCCAAAACTTTTTACAACCATATATTTTGTCTCAAAAAATCTATTTATAGTGGCCAATGTAAAATTTTGTCTCTAATAATCAAGTTTTGGCTTTTTCATATGGACCATTTCGGACTAACTCTGTGAGGGAGGAAATTTGTTGGCTTTTGTCCCAATAAATATTCCATTTTTAGGGACAAAATAAATTTGTCTCTAAAAAACTGATTTCTTGTGGTGATTTTTGAAATCTAAAATCATATTTTCCAAAACACTATTTCATGAAATAATTAGAATTTGGAAAATGAAAAAAAAAAAATATGCATTTAGTATAAATAATTGGGTACCTGTGGCGGCTGTGAAGCCCATGTGAACAGGGCTAGGAACTGTATGCCGCAACTTCATTGTATGATTGAGAAAGCTCACTAGTGGATCCCCATTATACCCGACAAAAATCTGAAGATTCTTGGTCCACCCATTATATTCGACCCGAACCGTTATTTCTCTACCCGTCTTGAGATTTATTCCGGTGCTGTTGAGGCTCTTCACCGCAACCGGGCTTTGTACGTGTAAGAGGGGCTAATTTGAGCCCACTAAATTATTTAGGCCCAATAGCCCAAGATTAGTGGGCCCGAATTTATCGCAAGTCCAAGAATTGGTGGGCCTAGATTTATCGCCATCAAACGGATTGAATCGCTGTAAGCCTTGAAAGGGTTCGGGTCCACGAACCTAGAGACTTACTCGGGTCCGGACTCGAAAGGGTATTAAGCAAGCCTAGAGATCCGAGGCACTCGGACTCGAAAGGATTCGGACCCACGAATCTAGAGATCCGAAGTACTTGGCTTCGAACGGATTCAGACGCAGTCTAGAAGTCGCTCCGTTAATGAGTCCCAGAACACTTGCGGGCTCGGAGCTTTCCGGGATCTACGCACCCGAACCATGGGCGTAATGGAGTTCGAACAAAGGACACAATCCCGATGACGGTGAGTGGAGATAAATTCACTCTTCGGTTAAACTAGCCTATATCCGGGTCGAGGTGGCACGACCCCGGGGGGTCCATGAGACTCGGCAATATTTTGCGGCAGGACGTCCTCTGGGACTACCCCTGACCCTTTGGGATGATTGGGGATCATTGGTTAGGTGTGGCTAAGAAGAAGGGTTCGCCGAGGGAGTGATCTACTCTTCGGGGTTTTCTCATCCTCGGAGAAGTCACCTCCTCGGAGAGGTCACCTCCTCGGACAAGGTGGTTAGAGAGAATATCTCCCATGTGCCTTGCACATGGGCTCCATCCTACATCATGAGGTGCCTATAAATAGCACCCACCCATAGCTTTACAAGGGATGGATTTTGGAGATTTTTAACTCTTGGGAAAGAACTAATTTCCCTTCTCCATTATCAACCTTGAGAGTGAAAGTGGGAGATCAATGGGAGAGCCTTGCCATTATTCTATTCTCTAGCCATTTTGCCTTCTTCTTCACCCAATCTCTTATCTCCATCATCTCCTTTGTTGTTGTGTTCCTAAGTTGAGATTATTGAAGAATCTAAGCCTCTCATCATATTCTAGAGAATTCGAAGTTGTTCTTCAAGGATCTTTGAAGATCTTCGAATTTTCCAACTCCTTTCTTGAACCCTCTCCTACATTTTGGCGACTCCGCTGGGGAGGCGGATTGGTTAATGGTCTCAACGAGATCTGGAATCCACACAACTCCAACAAGAATGGCGGGAGAAGATGAAGTTCACCAACAAGGATCCTCTAATGGTGGTGATGACAAAACCACGGCTCCAGATCAACCACTTTTGCTTGAAGCCATTCAAGGACTTCAAAATACTCAGCAGGAGATTCTTACCACTCTTCAGAATTTCACTCACACCATGTTGGTGATGAGTTCTAACTTTGCACCGGCGCCAAACGGAAATCAAACTGGTGGTGGAGTTATTCCCGCCGGAGCGCAAAATCATATCCAAGGAGAAGTAAGCCCCAATCAGCCTATGGCTCATGGCAACACGGCCACAGTAACACATGCTCAAACCACAGTAGGCGGCGGCAGTTTGCCCATGGCCGGGCTCCATGGCGTGCCAAGCCAAGATCCAATGGTGACTAGGGGAGTTTCTAGTGTAATGAATGGTGCTCCGGCGACTGTTGGTGTCCAGGAAAACATAAGGAGCGTGATGGCGCAAAAGGGAGCTCTGCCCGTACCTAATCTTGTCACGCCACCAGTAAATGTTACCCAAGCACCAAGCGGGCCTCCTTTGGTGCCGACAACAAATCTGCAAGCACAACCCGGTATAGCGGCGCCGTACGGTGGACTTTACGGGCCTCAATTCAATATCCCATCACCAACTGGCTTGTCTATAGGCGCTGATGGCCAGTATCGTCAAATGTCCTCACCAATGATGAATTCGCAGCACCAGAATGGCCAAGACGCCCCTAGCTCAGTCTTCAGGTACATAAGCCAAGTCCCAGGAATACCACCATCAAACTCTCTCCCTCAACAGTTTCTCACTCTCGCCGATGTGCAGGCCATGTTCGATCTCGAACGGGGCAAGAGGACCTTACCCTCTTTGCCTGATCCAGACGTCAAGCCGCCTTACCCCATTGAGATGCTGAGCTATCCATACCCTGAGGGGTATACAGTGCTGAAGTTCATCAAGTTCGACGGAAAACAAGGAAATGCCCGAGAACATGTTGTGCGATTCATCGAGACTCTAGGTATTCATGGTTCAAACCACGTCCTCTGACTGAGAGAATTCTCTAAGTCCCTCACCGACCGAGCATATAGTTGGTATGTTAATTTGGCCCCAAACTCTGTCCGAAGTTGGGAGGAAATGGTTAACAAATTCCACTCCAAGTTCTTTCAAGTGGCGGAGAAGGTGACCACACTTACATTGTGTAAAGAGAAGCAACAAGAAAGTGAAGACATCCTTGACTACGTCAAAAGGTTTCAGGACAAGGCCGTGGATTGTCATGAAGCAGTTGAGGAGAGTTATCTGGTTCAAATTTGTCTAGAAGGGGCATTGAGCAGGTACAAAATGTTTCTAGTTAACCACAAGCTACCCACGTTCTCGGCATTAATAGAAGCAGCTCGGAACATTAGCATCCCTCAGGCTCAGGAGTCCGGATTTAAAGCCAGTTACAAGACTAGTTTCAAGTCATCTCGTGGACCTATCGTCGCTGCTGCCTCTGCCCCGGATACCCGAAATTCACAAGGAGGAGGTCATAGGGGCCAGAAAAGAAAGCAATATAATGGTGAAAAGGGGAATGTTTCTTATCCATGTGGAATCGAGGAAGTGAAAGCTCTAGTTAAGGAATGGGTGGCTGACGGAGAGCTAAAATTGCCTTATGTTGAAGAAATGCCATCAAAAAAGGACCGTGAGAGCCCTGAATTTTGTGTCTACCATCGTACATTGAAACATCCGACAGAGAAGTGTTGGACTCTCAGGAAAATCTTCAGAGATAAAGTCGAGGCAGACGAATTGAGGTTCAAAAAGCGAGGGACTCAAGACATCCGAGAACAACCGTATCCTCAACACCGAGACAAGGGCAAGAATGTTGCTATGATAGCTTATGAAGGCCCAATGATCGAGGCTATCGCTAATCTCGATGACGATGACTGTTATCTGGACGACATCCTCGAGCCAGAGGGTGAGCAAGTTTACTATGGAAGTGCTCTCGATCCAGAGGGCAGAACATTTATGACTCATGGCGAAGATCCCTTTGATCCAGAAGGAGGAGAAGAATACTATGGAAGAGGAGGACACCATGTTTATGTGGCATCTTATTTTGAGGAGACCGAGGAGATGGTTAACTACGAGCCTCCAAGAGTGGAAAAAGATCCGGATCACTATGCCAAAACCCTGCAAGACTGTGTAAAGTTCAAGCAGTTCTTTGACCAGCTTGGACTTTCCAGGGAGGCAAGAACGGAAATCACCAAGTCTATCATTAATATAGCCGAGGCACACCATGAGGAATGCATGTCGACTGAGGGGTCTATCCCGAGGAAGGCAAAAGAGCAATCTAGTGCCATTACTTTCTCCGAGGCTGATCGAAAGTATCCTTTTTCTCACAATCGCCCGCTTTATGTTACTGTTTTTATTAACGGCGTTGAGTTCAAAAGGGCCTTTCTAGATAGTGGAGCCTCTATCAACATCATGACTCGCGCTACTCTAGAAAAAGCCGGAATCTCTGAAGAACGCATTGTGAAGCAGCCGATAGTCATCACTGGCTTCGGTGGAGAAAGGAGAATTACTATCGGATGCGTAACAGTTGATTTAGCCGTTGGAGAGATTCTCTCGGCCACCAAGTTCCATATTATCGATTCTGAGGCAAATTATCACATCATTCTAGGGAGGACCTGGATGCATAGATATGGGGTTGTACCATCAAGTTATCATCAGTGTGTTAAGGCTAAATGGGGAAAGAAGACGGTGACAATTCAGGCTACAGAAAGGCCGTTCGAGATCCATGAAGCTCATTATTCTGATGCCATCTACTTCACCGAACTGGCTGTCGAAGAAGTTCCCACCACCTCTAAGCCTCGAGGGGTCAAAATTCCTCGTTGGGAGGATATCAAAGATGACAAGGAGCCGATGACAGAATCAAGTAAGCGGGCGATGTCTAGACCAGAAAGTCCGCCTATTCCTCAGAAGGTGATGAAAGTTCGAGAAGGAGGCAAGATGGTGTATTATTTATGAAGGTGCGGGGAGTCGGTTTCTTCAGTCACCGACTCCGAGTCAAAAGAAGAGCCTCCTGACAATGATATAGTAATAAAGCCTGAAGTGGCTCTAGAATGTATGCAAGATGGGCCGAAGCCTCAGCCTGAACAACTTATCGAAATAGATCTGAGTGATGGACAAGATGCACCGAGGCCGGTATTCGTAAGTTCGAGCCTTAGCCCAGAAAAACGGGAACAGTTGTTAAAGTTGATAAGCCGATACTCAGATGTGTTTGCTTGGTCATATAAGGAAATGCCCGGACTAGATCCTGACCTAGTCTCTCACTATCTTGATGTGTTCCCAAACTCCAAGCCAATTAAGCAAGCTGCTCGAAAATATCATCCAGATCTCGAAGAGAAGATTAAGGAGGAGATTGAAAAACTTCAACAGGCTGGTTTCATCCGGCCAATACAGTACCCCACGTGGTTAGCAAACATCGTGCCAGTAAAGAAGAAGAATGGCCAAATCAGAGTATGTGTAGACTTTCGAGATTTGAACAAATCTTGCCCGAAGGATGAATTCCCTCTTCCTCACATCGACACCCTCGTGGATACTACCTCGGGACACCAGATGTTCTCATTCATGGATGGATTCAGTGGATACAATCAGATTAAGATGGCTGAAGAGGACGCAGAAAAGACTGCTTTTAGAACACCTCTCGGAAACTTCTTCTATACAGTCATGCCTTTCGGACTCAAGAATGCCGGTGCAACTTACCAAAGGGCTATGACTGCAATCTTTCATGACATGATCCATCATGAGATGGAAGATTATGTTGATGATCTAGTGGTGAAATCCAAGAAAGAAGAAGACCATCTCCGAGACCTTGAGAAGGTATTCAAGAGGTGCCAGAAATTCAAAATGAGGATGAATCCTCTCAAATGTGCTTTCAGGGTGACGGCCGGGAAGTTCCTCGGGTTTCTTGTACATAGGCATGGTATCGAGGTAGATGAAGACAAGGTCAAATCTATCAGAGCAATGCCTCCCCCGCATTCTCAGAAGGAGTTAAAGAAGTTCCTCGGGAAGGTGTCTTATATTCGGAGGTTTATCCAAGCACTGGCAGAGATCTCTGCGCCTTTCGGCTCTTTGTTAAAAGGAGATGCCAAGTTCGAGTGGAACCAAGAGCACCAAAAGGCCTTTGGGAGAATCAAGGCGGCCTTGACCTCGCCTCAGACCATGATAGCCCCGCAGCCCGGGGTGCCTCTAATGTTGTACCTAACTTCAACCCCCAAATCCATAGGGGCATTATTGGTCCAAGATGTAGATGGAGTAGAACGCCCGGTGTATTACATCAGTCGGAAGATTCGAGGAGCAGAAGTCCGATATACTCCAGTAGAGAGACATTGTTTAGCTTTGGTATTCACTGCCCAAAAGCTCAGACATTACTTCCTAGCACATCAGATTCAGATTGTTACTAAAAGTGATCCAATCCGATACCTCCTCAGCAAGCCTGCTCTAACCGGGAAGGTAGCAAGATGTGTAGCCCCCAAGGCGATCAAAAGCCAAGCCTTAGCTGATCTCCTTGCCCAATTTCCAAGTGGTGACTATGAACCAGTGAATGAAGAATTAAGAGGAGAGGTGCACGCAGCTATGGCTTCCAAGGAAAGCTTCTGGACATTGAGCTTTGACGGAGCAGCAGCCGGAGGGAAGGGAGGAACCGGGATAGTCCTTACAAGCAAAAGTGGGGAAAAGTTATATTTGTCTTATAAACTGGATTTCCATTGTTCGAATAACGAAGCCGAGTATGAGGCTCTTATTTTAGGCTTGATAGCAGCTGAGAAGCACAGTATCAAGAAGATTCGGATCCGGGGGGACTCAAAGCTGATAGTGAAGCAAGTTTCAGGACAGTTCGTCTTAAAGGAGCCTGCCTTGGCCACATATCGAACAACAGTCCAAAGGCTTCTTGACAAATTTCAGAAGGTCGAAATAGAGCATGTGCCTCACTCCGACAACAAGTTTTCAGATGCCCTCGCAACATTAGGGGCAAGAGTTGACATTCCAGAGGAAGAGGCAACAATTGTTATCAAGAAGAGAACAGAACCTTCAATAATACCCGAAGACAAAGGCCTTCCGGAGGACTGGAGAGGAGAAGTCCTCGAGCAACTCAGAAGCAAAGTTGGAAAACTGACTATGGCCAAGCTTGCCCAATTCACAATTATTCAAGGTGAACTTTACTTCCGAGGAGGTACCGGATTCCTAGCCCGGTGTATTGGCCAACAAGAAGCAAGCTTCCGACTACAACAGATCCATGAAAAGTCTTGCGGGGATGGGGATATCAGTCTGTATAGAAGAATCCAAAGACAAGGTTATTATTGGCCCGAGATGGAGAAGGACTCAAATCAATTACAGAGGGAATGCCCCAAGTGTCAGTCATACATCCGGGAGGATGAGAGTTGCTTTGAAATTGACACCCCTGACTGGAGGCAAGTCTACATTGACTATCTCAAAGAGGGAACACTACCTGAGAGCCCGAGGGACATTGCACACCTCAAGAGGAGAGCGAGGCGGTACTTTCTTGATCAGGACAAGCTGTATAGAAGAAGTATTGAGGGCGCTCCCCTGAGATGTCTCTCCAAGGAGGAGTCAGATCTAGTCCTCGGAAGAGCCCACGAGATTGAACATCAAGGAGGGGCTCGGCTGTTCAAGCAACTTATACACCTTGGGTATTACTGGCCGACCATGGAGTCAGATGCATCCCATCACGTGAAGAGGTGCCAGACTTGTCAGAAACACGGAAATTTGATCCATGCTCCAGCTGTAGACCTGCATAGTATCCGAACGCCATGGTCGTTCCATACCTGGGCTTTTGATCTGATAGGGCCCATCTCCACATCTTCTAAGGGGTACAAGTGGATTCTCGCAGCCACAGAATTGAGTACAAAGTGGGTCGAAGCAATTCCTCTGAAGAACGCTACGGGGCCTGCAGTTGTGAACTTCATCAAGGAGAATATCATTTGCCGATTTGGAGTACCAAACACCATCCTCTCGGATAACGGCACTCCCTTCATAAACAAATATGTGAAGAGCCTCCTAGAGACTTACCAAGTGAAGCATCACAAATCCACACCCTATTATCCAAAAGGAAACGGGCAGGCGGAAGCCACAAACAAGACACTGATAAGGATTCTGAGCAAGATGATGGATGAGTTTGGGGGGACTTGGTCCGAACAGTTGATAGTAGCCCTATGGGCGTATCGCACTTCGAAGAGAAAGCCAACTCAAGCAACTCCTTACTCCCTTGTGTATGGGTCCGAGGCAGTGTTACCTATAGAGTTGGAAACGCCATCTGCTCGAATGGCTCTCGCCTCGGGGATGGTGTTGGAGCCTCGAACCACCAGATTGGAAGCATTAGAGGAAAAGCATGACAGAGCTGCAAAAGTCATGGAAAGGTATCATGAGTCCATCGCCCGAGCCTATAACCAGACTGTGATACCAAGGAAGTTTGAAGAAGGTGATCTAGTATGGAAGATTGTAGACCCAATCATGCGAGGACAGCCTTTGCGCAAGTTTTCTCCAAAATGGGAAGGGCCCTAAAAGGTGGTTCGGGCGAGCTCAAGCGGGTACTACAAACTTGTAAGGGTTGAAGACGGCTTCCGAACAGGCCCGCTCAATGCAAAGTTTATCAAGCATTACTACCCATAGTTGGACTCATCTATGTTGAAATTCATTTTCACTTTCTTACTTTGTCTAAAAGTTGTATTTCCCTTACGTTATGAAGAAGCTGGTTTTCTTTATGGTGCATGTTTTATCCCATCACTTACAGTGAATCTATTATACTTTCGTCAAGAAAGTTGAAGAACTAATGAGAATATTTCAGGTTTTATATGTGCGTATGATTGTTCTTTCCATTGTATCATTCGAAATAAATATTTTATCAAGTAGAATGAGAAAACAATGCGAAAATATCCAAACAACAAAAATTTTGTCATTTCATTGCATTGTCCTAGATAAAACATTTTTATCGAAAGGGGCAAGAAAGTAATGATAAAAAAAAAACTCAATCCTTCCTAAAGACACCCTCGAAGAAGCTGCCCGTCACATCTACATCTGGAGGACAAACAGTAGAGTGTGCCTCTAAAGTCTCCAAGGCCCGAGCATAACCCGACTCAAGTTCACGAAGAGTTGCCTTTATCTCATCTATAGAGGTGCGATAAGAAGCAAGCACAGACATAAGTTCTAGCTGATGACTGGCGTTCGAAGCTATATCCAGGCGCTTCCGAAGCCATGATAAGTCCACTTGGTGACGCTCCATGTCAGAGATCCCCTGATACGCCATCTCGACTACTTTCCCATTAAGGTCACACAACCGTTGCCTGTCCAAGCTATATAAGATAGTGGAAAAAGACTCGAGAAGAGCAGTCTGAATGAGTGGACACTGGCAAGCAAATGAAGCAAAGGTCTCCGGGTAACTTGAATGCACAAGCTGTAGAACTGAAGCAAACTCAGGAGCTACCCAATAATGGAGAAATGATACTTTGCCAGAAGCTGAAGGAGGAATTGGGGCCGGAAAGCTGCTAGTCTCAGGAATCTCCCCAATGTCTATCGGGTTAGATGAACCACCCGGAGGGGTAACTCCCGGCAGAGGTCCCGAGCCTGAGAATGCCGAACGATAAGGGGAAAGACCAAAAGCATCACTATCAATGTGGAAATCACTGAGATTCAAATCCAAAATATTCGAAGGCACTGGCGATGAAGAACCTCTGGCAGTCGTCTCAAAGGCAGGTGTTCCCCCTTGAGAAGGAGAACCGTGAGGAGTTACAAAGAGAGTCGGAGTAGAGTCTGGGGCAGGTGAAGACGGGACCCCGGTAGCAGCTAACACTGGAGCAGAGTCTGAGGCAGGTGAAGGCAGGACCCCGGTAGCAGCTAACACTGAAGAAAAGATAAGGAAGCCTTATTAGAGGTAGGGAACAGGAAAGCCATTTGAGTAAAAATGTCTCACAGATAGAAGTAAATGACAAACTTCAGAAAGAAAGATTACCAGAGGGAGAATCAATATGCAAAGCCGGAGCAACTGAAGGACTCCTAGCATCAGCAAGGTCACTTGGCCGTATAGAGAGCACCTGATCGATCTCAATGTCTGACAAAGCCTGAACAGTAACAGTCATCCCTGAAGAAGGAAGGAGGGCCGGAGGATGAGAATCACCATAAGTGCCAGAGCGAGTCTCAGAGATTTCTAGCACATCCACCTCCACACCATTCCCAGAGGCGCACCTCGTCTCTACATTGCTTCTAGAAGCATGGCCTACGGCATCAATTTCTGTGGCATCAGTCCCTCCAGTAATCTCAACATCAGAACGGTGAGCCCCAATAACCTCGTCACCAAGAGAGCGCTCCTCCTCAGCTACGGTAGGGCGGTGACGATGCATGCGTGGAATAAGGTCACAAAAATGGTCGGAGGACTCAGCCTCATCATCGTCATCATCTATAACTGCTATACGAGAGGTGCGCATCTTCACAAGTCTTGCAGACAAAGGGAGGGTGTCGTCCAAATCTGAGTCCGGCCTGGGGGAGGCAGCATGGCCAGGAGCCACGGTACTGAGAACGTCAATAACCGCAGGATCCTACACAACATGGGCAAATAAAAGTTTTCATTTTTAGAAGGTATAGTCGTAAAAAGGAAAGTAACTTCAAATCAAAAATTTCGGGTACCTCATGAAGCCTTTTGGAAAGGCGAGGAGCGGAAGGACTGGCATCAGAAGTCCTCTTGTGAGCCATCTTCTTAAGGCGGGTCGTCCGAGGACCAGCGGCCTTATTCAAAGGGACTGGCTCCGGAGAAGTAATTGCCAAGCTAGAAGCAGATGCCCGAGCAGAAGGGTCAGTTGGAGCAGATGAGGTGAAGAAACTCTCGTACATGTGGTCAGATTTTCGGCTCTCGGGTAGCCGAAGAGAAGAATCCTTCTTATAAATCGGCGGAGGCAAACATACGGTCGGTCTGCTCTGGACAAATGCAATAAACGCATCGATATTCTTCTGCAAATACCGCCTGAAAGAGGGGGTGAAACCCCCTACTCGGCTCAAGCCTGGCATCGTCAAAGAGCCGGATATGGGAAGCACGGTGTGTACAAGCCCGCGACTGAAGCGCCCGTAGCTCGCTGAAAATGATAATAAAGGAGGTGCTGGCCCCGGGGTACATTGATCAAACCCGAATTGACATGCTACGTGGTCAGGCCTATAAACGGCACTATCAACGCCTTCCTCATACCACACCGGTAATGAACTCGGACGAATCATAATCAGCATATCAACAAAGGGTGCAGGGATGTTCTTCGGCAAAGGAAAGGACACCGAGCGGGAGGAACCATGATAGATAAGCGGTGTGGCCACACCCACAGGTGGGCATACATACGGCTGTGCCACAAAGCGTTGGGGATCATCCACCAGAGTATTCAAGGATAAGGTGGAAATGGTACGTGACCACCGTGTAATCAACGGCTGGCAAGACTTCGCTTTCTCAAATGTCCGAGACCCATCAGTATCGAGCACGGGGATGCCATCTTTATCCACTATCTCCCGAAGAACTTCCGCCTCAAATACAGTCGGAGCAGGGGCAAATTTTGGGAACCTCTCGAAGAAGAAACATAGCAGGAACTGGCTGTGAATAAAGGAGACAGGCTCATATCGACCCACGGAGCGAACCATATCTCGATGTAGTAGATCCAGCCGATAGTAGAGATTCCCAAGAAATAGTGGAGCCAAAGGGATCCGATCTCCTCTGAAGAGCCTGACTGCCAAGGGGAAGACGAAAGGATTGAGGGAATCCGGAGGCGTGCTCGGAAGAATGAAGAATGAAAGGAAGCAAGCCAGAAATCCCAAGAAATAGAGCCTGGAGTCATACATCGGACCGACCTCATACTCCCGAGAGTTAGGGTCAGCATCTCTGGCCAAGGGCTGAAGATCTTTGAAGAAGTGGCGGATCCATGCAGTATAGGAGGCACGGTCCGTCCTTACTCGACTAGTCCTCCTCGCTGAACCATCAAAAACGGAACTCCACCGACCACAAGTTTGAAGATTTAGCTTCAGAGATTGGATCAAAGAATCATCTTCGGGGGGTGTCTGCTCAGGGTCGAAGGCATCAGGGCCGGTTACTTCCAGACGCAGCAACATGAACACATCCTCAAGGGTGGGCCCCATCTCGTGCTGGCCAAGTATAAAGGTGTGTGTCTCGGTGCTCCACCGAAGAGCCATGGCTTCCAAGCTAGCATTGTTGCGACGGATGGATAGGGATCGAGATATTTTCACTGGGATCAATAGGCGGGCCTCTTGAAGCCGCTGACAGAAGCTCTTGTCCGAGAGAACATCATCGACCCACTCCTGCCAACCAAAAGGAGGGTTTGAGAAGGCCTTGAACTGAGGATAACAGTATGGAAAGTCCCCCCGCTCAATCCGAAAGCGTAGCACCGAGGAAGGAGAAATGAGGGCCTCATGTCCAGAGTCAGTGTCCTCAGTGAGACATAATGGAGCCCCATTCGGAGATAGAAGAAAAGTGGTGGAGGTAGCCGCCCGCCAGAAGGGGTCTTTCCGACCAAAATAAGGAGATTTCCTCCACTCAGATGCCGGAGGTACATCCCTCTCTTTCATGAGAGCCGGTTCTGATGACCCCGGAGCTACGGGTTTCTTTTGAGAAGACATATGGCTGAAATAACAGGTATAAATAGTAAGGAGTTGACCATATTAAAATTCAGAATATTGGAATTAAAGCAACACATTCGAATGAAATTTCGGCATCAACTATTCGTTTCTCTGAGAGTCCATGAATTCAACAAATTCTACGAGGAATTTTTTACACCAAGAGTCCAGGTTCAACCCCGGAAGTCATCAACAATTCTTTTTCTCGGGTGTTCTTCAAGCTCAACAAATTACAGTACCGATATGTGTATCAACAACATACAGATTTTCAGTTTTCATCATCGATAAGAGATGCAATATCATAGGTCGTTTTGTGATGAAGTTCAATTGGGTCAATTTCTCAAAGTCACTATGTTCCATGTTAGAGGTCCAATTTATACGAGGCTCAAAATTTGGACAGAGTAAAGTTCAATAGCAAATTTCAGGCCCAAGATCCGAAGTATTTTACATTTCTCATCAGTAGCAAGATTCAATGGATTGTCATGTGAATTACAAGAGTGTTCCTCCCAAGTCAATATTATTTGTTCAGTTCAAGTGGCAAATATTCTATTACGAGGGCAAAATTCAGCAGCAATGGGTCAAGTTATGCAATAGTCCAGAATTTCTTTAGCAAATTTTAAGTTAGAAAAATCGTTTAAATAAATCCCACAACTTATTACAAAGCCCAAACAAATTCAAGATTCACATTGGGATTTCAAATCACCGATATTATTTTTTTTTTTTTAATGTATCAGAACATGGAAGTTCTTGCATGGATTCATTCATTTATTTGTTTATTTTATTTATATATATATAAATATGTATATATATATATATATATAAGTAGTGCTGCCACCACACAAAGAATATACATATATAAGAATAAAATAAATAAATAAACAAAACACTTAAAGAGCTTACTCTACAAAAGACTTACACTAAGATTAAAATATATATTTATATATATACTTACCCACAGGTTTAAGGCAGCAATGACAAAGAAGAAGCCGAGAAATAGTGCCAACCGAACTGCGACTGGAAGTAATGGCAAGACCATAAGTGTGAGACACATGCACCCTGGGCCGACGCTGAGTTGAGCAGTGCTAAGCAGGCTCACACGCACGTCGCGTTGAAAGGGCAACGTGCGTAGTCGGCGTTGGACAGTTGAGGATGAAGGTAGTGTTGAAGACGTAACGGAGTCGGCGTCGATCAAGATCAACAAAGATTGAGCTAGGCCGGGCAAGACTACACGTTGCGTTGAGTGGGCGAACGTGTGTGGTCTGCGTTGGAACCGTTGAAGCCAACAGTGGTCGGAGTTGGAGGAGCGAGAGGCCGATGGCGGCTTGGGCCACGGCGATGTAGTCGTGTGAACTAAGATCTGGGTAATCCGAGCTCTAAACAAAAAATATATCTGATAATCAATATATATATATGTCCTTGTCCAAAGATTTTCAAGCAAAAAAAAAAAAAAAAAAGCATCAGAGATTGATTAAATCTACATCAATAGACATTAAAGCAAGCACCAGCAACCAGCACATTCAAAGCTTTAAAACGAATAAAAAGAGAGGAAGAGAACCAGCGGCAGTATGCGAGAAAGGCCACGGACAGACCCACGCCACGTTGAGGGGGCGGCGTGGTCATCGCTAGTCGGTTACGGTTGACAGGTGCAACGGCGGTATAAGAACTGCGCGTGAGACAGACGAGCTGCGTGAGTTGAAATGATCACGCACGGGACAGCACCACGGCAGGTTCGTGCAGAAGCCGACGGTCCGTAGGGTGGTGGCCAGTTCAGTAAGAACGGAGAGCTGCCGCAACGCTAGTGGTAGCCGAAGCTTTGGCCGCCGACAGTGTGCAAGAAGGTGCGGGTCTTCGGCTGTTTGTTGAAGGAGGGCACGGCAATGGCCTCTGGTATTGTAGCAGCAGACCCTCATTAAAGAAGATGAAGTCTGGGCCTCTAGAGAGAGAGAGGTGAGTGAGAAGTGGGTGTGGCGGCTGTGCAAAAGTTGGTGAGGCTTAGGGTTTTGGCACTTTCCTTAAATAAAAAAAAAGAGCATTATCCGTGTGTGCCAAACAACAAAGGCACGTGTGAGCCTTAAAAAAAAAAAAAAAATACAAAAAAAATACAAAAAAATTAAATTTTTGCTTGTCAATTTTTTTTTATAAATTGAAGTGCGTCATCGACTTTATCCATAGGCTCTGTCGTGACAAAACATTTTTTTTTTTTGGGGAACGTGATGCGAAACAGGGTCGAAGAAATGACAGTATGCATGTCTGAGAAATTTAAAATTTCTCATACACGCAAGGGGCAAATGTAAGAGGGGCTAATTTGAGCCCACTAAATTATTTAGGCCCAATAGCCCAAGATTAGTGGGCCCGAATTTATCGCAAGTCCAAGAATTGGTGGGCCTAGATTTATCGCCATCAAACAGATTGAATCGCTGTAAGCCTTGAAAGGGTTCGGGTCCACGAACCTAGAGACTTACTCGGGTCCGGACTCGAAAGGGTATTAAGCAAGCCTAGAGATCCGAGGCACTCAGACTCGAAAGGATTCGGACCCACGAATCTAGAGATCCGAAGTACTTGGCTTCGAACGGATTCAGACGCAGTCTAGAAGTCGCTCCGTTAATGAGTCCCAGAACACTTGCGGGCTCGGAGCTTTCCGGGATCTACGCACCAGAACCATGGGCGTAATGGAGTTCGAACAAAGGACCCAATCCCGAGGACGGTGAGTGGAGATAAATTCACTCTTCGGTTAAACTAGCCTATATCCGGGTCGAGGTGGCACGACCCCGGGGGGTCCATGAGACTCGGCAATATTTTGCGGCAGGACGTCCTCTGGGACTACCCCTGACCCTTTGGGATGATTGGGGATCATTGGTTAGGTGTGGCTAAGAAGAAGGGTTCGCCGAGGGAGTGATCTCCTCTTCGGGGTTTTCTCATCCTCGGAGAAGTCACCTCCTCGGAGAGGTCACCTCCTCGGACAAGGTGGTTAGAGAGAATATCTCCCATGTGCTTTGCACATGGGCTCCATCCTACATCATGAGGTGCCTATAAATAGCACCCACCCATAGCTTTACAAGGGATGGATTTTGGAGATTTTTAACTCTTGGGAAAGAACTAATTTCCCTTCTCCATTATCAACCTTGAGAGTGAAAGTGGGAGATCAATGGGAGAGCCTTGCCATTATTCTATTCTCTAGCCATTTTGCCTTCTTCTTCACCCAATCTCTTATCTCCATCATCTCCTTTGTTGTTGTGTTCCTAAGTTGAGATTATTGAAGAATCTAAGCCTCTCATCATATTCTAGAGAATTCGAAGTTGTTCTTCAAGGATCTTTGAAGATCTTCGAATTTTCCAACTCCTTTCTTGAACCCTCTCCTACAGTACGCTTACGGTGTCAATTGCGATGTGGTTATCATCCGGGTCGAATTCATTCTTGTACGTGTCGAACTCTATTGCAAGTTGATGAACTACACCTGTAATAATAACTGTACACATCAATTACTCTGAGATCAATCTTTTAGACTCTGTTTCTTTGTTTTTTTTGTTTTGTTTTTGTTTTTGTTTTTTCGTGGGTTTTAAACTTCAAAAAATTGTGAAAAGTGAAATTAAAAGAGAGTGAAGTAAAGAAACATATACATTTATTGTAAGCATTTGATTAAAATGAAATTTTTGTGAGAAAAATTTGAAAAAAAGGGTCACAATTTAAGGTTCCACATCTTAGTTGCATTTGTTATTCAGAAACGCTATAGTGCGACCCATAATTTTCTGGGTAATTAATTGTAGGGTAATCATATAAATCAATCTAAACTATAAATGGATTTTTTTTTTATTGGCAAAAGAAAGAACCTTTTTGATGAAAATAAAAAATATTACATCAATAAAAAAAAATGATAAGGACAAAGAGTATCATAACGAAATAAATCAATTCCAACAATGTTAGCACAGAGATGCATGCCCAATCATTTGCTAACACTATCAAAGATTTGTGAGAAACCAACTAAAAAACAAACAGCAAAGTAGCAAAGCAAAAACCCCTGCAACAAACTAAAAAAGCACCATAGATGGATGTTTAGTAAAATTGGAATAAAATTTCTAAGTTGATAATATGTGTTTGTTATTTCCCAAGATATATAAAAGAGAGGAAAGTAAAGAAAAGAATGAAAGAAACTAGTTGCAAAAGTCCCTTAAAATAATATATACTCAATTTTTATTTAGGATATTATCTAAGAGCATCACCCTAATTCATTTTATACATAAACCACACAATATATTAATTAAACCTCAATCACACATTGCCTGATAATTTTCTTCACAAAATTTCTAGAATATTGGTAAACTTTTCCTAAAAAAAAAAAATAGAAAAGAAAAAAAGAGATAGGGAAGAGAACATAGACCTTGAGTAGACTGATCAAAGATACCAAGAAAACAGCCAAAGCTGTTGGGAGGAGAGGGTGCACGATCCTGAACCAGAACAAACGCCATTCCATCACCAAATCCTTGGGGTCAGTCAGTCAGTATCCTAATACTGAAAGTGGTGCGTATAGACGCCGGCCATCCGATCACCGGATATTTATACAACACCCGTCCGATCTGGTTTATCGGCGGTGGATCTCTCGGCTGTTGTTGTTGGTGATCCGACTTCACGTTCAAAGTCCCATTGCTTGCAGTGGCGGAGACACTGCAAATCAAGTTGCCGCCATTGGTGCAGCTTCCGGAGTTGAAGGAAGGGAATGAGAAATTGAAGGAGTCGACAAAGGTGAAACTAGGGCTGAGGAAGGTGAAGAGGAGGAGTAGAAGTATCAACATCGTTGTAGTTGAAATGAAAGGCTTCTCCCATTTGTTTGTGCATCAGAAAATTGCAATTTCCACTGTCTTTCATTGGATACAGATAATGACCACTCCACTCAATTAATAATCATAAAAAAGATAAAATGACGTGGCACAATTTTACTGTCCATATAGCGAATCAAGACCTTCTTTTATCTCTCTCCTTAAGTCCTCCCTTATTAGATTATCGAATTTATTTTTGCATTTAATTTTGATGATTTGAATTGTTCACGTTTTAAAATTTATTGAATATATCATATTTATAAAAAATTAAATTGGTCAGATATTAGAAATCATGTGTTTAGAAAACTGTTTATTAAATTTAAAAAAAAAAAAAAATTTTAGTTCGATGATTCGAACACTTAATTTTTAATATATCATCAATTTAATTTTTTACAGGTATGATATACTTAACAAATCTTAAAATGTGAATGATTCGAATTATCAAAATTAGACTAAAAAATGGGCCCAATAACCTAATAAAGAAAGAGTTAAGAAGAGATGATGAAGAAAATCATGATTCCCATCTAGAATGTACCACAGAAAAATCAGTCTTTGCAAGCATGGAAATCGAGGTCTAAAGTGACACCAGACAACAGTTTGCTAAACACACAACGGTTTACTTGGTGGAATCCGGATCCTCGGTCGTCCTTGCCTGCGGCTGTTCCCTGTAGCGCCCCAAAACGACGTCGTTTTGGGGGCAAATTTTCAAAAAAAAAAAAAAAACGCAGAGGAAGAGGGAGGAAGGAGGAGGGAGGAGGAGGAGGAGGGAGGCTGCGAGCTCGTCCCTCGCCGCCTGCCATCGCAGCTCGTCCCTCGCCACCCGCCGTCGCAGCAACTCCAGTTCGTCGCAGCAGTTGCGACCGCCGTCGCCGTCGCCTCCGCCTCCTCCTCCTCCTCCTCCCCCTGTGATTATAGGCCCCTCCAGTCCAGCCCTTTCCTTCCTCATCCACCTCCTCCTCCTCCTTCCTTCTTCCTCCCTCTTCCTTTGCGTTTTTTTTTTTTTGAAAATTTGCCCCCAAAACGACGTCGTTTTGGGGGCTGCAGGAAAGGGCCCTCGAGAAGGGCGGCCGAGAATCCGGACCCTACTTGGTGGGAGGGAGACCAACAAGTCCTGGATACAGGTCAAGCACGGTTAGGAGAAATAAATCAGGATTGGGACTACACAACAGTGTACTTGGTGGAAGGGAGACCAACAAGCCTTGGATACGAGTCAAGCACGGTTGGGTGAAGTGATAGTGGTAAGGCTCATAGTGTAACACGTCCGCGAGGGACCCCGCTACAGTTTGGACTCGATTTGTGTCACGGCTCTTAATCTGAACCAAAGAGTCCAAATATGGCAAATCGTTTTGAGAAAACAGATTTTTGAAAAAAGTGCCAAACATGGACTGCTTTGCTAGATACAGAGTCGCCACCTAAATATTTTATTTTGGGAGAATTTAAGAAACCCTGACTCGGTGCCAAAGGCCATGTGTCCATCATCACCAAAGTTGCCTCGGCTCGGGAACTTGGGTACGATTGGGGAAGGTCAGCTATGAGCACCCCCTCTCGCCCGATCCGAAGATCGGCCTCTACTAACCATGATATCCAATTTTGAAAACGTTATGCGTTCTTATTCCGGTTATTAGCCTAGAATTACTATGTTATGCGCACAACAAACAAGTATAGACAAAATTGCCTAAATTGGAACAAAACATTTCATGCTTGTTTTGAAAATGGTTTGCTACTCGCAAGTAGGCTGAAATGTAGGTTTTGCCACCCTCAAGTGGGCTTTAGAAAAGATGGTTTTGCCACTATCTAGTGGGCTTAAAACTCACAGTTTTAATGCATTATTCCAATTTAGGCAATTCAACCTTCATCCACAGGCATTCAAGCAGTTATATCACATAAGCAGCTAGCCTCATGGTAATCATGCTGTTATGGCAACACTCACACGTATGCGGTATGTTAAAGCAAAAGAACTTACAGAGTACTCCAAGCCAAAACAGAAACTAGTTAGTAATCATATGCATGATCCTAGTTCATGTTAAGATGGCTAATGCAACACATGCAAAATACAACTAAGATAGGCTCGGCTAATCTACAATGACATGTGAAATGCTACAACTAACACGTATTCAATTTGAAATTAAAATACAAATGCAGTTAGAGTAATGCGCCGAGCCCGATGCATGTAAGACAAATGTGTGGATGCACGCATGCATAGCATAAGGTATGCTAAGTTAAATATGTCCTAGTCTACCATCATAAGCGGGTAAATAAAAGGGAAGAAAGACGTGGGGTTGGAAGACATACACACACTCACGCACACTTATTACACAATTGCCCTTGCTCGGAGGGTCCGACTAAATATTACAGTCCGAATAAATAATACTAAATTAATTATTACAAAATTTCTAATCTAATTAACAAATTAAATACAAAGAGAAGATGGCCGCAGCCCCCGCCTCGGGATGCGTGAATGATGCATGCTCGGATTTATCTTGCCCCGAAAGCCCGTACCATACCACTGCTGCCTCTATTTACACTGCCCTGCTTCTCTGAAAACTGCCAAAATCCTGGGACAGGTTCCCTGAACCCTGTAGAACACCATCGACTGAAGGGAATACCCACCGGCTATGGAACTTATCCATCGGCTGGGGTTTCATATTATCGGCCACCAATCCATGGCCGGTCGGCACTCTACACTGCCGGTCGGCAAAAACTCCCTGCAGAAACTGGTTTTTGACAGCAACAAGGACAGACAGTGTATGGCATGGAATTTCAAGCAGATGTATGCGCAGGCACACTCCCTATCATGCAAGGGACTCAAGGGAGCATGACCCTCGACCCTCGGGCCATCAATCATGCATTTTGATGCGTGATGGCCTAAGGAGCCAAGGTTGCAATTCAATGAAAATGCATGCAACATATAAATGAATACCAAAACCCTATCATGCCAAAGTCAAGGGTCTCAGTGACCGAGAGTTGGGACGCGTTATATCACTTGCAGTATGAACACTTCTCCCCCTCTCACACTTGGTTTGACACCCCAAACCAAGCAATGCAATGCAAGTTATGCAAACATGGCTCGAAAATGCAACATATCACTAAAATGCAAAGCATGCCAAATGTAATGTAACATATCATGGCAAGCATGTAATGTTCCTAACATGCAATGCTACAATGCAACTCATCATGCAATGCTAATATGGTACAATGCAAGCATGCGGTTAGAGGCAACATGTCACGCATACAACCATGTCCGAGAAGGGACTTAGACTGAAATGGGAGGCCTCAAACCCTCTCTCCCAAAAAAACAGTGGCCAAAAGTGTCTCAAGTGATGGACAAAATGCACTACAAGCATGCAAGTCAAAAGGGGCCCAAGGCTAAGGCATAACAACAGGGCACTCCACTACCACTAACCCAAACAAGCATGGCATGAACTATACAACCCAAAAACAAAATTTTAGCATGCAAAATAGCTCCAAAACCTGCTGGTATGGCAGCCCTAAAATGACCCAAACACATAGGCATACACAATGCACATGTCAAGGCATGAAAACACAACACTTCAAGGCATTGAAAGAGACACAAAGGACAATGTAAGACCACATTATATGGACTGGAATATGATCTCAACTAATGCCAAATGATGACAATAGGCCAAGCTAGGCATGTTAATGATCCATACACTCAAGGTTCATGATCCAAAATGCAAAGCAACTATATCAAGCATGCTAAACAAGACCAAATCAGTGGCCAACAGACCTCATGCATGAAAGAATATGGTCAAGAACTTCACAAAGTGAAGCCAAAGTATGAGAGCATGGTAGTCAAAAGTCACGATGCATTTCTAGGCACAAACAAGGGAATACAAAGCAAGTATGTTAAGCATGCAAAGGGCCACCAATCTGACCAAAAATAGAGATAACATGTGACCTAAATAGCACCAAAAACATCTGATATGGAGCCAAAAACAACCAAGCATATATGCTACCCTTATGAGCCCAAAACATGCACAAATGAGACACAAAGGGAGAGGGGTGTCCCTCCCCTATACAAGACTTCAAACCATCTTCTTCACCATTGAAAATCCACTGGATTTCAGTGGTGAGAAGGATAATACAACAAAGAAAATAAGGCTTAAAGAAAAAGACACCAAAAGGGGCCAAAAGAGACCTAAGAGGGGGATTTCGACCCCCAATGCCAAAACACCCTTAATGACAGTTCTTAAGCATGAAAATATAAGACTTTTTTTAGTTATACACAAAGCTCAAATTAATATGCAAGATAGGTCAAAAGCCAATGCAAGATTGGGAAAAATGAAGCAAGAAACTCACCCTTGAAGAACACTTCAAGAACAGTTGGTCCAGCCACTCTTTTCTGACCAAAATCAGTCCAAAACCTTAAGAATCAACCCTCAATGTCTCTCAAACTCGAAGCAAGGTGTGGTAGTGTGTGTCTTAGTGCAAAACTAAGGTAAAAATGCACTTTTAGACCACAAAACACACACAAGGGAGGAGAGAGAGTAAAATATATATAGAGAGAGAGGGTGTATATATCAGATATATATGTATAAGCTTTGGTTTTTCTTTCAAAACCACCAACCCTTGACAATGGTAGAAGAGGGGTCCTTATATAGGCAAAGGGAAATGATTTAAGCTTCTCAAAGAAGCTAAGTGAAAGGGGCAAAGGGGGCAAAGGAGTCAAGGCTTCTTGAGGAAGCTAGGATAGCTGGCCAAGCTTCCTCAAGAAGCTTGGCCAAAGGGTTCAACCTTCTAGAAGGAAAAGGGGTGCAAAGGCTCAAAACAGCCACTTCATGCACGGGGAGGGGTGTTGGTGCATTCCGGCTGGTACAGCTGGCATGCACCAAGTCTGAAGGGTGCAAAAGGGTCACACCGGCCAGCAAAAAAAGGTCACCGGCAAAAACAAAGTGCCGGTCAGCAAAATATAGTGCCGACCGGCCATTGGTTTTAAGAAACCACTGCCGGTGGCACCAATAAACGGCCGGTGATGTGAGGGGATAGCCGGTGGGGTGTGGGAATGGCCAACAAGCCATTCCCTGCCTTTCAAGGCAAAAACACAAGTGTTTGGTTCAAAACCAGACACCGAAAAGTCGAGTCAAGAGATCCTGAGGCGAGGCGCACAGCCGAGACCTCCGGGAACTCGAGACGAACACCAGCACGGATGATCGCCGAGTGTTCCAACGGTGACGTCCAAGTCTTAAGGACGGTCAAAAATGGAGTGTCTACAGTTGCCCCTCTTTGACAGAACTCGAAAGTCATAACAATGACGGGAGTGAATGTCCAAGCCTAGAGACGACCCATTTTTGACAAGGCCGAAGACTTAGACAGACATGCAAGACAAGCAGGATATGTGCCCGAAGGCACGGGCAAAATGCAAGACAATGCACAAAGCCGAACATAACTTATGATCATGCAAAGAAAGCTGTAACGAAGCCCACATGCAACAGTTTTAAGCTAGCATACACCGAACTACACTATACTGTAGAAAGGATGTAAGAGAATTATACGATTCTCGATATGTCTCACTCGGAGTATACCATACCTGTCCGGTTCGTCAGGTTGCACCAGTCTTAAATGAACCGTACATACAATATCGTGCCTGCAAAGAAAACAAACTTAACAGGTACAATGTGATTAACAACATGCATATTAATGTACTTGAAAATGCGTGACAGCGCAAAGCAAGTGGGAAGCATAACAATGCTGTGAAGGCACAGACATGTAAGTGGAGCACGCGGTCTACGCAGGCGACAAAATTGATCATAAGCATGCGGTCTACGCAAGCAATGAAATTGGTTTCAAACGTGTGGTCTACGCAAGTAATGAATTTGAACATAAGAATGCGGTCCACGCAAGCAAAACATGCGGTCTACGCAAGCAAAACATGCGGTCTACGCAAGTAATGAAATTGATTACAAACATGCGGTCTACGCAAGCAAAACATGCGATCTACGCAAGTAATGAAATTGATTACAAACATGCAGTCTACGCAAGTAGCGTAATTAATTATAAACATGCGGTCTACGCAAGCAAAACATGCGGTCTACGCAAGAAATGAAATTGATTACAAACATGCGGTCTATGCAAGCAAAACATGCGGTCTACGCAAGTAATGAAATTGATTACAAAGATGCGGTCTATGCAAGTAGCGTAATTTATTATAAACATGCGGTCTATGCAAGCAAAACATGCGGTCTACGCAAGTAATGAAATTGATTACAAACATGCGGTCTACGCAAGTAATGAAATTGATTACAAACATGCGGTCTACGCAAGTAGCGTAATTAATTATAAACATGCGGTCTACGCAAGCAAAACATGCAGTCTACGCAAGTAATGAAATTGATTACAAACATGTGGTTTATGCAAGTAGCGTAATTAATTATAAACATGCGGTCTACGCAAGCAAAACATGCGGTCTACGCAAGTAATGAAATTGATTACAAATATGCGGTCTACACAAGTAAAACATGCGGTCTACGCAAGTAATGAAATAGATTACAAACATGCGGTCTACGCAAGTAGCGTAATTAATTATAAACATGCGGTCTACGCAAGCAAAACATGCGGTCTACGCAAGTAATGAAATTGATTACAAACATGCGCTCTACGCAAGTAGTGTGTATGAGAAGAGTTGAATGTACACATGTAAGTAAAAGCATGTTATTCACGATGCTGGAATGTAAAGTACTGTAACACTGCATAATTGAAACGATTTATGGAATCCACAAGACATGAAAAGGATATGGGAAGGGACATTCTTCGTACGTACCGAGCATCGCTCGTAGAAGTTGTGGCCTGAGGTCAACTCGAAGGTTTACGTTTCAAAAGTGTGCTTTCCCGCATTGTCTCGAGTGATGAAGGTGTCAAACCATGTAGTTGACCCGAACAAAGGTGCGGAAGGTGCGTTGACCGCAAGGGGAGTTTTACTAGTATCAATTCCGACACTTTGCTACCCTGCCATTCTATGCTTTACTTTCCTTTTTACTGGTAGTTTAAGCACATTGCACTGCCTCGGGCAGGTTTATTCTCTCTCAAAATTATATATTTTGCAAAACACGTGATGGGAATGAAACGACCATTTTGTTCAAAAGATGTTGCATTTGTAAATTTTCTATGCATCGCATCGCAAGGTATCACACCACAATGTGAACGAAATTGAACCTGTTTCGAACATTGAGTACTTGCATCGTAATAATCAGGTAGTGAACCGACTTACAACTCGATAAGCAAAACAAAGGCATGATATAACCAATCAAGTGTGAGTACAACTCGATAAACAAATCAAAGACTTAAAGAGAGTGAAATACAACTCGATAAGCAAATGTACAATAACTCGATAAGCAGACAGGTGTGACTCCGCAAGAATCGATCACCGGGGGGGATTGGAGATGGTGAAGTTCCCCAATCCCTAGCATAAACAGCTCAGGGAACAAGGAGGAAGACCATCGGCCAGGGGTAGAGGCCATCGGCCACAAGAAATGGCCATCGGCCAAAAATTTGTTTGGTCGGCAAAAGGTGATGGCGGGTCGGCACAATATTTGGCCGGCCGGCTATGAATGAAGGAATCACCAGAATGTTGACACCTATCCTCCACCCAACCTTATCTCCTACAAAAGACCTCAGCTTCGTAGTTTTTCTCAATTCCACACTGATTTGCTCTAATGGAAGAGTTTCTTGCTCAAAATCTCACAGCTTGGATTGCTAGCTTGGATGGCTCGGAAAAGTTGAATTTCCGGGGTTTCGACATAAATGCACTATTCACTCTGGGTCGTACCCCGTTGCACCTTCCGTTTCTCCATGCCGCGGCGAGGTTTTGGAATCCGGTGACGCATGTCTTTAGCTTCGCTGGGCAAGAGATATGTCCTACCTTCGAAGACTTCCGAGCCTTGATGGAGTCCGAGCGCGACGAGGAGCTCCTGCCCCAACTTAATTTTGGCCATGCCCAATCCTTAGGGCAAATATGTGGACTCATTATGCGTGGCGCTCGGTCTCTGATTTGTGACGGGATGCTGGATATTCCGAGTTTGATCGATCAATTTTCTGATGCCGGTGATTGCAACAACCATCATTGGCAAGGCTTCCGGCGACACGCCCTCTGTTTGTGCATACTATCTCATTTTCTATTTGTCTCAGGCTCCGGAGGGTCTAGTGTCCGGCTGACCGAGGTTGCCCAAGGCTTGAAGGAGGGCAAGAGCTGTATTGCCATGACTCTGGCTGAGACGTTGATGGGCTTAGACGTCTTTTATCATCGTGAGATGACCAGATTAGAGGGAGTCGACTACTACTACAGGTAATGTTTCCCACCCAATCTCACATATGTATCGCTCACATCACTCGGCCCTCAAGCTTGGTTTTTCTCACAAAAACCCTATTCTCACTTTTCTCTCATCGTACATCTCTTTATTCTTTATTCTCTCATTTTGCATCCCTTCCCAGGTATGGTTGATGGACAAACTGCAGGTTGTGGACTCTTGCGCAGTATATTCAGCTCGCGGCTACTTCTTCCGGCACCGTCTAGTCAATGCCCTTGATGAGGGATGGTGGTTCGCTTTGATGTGCCGCTTGTCCGCAGACCGTATTGCTTGGCGGTGCCCTTGGCTCAGCCTTCCGGCAATGAGTTACAACATGTCCCGGCAGACTGGGATTCAATTGATTGGTCTCACTCACTGTGTATTCTACTTCCCATTCTAGATTCGACGCCAATTTGGCCATGATCAGACCTGCCCGCCAGAGGGGATAGAGTATCCTGCTGCATTCCCAGCTCGAGGCGCACAGCTTGCTCGGCAGGCCACTGCGTAGAGGACGAGAGAACTCCTGGCCCCCGCTCCTACTTTCAGTTGTACTTTGTCTGATGAGTGCTTGGATTGGCTTAATGAGGAGGCACAGGTCGGGCCCATCTTGGCATCAGAGGCTTCGACCAGCTCTGGGAGAGGGCGCAGGAGCACCTGACTTGACTATGCCTCAGATTTATTGCTTTATTAGTACTTTTAAGTTTTCTTTATGAATGTAATAAAAAGCAACTTCGATTGTATGCAAGAGCAGGAGAACTCTGTTTTGAAATCAATGAAATTGAAGGTTGTGGCACTGAAAATTTTCCGCTTTGGTCCAAAAATGGTCTTAGTTGTAAAAAGATTAATTTGAACAAAGTCAACTTTTATTAAAACTTTTCAGAATCATTTTCAATATGGATCAGAACTGGACACACCTGAGATCTGTCTCTAAAATGTACAACCCCAGATCCCTGCAACTGGAAAGTTGCCCCTAGTCTGAAGAGTACCGTGGCACTGCATGGCAACGGAAAGTTGCACCTAGTCTGAATAGCACTGCACTGGAGATTCCAATGGATGCTGATAGACAAAGATGACTGAGATGATCGAATGGACAAAGTTGATCAGGGAAAAGTTTATGGCTGAACTTCAGGATGAAGTTGCCTACGTATCCCAAAGATGGGAATCAAGCCTTACGTAATTCAGGCTTATGTTCACTCGGGTATTTTCACTCTCCTTTTACGCTTTAACTTTTGCCAAGGTCACCCTTTGCGGGTTTTCAACCTTGCGAGCTCAGTTTTTATATTTTCTAATTTTTTTGTGCTCTAACTTTTGCCAAGGTCGCTCTTTGCGGGTTTTCAACCTTGCGAGTTCAGTTTTTATATTTTCTAATTTTTTTGTGCTCTAACTTTTGCCAAGGTCGCCCTTTACGGGTTTTCAACCTTGCGAGCTCAGTTTTTATATTTTCTAATTTTTTGTGCTCTAACTTTTGCCAAGGTCGCCCTTTCGGGTTTTCGGCCTTGCGAGCTCAGTTTTTATATTTTCTAATTTTTTGTGCTCTAACTTTTGCCAAGATCACCCTTTCGGGTTTTCGGCCTAGCGAGCCTCTCAGGGGTAATATTTCTTCAACTTGACCATGTTGATCGGTTGGAAAAATTTCAGGCCATCTAGGTCCATCAGAACCACAGCTCCACCTGACCAGATAGCTTTGATGATGTAGGGACCAGTCCAATTGGATCTGAACTTGCCCCTTGGGTCGTGGATGGGAGCTCGGTTGTCCTTGAGCACCAAATCTCCTTCCTTTAGATTCCTAGACTTAACTTTCTTGTTGAAAGCCTGGGCAATTCTGCGCTGATAGCCTTGAACATGGTACAGTGCTTTCAGTCTTCTCTCATCAAAGAGCATGAGTTCCTCAAATCTGCTCTGCTGCCAATCTGCTTCGGCTATTTGACACTCAGCCAATATTCGCAATGACGGAACCTCAATCTCGATAGGAAGAACGGCCTCCATCCCATAAACCAATGAATATGGAGTCGCTCCGGTAGAAGTTCTAATTGAAGTCAGGTAGCCCCACAGAGCAAATGACAGCTTATCTGGCCAATCCCGGTAGGTTTCCACCATCTTCTGCAGTATGTGTTTGATATTCTTGTTGGCGGCCTCGACCGCTCCGTTGGTTTGCGGCCGGTATGTGGATGACTTATGAAAAGCCACGTTGTATTTCTCCAACAAGTCAATCACTTCCTTCTTGAAGTGGGAACTGTTATCCGAAATAATCTCGTTTGGGACCCCGTAGCGGTAGATGATGTTGTTTCTGATAAACTTTGCAACGTGCGACGCCTTCAACACGGCATATGATTGGGCCTCGACCCACATTGTAAAGTAATCTATCGCGACTAGGATGAACTCATGCCCATTCGACCCCTTCGGAGTGACAGCCCCGATCACATCAATTCCCCAAACTGAAAATGGCCGTGGTGAAGTCATGTGGTACAGCTTCGACGGCAGGATGTTCATGCGGTTTGCATGGATCTGACATTTGTGGCATCGCCGGACAAAACTGATACAATCCTCCTCCACGGTGGACCAGTAGTAACCCTGTCTAAGGATCTTCCGTGCTAGCATTACTCCGTTCATGTGTGCACCGCACTCTCCTCCATGGATGGCTTCCATCAGGCGCTTCGATTCCTCGGTTTCAACACATAGCTTATGCATTCCCAGATGACCTCTCTTGTACAATCTACCTCCGCAGATGATGAACTGAACGGCCATTCTTCTGATTGCCCTTTTATCCTTGGTATTTACCCCTGGTGGGTATGCTTCCTTCTCTAAGAAATTCCAAATGTCGTAATACCAGGGGTTTTCGTCTTGAACCTCATCTATAGCAGCAATTGACTCGTAGGCTGGCGCAAATTTCTAGTCAATGATGACTGGACGCATTCGGACTCCGAATAGGATGTCTATCATGGAAGATAGAGTTGCTAAAGAATCTGCGAACCTGTTGTTCTCTCTTAGTAGATGAGCAAAGTTTAGCTTTTCGAACCGAGGAATTAACAAGTCCAAGGTCCAGTGATACATCATCATCTTTTCTTCTTTGACTTTCTAGTCTCCTTTTGCTTGAGACACAACAAGGTTCGAGTCCCCGATGACGTCCAACCGTCTTGCCCCTAGTTCCAGGGCTACTTCTAGATCGGCAATTCATGCCTCATATTCTGCTTCGTTGTTTGAGACTTTGAACCGGAGCTTGAAGGCTAGAGGGATACGGGAATTGTCGGGTGCTATCAGCAACACCCCTATCCCCCACCCGTACTGATTTGACACTTCGTCAAAGTACATCGTTCAATACTCGTCGTTGACATGCAAAATGGCTTCATCTGGAAATAAGTATTCAACTGCTCCACCTCCTTCCACTGGATGATCGGCTAAGAACTCTGCCACTGCTCTTTCCTTGACTGACTTACGCGTCACATACTTCAGATCGAACTCGGAGAGCAACAGCAACCAACGAGCTAGCCTACCCGTAAGTGCTGGTTTCTCGAAAAGGTATTTGATGGGATCCAGTTGTGAAACCAACATTACGGAGTGAGCTAACAGGTAGTGCCGCAGCTTCCTGGTAGCCCATACTAAGGCTAAGCAAGCCTTCTCCAACAGTGTGTAGCGAGTCTCATACTCTAGCATTTTCTTGCTCAGATAGTAGATGGCTCTCTCTACTTTGTCCTCTGATTCTTGCACAAGCATGCAACCCATCGTGGTCTCAGTCACTGAAAGATACAATATCAACGGTCTTCCCTGCTCTGGCGGCGACAACACGGGTGGGTTCTGTAAATATTCTTTGATCTGTTCAAAAGCAGCTTGGCATTGGCTGTCCCATTGGAATTTCCTTCCTTTCTTCAGGAGACCAAAAAGTGGTTCACAAGTCAAGGTTAATTTTGAGATAAACCGTCTTATGAATTGCACTTTACCCAGAAAGCCTCGCACCTCATTTCCAGTCCTCGGTGGTGGCATTTCTAAGATGGCCTTGATTTTGGAACGGTCGACTTCGATGCCCCTTTGTGTAATTAGAAACCCCAGTATTTTTTCCGTTGTAACACCAAATGTACATTTCTGAGGATTTAGCCGTAACCCAAATTCTCTGATCCTTTGAAAGAACTTTTGCAAGGCGGTGTAGTGGCCCTCTCTTTCCTTGGATTTGACAATCATGTCGTCCACGTACACCTCAACCTCTTTATGGATCATATCATGCAATATTGTGGTCGCAGCCCGTTAATACGTAGCTCCAGCATTCTTTAACCCAAACGGCATCACTCTGTAGCAGTAAGTCCCCCACGAGGTGGTGAAAGCAGTCTTCTCCCGATCTTCGGGTGCCATCACTATCTGATTTTAGCCTGAGAAACCATCCATAAACGAGAGCAAAGCATGCCCTGCTGTAAAATCCACCAACTCATCAATATGTGGCAAAGGAAAGTCGTCCTTCGGACTAGCTCTGTTCAAATCCCTAAAATCCACGCATACTCGAATCTTGCCATCCTTCTTCGGCACTGGAACAATGTTGGCCAACCAAGTTGGGTATTCATATACTAACAAGAAGCCTGCATCGATTTGCTTGGTGACCTCTTCCTTAATCTTGAGAGCCCAGTCTGGGCGGATCCTCCTGAATTTCTGTTTGATCGGTCGGGTCTCGGGGTCAAGAGGGATCCGGTGCTGTACAATCTCGGGATCGATTCCAGGCATGTCTTCGTAGGACCACGCGAAAATGTCTTTGAAATCTTTTAATAAAGTGACTAAGCGTTCACGTTCCTCCAAAGACAACGTGGACCCGATCTTGACCAGTTGCAGGTCCTTCTCAGTACCAACATTCACAGTAGTGATTTCATCCATTAAGGGTTTAACAAATCTTTCCTGCTCTTGATCAATTAATCGTTGCAAAACTGGAGGAATTTCTTCCTCGTCGTTTTTATCAAAATTTTGAAAATCCTGATTTAAGCAATAAATCAAAGGCACAGAAAAATACTCAGAAACCACATCCACATCATTCTCATTAAATACTTCCAAACCGTCCGATTCTTCTGTTACAACAGACTCAAAGGAGAAAGAAAAAGACGACCTGGACAGGACTGTGGCATCCAGGTTATCACCCCCAGGAATATCGGACTCAGACTCAGTCGAGCTGGAACCTGATTCTGACTCCCAAGACTCGGTGGAATCAGATTTCGGCTCACTACCTAACCCGGTGCTTCTTGATAAAAATCCCTCTTCGTATCGCCAAACGAGAGAGGGTGCGATGGATGCATCCAAAATAGTTGATGGTAGGCCCGCAGCCGTTTCATTCCCGATCATGCATACCTAGAAGTTATCCCCCACGCACTTCTGTTCGATCGGAGGATCTGAAAGTAGACATGCCAGCGCTACCCCCATTTCATTTTCAGCGTCCTCAAACAACACTTCATTGCTCTGCTCAGCCTCAGCTAATGGGTCTGTCTGCTCTTCGGCAATGTTATCCTCAGGTAGCTGCAGGTCAAAGAAAATCTCAAACCCCGGTACGCGCTTCCTCTCCATGTTCAGCCACGGCTCTGGGAAGCCACAGAACGGAAAGTCCTCCCCCTCCCGGACGAAGCGTCCGTTTAGGGTACCCTGAATGGGTCGGTGCATTAAGTCAAAAGGCTTCCCCATCTGTTTCGCTCTGGCTCTTCTGGCCATTTCCTTTCCTTTCCTCACCCAATCCTCTTTGGTGGGCAGATAACCCAATCCAAAGGTATGAGGGTTGTGTGGCACTTCGGCCAATGCTGCGACGCCTTTCCGGCCGCTCCTTCCCAATCCCATCCCGGGGATGTGTTGAAGCTTGTTCATGAGATAGACTGCTTGAGCACTGACATATATCCCTTCATTAGCTGCCATGATGTTTTGTACAACCTGAGCCTCAACTAAGGTAAAACCCGATATGAACACATCCTCCATACCGTGCTCAATTTCTAGAACAGGCGTAGATACCTCCGGCGGCGGATGAATCAATGAATTTTCGAAAACAATGGCCACTCCCTTCCCATAGGGGTATTTCACCACTTGATGTGGGGTGGAGGAGACTGCCTTTACCTGATGCAGCCACGGCCGCCCCAAAAGCAGGTTGAAAGTTGCAGGAACCTCCAAGACATGGAAATCTATCTCATGCTGTCCTGGCCCAACTTTTGTTTGAATCTTAACTGTTCCCATTACTTCCCGGCTTGTGTTGTCATACGCCCGAATCACCTGGGCTGTTGGCACAAAGTCCGCGATTTTCAAACCGATCGCATAGGCTGTCCTTGCTGGGCAGACGTTGATGGCGGACCCTGTGTCAACAAGGACCACCGGTATCCATTTATTCCTACACTCCACAGAGACGTAGAGTGGCTTGTTATGGTTTGCCCCCTCAGGTGGTAATTCCTTGTTGGAAAATGTCAGCATCGGGGTAGCTCCTCCCAGAAAAACCAATCCAACCAACTACTTCGGCGTAGTCTCTATTGAGAGTTTGGCCTTGTCCATGGCTGAAAGGACAGCCTGTCTATGTACTCGAGAAGCCATAAGTAGCCCCCAGATGGAGATGTCTGCTTGTATCTTTTTCAATTGTCTCAATATGGCCTCATCCTCGAGTTGCTTTTCTTTTTGCTTCTCTGCCTCCCTATCTTTTCCAGACGCCTCTGGTTGATCTAGGTGTGGAGGCTTGAAATACCGTCCACTCCTAGTCATGTGATCGACTTCGCCGATATACCAGGTATCATCTGGTTGGTTACTCCCCCAATCTTCGTCTGTGTGGGCAAGACATAGATCATCGTCCTCCCACCACATTCCATCTGCAGCCGACAGGCACCTGTCCGGCTCTGGCATGACTGTTCTCATACTCGCAGTACCTTCTATCCCTATGCTCGCGGCATTCTCCATTTATGTGCTCACAGCAGTCTCAGTCCCCACATGGGCTTTTGCCTTCCTGATTCTCTCGGAATCTTTGAATCTTTCTTGTTCCGACTGTGTCAATGCAGCCGACTGTTCAAAAATTCCCGTACTCGAAATGCTCCAATCCCGAGCGAAATTCTTGACACCGGCGCTCTCTGGCGATGCACTCTGTTCTTCAACCCTTCCGGCTGTCACTAACATTCTTACCCCTGCCGGGCCTTGTTGTGGCTGAAACTCTTCTACCACATCTGGTTGATCGTCTAACCATCTCGTAGCCTCTGTTGATTCCTCATAATCGAACCAGATGACGGCTGAGTCTCCTGGATCTTGGTTACTGTAAAACTGGAGCTTGGCAAGGTCCTCTTCTACATCCGTTAAATCATCCGTTTCCTGTCCCAGACTGTCCCCTTGGATCACACACAACTCCCCCTCTATTGGTAGTTCCATATCTGGCCTATCCTGGCCTATTGACAAAATGTAGTCACCTGGACTATAAGCTTTCTCAACACCACTCCCAGATTCCGCAGACTCTGGCTCAACAACCCCCTTTCTCCTTTGGAATCTTCTCTCTCCTGTCCTCAACAGTCATCACCGCTGGCTTAGGTTAGGTTATGGAGATGTCCATCATGCACAAATCGGTGCAATCAAGAAGGAACACTTCCGGCATGGGCAAGTGGGAAGGAGTGATATAGATGCTAGGATCGTAAGGCATGACCCCAGTTTGGATGAAGTTGACTCTTTTGGGTGGTGGAGCTTGGTTATGTGTGGGGAGAGGGTTTGTAGTAACGTTGGGTTTCTCGGGAGGCAAAATCACCCCGTTATCGATGAGATCTTGAATCTCATGACATAATCGGAAGCACAGATCGGTGTCATGACCGTGCTGTTGGTGAAATGCGCAACATTTTAGTTGAATTAATATGAATTGAATAGATGGAAATGGAATTGAGATATGGCTATCAGTATTGAATGAATATAGAAAGAATATGAGTTGGTTATGAATATGGAACGTTTACCTGGCATTTATATCTTAGTTAAACTTCATATATTGTGTTAGGCTATTTCTATTGCGCTTTGGCTCACCCTACTTGGGAAACTATTTTCAAGTACCAGTGTCATGCTCCCTCCAAGGACGTAGCTTGGGAGGACTTAGGAGCTAGATACTCTATTATGTTATTTGTTGTTTGGATGTTTAAATGTTTATTCAAGCCAAAGGCTTTACATGTATTGAGCTTATGACTCTATTTTGCTGTAACAAAGTAATGTCTTGGAAAGATGTAAGCCCGAAGGTCATTCGCTTATGCTAAACTCTTTTGTATTATTATTTCATGTGATGAAAGGACTACTTACATTCTGATTTATGTAGCTGTTATTTATGTTGTTGTGGATCATATTTGTGGTGTTATAATTTTGGGGGCATTACAATTTTGATATCAAAATTTGGTACTATGTATTGTAACATCTCACATTATTCAATGGGTATCATATGACACATGTAATTATTGTTGTTAAGATGTTCCATCACATAGTACCAAATGCGACCATAACATTAAATTTCATATTTTAATTTTTTAGCATTCCAAAATTTCAAATGAGATGTGGCTTAATTATGAATAAAATTTTATTTTGGACTTTCCTTTTAAAAGATTTTCAAATTAGATATATAGCTAGATGTGCTAATAGTTTTATGCCAAATATATTTCATAGCTTTTAAAAAATTAAAACAAAGAAGTTTGTAAGACTTTAAAAAAAAAAAAAAAAACGTAAAATTTGAACCAAAACAAATATAACTCTGCACAATAAAATTTGAAAATTAACATTAATAGGTCATCATTAATATAAATTGCTTGGATTCATGTTTATTATTAGACCATAAATAAACTATATTTGGTGAAATAGTATTCTATTGTTATTCTAATTTATTTGTCATATCAATATCATGAATGAACTATACATTAATTTGAAATGTAATAATTACTGAATTTAAAATATGTTATCATAATAATTAAACGGTCAATAATCATAATTAAAGTAAAATGACTAATGATTTTATGTATTTTTATATTTTATTAATTTAAATTAAAAAAAAAATAGATTAGAAGTTTTAAGTTCATTAACTCAACTATATTTTTACCTATATAGTAGTATATAGATAGAAGTTTAAATATTGATATAGATTTTATACCATAACCATTGAAATTAAAATAGTAATAATGTCATTGCTTGTTTTGCAATCACAAAATTTAAGAAAATAATATTGGAAATGATTAAAAGGATATAAAAATTAACTTAATTTATGTAAATTAAATTTTGGACTAATCACAAAATGACATGTATATTTTAAGTGATATAAAATTAAAAAAATATAAGAAAATTGGGTTGAGATTTTCTGCCTCAAAGTATAGCGATCCCAGTTTTTTTCCCGTCATTTATTGTATTCCGAACTCGAATTCCGTGGTTGTATGTAGTTGTCTATACCTTATTTCCATCATTTACTCTTCAAATTTGAGTTTTGGAATGTCTTGGGCGTGTTTAGAACAGGTTGGTTGCTAATAGGTCTAGAACCTTGTTCCCAGAATTTTGGTCTTCCGCTCGAGCGGGTCCTTTTGTGCTCGAGTGGGGTTTGTAATCCTTCAGTACTTTGTGCGTCTGCAAAAATTCGGCAAAGGTGTTTTTCACACTCGAGTGAAGTTTCTTACGCTCGAGCGGTCCTTATGGCGCTCGAGCGGTTGTCTGAAATCTGTAAAATATAGGATAAGTGTATTCTACGCTCGAGCCGGTCTCATTGCGCTCGAGTGGGCTGTGCCTTGCTGTTGTGTCTTGGAACTCGAGCGGCCTTTATTGCGCTCGAGTGGGTCGAATTTTTGTGTCTGACACTCGAGCGTTAAACTCTCCGCTCGAACGGACTGCGCGTATATCAGATCATGAAAGTCACATTTGAAATCACTTTTTCTATCCTTTTTCTCTCTAAAACATTCTAAAACCCTAAGTTGAGAGCCTCTCTCTCTAAAATACTCTCTCTCTCTCTACATTTTGACCTAGATCTAGTGATCTCCTCACCCTCCTTCTCTTGATAAAAAGATTGAGCTCCTTAAGAACTCCATTTTCATCCGAGTAGAAGTTGGTTTCGTCATCTTTGTAGTCCATCTCTTGCTTGGCTCATCATCTCTTCTTGAGGTAGGGATAATCTATTCATTTCTATGAGCTTTATCATAAATAATAGTCATTTTGTATAAATGGTTGTTTTGGGTGAAGTTTGGGTTTGGGTGTTGATTTGAGAAAGAGGGGTTTTCTAGTTTAAACTCTTTACGTGTAAGAGAGATCTTAAAAATGAGGTTAATGGTGTATAATTGTTGAAATGATAAGATTTGGACCTTTAGTCAATGTTTTTGGAATTTGGGAGAAAATGCCCTAGTTTGGAATTAAATAACTATTTTGTATAAATAGTGAATTCGTTGTGAAATTAAGGAAATTGGGTTGGAGATTATGGAATTGAAGGAACATGTGATTAAGTGGTGTAGTTGGATTAATAAGTCACTCACCTATGGGAAAGTTGATAAATTATCTGTTGTAGATTTATTTATCTGTTTAGAAATAACTGTTTTGGGCTATCGGTGGAGGACAGCCATGATTGTTGTAGAAACTGTATGATGATTAGGTAAATTGAAACTAATCAATTGGAATATGTCATTGAATATGACGGTCGGATGTAAACATTGTATATGTGATTAAATTGGTAATTGTATATGACAATGAATTTAAATACATTGTATATGAATTTTGTTTGGGAGGAGATAGGGGATGGACTCCATAGATAGTTAAGTTGGTCAGAGTATCTAGGGTAAAAGTCCCGAAATCTTATTTATATTTGGGTGCCGGTTCCCTCGGACGTAGTCCCGTAAAATGGCAAGATAACGGAAGTGGATGATTGATATTTATATGTGAAGTGTTGATGATATGAGTTGTAGTCTCATTTTGAATTGTTTGAATAATATTGAGCTATATCAATGAGTTGATTCGAATACTTAAAGGGAAGTGGATTTATTATAATGTAAATGTCGATTGGTTATGGAAATTGTGTAAGCTGGGTTACAAGTGTTAAACATTTATCGGATGCTAATGTTTTAGTTAATTCCCATATAATGTTTACCATATCTCTACTGGGCATTGGCTCACCCTACCTGGGACATTATTTTTCAGGTACAGGCAATATGCTGCTTCCAAGATCTTAGCTTGGGAGGTTTTGGAGTTGAAGACTCCCTTTTTGCTATTCATTTTGATGTTAAATGTACATTCAAGCCTAGGGCTTTCTATGTATAGAGCTAGGACTCTTTTGTTGTAACCAAGTGATGACTTGGAAAGCTGTAAGCCCGTAGGGCATATATTTGTTTGGTATCTTTGTAAAGAATACTCTGATGAATGTAACAGGTAACATTTCTATTATGTTTTCTTTTTATGGATTTTATGAATGGATGATTATGTCTTATTTTTAGGGTGTTACAACTTGGTATTAGAGTGTACCAGGTTTGAATACTTTGTATACGTGGAAAGTGGTTAGTACCACAATGGGTTTGTCTCGCTTGTTAGAGACTTAAGTGTAATCTTATGTGCTTATATGATAACATGTTTATGTGACTATATGGGTATGGGATTTAGTTTCTAGGATGTTGATCGGGTCCATGGGTTTCTGGGAGTCCTATTGGAAAGGCACTTGATCACTGCCGTTTCTAACTGGAACTTTAGTGACACCACGAGACGATCATTATCCAGGAATGAAATTCGTATATGTTTATGTGATTATGTGCTTACGTGGAGTGAATTACAGTTGTCCATTGCATTAGGGCGCGAGTGAGATAGCTTCGCAACATTTGTAAATATGCTAATTTCTTCTGTCACCTTTATTAGGATGTTAGGACGAGGTTGTGGTGGTGGGTGTGGTAGGCCTAGGAGGTAGGAGATGCCTATATCGGATAAGATTCCAGCGCAGGAGGAGGGAGTTGGTTAGGTCAACGTGGCTGAGCCAGTGGGTCAACAGGCCATGGGCGCCTTAGCCCGCGAAATGGTCGGAGCAATGACAGAATCCATGGGTATTCTCAGAGCTGAGAATCAAGCCCAGGCACATGTCGCCAAAGCAGGGCCTTCTTTCATGAAGAGGGAGTTTTTCTGGTCGAATCCGGACGAGTTTTTGGGTGACCCTAAAGAGCCACTGAAGGCTGACGAGTGGTTGGAGCAGATGACGAAGATGTTTGAGATGCTTGGCATCGAAGACGAAGGCTTGAAGGTGACCTTGGCGTCTTTCTAGTTGAAGGGAGACGCAGGTCAGTGGTGGAAGTTTACACGAGGGCGTATTGGAGAGACTTGGGAGGTTTTCGTTCACACCTTCAGGAGAAGTTTTTGTCTCCCACTGTTAGAGAGAAGTTGAGGGATCAGTTACGTCAGCTGAAGCAGCTGAATGCACCAGTGGCAGAGTTTGAAGCCACTTTCACTAGCTTGTCGAGGTTTGCACCAGAATTAGTGGCGACGGAGGAGCATCGGTGTTTGGAGTTCGAGAAGAAATTGAGGACCAGACTCATGTTTAGAGTTGCCGGGTCCATGATTAGGGACTATGGGCGCCTTGTGGGGGCTGCAACCCATCTCGAGACCGTCATGCTTGCAGAAGAGGAGAGGATGATGGGCTCTAGGAGGAGTCAGGAGGGTCAGGGGGATAGTAACAAGCATAGGGGTTCTAACACTCAGCAGTCCCAAGGAGCGCATTCGAGATCTACCTTTCCGGTACCGAGTTTAGGATCTGGGAGAGTGTAGACGTCCCCGAACGTCTCGGGAGGGAAATCCCGTTTTGTTCATTTGGGCTCACTACAGTTCAGGACTCAAATGTCACGGTTCTGAATCTAATTCCGCAATGTGTGATGTGAGATTGATAAATCACCAAAGAGTCCAAATCAGGCAAATCGTTTTGGAAAACAGATTTTTTAGAAAGAAGTGCCAAACATGGACTGCTTTGCCAGATATAGAGTCGCCACCTAAATATTTTATTTCTGGGGAATTTAGGAAACCATGACTCGTGCCTAAGGCCACGTGTCCGTCATCACCAAAGTGGCCTCGGCTCGGGAACTTGGGTACGATTGGGGAAGGTCACTTCGTGAGCACCCCCACTCGCCCGATCAAAGATCGGCCTCTACTAACCATGATATTGAGGTTTGAAAACATTATGTGCTCTTATTCCGGTTATTAGCCTAGAATTACTATGTGATGCGCACAGAAAAACAAGTATAGACTGGATTGCCTAAGTTGGAACAAAGCATCGTATATCCATTTGTTTCGAAAAATGGATTGAAGTTTGCTACTCGTAAGTAGGCTAAAACACGGGTTTCGACGAATTATTCCAACTCTAGCAACCCAACCTTCACCCACAAGCATTCAGGCAGTTATATCACATAAGCATATAGCCTTATGGTAAGCATGCTATCATGGCAATCACTCACACGCATGCAAGGATGCTAAAGCACAAACACTTACCGAGTACTCCGAGCCAAAACAAAAACTAGTTAGTAATCAATGCATGATCCTAGTTCATGTTAAGATGGCTAATACAACACATGCAAAATGCAACTAAGATAGGCTTGACAATTCTAAGATGGCATGTGAGATGCTACAACTATCACGTATTCAACTTGGAATTGAAATACAATGCAGTTAGTATGATACGCCGAGCCCGGTGCATGCAAGACATATGAATGATGCAAACATGCATAGCATAAGGATGCTAATTGAAATATGCCCTAAATCTAACCATCGTAAGCGGTTAAATAAAAGGGAGAAAGAAATGGGGGTTGGAAGACATGCATCACACACACGCACACTTATTACAACATTGCCCTCTCTCGGAGAGTCCGAAAGAATAATACAAATTAATTAACTAAAAAGCTAATTAATTATTACATAACACTTAACTAATTAAATAAATTAACTAAACTATGGAAAGTAGTAAAAGGCCCCGGGAAGAGGGATACACGCATGCTCGGATCGGTTTTGCTCAGAAACCCACCACCATGCCCAAGCTGCCTCTGTTTACACTGCTCTGCTACTCTGAGACTTGTACAAATCCCAAGATTGCTTCTGAAATGCTCCCTGAGTGCTATGGGAGGTCACCGGCCAGGAGGAATGGTCACCGGCCACTGGAAAATGGCCATCGACCACAAATGAAGCTATCGGCCACCAATGCATGGCCGGCCGGCACTGGATGTGGTCGGTCGGCCATCTATGCCTGCAGAATCCTGTTTTGATAGCAGCAGAGGACAGACAAGGCATGGCAATGTATTTCAAAGCAATGTTTACACCACCACACCACTTATCATGTTTATGACTCAAAGGGGTATGGTACTCGACTCTCGGACCATCAATCACGCATTTCCATGCATGATGGCCAAAGAAGTCAAGTGTGCATTTTGATGTCAAATGTAATGCACATAAACACACAATGGGCCCAACCTCTATCATAATTAGTTCAAGAGGCAAGGCATGCATGCCAAATGCAACCTAAGCATGCGAGCTAAGTATGCAACATGAAAATGCAAACACGCATGCAAACATGCAAGCATGTGACAATATTCACACAAACGAGCATGCAAAACATGATGCAACCAAAGCATGCAAACATGAAGCAATGTAACAACATTTGAGCAACATGCAAAAGATGGACTTAGACTAATATGGACAAGCCTCCGCCATGTCTAAATAAGTAGCCAAAATGCTATGGAAATGAAGGCAAATTTACATACGAACATGCATGCAAACATGGTCCAACACTTAAGCATAAAAGAGGCAGCTTTTAAGCACACTTAAAAGGAACAAACATGGATACATGACCAACATATTAAGCTCTGAAAAAAACATGTTAAGGATGACGCCAAACCAACCAAACCAAGTGAGCAAAGCATGCAAGGAATGAGCCCAAAGCAAAGGGCATTCAAGGCTATAAAAGGGAGCATTCCATTACAACTATCTCAACCAAACATGGCATGGATTATGAAATGAAAAACAGAGTTATAACTTGCCAAAAGGAGCCCCAAAACCCACCTAGATGGCATGTAAATGGCCTAAGTCTAATGGCAACACTATGACCCAAACATGGAGCATGAAACACCAACCTTATAAAACATTAAAGAGGCATCAAATGCAAGCATGCAAGCATGAAACAAGGATTGAAATATCATAACTAATGGTGCCAAACCACTGAAATAATGCAAATAGAGCATGGTAGAGGAGCCAACACTCAAAGCATACATGCTAGATTGCATGGTAGCTATACAAAGCAAGTCATGGATGGCCCAAAAAACCAAAATCAGACCTAAAGCATGCCAAAATATGCATAAAATCTTCACAAAGCTAGGCCAAAATCATGCTAAAAAACAAGGCTCAAAGCACAAAGCATGTTAAGGTAATTTCATGGCATTACAAGACAAATATGCAAAGCATGCATGGTGTGTCTAAACCAATTTAAAATAGTGCTATACCATGGAAAAATAACCACAAATAACAACTAAGACATGGCCAACATGAACTTAATCAAGGTGCTCACTCACGAGGCTAAAATGACAAGTTTTGAAGACAACAAGGAGAGGGGATGGCCCTCTCCTTCTTAGGATCTCAAAACACCATCCCCACCACTGAAATCCCTCTGAATTTCAGTGGTGAGAGGGCCAATACAAGGTGGTCCCAAAGCTCACAAAAAATGCACAAAAATGAGGCCAAACAAGGCCTAAGAGGGGGTAAATAACCCCAAAAACAAAAGTGATATTAAACAATCTTCAAAAGAAGCTCAAAAATGCTTGCAAGTATGGCTAAAAGATGGAGCAAAATAAAGCCTAAAAAAGGGAGAAAGTGTGCTCACCCTTGTAGCTCAGCAAAATAGCCACTTCTCTGGACCAAAACCAGCTCCTTAAGCCCTCTCAAGACCTTCCAAGAACCTTAGGTTGATGGTGGAAGGGTTAGGCTATGAGGTGGTGTGCAAAGGGCCAAGAACACTCACTCTTCTAAGCCTAAATGTAGAGATGCAAAGAGAGATATGTCTATAAGCCTTAAAAAAAAATTTTGGAACCCTTTCTAAAGGAGAGGGAGGGCCTCTTTTATAAAGGAACAAAGGTCCAAGTTTCTTCAAGAAGCTTGTGCAAAGGTCCAAGTTTCTTGAGGAAGCTAGAGCAAAAAGGGTCAAGCTTCTCCTGGAAGCTTAGAGCAAAGGGCAACGCTTCTCTTGGAAGCTTAGAAGGGTTCAAGCATCTCTTAGAAGCTTAGAGCAAAGGGTCAAGCTTCTTGGAGAAGCTAAAAAGGTTCAAGCTTCTTGGAGAAGCTAAAAAGGGTTCAAAAGGTTCAAGCTTCCTCAAGAAGCTAAAACAAGGGTTCAAAAGGTTCAAACCCTCTCAAGAAAAGGTCTCGGCCAGAAAAAGTGGCCGATTAATCAAAAAAAATGGCCGGCCGACCAAAAACATTGCCGATCGGCCAATACCTTTGGCTGGTAGTAAGAAAACAGGGCCGGTGGCCTCAAGAAATGGCCGGTGAGGTGGGGGGGTAGCCAACAAGCCATTCCCTGCCCTCAGAGACAAAAATCCAAGTGTTTGGTCCACAACCAAGCACAAAATAGACAAGTCGAGAGGTCTTGAGGCAAGGCGCACTGCCGAAACCTCCGAGAACTCAAGACGAACATGAACAGGGATGATCATCGAGTGTTCAAATGATGACGTCCAAGTCTTGAGGACGGTCAAAAATGGGGTGTCTACAGAGAGGCGGTCATGGAGACATTACTTGTTACAAATGTGGTCAGTTGGGCCACAAGTCTCCAGCTTGCCCGCAGAAGGGAGGAGGGCATTGAGTACCTTCATCTTCGGTCCATTCTTAGGGCCAGAGTCAGGGTAGAGGCCAGCCGCTCACTTGTTATCAGTGTGGGCAGGTGGGGCACCTAAAGAGGTTTTGCCCACAGTTGGGTGGCATACCTGGCGCGTCTGGTTCGAGGCAGGCACAGAGTCACTAGCCAGCGTAGTCAGTTCAAGTCTTGAGGGCCAATCAGGGAGCCTTTTCGGTTCAGTCTGTGCAGCAGTCTTATGCTCCGAGAGGGGAACAGGTAGATCAGAGGCCTACAGGGCGCGTGTATGCTATTACAGTGCCAGATCTTGTATTGGCTCCATCTATAGTGAGAGGTACCTTTCTGTTTTGCAACTCGGTTGCTAATGTGTTAATTGATATGGGTGCATCCCATTCCTTTATATCTTCTGCATTTGCATCTGTTTTGGGGTTGGAGTTGGCACAGTTAGCATCTCCTATTTGTGTGGCATCACCTATCGGGGGTGAGATGGTTTGGAAACAGGGGTGTCGGGCCTGTGATATAGAGGTCGCTGATTGTCGGCTTTCCTTTTCTTTTGTGTTGATAGATATGTCTGGGTTTGATGTAATTTTGGGTATGGACTGGTTATCGTCATACCAGGCTGTTATAGATTGCTACCGTCAGAGGGTTACTATATGTACCTTGAGCGGGGATTGTTTCCATTTCTTGGGAGATCGGGTTGGTAGAGTCTTACCACCAGTGTATGATCCGTGAGGGCAGAGCGAACTTGGTTGTCTTCTCGCTAGCTCTATGAGTAGTGAGTGTGATGAGACCCGACCTGAGTTGCCAAGAATGGTTTGTGAGTACTCGGACGTCTTTCTCGAGGATCTTACTGGTTTATCACCCCAACGACAGATCGAGTTGTCTATTGATTTAGTGCCTGGCACGGCACCGATTTCCATGCACCGTATCATTTTTCCCCAACCGAGTTGAGTGAGTTGAAGGTTCAGCTCCAGGAATTACTAGATAAGGGTTTTATTCACCCTAGTACCTCGCCTTAGGGAGCACTGGCCCTCTTTGCTAAAAAGAAAGATAGGGCTTTGAGACTTTGCATTGATTACCAAAAGTTGAATCGGGTTACAATTAAGAACAAGTACCCTATGCCCCGTATAGACGATCTGTTTGATCAGTTGAAAGGATCCCATTGTTTTTCTAAGATAGACTTGAGATCAGGTTACCATCAGTTGAGGGTCAGGGAGGACGATATCCCGAAGATGGCATTCCGTACGCGGTATGGCCACTATGAGTTTCTGGTGATACCTTTTGGGCTTACCAACGCAGCGACTGTGTTCCTGGACTTGATGAACCGAATTTTTCAGGAGTTCTTAGATCGCTTTGTATTCGTTTTGTGGACGACATTCTAATTTATTCACCTTCTGAGGAAGAGCACGAGGAACACTTGCGAGTGGTGCTTGAGTTACTTAGAGCCTATAAGTTGTATGCTAAGTTTGGGAAGTGTGAGTTCTGGCTAAGAGAGGTTAAGTTCTTAGGCCATGTGGTATCCGGGGAAGGGGTGACCGTACATTCATCCAAGATAGAGGCGGTGCAGGATTGGGCACAACCTAAGAATGCCTTTGAGATCCGTAGTTTCTTGGGGTTGGCCGGGTATTACCATCGGTTTGTGAAGGATTTCTCCAGGCTAGCTTCGTCTTTGACTAGATTGACGCGGAAATTGGTCAAGTTTGTGTGGAGTGAGACTTGTGAAATGTCGTTCCAAGAGCTTAAAGTTAGACTTACCGCCGCTCCAGTCTTGATTATTCTAGAGAGGGGTTTGGGCTATTCAGTGTACTGTGATGCCTCACGAGAAGGTTTGGGTTGTGTATTGATGCAAGAGGGGAAAGTAGTAGCCTATGGCTCACGTCAGTTGAAAACACACGAGAGAAATTATCCTACACATGACCTAGAGTTAGCAGCTGTGATATTTGCCTTGAAGATTTGGAGGCACTATCTTTATGGTGAGAAGTTCGAAGTGTTCTCGGACCATAAGAGTCTAAAGTATCTGTTTACACAGAAAGACTTGAATTTGAGGCAGAGAAGGTGGATGGAGTTCATAGAAGATTATGACTTCGAGTTGCATTATCATCCGGGAAAGGCCAATGTCGTGGCCGATGCCCTAAGTAGGAAGTCCATCAGTAGTGTGGCTTATATAGCTATCCGAGAATGGGAGATGTTGGATGCTCTTGGTGACTTTGACTTGCATCTGGGCAAGTCTGTTGAATCTACAGCCTTGTTTTTTGTAGTTGCATAAACTACACTTCTGAACTGAGTGTTAGAAGCACAAGAGGGTGGTTTTGAGGTAGAATCCCTCCGGGAGAAGATATCCAGTCGGAAGGTAGAGAAGGGTTTGACTGCGTGTCCTGACCTGAGTGTGAGGTACCAAGAGCACTTGTTTGTGCCGGAGTCTTGCCGAGAGGAAGTACTCCGAGAGTTTCACCATTCACGCCTTGCGGTGCATCTGGGAGGCACAAAGATGTATCATGATTTGAGTCGCCAGTTTTGGTAGAGAGGTATGAAGAAAGACGTGGTGGTGTCAAAATGCCTTACTTGTCAGCAAGTGAAGGCCAAGCATCAGAGGCCAGCGGGTTTGTTACAACCCTTGCCTATAGCCGAGTGGAAATGGGAGCACGTCGCGATGGATTTTGTTTTGGGTCTTCCGAGGACTCAATGGGGCAGTGATGCCATTTGGGTGGTAGTGGACCAGTTGACCAAGTCGGCGTATTTTATTCCTATACGCGTGAGAGATTCGGTAGATTACCTTGTTGACTTGTATATTCGAGACATAGTGAGGTTGCATGGGGTCCCAGTGTCGATTGTCTCAGATAGAGATCTGCGTTTTACTGCTAGGCTGTGGCAGAGTTTGCAGAGTGCCTTGGGCACTAGATTGACTTTTAGCACGGCTTACCACCCTCAGACTAACGGGCAGTCCGAGTGCACCATTCAGATCCTTGAGAATATGCTTCCAGGCTGTGTCCTTGACTTTAAGGTGTCGTGGGAGAGACACCTACCCTCAGTGGAGTTTGCCTACAATAATAGTTTCCAATCAAGTATTAGTATGGCACCATTTGAGGCCTTGTATGGCCGATCGTGTAGATCTCTAGTGTGTTGGGCCGAGGTAGGTGATGCACCTTTGTTAGAAACGAAGGAGAAAGTAGCACTTATCCGTAAGAGGCTGGTTACAGCCCATAGTCGTCAAAAGAGTTATGCCGACCGTAGAAGGAGGCCATTGTTGTTCGAGGTGGGTGATCACGTCTTTCTAAAAATATCACCTAGATGGGGTTTGATGAGGTTTGGAAAGAGTAGGAAGCTGTCCCCTCGGTTTATTGGCCCTTTCGAGATCCTTGAGAGGATTGGGGAGGTTGCCTACCATTTAACATTGCCGCCGCAACTCTCCAAAGTGCATGATGTGTTTTATGTTAGTATGCTTCGGAAGTATTAGCCGGATCCATCACATGTATTGGATTGGACCGACTTAGAGATAGATAAGGATGCCTCGTATAAGGAGAGACCGGTGAGGGTCTTAGATAGACGGGACCAAGTCTTGCGAGGCAAGACGATTCCCTTGGTCAAAGTATTGTGGAAACATCACGGGGTTAAGGAAGCCACTTGGGAACGTGAATTAGAGGTCTGAGAGAAATATCCGGATCTGTTTGTTAATGTTTGAGAATATGTTGGAAATCTTGTTTCGTTGATGAACTCTAAGAACATTGTATATGTTTTGGATCATGGAAGTATTGTAAATGTTGAATATGCCTTGAAAATGCGAGTTTAATTTAAGCAATGTATATGTTGAATGTGTTTTAGAAAACCAAATATGTTATTACCATTGAATATGTTATGGAGATATGGAATATGTGTATTGGGATTAGATGAATTTCGAAAAGATGCAAGTTGATAATGTATATTGAGCTATATCTGTAAAGTTGTTCTCTTCAGAATAGATGGAATGACCGGTAGTGGGTCATGTTGGTGAGTGTTGTATTGCAATCATATTGAAATTTGAAATAATCATGATTTTGAAACTTGTATAAAATTTCGGGGACGAAATTCTTTAAGGGGGGGAAGTTATAGCGATCTTGTTTTTTTCCCGTCATTTATCGTAATCCAGACTTGGGTTCCGTGGTTGTATGTCATTGTCTATACCTTATTTCCATCCTCTATTCTTCGAATTTGAGTTTTGGAATGTCTTGGGCACGTTTAGAACAGGTTGGTTGCTAATTGGTCTAGAACCCTGTTGCCCGGAATTTTGGTCTTCCGATCGAGCGGGTCCTTCTGCGCTCGAGCGGGTTTGCAATCCTTCAGTACTTTGTGTGTCTGCAAAAATACTGCAGAAGTGTTTTTCACGCTCGAGCGGAGTTTCTTACGCTCGAGCGGTCCCTATGGCACTTGAGCGGCTGTTTGAAATCTGTAAAAAACTAGACGAGTGTACTCTATGCTTGAGCGGGTATCATTGCGCTTGAGCGGGTTGTGCCTTGCTGTTGTGTCATGGAGCTCGAGCGGCCTTTATTGCGCTCGAGCGGGTCGAATTTTTGTGTCTGACGCTCGAGCGTCAAACTCTCCGCTCGAGCGGACTGCACGTATATTAGATCGTAAAAGTGACATTTTAAATCACTATTTCTGTCCTTTCTCTCTCTAAAACTTTCTAAAACCCTAAGTTGAAAGCCTCTCTCTCTAAAATACTCTCTCTCTCTCTCTCTCTACATTTTGACTTAGATCTAGTGATCTCTAGGGATGGCAATGGGGGTTAATGGGGTGGAAATTAATTCCCCATCCCCATTCCCCTATAATAAATTTTTCCCATTCCCCATTTCCCATTACCCATGGGTACCACGCTCCCCATTTCTTAATGGATTTGGATTTTCCCCAACCCACTTTAATACCCATTTTTATTTTATTTTTATTTTTTATATTTAATGTTAACAACCATTTTTTTTAAAGGTTTACAACAAAACCTAAATATACCTTCAATCTTTTTTCTTTCTTTTTTAATATATTTAATGTAAACAATATTTTTTTTTTCACAACAAAAGCTAAATATAACTTAAATCTTTTTTCTTTCTTTTTTAATATATTTAATGTTAACAATTTTTTATTTATTTATTTTTTTTAAGGTTCACAACAAAAGCTAAATATACCTTCAATCTTTTTTCTTTCTTTTTTTATATATTTAATGATAACAATTTTTTTTAAAGGTTTTAGCTAAATATACCTTCAATCTTTTTTCTTTCTTTTTAAATATATTTAATGTTAATAACTTATTTTTTTATTTTTTTTAAAGGTTCACAACAAAAGCTAAATATACATTTAATCTTATTTTATTTTATTTGGTTCAACAACAAAATCAAATACACATTAATTAATTAAAAAGTTTGTTTTATAATAATCAAATATATAATTTTGAGACAATCAAATAAGTTTTAGTAATTAAAAAAAATGTGGAAGAACGTGGAAGATTAAAAAAAAATTACAACCATCTCTCTCACTCTCACTCTCACTCTCTCCCCTACATGTTATAAGTACTTGTTTACAATGTTATAGGAGCCTATTTGAAGAAATAAAATGTGAAAGAACCTGTTTGAAGAAAGTGTTATAAGGCCCATATTAAATTGTATCAGGGCATAAATAAGGAATTGTTTGTTGATCTCTTAGCCACGGACATTTTAGACATTAAACTGTCTTTCTCTTAGCAAATTTGAACCATTCATTTTAATTTATCCAAAATCTAATTATATCTTTTAACAAATCTGAACCATTCATTTTAAGATATCTATGCCTTACCACACCCAATCCATCCTCCATCTTCTTGCTTTAGTCCCCCACAAATTTTGTTGTTTGTTACTTTTTAAAAACAAAAAATGTTTTTTCAATTAAATTTTGACTAATTTCACAACACCATCACCACTATTCTCACCTTCACTATCACACTACCGTCACCATAGCCACTACCATCATCACTGCCGCCATCACCCCACCACTATGTCACAATCTTTACTTTCACCTTCGTTCCATCACCACCACCACCACACCACCACCACCACCACCAAATATAAAAAAATATATTTTTAACTTTTTTTATAAAAAATATTTTCATTAAAAAATATTTTCTATCTAAATAAATGAAGCATAACATTGGAAAACAAGCTGACTTCAGTTAAATCTATTCATAACTAAGAAAAATTCTTTTATTTAAAAAAAAGTTATTTAGAAAAACTTTGTATCCCCTTTTTGTTTTTCCAGCAAATAAATCTTTGTACCCATCCTTTCTAACCAATCACGACTCATGCTTGTTTCGATTCTCTACAATTTCCTTATTTTCAAATACATTCATATATATATATATATGAATGATTGTGTGATAACATAAAACAAATAGATTCATACTCGTTAATTGAAATTTCAGAACAAGCAAACCATTCTGAAAATTACAATACATAACAAAACAAAATAACATAGAAAAGCAAACTGAAACCTGCACTAGACAGTGTCCTTAATTTTTTTAAATAAATTTAAAAAATTCTAGATATGCATAAAATTTGACAAGAATAATGTGACAATGTTAATTAATGTGTATTTGATTTTATTGTTGAGCCAAATAAAATAAAATAAGATTGAATATATATTTAGCTTTGATTGTGAATCTTAAAAAAAAAAAAATGGTTGTGAACCTTAAAAAATAAAAAAAAATAAAGCAAAAGAAAAAAGACTGAATGTATATTTAGCTTTGGTTGTGAATCTTAAAAATTAAAAAAAGAATGGTTGTGAACCTTAAAAATAATAAAAATAATAATAAAAAGAAAGATTGGAGGTATATTTAGCTTTGGTTGTGGATCTTAAAAAAATAAAAAAATAAAAAAAAAGTTGGCTGTGAACCTGAAAAAATAAATAAATAAATAAAAGAAAAAAGATTGAATGTATATTTAGTTTTGGTTGTGAATCTTAAAAAAAAAAAAAAATACATATGGGAAAATTAGTGGGTATCCATCCCCAACCCATCCCCTGTGGATATTTAAAGAATATCACTTACCCTACCTAATGGATAAGAAAAAAAAGGGAAAAACCCATGTATTTGGGTTGGGTCTCCATGGATATCCACAGGATAGGTTATCCATTGGCATCCCTAGTGATCTCCTCACCCTCCTTCTCTTGATAAAAAGATAGAGATCCTCAAGATCTCCATTTTTATCTGAGTAGAAGTTGGTTTCTTCATCTTTGGAGTTCATCTCTTGCTAGGCTCATGTTCTCTTCTTGAGGTAGGGATAATTTACTCATTTCTATGAGCTTTAACATAAATATTAGTCATTTTGTATAAATGGTTGTTTTGGGTGAAGTTAGGGTTTGGGTGTTGATTTGAGAAAGAGGGGATTTCTAGTTTAAACTCTTTATGTGTAAGTGGGATCTTAAAAATGGGGTTAATGGTGTATAATTGTTGAAATGGTGAGATTTGGAATTTGGGGGAAAATGCCCTAGTTTGGAATTAAATAACTATTTTGTATAAATAGTGAATTCGTTGTGAAATTAATGAAATTGGCTTGGAGATTATGGAATTAAAGGAACATGTGATTAAATGGTGTAGTTGGATTAATAAGTCACTCACCTATGGGAAAGTTGATAAATTGTCTGTTGTAGATTTATTTATCTGTTTAGAAATAGCTATTTTGGGCTATCGGTGGAGGATAGCCATGATTGTTGTAGAAACTGTATGATTAGGTAAATTGAAACTAATCAATTGGAATATATCATTGAATATGACGGTCGGATGTAGACATTGTATATGTGATTAAACTGGCCATTGTATATGACAATGAATTTAAATACATTGTATATGAATCTTTGTTTTGGAGGAGATAGGGGATGGACTCCATGGATAATTAAGTTGGCCGGAGTGTGCAGGGTAAAAGTCCCGAAATCTTATTTACATTTGGGTGCCGGTTCTTTCGGACGTAGTCCCGTAAAATGGCAAGATAACGGAAGTGAATGATTGATGTTTATATGTGAAGTGTTGATGATATGAGTTTTAGTCTCATTTTGAATTGTTTGAATAATATTGAGCTATGTCAATGAGTTGATTCGAATACTTAAAGGGAAGTGGATTTATTATAATGTAAATGTCGATTGGTTATGGAAATGGTTTAAGCTGGGCTACAAGTGTTAAACATTTATTAGATGCTAATGTTTTAGTTAATTCTCATGTAATGTTTACCATATCTCTACTGGGCATTGGCTCACCCTACTTGGGACATTATTTTTCAGGTACAAGCGATACGCCGCCTCCTAGCTTGGGAGGTTTTGGAGTTGAAGACTCCCTTTTTGCTATTCGTTTTGATGTTAAATGTACATTGAAGCCTAGGGCTTTCTATGTATAGAGCTAGGACTCTTTTATTGTAACCAAGTGATGACTTGGAAATCTGTAAGCCCATAGGGCATATATTTGTTTGATATATTTGTAAAGAATACTCTGATGAATGTAACAGGTAACATTTCTATTATGTTTTTTATGGATTTATGAATGGATGATTATGTCTTATTTTGAGGGTGTTAAGAGACCACAACGTTTATCGAATAACTAGATCATCTAAAAAAACATAGTAAAATCATAATTGTGTTTATTATTATGAAATTGATTTAATTTTTTTAATAGATGTTCTAGGCATGAAAAAATTATAAAATGAATGGCTCATCCTTTCATAGTAAATCCAGAAATCCACGGTGCACAACACTAGGCCTTAATCACGGGGAAGCTGGATTGTGGATGTGAAACAGGGCCTCTTGTTTGAAGCAACAAGTGCAGTACAATGAGTGTCTTTAGAAAAGAAATAATTCACTTTGTAATATTTTTTGTAGCCATCAATTAATATTCTTTTGTTGTTAACAAAGAAGAAGAAATAATTCACATAAAGAAATAGAAAATAATGCATTTATGAAGGGAATAAAAAGGAAAAAAAATTAAGGGAAAAGTGGACGCAAAAGGAAGTGAAAATGAAATTCAAGACGGAGATATTTCATTTGACTAAAATTAAATAGGCAGCTTAATTTTTTTGACTTATTTGTCTGTTTTTAAACTTTTTCAATTTTGATTTTTTTTTGGGGTAAATAAAAAAACAAGACAAATTCAGATCTAGCAATTGCTTTTCATCAACCGTCTCGGCGTTCATACTTTTTTGCTCAAACATGCTTCCCATTGATCCGAAACTTTGCAATACTACTCCCCTTCAAAATGTCATCCACAATCGAAACACCACGAACTACCATTCGAGCAAACAAAGGTTGATCAACCGAGTTAGACTCATCCATATCAACATTGTCGACACAATCGCCAAAACACCCCGTAAAAAGCTCCTTAGCTTCTCTTTCACTAACCGGGTACCCTCTTGAGAAAGTCAAGAAAATGGTTCGATCATCCACCGGAACTTTAATCTCATGCGACCAACCCCACAGCCCTCCGGTTGGCAAGCGATGGCTGAGGGGCAGTGAAATGACCGTTATATTCCCGAAAATCGGATGAGGAAAACCCAGAATAGGAAGTGGCTAATTAAGAGAACCCAAAACCTGCTGTAAAATGTCTGTGAAAATTAGGGAATAGACATTGTTGAGGAAGGTTTTGATTTCGGTTATGGTGGTGAACTTGATGTGGGTGATCATGGGGACAGAGATGGGTTTTCCTATGATTTTGGCTGTGATTGACATGGTGGATCCAGAAGGGGAAGAGAAGGCGGTTTTGGATTCGAGAGCTTGGAGACAGGTTGTGGCTTCGTCGGCCATGGCATTGAGGATGAAGTCTGATCTGTTGAGCGATTTTGCTATGATGTTTGGGAATCTCTTCACTTCTAGCCAGAGACATAGGGCCATTACTAGGAGAGACTGTCCTGGATCTCGCATGAGGTGGATGATGAGTGGCGAAAAGCTGGAGATCCTCAATGGTGATTGAGGCCATTGTTGGAGCTTGAGTTGTTTTCAGGGCTTTTATGCATTATTGTTAAGTACGATCATGCTTGTATCCAACAAAACAAAAAGAGCATTGCTATTTAGACCAAAAAATTAGACTTGCTTTCTAAATTCAATGATATGATACTTTATTAAAATATTTAAGTCAATTCGTTCTCTCATTTATTCTCTAATCCTCAAACCAATCATCTTATTGACATATTACTAGGTCTAAAAAATGGGTCTATAAAGTTGGCTTGTATCTTATTGACATAGAAAAAATATTTTTGTTTTTTTTTTTTTTTGATATTTAGTTGACATTTGAAACAAAAATATTTTATTGCCTAAAAGAGAAATTTTGATTCAATAACGTGTCAGTTATGACTTTTTAGTAAGCTAATATATTTATTTGAAAAAGTTAATTGTATTGAAAATGTAGTAACTGATATCTAACTAATATCTAACTGCATTGGAATTTGTTATAACAAAATTAATATGATGTAGCAGCAGCTCTATTATCTTGTGATGCACTTGCAAGATCAATTGAAAAACCTTTTTATATCTGTCTTCAGAAATAGCCTATATGTCTGCAGAACTAGCCTCAGCAGCAACCTTGTTTGACTGAGACTTGGTCTCTACTTCTTTAGACCCAGTAGAGTTATCATTAATTATTATGATAACATATTTTAAATTAAGTAATTATTACATTTCAAATTAATGTATAGTTCATTTATGATATTGATATGACAAATAAATTAGAATTTTAAATTATAATAACAATAGAATACTATTTCACCAAATATAGTTTATTTATGGGCTAATAATAAACATGAATCCATACAATGTATATTAATCATGACCTATTAATGTTAATTTTCAAATTTTATTGTGCAGAGTTATATTTTCTTTGGTTCAAATTTTACATTTATTTATTTATTTTTTAAAGTCTTACAAACTTTTTTTTGTTTTAATTTTTTAAAAGCTAAGAAATATATTTGGCATAAAACTATTGGCACATCTAGCTATATATCTAATTTGAAAATCTTTTAAATGGAAAGTCCAAAATAAAATTTTATTCATAATTAAGCCACATCTCATTTGAAATTTTGGAATACTTAAAAATTAAAATATGAAATTTAATGTTATGGTCGCATTTGCTACTATCTGATGGAACATCTTAACAACAATAATTACATGTGTCATATGATGCCCATTGAATAATGTGAGATGTTACAATACATAGTACCAAATTTTGATATCAAAATATAATCGCATAATATTACTTCATTTAAATGTAGCGCCCCAAAATAATCCCAACATATCTAATACATCAACCCACAAACACTACCTGATAACCCCAATGCACAAGAGATACCGGAAGGTCATGATCACTATATTCCATTTCAAAGCTTCCAGTGTTTATACAAAAGTAATCTCACATGCGAATATATATTCTTTGAAAGTTGGTACATGAATCTATAGCATGTGAAATCATTGAAACATAATGAATAAAGGCCCTCATGGGCTTACAAGTTCCAAGGCAATAACCCGGTTACACAAAATGGTCTCTCGGACCCATACACAATAGCCCTTGGCTTTACAAAAATTTACAACAAAATGAGAGAGAGAGGGCAATCAACTCTTCACCAAAATAAATCCACGCCCTCAACTCGGCGGGATCACCACATCTTTACCTGCACCAAATCCCATAGGGGTGAGCATAAAGCCCAGTAGAGAATTTCTTACAAAGTATATACAGTTATGCCAACTCACAATGAAAAAATGCAAATGCCAATGCCATGCAATGCTCTTGTAAAGAAAATTTCATTTCGTGTTCTTCTTGGTGGTCGTCATGTTTCTCAATGAAAGTTTGTAATCTCTACAATTTCCAAAACTTCCAATTTAAATCAAAGGGGCAGCAAACACGGCACTGGTAATTCCTAGGCTGGTGTCTGCAAGTAGACTATACAAGTACTACCAAATTATCATTTTTACCGGTATTAATTGGAAGGCTCGATACCTATCCGCGCGGTTTTCTGGTCTTTCACCAGGGACACTTAGGCCAACTTATCATGTTCAACTACACCCTCTATCCAGACTTACCAGCGTATTTACCCCATACCACATTTCCACAATTCTTATTACAAAATCATTTTCTTTCATGAAGTAATTATCTTCAATCTATACTCACAATGCATAATAATAATAATAATATGAATGAGTATGCAATGCAATGATCTTCCATATCTCATAACATTTCATCCCTTTTCAAAGTGTCTTAACAACAATAACCAACAAGTACATTCCTCGTTTCCTTGTTTCAAGGTTATTTTGTAATTAACCATGTGCCTTCAACACACAACAACAATTCCTCAGTCATGTACAATTCTAATCAATTTAATCCTTTCAAGGCCACATGTGATGTTTTTTCATACATTAATCTCCTACATTCATAATTCTCACAACAATATGCATCATCATGTATTTAACAAGAATTTTTAAAACAAATTCTCCATTTATATATACACACACACATATATATCATAAGATGGGCATTTTACAAACTAACCACGAAGCCTACACTCATCCTTTCCTTTTAAATCACAAGATGAGTAAGAACACCATAGACATTTCCATACCTCCCAAAATCACCAAATTTCTATGGTTTTCATCGAAGACCCAACATTTCCCCACTTCATGGTAAAACCTAACCCAAAATCACATTTCTTAAGTCATATGAAAGGTAAGCCCTCTAGGATTAAAAAAAGAGTTGAGATTTAAACCCATTGTCAAAACTCTCTAGATTTTACATCTCAAAACAAAGATGAACATGAGAACTTCTAGAAAACTTTTTAAATCAACATTCATATAGCAAAACATGTATATATGACTCAAGAAGTCCTTATCTCAATGTTTGATGAAGGAATGGAGATGAAACCCTAACTTCAAGGATGGGAGAGAGCTTGATTCCTACCACATCAAGTGAAGCTCTTGCCCTAGATCTTCAAGATTGGGAGGGATGATGATGATTTAACCCAAGAATTTCAAGAAATCAAGAGTTTTTAGTGTGTTAGAAGGATTTTCTGGAGAGAAGGAAGAGCAAAATGACTTTTAGAGTGAGAGAGAAGGGTTAGAAAATGAGATGATTTTCGCCCAAAATGAGAACAAAAACAGAGTTTTCAGATCTATTAGCGTCCCGCATGTGCGGATGTGCCCCACGCGTGCGGCACGTCCCCCGCACGTGCGGAGCCCCCTTCCTGCATGTGCAACACTGATCTCTGTACGTGCATTTATTTCAGTGAGTCTCCAAAGATTTCCCCTACTTTCTACACCTGCGGCCTGGCCTCCCGCACGTGCGGCCCCCCTCCCGCACGTGCGGCTAGTGGCCCCCCCATGTGCGGCTAAGTCCATATAGCCCAGAAAATTTCCCTGTCCAAATCTCGGCACTCCGGACCTAACCTTGCACTCCCCGGAACAAGTGAAACTCGACACCAAACAAAATGAGAACACGAACTTTATTTAGGGAACTATTTCCAAACGTGACAAATCCAACGAAAGTGAAAGGAGAAGGGAGCGAAGAAAGAAAAAGAAGGGAAGTAAAGACCCGGTCGTCACAACCTCCCCACCATGGGAAATTTCATCCCTGAAATTTGAATAAACTCACCAAACCAAAGTGCTCTAGCAACTATGATTATTTTAACAACACTTTCAAATTGCAACGTCAATGTTCAGCCAACATTTACTATTCTTTTCTTCATCATTTCATCAAAACACAATTGTTCAAACTAGATATATGAAGTAAAACATCTATAACAAAACATCATCCCTTCACAATCCTGATTCTCAGATTAACAATACATATAACAACATGTAATCAACATTTTAACATTCTCTCCCTTCAACACTGGGGAACACTATAATTAAAACAAAACAACTAAGCATGCTTAAACAAATTTGGATATTTGGAGCAGACCTGCACCTCCCTTTCCTAAGTTACTTCTTCAATCCCATGGTGTCTCCACAACACCTTCACTAACGGTATGGTTTTGCCTCGTAGCACTTGCTCTCGGGTATCTAGGATTTGAACCGCTCGCTCTTCGTAGGAGGCATCCTCATCTACCCCCAAATCAACCCAATCTAACACATGAGAGGGGTCGGGTTCGTACTTCCTAAGCATGGACACATGAAACACATTGTGAACCCCCGAAAGTTGTGGCGGTAAGGCCAACCGATATGCTACCTCTCCAATCCTCTCCAATATCTCGAAAGGTCCAATAAACCTCGGAGACAACTTTCCACTTTTTCCAAACCTCTTCAAACCCCGCCTAGGTGAGATCTTAAGAAAAACATGGTCACCCACTTCAAAGGATAAAGGTCGTCTCCTCTTATCGGCATAACTTTTCTGTTGGCTTTGGGCCATAGCTAACCTCTTACGAATGAGGACAACTTTCTCGGTTGTCTCTCTAACAATTTTCAGACCCAACAATGGTGCATCCATGTAGACACCCCATTTTTGACCGCCCTTAAGACTTGGGCGCTACTGATTGCTTATTTGGTGGTGAAAGTTGTGCAGTGCAGAGGTTCGATTTCTTTGGCAAGGAGAGTGTCAAATCCAAACCTCACACCCCATTTTTGGACCAAAACTATTTTGACTAAAATGATTTTTAGACCTTGAAACCCTCTCTTTCAAAATATTTTTGACACAAAGTTCCTACGATGTTCCAAGGCTTGCATTTCATTAAATGTTGCACTTTTTGGTAAACCGAGCAAGGACAAAGTGGAATAAATGAAGGAGAGGTGAACTCCTTGAAAACATCTTTAAAACACCTTATTCAGGGGTTTGGAGTTGAAAAAAATGGGAGAGGAGGGAAGAAACCTAGTTGGGGAAGAAGTTGGGCATGAACCGTTAAGAGAGAGTCGATCAGCCCTCGCTAAATCGGGCCTGTCATTCGTACACTTGAACTTAAGTTATTAGGACACCACCATTGGAAATAAGACTTCTGGGGTTTTATTTTACATTCAAGAATCTCCTAAAGCCGAGTTCAGATGAGGGAAATATGGCAAGTTGAAGTTAGGCATCAATCCGGTTGAAGTTGAAGTTAGGCATCAATCCGATTGAGCTGGAAATGAGTAGTCTTCATTAAAAGAGGCATCTCTTTTTGTACACTTGGATTTTTGATGTGTGGCTTCCACCATTGGAAATCTTATTTCCAGGGCTTCAATTTAGAGACAAGAATGACCTGAAAAGGAGTCCAGATGAAGGAGATATGCCCATTTGAAGTTGGACCTGGAGAGCAGATTTTGCTGTCGGCCATAAATGTGGACTGTTGGCCACCATGGGTGGCCGGCCGGCCACTAATGTCCTAAACTCAGATATTTTGCAGATATTTACCTCCAGTTGTCTTCCACAAGCTCCAGCTGTCTCTAAATCAGATATTTCGACCTAAAGCTCATATATTGCTATATATGGAGGCCATATCTCTCATATTGCGAGTTAGCAAATTTTTGGAGCCTCTCTCTCTAAAAATCCTCTCTCTTTATAATTCTCTCTCTCTACATTTCTCTCTCTCCCTTGCCCTTTTGTGCATACAAGTAGAGATACACCTCTCATTTGTCTAGAGATCCTTAACCAAAGTTTCTTATCTTTGGGTTGAGATTACTTGGAGCCTTTTTTAAGCTCTAGAAGGAGGATTTAGCTTGATTTGGTGTCTCATTTGTGCCTAAAGTGTGTGGTGCTTCAAAGGTATAGAACTTACCCTATTTAAGCTTGTTTTGCATGCTTGTTTTGCCATCTTTTGACACTGTTTTTGAGCTAGTTTTTAACTGTAAAAACCTCTGTTTTTCAGTCCTAAAAATGGTGATTTGAGCCTATTTTGTGTTAGGGGGTTGTCTCTCCCTTTTGTTCCTTAGCTTGTATAGCTTTTTGTGCCATCTTTCAAGGCTTTCAAATCCAACTTTTTGGGCCTGTAAACCACTGAAATTTAGAGTTATTTCAGTGGTAGAAAGTATGTTTTGAAGTCCAAAAATGGAGGGGTTAGCCTCCCCTCCTTGTGTCTCACTTGCATGCCTAGTTAGCATTACATGATAGCATGTTTTTGTAGCCTAACTTAGCTTATTTCTGGCATGTGTTTGACTCAGATTTGGCATGATTTAACTTTGTTTTGGGCTGCTTTGATCATGTGGGCCTTGTTTTGCATGGTTGTAGTGCAAATGGCTTCACTAGCTTGGCATTTTAGGCCTCTAAAAATGTTTTGCTTGGAATCATTGCATGTTATAGTGTCTTTTAACACGTAATTTCAGTGTATGTAGCTCTTTCACATGCTCATATGTGTCACTCTTACGTTACTTTTTAGAGTCACTCTTGAGTCTTGTTTGCAAGCTAACACGTGAGCATGTTTTCTAGCAATTTATGCCTCAATCTCAACATGTTTTAGTCATTGTTTTGACTGATTTTAACTGTCTTTTGAGTTGGTTTGGTCGTATGAGTCTTGCTTTGTATGCTTACAATGCAATTGTGCTTAAGAGTCTAGCTAGTGCTTTGCTTTGGCCTTTTATTCTAGCTATCTTTAGCTTAATTCAAGCATGTTTTAGGACTCCTTTCAGATTATTTTAGAACTATTTTAAAGTGCTTGTACCTTTTGAGCTTTATATTGCATGCCTATAGTGCAAGTGGACTTCACTAGCTCATTATTTTAAGCTTTAAACATGTGTTGCATTTGTTGATTGCATGATTTAGTGTCATTTTGCATCCCATTTCAGCACTTTAAATCTCTGCAATTCACTCTTTCATTTGTTTTGAAAGGGGCTTTGAACAATTTGTTGGCTTGAGTGTGAAATTGAGGCCCTCATGCCTAATGGTTTTAATCCTCCCTTGAGGGTTTTTGCTAACCAACCGCATGAGGCCTCTTTCATGCTCAAAGGTACTTGTGGCTTAAGCCCTCTTTCAATTAGAGGACTCTCACTTTGGACTTAATCGATTAAATGACTAATCGGTAATGTAAAATGAGTAAACAAAAAAGTGACAAAGTAAAAGTATGCAAGATAAGAATCTTTGTGTTGCATTTCATGTGTTCGGATTGGACATTTATCCGAACACAAGAAATGTGAGATGTTTCATACTTGAAGTGATGAAACGTGCCACTTTTCTTAGTCACCGTCACCCTTGATCATGCATGATAGGGTGGTGGTCCTCTGAGTCTTATTTGTGCACTCATTAAGCTTGTACAATTTTGGTTCTTGGGCCATCATGCATGAAAATCCTTGATTGGTGGCTTGAGAGCCAAGAGCTACACTCTTTTGAGCTTGTGAAATGATAAGGAGGGTAGCAGTACACACATTTCTTGAAAATGCATTGCTTTGCCTCTATTACTCTCTGTTGCAGCAAAAGCAGAAGTTCGGAAAAAAGGGGTGGCTGACCGGCCACTTGAACTAGCCGACCGGCTAGTTAAGGTGGCCGACAGCCACTTTTTGTAGCCGATCGGCCACCAGTCAATTTTTGCACAGTGTGTTCCTGAGTTGGAGTAGAGGTATTCTGGAAGTTGGCATAATTTTCAGAGGTTCGAACGAGTGCAAACAGAGGCATCCGATGGCAAGGCAAGGGCATTTTCGAGCGGAGCAGCCGAGCATGCATGCATCCCTCATCCCTCGAGGCCATTTAACCGTTTTACTTAGCTAGTTAGTGGTAGCTAATTTACTGGCTTTGTAATTAGTTAGTTAATGTGTTTAGCTAATTAATTCATTTTGTAATATTTAGCTAGCTTAGAATAGTTAGTTAATTTATTTCAATTGTGTTGTCATAATTAGTTAGCTCGAATAGTTAATTAATTGTGTTGTAATAGCTTAACTTAGTGTAGCTTAGCTTATTCATTCGGACCCTCCTTTGCGAGGGCGCAATGTTGTAATAAGTGTGCGTGCATGTGTGCATGTCTTTCAACCCCGTGCCTTTCTCCCTTTTATTTAATCGCTTTCAATGGTTAGATTAGGGTCATTTTCGATTAGCATAACTTGTGCTTGCATGTTTGCATCATTCATTTGTCTTGCATGCACCGAGGCTCGGCGCATCATTTAAATTGCGTTGCAATTTCAATATTTTCTTTGAATACGTGTTTCAAAGCATGTTATCAAATTGAATCAATCATATGCCATATTAGTAGCCGAGCCTATTAATTGCATTATTTCATTTGTTGCATTAGGCATCTTGCATAGTTAGGATCATGTATCTTTCTAACTAGCTTTTGTTTTGGCTTGGAGTACTCGGTAAGCTTTTACACTTTAGCATACTTGCATGAGTGTGAGTGTTGCCGTGATAGCATGCTTGCCATGAGGCTATTTGCTTAAATGATTAATTGCATGAATGCTTGTGGATGAAGGCTTTGTTGCTTGAATTGGAACAATTCGATAAATGTGATTTTCAAGCCCACCTTGCGAAGTGGCAAATCATGTTTCAAGCCCATCATGTTTGATGGCAAATCCGCGTTTTAGCCCACTTACGGGTGGCAAATTCAAACCATTTTCGAAAAACAAACATGAGTTGTTTTGTTTCAATTCTTGTGATTTAGTCTATACTTGCTTGTGTGCGTCACATGGTAAAGTTAGAAAATAACCAGATAAGAACACATAAGGTTTATGAAACAACATATCATGATTAGTCAAGGCCGATCTTTGATCGGGCGAGCGGGGGTGCTCATTTCAAGACCTTCCCCTCTCGTACCCAAGTTCTCGAGCCGAGGCAACTTTGGTGATGACGGACATGTGGCCTTTGGCACGAGTTAGGGTTTCCTAAGTTTTCCCAAAATAAAATATTTAGGTGGCGGCTCTATAATCTTGCAAAGCAGTCCATTTTGACATTATTTGATTCAAAATCAATTTTCCAAAACGATTTACCGGATTTGGGCTCTTTGGTGTTTATCAGTTTCACATTGCACATTGTGAGATTAGATTCAGAGCTGTGACAGGAGTCCAAACTAAAGGACTAATTCGAGCTTCTTCGAAAGGAGGGTGCGAAGAAAGTCGAGTCTACAGTTTCTAGTGACTCTGCTAGGGATTTAGAGAACTTGACTCGAACTCATGATATGTTGTTTTATCTACACTTATGTGTTTCTTTACATTTGCATTTGCATTGGTGCGCCTAAGTCACAGTGTTTTCCATCTGCTATTTCTGAGCGGTTTTTTGGAGGCTTGCTTGGAAAAGCTTACCATAAGGCTGACCGGTTGCGGGCTATACCACGATGGGAACACAAACCTTGGATCTGGACTACTATTGTACCGTTTGATCCTCCTTTCACTTCTCGGTGTTAGGAGCGAGAGGTATATTCAGTGGTCTTGGCGAGGTATCCTTTTTGACCAATCGACCTAGTTGCATATCGAAAGCCATAGAGACTGTTCCAAACTAGGACATGATACTTACCCGAATGTTGGATTGTGGTGAAACCACTTTGTTTGAATAGCTTACCCTAGTTCCTGACGAAACTAGGACACGGTAACCCTACCCCATCATAGGGGTGTTTTGGCTTTCATTTAACTGGTATGTACTTTACAGTGAAACTGTACAGGTATGGGCATATCAGTTGCCAAGTTGGTATCTAATTTTGGGGCAGAATTCAGTGTGGAATATAGTCATTCAGCATTGCTCATATCTGTTCTAGTGAAATCAGGCTGAGGTGCTGCCCGTTTTCTTTTTTGCTAGGTAGTCCTGAAACCATAGCTTCAGAAGGCTTCAATATCTGCCAGGTACATTGAACTTGTGTTCATAGACTTTGTCAGGTCGGAGATTTAGTTCAAAGACAACCAGTGTTTCCTTCGCCGATGGCAGGGCAAAGAAGGGCCAGATGGGGCTCATTGGTTCAACTGATCCGATAGTCACCAGTTGGATCACCTTCGTTCAACACAGTAGACCCGTGATGGCACAGAGTCCGGAAGAAGTTGCGGCCATGATAGCGGCATTAAACCAGGGAATCGCCATGCAGGTGGAGACCAATGCTGAAATGCAACGCCCATCTGGAGCACCTACCATACATCCAGTCTCGAGACCCCAGCCGAACTTTGACCCACTTCCGCCAGCTGAAGATTCTCATGGTCCGGATCCCCAAGAAGGGTTGGCTCAAGCTCGAGTTTTCAAACCTCTGGTGCAGCATAATGAGAGGCTTTATTCCTTTGATATTAATGAGCTCGACCGGACCTCATTAAAAACTGCTAACCTTGAGAAGCAATTCAAAAAGGCACAGGGCCTTAACTCCATTCCTGACATTGAGGATGGGTACACTGAGGCTGCCGTATGGCTTCCAGATAGATTCAAAATGCCGCACATTGACCGTTTCGACGGGTCTGGAGATCCTATAGTACCTTAAACTAATGGGTCTAACTAAGTCTCAGAAACTCTCTCTATATGGAAGAACCCTGTCAGGCATAGCAGCCACTTGGTACGCCAAGTTGGAGGATGAAATGAAGCAGAACTGGGAAGAATTGGCTGAGGCCTTTGTCAATCAATACTCTTACAATACCCAACTTGAAATAACCACTCAAGACCTTGAGGCAACCCACCAGAATCCTGCAGAATCTTTTGTGAATTTCTTTGCAAGGTGGAGAGCAAAGGCAGCACCGATGACAGATCGCCCTTTTGAGATAGATCAAGTACGGGTAGTGATGCAGTACCTTGAGCCTAATATGCTGCAAAAGTTAATAGTTGCTCCACTATTCACTTTCAAACGTTTGCATGAATTGGGGGTTCAGATCGAGAGTGCGTTCAACAAAGGGATTATTCCCAGGAGAAGTGAACTGATAAGAAGGGTGATTTTCGGGAGTACCAATGCTGGCGGTAGCACTATTCTCAAACTCACTGAAATCAATACTGTTGCCACAGTCGACCTTTTTGCCAAATCATGCCTACAAACAGTTGGCCCAACCCAAGCTCAAGCCAGAACTTTCACCCCCATGTGTATGAGCCTGTGGACGTGCCCGAACGTCCCGGGCTCCGCTCGCGAAATGGCGCAAAATCCAGTTTGTTCATTGGACTACTATAGTTTGGACTCAATGTCACGGTTCTGAATCTAATCTCGCAAAGTGCAATGCAAGACCGATAAATCACCAAAGAGTCCAAATCCGGCAAATCATTGTTTGGAAAGCTGATTTTTGTAAAGAAGTGCCAAACATGGACTGCTTTGCCAGATACAGAGTCGCCACCTAAATGTTTTATTTTGGGAAATTTAGGAAACCCTAACTCGTGCCAAAGGCCACGTGTCCCTCATCATCAAAGTTGCCTCGGCTCGGGAACTTGGGTACGAGAGGGGAAGGTGTAGACGTGCCCGCGTGGGGCCCTCGCTACAGTTCGGACTCGATTTGTGTCATGGTTCTAAATTTGAACCCAAGAGTCCAAATCCGGCAAATCGTTTTGAGAAACAGATTTTTTTTGAAAAGAAGTGCCAAACATAGACTGCTTTGCTAGATACAGAGTCGCCACCTAAATATTTTAAAATGGGGAATTTAGGAAACCCTGACTCGGTGCCAAAGGCCACGTGTCCGTCATCACCAAAGTTGCCTCGGCTTGGGAACTTGGGTACGATTGGGGAAGGTCAGCAATGAGCACCCCCTCTCGCCCGATCCGAAGATCGGCCTCTACTAACCATGATATCCGTTTTTGAAAACGTTATGTGTTCTTAAACCAATTATTAGCCTAACATTACTATGTTATGCGCACAACAAACAAGTATAGACCAGATTTCCTAATTTGGAAATAAGCATTGCATATCCGTTTGTCTTTAAAAAGTACTTTGGAATTTGCTACTCGTAAGTAGGATAAAATACGGATTTCAACGAGTTTTTCCAACTCAGACAATCCAACCTTCACCCACAGGCATTCGAACAGTTTATCACATAAGCATCTAGCCACATGGTAATCATGCTATCATGGCAACACTCACACACATGCGGTATGCTAAAGCATAAATGCTTACCTAGTACTCCAAGCCAAAATAGAAACCAGTTAGTAATCATATGCATGATCATAGTTCATGTTAAGATGGCTAATGCAACACATGCAAAATGCAACTAAGATAGGCTCGGCTAATCTACAATGACATGTGAAATGCTACAACTAACACGTATTCAATTTGGAATTAGAATACAAATGCAGTTAGAATGATGCGCCGAGCCCGGTGCATGCAAGACAAATGTATGAATGCACGCATGCATAGCATAAGGTATGCTAAATTACACATGCCCTAGTCTACCGTCATAAGCAGGTAAATAAAAGGGAAGAAAGACGTGGGGTTGGAAGACATACACACACTCACACACACTTATTACACAATTGCCCTCACTCAGAGAGTGCGAATAAATATTACAGTCCGAATAATAAACACATTAATTATTACAAAATTTCTAATTAATTAACAGAATGAAAGCAAAAAGAAAGGTGGCCACAGCCCCCGCCTCGGGATGCGTGAATGATGCATGCTCGAACCCGTCTCGCCCGGAAAGTCCGTACCATACCACTGCCGCCTCTGTTTACACTGCCTTGCTTCTCTGAAAATTCCCAAAGTTCTGGGACAGGTCTCCTGAAAGCTGTGGAACACCATCGGCTGAAGGAAATGTCCACCGGCCATTGAAAATATCCATCGGCCACTGATGAAGCTATCGACCCAGGAAGGATTGCCAGTCGGCATTGAAAACTGCCGGTCGGTAGAAAGTTCCTGCAGAATCTGGTTTTTGGCAGCAACAAGGACAGACAGTGTATGGCATGGAATTTCAAGCAAGTGTATGCATGGCTACTCTCCCAATCATGTAACGGACTCAAGGGAGCATGGCCCTTGACCCTCGGGCTATCAATCGTGCATTTGATGCATGATAGCCTAAGGAGCCAAGGTTGCAATTCAATGTAAAAATGCATGCAACATACAAATGAGGACCAAGATCCTATTATGCCAAAGTCAAGGGCCTCGATGACCGAGGGTAGAGGTGTGTTTTGTCACTCGAAGTACAAACGCCCCTCATCCCTCACACTTGGTTTGAGACCCCAAACCAAGCAATGCAATGCATGTTATGCAAACATGGCTCAAAATGTAACATGATGCTAAGATGCAAAACATGTCAAATGTGATGCAATCTATCATGTTAAGTATGCAAAATGCTAGTCATATGAGATGCAAATGTGATGCAAACATGGACCAATATGCCATAAGGCTAGCATGGGACAACATGTAATGAACCAAATAAGCAACAAGCATATGATAAGCATGCAATGGTGGACTTAAACCACAAATGGCAGACCTCAACCTTGCCATAAATAGTGGCCAAAATGATGTACAAGAGCACAAATGATGCATGCAAGCATGCACACATCAAGGTCCGTCACCTAAGCATGAAAAGGGACAACTCTAAGCATACTTAAAGGCGATATAAAAGGGCATTAAACCAGCATGCTAAGCTCTAAAAATGAATAGAGGATAATGCCAAATCAAACAAAACATGCAAGCAAGGCATGCGACGAAGACCAACACTTGAAGCCAATAAAGGGGGTCGAACCAAAGCTATGTCAACCAAACCTGAAAGGACCAAAATGACCTGAAATAGTCCCAAGGGACTCCAAAACAAGACTAAAGCATGCATAGATCATGGTCAAAACATGCCAAGGAATGAGTCCAAAACAAGGGCATTCAAGGCCTCCAAGAGGGAGCATCACTCAATACTTATCCCAAGAAAACATGGCACGAATTTTTCAATACAAAACAGAGTTCTAGTATGCAAAAAGGGCCCTCATAACCCACTGATATGGCAGCCTAATATCTAAACACATGGGCATGCACAATGACCATTTCCAAGGCATAAAAGGACAACCCTTCAAAGCATGAAAGAGATGATGAAGACAAACATACAAGCGTGGATTAGGGACTGAAATATGATCTACAATGATGTCAAATCATGGGACTAAGGTAAGCTAAGCATCCTAGAGACTCACACACCTAAGGCTTACAAGCCAAAATGCAAAGTAACCATATCAAGCATGCTAAACAAGTCCAAATCAGTGGCCAACAGACCTTATTCAAGACAAAATATGGCCAAGAACCTCACAAAGCAAAGCCAAAACAAGAGGATATGCTAGGCTAAACATATAGCACACTCCTAGGCAAGATGGAGAATTACAAAGCAAGTATAAAATCCATGCTAAGGGCCAACAAACCACCATTGGACAGAGATATAATATGACCCAAAACACTCAAAAAACGTTTGAAATGGGACCAAAAATGATCAAGCATGCATGTTCCCCTTTTAAGCCAAAACAAGGGTAAAAGAAGGAGAAAGGGGAGAGGGGTGTCCCTCCCCTACACAAGACTTCAAAATCACTCCATCACCACTGGAAATCCACTGGATTTCAGTGGTGAGAAGACCAACACAACAAAGTAAACAAAGCTTAAAGAAAAGAGCACCAAAATAGGCCAAAGGGGAAGAGTTCGACCCCCAATGCCAAAACACCCTTAATGAAAGATGTTAAGAACAAAAATACAAGACTTTTTCATATTAAACACAAAGCCTAAATCAGCATGCAAGACAGGTAGAAAACTAGTGCAAAATTGGGAAAACTAAAGCAAGTGTCTCACCCTTGAAGAAACCTTGAAGGACAGATGATCCAGCCACCTTCTACTGATCAAAATCAGTCCAAAACCTCAATAAAAAACCCTCAATGCCTCTCAATCTCGCAGCAAGGTGTAATGGTGTGTGTTTTAGTGCAAAAGTAAGGTCAAAATGCACTTTTAGGCTTCCAAACACACCCTAAGGATGAGAGAGAGGGAGATATAGAGAGAGAGGGTGATATATCAGATGTATAGATATAGAAGCTTTGGTTTTTTGGTTCAAAAGCTCTAACCCTTGACAAAGGGAGAGGATCATTGCTTAAATAGGCAAAGGGCCAAGACTAAATCTTCTCAAGGAAGCTAAATGAAAGGGGCAAAGGGTGCAAAGGAGTCTTGGCTTCTTGGAGAAGCTAAAACAGCTGGGGAAGCTTGGCCAAAGCGTTCAAGCTTCTAGAAGGAAAGGGGGTTCAAAGGCTCACACCAGCCAAAAACTGCACGGAGAGGAGTGATGGTGCATTCCAGCTGGCACAGCTGGCATGCACCATGCCTCAAGGGTGCAAAAGAGTCACACCGGCCAGGAAAAGAGGTTGCCGGCAGAATAAAGTGTCGGCCGGCCAAATACAGTGCCGACTGGCCATTGATTTTAAGAAATCATGGCCGGTGGCACCCCTAAACAGCCGGTGATGCTAGGGGAAGGCCGGTGGAATGTGGGGATGGCCAACAAGCCATTCCCTGCCCTTCAAGGCAAAAACACAAGTGTTTGGTGCCAAAACCAAACACGGAACAGTCGAGTTCGAAGATCTTGAGGCAAGGCGCGTAGCCGAGACCTCCGGGAACTCCAAACGAACACAAACATGGATGATCACCGGGTGTTCAAACGGTGACGTCCAAGTCTTGAGGACGGTCAAAAATGGGGTGTCTACAGTTGTCCCTCTTTGACAGAACTCGAAAGTCATAACAATGACGGGAGTGAATGTCAAAGCCCAGAGACGGCCCATTTTTGACAAGGCCGAAAACTTAGACAGACATGCAAGACAAGCAAGATATGCGCCCGAAGGCGGGGGCAAGACGCAAGACAATGCACAAAGCTGAACATAACTTATGATCATGCAAAGAAAAGCTGTAATGAAGCATACATGCGACAGTTTTAAGCTAGCATACACCAAACTACACTACAATGCAGGAAGGATGTAAGAGAATTATGCAATTCTCGATACGTCTCACCCGGAGGATACAATACCTATGCGGCTCGTCTGGTTGCACCCACCTCAAATGAACCGTACATGCAATATCGTGCCTGCAAAGAAGACAAACTTAACAGGTGCAATATCGTTAGCAACATGCATAATAGTGTGCTCGAAATGCGTGACAACGCAAAGCAAGTGGGAAGCATAACAATGCTGTGAAGGCACAGATATGTAAGTGGAGCACGCGGTCTATGCAGGCAACGAAATTGATCATAAGCATGTGGTCTACGCAAGTAATGCAATTGAACATAAGAATGCGGTCTACGCAAGTAGAACATGCGGTCTACGCAGGTAATGAAATTGACTGCAAACATGCGGTCTACGCAAGTTATGAATTTGATTAAACATGCGGTCTACGCAAGCAAAACATGCGGTCTACGCAAGTAATGAAATTGAATGCACACATACGGTCTACGCAAGCAAAACATGCGGTCTACGCAAGTAATGAAATTGAATAAACATGCGGTCTACGCAAGCAAAACATGCGGTCTACGCAAGTAATGAAATTGAATGTAAACATGCGGTCTACGCAAGCAAAACATGCGGTCTACGCAAGCAATGAAATTGATTGCAAACATGCGGTCTACGCAAGCAAAACATGCGGTCTACGCAAGTAATGAAATTGAACAAACATGCGGTCTACGCAAGCAAAACATGCGGTCTATGCAAGTAATGAAATTGAATGCAAACATGCGGTCTACGCAAGCAAAATATGCGGTCTACGCAAGTAAGGAAATTGAATGCAAACATGCGGTCTACGCAAGCAAAACATGCGGTCTACGCAAGCAATGAAATTGATTGCAAACATGCGGTCTACGCAAGCAAAATATGTGGTCTACGCAAGTAATGAAATTGAATGCAAACATGCGGTCTACGCAAGCAAAATATACGGTCTACGCAAGTAATGAAATTGAATGCAAACATGCGGTCTACGCAAGCAAAACATGCGGTCTACGCAAGTAATGAAATTGAATGCAAACATGCGGTCTACACAAGTAATGAAATTGAATGCAAACATGCGGTCTACGCAAGCAAAACATGCGGTCTACGCAAGTAATGAAATTGAATGCAAACATGCGGTCTACGTAAGCAAAATATGCGGTCTACGCAAGTAATGAAATTGAATGCAAACATGCGGTCTACGCAAGTAAAATATGCGGTCTACGAAAGTAATGAAGTTGAATGCAAACATGCGGTCTACGCAAGTAATGAAATTGAATGCAAACATGTGGTCCACGCAAGTAATGAATTTGAACAAAGATGCAGTCTACGCAAGCAAAACATGTGGTCTATGCAAGTAATGAATTTGATTATAAACATGCGGTCTACGCATGTAGTGTGTATGAGAAGAGTTGAATGTACACATGTAAGTAAAAACATGTTATCCACGATGCGAGAATGTAAAGTACTGTAACACAGCATAATCGAAGCGATTTGTGGAAATCCTCAGGACATGAAAAGGATACGAGAAGGGACGTTCTTCGTATGTATTGAGCATCGCTCGCAGAAGTTGTGGCCTGAGGTCAACTCGAAGGTCCACGTTTCAAAAGTATGCTTTCTCGCATTGTTTCAAGTGATGAAGATGCCAAACCATGTAGTTGACCCGAACAGAGGCGCAGAAGGCGTGTTGACCGCAAAGGGAGTTTTACTGGTATCAATTCTGACACTTTGCTACCCTGCCATTCTATGCTTTACTTTCCTTTTTACTGGTAGTTTAAGCACATTGTACTGCCTCAGGTAGGTTTTATTCTTTCTCAAAAATACACATTTTACAAAACAGGTGATGGGGATAAAACAACCATGTTGTTCAAAAGATGTTGCGTTTGTAAATTTTCTATGCATCGCATTGCAAGGTAACACACCACAATGTGAACGAAATTGAACCTATTGTCTGGAAAATTGAGCACTTGCATTGTAATAACAAGGTAACAAAACCAAGTAACAGCAAAGCAACCCATACAAACCACTGCTTAACCTGAACACACGGTCCATATTCTGCTGAGGATTAACCTGCATACAACCCATAACCCAACACTTGGTTTATTCTGCACACGGCAAACTTTAAACAAAACAGCCCAATCTGACAAGACGACCTTCAAAGGTGAAACCGGCTAGGGTTGAAACATGCTTGGATGCCCCAAATTTTCCCTTCCTTCTTTTGGTTCGCCCAAATGTAGAGAATGGCACAGCACTCCGAGCATAAATGATTAACTTTCGGAAAAGGGGTTTTCTTAACCAGGGTATCGAGCCTACAACTGGATACAGCGGAAAAGGACTTAACAAAGGTACACGACCTAAACACAATGAGACACGCTTGGGAAAGACTAAAAACAAAAGACGAGACCGACAAATCAAAAAGACACGACACACGAACGTGCTTATAAACTGAGAGACCTCAAATCTCGAGGAGCCGGCTCCTTCGGGTAAATTTGCCACCCTTTTTGATTTGTGATTCTCACATCACTCGACCCTCAGGCTCGGTTTTTCTCTCAAAACCCTTTTCCTCACTTTTCTCTCAACTTACACCTCTCTATTCTTTATTCTCTCATTTTTCGTCCCTCTCCAAGGTGATTAATGAATGAATAGGAAGTTGCGGGTTCATGCCCGATGCCATTAGCTCACAACTATTTCTTCTGGTGGGTAGAGTGCCCTCCTGGTAAGTATGTTGATGACGGGGGAAAGACAGAACACCTGACTCAACTGTGCCCCTAGTTCATCATTTTGACCATTTTTTCGTTTTGGTTTTCTACTAAAACAGTTTTGATCGAGATGAGAGTCAGATTAACGTACTTGTTCGACTTTTGATTTGAAAGCCATGCAAGTTAGGCTGTAAGCACTGAAAATTTTCCTTTTTGGGTCCAAGAAAATGGTCCAGTTTTGGAAAATGGAACAGTTTTCGAGAAAATAGTCAACCTTAGTAAAAATTTTCAAAAACTATTTTACAAACAGTTAATGCTCAACGAGCATGGAGCTTACTCTTTGAGATACGCAACCTCGGATCGGAGGCAATGGAAAATTGCCCCTGGCTTAAAGGGGGTGGATGGCAACGGAAAGTTGCCCCTGGTTTGAATGGCGGCTCACGACGACTCGTGGCAACGGAAAGTTGCCCCTTGTTTGGATGGTGCCGCAGCAGTCCGCAAACAGTCTTCATTGGTGGTGGTCGAACTCTTGGACACAGAGATGACGAAGACGGTTATAACAAATATATGGACACAGTCACCTTGGAAGCATTGGCGACTGGACTTTGGGATGAAATCGAAACCATTGTATGGACTGAGACGCTATGAAAGCATTGGGGGCTGGACCTCATGATGAAGTTGCCTACGTATCCCAAACATGGGAATCAAGCCTTACGTGGTTCAGGTTAAGGTACACTCGGGTATTTTAACCTTCACTTTTCAGGCTCTAACTTTTGCCAAGGCGCCCGATGCGGGTTTTCGACCTTGCGAGCTTCTTTTCATTTATCTTTTTTTGATTTTTTTTGTATCTTTTTTGTATCTTTTCATTCTCTTTTTTCTTTTTTTTTTCTTTTCTTTTGCATTATTATTTTTTTGCTCTTTCTCTTTTTTTTTTTTTGCATTTTTTTGTATTTTTCTCTTGCTCTAACTTTTGCCTGGGTCGCCCTTCCGGGTTTTCGGCCCAGCGAGCCTCTCAAAGGGTAAAAGTGTAACAAGTCCATGCCAAATGGTTTTTGAAGTTAAGGCCTCTCTATGTCTAGGAGAACGGCTGTTGTAATGATTTGCAGAAGAATCCATCATGGTTGCTCTACGAGCTTCTTCTGGTGAGATCCAATCTTTTTGATTCGACTTTGGTGCCTCTTGTTCGAGGGCTGCTTCAAAACTGGCCACACGGGCCTCCTCTGACAGTTGTCCGTTGAATGTTCCGAATGAGTTCGAGGTTCAAAACGAATAGGTCGAATCTTGAGGCTGAGAGCGATCCTAGGCTGCACAATCTCAAGAGCAATTCCACACAGGTCTTCACAGGGCCGCGTTAAAACATTTGTTTTTGAAAGTTTTTAAGAAAGCGACAAATTGCTCGTGTCGAAGATAGTGTGGAACCAATCTGGATCAAGCCAGGATCCTTCTCAGTACTCACGCCGACAAGCATGATTTCATTCATTAACGGCTTAGCATGCTTCTCCTTTTCTCTCAAATTGATCAATTTTTTGCAAAACCGGAGGAATTCCCTCCTCTTTGTTTTTATCTCCGTAGTGTTCAAAAAGGGTTTTTGAAAAACTTAGGTTAATGCAATGAGTTTGGCGCGTAGGAGAGTAGGCGAGACGTACTGTCAGCCCATTCAAACCCTCTGGCACAACTAACTTACACTAAAAGCAAGCATGAAAGTGAGATAGCAACAACTGTTTCATTCAGATTTGTTGGTATAACTGGCCCCTCGGCAGAAACAGACTCAAAAACAAAAACGGGTAATTACAAGACAAAATGGTGTTCGAGGCAACAACCCCGGAATCACCTGGTATTCTATACAAAGGGGACTGACTCGCTACAACAAGACAGACCCTTAAGCAAAAAGACTGACTCAAGACAAAGAGACAGACTCAGAACAAAAGACTGACTCGATACCCAAGCCAGAATTTACAAAGTTAGCGTTCACAGATGCTCAAAAATGCATGCCAGACGCCACATTCAAAATATACCAAATGCCGCCCGCAGGTGGTTCACTTTCTGATTACATACTTGCAGTATCTGTGTCCTCAAAATCCAATAACTGGGTGGTAACGGACTTGGCTGAGCTGGGCGGGAGGATAACCTCATTGTCAATCAAATCTTGCACCTCATGACGGAGGCGGAAACAATTGTCGGTTGCATGGCCTGTTTGTTGGTGGTACGCGTAGTACTGAGCAGCATCGTGCGTAGTAGGGAGATTCTTCGGGAGAGGCCGAGGCTCCAAGGGTTTATGGTGCCCCCTCTCAGCAAGGATCTGAAGTGCCTTAGACAGAGGCATGTAGAGAGCATGAAAGACCCTGCGCCCTTGGGGCAGGTATTTTGAAGTCTGAGCGTTCTTACTAGCCGCACAAGCAAAAGGGTCAGCTGGCACTGCCTTGGCTTTCTGATCTTTCCCAGGTGCAGGGGCGGGAATAGGAGAAACTGTTCTGGCATGACGGGGCCTATCCCGATTTTCTGACTGACTTGAACTACCCTCAGGTGGAGTGGGGAAAGCATCCTCCACAGTTTTTGCCACAATTGCGGATATCTGTTGCTTGTTCATCCCCCCGGCTTTCAAAGCCTCGACTGCCCGTAGCAGTTGTTCAATGGGATCGGCATCTGCCTTCATTTTGTCTTTTCCTCTGGCCTCAGCCTGATCGAGGATTTGGGTTGATATTGATATGTCATTACCATAGCTGGAGGCCATCTCCGGTTGGCTAAGTTCAATCACAATTCGCCCCAACAACGGGGGCTCCTGGGGTACAAAACTCCCGGCATATGGTGCGGCTGGAGGTGAGGCTGACATTCCGTAGGCGAGATCTGCCACAGACCTCTGGAGATCACCTATCATCCCCATTAGTTCAAATGTAGTAGGCTCCCGAGCCTGGTATGGCTGGGGGGCCCAGATCGAGTGCACAACAGGCGACCTGGGTGGATGTGGCATATCAATATTGGTCTCACTTTGCAGAGTGATCCCTTGATCTAACGCAGTTGTCATAACCACGATCTCTTCCGAATTCTGTGTCATCATAAGTCCTGCCTCAGCAAGGGGGAACACTAGCTATTCTGTACCAGCTGTCCGAACTGAAAGAGACAACAAGCAGCATTTCAGCCCAAATGGATCAAACACGGGTGTAGCTGAACAACTATACTCTACTGCTGATCACTGTTCCCCAGAAATCACTGTCCCCAAAACTGAACCTGATACCCGTAGATAACTGATCCTCATAAACTGACACTGATGCCCTCAGGTCTGATACTCAAACTTGCAAGCTGATATGTACGTTCCCTGTAGAGATACACTCTAAAAGCACATAGCAAGTAAAGAGAGCCAAAACACCCCTATGTTGGCGTAAGGTTTCCCTGTCCTATTTTGTCAGGAGCTAGGGTTTCACTATGCACGCAGCAGTCTTCAAACAACCTAACATCGGGTAAGCAGCCTGTCCTAACTTGGAATGGTCACTATGGATCCGAATATGCACTGGGCCGAATGGTCGAAAAGGGTGCCCCGATAAAACCGGGATTTGGGTTCCCATATTGTCAGAGCCCATAACCGGTCAGCCTTATGGTCATGCCTTGACAAGACAAGCCTCCAGCAAACCATTCAGGAATGGCAGATGGCAAACACTGTGTCCTAGGCGCACCAATGCACATGCAATGCAAAGAGACACATAAATGGAGTCAAAATAGGATATCACGAGTTCGTGTCAAGCTCTCTAAATCCCCCAGCAGAGTCGCCAGAAACTGTAGACGCGCCCGCGTGGGGCCCTCGCTACAGTTCGGACTCGATTTGTGTCACGGTTCTTAATCTGAACCAAAGAGTCCAAATCCGGCAAATCGTTTTGAGAAACAGATTTTTTTGAAAAGAAGTGCCAAACATGGACTGCTTCGCCAGATACATGCGCACGGCAAACAAGTATAGACTAGATTGCCTAATTTGGAAATAAGCATTGCATATCCGTTTGTCTTTAAAAAGTACTTTGGAATTTGCTACTCGTAAGTAGGCTAAAATACGGATTTTAACGAGTTTTTCCAACTCAGACAATCCAACCTTCACCCACAGGCATTCGAACAGTTTATCACATAAGCATCTAGCCACATGGTAATCATGCTATCATGGCAACACTCACACACATGCAGTATGCTAAACCATAAATGCTTACCTAGTACTCCAAGCCAAAATAGAAACCAGTTAGTAATCATATGCATGATCCTAGTTCATGTTAAGATGGCTAATGCAACACATGCAAAATGCAGCTAAGATAGGCTCGGCTAATCTACAATGACATGTGAAATGCTACAACTAACACGTATTCAATTTGGAATTAGAATACAAATGCAGTTAGAATGATGCGCCGAGCCCGGTACATGCAAGACAAATGTATGAATGCACGCATGCGTAGCGTAAGGTATGCTAAGTTACACATGCCCTAGTCTACCGTCATATGCAGGTAAATAAAAGGGAAGAAAGACGTGGGGTTGGAAGACATACACACACTCACACACACTTATTACACAATTGCCCTCACTCGGAGAGTCCGAATAAATATTACAGTCCGAATAATAAACACATTAATTATTACAAAATTTCTAATTAATTAACAGAATGAATGCAAAAAGAAAGGTGGCCACAGCCCCCGCCTCGGGATGCGCGAATGATGCATGCTCGAACCCGTCTCGCCCGGAAAGTCCGTACCATACCACTGCCGCCTCTGTTTACACTGCCCTGCTTCTCTGAAAATTCCCAAAGTTCTGGGACAGGTCTCCTGAAAGCTGTGGAACACCATCGACTGAAGGAAATGTCCACCGGCCATTGAAAATATCCATCGGCCGCTGATGAAGCTATCGACCCAGGAAGGATTGCCAGTCGGCATTGAAAACTGCCGGTCGGTAGAAAGTTCCTGCAGAATCTGGTTTTTGGCAGTAACAAGGACAGACAGTGTATGGCATGGAATTTCAAGCAAGTGTATGCATGGCTGCTCTCCCAATCATGTAACGGACTCAAGGGAGCATGGCCCTTGACCCTCGGGCTATCAATCGTGCATTTGATGCATGATAGCCTAAGGAGCCAAGGTTGCAATTCAATGTAAAAATGCATGCAGCACACAAATGAGGACCAAGATCCTATCATGCCAAAGTCAAGGGCCTCGGTGACCGAGAGTTGAGGTGTGTTTTGTCACTCGAAGTACAAATGCCCCTCATCCCTCACACTTTGTTTGACACCCCAAACCAAGCAATGCAATGCATGTTATGCAAACATGGCTCAAAATGTAACATGATACTAAGATGCAAAACATGTCAAATGTGATGCAATCTATCATGTTAAGTATGCAAAATGCTAGTCATATGAGATGCAAATGTGATGCAAACATGGACCAATATGCCATAAGGCTAGCATGGGAAAACATATAATGAACCAAATAAGCAACAAGCATATGATAGGCATGCAATGGTGGACTTAAACCATAAATGGCAGACCTCAACCTTGCCATAAATAGTGGCCAAAATGATGTACAAGAGCACAAATGATGCATGCAAGCATGCACACATCAAGGTCCATCACCTAAGCATGAAAAGGGACAACTCTAAGAATACTTAAAGGTGATATAAAAGGGCATTAAACCAGCATGCTAAGCTCTAAAAATGAATAGAGGATAATGCCAAATCAAACAAAACATGCAAGCAAGGCATGCGACGAAGACCAACACTTGAAGCCAATAAAGGGGGTCGAACCAAAGCTATGTCAACCAAACCTTAAAGGACCAAAATGACCTGAAATAGTCCCAAGGGACTCCAAAACAAGACTAAAGTATGCATAGATCATGGTCAAAACATGCCAAGGAATGAGTCCAAAACAAGGGCATTCAAGGCCTCCAAAAGGGAGCATCACTCAATACTTATCCCAAGCAAACATGGCATGAATTTTTCAATACAAAACAGAGTTCTAGTATGCAAAAAGGGCCCTCAAAACCCACTGATATGGCAGCCTAATATCTAAACACATGGGCATGCACAATGACCATTTCCAAGGCATAAAAGGACAACCCTTCAAAGCATGAAAGAGATGATGAAGACAAACATACAAGCATGGATTAGGGACTGAAATATGATCTACAATGATGTCAAATCATGGGACTAAGGTACGCTAAGCATGCTAGAGACTCACACACCCAAGGCTTACAACCCAAAATGCAAAGTAACCATATCAAGCATGCTAAACAAGTCTAAATCAGTGGCCAACAGACCTTATTCAAGACAAAATATGGCCAAGAACCTCACAAAGCAAAGCCAAAACAAGAGGATATGCTAGGCTAAACATATAGCACACTCTTAGGCAAGATGGAGAATTACAAAGCAAGAATAAAATGCAAGCCAAGGGCCAACAAACCACCATTGGACAGAGATATAATATGACCCAAAACACCCAAAAAACTTCTGAAATGGGACCAAAAATGATCAAGCATGCATGTTCCCCTTTTAAGCCAAAACAAGGGTAAAAGAAGGAGAAAGGGGAGAGGGGTGTCCCTCCCCTACACAAGACTTCAAAATCACTCCATCACCACTGGAAATCCACTGGATTTCATTGGTGAGAAGACCAACACAACAAAGTAAACAAAGCTTAAAGAAAAGAGCACCAAAATAGGCCAAAAGAGGCCAAAGGGGAGGAGTTCGACCCCCAATGCCAAAACACGCTTAATGAAAGATGTTAAACACAAAAATACAAGACTTTTTCATGTTAAACACAAAGCCTAAATCAGCATGCAAGATAGGTAGAAAACTAGTGCAAAATTGGGGAAACTAAAGCAAGTGTTTCACCCTTGAAGAAACCTTGAAGAACAGATGATCCAGCCACCTTCTACTGATCAAAATCAGTCTAAAACCTCAACAAACAACCCTTAATGCCTCTCAATCTCGGAGCAAGGTGTAATGGTGTGTGTTTTAGTGCAAAAGTAAGGTCAAAATGCACTTTTAGGCGTCCAAACACACCCTAAGGATGAGAGAGAGGGAGATATAGAGAGAGAGGGTGATATATCAGATGTATCGATATAGAAGCTCTGGTTTTTTGGTTCAAAAGCTCTAACCCTTGACAAAGGGAGAGGATCATTGCTTAAATAGGCAAAGGGCCAAGACTAAAGCTTCTCAAGGAAGCTAAATGAAAGGGGCAAAGGGTGCAAAGGAGTCTTGGCTTCTTGGAGAAGCTAAAACAGCTGGCCAAGCTTCTTGGGGTTCAAGCTTCTAGAAAGAAAGGGGGTTCAAAGGCTCACACCAGCCAAAAACTGCACGGAGAGGAGTGATGGTGCATTCCAGCTGGCACAGCTGGCATGCACCATGCCTCAAGGGTGCAAAGGAGTCACACCGGCCAGGAAAAGAGGTCGTCGGTAGAATAAAGTGTCGGCCGGCCAAATACAGTGCCGACCAGCCATTGATTTTAAGAAATCATGGCCGGTGGCACCCCTAAACAGCCGGTGATGCTAGGGGAAGGCCGGTGGAATGTGGGGATGGCCAACAAGCCATTCCCCGCCCTTCAAGGCAAAAACACAAGTGTTTGGTGCCAAAACCAAACACGGAACAGCCGAGTTCGGAGATCCTGAGGCAAGGCGCGTAGCCGAGACCTCCGGGAACTCCAAACGAACACAAACATGGATGATCACCGGGTGTTTAAACGGTGACGTCCAAGTCTTGAGGAAAGTCAAAAATGGGGTGTCTACAGAAGGTCCTGCAATGTGCACCCCCGCTCGCCCGACCAAGGATCGGCCTTTACTAACATGATATTTTGTTTTTGAAAACACATGTGTTCTTATTCCGGTTTATTAGCTAGCTTACTATGTGATGCGCACAGCATACAAGTATAGACTAGATCGCCTAAGTTGGAACAAAACATCTCATGTTTGTTTGAAAATAGTTTGAAGGTGCTACTCGCAAGTAGGCTAAGACGTGGATTTGCCACCCTCAAGTGAGCTTAGAAAACATGATTCTGCCAATTCAAGTGGGCTTAAAACTCACATTTCGATGAATTGTTCCAATTCAAGTAATCCAACCTTCACCCACAGGCATTTAAGCAGTTATAGCAGCTAAGCAGTTAGCCTCATTGCAAGAACGCTATCATGGTAACACTCACATTCATGCAAGGATGCTAAAGCATAAAAGCTTACCTAGTACTCCGAGGCAAAACAAGAAGCTAGTTAGTAATCAATGCATGATCCTAGCTATGTTAAGATGCCTAATCAACACATGCAAAAATGCAACTAAAATAGGCTCGACTATTCTAAGATGTCATGTGAAATGCAACTTGATAATCATGTATTCAAGTAGGAATTGAAATACAATGCGGTTAGTATGATGCGCCAAGCCCGGTGCATACAAGACAAATGAATGAATGCAAACAAGCAAGCATAAAGTTGCTAATCAAAACATGACCTAGAAGTAACCATCGCAAGCGGTTAAGTAAAAGGGAGAAAGACGTGGGGTTAGAAGACATTCACACACTCATGCACAGTTATTACAAAATTTGCCCTCTCGATGGAGGGTCCGAATAAATAATGCAAACCAACTAATTAACTAACTAACAAGCTAATTAATTATTACATAACCAAATTGAAACAAATGATTATTATAAATTATCAAAAGCACTACAATGGCCTCATGACGAGGGATGCATGCATGCTCGATCGGCTTTGCTCGGAAATCCGTTGCCATGCCTTATGTTGCCTCTGTTTGCACTGTTTTAGCCTTTTGAAAACTGTGCTAATCTTTGTGATGCTTTTGAACCACCTCATGGACATGCTGAGAGGCCATCGGCCAAAAGATATGGGCATCGGCCAAGGGAAAAGGGTGATCGACCATTTTTTGAGTCCATCGACCGAAAATTGTTAGCCGATCGGCACTCCAGATAGCCGATCAACTATCTCTTCCTGCAGACTGCTCCTTTTGCTACAGCAGAGTACAAACAAGGGCATGACAATACATTTGCATGAAAATGTTGTGCAACTACACCCCTTATCATGTTTGAAACTCAAAGGAATGTAGTGCTCGACTCTCGAGCCATCAATCACGCATTTCGATGCATGATGGCCAAAGAGGCCGAGTCACACAATTCAATGTGACTGAAAATGCACAAAAACACATAATGCGTTGAACTCTATCATGTTGGATCAAGAGTGTCGACAGTCAAGAATTGAGACATGTTTCATTACTTCAAGTATGAAACGTCCCTCGTTCCTCGTGTTTGGTTTAACACCCCAAACCAAACACAATGCAATGCATGTGTAGACACCCCATTTTTGACCGACCTTAAGACTCAGACGTCACCGATTGAGCGCTTGGTGATATTGCATAATGTGCTCGTTCAGAAGTTTCAGAGTCTTGGCTGCGAGCCTTGCCTCCGGACTTCCGGACTCTTTTGTGCTTTGCCTCGGTTTGCGAACCAGGCTCGGTTTTCCCTATTTCTTTTCCTAAGGGGAGGGAGAGGTCCCGAAGACCATCTCTTAGTGGCCGTGGGCTACATTTGGTGGCCGTAGGCCATTTTGCCCATTCTGGAGCCCGGTTCTCGGTTTTTCGGGACCGTTGGCCGTGTGCCTCGGTTCGGGACCGCCTAACCATCTCCGTTTGCTCTAAATTTTGGCATACATCCTATTTTCTCCCTTTTGAGGGACACTGAGGTCCGAGAAACCCACTTCGTGGCCGAATGCCACTTTCGGTGCTTAACGGCCCATTTTCGGGACCCCGAACTGCGTGTTTTGGCCCCTGAGCTTTCGTTTTGCATTGGTTTTCGTTCATTTTTTGCAGGTACCTCTGTTTTATCACCAGGAAGGTCACTGGAGGGGGGGAGGCCAGCAATTATCTTAGCAACCAGTTATATTCCATTTCCGCCCTCCGACACCCGTTTTTCTCACTTCCGAGCCAATGTTGAACACCTTGGGGCCACTTTCTTCAACCCCAAACCACATATTTGTGTTGTACACACATGGGAGGACCCTAAAAGTTGGTGGCCGGCCACTAATGTTTCTTGACCCTTTTGAACCCCTCCTTCCGAGCCAATGTTGAACAACCTGGGCCCTTTTTCTTGAACTTTGAACCACACATTTGTGTTGTACACACATGGGAGGACCCTAAAAGTTGATGGCCGGCCACTAATGTGGCTTGACCCTTTTGAACCCCTCCTTCCGAGCTAATGTTGAACACCCTTGAGCCATTTTCTTGGACTTTTAACCACAGGGTTGTGTTGAGGGCACATGGGAGGACACCATTATGTGGTGGCCGGCCACTAAACCAACTTGACCCTTTTGACCCCTAGCCGGCCGGCTAGGGGATGTGGCCGGCCGGCCACCTGAAACAAAAATACCTGGCCGGCCATGATCCTCACACTGTTCACTTTACAGCTGTATAGCTTTATCCCCCAGAAAATATCTGTATCCGGGGGATATTTTGTGGGGGAAAGCTTGCCTCCTTTTCCCCCACCTTTGGCCCCTCTTTTTTGGTCCTTATAACCAGCTGCAAGCATTGGTCTTGAGGGTTAGAAAAAATTGTCTCCAAGTCTTGCATTGCTTCCCCTCTCTATCTCTCTCATTTTCTCAAAACATCCAAGTTCTACACCTCATTCCTTCATCACCACCAAGCACCACCACCACCACTCCATTTCCAGCAACAAGGAGGGCTTCTCATAGGCTAAAGGTGCTGCAACTTGGTCTAAGAAGCAACCAAAGACTTGTCTCCAAGGGTGAGTTGCCATTTCCCCCTTTTTGAGCTCATTCTTGCAACATTCCTTAGCCATATATGCTTTTTGCTTTGAGCTCTGGCCATAACTGAAAGTGGCCTTATTTTGAGCTCATTTTCACCTTTTCTTAAGGGCTCAACACTGTTTGAGCCCCCCATATTGCACTTGCTTCAATACCCTTCTTAAATACCGTTTTCTTGCGTAGTATTTTTAGCTTGTGTGTGATCTGTTTTGGAGAATGATGTAAACTGTAAATAGGCTTATTTTGAGCCCCTATTCAACATTGAAGAAGGTCTCAACACTTTTTGGGACCTCCATGATATACTTGCCTTTATACTCTCATTTTGGTCCCATTTTTGCATGTCTTGGCAGCCTATTGTGTTTTGGTTTTTGATCATTTTACAGCACTATAAATAGTCTTATTTTGGTCCATTCTTCATGTTTCATTAAGGGCCTTTCATGATTTGAGGTATATTTTATACACTTCATGTTATATCTCTCTTTTGGTCCCCATTCTTGCATGTTTTGGTAGCCTATTATGATTCTGTTTTTGGTCTTTTTACAGGCCTAGAAATAGTCTTATTTTGGCCCATTATTCATGTTTCATTAAGGGTCTTTGGCCGTTTGTGGAATATTTTGTATACTTTGTGTTATAGCCTCTTTTGAGCCTCATTTTGCATTGCATTTCTAGCATGTTTGTACACTGTTTTGGGGTTTTTACAGTTCTTTAAATATGCTTATTTTTGGTCCCTCTTCAATGTTGTAGAAGGGAATTTTTCATTTTGGGCTTTGCATATACCACTTGCCCCTTTGGCCACCTTTTGGCCCTTTTTCTTGCATAAGAGCTTAGCCATATCTATGTTTGTTTTTAGGGTTTTTACAGTTCTGTAAATGTGTATATTTTGGGCCCCTCTTCAATGTTATTGAAGGGTCCTAACCCATTTGGAGTCAGCAGCTGTGAGTTGCTTCATAATCTCATGTTTAGGGCCATTTTTGCATGCCATTGTTGCCCTATCTTTGCTTGCTATTTGGCCATGATTTGCACTAGTAAAATGCTAATTTTGGGGCTGCCTTTCTTCTGTCTTTTCATTCCATGTCCATATTGTGCATGCTTAGTATAGCTATAAGCCATTTCGGGTGCCAAAATCCATATTTCGGGACCATTCCATGCATCGGGTGTGTTTTCGCCTCATTTCGGGGCTGTTTTCCCCCACATTTCAGTGCTGAAATTCCATTAGCATGTTTCCATATCATTTCCATGCTATTGCATTGTGTATGCCATTGCCTCGGTTTGCGTGCCTGTGTGCACGCATTTCGAGGCACTTCATTTTCATCCATCGGCCTCTTATGTGAGTGCGGCTGAGGCTCTCTCATGTTAGTATAAGTCCATGTTGCATTCTATATTCCATTTCCATGCCATTGCATTGCATATGCCATTACCTCGGTTTGCGTGCCCGTGTGCACGCATTTCGAGGCACTTCATTTTCATCCATCGCCCTCTTATGTGAGTGCAGCTGAGGCTCTCTTATGTTAGTATAAGTCCATGTTGCATTCTATATGCCATTTCCATGCCATTGCATTGCATATGCCATTACCTCGGTTTGCGTGCCCATGTGCACGCATTTCGAGGCACTTCATTTTCATCTATCGGCCTCTTATGTGAGTGCGGCTGAGGCTCTCTCATGTTAATATAAGTCCATGTTGCATTCTATATGCCATTTCCATGCCATTGCATTGCATATACCATTACCTCGGTTTGCGTGCCCGTGTGCACGCATTTCGAGGCACTTCATTTTCATCCATCGGCCTCTTATGTGAGTGTAGCTGAGGCTCTCTCATGTTAGTATAAGCCCATATCATATTTTCATGTCATTTGCATTGCATATGTCATTTCCTCGGTTTGCGTGCCCGTGTGCACGCATTTCGAGGCATCTCATTTTCACAGCATAGTGCATACTAGGTTGTATCTTAGATCGCATTCATGTATTTCCTCGGTTTGCGTGCCTGTGTGCACGCATTTCGAGGCATGTTATTCCATAGCATTGTGTATGTTAGGATTGTATCTTAGTTGCATTTCATGCATGTCATGCATATTGCATCGTGTTCGGAATAGGAGTTAGCCCGGACACGGGAAACGAGGTGCATTTCGTACTCCGAGTGACGGAATGTATCTCAATTCCCCAGTCACCGACACTCCGGATCATCCATGATGGAGTTAGGTCTTATTGTGTTTTCATGTGCATTCATTCTATATTGAGTTGTGCAATTCGACTCCTCGGCCATCATGCCTCGGTATGCGTGATTGATGGCACGAGGATCGAGGCATGCATATATTTGTGAAAATACATTACTATGCCCCTTTCCTGCTCTCTGTTGCAGCAAAATGAAGAATCAGCAACTTTTTGGGACTTGGCACGCGTTTCAAGAATAACTGCTAAACAGAGGCTAATTGGGGCATCCCGGTGGATCTCCGCGCAAGACAACCCGGACATGCATCATCCATCAGAAGCAAGGCAGTCCCTGGCTTGCATGCCAGTTTTATTTATTTTCTTAGTTGATTTGTTAATTAATTAGGAATTTGTATATTATTTGGACTGTAATATTTGGACGGTAATATTCTTTTATTCGGAACTGTATTATTTATTCGGACCCTCTGCACGAGGGCACAACTGTAATAAGTGTGCGTGTGTGTGTTGTATGTCTTCCAACCCCACGTCTTTCTCCCTTTTATTTATCCGCTTTTGATGGTTAGATTAGGGCATATTTAAATTAGCATACAGTATGACAGCATGTTTGCATCATTCATCTGTATTGCATGCACCGGGCTCGGCGCATCATGCTAACTGCATTTGTATTTCAATTCCAAGTTGAATACATGATTAGCTGTAGCATTTCATATACCATGTTTAGACTAGCCGAGCCTGCTATAGTTTGCATTCTTGCATGTGTTGCATTAGGCATTTCTGTATACTTAGGATCATGCATGATTTCTAATGTAGTCTCTTCTTTTTTTTGGCTTGGAGTACTCGGTGAGTTTTATGTTTTCGCATCCTTGCATGCGTGTGAGTGACTGCCATGAATAGCATGCTTACCATGAGGCTAACTGCTTATGTGATATAACTGCCTTGAATGCCTGTGGGTGAAGGTTGGGTTACTTGAATTGGAATAAATCATCAACTATTTGTTTTAAGCCCACTAGATAATGGCAAAACCATCTTTTCTAAGCCCACCCGGGGTGGCAAAATCTGCATTTTTTTAGCCTACTTGCGAGTAGCACCATCAAACCATTTTCAAACAAACAAACATGAAATGTTTTGTTCCAATTCAGGCGATCCAGTCTATACTTGTATGCTGTGCGCATCACATAGTAATCTAGGCTAATAACCGGAATAAGAACACACAATGTTTTCAAAAATAGATATCATGGTTAGTAGAGGCCGATCTTTGATCGGGCGAGCGGGGGTGCTCACGAAGTGACCTTCCCCAATCGTACCCAAGTTCTCGAGCCGAGGCAACTTTGGTGATGACGGACACGTGGCCTTTGGCACCGAGTCAGGGTTTCCTAAATTTCCCAAAATAAAATATTTAGGTGGCGACTCTATAACTGGCAAAGCAGTCCATGTTTGGCACTTCTTTCAAAATCTGTTTTCTCAAAACGATTTGCCGGATTTGGACTCTCTGGTTCAGACTTAGAACCGTGACTACAAATCGAGTCCGAGCTGTAACGAGGTCCCCCGCGGGCATGTTATAGTTTCTGGCGACTCTGCTGGGGATTTAGAGAACTTGACTCGAACTCGTGATATCTGTTTTTGACTACACTTGTGTGTTTCTTTGCATTGCATTTGCATTGGTGCGCCTAGGACACCGTGTTTGCCATCTGCTATTCCTGAACGGTTTGCGGGAGGCTTGTCTTGTCAAGGCATGACCATAAGGCTGACCGGTTGTGGGCTCTGCCAGTATGGGAACACAAACCCGGTTTTACCGGGGCACCCTCTTTGACCATTCGACCTAGTGCATATTCGGATCCATAGTGACCATTCCAAACTAGGACAGGTTGCTTACCCGTTTATAGGTTGTTTGAAACCGCTGTGTGTGTAGTGAAACCCTAGCTCCTGACATAATAGGACAGGGAAAACCTACCCCAACATAGGGGTGTTTTGGCTCTCACTTATCTGTTATGTGCTTTAGAGTGCGTCTCTACAGGAAGGCATGTATCAGTATATGAGTTTGGGCATCAGGCCTGCGGGCATCAGTTCAGTATTGTCAGTATTAGGCCTGCGGGCATCAGTTCAGTATTGTCAGTATTAGGCCTGCGGGCATCAGTTCAGTATATGAGTTTGGGCATCAGGCCTGCGGGCATCAGTTCAGTATTATGGGTATCAGGCCTGCGGGCATCAGCCAGTATTTGAGAATTAGTTATCTGCGGGTATCAGATTCTGTTTTAGGGGACAGTAATACAAGGATAATAATCAGTGTTTGAGGACAGTGTATATTTGGCTTATTGACTGTGTGTTGTTATGCCCGGCTGTGTGTCATGCATTTATTTTAAGCTGTTGTGCTGTTCGTTTATCTGTCTATTTATTTCCTTATTGCTTTATTTATCTTTTGTCTAGGTCAGTTCTAGCACAATTGCTTCAAACCCAGCAGATACCCCCCAAGCACTTTGGACACGAGGTCGCCGACTCAATCGATCTGAGGATCTAATTGACGGACAGCCAGTGTTTCATTCTCTACCCCCCGTTGTCAAAAGAAGGCAGAGAAAGCGTAGTGTATCTGAACAGAGATCACCAGAACAGTGGTTTCCCCCATTAGTGGACAGTCGGATTGAAATCCCCATCGTTGCTACAGAGCTAAATCTGCCAGTAGTTCAGATAGATCAAAACAGTATGGCGGTACCAACAGGAGTTGAGGAGATGATGCGCCAAATGCAAGAAACCATGCGGGCCATGCAGCAGGATGCCGTTCGCCGAGATGAACTCGCTAAACAACAAGCCGAGATTATGACCCAGCAGGCTGAGCTGATTACCAGACTGCAACAACAGAATACAGCGTCTGCTTCACAACAAATTCCTCCTCCGGCAGGGGCTCCATTACCTGAGCAGACACCTGCTGTTCAGAACGCTCCTCGAAACATCCAGAATACTGTGCCGACTATCCAGAACCTGCAAGAGGACACGAACCTCCCAACGGGGCCAGCTCCGCCCCCGCTTCCGCCACAACTGTCCAAGGTCCATACACCCAATCACCCGGACTCTCCCTTCGAGTTCGAGGTTGATCATGCAGCTCTGAAATTGAGCAAACTTGAGAAGCTCTTCAAGAAATCCCAAGGGGTCATGGCTATCCCAGATGTCGGAGATGGATATACTGACGTGGCCGTAACATTGCCCAATAGGTTCAAAATGCCTCAAATTGACCGCTTTGACGGGTCCGGGGACCCCATGGTCCATCTCCGACTGTTCTCAGACATCTTGCGGCCAATGGGCCTAACGCGACCACAGAAGCTTTCACTATTCGGCCGAACCCTGTTAGGTGTGGCCGCCAACTGGTACGCAAAGTTAGAGGATGAAGTGAAGAAGAATTGGGATGAAATGGCGGAGGCCTTTGTCGCGCAATATTCGTACAACACTCAGATCGAGATTACAACTCGTGATCTTGAAACGACAAGGCAAGAGCCCAAGGAAACTTTCTCGGACTTTGTAATCCGATGGAGGGCAAAGGCGTCAATGATGACTTTGAGGCCCACGGATAAGGACCAAATCCGGATGATTGTGCGCAATCTCCACCCAAAGTTGATGCAGAGAATGATTGTAATCCCCTTTTCCTACTTTCTCAGATTTACACGAGATGGGGGTACAAATCGAAGATGCAATGAAACAAGGTCTGTTTGACCACGATAGGGAACAACCGAGGAGGACTTTCAACCGTAACAACGATGCGGCCCGAGTGGCGCTGCAAATACAAGAGCCTCGGAAGTCAGTATGGTCACCACCATTCCCCCTCCCCCTCCAAGGCCCATGGCTGCCACACCCTTCTCCGGCGCGTCCGGAAGCAACACACAAACCACCAGATTCCAACCTCGAGGCCAAAGAACCTTCACTCCATTATATATGCCCCTGCCCAAAGCTCTAGGGGTATTGATCAGGAAAAAGCATTTGAAACCCCTGGAGCCGAAGCCACTACCGAATCCACTCCCTCCCTCTCATGACCCAGCAAAGTACTGCGCGTATCACCAACAACACGGTCACGACACCGACCGTTGTTTCAGATTGCGTCATGAGATCCAAGATCTTATCGACAAACAGGTGATCGCGCCTCCCGATAAACCCAATGTCACAACCAACCCTCTCCCACCACATAACCAAGCTCCCCCTCCCAACAGAATCAATTTTATCCAAACTGGGGTCGCAACTTACGATCCCAGTATCTATATCACCCCATCCCACCTACCCAAGCCGGAGGTGTTCCTCCCCGATTGCACTGACTTCTTGTGCATGGTGGACATCTCCAAAACCCAACCAGAACCGATGGTGGTGACCGTCGAAGATGGGACAGGGCAAATTTCGGGAGAGAATGAGATTGTTGAATCTAGGACTGGACAGAGTTTTGCTGGGGGAGCCTATGATCCAAGCGAGTACATCCTATCAACGAGCCGAATCGGGCTAGGTATAGAATTGCCAGAGACAGGAGAGCTGTGCATGATCCGGGGGGATGGATCTGGGCTAGGGGCAGATGATCTGACAGCTATAGAGAAGGACTTTGCCGACCTGCAATTTTTCGATGACCAGGAACCGGGGGATTCGGCAATCAACTGGTTCGACTATGAGGAATCGGCGGAGGCCACTGGATGGCTCGAGGATCAACCAGATGAAGTAGGGGAATCCCAACCAGAACAGAGCCCGGCAGGGACAGGAGTATCAGCTGTGGCCGGAATGGCCGGAAGTCAAGTTATATCGCCGGAGAGCGCCGGTGCTAAGAATTCCGCTCGAGATTTGGGCATTATGGATACAGGAATTGTTGAACAACCAACTGTACTGACGCAGCTGGAACGAGAAAAGTTTGAGGATGCTGAGAGAATTAGGAAAGCAAAGGGCCCTGAGGGGACTGAGAGTGCTGTGTGCACGAAGATAGAGAATGCTGCGAGCATATGGACGGAAAGTACTGCGAGTGCAACTGAACCGGAGCCAGACAGGTGTCTGATGGCTGCCGACGGAATGTGGTGGGAAGACGATGACTTATGTCTTGCCCACACAGATGAAGACTGGGGAAATAATCAACCGGATGACACTTGGTACCTCGATGAGGTTGACCATATGACGAGAAGTGGGCGGTACTTTAAACCCCCACACCTAGACCAACCCGAGGCATCTGGGAAGGATAGAGAAGCGGAGAAGCAGAAGGAGAAGCAGATTGAAGAGGAAGCTGCACTGAAACAGTTAAAGAAGATACAAGCAGACATCTCCATCTGGGGACTGCTAATGGTATCGCGAGTACATAGGGAAGCTGTCCTGTCTGCTATGGACAAGTCCAAACTCTCCATAGATACCACGCCTGAACAGCTGGTTGGGCTGGTTTTTCCGGGAGGAGGTTCCCCGGCATTAACCTTTTCGGACAAGGAACTACCGCCTGAGGGCACAAATCATAACAAACCTCTCTATATCTCCGTGGAATGTAGAGATAAGTGGATACCGGTGGTACTTGTTGATACCGGGTCTGCTATTAATGTCTGCCCGACCAGAACGGCGTATGCAATCGGTTTGAAGCCCGCGGACTTCGTCCCGACCACTCAAGTAATCAGAGCATACGACAATACCAGCAGAGAAGTGATGGGGACTGTTAAAATTCAAACCAAGGTTGGTCCAGGACAACAAAGCATTGAATTTCATATCTTGGACGTTCCCGCAACCTTTAACCTACTTTTAGGGCGACCGTGGTTGCACCAGGTCAAAGCAGTCTCTTCCACTCTACATCAGATGCTGAAATACCCTCACGGGAAGGGGGTAGCAATTGTTTTTGGGAATTCATCAATCCATCCGCCGCCGGAAGTGTCCACACCTGTCTTGGAGATCGAGCACGGCACGGAGGATGTGTTTTTATCGGGGTTCACTTTGGCGGAGGCCCGAATTGTGCAGAATGTCATGGCTGTGAATGAGGGTATGTATGTCAGTGCTCAATCTATCTACCTCATGAACAAGCTAAAACATACCCCCGGGACGGGATTAGGGAGAAGCGGCCGGAAAGGCGTCGCAGCACTGGCCGAAGTGCCACACAACCCTCACACCTTTGGATTGGGTTACCTGCCCACCAAAGAGGACTGGGTGAGGAAAGGAAAAGAAATGGCCGGAAGAGCCAGAGCAAAGAAGGTTGGGAAGCCATTTGAGTTAATGCATAGGCCCATCTGGGGTACCCTAAACGGACGCTTCGTCCGGGAGGGGGAAGATTTCCCATTCTGCGGCTTCCCAGAACCATGGCTGAACGCGGAGAGGAAGCGCGTGCCTGGTTTCGAAATCTTCTTCGACATACAATTACCTGGGGATGACGTTGCCGAAGCGCAGACAGACGCACCAACTGAGGTTAAGCAGAGTAAAGCAGTAGATTCTGAGAGCACCGAGCTTGAAATGGGGGTAGCACTGGCATGTCTACTTTCAGATCCTCCGATCGACCAAGAGTGCTTGGGGGATAACTCTTCGGTTTCCATGGTTGGAGATGAAATAGCTGCGGGCTTTCCAGCGCCGATCTTGGATGCATCTATCGCACCTTCTCTCATCTAGCAATATGAAGAAGGCTTTTTATCTAGCAGCACCGGGTCAGGTAGTGAGCCGGAATCTGATTCCACCGAATCTTGTGCGTCGGAATCAAATTCCAGCTCGACTGAGTCTGAGTTCGGTATTCCTGGGGGTGATAACCCGGATGCCACAGTCCTGTCTAGGTCGTCATTTTCATTTTCTTTTGAGTCTGTTGTAACAGAGGAATCTGACGGCTTGGAAGTATTTAATGAGAACGATGTGGATGTGGTTTCTGAGTATTTTTCTGTGCCTTTGATTTATTGCTTAAATCAGGATTTTCAAAATTTTGATGAAAACAACGAGGGAGAAATTCCTCCGGTTTTGCAACGGTTAATTGATCAAGAGCAGGAAAGATTTGTTAAACCCTTAATGGATGAAATCACTACTGTGAATGTTGGTACTGAGAAGGACCCGCGGCTGGTCCAGATCGGGTCCACGTTGTCTTCGGAGGAACGCGAGCGCTTAGTCGCTTTATTAAAAGATTTCAAAGATGTTTTCGCGTGGTCCTACGAAGACATGCCTAGAATCGATCCTGAGATTGTACAGCACCGGATCCCTCTTGACCCCGAGGCCCGACCTGTCAAACAAAAACTCAGAAGGATCCGCCCGGACTGGGCCCTCAAGATCAAGGAAGAGGTCACCAAGCAAATTGACGCAGGTTTCCTGCTAGTATCTGAATACCCAACTTGGTTAGCCAACATTGTTCCGGTGCCAAAGAAGGATGGCAGAATTCGGGTCTGTGTAGATTTCAGAGATTTGAACAGGGCCAGTCCGAAGGACGACTTTCCCTTGCCGCACATTGATGAATTGGTAGATTTCACGGCAGGACACGCCTTGCTTTCATTTATGGATGGTTTCTCAGGCTATAATCAGATAGTAATGGCACCCGAAGACCGGGAGAAGACTGCATTCACTACCCCGTGGGGTACATATTGTTATAGGGTGATGCCATTCGGGTTGAAAAATGCTGGAGCTACTTATCAACGGGCAGCAACTACAATATTGCATGATATGATCCATAAAGAGGTCGAGGTGTATGTGGACGACATGATTGTCAAGTCCAAAGAAAGAGAGGGCCACTACACCGCCTTACAAAAATTCTTTCAAAGGATCAGAGAGTTTCGGCTGCGGTTGAATCCCAGAAATGTACTTTTGGTGTTACAGCAGGGAAGATGCTAGGGTTTCTGATTACGCAAAGGGGCATCGAGGTCGACCCTTCCAAAATAAAGGCCATCTTAGAAATGCCACCACCAAGGACTAAAAAGGAGGTGCGAGGCTTTCTAGGTAAAGTGCAATTCATAAGACGGTTTATCTCTAAATTAACCTTGACTTGTGAACCACTTTTTGGTCTCCTGGAGAAAGGAAAGAAATTCCAATGGGACGGCCGATGTCAAGCAGCTTTTGAACAGATCAAAGAGTATCTACAGAACCCACCCGTGTTGTCACCACCAGAGCCGGGGAGACCGTTGATATTGTACCTTTCGGTAACTGAGACTACCATGGGCTGCATGCTCGCGCAGGACTCAGAAGACAAAGTGGAAAGGGCCATCTACTACCTGAGCAAAAAGATGCTGGATTACGAGACCCGCTATACACCGCTGGAGAAGGCTTGTTTGGCCTTGGTATGGGCTACCAAGAAGCTGCGGCACTACCTGTTAGCTCACTCTGTAATGTTGGTTTCACGATTGGATCCCATCAAATATCTTTTCGAGAAACCAGCACTTACGGGTAGGCTAGCTCGTTGGCTGCTTTTGCTCTCCGAATTTGATTTGAAGTATGTAACGCGCAAGTCAGTAAAAGGAAGAGCGGTAGCAGAGTTCCTTGCCGACCACCCGGTTGAGGGGGATGAAGCGGTTGAGTACCTATTCCCAGATGAAGCCATTCTGCACGTTGAAGATGAAACTTGGACGATGTACTTTGACGGAGCGTCAAACCAGTATGGGTATGGGATAGGGGTGTTGCTGATAGCACCTGACGATTCCCGTATCCCTTTAGCATTCAAGCTCCGGTTCAAAGTCTCGAATAATGAAGCAGAGTATGAGGCATGTATTGCTGGCCTGGAAGCAGCCCTAGAATTAGGGGCAAGATGGTTGGACGTCATTGGGGACTCAAACCTTGTTGTATCTCAAGCAAAAGGAGACTGGAAAGTCAAGGAGGAAAGGATGATAATTTACCACCAAACCTTGGATTTGTTAATTCCTCGGTTTGAGAAGCTAAATTTCACCCACCTCGTAAGAGAGAACAACAGGTTCGCAGATTCACTAGCAACACTATCTTCCATGATAGACATCCCGTCCGGAGTCCGAATGCGTCCAGTCATTATTGATCAGAAGTTTGCGCCAGCATACGAGTCGATTTCCGCCATAGATGAGGCTCAAGACGACAACCCATGGTATTACGACATCTGGAACTTCTTGGAAAATGAGACGTATCCACTAGGGGCAAATGCCAAGGATAAGAGGGCCATCAGAAGAATGGCTGCTCAGTTTATCATTTGCGGGGGTAAGCTGTACCAAAGGGGTCATCTGGGAATGCATAAGCTCTGTGTAGAAGCTGAAGAGTCAAAGCGCCTGATGGAGGCCATCCATGGGGGGGAGTGCAGTGCACACATGAATGGGGTAATGCTGGCTAGAAAGATCCTCAGACAGGGCTACTACTGGTCAACCATGGAGGAGGATTGTATCGGCTTTGTTCGGCGATGCCACAAGTGTCAAAATCATGCAAACCGCGTGAACATCCCGCCGTCAAAGCTGTACAACATGATTTCGCCATGGCCTTTTTCAGTTTGGGGAATTGATGTGATCGGAGCTGTTACCCCGAAGGGGTCAAACGGGCATGAGTTTATCCTGGTAGCTATAGATTATTTCACAAAGTGGGTCGAGGCCCAATCTTACGCGGTGTTGAAAGCGTCGCACGTCGCAAAGTTCATCAGAAACAACATCATCTGTCGCTACGGGGTGCCAAACGAGATAATTTCAGATAATGGTTCCCACTTCAAGAAGGAAGTGATAGACTTGTTGGAAAAATACAACGTGGCTTTCCATAAGTCATCTACATACCGGCCGCAAACCAACGGAGCGATCGAGGCCGCCAACAAGAATATCAAACATATACTGCAGAAGATGGTGGGAACCTATCGGAATTGGCCAGACAAGCTGCCATTTGCTTTGTGGGGCTACAGAACTTCAATTAGGACTTCTACTGGAGCGACTCCGTATTCATTAGTCTATGGAATGGAGGCTGTTCTACCCATCGAGATTGAGGTTCCGTCGTTACGAGTATTGGCCGAGTGCCAAATAGCCGAAGCAGATTGGCAGCATACCAGATTTGAGGAACTCATGCTCTTTGATGAAAGAAGACTGAAAGCACTGTACCACATTCAAGGCTATCAACGCAGAATTGCCCGGGCTTTCAACAAGAAGGTTAAGTCCAGGAATCTGAAACAAGGAGATTTGGTGCTCAAAGACAACCGAGCTCCCATCCACGACCCAAGGGGCAAGTTCAAACCCAATTGGACTGGTCCTTACATCATCAAAGCTATCTGGTCAGGTGGAGCTGTGGTTCTGATGGATCTAGATGGCTTGGAGTTCTCACAACCGATCAATATGGACAAGTTGAAGAAATATTATCCTTGAGAGGCTCGCTAGGCCGAAAACCCGAAAGGGCGACCTAGGCAAAAGTTAGAGCACGGAAAATTGGAAAATATAAAAACTAAGCTCGCAAGGTTGAAAACCCGCAAAGGGCGGCCTTGGCAAAAGTTAGAGCGCAAAAGGAGAGTGAAAATGCTCGAGTGAACCTTAGCCTGAACTACGTAAGGCTTGATTCCCATCTTTGGGATACGTAGGCAGCTTCACATTAAAGTTCAGCCATAAACTTTTCCCTGATCAACGCTGTCCATTTTGATCATCTCAGTCATCTTTATCCATCAGCATTTATCGCAATCTCCGTACAGTGCTATTCAAACTATGGGCAACTTTCCGTTGCCGCGACGGTGCAAAGTTACTCAGACTAGGGGCAACTTTCCGTTGCCATGCAGTGCCGCATTGTTCTTCAGACTAGGGGCAACTTTCCAATTGCAGGGATCTGGGGTTGTGCATCTCAGTGACAGATCTTCGGCATGTCCATTTCTAATCCATATCGAAAATGGCTTTGAAAAGTTTTAATAAAAGTTGACTTTGTTCAAATTAATCGTTTTTACAACTAAGACCATTTTTGGACCGAAGCGGAAAATTTTCAGTACCACAACTTTCAATCTCATTGATTTCAAAATAGAGTTCTCCTGCTCTTGCATACAATTGAGGTTGCTTTTCTATTACATTCATAAAGAAAACTTGAAAGTACTGGTAAAGTAATGAATTTGGGGCATAGTCGAGTCAAGTATCTCTGCGCCCCCTCCCAGAGCTGGTCGAAGCATCTGATGCCAAGCTAGGCCCGACCTGTGCCTCCTCGTTGAGCCAATCCAAGCACTCGCCAGACAAAGTGCAACTGAAAGTAGGAGCCAGGAGCTCCCTAGTCCTCCATGCTGTGGCATATCGGGCAAGCTGTGCACCCCGGACCGGGAAAGTAGTTGGGTACTCAATCCCCTCCGGTGGGCAGGTCTGATCATGACCGAACTGACGCAGGAACCGGAACGGAAAATAGAATACACAGTGGGTTAGACCGATCAATTGGATCCCAATCAACCGGGACATACTATAGCTCATTGCCGGGAGGTTGAGCCAAGGACAACGCCAAGCAATACGGTCTGCGGACAAATTGCACATCCAATCAAACCACCACCTTTCGTCAAGAGCATTGACTAGGCGCTGCCGAAAGAAGTAGCCTCGAGCTGAATAGGCCAGGCAAGAGTCCACAACCTGCAACTTGTCCATTAACCATACCTGGGGGAGGGATGGAAAATGAGAGAATAAAGAACAGAGAGATGTACGATGAGAGAAAAGTAAGACAAGGGTTTTGTGAGAAAAACCGAGCCTGAGGGTCGAGTGATGTGAGCAGATATATATGTAAGGTTGGGTGGGAAACATTACCTGCAGTAGCAGTGGACTCCCAGCAAACCTAGTCGTCTCCCGGCGATAGACAGAATCCAAGCCCATCAGCGTCTCAGCCAAGGTCATGGCAATACAGCTCTTTCCTTCTCTCAAGCCTTGGGTAACTTCAATCAGACGGATGCTAGCTCCGCCGAAGCCCGAGGAAAGCAGAAATTGAGACAACAAACACAAGCAGAGGGCGTGTTGCCGGAAACCTTACCAATAATGGTTGCTGCGGTCACCGGCGTCGGAAAAGCGATGGATCAAGCCGAGGATGTCCAGTTCCCCACTGCAGATCAGAGATCGAGCATCGTGCGCCGTGAGCCCACACATCCGCCCTAAAGCCTGGGCATGGCCAAAACGGAGCTGGGGCAAGATCACTTCAGAGCATTCAGACTCCATCAAAACCTGAAAATCTTCGAAAGTGGGACATACCTCTTGACCGCCGAAGCTAAAAACGTGCGTCACTGGGTTCCAGAACCTTGCCGCGGCATGGAGAAAAGGGAGATGTAGCGGAGTACGGCTCAGCGTGAATAGTGCATTCAAGCCAAAGCCCCGGAAGTTCAGCTTTTTCGAGCCGTCTAGAGAAGAGATCCAAGATGTGAGATTTTCTGTAAGAAACGCCTCCATTTCTTGTGCAAAGTAGTGATGAAATGAATGTTCCCGAAGTTGAGGCTTTATAGAGGGAAGAACACTATTCAGGAGGACACGTGTCAAAAATTGGGTGGCTGCAGGGGCAAGTGGCCGGCCGGCCACCTTTTCTGGCTGGCCGGCCATTCTCTTTTTCAAAACTGGCCGGCCGGCTCCCAAAGGTGGCCGACAATGCTCCAGTGTATCTCCTTGGCCCTGTTTTACCCTTCGAGGGAAAGTTTCGAGCATTTCCATGCAGCAAATGTGTCAAAAGCCTTCATTTCCCTCTGTTTCGAATGTGTTCCGGTGCCCAGATCATCCGAAGTACACTTTGTTGTTGTTGAGTTTTGTTTATCGAGTTGTTGTTTTGATTATCGAGTTGTCGTTTTGTTTATCGAGTTGTTTGTCGAGCTGTCGTGTTTCGTGTTTTTGAGTCATCGCTCTCTGTTTAAACAATCTTTGTTTAAATCTTGTTTATTTACGTTGTCAACACTGTTGTATTTTGCTTATTGAGTTGTAAACTTCCTAAGGTTCTGTTATATCTTAGTAAGTTGAGTTGCTTAGTTTGTTGCGTCGGTTCACTACCTGACTTGGTGATTACACAATGCACATTCCCATTCAATTTTATTTTTGTACAAAATAAAATGATGCGATACGATGCTAAAAGTTTAAAACATAAACACCTTTTCAAAAGCTGTTTCATTCCATCATGTTTTACAACGAACAAAGGTACAAGTTTTACAGAAAATAAAACTGCCTAACAATGTGCAAAGTGCTACAAACTACTAGCAAAAAGAAAAATAAAGCAGGAAATGGCGGCATCAATGCCCTCGAGAGCGGGAATGAGAAGCACTCCTCATCCTCTTCTGCGGGACAGCCTCTGCACCATCATCACCATCTGGGTTAGAGCTGTCGTCCTCAGGATCCCCCTCAGCCTCGTCCCCACTCCCGGAACCAAGACCGGACCCCTCCTCCTCAGCAGATGTCTCTGACTGACGATCTGTGGCCTCCTCCTCCTCCTCCTCATCAAGCTCTGCCTCTACAACATGTGCCCTACGCCTGCGGGAGGATCCTCCTCGTGCTCCTCGGAAAGGCCTGGATGGCCTAGCTCCTCGGAAAGGCCTGGATGGCTCAGCTCCCTGAGAAGGCCCGGATGGCCCAGCTCCGTAAAAAGGCCCAGATGGCCCGGTCCACGGCGGAGCATATACAGGAGGCATCTGAAAATGAAAAGTTCAATACATCAGTTCAAATATGAAAATCAAATACGAGTACAGTATGTGAGTGGGGTGTGTGTCGGATGTGCTCTACAATGCAGGAGAATGCTCAAAACCAGTGTGTCATCAGAAGTGTGATAAATACAAGAAAGATGAACGGTACCTGCACACCCATAACAGATAGGTGTGTCTCTCTCCGAAGGACCATGCCCTCAAGTGCGGCCATCACCCCGAGCATCTCGTCCACATACTCAGTCAGAGGCTGCAGATACAAAATGCAAAACTATCAATAAAGGAATGAATGTCCAAGTACCCGACTGATAAATCAAAGCTATAAATCATACCGGCGGTGAATCAGGATCCCTGACATATCTATGGTCAGGAAGTAGAGGCTCTAGCGGAATCGGGTAAGGAGTCCCAAAACGCCATCCCATCAGCTCAGTCGGCATGTCCGGCCATCCAAGATGGGGGTAAGTCGGAGTAATCGGAGGAGCCGATCTACCCCCACCTCTCGATGTACCAGCCCTACTAGTAGAAGGGGCGTCTGCAGCCCGAGCCCGGGCCTAGCTCGAAGATGACGTATCAGCAGACCTCGCCATCGGGGTATGAACCCCCGTCAATGGAGGCATCAAATATGTATGACGGTAAGTGGCGTAGTCCCCCTCCTCGAGGTGCAGCAAAGCATCACTACCCAGCATAGCGCCGACTATCTCTTGGTGAGAGAGCCTATCAGCAATCCGCATACTGACTGGGGGTACTGCGGGAGGGTCCTGAGAAGTATACCCCCATACCTGACGCAGAAAGCGTTCTCCCAGAAACCATGCTCTACCAACAGGTCCTTCGAGCAGGAACCTGTACTGGGAGGTGCCCGATCCTCCGGGATACTGAAATCGGAGACCATCACCCAAAGGTGCCCAGGGCTGCCATGTAATCTGCGGATAACAAGTCCATAGACCAATCAGAAATCGGGAATACGCGTAGCAAATCAAAGATGAACATGGCAGGGACTGAGAGTTTTGAAGTACCTCCGATTGCCGCACAGTGTCAAAGTACTGCCGAAGATAAAGGAGAGTCTCTCGGGGTCTCGGCCGGTGCGGGCCCTCGAACACCAGTGAATATGGGGTCATGGGGGGGCCTGCCACCTCCAACTCTGGGGCTAATGCTGGGAAGTATATGTAAACCCATAACTGAGAAAAGCAGTGCAGAATGTAAGTACAAAGTGCTGAGGGCAAAATACAGATTGTAAAGTGCGCTGTGTGTGCAATATACAAGTAATGAAGAGCAGAAATGTAAATCAAGGGGACAGAAAAGTACCTCCCAGGCTCTCCAGTAGCCGCCAAGTAAATCTCCCTGCCCGCGGGGCCACCTCAACGGGGCCACCTCCGCCCCCGATCCTACCTCAACTATCCAAGGCGCCCACGCCTATCAATCAACCGAACTCTCCCTTCGAGTTCGAGGTCGACCCCACGGCATTAAAATAAGCAAGCTTGAAAAGCTGTTCAAGAAGTCCCAGGGGGTCAAGTCCATCTCTAATATTGATGATGGGTATACCGATGCAGTCGTGACGTTGCCAGACAGATTTAAGATGTCGTATATTGACCAATTCGATAGATCTGGGGATCCCATGGTGCACCTGAGGTTGTTTTCAGATATCTTAAGGCCGATAGGCCTCACCAGGCTAAAGAAGCTTTCTTTATTCGGCCGGACCCTGTCAGGTGTAGCGGCCATCTGGTACGCAAAACTGGAAGACGATGTTAAGAGGAATTAGAATGAGATGGCCGAGGCTTTTGTTGCCTAGTACTCTTATAATACACAAATCAAGATTACAACCCATGATCTTGAGACAACTAGGCAGGAGCCTAAGGAGAGATTTTCTGAGTTCCTAACCCGGTGGAGGGCCAAGGCCTCAATGATGACCCAAAGGCCCACTGATAAAGATCAAATTCGGATGATTGCGCGCAATCTCCAGCCTAAGCTTATGAAGAAAATGATTGTCCTCCCCTTCCCCACCTTTTCAGATCTGCACGAGATGGGCGTACAAATCGAGGATGCTTTGAAGCAGGGCTTGATTGACAATGACAGAGAGTAGCCCAGGAGAACCTTCAACAACCGCAGCATGAATGCAGGCACAAGCAGTGCTGCAGCTGCCAGATCTCAGGAAGTAAGCATGGTCACCACCAACACCCCAAGAACCCTTGCAGCTACGCCATTCATCGGTGCGTCTGATAGTAGTTCGCAAACAGCCAGATGCCCACCCAAAAGCCAAAGAACCTTCGCTCCACTCTATATGCCCCTGTCCAAAGCTTTGGGGGTTTTAACCAAAAACGGGCACTTGAAGCCCCTAGAGCCGCGGCCATTGTCGGAAAAACTCCCCCCTTCCCCTAACCCAGCCAAATACTGCTCGTTTCACCAACAGCACGGTCATGACACCGACCAGTGCTTCCAATTACGCCATGAGATTCAGGATCTCATTGATAATGGGGTGATCGTGCCTCCAGAGAAACCCAATGTCGCAACCAACCCTCTCCCACCACACGACCAAGCTCCACCTCCCAAACGCATCAACTTTATCCAGATCGGGGTCATGTCATACGACCCCAATATATATATCACCCCATTCCACCTACCCAAGCCGGAGGTGTTCTTTCCCGACAGCATAGACTTGTGCATGTTAGACATCTCCCGAGCCCAACCCAAGCCAATGGTGGTGATCATCGAAGATGGAACAGGAATGATTTCGGAAGAAAGTAAGGCTGTTAGGTTAGAATCTGAGGAATCTGGGAGTTTTGCTGAGGAGATATATAATCCAAGTGATTACATTGTGTCAGCAGGTCAAGTTGGGCCGAATTTGGAATTGCCGACATGGGCAGAAATTTGTGTACTATAGGGGGATGGATTTGGTCAGAAGATAGATGACTTGGCAGCTTTGGAAGGGGATATGGCAAACCTGCAGTTTTTCAAAGAACAAGACTCGGCAGTCAACTGGTTTGATTTTGAGGTGTCAACAGGGGCTACAGGGTGGCTTGAGGACCAACCGGATGTTGTTGAAGAATCTTAGCCGGGACAGGGCCTGTCAGGAACAAGGACATCAGTTGTGGCCGGAAGGGCCGAAAATCAGGGTGCATCGCCGGAGAGCGCAGTTGTCAAGAATTTTGCTCGGGATTTGGGTATTTTGAATACATGGAATGCTGAACTGCAAACTGTACTGACGTAGTTAGAACAGGAAGGAATCAAAAATTCTGGGAGAATCAGAAAAGCTAAGGCCCCTATGGGGACTGAAATTGCTCTGTGCACAAGGACAGAGAGCGCTTCGAGCATATGGAGAGAGGGTACTGTAAGTACAAGGACAGTGGTAATGGAGCCGGACAGGTGTCTGTCGGCTACCGATGGAATGTGGTGGGAGGATGATGATTTATGTCTTGCCCACACTGATGAGGATTGGGGGAGTAACCAGCCGGACGATACCTGGTACATTGGTGAAGTTGACCATATGACCAGAAGTGGGCGGTATTTCAAGCCCCCACACCTAGATCAACCAGAGGTGTCCGAAAAGGACAAGGAGGCGGAAAAACAGAAAGAGAAGCTACTCGAAGAAGAGGCGGTGCTAAAACAGTTGAAAAGGATACATGCAGACATCTTCATCTGGGGACTGCTTATGGCATCACGTGTTCATAGACAAGCTGTCTTATCGGCAATGGACAAGGCCAAGCTCTCGATAGACACCACGCTTGAGCAACTGGTGGGATTGGTTTTTCCGGGAGAGGCTTCCACGATGTTGACCTTCTCCGACAAAGAATTACCACCGAGGGTGCGAATCACAACAAACCACTCTACGTCTCTGTGGAGTGTAGAAACAAATGGATACCGGTGGTTCTTGTTGATACCGGATCTGCCATCAATGTGTGCCCAACGAGGACGACGTATGCAATCGGGTTGAAGCCTGCAGACTTTGCGCCAACCACCCAGGTGATAAGGGCGTATGACAACACAAGCAGAGAGGTAAAGGGGACCGTGCAAATTCAAACTAAGGTTGGTCCGGGACAACATGAGATAGACTTTCACGTCCTGGAAGTTCCTGCAACCTTCAACCAACTCCTGGGGCGGTCGCAGCTGCATCAGGTGAGGGCAGTTTCATCCACCTTGCACCAGATGCTAAAGTACCCCCATGGAAAGAGGGTGGCCATTGTTTTCGGAAATTCATCGATCCATCCACCGTCAGAAGTATCTACGCCGGTTTTGGAAATCGAGTACGGTATGGAGGATGCTTTCTTATCAGGCTTTACTCTAGCTAAGGCCCGAGTCATGCAGAACATCATAGCTATTAATGAGGGGGTGTATGTTAGTGCTCAATCAATATACCTCAGGAACAAGCTCCAACACATCCGCGGGATAGGATTAGGGAAGAGTGGCTGGAAGGACGTTGCAGCATTGGCCGAAGTGCCACACAACCCACACACCTTTGGCTTGGGTTATCTGCCCACCAAAGAGGATTAGATGAGAAAAGGGAAGGAGATGGCTGGGAGAGCCAGAGTGAAGCAGGCGGGGAAGCCTTTTGAGCTAATGCACCAACCCATCCAGGGTATCCTAAACGTACGCTTCGTTCGGGAGGGGGAAGACTTTCCGTTTGGTGGCTTCCCAGAGCCATGGCTGAATGCCGAGAGGAGGCGCGTGCCGGGGTTTGAGATCTTCTCTGACCTGCAGTTATCCGGGGATGACGTTGCCGAGGAGCAGACAGACCCATCAGCTGAGGTTGAGCAATGTGGAACAGTGGATTCTGAGAATGCCGAGATTGAAATGCGGGTAGCGCTGGCTTTACTACTTTCAGATCCTCCGATCGAACAGAAGTGCTTGGGGGATAACTTCTCAGTGTCCATGATTGGAAATGAAATGGCTACGAGCCCACCTTCAAGTATCTTGGATGCATCCATCGCACCCTCCCTCATCTAGCAGTACAAGGAGGGATTTTTGTCAAGTAGCACCGGGTCAGGTAGTGAGTCGAAATCTGATTCCACCGAGTCTTGTGAGTCGGAATCAGGTTCCAGCTCGACTGAGTCTGAGTCTGGTATTCCTGGGGGTGATAACCCGGATGCCACAGTCCTGTCCAGGTCGTCTTTTTCTTTCTCTTTTGAGTCTGTTATAACAGAAGAATCTGACAATTTGGAAATACTTAATGAGAATGATGTGGTTGTGGTTTCTGAATACTTTTCTGTGCCTTTGATTTATTGCTTAAATCAGAACTTTCAAAATTTTGATGAAAATGGCGAGGAAGAAATTCCTCCGATTTTACAACGATTAATTGATCAAGAGCAGGAGAGATTTGTTAAACCCCTGGTTGATGAAATCACTACAGTTAATGTGGGTACCGAGGAGGACCCGCGGCTAGTCCAGATCGGGTCCACTTGTCTTCGGAGGAACGCGAGCGCTTAGTTGCTTTATTAAAAGATTTCAAAGATGTTTTCGCGTGGTCCTACGAAGACATGCCTGGAATCGATCCTGAGATTGTACAGCACCGGATCCCTCTTGACCAGGAGGCCCGACCCGTCAAACAGAAAATCAGAAGGATCCGCCCGGACTGGGCTCTCAAGATCAAAGAAGAGGTCACTAAGCAAATTGACGCAGGGTTCCTGCTGGTATCCGAATACCCGACTTGGTTGGCCAACATTGTTCTGGTGCCGAAGAAGGATGGCAAGATCCGGGTATGCGTGGATTTTAGGGATTTGAACAGAGCTGGTCTGAAGGACGACTTTCCCGTGCCGCATATTGATGAGTTAGTGGACTTCACAGCGGGGCATGCTTTGCTTTCGTTCATGGATGGATTCTCGGGCTATAATCAGATAGTGATGGCACCTGAAGACTGGGAGAAGACTGCTTTCACCACCCCGTGCGGGACCTACTGCTACAGAGTGATGCCGTTTGGGCTAAAGAATGCTAGAGCTACATATCAACGGGCCGTGACCACGATATTGAATGACATGATCCATAAAGAGGTTGAGGTGTACATGGATGACATGATTATCAAATCCAAAGAAAGAGAGGGCCACTACACCGCCTTGCAAAAGTTCTTCCAAAGGATCAGAGAATTCCGGTTGCGACTGAATCCTCAGAAATGTAAGTTCGGTGTTACAACAGAGAAAATGCTGGGGTTCTTGATTACACAAAGAGGTATCGAAGTCAACCCTTCCAAAATCAAATCCATCTTAGAAATGCCACCACCAAGGACTGAAAAGGAGGTGCGAGGCTTTCTCGGTAAAGTGCAATTCATAAGACGGTTTATCTCAAAATTAACCTTGACTTGTGAACCACTTTTTGGTCTCCGGAAGAAAGGAAAGAAATTCCAATGGGACGGCCGATGCCAAGTTGCTTTTGAACAGATCAAGGAATACTTACAGAACCCACCCGTGTTGTCACCACCTGAGCTGGGGAAACCGTTGATTTTGTACCTTTCAGTGACTGAGACTACAATGGGCTGCATGCTCGCACAGGAGTCTGAGGACAAAGTGGAGAGAGCTATCTACTACCTGAGCAAGAAGATGTTGGATTATGAGACCCACTACACTCCGCTGGAGAAGGCTTGCTTGGCCTTGGTATGGACTACCAGGAAGCTGCGGCCCTACCTGTTAGCGCACTCAGTAATGTTGGTTTCGAGATTAGATCCTATCAAATATCTTTTCAAGAAGCCAACACTTATGGGTAGGCTAGCTCGTTGGTTGCTTCTGCTTTCTGAATTCGATCTAAAATATGTGACTCGCAAGTCAGTAAAGGGGAGAGCGGTAGCGGAGTTCCTAGCCGATCACCCAGTGGAAGGGGATGAAGCAGTTGAGTACTTATTCCTAGATGAGGCCATTTTGCATATCGAAGATGAAACTTGGACGATGTACTTTGACGGAGCGTCAAACCAATACGAGTATAGGATAGGGGTGTTGTTGATAGCACCCGACAATTCTCGTATCCCTCTAGCATTCAAACTCAGGTTCAAAGTCTTGAACAACGAAGCAGAGTATGAAGCATCCATCGCTGGTTTAGAAACAGCCCTAGAACTAGGGGCAAAACGATTGGACGTCATCAGGGACTCGAACCTTATTGTATCCCAAGCTAAGGGAGACTGGAAAGTCAAAGAAGAAAAGATGATAATGTACCACCAGACCTTGGACTTGCTAATTCCTTGGTTTGAAAAGCTGAACTTCGCTCATCTACTAAGAGAAAATAACAGGTTCGTAGATTTACTAGCAACTCTATCTTCCATTATAGACATCCCTTTCGGAGTCCGGATGCGTCCAGTCATCATTGACCAGAAGTTTGTGCCAGCTTACGAGTCTATTGCTGCTATAGAAGAGGTTCAAGCTAACAACCCCTGGTATCACGATGTTTGGAACTTCTTGGAGAAAGAAGCATATCCACCAGGGCAAATGCCAAAGATAAAAGGGCAATTAGAAGAATGGCTGCTCAGTTCATCATCTGCGAGGGGAAACTATACAAGAGAGGTCATCTGGGAATGCATAAGCTGTGTGTTGATGCCGAAGAATCGAAGCGCCTAATGGAGGCCATCCATGGAGGAGAATGTGGTGCACACATGAATGGGGTGATGTTAGCTCAGAAAATCCTTAGGCAAGGTTACTATTGGTCCACCATGGAGGAGGATTGTATCAAATTTGTTCGGCGATGCCACAAATGTCAGATCCATGCAAACCGCATGAACATCCCGCCGTCGAAGTTGTACAATATGACTTCGCCATGTGTAGACACCCCATTTTTGACCGTCCTCAAGACTTGGACATCACCGTTTGAACACTCGGTGATCATCCATGATTGTGTTCGTTTGGAGTTCCCGGAGGTCTCGGCTCACGCGCCTTGCCTCAGGATCCCCGAACTCGACTGTTTAGTGTCTGGTTTTGCACCAAACACTTTTGTTTTGCCTTAGAGGGGCAGGGAATGCCTTGTGAGACATCCCCATACACCACCGGCAGTGGCTGGAGGCCACCGGCTGGTCTTTTTCTTCCATCGGCAATTTTGTTTGCCGGTCGGCACACTTTATTGCCGGTCGGCATAATATGTTGCCGGTCGGCACTGTTTTTTGCCGGAATAGCTTTTTTGGGCAGCCGACCACTGTTCCTCCACTTTTTGGAGATATTTTGTGCCAGCTGTGATAGCTGGCACCAACTCCTTTCCCCTCCATACACGTGTATGGAGGGATTTCCCTCTAGCCAAGCTTGTTGAATAAGCTTTGCAAGAGGGATCCTTATAAGAGGGAGGCTTTCCTCTTGGTTCTAGGTTAGACTCTTAGAAGCAAAAACCAGCCCTTAACAATATAGATACACTCTATCTCTATATCTCCCTCTTCCCCCTCCTTTGTGTGTGTTTCTTGGCCCAAAAGGTGTGTTTTACCTTACTTTTGCACCATTACACACACTATCACACCTTAGTCCGAGATTGAGGGACTTGGGGGAGTTGTTTCTTGAGTTTTGGACTGGTTTTGATCCAAAGAAGGAGGCTAGACCACTTGCTCTTCAAGGGTTCTTCAAGGGTGAGCATTTTCCTCTTTATTCCCCAAACTTGCATCGGTTTTCTACCTATTTTGTTTACTGTTTTAGCTCTTGTGTATAACATAAAAAAGGTTCATATTTTCCTGCTCTAACACTTTCATTGAGGTCTCTTTGTGGTTAGATTGCAAACTCACCTTCATAGGCCTTGTTTGGCCTATTTTGGTGCCCTTTTGATAAGGTTTTGTTCACTTCAGCATTTTGATCTTTTGATCACCAAAAATTAGTGTATTTTAGTGTCAAAAAAGTTGGTTTGAAGTCTTGCATAGGGGAGGGACACCCCTCTCCCTTTATGGTTTTGTTTACTTGCTTTTTGGGCTCAAAAGGATAGCATGCGTGCTTGTTGTTTCTTGGCTTCATTTCAGTACTTTTTTAGGCATCTTAGGTCTTACATAATCTCTATTTTTGGTCGGATTTGGGCCCTCTCGCATGCTTGTGATATTTGCTTTGTATCGCTCCATTTTGCTTAAAAGCACACCCTATGATTAGGCCATGATTTTTGTGTGTATTGGCTTGGTTCCATGGAGCATTTAGCATTGTTTTTCCATGTTTAAAATCTGTTGGTTGTCAACTTGGTCATGTTTAGCATGTTTGTTAGAGTTGCTTTGTATTTTGGCTTGGATGCCTTGAGCATTTTGACCTCTAGCATGCATGGTTGTGTTTACCCTCTTGATTTGGCATCATCTATGGGTCATATTTTAGTCCAAGAATCATGCTTGTATGTGTGCATGCATGGCCTCTTTCATGCCTTGAAGATGTGTCCCCTTTATGCCTAAGAATGAGCCTTAGTGTGTTTGCTTCATGAGGGATATCTTAGTTGCCATACTAGGAGCTTTTTGGGTCCTTTTTTTGCATGCATAGATCCTGTTTTTGCTTGTTTTGATCATGCCATGAGTGGTCATGATAATGGGGGTGAGTTGTCTCCTTTTGTGTCTTAACTTTGGGACCATGAATTTGCTTGTTAACATGAGTTGATTGCCTACCATTTTAAGCACCTTTGGTCACTGTTTTGAGGAGGAAAAGGGTCTGTCCATTTGCCATTTTTTTAGCCCTCTTGCATGCTTGCTCCATGTTTGTTGCATAGTTGTTCCATTAAACTTTGTGTAGCACATCGATCTCATAGTCAATTTGGTCCATGTTTGCACCATTTTGGTACCTTGCATGCTTAGCATTGTACATTTGTCATGTTGATAGCATAATGTTTGTTGTGCTTTACATCTTGGTGGTATGACACATTTGAGGCTTATGAGCATTGCATGCATTGCATTTACTTGGTTTGGGGTGTCAAACCAAGTGCGGGAGTCAAGGACCATTCATACTTCAAGTGATGTAATGTGCCTTGATCCCCGGTCATCGGGACCTTTGACTCTAACTTGATAAGGCCTCGGTTTTTCATGTTGATTGTTGCATGCATTTTCATATTAAATGGCAAATTCGATCCTTTGACTCACCATGTACCATTGATGATTCGAGGATCGAAAGTTATGCTTCTTTGAGTCCAAAGCATGATAAGAAGTAAGACCATGCTTACATGTGCCCAAAAACTCCATACTATGCACTGCCTATCCTCTGTTTGCTGTCAGATTGTCTGTTGCAGGAAGTTTCTGCCGACCGGCAGAATTTAGTGCCGACCGGCACTATCTGGAGTGCCGATGAACCTGATAAAGTGCCGACGGGAAGTTTGGAGTGCCGGTGGTGATTCTGTCTGGCCGGTGGTGCTCTGCAGGATGCAGAGAGCTTGTTCCAGCATTTTGGAAATTTTTCAGAAAGACAAGGCAGTACAAACAGAAGCGATAAGAGCATAGTACGGGTTTTCCGGGCAGGACGGATTCGAGCATGCATCATCTGCGCGCCCCGAGGCAGAGGCTGTGGCCACCCTCTTTATTCTTTTGCTTCCTTTTTTTTAATTAATTAGGAAATTTTGTAATAATTTTATTTATTCTTTATTTTGGGACTGTAATATTAATTCGAGCCCTCCGAGTGAGGGTAAACATGTAATAAGTGTGGGTGAGTGTGTGCATGTCTTCCAATCCCCATTTCTTTCTTCCCTTTTATTTACCAGCTTATGATGGTAGATTAGGGCATTTTGAAATTAGCATACCTTATGATATGCATGCGTGCATTCATGCATCTGTTAACATGCACCGGGCTCGGTACATCATGCTAAACGCATTCGTATTTTCAAATTCCAAAATTGAATACATGAATTAGTTGGTTGCATATCGTATGCCATATCTAGGTTAACCGAGCCTAACTAAAATTGCACCTTGTATGTGTGGCATTAGGCAAAATAACATGAACTAGGACATGCATGTTTGCTAACTAGTTTACTGTTTTGGCACGGAGTACAATGTAAGTATTTTTGCTTTAGCATCCAGCATGCGTGTGAATGTTGCCATAATAGTATGCCTGCCATGCGGCTAAGTGCTTACATGAGATAAACTGCTTGAATGCCTGTGGGTGGAGGTCAAATTGCTTAAATTGGGATAATGCGTTAAAACTGTGAATTTTAAGCCCACTAGATAGTGGCAAAACCACCTTTTCCAAAAGCCCACTTGAGGGTGGCAAAATCTGCATTTTAGCCTACTTGCGAATAGCAAACCTTTTTTTTAAACAAACATGAAATGTTTTGTCCCAATTTGAGCAATTTGGTCTATACTTGTTTGCTGTGCGCATAACATAGTAATTCTAGGCTAATAAATGGATTAAGAACGCGTAAAGTTTTCAAAAACGGATATCACGGTTAGTAGAGGCCGGTCTATGACCGGGCGAGCGGGGGTGCTCACGAAGTGACCTTCCCCAATCGTACCCAAGTTCCCGAGCCGAGGCAACTTTGGTGATGACGGACACGTGGCCTTTTGGCACCGAGTCAGGGTTTCCTAAATTTCCCAAAATAAAATATTTAGGTGGCGACTCTGTATCTGGCAAAGCAGTCCATGTTTGGCACTTCTTTCAAAAAATCAGTTTTCCTAAAAACGATTTGCCGGATTTGGACTCTTTGGTTCAGATTTAGAACCGTGACTGCGAAAAGTCGAGTCCGAGCTGTAGCGAGGTCCCCCCCGCGGGCGCTGTTACAGTTTCTGGCGACTCCGCTGGGGAGATTAGAGAACTTGACTCGAACTCGTGATATTCTGTTTTGACTTCATTTATGTGCTTCTTTGCATTGCATGTGCATTGGTGCGCCTAGGAACACAGTGTTTGCCATCTGCCATTCCTGAACGGTTTGCCGGAGGCTTGTCTTGTCAAGGCATGTCCATAAGGCTGACCGGCTATGGGCTCTGACAGTATGGGAACACAAACCCCGGTTTTACCGGGGCACCCTTTTTGACCATTCGACCTAGTGCATATTCGGAATCCGTAGTGACCATTCCAAACTAGGACAGGTTGCTTACCCGATGTTAGGTTGTTTGAAACCGCTGTGTGCGTTGTAAAACCCTAGCTCCTGACAAAATAGGACAGGGAAACCCTATCCCAACATAGGGGTGTTTTGGCTCTCTTTACTTCCTATGTGCTGTTAGAATGTATTTCTGCAGGGAAATGAACACACCAGTTTGTAAGTCTGGGCATCTGGCCTGAGGGCATCTGGCCTGAGGGCATCAGTATCAGCTTTAAGAGAATCACTTATCTGAGGGTATCAGGGTTCAGTATTGGGAATGGAGATTTTGAGAACAGTGGTCGGTATCAGGGAACCGTGTGCTCGGCTTATCGACTATGTGTTTTGAAAATTCAACTGTATATTATTTGTTTATTTTATGCTGTTGTGCTGTCCGATTGTTGGTTTATTTATTGCTTTATTTATCTTTTTGCTAGGTAGTTTAGCATCATTGCGTCTAACCCAGTAGACATTCCCCAAGCACTCTGGATCAGAGGTCGCCGGCTCCATCGATCTGAGGATCTGATAGAAGGACAACCAGTGTACCACTCTCTACCCCCGGTTACTAAACGGAAAGCAACTAGGCAGAGGATATTGGTTCAGCAATCAATACAAAGGGCTTCGTCTACCCCACCTGTGTACAGTAGGGATCAGGATCCCGTTTCACCCACAGAGAGAGAACGCATACCAGCAATTCAACCAGAGCAGAACAATATGGCTAACTTAGAGGAGATGGTGCGCCAACTTCAGGAAAGCATGAAAATGATGCAGCAAGATGCTGCCCGACAGGCAGAATTTGCCAGGCAACAGGCTACAGTGATGAGTGAGCAAGCGGATTTAATTGGAAGGTTGCAACAGCAAACCGGGGCATCACCTTCGCAGCAAATCCCTCCTCCATTAAGGGCTCCAATACCCGAAGAAACACCAAACGCCCGGAATGTCCAAGAAGATACAGACATCCCAACGGGACCGGCTCCACCCCCAATTCCGCCTCAACAATCCAAGGCAACCACTCCCATTAACGTATCGGATTCTCCTTTTGAGTTTGAAATAGACCCCGTGACATTAAAAATGCACAAGCTTGAAAAGCTTTTCAAGAAATCTCAAGGTGCGAAGTCCATTCCGGACATTGGAGACGGGTATATCGACACAGCCGTGACGCTGCCAGATCGATTTAAGATGCCCCAAATTGATCGTTTTGACGGGTCTGAGGATCCCATGGTACACCTGCGACTGTTTTCAGACGTCCTAAGGCCAATGGGCCTCACCAGATTGCAGAAACTATCTTTATTCGGCCGGACCTTGTCAGGTGTGGCGTCCGCATGGTATGCCAAGTTGGGGGACGACGTCAAGAGAAACTGGGACGAGATGGCTGAGGCCTTTATCCTGCAGTACTCGTATAACACACAAATCGAGATCACGACCCGGGATCTCGAGACAACAAGGCAAGAACCCAAGGAAAGCTTCTCAGAGTTTGTAACTAGATGGCGGGCTAAAGCTTCAATGATGACCTTGAGACCCATAGACAAAGACCAGATTCGGATGATTGTGCGCAATCTTCAGCCGAAGCTAATGCAAAAGATGATCGTAGTCCCCTTTCCCACCTCTGCTGATTTACATGAAATGGGGGTGCAGATCGAGGACGCCTTGAGACAAGGTTGGATTGATAATGATCGGGACCAACCCCGCAGAAATTTCAATCGTAGTACTAATACAGGCCCGAGTGGCGCTGCGACTGCCAGGACCTCCGAAGTGAGTATGGTCACCACTAACCCCTCCCCAAGAAATACAGCAGCCACAACATTCTCCGGCGCGTCCGGAAGCAACTCACAAACAGCCAAATACCCTCCCAGAAACACCAGAACCTTTGCTCCACTTTATATGCCCCTATCCAAAGCTCTGGGGGTTTTGATCAGAAAAGGGCATCTGAAGCCCTTAGAGCCGCGGCCCTTGCCAGAAAGACTACCCGCTACCCACAACCCGGCCAAATATTGTGCGTTCCACCAGCAGCATGGTCATGACACTGACCTATGCTTTCGCTTACGTCATGAGATTCAAGATCTCATTGATAATGGGGTGATTCTCCCCCCTGAGAAACCTAATGTTACCACAAATCCTCTCCCCGCACATAACCAAGTTCCACCGCCCAAAAGAGTCAACTTCATCCACACTAGGGTCGCATCCTACGATCCTAGTATCTACATCACACCCTCCTACCTACCTAAACCTAAAGTTTTCCTCCCCGATTGCACCGATTTGTGCATGACGGATATCTCCATAACCCAACCCAAGCCAGTGGTGGTGACCATCGAGAACAAGAAAGGGGTTGTCAAACCAGGGTCCGTGGAGCCTGAGAATGATGTTGGGAATGCTTACAATCCGAATGACTACATTTCACCCGTGGGCCAGAATAGACCAAACGTCGAATTTCCAGTCGGGGGAGAGCTGTGTGTAATCCGAGAGGACAATTCAGGACAGGAAATGGATGATTTGACAGCCGTGGAAAAGGATGTTGTCAAGTCCCAATTTCCTGATGACCAAGACTCAGCCATCAACTGGTATGATAATGAAGAATCAGCAGAGGCCACGGGGTGGTTAGATGATCAGCCGGATGTAATAGGGGAGTTCCAGTCAGAACAAGGCCCGGCAGGGGCAGGAATGTCAACGACACCCGGGAGTGTCGAAAAGCAGAATATATCGCCGGAGAGCGCCGGTGTCGAGAGTTTCGCTCGGGAATGGAGCATTTTAAGTACAGGGGTCAGTGAGCAATCTACTACATTGACACAGTCAGAACAAGAAAGATTCGAGGATTCTGAGAGGATCAGAAAAGCAAAAGGCCACGTAGGGGTCGAAACCGCCGCAAGTACGGAAATGGAGGATGCTGTAAAAGGTACTGTGAGTATCGGGACAGTTGTGCCAGAACCAGACAGATGCTTGTCAGTCGCAGATGGTATGTGGTGGGAAGACGACGATCTATGTCTTGCCCACACGGACGAGGATTGGAAAGGTAACCAACCAGATGATACCTTGTATATCGGCGAAGTCGATCACATGACTAGGAGTGGACGGTATTTCAAGCCTCCACACCTAGATCAACCAGAGGCGTCTGGGAAAGATAATGAAGCAGAGAAACAAAAGGAGAGGCAACTCGAAGACGAGGCTGTGTTGAGACAACTGAAAAAGATGCAAGCAGACATCTCCATTTGGGGACTGCTTATGGCTTCTCGAGTACATAGGCAGGCTGTCCTGTCAGCCATGGACAAGGCCAAGCTATCCATAGACACCACGCCCGAGCAGCTGGTGGGATTAGTCTTTTCAGGAGGGAATTCCCCAGCGTTGAGTTTTTCTGACAAAGAGCTGCCACCCGAGGGTGCAAACCATAACAAGCCGCTTTACATCTCTGTCGAGTGCAGAGATAAATGGATACCTGTGGTACTTGTCGACACGGGATCCGCTATCAATGTCTGCCCGGCAAGGACCGCTTATGCGATTGGTTTGAAAGTCGCGGATTTTATACCAACGGCCCAGGTAATTCGGGCATATGATAACACAAGCCGGGAGGTAATGGGGACAGTTAAGATTCAAACAAAGGTTGGGCTCGGACAGCATGAGATAGATTTCCATGTTTTGGAGGTTCCTGCAACGTTCAACTTGCTTTTGGGACGGCCGTGGCTGCATCAGGTAAAGGCGGTCTCCTCTACCTTACATCAAGTGGTGAAATACCCCTATGGGAAGGGAGTAGCCATTGTTTTTGGAAATTCATCAATTCATCCACCACCAGAGGTGTCTACGCCTGTTCTAGAAATTGAGCATGGTATAGAAGATGTGTTCATATCAGGTTTTACCTTGGCCGAGGCTCGGGTTGTACAGAACATCATGGCAGCTAACGAAGGGGTGTATGTCAGCGCCCAAGCAGTTTATCTCATGAACAAACTCCAATACATCCCCGGGATGGGATTAGGCAAGAGCGGTAGGAAAGGTGCCGCAGCATCGACAGAGGTGCCACATAACCCCCATACCTTTGGTTTGGGCTACTTACCCACCAAAGAGGATTGGATAAGGAAAGGAAAGGAAATGGCCAGAAGGGCCAGGGCGAAACAGATAGGGAAGCCCTTTGACTTGATGCATCAGCCCATTCGGGGGACCCTGAACGGACGTTTCGTCCGGGAGGGGGAGGACTTTCCGTTCTGTGGCTTCCCGGAGCCGTGGCTCAATGCGGAGAAGAAGCGCGTACCGGGATTTGAAATTTTCTTTGATTTACAATTACCTGAGGATGACATCGCCGAAGGGCAGGCAGATCTATCGGCTGAGGCCGAGCAAAGTAAGGAGGTACAGTCCGAGGACGCTGAAGATGAAATGGGGGCAGCGCTGGCATGTCTGCTGTCAGATCCTCCGATCGAACAGAGGTGCTTGGGGATAGCTCCTCGGTATGTGTGATTGGGAATGAAACGGCTGCGGGCCTACCATCAGCTATTTTGGATGCATCCATCGCACCTTCTCTCATCTGGCAATATGAAGAAGGCTTTTTATCAAGCAGCACCGGGTCAGGTAGTGAGCCGGAATCTGATTCTGCCGAATCTTGTACGTCGGAATCAGATTCCAGCTCAACTGAGTCTGAGTCCGGTATTCCCGGGGGTGATAACCCGGATACCACAGTCCTGTCTAGATCGTCTTTTTCATTTTCTTTTGAGTCTGTTGTAACGGAAGAATCCGACGGCTCGGAAGTATTTAATGAGAACGACGTGGGTGTGGTTTCGGAGTATTTTTCTGTGCCTTTGATTTATTGCTTAAATCAGGATTTTCAAAATTTTGATGAAAACGACGAGGAAGAAATTCCTCCGGTTTTGCAACGGTTAATTGATCAAGAGCAGGAAAGATTTGTTAAACCTTTAATGGATGAAATCACTACTGTGAATGTTGGTACTAAGAAGGACCCACGGCTGGTCCAGATCGGGTCCACGTTGTCTTCTGAGGAACGCGAGCGCTTAGTCGCTTTGTTAAAAGATTTCAAAGATGTTTTCGCGTGGTCCTACGAAGACATGCCTGAAATCGATCCTGAGATTGTACAGCACCGGATCCCTCTTGATCCCGAGGCCCGACCTGTCAAACAGAAGCTCAGGAGGATCCGCCCTGATTGGGCCATTAAGATCAAGGAAGAGGTCACCAAGCAGATTGACGCAGGCTTCCTGATGGTGTCTGAGTATCCAACTTGGTTGGCCAACATTGTTCCGGTACCGAAGAAAGACGGCAGAATTCGAGTCTGTGTGGACTTCAGAGATTTGAACAGAGCCAGTCCGAAGGACGACTTTCCCTTGCCACACATCGATGAACTGGTAGATTTCACGGCAGGACATGCCTTGCTTTCGTTTATGGATGGTTTCTCAGGATATAATCAGATAGTAATGGCGCCCGAAGACCGGGAGAAGACTGCATTCACTACCCCGTGGGGTACATATTGTTATCGAGTGATGCCATTTGGGCTGAAAAACGCAGGAGCTACCTATCAGCGGGCAGCAACTACGATATTGCATGATATGATCCATAAAGAGGTCGAGGTGTATGTGGACGACATGATTGTCAAGTCCAAAGAAAGAGAGGGCCACTACACCGCCTTACAAAAGTTTTTTCAAAGAATCAGAGAATTTCGGCTGCGGCTAAATCCCCAGAAGTGTACTTTTGGTGTTACAGCAGGAAAGATGCTAGGGTTTCTGATAACGCAAAGGGGCATCGAGGTCGACCCTTCCAAAATTAAGGCCATCTTAGAAATGCCACCACCAAGGACTGAAAAGGAGGTGCGAGGCTTTCTAGGTAAAGTGCAATTCATAAGGCGGTTTATCTCTAAATTAACCTTGACTTGTGAACCACTTTTTGGTCTCCTGAAGAAAGGAAAGAAATTCCAATAGGACGGCCGATGTCAAGCAGCTTTTGAGCAGATCAAAGAGTATCTACAGAACCCGCCTGTGTTGTCACCGCCAGAACCGGGGAGGCCGTTGATATTGTATCTTTCGGTAACTGAGACCACCATGGGCTGCATGCTCGCACAGGAGTCAAAAGACAAAATGGAAAGGGCCATCTACTATCTGAGCAAGAAGATGCTGGATTACGAGACCCGCTACACTCCGCTCGAGAAGGCTTGCTTGGCCTTGGTATGGGCTACCCGGAAGCTGCGGCACTACCTGTTAGCTCACTCTGTAATGTTGGTTTCACGTTTGGATCCCATCAAATATCTTTTCGAGAAACCAGCACTTGCAGGTAGGCTAGCTCGTTGGTTGCTATTGCTTTCTGAATTTGACTTGAAGTATGTAACACGCAAGTCGGTGAAAGGGAGAGCGGTAGCGGAGTTCCTTGCCGACCATCCGGTTGAGGGGGATGAAGCGGTTGAGTACCTATTCCCAGATGAAGCGATTCTGCATATCGAGGATGAAACTTGGACGATGTACTTTGACGGAGCGTCAAACCAGTATGGATATGGGATAGGAGTGTTGCTGATAGCGCCTGACGATTCCCGTATCCCTTTGGCATTCAAGCTCCAGTTCAGGGTCTCGAACAATGAGGCAGAGTATGAGGCATGTATTGCTGGTCTGGAAGCAGCCCTAGAGCTAGGGGTAAGACGGTTGGATGTCATTGGGGATTCGAATCTTGTTGTATCCCAAGCAAAAGGGGACTGGAAGGTCAAGGAGGAAAGGATGATAATTTACCACCAAACCTTGGATTTGTTAATTCCTCGGTTCGAGAAACTAAATTTCACCCACCTCGTAAGAGAGAACAACAGGTTTGCAGATTCGTTAGCAACTCTATCTTCCATGATAGACATCCCGTCGGGAGTCCGGATGCGTCCAGTCATCATTGATCAGAAGTTTGCACCAGCATACGAGTCAGTTTCCGCCATAGATGAGGCCCAAGACGACAACCCCTGGTATTACGATATTTGGAACTTCTTGGAAAAGGAGACGTATCCGACAGGGGCAAGCACCAAGGATAAAAGGGCCATTAGAAGAATGGCTATTCAGTTCATCATCTGCGGAGGTAAACTGTACAAAAGAGGTCATCTGGGAATGCATAAGCTCTGTGTAGAAGCTGAAGAGTCGAAACGCCTAATGGAGGCCATCCATGGAGGAGAATGCGGTGCACACATGAATGGAGTAATGTTGGCCAGAAAAATCCTTAGACAGGGCTATTATTGGTCGACCATGGAAGAGGATTGTATCGGCTTTGTTCGGCGATGCCACAAATGCCAGATCCATGCGAACCGTATGAACATCCCACCATCCAAATTGTACAATATGACTTCCCCGTGGCCGTTTTCCGTGTGGGGGATCGATGTAATCGGAGCTGTTACCCCGAAGGGATCGAACGGACATGAGTATATCCTCGTAGCGATAGATTATTTCACAAAGTGGGTCGAGGCCCAATCTTACGCGGTGTTGAAGGCGTCGCACGTCGCAAAGTTCATCAGAAACAACATCATTTGTCGCTACGGGGTGCCAAATGAGATCATCTCGGACAATGGATCCCACTTTAAGAAAGAAGTGGTCGACTTGTTGGAAAAGTATAACGTGGCTTTTCATAAGTCATCTACGTATCGGCCGCAAACCAATGGAGCAGTTGAGGCCGCCAACAAGAACATCAAGCATATACTGCGGAAAATGGTAGAGACCTATCGAGATTGGCCAGATAAGTTGCCGTTTGCTCTGTGGGGCTACAGAACTTCGATTAGAACTTCTACCGGAGCAACTCCGTATTCGTTAGTTTATGGAATGGAGGCTGTTCTACCTATTGAAATTGAAGTTCCGTCTTTACGGGTATTGGCCGAGTGTCAGATAGCTGAGGCAGATTGGCAGCAAAGCAGGTTCGAGGAACTAATGCTCTTTGATGAAAGGAGACTGAAAGCACTGTACCACGTTCAGAGTTATCAGCGCAGGATTGCTCGGGCTTTTAACAAGAAGGTTAAGTCCAGAAATCTAAAGGAGGGGGATTTGGTACTCAAAGACAACCGAGCTCCCATCCACGACCCGAGAGGCAAGTTCAGACCCAATTGGACTGGTCCCTACATCATCAAGACCATCTGGTCAGGCGGAGCTGTGGTTCTAATGGACTTAGATGGCTTAGAATTCTCTCAACCGATCAATATGGACAAGTTGAAGAAATACTACCCTTGAGAGGCTCACTAGGCCGAAAACCCGAAAGGGCGACCTAGGCAAAAGTTAGAGCACAAAAAAAATTAGAAAATATAAAAACTGAGCTCGCAAGGCTGAAAACCTGCAAAGGGCGACCTTGGCAAAAGTTAGAGCGCAAAAGGAGAGGTTAATACTCGAGCGAACCTTAACCGGAACTACGTAAGGCTTGATTCCCATGTTTGGGATACGTAGGCAGCTTCATCCTGGAGTTCAGCCATAACACTTCCCCGATCAACTTTGTCCATTTTGATCATCTCAGCCATCTTAGTCCATCAGCATTCGTTGGAATCTCCGGTGCAGTGCCACTCAGACTAGGGGCAACTTTCCATTGCTATGCAGTGCTGCGGCGTTCTTCAGACTAGGGGCAACTTTCCAGTTGCAGGAATCTGGGGTTTGTACATCTCAGTGACAGATCTCAGGCGTGTCCAGTTCTGATCCATGTCGAAAATATCTTTGAAAAGTTTTAATGTAAGCTGACTTTGTTCAAATAATCTTTTTACAACATTGACCATTTTTGGACCAAAGTGGAAAATTCTTAGTACCAGAACTTTCAATTTCATTGATTTCAAAACAGAGTCTTCCTGCTCTTACAAACAATTGAAGTTACTTTTTTATTACATCCAGGAAAGAAAACTTGAAAGTACTAATAAAGCAATAAATCTAGGGCATGGTCAAGTCAGGTGTTCCTGCGCCCCCTCCCAGAGCTGGTCGAAGCCTCTGATGCCAAGCTAGGTCCGATCTGCGCTTCTTCATTGAGCCAATCCATGCACTCGTCAGACAAAGTGCAACTGAAAGTAGGAGCGGGGGCCAGGAGTTCTCTCATCCTCCATGCGGTGGCCTGCCAAGCAAGCTGTACACCTCGGGCTGGGAATGCAGCAGGATACTCTACCCCCTCTGGCGGGCAGGTCTGATCATGGCCAAATTGGCGTCGAATCCGAAATGGGAAATAGAATACACAATGAGTGAGACCGACCAGTTGAATCCCAGTCTGTCGAGGCATGCTGTAACTCATTGCCGGAAGGTTCAACCAAGGACACCGCCAAGCAATACGGTCTGCGGACAAGTGGCACATCCAAGCGAACCACCATTCCTCATCCAAGGCATTGACTAGATGATGCCGGAAGAAGTAGCCGCGAGCTGAATATGCGGGGCAGGAGTCCACAACCTGCAGTTTATCCATCAGCCATACCTGGGGAGGGATCGAAAAATGAGAGATTAAAGAATAGAGAGATGTACGAGGAGAGAAGAGTGAGAATGGGGTTTTGTGAGAAAAGACTGAGCTCGAGGGCCGAGTGATGTGAGCAAAACAGAAATGCGAGATTGGGTGGAAAACATTACCTGTAGTAGTAGTGGACTCCCCGCCAATCTAGACGTCTCATGACGGTAAAAGGCGTCTAAGCCCATTAGTGTCTCGGCCAGAGCCATGGCAATACAGCTCTTGCCCTCTCAAGCCTTGGGCAACCTCAATCAGCCGGACACTAGCCCCTCCAGAGCCCGAAATGAACAGGAAATGAGACAGCATGCACAAGCAGAGCGCATGTCGCCGGAAGCCTTGCCAGTAATGGTTGCTGCGATCACCATCGTCAGAAAATCGATTGGCCAAACTCGGAATATCTAACATCCCGTCGCCCATCAGAGACCGAGCATCGCGCATGCTGAGTCCGCACATGCGCCCTAAGGATTGGGCATGACCAAAATTTAGTTGGGGCAGGAGCTCCTCGTCGCGCTCGGACTCCATTAAGGCTCGGAAATCTTCGAAGGTAGGGCACATCTCTTGCCGCGGCGTGAAGAAAAGGGAGATGCAACGGGGTACGACCCAGAGTGAATAGTGCATTTATGCCGAAACCCCGGAAATTCACCTTTTCCGAGCCATCCAAGCTAGCAATCCAAGCTGTGAGATTTTGAGCAAGAAACTCTTCCATTGGAGTAAATCAGTGTGAAAACGAGGAAAACTACGAAGCTGGGATCTTTTGTAGGACATAAGGTTGAGTGGGGGGGGACAGGTGTCAACATTCTGGTGGTTCCCCTCGTTTCGTGCCGACCGGCCAGAAATATATGCCGACCGGCATAAAGATATGCCGACTGGCTATCTTAATTTGCCGACAAAACAGATATATGGCCGGTAGCCACTCCTTGCAGCCGGTGGTCCCTAGACCGTGCCGGTGGGCTTCCTTCTGGTTTCCTGAGCTGTTTTGCTAAGAATTGGGGAACTCCATCACCCCCCAACTCCCCCCCGGCGATAAACTTTTGCAGAGCCACGCCTGTCTGCTTGTCGAGTTTTTGAACATTTGCTTATTGAGTTTTATTTCGCTCTCTTTGAGCTCTTGATTTGTCTATCGAGTCGTATTTACACTTGTTTGGTTATGTCTTGTCCTTGTTTTGCTTATCGAGTTGTAAGTCGGTTCACTACCTGATTATTACGATGGCAAATTTTCAAAATGAGTTCAATTTCGTTCACATTGTGGTGTGAAACCTTGCGATGCGATGCACAGAAGATCCACAAATGCAACATCTTTTGAACAAAATGATTAGTTTCATTCCCTATCACATGTTTTGTAAAGTGTGTGAATTTCGAGAAAGAGAATAAAACCTGCCTGAGGCAGTGCAATGTGCTCAAACTACTAGTAAAAAGGAAAATAAAGCGTAGGATGGCAGGGTAGCCAAGTATCAGAATCGATACCAGTGAAACTCCCCTTGCGGTTAACGCACCTTCTGCATCTTTGTTTGGGCTAGCCGCGTCGTTGGACGCCCTCACAATACGGAAATCACACCTTTTGAAACGTGAACCTTTGAGTTGACCTCAGGCCACAACTTCTGCAAGCAACGCTCGATGCGTACGAAGAATGTCCCGCCCCGTATCCTTTTCATGCTTGGAGAGCCCCGCAAATTGTTTCGATTATGCTATGTAATAGTACGTTCCTTTACTTGCGTAGACCGCATGTTTAATTTCATTACCTGCGTAGACCGCATGTTTAATTTCATTATCTGCGTAGACCGCATGTTTTGATTGCGTAGATCGCATGTTTAATCCCATTACCTGCGTAGACCGTATGTTTTGATTGCGTAGATCGCATGTTTAATCCCATTACCTGCGTAGACCGCTTGTTTTGATTGCGTAGATCGCATGTTTAATTCCATTACCTGCGTAGACCGCATGTTTTAATTGCGTAGACCGCATGTTTAATTTCATTACCTGCGTAGACCGCATGTTTAATTTCATTATCTGCGTAGACCGCATGTTTTGATTGCGTAGATCGCATGTTTAATCCCATTACCTGCGTAGACCGCATGTTTTGATTGCGTAGATCGCATGTTTAATTCCATTACCTGCGTAGACCGCATGTTTTGATTGCGTAGACCGCATGTTTAATTTCATTACCTGCGTAGACCGCATGTTTAATTTCATTATCTGCGTAGACCACATGTTTTGATTGCGTAGATCGCATGTTTAATCCCATTACCTGCGTAGACCGCATGTTTTGATTGCGTAGATCGCATGTTTAATCCCATTACCTGCGTAGACCGCATGTTTTGATTGCGTAGATCGCATGTTTAATCCCATTACCTGCGTAGACCGCATGTTTTGATTGCGTAGATCGTATGTTTAATCCCATTACCTGCGTAGACCGCATGTTTTGATTGCGTAGATCGCATGTTTAATCCCATTACCTGCGTAGACCGCATGTTTTGATTGCGTAGATCGCATGTTTAATCCCATTACCTGCGTAGACCGCATGTTTTGATTGCGTAGATCGCATGTTTAATTCCATTACCTGCGTAGACCGCATGTTTTGATTGCGTAGATCGCATGTTTAATCCCATTACCTGCGTAGACAGCATGTTTTAATTACGTAGACCGCTTGTTTTGTTTCATCGCCTGCGTAGACCGCGTGCTTATGATCAATTTCGTCGCCTGCGTAGACCGCTTGCTCCGCTTGCCTAGTTGTATTTCAATACGCATTGTCATGCTCTCTATTTACTTCGCGCTGTCACGCATTTCGAGTACACCACTATTCTTGCATTGTCATGCATGTCGCTAACCATATTGTACCTGTTAAGTTTGTTTTCTTTGCAGGCATGATATTGTATGTACGGTTCATTTGAAGCTGGTGCAACCAGACGAGCCGCACAGGTATTTTATCTCCGAGCGAGACGTATTGAGAATTCCATAATTCTCTTACATCCTTTCTGCATTGTAGTGTAATTTGGTATGCCAGCTTAAAACTGTCGCATGTATGCTTCGTTACAGCTTTCTTAGCATGGTCATTAGTTATGCTCGGCTCCGTGCATTGTCTTGCATTTTGCCCCCGCCTTCAGGCGCATATCTTATTTGTCTTGTATGTTTGTCTGAGTCTTCGGCCTTGTCAAAAATGGGTCGTCTCTGGGCTTTGACATTCACTCCCGTCATTGTCATGACTTTCGAGTTCTGTCAAAGAGGGGCAACTGTAGACACCCCATTTTTGACCGTCCTCAAGACTTGGACATCACCGTTTGAACACTCGGTGATCATCCATGATTGTGTTCGTTTGGAGTTCCCGGAGGTCTCGGCTCGCGCGCCTTGCCTCAGGATCCCCGAACTCGACTGTTTAGTGTCTGGTTTTGCACCAAACACTTTTGTTTTGCCTTAGAGGGGCAGGGAATGCCTTGTGAGACATCCCCATACACCACCGGCAGTGGCTGGAGGCCACCGGCTGGTCTTTTTCTTCCATCGGCAATTTTGTTTGCCGGTCGGCACACTTTATTGCCGGTCGGCATAATATGTTGCCGGTCGGCACTGTTTTTTGCCGGAATAGCTTTTTTGGGCAGCCGACCACTGTTCCTACACTTTTTGGAGATATTTTGTGCCAGCTGTGATAGCTGGCACCAACTCCTTTCCCCTCCATACACGTGTATGGAGGGATTTCCCTCTAGCCAAGCTTGTTGAATAAGCTTTGCAAGAGGGATCCTTATAAGAGGGAGGCTTTCCTCTTGGTTCTAGGTTAGACTCTTAGAAGCAAAAACCAGCCCTTAACAATATAGATACACTCTATCTCTATATCTCCCTCTTCCCCCTCCTTTGTGTGTGTTTCTTGGCCCAAAAGGTGTGTTTTACCTTACTTTTGCACCATTACACACACTATCACACCTTAGTCCGAGATTGAGGGACTTGGGGGAGTTGTTTCTTGAGTTTTGGACTGGTTTTGATCCAAAGAAGGAGGCTAGACCACTTGCTCTTCAAGGGTTCTTCAAGGGTGAGCATTTTCCTCTTTATTCCCCAAACTTGCATCGGTTTTCTACCTATTTTGTTTACTGTTTTAGCTCTTGTGTATAACATAAAAAAGGTTCATATTTTCCTGCTCTAACACTTTCATTGAGGTCTCTTTGTGGTTAGATTGCAAACTCACCTTCATAGGCCTTGTTTGGCCTATTTTGGTGCCCTTTTGATAAGGTTTTGTTCACTTCAGCATTTTGATCTTTTGATCACCAAAAATCAGTGTATTTTAGTGTCAAAAAAGTTGGTTTGAAGTCTTGCATAGGGGAGGGACACCCCTCTCCCTTTATGGTTTTGTTTACTTGCTTTTTGGGCTCAAAAGGATAGCATGCGTGCTTGTTGTTTCTTGGCTTCATTTCAGTACTTTTTTAGGCATCTTAGGTCTTACATAATCTCTATTTTTGGTCGGATTTGGGCCCTCTCGCATGCTTGTGATATTTGCTTTGTATCGCTCCATTTTGCTTAAAAGCACACCCTATGATTAGGCCATGATTTTTGTGTGTATTGGCTTGGTTCCATGGAGCATTTAGCATTGTTTTTCCATGTTTAAAATCTGTTGGTTGTCAACTTGGTCATGTTTAGCATGTTTGTTAGAGTTGCTTTGTATTTTGGCTTGGATGCCTTGAGCATTTTGACCTCTAGCATGCATGGTTGTGTTTACCCTCTTGATTTGGCATCATCTATGGGTCATATTTTAGTCCAAGAATCATGCTTGTATGTGTGCATGCATGGCCTCTTTCATGCCTTGAAGATGTGTCCCCTTTATGCCTAAGAATGAGCCTTAGTGTGTTTGCTTCATGAGGGATATCTTAGTTGCCATACTAGGAGCTTTTTGGGTCCTTTTTTTGCATGCATAGATCCTGTTTTTGCTTGTTTTGATCATGCCATGAGTGGTCATGATAATGGGGGTGAGTTGTCTCCTTTTGTGTCTTAACTTTGGGACCATGAATTTGCTTGTTAACATGAGTTGATTGCCTACCATTTTAAGCACCTTTGGTCACTGTTTTGAGGAGGAAAAGGGTCTGTCCATTTGCCATTTTTTTAGCCCTCTTGCATGCTTGCTCCATGTTTGTTGCATAGTTGTTCCATTAAACTTTGTGTAGCACATCGATCCCATAGTCAATTTGGTCCATGTTTGCACCATTTTGGTACCTTGCATGCTTAGCATTGTACATTTGTCATGTTGATAGCATAATGTTTGTTGTGCTTTACATCTTGGTGGTATGACACATTTGAGGCTTATGAGCATTGCATGCATTGCATTTACTTGGTTTGGGGTGTCAAACCAAGTGCGGGAGTCAAGGACCATTCATACTTCAAGTGATGTAATGTGCCTTGATCCCCGGTCATCGGGACCTTTGACTCTAACTTGATAAGGCCTCGGTTTTTCATGTTGATTGTTGCATGCATTTTCATATTAAATGGCAAATTCGATCCTTTGACTCACCATGTACCATTGATGATTCGAGGATCGAAAGTTATGCTTCTTTGAGTCCAAAGCATGATAAGAAGTAAGACCATGCTTACATGTGCCCAAAAACTCCATACTATGCACTGCCTATCCTCTGTTTGCTGTCAGATTGTCTGTTGCAGGAAGTTTCTGCCGACCGGCAGAATTTAGTGCCGACCGGCACTATCTGGAGTGCCGATGAACCTGATAAAGTGCCGACGGGAAGTTTGGAGTGCCGGTGGTGATTCTGTCTGGCCGGTGGTGCTCTGCAGGATGCAGAGAGCTTGTTCCAGCATTTTGGAAATTTTTCAGAAAGACAAGGCAGTACAAACAGAAGCGATAAGAGCATAGTACGGGTTTTCCGGGCAGGACGGATTCGAGCATGCATCATCTGCGCGCCCCGAGGTAGAGGCTGTGGCCACCCTCTTTATTCTTTTGCTTCCTTTTTTTTTAATTAATTAGGAAATTTTGTAATAATTTTATTTATTCTTTATTTTGGGACTGTAATATTAATTCGAGCCCTCCGAGTGAGGGTAAACATGTAATAAGTGTGGGTGAGTGTGTGCATGTCTTCCAATCCCCATTTCTTTCTTCCCTTTTATTTACCAGCTTATGATGGTAGATTAGGGCATTTTGAAATTAGCATACCTTATGATATGCATGCGTGCATTCATGCATCTGTTAACATGCACCGGGCTCGGTACATCATGCTAAACGCATTCGTATTTTCAAATTCCAAAATTGAATACATGAATTAGTTGGTTGCATATCGTATGCCATATCTAGGTTAACCGAGCCTAACTAAAATTGCACCTTGTATGTGTGGCATTAGGCAAAATAACATGAACTAGGACATGCATGTTTGCTAACTAGTTTACTGTTTTGGCACGGAGTACAATGTAAGTATTTTTGCTTTAGCATCCAGCATGCGTGTGAATGTTGCCATAATAGTATGCCTGCCATGCGGCTAAGTGCTTACATGAGATAAACTGCTTGAATGCCTGTGGGTGGAGGTCAAATTGCTTAAATTGGGATAATGCGTTAAAACTGTGAATTTTAAGCCCACTAGATAGTGGCAAAACCACCTTTTCCAAAAGCCCACTTGAGGGTGGCAAAATCTGCATTTTAGCCTACTTGCGAATAGCAAACCTTTTTTTTAAACAAACATGAAATGTTTTGTCCCAATTTGAGCAATTTGGTCTATACTTGTTTGCTGTGCGCATAACATAGTAATTCTAGGCTAATAAATGGATTAAGAACGCGTAAAGTTTTCAAAAACGGATATCACGGTTAGTAGAGGCCGGTCTATGACCGGGCGAGCGGGGGTGCTCACGAAGTGACCTTCCCCAATCGTACCCAAGTTCCCGAGCCGAGGCAACTTTGGTGATGACGGACACGTGGCCTTTTGGCACCGAGTCAGGGTTTCCTAAATTTCCCAAAATAAAATATTTAGGTGGCGACTCTGTATCTGGCAAAGCAGTCCATGTTTGGCACTTCTTTCAAAAAATCAGTTTTCCTAAAAACGATTAGCCGGATTTGGACTCTTTGGTTCAGATTTAGAACCGTGACTGCGAAAAGTCGAGTCCGAGCTGTAGCGATGTCCCCCCCGCGGGCGCTGTTACACCATGGCCATTTTTAGTTTGGGGAATCGATGTGATCAGGGCTGTCACTCCAAAGGGGTCAAATGGGCATGAGTTCATCCTAGTCGCGATAGATTATTTCGCGAAGTGGGTCGAGGCCCAATCTTATGCGGTGTTGAAGGCTTCGCACGTTGCAAAGTTCATCTGGAACAACATCATATGTCGCTATGGGGTCCCAAACGAGATTATCTCGGATAACGGTTCCCACTTCAAGAAGGAAGTGATTGATTTGTTGGAAAAATACAATATGGTTGTTCATAAGTCATCCACCTATCGGCCGCAAACCAATGAAGCAGTTGAGGCCGCCAACAAGAACATCAAACACATTTTGCAGAAGATGGTGGAAACTTGCCGAGGCTGGCCAGATAAGCTGCCATTTTCTCTTTGGGGTTACCGGACTTCAATTAGAACTTCTACTGGGGCGACTCCGTATTCATTGCTTTATGGGATGGAGGCCGTTCTACCTATCGAAATTGAGGTTCCGTCACTGTGATTATTGGCTGAGTGTCAGATAGCTGAAGCAGATTGGCAGCAACCAGATTCAAAGAACTTATGGTCTTTGATGAAAGAAGACTGAAAGCACTGTACCATGTTCAAGGTTATCAGCGCAGAATTGTTAGGGCTTTCAACAAGAAAGTTAAGTCCAGGAATTTGAAAGAAGGAGATTTGGTGCTCAAGGACAATCGAGCTCCCATTCATGACCCTAGGGGCAAGTACAGACCCAATTAGACTGGTCCCTACATCGTTAAGTCTATCTAGTCAGGTGGAGCTGTCGTTCTGATGAACTTAGATGGCCTAGAGTTCTCACAGCCGATCAACATGGACAAGTTGAAGAAATATTACCCCTGAGTAGCTCGCTAGGCCAAGAACCCGAAAGGGCGACCTAGGCAAAAGTTAGAGCATAGAAAATTTGAAATTACAAAAACTAAGCTCGCAAGATTGAAAACCCGCAAAGGGCTGCCTTGGCAAAAGTTAGAGCGCAAAAGGAGAGTGGAAATACTCGAGTGAACCGAAGCCTGAGCTACGTAAGGCTTGATTCCCATTTTTGGGATACATAGGCAACTTCATCCTGAAGTTCAGCCATAAACACTTCCCCGATCAACTTTGTCCATTTGATCATCTCGGTCATCTTTGTCTATCCTGCATTCGAGAGCTCGGTTGTGATCTCCGGTACAGTGCTACTCAGACTAGGGGCAACTTTCCAGTTGCTGGAATCTGGGGTTTTACATCTCACTAATAGATCTCAGGCGTGTCCAGTTCTGATCCATATCGAAAATGGTTTTGAAAAGTTTTAATAAAAGTTGATTTTGCTCAAATTAATCTTTTTACGACTTAGACTATTTTTGGACCAAAACGGAAAATTTTTAGTGCCCACAACCTTCAATTACATTGATTTCAGTACAGAGTTCTCTTGCTCTTGAATACAAATTGAAGTTGCTTTTTGTTACATTCATAAAGAAAACTTGAAAATACTAATAAAGCAATAAATCTGGCACATAGATAAGTCAGGTGTTCCTGCGCCCCCACCCATAGCTGGTCGAAGCCTCTGATGCAAGCTAGGCCCAATTTGTGCCTCTTCGTTCAGCCAATCTATGCACTCATCAGACAAAGTGCAACTGAAAGTGGGAGCGGGGGCCAGGAGCTCCCTAGTCCTCCATGCTGTGGCATACCAAGCCAGCTGAGGGCCTCGGACCGAAAAAGCAGTAGGGTATTCTATCCCTTCCTCCGGGCAAATCTGATCATGTCCGAACTAACGCTGGAACCGGAATGGGAAGTAGAACACACAGTGAGTCAAGCCAATCAACTGAATCCAGTCTGTTGGGACATGCTATAGCTCATTGCTGGTAGGTTGAGCCAGGGACACCGCCAAGCAACACGGACTGCGGACAAACTGCACATCCAATTGTACCCCCATCCCTCATCAAGGGCATCGACTAGACGTTGTCGGAAGAAGTAGCCGCGAGTTGAGTATGCTGGGCAAGAGTCCACAACCTGTAACTTATCCATCAACCACACCTGGAAAGGGATGAAAAATGAGAGAATAAAGAATAGAAAGATGTACGATGAGAGAAAAAGTAAGAAAAGGGTTTTTGTGAGAAAAATCGAGACTGAGGGCCGAGTGATACAAGCAATATATATGTGAGAAAAGGGTGGGAAACATTACCTGCAGTAGTAGTGGACTCTCCGCAAATTTGGTCGTCTCTTGGAGATGAAAAGCATCCAAACCCATCAATGTCTCGGCTAAAGACATGGCAATGCAGCTTTTGCCCTCCTTTAAGCTTTGAACAACCTCGATCAACCAGACACTAGATCCTTCGAAGCCTGAGGCAAGCAAGAAATGAGATAGCATGCACAAACAAAGGGCGTGTTGCCGAAAACCTTGCCAATGATGGTCACCGCGGTCACCGGCATTGGAAAATCGACAAATTAAACTCGGAACGTCCAACATTCCATCACAAATCAAAGATCGAGCGTCGTGCATCGTGAGCCCACACATTCGCCCCAAGATTTGGGCATGGCCAAAGCGAAGTTGGGGCAAGATTTCTTCGTTGTGCTCGAATTCCATCAAAACCTGGAAATCTTCGAAGGTAAGACACACCTCTTGCCCGTCAAAGCTAAAGACGTGAGTTACCGGATTCCAAAACCTTGCCGCGGCATGAAGAAACGGAAAGTGCAGTGGAGTGCAACCCAGAGTGAATAGTGCGTTTATGCCGAAACCCCGAAAATTTAGCTTTTCCGAGCCATCCAAGTTGGCAATCCAAGTTGCGAGATTTTGGGTAAGAAACTCTTCCATTTGGTGCAAAATCGTGTTGAAATGAGGAAGACTACGAAGCTGGGGCTTTTGTAGAAGATAAGGTGTTGAGTGAAAGACAGGTGTCAGCACTCTGGAGGTCTTTACCATTTTTGGCCGGTCGACCAAAAGTAGTGCCAACTGACCATCTGTTTTGGCTGATCGGCTTAACTGTTGGCCGATGCACATTTGTTGTGGCCGGTGATGCCTCCCTTTGGCCGATGGCCTCTACTTTGGCTCTAAGTTGAACAAATGTTAAGCATGCTGAAAACTGGTGACTGACACCACTTCCAATGCCTTCTGTTGAGGTTTTGGCGAACTAGCGTCTGTCACTTCAATTTGATTATCGAGTTGTTGTACATTTGCTTATCGAGTTGTATTTTACATTCTTTAAGTCTTTGCTTTTCTTATTGAGTTGTATTTACAGTTGGTTAGCTTATCGAGTTCTTTGTTTCGTTTATCGAGTTGTTTTTGTCCTTGCTCGGTTCACTACCTGATTATTACGAGGCAAACGCTTACTTTCCAAATAAAGATTCAAATCTCATTTACGTTGTTATGTAATGCAATACAATGAGATGCATGAAAAGTACAAATGTAACACCTTTTTTTGGACAAAATAGCTGTTTTATTTCCATCATGTCTTTTGCAAAAAATATATATAGTTTTGAGAAAGTAAAACCTGTCTGAGGCAGTGCAATGTGCTTAAACTACCAGTAAAAAAGAAAAGTAAAGCAAAAGGGGAGAAGGGCAGCAGAGTGTCTGGATTAATACCGGTGGCCTCCCTTTGTGGTCGATGCACCTCCCACGCCCTCGTTCGGGTCAATTATGTGGTTTGGCACCCTCATTACTCGAGACAGTGCAAGGAAGTGCACCCTTGAAACCTTAATAGACCTTCGTGTTGACCTCGGGCTGTGTCTTCTATGAGTGATGCTCGGTATGTGCGAGGAGTATCCTTTCTCGTATCCTTTTTCTGTCTTGCGAATTCCACAAATCGCTTCAATTATGTTGTATTGCGTTGCTTCGCTTCAGCTTTAATAAAGCACGCTCGTTACACATCTTGCGTTGAGCGACGCCTCGTTTTGTTTTAATTTGCATCTCAATATCATGAATAACATGCCTTTACCATGCTCTAGTTGGTTATGCATCCCTTCATTCCTGCTATACACATTGCTTCCGTTAATCCCGCATTCTTTACTTACATGTGTATATGTATTTTCAGGTGGTTACACATTGTATGCGTTTTCGCATGTACTTTACCTATATGTGTTCATACCTTGCTTGCTTTACACATTGCATGCGTTTCTGCGTGTGCTTTACTTATATGTGTTTATGCATCCCCCCAGGTGGTTACACATTGTATGCGTTTTCGCGTGTACTTTACTTATATGTGTTCATACCTTGCTTGCTTTACACATTGCATGCGTTGTCGCGTCATGCTTTATTTATATGTGTTCAAGTTCCTATACACATTGCATACGTTGTCGCGTTATGCTTTACTTATATGTGTTTCAAGTTCCTATACACATTGCATGCATTGTCGCGTTATACTTTACTTATATGTGTTTGAAGTTCCTATACACATTGCATGCGTTGTCGTGTTATGCTTTACTTATATGTGTTTCAAGTTCCTATACACATTGCATGCGTTGTCGCGTTATGCTTTACTTATATGTGTTCAAATTCCTATACACATTGCATGCGTTGTTGCATCATGCTTTACTTACATGTGTTCAAGTTTCTTTACACATTGCACACATTGTCGCGTATGCTTTACTTATATGTGTTTATGTTTGAAATCGCATTGTTATGCGCACACTCGGGTTGTGTTGTTATGCACCCCTTTCACCTGCATTGTCATGCACCCCCCTTACTTGCGTTGTCACGCACCTTTCAATTGCATTGTTATGCATGTTTCTAACAAACTTTGTACCTGTTACGTTTCCTTCTTTTGCAGGCACGATATTGTATGTACGGTTCATTTGAAGCTGGCACGACCAGACGAACCGCACAAGTATTGTATTCTCCGTGTGAGACGTAGTGAGAATTATTGAATTCTCTTACATCCTTTCTGCATTTTCATGTAGCTTGGTTTTTAGCTTGCTAAAAACTGTTGCATGTTATGCTTTGTTACAGCTTTCTTTGCATGATCATAAGTTATGTTTGGCTTTGTGCATTGTCTCTGCATTTTGCCCCTGCCTTCGGGCACATATCTTTGCTAGCTTGTATGCTTTGTCTAAGTCTTTGGCCTTGTCAAAAATGGGTCATCTCTGGGCTTTGACATTCATTTCCGTCGTTGTTATGACTTTCAAGTTCTGTCAAAGAGGGGCAACTGTAGAGACCCCATTTTTGACCGTCCTCAAGACTTGGACGTCATCGTCAGAACACACGATGATCATCCATGATCGTGTTCGTTTTGTGTTCCTGAAGGACTCGGCTATGCGCCTTGCCTTAGGATCTCTCAACCTGACTATTTTGCCTTTGATTGTGCACCAAGTGCTTGTGTTTTGTGCTTCTGAGTGTGGGAAGTGGCTTGTTAGCCGTCCCTGAAACCCATCGGCTATGGCATGATGCCACCGGCCATATATTTTTGCTATCGGCCAAATGTTTGGCTGACCGGCACTCTTTTGTGGTCGGTCGGCCTTTGTTTTGGTCGATCGACCCCTTTTCTGGCCGACACCTTTTCCTTTCCTTTTTCAGGCATGGTGCATGCCAGCTGTGCCAGCTGGTGAGCACAAACTCTACCCTCCATACACGTGTATGGAGGGATTTCATCCTTGTTTAGCTTCCCTTGGAAGCTTTGTAAATTGTTTTTTCTATATAAGGAGGGCCTCCCCTCCCTTTCCAAAGGTTGAACAACTCTGATATAGAACTTATATATCACTCTCTCTCTATATCTCCCTCTCTCTCTAGTTGTGTGTGTAATAATGCTGAAAGTTTGTTTTGCTCCTATTTTTTCACTAAGGCACCTAGTGTTACACTATACTTCGGTTACTGATGGTTTGGGAGGTTTATTTCAGAGTTTTGAGTTGGTTTTTGATCAAAAGGAGGTGCTGAAGTTGATGTTCTTGAAGTGTTCTTCAAGGGTGAGAACTTATCCATTTATTCCCCATTTTTGCTAAAGGCTTTAGACCTATTTGCATATTGTTTTCAGCTTAGTGTATAACTGATCAAAGTTCTATATTTTCATGCTTAAGATGTTTCATTCAGGTCATTTTTGTGTTGGGGGTTGTCTACCCTCCTTTTAGGCCTTGTTTGGCCCCTTTTTGTACCTTTCTTGTTGAGCTTTGGTACCTTCGTGTATTGGCCTTCTCACCACTGAAATCCAAAGGATTCTTAGTGGTAAAGAAGTGGTTTTGAGGTCTTTTATAGGGGAGGGACACCCCTCTCCCTTTGTGTCTCCTTTGCTTGGATTTAGGGCTTATAAAGGTAGCATGTTTGCTTAGCTTTATTTGGCTCCATTTCAGAGGGTTTTTGGTGTTATTTGGTCATATTATACCCTTGTTTTTGGTTGGATTGTTAGCCCATTGCATGCATCATGCACTTGCTTTGTGATCCCCTCTATTGACATAACATGCACCTTGCATTTAGACCATCATGCTTACATATTTTGGCTTGACTTCATGAAGTTTTTAGTCATATCTCATCATGTTCAAGCTCTGTTTGGTGCTGATTTAGTCATGTTTGCCATGTTTTGTATAGCCACCATGTATCCCAGCTTGTTAACTTTGAGTGTGTGAATCATGAGCGTGTTTTATTTGGGCTATTTCAGTGATTTGGAATCACTTATCATGCTATTTCAGTCCATACTCCATGCTTGTATGCTTGCATTTACCATCCTCTCAATGCTTTGAAGAGTTGTTCTTTTGTGCCTTAAAAATGAGTCATTGTGCATGCCTCTTTGTTTAAGTCTTCAAGCTGCCATATCAGTGGGTTTCGGGGCTCCTTTTGTTATATTATAACTCTGTTTTTTGTTAAAAAGTCCATGCCATGCTTGGTTGTGATAGTTGTAATGGAGTGCTCTCTTTGAAGTCTTGAATGCCTTTGTTTTGGTGCCTATTTCTTAGCATGTTTTGGCCATGTTCCATACATGTTCTAGTCTTGTTTTGGTCTGCCCTAGGACTGATTTAAGTTATTTTGGCTCTTTAAGGCTTGGTTGGTATGGCTATGGCTTGAACTTTTGGTTGGTCTCAAGCTTTGGGCCCCTTTGCATGCTATGTTTCACTTGTGTGTTTGGATTTGGCACTCCTTTTAGCATGATTTCAGAGCTCAACATTTTGTAAAATGCCCATGTTTGTCTCTTTTAAGTATGCTTAGAATTGCCTCTTTTATGCCTTAAGTGATGGGCCTTGGTGCATGCATGCTTGCATGTGTGATTCATGCTTTTGTTACATCATTATTGGCCACTGTTTTGGGGCTTGGCTGAGGCCTCCCATTTCGTTTTAAGCCCATCCTTGTACGTAGTTGCATGTTTGGCATGTTGCATCTTGTTACATCATTTGCATGCTTGCATTATATCATGTTTGCATGTTCTGGTTACATTAGCTTAGCTTGCATGTTAGGTCGCATTAGCTTAGCTCTCATGTTAGGTCACATTGCATTGTATCTTGCATGCTTAGCACATTTTACATTTGCGTGTTTAGGTTGCATCGCATTTGGTATGCTTTGCTAACTTAGCCCCATATTGCATTCTTGAGCCATTTTGCATGTTTGAGCCATATTGAATGCATGCATTGCATTGTGTTTGGTTTGGGGTGTGAAACCAAACATAAGGAATGAGGTGTGTTCGTACTTAAAGTGACGAAATACGTCTCACTCCTCGGTCGCCGATGCTCTTGATCCAAGCATGATAGAGTTCTAGGCATTCATGTGTTTTGTTGCATTCATTTTACATTAACATGCACCTTTGATACCTTTGGCCATCATGCATTGAAATGCGTGATTGGTGGCCCGAGGGTCGAGAGCCACACTCCCTTGAGTTCATGGCATGATAGGGAGGGTGGTCATGCATACATTTGGCTTGCAAATTCTATGCCATGCACTGTCTGTCCTCTGTTGCAGCAAAACCAGGGTTCTACAGGAAGAAATGGCCGGCCAACCAATTTTAGTGCCGACCGACCATCAGTGTCCAGCTAGTGATCCAATTTTTGGTCGATGGCCATATCCCCATGGCCGGTGTTGTTCTCTCTTGGCCGATGGCATCCTAAAGTGTGCAGGGGGTGGTTCAGAAGCAACTTGAAGATGTTCACAATTCTTAGAAATATATGACAGTGCAAACAAAGGCAACAGAAGCATGGCAACCGGTTTCCGAGCGAGACGAATCGAGCATGCATCATCCAATCATTTTTTAGGCGAAGCTGCGGCGGCCTCTTCAATTTGATACTTAGATCATTCCGTAATTAATTTGTTAATTAATTAAAAGTTTTGTAATATTTAATTAGCTAGAGTAGTTAATTATTTATTTGTTTTGTATTATTTATTCGGACCCCCAGCGAGAGGGCAATGTTGTAATAAGTGTGTGTGCGTGTGATGTATGTCTTCCAACCCCACGTCTTTCTCATTTTTATTTACTAGCTTATGATGGTTAGTTTAGGGCATGATTTAATTAGCATACTTATGTTCGCATGTTTGCATTCATTTACCTGTCTTGCATGCACCGGGCTCGGCGCATCATACTAACTGCATCGTATTTCAATTCCAAGTTGAATACGTGTATCGAATTGTCGCATTTCACAAGCCATTCTTAGATTAGCCGAGCCTATTCTAGCTGCATTTTGTATGCGATCCATTAGCCATCTTAACATGAACTAGGATCATGCATGATCACTAACTAGTTTCCTGTTTTGGCTTGGAGTACACTATGCGTGTTTATTGCTTTAGCATCTTGCACATATGTGAGTGTTAACATGAAAGCATGATTACCATGAGGCTAATTGCTTGTGTGATATAACTGCTTGAATGCCTGTGCGTGAAGGTTGGATTACTTGAATTGGTATAATTCGCCGAAATCCGTGTTTTAACCTACTTGCGAGTAGCAAACTTCAAATCCATTTTTCAAAACAAACGGATATGCGATGCTTTGTTCCAAATTAGGCGATCTAGTCTATACTTGTATGTTGTGCGCATCACATAGTAATTCTAGGCTAATAACCAGAATAAGAGCACATAATGTTTTCAAAACTCGATATCATTCTTAGTAAAGGCCGATCTTCGAATCGGGCAGGCGGGGGTGCTCATAGCTAACCTTTCCCAATTGTACCCAAGTTCCTGAGCGGAGGCAACTTTGGTGATGACAGACACATGGCCTTAGGCACGAGTTAGGGTTTCTTAAATTCCCCCAAAATAAAATATTTAGCTGACGACTCTATATCTGGCAAAGTAGTCCATGTTTGGCACTTCTTTTTAAAAATCAGTTTTTCAAAAAATGATTTGCCTGATTTGGACTCTTTGTTGATTCATCGGTCTTGCATTGCACTCTACGCGATTAGATACAGGACCGTGACATTGAGTGCTGAACTGTAGTGAACCCAAAATGAACAAAACGGGGGGATTTCCCCCCGAGACGTTCGGGGACGTCTATAGAGTCCGAACTATAGTAGTAGGACCAATTCGCGCCCTCTCCGAAAGGGGGGCACGCAGAGAAGTTCGGGCGGTCTACAGTTTCGGGCGACTCTGCTGGGGATTTAGAGAACTTGACTCGAACTCATGATATGTTGTTTTATCAACATTTATGTGTTTCTTTGCATTGCATTTGCATAGGTGCGCCTAAGTCACAGTGTTTGCCATCTGCTATTCCTGAACGATTTGCCGGAGGCTTGCTTGGAAAAGTGTGCCACAAGGCTGACCGGTTACGAGCTCTGCCCCGATGGGAACACAAACCTTGGATCTGGACTACCACTGTACCTTCCTCCTCTTACCTTTTTGGTGTTGGGAGCGAGAGGTATATTAGGTGGTCTTGCTGAGGCACCTTTTTTTACCAATCGGCCTAGTTGCATATCGGAAGCCATAGAGACTGTTCCAAACTAGGACAGGTTGCTCACTCGAATGCAAGATTGTATGAAACCACATGCGTGCATAGTGAAACCCTAGCTCCTGACGAAACTGGGACAGTGAAACCCTACCCCACCATAGGGGTGTTTTGGCTCTCACTTGCTTGATATGTGCTTTTAGAGTGTGACTCTACAGGGAATGTATGTATCAGTTGCAAGTCTGGGCATCAGTCTGAGGACATTAGTATTTAGGGGTATCAGTTTTAAGGTAGAAAATTTTTGGGGCAGAATTCAGTAAAGAGTACAGTCATTCAGCTATGCTTATATATGTGGTGGTGAAATCAGGCTGAGGTGCTGTCTATTTTCTCTTTTGCTAGGTAGTCCTGGAACCATAGCTTCAGAAGGCTCCGATATCCCCCGGGTACATTAGACTTGTGTTGATAGACTTTGTCAGGTCAGAGATTCCATTCAAGGGCAACTAGTGTTTCCGAGGCAAGGCGAAAAAGGCCAGTCAGGCATAGATCACCGGTTCAGCAGTCGCCAATTCAGCGGTCCTTATCTGTATCACCTGTGCACAGTTTGGCCCAGTTTACTGCTTCTACTTCAGCAAGAGGATCTTCATTGGAACAGATAGATCAGCACTTCTCAGACAGTATGAGTATGGAGGACATGATGCGTCAGCTCCAACAGACTATGGAGGCCATGCAGCGGGATGTTGCCCGCCAAGCGGAGGTTACCGCCCGCCAGACCGAGGTCGTGGCCCAACAGGCCAACCTAATTGCTAAACTCCAACAATAGTAAAAAACACAATAAGAAACATCTTCTGCATCCCACCCACCTCCTGTAGAAATTCCTACCCTAGGGGCTCCTGTCCCTATAGCCAATGTCTAGGAAAATTCAGACGGTTCAGTGGATCCCGTTCCACCTCAGACTTCTAAAGCACAGGCCTTCCAAACTGAGGCCCCTTTCGAGGTCGAAGTTGATCCTACTGCATTAAAAGTGAGCAAGCTTGAAAAGCTGTTCAAAAGGGCTCAGGGCGTTAATTCCATTCCAGACATAGAGGATGGTTACACGGATTCGGCAGTGACATTGCCAGACCGGTTCAAGTTGCCACATAAAGACTATTTTGACGGTTCTGGAGATCCCACGGTACATCTACAGTTGTTGTCAGATATCTTGCGCCCAATGGGCCTCTCCAGATTGCAAAAACTTTCCCTCTTCGGTCAGACCCAATTGGGTGTTGCGGCCATCTGGTATGCTAAGTTGGAGGATTCAGTAAGGAGGAGTTGGGAAGAGATGGCCTAGGCTTTCATCGCCTAATATTCGTATAACATGCAAATCGAGGTCACAACTCGTGATCTCGAGGAAACTAGACAAAAGCCAAAGGAGGGCTTCTCTGACTTTGTAACCCGTTGGAGAGCCAAGGCTTCTATGATGACCACTCGGCCAACTGACAAAGACCAGATAAGGATGGTCGTGCGGAATCTGCATCCGAGGTTGATGCATAGGATGATTGTCTTACCCTTCCCCACCTTTGTTAACCTCCATGAGATTGGGGTACCGATAGAAGATGCTATGAAACAAGGTTTGATTGACCATGAAAGGCCGTCACCCAAGAAGGGTTATACACACAGTTCGAATGCGACCACCAGTGGTAATGTAGCTGCAAGATCTTCTAAAGTTGGAATGGTCACCACCACTCTGAAAACGGCCACCCCCTTTGTTGGTACATCTAATCCAAACCCCCAAACTTCGAACTATCTACCCCGAGGCAAGAGGGTTTTCATCCCACTTTATATGCCTTTGTCTAAAGCTCTAAGGGTCCTACTCAGGAAAGGACATCTGGAACCGTTAGAACAACGGCCACTACCTGATCCTCTCCCTCCAAAGTATGACCCGGCTAAATATTGTGCTTTCCATCAACAGCACGGCCGTGATACCGACTTTTGCTTTAGACTACGTCATGAGATTCAAGATCCCATTGACAACAAGGTAATAGCACCTCTAAAAAAACTAAATGTCACTACCAACCCTCTCCCACAACATAATCAAAACCCTTCACCTAGGCAAGTAAGCTTCATCCAAACAACGGCCAACCTGTTTGACCGCAGTATATACATCACCCCAGCCCATTTACCCAAGCCTGAGGTGTTTATCCCAGAAAGCATGGACTTATGCATGATGGATGCACTTGAACCCCAATCATCTCAAACCCGTGAACCCACTATTTCTAAGCTGATGAGAATGATTGAAGATCTTCAGAGAACTGTGGCAGATCTGGCCTTTGGGATTCTGGCTCCATCATCGACCACATCACAGGCCAGATGTTTCAATCCAAAAGGCTCCCCAATCATGGGACGGGCTACATTTGAAGAATGTCAATCCCTTGATAAACTGGAGGCAAGTGATAAGAACAAGGTAGGGCCAGGCATTGGTCCCCATGAATATCTTTAGTGGGCTGTTGAGGCTTTGAAAGCCGAGGAGTTGAACAAACAGCAAGTGCTTGCAGTGGTTGCAAAGACTGTAGATGACACATTTGCCACTCAAGTTAGGGGCAGTTTGAATCAAGGGGCAGGCCGGGAGAAGGGCTGTCGTACCAGAAACATCCCTTTCAGCTCCAATCCTATACTCAGAAAAGATTAGCAAACCCGGTCAACACCTACCGACCCTTTCGCTGGTAAATTCAACACAACTTCACAAACCTTGAAGTACCAACCCCAAGGCCAGAGGATCTTCAATCCCTTCTACATGACTTTGTCCAAAGCTCTCCAAATCCTTATAGGACAAGGCCATCTCAAAGGCCTTAAGCCTCGGCCTCTCCCGGATCCCCTTCTAGCTAAGCATGATCCGGCCAAGTACTGTGCCTTCCATCAACAAGCCGACCATGACACTAACATGTGTTTTCGCCTTCACCATGAAATACAAGATCTAATTGACAACGAGGTCATCGTCGCACCAAGTCCTGTAAAGTCTATCGGCACTGGATCGATGAACTTGGGGGATAATGTGATTACGTGACTGGGGGATGACCAACCTACTGATGGTGCTAAGTTTACTCCAGATATGGCGGATGGAACGCGCTATTTTGAGCAATGTACAAATGCTGTTTACTTTCCTTTCTGACTTGGGTATTGAGTTAGATTTGTTGTGTTGTTTTGAGTCAATTCTATTATACTGTATTGAGTCTGTCTTGTTGTATCGAGTCAGTCATGTTGTGTCGTTGTTGGGTGATTTCGGGGGTGTTACCTCGAATATCACTATCTTGTTTTGTGTTTGTCTTTTACACTCTTTCTTTTGAGTCTATTTCTGCCATGAAGCCAGTTACGCTAGAAGATCTGAATGAAAAGCAGTGATTTTCACCCTTTTACGTCTGTTTTTGCTATTGAGCCAGTTGTGCCAGAAGATTTGAATGAAACAACAGTGCTTTTCACCGACTTTTCTATGCCTTGAAATCATTGCATTGACCTAAGTTTTTCAAAAAAATTTTAACGCTGTGATGAAAAGAAGGAGGAATTCCTTGGGATTTGTAAAAATTTAATCAACTGAGAGAAAGAGAGGCATGCTAAGCCCTTAATGAATGAGGTCATGTTTGTTAATGTGAGTACTAAGAAGGATCTTGGCTTGATCCAGATTGGTTCTACATTGTCTTCAGCACGAGCAACTAGTCGCTTTCTTAAAAAATTTCAAAAAATGTTTTGCGTGGTCCTGCGAAGACATGCGTGGAATCTCTCTCGAGATTATACAGCATAGGATCACTCTCGGCCTTGAGACTCGACCCCTTTGCTTTCAAACCTTGAACTTGGATTCAAAATGTTCAACGATCAACCATAATATGAAGCTCGTATGGCCAGATTTGAAGTAGCCCTTGAACTAGGGGCAATCAGGTCGTATGACATCAAAGGAGGCCTACCACACTAGATTTGGAAGCAACCCTTGAACTAGGGGCAAGAAGTTCAGAGCAAGAAGGTTAGATGTGATTGAAAGAAGCTTGCAAAGGTAGATTAGAAGTAGCGCTTGAACTAGGGGCAAAAATGTTAGATGTGCTCAAAGTGTCAAAGATGAGTCATTTCTCAAGCTAATGAAGACTAGCCGGAAAGCCAAATTTGAGCAGCTGAAACAATAAAAATTTTGCTGAAGGACAATCGAGTTCCTATCCACAACACTAGGGCCAAATTCAGACCCGGTTGGATGGGCTCCTACATCATCGACGAACAACAGCCATACTCCTGGATTCAGATGGCTTAGAGATCCTAAGGCCAATCAACATGGACAAGTTAAACTTTCCTATCGTTCAGAGGCTTGCTGGTCCGAAAACCCGGAAGGACGACCCAAGCAAAAGTTAGAGCAAGAAAAAGAAAAAATGAATAAAGAAAAATGCAAAAAAAGAAAAGAAGAAAAGAAAAGAAATGAAAAGAAAAGAAAAATAAAGCTCGCAAGGTTGAAAACCCGAAAGGGAGGCCTTGGCAAAAGTTAGAGGGTAAAAGGAGAGGTTAATACCCGAGTGAACCTCAACCGAACTACGTAAGGCTTGATTCCCATCTTCAGGATACGTAGGCAGCTTCATTATGAAGTTCAGCCGCAAACACTTCCAAATCGACTGTGTCCATGTAATGGTTCTGATCATCTTTGTCTTCTCTGTATCCGAGAGTTTGGTTGTGATCGTCACTTTGAGGACTGATTACAGTGCGCTGTGGTGCCATTCAAACAAAGGGCAACTTTCCGTTGCCGTACAGTGTCATTTAGACAGGGGGCAATTTTTCATTGTTTTGGATCTTGGGTTGTGCATCTCAAGAGTAAATTCTATGTTGGTTGAGCAGTGTCCATTTGCAAAAACAGTTTTGAAGATTTTTAATGAAGCTGACTAATTTTCACAAAAATTATTCCATTTTTTCCAAAACTGGACCATTTCTTGGACCTAAACAAGGAAAATTTTCAGTGCTCGCAACCTAACTTGCATGATTCCAAATCAGAAAGTTGAACAAGTATGTGAATCTAACTCTCATATTGGTCAAAATTGTTTTAGTAGAAAACCAAAATAAAAAATGGTCAAAATAATGAACTAGGGGCACAGTTGAGTCGAGTTTCTTGTCTTTTCCCCGCTGTCAACATACTTGCCAGAAACGGCACTCTACTTGGCAGAAAAAGGCACAACTGAAGCTAAAAACAGAAGGGCTGAAAGCTCTCTCAACCTCCAAGCAGCGAGGTATCAAGCCAAGTGCGAAGCACGAACTGGAACTGGAGCGGGATATTCGGTTCCCTCATCTAGATGATCAAATCAAAAATTGGCGCCTGACCCAGAATGGGGACGTAGAAAATGCAATGTATGAGACCGATCAATTATATATCTATTCGGTGAGATGTGCTGACTCATTTCGGTCAAGTTAAGCCAAGTGCATTGTCAACCGATGTCAATTGCAGATCTGTTACACATACAGTCATAGCACGACCCCTTTGTGGGAAAGCTCACTGTTGTGAGCCAAAGAAGGAGCATCTGGTAGAATGGCAAGGGAAACAGCCCATAACTTCCTCCTTATCCATCAACTATCCAGGGGAGGGATAAAAAATAAGAGAGATTGAAGAATACAAAGATGTGCGCTGAGAGAAAAAGTGAGGAGAGGGCTTTTTCAGAAAAATAGAGATTGAGTGCCAGAGTGATGTGAGAATCATAAATAAGAAATGATGGGAAACAATACCTGGAGATGCTGTGGGCTTCTTGTGAACTGAGAGATCTCTCGCCATTAGAACACATCTGAGTGTTGTGTGTGTACTTTTGTTTGTCTCGATTCTTGTTTTGAGTCGTTTCAAATGTCAATAGATGTGTTTAGGTTGTTTTACCTCTGCTTTCCTTTGTTGAGTCATTTTGACTGTGGTTAGTTATAGACTCGATACCCAGTTGGGAACTCATTTCTCAATTTCAATTTCAATTTAAAAAATAAATCATTTTGTGCTCAGAGTACTGTGCTATCCTCCGCATATGTGCAAAACAGGATTCGTTCTTTTATGAAACTGCAGGGTTCAACCCAGTTCATGTGAGAACAGTAAAACAAGGACGTATCTGAAGCGATATAGGTTCCAGACTGCAAAGCAAAAGAAAAAAGGAAAAATCGGAGCATCTTAGTTTGTTTCAACTTCCCAAAATTCCGAGATTACATTTCGGATGTACCTTCTCAGGCCTTGTCAATGCTCCAAAATATGAGTGTGCCTCTACCTCAAGCTCAAGATCAAGCCTGCTTCAAGCCAGAATGGTGATCAGAAGTGCTATCCTTGAGTACCATTCGCTGTTAGGGGCATCTTGGCTGTGTTTGCAATGAGTTCCTAGGAGAACAACTGAGACGGTGGAAACTGGAGTTCGAATGGCTGATGCCTAGAACGTAAAGGTTCGGAATTTCAGAGACTAAAGAGATTGCTTCTATTCACTTTGTGTATCTATTGCACATGTTCACTTTTTATATCTATCGCATTTTAATCTCGTGTTCCTTGGGCATTGTTATTCAGTCTTCTCGCGCATCTGGCGTGTTAGCCTGTCTTTGGTTAAGAGCATTTGGAATGTGTTCTAATGCTTATACCACTCCTTTGGTTGGAAACACTGGGATGTGTCCCTATGTTTCCCTCTCTTTTGTTAAGACAATTTGGAATGTGTTCCAATGCTTATACCACTCCTTTGGTTGGAAACGTTGGGATTTGTCCCTATGTTTCCCCCTCTTTGGTTATGAGCATTTGGAACGTGTTCCACTGCTTATACCACTCCTTTGGTTAGAAACGCTGGGATTTGTCCCTATGTTTCCCCCCTAGTTTGGTTAAGAGCATTTGGAACGTGTTCTAATGCTTATACCAGTCCTTTGGTTAGAAACGCTGGGATGTGTCCCTATGTTTCCCCCTCTTTGGTTAAGAGCATTTGGAATGTGTTCTAATGCTTACACCACTCCTTTGGTTGGAAACACTGGGATGTATCCCTATGTTTCCCCCTCTTTGGTTATGAGCATTTGGAACGTGTTCCAATGCTTATATCACTCCTTTGGTTGGAAACGCTAGGATGTGTCCCTATGTTTCCCTCGCTTTGGTTAAGACCATTTGGAACGTGTTCTAATGCTTATACCACTTCATTGTTTGGAAATACTGGGATGTGTCCCTATGTTTCTCCCTATGTTTCCCCCTCTTTGGTTAAGAGCATTTGGAATGTGTTCTAATGCTTACACCACTCCTTTGGTTGGAAACACTGGGATGTATCCCTATGTTTCCCCCTCTTTGGTTAAGAGCATTTGGAACGTGTTCCAATGCATATACCACTCCTTTGGTTGGAAACGCTAGGATGTGTCCCTATGTTTCCCTCCCTTTGGTTAAGACCATTTGGAACGTGTTCTAATGCTTATACCACTCCATTGTTTGGAAATACTGGGATGTGTCCCTATGTTTCTCCCTATGTTTCCCCCTCTTTCGTTAATAGCATTTGGAACGTGTTCTAATGCTTATACCACTCCTTTGGTTGGAAACGCTGGGATGTGTCCCTATGTTTCCCCCTCTTTGGTTAAGAGCATTTGGAACGTGTTCCAATGGTTATATCACTCCTTTGGTTGGAAACCCTGGGATGTGTCCCTATGTTTCCTCCCAACGTGGTTAAGACCATTCGGAATGTGTTGCAATGCTTATACCACTCTTTTCTTTTCGCGTGCAACACGTCGGAATCTTGTTTGAGACTTCGGGTGTGCCCAACGGTCGTTCTTTGCCTTTTCTGTGTGAGGCGCATTTAAGATTGCATAATTTTCTTACATTCTTTCTGCATGAGATGTAGTTTGGTTCATGTTAACTTGCTTATGCACAAGTTTGTTGTAGCATTTCCTTGCACAACATTTGCATCTAGGTGTTTCATTATAGCCCTCTTTGCATGGTCATAAGTTATGTCCGGCACTATGCATGCAATTTGCATTTTGCCCCTGCCTACGAGCGCATCTATATTATTATCTTGTTTGTTTGTCTAAGTCTTCAGCCTTATCAAAAATGGGTTATCTCTGTGCTTTGACATTCATACCTGTCATTTCATGACTTCCGAGTTTTGTCATAGAGGGGCAACTATAGGCACCCCATTTTTAACCAACCTTAAGACTCAGACGTCATCGTTTGCGCACTCGATGATTGCGCATGTTTGTGCTCGTTTTGAGCACTCGAAGGCCTCGGCTGCGCGCCCTATCTTTGAGCCTCTTAACCCTCTGTGTTTTGGCCTTGTTTTTGGGCCAAACCTTGGTGCCTCTTGCCTGGAGGAGAGAAGGGTCCTGCCGGCCACTTTTGGCATTTGTCAGCCACTTTTTCTCCTTGCCAGCCACTTGCAGTGGTTGGTCATCTAGTGCAAGTGGCCGGTCAGCCACCTGAAGTGGCCGATGGCCAATTTTCTTCTTTTTCAGATATTTTCAGATCTTTTGAGCCAGCTGCTGAGCCCTGAAGCCATCCTCCATACACGTGTATGGAAGGATGGAAACAAGCTTTTAGCTTGTCAAGCAAGCTTTTCCTTGCATTTTCTATATAAGGGGAGGTGTTTCCCCCATTGTAGAGGTTCAGAAAAATTGAAGAGCAAAATTTTACTCTCTCTCTCTCTCTCTCTATTGTGCTTGAAAGTGAGTTTTCTTTGCATTTTCACACACAACCTCTTTGCCAACTTAGACTACCTTCTTGCTGAGGTGCTTGAGGGTCTTATTTCGGCTGTTGAAGGTTGGCTTTTGGCTCAGAAGTTGCTGTCTTGCTGCTGTTCTTCAAGGGTAAGCATCTTCCCCTTTTTAGCTTATTTTTGTACACTAGTTTGGGCCACCTTTGCATGCTGTTTTGGCCTAGTTGTCAACTACAAAAACCTCTATTTTTAAGTTTTTAAAATGTTGGTTTGAGGCCTCTTTGGAGTTGGGGGGTGGTCTACCCTCTTTGGTTGTTTAGGCTTTGTGTTATCTTTTAAAGCCTTTAAAAAAATCTTTTTTGGCCTTTTAACCACTGAATTCCAGAGGAATTTCAGTGGTAGAAACTTGGTTTTGAGGTCCCAAATTGGAGGGGGTGGCCTCCACTCCTTGTCTCTTGTTTGCTTGTGTAGATAGACTAGTAGTTGAGCATGCTTTTCTACCATCCCATGGCTTGATCTTAGCATGTTTTTGTGACTTTATTGACATGTCATAACTCTATTTTTTGCTGGTTGGAGCACCTCTTGTTTGCTTCTTACACTTGTAGTGTAATCATGCTTGCTAGCGTAGCTTACTTGATGTTTTAGCCTATTATTCTAGCATGTGTTGGCTCCACTCTAGTATGTTTTTGATCTTGCTTTGACCTGCTTAAACTCTATTTTGAGTGGTCTTGGTCCCTTGAGACTCGCTTTGTATAGCTATAGTGTAGTTAGCTTCATTAGTTTTTGTGTTTCAAGGCCTCTAGCATGCTTTATTTGTGATGTTTGCATGATATAGCATCATTTAGCATGTGATTTCAAAGCATATACCTCTACCGCACCCTCACATATATCGCTCATTAATTGCTTTTGAGAGTTGTGCCTTATGCCTTGCTTGCGAGCCAACATGAGCACATGATTTGCTACTCCTTTGTGCCTTAATTTTAGATTGTTTTGGTCACTGTTTTAGCATGTTTTAGGTCTATCCAAAGCTGGTTTGGTTGTTTGAGCTTGATAGTGCATGCTTGTAGTGTAATACACTTCACTAGCTTTGATATCTTTGGCCCTTAACATGTTGTGCATATGTTGATTGCATGGTTTAAGGTCTTTAGCATGACCTTTCAGCATTTTAAAGTCTACCACCTCCCTCTATTCTTCACTTTTCAATTTGCTTTGAGAGTGGTCTTGAGCCCTTGTTGGTTTGGGTGTGAATTTGAGGTTCTCATGCCTAATGGCTTTAATCCTCTTTTGAGGATTTCTACTAGTCAACAGCATGAGACCTCCTTCATGCTCAAGGCACTTGTAACTTAGGCCATCTTTCTCATTAAAGGACTTTGACATTGGAATTAACGAATTAAAGAATGGTTTGGTAACTTAAAATGAGTAAACAAGAATTGAATCAAGTAAAAAGTGAACAAGATAAGCATTTGTGTTGCATTGCATGTGTTTGGATCGGACGTTAATCCAAACACAAGAAATGTGACACGTTTCATACTCAAAGTGATGAAACGTGTCGCGTTTCTTGGTCGTTGTCACCCTTGGTCATACATGATAGGGTGGCAACCCTTTGAGTCATATGTGCACATTCACTAAGCTTGTATAAACTTTGTTCTCAAGCTATCATGCATTGAGAATTCTTGGTTGGTGGCTTGAGAGCCAAGTGCCTCACTCCTTTGGGCTTGAGAAATGATGAGGAGGGTGGCAGTACACACATTTCCTTGCAAATACATTGTTGTGCCTCTGTTGTTCTCTGTTGTAGCAAAACTAGAAGCCTGGAAAAGTAGGTGGCCGACCGGCCAATTGAAGTAGCTGACCGGCCACTTTTACTAGCTGATGGGCCAGTTGAGGTGGCTGGCAGCCACTTTTTGTGGCTGACCGACCACTAGTCCATTTTTGTGCAGAAATGATCCTGTTTTGGAGCAGAAACAATGTGGAGGTTGGTTCAATGTTCAGAAACCAAGGCGAGTGCAAACAGAGGCAACTCATGGCAAGGCAATGCATTTTCGGGCGAAGCAAACCAAGCATGCATACCTCCCTCGCCCGCGAGGCCGCTTTACTTTCCTTAATTAGTTAGTTGTAGCTAATTATTTGATTTGGTTTGTACTTAATTAGCTTTGCATAGCAAGGTGCAATTCAGTTTGTAATAATTAAGTAGCTTAGTTTAGCTATTCCTTTTCTGTTTTGTAATAATTAGTAAGTAGTTTACTAGTTATTCAATTGGTTCGTAATAATTAGTCTAATTAATTTAATTAGATTAGTTTGATAATTATATTAGCTTAGTGTAGCTTAGCTTATTTATTCTAACCCTCCTTCGAGAGGTTGTAATGTTGTAATAAGCGTGTGTGTGTGTGTGTGCATGTCTTTCAACCCCACTTCTTTCTCCCCTTTTTTTTAACCGCTTTCGATGGTTAGTTTTAGGGCATTTTTTAATAAGCATACCTTATGCTTGCATGTTTGCATCATTCATTTGTCTTGCATGTGCCGGGCTCGGTGCATCATTCAAACTGCATCGTATTTCAATATCTATTTGAATACGTGTATTAGTTGTTACACTCACATGCCATCTTAGATAGCCGAGCCTATTAATGTCATGTTGCATGTGTTGCATTAGGAATTGTTAACATAGTTAGGATCATGCATTGTTTCTAACTAGTTTTCTGTTTTGGCTTGGAGTACACTGTAAGTTTTTACGCTTTAGCGTACTTGCATGAGTGTGAGTGTTGCCATGATAGCATACTTGCCATGAGGCTATTTGCTTAAGTGATTAACTGCATGAATGCTTGTGTGTGAAGGCTTGATTGCCTGAATTGGGACAACTCGATGATTATGAGTTTTATACCCGCTTTGCGAAGTGGCAAAACCTTGTTTTAAAGCCCACTTGGGGGTGGCAAATATGCGCTTTAACCTACTTGTGAGTAGCATTTTCAAACCATTTTAAAAAATAACATGAGTTATTTTGTTCCAATTCTTGTGATTGAGTCTATACTTGTATGTTGTGCCCATCACATAGTAATGTTAGCTTAACAACTGGAACAAGAACACATGAGGTTTATAAAACAACATATCATGCTTAGTAGAGGCCGATCCTTTGATCGGGCGAGCGAGGATGCTCATTTCATGACCTTCCCCCCTCGTACCCAAGTTCCCGAGCCGAGGTAACTTTGGTGATGATGGACACGTGGCCTTTGGCACGAGTAAGGATTTCCTAAATTTTTTCAAAATAAAATATTTAGGTGGTGAATCTATAATCTGGAAAAGAGTCCAGTTTCGCATAATTTGATTTAAAATCTGATTTTCCAAAATGATTTGTCGGATTGGACTATTTGGTGATTTATCAGTCTCATATTGCACTTTATGAGATTAGATTTAGAACCGTGACAGGAGTCTAAACTGTAGTAACAGGACCAATTCGCACCCTCTTCGAAAGGGGGGCACGCGGAGAAGTTCAGGTGGTCTACAGGGGTTTGGAGTTGAAGAAAATGGGAGAGGACAGAAGAAACCTATTTGGGGAAGAAGTTGGGCATGAACCGTTAAGAGAGAGTCGAGCTTCCCTCGCTAAATCGGACCTATCCATTCATACACTTGGACTTAATTTATGAGGCCACCACCGTTGCAAAGAAGACTTCTGGGGCTTCATTTTCCACTCAAGAATCTCCTAAAGCCGAGTTCAAATGAGGGAGATATGGCTGGTTGAAGTTAGGCATCAATCTGATTGAGCTGAAAATGAGAAGTCTTCACTAAAAGAGGCATATCTTTTTGCACACTTGGAATTTTATGTGAAGCTACCACCATTGGGAAGCTTACTTCAGGGGCTTCAATTTAGACACAAGAATGACCTAAAAAGGAGTCCAAATGATGGAGATATGTCTATTTAAAGTTGGACCTGGAGAGCAAAATTTGCTATCGGCCACAAATGTGGGCTGTCGGCCACCAGGGGTGGCCATTCGGCCAGAAAAGTGGCCAGCCGACTACTTTAAGTGGCCGGTGAGCGACTAATGTCCCAAACTCAGATAATTTGCCTGATATTTACCTCCAGTTGTCTTCCACAAGCTCCAGCTATCTGTAAATCATATATTTCGACCTGAAGTTCATATATTGCTATATATGGAGGCCATATCTCTCACATTGCAAGGTTAGCAAATTTTTGGAGCCTCTCTCTCTAAAAATCCTCTCTCTCTACAATTCTCTCTCTCTAGATTTCTCTCTCTTTTGCCCTTTTGTGCATGCAAGTAGAGATACACCTCTCTTTTTCCTAGAGATCCTAAACCAAAGTTGCTTATCTTTGGGCTGAGATTACTTGGAGCCTTTTTTGAGCTCTAGACGGAGGATTTAGCTTGATTTGGTACCTCATTTGTGCCTAAAGTGTGTGGCGCTTCAAAGGTATAGAACTTACCCCATTTAAGCTTATTTTGCATGCTTGTTTTGCCATCTTTTGACGTTGTTTTTGAGCTGGTTTTCAACTGTAAAAACCTTTGTTTTTCAGTCCTAAAAATGGTGGTTTGAGCCTATTTTCCTTAGCTTGCATAGCTTTTTGTGCCATCTTTCAAGGATTTCAAATCCAACTTTTTGGGCCTTTAAACCACTAAAATTTAGAGTTATTTCAGTGATAGAAAGTATGTTTTGAAGTCCAAAAATGGAGTGGTTAGCCTCCCCTCCTTGTGTCTCACTTGCATGCCTAGTTAGCATCATATGATAACAAGTTTTTGTAGCCTAACTTAGCTTATTTCCAGCATGTGTTTGCCTCTAATTTGGCATGATTTAACTCTATTTTTTGCTGCTTTGGTCATGTGGACCTTGTTTTGTATGGTTGTAGTGCAAATGGCTTCACTAGCTTGGCATTTTAGGCCTCTAAACATGCTTTTCTTGGAATGATTGCATGTTATAGTGTCTTTTAACACGTAATTTCAGTGTATATAGCTCTTTCACATGCTCATATGTGTCACTCTTTCGTTACTTTTTAGAGTCGCTCTTGAGTCCTGTTTGCAAGCTAACATGTGAGCATGTTTTTCTAGCACGTTGTGCCTCAATCTCAGCATGTTTTAGTCATCGTTTTGATTGGTTTTAACTCTGTTTCGAGTTGGTTTGGTCATACGAGTCTTGCTTTGTATGCTTGCAAAGAAATTGTGCTTAAGAGTCTAGCTTGTGCTTTGCTTTGGCCTTTTATTCTAGCTATCTTAGCTTAATTCAAGCATGTTTTAGGACTCCTTTCAGATTATTTTAGGACTGTTTTAAAGTGTTTGTACGTTTTGAGCTTTGTATTGCATGCCTATAGTGCAAGTGATCTTCACTAGCTCATTGTTTTAAGCTTTAAACATGTGTTGCATATGTCGATTGCATGCTTAAGTGTAATTTTGCATCCCATTTCAGCACTTTAAATCTCTGCAATTCACTCTTTCATTTGTTTTGAAAGGGGCTTTGAACCATTTGTTGGCTTGAGTGTGGAATTGAGGCCCTCATGCCTAATGGTTTTAATCCTCTCTTGAGGGTTTCTACTAACCAACAGCATGAGGCCTCTTTCATGCTCAAGGTACTTGTGGCTTAAGCCTTCTTTCAATTAGAGGACTCTCACTTTGGACTTAATCGATTAAAGGACTAATCGGTTGTAGACGTCCCCGAACGCCCCGGGAGGACGAACCCCCGTTCTGTTCGTTTTGCGGGTCTACTACAGTTCAGGACTCTCAATTTGTCACGGTTCTAAATCTGAACCAAAGAGTCCAAATCCGGCAAATCGTTTTGAGAAAACAGATTTTGAAAAAGAAGTGTCAAACATGGACTGCTTTGCCAGATACAGAGTCGCCACCTAGATATTTTGTTTTGGGAAATTTAGGAAACCCTGACTCGGTGCCAAAGGCCACGTGTCCGTCATCACCAAAGTTACCTCGGCTCGGGAGCTTGGGTACGATCGGGGAAGGTCAGCTATGAGCACCCCCTCTCACCCGATCCTAAGATCGGCCTCTACTAACCGTGATATCCATTTTTGAAAACGTTATGTATTCTTATTCCGGTTATTAGCCTAGAATTACTATGTTATGCACATAGCAAACAAGTATAGACCAAATCACCTAAATTGGAACAAAACATTTCATGCTTGTTTTGAAAATGGTTTGCTACTCGCAAGTAGGCTAAAATGCAGGTTTTGCCACCCTCGAGTGGGCTTTTAGAAAAGATGGTTTTGCCACTATCTGGTGGGCTTAAAACTCACAGTTTTAATGCATTATTCCAATTTAGGTAATTCAACCTCCATCCACAGGCATTCAAGCAGTTATATCACATAAGCAGCTAGCCTCATGGTAATCATGCTGTTATGGTAACACTCACACGCATGCGGTATGCTAAAGCATAAATGCTTGCCAAAACAAAACTAGTTAGTAATCATATGCATGATCCTAGTTCATGTTAAGGTGGCTAATGCAACACATGCAAAATGCGACTAAGATAGGCTCGGCTAATCTACAATGACATGTGAAATGCTACAACGACATGTGAAATGCTACAACTAATCATGTATTCAATTTGGAATTGAAATACAAATGCAGTTAGAATGATGCGCCGAGCCCGGTGCATGGAAAACGAATGAATGGATGCAAACATGCTATCATACTGTATGCTAATTGAAACATGCCCTAGACTAACCATTGAAAGCTAGTAAATAAAAGGGAAGAAAGACGTGGGGTTGGAAGACATACACTCACTCACGCACACTTATTACACAATTGCCCTCGCTCGGAGGGTCCAAATAAATATTACAGTTCGAATAAATAATACTAAATTAATTATTACAGAACTTCTAATTAATTAACAAATTAAATGCAAAAGGAAGGGGGCCACAGCCCTGCCTCGGAATGCGTGAAAGATGCATGCTTGACCCATCTCGCCCGGAAACTCGCTGCCGTAGCACTGTTGCCTCTACTAACACTGCCCTGCTCCTCTGGGGACTGCCAAAGTTCAAGAGTATGCTCTCTGGATGTTAGGGAATACCACCGGCTAGGACAAAATTCCACCGGCCGAAGGGGATGATCACCGGCTGCCTTTTGATATATCGGCTACAGATTACTGGCCGGTCGGCACTGTATTTAGCCGACCGGCCAAATCTTCCTGCAGAACCTGCAATTGACAGCAGCAGAGGGCAAGCAGTGTATGGCATGGAATTTTTAGGCAAATGTATGCATGGACACACTCCCTATCATATAATGGACTCAAGGGAGCATGGCCCTCGACCCTCGGGCCATCAATTATGCATTTTGATGCATGATGGCCTAAGAGGCCAAGTTAGCAACTTTGATATCAAATGGAATGCACATACAAAACACATCAAGGGCCCCAACCTCTATCATGCTTGATCAAGAGGCAAGGGATGCATGCTCAATGAAATGCAACCTAGGCACGGAGGCTAAGTATGCAACATGAACATACAAATGAGCAATGTATACTAGGCACGCAACCTAAACATGTAAGCAAACATGGCATGCAACAACATGCGATGATGGACTTAAACTAATATGGATAGTTCGCAAGCATGCCAAAATCAGCGGCCATGTGATGAAAGTGAGGCAACCAAGATGCATGCAAACATGCACAATGCAATGGCCCGAGTCTAAGGCACAAAGCACAACTCCACAAAGGCATTGAAAGGATGAATTATGGCATACAATGGCATATGTTCTAGCACTGAAGTATGATGCTAAACAGCCCCGAAACATGAAAAAATGGCACCCGATGCATGAGATGAACCCCGAAACTCGAAACTAGGCACATGGAATGACTTACAGCTATACAAAGCATGCATTATTTCATCATGTAGCATGGAGACAGATGCAAGACAGTCCCAAAACATGCATATTTCCAGTTTATAACAAGTCTCAAAAATGAACACAAATAGGGCTAATCTATCATGCAAAAATGGCCCTAAAAGAGAGATTAAACACAAAGGGACAACAGCTGGCCCCAAATGGCAAAAATCCCTTCAACAAAGTTGAATAGGGGCTCAACACATGGCACTTTACATTTTACATCAAGCCACGAAAATAATCACAAATAAGGCCAAACTATCACGCAAGAAAAGGCCTAAAAGAGGGGTAAAGAGACAAGTGGTAGCTGCTGTTCTCAAACCGAGGAGAGCCCTTCAACAATGTTGAAGAGGGGCTCAAAAAAAGATATTTCACAGTTTATGGAAAAGTCCAAAACAGCTCACAAATAAGCCTAAAATACTATGCAAAAATAGGAAGTGGTGGTAGGGGACCTCAAACAGCAGGAGGTCCTTGATCAAACATGAAAAGGGGCTCAAAATATGACTACTTAAAGTTTGGGTCGGAGCCCAAAAATGCTAGAAAGTATGGCTACGATGTCATGCAAGATAGAGCTTCAAAGAGGGAGAAGAGGACTTACCCTTGTAGCACAGCAATGCAGCAGCTTTTGGTCCCAAAAATTAGTCCCTTAGCCTCTGAAAATGATCTCCAAGAACCTCCAAGCTATGGTGGAAGTGTGTGGTTGTGAGATGGTGTGTAAAGGGCCAAGAGTAATGGACTTTTGAGCTTTGGAGAAGAGAGCAATGAAGGAAGAAGGGTGTATCTATCAGATATATATGTATATCTCTGGTTTTTTGTTCAACCCTTGACAATGGAGGAGGAAAGGTTCTTATATAGACCAGCCAAGTGGCTTGAAGCATGTAAGACAAGCTTAAGAGAAAGGGTCAAAGGGAGGCAAGGGGGGTCAAGGCTTATCAAGGAAGCTAAGGCAAGGGTGCAAGCTTCTTGAGGAAGCCAAGACAAGGGGTCAAAGCTTGCTCAAGAAGCCTTGAGCATAGGGTGCAAAAAGTGGGGTCAAAGGTGGTCAAAGGTGCAAAATAGCCACACCCGTGCATGGGGGAACGGGTCTGTGCACTCCAGCTGGCACAGCTGGCACGCACCATGCTTGATGGGTGCAAAAGGCTCATATCGGTCATGAAAGGAGGTCATCGGCCAAATAAATGGCCGGTCGGCACAAAAAATGGCCGGCCTGCTATTTGTTCTGGCCGGTCGGCTAAATGGATGGCCGATAGGTGGCTGTCAAGGTCAAAAAGTGGCCGGTGGGTATCCATATTGAATTCCCGGAAGTTAGCTTTCCAATGGTGCAAACCTTGCATTAAAATTCCTCCTGTGGAAAAAGTTATGCCCATTTTGGTGAAGCCGCGCAGATTCGATCCAACCAGGATGATACCCAACTTCAACCAATCATATCTCCCCCACCCGGACTTGGCTCTAGGATATTCTTGAGTGAAAAATGATGCCCCGGAAGTAAGCTTTCCAACGGTGGTGGCCTCATAGGTAAAATCCAAGTATGTAGGTGAATAGGCCAGATTCAGCAAGGGCTGCTCGACCCTCTTCTACCCGGATTCATGCCGAACTTCTCCCGAACTAGTTTTCTTCTCTCCTTTCCTCTTTTCTTCAACTCTAAACCCTTAAACAAAGTGTTTTGAAATATTTTTCAAAGATTTTATCTCTCTTTCATTCATTTCCACTTTGTCCTTGCTCGGTTTATCGAAAAGCGCATCATTTGACAGAATGTGAGCCTCGAAACATTGTAGAAACTTTATTTCAAAAATGTTTTGAAAGAGAGGGTTCTAAGGTCTAAAAACCATCCAAAATAACTTTGGTCTGAAATGGGGTGTGAAGTTGAGATTTGACGCTCTCCTTGCCAAAGAAACCGACCTTTTGCATAGCATAGCCCGCACATCCTTCACCACCAAAGAAAACCATCAGTGACGCCCAAGTCTTAAGGGCGGTCAAAAATGGGGTGTCTACAGTTGCCCCTCTTTGACAGAACTCGAAAGTCATAACCATGACAGGAGTGAATGTCAAAGCCCAGAGACAACCTATTTTTGACAAGGCTGAAGACTTGGACATTCAAACAAAATACCGATTAAAAAAATGGTTGTGCCCGCAGGCTGCCTACGTATCCCTTTGCAAGGCATCAAACCAGTGTAGTTCAGGGGCAGGATGCAAATGATATGAAAGAAGACTTTGATAATTGGACTTATACGGTACGCGAAGCCGGTTTGAAAATTGGACTTATACGTTGCGCGAAGTCGGTTTGATTGAAAATTCAGGATTTATACAAAAAAAGGAATCGCACCTTTAGAGGATTCAAGGTCTCCTAGACCCGAGAGTGCACAAGAAAGTGCGAGTGAAGAGTGAATGCACAAAACAATGCTAAGAAGATGCACGAATCAGTGCGATGCAACGTACTAACAAGTACAGGTTAGGTGCGCAAGAAAGCGTGATAGAATGCATGCAAAATGCAAGTAAGGTGCACAAAACAGTGTGATGCGCAAGATAGCGCGATAAGATGCATGCCAAATGCAAGTAAGGTGCACAAAACAGTGCGATGCAATGCACTGACAAGTGCTACAAGCATTTTCTATGCAAGATAAGAGAGAACATATAATGAAATGCACAAGATAGTGCAATGCGCAAGAAAGCGCGAGTGTAAACTGCACTAAATAGTGCGATGTGCAAGAGAGCGCGAGTGATAAACTGCACAAAATAGTGCGATGCACAAGAAAGCGCGAGTGATTTGAAGTGCACAAGACAGTGCGATACGCTAAACAGCGCGAGTGATTTGAAATGCACAAGACAGTGCGATACGCTAAACAACGCGATTGATATGCAATGCACAAAATAGTGCGATACGCTAAACAGCGCGATTGATTTTGAAATGCACAAGACAGTGCGATATGCTAAACAGCGCGAGTGATTTAAAATGCACAAGACAGTGCGATACGCTAAATAGCGCGATTGATATGCAATGCACAAAATAGTGCGATACGCTAAATAGTGCGATTGATTTTGAAATGCACAAAACAGTGCGATACGCTAAACAGCACGAGTGATTTAAAATGCATAAGACAGTGCGATACGCTAAACAGCGCGATTGATCAATGCACAAAATAGTGCGATACGCTAAACAGCGCGAGTGATTTGAAATGCACAAGACAGTGCGATACGCTAAACAGCGCGATTGATATGCAATGCACAAAATAGTGTGAGTGAGATACAACCACAAGATGCACAAGACAGTGCTAGTGAGATACAAAGTGTAAGTGCACAAGACAGTGCGAGTGAATGCATGTTCTACGCAAATGAGGTGCATTTTCTATGCAAGTATGGAAGAGTGCATTTTCTATGCAAAAGATATGAGCATTTTCTATGCAAAAGATACGAGCACTTTCTATGCAAGAAACAGGAGCATATTTTATGCAATATTGAAAGCATATTCTATGCAAAATCGAAAGCAAGCATATTCTATGCATGAATCATCACGATGCGCGGCACGCATGTAACAGAAGTGTATATGAAAGTGCACATTCTATGCAATGGAAAGGCATCAAACATGTACTCTAGTGCCTCCGATTTATCTCTCGGAGGGCTTGGCAATACGCTCAGCTCAAAAGGGGACACCCTGTTTATATTGGCGAGAGATAACATCTGCATGTGAAACCCTCGGGTGCTGCTTGGAGTGCCATTTTGACTTGAAGCAGGCTTACACTTGGGGTCAAGATACACTCATACTCCAGAGAAATGGCAAGGCCTGAGAAGGTGCACCTGGTGTGCAGTCTCGGAATTTTCTGAAGGTGAAACACACTCAGATGCTGAAAATTTTCCTTCTTTTCTTTTGCTTCGCAGCCTGGAACCCACATAGCTTTAAATAGGTCCTTGTTTTACCATTCACACTTATCGGGGGTGGACCCTGCAGTTTTATGAAAGAACAAATATTGTTTTGCACAAATATGGAGAATGGCACAACACTCTGAGCACGAGATGATTTTTTTGAAATTGAGAAATGATATCTCAACCAGGCACTGAGCCTACAACTGAATACAACAAAAAAAGACTCAATAACGGAAAACAAAAGGTAAACAACCTAAACACATCGAGACACGCTCGGAATGACTCAAAGAAAGAATCGAGATAAAATAAAAGACACGACACTCAGACGTGTTACATAGACGAGAGACCTCTCAGTATGCGAGGAGCCAGTTTCTCCGGGTAGTGTTTCCCATCCTTTCTCATTCGTGATTCTCACATCACTCTGGCACTCAATCTCTATTTTCCTGAAAAAGCCATTTTCTCACTTTTTCTCTCATCGCACATCTCTCTATTCTTCAATCTCTCATTTTCCAATCCCTCCCCTGGGTGGTTGATGGATAAACAGAAAGTTGTAGGCTCTTGCCCCTAGCATTCCGCTAGATTCTTCTTCTTGTTCACAACAGTGAGTTTCTTCCACAGAGGGGCTACGCTACAATTGGGTGTGTAGCAAATCTGCAGTTGACATCGGTTGACGTTGCTCTGCTGGGGAGTTTGGACGTGATCAGATATGTCTAGATAAAGGAGTGGAATATCTTGTCCCATTTCGGTTCGTGCTTCACACTTGGCTTGATACCTCGTTGCTTGGAGGATGAGAGAACTTTTAGCCGTTTTGCGGTCAGCCTCAGTGGTGCCCTTTTCTGGCGAATACGGTGCCCTTTTGGCAAGTAGAGTTCCCTTTCTGGCAAGTATGTTGACAACAGGAGGAAGACAGAACATCTGACTCAACTGTGCCCCTATTTCATCATTTTGACCATTTTTTGTTTTTGCTTTCTACCAAAACAATTTTGACCAACATGAGAGTTAGATTAACATTCTTGTTCGATTTTTGATTTGAAAATCATGCAAGTCAGGATATGAGCACTAAAAATTTTTCTTTTTTGGGTCCAAGAAATGGTCCAATTTTGGAAAAGATGGAATAATTTTCGAGAGATCAGTCAACCTCAGTAAAAATTCTCAAAAATTGTTTTTGCAAACAGCCACTGCTCAATGAGCATGGAACTTACTCTTGAGATGCACAACCTCAGATCCCAAGGAAAATTGCCCCTTGTTTGAAGAGAGCTGGATGGCAACGGAAAGTTGCCCCTTGTTTAAATGGCACCGCAGCGTATTGAATGGCAACAAAAAGTTGCCCCTTGTTTGAATGGCACCGCGACGCATTGAATGGCAACGGAAAGTTGCCCCTTGTTTGAATGGCACCGTAGCGCATTGTAGTCAGTCCTCAGAGTGACGAACACAACCAAATTCTTGGATACAGAGAAGCCGAAGATGATCAAAACCATTACATGGGCACAATCAATTTGAAGTGTTTTACGGCTGGACTTCAGAATGAAGTTGGCTACGTATCCCAAAGATGGGAATCAAGCCTTACGTAGTTCGGGGTTAAGGTACACTCAGATATTTAACCTCTCCTTTTGCGCTCTAACTTTTGCCAAGGCCGCCCTTCCGGGTTTTCAACCTTGCGAGCTCTGTTTTTCTTTTCTTTTCAATTCTTTTCATTTTTTTCATCTTTTCTTTTCTTTCTTTTTTTTTTTCTTTTTTTTTTCATCTTTTCTTCATTTCTTTTTTGTTCTTTGCATTTTTCTTCTTCTTCTTTTTTTGTTCTTTTCCTTTTTTTTTTCTTGCTCTAACTTTTGCCTGGGTCGCTCTTCCGGGTTTTCGATCCAGCGAGCCTCTCAAGGGTAAAAGTGTAGCTTTGATATGTCAAATAGTTTTAGGATCCTGAAGTCATCTGAATCCAGGAGAATGGCTGCTGTTCGCTGACGATGCAGGAGTCCATCCAATCGAGGGCTAATTTTGCCCCTAGTGTTGCGGATAGGAACTCAGTTGTTTTTTAGCAGAAACTGTCTTCTTTCCTCCGTTCTGGGATTTGGCATTCTTGCTGACCTTCTTTGATTTGTGGAATGATCCATCTTCGGCTCTTCGACCACATTTGAAATTCTTTTCCCCTAGTTCCAAGGGTGCTTCTGATCTAGCTTTGCAAGCTTCTTTTGATGACATCTGATCTTCTTGATCTGACTTTCCCGCCTCTTGTTCGAGGGCTGCTTTGAATCTGACCGCACAGGCCACACGTTGTAGTTGACCATTGAATATTCTAAATTTAAGTCCAAGGTTTGACAATGAGGGGTCGAGTCTTGAGGCTGAGAGCGATCATAGGCTGCACAATCTCAAGAGTGATTCCACACAAGTCTTCGCAGGACAGCGCAAAACATTTTTTGAAATCTTTTAAGAAAGCAACTAATCGCTCGCGCTGAAGACAGTGTAGAACCAATCTGGATCAGGCCAGGATCCTTCCCAGTACTCACATTAACAAGCATGATCTCAATCATTAAGGGCTTAGCATGCCTCTCTTTCTCTCAATTGATCAAATTTTTGCAAAGCCTGAGGAATTCCTTCCTCTTCGTTTTTTATCACAATATTTCGAAAAAAGTTTTGGAAAACTTAGGTCGATGCAATGAATTCAAGGCACAGAAAAGACATAGCTTCTAGTCAAATACTGCCATCTCATTTAGAATTTCTGGCACAACTGGCACACGACAGAAGCAAACACAAGAGTGCAAAAATTACTGCTGTTTCATTTCAAATCTGTTGGCATTACTGGCTCCAAGGTAGAAATAGACTCAAAACAAAACGAAAAGACAAACACAAAACAAGCAAGTGATGTCCGAGGTAACACCCCCGAAATCACTCGGCTCCAACACAATAGAACTGACTCAATACAACAAGACAGACCCGACTGACTCAGCACAAAAAGACTGACTCTATACAAAACAACAAGACTGACCCAATACCCAAGTCAGAAAGTAAAGTAAACAGCATTCGCAAATGCTCGAAATAGTGCGTGCCATATGCCACATCTGAAGTAAACTAAACATCGCCCGCAGGTGGTTCATCTCCTGATCACACCACAATATCCCTCAAGTTCACCGATCCAGTGCCGATAGACTTTGCAGGGTCTGGTGCGACGATAACTCCTTTATCAATCAGATCTTGTATTTCGTGGCGAAGACGATAACAACTGTCAGTGCCATGACCGGCTTGTTGATGGAAGGCGCAGTACTTGGCCGGATCATGGGAGGGATGAAGTTTATTTGGCAGTGGCCGCGGCTCCAGGGGTTTCCGATCGCCCTTTCTAATCAGGACCCTCAAGGCCGCTGATAGAGACATGTACAGTGGCGTGAACACCCTCTGGCTCCGAGGTGGATGTTTTGAGGTTTGTAGAGTTTTGCTGGACGTGCCAGCAAAGGGATTGACAGGCGCTGACTGGGTTTGCTGATCTCTTCCGAGCACGGGATTAGAGCTGAAAGGGACATTCCGGGTGCAACAACCCTTCTCACGGCTTGCCCCTTGATTTAGACTGCTCTCATTCTGAGTGGCGAAAATGTCGTCCACAGTTTTTGCAACAACTGCGAGTACTTGCTGTTTGTTTAGCCCTTCGGCTTTCAAAGCCACAATATCCCACTGAAGGTGTTCATGGGGACTAACGCTTGCCCCTGCCTTGTTCTTATCACTGGCCTCCACTTTGCTGAAAGATTGGCCTTCTCCCAATGCAGCCCGTCCTGAGGAGCCTTTTGACATGAACTCCCTGGTATGTGATGCGGTTGATGACGGAGCCAAAACTCCAGAGGCCAGATCTGCCACAGTTCTCTGAAGATCTTCGATCATCCTCATCAGCTCAGAAGCAGTGGGTTCATGGGTTTGAGATAATTGGGGTTCAGATGCACCCATCATGCATAAGTCCATGCTTTCTGGGATAAACACCTCAAGCTTGGGTAGATGGGCCGGGGTGATGTATACGCTGGGGTCGTAAGGGACGGCCAGTGTGTGGATCAGATTGAGATGTGGATGAGGTACTTGGTCATTGGGGGCTGAAGGTGGAGCTATCGTCCGGTTGTCGATGAGATTTTGGACCTCATGACGAAGGCGGTAGCAACGGTCGGTGCCATGACCGCGCTGTTGATGGTACATACAGTACTTGGAGAGGTTATGTCTGGCTGGGAGTGGGTCAGGCAGAGGTTGAGGATCGAGGGGTTTGAGATGCCCTCTTTCCATCAAGACTTTTAGTGTGCTAGTCAGGCTCATATAGAGGAGAGTGAAAGTTCTGCCCTGAGCTCGAGCTGGGCCGGCTGTTTGTAGGCTTGGTTTGGCAAAAGGGTTGGCTGTGGCGACTACATTGATATCGGTGGGTTTGGGAATGACGCTACTACCAGCATTGGTACTCCCTGCAAAAACCTTCCTTGTCAGTTCACTTGTTCTGGGAATGATCCCACTGTTGAACGCATTCTCGATCTGAACCCCCAGTTCATGCAAATCTTTGAAAGTGAATAGCGGAGCGACTATCAACTTTTGCAACATATCATGCTCGAGGTTTCGCACCATCATCTGTAATTGATCCCTCTCAGAAGGGCAACGTTCTATCATCTGTGCTGCCTTTGCTCTCCACCTCACAACAAATTCCACAAAAGGCTCTATTGGGTTCTGGCGGGTTGCTTCAAGCTCTTGAATGGTCATTTCAACTTGGGTATTGTAAGAATACTGATCAACAAAGGCCTCAGCCAATTCTTCCCAGGTTTGCTTCACTTAATCTTCCAACTTAGCGTACCAAGTGGCTGCTACACCCGACAGGGTTCTTCCATATAGGGAGAGTTTCTGTGGCTTGGTCAGACCCATCGGCTTCAGAACATCCAAGAAAAGTCGGATATGTACCATTGGATCTCCAGACCCGTCGAAACGGTCAATATATGGCATTTTGAATCTATCTGGGAGCCGTACGGCAGCCTCAGTGTGCCCATCCTCAATGTCGGGAATGGAGTTAAGGCCCTGTGCCTTTTTGAATTGCCTCTCAAGGTTCACAATTTTCACTGCAGATGGATTGAGCTTATTAACATCAAGGGAATAAAGGCTCTCATTAGGCTGCACCAGGGGTCTGAGCACCTGAGCTTGAGTCAACCTTTCTCGAGGATTCGGACACTGCAAATCTTCAACTGGCGGAAGTGGGTCAAAGTTCGGCTGGGGTCCCAAAGCTGGATGTGAGGCAAATGCCCCATATGGGCATTGAATTTCAACACTGGTCTCATTCTGCATCGTAGTTCCCTGATTTAATGCTGCTATCACGGCCACAAATTCTTTCGAACCCTGTGCCATCACTGTCTGCTGAGTCTGAACAAAGGTGATGTGACTGGCGACTGACGGATCAGATGGACTGGTGAGCCCCGACTGGCCGTGCCTTGCCTCAGCGAAAGAACACTGGTTGCCCTTGAATTGAATTTCTGACCTAACAGAGTCTATCAGCACTAGTCCAATGTACCCGGGGGATATCGGAGCCTTCTGAAGCTATGGTTCCCACACTACCTAGCAAAAGAGAAAACAGACAGCATCTCAGCCTGATCTCACCAAAACAAATTTGAATCTTTACTGAATCCTGCCCCAAATTCTGCCTATAAACCGATACCCTCAGGTAAAACTGATTGCCCCAAAATACTGACGCCCGCAGGCCTGATATTCAGACTTGCAAACTGATACACATAACCTGTAGAGACACACTCTGACAGCACATAGCAAGCAAGTAAGAGCCAAAACACCCCTATGTTGGGGCAGGGTTTCCCTGTCCTATTTTGTTAGGAGCTAGGGTTTCACTATGCACACAGCAGTTTTCAAACAACCTAACATCGGGTAAGCAACCTGTCCTAGTTTGGGATAGTCACTATGGATTTTGATATGCACTAGGTCGAATGGTCGAAAAGGGTGCCCCAGTAAAACCGGGGTTTGTGTTCCCATACTGTCAGAGCCCACAACCGGTCAGCCTTATGGCATGCTTTGACAAAGTCAAGCGTCCGGCAAACCGTTCAGGAATGGCAGATGGCAAACACGGTGTCCTAGGCGCACCAATGCACATGCAATGCAAAGAGACACATAAATGAAATCAAAACAGGATATCATGAGTTCAAGTCAAGCTCTCTAAAATCCCCAGCAGAGTCACCAAAAACTGTAGATGTCCCCGAACGCCCCGGGAGGACGAACCTCCGTTCTGTTTGTTTTGCGGGTCTACTACAGTTCAGGACTCTCAATTTGTCATGGTTCTAAATTTGAACCAAAGAGTCCAAATCTGACAAATCGTTTTGAGAAAACAGATTTTGAAAAAGAAGTGCCAAACATGGACTGCTTTGCCAGATACAGAGTCGCCACCTAGATATTTTGTTTTGGGAAATTTAGGAAACCCTGACTCGGTGCCAAAGGCCACGTGTCCGTCATCACCAAAGTTGCCTCGACTCGGGAGCTTGGGTACGATCGGGGAAGGTCAGCTATGAGCACCCCCTCTCGCCCGATCCTAAGATCGGCCTCTACTAACCGTGATATCTGTTTTTGAAAACGTTATGTATTCTTATTCCGGTTATTAGCCTAGATTGGAACAAAACATGCTATCATAGACCAAATATAGACCAAATCACCATGTTATGCACACAGCAAACAAGTATAGACCAAATCACCTAAATTGGAACAAAACATTTCATGCTTGTTTTGAAAATGGTTTGCTGCTCGCAAGTAGGCTAAAATGCTTGTTTTGCCACCCTCGAGTGGGATTTTAGAAAAGATGATTTTGCCACTATCTAGTGGGCTTAAAACTCACAGTTGTAATGCATTATTCCAATTTAGGTAATTCAACCTCCATCCACAGGCATTCAAGCAGTTATATCACATAAGCAGCTAGCCTCATGGTAATCATGTTGTTATGGCAACACTCTCATGCATGCGGTATGCTAAAGCATAAATGTTTACCAAGTACTTCGAGCCAAAACAAAAACTAGTTAGTAATCATATGTATGATCCTAGTTCATGTTGAGATGGCTAATGCAACACAAGCAAAATGCGACTAAGATAGGCTCGGCTAATCTACAATGACATGTGAAATGCTATAACTAATCACGTATTCAATTTGAAATTGAAATACAAATGCAGTTAGAATGATGCGCCGAGCTCGGTGCATGCAAAATGAATGAATGGATGCAAACATGCTATCATATTGTATGCTAATTGAAACATGCCCTAGACTAACCATTGAAAGCTAGTAAATAAAAGGGAAGAAAGACGTGGGGTTGGAAGACATGCACACACTCACGCACACTTATTACACAATTGCCCTCGTTCGGAGGGTCCAAATAAATATTACAGTTTGAATAAATAATACTAAATTAATTATTACAAAACTTCTAATTAATTAACAAATGAAATGCAAAAGGAAGGGGGCCGCAGCCCTGCCTCGGTATGCGTGAAAGATGCATGCCTGACCCATCTCGCCCGAAAACTCGCTGCCATAGCACTGTTGCCTCTACTAACACTGCCCTGCTCTTCTGGGGACTGCCAAAGTTCAAGAGTATGCTCTCTGGATGTTAGGGAATACCACCGGCTAGGACAAAATTCCACCGGCTGAAGGGGATGATCACCGGCTGCCTTTTGATATATCGGCCACAGATTACTGGCCGGTCGGCACTGTATTTAGCCGATTGGCCAAATCTTCCTGCAGAACCTGCAATTGACAGCAGCAGAGGGCAAGCAGTGTATGGCATGGAATTTCTAGGAAAATGTATGCATGGACACACTCCCTATCATGTAATGGACTCAAGGGAGGTTGGCCCTCGACCCTTGGGCCATCAATTATGCATTTTGATGCATGATGGCCTAAGAGGCCAAGTTAGCAACTTCGATATCAAATGGAATGCACACACAAACACATCAAGGGCCCCAACCTCTATCATGCTTGATCAAGAGGCAAGGGATGCATGCTCAATGAAATGCAACCTAGGCACGGAGGCTAAGTATGCAACATGAACATACAAATGAGCAATGTATACTAGGCACGCAACCTAAACATGTAAGCAAACATGGCATACAACAACATGTGATGATGGACTTAAACTAATATGGATAGCTCACAAGCATGCCAAAATCAGCGGCCATGTGATGAAAATGAGGCAACCAAGATGCATGCAAACATGCACAATGCAATGGCCCCGAGTCTAAGGCACAAAACACAACTCCACAAAGTCATTAAAAGGATGAATTATGGCATACAATGGCATATGTTCCAGCACTGAAGTATGATGCTAAACAGCCCCGAAACATGAAAAAATGGCACCCGATGCATGAGATGAACCCCGAAACTCGAAACTAGGCACATGGAATGACTTACAGCTATACAAAGCATGCATTATTTCATCATGAAGCATGAAGACAGATGCAAGACAGTCCCAAAACATGCATATTTCCAGTTTATAAGAAGTCTCAAATATGAATACAAATAGGGCTAATCTATCATGCAAAAATGGCCCTAAAAGAGAGATTAAACACAAAGGGACAGCAGCTGGTCCCAAATGGAAAAAAGCCCTTCAACAAAGTTGAATAGGGGCTTAACAAAAGGCACTTTACAGTTTACATCAAGCCACAAAAATAATCACAAATAAGGCCAAACAATCATGCAAGAAAAAGGCCTAAAAGAGGGGTAGAGAGACAAGTGGTAGCTGCTGTTCTCAAACCGAGGAGAGCCCTTCAACAATGTTGAAGAGGGGCTCAAAAAAATGATATTTCACAGTTTATGGAAAAGTCCAAAACAGCTCACAAATAAACCTAAAATACTATGCAAAAATAGGCCTAAAAGAGAGTTAAAGAAGCAAGTGGTGGTAGGGGACCTCAAACAGTAGGAGGTCCTTGATCAAACATGAAAAGGGGCTCAAAATATGACTACTTACAGTTTGGGTCGGAGTCCAAAAATGCTAGCAAGTATGGCTAAGATATCATGCAAGATAGAGCTTCAAAGAGGGAGAAGAGGACTTACCCTTGTAGCACAGCACTGCAGCAGCTTTTGGTCCCAAAAATTAGTCCCTTAGCCTCTGAAAATGATCTCCAAGAACCTCCAAGCAATGGTGGAAGTGTGTGGTTGTGAGATGGTGTGTAAAGGGCCAAGAGTAATGGACTTTTGAGCTTTGGAGAAGAGAGCTATGGAGGAAGAAGGGTGTATCTATCAAATATATATGTATATCTCTGGTTTTTTGTTCAACCCTTGACAATGGAGGAGGAGAGGTTCTTATATAGATAAGCCAAGTGGCTTGAAACTTATAAGACATGCATAAGAGAAAGGGTCAAAGGGGGGCAAGGGGGGCAAGGCTTATCAAGGAAGCTAAGGCAAGGGTGCAAGCTTCTTGAGGAAGCCAAGATAACGGGTCAAAGCTTCCTCAAGAAACCTTGAGCATAGGGTGCAAAAAGAGGGGTCAAAGGTGGTCAAACGTGCAAAATAGCCACACCCGTGCATGGGGGAACGGGTCTGTGCACTCCAGCTGGCACAGCTGGCATGCACCATTCTTGAGGGGTGAAAAAGGGTCATATCGGCCATGAAAGGAGGTCATCGGCCAAATAAATGGCCGGTCGGCACAAAAAATGGCCGGCCTGCTATTTGTTCTGGCCGGTAGGCTAAATGGATGGCCGATAGGTGGCTGTCAAGGTCAAAAAGTGGCCGGTGGGTGTCTATATTGAAGCACCGGAAGTTAGCTTTCCAATGGCGCAAACCTTGCATTAAAATTCCTCCTGTGGAAAAAGTTATGCCCATTTTGGTGAAGCCGCGCAGATTCGATCCAACCGAGATGATACCCAACTTCAACCAATCATATCTCCCTCACCCGGACTTGGCTCTAGGATATTCTTGAGTGCAAAATGAAGCCCTAGAATTAAGCTTTCCAACGGTGGTGGCTCATATCTAAAATCCAAGTATGTACATGAATAGGCCCGATTCAGTGAGGGCTGCTCGACCCTCTTCTACCCGAATTCATGCCGAACTTCTCCCGAACTAGTTTTCTTCTCTCCTTTCCTCTTTTCTTCAACTCCAAACCCTTAAACAAAGTGTTTTGAAAGATTTTTCAAAGATTTCATCTCTCTTTCATTCATTTCCACTCTGTCCTTGCTCGGTTTATCGAAAAATGCATCATTTGACAAAATGTGAGCCTCGAAACATTGTAGAAACTTTATTTCAAAAATGTTTTGAAAGAGAGGGTTCTAAGGTCTAAACACCATCCAAAATAACTTTGGTCCGAAATGGTGTGTGAAGTTGAGATTTGACGCTCTCCTTGCCAAAGAAACCGACCTTTTGCATAGCATAGCCTGCACATCCTTCACCACCAAAGAAAACCATCAGTAACGCCCAAGTCTTAAGGGTGGTCAAAAGTGGGGTGTCTACATCGGTAATGTAAAATGAGTAAACAAAAAAGCGACAAAGTAAAAGTGTGCAAGATAAGCATCTTTGTGTTGCATTACATGTGTTCGGATCGGACGTTAATCCGAACACAAGAAATATGGGATGTTTCATACTGGAAGTGATGAAACGTGCCACTTTTCTTAGTCACCATCACCCTTGATCATGCATGATAGGGTGGTGGTCCTTTGAGCCTTATTTGTGCACTCATTAAGCTAGTACAAGCTTGGTTCTTGGGCCATCATGCATGAAAATGCTTGATTGGTGACTTGAGAGCCAAGAGCTAGACTCATTTTAGCTTGTGAAATGATAAGGAGGGTAATAGTACACACATTTCTTGAAAATACATTGTTTTGCCTCTGTTGCTCTCTGTTGTAGCAAAAGTAGAAGTCCAGAAAAAGGGGTGGCCGACTTGCCACTTGAACTAGCCGACCAGGCAATTAAGGTGGCCGACAGCCACTTTTGTAGCTGACTGGCCACCAGTCAATTTTTGCACAGTGTGTTCCTAAGTTGGTGCAGAGGTATTCTGGAAGTTAGCATAATTTTCAGAGGTTCGAAGGAGTGCAAACAGAGGCATCCGATGGCAAGGCAAGGCCATTTTCGAGTGGAGCAACCGAGCATGCATGCATCCCTCATCCTTGAGGTCATTTAACTATTTTACTTAGCTAGTTAGTGATAGCTAATTTACTGGCTTTGTAATTAGTTAGTTATTGTGTTTAGCTAATTAATTCATTTTGTAATATTTAGCTAGCTTAGAATAGTTAGTTAATTTGTTTCAATTGTGTTGTAATAATTAGTTAGCTAGAATAGTTAATTAATTGTGTTGTAATAGCTTAACTTAGTGTAGCTTACCTTATTCATTCGGACCCTCCTTCATGAGAGCACAATGTTGTAATAAGTGTGCGTACGTGTGTGCATGTCTTCCAACCCTGCGTCTTTCTCCCTTTTATTTAATCGCTTTTGATGGTTAGATTAGGGTCATTTTCGATTAGCATACCTTATGCTTGCATGTTTGCATCATTCATTTGTCTTGCATGCACCGAGGCTTTGGTGCATCATTGAAATTGCAATGCAATTTCAATATTTTCTTTAAATACGTGTTTCAAAGCATGTTATCAAATTGAATCAATCATATGCCATATTAGTAGCCGAGCCTATTAATTGCATTATTTCATGTGTTGCATTAGGCATCTTGCATAGTTAGGATCATGCATCTTTCTAGCTAGCTTTTGTTTTGGCTTGGAGTACTCGGTAATCTTTTACGCTTTAGCATACTTGCATGAGTGTGAGTGTTGCCATGATAGCATCTTTGCCATTAGGCTATTTGCTTAAATGATTAATTGCATGAATGCCTGTGGATGAAGGCTTTGTTGCTTGAATTGGAACAATTCGATAAATGTGAGTTTTAAGCCCACTTTGTGAAGTGGCAAATCATGTTTCAAGCCCATCATGTTTGATGGAAAATCTGCATTTTAGCTCACTTGCGGGTGGCAAATTCAAACCATTTTCGAAAAACAAACTTTGTTCCAATTCTTGTGATTTAGTCTATACTTGCTTGTGTGTGTCACATAGTCACGTTAGCTACTAACCAGATAAGAACACATGAGGCTTATAAAACTACATATCATGATTAGCAAAGGCCGATCTTTGATCGGGCAAGCTGGGGTGCTCATTTCAGGACCTTCCCCTCTCGTACCCAAATTCCCGAGCCGAGGCAACTTTCCTGATGACGGACACGTGGCCTTCGGCACGAGTCAGGGTTTTCTAAATTTTTCCAAAATAAAATATTTAGGTGGCGACTCTGTAATCTGGCAAAGAAGTCCATTTTTGGCATTTTTTGATTCAAAATCAATTTTCCAAAATGATTTGCCGGATTTGGACTCTTTGGTGTTTATCAGTCTCACATCGCACATTGTGAGATTAGATTCAAAACCGTGACAGGAGTCCGAACTGTAGGACCAATTCGAGCTTCTCAGAAAGGGGGGCACGAAGAAAGTCGAGTTTACAATCCTCTGCCTCGGCCCAACAAACTGGTGATCTACAAGGTTGACTGTACAAGGCCTCAAATGGTGCCATCTCGATACTTGCTTGGTAACTATTGTTGTAAGCGAACTCAATCAACGGCAAATGCCTTTCCCAAGACCCCTTGAAATCTAGGACACAAGCTCTAAGCATGTCCTCTGAAATCTGAACGGTGTTCTTCGACTGCCCATCGGTTTGAGGGTGATAAGTGGTGCTAAAAGTTAACTTAGTTCCCAATGCCTCTTGAAAACTTTGCCACAACTGGGCGATAAAACGAGGATCCCTATCCGACACAATGGTTACTGGAACCCCATGAAGCTGAACTATCTCTTTAACGTACAACTCTGCCAAATGTTCAACTGAATTGCTAGTACGCATCGGAATGAAATGCGTAGACTTAGTCAATCTATCGACAATCACCCAAATGGAATCATTGCCCCGCTGTGTTCTAGGAAGCCCAACTACAAAGTCCATGGCCACGTGCTCCCATTTCCACTCAGCTATTGGTAAGGGTTGTAACAAACCCATTAGTCTCTGGTGTTCGGCCTTCACTTGTTGACAAGTAAGGCACTTAGAAACAAAGGATGCGATATCCCGCTTCATACCCGTCCACCAAAACTAACGGCTAAGGTCACGATACATTTTGGTACCTCCCGGATGTACCGCAAGGCGTGAGTGATGGAACTCCCAAAGCACTTCCTCTCTACAAGATTCAGGTACAAACAAACGGTCTAGGTGGCATACACTCTGATCTGATTGAATGTTTAAACCCTTCTCCTCCTTCCCAATGGAGATTCTATCACGAATTAACTCCACTTCACGGTCCCCTTGTTGTGCCTCTACAACTTTGCTAATGAAGATAGGTTGAGCACTCAAAGTGAACAATGTTGCAGCCTCTTCTGACTCACCCAATTGCAATTTAAACTTGCCGACTTCACCCAACATAACCCACTCTTAAATAGCCACACTCGCCAAACTACTCACGATTTTTCGGCTTAAGGCGTCGGCCACTACATTGGCCTTCCCCGGATGATAGTGTAATTCAAAATCATAGTCTTCTAAAAATTCCATCCACCTCCGTTGACGTAAATTCAAATCTTTTTAGGAAAACAAATGCTTCAAGCTCTTGTGATCGGAGAAAACCTCAAACTTCTCACCATATAGATAGTGCCTCCAGATTTTAAAGGCAAACACTACTGCAGCTAACTCTAAGTCGTGGGTAGGGTAATTCTTCCCATGAATTTTCAACTGCCATGAACTGTAGGCTACAACCTTTCCCCCTTGCATCAGGACACAACCAAGCCCATCCCGAGACACATCACAATAAACGGTATAACCCAAACCTCTCTCTGGAATGATCAACACCGGTGCCGTAGTCAATCTAGTTTTAAGTTCTTGGAAAGACTTCTCACAAGCCTCACCCAACACAAACTTAACCCCTTTTCTAGTCAATCTAGTCAAGGGCGTGACTAGTCTAGAGAAATCCCTCACAAAACGCCGATAGTACCCTGCCAATCCCAAGAAACTCCGAATCTCAAAAACATTCTTAGGTTGCTCCCAATCTTGTACAAAATCTACCTTCAAGGAATCTACAGTTACTCCCTCTCTTGACACCGCATGACCCAAAAGCTTCACCTCGATGAGCCAAAAGTCGCAATTCTCAAATTTGGCATACAATTGATGCTTCCTAAGCAAATCAAGCACTACCCTTAAGTGAGCCTCGTGTTCTTCCTTGGAAGTTGAATAAATTAGGATTTCGTCTGCAAAGACGACCATGAAACAGTCCAAGTACTCCCTAAAAATTCGGTTCATCAAATCCGTAAAGGAAGCCAGTGCATTAGTCAACCCAAATGGCATTACAAGGAATTCATAATGGCCATAACGCGCACGAAAGGTCGTTTTCTGGATGTCCTCTTCCCAGACTCTCAACTGGTGGTACCCCGACCTCATGTCTATCTTCAAAAAGCAACAAGACCCTCTAAGTTGGTCAAATAAGTCATCTATTCTAGGTAAAAGGTATTTGTTCTTAACGGTAACTCGGTTCAACTTGCGGTAATCAATACACAACCGCAACGACCCATCCTTCTTCTTTGCAACGAGAGCCGGCGCTCCCTAAGGTGACGTACTAGGGCGAATGAAGCCCTTGTCTAAAAGCTCTTGGAGTTGAATCTTCAACTCATGCAACTCCGCGGGTGCAAATCTATACGGCGCTGTAGACGTCCCCGAACGCCCCAGGAGGATGAGTCCCGTTCTGTTCATATTGGGTTCACTACAGTTCAAGACTCTCAAATTGTCTCAATTCTTAATCTGAACCAAAGAGTCCAAATCCCGCAAATCATTTTGAGAAAAACAGATTTTTAGAAAAGAAGTGTCAAACATGGACTGCTTTGCCAGATACAGAGTCGCCACCTAAATATTTTATTTTGGGAAATTTAGGAAACCCTGACTCGGTGCCAAAGGCCACGTATCCGTCATCACCGAAGTTGCCTCGGCTCGGGAACTTGGGTACGATTGGGGAAGGTCAGCTATGAGCACCCCCTCTCGCCCGATGGAAGATCGGCCTCTACTAACTATGATATCTTGTTTTGAAAACATTACATGTTCCTATTCCGGTTATTAGCCTAGAATTACTATGTTATGCGCACATTAAACAAGTATAGACCAAATCGCCTAAATTGGAACAAAACATCGCATGTTTGTTTTGAAAATGGTTTGCTACTCGCAAGTAGGCTAAAATGCAGGTTTTGCCACCCTCAAGTGGGCTTTAGAAAAGATGGTTTTGCCACAATGTAGTGGGCTTAAAACTCACAGTTTTAATGCATTATTCCAATTTAGGTAATTTAACCTCCACCCACAGGCATTCAAACAGTTATATCACATAAGCAAGTAGCCTCATGGTAAGCATGCTGTCATGGCAACACTCACACGCATGCAAGGATGCTAAAGCATGAGAACTTACCGAGTACTCCGAGCCAAAGCAGAAACTAGTTAGTAATCATATGCACGATCCTAGTCCATGTTAAGATGGCTAATGCAACACATGCAAAATGCAACTAAGATGGGCTCGGCTAATCTACAATGACATGTGAAATGCTATAACTAACACATATTCAATTTGGAATTGGAGTACAAATACAGCTAGGATGATGCGCCGAGCCCGGTGCATGCAGAACGAATGAATGGATGCGAACGTGCTATCATGCTGTATGCTAATTGAAACATGCCCTAGACTAACCATCGAAAGCTAGTAAATAAAAGGGAAGAAAGACGTGGGGTTGGGAGACATACACACACTCACGCACACTTATTACACAATTGCCCTCACTCGGAGGGTCCGAATAAATATTACAGTCCGAATAAATAATATTAAATTAATTATTACAGAATTTCTAATTAATTGAAAATATTAAATGCAGAAAGAAGGTGGCCACAGCCCTACCTCGAGATGCGTGAATGATGCATGCTCGACTCGTCTTGCCCGGAAACTCGCTGCCATAGCACTGTTGCCTCTGTTTACACTGCCTTGCCCCTCTGAGGATCACATAAATTTCAAGAACTGCATTGAATCACTCCCTGAGTGCTCTAGAGTGTCACCGGCTAGAACAAAATACCACCGGCCATGGGAATGGGATTATCGGCCAAATCTTATGCTCTCGGCCAAACATGTTTTGCCGGTCGGCACCCAACATTGCCGGCCGGCCAATTCTTCCTGCTGAAACCTGCAGCTGACAGCAGCAGAGGGCAAGCAGTGTATGGCATGGAATTTTCAAGCAAATATGTGCATGGCCACTCTCCCAATCATGTAATGGACTCAAGGAAGTGTGGCCCTCGACCCTCAGGCCATCAATTGCGCATTTCGATGCATGATGGCCTAAGAGGCCAAGTTGCAAATCAATGTAAATACATGCAAACAAAAACAAATGAGTGCCAATGCCCTATCATGTTGAGGTCAAGGGCGTCGGTGACCGAGGATCGAGGCGCGTTACGTCACTTTGAGTACGAACGCACCTCAATTCTCATGTTTGGTTTGACACCCCAAACCAAACAATGCGATACATGTATACAAATATGGCTCAGGCATATATGATGGCTTGAGTATGCAAACATGCCAAATATAATGCAAACCAAGCATGCAAGCATGCAATGTGATACAAACTATCATACAATGCTATGACGTGAAATGCAATTAGCTAAACAATATGCATGTGTGCAAACATGATACAATGCAAACACGAAACCAAAATAATGTAACATGATCATGTAATGGTGGACTTAAACCAAAGGGGGAAACCTCAGCCCACCCCAAAACAGTGACCAAAAGTGGTGTAAGAGGGCATAAATCATGCATGCAAGCATGCACATACCAAGGTTCATCACTTAAGCATGGAAGGGGGCAACTCCAACCACACATAACGATAACATACTTGGACATTAAACACTCATGTTAAACTCTGAGAAGCATGCAAAAGATGGCACCGAAACATGCTAGGGAATGGATGTGAAAAAGGAAGCATTCAAGGCCACAAAAAGGAGTATTCTACAAAACCACCCCAACCACTCATGGCCTGAATCATGCAACCAAAAATAGAGTTTTAATACATGAAAATATGCCCCAAAACCCACTGATATGGCAGCCCCAAATGACTTAAACACAAAGCATGCACTATGACCCCTTTTAAGGCACAAAAGAACAAGCCTTCAAGGCAAGAAAGTGATGATGAATGTAAGCATACAAGCATGGATTAGGGGCTGAAATGGCATGTGAAATGACTCCAAATCATTGAAACAACCAAACTAAAGCATGCGAATGACTCACACACTCAAGGCTCACAAGCCAAAATACAAAGGGGGTATACCAAACATGGAAAATATGATCAAATTAGCACCCAACAGACCTCAAGCATGGTAAGATATAGCTAAGAACTTCACAAAGTTAGGCCAAAACATGAGAACATGGTGGGCTAAATGCATGATGCTCCTCTAGGTAAAATAAGGGAATACAAAGCAAGTATATTATGCATGCAAGGGACATTTAATCTGACCAAAAACAAAGGCAACATATGACCAAACAACATCTAAAAACCTCTGAATAGGGGTCAAAAACAATCAAGCACATATGCTACCGTTGTGAGCCAAAAACATGCACAAATGAGAGACCAAGGGGAGAGGGGTGTCCCTCCCCTATGCAAGACCTCAAAACCCCTTCATCACCACTGAAAATCCACTGGATTTCAGTGGTGAGAAGGCCAAAACACAATAGTATTCAAAACTCAACAAAGAGAGCACAAAAAAGGGCCAAACAAGGCCTAAGAGAGGGAGATCGACCCCCAACACCAAAGTGACCTTAATGAGGTATCTTAAGCATGCAAATACAAGACTTTTTTCAGTTATACAAAAATCTTAAATCAGTATGCAAAATAGGCTAAAAGCTAGTGCAAGATTGGGGAAAATAAAGTAAGAATGTTACCCTTGAAGAACACCTCAAGAACAGCAAGGTCAGCCACCTTCTTCTGTCTAAAACCGAAACTTCAAGAACAAACCCTCAAGACCTCCCAAGTCGAAGTATGGTGTAATGGTGCGTGTTTTAGTGCAAAACTAAAAACAAAACGCACTCTTAGGCCCTTAAACACACACAAAATGAAGAGAGAGAGGGAGATATAGAGAGAGAAGGTGCATATCGGATATATGTATGTTCTAGTTCTGATTTTGCTGACCCCAAACAAAGGAGAGGGGAGGCTTCTCATATAGACAAAGCAAAGACTAAGCTTCCAAAGGAAGCTATTAAAAAATCAAGTTTTCCTAAAGAAGCCAAGGCTTCCTCAGGAAGCTGGGACAGGTGTTCAAGCTTCTTGGGGAAGCTAAGACAAAGGTCTAAGCTTCCTCAAGAAGCTAGACCAAAAGGGTGAAAAAGGGGCAAACCAGCCACATATGTGCATGGGGACAGGGTTTGTGCATTCCAGCTGGCACAGTTGGCATGCAACATGCCTGAAAAAGGCAAAAAGGTGGTACCGGCCAGAAAAGAAGTCCATCGGCCAAATAAATGGTCGGCCGACCACACCAAATGCCGACCGGTCAATGGTGTATCTCACCAATGGCCGGTAGCAAGAAGACACGGCCGGTGGGGGTCAAGGGTAGCTAAAAAGCTACTCTCTACCCTCAGGTACAAAAACACGCAAGTCCTTGGTGCAAAACCAAGCACAGAAAAAGCAAGTCGAGAGATCCTGAGGCAAGACGCGCAGCCAAGACCTCCGGGAACTCAAAACAAACGCGGACATGGATGATCACTGAGTGTTCAAGTGGTGACATCCAAGTCTTTGAGGATGGTCAAAAATGGGGTGTCTACAGGCGCCATAGAAATGGGTGGTGTTCCAGGCACTAAGTCAATGGTGAACTCGATCTCCCGATGGGGTGGCTAACTAGTAAGGTCCTCGGGAAACACGTCCGGGTATTCGCAAACTACCCTTGGTAACTCAACTCAAGTCCCATCACTCTCTCTATCCAAAAGAGTAGCAAAGAGACCACTAAGCTCATTCCTATTATGAGGATCAAATACTGGCGATAAGATCCGATCAACCCTGTCACCCAGAAAGTAAAAACAACCACCACTCGGGGTGCACACTATGACCCTCTGACGAAAATAGTCAATCACTACCCGATATGAAGACAACCAATCCATCCCTAGAATGATATCAAAACTCAATATGTCTAGCAACACAAAAGCAAACGGGAGTCTATGCCCGGCAACCTCTATCGTACAATCACGACATCCTCGATCAAAGTCAACTGTACCCCCAACTGGTGACTCAACCCTGAGTAGAGACGCTAATTGTGCCACCTCTAAACCCAATGCCAATGCAAATGCAGCAGATATGAATGAATGAGACGCACCCGTATCTATCAGCAAAGTGGCCAAGGAATTGCACACAATAAAATTACTTCTCACCACTGAGGATCCTGGCAACTGCTCTAGCGTACATGCGCCCCAGTGGCCTCTGATCAACCTGCTCGTCCCTCGGAGCAAAGGCCTGCTGTACTGACTGAGCCGAAGCGGCTCCCTGATGAACTCATGAAGTCTGAGCTGAGTGAGCCTGCTGATGGCTCTGAGTTTGCCTCCACCCTGATACTCCAAATGCGCCTCCCAACTGCGGGCATACTCTCCACATATGCCCTAACTGATCACACTGATAGCAAGTAGGCCCTTGACCCCTACTTTGAGACTGACTCTAAGATCGGTTAGGTGGTAGTTGTGGCAACATCTGCTGTCCTCCTCCCTTCTGTGGATATGCAAAGGCCTTGTGACTCGGTTGGCCACACATGAAGCAAGGAAACCCACTCGGTGCACTCTTTCCCAGGCCCGCACTAGGCAATGGAAAAGTGGATCTAGACTGCTGCGGCTGGGACTATGATGAAAAGGTGTTTATACTCTTCTTGTTGGGCCTAAAGTCCCCCTGTGACCCTTGGCCCCTAGACCTCGAATTTCGAAGTCTCTCATCCTGGGCTTCTACGGTAATTTCCACATGTGTGGCCGCCTCCACAAGGCGATCATAATTCTGAATCACATTCCCAGAAACCTTGAACAAGATCGTCGTCCTAACCTTCTTCTCAAATTCAATGCAACGGCGCTCTTCTGTTGCTACCAATTCAGGTGCAAAACGGGACAAACTAGAGAAGGTAGCTTCAAACTCGGCCACAGACATGTTAAGCTGCTTAAGGTCCTGGAACTCCCACCTCAACCTCTCCCTTCCAGTGGGAGGTAGGTACTTGTCTTGGAAGGCCACCACAAATGCCTCCCATGTCGGTTCTATTCAGCCCTTGGCATACTTCCACCATTGGCCCATGTCCCCCTTGAGATAGTAACTCGCAAGAGTCACACTAAGCTCGCCGTCTTCTATGTGAAGCATCTCAAATGTCTTCACGATTTGTTCAAGCCATTCATCTGCTTTCTTTGACTCGAGGCCACCATGTGTAGACACCCCATTTTGACCAGTCCTAAGACTTGGGCGCTTTCTGTTGATTACTCAATGATGACAATTAGAATGTGTTCCTCACAGAATCCTCAACAAGAAAAATGGAATTTGAGATTTAATCCCAACCTTTACACATTTTTTTTACCAAACTATTTTAGACCTTAAAACCCTCTTTTCAAAATATATACCTTTTTAAAAATATTTCTACGATGTTTCGAGGCTCCCATTTCGATTAAAATATTACACTTTTCAGTAAACTGAGTAAGGACAAAGTAGAAATAAATGGAAGGGAGGTGAACTCTTTGAAAACAATATTTAAAAACATCTTCTTTATAGGTTTCGATTTGAAGGAAATAGGAGGGGATGAAAGAAAACTAGTTTACGAAAAGAATGAGCATCAAATCATTAAGAAGGAAATGAATAGCCTTTAATAAATTAGGCATATCTCTTTGTACACTTGGAATTTAAATGTGAGGCCATAACCATTGGAAAGTAGACTTCTGGGGCTTCAATTTAGACCAAGAACCACCTAAAACCAAGTCCATATAAGGGAGATATGCTCATTTTAAGTTTGGCTTACGAGCAGATTTTGTTGACCTGAGCCCCGAGGAAAATGAGCAACCTTCACTGCATTAGGCATATCTCTTTGTACACTTGGAATTTAATTGTGAGGCCACCACCATTGGAACTTAGACTTCTGGGGCTTCAATTTAGACCTAAAAACCACCTAAAATCAAGTCTATATAAGGGAGATATACCCATTTTAAGTTGGGCTTAGGAGCAGATTTTGTTGACCCGGGCCCGAGGAAAATGAACAACCTTCACTAAATTAGACGTATCTCTTTGTACACTTGGAATATAATTATGAGGCCACCCCCATTGGAAATTAGACTTATGGGGATTCAATTTAGACCCAAGAACCACCTAAAACCAATCCCATATAAGGGAGATATGCCCGTTTGAAGTTGGGCTTAGTAGCAGATTTTGTTGACTCGGCCCAAAACAGCAGCAGCCCCGTTTTTCTTGGTTTTAGTTCAGTTGGGACAACCCATTGAGCTATTTTTTGATCCATTCAAGTGAATCCACTCATCCCCCAACATCCCTCAACATCCCCACTCATCATCTACACATCCCACCATCTCCACTCATCATCCACTTTCATAATTACACTCCACTATCTCCGTTTACCATCTACTTTCATGATCACATCCCATCATCCCCACTCACCATCCACTTTCATAATTACACCCCGCCATCCCCACTCACTACCTACTTTCATAATCACATCCCACCACCCCCACTCACTATCTACTTTCATAATCACATCCCACCATCTCAAGTCATAATCCATTTTCCTAAAGCACACACCGCCATCACCATTCATCATTCACGTCCATTATACATTGTCCTCCATTAACTCCACTTTGTCTTCCACCATTGCCCACTTGCATTGGCTATATAATGAGAGCTCTAGTCTTGAACTGGGGAAGGGATTTTGAAGAAGAGAAGGGTAGGGAGAGAATGCTAAAATTGTGTTAGAATTTGAGAGAAAATAAGTCTTAAAAACAAGAGAGTTGTTTTGCCGAACTAGTGAAGTTTCATTGCCTCTTACATCTCATCTCCCCTTGTCAAAAATCACTCAAAGCCTTAACCAAAGAGAGAGTATTCTTGCCAAGAATAGAGTGATCATACACTTGTTCAAAATCGTCATTTTAAGCTCAAATTCCAAGCTTTTGAATTGAGGATTAAGATCATAATTCAGAACCATGAGGGTGATCAAGAGGAAGTTTGAAAATCAAGAAGTTCAATCTTTCTTTGCAAGGTGAATTTCAATTCTTTCATTTTGATTGCATGTTTTATCTTACATTTATTTTCTTATATTAGTTTCATATTATGTTCTATCTTATATTTATTTTCTTATTTTAGTTTCATATTACTTATGTTGTAATCTTCCATATTCTATTTTATATTTATTTTCTTATTTTAGTTTTGTAGTAGTTGTGTTATTTGTTTTCTTATTTTAGTTTCACATTAGTTTTGTTCATGTTAGTTTTATTGTAATCTTGCATATTCTATCTTATATTGATTTTCTTGTTTTAGTTTTGTAGTAGTTGTGTTCTTTGTTTTCTTATTTTAGTTTCACATTAGTTTTGTTGTAATCTTGCATGTTCTATTTTATATTTGTTTTCTTGTTTTAGTTTCATAGTAGTTGTGTAGTAATCTTGCATTTCCTAGCTTAAAGTTATCCTCTTATATTAGTTTCATATTAGTTTTGTTTTAATCTTGCATGTTCTATCTTATATTTGTTTTCTTAATCTAGGTTCATGTTAGTTTTGTTATAATTTTGCCCTTTCTATTTTTGTTTCCTTGTTTTAATCTAATCTGTACCAGTTAGTCAAGCTAGCTACATATTTCTTATTTGTTCCTTTTCTTGGTTTTGCAACAAGATAGGTTTTGCTAGGCCCAGTTGGCTGGCCGGCCTATTCGGTCGACTAGTTGGCTTCTTTTGGACAAGACGGTATTGTCTTCCGATGTTAACCAACTTCTGGTGGTTTCCAAGGCACATGAAGCTTTTTCTTTTATTTATTTTATTTTGAGTGTTTTGTGTGGTTTTTTTTTTTTTTTATTTTGTTGTAATATTCTCCTCACTCCTCTCTAATTTGGTTTGTAATTATCCTTTCAAGTGTTGTAATAATTCCCCGCCCCGCTTCTTTCTATCCGTTCTTTTACTCACCTTCTTTATTTGTGAATAGGCATCATATTTTGTTTTTCGTTATATGCATGCTTTGCATCCCTAAGTTTACATTTATGGATTTAATCAATTCCTATGTGATTATGTGCACTACCTAATGCTCTTGAGATGATTCACATGTCATATCTTAGAAGCCAAATCTTTAGTTACATCTCATGAGTGAATTGCATTAAGATTTTGTGTATAAGATCATGCATGTTTTACTAACTTTGTTTTGTAGCTCGTTCGCGGGACGTCAAACATGTAAGTTTTTATGTTTTAGCATTCCGCTTGTGTGTGTTTTTCTTAGTATGTTAAACATTCTACCATGAGGCTATTTGCTTATGTGATATAACTCTATGAATGCTAGTGGATGGAGGTTGTGTTGCTTAATTTGGAATAATATTAATTTTTATGTTGGTAAACTCAATTTATTTGGGTTGTACATCTTCAAAACTCTTTTAAAACTACATGAAATCAAGTTGTTCCAAAGTGGGTGACATAGTCTGTACTTGTATGCTTCACGTAGTAAATTTTAGGATTTATTAAATAATCAGAACATGAACATATAAAGAAACTAAAATTCATATCATGGTTAGTAAAGGCCAATCTTTTGATCGGGTGGGCGGGGGTGCTCAATTAATGACCTTCCCTTTTCATACCTAAGGTTCCGAACCGAAACAACTTTGGTTATGACGAACAGTGGCCTTGGTACGAGTCATGGGTTTCCTAATTTCCCAAAATATTAGGTGGCGACTCTGAGATTTGATGACGCAGTCCATTTATGGCAAAAGGTTTTGCAATAAAATGGATTTTCTAAAAGTTAGCAAATCTGGACTCTCATCTATGTTTCACATTGCACTAGTGAGACTAGATCAAAGAGATCTCGAGGATCTGAGTTGTTTAACGTGCACGGGTACCCCCGTGCATGTTACACCATGGAATTCATCCAGTTTGGCCCGCAAAAACCCCCTCGTAAAGAAGTTTGCCCTCGTCTCTACGGCGTTCTTCCTAGCTTGGGTCTCCGCCCTCAAAATGTTCATGGACTCCCTCATCGTCCTCGCCATTTCCCGGGCGAGGGCCCCCATTGCGGCTTGACCCGCTTGCCCAGGTATTTTCGCTTGCCCAACTTGCTCAGCCATGTTAGCTTGGCCTAAATCCTCTTCTTGTACCGGAACCTCTTGGATCGGTACTTCATTCACACCCCAGCGTCCCCTACCACGCCTTCCATCTCTACCACCACGAGTTTGAACCCTTCCTGACATCCTACTTGAGAATCAAAATAAGCAAACTTAGCACATAATTCCAAATATGCTCGTAGCTAGCCTCACACGTTAGACTAAAGCAATTACATGCATCTTATCACACAAACAATTTAATTCACTTCTCATAAGCACTTAGTCACATAAACACATATGAATTATCTTTTAGTGATGAGATTCGTCCCATGAAAAGCCAAGAATTCTTAGTAGAATGATTATTAATCAAGAACCCTTCTAATAAGACCTCAAGGAATCTAATAGGTGCAAATAACATCCCCAAAGTCCAATCCCATACCCATATAGTCACATAAGCATGCTATCACATAATCACAAAAACAAAACATTTCCTAATCATGTGAAATGAACCCATTGTGGTAAGACAACCACTTCCCGCGAACCCCATGTATTCAAATCCGGTAGCTCTGATACCAAGTTGTAGCACCCCAAAATAATCCCAACATATCTAATAAATCAACCCACAAACACTACCTGATAACCCTATAGATCGCCCGAACTACGCTCTGTGCGCGAGGGCGCGAATCGTGGTTCTAGCTACTACAGTTCGAACTCCTATCACGGTTCTGAATCTAATCTCACAAAGTGCAATGCAAGACTGATAAATCACCAAAGAGTCCAAATCCGGCAAATCGTTTTGGAAAACTGATTTGAATCAAGAAGTGCCAAACATGGACTGCTTTGCCAGATTTCAGAGTCGCCACCTAAATATTTTATTTTGGAAAATTTAGGAAACCCTATGTTTCTCTCTCCTTCTGAAACTCCCTATGTTTCTCTCTCCTTCTGAAACTCCGGAATACGTCCCTATGTTTCTTTCTCTTTTTCTGAAACACCGGGATACGTCCCTATGTTTCTCTCTCCTTCCGAAACACCGGGATACGTCCCTATGTTTCTCTTTTTCCGAAACACTGGGATACGTCCCTATGTTTCTCTCTCCTTCCGAAACTCCGGGATACGTCCCTATGTTTCTTTCTCTTTTTCCGAAACTCCGGGATACGTCCCTATGTTTCTTTCTCTTTTTCCGAAACTCCGGGATACGTCCCTATGTTTCTCTCTCCTTCCGAAACTCCGGGATACGTCCCTATGTTTCTTTCTCTTTTTCCGAAACACCGGGATACGTCCCTATGTTTCTCTCTCCTTCCGAAACTCCGGGATACGTCCCTATGTTTCTTTCTCTTTTTCCGAAACACCGAGATACGTCCCTATGTTTCTCTTTTTTTGAAACACCGGGATACCTCCCTACGTTTCTCTCTTCTTTTCGAAATACTGGGATACGTCCCTATATTTCTTCTCCTTTCTTTCCGAAACACTGGGATACGTCCCTATGTTTCTTCTCTTTCCGAAACACCGGGATACGTCCCTATGTTTCTTCTCTTTTTCCGAAACACCGGGATACGTCCCTATGTTTCTTGCATGATCATATGTTATGCTCGGCTTTGTGCATTGTCTTTCATTTTGCCCCTGCCTTCGGGCGCATATCTTTATCTGTAGCTTGTATGCTTTGTCTAAGTCTTCGACCTTGTCAAAAATGGGTCGTCTCTGGGCTTTGACACTCACTCCCGTCATCGTTATGACTTTCAAGTTCTGTCAAAAAGGGGCAACTGTAGACACCCCATTTTTGACCGTCCTCAAGACTTGGACGTCACCATTTGAACACTTGGTGATCATCCTTGTTCGTGTTCGTCTTGAGTTCCCGGAGGTCTCGGCTACGCGCCCTGCCTCAGGATCTCTCGACTCGACTGTTTTGTGTCTGGTTTTGCACCAAACACTTGTTGTTTTGCTTCTGAGGGTGGGAAGTAGCTTGTAGGCCATCCCCACACCTCACCGGCCGTAGCATGAGGCCACCGGCCTTGTTTCCTTGCCACCGGCCATTGGTGATGGCAGGTCGGCACTCTTGATGGTCAGTCGGCATTATGTTTGGTCGGCCGGCCACTGTTTTTGATCAATCGGCCACTTGTCCTGACCGAGACCTTTTTTTTGAGGGAGTTTGACCCTTTTGAACCTTTTCTTAGCTTCTCCAAGAAGCTTGACCTTTTTTTTAGCTTCTCCAAGAAGCTTGACCTTTTTTAGCTTCTCCAGGAAGCTTGACCCTTTTTTTAGCTTCTCCAAGAAGCTTGAACCTTTTGAACCTTTTTTTAGCTTCTCCAAGAAGCTTGACCTTTTTTTAGCTTCTCCAAGAAGCTTGAACCTTTTGACCCTTTTAAAGCTTCTCCAAGAAGCTTGACCCTTTTGAACCTTTTTGTTTAGCTTCTCTAAGAAGCTTGAACCTCTTGACCCTTTTTGCCTAGCTTCTCCAAGAAGCTTGGCCCTTTTGCTCCAAGCTTCTAAGAGAAGCTTTGCCCCCTTGGTTTGTCTATATAAGGAGAGCCTCTCCTTCCATTTTAGAGGTTAGAAAAATCTGATATATATCACATATATATCACTCTCTCTATATCTCCCTCTCTCGCTACATTTGGGTAGGTTAGAGGGTCCAAAATGGTCTAGTTCTTGGCCATTTGAACTACACCTCCTAGCACAACACTTCCATCATCACTTGGAGGTTCTTGGGTCTTGTTTTCAGAGGTTGAGGGTTGCATTTTTGGGTCTAGAGGCTGCTGTCCCCTTTTGGCTACAAAGGTAACCCATTTTCCTTCTTTATTCCCCGTTTTTGCACACCATTTTAGCCTGTCTTGCTTGCTGATTTGAGCTTTGTGTATAACATAAAAAAGTTCTTTTTTTTGTGTTTAAGATACTTCATTAAGGACACTTTTGTGTTTGGGGTCGTTTACCCCCTCTTAGGCCTTGTTTGGCCCCATTTTGTGCTATTTTTGGTGAGTTTCGGGACCACCTTGTCTGGGCCTCCTCACCACTGAGATCTTGAGGGATTTTAGTGTTGAGGATGGTGGTTTAAGGTCCTAGGAAGGAGAGGGTCATCCCCTCTCCTTGTTGTCTTCAAAAAGTGCCATTTTAGCCTTATGAGTGAGCACCATTTTTAAGTTCATGTTGGCCATGTCTTGAATGTTATTTGTGCCTATTTTTCCATGATATAGCATTGTTTTTACTTGGTTTAGACACACCATGCTTGCTTTGCATACTTGTCTTGTAATGCCATGAAATTGCCTTAACATGTATCTAGCATTTAGACCACTATGCTTACTTGTTTTGGCTTAGCTTTGTGAAGCTTTTATGCATGTTTTAGTGTGTTTAAGGTCTATCCTAGGTTGTTTGGGTCGGCTTTGGCATGCTTAGTATAGCCCCTTTGCATTCCGGCTTGTTGGCCTTAAGTATGTAAATGTATAGCATGCATTACTTGCCTTGATTTTATTGGTTTGGCACCATTTGTAGCATCATTTCAGTCCCTTTGACATGCTTGTATACTTGCCTTGGACACCTCTTTAATGCTTTGAAAGTTTGTGTAGCATGCTCCATGTTTTGGCATTTGTGCATGCCTTTGAATTTAGGTCATTTGGATGCCATCTAAGTGGTCTTTAGGCCTTGTTTTAATGTGCTAAAATTCTGTTTTTAGTCATTTAATTCATGCCATGTGTGGTCGCACTAAGTGTAGTCCAATACTTTTTTGGTGGGCCTTAGGAATTGGACCATATTTGCATGCATGTTTGCATGTCATTTAGCCCTTATTTCATAGCACTATGGCCACTGTTTTGGGCCTAATTAGAGCTGCCCAAATCATGTTTAAGTCCATCTCTTTGTTTGTTGCATGCTCTCTTTGTATATTGCAGCACATTGGTGAGTTGTTGCATGTTTGAAATCACATGATTGAATGAAGTCACATGTTGGCTTACATGCTTGAATGCCTACATTAGCCTTGCACACTTGTTAGTCGCATTGCTCTATGCCTTGCATTTCTTGCATGCTCATTTGCATTGCCGTATTGCATGCCTAGTTAACATGCTTAGGTTGCATTGCATTGGCATGCATGCTTGGCCTCTTGACTATCCATGATAGAGGTTAAGTCCCCATTGGTTTGATTGTTCGCATTGCATTTGATATGGAAATGCATAACTTGGTCTCTTGGGCCATCACGCATTGAAATGCGCGATTGATGGTCCGAGAACCAAGGAGCATGTCCCTTTGAGTCACTAACATGATAAGGGACATGATTGGTGCATATATGCCTTGAATTGTATTACCATGCTCTACCTTGCCCTCTGTTGCTGTCAATTGCAGATTCTGCAGGAGCTTTCTGCCGACCGGCAGTGCTAAGTGCCGACCGACAATCCCCTCTCTGCCAATAGCTTCACCAATGGCCGGTGATCACATACCACTGCCGGTGGGCATTCTACCCAGCCGATGACATTCTCCAGTATCCAGAGAAGCAATCTTGAGGTTTTGGCAGCCTCCAGGGGAGTACATCAAGGAAAACAGAGGTAGCCTATGCATAGTGGTGCACTTCCGAGCAAGACCCGAGCACGCATTGCATCGAGCTCTCTTCCCGGGGCGGTTTACTATTTTTCCTAGCTTAGTTAGTTTGTTAGCTAATTAGGCAATTTGTAATATTTAATTAGCTTGTAGGTTAATTATCTGTATTATTCTTTTGGTCCCTCCGAGCGAGGGCGAATCTGTAATAAGTGTGGGTGAGTGTGTGAATGCCTTCCAACCCCCATTTCTTTCTTCCCTTTTATTTACCTGCTTATGATGGTAGATTAGGGCATGTTTAAATTGGCATACCTCATGCTATGCATGCGTGCATCCATACATTTGTCTCGCATGCACCGGGCTCGGTACATCTTGCTAACTGCATTTGTACTTCAATTCCAAATTGAATACGTGCATCAATTGATTGCATTTCACATGCCATGTTTAGGTTAGCCGAGCCTATTCTAATTGCATTCTGTATGCATTGCATTAGGCACTTAACATGGACTTGGATCATGCATTGTTTACTAACGAGTTTATTGTTTTGGCATGGAGTACGATGTAAGTATTTTCATGCTTTAGCATACCGCATGCGTGTGAATGCTATTATGACAGCATGTTTACCATGTGGCTAGATGCTTATGTGATAAACTGTTTGAATGCCTGTGGGTGAAAGTTGGGTTGCTTGAGTTGGAAATACTCGGTGAAATCCGAGTTTTAGCCTACTTGCGAGTAGCAAATTCCAAAACATTTTTCCAAGACAAATGGATATGCAATGTTTCTTTCCAAATTAGGCAATCTAGTCTATACTTGTTTGTTGTGCGCATAACATAGTAATTCTAGGCTAATAATTGGTTTAAGAACACATAATGTTTTCAAAAACGAATATCACGGTTAGTAGAGGCCGATCTTCGGATCGGGCGAGAGGGGGTGCTCATAGCTGACCTTCCCCAATCGTACCCTAGCTCCCGAGCCGAGACAACTCCGGTGATGACGGACATGTGGCCTTCGGCACCGAGTCAAGGTTTCCTAAATTCCCCCATAGAAAATATTTAGGTGGCGACTCTGTATCTAGCAAAGCAGTCCATGTTTGGCACTTCTTTTAAAAAAATCTGTTTCTCAAAACGATTTGCCGGATTTGGACTCTTTGGTTCAGATTAAGAACTGTAACAAAATCGAGTCCGAATTGTAGTAGCAGGGTCCCTCGCGGGCGTGCTACAATGGCGGTTTCGTCTTTTTAAACTCCTTAGTAAGGGTGATAGTCCGGTCTTCAGTATGGAAATCTTGTACTGCCGATGGAGGTACCAATGGTGGGGGTGGTTGTTGTGGCTGTTGCTGTTGTTGCCGTAGGGTCTCCGTCATTTCCATAATCATTCTCTCCATTCTATCCAGCCGTGCAAAAGTAACATCTTCTGTATCTTCTGTCCTTGTCCTCACCATTGCCTACACAATAATCATTTATACATAATAGACATATTTCAAAAGTGTTAGCATTATCAGAGTAGACTTAACGTTGCCATCGCTCTTTCATATACTTTCAGAATGTCATGCAAGATGCCTAAAGCTTTTCTAGACACCCTAAAGCTCAATGGATACGTGTGTGAGATAGCAACTCGTGCTCTGATACCACTTGTCACACCCTAAACTCGCCCCTAAAAGTTCGGGCATGACCCATTCAAACACAGACATATAACCTGGTATATATAGCATATGGGGCCTTGACGGAAGCACAAAATATTAGAAGAATACCAAACCAACAAACTCCATTGAGCTATTTCTAACATGCCAGGATCTCATACATCACATGCACCATAAAAGGTTGATAGAGTCCAAAAATATTCCTTAGCAGTATATATATACATAAACACATATACAGACTCAGCCCTATAGTCGGGCATGTAACAAAAAAAAAAAACTGTTGAAGTCATTTGCATTTAACCTTGGAAGGATAGCCCAGAAGTAAGCTAATTATCTTAATAAACTTCACAAAATAAGTGGCCTCAAAAGTGCTTGGCGACGCGAAGGTTGACAAAAGAAACCGGGCGTCATGGTTTAGGATTGATCACCTGGTTGGTTGCCTACAGAAACAGACATAACAGATAGTGAGCCGGGCTCAGTGAATAGTAATACATGAATGAAACAATGCTCAACTTGAAACATGACATATATCAATACATATGGGAGTGCAGAGATTACAAAGTCAGCCTGATTCTGTATTCATCTTATAATGGCCTTAGGCCCAATCTTGAACATAACAGCTTGACATATCACATTCTTAATTCATAATGGCTTGAAGCCCTTGAGCATGTTGGCATAATGCCCTTGAACATGGTGGCAAGGTGCCCTTAAACATGGTGGCACAAGGCCCTTAAACATGATGGCATGACGCCCTTAAACATGGTGGCACAAGGCCCTTAAACATGGTGGCATGACGCCCTTAGATAATTTGGCACTAAGCCCGTGAATATGCTTATACGAACTCAAGAGGTGTCTCACACGGATTCTAGAGGTGGCTCACGTCGTAGCACTTAGTTCCGTGTAGCACTTTGTTTCGTATCATAATAACTTATATTGGCTGGCCGTAGGCCCAGAGTCTTATAGCATGAAGGTATTTTATTTTTCCCATTTCTTTCTTACATACTTGGAACATACTTGAACATTAACATACATACTTGAAACATTAACATAGTTGCGTAAACGAAATGCTAATGAAGAGCATTAGCCCTATGTAAAGGAGATAATGATGTTACTACTCACAGTGTTGCGATGATGTGCTTGTTCCTCCCGGAGTGTGCCCTACACACATTCAACCTTTACAATTTAGTTTCTTTTTCATATCAAATCACTTTCTGTTTCGTTTTACTTCGAAGGAATTTATACGTATTAAAAGGCATCAAAGACATATTCCGACAACATTAGAGGGTTCTACACGCAAAACGGAGCGATCCATGTTTTTGAGCATGGGCCGCACGTGCGGCTGTGAGCCCCGCACGTGCGGCAAGCTCTCCCGCACGTACGGCAAAATGTCCCGCACGTGCCTTTTAGACAGTGGCCGAGCCCCTGTTTTTCACCATTTCTCGCACGTGCGGCCATGACTCCCGCACATGCGGCAGCACCTCCCGCACGTGCGGCCATGACCCCCGCACGTGCGGCGATTCTGCTCAAAATTGTCCGAAATTCTCTCAAAATCCCAATCTTTTGGTACATCCTCACAAGGCTCATTTTAACATTTTTAGTTGACAATACATAGCCTAAAATTCATGTTTCAAAGGCTTCAAATACATACATTAAACTAGATAAACACTAATTCTTGAATCCTTAACTATAATCAAATTTCCTTTTTCATCAATATCGCATATACCATCACATATATATATAAGGTAAGTTCTTCATGATCTTTCATGAGAAAGTAAGAAATCAAAGCTAATTTCTCCACATACATACATAAGCAACTTAGTTCAAACTCATCTAATGGATAAAACATGATCCAATTACACCTTGGGTTCAATTATCATGGTTGTATCACCCTCAAATTCAAGAGAGGAATTATAAAAGTTAGACAAACTTACCTTGAGTTGAGATCTCCCAAAGTCTCTCTAGGTTATTCAATCTCTAGCCTTTATTGAAACTCCCTTCTCATTTCTCTCTATTCTTACTCTCTCTATCCTTTTCCATGAAATGTGTTGAACTAGGTCCAAGGCTCCAAGAACACACATATATATATAAGAGCTAATAAGACAAAAGTCAATCGTTTAAACATCCGAAATTGAAATTTCCCAAAAATGCTTAATATTACCTAAAAATTATGCTGATTACATATCTAAAATCAATTTCAGATAATTAAGCCTTGAAGGCCTCCAATTTCGATTCAAACCTTCTAATGTAACAGATACTTTTCGTGTTGAACAGATAGACATCCTTAAACATATGCTTTAAACATGGAGTTAACTTTCTTTTCCCTAATTTCTCATGGAATTACACAGTAAGCATCCAAAATCACAAAATAGGATCCGAAAATATAACAAGGAACATGTACGAGGGTCGGGTTATTACATGCTATATATTAAATCAGCATATACCAAATAATTGGCAAATGTTAACGAAATCCCTTTATACATTGTTTAATGTTAGTAAGTGTGTATAAAGTGTTTTGAAAATATGTAAAAATATTAAAAAATGTATTGATGTCAGTAAAAATGCATTGAATTTAGTGAAAAGTATCTTGTATTCTTCAAATTTTTTATCATTTACTTGTGTCTTAAAAACACTTGTTAACAAGACTCTTAAACATAATTAATCGCATTCGGCTTTTTAAATTTGTAGTCATGAACTCCGAAGTACTACAATGTACCTATTAACTAAGGTCTCAATTATCAATAAGTTGTTTTAATCAAAAAAATCAAAAATTGTCACATCACTGGCTCTGTTTTTTTTTTTTTTTTTTTTTTTTGTAAAAAGTCAAGAAGTTGTTAAAATAATTAATTCTCAAACTAGCCCTAATTAAAGTTTGTTGAAATGGGCTGATAATGTTGCAATGGGCTCATTTACTAAAATTTTATTTGAGTAAATTATACTAATCTTAGATTTTAAAAAAAAATACTACTTGTCTCATAGTTTTAATATAAATTATACCAATTTCCTTTTTAGTAAGAATATATAGACCAAAATTAATGTAGATACTATGAAGATACAAGATAAATATGAAAAAAAAAAATACACATTTTAGTATAAAAGAGATTGCAACATCACTTTTTTATCCATTTAACTAACAAATTATTGATGAAAATATATCTAAATATTTTATATAAATTAAGACTTTAAGGGAGTTTACTGTAATTATGTTAATATTGTGAAACTTGCTATATTTTCTTTAAACTTTAGGAGAGGTCAGTGTAATTTACCCATTTTATCTTGTAGTTTTGATGCAAATCTGATTTAGCCTTGCTGCAATTTTAGTTTTGTAATTTTTATTGGCATGACAGTTTAGTAATTAATTGTTGAACAATATTATTTTTAGCTAGTTGTTAATTGTTGAACTGAACGATAAATCTTTTGCTAGTTGTTAATTGTTAAACAATATTGATCTATGGTTTCTTGATTGTAGGTCTAATTTTTCTACAAAAATGTCATGATTGAATCGAGTATGAATGGTTTCTTGATGGTAGGTTTAAGAAAAAAAAATTATGATAATTGAACCGACTCTGAATGGCTGGGTCTGATTTGATTTTATAATTTTTATAACTAATTTAGTTTAAAATTTTATAAAATCATATATAGTCAATTAATACTAATTTTTTTTTTCCCAAAATCGAATAAACCAACCCCACCCAACGAAAAAAAGATAAGAATGTATTGTTGACTTTCTTTATTAAATCCTTGTCGCTGTCCTTAATACCATCCATGGGTAAAACAGGTAAAAGCATAAAACAAAAAAAAACAAAAACAAAATAAATCACCATTAATATCTTTATTTTACTTTACTTTTATAGAGCATCTCCATTTTTTCATCATTTTATTTTTAAAAGTTTGTAAAAAAATGCCTAAAGATATGCTTCAATCATTTTATCAAATTTGAATTAAATTAAGAAAGAAAGATAAAACATTTAACACGTCTCTCAAAATTTAATTTCATAGGTGTCTCAAAATTAGAATTATGATGACATTTATAACAAAATAATTTAACATTTGGGTTTCGTTTGGTTTAACATAAAATATTTTTGATTCATTTTATGTTGTTTGGATGACCAAAAGGCAAATAAAATATTTTTATGGAAAATATTTTTGCATTATTTTTCCAAAAATGACTTACTTTTAAAAATTTGATAAGTCAATTTTTACAAAGTTAGACTCTGACTTACTACATTTGGTAAGTCAATTCTAATTGTTAAATCATTTTATTCTAATTGTGAATTAACCTGTGAAATTAATTCTTAATTAATTGAGAGACAAAAATCATTAATTGTTGTGAAATTAAATCATTAATTGTTAGAATTAAATTGATTTTCAACAAAATCATTAATTAATCATTAACCTGTGTGAGAGAAAATTAATTAATCATTAATCTGTGTGAGAGAAAATTAATTCTAATTGTCCATGATTAGAAGGTGTCTCAAAATCAACCTTCTAACAACAATTAATGATTTAATTCACAATTAATGATTTTCTTCACAACAATTAACAATTAGCAATTAATGATTTAATTAATGATTTAATTAATAACAAAAACAAAAAAATCTCATTGTACACATTTTGAGTTAAAAAAAACTAAACCCTAATTTTTTTATTGTTGTCAATTTGTTTGCTACACACTTTATACCCATCTATTGCTTGCAAAGCAATACTCTCATAACAACCGTCATATTGCTTTAGTGATGAAAATGTTAGTTTTTTCGTACAAAACTTTTTTTTTCCTATCCCTTCACGGCTTTCAGTCAGACAACAACTGTCGAATTATTTCATTATATTTGGACATCAATTCCTGAAAGTTTTTTTAATTTTCTTTTTCAGAACAAATTTGTCAAACTAATCACTTTTATTCGGAAGTTAAGTTTCGAATTAAATGTATAATTTCGGAAAGCCCACCGAAATCCCCAAACCGAAAAACATAAAAATAAAAAATAAAAAAAAGTGTGTGGTACTGAGAGTTGAGTGATGTGTGTACAATGATTATGAGTAAAGGGTATCATTGTAACTTTTAGTGTGTGGATTGAGAAATTTAATTAATAATCAAATTAATAAGTATGTGTACTGAGAAAAGATGTACACTGAATTAATTACGTATATGGAAATAGAATTTTCCAAAACGAAGGCTAAATCAGTTTGCCTTTCAATACTCTATTTTAAGTGAAATGTGAGGATAATTTCGTCTATACCAATTTGCTGGAATGATTACTGCTCTAAAAAACAAAACAAAAAAAAAATAAAAATGAGGACCCTTTTTATGAATAAATTTATCAATAGGTCCTACTTTTTAGACTTATTACCCATTAAATCCTATTGATAAATTTATCAAGTGATAAAGATAAATTTATCAGTCCTTTATTTTTATGAATAAATTTATAGTGATAAACTTATCAGTCTCTTTATTTTTATGAATAAATTTATAGTGATAAATTTATCAATCTCTTATTTTTATAGTGTTAAATTTATTAGTTAGGACCTGTAGGTAAATAAGTCTAATTGATAGGACTGATTGGTAAGTACCCCTAATATTACTGCATATTTAAAAAAAATTAAATAAAAAATTTCTTTGCGTTTAAAATAAATGAATCTGAGCATCACATTATATTAATTTTAAATCTATTTAAAATTTTAAATTTTGAACACTTATTTTTTCTGCATATATTATCTATAGCTTTTTAATTATGAATTTAAAAAAAAAAGTACGATTAAAACTGTAAAATAAATCAAATTCAACTCGTATCTGCCTTGTATGTAAACATATCAATTTAAACACATTCTAAAATTGATAGAATTTTTCAAAAAAAAAAAAAACTTCGAAGGAAAAGTTTAGGGAACCAAATAAGGTTCAAGGAAATTACAATAAATTTCATATTTACAGTTTTTATTTAAATTTTTTGTTGTGACGTTAAATCTTGAGTGAATCTTGTTATAGATTTCAAATTCTTAACAAATTTTTCATGGTTATTTTTTAGATATATATATATATATATATATATATATATATAATATTAGTGAACTTTAACAATCTATTAATTAATTCGGCTTGGCTAAACTTTTATGTATAATATAAAAATCAAAATACTCGAATTCGGCTCCTGATCAACTCTATTAAAGATTGTTTGGATTTAATTTAAAAATAAATAAATCAAATTCAAACACATTTTCAAATTTATTAAATTATCAAGTCTAAGAGCATCCCAACAATGTTACTTATATTTTTTTCAAATTGAGCATTCCGTATTTTAGATGATCACTTTTTCAATTTCTTTCTCTAACAATACTCCTCATTCTTTCTCTACTTTATTTAAATATTATTTTATTATTCTTTTTCAATTAAACTTATTTTTTAGAAAGTTAACGTGACAATTAGATTAGAGAGAATAAAGAAAAAAAAAGGAGAACAAAGAAATTAATATTATATGTTTAGAGAATGAATAATGACTCTCCAAATATAAGGAGTCACTATAGTATTTGTTAAATTTGGGAACTTTTTAAGTAGTTTGTTGGGGATGATTTTTAGATTTCTCGCTCTCTAAAGTAGTTAAAAATTGATAATAACATATCTATTGGAGATGTCCTAACCTTAAATAAGTTATCAATAATACTATGAACATATATGATCAAACACAAAATGAATAACGATGTCTCACAAAATAAGGTGGGTTCTATATGTGGATCCCACATCATATAAGACATACTTTTTATAAAACATCTGTATTTAGAGGTTGTTTGGGACGTCCTAAATAAGTGTATTTTTTGTCTTTTTGGACTAAAAAATTGAGGAAAAAAATATGGATGTTTAGGTTTACTTTTTGACTTTTTATGGAAAAATGTGTATTAAAAAATTATATAAATTAGTGTGTAAAGAAAAATTAGGATTGAGAGTTGTGCAGCCGTAATTTTTGACTTTTGGTGAATAGTGATAACTTTTTAAGTAATTTTTGACTTTTTGACATTTTGATAACTTGTCAAACTTGGCCTTAGTCTTATGTCCACCTGCTCCAACTCATTTACAACCTAAGCATGATAATACATTTTACTCTTTTCTGTTTGGAAAATAATATACGGGCCAACTTTATAGACCCATTTTTTAGATCTAGTAATATGTCAATAAGATAATTGGTTTGTTGATTAGAGAATAAATGAGAGAGCGAATTGACTTAAATATTTTAATAAAATATTACATCATTAAATTTAGAAAGCAAATCTAATTTTTTGACCAAAGTTTTTGAACCAATAACCCCTGGTTAGTAAAATTGAGAATAATATCATGAGTTTTTCTCAATTTTTAAAATTAAGAATATTATCAATTTTGTATAATAATGTTCTAGATAATTGTTTCACTAACTGATAAAAAAAAAGAATATGATATTAAACGATTTTTCCTTTTTACTTATTGATTTGATTCAACTATCCAATATAATTGAGAAAATCATCAGTTTTTTCCAGTTTTAAACCTGATAACATTATCGATTTTTTCATTTTAAATTTTTTTTTTCTTCAATTTTACACATCGATGTTCCATCATCATGTTTCTTTATAGATACAAAATTTTTAATTTTGCACAAAAAAATAATTCAATTTTTAAAAATTTTTCAATAAAAAAAATCGTTAGAATTAATTGGGCTGGGTAGACTAGGTCAGTGAACTCGTGTTGACATGTACATGTAACTCAAAATTAATTGGCATTATATAGATGGACCTCTAAAGTTTTTGACTTGAACTCCTTACCTAAGTAGTCCTGATGACAGAGGGATGACAGAAATGAGCGAAATAAATTCATTTAGATACTTACCTTAAGAGGCCACTCAAAATTTAATTCTAATATGAAATTTAATTCTAACACACGTCTTAAAATTTAATTCTAACACGAGTCTCAAAATTTTATTCTAACATAAAATTTGATTCTAACACGTGTCTCAAAATTTAATTCTAACATGTGTCTCAAAATTTAATTTTAACACGTGTTAGAATTATGATGACATTTATCACTAAATAATTTAACATTTGGGTTTCGTTTGGCTTAAGATAAAATATTTTTGATTCATTTTATGTTGTTTGGTTGACCAAAAAGCAAATAAATTTTTTTTTATGGAAAATATTATTGCTTTATTTTTTCAAAAATGACTTACTTTTAAAAATTTGGTAAGTCAATTTTTACAAAGTTAGACTCTGACTTACTACATTTTCAATACAATTAACTTTTTCAAATAAATATATTACCTTACTAAAAAGTCATAAATAACACGTTATTAAATCAAAATTTCTCTTTTAGGCAACAAAATATTTTTGTTTTAAGTGTCAACTAAATACCGAAAAACAAAAACAAAAATATTTTTTCTATGTCAATAAAATACAACCCAACTTTATAGATCCATTTTTTAGACCTAGTAATATGTCAATAAGATGATTAATTTGATAATTAGAGAATAAATAAGAGAATTAATTGACTTAAATATTTTAATAAAGTATCATATCATTAAATTTAGAAAGCAAGTCTAATTTTTGGTTTAAATAGCAATGCTCTTTTTGTTTTGTTCGATACAAGCATGGTAGTACGTAACAGTAATGCATAAAAGCCCTGAAAACAACTCAAGCTCCAACAATGGCCTCAATCACCATTGAGGATCTCCATCTTTTCCACACAGCAGACAGAGAAATCTTCTCTAGGCTCATCATCCACCTCATGCGAGATCCAGGACAGTCTCTCCTAGTAATGGCCCTATGGCTCTGGCTAGAAGTGAAGAGATTCCCAAACATCATAGCAAAATTGCGCAACAGATCAGACTTCATCCTCAACGCCATGGCCGACGAAGCCACAACCTGTCTCCAAGCTCTCGAGTCCAAAACCGCCTTCACTTCCCCTTCCGAATCCACCATGTCAGTCACAGCCAAAATCATAGGAAAACCCATCTCTGTGCCCATGATCACCCACATCAAGTTCACCGCCATAGCTGAAATCAAAACCTTCCTCAACAATGTCTGTTCCCTAATTTTCACAGACATTTTACAACAGGTTTTGGGTTCTCTTAATCAGCCACTTCCTGTAACGGGTTTTCCTCATCCGGTTTTCGGGAATATAACTATCATTTCACTGCCCCTCAGCCATCACTTGCCAACCGGAGGGCTATGGGGCTGGTCGCATGAGATTAAAGCTTCGGTGGATGATCGAACCATGTTCTTGACTTTCTCAAGAGGGTACCCGGTTAGTGAAAGCGAAGTTAAGGAGCTTTTTATGGGGTGTTTTGGCGATTGTGTCGACAATGTTTATATGGACGAGTCTAACTCGGTCGATCAACCTTTGTTTGCTCGAATGGTAGTTCGTGGTGTTTCAATTATGGATGACATTTTGAAGGGTAGTAGTATTGCAAAGTTTCGGATCAATGGGAAGCATGTTTGGGCCAAAAAGTATGAACGCCGAGACGGTTGATGAAGAGTAATTGCTAGGCCAAAACTTTTTACAACCATATATTTTGTCTCAAAAAATCTATTTATAGTGGCCAATGTAAAATTTTGTCTCTAATAATCAAGTTTTGGCTTTTTCATACGGACCATTTCGGACTAACTCTGTGAGGGAGGAAATTTGTTGGCTTTTGTCCCAATAAATATTCCATTTTTAGGGACAAAATAAATTTGTCTCTAAAAAACTGATTTCTTGTGGTGATTTTTGAAATCTAAAATCATATTTTCCAAAACACTATTTCATGAAATAATTAGAATTTGGAAAATGAAAAAAAAAAATATGCATTTAGTATAAATAATTGGGTACCTGTGGCGGCTGTGAAGCCCACGTAAACAGGGCTAGGAACTGTATGCCGCAACTTCATTGTATGATTGAGAAAGCTCACTAGTGGATCCCCATTATACCCGACAAAAATCTGAAGATTCTTGGTCCACCCATTATATTCGACCCGAACCGTTATTTCTCTACCCGTCTTGAGATTTATTCCGGTGCTGTTGAGGCTCTTCACCGCAACCGGGCTTTGTACGCTTACGGTGTCAATTGCGATGTGGTTATCATCCGGGTCGAATTCATTCTTGTACGTGTCGAACTCTATTGCAAGTTGATGAACTACACCTGTAATAATAACTGTACACATCAATTACTCTGAGATCAATCTTTTAGACTCTGTTTCTTTGTTTTTTTTGTTTTGTTTTTGTTTTTGTTTTTTCGTGGGTTTTAAACTTCAAAAAATTGTGAAAAGTGAAATTAAAAGAGAGTGAAGTAAAGAAACATATACATTTATTGTAAGCATTTGATTAAAATGAAATTTTTGTGAGAAAAATTTGAAAAAAAGGGTCACAATTTAAGGTTCCACATCTTAGTTGCATTTATTATTTAGAAACGTTATAGTGCGACCCATAATTTTCTGGGTAATTAATTGTAGGGTAATCATATAAATCAATCTAAACTATAAATGGATTTTTTTTTTTATTTATTGGCAAAAGAAAGAACCTTTTTGATGAAAATAAAAAATATTACATCAATAAAAAAAAAATGATAAGGACAAAGAGTATCATAACGAAATAAATCAATTCCAACAATGTTAGCACAGAGATGCATGCCCAATCATTTGCTAACACTATAAAAGATTTGTGAGAAACCAACTAAAAAACAAACAGCAAAGTAGCAAAGCAAAAACCCCTGCAACAAACTAAAAAAGCACCATAGATGGATGTTTAGTAAAATTGGAATAAAATTTCTAAGTTGATAATATGTGTTTGTTATTTCCCAAGATATATAAAAGAGAGGAAAGTAAAGAAAAGAATGAAAGAAACTAGTTGCAAAAGGAGCAAGGATCCTCTAGAGTGATTTTTTCCTAAAGTTTTCTAAAGTGCTACAGTGTATGGTTGAGATTTACTGGCAAGTCACATCAATTTTTCTGATGTGACTTGCTAATAAATCTCAACCATACACTGTAGCACTTTAGGAAACTTTAGGAAAATTTCACTCTAGAGGATCCTTAGTGGTTGCAAAAGTCCCTTAAAATAATATATACTCAATTTTTATTTAGGATATTATCTAAGAGCATCACCCTAATTCATTTTATACATAAACCACACAATATATTAATTAAACCTCAATCACACATTGCCTGATAATTTTCTTCACAAAATTTCTAGAATATTGGTAAACTTTTCCTAAAAAAAAAAAATAGAAAAGAAAAAAAGAGATAGGGAAGAGAACATAGACCTTGAGTAGACTGATCAAAGATACCAAGAAAACAGCCAAAGCTGTTGGGAGGAGAGGGTGCACGATCCTGAACCAGAACAAACGCCATTCCATCACCAAATCCTTGGGGTCAGTCAGTCAGTATCCTAATACTGAAAGTGGTGCGTATAGACGCCGGCCATCCGATCACCGGATATTTATACAACACCCGTCCGATCTGGTTTATCGGCGGTGGATCTCTCGGCTGTTGTTGTTGGTGATCCGACTTCACGTTCAAAGTCCCATTGCTTGCAGTGGCGGAGACACTGCAAATCAAGTTGCCGCCATTGGTGCAGCTTCCGGAGTTGAAGGAAGGGAATGAGAAATTGAAGGAGTCGACAAAGGTGAAACTAGGGCTGAGGAAGGTGAAGAGGAGGAGTAGAAGTATCAACATCGTTGTAGTTGAAATGAAAGGCTTCTCCCATTTGTTTGTGCATCAGAAAATTGCAATTTCCACTGTCTTTCATTGGATACAGATAATGACCACTCCACTCAATTAATAATCATAAAAAAGATAAAATGACGTGGCACAATTTTACTGTCATATAGCGAATCAAGACCTTCTTTTATCTCTCTCCTTAAGTCCTCCCTTATTAGATTATCGAATTCATTTTTGAATTTAATTTTGATAATTTGAATTGTTCACGTTTTAAAATTTATTGAATATATCATATTTATAAAAAATTAAATTGGTCAGATATTAGAAATCATATGTTTAGAAAACTGTTTATTAAATTTAAAAAAAAAAAAATTTTTAGTTCGATGATTCGAACACTTAATTTTTAATATATGATCAATTTAATTTTTTACAGGTATGATATATACTTAACAAATCTTAAAATGTGAATGATTCGAATTATCAAAATTAGACTAAAAAATGGGCCCAATAACCTAATAAAGAAAGAGTTAAGAAGAGATGATGAAGAAAATCATGATTCCCATCTAGAATGTACCACAGAAAAATCAGTCTTTGCAAGCATGGAAATCGAGGTCTAAAGTGACACCAGACAACAGTTTGCTAAACACACAACGGTTTACTTGGTGGAATCCGGATCCTCGGTCGTCCTTGCCTGCGGCTGTTTCCTATAGCGCCCCAAAACGACGTCGTTTTGGGGGCAAATTTTCAAAAAAAAAAAAAAAACGCAGAGGAAGAGGGAGGAAGGAGGAGGGAGGAGGAGGAGGGAGGAGGCTGCGAGCTCGTCCCTCGCCGCCTGCCATCGCAGCTCGTCCCTCGCCACCCGCCGTCGCAGCAAATCCAGTTCGTCGCAGCAGTTGCGACCGCCGTCGCCTCCGCCTCCTCCTCCTCCTCCTCCCCCTGTGATTATAGGCCCCTCCAGTCCAGCCCTTTCCTTCCACATCCTCCTCCTCCTCCTCCTTCCTTCTTCCTCCCTCTTCCTCTGCTTTTTTTTTTTTGAAAATTCGCCCCCAAAACGACGTCATTTTGGGGGCTGCAGGAAAGGGCCCTCGAGAAGGGCGGCCGAGAATCCGGACCCTACTTGGTGGGAGGGAGACCAACAAGTCCTGGATACAGGTCAAGCACGGTTAGGAGAAATAAATCAGGATTGGGACTACACAACAGTGTACTTGGTGGAAGGGAGACCAACAAGCCTTGGATACGAGTCAAGCACGGTTGGGTGAAGTGATAGTGGTAAGGCTCATAGTGTAACACGTCCGCGAGGGACCCCGCTACAGTTTGGACTCGATTTGTGTCACGGCTCTTAATCTGAACCAAAGAGTCCAAATATGGCAAATCGTTTTGAGAAAACAAATATTTGAAAAAAGTGCCAAACATGGACTGCTTTGCTAGATACAGAGTCGCCACCTAAATATTTTATTTTGGGAGAATTTAAGAAACCCTGACTCGGTGCCAAAGGCCACGTGTCCATCATCACCAAAGTTGCCTCGGCTCGGGAACTTGGGTACGATTGGGGAAGGTCAGCTATGAGCACCCCCTCTCGCCCGATCCGAAGATCGGCCTCTACTAACCATGATATCCAATTTTGAAAACGTTATGCGTTCTTATTCCGGTTATTAGCCTAGAATTACTATGTTATGCGCACAACAAACAAGTATAGACCAAATTGCCTAAATTGGAACAAAACATTTCATGCTTGTTTTGAAAATGGTTTGCTACTCGCAAGTAGGCTGAAATGTAGGTTTTGCCACCCTCAAGTGGGCTTTAGAAAAGATGGTTTTGCCACTATCTAGTGGGCTTACAACTCACAGTTTTAATGCATTATTCCAATTTAGGCAATTCAACCTTCATCCACAGGCATTCAAGCAGTTATATCACATAAGCAGCTAGCCTCATGGTAATCATGCTGTTATGGCAACACTCACACGTATGCGGTATGTTAAAGCAAAAGAACTTACAGAGTACTCCAAGCCAAAACAGAAACTAGTTAGTAATCATATGCATGATCCTAGTTCATGTTAAGATGGCTAATGCAACACATGCAAAATACAACTAAGATAGGCTCGGCTAATCTACAATGACATGTGAAATGCTACAACTAACACGTATTCAATTTGAAATTAAAATACAAATGCAGTTAGAGTAATGCGCCGAGCCCGATGCATGTAAGACAAATGTGTGGACGCACGCATGCATAGCATAAGGTATGCTAAGTTAAATATGTCCTAGTCTACCATCATAAGCGGGTAAATAAAAAGGAAGAAAGACGTGGGGTTGGAAGACATACACACACTCACGCACACTTATTACACAATTGCCCTTGCTCGGAGGGTCCGACTAAATATTACAGTCCGAATAAATAATACTAAATTAATTATTACCAAATTTCTAATCTAATTAACAAATTAAATGCAAAGAGAAGATGGCCGCAGCCCCCGCCTCGGGATGCGTGAATGATGCATGCTCGGATTTATCTTGCCCCGAAAGCCCGTACCATACCACTGCTGCCTCTATTTACACTGCCCTGCTTCTCTGAAAACTGCCAAAATCCTGGGACAGGTTCCCTGAACCCTGTAGAACACCATCGACTGAAGGGAATACCCACCGGCTATGGAACTTATCCATCAGCTGGGGTTTCATATTATCGGCCACCAATCCATGGCCGGTCGGCAATCTACACTGCCGGTCGGCACTCTACACTGCCGGTCGGCAAAAACTCCCTGCAGAAACTGGTTTTTGACAACAACAAGGACAGACAGTGTATGGCATGGAATTTCAAGCAGATGTATGCGCAGGCACACTCCCTATCATGCAAGGGACTCAAGGGAGCATGACCCTCGACCCTCGGGCCATCAATCATGCATTTTGATGCGTGATGGCCTAAGGAGCCAAGGTTGCAATTCAATGAAAATGCATGCAACATATAAATGAATACCAAAACCCTATCATGCCAAAGTCAAGGGTCTCAGTGACCGAGAGTTGGGACGCGTTATATCACTTGTAGTATGAACACTTCTCCCCCTCTCACACTTGGTTTGACACCCCAAACCAAGCAATGCAATGCAAGTTATGCAAACATGGCTCGAAAATGCAACATATCACTAAAATGCAAAGCATGCCAAATGTAATGTAACATATCATGGCAAGCATGTAATGTTCCTAACATGCAATGCTACAATGCAACTCATCATGCAATGCTAATATGGTACAATGCAAGCATGCGGTTAGAGGCAACAAGTCACGCATACAACCATGTCCGAGAAGGGACTTAGACTGAAATGGGAGGCCTCAAACCCTCTCTCTCAAAAAAACAGTGGCCAAAAGTGTCTCAAGTGATGGACAAAATGCACTACAAGCATGCAAGTCAAAAGGGGCCCAAGGCTAAGGCATAACAATAGGGCACTCCACTACCACTAACCCAAACAAGCATGGCATGAACTATACAACCCAAAAACAAAATTTTAGCATGCAAAATAGCTCCAAAACCCGCTGGTATGGCAGCCCTAAAATGACCCAAACACATAGGCATACACAATGCACATGTCAAGGCATGAAAACACAACACTTCAAGGCATTGAAAGAGACACAAAGGACAATGTAAGACCACATTATATGGACTGGAATATGATCTCAACTAATGCCAAATGATGACAATAGGCCAAGCTAGGCATGTTAATGATCCATACACTCAAGGTTCATGATCCAAAATGCAAAGCAACTATATCAAGCATGCTAAACAAGACCAAATCAGTGGCCAACAGACCTCATGCATGAAAAAATATGGTCAAGAACTTCACAAAGTGAAGCCAAAGTATGAGAGCATGGTAGTCAAAAGTCACGATGCATTTCTAGGCACAAACAAGGGAATACAAAGCAAGTATGTTAAGCATGCAAAGGGCCACCAATCTGACCAAAAATAGAGATAACATGTGACCTAAATAGCACCAAAAACATCTGATATGGAGCCAAAAACAACCAAGCATATATGCTACCCTTATGAGCCCAAAACATGCACAAATGAGACACAAAGGGAGAGGGGTGTCCCTCCCCTATACAAGACTTCAAACCATCTTCTTCACCATTGAAAATCCACTAGATTTCAGTGGTGAGAAGGCTAATACAACAAAGCAAATAAGGCTTAAAGAAAAAGACACCAAAAGGGGCCAAAAGAGACCTAAGAGGGGGATTTCGACCCCCAATGCCAAAACACCCTTAATGACAGTTCTTAAGCATGAAAATATAAGACTTTTTTTAGTTATACACAAAGCTCAAATTAATATGCAAGATAGGTCAAAAGCCAATGCAAGATTGGGAAAAATGAAGCAAGAAACTCACCCTTGAAGAACACTTCAAGAACAGTTGGTCCAGCCACTCTTTTCTGACCAAAATCAGTCCAAAACCTTAAGAATCAACCCTCAATGTCTCTCAAACTCGAAGCAAGGTGTGGTAGTGTGTGTCTTAGTGCAAAACTAAGGTAAAAATGCACTTTTAGACCACAAAACACACACAAGGGAGGAGAGAGAGTAAAATATATATAGAGAGAGAGGGTGTATATATCAGATATATATGTATAAGCTTTGGTTTTTCTTTCAAAACCACCAACCCTTGACAATGGTAGAAGAGGGGTCCTTATATAGGCAAAGGGAAATGATTTAAGCTTCTCAAAGAAGCTAAGTGAAAGGGGCAAAGGGGGCAAAGGAGTCAAGGCTTCTTGAGGAAGCTAGGATAGCTGGCCAAGCTTCCTCAAGAAGCTTGGCCAAAGGGTTCAACCTTCTAGAAGGAAAAGGGGTGCAAAGGCTCAAAACAGCCATTTCATGCACGGGGAGGGGTGTTGGTGCATTCCGACTGGTACAGTTGGCATGCACCAAGTCTGAAGGGTGCAAAAGGGTCACACCGGCCAGCAAAAAAAGGTCACCGGCCAAAACAAAGTGCCGGTCAGCAAAATATAGTGCCGACCGGCCATTGGTTTTAAGAAACCACTGCCGGTGGCACCAATAAACGGCCGGTGATGTGAGGGGATAGCCGGTGGGGTGTGGGAATGGCCAAGAAGCCATTCCCTGCCTTTCAAGGCAAAAACACAAGTGTTTGGTTCAAAACCAGACACCGAAAAGTCGAGTCAAGAGATCCTGAGGTGAGGCGCACAACCGAGACCTCCGGGAACTCGAGACGAACACCAGCACGGATGATCGCCGAGTGTTCCAACGGTGACGTCCAAGTCTTAAGGACGGTCAAAAATGGAGTGTCTACAGTTGCCCCTCTTTGACAGAACTCGAAAGTCATAACAATGACGGGAGTGAATGTCAAAGCCTAGAGACGACCCATTTTTGACAAGGCCGAAGACTTAGACAGACATGCAAGACAAGCAGGATATGTGCCCGAAGGCAGGGGCAAAATGCAAGACAATGCACAAAGCCGAACATAACTTATGATCATGCAAAGAAAGCTGTAACGAAGCCCACATGCAACAGTTTTAAGCTAGCATACACTGAACTACACTATACTGCAGAAAGGATGTAAGAGAATTATACGATTCTCGATATGTCTCACTCGGAGTATACCATACCTGTCCGGTTCGTCAGGTTGCACCAGTCTTAAATGAACCGTACATACAATATCGTGCCTGCAAAGAAAACAAACTTAACAGGTACAATGTGATTAACAACATGCATATTAATGTACTTGAAAATGCGTGACAGCGCAAAGCAAGTGGGAAGCATAACAATGCTGTGAAGGCACAGGCATGTAAGTGGAGCACGCGGTCTACGCAGGCGACAAAATTGATCATAAGCATGCGGTCTACGCAAGCAATGAAATTGGTTTCAAACGTGTGGTCTACGCAAGTAATGAATTTGAACATAAGAATGCGGTCCACGCAAGAAAAACATGCAGTCTACGCAAGCAAAACATGCGGTCTACGCAAGCAAAACATGCGGTCTACGCAAGTAATGAAATTGATTACAAACATGCGGTCTACGCAAGCAAAACATGCGATCTACGCAAGTAATGAAATTGATTACAAACATGCAGTCTACGCAAGTAGCGTAATTAATTATAAACATACGGTCTACGCAAGCAAAACATGCGGTCTACGCAAGAAATGAAATTGATTACAAACATGCGGTCTATGCAAGCAAAACATGCGGTCTACGCAAGTAATGAAATTGATTACAAAGATGCGGTCTACGCAAGTAGCGTAATTTATTATAAACATGCGGTCTATGCAAGCAAAACATGCGGTCTACGCAAGTAATGAAATTGATTACAAACATGAGGTCTACGCAAGTAGCGTAATTAATTATAAACATGCGGTCTACGCAAGCAAAACATGCAGTCTACGCAAGTAATGAAATTGATTACAAACATGTGGTTTATGCAAGTAGCGTAATTAATTATAAACATGCGGTCTACGCAAGCAAAACATGCGGTCTACGCAAGTAATGAAATTGATTACAAATATGCGGTCTACGCAAGTAAAACATGCGGTCTACGCAAGTAATGAAATAGATTACAAACATGCGGTCTACGCAAGTAGCGTAATTAATTATAAACATGCGGTCTACGCAAGCAAAACATGCGGTCTACGCAAGTAATGAAATTGATTACAAACATGCGCTCTACGCAAGTAGTGTGTATGAGAAGAGTTGAATGTACACATGTAAGTAAAAGCATGTTATTCACGATGCTGGAATGTAAAGTACTGTAACACCGCATAATTGAAACGATTTATGGAATCCACAAGACATGAAAAGGATATGGGAAGGGACATTCTTCGTACGTACCGAGCATCGCTCGTAGAAGTTGTGGCCTGAGGTCAACTCGAAGGTTTACGTTTCAAAAGTGTGCTTTCCCGCATTGTCTCGAGTGATGAAGGTGCCAAACCATGTAGTTGACCCGAACAAAGGTGCGGAAGGTGCGTTGACCGCAAGGGGAGTTTTACTGGTATCAATTCCGACACTTTGCTACCCTGCCATTCTATGCTTTACTTTCCTTTTTACTGGTAGTTTAAGCACATTGCACTGCCTCGGGCAGGTTTATTCTCTCTCAAAATTATATATTTTTCAAAACACGTGATGGGAATGAAACGACCATTTTGTTCAAAAGATGTTGCATTTGTAAATTTTCTATGCATCGCATCGCAAGGTATCACACCACAATGTGAACGAAATTGAACCTGTTTCGAACATTGAGTACTTGCATCGTAATAATCAGGTAGTGAACCGACTTACAACTCGATAAGCAAAACAAAGGCATGATATAACCAATCAAGTGTGAGTACAACTCGATAAACAAATCAAAGACTTAAAGAGAGTGAAATACAACTCGATAAGCAAATGTACAATAACTCGATAAGCAGACAGGTGTGACTCCGCAAGAATCGATCACCGGGGGGGATTGGAGATGGTGAAGTTCCCCAATCCCTAGCATAAACAGCTCAGGGAACAAGGAGGAAGACCATCGGCCAGGGGTAGAGGCCATCGGCCACAAGAAATGGCCATCGGCCAAAAATTTGTTTGGTCGGCAAAAGGTGATGGCGGGTCGGCACAATATTTGGCCGGCCGGCTATGAATGAAGGAATCACCAGAATATTGACACCTATCCTCCACCCAACCTTATCTCCTACAAAAGACCTAAGCTTCGTAGTTTTTCTCAATTCCACACTGATTTGCTCTAATGGAAGAGTTTCTTGCTCAAAATCTCACAGCTTGGATTGCTAGCTTGGATGGCTCGGAAAAGTTGAATTTCCGGGGTTTCGACATAAATGCACTATTCACTTTGGGTCGTACCCCGTTGCACCTTCCGTTTCTCCATGCCGCGGCGAGGTTTTGGAATCCGGTGACGCATGTCTTTAGCTTCGCTGGGCAAGAGATATGTCTTACCTTCGAAGACTTCCGAGCCTTGATGGAGTCCGAGCGCGACGAGGAGCTCCTGCCCCAACTTAATTTTGGCCATGCCCAATCCTTAGGGCAAATATGTGGACTCATTATGCGTGGCGCTCGGTCTCTGATTTGTGACGGGATGCTGGATATTCCGAGTTTGATCGATCAATTTTCTGATGCCGGTGATTGCAACAACCATCATTGGCAAGGCTTCCGGCGACACGCCCTCTGTTTGTGCATACTATCTCATTTTCTATTTGTCTCAGGCTCCGGAGGGTCTAGTGTCCGGCTGACCGAGGTTGCCCAAGGCTTGAAGGAGGGCAAGAGCTGTATTGCCATGACTCTGGCTGAGACGTTGATGGGCTTAGACGTCTTTTATCGTCGTGAGATGACCAGATTAGCAGGGAGTCGACTACTACTACAGGTAATGTTTCCCACCCAATCTCACATATGTATCGCTCACATCACTCGGCCCTCAAGCTTGATTTTTCTCACAAAAACCCTATTCTCACTTTTCTCTCATCGTACATCTCTTTATTCTTTATTCTCTCATTTTTCATCCCTTCCCAGGTATGGTTGATGGACAAACTGCAGGTTGTGGACTCTTGCGCAGTATATTCAGCTCGCGGCTACTTCTTCCGGCACCGTCTAGTCAATGCCCTTGATGAGGGATGGTGGTTCGCTTTGATGTGCCGCTTGTCCGCAGACCGTATTGCTTGGCGGTGCCCTTGGCTCAGCCTTCCGGCAATGAGTTACAACATGTCCCGGCAGACTGGGATTCAATTGATTGGTCTCACTCACTGTGTATTCTACTTCCCATTCTGGATTCGACGCCAATTTGGCCATGATCAGACCTGCCCGCCAGAGGGGATAGAGTATCCTGCTGCATTCCCAGCTCGAGGCGCACAGCTTGCTCGGCAGGCCACTGCGTAGAGGACGAGAGAACTCCTGGCCCCCGCTCCTATTTTCAGTTGTACTTTGTCTGATGAGTGCTTGGATTGGCTTAATGAGGAGGCACAGGTCGGGCCCATCTTGGCATCAGAGGCTTCGACCAGCTCTGGGAGAGGGCGCAGGAGCACCTGACTTGACTATGCCTCAGATTTATTGCTTTATTAGTACTTTTAAGTTTTCTTTATGAATGTAATAAAAAGCAACTTCGATTGTATGCAAGAGCAGGAGAACTCTGTTTTGAAATCAATGAAATTGAAGGTTGTGGCACTGAAAATTTTCCCCTTTGGTCCAAAAATGGTCTTAGTTGTAAAAAGATTAATTTGAACAAAGTCAACTTTTATTAAAACTTTTCAGAATCATTTTCAATATGGATCAGAACTGGACACACCTGAGATCTGTCTCTAAAATGTACAACCCCAGATCCCTGCAACTGGAAAGTTGCCCCTAGTCTGAAGAGTACCGTGGCACTGCATGGCAACGGAAAGTTGCACCTAGTCTGAATAGCACTGCACTGGAGATTCCAATGGATGCTGATAGACAAAGATGACTGAGATGATCGAATGGACAAAGTTGATCAGGGAAAAGTTTATGGCTGAACTTCAGGATGAAGTTGCCTACGTATCCCAAAGATGGGAATCAAGCCTTACGTAGTTCAGGCTTATGTTCACTCGGGTATTTTCACTCTCCTTTTACGCTCTAACTTTTGCCAAGGTCACCCTTTGCGGGTTTTCAACCTTGCGAGCTCAGTTTTTATATTTTCTAATTTTTTTGTGCTCTAACTTTTGCCAAGGTCTTCCTTTACGGGTTTTCAACCTTGCGAGTTCAGTTTTTATATTTTCTAATTTTTTTGTGCTCTAACTTTTGCCAAGGTCGCCCTTTACGGGTTTTCAACCTTGCGAGCTCAGTTTTTATATTTTCTAATTTTTTGTGCTCTAACTTTTGCCAAGGTCGCCCTTTCGGGTTTTCGGCCTTGCGAGCTCAGTTTTTATATTTTCTAATTTTTTGTGCTCTAACTTTTGCCAAGATCACCCTTTCGGGTTTTCGGCCTAGCGAGCCTCTCAGGGGTAATATTTCTTCAACTTGACCATGTTGATCGGTTGGAAAAATTTCAGGCCATCTAGGTCCATCAGAACCACAGCTCCACCTGACCAGATAGCTTTGATGATGTAGGGACCAGTCCAATTGGATCTGAACTTGCCCCTTGGGTCGTGGATGGGAGCTCGGTTGTCCTTGAGCACCAAATCTCCTTCCTTTAGATTCCTAGACTTAACTTTCTTGTTGAAAGCCTGGGCAATTCTGCGCTGATAGCCTTGAACATGGTACAGTGCTTTCAGTCTTCTCTCATCAAAGAGCATGAGTTCCTCAAATCTGCTCTGCTGCCAATCTGCTTCGGCTATTTGACACTCAGCCAATACTCGCAATGTCGGAACCTCAATCTCGATAGGAAGAACGGCCTCCATCCCATAAACCAATGAATATGGAGTCGCTCCGGTAGAAGTTCTAATTGAAGTCATGTAGCCCCACAGAGCAAATGGCAGCTTATCTGGCCAATCCCGGTAGGTTTCCACCATCTTCTGCAGTATGTGTTTGATATTCTTGTTGGCGGCCTCGACCGCTCCGTTGGTTTGCGGCCGGTATGTGGATGACTTATGAAAAGCCACGTTGTATTTCTCCAACAAGTCAATCACTTCCTTCTTGAAGTGGGAACCGTTATCCGAAATAATCTTGTTTGGGACCCCGTAGCGGTAGATGATGTTGTTTCTGATAAACTTTGCAACGTGCGACGCCTTCAACACGGCATATGATTGGGCCTCGACCCACATTGTAAAGTAATCTATCGCGACTAGGATGAACTCATGCCCATTCGACCCCTTCGGAGTGACAGCCCCGATCACATCAATTCCCCAAACTGAAAATGGCCGTGGTGAAGTCATGTGGTACAGCTTCGACGGCAGGATGTTCATGCGGTTTGCATGGATCTGACATTTGTGGCATCGCCGGACAAAACTGATACAATCCTCCTCCATGGTGGACCAGTAGTAACCCTGTCTAAGGATCTTCTGTGCTAGCATTACTCCGTTCATGTGTGCACCGCACTCTCCTCCATGGATGGCTTCCATCAGGCGCTTCGATTCCTCAGTTTCAACACATAGCTTATGCATTCCCAGATGACCTCTCTTGTACAATCTACCTCCGCAGATGATGAACTGAACGGCCATTCTTCTGATTGCCCTTTTATCCTTGGAATTTACCCCTGGTGGGTATGCTTCATTCTCTAAGAAATTCCAAATGTCGTAATACCAGGGGTTTTCGTCTTGAACCTCATCTATAGCAGCAATTGACTCGTAGGCTGGCGCAAATTTCTAGTCAATGATGACTGGACGCATCCGGACTCCGAATAGGATGTCTATCATGGAAGATAGAGTTGCTAAAGAATCTGCGAACCTGTTGTTCTCTCTTAGTAGATGAGCAAAGTTTAGCTTTTCGAACCGAGGAATTAACAAGTCCAAGGTCCAGTGATACATCATAATCTTTTCTTCTTTGACTTTCCAGTCTCCTTTTGCTTGAGACACAACAAGGTTCGAGTCCCCGATGACGTCCAACCGTCTTGCCCCTAGTTCCAGTGCTACTTCTAGATCGGCAATTCATGCCTCATATTCTGCTTCGTTGTTTGAGACTTTGAACCGGAGCTTGAAGGCTAGAGGGATACAGGAATTGTCGGGTGCTATCAGCAACACCCCTATCCCCCACCCGTACTGATTTGACACTTCGTCAAAGTACATCGTTCAATACTCGTCGTCGACATGCAAAATGGCTTCATCTGGAAATAAGTATTCAACTGCTCCACCTCCTTCCACTGGATGATCGGCTAAGAACTCTGCCACTGCTCTTTCCTTGACTGACTTACGCGTCACATACTTCAGATCGAACTCGGAGAGCAACAGCAACCAACGAGCTAGCCTACCCGTAAGTGATGGTTTCTCGAAAAGGTATTTGATGGGATCCAGTTGTGAAACCAACATTACGGAGTGAGCTAACAGGTAGTGCCGCAGCTTCCTGGTAGCCCATACTAAGGCTAAGCAAGCCTTCTCCAACAGTGTGTAGCGAGTCTCATACTCTAGCATTTTCTTGCTCAGATAGTAGATGGCTCTCTCTACTTTGTCCTCTGATTCTTGCGCAAGCATGCAACCCATCGTGGTCTCAGTCACTGAAAGATACAATATCAACGGTCTTCCCTGCTCTGGCGGCGACAACACGGGTGGGTTCTGTAAATATTCTTTGATCTGTTCAAAAGCAGCTTGGCATTGGCTGTCCCATTGGAATTTCCTTCCTTTCTTCAGGAGACCAAAAAGTGGTTCACAAGTCAAGGTTAATTTTGAGATAAACCGTCTTATGAATTGCACTTTACCCAGAAAGCCTCGCACCTCCTTTCCAATCCTCGGTGGTGGCATTTCTAAGATGGCCTTGATTTTGGAAGGGTCGACTTCGATGCCCCTTTGTGTAATTAGAAACCCCAGTATTTTTTCCGCTGTAACACCAAATGTACATTTCTGAGGATTTAGCCGTAACACAAATTCTCTGATCCTTTGAAAGAACTTTTGCAAGGCGGTGTAGTGGCCCTCTCTTTCCTTGGATTTGACAATCATGTCGTCCACGTACACCTCAACCTCTTTATGGATCATATCATGCAATATTGTGGTCGCAGCCCGTTAATACGTAGCTCCAGCATTCTTTAACCCAAACGGCATCACTCTGTAGCAGTAAGTCCCCCACGAGGTGGTGAAAGCAGTCTTCTCCCGATCTTCGGGTGCCATCACTATCTGATTTTAGCCTGAGAAACCATCCATAAACGAGAGCAAAGCATGCCCTGCTGTAAAATCCACCAACTCATCAATATGTGGCAAAGGAAAGTCGTCCTTCGGACTAGCTCTGTTCAAATCCCTGAAATCCACACATACTCGAATCTTGCCATCCTTCTTCGGCACTGGAACAATGTTGGCCAACCAAGTTGGGTATTCAGATACTAACAAGAAGCCTGCATCGATTTGCTTGGTGACCTCTTCCTTAATCTTGAGAGCCCAGTCTGGGCGGATCCTCCTGAATTTCTGTTTGATCGGTCGGGTCTCGGGGTCAAGAGGGATCCGGTGCTGTACAATCTCGGGATCGATTCCAGGCATGTCTTCGTAGGACCACGCGAAAATGTCTTTGAAATCTTTTAATAAAGTGACTAAGCGTTCACGTTCCTCCAAAGACAACGTGGACCCGATCTGGACCAGTTGCAGGTCCTTCTCAGTACCAACATTCACAGTAGTGATTTCATCCATTAAGGGTTTAACAAATCTTTCCTGCTCTTGATCAATTAATCGTTGCAAAACTGGAGGAATTTCTTCCTCGTCGTTTTCATCAAAATTTTGAAAATCCTGATTTAAGCAATAAATCAAAGGCACAGAAAAATACTCAGAAACCACATCCACATCATTCTCATTAAATACTTCCAAACCGTCCGATTCTTCTGTTACAACAGACTCAAAGGAGAAAGAAAAAGACGACCTGGACAGGACTGTGGCATCTAGGTTATCACCCCCAGGAATATCGGACTCAGACTCAGTCGAGCTGGAACCTGATTCTGACTCCCAAGACTCGGTGGAATCAGATTTCGGCTCACTACCTAACCCGGTGCTGCTTGATAAAAATCCCTCTTCGTATCGCCAAACGAGAGAGGGTGCGATGGATGCATCCAAAATAGTTGATGGTAGGCCCGCAGCCGTTTCATTCCCGATCATGCATACCTAGAAGTTATCCCCCACGCACTTCTGTTCGATCAGAGGATCTGAAAGTAGACATGCCAGCGCTACCCCCATTTCATTTTCAGCGTCCTCAGACTACACTTCCTTGCTCTGCTCAGCCTCAGCTAATGGGTCTGTCTGCTCTTCGGCAATGTTATCCTCAGGTAGCTGTAGGTCAAAGAAAATCTCAAACCCCGGTACGCGCTTCCTCTCCATGTTCAGCCACGGCTCTGGGAAGCCACAGAACGGAAAGTCCTCCCCCTCCCGGACGAAGCGTCCGTTTAGGGTACCCTGAATGGGTCGGTACATTAAGTCAAAAGGCTTCCCCATCTGTTTCGCTCTGGCTATTCTGGCCATTTCCTTTCCTTTCCTCACCCAATCCTCTTTGGTGGGCAGATAACCCAATCCAAAGGTATGAGGGTTGTGTGGCACTTCGGCCAATGCTGCGACGCCTTTCTGGCCGCTCCTTCCCAATCCCATCCCGGGGATGTGTTGAAGCTTGTTCATGAGATAGACTGCTTGAGCACTGACATATATCCCTTCATTAGCTGCCATGATGTTTTGTACAACCTGAGCCTCAACTAAGGTAAAACCCGATATGAACACATCCTCCATACCGTGCTCAATTTCTAGAACAGGCGTAGATACCTCCGGCGGCGGATGAATCAATGAATTTTCGAAAACAATGGCCACTCCCTTCCCATAGGGGTATTTCACCACTTGATGTAGGGTGGAGGAGACTGCCTTTACCTGATGCAGCCACGGCCGCCCCAAAAGCAGGTTGAAAGTTGCAGAAACCTCCAAGACATGGAAATCTATCTCATGCTGTCCTGGCCCAACCTTTGTTTGAATCTTAACTGTTCCCATTACTTCCCGGCTTGTGTTGTCATACGCCCGAATCACCTGGGCTGTTGGCACAAAGTCCGCGATTTTCAAACCGATCGCATAGGCTGTCCTTGCTGGGCAGACGTTGATGGCGGACCCTGTGTCAACAAGGACCACCGGTATCCATTTATTCCTACACTCCACAGAGACGTAGAGTGGCTTGTTATGGTTTGCCCCCTCAGGTGGTAATTCCTTGTCGGAAAATGTCAGCATAGGGGTAGCTCCTCCCGGAAAAACCAATCCAACCAACTACTTCGGCGTAGTCTCTATTGAGAGTTTGGCCTTGTCCATGGCTGAAAGGACAGCCTGTCTATGTACTCGAGAAGCCATAAGTAGCCCCCAGATGGAGATGTCTGCTTGTATCTTTTTCAATTGTCTCAATATGGCCTCATCCTCGAGTTGCTTTTCTTTTTGCTTCTCTGCCTCCCTATCTTTTCCAGACGCCTCTGGTTGATCTAGGTGTGGAGGCTTGAAATACCGTCCACTCCTAGTCATGTGATCGACTTCGCCGATATACCAGGTATCATCTGGTTGGTTACTCCCCCAATCTTCGTCTGTGTGGGCAAGACATAGATCATCGTCCTCCCACCACATTCCATCTGCAGCCGACAGGCACCTGTCCGGCTCTGGCATGACTGTTCTCATACTCGCAGTACCTTCTATCCCTATGCTCGCGGCATTCTCCATTTATGTGCTCACAGCAGTCTCAGTCCCCACATGGGCTTTTGCCTTCCTGATTCTCTCGGAATCTTTGAATCTTTCCTGTTTCGACTGTGTCAATGCAGCCGACTGTTCAAAAATTCCCGTACTCGAAATGCTCCAATCCCGAGCGAAATTCTTGACACCGGCGCTCTCTGGCGATGCACTCTGTTCTTCAACCCTTCCGGCTGTCACTAACATTCTTACCCCTGCCGGGCCTTGTTGTGGCTGAAACTCTTCTACCACATCTGGTTGATCGTCTAACCATCTCGTAGCCTCTGTTGATTCCTCATAATCGAACCAGTTGACGGCTGAGTCTCCTGGATCTTGGTTACTGTAAAACTGGAGCTTGGCAAGGTCCTCTTCTACAGCCGTTAAATCATCCGTTTCCTGTCCCAGACTGTCCCCTTGGATCACACACAACTCCCCCTCTGTTGGTAGTTCCATATCTGGCCTATCCTGGCCTATTGACAAAATGTAGTCACCTGGACTATAAGCTTTCTCAACACCACTCCCAGATTCCGCAGACTCTGGCTCAACAACCCCCTTTCTCCTTTGGAATCTTCTCTCTCCTGTCCTCAACAGTCATCACCGCTGGCTTAGGTTAGGTTATGGAGATGTCCATCATGCACAAATCGGTGCAATCAAGAAGGAACACTTCCGGCATGGGCAAGTGGGAAGGAGTGATATAGATGCTAGGATCGTAAGGCATGACCCCAGTTTGGATGAAGTTGACTCTTTTGGGTGGTGGAGCTTGGTTATGTGTGGGGAGAGGGTTTGTAGTAACGTTGGGTTTCTCGGGAGGCAAAATCACCCCGTTATCGATGAGATCTTGAATCTCATGACATAATCGGAAGCACAGATCGGTGTCATGATCGTGCTGTTAGTGAAATGCGCAACATTTTAGTTGAATTAATATGAATTGAATAGATGGAAATGGAATTGAGATATGGCTATCAGTATTGAATGAATATAGAAAGAATATGAGTTGGTTATGAATATGGAACGTTTACCTGGCATTTATATCTTAGTTAAACTTCATATATTGTGTTAGGCTATTTCTATTGCGCTTTGGCTCACCCTACTTGGGAAACTATTTTCAAGTACCAGTGTCATGCTCCCTCCAAGGACGTAGCTTGGGAGGACTTAGGAGCTAGATACTCTATTATGTTATTTGTTGTTTGGATGTTTAAATGTTTATTCAAGCCAAAGGCTTTACATGTATTGAGCTTATGACTCTATTTTGCTGTAACAAAGTAATGTCTTGGAAAGATGTAAGCCCGAAGGTCATTCGCTTATGCTAAACTCTTTTGTATTATTATTTCATGTGATGAAAGGACTACTTACATTCTGATTTATGTAGCTGTTATTTATGTTGTTGTGGATCATATTTGTGGTGTTATAATTTTGGGGGCATTACAATTTTGATATCAAAATTTGGTACTATGTATTGTAACATCTCACATTATTCAATGGGTATCATATGACACATGTAATTATTGTTGTTAAGATGTTCCATCACATAGTACCAAATGCGACCATAACATTAAATTTCATATTTTAATTTTTTAGCATTCCAAAATTTCAAATGAGATGTGGCTTAATTATGAATAAAATTTTATTTTGGACTTTCCTTTTAAAAGATTTTCAAATTAGATATATAGCTAGATGTGCTAATAGTTTTATGCCAAATATATTTCATAGCTTTTAAAAAATTAAAACAAAGAAGTTTGTAAGACTTTAAAAAAAAAAAAATAAATAAACGTAAAATTTGAACCAAAACAAATATAACTCTGCACAATAAAATTTGAAAATTAACATTAATAGGTCATCATTAATATAAATTGCTTGGATTCATGTTTATTATTAGACCATAAATAAACTATATTTGGTGAAATAGTATTCTATTGTTATTCTAATTTATTTGTCATATCAATATCATGAATGAACTATACATTAATTTGAAATGTAATAATTACTGAATTTAAAATATGTTATCATAATAATTAAACGGTCAATAATCATAATTAAAGTAAAATGACTAATGATTTTATGTATTTTTATATTTTATTAATTTAAATTAAAAAAAAATAGATTAGAAGTTTTAAGTTCATTAACTCAACTATATTTTTACCTATATAGTAGTATATAGATAGAAGTTTAAATATTGATATAGATTTTATACCATAACCATTGAAATTAAAATAGTAATAATGTCATTGCTTGTTTTGCAATCACAAAATTTAAGAAAATAATATTGGAAATGATTAAAAGGATATAAAAATTAACTTAATTTATGTAAATTAAATTTTGGACTAATCACAAAATGACATGTATATTTTAAGTGATATAAAATTAAAAAAATATAAGAAAATTGGGTTGAGATTTTCTGCCTCAAAGTATAGCGATCCCAGTTTTTTTCCCGTCATTTATTGTATTCCGAACTCGAATTCCGTGGTTGTATGTAGTTGTCTATACCTTATTTCCATCATTTACTCTTCAAATTTGAGTTTTGGAATGTCTTGGGCGTGTTTAGAACAGGTTGGTTGCTAATAGGTCTAGAACCTTGTTCCCAGAATTTTGGTCTTCCGCTCGAGCGGGTCCTTTTGTGCTCGAGTGGGGTTTGTAATCCTTCAGTACTTTGTGCGTCTGCAAAAATTCGGCAAAGGTGTTTTTCACACTCCAGTGAAGTTTCTTACGCTCGAGCGGTCCTTATGGCGCTCGAGCGGTTGTCTGAAATCTGTAAAATATAGGATAAGTGTATTCTACGCTCGAGCCGGTCTCATTGCGCTCGAGTGGGCTGTGCCTTGCTGTTGTGTCTTGGAACTCGAGCGGCCTTTATTGCGCTCGAGTGGGTCGAATTTTTGTGTCTGACGCTCGAGCGTTAAACTCTCCGCTCGAACGGACTGCGCGTATATCAGATCATGAAAGTCACATTTGAAATCACTTTTTCTATCCTTTTTCTCTCTAAAACATTCTAAAACCCTAAGTTGAGAGCCTCTCTCTCTAAAATACTCTCTCTCTCTCTACATTTTGACCTAGATCTAGTGATCTCCTCACCCTCCTTCTCTTGATAAAAAGATTGAGCTCCTTAAGATCTCCATTTTCATCCGAGTAGAAGTTGGTTTCGTCATCTTTGTAGTTCATCTCTTGCTTGGCTCATCATCTCTTCTTGAGGTAGGGATAATCTATTCATTTCTATGAGCTTTATCATAAATAATAGTCATTTTGTATAAATGGTTGTTTTGGGTGAAGTTCGGGTTTGGGTGTTGATTTGAGAAAGAGGGGTTTTCTAGTTTAAACTCTTTACGTGTAAGAGAGATCTTAAAAATGAGGTTAATGGTGTATAATTGTTGAAATGATAAGATTTGGACCTTTAGTCAATGTTTTTGGAATTTGGGAGAAAATGCCCTAGTTTGGAATTAAATAACTATTTTGTATAAATAGTGAATTCGTTGTGAAATTAAGGAAATTGGGTTGGAGATTATGGAATTGAAGGAACATGTGATTAAGTGGTGTAGTTGGATTAATAAGTCACTCACCTATGGGAAAGTTGATAAATTATCTGTTGTAGATTTATTTATCTGTTTAGAAATAACTGTTTTGGGCTATCGGTGGAGGACAGCCATGATTGTTGTAGAAACTGTATGATGATTAGGTAAATTGAAACTAATCAATTGGAATATGTCATTGAATATGACGGTCGGATGTAAACATTGTATATGTGATTAAATTGGTAATTGTATATGACCATGAATTTAAATACATTGTATATGAATTTTGTTTGGGAGGAGATAGGGGATGGACTCCATAGATAGTTAAGTTGGTCAGAGTATCTAGGGTAAAAGTCCTGAAATCTTATTTATATTTGGGTGCCGGTTCCCTCGGACGTAGTCCCGTAAAATGGCAAGATAATGGAAGTGGATGATTGATATTTATATGTGAAGTGTTGATGATATGAGTTGTAGTCTCATTTTGAATTGTTTGAATAATATTGAGCTATATCAATGAGTTGATTCGAATACTTAAAGGGAAGTGGATTTATTATAATGTAAATGTCGATTGGTTATGGAAATTGTGTAAGCTGGGTTACAAGTGTTAAACATTTATCGGATGCTAATGTTTTAGTTGATTCCCATATAATGTTTACCATATCTCTACTGGGCATTGGCTCACCCTACCTGGGACATTATTTTTCAGGTACAGGCAATATGCTGCTTCCAAGATCTTAGCTTGGGAGGTTTTGGAGTTGAAGACTCCCTTTTTGCTATTCATTTTGATGTTAAATGTACATTCAAGCCTAGGGCTTTCTATGTATAGAGCTAGGACTCTTTTGTTGTAACCAAGTGATGACTTGGAAAGCTGTAAGCCCGTAGGGCATATATATGTTTGGTATCTTTGTAAAGAATACTCTGATGAATGTAACAGGTAACATTTCTATTATGTTTTCTTTTTATGGATTTTATGAATGGATGATTATGTCTTATTTTTAGGGTGTTACAACTTGGTATTAGAGTGTACCAGGTTTGAATACTTTGTATACGTGGAAAGTGGTTAGTACCACAATGGGTTTGTCTCGCTTGTTAGAGACTTAAGTGTAATCTTATGTGCTTATATGATAACATGTTTATGTGACTATATGGGTATGGGATTTAGTTTCTAGGATGTTGATCGGGTCCATGGGTTTCTGGGAGTCCTATTGGAAAGGCACTTGATCACTGCCGTTTCTAACTGGAACTTTAGCGACACCACGAGACGATCATTATCCAGGAATGAAATTCGTATATGTTTATGTGATTATGTGCTTACGTGGAGTGAATTACAGTTGTCCATTGCATTAGGGCGCGAGTGAGATAGCTTCGCAACATTTGTAAATATGCTAATTTCTTCTGTCACCTTTATTAGGATGTTAGGACGAGGTTGTGGTGGTGGGTGTGGTAGGCCTAGGAGGTAGGAGATGCCTATATCGGATAAGATTCCGGCGCAGGAGGAGGGAGTTGGTTAGGTCAACGTGGCTGAGCCAGTGGGTCAACAGGCCATGGGCGCCTTAGCCCGCGAAATGGTCGGAGCAATGACAGAATCCATGGGTATTCTCAGAGCTGAGAATCAAGCCCAGGCACATGTCGCCGAAGCAGGGCCTTCTTTCATGAAGAGGGAGTTTTTCTGGTCGAATCCGGACGAGTTTTTGGGTGACCCTAAAGAGCCACTGAAGGCTGACGAGTCGTTGGAGCAGATGACGAAGATGTTTGAGATGCTTGGCATCGAAGACGAAGGCTTGAAGGTGACCTTGGCGTCTTTCTAGTTGAAGGGAGACGCAGGTCAGTGGTGGAAGTTTACACGAGGGCGTATTGGAGAGACTTGGGAGGCTTTCGTTCACACCTTCAGGAGAAGTTTTTGTCTCCCACTGTTAGAGAGAAGTTGAGGGATCAGTTACGTCAGCTGAAGCAGCTGAATGCACCAGTGGCAGAGTTTGAAGCCACTTTCACTAGCTTGTCGAGGTTTGCACCAGAATTAGTGGCGACGGAGGAGCATCGGTGTTTGGAGTTCGAGAAGAAATTGAGGACCAGACTCATGTTTAGAGTTGCCGGGTCCATGATTAGGGACTATGGGCGCCTTGTGGGGGCTGCAACCCATCTCGAGACCGTCATGCTTGCAGAAGAGGAGAGGATGATGGGCTCTAGGAGGAGTCAGGAGGGTCAGGGGGATAGTAACAAGCATAGGGGTTCTAACACTCAGCAGTCCCAAGGAGCGCATTCGAGATCTACCTTTCCGGTACCGAGTTTAGGATCTGGGAGAGTGTAGACGTCCCCGAACGTCTCGGGAGGGAAATCCCGTTTTGTTCATTTGGGCTCACTACAGTTCAGGACTCAAATGTCACGGTTCTGAATCTAATTCCGCAATGTGTGATGTGAGATTGATAAATCACCAAAGAGTCCAAATCAGGCAAATCGTTTTGGAAAACAGATTTTTTAGAAAGAAGTGCCAAACATGGACTGCTTTGCCAGATATAGAGTCGCCACTTAAATATTTTATTTCTGGGGAATTTAGGAAACCATGACTCGTGCCTAAGGCCACGTGTCCGTCATCACCAAAGTGGCCTCGGCTCGGGAACTTGGGTACGATTGGGGAAGGTCACTTCGTGAGCACCCCCACTCGCCCGATCAAAGATCGGCCTCTACTAACCATGATATTGAGGTTTGAAAACATTATGTGCTCTTATTCCGGTTATTAGCCTAGAATTACTATGTGATGCGCACAGCAAAACAAGTATAGACTGGATTGCCTAAGTTGGAACAAAGCATCGTATATCCATTTGTTTCGAAAAATGGATTGAAGTTTGCTACTCGTAAGTAGGCTAAAACACGGGTTTCGACAAATTATTCCAACTCTAGCAACCCAACCTTCACCCACAAGCATTCAGGCAGTTGTATCACATAAGCATATAGCCTTATGGTAAGCATGCTATCATGGCAATCACTCACACGCATGCAAGGATGCTAAAGCACAAACACTTACCGAGTACTCCGAGCCAAAACAAAAACTAGTTAGTAATCAATGCATGATCCTAGTTCATGTTAAGATGGCTAATACAACACATGCAAAATGCAACTAAGATAGGCTTGACAATTCTAAGATGGCATGTGAGATGCTACAACTATCACGTATTCAACTTGGAATTGAAATACAATGCAGTTAGTATGATACGCCGAGCCCGGTGCATGCAAGACATATGAATGATGCAAACATGCATAGCATAAGGATGCTAATTGAAATATGCCCTAAATCTAACCATCGTAAGCGGTTAAATAAAAGGGAGAAAGAAATGGGGGTTGGAAGACATGCATCACACACACGCACACTTATTACAACATTGCCCTCTCTCGGAGAGTCCGAAAGAATAATACAAATTAATTAACTAAGAAGCTAATTAATTATTACATAACACTTAACTAATTAAATAAATTAACTAAACTATGGAAAGTAGTAAAAGGCCCCGGGAAGAGGGATACACGCATGCTCGGATCGGTTTTGCTCGGAAACCCACCACCATGCCCAAGCTGCCTCTGTTTACACTGCTCTGCTACTCTGAGACTTGTACAAATCCCAAGATTGCTTCTGAAATGCTCCCTGAGTGCTGTGGGAGGTCACCGGCCAGGAGGAATGGTCACCGGCCACTGGAAAATGGCCATCGACCACAAATGAAGCTATCGGCCACCAATGCATGGCCGGCCGGCACTGGATGTGGTCGGTCGGCCATCTATGCCTGCAGAATCCTGTTTTGATAGCAGCAGAGGACAGACAAGGCATGGCAATGTATTTCAAAGCAATGTTTACACCACCACACCACTTATCATGTTTATGACTCAAAGGGGTATGGTACTCGACTCTCGGACCATCAATCACGCATTTCCATGCATGATGGCCAAAGAAGTCAAGTGTGCATTTTGATGTCAAATGTAATGCACATAAACACACAATGGGCCCAACCTCTATCATAATTAGTTCAAGAGGCAAGGCATGCATGCCAAATGCAACCTAAGCATGCGAGCTAAGTATGCAACATGAAAATGCAAACACGCATGCAAACATGCAAGCATGTGACAATATTCACACAAACGAGCATGCAAAACATGATGCAACCAAAGCATGCAAACATGAAGCAATGTAACAACATTTGAGCAACATGCAAAAGATGGACTTAGACTAATATGGACAAGCCTCCGCCATGTCTAAATAAGTAGCCAAAATGCTATGGAAATGAAGGCAAATTTACATACGAACATGCATGCAAACATGGTCCAACACTTAAGCATAAAAGAGGCAGCTTTTAAGCACACTTAAAAGGAACAAACATGGATACATGACCAACATATTAAGCTCTGAAAAAAACATGTTAAGGATGGCGCCAAACCAACCAAACCAAGTGAGCAAAGCATGCAAGGAATGAGCCCAAAGCAAAGGGCATTCAAGGCTATAAAAGGGAGCATTCCATTACAACTATCTCAACCAAACATGGCATGGATTATGAAATGAAAAACAGAGTTATAACTTGCCAAAAGGAGCCCCAAAACCCACCTAGATGGCATGTAAATGGCCTAAGTCTAATGGCAACACTATGACCCAAACATGGAGCATGAAACACCAACCTTTTAAAACATTAAAGGGGCATCAAATGCAAGCATGCAAGCATGAAACAAGGATTGAAATATCATAACTAATGGTGCCAAACCACTGAAATAATGCAAATAGAGCATGGTAGAGGAGCCAACACTCAAAGCATACATGCTAGATTGCATAGTAGCTATACAAAGCAAGTCATGGATGGCCCAAAAAACCAAAATCAGACCTAAAGCATGCCAAAATATGCATAAAATCTTCACAAAGCTAGGCCAAAATCATGCTAAAAAACAAGGCTTAAAGCACAAAGCATGTTAAGGTAATTTCATGGCATTACAAGACAAATATGCAAAGCATGCATGGTGTGTCTAAACCAATTAAAAATAGTGTTATACCATGGAAAAATAACCACAAATAACAACTAAGACATGGCCAACATGAACTTAATCAAGGTGCTCACTCACGAGGCTAAAATGACAAGTTTTGAAGACAACAGGGAGAGGGGATGGCCCTCTCCTTCTTAGGATCTCAAAACACCATCCCCACCACTGAAATCCCTCTGAATTTCAGTGGTGAGAGGGCCAATACAAGGTGGTCCCAAAGCTCACAAAAAATGCACAAAAATGAGGCCAAACAAGGCCTAAGAGGGGGTAAATAACCGCAAAAACAAAAGTGATATTAAACAATCTTCAAAAGGAGCTCAAAATAAGACTTTTTTCAGTTTATGCCAAAGCTCAAAAATGCTTGCAAGTATGGCTAAAAGATGGAGCAAAATAAAGCCTAAAAAAGGGAGAAAGTGTGCTCACCCTTGTAGCTCAGCAAAATAGCCACTTCTCTGGACCAAAACCAGCTCCTTAAGCCCTCTCAAGACCTTCCAAGAACCTTAGGTTAATGGTGGAAGGGTTAGGCTATGAGGTGGTGTGCAAAGGGCCAAGAACACTCACTCTTCTAAGCCTAAATGTAGAGATGCAAAGAGAGATATGTCTATAAGCCTTAAAAAAAATTTTTGGAACCCTTTCTAAAGGAGAGGGAGGGCCTCTCTTATAAAGGAACAAAGGTCCAAGCTTCTTCAAGAAGCTTGTGCAAAGGTCCAAGTTTCTTGAGGAAGCTAGAGCAAAAAGGGTCAAGCTTCTCCTGGAAGCTTAGAGCAAAGGGCAACGCTTCTCTTGGAAGCTTAGAAGGGTTCAAGCATCTCTTAGAAGCTTAGAGCAAAGGGTCAAGCTTCTTGGAGAAGCTAAAAAGGTTCAAGCTTCTTGGAGAAGCTAAAAAGGGTTCAAAAGGTTCAAGCTTCCTCAAGAAGCTAAAACAAGGGTTCAAAAGGTTCAAACCCTCTCAAGAAAAGGTCTCGGCCAGAAAAAGTGGCCGATTAATCAAAAAAAATGGCCGGCCGACCAAAAACATTGCCGATCGGCCAATACCTTTGGCTGGTAGTAAGAAAACAGGGCCGGTGGCCTCAAGAAATGGCCGGTGAGGTGTGGGGGTAGCCAACAAGCCATTCCCTGCCCTCAGAGACAAAAATCCAAGTGTTTGGTCCACAACCAAGCACAAAACAGACAAGTCGAGAGGTCTTGAGGCAAGGCGCACTGCCGAAACCTCCGAGAACTCAAGACGAACATGAACAGGGATGATCATCGAGTGTTCAAATGATGACGTCCAAGTCTTGAGGACGGTCAAAAATGGGGTGTCTACAGAGAGGCGGTCATGGAGACATTACTTGTTACAAATGTGGTCAGTTGGGCCACAAGTCTCCAGCTTGCCCGCAGAAGGGAGGAGGGCATTGAGTAGCTTCATCTTCGGTCCATTCTTAGGGCCAGAGTCAGGGTAGAGGCCAGCCGCTCACTTGTTATCAGTGTGGGTAGGTGGGGCACCTAAAGAGGTTTTGCCCATAGTTGGGTGGCATACCTGGCGCGTCTGGTTCGAGGCAGGCACAGAGTCACTAGCCAGCGTAGTCAGTTCAAGTCTTGAGGGCCAATCAGGGAGCCTTTTCGGTTCAGTCTGTGCAGCAGTCTTATGCTCCGAGAGGGGAACAGGTAGATCAGAGGCCTACAGGGCGCGTGTATGCTATTACAGTGCCAGATCTTGTATTGGCTACATCTATAGTGAGAGGTACCTTTCTGTTTTGCAACTCGGTTGCTAATGTGTTAATTGATATGGGTGCATCCCATTCCTTTATATCTTCTGCATTTGCATCTGTTTTGGGGTTGGAGTTGGCACAGTTAGCATCTCCTATTTGTGTGGCATCACCTATCGGGGGTGAGATGGTTTGGAAACAGGGGTGTCGGGCCTGTGATATAGAGGTCGCTGATTGTCGGCTTTCCTTTTCTTTTGTGTTGATAGATATGTCTGGGTTTGATGTAATTTTGGGTATGGACTGGTTATCGTCATACCAGGCTATTATAGATTGCTACCGTCAGAGGGTTACTATATGTACCTTGAGCGGGGATTGTTTCCATTTCTTGGGAGATCGGGTTGGTAGAGTCTTACCACCAGTGTATGATCCGTGAGGGCGGAGCGAACTTGGTTGTCTTCTCGCTAGCTCTATGAGTAGTGAGTGTGATGAGACCCGACCTGAGTTGCCAAGAATGGTTTATGAGTACTCGGACATCTTTCTCGAGGATCTTACTGGTTTATCACCCCAACGACAGATCGAGTTCTCTATTGATTTAGTGCCTGGCACGGCACCGATTTCCATGCACCGTATCGTTTTTCCCCAACCGAGTTGAGTGAGTTGAAGGTTCAGCTCCAGGAATTACTAGATAAGGGTTTTATTCACCCTAGTACCTCGCCTTAGGGAGCACTGGCCCTCTTTGATAAAAAGAAAGATAGGGCTTTGAGACTTTGCATTGATTACCAAAAGTTGAATCGGGTTACAATTAAGAACAAGTACCCTATGCCCCGTATAGACGATCTGTTTGATCAGTTGAAAGGATCCCATTGTTTTTCTAAGATAGACTTGAGATCAGGTTACCATCAGTTGAGGGTCAGGGAGGACGATATCCCGAAGATGGCATTCCGTACGCGGTATGGCCACTATGAGTTTCTGGTGATACCTTTTGGGCTTACCAACGCAGCGACTGTGTTCCTGGACTTGATGAACCGAATTTTTCAGGAGTTCTTAGATCGCTTTGTATTCGTTTTGTGGACGACATTCTAATTTATTCACCTTCTGAGGAAGAGCACGAGGAACACTTGCGAGTGGTGCTTGAGTTACTTAGAGCCTATAAGCTGTATGCTAAGTTTGGGAAGTGTGAGTTCTGGCTAAGAGAGGTTAAGTTCTTAGGCCATGTGGTATCCGGGGAAGGGGTGACCGTACATTCATCCAAGATAGAGGCGGTGCAGGATTGGGCACAACCTAAGAATGCCTTTGAGATCCGTAGTTTCTTGGGGTTGGCCGGGTATTACCATCGGTTTGTGAAGGATTTCTCCAGGCTAGCTTCGTCTTTGACTAGATTGACGCGGAAAGGGGTCAAGTTTGTGTGGAGTGAGACTTGTGAAATGTCGTTCCAAGAGCTTAAAGTTAGACTTACCGCCGCTCCAGTCTTGATTATTCTAGAGAGGGGTTTGGGCTATTCAGTGTACTGTGATGCCTCACGAGAAGGTTTGGGTTGTGTATTGATGCAAGAGGGGAAAGTAGTAGCCTATGGCTCACGTCAGTTGAAAACACACGAGAGAAATTATCCTACACATGACCTAGAGTTAGCAGCTGTGATATTTGCCTTGAAGATTTGGAGGCACTATCTTTATGGTGAGAAGTTCGAAGTGTTCTCGGACCATAAGAGTCTAAAGTATCTGTTTACACAGAAAGACTTGAATTTGAGGCAGAGAAGGTGGATGGAGTTCATAGAAGATTATGACTTCGAGTTGCATTATCATCCGGGAAAGGCCAATGTCGTGGCCGATGCCCTAAGTAGGAAGTCCATCAGTAGTGTGGCTTATATAGCTATCCGAGAATGGGAGATGTTGGATGCTCTTGGTGACTTTGACTTGCATCTGGGCAAGTCTGTTGAATCTACAGCCTTGTTTTTTGTAGTTGCATAAACTACACTTCTGAACTGAGTGTTAGAAGCACAAGAGGGTGGTTTTGAGGTAGAATCCCTCCGGGAGAAGATATCCAGTCGGAAGGTAGAGAAGGGTTTGACTGCGTGTCCTGACCTGAGTGTGAGGTACCAAGAGCACTTGTTTGTGCCGGAGTCTTGCCGAGAGGAAGTACTCCGAGAGTTTCACCATTCACGCCTTGCGGTGCATCTGGGAGGCACAAAGATGTATCATGATTTGAGTCGCCAGTTTTGGTAGAGAGGTATGAAGAAAGACGTGGTGGTGTCAGAATGCCTTACTTGTCAGCAAGTGAAGGCCAAGCATCAGAGGCCAGCGGGTTTGTTACAACCCTTGCGTATAGCCGAGTGGAAATGGGAGCACGTCGCGATGGATTTTGTTTTGGGTCTTCCGAGGACTCAATGGGGCAGTGATGCCATTTGGGTGGTAGTGGACCAGTTGACCAAGTCGGCGTATTTTATTCCTATACGCGTGAGAGATTCGGTAGATTACCTTGTTGACTTGTATATTCGAGACATAGTGAGGTTGCATGGGGTCCCAGTGTCGATTGTCTCAGATAGAGATCTGCGTTTTACTGCTAGGCTGTGGCAGAGTTTGCAGAGTGCCTTGGGCACTAGATTGACTTTTAGCACGGCTTACCACCCTCAGACTAACGGGCAGTCCGAGTGCACCATTCAGATCCTTGAGAATATGCTTCCAGGCTGTGTCCTTGACTTTAAGGTGTCGTGGGAGAGACACCTACCCTCAGTGGAGTTTGCCTACAATAATAGTTTCCAATCAAGTATTAGTATGGCACCATTTGAGGCCTTGTATGGCCGATCGTGTAGATCTCTAGTGTGTTGGGCCGAGGTAGGTGATGCACCTTTGTTAGAAACGAAGGAGAAAGTAGCACTTATCCGTAAGAGGCTGGTTACAGCCCATAGTCGTCAAAAGAGTTATGCCGACCGTAGAAGGAGGCCATTGTTGTTCGAGGTGGGTGATCACGTCTTTCTAAAAATATCACCTAGATGGGGTTTGATGAGGTTTGGAAAGAGTAGGAAGCTGTCCCCTCGGTTTATTGGCCCTTTCGAGATCCTTGAGAGGATTGGGGAGGTTGCCTACCATTTAACATTGCCACCGCAACTCTCCAAAGTGCATGATGTGTTTTATGTTAGTATGCTTCGGAAGTATTAGCCGGATCCATCACATGTATTGGATTGGACCGACTTAGAGATAGATAAGGATGCCTCGTATAAGGAGAGACCGGTGAGGGTCTTAGATAGACGGGACCAAGTCTTGCGAGGCAAGACGATTCCCTTGGTCAAAGTATTGTGGAAACATCACGGGGTTAAGGAAGCCACTTGGGAACGTGAATTAGAGGTCTGAGAGAAATATTCGGATCTGTTTGTTAATGTTTGAGAATATGTTGGAAATCTTGTTTCGTTGATGAACTCTAAGAACATTGTATATGTTTTGGATCATGGAAGTATTGTAAATGTTGAATATGCCTTGAAAATGCGAGTTTAATTTAAGCAATGTATATGTTGAATGTGTTTTAGAAAACCAAATATGTTATTACCATTGAATATGTTATGGAGATATGGAATATGTGTATTGGGATTAGATGAATTTCGAAAAGATGCAAGTTGATAATGTATATTGAGCTATATCTGTAAAGTTGTTCTCTTCAGAATAGATGGAATGACCGGTAGTGGGTCATGTTGGTGAGTGTTGTATTGCAATCATATTGAAATTTGAAATAATCATGATTTTGAAACTTGTATAAAATTTCGGGGACGAAATTCTTTAAGGGGGGGAAGTTATAGCGATCTTGTTTTTTTCCCGTCATTTATCGTAATCCAGACTTGGGTTCCGTGGTTGTATGTCATTGTCTATACCTTATTTCCATCCTCTATTCTTCGAATTTGAGTTTTGGAATGTCTTGGGCACGTTTAGAACAGGTTGGTTGCTAATTGGTCTAGAACCCTGTTGCCCGGAATTTTGGTCTTCCGATCGAGCGGGTCCTTCTGCGCTCGAGCGGGTTTGCAATCCTTCAGTACTTTGTGTATCTGCAAAAATACTGCAGAAGTGTTTTTCACGCTCGAGCGGAGTTTCTTACGCTCGAGCGGTCCCTATGGCACTTGAGCGGCTGTCTGAAATCTGTAAAAAACTAGACGAGTGTACTCTATGCTCGAGCGGGTATCATTGCGCTTGAGCGGGTTGTGCCTTGCTGTTGTGTCATGGAGCTCGAGCGGCCTTTATTGCGCTCGAGCGGGTCGAATTTTTGTGTCTGACGCTCGAGCGTCAAACTCTCCGCTCGAGCGGACTGTACGTATATTAGATCATAAAAGTGACATTTTAAATCACTATTTCTGTCATTTCTCTCTCTAAAACTTTCTAAAACCCTAAGTTGAAAGCCTCTCTCTCTAAAACACTCTCTCTCTCTCTCTCTACATTTTGACTTAGATCTAGTGATCTCTAGGGATGGCAATGGGGGTTAATGGGGTGGAAATTAATTCCCCATCCCCATTCCCCTATAATAAATTTTTCCCATTCCCCATTTCCCATTACCCATGGGTACCACGCTCCCCATTTCTTAATGGGTTTGGATTTTCCCCAACCCACTTTAATACCCGTTTTTATTTTATTTTTATTTTTTATATTTAATGTTAACAACCATTTTTTTTAAAGGTTTACAACAAAACCTAAATATACCTTCAATCTTTTTTCTTTCTTTTTTAATATATTTAATGTAAACAATATTTTTTTTTTTCACAACAAAAGCTAAATATAACTTAAATCTTTTTTCTTTCTTTTTTAATATATTTAATGTTAACAATTTTTTATTTATTTATTTTTTTTAAGGTTCACAACAAAAGCTAAATATACCTTCAATCTTTTTTCTTTCTTTTTTATATATATTTAATGATAACAATTTTTTTTAAAGGTTTTAGCTAAATATACCTTCAATCTTTTTTCTTTCTTTTTAAATATATTTAATGTTAATAACTTATTTTTTTATTTTTTTTAAAGGTTCACAACAAAAGCTAAATATACATTCAATCTTATTTTATTTTATTTGGTTCAACAACAAAATCAAATACACATTAATTAATTAAAAAGTTTGTTTTATAATAATCAAATATATAATTTTGAGACAATCAAATAAGTTTTAGTAATTAAAAAAAATGTGGAAGAACGTGGAAGATTAAAAAAAAATTACAACCATCTCTCTCACTCTCACTCTCACTCTCTCCCCTACATGTTATAAGTACTTGTTTACAATGTTATAGGAGCCTATTTGAAGAAATAAAATGTGAAAGAACCTGTTTGAAGAAAGTGTTATAAGGCCCATATTAAATTGTATCAGGGCATAAATAAGGAATTGTTTGTTGATCTCTTAGCCACGGACATTTTAGACATTAAACTGTCTTTCTCTTAGCAAATTTGAACCATTCATTTTAATTTATCCAAAATCTAATTATATCTTTTAACAAATCTGAACCATTCATTTTAAGATATCTATGCCTTACCGCACCCAATCCATCCTCCATCTTCTTGCTTTAGTCCCCCACAAATTTTGTTGTTTGTTACTTTTTAAAAACAAAAAATATTTTTTCAATTAAATTTTGACTAATTTCACAACACCATCACCACTATTCTCACCTTCACTATCACACTACCGTCACCATAGCCACTACCATCATCACTGCCGCCATCACCCCACCACTATGTCACAATCTTTACTTTCACCTTCGTTCCATCACCACCACCACCCCACCACCACCACCACCACCAAATATAAAAAAATATATTTTTAACTTTTTTTATAAAAAATATTTTCATTAAAAAATATTTTCTATCTAAATAAATGAAGCATAACATTGGGAAGCAAGCTGACTTCAGTTAAATCTGTTCATAACTAAGAAAAATTCTTTTATTTAAAAAAAAGTTATTTAGAAAAAATTTGTATCCCCTTTTTGTTTTTCCAGCAAATAAATCTTTGTACCCATCCTTTCTAACCAATCACGACTCATGCTTGTTTCGATTCTCTACAATTTCCTTATTTTCAAATACATTCATATATATATATATATGAATGATTGTGTGATAACATAAAACAAATAGATTCATACTCGTTAATTGAAATTTCAGAACAAGCAAACCATTCTGAAAATTACAATGCATAACAAAATAAAATAACATAGAAAAGCAAACTGAAACCTGCACTAGACAGTGTCCTTAATTTTTTTAAATAAATTTAAAAAATTCTAGATATGCATAAAATTTGACAAGAATAATGTGACAATGTTAATTAATGTGTATTTGATTTTATTGTTGAGCCAAATAAAATAAAATAAGATTGAATATATATTTAGCTTTGATTGTGAATCTTAAAAAAAAAAAAAATGGTTGTGAACATTAAAAAATAAAAAAAAATAAAGCAAAAGAAAAAAGACTGAATGTATATTTAGCTTTGGTTGTGAATCTTAAAAATTAAAAAAAGAATGGTTGTGAACCTTAAAAATAATAAAAATAATAATAAAAAGAAAGATTGGAGGTATATTTAGCTTTGGTTGTGGATCTTAAAAAAATAAAAAAATAAAAAAAAAGTTGGCTGTGAACCTGAAAAAATAAATAAATAAATAAAAGAAAAAAGATTGAATGTATATTTAGTTTTGGTTGTGAATCTTAAAAAAAAAAAAAAAAATACATATGGGAAAATTAGTGGGTATCCATCCCCAACCCATCCCCTGTGGATATTTAAAGAATATCACTTACCCTACCTAATGGATAAGAAAAAAAAAAGGGAAAAACCCATGTATTTGGGTTGGGTCTCCATGGATATCCACAGGATAGGTTATCCATTGGCATCCCTAGTGATCTCCTCACCCTCCTTCTCTTGATAAAAAGATTGAGATCCTCAAGATCTCCATTTTTATCTGAGTAGAAGTTGGTTTCTTCATCTTTGGAGTTCATCTCTTGCTAGGCTCATGTTCTCTTCTTGAGGTAGGGATAATTTACTCATTTCTGTGAGCTTTAACATAAATATTAGTCATTTTGTATAAATGGTTGTTTTGGGTGAAGTTAGGGTTTGGGTGTTGATTTGAGAAAGAGGGGATTTCTAGTTTAAACTCTTTATGTGTAAGTGGGATCTTAAAAATGGGGTTAATGGTGTATAATTGTTGAAATGGTGAGATTTGGAATTTGGGAGAAAATGCCCTAGTTTGGAATTAAATAACTATTTTGTATAAATAGTGAATTCGTTGTGAAATTAATGAAATTGGCTTGGAGATTATGGAATTAAAGGAACATGTGATTAAATGGTGTAGTTGGATTAATAAGTCACTCACCTATGGGAAAGTTGATAAATTGTCTGTTGTAGATTTATTTATCTGTTTAGAAATAGCTATTTTGGGCTATCGGTGGAGGATAGCCATGATTGTTGTAGAAACTGTATGATTAGGTAAATTGAAACTAATCAATTGGAATATATCATTGAATATGACGGTCGGATGTAGACATTGTATATGTGATTAAACTGGCCATTGTATATGACAATGAATTTAAATACATTGTATATGAATCTTTGTTTTGGAGGAGATAGGGGATGGACTCCATGGATAATTAAGTTGGCCGGAGTGTGCAGGGTAAAAGTCCCGAAATCTTATTTACATTTGGGTGCCGGTTCTTTCGGACGTAGTCTCGTAAAATGGCAAGATAACGGAAGTGAATGATTGATGTTTATATGTGAAGTGTTGATGATATGAGTTTTAGTCTCATTTTGAATTGTTTGAATAATATTGAGCTATGTCAATGAGTTGATTCGAATACTTAAAGGGAAGTGGATTTATTATAATGTAAATGTCGATTGGTTATGGAAATGGTTTAAGCTGGGCTACAAGTGTTAAACATTTATTAGATGCTAATGTTTTAGTTAATTCTCATGTAATGTTTACCATATCTCTACTGGGCATTGGCTCACCCTACTTGGGACATTATTTTTCAGGTACAAGCGATACGCCGCCTCCTAGCTTGGGAGGTTTTGGAGTTGAAGACTCCCTTTTTGCTATTCGTTTTGATGTTAAATGTACATTGAAGCCTAGGGCTTTCTATGTATAGAGCTAGGACTCTTTTATTGTAACCAAGTGATGACTTGGAAATCTGTAAGCCCATAGGGCATATATTTGTTTGATATATTTGTAAAGAATACTCTGATGAATGTAACCGGTAACATTTCTATTATGTTTTTTATGGATTTATGAATGGATGATTATGTCTTATTTTGAGGGTGTTAAGAGACCACAACGTTTATCGAATAACTAGATCATCTAAAAAAACATAGTAAAATCATAATTGTGTTTATTATTATGAAATTGATTTAATTTTTTTAATAGATGTTCTAGGCATGAAAAAATTATAAAATGAATGGCTCATCCTTTCATAGTAAATCCAGAAATCCACGGTGCACAACACTAGGCCTTAATCACGGGGAAGCTGGATTGTGGATGTGAAACAGGGCCTCTTGTTTGAAGCAACAAGTGCAGTACAATGAGTGTCTTTAGAAAAGAAATAATTCACTTTGTAATATTTTTTGTACCCATCAATAAATATTCTTTTGTTGTTAACAAAGAAGAAGAAATAATTCACATAAAGAAATAGAAAATAATGCATTTATGAAGGGAATAAAAAGGAAAAAAAATTAAGGGAAAAGTGGACGCAAAAGGAAGTGAAAATGAAATTCAAGACGGAGATATTTCATTTGACTAAAATTAAATAGGCAGCTTAATTTTTTTGACTTATTTGTCTGTTTTTAAACTTTTTCAATTTTGATTTTTTTTTGGGGTAAATAAAAAAACAAGACAAATTCAGATCTAGCAATTGCTTTTCATCAACCGTCTCGGCGTTCATACTTTTTTGCTCAAACATGCTTCCCATTGATCCGAAACTTTGCAATATTACTCCCCTTCAAAATGTCATCCACAATCGAAACACCACTAACTACCATTCGAGCAAACAAAGGTTGATCAACCGAGTTAGACTCATCCATATCAACATTGTCGACACAATCGCCAAAACACCCCGTAAAAAGCTCCTTAGCTTCTCTTTCACTAACCGGGTACCCTCTTGAGAAAGTCAAGAAAATGGTTCGATCATCCACCGGAACTTTAATCTCATGCGACCAACCCCACAGCCCTCCGGTTGGCAAGCAATGGCTGAGGGGCAGTGAAATGACCGTTATATTCCCGAAAATCGGATGAGGAAAACCCAGAATAGGAAGTGGCTAATTAAGAGAACCCAAAACCTGCTGTAAAATGTCTGTGAAAATTAAGGAATAGACATTGTTGAGGAAGGTTTTGATTTCGGTTATGGTGGTGAACTTGATGTGGGTGATCATGGGGACAGAGATGGGTTTTCCTATGATTTTGGCTGTGATTGACATGGTGGATCCGGAAGGGGAAGAGAAGGCGGTTTTGGATTCGAGAGCTTGGAGACAGGTTGTGGCTTCGTCGGCCATGGCATTGAGGATGAAGTCTGATCTGTTGAGCGATTTTGCTATGATGTTTGGGAATCTCTTCACTTCTAGCCAGAGACATAGGGCCATTACTAGGAGAGACTGTCCTGGATCTCGCATGAGGTGGATGATGAGTGGCGAAAAGCTGGAGATCCTCAATGGTGATTGAGGCCATTGTTGGAGCTTGAGTTGTTTTCAGGGCTTTTATGCATTATTGTTAAGTACGATCATGCTTGTATCCAACAAAACAAAAAGAGCATTGCTATTTAGACCAAAAAATTAGACTTGCTTTCTAAATTCAATGATATGATACTTTATTAAAATATTTAAGTCAATTCGTTCTCTCATTTATTCTCTAATCCTCAAACCAATCATCTTATTGACATATTACTAGGTCTAAAAAATGGGTCTATAAAGTTGGCTTGTATCTTATTGACATAGAAAAAATATTTTTGTTTTTTTTTTTTTTGATATTTAGTTGACATTTGAAACAAAAATATTTTATTGCCTAAAAGAGAAATTTTGATTCAATAACGTGTCAGTTATGACTTTTTAGTAAGCTAATATATTTATTTGAAAAAGTTAATTGTATTGAAAATGTAGTAACTGATATCTAACTAATATCTAACTGCATTGGAATTTGTTATAACAAAATTAATATGATGTAGCAGCAGCTCTATTATCTTGTGATGCACTTGCAAGATCAATTGAAAAACCTTTTTATATCTGTCTTCAGAAATAGCCTATATGTCTGCAGAACTAGCCTCAGCAGCAACCTTGTTAGACTGAGACTTGGTCTCTACTTCTTTAGACCCAGTAGAGTTATCATTAATTATTATGATAACATATTTTAAATTAAGTAATTATTACATTTCAAATTAATGTATAGTTCATTTATGATATTGATATGACAAATAAATTAGAATTTTAAATTATAATAACAATAGAATACTATTTCACCAAATATAGTTTATTTATGGGCTAATAATAAACATGAATCCATACAATGTATATTAATCATGACCTATTAATGTTAATTTTCAAATTTTATTGTGCAGAGTTATATTTTATTTGGTTCAAATTTTACATTTATTTATTTATTTTTTAAAGTCTTACAAACGTTTTTTTTGTTTTAATTTTTTAAAAGCTAAGAAATATATTTGGCATAAAACTATTGGCACATCTAGCTATATATCTAATTTGAAAATCTTTTAAATGGAAAGTCCAAAATAAAATTTTATTCATAATTAAGCCACATCTCATTTGAAATTTTGGAATACTTAAAAATTAAAATATGAAATTTAATGTTATGGTCGCATTTGCTACTATCTGATGGAACATCTTAACAACAATAATTACATGTGTCATATGATGCCCATTGAATAGTGTGAGATGTTACAATACATAGTACCAAATTTTGATATCAAAATATAATCGCATAATATTACTTCATTTAAATGTAGCGCCCCAAAATAATCCCAACATATCTAATACATCAACCCACAAACACTACCTGATAACCCCAATGCACAAGAGATACCGGAAGGTCATGATCACTATATTCCATTTCAAAGCTTCAAGTGTTTATACAAAAGTAATCTCACATGCGAATATATATTCTTTGAAAGTTGGTACATGAATCTATAGCATGTGAAATCATTGAAACATAATGAATAAAGGCCCTCATGGGCTTACAAGTTCCAAGGTAATAACCCGGTTACACAAAATGGTCTCTCGGACCCATACACAATAGCCCTTGGCTTTACAAAAATTTACAACAAAATGAGAGAGAGAGGGCAATCAACTCTTCACCAAAATAAATCCACGCCCTCAACTCGGCGGGATCACCACATCTTTACCTGCACCAAATCCCATAGGGGTGAGCATAAAGCCCAGTAGAGAATTTCTTACAAAGTATATACAGTTATGCCAACTCACAATGTAAAAATGCAAATGCCAATGCCATGCAATGCTCTTTTAAAGAAAATTTCATTTCGTGTTCTTCTTGGTGGTCATCATGTTTCTCAATGAAAGTTTGTAATCTCTACAATTTCCAAAACTTCCAATTTAAATCAAAGGGGCAGCAAACACGGCACTGGTAATTCTTAGGCTGGTGTCTGCAAGTAGACTATACAAGTACTACCAAATTATCATTTTTACCGGTATTAATTGGAAGGCTCGATACCTATCCGCGCGGTTTTCTGGTCTTTCACCAAGGACACTTAGGCTAACTTATCATGTTCAACTACACCCTCTATCCAGACTTACCAGCGTATTTACCCCATACCACATTTCCACAATTCTTATTACAAAATCATTTTCTTTCATGAAGTAATTATCTTCAATCTATACTCACAATGCAGAATAATAATAATAATATGAATGAGTATGCAATGCAATGATCTTCCATATCTCATAACATTTCATCCCTTTTCAAAGTGTCTTAACAACAATAACCAACAAGTACATTCCTCGTTTCCTTGTTTCAAGGTTATTTTGTAATTAACCATGTGCCTTCAACACACAACAACAATTCCTCAGTCATGTACAATTCTAATCAATTTAATCCTTTCAAGGCCACATGTGATGTTTTTTCATACATTAATCTCCAACATTCATAATTCTCACAACAATATGCATCATCATGTATTTAACAAGAATTTTTAAAACAAATTCTCCATTTATATATACACACACACACATATATATCATAAGATGGGCATTTTACAAACTAACCACGAAGCCTACACTCATCCTTTCCTTTTAAATCACAAGATGAGTAAGAACACCATAGACATTTCCATACCTCCCAAAATCACCAAATTTCTATGGTTTTCATCGAAGACCCAACATTTCCCCACTTCATGGTAAAACCTAACCCAAAATCACATTTCTTAAGTCATATGAAAGGTAATCCCTCTAGGATTAACAAAAGAGTTGAGATTTAAACCCATTGTCAAAACTCTCTAGATTTTACATCTCAAAACAAAGATGAACATGAGAACTTCTAGAAAACTTTTTAAATCAACATTCATATAGCAAAACATGTATATATGACTCAAGAAGTCCTTATCTCAATGTTTGATGAAGGAATGGAGATGAAACCCTAACTTCAAGGATGGGAGAGAGCTTGATTCCTACCACATCAAGTGAAGCTCTTGCCCTAGATCTTCAAGATTGGGAGGGATGATGATGATTTAACCCAAGAATTTCAAGAAATCAAGAGTTTTTAGTGTGTTAGAAGGATTTTCTGGAGAGAAGGAAGAGCAAAATGACTTTTAGAGTGAGAGAGAAGGGTTAGAAAATGAGATGATTTTCGGCCAAAATGAGAACAAAAACAGAGTTTTTAGATCTATTAGCGTCCCGCATGTGCGGATGTGCCCCACACGTGCGGCACGTCCCCCGCACGTGCGGAGCCCCCTTCCTGCATGTGCAACACTGATCTCTGTACGTGCATTTATTTCAGTGAGTCTCCAAAGATTTCCCCTACTTTCTGCACCTGCGGCCTGGCCTCCCGCACGTGCGGCCCCCCTCCCGCACGTGCGGCTAGTGGCCCCCCCATGTGCGGCTAAGTCCATATAGCCCAGAAAATTTCCCTGTCCAAATCTCGGCACTCCGGACCTAACCTTGCACTCCCCGGAACAAGTGAAACTCGACACCGAACAAAATGAGAACACGAACTTTATTTAGGGAACTATTTCCAAACGTGACAAATCCAACGAAAGTGAAAGGAGAAGGGAGCGAAGAAAGAAAAAGAAGGGAAGTAAAGACCCGGTCATCACAACCTCCCCACCATGGGAATTTTCATCCCTGAAATTTGAATAAACTCACCAAACCAAAGTGCTCTAGCAACTATGATTATTTTAACAACACTTTCAAATTGCAACGTCAATGTTCAGCCAACATTTACTATTCTTTTCTTCATCATTTCATCAAAACACAATTGTTCAAACTAGATATATGAAGTAAAACATCTATAACAAAACATCATCCCTTCACAATCCTGATTCTCAGATTAACAATACATATAACAACATGTAATCAACATTTTAACATTCTCTCCCTTCAACACTGGGGAACACTATAATTAAAACAAAACAACTAAGCATGCTTAAACAAATCTGGATATTTGGAGCAGACCTGCACCTCCCTTTCCTAAGTTACTTCTTCAATCCCATGGTGTCTCCACAACACCTTCACTAACGGTATGGTTTTGCCTCGTAGCACTTGCTCTCGGGTATCTAGGATTTGAACCGCTCGCTCTTCATAGGAGGCATCCTCATCTACCCCCAAATCAACCCAATCTAACACATGAGAGGGGTCGGGTTCGTACTTCCTAAGCATGGACACATGAAACACATTGTGAACCCCCGAAAGTTGTGGCGGTAAGGCCAACCGATATGCTACCTCTCCAATCCTCTCCAATATCTCGAAAGGTCCAATAAACCTCGGAGACAACTTTCCACTTTTTCCAAACCTCTTCAAACCCCGCCTAGGTGAGATCTTAAGAAAAACATGGTCACCCACTTCAAAGGATAAAGGTCGTCTCCTCTTATCGGCATAACTTTTCTGTTGGCTTTGGGCCATAGCTAACCTCTTACGAATGAGGACAACTTTCTCGGTTGTCTCTCTAACAATTTTCAGACCCAACAATGGTGCATCCATGTAGACACCCCATTTTTGACCGCCCTTAAGACTTGGGTGCTACTGATTGCTTATTTGGTGGTGAAAGTTGTGCAGTGCAGAGGTTCGATTTCTTTGGCAAGGAGAGTGTCAAATCCAAACCTCACACCCCATTTTTGGACCAAAACTATTTTGACTAAAATGATTTTTAGACCTTGAAACCCTCTCTTTCAAAATATTTTTGACACAAAGTTCCTACGATGTTCCAAGGCTTGCATTTCATTAAATGTTGCACTTTTTGGTAAACCGAGCAAGGACAAAGTGGAATAAATGAAGGAGAGGTGAACTCCTTGAAAACATCTTTAAAAAACCTTATTTAGGGGTTTGGAGTTGAAAAAAATGGGAGAGGAGGGAAGAAACCTAGTTGGGGAAGAAGTTGGGCATGAACCGTTAAGAGAGAGTCGATCAGCCCTCGCTAAATCGGGCCTGTCATTCGTACACTTGAACTTAAGTTATTAGGACACCACCATTGGAAATAAGACTTCTGGGGTTTTATTTTACATTCAAGAATCTCCTAAAGCCGAGTTCAGATGAGGGAAATATGGCAAGTTGAAGTTAGGCATCAATCCGATTGAAGTTGAAGTTAGGCATCAATCCGATTGAGCTGGAAATGAGTAGTCTTCATTAAAAGAGGCATCTCTTTTTGTACACTTGGATTTTTGATGTGTGGCTTCCACCATTGGAAATCTTACTTCCAGGGCTTCAATTTAGAGACAAGAATGACCTGAAAAGGAGTCCAGATGAAGGAGATATGCCCATTTGAAGTTGGACCTGGAGAGCAGATTTTGCTGTCGGCCATAAATGTGGACTGTTGGCCACCATGGGTGGCCGGCCGGCCACTAATGTCCTAAACTCAGATATTTTGCAGATATTTACCTCCAGTTGTCTTCCACAAGCTCCAGCTGTCTCTAAATCAGATATTTCGACCTAAAGCTCATATATTGCTATATATGGAGGCCATATCTCTCATATTGCGAGTTAGCAAATTTTTGGAGCCTCTCTCTCTAAAAATCCTCTCTCTTTATAATTCTCTCTCTCTACATTTCTCTCTCTCTCTTGCCCTTTTGTGCATACAAGTAGAGATACACCTCTCATTTGTCTAGAGATCCTTAACCAAAGTTTCTTATCTTTGGGTTGAGATTACTTGGAGCCTTTTTTGAGCTCTAGAAGGAGGATTTAGCTTCATTTGGTGTCTCATTTGTGCCTAAAGTGTGTGGTGCTTCAAAGGTATAGAACTTACCCTATTTAAGCTTGTTTTGCATGCTTGTTTTGCCATCTTTTGACACTGTTTTTGAGCTAGTTTTTAACTGTAAAAACCTCTGTTTTTCAGTCCTAAAAATGGTGATTTGAGCCTATTTTGTGTTAGGGGGTTGTCTCTCCCTTTTGTTCCTTAGCTTGTATAGCTTTTTGTGCCATCTTTCAAGGCTTTCAAATCCAACTTTTTGGGCCTGTAAACCACTGAAATTTAGAGTTATTTCAGTGGTAGAAAGTATGTTTTGAAGTCCAAAAATGGAGGGGTTAGCCTCCCCTCCTTGTGTCTCACTTGCATGCCTAGTTAGCATCACATGATAGCATGTTTTTGTAGCCTAACTTAGCTTATTTCTGGCATGTGTTTGACTCTGATTTGGCATGATTTAACTTTGTTTTGGGCTGCTTTGATCATGTGGGCCTTGTTTTGCATGGTTGTAGTGCAAATGGCTTCACTAGCTTGGCATTTTAGGCCTCTAAAAATGTTTTGCTTGGAATCATTGCATGTTATAGTGTCTTTTAACACGTAATTTCAGTGTATGTAGCTCTTTCACATGCTCATATGTGTCACTCTTACGTTACTTTTTAGAGTCACTCTTGAGTCTTGTTTGCAAGCTAACACGTGAGCATGTTTTCTAGCAATTTATGCCTCAATCTCAACATGTTTTAGTCATTGTTTTGACTGATTTTAACTGTCTTTTGAGTTGGTTTGGTCGTATGAGTCTTGCTTTGTATGCTTGCAATGCAATTGTGCTTAAGAGTCTAGCTAGTGCTTTGCTTTGGCCTTTTATTCTAGCTATCTTTAGCTTAATTCAAGCATGTTTTAGGACTCCTTTCATATTATTTTAGGACTATTTTAAAGTGTTTGTACCTTTTGAGCTTTATATTGCATGCCTATAGTGCAAGTGGACTTCACTAGCTCATTATTTTAAGCTTTAAACATGTGTTGCATTTGTTGATTGCATGATTTAGTGTCATTTTGCATCCCATTTCAGCACTTTAAATCTCTGCAATTCACTCTTTCATTTGTTTTGAAAGGGGCTTTGAACAATTTGTTGGCTTGAGTGTGAAATTGAGGCCCTCATGCCTAATGGTTTTAATCCTCCCTTGAGGGTTTTTGCTAACCAACCGCATGAGGCCTCTTTCATGCTCAAGGTACTTGTGGCTTAAGCCCTCTTTCAATTAGAGGACTCTCACTTTGGACTTAATCGATTAAATGACTAATCGGTAATGTAAAATGAGTAAACAAAAAAGTGACAAAGTAAAAGTATGCAAGATAAGAATCTTTGTGTTGCATTTCATGTGTTCGGATTGGACATTTATCCGAACACAAGAAATGTGAGATGTTTCATACTTGAAGTGATGAAACGTGCCACTTTTCTTAGTCACCGTCACCCTTGATCATGCATGATAGGGTGGTGGTCCTCTGAGTCTTATTTGTGCACTCATTAAGCTTGTACAATTTTGGTTCTTGGGCCATCATGCATGAAAATCCTTGATTGGTGGCTTGAGAGCCAAGAGCTACACTCTTTTGAGCTTGTGAAATGATAAGGAGGGTAGCAGTACACACATTTCTTGAAAATGCATTGCTTTGCCTCTATTACTCTCTGTTGCAGCAAAAGCAGAAGTTCGGAAAAAGGGGTGGCTGACCGGCCACTTGAACTAGCCGACCGGCTAGTTAAGGTGGCCGACAGCCACTTTTTGTAGCCGACCGGCCACCAGTCAATTTTTGCACAGTGTGTTCCTGAGTTGGAGTAGAGGTATTCTGGAAGTTGGCATAATTTTCAGAGGTTTGAACGAGTGCAAACAGAGGCATCTGATGGCAAGGCAAGGGCATTTTCGAGCGGAGCAGCCGAGCATGCATGCATCCCTCATCCCTCGAGGCCATTTAACCGTTTTACTTAGCTAGTTAGTGGTAGCTAATTTACTGGCTTTGTAATTAGTTAGTTAATGTGTTTAGCTAATTAATTCATTTTGTAATATTTAGCTAGCTTAGAATAGTTAGTTAATTTATTTCAATTGTGTTGTCATAATTAGTTAGCTCGAATAGTTAATTAATTGTGTTGTAATAGCTTAACTTAGTGTAGCTTAGCTTATTCATTCGGACCCTCCTTTGCGAGGGCGCAATGTCGTAATAAGTGTGCGTGCATGTGTGCATGTCTTTCAACCCCGTGCCTTTCTCCCTTTTATTTAATCGCTTTCAATGGTTAGATTAGGGTCATTTTCGATTAGCATAACTTGTGCTTGCATGTTTGCATCATTCATTTGTCTTGCATGCACCGAGGCTCGGCACATCATTTAAATTGCGTTGCAATTTCAATATTTTCTTTGAATACGTGTTTCAAAGCATGTTATCAAATTGAATCAATCATATGCCATATTAGTAGCCGAGCCTATTAATTGCATTATTTCATTTGTTGCATTAGGCATCTTGCATAGTTAGGATCATGTATCTTTCTAACTAGCTTTTGTTTTGGCTTGGAGTACTCGGTAAGCTTTTACACTTTAGCATACTTGCATGAGTGTGAGTGTTGCCGTGATAGCATGCTTGCCATGAGGCTATTTGCTTAAATGATTAATTGCATGAATGCTTGTGGATGAAGGCTTTGTTGCTTGAATTGGAACAATTCGATAAATGTGATTTTCAAGCCCACCTTGCGAAGTGGCAAATCATGTTTCAAGCCCATCATGTTTGATGGCAAATCCGCGTTTTAGCCCACTTACGGGTGGCAAATTCAAACCATTTTCGAAAAACAAACATGAGTTGTTTTGTTTCAATTCTTGTGATTTAGTCTATACTTGCTTGTGTGCGTCACATGGTAAAGTTAGAAAATAACCAGATAAGAACACATAAGGTTTATGAAACAACATATCATGATTAGTCAAGGCCGATCTTTGATCGGGCGAGCGGGGGTGCTCATTTCAAGACCTTCCCCTCTCGTACCCAAGTTCTCGAGCCGAGGCAACTTTAGTGATGATGGACATGTGGCCTTTGGCACGAGTTAGGGTTTCCTAAGTTTTCCCAAAATAAAATATTTAGGTGGCGGCTCTATAATCTTGCAAAGCAGTCCATTTTGACATTATTTGATTCAAAATCAATTTTCCAAAACGATTTACCGGATTTGGGCTCTTTGGTGTTTATCAGTTTCACATTGCACATTGTGAGATTAGATTCAGAGCTGTGACAGGAGTCCAAACTAAAGGACTAATTCGAGCTTCTTCGAAAGGAGGGTGCGAAGAAAGTCGAGTCTACAGTTTCTAGTGACTCTGCTAGGGATTTAGAGAACTTGACTCGAACTCATGATATGTTGTTTTATCTACACTTATGTGTTTCTTTACATTTGCATTTGCATTGGTGCGCCTAAGTCACAGTGTTTTCCATCTGCTATTTCTGAGCGGTTTGTTGGAGGCTTGCTTGGAAAAGCTTACCATAAGGCTGACCGGTTGCGGGCTATACCACGATGGGAACACAAACCTTGGATCTGGACTACTGTTGTACCGTTTGATCCTCCTTTCACTTCTCGGTGTTAGGAGCGAGAGGTATATTCAGTGGTCTTGGCGAGGTATCCTTTTTGACCAATCGACCTAGTTGCATATCGAAAGCCATAGAGACTGTTCCAAACTAGGACATGATACTTACCCGAATGTAGGATTGTGGTGAAACCACTTTGTTTGAATAGCTTACCCTAGTTCCTGACGAAACTAGGACACGGTAACCCTACCCCATCATAGGGGTGTTTTGGCTTTCATTTAACTGGTATGTACTTTACAGTGAAACTGTACAGGTATGGGCATATCAGTTGCCAAGTTGGTATCTAATTTTGGGGCAGAATTCAGTGTGGAATATAGTCATTCAGCATTGCTCATATCTGTTCTAGTGAAATCAGGCTGAGGTGCTGCCCGTTTTCTTTTTTGCTAGGTAGTCCTGAAACCATAGCTTCAGAAGGCTTCGATATCTGCCAGGTACATTGAACTTGTGTTCATAGACTTTGTCAGGTCGGAGATTTAGTTCAAAGACAACCAGTGTTTCCTTCGCCGATGGCAGGGCAAAGAAGGGCCAGATAGGGCTCATTGGTTCAACTGATCCGATAGTCACCAGTTGGATCACCTTCGTTCAACACAGTAGACCCGTGATGGCACAGAGTCCGGAAGAAGTTGCGGCCATGATAGCGGCATTAAACCAGGGAATCGCCATGCAGGAGGAGACCAATGCTGAAATGCAACGCCCATCTGGAGCACCTACCATACATCCAGTCTCGAGACCCCAGCCGAACTTTGACCCACTTCCGCCAGCTGAAGATTCTCATGGTCTGGATCCCCAAGAAGGGTTGGCTCAAGCTCGAGTTTTCAAACCTCTGGTGCAGCATAATGATAGGCTTTATTCCTTTGATATTAATGAGCTCGACCGGACCTCATTAAAAACTGCTAACCTTGAGAAGCAATTCAAAAAGGCACAGGGCCTTAACTCCATTCCTGACATTGAGGATGGGTACACTGAGGCTGCCGTATGGCTTCCAGATAGATTCAAAATGCCGCACATTGACCGTTTCGACGGGTCTGGAGATCTTATAGTACCTTAAACTAATGGGTCTAACTAAGTCTCAGAAACTCTTTCTATATGGAAGAACCCTGTCAGGCATAGCAGCCACTTGGTACGCCAAGTTGGAGGATGAAATGAAGCAGAACTGGGAAGAATTGGCTGAGGCCTTTGTCAATCAATACTCTTACAATACCCAACTTGAAATAACCACTCAAGACCTTGAGGCAACCCACCAGAATCCTGCAGAATCTTTTGTGAATTTTTTTGCAAGGTGGAGAGCAAAGGCAGCACCGATGACAGATCGCCCTTTTGAGATAGATCAAGTACGGGTAGTGATGCAGTACCTTGAGCCTAATATGCTGCAAAAGTTAATAGTTGCTCCACTATTCACTTTCAAAAGTTTGCATGAATTGGGCGTTCAGATCGAGAGTGCGTTCAACAAAGGGATTATTCCCAGGAGAAGTGAACTGATAAGAAGGGTGATTTTCGGGAGTACCAATGCTGGCGGTAGCACTATTCTCAAACTCACTGAAATCAATACTGTTGCCACAGTCGACCTTTTTGCCAAATCAAGCCTACAAACAGTTGGCCCAACCCAAGCTCAAGCTAGAACTTTCACCCCCATGTGTATGAGCCTGTAGACGTGCCCGAACGTCCCGGGCTCCGCGCGCGAAATGGCGCAAAATCCAGTTTGTTCATTGGACTACTATAGTTTGGACTCAATGTCACGGTTCTGAATCTAATCTCGCAAAGTGCAATGCAAGACCGATAAATCACCAAAGAGTCCAAATCCGGCAAATCATTTTTTGGAAAGCTGATTTTTGTAAAGAAGTGCCAAACATGGACTTCTTTGCCAGATACAGAGTCGCCACCTAAATGTTTTATTTTGGGAAATTTAGGAAACCCTAACTCGTGCCAAAGGCCACATGTCCCTCATCATCAAAGTTGCCTCGGCTCGGGAACTTGGGTACGAGAGGGGAAGGTGTAGACGTGCCCGCGTGGGGCCCTCGCTACAGTTCGGACTCGATTTGTGTCATGGTTCTTAATTTGAACCCAAGAGTCCAAATCCGGCAAATCGTTTTGAGAAACAGATTTTTTTTGAAAAGAAGTGCCAAACATAGACTGCTTTGCTAGATACAGAGTCGCCACCTAAATATTTTAAAATGGGGAATTTAGGAAACCCTGACTCGGTGCCAAAGGCCACGTGTCCGTCATCACCAAAGTTGCCTCGGCTTGGGAACTTGGGTACGATTGGGGAAGGTCAGCAATGAGCACCCCCTCTCGCCCGATCCGAAGATCGGCCTCTACTAACCATGATATCCGTTTTTGAAAACGTTATGTGTTCTTAAACCAATTATTAGCCTAACATTACTATGTTATGCGCACAACAAACAAGTATAGACTAGATTTCCTAATTTGGAAATAAGCATTGCATATCCGTTTGTCTTTAAAAAGTACTTTGGAATTTGCTACTCGTAAGTAGGATCAAATACGGATTTCAACGAGTTTTTCCAACTCAGACAATCCAACCTTCACCCACAGGCATTCGAACAGTTTATCACATAAGCATCTAGCCACATGGTAATCATGCTATCATGGCAACACTCACACACATGCGGTATGCTAAAGCATAAATGCTTACCTAGTACTCCAAGCCAAAATAGAAACCAGTTAGTAATCATATGCATGATCATAGTTCATGTTAAGATGGCTAATGCAACACATGCAAAATGCAACTAAGATAGGCTCGGCTAATCTACAATGACATGTGAAATGCTACAACTAACACGTATTCAATTTGGAATTAGAATACAAATGCAGTTAGAATGATGCGCCGAGCCCGGTGCATGCAAGACAAATGTATGAATGCACGCATGCATAGCATAAGGTATGCTAAGTTACACATGCCCTAGTCTACCGTCATAAGCAGGTAAATAAAAGGGAAGAAAGACGTGGGGTTGGAAGACATACACACACTCACACACACTTATTACGCAATTGCCCTCACTCAGAGAGTCCGAATAAATATTACAGTCCGAATAATAAACACATTAATTATTACAAAATTTCTAATTAATTAACAGAATGAATGCAAAAAGAAAGGTGGCCACAGCCCCCGCCTCGGGATGCGTGAATGATGCATGCTCGAACCCGTCTCGCCCGGAAAGTCCGTACCATACCACTGCCGCCTCTGTTTACACTGCCTTGCTTCTCTGAAAATTCCCAAAGTTCTGGGACAGGTCTCCTGAAAGCTGTGGAACACCATCGGCTGAAGGAAATGTCCACCGGCCATTGAAAATATCCATCGGCCACTGATGAAGCTATCGACCCAGGAAGGATTGCCAGTCGGCATTGAAAACTGCCGGTCGGTAGAAAGTTCCTGCAGAATCTGGTTTTTGGCAGCAACAAGGACAGACAGTGTATGGCATGGAATTTCAAGCAAGTGTATGCATGGCTACTCTCCCAATCATGTAACGGACTCAAGGGAGCATGGCCCTTGACCCTCGGGCTATCAATCGTGCATTTGATGCATGATAGCCTAAGGAGCCAAGGTTGCAATTCAATGTAAAAATGCATGCAACATACAAATGAGGACCAAGATCCTATTATGCCAAAGTCAAGGGCCTCGATGACCGAGGGTAGAGGTGTGTTTTGTCACTCGAAGTACAAACGCCCCTCATCCCTCACACTTGGTTTGAGACCCCAAACCAAGCAATGCAATGCATGTTATGCAAACATGGCTCAAAATGTAACATGATGCTAAGATGCAAAACATGTCAAATGTGATGCAATCTATCATGTTAAGTATGCAAAATGCTAGTCATATGAGATGCAAATGTGATGCAAACATGGACCAATATGCCATAAGGCTAGCATGGGACAACATGTAATGAACCAAATAAGCAACAAGCATATGATAAGCATGCAATGGTGGACTTAAACCACAAATGGCAGACCTCAACCTTGCCATAAATAGTGGCCAAAATGATGTACAAGAGCACAAATGATGCATGCAAGCATGCACACATCAAGGTCCGTCACCTAAGCATGAAAAGGGACAACTCTAAGCATACTTAAAGGCGATATAAAAGGGCATTAAACCAGCATGCTAAGCTCTAAAAATGAATAGAGGATAATGCCAAATCAAACAAAACATGCAAGCAAGGCATGCGACGAAGACCAACACATGAAGCCAATAAAGGGGGTCGAACCAAAGCTATGTCAACCAAACCTGAAAGGACCAAAATGACCTGAAATAGTCCCAAGGGACTCCAAAACAAGACTAAAGCATGCATAGATCATGGTCAAAACATGCCAAGGAATGAGTCCAAAACAAGGGCATTCAAGGCCTCCAAAAGGGAGCATCACTCAATACTTATCCCAAGCAAACATGGCACGAATTTTTCAATACAAAACAGAGTTCTAGTATGCAAAAAGGGCCCTCAAAACCCACTGATATGGCAGCCTAATATCTAAACACATGGGCATGCACAATGACCATTTCCAAGGCATAAAAGGACAACCCTTCAAAGCATGAAAGAGATGATGAAGACAAACATACAAGCATGGATTAGGGACTGAAATATGATCTACAATGATGTCAAATCATGGGACTAAGGTAAGCTAAACATCCTAGAGACTCACACACCTAAGGCTTACAAGCCAAAATGCAAAGTAACCATATCAAGCATGCTAAACAAGTCCAAATCAGTGGCCAACAGACCTTATTCAAGACAAAATATGGCCAAGAACCTCACAAAGCAAAGCCAAAACAAGAGGATATGCTAGGCTAAACATATAGCACACTCCTAGGCAAGATGGAGAATTACAAAGCAAGTATAAAATCCATGCTAAGGGCCAACAAACCACCATTGGACAGAGATATAATATGACCCAAAACACTCAAAAAACTTTTGAAATGGGACCAAAAATGATCAAGCATGCATGTTCCCCTTTTAAGCCAAAACAAGGGTAAAAGAAGGAGAAAGGGGAGAGGGGTGTCCCTCCCCTACACAAGACTTCAAAATCACTCCATCACCACTGGAAATCCACTGGATTTCAGTGGTGAGAAGACCAACACAACAAAGTAAACAAAGCTTAAAGAAAAGAGCACCAAAATAGGCCAAAGGGGAAGAGTTCGACCCCCAATGCCAAAACACCCTTAATGAAAGATGTTAAGAACAAAAATACAAGACTTTTTCATATTAAACACAAAGGCTAAATCAGCATGCAAGACAGGTAGAAAACTAGTGCAAAATTGGGAAAACTAAAGCAAGTGTCTCACCCTTGAAGAAACCTTGAAGGATAGATGATCCAGCCACCTTCTACTGATCAAAATCAGTCCAAAACCTCAACAAAAAACCCTCAATGCCTCTCAATCTCGCAGCAAGGTGTAATGGTGTGTGTTTTAGTGCAAAAGTAAGGTCAAAATGCACTTTTAGGCTTCCAAACACACCCTAAGGATGAGAGATAGGGAGATATAGAGAGAGAGGGTGATATATCAGATGTATAGATATAGAAGCTTTGGTTTTTTGGTTCAAAAGCTCTAACCCTTGACAAAGGGAGAGGATCATTGCTTAAATAGGCAAAGGGCCAAGACTAAATCTTCTCAAGGAAGCTAAATGAAAGGGGCAAAGGGTGCAAAGGAGTCTTGGCTTCTTGGAGAAGCTAAAACAGCTGGCCAAGCTTCCCCAAGAAGCTTGGCCAAAGGGTTCAAGCTTCTAGAAGGAAAGGGGGTTCAAAGGCTCACACCAGCCCAAAACTGCACGGAGAGGAGTGATGGTGCATTCCAGCTGGCACAGCTGGCATGCACCATGCCTCAAGGGTGCAAAAGAGTCACACCGGCCAGGAAAAGAGGTTGCCGGCAGAATAAAGTGTCGGCCGGCCAAATACAGTGCCGACTGGCCATTGATTTTAAGAAATCATGGCCGGTGGCACCCCTAAACAGCCGGTGATGCTAGGGGAAGGCCGGTGGAATGTGGGGATGGCCAACAAGCCATTCCCTGCCCTTCAAGGCAAAAACACAAGTGTTTGGTGCCAAAACCAAACACGGAACAGCCGAGTTCGAAGATCCTGAGGCAAGGCGCGTAGCCGAGACCTCCGGGAACTCCAAACGAACACAAACATGGATGATCACCGGGTGTTCAAACGGTGACGTCCAAGTCTTGAGGACGGTCAAAAATGGGGTGTCTACAGTTGTCCCTCTTTGACAGAACTCGAAAGTCATAACAATGACGGGAGTGAATGTCAAAGCCCAGAGACGGCCCATTTTTGACAAGGCCGAAAACTTAGACAGACATGCAAGACAAGCAAGATATGCGCCCGAAGGCGGGGGCAAGACGCAAGACAATGCACAAAGCTGAACATAACTTATGATCATGCAAAGAAAAGCTGTAATGAAGCATACATGCGACAGTTTTAAGCTAGCATACACCAAACTACACTACAATGCAGGAAGGATGTAAGAGAATTAAGCAATTCTCGATACGTCTCACCCGGAGGATACAATACCTATGCGGCTCGTCTGGTTGCACCCACCTCAAATGAACCGTACATGCAATATCGTGCCTGCAAAGAAGACAAACTTAACAGGTGCAATATCGTTAGCAACATGCATAATAGTGTGCTCGAAATGCGTGACAACGCAAAGCAAGTGGGAAGCATAACAATGCTGTGAAGGCACAGATATGTAAGTGGAGCACGCGGTCTATGCAGGCAACGAAATTGATCATAAGCATGCGGTCTACGCAAGTAATGCAATTGAACATAAGAATGCGGTCTACGCAAGTAGAACATGCGGTCTACGCAGGTAATGAAATTGACTGCAAACATGCGGTCTACGCAAGTTATGAATTTGATTAAACATGCGGTCTACGCAAGCAAAACATGCGGTCTACGCAAGTAATGAAATTGAATGCACACATACGGTCTACGCAAGCAAAACATGCGGTCTACGCAAGTAATGAAATTGAATAAACATGCGGTCTACGCAAGCAAAACATGCGGTCTACGCAAGTAATGAAATTGAATGCGAACATGCGGTCTACGCAAGCAAAATATGCGGTCTACGCAAGCAATGAAATTGATTGCAAACATGCGGTCTACGCAAGCAAAACATGCGGTCTATGCAAGTAATGAAATTGAACAAACATGCGGTCTACGCAAGCAAAACATGCGGTCTATGCAAGTAATGAAATTGAATGCAAACATGCGGTCTACGCAAGCAAAATATGCGGTCTACGCAAGTAAGGAAATTGAATGCAAACATGCGGTCAACGCAAGCAAAACATGCGGTCTACGCAAGCAATGAAATTGATTGCAAACATGCGGTCTATGCAAGCAAAATATGTGGTCTACGCAAGTAATGAAATTGAATGCAAACATGCGGTCTACGCAAGCAAAATATACGGTCTACGCAAGTAATGAAATTGAATGCAAACATGCGGTCTACGCAAGCAAAACATGCGGTCTACGCAAGTAATGAAATTGAATGCAAACATGCGGTCTACACAAGTAATGAAATTGAATGCAAACATGCGGTCTACGCAAGCAAAACATGCGGTCTACGCAAGTAATGAAATTGAATGCAAACATGCGGTCTACGTAAGCAAAATATGCGGTCTACGCAAGTAATGAAATTGAATGCAAACATGCGGTCTACGCAAGTAAAATATGCGGTCTACGCAAGTAATGAAGTTGAATGCAAACATGCGGTCTACGCAAGTAATGAAATTGAATGCAAACATGCGGTCCACGCAAGTAATGAATTTGAACAAAGATGCGGTCTACGCAAGCAAAACATGTGGTCTATGCAAGTAATGAATTTGATTATAAACATGCGGTCTACGCAAGTAGTGTGTATGAGAAGAGTTGAATGTACACATGTAAGTAAAAACATGTTATCCACGATGCGAGAATGTAAAGTACTGTAACACAGCATAATCGAAGCGATTTGTGGAAATCCTCAGGACATGAAAAGGATACGGGAAGGGACGTTCTTCGTATGTATTGAGCATCGCTCGCAGAAGTTGTGGCCTGAGGTCAACTCGAAGGTCCACGTTTCAAAAGTATGCTTTCTCGCATTGTTTCAAGTGATGAAGATGCCAAACCATGTAGTTGACCCGAACAGAGGCGCAGAAGGCGTGTTGACCGCAAAGGGAGTTTTACTGGTATCAATTCTGACACTTTGCTACCCTGCCATTCTATGCTTTACTTTCCTTTTTACTGGTAGTTTAAGCACATTGTACTGCCTCAGGTAGGTTTTATTCTTTCTCAAAAATACACATTTTACAAAACAGGTGATGGGGATAAAACAACCATGTTGTTCAAAAGATGTTGCGTTTGTAAATTTTCTATGCATCGCATTGCAAGGTAACACACCACAATGTGAACGAAATTGAACCTATTGTCTGGAAAATTGAGCACTTGCATTGTAATAACAAGGTAACAAAACCAAGTAACAGCAAAGCAACCCATACAAACCACTGCTTAACCTGAACACACGGTCCATATTCTGCTGAGGATTAACCTGCATACAGCCCATAACCCAACACTTGGTTTATTCTGCACACGGCAAACTTTAAACAAAATAGCCCAATCTGACAAGACGACCTTCAAAGGTGAAACCGGCTAGGGTTGAAACATGCTTGGATGCCCCAAATTTTCCCTTCCTTCTTTTGGTTCGCCCAAATGTAGAGAATGGCACAGCACTCCGAGCATAAATGATTAACTTTCGGAAAAGGGGTTTTCTTAACCAGGGTATCGAGCCTACAACTGGATACAGCGGAAAAGGACTCAACAAAGGTACACGACCTAAACACAATGAGACACGCTTGGGAAAGACTAAAAACAAAAGACGAGACCGACAAATAAAAAAGACACGACACACGAACGTGCTTATAAACTGAGAGACCTCAAATCTCGAGGAGCCGGCTCCTTCGGGTAAATTTGCCACCCTTTTTGATTTGTGATTCTCACATCACTCGACCCTCAGGCTCGGTTTTTCTCTCAAAACCCTTTTCCTCACTTTTCTCTCAACTTACACCTCTCTATTCTTTATTCTCTCATTTTTCGTCCCTCTCCAAGGTGATTAATGAATGAATAGGAAGTTGTGGGTTCATGCCCGATGCCATTAGCTCACACCTATTTCTTCTGGTGGGTAGAGTGCCCTCCTGGTAAGTATGTTGATGACGGGGGAAAGACAGAACACCTGACTCAACTGTGCCCCTAGTTCATCATTTTGACCATTTTTTCGTTTTGGTTTTCTACTAAAACAGTTTTGATCGAGATGAGAGTCAGATTAACGTACTTGTTCGACTTTTGATTTGAAAGCCATGCAAGTTAGGCTGTAAGCACTGAAAATTTTCCTTTTTGGGTCCAAGAAAATGGTCCAGTTTTGGAAAATGGAACAGTTTTCGAGAAAATAGTCAACCTTAGTAAAAATTTTCAAAAACTATTTTACAAACAGTCAATGCTCAACGAGCATGGAGCTTACTCTTTGAGATACGCAACCTCGGATCGGAGGCAATGGAAAATTGCCCCTGGCTTAAAGGGGGTGGATGGCAACGGAAAGTTGCCCCTGGTTTGAATGGCGGCTCACGACGACTCGTGGCAACGGAAAGTTGCCCCTTGTTTGGATGGTGCCGCAGCAGTCCGCAAACAGTCTTCATTGGTGGTGGTCGAACTCTTGGACACAGAGATGACGAAGACGGTTATAACAAATATATGGACACAGTCACCTTGGAAGCATTGGCGACTGGACTTTGGGATGAAATCGAAACCATTGTATGGACTGAGACGCTATGAAAGCATTGGGGGCTGGACCTCATGATGAAGTTGCCTACGTATCCCAAACATGGGAATCAAGCCTTACGTAGTTCAGGTTAAGGTACACTCGGGTATTTTAACCTTCACTTTTCAGGCTCTAACTTTTGCCAAGGCGCCCGATGCGGGTTTTCGACCTTGCGAGCTTCTTTTCATTTATCTTTTTTTGATTTTTTTTGTATCTTTTTTGTATCTTTTCATTCTCTTTTTTCTTTTTTTTTTCTTTTCTTTTGCATTATTATTTTTTTGCTCTTGCTCTTTTTTTTTTTTGCATTTTTTTGTATTTTTCTCTTGCTCTAACTTTTGCCTGGGTCGCCCTTCCGGGTTTTCAGCCCAGCGAGCCTCTCAAAGGGTAAAAGTGTAACAAGTCCATGCCAAATGGTTTTTGAAGTTAAGGCCTCTCTATGTCTAGGAGAACGGCTGTTGTAATGATTTGCAGAAGAATCCATCATGGTTGCTCTACGAGCTTCTTCTGGTGAGATCCAATCTTTTTGATTCGACTTTGGTGCCTCTTGTTCGAGGGCTGCTTCAAAACTGGCCACACGGGCCTCCTCTGACAGTTGTCCGTTGAATGTTCCGAATGAGTTCGAGGTTCAAAACGAATAGGTCGAATCTTGAGGCTGAGAGCAATCCTAGGCTGCACAATCTCAAGAGCACTTCCACACAGGTCTTCACAGGGCCGCGTTAAAACATTTGTTTTTGAAAGTTTTTAAGAAAGCGACAAATTGCTCGTGTCGAAGATAGTGTGGAACCAATCTGGATCAAGCTAGGATCCTTCTCAGTACTCACGCCGACAAGCATGATTTCATTCATTAACGGCTTAGCATGCTTCTCCTTTTCTCTCAAATTGATCAATTTTTTGCAAAACCGGAGGAATTCCCTCCTATTTGTTTTTATCACCGTAGTGTTCAAAAAGGGTTTTTGAAAAACTTAGGTTAATGCAATGAGTTTGGCGCGTAGGAGAGTAGGCGAGACGTACTGTCAGCCCATTCAAACCCTCTGGCACAACTAACTTACACTAAAAGCAAGCATGAAAGTGAGATAGCAACAACTGTTTCATTCAGATTTGTTGGTATAACTGGCCCCTCGGCAGAAACAGACTCAAAAACAAAAACGGGTAATTACAAGACAAAATGGTGTTCGAGGCAACAACCCCGGAATCACCTGGTATTCTATACAAAGGGGACTGACTCGCTACAACAAGACAGACCCTTAAGCAAAAAGACTGACTCAAGACAAAGAGACAGACTCAGAACAAAAGACTGACTCGATACCCAAGCCAGAATTTACAAAGTTAGCGTTCACAGATGCTCAAAAATGCGTGCCAGACGCCACATTCAAAATATACCAAATGCCGCCCGCAGGTGGTTCACTTTCTGATTACATACTTGCAGTATCTGTGTCCTCAAAATCCAATAACTGGGTGGTAACGGACTTGGCTGAGCTGGGCGGGAGGATAACCTCATTGTCAATCAAATCTTGCACCTCATGACGGAGGCGGAAACAATTGTCGGTTGCATGGCCTGTTTGTTGGTGGTACGCGTAGTACTGAGCAGCATCATGCGTAGCAGGGAGATTCTTCGGGAGAGGCCGAGGCTCCAAGGGTTTAAGGTGCCCCATCTCAGCAAGGATCTGAAGTGCCTTAGACAGAGGCATGTAGAGAGCATGAAAGACCCTGCGCCCTTGGGGCAGGTATTTTGAAGTCTGAGCGTTCTTACTAGCCGCACAAGCAAAAGGGTCAGCTGGCACTGCCTTGGCTTTCTGATCTTTCCCAGGTGCAGGGGCGGGAATAGGAGAAACTGTTCTGGCATGACGGGGCCTATCCCGATTTTCTGACTGACTTGAACTACCCTCAGGTGGAGTGGGGAAAGCATCCTCCACAGTTTTTGCCACAATTGCGGATATCTGTTGCTTGTTCATCCCCCCGGCTTTCAAAGCCTCGACTGCCCGTAGCAGTTGTTCAATGGGATCGGCATCTGCCTTCATTTTGTCTTTTCCTCTGGCCTCAGCCTGATCGAGGATTTGGGTTGATATTGATATGTCATTACCATAGCTGGAGGCCATCTCCGGTTGGCTAAGTTCAATCACAATTCGCCCCAACAACGGGGGCTCCTGGGGTACAAAACTCCCGGCATATGGTGCGGCTGGAGGTGAGGCTGACATTCCGTAGGCGAGATCCACCACAGACCTCTGGAGATCACCTATCATCCCCATTAGTTCAAATGTAGTAGGCTCCCGAGCCTGGTATGGCTGGGGGGCCCAGATCGAGTGCACAACAGGCGACCTGGGTGGATGTGGCATATCAATATTGGTCTCACTTTGCAGAGTGATCCCTTGATCTAACGCAGTTGTCATAACCACGATCTCTTCCGAATTCTGTGTCATCATAAGTCCTGCCTCAGCAAGGGGGAACACTAGCTATTCTGTACCAGCTGTCCGAACTGAAAGAGACAACAAGCAGCATTTCAGCCCAAATGGATCAAACACGGGTATAGCTGAACAACTATACTCTACTGCTGATCACTGTTCCCCAGAAATCACTGTCCCCAAAACTGAACCTGATACCCGTAGATAACTGATCCTCATAAACTGACACTGATGCCCTCAGGTCTGATACTCAAACTTGCAAGCTGATATGTACGTTCCCTGTAGAGATACACTCTAAAAGCACATAGCAAGTAAAGAGAGCCAAAACACCCCTATGTTGGTGTAAGGTTTCCCTGTCCTATTTTGTCAGGAGCTAGGGTTTCACTATGCACGCAACAGTCTTCAAACAACCTAACATCGGGTAAGCAGCCTGTCCTAACTTGGAATGGTCACTATGGATCCGAATATGCACTGGGCCGAATGGTCGAAAAGGGTGCCCCGATAAAACCGGGATTTGGGTTCCCATACTGTCAGAGCCCATAACCGGTCAGCCTTATGGTCATGCCTTGACAAGACAAGCCTCCAGCAAACCATTCAGGAATGGCAGATGGCAAACACTGTGTCCTAGGTGCACCAATGCACATGCAATGCAAAGAGACACATAAATGGAGTCAAAATAGGATATCACGAGTTCGTGTCAAGCTCTCTAAATCCCCCAGCAGAGTCGCCAGAAACTGTAGACGCGCCCGCGTGGGGCCCTCGCTACAGTTCGGACTCGATTTGTGTCACGGTTCTTAATCTGAACCAAAGAGTCCAAATCCGGCAAATCGTTATGAGAAACAGATTTTTTTGAAAAGAAGTGCCAAACATGGACTGCTTCGCCAGATACAGAGTCGCAACCTAAATATTTTAAAATGGGGAATTTAGGAAACCCTGACTCGGTGCCAAAGGCCACGTGTCCGTCATCACCAAAGTTGCCTCGGCTCGGGAACTTAGGTACGATTGGGGAAGGTCAGCCATGAGCACCCCCTCTCGCCCGATCCGAAGATCGGCCTCTACTAACCATGATATCCGTTTTTGAAAACGTTATATGTTCTTAAACCAATTATTAGCCTAGCATTACTATGTTATACGCACGGCAAACAAGTATAGACTAGATTGCCTAATTTGGAAATAAGCATTGCATATCCGTTTGTCTTTAAAAAGTACTTTGGAATTTGCTACTCGTAAGTAGGCTAAAATACGGATTTTAACGAGTTTTTCCAACTCAGACAATCCAACCTTCACCCACAGGCATTCGAACAGTTTATCACATAAGCATCTAGCCACATGGTAATCATGCTATCATGGCAACACTCACACACATGCGGTATGCTAAAGCATAAATGCTTACCTAGTACTCCAAGCCAAAATAGAAACCAGTTAGTAATCATATGCATGATCCTAGTTCATGTTAAGATGGCTAATGCAACACATGCAAAATGCAACTAAGATAGGCTCGGCTAATCTACAATGACATGTGAAATGCTACAACTAACACGTATTCAATTTGGAATTAGAATACAAATGCAGTTAGAATGATGCGCCGAGCCCGGTGCATGCAAGACAAATGTATGAATGCACGCATGCATAGCGTAAGGTATGCTAAGTTACACATGCCCTAGTCTACCGTCATATGCAGGTAAATAAAAGGGAAGAAAGACGTGGGGTTGGAAGACATACACACACTCACACACACTTATTACACAATTGCCCTCACTTGGAGAGTCCGAATAAATATTACAGTCCGAATAATAAACACATTAATTATTACAAAATTTCTAATTAATTAACAGAATGAATGCAAAAAGAAAGGTGGCCACAGCCCCCGCCTCGGGATGCGCGAATGATGCATGCTCGAACCCGTCTCGCCCGGAAAGTCCGTACCATACCACTGCCGCCTCTGTTTACACTGCCCTGCTTCTCTGAAAATTCCCAAAGTTCTGGGACAGGTCTCCTGAAAGCTGTGGAACACCATCGACTGAAGGAAATGTCCACCGGCCATTGAAAATATCCATCGGCCGTTGATGAAGCTATCGACCCAGGAAGGATTGCCAGTCGGCATTGAAAACTGCCGGTCGGTAGAAAGTTCCTGCAGAATCTGGTTTTTGGCAGCAACAAGGACAGACAGTGTATGGCATGGAATTTCAAGCAAGTGTATGCATGGCTGCTCTCCCAATCATGTAACGGACTCAAGGGAGCATGGCCCTTGACCCTCGGGCTATCAATCGTGCATTTGATGCATGATAGCCTAAGGAGCCAAGGTTGCAATTCAATGTAAAAATGCATGCAGCACACAAATGAGGACCAAGATCCTATCATGCCAAAGTCAAGGGCCTCGGTGACCGAGGGTTGAGGTGTGTTTTGTCACTCGAAGTACAAATGCCCCTCATCCCTCACACTTTGTTTGACACCCCAAACCAAGCAATGCAATGCATGTTATGCAAACATGGCTCAAAATGTAACATGATACTAAGATGCAAAACATGTCAAATGTGATGCAATCTATCATGTTAAGTATGCAAAATGCTAGTCATATGAGATGCAAATGTGATGCAAACATGGACTAATATGCCATAAGGCTAGCATGGGACAACATATAATGAACCAAATAAGCAACAAGCATATGATAAGCATGCAATGGTGGACTTAAACCATAAATGGCAGACCTCAACCTTGCCATAAATAGTGGCCAAAATGATGTACAAGAGCACAAATGATGCATGCAAGCATGCACACATCAAGGTCCATCACCTAAGCATGAAAAGGGACAACTCTAAGCATACTTAAAGGCGATATAAAAGGGCATTAAACCAGCATGCTAAGCTCTAAAAATGAATAGAGGATAATGCCAAATCAAAAAAAACATGCAAGCAAGGCATGCGACGAAGACCAACACTTGAAGCCAATAAAGGGGGTCGAACCAAAGCTATGTCAACCAAACCTTAAAGGACCAAAATGACCTGAAATAGTCCCAAGGGACTCCAAAACAAGACTAAAGCATGCATAGATCATGGTCAAAACATGCCAAGGAATGAGTCCAAAACAAGGGCATTCAAGGCCTCCAAAAGGGAGCATCACTCAATACTTATCCCAAGCAAACATGGCATGAATTTTTCAATACAAAACAGAGTTCTAGTATGCAAAAAGGGCCCTCAAAACCCACTGATATGGCAGCCTAATATCTAAACACATGGGCATGCACAATGACCATTTCCAAGGCATAAAAGGACAACCCTTCAAAGCATGAAAGAGATGATGAAGACAAACATACAAGCATGGATTAGGGACTGAAATATGATCTATAATGATGTCAAATCATGGGACTAAGGTACGCTAAGCATGCTAGAGACTCACACACCCAAGGCTTACAACCCAAAATGCAAAGTAACCACATCAAGCATGCTAAACAAGTCTAAATCAGTGGCCAACAGACCTTATTCAAGACAAAATATGGCCAAGAACCTCACAAAGCAAAGCCAAAACAAGAGGATATGCTAGGCTAAACATATAGCACACTCTTAGGCAAGATGGAGAATTACAAAGCAAGAATAAAATGCAAGCCAAGGGCCAACAAACCACCATTGGACAGAGATATAATATGACCCAAAACACCCAAAAAACTTCTGAAATGGGACCAAAAATGATCAAGCATGCATGTTCCCCTTTTAAGCCAAAACAAGGGTAAAAGAAGGAGAAAGGGGAGAGGGGTGTCCCTCCCCTACACAAGACTTCAAAATCACTCCATCACCACTGGAAATCCACTGGATTTCAGTGGTGAGAAGACCAACACAACAAAGTAAACAAAGCTTAAAGAAAAGAGCACCAAAATAGGCCAAAAGAGGCCAAAGGGGAGGAGTTCGACCCCCAATGCCAAAACACGCTTAATGAAAGATGTTAAACACAAAAATACAAGACTTTTTCATGTTAAACACAAAGCCTAAATCAGCATGCAAGATAGGTAGAAAACTAGTGCAAAATTGGGGAAACTAAAGCAAGTGTTTCACCCTTGAAGAAACCTTGAAGAACAGATGATCCAGCCACCTTCTACTGATCAAAATCAGTCTAAAACCTCAACAAACAACCCTCAATGCCTCTCAATCTCGGAGCAAGGTGTAATGGTGTGTGTTTTAGTGCAAAAGTAAGGTCAAAATGCACTTTTAGGCTTCCAAACACACCCTAAGGATGAGAGAGAGGGAGATATAGAGAGAGAGGGTGATATATCAGATGTATCGATATAGAAGCTCTGGTTTTTTGGTTCAAAAGCTCTAACCCTTGACAAAGGGAGAGGATCATTGCTTAAATAGGCAAAGGGCCAAGACTAAAGCTTCTCAAGGAAGCTAAATGAAAGGGGCAAAGGGTGCAAAGGAGTCTTGGCTTCTTGGAGAAGCTAAAACAGCTGGCCAAGCTTCTTGGGGTTCAAGCTTCTAGAAGGAAAGGGGGTTCAAAGGCTCACACCAGCCAAAAACTGCACGGGGAGGAGTGATGGTGCATTCCAGCTGGCACAGCTGGCATGCACCATGCCTCAAGGGTGCAAAGGAGTCACACCGGCCAGGAAAAGAGGTCGTCGGTAGAATAAAGTGTCGGCCGGCCAAATACAGTGCCGACCGGCCATTGATTTTAAGAAATCATGGCCGGTGGCACCCCTAAACAGCCGGTGATGCTAGGGGAAGGCCGGTGGAATGTGGGGATGGCCAACAAGCCATTCCCCGCGCTTCAAGGCAAAAACACAAGTGTTTGGTGCCAAAACCAAACACGGAACAGCCGAGTTCGGAGATCCTGAGCCAAGGCGCGTAGCCGAGACCTCCGGGAACTCCAAACGAACACAAACATGGATGATCACCGGGTGTTCAAACGGTGATGTCCAAGTCTTGAGGAAAGTCAAAAATGGGGTGTCTACAGAAGGTCCTGCAATGTGCACCCCCGCTCGCCCGACCAAGGATCGGCCTTTACTAACATGATATTTTGTTTTTGAAAACACATGTGTTCTTATTCCGATTTATTAGCTAGCTTACTATGTGATGCGCACAGCATACAAGTATAGACTAGATCGCCTAAGTTGGAACAAAACATCTCATGTTTGTTTGAAAATAGTTTGAAGGTGCTACTCGCAAGTAGGCTAAGACGTGGATTTGCCACCCTCAAGTGAGCTTAGAAAACATGATTCTGCCAATTCAAGTGGGCTTAAAACTCGCATTTCGATGAATTGTTCCAATTCAAGTAATCCAACCTCCACCCACAGGCATTTAAGCAGTTATAGCAGCTAAGCAGTTAGCCTCATTGCAAGAACGCTATCATGGCAACACTCACATTCATGCAAGGATGCTAAAGCATAAAAGCTTACCTAGTACTCCGAGGCAAAACAAGAAGCTAGTTAGTAATCAATGCATGATCCTAGCTATGTTAAGATGCCTAATCAACACATGCAAAAATGCAACTAAAATAGGCTCGACTATTCTAAGATGTCATGTGAAATGCAACTTGATAATCATGTATTCAAGTAGGAATTGAAATACAATGCGGTTAGTATGATGCGCCAAGCCCGGTGCATACAAGACAAATGAATGAATGCAAACAAGCAAGCATAAAGATGCTAATCAAAACATGACCTAGAAGTAACCATCGTAAGCGGTTAAGTAAAAGGGAGAAAGACGTGGGGTTAGAAGACATTCACACACTCATGCACAGTTATTACAAAATTTGCCCTCTCGATGGAGGGTCCGAATAAATAATGCAAACCAACTAATTAACTAACTAACAAGCTAATTAATTATTACATAACCAAATTGAAACAAATGATTATTCTAAATTATCAAAAGCACTACAATGGCCTCATGACGAGGGATGCATGCATGCTCGGTCGGCTTTGCTCGGAAATCCGTTGCCATGCCTTATGTTGCCTCTATTTGCACTATTTTAGCCTTTTGAAAACTGTGCTAATCTTTGTGATGCTTTTGAACCACCTCATGGACATGCTGAGAGGCCATCGGCCAAAAGATATGGGCATCGGCCAAGGGAAAAGGGTGATCGACCATTTTTTGAGTCCATCGACCGAAAATTGTTAGCCGATCGGCACTCCAGATAGCCGATCAACTATCTCTTCCTGCAGACTGCTCCTTTTGCTACAGCAGAGTACAAACAAGGGCATGACAATACATTTGCATGAAAATGTTGTGCAACTACACCCCTTATCATGTTTGAAACTCAAAGGAATGTAGTGCTCGACTCTCGAGCCATCAATCACGCATTTCGATGCATGATGGCCAAAGAGGCCGAGTCACACAATTCAATGTGACTGAAAATGCACAAAAACACATAATGCGTTGAACTCTATCATGTTGGATCAAGAGTGTCGGCAGCCAAGAATTGAGACATGTTTCATTACTTCAAGTATGAAACGTCCCTCGTTCCTCGTGTTTGGTTTAACACCCCAAACCAAACACAATGCAATGCATGTGTAGACACCCCATTTTTGACCGACCTTAAGACTCAGACGTCACCGATTGAGCGCTTGGTGATATTGCATAATGTGCTCGTTCAGAAGTTTCAGAGTCTTGGCTGCGAGCCTTGCCTCCGGACTTCCGGACTCTTTTGTGCTTTGCCTCGGTTTGCGAACCAGGCTCGGTTTTCCCTATTTATTTTCCTAAGGGGAGGGAGAGGTCCCGAAGACCATCTCTTAGTGGCCGTGGGCTACATTTGGTGGCCGTAGGCCATTTTGCCCATTCTGGAGCCCGGTTCTCGGTTTTTCGGGACCGTTGGCCGTGTGCCTCGGTTCGGGACCGCCTAACCATCTCCGTTTGCTCTAAATTTTGGCATACATCCTATTTTCTCCCTTTTGAGGGACACTGAGGTCCGAGAAACCCACTTCGTGGCCGAATGCCACTTTCGGTGCTTAACGGCCCATTTTCGGGACCCCAAACTGCGTGTTTTGGCCCCTGAGCATTCGTTTTGCATTGGTTTTCGTTCATTTTTGGCAGGTACCTCTGTTTTATCACCAGGAAGGTCACTAGAGGGGGGGAGGCCAGCAATTATCTTAGCAACCAGTTATATTCCATTTTCGCCCTCCGACACCCGTTTTTCTCACTTCCGAGCCAATGTTGAACACCTTGGGGCCACTTTCTTCAACCCCAAACCACATATTTGTGTTGTACACACATGGGAGGACCCTAAAAGTTGGTGGCCGGCCACTAATGTTTCTTGACCCTTTTGAACCCCTCCTTCCGAGCCAATGTTGAACAACCTGGGCTCTTTTTCTTGAACTTTGAACCACACATTTGTGTTGTACACACATGGGAGGACCCTAAACGTTGATGGCCGGCCACTAATGTGGCTTGACCCTTTTGAACCCCTCCTTCCGAGCTAATGTTGAACACCCTTGAGCCATTTTCTTGGACTTTTAACCACAGGGTTGTGTTGAGGGCACATGGGAGGACACCATTATGTGGTGGCCGGCCACTAAACCAACTTGACCCTTTTGACCCCTAGCCGGCCGGCTAGGGGATGTGGCCGGCCGGCCACCTGAAACAAAAATACCTGGCCGGCCATGATCCTCACACTGTTCACTTTACAGCTGTATAGCTTTATCCCCCAGAAAATATCTGTATCCGGGGGATATTTTGTGGGGGAAAGCTTGCCTCCTTTTCCCCCACCTTTGGCCCCTCTTTTTTGGTCCTTATAACCAGCTGCAAGCATTGGCCTTGAGGGTTAGAAAAAATTGTCTCCAAGTCTTGCATTGCTTCCCCTCTCTATCTCTCTCATTTTCTCAAAACATCCAAGTTCTACACCTCATTCCTTCATCACCACCAAGCACCACCACCACCACTCCATTTCCAGCAACAAGGAGGGCTTCTCAGAGGCTAAAGGTGCTGCAACTTGGTCCAAGAAGCAACCAAAGACTTGTCTCCAAGGGTGAGTTGCCATTTCCCCCTTTTTGAGCTCATTCTTGCAACATTCCTTAGCCATATATGCTTTTTTCTTTGAGCTCTGGCCATAACTGAAAGTGGCCTTATTTTGAGCTCATTTTCACCTTTGCTTAAGGGCTCAACACTGTTTGAGCCCCCCATATTGCACTTGCTTCAATACCCTTCTTAAATACCGTTTTCTTGCGTAGTATTTTTAGCTTGTGTGTGATCTGTTTTGGAGAATGATGTAAACTTTAAATAGGCTTATTTTGAGCCCCTATTCAACATTAAAGAAGGTCTCAACACTGTTTGGGACATCCATGCTATACTTGCCTTTATACTCTCCTTTTGGTCCCATTTTTGCATGTCTTGGCAGCCTATTGTGTTTTGGTTTTTGATCATTTTATAGCACTAGAAATAGTCTTATTTTGGTCCATTCTTCATGTTTCATTAAGGGCCTTTCATGATTTGAGGTATATTTTATACACTTCATGTTATATCTCTCTTTTGGTCCCCATTCTTGCATGTTTTGGTAGCCTATTATGATTCTGTTTTTGGTCTTTTTACAGGCCTAGAAATAGTCTTATTTTGGCCCATTATTCATGTTTCATTAAGGGTCTTTGGCCGTTTGTGGAATATTTTGTATACTTTGTGTTATAGCCTCTTTTGAGCCTCATTTTGCATTGCATTTCTAGCATGTTTGTACACTGTTTTGGGGTTTTTACAGTTCTTTAAATATGCTTATTTTTGGTCCCTCTTCAATGTTGTAGAAGGGAATTTTTCATTTTGGGCTTTGCATATACCACTTGCCCCTTTGGCCACCTTTTGGCCCTTTTTCTTGCATAAGAGCTTAGCCATATCTATGTTTGTTTTTAGGGTTTTTACAGTTCTGTAAATGTGTATATTTTAGGCCCCTCTTCAATGTTGTTGAAGGGTCCTAACCCATTTGGAGTCAGCAGCTGTGAGTTGCTTCATAATCTCATGTTTAGGGCCATTTTTGCATGCCATTGTTGCCCTATCTTTGCTTGCTATTTGGCCATGATTTGCACTAGTAAAATGCTAATTTTGGGGCTGCCTTTCTTCTGTCTTTTCATTCCATGTCCATATTGTGCATGCTTAGTATAGCTATAAGCCATTTCGGGTGCCAAAATCCATATTTCGGGACCATTCCATGCATCGGGTGTGTTTTCGCCTCATTTCGGGGCTGTTTTCCCCCACATTTCAGTGCTGAAATTCCATTAGCGTGTTTTCATATCATTTCCATGCTATTGCATTGCGTATGCCATTGCCTCGGTTTGCGTGCCTGTGTGCACGCATTTCGAGGCACTTCATTTTCATCCATCGGCCTCTTATGTGAGTGCGGCTGAGGCTCTCTCATGTTAGTATAAGTCCATGTTGCATTCTATATTCCATTTCCATGCCATTGCATTGCATATGCCATTACCTCGGTTTGCGTGCCCGTGTGCACGCATTTCGAGTCACTTCATTTTCATCCATCGCCCTCTTATGTGAGTGCAGCTGAGGCTCTCTTATGTTAGTATAAGTCCATGTTGCATTCTATATGCCATTTCCATGCCATTGCATTGCATATGCCATTACCTCGGTTTGCGTGCCCGTGTGCACGCATTTCGAGGCACTTCATTTTCATCCATCGGCCTCTTATGTGAGTGCGGCTGAGGCTCTCTCATGTTAATATAAGTCCATGTTGCATTCTATATGCCATTTCCATGCCATTGCATTGCATATACCATTACCTCGGTTTGCGTGCCCGTGTGCACGCATTTCGAGGCACTTCATTTTCATCCATCGGCCTCTTATGTGAGTGTAGCTGAGGCTCTCTCATGTTAGTATAAGCCCATATCATATTTTCATGTCATTTGCATTGCATATGTCATTTCCTCGGTTTACGTGCCCGTGTGCACGCATTTCGAGGCATCTCATTTTCACAGCATAGTGCGTACTAGGTTGTATCTTAGATCGCATTCATGTATTTCCTCAGTTTGCGTGCCTGTGTGCACGCATTTCGAGGCATGTTATTCCATAGCATTGTGTATGTTAGGATTGTATCTTAGTTGCATTTCATGCATGTCATGCATATTGCATCGTGTTCGGAATAGGAGTTAGCCCGGACACGGGAAACGAGGTGCATTTCGTACTCCGAGTGACGGAATGTATCTCAATTCCCCAGTCACCGACACTCCGGATCATCCATGATGGAGTTAGGTCTTATTGTGTTTTCATGTGCATTCATTCTATATTGAGTTGTGCAATTCGACTCCTCGGCCATCATGCCTCGGTATGCGTGATTGATGGCACGAGGATCGAGGCATGCATATATTTGTGAAAATACATTACTATGCCCCTTTCCTGCTCTCTGTTGCAGCAAAATGAAGAATCAGCAACTTTTTGGGACTTGGCACGCGTTTCAAGAATAACTGCTAAACAGAGGCTAATTGGGGCATCCCGGTGGATCTCCGCGCAAGACAACCCGGACATGCATCATCCATCAGAAGCAAGGCAGTCCCTGGCTTGCATGCCAGTTTTATTTATTTTCTTAGTTGATTTGTTAATTAATTAGGAATTTGTATATTATTTGGACTGTAATATTTGGACGGTAATATTCTTTTATTCGGAACTGTATTATTTATTCGGACCCTCTGCACGAGGGCACAACTGTAATAAGTGTGCATGTGTGTGTTGTATGTCTTCCAACCCCACGTGTTTCTCCCTTTTATTTATCCGCTTTTGATGGTTAGATTAGGGCATATTTAAATTAGCATACAGTATGACAGCATGTTTGCATCATTCATCTCTATTGCATGCACCGGGCTCGGCGCATCATGCTAACTGCATTTGTATTTCAATTCCAAGTTGAATACATGATTAGCTGTAGCATTTCATATACCATGTTTAGACTAGCCGAGCCTGTTATAGTTTGCATTCTTGCATGTGTTGCATTAGGCATTTCTGTATACTTAGGATCATTCATGATTTCTAATGTAGTCTCTTCTTTTTTTTGGCTTGGAGTACTCGGTGAGTTTTATGCTTTAGCATCCTTGCATGCGTGTGAGTGACTGCCATGAATAGCATGCTTACCATGAGGCTAACTGCTTATGTGATATAACTGCCTTGAATGCCTGTGAGTGAAGGTTGGGTTACTTGAATTGGAATAAATCATCAACTATTTGTTTTAAGCCCACTAGATAATGGCAAAACCATCTTTTCTAAGCCCACCCGGGGTGGCAAAATCTGCATTTTTTTAGCCTACTTGCGAGTAGCACCATCAAACCATTTTCAAACAAACAAACATGAAATGTTTTGTTCCAATTCAGGCGATCCAGTCTATACTTGTATGCTGTGCGCATCACATAGTAATCTAGGCTAATAACCGGAATAAGAACACACAATGTTTTCAAAAATAGATATCATGGTTACTAGAGGCCGATCTTTGATCGGGCGAGCGGGGGTGCTCACGAAGTGACCTTCCCCAATCGTACCCAAGTTCTCGAGCCGAGGCAACTTTGGTGATGACGGACACGTGGCCTTTGGCACCGAGTCAGGGTTTCCTAAATTTCCCAAAATAAAATATTTAGGTGGCGACTCTATATCTGGCAAAGCAGTCCATGTTTGGCACTTCTTTCAAAATCTATTTTCTCAAAACGATTTGCCGGATTTGGACTCTTTGGTTCAGACTTAGAACCGTGACTACAAATCGAGTCCGAGCTGTAACGAGGTCCCCCGCGGGCTTGTTATAGTTTCTGGCGACTCTGCTGGGGATTTAGAGAACTTGACTCGAACTCGTGATATCTGTTTTTGACTACACTTGTGTGTTTCTTTGCATTGCATTTGCATTGGTGCGCCTAGGACACCGTGTTTGCCATCTGCTATTCCTGAACGGTTTGCGGGAGGCTTGTCTTGTCAAGGCATGACCATAAGGCTGACCGGTTGTGGGCTCTGCCAGTATGGGAACACAAACCCGGTTTTACCGGGGCACCCTCTTTGACCATTCGACCTAGTGCATATTCGGATCCATAGTGACCATTCCAAACTAGGACAGGTTGCTTACCCGTTTATAGGTTGTTTGAAACCGCTGTGTGTGTAGTGAAACCCTAGCTCCTGACATAATAGGACAGGGAAAACCTACCCCAACATAGGGGTGTTTTGGCTCTCACTTATCTGTTATGTGCTTTAGAGTGCGTCTCTACAGGAAGGCATGTATCAGTATATGAGTTTGGGCATCAGGCCTGCGGGCATCAGTTCAGTATTGTCAGTATCAGGCCTGCGGGCATCAGTTCAGTATATGAGTTTGGGCATCAGGCCTGCGGGCATTAGTTCAGTATTATGGGTATCAGGCCTGCGGGCATCAGCCAGTATTTGAGAATTAGTTATCTGCGGGTATCAGATTCTGTTTTAGGGGACAGTAATACAAGGATAATAATCAGTGTTTGAGGACAGTGTATATTTGGCTTATTGACTGTGTGTTGTTATGCCCGGCTGTGTGTCATGCATTTATTTTAAGCTGTTGTGCTGTTCGTTTATCTGTTTATTTATTTCCTTATTGCTTTATTTATCTTTTGTCTAGGTCAGTTCTAGCACAATTGCTTCAAACCCAGCAGATACCCCCCAAGCACTTTGGACACGAGGTCGCCGACTCAATCGATTTGAGGATCTAATTGACGGACAGCCAGTGTTCCATTCTCTACCCCCCGTTGTCAAAAGAAGGCAGAGAAAGCGTAGTGTATCTGAACAGAGATCACCAGAACAGTGGTTTCCCCCATTAGTGGACAGTCGGATTGAAATCCCCATCGTTGCTACAGAGCTAAATCTGCCAGTAGTTCAGATAGATCAAAACAGTATGGCGGTACCAACAGGAGTTGAGGAGATGATGCGCCAAATGCAAGAAACCATGCGGGCCATGCAGCAGGATGCCGTTCGCCGAGATGAACTCGCTAAGCAACAAGCCGAGATTATGACCCAGCAGGCTGAGCTGATTACCAGACTGCAACAACAGAATACAGCGTCTGCTTCACAACAAATTCCTCCTCCGGCAGGGGCTCCATTACCTGAGCAGACACCTGCTGTTCAGAACGCTCCTCCAAACATCCAGAATACTGTGCCGACTATCCAGAACCTGCAAGAGGACACGAACCTCCCAACGGGGCTAGCTCCGCCCCCGCTTCCGCCACAACTGTCCAAGGTCCATACACCCAATCACCCGGACTCTCCCTTCGAGTTCGAGGTTGATCATGCAGCTCTGAAATTGAGCAAACTTGAGAAGCTCTTCAAGAAATCCCAAGGGGTCATGGCTATCCCAGATGTCGGAGATGGATATACTGACGTGGCCGTAACATTGCCCAATAGGTTCAAAATGCCTCAAATTGACCGCTTTGACGGGTCCGGGGACCACATGGTCCATCTCCGACTGTTCTCAGACATCTTGCGGCCAATGGGCCTAACGCGACCACAGAAGCTTTCACTATTCGGCCGAACCCTGTTAGGTGTGGCCGCCAACTGGTACGCAAAGTTAGAGGATGAAGTGAAGAAGAATTGGGATGAAATGACGGAGGCCTTTGTCGCGCAATATTCGTACAACACTCAGATCGAGATTACAACTCGTGATCTTGAAACGACAAGGCAAGAGCCCAAGGAAACTTTCTCGGACTTTGTAATCCGATGGAGGGAAAAGGCGTCAATGATGACTTTGAGGCCCACGGATAAGGACCAAATCCGGATGATTGTGCGCAATCTCCACCCAAAGTTGATGCAGAGAATGATTGTAATCCCCTTTCCTACTTTCTCAGATTTACACGAGATGGGGGTGCAAATCGAAGATGCAATGAAACAAGGTCTGTTTGACCACGATAGGGAACAACCGAGGAGGACTTTCAACCGTAACAACGATGCGGCCCGAGTGGCGCTGCAAATACAAGAGCCTCGGAAGTCAGTATGGTCACCACCATTCCCCCTCCCCCTCCAAGGCCCATGGCAGCCACACCCTTCTCCGGCGCGTCCGGAAGCAACACACAAACCACCAGATTCCAACCTCGAGGCCAAAGAACCTTCACTCCATTATATATGCCCCTGCCCAAAGCTCTAGGGGTATTGATCAGGAAAAAGCATTTGAAACCCCTGGAGCCGAAGCCACTACCGAATCCACTCCATCCCTCTCATAACCCAGCAAAGTACTGCGCGTATCACCAACAACACGGTCACGACACCGACCGTTGTTTCAGATTGCGTCATGAGATCCAAGATCTTATCGACAAACAGGTGATCGCGCCTCCCGATAAACCCAATGTCACAACCAACCCTCTCCCACCACATAACCAAGCTCCCCCTCCCAACAGAATCAATTTTATCCAAACTGGGGTCGCAACTTACGATCCCAGTATCTATATCACCCCATCCCACCTACCCAAGCCGGAGGTGTTCCTCCCCGATTGCACTGACTTCTTGTGCATGGTGGACATCTCCAAAACCCAACCAGAACCGATGGTGGTGACCGTCGAAGATGGGACAGGGCAAATTTCGGGAGAGAATGAGATTGTTGAATTTGGGACTGGACAGAGTTTTGCTGGGGGAGCCTATGATCCAAGCGAGTACATCCTATCAACGAGCCGAATCGGGCTAGGTATAGAATTGCCAGAGACAGGAGAGCTGTGCATGATCAGGGGGGATGGATCTGGGCTAGGGGCAGATGATCTGACAGCTATAGAGAAGGACTTTGCCGACCTGCAATTTTTCGATGACCAGGAACCGGGGGATTCGGCAATCAACTGGTTCGACTATGAGGAATCGGCGGAGGCCACTGGATGGCTCGAGGATCAACCAGATGAAGTAGGGGAATCCCAACCAGAACAGAGCCCGGCAGGGACAGGAGTATCAGCTGTGGCCGGAATGGCCGGAAGTCAAGTTATATCGCCGGAGAGCGCCGGTGCTAAGAATTCCGCTCGAGATTTGGGCATTATGGATACAGGAATTGTTGAACAACCAACTGTACTGACGCAGCTGGAACGAGAAAAGTTTGAGGATGCTGAGAGAATTAGGAAAGCAAAGGGCCCTGAAGGGACTGAGAGTGCTGTGTGCACGAAGATAGAGAATGCTGCGAGCATATGGACGGAAAGTACTGCGAGTGCAACTGAACCGGAGCCAGACAGGTGTCTGATGGCTGCCGACGGAATGTGGTGGGAAGACGATGACTTATGTCTTGCCCACACAGATGAAGACTGGGGAAATAATCAACCGGATGACACTTGGTACCTCGATGAGTTTGACCATATGACGAGAAGTGGGCGGTACTTTAAACCCCCACACCTAGACCAACCCGAGGCATCTGGGAAGGATAGAGAAGCGGAGAAGCAGAAGGAGAAGCAGATTGAAGAGGAAGCTGCACTGAAACAGTTAAAGAAGATACAAGCAGACATCTCCATCTGGGGACTGCTAATGGTATCGCGAGTACATAGGGAAGCTGTCCTGTCTGCTATGGACAAGTCCAAACTCTCCATAGATACCACGCCTGAACAACTGGTTGGGCTGGTTTTTCCGGGAGGAGGTTCCCCGGCATTAACCTTTTCGGACAAGGAACTACCGCCTGAGGGCACAAATCATAACAAACCTCTCTATATCTCCGTGGAATGTAGAGATAAGTGGATACCGGTGGTACTTGTTGATACCGGGTCTGCTATTAATGTCTGCCCGACCAGAACGGCGTATGCAATCGGTTTGAAGCCCGCGGACTTCGTCCCGACCACTCAAGTAATCAGAGCATACGACAATACCAGCAGAGAAGTGATGGGGACTGTTAAAATTCAAACCAAGGTTGGTCCAGGATAACAAAGCATTGAATTTCATATCTTGGACGTTCCCGCAACCTTTAACCTACTTTTAGGGCGACCGTGGTTGCACCAGGTCAAAGCAGTCTCTTCCACTCTACATCAGATGCTGAAATACCCTCACGGGAAGGGGGTAGCAATTGTTTTTGGGAATTCATCAATCCATCCGCCGCCGGAAGTGTCCACACCTGTCTTGGAGATCGAGCACGGCACGGAGGATGTGTTTTTATCGGGGTTCACTTTGGCGGAGGCCCGAATTGTGCAGAATGTCATGGCTGTGAATGAGGGTATGTACGTCAGTGCTCAATCTATCTACCTCATGAACAAGCTAAAACATACCCCCGGGATGGGATTAGGGAGAAGCGGCCGGAAAGGCGTCGCAGCACTGGCCGATGTGCCACACAACCCTCACACCTTTGGATTGGGTTACCTGCCCACCAAAGAGGACTGGGTGAGGAAAGGAAAAGAAATGGCCGGAAGAGCCAGAGCAAAGAAGGTTGGGAAGCCATTTGAGTTAATGCATAGGCCCATCTGGGGTACCCTAAACGGACGCTTCGTCCGGGAGGGGGAAGATTTCCCATTCTGCGGCTTCCCAGAACCATGGCTGAACGCGGAGAGGAAGCGCGTGCCTGGTTTCGAAATCTTCTTCGACATACAATTACCTGGGGATGACGTTGCCGAAGCGCAGACAGACCCACCAACTAAGGTTAAGCAGAGTAAAGCAGTAGATTCTGAGAGCACCGAGCTTGAAATGGGGGTAGCACTGGCATGTCTACTTTCAGATCCTCCGATCGACCAAGAGTGCTTGGGGGATAACTCTTCGGTTTCCATGGTTGGAGATGAAATAGCTGCGGGCTTTCCAGCGCCGATCTTGGATGCATCTATCGCACCTTCTCTCATCTGGCAATATGAAGAAGGCTTTTATCTAGCAGCACCGGGTCAGGTAGTGAGCCGGAATCTGATTCCACCGAATCTTGTGCGTCGGAATCAAATTCCAGCTCGACTGAGTCTGAGTTCGGTATTCCTGGGGGTGATAACCCGGATGCCACAGTCCTGTCTAGGTCGTCATTTTCATTTTCTTTTGAGTCTGTTATAACAGAGGAATCTGACAGCTTGGAAGTATTTAATGAGAACGATGTGGATGTGGTTTCTGATTATTTTTCTGTGCCTTTGATTTATTGCTTAAATCAGGATTTTCAAAATTTTGATGAAAACAACGAGGGAGAAATTCCTCCGGATTTGCAACGGTTAATTGATCAAGAGCAGGAAAGATTTGTTAAACCCTTAATGGATGAAATCACTACTGTGAATGTTGGTACTGAGAAGGACCCGCGGCTGGTCTAGATCGGGTCCACGTTGTCTTCGGAGGAACGCGAGCGCTTAGTCGCTTTATTAAAAGATTTCAAAGATGTTTTCGTGTGGTCCTACGAAGACATGCCTGGAATCGATCCTGAGATTGTACAGCACCGGATCCCTCTTGACCCCGAGGCCCGACCTGTCAAACAAAAACTCAGAAGGATCCGCCCGGACTGGGCCCTCAAGATCAAGGAAGAGGTCACCAAGCAAATTGACGCAGGTTTCCTGCTAGTATCTGAATACCCAACTTGGTTGGCCAACATTGTTCCGGTGCCAAAGAAGGATGGCAGAATTCGGGTCTGTGTAGATTTCAGAGATTTGAACAGGGCCAGTCCGAAGGACGACTTTCCCTTGCCGCACATTGATGAATTGGTAGATTTCACGGCAGGACACGCCTTGCTTTCATTTATTGATGGTTTCTCAGGCTATAATCAGATAGTAATGGCACCCGAAGACCGGGAGAAGACTGCATTCACTACCCCGTGGGGTACATATTGTTATAGGGTGATGCCATTCGGGTTGAAAAATGCTGGAGCTACTTATCAACGGGCAGCAACTACAATATTGCATGATATGATCCATAAAGAGGTCGAGGTGTATGTGGACGACATGATTGTCAAGTCCAAAGAAAGAGAGGGCCACTACACCGCCTTACAAAAATTCTTTCAAAGGATCAGAGAGTTTCGGCTGCGGTTGAATCCCCAGAAATGTACTTTTGGTGTTACAGCAGGGAAGATGCTAGGGTTTCTGATTACGCAAAGGGGCATCGAGGTCGACCCTTCCAAAATAAAGGCCATCTTAGAAATGCCACCACCAAGGACTGAAAAGGAGGTGCGAGGCTTTCTAGGTAAAGTGCAATTCATAAGACGGTTTATCTCTAAATTAACCTTGACTTGTGAACCACTTTTTGGTCTCCTGGAGAAAGGAAAGAAATTCCAATGGGACGGCCGATGTCAAGCAGCTTTTGAACAGATCAAAGAGTATCTACAGAACCCACCCGTGTTGTCACCACCAGAGCCAGGGAGACCGTTGATATTGTACCTTTCGGTAACTGAGACTACCATGGGCTGCATGCTCGCGCAGGAGTCAGAAGACAAAGTGGAAAGGGCCATCTACTACCTGAGCAAAAAGATGCTGGATTACGAGACCCGCTATACACCGCTGGAGAAGGCTTGTTTGGCCTTGGTATGGGCTACCAGGAAGCTGCGGCACTACCTGTTAGCTCACTCTGTAATGTTGGTTTCACGATTGGATCCCATCAAATATCTTTTCGAGAAACCAGCACTTACGGGTAGGCTAGCTCGTTGGCTGCTTTTGCTCTCCGAATTTGATTTGAAGTATGTAACGCGCAAGTCAGTAAAAGGAAGAGCGGTAGCAGAGTTCCTTGCCGACCACCCGGTTGAGGGGGATGGAGCGGTTGAGTACCTATTCCCAGATGAAGCCATTCTGCACGTTGAAGATGAAACTTGGACGATGTACTTTGACGGAGCGTCAAACCAGTATGGGTATGGGATAGGGGTGTTGCTGATAGCACCTGACGATTCCCGTATCCCTTTAGCATTCAAGCTCCGGTTCAAAGTCTCGAATAATGAAGCAGAGTATGAGGCATGTATTGCTGGCCTGGAAGCAGCCCTAGAATTAGGGGCAAGACGGTTGGACGTCATTGGGGACTCAAACCTTGTTGTATCTCAAGCAAAAGGAGACTGGAAAGTCAAGGAGGAAAGGATGATAATTTACCACCAAACCTTGGATTTGTTAATTCCTCGGTTTGAGAAGCTAAATTTCACCCACCTCGTAAGAGAGAACAACAGGTTCGCAGATTCACTAGCAACTCTATCTTCCATGATAGACATCCCGTCCGGAGTCCGAATGCGTCCAGTCATTATTGATCAGAAGTTTGCGCCAGCATACGAGTCGATTTCCGCCATAGATGAGGCTCAAGACGACAACCCATGGTATTACGACATCTGGAACTTCTTGGAAAAGGAGACGTATCCACTAGGGGCAAATGCCAAGGATAAGAGGGCCATCAGAAGAATGGCTGCTCAGTTTATCATTTGCGGGGGTAAGCTGTACCAAAGGGGTCATCTGGGAATGCATAAGCTCTGTGTAGAAGCTGAAGAGTCAAAGCGCCTGATGGAGGCCATCCATGGGGGGGAGTGCAGTGCACACATGAATGGGGTAATGCTGGCTAGAAAGATCCTTAGACAGGGCTACTACTGGTCAACCATGGAGGAGGATTGTATCGGCTTTGTTCAGCGATGCCACAAGTGTCAAAATCATGCAAACCGCGTGAACATCCCGCCGTCAAAGCTGTACAACATGATTTCGCCATGGCGTTTTTCAGTTTGGGGAATTGATGTGATCGGAGCTGTTACCCCGAAGGGGTCAAACGGGCATGAGTTTATCCTGGTAGCTATAGATTATTTCACAAAGTGGGTCGAGGCCCAATCTTACGCGGTGTTGAAAGCGTCGCACGTCGCAAAGTTCATCAGAAACAACATCATCTGTCGCTACGGGGTGCCAAACGAGATAATTTCAGATAATGGTTCCCACTTCAAGAAGGAAGTGATAGACTTGTTGGAAAAATACAACGTGGCTTTCCATAAGTCATCTACATACCGGCCGCAAGCCAACGGAGCGGTCGAGGCCGCCAACAAGAATATCAAACATATACTGCAGAAGATGGTGGGAACCTATCGGGATTGGCCAGACAAGCTGCCATTTGCTCTGTGGGGCTACAGAACTTCAATTAGGACTTCTACTGGAGCGACTCCGTATTCATTAGTCTATGGAATGGAGGCTGTTCTACCCATCGAGATTGAGGTTCCGTCGTTACGAGTATTGGCTGAGTGCCAAATAGCCGAAGCAGATTGGCAGCAGAGCAGATTTGAGGAACTCATGCTCTTTGATGAAAGAAGACTGAAAGCACTGTACCACATTCAAGGCTATCAACGCAGAATTGCCCGGGCTTTCAACAAGAAGGTTAAGTCCAGGAATTTGAAACAAGGAGATTTGGTGCTCAAAGACAACCGAGCTCCCATCCACGACCCAAGGGGCAAGTTCAAACCCAATTGGACTGGTCCTTGCATCATCAAAGCTATCTGGTCAGGTGGAGCTGTGGTTCTGATGGATCTAGATGGCTTGGAGTTCTCACAACCGATCAATATGGACAAGTTGAAGAAATATTATCCTTGAGAGGCTCGCTAGGCCGAAAACCCGAAAGGGTGACCTAGGCAAAAGTTAGAGCACGAAAAATTGGAAAATATAAAAACTAAGCTCGCAAGGTTGAAAACCCGCAAAGGGCGGCCTTGGCGAAAGTTAGAGCGCAAAAGGAGAGTGAAAATACTCGAGTGAACCTTAGCCTGAACTACGTAAGGCTTGATTCCCATCTTTGGGATACGTAGGCAGCTTCACATTGAAGTTCAGCCATAAACTTTTCCCCGATCAACGCTGTCCATTTTGATCATCTCAGTCATCTTTATCCATCAGCATTTATCGCAATCTCCGTACAGTACTATTCAGACTATGGGCAACTTTCCGTTGCCGCGACGGTGCAAAGTTACTCAGACTAGGGGCAACTTTCCGTTGCCATGCAGTGCCGCATTGTTCTTCAGACTAGGGGCAACTTTCCAATTGCATGGATCTGGGGTTGTGTATCTCAGTGACAGATCTTCGGCATGTCCATTTCTAATCCATATCGAAAATGGCTTTGAAAAGTTTTAATAAAAGTTGACTTTGTTCAAATTAATCGTTTTTACAACTAAGACCATTTTTGGACCGAAGCGGAAAATTTTCAGTACCACAACTTTCAATCTCATTGATTTCAAAATTGAGTTCTCCTGCTCTTGCATACAATTGAGGTTGCTTTTCTATTACATTCATAAAGAAAACTTGAAAGTACTGGTAAAGTAATGAATTTGGGGCATAGTCGAGTCAAGTATCTCTGCGCCCCCTCCCAGAGCTGGTCGAAGCATCTGATGCCAAGCTAGGCCCGACCTGTGCCTCCTCGTTGAGCCAATCCAAGCACTCGCCAGACAAAGTGCAACTGAAAGTAGGAGCCAGGAGCTCCCTAGTCCTCCATGCTGTGGCATATCGGGCAAGCTGTGCACCCCGGACCGGGAAAGTAGTTGGGTACTCAATCCCCTCCGGTGGGCAGGTCTGATCATGACCGAACTGACGCAGGAACCGGAACGGAAAATAGAATACACAGTGGGTTAGACCGATCAATTGGATCCCAATCAACCGGGACATACTATAGCTCATTGCCGGGAGGTTGAGCCAAGGACAACGCCAAGCAATACGGTCTGCGGACAAATTGCACATCCAATCAAACCACCACCTTTCGTCAAGAGCATTGACTAGGCGCTGCCGAAAGAAGTAGCCTCGAGCTGAATAGGCCAGGCAAGAGTCCACAACCTGCAACTTGTCCAATAACCATACCTGGGGGAGGGATGGAAAATGAGAGAATAAAGAACAGAGAGATGTACGATGAGAGAAAAGTAAGACAAGGGTTTTGTGAGAAAAACCGAGCCTGAGGGTCGAGTGATGTGAGCAGATATATATGTAAGATTGGGTGGGAAACATTACCTGCAGTAGCAGTGGACTCCCAGCAAACCTAGTCGTCTCCCGGCGATAGACAGAATCCAAGCCCATCAGCGTCTCAGCCAAGGTCATGGCAATACAGCTCTTTCCTTCTCTCAAGCCTTGGGTAACTTCAATCAGACGGATGCTAGCTCCGCCGAAGCCCGAGGAAAGCAGAAAGTGAGACAACAAACACAAGCAGAGGGCGTGTTGCCGGAAACCTTGCCAATAATGGTTGCTGCGGTCACCGGCGTCGGAAAAGCGATGGATCAAGCCGAGGATGTCCAGTTCCCCACTGCAGATCAGAGATCGAGCATCGTGCGCCGTGAGCCCACACATCCACCCTAAAGCCTGGGCATGGCCAAAACGGAGCTGGGGCAAGATCACTTCAGAGCATTCAGACTCCATCAAAACCTGAAAATCTTCAAAAGTGGGACATACCTCTTGACCGCCGAAGCTAAAAACGTGCGTCACTGGGTTCCAGAACCTTGCCGCGGCATGGAGAAAAGGGAGATGTAGCGGAGTACGGCTCAGCGTGAATAGTGCATTCAAGCCAAAGCCCCGGAAGTTCAGCTTTTTCGAGCCGTCTAGAGAAGAGATCCAAGATGTGAGATTTTCTGTAAGAAACGCCTCCATTTCTTGTGGAAAGTAGTGATGAAATGAATGTTCCCGAAGTTGAGGCTTTATAGAGGGAAGAACACTATTCAGGAGGACACGTGTCAAAAATTGGGTGGCTGCAGGGGCAAGTGGCCGGCCGGCCACCTTTTCTGGCTGGCCGGCCATTCTCTTTTTCAAAACTGGCCGGCCGGCTCCCCCTTCTCCATAAAATTGGCCGGCCGGCTCCCAAAGGTGGCTGACAATGCTCCAGTGTATCTCCTTGGCCCTGTTTTACCCTTCGAGGGAAAGTTTCGAGCATTTCCATGCAGCAAATGTGTCAAAAGCCTTCATTTCCCTCTGTTTCGAATGTGTTCCAGTGCCCAGATCATCCGAAGTACACTTTGTTGTTGTTGAGTTTTGTTTATCGAGTTGTTGTTTTGATTATCGAGTTGTCGTTTTGTTTATCGAGTTGTTTGTCGAGCTGTCGTGTTTCGTGTTTTTGAGTCATCGCTCTCTGTTTAAACAATCTTTGTTTAAATCTTGTTTATTTACGTTGTCAACACTGTTGTATTTTGCTTATTGAGTTGTAAACTTCCTAAGGTTCTGTTATATCTTAGTAAGTTGAGTTGCTTAGTTTGTTGCGTCTGTTCACTACCTGACTTGGTGATTACACAATGCACATTCCCATTCAATTTTATTTTTGTACAAAATAAAATGAAGCGATACGATGCTAAAAGTTTAAAACATAAACACCTTTTCAAAAGCTGTTTCATTCCATCATGTTTTACAACGAACAAAGGTACAAGTTTTACAGAAAATAAAACTGCCTAACAATGTGCAAAGTGCTACAAACTACTAGCAAAAAGAAAAATAAAGCAGGAAATGGCGGCATCAATGCCCTCGAGAGCGGGAATGAGAAGCACTCCTCATCCTCTTCTGCGGGACAGCCTCTGCACCATCATCATCATCTGGGTTAGAGCTGTCGTCCTCAGGATCCCCCTCAGCCTCGTCCCCACTCCCGGAACCAAGACCGGACCCCCCCTCCTCAGCAGATGTCTCTGACTGACGATCTGTGGCCTCCTCCTCCTCCTCCTCATCAAGCTCTGCCTCTACAACATGTGCCCTGCGCCTGCGGGAGGATCCTCCTCGTGCTCCTCGGAAAGGCCTGGATGGCCTAGCTCCTCGGAAAGGCCTGGATGGCCCAGCTCCCTGAGAAGGCCCGGATGGCCCAGCTCCGTAAAAAGGCCCAGATGGCCCAGCTCCCCAAGAAGGCCCAGATGGCCCGGTCCGCGGCGGAGCATATACAGGAGGCATCTGAAAATGAAAAGTTCAATACATCAGTTCAAATATGAAAATCAAATACGAGTACAGTGTGTGAGTGGGGTGTGTGTCGGATGTGCTCTACAATGCAGGAGAATGCTCAAAACCAGTGTGTCATCAGAAGTGTGATAAATACAAGAAAGATGAACGGTACCTGCACACCCATAACGGATAGGTGTGTCTCTCTCCGAAGGACCATGCCCTCAAGTGCGGCCATCACCCCGAGCATCTCGTCCACATACTCAATCGGAGGCTGCAGATACAAAATGCAAAACTATCAATAAAGGAATGAATGTCCAAGTACCCGACTGATAAATCAAAGCTATAAATCATACCGGCGGTGAATCAGGATCCCTGACATATCTATGGTCAGGAAGTGGAGGCTCTAGCGGAATCGGGTAAGGAGTCCCAAAACGCCATCCCATCAGCTCAGTCGACATGTCCGGCCATCCAAGATGGGGGTAAGTCGGAGTAATCGGAGGAGCCGATCTACCCCCACCTCTCGATGTACCAGCCCTACTAGTAGAAGGGGCGTCTGCAGCCCGAGCCCGGGCCTAGCTCGAAGATGACGTATCAGCAGACCTCGCCATCGGGGTACGAACCCCCGTCAATGGAGGCATCAAATATGTATGACGGTAAGTGGCGTAGTCCCCCTCCTCGAGGTGCAGCAAAGCATCACTACCCAGCATAGCGCCGACTATCTCTTGGTGAGAGAGCCTATCAGCAATCCGCATACTGACTGGGGGTACTGCGGGAGGGTCCTGAGAAGTATACCCCCATACCTGACGCAGAAAGCGTTCTCCCAGAAACCATGCTCTACCAACAGGTCCTTCGAGCAGGAACCTGTACTGGGAGGTGCCCGATCCTCCAGGATACTGAAATTGGAGACCATCGCCCAAAGGTGCCCAGGGCTGCCATGTAATCTGCAGATAACAAGTCCATAGACCAATCAGAAATTGGGAATACGCGTAGCAAATCAAAGATGAAAATGGCAGGGACTGAGAGTTTTGAAGTACCTCCGATTGCCGCACAGTGTCAAAGTACTGCCGAAGATAAAGGAGAGTCTCTCAGGGTCTCGGCCGGTGCGGGCCCTCGAACACCAGTGAATATGGGGTCATGGGGGGGCCTGCCACCTCCAACTCTGGGGCTAATGCTGGGAAGTATATGTAAACCCATAACTGAGAAAAGCAGTGCAAAATGTAAGTACAAAGTGCTGAGGGCAAAATACAGATTGTAAAGTGCGCTGTGTGTGCAATATACAAGTAATGAAGAGCAGAAATGTAAATCAAGGGGACAGAAAAGTACCTCCCAGGCTCTCCAGTAGCCGCCAAGTAAATCTCCCTGCCCGCGGGAGGTAGCACTCATATAGAAGTAAAGGGTAGCCAGGCCGGCGCCACCCCAGTCGTATCGACCGACCTGTGATAGGTCAACTAGAGCGCTCAACAGATAGAGCCCAACAGTGTTCCCTCTATCGGCAAACAGAGTAGTCCCGAAGAGGAACATAAGGAAACCGCGGGCATACTGCTCTGTCTCCTCAGGAGTCTCAGGCTCCATCTCCGCCCGCCGGAAGTGAGAAGAGAACCAAGTATATCGAACTCTCCCAGAAGCCCTGTCAACGGGCGGGCGAGCCTCCAGTAGATATATCCAGGCGGCCTCCCACTTGCCCATATCCTCGTCATAGGGAATGGACCAACCTCCTATGTCCAGGCCGGTCAATACCGCAAAATCCAGAGGGGTCATAGTCATGTCCCCAGTGGCAGAGAAATGAAAGGAGTTGGTGGTGTCCCACCATCTCTCCACCAAGGCCGCCATCAGTGTCCTCATGGCAGGACAACGTGATAATCCAATGCAGAAGGCCCCGAACCCTGCCAAGTCTACTAATTTCCGGACAGCCTCCGGGAGCTCAACATACCAGTCCCGCGTGGCGGTGGAGCCATACCCCCATACACTACGAGAACCAACCTGCATTCAGAATGAATACATGTGTCAGTATAAAATGAATGAGCTGTGCGCCAATGAAATGAATGAGCTGTGCGCCAATGAAATGAATGAGCTGTGTGCCAATGAAATGAATGAACTGCGTGTTCGACTTCAATCAAACAGTGTGGGCTGCGTGTTCACTATCAATCTGGGCTGCGTGTTCAGGAAATTAAAGTTTGGGCTGCGTGTTCAACTTTCAATTAGTGTGGGCTGCGTGTTCACTATCAATCTGGGCTGCGTATTCAGGAAATTAAAGTTTGGGCTGCGTGTTCAACTTTCAACTAGTGTGGGCTGCGTGTTCACTATCAATCTGGGCTGCGTGTTCAGGAAATTTAAGTCTGGGCTGCGTGTTCAGGAAATTAAAGTTTGGGCTGCGTGTTCAACTTTCAACTAGTATGGGCTGCGTGCTCACTATCAATCTGGGCTGCGTGTTCAGGAAATTTAAGTTTGGGCTGCGTGTTCAACTTTCAACTAGTGTGGGCAGCGTGTTCACTATCAATCTGGGCTGCGTGTTCAGGAAATTTAAGTTTGGGCTGCGTGTTCAACTTTCAATCAGTGTGGGTTGCGTGTTCACTATCAATCTGGGCTGCGTGTTCAGGAAATTAAAGGTTGGGCTGCGTGTTCAACTTTCAACTAGTGTAGGCTGCGTGTTCACTATCAATCTGGGCTGCGTGTTCAGGAAATTTAAGTCTGGGCTGCGTGTTCAACTTTCAACTAGTGTGGGCTGCGTGTTCACTATCAATCTGGGCTGCGTGTTCAGGAAATTTAAGTTTGGGCTGCGTGTTCAACTTTCAACTAGTGTGGGCCGCGTGTTCACTATCAATCTGGGCTGCGTGTTCAGGAAAGTAAAGTTTGGGCTGCGTGTTCAACTCTCAATTAGTGTGGGCTGCGTGTTCACTGTCAATCTGGGCTGCGTGTTCAGAAAATCGGAGTTTGGGCTGTGTGTTCTACTCTAAGTCCGTGAGTGCTATATGTTCATCATCAAATTCGGGCTGTGTGTTCGACAAATCAGTGTTTGAGCCGTGTGTTCACCTCTTAACTAATGTGTACTGTGCGTTCGCAATCAATTAATGGGCCGAGTGTTCAAAAATTCAAGTGTTTAAGCTACATGTTCAGGATGCAAATAAAGTACTATGTCATAAGCTAAACTGTGTGTTCAAGCATGGCAAAGGCACGACATGTACGAAAAATGCAGAAAATGAAGTAAATACCTCTCGAGCCTCATGGGAGAGGTGATGCTCTGGCTCTCGGAGAAGCAGATCCCCAGGTGCTTGCTCATCAAAATCAGTGAAATGACGGAAAACGGCACGAGGAAGGACATGTGCTGGCGGAGCGTACCTCCCGGGAATAAAAGGTCGGACCCTCGGGGGCAAAGTCATGGGATCAAAATCGTCCTCGGCACCCGGAAAGCCTCCACCATGAGGAGAATGACCCGCCATTTTCAAAAAATCTGCAAAAGGAGCAAAAATGAGCGAAACTGAGCCAAAATTGGAAAAAGTCAACAAAAGTCAACTCTCGGGAAATGAAAAAGTCAATAAAAGTCAACTCCCGAGAAAATCTTCCAAATATTGAGAGAAACTTACCTCAAGTGGCGAAAATGAGAAAAGAAGCTCCAAAACCAAAATTTAATCAGTACAAAGTGCTTGAAACTGAATATTTTTGCGAAAACAACTTGCGTGGGGCGTTGGAAAACGCGTATGGAACTCAGATCTGGAGAAAAAAGTGGTGTAGGAGGCAAGAGAAGAGAGGACCTCGGCTGCATTTATAGGCTTAAAGTCTTGGGATGAAGGAGCATAAAGAAAGGAGGTGAAAGGACCAAAATGCCCTCGGATTTGGGCATATGGCCAGCCGACCACCTTTTCCAGCCGGCCAGCCATTTCCTTTTTGGAAAACCGGCCGGCCAGCCATTTCCTTTTTGTAAAACCAGCCGGCCATGTCCCTCACAGGCTCACCTAGCTCCCTGCAAATTTTGAGGAACATTGGAGTTCCCGGGACCTGAAAAAGTTCAAGAAAAGTACACTTCCGATCGCGAAACCGATCCGCCGGGACTTCAGCTTCAAGTTTTGACACGTGCCTCATCATTATTCATCAAAATCAAAGTGTATCCTTTTTGAATGAGTTGTAACCTTTCCAGGAAGTGGATCGGAGGCCGTGATCGAGTCACCTTCGCCGAAACACGCATTTCCGTGCTCGTTATTTCATGACAAACGGGCACCGTGATTTATGCTCGTTTTGCACTATCATGCACATAACTTGCATTCTCATAAGCATACTTACATTTTTATGCACATTTCTTGATATTGGCATACCTCTATGCTTGAGCATGCGTTGTCACGCATGTTCCACTCTTGCATTGCGATGCATTCACTCACCGGCACTGCGTGTGTCAAACTTTCAGAATCACATTAAATATATGTTGGTAGCATATTGTACTTGTTGAAATTTCTCTCTTTTGCAGGCACGATATTGTATGTACGGTTCATTTGAGGCTGGTGCGACCAGACGAATCGCGCAGGTATCGTATCTTCTCCGTGTGAGACGTGGAGGGGATTGAATAATCCTCCGCATTCTTAACTGCATGAAATGTAGTTGTTGCTTTGCATTCTTGCTTAAAACTGTTGCATCTATTTACGAATACTTGCTTCATTACAGCTTGCTGCATTTGCATGATCATTGAATTACTTCCGGCTCTGTGCATATCGTTTTGCATTCTGCCCCCTCGCCTGCGGGCATGCCTGCGGGCACATATCTGTTTATCTTGTACGTTTGTCTAAGTCTTCGGCCTTGTCAAAAATGGGTCGTCTCTGGGCTTTGACATTCACTCCCGTCACTTGTGACTTCCGAGTTCTGTCAAAGAGGGGCAACTATAGACACCCATTTTTGACCGACCTTAAGACTCAGACGTCACCGATTGGGCGCTTGGTGATATTGCATAATGTGCTCGTTCAGAAGTTTCAGAGTCTTGGCTGCGAGCCTTGCCTCCGGACTTCCGGACTCTTTTGTGCTTTGCCTCGGTTTGCGAACCAGGCTCGGTTTTCCCTATTTCTTTTCCTAAGGGGAGGGAGAGGTCCCGAAGACCATCTCTCAGTGGCCGTGGGCTACATTTGGTGGCCGTAGGCCATTTTGCCCATTCTGGAGCCCGGTTCTCGGTTTTTTGGGACCGTTGGCCGTGTGCCTCGGTTCGGGACCGCCTAACCATCTCCGTTTGCTCTAAATTTTGGCATGCATCCTATTTTCTCCCTTTTGAGGGACACTGAGGTCCGAGAAACCCACTTCGTGGCCGAATGCCACTTTTGGTGCTTAACGGCCCATTTTCGGGACCCTGAACTGCGTGTTTTGGCCCCCGAGCTTTTGTTTTGCATCAGTTTTCGTTCATTTTTGGCAGGTACCTCTGTTTTATCACCAGGAAGGTCACTGGAGGGTGGGAGGCCAGCAATTATCTTAGCAACCAGTTATATTCCATTTTCGCCCTCCGACACCCGTTTTTCTCACTTCCGAGCCAATGTTGAACACCTTGGGGCCACTTTCTTCAACCCCAAACCACATATTTGTGTTGTACACATATGGGAGGACCCTAAAAGTTGGTGGCCGGCCACTAATGTTTCTTGACCCTTTGGAACCCCTCCTTCTGAGCCAATGTTGAACAACCTGGGCCCTTTTTCTTGAACTTTGAACCACATATTTGTGTTGTACACACATGGGAGGACCCGAAAAGTTGATGGCCGGCCACTAATGTGGCTTGACCCTTTTGAACCCCTCCTTCCGAGCTAATGTTGAACACCCTTGAGCCATTTTCTTGGACTTTTAACCACAGGGTTGTGTTGAGGGCACATGGGAGGACACCATTATGTGGTGGCCGGCCACTAAACCAACTTGACCCTTTTGACCCCTAGCCGGCCGGCTAGGGGATGTGGCCGGCCGGCCACCTGAAACAAAAATACCTGGCCGGCCATGATCCTCACACTGTTCACTTTACAGCTGTATAGCTTTATCCCCCAGAAAATATCTGTATCCGGGGGATATTTTGTGGGGAAAGCTTGCCTCCTTTTCCCCCACCTTTGGCCCCTCTTTTTTGGTCCTTATAACCAGCTGCAAGCATTGGTCTTGAGGGTTAGAAAAAATTGTCTCCAAGTCTTGCATTGCTTCCCCTCTCTATCTCTCTCATTTTCTCAAAACATCCAAGTTCTACACCTCATTTCTTCATCACCACCAAGCCCCACCACCACCACTCCATTTCCAGCAACAAGGAGGGCTTCTCAGAGGCTAAAGGTGCTGCAACTTGGTCCAAGAAGCAACCAAAGACTTGTCTCCAAGGGTGAGTTGCCATTTCCCCCTTTTTGAGCTCATTCTTGCAACATTCCTTAGCCATATATGATTTTTGCTTTGAGCTCCGGCCATAACTGAAAGTGGCCTTCTTTTGAGCTCATTTTCACTTTTGCTTAAGGGCTCAACACTGTTTGAGCCCCCCATATTGCACTTGCTTCAATACCCTTTTTAAATACTGTTTTCTTGAGTAGTATTTTTAGCTTGTGTGTGATCTGTTTTGGAGAATGATGTGAACTGTAAATAGGCTTATTTTGATCCCCTCTTCAACATTGAAGAAGGGCTCAACACTGTTTGGGACTTCCATGATATACTTGCCTTTATACTCTCCTTTTGGTCCCATTTTTGCATGTCTTGGCAGCCTATTGTGTTTTGGTTTTTGATCATTTTACAGAACTAGAAATAGTCTTATTTTGGCCCATTCTTCATGTTTAATTAAGGGCCTTTCATGATTTGAGGTATATTTTATACACTTCATGTTATATCTCTCTTTTGGTCCCCATTCTTGCATGTTTTGGTAGCCTATTATGATTCTGTTTTTGGTCTTTTTACAGGCCTAGAAATAGTCTTATTTTGGCCCATTCTTCATGTTTCATTAAGGGTCTTTGGCCGTTTGTGGAATATTTTGTATACTTTGTGTTATAGCCTCTTTTGAGCCTCATTTTGCATTGCATTTCTAGCATGTTTGTACACTGTTTTGGGGTTTTTACAGTTCTGTAAATATGCTTATTTTTGGTCCCTCTTCAATGTTGTAGAAGGGAATTTTTCATTTTGGGCTTTGCATATACCACTTGCCCCTTTGGCCACCTTTTGGCCCTTTTTCTTGCATAAGAGCTTAGCCATATCTATGTTTGTTTTTAGGGTTTTTACAGTTCTGTAAATGTGTATATTTTGGGCCCCTCTTCAATGTTGTTGAAGGGTCCTAACCCATTTGGAGTCAGCAGCTGTGAGTTGCTTCATAATCTCATGTTTAGGGCCATTTTTGCATGCCATTGTTGCCCTATCTTTGCTTGCTATTTGGCCATGATTTGCACTAGTAAAATGCTAATTTTGGGGCTTCCTTTCTTCTGTCTTTTCATTCCATGTCCATATTGTGCATGCTTAGTATAGCTATAAGCCATTTCGGGTGCCAAAATCCATATTTCGGGACCATTCCATGCATCGGGTGTGTTTTCGCCTCATTTCGGGGCTGTTTCCCCCCACATTTCAGTGCTGAAATTCCATTAGCATGTTTGCACATCATTTCCATGCTATTGCATTGCGTATGCCGTTGCCTCGGTTTGCGTGCCCGTGTGCACGCATTTCGAGGCACTTCATTTTCATCCATCGGCCTCTTATGTGAGTGCGGCTGAGGCTCTCTCATGTTAGTATAAGTCCATGTTGCATTCTATATGCCATTTCCATGCCATTGCATTGCGTATGCCATTGCCTCGGATTGCGTGCCCGTGTGTACGCATTTCGAGTCACTTCATTTTCATCCATCGACCTCTTATGTGAGTGCGGCAGAGGCTCTCTCATGTTAGTATAAGTCCATGTTGCATTCTATATGCCATTTCCATGCCATTGCATTGCATATGCCATTACCTCGGTTTGCGTGCCCGTGTGCACGCATTTCGAGGCACTTCATTTTCATCCATCAGCCTCTTATGTGAGTCCGGCTGAGGCTCTCTCATGTTAGTATAAGTCCATGTTGCATTCTATATGCCATTTCCATGCCATTGCATTGCGTATGCCGTTGCCTCAGTTTGCGTGCCCGTGTGCACGCATTTCGAGGCACTTCATTTTCATCCATCGGCCTCTTATGTGAGTGCGGCTGAGGCTCTCTCATGTTAGTATAAGTCCATGTTGCATTCTATATGCCATTTCCATGCCATTGCATTGCGTATGCCATTGCCTCGGATTGCGTGCCCGTGTGCACGCATTTCGAGGCACTTCATTTTCATCCATCGACCTCTTATGTGAGTGCGGCTGAGGCTCTCTCATGTTAGTATAAGTCCATGTTGCATTCTATATGCCATTTCCATGCCATTGCATTGCATATGCCATTACCTCGGTTTGCGTGCCCGTGTGCACGCATTTCGAGGCACTTCATTTTCATCCATCAGCCTCTTATGTGAGTGCGGCTGAGGCTCTCTCATGTTAGTATAAGTCCATGTTGCATTCTATATGCCATTTCCATGCCATTGCATTGCGTATGCCGTTGCCTCAGTTTGCGTGCCCGTGTGCACGCATTTCGAGGCACTTCATTTTCATCCATCGGCCTCTTATGTGAGTGCGGCTGAGGCTCTCTCATGTTAGTATAAGTCCATGTTGCATTCTATATGCCATTTCCATGCCATTACCTCAGTTTGCGTGCCCGTGTGCACGCATTTCGAGGCACTTCATTTTCATCCATTGGCCTCTTATGTGAGTGCGGCTGAGGCTCTCTCATGTTAGTATAAGTCCATGTTGCATTCTATATGCCATTTCCATGCCATTGCATTGCGTATGCCATTGCCTCGGTTTGCGTGCCCGTCTGCACGCATTTCGAGGCATTTCATTTTCATCCATCGACCTCTTATGTGAGTGCGGCTGAGGCTCTCTCATGTTAGTATAAGTCCATGTTGCATTCTATATGCCATTTTCATGCCATTGCATTGCATATGCCATTACCTCGGTTTGCGTGCCCGTGTGCACGCATTTCGAGGCACTTCATTTTCATCCATCGGCCTCTTATGTGAGTGCGGCTGAGGCTCTCTCATGTTAGTATAAGTCCATGTTGCATTCTATATGCCATTTCCATGCCATTGCATTGCATATGCCATTACCTCGGTTTGCGTGCCCGTGTGGACGCATTTCGAGGCACTTCATTTTCATCTATCGGCCTCTTATGTGAGTGTAGCTGAGGCTCTCTCATGTTAGTATAAGCCCATATCATATTTCCATGTCATTTGCATTGCATATGTCATTTCCTCGGTTTGCGTGCCCGTGTGCACGCATTTCGAGGCATCTCATTTTCACAGCATAGTGCATACTAGGTTGTATCTTAGATCGCATTCATGCATTTTCTCGATTTGCGTGCCCGTGTGCACGCATTTCGAGGCATGTTATTCCATAGCATTGTGTATGTTAGGATTGTATCTTAGTTGTATTTCATGCATGTCATGCATATTGCATCGTGTTCGGAATAGGAGTTAGCCCGGACACGGGAAACGAGGTGCATTTCGTACTCCGAGTGACGCAATGTATCTCAATTCCCCAGTCACCGACACTCTGGATCATCCATGATGGAGTTAGGTCTTATTGTGTTTTCATGTGCATTCATTCTATATTGAGTTGTGCAATTCGACTCCTCGGCCATCATGCCTCGGTATGCGTGATTGATGGCACGAGGATCGAGGCATGCAAATATTTGTGAAAATACATTGCTATGCCCCTTTCCTGCTCTCTGTTGCAGCAAAATGAAGAATCAACAACTTTTTGGGACTTGGCACGCATTTCAAGAATAACTGCTAAACAGAGGCTAATTGGGGCATCCCGGTGGATTTCTGCGCAAGATAACCCGGACATGCATCATCCATCAGAAGCAAGGCAGTCCCTGGCTTGCATGCCAGTTTTATTTATTTTCTTAGTTGATTTGTTAATTAATTAGGAATTTGTATATTATTTGGACTGTAATATTTGGACTGTAATATTCTTTTATTCGGAACTGTATTATTTGTTCGGACCCTCTGCACGAGGGCACAACTGTAATAAGTGTGCGTGTGTGTGTTGTATGTCTTCCAACCCACGTCTTTCTCCCTTTTATTTATCTGCTTTTGATGGTTAGATTAGGGCATATTTAAATTAGCATACAGTATGACAGCATGTTTGCATCATTCATCTGTATTGCATGCACCGGGCTCGGCGCATCATGCTAACTGCATTTGTATTTCAATTCCAAGTTGAATACATGATTAGCTGTAGCATTTCATATACCATGTTTAGACTAGCCGAGCCTGCTATAGTTTGCATTCTTGCATGTGTTGCATTAGGCATTTCTGTATACTTAGGATCATGCATGATTTCTAATGTAGTCTCTTCTTTTTTTTGGCTTGGAGTACTCGGTGAGTTTTATGCTTTAGCATCCTTGCATGCATGTGAGTGACTGCCATGAATAGCATGCTTACCATGAGGCTAACTGCTTATGTGATATAACTGCCTTGAATGCCTGTGGGTGAAGGTTGGGTTACTTGAATTGGAATAAATCATCAACTATTTGTTTTAAGCCCACTAGATAGTGGCAAAACCATCTTTTCTAAGCCCACCCGGGGTGGCAAAATCCGCATTTTTTTAGCCTACTTGCGAGTAGCACCATCAAACCATTTTCAAACAAACAAACATGAAATGTTTTGTTCCAATTCAGGCGATCCAGTCTATAGTTGTATGCTGTGCGCATCACATAGTAATCTAGGCTAATAACCGGAATAAGAACACACAATGTTTTCAAAAATAGATATCATGGTTAGTAGAGGCCGATCTTTGATCGGGCGAGCGGGGGTGCTCACGAAGTGACCTTCCCCAATCGTACCCAAGTTCCCGAGCCGAGGCAACTTTGGTGATGACGGACACGTGGCCTTTGGCACCGAGTCAGGGTTTCCTAAATTTCCCAAAATAAAATATTTAGGTGGCGACTCTGTATCTGGCAAAGCAGTCCATGTTTGGCACTTCTTTCAAAATCTGTTTTCTCAAAACGATTTGCCGGATTTGGACTCTTTGGTTCAGACTTAGAACCGTGACTACAAATCGAGTCTGAGCTGTAGCGAGGTCCCCCGCGGGCTTGTTACAGCATGTAACATGGAGATGTTATGCAATGCAACATAAGCATGGCAAATGCAATGTAACAAACATGCAAAATTCAATGAAACCTAATCATGCAAACATGCAATGTACCAAGCATGCAAAATGCAATGCAACCTAAACAAGCATGCGACAACATGCAATCTAACAAGTACGCGACAACATGCAAAGATGGATAAGCATGCAACAACATGCAAAGATGGACATAAACCAGAATGGGCAGACCTCAGCCATGCCCAAATCAGTGGCCAATAGTGCTGAAATGATGGTATGAAGAGCATGAAAAGGCAAGACAAGCATGCATGCCAATTGGCTCAAGGATTAAGGAATAAAGATGCAACTCTTAAGCACACTTAAAAAGTGACAAGCATGGACATGTGACAGCACCATAAGCTCTGAAATCATGTATGGAGTGATGCCAAATCAACCAAACAAAGCAAGTATAGCATATCAAGAGGCTCAAAGCTTAAGGTTAGCAAAGGGACTTACACCATAGCCATGCAAAGCAAGCCCCAAAGGGCCAAGGGCAACCAAAATAGTCCCAAAGCAGGTCAAGATGAGACCAAAAACATGCTAGAACCTAGCCAACACAAGCTAGAACAAAAGACCAAAAGCGTGAAGCATGCAAGGCTACAAAGGGGTGTTACACTGCACCTATTAAAACTAAACATGGCAAGACTTAACCAATAAAGATCAGAGTTATGGCATGTGAAAATAAGCCCAAAAACCCACTGAGATGGCATCCCAAAGGCCTAAGCATAGAGGCATGCACAATGATCCATTCTCAAGGCATTAAACACCAAACCTCCAAAACATCAAAAGGGTGACAAATGAAAGTGTATGGCTACACTACATGGACTGAAATCACATATGAAATGATGCGAAATCATGAAAATGGTCCAAGTAATGCATGCTAGTGACTTGGACACTCAAAGCTAACAAGCTAGATTGAACCATGGCTATACAAAACAATGCATGCATGACTAAAACAACATGAAATAGAGCTCTAGAATGGTAAAACATGAGGGAAAACTTCTTTGAGTTGAGCCAAACCATGCAAGAATGGTGGTCCAAACACAAGATGCATATTATGCTAGCATGCAAGATTGTTCTACAAGTATGTGAAGCATGAAAGATGCTATCAAACCAACGTAAAACAGAGTTGAAGCATGCTAAAACAACACCAAAAAGTTACTGAAATGGAACCAAAACATGCAAAGCAAACATGCTACTATTATGGGCCATTTATACTAGTATGCAAGACACAAGGAGAGGGGGTATCCCTCTCCTATTCAAGACTCCAAAACCACCTTTCCATCACTGAAAATCCTTTGGATTTTAGTGGTGAGAAGGTCAAAACAACATGGTTCCGAAGCTCAAAAAGGAAGGCACAAAACAAGGCCAAACAAGGCCTAAGAGGGGGTAGATAACCCCCAACACAAAAGTGACCTTAAACAAACATCACAAGCATAAAAAATTAGAACTTTTTACAGTAGAAAGTTAAGCTTAAATCAACATGAAAATAGGTCTAAAAGCTTAAGACAAAATGGGGGTTTAAAAGCTAGAATCTCACCCTTGATGAACACCTTCAAGAACACAACTCCAGCACCTTTTCTGAGCTTAAACCAACCCAAAAACTCTAAAACCAACTCCTCGGTACCTTAACAGCAAAAGGATGGTGTTCTAGTAGGTGCTCTAGTGCAAAAGTATGAAGAAAATACACTTTAAGGCACAAACACAAACACAAATATAGAGAGATATATCACTTCTATATCAAGATTTTCAAAACCTCGGGAAAGGGAGAGGGGCCTCCCTTCTTATAGAATTTCAATTCTCAAGCTTGAGTCTTGATGCAATCCTTCTATACACGTGTATGAAGGATGAGAATTGTGCTCACCAGCTGTCACAGCTGGCACAAAAATATCTGCAAAAGCAGGTGGAAAGGTCTCGGCTCAAAAATATGGCCGATCGACCAAAAGGAGTGCCGATTGGCCACCACCTATGGCCGATGGCAAGGAAACAAGGCTGATGGCACCATGCCTTGGCCGATGGGTTGTAGGGATGGCCAACAAGCCACCTTCTCCCCATAGAAGTACAACGACAAGTCCTTGGTCCACAACCAAGCACAAAAACAGACAAGTTGAGAGATCCTAAGGCAAGGCGCGCAGCCGAGACATTCGGGAACTCAAAACGAACACGAGCATAGATGATCATCGAGTGTTCAAACGATGACGTCCAAGTCTTGAGGACGGTCAAAATGGGGTGTCTACAGAGCCTAACCAGCGCATTAAAAGCCCTTATGGAAAGAGGGTATCTCAAATCCCTGCTAGACATAACCCCACCAAATACTGCGTGTATCATCAGCAGCCCTGTCATGGCACCGATCGTTGCTATTGCCTTCGTCATGAGGTCCAGAATCTCATCGACAACCAGACGATAGCTCTACCTCAAGACCCCAATGACCAAGTACCTTATCCATACCTTAATCTAATCCATATACTGCCATCCACCTATAACCCCAGTAAATACATCACCCTAGCCCATCTACCCAAGCCTGAGGTGTTCCTTCTAGAAAGCATGGACTTGTGTATGATGGATGCACTTGAACCCTAATCATCTCAAACCCATGAACCCACTAATTCTAAGCTGATGAGAATGATTGAAGATCTTCAGAGAACTATGGTAGATTTAGCCTTTGGGATTTTGGCTCCGTCATCGCCCACATCACATGCCAGAAATTTCACGCCAAAAGGCTCCCCAATCTTGGGGCTAGCAACAATTAAAAATGGCCAACCTGAAGCCATCCCAAGTCTAGGCAATGACATGTCAACAACAACTGGGCTTCGCTCTGATATAGCGACCCAATCCCTTGGCAAAGTGGAGGCAAATGGTAAGAACAAGGTAGGGGCAGGCATTGGTCCCCATGAACACCTTCTGTGGGCTGTTGAGGCTTTGAAGACTAAAGGGCTAAACAAACAGCAAGTGCTCGCAGTTGTTGTAAAGACTGTGGATGGCACTTTTCCTACTCAGGATGAGAGCATTCTGAATCAAGGGTCAAGTCGGGAAAAAGGCTGTCATACCAGAAACACCCCTTTCAGCTCCAATCCTACACTCGGAAGAGATCAACAAACCTAGTCAACACCAGCCAACCCTTTCGCCTGTACATCCAACACAACTCCACAAACCTCGAAGTACCAATCCCGAGGTTAGAGGGTCTTCAATCCCCTCTACATGACTTTGTCCAAAGCTCTCCAAAATCCTTATAGGACAAATCCATCTCAAATCCCTTGAGCCTCGGCCTCTCTCGGATCCCCTTCCAGCTAAGCATAATCCGGCCAAGTATTGTGCCTTCCATCAACAAGCCGGCCATGAAACTAACATTTGTTTTTGTCTTCGCCACGAAATAAAAGATCTAATTGATAAAGAGGTCATCGTCGCACCAGGTCCTGCAAAGTCTATCGGCACTGAATCGATGAACTTGGGAGATAATGTGACTATGTGATCGAGGGATGAACCACTTGCTCATGGCGCTCATTTTACTCCAGATATGGCGAACGGCACACACTGTTTTGAGCAATGTGCAAATGTTGGTTATTTTACTTTCTGACTTGGGTATTGAGTCAGTTTTGTTGTGTTGTGTTGAGCCTGTCTTATTGTATCGAGTCAGTCCTGTTGTGTTAGAGTTGGGTGATTTCGAGGGCGTTACTCGAACATCACTATCTTGTTTTGTGTTTGTCTTTTACACTCTTTCTTTTGCGTCTGTTTCTGCCATTGAGCCAGTGGTGCCAGAGATCTGAATGAAACGACAGTGCTTTTCACCTACTTTTCTGTGCCTTGAAATCATTGCATTGTCCGAAGTTTTTCAAAACTTTTCGAACACTGTGATGAAAGCAGAGAGGGAGGAATTCCTCGGGATTTGTAAAAATTTGATCAATTGAGAGAAAGAGAGGCATCCTTAGCCCTTAATGAATGAGATCATATTTGTTAATGTGAGTACTGAGAAGGATCCTAGCTTGATCCAGATTGGTTCTACATTGTCTTCAATGTGAGCAATTAGTCGCTTTCTTAAAAGATTTCAAAAAAATTGTTTTGCGTGGTCCTACGAAGACATGCATGGAATTGATATTGGGATTGTGCAGCATAGGATCACTCCCGGTCTTGGGACTCGACTCCTTTGCTTTCAAACCTTGAACTTTAACTCAGAATGTTCAACGATCAACCAAAACATAAGGCTTATATGGCCGAATCGAAAGCAGCCTATGGACTAGGGGCAAGAAGGTTAGATGTCATCAAAGGAAGCTTACAAAGCTGGATCAGAAGTAGCCCTTGAACTAGGGGAAAAAATGTCAGATGTGCTCAAAGATTCAAAATATGAGTCATTCCTCAAACCAATGAAGACTGGCAAGAAAGCCAAATCCCAGAATCTTGGAGAAGAGAAATTATCACCGAAGGACAATCGAGTTCCTATCCACAACATGAGGGGCAAATTCAGACCCCAATTGGATGGGCTCTCACATCATCAAGACTATTTAGTCAGATACAGTAGCCATTCTCCTGGATTTAGATGGCTTCAAGATCTCAAAATCGATCAGCATGAACAAGTTAAACTTTTTAATCCTTAAAAGGCTCACTGGGCCAAAAACCCAGAAGGCCGACCTAGGCAAAAGTTAGAGCAAAATGAAAAAGAAAAAGAACAAAAATGAAAGAAGAAAAAAAAAGAAAAGAAGAAATGAAAAGAAAATAAAAAACAGAGCTCGCAAGGTTGAAAACCCAAAAGGGCGACTTTGGCAAAAGTTAGAGCGTAAAAGGAGAGTGTTAACACCCGAGTGTGCCTTAACCTCGGAACTACGTCAGTCCTGATTTCCATCTTTAGGATACGTAGGCAACTTCATCCTGAAGTCCAGCCCCAATTCTTTTTAGCCTGCTTGGCTCATCTATGTTGACTGGTTTACCCTTGTTCAACTCGGCTATCTTATCTATGTGCAAATTGGCTCGTCTTCGTGCTCATCTTTGTTCAAAATCGGACTGTCCTATTCCGTTAAAGATTCAGCTGCAAGACATTTCAAGTTCAGGTCTAAGACTGTGCATCTCGAGATTAGATTTCGTGTTGGTCGAGGAGTGGCCATTTGCAAAAATAGTTTTTGAGAATTTTTAATGAGGTTAACTAATTTTCTTGAAAATTATTTCATTCTTTCCAAAACTGGACCATTTCTTAGACCCAAAAAAGAAAAACTTTCAGGACTCATAACCTGACTTGCATAATTTCAAATCAGAAAATCGAACAAGTATGTTAATCTAACTCTCATGTTGGTCAAAATTGTTTTAGTAGAAAGCCAAAACAAAAAATGGTGAAAATGATGAACTAAGGGTACAGTCAAGTCAGGTTTTCTGTGTGTTCCCCCTTGTCAACATACTTGCCGGAAAGGGCACCATATTCACCAAAAAAGGCACAACTGAAGCTAACAGCAAAGGACTGAAAGCTCTCACATCCTACAAGTAGCAAGGTATCAAGCCAAGTGCGAAGCACGAACTGGAAATGGAGATGGATGTTCGACCCCCTCATCTAGACGGGTTTGATCTCGCTCAAATTGGTATTTGACCTGGAATGGGGACGTAGAAAATGCAATGTGTGAGACCAATCAATTGTATACCTGGCCGGTGGGACATGTTGTAGCTCATCTCGATCACGTTAAGCCAAGGGCATCGTCAACCGATGTCAGTTGCAAATCTACTGCACATCCAGTCGCATCACAACCCCTCTGTGGGAAAGCTCACTGTTGTGAGGGGAAGAAGGAGAATCTAGCAGAATGCTAGGGCCAAGATCCCACAACTTCTTGTTTATCCATCAACCACCCAAGGGAGGGATAAAAAAGAAGAGAGATTAAAGAATAAAGAGATGTGCGTTGAGAGAAAAAAGTGAGAAAAGCGCTTTTTCAGAAAACTAGAGATTTAGTGCCATAGTGATGTGAGGATCATAAATGAGAAAGGGTGGGAAACAATACTTGAAGAAACGGGCTCCTCGTGGATCAAGAGGTCTCTCACCGATGGATAGCAGAATGTCCAAATGTTGTGTTTGTTGTTTTTGGTTTGTCTCGATTCTTATTTTGAGTCGTTTTGAGTGTCAATAGATGTGTCTAGGTTGTTTTACCTTTGTTGAGTCATGGTGTGCTGTGGTCAATCATAGGCTCAATACCCGGTCGAGAACTCATTTCTAAATTTAAATTTTAAATCGTTTTGTCCTCAGAGTGCTGTGTCATTCTCCACATTTTTGCAAAACAGGATTTCTTTCTTTCATAAACTGCAGGGTTTAACCCAGGCCATGTGAGAGCAATAGAACAAGGACCTATCTGAAGCTATATAGGTTCTGGACTACAAAGCAAAAGAAAAGAGGGAAAATTTGGAGCATCTTAGTATGTTTCAACTTTAGCAAATTCCAAGACTGCATTCCAGGTGCACCTTCTCAGGCCCCACCATTTCTCTGGAGTGTGAGTATACCTCGACCCCAAGTTCAAGCCTACTTCTAGTCAGAATGGCAATCCAAGCAGCCTGCAGATGTTACCCTTTGCCAACAGGACGTATCCTTTTTGAGTTTAGCACATTGCAAATTCCTTCGAGAGGTAAATTGGAGGCACCAAAGTACATATTTGATACCCCTCTATTGCATAGAATATGCTCTTGATTCATGCATAGAATATACTTGCAAAGTTGTATAGAATATGCTTTGAAAGTCGCATAGAATATGCTCACGTTTTCAACTTTGCATAGAAAATGCTCTTGTTATTTTGCATAGAACATGCTTTCTTTCTCGCATAGAATGTGCCGTTGCCTTTATATCTCAGTTGTTTGTCTTGCATGGAACATGCACTCTTACTATAGCACACTTGTTAAGTGTCATTCTTTACATACACGATATTGTATGTACGGTCCATTCAGAGGAATTCTGAATAAAAGCATTCCTCTCTCTTGAACACCTTACCCTGGTTAGAAACATTCGGGTACGCCTGGTGTTTATACCACCCTACCTTGGTTAGAAACATTTGGGTACACCCGGTGTTTATACCACCCTGCCTTGCTTAGAAACATTCGGGTACGCCCGGTGTTGATACCACCTTGCTTCGGTTAGAAACATCCGGGTACGCCTGGTGTTTATACTACCTTGCTTCAGTTAGAAACATTCAGATACGCCCGGTGTTTATACTACCTTGCTTCAGTTAGAAACATTTGGGCACGCCCGGTGTTTATACCACCTTGCTTTGGTTAAAAACATTCGGGTACGCTCGGTGTTTATACCATCTTGCTTTGGTTAGAAACATTGGGCCGTGCTCCGATACTTATGCCTTCCCCCTTGGTTAGAAGCATTTGGACGTGTGTCCGATGCTTCCACCACACCCTGCTTTGGTTAGAAGCATTTGGACGTGTTCCCGATGCTTATACCACCTTCCTTTGGTTGGAAGCATTTGGACGTGTGTCCGATGCTTACACCATTCCTGCTTCGATTAAAAACATTTGGGTACGTCCCGGTGTTTACACTAGTGCTTTCTTGCGCATCACACTGTCTTGTGCATTTCATCTTCCATCGCACTATCTTGTGCACCTGTGTAGCACTATCTTGTGCATTTCATCATGCGTCGTGCTATTTTGTGCACCTTACCTGCACTTCTTAGTGTATTGCTCGCGCTATTTTGCGTACCTTACTTGCACTTGTTAGCGCATTACTTGCGCTTTTTTGTGCACCTTACCTGCACTTGTTAGTGCATTGCTCGTGCCATTTTGCGCCCCTTACCTGCACTTGTTAGTGTATTGCTCGTGCTATTTTGCACTCCTTACCTGCACTTGTTAGTGCATTGCATCATGCTATTTTGCGTACCTTACCTGCACCTGTTTGTGCATTGCATAGCACTATTTTGTGCACCCTGTATCGTGCCATCTTGCGCATCCTTTGTTTGCACTATCTTGCGCATCCTCTACATCGCACTATCTTGTGCACCTGTATCACACTGTATTATGCAGCTGGCCTTGTTTCGCACTATTTTGTGTGCTTTGAGTTAGCACTGTCTTGTGCACACACTTGCATCGCACCGTTTTGTGCATTTAACCCATATTGCACTGTCTTGTGCACCTGCATCGCACTATCGTGTGCATTTCACTCACCTCGCACTGTCTTGTGCACCTACTAATTTTGTATCACTCGCACTGTTTTGTGCATTCACTCTGCATTGCACTGACTTGTGAATTCATCTGGTCTAGGAGACCATAAATCCTCTAAAGGTGCAATTCCTTTGGTGTTTGTCGTGCCCAAACGACTTCTGGTGGTCTGGTATAGCCACCTGCCTGTGGTTGCAACGAGTTCCTAGGAGATCAACTGAGACGGTGGAAACTAGAGTTCGAATGGCCGATGCCTAGAATGCATAGGTTCAGAATTTCCGAGACTAAAGTCTGGTTTAAATACCCAGGGGTGTATCCTCGGGCTGAAATCTGTATGGCAACCCTATAGGTTGAGGTAGTGTGTGTGCGTCTCAATTTTGGATACTGAACCAACCTAGTTTGTCACCCTGCTGGAGAATAGGGAAAGTTGCGAATATAGCCAGGGAGAAAAGTGGTACCTGTAATTTGGAAGCGCAAGATGTAGAAGAGGAAGATCCATAGCAGCAAAAGGTGAGTCATCGCCGATTGCCCCTGTAAGGTACTTTCAAGAGCATCACTTCCTAGTTGCTACATTACGCTTCATTACCTATTACATCTATTGTATTGTATATAGAACTTATTGCATGCATCTACTGCATTATCCATTTCATCACCTGCATCCTTTCCATGTCAAGCTTAGTTTGGCATGTGCTCAGACATTTCATCCATTGAAGCATGGTTATGTGATAATGTGTACGAGCCTATTCCACTAAGAGAATTGTGGTATGAGGGTTTCGGCACCTTTTCAGTGTTAGACATGGTCTGTTTTGTGTCCATACCTTTTCTAGGTAAAATGTGGTTTGGTTGTGCGCCTTATTCACTACATCCATTGCACCGTACTTTGTCTTGTTGTATTCAGCATTTAGGATTATGATCTTTCCTAAGCAGATCATTCCTCCCTTATATCATCCCACCCAATTACTTGTATTCTTTCTATGAAACACATAGTTCTGCATCTGCACACGTCTATTCCACTAAGAGAATTGTGGTTTAAGGGTTCCAGCACCTTTTCTATGTTAAACGTAGTTTGATTTTGCATCTCCATCTCTTTATGATATTTGTGTGGTTTTGCACTACTTGTGGTTTAATAATTTACTTACATTGTATATCATGTGCATTGTTTCGTTGCATTGCATATCATCTGTATTGCTCTGTTATATTGTCTATCATTTTGCATCCTACCCCTAAACTACATTGGTTTGATTCCTTGCAAAGGGATACGTAGGCAACCCTCGGGTTCAACCACTTGTTTCTGCATCTTCATTTTATTTGTTTGCCCAAGTTTTGACCTTATCAAACATGGGTCATCTCTGGGCTTTGACATTCACTCACGTCACTTCATGACTTTGAGCACTATCAAAGAGGGGCAACTGTAGACACCCTATTTTTGACAGCCCTTAAGACTTGGGCGCTACTGATTGCTTACTTAGTGATGAAAGTTGTGTAGTGCAAATGTTCGATTTCTTTGGCAAGGAGAGTGTCAAATCGAAACCTCACACCCCATTTTTGGACCAAAACTATTTTGACTAAAATGATTTTTAGACCTTAAAACTCTCTCATTCAAAATATTTTTGAAACCAAGTTCCTACGATGTTCCAAGGCTTGCATTTCGTTAAATGTTGCACTTCTCGGTAAACCGAGTAAGGAAAAAGTGGAATAAACGAAGGAGAGGTGAACTCTTTGAAAAAATCTTTAAAACACCTTATTTAGGGGTTGTAGACACCACATTTTTGACCGAACTTAAGACTTAGACGTCATCGTTTGTGCACTCGATGATTGCGCATGTTTGTGCTCGTTTTGAGCGCCCGAAGGCCTCGACTGCGCACCCTGTCTTTGAGCCTCTTAACCCTCTGTGTTTCGACCTTGTTTTTGGGTCAAACCTTGGTGCCTCTTGTCTGGAGGAGAGAAGGGCCCTGCCAGCCACTTTTTCTCCTTGCCAGCCACTTGGAGTGGTCGGTCAGCTAGGGCAACTGGCCGATGGGCCACCTGAAGTGGCCGATGGGCCACTTGTAATGGCCGATGGCCAATTTTCTCCTTTGTCAGATATTTTCAGACATTTTGAGGTAGCTGCTGAGCACTGAAGCCATTCTCCATACACATGGAGGGATGGAAACAAGCGTTTAGCTTGTCAAGCAAGCTTTGCTTACATTTTCTATATAAGGGGAGGTGTCTCCCCCATTGTAAAGGTTAAGAAAAATTGAAGAATAAAATTTTACTCTCTCTAGAACTCTCTCTCTCTCTCTCTATATTGTGCTTGAAAGTGAGACTACCTTGTTGCTAAGGTTCTTGAGGGTCTTATTTGGGCTATTGAAGGTTGGTTTTTGGCTCAGAAGTTGTTGTCTTGCTGCTGTTCTTCAAGGGTAAGCATCTTCCCCTTTTTTGCTTATTTTTGTACACTAGTTTGGGCCACCTTTGCATGTTGTTTTAGCCTAGTTGTCAACTATAAAAAACTCTATTTTTAATTGTTTAAAATGTTGGTTTGAGGCCTCTTTGGAGTTGGGGGTGGTCTACCCTCTTTAGTTGCTTATTTGCTAAGCTTTGTGTTATCATTTAAAGCCTTTAAAACAATCTTTTTTTGGCCTTTTAACCACTGAATTCTAGAGGAATTTTAGTGGTACAAACATGGTTTTGAGGTCCGAAATAGGAGGGGGTGGCCTCCTCTCCTTGTCTCTTGTTTGCTTGTGTAGATGGCCTAGTAGTTGAGCATGCTTTTCTACCATCTCATGGCTTGATCTTAGCATGTTTTTGCAACTTTCTTGACATGTTATAACTCTGTTTTTGGCTGGGTGGAGCACCTCTAGCTTGGTTCTTACACTTGTAGTGTAATCATGCTTGCTAGCCTAGCTTACTTGATGTTTTAGCCTATTATTCTAGCATGTGTTGGCACCACTCCAGTATGTTTTTGACCTTGCTTTGACATGCTTAAACTGTATTTTGAGTGGTCTTGGTCCCTTAAGACTTGCTTTGTATAGCTATAGTGTAGTTAGCTTAACTAGTTTTGTGTTTCAAGGGCTCTAGCATGCTTTATTTGTGATGTTTGCATGATATGGCATCATTTAGCATGTGATTTCAGAGCATATACCTCTGCCATATCCTTACATATATCTCTCATTAATTGCTTTTGAGAGTTGTGCCTTATGCCTTGCTTGCGAGCCAACAATAGCGCATGATTTTCTACTCCTTTGTGCCTTAATTTTAGATTGTTTTGGTCACTGTTTTAGCACGTTTTAGGTCTGTCCATAGTTGGTTTGGTTTTTTGGGCTTGATATTGCATGATTCAAGTGTAATACACTTCACTAGCTTTGATATCTTTGCCCCGTAACATGTTGTGCATATGTTGATTGCATGGTTTAAGGTCTTTAGCATGCCATTTTAGCATTTTAAAGTCTACCACCTCCCTTTCTTCTTCACTTTTCAATTTTCTTTGAGAGTGGTCTTGAGCCCTTGTTGGTTTGGGTGTGAATTTGAGGTTCTCATGCCTAATGGCTTTAATCATCTTTTGAGGGTTTCTACTAGTCAACAGCATGAGACCTCCTTCATGCTCAAGGCACTTGTGGCTTAGGCCATCTTTCTCATTAGAGGACTTTCACATTGGACTTAACCAATTAAAGAATGGTTTGGTAACTTAAAATGAGTAAACAAGAATTGAATCAAGTAAAAAGTGAACAAGATAAGCATTTGTGTTGTATTGCATGTGTTTGGATCGGATGTTAATCCAAACACAAGAAATGTGACATGTTTCATACTCAAAGTGATGAGATGTGTCGCGTTTCTTGGCCATTGTCACCCTTGATCATGCATGATAGGGTGCCAACCCTTTGAGTCATATGTGCACATTCATTAAGCTTGTATAAACTTAGTTCTCAAACCATCATGCATTGAGAATGCTTGGTTGGTGGCTTAAGAGCCAAATGCCACACTTCTTTAAGCTTGAAAAATGATGAGGGGGGTGGCAGTACACACATTTCCTTGCAAATACATTGTTGTGCCTCTATTGTTCTCTGTTACAGCAAAACCAGAAGACTGGAAAAGTAGGTGGCCGATCGGCCACTTGAAGTAGCTGACCGGCCAATTGAGGTGGCTGGCAGCCACTTTTGGTGGCTGACCGGCCACCAGTCCATTTTTGTGCGGAAATGATCCCATTTTGGAGCAGAAGCAGTGTGGATGTTGGTTCAATGTTCAGAAACCAAGGCAAGTGCAAACAGAGGCAACTCATGCCAAGGCAAGCATGCATATCTCCCTCGCCCACGAGGCCCCTTTACTTGCTTTAATTAGTTAGTTGTTGCAAATTATTTGATTTGGTTTGTACTTTATTAGCTTAGCATAGCTAGGTTCAATTCAATTTATAATAATTAAGTCGATTAGTTTTGCTAGTTATTCGATTGGTTCGTAATAATTAGTCTAATTAATTTAATTAGATTAGTTTGATAATTAGCTTAGCTTAGTGTAGCTTAGCTTATTTATTCGAACCCTTATTCGAGAGGCCCCAATGTTTTAATAAGCGTGCGTGTGTGTGTGCATGTCTTCCAACCCCACTTCGTTCTCCCTTTTATTTAACCGCTTTCGATGGTTAGTTTTAGGGCATTTTTCAATAAGTATACCTTATGCTTGCATGTTTGCATCATTCATTTGTCTTGCATGCACCGGGCTCGGCGCATTATTCAAACTACATCGTATTTCAATATCTATTTGAATACGTGTATCAGTTGTTGCACTCACATGCATCTTAGATGGCTGAGCCTATTAATGTCATGTTGCATGTGTTGCATTAGGCATTGTTAACATAGTTAGGATCATGCATTGTTTTTAACTAGTTTTCTATTTTGGCTTGGAGTACACTATAAGTTTTTACGCTTTAGCATACTTGCATGAGTGTGAGTGTTGCCATGATAGCATGCCTACCATAAGGCTATTTGCTTAAGTGATTAACTGCATGAATGCCTGTGGGTGAAGGCTTGATTGCCTAAATTGGGACAACTTGATGATTGTGAGTTTTTAGCCCGCTTTGCGAAGTGGCAAAACCTTGTTTTCAGGCCCACTTGGGGGTGGCAAATCCGCGCTTTAACCTACTTGCGAGTAGCATTTTCAAACCATTTTCAAAAACAAACATGAGTTGTTTTGTTCCAACCCTCGTGATTGAGTTTATACTTGTATGCTGTGCGCATCACATAGTAATGTTAGATTAACAACCGGAATAAGAACACATGAGGTTTATAAAACAACAAACCATGCTTAGTAAAGGTCGATCCTTTGATCGGTCGAGCGGGGGTTCTCATTTCATGACCTTCCCCTCTCGTACCCAAGTTCCCAAACCGAGGTAACTTTGGTGATGACGGACACGTAGCCTTTGGCACGAGTCAGGGTTTCCTAAATTTCTCGAAAATAAAATATTTAGGTGGCGACTCTGTAATCTGGCAAAGCAGTCCAGTTTGGCATAATTTGATTTAAAATCTGATTTTCCAAAATAATTTGCTGGATTGGACTCTTTGGTGATTTATAAGTCTTACATTGCACTTTGTGAGATTAGATTAAGAATTGTGACAGGAGTCTGTAGACACCCCATTTTTGACCGTCCTTAAGACTTGGACGTCATCGTCGGAACACTCGATGATCATCCATGATCGTGTTTGTTTTGAGTTCTCGAAGGACTCGGCTACGTGCCTTGCCTTAGGATCTCTCAACCTGACTGTTTTGTCTTTGGTTGTGCACCAAGGGCTTGTGTTTTGTGCTTCTGAGTGTGGGAAGTGGCTTGTTAGCCGTCCCTGAAATCCATCGGCTATGGCATGATGCCACCGGCCATATATTTTTGCTATCGGCAAAATGTTTGGCCGACCGGCATTCTTTTGTGGTCGACCGGCCTTTGTTTTGGCCGATCGACCCCTTTTCTGGCCAACACCTTTTCTTTACCTTTTTTAGGCATGGTGCATGCCAGCTGTGCCAGCTGGTGAGCACAAACTCTGCCCTCCATACACGTGTATGGAGGGATTTTATCCTTGTTTAGCTTCTCTTGGAAGCTTTGTAAATTGGTTTTTCTATATAAGGAGGTCCTCTCCTCCCTTTCCAGAGGTTGAACAACTCTGATATAGAACTTATATATCACTCTCTCTCTATATCTCCCTCTCTCTAGTAGTGTGTGTAATAGTGCTGAAAAGTGTGTTTTGTTCTTATTTTTGCACTAAGGCACTTAGTGTTACACTATACTTCGGTTACTGAGGGTTTGGGAGGTTCATTTCAGAGTTTTCAGTTTGTTTTTGATCAAAAGGAGGTGCTGAAGTTGCTGTTCTTGAAGTGTTCTTCAAGGGTGAAAACTTACCCTTTTATTCCCCATTTTTGCTTAAGGCTTTAGACCTATTTGCATATTGTTTTGAGCTTAGTGTATAACTGATCAAAGTTCTGTATTTTCATGCTTAAGATGTTTCATTAAGGTCATTTTTGTGTTGGGAGTTGTCTACCCTCCTTTTAGGCCTTGTTTGGCCCCTTTTTGTACCTTTCTTGTTGAGCTTTGGTACCTTCGTGTATTGGCCTTCTCACCACTGAAATCCAAAGGATTTTTAGTGTTAAAGAAGTGGTTTTGAGGTCTTGTATAGGGGAGGGACACCTCTCTCCCTTTGTGTCTCCTTTGCTTGCATTTAGGGCTTATAAAGGTAGCATGTTTGCTTCGCTTTATTTGGCTCCATTTCAGAGGGTTTTTGGTGTTATTTGGGCATATTATACCTTTGTTTTTGGTTGGATTGTTAGCCCATTGCATGCATCATGCACTTGCTTTGTGATCCCCCCTATTGACATAACATGCACCTTGCATTTAGACCATCATGCTTACATATTTTGGTTGAGTTCATGAAGCTTTTAGTCATGTCTCATCATGTTCAAGCTCTGTTTGGTGCTGATTTAGTCATGTTTGCCATGTTTTTTATAGCCAACATGTATCCTAGCTTGTTAACTTTGAGTGTGTGAATCATGAGCATGTTTTATTTGGGCCATTTCAGTGATTTGGAATCACTTATCATGCTATTTCAGTCCATACTCCATGCTTGTATGCTTGCATTTACCATCCTCTCAATGCTTTGAAGAGTTGTTCTTTTGTGCCTTAAAAATGAGTCATTGTGCATGCCTCTTTGTTTAAGTCTTCAAGCTGCCATATCAGTGGGTTTCGAGGCTCCTTTTGGTATATTATAACTCTGTTTTTGTTTTGGTGCATGCCATGCTTGGTTGTGATAGTTGTAATGGAGTGCTCTCTTTGTAGTCTTGAATGCCTTTGTTTTGGTGCCTATTTCTTAGCATGTTTTGGCCATGTTCCATACATGTTCTAGTCTTGTTTTGGTCTGCCCTAGGACTGATTTAAGGCATTTTGGCTCTTTAAGGCTTGGTTGGTATGGCTATGGTTTGAACCCTTTGGTTGGTCTCAAGCTTTGGGCCCCTTTGCATGCTATGTTTCACTTGTGTGTTTGGATTTGGCACTCCTTTTAGCATGATTTCAGAGCTCAGCATGTTTGTAAAATGCCCATGTTTGTCTCTTTTAAGTATGCTTAGAATTGCCTCTTTTATGCCTTAAGTGATGGGCCTTGGTGCATGCATGCTTGCATGTGTGATTCGTGCTTTTGTTACATCATTATTGGCCACTGTTTTGGGGCATGGCTGAGGCCTCCCATTTCGGTTTAAGCCCATCCTTGTACATAGTTGCATGTTTTGCATGTTGCATCTTGTTACATCATTTTCATGCTTGCATTATATAATGTTTGCATGTTCTTGTTACATTAGCTTAGCTTGCATGTTAGGTCACATTGCATTGTATCTTGCATGCTTAGCACATTTTACATTTACGTGTTTAGGTTGCATCGTATTTGGTATGCTTTGCTAACTTAGCCCCATATTGCATACTTGAGCCATTTTGCATATTTGAGCCATATTGCATATATGCATTGCATTGTGCTTGGTTTGGGGTGTCAAACCAAACATAAGGAATGAGGTGTGTTCGTACTTAAACTGATGAAATACGTCTCACTCCTCGGTCGCCGACGCTCTTGATCCAAGCATGATAAAGTTCTAGGCATTCATGTGTTTTGTTGCATTCATTTTACATTAACATGCACCTTTGATACCTTTGGCCATCATGCATTGAAATGCGTGATTGGTGGCCCGTGGGTCGAGAGCCACACTCCCTTGAGTTCATGCCATGATAGGGAGGGTGGTCATGCATAAATTTGGCTTGCAAATTCTATGCCATGCACTGTCTGTCCTCTGTTGCAACAAAAGCAGTGTTCTGCAGGAAGAAATGGCTGGCCGACCACTTTTAGTACCGACCGACCATCAGTGTCCAGCCGGTGATCCAATTTTTGGCCGATGGCCACATCCCCACGGCCGGTGTTGTTCCCTCTTGGCCGATGGCATCCCAAAGTGTGCAGGGGGTGGTTCAGAAGCAACTTTAAGATGTTCACAATTCTCAGAAATATGGAACAGTGCAAACAGAGGCAACAGAAGCATGGCAACGGGTTTCCAAGCGAGACGAATCGAGCATGCATCATCCAATCATTTTTTAGGCGGAGCTGCGGCAGCTTCTTCAATTTCATACTTAGAATATTTCGTAATTAATTTGTTAAATAATTAGAAGTTTTGTAATATTTAATTAGCTAGAGTAGTTAATTATTTATTTGTTTTGCATTATTTATTCGGACCCCCTGCAAGAGGGCAATGTTGTAATAAGTGTGTGTGCGTGTGATGTATGTCTTCCAACGCCACGTCTTTCTCCCTTTTATTTACTAGCTTATGATGGTTAGTTTAGGGCATGTTTTAATTAGCATACTTATGTTCGCATGATTGCATATCATACTAACTGCATCGTATTTCAATTCGAAGTTGAATACATGTATCGAATTGTCGCATTTTACATGCCATTCTTAGATTAGCCAAGCCTATTCTAGTTGTATTTTGTATGCGTTGCGTTAGCCATCTTAACATGAACTAGGATCATGCATGATCACTAACTAGTTTCCTATTTTGGCTTGGAGTACACTGTGAGTGTTTATTGCTTTAGCATCTTGCACATATGTGAGTGTTAACATAAAAGCATGCTTGCCACGAGGCTAATTGCTTATGTGATATAACTGCCTGAATGCCTGCGGGTGAAGGTTGGATTACTTGAATTGGGATAATTCGCCGAAATCCGTGTTTTAGCCTACTTGCGAGTAGCAAACTTCAAATCCATTTTTCAAAACAAATGGATATGCGATGCTTTGTTCCTATTAGGCGATCTAGTCTATACTTGTATGCTGAGCGCATCACATAGTAATTCTAGGCTAATAACAGGAATAAGAGCACATAATGTTTTCAAAACTCGATATCATGCTTAGTACAGGCCGATCTTCGGATCGGGTGAGCAGGGGTGCTCATAGCTGACCTTCCCCAATCGTACCCAAGTTCCCGAGCCAAGGCAACTTTCGTGATGACGGACACGTGGCCTTAGGCACGAGTCAGGGTTTCTTAAATTCCCACAGAATAAAATATTTAGGTAGCAACTCTATATCTGGCAAAGTAGTCCATGTTTGACACTTCTTTCTAAAAATTAGTTTTTCAAAAAACGATTTGCCGGATTTGGACTCTTTGATGATTCATCGGTCTTGCATTGCACTCTACGAGATTAGATACAGGATCGTGACATTGAGTGCTGAACTGTAGTGAACCCAAAATGAACAAAACAGGGGGGATTTCCCCCCGGGACGTTCGGGGACGTCTACAATTTCTGGCGACTCGGCTGGGGAGTTAGAGAACTTGACTCGAACTCATGATATCTTGTTTTGACTACACTTATGTGGTTCTTTGTATTAAATTTGCATTGGTGCGCTTAGGACACCGTGTTTGCCATCTGCTTTTCCTGAACGAATTGCCAGAGGCTTGCTTTGTTAAGCGTGCCATAAGGCTAACCGGTTACGGGCTCTGCCACGATGGGAACACAAACCCTGGTTGTTACCGGGGCACCCTCTTTGACCATTCGACCTAGTGCATATTCGGAATCCATAGTGACCATTCCAAGCTACGACTGGTTGTTCACCTGAATGTAGGTTGTTTGAAACCGCTGCGTGCGTATTGAAACCCTAGCTCTTGACAAAATAGGACAGGGAAACCCTACCCCTCCATAGGGGTGTTTTGGTTCTCACTTGTTTGTTATGTGCTTTAGAGTTGGCCTCTACAAGAATGCACGTGTCAGTTTGCAAGTTTGGGCATCAGGTTTGTGAGCACCAGTTCAGTATTTTGGGAATCAGTTATATGCGGGTATCAGATTCAGATTTGGGGGTAGTGATTTGGGAACAATGATCGGTGTTTGAGAACAGTATATGCAGCTTATCAACTGTGTGTTGATTGTGCCCGACTGTGTGTTGTGTGTTTATTTACGCTATTATGCTGTCCGTTTGTTTGGTTGTTTATTTCCTTATTATTGCTTTATTTATCTTTTTGCTAGGGGTAGTTTAGCACAATTGCTTCTGACCCAGTAGATATTCCCCAAGCACTTTGGAGTAGAGGTCGCCGACTCAATCGATCTGAGGATCTAGTCGCGACGACCAGTGTTCCACTCTTTACCCCCGATTATCTGACGGAGGTCGAGAAGACGCAGTGTATCCGAGCAGAGGTTGCCAAATCAGTGGTCTTTGAGCAGTCAGGTTGAGATTCCCGAGGCTGCTCCAGAGATAGATATACCGGTAGCTCAATCAGATCAGAGCAGTATGGCAAGCTTGGAGGAAATGGTCCGGCAGCTCCAGGAGAGTATGAAAACCTTGCAGCAAGACGCTGTCCGTCAAGCGGAATTTGCCAAACAACAGGCCACGGTCATGACCCAACAGGCAGAGCTAATCACCAGGCTGCAGGAGCAAGTCGGGGCATCCGCTTCACACCAGGCTCCTCCCCCACCAAGGGTGCCAATACCTGGGGAGATGGCCAATGTCCAGAATGTCCAAGAGGATATAGATATCCCAACGGGGCCACCTCCGCCCCCGATCCTACCTCAACTATCCAAGGCGCCCACGCCTATCAATCAACCGAACTCTCCCTTCGAGTTCGAGGTCGACCCCACGGCATTAAAATAAGCAAGCTTGAAAAGCTGTTCAAGAAGTCCCAGGGGGTCAAGTCCATCTCTAATATTGACGATGGGTATACCGATGCAGTCGTGACGTTGCCAGACAGATTTAAGATGTCGTATATTGAACAATTCGATGGATCTCGGGATCCCATGGTGCACCTGAGGTTGTTTTCAGATATCTTAAGGCCGATAGGCCTCACCAGGCTACAGAAGCTTTCTTTATTCGGCCGGACCCTGTCAGGTGTAGCGGCCATCTGGTACGTAAAACTGGAAGACGATGTTAAGAGGAATTAGAATGAGATGGCCGAGGCTTTTGTTGCCCAGTACTCCTATAATACACAAATCAAGATTACAACCCGTGATCTTGAGACAACTAGGCAGGAGCCTAAGGAGAGATTTTCTGAGTTCCTAACCCGGTGGAGGGCCAAGGCCTCAATGATGACCCAAAGGCCCACTGATAAAGATCAAATTCGGATGATTGCGCGCAATCTCCAGCCTAAGCTTATGAAGAAAATGATTGTCCTCCCCTTCCCCACCTTTTCAGATCTGCACGAGATGGGGGTACAAATCGAGGATGCTTTGAAGCAGGGCTTGATTGACAATGACAGAGAGTAGCCCAGGAGAACCTTCAACAACCGCAGCATGAATGCAGGCACAAGCAGTGCTGCAGCTGCCAGATCTCAGGAAGTAAGCATGGTCACCACCAACACCCCAAGAACCCTTGCAGCTACGCCATTCATCGGTGCGTCCGATAGTAGTTCGCAAACAGCCAGATGCCCACCCAAAAGCCAAAGAACCTTCGCTCCACTCTATATGCCCCTGTCCAAAGCTTTGGGGGTTTTAACCAAAAACGGGCACTTGAAGCCCCTAGAGCCGCGGCCATTGTCGGAAAAACTCCCCCCTTCCCCTAACCCAGCCAAATACTGCTCGTTTCACCAACAGCACGGTCATGACACCGACCAGTGCTTCCAATTACGCCATGAGATTTAGGATCTCATTGATAATGGGGTGATCGTGCCTCCAGAGAAACCCAATGTCGCAACCAACCCTCTCCCACCACACGACCAAGCTCCACCTCCCAAACGCATCAACTTTATCCAGATCGGGGTCATGTCATACGACCCCAATATATATATCACCCCATTCCACCTACCCAAGCCGGAGGTGTTCTTTCCCGACAGCATAGACTTGTGCATGTTAGACATCTCCCGAGCCCAACCCAAGCCAATGGTGGTGATCATCGAAGATGGAACAGGAATGATTTCGGAAGAAAGTAAGGCTGTTAGGTTAGAATCTGAGGAATCTGGGAGTTTTGCTGAGGAGATATATAATCCAAGTGATTACATTGTGTCAGCAGGTCAAGTTGGGCCGAATTTGGAATTGCCGACATGGGCAGAAATTTGTGTACTATAGGGGGATGGATTTGGTCAGAAGATAGATGACTTGGCAGCTTTGGAAGGGGATATGGAAAACCTGCAGTTTTTCAAAGAACAAGACTCGGCAGTCAACTGGTTTGATTTTGAGGTGTCAACAGGGGCTACAGGGTGGCTTGAGGACCAACCGGATGTTGTTGAAGAATCTTAGCCGGGACAGGGCCTGTCAGGAACAAGGACATCAGTTGTGGCCGGAAGGGCCGAAAATCAGGGTGCATCGCCGGAGAGCGCAGTTGTCAAGAATTTTGCTCGGGATTTGGGTATTTTGAATACATGGAATGCTGAACTGCAAACTGTACTGACGTAGTTAGAACAGGAAGGAATCAAAAAGTCTGGGAGAATCAGAAAAGCTAAGGCCCCTGTGGGTACTGAAATTGCTCTGTGCACAAGGACAGAGAGCGCTTCGAGCATATGGAGAGAGGGTACTATAAGTACAAGGACAGTGGTAATGGAGCCGGACAGGTGTCTGTCGGCTGCCGATGGAATGTGGTGGGAGGATGATGATTTATGTCTTGCCCACACTGATGAGGATTGGGGGAGTAACCAGCCGGACGATACCTGGTACATTGGTGAAGTTGACCATATGACCAGAAGTGGGCGGTATTTCAAGCCCCCACACCTAGATCAACCAGAGGTGTCCGAAAAGGACAAGGAGGCGGAAAAACAGAAAGAGAAGCTACTCGAAGAAGAGGCGGTGCTGAAACAGTTGAAAAGGATACATGCAGACATCTCCATCTGGGGACTGCTTATGGCATCACGTGTTCATAGACAAGCTGTCTTATCGGCAATGGACAAGGCCAAGCTCTCGATAGACACCACGCTTGAGCAACTGGTGGGATTGGTTTTTCCGGGAGAGGCTTCCACGATGTTGACCTTCTCCGACAAAGAATTACCACCGAGGGTGCGAATCACAACAAACCACTCTACGTCTCTGTGGAGTGTAGAAACAAATGGATACCGGTGGTTCTTGTTGATACCGGATCTGCCATCAATGTGTGCCCAGCGAGGACGACGTATGCAATCGGGTTGAAGCCTGCAGACTTTGCGCCAACCACCCAGGTGATAAGGGCGTATGACAACACAAGCAGAGAGGTAAAGGGGACCGTGCAAATTCAAACTAAGGTTGGTCCGGGACAACATGAGATAGACTTTCACGTCCTGGAAGTTCCTGCAACCTTCAACCAACTCCTGGGTCGGTCGCGGCTGCATCAGGTGAGGGCAGTTTCATCCACCTTGCACCAGATGCTAAAGTACCCCCATGGAAAGAGGGTGGCCATTGTTTTCGGAAATTCATCGATCCATCCCACCGTCAGAAGTATCTACGCCGGTTTTGGAAATCGAGTACGGTATGGAGGATGCTTTCTTATCAGGCTTTACTCTAGCTAAGGCCCGAGTCATGCAGAACATCATAGCTATTAATGAGGGGGTGTATGTTAGCGCTCAATCAATATACCTCATGAACAAGCTCCAACACATCCGCGGGATAGGATTAGGGAAGAGTGGCTGGAAGGACGTTGCAGCATTGGCCGAAGTGCCACACAACCCACACACCTTTGGCTTGGGTTATCTGCCCACCAAAGAGGATTAGATGAGAAAAGGGAAGGAGATGGCTGGGAGAGCCAGAGTGAAGCAGGCGGGGAAGCCTTTTGAGCTAATGCACCAACCCATCCAGGGTATCCTAAACGTATGCTTCGTTCGGGAGGGGGAAGACTTTCCGTTTGGTGGCTTCCTAGAGCCATGGCTGAATGCCGAGAGGAGGCGCGTGCCGGGGTTTGAGATCTTCTCTGACCTGCAGTTATCCGGGGATGACGTTGCCGAGGAGCAGACAGACCCATCAGCTGAGGTTGAGCAATGTGGAACAGTGGATTCTGAGAATGCCGAGATTGAAATGCGGGTAGCGCTGGCTTTACTACTTTCAGATCCTCCGATCGAACAGAAGTGCTTGGGGGATAACTTCTCAGTGTCCATGATTGGAAATGAAACGGCTACGAGCCCACCTTCAAGTATCTTGGATGCATCCATCGCACCCTCCCTCATCTAGCAGTACAAGGAGGGATTTTTGTCAAGTAGCACCGGGTCAGGTAGTGAGTCGAAATCTGATTCCACCGAGTCTTGTGAGTCGGAATCAGGTTCCAGCTCGACTGAGTCTGAGTCTGGTATTCCTGGGGGTGATAACCCGGATGCCACAGTCCTGTCCAGGTCGTCTTTTTCTTTCGCTTTTGAGTCTGTTATAATAGAAGAATCTGACAATTTGGAAATACTTAATGAGAATGATGTGGTTGTGGTTTCTGAACACTTTTCTGTGCCTTTGATTTATTGCTTAAATCAGAACTTTCAAAATTTTGATGAAAATGGCGAGGAAGAAATTCCTCCGATTTTACAACGATTAATTGATCAAGAGAAGGAGAGATTTGTTAAACCCCTGGTTGATGAAATCACTACAGTTAATGTGGGTACCGAGGAGGACCCGCGGCTGGTCCAGATCGGGTCCACGTTGTCTTCGGAGGAACGCGAGCGCTTAGTTGCTTTATTAAAAGATTTCAAAGATGTTTTCGCGTGGTCCTACGAAGACATGCCTGGAATCGATCCTGAGATTGTACAGCACCGGATCCCTCTTGACCCGGAGGCCCGACCCGTCAAACAGAAAATCAGAAGGATCCGCCCGGACTGGGCTCTCAAGATCAAAGAAGAGGTCACTAAGCAAATTGACGCAGGGTTCCTGCTGGTATCCGAATACCCGACTTGGTTGGCCAACATTGTTCTGGTGCCGAAGAAGGATGGCAAGATCTGGGTATGCGTGGATTTTAGGGATTTGAACAGAGCTGGTCTGAAGGACGACTTTCCCGTGCCGCATATTGATGAGTTAGTGGACTTCACAGCGGGGCATGCTTTGCTTTCGTTCATGGATGGATTCTCGGGCTATAATCAGATAGTGATGGCACCTGAAGACTGGGAGAAGACTGCTTTCACCACCCCGTGCGGGACCTACTGCTACAGAGTGATGCCGTTTGGGCTAAAGAATGCTAGAGCTACATATCAACGGGCCGTGACCACGATATTGAATGACATGATCCATAAAGAGGTTGAGGTGTACATGGATGACATGATTGTCAAATCCAAAGAAAGAGAGGGCCACTACACCGCCTTGCAAAAGTTCTTCCAAAGGATCAGAGAATTCCGGTTGCGGCTGAATCCTCTGAAATGTAAGTTCGGTGTTACAACAGAGAAAATGCTGGGGTTCTTGATTACACAAAGAGGTATCGAAGTCAACCCTTCCAAAATCAAATCCATCTTAGAAATGCCACCACCAAGGACTGAAAAGGAGGTGCGAGGCTTTCTCGGTAAAGTGCAATTCATAAGACGGTTTATCTCAAAATTAACCTTGACTTGTGAACCACTTTTTGGTCTCCTGAAGAAAGGAAAGAAATTCCAATGGGACGGCCGATGCCAAGTTGCTTTTGAACAGATCAAGGAATACTTACAGAACCCACCCGTGTTGTCACCACCTGAGCTGGGGAAACCGTTGATTTTGTACCTTTCAGTGACTGAGACTACAATGGGCTGCATGCTCGCACAGGAGTCTGAGGACAAAGTGGAGAGAGCTATCTACTACCTGAGCAAGAAGATGTTGGATTATGAGACCCACTACACTCCGCTGGAGAAGGCTTGCTTGGCCTTGGTATGGACTACCAGGAAGCTGCGGCCCTACCTGTTAGCGCACTCAGTAATGTTGGTTTCGAGATTAGATCCTATCAAATATCTTTTCAAGAAGCCAACACTTATGGGTAGGCTAGCTCGTTGGTTGCTTCTGCTTTCTGAATTCGATCTAAAATATGTGACTCGCAAGTCAGTAAAGGGGAGAGCGGTAGCGGAGTTCCTAGCCGATCACCCAGTGGAAGGGGATGAAGCAGTTGAGTACTTATTCCTAGATGAGGCCATTTTGCATATCGAAGATGAAACTTGGACGATGTACTTTGACGGAGCGTCAAACCAATACGAGTATAGGATAGGGGTGTTGTTGATATCACCCGACAATTCTCGTATCCCTCTAGCATTCAAACTCAGGTTCAAAGTCTTGAACAACGAAGCAGAGTATGAAGCATCCATCGCTGGTTTAGAAACAGCCCTAGAACTAGGGGCAAAACGATTGGACGTCATCAGGGACTCGAACCTTATTGTATCCCAAGCTAAGGGAGACTGGAAAGTCAAAGAAGAAAAGATGATAATGTACCACCAGACCTTGGACTTGCTAATTCCTTGGTTTGAAAAGCTGAACTTCGCTCATCTACTAAGAGAAAATAACAGGTTCGTAGATTTACTAGCAACTCTATCTTCCATTATAGACATCCCTTTCGGAGTCCGGATGCGTCCAGTCATCATTGACCAGAAGTTTGTGCCAGCTTACGAGTCTATTGCTGCTATAGAAGAGGTTCAAGCTAACAACCCCTGGTATCACGATGTTTGGAACTTCTTGGAGAAAGAAGCATATCCACCAGGGCAAATGCCAAAGATAAAAGGGCAATTAGAAGAATGGCTGCTCAGTTCATCATCTGCGAGGGGAAACTATACAAGAGAGGTCATCTGGGAATGCATAAGCTGTGTGTTGATGCCGAAGAATCGAAGCGCCTCATGGAGGCCATCCATGGAGGAGAATGTGGTGCACACATGAATGGGGTGATGTTAGCTCAGAAAATCCTTAGGCAAGGTTACTATTGGTCCACCATGGAGGAGGATTGTATCAAATTTGTTCGGCGATGCCACAAATGTCAGATCCATGCAAACCGCATGAACATCCCGCCGTCGAAGTTGTACAATATGACTTCGCCATGGCCATTTTTAGTTTGGGGAATCGATGTGATCAGGGCTGTCACTCCAAAGGGGTCAAATAGGCATGAGTTCATCCTAGTCGCGATAGATTATTTCGCGAAGTGGGTCGAGGCCCAATCTTATGCGGTGTTGAAGGCTTCGCACGTTGCAAAGTTCATCTGGAACAACATCATATGTCGCTATGGGGTCCCAAACGAGATTATCTCGGATAACGGTTCCCACTTCAAGAAGGAAGTGATTGATTTGTTGGAAAAATATAATATGGTTGTTCATATGTCATCCACCTATCGGCCGCAAACCAATGGAGCAGTTGAGGCCGCCAACAAGAACATCAAACACATTTTGCAGAAGATGGTGGAAACTTGCCGAGGCTGGCCAGATAAGCTGCCATTTTCTCTTTGGGGTTACCGGACTTCAATTAGAACTTCTACTGGGGCGACTCCGTATTCATTGGTTTATGGGATGGAGGCCGTTCTACCTATCGAAATTGAGGTTCTGTCACTGTGATTATTGGCTGAGTGTCAGATAGCTGAAGCAGATTGGCAGCAACCAGATTCAAAGAACTTATGGTCTTTGATGAAAGAAGACTGAAAGCACTGTACCATGTTCAAGGTTATCAGCTCAGAATTGTTAGGGCTTTCAACAAGAAAGTTAAGTCCAGGAATTTGAAAGAAGGAGATTTGGTGCTCAAGGACAATCGAGCTCCCATTCATGACCCTAGGGGCAAGTACAGACCCAATTAGACTGGTCCCTACATCGTTAAGTCTATCTAGTCAGGTGGAGCTGTCGTTCTGATGAACTTAGATGGCCTAGAGTTCTCACAGCCGATCAACATGGACAAGTTGAAGAAATATTACCCCTGAGTAGCTCGCTAGGCCAAGAACCCGAAAGGGCGACCTAGGCAAAAGTTAGAGCATAGAAAATTTGAAATTACAAAAACTAAGCTCGCAAGATTGAAAACCCGCAAAGGGCTGCCTTGGCAAAAGTTAGAGCGCAAAAGGAGAGTGGAAATACTCGAGTGAACCGAAGCCTGAGCTACGTAAGGCTTGATTCCCATTTTTGGGATACATAGGCAACTTCATCCTGAAGTTCAGCCATAAACACTTCCCCGATCAACTTTGTCCATTTGATCATCTCGGTCATCTTTGTCTATCCTGCATTCGAGAGCTCGGTTGTGATCTCCGGTACAGTGCTACTCAGACTAGGGGCAACTTTCCAGTTGCTGGAATCTGGGGTTTTACATCTCACTAATAGATCTCAGGCGTGTCCAGTTCTGATCCATATCGAAAATGGTTTTGAAAATTTTTAATAAAAGTTGATTTTGCTCAAATTAATCTTTTTACGACTTAGACTATTTTTGGACCAAAACGGAAAATTTTCAGTGCCCACAACCTTCAATTACATTGATTTCAGTACAGAGTTCTCTTGCTCTTGAATACAAATTGAAGTTGCTTTTTATTAAATTCATAAAGAAAACTTGAAAATACTAATAAAGCAATAAATCTGGCACATAGATAAGTCAGGTGTTCCTGCGCCCCCACCCATAGCTGGTCGAAGCCTCTGATGCAAGCTAGGCCCAATCTGTGCCTCTTCGTTCAGCCAATCTATGCACTCATCAGACAAAGTGCAACTGAAAGTGGGAGCGGGGGCCAGGAGCTCCCTAGTCCTCCATGCTGTGGCATACCGAGCCAGCTGAGGGCCTCGGACCGAAAAAGCAGTAGGGTATTCTATCCCTTCCTCCGGGCAAATCTGATCATGTCCGAACTAACGCTGGAACCGGAATGGGAAGTAGAACACACAGTGAGTCAAGCCAATCAACTGAATCCCAGTCTGTTGGGACATGCTATAGCTCATTGCTGGTAGGTTGAGCCAGGGACACCGCCAAGCAACACGGACTGCGGACAAACTGCACATCCAATTGTACCCCCATCCCTCATCAAGGGCATCGACTAGACGTTGTCGGAAGAAGTAGCCGCGAGTTGAGTATGCTGGGCAAGAGTCCACAACCTGTAACTTATCCATCAACCACACCTGGAAAGGGATGAAAAATGAGAGAATAAAGAATAGAAAGATGTACGATGAGAGAAAAAGTAAGAAAAGGGTTTTTGTGAGAAAAATCGAGACTGAGGGCCGAGTGATACAAGCAATATATATGTGAGAAAAGGGTGGGAAACATTACCTGCAGTAGTAGTGGACTCTCCGCAAATTTGGTCGTCTCTTGGAGATGAAAAGCATCCAAACCCATCAATGTCTCGGCTAAAGACATGGCAATGCAGCTTTTGCCCTCCTTTAAGCTTTGAACAACCTCGATCAACCAGACACTAGATCCTTCGAAGCCTGAGGCAAGCAAGAAATGAGATAGCATGCACAAACAAAGGGCGTGTTGCCGAAAACCTTGCCAATGATGGTCACCGCGGTCACCGGCATTGGAAAATCGACAAATTAAACTCGGAACGTCCAACATTCCATCACAAATCAAAGATCGAGCGTCGTGCATCGTGAGCCCACACATTCGCCCCAAGGTTTGGGCATGGCCAAAGCGAAGTTGGGGCAAGATTTCTTCGTTGTGCTCGAATTCCATCAAAACCTGGAAATCTTCGAAGGTAAGACACACCTCTTGCCCGTCAAAGCTAAAGACGTGAGTTACCGGATTCCAAAACCATGCCGCGGCATGAAGAAACGGAAAGTGCAGCGGAGTGCAACCCAGAGTGAATAGTGCGTTTATGCCGAAACCCCGAAAATTTAGCTTTTCCGAGCCATCCAAGTTGGCAATCCAAGTTGCGAGATTTTGGGTAAGAAACTCTTCCATTTGGTGCAAAATCGTGTTGAAATGAGGAAGACTACGAAGCTGGGGCTTTTGTAGAAGATAAGGTGTTGAGTGAAAGACAGGTGTCAGCACTCTGGAGGTCTTTACCATTTTTGGCCGGTCGACCAAAAGTAGTGCCAACTGACCATCTGTTTTGGCCGATCGGCTTAACTGTTGGCCGATGCACATTTGTTGTGGCCGGTGATGCCTCCCTTTGGCCGATGGTCTCTACTTTGGCTCTAAGTTGAACAAATGTTAAGCATGCTGAAAACTGGTGACTGACACCACTTCCAATGCCTTCTGTTGAGGTTTTGGCGAACTAGCGTCTGTCACTTCAATTTGATTATCGAGTTGTTGTACATTTGCTTATCGAGTTGTATTTTACATTCTTTAAGTCTTTGCTTTTCTTATTGAGTTGTATTTACAGTTGGTTAGCTTATCGAGTTCTTTGTTTCGTTTATCGAGTTGTTTTTGTCCTTGCTCGGTTCACTACCTGATTATTACGAGGCAAACGCTTACTTTCCAAATAAAGATTCAAATCTCATTTACGTTGTTATGTAATGCAATACAATGAGATGCATGAAAAGTACAAATGTAACACCTTTTTTTGGACAAAATAGCTGTTTTATTTCCATCATGTCTTTTGCAAAAAATATATATAGTTTTGAGAAAGTAAAACCTGTCTGAGGCAGTGCAATGTGCTTAAACTACCAGTAAAAAAGAAAAGTAAAGCAAAAGGGGAGAAGGGCAGCAGAGTGTCTGGATTAATACCGGTGGCCTCCCTTTGTGGTCGATGCACCTCCCACGCCCTCGTTCGGGTCAATTATGTGGTTTGGCACCCTCATTACTCGAGACAGTGCAAGGAAGTGCACCCTTGAAACCTTAATAGACCTTCGTGTTGACCTCGGGCTGTGTCTTCTATGAGTCATGCTCGGTATGTGCGAGGAGTATCCTTTCTCGTATCCTTTTTCTGTCTTGCGAATTCCACAAATCGCTTCAATTATGTTGTATTGCGTTGCTTCGCTTCAGCTTTAATAAAGCACGCTCGTTACACATCTTGCGTTGAGCGACGCCTCGTTTTGTTTTGAATTTACATCTCAATATCATGAATAACATGCCTTTACCATGCTCTAGTTGGTTATGCATCCCTTCATTCCTGCTATACACATTGCTTCCGTTAATCCCACATTCTTTACTTACATGTGTATATGTATTTTCAGGTGGTTACACATTGTATGCGTTTTCGCATGTACTTTACCTATATGTGTTCATACCTTGCTTGCTTTACACATTGCATGCGTTTCTGCGTGTGCTTTACTTATATGTGTTTATGCATCCCCCCAGGTGGTTACACATTGTATGCGTTTTCGCGTGTACTTTACTTATATGTGTTCATACCTTGCTTGCTTTACACATTGCATGCGTTGTCGCGTCGTGCTTTATTTATATGTGTTCAAGTTCCTATACACATTGCATACGTTGTCGCGTTATGCTTTACTTATATGTGTTTCAAGTTCCTATACACATTGCATGCATTGTCGCGTTATACTTTACTTATATGTGTTTGAAGTTCCTATACACATTGCATGCGTTGTCGTGTTATGCTTTACTTATATGTGTTTCAAGTTCCTATACACATTGCATGCGTTGTCGCGTTATGCTTTACTTATATGTGTTCAAATTCCTATACACATTGCATGCGTTGTTGCATCATGCTTTACTTACATGTGTTCAAGTTTCTTTACACATTGCACACATTGTCGCGTATGCTTTACTTATATGTGTTTATGTTTGAAATCGCATTGTTATGCGCACACTCGGGTTGTGTTGTTATGCACCCCTTTCACCTGCATTGTCATGCACCCCCCTTACTTGCGTTGTCACGCACCTTTCAATTGCATTGTTATGCATGTTTCTAACAAACTTTGTACCTGTTACGTTTCCTTCTTTTGCAGGCACGATATTGTATGTACGGTTCATTTGAAGTTGGCACGACCAGACGAACCGCACAAGTATTGTATTCTCCGTGTGAGACGTAGTGAGAATTATTGAATTCTCTTACATCCTTTCTGCATTTTCATGTAGCTTGGTTTTTAGCTTGCTAAAAACTGTTGCATGTTATGCTTTGTTACAGCTTTCTTTGCATGATCATAAGTTATGTTCGGCTTTGTGCATTGTCTCTGCATTTTGCCCCTGCCTTCGGGCACATATCTTTGCTAGCTTGTATGCTTTGTCTAAGTCTTTGGCCTTGTCAAAAATGGGTCGTCTCTGGGCTTTGACATTCATTTCCGTCGTTGTTATGACTTTCAAGTTCTGTCAAAGAGGGGCAACTGTAGAGACCCCATTTTTGACCGTCCTCAAGACTTGGACGTCATCGTCAGAACACTCGATGATCATCCATGATCGTGTTCGTTTTGTGTTCCTGAAGGACTCGGCTATGCGCCTTGCCTTAGGATCTCTCAACCTGACTATTTTGTCTTTGATTGTGCACCAAGTGCTTGTGTTTTGTGCTTCTGAGTGTGGGAAGTGGCTTGTTAGCCGTCCCTGAAACCCATCGGCTATGGCATGATGCCACCGGCCATATATTTTTGCTATCGGCCAAATGTTTGGCTGACCGGCACTCTTTTGTGGTCGGTCGGCCTTTGTTTTGGTCGATCGACCCCTTTTCTGGCCGACACCTTTTCCTTGCCTTTTTCAGGCATGGTGCATGCCAGCTGTGCCAGCTGGTGAGCACAAACTCTACCCTCCATACACGTGTATGGAGGGATTTCATCCTTGTTTAGCTTCCCTTGGAAGCTTTGTAAATTGTTTTTTCTATATAAGGAGGGCCTCCCCTCCCTTTCCAAAGGTTGAACAACTCTGATATAGAACTTATATATCACTCTCTCTCTATATCTCCCTCTCTCTCTAGTTGTGTGTGTAATAATGCTGAAAGTTTGTTTTGCTCCTATTTTTTCACTAAGGCACCTAGTGTTACACTATACTTCGGTTACTGAGGGTTTGGGAGGTTCATTTCAGAGTTTTGAGTTGGTTTTTGATCAAAAGGAGGTGCTGAAGTTGCTGTTCTTGAAGTGTTCTTCAAGGGTGAGAACTTATCCATTTATTCCCCATTTTTGCTAAAGGCTTTAGACCTATTTGCATATTGTTTTCAGCTTAGTGTATAACTGATCAAAGTTCTATATTTTCATGCTTAAGATGTTTCATTCAGGTCATTTTTGTGTTGGGGGTTGTCTACCCTCCTTTTAGGCCTTGTTTGGCCCCTTTTTGTACCTTTCTTGTTGAGCTTTGGTACCTTCGTGTATTGGCCTTCTCACCACTGAAATCCAAAGGATTCTTAGTGGTAAAGAAGTGGTTTTGAGGTCTTGTATAGGGGAGGGACACCCCTCTCCCTTTGTGTCTCCTTTGCTTGGATTTAGGGCTTATAAAGGTAGCATGTTTGCTTAGCTTTATTTGGCTCCATTTCAGAGGGTTTTTGGTGTTATTTGGTCATATTATACCCTTGTTTTTGGTTGGATTGTTAGCCCATTGCATGCATCATGCACTTGCTTTGTGATCCCCTCTTTTGACATAACATGCACCTTGCATTTAGACCATCATGCTTACATATTTTGGCTTGACTTCATGAAGTTTTTAGTCATATCTCATCATGTTCAAGCTCTGTTTGGTGCTGATTTAGTCATGTTTGCCATGTTTTGTATAGCCACCATGTATCCCAGCTTGTTAACTTTGAGTGTGTGAATCATGAGCGTGTTTTATTTGGGCTATTTCAGTGATTTGGAATCACTTATCATGCTATTTCAGTCCATACTCCATGCTTGTATGCTTGCATTTACCATCCTCTCAATGCTTTGAAGAGTTGTTCTTTTGTGCCTTAAAAATGAGTCATTGTGCATGCCTCTTTGTTTAAGTCTTCAAGCTGCCATATCAGTGGGTTTCGGGGCTCCTTTTGTTATATTATAACTCTGTTTTTTGTTAAAAAGTCCATGCCATGCTTGGTTGTGATAGTTGTAATGGAGTGCTCTCTTTGAAGTCTTGAATGCCTTTGTTTTGGTGCCTATTTCTTAGCATGTTTTGGCCATGTTCCATACATGTTCTAGTCTTGTTTTGGTCTGCCCTAGGACTGATTTAAGTTATTTTGGCTCTTTAAGGCTTGGTTGGTATGGCTATGGCTTGAACTTTTGGTTGGTCTCAAGCTTTGGGCCCCTTTGCATGCTATGTTTCACTTGTGTGTTTGGATTTGGCACTCCTTTTAGCATGATTTCAGAGCTCAACATGTTTGTAAAATGCCCATGTTTGTCTCTTTTAAGTATGCTTAGAATTGCCTCTTTTTATGCCTTAAGTGATGGGCCTTGGTGCATGCATGCTTGCATGTGTGATTCATGCTTTTGTTACATCATTATTGGCCACTGTTTTGGGGCTTGGCTGAGGCCTCCCATTTCGTTTTAAGCCCATCCTTGTACGTAGTTGCATGTTTGGCATGTTGCATCTTGTTACATCATTTGCATGCTTGCATTATATCATGTTTGCATGTTCTGGTTACATTAGCTTAGCTTGCATGTTAGGTCACATTGCATTGTATCTTGCATGCTTAGCACATTTTACATTTGCGTGTTTAGGTTGCATCGCATTTGGTATGCTTTGCTAACTTAGCCCCATATTGCATTCTTGAGCCATTTTGCATATTTGAGCCATATTGAATGCATGCATTGCATTGTGTTTGGTTTGGGGTGTGAAACCAAACATAAGGAATGAGGTGTGTTCGTACTTAAAGTGACGAAATACGTCTCACTCCTCAGTCGCCGATGCTCTTGATCCAAGCATGATAGAGTTCTAGGCATTCATGTGTTTTGTTGCATTCATTTTACATTAACATGCACCTTTGATACCTTTGGCCATCATGCATTGAAATGCGTGATTGGTGGCCCGAGGGTCGAGAGCCACACTCCCTTGAGTTCATGGCATGATAGGGAGGGTGGTCATGCATACATTTGGCTTGCAAATTCTATGCCATGCACTGTCTGTCCTCTGTTGCAGCAAAACCAGGGTTCTACAGGAAGAAATGGCCGGCCAACCAATTTTAGTGCCGACCGACCATCAGTGTCCAGCTAGTGATCCAATTTTTGGTCGATGGCCATATCCCCATGGCCGGTGTTGTTCTCTCTTGGCCGATGGCATCCTAAAGTGTGCAGGGGGTGGTTCAGAAGCAACTTGAAGATGTTCACAATTCTCAGAAATATATGATAGTGCAAACAAAGGCAACGGAAGCATGGCAACCGGTTTCCGAGCGAGACGAATCGAGCATGCATCATCCAATCATTTTTTAGGCGAAGCTGCGGCGGCCTCTTCAATTTGATACTTAGATCATTCCGTAATTAATTTGTTAATTAATTAAAAGTTTTGTAATATTTAATTAGCTAGAGTAGTTAATTATTTATTTGTTTTGTATTATTTATTCGGACCCCCAGCGAGAGGGCAATGTTGTAATAAGTGTGTGTGCGTGTGATGTATGTCTTCCAACCCCACGTCTTTCTCATTTTTATTTACTAGCTTATGATGGTTAGTTTAGAGCATGTTTTAATTAGCATACTTATGTTCGCATGTTTGCATTCATTCACCTGTCTTGCATGCACCGGGCTCGGCGCATCATACTAACTGCATCGTATTTCAATTCCAAGTTGAATACGTGTATCGAATTGTCGCATTTCACAAGCCATTCTTAGATTAGCCGAGCCTATTCTAGTTGCATTTTGTATGCGATCCATTAGCCATCTTAACATGAACTAGGATCATGCATTATCACTAACTAGTTTCCTGTTTTGGCTTGGAGTACACTATGCGTGTTTATTGCTTTAGCATCTTGCACATATGTGAGTGTTAACATGAAAGCATGATTACCATGAGGCTAATTGCTTATGTGATATAACTGCTTGAATGCCTGTGCGTGAAGGTTGGATTACTTGAATTGGTATAATTCGCCGAAATCCGTGTTTTAACCTACTTGCGAGTAGCAAACTTCAAATCCATTTTTCAAAACAAACGGATATGCGATGCTTTGTTCCAAATTAGGCGATCTAGTCTATACTTGTATGTTGTGTGCATCACATAGTAATTCTAGGCTAATAACCGGAATAAGAGCACATAATGTTTTCAAAACTCGATATCATGCTTAGTAAAGGCCGATCTTCGAATCGGGCAAGCGGGGGTGCTCATAGCTAACCTTTCCCAATCGTACCCAAGTTCCTGAGCGGAGGCAACTTTGGTGATGACAGACACATGGCCTTAGGCACGAGTTAGGGTTTCTTAAATTCCCCCAAAATAAAATATTTAGCTGACGACTCTATATCTGGCAAAGTAGTCCATGTTTGGCACTTCTTTTTAAAAATCAGTTTTTCAAAAAATGATTTGCCTGATTTGGACTCTTTGTTGATTCATCGGTCTTCCATTGCACTCTACGCGATTAGATACAGGACCGTGACATTGAGTGCTGAACTGTAGTGAACCCAAAATGAACAAAACGGGGGGATTTCCCCCCGAGACGTTCGGGGACGTCTATAGAGTCCGAACTATAGTAGTAGGACCAATTCGCGCCCTCTCCGAAAGGGGGGCACGCAGAGAAGTTCGGGCGGTCTACAGTTTCGGGCGACTCTGCTGGGGATTTAGAGAACTTGACTCGAACTCATGATATGTTGTTTTATCAACATTTATGTGTTTCTTTGCATTGCATTTGCATAGGTGCGCCTAAGTCACAGTGTTTGCCATCTGCTATTCCTGAACGATTTGCCGGAGGCTTGCTTGGAAAAGTGTGCCACAAGGCTGACCGGTTACGAGCTCTGCCCCGATGGGAACACAAACCTTGGATCTGGACTACCACTGTACCTTCCTCCTCTTACCTTTTTGGTGTTGGGAGCGAGAGGTATATTAGGTGGTCTTGCTGAGGCACCTTTTTTTACCAATCGGCCTAGTTGCATATCGGAAGCCATAGAGACTGTTCCAAACTAGGACAGGTTGCTCACCCGAATGCAAGATTGTATGAAACCACATGCGTGCTTAGTGAAACCCTAGCTCCTGACGAAACTGGGACAGTGAAACCCTACCCCACCATAGGGGTGTTTTGGCTCTCACTTGCTTGATATGTGCTTTTAGAGTGTGACTCTACAGGGAATGTATGTATCAGTTGCAAGTCTGGGCATCAGTCTGAGGACATTAGTATTTAGGGGTATCAGTTTTAAGGTAGAAAATTTTTGGGGCAGAATTCAGTAAAGAGTACAGTCATTCAGCTATGCTTATATATGTGGTGGTGAAATCAGGCTGAGGTGCTGTCTATTTTCTCTTTTGCTAGGTAGTCCTGGAACCATAGCTTCAGAAGGCTCCGATATCCCCCGGGTACATTAGACTTGTGTTGATAGACTTTGTCAGGTCAGAGATTCCATTCAAGGGCAACTAGTGTTTCCGAGGCAAGGCGAAAAAGGCCAGTCAGGCATAGATCACCGGTTCAGCAGTCGCCAATTCAGCGGTCCTTATCTGTATCACCTGTGCACAGTTTGGCCCAGTTTACTGCTTCTACTTCAGCAAGAGGATCTTCATTGGAACAGATAGATCAGCACTTCTCAAACAGTATGAGTATGGAGGACATGATGCGTCAGCTCCAACAGACTATGGAGGCCATGCAGCGGGATGTTGCCCGCCAAGCGGAGGTTACCGCCCGCCAGACCGAGGTCGTGGCCCAACAGGCCAACCTAATTGCTAAACTCCAACAATAGTAAAAAACACAATAAGAAACATCTTCTGCATCCCACCCACCTCCTGTAGAAATTCCTACCCTAGGGGCTCCTGTCCCTATAGCCAATGTCTAGGAAAATTCAGACGATTCAGTGGATCCCGTTCCACCTCAGACTTCCAAAGCACAGGCCTTCCAAACTGAGGCCCCTTTCGAGGTCGAAGTTGATCCTACTGCATTAAAAGTGAGCAAGCTTGAAAAGCTGTTCAAAAGGGCTCAGGGCGTTAATTCCATTCCAGACATAGAGGATGGTTACACGGATTCGGCAGTGACATTGCCAGACCGGTTCAAGTTGCCGCATAAAGACTATTTTGACGGTTCTGGAGATCCCACGGTACATCTACAGTTGTTGTCAGATATCTTGCGCCCAATGGGCCTCTCCAGATTGCAAAAACTTTCCCTCTTCGGTCAGACCCAATTGGGTGTTGCGGCCATCTGGTATGCTAAGTTGGAGGATTCAGTAAGGAGGAGTTGGGAAGAGATGGCCTAGGCTTTCATCGCCTAATATTCGTATAACACGCAAATCGAGGTCACAACTCGTGATCTCGAGGAAACTAGACAAAAGCCAAAGGAGGGCTTCTCTGACTTTGTAACCCGTTGGAGAGCCAAGGCTTCTATGATGACCACTCGGCCAACTGACAAAGACCAGATAAGGATGGTCGTGCGGAATCTGCATCCGAGGTTGATGCATAGGATGATTGTCTTACCCTTCCCCACCTTTGTTAACCTCCATGAGATTGGGGTACCGATAGAAGATGCTATGAAACAAGGTTTGATTGACCATGAAAGGCCGTCACCCAAGAAGGGTTATACACACAGTTCGAATGCGACCACCAGTGGTAATGTAGCTGCAAGATCTTCTAAAGTTGGAATGGTCACCACCACTCTGAAAACGGCCACCCCCTTTGTTGGTACATCTAATCCAAACCCCCAAACTTCGAACTATCTACCCCGAGGCAAGAGGGTTTTCATCCCACTTTATATGCCTTTGTCTAAAGCTCTAAGGGTCCTACTCAGGAAAGGACATCTGGAACCGTTAGAACAACGGCCACTACCTGATCCTCTCCCTCCAAAGTATGACCCGGCTAAATATTTTGCTTTCCATCAACAGCACGGCCGTGATACCGACTTTTGCTTTAGACTACGTCATGAGATTCAAGATCCCATTGACAACAAGGTAATAGCACCTCTAAAAAAACTAAATGTCACTACCAACCCTCTCCCACAACATAATCAAAACCCTTCACCTAGGCAAGTAAGCATCATCCAAACAACGGCCAACCTGTTTGACCCCAGTATATACATCACCCCAGCACATTTACCCAAGCCTGAGGTGTTTATCCCAGAAAGCATGGACTTATGCATGATGGATGCACTTGAACCCCAATCATCTCAAACCCGTGAACCCACTGTTTCTAAGCTGATGAGAATGATTGAAGATCTTCAGAGAACTGTGGCAGATCTGGCCTTTGGGATTCTGGCTCCATCATCGACCACATCACAGGCCAGATGTTTCAATCCAAAAGGCTCCCCAATCATGGGACGGGCTACATTTGAAGAATGCCAATCCCTTGATAAACTGGAGGCAAGTGATAAGAACAAGGTAGGGCCAGGCATTGGTCCCCATGAATATCTTTAGTGGGCTGTTGAGGCTTTGAAAGCCGAGGAGTTGAACAAACAGCAAGTGCTTGCAGTGGTTGCAAAGACTGTAGATGACACATTTGCCACTCAAGTTAGGGGCAGTTTGAATCAAGGGGCAGGCCGGGAGAAGGGCTGTCGTACCAGAAACATCCCTTTCAGCTCCAATCCTATACTCAGAAAAGATTAGCAAACCCGGTCAACACCTACCGACCCTTTCGCCGGTAAATTCAACACAACTTCACAAACCTTGAAGTACCAACCCCAAGGCCAGAGGATCTTCAATCCCTTCTACATGACTTTGTCCAAAGCTCTCCAAATCCTTATAGGACAAGGCCATCTCAAAGGCCTTAAGCCTCGGCCTCTCCCGGATCCCCTTCTAGCTAAGCATGATCCGGCCAAGTACTGTGCCTTCCATCAACAAGCCGACCATGACACTAACATGTGTTTTCGCCTTCACCATGAAATACAAGATCTAATTGACAACGAGGTCATCGTCGCACCAAGTCCTGTAAAGTCTATCGGCACTGGATCGATGAACTTGGGGGATAATGTGATTACGTGACTGGGGGATGACCAACCTACTGATGGTGCTAAGTTTACTCCAGATATGGCGGATGGAACGCGCTATTTTGAGCAATGTACAAATGCTGTTTACTTTCCTTTCTGACTTGGGTATTGAGTTAGATTTGTTGTGTTGTTTTGAGTCAATTCTGTTATACTGTATTGAGTCTGTCTTGTTGTATCGAGTCAGTCATGTTGTGTCGTAGTTGGGTGATTTCGGGGGTGTTACCTCGAATATCACTATCTTGTTTTGTGTTTGTCTTTTACACTCTTTCTTTTGCGTCTATTTCTGCCATGAAGCCAGTTACGCTAGAAGATCTGAATGAAAAGCAGTGATTTTCACCCTTTTACGTCTGTTTTTGCTATTGAGCCAGTTGTGCCAGAAGATTTGAATGAAACAACAGTGCTTTTCACCGACTTTTCTATGCCTTGAAATCATTGCATTGACCTAAGTTTTTCAAAAAAATTTTAACGCTGTGATGAAAAGAAGGAGGAATTCCTTGGGATTTGTAAAAATTTAATCAACTGAGAGAAAGAGAGGCATGCTAAGCCCTTAATGAATGAGGTCATGTTTGTTAATGTGAGTACTAAGAAGGATCTTGGCTTGATCCAGATTGGTTCTACATTGTTTTCAGCACGAGCAACTAGTTGCTTTCTTAAAAAATTTCAAAAAATGTTTTGCGTGGTCCTGCGAAGACATGCGTGGAATCTCTCTCGAGATTGTACAGCATAGGATCACTCTCGGCCTTGAGACTCGACCCCTTTGCTTTCAAAACTTGAACTTGGATTCAAAATGTTCAACGATCAACCATAATATGAAGCTCGTATGGCCAGATTTGAAGTAGCCCTTGAACTAGGGGCAATCAGGTCGTATGACATCAAAGGAGGCCTACCACACTAGATTTGGAAGCAACCCTTGAACTAGGGGCAAGAAGTTTAGAGCAAGAAGGTTAGATGTGATTGAAAGAAGCTTGCAAAGGTAGATTAGAAGTAGCGCTTGAACTAGGGGCAAAAATGTTAGATGTGCTCAAAGTGTCAAAGATGAGTCATTTCTCAAGCTAATGAAGACTAGCCGGAAAGCCAAATTTGAGCAGCTGAAAGAATAAAAATTTTGCTGAAGGACAATCGAGTTCCTATCCACAACACTAGGGCCAAATTCAGACCCGGTTGGATGGGCTCCTACATCATCGACGAACAACAGCCATACTCCTGGATTCAGATGGCTTAGAGATCCTAAGGCCAATCAACATGGACAAGTTAAACTTTCCTATCGTTCAGAGGCTTGCTGGTCCGAAAACCCGGAAGGACGACCCAAGCAAAAGTTAGAGCAAGAAAAAGAAAAAATGAATAAAGAAAAATGCAAAAAAAGAAAAGAAGAAAAGAAATGAAATGAAAAGAAAAGAAAAATAAAGCTCGCAAGGTTGAAAACCCGAAAGGGCGACCTTGGCAAAAGTTAGAGGGTAAAAGGAGAGGTTAATACCCGAGTGAACCTCAACCGAACTACGTAAGGCTTGATTCCCATCTTCAGGATACGTAGGCAGCTTCATTCTGAAGTTCAGCCACAAACACTTCCAAATCGACTGTGTCCATGTAATGGTTCTGATCATCTTTGTCTTCTCTGTATCCGAGAGTTTGGTTGTGATCGTCACTTTGAGGACTGATTACAGTGCGCTGTGGTGCCATTCAAACAAAGGGCAACTTTCCGTTGCCGTACAGTGTCATTTAGACAGGGGGCAATTTTTCATTGTTTTGGATCTGGGGTTGTGCATCTCAAGAGTAAATTCTATGTTGGTTGAGCAGTGTCCATTTGCAAAAACAGTTTTGAAGATTTTTAATGAAGCTGACTAATTTTCACAAAAATTATTCCATTTTTTCCAAAACTGGACCATTTCTTGGACCTAAACAAGGAAAATTTTCAGTGCTCGCAACCTGACTTGCATGATTCCAAATCAGAAAGTTGAACAAGTATGTGAATCTAACTCTCATATTGGTCAAAATTGTTTTAGTAGAAAACCAAAATAAAAAATGGTCAAACTAATGAACTAGGGGCACAGTTGAGTCGAGTTTCTTGTCTTTTCCCCGCTGTCAACATACTTGCCAGAAACGGCACTCTACTTGCCAGAAAAAGGCACAACTGAAGCTAAAAACAGAAGGGCTGAAAGCTCTCTCAACCTCCAAGCAGCGAGGTATCAAGCCAAGTGCGAAGCACGAACTGGAACTGGAGCGGGATATTCGGTTCCCTCATCTAGATGATCAAATCAAAAATTGGCGCCTGACCCAGAATGGGGACGTAGAAAATGCAATGTATGAGACCGATCAATTATATATCTATTCGGTGAGATGTGCTGACTCATTTCGGTCAAGTTAAGCCAAGTGCATTGTCAACCGATGTCAATTGCAGATCTGTTACACATATAGTCATAGCACGACCCCTTTGTGGGAAAGCTCACTGTTGTGAGCCAAAGAAGGAGCATCTGGTAGAATGGCAGGGGAAACAGCCCATAACTTCCTCCTTATCCATCAACTATCCAGGGGAGGGATAAAAAATAAGAGAGATTGAAGAATAGAAAAATGTGCACTGAGAGAAAAAGTGAGGAGAGGGCTTTTTCAGAAAAATAGAGATTGAGTGCCAGAGTGATGTGAGAATCATAAATAAGAAATGATGGGAAACAATACCTGGAGATGCTGTGGGCTTCTTGTGAACTGAGAGATCTCTCGCCATTAGAACACATCTGAGTGTTGTGTGTGTACTTTTGTTTGTCTCGATTCTTGTTTTGAGTCGTTTCAAGTGTCAATAGATGTGTTTAGGTTGTTTTACCTCTGCTTTCCTTTGTTGAGTCATTTTGACTGCGGTTAGTTATAGACTCGATACCCAGTTGGGAACTCATTTCTCAATTTCAATTTCAATTTAAAAAATAAATCATTTTGTGCTCAGAGTACTGTGCTATCCTCCACATATGTGCAAAACAGGATTCGTTCTTTTATGAAACTGCAGGGTTCAACCCAGTTCATGTGAGAACAGTAAAACAAGGACGTATCTGAAGCGATATAGGTTCCAAACTGCAAAGCAAAAGAAAAAAGGAAAAATCGGAGCATCTTAGTTTGTTTCAACTTCCCAAAATTCTGAGATTACATTTCGGATGTACCTTCTCAGGCCTTGTCAATGCTCCAAAATATGAGTGTGCCTCTACCTCAAGCTCAAGATCAAGCCTGCTTCAAGCCAGAATGGTGATCAGAAGTGCTATCCTTGAGTACCATTCGCTGTTAGGGGCATCTTGGCTGTGTTTGCAATGAGTTCCTAGGAGAACAACTGAGACGGTGGAAACTGGAGTTCGAATGGCTGATGCCTAGAACGTAAAGGTTCGGAATTTCAGAGACTAAAGAGATTGCTTCTATTCACTTTGTGTATCTATTGCACATGTTCACTTTTTATATCTATCGCATTTTAATCTCGTGTTCCTTGGGCATTGTTATTCAGTCTTCTCGCGCATCCGGCGTGTTAGCCTGTCTTTGGTTAAGAGCATTTGGAATGTGTTCTAATGCTTATACCACTCCTTTGGTTGGAAACACTGGGATGTGTCCCTATGTTTCCCTCTCTTTTGTTAAGACAATTTGGAATGTGTTCCAATGCTTATACCACTCCTTTGGTTGGAAACGTTGGGATTTGTCCCTATGTTTCCCCCTCTTTGGTTATGAGCATTTGGAACGTGTTCCACTGCTTATACCACTCCTTTGGTTAGAAACGCTGGGATTTGTCCCTATGTTTCCCCCCTAGTTTGGTTAAGAGCATTTGGAACGTGTTCTAATGCTTATACCAGTCCTTTGGTTAGAAACGCTGGGATGTGTCCCTATGTTTCCCCCTCTTTGGTTAAGAGCATTTGGAATGTGTTCTAATGCTTACACCACTCCTTTGGTTGGAAACACTGGGATGTATCCCTATGTTTCCCCCTCTTTGGTTATGAGCATTTGGAACGTGTTCCAATGCTTATACCACTCCTTTGGTTGGAAACGCTAGGATGTGTCCCTATGTTTCCCTCGCTTTGGTTAAGACCATTTGGAACGTGTTCTAATGCTTATACCACTTCATTGTTTGGAAATACTGGGATGTGTCCCTATGTTTCTCCCTATGTTTCCCCCTCTTTGGTTAAGAGCATTTGGAATGTGTTCTAATGCTTACACCACTCCTTTGGTTGGAAACACTGGGATGTATCCCTATGTTTCCCCCTCTTTGGTTAAGAGCATTTGGAACGTGTTCCAATGCTTATACCACTCCTTTGGTTGGAAACGCTAGGATGTGTCCCTATGTTTCCCTCACTTTGGTTAAGACCATTTGGAACGTGTTCTAATGCTTATACCACTCCATTGTTTGGAAATACTGGGATGTGTCCCTATGTTTCTCCCTATGTTTCCCCCTCTTTCGTTAATAGCATTTGGAACGTGTTCTAATGCTTATACCACTCCTTTGGTTGGAAACGCTGGAATGTGTCGCTATGTTTCCCCCTCTTTGGTTAAGAGCATTTGGAACGTGTTCCAATGGTTATATCACTCCTTTGGTTAGAAACCCTGGGATGTGTCCCTATGTTTCCTCCCAACGTGGTTAAGACCATTCGGAATGTGTTGCAATGCTTATACCACTCTTTTCTTTTCGCGTGCAACACGTCGGAATCTTGTTTGAGACTTCGGGTGTGCCCAACGGTCGTTCTTTGCCTTTTCTGTGTGAGGCGCATTTAAGAGTGCATAATTTTCTTACATTCTTTCTGCATGAGATGTAGTTTGGTTCATGTTAACTTGCTTATGCACAAGTTTGTTGTAGCATTTCCTTGCACAACATTTGCATCTAGGTGTTTCATTATAGCCCTCTTTGCATGGTCATAAGTTATGTCCGGCACTATGCATGCAATTTGCATTTTGCCCCTGCCTACGAGCGCATCTATATTATTATCTTGTTTGTTTGTCTAAGTCTTCAGCCTTATCAAAAATGGGTTATCTCTGTGCTTTGACATTCACACCTGTCATTTCATGACTTCCGAGTTTTGTCATAGAGGGGCAACTATAGGCACCCCATTTTTAACCAACCTTAAGACTCAGACGTCATCGTTTGCGCACTCGATGATTGCGCATGTTTGTGGTCGTTTTGAGCACTCGAAGGCCTCGGCTGCGCGCCCTATCTTTGAGCCTCTTAACCCTCTGTGTTTTGGCCTTGTTTTTGGGCCAAACCTTGGTACCTCTTGCCTGGAGGAGAGAAGGGTCCTGCCGGCCACTTTTGGCATTTGTCAGCCACTTTTTCTCCTTGCCAGCCACTTGCAGTGGTTGGTCATCTAGTGCAAGTGGCCGGTCGGCCACCTGAAGTGGCCGATGGCCAATTTTCTTCTTTTTCAGATATTTTCAGATCTTTTGAGCCAGCTGCTGAGCCCTGAAGCCATCCTCCATACACGTGTATGGAAGGATGGAAACAAGCTTTTAGCTTGTCAAGCAAGCTTTTCCTTGCATTTTCTATATAAGGGGAGGTGTTTCCCCCATTGTAGAGGTTCAGAAAAATTGAAGAGCAAAATTTTACTCTCTCTCTCTCTCTCTCTATTGTGCTTGAAAGTGAGTTTTCTTTGCATTTTCACACACAACCTCTTTGCCAACTTAGACTACCTTCTTGCTGAGGTGCTTGAGGGTCTTATTTCGGCTGTTGAAGGTTGGCTTTTGGCTCAGAAGTTGCTGTCTTGCTGCTGTTCTTCAAGGGTAAGTATCTTCCCCTTTTTAGCTTATTTTTGTACACTAGTTTGGGCCACCTTTGCATGCTGTTTTGGCCTAGTTGTCAACTACAAAAACCTCTATTTTTAAGTTTTTAAAATGTTGGTTTGAGGCCTCTTTGGAGTTGGGGGTGGTCTACCCTCTTTGGTTGTTTAGGCTTTGTGTTATCTTTTAAAGCCTTTAAAAAAATCTTTTTTGGCCTTTTAACCACTGAATTCCAGAGGAATTTCAGTGGTAGAAACTTGGTTTTGAGGTCCCAAATTGGAGGGGGTGGCCTCCACTCCTTGTCTCTTGTTTGCTTGTGTAGATAGACTAGTAGTTGAGCATGCTTTTCTACCATCCCATGGCTTGATCTTAGCATGTTTTTGTGACTTTATTGACATGTCATAACTCTATTTTTTGCTGGTTGGAGCACCTCTTGTTTGCTTCTTACACTTGTAGTGTAATCATGCTTGCTAGCGTAGCTTACTTGATGTTTTAGCCTATTATTCTAGCATGTGTTGGCTCCACTCTAGTATGTTTTTGATCTTGCTTTGACCTGCTTAAACTCTATTTTGAGTGGTCTTGGTCCCTTGAGACTCGCTTTGTATAGCTATAGTGTAGTTAGCTTCATTAGTTTTTGTGTTTCAAGGCCTCTAGCATGCTTTATTTGTGATGTTTGCATGATATAGCATCATTTAGCATGTGATTTCAAAGCATATACCTCTACCGCACCCTCACATATATCGCTCATTAATTGCTTTTGAGAGTTGTGCCTTATGCCTTGCTTGCGAGCCAACATGAGCACATGATTTGCTACTCCTTTGTGCCTTAATTTTAGATTGTTTTGGTCACTGTTTTAGCATGTTTTAGGTCTATCCAAAGCTGGTTTGGTTGTTTGAGCTTGATAGTGCATGCTTGTAGTGTAATACACTTCACTAGCTTTGATATCTTTGGCCCTTAACATGTTGTGCATATGTTGATTGCATGGTTTAAGGTCTTTAGCATGACCTTTCAGCATTTTAAAGTCTACCACCTCCCTCTATTCTTCACTTTTCAATTTGCTTTGAGAGTGGTCTTGAGCCCTTGTTGGTTTGGGTGTGAATTTGAGGTTCTCATGCCTAATGGCTTTAATCCTCTTTTGAGGATTTCTACTAGTCAACAGCATGAGACCTCCTTCATGCTCAAGGCACTTGTAACTTAGGCCATCTTTCTCATTAAAGGACTTTGACATTGGAATTAACGAATTAAAGAATGGTTTGGTAACTTAAAATGAGTAAACAAGAATTGAATCAAGTAAAAAGTGAACAAGATAAGCATTTGTGTTGCATTGCATGTGTTTGGATCGGACGTTAATCCAAACACAAGAAATGTGACACGTTTCATACTCAAAGTGATGAAACGTGTCGCGTTTCTTGGTCGTTGTCACCCTTGGTCATACATGATAGGGTGGCAACCCTTTGAGTCATATGTGCACATTCACTAAGCTTGTATAAACTTTGTTCTCAAGCTATCATGCATTGAGAATTCTTGGTTGGTGGCTTGAGAGCCAAGTGCCTCACTCATTTGGGCTTGAGAAATGATGAGGAGGGTGGCAGTACACACATTTCCTTGCAAATACATTGTTGTGCCTCTGTTGTTCTCTGTTGTAGCAAAACTAGAAGCCTGGAAAAGCAGGTGGCCGACCGGCCAATTGAAGTAGCTGACCGGCCACTTTTACTAGCTGATGGGCCAGTTGAGGTGGCTGGCAGCCACTTTTTGTGGCTGACCGACCACTAGTCCATTTTTGTGCAGAAATGATCCTGTTTTGGAGCAGAAACAATGTGGAGGTTGGTTCAATGTTCAGAAACCAAGGCGAGTGCAAACAGAGGCAACTCATGGCAAGGCAATGCATTTTCGGGCGAAGCAAACCAAGCATGCATACCTCCCTCGCCCGCGAGGCTACTTTACTTTCCTTAATTAGTTAGTTGTAGCTAATTATTTGATTTGGTTTGTACTTAATTAGCTTTGCATAGCAAGGTGCAATTCAGTTTGTAATAATTAAGTAGCTTAGTTTAGCTATTCCTTTTCTGTTTTGTAATAATTAGTAAGTAGTTTACTAGTTATTCAATTGGTTCGTAATAATTAGTCTAATTAATTTAATTAGATTAGTTTGATAATTAGATTAGCTTAGTGTAGCTTAGCTTATTTATTCTAACCCTCCTTCGAGAGGTTGTAATGTTGTAATAAGCGTGTGTGTGTGTGTGTGCATGTCTTTCAACCCCACTTCTTTCTCCCTTTTTTTTTAACCGCTTTCGATGGTTAGTTTTAGGGCATTTTTTAATAAGCATACCTTATGCTTGCATGTTTGCATCATTCATTTGTCTTGCATGTGCCGGGCTCGGTGCATCATTCAAACTGCATCGTATTTCAATATCTATTTGAATACGTGTATTAGTTGTTACACTCACATGCCATCTTAGATAGCCGAGCCTATTAATGTCATGTTGCATGTGTTGCATTAGGAATTGTTAACATAGTTAGGATCATGCATTGTTTCTAACTAGTTTTCTGTTTTGGCTTGGAGTACACTGTAAGTTTTTACGCTTTAGCGTACTTGCATGAGTGTGAGTGTTGCCATGATAGCATGCTTGCCATGAGGCTATTTTCTTAACTGATTAACTGCATGAATGCTTGTGTGTGAAGGCTTGATTGCCTGAATTGGGACAACTCGATGATTGTGAGTTTTATACCCGCTTTGCGAAGTGGCAAAACCTTGTTTTAAAGCCCACTTGGGGGTGGCAAATATGCGCTTTAACCTACTTGTGAGTAGCATTTTCAAACCATTTTAAAAAATAACATGAGTTATTTTGTTCCAATTCTTGTGATTGAGTCTATACTTGTATGCTGTGCGCATCACATAGTAATGTTAGCTTAACAACTGGAACAAGAACACATGAGGTTTATAAAACAACATATCATGCTTAGTAGAGGCCGATCCTTTGATCGGGCGAGCGAGGATGCTCATTTCATGACCTTCCCCCCTCGTACCCAAGTTCCCGAGCCGAGGTAACTTTGGTGATGATGGACACGTGGCCTTTGGCACGAGTAAGGATTTCCTAAATTTTTTCAAAATAAAATATTTAGGTGGTGAATCTGTAATCTGGAAAAGAGTCCAGTTTGGCATAATTTGATTTAAAATCTGATTTTCCAAAATGATTTGTCGGATTGGACTATTTGGTGATTTATCAGTCTCATATTGCACTTTATGAGATTAGATTTAGAACCGTGACAGGAGTCTGAACTGTAGTAACAGGACCAATTCGCACCCTCTTCGAAAGGGGGGCACGCGGAGAAGTTCAGGTGGTCTACAGGGGTTTGGAGTTGAAGAAAATGGGAGAGGACAGAAGAAACCTATTTGGGGAAGAAGTTGGGCATGAACCGTTAAGAGAGAGTCGAGCTTCCCTCGCTAAATCGGACCTATCCATTCATACACTTGGACTTAATTTATGAGGCCACCACCGTTGCAAAGAAGACTTTTGGGGCTTCATTTTCCACTCAAGAATCTCCTAAAGCCGAGTTCAAATGAGGGAGATATGGTTGGTTGAAGTTAGGCATCAATCCGATTGAGCTGAAAATGAGAAGTCTTCACTAAAAGAGGCATATCTTTTTGCACACTTGGAATTTTATGTGAAGCTACCACCATTGGGAAGCTTACTTCAGGGGCTTCAATTTAGACACAAGAATGACCTAAAAAGGAGTCCAAATGATGGAGATATGTCTATTTAAAGTTGGATCTAGAGAGCAAAATTTGCTATCGGCCACAAATGTGGGCTGTCGGCCACCAGGGGTGGCCAGTCGGCCAGAAAAGTGGCCAGCCGACTACTTTAAGTGGCCGGTGAGCGACTAATGTCCGAAACTCAGATAATTTGCCTGATATTTACCTCCAGTTGTCTTCCACAAGCTCCAGCTATCTGTAAATCATATATTTCGACCTGAAGTTCATATATTGCTATATATGGAGGCCATATCTCTCACATTGCAAGGTTAGCAAATTTTTGGAGCCTCTCTCTCTAAAAATCCTCTCTCTCTACAATTCTCTCTCTCTCTAGATTTCTCTCTCTTTTGCCCTTTTGTGCATGCAAGTAGAGATACACCTCTCTTTTTCCTAGAGATCCTAAACCAAAGTTGCTTATCTTTGGGCTGAGATTACTTGGAGCCTTTTTTGAGCTATAGACGGAGGATTTAGCTTGATTTGGTACCTCATTTGTGCCTAAAGTGTGTGGCGCTTCAAAGGTATAGAACTTACCCCATTTAAGCTTATTTTGCATGCTTGTTTTGCCATCTTTTGACGTTGTTTTTGAGCTGGTTTTCAACTGTAAAAACCTTTGTTTTTCAGTCCTAAAAATGGTGGTTTGAGCCTATTTTCCTTAGCTTGCATAGCTTTTTGTGCCATCTTTCAAGGATTTCAAATCCAACTTTTTGGGCCTTTAAACCACTAAAATTTAGAGTTATTTCAGTGATAGAAAGTATGTTTTGAAGTCCAAAAATGGAGTGGTTAGCCTCCCCTCCTTGTGTCTCACTTGCATGCCTAGTTAGCATCATATGATAACAAGTTTTTGTAGCCTAACTTAGCTTATTTCCAGCATGTGTTTGCCTCTAATTTGGCATGATTTAACTCTATTTTTTGCTGCTTTCGTCATGTGGACCTTGTTTTGTATGGTTGTAATGCAAATGGCTTCACTAGCTTGGCATTTTAGGCCTCTAAACATGCTTTTCTTGGAATGATTGCATGTTATAGTGTCTTTTAACACGTAATTTCAGTGTATATAGCTCTTTCACATGCTCATATGTGTCACTCTTTCGTTACTTTTTAGAGTCGCTCTTGAGTCCTGTTTGCAAGCTAACATGTGAGCATGTTTTTCTAGCACGTTGTGCCTCAATCTCAGCATGTTTTAGTCATCGTTTTGATTGGTTTTAACTCTGTTTCGAGTTGGTTTGGTCATACGAGTCTTGCTTTGTATGCTTGCAAAGAAATTGTGCTTAAGAGTCTAGCTTGTGCTTTGCTTTGGCCTTTTATTCTAGCTATCTTAGCTTAATTCAAGCATGTTTTAGGACTCCTTTCAGATTATTTTAGGACTGTTTTAAAGTGTTTGTACGTTTTGAGCTTTGTATTGCATGCCTATAGTGCAAGTGATCTTCACTAGCTCATTGTTTTAAGCTTTAAACATGTGTTGCATATGTCGATTGCATGCTTAAGTGTAATTTTGCATCCCATTTCAGCACTTTAAATCTCTGCAATTCACTCTTTCATTTGTTTTGAAAGGGGCTTTGAACCATTTGTTGGCTTGAGTGTGGAATTGAGGCCCTCATGCCTAATGGTTTTAATCCTCTCTTGAGGGTTTCTACTAACCAACAGCATGAGGCCTCTTTCATGCTCAAGGTACTTGTGGCTTAAGCCTTCTTTCAATTAGAGGACTCTCACTTTGGACTTAATCGATTAAAGGACTAATCGGTTGTAGACGTCCCCGAACGCCCCGGGAGGACGAACCCCCGTTCTGTTCGTTTTGCGGGTCTACTACAGTTCAGGACTCTCAATTTGTCACGGTTCTAAATCTGAACCAAAGAGTCCAAATCCGGCAAATCGTTTTGAGAAAACAGATTTTGAAAAAGAAGTGCCAAACATGGACTGCTTTGCCAGATACAGAGTCGCCACCTAGATATTTTGTTTTGGGAAATTTAGGAAACCCTGACTCGGTGCCAAAGGCCACGTGTCCGTCATCACCAAAGTTACCTCGGCTCGGGAGCTTGGGTACGATCGGGGAAGGTCAGCTATGAGCACCCCCTCTCACCCGATCCTAAGATCGGCCTCTACTAACCGTGATATCCATTTTTGAAAACGTTATGTATTCTTATTCCGGTTATTAGCCTAGAATTACTATGTTATGCACATAGCAAACAAGTATAGACCAAATCACCTAAATTGGAACAAAACATTTCATGCTTGTTTTGAAAATGGTTTGCTACTCGCAAGTAGGCTAAAATGCAGGTTTTGCCACCCTCGAGTGGGCTTTTAGAAAAGATGGTTTTGCCACTATCTGGTGGGCTTAAAACTCACAGTTTTAATGCATTATTCCAATTTAGGTAATTCAACCTCCATCCACAGGCATTCAAGCAGTTATATCACATAAGCAGCTAGCCTCATGGTAATCATGCTGTTATGGTAACACTCACACGCATGCGGTATGCTAAAGCATAAATGCTTGCCAAAACAAAACTAGTTAGTAATCATATGCATGATCCTAGTTCATGTTAAGGTGGCTAATGCAACACATGCAAAATGCGACTAAGATAGGCTCGGCTAATCTACAATGACATGTGAAATGCTACAACGACATGTGAAATGCTACAACTAATCACGTATTCAATTTGGAATTGAAATACAAATGCAGTTAGAATGATGCACCGAGCCCGGTGCATGGAAAACGAATGAATGGATGCAAACATGCTATCATACTGTATGCTAATTGAAACATGCCCTAGACTAACCATTGAAAGCTAGTAAATAAAAGGGAAGAAAGACGTGGGGTTGGAAGACATACACTCACTCACGCACACTTATTACACAATTGCCCTCGCTCGGAGGGTCCAAATAAATATTACAGTTCGAATAAATAATACTAAATTAATTATTACAGAACTTCTAATTAATTAACAAATTAAATGCAAAAGGAAGGGGGCCACAGCCCTGCCTCGGAATGCGTGAAAGATGCATGCTTGACCCATCTCGCCCGAAAACTCGCTGTCGTAGCACTGTTGCCTCTACTAACACTGCCCTGCTCCTCTGGGGACTGCCAAAGTTCAAGAGTATGCTCTCTGGATGTTAGGGAATACCACCGGCTAGGACAAAATTCCACCGGCCGAAGGGGATGATCACCGGCTGCCTTTTGATATATCGGCTACAGATTACTGGCCAGTCGGCACTGTATTTAGCCGACCGGCCAAATCTTCCTGCAGAACCTGCAATTGACAGCAGCAGAGGGCAAGCAGTGTATGGCATGGAATTTTTAGGCAAATGTATGCATGGACACACTCCCTATCATATAATGGACTCAAGGGAGCATGGCCATCGACCCTCGGGCCATCAATTATGCATTTTGATGCATGATGGCCTAAGAGGCCAAGTTAGCAACTTTGATATCAAATGGAATGCACATACAAAACACATCAAGGGCCCCAACCTCTATCATGCTTGATCAAGAGGCAAGGGATGCATGCTCAATGAAATGCAACCTAGGCACGGAGGCTAAGTATGCAACATGAACATACAAATGAGCAATGTATACTAGGCACGCAACCTAAACATGTAAGCAAACATGGCATGCAACAACATGCGATGATGGACTTAAACTAATATGGATAGTTCGCAAGCATGCCAAAATCAGCGGCCATGTGATGAAAGTGAGGCAACCAAGATGCATGCAAACATGCACAATGCAATGGCCCGAGTCTAAGGCACAAAGCACAACTCCACAAAGGCATTGAAAGGATGAATTATGGCATACAATGGCATATGTTCTAGCACTGAAGTATGATGCTAAACAGCCCCGAAACATGAAAAAATGGCACCCGATGCATGAGATGAACCCCGAAACTCGAAACTAGGCACATGGAATGACTTACAGCTATACAAAGCATGCATTATTTCATCATGTAGCATGGAGACAGATGCAAGACAGTCCCAAAACATGCATATTTCCAGTTTATAACAAGTCTCAAAAATGAACACAAATAGGGCTAATCTATCATGCAAAAATGGCCCTAAAAGAGAGATTAAACACAAAGGGACAACAGCTGGCCCCAAATGGCAAAAATCCCTTCAACAAAGTTGAATAGGGGCTCAACACATGGCACTTTACATTTTACATCAAGCCACGAAAATAATCACAAATAAGGCCAAACTATCATGCAAGAAAAGGCCTAAAAGAGGGGTAAAGAGACAAGTGGTAGCTGCTGTTCTCAAACCGAGGAGAGCCCTTCAACAATGTTGAAGAGGGGCTCAAAAAAAGATATTTCACAGTTTATGGAAAAGTCCAAAACAGCTCACAAATAAGCCTAAAATACTATGCAAAAATAGGAAGTGGTGGTAGGGGACCTCAAACAGCAGGAGGTCCTTGATCAAACATGAAAAGGGGCTCAAAATATGACTACTTAAAGTTTGGGTTGGAGCCTAAAAATGCTAGAAAGTATGGCTACGATATCATGCAAGATAGAGCTTCAAAGAGGGAGAAGAGGACTTACCCTTGTAGCACAGCAATGCAGCAGCTTTTGGTCCCAAAAATTAGTCCCTTAGCCTCTGAAAATGATCTCCAAGAACCTCCAAGCTATGGTGGAAGTGTGTGGTTGTGAGATGGTGTGTAAAGGGCCAAGAGTAATGGACTTTTGAGCTTTGAAGAAGAGAGCTATGAAGGAAGAAGGGTGTATCTATCAGATATATATGTATATCTCTGGTTTTTTGTTCAACCCTTGACAATGGAGGAGGAGAGGTTCTTATATAGACCAGCCAAGTGGCTTGAAGCATGTAAGACAAGCTTAAGAGAAAGGGTCAAAGGGAGGCAAGGGGGGTCAAGGCTTATCAAGGAAGCTAAGGCAAGGGTGCAAGCTTCTTGAGGAAGCCAATACAAGGGGTCAAAGCTTCCTCAAGAAGCCTTGAGCATAGGGTGCAAAAAGAGGGGTCAAAGGTGGTCAAAGGTGCAAAATAGCCACACCCGTGCATGGGGAAACGGGTCTGTGCACTCCAGCTGGCACAGCTGGCACGCACCATGCTTGAGGGGTGTAAAAGGCTCATATCGGTCATGAAAGGAGGTCATCGGCCAAATAAATGGCCGGTCGGCACAAAAAATGGCCGGCCTGCTATTTGTTCTGGCCGGTCGGCTAAATGGATGGCCGATAGGTGGCTGTCAAGGTCAAAAAGTGGCCGTTGGGTATCCATATTGAATTCCCGGAAGTTATCTTTCCAATGGTGCAAACCTTGCATTAAAATTCCTCCTGTGGAAAAAGTTATGCCCATTTTGGTGAAGCCGCGCAGATTCGATCCAACCAGGATGATACCCAACTTCAACCAATCATATCTCCCCCACCCGGACTTGGCTCTAGGATATTCTTGAGTGAAAAATGATGCCCCGGAAGTAAGCTTTCCAACGGTGGTGGCCTCATAGATAAAATCCAAGTATGTAGGTGAATAGGCCAGATTCAGCAAGGGCTGCTCGACCCTCTTCTACCCGGATTCATGCCGAACTTCTCCCGAACTAGTTTTCTTCTCTCATTTCCTCTTTTCTTCAACTCTAAACCCTTAAACAAAGTGTTTTGAAATATTTTTCAAAGATTTCATCTCTCTTTCATTCATTTCCACTTTGTCCTTGCTCGGTTTATCGAAAAGCGCATCATTTGACAGAATGTGAGCCTCGAAACATTGTAGAAACTTTATTTCAAAAATGTTTTGAAAGAGAGGGTTCTAAGGTCTAAAAACCATCCAAAATAACTTTGGTCTGAAATGGGGTGTGAAGTTGAGATTTGACGCTCTCCTTGCCAAAGAAACCGACCTTTTGCATAGCATAGCCCGCACATCCTTCACCACCAAAGAAAACCATCAGTGACGCCCAAGTCTTAAAGGCGGTCAAAAATGGGGTGTCTACAGTTGCCCCTCTTTGACAGAACTCGAAAGTCATAACCATGACAGGAGTGAATGTCAAAGCCCAGACACAACCTATTTTTGACAAGGCCGAAGACTTGGACATTCAAACAAAATACCGATTAAAAAAATGGTTGTGCCCGCAGGCTGCCTACGTATCCCTTTGCAAGGCATCAAACCAGTGTAGTTCAGGGGCAGGATGCAAATGATATGAAAGAAGACTTTGATAATTGGACTTATACGCTACGCGAAGCCGGTTTGAAAATTGGACTTATACGTTGCGCGAAGTCGGTTTGATTGAAAATTCAGGATTTATACAAAAAAAGGAATCGCACCTTTAGAGGATTCAAGGTCTCCTAGACCCGAGAGTGCACAAGAAAGTGCGAGTGAAGAGTGAATGCACAAAACAGTGCTAAGAAGATGCACGAATCAGTGCGATGCAACGTACTAACAAGTACAGGTTAGGTGCGCAAGAAAGCGTGATAGAATGCATGCAAAATGCAAGTAAGGTGCACAAAACAGTGTGATGCGCAAGATAGCGCGATAAGATGCATGCCAAATGCAAGTAAGGTGCACAAAACAGTGCGATGCAATGCACTGACAAGTGCTACAAGCATTTTCTATGCAAGATAAGAGAGAACATATAATGAAATGCACAAGATAGTGCGATGCGCAAGAAAGCGCGAGTGTAAACTGCACTAAATAGTGCGATGTGCAAGAGAGCGCGAGTGATAAACTGCACAAAATAGTGCGATGCACAAGAAAGCGCGAGTGATTTGAAGTGCACAAGACAGTGCGATACGCTAAACAGCGCGAGTGATTTGAAATGCACAAGACAGTGCGATACGCTAAACAACGCGATTGATATGCAATGCACAAAATAGTGCGATACGCTAAACAGCGCGATTGATTTTGAAATGCACAAGACAGTGCGATATGCTAAACAGCGCGAGTGATTTAAAATGCACAAGACAGTGCGATACGCTAAATAGCGCGATTGATATGCAATGCACAAAATAGTGCGATACGCTAAATAGTGCGAATGATTTTGAAATGCACAAAACAGTGCGATACGCTAAACAGCACGAGTGATTTAAAATGCATAAGACAGTGCGATACGCTAAACAGCGCGATTGATCAATGCACAAAATAGTGCGATACGCTAAACAGCGCGAGTGATTTGAAATGCACAAGACAGTGCGATACGATAAACAGCGCGATTGATATGCAATGCAGAAAATAGTGTGAGTGAGATACAACCACAAGATGCACAAGACAGTGCTAGTGAGATACAAAGTGTAAGTGCACAAGACAGTGCGAGTGAATGCATGTTCTACGCAAATGAGGTGCATTTTCTATGCAAGTATGGAAGAGTGCATTTTCTATGCAAAAGATATGAGCATTTTCTATGCAAAAGATACGAGCACTTTCTATGCAAGAAACAGGAGCATATTTTATGCAATATTGAAAGCATATTCTATGCAGAATCGAAAGCAAGCATATTCTATGCATGAATCATCACGATGCGCGGCACCCATGTAACAGAAGTGTATATGAAAGTGCACATTCTATGCAATGGAAAGGCATCAAACATGTACTCTAGTGCCTCCGATTTATCTCTCGGAGGGCTTGGCAATACGCTCAGCTCAAAAGGGGACACCCTGTTTATATTGGCGAGAGATAACATCTGCATGTGAAACCCTCGGGTGCTGCTTGGATTGCCATTTTGACTTGAAGCAGGCTTACACTTGGGGTCAAGATACACTCATACTCCAGAGAAATGGCAAGGCCTGAGAAGGTGCACCTGGTGTGCAGTCTCGGAATTTTCTGAAGGTGAAACACACTCAGATGCTGAAAATTTTCCTTCTTTTCTTTTGCTTCGCAGCCTGGAACCCACATAGCTTTAGATAGGTCCTTGTTTTACCATTCACACTTATCGGGGGTGGACCCTGCAGTTTTATGAAAGAACAAATATTGTTTTGCACAAATATGGAGAATGGCACAACACTCTGAGCACGAGATGATTTTTTTGAAATTGAGAAATGATTTCTCAACCAGGCATTGAGCCTACAACTGAATACAACAAAAAAAGACTCAATAACGGAAAACAAAAGGTAAACAACCTAAACACATCGAGACACGCTCGGAATGACTCAAAGCAAGAATCGAGATAAAATAAAAGACACGACACTCAGACGTGTTACATAGACGAGAGACCTCTCAGTATGCGAGGAGCCAGTTTCTCCGGGTAGTGTTTCCCATCCTTTCTCATTCGTGATTCTCACATCACTCTGGCACTCAATCTCTATTTTCCTGAAAAAGCCATTTTCTCACTTTTTCTCTCATCGCACATCTCTCTATTCTTCAATCTCTGATTTTTCAATCCCTCCCCTGGGTGGTTGATGGATAAACAGAAAGTTGTAGGCTCTTGCCCCTAGCATTCCGCTAGATTCTTCTTCTTGTTCACAACAGTGAGTTTCTTCCACAGAGGGGCTACGCTACAATTGGGTGTGTAGCAAATCTGCAGTTGACATCGGTTGACGTTGCTCTGCTAGGGAGTTTGGACGTGATCAGATTTGTCTAGATAAAGGAGTGGAATATCTTGTCCCATTTCGGTTCGTGCTTCGCACTTGGCTTGATACCTCGTTGCTTGGAGGATGAGAGAACTTTTAGCCGTTTTGCGGTCAGCCTCAGTGGTACCCTTTTCTGGCGAATACGGTGCCCTTTTGGCAAGTAGAGTTCCCTTTCTGGCAAGTATGTTGACAACAGGAGGAAGACAGAACATCTGACTCAACTGTGCCCCTATTTCATCATTTTGACCATTTTTTGTTTTTGCTTTCTACCAAAACAATTTTGACCAACATGAGAGTTAGATTAACATTCTTGTTCGATTTTTGATTTGAAAATCATGCAAGTCAGGATATGAGCACTAAAAATTTTTCTTTTTTGGGTCCAAGAAATGGTCCAATTTTGGAAAAGATGGAATAATTTTCGAGAGATCAGTCAACCTAGTAAAAATTCTCAAAAATTGTTTTTGCAAACAGCCACTGCTCAATGAGCACGGAACTTACTCTTGAGATGCACAACCTCAGATCCCAAGGAAAATTGCCCCTTGTTTGAAGAGAGCTGGATGGCAACGGAAAGTTGCCCCTTGTTTAAATGGCACCGCAGCGTATTGAATGGCAACAAAAAGTTGCCCCTTGTTTGAATGGCACCGCGACGCATTGAATGGCAACGGAAAGTTGCCCCTTGTTTGAATGGCACCGTAGCGCATTGTAGTCAGTCCTCAGAGTGACGAACACAACCAAATTCTTGGATACAGAGAAGCCGAAGATGATCAAAACCATTACATGGGCACAATCAATTTGAAGTGTTTTACGGCTGGACTTCAGAATGAAGTTGGCTACGTATCCCAAAGATGGGAATCAAGCCTTACGTAGTTCGGGGTTAAGGTACACTCAGATATTTAACCTCTCCTTTTGCGCTCTAACTTTTGCCAAGGCCACCCTTCCGGGTTTTCAACCTTGCGAGCTCTGTTTTTCTTTTCTTTTCAATTCTTTTCATTTTTTTCATCTTTTCTTTTCTTTCTTTTTTTTTTTCTTTTTTTTTTTCATCTTTTCTTCATTTCTTTTTTGTTCTTTGCATTTTTCTTCTTCTTCTTTTTTTGTTCTTTTCCTTTTTTTTTTCTTGCTCTAACTTTTGCCTGGGTCGCTCTTCCGGGTTTTCGATCCAGCGAGCCTCTCAAGGGTAAAAGTGTAGCTTTGATATGTCAAATAGTTTTAGGATCCTGAAGTCATCTGAATCCAGGAGAATGGCTGCTGTTCACTGACGATGCAGGAGTCCATCCAATCGGGGGCTAATTTTGCCCCTAGTGTTGTGGATAGGAACTCAGTTGTTTTTTAGCAGAAACTGTCTTCTTTCCTCCGTTCTGGGATTTGGCATTCTTGCTGACCTTCTTTGATTTGTGGAATGATCCATCTTCGGCTCTTCGACCACATTTGAAATTATTTTCCCCTAGTTCCAAGGGTGCTTCTGATCTAGCTTTGCAAGCTTCTTTTGATGACATCTGATCTTCTTGATCTGACTTTCCCGCCTCTTGTTCGAGGGCTGCTTTGAATCTGACCGCACAGGCCACACGTTGTAGTTGACCATTGAATATTCTAAATTTAAGTCCAAGGTTTGACAATGAGGGGTCGAGTCTTGAGGCTGAGAGCGATCATAGGCTGCACAATCTCAAGAGTGATTCCACACAAGTCTTCGCAGGACAGCGCAAAACATTTTTTGAAATCTTTTAAGAAAGCAACTAATCGCTCGCGCTGAAGACAGTGTAGAACCAATCTGGATCAGGCCAGGATCCTTCCCAGTACTCACATTAACAAGCATGATCTCAATCATTAAGGGCTTAGCATGCCTCTCTTTCTCTCAATTGATCAAATTTTTGCAAAGCCTGAGGAATTCCTTCCTCTTCGTTTTTTATCACAATATTTCGAAAAAGGTTTTGGAAAACTTAGGTCGATGCAATGAATTCAAGGCACAGAAAAGACATAGCTTCTAGTCAAATACTGCCATCTCATTTAGAATTTCTGGCACAACTGGCACACGACAGAAGCAAACACAAGAGTGCGAAAATTACTGCTGTTTCATTTCAAATCTGTTGGCATTACTGGCTCCAAGGTAGAAATAGACTCAAAACAAAACGAAAAGACAAACACAAAACAAGCAAGTGATGTCTGAGGTAACACCCCCGAAATCACCCGGCTCCAACACAATAGAACTGACTCAATACAACAAGACAAACCCGACTGACTCAGCACAAAAAGACTGACTCTATACAAAACAACAAGACTGACCCAATACCCAAGTCAGAAAGTAAAGTAAACAGCATTCGCAAATGCTCGAAATAGTGCGTGCCATATGCCACATCTGAAGTAAACTAAACATCGCCCGCAGGTGGTTCATCTCCTGATCACACCACAATATCCCCCAAGTTCACCGATCCAGTGCCGATAGACTTTGCAGGGTCTGGTGCGACGATAACTCCTTTATCAATCAGATCTTGTATTTCGTGGCGAAGACGATAACAACTGTCAGTGCCATGACCGGCTTGTTGATGGAAGGCGCAGTACTTGGCCGGATCATGGGAGGGATGAAGTTTATTTGGCAGTGGCCGCGGCTCCAGGGGTTTCCGATCGCCCTTTCTAATCAGGACCCTCAAGGCCGCTGATAGAGACATGTACAGTGGCGTGAACACCCTCTGGCTCCGAGGTGGATGTTTTGAGGTTTGTAGAGTTTTGCTGGACGTGCCAGCAAAGGGATTGACAGGCGCTGACTGGGTTTGCTGATCTCTTCCGAGCACGGGATTAGAGCTGAAAGGGACATTCCGGGTGCAACAACCCTTCTCACGGCTTGCCCCTTGATTTAGACTGCTCTCATTTTGAGTGGCGAAAATGTCGTCCACAGTTTTTGCAACAACTGCGAGTACTTGCTGTTTGTTCAGCCCTTCGGCTTTCAAAGCCACAATATCCCACTGAAGGTGTTCATGGGGACTAACGCTTGCCCCTGCCTTGTTCTTATCACTGGCCTCCACTTTGCTAAAAGATTGGCCTTCTCCCAATGCAGCCCGTCCTGAGGAGCCTTTTGACATGAACTCCCTGGTATGTGATGCGGTTGATGACGGAGCCAAAACTCCAGAGGCCAGATCTGCCACAGTTCTCTGAAGATCTTCGATCATCCTCATCAGCTCAGAAGGAGTGGGTTCATGGGTTTGAGATAATTGGGGTTCAGATGCACCCATCATGCATAAGTCCATGCTTTCTGGGATAAACACCTCAAGCTTGGGTAGATGGGCCGGGGTGATGTATACGCTGGGGTCGTAAGGGACGGCCAGTGTGTGGATCAGATTGAGATGTGGATGAGGTACTTGGTCATTGGGGGCTGAAGGTGGAGCTATCGTCCGGTTGTCGATGAGATTTTGGACCTCATGACGAAGGCGGTAGCAACGGTCGGTGCCATGACTGCGCTGTTGATGGTACATACAGTACTTGGAGAGGTTATGTCTGGCTGGGAGTGGGTCAGGCAGAGGTTGAGGATCGAGGGGTTTGAGATGCCCTCTTTCCATCAAGACTTTTAGTGTGCTAGTCAGGCTCATATAGAGGAGAGTGAAAGTTCTGCCCTGAGCTCGAGCTGGGCAGGCTGTTTGTAGGCTTCGTTTGGCAAAAGGGTTGGCTGTGGCGACTACATTGATATCGGTGGGTTTGGGAATGACGCTACTACCAGCATTGGTACTCCCTACAAAAACCTTCCTTGTCAGTTCACTTGTTCTGGGAATGATCCCACTGTTGAACGCATTCTCGATCTGAACCCCCAGTTCATGCAAATCTTTGAAAGTGAATAGCGGAGCGACTATCAACTTTTGCAACATATCATGCTCGAGGTTTCGCACCATCATCTGTAATTGATCCCTCTCAGAAGGGCGACGTTCTATCATCTGTGCTGCCTTTGCTCTCCACCTCACAACAAATTCCACAAAAGGCTCTATTGGGTTCTGGCGGGTTGCTTCAAGCTCTTGAATGGTCATTTCAACTTGGGTATTTTAAGAATACTGATCAACAAAGGCCTCAGCCAATTCTTCCCAGTTTTGCTTCACTTTATCTTCCAACTTAGCGTACCAAGTGGCTGCTACACCCGACAGGGTTCTTCCATATAGGGAGAGTTTCTGTGGCTTGGTCAGACCCATCGTCTTCAGAACATCCAAGAAAAGTCGGATATGTACCATTGGATCTCCAGACCCGTCGAAACGGTCAATATATGGCATTTTGAATCTATCTGGGAGCCGTACGGCAGCCTCAGTGTGCCCATCCTCAATGTCGGGAATGGAGTTAAGGCCCTGTGCCTTTTTGAATTGCCTCTCAAGGTTCACAATTTTCACTGCAGATGGATTGAGCTTATTAACATCAAGGGAATAAAGGCTCTCATTAGGCTGCACCAGGGGTCTGAGCACCTGAGCTTGAGTCAACCTTTCTCGAGGATTCGGACACTGCAAATCTTCAACTGGCGGAAGTGGGTCAAAGTTCGGCTGGGGTCCCAAAGCTGGATGTGAGGCAAATGCCCCAGATGGGCATTGAATTTCAACACTGGTCTCATTCTGCATCGTAGTTCCCTGATTTAATGCTGCTATCACGGCCACAAATTCTTCCGAACCCTGTGCCATCACTGTCTGCTGGGTCTGAACAAAGGTGATGTGACTGGCGACTGACGGATCAGATGGACTGGTGAGCCCCGACTGGCCGTGCCTTGCCTCAGCGAAAGAACACTGGTTGCCCTTGAATTGAATTTCTGACCTAACAGAGTCTATCAGCACTAGTCCAATGTACCCGGGGGATATCGGAGCCTTCTGAAGCTATGGTTCCCACACTACCTAGCAAAAGAGAAAACAGACAGCATCTCAGCCTGATCTCACCAAAACAAATTTGAATCTTTACTGAATCCTGCCCCAAATTCTGCCTATAAACCGATACCCTCAGGTAAAACTGATTGCCCCAAAATACTGACGCCCGCAGGCCTGATATTCAGACTTGCAAACTGATACACATAACCTGTAGAGACACACTCTGACAGCACATAGCAAGCAAGTAAGAGCCAAAACACCCCTATGTTGGGGCAGGGTTTCCCTGTCCTATTTTGTTAGGAGCTAGGGTTTCACTATGCACACAGCAGTTTTCAAACAACCTAACATCGGGTAAGCAACCTGTCCTAGTTTGGGATAGTCACTATGGATTTTGATATGCACTAGGTCGAATGGTCGAAAAGGGTGCCCCAGTAAAACCGGGGTTTGTGTTCCCATACTGTCAGAGCCCACAACCGGTCAGCCTTATGGCATGCTTTGACAAAGTCAAGCCTCCGGCAAACCGTTCAGGAATGGCAGATGGCAAACACGGTGTCCTAGGCGCACCAATGCACATGCAATGCAAAGAGACACATAAATGAAATCAAAACAGGATATCATGAGTTCAAGTCAAGCTCTCTAAAATCCCCAGCAGAGTCACCAAAAACTGTAGACGTCCCCGAACGCCCCGGGAGGACGAACCTCCGTTCTGTTTGTTTTGCGGGTCTACTACAGTTCAGGACTCTCAATTTGTCACGGTTCTAAATTTGAACCAAAGAGTCCAAATCTGGCAAATCGTTTTGAGAAAACAGATTTTGAAAAAGAAGTGCCAAACATGGACTGCTTTGCCAGATACAGAGTCGCCACCTAGATATTTTGTTTTGGGAAATTTAGGAAACCCTGACTCGGTGCCAAAGGCCACGTGTCCGTCATCACCAAAGTTGCCTCGACTCGGGAGCTTGGGTACGATCGGGGAAGGTCAGCTATGAGCACCCCCTCTCGCCCGATCCTAAGATCGGCCTCGACTAACCGTGATATCCGTTTTTGAAAACGTTATGTATTCTTATTCCGGTTATTAGCCTAGATTGGAACAAAACATGCTATCATAGACCAAATATAGACCAAATCACCATGTTATGCACACAGCAAACAAGTATAGACCAAATCACCTAAATTGGAACAAAACATTTCATGCTTGTTTTGAAAATGGTTTGCTGCTCGCAAGTAGGCTAAAATGCTTGTTTTGCCACCCTCGAGTGGGATTTTAGAAAAGATGATTTTGCCACTATCTAGTGGGCTTAAAACTCACAGTTGTAATGCATTATTCCAATTTAGGTAATTCAACCTCCATCCATAGGCATTCAAGCAGTTATATCACATAAGCAGCTAGCCTCATGGTAATCATGTTGTTATGGCAACACTCTCACGCATGCGGTATGCTAAAGCATAAATGTTTACCAAGTACTTCGAGCCAAAACAAAAACTAGTTAGTAATCATATGTATGATCCTAGTTCATGTTGAGATGGCTAATGCAACACAAGCAAAATGCGACTAAGATAGGCTCGGCTAATCTACAATGACATGTGAAATGCTATAACTAATCACGTATTCAATTTGAAATTGAAATACAAATGCAGTTAGAATGATGCGCCGAGCCCGGTGCATGCAAAATGAATGAATGGATGCAAACATGCTATCATATTGTATGCTAATTGAAACATGCCCTAGACTAACCATTGAAAGCTAGTAAATAAAAGGGAAGAAAGACGTGGGGTTGGAAGACATGCACACACTCACGCACACTTATTACACAATTGCCCTCGTTCGGAGGGTCCAAATAAATATTACAGTTCGAATAAATAATACTAAATTAATTATTACAAAACTTCTAATTAATTAACAAATGAAATACAAAAGGAAGGGGGCCGCAGCCCTGCCTCGGTATGCGTGAAAGATGCATGCCTGACCCATCTCGCCCGAAAACTCGCTGCCATAGCACTGTTGCCTCTACTAACACTGCCCTGCTCTTCTGGGGACTGCCAAAGTTCAAGAGTATGCTCTCTGGATGTTAGGGAATACCACCGGCTAGGACAAAATTCCACCGGCTGAAGGGGATGATCACCGGCTGCCTTTTGATATATCGGCCACAGATTACTGGCCGGTCGGCACTGTATTTAGCCGATTGGCCAAATCTTCCTGCAGAACCTGCAATTGACAGCAGCAGAGGGCAAGCAGTGTATGGCATGGAATTTCTAGGAAAATGTATGCATGGACACACTCCCTATCATGTAATGGACTCAAGGGAGGTTGGCCCTCGACCCTTGGGCCATCAATTATGCATTTTGATGCATGATGGCCTAAGAGGCCAAGTTAGCAACTTCGATATCAAATGGAATGCACACACAAACACATCAAGGGCCCCAACCTCTATCATGCTTGATCAAGAGGCAAGGGATGCATGCTCAATGAAATGCAACCTAGGCACGGAGGCTAAGTATGCAACATGAACATACAAATGAGCAATGTATACTAGGCACGCAACCTAAACATGTAAGCAAACATGGCATACAACAACATGTGATGATGGACTTAAACTAATATGGATAGCTCACAAGCATGCCAAAATCAGCGGCCATGTGATGAAAATGAGGCAACCAAGATGCATGCAAACATGCACAATGCAATGGCCCCGAGTCTAAGGCACAAAACACAACTCCACAAAGTCATTAAAAGGATGAATTATGGCATACAATGGCATATGTTCCAGCACTGAAGTATGATGCTAAACAGCCCCGAAACATGAAAAAATGGCACCCGATGCATGAGATGAACCCCGAAACTCGAAACTAGGCACATGGAATGACTTACAGCTATACAAAGCATGCATTATTTCATCATGAAGCATGAAGACAGATGCAAGACAGTCCCAAAACATGCATATTTCCAGTTTATAATAAGTCTCAAATATGAATACAAATAGGGCTAATCTATCATGCAAAAATGGCCCTAAAAGAGAGATTAAACACAAAGGGACAGCAGCTGGTCCCAAATGGAAAAAAGCCCTTCAACAAAGTTGAATAGGGGCTCAACAAAAGGCACTTTACAGTTTACATCAAGCCACAAAAATAATCACAAATAAGGCCAAACCATCATGCAAGAAAAAGGCCTAAAAGAGGGGTAGAGAGACAAGTGGTAGCTGCTGTTCTCAAACCGAGGAGAGCCCTTCAACAATGTTGAAGAGGGGCTCAAAAAAAGATATTTCACAGTTTATGGAAAAGTCCAAAACAGCTCACAAATAAACCTAAAATACTATGCAAAAATAGGCCTAAAAGAGAGTTAAAGAAGCAAGTGGTGGTAGGGGACCTCAAACAGTAGGAGGTCCTTGATCAAACATGAAAAGGGGCTCAAAATATGACTACTTACAGTTTGGGTCGGAGTCCAAAAATGCTAGCAAGTATGGCTAAGATATCATGCAAGATAGAGCTTCAAAGAGGGAGAAGAGGACTTACCCTTGTAGCACAGCACTGCAGCAGCTTTTGGTCCCAAAAATTAGTCCCTTAGCCTCTGAAAATGATCTCCAAGAACCTCCAAGCAATGGTGGAAGTGTGTGGTTGTGAGATGGTGTGTAAAGGGCCAAGAGTAATGGACTTTTGAGCTTTGGAGAAGAGAGCTATGGAGGAAGAAGGGTGTATCTATCAAATATATATATATATATATCTCTGGTTTTTTGTTCAACCCTTGACAATGGAGGAGGAGAGGTTCTTATATAGACAAGCCAAGTGGCTTGAAGCTTATAAGACATGCATAAGAGAAAAGGTCAAAGGGGGGCAAGGGGGGCAAGGCTTATCAAGGAAGCTAAGGCAAGGGTGCAAGCTTCTTGAGGAAGCCAAGATAACGGGTCAAAGCTTCCTCAAGAAACCTTGAGCATAGGGTGCAAAAAGAGGGGTCAAAGGTGGTCAAACATGCAAAATAGCCACACCCGTGCATGGGGGAACGGGTCTGTGCACTCCAGCTGGCACAGCTGGCATGCACCATTCTTGAGGGGTGAAAAAGGGTCATATCGGCCATGAAAGGAGGTCATCGGCCAAATAAATGGCCGGTCGGCACAAAAAATGGCCGGCCTGCTATTTGTTCTGGCCGGTAGGCTAAACGGATGGCCGATAGGTGGCTGTCAAGGTCAAAAAGTGGCCGGTGGGTGTCTATATTGAAGCACCGGAAGTTAGCTTTCCAATGGCGCAAACCTTGCATTAAAATTCCTCCTGTGGAAAAAGTTATGCCCATTTTGGTGAAGCTGCGCAGATTCGATCCAACCGAGATGATACCCAACTTCAACCAATCATATCTCCCCCACCCGGACTTGGCTCTAGGATATTCTTGAGTGCAAAATGAAGCCATAGAATTAAGCTTTCCAACGGTGGTGGCTCATATCTAAAATCCAAGTATGTACATGAATAGGCCCGATTCAGTGAGGGCTGCTCGACCCTCTTCTACCCGAATTCATGCCGAACTTCTCCCGAACTAGTTTTCTTCTCTCCTTTCCTCTTTTCTTCAACTCCAAACCCTTAAACAAAGTGTTTTGAAAGAGTTTTCAAAGATTTCATCTCTCTTTCATTCATTTCCACTTTGTCCTTGCTCGGTTTATCGAAAAACGCATTATTTGACAAAATGTGAGCCTCGAAACATTGTAGAAACTTTATTTCAAAAATGTTTTGAAAGAGAGGGTTCTAAGGTCTAAAAACCATCCAAAATAACTTTGGTCCGAAATGGTGTGTGAAGTTGAGATTTGACGCTCTCCTTGCCAAAGAAACCGACCTTTTGCATAGCATAGCCTGCACATCCTTCACCACCAAAGAAAACCATCAGTAACGCCCAAGTCTTAAGGGTGGTCAAAAGTGGGGTGTCTACATCGGTAATGTAAAATGAGTAAACAAAAAAGCGACAAAGTAAAAGTGTGCAAGATAAGCATCTTTGTGTTGCATTACATGTGTTCGGATCGGACGTTAATCCGAACACAAGAAATATGGGATGTTTCATACTGGAAGTGATGAAACGTGCCACTTTTCTTAGTCACCATCACCCTTGATCATGCATGATAGGGTGGTGGTCCTTTGAGCCTTATTTGTGCACTCATTAAGCTTGTACAAGCTTGGTTCTTGGGCCATCATGCATGAAAATGCTTGATTGGTGACTTGAGAGCCAAGAGCTAGACTCATTTTAGCTTGTGAAATGATAAGGAGGGTAATAGTACACACATTTCTTGAAAATACATTGTTTTGCCTCTGTTGCTCTCTGTTGTAGCAAAAGTAGAAGTCCAGAAAAAGGGGTGGCCGACTTGCCACTTGAACTAGCCGACCAGGCAATTAAGGTGGCCGACAGCCACTTTTGTAGCTGACTGGCCACCAGTCAATTTTTGCACAGTGTGTTCCTAAGTTGGTGCAGAGGTATTCTGGAAGTTAGCATAATTTTCAGAGGTTCGAAGGAGTGCAAACAGAGGCATCCGATGGCAAGGCAAGGCCATTTTCGAGTGGAGCAACCGAGCATGCATGCATCCCTCATCCTTGAGGTCATTTAACTATTTTACTTAGCTAGTTAGTGATAGCTAATTTACTGGCTTTGTAATTAGTTAGTTATTGTGTTTAGCTAATTAATTCATTTTGTAATATTTAGCTAGCTTAGAATAGTTAGTTAATTTGTTTCAATTGTGTTGTAATAATTAGTTAGCTAGAATAGTTAATTAATTGTGTTGTAATAGCTTAACTTAGTGTAGCTTACCTTATTCATTCGGACCCTCCTTCATGAGAGCACAATGTTGTAATAAGTGTGCGTACGTGTGTGCATGTCTTCCAACCCTGCGTCTTTCTCCCTTTTATTTAATCGCTTTTGATGGTTAGATTAGGGTCATTTTCGATTAGCATACCTTATGCTTGCATGTTTGCGTCATTCATTTGTCTTGCATGCACCGAGGCTTTGGTACATCATTGAAATTGCAATGCAATTTCAATATTTTCTTTAAATACGTGTTTCAAAGCATGTTATCAAATTGAATCAATCATATGCCATATTAGTAGCCGAGCCTATTAATTGCATTATTTCATGTGTTGCATTAGGCATCTTGCATAGTTAGGATCATGCATCTTTCTAGCTAGCTTTTGTTTTGGCTTGGAGTACTCGGTAATCTTTTACGCTTTAGCATACTTGCATGAGTGTGAGTGTTGCCATGATAGCATCTTTGCCATTAGGCTATTTGCTTAAATGATTAATTGCATGAATGCCTGTGGATGAAGGCTTTGTTGCTTGAATTGGAACAATTCGATAAATGTGAGTTTTAAGCCCACTTTGTGAAGTGGCAAATCATGTTTCAAGCCCATCATGTTTGATGGAAAATCTGCATTTTAGCTCACTTGCGGGTGGCAAATTCAAACCATTTTCGAAAAACAAACTTTGTTCCAATTCTTGTGATTTAGTCTATACTTGCTTGTGTGTGTCACATAGTCACGTTAGCTACTAACCAGATAAGAACAAATGAGGCTTATAAAACTACATATCATGATTAGCAAAGGCCGATCTTTGATCGGGCAAGCTGGGGTGCTCATTTCAGGACCTTCCCCTCTCGTACCCAAATTCCCGAGCCGAGGCAACTTTCCTGATGACGGACACGTGGCCTTCGGCACGAGTCAGGGTTTTCTAAATTTTTCCAAAATAAAATATTTAGGTGGCGACTCTGTAATCTGGCAAAGCAGTCCATTTTTGGCATTTTTTGATTCAAAATCAATTTTCCAAAATGATTTGCCGGGTTTGGACTCTTTGGTGTTTATCAGTCTCACATCGCACATTGTGAGATTAGATTCAAAACCGTGACAGGAGTCCGAACTGTAGGACCAATTTGAGCTTCTCAGAAAGGGGGGCACAAAGAAAGTCGAGTTTACAATCCTCTGCCTCGGCCCAACAAACTGGTGATCTACAAGGTTGACTGTACAAGGCCTCAAATGGTGCCATCTCGATACTTGCTTGGTAACTATTGTTGTAAGCGAACTCAATCAACGGCAAATGCCTTTCCCAAGACCCCTTGAAATCTAGGACACAAGCTCTAAGCATGTCCTCTGAAATCTGAACGGTGTTCTTCGACTGCCCATCGGTTTGAGGGTGATAAGTGGTGCTAAAAGTTAACTTAGTTCCCAATGCCTCTTGAAAACTTTGCCACAACTGGGCGATAAAACGAGGATCCCTATCCGGCACAATGGTTACTGGAACCCCATGAAGCTGAACTATCTCCTTAACGTACAACTCTGCCAAATGTTCAACTGAATTGCTAGTACGCATCGGAATGAAATGCGTAGACTTAGTCAATCTATCGACAATCACCCAAATGGCATCATTGCCCCGCTGTGTTCTAGGAAGCCCAACTACAAAGTCCATGGCCACGTGCTCCCATTTCCACTCAGCTATTGGTAAGGGTTGTAACAAACCCATTAGTCTCTGGTGTTCGGCCTTCACTTGTTGACAAGTAAGGCACTTAGAAACAAAGGATGCGATATCCCGCTTCATACCCCTCCACCAAAACTAGCGGCTAAGGTCACGATACATTTTGGTACCTCCCGGATGTACCGCAAGGCGTGAGTGATGGAACTCCCAAAGCACTTCCTCTCTACAAGATTCAGGTACAAACAAACGGTCTAGGTGGCATACACTCTGATCTGATTGAATGTTTAAACCCTTCTCCTCCTTCCCATTGGAGATTCTATCACGAATTAACTCCACTTCACGGTCCCCTTGTTGTGCCTCTACAACTTTGCTAATGAAGATAGGTTGAGCACTCAAAGTGAACAATGTTGCAGCCTCTTCTGACTCACCCAATTGCAATTTAAACTTGCCGACTTCACCCAACATAACCCACTCTTAAATAGCCACACTCGCCAAACTACTCACGATTTTTCGGCGTAAGGCGTCGGCCACTACATTGGCCTTCCCCGGATGATAGTGTAATTCAAAATCATAGTCTTCTAAAAATTCCATCCACCTCCGTTGACGTAAATTCAAATCTTTTTAGGAAAACAAATGCTTCAAGCTCTTGTGATCGGAGAAAACCTCAAACTTCTCACCATATAGATAGTGCCTCCAGATTTTAAAGGCAAACACTACTACAGCTAACTCTAAGTCGTGGGTAGGGTAATTCTTCCCATGAATTTTCAACTGCCATGAACTGTAGGCTACAACCTTTCCCCCTTGCATCAGGACACAACCAAGCCCATCCCGAGACACATCACAATAAACGGTATAACCCAAACCTCTCTCTGGAATGATCAACACAGGTGCCGTAGTCAATCTAGTTTTAAGTTCTTGGAAAGACTTCTCACAAGCCTCACCCAACACAAACTTAACCCCTTTTCTAGTCAATCTAGTCAAGGGCGTGACTAGTCTAGAGAAATCCCTCACAAAATGCCGATAGTACCCTGCCAATCCCAAGAAACTCCGAATCTCAAAAACATTCTTAGGTTGCTCCCAATCTTGTACAAAATCTACCTTCGAGGAATCTACAGTTACTCCCTCTCTTGACACCGCATGACCCAAAAGCTTCACCTCGATGAGCCAAAAGTCGCAATTCTCAAATTTGGCATACAATTGATGCTTCCTAAGCAAATCAAGCACTACCCTTAAGTGAGCCTCGTGTTCTTCCTTGGAAGTTGAATAAATTAGGATTTCGTCTGCAAAGACGACCATGAAACAGTCCAAGTACTCCCTAAAAATTTGGTTCATCAAATCCGTAAAGGAAGCCGGTGCATTAGTCAACCCAAATGGCATTACAAGGAATTCATAATGGCCATAACGCGCACGAAAGGCCGTTTTCTGGATGTCCTCTTCCCAGACTCTCAACTGGTGGTACCCCGACCTCATGTCTATCTTCAAAAAGCAACAAGACCCTCTAAGTTGGTCAAATAAGTCATCTATTCTAGGTAAAAGGTATTTGTTCTTAACGGTAACTCGGTTCAACTTGCGGTAATCAATACACAACCGCAACGACCCATCCTTCTTCATTGCAACGAGAGCCGGCGCTCCCCAAGGTGATGTACTAGGGCGAATGAAGCCCTTGTCTAAAAGCTCTTGGAGTTGAATCTTCAACTCATGCAACTCCGCGGGTGCAAATCTATACGGCGCTGTAGACGTCCCCGAACGCCCCAGGAGGATGAGTCCCGTTCTGTTCATATTGGGTTCACTACAGTTCAAGACTCTCAAATTGTCTCGATTCTTAATCTGAACCAAAGAGTCCAAATCCCGCAAATCATTTTGATAAAAACAGATTTTTAGAAAAGAAGTGCCAAACATGGACTGCTTTGCCAGATACAGAGTCGCCACCTAAATATTTTATTTTGGGAAATTTAGGAAACCCTGACTCGGTGCCAAAGGCCACGTATCCGTCATCACCAAAGTTGCCTCGGCTCGGGAACTTGGGTACGATTGGGGAAGGTCAGCTATGAGCACCCCCTCTCGCCCGATCGAAGATCGGCCTCTACTAACTATGATATCTTGTTTTGAAAACATTAAATGTTCCTATTCCGGTTATTAGCCTAGAATTACTATGTTATGCGCACATTAAACAAGTATAGACCAAATCGCCTAAATTGGAACAAAACATCGCATGTTTGTTTTGAAAATGGTTTGCTACTCGCAAGTAGGCTAAAATGTAGGTTTTGCCACCCTCAAGTGGGCTTTCGAAAAGATGGTTTTGCCACAATGTAGTGGGCTTAAAACTCACAATTTTAATGCATTATTCCAATTTAGGTAATTTAACCTCCACCCACAGGCATTCAAACAGTTATATCACATAAGCAAGTAGCCTCATGGTAAGCATGCTGTCATGGCAACACTCACACGCATGCAAGGATGCTAAAGCATGAGAACTTACCGAGTACTCCGAGCCAAAGCAGAAACTAGTTAGTAATCATATGCACGATCCTAGTCCATGTTAAGATGGCTAATGCAACACATGCAAAATGCAACTAAGATGGGCTCGGCTAATCTACAATGACATGTGAAATGCTATAACTAACACATATTCAATTTGGAATTGGAGTACAAATACAGCTAGGATGATGCGCCGAGCCCGGTGCATGCAGAACGAATGAATGGATGCGAACGTGCTATCATGCTGTATGCTAATTGAAACATGCCCTAGACTAACCATCGAAAGCTAGTAAATAAAAGGGAAGAAAGACGTGGGGTTGGGAGACATACACACACTCACGCACACTTATTACACAATTGCCCTCACTCGGAGGGTCCGAATAAATATTACAGTCCGAATAAATAATATTAAATTAATTATTACAGAATTTCTAATTAATTGAAAATATTAAATGCAGAAAGAAGGTGGCCACAGCCCTACCTCGAGATGCGTGAATGATGCATGCTCGACTCGTCTTGCACGGAAACTCACTGCCATAGCACTGTTGCCTCTGTTTACAATGCCTTGCCCCTCTGAGGATCACATAAATTTCAAGAACTGCATTGAATCACTCCCTGAGTGCTCTAGAGTGTCACCGGCTAGAACAAAATACCACCGGCCATGGGAATGGGATTATCGGCCAAATCTTATGCTCTCGGCCAAACATGTTTTGCCGGTCGGCACCCAACATTGCCGGCTGGCCAATTCTTCCTACTGAAACCTGCAGCTGACAGCAGCAGAGGGCAAGCAGTGTATGGCATGGAATTTTCAAGCAAATATGTGCATGGCCACTCTCCCAATCATGTAATGGACTCAAGGAAGTGTGGCCCTCGACCCTCAGGCCATCAATTGCGCATTTCGATGCATGATGGCCTAAGAGGCCAAGTTGCAAATCAATGTAAATACATGCAAACAAAAACAAATGAGTGCCAATGCCCTATCATGTTGAGGTCAAGGGCGTCGGTGACCGAGGATCGAGGCGCGTTACGTCACTTTGAGTACGAACGCACCTCAATTCTCATGTTTGGTTTGACACCCCAAACCAAACAATGCGATACATGTATACAAATATGGCTCAGGCATATATGATGGCTTGAGTATGCAAACATGCCAAATATAATGCAAACCAAGCATGCAAGCATGCAATGTGATACAAACTATCATACAATGCTATGACGTGAAATGCAATTAGCTAAACAATATGCATGTGTGCAAACATGATACAATGCAAACACGAAACCAAAATAATGTAACATGATCATGTAATGGTGGACTTAAACCAAAGGGGGAAACCTCAGCCCACCCCAAAACAGTGACCAAAAGTGGTGTAAGAGGGCATAAATCATGCATGCAAGCATGCACATACCAAGGTTCATCACTTAAGCATGGAAGGGGGCAACTCCAACCACACATAACGACAACATACTTGGACATTAAACACTCATGTTAAACTCTGAGAAGCATGCAAAAGATGGCACCGAAACATGCTAGGGAATGGATGTGAAAAAGGAAGCATTCAAGGCCACAAAAAGGAGTATTCTACAAAACCACCCCAACCACCCATGGCCTGAATCATGCAACCAAAAATAGAGTTTTAATACATGAAAATATGCCCCAAAACCCACTGATATGGCAGCCCCAAATGACTTAAACACAAAGCATGCACTATGACCCCTTTTAAGGCACAAAAGAACAAGCCTTCAAGGCAAGAAAGTGATGATGAATGTAAGCATACAAGCATGGATTAGGGGCTGAAATGGCATGTGAAATGACTCCAAATCATTGAATCAACCAAACTAAAGCATGCGAATGACTCACACACTCAAGGCTCACAAGCCAAAATACAAAGGGGGTATACCAAACATGGAAAATATGATCAAATTAGCACCCAACAGACCTCAAGCATCGTAAGATATAGCTAAGAACTTCACAAAGTTAGGCCAAAACATGAGAACATGGTGGGCTAAATGCATGATGCTCCTCTAGGCAAAATAAGGGAATACAAAGCAAGTATATTATGCATGCAAGGGACATTTAATCTGACCAAAAACAAAGGCAACATATGACCAAACAACATCTAAAAACCTCTGAATAGGGGTCAAAAACAATCAAGCACATATGCTACCGTTGTGAGCCAAAAACATGCACAAATGAGAGACCAAGGGGAGAGGGGTGTCCCTCCCCTATGCAACACCTCAAAACCCCTTCATCACCACTGAAAATCCACTGGATTTCAGTGGTGAGAAGGCCAAAACACAATAGTATTCAAAGCTCAACAAAGAGAGCACAAAAAAGGGCCAAACAAGGCCTAAGAGAGGGAGATCGACCCCCAACACCAAAGTGACCTTAATGAGGTATCTTAAGCATGCAAATACAAGACTTTTTTCAGTTATACAAAAAACTTAAATCAGTATGCAAAATAGGCTAAAAGCTAGTGCAAGATTGGGGAAAATAAAGTAAGAATGTTACCCTTGAAGAACACCTCAAGAACAGCAAGGTCAGCCACCTTCTTCTGTCTAAAACCGAAACTTCAAGAACAAACCCTCAAGACCTCCCAAGTCGAAGTATGGTGTAATGGTGCGTGTTTTAGTGCAAAACTAAAAACAAAACGCACTCTTAGGCCCTTAAACACACACAAAATGAAGAGAGAGAGGGAGATATAGAGAGAGAAGGTGCATATCAGATATATGTATGTTCTAGGTCTGATTTTGCTGACCCCAAACAAAGGAGAGGGGAGGCTTCTTATATAGACAAAGCAAAGACTAAGCTTCCAAAGGAAGCTATTAAAAAATCAAGTCTTCCTAAAGAAGCCAAGGCAAAAGGGCCAAGGCTTCCTCAGGAAGCTGGGACAGGTGTTCAAGCTTCTTGGGGAAGCTAAGACAAAGGTCTAAGCTTCCTCAAGAAGCTAGACCAAAAGGGTGAAAAAGGGGCAAACCAGCCACATATGTGCATGGGGACAGGGTTTGTGCATTCCAGCTGGCACAGTTGGCATGCAACATGCCTGAAAAAGGCAAAAAGGTGGTACCGGCCAGAGAAGAAGTCGATCGGCCAAATAAATGGTCGGCCGACCACACCAAATGCCGACCGGCCAATGGTGTATCTCACCAATGGCCGGTAGCAAGAAGACACGGCCGGTGGCCTCAAGCCAAGGCCGGTGGGGGTCAAGGGTAGCTAAAAAGCTACTCTCTACCCTCAGGTACAAAAACACGCAAGTCCTTGGTGCAAAACCAAGCACAGAACAAGCAAGTCGAGAGATCCTGAGGCAAGACGCGCAGCCAAGACCTCCGGGAACTCAAAACAAACGCGGACATGGATGATCACTGAGTGTTCAAGTGGTGACATCCAAGTCTTTGAGGATGGTCAAAAATGGGGTGTCTACAGGCGCCATAGAAATGGGTGGTGTTCCAGGCACTAAGTCAATGGTGAACTCGATCTCCCGATGGGGTGGCTAACTAGTAAGGTCCTCGGGAAACACGTCCGGGTATTCGCAAACTACCCTTGGTAACTCAACTCAAGTCCAATCACTCTCTCTATCCAAAAGAGTAGCAAAGAGACCACTAAGCTCATTCCTATTATGAGGATCAAATACTGGCGATAAGATCCGATCAACCCTGTCCCCCAGAAAGTAAAAACAACCACCACTCGGGGTGCACACTATGACCCTCTGACGAAAATAGTCAATCACTACCCGATATGAAGACAACCAATCCATCCCTAGAATGATATCAAAACTCAATATGTCTAGCAACACAAAAGCAAACGGGAGTCTATGCCCGGCAACCTCTATCGTACAATCACGACATCCTCGATCAAAGTCAACTGTACCCCCAACTGGTGACTCAACCCTGAGTAGAGACGCTAATTGTGCCACCTCTAAACCCAATGCCAATGCAAATGCAGCAGATATGAATGAATGAGACGCACCCGTATCTATCAGCAAAGTGGCCAAGGAATTGCACACAATAAAATTACTTCTCACCACTGAGGATCCTGGCAACTGCTCTAGCGTACATGCGCCCCAGTGGCCTCTGATCAACCTGCTCGTCCCTCGGAGCAAAGGCCTGCTGTACTGACTGAGCCGAAGCGGCTCCCTGATGAACTCATGAAGTCTGAGCTGAGTGAGCCTGCTGATGGCTCTGAGTTTGCCTCCACCCTGATACTCCAAATGCACCTCCCAACTGCGGGCATACTCTCCACATATGCCCTAACTGACCACACTGATAGCAAGTAGGCCCTTGACCCCTACTTTGAGACTGACTCTAAGATCGGTTAGGTGGTAGTTGTGGCAACATCTGCTGTCCTCCTCCCTTCTGTGGATATGCAAAGGCCTTGTGACTCGGTTGGCCACACATGAAGCAAGGAAACCCACTCGGTGCACTCTTTCCCAGGCCCGCACTAGGCAAGGGAAAAGTGGATCTAGACTGCTGCGGCTGGGACTATGATGAAAAGGTGTTTATACTCTTCTTGTTGGGCCTAAAGTCCCCCTGTGACCCTTGGCCCCTAGACCTCGAATTTCGAAGTCTCTCATCCTGGGCTTCTACGGTAATTTCCACATGTGTGGCCGCCTCCACAAGGCGATCATAATTCCGAATCACATTCCCAGAAACCTTGAACAAGATCGTCGTCCTAACCTTCTTCTCAAATTCGATGCAACGGCGCTCTTCTGTTGCTACCAATTCAGGTGCAAAACGGGACAAACTAGAGAAGGTAGCTTCAAACTCGGCCACAGACATGTTAAGCTGCTTAAGGTCCTGGAACTCCCACCTCAACCTCTCCCTTCCAGTGGGAGGTAGGTACTTGTCTTGGAAGGCCACCACAAATGCCTCCCATGTCGGTTCTATTCAGCCCTTGGCATACTTCCACCATTGGCCCATGTCCCCCTTGAGATAGTAACTCGCAAGAGTCACACTAAGCTCGCCGTCTTCTATGTGAAGCATCTCAAATGTCTTCACGATTTGTTCAAGCCATTCATCTGCTTTCTTTGACTCGAGGCCACCATGTGTAGACACCCCATTTTGACCAGTCCTAAGACTTGGGCGCTTTCTGTTGATTACTCGATGATGACAATTAGAATGTGTTCCTCACAGAATCCTCAACAAGAAAAATGGAATTTGAGATTTAATCCCAACCTTTACACATTTTTTTTGCCAAACTATTTTAGACCTTAAAACCCTCTTTTCAAAATATATACCTTTTTAAAAATATTTCTACGATGTTTCGAGGCTCCCATTTCGATTAAAATATTACACTTTTCAGTAAACTGAGTAAGGACAAAGTAGAAGTAAATGGAAGGGAGGTGAACTCTTTGAAAACAATATTTAAAAACATCTTCTTTATAGGTTTCGATTTGAAGGAAATAGGAGGGGATGAAAGAAAACTAGTTTAGGAAAAGAATGAGCATCAAATCATTAAGAAGGAAATGAATAGCCTTTAATAAATTAGGCATATCTCTTTGTACACTTGGAATTTAAATGTGAGGCCATAACCATTGGAAAGTAGACTTTTGGGGCTTCAATTTAGACCAAGAACCACCTAAAACCAAGTCCATATAAGGGAGATATGCTCATTTTAAGTTTGGCTTAAGAGCAGATTTTGTTGACCTGAGCCCCGAGGAAAATGAGCAACCTTCACTGCATTAGGCATATCTCTTTGTACACTTGGAATTTAATTGTGAGGCCACCACCATTGGAACTTAGACTTCTGGGGCTTCAATTTAGACCTAAAAACCACCTAAAATCAAGTCTATATAAGGGAGATATGCCCATTTTAAGTTGGACTTAGGAGCAGATTTTGTTGACCCGGGCCCGAGGAAAATGAACAACCTTCACTAAATTAGACGTATCTCATTGTACACTTGGAATATAATTATGAGCCCACCCCCATTGGAAATTAGACTTATGGGGATTCAATTTAGACCCAAGAACCACCTAAAACCAATCCCATATAAGGGAGATATGCCCGTTTGAAGTTGGGCTTAGTAGCAGATTTTGTTGACTCGGCCCAAAACAGCAGCAGCCCCGTTTTTCTTGGTTTTAGTTTAGTTGGTACAACCCATTGAGCTATTTTTTGATCCATTCAAGTGAATCCACTCATCCCCCAACATCCCTCAACATCCCCACTCATCATCTACACATCCCACCATCTCCACTCATCATCCACTTTCATAATTACACTCCACTATCTCCGTTTACCATCTACTTTCATGATCGCATCCGATCATCCCCACTCACCATCCACTTTCATAATTACACCCCGCCATCCCCACTCACTACCTACTTTCATAATCACATCCCACCACCCCCACTCACTATCTACTTTCATAATCACATCCCACCATCTCAAGTCATAATCCATTTTCCTAAAGCACACACCGCCATCACCATTCATCATTCACGTCCATTATACATTGTCCTCCATTAACTCCACTTTGTCTTCCACCATTGCCCACTTGCATTGGCTATATAATGAGAGCTCTAGTCTTGAACTGGGGAAGGGATTTTGAAGAAGAGAAGGGTAGGGAGAGAATGCTAAAATTGTGTTAGAATTTGAGAGAAAATAAGTCTTAAAAACAAGAGAGTTGTTTTGCCGAACTAGTGAAGTTTCATAGCCTCTTACATCTCATCTCCCCTTGTCAAAAATCACTCAAAGCCTTAACCAAAGAGAGAGTATTCTTGCCAAGAATAGAGTGATCATACACTTGTTCAAAATCGTCATTTTAAGCTCAAATTCCAAGCTTTTGAATTGAGGATTAAGATCATAATTCAGAACCATGAGGGTGATCAAGAGGAAGTTTGAAAATCAAGAAGTTCAATCTTTCTTTGCAAGGTGAATTTCAATTCTTTCATTTTGATTGCATGTTTTATCTTACATTTATTTTCTTATATTAGTTTCATATTATGTTCTATCTTATATTTATTTTCTTATTTTAGTTTCATATTACTTATGTTGTAATCTTCCATCTTCTATTTTATATTTATTTTCTTGTTTTAGTTTTGTAGTAGTTGTGTTATTTGTTTTCTTATTTTAGTTTCACATTAGTTTTGTTCATGTTAGTTTTATTGTAATCTTGCATATTCTATCTTATATTGATTTTCTTGTTTTAGTTTTGTAGTAGTTGTGTTCTTTGTTTTCTTATTTTAGTTTCACATTAGTTTTGTTGTAATCTTGCATGTTCTATTTTATATTTGTTTTCTTCTTTTAGTTTCATGGTAGTTGTGTAGTAATCTTGCATTTCCTAGCTTAAAGTTATCCTCTTATATTAGTTTCATATTAGTTTTGTTTTAATCTTGCATGTTCTATCTTATATTTGTTTTCTTAATCTAGGTTCATGTTAGTTTTGTTATAATTTTGCACTTTCTATTTTTGTTTCCTTGTTTTAATCTAATCTGTACCAGTTAGTCAAGCTAGCTACATATTTCTTATTTGTTCCTTTTCTTGGTTTTGCAACAAGATAGGTTTTGCTAGGCCCAGTTGGCTGGCCGGCCTATTCGGTCGACTAGTTGGCTTCTTTTGGACAAGACGGTATTGTCTTCCGATGTTAACCAACTTCTGGTGGTTTCCAAGGCACATGAAGCTTTTTCTTTTATTTATTTTATTTTGAGTGTTTTGTGTGGTTTTTTTTTATTTTTTATTTTGTTGTAATATTCTCCTCACTCCTCTCTAATTTGGTTTGTAATTATCCTTTCAAGTGTTGTAATAATTCCCCGCCCCGCTTCTTTCTATCCGTTCTTTTACTCACCTTCTTTATTTGTGAATAGGCATCATATTTTGTTTTTCGTTATATGCATGCTTTGCATCCCTAAGTTTACATTTATGGATTTAATCAATTCCTATGTGATTATGTGCACTACCTAATGCTCTTGAGACGATTCACATGTCATATCTTAGAAGCCAAATCTTTAGTTACATCTCATGAGTGAATTGCATTAGGATTTTGTGTATAAGATCATGCATGTTTTACTAACTTTGTTTTGTAGCTCGTTCGCGGGACGTCAAACATGTAAGTTTTTATGTTTTAGCATTCCGCTTGTGTGTGTTTTTCTTAGTATGTTAAACATTCTACCATGAGGCTATTTGCTTATGTGATATAACTCTATGAATGCTAGTGGATGGAGGTTGTGTTTCTTAATTTGGAATAATATTAATTTTTATGTTGGTATACTCAATTTATTTGGGTTGTACATCTTCAAAACTCTTTTAAAACTACATGAAATCAAGTTGTTCCAAAGTGGGTGACATAGTCTGTACTTGTATGCTTCACGTAGTAAATTTTAGGATTTATTAAATAATCAGAACATGAACATATAAAGAAACTAAAATTCATATCATGGTTAGTAAAGGCCGATCTTTTGATCGGGTGGGCGGGGGTGCTCAATTAATGACCTTCCCTTTTCATACCTAAGGTTCCGAACCGAGACAACTTTGGTTATGACGAACAGTGGCCTTGGTACGAGTCATGGGTTTCCTAATTTCCCAAAATATTAGGTGGCGACTCTGAGATTTGATGACGCAGTCCATTTATGGCAAAAGGTTTTGCAATAAAATGGATTTTCTAAAAGTTAGCAAATCTGGACTCTCATCTATGTTTCACATTGCACTAGTGAGACTAGATCAAAGAGATCTCGAGGATCTGAGTTGTTTAACGTGCACGGGTACCCCCGTGCATGTTACACCATGGAATTCATCCAGTTTGGCCCGCAAAAACCCCCTCGTAAAGAAGTTTGCCCTCGTCTCTACGGCGTTCTTCCTAGCTTGGGTCTCTGCCCTCAAAATGTTCATGGACTCCCTCATCGTCCTCGCCATTTCCCGGGCGAGGGCCCCCATTGCGGCTTGACCCGCTTGCCCAGGTATTTTCGCTTGCCCAACTTGCTCAGCCATGTTAGCTTGGCCTAAATCCTCTTCTTGTACCGGAACCTCTTGGATCGGTACTTCATTCACACCCCAGCGTCCCCTACCACGCCTTCCATCTCTACCACCACGAGTTTGAACCCTTCCTGACATCCTACTTGAGAATCAAAATAAGCAAACTTAGCACATAATTCCAAATATGCTCGTAGCTAGCCTCACACGTTAGACTAAAGCAATTACATGCATCCTATCACACAAACAATTTAATTCACTTCTCATAAGCACTTAGTCACATAAACACATATGAATTATCTTTTAGTGATGAGATTCGTCCCATGAAAAGCCAAGAATTCTTAGTAGAATGATTATTAATCAAGAACCCTTCTAATAAGACCTCAAGGAATCTAATAGGTGCAAATAACATCCCCAAAGTCCAATCCCATACCCATATAGTCACATAAGCATGCTATCACATAATCACAAAAACAAAACATTTCCTAATCATGTGAAATGAACCCATTGTGGTAAGACAACCACTTCCCGCGAACCCCATGTATTCAAACCCGGTAGCTCTGATACCAAGCTGTAGCACCCCAAAATAATCCCAACATATCTAATAAATCAACCCACAAACACTACCTGATAACCCTATAGATCGCCCGAACTACGCTCTGTGCGCGAGGGCGCGAATCGTGGTTCTAGCTACTACAGTTCGAACTCCTATCACGGTTCTGAATCTAATCTCACAAAGTGCAATGCAAGACTGATAAATCACCAAAGAGTCCAAATCCGGCAAATCGTTTTGGAAAACTGATTTGAATCAAGAAGTGCCAAACATGGACTGCTTTGCCAGATTTCAGAGTCGCCACCTAAATATTTTATTTTGGAAAATTTAGGAAACCCTAAGTCGTGCCTAAGGCCACGTGTCTATCATCACCAAAGTTGCCTCGGCTCGGGAACTTGGGTACGAAGGGGGAAGGTCCTGAAATGAGTACCCCCGCTCGCTCGATCAAAGGATCGGCCTCTACTAACATGATATGTTGCTTTTGAAAACACATGTGTTCTTATTCCGGTTTAGTAGCTAGCTTACTATATGATGCGCACAGCATACAAGTATAGACTCAATCACACGGATTGGAACAAAACAACTCATGTTTGTTTTTTTTAAAAGTGATTTGAAGGTGCTACTCGCAAGTAGGCCAAGACGTGGATTTGCCACCCTCAGGAGGGCTTAAGAAAACATGATGATTTGCCACGTTAAGTGGGCTTAAAACTCACAGTCATCGAGTTATTCCAATTCAAGCAATCAAACCTCCACCCACAGGCATTCAAGCAGTTAAAGCAATTAAGCACATAGCCTCATGGCAAGCATGCTAAACATGGCAGTGACTTACACGCATGCAAGGATGCTAAAGCATAAACACTCACAGTGTACTCTGAGCCAAAACAGAAGCTATGTTAGAAATCAATGCATGATCCTAGCTATGTTAACAATGCCTAATGCAACACATGCAAAAATGCAACTAAGATAGGCTCGGCTATTCTAAGATGTCATGTGAATGCGACTTGATAACATGTATTCAGATTGGTATTGAAATACAATGCAGTTAGTATGATGCGCCGTGCCCGATGCGTGCAGGACAAATGAATGAATGCAAACATGCAAAGCATAAGTATGCTAATTGAAATATGCCCTAAACTAACCATCGAAAGCTGATATGTAAAAGGGAGAAAGAAATGGGGTTGGAATACATGCGTCACACACACGCACACTTATTACAACATTTCGCCCTCTCGACGGAGAGTCCGAATAATAAGCTAACTAGCTAATCTAAGCTAGTTAAACTAATTATTACAAAACGAAACTAATTAACTAATCCTAGTTAACTAATTAGTTATTACAACACAAATATCATAGCTAAGTGCATTAACTTAAGTACAGAACCAAATAGCTAATTAGCTAAGCAAAGCAATAAAACAGGAGCCTCGAGGCGAGAAGTGCATGTATGCTCGATCGCCTCGTTTGGAAATCCATCACTATGCCCCAACTTGCCTCTGTTTGCATTTGATTTCAAATCACTGCACAAACCTCCAGATAGCTTCTACTCCAACATGGAGACCTCCAGGAAGGCTGCCGACCACTTTATGGTGGTGTACACCACCTAAGTATGCTGCAGACCAGAAAAAGTGGTCGGCCAGCTACTTTTTCTGGTCTGCCGACCAGAAAATCCTGCCACACTCCAGTTTGCTGCAATAGAGAACAAGAAGGGGCACATCAGTGTATTTGCAAGGTATGTGTGCACAACCTCCCTCCCTATCATTTCTTATGCTCAAGGGAGTGCGGTTCTCGACCCTCGGGCCACCAACCGAGCAACGCAATGCACGATGGCCGAGAAGCCAAGTTTCCACAATTCAATGTCAACGAATGCACAAATAACACATAAGGGCCTTAACCTCTATCATGCTTGATCAAGAAGGTCGGCGACCGAGAAATGAGGCACGTTTCATCGCTTCAAGTATGAAACGTCTCTCGTTTCTCATGTTTGGATTAACACCCTATCCAAACACAATGCAACACACATAATGCAATGCATGCACATGATTCTATCATATGGACAATGCATGACGGCATATTTAAAAGCTAATGCATCAAAGCTAGTAAAACATGTTACACACGAGGCATACAATACGATGCTCAATGGACTTAAACTGAATATGGATAGACCTAAATCATGTCAAAACAATGGCCAAAAATACTCTGAAATGATGGCATGAAAAGCAAGATGGTGATGCTCATGCAATGGCCTATCAACTAAGCATAAGAGCACAACTCTCAAACATGATTAAGAATTGACAAACATGGAAGTGTGACAACACTATATGCACTGAAATCATGTATGAAATGGTGTCAAATCATTCAAACAACACAAGTATAGCATGCAAGAGGGCTTAAGGCACAAGGCTATCAAAAGGGACTACACAAGAGGCATGCAATACATGGCACAAATGACTGAATCAACCATGGACAAAGCTCAATTAGGTCAAAACAAAGACCAAAACATGCTGAGATGGGAGCTCACAAGTCTGGACAAGCATGCATACACATTGGTCCACAAGCAAGGCAACAATGTATAAACATGATATCTTGTTTTTGAGTGTTCAAAGAGTGACAAAAGTAGAATTGTAATAGCACTATAAGCTCTGAAAATAAGCATGGAATGATGCCAAATCAACCAAACGATGCAAGCATGGCATGCAAGAAGTCTCAAGGCTTAAGGCTAGCGAAGGAGCTCATACTAAGGCTATATGAACCAAGCCCCAAAGAGCCAAGGACAACAAAAACAGCCCTAAATCATGCTAAAAGGAGTCTAAAACATGCAAGGGCCAAAGCTAAAATAAGCCAACACCAAGGGCATAAGGCATGAGGCATGCAAAGCTAACAAAGAGGTGTTACACTACACTTATTACAACCCAACAAGGCATGATTTAGGCAACTAAAAATAGAATTATGGCATGTTAAAATCGACCCAAAAAAACCACTTAGATGGCCTCTAAATGATCTAAACATGATGGCGTGCACAATGACCTAAACATGGAGCGTAAGGCATCAACTCTTCAAAGCATGGAAAGGATGGAAAATGGACTGAAATAACATGATAAGTGATTCCAAATCACTGAAATGGCCCAAGTAAAACACGCTAAAGACTCACACACCCAAGGCCAATAAGCTAGATTACATGGTAGCTATTGAAAACAATGCAAGCATGACCAAGAGGACCAAAATCAAAGCTTAATCATGTCATAACAAGGCTACAAGCTTCAAGGGATCAAGCCAAAATATGCAAGCATGATAGTCCAAATGCTAGACACATGTTTAAAGCAAACAATGGGATTACAATGCATCTATATGATGCATGTAAGGGACCACTAAACCAACTCAAAACAAAGGTATAACATGACAAAATAACTCCAAATACCCACAGAAATGACGCTAGAAACAACTAAGCATACATGCTACCATATTAAGCCAATAGTACAAGCAAATGAGACAAAAGGGAGAGGGGTGTCCCTCCCCTATACATGACCTCAAAACCACTTCTCCACTACTAAAAATCCTCTGGATTTCAGTGGTGAGAAGGTTGAAATAAAGGGGGCCCAAAGCTCAAAGAGAAAGGCACAAAGAAGGGCCAAACAAGGCCTAAGAGGGGGGGGGGGGGGGAACAACCCTAAACTCAAAAGAGACCTTAATGAAACATCTTAAACATGAAAGATCAGAACTTTTATCAGTTATACACTAAGCTCAAAACAGCATGCAAGATAGGTTAAAAGCTTGTACAAAAAAGGGGAATATAAAGCAATAGTGCTCACCCTTGAAGAACACTTCAAGAACACCAACTTCAACCCCTCCTTTTGATCAAAAACCAACTCAAAACTCGGAAATGAACCTCTCAAACCCTCAGTAATCGAAGTATAGTGTAACACTAGGTGTTTTAGTGTAAAACTAAGAACAAAAACACACTTTTGAGCTCAAACACACACAAAAATCTAGAGAGATAGAGATATATATATAGAGAGAGAGAGAGCTATATCTAGCTTGTATATTAGATGTTTCAAGCTCTAGAAAGGGACGGGAGGCCCTCCTTTTACAGAAATACAACTTTGCAAAGCTTCTTGGAGAAGCTAATCAAGGGGCAAATCCCTCCATACACGTGTATGGAGGGGGTGAATTGTGAATGCCAGCTGTTCCAGCTGGCATAAATTTTTTTGCAAAAGCAGATGAACAGGGTTCGGCCAGCAAAAATGGCCGATTAAACTACAAAGGTGGCCGGCCGACTAAAAACAGTGCTGATCGGCCAAATATTTGGCTGGTGGAAATAAAACATGGCCGGTGGCCTCAAGACTTGGCCGGTGGGTTGAGGGGATGGCCAACAAGCCATTCTCTACCCTCATAAGCAAAAACCAACAAGTTCTTGGTCCACAACCAAGCACAAAATAGTTAGGTTGAGAGATCCTGAGGTAAAGCGCGTGGCCAACTCCTTCGGGAGCTCAAAACGAACACAAATATGGATGATCATCGAGTGTTCAAACGATCACGTCCATGTCTTAAGGACGGTCAAAAATGGGGTGTCTACAGTTGCCCCTCTTTGACAGAACTCGAAAGTCATAACATTGACAGAAGTGAATGTCAAAGCCCAGAGACGACCCATTTTTGACAAGGCCAAAGACTTAGACAAAGCATACAAGCTACAGATAAAGATATGCACCAGAAGGCAGGGGCAAGATGCAAAAACAATGCACAAAGCCGAGCATAACTTATGATCATGCAAAGAAAGTTATAACGAAGCATAACATGCAATAGTTTTAAGCTAGCATATACCAAACCACACTATAATCCAGAGAGAATGTAAGAGAATTATTCAATTCTCGTTACGTCTCACACGGAGAATACAATGCCTTCTCGGCTCGTTTGGTCGCGCCAGCTTCAAATGAACCGTACATACAATATTGTGCATGTCCGGTTCGCCTGGTCGTGCGAGCTTCAAATGAACTGTACATACAATATCATGCCTGAAAAAGAAAGAGAACTTAACAGGTACAATTTTGTTAGAAACATGCATAGCAATCCAAGTGAGAAGTACGTGACAACGCAGGTGAAGGGATGCAAGACAATGCAACTTAAGGACGATGCATAACAATGCGGATTGGACGCAAAACAATGCAAAAAGGGCATGCGCGACAACGCAAGCCGAGTAGGACGCATAACAATGCAATTTGAAATAAGCATAACAATGCTAGGTAGGCACAAACACATATAAGTAAAGCACACGTGACAACGTATACAATGTGTATGATGAGAGAAACTTGAACACATATAAGTAAAGTACACGCGACAACGCATACAATGTGTATAATAAGAAACTTGAACACATATAAGTAAAGTGCACGCGACAACGCATACAATGTGTATATTAAGAAACTTGAACACATATAAGTAAAGTACACGCAACAACGCATACAATGTGTATAGGAACTTGAACACATGAGAGTAAAGTACACGCGACAATGCATACAATGTGTATAAAAGAAACTTGAGCGCATGTTAGTAAAGTACACGCGACAACGCATACAATGTGTATAGGAACTTGAACACATGTCAATAAAGTACACGCGACAACGCATACAATGTGTATAGGAACTTGAACACATATAAGTAAAGCACGATGCGACAACCCATGCAATGTGTATAGGAACTTGAACCCATATAAGTAAAGCATAACGCGACAACGCATGCAATGTGTATAGGAACTTGAACACATATAAGTAAAGCACAACGCGACAACGCATGCAATGTGTATTGGAACTTGAACAGATATAAGTAAAGCACGACGCGACAACGCATGCAATTAATATAGGAACTTGGACACATATAAGTAAAGCACGACGCAACAACGCATGTAATGTGTATAAAAGAAATTTGAACACATGTGAGTAAAGTACACGCGACAACGCATACAATGTGTATAATGGAAACTTGAAGGGGTGTATAAACACATGTAAGTAAACATACGTGGAAACGTACGCAATGTGTTAAGCAATACGAAAAGGGTGGATATTCAACTGAAGCATGGTAAAGGCATGTTACTCATGATGTTGAGATGCAAATTCAAAACAAGACGAGGTAGCGCTCAACGCAAAATGCGTAACGAGCGTGCTTTATTAAAGCCAAAAAGAAGCAACACAATACAACATAATTGAAGCGATTTGCGGAATTCGCAAGATACAAAAAGGATACGAGAAAGGATACTCCTCGCACGTACCGAGTGTTGCTCATAGAAGACACGGTCCGAGGTTAACACGAAGATCTATTAAGGTTTCAAGAGTGCAATTCCTTGCACTGTCTTGAGTAATGAAGGTGCCAAACCACATAATTGGCCTGAACAAGGGAGTGGGAGGTGCATCAACCACAACGGGAGGCCACCGGTATTAATCTAGACACTCTGCAGCCCTTCTCCCCTTTTGCTTTACTTTTCTTTTTACGGTAGGTCAAGCACATTGTACTGCCTCAGGCAGGTTTTACTTTCTCAAAACCATGTAGTTTTTGCAAAAGACATGATGGAAATGAAACAGCTATTTTGTCCAAAAAAAGGTGTTACATTTGTACTTTTCATGCATCGCATCGCATTGCATTATATAACAATGTAAATGAAATTTGAATCTTTATTTGGAAAGTAAGCGTTTACCTCGTAATAATCAGGTAGTGAACCGAGCAAGGACAAAAACAACTCGATAATCAAAACAAAGAACTCGATAAGCTAACCAACTGTAAATACAACTTGATGACCAAAGCGAAGACTTAAAAAATGTAAAATACAACTCGATAAGCAGATGTACAACAACTCGATAATCAAATCAAAGTGACAGACGCTAGTTCGCCAAAACCTGAACAGAAGGCATTGCAAGTGGTGTCAGTCACCAATTTTCAGCATGCTTAACATTTGTTTAACTTAGAGCCAAAATAGAGGCCATCAGCCAAAGGGAGGCATCACCGGCCACAACAAATGTGCATCGGCCAATATTTAAGCCAATCGGCCAAAACAGATGGTCGGTCGGCACTACTTTTGGTTGACCGACCAAAAATGGTAAAGACCTCCAGAGTGCTGACACCAGTCTTCCACTCAACACCTTGTCTTCTACAAAAGCCCCAGCTTCATAGTCTTCCTCATTTCAACATTGATTTGCACAAAATGGAAGAGTTTCTTACCCAAAATCTTGTAACTTGGATTGCCAACTTTGATGGCTCGAAAAAACTGAATTTCCAAGGTTTCGGCATAAACGCACTATTCACGCTGGGTCGTACTCCGCTACACTTTCCATTTCTCCATGCCGCGGCAAGGTTTTGGAATCCGGTAACACATGTCTTTAGCTTTTGCGGGCAGGAGGTGTGTCCTACCTTCGAAAATTTCCAAGCTTTAATGAAATCCGAGCATAACGAAGAAATCTTGCCCCAACTTCGCTTTGGCCACGCCCAAGCCTTAGGGTGAATGTGTGGGCTCACGATGTGTAATAACCCTCACGCTATCCTAACCATACTCATATGCATTCATGTGATTCTGTCTTGTAAACTTGCATTTCGAGTCTTGTCCTTGTTCGTTTAAGTGTTACAGCGTGTTTTGCACCTTGCTTGGTGTGAGCTTAGCCGAGGTCATTTTCAGTCTAGAATTATCTTGGAACCACTTTGTTTGACCTCCACCTTCGCCCTGACATGTTGGCCGAGATGTCATTATCTAGGCCGAGGTGTTCATCACCAAGGCCGAGATGTGTATCATCTAGGCCGAGATGTTACCTTTGCACCTAAGTGATCTTGTCCCAGAGTGGTATGACCTAGACTGAGGTGTGGCACATCTAGGCCAAGGTGTGGCACAGCTTAGTCAAGTGTTGTCCTTCCTAGCCAAGGTCATTGTTTCCTTACTTGCCGATGCCTTGCTTTCAGCCGAGATCATTGCCTACCGAAGTGCCCATGTCATCTTGCTTGTTGAACACACTTTGTCATAGTTTTGCCTTGTCACTCAGCCACCTTTTTGTGTAGCACCAACCAGCCGCTGCCACGTGCCCCTGTAGAGCGTTAAGTTAGCCAGCAGACCTAGAAATGTATCATTTTGCTGTATGTCTTTTTTTGTGAGGAGAGAGAAGCTCTAGAAGAAGAAGAAGTTTTAGAGTGAGAGAGTGGGTTTTTGAGCTTGAATCCTAGAGATCAAACCATTAGATTCGCGTATTGAGGTTAGATTCTTGATTTACTCTTGTCGTTCTTATTGATCATCTAGCTGCATTGCACGATCGAAACTGTTCTACAAGTAATGCATCTATTTAAAGTTGGTTTAGAAAGAGAAAATAGTGTTCATGTGTTCTTGAAGAAAAAGTCTTGTTTGATCTGAAAGTTTGTATTAAGATTCATGTTTTTATGTTTGTTCTCATAAGATCCTTGAATATGCGTACCCGGGTCCATGTTTTTGAACTCACAGCATGAAATCTCAGATTTTGTAATAGCAAATTATGATCTTTGCATTCATCTTCCTCATGTTCATGTTCATCATGTTCTTCAAGAGAGGGAAACCCAGATTTTTCCCGACTTCATTCCTTTGAATGTGGCCATCGAGGCCACACCTCGGCAAGGGGGTAGACCTGGCAGTTGCCTAGCATGTTTTCCCGAGATAAAGAACTGTGTTTGTTTTGATTTGACTTAGTCTGGAGGAATGCCGAGATCATCTGCATGCATGTGAAACTTGTTCGAAAGTGCATTCAACAGACTTTGCCATGTGTTTGTAGGATTTGTACTTGCCTTGACCCCGACGTTTGAAGAACTAAGTGAGTGGTATTTTTAATAAAGCTATGTTATAATGCTTTGATAAAAGTCTTGTTTTGCTTCGTTTTGGAGAGTATTCGTAAGCATGAATGGTTATTCCTAATTGGAAATATATATACACTATCTTTTTTTGATGACATTGTTGGAAAGTCCGTACGTGCTAAGGGACTATAAGCATTTTTAGCACAAAGTTTGAAAGTCCATACGTGCTAGGGGACTATAAGCGTTTGTAGCACAAAGTTTAAAAGTCCGAACGTGCTAGGGAACTATAAGCATTTGTAGCACAAAGTTTGGAAGTCCGTACGTGCTTAGGGACTCTAAGCATTAGTAGCACAAGTCTTTAGTGTCAGGGGACTATAATGCAACGGCACCATTAAATTGAGATATCTCCCGTGTCTTGCCTTGTTTACCACTGACGGTTTACCGCGTGGTCTTGTTTGCCGAAATGTCATCACTTGTATTACAATGATGTTAGTAAGCATCCTTTGAACTTGACAGATTTGGAAGATGGACTTGGTTCATCCCTTGACTTGCACTAATTATGTTATGTGTTGTTTGATAAAGATCTTGAATTCCAGTCATGCAAACCCCTTTATTACTTATACTATTCACTGAGTACCCATGCTCACCCTCTATATATATATGTAGGTGATGAGCAGGAAGGCGGTGATGCCTAGGTGTTACTCGCGAGCTTGTTTTGGGTTTTTGTTACGTCGGCCTAACTTGCATTCACGTCGGCAATCTTGAAAATTATGCTTCTCGGCTTATAATACTTGCAATTTACACATGTTGGCCGGAGAAACCTTTTGATTAAGACATTATATGTATTTTGTACTTTATTGTATTTGTATCCAAGTTGTAATATTCTGTAAAGTTGTATGCCATTCCAAGTAACTTACGCACTGCTCTTATGGACCACTTGTATTTTTAAATTATTGCTTCCGCGCTTGTGAGCCATATATATAAATTTATACTCTGTTTGTGTGTCGATTTTGAACGTTGGCCTTCAGTAATCCCGGATTACTGGCCATCACGGCACCAAACTACTAGGGCGGTTTGGGGTCGTCACAGATTGGTATCAGAGCGCAAGTTTCTTATAGTGCGCTATTCACACACTTGAGTCCTAAAGAGCATAGGATTTCCCTTAGGAAAATTTTAGGATCGCATCATATTGCTTGCTATGTGACAAGGTGTGCATCATCTCGGCATGACCATTTGTTATTTGCATACACGATTCTTGGTTCAGTTGTTTTAAAGTCACATTTTGCATACTTATAGCATCGTGAGGGGAGGTAGACCACCAGTTGGCCGAGACGAATCAGAGGATAGACTGGACAGACTAGAAAGACTGGTTGAAGGTTTGACCCATGAGTTGAGGCGGATGTGGCAACAGAATGCAAGTGCTACATCTACCCAGGCCGAAAAGATAGATGGCCGACACCAGCTCCACTTCCTCCAGTGCCACAAGTGCCACCACAGCCAGCCTTGTATGGGGAAGGGACGATGACTTTGATTAAAGAGTTCAAGAAGATGAACCCATCGAGATTCTCAGGGGGCATAGAGCCGATGAAGGCCGAGGCGTGGGTTTTGGAAATGGAAAAGCTGTTCGAGATCTTTCCCAGCACCGACACTCAGAAGGTGACATTAGCAGCATTCACATTAGACGACGACGCTCGAAGGTGGTGGATGATGATCCGGGAGGCTAATCCTGGTTTAACTTGGGCCAAATTTTTGGAACTGTTTTACAACAAGCATTTTCCGCTTAGCGTTCGAGATCGTAAGACCACAGAGTTCTAGACTCTGACACAAGGCAGTAGAACAGTGGCAGAGTACGACCGTGCCTTTATCGAATTGGCGAGATACGCATCTCATATGGTCAGTGATGAGTATAGGAAATCCAGGAAGTTTCAAAGTGGACTACGTGAACCAATCCAGGATCGGGTCAACATGCTCAACATGCCGACTTACGCCGAGGTGTTAGACAAGCCCATCTTGGCGGAAGCTAACTTAAACCGATATCAAAGTTCCGGAGAGAGTCAGAGGAAGAGACAGAACTATGAAGGTCGTCGGATGCCATTTAATCCCAAGAAGAAAGCGAATGTGGGCAGTTCCAGCAACTCAAATCGGGATGGTAATGCTAAGCCGACGTGTGCGAGTTGTGAGAAGCCGTATCTCGGGGTTTGTCGTTGGGCGACAGGAGCCTGCTTTGAATGTGGCGAGATAGGCCACCGCGTGAAAGACTGTCCGAAGGCAAGAGCTGATGATGGTAAGAAAAATGGGAGCACCTCGGGCTCTGCACAAGGAAGCAACGTCGGAAGGACGCAAATGAGACAGGGCAGAGTTTTTGCTCTAGTGCCAGGAGACACCCAGAATGCTGAAACTGTAGTGTCAGGTACACTCTCAATTTGCTCTCAAGTTGCATACGTCTTGATTGATTCGGGCTCTACACGTTCATTTGTATTTGTTAAATTTGCCGAGAAGTTGAACAGACCGTTAGAACCCCTTGATTATGTGCTATCTGTATCTATTCCATCTGGGGGAACTATAATTATTGCATCCATATATAGGGCGTGTGTTGTGATGATTGAGGATGTAGAATTATTAGCTGATTTTATGCCATTAAACATGACTCACTTCGATGTCATATTGGGAATGGATTGGTTAGTAGCGCATCATGCATCCATTAATTGTGTTACTAAGAGCGTTACATTGAAGACCCCAAACAAAGCCGAGGTCTTTTTTCAGGGTAAGGGAGTAGTACCCCCACCCTACTTAATCTCATCCATGAAAGCCTATAAGTTGATCTAAAAAGGGTGTCAGGGTTATTTGTGCAGTATACTAAGTGATTTGAATGGAAGTGTCGAGTTAGCCGACATACCAGTTGTTAAGGAATTTCCCGACGTCTTTCCAAATGAACTGCCTGGCCACTTGGTCGATAGAGAAATAGAGTTTACTGTGGACCTCGTGTCGGGAACGCAACCTGTCTCCAAAACACCCTATAGGATGGCCCCAGCTAAACTTAGAGAACTGAAACTACAGTTACAAGAATTGTTGGATAAGGGATTCATTAGGCCGAGCATTTCGCCATGGGAAGCACCCGTTTTATTTGTTAAGAAAAAGGATGGCACACTTCGCCTTTGCATTGATTACAAAGAACTTAATAAGGTAACCATTAAGAACAAGTACCCATTGCCTAGGATTTACGATTTGCTTGATCAATTGCAAGGGGCACGAGTCTTTTCCAAGATTGACCTTAGGTCGGGCTACTACCAGCTGAAAGTTAAAGCCGAGGACATTGAGAAGACTGCTTTTCGGACAAGGTATGGCCACTACGAATTTTTGGTAATGCCTTTCGGAGTGACCAATGCTCCTGCAGCGTTCATGGACTTGATGAACAGAGTCTTTAAGCCGTATCTAGATGAGTTCGTAGTTGTTTTTATCGATGACATATTGATCTATTCCAAGAGTACAATTGAGCACGAGAATCATCTGTGGCTTGCCCTGCAGATCTTGAGAGACAAGAAGCTGTACGCCAAGTTGAGTAAGTGCGAGTTTTGGCTTTCCAGCATCTCATTTTTAGGGCATGTGATTAATGAAGAGGGTATATCAGTTGATCCGATTAAGATTGAAGCCATTGTGAATTGGCCGACGTCGACCAACGTGTCCGAGGTTCGTAGTTTTCTGGGCTTGGCAGGTTATTACAGAAAGTTTGTGAAGGCTTCTCAAGGATAGCAGTACCATTGACACGACTAAATAAGAAGGGAACAACATATGAATGGACCGATGATAGAGAATCAGCCTTCCAAGAGTTGAAGACGAGGTTAGTTACAGCACCAGTTCTTGTACTCCCGTCAGGTAATGAAGAATTTTAGATTTTCAGTGATGCTTCACATAAGGGTTTGGGTTGTGTATTAATGCAAGGGGGCAAAGTCATAGCATATGCATCTCGTCAGTTGAAACTTCATGAAAAGAACTATCCAACCCATGATCTAGAGCTAGCAGCCGTGGTGTTTGCTTTGAAGATTTGGCGCCACTACTTGTATGGAGCCTCTTGCCAAGTTTTTACGGATCACAAGAGTTTGAAGTACTTGTTCACCCAAAAGGAACTAAATTTGAGGCAGAGAAGATGGCTTGAATTATTGAAGGATTACGACATGCAGATTCAGTATCACCCTGGTAAAGCAAACTCGGTGGCCGACGCATTGAGTAGAAAGTCAGTGGGAAGTTTGGCATGCCTAGCGATGATTTCAGTGGAGCCGACTACTATTGGGGAAGTAAAAGCAAGACAAATGGGGGATGGATTCCTGAGGAAGGTAGCCGATGAGATTACAACTAGGCTGAGGTCGGGTTACACCCTTGAGAATGGAGTGCTTAAGTTTGAAGGAAGATTGTGCGTGGCCGACGTCCCAGAATTGAAAGGAAGGATTTTGCAAGACTCTCATGGATCCAGATTTGCAGTTCACCCAGGGAACACCAAGATGTATCAAGATGTAAAACAGACCTTTTGGTGGCCGAATATGAAAAGAGAGATAGTCGAGTTCGTGCCTCAGTGTTTGTATTGTGAACAAGTGAAAGCGGAACATCAGAGGCCGGCAGGACTTCTCCAACCTTTGCCGATTCCGGAGTGGAAATGGCAAGACATCTCCATGGACTTTGTGATTGGTTTGCCGAAGACACAGAAAGGAATGGATTCGACGTGGGTTATAATCGACAGGTTAACTAAGTCAGCACATTTCTTGCTGGTTAGGACTTTGTTCAATGCTGATCGACTTGTTGTGTCGTATATGAATGAAATCATTACACTTCATGGTGTACCGATGTCCATCGTGTCAGATCGAGATCCGAAATTTGTTTTCTAGATTTTGGCAGAGTTTATAAAGGGCTTTGGGGACCGAATTGAGGTTTAGTACAGCTTTTCATCCCCAGACCGATGGCCAAACAGAGAGAACAATTCAAACACTTGAAGATATGCTTAGACTATGTGTATTGGACTTCAAGGGAAGCTGGGAAGTGCATTTGCCACTAGTAGAATTCGCTTACAACAACAGTTACCAAGCTAGCATTGGCATGGCGCCGTATGAAGCCTTGTATGGAAGAAAGTGCAGATCGCCGATATGTTGGACCGAAGAAGGAGATAAAGCTTTGATCGGCCCCGATTTAGTTCAAAGGACAACCGAAAAGATTGAGCTTATCCAACAAAGAATCAGAACCGCTCAGAGCCGACAAAAGAGTTATGCCGACCAGAGAAGAAAGGAGTTAGAATTCGAAGTAGGGGATCATGTGTTCCTGAAAACCTCGCCGATGAAAGGAGTTTCAAGATTTGGGAAGAAGGGTAAATTGGCACCCCGTTACATTGGACTGTTTGAAATTCTTGAGAAAGTTAACCCGGTTGCCTATAGACTTGCTTTACCACCGAGATTAAGTCAAGTTCATAATGTGTTTCATATCTCGATGTTGAGGAAGTATATAAGGGATCCACTACACGTGATTGATCATTTCGGGATTGTGGTTGATGAAGGCCTAAGCTATGAAGAAGAGCCGATACGCATCATCGATAGACAAGTGAGGCGATTGAGAAATAGGGCAATACCGATGGTGAAGATTGAATGGAAAGAGCATTATGGCAGGGATGCTACATGGGAAATGGAAGAGGAAATGAAAGTCCGATACCCAGAGTTATTCTCGAAGCAAGGTAACTGAAGTTTGGGGACCAAACTTCTTTAAGGGGGGTAGGATGTAATAACCCTCACGTTATCCTAACCATACTCATATGCATTCATGTGATTCTGTCATGTAAACTTGCATTTTGAGTCTTGTCCTTGTTCGTTTAAGTGTTACAGCGTGTTTTGCACCTTGCTTGGTGTGAGCTTAGCCGAGGTCATTCTTAGTCTAGAATTATCTTGGAACCACTTTGTTTGACCTTCACCTTCGCCCTGACATATTGGCAGAGATGTCATTATCTAGGCCGAGGTGTTCATCACCAAGGCCGAGGTGTGTATCATCTAGGCCGAGATGTTACCTTTGCACCTAAGTGATCTTGTCCCGGAGTGGTATGACCTAGACCGAGGTGTGGCACATTTAGGCCAAGGTGTGGCACAGCTTAGTCAAGTGTTGTCCTTCCTAGCCAAGGTCATTGTTTCCTTACTTGTCGATGCCTTGCTTTCAGCCGAGATCATTGCCTACCGAAGTGCCCATGCCATCTTGCTTGTTGAACACACTTTGTCATAGTTTTGTCTTGTCACTCAGCCACCTTTTTGTGTAGCACCAACCAACCGCTGCCACGTGCCCCTGTAGAGGGTTAAGTCAGCCAGCAGACCTAGAAATGTATCATTTTGTTGTATGTCTTTGTTTGTGAGGAGAGAGAAGCTCTAGAAGAAGAAGAAGTTTTAGAGTGAGAGAGTGGGTTTTTGAGCTTGATTCCTAGAGATCAAACCATTAAATTCGCGTATTGAGGTTAGATTCTTGATTTACTCTTGTCGTTCTTATTGATCATCTAGCTGCATTGCACGATTGAACCTGTTCTGCATGTCATGCATCTATTTAAAGTTGGTTTAGAAAGAGAAAATAGTGTTCATGTGTTCTTGAAGAAAAAGTCTTGTTTGATCTGAAAGTTGTATTAAGATTCATGTTTTTATGTTTGTTCTCATAAGATCCTTGAATATGGGTACCCGGGTCCATGTTTTTGAACTCGCAGCATGAAATCTCAAATTTTGTAATAGCAACTTATGATCTTTGCATTCATCTTCCTCATGTTCATGTTCATCATGTTCTTCAAGAGAGGAAAACCCAGATTTTTCCCGACTTCACTCCTTTGAATGTGGCCATCGAGGCCACACCTCGGCAAGGGGGTGTGGAACCTCTGCCTAGACCTGGTAGTTGCCCAGCATGTTTTCCCGAGATAAAGAACTGTGTTTGTTTTGATTTGACTTAGTCTGGAGGAATGCCGAGATCATCTGCATGCATGTGAAACTTGTTTGAAAGTGCATTCAACAGACTTTGCCATGTGTTTGTAGGATTTGGACTTGCCTTGACTCCGACCTTTGAAGAACTACGTGAGTGGTATTTTTAATAAAGTTATGTTATAATGCTTTGATAAAAGTCTTGTTTTGCTTCGTTTTGGAAAGTATTTGTAAGCATGAATGGTTATTCCTAATTGGAAATATATATACACTATCCTGTTTTGATGACATTGTTGGAAAGTCCGTACATGCTAGAGGACTATAAGCATTTGTAGCACAAAGTTTGAAAGTCCGTACGTACTAGGGGACTATAAGCATTTGTAGCACAAAGTTTAAAAGTCCGTACGTGCTAGGGGTCTATAAGCATTTGTAGCACAAAGTTTGGAAGTCCGTACGTGCTAGGAGACTCTAAGCATTAGTAGCACAAGTCCTTAGTGCCAGGGGACTATAATGCAACGGCACCATTAAATTGAGATATCTCCCTTGTCTTGCCTTGTTTGCCACTGACGGTTTACCGCGTCGGCTTGTTTGCCGAGATGTCATCACTTGTATTACAATGATGTTAGTAAGCATCCTTTGAACTGGACAGATTTGGAAGATGGACTTGGTTCATCCCTTGACTTGCACTAATTATGTTATGTGTTGTTTGATAAAGTTCTTGAATACCAGTCATGCAAACTCCTTTATTACTTATACCATTCACTGAGTACCCAACCTCACCCTCTATATATATGTAGGTGATGAGCAGGAAGGCGGTGACGCCTAGGTGTTACTCGCGAGCTTGTTTTGGGTTTTTGTTACGTCGGCCTAACTTGCATTCACGTCGGCAATCTTGAAAATTATGCTTCCCGGCTTATAATACTTGTAATTTACACATGTCGGCTGGAGAAACCTTTTGATTAAGACATTATATGTATTTTGTACTTTATTATATTTGTATCCAAGTTGTAATATTATGTAAAGTTGTATGCCATTCCAGGTAACTTACGCACTACTCTTATGGACCACTTGTATTTTTAAATTATTGCTTCCACACTTGTGAGCCCTATATATAAATTTATACTCTGTTTGTGTGTGGATTTTGAAGGTTGGCCTTCGGTAATCCCGGATTACTGGCCATCAGGGCACCAAACTACTAGGGGCAGTTTGGGGTCGTGACACGATGCACGATGCTCGATCTTTGATTTGTGACGGAATGTTGGATGTTCCGAGTTTGATTTGTCGGTTTTCCAATGCCGATGACCGCAGTGACCATCATTGGCAAGGTTTTCGGCGACGGTGGATGCTATATCATTTCTTGCTTGCCTCAGGCTCCGGAGGATCTAGTGTCCGGTTGATCGAGGTTGTTCAAAGCTTAAAGGAGGGCAAAAGCTATATTGCCATGTCATTGGCCGAGACATTAATGGGTTTGGATGCTTTTCATCGCCGAGAGACGACCAGATTTGCGGGGAGTCCACTGCTGCTGCAAGTAATGTTTCCCACCCTTTTCTCACATATATATTGCTTACATCACTCGGTCCTTAGGCTCGGTTTGTCTCACAAAAACCCATTTCTTAATTTTTCTCTCATCGTACATCTCTCTATTCTTTATTCTCTCATTTTTCATCCCTCCCCAAGTGTGGTTGATGGATAAGTTACAGGTTGTGGACTCTTGCCCAGCATACTCAGCTCGCGGCTACTTCTTCCGACAACGTCTAGTTGATGTCCTTGATGAGGGATGATGGTACAACTGGATGTGCAGTTTGTCCGCAGTCCGTATTGCTTGGCGGTGCCCCTGACTCAACCTACCAGCAATGAGCTAAAACATGTCCCGGCAGACCGGGTGTCACGACCCGAACCCGCCCCCATGGGTTAAGGACGTAACCGGCCAGTAATCCTAAGATCACCTACGGCCTCAAACCCAAAACAGGCTTAACACATCAGAGTAAAGGGGCCAAAAGGGAAGCAAAATTTAAAACTTTGTCCATAGAGCTGTGCTTACATGGCACATCAAACAAACCATACATATGTACGTTAATAACTCACAACAAAAAGTGTAATGACATAAGATTCTATACAGACAGGATCATCCAAACTAAGTCAACCCATGAAGACTATATACAGACGTATTCAAAACTTCGCCAACCTGACAAAATGTAAATATATAACAAAAGGGCGAAGACGAGTCTCGTGCGTGAGACACAAGGGCTGACTCTCACAAAACCTTAGTTGCTCCATACAGACTTCACTGAGGCTGGGTCTGGACTTCTCTTGGCTCACCTACAAACACATGAATGAGCCTGAGCGAAAGCCCAGTGAATAATATCAAATCAAATACAGGAGTTACATAACAATGTAGAACAACATGTTCCAAACGGCCTTAGGCCCAATTCCTATTTCTATTTAACAGATATATAACTATACGAAATTCAAATCAAGTGACTGTAGTTCCCAACATTCTGGCCTTTGGCCCATTTAGGTTTCCGTTCATGGCAACACGGCCTTCGGCCCATTCACTCATGTCGAAACGGCCTTCGGCCCATTCATTTCTGTCAAAATGGCCTTTGGCCCATTCATTCATGTCAAAACGGCCTTCGGCCCACTCATTCATGTCAAAACGGCCTTCGGCCCACTCACATGTGTCAAAACGACCTTTGGTCCATTTATTTATATCAAAACGACCTTCGGTCCATTCATTCACATCAAGACGACCTCTGGTCCATTCATTTATATCAAAACGGCCTCTGGTCCATTCATTTCTATCAAAACGACCTCTGGTCCATTCATTTCTATCAAAACGACCTTAGGTCCAATTACTTTCATGTCAGACTTTTGCCCACAATCCCAATCAGCAATTCATAAAGCTTACGAGGGAATAAACAATTGGACATTCACAATTATTCGAATATCGATATTACTCACAGTGATCGGCTTGTGGATTTGCCTTGGAGCTTGACCCTACATATTTCATGAACACAAAAGGGTCACTAACAGTTCAATCCGTTCTTTAATTCACATATTCCTCTTTAGGCTTTATCTTTATCTCATCAATTCATTTACGATGCTTAACACGTGCCTAAGAGTGCTTACAAGTGAAAGGGAACAGAAAAACAGAACACAGAATGCATTTTCAAAATTTCAGAAAACAGGGTCCCCGCACGAGCGTGGACTTTCCCGCTCGAGCGTACCCTTGAGGCCTGCAAAAGTACTGGTTGCCTTCAATTCCAGCTCGAGCGTGAACTAGGCCGCTCGAGCGGAACTGCCTGTCTACATAGCTCCCCGCTCGAGCGTAAACTTCCCTGCTCGAGCGGGAACCATGTCTGCAGAAAGTGCTGGAAGCTCGATTTCTCCGCTCAAGCGGCACTTCACCCGCTCGAGCGTACATCGAAAATCTGGGTTTTCCAGATTGAGTTCTTGAGCTTCATTTCGACATTCAAAGGCTCTAAATGCATGATTTCGGTCCAAACTTCACATAATCATGTATTAACATGGTACAAACATAGAATTACAACATATTGAAGCTCAATTTCATAATTTATCTACATGCATGGCTCATTTTCCACCAACTCATTACCAATGTAACCATTTCATGCATTCAAAGCTTCTACTTCCATGGATTGTACATGCATGTGACATATAACCTTCATTCTCATCTCATATGATGAAAAGATGGTCAAATACATGGATTTCAACCAAAATTGCAACATGAGTCATGTAATTCAAGCTCAAATATGCAAATTCAAAACAATACATACATGTATGCATATATGGTCTTCAAATTCATCAAAACCAACTCCTTTCATGTTCTAGATCACAAATTAATCTTCAATTCACGAAATCACAGCCCAAATTCATGAGTTAGGGGTTGGTTACTCACCTAGGAGCTTTAATCTTCCAAATTCTAGTCAATTCTTGAGTTAAATCTTCAAATCCCCAAGCTAGAGCCAAAAATTGCTCAAGTCTCTTCCTTCCTCTCTCTATAGCCGGCCTCTCTCTCACTCTCAATTGTCTAACTCAGATTTTGAGTCTTAAGAGAGCTAAAGGATAGTGCAATGCAAATATACAACAAGCCCCACTAATATAATATTTTAATATAAAATATTTGGGCACTTAATTCATCAATTTAATCAGTTTAATCTGACCAGAATTAATTTCTAATTAAATTTCACCGTAGGCTCTAAAAATTATGCCAACCACAGTGGCGCAATCAATTTCGGGTTCTGTGGCCGATAAGGCCCTCAATTTAATTTTCGAAGCGGTAAAATCAAACAGATATTCCTACGATGAACAGATAGAAATTCAAAACCACATATTTTCACATAATGGCATACAAAACCATGCTAAACACATAACCATAAACAACTTAAGGACCAATTAGCATAATACAGGATAGGGATGTCACAGTCTTCCCCCCTTTAGGAAGTTTGGTCCTCCAAACTTATTTTACCTTCAGCCGAAACAATTCGGAACACTTTTCATTCAACGGTTCCAACCCTTCTTAATAGTCATTCGCTTAGTCTTGAAATCAAGCAACGCTCTATTCTCAATCAGTCATAGATTTACCTTTTTCTGCCATACAAGGCTTGTATGGTGCCATGCCCAAACTAGAGTGTGGGTTGTTGTTGGGAGCAAAGTTTGCCAATGATGGATAGTCCTTTCCAACTCCCCAAAAAAAAATCTAATGTTTATCTTTGGAGCATTCCTCCCAAAAATCTAAAAAGTTCTTTCTGAGCATACATCAATTTGCAGATGGTAAACAGCGCCGAATCATAATTCAGTTTCGTAACAAATTCATAATTTGTCTAGATCATATACAGAAATCATAAGTCATGATTAAGTTTACGTGATACATCCATTAGCATTAACAGATTAGAACGGAACAGAATAGAACAGAACATATACACGTGAGGTTACGAATAACCAGTTCCATAAAGGAACCTCCGGATCCGGGTAACATAACAGAACAGAAGCTGAGCCCCCATTGCCTTTTGAAGGCTTTTCAGAATTCAAACACATTTAGAATTTCTGTCTATTCTGTGTCACAAAAGTTCAATTCATTCTTCAATAATTCCCCAATTCACGATCTGATTCGGTATTTAGTCCAGTGACTCATCACAATTATCCAAGGTCAATTAGCAGTCTTCAGGAACATAAGATGGATCCAGATACTGATTCCCGAAACAACAAAGGTAACATCGAAGTAATTACCCACACAATACACATAGTCCAGACATCCCCATAATACCGATTGTAAAGTACAATAACATCGAAGCAGGCAATTTCTGACATAATACACGTGTTCTCAATTCATTCAACAGTTTACAGTTCACAATTCAGTTCAATATTCAATTCCCTGTTCTATCGAGTCTTTCCACATTATCTGATGGTCATCAAAAGCATAAGGCAATTCATATACGTAAATCCCCATGATGCCAAAGGCATTATCAAAGGAGTCAATCGTATGTCAACACAATTCACATGTTCTCAGGGTTCCAATCACAGAATATAATGACACTGGGTAGTTATATACAAAGCGTACTGAATTCACGCACTTCTCGGACAATCAGTTTTTTTTTTTTTCCAAGTTTCTTGGATGTTAAAACATTTACATAATACTAAAGGATGACATTCCGAATAAAACAAAGGAATAATCGTCTCGGAATCGAAGCACACCCGTTCGCGACTGTCGGTGGCCGATTCCAAATCGATTAGTCAAACCCACCCGTACGAAACCGTCGGTGGCAAATGGTATCTCAATCAAAGGTGCTACATAGGCTTAACGTCCCCTAGCACGAAAGGACAATCTAAGAATGGCATCAAAGCAACACAACACCATTCACTATAACTTGATTTCCCCAAAATCTGATAACACTGAAGCAACCACTCTCCCTTACAAAACATGTTCTGATCAGTCAAAGACAAATGTTCAGTACTGCTCGAAATCAAATCAATCTACCGTCATCGGTTCCCATAGCGTCAAACAAACAAAATGGAACAACACTCCTTACGGCACCCAATCACGGGATTTGTACAATTCAGTTCATCTATAACACATATGTCCTCAATAGTTGAAGGTTGGTCCTCAATGGTGTTCATAGGTAGATCAATCTATTGATAGCCCACAAAGGTCTTTCAAATAAGTCAAGCACTCCAAACGGATTCAAGTTCTGGGTCCATCAGTTTTCCTGCCAATAATAATCCGGTCATTTATTTATAGACAATTCTTAACCCCCTTTTACAAAGTCGACTTAGATAGAGGTTCTTATCAATCAACCCAAGCAAAGGTCTTGTCAGATTAAATCAAACAAAGGTCCCGTCAAATTGTATCCAATGAGGGTTCTATCGGGCCAATTCAGGCGAAGGTTCTATTGGATCAAGTCAGATAGAAGTTTTCTCAAATAGGGTACATTTGATTCTGTAAAGCTCACTTCGTTTGCTTAGGCAAATGGCTGATAGTTTCATAACTGCCCTAAATTTATCAGTTCTCAAGGTCGTATCAGAATCATTCATCACAACTGTTCATATCAAAGTGTTTCAAATCACGTACAATACGGTATTGTCCACATAAGTTCAAGTATAGTTACATAAGCATGGAAGTGTTCATATCAGGAGGTATGTATCATAAGCAGTATAGCAGTTCCCAAATAAGCCTTATATGCAAGAACATGGTGCACAGTAATACATTATACAAAGTTCCTCGGGTACACATAGTATGGGATTGTTACGCAAAAGTTCCAAATTAGTCATATCACCCAGTCAACTTTCTACCAATCAAAATATATGGTCTCACAATTATAGAGTTCATCATTTAGGGCGCTCAACTTGGTCACACGATTACAGAATCATAATTCCAGTGGTTTAGTCATTGAAGACGGTAACATAATAAATCACCCTGAGCATAGGTGTAGATGTACATGTGCATGTGTAGAGTCAATCAATATCCCAAAACGTATTTCACAAATTTCCCAAACGGGGCATATACCTCCAATGAATACAGTCTTGGTCATGTGGGTCTAACCAATCTAGATACACATGCAGCAGATATGAAATATATGCCGATCCGAATCAAATAATATCCCAAGCGAAGATGTACAAACGTACTAATTCAGAATCAATCAACACATAAGCATTCACTTGTAAACAGTATAGATACCTGGGATAATGGTTACAACATTCTGAGTGCTTTCTGGGATGAGTGTGATTACTCCATCCTGAGTAGCAATTCCTACCACTGGTACGGATTTAGCCAAGGCAGAGGATTCATTCACATTTCGTTCAATCCGGGGACAGTTCCTCGCCGTATGGTCCATTTTACCATATCTATAACGAGCCCCAGAAGCCTGATAACAAACTCTTCGGTGTTTCTCACACTGGTGATGGCAAAAGTTCTTACCCTAACAGTAACTGATGTTGTTGTCTTAAGATCTCTGCCATTTCTTGTACCATTCTTTCCAGTCTATCAGGTCGGGTTGTAAAAGAGTCTGCCAACTCGCATGCCCTTACCTTATTCATACTTTACACAGATCCTTACTAAGCCCTGCCAAATACTGGGATACCCAACACAAAGACAATCACAGATATACATGGGTACATTCGTACATTATTATATTCTCATTTTATACATTGACAAGGCACAATTAATCACATACATAACAGATGATTGCATACTTATTAGTTATCGCATGCTGAACATTTACTAAGTAATTATATACTCAAATCATGTTCATTTTTCGCATAGACACCCGTAGGCAGAATCGAATGCACATAAACGACTTTTCATGGGTGTGCATTTCAACAAAACAAACTTGTTGGACACATTAGTGTAACAATTCATACCTCATATTCAAGTCATATGTGGTACTTCCCTTAGCGTAACATATCATACTGGTCAAGCACATCAAGTTCCATAATGGAACCTTCGGTACCGGCAACATGCCTCATACATAGGCCACGGTATTATTTCCCCCGGGCTAGGGCCTCACGACCATAAGCCACAGTATTATGTCCCCTGGGCAAAGGCCTCTACTAAGGATACCAGAATAATGTTCAAGGAAAATTTTGAACAATCATTAATTCATACAAACATAACATTTTAGGAGACTTTGTCATTTCATATCATCATAACATAATTAAGGCTAAACGTAACTTTATAGAGTTCTTATTCACTATCTGATTAAACTTGCATCATACTTTATACAAAAGGTTCACAAGTATGCATATACAAAAGAGTACATATATTTAGATAATTGCAATGCAAGTAGTTCACAAACTTATATCACATAATTACTCAAATCGAAACACCTAAGCATATTCTTGATGCTTTCAAATTCATACTTATCACATGAATGCATCCTAGATCTTTTCTAAACGCTTATTGCTCTTTTGGACAAGTGCGTGAGTTATTAACTCGTGCTCTGATACCACTCTGTCACGACTCGAACCCGCCCCCATGGGTTAAGGACGTAACCGGCCAGTAATCCTAAGATCACCTACGGCCTCAAACCCAAAACAGGCTTAACACATCAGAGTAAAGGGGCCAAAAGGGAAGCAAAATTTAAAACTTTGTCCATAGAGCTGTGCTTACATGGCACATCAAACAAACCATACATATGTACGTTAATAACTCACAACAAAAAGTGTAATGACATAAGATTCTATACAGACAGGATCATCCAAACTAAGTCAACCCATGAAGACTATATACAGACGTATTCAAAACTTCGCCAACCTGACAAAATGTAAATATATAACAAAAGGGCGAAGACGAGTCTCGTGCGTGAGACACAAGGGCTGACTCTCACAAAACCTTAGTTGCTCCATACAGACTTCACTGAGGCTGGGTCTGGACTTCTCTTGGCTCACCTACAAACACATGAATGAGCGTGAGCGAAAGCCCAGTGAATAATATCAAATCAAATACAGGAGTTACATAACAATGTAGAACAACATGTTCCAAACGGCCTTAGGCCCAATTCCTATTTCTATTTAACAGATATATAACTATACGAAATTCAAATCAAGTGACTGTAGTTCCCAACATTCTGGCCTTTGGTCGATTTAGGTGTCCATTCATGGCAAAACGGCCTTCGGCCCATTCACTCATGTCGAAACGGCCTTCGGCCCATTCATTTCTGTCAAAATGGCCTTTGGCCCATTCATTCATGTCAAAACGGCCTTCGGCCCACTCATTCATGTCAAAACGGCCTTCGGCCCACTCACATGTGTCAAAACGACCTTTGGTCCATTCATTCACATCAGGACCACCTTTGGTCCATTTATTTATATCAAAACGACCTTCGGTCCATTCATTCACATCAAGACGACCTTTGGTCCATTCATTTATATCAAAACGACCTCCGGTCCATTCATTTCTATCAAAACGACCTCTGGTCCATTCATTTCTATCAAAACGACCTTAGGTCCAATTACTTTCATGTCAGACTTTTGCCCACAATCCCAATCAGCAATTCATAAAGCTTACGAGGGAATAAACAATTGGACATTCACAATTATTCGAATATCGATATTACTCACAGTGATCGGCTTGTGGATTTGCCTTGGAGCTTGACCCTACATATTTCATGAACACAAAAGGGTCACTAACAGTTCAATCCGTTCTTTAATTCACATATTCCTCTTTAGGCTTTATCTTTATCTCATCAATTCATTTACGATGCTTAACACGTGCCTAAGAGTGCTTACAAGTGAAAGGGAACAGAAAAACATAACACAAAATGCATTTTCAAAATTTCAGAAAATAGGGTCCCCGCTCGAGCGTGGACTTTCCCGCTCGAGCGTACCCTTGAGGCCTGCAAAAGTACTGGTTGCCTTCAATTCCAGCTCGAGCGTGAACTAGGCCGCTCGAGCGGAACTGCCTGTCTACATAGCTCCCCGCTCGAGCGTAAACTTCCCCGCTCGAGCGGGAACCATGTCTGCAGAAAGTGCTGGAAGCTCGATTTCTCCGCTCGAGCAGCACTTCACCCGCTCGAGCGTACATCGAAAATCTGGGTTTTCCAGATTGAGTTCTTGAGCTTCATTTCGACATTCAAAGGCTCTAAATGCATGATTTCGGTCCAAACTTCACATAATCATGTATTAACATGGTACAAACATAGAATTACAACATATTGAAGCTCAATTTCATAATTTATCTACATGCATGGCTCATTTTCCACCAACTCATTACCAATGTAACCATTTCATGCATTCAAAGCTTCTACTTCCATGGATTGTACATGCATGTGACATATAACCTTCATTCTCATCTCATATGATGAAAAGATGGTCAAATACATGGATTTCAACCAAAATTGCAACATGAGTCATGTAATTCAAGCTCAAATATGCAAATTCAAAACAATACATACATGCATGCATATATGGTCTTCAAATTCATCAAAACCAACTCCTTTCATGTTCTAGATCACAAATTAATCTTCAATTCACGAAATCACAGCCCAAATTCATGAGTTAGGGGTTGGTTACTCACCTAGGAGCTTTAATCTTCCAAATTCTAGTCAATTCTTGAGTTAAATCTTCAAATCCCCAAGCTAGAGCCAAAAATTGCTCAAGTCTCTTCCTTCCTCTCTCTATAGCCGGCCTCTCTCTCACTCTCAATTGTCTAACTCAAATTTTGAGTCTTAAAAGAGCTAAAGGAGAGTGCAATGCAAATATACAACAAGCCCCACTAATATAATAGTTTAATATAAAATATTTGGGCACTTAATTCATCAATTTAATCAGTTTAATCTGACCAGAATTAATTTCTAATTAAATTTCACCGTAGGCTCTAAAAATTATGCCAACCACAGTGGCGCAATCAATTTCGGGTTCGGTGGCCGATAAGGCCCTCAATTTAATTTTCGAAGCAGTAAAATCAAACATATATTCCTACGGTGAACAGATAGAAATTCAAAACCACATATTTTCACATAATGGCATACAAAACCATGCTAAACACATAACCATAAACAACTTAAGGACCAATTAGCATAATACAGGATAGCGATGTCACACCGGGATTCAGTTGATTGGCTTGACTCATTGTGTGTTCTACTTCCCGTTCCGGTTCCAGCGCCAGTTCTGTCACGACCCAAACCCACCCGTTAAAGTTTGGACCATGACCGGCCTGTACATATGCCTCAAAACAGAATTTTAGAATAATATTTAATCACATACGGGGCCTTAAGCGAAAGCATTATCAATAATAGACATCATCCATTGAGCTTGTGCATACATGATGGTTTAATTGGATTTAAACATTTAAATACATTTCCAAATATACATATATCCTCACAGAATTTCTATAGATCTCACACACACTTCATAAGACTTATTCATTTATATGACTCCCAACAATAAACTAAGGCCTCCACGTGGAGACATACCCCAGGTGACTTGGCAGACAAGCGAACCTCAGTACAACTCTAGTGTCAATCCCCGATGGCTCACCTACAGAAATATACATAAAACGGAATGAGCAAGGCTCAGTGAATAATAGCAACATAAGAAGGTAATTGAATAAACAAAACCTTGGATAAAAAAAATAGACAAATACCAACCATGTACAGGTCTTATCCGTAACTATGTTTCAATACGACCAATAATACAGAATGGCCTCGGGCCCATATATAATACAGAACAACTTTAAGCCCACAGATCTTACAGAACGGCCATAGGCCTAGCAGATACAGAACGGCCATAGGCCTAACAGATACAGAACGACCCTTGGCCCAGAAATAACAGAATGACCATCGGCCCTGAAATATCAAAACGGCCATCGGCCCTGAAATAATAGAACGGCCATCGGCCTAGAAATATTAGAACGGCCATCGGCCCAGAAATATCAGAACGGCCATCAGCCCAAAAATATCAGAACGGCCATCAGCCCAGAAATAACAGAACAGTAACAATATTCATTGACAGAAGACACATGAATTGTTAGTCTCAGAGTTATACGGAGGCGCACAGATTCTTTTAATTATTCACATGAGTTAACATTGCTAATTTGCATTTAACAGTGTTAAGAATGATTATTAACAAACAGATACTGTAGTTCCATAATATACACACATTTCATTATTCGTTATGAATCAATACCGCTAACTTGTAGACAATAGAGTATCATTAATAATTATTAACGGAAGACGCATGTATCATTACAGTATGGTCAATAGAGATAGCATAATTCATATTATAACGTGGGTCATATAACGATGGTAGACTTTTGTGTTCATATCATAGGTTCTTAATGACCTTGGGTCCATGTATAACACAAGATTCATTAGTGGCAAACCAGAATGATCTTAAACTCGCACAGATTTCATCATTGAAAGATGAACATAAGTTCTATTTATTTATTAAGAAACGATGTAGTTTGCTTATAGATGACAGAGGGTTAATATGCGTTATAGATAGAATAGAATGATTCCAAAGTCATACCGATGTATGCAACTCTTTCAACGTTCACACTGATTTCCAACTGACATAATGCTAATGTAATCACTTACGAGGAACAGAGCGTTAGTAACAATAGTCATTAACAGTAAGTAAAATGTACATATGGCGTACTATTACTCACAGTGATCGGCTTCCGGTAGTAATGGGATGATGTCCTCGTCTCGACCTACAAGTACATTGCACAACACATAATATGAGATTATACTCGATCCTTTACTTATTCTCTTTGATCATTCAATCAATTCGACATGGTGGTACCAAGCTCATTATTCTTTAATAAATTATAATCCATGTCTCAGAAAACAGGAGAAATCGATGGGAAATGGTTTAGGTGAAAAAATGGTACAAAACTGGTTGACAGAAAGTGAACAATCGCCACTAATTTGGGCATAAATATTTCTATATTTAAAATTTGGGAGTGAGACTACCCCCACTAGAAACTAAACTTCTAGGGCTTGATTTTAAGCTCAAGAATCACTCAGAAGGGTGTCCGAATGCAAAAGATATGCTTGTTCAAAGTTACTCAGTGCATGCTGAAACAGGGATGGCCGCTCATGCGCCCATTCTGGTCGCTCTTGCGGCCCAATTCCGCTAGAGCGGAAGAACCCGGCCACTCGAGCGCCCAAAAGCAGAATGAAAACACCTATTTTCTTCTTCATGTCTGCTCGTGCGGTGCCCGTGGCCGCTCGTGCGGACTGGGAAAAAAACATCAGTCCGAAAATGGTTTTTGCTCCAACATTTAATCTTTTCATTTTTTAAGCTTGATTCCATGTCTAATTGCTTAAAAACATGTAGAATTCCTCCCAAAACATAACAACCTAACATCATTCAAATGGAATTCCATCTTAATTACATCAATCTTGCTCAAAGTTAAACTTCAATCACATCTTTTCTATACATTCAAACTTCTACAATATGTGCTTCCAAATCATGTAAATACATCTTACACATAGGTGATTCACATACCAAACCTTATTATTCCATGAATCATTCTTAGGATTGAACTCAATTCAAGGTTCAATTTCTTGAATTCAATCCAATCCATTCATAACCCAACACACTTGTTCATTTACATATGAAATTTCCAAATTAAACCTTGATTGATGGATTCTCTACAAGGTTAGTACTTAGAGCCACATACCTTACCCAAATCTTTGTTCTTCCCTTAATCTCTTCAATTTTCCCAAGCTTTTGGTTGATCTTCTTCCTCTATCTTCTATCTTCTTCAATCATCTTAAAGCTTCTATGGATGTCAACTTCAAGCTTTAATGGATGTTGAGTTTCCTTAGGGAGAAGCTTTGCCTCTTCTCTCTCTCCCTCTCTCTTTCTCTCATGGTTTCCTTTTCCCCTCCTTAGATATTTTTCTTTTTTTGACTTCAAAAGATGAGTTCACCCCTCAAATAACTCATACACACCCAAATATATAATTATATAAGCTTTATCACAAATAAGGAGGGCCCAAACACGTTCTTCCGAATCGTACAAAATTAAATTTCAACTAAACTTTCCAGATGACTCTAAAAATCATGCCGATCAATAATATGTCCTCTGTTCCAGTTTCTGAAGCTTCTACAGCCTTCAATTTTGCAGCTCAAAATTAATCACCCAAACATGCATTAACGGATCAGACAATTTAGAATTTCAATTAGTTTTCCCAAATAGTTCTAAAAATTCCCAATAACATACCCAAGTACTCAATTTTGATTTTTGAACCCGTAAAGTACGGTAATTTCAGTTTTAAAGTCATAACTCAACAGATAGTTCTTCAATTCCAATAGATATAATTAAATTAAAACACATTAACCCCTAATTAAATAAGGATGACTTCCTATACGCATTTTGGGATCGTTACATTCTCCCCACCTTAAGAAGTTTGGTCCTCCAAACTTGATTCTCCTTGCCACAAGTCTAGTTCCGTCCTGGACATATAACATTTCTCAATCATCTAGCCATTCACTACTCAATCGGGTTGCCGATGACACAAGCATACTACAACAATTAGGCCCAGAATAAATAAATAAGGTCTACATCAACGACTTCGTGGCTCTTTGCTCACTATCAGAATTAGACTTATCAGTTCAAATCAGATTTCTAACAGATTCCAAATAACAACTCAAGTCTCATATCAAGGAATTACAGGTTCAGAGTAATTTATTAGTAACATCAAATACGGATCAAACCTTAATGGTCACAATTCGCAAATTACAGTAAGGTATAATCATTTAAAATACATGCTTACTTGGAAGATCTTAAAGTCAACATCATGACATCAAGCACATAATACATTTACCATAAAACTATTATATTTTTGTTCCATATTTAGTAAAATGTTCCTATCACGGACAAAAACATTTTCCAAAAAAAATATGTAATACATAAAGTTCTTCAAACCCTTCATAATTACACACAATACGTTATTCAGAGATATTACTCAGAAACTTATCAAACCTTTCAAAGATATCAGATGATGGAATAATTCCTAATAGCATTAAACTTATTTAAACTTTGATAGAATAATCTCCGATTGAACTTATAACAGATAAGACAAAATAACTTGAAGCTCAACATAGAGCCTTCATCAAGCATGCCACAATAAATTATCAAATAAAGAACTTATTCACACATAGCAAAATATCTCTTTCAGAAAACTTGTCATATCTTGAACATTTGAAGTTTCGTAGCATATCTGGTCATCTTGGGAAAATTATCCAGAAAGCTTATCATCTCATAAACATGTCGGAAGTTCATAACATTTTTTTTTTATACTTTTAGAAAATACTCATCATATAGAACATTTCGTAACCAAAATATTGATTTCATTACACAACGTCTGGCATAGCCATTTTCAAAATCATTTACACAAAATTGCCTTTTACAAAGACATTACTCACTTAGGTCCATAGTCAATTCGCACGAGAACACACATTATTCATCTATGTCGGAAGTACTTAATTTCATTGAGGGTATGATCTCTCTGAATAACACAGATCACATAAGTTTCATTCTAATAAGCACTCATTTCCATACCACAATAAAGGAACCAGCCTTAAATTAATTCACATACAAATATTTCATCCTTATCCATAATGGTGGGTGTAGGATAACAATACGTTAGGTTTAGAATAAAACACATCAGAACAACATTATGTCTTTCAGACAAATGACAATCCACAAAAGAAACACAATTCCCTTCACCAGTATACATACCTCAATTCCCTCAACATACACTTTATCTCTACCAATTAACATACTCAACACCACCAACGTCCTAGCCACAATTTCAATTTCCTTGTATAACTAAACTTTCCTAAAATTCAACCGAATATTATGTGGTCACAGACCATGATACTTGTAGTTATTATCATTCTAGATAGTAATTTCAACGTCCTAACTCTTGATTACTAGTTCCATGCTTGTTATCAATCATCAAATGTCTCAATCATAATAATTCCATGATTCGTCAACTACCATAATTCTAATGTCTCTTTCCCAAATATCCTTTCTATGGCTTCAAGCAGAGCTTTAAATCTCTCATCATTTCATCATGTAGAGAATGACCTTTTGGGCACAAGACTTGCGCTATGAACCAAATGCATCTTAATCTTTTCTTATCGTTAAAATTTCATAAGACTTTCAAGCTTCCATACTCATTGCTGATAATCACATTCCTCAATTGCTATAATCAACCACAACTCCAGTTTCCCCAATTTCCTCATGGTTATTTTCATACGTAATCCATATCGAAACTACATTTAGACATTATTCACATCACGTTTCCACAAACATGCTTATACTAACCAATTTTAACGTCGCAAGGGCATCAATACTCCACATCTTTCATCGCTTTAGCCTCAATGTCATACTCATAGCACAAACTCATTCTCATTTCATAACAATGATCAAATTCGCTTCAGTCACAAAACTCAATCTATGAAATAACACATGGATTTCCTTCTATTACTTAAAGTCCATAAGAAGTCTTATTCTAAAACTCAATACTTAACTTACTGCAGAAGCTCACAAACATCTTTCAAAATGCATATCATAGACTGTCATTACTAGCTACATGCAACTTAAATGCATTCTAGACACTCTAAGGCTCAATGGACACCTGTGTGAGATCTTAACTCCTGCTCTGAGACCATCTGTCATGACCCAAACCCGCCCCTAAAAGTTTGGACCATGACCGGCCTGTACATAGGCCTCAAAACAGAATTTTAGAATAATATTTAATCACATACAGGGCCTTAAGCGGAAGCATTATCAATAAAAGACATCATCCATTGAGCTTGTACATACATGATGGTTTAATTGGATTTAAACATTTGAATACATTTCCTAATATACATATATCCTCACAGAATTTCTATAGATCTCACACACACTTCATAAGACTTATTCATTTATATGACTCCCAACAATAAGCTAAGGCCTCCACGTGGAGACATACCCAGGTGACTTGGCAGACAAGCGAACCTCAGTACAACCCTAGTGTCAATCCCCGATGGCTCACCTACAGAAATATACATAAAACAGAATGAGCAAGGCTCAGTGAATAATAGCAACATAAGAAGTAATTGAATAAACAAAACCTTGGATAAAATAAATAGACAAATACCAACCATGTACAGGTCTTATCCATAACTATGTTTCAATACGACCTATAATACAGAATGGCCTCGAGCCCATATATAATACAGAACAGCTTTAAGCCCACAGATCTTACAAAACGGCCATAGGCCTAGCAGATACAGAACGGCCATAGGCCTAACAGATACAGAACGGCCCTTGGCCCAGAAATAACAGAATGACCATCGGCCCAGAAATATCAGAACGGCCATCGGCCCAGAAATAACAGAACAACCATCGGCCCAGAAATATCAGAATGGCCATTGGCCCAGAAATATCTGAACGGCTATTGGCCCAGAAATATCTGAATGGCCATCAGCACCGAAATAATAGAACAGTAACAATATTCATTGACAGAAGACACATGAATTATTAGTCTCAGAGTTATACGGAGGCGCACAGATTCTTTTAATCATTCATATGAGTAAACATTGCTAATTTGCATTTAACAAAGTGTTAACAAGGATTATTAACAAACAGATACTGTAGTTCCATAATATACACACATTCCATTATTCGTTATGAATCAATACTGCTAACTTGTTAATAACAGAGTATCATTAATAATTATTAACGGAAGACACTTGTATCATTACAGTATGGTCAATAGAGATAGCATAATTCATATCATAACGTGGGTCCTATAACGATGGTAGACTTTTGTGTTCATATCATAGGTTCTGAACGACCTTGGGTCCATGTATAACACAACAGGATAATCTCAGATTCATTAGTGGCAAACCAGAATGATCTTAAATTCACACAGATTTCATCATTGAAAGATGAACGTAAGTTCTATTTATTCATTAAGAAACGATATAATTTGCTTATAGATGACAGAGGGTTAATATGCGTTATAGACAGAATAGAATGATTCCAAAGTCATACCGATGTATGCAACTCTTTCAACGTTCACACTGATTTCCAACTGACATAATGCTAATGTAATCACTTACGAGGAACAGAGCGTTAGTAACAATAGTCATTAACAGTAAGTAAAATGTACATATGGCGTACTATTACTCACAGTGATCGGCTTCCGGTAGTAATGGGATGATGTCCTCGTCTCGACCTACAAGTACATTGCACAACACATAATATGAGATTATACTCGATCCTATACTTATTCTCTTTGATCATTCAGTCAATTAGACATGGTGGTACCAAGCTCATTATTCTTTAATAAATTATAATCCATGTCTCCGAAAACAGGAGAAATCGATGGGAAATGGTTTAGGTGAAGAAATGGTACAAAATTGGTTGATAGAAAGTGAACAATCGCCACTAATTTGGGCATAACAATTTCTCTATTGAAAATTTGGGAGTGAGACTAGCCCATTAGAAACTAGACTTCTGGGGCTTGATTTTAGGCTCAAGAATCACTCAAAACGGAGTCCGTATGCAAAAGATATGCTTGTTCAAAGTTACTTATTGTATACTGAAACAGGGGTGGCCGCTCGTGCGGCCCAATCCCGCTCGAGCGGAAGAACCTGGCCACTCAAGCGCCCAAAAACATAATGAAAACACCTTTTTTCTTCTTCATGTCTGCTCGTGCAGTGCCCGGGGCCGCTCGCATGGTCTGGGCAAAAAACATCAGTCCGAAAATGGTTTTTGCTCCAACATTTAATCTTTTCATTTTTTTAAGCTTGATACCAAGTCTAATTGCTCAAAAACATGTAGAATTCCTCCCAAAACATAACCACCTAACATCATTCAAATGGAATTCCATCTTAATTACATCAATCACATCTTTTCTATACATTCAAACTTCTACAATATGTGCTCCAAATCATGTAAATACATCTTACACATAGGTGATTCACATACCAAACCTTATTATTCCATGAATCATTCTTAGGATTGAACTCAACTCAAGGTTCAATTTCTTGAATTCAACCCAATCCATTCATAACCCAACACACTTGTTCATTTACATATGAAATTTCCAAATTAAACCTTGATTGATGGATTCTCTACAAGGTTAGTAGTTAGAGCCACATACCTTACCCAAATCTTTGTTTTTCCCTTAATCTCTTCAATTTTCCCAAGCTTTTGGTTGATCTTCTTCCTCTATCTTCTATCTTCTCCAATCATCTTCAAGCTTCTATGGATGTTAACTTCAAGCTTCAATGGATGTTGAGTTTCCTTAGGGAGAAGCTTTGCTCTTCTCTCTCTCCCTCTCTCTCTCTCTCTCACGGTTTCCTCTTCCCCTCCTTAGATATTTGGCTTTTTTTGACTTCAAAAGATGAGTTCACCCCTCAAATAACTCATACACACCCAAATATATAATTATATAAGCTTTATCACAAATAAGGAGGGCCCAAACACGCCCTTACGAATCGCACAAAATTAAATTTCAACAAAACTTTCCAGATGACTCTAAAAATCATGTCGATCAATAATATGTCCTCTGTTCTGGTTTCTGAAGCCTCTACAACCTTCAATTTGACAGCTCAAAATTAATCACCCAAACGTGCATTAACGGATCAGACAATTTAGAATTCCAATTAGTTTTCCCAAATAGTTCTAAAAATTCCCAATAACATACCCAAGTACTCAATTTTGATTTTCGAACCCGTAAAGTTCGGTAATTTCAGTTTTAAAGTCATAACTCAACGGATAGTTCTTCAATTCCAATAGATATAATTAAATTAAAACACATTAACCCCTAATTAAATAAGGATGACTTCCTATACGCATTTTGGGATCGTTACATTCTCCCCACCTTAAGAAGTTTGGTCCTCCAAACTTGATTCACCTTGTCACAAGTCCAGTTCCGTCCTGGACATACAACATTTCTCAATCATCTAGCCATTCACTACTCAATCGGGTTCCCAATGACACAAGCATGCTACAACAATTAGGCCCAGAATAAATAATTAAGTTCTACATCAACGACTTCATGGCTCTTTGCTCACTCTCAGAATTAGACTTATCAGTTCAAATCAGATTTCTAACAGATTCCAAATAACAACTCAAATCTCATATCAAGGAATTACAGGTTCAGAGTAATTTATTAGTAACATCAAATACAGATCAAACCTTAATGGTCACGATTCCCAAATTACAGTAAGGTATAATCATTTAAAATCCATGCTTACTAGGAAGATCTTAAAGTCAACATCATGACATCAAGCACATAATACATTTACCATAAAACTATTATATTTTTGTTCCATATTTAGTAAAATGTTCCTGTCACGGACAAAAACATTTTCCAAAAAAAATATGTAATACATAAAGTTCTTCAAACCCTTCATAATTACACACAATACGTTATCCAAAGATATTACTCAGAAACTTATCAAACCTTTCAAAGATATCAGATGATGGAATAATTCCCAATAGCATTAAACTTATTTAAACTTTTATAGAATAATCTCCGATTGGACTTATAATAGATAAGACAGAATAACTTGAAGCTCAACATAGAGCCTTCATCAAGCATGCCACAATAAATTATCAAATAAAGAACTTATTCATACATAGCAAAATATCTCTTTCAGAAAACTTGTCATATCTTGAACATTCGAAGTTTCGTAGCATATCTAGTCATCTTGGGAAAATTATCCAGAAAGCTTATCATATCATAAACATGTCGGAAGTTCATAGCATTTTTTTTTATCCTTTTAGAAAATACTCATCATATAGAACATTTCGTAACCAAAATATAGATTTCATTACACAACGTCTGGCATAGCCATTTTCAAAATCATTTATACAAAAGTGCCTTTTACAAAGACATTACTCACTTAGGCCCATAGTCAATTCACACGAGAACACACATTATTCATCTATGTCGGAAGTACTGAATTTCATTGAGGGCATGATCTCTCTGAATAACACAGATCACATAAGTTTCTTTCTAATAAGCACTCATTTCCATATCACAATAAAGGAACCAGCCTTAAATTAATTCTCATACAAATATTTCATCTTTATCCATAATGGTGGGCTTATGATAACAATATGTTAGGTTCAGAATAAAACACATCAGAAAAACATTATGTCTTTCAAACAAATGACAATCCACAAAAGAAACACAATTCCCTTCACCAGTATACATACCTCAATTCCCTCAACATACACTTTATCTCTACCAATCAACATACTCAACACCACCAACGTCCTAGCCACAATTTCAATTTCCTTGTATTACTAAACTTTCATAAAATTCCACCGAATATTATGTGGTCATAGACCATGATACTTGTAGTTATTATCATTCTAGGTAGCAATTTCAGCGTCCTAACTCTTGATCACTAGTTCCATGCCTGTTATCAATCATCAAATGTCTCAATCATAATAATTCCATGATTCGTCAACTACCATAATTCTAATGTCTCTTTCCCAAATATCCTTTCTATGGCTCCAAGCAAAGCTTTAAATCTCTCATCATTTCATCATGTAGAGAATGACCTTTTGGGCTCAAGACTTGCGCTATGAACCAAATACATCTTAGTCTTTTCTTATCGTTAAAATTTCATAAGACTTTCAAGCTTCCACACTCATTGCTGATCATCACATTCCTCAATTGCTATAATCAACCACAACTTTAGTTTCCCCAAATTCCTCATGGTTACTTTCATACGTAATCCATATCAAAACTACATTTAGACATTATTCACATCACGTTTCCACAAACATGGTTATGCTGACCAATTTTAACGTCGTAAGGGCATCAATAGTCCACATCGTTCATCGCTTTAGCCACAATGTCATACTCATAGCACAAACTCATCCTCATTTCATAACAATGATCAAATCCGCTTTAGTCACAAAACTCAGTCTACGAAATAACACATGGATTTCCTTCTGTTACTTAAAGTCCATAAGAAGTCTTATTCTAAAACTCAATACTTAACTTACTACAGAAGCTCACAAATATCTTTCAAAATGCATATCATAGTATGTCATTACTAGTTACATCCAACTTAAATGCATTCTAGACACTCTAAGGCACAATGGACACGTGTTTGAGATCTTAACTCGTGCTCTGATACCACCTGTCATGACCCAAGCCCGCCCCTAAAAGTTTGGACCATGACCGGCTTGTACATAGGCCTCAAAACAGAATTTTAGAATATTATTTAATCACATACGGGGCCTTAAGCGGAAGCATTATCAATAAAAGACATCATCCACTGTGCTTGTGCATACATGATGGTTTAATTGGGTTTCAACATTTAAATACATTTCCAAATATACATATATCCTCACAGAATTTCTATAGATCTCACACACACTTCATAAGACTTATTCATTTATATGACTCCCAACAATAAACTAAGGCCTCCACGTGGAGACATACCCCAGGTGACTTGGCAGACAAGCGAACCTCAGTACAACTCTAGTGTCAATCCCCGATGCCTCACCTACAGAAATATACATAAAACAGAATGAGCAAGGCTCAGTGAATAATAGCAACATAAGAAGGTAATTGAATAAACAAAACCTTGGATAAAATAAATAGACAAATACCAACCATGTACAGGTCTTATCCATAACTATGTTTTAATACGACCTATAATACAGAATGGCCTCGGGCCCATATATAATACAGAACAGCTTTAAGCCCACAGATCTTACAGAACGGCCATAGGCCTAGCAGATACAGAACGGCCATAGGCCGAACAGATACAGAACGGCCCTTGGCCCAGAAATAACAGAACGACCATCGGCCCAGAAATACCAGAACGACCGTCGGCCTAGAAATACCAGAACGGCCATCGGCCCAGAAATATCAGAACGGCCATCGGCCAAGAAAAAACAGAACGGCCATCGGCCCAGAAATATCAGAACGGCCATCGGCCCAGAAATATCAGAACGGCCATCAGCCCAAAAATAATAGAACAGTAACAATATTCATTGATAGAAGACACATGAATTATTAGTCTCAAAGTTATACGAAGGTGCACAGATTCTTTTAATCATTCACATGAGTTAACATATCTAATTTGCATTTAACAGAGTGTTAATAATGATTATTAACAAACAGATACTGTAGTTCCATAATGTACACACATTCCATTATTCGTTTTGAATCAATATCGCTAACTTGTAGATAACAAAGTATCATTAATAATTATTAACGGAAGACGCATGTATCATTACAGTATGGCCAATAGACATAGCATAATTCATATCATAACGTGGGTCATATAACGATGGTAGACTTTTGTGTTCATATCATAGGTTCTGAACAACCTTGGGTCCACGTATAACACAACAGGATAATCTCAGATTCATTAGTGGCAAACTAGAATGATCTTAAATTCACACAGATTTCATCATTCAAAGATGAACATAAGTTCTATTTATTCATTAAGAAACGATATAGTTTGCTTGTAGATGACAGAGGGTTAATATACGTTATAGACAGAATAGAATGATTCCAAAGTCATACCGATGTATGCAACTCTTTCAACGTTCACACTGATTTCCACAGTGATCGGCTTCCGGTAGTAATGGGATGATGTCCTCGTCTCGACCTACAAGTACATTGCACAACACATAATATGAGATTATACTCGATCCTTTACTTATTCTCTTTGATCATTCAGTCAATTAGACATGGTGGTACCAAGCTCATTATTCTTTAATAAATTATAATCCATGTCTTAGAAAACAGGAGAAATCGATGGGAAATGGAAGAAATGGTACAAAACTGGTTGACAGAAAGTGAATAGTCGCCACTAATTCGGGTATAACTACTTCTGTATTTACAATTTTGGAGTGGGACTACAACCATTAAAAACTAGACTTCCGGGGCTTGATTTTAGGCTCAAGAATCACTCAAAACGGAGTCCAGATGCAAAAGATATGCTTGTTCAAAGTTACTTAGTGTATGCAGAAATAAGGGTGGCTGCTCGTGCGCCCACTTTGGCCGCTCGTGCGGCCCAATTCCGCTCGAGCAGAAGAACCCGGCCGCTCGAGCACCCAAAAACAAAATGAAAACCGCTTTTTTCTTCTTCATGTCCGCTCGTGCAGTGCCCGTGGCCGCTCGTGCGGTCTAGGCAAAAAACATCAGTCCGAAAATGGTTTTTGCTCCAACATTTAATCTTTTCATTTTTTAAGCTTGATTCCAAGTCTAATTGCTCAAAAACATGTAGAATTCCTCCCAAAACATAACCACCTAACATCATTCAAATGGAATCCCATCTTAATTACATCAATCTTGCTCAAAGTTAAACTTCAGTCACATCTTTTCTATACATTCAAACTTCTACAATATGTGCTCCAAATCATGTAAATACATCTTACACATAGGTGATTCACATACCAAACCTTATTCCATGAATCATTCTTAGGATTGAACTCAACTCCAGGTTCAATTTCTTGAATTCAACCCAATCCATTCATAACCCAACACACTTGTTCATTTACATATGAAATTTCCAAATTAAACCTTGATTGATGGATTCTCTACAAGGCTAGTAGTTAGAGCCACATACCTTACCCAAATCTTTGTTTTTCCCTTAATCTCTTCAATTTTCCCAAGCTTTTGGTTGACCTTCTTCCCCTATCTTCTATCTTCTCCAATCATCTTCAAGCTTCTATGGATGTTAACTTCAAGCTTCCATGGATGTTGAGTTTCCTTAGGGAGAAGCTTTGCCTCTTCTCTCTCTCCCTCTCTCTCTCTCACGGTTTCCTCTTCCCCTCCTTAGATATTTTGCTTTTTTTGACTTCAAAAGATGAGTTCACCCCTCAAATAACTCATACACACCCAAATATATAATTATATAAGCTTTATCACAAATAAGGAGGGCCCAAACACGCCCTTACGAATCGCACAAAATTAAATTTCAACTAAACTTTCCAGATGACTCTAAAAATCATGCCGATCAATAATATGTCCTCTGTTCCGGTTTCTGAAGCCTCTACAGCCTTCAATTTTGCAGCTCAAAATTAATCACACAAACGTGCATTAACGGATCAGACAATTTAGAATTTCAATTAGTTTTCCCAAATAGTTCTAAAAATTCCCAATAACATACCCAAGTACTCAATTTTGATTTCTGAACCCGTAAAGTTCGGTAAATTCAGTTTTAAAGTCATAACTCAACAGATAGTTCTTCAATTCCAATAGATATAATTAAACTAAAACACATTAACCCGTAATTAAATAAGGATGACTTCCTCTACCCTTTTTGGGGTCTTTACAAGTTCAGCCATTATCAGACTTGCCCGGCGGAGGGGATGGAGTATCCAGCCGTATTCCCGGTCCGAGGTGCGCAACTTGGTCTGCATGCCGCGGCATGGAGCACTATAGAACTCCTGGCCCCCGCTCCCACTTTCAGTTGCACCTTGTCTAATGAGTGCATAGATTCGCTTAATGAAGAGGCGCAGAATGGGCCCAGCTTGGCATCAGAGGCTTCGACCAGCTCTGGGTGGGGGCGCAGGAACACCTGACTCATCTATGCCTCGGATTTATTGCTTTGTTAGTACTTTCAAGATTTCTTTATGAATGTAATAAAAGCAACTTCAATTTGTATTCAAAAGCAGGAGAACACTGTATTGAAATCAAAGTAATTGAAGGTTGTGGGTACTGAAAATTTTCCGCTTTGGTCCAAAAATGGTCTAAGTTGTAAAAAGATTAATTTCAACGAAATCAACTTTTATTAAAACTTTTTAAACCATTTTCGATATGGATCAAAGCTGGACACGCCTGAGATCTGACACTGAGATGCACAACCCCGGATCCCAGCAACTGGAAAGTTGCCCCTAGTCTGAATAGCACTGCACCAGAGATCACAACCGAGGCTCTTGAATGCTGAATTGACAAAGATGACTGAGATGATCAAATGGACAAAGTTGATCGGGGAAACGTTTATGGCTGAACTTCAGGATGAAGTTGCCTACGTATCCCAAAAATGGGAATCAAGCCTTACGTAGTTCAGGCTTGGGTTCACTTGAGTATTTTCACTCTCCTTTTGCGCTCTAACTTTTGCCAAGGCCGCCCTTTGCGGGTTTTCAACCTTGCGAGCTTAGTTTTTGTAATTTTGAATTTTCTATGTCCTAACTTCTGCCTAGGTCGTCCTTTTGGGTTTTCGGCCTAGCGAGCCACTCAGGGGTAATATTTCTTCAACTTGTCCATGTTGATCGGCTGTGAGAACTCTAGGCCATCTAGGTCCATCAGAACGACAGCTCCACCTGACCAGATAGAATTAATGATGTAGGAACCAGTCCAATTGGGTTTGAACTTGCCCCTAGGGTCATGAATGGCAGCTCGATTGTCCTTGAGCACCAAATCTCCTTATTTCAAATTCCTGGACTTAACTTTCTTGTTGAAAGCCCTGGCAATTCTACGCTGATAACCTTGAACATGGTACAGTGCTTTCAGTCTTCTTTCATCAAAGACCATGAGTTCCTCGAATCTAGTCTGCTGCCAATCTGCTTCAGCTATCTGACACTCAGCCAATACTTGCAGTGACGGAACCTCAATTTCGATAGGTAGAACGGCCTCTATCCCATAAACTAATGAATACGGAGTCGCCCCAGTAGAAGTTCTGATTGAAGTCCGGTAATCCCACAGAACAAATGGCAGCTTATCTGGCCAGTCTCGGTAGGTTTCCACCATCTTCTGCAAAATGTGTTTGATGTTCTTATTGGCGGCCTCAACTGCTCCATTGGTTTGCGGCCGATAGGTGGATGACTTATGAAAAGTCACATCGTATTTTTCCAACAAATCAATCACTTCCTTCTTGAAGTGGGAACTGTTATCTGAGATAATCTCGTTTGGGACCTCGTAGCGACAGATGATGTTGTTCTGGATGAACTTTGCAACGTGCGAAGCCTTCAACACCGCATAAGATTGGACCTCGACCCACTTCTTGAAATAATCTATCGCAACCAGAATGAACTCATGCCCATTAGAACCCTTCGGAGTGACGGCCCCGATCACATCGATTCCCTAAACTGAAAATGCCCATGGCGAAGTCATATAGTACAGCTTCGACGACGGGATGTTCATGTGGTTCGCATGGATCTGACATTTGTGGCATTGCCGAACAAAGCCGATACAATCCTCCTCCATGGTGGACCAGTAGTGACCTTGTCTGAGGATCTTCCGAGCTAGCATTACCCCGTTCATGTGCGCTTCTCACTCTCCCCTATGGATGGCCTCCATCAGGCGCTTCGATTCTTCGGCATCAACACACAGCTTATGCATTCCCAGATGACCTCTATTGTATAGTTTTCCCTCGTAGATGATGAACTGAGCAGCCATTCTTCTAATTGCCCTCTTATCTTTGGCATTTGCCCTTGGTGGATATGCTTCTTTCTCCAAGAAGTTCCAGACATCGTGATACCAGGGGTTCTCATCTTGAACCTCTTCCACAGTAGCAATAGACTCATAAACTGGCACAAACTTCTGGTCAATGATGACTGGACGCATTCGAACTTCGAAAGGGATGTCCATCATGGAAGATAGAGTTGCTAGTGAATCTGCGAACCTGTTGTTTTCTCTTAGTAGATGAGAGAAGTTTATCTTTTCAAACCAAGGAATCAATAAGTCCAAGGTCTGGTGGTACATTATCATCTTTTCTTCTTTGACTTTACAGTCTCCCTTAGCTTGGGATACAACAAGGTTCGAGTCCCCGAAGACGTCTAACCGTTTTGCCCCTAGTTCTAAGGCTACTTCTAAACTTGCGATGCATGCTTCATACTCTGCTTCATTGTTCGAGACTTTGAACTGGAGTTTGAATGCTAAAGAGATACAAGAATTGTCGGGTGCTATCAGCAACACCCCTATCCTATACCCGTATTGGTTTGCTGCTCCGTCAAAGTACATCATCTAAGTTTCGTCTTCGATATGCAAAACAGCCTCATCTGGGAATAAGTACTCAACTGCTTCATCCCCTTCCACAGGGTGATCAGCTAGGAACTCCGCTACCGCTCTCCCCTTTATTGACTTGCGAGCACATATTTCAGATCGAATTCGGAAAGCAGAGGCAACCAACGAGCTAGCCTACTCGTAAGTGCCGGTTTCTCGAAAAGATATTTGATAGGATCTAATCTCGAAACCAACATTACAGAGTGAGCTAACAGGTAGTGTCGCAACTTCCTGGTAGCCCATACCAAGGCCAAGCAAGCATTCTCCAGCGGAGTGTAGCGGGTCTCATAATCCAACATCTTCTTGCTCAGGTAGTAGATAGCTCTCTCCACTTTGTCCTCAGACTCCCATGCGACCATGCAGCCCATTGTAGTCTCAGTCACTGAAAGGTACAAAATCAACGGTTTCCCCGGCTCAGGTGGTGACAACACGGGTGGGTTCTGTAAGTATTCCTTGATCTGTTCAAAATCAGCTTGGCATCGGCCGTCCCATTGGAATTTCTTTCCTTTCTTCAGGAGACCAAAAAGTGGTTCACAAGTCAAGGTTAATTTTGAGATAAACCGTCTTATGAATTACACTTTACCCAGAAAGCCTCACACCTCCTTTTCAGTCCTTGGTGGTGGCATTTCTAAGATGGCCGTGATTTTGGAAGGGTCGCCTTTGATACCTCTCTGTGTAATCAAGAACCCCAGCATTTTCCCTGCTGTGACACCGAACGTACACTTTTGAGGATTCAGTCACAACCGGAATTCTCTGATCCTTTGGAAGAACTTTTGCAAGCCGGTGTAGTGGCCCTCTTCTTATTTGGATTTGACAATCACGTCGTCCACGTACACCTCAACCTCTTTGTGGATCATGTCATGAAATATCGTGGTCGCAGCCCATTGATATGTAGCTTCAGTATTCTTCCACCCAAACGGCATCACTTTCTAGCAGTAGGTCCCCCACGGGGTGGTGAAAGTAGTCTTCTTCAGGTGCCATCACTATCTGATTATAGCCCGAGAATCCATCCATGAACAAAAGCAAAGCATGCCCCACTGTGAAGTCCACTAACTCATCAATATGCGATAAGGAAAAGTCGTCCTTCGGACTGGCTCTGTTCAAATCCCCGAAATCTATGTATACCTGGATCCTGCCATCTTTCTTCGGTACTGGAACTATATTGGCCAACCAAGTCGGGTATTCAGATACCAGCAGGAACCCTGCGTCGATTTGTTTAGTGACCTCTTCTTTAATCATGAGCGCCCTGTCCGGGCAGATTCTTCTAAGTTTCTGTTTAACTGGTCGGGCCTCTAGGTCAAGAGGGATCCTGTGCTGTACAATCTCAGGATCGATTCCCGGCATGTCTTCATAGGACCAAGCGAAAACATCTTTGAAATCTTTTAATAAAGCGACCAAGCGCTCACGCTCCTCCGAAGACAACGTCGACCTGATCTGGACCAGCCGCGGGTCCTTCTCAGTACCCACATTAACTGTAGTGATTTCATCAACCAGGGGTTTAACAAATCTCTCATGTTCTTGATCAATTAATCGTTGTAAAACCGGAGGAATTTCTTCCTCGTTGTTTTCATCAAAATTTTGAAAGTCCTGATTAATACAATAAATCAAGGGCACAGAAAAGTACTCAGAAACCACATCCATTCCATTTTCATTAAGCATTTCCAAATCGTCCAATTGTTTGGTTACAACAGACTCGAAAGAGAAAGAAAAAAATGACTTAGACAGCACTCTGGCATCCGGGTTGTCACCCCCAGGAATATCGGACTCAGACTCAGTCAAGCTGGAACCTGATTCTGACTCAACAGATTCGGTGGAATCAGATTCTAGCTCACTACCTGACCCGGTGGTGCTTGACAAAAATCCCTCCTCATACTGCCAGATGAGGGAGGGTGTGATGGATGCATCCAAAATGCTTTACGGTAGGCTCGCAGCCGTTTCATTCCCAATCATGGACACCGAAAAGTTATCCCCCAAGCACTTCTGTTTGATCGGAGGATTTGAAAGTAGACATGCCAGCGCTACCCCCATTTCAATCTCAGTGCCCTCGGAATCCACATTTTTACACTGCTCAACCTAGTTGATGGGTTTGTCTGCTCCTCGGCAACATTATCCCTGGATAACTGTAGGTCAAAAAAGATCTCAAAACCCGGCAAACACTTCCTCTCCGCATTCAACCATGGTTCTGGAAAGCCGCAGAATGGAAAATTCTCCCCCTCCCAGACGAAGCATTCGTTTAGGGTACCCTGAATGGGTCGGTGCATTAACTCATAAGGATTCCCTGCCTTCTTTGCTCTGGCTCTCTCAGCAATTTCCTTGCCTTTCCTTGCCCAGTCCTCCTTGGTGGGCAGATAACCCAAGCCAAAGGTATGCGGGTTGTGCAGCACTTCGGCCGATACTGCGATGCCTTTTCGGCCACTCTTTCCCAATCCCATCCCGGGGATGTGTTGGAGTTTGTTCATGAGGTATACTGACTGAGCGCTAACATATACCCCTTCATTAGCAGCTAAGATATTTTGCACGACCCGAGCCTCGGCCAAGGTAAAGCATGATAAGAAAACATCCTCCATACCGTGCTCGATTTCCAAAACCAGCGTAGATACTTCTGGCGGTGGATGGATCGACGAATTCCCAAAAATTATAGCCACCCCCTTCCCGTGAGGGTATTTCAACATCTGGTGCAACGTGGAAGAGACTGCCTTTACCTGATGCAGCCACGGCCGCCCCAAAAGTAGGTTAAAGGTTGCGGGAACATCCAAGACATGGAAATCGATCTCGTGTTGTCCTGGACCAACCTGGGTTTGAATTTTGACAGTCCCCATCACCTCCCTGCTTGTGTTATCATATGCCCGAATCACCTGGACAGTTGGCACGAAGTCCGCGGGCTTCAACCCGATTGCATATGCCGTCCTCGATGGGCACAAATTAATGGTGGATTCTGTGTCGACAAGAACCACCGGTACTCACTTGCCTCTACATTCCACAGAGATGTAGAGCGGCTTGTTGTGATTTGTGCCCTCAGGCGGTAGTTCTTTGTCAGAAAAGGTCAAAGTCGGGGAACCTCCTCCCGAAAAAACAAATCCAACTAGCTGTTCCGGCGTGGTGTCTATTGAGAGTTTGGCCTTGTCCATGGCTGAAAGGACGGCCTGTCTATGTACTCGAGAAGCCATAAGCAGTCCCCAGATGGAGATGTCTGCTTGTATCTTTTTCAACTATTTCAACACAGTCTCTTCTTTGGGTTGCTTCTCTTTCTATTTCTCTGCCTCCTTGTCTTTCCCGGACGCTTCTGGTTGATCTAGATGCAGGGGCTTGAAATACTGCCTGCTCTTGGTCATATGATCGACTTCGCCGATGTACCAGGTACCATCAGGTTGATTGCTCCCCCAATCCTCGTCTGTGTGGGCAAGACATAGATCTTCGTCTTCCCACCACATTCTGTCGGCAGCCGACACTTGTCCAGCTCCGTTACAAATATCTCTGTGTCCACAGCACTTGGTGTTCCTGTGCTCACAGCACGTTCTGTTCTCATGCACGCAGCATTTTCAACCCCCACAGGAGCTTTGGCTTTCCTAGTTCTCTCAGAATCTTTGATTCTTTCTTGTTCCAACTGCGTCAGTACAGTTTGCTATTCAACATTCCCTATATTCAAAATGCCCAGATCTCGAGGGAAATTCTTGGCACCGGTGCTCTCCGGCAATGCACTCTGATCTCCGGCCCTTCCGGCCACAACTGATGCCCTTGCCCCTGACGGGCCCTATTCCAGTTGAGATTCTTCAACAACGTTTGGTTGATCATCAAGCCACCCGGTAACCTCTGCTGATTCCTCGAAATCAAACCAGTTAACTGCCATGTCCCCTGGATCTTGTCCATTGAAAAATTGGAGGTTAGCAAACTCCTCTTCCACAGCCGCCAAGTCATCTATCCTCAGCCCAAATCCATCCCCCTGTATGACACAAAGCTTTGCCCCCGCTGGCAATTCAGAGTTTGGCCTAGCCTGACCCACTGATGCGATGTAGCCACTTGGATTGTACACCCCCTCAACAAAGCTCTCAGATTCCTCCGACTCTGATTCGACAATCCCATTCTCCTCTGAAGTCTCCCATGTTCTGTCTTCGACAGTCACCACCATTGGCTCAGGATGGGTTCGGGAGATGTCCAACATGTACGAGTCAGTGTTATCGGGAATGAACACCTCCGGCTTAGGTAGGTGAGAAGAAGTGATATAGATGCTAGGATCATAAGACACGACCCCAGTCTGGATAAAGTTGATGCGTTTGGGAGGTGGAGCTTGGTTGTGTGGAGGGAGAGGGTTGGTTGTGACATTGGGTTTCTCTGGAGGCACGGTCATCCCATTATCAATGAGATCCTGAATCTCATGACGTAATCGGAAGCACTAGTTGGTGTCATGACTGTGCTGTTGGTGAAATGAGCAATATTTGGCTGGGTTATGGAAGGGGGGAAGTTTCTCCAGCAATGGCCGCAGCTCTAGGGGCTTCAAGTGCCTTTATCTGATTAAAAACCCCAGAGCTTTGGGCAGGGGCATATATAGTAGAGCAAAGGTTCTTTGGCTTTTGGGTGGGTGTCTGGTTGTTTGCAATCTACTACTGGACGCACCGGTGAATGGCGTAGCTGCAAGGGTTCTTGGGGTGTTGGTAGTGACCATGCTTACTTCCTGAGATCTAGCAGCTGCAACACTGCTTGTGCTTGCATTCGTACTGCGGTTGTTGAAGGTTCTCTTGGGTTGCTCTCTGTCATTGTCAATCAAGCCTTGCTTCAAAGCATCCTCGATCTGTACTCCCATCTCATGTAGATCTGGAAAGGTGGGAAAGGGGAGAACAATCATTTTCTACATGAGCTTGGGCTGGAGATTGCGCACAATCATCCGAATCTGATCTTTGTCCATGGGCCATGTGGTTGTCATTGAGGCCTTTGCCCTCTATCTGGTTACGAACTCAGAAAAGCTCTCCTTAGGCTCCTGCCTGATCGTCTCGAGATCTCGGGTTGTAATCTCGATTTGTGTATTGTATGAGTACAGAGCGACAAAATCCTCGGCCATCTCACCCCAAGTCCTTTTAATATCGTCTTCGAGTTTTGCGTACCAGATGGCCGCCACACCCGACAGGGTCCGGCCAAACAATGAAAGCTTCTGTAGTCTGGTGAGGCCCATTGGCCTTAGAATATCTGAAAACAGCCGCAGGTGTACCATGGGATCCCCGGATCCATCGAATCGGTCAATATGCGGCATCATAAATCGGTCCGGCAACATCACGGCTGCATCGGTATACCCACCTTCAATATCAGGGATGGACTTGACACCCTGAAATTTCTTCAATAGCTTTTCAAGCTTGCTCACTTCTAACGCTGTGGGATCCATCTCGAACTCAAAAGGGGAGTCCGATAGGTTGGTGGGTGCATAGCTAGGGTAGAACTAGGGGCGGAGCTGGCCCGATTGGAATGCCCGTATCATCCTCGACATTTGGTGTCTCCCTAGGTGCTGGAACTCTTGGTGGGGGAAGAGCCTGGTGTGAAGTAGATGCTCCAGTTTGTTGTTGCAGCCTGGCGATTAACTCCGCCTGCTGAGCCATGATCTCGGCCTGTTGCTTGGCAAATTCATCTCGACGAACAGCGCCTTGCTGCATAGCTCTCATACTTTCTTGAAGTTGGCGCATCATGTCCTCCATCCCTGCCATGTTCTGTTGTTCCGACTGACTGACTGGTATATCTATTTCTGTGGCAAAAACTGAAGCCTCAGCCTGATTGTTCACTAAGGGGGTAGACCACTGTTCTAGCAACCTCTGCTCGGATACACTACGTCTTCTCGACCTCCGTCTGATAACCGGGGGTAAAGAGTGGAACACTGGTTGTCCGTCGACCAGATCCTCAGATCGATTGAGTCAGCGACCTCTAGTCCAGAGTGCTTGGGGAACATCTGCTTGGCCTAAAGCAATTGTGCTAAACTACCTGGCAAAAAGATAAATAAAGCAATAGTAAGGAAATAAACAACCAGACAAGCATAACAGTGTAAATAAACACACAACACACAATTGGGCATCACAACACACGGTTGATAAGCTGAAAAGACTGTTCTCAAACACTGATCACTGTTTCCAAATCACTGCCCCCAAATCTGAATCTGATACCCGCAGATAACTGATTCCCAAAATACTGAACTGGTGCCCGCAGGCCTGATACCCAAACTTGTAAACTGATACATGCATTCTTGTACAGACGCACTCTAAAAGCACATAGCAAACAAGTGAGAGCCAAAACACCCCTATGTTGGGGTAGGGTTTCCCAGTCCTATTTTGTCAGGAGCTAGGGTTTCACTACGCACATAGTGGTTTCAAACCATATATAATCGGGTAAGCAACCTGTCTTAGTTTGGAATGGTCACTATGGAATCCGAATATGCACTAGGTCGAATGGTCAAAAAGGGTGCCCCGGCAAAAACCGGGGTTTGTGTTCCCATCGTGACAGAGCCCGTAATCGGTCAGCCTTATGGCACGCTTCTCAAGGTGAGCCTCCAGCAAATCGTTCAGGAATAGAATATGGCAAACACGGTGTCCTAGGCACACCAATGCACATGCAATGCAATGAAACACATAAGTGTAATCAAAACAAGATATCATTAGTTCGAGTCAAGTTCTCTAAACTCCCCAGCAGAGTCGCCAGAAATTGTAGACGTCCTCGAACGTCCCGGGGGGAAATCCCCCGTTTTGTTCATTGGGCTCACTACAGCTCAAGACTCAATGTCACGGTCCTGTATCTAATCTCGCAGAGTGTAATGCAAGACCGATGAATTATCAAAGAGTCCAAATCCAGAAAATCCTTTTCAAAATAGATTTTTAGAAAGAAATGCCAAACATGGACTACTTTGCCAATTACAGAGTCACCACCTAAATGTTTTATTTTGGGAAATTTTGGAAACCCTGACTCGTGCCTAAGGCCACGTGTCTATCATCACCAAAGTTGCCTCGTCTCGGTAACTTGGGTACGATTGGGGAAGGTCAGCTATGAGCACCCCCGCTCGCCTGATCAAAGATCGGTCACTGCTAAACATGATATCTTGTTTTTGAAAACACATGTGCTCTTATTCTGGTTATTTAACCTAGAATTACTATGTGATGCGCACAGTAAAACAAGTATAGACTAGATCGCCCAATTTGGAACAAAGCATTACATATCCGTTTGTTTGGAAAATGGTTTGAAGTTTGCTACTCGCAAGTAGGCTAAAACACAGATCTCAATGAATCGTCCCAATTCAAGTGATCCAACCTCTACCCACAGGCATTCAGGCAGTTATATCATATAAGCACATAGCCTCATGGTAAGCATGCTATCATGGCAGTCACTCACACGCATGCAAGGATGCTAAAGCATAAACACTTACCAAGTACTCCGATCCAAAGAAAAAAGCTAATTAGAAATCATGCATGAATCCTAACTATGCTAAGAATGCCTAATGCAACACATGCAAAAATGCAACTACAATAGGCTCGGCTATTCTAAGATGGCATATGAGATGCAACAATCGATACATGTATTCAACTTGGAATTGAAGTACAATGCAGTTAGTATGATGCGCCGATCCTGGTGCATGCAAGACAGATGAATGAATGCAAACATGCGAACATAAGTATGCTAATTAAAACATGCCCTAAACTAACCATCATAAGCTAGTGAATAAAAAGGAGAAAGACGTGGGGTTGGAAGACATACATCACACGCACACACACTTATTACAACATTGCCCTCTCGCAGAAGCTCCCAAAGAATAATACAAATTAACTAATCAACTAGCTAATTAATTATTATAAAACCCTAATTAATTAACAAATTAATTACAAAAGATGGTGGTCGCGGCTCTACCTCGAAATGATTGAATGATGCATGCTCGGTCGCCTCGCTCGGAAATCTGTTGCCATGCCACAAGTTGCCTCTATCTGCACTATCCTGTACCTCTGAGAGCTGTGAAAATATTTTTAATGCTTTTGGACCACTCCCTTAGCACTGTGGGAGACCACCGACCAGGAGATAAAACCACCAACCATGAATCGGCCACTTGTGAGGATATCAGCTAACCATGGTTAGCTGATCGGCACTAGAAGTAGCCAATCGGCCATAACTTCCTGCAGAACCCTGTTTTGCTGCAGCAGAGGACAGACAGTGCATGGCAAGGAATTTACAAGACGATGTTTGCACCACCACCCTCCCTATCATGTCATGAACTCAAGGAAGTATGGCTCTCGACCCTTAGGCCACTAATCACTCATTTCGATGCATGATGGCCAAAGGAGCCAAGTGTGAAAATCAATGTAAAATGAATGCAACAAAACAAACGAATGCTACACACTCTATCATGTTGGGATTAAGAGTGTCGGCGACCGAGGATTGAGGCGTGTTTCGTCACTTTAAGTACGAACACACCTCATACCTCATGTTTGGTTTGACACCCCAAACCAAACACAATGCAATGCATGTATGCAATATGGCTCATGTATGCAGTATGAGGCTAAGTTAGCAAAGCATGCCAAATGCAATGCAGCCTAAACATGCAAATGTACATTGTGGTAAGCATGCAAGATGCAATGCAATGCAACCTAACATGCAAGCTAAGCTAATGTAACAAGAACATGCAAACGTGATATAATGAAAGGATGCAAATGATGTAACAAGATGCAACATGCCAAACATGCAACTATGTACAAGGATGGGCTTAAACCGAAATGGGAGGCCTCAGCCATGCCCCTAAATAGTGGCAAAGTAATGGTTTTGGAGCATAGAAATGCAAAACAAACATGTGCATGCAAGCGGTCGAACGCTTAGACAAGAATGCATAATCTTAAGAGTGTTCAAAGAGTGACAAAAGTAGAAGTGTAATAGCACTATAAGCTCTGAAAATAAGCATGGAATGATGCCAAATCAACCGAATGATGCAAGCATGGCATGCAAGAAGGCTCAAGGCTTAAAGCTAGCGAAAGAGCTCATACTAAGGCTATATGAACCAAGCCCCAAAGAGCCAAGGACAACCAAAACAGCCCTAAATCATGCTAAAAGGAGTCTAAAACACGCAAGGGCCAAAGCTAAAATAAGCCAACACCAAGGGCATAAGGCATGAGGCATGCAAAGCTAACAAAGAGGTGTTACACTACACTTATTACAACCCAACAAGGCATGATTTAGGCAACTAAAAACAGAATTATGGCATGTTAAAATCGACCCAAAAAACCACTTAGCTGGCTTCTAAATTATCTAAACATGATGGCGTGCACAATGACCTAAACATGGAGCATAAGGCATCAACTCCTCAAAGCATGGAAAGGATGGAAAATGCAAGCATACAAGCATGAAACATGGACTGAAATAACATGATAAGTGATTCCAAATCACTGAAATGGCCCAAGTAAAACACACTAAAGACTCACACACCCAAGGCCAACAAGCTAGATTACATGGTAGCTATGTAAAACAATGCAAGCATGACCAAAAGGACCAAAATTAGAGCTTAATCATGTCATAACAAGGCATAAAAGCTTCAAGGGATCAAGCCAAAATATGTAAGCATGATAGTCCAGATGCTAGACACATGTTTAAAGCAAGCAATGGGATTACAAGGCATCTATATGATGCACGTCAGGGACCACTAAACCAACTCAGAACAGAGGTATAACATGACAAAATGACTCCATATACCCACAGAAATGATGCTAGAAACAACTAAACATACATGCTACCATATTAAGCCAATAGTACAAGCAAATGGGACAAAAGGGAGAGGGGTGTCCCTCCCCTATACATAACCTCAAAACCACTTCTCCACCACTGAAAATCCTTTGGATTTTAGTGGTGAGAAGGTCGAAATAAAGGGGGCCCAAAGCTCAAAGAGAAAGGCACAAAGAAGGGCCAAACAAGGCCTAAGAGGGGGGGGGGGGACAACCCCAAACACAAAAGAGACCTGAATGAAACATCTTAAACATGAAAGATCATAACTTTTATCAGTTATGCACTAAGCTCAAGACAACATGCACGATAGGTTAAAAGCTTGTACAAAAATGGGAAATATAAAGCAATAGTGCTCACCCTTGAAGAACACTTCAAGAACACCAACTCCAGCCCCTCCTTTTGATCAAAAACCAACTCAAAACTCTAAAATGAACCTCTCAAACCCTCAGTAACCGAAGTACAGTGTAACACTAGGTGTTTATGTGTAAAACTAAGAACAAAAACACACTTTTGAGCTCAAAAACACACACAAATCTAGAGAGAGAGAGATATAGGGAGAGAGCTATATCTAACTTGTATATCAGATGTTTCAACTTCTGGAAAGGGAGGGGAGGCCCTCCTTTTATAGAAATACAACTTTGCAAAGCTTCTTGGAGAAGCTAATCAAGGGGCAAATCCCTCCATACACGTGTATGGAGGCGGTGAATTGTGGATGCCAGCTGTTCGAACTGGCATAAAAATATCTGCAAAAGTAGATGAACAGGGTTTGGCCAGCAAAAATGGCCGATTAATCAGCAAAGGTGGCCGGCCGACTAAAAACAGGGCCGATCGGCCTAATATATGGCCGGTGGAAATAAAACATGGCCAGTGGCCACAAGACTTGGCCGGTGGGTTGAGGGGATGGCCAACAAGCCAGTCTCTACCCTCAGAAGCAAAAACCAACAAGTTCTTGGTCCACAACCAAGCACAAAACAGTTAGGTTGAGAGATCCTGAGGTAAGGCGCGTAGCCAACTCCTTTGAGAACTCAAAAGGAACACAACTATGGATGATCATCGAGTGTTCAAACGATGACGTCCAAGTCTTAAGGACGGTCAAAAATGGGGTGTCTACAGTTGACCCTCTTTGATAGAACTCGAAAGTTATAACAATGATGGGAGTGAATGTCAAAACCCAGAGACGACCCATTTTTGACAAGGCCGAAGACTTAGAAAAAGCATACAAGCTACATATGAAGATATGCACCCGAAGGCAGGGGCAAGATGAAAGAACAATGCACAAAGCCGAGCATAACTTATGATCATGCAAAGAAAGCTATAACGAAGCATAACATGTAACAGTTTTATGCTAGCATATACCAAACTACACTATAATGCAGAGAAGATGTAAGAGAATTATTCAATTCTCGCTACGTCTCACACGGAGAATACAATACCTGCCCGACTCGTCTGGTCGTGCCAGCTTCAAATGAACCGTACATACAATATCCTGCCTGTCCAGTTCAACTGGTCGTGCCAGCTTCAAACGAACCGTACATACAATATCGTGCCTGAAAAAGAAAGAGAACTTAACAGGTATAATTTTGTTAGAAACATGCATAACAATGCAAGTGAGAAGAGTGTGACAACGCAGGTGAAGGGATGCAAGACAATGCAACATAAGGACGACGCATAAGAATGTGGATTGGACGCAAAACAATGCAAGTAGGGTATGAACGACAACGCAAGCCGAGTACAATGTGTGTAATAAGGAACTTGAACACATATAAGTAAAGTACACGCGACAATGCATACAATGTGTGTAATAAGGAACTTGAACACATATAAGTAAAGTACACGCGACAACGCATACAATGTGTATAATAAGAAACTTGAACACATATAAGTAAAGTACACGCGACAACGCATACAATGTGTATAGGAACTTGAACACATGTGAGTATAGTACACGCGACAACGCATACAATGTGTATAAAAGAAACTTGAACACATGTTAGTAAAGTACACGCGACAACGCATACAATGTGTATAGGAACTTGAACACATATAAGTAAAGCATGACGCGACAACCCATGCAATGTGTATAGGAACTTGAACCCATATAAGTAAAGTAGAACACGACAACGCATGCAATGTGTATAGGAACTTGAACACATATAAGTAAAGCACGACGCGACAACGCATACAATGTGTATAGGAACTTGAACAGATATAAGTAAAGCACGACGCGACAACGCATGCAACGTGTATAGGAACTTGAACACATATAAGTAAAGGACGACGTGACAACGCGTGCAATGTGTATAAATGAAATTTGAACACATGTGAGTAAAGTACATGCGACAACGCATACAATGTGTATAATGGAAACTTGAAGGGGTGTATAAACACATGTAAGTAAAGCATACGTGGAAATGTACGCAATGTGTAAAGCAATGCGAAAAGGCTGGATATTCAACTGAAGCACGGTAATGGCATGTTACTCATGATGTTGAGATGCAAATTCAAAACAAGACGAGGCAGCGCTCAACGCAAGACACGTAACGAGCGTGCTTTATTCAAGCCAAAACGAAGCAACAAAATACAACATAATTGAAGTGATTTACGGAATTCGCAAGATACAGAAAGGATACGAGAAAGGATACTCCTCGCACGTACCAAGTGTTACTCAAAGAAGAAACGGTCCGAGGTCAACACGAAGATCTATTAAGGTTTCAAGAGTGCAATTCCTTGCACTGTCTTGAGTAATGAAGGTGCCAAACCACATAATTGGCCCGAACAAGGGCGTAGGAGGTGTATCGACCACAAGGGGAGGCCACCGGTATTAATCTGCCCTTCTCCCCTTTTGCTTTACTTTTCTTTTTACTGGTAGTTTAAGCACATTGTACTGCCTCAGGCAGGTTTTACTTTCTCAAAACCATGTAGTTTTTGCAAAAGACATGATGGAAATGAAACAGCTATTTTGTCCAAAAAAAAGTGTTACATTTGTACTTTTCATGCATCGCATCGCATTGCATTATATAACAATGTAAATGAGATTTGAATCTTTATTTGGAAAGTAAGTGTTTGCCTCGTAATAATCAGGTAGTGAACCGAGCAAGGACAAAAACAACTCGATAATCAAAACAAAGAACTCGATAAGCTAACCAACTGTAAATACAACTTGATGAGCAAAGCAAAGACTTAAAAAATGTACAATACAACTCGATAAGCAGATGTACGACAACTCAATAATCAAATCGAAGTGACAGACGCTAGTTCGCCAAAACCTCAACAGAAGGCATTGGAAGTGGTGTCAGTCACCGGTTTTCAGCATGCTTAACATTTGTTCAACTTAGAGCCAAAATAGAGGCCATCGGCCAAAGGGAGGCATCACCGGCCATAACAAATGTGCATCGGCCAATAGTTAAGCCGATCGACCAAAACAGATGGTCGGTCGGCACTACTTTTGGTCGACCGGCCAAAAATGGTAAAGACCTCCAGAGTGCTGACACCTGTCTTCCACTCAACACCTTATCTTCTACAAAAGCCCCAGCTTCATAGTCTTCCACATTTCAACACTGATTTGCACCAAATGGAAGAGTTTCTTACCCAAAATCTCACAACTTGGATTGCCACCTAGGATGGCTCAGAAAAGCTGAATTTCTGGGGTTCCGGCATAAATGCACTATTCACGATGGGTCGCACTCCGCTGCACTTTCCACTTCTCCATGCCGCGACAAGGTTTTGGAATCCGATAACATATGTCTTTAGCTTTTGCGGGCAAGAGGTGTGTCCTACCTTTGAAGATTTCCAAGCTTTAATGGAATCCGAGCGTAACGAAGAAATCTTGCCCCAACTTCGCTTTGGCCACGCCCAAGCCTTAGGGCTAATGTGTGGGCTCACGATGCACGATGCTCGATCTTTGATTTGTGATGGAATGCTGGAATGCCGGTGACCGCAGTGACCATCATTGGCAAGGTTTTCGGCAACATGCCCTTTGTTTGTGCATGCTATCTCATTTCTTGCTTGCCTCAGGCTCCGGAGGATCTAGTGTCCGGTTGATCGAGGTTGTTCAAAGCTTAAAGGAGGGCAAAACATGCATTGCCATGTCTTTGGCCGAGACATTGATGGGTTTGGATGCTTTTCATCGCCGAGAGACAACCAGATTTACAGGGAGTCCACTACTACTGCAGGTAATGTTTCCAACCCTTTTCTCACATATATATTGCTTACATTCTCACGAAAACCCATTTCTTACTTTTTCTCTCATCGTACATCTCTCTATTCTTTATTCTCTCATTTTTCATCCCTCCCCAGGTGTGGTTGATGGATATGTTACAGGTTGTGGACTCTTGCCCAGCATACTCAGCTCGCGGCAACTTCTTCCGACAACGTCTAGTCGATACCCTTGATGAGGGATGGTGGTACAACTGGATGTGCAGTTTGTCCGCAGTCCGTATTGTTTGGCAGTGCCCCTGGCTCAACCTACCAGCAATAAGCTACAGCATGTCCCAGCAGACCGGGATTCAGTTGATTGGTTTGACTCACTGTGTGTTCTATTTTCCGTTCCAGTTCCAGTGCTAGTTCAGCCATGATCAGACTTGCCCGGCAGAGGGGATGGAGTATCCAGCCGCATTCCCGGTCCGAGGTGCGTAACTTGCTCGGCATGCCGTGGCATGGAGGACTAGAGAACTCCTGGCCCCCGCTCCCACTTTCAGTTGCACCTTGTCTAATGAGTGCATAGATTGGCTTAATGAAGAGTCGCAGATTGGGCCTAGCTTGGCATCAGAGGCTTCGACCAGCTCTGGGAGGGGGCGCAGGAACACCTAACTCATCTATGCCCCGGATTTATTGCTTTATCAGTACTTTCAAGTTTTCTTTATGAATGTTATAAAAAAATACTTCAATTTGTATTCAAGAGTAGGAGAACGTTGTATTGAAATCAAAGTAATTGAAGGTTGTGGGTACTGAAAATTTTCCGCTTTGGTCCAAAAATGGTCTAACTTGTAAAAAGATTAATTTGAGTGAAATCAACTTTTATTAAAACTTTTCAAAACAATTTTCGATATGGATCAGAACTGGGCACGCCTGAGATCTGTCACTGAGATGCACAACCCCGGATCCCAGCAACTGGAAAGTTACCCCTAGTCTGAATAGCACTGCACCGGAGATCACAACCAAGGCTCTAGAATGCTTAATAGGCAAAGATGACCGAGATGATCAAATGGACAAAGTTGATCGGGGAAAAGTTTATGGCTGAACTTCAGGATGAAGTTGCCTACGTATCCCAAAAATGGGAATCAAGCCTTACGTAGTTCAGGCTTGGGTTCACTTGAGTATTTTCACTCTCCTTTTGCGCTCTAACGTTTGCCAAGGCCGCCCTTTGCGGGTTTTCAACCTTGCGAGCTTAGTTTTTATAATTTTGAATTTTCTATGTCCTAACTTCTGCCTAGGTCGTCCTTTTGGGTTTTCGGCCTAGCGAGCCACTCAGGGGTAATATTTCTTCAACTTGTCTATGTTGATCGGCTGTGAGAACTCTAGGCCATCTAGGTCCATCAGAACGATAGCTCCCCCTGACCAGATAGACTTAATGATGTAGAGACCAGTCCAATTAGGTCTGAACTTGCCCCTAGGGTCATGAATGGAAGATCGATTGTCCTTAAGCACCAAATCTCCTTCTTTCAAATTCCTGGACTTAACTTTCTTGTTGAAAGCCCTAGCAATTTTGCGCTGATAACCTTGAACATGGTACAGTGCTTTCAGTCTTCTTTCATCAAAGAGCATGAGTTCCTCGAATCTAGTCCGCTGCCAATCTGCTTCAGCTATCTAACACTCAACCAATACTCGCAGTTATGGAACCTCAATTTCGATAGGTAGAACGGCCTCCATCCCATAAACTAATGAATACGGAGTCGCCCCAATAGAAGTTCTGATTGAAGTCCGGTAACCCCACAGAACAAATGGCAGTTTATCTGGCCAGTCTCGGTAGGTTTCCACCATCTTTTGTAAAATGTGTTTGATGTTCTTGTTGGCGGCCTCAACTGCTCCATTGGTTTGCAGCCGATAGGTGGATGACCTATGAAAAGCCACACTGTATTTTTCGAACAAATCAAACACTTCCTTCTTGAAGTGGGAACTGTTATCTGAGATAATCTCGTTTAGGACCCCGTAGCGACAGATGATGTTGTTTCGGATGAACATTGCAACGTGTGAAGCCTTCAACACCGCATAAGATTGGGCCTCGACCCACTTCGTAAAATAATCTATCGCAATCAGAATGAACTCATGTCCATTAGACCCCTTCGGAGTGACAGCCCCGATCACATCGATTCCCCAAATTGAAAATGGCGATGGCGAAGTCATATTGTACAGCTTCGACGACGGGATGTTCATGCGGTTTGCATGGATCTGACATTTGTGGCATCGCCGAACAAAGCCGATACAATCCTTCTCCATGGTGGACCAGTAGTAACCCTGTCTGAGGATCTTCCGAGCTAGCATTACCCCGTTCATGTGCGCTCCGTACTCTCCCCCATGGATGGCCTCCATCAGGCGCTTCGATTCTTCGGCATGAACACACAGCTTATGCATTCCCAGATGACCTCTCTTGTACAGTTTCCCCACGTAGATGATGAACTGAGCAGCCATTCTTCTAATTGCCCTCTTATCTTTGGCATTTGCCCCTGGTGGATATGCTTCTTTCTCCAAGAAGTTCCAGACTTCGTGATACTAGGGGTTCTCATCATGAACCTCTTCTATAGCAGCAATAGACTCGTAAGCTGGCACAAACTTCTGGTCAATGATGACTGGATGCATCTGGACTCCGAAAGGGATGTCTATCATGGAAGATAGAGTTGCTAGTGAATCTGCAAACCTGTTGTTTTCTCTTAGTAGATAAGTGAAGTTTAGCTTTTCAAACCGAGGAATCAACAAGTCCAAGGTCTGGTGGTACATTATCATCTTTTCTTCTTTGACTTTCTAGTCTCCCTTAGCTTGGGATACAACAAGGTTCGAGTCCCCGATGATGTCCAACCGTTTTGCCCCTAGTTCTTGGGCTGCTTCTAAACCAGCGATGCATGCTTCATACTCTGCTTCGTTGTTCGAGACTTTGAACCGGAGTTTGAATGCCTGAGGGATACGAGAATTGTCAGTGCTATCAGCAACACCCCAATCCCATACCCGTATTGGTTTGACGCTTCGTCAAAGTGCATCGTCCAAGTTTCGTCTTTGATATGCCAAATGGCCTCATTTGGGAATAAGTACTCAACTGCTTCATCCCCCCTTCCACTGGGTGATCGGTTAGGAACTCTGCTACCGCTCTCCCCTTTACTGACTTGCGAGTCACATATTTCAGATCGAATTCAGAAAGCAGAAGTAACCAACGAGCTAGCCTACCCGTAAGTGCCAGTTTCTTGAAAAGATATTTGATAGGATCTAATCTCGAAACCAACATTACAGAGTGAGCTAACAAGTAGTGCCGCATCTTCCTGGTAGCCCATACCAAGGCCAAGCAAGCCTTCTCCAGCAGAGTGCAGCGGGTCTCATAATCTAACATCTTCTTACTCAGGTAGTAGATGGCTCTCTCCACTTTGTCCTCAGACTCCTGTGCGAGCATGCAACCCATTGTAGTCTCAGTCACTGAAAGGTACAAAATCAACGGTTTCCCCGACTCAGGTGGTGACAACACGGGTGGGTTCTGTAAGTATTCCTTGATCTATTCAAAAGCAGCTTGGCATTGGCCGTCCCATTGGAATTTCTTTCGTTTCTTCAGGAGACCAAAAAGTGGTTCACAAGTCAAGGTTAATTTTGAGATAAACCGTCTTATGAATTGCACTTTACCCAGAAAGCCTTGCAACTCCTTTTCAGTCCTTGGTGGTGGCATTTGTAAGATGGCCTTGATTTTGGAAGGGTCGACTTCGATACCTCTCTGTGTAATCAAGAACCCCAGCATTTTCCTTGCTGTAACACCGAACATACACTTCTGAGGATTCAGCCGCAACCGGAATTCTCTGATCCTTTGGAAGAACTTTTGCAAGGCGGTGTAGTGGCCCTCTCTTTCTTTAGATTTGACAATCATGTCATCCACGTACACCTCAACCTCTTTGTGGATCATGTCATGCAATATCGTGGTCGCAGCTCGTTGCTATGTCGCTCCAGCATTCTCCAACCCAAACGGCATCACTCGGTAGCAGTAGGTCCCCCACAGGGTGGTGAAAGCAGTCTTCTCCCGATCTTCAGGTGCCATCACTATCTGATTATAGCTCGAGAATCCATCCATGAACGAAAGCAAAGCATGCCCCGTTGTGAAGTCCACTAACTCATCAATATGCAGCAAGGGAAAGTCGTCATTCGGACTGGCTCTGTTCAAATCCCTGAAATCTACGCATACCCGGACCCTGCCATCTTTCTTCGGTACTGGAACTATATTGGCCAACCAAGTCGGGTATTCAGATACCAACAGGAACCTGCGTCAATTTGCTTAGTGACCTCTTCTTTAATCTTGAGCGCCCAGTCCGGGCGGATTCTTCTAAGTTTCTGTTTGACGGGTCGGGCCTCTAGGTCAAGAGGGATCCGGTACTGTACAATCTCTGGATCGATTCCAGCCATGTCTTCGTAGGACCACGTGAAAACATCTTTGAAATCTTTTAATAAAGCGACCAAGTGCTCGCGCTCCTCCGAACACAACATGGACCCGATCTGAACCAGCCGCGGGTCCTCCTCAGTATCCACATTAACTGTAGTGATTTCATCAACCAGGGGTTTAACAAATCTCTCCTGTTCTTGATCAATTAATCGTTGTAAAACCGGACGAATTTCTTCCTCGTCGTTTTCATCAAAATTTTGAAAGTCCTGATGAATACAATAAATCAAGGGCACAGAAAAGTACTCAGAAACCACATCAATTCCATTCTCATTAAGCATTTCCAAATCGTCCGATTCTTCGGTTACAACAGACTTGAAAGAGAAAGAAAAAGACGACTTAGACAGGACTATGGCATCCGGGTTGTTACCCCCAGGAATATCATACCCAGACTCAGTCGAGCTGGAACCTGATTCCAACTCAACAGATTCGGTGGAATCAGATTCTGGCTCACTACCTGACCCGGTGCTGCTTGACAAAAATCCCTCCTCGTACTGCTAGATGAGGGAGGGTGCGATGGATGCATCCAAAATACTTGACGGCAGGCCCACAGCCGTTTCATTCCCAATCATGGACACTGAGAAGTTATCCCCCAAGCACTTCTGTTCGATCGGAGGATCTGAAAGTAGACATGCCAGCGCTACCCGCATTTCAATCTCAGTGCCCTCAGAATCCATATTTTTACACTGCTCAACCTTAGTTGATGGGTCTGTTTGCTCCTCGGCAACATCATTCCCAGATAACTGCAGGTCGAAGAAGATCTCAAAACCCGACAGACGCTTCCTCTCCGCATTCAACCATGGTTCTAGAAAGCTGCAGAATGGAAAATTCTCCCCCTCTCGGACGAAGCGTCTGTTTAGGGTACCCTGAATGGGTCAGTGCATTAACTCATAAGGCTTCCCTACCTTCTTTGCTCTGGCTCTCCCAGCCATTTCCTTGCCTTTCCTTGCCCAGTCCTCTTTGGTGGGCAGATAACCCAAGCCAAAGGTATGCGGGTTGTGCGGCACTTCGGCCGATACTGCGATTCCTTTCCGGCTACTCTTTCCCAATTCCATCCCGGGGATGTGCTGGAGTTTGTTCATGAGGTATACTAATTGAGCGCTAATACACACCCCTTCATTAGCAACCAAGATGTTCTGCACGACCCAGGCCTCGCCTAGAGTAAAGACTGATAAGAAAACATCCTTCATACCGTGCTCGATTTCCAAAACCAGTGTAGATACTTCTGGCGGTGGATTGATCGACGAATTCCCAAAAACAATAGTCATTCCCTTCACGTGAGGGTATTTTAACATCTGGTGCAAGGTGGAAGAGACTGCCTTTACCTGATGCAGCCATGGCCGCCCCAAAAGTAGGTTAAAGGTTGCGGGAACGTCCAAGACATGGAAATCGATCTCGTGTTGTCCAGGACCAACCTGGTTCTGAATTTTGATAGTCCCCATCACCTCCCTGCTTGTGTTATCATACGCCTGAATCACCTGGGCAGTTGGCACGAAGTCTGCGGGTTTCAACCCGATTGCATATGTCGTCCTCGACGGGCACACATTAATGGCGGATCCCGTGTCAACAAGAACCACCGATACCCACTTGCCTCTACATTCCACAGAGATGTAGAGCGGCTTGTTGTGATTTGCGCCCTCAGGCAGTAGTTCTTTGTCAGAAAAGGTTAACGTCGGGGAACCTCCTCTCGGAAAAACCAATCCAACTAGCTGCTCTGGCCTGGTGTCTATCGAGAGTTTGGCCTTGTCCATGGCTGAAAGGACGACCTGTCTATGTACTCGAGAAGCCATAAGCAGTCCCCAGATGGAGATGTCTGCTTATATCTTTTTCAACTATTTCAACACAACCTCTTCTTCGAGTTGCTTCTCTTTCTGTTTCTTTGCCTCCTTGTCTTTCTCGGATGATTTTGGTTGATCTAGAAGCGAGGGCTTGAAATACCGCCCGCTCCTGGTTATATGATCGACTTCGCCGATGTACTTGGTATCATCAGGTTGATTGCTCCCCCAATCCTTGTCTATGTGGCCAAGACATAAATCTTCGTCTTCCCACAACATTCCATCGGCAGTCGACAGACACTTGTCCAGCTCCATTACAAATATCTTTGTGTCCACAGAACTTGGTGTTCCTGTGCTTGCAGCACGCTCTATTCTCATGCACGCAACATTTTTAACCCCCAGAGGAGCTTTGGCTTTCGTAGATCTCTCAGAATCTTCGAATCTTTCTTGTTGCAACTGCTTCAGTACAGTTTGCTATTCAACATTCCCTATATTCAAAATGCCCAGATCCCGAGCGAAATTCTTGGTACCGGCGTTCTCCGGCAATGCACTATGATCTCTGGCCCTTTCGGCCACAACTGATGCCCTTGCTCCTGACAGGCCCTATTCCAGCTGAGATTCTTCAACAACGTTTGGTTGATCATCAAGCCACTCGGTAACCTCTGTTGATTCATCGAAATCAAACCAGTTGACTGCCATGTCCCCTGGATCTTGTCCGTTGAAAAATTGGAGGTTAGCAAAGTCCTCTTCCACAGCCGCCAAGTCATCTATCCTCTGCCCAAATCCATCCCCCTGTATGACCCAAAGCTCTGCCCCCGCTCGCAATTCAGAGTTTGGCCTAGCCTGGCCCACTAATGCGATGTAGCCACTTGGATTGTACACCCCCTCAACAAAGCTCTCAGATTCCTCAGACTCTGATTTGACAATCCCATTCTCCTCTGAAGTCTCCCCTGTTCTGTCTTTGACAGTCACCACCATTGGCTCAGGTTGGGTTCGGGAGATGTCCAACATGCACGACTCAGTGCTGTCGGGAATGAAAACCTCCGGCTTAGGTAGGTGAGAAGGAGTGATATAGATGCTAGGATCGTAAGACACGACCCCAGTCTGGATAAAGTTGATACGATTGGGAGGTGGCGCTTGGTTGTGTGGAGGGAGAGCGTTGGTTGTGACATTGGGTTTCTCTGGAGCTATGATCACCCCATTATCAATGAGATCCCGAATCTCATGACGTAATCGGAAGCACTGGTCGGTGTCATGATCGTGCTGTTGGTGAAACGAGCAATATTTGGCCGGGTTATGGGAGGGGGTCAGTTTCTCCGACAATGGCCGCAGCTCTAGGGGATTCAAGTGCCCTTTTCTGATTAAAAACCCCAGAGCTTTGGACTGTGGCATATATAGTGGAGCGAAGGTTCGTTGGCTTTTGGGTGGGTGTCTAGCTGTTTGTGAGCTACTACCGAACGCACCAGTGAATGGCGTAGCTACAAGGGTTCTTGGGGTGTCGGTGGTGACCATGCTTACTTCCTGAGATCTGGCAGCTGCAGCACTACTTGTGCCTGTATTCGTAGTGTGGTTGTTGAAGGTTCTCCTGGGTTGCTCTCTGTTGTTGTCAATCAAGCCCTGCTTCAAAGCATCCTCGATCTGTACTCCCATCTCATGTAGATCTGGAAAGGTGGGAAAGGGGAGAACAATCATTTTCTACATGAGCTTGGGCTGGAGATTGCGCACAATCATCTGAATCTGATCTTTGTCTGTGGGCCTTGTGGTCATCATTGAGGCCTTGGCCCTCCATCTGGTTACGAACTCAGAAATGCTCTCCTTAGCTCCTGCCTGGTCGTCTCGAGATCTCGGGTTGTAATCTCGATTGGTGTATTATAGGAGTACTGAGCGACAAAAGCCTCGGCCATTTCATCTCAACTCCTTTTAACATCATCTTTCAGTTTTGCGTACCAGATGGCCGCTACACCCGACAGGGTCCGGTCAAACAACGAAAGCTTATGTAGTCTGGTGAGGCCCATTGGCCTCAGAATATCTGAAAACAGCCGCAGGTGTACCATGGGATCCCCGGATCCATCGAATCGGTAAATATAGGGCATCTTAAATCTGTCCGGCTACATCACGGCTGCATCGATATACCCATCTTCAATATCAGGGATGGACTTGACACCCTGAGATCTCTCTAATAGCTTTTCAAGCTTGCTCACTTTTAACGCTGTGGGATCCATCTCGAACTTAAAAGGGGAGTCCGGTAGGTTGGTGGGTGTTTTGGATAGCTGGGGTAGAATTGGGGGCAGAGCTGGCCCGATCGGAATGTCTGTATCATCCTGGACATTTGGTGTCTCCCCGGGTGCAGGAACTCCTGGTAGGGGAGGAGCCTGGTGTGAAGCAGATGCCCCAATTTGTTGTTGCAGCCTGGCGATTTACTCCACCTGCTGAGCCATGATCTCGGCCTGTTGTTTGGAAAATTCATCTCGACGAACAGCGTCCTGCTACATAGCTCTCATACTTTCTTGAAGTTGGCGCATCATGTGCTCTATCCCTGCCATGTTCTGCTGTTTCGACTTACTAATTGGTAGATCTATTTCCGTGGCAAAAACTGAAGCCTCAACCTGATTGTTCACTAACGGGGTAGACCACTGTTCTGGCAACCTCTACTTGGATACACTACGTCTTCTTGACCTCCGTCTGAGAACCGGGGGTAAAGAGTGGAACACTGGTTGTCCGTCGACCAGATCCTCAGATCGATTGAGTCGGCGACCTCTAGTCCAGAGTGCTTGGGGAATATCTGCTTGGTCTGAAGCAATTGTGCTAAACGACCTAGCAAAAAGATAAATAAAGCAATAATAAGGAAATAAACAACTAGACAAGCATAACAGCGTAAATAAACACACAACACACAGTTGGGCATCACAACACACAGTTGATAAGCTGAAAAGACTGTTCTCAAACACTGATCATTGTTCCCAAATCACTGCCCCCAAATCTGAATCTGATACCCGCAGATAACTAATTCCCAAAATACTGAACTGGTGCCCGCAGGCCTGATACCCAAACTTGTAAACTGATATAAGCATTCCTGTAGAGACGCACTCTAAAAGTACATAGCATACAAGTGAGAGCCAAAACACCCTAATGTTGGGGTAGGGTTTCCCTGTCCTATTTTGTCAAGAGCTAGGGTTTCACTACGCACGCAGTGGTTTCAAAGAACCTATAATCGGGTAAGCAACCTGTCCTAGTTTGGAATGGTCACTATGGATTCCGAATATGCACTAGGTCGAATGGTCAAAAAGGGTGCCCCGGTGAAAATCGAGGTTTGTGTTCCCATCGTGGCAGAGCCCATAACCGGTCAGCCTTATGACACACTTCTCAAGACGAGCCTCCGGCAAACCGTTCAGGAATAGCAGATGGCAAACACGGTGTCCTGGGCGCACCAATGCACATGCAATGCAACGAAACACATAAGTGTAATCAAATCAAGATATCATGAGTTCGAGTCAAGTTCTGTAAACTCCCTAGCAGAGTCGCTAGAAACTGTAGATGTCCCCGAACGACCCAGGGGGAAATCCCCTGTTTTGTTCATTGGGCTCACTACAGTTCAAGACTCATCGTCACGGTCCTGTATCCAATCTCGCAGAGTGTAATGCAAGACCGATGAATCATCAAAGAGTCCAAATCCGGTTAAAATCATTTTGAAAACAGATTTTTAGAAAGAAGTGCCAAACATGGACTGCTTTTCCAGATACAGAGTCGCCACCTAAATGTTTTATTTTAGGAAATTTAGGAAACCCTGACTCATGCCTAAGGCCACGTGTCTGTCATCACCAAAGTTGCCTCGGCTTGGGAACTTGGGTACGATTGGGGAAGGTCAGCTATAAGAACCCCCGCTCGCCCAATCAAAGATCGGCCACAACTAAACATGATATCTTGTTTTTGAAAACACATGTGCTCTTATTCCGATTATTTAACCGAGAATTACTATGTGATGCGCACAGCAAAACAAGTATAGACTAGATCGCCCAATTTGGAACAAAGCATTGCATATCCATTTGTTTGGAAAATGGTTTGATGTTTGTTACTCGCGAGTAGGCTAAAACACGGATCTCAATGAATCGTCCCAATTCAAGTGATCCAACCTCCACCCACAAGCATTCAGGCAGTTATATCACATAAGCACATAGCCTCATGGTAAGCATGCTATCATGGCAGTGACTCACATGCATGCAAGGATGCTAAAGCATAAACCATTACCGAGTACTCCGAGCCAAAGAAAGAAGCTAATTAGAAATCACGCATGAATCCTAACTATGCTAAGAATGCCTAATGCAACACATGCAAAAATGCAACTACAATAGGCTCGGTTAGTCTAAGATGGCATATGAGATGCAACAATCGATACACGTATTCAACTTAAAATTGAAGTACAATGTAGTTAGTATGATGCGCCGAGCCTGGTGCATGCAAGACAGATGAATGAATGCAAACATGCGAACATAAGTATGTGTAGACACCCCATTTTTGACCGTCCTTGGGGCTTGGTTGTGCTTGCAGGTACACCCAACAACTAGTTCGACTGCTCGCCGAGTACTCGACTGTCACGGCGGAACGTCACCGATTTGAGCTTCCCGGACCTTGTATCCTTTCTGCCCCATTTTTGGACCATGGCTAGGTCCTTTCATAGTGACCTTCTTGGTGCACTGCCGGCCATGGCATGGAACTGCCGGCCATTGCTTTGCTCCTGCCGGCCATTGGTGAAGCCCTGTCGACCATCAGTGAGCCACTGCCGGCCATTGATGATGGCCGGCACCCCCCCTATCTCAGCTGGTTTTCCTCCAGACCTTTTGAGCCAGCTGGATTTTTGTTTGCTCCCCTCCATACACGTGTATGGAGGGATGGAGGCCTTGTAAAGCTTCTTGAAGAGGCTTTGGCTTTTCATTCCTCTATATAAGGAAGAAACCTCTTCCTTAACCAGGGGTTCTGAGCTTTGGAAGCAAAAACTCCCTTTCTCTCTATATTTATTTGTATTCTGTGCTTAGAAATTGGATTTCCTTGCACTTTTACACTACAACACCGAGATATACACCACCACCATTGAACCAAACTTCTTGGGAGGTCTTCTCAAGGTCTGAAAGCAAGCTTCCACACCCTGAAATTGCTGGTTTTGAAGAGGGTCTTCAAGGGTGAGCATTTCCCCCTTTGTTTGTACTTTTTTGCACCATGCTTTAGCCCTCTTTGCATATTGATTTAGGCTTTACTTATAACTGAAAAAAGTCTTGTTTTTAAGTTCTTTTAAAGTTTGGTTAAGGTCATTTTGCTGTTTGGGGTATGTAGCCCCCTTGCATGCTTTGTTTGGCTTTGTTTTAAGCCATATCTTGAGGCCTCCGAGCTAGCCTTGGTTTGGCCTTCCTACCACTGAAATCCAGTGGGATTTTGGTGGTAGAGGTGTGGTTTTGAGGTCCTTAATCAGAGGTGGTAGCCCCCTCTCTTTGTGTTCCTCTTTGCTTGCATTTTTGGCCTTCCAAAGGACCATCCTTCTATGTATTTTTGTGGCTTGATTCAGGCCTATTTTTGTGACTTTTAGGACCTTCCTTGGCCTTGTCCATAGCTGGTTTGGTCATATTTTTCATGCATATAGTATGTGTAGTGTAACTCCATCCATAGCTCATCAAAGTAGCATGTGTGCATAGTCTTTGTTGAGTCCATTTCAGTCCATTTTTGGTGATGTTTTACCATGCCATGAACCAAGTTTGGGTTGGTTTTGTTACTCCATGCTTGCATGATGCACTTGTAATGTAAATCCCCTAAACTAGCTTCATATGCTCCATGCCATGCCATGTCATTTTAGCTTGTTTGGTTTACATTCCAGCATGTATTTGGTCATCATTTGGCATGTCATGTCCCTATCCATAGTTGGTTTGATCATCCTTTGCATGCTCCATATAGGTGTAGAACAAATCATGTTTACTAGCCCTTTGTGCATGATGTTTTGACTCATCATACTAGCATATTTTGGCTTTGCTCAAACTTGATTTTATGCTTATTTTGAAGTGTTCTAGGACTGATTTAGGCACTCATGCTTTGTATAGCTATAGTGTAAATGCTTAGGCTAGTCTTGGGTTTTGAGGCCCCTACCATGCCATACATGTGATGGTTGCATGCCTTGCCCTCATTCCACATGCTATTTCAGTCCATGAAATGTTGTCATACACTTGCATTTGGCATGCCTTGAATGCTTTGTATAGTTTGTGCTTTATGCCGCAAGAATGGACTTTTGCGCATGCCGCTTAGCCTAAGCCTTTGGCTCATCATTTCAGTACATTTTGGGCCCTAATAAACCATGATGTAACTCTATTTTTGGTTGCCCAAGTCATGCCATGATTGGTTCTAATAGGTGCAGTGCATTGCCTCTTTTGTAGCCTTGCATGTCCTATGTTTTTAGCATTGTATGCTATCTTGTTTTGGCTTACTTCCTTGCATGTTTTAGTTTCATATCAACATGTACTAGGACTGTTTTGGGTTGTCCTTGCCATATCCTTCATGCTTTGTATAGCTGTAGTGTAATTGGCCTTGCAAGCTTTGTGTTTCGGTGATTCGTGCATGCTATCCTTGAGCTATTTAAATGATTTGGCATCATTTGTCATCTCATTTCAGTGCATATAGTGTTGTTACACTTGCACATTTGTCACTTCTTAGGCACTTTTGAGAGTTGCCCTTTTAGGCCCCTTTGATGAACCTTTCACATTTCGCATGCTTGAGTGTGTTGTTTGGCTTAATTCATTGCTTTGGCTACAGATTTGGACCTAGTTGAGAGCCGTCCATCTTTAGTGTAAGCCCATCTTACCATGTTGTCGCATACTTGTTTAGCTTTGCATACCTTGCATGCTCACATGTTCATGTTGCATTTTGTCATGTTGTCCAAGGTCATCACCTCACACCATGCTTATATGCTTGTTGCATGCTTGGTTTAGTTGCATGTTTGCACATTTCGGTCATGTTGCATGTTTTCCATCCTTACGCGTTGCATTGTTTAGATTAAGTGTTAATCCGAGCACGAGGAACGAGGGGCGTTTCATACTTCAAGTGATGGAACGTGTCTCAATTCTCGGTCGCCGAAGCTCTTGATGATTCATGACAGAGTTCTAGGCTTTACTTGCTTTATTTGTGCATTCATTTTCATATTGATTTGCACAAGTTGGATCTTTGGCCATCATGCATCGGGATGCGTGATTGATGGTCGTGGATCCGACTAGGCCTCTCCCTTGATGTTTTGAGGTGATTTGGGGTGGCATAGTGCGTATATACCCTTGGGAGACCCTCCCATTCCTCTATTTTGTGCTTTCTTGCAGTTTGGTGTCACAGCACACCAGTGGCCGGCAGTGCACCACTGATGGCCGGCAGTGTCACACCCTTGGCTGGTAGTGCCCTGTTGTTGGCCGGTGTAGACACCCCATTTTTGACCGTCCTCAAGACCTGGACGTCACCGTTTGAACACTCGGTGATTATCCATGTTTGTGTTCGTTTGGAGTTCCCGGAAGTCTCGGCTCACGTTCCTTGCTTCAGGATTTCCGAACTTGACCGTTTAGTGTCTGGTTTTGCACCAAACACTTGCATCTTGCCTTTGAGAGGCAGGGTAGGGCTTGTAGACCATCCCCACCCACCACCGGCAGTGGCTAGAGGCCACCGGCTGGTGTTTGCTGCCACCGGCAATGTAGTTTGCCGGCCGGCACTATTTGTTGCCGGTCAGCATTATTTGTTGCCGACCGGTACTCTTTTTGGCCAAGATGGCATTTTTGGCCGGCCGATTGCTGTTCATCTGCTTTTGCAGATATTTTTTAGACAGCTGTCTTGCTTTTGCTCCCCTCCATACACGTGTATGGAGGGATCTCCCTCTTGCAAAGCTTGTCTTGTAAGCTTTACAAGACAATATAGAGAGAAGCTCTCTCTAAGGCAAAGAGGAGAGGCTTGGTTAGAGACTTAGGATTTTTTGAGAGCAAGAACAGCCATTGTTAGGGTTTGAGTTCTAGGGTTAGAGTTAGATACACACTCTATCTTTCTTTCCCTCTCTTTTGTTCACTAGGTGCTTTGTGTCTTACTATTGCACACAAACACCTAGTGTTTCACCTTCCTCTTGGAGTTGAGGTTCTAAAGAGTTTGTTTTGAAGTTTTGGTGTTGGATTCAAGCTCAAGGAAGCCATTGGAGCATCATTTGTGAAGGGGTCTTCAAGGGTGAGATTCTAGTCCCTTTTTCTCCCATTTTTGCATTGATTTTATACCTACCTTAGAGCTGTTTTTGTGATTATTGTATAACATAAAAAAGTTCTGTTTTTAGGCCCTCTTTATTGTTTATTAAGAGTGTTTTGTTGTTTGAGGGTTGTTGACCACTCTTAGGCCTCAAAAGGCCTCATTTTGAGCCATTTTGTGTTAGCTCCGGGATTTTGGTGTTGAGGTCTCTTCACCACTGAAATCTTGAGGGATTTCAGTGGTAAAGATGATGCTTTGAAGTCCCAAGAAGGAGAGGGCCACCCCCTCTCCTTGTTGTCCTTGAAAAGGACACATTTTGGCCTCTTAAGGAAGCCTATGCTTAAGTGTGTGTTGAGCATGTTTGGTTTGTTTTTCATGCTTATATATCCATAATATAACATGATCTTAGGTTGGTTTTGGAACTCCATGCATGCTTAGCATAGTTGCCATGTAATGCCTTATTTTTGCCTTAATGTGCCTTAGGTTGTTAGCCTTTGTTGGAGCATGTTTTAGGCTTAGTCTTGTGAAGATTTTGTGCATATCTTGCCATGTTTTAGCTCTGTCCATAGTCGTTTGGGTTGATCTTTGCATACTTGATATAGCTCCTTTGTATTTGGGCTTGTTGGCCTTGAGTATGTGCATGTGTAGCATGCCATCTTTGCATTGTTTTGGTGATTTGGGACCATCCTATATGCTGTTTCAGTCCCATTTCCATGCTTGTTTGATTGCCTTGCATGCCTCTTTAATGCTTTGGAAGCATGTGTTGCATGCTCCTTGTTTTGACCATTTGTGCATGCCCTTGTTTTGAGCCATTTAGATGCCATCTAAGTGGTCCTTCGGGCCTTACATTAATGTCCCAAAACTCTGTTTTTGGTCCTTCCTTTCATGCCATGTTTGGTCTTGCTTAGTGTAGTCCAATGCTCCATTGACTTGCCTTGAGCATTTGGGCCATTTGTTGCATGCTTGGCTTGATTTATTGCTTGGTTTGGCACCATATCTTAGCATGATTTCAATGCTTATGTTGCATGCTAATTGTCCATGAATGTCTCTTTCAAGTGTGCTTGAATGTTGCTTGCTTTGTGCCTAAGTGTTGGGTCTTAACATGTGTGTGTGTGCATGTGTGCTTAGCATCCATTTTAGGCATTTATGGCCACTGTTTTAGGCCTTATTAGAGCTGCCTAATTCATGTATAAGACCATCTTAGCATTAGTTTGCATTGCCATATGTATGCTTGTATGCTTGCATGAGTGCCTTGCCATGCCACGTTGCATCCTTAGCTTGTATGCCTAGGTTGCATTGCATCTTGCATGCATTCCTTGTCCCTTGACCTGGGTGATAGGGATTGGGAGTTTTGTTTGATTGGTTTGCATACATTTGAAATCAAAGTTGCATACTTGGTTCTTTGGGCCATCATGCATGGAAATGCGTGATTGGTGGTCCGGGAACCGAGGCACATGTCCCTTTGAGTCATTACAATGATAAGAGACATGGTTGGTGCATACATGCTTTGAATTGTGCTGCCATGCTTTGCCTTGCCCTCTGTTGCTGTGGGTTGCAGGTTCTGCAGGAATACTCTGCCGACCGGCAGTGTAATGTGCCGACCGGCAACAATTTCTCTGCCGACAGATTCAGTTTTGTGCTGATGGCCATACCACACTGCCGGTGGCAATCTCAATCAGCCGGTGGTGATCCTCTCTGTCCAAGGGATCAGTCCTGAGGCTTTGACAGCCTCCAGAGGAGGAAAGGAAGGAAAACAGAGGCAGCCCATGCATGGTGGCGCGCTTCCCGAGGCGTTTTCCTATTTTAATTAATTTATTTAATTTGTTAATTAAATTAGTTAATTTGTAATATTAATTAGCTTGCGTAGTTAATTAATTTGTAATATTTATTCGGTCCCTCCGAGCGAGGGCAAGTCTGTAATAAGTGTGTGTGGGTGGTGTGTATGTCTTCCAACCTCACTTCTTTCTTCCCTTTTACTTACCCGCTTTAATGGTTAGTATTAGGGCACGTTTAATTTAGCATACCTCATGCTATGCATGTGTGCATCCATGCATTTGCATTGCATGCATTAGGCTCGGTACATCACGCTAATTGCATCAGTACTTCAATTCCCAAACTGAATATGTGATAATTGTGCATTTTCACATGACATGTTTAGGATAGCCGAGCCTATTCTAACAACACTTTGTATGCGATGCATTAGGCACTTAACATGGACTTGGATCATGCATGTTTGCTAACAAGTTCTCTGTTTTGGCACGGAGTACGATGTAAGTGTTTATGCTTTAGCATCCCGCATGCGTGTGAGTGTTGCCATGACAGTATGCTTAACATGTGGCTAGATGCTTATGTGTTATAAATTGTTTGAATGCCTGTGGGTGAAGGTTGGATTGTTTGAGTTGGAAAAACTCGTTGAAATCCGTATTTTAGCCTACTTGCGAGTAGCAAATTCCAAAACATTTTCCCAAAACAAACGGATATGCAATGTCTCTTTCCAAATTAGGCGATCTAGTCTATACTTGTTTGCTGCGCGCATAACATAGTAATTCTAGGCTAATAATTGGTTTAAGAACACATTACGTTTTCAAAATTGGATATCACGGTTAGTAGAGGCCGGTCTTCGGACCGGGCGAAAGGGGGTGCTCATAGCTGACCTTCCCCGATCGTACCCAAGCTCCCGAGCCGAGACAACTCCGGTGATGACGGACATGTGGCCTTCGGCACCGAGTCAGGGTTTCCTAAATTTCCCCATTTTAAAAATATTTAGGTGGCGACTCTGTATCTGGCAAAGCAGTCCATGTTTGGCACTACTTTTTCAAAAATCTGTTTCTCAAAACGATTTGCCAGATTTGGACTCTTTGGTTCAGATTAAGAACCGTGACACAAATCGAGTCCGAGCTGTAGCATGAGGCCCACGCGGGCGCTGTTACAGTTTCTGGCGACTCTGCTGGGGATTTAGAGAGCTTGACTCGAACTCGTGATATCCTGTTTTGATTTCACTTATGTGTTTCTTTGCATCGCATGTGCATTGGTGCGCCTAGGACACCGTGTTTGCCATCTGCCATTCCTGAACGGTTTGCTGGAGGCTTGTCTTGTCAAGGCATGACCATAAGGCTGACCGGTTATGGGCTCTGACAGTATGGGAACACAAACCTCGGTTTTACCGGGGCACCCCTTTTGACCATTCGACCTAGTGCATATTCGGATCCATAGTGACCATTCCAAGCTAGGACAGGTTGCTTACCCGATGCTAAGTTGTTTGAAAACCGCTGTGTGCGTGGTGAAACCCTAGCTCCTGACAAAATAGGACAGGGAAACCCTACCCCAACATAGCGGTGTTTTGGCTCTCCTTACTTGCTATGTGCTTTTAGAGTGTATCTCTACAGGAACGTACATACCAGTTTGCAAGTCTGGGCATCAGGCCTGTGGGCATCAGCATCAGTATTTGGGGAATCAATTTTACCCGAGGGTATCAGTTTACAGGCAGATATTTGGGAAACAGTGATCAGTATTGAGTACAGTCATCCTAGTATGCTCAAATTCGTTCCAGTGAAATTGTGCTGAGATGCTGTCTGTTTTCTCTTTTGCTAGGTAGTCCTGGAACCATAGCTTCAGAAGGCTCCGATATCCCCGGGGTACATTGGACTAGTGCTGATAGACTTTGTCAGGTCAGAGACTCAATTCAAGGATAATCAGGGCCAGAGAAGGCTAGTCAGGCACAGACCACCTGTACAACAGCTACCAGATCAGTGATCTTTGAGCAGTCGGGCTGAGATTTCCAAGTCTGCTACCGACACAGATATACCGGTTGTTCAGTTAGATTAGAACAATATGTCGAGTCTGGAAGAGATGGTGCGCCAACTCCAGGATAGTATGAAAGCCATGCAGCAAGACGCTGTCCGTCAAGCGGAATTCGCCAAACAACAGGCTGTGGCCATAACCCAACAGGCAGAGACAATTGCCAGATTGGAGCAGCAAACTGGAGTATCTACTTCGCACCAGACTCCTCCCCCACCAAGAGTTCCCATACTCGGGGAGGCAACCCACGTCCAGGGGGATACCGACCTTCCAACGGGGCCAGCTCCGCCCCTGATCCCGCCTCAACTATCCAAAGCACCCACTCCTATCAATCAATCGGATTCTCCCTTCGAGTCCGAGGTGGACCCCATGGCATTAAAAATGAGCAAGCTTGAAAAGCTGTTTAAGAAATCTCAAGGCGTGAAGTCCATCCCGGACATTGGGAATGGATACACTGACGTAGCCGTGACGCTGCCAGACCGGTTTAAGATGCCATAAATTGATCGTTTTGATGGATCTGAGGATCCCATGGTACACCTGCGACTATTTTCAGACGTCCTAAGACCAATGGGCCTCACTAGATTGCAGAAGCTGTCTTTGTTTGGCCGAACCCTGTCAGGTGTAGCGGCCGCATGGTATGCAAAATTGGGGGATGACGTCAAGAGAAGTTGGGGTGAGATGGCTGAGGCCTTCGTCCCACAATATTCATACAATACACAAATCGAGATTACGACCCGTGATCTTGAGACGACGAGGCAGGAGCCTAAGGAGAGCTTCTCAGAATTCGTGGCCCGCTGGAGGGCCAAGGCCTCAATGATGACCATTAGGCCAACAGATAAGGATCAAATACGGATGATTGTGTGCAATCTCCAGCCTAAGCTAATGCAGAGAATGATTGTAATCCCCCTTCCTACTTTCTCAGATTTACACGATATGGGGGTACAAATCGAAGATGCAATGAGGCAAGGTCTGTTTGACCAGGATAAGGAGCAGCCTAGGAGGGCGTTTTCCCGCAGTTCGAATGCGACCACCAGTGGTGATGCAGGTTCAAGATCTTCTGAAGTAGACATGGTTACCACCACTGCATCAAAAACAGCTACCCCATTCACCGGTGCATCCGGAAGTAGCTCACAAAAAAACCAAATATCCACCTCGAGTCAAGAGGGTCTTCACTCCACTTCATATGCCTTTGTCAAAGGCTCTAGAGGTCTTACTCCGGAAAGGACATCTGAAACCGTTGGAACAACGGCCCCTACCCGATCCTATCCCTGCAAAGCATGACCAGACTAAGTACTGTGCGTACCACCAACAAACCGGTCATGAGACCGATAGCTGCTTTCGTCTGCGCCATGATGTACAGGATTTGTTTGACAACAAGGTCATTGCCGCGCCAGCTCAGTAAATTCTATCACCACTAGATCAGTGAACTCGAGGGATAGTACGAATATGTGATCAGGGGGGTGAACCACCTATGGGCGGCACTCAGTTTACTCCAGATGTGGCGTTTGGCACGCACTGTTTCAAGCATTTTACGAATGCTAGTTTTTGTGTTTTCTGACTTGGGTATTGGGTCAGTCTTCTCAATTTGTATTGAGTCAGTCTTTTCACACTGAGTCAGTCGGGTCTGTCTTGTTGTATCGAGTCAGTCCTGTTTTGTTAAAGTCGGGTGATTCCGGGGGTGTTACTTCGGATATCACTATTTTGCTTTGTGTTTGTCCTTTTGAGTCTGTTTCTGCCAGGGAGCCAGTTGTGCCAACAGATTTGAATGAACAACAGTGATTTTCACACTCTTGTGTTTGCTTTTGCCGTGTGCCAGTTGCGCCAGAAGTATTGAATGGAATGACAGTGCTCTTCGCCTGCCTTTTCTGTGCCTTGAAGTCATTGTAATGACCTAAGTTTTTTCAAAACTTTTTTTGAACACTGCGGTGAAAACGAAGAGGAAGGAATTCCTCGGGATTTGCAAAATTTTGATCATCTGAGGGAAAGATAGGCGTGCTAAGCCCTTAATGAATGAGATCATGTTTGTTAATGTGAGTACTGAGAAGGATCCTGGCTTGATCCAGATTGGTCCCACACTGTCTTCAACGCAAGCGATTTGTCGCTTTCTTAAAAACTTTCGAAAATGTTTTGCGCAGTCCTGTGAAGACTTGTGTGGAATTACCCTTGAGATTGTGCAGCCGAGGATCGCTCTCAGCCTCAAGATTCTGTCCATTTGTTTTCAAACCTCGGACTTAAATTCAGAATGTTCAATGGTCAACCGCCATATGAGGCCTGTGTGGCCAGATTCGAAGCAGCCCTCGGACAAGAGGCAAGAAAGTCAGATCAAGAAGATTAGACCTCATCAGAAGAAGCTTGCAAAGCTAGAACAGAAGTACCCTTCAAACTAGGGGCAAAAATGTCAGACGTGCTCGAAGAGCTCAAGATGAGTCCTCTTGCAAATCAACAGCCACTCTCCTGGATACGGATGGCTTCAAAACCCTAAAACCATTTGGCATGGATTTGCGACACTTTTACCCTTTGAGAGGCTCGCTGGGCCGAAAACCCGGAAGGGCGACCCAGGCAAAAGTTAGAGCAAGAGAAAAATACAAAAAAGGAAAAAATGCAAAGAAAAGAACAAAAAAACAAAACAAAAAAAAAAATGAAATGAAATGAAAGAAATGAAAAGAAAAGAAATGAAAATAATTGGAAAGAAAAGAAAAACAAAGCTCGCAAGGTCGAAAACCCGCATCGGGCGCCTTGACAAAAGTTAGAGCCTAAAAAGGAGAGGTTAAATACCCGAGTGTACCTTAACCCCGGAACTACGTAAGGCTTGATTCCCATGTTTGGGATACGTAGGCAACTTCATCCTGAAGTCCAGCCACAAACACTTCCAAATTGATTATATCCATGTAATGGTTTTTGATCGTCTTCGCCTTCTCTGTATCCGAGAGTTCGGTTGTGATCGTCACTCTGAGGATCGATTGCAGTGTGCTGTGGCACTATCCAAACAAGGGGCAACTTTCCGTTGCCATTCAATGCGCTGCGGTGCCATTCAAACAAGGGGGAACTTTCCGTTGCCATGCAACTCTCTTCGAGCAAGAGGGCAATTTTCCTCCAAATCCAAGGTTGTGCATCTCAAGAGTAGGTTCTGTCCTCGTTGAACAGTGGCCGTTTGCAAAAACAATTTTTGAGAATTTTTACTGAGGTTGACTGATCCCTCAAAAATTATTCCATCTTTTGCAAAACTAGACCATTTCTTGGACCCAAAAAGGGAAAATTTTCAGTGCTCATAGCCTGACTTGCATGATTTCAAATCAAAAATCGAACAAGTGTGTTAATCTAACTCTCATGTTGGTCAAAATTGTTTTAGTAGAAAAACAAAATAAAAAATGGTCAAAATGATGAACTAGGGGCACAATTGAGTCAGGCTTCCTGTCTTTTCCCCATTTTCAACATACTTGCCAAGAAGGGCACTCTACTTGCCAGAAAGGGCACAACTGAAGTCAACAACAAAGGGCTGAAAGCTCTTCCATCCTCCAAGCAACGAGGAATCAAGCCAAGTGCGAAGCACGGACGGGAACGGATCAAGATATTCCACTCCCTCATCTGACAGATCTAACCACGTCCAAACTCCCCAGCAGGGCATCATCAACCGATGTTAGCTGCAGATTTGCTACACACCCAGTTGTAGCACAACCCCTCTATGGGAGAAACTTACTGTTGTGAACAAGAGTCTGGTAAAATACCAGGGGTAAGAGCCCACAATTTCCAGCTTATCCATCAACCACCCAGGGGAGGGATGAAAAACGAGAGATTAAAGAATAGAGAGATGTGCGCTGAGAGAAAAAGCGAGAAAAGGGTTTTGAGAGAAAAACCGAGCTTGAGAGCCGAGTGATGTGAGAATCACAAATAAGAAAGGGTGGGAATAATACCCGGTGAAACAGGCTCCCTGTGCACGTCTGTGTGTCGTGTCTTTTGTTTTGTTTGTCTCGATTCTTGCTTTGAGTCGTCCCGAGCGTGTCTCGACGTGTTTAGGTTGTGTACCTTTTGTTTTCCGTTATTGAGTCTTTCTCGCTGTGTTCAGTCGTAGGCTCAATACCTGGTCGAAAACTCATCTCTCAATTTCAAAAATAAATCGTTTTGTGCTCAGAGTGCTGTGCCATCCTTCACGTTTGTGCAAAACAAGGTTCTTTTTTCCATAAAACTGCAGGGTCCACCCCCGATAAGTGTGAACGGTGAAACCAGGACCTGTCTGAAGCTATGATGGTTCCAAACTACAAAGCAAAGACAAAAGAGCGAAAATCGAAGTATCTGAGTTTGTGTCAACTGCAGAAAATTCCGTGATTGTACTCCGGACGCACCCCTTCAGGGCCTTGCCAATGCTCCGAAATATGAGTGTACCTCTACCTCAAGCGCAAGATCAATCCTGCTTCAAGGTTATGCACTCTTCCACTTACATTGTTATGCACCCACTTCACTTGCATTGTAATGCATTATACCTATCAAGTTTCTTCCTCAGTCATGCACGATATTGTATGCACGGTTCATTCAAAGAAGTTCCGTTTTAAGGTCATTCACTTTTGTGTATCAATCACACACACTCACTTTTAGTGTATCAATCACACTTCATTTGCCTTAGTCTATCAATCACACTTCATTTGCCTTAGTGTATCAATCACACTTCACTCGCTTTGAATATCTATCACACACATTCTCATTTAGTGTATCTATCACGCACTCTTCACCTTATGTATCTATCACACATGTTTACTTAGTGTATCTATCACACTTTGTTCATCTTATGTATCTATCACACATGCTCACTTAGTGTATCTATCACACTTTGCTCATTTAGTGTATCTATCACACTTTGTTCACTTTGTGTATCTATCACACACATTCTCGTTTTCTGTATCACACTTTTAGTGTATCAACCACACTTCATTGATTTAGTGTATCAATCACACTTTGTTCACTAAGTGCATCTATCACACTTTGTGTTCACTTTCAGTGTATCAATCACACTTCATTGATTTAGTGTATCAATCACACTTTGTTCACTAAGTGCATCTATCACACTTTGTGTTCACTTTCAGTGTATCAATCACACTTCATTGATTTAGTGTATCAATCACACTTTGTTCACTAAGTGCATCTATCACACTTTGTGTTCACCTTTAGTATATCTATCATACTTGCTCACTGAGTGCATCTATCACACTTCGTGTTCACCTTTAGTGTATCAATCACACTTTGTTCACTAAGTGCATCTATCACACTTCGTGTTCACTTTCAGTGTATCAATCACACTTCATTGATTTAGTGTATCAATCACACTTCATTCACTTAGTGTATCAATCACACTTCATTCACTTAGTGTATCAATCACACTTCATTCGCCTTAGTGTATCAATCACACTTCATTTGCCTTAGTGTATCAATCACACTCTGCTCACATTGTGCATCTATCACACTTTGTGTTCACCTTTAGTATATCTATCATACTTGTTCACTAAGTGCATCTATCACACTTTGTGTTCGCTTTTAGTGTATCAATCACACTCTGTTCACATAGTGCATCTATCACACTTTGTGTTCATTTTCAGTATATCAATCATACTTTGTTCACACTGTGCATCTATCACACTTTGTGTTCACTTTTAGTGTATCAATCACACTCTGTTCACATAGTGCATCTATCACACTTTGTGTTCCCTTTTAGTATATCTATCATACTTGCTCACTTAATGCATCTATCACACTTTGTGTTCACCCTTTGTGTATCTATCACACTATGCTCACCATACTCGCTTAGTGTATCTATCACACGCTCAACTACTGTATGTATCACATGTTGCTTCATATAGTGTATCTATCACATGCTCGCTTTGTGTATCAATCACACACGTTCGCTTTGTGTATCAATCACACACTCTCACTTTGTGTATCTATCACACGCTCACACTTTGCTTCATATAGTGTATCCATCACACTCGCTTCACCTTTTATGTATTTATCACACTATGCTCACTTTGTGTATCTATCACATGTTCACTTTGTGTATCCATCACACGCTCCCTTTGTGCATCCACCACACACGATTGCTTAGTGTATCTATCACATATTTGCTCAGTGTATCCATCACACTTGTTTCGCTTTGTGTATCTATCACACTTTTCTTTGCTTAGTGTATCAATCACACTTTATTCATGTAAGCATGTCCATCACACTCTCTTCACTTTTGTGTATCTATCACGCATGTTTGTCCACTTAGTGTATCTATCACACTTCATTCACTGTTGTGTATCTAACGCACATGTTCGTGAGAATTGCATAATTCTCTTACATCGTTTCTGCACGAGGTGTAGTTTGGCTCGAGCTTACTTGCTTGCCTAGCATTCGCTTAAAATGTTGCATTTATTTCACATAATTGTTTCATTACAGCTCTCTTTACATGATCATGAGTGATAACCGGCTTCGCGTACTGTATAAGTCCAACTTTCAAAATCGGCTTCGCGTAGCGTATAAGTCCAACTTTCGAAATCGGCCTCGCGTAGCGTATAAGTCCAACTTTCAAAACCGGCTTCGCGTAGCGTATAAGTCCAACTTTCAAAACTGGCTTCGCGTAGTGTAAAAGTCCAATTGTCAAAGTCTTCCTGCATATCATTTGCATCCTGCCCCTGAACTACGCTGGTTTGATTCCTTGCAAAGGGATACATAGGCAGCCTGCGGGCACAACCATTCATTCATTTGTATTTCGTTTGTTTGTCCAAGCCTTCAGCCTTGTCAAAAATGGGTCGTCTCTGGGCTTTGACATTCACTCCCGTCATTGTTATGACTTTCGAGTTCTGTCAAAGAGGGGCAACTGTAGACACCCCATTTTTGACCGTCCTCAAGACCTGGACGTCACCGTTTGAACACTCGGTGATTATCCATGTTTGTGTTCGTTTGGAGTTCCCGGAAGTCTCGGCTCGTGCGCCTTGCTTCAGGATTTCCGAACTTGACCGTTTAGTGTCTGGTTTTGCACCAAACACTTGCATCTTGCCTTTGAGAGGCAGGGTGGGGCTTGTAGACCATCCCCACCCACCACCGGCAGTGGCTAGAGGCCACCGGCTGGTGTTTGCTGCCACCGGCAATGTAGTTTGCCGGCCGGCACTATTTGTTGCCGGTCAGCATTATTTGTTGCCGACCGGCACTCTTTTTGCCCAAGATGGCATTTTTGGCCGGCCGATTGTTGTTCATCTGCTTTTGCAGATATTTTTTAGACAGCTGTCTTGCTTTTGCTCCCCTCCATACACGTGTATGGAGGGATCTCCCTCTTGCAAAGCTTGTCTTGTAAGCTTTACAAGACAATATAGAGAGAAGCTCTCTCTAAGGAAAAGAGGAGAGGCTTGGTTAGAGACTTAGGATTTTTTGAGAGCAAGAACAGCCATTGTTAGGGTTTGAGTTCTAGGGTTAGAGTTAGATACACACTCTATCTCTCTTTCCCTCTCTTTTGTTCACTAGGTGCTTTGTGTCTTACTATTGCACACAAACACCTAGTGTTTCACCTTCCTCTTGGAGTTGAGGTTCTAAAGAGTTTGTTTTGAAGTTTTGGTGTTGGATTCAAGCTCAAGGAAGCCATTGGAGCACCATTTGTGAAGGGGTCTTCAAGGGTGAGATTCTAGTCCCTTTTTCTCCCATTTTTTCATTGATTTTATACCTACCTTAGAGCTGTTTTTGTGATTATTGTATAACGTAAAAAAAGTTCTGTTTTTAGGCCCTCTTTATTGTTTATTAAGAGTGTTTTGTTGTTTGAGGGTTGTTGACCACCCTTAGGCCTCAAAAGGCCTCATTTTGAGCCATTTTGTGGTAGCTCCGGGATTTTGGTGTTGAGGTCTCTTCACCACTGAAATCTTGAGGGATTTCAGTGGTGAAGATGATGCTTTGAAGTCCCAAGAAGGAGAGGGCCACCCCCTCTCCTTGTTGTCCTTGAAAAGGACACATTTTGGCCTCTTAAGGAAGCCTATGCTTAAGTGTGTGTTGAGCATGTTTGGTTTGTTTTTCATGCTTATATATCCATAATATAACATGATCTTAGGTTGGTTTTGGAACTCCATGCATGCTTAGCATAGTTGCCATGTAATGCCTTATTTTTGCCTTAATGTGCCTTAGGTTGTTAGCCTTTGTTGGAACATGTTTTAGGGTTAGTCTTGTGAAGATTTTGTGCATATCTTGCCATGTTTTAGCTCTGTCCATAGTCGTTTGGGTTGATCTTAGCATGCTTGATATAGCTCCTTTGTATTTGGGCTTGTTGGCCTTGAGTATGTGCATGTGTAGCATGCCATCTTTGCATTGTTTTGGTGATTTGGGACCATCCTATATGCCGTTTCAGTCCCATTTCCATGCTTTTTTGATTGCCTTGCATGCCTCTTTAATGCTTTGGAAGCATGTGTTGCATGCTCCTTGTTTTGACCATTTGTGCATGCCCTTGTTTTGAGCCATTTAGATGCCATCTAAGTGGTCCTTCGGGCCTTACATTAATGTCCCAAAACTCTGTTTTTGGTCCTTCCTTTCATGCCATGTTTGGTCTTGCTTAGTGTAGTCCAATGCTCCATTGACTTGCCTTGAGCATTTGGGCCATTTGTTGCATGCTTGGCTTGATTTATTGCTTGGTTTGGCACCATGTCTTAGCATGATTTCAATGCTTATGTTGCATGCTAATTGTCCATGAATGTCTCTTTCAAGTGTGCTTGAATGTTGCTTGCTTTGTGCCTAAGTGTTGGGTCTTAACATGTGTGTGTGTGCATGTGTGCTTAGCATCCATTTTAGGCATTTATGGCCACTGTTTGAGGCCTTATTAGAGCTGCCTAATTCATGTATAAGACCATCTTAGCATTAGTTTGCATTGCCATATGTACGCTTGTATGCTTGCATGAGTGCCTTGCCATGCCACGTTGCATCCTTAGCTTGTATGCCTAGGTTGCATTGCATCTTCCATGCATTCCTTGTCCCTTGACCTGGGTGATAGGGATTGGGGGTTTTGTTTGATTGGTTTGCATACATTTGAAATCAAAGTTGCATACTTGGTTCTTTGGGCCATCATGCATGGAAATGCGTGATTGGTGGTCCGGGAACCGAGGCACATGTCCCTTTGAGTCATTACAATGATAAGAGACATGGTTGGTGCATACATGCTTTGAATTGTGCTGCCATGCTTTGCCTTGCCCTCTGTTGCTGTGGGTTGCAGGTTCTGCAGGAATACTCTGCCGACCGGCAGTGTAATGTGCCGACCGGCAACAATTTCTCTGCCGACAGATTCAATTTTGTGCCGATGGCCATACCACACTGCCGGTGGCAATCTCAATCAGCCGGTGGTGATCCTCTCTGTCCAAGGGATCAGTCCTGAGGCTTTGACAGCCTCCAGAGGAGGAAAGGAAGGAAAACAGAGGCAGCCCATGCATGGTGGCACGCTTCCCGAGGCGTTTTCCTGTTTTAATTAATTTATTTAATTTGTTAATTAAATTAGTTAATTTGTAATATTAATTAGCTTGCGTAGTTAATTAATTTGTAATATTTATTCGGTCCCTCCGAGCGAGGGCAAGCCTGTAATAAGTGTGTGTGGGTGGTGTGTATGTCTTCCAACCTCACTTCTTTCTTCCCTTTTACTTACCCGCTTTAATGGTTAGCATTAGGGCACGTTTAATTTAGCATACCTCATGCTATGCATGTGTGCATCCATGCATTTGCATTGCATGCATTAGGCTCGGTACATCACGCTAATTGCATCAATACTTCAATTCCCAAACTGAATACGTGATAATTGTGCATTTTCACATGACATGTTTAGGATAGCCGAGCCTATTCTAACAACACTTTGTATGCGATGCATTAGGCACTTAACATGGACTTGGATCATGCATGTTTGCTAACAAGTTCTCTGTTTTGGCACGGAGTACGATGTAAGTGTTTATGCTTTAGCATCCCGCATGCGTGTGAGTGTTGCCATGACAGTATGTTTAACATGTGGCTAGATGCTTATGTGTTATAAATTGTTTGAATGCCTGTGGGTGAAGGTTGGATTGTTTGAGTTGGAAAAACTCGTTGAAATCCGTATTTTAGCCTACTTGCGAGTAGCAAATTCCAAAACATTTTCCCAAAACAAACGGATATGCAATGTCTCTTTCCAAATTAGGCGATCTAGTCTATACTTGTTTGCTGCGCGCATAACATAGTAATTCTAGGCTAATAATTGGTTTAAGAACACATAACATTTTCAAAATTGGATATCACGGTTAGTAGAGGCCGGTCTTCGGACCGGGCGAAAGGGGGTGCTCATAGCTGACCTTCCCCGATCGTACCCAAGCTCCCGAGCCGAGACAACTCCGGTGATGACGGACATGTGGCCTTTGGCACCGAGTCAGGGTTTCCTAAATTTCCCCATTTTAAAAATATTTAGGTGGCGACTCTGTATCTGGCAAAGCAGTCCATGTTTGGCACTACTTTTTCAAAAATCTGTTTCTCAAAACGATTTGCCAGATTTGGACTCTTTGGTTCAGATTAAGAACCGTGACACAAATCGAGTCCGAGCTGTAGCATGAGGCCCACGCGGGCGCTGTTATAGTTTCTGGCGACTCTGCTGGGGATTTAGAGAGCTTGACTCGAACTCGTGATATCCTGTTTTGATTTCACTTATGTGTTTCTTTGCATTGCATGTGCATTGGTGCGCCTAGGACACCGTGTTTGCCATCTGCCATTCCTGAACGGTTTGCTGGAGGCTTGTCTTGTCAAGGCATGACCATAAGGCTGACCGGTTATGGGCTCTGACAGTATGGGAACACAAACCTCGGTTTTACCGGGGCACCCCTTTTGACCATTCGACCTAGTGCATATTCGGATCCATAGTGACCATTCCAAGCTAGGACAGGTTGCTTACCCGATGCTAAGTTGTTTGAAAACCGCTGTGTGCGTAGTGAAACCCTAGCTCCTGACAAAATAGGACAGGGAAACCCTACCCCAACATAGCGGTGTTTTGGCTCTCCTTACTTGCTATGTGCTTTTAGAGTGTATCTCTACAGGAACGTACATACCAGTTTGCAAGTCTGGGCATCAGGCCTGTGGGCATCAGCATCAGTATTTGGGGAATCAGTTTTACCCGAGGGTATCAGTTTACAGGCAGATATTTGGGAAACAGTGATCAGTATTGAGTACAGTCATCCTAGTATGCTCAAATCCGTTCCAGTGAAATTGTGCTGAGATGCTGTCTGTTTTCTCTTTTGCTAGGTAGTCCTGGAACCATAGCTTCAGAAGGCTCCGATATCCCCGGGGTACATTGGACTAGTGCTGATAGACTTTGTCAGGTCAGAGACTCAGTTCAAGGATAATCAGGGCCAGAGAAGGCTAGTCAGGCACAGACCACCTGTACAACAGCTACCAGATCAGTGATCTTTGAGCAGTCGGGCTGAGATTTCCAAGTCTGCTACCGACACAGATATACCGGTTGTTCAGTTAGATTAGAACAATATGTCGAGTCTGGAAGAGATGGTGCGCCAACTCCAGGATAGTATGAAAGCCATGCAGCAAGACGCTATCCGTCAAGCGGAATTCGCCAAACAACAGGCTGTGGCCATAACCCAACAGGCAGAGACAATTGCCAGATTGGAGCAGCAAACTGGAGTATCTACTTCGCACCAGACTCCTCCCCCACCAAGAGTTCCCATACTCGGGGAGGCAACCCACGTCCAGGGGGATACCGACCTTCCAACGGGGCCAGCTCCGCCCCTGATCCCGCCTCAACTATCCAAAGCACCCACTCCTATCAATCAATCAGATTCTCCCTTCGAGTCCGAGGTGGACCCCATGGCATTAAAAATGACCAAGCTTGAAAAGCTGTTTAAGAAATCTCAAGGCGTGAAGTCCATCCCGGACATTGGGGACGGATACACTGACGTAGCCGTGACGCTGCCAGACCGGTTTAAGATGCCACAAATTGCTCGTTTTGATGGATCTGAGGATCCCATGGTACACCTGCGACTATTTTCAGACGTCCTAAGACCAATGGGCCTCACTAGATTGCAGAAGCTGTCTTTGTTTGGCCGAACCCTGTCAGGTGTAGCGGCCGCATGGTATGCAAAATTGGGGGATGACGTCAAGAGAAGTTGGGTTGAGATGGCTGAGGCCTTCGTCCCACAATATTCATACAATACACAAATCGAGATTACGACCCGTGATCTTGAGACGACGAGGCAGGAGCCTAAGGAGAGCTTCTCAGAATTCGTGGCCCGCTGGAGGGCCAAGGCCTCAATGATGACCATTAGGCCAACAGATAAGGATCAAATACGGATGATTGTGCGCAATCTCCAGCCTAAGCTAATGCAGAGAATGATTGTAATCCCCCTTCCCACTTTCTCAGATTTACACGACATGGGGGTACAAATCGAAGATGCAATGAGGCAAGGTCTGTTTGACCAGGATAAGGAGCAGCCTAGGAGGGCATTTTCCCGCAGTTCGAATGCGACCACCAGTGGTGATGCAGGTTCAAGATCTTCTGAAGTAGACATGGTTACCACCACTGCATCAAAAACAGCTACCCCATTCACCGGTGCATCCGGAAGTATCTCACAAAAAAACCAAATATCCACCTCGAGTCAAGAGGGTCTTCACTCCACTTCATATGCCTTTGTCAAAGGCTCTAGAGGTCTTACTCCGGAAAGGACATCTGAAACCGTTGGAACAACGGCCCCTACCCGATCCTATCCCTGCAAAGCATGACCAGACTAAGTACTGTGCGTACCACCAACAAACCGGTCATGAGACCGATAGCTGCTTTCGTCTGCGCCATGATGTACAGGATTTGTTTGACAACAAGGTCATTTCCGCGCCAGCTCAGTAAATTCTATCACCACTAGATCAGTGAACTCGAGGGATAGTACGAATATGTGATCAGGGGGGTGAACCACCTATGGGCGGCACTCAGTTTACTCCAGATGTGGCGTTTGGCACGCACTGTTTCGAGCATTTTACGAGTGCTAGTTTTTGTGTTTTCTGACTTGGGTATTGGGTCAGTCTTCTCAATTTGTATTGAGTCAGTCTTTTCACACTGAGTCAGTCGGGTCTGTCTTGTTGTATCGAGTCAGTCCTGTTTTGTTAAAGTCGGTTGATTCCGGGGGTGTTACTTCGGATATCACTATTTTGCTTTGTGTTTGTCCTTTTGAGTCTGTTTCTGCCAGGGAGCCAGTTGTGCCAACAGATTTGAATGAACAGCAGTGATTTTCACACTCTTGTGTTTACTTCTGCCGTGTGCCAGTTGCGCCAGAAGTATTGAATGGAATCACAGTGCTCTTCGCCTGCCTTTTCTGTGCCTTGAAGTCATTGTAATGACCTAAGTTTTTTCAAAACTTTTTTTGAACACTGCGGTGAAAACGAAGAGGAAGGAATTCCTCGGGATTTGCAAAATTTTGATCATCTGAGGGAAAGAGAGGCGTGCTAAGCCCTTAATGAATGAGATCATGTTTGTTAATGTGAGTACTGAGAAGGATCCTGGCTTGATCCAGATTGGTCCCACACTGTCTTCAGCGCGAGCGATTTGTTGCTTTCTTAAAAACTTTCGAAAATGTTTTGCGCAGTTCTGTGAAGACTTGTGTGGAATTACCCTTGAGATTGTGCAGCCGAGGATCGCTCTCAGCCTCAAGATTCTGTCCATTTGTTTTCAAACCTCGGACTTAAATTCAGAATGTTCAATGGTCAACCGCCATATGAGGCCTGTGTGGCCAGATTCGAAGCAGCCCTCGGACAAGAGGCAAGAAAGTCAGATCAAGAAGATTAGACCTCATCACAAGAAGCTTGCAAAGCTAGAACAGAAGTACCCTTCAAACTAGGGGCAAAAATGTCAGACGTGCTCGAAGAGCCGAAGATGAGTCCTCTTGAAAATCAACAGCCACTCTCCTGGATACGGATGGCTTCAAAACCCTAAAACCATTTTGCATGGATTTGCGACACTTTTACCCTTTGAGAGGCTCGCTGGGCCGAAAACCCGGAAGGGCGACCCAGGCAAAAGTTAGAGCAAGAGAAAAATACAAAAAAGGAGAAAATGCAAAGAAAAGAAAACAAAAAAAAAAGGAAATGAAATGAAAGAAATGAAAAGAAAAGAAATGAAAAGAATTGAAAAGAAAAGAAAAACAAAGCTCGCAAGGTCGAAAACCCGCATCGGGCGCCTTGGCAAAAGTTAGAGCCTAAAAAGGAGAGGTTAAATACCCGAGTGTACCTTAACCCCGGAACTACGTAAGGCTTGATTCCCATGTTTGGGATACGTAGGCAACTTCATCCTGAAGTCCAGCCACAAACACTTCCAAATTGATTATATCCATGTAATGGTTTTTGATCGTCTTCGCCTTCTCTGTATCCGAGAGTTCGGTTGTGATCGTCACTCTGAGGATCGATTGCAGTGTGCTGTGGCACTATCCAAACAAGGGGCAACTTTCCGTTGCCATTCAATGCGCTGCGGTGCCATTCAAACAAGGGGGAACTTTCCGTTGCCATGCAGCTCTCTTCGAGCAAGAGGGCAATTTTCCTCCAAATCCAAGGTTGTGCATCTCAAGAGTAGGTTCTGTCCTCGTTGAACAGTGGCCGTTTGCAAAAACAATTTTTGAGAATTTTTACTGAGGTTGACTAATCCCTCAAAAATTATTCCATCTTTTGCAAAACTAGACCATTTCTTGGACCCAAAAAGGGAAAATTTTCAGTGCTCATAGCCTGACTTGCATGATTTCAAATCAAAAATCGAACAAGTGTGTTAATCTAACTCTCATGTTGGTCAAAATTGTTTTAGTAGAAAAACAAAATAAAAAATGGTCAAAATGATGAACTAGGGGCACAATTGAGTCAGGCTTCCTGTCTTTTCCCCATTTTCAACATACTTGCCAAGAAGGGCACTCTACTTGCCAGAAAGGGCACAACTGAAGTCAACAACAAAGGGCTGAAAGCTCTTCCATCCTCCAAGCAACGAGGAATCAAGCCAAGTGCGAAGCACGAACGGGAACGGATCAAGATATTCCACTCCCTCATCTGGACAGATCTAACCACGTCCAAACTCCCCAGCAGGGCATCATCAACCGATGTTAGCTGCAGATTTGCTACACACCCAGTTGTAGCACAACCCCTCTATGGGAGAAACTTACTGTTGTGAACAAGAGTCTGGTAAAATACCAGGGGTAAGAGCCCACAATTTCCAGCTTATCCATCAACCACCCAGGGGAGGGATGAAAAACGAGCTTGAGAGCCGAGTGATGTGAGAATCACAAATAAGAAAGGGTGGGAATAATACCCGGTGAAACAGGCTCCCTGTGCACGTCTGTGTGTCGTGTCTTTTGTTTTGTTTGTCTCGATTCTTGCTTTGAGTCGTCCCGAGCGTGTCTCGACGTGTTTAGGTTGTGTACCTTTTGTTTTCCGTTGTTGAGTCTTTCTCGCTGTGTTCAGTCGTAGGCTCAATACCTGGTCGAAAACTCATCTCTCAATTTCAAAAATAAATCGTTTTGTGCTCAGAGTGCTGTGCCATCCTTCACGTTTGTGCAAAACAAGATTCTTTTTTCCATAAAACTGCAGGGTCCACCCCCGATAAGTGTGAACGGTGAAACCAGGACCTGTCTGAAGCTATGATGGTTCCAAACTACAAAGCAAAGACAAAAGAGCGAAAATCGAAGTATCTGAGTTTGTGTCAACTTCAAAAAATTCCGTGATTGTACTCCAGACGCACCCCTTCAGGGCCTTGCCAATGCTCCGAAATATGAGTGTACCTCTACCTCAAGCGCAAGATCAATCCTGCTTCAAGGTTATGCACTCTTCCACTTACATTGTTATGCACCCACTTCACTTGCATTGTAATGCATTATACCTATCAAGTTTCTTCCTCAGTCATGCACGATATTGTATGCACGGTTCATTCAAAGAAGTTCCGTTTTAAGGTCATTCACTTTTGTGTATCAATCACACACACTCACTTTTAGTGTATCAATCACACTTCATTTGCCTTAGTGTATCAATCACACTTCATTTGCCTTAGTGTATCAATCACACTTCACTCGCTTTGAGTATCTATCACACACATTCTCATTTTGTGTATCTATCACGCACTCTTCACCTTATGTATCTATCACACATGTTTACTTAGTGTATCTATCACACTTTGTTCATCTTATGTATCTATCACACATGCTCACTTAGTGTATCTATCACACTTTGCTCATTTAGTGTATCTATCACACTTTGTTCACTTTGTGTATCTATCACACACATTCTCGTTTTCTGTATCACACTTTTAGTGTATCAATCACACTTCATTGATTTAGTGTATCAATCACACTTTGTTCACTAAGTGCATCTATCACACTTTGTGTTCACTTTCAGTGTATCAATCACACTTTGTTCACTAAGTGTATCAATCACACTTTGTTCACTAAGTGCATCTATCACACTTTGTGTTCACCTTTAGTATATCTATCATACTTGCTCACTGAGTGCATCTATCACACTTCGTGTTCACCTTTAGTGTATCAATCACACTTTGTTCACTAAGTGCATCTATCACACTTCGTGTTCACTTTCAGTGTATCAATCGCACTTCATTGATTTAGTGTATCAATCACACTTCATTCACTTAGTGTATCAATCACACTTCATTCGCCTTAGTGTATCAATCACACTTCATTTGCCTTAGTGTATCAATCACACTCTGCTCACATTGTGCATCTATCACACTTTGTGTTCACCTTTAGTATATCTATCATACTTGTTCACTAAGTGCATCTATCACACTTTGTGTTCGCTTTTAGTGTATCAATCACACTCTGTTCACATAGTGCATCTATCACACTTTGTGTTCATTTTCAGTATATCAATCATACTTTGTTCACACTGTGCATCTATCACACTTTGTGCTCACTTTTAGTGTATCAATCACACTCTGTTCACATAGTGCATCTATCACACTTTGTGTTCCCTTTTAGTATATCTATCATACTTGCTCACTTAGTGCATCTATCACACTTTGTGTTCACCCTTTGTGTATCTATCACACTATGCTCACCATACTCGCTTAGTGTATCTATCACACGCTCAACTACTGTATGTATCACATGTTGCTTCATATAGTGTATCTATCACATGCTCGCTTTGTGTATCAATCACACACTCTCACTTTGTGTATCTATCACACGCTCACACTTTGCTTCATATAGTGTATTCATCACACTCGCTTCACCTTTTATGTATCTATCACACTATGCTCACTTTGTGTATCTATCACATGTTCACTTTGTGTATCCATCACACGCTCCCTTTGTGCATCCACCACGCACGATTGCTTAGTGTATCTATCACATATTTGCTCAGTGTATCCATCACACTTGTTTCGCTTTGTGTATCTATCACACTTTGCTTTGCTTAGTGTATCAATCACACTTTCTTCATGTAAGCATGTCCATCACACTCTCTTCACTTTTGTGTATCTATCACGCATGTTTGTCCTCTTAGTGTATCTAACGCACATGTTCGTGAGAATTGCTTAATTCTCTTACATCCTTTCTGCACGAGGTGTAGTTTGGCTCGAGCTTACTTGCTTGCCTAGCATTCGCTTAAAATGTTGCATTTATTTCACATAATTGCTTCAATACAGCTCTCTTTACATGATCATGAGTGATAACCGGCTTCGCGTAGCGTATAAGTCCAACTTTCAAAATCGGCTTCGCGTAGCGTATAAGTCCAACTTTCGAAATCGGCCTCGCGTAGCGTATAAGTCCAACTTTCAAAACCGGCTTCGCGTAGCGTATAAGTCCAACTTTCAAAACTGGCTTCGCGTAGCGTATAAGTCCAATTGTCAAAGTCTTCCTGCATATCATTTGCATCCTGCCCCTGAACTACGCTGGTTTGATTCCTTGCAAAGGGAAACATAGGCAGCCTGCGGGCACAACCATTCATTCATTTGTATTTCGTTTGTTTGTCCAAGTCTTCGGCCTTGTCAAAAATGGGTCGTCTCTGGGCTTTGACATTCACTCCCGTCATTGTTATGACTTTCGAGTTCTGTCAAAGAGGGGCAACTGTAGACACCCCATTTTTGACCGTCCTCAAGACCTGGACGTCACCATTTGAACACTCGGTGATTATCCATGTTTGTGTTCGTTTGGAGTTCCCGGAAGTCTCGGCTCGCGCGCCTTGCTTCAGGATTTCCGAACTTGACCGTTTAGTGTCTGGTTTTGCACCAAACACTTGCATCTTGCCTTTGAGAGGCAGGGTGGGGCTTGTATACCGTCCCCACCCACCACCGGCAGTGGCTAGAGGCCACCGGCTGGTGTTTGCTGCCACCGGCAATGTAGTTTGCCGGCCGGCACTATTTGTTGCCGGTCAGCATTATTTGTTGCCGACCGGCACTCTTTTTGGCGAAGATGGCATTTTTGGCCGGCCGATTGCTGTTCATCTGCTTTTGCAGATATTTTTTAGACAGCTGTCTTGCTTTTGCTCCCCTCCATACACGTGTATGGAGGGATCTCCCTCTTGCAAAGCTTGTCTTGTAAGCTTTACATGACAATATAGAGAGAAGCTCTCTCTAAGGCAAAGAGGAGAGGCTTGGTTAGAGACTTAGGATTTTTTGAGAGCAAGAACAGCCATTGTTAGGGTTTGAGTTCTAGGGTTAGAGTTAGATACACACTCTATCTCTCTTTCCCTCTCTTTTGTTCACTAGGTGCTTTGTGTCTTACTATTGCACACAAACACCTAGTGTTTCACCTTCCTCTTGGAGTTGAGGTTCTAAAGAGTTTGTTTTGAAGTTTTGGTGTTGGATTCAAGCTCAAGGAAGCCATTGGAGCACCATTTGTGAAGGGGTCTTCAAGGGTGAGATTCTAGTCCCTTTTTCTCCCATTTTTGCATTGATTTTATACCTACCTTAGACCTTTTTTTGTGATTATTGTATAACATAAAAAAGTTCTGTTTTTAGGCCCTCTTTATTGTTTATTAAGAGTGTTTTGTTGTTTGAGGGTTGTTGACCACCCTTAGGCCTCAAAAGGCCTCATTTTGAGCCATTTTGTGTTAGCTCCGGGATTTTGGTGTTGAGGTCTCTTCACCACTGAAATCTTGAGGGATTTCAGTGGTGAAGATGATGCTTTGAAGTCCCAAGAAGGAGAGGGCCACCCCCTCTCCTTGTTGTCCTTGAAAAGGATACATTTTGGCCTCTTAAGGAAGCCTATGCTTAAGTGTGTGTTGAGCATGTTTGGTTTGTTTTTCATGCTTATATATCCATAATATAACATGATCTTAGGTTGGTTTTGGAACTCCATGCATGCTTAGCATAGTTGCCATGTAATGCCTTATTTTTGCCTTAATGTGCCTTAGGTTGTTAGCCTTTGTTGGAGCATGTTTTAGGCTTAGTCTTGTGAAGATTTTGTGCATATCTTGCCATGTTTTAGCTCTGTCCATAGTCGTTTGGGTTGATCTTTGCATGCTTGATATAGCTCCTTTGTATTTGGGCTTGTTGGCCTTGAGTATGTGCATGTGTAGCATGCCATCTTTGCATTGTTTTGGTGATTTGGGACCATCCTATATGCCGTTTCAGTCCCATTTCCATGCTTTTTTGATTGCCTTGCATGCCTCTTTAATGCTTTGGAAGCATGTGTTGCATGCTCCTTGTTTTGACCATTTGTGCATGCCCTTGTTTTGAGCCATTTAGATGCCATCTAAGTGGTCCTTCGGGCCTTACATTAATGTCCCAAAACTCTGTTTTTGGTCCTTCCTTTCATGCCATGTTTGGTCTTGCTTAGTGTAGTCCAATGCTCCATTGACTTGCCTTGAGCATTTGGGCCATTTGTTGCATGCTTGGCTTGATTTATTGCTTGGTTAGGCACCATGTCTTAGCATGATTTCAATGCTTATGTTGCATGCTAATTGTCCATGAATGTCTCTTTCAAGTGTGCTTGAATGTTGCTTGCTTTGTGCCTAAGTGTTGGGTCTTAACATGTGTGTGTGTGCATGTGTGCTTAGCATCCATTTTAGGCATTTATGGCCACTGTTTTAGGCCTTATTAGAGCTGCCTAATTCATGTATAAGACCATCTTAGCATTAGTTTGCATTGCCATATGTACGCTTGTATGCTTGCATGAGTGCCTTGCCATGCCACGTTGCATCCTTAGCTTGTATGCCTAGGTTGCATTGCATCTTGCATGCATTCCTTGTCCCTTGACCTGGGTGATAGGGATTGGGGGTTTTGTTTGATTGGTTTGCATACATTTGAAATCAAAGTTGCATACTTGGTTCTTTGGGCCATCATGCATGGAAATGCGTGATTGGTGGTCCGGGAACCGAGGCACATGTCCCTTTGAGTCATTACAATGATAAGAGACATGGTTGGTGCATACATGCTTTGAATTGTGCAGCCATGCTTTGCCTTGCCCTCTGTTGCTGTGGGTTGCAGGTTCTGCAGGAATACTCTGCCGACCGGCAGTGTAATGTGCCGACCGGCAACAATTTCTCTGCCGACAGATTCAATTTTGTGCCGATGGCCATACCACACTGCCGGTGGCAATCTCAATCAGCCGGTGGTGATCCTCTCTGTCCTAGGGATCAGTCCTGAGGCTTTGACAGCCTCCAGAGGAGGAAAGGAAGGAAAACAGAGGCAGCCCATGCATGGTGGCGCGCTTCCCGAGGCGTTTTCCTGTTTTAATTAATTTATTTAATTTGTTAATTAAATTAGTTAATTTGTAATATTAATTAGCTTGCGTAGTTAATTAATTTGTAATATTTATTCGGTCCCTCCGAGCGAGGGCAAGTCTGTAATAAGTGTGTGTGGGTGGTGTGTATGTCTTCCAACCTCACTTCTTTCTTCCCTTTTACTTACCCGCTTTAATGGTTAGTATTAGGGCACGTTTAATTTAGCATACCTCATGCTATGCATGTGTGCATCCATGCATTTGCATTGCATGCATTAGGCTCGGTACATCACGCTAATTGCATCAATACTTCAATTCCCAAACTGAATACGTGATAATTGTGCATTTTCACATGACATGTTTAGGATAGCCGAGCCTATTCTAACAACACTTTGTATGCGATGCATTAGGCACTTAACATGGACTTGGATCATGCATGTTTGCTAACAAGTTCTCTGTTTTGGCACGGAGTACGATGTAAGTGTTTATGCTTTAGCATCCCGCATGCGTGTGAGTGTTGCCATGACAGTATGCTTAACATGTGGCTAGATGCTTATGTGTTATAAATTGTTTGAATGCCTATGGGTGAAGGTTGGATTGTTTGAGTTGGAAAAACTCGTTGAAATCCGTATTTTAGCCTACTTGTGAGTAGCAAATTCCAAAACATTTTCCCAAAACAAACGGATATGCAATGTCTCTTTCCAAATTAGGCGATCTAGTCTATACTTGTTTGCTGCGCGCATAACATAGTAATTCTAGGCTAATAATTGGTTTAAGAACACATAACGTTTTCAAAATTGGATATCACGGTTAGTAGAGGCCGGTCTTCGGACCGGGCGAAAGGGGGTGCTCATAGCTGACCTTCCCCGATCGTACCCAAGCTCCCGAGCCGAGACAACTCCGGTGATGACGGACATGTGGCCTTCGGCACCGAGTCAGGGTTTCCTAAATTTCCCCATTTTAAAAATATTTAGGTGGCGACTCTGTATCTGGCAAAGCAGTCCATGTTTGGCACTACTTTTTCAAAAATCTGTTTCTCAAAACGATTTGCCAGATTTGGACTCTTTGGTTCAGATTAAGAACCGTGACACAAATCGAGTCCGAGCTATAGCATGAGGCCCACGCGGGCGCTGTTACAGCCGGCTTCTCCCTTTTCATGGCTGGTAGGCCATTGGTGAATTCCCCAGCAGTGTTTTGGTACGGATCCAGCAACAAGCAGTGGAAGACACCCTGCAAATAGAGCCTCGAAAGAGCAACCGGAAGGCGTTTCGAGGCGAAGAACCGAAGCGAGCATGCATGCCTCCCTTCTTCAAACAGAGCTGGAATAGCACTGTTTACTGCTTTCCCTACCTGCTTGTTGTCATTCATTAACTAGTTAATTGATTTGTTAATTAATTAAGTTGTGTAACAATTAGTTGTAGCTAGTTATTCAATTTGGTTCTGTAATAATTAATTAGCTTGTGAGTTAGTTAATTAGGTGGCTTGTATTATTTATTCGGTCCCTCCGAGTGAGAGAAAATTTGTAATAAGTGTGCGTGCGTGTGTGCATGTCTTCCAACCCCACGTCTTTCTCCCTTTTATTTACCAGCTTATGGTGGTTAGTTTAGGGCATATTTCAATTAGCATATCTTATGCTTGCATGTTTGCATCATTCATCTGTATTGCATGCACCGGGCTCGGCGCATCATACTAACTGCATAGTATTTCAATTCCAATTTGAATACATGTTATCTGTTGCATTTCACATGCCATCCATAGATTAGCCGAACCTATTCTAGTTGCATTTTGCCTGCGATGCATTAGCCATTCTAACATGGACTTGGATCATACATTTGATAGCTAACGAGTTCTCTGTTTTGGCGCGTAGTACGATGTAAGTATTTATGCTTTAACATCTCGCATGAGTGTGATTGTTAACATGACAGTATGCTTACCATGTGGCTATATGCTTATGTGATAAACTGCCTGAATGCCTGTGGGTGAAGGTTGGATTACTTGAATCGGGATAATTCATTGAAATCCGCATTTTAGCCTACTTGCGGGTAGCAAACTTCAAACATTTCCAAACAAACGGATATGCAATGCTTTGTTCCAAATTAGGCGATCTAGTCTATACTTGTATGCTGTGCGCATCACATAGTAATTCTAGCTAATTAATCGGAATAAGAACGCATGTGTTTTCAAAAAATGAGATATCATGGTTAGTAGAGGCCGATCTTCGGATCAGGCGATAGGGGGTGCTCATAGCTGACCTTTCCCAATCGTACCCAAGTTCCCGAGCCGAGGTAACTTTGGTGATGACGGACACGTGGCCTTAGGCAACGAGTCAGGGTTTCCCAAAATTCCACCAAAATAAATATTTAGGTGGCGACTCTGTATCTGGCAAAGCAGTCCACACTTCTTTCAAAAAATCTATTTTCCAAAACGATTTGCTAGATTTGGACTCTTTGATGATTCATCAGTCTTGCATTGCACTCCGCGAGATTAGATACAGGACTGTGACATTGAGTCCTGAACTGTAGTGAGCCCAATGAACAAAATGGGAGATTTCCCTCCCGGGACGTTCGGGGACATCTATAGTATGCTATTTAAACATGCCCTAAACTAACCATCATAAGCTAGTAAATAAAAGGGAGAAAAACGTGGGGTTGGAAGACATACATCACACGCACACACACTTATTACAACATTGCCCTCTCGCAGAGGGTCCGAAAGAATAATACAAATTAACTAATCAACTAGCTAATTAATTATTACAAAACCCTAATTAATTAACAAATTAATTACAAAAGAAAGCGGCCGTGGCTCCACGTCAAAATGATTGAATGATGCATTCTCGGTAGCCTCGCTCGGAAACCCGTTGCCATGCCACAAGTTGCCTCTATCTGCACTGTCCTGTACCTCTGAGAGTTGTGAAAATATTTTTAATGCTTTTGGGCCACTCGCTTAGCACTGTGGGAGACCACCGGCTAGGAGATAAAACCTCCGACCATGAGTCGGCCACTTGTAAGGATAGCCGATCAGCACGGGAAGTAGCCGACCAGCCATAACTTCCTGCAGAACCCTGTTTTGTTGCAGCAGCGGACAGACAGTGCATGGCAAGGAATTTACAAGACGATGTTTGCACCACCACCCTCCCTATCATGTCATGAACTCAAGGGAGTATGGCTCTCGACCCTTGGGCCACTAATAACGCATTTCGATGCATGATGGCCAAATGAGCCAAGTGTGCAAATCAATGGAAAATGAATGCAACAAAACAAGTGAATGCTACACACTCTATCATGTTGGGATCAAGAGTGTCGGCGACCGAGGATTGAGGCGTGTTTCGTCACTTTAAGTACGAACACACCTCATACCTCATGTTTGGTTTGACAACCCAAACCAAACACAATGCAATGCATGTATGCAATATGGCTCATGTATGCAATATGAGGCTAAGTTAACAAAGCATGCCAAATGCAATACAACCTAAACATGCAAATGTACAATGTGCTAAGCATGCAAGATGCAATGCAATGCGACCAAACATGCAAGCTAGGCTAACGTAAAACAAACATGTGCATGCAAGTGATCAAACACTTAGACAAGAATGCATAATCTCAAGAGTGTTCAAAGAGTGACGAAAGTAGCAGTGTAATAGCACTATAAGCTCTGAAAATAAGCATGGAATGATGCCAAATCAACCGAACGATGCAAGCATGGCATGCAAGAAGGCTCAAGGCTTAAGGCTAGCCAAGGAGCTCATACTAAGGCTATATGAACACAGCCCCAAAGAGCCAAGGACAACCAAAACAGCCCTAAATCATGCTAAAAGGAACATGCAAGGGCCAAAGCTAAAATAAGCTAACACCAAGGGCATAAGGCATGAGGCATGCAAAGCTAATAAAGAGGCGTTACACCACACTTATTACAACCCAACAAGGCATGATTTAGGCAACTAAAAACAGAATTATGGCATGTTAAAATCGACCCAAAAAACCACGTAGATGGCCTCTAAATGATCTAAACATGATGGCGTGCACAATGACCTAAACATGGAGCATAAGGCATCAACTCTTCAAAGCATAGAAAGGATGGAAAATGCAAGCATACAAGCATGAAACATGGACTGAAATAACATGATAAGTGATTCCAAATCACTGAAATGGCCCAAGTAAAACACGCTAAAGACTCACACACCCAAGGCCAACAAGCTAGATTACATGGCAGCTATGTAAAACAATGCACGCATGACCAATAGGACCAAAATCAGAGCTTAATCATGTCATAACAAGGCTAAAAGCTTCAAGGGATCAAGCCAAAATATGTAAGCATGATAGTCCAAATCCTAGACACATGTTTAAAGCAAACAATGGGATTACAAGGCATCTATATGATGCATGTAAGGGACCATTAAACCAACTCAAAACAGAGGTATAACATGACAAAATAACTCCAAATACCCACTGAAATGATGCTAGAAACAACTAAACATACATGCTACCATATTAAGCCAATAGTATAAGCAAATGAGACAAAAGGGAGTGGGGTGTCCCTCCCCTATACATGACCTCAAAACCACTTCTCCACCACTGAAAATCTTTTGGATTTCAGTGGTGAGAAGGTCAAAATAAAGGGGGCGCAAAGCTCAAAGAGAAAGGCATAAAGAAGGGCCAAACAAGGCCTAAGAGGGGAGGGGGGGAAAACCCAAACACAAAATAGACCTTAATGAAACATCTTAAACATGAAAAATTAGAACTTTTATCAGTTATACACTAAGCTCAAAACAGCATGCAAGATAGGCTAAAAGCTTGTACAAAAATGGGGAATATAAGGCAATAGTGCTCACCCTTGAAGAACACTTCAAGAACACCAACTCCAGCCCCTCCTTTTAATCAAAAACCAACTCAAAACTCTGAAATCAACCTCTCAAACACTCAGTAACCGAAGTATAGTGTAACACTAGGTGTTTTAGTGTAAAACTGAGAACAAAAACACACTTTTGACCTCAAACACACACACAAATCTAGAGAGAGAGAGATATAGAGAGAGACCTATATCTAACTTGTATAACAGATGTTTCAACCTCTGGAAAGGGAGGGGAGGCCCTCCTTTTATAGAAATACAACTTTGCAAAGCTTCTTGGAGAAGCTAATCAAGGGGCAAATCCCTCCATACACGTGTATGGAGGCGGTGAATTGTGGATGCCACAGCTGGCATAAAAATATCTGCAAAAGCAGATGAACAGGGTTCGGCCAACAAAAATGGCCGATTAACCAACAAAGGTGGCTGGCCGACTAAAAATAGTGCCAATCGGCCAAATATTTGGCCGGTGGAAATAAAACATGCTCGGTGGCCTCAAGACTTGGCCGGTGGGTTGAGGGGATGGCCAACAAGCCATTCTCTACCCTCAAAAGTAAAAACCAACAAGCTCTTGGTCCACAACCAAGCACGAAACAGTTAGGTTGAGCGATCCTGAGGTAAGGCGCATGGCCAAGTCCTTCGGGAACTCAAAACGAACACAAATAGGGATGATCATCGAGTGTTCAAACGATGACGTCCAAGTCTTAAGGACGGTCAAAAATTAGGTGTCTACAGCAGGTAGGAAAAGTGGTTTTCAGGGAGAGAAACTGGTCTACAACCTCTATTCCACCCTCCAAGCAAGGAAAACAAGGTTTGCGCCAAAAACAAACCAAAAAGGATGTAAGACAAGAGTCCTCGGGTCAAAGCACGCAGTCAAAAACCTTAAAAACTAGTCTACGGGCACCAAAAGTGGTCTACAGGAGGGAAAAATGGTCTACAAGACCTCAGTGTCCCTCTAGACCAAGGCAACAAGGCATGGTCCGAAAACCAAGCCAAGAGGAGAACGATAAGAGGTTCCGAGACAAGGCGCGCGACCAAAGACTCTGGAAACCAGCAACTAGTCTACAATAGGAAAAAGTGGTCTACGACCACAAAAAGTGGTATACAGACCTCTCCCTCCCTCCAGGGAAGGGAAACAAGGCATGGTCCACAAACCAAGCCAACATACAAAGAGTTCAGAGGCCCGGAGGCAAGGCACTCAGCCGAAAACTTCTGAAAAGTCGAAACGAGCACAAATATGCGCAATCACCGAGCGCTCAATCGATGACGTCTAAGTCTTAAAGTCGGTCAAAAATGGGGTGTCTACAAACCCTAATGCACAAGAGATACCGCAATGTCATGATCACTATATTCCATTTCAAAGCTTCAATTGTTTATACAAAAGTAATCTCACATTCGAATATATATTCTTTGAAAGCTGGTACATGAATCTATAGCATGTGAAATCATTGAAACATAATGAATAAAGGCCCTCATGGGCTTACAAGTTCCAAGGCAACAGCCTGGTTACACAAAATGGTCTCTCAGACCCATACACATTAGCCCTTGGCTTTACAAAAATTTACAACAAAATGAGAGAGAGAGCAATCAACTCTTCACCAAAATAAATCTACGCCCTCAACTCGGCAGAATCACCACATCTTTACCTGCACCAAATCCCATAGGGGTGAGCATAAAGCCCAATAGAGAATTTCTTACAAAGTATATATAGTTATTCCAACTCACAATGTAAAAATGCAAATGCCAATGCCATGCAATGCCCTTTTAAAGAAAGTTTCATTTTGTGTTCTTCTTGGTGGTCATCATGTTTCTCAATGAAAGTTTGTAATCTCTACAATTTCTGAAACTTCCAATTTAAATCAAAGGGGCGGTAAATACGACACTGGGAATTCCTAGGCTAGTGTCTGCAAGTAGACTATACAAGTACTACCAAATTATCATTTTTACCGATATTAACTAGAAGGCTCGACACCTATCCGCGCGGTTTTCTAGTCTTTCACCAAGGACACTCAGGCCAGCTTATCAAGTTCAACTACACCCCCTATCCGGATTTACCAACGTATTTACCCCATACTAGATTTCTACAATTCTTATTACAAAATCATTTTCTTTAATGAAGTAATTATCTTCAATCTATAATCACAATTCATAATAATAATAATATGGACGATTATGCAATGCAATGATCTTCCATATCTCATAACATTTCATCCCTTTTCAAGGTGTCTTAACAACAATAACCAACAAGTACATTCCTTGTTTCCTTGTTTCAAGGTTATTTTATAATTAACCATGTGCCTTCAACACACAACAACAATTTCTCAATCATGTACAATTCTAATCGATTTAATCCGTTCAAGGCCACATGTGATGTTTTTCATACATTAATCTCCAACATTCATAATTCTCACAACAATATACATCATCATGTATTTAACAACAATTTTTAAAACAAATTCTTCATTTATACATACACACACACACACACACACACGTATATATATATATATATCATAAGATGAGCATTTCACAAACTAACCATGAAGCCTACACTCATCCTTTTCTTTTAAATCGGAAGATGAGTGAGAACACCATAGACATTTCCATACCTCCCAAAATCCCCAAATTTCTAGGGTTTTCATCAAAGACCCAACATTTCACCACTTCATGGTGAAACCCAATCCAAAATCATATTTCTTCAGCCATATGAAACGTAAGCCCTCTAGAATTAACAAAAGAGTTGAGATTTAAACCCATTGTCAAAATTCTCTAGATTTTACATCTCAAAACAATGATGAACATGAGAACTTCTAGAAAACATTTTAAATCAACATTCATATAGAAAAAGATGTATATATAACTCAAGAAGTCCCTACCTCAATGTTTGATGAAGGAATGAAGATGAAACCCTAACTTCAAGGATGGGAGAGAGCTTGATTCCTACCACATCAAGTGAAGCTCTTGCTCTAGATCTTCAAGATTGGGAGGGATGATGATGATCTAACCTAAGAATTTCAAGAAATCAAGAGTTTTTAGTGTTTTAGGAGGATTTTCTAGAGAGAATGAAGAGCAAAATGACTTTTAGAGTAAGAGAGAAGGGTTAGAAAATGAGATGATTTTCAGCCAAAATGAGAACAAAAACAAAGTTTTCAGATCTGCCAGCGTCCCGCACGTGCCCTGCACGTGCGAAGCCCCCTTCCTACACATGTGGCACTGATCCCCGCACGTGTATTTATTTCAGTGAGTCTCAAAAGATTTCCCCAGCTTTCCGCACATGCGGCCAGTGGCCCCGCACGTGCGGCCAGTGACCCCGCACGTGCGGCTAAGCCCAGACAGCCTAGAAAATTTCCCAGTCCAAATCTCGGCATTCTGGACCTAATCCTGCACTCCCCGGAACAAGTGAAACTTGACACCGAACAAAATGAGAACAAGAACTTTATTTAGGGAACTATTTACAAACGTGACAAATCCAATGAAAGTGAAAGGAGAAGGGAGCAAAGAAAGAAAAAGAAGGGAAGTAAAGAACCGATCGTCACATTAAAAATCTATATATGGAGTGTAAAATCTATCCTTAAGGTATAAATCGTAATAGACTTCATTGTCAATATTAACTGTAGTCAAATAACCTGTACAGTCTAAAAAATTAGGTCAAAAAAAGAATCAAGTCTAAATTCGAGTTTTTATCAATAGATTAGTTCTTAAACACTAAAATAGTTAAACTAAAGTTTGTGCGTGCTTATTTACATTATTTTATATATAAATATGTTTTATTTCTTTATTTAATAGGTTGTGGGAGTCGAATAAATAGCAGAATCAAAAGCGTACACTCTAGAAGATAGACATTACTCGGCACTAACCTGCACGATCAGGAGGCCGAATACAATAAATAGGCCGAGTAACCATTGACCTATGGGGCCGAATAAATAAGAGGATAGTGAGTGAAAAGGGGACCAGGCCCCGAGGCCCTGAAAAAGATTATAAATAAAGTAACAACAGTCGAAGAAAGGTATGTGAGAACTAGTATGCTTAACTTAAAATACAAGTTACCCAGAGAGAATAGAGACTGACTTGTCCGTCAGAGTGCTAATTCCAGCACCCCCTACTAGAGTATTCATTTCTTTTCAAGTGTCTATTTGTGGATCACGAGCGTCTCCCAAGATCAGAAGTGTATTTCCAAACCACTTCTCCACAATTGGCACCGTCTATGGGAATACTCAAATACATCCATGGCTAGCGTAACGGAAGACCCTCCGATAGTCGCTAATGAAACCACACAGAAAGATGATCTCACCCAGACAAACATGCTTAGACCAGAGACTATCGCCGTAAGACGCACCTTGAACTTTGCCTCACCCTCGACTTCAGGGCATGAGACAATGCAAACAATCATAGAACAAGCTAAGCAAAACGAACAAAGGTTAGAGAACATGATCAGTGAGAACGAACGTCTCCGTCAAGATTTTGCCTTGGAAGTGGCAAAGTCCAAACAAGCTGTCCACCCAGAGGCAGGACGACCTCTGAGGGCAGGTGGTCGACGACCATGAGCCCAACAACAAGACAATGATAGCGACTCCGACTCATTGTCCCCAGACCCCAAGAAGAAGGAACGACACAAAACCACCAGTTCCTCCGAAGAGAGTCCACATGTAAGGCATAAGCAACGAAGAAACAGTTCAGTCGAAGAAGACCAACACAATCCGTTTTGACGAAGGATTGCAAGGGCAGTGCTACCCGAGAAATTCAAAGCATCGTCATTCACCTTGTACGACGGTATATCAGACCCCACCGATCACATCTGCCATTACAAGCAAGCCATGACGCTGCATGCAGACGACGAGGCTCTCATGTGTATAATATTTCCGAGTAGTTTGGGACCACTAGCTGTTAGATTGTATTATAAACTGGAGCCGGCTTCGATCAAGAGCTTCTACCAACTCCAAAAATCCTTCAGGGTAAGGTTTATCACTAATGAGGTCTAGCCAAAACAAGCCGATTCCCTCTCGGCAATGCAGATTCAACATGGGGAAACCCTTCGTGCGTATTCGATGCGGTATTAGGAATGTTTTAATCTAGTGGATGATGCTTGCAATGACTCCATGGCCATTACCACCTTCAAGATGGGGCTGCATCCCAACAGTGCCCTCCGCAGCTCTTTAACTAGACGGCCCCCCAAAACAGTCTGGTCTTTGATGAAGAAAGTTAAAGAATACTGTAAAGTGGGGAATGATGCCTTGCGGGTTTAAACCGTAAATGTGACTAACAAGACGGCTCCTACTGAAATTGCTCAACCATTAAATTTTGTACCACCTCAGAGCCCTGAACCACGGCATCGGGCTAAATGAGAAATGAGATGGGATTCTCGCCAGCCAAACGACCAATGCTCTCACCGAGCAAATGAACAACTACAAGTCGATAGCAGGCACACAAGGCATGCCGATAAAAAATATATGGAGTTGACAGAGCCGATCAGCGCGGTCCTGACCAAAGTCCAACACCTTTCATTCTTCAAATGGCCGTCCAAAATGGTGGGACCTCCTAACACAAGAAGACGGGATAGACGGTGTGAGTATCATAAGGACCATGGCCACGATACTGAGAGTTGTTATGCGCTGAAGGATCACCTGGAGGAACTAGTACAAGATGGTACAACAGTACGTTCGAAAATGCAACTCAACCAAAGTAATAGCCTTAAGATAGGACTCCCCTCCACTTGACGTGATCCATATGATATACAGCCTACCAGTATCATCTGCGGTGCTTACGATTGAGTTGAATCCCAACCCTCAAAATCAGCTCACTCCGGCAAAACGTCCCCATGAAGCTGTGAGCATTACTTTTGATGACTCGGATTTGGCCGACATGACACTTTCCCACACTGATCCCTTAGTAATTGAGTTGCGCATCAACCGATTCACCGTTGAGCACATACTCATTGACCCAGGGAGCACATCAAAAGTTATGTATTACAAGACATTCACCAAACTCGGCCTCTCTGAATCAGATCTCTCTCCGGCTCCCTATCTGCTATTTGGCTTCAACGACAATCCAGAATACCTGTTGGGGAAAATTACACTACCCGTTCGAGCGGGCTCCTGAATAGTGGAAGTGGAATTCTTGGTCATTAAGTTGTCGTCGCCGTATAACCTCATCATGGGGCGAAATTGGTTGCACACCATGCGGGCCGTGCCGAGTACCTATCATCAGCTGCTGCACTTCCCGACAAAATGCGACATTGAGCAAATCTGTGCCTCCCAAAAATTGGCACAAGCATGTTATCTCCTTGTTGAAAAAATGCCAAAGAAACTGCAAGTGAACTCTATTGAAGTGACAGATCAGGAGAGCCTCGACAATGTTGGGCGGCTCCCCATTGAAAAGACCACGGAAGCCCTAGATCAAGTTGAAATCAACGAAAACCCAGACATGTTCTTCATGGTCGGCGCCTCCCTGAATCAAGCCGACAGACAACAGCTTATTTCCTTTCTGCTCGGCAATCTTGATGTATTTGCGTGGACTCCATATGAGATGTCGGGTGTAGATCCATCGATTTCGCAGCACCGTTTGAATGTTGACCCTAAATGCAAGCCGATCATTCAGAAAAGCCGGCGATCAGCCGCAGAGCACACTACCGCCGTCGTTGAAGAGGTTGACCGGTTGCTTGATGCCGGAGGAATCAGGGAAGTGACCTACCCTACATGGCTCTCTAATATTGTAGTTGCGAAGAAGAAAAATGGGACTTGGCGAGTCTGCGTCAATTTCACGGACCCAAACAAAGCCTGCCCTAAGACTGTTTTCCTCTCTCCAGGATAGACCAACTTGTAAATGCTACGGCGCGTCATCAGCGTATGAGCTTCCTTAATGCCTACAGAGGCTATTATTAAATCGCTATGCATCCGGAGGACCAAGACAAAACTGCATTCTTCACCCTAAGAGGAACCTATTTCTATAAGGTTATGCCTTTTGGGCTGAAGAATGCAGGGGCAACTTACCAGAGACTAGTCACCACCATTTTCAAGGAGCAACTCGGCCACACTATGGAAGTGTACATTGACGATATGGTGGTCAAGTCGAAGGAAGAACAGAACCATATAGCCGATCTGGAAAAGACATTCGGCATTCTACGCAAATATGGAATGAAGTTGAACACTTCCAAATGTGCGTTTGGGATCGGCTCTGGCAAATTCTTGGGTTACATTGTCAACCACCAAGGAATCGAAGCCAACCCAAATCACCGCAATCCTGGAGCTCGGCTCCCCTCGTACAGCAAAAGAGGTTCAAAAGTTGATGGGGATGGCCACCGCACTCAATAGGTTCATTAGTCGGTCCACAGATCGCTGCCGACAATTCTTTCATACATTACGGTAAGGCATGGCTTTTGAATGGTCCGCTGAATGCGAAGACGCTTTCAACGGCCTCAAGACCTACCTCCGCTCAATACCACTCTTGAAAACACCTGCTGCTGGTGACCCGCTCATTTTGTATTTGGCAGTTTTCGACAAGGTCGTCAGCGCCATCAGTGTCGTACTGACAAAGGAAGAGCTGGGGGAGCAGCAACCAGTGTACTATATGAGCAAGGCAATGGTTGACGCCGAAACACGCTACCTTCCGCTGGAAAAACTCATCCTAGCCCTAGTCATGGCGGCGAGAAAACTGATGCATTACTTCTAGGGACATAGCATTGGGGTACTAACAGATTACCCCCTCCAATCAGTACTACGAAGTGCAAAAGAATCAGGACGTGTTTCAAAGTGGGCTCTTGAACTCGGCCAATACGACATTCAGTTTCTACCTAGAACCTCAATCAAGGGATAGGTGTTTTCCGATTTTGTTGCCGAATTCACTTGGGGTCTTGCCGATTTCAAGTCTGATGAAATTCGACCGAAGCCGAACCGGAGAATTTATGTTGTGGACATTTGGCCGTTGTACTGCGATGGATCATCCAATCAGCGAGGTAGCGGAGCCGGAGTTGTAATCATGACTCCCGATGGCACAGTAATTGAGCAGGCCATCAAGCTCGGCTTTGAAGGATCACATAATGAAGCCGAATATGAAGCCCTTCTAGCCGGTTTGCAGAATGTAAATCTCCTGGGTGCTCGTCGTTTGCTTGTATTTTGCGATTCAAAACTGGTTATCAATCAGCTAAAGGGGGAGTACGCAGCAAGAAACGATCGTATGGCGGCTTACATGAAAACGACTAACTCCTTGCTGGAAAAATTTGACCATCATGAATTGAACCAGACAACACGTGATCAGAACACACATGCAGATGCCTTGGCTTGCCTAGCCTCCGCCATTTACTCAGAAATTAAACAGACCATCGAAGTAGGTTTCATCCTAGAGCCGAGCATTGGCCTGTCGAAGGAAGTCCAGGTCAATGTCATAGAATCTGGACCGAGTTGGATGGATCGCATTGCTGCATTCTTGTCTTCCGAACAGCTCCCAGAGGACAAGAAAGAAGCGCGTAAGCTGCGAAACAAAGCACTGCGATACTACTTGGATGTGCAAGGAAGGCTTTATAAAAAATCCCTCTCTGGTCCATATTTGGAATGTGTGCACCCGGACAAGGGCGAGGAGCTTCTGATTGAAATACATGAACGCAGTTGTGGTGCCTATTCTAGCGGGCAGTACTTGGTTCATCGAGCCGTGACACAGGGGTATTACAGACCGACAATGAGAGCAGATGTCGAATGTTATGTAAAAAAGTGTGCACAGCGCCAGAAGTTCTCTCCTTTCACTCACTTACCTGCTGAAGAGTTAAGCTCCATAACCGGTCCTTGGCCGTTCGCCCAATGGGGACTCAACATCATCGGACCACTGCCTCATGCCCCGGGTAACAAGCGATTTCTGGTTGTCGCAACAAATTATTTTACAAAATGGGTAGAAGCGGAGGCACTAATGCACATCCGAGATACCGACATGAAGCATTTTGTTTGGAGAAACATCATAACCCGATTCGATATTCCAAGAGCACTTATGTCAGACAACGGCACTCAGTTCGATTGTGGGATCTACCGAAAGTTGTGTAGCAAGTACAGTATCCGGCCTTACTTGTCCACGCCGGCTTATCCAGAAAGCAATGGCCAAGCTGAAGCCTCTAACAAATCCGTCTTCGACAGCATCAAGAAGAGGTTGGAGAAAGCTAAAGGCAGATGCGTCGAAGAATTGCCGAGTGTATTGTGGGCTCATCGAACTACGCCAAGGTGATCTACTGGGGAAACGCCGTTTGCTCTGTGCTTTGGAACCCAGGCAATCATATCCCTAGAGATCGGCCTCCTAACCTCGAAATCGAAAGTTTTTGATATGGGCCAAAACGACATGATGCTAGCATTAGATTTAGTTCTAATTAAAGAATGAAGAGACCGTGCCCTTGCATCCGTGGCGCGGTATCAACAGCAGCTTGCTAAGTCGTATAATCAACGTGTCCAGCTGCGCCGCTACACACCGGGAGAGTTGGTCTTGAAGAAAGTACTTCTCGCTGCCAGGAAACCGGGTGATGGAAAATTGAGTCCTAACTGGGACTGCCCCTATCAAGTCGACTCAATCGCGGGAGTAGGGGCGTATCAGCTAAAAGACATGTCTGGAAGAAGCCTTCCACGGCCTTGGAATTCAACGCATTTACGTAAATTCTATCATTGACCCAACTTGTGGGGCTTTATACTTGTACATATTTCATTTTTGCAATGCAAAGTTTCTCATTTCTTCATCGCGCAAACCATTTCTCCTTTGGGCCGATAAAGCCTCCGGATTCGGAGCACCCTTCGTGGACATCACGATTGGCCAATTAAAGACTTCGGATTGGGAGCCCCATCGGCGCATGACACCTTTGGGCCGATAAAGCCTCCAGATTCGTAGCGCCCTCCGTGGACATAATGATTGGCCAATTACCAAGACTCCGGATTCAGAGCGCCATCGGCGCATGACACCCTTGGGCCGATAAAGCCTCCGAATTCAGAGCGCCCTTCATGGACATCACGATTGGCCAATTAAAGACTCCAAATTCGTAGCCCCATCGGCGTATGACACCTTTGGGCCAATAAATACTCCAGATTCGGAGCACCATCGGTGCACAACGCCATTGGGCCGATTAAAGACTCCAGATCCGGAGCCCCATCGGCGCACGATGCCTTTGGGCCGATTAAAGACTTCGGATTCGAAGCCCCATCGGTGCATGACGCCTTTGGGCCAATAAAGCCTCCGGATTCGGAGTGCCCTTCGTGGATATCATGATTGGCCGATTAAAGACTCCAAATTCGGAGCCCCATCGGCGCACGACGCCATTGGGCCGATTGAAGCCACCGGATACGAAGCGCCCTTCGTGGACATCACGATTAGCCAATTACCAATTAAAGACTTAGGATTTGGAGCCCATTGGCGCATGACGCCTTTGGGCCGATAAAGCCTCCAGATTCGGAGCGCCCTCCATGGACATCACAATTGGCCAATTAAAGACTTCCGATTCGGAGCCCCATCGGCGCATGACGCCTTTGGGCCGATAAAGACTCCAGATTCGGAGCCCCATCGGCGCATGACGCCTTTGGGCCAATTAAAGACTCCAGATTCGGAGCCCCATCGGCGCAAGACGCCTTTGGGCCGATAAAGATTCCATATTCGGAGCCCATCGGTGCACAACGCCATTGGGCCGATTAAAGACTCCGGATTCGAAGCCCCATCAGTGCATGATGCCTTTGGGCCGATTAAAGACACCAGATCGGGAGCGCCGTTCGTGGATATCACAATTGGCCAATTAAAGACTCCCAATTTCGGAGCCCCATGCCTTTGGGCCGATTAAAGACTCTGAATTCGGAGCGACCTTCATGGAAATCTTGATTGGCCAATTAAAGCCTCCAGATTCGGAGTGCCCTTCATGGATATCACGATTGGCCAATTAAAGACTCCAGATTCAGAGCCCCATCGGCGCATGATGCCTTTGGGCCAATTAAAGACTCTGGATTCGGAGCCCCATCGGCATGATGCCTTTGTTCCAATTTAATCCTCCGGATACAGAGCGCCCTTCGTGGATATCACGATTGGCCATTTAAAGACTCCAGATTCGGAGCCTCATCGGCGCGTGATGACTAAAGCATTAAATATTTAATGTAGAGTGCTCCCCTATGTCAAGCCGCCAAACGTTTACACATTAAAGCATTCAAAATAAAATGCTTAACTAACTCGGGCCGATCAATATTTATTGAAACATTTATACAATGAAACACAAAACATGCAAACACGTGTGTGCTGAATAAAAATTACAACAAAACACAAACATTTAAAATAAAACATTTTATTCAATCAGCCAATAATTACATAGTTTTGAACGCAATCTGCGTTTGAGCATTACAATGAGTATTTTTATCCGGCGTCTCCCTCATCCTCACTCTACTCGACTTCAAAGGCGGAAAATGGAAAATGATTACGTTGGTATAGTGGCAATGCCGAATCCATGCCCGACGCTCGGAGAGCTTCCGCGGCTTGAGATGCCTTGATCCAACCGTGCTTAAATCTACGATTTTCACATCGGCAAACCTCATCGGCGAGTTTCTCCTTGGTCTTCTAAATTCTGACATTTCGGCCGTCATGGAAGCCTTTTTCATAGGCCGTGGCCCTCGCAGTCTCAATCGCGAACATGCTAACCGTGTTCCGATCGGCAATAACATCATTTATCAACCTTTGAGTCACCCTCTCTTCCACAACCGGACTGAGTTAGCTGGCTGATTGAGACTCGGCAGATTTGATTCTCCTTAGCTCACACTCGGCCTTCTCTGTGCGAGCTTCTAACTTTCGAATGCGTTCATCTCTGTGCTCTATATCGCACCGAGCGGCGCGGAGATGCATGCCGATTTCATAAGCGGTGTACAGCCCCTTCATCACCCCGTGAACGCCTTCGTGAAACACTTCGAAGTCCTGCCGACCTACCATCGACTGCTGGACTTCGGATGGAAAAATCTATCGGGCAAACTCGACTGCCACATTTGGATCTCAAACAATCGAGTCTGCCTCTGTCATTGGTCTATTCCTTACAAAGACCGCAAAACTCAATGGGCGCGGAGTCGCATCGGATTCACTTCCAGAACTGGGTTGAGGAGATTTGCCCTGTGGCTACCTGTCCCTCCTAGACGACGTACTTCAACGACGAGGAGATTGGTGTCTCTCCCGATCCCTTGAAGTCCTACTGCCCGTGCGCGACGGTTCACCAGTTCGACTCATATCTCCTCCCAGCTCAGCTAGCGTCCTCGCTTCCCCTCAGCTATTGAAGAAAAGCCTACTTGACATTCGCACTGGTTTAACCTTCCTCAAAGAGCTGGACTGAGATTGTTGACTGAGCATATAAACAGGACCTTGACTGTCCCAGCCGCTCCATGAATTGATTTATAAGTACAATACCCATGAACTAGTCCTATTCGGCTTTCGGAGTTCATACATTGTCGGGCGAAATAAGATTTATTAATCTGATCGGCCAAATAACTAAGCACAATGCCGATCAAACTGTGCCGCAACCACTCCATGAACTAGTCCCATTCGTCATCCAGAGTTCATACATTGGCTGGGGCAAGGGCATACGACGGGGCCCTGCGTCGATTTACTTGTTCGGATAAATCAAGGTTAAATTAATTGCCAAGTTACACTGTTATCCAATCGGCAACTATGCAGTGGGATATTTAGCAAGCACAATAGAGTAATCATTTTATCCAAAGTAGTAAAAAGCAAAACTCTTCATTAATATCAAAGACTGTGTACAACTAATAGTGAAATGAAAAGGGAATTTTCATTAACAAATTGAGCGCATATAGTAACTAATTTATACATGAAAATTACCTTGAACTAATAGAAATCTACTGAACGAAAACATATATTGAAATTGAAAATACTTAATTAAACCAGAGTGCCTTCCAAATCAATCCTTGGGATTAGACTCAAGTGGCTCAACGTCCACTTGCTCGTATGGAATTGGTATGGCCAATGTAACTCTAGCAGCAGCAAGGGCTTTGAGCCACCCATGGTTGAATCCCTGATTCTTGAATTTGGGGACTTCTTCTATGTAGTTCTCAAGAGCGGCGCTCTTTCTAGCCTCGAACGCCGTAAAAGCCTCAGAGTCAGCTTTTTCCTTGGCCTTCTTCAACTCTTCTAACTCGGCCTCCACCTTAGCAAGCGCCTCATTGGCTAACTTGAGCGATTCGTCGCTCGCGTTTGCCCTCTCCTCGGCGTCGGATCTAAGCTTGTTAGTAGTTTGAGCCCTCTCCTTTTCAGCTTCGGCTGGAGCACTTTCCGTTGTGGCTCTCACCGCCTTGAACTCGGCCCTGCTCCTCTCACCTTCAGCTTCCGACTTCAAGCGGCCAATTCTTTCAATGGCATCGTGCTGGCGGCGGCCTAGTTCGGCTATCCTTCCAACCGTCTGCAAAACAAGGAGTTGGGATCATTACATACCAAGAAATATCGTATGCAAACCAAACCAAACAAGAAGTAAAAAGATCAAGTCACATCCTAGAAGGGCCGACTGGGCAGCTAACGCTATAGCTACCACATCCAGCGCTGCTTGAAAGGTGTCCTTGTCAGCCGGCAATGAGACTGAAGTAGCCAAGCTCAACATTGCAGCTGGATCCTTCAAGGCAGATGCATTAGAGGAGATCGCCGTGTTTTTTATCTTTGGTTGAACAACGAAAGGAACAAGCACATCCGACTCCTCCAAGCAAGGCCGTTTGTCAGCGGGGCTATCCTCTGAGCCGACCTCTCCCTCGGCGGTATGTTTTTCGCCCCGCTCTTCTGGAATCGGCCGTTCTTCTGGAATCTGCTGATCGACTTCCTTTTCCGCCTCGGCCACAACAACTTGAGCCGTTTCTTCTGCAATAATAGGTTGTGAAGATTCAATCGGGCAGCCTGGGCTTTCCGTCGGGCGGCCATACGTTCGACATTTCTCTTTCGCGCAATCTGCGTGAGATTTTCCCCAGCCATACTCTCATAAAAGCACCGGGTAGGTCTCCCAAATTTGTAAAAATATCTTCGAAGGAAAACTCTGCCCGACCTGAAGTGGTTGGCGAATTAGGCTGGTTAAGATTGACTGCCTCGAACGCTGAGTTTAGAGCCTCTTCGACCTCTTCGGCCTCTACAGCGAACTCTCTCGTTGGTTCTGCAATTACCTCGACCACTGGCTCTATGTCTTGCTCCGAATCAGAAGCTTCAAAACCAATTTGCCTAAGGGTCTTGAAGCTGGGAAATATAAGAGCCGTAAGGTGTTGTTCACTGGATGGGATCAGGATGTCGTCCGCGGCCGAAAACGTAGTATAAGTAGGCTCGTACCACAGGAGTATATAGGCGGCTCTCCCTTACTTCTGAACGTTTGGACTGCCAAAATACTTGAGTGCAGTCTTAATTTCCATGAGGACTGCATCATCAGGCGAGGTCAGAATCTTCTTCAACTTATTGCCTACAAAAACAAAGGATTAGACTTGGAGAAAAAGCCGAATAAAAGAAAGATCAATAAACACAAGGAGTTACACGACAACCTGGTTCACCCCTCCGTCTGGGAATAAGGTCCAGGCGATCATCGCCTTCGTCAAATTCCCAGTTGCCTCGGACATTGACCATTACATCGTCAACTCGTTTGCCAGAGCTGGCAAGCATGGTTACCAAGTGATAGCTGGTGTCCTTGGCCCTGAGAGAGTAGCGCCCGAGCCGACCAAAGGATTTGGCTAAAGCGTAGCTGTGTCGAATTGTCGGAATGCCAAGGCTGAACCTAAGGCGCCGGTTCAACTCTACGATTCCCATTATGATTTGGAAAAAATTCACATTGGGTTACGAAGGAATCAGACCCCAATGATGGAGGACGGCCCCAAGAAATGGGTGTAGGGGAAAACGAACTCCGCCCTCCGCAATGGATAGGAGAGGAAAGACGATTGTATTTTGGTCATCCCTCTCCGTATCAAGAGTATTATCTATCACTAGAGATAGGTGGAGATTATCAGGGATAGAAAAATGTTGTCGGAACCCAAAAATACGACCCTCGGAAAGGAGGTCTTTCAAATGCTTAGCCATTCTAGTAAGGACTCAAGGGTATTCTAAATCAAAAATAAACACGAAAAATAGGATTACAAAAAGAAGAGAAGAAAACTTACGAAAGACAGAGGAGACAAGGAGAGACGGGAAGAAGTTGCAGAATACGCGAGATAGATGAGAGATGGCGGCTAGCAATCCAGGAGGCTCAAATGTTCAAAAAGGCATGCACTCGAAGAGACTGGAGTTTCAAATCATAATAAATGCAAAAGATGCACGAATGAGGCGAGAACATATAATGCTGACCAAGGGGCGTGTGCGTTCTAACATTCACATTGGGATAGCTGAAGCCGCCTAACTTATGTCTCTCTTGACTTTTCAAATTCGAAAGCAAACACACCAATTAACTGCCGTCAATGGGGAGTTTGGGGGGCAATTGTGGGAGCTGAATAGATAGTAGAATCAGAAGCGTACGCTCTAGAAGATAGACATTACTCAGCTCTAACCTGCACGATCAGGAGGCCGAATACAATAAATAGGTCGAGTAACCATTGAACTATGGGGCCGAATAAATAAGAGGATAGTGAGTGAAAAGGGGACCAGGCCCCAAGGCCCTGGAAACGAGTATAAATAAAGGAACAACAGACGAAGAAAGGTATGTGAGAACTAGTATACTTACCTTAAAATACAAGTAACCCAGAGAGAATAGGGACTGACATGTCCGTCGAAGTGCTAATTCCGGCACCCACGAGAGTCTCCCAAGATCAGAAGAGTATTTCCAAACCACTTCCCCACGTAGGTTAATTTTAATAGTGGCATATAATTCAAATAATGAGAATTGTTTTAGTGGGTCAAGACCAAGAAAAATTATCTTAAGGAATAAGTTAATATTCCTAAATAGTTGAATGAGTATCGGTGTAATTAATATTTTTAATATGAAAATTAAATTTATATATATACATATTAATTTTAAAATTAACAACTATTGGTCTTAGACTTTGGCATGAGCTATTTTGGTTAAATTAATCAATAAAAGCAAAACATGTTAATTTAGTCAATAAGATAAAATATCACATCTAAACCATAATCATTTCACTTTTTCTCGTACAACTATTAAATCAACTACAAAAAGCCAAAATTTATCCCAAACACAACTTTTTTAATTATGTTAAAATGGACAAAAAGTCAGGCTAAGTTAGCTCATCCCAAACAAGAGCTTAATGGTGGAGCCAGACCAAAATAATGGTTTTCAGGTAGGCCTTAGATGGGCGTAGCTTAAGTTTGAACTTTAATTTTGATCTTTAATTTTGATCTTTAATGGTTGACTTGCATGATGATGCTGCTATATGTTTTGTTGGAATGATGTTTTGGAATGATTTTTTTCCTTTCTGCTGCCTTGTGGATCAGAGCTTTGTGAGACTATCAAGGTAAAGGAATGCGTCTAAGGTCTGCTGCTAGTTTAGGGAAAGGTTTGCTACTGGCTACTGCTATGGGGTTTGTTTAGGTCTATCATGTTTTTGCTGTTTTCTTTTTCTTTCTGTTGGTTCCTCACCAACTTTCATGGGTTGAGCTTGTATATGTTTGTGCACTTGCCTCTTCTTTATTGATGTAATTCATATGTTATGTATGGCTTTCTCATCAATAAAGTTTCTTGATTTGCCGATCAAAAAACAAATTTGATATATTTGAAGGGAGATTTGGAATAACCAAGAAAAGAGACTCCTTTTGTTTGCTTTGCTATTTTATTCTGTAAATTAATCTTAATGTTAACCATTTTTATTGAGTTTCATAAAGAAGATAAAAGGGTAAAAATTAATTGGCATATTTGATTTTCTATATTATCGGATGAACTCTAACATAAGATAAACTACATTTACAAAATTTCAATGACATAGTTTTTTTTATGTCTTACTGTAAGTATAATTTTTATAATTTATTCTATTTTTTTGCCTTTATTTTTTACTAATTACATTATAACACATTTTTGTTTTTAATATGTAGAACAATCCATTGATGAGAAGACTAAAATAATAATAAAGATATAAATATTTTGTACATGGGTGAAGTTAATGACAACCTATGTGTTGTTTTTTAGAAAGATATAAAATCAAAATAATTAAAATCTCAATATATTTTTTACATTTTTCAAAATACGTTTACATATATATATATATATATATATATATATTTTTCATCGACAAAGTAAAAATTTCATTAACAACATGAAATTAAAGGTATAGGAAGATGACATGCATCGAGAGAGATTCGGAAAGTACAAATTACCCCTACTACTGCTACTCACATCCATACAACCAACCCCTCGGCCTCATGATTTTTTTAAATAAAAAACAAAAAACAACAAAAAAAAAAACAAAAAGTTAAGAAGGACTTAACTATAAAATAAAATACAAGAAACCCCACAAAATCTACCCACAACAACCAAGCCAAATCAAAACCCAACAACAAACACCAAAGTTTTCCCGCCCACTTGCAATTTTTCAAAACTAAAGCTTTCCACCTGTGCTGCCTCAACTCCCAACGCTTACCTACTACACACCCACGCCTGACAACACCCAGCACCCACCTGTGCTACACGCCCACGCCGGAAAGCTCCATAGCCAAATAAACCACTCTTGAGCCCCACACCTGATACACAGCTACACTGGTACACTCAACCACCATACTTGCCGGACACATAGGCTCCATTGCTGTGATACATAGGTCCAGTGTAGATATAAAATACACTGATACACAGCTCCATTGCCGGACACACAACCACCCGTGACCAAACCTCCTTCTTGCTGCACCCTCATCTTTTCCGAGACCCAAACAGCTCCCTCCATTGCAGACTGGTACACAGCTACACTGATGCACTAAACCTCCATACAGGCTCCATTGCCGTCAACAACCACCCGAGATCGATCCTCCTTTGCTTCACCTCTGAACATCGACAGCCTCTTCTTGCACCATTCACTCTCCTCTTCTTGCTTCACCCTCCTCTTCTAGCCTGCTGCAATCACTCCCAAATCCCAGCCACGACCTCACCCAGCCCAGCCCAGCCACGACATCTCCAAGCAAACCTGGTACAACCTAAGGTTGAAACATCCGAACACACCCACACACTCCTATGGTCGAAACATCCGAAAACACACCACACAACTGGACGACGTTCACTCCTCAAAACTCCCATACGCATAGAAGCGCTCGAATGAAATCTTCCACAAACACAACTGGACGGCGTACATGTATATATATATGTTACAATATATACATATCAAGTCTAATGATCATGCAATGAGCGGTCATTAGCATTTTCCTTTGTAAATTTCAAATTATTTGTTTCAATATAAAATTTATAATATGTATATTATAAGTAGATTTATTTCAATAAAATGTAAGCGTAGATTTATTTTAAAAATTTTCTTTTATCCCGAATCATGTGTCTTTCTTGTTGAGAATAATAAAAAAATATAAAGTAAAATGAAATCTCACATCTCTGTTATAGGTAAATTATTGCTTAAACCTATTATGCATCATTAAAATATAAAAAATGATATACAAGTCCACTTTCAAGACCTAATGATGTGTAAGTGATATAATTGGTTAATTATTAGAGAAGATATAAGAGACAGTATTTTCTTAAATATCCTAATTAATTGCCACATAACTAGACTTGAAAATTTGATCTAATTTTTTGTCTTAAATAACAATACTCTTAAGATATAGTAAACCAACTGTCATGCTTTACAATTACTCAAAAACAATGCAAAAACTTAAGATAATTGAAATCAAACTTTCAATCACCTCGTGTAGCTGCACTCTACCATATTCAACTGCTGTATAAAAGGCAACATTTTATACATCAATTTTCCAAGAACCTCCTATACATGACATGACCCATATTGGATTGTGGTCTCATCTTGCAAAGTCTCCATAGAACCTCCACCATCAACTTTGCTACAACCTAAATCAGTTGTAGTTGAAGTTATTATAGAAGAGTTGAGTGACAAGCATACCAAATTAGGCTGTGATTCGGGCAAATTCAGGGGAGGCTCATTAGGATTCATGAAAACTTGAACCACCTTTCTCATCCAAGGCCGGAGCATAAAATCTGGATGCAAACAAGCAAGCCCTACAACCAAACTCCTCTTCACTTCCTCCTCATCAAATTTCCCTTCAAGCAATCTATCCACGCAATCGAGCAATGCAACAACACCCTTTTCGTATAACATCCATACGCTATCCACTAAACTATTCTCATCCATGATGCCTTTTGATCTCTTCCCACAAACCACTTCCAAAACCACCATTCCAAAGCTGTAAACATCAGACTCTGGGGTAGCCCTACCCGTGAAGCTAACCTTTGGGGCCAAATACCCTGGTGTCCCTACTATTCTAGTTGTGACCGAGGCTTCATTTTGAAGTAGCTTGGTATTGTATTGTGAATCCAACACTGTAACACCCTCAAAAAAAGACATAATGGAAATCATACATAAGATCCATAATCATAAAGAAATAATACATTTTTATTCATCAGAGTCTTCTTACAACAGATGTTACATGTTGACAACAAAAGTAGATGCCCTACGGGCTTACAACTTTCCAAGTCAACACTTGGATACAACAAAAGAGGGTTAGAAGCCCTTTACAAATAAAGCCCTCGGCTTGGAAATAAAAACATATAAACATAAATAAAACAACAAAAGAGAGACTTTAGTCCCGAGACCTGCCAAGCTATAACCTTAGAGGTAGCATGTCTCCAGTACCTGAAAATGGTGTCCCAGGAAGGGTGAGCCAAAGCCCAGTAGAGATATGCTAAACCAAATATGAGAAATAACTATAATATTAGCATTTGATAAATGTTCAATACGTGTAAATCAACTTACATCATTTCCATAACTAGTCAGCATAGACTTTCATAGCTCAACCCACTTTTATTTCTACCTCCAATTTCATTCATACACTTCAATTCATTTGCCATTTTACGGAACTACATCCGAGGGAACTGGCAGCCAAATATAAATAAGATTTAGGGACTTTCACCCAGGACACTCCGGTCAACTTAATTATCAATGGAGTCCATCCCCTATCTCCTCCCACACAATGGAGTACATCCCCTATCTCCTCCTATACAAAGATACATATGCAATGTATTCAACAAGTTGGCATATACAATGATCCTACAATTCACATATTCAACATTTTAATCGAACCGTCATATTCAATGACATAATTCAATTGATTAGTTTCAATTTACCTAATCATCATGGAGTGTCTACAACAATCAAGACTATCCTCCACCGATAGCCCAAAACAGTTATTTCTAAACAGATAATATATTTACCAAACAAATAAATTATCAACTTTTCCATAGGTGGGTGATTATTCAATCCAACCACACCATTTAACCACAATCCTTCCCAATTCTATAATTCCACAATGAATTTACTATTTATACAAAATAGTTATTTAATTCTAAATTAGGGCATTTTCCCCCAAGTTCCACAATGTTGACCCAAAGGTCCAAACCTCCCCATTTCTACAATTATACACCAATAACCCCATTTTAGGACCCACATATACATTTGGTGTGACGACCCAAAATCTATATCTGAAATTCCTTTTATGTCCTCGTGGGTTAATACATTTTAATTTAATGATATCTGTTCGAATTAAGGAATTATCTGTTGAGTCGCAGCTTTAAAATTGAAATTACTGACCTCTATGGGTTCAAAAATCAAAATTGAGTGCTTGGTTATGCTAATGGGAATTTTTAGAACTAATTGGGAAAATTAATTGAAAATCTAATTCGTCTGATTCGTTAATGCACGTTTGAATGGTTAATTTTGTACTACAAATTAAAAGCCTTAGAGGCTTCAGAAACCAGAATAGAGGGCATATTCATGATCAGTGTCATTTTTAGAGTCATCTAAAAAGTTTAATTGAAATTTAATTTCGTACGATTCGTAAGGCCATGTTTGGCTCTCCCTTGTGTTAATCTTGTGTGTGTGTGTGTGTATAGTTATATACATGGATGCCTTAGGAGTTATTGGAACTCATCTATTTTGAACCAAAAATATCTAGAGAAAGGGGGAAGACCCGTGAGAGAGAGAGAGAGAGAGTTCTTCAGAGAACTCAAAGAGGAAGGAGGGAAAGTTTGGAGATTGAAGAGCTTTAAGGGGGGAATTCAAGGATTTGGGTTAAGGTATGTGGTTTTAACTATTATCTTTGTAAATAATTCAATTACTACATGAAATCAAAGATTAATTTGGAAGTTTAAAATGTAAATGAACTAGTGTTTTGGGATTTTGGGTGAAATGGGTTGAATTCATGGAAATGAACTTTGCTTTCCTTAAATTTGTTTAAATTGGGTCCAATCTTAACAATGATTTGTGGAATAACAAGTTTTGGTGTGAAAATCAACCATAGGTAAGACATATTCTTATGATTTGAGAGCATATATTCTGGAAGTTTGATTATATAGAAAGATGAGTCTTGGATTTTTAATTTGAGACATAGATTGTTTTATTTGAGAGGAGATTATACTTGGTTGATTTTAGTTTATCATTTTATTAGGCAATTGTACATGTTTTTGAGTGAATTATGTTTAGAACTAAGTTTAGGAATGGAAAGAATCAAGTGTTGGAGCAAAAGACCCATTTTCGGACTGATGTTTTTGCCCAGACCGCACGAGCGGCCACGGGCACCACACGAGCGGACATGAAGAAGAAAAAGGGATTTTCATTCTGTTTTTGGGCGCTCGAGCAGCCGGGTACTTCCGCTCGAGCGGAATTGGGCCACACGAGCGGCCACCCCTGTTTCAGCATAGACTGGGTAACTTTGAACATGCATATCTTTTGCATCCAGACACCGTTTTAAGTGATTCTTCAACCTAAAATCAAGCCCCGGAAGTCTAGTTTCCAATGGTGGTAGTCTCACTCCAAAATGTTAAATACAGAAATAGTTATGCCCAAATTAGTGACGACTGTTCACTTTCTGGTTACCGGTTTGTACCGTTCTTCGTCTGAACCTTTCTCCTATCGATTCCTCCTATCTTATGAGGCATGGATTATAACCTATGGAGGAATAATAAGTCTAGAACCACCACAGCTATTGAGTGAAGAATAAAAAGAGATTGGTTTTATTCTCATAATATGTTATATGCATTGTGTTCGTCGGTCAAGACGAGGACATCGTTCCACCGCTATCAGAGACCTACCACTGTGAGTAATAGTACTATAATTGCACATTTGATTACCATTAATAATTCTTTTTATTAACGCTCTGCGCTTCAAACGTAGTTATGTTAATATTATGTTGATTGGGAAATAGTGTGGACATGGAAAGATTTTTGTGAACATTGGTATGACTCTGAACCTACGCTGTATTCTGGCTATGGCTAATGATTATCGTGAATGTACCATCATATGAATTACTCATGATTCTGCATAAGAACTGCATACAAACTATTAACACTGTGAAGTTGGTTAATAGAAAGGAATTGAGTATCAATAACATTGTTACGTGATTCATGTTATGATATGAACTGTTCTGACCTATTGATGTAATGGTACCTTTACATTTGAACTATTGTTAATATTAATGTTCTGCTAATTACGAGACAAGTATGTCGACCTACAAAGAACCATGAGGAAATCTAAGTGCATCGTTGGATCATACGTTTTGTTTACTGTTGATAGATAATGTTGACATTCCATTATCTGCAAGTTAGTGGTATTGGTTCATGACAAGCAAATGGGATGTATGTGCATTATGAAACTATGGTATCTACGTATCTCTGGAATGTGGTTCCCTTTTGCTAACAATTATCAACAACGTTCTGTTAAACTTATATTACCGATGGTAATTCATGTGAATAATGGGAAGAATGTATGTACTTTCTGTATGATTCTGAAGTTAATTTGTTCTGATGATTTCTGGTATGGAACAAAGTGCTGTACGGAACTAAGTCCTACACTTTGGTGGGACCAACCTCTAGAATCCGTACGAGCTACCTCTTGAGTCCATACATATTTATTTCTGGGCCGCTAGGCCGTTCTGTTATTTCTGGCCCGTTAGGCCGTTCTGTTATTTCTGGGCCGTTAGGTCGTTCTGTTATTTCTGCGCCGTTAGGCCATTCGGTTATTTTTGGGCCGTTAGACCGTTCTGTTATTTCTGGGCCGTTAGGCCGTTCTGTTATTTCTGGGCCGATAGACCGTTCTGTTATCTCTGGGCCGCTAGGCCGTTCTGTTATTTCTAGGCCGATAGGCCGTTCTGTTATTTCTGGGCCAATGGTCGTTCTGTGTATTACTGGGCTTAAAGCCGCTCTGTTAAGGAAATTAGGCCCATGGCCATTCTAGAAATGACTACAAAATGTAATTAATCATATGCCTCCACAGTTATATGCTTTGTTATTTAAGTTAACCATTACATTATTTTTGTGCTATTATTCACTGAGTTTTACTCACTCTGTATTTTGTCTGTTTCTGTAGGTAACCAACTTGAAAGCCAGTCCTAACCTTTGAGACTTGTCTATCTCTTGTCAGCCTCAGTGTGTCCAGGCACTTAAGATGGAACCCGTGCATTTTGTAAAGCTTTAACTAGGTTTTCGGTTTATGCTTTGATTGTCTGCTTATGGTTGAATGTAAACAACCCCTTTCTTCTTTAGTACTTTTGTATGAATGTGAATGACTGTAACTAAAGCTCGGGTGTATGCTTCCTGTGTATTATCTACCTAATGTAATGTTTGCGGTCCTGGCATAGTAGTGGTAGCTCAATGGATGATGTTTTATGTTATTTAATTTTATTAATGCTTCCGTCCAGGCCCCATATATTACGTATATCAGGTTAAGTGTCCGTTTCTGAATAAGTCATGCCCGAAACTTTTAGGGGCGGGTTTGAGGCGTGACATTTGGAGTTCAAAATTTCAAAACCCCTCTTTCATAAATTTCAATCGCAAACCCTAACTTTTTCCAAATTCCTATAACCCACCATTATACAAACTGACCAAAATTTATGTTAAAACTCATAGTAAAGAGTAGTCTATCCCTACCTCAAAAGGAGAAGCCCAAAGGAGAAGAAGAGCAAGACTCAAGATGCTCCAAATCCAAGAATTTTCGGATCAAAATGTAGCCCACGCAAAGCCCTACCCTTTTTACAACGGAAGTAGGGTAGAGACACTCTAGATCAAGTGTATTTGTGCAGAAAAGGAGTGTGTAGAGAGGGAGAGAGTCAGATCTAGGGTTTTGGAATGAAAAGAAGATGAAAAAGTGATGTGGAAACTCACTGCTGCGATCTAGTATATACACAGCTCGCTCGAGCGACAAGAAACAAAAGGACCTCGCTCGAGCACAAGCAGCGTCGCTCGACTGAAAAATGAGAAGCTTCAGGTCTGTAAGCCAGACGCACGCTCGAGTGCAAGAGTGCTCACTCGAGCGAAGGAACACAAAACATACAGCTCGCTCGCTCGAGCGCAAGATGCGTCGCTCGAGCGAAGGATAACAACCTTCAGGTTTTTCAAGGATGCAGTCGCACGCTTAAGCACAAGAACGCTCGCTCGAGCACAAGAAAGCTCGCTCAAACAGAAACTGCCTCTGAAAGGAAAGTAGAAGACCCTCAATCCTCGCTCGATCATAAGAACCTTAGCTCAAGCGAAGAAGCAAATACCCAAGGCTCGCTCGAGCACAAAAAGCCTCGCTCAAACGAAGAAGCCAAAACTTGGGCGGCAACCATTTGTTTCAACTTACCCAACACATCCCACAACTCAAATACATGGAATTAAAGGATAGAAATGAGATAAAGACAATAGCAAACACCCACAGAATCGAGTCCAGAATACAATAAATAACAGAGGAAAATCGAGATCGCTATAACCTCCCCCCCTTAAAGAATTTCGTCTCCAAAATTAGACATACAAGTTTCAAAATTTTGATCTATTCAATTCTCCACATGATTACAATATAACGTTTATCAACATGATCCACTATCGATCATTCCATCTCTTCTCAAGAATACAACTTTACACATATAGTTCAATATGCATTATCAGCATGCATTGTTTTGGATTTCAACTAATTCCAATACACATACTCCGTAATTCCAAAACATGGTCAATGTTAATAACATATTTGCATTTCTATAACACATTCAACATATGCCATGCTAAATTATGCTCACATTTCCAACACATATCCAATAATTTCAATACTTTCATAATTCAAACATATACAATGTTCTTAGAGTTTATCAACAAAACAAAGTTCTCCATACATGCTCAAACATTAACAAACAAGCCCGGATATTTCTCGTGGACTTCTAATTCACATTCCCAAGTGGCTTCCTTAACCCTGTGATGTTTCCACAAGACTTTGACCAAGGGAATCGTCTTGCCTCGCAAGACTTGTTCCCGTCTATCCAAGACCCTCACTGGTCTCTCCTCATACGAAGCATCCTCATCTACCTCTAAGTCGGTCCAATTTAATACATGTGACGGATCTGGCTCATACTTCTGATGCATACTAACATGAAATACGTCATGCACTCCGGAAAATTGCGAAGGCAATGCCAAACGATATGCAAGCTCCCTGCTCCGCTTAAAGATCTCAAAATGGACAATAAACCGAGGGGACAACTTCCCACTCTTTCCAAACCTCATCAAGCCCCGCCTAGGTGATATTTTCAGAAACACATGATCACCCACCTCAAATGACAAAGGTCTCCTCCTACGGTCGGCATAACTCTTTTGGCGACTGTGGGCCGTAACTAACCTCTTACGGATAAGTGATACTTTCTCCATCATTTCCCGCACCAACTCTGGTCCTAACAAAGGTGCATCACCCACCTCGGCCTAACAAACTGGAGATCTACACGTTCGGCCATACAAGGCCTCAAGCAGTGCCATGCCAATACTCGATTGGAAACTGTTGTTGTAGGTAATCTCCACTAAGGGTAGGTGTCTCTCCCACGACGCCTTAAAATCAAGGACACAGCCCCAAAGCATATCCTTAAGTATATGAATAGTGTGCTCGGACTGCCCGTCAGTCTGAGGATGGTAAGCCGTGCTAAAAGTCAATCTAGTACCCAAGGCACTCTACAAACTCTACCACAACCTAACAGTGAAACGCAGATCTCTATCTAAGACAATTGACACTGGGACCCCATGCAACCTCACTATGTCCCGCATATATAAGTCGCCAAGATGATCTATTGAATCTCTCACGCGCATACGAATAAAGTGCGCAGACTTAGTCAACCGGTCAACTACTACCCAAATAGCGTCACTACCTCGTCGAGTCCTCGGAAGACCCACAACAAAATCTATCGTGGCATGCTCCCATTTCCACTCGGCTATAGGCAAGGGTTGCAACAAACCCGCTGGCCTCTGATGCTCGGTCTTCACTTGCTGACAAGTAAGGCACTTAGATACAAAAACTGCCACATCCTTTTTCATACCCCTCTACCAAAACTGGCGACTCAATTCATGATACATCTTAGTGCCTCTCAGATGCACCGCAAGGCGTGAATGGTGAAACTCTTGGAGTACTTCCTCTTGGAAAGACTCCACCCCAAACAAGCGGTCTCGGTACCTCACACTCAGGTCAGGATACACAGTCAGGCCCTTCTCTACCTTCCCACTAGAGATCTTCTCCTAGAGGGATTCTACCTCAAAGTCACCCCTCTATGCCTCTAACACTCGATTCACAAGAGTAGGTTGTGTAACTACAGAAAACAAGGTTGCAGACTCGACAGACTCACGCAGAAGCAAGTCAAACTCCCTAAAAGCACCCAGCATCTCCCATTCTCAAATAGCAATATAAGCTACATCAACAATGGATTTCCTACTAAGGGCATCGGCCACAACATTGGCCTTTCCTGGATGATAATGCAACTCAAAGTCATAATCTTCTATGAACTCCATCCACCTCCTTTGTCTCAAATTTAAGTCTTTCTGTGTAAACAGATATTTCAGACTCTTATGATCCGAGAACACCTCGAATCTCTCACTGTAAAGATAGTGCCTCCAAATCTTCAAGGCAAATATTATAGCCGCCAACTCTAGATCGTGAGTAGGGTAATTTCTCTCATGTGTTATCAACTGCCGCGAGCCATAGGCTATTACTTTCCCCTCTTGCATCAATACACAACCCAAACCCTCTCGTGAGGCATCACAATATACTGCATAACCCAAACCCCTCTCCAGAATAATCAAGACTGGAGCGGTGTGTAGACACCCCATTTTTGACCGTCCTCAAGACATGGACATCACCGTTTGAACACTCGGTGATCATCCATGTTTGTGTTCGTTTTGACTTCCCGGAGGTCTCGGCCACGAACCCTGCCTCAGGATCTCTCAACTCGACTATTTTTTGTTTGGTTTTGCACCAAACACTTGTGTTTTTGCTTTGGAGGGCAGGGAATGGCTTGTTGGCCATCCCAACACTCCACCGGCCATGGCTTGAGGCCACCGGCCATGTTTTGTTTCCATCGGCCAAATGTTTGGCCGACCGACACTCTGGATGGTCGGCCGGCCATCTATTTTGGTCAAATTGCATTTCTGGCCGGCCGACTACTGTGCATCTGCTTTTGGCAGATATTTTGTGCCAGCTGTGATAGCTGGCACCCACTTTGCTCCCCTCCATATACGTGTATGGAGGGATCTCCCTCTTGACTAGCTTACATGAGAAGCTTTGCAAGAGTGAGCTCTATACGAAGGAGCCTCTTCTCCCTCCATGAGGGTTGACAAAAAAAGCTCCAGAGCTCTGAGTTTTAGGGTTAGGGTTTATATATACTCTATCTCTATATCTCTTCCTCCTTTTGGTGTATTAGTGTGTGCTTGTTCTTACTATTGCACACAAACACCTACCATTACACCTTTCCTTAGTTGCAGAGGCATTAGAGGGTTGATCTTGAACTTTTTAAGCTAGTTTTGATCCAAGAAGAGGTTTGGTCCTGTGATCTTGGAAGTGTTCTTCAAGGGTGAGTGTTCTTGACCTTTATTTCCCATTTTTGCATAGCTTTTTTGACTACCTTACACCTATTTTTGAGCTTAGCTTATAACATATAAAAGTCTTGTTTTTGCTTACTCTAAATAGTTGTTTAAGAGTGTTTTGTTGCTTGGGGTTATTTGACCCCTCTTAGGCCTTGTTTGGCCCTATTTTTGTGCTATTTTGGTGAGCTCCGGGACCACTTTGTTTAGGCCTCCTCACCACTGAAATCTTGAGGGATTTTAGTTGTGAGGATGGTTCCTTGAGGTCCTAAGAATGAGAGGGCCATCCCCTCTCCTTGTTGTCTTCAATAATGGCCATTATAGCCTCATGTGTGAGCATCATTTCTAAGTGCATGTTGGCCATGTCTTAAGTGTTATTTGGTAGTATTTTGCCATATATTACCTCTGTTTTTACTTGGTTTGGACACACCATGCTTTCCTTGCATACATGTCTTGTAATGCCATGGATTGCCTTGACATGCCTTGTGCTTTGAGCCTTGTTTCTAGCATTCTTTTGGCTTAGCTTTGTGAAGCTTTTGTGCTCATTTTAGCATGCTTAAGCTCTATTTTTGGTTGTTTTGGTCGACCATGACATGCTTAGTATAGCCACCTTGCATTTTGGTTTGTAGGCCTTAGGTGTGTGAGTGTGGAACATGCATTGCTTGCATCATTGCAGTGGTTTGGAACCGCTTAGCATGTCATTTCAGTCCTCATGGCATGCTTGTATGCTTGCGTTTGATGTCCCTTTAATGCTTTATAAGGTTGTCATCTTATGCTCCATGTTTGGCCTCTTTTGTATGCTTGCATATATAGACCATTTAGATGCCATCTAGATGTGTTTTTGGCTTTGTTTTAACATGATAGGACTCTGATTTTGGTTGTTTAAATCCTACCATGTTTGGTTTTGCTAAGTGTAGCTCGATACCCTTTTAGCTTGCCTTGAGTTTTGGCCATGCTTGCATGCTTTGCTTGTGTTGATTGGTCGGTTTGGCACCTCTTTTCCATGCAATTTCAAAGCTTATAATGCATGCCATTGGTCCATGTTTATTCTCTTTTAAGTGTGCTTAAAAGTTGTCTCTACGTGCCTAAGTGTTGGACCTTGCATGCATGCCTATTTGTATGCGTTTCCATCCTAGAGCATGTTGGCCACTGTTTTAGGCTTGTTTGAGGGCTGCCTAAATTAGTCTAAGTCCATTCTCGCATGTTGTGGCATGCTCACCTTGTGTGTTGATTGCACACTTGGCTTATCATGTGTTGTTGCATGTTTAAATGGCCTTGCATTTGGCATGCATTTATCTTGGTTAAGTTGCCTAACATGTTGTCACATGCCTTGCCTACTTGCATGCCCACATTACATTTTGTATGCTTGTCTTTTCATGCCTTGCATGATTGATTCCTTAGGCTGTGTGCCTAGCATCATTACTTGCTTGCATGTTCATATTGCATGCCTAGTTCACATGCCTAGGTTGCATTACATTGGCATGCATGCCTCACCTCTTGATCAAGCCATGATAGAGGTTGAAGGCTCCCTTGTATGTTTATATGCATTGCATTACATTTGAAATCAAAATGGCACACTTGGTCCCTTGGGCCATCACGCATTGAAATGCGCGATTGGTGGTCCGAGAACCAAGAACCATGTCCTTTTGAGTCATAAACATGATAAAGGATGTGTTGGTGCACACATTTGCTTGGAATGCACTGCCATGCCTTGTTTTGCCCTCTACTGCTGTCAAAATAGGATTCTGCAGGAAGCTTTGGCCGGCCGGCCATCTTTAGTGCCGACCGACCAAGTATGGATGGCCGAGAGCTTAACTAGTGGCCGGTGATCATTCCCCATGGCCGATGACCATTCTTTATGGCCGGTGGTGTTCCCCAATGTCCAGAGAGTGTTCCTTGGGAATTGTGCCATTCTTAGAGGAGCATAGCAGGGAAAACAGAGGCAACTTGTACATGGCAATAGACTCCCGAGCGAAACTGAGCGCGCATGCATTGGACCCTCTTCGCGAGGACTTTTATCGCTTTCTTTACTTAATTGATTTGTTAATTAATTAGGTGGTCTGTAATATGTAATTAGCTTGTAGGTTAATTAATTGTATTATTCTTTTGGTCCCTCCGAGCGATGGCAAATTTGTATTAAGTGTGGGTGCGTATGTGCATGTCTTCCAACCCCCACTTCATTCTCCCTTTTACTTACCTACTTTGATGGTTAGTACTAGGACATATTTAATTTTGCATCCTTATGCTATGCATGCGTGCATCATTCATCAGTATTGCATGCATTGGGCTCAGCGCATCATACTAACTGCATAGTATTTCAAATCTAAACTTGAATATGTGCATCAAATGGTTGCATTTCACATGACATCCTAGGATTAGCTGGGCCTATCCTAATTGCATTCTGTATGCGTTGCATTAGGCACTTAACATGGACTTGGATCATACATTGATTGCTAACGAGTTCTTTGTTTTGGCTTGGAGTACCCTGTAAGTATTTTGTGCTTTAGCATCTCGCATGAGTGTGAATGTTAACATGACAATATGCTTACCATGTGGCTAGATGCTTATGTGATATGAACTGCCTGAATGCCTGTGGGTGAAGGTTGGATTGCTTGAGTTGGAACAGCTCATCAAAATCCGTGTTTTAGCCTACTCACGAGTAGCAACTTTCAAAACATTTTCCAAACAAACGGATATGCGATGCTTTGTTCCAAATTAGGCGATTTAGTCTATACTTGTTTGCTGTGCGCATAACATAGTAATTCTACGCTAATAACCGGAATAAGAACACATAATGCTTTCAAAACAAGATATCACGGTTAGTAGAGGCCGATCTTTGATCGGGTGAGAAGGGGTGCTCATAGCTGACCTTCCCCAATCATACCCAGGTTCCCGAGCCGAGGCAACTTTGGTGATGACAGACACGTGGCCTTTGGCACCGAGTCAGGGTTTCCTAAATTTCCAAAAATAAAATATTTAGGTGGAACACATGTAAGTAACGCACACGCGACAACGCATACAATGTGTGAAATAAGAGAAACTTGAACACATGTAAGTAAAGTACACGCGACAACGCGTACAATGTGTGAAATAAGAGGAACTTGAACACATGTAAGTAAAGCACACGCGACAACGTGTACAATGTGTGAAGCAAAGCGAGAGAGGCATGACAAACGCAAACAAAACGTGCGCGAGAACGCATATAGTGTGTGCATAACAATGCAGGTGAAGTGTGTATAAAAATGCAATGCACTAACAAGTGCAGGTGAGGTGAGCAAAATAGCGCGAGCAATGCACTAACAGGTGCATGTGAGGTGCGCAAAGGCATCAAATGCCACTCTACCAAACCATGGCAAGAGATAAAAGATGGCATACAAACATGCAATTTCCAACTCTGAGATATGATGCTCAATGGTCCCGAATCATGGAAATATGTCACCCAATGCATGAAATAGGCCCCGAAACTCAAAACTAGGCAAATGTGTTGAACTATGACCATACAAAGCAAGCATTATTTGGACATGAAACATGAAAACAGAGCCAATGCAGTCCTAAACATGCACCAAATCAGTTCCAAGCATGGCCAAAAAGTGCTAACATGAAGAGCTAAAACAACATGCAACATAGGCTAGTAAGCATGGTTTTCACTACATGTATATGAAGCACAAGGGAGGTCACCAAATTAGCCCAAAACAGAAACATGGCATGTCAAATAAACCCCGAAAACCCACTGAAATGAAGTCCACACATGCAAGAATGATGAGTTCCTTTGAAAGGCTACAAGAGAGGTTACTCTGCACATGAAACAAGGACACTTAACATGGCAAAACCAACTCTGGAAATGACTTATGAGGGTCCTAAAACCCACCAAAAGGAGCCTGAAAGGAGTCAATGAAGCTTGGAATGAATGGTCCCTTCGAAAGGCCTTGAAGAGGGTTACTCTAAACATGCATGGGGGACACAAAATATGGTAAAATGGGCTCTTGACAGAGCTTAGGCAGACCTTAAAACTCACAAAATAAGGCCTGAAACATGAATCCAACACATGCAAAATAGAGCCCATTTGGAAGGCCAAAAAGGCCAACAAACAAGACAAGGAGAGAGGGGGTCACCCCCCTCTAATTTTGGCTCTCAAAATAGTATGCTAGCCACTGAAAATCTACTGGATTTCAGTGGCTAGAAGGCCAAACAAAGCATGAAACAAAGGCCTAGGAGCAAGGCTCAAAACAAAATGCAAGCAAGCATACAAGGGGGGAGATGACCCCCAATAGAAAAGAGACCTTTAACAAACTTCAAGAGGAGTTCAAAATAAGGCTTTTCTCAGTTTATGATAAAGCTCGAAAATGCTTGCAAGTAAGGCTAAGATATGATGCAAAATAAGCCTTAAAAGAGAAATGGAGCATACAAGGAGGTAGATGACCTCAAACAGAAAAGTATCCTTAATCAAACTTCAAGAGGGGCTCAAAATAAGACACTTTTCAGTTCATGCCAAAACTCGAAAATGCTTGCAAATGGAGCTAAGGTATAGAGAAAAATAATGCAAAACAGGGGAAAATGAGGATTTACCCTGGTAGCACAGCAATGCAGCAACTTCTGGACCAAGGAAGTGAGTCTTCAACCTCTGCAAATCAGTTCCAAGGTGATGGAATGGGTGATGGAGGTGTTGTGCTAGGAGGTGTAGTGCAAAAGTGCAAGGAAAAGGGACTAAAACAACAATAATATAGAGAGAGAGCAAGAAATATATAGAGAGAGAGAGAGAGCTATCTCTCTTGTCAAAGTGCTGAACCTCTGATATAGAGGGAGCCCTCTTGCTTATATAGAAGAGAGCAAGAAGAAGCTTCTTCAAGAAGCTTTTTAAGAGCTCCATCCCTCCATACACGTGTATGGAGGGCAGAAAACAAAAACCCAGCTGGCTCAAAAGATTTGGAGGAAAACCAGCTGAGACAGAGGGGGATGCCGGCCATCAGTAATGGCCGGCAGTGGCACACTGATACCCGGCAGGGCTTTATCAGTGGCCGGCAGTGCACCAAGAAGGTCACTTTGAAAGGACCTAGTTAAGGTCCAAAAAAAAGGGCAGAAAGGATACAGGGTCCAAGAAGCTCGAACCGGTGACGTTCCGCCATGACAGTCGAGTACTCAGCGAGCAATCGAACTAGTTATTGGGTGTACTTGCAAGCACAACCAAGTCTCGAGGACGGTCAAAAATGGGGTGTCTACACAAAGCTATGTGAAGCAAGCCCCAAAGGGCCAGGAGGACCTAAAACAGGTCCAATGCAAGTCTAAACACGACCAAAGACGCACCTAGATGGCATCTAAATGGTCTAAACATGGAAGCATACATAAAGGTCCAAACATGGAGCATAAGACACAAGCCTTTTAAAGCATTAAAGGAGCACCAAATGCAAGCATACAAGCATATCACAATGACTGAAATGATACTATAAGTGGTGCCAAACCACTGAAACAAGCAAGTAAAGCATGCTAGAGGGGTCAACACTCAAGGCTCACAAGGGGGATTACATGGTAGCTATACAAAGCAAAGCATGGATGACCCGAGCAACCAAAAACAGACCTTAGGCACACTAAAAACATGCATAAAAGCTTCACAAAGCTAGGCTAAAACAAGTAACATAGTGGTCTAAATGCTAGGCACATGTTAAGGCAATTCATGGCATTACAAGACAAGTATGCTAAGCATGCATGGTGTGTCTAAACCAATTAAAAACAGTGCTATATCATGGAAAAATAAGCACAAATAACACTTAAGACATGGCCAACATGCACTTAAACAAGATGCTCACACATGAGGCTAAAATGGCCAACATTTAAGGCAACAAGGAGAGGGGATGGCCCTCTCCTTCTTAGGACCTTAAAGCACCATCCCCACCACTGAAATCCCTTTGGATTTTAGTGGTGAGAAGGCCCAAACAAGGTGGTCCCAGAGCTCACCAAAAATGCACAAAATGGGGACCAAACAAGGCTTAAAAGGGGTCAAACAACCCCAAACAACAAAGTGACCTCAAACAACTATTTAGAGCACTCAAAAAAAAGACTTTTATTAGTTATACACAAAGTCTAAAAACAGATGCAAGGTCAGTTAAAAGACTGCAAAAATGGGGAATAAAGAGCAAGAATCTTACCCTTGTAGACCCCTTCAAGGATGGAGCTCCAGCAGCCTTCCTTAGCTCAAAACCCGCTCAAAACTTTGAAAACAAACCTTTGGCACCTCAGAAACCAAGGTAAGGTGCACAAACACACTTATACACACACAAACACAAAAAGAGAGAGAGATATAGAGATAGGTGATACACAAACCCTAACCCTAATCCAGACCTCTGGAACTTAACTTTCTAACCCTTGAGGAGGGAAGAGAATGCCTCCCTTTATAGAGGATCACTCTTACAAAGCTTACAAAACAAGCTAAGCAAGAGTGAAATCCCTCTATACACGTGTATGGAGGGGGCAAAGTGGGTGCCAGCTATCACAGCTGGCACAACATATCTGCCAAAAGCAGATGCACAGTGGTCGGCCAGCCAAAGATGCCAAATTGGCCAAAACAATGGTTGGTCGACCATCAACAGTGCCGATAGGCCAAACATTTGGCCGATGGCAACAAAACAGTGACCGGTGGCCTCAAGCCATGGCCGGTGAGGTGTGGGGATGGCCAACAAGCCATTCCCTGCCCTCCAAAGCAAAAACACAAGTGTTTGGTGCAAAACCAAACACAAAACAGTCAAGTCGAAAGATCCTGAAGCAAGGCGCATGGCCGAGACCTCCGGGAACTCAAGACGAACACAAACATGGATGATCACCGAATGTTCAAACGGTGACGTCCAAGTCTTGAGGACGGTCAAAAATGGGGTATCTACAGTTGCCCCTCTTTGACAGAACTCGAAAGTCAAAACAATGACGGAAGTGAGTGTCAAAGCCCAGAGACAACCCATTTTTGACAAGGCCGAAGACTTAGACAAAGCATACAAGACAGTAAAGATATGCGCCCGAAGGCGAGGGCAAAATGCAACTGACAATGCACAAAGCTGAGCATAACTTATGATCATGCAAAGAAAGCTGTAACGAAGCATAACATGCGACAGTTTTAAGCAATCACACACAAATCCAACTACATTACAATGCAGAAAGGATGTAAGAGAATTATGTAATTCTCGCTACGTTTCACGTGGAGAATATGATACCTGTCCGGTTCGTCTGGTTGCGCCAGCCTCAAATGAACCATACATACAATATCGTGCCTGTAAAAGAGAGAAACTTAACAGGTACAATATTGCTAGCAACGTGCATGACAATGCCAGTTAAGACTGCGTGACAACACAAGTGTAGGAGTGCATGACAATGCAACCTATGCGCAAAATGATATGCAATATTTACAAAACTATGTATAAACAATGCAAATGATATACAATGCATTTGAAACATAATCAAACCATAAGCGGTTCAAAACCACACAAATATCATAAAGATGATGGAGATGCAAAGTCCGTCTACCATAGAAAAGGTGCCGACACCCTCAAACCACAATACCAGCAGTGGAATAGGCGCGTACACATGCAAAACTATGAGTTGTGTAGACGGACACAAGATTCAAGTAATTGGGTGGGATGATATAAGTGAGGCATGCTCTGCTGAGGAAAGACCATGATCCTAAATGCTGGACGCAACAAATTACACTACAATGTAATCTATACAATGGATAAGGTATGCAGCCAAAACATATCTTGCCTAAGAAAGGCATGGACACATACAAACCGCGTCTAAACACAGAAACGGTGCCATCACTCTCAAACCACAATACCAACAGTGGAATAGGCGCGTACACATAATATCATAACTGTGCTTCGACGTGAAAAATATGGGCACATACCAGACTAAGCTCAACATGGAAAGGCGCAAGCCATAGATGGATGTGATGCAGTGAATGCATGCAAGCTACAATGTAATATTTACAATATGCAATGGATGCAGCGGATAAGGCCTACGGCCAAACCGTATCTTGCCTAGGAAAGGCATGGACACATACAAACCGCGTCTAACATAGAAACGATGCCGTCACCCTCAAACCACAATACCAGCAGTGGAATAGGCTCGTACACATAATATCATAATTGTGCTTCGACGTGAAAAATATGGGCACATACCAAACCAAGATCAACATGGAAAAGCGCAAGCCGTAGCAGGGGCGATGCAGTGAATGCATGCAAGCTACAATGCAATGTATACAATATGCAATGCATGTAAATGTAATATTTACCGTGATGCATGACATATGCACTATTTACAATGGAATGCATAACATATGCATGTTGGTTTTTTTGTTTTTTTTGAAAAATGCATGAAAATGCAAATGGAGGAAAAATGCATGATAATGCATGTTTTTGTTGTTTTTTTTTTTGTTTTCGTTTTTTTTTTTTTTTTTGAAATGCATGATAATGCGAATGAAACGAAGAATGCATGATAATGCATGTTTGTTTTTTTTGTTTTTGTTTTTGTTTTTTTTTTTTTGTAATATATGAAACGTGCATGATAATGAAAATGAAATGAGTGCGTGATGACGCACGTCTTTGAGACGCATGACAATGCGCATGATTTTGAATGCACGACAACGCGCCTCTTTTGAAATGCATAACAACGCACAACGAATTTGAATGCGCGACAATGCGTGGCTTTTGAGATGCATGACAATGCACATGATCTTGAATGCGTGACAACACATGGTAAGGAAGATGCATGATGATGCATGTAAGGTGCGCATGACGATGCGGCCTAAAGAAGATGCATAATAATGCGAGCATGATATGCGCTACAATGCACAAGGTGTGTGCATAACAATGCGAGTGAGGGATGCATGACAATGCAACCTAAGATAAAATTCGCCAAGAGTCGTTCGGGCACGACAAATACCAAAGGATTTTCACCTTCAGAGGATTTAAGGCCTCCTAGACCGAGCGCATTTAAGGTCCCGCCAGACCACATGGAGGTGCATAACAATGCAAGTCGGCGTGCGCATGACAATGCGTGTATGCATGCATAATGATGGAATGCATTTGAAGTAGTTTCCGAATGTTTGCAAAATACAAAAAGGATACGAAAAGGATACACCCTTGCACGCATTCGAGTGCTACGCATAGAAAACACGGTCTGAGGTCAAAACGGAGTCCGGTTGAGCTTCAAAAATTCACTCTCTTGCACTGTGTTGAGCAATGGAGGCCCCAAACCACATCAAAGACCCAAACAAAGGTGTAGGAGGTTCACCGGCTATAGGGGGAGGTCACCGGCCATCCCCCGGACACCAAAAAAGTCCACCGGCCATCTATTTGGCCGACCAACCAACAATGTAGCCGACCGGCCAAATAGGCCTGAATCGGGGCAGTTTGGTCAAATCGGCACGGGTCTTTAAATATAGGGCTTCTAGTCCTATATTTCTCACTTCCTCTTGCTCGAAAAATCCTTCCCTCTCTCTAGGTTATTTCCCAACCTTCATTTCCCTATTCTCCTCGATTTTTGGGCCCGTTTCGACGTTCGATTCGCGAAACCCTCATCGTTTCGAACATTTTGAATCGAACAAATCTTTGTTTCGATGTCTTTTTCTCAATTTCCACCACTCGGGGTTTGTTTCTCTCGAGTTTTCCTTGATCTCTGTGCCTTTTTTGTACCCCAACCTTTCCGACCACTTTTCACCTTCCCAGAGTTGACTTTTCATATTCTCGCCCGGTTTCCACATTTCCGGCCATTTTCACGCTACCCTTGAGATGGCAGACGATATTCCAGGTGGTGGGGCTCCCCCTGAGATGGATGTGGACCCAGAGGCCGAGCTCTTGCCTCTTCACATCTGACCGTTCGATCCGGCGGCCTACAGGCCGATGATTCACGTGCTACCTCCTGATGGTCTTCGCTAGTTCAGGACTTTTGATAGGGGTGTGCCACGAGAGCTTCTTTTGCGTGAGCTAGAGTCACATCTGTCTTACGGCGCTTCTGAGGTACAGTCTTCCCTCTGTTTTATTTTTCGCAATGTAGAACATAACTGCAATAGTTGATTCTGTTCTTTAACTGCTTAGCCTGGATACACCGATATATTACACACTGTAATTCATCTGTGAGCACACTGGTACCCGATATTTGTTTGAACCTGAAAACGTGCACACACGCTGCATTTTCACTGAACCACTTGAACACACTGACACATCATACGCTATAGTTCACTTCGAGCACACCGACACTTGATATCTGTTTGAATTTGAAAACGTGCACGCACGCTGTATCTGCGCTGAACCACTCAAACACACTGATACATCATATGCCGTAGTTCACTTCGAGCACATTGGCACTCGATATCTGTTTGAATCTGAGAACGTGCACACATGTTGTATCTGCATCAATTTTGACTGTTCTTCAAAACTGTATATTTAATATTGCTTCGCAACTGTTTGCTTTTGAATACAGGGGGATTCCCATGCCTGCCAGGGGTATGGGAATGTTGCCGCCAGAGGATGGTATATGGAGCTACCGGACGCAGTCCGCCATATTGTTGATCATGCCGGCTTCGGCACTTTCTGCAGGGGATTGTCGCGCCTTACTGCGAGCAAGCCTTTGGTTGCCGCTCTGGTGGAGAGGTGGTGGGACACCACCGATTCCTTCCACTTTTTTGCCACGGAAGACATGGCGATGACTCCCTTCGACTTCTCGATGCTCACCGGCATCGGGGTAGGGGGTGATCCGATCCCCTTCGACACAGACATGGACGAGTGGGTGGTCGTTCAAATGTACTTGCTTGGCGACCTACCGCCTCTTGCCCGTCCAGGATTTGTCAGATATTCGTGGTTCGAGGACCACTTCAGGATTCAACCAGCCTTAACTGAGGCGGCGTCAATGGCTCAGGAGGAGGCGGAGTAGTATGCACGTGGCTTCCTTATGTTCTTGCTGGGGACGACCCTCTTCACCGACCGGGCGAACACTGTGCCCTCTGTCTGCTGAGCGCTTTAGTGGACGTCACACGAATCCGCCTTTACGACTGGGGTGGCGCCGGCTTGGCCACCCTATACGGCTACATGAGTTCGTTCTCTCACCTCAGCGGACAGTTGCTCGGAGGCTACTGGCGAGCTTGGGAGGTACATTTTCTTTCTCTGTTTTACATTTTTGCTGTACATTTTCTGTACTCTGTACACTGCACACACTGCGGTCTGCTTCACGCTGACTGTATACTGCACACACGGCACACATATAATCTGCTTTACACTGACTGTATACTGCACAATACTTCACATACTGCATAATCTGATGCCAACTGACTATACACTGCACATACTGTAAACATGCAATTTGCTTTACACAGGCTTGTTGGCACTATTTTGAGTTAGGCCTCTTTCCCTCACATGAAGTACCCTTCCCTCGTAATTCCCCCTCCCCCTCGCCTTCCAGGCATGTTTCTATCCGTCGCCTAATTTTTCTAACCCTTTTCGTAAAAAAAAAAAAGAAACCCCTCTTTCCCTCGCAAAGGCACTATTTTGTGTTAGGCTTCTTTCCCGCGCATGAAGTAACCCTTCCCTCGCAATTCCCTCTCTCCCTCGCCTTCCAGGTATGTTTCTATCCCTCGCCTAATTTTTCTTACCCTTCCCATGTAAAAACAAAATTAAAAAAAAAAAAAAAACTCTCTTTCACTCGCTGATGCACTGTTTTGAGTTTGGCCACTTTCTCTCACATGAAGTAACCATTCCTTCGCAATTCCCATATCCCTCACCTTCCACGTATGTTTCTATCCTTTGCCTAATTTTCAAAACCTTTTCATTGAAATAAAATAATAATAATAAAAAGCCCTCTTCCCCTCGCTAAGGCACTATTTTGAGTTACGCAATATCCCTCGCATGAGGTGACCCTTCCCTCGCAATTCCATCTCTCTGTCACCTTCTACGTATGTTTTTATCCGCCGCCTAATTTTTCAAACCCTTTCCATCGAAAAAAACAAAAAAATAAACCCCTCTATCCCTCACTAAGGCACTATTTTGTGTAAAGCCTCTTTTCCCCGCATGAAGTAACCCTTCTCTCGCAATTCCCTTCTCCATTACCATCCAGGCATGTTTCTAACCCTCGCCTAGTTTTGTAACCCTTTCCCAAAAAAACAAAAGCCCTTTTACCCCCGTTAACGCACTATTTTGAGTTAGGCCACTTTCCCTCGCAAGAACTAACCCTTCCCTCGCAATTCCCCTCTCCCTTGCCTTCCAGTATGTTTCTATCCCTCACCTAATTTTCTTACCCTTTCCATCGAAATACGAAAAAAAAAAAAAAAAAAGCCCTATTCCCCTCGCTAAGGCACAATTTTGAGTTAGGCCTCTTTCCCTCGCGTCAAACCTTCCCTTGCAATTCTCCTTCTCCCTCACTTTCCAGTTATGTTTTTATCCCTTGCCTAATTTTCTAACCCTTTTCAACGAAATACAAAAATAAATAAATAAAAATCTCTTTCGCTGGCATGAAGTAACCCTTCCCTCGCAATTCCCTCTCCCCCGCCTTCCTGGTATGCTTTTATCCCTCACTTAATTTTGTAATTTTGTAATTTTGTAACCCTCTTCCCCTCGCCAAGGCACTATTTTGAGTTAGGCCTCTTTCCCTCGCATGAAGTAACCCTTCCCTCGCAATTCCCCCTCTCCCTCACCTTCTAGGTATATTTCTATCCCTCGCCTAATTTTTCTAACCCTTTCCATCGAAAAAAAAAAAGCCCCCTTTCCCCCGTAAAGGCAGTGTTTTGAGTTAGGCCTCTTTCCCTTGCATGAAGTAACCCTTCCCCTGCTATCCCCGTATCCCTCGCCTTCCACGTATGTTTATATCCCTCATCGAATTTTCTAACCCTTTTCGTCGAAATACAAAAAAAAAAAAAAAAAAAAAAAAAAAAAAGCCCTCTTCCACTCGCTAAGGCACTACTTTGAGATAGGCCGTTTTCCCTCGGATAAAGTAACCCTTGCCTCGCAATTACCCCTCTCCCTCCCTCGCATTCCAGGTATGTTTCTATGCGTCACCTAATTTTTCTAACAATTTTCCATCGGAAAAAAAAAAAAAGCCCTCTTTCCCTTGCTAAGGCACTATTTTGAGTTCGACCTCTTTCCCTCGCAAGAAGTAACCCATCCCTCGCAATTCCCGTATCCCTCGCCTTCTAGGTATGTCTCTATCCCTTGCCTAATTTTCTAACCCTTTTCGTCGAAATACAAAGATAAAAAATATAAAAAAAAAAAAAGCCCTTTTCCCCTCGCTAAGGCTCTATGTTGAGATACGCCTATTTCCCTCACATGAAGTAAACCTTCCCTCGTAATTTCCCTTCTCCCTCACCTTCCAGGTATGTTTCTATTCGTTGCCTAATTTTTCTAACACTTTCCATCAAAAAAAATAGAAAAAAATTCCCTCTTCACTCGCTAAGGCACTATTTTGAGTTAGGCCTCTTTCCGTCGCATGAAGTAACCCTTCCCTCGCAAATCCCCCTCTCCCTCACATTCCAGGTATGTTTCTATCTCTCGCCCAATTTTTCTAACCCTTTCTATCGAAAAAAAAAGCCCTATTTTCCTCGCTAAGGCACTATTTTGAGTGAGTCCTCTTTCCCTCGCATGAAGTAACCCTTCCCGCGCAATTCCCCCTCTCCCTCGCCTTCCAGGTATATTTCTATCCCTCGCCTAATTTTCTATCCCTTTTCAGCGATATACTAAAAAATAATAATAATAACAATAATAATAACAATAATAATAATAATAATAATAATAATAATAATAATAATAATAATAATAATAATAATAATAATAATAATAAAATTTTTTTTAAAAAAAAAGCCCTATTCGCCTCGCTATGGCACTATTTTGAGTTAGGCCTCTTTCTCTCGCATGAAGTAATCCTTCCCTCGCAATTCCCTTATCCCTCGCCTTCCAGGTATGTTTCTATCCCTTGCCTAATTTTCAAACCCTTTTTCTCGAAATACAAAAAAAAAATAAAATAAAATAAAAAATAAAATAAAATCAATCTTCCCCTCGCTAAGGTACTATTTTGAGATAGGCCTCTTTTCCTCGCATGACGTAACCCTTCCATCACAAATCCCCTTTCCCTCGCCTTCCAAGTATGTTTCTATCCCTCGCCTAATTTTCTAACCCTTTCCAAAAAAAAAAAAAAAAAAAACCGTCCTCGCCCGCTAAGGCACTATTTTGAGTTAGCACCCTTTCCGTCACATGAAGTAATCCTTCCCTCGCAATTCCCCTCTCCCTCGCCTTCTAGGTATGTTTCTATCCCTTGACCAATTTTCCAACACTATCCAAAAAAAAAAAAAAACCCCTCTTCCCCTCGCTAAGGCACTATTTTGAGTTAGGCCTCTTTCCCTCGCATGAAGTAACCCTTCCCTCGCAATTCCCTTCTCCCTCGCCTTCCAGGTATCATTTTATGCCTCGCCTACTTTTCTAACCCTTTCCATCGAAATATAAAAAAATTAAAAAATTAAAAAAAATAAAAGAGAAGAAAAAAAACCCTCTTCCCCTCACTATGGCACTATTTTGAGTTAGGCCTCTTTCCTTCGCATGAAGAAACCCTTCCCTCGCAATTCCCCCTCTCCCTCGCCTTCCACGCATGTTTCTATCTGTCGCCTAATTTTTCTAACCCTTTCCATAAAAAAAAAAAGGCCCTCTTCACCTCGCTAAGGCACTATTTTGAGTTAGGCCTCTTTCCCTCGCATAAAGTAACCCTTCCCTCGCAATTCCCCCTCTCCCTCGCCTTCCAGGTATGTTTCTATCCCTCGCCTAATTTTTCTAACCCTTTCTATCTAAAAAAAATATAAATAAATAAATAAAAACCCTCTTTTTCTCATTGACGCACTATTTTGAGTTAAGCCTCTTTCTCTCGCATGGAGTAACCATTCCCTCGCAATTCCCCGATCCCTCGCCTTCCACGTATGTTTCTATCCTTTGCCTAATTTTCCAACCATTTCGAAAAAAAAAAAAAAAAGGCTCTTTTCCCCCGCTAAGGCACTATTTTGAGTTGGGCCTCTTTCTCTCGCATGAAGTATCCCTTCCATCGTGATTCCCCTGTCTCTCGCCTTACAGGTATGTTTCTATCCCTCGCCTAATTTTCTAACACTTTCCATCGAAATACCAAAAAAAAAAAAAAAAAAAAAAAGATGCCCTCATCCCCTTGCAAAGGCACTATTTTGAGTTTGGTCTCTTTCTCTCGCATGAAGTAACCTTTCCCTCGCAATTTCCCTCTCCCTCGCCTTCCAGGTATGTTTCAATCCCTCGCCTTATTTTTCTAACCCTTTCAATTGAAAAAAAAAAAAAAGCCCCCTTTCCCTCGCTAAGGCACTATTTTGAGATAGGCCTCTTTCCCTCACATCAAGTAACCCTTCCCACGCAAATCCCCTTTCCCTCGCCTTCCAAGTATGTTTCTATCCCTCACCTAATTTTCTAACCCTTTCAAAAAAAAAAAACAGAAATTAAATAAAAATTAAAAAAAAAGGCCCTCTTCCCCCGCTAAGGCACTATTTTGAGTTAGGCCTCTTTCCCTTACATGAAGTAACCCTTCCCTCGCAATTCTCCTCCCCCTTGCCTTCCAGGTATGTTTCTATCCTCGCCTAATTTTCTAACCCTTTCCATCGAAATATAAAAAAAGAAAAAGAAAAAAAAGAAAAAAACAGCCATCTTCCTTTCGCTAAGGCACTATTTTGAGTTAGGCCTCTTTCCCTCTCATGAAGTAACCCTTCCCTCGCAATTCCCTCTCTCCTTTGCCTTCCAAGTATGTTTCTATCCCTTGCCTAATTTTTCTAACCCTTTTCCAAAAAAAAAAAAAAACAAGCACTCTTTCCCTCGCTAAGGCACTATTTTTAGTTAGGCCTCTTTCCCTCGCATAAAGTTACCCTTTCCTCGCAATTCCCCTGTCCCTCGCCTTCCTGGTATGTTTCTATCCCTTGCCTAATTTTCTAACCCTTTTAGTTGAAATACATAAAAAAAAAAATAAAAACAAAAATGAAAGAAGCCCTCCTCCCCTCGCTATGGCACTATTTTGAGATAGGCCACTTTCCCTCACATGAAGTAACCCTTCCCTCGCAATTCCCCCTCTCCCTTGCCTTCCAGGTATATTTCTATCTGTCGCCTAATTTTTCTAACACTTTCCATCGAAAAAAAAAATGTCCTCTATCCCTCGCTAGGGCACTATTTTGTGTTAGGCCTCTTTTCCTCGCATGAAGTAACCCTTCCCTCGCAATTCCCTTCTCCCTCGCCTTCCAGGTATGTTTCTGTCCCTCGCCTAATTTTCTAACCCTTTCCAAAAAAAAATCCCTTTTCCCCTCGCTAAGGCATTATTTTGAGATGGGCCTCTTTCCTTCGCATGAAGTAACCCTTCCCTCGCAATTCCCCTCTCACTCGCCTTCGAGGTATGTTTCTGTCCCTCGTCTAATTTTCTAACCCTTTCCAAAAAAAAGAAAAGAAAAAAGGCCTTCTTCCCCTCGCTAAGGCACTATTTTGAGTTAGGCCTCTTTCCTTTGCATGTAGTAACCCTTCCCTCGCAATTCCTCTCTCCCTCGCCTTCCAGGTATGTTTCTATCGCTCGCTAATTTTCTAACCCTTTCCACTGAAGTTACACAAAAAAAATGTATATATATATATAGCCCTCTTCCCCTTGCTAAGGCACTATCTTGAGAAAGGCCTCTTTCCCGTGCATAACGAAATTGATCCCTCACAACTTCCCTCACCCCTTGCACTAATATTCACTTCCCTTGCAACCCATCCCTCGCAACTTCCCCTAGCCCCTCCCCTCGCACCAATCCTCACCAAAAAAAAAAAAAAACTTGGTTCTAGTCCCTCGTTTCATTTTTTTTACATAGCTCCCAAAATTAATTCTTTTTTTGGGCTTCCCTTGTTTCATTTTTTTTTTTTGTATACAACCTACAAAAAAATTTTGCCGAGCTTAGAACTCTTCTCTCATAGCTCTCAATACCTTCCTAAAATTTGCAAAGTACAGGTCTCCAACTCCATAGCTCTCTAACACTTTATTCTAATAGTTTATTATTATTTTCTAAGCTACGCCTGTCCAATTCTCCAAAACACATCCCTGTATTATTGATTTGCCTCATCATCATCAAAAAAAAAAATTTTTTTTTACATGGCTTACCATTTTTTTTAATACTCTTCAACAGCCTTTTATTTTCCACAAAACCATACCTTATATATATATATATATATATGAAAACATAATTCAAACCAACTATGAGGAAACCCATACCTTTATAACCTACGGTAGCAACCGCGACGAGCTCCGAGAGTATCCGCAGCTCTTCTTTCTTCCCATTCCTGGTTCGTTACTCCTCTCAAGCTTTCCCCATGGCCATAATGCTTAGGAACCCAACTTCACTTAGTCAACAAGGAGAAAGAATTTGCAAATAGGCTCCATTGCCATAGCCAAAAGTTGCCTCTGAAGTATCTAGGTCTGCCTTTAGGAGCAAATCCAAGGAGAAAGAGCACCTGGCAGCCAATGGTGGATAATTTTAAGAAGAAGCTAGCTCTATGGAAGAGAAAGTGCTTGTCTTTTGCAAGTAGAGTAACATTGATAAGATCAGTGCTATCTAGTTTGCCAATCTATTTTTTATCTCTATTTAAAATGCCAGTGGGTATTGTAAAATCACTTGAAAAAATTCAATCTAATTTCCTCTGGGGAGGATCTGAATTAAGGAGAAAAGTGCATCTAGTTAGTTGGAAAGAAGTATGCTTGAGTAAGTTACAAGGAGGTTTAGGGGTCAGAAATTTGAGGGAGGTCAATGATTGCCTACTTCTAAAGTGGTGGTGGAGGTATGGTAAGGAGGAGAATGTTTTGTGGAAAGAGGTGTTGTGCAACAAGTATGGTGGGTTTGGCAGCAAATGGAGTACGTTACCTGTGGTTCCAGGCATGATGTCTATTCTATGGCAGGATGTCTTATCAGTGAATCTATCTAATCCTGCTTTTAGTGCATTCTTTTTTAACGATGTCAAAACAGTGGTGGGAAATGGTAGAAGGATTCAGTTTTGGGTTGATAGATGGCTTAGCAATCAGAGTCTGAGTGAAGTCTTTCCCAGATTATTTTCATTGTCAACAGAGAAAGGGGAGTCACTGCTGCATTTTGTCCAAAGGAAAGGAGAGGGTCGCAACTGGAAGCTTGCTTTTAGAAGGCCCCTATTTGCTTGGGAAGAGGAGGAAGTGTCCACGTTGAATGATTTGTTGCATAATGCACCTACCATAAATACTTTGGTTGAAGATTCTTGTCTTTGGTTAGCACACTCTTCTGGGTTTTTTACTGTGGCATCTGTGTGGAAAACTTTGGAATCATCCAAAGGTCCTGTAAAATCCATTACAAGGACCATTTGGAGGAATATAGCTCCACCCAAAGTGCAATTCCTGAGTTGGCTAGCTTGGAGAGGTAGGATTAAATCCTCAGTTTTTTTTTTTTTTTTTTTGCTTAGGATTGGAGTGTTGAATCCTAATGCCAATCCACTGTGTGTGTTTTGCAAATCTGAAGTAGAGACCATGAATCATGTGCTGCTTCACTGTCATCTGATATGGGGAGTCTGGTCTGAAATTGTCAATTGGTGGAATTTGAGTTGGTGCATCGCAGGTTCAGTGGAGGATCTACTTCAATGGTGGTCAGGTATTAGTCAGAAGGCTAAAGTGAAGGAAATTTGGAAGGTAGTTCCTTTAGCAATGTTGTGGTCTATATGAAAACTCAGGAATGAGTGTATTTAAAGAGGCAAGTCCAGATTTTATAGAATTAGCAGAGTTGGTGAAGGTTAGAGTTACTTTATGGGCAAAATCAAATTTGAAAGAAATGCAGCACTCAGTGCATGACATTGTATCTAATTTGAAGTAGGTATGTTATTGAGTAAAGATGGGAGTTGCTGCTAGTCAGAGTTGGCTGATCTGTCTTGTGCTGCATAGCTAATCTGTTCTGTGCTCCTCTGTCTCTTTGCTGCTCTATCTCTGCGTCTGTGTATTTTAGGACTACATAATGGAGTGAGGCAGTGTTGTTCTTGCGCTGCTGTATGATGCTAATTTATGATGCTGTGATAGGAGTATCATTGATTTGGAGCTGCTTTTGGCACTGGTTTATTGTGTACGTGTCATAGTGTTTTGTACTGGACTGAATGGTGGCTTCTCCATCCTCTTCTGGCTGCTGTTGTGTGAATGGAGTGAATCTAGGTGTAGTCTGTATTAAATGGAGGTTGTAGGTTTAGGCTTAAGGTTGTTGCTGAAGCTACTGTGATCTATGTGTCTTATCCATCCTCTTCTGGCTGCTGCTATGTGAATAGAGTGAATCTGCTGAAGCTGCTGTGATATGTGGTCTGAATGATGGCTTCTCCAACCTCTCCTGGATGCTGCTAATTATGTTCTACCCCTGTCTGCAACTTCATCTCTGTGTTTCATCGTCTTCTGGCTGCTAATGAACTGCCAGGATTTGATAGGTCATTAGTAGAATATCGGCTCCATATGAAGCCTAATTTCAAGCCATACAAGCAAAAATAAAGAAGAATGAGTCCTAAAGTGATTCAGAAGGTCAAGGAGGAAATTCTTAGGCTCCTTAAGGCAGGCTTTATTAGGACAGCCAGGTATGTTGAATGGTTATCTAATATTGTGCCTGTAGTTAAGAAGAATGGTAAAATGAGGGTATGCATCGATTTTAGAAACTTGAATTTAACAACTCCAAAAGATGAGTACCCCATGCCCATAGTAGATTTATTGGTGGATAGTTCAGCAGGGCACAAGATTTTATCAATGATGGATGGGCACTCTGGTTATAACCAAATCTGCATTGCAGAAGAGGATATCCATAAGACAGCATTCAGATGTGTTAGGAACATTGACACCTTTGAATGGGTTAAAATGCCATTTGGCCTGAAGAATGCTAGGGCTATGAACACTATCTTTCATGATCTCATTGGAGGATACTTAAAGTGTTACATTGATGACATTGTAGTGAAGTCCCAGTCCATGGAAGAACATTTGTTTCACTTGGAAGCAGCTTTTGAAAGAATGAGAAAGTTCAAGTTGAAGCTTAATCCTCTCAAATGTGTTTTTCGCGTATCAATTGGAAACTTCTTGGGCTATGTAGTACACAAGAAGGGAATACAGATTGATCAAAACAAAGCCAAAGCTATCATTGAAGCCAGACCTCCATCAAGTAAGAAAGAAGTACAAAAATTCCTTGGACAGGTTAATTTTCTTCGAAGATTTATTTCTAATACTGCAGGGAAAACTAAATTGTTTTCTTCCTTATTAATGTTGAAAGATGAAGAGGAGTTTGTGTGGACAGCAGAGCATCAAACTGTTTTCGAAGGAATCAAAGCCTACTTGGCCAAGCCTCCAGTGCTGATGCCACCAAAGGGTGATAAACCCTTGAAGTTGTATATTGCTACAGTAAAAGATTCACTGGGAGTTTTCTTAGCCTAGGACAATGAAGAAGGCAAAAAGCAAGTAGTTTATTACCTTAGTAGGTTCTTAAATTCTTGTGAATGTAAATATTCAGCTGTAGAAAAACTGTGTCTTGCATTGTATTTTGCTGTAATGAAACTAAGATACTATCTTTTGCCTACAACTGTCTTGGTAATTGCAACCGCAGATTTGGTTAAATATATGTTGTCTAGACCTATGTTGAGAGGAAGAATTGGCAAATGAATACTAGCTTTATCAGAATTTCATCTACAATATATTCCTCAAAAAGTAGTAAAAGGACAAGTTTTAGCTAATTTCTTGGTAGATCATCCACGTAAGACAAAAAGTCAGGAGATAATGGATCTTAGCATGGTTAATATTGAACCATGGCAAATGTGGTTCGATGGATCAAAAGCCAACGGTCTAACTGGAATTGGTATGGTAATTAAGTCACCACAGGGGATAGAAACCACACATGGTTTCAGAGTTGATGAAATTACTTGTTCCAATAATCAAGCTGAATATGAAGCTTTAATAATGGGACTGGAAATACTTATTGGATTACAAGCTCATGCAATTTATATATTTGGGGATTCTCAATTGGTGGTTAACCAAATTAAAGGAATTTTCAAATGTCAAAATGCAAGCATGTTGCCATGCTATGTTGTTGCATTACATTTGCTTTCTTAATTCCAGATAGCAAATGTGACTTGTCCTAAGATTCATGAATAACAAAACTAATGATGTGGCTCAGAAAGCTTTGAATTTCAAGAGAAGGGATAACATTCAAATGAACATAAGCCAAACAACATATCAAAAAGTAATACCACCCTTAACTAAAAGTAATGTGGTGTTGGAAGTCAATCATAATGACTTACAAGAACAAGATTGGAGGTATCCAATAACGCAGTACCTAACTGGCCCCATCTTCGAAGGCCAGCAGAAAAATCAAATTACAATCCATGCAATACATAGTGTATGGTAATGCTCTTTACAAAAAGGGAGCAGATAGGTTATTATTGGATTGTTTGGGGCCAAATGAAGCATTGACAGCCGTGGTTGAGGTTCATGAAGGCATCTGTGGTGCTCATCAACCTGGTGTGAAGATGAGATGGATGCTTTGAAGACATTCCTACTATTGGCCAACCATCCTTAAAGATTGCATAGAATATGCTAGAGGTTGCTAGGCATGCCAAAAGCATGGTACGCTAAGACATGTACCAATAACTGATCTATATGTGGTTGTAAAGCCTTGGTCGTTTAAAGGATGAGCTATGGATATAATAGGAAATATACATCCACCCTCTTCAAAGTATCATTGTTTCATCTTAGTAGCCAGAGATTACTTCACTAAGTGGGTCGAAGCTAAGCCATATAAGGCAGTAGACCAGACTGAAGTTATTGGATTCATTAAAGATCTGATCCACAGATTTGGCATCCCAAAGACCATAACTGTTGATAATGGGACTGTATTTGATGGGAAGATGGTAAAGTCTTTTGTGGCAGAATTTAGAATTAGCCTTGTCAATTCTATCCCCTATTCTGCACAGGCAAATGGTCAGGCAGAATCATTTAATAAATCCTTGAAAAAAAGAATACAGAGAGTTATGGAAGACAATCCCAGGGATTGGCATAATTTACTGTTAGATGTATTATGGGCTTATAGGACTTCTCCAAGATCAAGAACAAGAGTTACTCCTTATGCCTTAGTATATGGGCATGATGCAGTGTTACCTGTAGAAATTAACATCAAGTCCTTGAGGGTGAGATACCAAGATCAGTTAGTTCCTAAGCAATACCATTAGAGTATCTGCTTGGAATTAGAGAATATGGATGAAGCTAGAATTTTAGCATTAAATAGCATTCTTTTCCAAAAAAAGAAAGCAGCCAAAAACTATAATAAGAAAGTCAAACACATTAACTTTGATGAAGGTGATTTGGTATGGAAGACAATACTCCCAATAGGGATTAAAAGCCATAAGTTTGGTAAATGCTAACCTAATTGGAAAAGGACCATATCAAGTTCATAGAATTTTGTCTTGGGGAACGTATCATTTGAGAAATTTGAATGGATATATGCACCCTAAGAAAACTAATGGCAGATATTTAAAACCTTATTATCCAACTGTGTGGGAAACACATGGAATATAATAAGTGCTAAACAAAAGAAGCATGAAAACACTCAAATAACAAATAAAGATTTTATTTCATACGGAGTTGAATACATGCAGCCATAGATTGGCTTAAAAGTCAGTACAATGTTTCAGTTGTTACTTTACAATTGACTCTCTACTCTTAAGAGATGGGAACAACTAAATGGCCGTAGCCATCTCCTGCTTTCGATCAGCCAGTCCTTGGTTGGTAATTTGCAGCTTGGTGGCAGTACGATCCAAAGCTAGGTTGACTGCTGATAACTCTTCTTCTAGCTGAGTTTTCTTCTCCAACAGTTGAACTCAAAATTAGGAGATAGAGAAATGTTGTTTTTTGAATTCAAACACTTCAGCATGTATCTAGGATATAAATTTCTGGTCTCTCAGCAATTTCTCCTCTGCAGCTTTGGCAATATGGCAGATGTTGATATAAAAGTCAATGGTAGCTGCTGCTTGAAATAAGTGACTTGAAATAGTCATGCTGGATTGCTCAATAACTTTGCAGCACTAGAGGAAACCATTCTTGATAATAGGCCTTTGCAAGGCTTCGAAGGGGATCCTCGAGAAGAATGTCAACAACTCCAAATAGCTGTCCAAATCTAATGAAGGCAAGGAAGTCCTACTGATGGAGGAAGAGCTCTCAGAAATTTCTAAGAGAGAATCAGCTAGAACAAATGGCTCGGTTTCATTGCAAGCTGTTGGAATGGTAGAAGGTACGTCAAAAAGGCTAGCTAGTCTAGCTTCGAAAATGTCCACATCTTCCGTTGACATGGTTGGTGCAGAAAGGGCTCTGGTAGAAGGAAGAGATGGCTGCATAGGGATAGGAGAGAAAGATGAAGTATCCCTAGCAATTTCCATGGTCTTGGCTACCAGTAAATCAAGAAAAGAGGGATGGGAGCTAAGTAGGGATAGTGGACAAGGAACTGGTAAGCCACCAGTGTCTTCTCTAAGGAAATCAGCTATCACTGGAGATGAAGTAATAACTAGAATTTCCTCAGCCGGAGATAGAGCAGCAAGGCTTGAATGGAGAATAAATTGGGCAGAGTTAAAGGATAGAAGAGGAAGGTATGGAGTTAAGCCAAAGGATAGGGATGTAGAAATGCTTTGCCTCAAGAAATGTATGAAAAGTGTAGAACCAGGTGTAGACACCCCATTTTTGACTGACCTTAAGACTCAAACGTCACCGATTGAGCGCTCGGTGATGATGCATATTGTGCTCGTTCTGAAGTTGCAGAGTCTCAGCTGAGAGCCTTGCCTCCGAACATCGGGACTCTTTCGCGCTTTCTCTCGGTTTGCGAATCGAGTCCTGTTTTCTTTATTTTCACTTCCCGAAGGAAGAGAGAGGTCTCGTAGACCATCTCCCAGTGGCCGTACGCTATGTTTCGTGGTCGTAGGCCACTTTTTCCCGTTTGGAGACCAGTTTCCAATTTTCGGAGCCGTCGGCCGTGCGCCTCGGTTCGAGACCGCTTAACTTTCTCCATATGCTCTGATTTTTGGCACACACCTTGTTTCCTCTCTCTAGAGGGACACTGTGGCCCGGGAGACCAGCTTATTGGTCGCACGCCACTTTTGATGCTTAACAGCCTGTTTTCGGGGCACCCGGCTACGCGTTTTGGCCCCCGAACCTTTGTTTTGCATCGGTGTGGGTTCATTTTTGGCATGGACCCTATTTTCATTGGTAGGAAGGTGGTACAAGGGTGGGAGACCACCTTTTCTTCTTGGAGACCACCTTTCTCTTCGGAGACCACTTTTCTCTCTCCTCCAGCCAGTTTTCTTGTCGGGAAACTGGTCTCCCTCGCTTTTGGGCTATAATTTATGGTCTTCCATATCACCACTGAGTTGTATTCATCTGGGAGACCACCAATATGGGTAGGCCAACCACCTTTTGTGATTGACCCTTTTGAACCTTGCACAAAAGTTGGTCTCCCTCACTTTTGGGCCATAATTTCTGGTCTCCCATACCACCATTAAGTTGCATTCACATGGGAGACCACCAATATGGGTAGGCCGACCACCTTTCATGCTTGAACCTTTTGACCCCTGGTCGGCCGACCAGGGCAAGGGGTCGGCCGACCACCTGAACTGGTCGGCCAGCTTTCTCCTTTTTTGTCTCACTGAGTTGAAGCCAGCTGTGCCAGCTGGAAGCCTCATAATGCATCCTCTATACACCTGTATGGAGGATGTTTAAACTAGCTTTTAAGCTTCTTGGAGAAGCTTTAGACCTTCTCATCTATAAAGGAAAGGGCCCTCTTCCATTATTGGGGTTCAGAATTTTTCTTCAAGGCATACATACACTCCCCTCCCTATTTCTCTCCATTTTAGCTCCAAAGGTCCCTTGTTCTTGCACCATTGCAATACACCTCTTAGCCTAACCTCTCCATCATCCATCCAAGTGCCTTGGAGCTCATTTTCAGAGGTTGAAGACTTGCTATCTGGGTCCAGAAGTTGTTGGTTCCTTTGGCTACAAAGAAAAACCAAAATCCAGGGGTAAAAAGTGGTCGGCCGACCAGGTTTTCTGGCAGGCCGACCACCTTTTTTGGTTCCCACCACAAAGGGTGGTCGGCAGGTGTCTCCCAAGCCAATATCAAGTCGGCAGCTTTCCGAGGGTGGAGTTTCAGCCTCTTGGAGCCTTGTGCAAATTTCTAAAAATAGTTGCAAACAAAGGCGAGACGAGGCATCGCGATGGAATTCCCCGACTAGGTGACTCGAGCATGCATGCATCCATCGTCACCCAAAACAGAGCCGAGGCAGTCACATTCATGTAGTTTACATGCTTACTTAGCTAGTTTGTTAATTAGTTAATGTTGTGTAATAATTAGCTGTAGCTGGTATTTATTCCGGCTGTATTATTTATTCGGACCCCTCGAGGGGGGTAATGTTGTAATAAGTGTGCGTGCGTGTGATGTATGTCTTCCAACCCCACGTCTTTCTCCCTTTTATTTACCAGCTTATGATGGTTAGATTAGGGCATGTTTTAATTAGCATACTTATGCTCGCATGATTGCATTCATTCATTTGTTTTGCATGCACTAGGCTCGGCGCATCATACTAACTGCATTGTATTTCAATTCCAAGTTGAATACTTGTTAGTTGTGGCATTTCACATGCCATCTTTAGAATAGCCGAGCCTACTATAGTTGCATTTTTGCATGTGTTGCATTAGGCATTTCTGCATAGTTACGATCATGCATGGATTTCTAATATAGCTCTTGTTTTGGCTTGGAGTACTCGGTAAGTGTTTATGTTTTAGCATCCTTGCATGTGTGTGAGTGACTGCCATGATAGCATGCTTACCATGAGGCTATGTGCTTATGTGATATATCTGCCTGAATGCCTGTGGGTGAAGGTTGGGTTATCTGAATTGGAATAATGCATTGACTGTGAGCTTTAAGCCCACTAGATAGTGGCAAATTCATGTTTTCTAAACCCACCTGAGGGTGGAAAAATCTGCATTTTAAGTCTACTTGCGAGTAACAAACCACTTTCAAAAACAAACATGAGATGTTTCGTTCCAATTCAGGCGACCCAATCTATACTTCTATGTTGTGCACATCACATAGTAAGTCTAGGCTAATAACCGGAATAAGAACGCACAATGTTTTCAAAACTTGATATCATGGTTAGTAGAGGCTGATCTTTGATCGGGCGAGCGGGGGTGCTCACGAAGTGACCTTCCCCAATCATACACAAGTTCCCGAGCCGAGGCAACTTTGGTCATGACGGACATGTGGCCTTAGGCAACGAGTCAGGGTTTCCTAAATTTCCCAAAACAAAAATATTTAGGTGGCGACTCTGTATCTGGCAAAGCAGTCCATGTTTGGCACTTCTTTTAAAAAAATTTGTTTTCAAAAACGATTTGCCGGGTTTGGACTCTTTGATGATTCATCGGTCTTGCATTGCACTCTGCGAGATTAGATACAGGACCATGACTTTTGAGTCTGAACTGTAGTGAGCCCATATGAACAAAACGGGATTCCCACCCGGGACGTTCGGGGACGTCTACAGTTTCTGGCGACTCTGCTGGGGACTTAGAGAACTTGACTCGAACTCGTGATATCTGGTTTTGACTATACTTGTGTGTTTCTTTGCATTGCATTTGCATTGGTGCGCCTAGGACACCGTGTTTACCGTACGCTATTCCTGAACGGTTTGCTAGAGGCTCACTTCGAGAAGCGTGCCATAAGGCTGACCGGTTGCGGGCTCTGCCACGACGGGAACACAAACCCCAGTTTTACCGGGGCACCCTCTTTGACCATTCGACCTAGTGCATATCGGAATCCATACTGTCCATTCCAAACTAGGACAGGTTGCTTACCTGATCATTGGTTGTTTGAAACCGCTGCGTGCGTAGTGAAACCCTAGTTCCTAAAATAGGACAGGGAAACCCTATCCCAACATAAGGGTGTTTTGGCTCTCACTTGTTTGCTATGTGCTTTTAGAGTGCGTCTCTACAGGAATGCATGTATCAGTTTACAAGTCTGGGTATCACGCTTGTAGGCATCACCAGTTCAGTATTTTTGGAATCAGTTATCTGCGGGTATCAGATTCAGTTTTTGGGACAGTAATTTGGGGAACAATGATCAGTGGTTGAATATAGTTATCCTGGTATGCCTATATCTGTCCTAGTGAAATTGGGCTGAACTGTTGCCTGTATTCTCTTTCAGTTAGGAGAATTCAGTTTAGAGCAGTCAGTATCTTCCTTCGCTGAGGCAAAGAAAAAAAAGGCCAGTTAGGGCGCATCGGTTCATCTGATCCGTCAGTCACCAGTCACTTCACCTCCGATCAGTTCAGTGGACTCGTGATGACACAGAATTCAGAGGAAATTGTGGTTATGGAAGCCGCATTAAACCATGGAATCATCATACAGGGTGATACCGACGTTGAAGTGCCACACCTACCCAGGTCACCTGCCGCACATCCGATCTGGGAACCCCAGTTATTTCCAACCCGTGAGCCCACCACTTTTGAGTTGATGGGAATTATTGGCGATCTTCAAAGTTCTGTGGCTGATCTAGCCTACAGAATGTCGGCTTCGCCACCAACCACATCGTATGTCGGGAACTTCATACCGATGGAGCCCCCGCTACTGGTACGAATTGTAATCGAACTCAGCCAACCTGAAGCCATCCCAAGTTCTGGCAATGGCATGTCGACAACAACGGGGCTCCACTCTGATGTAGCAACTCAAACCTTCTACCAAGCCGAGGCGAGTGGTAAGAACAAGGTGAAAGTGGACACCGATCCCTACAAGCAACTCCTGTGGGCTGTTGAGGCTTTGAAAGCCGGAGGACTGAATAAATAGCAGGTGCTCGCTGTTGCTGTAAAAACTGTGGATTACACTTTCCCCACTCAGAGTGAGAGCAGTTCAAGCCAAGGGAAAAACTAGGAGAAGGGCCATCGTACCAGAAATGATCCTCTGAGCTTTAATCCTGCACTCGGAAGAGATCGGCAAACCAAGCTAGCACCTGCTGACCCTTTCGCTAGTGCGTCCAGCAAAAGTCAGCAAACCTTGAAGTATCCGCCCCGAGGTCGCAGGGTCTTCCATGCCCTCTACATGCCTTTGTCTAAGGCCCTTCAAATCCCTGTCGAAAAAGGGCATCTCAAATCCCTCGAGCCTCGGCCTCTCCCAAGGCCCCTTCCAGCTAAGCGTGATGGTATCCAATACTGTGCATACCATCAACAAACCGGTCACAGCACCGACAACTGCTTCCGTTTTCGCCACGAAATGCAAGATTTGATTGACAATGAAGTCATCCTCCCGCCAAGCTCGGCAAAGTCTGTCACCACCGGGTTGGTGGATTTTGAGGATAATGCAAGTATGTGACCAGGGGTTGGACCACTTACGGGCGGCGCACGGTTTACCTCGGATGTGGCATATGGCACGCACTATTTTGAGCATTTGCGAATGCTAGTTTTGTAGTTCCTAACTTGGGTGTTGAGTCAGTTCTATAGTTTTGTTTTGAGTCTGTCTCATTGTCTTGAGTCAGTTTTTTTTATTAAGGGTCTGTCTTGTTGTATCGAGTCAGTCCTGTTGAGTCTGTCCCATTGTATAGAGTCAGTCTTTTCATACTGAGTCAGTTGGGTCTGTCTTGTTGTATCGATTCAGTCCTGTTTTGTTAGAGTCGGCTGATTCTGGGGATGTTACCTCGGATGTCACTATTTTGTTTTGTGTTTGTCTCTTTGCTTTCTTTTTGAGTCTGTTTCTGCCATGGAGCCAGTTACGCCAAAAAATCTGAATGAAGCAGCAGTGGTTTTCATACTTCGTGCTTATTTCTACTTTGAGCCTGTTGTGCCAGAAGTTCTGAATGGGATGGCAGTATTTGACTAAAAAACTGTGTCTTTTCTGTGCTTTGAAATCATTATATTGACCTGAGTTTTTCAAAACTTTTTGAACATTGTGATGAAAACGAAGAGGAAGGAATTCCTCGGGTTTTGCAAAATTTGATCATATAAGAGAAAGAGAGGCATGCTAAGCCCTTAATGAATGAAATCATGTTTGTTAATGTGAGTACTGAGAAGGATCCTGGCTTGATCCAGATTGGTTCTGCACTGTCTTCAGCGCAAGCGATTTGTCACTTTCTTAAAAATTTTCAAAAAATGTTTTGCACAGTCCTGCGAAGACCTGTGTGGAATCGCTCTTGAGATTGTACAGCTTAGGATCGGTCTCAACCTCAAGACTCAACCCCTTTGCTTTCAAACCTTGAACTTGGATTCAGAATGTTCCAAGGCCAATCATGATGTGAGGCCTGTGTGGCCAGATTTGAAGCAACCCGTGAACTAGGGGCAAGAAAAGTCAGATCAAGAAGCTTGTGAAGCTAGATCAGGAGCACCCCTTGAACTATGAGCAAAAATGTCAAATGTGCTCGAAGAGTCAAAGACGAAGATCGGCAGGAATGCCAAATCCCAGAAGGGAGGAAAGAAAAAAGTATTGTTGAAGGATAACTGAGTTACTACCCACAACACTAAGGGTAGATTCAGCCCCCTTTGGATGGACTCCTACATCGTCAGCAAACAGCAGCCATTCTCCTGGATTCAGATGACTTCAGGATCTCAAAACTATTTGACATGGACAAAGCTACACTTTTACCCTTGAGAGGCTCGTTGGGCCGAAAACTCGGAAGGGCGACCCAAGCAAAAGTTAGAGCACGAAATAGAAGAAAAAGAACCAAAAAAAAAAAGAAAAAAAGAAAAATCCAAAGAATGAAGAAAAGAAAAATGAAGAAAAGAAAAGAAGAAAAATGAAGAAAATAAAAAGAAAAGATGAAAAAAGAAGAAAATAAATGAAAAGAAAAGAAGAACAGAACTCGCAAGGTTGAAAACCCGAAAGGGCGGCCTTGGCAAAAGTTAGAGTGCAAAAGGAGAGGTTAAATACACGAGTGTACCTTAACCCCAAACTACGTAAGGCTTGATTCCCATCTTTGGGATACGTAGGCAACTTCACTCTGAAGTCCAGCCGTAAAACACTTCAAATCCGACTGTGTCCATGTGATGGTTCTGGTCATCTTTGTCTTCTCTATATCCAAGAATTTGGTTGTAATTGTCACTGTGAGGACTGGTTGCCATGTGCTGCGGCGCTAGTAAGGACTGGTTGCCATGTGCTGCGGTGCCATTCAAACAAGGGGCAACTTTCCGTTGCCATGCAGTGCCGTTCAGACAAGGGGCAATTCTCCTTCGGATCTGAGGTTGTGCATCTCGAGAGTAGGTTTTGTGCTCGTTAAGCAATGGCCGCTTGCAAAAATAGTTTTGAGAATTTTTACTGAGGTTAACTAATTCTCTCGAAAATTATTCCACTTTTCCAAAACTGGACCAATTCTTGGACCCAAAAAGGAAAATTTTCAGTGCTCATAGCCTGACTTGCATGATTTTAAATCAGAAAATTGAACAAGCATGTTAATCTAACTCTCATTTTGGTCAAAATTGTTTTAGTAGAAAGTCAAAAAACAAAAAATGGTCAAAATGATGAACTAAGGGCACAATTGAGTCAAGTGTCCTGTCTTTTCCCCGTTGTCAATGCATTTGCCAGAAGGGCACCATACTTGCCAAGAAGGGCACTCTACCTGCCAGAAAGGGGCGCAACTGAAGCTAACAATAAAGGGCCGAAAAGCTCTCTCATCCTCCAAGCAGCGAGGTATCATATCAAGTGCGAAGCACGAACTGGAATGGATCAAGATATTGCACTCCCTCATCTGGACAGATCCGATCACGTCCAAACTCCCCAGCAGAGCATCGTCAACCAATGTCAGCTGCAAATTTGCTACATACCCAGTCTTAGCGCAACCCCTCTGTGAGAGGAACTCACTGGCTGTGAGCGGAAGAAAGAGAATCTAGTAGCATGCTAGGGACAAGAGCCCGCAACTTCATGCTTACCCATCAACCACCCAGGAGAGGGATAAAAAATGAGAGATTAAAGAATAGAGAGATGTGCGCTGAGAGAAAAAGTGATGAAAAGGGCTTTTTCAGAAAAACAGAGCCTGAGGGCCGAGTGATGCGAAAATCACAAATGAGAAAGGGTGGGAAACAATACCCGGAGAAACTGGCTCCTCGTGCACTGAGAGGTCTCTTGCCATTGGAACATGTCTGTGTGTCGTGTCAGTCGTTTTGTTTGTCTCGATTCTCGTTTTGAGTCGTTTCGGGTGCCTATAAATGTGTTTAGGTTGTTTTACGTTGTTTTTCCTTTGTTGTGTCGTGCTTAGGTTGTTCTACCTTTCTTTCCCGTTATTGAGTCGTTTTGGCTGTGGTCAGTTATAGGCTCAATACCCGGTTGAGAACTCTTTTCCCATTTCACTTTCAAAAAATCGTTTTGTACTCAGAGTGCCGTGCCATTCTCCACATTTGTGCAAAACAAAATTTGTTCTTTCATGAAACCGCAGGGTTCAACCCAAGTCATGCGGGAATAGTAAAACCAGGACCAATCTGAAGCTATATAGGTTCCAGACTTCGAAGTAAAAGAAAAAAAAAAGGAAAATGTTAGGCATTTGAGTTGGTTTCAACTTCTGTAAGTTCCGTCGTCGCATCCTGTATGTTTAGAATGAGCTGTGTGTTCAAAATTAAAAGACTACTGTGTTATGAGCCGTGTGTTCAGATCGAGCAGGGTTGTGTTATGAGTTGTGTGTTCAAAATTAAAAGACTAATGTGTTATGAGCCGTGTGTTCAGATCGAGCAATGTTGTGTTGTGAGCTGTGTGTTCAAAATTGAAAATGTGTGAGCTGTATGTTCAGAATTGAAATGTGTGAGCTGCGTGTTCAAAATGAAGTGAATGAGCTGTGTGTTCAGACATGAAAATTTATGAGTTGCGTGTTCAGAATTAAGAATGAGCTGCGTGCAAATGAAAATATATGAGCTGCGTGTTCAGAATTGAAATGTGTGAGCTGCGTGTTCAAAGTGAAGTGAATGAGCTGTGTGTTCAGACATGAAAATTTATGAGCTGCGTGTTCAGAATTAAGGATGAGCTGCGTGCAAATGAAAATGTATGAGCTGCGTGTTCATAATTGAAATGTGTGAGCTGCGCGTTCAAAGTGAAGTGAATGAGCTGTGTGTTCAGACATGAAAATTTATGAGCTGCGTGTTCAGAATTAAGAATGAGCTACGTGCAAATGAAATGAATGGGCTGCGTGTTCAGGAAAAATTCAAAAGTTTGGGCTGCGTGTTCAACTTTCAACAAGTGTGTGTTGTGTGTTCATAATCAAAAATGGGCTGCGTGTTCAGAAATTCAAGAGTTTGGGCTGCGTGTTCAACTTTCAAAAATGGTGAGTTGCGTGTTCAACTTTCAAAAACTGTGGGCTACGTGTTCACTACAAGAGTATGGGCTGTGTGTTCACCATCAAGAGTTTGGGCTGCGTGTTCAACATTCAAAAACTGTGAGCTGTGTGTTCAACTTTCAAAAACTGTGGGCTGTGTGTTCACGACAACAAGTTTGAGCTGTGTGTTCAAATTTCAAGAAAAGTGTGGGCCGCGTGTTCACCGCAAGAGTTTGAGCTGTGTGTTCGGATTTCAAGAAAATGTGGGTTGCGTGTTCACGACAAAAGTTTGAGCTGTGTGTTCAGATTTCAAAAATGTGGGCTGCGTGTTCACGACAAAAGTTTGAGCTGCGTGTTCAGAAGTTCTAGTGCTTGAGCTATGTATTCAAAATGCAAACCGAATGTTGTGTTATGGACTGAGTGAGCAGTGTTACGAGCTGTGTGCCCGAAGAACGAGCTGTGCGCCCGAAAAATGAGCTGTATGCCCAAAGAACGAGCTGTGTGCCCGAAAACGAGTTGTCTGCCCGAAAATGAGCTGCGTGCCCAAAGAACGAGCTGTGTGCCCAAAAAGTGAGTTGTGTGCCTGAAAAATGAGCTGTGTGCCTGAAAACCCGAGAACGAGCTGTGTGCCCGAAAATGAGCTATGTGCCCGAAAAATGAGTTGTGCGCCCGAAACGAGCTGTGTGCTCGAAAAATGAGCCGTGTGCCCAAAAATGAGCTGTGTGCCCCCAAACGAGATGTGTGCCCGAGATCTGCTGTGTGCCCAAAAAAATGATCTGTGTGCCCGAAAAATTAGCCGTGTGCCCAAAAATGAGTTGCGTGCCCCCAAACGAGCTGTGTGCCCGAAAAACAAGCTGTGTGCCTGAAAAACGAGCTGTGTGCCCGAAAAATAAGCTGTGTGCCCAAGAATGAGCTGTGTGCCCCCAAACGAGCTGTGTGCCCGAGATCTGCCGTGTGCTCGAAAAAAACGAGCTGTGTGCCCGAAAAATGAGTCGTGTGCCCAAGAATGAGCTGCGTGCCCCCAAACGAGCTGTGTGCCCGAAAAATGAGCTGTGTGCCCGAAATGAGCCGTGTGCCCAAAAAACGAGCTGTGTGCCCAAAAAACGAGCTGTGTGCCCAAAAAATGAGATGTGCGCCCCCAAACGAGCTGTGTGCCCGAGATCTGCTATGTGCCCGAAAAATGAGCTGTGTGCCCGAAATGAGCTGTGTGCTCCCAAAATGAGTTGTGTGCCCGAATGAGCTGTGTGCCCAAAAGAGCCGTGTGCCCAGATAAACAGAGTGCTGTGTTTCGAGCGGCGTGCCAAATGAACAGAATATTGTGTTGTGAGCCGCATGCCAAACAAACAAAGTGTTGTGTAGTGAGCTGTGTGCCGAATGAATGGAGTGCTATGTCGTAAGCTGTGTGCCATTACTTGCATTGTGTATACACTTTATCGTGCTATTTTGCGCATCGCACTATTTTGTGCACTTTACTTGCATTGTTCATGCATTTTATCGCACTTCTTTTTTTCACCTTCCTCACACTTTTTGTACATTGTATTTCACTCGCACTGTCCTGTGCACTCGCGTTGTCTAACGCATCGCGTTGTTTAGCACATTACACTGTCCTGTGCACTTGCGTTGTCTAACGCATCACTGTTTAGCGCATCGCACTGTCTTGTGCACTCGCGTTGTCTAACGCATCACGTTGTTTTGCGCATTGCACTGTTTTGTGCAGTTTACATTCACGCTATTTTGCGCATCGCACTGTTTTTTGCAATTTATCATTCGCGTTATTTTGCGCATCTCATTGCACTGTTTTGTGCAGTTTACATTCGCGCTATTTTGCGCACCTCAATCGTACTGTTTTATGCAGTTTACATTCGCGCTATTTTGGGCATCGCACTGTCCTGTGCATTGCATTCATTCGCACTATTTTACGCACCTCAATCGCACTGTCTTGTGTTTTGCATATCACATCGCGCTATCTTGCACACCTTACCTGCACTTGTTAGTGCATTACATCGCGCTATCTTGCGCACCTTATCTGTATCGCACTATTTTGTGCATTCACCCTGCTCGTACTGTTTTGTACACCTTTAGCATCGCACTATTTTTTGCATCTGTTTAGCACTGTTTTGTGCATTCACTCTGCATCGCACTGTCTTGTGCACATTGTATTTTTGTATAATTCGCACTGTCTTGTGCACTTTCTGGTCCGAGAGACCTTAAATCCTCTGGTCTAGGAGACCTTAAATCCTGCATCTTTATTCGCACTGTCTTGTGCACCCTCCGGTCTAGGAGACCTTAAATCCTCTAAAGGTGCAATTCCTTTGGTGTTTGTCGTGCCCGAACGACTTCCGGTGGTCTGGTATAGCCACCTGCCTGTGTTTGCGATGAGTTCCTAGAAGACCAACTGAGACGGTGGAAACTAGAGTTCAAATGGCTCTTGCCTAGAACGCAAAGGTTCGGGATTTCCAAGACTAAAGTCTGGTTTAAATACCCAGAGGTATATCCTCGGCTTGAAATCTGTATGGCAGCCCCATAAATTAAGATAGCATGTGTATGCACCTCAATTCTAGATACTGAACCAACCTAGTCTGCCACCCTATTGGAGAATAGGGAAAGCTGCGACCACAGTCAGGGAGAAAAGTAGTACCCGTGGTTCAACCGAAAAGAAGGGGAAGATTCCCACATCAGCATGAGGTAAGACATTGCTGAGGTAGGTCATTGCCAATTGCCCCTGTAAGGTACCTTCACTTCCTATCTATTGCATTACATTATGCTTATTGCATTGCATATAGCATCCATCGCATGCATCCTTTTCGTGTTAAGACTGGTCTGGCATGTATCCATACTTTTCACGTCAAAGCATGATTATGATATTATGTGTACGCGCTTATTCCACTGAGGGAATTGTGGTTTGAGGGTGACGGCACCATTTCTGTGCTAGACGTGGTTTGTTTGTGTCCATGCCTTTTCTAGGCAAGGTATGGTTTAGCCGCATGCCTTTCTCACTCCATTCATTGCATCCATTGCATTCTAGTATGTCTATCGCATTGTATATAGCATATATTGCATGCATTTACTGCATATCCGTTGGATCACCTCCATTCTGTTGCTCGCACCTTTCCATATTAAGCTTGGTCTGGTATGTACCCATACTTTTCACGTTGAAGCATAGTTATAAGATTTTGTGTACGCACCTATTCCACTAAAGGGATTGTGGTTTGAGGGTGACAGCACCATTTCCGTGTTAGACGTGGTTTGTTGTGTCCATGCCTTTCCTAGGCAAGATACGGTTTGGCCGCGCGCTTTATCCATTGCATTCATTGCATTGTAGTGTAGTGTGTTGCATCCAGCATTTAAGATCGTGGTCCTTTCTCAACAGATCATTCCTCACTTATATCATGCCACCCAATTACTTGTATCTTGTGTTCCGTCTACACACACATAGTTCTGCATGTGTACGCGCCTATTCCACTGATGGGATTGTGGTTTGAGGGTGTCGACACCTTTTCTATGGTAGACGGATTTTGCATCTCCATCATCTTTATGATATTTGTGTGGTTTTATATTGCTTGTGGTTTGATCATCTCAAATGCATCGCATATCATTTGCATTGTTTACTACATTATTTTGTAATATCGCATATCATTTTGCATTTTGGCCATGCCTGCGGGCACATCTTTGTTTATCTCGCCTGTTTGTCTAAGTCTTCGGCCTTGTCAAAAATGGGTTGTCTCTGGGCTTTAACATTCACTCCCGTCACTTTTGACTTCTGAGTTCTGTCAAAGAGGGGCAACTGTAGACACCCCATTTTTGACCGACCTTAAGACTCAGATGTCACCGATTGAGCGCTCAGTGATGATGCATATTGTGCTCGTTCTGAAGTTGCAGAGTCTCGACTAAGAGTCTTGCCTCCGAACATCGGGACTCTTTCGCGCTTTGCCTCAGTTTGCGAACCAGGTCCTGTTTTCCCTGTTTTCGCTTCCCGAACGGAGGGAGAGGCCTCGTAGACCATCTCCCAGTGGCCATAGGCTACGTTTCGTGGTCGTAAGCCATTTTTTCCCATTTGGAGACCAGTTTCCGGTTTTCGGAGCCGTCAACCGTGCACCTCGGTTCGAGACCGCTTAACTTTCTCTGTTTGCTCCGATTTTTGGCACACACCTTGTTTCCTCTCTCTAGAGGGACACTGTGGCCCGGGAGACCACCTTCGTGGCCGCACGCCACTTTCGATGCTTAACAGCCTGTTTTCGAGGCACCCGGCTGCGCGTTTTGGCCCCCAAACCTTCGTTTTGCATCGGTGTGGGTTCATTTTTGGCATGGACCCTATTTTCATTGGTAGGAAGGTGGTACAAGGGTGGGAGACCACCTTTTCTTCTTGGAGACCACCTTTCTCTTCGGAGACCACTTTTCTCTCTCCTCCAGCCAGTTTTCTTGTCGGGAAACTAGTCTCCCTCACTTTTGGGCCACAATTTCTGGTCTCCCATATCACCACTGAGTTGTATTCATCTGGGAGACCACCAATATGGGTAGGCCGACCACCTTTTGTGATTGACCCTTTTGAACCTTGCACAAAAGCTGGTCTCCCTCACTTTTGGGCCATAATTTCTGGTCTCTCATGCCACCATTGAGTTGCATTCACCTGGAAGACCATCAATATGGGTAGGCCGACCACCTTTGATGCTTGAACCTTTTGACCCCTGGTCGGCCAACCAGGGCAACGGGTCGGCCGGCCACCTGAACTGGTCAGCTAGCTTTCTCCTTTTTTGTCTCACTGAGTTGAAGCCAGCTGTGCCAGCTGGAAGCCTCAGAATGCATCCTCCATACATATGGAGGATTTTTAAGCTAGCTTTTAAGCTTCTTGGAGAATCTTTAGACCTTCTCCTTTAGAAAGGAAAGGGCCCTCTTCCATTGCTGGGGTTCAGAATTTTGCTTCAAAGCATACATACTCCTCCTTATTTCTTTCCAGTTTAGCTCCAAAGGTCCCTTGTTCTTGCACCATTGCACTACACCTCTTAGCCTAACCTCTCCATCATCCATCCAAGCACCTTGGAGCTCATTTTCAGAGGTTGAAGACTTGCTATCTGGGTCTAGAAGTTGCTGGTTCCTTTGGCTACAAGGAAAAACCAAAATCCAGGGGCAGAAAGTGGTCGGTCGACCAGGTTTTCTGACAGACCAACCACCTTTTTTGGTTCCCACTACAAAGGGTGGTCGGCAGGTGTCTCCCAAGCCAGTATCTGGTCGGCAGCTTTCCCAGGGTGGAGTTTCAGCCTCTTGGAGCCTTGTGCAAATTTCTAAAAATAGTTGCAAACAAAGGCGAGACGAGGCATCACGATGGAATTCCCCGACGAGGCGACTCGAGCATGCATGCATCCATCGTCACCCAAAATAGAGCCGAGGCAGTCACATTCGTGTAGTTTACATGCTTACTTAGCTAGTTTGTTAATTAGTTAATGTTGTGTAATAATTAGTTGTACCTGTTATTTATTCGGACTGTATTATTTATTCGGACCCCTTGAGGGGGACAATGTTGTAATAAGTGTGCGTGCGTGTGATGTTTGTCTTCCAACCCCACGTCTTTCTCCCTTTTATTTATCAGCTTATGATGGTTAGATTAGGGCATGTTTTAATTAGCATACTTATGCTCGCATGATTGCATTCATTCATTTGTTTTGCATGCACCAGGCTCGATGCATCATACTAACTGCATTGTATTTCAATTCCAAGTTGAATACTTGTTAGTTGTAGCATTTCACATGCCATCTTTAGAATGGTCGAGCCTACTATAGTTGCATTTTTGCATGTGTTGCATTAGGCATTTCTGCATAGTTACGATCATGCATGGATTTCTAACATAGCTCTTGTTTTGGCTTGGAGTACTCGGTAAGTGTTTATGTTTTAGCATCCTTGCATGTGTATGAGTGACTGCCATGATAGCATGCTTACTATGAGGCTATGTGCTTATGTGATATATATGCCTGAATGCCTGTGGGTGAAAGTTGGGTTATCTGAATTGGAATAATGCATTGACTGTGAGCTTTAAGCCCACTATATAGTGGCAAAATCATGTTTTCTAAGCCCACCTGAGAATGGCAAAATCTGTATTTTAAGCCTACTTGCGAGTAGCAAACCACTTTCAAAAACAAACATGAGATGTTTCGTTCCAATTCAGGCGACCCAGTCTATACTTGTATGCTGTGCACATCACATAGTAAATCTAGGCTAATAACCGAAATAATAACGCACAATGTTTTCAAAACTTGATATCATGGTTAGTAGAGGCCGATCTTTGATTGGGCGAGCGGGGGTGCTCATGAAGTGACCTTCCCCAATCGTACCCAAGTTCCCGAGCCGAGACAACTTTGGTCATGACGGACATGTGGCCTTAGGCATCGAGTGAGGGTTTTCTAAATTTCCCAAAATAAAAATATTTAGGTGGCGACTCTGTATTTGGCAAAGCAGTCCATGTTTGGCACTTCTTTCAAAAAAATCTGTTTTCAAAAACGATTTGCCAGGTTTGGACTCTTTGATGATTCATCGGTCTTGCATTGCACTCTGCGAGATTAGATATAGGACCGTGACTTTTGAGTCCGAACTGTAGTGAGCCCATATGAACAAAACGGGATTCCCACCCGGGACGTTCGGGGACGTCTACAGTTTCTGGCGACTCTGCTGGGGACTTAGAGAACTTGACTCAAACTCGTGATATCTGGTTTTGACTACACTTGTGTGTTTCTTTGCATTGCATTTGCATTGGTGCGCCTAGGACACCGTGTTTGCCGTATGCTATTCCTGAACGGTTTGTCGGAGGCTCGCTTCGAGAAATGTGCCATAAGGCTGACCGGTTGCGGGCTCTGCCACGACGAGAACACAAACCCTGATTTTACCGGGGCACCCTCTTTGACTATTCGACCTAGTGCATATCGGAATCCATACTGACCATTCCAAACTAGGACAGGTTGCTTACCCGATCATAGGTTGTTTGAAACCGCTGCGTGCGTAGTGAAACCCTAGTTCCTGACAAAATAGGACAGGGAAACCCTACCCCAACATAGGGGTGTTTTGGCTCTCACATGTTTACTATGTGCTTTTAGAGTGCGTCTCTACAGGAATGCATGTATCAGTTTACAAGTCTGGATATCAGGACTGTGGGCATCACCAGTTCAGTATTTTGGAAATCAGTTATCTGCGGGTATCAGATTCAGTTTTTGGGGTAGTAATTTGGGAAACAGTGATCAGTGGTTGAATATAGTTATCCAGCCATGCCTATATCTGTCCTAGTGAAATTGGGTTGAGCTGCTGCCTGTTTTCTCTTTCAATTCGGAGAATTCAGTTCAGAGCAGTCAGTATCTTCCTTACGCCACCTACACCAAAGAAGGAAATATAAGTAAAAGGCAAATGTGTCATAAAAGGGGAAAAGAAAAAAAGCAGCATTGCATACTTTTCTTCGAAGTAGCTCGAGTAACTCTAGGAGGGGTTGAGGCAACAGAAGCAGACTTTGTAGTAGCTAAGATAGGAATTGGGATGGCATGAGCAGTGGAGGAAGTAACCACTCCAGTGCCTTTAGACTTGGCTTGAGGCACGTCTAGTACCATTAATAGATCTTGTGGAGGAATGGCCAAGTGCACTTCTATATTGGCCATCCACCAGTTCTGGTACCTTTTCAATATATTGCTTTGATGTATGAAGGATAGGTACTCAAAGTCAATTAGATCTTGGATAAATTTGCAAGTTGCTTCTTCCAATCTAGATCTTCGAATCTTGAAATCTTTGCTAGTAAGGCTTAAATTGGACTGACTGCAGGGAGGGATAGGGACCCCTTGTGATTGTCCAAATTGCCTAGCAAATTGGGCAGGACAATAAGACTTAGAGATGCACTTACAAGCTTGGGGGTTCATGGTACCAATGAACAGTTCCCTGGGGATCAAAATAGAGGCCCACATGTTTTTTCGCTAGGGCGTAGAATAGTACTATCACTTAAAAAGGTCCTCAGCTAGACTGGGCCAATATTGGTAGCTTTGAAGAGGCGAAAAGTGTGAGAAGAAGGGGAAGTTGAGAGTTGGTGAAAGAAAGAAAAGTAGAAGGCAAAGTTGGAAGGGTAAAGTGAAACATTGGCTAACTCCATACCATGAGTGGTAGGGTTTGGCTCCAAAAAACTTTAAGCATTTAGACTGCAAATCAGTGAAATATGCAAAAAACCAAAGTTGGAGTATCCAAAATGGGCCTCCATGGTTGGCATCCATGGGTTTTTTTTTTTAACAAAAAAGGGGAACAAGCTCTATAAACATGACCCAAAATGTATGGAGCTTTTGTAAAATAAGGGCTTTGGCAAGAGGGGGCAAACTCAGGCATGATCCTCTGAGAAGAGGTACAGAAGAAGAATTTGCAAAGCCAATACAATAAAAAAGAGAAAAATTCTCTATCAGTCACAGGGCCTTCTCTTTTGTTCTTAACCTTGACAAAGTCACTATAGGATGAGTTCATAGGGGGGAAAGAAAAAGGGGTTTTGAGGTCAGGATAGTCTGGACCAATGGGGATACCAATAGGGGATAATCCCAACAGATGTCAGATGTCAAGGACAATAGGAGCCATTATCCCACATCTAAATTGAAAGAAATTGAAAGCAGAATTCCAAAAACAAAGAGTAGCAAGTATTAAAAATGGGTCCTCTAAAATGGTAAACCTGGACAATTGGAGGGCGTCGAAGAGCCAAAGCTCCTGAAGATCTAGTGTCCTATTAGGGACGACCTGATCATACCATTCCTCTCATTCTAGTCTTACTATGGGCCAGCAGCGATGGGGTCGGTTCATCCTCCAGCTTCCCCAATCAAGACCGCCTTCATAAAGGAGGCAATAATCTTCTAGATGTGGATACAGAGCTAGAAGCTCAGTGGGAATCTCCTTAAAAATGGGCCCAAGCACGTATTCTTGTCGTTCATGGTGACGGTGAATGAAGATACGCCCGTCAATAGCACTTCTCTCACCAAACTTGTATTTCTCACACTCTTTATCAATGATCCTTTTTAAGGCTACGGACGAACTCATACGTTCCACAACTGGTATTTTCAAGGAGGAAGAAACCATTGACAGGAGTTTTTTCAGAAGGCGAAGTTAGGAAAGAAGGTAAGGGAAAGAGGAAGTCAATAAAGATGAAGGGTTTGTGTGTTAGGCAAACAAGCGAATTACAAGCGTGAAATAAAAGGGGTTTTTAAACCTTTCTGTCTGAAAAATACCCAATTGTTTTAAGCGGGTAGAATTCATAAAGAAGTGCTAAAGGTACGGATGCGAAAAGTTTCTCTCAATGTTGATAATTTGGGAGGAAAACGTATCTCAAACACTAATATTGGCTTCGAAATCAAATGTTTGGCTTCGAAGCCAAGCTTTGGCGCCAAAATCAAGTGACAAAAAGCTTCGAAAGCAGGAAGTTAACTTTGAAGCACATTTCACACCTAAGAGTATAGGAGTGCCCAGGTATTTGTTTACTTCAAAAGGATTAAAGACCTGCTTTTGGATTTCTTTATGAAAGTAAAATCCTTCGAAGTAAAGTTTGAAATACCCTGCGATTAGAATTTGTTTGTTCTAGGCTTCGAAGTGACGTAAAACCAATAGTTGGTTAAGAAGTATACAAAAGGAATCACTCTTTTAGAATAAAACAGTGCAGTCCTTAAAGAAAGTTTCCATACTTCGAAAAATGTAGACTGTTTGTTCGAAGCAAAAATAGTTGATTTGAAACTGTTGTTGGTATTAACCATATGATTGGGAAAAGATGACCTAAGGCAGAGGTTGTCAATTACACTCCATATATTGGTAAAGTTCAAATAAGGTCTTCAGTATTCCATTGGATATGTTTAAATCAGGTTTCAAAGGACAAAATTGGTGAATTCGATGCTCTGATTTTCTTTATTTTGGATAAATAGAATGAAATCAGACCATGCCGAATAAAGAAAGGAAAGCCTAGCTTTACTAAGGTAAAAGTAATTACATCAGAAAGCCGTTTTGGTTACATATTCAATTTCATAAAAATAAGGAATAAAGAAAATGACAAGGTCATGGAACTTGTTCCAACAATGGTCAATGAATTTATGTTCCTTTTTTATTCTGTCTTTTATCTTCTCCAAGCTAGGTTGCTGAAGCTGATATGCTTGTATTTGATAAAAAAGTTGTTCGGCTTTTATTTCGAACTCTGTTTCCTTCAATCCATGCTCTATCTCATCCATATCCAAGTCATCCCATTATGCAGACTCTTTATTCTTGAAGTCATTATATTTATCGATAAGGTTCTCTGTTTCATACTGGGTGTGAATTCGACGGGCTGAGATATTGTCCAAAAATTAAGTGGTGGCCACAGAAGTTTGGTGCCAATGAAGAAGTAGTGGGAGTTGATCCAAAAACATCTGAAGCTTTGCATGAGCAATAGCATTGAGGACATGACTTCGAGTCATAATGTCACAAGCCCATCAAAGGCTCTTAAGAGGAACATCACCCTCAAGAACATTGAAGGGCAAGTAAAAAAAGGCCGCAAGCAAAAGCTGAGCTTGATATCGCTCAAATATAGTGGGGGAAGTTGGAGGTTGATAGGAAGGAAGAAACTAATTCTCAAATAGAGTAAGTCTCAGTTCTTCCACCCAATGAGGGTTTTGCGGAAGAGGAGGTGCAGGAGGATCCATCTCGAAGGAAGGAGGGAACTGGGGGTTGTTTACGCAGTCAAGCCAGTCAGAAGAGCAAAATTTTGCCCTCTGGGCTAAGAATGACGGGCTGTACCTTTGTGCTTTCTCTGGACGACGAGTGGCTTGCACAATCTCCGTAGCCATGGAGGACGTGTACCATGCTATGAGTAAATTATCTTCCAAACTGTGTCGGCGATCGATGGATACATATGAGTAAATCACCAAGCTCCGAACGAAATGAGGGAAAGATGGAAGATTAGCGAATTCGACGACGTGATGATTAATACGTTCTCTCAGCTTGGATTCCTCAGGTTCTGGCCAGCCTCCCTAGTCAGAAGTCTTAGAAAAAGAGGAAAAAGTTGCAGCCTCATCCCATGCTAAAGGTTGTGGGTTAGAAGAAGAGCTTCCAATATCCATGTTTGCAAAGTTTTGGGTTAGAGAATTATGAACAATAGGTTCGTAATCTAAAGGTCAATAGTTTGCAAAAACTTCCATGACTTGAATATAGGGAGATGGATATAAGTGGCTAATAAATGCATGAAAATTCTTTCGAGGGCAAACATTATTATCTGACAACTTCTCATATGCTCGATCTATGTCAAAACAAGTTTGTTTGGCCATGTGAGTTCTATCAGACCATTCGAATGCTCAGATAATGGGAAATGTTCAAGGTGTGGAAAAGAATTTAATGCATGTGGTTGTAGTTCTAAGAAGATGTAAAACCCATGCACGTCCTAGGACATGAGTGAAGTTTTTTGATCTACTAATATCACCAAGTATTGAATATATTAGTGCGGGAGATAATATTGGCTGTATAAATTGTATAAGCCAATCACGATTCAACACGTAGCATGAGAATGGAAATTTAGGAAAGTAATATAAATCGCCAACCATAGTCAGACATGTGCCAACCCATATTGATAATAATGAGTCTGCGTAGCACTGGAATGATCGAGGGATATAAGGTGATGAGGCCTAATGGTAACTCACAAAGTTCAAATTCCAAATCAGGAGGGAAGCCTAACTGCAGATATGGCGTAGTAAAGCTAACTGTGAGGAAGCATGATCAGCGATCATTGAGGAATTTTTCGATGGTTAGAAGTTCATTTCGACAGTTATCATTGAGAAGTATAAATAGCAGAGAAGACCCCAGAAAGAAGCCCCAGATTCATATTCAGATTCAGAAATCAGTTTTTATCTACTTTATTTTCCTTCTAGTTTTTATATTTCTTGTTCTTTACATTTTTACACTTCAAAATCTTGTATTACACTTTATTCATAGGAGTAGTTTCGAATAGTTTGTTGCTGTAAATCTCTATGATGTAGGATCAGATCATTGTAAGTTTTTCACTTTTACTTAATGAAATGCTGCAATTGTTTTTCATTTAATTGTTGTTTACTAAATTCTCCTAAACAAGCCACTAGTAAAAATCTTTTTCATTGAGACTGAAAGAATTGAAACACAACCGTTTGATAATTGGTTGGCAATTAATCTTCTGTAAGGACTAATTGATCCTTACTGGCATGCTTAAAATTACAATACTAACCTTCGAAAGTCAAAAAAACTGACAACAGCCTATATATCTCGTACATAGATATTTATAATTAGTTTTCTTGTTTAAGATAATTATTAAGAAATTAGATTTGCGATATAAAAGCCTGAAATAAACAGGTGATATATAATTGTTCTCAATAGAATATATTCTCAATCAGCATGGTATTCTTGTTCCTAAATTACTAGTCCATTTGTCTTAATACTCCTAGTTGCACGATCATGCGTGTGATTCTTATATCTTGTTTTTTGCACTACAACATATGAATGATTAAGAGTACATTAAAAACAAAGATACACAGTTTACCAAAACAAAAAAACAAAAAAAAAAAAAAAAACAAAAACAAAAACAAAGATACACAGATTCTGAGATACAAAATCCAAGCATCATCTATAATGCCCTCAACCTCCCTCATATTCTTGAAGTACTCCTTTGAAGTCTTGAACATAAAAATATTATCAATATAATTAAATTCATTAAAAAAATATTTTAAAAAAAAAAACTTTATTTAGCATTTCCTAATCTTTCAAAGTACTTACCCATTTTGGAACATCAAATTGGAAGGGTATCTCATCACATTATTAAAAGTTCTTAGCTGTAAATCCCTAGGACTATTAATTTGTTCATTTTCTCATTCATTCATTCATTTTTTATTTTATTTTATTTTTTTCATTTTTTTATTTATTTTTCTGTTGAAATGAACAGACTTGTTTTGGATTGAAATGATTGGTATAATGATATACTTTTATATATTATATTTGATTTATCATATAAATTATCAATATTACTTTTAATTTGTCCCTCCGCTTACGTCTATAATGTAGTTGACAACTTACATGATAAATCAAACATAATATAAAAATTTGATTATAATAATATTATTATTGTTATTTATTTATTGAATTAATATTTGTCATGACTTGGGGCCTTCAAATGGTGCCAAAAATACAACGTCTATAAGCCCTTATTATGTTCATGATTTGTACATTAATATAATGTCAACAATATCTTCTAGCAATGTAGCTTAATAATTTGTCAAAAAAGAAATTATTACCTGGTGTAGATTACACACATACAAAAAAATCTATAATGACTAATAAGCTTATTAATACAACTCCTTTATTTTATATGGGTAATATTAAAGACTCAAAACCTGTACCCAAAAAAAAAATTGTTAGAAAAATTCAATAGTTATCCACATTCATTCAAGATGTGAACTCTATTATACAAGTGTTGAATTAGAACCTTACATGTTATTTTGTTTAGTATATTTTTGGGTATGAATTTTGTACACATTTTTACTTCATCTGTATCCTGTACTTTTTACTGTATTTATATCCTATGCTCTCACAAGTCACAAAGCTTACTCCTCACACTCCTCTTCCTCCTCCTCCTCCCTCCCGCTCTCGCTCTCCACCATGGAGCACTATGGCAAGAGAAATCTATGCAGCTTCATAGATGAAGAGAGGAAAGCCATACAATCACCAACTCACCTCTCCTTCAAAACCCTCCAAGAAATGTCTGAACAAGACATCCATTGTAGCCCTACAAGGCCTTCCACACCCTCAACAACTGCCTCAATGTACTCACTCATGCCACCACCTAGCCCAGACTCACCCTGGACTCTCTCCCCTCTCCAAACTCCCTCCCCCTCCCTCCTCCACCACTGCATCGCTTCTCTCCGCCGCCATGACGGCAACATCTACTCGATTGCCGCCTCCCGTGGCCTCGTCTTCACCGGCTCCATTAGCAGCCGCATCCGCGTTTGGCGGCAGCCGGACTGCATGGAGAGAGGCTACCTCAAGGCAAGCTCCGGTGAAGTCCGAGCCATGTTAGCTTATGGAAACATGCTCTTCACTTCACACAAAGACTACAAGGTTAGAGTATGGAATATCACTACTTCAGAGAGTTTTAGGTCAAAAAAAGTCCGAACCCTACCTAGAAAAAGCTCATTTCTATTGTTTCCTAGGGTTAGTGGAAATCAACACAAGGACTGTGTCTCTTGCATGGCTTATTACCATGCAGAGGGACTTTTATACACCGGGTCATGGGACAAAACTGTCAAGGTTTGGAGGATATCGGACGGTCGAGCCGTGAACTCATTTGTGGCTCATGATGACAATGTCAATGCAATTGTGGTGAATCAAGAAGATGGGTGTGTATTCACTTGTTCATCTGATGGTTCAGTGAGGATTTGGAGGAGAGTATATGGACAGAGCTCTCATACTCTCACCATGACACTCAAGTCCCAACCGTCACCGGTCAATACCTTGGCATTAAGCACCTCACTCACCTCTTGCTTTCTTTACTCGGGATCCGTAGATGGGTTCATAAATTTTTGGGAAAAAGAGAAGTTATCCAGTAGGTTCAACCATGGAGGGTTCTTACAAGGTCATCGTTTTGAAGTCCTTTGCTTGGTGGCGATTGAGAAGTTGATTTTTAGTGGGTCCGAGGACACGACGATTAGGGTTTGGAGGAGGGAGGAAGGCAGTTGCTTCCATGAGTGTCTTGCAGTGTTGGATGGTCATAGAGGGCCAGTGAGGTTTTTGGCTGCATCTTTGGAGATAGAGAAAGTGGTGATGGGGTTTTTGGTGTACAGTGCAAGTTTGGATCAAACTTTTAAGGTTTGGAGGATTAAGATTTTGCCTGATGAGAGGAAGATTTGCTCTGATGGCAGAATGGACCACAGTGATTTGAAGATGAAGATCATGGAGTATGAGATGAGTCCCGTGTTGTCTCCTTCATGGGTAGAGAAGAAGCGTCAAGGTAGTCATCCTTTTCACTAAATTGAAAAAAATAAAAAATAAATAAATGCATTTATTGTAGAGTCCACACCGAATTGGTAGCAATATAGATTTGTCGTACCATTGGTAATCTTTATGTATTCAAATGCTGCCCATGCTATATACATACTCATTTGATAAATATATTTTTCAATTTTCATCAAAATGTACAAATGGATTTTTTTTTCCTTTTTTCTTTTTTAATTGAGAACTCATCTAGGCCAAGTCATTTGGAACTATCTAAGAGGAAACATTTGGGATACATACAACCCATTATTAACCTCACATATCAGGCGAAATAGAATATTATAATTTGAACCAAAAATCTCCATAATCGAACTTCAGTGATTTACCATTAGAATTGACCGTCATGAATATATAGAAATAGATGTCTACACACAAGCACACATGCACACATTCACATACATACATAGAATCAATGAGACAACTTAGTTTAACCGGAATTTTCACACAGCACTAAGAGATCAAGAGTTCAAATCTCTCATTTCCCAAATAAAGGCATTTGATGTACCAAAATAGTATACAAATATATATATATATATATGATGGGTAAGAAATAATTTAATCATTGAGTTTGCCTAGTTTTCATAGTTGTCCCTTGGCTAGAAGATGCAGCTATTGATGAAATTGCACACAATTAGGAGATTGCTGGTAGTGGTCATCAATATAGGAGGGTGGTGGCCATGTTAAATTGGAAGTACTAGAGGTAGCAAAACAATTACCACCATCCCTATCCAACACTATACTCTCTGAAAGACTCATTTATAGTATTAGGGGTCACATTACCACACCATGCATGGCCTGAGCTACTCCAACCATGGAACATTGAATACCATTAAAAAAAAAAATTGGTAGAAGTATTGCCCTAATATTATATAGAGGAAAGAGTCTTCTATGCAAATAATAAGAAATTATGTAGTGTGTCAAATATTGCAATATTAAAATAATAATAAAATAAAATAAACATGTAATTATATATATTTTTAATTTTTTTAAACGATCAATACATGGATCAAAAAAATCAATAGAATTCACAAAAAATGTACTTGCTAAACTTTGATACGATGAAAAGTTATTCGGTGCTCTAGACTTAGGTCAGATGATGCTCCACATCACTCATAAATAGACAACCAAGCAATCTATTAGTGAGTCTTACCAAGGATCCTCTAGAGTGAAATTTTCCTAAAGTTTTCTAGAGTCCTACATTGTGTGGTTGAGATTTACTGGCAAGTCACATCAGAAAAATTAATATGACTTGCCAATAAATCTCAACCACACAGTGTAGCACTCTAGGAAACTTTAGGAAAAAATCACTCTAGAGGATCCTTGCTCAGTGAGTCTCGTCACTTCATAAGCCTTACTAGTTTGTTCATAGGCTTCATCAACTGGGACCACTTGGAAAAAATGAAAAAGAGGCTTGAAAATTTAAGATAGGCCACAAGAAGTTTCACTAATTACACTTTTTTTTTTTTCTTTTTTTTTTTTGTTGTTGTTGTTGTTGTTGTTGTTGCCCATAAAATGCAAAATGGGTTGTCTCTTGTTAAAATTGACGAGTACTAAATTGGCCCTGGTACTGAGATGAGCTCTTTTGTGAAAGTGGAAAGTGGCCCTAGTACAATGTTGTTTTGGACCAAAACTAAGCGGCCCAAAAATGCTATATGGCCCAACCCATGAAATCCGATTGCCCAACTGATTAACATGAAATGAACGGATGGTTTCGATTGAATGGCCAGTCAAAATCAATTACTAATAATATCAACTTGATGTTTTTTGATTAATTGATGGGTTGTAGTCTAATCCCAACCAAACCGACCATTCAGCAAAAATTAGTCATGTTAGGCAGGGATTCAGATTCGTAATAAAACTCATTAGGCTTCAACACACCTAGCTTTGTGAGAGAGAAAAAAAGAGTAAATACCAATCAAGACTCCATTATCAGGAAACTTACAAAAAAAAAAAAAAAAAGAGGCAATAAACATACAGTACCATACATCAAAGTCAAAGGCAACACTACATAATGACATTACGAGCACTTAGCACAACCCTAGAAAGTTTCATCTTCTCTTGGAAGTGGAACATGAGACCTAACAATGAAGAAATTCTCATAGATTAATCCAGCAAGCCCACCACCGATGAGCGGTCCAACCCAGTAAACCCAGTGATCAGTCCAGTTTCCACTCACCAAGGCTGGCCCAAAAGACCTTTCTGGGTTCAGGGAAGCACCTGAGAAAGGCCCACCGGCCATGATGTTGGCCCTAACTACAAGCCCAACTAGTAGTGGACCTAGCCCATCGAGAAAGCCCTTCTTGGGTCCACACAAAGCGCATATACTGAGAACAACAATGAGAATGTCAAGATAGGGTCATGCTTAAGTGTGCAACCCCCTTAAGGTTGCACACCATATGCAACCCAATTGTTAGCCGTTAGATTACAATAATTGATCAAGACCATTGAATTGTTTAATCGTGAAAAAGTTGAATCCGGGGCAACCGGTTAATGCTTGTATTTGCATGATTGCATCCCACTCACTCTCTGTATTTCGTCTCTATCTCTCTCTGTTCTCCTCTCTGTGTAAGGTTGAGTCAGTGTAACCGTTGATTTCCATTAACAGGGAGAAGCCCCTGTTGGGTTCGTTCCATTGACGAAGCTCTGTAGGGAACAGTATAACGGGCGATTTCCAACAACAACGTAACTAGAAGGCTGTGTTGGTTCCATTGCTGAAGTGAAGCCCTTCTCTCGAACTAGATATGAGGTATGGAGCTGTGTCCCTCTCTCTGTCTCCCTCTCTGTCTCTCTGGACCGTTCACTTCAGGTATTTTCCCTCAACTAAACCCCCATCCTAACTTCAATCGCTCTACGCTTCGCTCCAACGGAAACCCCTCCATTGGTAGCTAACCTTTCTCTTTCTGTTTCTCAAGCGAGTGTTTGTGTTTGCACAAACAGGTAAACCGTGTGAAAATGTCATGTTTGTGTTTGTGTTAACAATTTTCGGTCATCAAGTAATTGTTGGTAGTAATGTCATGTGCAGTATGGCCCCAGCGGAAGTTAAAAGGGAAGGTGATGATTATGACATTCCAAATGAAGCAGATGACATCCGTTTGATGAATGAAAGTCGGGCAGAACTTGATCATGGTTGCGAAGCTGGTCCGAGCAATGAAGAAGCAACCAACATGAACGTTGAAGATGGCGGAGCCGATGTGAAAAAAGAAATGGTTGACGATGCTCATCGCAATGACATGGTTGGTGATGTTGAACGTGCTATTCTGGAACAGAAATTTGATTCGGTCGAAGATGGAGAAGATTTCTACAATGCGTATGCTAAAGCCAAGGGATTTAATATACGAAAATCCAGATTTAACACAAATAAAGAGGGAAAGGTCGTTAGTAGGCTGTGGTTGTGTTCAAGGGAAGGTCAGAGATTACCAAAATACTTGGACCGTGTTGCTGAGAAGAGTAGAGCTCCCAAGGCACTAACAAGAGTAGGTTGCAAAGCCCAATTTCGCATACGGTACGATGCGGATGCTGGTGAAGGGGGAAAGTATGCTGTGACTCACTTCGTCGCAGACCACAACCATGAATTGGCGGAACAACACTGTGTGATGTATCTGAGGTCACATCGCAGTTTAAACAGCGGTGACAAAGCTCAAGCAATGGCTATGCGCAATGTCGGTGTGAAGACTAGCCAAATCATGGACTATATGGTAAATCAGTCCGGGTCTTATGAGAATGTTGGTTTCATCCGCACGGATCTGCACAACCATATTCAAGCCGAACGTAGAGCAGAAGTTGGGGATGGTGATGCGCAGGGTGTGTTGGTTTACCTATGTGCAAAACTTGATGTTGATGCACGTTTTTTTTACAAGTATGATGTGTGTAACGATAACAAGTTACAAAATCTGTTCTGGGCAGATTCGAAATCGCGGGCCGACTACGCAAAGTTTGGTGATGTGTTGATATTTGACTCAACTTACAGAACCAATGCATACAAGAAACCGTTTGTCATGTTGGCTGGTGTGACTAGCCACTTTAGGACCACCATATTTGCATGTGTTTTGCTAGCTAATGAGACAATTGAGACATACACATGGGTTTTGGAAACATTTATGGAGGCGATGGGCAATAAATCACCTGTGTCCGTACTGACAGATGGGGATAAGTCGATGCGAGAGGCAATCAGAAGAGTATTTCCAGATGCAAGACATCGATTATGTAATTGGCATCTTGGGAAAAATGCTGTTTCAAATGTTCACATAAGTGGCTTTGCACATGCTTTCAAGCAGTGCATGGACATGGAAACGGATGAGACAAAGTTTGAGCATGGCGGGACGACAATGGTCGAAGAATTTGGACTTCAAACCAACAGTTGGGTGTTGGAGACATATGAGAAGCGTCATATGTGGGCTGAGGCATATATGCGTGGACATTTCTTTGCTGGGATGAAGAGCACTCAGCGCTCGGAGTGTATGAATGCTTATTTCAATCCCTTCCTCCAACACAAATTGAAGCTATATGAATTTGTTAGGCACTATGATCGGGCTCTTGCAAGGATAAGGTATAACGAGGCTGGAGATGATGCTGAAACAAATAACACTTTTCCGGTATTGATTACTTCATTGCGAGATATAGAGAGACATGGAGCTGAGCTATTCACCCGAAATATATTTAGAATGTTCCGTGATGAAATCTTAGAAGAGGAGAAGTTGAATGTGAAGGATGTGTTCCCTTTGCCGGATGGTCAGAAATGCTACTAGATTCATAAGTACAGAGTGAAGGACAGATCATGGATAGTAACACATAGTCCAATGGATGCTGCAATGAGATGTTCTGGCATGACGTTTGAGTCGTTGGGGCTACCTTGCTGCCAAATGATATGTGTTATGAAAGCTGAAAATTTAACGCAAATTCCCCCAACTTGTGTGCTGCATAGATGGACAAGGGCTGCAAGCAAGGATGGCCAGCAATGGCCTCAACCCTCAATTGATAGCACTACAACACAGACGGCCCGGTATGGGATATTGTGTTCTTCCTACAACGAAATGTGTTTCTATACCTCGCAATCAACGGAAGGTTTCAAGGATGCTAGGAATGCATGTCTTCCAATGACGAGCCGGATGAAGGAGTTATATGAGAGGAATTTGAACGGTGGGAATGGAGACAAAGGGAAACATTCATTCCGTCGACAATTTGGAGTAGAAGATCCTGATGTTGTGAAGACAAAAGGGAACCCAGGACGGGCCTCGTCCAACTGTCGAAGACCAAGAAAATGTGGGAATTGCAAATGCATTGGGCACACAAAGCGAACGTGTCCTAAGGTTCGGTTTAGCCGAACAGTGGGTAATAACTCAGATGTAGATACACCCCACATAACTGACCGTGAGTACAATGCGGAGTCATTGCCCGTTCGCTGCAAAACTGGGTTGGTGGATCCAAGTACACCGCACATTAAGCAACGTCGACTATTTTTTGATGTTTCTCCTGATTCCAAGCAGCCTGTGGGCCAATACGGTAGTGTTGAAGCAGCAATGTGGAAAAATGATTCGAACACAATTGATGAGGTGAATCAGGTAATTGTATAATTTGTACGATTTACTTATTCCCTTAGCTATTGAAAACACATGGAAATAATGTATGTAGTTTTCATTTTGCACGGATTGCTGTACGTAACGTGTAAATAATTGGTTATGTACAATGCCAGGAAATGGCACAACGTTACTTATGTACAAGGCCACGAGTTGTAAATTTCCCATATTGTTTAGAGTGATGTTGTCATTTGTGTTTGCAGTGACTTGTCATTTTGAAAACTAACTGAAGGTGAGGTGAGATATATATGGGTTGTCTGTGTGTTGTTTTGGGTGGGAAATTGGCTTATGTCTGTATTCCAAGATTCTTATTGCGGGTTGCTTGTTTCTGTTCCATATTTGGTTGGATCTAACTGAAGGGTTTTTTGCGGTGTGGTTTATCAACTAACGATGTGTTTCGCTTCGTATTGATTTGTTATGACTTGTGTCCGTAAATTAGTATTATATTTCGAGTAAAATACGAATTTTGTCCAAGTGGGTTTGCAAAATTACATACCAGCACATGCATTTTGTATATAATCCAAGTGGCAGTTAATTTTGGGTGTTACTTGGAGAAAGTAACCCAACGAACTCGTTACTTTATCTCCATGCCGATCGGTATATGAATTACGAGTTACGAACAGGAGTTGTGAAATTATTTAATGTTTACTATGGAAGTATGGGTTTATTGTTAGTAAAATTATGGTGGGCCTATATGGACAGCAATGACGCAGTAATTTAAAGTTGACAAGTTCAAGAAGAAAATCAAGTAATTGTGGTATTGGTTCAAATGCCTGAAATGGATGAAGACTTCTTTCGATGAACTGATGGTAACAAAGTAGAAAGTAACAAAGTAGAAAGTAGAAAGTAGTAAGTAAGTTGTTGTGTTGTTGTGTTGTTTGTAACAAAGTAGAAAGTATAAGGGAAAAAACTACACAGAAGTTACAATGTAGAAAGTAAGTTGCCACCTGTCGAAGTGCATATAATTGAAGTTACCACCTGTGCCCAGGTCCTTTTAGCCTTTCCTCGACAGATACAGACTCCCAATTCGTTCATGTTTCCTCTTGGAGGGTGGCCACTAAATCCATGAGCACTGCCAGTAACTGCTCCAGCGTGTAAGTCAGGTGGTATGCAAGATTCAATGTTAGTTGAATGGAGCAGCTGTTGGGAGGATGTGGGAAAAATAGGTGCAAAGAGGAATTTTTAATCTAATATCCAATCAGAATGTAGGTGAAAATATGAGTGAACTTTTTTTTAAAAAAAAGTAATTCCCATTTTTTTGATTATAAACCCGAGATGTATATTTTGTTTTTGATATAAATAAGTTGTGTATTTTCGTTACGTAAAATGTAGGACAACAATTGTGTTTAAGTCATTACAATACAGAAAAAGGTTATTTCAAACGTATTTTCAAGTTTACCGACATTGAATATATTTTGATTAAATTACAGGGAAAATTCAATATTTGGCAGAGTTTGATGATTCATAGTCAGGGGCAGTAACTGTGAGTGGCCAAGTGTTGCGGTTCATTGACCCAATTTGCAAGGACTGTGGTTGTGTTTAGTGGACAATATTTTGTCAATTTTTGTCTCATAATGATGAGGGACATGCCCCACAATGGTGAAAAGGAAGGTCGACAGGGAAGAGTCAATATTTGGCAGAGTGGACTTGAAGATTCGAAGTCGGGGCAGTTACAGTGGCAGTTATGGTGTAGACGTGTGGGATCATGCAATGATGGGCCACAAAAACAGTATACGGATATCAATACTAAACCTCCACTTCTATCTGTCGAGCTCCCTTTTCTTGTGTTTATTTCATGGCCACCAACTGTTTTAAACTTCTGTCGACAGAGCAAGGCTCCTGCTTTGTCTCATGCTTCCTCCTGAAAGTGTGCCCGCTAACTCCATGACTGGTGGTAAAAACTTCCCCTATCACTTCTAGGTGACCCACATGCAGAGAGCCCACTTTCAGGTCGTGGACATTCCTTCAGACTTGGCCACATGCCCTCGATTAAGTGGACCATCTGTCGACAGAGACTGGCAAAACTTGGTGCAAACAATGGCCCCCATGTTCAAGTTAAATATTGCGGAAGTGATTGAGACCCCCCTCAATCACCACCACCACCACCCCCACACACACACACATTGGGGCTGCTGTTTGGAGAAGGAAAAAAAAATAAGAAATTGAAAAAAAAAAAGTGGCCAATCAGAGAGAGAGGGGGTCATGGGGGTCCAAGTCATATGATATTTAACTTCAACGAGGGGGCCATTGTTTGGGCCCAAAACAAACATAAAGTACAGCCCAATATAAGAGCTTTTAAATATACTGGCCCCATCATAAGCTATAAAAGACCCATCCTTTCAACTTCAAACCACTTCATTTCCCTCTGATTTGAACTCCCCAGACTGTACTCCTTCTTCTCAACCATTGCCGTTCAAAACCAAAGCACCACAAAACCCTAAGCCATGGCACCGAAAAAATCTCAACCATCTCCATCTGAGGAGAACAATGAAGACCTACTCCGCTTCCCGGACCCTATCAGAGCACTTATCGCTCCTCTAAAATTTGCTGCAACCCTATTGCCCACCCAAGCTCTGTCGCTAAGGCTACTCTAGGCCCTACCTTCGCGTCTTACTTCCCAGACGAGCTAGCTCCATACTATCCCCTTGGTAATGGTGAGAACTTTCTTCTCAACCAAGCTGGACTCAAGTGGACTAACTGGAATGTCAGCAAAAACCCACTCAGAGGGTGGAGGTCACCAGACTCTGATTGGCGAAGCTGGGACAGGAGAATTGAAGGTCACGACGCCGAAGTATGGAAGCACCAGGGCATTGCTGAAGCAATTAGACTGTCGACTAAAATTTATGACGTGGAGAAAGGGCTGATTGCTGCTGCTGCATGCTTTTGGTCGCAGTCTAGTAACTCCCTACTCCTCAATTTTGGTATGATTTCCCCTACCATCTTAGATGTAGCTCACTTGATTGGTCTGCCAATCTTGGGCAATCCAATTCATGCTCTCCTTGAGCCTCCAAAAGTGACATTTACTTTAAACACTGACATGTGCTATACAGATTTTGCCAAAAAATACCAAGGCAAGCGTGGTTCCCCTATCGATGACAAAGAAAGAACTGCTTTTTACTTACTTTGGCTTTGTGAGTTTCTTTTTTGTGTCCCTGGGTACAAGATCACGAAAGAATACCTCCCCCTTGCCTTGTGTATGCAAGACGGCCAACTTATGGCTTTAGCCCCTTATCTTCTTGCCACCCTTTACAAGGCCCTATTTTCCTTTGTCGACAAGAAGATTTCTGGCAACTGTGGTAGCCCTTCTGGCTCTTCCAGGCCTGGTTGTATGCCTATTTCCCTGAGGCACGACCCCCACCACCTAACACCTTGAAACCTGTTTGCCACTCCTATGCTGAGCAACTGCTCACTTATAACAGCCATTCAAAACTCACTTTCACAAATCATCTTACCATGTTTTACAACCTTCCTTCGCAGAGACCTTCCAACCTGTACATGCCATTTCAAAACTTTGAATTCTCCTCCAGTAGACTTCGCTTCCTCTTCACAGACCCTTCTGATTTACACAATGAGCAAGTCCAAGAACAAAATGAGAGTTGGAGACACATTCTCACCTCTAGACATGTCTTGGTTGGCTGTTCCATATCCTCCGCCAAGCTATCCAGCTGCAGTTTTGAGACATACTGTCCCAATCAATGGTCCAGGCAATTTGGTCTTTCCCAGGCTATCCCTTATCCTTATTTCCACCCAACCATCCATGAGGAGATTGGGTCCAGAATCCACTTGAAAGATCCTACACAAGCTGAATCCATTCTGACAGAGAACACCAAACTTTTCCAAGATTTTGGCCCATTCTTCTTCAAACCTGCTTCGGACTGCTCGGCTGCTTTTGACCATTGGTGGGGACTTATGACTGCCATTATTTTCTGCAGGCCACTTGAAAGCTGCCTTAACGATACTTGTATTCATATTCAGGGCCGCATATCCTCGCCTTCCAAGCTTAAGGCTACAGGTATCCTTCCTTCATATACTTCATATCCCTGACTGTGTCATGCAATTTGTTTTGTTTTTTTCTCTACAACACTAACTTGTTTAACCCTTGACAGCCAAAATTGGGTCTGCTGCTGAACCATTGGTTAGGGACCAACGTAAAGGCAAGGATCCAATGGATGCAACTACTCAGACAAACACCCCCTCAGTTCTGAAATTAATGGCAGACTCTTTCGCAGCCGCGCAGACACAAGCACAGAGAGGAGCTACCACCCGTACCCCTGCTGAGACAGAGGTCACGGCGAAGAAGAGAGAAGAGCCTTCCACTGCTCCTGCTCTAAGCACAGACCTAAGTGAGTGGGATATCCCTCTCAGCGAAATGGTTGGCCAAACAACATCAAATCCTTCAGGGCAGCTCTACCAAGTAAGCCTTCACTTTACATATTTACAGCATCTGAATTTGCATTCACGCCCGACTGATCACTTACTTTTGTGCAGAGAAAAAGAAGGAGATTACTCCTTGCTGCTGCTGATGATGACGATGCTTCCACTTCTCCTCAACACATTCATCAAATTCCCAGTCCAATCAGTAATGTACCCACAGAACCCACTGTACAACCAACTCCACCACCACCTGAAGCATCGCAACAAACTTCCTTACAACCTGCTTCACAGTCTTCGCCACAGCAATCCACACAGTCTGCATCACAACATCCTTCCACTTCTCCTCAACACATTGTCCCTTCTGTCTCTAGCCCTCAACCATCACCATCCAACCCCTCAAATTCCCAAACGTCAAACAAAGAATCACAGAGGATTGAATTTGACATTTCAATCAACAGCCAATCCTCTCCAACAGATGACAACACAAAATCCCCTCAACCAGAAGTTCACCACAACCAAGGTAAATAGAAATACAAATGTTACTGTTCGTTTGGGGAAAAAAAACTTCTCTTTAAGTAACTGGTATTGTTCTCCAATTTACAGGGATGGACATAATACAGGACTCATCTCCACGACCAATGGCCGAGACAGAACTTGAAGGTCCTCATGACTTTCCCCTGCTAGCAGAACCAGAGAAACACCCTCAAGGCGCTGATGCTGCCATTTCATCAGTACCAGAAACAACTCGTCCTCATGCGACAACCACAGCTGAACAAGGCCAACCGCCTGCGTGCACGTTATCAGGACAGGTACTACCATTTCCAACCTCATCCTATTTACTCTTTATTACTTGCAAGCATATATTCTCACCAAACTATTAATGTTCACAGGCCGTCGGTCCATGCCAGGATATTTAGGCCGAACTTTCTATTCTTCAACAAGATCTAGACGAAATATCCCCATTGCCTCAAAGGCTACATCTGTTTGATGCTGAAACTCAACAAACCTTAACCACCTTCATCAACCTCATTAACACCCCAGTTGAAGAAATCATTCTCCACAAACCTGATGAAACCTTGGCCTGTCTTTCTGCTGTTGTAAACCTCTCCCCTAATCCTTTCAACCCCATTCAACTAAAGCAATTGGCCAAGATCATCACAGAATGGCCAACCCTTTCAGAGATGGTTCAGACTTGCTCGAAGGATATTCAAACCAATAAGGATTTCCTAAACGAAGCCCACACCATATCTACTTCACTCAAACTTAGCCAGCAGACCTCTGCAGCCATTCTTCAGCAACACTCAGCACTTGAACTTGAGGAAGCCAAACTCATGGCAGAACTTGCCTCTGTCCGGCAAAGAAAGGCTCATCTGCAGCAGCAACATGACCAGCTTAATCAAGAAGCAAGGATGATGCTCTCCCAAATTAGACATCGTTCTGCATCCATTCAGACAACTAAAGCTGAGTTGGACCAAGCCCAAGCCATGCTGGCAGATGCTCAATCAGAGTGGGGTGTTCTAGCCGTTCTGTTCCCCAAATCCTAGGCTAGTTTATATATGTATTCTTTTGTATTGCACACCTAGGAATGATTTGGAAAGGTAGGAATGATTGCCTTTTTAATGATAAGATTGTTGATGGGCCTGAATTGGCTGAGATGGTGAAAGTGAGGGTTGCACTTTGCTGTAAGCAAAGTTATAGAGGCCTACAGTATTCAGTGGACGACATATATTGTATTTTGGATAGTATCAAAGTCTCATTTAGGGGGTGGTGTTTGGTGTTTTTTGAAACTGGGGTGCAGGAGTTTGGTCAAGCTGTGGTATGCAGGATTTTGGTCAGTCTGTGGTATTACCATATCTTCTTGGTGGCTACTTTTGTTCTGCTGTGCTTCAATGTTGCTATGCTTTGCCTTATTTTTGGCTTGTTGCTCTGGCTTAGTTTATGGGGTCAAGCATGCTCATTTCTGGTTGCTGCTCTGTTGTGCTTCAAATCTGCTCTGCTATATATTTACTCTGCTGCCACTATATGGGATCAACGAATAGGCTTAAGTCTGCTGCTGCATATTGGCCTTTTTGCAATTGTTTGAATGATGTTTTGGTGTGCTGTATTGGAAGTCTGCTGCTGGATTGGGGAAAGTTATTGGAGGTCTGCTGCGGGCCTTGTTGTAATTGTTGGTCTGTTGCTGTACTAATTTTTTTTTTTTTTTTGGAGGTTGAAGGATCAGGCTCAAGTCTCAATAGAGGTTGAAGGTTCAGGCTCAAGTCTCAATGGTGGCTGTATGGTCTGAAGTTTATTCATGCTGCCTTGGAGTTTCATCTGGTTGCCCTGTTATGTGGTTTTGTGAGGATGGGCTTGAAGTTACATTCTTATTATTTTCCTTCTGTTTTTGTTTCTCTTCGTTGGTCTCCAACCTCCTCTTTGTTGATGTATCATTGACACCTTGTATGTGCTTTTTCATCAATACAGTTTTTTGTTTTGCTGAACAAAAAAAAAAAATTGAATATCAATACTCTGTGTTTTTAATGGTCTGTTGTATGGTTGTTTTTATTTTTTGTGCAATTTTTCACCGTTTGTGCATTTTTATGAAGTAATCAATTCCCCTTCAAAGTGCATTATAGTCACCGCTATTTGTTTGTTCTGTGGGCTTTTTTTTGCTTTGTTTTGGACAAAATCATGGCATTCAAAAAAATCGAACAAACATAATTCATGTGGTAAAAGCGAACAAACATTACTACTTTCAACTTGCATTGTTTGTTGGACAAATATCACATTGCACTGGACAAACATTACTATAGTCATTTGGGCAAATATGACATTGCATTGTTTGTTCTGTACTGTACCCATAACATTGGAATTATGTGTATCACATTACGTACAGGCCACGATAAAAGCAAACAAACATGACTACTTTCCCTCGTTTGTTCGAGTCCCAAACATTGGAATTATGTGTACAATCAATACGCGTGGGAAATTAGTATTATCACAGCTGCAACCTAAAAAGTTGTCACGACAAGCTGATGCAGTAATCCAGTTGTGGTTGGGCATCGAAATTACACTCGTACTGGCAGGCCATGATAAAATCGCTGCACTATTTGTTGTAATTGCAATCAATCACATGCACGAACGATACTCGCCCATCTTTGTATTGTTCACATCCATAACGAAGTCAAGCACCAACTTCCGGCGCACAGAAGGATGAAACTATGTACAGAAAGCGAATAACACAAATCAGGTACAGTTACAGCGGTAGGGAATAAACAGATTTATTTCGCAATTGGAAATTAAGCGGTACAATGTACCTTGTGTGGACCGCTGGGTATATCAGGCCGCTGCATGTACTTGATCACAAACATCCCACAGTCGAAAGTGCTACAAATGAAATGTAACATTCAGTTTCTCGTAAAATATAAGCAGGTTCGTTAAATGAGTGATTCAAGAGTGAAGTCAATGTGACGCAGGGTTTGTGGATTACTCGTCCAGCTGTTGTAATGGCCTTTGTTCTAACATGCGCACCTCAAAGGTACGCATGTCTACAGCATATTCATTTCCAAACTGTAGTTGCAGTAAGGCATGCATTGTTTGAACCTGTTGCAGAATGAGACGGTTAGTTTATGTGAAGGATGTGACAATGTGGAAGTAGATTTGTGAAATTCAGCACGACATACCAACATTTTTGCTGTGTTCAGCTTGTTGGTGTCCAGTGTGGCGGATGCCAATGAGTCAAATAGGTACGCCACACGGTCTACCATATCTATTTTTAGGCACACCCAATGTACTCCTCAATAATTGAAAGGCATGTAAATCTACACATAAACATAAACACAAGTGAAGGCATTGTTTAGAGGGCATGCGAACATGTACGCACTTTCATATTTACATTGACATTCAAGTAAATGGGATCGACATTCATATTACCGACGTCCATATTAAATCTACTCGCTTCAATGGGATGGACATTCATATTACCTTCTCACATGCATCAAGCACTCCAGTATATCTGTCATGTCCAAAATATGATTTGACCATATTTTCATGGTTCAGAGGTTGAGTTTTTTGATTTAGTATCAAAGTCTGCATGTTTAGTGTGTAAAGTTCAGTCAGCCAAAGTTTTCTGAAAATATGTCTTCTGCAATACACAACCGACCTAAAACACTTACTTACCGACAAATATACTGGAAAGAACCACGCAGTATGCCTCCCGTCTTTGTGTACTTGCCGCTGTCCGTTAGTCAATTGAACCGCGACCAAGTTGATTGGCTGGAACATTGTAACAGACCAGGCAACTTGCGAAATAAGGTTTGCCATTTTTTTTAAATGTAATACGAAATAACAATGTCCCTACATGGATATGTCCATCATGCAAATATAGTGGAAATAACATTGTCAGATGCCACGACTTACAGTGTCGGATAGCCATGCCCCTGGTTTCAGCGTGCGCATGTCACGTCGCGTAGCACATTCGCAAGGCATTTCATGCAGATTCATAGACACGACAATGTCCCTACATAAAACGTATACATCAATCAGTAAGAAGCAACCTACAGCCTAGTAAAACTTAAACGTATCTGGCTTAACTCTACAACATAAGATTAGTTTTTCCTGTTGTACAACTATGGCAGATATTCCTGATTCTACTAGGCTCCAATCCAATGAAGATTAGTTTTAAGTTTTTAAAAAACAAAATGAAAAGACAAAGTTTTAGATATTACAACTCATGACATGTCCAATAGTATTTGCTAAAATAATATGTGAAAATTGAAATGCTCATTTACAGGTCAGCAAGTTAAAAAAAAAGAAACACGTTTTTTACAAACTGGAGCCAACAATATCCCAAAATGATCAAAATGGAAAATGTAAGCAGAGTAGAAGAAAATAGGTAGGGAAAATTGCACTTCATTATAAGTTCTCAAAAAAATTTGCAAATCATTGGTAAACTTTATTAAGTTTCATAATTAAAATTATAAAGGTTTCCATGAATGTGTAAATATTTTTGTGAAAATATCAGTGGTTTGCAATTTTCCCAATAGGTACATGTGTGCAGGATAAGACCAAAAGAAGAAAACTTCAGACAGGAAATTTAGCCACTGATCTTTCCGTAGCCCACTGCATTAAATTCAAAGAAAATCCTACATACGACATGGATAAACCCATCATAAACCCATCATAAACCCATCAAAATCATAGAGAATGAAAAATTAAAGAACTGATACCTACAAGAATCAAATAAACATAGCACGACACATGAAAATTGTGGAATTCAAACTTATTTCACAAATACTACGGAACAGGTTAATTGCGAGTACTAAACTCATCCGTACCTTTCATTGTTTCTGTCGTCAAGTACAGAGTCAACAACTTCGTCTTGGGCCGCTGATAAAACCTCTCTGCTCTCCAGTGTTATCAAGTCCTTCTATCAATATAAACAATCAAGTAACATCAACTCCTCCTATTAATATAAACAATTAACTAACTCACCACTGTTCAGAAATTTAATTTGCAAAGTACATAACACATCCTTATGCATCTAAAATTGGTGAAGCGATGTCTAACCTCTGAACGGAACCGCTTGTCCAACCTGTGCAGTTTGGACAGGAGTTTGTCCGAAATCTGTAAGACAATTGTACAACATTTGTTACTGCAAACTTGCAGTAGAATGACAAATATTAAAATACAACACAAATAATGGTTCTATTATGACCAGTAATGCTGTCGGCATCAATTGGTAATGAAACATATGAAAGGTGAAGTGATGTGGCGACTTGGGAATTTTTCGGCAGTAAGTCGAGTACTTATTTTGCTATCGTTGCACGAATGCATATCCCCTACGTCTGTCGCTTCAACACCTCTTCCTCTTCCTGTGAGAACCCGAATATAAAAATTAAGTAAATAATTAAATAATAATATTACAATCTCAAATATTTTGGTGGTGAATTCTAATGTGCAAATTAAATATTATTGGAGGATCTTTTAATTAATTTTTAAACCTAAAATAAATTTATGGTGAAAGTCTTTAATTTAGAGACAATGTTTATTAAAAAAAAAAAAAAAAAAAAAAAGAGAGAGAGAGGGAGAGGAGGGTGTGACTTGAACTCTAGACCACAAGGTTAATATATAAGACTCCTACCATTTGAGTTGCATGTAACTTATATATGTATTTTGTATATTTATCTATCTATTTGACCTAAGTGTGCCCACCACTAGTATAAAATAAAATAAACACAAACCCTAACTCTTGTTATAATTGTTTTCCACAACACTAGCAGCCCTAGCAGCCGTGGGTTTATGGAGGAAAGAGAGGGGTTTTTCAATCATCAAGATTATTGTTGTAGCCAAGAAGGAGAGCCTTGGGTGTGTTGTGCTGTGTGGCCTCCTAGGTTTTCTTCTCTTCTTTCTTTGTTCTTCATCCTTATTCTATTATTATTTTATTCATTCATGGAGGTTGTAGGTTTATATATTTTGTATATATGTATACTGTTAAGAAATTTGAGGAGTTAAATTCATGTATAAAGATTGGGTATTATTCTTAGTTAAAAATTCTGCGCATAATCACGAACTTTAAAAATCAAGAAACCATATCAAACGGATGAATTTTAATCTGAAATTTTTACAGTAGATTAATTACATATTGAATTGTATATCTGATTTTGTTCATAATTTTTGGGAATCGAAATCCATATAAATTGAGGAATTCAAATCTGTCCAGGAAACCAGTCCAAAACAGTAAATTCGGGAGTGTTGTTCTCTTTGGGTATAAATCCAAAAATTATCAAATTAGTGTCATTAGAACCGGCTACGAGTCTAGTTTCATACGTTTTTGGCCTTGCATTGATTGCTCATGTATGTTAAGAGAACCGTCAATTTCTTTAAAGTGCTGCAGAAAACAACCTGTTTGGATATAATAAATTGTAGATAATTATTTTGATAAGAAAATCAAGTGAAACCAATTGGGTTTGAAACTTAGGATATATTAGATCATATCTGGAGATTTTTGGAATTTTTCGAATAGCGTGGAGTGGGTTTTGTAATTTTCAAAGTTAGCGAATAGGTTGGGAAGGCTTGTTTGAAATTCTGTTTTATCTTAAAGTCACAATTAATTAAGTTTTGACCGGAACCTATGTCTTGGGTGATTTTAGACCTTGAAAAACATGAACTTAGATAATATTTAAGAGTAACGGTGAGTTGGGTTAAGCCGTGTTAGTGCGTTTTAGTTGAGGTTACTTAGTTCCTATTTTTTTAGTATTTTGAAATTAGTTGTGACGCGTAATTTTTATACTTGGTTCAGGCCACTAGTTGGACTTTTACACTCTATTCGAGGATTATATTATTGCGTTTCAGGTGAGTAGTTTCATGCTACATATTTTTTATAAATGTTCCCCTACCCTGAACTGTTGAAAAATTAAATTGTTGTTTCATGATTAAACTGTTTTGATAAATTATTATATTATCAATTGAATCAAATTATTTCTGAAACATGTGTGAACTTGGCATACTGTAAACTATTTGTTTTGGTCTCATGTTTATAATGATGAACTACCATGTTTTGAAAAACTGATGTGTATTGATTATTGGGACCATGTGTGTATTTAGTCCAGGGAAATTATTCCACTGTGTGTGGTGACTCTGGCCACTAGGGAACAAATCCGGGTTGGGCCGTGATGACTCTAGTGCTCAACGATTGTAAGGAACAGACCTTTAAAAACAACTAGGTGACCTTCAATCGGATCGTCTTTGAGAAAAGGCCCAGGTGCCACCCTGAGGATGACTCTTAGTTCGGTATTGGATCCAACAGGGCTTATAGCCTGAGAAATGTGTGGCAGATTATTTGTTTTTATTGGTACCCAGAAAATTATTGGTGTTCATGTTATAATCTGTTTTAAGTGGAAAATGTCGTTTATCATGTTCTTGCGAGACATGAGTATTTTAAGTGTTGAATTGTGGAACCTTCTTTTTGAAACAGATTGTATTTATCAAGCTGTATGCCAATCTAGTTTCTGTGATATATATCTTATTTTGGAATTGAACCCTGTTTTCAAAACTGTATTTACTATCCATGTTGCTACTCACTGAGCTATCAGCTGACTTAGTTGTTTACCATTTCCAGGTGTTAGAAGGACTTAGAGTGAACTCATGGCGTAGCGGGGACTCAATTGCATGGACCTCTAGGGCATTCCTTTAGTTTAGAGTGTTATGTCAAGTTTGTGCATATTTATATTTATTCTTATCGAAGTTCATTTAGGATTATTTTTGATAGGTGGGTTGTTTATATCCCATAAGTTTGGATGGTTTTTTATTACGGTTGATTTTGCCGTTTATAATTGTGACATGTCTGGATTGAGTTTTGGTTAGTTATTATTAGACTATTGTTCAGTTGTTCAATGTGATTGGATTCGTGTTTAGGCTTACGTGTGCCTTGGGCTAAGTCCCTGTGGGCCACGGCCGGTCATGCCCGGATTTGGGGTGTGACAATTCCTCTTCCTCTTCCCTTTCGTGTGCCTGTTACAATTTGTCCCGCTCCCAATGTTTGGGCAACCTTACCAGCAGAAGGATGCACATTGTCTGCTTCTCCTCGCATTGGTGGCAAGGTTTGCAAATCATCAAACGAAGGTAAACTCTGTTTTGCAACATTCTTCATGGACAGAAACTGAACTGAAAGAGATTTGCTTTCTTCGCTTGCGTATGTTTCCTCCAACGCAAGGCGACGGTTGTTGTGCATGTCCCTAACTTCTTGGACGGTACGCAACTGTCCAACGTGCATATCAATTATCTCATTGGACAACATTCCATTCACATAATTGTCCTCCCAATCCACCCCCTGTAAATCTTGAACATTACCCTCATTTGGGCTACCATAATAATTTGGGAAGACCACGCCGCCATCATGCAACACGACTCCCATGGTAGGGTCAACACCCTTTTTCTCTGAGCGAGCCAATTGTGCTGTTTCCGATAAACCTGCCAGCACTTGCTACATCATTTGCTTCATTTCAGCAATGTGTGTCTGTTCAGTAAACGGTTGTTTCCCAGACAATATAGCTGCAACCAGTTCGTTCAGCATTCCTTTCAGTTCACCAATGCTGGAGGATATGTTAATGTTACAATTTCTTTCAGTCGACTCCACCTAATCACACAAACACATACATTAACCTGGTACGATATTTCATCTTCAAGTAACCTCTGTGAACTGTGTGAAGCATGTGTACTGATTGCTTTTGCTTACCTTTGCATTGTGAACAGCTTCCTTCCCTCGGAAATTGAGCAACATGTCCCTTATTTCCGCATTGCTGTGAAGCACTTGCTTCATGGTTTCCTTCAGTTCACCAATGTCGGTCTCAACCTTGCTCAAACGAACATCATCAATCCGTGGTTTCTGTTTGTTATTGACATGGTGTGTGTCAATTGCGTCATCAATGTCGTTGCTTTCCGCTTTTGTTGGATGAAACTCCACCTAACATAGTTGTCAAATCGGGATTCAAATCATAAATGAAAATGGTAATGCACTGAATCGTTAATCGAGCTCAACTGTGAATCGTAAAGTTTCCATCTGCTTTCTTAAGTTGCACACAACATATGTGTACACACTTTACATATTAAATATATCTAATAAAAATTAATTACTCCATTCGTCTGAAATGGAAAAAAAATGTTGTTGTAAATGATGCTCATCTGGTGTGGATAAAAACTTCACAGTCGATCCCATGTTTACCACTTTACCTTTTCCCAATTACATAAACAAAGAGAAACTTTCAATTACAAACTAACTAACAATAACTGAACGACAATGTTTTGACCTTTTTACAAGGTTAAAAAACCAAAATCTTCAAGCTTTTCCAAAAATCTGACTTCAGGGCTTAACGAAAATTCATTTCGTAACAGAAGTAGTACATAAAATTGAATTTGTAAGGCTACAACATCGTCCACATGGAAACTTCATGTTTTCCCCCCAAAAGTTCGAGTATTTCAGAGTAAATAGGGAGGGACAAACTGAAAATATGACGTACGCTAAGGAATGGGTCACTGTTTGTCGCTGCTTGTCACCTAGTCATAGGAACACATATTCTGTCTGTCACCGTTATCCATAACACAGGTGGGGCAATGCTGTCAAATGTGCAGAACGAATGGGTTGATTACCTCATGTTGCTGCAACATTTGCTTCCTTCCCATAAGTCGCCTCGTCTCCCGTATTTCGGCATCACCCCAATCATTTAGCCGAGGGATGGAGCGTGTAGTAGCCGACGTACTCTTGCAGGGAGGGGCAAAACGATCCAAGTAAAATAGCTGCATTGTAAGGGGGAAAAGATATTTACTATACACTTCCGAGCAAAGTAATCCGTATTCGCTAACAATGCATACAACTTACAACACAATCATATGTATGTGTTTATGTGTCTCGATGGCAGAATCCCCATGCAGCTTTCCGGTTCAAAAGATAAGCTTTTCGTGGTTACAAAAAATGTGGCCCGTACAAGTATATTTGTCATGCTGTTCAATAACAGGTAAGTTTGTATTTCGCAACGACTGCCATTTTATTGAACCATATGCACAGCAATGGATGAAATATGTAATCGGCATGGTACAAACAAACAACGGTCGATTACGTTACCATTAGAAGGAAAACACATCCAGTTGCCTGGCGCTGAAGTTTCATCTTATACTTCCGAACACCTTTCACAAGGAATTGCAGTGTCACCTTTGCCCAATTACATGCCCCCATACCGGTCACGTCCTTCACGGCATGAGCGAACGACAGGCTCAACGCGGTCATTGTGGTAGGACACAACATGGCCCCCAACACGTACAGCGCAAACTTCCGCCGAAACTCGTCATCCGCACCATCACTCTCAGTCAGATAAACTCTCAACTGGTTCAAAGGAATGATTCCTTTAACAGCTCCAACCTCTTCGTAGATATTGGGATATGCGTCTATTGAACCAGTGAACTGCACGTCATTACCTTCTGACCGTATACCCAATAAGACATGCACTTCCTCACAGGTGAGCCTCAGGTCACGGCCATGAACAGTCAACGAACACATGTCGGGATCGAAGTTCTGTACCAACCATTGGCACATGTTGTGATCTATACGGGTACACTTTAACCCCAGGAGGCCACCGAACCCAATATCAATGACTGCCTGCTTTTGTGCTTCGTTATACCGGTTCACGATATCAAAAATTGCCTTCAATGATATGCGGACTTGCATTTTACTCTGCAATGTTATTAACGTGAACATTAATACAAAAAAGTAACCAACATTGTGTCGATAGCAGGTCCTCCCCAAATGCAGTTACGAAAACACTAAGCACGTAAGTACCTTTGCAGATTTCTTTGCAACTTCTTCGCCCAGTTCCTTGGCACTTGCCTTAGCCATGTCCTGAAACCTCTTCTTCTCATCACAGGGGAGTTCCTTCCACCTTTCCCCAATATCCTTTCGGCTCTGTAAGTGTTACACCAACGTGACGCACATACATGACAAATAAGAGCTGTAAGTCCAAAATAATTGTCAGCAAAAGTTGTATCACTCGCAATGTGTGCACATTTTCTGGTATTTACATATGTTTGCACATACAAATTACTATTTCGCACACAGTTGAAATAAAAACGGACATGGAATTTTACAAATAATCGGAGTTTATAAGAACATGCAATATGGCTTCTATGACTGCTGGAAATCGCTGAATGCGACACAATAGAAGCACATGACTGGTGCGCGCATGGAATAGAAGTCCATACTTTGCTATCACAGCAGTCACGTGTTTCCATCACGGTACTCTACTTACTACATGTCTGCACACTAACCATATTCGGTCCGGGGTTGTCTGCTTCTCGTCTTTCCTTGAATTGTTCCTGGCTGCAACCATTGTCAATTTTGGCGCAAGTATATGTTAGATATGGATGGATATATATACATATACGTACACAATTTGTGACACAAACAAATTTGGTCCCAACTACATAATAATGCATCCGTAATGTCCAATTTTGGTTGCTAAAAATATAATAACCACATCATTTCTGCAACAACAATTATAAATGGTCCAAATTATTTTGGCCCTTACTTTTGGTCTCTAAAATCTTAATTTCTTGTGAGTACAAACTGAAATCTGCACAGGCGCAAGCTATGAGTTCAAAATATGTAATGCAGAATTGTGCAAAAATACTGTCACATGTTTCTGACGAGAGGGATTCGTACTGTGAGCCGTTTTGAAGGACACGGATCGAACCTGTAAAAAATAAATGGCCCAAGTGGCCGCTTTCGACGAGGGGGCTCGGTAATGTCAACCCTTTCCATTCCTGAACCTTTGCCACTTGCCTTCAATGTTTTCCTTTGCCTGTAACAAATATCAGCGTAAATGAAATTTTGTTCAAGGCCAAATTACATCGGTGGTATGTACGTTTTGTGCATCCTATCATCTTCGTCGGTTAACTTTCAAGTTAGTCAATCTTGCCTTCCCATTTCAAAAGTTGTGCCATTTTCGTGAAATTGGTAACGTCGTTTTCCGTTGTCACCGAAAATTATGAACTGAAGTGGTTTAGTATAACTCAGTGAATTATGGATTTCACAAATGCTCTCCGCAGAATACGCGACATGTATGTGCACATATTCTGGTAAGAAATCGACACAGTTTTAATCCATTACACGAAATTCATGGTGCAATTTGAGGCAATCGCAAATATGTCAAACTCAAATCGCACAACCTCCTAATGGCAGTACATAACGGCACAATATGCCATACACGAACAGACCGTGGTATTTAGTAGGTACAGGAAACATAACCTTGCAAACCTAAATGTATCAAATACTAAACGACATAAACTCACAGTTGCTTCGCATTGTCTGACATGTCGCCCATATCCAATTACGATAATTCCTGCAAAGAATTGCATGCAATATTCATAAGGATGCAGAAAGAACGTTACTCCCACATTGTAACAAAACAAAATTGACTGTTAACAACTTACAATCAACGGACCATTGAGTCGTACGTGCATTGTACGAGTGGTACTTTTCGTTTATTTTCAACTACGATATGTTGTCGTTAATTTATGCAGATATGGCATGCCACTGTTTTACGAAAATTAATTGGCCATATGTTGTACTCGTTTTATAGTATTTACGACTTGAAGCCCAAATCAACAACCAATGCGCACACTTGAAACAGGGCCACATCGGACATTCAACCCAACAGCACCCATACGCAACTTACCTTCATGCAGAGAAACAAAAACCCGACTACACTGCTCAACGAAGACCGTCTGTCAGTTTGGAACTCCTTAATGGCAATATCAGTTTGTCACCCGTGTAGTTTGTATACCTAATCGTACGTATGGTTTCAATTACCTAAGGAGGAACAGTTTCATAGTTCATAAATGGTAATGTCGTGCGAGTGGAACACAGTAGGTCATAATAATAATGTGCTCCGAAATAAAAAATAGACAGACTCACACATGCCCGAGAAAATGGTGACTGTTACCGTCGGCGACCTGGCGCAGTCGAAATGGAGACACAGAGAGAGAGTGTGTTACTGGAGGTGGACAGCAAAACCGAAATGGAGAGAGAAGGAGGGACAGCAAAGTAGCCGAAATTTGTATGGGAAATGGAAATGAGTTGGTGAGATTAGAAAGGCTACGGCATGTGTGTCATCATGAAAAGTACTGCGTCTGTGGGATTTCAAAAGCGCTGTCTGCCGACTTTGGTTTTTGTTCCAAATTTGGGAGGGAAACGGAAACGTACGTGACACTACATATTAAGGCCAAGTTTGGCAAGTTGGGAAAAAAAACCAAAAAGTCAAAAAGTTATTACTATTCACAGGAAGTCAAAAATTACGCCTACACAACTCCGAATTCTAATTTTGCCTTACACATTAATTTATACAATTTTGTAATACACATTTTTTTATAAAAGTCAAAAAGTTAACCTAAACATCCACATTTTTTTCATCCACAAAGACAAAAATTGCACTTTTTTAGTCCAATTTTTTTCCTCACTTTTTAAATATAAATAAATGTATTTTTTCACTTTTTGTGAAATATGAGTTCCGTTTGGGTTAGGGGTTGAAATGATGTGTGTGAGAGGTGATGTGACTTAAAATAATGTGATTCAAGTAAAAATATTGACTTTTTGACTTTTGGCTTTTTGTAAACATGCCAAACCAGCCCTAAAAGGTGGTTAGAAAGTTGCTATTTTTATGTTATTTTAGTATTTTCATATTTTTTAAATTTAATTTTTTGTGTTTTCAAAGTAATAGATTTTGTTGTACTTGGATATGATGTTTGTGACAGGAAATTTGCACTGATTATGTGTTAATGCTGTTCGTCCCAGTGTATGGATCAGACAGGTCTAAGCTCCTCCAGGCCGTGTCCAAATGATCAAGCCCACCAGATAACCTGCAGGCAAGTTCAATGGGGAACGGAGTAGTCCCCCAGCAAACTCTCCGACGAGCATGTTAGGAAGAGAAGCAGAGTATATGGGAGAGGATTCCAGATAGAGAACTTAACCTTTTTCTTGTCTACAACATTTGCTTATATCCTTTTCTCATCATTTCGTTGTCCCTTCCAGCCTGCTCTCCTTGCCGAAAGCCTATGCTGTAGCTTACCTTGCTCAGGGTAAGGGGGTCCTGTTCCGACGGAGAGGTGTTGTCGTAATAAATGCTTGCCTCAAAGGTCATGGAGGTGGTGCCAGTGGTGGCGGCGATCGCCGCAGGGGGCGCAAAGGTCGTCCCCGAAAGGCAAGTGGAGGATGAGGCTGTTGGCCCTGGGCCAAGGAGGGAGGGACAGCCTCAGGGGGGTCTTGTACCTCAAGAAGGAGGAGTCGGTAGGACCGCAGGGCGGCTGGAGGGAGAAGAAGGCCCAGCCAGAGCAGGGGCAGATCGCCTTGTAGGGATTGTAGAAGAGGCAGCCTTGCGCTCGGCCTCCAGATTCAACGAGGCTGAGCTGCTAAGGGGGTTATACTTCGCTCAAATGGAGGTAACCACCTTAGCAGGGGCCCTGCTGAGGAAGGCGGGGGGTACCAAACGCAAGGCAGATGAGGCCAAGGCCCAGCTTGCAAAGTTGAAGGAGAAGAGTGCAAGTTGGGAGAGTGCCCACACTGAGCTGCAAACGGTTCAGGCGGAGCTGGAGGACACATGCCGCCAGGTTGTGTCGTTCGAGTTCCAACTTGCTGGTGAGCAAAAGAAGTTCGACGAGGCCCAAAGAGCCTGTGCCGCCGCGGTCGAGCGACATGAAGAGGCTATGAGCAATAATGAGGAGCTGGTCAGGCAGAAGGACGAGGTGGATAGCAGAGTGGGCGATCTCCAAAGGGAATTGGAGGGCGAGCGCGCCAAGGCAGGGAGGAGAGAGGGAGGCTCCATAGGGACTTGGAAGCAGAGAGAGTGAATAAATCAACTTGATTTTTTACAGGTATGATATACTGAATAAATCAGAAAATATGAATGGTTTGGATTATCAAAATTGGGCCTAAAAGTAGGCCCGAAGGCTCTACAAGGACGGGCACAAGGAGGGGCTTGCAAGGAGAGGATCCTTGTACGGGGAAAGGGGGTCCCAGTCTTAATTCATTCTGTCTTTTGTTAGTGATTTTTTGGCTTATGGACTAAAAATTAAAATGAAAACTGTTTGGTTTGTTTTTGGGAGAGTTGTTTTTTAAAAAAAAATTGGGGAGAGAGTTTAAAAATTTTTTAGGTTTGTTCTTTTAAATAACAACAGGAGCTCGACAAAATCAAAGCATATTGATATCAAGTTCCTAGTTGTAAAAGAAAGAGTGCAGAGTGAACAGATTTCCATAGAGCACATTGGGACAAACTCCATGATAGCGGATCCACTTACGAAGGGACTACCACCCAAGGTTTTTCATGAGCACACTGCTCAGATGGGTGTTGTTCTATTTGAGAACATTCTGGTTTAGTGGGAGTTTGTATTTATATTACTGCTTTATGTCAGCCTTGAGTTTTATCTATGTAATTTGATTAATTTCTGCAGAAATGAAATATTCTGTTTATTATGCTCTGTTACGTATTGTGAAGTATTGATCTCAATAAAGTTAAGTAGGACCAGTTGGAAATAGGCATGTATGGATCACATCACATGTAATTTCCATGCTACGCATCCATGATTGATCTATGTCATTTAGCTGTATTAGTATACGTGACCATTGGTGGGTCGAGTTACGATTGATGTAATGAAGACCGCTTTGATCCTATATTAATATAGTTAATGGACAAGATTGTTTGGATACCCTCAAGTTATGATAACAAATTTCTGAGCTCAGTAAAGTTAAGCACATTTTTCAGGATACATATGTGGTCCAGTGGGAGATTGTTAGATAATGTCTCAATGGGACCACATAATTAAATGTGGTGTTATCATTTATAAGAAGCCTACAATTTAAGTGATTCAATTTAGTTAATAGGCTTAAGGGTATATGTGTTATGGACCTAATGTGTAGATACTAGCTAGTTGTATAATTTCTATTTCTATGAGAGGCAGAAATAGAAATTAAAACATATTGGTTAAAATTGGTTTTCATTCCTTTTGAACTTCCACAACCTTTCAGTTTTGAAAACCAATAAATAGAAATTAAAACCAATAATGGTTAAAGTTGATTTTCATTCATTTTGAACTTCCACAACCTTTCAGTTTTGAAAACCAATTACAACCTTTAAAAGGTTATGGTCCCTATTCCTTCCCAAGTGAAAAAGGTGAAAAAAGAAGAACACTGCCATTTTATTTTCTAAATCCTCTCAAGGAAAAACATAAGGCACCAAAGGGGAAAGGATTAGAAGGCAATAACATAATCAATAACAAAGAGTTCATTGATAATCACGCTTCCGTTTAACCGTTCATCAATGGATTCAGGTATGTCATTTTGTCTTGATTTCTTGATAATACACATGGTAAATGATCAAAAGTGTAAGGTTTATGTTCTGAAATTTATGTTAACAATGGTTGTGTATTTTGGGAGAGTTGTTTTTTTGGGAGTTTGGGATGATTTGATATTTTGGGAGAATTTGAGTAGATGTGTGTGAGAGAAAAAGTGATTGGAAAGGAGAGAGGAGAGAGAAAAAATGACTGATTGATATGTAAGTGAGAGAAAGTGATTTTGAAATTTTTTTTACAAAAACTCAAACCAAACAATTTTTTAGAAATTTTTTTCTTTAAAAATCGTCTCCCAAATGCAAACCAAACATAAATTTTCGTTTTCCCGCTCTGCTATACAGGTTATACAGAGTATACACCTCAATCTCATTCTCACTCCCCCTCACTGTCACACTCACTCCTCCTCCACCGAACCCAGCCTCACCGGCGACCACTCCCGACAGCCACCCACTCGTAAACCCAACCCACCGCTGTAGCCCTCATTTTCTCTGCTTCGCGAACCATAGCTCGACCGCGACCACCATCGGCTGTAGAGAAGGAATTTGTTGATGATAACGTGGGCTTTCAGGCCATAGATGAACCAGGTTCGTCCTCCAAACGCTGAAATAAAAAAGTTAGGATTGTGATTCACAAAATATATTTGAAAATTACTATTATGCAGATAGATAAATGGTATGCTTGAAAAATACGGCACATATTGTGACGAACATTTATGCATTTACCTTTTAGAGTTAAAGTATAAATTTTGCAGAACGTAGTATGAATACGCAGAAACTGATCCAACATAAAATGAAAGGATCACATCTTTGCAGAACATAGTATGATTATGCAGATTGATAATTAGTTGAACGAATGCATATAGTTGTGTAATTTTCAATGTGTGATTGATAATGTGATTTTGCTGAATTTGTTGTCAATCACGCATGAATTGTTGTAATGAACTGCTATCAACTAATGTGTTAGCTGCGTGACTTGAATTAACTATTATCAACATTGATAACTATTATCAAACTGAACTTAAATGTTCATAACTATTACTGATTTGTTGATAAGTATTTCAGTGTGCTTTGTTGAAAATCACATGTGTCATTTGTTGATAACTATTTCAGTTTGATAACTACTGAATCACAGTCTCCAACAATCTGCCCCTAATCATTTCACTTCAGCATGATTTGTTGATAATAGTTGTTTAACATGTGTGATTGACAATTTACTTGACATTGACCTGATATGTTTGTAAAACTGCCATGTTTGTTCAGATTGAAAATGCTATGTGTGTAACATGTGTGTAATTAATCACAAATGCTATGTTTGAAACTGCTGTATTTGTTCAGTTTCAAAATGCTATGTGTGTACATTGAGCTGCGATGTTTGTTCAAATGCTATTAACAGTTTAGTCTGTGTAACCTCTGTGCAAATGCTATTAAACATGGCAGTTTGAACAAATAGATGTTTTCAGTAAAGACACACTCTGTCCCTCAAATTAAGCTAGACCTGCTATTAACCCCATCAAACAGAAGCATAGCAGACCACTACAAATTTCTCATGTATGCAGATTTAAAAAATGGCTTCTTCTTCTAACATTAGCAACATAAGATTACAAACGAGGCTGTGCAATTGTGGAAGAACCGCTGCCATACGTATTGTCAGAACAATAAGAATGGAAATGAAGGGCGTTTGTGCTTTGTTTGCCCATCAAAATATGTAAGTATGTATTGGAAATTTTAATCCTTTAGTAGTCACAGTAATATTTGTCGTATTCAACTAACTGATTGTCATGCATTGTAGAGTACCACTCCCACTCCCCATTGCAATTACTTCAACTTCGTGGCTGAAGATGATGAAGGCGTTATGTCTACAATCCCTTCCAACACTAGAGCTGGTGATGCTTTAACAGTAGAACACTTCAACGATGTAAGGACGAGGCTTCATGACTTGGGAAATGACCATGGTCGAAGGCTTGAAAGGATAGAAAATATAATCAAAGCGATGGTGTATTTCATTATTTTTTCTAGGGCCTTGCTACATGCCCCTAATTTTTGGCCCCCTAATCCCCCTAAATTTCAAACCAAGGAAAAAAAAAAAGGGAAAAAAAAAAAAATTGCCCAAAACGACGTCGTTTGGGGCATTAGGGGGATTAGGGGGGCATTTTTAGGGGGACAAATCATTTTCCTATTTTCTATTATTGAGAAATGATTTGTCCCCCTAAAAATGCCCCCCCCTAATCCCCCTAATGCCCAAAGCAACGTCATTTTGGGCATGTTTTTTTTTTTGCCTTGTTCTGATTTTTCAGGGGATTAGGGGCCCCCAAATTCGGGGGATGTAGCACAGCCCTTCTATCATTTTGTACTTGATCATGTAACTTTCGTACTTCTTTGTATTTTGTGAAATTGAATGGAAGTTTGTACCAGTTTTTGTTGTATTGTACTTCATTATGTAAGTAATGTTTATGGAATGAATTTTATTATGATGTAACTTATGTAACTTACTTAATAGCTTTGTGGAATGAATTTTATTACGGAATGAATGTACGGAATGAATTTTATAAGTTATTATGATGTGACTTATAATGTTAGTCTGTAATGAATTTTGGGAAACATTGGTGTCATTGTAAGAGCTTTGTGGATGCTATTTGGCAAATCTGTGGACGAATTTTGTGGATGGTATGTGGATTCATTTTTGTGGATGCTCTGTGGATGAATTTTGTGGATGCTTTGTGGATGACTGAATTTTTTCGCTGCATTGTCACTTATCTGTGGCCTGTTTTCTGTTGCAGGTTCTCTTATCTGGGTGCATCAATTTTGGTTGTAATGAACAACTTCTGTTATGTGTTGCAGGTTTGTTTGTAATTAACAGATTTGGAAAATCTGTTATCTGTCAACTAGTATCTGTTTGTCACTTATCTGTGGCCTCAACTATTATCTGTTAGCAAGTTGAAAGCAGATATAGGATGCGTGGTACATTTCTTCACCATCGTGCTGACTTCTTCATTAATGAATATCAATACTCTGTTTCTGCATGGTCTATTGTACATTTTTTTGTTTGAAGGGGAGCTGATTAGTACATAACAATGCACAATGGGAGAAAAATTGCTAATGCACAGGTTGACCCCATGGGGTATGCTTCCACACAACCGTCGTCTTTGAAAAAACAAAACATTTTGTGCCCATATTGATGTTAAGAGTGTATGAGACCGTTGGCTGGTTGTGCACAATTTTTGTTTGCAATTACAGCTTGTGATTCCAGTCAATGATTCCGACACTTAAACCTTGTTGTCCATATTGAACGATTCACAAACATGAAGTAATCAACAAAATGTAGGTTAATGATAGTTTCTGATATCGGTAATTGACATTACAAAAAAATTACCTTGTCATCGTACCAACAAAAATCATAAGACAGATTTTAGTCGAGGACGGTGACCCAAAAAAATACCTTCAACAAATCATTTTGATGAAGACGTTAACGCATGCATCGTTGCAATGGTTAGCAGAGTATGACGGTCTGTTAGTTTCTAAGTCGTTTATTTTCGCGCGACGATGCCATCTCACAAGACTACGCTTACTATGTCATACACATGTCCAGGTCTGCTAATCCTCGCTCAAATCAACAACTTCGAAGTCTGAGTAATCTGAAAGGTCAGGGTCCGACACCAGTGCAGGATCCTCCATTATAGCCTTTATCGCAGATGCCGGGTTCGATCCATGTATCTTCGACTCTGCCTTTGCGTCCTCTATCTGTGAGTTCCTAATGAGTCGACGAGTCATTTGATCAACCTCACTTTGCAAACGATGCCTAAGTTGGGAGTCGCTGACATGAGGGAATTGCCGCTGCATTTCAACCGATCGGGCTTTTGTGACCTTCAGAAAAGCACATCGACAGTGGTGTTCACACTGAACTCGTTTGGCAAACAGTGAAACTGGAATTCCAAAATACTTCCCAGGCAAGCATCTTGTATTGGGGTGCAGTTGTAATCCCGTAGAGGTTCAAAACTCCACAGTGGGAACCTTGTTTCAAAGAAACGTCGATCACCGAAGGAATCAATAGACCCACCTGCATAATCCAATTCTGGTGACTTCGGTCGGGAGCTGCCAGCCGTTGCAAGTGATTCTCCACGACCACGTTTACCGTGGTGTGCATCCATAGGTGTGAAGCTTCTTGATTGAGTCCAACTTTGTTTTCGCAGGTTCACGAAGAATATATGGACGCAAAAACAAACTCAAATGCAAAGGAAACAACACTGGTTGCAAACTTTTTTGTGGTTGGTTGTAAATGTTAAATTACCTTCAACCCATAGTCATTAATACGTTGGTGGTAGGTTTAAAGACGTGAACACACTTATTGTTGTTTGGTGGCAACAACTACCCAAACTGCGTAAAAGCAACTTAATGACTGCGGGTATTGCATTTAAAGGTTCGGTGCAATTGGAACGGCATATGTATCTGATAAGAGCAATTTTGCTAACCTTTATGGATGAGTAGACATGTAATTGGGTTGGGGCACAAATACAAATGACGAATGTGACTGTATGATGAACTGTGGGTGTGGAAATCAATGACAGTGGGATAGTACTGATGGAAGGTACAATGCATGTGTGTTGGAAATGCCAAATAATGAACGATCAGGGGTACTGAACGAATGACTTGGTGCATGCAAGAAGGAACGAATTTTTGCAAGATGAATTCGGCCAGTTTGAGAAATTAATACGATGTATGTCACAATGCATGAGGTCTTCTGCAAACATACAAGTCATGTACCATATATTACAAATACTTACAGCATAGTGTTGTGTAATATTATGAATCTGTACATTCCTTTAAAAAAGTAGTCAGTAAAATAAACCATACACATATTCCTACAAAATGTCCGATTCGAACAAGATTGAAGCTATTGTTGAAGCTCATGTTGCTCCTGTATTCCAGCAGTTGCAAGCTATCTACGAAAGGCTGAATGAAGTGGACACACGGTTGTCAAGTTTGGAGCGGCAAGTCGGCGCTATCAAGCAGAACGTTGATTGGCTGACCGATGACAAATTGGCGGCGGACGAAGCGAAGTCTGATAAGACAATGGATGAGGACAGTCAGTCAGACAGTACGGACAACTCTTCAGAAGACGTTGCTGATGATGCAGCAGATATGTAGATTTGATTTTTTTTTTTTTATCCTTCCCTGTAAGCCATGAAAGTTTTTTTTTGGCTGGAGTCATATGTGCTAATGGGCTGATATATAACTTACCTACGAAGAGTATTGAGTTTTCATTCATAATGTGGTTTCTTTCATTTTTGAAAATTAATTTTCCCTTTTTTGTAATTAAATTATAAATTAACTTTGGTAACAAAAGCAGCCGTAAATTATATACAGTTACAGTCGCATTCATCCGAACAAGAAACATGCGTAAACAAAATAGTACTAAGTCAGCAGCCACATCGACATGTTTGATCCATGTTTACATCGACATGTTTGATCCATGTTTACAGTTGGTCCATATTTACATCGTCCAGCAAAAACAATACTGGGGACCCATAATTAACATCCATATTGAAATCAAAGAATAAAAAATTAGTTAAAGTCCTATTGCCACCCAAATTACTGGCGTACTAGCAGCCCATTCCCATCATTGGCCTAGCTTGTGGCATTGCTCATATGAAGGCACTCCCGGTACTCTGCGATCTTTGCATTATTGACATCCATAACGACGTCAACCAACAACTTATGACGCACAGAGGGAGCGAACTTTGTCCACAAAAATCGTAAGACAAATCAGTTAAAATTGGAGGACGTACGAGGAAGGATTTGATTGACAAATGGAAATTAAGCGGTAGAATGTACCTTGTGTGGACCGGGGCTTAAATCAGGTTGCTGCATGAATTTGATGACGAACATCCCACAGTCAAACGTGCTACAAAAATAATTTCACATTAAAGTTGTCGTCAATACGTAATAGGTTCATTAAGTCAGTCATGCAGCTTAGACATTAATGTGAGGGAGGGATTGTGGATTACTCGTCCAGTTGTTGTACTGGCCTCTCGTCTAACATGCAGCGGTGGAAGCTACGCACGTCTGTAACATAATCATTTCCAAAGTGTAGTTGCAGCAAGTCGTGCATAGTTTCAACCTGTTCCACAAGGTTGAAGTTGGTTTACGTAAAGGATGTTCAAGTTTTTTGTAGTGTTCAGAAATGCACCAGAAGGACGTACCAAAATTTTAGCTGCATTTAGCTTCCTTTTGTTCGGTCGGTTGGATGGGACTGAGTCGAATAGGTAGGCTACACGGTCCACCATATCAATTTTAACGCACAACCAATGCACTCCTCTGTAATTGAAAGGCATGTAAATCTACACGAAAACACAACGGCAGACCTTGTTTAGAGGCCATGCAAACATGTAATGGCTTTCATATTTTCGTTTTAATATAACGGGATGAACATTGATATTACCCTCTGGCATGCATCAATCGCACCAGTGTATCTGTCATGTCCGAAAAATGATGTGACGATATGTTCATGGTCCAGAGGTTGAATATCTTTATTTAGAATCATAGTCTGCATGTGTAATGCGTAAAGGTCATTGACGGAAACATTTGTCAAAATATGTCATACACAATACACAACGTAGCTTTAAACACTTACTTACCGTCAGATATACGGGAAAGAACCAATCAGTGTGCCTCCCGTCATTGTGTAAATCCCTCTGTCGATTAGTCAATTGCACCACCACCAAGTTGATTGGCTTGAACATTGTATGCAAGACACAACGCAAGTTGATTAGAAAGGTTTCTGAGTTAGGGGTACTGAAAAACGCAGATTCATATTTGTGCAGCCAACACTTACAGTGTCGGATAGCCATGACCCTGGTTTGAGCGTGCGCATGTCACGCCGGGTGCCAACTTCACATGCCCGTCCATGAAGATTCATGGAAACAACAATGTCCCTACAAGCAATAAATGATCCTTAGAACGATAGTTATTTCACAGTGGACTGTCATTGAAAATTTGCAAGTAGTAAATGAAACAATACATTTCATTTTTGCTATCGTCAAATACATAGTGAAGAAGTTTTTGTTCCTCCGCCGATAACAACCCTTCGCTGTCCAACATCGTCAACGAGTCCTACAAAAATAAACAGCCAACTAACAGTACACATTTCATAAAAATATTAAAGCTTATATTACAAGGTCTGTAGTCATAAAAAAAAACGTGAAATGATGTAAAAACTGTGAGCCTCAGAGTTTTCCCAACTTGTGATGTTTGGTGCGGAGTTTGTTAGAAATGTGTACTAACATATGGCAGCAGTCATAACTGCAAACATGCAATTCTTTGACAACTAGTACAATACAACACAGATGATTGTAAAATTACTGATTCACATTATTGATGTGGGCATGAATTGGGTATTCACAACTTGTGGGGCATTAAAGGCAGTATTTGTACCTTGTTCACGTTGTCCACACCATCAACATTCACAAGTGAACTGCTGTCATCAACTCCACTATTTGTTTTGCTATCGATGCATAATTGCATATCCCCGACCTCAGTGGCTTGAACTCCACTTCCGCACATTTTTCCGTTTCCTTTTCCTTTTCGTCGTCCCTTTGCACTTCCTCTAACGATTCCAGTTGCTCCCAATGGTTTTCCAAGCTTAGTAGGAGAAGTATGCACATCGCATGCCACGTTCTTCACGCCCACTGACTGAAGGTCAGGACTGTATTTATCTTCAGTTTCATATGTTTCCCCTGACTGAAGGCCTCCCTTCTTGTTGTTGTCCCCACCTTCTTCGATGTTCAGCTTGTGCCCATCATGCAAATGACTTTTGTCCCTTGCCAAGGTTCCCTTCAAAATATGTTGTTGGTGATCCACCCCTTGTACATCTGAAATATTACACTCCATTAGGTTAACTTCGTCCGATTGTTTGACCACGCCATCCTCATGCGCCTCGACTCCAACACCAGGGTCCACACCTTGTTTGGCCACGCCTGCCGGTTGCGGTGTAGAGAATATACCTTCGATGAGGTGGTGTAGCATCTGCTTCAGTTCACGTAAATTGGTTTGTTCAGTGAACGGTTCGTTGCAGCCCAAACTGAAACGTTGAAGCAGTTGCTTCAGCATTTCCTTCAGTTGAGCAACATTGGAGGAGAGGTTAATGATACACACATCATTGCCTTCCACCTAATTATACATACACATTCGTGAACTTACTCTTACAAACCATCTTCAAATGATGTGGCTCAACTGTGTGAAAATTGCGTAATGCTTGGATGGATTACCTTGTCATTGCGAACAACTTGCTTGCCTTCGAAATGTAGCAACATCTCCATTAAATCTGTTTGGTTGTGGAGAACTTGCTTCATCATTTCCTTCAGTTCACGAATGTCGGACTCCAAATTGCTCATACGGACTTCATTGTACTGTCCTGTTTGTTGGTTCTCGACATGGCATGCATCCATGTCAGCATCATTGGCGTTACTGTAATCAAACTCCACCTAATCATAGAAACGCATAAATGAAGTCTGACATTGTATGTTGAAGACAAGTGGGTCGATGGTGTGAAATGTGCACAGTGGTAGGAGTGCTTACAGCAATTGTTGGGAAATTTTGCTTCCTTCTGATACGTCACAGCGTCTCCCGTATTTGGGTATCACCCCAATCATGAAGCCGAGGTGTGGACCGCGTCGTAGTCGAGCTCAGACAAACACAATCAAGGTACAACAGCTGTGGACATGAAGGGGCATACCATAATTAAGTTGTTCTTCCCACAGAAATGAACTATATTCAGTAACAATGACATTCATTATTCTCAATTTTGCAGTGGAACGTACATAGCATACCGATTTTGTTGAGGATGCTGTCAACTTTATAGGCACATATCATGCAATGTTTTTTGGGGAAAAAATTGTACAGCACACCAAGGACTTTATTGATGAAACCAAGAAAAAAAATTTATGTACATGTTCCCCTCTTCGCAACGTAGTTTTAATTGGTTCCTCCATTGAGGTTCAGCATACTTTTTTCCCTCTACTCTTTGTTCTTAAATTCATGACGGTAGTCACACAAAATTTATTTCTGCAAGTACCATACTTGGTCAGGAAGAGTGCTGTTTGTCGTACTCACAAAGCAGGTACCATTGTATGTCCCAATCAAGGCCAATTTGTTGAACCATGACAGAACAATGCATGAAACACATGAAGGGGGGAATGGAAAAAAAATTCAAGGTATTGGCATACCATTAGCAGGAAAACACATCCAGTTGCACCGCGATGACCTTTATACTTCCGAACACCGTTGTGAAGGAATTGCAGTGTCAACTTTGCTCAATTACAAGCTCGCATACGATTCACGTCCTTCACGGCATGAATGAACAATGGCTTCAACCCGGTCATTGTGGTAGGACACAACATGGCCCCCAACACGTACAGCGCAAATTTCCACCGAAACTCGTCCTCCGCACCACCAGTCTCGGTCAGATAAAGTCTCAACTTGTTCAAAGGAATGACTCCATTAACAACTCCAACCTCATCGTAGATATTGGGATATGCTTCCAATGACCCAGCCAACTGCACGTCATCGCCTTCACACCGTATTCCCAATAAAACATTAACTGCCTTACACGTCAGCTTGACTTGACAACCATGAACATTCAATGAACTACTGTCAGGATTGAAGTTCTGTACCAACCATGCGCACAAGTCGTGATCTATACGTGTACACTTCATCCCCAGGAGGCCAGCAAACCCAATGTCAATGACTGCCTGCTTTTGTGCTTCGTTGAACCGGTTAACTAGCTCAACAATTGACTTCAATGATATGCGGAGTTGCCTTTTACCCTGCACATTTTTTACCCTTAAATTAATACAAAAATACAACCAACAATGTCAGCAAAGCAGGACCTAGCCAAATGCATTTACGAAAACATGAAGTACGTAATGACCTTTTCAGACTTCGGTGCACATGGTACTACTTTGGCGTGTTCCTCAGCGCTCACCTTAGCCATTTCCACAAACCTCTTTTTCTCATCAGAGGGGAGTGCCTTCCACCTTTCCCCAATCTCCTTTCTAGTCTTTAACCAAGAAAATGACAGATGTACAAGACAAGTAACAACTATGAGTCCGAAATTACTGTAACTACAACTTTATGCCAAACGCAATCCGTGTGCATTGTTGGTAATTAAATAAGATTGCAAATACAAATAACAGTTGCAGCAAAAAGTCAGCGACAAAACGTAGCTGGACTTTTACAACGAATTGAAATTTACAAAAACAATAGGAAGGTGACATTATTACATGCTACAATCCTACAAACGCGAAACAATCACAAGCCCACTACGACCATTCAATACAACGTGTGGATAGCAACCCAGTGATGTGTTTCCATCATAGTGTATTATAGAGAATACAGATTTCAACACTCACCATTTTTCGTCGAGTGTTGTCTGGCCCTTGCATTTCCTTGAATTGTTGCTGGCTGCATGCAAGCATCGTCAAGCTTATCATCACTAAATGTGAAATATGAATACATACATATATATATATATATATGCAATTTTTTATGTCAAGCTGGCCCCGAAATCGGCATAAGACAGCTTTCGTACATCCGGGACTGAATCGACACCAAGTTAAACATTTTCAGACATGCGGAACAAAACCAATTTGAAACATCACAAACTGAACTTCGACGAGGCGCGTAATTTCAGTACGAAATATGTAATTCCAGATTGTCAAAATAAACAACTAGTACCTGTAACAAATGAATGGTGCAACTGGCCGCTTTCGACAAGAGCCAGCGATAGTGTCAGACATTTGGATATGTTGTTCGGCAATTGTCTTCAATCTTTTCCTTCCCCTTATGAAAGAGCAAATCATACAAATTAGATTGAAGGGAGAATTACAGGGGTGGTGTACACATTATGTCCGTTGTCTAATTTCGATCGATGCACTTTAAACTACCTAAATTGTGACAGTCCATTTCAAATTTTGTGGACATTTTCGGTCAAATTGCTAATGCCGTTTGTCATTTTTAAAACAAAGATTGTAATGTCAATTGATTGAGATTATGTAAGTTCAGTAAAGTTATAAGTTGACTACAACAAAAAGTACAGTTGCCACGTATATGCATATTTTCTGATACAAAACAGTGAAGAGTTGAAATCAAATGGACGTAATTGAAACAAAAGTTCAAAATTGATGGTGCAAAGCGAGGCCATTCAAAATTTGTGCAAAACAAATAACACAAACACAAAAGTACAAGGGCTGCTGTAAGAATTGATCCAGAAAAAAATCAGCGTATTCCTTGGTGATGGATTTCGTTTGTTTACAAACATATGTATGAAACCAACTGGTAGCAAGTCTTTAAGGAGAAAACTAACATTGTTGGTGCGAGGTGACCAATATCCATCAGATGCAATGACGACAACTCCTGCAAAGTATTGCAATAAATATTTACAAGAACACAAACAAACGGCTGCAACATGTGGCTGTTAACCTTAAAATTTTGCGTAAACACAGACAACAACACGCAGAATTTCCCAACACATATACAGATTTTGAAACAGACAAAAGAAAGGGCACACATGGAAATTTTACATTTCGTTCACACAGCTTACAATTAAAACAATTATGTGTACAAGCGATAAATGCATAATTTCCCAAATCTTCAAGAGGAAGGACTACATTGTGTTTTTCATTTAGGGCTGAAGGACTACACGCACATACTTTTATGAAGGCCCGACTACAAATGACAAAGAAGCAACTGAACTATTTCATGACGGGGTTAAACAATCAGGACACGATTCTTCTGTGACAGAAATTGGTGCTCATCCCAGGCACAAAAACCAGATGAAACCCCATCCATCAAGTTGAGGGCTTCAATTTCCTACTGAGCAACTTGGTTGCAGAGAATCGAGGTGGCTGCATCGTGGCCCATGCTCCATTACGTTCGGGTGGTCAGATCAGAGAAGAATACTTTTCCGGGCGTACAAGCAAGTTTCATCAATTGTATGTCACAATGAAACAAGCAAGGAAATTGAAGCCCTCAACTTGATGGCTGGCCTTTCCAACAACTTAAGCGGCCGGAGACGTTGGCTGAAAACCAATACCTTCTCCCCACCTGAGTCGGACAACCCTAACAGATTAAGGAAGAAGTTTGGCTTCAGTCCTTGTCTAATATCCAACTTTTCTAAGATGTGGTCCATCCGGGCATCGTCAATGCCCTCTGTTTCTGTGGTTGACGTGTCTGTAGGTGAACTCTTTAGGAGGGATCTCAACTGTGCGTGCACATACAGTGTGCTCCCATCCGAGGTGATGTTCAACTTCTTAACTACGTTGTTCAGAGTTGAACATCAACTGGGATGGGAGCACATTGTATGTGCACGCACAGTTGAGATCCCTCCTAAAGATTTCACCTACAGACACGTCAACCACAGAAACAGAGGGCATTGACGATGCCCGGATGGACCACATCTTAGAAAAGTTGGATATTAGACAAGGACTGAAGGCAAACTTCTTCCTTAATCTGTTAGGGTTGTCCGACTCAGGTGCGGAGAAGGTATTGGTTTTCAGCCATCGTCTCTGGCCACTTAAGTTGTTGGAAAGGCTAGCCATGAAAGTGAATGCTTCAACTCTTGATTCAGAATTGGGTGTGGGAACAAATAGCTCTCTACAAAATTTGGAAATCGTCATCCTCATTTCAACTCTTTCAATTGGTTTTCCTATGTTTTAAGTTGAATACCGTCAACTATGCATGAACTTCAGCACTGAAAGAAAGAGTTGTTTACTGTGTTACACGGACTCGGGTACGGGTCCCAGGTGCGGTATGTATGTACAGGTCCGACTCATTAAATCTTAACCCTACATTCAATGGTACACGGTGTGGGGAAAAAATATCATATTTTTAATCTAATATGTGCCATAAAATGGTACTATATGTAACTCACGGTGTCAAAATCACATTTATAGTAATTTCACAATAATTTTCACATATAATAATTGTGTTTTATACAATTATATAAGAAGTGTCCGTTGAAAAGTATCCGACACATATCCCATACCCTTGTCCGACTCTCAGGTGTCCGACACAGGTATTTGATCTATTTTGAAGAGTCCGTGTACCACAGATTGTTTCTAAACATAAGTTCTGGCAATATAAAATCACCGAGTACTACAAAATTTAAACCACAATTCAACCGAGTGTGCTACCTGTTGCAGAAACAAGATTAGTCATTGTTTGTTTATCGAGTTTCTTATTTTTGCTTTTTTGGCTACTCGAAAAAAAAAATTGTTTTTCCCGTGCCAACATTACACAAATTTCTTTTAAAGTCTTCTTTCGTTATATATAACCCAACCTAACAAGTTTGCCATGTAAATGCAGAACACCTTTTATGCTTGTTGCTAACTACTATCATACCTATGTTCAACTTGCAGCACTGATAGCAGAGGGAAGACTTCCTATTCGGAAGGGAGAAAATACAAAAATCGAGTACAGAACAGTTCCTATTGGGTCCATTTCGGTTAGCAGAGGGAAGAGTTCCTATTCGAATAGCACAAAATACCAAAATGAAGTACAGAACAGTTCCTATTGGGTCGATTTCGGGTTGGGTGTGAAGGTATATGCGAATGATAGAAGACAAACAAGGAGACAGATAATGTACCAGCACGAAATAAAGGAAATACCAACCGGATCAGACGAACCGACGGTGGTGCTCGATTAACCCTTGCGGTTGTGCTCCACCGACAAAAATCAACTCAAAAAAAGTATTTACGCATCCACTTCCATGGCTAGCCTTCCCAAGAACTCAAGCTCAGCACTCAAATATTGTTCTCTGTAAAACCCTACAGCTACGGGGAAATGGAACAACGGAGAGACGGGCAGACAGAAAGACAAACAAAGAGAGAGGTCCGAGATGGAAGAGAGACGGACGGGCCAACGGAACTTACACCTCTTCTGAACACTTCGGGATTTTTTAAAGTTTTATACTTGTTCTGACAACCGACACCTTTTAATGAAAACTGACATCATTTATAAATTCATTTTCTTCATAAAAGTTACACCTTGGAACTTTATATCTTTACATTACATTAATTTTCTTAGTAAAAGTTACACCTTGGATCTTTTCTAAAAACGAAACATTCAGCTTTCATTGGGATTGGTCTTCTTTGGGAACTTATATCTTTTGTAAAAACGAAACATTCAGCTTCGATGATTGGTCTTGGGAACTTGTACCTTTTGTAAAAACTCACAAAGTTTACAACTATTCCTAAAGTTTACACCTTTCCTAAAAATTTACACCTCCTCTCGGAAATATTTACAACTTTTTGAGAAATGACACATTTTGTGGAAAAACCTTTTGTCGTAAAATTTACACTTATTATTTCAAGTTACACCTTTAGTGAAAAACAAAACTTACATCTTTTCTATGGTCATTTACACCTTCTTCGGACAAACATACACCATATTTGAAAAGGTTATACCTTTTGTCAAATAATTTCTTGGTGTGTTTGGTAACGTTTACGTTTTCAGTTTATATTTACAAAAATTTTATAAACTAGTTTTTGTTTATTTTTTGAAAAACATAAACTACAAACGCGTTTGGTAATTGACAAAATGTTTAAAAAAAATTTAAAATATAAAAAAGAGTGAGAAATGGCGAGTGGTGGCAAGTGGCAGCAGAAGACGGTGGTGGAAAGTGGTGACGGTGAGTGGTGGGTGGTGGGTGGTGGTGGTGGGTGGGTGATGGTGGCAGGTGGTAGCGAGTGGGTGGTGGTGGTGGTGGTGGTGGCGGGTGGTGGGTGGTGGTGGCGGGTGGTGGGTGGTGGTGGTGGTGAGTGGATGGGTAACGGTGGCGGGTGGTGGGTGGTAGCAAGTGGGTGGTGGTGGCAGGTGGGTGGCGGATGGCGGGTGGTGGTAGGTGGTAGGTGGTAGGTGGTGGCGAGTGGTGATGGTGGGTGGGTGGGTGGGTGACAGCGGCGGTTGGTGGGTGGTAACGAGTAGGTGGTGGTGGTGATGGTGGCGGGTGGTGGGTGGTGGGTGGTGGTGGCAAGTGGGTGGCGGATAGCGAGTGGTGGCGGGTGGTGATGGTGGGTGGGTGGGTGACGGTGGCGGGTGGTGGTGGCGGCGGGTGGTGGGTGGTGGTGGCAGGTGGGTGGCGGATGGCGGGTGGTGGTGGGTGGTGGCAGGTAGGTGACGGATGGTGGTGGTGGTGGGTGGGTGGGTGGGTGGGTGGGTGACGGTGGCGGGTGATAGGTGGTAACGAGTGGGTGGTGGTGGTGGCGGATGGCGGGTGGTGGTGCCAGGTGGGTGATAGGTGATGGTGGTGGTGGGTGGTGGTGGTGGCAGGTGAGTGGCACGTGGTGGTGGGTGGCTAGTGGCGGCAGGTGGGTGGTGAGTGGTGGTGGCAAGTAGGTGGTGGTGGCGAGCGGTGGATGGTAATGGCAAGTGGTAGGTGGTGGCGGTTAGATGGCAAGTGGGTGGTGGATGGTGGGTGGTGGGCAGTAGTGGTGGTGGTGGGGGTGGAGGTGGGTGGTGGTGGCGGAGGCGGAAGACGGTGGTAGAAAATGGTAGCGGGTGGTGGCTAGTGTTAGGTGGTAAAAAAAAAAAAACTGAAAGCTCAAAATGGAAACACATTTTTTGTGTTTTTATTTTTTGGCCAAATTTATAAACTGAGACTACTGATTTATAAATTAAAAATTTTGCCAAACAAGTTTTTATTTGAGTTTTTTAAGTTTTTGTAAATATAAACAGAAAACTGAAAACGTAAGTGTTACCAAACGGCCTTAACAAACTTTATCAAAAGCTTATTTTCCATAAAACGTGTAAATTTTCAAAAAAGGTCTAACTGTCTTCACCAAAGATGTAACTCCTATTTAAAAGGTGTACAATTTTTTAAACATGTTTGCTTCACAAAAGGAGTACCTTTTTAGAAGAGGTGTAAGCTTTTAAAATAAGGTGTAAACTTGCTGAAAACATATTTTCCATAGAAGGTGTAAATTTTTTAAAAATGTGTAAGTTTTGCTTGCAGAAAAGTTGTAATATCCCATAAAAAGTCTAAATTTTATGAAAACAGTTATTCACAAAAGCAGTAACCATTTAGAAACGGTGTAAGCATTCCCACAAAAAGGTGTAATCATTCAGAAAAGGTTTATGTTTTTAACAAAAGGTATAAATTTTATTCAAATACTCCTTCCATGCAAGGTGTATATTTTCAAAAACATGTATGTAGTTTTCACAAAACATGAAAGATATGTCACAATGGTGTAACTTCCCATTGAAGGTTTAAAATTTAGGAAAATATAATTCAGATTTCCATAAAAGGTGTAAGCATGTTCAGAAAAGATGTAACTTATTTTAAAAAAGGTGTAAGTTCTGTTCTCATAAAAAGTGTAAGTTCCAATAAAACGTGTAAATTTTTTAATAGACATGATTTTTAATAAATTAGTAACATCTCACAAAAGGTTTAAGTATTTCAACGAAAAGGTGTAAATTTTGTAAAATAAATTATTTCACAAATGTGTAACCTTTTCACAAATACTGTAAGTTTTTTCACAAGGGATGTGAGTAACTTCACAAAACGTGTAAGTTCCGTTTTTTCCCCCCAATACCTGGAAGTTCCTAAAATCCAATCACACTGTATTTGTCTTGTTCAAATAATGGCAATGTGAGAGAGAAGGGCGTTTCGGAGGGCTTGGCCTTTCTTTGAGTAGAACTCCGTTTCAGAGACGACGAGTCTGGGAGGGCTTCGAATAGCGACTCCAAGTCCAAATCCAACCAAGTATGTCAATGTAAAAGAGAACCGTTTTTAATATAGAGCAACGGACAGACAGAGAGAGCGAGAGAGAGAGAGAGAGAGAGAGATAGACTGAGATCAACAGACATAGAGACATAGATGGACACTGATCGACAGAGCAGCCACTCCGAGATCGACAGAGGGACCGAAATCGACAGAGATCGACGGAGAAGAGACCCACATGGACACAGACAGACCAAGATCGCTGGAGACAGACCGAGATAAACAGGGATCGACAGAGAGAGACCGACATCGACGGAGAATAGGCCGACATCGACACAGAGAGACCAAGATCGATAGCCAGAGAGAAAAAAACCTTTGATTTGCGGCGGCGGTCCCAGTGGAGGTGTCGATCTCAGAAGGCTGTGAGCACCGGAGGCCACCGACGCTTGGGTGGTCAGCGGGGGTCACGAACCCTTTGATTTGTTCAGTGGTTGTCCCAATTTTTTTATGAACACTTCGAAATGAACACTTGATGTTACTCCTTTTGTGTTTACTACGAATACTTTGAAATGAACACTTGATGTTACTCCTTCTGTGTTTACGAACATTTTGAAATGAACGCTTTGTTACTCCATTTGTGGTTATGAACACTTTGAAATGTTACTCCTTCATACTTTTCGTGAAAATACTTACACCATTTTTGAAAAGTTACTCCTTTTGTTCAAGAAATTGTACCGTTTGTGAGCGGCAACTTAAAGCTTCGTCGGAAGTCACTTATAGCATTTGTGATAAAAAAAAAACATAAAATTTACACATTTTGCTTAAGCTTACACCTTTTCGTGGCAGGGCTTACACCATTTTTGAAAAGTTACTCCTTTTGTGTAAGAATTTTTGGCATAACATTTATACTTTAACTTCCAACTTACACCTTTTGTGAAACCCCAACTTAAAGCTTTATTCGGAAGTCACTTACACCTTTTGGGAAAAAAAAATCATCAAATTTACACCTTTTTCTTAAGATTACACCTTTTCGTTAAAATACTTACACCATTTTTGAAAAGGTACTCCTTTTGTGTAAGAATTTTTGGCATAACATTTATACTTTTTCTTTCAACTTACACCTTTTGTGAAAGAGTGTATAAGCACAAAAGGAGTACATGTTATGACCAAAATTCTTACACAAAAGGAGTACATTTTCAAAAATGGTGTAAATATGTTCCCAAAAAGGTGTAAGCTTAAGCAAAAGGTGTAAGTTGGAAGAAAAAGTATAAGTGTTATGCCAAAAATTGTTACACAAAAGGAGTACCTTTTCAAAAATGGTGTAAATATGTTCCCAAAAAGGTGTAAGCTTAAGCAAAATGTCTAAATTTTATGAATTTTTTTTTTCACAAATGGTATAAGTGACTTTCGACGAAGCTTTAAGTTGGGCTTTCACATATGGTGTAAGTTCGAAGACAAAGTATAAATGGTATGCCAAAAGTTCTTACACCAAAGGAGTAACTTTTGAAAAATGGTGTAAGCACTTCCACGAAAAGGTGTAAGCTTAAGGAAAATGTGTAAATTTGATGTATTTTTTTTTCCACAAAAGGTGTAACTTCGGAGAAAAAGTATAAATCTTATGAAAAAAATTGTTACACAAAAGGTTTAAGTTGGGCTTTCACAAACGGTGTAAGTTCGAAGAAAAAGTATAAATCTTATGCCACAAAGAGATGTCAGTAACTTCGCAAAACGTCTAAGTTCGGTTTTTTCCCCCGAAAACCTGTAAGTTCCTAAAATCCAATCACACTGTATTTGTCTTGTTCAGATAATGGCAATGTAAGAGAGAAGGGCGTTTCGGAGGGCTTGGCCTTTCTCCCAGTAGAACTCCGTTTCATACAAGACGAGTCTGGGAGGGCTTCCAATAGCAACTCCGAGTCTAAATCCAACCAAGTATGTCAATGTAAAAGAGAACCGTTTTTAATATAGAGCAACGGACAGAGAGAGAGAGAGAGAGAGAGAGATAGACTGAGGTCAACAGACATAGAGACCTAGATGGACACTTATCGACAGAGGGACCGAAATCGACAGAGATCGACAGAGAAGAGACCCACGCTGGAGACAGACCGAGATAAACAGGGATCGACAGAGACAGACCGACATCGACACAGAGAGTCCAAGATCGATAGCCAATCTTTCAAAAAATCTTTGCTTTACGGCGGCGGTGCAAGTGGAGTTGCCGATCTCAGAAGGCTGTGAGCATCGGAGCCCACCGACGCTTGGGTGGTTAGTAGGGGTCACGAACCCTTTGATTTGTTCAGTGGTTGTGTCAATTGGTTTATGAACACTTCGAAATGTTACTCCTTTTGTGTTTACTACGAATACTTTGAAATGAACACTTGATGTTACTCCTTCTGTGTTTACGAACATTTTGAAATGAACCCTTTGTTACTTCTTTTCTGGTTATCAACACTTTGAAATGTTACTCCTTCGTTAATATATTTACACCATTTTGGAAAAGTTACTCCTTTTGTGTAAGAATTGTTGGCATAAGATTTATACTTTTTCTTTGAACTGATAGTTTTTGTGAAAGCCCAACTTAAACCTATTTCGGAAGTCACTTATACCTTTTGTGAAAAAAAAAATTCATTAATTTTACACCTTTTGCTTATGCTTACACTTTTTCCTGAAAATACTTACACCATTTTTGAAAAGTTACTCCTTTTGTGTAAGAATTTTTGGCATAACATTTATACTTTTGTGCTTATATACACTTTCACAGAAGGTGTAAGTTTGAAGAAAAAGTATAAATCTTAAGAGAAAAATTATTTCACAAAAGGAGTAACTTTTCAAGAAAAATATAAGCAGTTTGACGAAAAGGTATAAGTCGAAGCAAAAGGTGTAAACTTGATGAATTTATTTTTTCACAAAAGGTATAACTAACTTGCGAAAAAGCTTTAAGTTGGGCATCCACAAACGGTATAAGTTTGAAGAAAAGCTATAAAAGTTATGCCAAAAATTTTTACAGAAAAGGAGTAACTTTTCAAAAAAAATATAACCACTTCCACGAAAAGGTATAAGCTTAAGCAAAAGGTGTAAATTTGATGAATTTATCTTTTCACAAAAGGTATAAGTGACTTCCGAAAAGGGTTTAAGTTGGCCTTCCACAAACGGTGTAAGTTCGAGAAAAGGTATAAATCTTATGCCAAAAATTGTTACACAAAAGGAGTAACTTTTCAAAAAAAATATAAGCACTTCCACGAAAAGGTATAAGCCTAAGCAAAAGGTGTAAATTTGATGAATTTATCTTTTCACAAAAGGTATAAGTGACTTCCGAAAAAGGTTTAAGTTGGCCTTCCACAAACGGTGTAAGTTCGAAGAAAAGGTATAAATCTTATGCCAAAAATTCTTACACAAAAGGAGTAACTTTTCAAAAAAAATATAAGCACTTCCACGAAAAGGTATAAGCTTAAGCAAAAGGTGTAAATTTGATGAATTTATCTTTTCACAAAAGGTATAAGTGACTTGCGAAAAAGCTTTAAGTTGGCCTTCCACAAACGGTGTAAGTTCGAAGAAAAGGTATAAATCTTATGCCAAAAATTCTTACACAAAAGGAGTAACTTTTCAAAAAAATTATAAGCACTTCCACGAAAAGGTATAAGCTTAAGCAAAAGGTGTAAATTTAATGAATTTATCTTTTCACAAAAGGTATAAGTGACTTGCGAAAAAGCTTTAAGTTGGCCTTCCACAAACGGTGTAAGTCCGAAGAAAATGTATAAATGTTATGCCAAAAATTCTTACACAAAAGGAGTAACTTTTCAAAAAAAATATAAGCACTTCCACTAAAAGGTATAAGCTTAGGCAAAAGGTGCAAATTTGATGAATTTATCTTTCCACAAAAGGTATAACTGACTTCCGACAAACCTTTAAGTTGGGCTTTCACAAAAGGTGTAAGTTCGAAGAAAAGGTACAAATGTTATGCCAAAAAATCTTACACAAAAGGAGTAACTTTTCAAAAAAAATATAAGCACTTCCACGAAAAGGTATAAGCTTAAGCAAAGGGTGTAAATTTGATGAATTTATTTTCTCACAAATGGTATAACTGACTTCCAAAAAAGCTTTAAGTTGGACTTTCACAAAAGGTGTAAGTTCGGAGAAAACGTATAGATCTATGCCACAAAGAGATGTAAGTAACTTCGCAAAACGTCCAAGTTCCATTTTTTTTGTAAGTTCCTAAAATCCAATCACACTGTATTTGTCTTGTTCAGATAATGGCAATGTGAGAGAGAAGGGCGTTTCGGAGGGCTTGGCCTTTGTCCCAATAGAACTCCGTTTTAGAGAAGACGAGTCTGTGAGGGCTTGGAATAGCAACTCCGACCCCAAATCCAACCAAGTATGTCAATGTAAAAGAGAACTGTTTTTAATATAGAGCAACGGACAGAGAGAGAGAGAGAGAGAGAGAGAGAGAGAGATAGACTGAGATCGACAGACATAGAGACCTAGATGGACACTGATCGACAGAGGGACCGAAATCGACAGAGATCGATAGAGAAGAGACCCACATGGACACCGACAGACCAAGATCGCTGGAGACAGACCGAGATAAACAGGGATCGACAGAGAGAAACCAAGATCGATAGCCAATCTTTCAAAAAACCTTTGATTTGCAGCGGCAGTGCCAGTGGAGGTGCCGATCTCAGAAGGCTGTGAGCATCGGAGCCCACCGACGCTTGGGTGGTCAGCGGGGGTCACGACCCTTTGATTTGTTCAGTTGTTGTGTCAATTGGTTTATGAACACTTCGAAATGTTACTCCTTCTGTGTTTACTACTTTCAGATGAACATATGTTACTCCTTCTGTGTTTACGAACATTTTGAAATGAACCCTTTGTTACTCCTTTTATGGTTATCAACGCTTTGAAATGTTACTCCTTCATACTTTTCGTGAAAATGTTTACACCATTTTTGAAAAGTTACTGCTTTTGTGTAAGAAATGTTGGCATGAGATTTATACTTTTTCTTCGAACTTACACCTTTTGTGAAAGGCCAACTTAAACCTATTTCGGAAGTCACTTATACCTTTTGTGAAAAAAAAAATCATCAAATTTACACCTTTTTCTTAAGCTTATACCTTTTCGTGGAAGTGCTTATATTTTTTTTGAAAAGTTACTCCTTTTGTGTAAGAATTTTTGGCATAAAGTTTATACTTTTGTGGTTATATACTCTTTCACAAGAGGTGTAAGTTTGAAGAAAAAGTATAAATCTTATGACAAAAATTATTTCACAAAAGGAGTAACTTTTGAAAAAAAATATATGCACTTCCACGAGAAGGTAAAACCTTAAGCAAAAGGTGTAAATTTGATGAATTTATCTTTTCACAAAAGGTATAAGTGACTTGCGAAAAAGCTTTAAGTTGGCCTTCCACAAACGGTGTAAGTTCGAAGAAAAGGTATAAAAGTTATGCCAAAAATTGTTACACAAAAGGAGTAACTTTTCAAAAAAAATATAAGCACTTCCACGAAAAGGTATAAGCTTAAGCAAAAGGTGTAAATTTAATGAATTTATTTTTTCACAAAAGGTATAAGTGACTTGCGAAAAAGGTTTAAGTTGGCCTTCCACAAACGGTGTAAGTTCGAAGAAAAGGTATAAATCTTATGCCAAAAATTCTTACACAAAAAGAGTAACTTTTCAAAAAAAAATATAAGCACTTCCACGAAAAGGTATAAGCTTAGGCAAAAGGTGTAAATTTGATGAATTTATTTTTCCACAAAAGGTATAACTGACTTCCGAAAAACCTTTAAGTTGGGCTTCCACAAAAGGTGTAAGTTCGAAGAAAAGGTATAAATCTTATGCCAAAAATTCTTACACAAAAGGAGTAATTTTTGAAAAAAAATATAAGTACTTCCACTAAAAGGTATAAGCTTAGGCAAAAGGTGTAAATTTGATGAATTTATTTTCCACAAAAGGTATAACTGACTTCCGAAAAACCTTTAAGTTGGGCTTTCACAAACGGTGTAAGTTCGAAGAAAATGTATAAATTTTATGCCAAAAAATCTTACACAAAAGGAGTAACTTTTCAAAAAAAATATAAGCACTTCCACGAAAAGGTATAAGCTTAAGCAAAAGGTGTAAATTTGATGAATTTATTTTTTCACAAATGGTATAACTGACTTCCAAAAAAGCTTTAAGTTGGACTTTCACAAAAGGTGCAAGTTCGGAGAAAACGTATAGATCTATGCCACAAAGAGATGTAAGTAACTTCGCAAAACGTCCAAGTTCCGTTTTTTTTGTAAGTTCCTAATATCCAATCACACTGTATTTGTCTTGTTCAGATAATGGCAATGTGAGAGAGAACGGCGTTTCGGAGGGCTTGGCCTTTCTCCCAGTAGAACTCCGTTTCATACAAGACGAGTCTGGGAGGGCTTCCAATAGCGACTCCGAGTCCAAATCCAACCATGTAACGCCCTCAAAATATCAACATTAAACCCATCAGATAAGACATGCATTTACATATAAACTAACGACATTCTTTTATTCTTTAGAGTTCCATTACATAAGTATTACATGTTAACATCAAAACAAAATGCCCTACGGGCTTACAGATTTCCAAGTTAACACTTGGTTACAACAAAAGAGTACTAACTCGTTTACACATTAAGCCCTTGGCTTGAAATTACATGTAATACATCAAAAGTTAAGCGACAAAAGTATGTCCGCCTCTAGCCTCCCAGCTATGTCCTTGGAGGTGGCATGCTACCTGCACCTGAAAATGATATTCCCATATAGGGTGAGCCACAGCCCAGCAGAAATACACTAAACCAACCATGAACAATGACTAAAATATTAGCAATTGATAGATGGCCAACACTGATACAATCACATAAATCACATATTTATGTCATACGACTTATGAGTCCAGATTTCCTTTCATTTTCCCTTTTTCAACGGATAGACATATAAGCACTACCCACATTCTCAACAGATATGTATAACAACAATATCCACAGATAAGCATATAAGCTATATCCACACTTCACAAAGACAAGCATATAAGCTCTATCTTCACTTCTCTAGACAAGCATATGAGCTGTATCTGCGGAGTTCATCCCCTATCTTCTCCCAACACTATCCGGTTTAGAGGTACATCCCCTATCTTCCCCTAAACCGCGGAGTACATCCCCTATCTCCTCCTCTACACATAACGTATACAAACACATTGGTTCTATATACAATTACTCAATACATATAATTAATGTATTCTATCAACCGTCAAGTTCCATGACACATTCCATTGATTAGTTTTCGCTTGCCTAATCATCATGCATTGTCTACAACAATCACGACTATCCTCCACAGATAGCCCAAAGCTGTTATTTCTATACAGAAAATAAATGCACAATGGATATTCAATCAACATTTCATTTCCTCATTCTTTACAATTAATTATCCCAATTAATTAAACAATGTAATTAGGTCAAGTCCCATAATTAACATTTCAACCCTTAGGTCCCATTTTCATCAATGATTTAACATTCATTCCATTTCTCTATTCCAAACATGCATCTAGGTTTATTATGAATAAAACCCCAACTTTTGTAAAATTGCACAAAAGCCCCAAACTTTCACAAAATTACCAAACCAACCCCAACATCTCAAAATACCAAAATTTAAAGACAAAATCCATAGAGAGGAGTAGGATATCCCTACCTCGAAGTTTGAGCCAAAAAGGAGATGAAGACTCGAAGACCAACGTGCTCCAAATCCAAACTTTTTCAGATTAAATCAAAGCTCTCAACGCCCTCTATCTTTTTAACAAAAGCCCTAGGCTAGATTCACACTCTAGGGAGATCAAATCTTAGAGAGGGTGTAAGTTTAGAGAGAGAGAGTCTCAGATTTAGGGTTTGATCAAAAAGAAAAGGTGAAAAAGTGATGTTTAAAACGCTACTGTCCGCTGATATAAAACACGCTCGCTCGAGCGAAGCCTTTGTCGCTCAAGCGACCAGACACAGAAACTCTCGCTCGAGCCAAGAAGTCCTCGATCGAGCGAAGTAAAACCCAGATCGCTCGAGCGAAGGAAGCTCGCTCGAGCCAAGAAAGGCAACTCTCAGGTCCAGAACCAGACGCAACACTCGCTCGAGCGAAGCCACCCTGGCTCGACCCACCAGACACGAACCTCACTCTCGCTCGAGCGACCAACTCCTCGCTCGAACGAAGGTCCAAAAATCTGGGCAGCAACACTAGGCTCTCAAACACAACCAACCTAAAACAAACCTGCCCAACACATCCTATAACTCAATATACAAAGTAAAGAGGATGCAAACAAGATAATAAACAACTACCAACATCCACGGACACATGTCCGGATCACTGTACAACAAGGGTAAACCCGGGATCGCTATAAACCAAGTATGTCAATGTAAAAGAGAACCGTTTTTAATATAGAGCAACGGACAGAGAGAGAGAGAGAGAGAGAGAGAGAGAGAGAGAGAGATAGACTGAGATCAACAGACATAGAGACCTAGATGGACACTGATCGACAGAGGGACCGAAATCGACAGAGATCGACAGAGAAGAGACCCACATGGACACCGACAGACCAAGATCGCTGGAGACAGACCGAGATAAACAGGGATCGACAGAGACAGACCGACATCGACACAGAGAGTCCAAGATCGATAGCCAATCTTTCAAAAAATCTTTGATTTGCGGCGTCGGTGCAAGTGGAGTTGCCAATCTCAGAAGGCTGTGAGCACCGGAGCCCACCGCGCTTGGGTGGTTAGCGGGGGTCACGAACCCTTTGATTTGTTCAGTGGTTGTGTCAATTGGTTTATGAACACTTCGAAATGTTACTCCTTTTGTGTTTACTACTTTGAGATGAACATATGTTACTCCTTCTGTGTTTTACGAACATTTCGAAATGAACCCTTTGTTACTCCTTTTCTGGTTATCAACGCTTTGAAATGTTACTCCTTCGTTAAAATATTTACACCATTTTGGAAAAGTTACTCCTTTTGTGTAAGAATTGTTGGCATAAGATTTATACTTTGGACTTTTTCTTCGAACTGACACCTTTTGTGAAAGCCCAACTTAAACCTATTTCGGAAGTCACTTATACCTTTTGTGAAAAAAAAAATTCATTAATTTTGCACCTTTTGCTTAAGCTTACACTTTTTACTGAAAATACTTACACCATTTTTGAAAAGTTACTCCTTTTGTGTAAGAATTTTTGGCATAACATTTATACTTTTGTGCTTATATACTCTTTCACAGAAGGTGTAAGTTTGAAGAAAAAGTATATATCTTATGAGAAAAATTATTTCACAAAAGGAGTAACTTTTCAAGAAAAATATAAGCAGTTTCACGAAAAGGTATAAGCCGAAGCAAAAGGTGTAAATTTGATGAATTTATTTTTTCACAAAAGGTATAACTGACTTGCGAAAAAGCTTTAAGTTGGGCATCCACAAAAGTTGTAAGTTCGAAGAAAAGGTATAAATGTTATGCCAAAAATTCTTACACAAAAGGAGTAACTTTTCAAAAAAAAATAAAAGCAGTTCCACGAAAGGTATAAGCTTAAGCAAAAGGTATAAATTTGATGAATTTATCTGTTCACAAAAGGTATAAGTGATTTCCGAAAAAGGTTTAAGTTGGCCTTCCACAAACGGTGTAAGTTCGAAGAAAAGGTATAAATCTTATGCCAAAATTCTTACACAAAAGGAGTAACTTTTCAAAAAAAATTTAAGCACTTCCACGAAAAGGTATAAGCTTATGCAAAAGGTGTAAATTTGATGAATTTATCTTTTCACAAAAGGTATAAGTGACTTGCGAAAAAGCTTTAAGTTGGCCTTCCACAAACGGTGTAAGTTCGAAGAAAATGTATAAATTTTATGCCAAAAATTCTTACACAAAAGGAGTAACTTTTCAAAAAAAATATAAGCACTTCCACCAAAAGGTATAAGTTTAGGGAAAATGTGTAAATTTGATGAATTTATTTTTCCACAAAAGGTATAACTGATCGACAGACTGAGATCGACAGACATAGAGACCGTTTTTAATATAGAGCAACGGACAGAGAGATAGAGAGAGAGAGAGAGAGATAGACTGAGCTCAACAGACATAGAGACCTGGATGGACACTGATCGACAGAGGGACCGAAATCGACAGAGATCGACAGAGAAGAGACCCACATAGACACCGACAGACCAAGATCGCTGGAGACAGACCGAGATAAACAGGGATCGACAGAGAGAGACCGACATCGACACAGAGAGACCAAGATCGATAGCCAATCTTTCAAAAACCTTTGATTTGCGGCAGCGGTGCCAGTGGAGGTGCCGATCTCAGATGGCTGTGAGCACCGGAGCCCACCGACGCTTGGGTGGTCAGCGGGGGTCACGACCCTTTGATTTGTTCAGTGGTTGTCTCAATTGGGTTTATGAACACTTCGAAATGTTACTCCTTCTGTGTTTACTACTTTCAGATGAACATATGTTACTCCTGTGTTTACGAACATTTTGAAATGAACCCTTTGGTACTCCTTTTCTGGTTATCAACGCTTTGAAATGTTACTCCTTCATACTTTTCGTGAAAATGTTTACACCATTTTTGAAAAGTTACTGCTTTTGTGTAAGAATTGTTGGCATGAGATTTATACTTTTTCTTCGAACTTACACCTTTTGTGAAAGGCCAACTTAAACCTATTTCGAAAGTCACTTATACCTTTTGTGAAAAAAAAAATTCATCAAATTTACACCTTTTTCTTAAGCTTATACCTTTTCGTGGAAGTGCATATATATTTTTTTAAAAGTTACTCCTTTTGTGTAAGAATTTTTGGCATAACATTTATACTTTTGTGGTTATATACTCTTTCAAAACAGGAGTAAGTTTGAAGAAAAGAAAGTATAAATCTTATGAGAAAAATTATTTCATAAAAGGAGTTACTTTTCAAAAAAAATATAAGCAGTTCCACGAAAAGGTATAAGCTGAAGCAAAAGGTGTAAATTTGATGAATTTATTTTTTCACAAAAGGTATAAGTGACTTCCGAAAAGCTTTAAGTTGGGCTTCCACAAAAGGTGTATGTTCGAAGCAAAAGGTATAAATCTTATGCCAAAAATTCTTACACAAAAGGAGTAAGTGTTCATAAAAGGTGTAAATGATTTATACTTTTCAGTAATCAGTTACGCCTTTTTCTGAAATTCCTTACGCCTTTCTTGAAAACTTATACTTTTCTTGTGACCATTTACACCTTTAATCATATAATATATTATTTTATTAATTTACCTGGAAAGTGACCTGCTTAGCAGGTCACCAATGTGTAAGTTTCCAAATATTTTGATATAACCCAATACATATAAATGTATAAATGCAAAATAGAAGGGTGTAAGTGCCTTGCATACCATATGCAAGGCACACATGAGAAAAGTCCGTCAAGATAATCTCCATTATAACTCCTTGGGAGTAGTCCATTCCACTGGCTAGTGTATGTACAGGAGTTGTCTGCAAACATTAAAAAAAAAGAAAAAAAAAACCTAATTAGGAACCGGACAAAAATAATTACAAATGTTTTTTTCTGAGTAAAAAACACAGCAAAAGTTACACCTTACAAAAAATTCTCATATTTTTATAATTATTTGACTTACCAATCCTCCAGTAAGATACTTAAGTAGAGCACAAGCAGCTGCAAAAGCTAAGAGTTGATCGATCCAGTAGAGAATCGACCTGAATACGGTGATGTGACCGCCAACACAGAGGCCGAGCGTAACTGCCGGATTAAGATGACCGCCGGAGATACGGGAACCCGCCGATATCATCACCGCAACCACCAGTGCATGAGCCATGGCCACGAAAAACAAGCCCACTAGAGAATCTCCACCTAACTTATCTGTTCAAAAAAAGGCAAAACAATTTTCATAGCCCACCCAAAAAGCATAATCCCTGAACGTTGGTGTAATGTTGTACATAAATAAATTTTTCATTTAGTTTTTTAATCACTAGACATAAAGTGATGGGTTTCTATCTATTGATATAAAAATCAAAAAATAAAAAAACTCAGCCACGAAACTCTCACAAACATAGGAACTGAATTCTGAAGGGTAATAACATAACATGTCTGCAATTTTATCCCAATGCAATCTAAAAGTTGAAGTCTCCATAATTATCATTACCATATTCTAGAAAAATGATTTGTAAGTCGAAATTCAAGGTAGAGAGTGCTAGCACACTCTTAGTCCAAACCAAGCATACTATCAACTGATCTTGGCTTGAATTTTGATTTAAAAATCAACAATCATTTTCTCATTAATAAAAATTGTATGGTATGGAATGAATTACCGCCAGCCATGGCGGAACCAACGCCGGCAAACGCAAATAGGAAAGTGCAAATGAACTCAACAATGAGGGTGGATGCAGTCAATCTGTGTGGCCTCTCGGCCGGTTCCTAACGCGATCTTCACCATTTATGACTCTAGCTGATCGGAAAACTGATCACCGGAGGTTTTCTACTCTCAAAAAAATGGGAAAAGCCCAGAAGATTGGCTTTGGTTTGCTTTTGGTTTGGCTTCTTGTGATATAGGACCATTTATATATTGTTACAAAGTGAAATGAGGTGGATGGCATGGCATGCTATGGTGCCAAAAAATTATTGTAATGGTGCAATGACCAAGGTACCCGTCGACTTCACTACAGGAAATATCTGTTTTGGAGGCGTATATTTAACGGCGTTTTTGAAAACGCCACCATTAATCATATTTAACGGCGTTTAATAAACGTCGTATTTTTCTCTAATCAAAACGACACCGTTTCAATAATACAAGACGTTTTTAAACGCCGTGGAATGGGTTTTGTCCATCGCGCTCCCTCTCTCCTGTTTTACCTTTATTTTAAGCAACAATGAAACTCTCGCGCTCTCACTCTCACTCTCGCTCTCTCTCTCTCTCTCTTTCTCTCTCTCTCGCCCTCTCTGCGCTGTCTAAGATCTTTCAAAATCGAAGTCACAGCCATTTCGAAGATCTTACATCGGTGATTCATCAGAGCCATTTCAAAATCGATTCAGATCGGTGAGCTACTCTCTCTCCCCCTCTCTCCCTCTGTGTGTGTGTGCTGTCTAAACCCTAGTTATCTTTGTCAGTTCAGCTCTGTGATTCAGAGATTCAGCAAAACAGATCGGTGAACCTTTTTTTCTTGGTCTCAGCGAAACAGATCGGTGATTCATCAGAGCGATTTCAAAGCTCTCTCTCGAAATCGAAATCGAATTTCATCTCAGCGATTCAGATCGGTGAGCTCCATTGTCTCTGTCTCTATCTCTCTCTCTCTCTCTCAAGCTGAACTGATATTGTGCTTGATTTGTGTATGTCATAACCAAAAATATGGTGTGCCTAACAATTTCTTCTTGATGATGTCGGTTTCGACTATAATATCACTTATTTGTTAGATTGAAGTACATTAGTTCGCCCAAAACCATACGAAATTCATCCTCGGAACTGAACTAAGATAATCACAAGAACAGTTATGTCTCTCATATTGTTATTCTATACATTGAACTAGATTGGGGGAATATGATATATTAGCTTTCAGTTTTTGATTTAGCAGAAATCATTTTGAATTTTTGACTGTTAGAAATCGAGGCTTATTAACTTTTTAAATGATAATGAAGCATGCAAATTAATACCTCCAACAATGAAATAAACCATTTTTCTAAAAATGTTTCAGTTACATTTATATTTTATCAGTATTATTGTCATCTTCAGTGATGATATAAATCTCCTAGAAGGAATTTGTTCTCCAGGAACGCATAGATTACACATTTTGAAGAACAAAGTGTATGTGTTCTAGGTTGATTATAATATGAAATTAAAGTGAATATCATTATAATTTTATCAATGCGTTTTTACAGTTATGACTAGCCCATTATGTAAGTTGCCAATCTTACAAGGACACAAATGAAATTTGGTTGCAGTCTTACATTACTGCCCTTGGGTCTGTGATGTTCTGTCATCCCTGAAGCAGTGTTAAAATTTTCGGATCGTTGTTTTTTGGTGTGGTCCTTAGCTTAGGGCTTCGGTAGTTATGCCTGTGGAACATCCTTAGAATAGAGGTCTTATCGTTTCCATGTTGAAACCAACAGTAAAAAAACTGATGAGTGTCTGAGAATAGGATTCACCTGCTTTGAGGACTGTTTGCACCTTTTCCCTCCAGAAATGTTCTCTGGAAGGTTTACTGCTATGCAAGTTGTCTGGTTATGTATCCTGGACATTTCCATGTTGAAACCAACCGTAAAAAAACTCAAAAAAATGTCCTCACAGTGAAATTTTTTTTTTTTTGTTGTGCTTATGAGAATGTTTACTGCTATGCAAGTTGTCTGGTTATGTATCCTGGACATTTCTGGGCTATACTTTGTTAGAATCATCAGTAAGGTGCTGATCTTTATTAACTATTTAAAAATACTTGTAATTTTTCATTACTACAAATTATTTAGCAGATAACATTGAAGTATTGAACAGAAATTACACTCTTTTTAATCTATCTTCACTTCACTAGCTTTCCCAATTTTCTTATTGGCTTCCATACCTCCAACTTTTGGTTGGAATATCCCTCCATCCATATCTTTGTGATTCGATTTGATGATTATTGTCATACTTCTGTAATGATATATATATATATATATATATTGCTTTCTTTTATTATCCTTGTAGATCTGAAATTCATGAAAAGATGCATTTTTTACTGTAGATGCATTTTTGACTGTATATTAAGAAAAGTGTGCCTGCATTTTATGTTGGTTTCCCTGGTAATATTTATTTGCACGTGTTCTTTAGGATTTTTGGTCTCATTCCCTTGCATTGCTGAATGCTGACATATATCTTATTTCCATTGTCCAGAAACTGTGCCGATTAGAACCGTGAATAGGCAGTGTTCTTCTGGTCTTCCGGCAGTTGCTAATGTAGCTGCAACTATTAAAGCTGGATTTTATGATATTGGTAAGGGTCATCTATTATTGGAAAATGGCTTGGATATATGTCAGCAATCTTGATGCCTCATCTGTTCTTTATTTATTTTTTAAAATATATGATCTGTCAATTTGTTTATTTTCTAATGTTGTCACACTACTCGCTCTCTCTGTCTCTCTCAATTCACTATTTGTGCTTGGAATGCATGAGAATGGCAGTGGAGAACTTAACTAGGTGACCTGCCCCAACCCAACACATATCTATTTACATATATAGTTATGGTCTGGTTAATATTACTTTTTCAGAACCAGGATTGGCTCATGGTCTGGGCTGTGATGTGGATGCTTTTCAATATGATCAAGTTTCGTAAGCCTTGCACGACTTGAGATAACATGATGGTAGCAAAGCAAAGCAACAACTTTGATCCTCGTGCTGCTGCTGCTAATTTCCCTTCAGGTAATGGACTTTCTAATTTTACCATCAGATTCTCAAGTATTCATCACTGTTGTTTAGCTGGCTCTCGGATGTGCTTACAGCTTGAAAGTGCAAATAACATTTTAAAAAATTGGACATGTCAGGTGTGCAAGCATATTTGGCTGGGCTTACACTCGCATTAGCCGTTTCACCTTGCAGCACTGCTGTGCTGGCAACCCTGCTTGGATATGTAGCTGCATCCAAGGTACTTTTAAATGTTTATTGATTTCAATTTCCATCTGAATTATTACCTTTTCAGACTGCTTTATACTGATCGTCTAATCTAATTTTTTCTATCATCTCTTTTTGTTGATGTGGTCATCTAGGGTGATGCTTGATGGTGGTAGACTCTCCATTAGCAGGTAGTAATAACTCTTAAGGTGCATGGTTCTTTTGTGATGCGCTTGTTTTATTAATAACTCTGCGAGTGCATGGTTATTTTGTTGATGCAATTGTTGCAGTAAGATATTTATGATAAAGATGTGCTGATGTTTTTGTAATTTTAAAAAAAAAGTATAAATGGGAATATTAGGATGCATAATTTACAAATTTCATTTCCAGTTTTCTTTGGTTTTGTGGTAGTAAAATTGGAACATAATATGTAACTCTGAATCATACGATATCCTACTATATTGCCACTCAATTTCGACAGATATCTACTAATCTTGCAAGAAATAGTTGAGTTTTTGTAATGTTGATTGTTGTGAAATTTTCTATTTCATTGTGTACTTTTGTACTAATAGATAAATTGCAATGACTAAAATCATAATTTCTTTTTTTTAATGTACTCAACTTGAAAAGGGATTTTTAGAGTATCGCACCTGAAGAGGAAATGATCAGGTCCAACTGCAATATCGTTGTCTAGCTATGTGAACTAATGGTGAAATGTGGCTTTCAATGAATGCCATACTTTCTTCTTTTCATGCCTTTCATTGTCTTGATTTGATTTTTTTTTTTTTTTCTTTTTAAAGTTTTGTGTTACTCTAATTGTAGTAGTTATTTTATGCTATTTGCTTGAATGAAAATGAAGATATAATTAAAATTTATTAGTTTCTACATTTTTAAGAGTATCCCTTTTGTAGAACTTTTAGGAATGTTGTAGAGTATTCAATGAAAACAAAGGCACAAAAAATGCATGGAGAAAAGATTACCACATCTGTGTGATATCCTTTCAATTTGGTGAAATCTATGGAACTTGTACATTTGCTCATCTTAGTTTTGTACTACAGAATAAGGGGGAAAAAACACTCTTGTACTTAGAAAATTGAGCATTAATGTTGAATCCTCTTCAACTTAACACGTAGACAAAAATTGTGCATTTCATATATCTTGTATCAGAATTTTGGCTAGAATTTTGAAGCTATTGTTATGCTTTTTTGATTGAGATTTTATCATATTGGATTTAACTATTAAGTAATATTTGTGTGTTATGACTTCTTAACATGTTTTAGAAAGAGTTGAGCTTTGTTTGCTTAGCTTTCATGTTTAAGGCATCCTCCATAAAGTGATGTGCTACCGGTGCTGTTGTAAAACATTTTTATAAATGAATGATTGTTTGACAAGATAATATATATTGCTGCTGCTAAGTATGGATTTTGTACAAAGGGAATTAACATTGGCAAATATTGTCTCATATTTTACTCATCATTATTATGAATTTTTTTTTTCCCCTCATAGGTCTCATGAATGATTTTGAAGAAAGATCAAAGTTTTGATTAATATGTTAATGTATAGGACACCCAGAAGGAGAAGAAGAAGAATTCGGTGTTGGAACAAAGTTTTATGATGGGAATGATTTCGCTTCTTTCAATTATTCAAATGAAAACCAGCAGCAGAGCAAAACCAATTCTCTCGACATGACATGGCCTTAAAGTTACAGGTTGCTCTCTCTTTTTTTATTTTCTTTTCTTTGTTCAGTTTCATGTATGTCTTAGCTAGTGATACAGATTCTTGTTGTTTGTTTCCTGTGTTTCTTCAATTAATGTGATCTGCTTTGTTCCTTCAGAAAAGACATAAATGGTGAAATGTTTTTGACTTGAATACTCTTTAAGCTCTTGCAATGCTTATATAGTTGAAGAAAGTGAAAAAACCAGAACAAAATTGTAATAATTGGGATAAGATCTAGATCCACATTTGATTATGGTGAAAGTGAAACAGTGGATGAATTTGATTTTGACTTGACTATATAAATTCTCAGATAAGGTTAAATGTGCCCTGGAGTTTTTCTACTCTGATGTCATTAAATTAAATTATGCAAGAGGGTATTATTTTTTTCCCACTCTTGGCACGTCTTCACGTCATTGATTTACAAGTGTTTCTTAATATTCTTTTCTTTTCATTTTTATTGTCTAACGGTCAGGTATTGGTAGGAATAAAATAGTCATTATGAAAATTTGAAATTTGTAGGTTCCATCTGTGCATCTGAACAATGCTCTGTCCTAGTTTGTATGTTCAAACGCAGACATTGTGATCGTGTGCTGGGCAGAGCTTGTGGAGAATAAAGTCAAAGTGAGAGACTGGACAGAAGTGGATAGCGAATTGCTCAGTGTTAGAGCAGGTACCATCTGTGCATCTGAATCTACTTGATCTTGGAGCACAAGTGGTTTGTTTGTCCCATGGTTTTTTACCCTTTTGGGTTTTCCACGTTGAATAGTATCTCTTTGTGTGATTGCTTATTTCTATTTATTAATTGGCTCTTAACTCAGTAATATCTAGTAAATCTGCTAATTTTAAAGACTCCTGTTTAGTTTTTTAGAATTTGTTGATAGATAGTAAATTTTGATCATACCTACAAAGATATGATACAGAGCCCACCAGCCAAACACCACCAACAGACTACATGGTCTGCATCTGAACTCTAAAATTCTATCTGAAAGTGACGATTCTACCAGGTCTTGAGTCGTTTAACATCCTTTGTACCAGCAAACCTACTTCTGAGTTCTGATATCATGAGCATGATTCATGAGCAGAGTTTATTTTAATGACCAGTTAGGGTAACTCAGTTGACCGAAACTCCTATACCTTACTAGGAGGTCAAGGGTTCAAGTCTTGCCACATGCAAGACTCCCCCCCTCTCCAAGGCTATGGCCTCTGATGTACCCGAAAAAGAAGAGATTCTTTAAATAGTCACAATCAAACACTTAGGCTTTAAGGTTTGTAGATTATGGCTGGAGAAGCAACTCTGCAAACCATTCCACCAACAAATTCCAACCACTTGCTTGCTTTTAAGAGGCCACAGTTATTTTTATTTTTAATTTCTAAAAAGAATAAAAAAAATAAGACCACTGTTAAACCTAACCGGAGGCCACAACTCTTTTATGTAGGCGCACAAGAAAGGCAGGTGATCATGGGAATCCATTATCCTTCTGCTTAAAAACACTTGTGGAATCTAGATTTAATTCTCTTATATTCCTTCTTTCCAATTATTTTACCATCTTGAATTTACATTCGTATTTGTTGTTTCAGAGGTTATTTGGCACCAGAGTACGCAATAAGAGGGCAGTTGACACGTAAAGCAGATATATACAGTTTTGGCGTTCTCCTTGTGGAAATAGTTACTGGGAGATGCAACACAAATACACGATTACCTGTTTGTCACGACCCAAACCCGGCCCTATGGGTTTAGCACCGTAACCGGCCAGTAATCCGAGATTACCGAAGGCCTGCTTAACAGAAATACAGTAAGACAGAGTACAGGGCCTGGCGGAAGCCAATACAGTAAATAAATAGTGTCCATTGAGCTGTGACAGTCTGTATGCGAAAAGGCTTTTCATATATTCACACATAAACAGTACAGAACAGTATGTACAGTATTCACATCCATTCAACTAGGGACTCAACCCTACAGAACAGTACAGAAAACATTCCGTCTGTACAAAACAGTACGGTCTATACAAAACAGTAAAACAGTACAGAAGGGGGAAAAACAGACAAAACACCCCCAAGCCATAGCATGGCAACTCGGAACCTCGCAGTGAGGCACAAAGGCTGGCTTGACAAAACTGGAGTAACCCTGACGCCTCTAGCTGCGGTCTGGTGCCTGTACACCTACATATATATATGAGCAGTGAGCTAAAGCCCAGTGAATAACATAAAGCGTAAAGGGGTTTAGAATGAATGTCCTTACAGTATGAAAACAGTTCATTTCAATCAGTCATTCAGTTGTTCAGTACAGTAAACAGTCATATGTGGTACATCCATTAGCATAACAGTACAGTAGGTCTTGAAAGACCGAACAGTAATGATGGCCATCAGTCAGTAAACAGTAGTGGTTTCACAAGGAAACCGACAGAGATCTCTGTGACAGTAACAGTAACAGTAAACCGTAGATACTAAGGATGCCACAGTACAGTTCAGAAATAAAGGACATACATTCATTCAGTAAATAATACCAGTTCAGTAAACAGTTCAGTTCAGTATTCAGAAGATAATCAGTTGAACATATCTTTACACAATTGTTACTCACAGAGTTCTGGGCTACAGTGTGCTAGAGCGTGTCTCCCCAGTTGCCAACCCTACACAGTTCACAGGTTGAACACACTAAGCTACACAGTTGGGAAATATAATAACTTAATCCCTAATGCCTCGGTGTGTTCTACGTCTATATCCTCAACAAGATGCCTTAAACTAGGCCTAAGAATGCCTAGAATGGGATGAGGACGCACAGATGTACATTTAAAAGCATGTTCAGGATTTTCAGAAAAACAGAGTCCCGCTCGAGCTCAGGTTTCCCCGCTCGAGCGTACAGGCAAACAAAGGTACACGCTCGAGCGCAAACTTTCCCGCTCGAGCGTACTGTAAAAGTACTGGATGGGTGAAATCTCCGCTCGACGCCCGCTCGAGCTTGAGACATGACTCCGCTCGAGCGCCCAATCCTACGCTCGAGCGGACTGTAAAACAGTGCAAGATGCTGGAAGCTCGATTTTCCCGCTCGAGCGGCACTTCCCCCGCTCGAGCGGACAACTGAAATCTGGAAATCCCAGATTCGATCTCCAGGTCTAAAACCAAGCTCAAAAACATCAAAACCAATCCTCTTGGGCCCATTTTCTGGAAAACACTTAAAAACACATAGGATATCATGTTTCAAAGCTCAATTTTTAAGAAATCAAAGCCCAATGGTGTTTAATTCAAACCCAATTTCAAATCATTTTCAAGAACAATCTTCAAACATGACATGCATGATCTTAAATCGTTTTCAAAGCTTTAATGCTGTTTCAAAAGAGCTCAAACCTTCAAAGATAAGATGAACTCATGGAGTATGACCAAAAGATGGACATGCATGTGAGGTATGGTGAACTACCACCTCAAAACTTCAATATATGTACATGCATGCAACACTTAAGCTTCAATTGATGCTCTCAGGAGCCAATTCTTTTTCAAAACATGGTGAAATCATGGACTTAAACATGATTATGAACATGCATGTAACCTTTTGCCATGAAAACAACTCAAACATCTACAATACAAACATGCATGCATGAAATGAGCTTCAAATCAACAACAATGAACCAAAATATGACTTAGTTCTACAATGAAGCATGACTCATGCAAGAACTAGCTCAATTCACAAACAAGAGAGTAATTACTCTACCTTAGGTCTCCAATGCAAGGCTAGAGGCTCAAATTAGTGATCTACACTTCAATTACCAAGCAATTCCACCAACAAACTCGAACTCAACTCAATTCCCTCTCACTCTCTATTTCTCTCTCTCTCGTCGGTGCTGTGCTCAAGAATGAGCTAACAAAATGTGTATGTATGAATGTAATGAGATGAGCCAAGTAGTGGGCCACTCTAGTGGCAAAATGGTAAATAAGACCAACTATGCAATTTAACTCATTTTAATCTAATTCAATCATACCTAATCAGTTTTCAGATAATTATACTATAAAATCACATTAATTCTAAGGATCATTAAACATCAATCGATTCCGGATTCGGCCGCCGATAAGGCCTTCAATTAGCAGTCTAAACACTAAAATACGAACAGATCAAATAAACAATCAATAGATAGAATGCAGTTCAAACAGATGTATTCATTCAATTCAGTTTCAATTTCGGTCAGTCAGTTCAGTATTTTAATCAGTTCAATTATCAGTCATTATCAGTTCCATTTCGCAGTAGTCTATGATTAACGGTAATCATTCAGTCATTAATCAGTAAACAGTATGAGGGTTGTTACAGTCTCCCCTCCTTATAAAGAGTTTAGTCCTCTAAACTCGAGTTACCTTCATTCTGGAAGAAAACAGGATTCAGTGGAAACAGTTCAGGATATCGTTTGGCCATGTCATCTTCCCTTTCCCAAGTGGCATACACGCCACCATGGTTCTGCCAGTCAACTTTCACTAGCGGGATCTCTTTGTTCCTCAGTTTCTTGATTCGTCGGTTTACAATCTGTATGGGCCGTTCCTCGTAAGTGTAGTCATCACTCAACACTATCCGAGTAGGCTCAATCACATGGAAGGGATCCCGAAGATAGTCTCTTAACATAGAGATGTGGAAGACGTTATGCATGTGCTCCATTTCAGGAGGAAGCGCAACTTGATACGCCACCGGATTGATTTTCTCAATGATCTCGTATGGTCCGACGTATCTCGGTGCTAACTTGCCTTTGACTCCAAAACGAGTCTGGCCTTTCATTGGTGTCACTTTCACAAAAATGTGATCACCCACTTCATACTCTCTGTCCCGTCTTCTGACATCTGCATAACTTTTCTGTCTACTCTGTGCAGTTTTCAGTCTTTGCTGTATCAGTTTCACTTTCTCAGTTGTCTCATACACAATCTCGGGCCCAAGCAAAGGCCCATCTCCAACTTCTGCCCAGCAGATTGGAGATCTACATTTTCTGCCATACAATGCCTCAAAAGGCGCCATACCAATACTCGAATGGTAGCTGTTGTTGTAGGCGAATTCAGCTAAGGGCAAGTGACTTTCCCAGTTTCCCTGAAAATCAAGGACACACATTCTCAGTAAATCCTCCAGAGTTTGGATGGTCCTTTCTGATTGGCCATCTGTCTGAGGATGATAGGCACTACTCAGTCTCAGTTCAGTACCCAATGCAGTCTGTAGGCTTTGCCAAAACCTCGATGTAAACTTCGAATCCCTGTCAGAAACAATAGACACAGGCACTCCATGCAGTCTAACGATTTCATCAATATAGATGACAGCTAATTTGTCCGCATTATAAATCGTCTTGACAGGTAAGAAGTGAGCAGATTTGGTTAGTCTATCAACAATAACCCAAATTGAATCCATACCTTTTCTGGAGCGAGGTAATCCAACGATAAAATCCATCGTGATGTGCTCCCATTTCCACTCTGGTATGGGTAGAGGTTGCAATAATCCGGCAGGTCGCTGATGTTCAGCTTTGACCTGTTGGCAATGAAGACATTTGGATACAAAATCAGCAATTTCTTTCTTCATTCCCGGCCACCAGAAATTCTGTTTCAGATCTTGGTACATTTTCGTATTCCCCGGATGGATAGACAATTTCGAATTGTGGCCTTCTTGCAGAACTCTTCTTTTCAGTTCAGTATCATTTGGTACACACAGTCTTTCTTGAAATTTCAGTACATTATTCTCAAATTTGAATCCCGGTCTCTGTTTGGATTCTCTTTCCTCGATGATCTTCTTCAAGAAATCATCCAATTGCTGTTTCTCTTTAATCTCTTCAATCAGTGCCGGTTGGGCAGAAATAGCAGCTAAGGTTCCACCTTGTTCTCTCAAAACAACTTCCATTTCAGATTTTTCAAGGTCACAAAGCAACTCTTTCTGTTCGGTGAGCAAACATGCTAGATTTCCAATCGATTTCCTGCTCAATGCATCGGCAACGGTATTGGCTTTTCCTGGGTGGTACAAGATCTGTAGGTCGTAATCTTTTATCAGTTCTAGCCATCTCCGCTGTCTCATATTCAGTTCTTTCTGTGTGAAGAAATACTTCAAACTCTTATGGTCGGTGTATACTTCACATGTCACCCCGTACAGATAGTGACGCCAAATTTTTAGTGCAAACACCACTGCAGCAAGTTCCAGATCATGGGTCGGGTAGTTCTTTTCATGTGGTCTCAGTTGTCGGGAAGCATAAGCAATAACTCTCCCATTCTGCATTAAAACACATCCCAAACCCTTATGAGAAGCATCACTAAATACAGTATAACCATCCGTACCTGAAGGTAAGGTAAGAACTGGTGCAGTCACTAATCGAGTTTTCAACTCCTGAAAAGCAGATTCTCTTTGGTCAGTCCAGTCAAATGATGTCCCCTTCTGAGTTAACTGAGTCAATGGTAGGGCAATTTTGGAGAAATCCTTGACAAATCTTCTGTAATATCCAGCCAGTCCCAAAAAGCTTCGGATTTCAGTCACATTTGTTGGTCTAGGCCATTTCACTACAGCTTCGATTTTCTGCGGATCAACAGAAATTCCATCTTTGCTAACAACATGCCCCAAAAACATAACATGGTCAAGCCAAAATTCACATTTAGACAGTTTAGCATACAGTTTCTGTTCTCTTAAGGTTTGTAGGGCAAGTCTCAGATGATGTTCATGCTGTCCTATACTTTTGGAATAAATCAATATGTCATCGATAAATACAACAATAAAGTCATCGAGATATGGTTTAAAAATTCTGTTCATGAGGTCCATAAAAGCAGCAGGTGCATTCGTGACTCCGAATGGCATAACTAAAAATTCATAATGTCCATACCTCGTTCTAAAAGCAGTTTTATCAATGTCTTCTGGTTTAACCTTCAATTGATGATATCCGGATCTAAGATCAATCTTGGAGAATACTTTAGCACCCTGTAACTGATCAAACAGGTCATCAATACGCGGTAATGGGTATTTATTCTTTACAGTTACCTTGTTCAATTCACGGTAGTCAATGCACAGTCTCAGTGAGCCATCTTTCTTCTTGACAAACAAAACAGGAGCACCCCATGGCGAAGTGCTAGGTCTGATGAACTTTTTATCTAACAGTTCTTGCAATTGCACTTTCAGTTCCTTCAGTTCAGTTGGAGCCATTCTGTAAGGAGCTTTAGAAACTGGTTGTGTTCCGGGAATCACATCAACGGTAAATTCAATCTCCCTATCAGTCAAATCTCCTGGAAGATTATCTAGAAAAACATCTGGAAATTCCCTGACTATAGGAATACAATTCACATCAGTTTTAACACTATCATCAGTAGACACAGTCAGTACAGAACACAGATATCCTTTACATCCCTTTCTAATTAGTTTAACAGCCTTCACTGACGAAATCAAATACGGAGGAGGTACTACTCCACTCCCATTAAACACAAATGCAGGCAGACCAGGTGGACGGAAAACAACTTGCTTGGTCACACAGTCAATAGTGGCATGATATTTTTGTAACCAATCCATCCCCAATATTACGTCAAAATGATCAATGTTTAATGGCAGTAAATCAATAAACAGATGCATATCCCCTACAATGATTTCACATGCGGGGTACATATAAGCACATGTCATAGATCCCCCTATGGGTGATGATACGGCCAGCAGATAGTTCATAGGTTCTAAGGGTCTATTCAACTTTCGTGAAAAAGCATGCGATACATAAGAATGCGTAGACCCCGAATCAATTAATACATATGCATTTTGTGCACAAATAGAGAGAATACCTGACACAACGGTCTCGGTATTCTGCACATCTCCCGGTACTAGTGCGAACACTCGGCCTTGCCTCATAGGCTCTTTTCCCGTAACTCTGGGGTTAGGCTTTGGTGGAGCATTTGATGCTGCTGCGCTTGGTGCAGCTTTACCACTGGCTTGTGGAGCAGAGGGGCAGTCTTTAACCATGTGGCCCACCTTGCCACACCTGTAACAGGCTCCAGATATTCTGTAGCAAACCCCTTTGTGCTTCTTGCCACACTCAGGACAGGGTGGTATGAAACCACTCCCTTGGCTGGGGCTAGTTGTCAACCCCGTATTCTGTTTCTTGTTGGCTGGGTTGTGCTTGCCTTTCTTGAATTTGAAACCCTGCCTTTTTCCATGCCATTCGGTTATTGGTGTTTCAGATTGTTTCACTGCTGCAATGTTCGACTCGGCCATCAATGCCCGGTCGAGAACACCCACAAAAGTCGGTAACTTCAAAACATTTATCCGGTCAAGTATTGCCACATTAAGGCCACCTTCAAATTTTCTGGCCTTCTTATATTCAGTATCCACCATGTGCGGTGCATAACGGGCAAGTTCAGTAAATTTGGTTTCATATTCTGCAACGGACCTTGTGCCCTGCTTCAGCTGTTCAAATTCGGTCACTTTTCTATCCCTGACACACTGAGGGAAGTACTTTTCAAAGAAGGACTCCTTGAACTGAGCCCAAGTCATAACAGTGTTTGTTTCACGGATTAACATCCACCACCTTCTAGCCTCTTCTTGTAGGGTGAAGGTAGCTAACAATACTTTGTTTGCTTCTGAGCACGGAAACACCTCGAACAACTTTTCCGTTTCCAGAACCCAAGCTTCAGCTTTTAACGGTTCAAGGCCTCCCTGAAAGGATGGCGGTTTCATTTTGCTGAATTTATGGGTGAGAGCAATAATATCCCCATCATCCACATTAACATTAGGTTCCGGCTGTACCGGAGGAGGAGGAGGTGGGGGCGGTTGGTTCTGTTGTTGTTCAAGTCTAGCAGTTATCAGTTCTATCATTCTTTCCATTCTTTCCATTCTTGCCTCGGTAGACGAGGATTCAGGTTCATTTGCATTGTCCATTTCACTATAAGCAGTTATAACAGTTTTAAGCATAAGCAGTCATTTGTTTCATAGTTTAACACATTAACAGATATTCAGTCATAACATAGCCACACACTTTTCAAGTTCATGAGATGTCCTAATTACTTTTCTAGGACACCCTATAGCTCATTTGGACACGTGTGTGCGGTATAACTCGTGGTAAGTATCGCTCTGATACCACTCTGTCACGACCCAAACCCGGCCCTATGGGTTTAGCACCGTAACCGGCCAGTAATCCGAGATTACCGAAGGCCTGCTTAACAGAAATACAGTAAGACAGAGTACAGGGCCTGGCGGAAGCCAATACAGTAAATAAATAGTGTCCATTGAGCTGTGACAGTCTGTATGCGAAAAGGCTTTTCATATATTCACACATAAACAGTACAGAACAGTATGTACAGTATTCACATCCATTCAACTAGGGACTCAACCCTACAGAACAGTACAGAAAACATTCCGTCTGTACAAAACAGTACGGTCTATACAAAACAGTAAAACAGTACAGAAGGGGGAAAAACAGACAAAACACCCCCAAGCCATAGCATGGCAACTCGGAACCTCGCAGTGAGGCACAAAGGCTGGCTTGACAAAACTGGAGTAACCCTGACGCCTCTAGCTGCGGTCTGGTGCCTGTACACCTACATATATATATGAGCAGTGAGCTAAAGCCCAGTGAATAACATAAAGCGTAAAGGGGTTTAGAATGAATGTCCTTACAGTATGAAAACAGTTCATTTCAATCAGTCATTCAGTTGTTCAGTACAGTAAACAGTCATATGTGGTACATCCATTAGCATAACAGTACAGTAGGTCTTGAAAGACCGAACAGTAATGATGGCCATCAGTCAGTAAACAGTAGTGGTTTCACAAGGAAACCGACAGAGATCTCTGTGACAGTAACAGTAACAGTAAACCGTAGATACTAAGGATGCCACAGTACAGTTCAGAAATAAAGGACATACATTCATTCAGTAAATAATACCAGTTCAGTAAACAGTTCAGTTCAGTATTCAGAAGATAATCAGTTGAACATATCTTTACACAATTGTTACTCACAGAGTTCTGGGCTACAGTGTGCTAGAGCGTGTCTCCCCAGTTGCCAACCCTACACAGTTCACAGGTTGAACACACTAAGCTACACAGTTGGGAAATATAATAACTTAATCCCTAATGCCTCGGTGTGTTCTACGTCTATATCCTCAACAAGATGCCTTAAACTAGGCCTAAGAATGCCTAGAATGGGATGAGGACGCACAGATGTACATTTAAAAGCATGTTCAGGATTTTCAGAAAAACAGAGTCCCGCTCGAGCTCAGGTTTCCCCGCTCGAGCGTACAGGCAAACAAAGGTACACGCTCGAGCGCAAACTTTCCCGCTCGAGCGTACTGTAAAAGTACTGGATGGGTGAAATCTCCGCTCGACGCCCGCTCGAGCTTGAGACATGACTCCGCTCGAGCGCCCAATCCTACGCTCGAGCGGACTGTAAAACAGTGCAAGATGCTGGAAGCTCGATTTTCCCGCTCGAGCGGCACTTCCCCCGCTCGAGCGGACAACTGAAATCTGGAAATCCCAGATTCGATCTCCAGGTCTAAAACCAAGCTCAAAAACATCAAAACCAATCCTCTTGGGCCCATTTTCTGGAAAACACTTAAAAACACATAGGATATCATGTTTCAAAGCTCAATTTTTAAGAAATCAAAGCCCAATGGTGTTTAATTCAAACCCAATTTCAAATCATTTTCAAGAACAATCTTCAAACATGACATGCATGATCTTAAATCGTTTTCAAAGCTTTAATGCTGTTTCAAAAGAGCTCAAACCTTCAAAGATAAGATGAACTCATGGAGTATGACCAAAAGATGGACATGCATGTGAGGTATGGTGAACTACCACCTCAAAACTTCAATATATGTACATGCATGCAACACTTAAGCTTCAATTGATGCTCTCAGGAGCCAATTCTTTTTCAAAACATGGTGAAATCATGGACTTAAACATGATTATGAACATGCATGTAACCTTTTGCCATGAAAACAACTCAAACATCTACAATACAAACATGCATGCATGAAATGAGCTTCAAATCAACAACAATGAACCAAAATATGACTTAGTTCTACAATGAAGCATGACTCATGCAAGAACTAGCTCAATTCACAAACAAGAGAGTAATTACTCTACCTTAGGTCTCCAATGCAAGGCTAGAGGCTCAAATTAGTGATCTACACTTCAATTACCAAGCAATTCCACCAACAAACTCGAACTCAACTCAATTCCCTCTCACTCTCTATTTCTCTCTCTCTCGTCGGTGCTGTGCTCAAGAATGAGCTAACAAAATGTGTATGTATGAATGTAATGAGATGAGCCAAGTAGTGGGCCACTCTAGTGGCAAAATGGTAAATAAGACCAACTATGCAATTTAACTCATTTTAATCTAATTCAATCATACCTAATCAGTTTTCAGATAATTATACTATAAAATCACATTAATTCTAAGGATCATTAAACATCAATCGATTCTGGATTCGGCCGCCGATAAGGCCTTCAATTAGCAGTCTAAACACTAAAATACGAACAGATCAAATAAACAATCAATAGATAGAATGCAGTTCAAACAGATGTATTCATTCAATTCAGTTTCAATTTCGGTCAGTCAGTTCAGTATTTTAATCAGTTCAATTATCAGTCATTATCAGTTCCATTTCGCAGTAGTCTATGATTAACGGTAATCATTCAGTCATTAATCAGTAAACAGTATGAGGGTTGTTACACTGTTGAAGAACAGTATCTTCTTGAAAGGGTATGAAGTTTTTCATAGCTTCCACTAGATTGGTCAATCTTTTTGCATGAAGTGGTGACTACATGTGCCCGTTATATTAATGAATGACAATAGTCCATGACAACTCAGATCATAAAATTTAAGAAATCTCTCATTTGTAGAGTGGATAAAAACAAAAGTGTAGATGCTGATGGAAACTATGAAATGCATAGGAAAATAAGATATGGCCAAGCTTCTTCCCTTTATGCTGTTTTAAACGCTGTTTTTATTTATTTATTTTTTAGAACAAAAACTCAGATTGATAGTTTGGACAAGGTTGATGAAAATGAGAATTTCTGCATCTGGTTTATCACATAAAACGTTTTGTTTGCCTGCTTTTAGGTTCGAAAATACATCAAAGGTATTTTGAAGCCTGGGATGTTAATGATTGACTTATGTGAAACCCTGGAGAATACCGTCCGTAAGGTGATATGGGAGAATAGTCTACAAGCAGGCATTGCGTTCCCTACAGGGTGCTCTTTGAATTGGTAAACATTTAGTCTGGCATATGAAGATCCTTCCGGGTTCATTTTTTTATTTTTATTTTTATTTTTACAATTTTTTTAGAAAGAATGGTGTTTTGCTAAGTATTGGGTACGAATTCTTCAATTTGTGTTTATTTTGGTGAATCTTATTACAATTTATGTTATGAATGTAGACCAGTGAAGACTACAACTTTAATGCTAAGACATGATTTTTGGATATATGTTAGTTTGTGGTTAATGTTAAGACATAATTTTTGGATATATGTTAGTTTGTGGCTAACGTTAAAACATGATTTTTAGATTTTGGATATGTTAATTTTGTGGGTAATGGTGATTGGATATTAATTGAATGAGAAAGTGAATTAATGCTTCATTACAACTATTTGAATGGGAGTTGTTATTTTATATTAGTGCTATTGCAGATATTTTTTTAGCTCAATCAAATAAAATTAGTACAATTTCCAAAAAAAAAAAAAAAAAAAAAAAAGAGGATATGACGGCGTTTCTACAAACGCCTCTTAAATCTTACAGGCTAACGGTCATATTTGTTTAAAAAAGATATGACGGCGTTTTTCCAAAAACGTCGCTAAATGTCGTGAGACATTTGACACGTGGTTAGGAGGACATTTGGCGGCGTTTTTAAAAACGCCGCCTATAATAATATCACGACGTTTTTAAAACGCCATAAAGCTATAGCGACGGCCGCGTCCTCGACGTTTGGTGCTAAGCGTCACAAAAAGAATTGGCGGCGTTTTTGACACTTTTAGCGGCGTTTTTTAAACGCCACTAAAAGCTGAATTTCCTGCAGTGCTTGTACTGTAATTTTTAGTTTGCCATTTTTCAAATGGAAATTAATTTGGGACGTTATGATTTTTGTTTTTTTGCTATTGATGAAAAATAAAGAGGGCACTTTGTGACTCATTTAGACCTGTTTTGTATTGTATTTAAAATTTTGCATTTTGTTATTCGAGTTCTCAAAATGAAATAGGTTCTCTCTAATTCAGGGAAAGTTTACAATGTGCATCTTCTAAAAGAGCATATGATATGCACTTATTGTATGGTCCATATAGTGCCACATCATAAAAAATGACCTGCTAAACCGGTCATCTAATAGGTTATATGAAAGAATCATAACTTTTTTGAAATATCATAACAATATTACAATAAATCATAACAATGTCATAATATACACTACGATATCATAACAAAGACACTATCAATCGTAACAATATGGCAACGACTCATAACAACTGTAGTTATTTTTAACAAATTATCATAACATTTGAATCGTAACATTTTTTTATTATAATTCACCATGACAAATCATAACTTTTGGTAGTACAAATCATAACTTTTACTAATGAATCATAATCATAACACCTTCTTCTTTTTTTTTCTTTTTCTTTTTTTATCAGAGAAAATTAGAAAAACAAGAGAGGCAAACATGACTACGTCAAGATACTGATCAAACCCAATTATAATCCTCCATCTAGGTACGTGCTTCGGAATAGATTCAAGGCTTGGAAATCAAGTGGTGTGGTATGAGACATCTTGGCTTTTGCTTATTCAAGGTCAGAGATGGTCCATGATGCTCTCTTTGTTATTGCCAAGATGAAGACATGAAAATCCAAGCTTCAATCATGACCTACAACAGTTTGTTGTACAACTTAAGGCACACTAGTATCATGTGGGATGTATATGATGAAATCAAAGCTAGTGGGACTCCTCAGAGTGAACACACCAATTCAATTCTAATAGATGGTCTATGTAGACAATCATTGCTACAAGAAGCAGTAGCCTTCCTGCAAGAGAATGAAGGGAAGCATTTTGGGCTCTGTGTTGCTTCATTCAATACTCTCATGTCAAGGTTCTGTAAAATGGGTTACGTAGATGTTGCAAAATCTTTCTTTTGTATGATGTTTAAGTATGGACTACTTCATGATGCATACAATTACAATATTCTTATTCATGGGTTATGCAAAAATTTTCAGATGCAGAGAATATAGATGGAACAATCAGTAAAACAGGGGCAAAACAGATCGCTGGAGTTGCACTTCATGGGATGGTCTTCTAGGGTGAAGAAGATCGCCGGAGTTTTGTCTGAAAGAATGAAGGTTTCGGACCAAAACAACGTGAGGCTTTGTGGGATGAGAACAAGCAGTAAAGAAAAAAGAAAAACCAGTTCAACAGGTATTCAATTTTTCTAATAAAATTATTTAATGGTTCAGATTAATTTATATATATCTAATGGTTTAAAAGTCAGGCGTATATGATGTGCACAATTTAATTACGTGCACATTCTAACAGCTCCCTCTAATTCATGATCTTAAATTAAGAGTGTTGTTGGGTTTCTGTAAACTCATTGTTGGCTCCACTTTGATAATCCAAATCGTTTATTTTTAAAACTTTTTGAACGACTTATTCATGCAAAAATCAAATTGATAATTATAACTACATAATCAAATCATATTTGTTTTCAAAATAATGAATGATATTATTAAAATTATATTCTTATCATCTATTTTTAGAAGAGAAATGTGATCTGATAATATGGGTATAGTTATTCAATTAATTTAATTTTTATATGAATAGTTTTTTTCAAAAAGACTTAAAGAAAAGAATGAATCAGATCATCAAGATGAGCTCACAACAAACTTGGAGAGTTCTAACAATATCCTTCATTTAGAAAATCCCATATTCCTTTTTTAAAAACATGACCAGTTTGGACACATATTTATAATTTTCTTTTTATATTTATCAAATGACAATGCGCGTTTGGTCTTTGAATATTCCCCTGATTTAAAAGGACCTTTCACACTGTCACTAAGCACTAGAAAGCTTCATATTAATATGTTTCTATGGTAGTTGTTGGACATCATTATAATTTGGTAAAATTTTAGTATTTATTTTGTATTTGCTTTAGCAATTTTTTTAATGAAAAATCAAGGGTTGTGTTTAATCATACACACTGCACTTTGTTTTTAACTGTTTATTTTTAACAATTAGCATTAGTGAAAGAAAAAGTTATAATTATATTGCACAATAATAATATAAGACTTGAATATAAACATTAGGTTAAAAAATGATTCGGGGCTCTAATAAAGGAGAGCTCTAATGAGAATAGATTTCACTGCCTTATCATATCATTAAAATTTAATTAAAACTCTAAAATTAAAGAAATAAATCATTACTACATTAAATTCTCACCTCAGTTAAAAAAACGTCTAATCTATACGTCAACCACTCTGTGTCGTACACATTGCTCTTTTAGATCTCATCTCAAAATAATTGAAGAAAAAGATTTTAAAAAAAAATTAAAAGACTAAAAGTTGAGCTGCTATGCGGATTAGATAAAATGTCATTTTGCATTGAGTATGTTTAGTGGGTGTGGCATCTGGTGTCATCTTCTTCTTTATTAAAAATTTAGAGCATTCACATCGGGATTAATAAAATAACAAAAAGTTAAAATATAGCTAATAAATTATCAAATTCTTCTTTCATCAGTCTTAACAAATTTTTTCTAAATTAATTTTTTATTAAATTTACTATAGTACCTCAACAACTTTGTTGAGACACTGTCCATTTGCTACATGTTTTTTTATTATATTTTTTGGAGCAAAATTGGGCCAAAATCTTTAAACCGGTTGTCTATCCGGATGTCCTCCCGAATATCCCACCGGATGTCCTGTGAGTGCAAATAGCAGAAGAAGAAAAATGCCGAAAATTAGCCTAATCGGTCGACCGGCCGGTCAATAACAATTTTTTATTTTTTTTTTTAGGAATTATTTGGCTGCTGCTCATCAATTTAATAAAAAATAAAAAATAAAAAATACAATAACAAAATAATATTTTAATAGGATTGATTTAGAATAAAGAGTTTGATGCAGTGGGTGACTAGCTAAAGTAGCAAAATAGGTTTTGCAGCTCTAATTTGACTAAAAATTTGAAGAAACTGGTAGTGGATGCTCTTATATCCATCTCTTTTGGTTACTTTTTTAGGTTCAATTTCACATTGATTTCGTTTGGAAATTGGCTATTTTAATTTTTTTTCTATTTTAATAGATAAAATATTTATATTTAGAAAATGGGTTAGATTTTTTGTAATTAGATGTGATGTCTGTGAGGAAAAAAAAATGAAATTATTATAGATTTGATACAACATTTTGTCTTAGTAGCATGTTTTGATTTCATTTGGAAAGTGGATTAACTTTTTAACTTTCTAGCAATTTTGGCTTGGGACTAAAAACCTCGTTTGAGTTGGGCTTTTTGACTTTTGTGAGAAAAAAATGAAATGATTATGATTTAAATATGATATTTTTTCTTATTAATTTTTTAGTCTATTTTATCTTTTTATGACTATTTTAGCCAAAAACCCTTCAAACCCAACATGCCAAAAAAGGACTTTATCTTTTTGTAAATTTTAGCCAAAAAAATTTATTTTTTTCTTCCCAAACACTACCATTCTAGATGGTGGTGATTCTGCTATCAATTGAAAACCTATGCTTCCATTGACTTGGGCTTAAAGTAAAGAAAACTACTTATTGGTCCAATAATTCACTGAATATACATTAAACATGATACTAATCAAAATATTTATTGATAACTAAATGGGCTAATGACCCATTGTGTTTTCATTAGGGAAGAGTCTTCTCCCCAATCTATTCATGAATTGGATCATGTTGTTTGAGATTGTGAGATCTATCATAGGTTTTATTTTAAAAATATAGTTATGTCTATTTTTTTATATTTTGGTGTATAAATCAGTCATAAAAAAAATTAAATCAATGTTATAATTGTAGTATGATATTTTATTGTTTTATTATATACTTAAAGCTATATATGTCATCTTTTTTTTTTATTATAAATAATATGATTTAATGACATAAAAATTTTGGATTAGACTGAAGTCTTCTCCATCATTAATATGAAGAAAAAAAATGCTAAAATAGGAAGAGGTATTTTTACACATTTGTAAATATGTTAGATGATATTTAATTCATTGAAATGAGAATGGAATGATATAAAATAGAATGAGAATGGAATGGAATAATGGTATTTAATGTTGGACAATCTTCACTGTATTTAAAAGATTTAATTCTATTGTGTACACAACAACAAATAGAATTTAAAGAAATAAAGAAAAGGAGAGAATTTGTTTGATTACAAAAATCAAACTCGAAATAAAAATAAATAAATAAAAATAGATTTTATTTTGTTACAAAAACAAAATTAAAATCTGAATAAATAACCAAATAAAAACAACACTGAAAGTAATTAAATAACTTACTTGATTTAATTTCTTCGAATTATTTTTCTGATCAAGTCCAGTGTTTAACACTGTGTCCTTAAGACAGATTCGTCCTCTCCACGGTGCTTTCAGAATTCGGACGTCTATCTCCCAGGATGAAATGATCTACCACAAACAATAGCAGCACTACTAACTGTTTGCCTTACGAACACACTAAGTGTTTACACTGTTTCTTTGGAAAATAAAATGCAGCAAGATGAAGAATAGAATTAACAGAGGTGAAATACGAAATTTCTGAATGCAAAATATCAAATGAGGGTGGTCCTATTTATAGATGTGAAGGTGGCTCTTGGATTTGAAATAAACAGGTATGTAGCCCTTGGTTTTGAATTGAACAGGTATCATACCTGTTGGGTTTTGAATTCAAACAGATAGTAAAACGGGAAGGGCCCTGTTTGGGTGTGCATTAATTCCAAAACAGTTTATTTCTGTTTGAAACCGGGAAGGGCCCTGTTTGGATGAACAAAAAATCCAAATTTGAATTCTGGATTTTATTTTAATAAAAAATAAAATTAAATTCAAATGTTTTTGGCCCAAAAAGATTAGAAGCCCAACCCAACCACACACCACACACCCGCGCCCAGCCGGCCCGACTGGATGGACGGCGGCGCGCGCGTGTGGTGATTTTTGGGTCCAATGGGTCTAGCCCATTTTGCCCATAACCTCTCCCTCTAAAACACTTGGGTACCCCTTGGGGCACACCCCAAGTATCTCACCCTAAGCCTTATAAACCCTTTCAAAACTTCCCACCAAATCAATGTGGGACAAGCCAATTTACAACCTTAAGGAATTTCCACCAAAACTCCATTTCCATGGAGTACACTTTGGTTTCAATTTCTCATTCACTCGGTAATGGTTTTGAGCAACCAAATATACCACGTGAATCACAACGCGGCATAGAACGCGTTACCACTTTGACCCGAGTAAATCGACACTCGGGGCCTACCTAAAAAATAGACCGAACTTAGGAAAAAATTCTGGTTTTATCCAGAATTTTATAACCATTCCAACATTTAATAGGAAGAGATATTTTTACACATTTCTAAATATGTTAGATGGTATTTAATTCATTGAAATAAGAATGGAATGATGTAGAATGAATGAACCATACTATGTTATATATTTTCAAACAATTTTTACACATTTAAAAGATTTTTTTTTTCTCTTTATTGAGATTAATGACTACCACTTGGATTGTCATTATAGTTTTCCTAAATTAAAATGCCAATTAAATTAACAGTTACCAAGTGAAGTTCCCTTGCTGAAATGATACTAAATTAGATTAAAGCCAACATTTTATTGACAATAATGATGCCTCTCCCACCTGCCTGCCCTGTTTCTCCTTCTCTTTTAGTTTCATTTCTTTAAATATTTTTTTCATAATAATAATAATAATAATAATCCATATTATCATTATTTTAAAATATAAAATGTTAATGACCATTCAATGGCAATCAGTATTAGTTTTTCTTTATGTGCAAAAAAAAAAAACAAAAGTATATAAAAAAGAACTACAATTAAATTTTAATAGTTTTCATATTATTTTTTACCTTAACAATAATTCAATAAAATTAATTTTAGCATGATTCTTTTTAAGTAGGGTTAATTACACTAAGACCGTCTCACTTTACCCCTATGAACTGAAACATTTTTACCTTTTCAATTATAAAAATGTATCATTTTTATTTTTTACAGATAACTTTTGAAACGGATACACGATTTTTTAATTGAAAATTTTAATATATTTTAGATTCATAAATGAAAGTAATAAAGTAATATTAATTAATAATTAATAATTAATGAGATCTTAGCAAATTAACCATTTAAAATATATTCCAACCAGAGAGGCCACCTGAAAGCTGTATTATGAAGCAAGGGTGGCCCACCAAGTTCCATCATTCATGTGACAGACTGACAACACATATCCGCTTTTACGTAAAGAAAAATGATTCAGATCTCTAAAAAAAGATCATTAATGGAGCTTTAATTTGTTTTTTTTTTTCCCTTCTTTTGTCTTTTACTTTACTGTTTTTTTTTTATTTTTATTACTATTACTTGACAGTTCATTAGAGGTGTACAACTGCACCTCTAATTAGAGGTATGCAGCAGCGTTGTTATGTAAAATGAATGCATACCTCTGCACTTGCTGCATGACAACACAAATGCCAATTTTTTAGCTATTTATAGGGTTGGAGTTTAAAAAAATAAAATAAAATTGATATAATTGATGGCATGGAATTATAAATCCTTCACATGCTAAGAATAGCATTCTTATCAGGATTAGAATCGCTAATCTAATTTAATGAAATTAAAAGTGAAAATACTACTTTGTTATATATCACTTTATTTTATTTATTTATATATATATATACTAGTGTATGTCCGTGCCTAAAGGCACGGTGTAAATAATATTGAGATCGAAATATATTTGTAATTTATATACGTATCATGTTAAAACATATGGAGTCTGCAACATTTTTTCTTTTTAAAGAACTTTTAATAATTTTGCTTGTACCATACCCTCTACAGAATTCAATTAAAAATAACAACTCCCCCTAGTCTTAATGCAAATTAAGGAATAAACATATAAAATTTATAATGTTCATTAAAATTAAAATGGTAAACTAATGTTCTGCAATTATAATAAAATAAAATTAACCAAATGCACACCAACTAATATTCTACAATTCTAAAAAATTAAAATTGGATGCCAAACAATGCACGTTAGTGCTCTGCAATTCTAAAATAATTTAATTAAAACAAAACAACAAACAATGCACACCAACCAATCATCTGTAATTTAAGACCAAACAACAAACAATGCACCCCGGTGCTTTCCAAATATGAACGTAAGTTCAAATAGTCTTGTGGGGTGTATTCATTCTGAAGCCCAACCTCCACTAAAGCCTTGTAAATGGTCTCATACATCATTTGCATTGTTTTGTTCTGTACAATAAATGAGAGATAATTTCAAAATCAAAAATTGATCCTTCTGAAGTATATACACTGATGGGCAGATTAATAGAATTTTTTGATTTCCCATATTAATCCAATGAAAAAAAAAAAAGCAACAAAGTTATCCATCTTTGAAGCTGCCTTTAAAATGTAGAAGCACAATGCTATGCGTTGAAGTCATAATTGGTTCATACCTGCCAAAATAAAATCCTTTGTGTAGCAGCACTTGTTGGATTGCCTTCTGGCCACATCGGAATAACAATATAAGCTACAAACCTCTCACGTGCTTTGATTTTCTCAGCAATTTTAAGTGCAATTTCCATGGGAATCAAATTGTTCGCACCTACAGCAAGAAAATATGCTCACAATTCAAAAGAAATTCAATAAAGGAATTTCAGGCATAAAAGCTTAGGAAAGAATTTATTTATTGTCATATCAAAGGCCACGTCACTCTCAACTAAAGCACGATGTAGCAAATCAAAAGAACTACCTAATCCTATCAAACCGTCTACCGTAAGTAAAGACACAAAAAAAAATCCTCAACCAGTCTCCTTGTTTGCTACAACCAAGCAAGTTTCACTACCATCACATTAAAAGCTTATGCTGTTAGAGAAAGGAGTAACTTCATCAAGATGTATGGGTAACTTCATTATTTGTATCCTTAACACTCCCACTCACATGTGACCATGCTCTCATTCATTAACGGATAGATCACCAGTTATCCCAAAAGCTTAAATTGTCAATAGATGAGCCCAATAATGTATGTTATGTTAACACTCAATAAATAGTGCTGAAAAAAAAGAAGCATAGTAACATATCCTCCTCTCATGGCATCCCAATCAGCCTTTTTTCTTTCATTCTTAGCTAAAACAATAGAGCCCCAATGCAAGGGCAATTGAACCCACAATCAGCCTTTTTTCTTTCATTCTTAGCTAAAACAATAGAGCCCCAATGCAAGGGCAATTGAACCCACAATTATTAAAAAAATATGAAGTTATCACCCCAATTAATTATTGAATAGGTCCTTAGAAAATCAATATTCTGTAAGTCATTATTGAACCTCACCTCTGAAATTCATTAGACATTCCACCATAATCTCCTCCATATCCACCTTGATAAATGAGAGCTTGCTCTACAAAAATTGGCTCATAGTTTAGCATCCAAAATAATATGCTATAGTCTAGTACTTGCAGGGAAGCAATTGATGAAGCTATGTTGCCATATTAGCCTTCAGTACATCATAATGTGTTCTAAACAGAAACATGTATTGAAACTATATAAAGCTGGCCTTTTTAAATTAAGCAGTGAATCTAATTAATTCAAATCGAATAGTCCATGTAAATAAAACCCAGTAGCCTAATCGACTATACAGTGCCCATAATCACTTCAAGTAATTGTCTATATGCCTAAACACTTCATTCGTGACTCCATTGTTTTACTAATCATTGGTGAATGTAGCTCAAGAAAACAAATAATTTAAAACACCTCTAATAGGTCAGATTTGTAGATTGCTGCCAATTTGTTTTCTTTAGTTTTTTCTTGATTTGGATTAAAATTTAGCAGAGTGATGCTACATTACTGAGAGATTTAACTCACATGTGAGTTGCAAAATTCCTTTCTAATCCCCCTGCTTTTTCTCTTCTTTTCTTTTGCTAGGCTAAGAAAATGCAAATTCAGGGAGGCCAAAGTTAACAGTAAATATCATATCTCTGGCAATGTTAAACATAGGGATGAGATCAAAATCCAATTTGAACCATAAACTTCCTCAACCAGTGATTTAGTAGAAAAACCAAATTCAACACTTAAACTGAACATGTTTCACTGTTTAGTGAATCCTACCAAACACAACTTTGCTTTCCTAAAATGCAGCAACAAAATTCACAAATTCTGAACCACAAAACAACACCCAAAATATTTAAAAGCAAAAAATATCAAAACTTTCTTCTGGGTATTGTAGTAACCAATTGCTAAAAGCTGGGTTGCTGAGATTTCAATATAACATTAAACTGTGCTGTTTCTGTGATTGTTCACATGCATATATATGCATGAATCCAACGAAACATAACTTTCCTAGTATGCAGCAACAAAATTCACAAATTCTTAACTACAACTGTTTGTGTGTGTCTGTGAGTGAGTGAATCAATTGGGGATATTATTGAATTGGATTACCATTAGGATCTGGTTCAGGTGAGCTGATCAAAGGGGCGTGAAGAGAAGGAGGGTAATATCGATCAGAAGAAGCAGTAGCAGATCGAATTTCGTCGACGCTGACTTCAGTTCCAGCCAAGGAAGCTGTTGGAATTATAGAACCAGCCCTTTCCACGAACTGATACGAACTCCATCTCTCGAAGCTCTGTTTTTCTTCTACTACATCGCTTTTCTCTGTCAATCAGAACCCAAATTTACAAATCAAAACATTGGGGAAAACCAAAATTGAAAGCCTATGAAAGTGGAATTTTACCTGAGAGCAATGCCTCCTCTATTGTAGTTTGTTGTTCCATATTTCTTCGTAGAGAAAGAGAGATTGAGATTCAATTATGCAATGAAATCGTCATATAGGAGTGTATATATACTCAGTGGAGTCTGTAAGCCACTTCTGCAAACCAAATTTCATGCCAAAAGTGACTTCAACTATCTAGTTTTGAGATAATCATTAACCATGCTCAAGTCCACCAGGTATTCTTAAATTGCATCAATTTTTTCACACCATAATATCTAATATTGCATAACATAAACAAAAATGGAAGATAAAACTTCTTTAAGTTTTGGTTGGGTAGTCTTCGGTCTATAGAAGATTCTATCATTTGTGCTTTCAGAAAAAGAAATATAAACATCATGAGTTTTGCATGTGAGGGAATAGTTCATTACCTATGTCTTTATGGGAGCTCCAATTGTATGAAGACCCTATGATATATTGATTTTCAATATAGATGAAATGTTGAGCAGCACGAATAGCCTTTACATATGCATGGCTACTAATAGAATTTTTTTTTTTTAAAAAAAAATTATAGAAAAAAAAAGAAGAAAAAAATCATATGCATAAGGTAACCATTCCCTTTGGAATTATACCACCGGGATTTTTATTAACCCAAGAAAGAAAAATTTAGTGATGTACTAAATTTGTTGTTAAAGTGGCAGATAACATCAAATTTTATTGCTAAGAATATAATTGAAACTACATATATCTTTTGTTTATTCTCTACTACAAAAGTTTCTCTTTCTTTCTCCGATTCAAATCTTAGGGAAGTAAATGCAACATATCAGCCTATACCCATTTTTTATATAATAGGGATATGAAAATAGAACAGTTAATTTCAAGAAATAGAGTACCCATAAATGGCACCTTAAACTTCACAAAAACATCAAAACAAACAAAACCCAGTAGAAATTATAACCCGATAGATATATATGAAACGAGAGGAGGTGAAATATGGGGTTTCATGAAACTGAGAAGAAAACAATTTATACACTGGACTATACATGAACCTGCTAAATGACACAGAATATACTGTCAATAAATTCAATATAACTGCATCCATTAACAGCTAATGAAAGTTAAGTAAACATAAAGGATAACCTGATAATCAAGAAAGAAAGAAAGAAAGAAAGAAAATAAATAAATAAAGGAAAGAATAGGTTCAGCTCTTGTACAAAATAAGAGATGATTTTCACCCAACGAAACTAAAATATATTGAGTTGAGTCACAGGGGTAAAGGGAAGAAGAAAAAAAAAATTAACTTTAACCCATCCAATCAAAATTTTAATTTATTATAATATTATAATCATATTTGTTTGTCACCAGCCAGTGCCTAAAGGCACAGTGTAAATAATAATCTAGCGTATGCCCGTGCCTAAAGGCACGGTGTAAATAATATTAAGATTAAAATACAGTTATAAAAATATATTTAACAGACTATACTCTACAATTCCAAACAAATCAAATATAAAAAAAATTAAATATCAACTAATGCACACCAGCCAGTGCTCTGCAATTTAAAAGAAATTAAAACTAAAATGCACACCAGTTAGTGCTATTGCTGCCAATCAAATTGGTATCTTATATATATACATATATACATATATCTAATTGAAACAGACCTAACTAAAGTTTTCATAATTGGTATCTTATATATATACATATATATATCTGTGGGATTGCAAGGCTTGCAATGGTGAGACCAGAGATGACATCAGACCTTAGAAGATTTAGACTATAATTGGGTCCCCACTGAAAAACAAGGAAGAAAAATTGAAGACCCAGAAGCAATTTTTGATAGCATGCTTTGTTCTTGAACCAGTGAAAAGGATCATTTGGGAAGAAAATCTCAGACAGTCTATCTCTGAGTTTCTCAAGGGTGGTTTTGTGGGGTGGCAAGCACACTATGCAATTCCCAAAGATGATATGAATAAAATTTATTGATACAAAGAAATTTTGTTTGATAAAATTTGATATGTATCAGCAGATTTTATTTTATAGCATATCAAATGTTGATCAGAAATGATGATAAACAGAAATGAACCCAAGTCAAGGATTTCAAAGCAAACTCAATATGTTCGCAATTAGAATCTCACCTGAAAACTTTCTGCTTTCTTCGCAAGCCTTTCAAGCCAAAATCTGAAATTTCAAGCGGAATCCATGAATATTTGAAATTTCTACCTTTACCCATATCATAGTTTCAACAACAATAAAACTAATCATAAAATTAATCACAAAAGATACACGGGAAAAAAATATAACTACAGATATTAAACATTGGAGCTTGTCATTGAACAATTATAAACTACTACACTTAAATTTTGCCCCATCATAATTCTAAATTGTTACTGTATTTTAGTGGTTAATTCTGTATATAAATAAAACAGTACTTCTCTTTGCATAGAAACCAATCTAAAAATCAGAGGCAATTGTTATATGATTAGTTTCTGTGTTTCTAAAAATCGGACATAATTTTCATATGATCAGTATATGTGTTTCTAGACTTTTTCATTAATAAAATTATGGAATTGAAATTTGAGAGGTGGGGCTACCCCTCTATTACAGCCTATCCCATTCTATTGGAAAAATGTGAGGTGCCTTCAGATGGTGTTCCCATCTGGGTTCATGACAAACCTGTCACTGGCTAACTGATTGTCTAACTGATCCAAACACCCATGTCTTCATCCCAAATGCTTCCTCTGTGTGGTATTGCCAACGAATTTGATTTACTGTCAATCTGGATTCTGTAGTTCTGAAAGTAGTTTGGGACAACACTAAAAACATACCTATAAAACCCATGAAGAAAAACACCTTTACGGAGTGTTCTTTCTTTGGCCATCACATCATTCACCAAACTTTAAATTTTCCCTCAGTCACCAAGTTATATTAAATCATAATTGAAAATGACAAAAATGAACAGCAAGAGAACCAAATGTTGATCAGCAGATTTTTTGCCCCTCAATCAATGATATTTTTTCAATCAATGACATTTTAATGGTCCTGATCTATTATGATATTTTTAGGCAAAATGGCAAGAGAAGACAACGAAGGGGAACAGAGAGAGAAGGGGAATAGAGACAGAAATCTTACCTTGCACAGATGATATGAATAAACCGTGAACCAGAAATGATGATAAACAGAAATGAACCCAAGTCAAGGATTTCAAAGCAAACTTAACATGGCATTTTGTAACATTCCTGTTATGGCAGTTTGTGTGTTCCTGTTATGTTGATGCAAAATCTATAATGTCTATAATGGCCATAAGTTATGGCAGTTTGTGTGTTCCTGTTAAACTACAAAATGCCATTACAGACAGGGGCCATAAGTTGATGCAGAATCTTCATAAACAGGGGCCACATAACAGGAACACACAAAAAATGTGAGCCATTATCGATTTGCAGCATATCCCTAGCAGCCCAATACTCCAACACCTGCAAATAATTGATTGAAATCAATCCAAGATAATGTGAGCTTTGTGATAAACCAAAGGGTTTCCAAGCTAAGGTTTTACCCAAAACTTGGCATGCAAAACCAATAACTACAGTGTAAGCTATGACGATATGTTTCATGTAAAATTATCGATTATATGAGTCAACATAGATAGCAAGTGAATAGGTTTTATGAAATTTGTAAAATTTCCACTATAATCTCATGTAACCAACCAAGATCACCTTGTGAAGGATAGAATGAAGAAAGTGAAATCTGAAATTGATCCAGAATCCAGATACATAAATGCTTCAACACTCGAATCTCTAACAAATTAAAATTTAGTAGAACAAATTAAAATCCAAAATTGGAAAGTAAACCTTCCAGAACTTCTTGATGAATCCCCATTCTGTCTCGGCAACGACCACGAACATTGCAATCACAACCGCATAGCACCGAAATATGCCATCAAATATCTACAAATATCCACAAAACAATAAATTTACATACAAATCCAGAGGCATATATATATATATATAGAGAGAGAGAGAGAGAGAGAGAAAGAGGGAGGGGGGATTACATACATCAGATCCATCTTTGAAGGAATGAATGGCAGAGAGAATGTTGACAGAGATGCAGAGAATGGCAGTCGCAGAGGTTACGATGCTGAAGCATCGACAAATGACCAAGAAAGGATCGGGTCTGGATCTAACTCTGATGGCGGCGGAGGCGGAGGTGGAGGCGGTTGAAGCGCCGGAGTGTTGTTTCTTGCCCTGTGCGCTGTTTCTCGCCATTTTCTGGGACTTTCTCTGCCCCGAGAAAATTTCTGTGTAGCTCTTCCAAACACACACGGTAAAAGAAACCCTAAGCTTGAATTGAAGCCATCGAAACCATCACATACTGAGACGGAGAGGAAGTTGTAATTTTGAAATCAAAGATGTGAGAAAGAATGGAGGACGGCTGGAAATGAGAGTCTGAGGTGTGTTTGGTACTCTTTTCATGGGCGGGAAACCAAAGCATTGAGAACTACCCATTTTGGTTAACAACACATTTTGACCATCTGATCTAGAGTCAAGAATCATCTCAGCCGTTAATGAATGCCATGTAGGACAAAAATATATGAAAGATTCAAACTCACCCTTCCATTGTTATATAGATACTTACTCAAATTTTCAATACTAAAAATAGTCCAAAGCATTTCCCTTTTTTAATATTTTTGTTTATTTATGTAGGTATCCTAATCAACTTGTCTGAACCAGATTAAGTTATTATAGTTTAAACAAACCTTTCAAAATAGAATTTATTCTCTACAATTCATAACCTTAAAAAAATTTATTAATGAAAAGAATCAAACTTGAAACTTGAAAGAAACAGACCTTTAAATCTCAAGACACATCAAAAAAATTTACTAATGGGAGGAGTGAAACCTAAAACTTAAAGATGCAGACCTCTAAATCACAAATCTTGTCAAAAATATTTACTAACGAGAGGAGTCAAACGACGGTTAAAAAAAAGCATACTTCCAAAACTCATACCTGATCCGTGAAACCTTTGGGTTTGATTCAAAATTTGTAATTAATCACTTTAGACCATATGAGTGAAGCCCATCTTGGCACTGATAAAGGTGGGCTCACGCATTGCTTTGTCACTTTGCTCAACATGGCTCTACTTTGCTCACCATAGTCCTTATATACCACTCATTGGTATGTTCAGTTGGGAGGTTAAAAAGTTGAAGTAATCTTAAAAAAATAAAATAAATTAATAAAATTAAATATCACATTTAAATTATAATTTTTTTTTCTCTCATAAATATTAAAAAATTTAACTTAAACAAAAAAATTTTAACCCATGCTAATAGTCAAAAAAAATTAGAGAGTCAACTCATTTCTCCAAATGCTACAATTATTGACTGAACCAATGCATCTCCGTCACATGTCATTCTACAGTGATCCATCAAATCAACTAGTGGCATATTTTGTAAAGTACGAATAATTTGAAAATCATAAAAAAAAAAACAGATAGTGAGACTACCTAATCAGAAACTATTAAGCAATGAACCATATGTTAACAAAATCCCACACTTCCTATCCAATTATTACTAATATTAGTAACCACCGTCTCAGCAATGCCATTCATGCCCTCTTTTTTTAGTCCAACAGAAATTGATCACACTAGCAGCTCAAAACAACAAAATCAATGAAACGACCAGCAATTATCAAACCCGATTAACCAGTGGGAGTTTTCTGAATTAGCTAACCTTCTAATGCAAGAACATTCTTCAAGACAATCATCTCCCCATCAATCAAGCAAGCAAGATCAACTAATTCTCCTGACCCTCACTATGAATCTTTAACATCTTCAAAAAAAGAATTCGGTATTTCCTGAGGAAAGGACAATGTTGAGACACATTTGAACTGTTCCAAGGAAGTTATTAAATTTCAATTAGATAGCCTTTTTTAAAGATGACCATTCACTACAATGCCAATAACAAGTTCAGAAACATGTATATAACTCATCATGCTTGTATTTATTTCTTGATGCAACCAAAGAACCTCCCCTTTTACTTAATTGCAAATCATGTATGATAAGAACACATTCCTTTAGGTCAGCGGGTTTGTAGCTAGAGAAATCTTGCAGGGCTGAACTCTGTAAAAGGACATAAGATTAATTTACATCTTGCTAATCAAGAGCTTAATCATAAGCCTGAGACTTGAAGTATTCAAAAGTAGGCTCTTACCTAAGGATGTAACTTTGGTTGGATTGTAAACCGTGAAAGAAATACTACAGATGCAGCCACCAAAGAAGGCAAGAGTTTCACACAGTCATTCTCCAACAAGCTTAACTTTGCTAGGTAATAACCCAAGAACTCCAACTTCAAATTGGGAATCTGCATAAGAACAAGAACATTAATAAGTACCCAACAAGTCAATAACAAAAATCAGCAAGCAAAATAGGCAGCACGTGCATACACGCACGCACACAATAGAGAGAGTTGAGCTTACTTGGTAATCTTCTTGAGCAACAACAGTGACTCTTCTGCACACAAAAAAAATAAAATAAATAAATAAATAATAAATAAATAAACAACAAGCAAGAAGGCAACGTTAATTAGGCAATTGAATTGCAAGATCACCGATGAAAAGAAAGATTGTATGTTGACAATGCAGTAATACCCTAAAAATGTCATAATTGTGGGACCGCCCACTTCAAACTTGAGATGTTTGAGTATGTCAGCCTCCATTTTTACCACATCTTTCTTTGTGTATGCGTTGTCGGTTAGGTAACAAAATTCATCCACAGGTGGATGGTTGATCTTCTCATACTTTTAGCTCATCAAGATTGAACAAGTAAATTTAAGTACCAATCATCCAAATTGATTATCTTTACAAAAACATCAAGCAGTTTAAGAGGTCAGAGAGCTTAGATGCGATGAGCATTGAAGAAAAACCGAGCAACTGGAGTTTCTGCCTGTTGAGATCATTCATTGACAAAAATCTATCAATGTAAGAGATAGATAGATGCAGAGTATCAGAGTGAAGCTCGTATTCCTCTACAACCTCTACCAACCAATCCACCAAAATTGCCCTCATGTTAGGGCTCACATCCTTCTGGGCCATCTCAATGTAATCTGGCAATGGTCTCCTCTTCGCCTCCTCCTAAATAAGAAATCAAAACCCTTTAATTTATACATGAAATGACCTATCAAAACCCATAATTAAATGAGCAACCAAATTGAACATATTGTTGGCATTGACACTACTAAACCAAATCAAAACGCAACCATCTACAATAAAACCAAAACAAAATTTCCGATTTCGAATCAATGTCATAATGATACTCGTATATTTCAGATACATTAGCAGCACATATTTGGGGATCTTCCGTTTCGAATCCATGTCCTGATACTCGTATATCTTGGATACATTAGTAATTGCATTAAACGTTGGATCACCAGGGCAGATTGTGATGTGGTTAACCGAAAATATAATTGGAAATTTTGATTTGAATTAAAATCAAATATTTTTATGAATGATTTGATCAATTAGAGATTGATTTCATCAAATTTAATTTGTGAGAAAATTTTAAAATTTATTATAGACTCGCTATTTTTTACTAGGATTAGAATTATTTTAAATTTAAATTTGAGCTTAAAAAAATTTAACGAACTTGTGAGTTGATAAAGCGATAAAAAATCATTACAAATCCAATTGGTATATCTAAAGAGAGGTTTTTTTTTTTTTTTTGAGAGACGAAGTGAGGTGAGTTCTTAATTATTTTAAAACAATTTTGATTATGGCAAAATTTGGATTCCATTTTGCGAAGTTTGGATTGTATTGTATAATGAGTCAATCAGTTAAAAATGGGGAACGTGTGTACATCACCATTAATTAATTTGGATTGTATTGGATTTTTTTTTTTTTTTTTCTAGTTGTTAATTTGTATTGGTACTTTGGATTGAACAGTATGTTATCTTTGCTTCATTGGTATGTATTGTTGCAAAAGCAACTGTTGGGAATTGTGCTTTAAAGCTATTAATTTGTATTGGTACTTCAGATTGAACAATATGTTATCTTTGCTTCACTGGTATGTATTGTTGCAAAAGCAAATTATGGGAATTGAGTTGGTCTATTTTTTCAGTTTTATATGGTAAAACATATATATATATATATATATATATAAAAGTGGCGTTTTTTGAAAAAAAAAAAACCACTAAATGACGTCATTGTGACATTATACGTTAGTTTGTGACGACGACTGGTGAGACGGGCATCAAAGATTTTGCGGCATTTTAAGAAACGCCGTCTAATTTTTTTAGCGACGTTTTTTAAACGTTGTAAAGCTATTGCGGCAGCCGTATCAACGACCAAAATATTACACGTCGCTGTTAGTTTTTATGGCATTTTTCAAGCTTTTAGCGACTTTATTAAAAGTCTAATTTCCTGTAGTGTTAGTTACAGATTATTATGATGTTTGGTTATAGGCTATTGTAGTAATGGAGTCAGTAAATTATCAAATTAAAATTAGTTATATTTAATTATTGTAGTATTTAATTATGTGATGTTGGAATTCAGTTGTAGTCCAAAACATTGTTTATTATGACCTAATGTGGCTATAATAATGGCTTAGATTTGTTTTTAAATCTAACGAATAAAAATAAAAATGCATGCACTTTTTTCAAAGTATAATTTAGGATAAAATTCATTTCATCCCTTTTGCATTTAACCTTGAAGCCCCCAATATTTTAAAAATAGGTCTCAAAACACTCTACTCCTTATGTTTTAAAAATAATAAATGATCCCTCAAACAGTTTTGACCCGCACTATTAATAATTTTGTCAAAATTTATGAAATTTGTATCACCCATGCCTAAATTGAGAGTTGACGTGAAAAAAAAAAATAATAATACTAATAATTGAAGTCATAAAATATAAAATGAGTGCATTTATATAAAAATACATTACTAAAAAAATCACTTTTTGCTACCGCTATAAACCATTGCAAATAATAAAAAACAGTCGCAAAAGACCTTTTACGACGGGCCATGCGATGGCAAATGGGGGTCGCGAATGTGGGGGTGGCAAATACTTTTTGCGACGGCAAAGCAACGGTCGCAAATTATTCACGACCGCCTAAACTACTTATAGCGACCACTATTTTCCCGTAGCAAAAAACAAAGAAAAACACTAAAATGATTTATAGCGACCATCTTGTTACCGTCACACAAAAAAAAAAAAAAAAAAAAAAGGAGCATAAAAGTGTAACGTTAAGCACTCTAAGAATAGCAATGAGAAGAATTTAGATAGTATAGCATTGTAGTTTAATCAGGCATTCCATTTGAGTCTCAAAATTAGAGCCATATGTGAGTTATTACAACTAAAAACTTTGGAAAAATTCTTTTATGAAAAAATACAATCCAGATAGAATGCTAGTAAAGTCAAAATCTACAATGTTGGTGTTCACCATTGTACAAGGTACCGGTTGAGTTCCAATTTGTCCATTAAGATATATGTTCCTCAAATCCAAGCTTGTACCTGATCAATACACATTATGTGGGGGAATAGATCAGAACATAGAGTATCCAATTTCTAGATCTTTCTTTAGATATAAAGCCTCAAGCAGGGCAGAGATTGCAAAAAAATAATAAAAACTTGATAAACATTGCAAAGAAATTATGAAAATCAAAATAGACAGCCAGAACACAACCCAGGCGCCATTTACAATTTCAAACACTATATACATAGCTATAAAATAACTACCATTTTTATTATGAATGCAAGATTCTTGCGTATGTCATTCTACAGCAATAATATCAACATCAGTACATTTTTTAATCACTAAATGCTGAGCATATTATAATGAACATCTTAAAATACTAAATTGATAAAACTCAACCCAATACTCCCAAAATATACCAGCCCACATATACCTAAATCAACCCACATATACCTTAATCAATTATCGACCCAATACTCCCAACAAGTATGTCCGGCAAAGCAAAAGATGGGAACACAAACCTTAATCATCTAGAAGTTCTTGAAAATTATATTTCAATATGCTCAGATGCTTACATGCAAGATGTGATGTACCCATGGAAAGCACAAATTGAAATGACAATTGTTAGATTTGGGTGTTCTCTAATGCCACACTGAAATGACAATTATTATAAAGAATGATGTGAGCTGCCTCGGATTTCACATTTAAGCTGTCAATCCATAGAACCAAGCAACAATTGCTCATACTCTTAGAGAAACCATCAAAGGCAACGTGTAAATTTTAGCCATGTGTCTTTCAAACAAAACAAACAAGAGCAATAACCACTTAATAGAAAACAGTTAATGTAAACCAAAGTATAACGCAGCGGAATAAAAATTATGGTCATACCTTTCAAACAGAGTCTGAATTGAAGGATCTCGTGGGTAAATCACGTGCTTTCTGAATCTGGTCAATCAACCCAACAATGGGGTGATATTACAATAGTGAATATCACCCACACAAACCACAGTGCAAATGGCTTTGATCGTTGTTTTTGGAAGAGAGTCAGTATATGGGAAAAACTCAAACATACGTTATTTTTCTCTTAATCACCCATATCTCATATATCAGATATTTAATATATTTATCTCATTTATCCATATTAGTTATATGAGATAATATCTGATATCTATATCATCTATCCATATCAGAATATGATAGATATATATCCTGAGTGGTTATCCAAATAGGTTTGAATTCAAATTCAAAACCCATTTGGATAAGGTTCAAAAGGCTGAAAAGGGTCATGCCACATAGGCGCCCATTTCTAACATCTCCCACTCGCACATGAGTTCAAAAGGCTGAAAAGGGTCATGCCACATAGCATGCCATGTGGACTAATCTAGTCATCCTATGTTGCCCCATCTCATAGAATCATTATCACAAAAAGATGCAATATTAGAAACAGAGTCATTGGCATTTTTATTAAGACTAGAATCATCCACATCCAAAACTAAAAAACCATCTGAAAGATAACCAAAACCATAAAAAATTGTTCCCAAATAAATGCTAACACCATTATTCTCAAAACAAAAGCTAAAACCAAGGCTCATCATGCTAATAACTGAAATTAAGTTTCGCCGAATATCCGGAGCATAAAGAACATCATGAAGATACAAGGTGCGCCCTTGTCGCATTTCCAGCTTGAATGTGCCAATGCCAAGCACCTCCACACTGGACTCGTTCCCTATGTAAACTTTTCTGCTCCCAGCAGGTACTTGGCAATACTCAACGAACCCTACTCTGTCCCTCGCGATGTGGTCTGTTGCTCCGGAGCCTACAACCCAAAAATGAGGAGAATGAGCAATTAATGCTTGACTAGACACAAAGTATTGAATGCGAGAAATTAAGTAAGGGAGTACCTTCTTCTGCACAAGGCAATCTCGAGCGAAGTGTCACTCTTTGTTACAGTTAAAGCATGTCAATTTAGCCTTTGCCTTCTTACCACCTCTCTTGCCCCTACGCTTGAAATTTCTAGCGCCATTGGGCTTAAACTCAACTGCTGCTTGCTTTTTAGGGGCACCTTTTCCTTTTCCACGTTTGAACTGAGAAGTCCTACATGAGATTGACTCAACCACCATAGCAAAACCATCAAACTTAGCCGCCTCAAGGTGCTCAGCCTTTAGCTCCAAATGACGTGATATGTCTTCGAATGTTTTCACACTCTCATTATGCATCATGTTCTGCTTCATCTGCTCCCAAGAATTTGGCAGAGAGCCAATCACAACTTGTACTTACTGCTTTTGAGTCAAATTGTGCCCAGCAGCCGCAAGCTCACGTATCATGGCTGACATGACCCTCAAATGCTGCTTTATCGAGTGATGCGCCCTTTTCTGATATGAGTCAAACTTCATAGTCTGCCCACGTAGCTTTGCCAAAGAGGTAATTCCAAACTTTTGCTTGAGAGCTTCCCACATCTCAAATGTAGTCAGGCAATGCTCAAACTCACTAATCAAGTCGTTGTGCATGCTGCTCAACATAGTAAAGTGTGCACACCGATCTTTGTTACACCAAGTCTGAAAGGCTTCAAGATCACGACGATGTTGAGCTATATTGCCCTGCTCTGGCTCAACCATCACTTGTTCAAGTGTGGTCAACACTTCTTGCTCATTGAGGAGGTATTGGATCTTACGGCGCCATATATCATAATTGTCGCCATCCAATTTCTCTCCCTTAGTTAAGTCTACCACCACTGTCTTAGCAACCATTTCTACATACAGAGTAAACAAATGCGCATGGGATATTAATGATAGAAACACAAAACAAAATATTTTGCAGCAAAAAGAATCTAAATTAAATAATGATAATTTTACACATGTCTCAAGATCGAAAATTTGCTATGCTCGTAATCATCTCTTGCGCCTCTAGTGATAATTATCAAAATTTAATTTAATTCCATGCGCAAAAAACAATCAAACAATCTCCCACTACTTATGGCATATACAAAGCATGATAAATTCCATACAATAGCATCTCAATGTAAATTTACAAACAACTTATGCTATATTTATTTAATAATGGAATTCAAATAAATAAATAAATAAATAATCATGCTTCTTTAATTGCAACATATTACAAACTCAAAAAATATGTTGTATTCAATATTCAATTTATGCCATAATAAAATGTAATCATTCTGGAATTTTTCTGAAATTTTCTGGAATTTTAAATAACTAATAAACACACATTAAAATTAGAAATAAAAATTTCAGAATCTGATAAACTGAAAAAATATTCAGATTATGCCATAATTAAAATGTACATCATTCTGAAAATTTCTAGAATTTTTCTGAAATTTTCTAGAATTTTAAATAACTAATAAACACGCATTAGAATTAATAATAAAAATTCCAGAATCTGATAAACTGAAAAAAAATATTTCAGTACATAGTAAAACATTTCAGAAGTCTACAATAAAAAATTCAACCCTAGAAAATAATTTATGCAATACCAGAAGCATTTTAAAGCATAAAACATGAATTATTAACACAGAAAAAATATTTTTTATTTTCATAAAATTTTCAAAATTTTACAGAATGTAGAAAAAATAATTCTGAGTCTAACAGTACAAACCACGCATAAAAAAAATATACAATGAATTAATTATGACCATTTAACGCGATTCAGAATTAAAAACAAAACCAACAGCGCCTAACGCATCAGCAGCCAAGCCAGCCGAGCCGGCGGAGGAAAACGGCGCGACTCAGCAGGCGGCTCGGCGGGCGGCTCAGCCCGCGGCTCAGGGCGTGGCGCGCGTGCATGGCGCGGACGGCGTGCGCGTGGACAGCACCGCTGACCCGCGCGTGAGGGTGCGTACAGGCGCGTCGACAGGGCGTCTGGCGCGTGTAAGCGCGTGGGAGCGGCTCACGGCATAGGTGGCGCATGCAGACCACACGCCGCCTTCCAGGGTGTTTTCTGGTCCGATTTTTGTACTGCCGGACTCCCTTTTTCAAAATAAAATCGTTTATGGTATTAAAAAAGACATTAATGAACATAAAAAAAATATATTTATGCTCTTAATCTAATAAAAGTAGATTTTTTTTTTCTCCTTTACAAACATTCACGTATATAATGTATACATATACATATAAAAATATACACATGATTAAAGGAAACACGAAAATATCCATTAATGCTCTGATACCAATGTAAACCAAAGTATAACGCAGCGGAATAAAAATTATGGTCATACCTTTTCAAACAGAGTCTGAATTGAAGGATCTCGTAGGTAAATCACGTGCTTCCTGAATCTGGTCAATCAACCTAGCAATGGGGTGATATTACAATAGTGAATATCACCCACACAAACCATAGTGCAAATGGCTTTGATCGTTGTTTTTGGAAGAGAGTCAGTATATGGGAAAAACTCGAACATACGTTATTTTTCTCTTAATCACCCATATCCCATATATCAGATATTTAATATATTTATCTCATTTATCCATATTAGTTATATGAGATAATATCTGATATCTATATCATCTATCCATATCAGAATATGATAGATATATATCTTGAGTGGTTATCCAAATAGGTTTGAATTCAAATTCAAAACCCATTTGGATGAGGTTCAAAAGGCTGAAAAGGGTCATGCCACATGGGCACCTATTTCTAACAGTTAACATACAGTTTCAAGTCAATTCATTGAGTTAGGAGGCAGGTTTTCAAAGCATTTATCAACAAATCTATTTCATTTTCCTCATCTTCCCTGCAAATAAAATGGTTTGTCTGTGTCCTTTGATGTATTACCGTAAATGAACAAAATTTTAGAAAGTAATAATAAATGGTATTAGCAGAGGATTGATTAACCGGGTTGACAAGGCATTAACCTGAATGTGTAAACCAGATTGACAAGGCACGAAGATGAACTATCCCAAAATCTCTACGTGACAATCAACTTAACAATTAAAAACTAGTTGTGTTATACACAAGCATTACTCGTGGACAAGGCAAAATTTTACATGGAAAAGCACATCTTACCTTGACAATTTGAACCACAATGTTCTTATCTGGATTGTTGAGATCAACCTTGTGAGGTGTAGGAACAGATTTTGCAACTACATTGATGATTTTGATTCTATCTATACCAGTATTTGCTCGGACTTCATACAATACTGCAAACTACAAAAGATAATTAAGTCAGAAAAGTCCAGGCAAAAAGTGACTTCTAGTTCAGATGCATTAAATATCCCAAATCGCAAATCTATATAATATATGCTGAAATTCTCGAAGAACGTTAACACAAAAAGTGAAGTTCAGAATGTGTATTTTTTCCAGAGTTAACAGCAATAATGCAATACAAGAAAAGGTTTAAAAAAAACAAAAAGATAGAGAAAGAGAGATAAGCTAGCCCAGCATGGACATGTTTCTCCCAGATCTCCTGGATTCACCGTTTGGATAGCATCCTTATCCAGCACACATGTCCAAAGTCAAAACACAATACTTGAGGTCATATCCACAAATTATAGCTAATTTCATCATAGGAATTCCAACATTAATCAGGGAAATTTACAACTAGGGAAGAGATTTCCAGGTAGCCACACCACCCTTGGCTGTAGACTTTAAAATTTGCTCTATTAACATATTTCTTCCCAAATTTTTTACCTTGGCAGTAGTACGAGAGACATTTGGCCCATGAACACTTTTAGTTCAATGCAACCCAACAAGTGTTATTCTACAGCAAATAGTTCATTACTCTCTTCTCAAATTGATTGAGAAGTTAGCATCTATTATGAAATGGTCTATTCTCTCTTGAATATATCCTTTTATGCTTGATTTTTGTTCAGTTGGACTAAATTGGCAATTTGTAAAAAATTAAAGAACAAAATACAATTAGATCTAGAGATAGGGGTGCAACTTGGGTGGACCTAATCCGAAGAACTTGAGCCTAGCCCAAAAATTTGTAGGGCTTGAGTTATATGATTTTAAATTTAGTCAGAAATTGACCAAAATTTATTAATCCAAATTAAATTTGAAAACGGATTGCGCATGAGTTTTCATAACTCAAGTAACCCTAACAACCTGAATTTTTTTGTTGATACATATAAATTATATATATGACACTATGAAATATTATAATTAAACTATTTTAGTTTTTTAGTAAGGCTAATTACTGAATAATGTAGATAGCGTGTAGAAACACAAAAATAAATAAGGTAAAATACACATTCTTATGGAGCATTTTTTAGCAAGAACTAAAAATGAATAAATTAAAATCTAGCTAAGAACAACTTTATAGGTGTTAAAATAAACAAACAGTACATAGGACTTTAAATTTTTTTTCCCTACCCACCAAACAGTACATAGGAGAGATTACAATTCTTGTTTGCCACCAAATGAACACTAGATTCCCATTTCAAATAAACAAACAATGCTTTCATCAATGAAGTTTGTTATGGAAATCATTTTCATTTCCACATCCTTGGAATTGAAAATCCCACCCCATCCATTCAAAAGCATCGTCATATGATGATTGAACCTCAGAACATTTTAACATGTTTCTCTGAGGGTTATGTTTTTTGTTACTTTTTTTTTACGAATAAAGCCTTCTATCCAAAAGAGAATTCAATAATTCTGGCTCAGAGACCCCCACTGCAGTGCTGCAATCTGCTACTGCACTTCTTGTTTCCAAAAGCTACCTTTTAGCTTGAGAAAACTACTTTAGATTTACTGTGAAATGTTCTGTCAAGTTTGATAAAATGTTTCTAAAAACTGTTTTTAAACACTTAAAAAAAAAAAAAAAAAAAAAAAAAAAAAAAAAAAAAAAAAAAAAAAAAACTGCTGAAGTTTGGCTCTAATTTTGTTGAAATTTATCCTACAACAAAAACTTTTAAAGAGCAACTTTAGACTCTAATTTTGTTAATTTTGTCCCCAAATTAGAACTTACAAATTTAAAATCTCTTCACAAGGTTGCCTAAAGCATCATAGCTATAGCAACAATATAATATATATCTACATAATATGGAAGAAAGGTTTTTGAAAATGTCCCAAATGTATCAGAGATACATTTGGTTTTAAGAGCCAAGATGAATCCTGAGTTCATATACATTTAGATCGATGGTCTATATACATTTTCCCACCCGTTTGAGTTCATCTCTCCCTCTCTCCCACGTCCCCAAAGACGTTCTCTTCAGCTCCCTCTCTCCCACGTTCTCTATCACATTATCTCTCATCACCACAGCCATTGAAGACCTTTCGAACCCTTCGATACCCACCCTCCCTCTTCTCTACGCTACTCCTCCTTCCCTTACAACCCTTCTCTTCGACTTGACCGAGGCTGTCACCGACCGAGCCTCCCTCCATCCGACGATCGAGTCGAGTCTCTCTCTGTGACGATCGAGTCTCTCGCTTGACTCGCTTCTCGCTGCTCAGTCCCACCGGACTCTCTTCTGTCGATGCTCAGTCTTTTGTCGACAGATCTTTCTTCTCTCGACTCTCTCTCTCTGACCAGCCAGATTCTGTCTCTGACGCAAACCAGCAACCCCAACCTACAGGTATATAACTACAAATTGAAATATGTTGTTGTTGTTGTTGTAGAATTTTGGAATTTTTTTTAGGATTTTTTTAAGGGGCAAAAAAAAGAAAAGTTAAATCTGTTGTTGTTGTTGTAGAATTTGGGATTTTTTTTAGGGTTTTTTGTAAGGAAAAAAAAAAAGAAAATTGAAATGTGTTGTTGTAGAGTTTAAAATTTGTGAGAAAATTGTTCAAATTTTTTTTTTTGTGACTTATTGCTCCTCTGTGGTGTCGATGTTCTTTGTTATCAGGTGGATATACACTGCTGGATACTATAGTTACAACGCCTCCTTGCTCCTCCTCTGCTTTCGCTATCTGCCTTCGCTATTGTGGATTGTGCCGCCCCCCTTCTGCAAATCGTCAAATCAGTGGTTTATGGTTAGATTCCTTCCTATTAGCTTGAATTAAAACTCAGCGATTGTTACCGTGCGGCGTCAATTCGACACGAGGCGTTGCAGAGGCTCTCATGGAGGTCTCTCTGATCTCTCTAATTTCTGTTATTTGTAATTTTTATTTTTGTTCAAATTTTATGTTGTAGATAGAACATAAAATAAGATAGAACTATTTTATCAAATCAGTTGAGTAGTGGTTTGTTGAATAATGGTTTGTTGATGTAACGCCCTCAAAATAATAACATTAAACCCATCAAATAAGACATTCATTGACATATGAAATAACCACATTCTTCTATAAATCAGAGTTTCATTTCAAAAGTATTACATGTTAACAAAAAAAGCAAAATGCCCTACGGGCTTACAGCTTTCCAAGTTAACACTTGGTTACAACAAAAGAGTACTAACTCGTTTACACATTAAGTACTTGGCTTGAATTTACATGTAATACATCAAAAATAAAACGACAAAAGTATGTCCGCCTCTAGCCTCCCAAGCTATGTCCTTGGAGGTGGCATGCTACCTGTACCTGAAAATGATATTCCCATATAGGGTGAGCCACAGCCCAGTAGAAATACACTAAACCAACCATGAACAATGACTAAAAGATTAGCAATTGATAGATGGCCAACACTGATACATTCACATAAATCACATATTTATGTCATACGACTTATGAGTCCAAGTTACTTTTCATTTTTCCCTTTTTGAACAGATAAGCATGTTAGCTCTATCATCATTTCAACAGATATGTATAAAAACTATATCCCACATTCACAGATAAGCATCTAAGCTATATCCACATTCTCAACAGATATGTATAACGACAATATCCCACATTCACAGATAAGCATATAAGCTGTATCCACACTTCACAAAGATAAGCATATGAGCTCTATCTTCACTTCTCTAGACAAGCATATGAGCTGTATCTACGGAGTTCATCCCCTATCTTCTCCCAACACTATCCGGTTTAGAGGTACATCCCCTATCTTCTCCTAAATCGCGGAGTACATCCCCCATCTCCTCCTCTACACATAACGTATACAAACACATTGGTTCTATATACAATCACTCAATACATACAATTAATGTATTCTATCAACCGTCAAATTCCATGACACATTCCATTGATTAGTTTCTGTTTGCCTAATCATCATGCATTGTCTACAACAATCACGACTATCCTCCACCGATAGCCCAAAGCAGTTATCTCTATACAGAAAATAAATGCACAATGGATATTCAATCAACATTTCAATTCGGTGAGTGATAAATAATTCAACTACACCCTTTAACCCCATTCATTCCCAATCTCGACAATTCCATTTCATTTCCTCATTTCTCACAATTAATTATCCCAATTAATCAAATAATGTAATTAGGTCATTTTCCATAATCACCATTTCAACCCTTAGGTCCCATTTTCATCAATGATTCAACATTAATTCCATTTCTCTATACCAAACATGCATCTAGGTTTATCATAAATAAAACCCCAACCTTTGTAAAATAACACAAAAGCCCCAAATCTTCACAAGATTACCAAACCAACCCCAACGTCTCAAAATACCAAAATTTAAAGACAAAATCCATAGAGAGGAGTAGGATATCCCTACCTCAAATTCGGAGCTCCAAGGGAGAAGATGATAAAACCCAACGTGCTCCAAATTCTGAAATTTTCAGATTAAAATGTAGCCCTCGACGATCAACAACTTTTTTGTAAAGGCCAAAGATGAGCAAATCACTCCTACTAGATCAAAACCTAGAGAGAAGGTAGAGTTCTAGAGTGAGAGGCTCAACAATGGTGTTTTTGGAAAAGTAGGAGAGAGAAGAGAAAGTGAAAAAGTGATTTGAAAAGTCAAAACACGGAGCTTTAACCCAGTCGCCCCGCTCGAGCGTCAAACACCCCGCTCGAGCGTCACTCACAGACTCCCGCTCGAGCGTCAACAATCCCGCTCGAGCGGCGGATACACACTCCCAGAACTTTTACAGAACCAGGTCTCCGCTCGAGCTTCCAACTCCCCGCTCGAGCGGCCAACTCCACGCTCGAGTGTCCAACACTGCACAGGAAAAACTGGATGGGTGCAATTCCCGCTCGAGCGCCAAAACCCCCGCTCAAGCGGACAGGTAAAAATCTGGGCAACTAGTTTTGGTTTCTAAACTCAACCAACCTGTAACAAACCTGCCCAACACATCCTATAACTCAAATACGAAGTAAAAGGGATGTAAACAAGATAATAATCAACTACCAACATCCACGGACACATGTCCGGATCACTGTACAATAAGGGTAAATCCGGGATCGCTATAACCTCCCCCCCTTAAAGAATTTCGTCCCCGAAATTAAGCACAAGTTTTCAAAAACAGGTTTCCTCCATTTTAAACAATGTTACATTTTAACATTCAACAATCCGACCCATTACCGGTCACCCCCTCCCTTTAACAAGAGGCATTTCATAATATGTAAACAACATATGTACTTTCAACATGCATCAACATTACGCATTTCCTTTCCAATTTCAACAACATATTCAACATATATAATGTTACATTCAACTTCCATATAAGGCAAGTTCCAAAACATACTTCCAATAAACCAAACATTTTCAATGTTTCACAACTTAAGACATATATAAAAGCCCTTAAGTTCAACAATAGTTCAAAATCTAAATACAAGATTACATATCAACAAACAAGTCCGGATATTTCTCACGGACTTCCAACTCACGTTCCCAAGTGGCTTCCTCCACTCCGTGATGTTTCCACAAGACTTTCACCAAAGGAATGGTCTTGCCACGCAGGACCTGTTCCCGCCTATCCAAGACCCGAACCGGTCTCTCCTCATACGAGGCATCCTCATCTACCTCTAAATCGGTCTAATCCAACACATGCGATGGATCCGGCTCATACTTCCGAAGCATACTCACATGAAACACGTCATGCACTCCGGACAACTGCGGCGGTAAGGCTAACCGATAAGCAACCTCGCCAATCCTCTCAAGGATCTCAAAAGGACCAATAAACCGAGGGGATAACTTCCCACTCTTCCCAAACCTCATCAAGCCTCGCCTAGGTGATATCTTCAGAAAGACATGATCACCTACCTCAAACGCCAAAGGCCTCCTTCTACGGCCAGCATAAGATTTCTGACGACTCTGGGCTGTAACAAGCCTCCTACGGATAAGCTCAACTTTCTCCGTCGTCTCCCTAACCAACTCCGGACCCAACAAAGGTGCATCACCCATCTCGGCCCAACACACTGGAGACCTACACGGTCGGCCATACAAGGCCTCAAACGGTGCCATACCGATGCTAGACTGAAAGCTGTTGTTGTAGGCAAACTCTACCAAGGGTAAGTGCCTCTCCCACGTCCCACTGAAGTCTAGGACACAACCCCGAAGCATATCCTCGAGGATTTGAATAGTACGCTCGGACTGCCCGTCAGTCTGAGGATGGTAAGCCGTACTAAAGGTCAACTTAGTGCCCAAGGCACTCTGCAAACTCTGCCACAACCTAGCAGTAAAACGAGGATCTCTATCTGAGACGATCGTCACTGGGATCCCGTGCAACCTCACTATGTCCCGAATATACAAGTCGGCAAGATGATCTACCGAATCTCTCACGCGCATAGGAATGAAGTGCGCCGACTTAGTCAACCGGTCTACAACCACCCAAATAGCATCACTACCCGCTGAGTCCTCGGAAAACCTACAACGAAGTCCATAGTGACATGCTCCCACTTCCACTCGGCAATAGGCAAGGGTTGCAACAAACCCGCTGGCCTCTGATGCTCGGCCTTCACTTGTTGGCAAGTAAGGCACTTCGACACGAAAACAGCCACATCTCTCTTCATACCCTGCCACCAAAACTGGCGACCCAAATCCCGATACATCTTAGTACCTCCTGGATGCACCGCAAGGCGCGAATTATGAAACTCTCGGAGTACTTCCTCTCGGCAAGACTCCGGCACAAACAAACGGTCTCGGTATCTCACACTCAGGTCGGGATACACCATCAAACCCTTCTCAACCTTCCCAGTGGAGATCTTCTCTCGGAGGGATTCTACTTCAAGGTCACCTCTCTGTGCCTCTAACACTCGTGTCACAAGTGTAGACTGCGTAACAACAGAAAACAAGGCCGCAGCCTCAACAGATTCGCCCAGCAGCAAATCAAACTCGCCAAGTGCTCCCAACATCTCCCATTCTCGGATGGCTATACTAGCTACATCACTAATGGGTTTCCTACTAAGGGCATCAGCCACAACATTGGCCTTTCCCGGATGATAATGCAACTCAAATTCATAATCCTCAATGAACTCCATCCACCTTCTCTGCCTCAAATTCAAGTCTCTCTGTGTAAACAGATACTTTAAACTCTTGTGGTCCGAGAACACCTCGAACTTCTCACCATAAAGGTAGTGCCTCCAGATTTTCAAGGCAAAGATCACAGCCGCTAACTCTAGGTCGTGTGTAGGGTAATTCTTCTCGTGTATTTTCAACTGACGTGAGCCATAAGCTACCACTTTCCCCTCTTGCATCAACACACAACCCAAACCCTCTCGTGAGGCATCACAATAAACCGCATAACCCAACCCTCTCTCCGGAATAATCAACACCGAAGCGGTGGTCAATCTAACCTTCAGCTCTTGGAACGACTTTTCACAAGTCTCACTCCACACAAACTTGACTCCCTTCCGAGTCAGTCTAGTCAACGGTGACGCTAGCCTGGAGAAATCTTTCACAAACCGGCGGTAATACCCAGCTAATCTCAGAAAGCTGCGGATCTCAAACACACTCTTAGGCTGTGCCCAATCTTGCACTGCCTCTACCTTGGATGTATCAACAGACACTCCTTCCCCAGATACCACATGGCCTAAGAATTTGACTTCCCTCAGCCAGAACTCACACTTTCCAAACTTGGCATACAGCCTATGGGCTCTAAGCAACTCAAGCACCACTCGCAAGTGTTCCTCGTGCTCCTCCTCAGAAGGCGAATAGACAAGAATGTCGTCCACGAAAACGACTACAAATCGATCCAAGAATTCCCGGAAGATCCGGTTCATCAAGTCCATAAAGACTGCCGGTGCATTGGTAAGCCCAAATGGCATCACCAGAAACTCATAATGGCCATACCGCGTACGGAATGCCGTCTTAGGAATATCCTCCTCCCTGACCCTCAACTGGTGGTAACCCGATCTCAAGTCTATCTTAGAGAAACAACGGGAACCCTTCAACTGGTCAAACAAATCATCTATACGGGGCATAGGGTACTTATTCTTGACCGTAGCCTGATTCAACTTCCGGTAGTCTATACACAATCTCAAGGCACCATCTTTCTTTTTAGCAAAGAGGGCCGGTGCTCCCCACGGTGAAACACTAGGGCGAACAAAACCCTTATCTAACAATTCCTGGAGCTGAACTTTCAACTCAACCAACTCTGCTGGAGCAAAACGGTAGGGTGCCATAGAAATCGGCGCCCTGCCGGGCACCAAATCAATAGAAAACTCTATCTCTCGGTGAGGTGGCAAACTAACAAGGTCTTCGGGAAAGACATCCGAATACTCACAAACCACCCTTGGCAATACAATCTGGGTCTCATCACACTCACCACTCTCAAAGCTAGCAAGTAGACCACTAAGCTCACTTCGCCCTCACGAATCATACCCCGGTGGCAAAACACTACCAACCCGGTCTCCCAAGAAATGGAACCACTCCCCGCTCAAGGTACATAACGTGACCCTCTGGCGGTAGCAATCGATAACAGCCCGGTATGACGATAGCCAGTCCATACCCAAAATAACATCAAAACCCTTCATGGGCATGACAACAAATGGAAAAGGAAGCCTATGGTCGGCGACCTCTATATCACAACCTCTAACACCTTGTTTCAGGATCAACTCACCACCAAGAGGTGACACTACACAAATAGGAGATGCTAACTGTGCTAACTCCAATTCCAAAACAGATGCAAATGCAGCAGATACAAAAGAATGAGATGCACCCGTGTCTATCAACACATTAGCAACCGAGTTGCAAAACAGAAAAGTACCTCTCACTACCGATGGAGCTGGTACTAAATCCTGCGCGGTAACAGCATACACGTGCCCCGTAGGCCCCTGGTCTACCTGCTCACCTCTAGGAGCAAAAGACTGCTGCACAGACTGGGACGACGAAGCCCCCGGATTGGCCCTCGAGGCCTGCACAGACTGAGCTGGCTGAAAACTCTGCGTCTACCTAGAACCAGACGCTCCCGACGTGGCACTCAACTGTGGGAAAAACCTCTTCAGGTGCCCAGGCTGTCCACACTGATAACAAGACAAGGGCTGCCCCCTACCCAAACTCTGACCCTGCGGTCTAGCTGAAGAAGATGCAGCTCTCTGACCCCCACCCTTCCGCGGGCAAACTGAAACCTTGTGACCCAGCTGGCCACACTTGTAACAACCAAACTCCCCCTGATTGCCTCTCCCCGAGCCTGCACTCGACACTGAAAGGTCGATCTAGAAACTGCTCCCTGAGACTGCTGAGGGTTATAACCCCTCTGCCTCCTGCCGTCACCCTGACCATCCTGGCTCCTCTTGGAGCCCTTCTGCTCTTCCTCCTCTTCCTGCATCATAATTTCCATATGAGCAGCGGCATCTACCAGGTGTCTATACTCTCGGATGTAAGACCCACCAACTCTCAACTTGAGGCCCCGCCTCAACTTCCGCTCAAACTCATAGCAACGGCGTTCCTCAGACGCCACCAGTTCAAGTGCAAACCTGGACAGACTGGTAAAAGTAACCTCAAACTCGGCCACTAACAAGCCCTGCTGTTTAAGCCGGCTAAACTGATCCTTCAGCTTCTCCCTAGCTGCTGCAGACAAAAACCTCTCCTGAAAAGCATTTACAAACGCCTCCCAAGTACCACCAACACGAGCCTTCTCGTACTTCCACCATTGACCCGCATCTCCCTTCAGCTGGAAGGATGCCAAGGTCACTTTCAATGCTCCGTCCTCGATGCCAAGCATCTCGAACGTCTTACTCATTTGCTCTAGCCACTCATCAGCCTTCAGTGGCTCCTTCGGATCCCCGATAAACTCATCCGGATTAGACCGGAAAAACTCCCTCTTCAAGAAAGAAGGCCCTGCCTCAGCTGCCTGATTCCTAGCTCTAAGAATACCCAAAGCTCCTGCTATCTCTCTGGCCAAGGCACCCATGGCCTGCTGACCCGCTGGCTCGGCCACATTGGCCTGGCCAACTCCCTCCTGTACTGCCGGAACCTCCTCCGGTAACGGTATTTCCTGCCTCGCAGGTCTACCACGCCTAGCACCTCTTCCTCGTCCTGACATCCTAATAAAGGTGATACAGAACGTTAGCACATTCATAAATGTGCCGAAACTAAACACTCACGTCCTAATGCATGGACAACTGTAATTCACTCCACGTAAGCACATAAACACATAAGCACTTACGAATTTCATTTCCTGATGATGACAGTCCTGAGGCGTTACTAGAGTTCCGGTTAGAAACAACATTGATCAAGTGCCTTTCCAACAAGACTCCCAGAAACCCAAGGATCGAATCAACATCCTAGAAACTAAATCCCATACCCAAATGAACACATAAGCATGTTATCAATTAAGCACATAGCATATGACACTACATCTAAGTCTCTATCAAGCGAGACAAACCCATTGTGATCCTAATCACTTCCCACGTACCCAAAGTATTCGAACTCGGTACGCTCTGATACCAAGTTGTAACGCCCTCAAAATAATAACATTAAACCCATCAAATAAGACATTCATTGACATATGAAATAACCACATTCTTCTATTCATCAGAGTTTCATTACAAAAGTATTACATGTTAACAACAAAAGCAAAATGCCCTACGGGCTTACAGCTTTCCAAGTTAACACTTGGTTACAACAAAAGAGTACTAACTCGTTTACACATTAAGCCCTTGGCTTGAATTTACATGTAATACATCAAAAATAAAACGACAAAAGTATGTCCGCCTCTAGCCTCCCAAGCTATGTCCTTGGAGGTGGCATGCTACCTGTACCTGAAAATGATATTCCCATATAGGGTGAGCCACAGCCTAGTAGAAATACATTAAACCAACCATGAACAATGACTAAAAGATTAGCAATTGATAGATGGCCAACACTGATACATTCACATAAATCACATATTTATGTCATACGACTTATGAGTCCAAGTTACTTTTCATTTTCCCCTTTTTGAACAGATAAGCATGTTAGCTCTATCATCATTTCAACAGATATGTATAAAAACTATATCCCACATTCACAGATAAGCATATAAGCTATATCCACATTCTCAACAGATATGTATAACGACAATATCCCACATTCACAGATAAGCATATAAGCTGTATCCACACTTCACAAAGATAAGCATATGAGCTCTATCTTCACTTCTCTAGACAAGCATATGAGCTGTATCTACGGAGTTCATCCCTTATCTTCTCCCAACACTATCCGGTTTAGAGGTACATCCTCTATCTTTCCCTAAACCGCGGAGTACATCCCTCATCTCCTCCTCTACACATAACGTATAAAAACACATTGGTTCTATATACAATCACTCAATACATACAATTAATGTATTCTATCAACCGTCAAATTCCATGACACATTCCATTGATTAGTTTCCGTTTGCCTAATCATCATGCATTGTCTACAACAATCACGACTATCCTCCACCGATAGCCCAAAGCAGTTATCTCTATACAGAAAATAAATGCACAATGGATATTCAATCAACATTTCAATTCGGTGAGTGATAAATAATTCAACTACACCCTTTAACCCCATACATTCCCAATCTCGACAATTCCATTTCATTTCCTCATTTCTCACAATTAATTATCCCAATTAATCAAATAATGTAATTAGGTCATTTTCCATAATCACCATTTCAACCCTTAGGTCCCATTTTCATCAATGATTCAACATTAATTCCATTTCTCTATACCAAACATGCATCTAGGTTTATCATAAATAAAACCCCAACCTTTGTAAAATAACACAAAAGCCCCAAATCTTCACAAGATTACCAAACCAACCCCAACGTCTCAAAATACCAAAATTTAAAGACAAAATCCATAGAGAGGAGTAGGATATCCCTACCTCAAATTCGGAGCTCCAAGGGAGAAGATGACAAAACCCAACGTGCTCCAAATCCTGAAATTTTCAGATTAAAATGTAGCCCTCGACGATCAACAACTTTTTTGTAAAGGCCAAAGATGAGCAAATCACTCCTACTAGATCAAAACCTAGAGAGAAGGTAGAGTTCTAGAGTGAGAGGCTCAACAATGGTGTTTTTGGAAAAGTAGGAGAGAAAAGAGAAAGTGAAAAAGTGATTTGAAAAGTCAAAACACGGAGCTTTAACCCAGTCGCCCCGCTCGAGCATCACTCACAGACTCCCGCTCGAGCGTCAACAATCCCGCTCGAGCGGCGGATACACACTCCCAGAACTTTTACAGAACCAGGTCTCCGCTCGAGCTTCCAATTCCCCGCTCGAGCATCACTCACACAACCCCGCTCGAGCGGCCAACTCCACGCTCGAGCGTCCAACACTGCACAGGAAAAACTAGATGGGTGCAATTCCCGCTCGAGCGCCAAAACCCCCGCTCGAGCGGACAGGTAAAAATCTGGGCAACTAAGTTTTGTTTTCTAAACTCAACCAACCTGTAACAAACCTGCCCAACACTTCCTATAACTCAAATACGAAGTAAAAGGGATGTAAACAAGATAATAATCAACTACCAACATCCACGGACACATGTCCGGATCACTGTACAATAAGGGTAAATCTGGGATCGCTATAGTTGAATAGTGGTTTGTTGCTGTAGATAGAACTGCTCTGAATTGTGGTTGAATAATGGTTTTTTGGTTTTTAGTACAGATTTTTTTGAGATTTTAAAATTATTTATGATGACCTCTTATAGAGTTTTGTTTTAAAATAAAATGGATTTTATTAATCTTATTCGAAGGTATGAATTTGTTATTGATCTTAATCTTAATCTGAAAAGGAATGCATATGGACCTGGCGAGCAGTGGATTATTTATATTCCGTATGTTCTTTTCTTTTTCTTTTTTTAATTTTTTTATATGACATCCACATTTGCCAAATTCTGTAATATTGTTCTATTTTTCAAGGTATTCCAGAAGTTGCAATGTCCGTGAATCAGGCAACTTTTGAGAGGGCTGAAACAGGCGCAGCAACAGCTGCACCTGTCTCTGGAGCACCTTATTCATCTCCCTTGAATTTGTTTCCTCAGGTCTAACATTAGTTTAGATATTAGGTAGAGAGTTTCAAGTGTATCTTTACCTTTTATATGTTTCCTATATTTTTTAAACTGAAATATCTCCAAGAAACAATTTCACATTCTGGTGTTAGTGGAGTTGGCTCCCTAGATTTCCTAAGAAACAACCAACAGGTTTGGTTCCTATTATATTATTTGCTGTCATTTCTTGCTTTAAGAAGATTGTAATTATAGGAGTTTGGTCTGATCTTAAAGCTTTGCATTTGAATAACTGGATCTGCTTATAGTTAAATAGTTTTTTGCCCAGTAAAGTTTTTAATGAGATCAGATCTTCCCAACCATCAACCATGTACTTACTACGAGATGAAATCAAATTAGACCATCTTGATTTATACATATTTTCTATTGAAATTGAATTTATTTCTTATTCATTTTTTTTATATTGTTTGCTTTTCAGTTCCAAGCATTACCTTCTATGGTGCACACAAATCCACAGATTTTACAGGTCCATATGCATTCCTTTCTTATTCAGTTAATATGCTAAACTTTTTTTATTAATCTTAATCTTATTGAGGTATCATGGCTTCAAAATCTGTCACCATTAAGGAATTTGTTACCTTCCAACATTATTCTATTAGTATAATATGCCCTTTTATCGCATCTTCCCCATCTTTTTAGTTTACCCTACTATGGTGGCTTAATTTTCGTCTTCACAGTCTTACCCCACCATCAAATACTAATTCTCAAAACACATTGTACAATCAAATCAAGATCATCATAATTTTCAATACATAACCATATCAACATCATCAAATTCCAAATCAAATGTCTTTCCTCGCTATGAAATGATGTAGATCTATATTGGATGGGTTACACTGGAGAGATGGTGTGGTAGTATCATCCCTTACAAAAGCATGTTTAATGTGCTTGACTCTTATTTTGATATGTTTGAATGCGCACACAGAATTAAAGACTCTTTTAAGTCACATGAGATGAATAAAAAACATCATAATTTGAAGATGGTCAATGAAAAAAAATCCCTCAAAATTACAAACGAAACAAACATAAATCTTTCAAGCAAACTCAAGGAGGTGGTTTGTTGGTGTTTAGCCATTTAAGGTGTTTTTTATCTATCTTAGTAAGTAATCTATGGTTTTTCAGGATGTGGGCTGATTTTTGAATTCGGGCTCTTAGGCAGGTGGTTGTTTTAGATAAAAATGTATTACTCTGATCTATATAGCTTTCCATTCACTGGAAACGAAGAAAAACAGATGAGGATGTGAAATTGAAAATTTCAAAAAGAGAAAAAAAATGCCTTTCCTGGCTAAGTGTCCGTGTCCTTCTTTTTCACCTAGAATAAAAGTGATCATCTTTATTCCTCTAATTTCAATATTCTTTTTATTTATATATTTACTTACATAAGTTGTTGATTTACAGATTTATCTCTCACTATGTTATGCTCTAATTGCTTTGGCTGCAGGAGCTTATCTGCATATTCTCTGGAATTTTGGAGGCCGGGAAGCATTGTTTGGCTGCTCTCAACCCCTCCATATGAAGAGGTAGGTATAGCGATCCCGGTTTTCCCTTTTCTTTAACTGTTATATCCGGACTTAGGTTCCGCGGAATTGGTTGTTGTATATATCTTGTTTACATCCTTTACTCCTTGCATTTGAGTCTTGGGTTGTGTTGGGAGAGTTTGTTACAGGTTGGGTGGACTTAGAAACCAGAGTAGTTGCCCAGATTTTGGCCTTCACGCTCGAGCGGGGATTTTGACGCTCGAGCGGGCCCTTCGTTGCCGTATGTCCGCTCGAGCAGGGTTTTCGACGCTCGAGCGTAGTTTTCCATCTTCTAGTATCTCCTCTGCAGTGTTGTGCGCTCGAGCGGGAGTTTTGACGCTCGAGCGGGATGTTGTGTGACGCTCGAGCGGAGACATGGTTCTGTAAAAGTTCTGGGAGTGTGTATCCGCCGCTCGAGCGGGATTGTTGACGCTCGAGCGGGAGTCTGTGAGTGACGCTCGAGCGGGGGTTTGGACGCTCGAGCGGGGCGACTTTTATATAAAGCCAAGATCCGACCTTTTTGTTCACTTTTCAGCATCCTTTCTCTCTCCTACTTTTCCAAAAAGGTATTTTGAGAGCTCCTCTCACTAAAACCCTAACTTCTCTCTTAGGATTGATCTAGTAGGAGTTGTTTTCTCACCTTGGGCCTTTACAAAAGTTGTGTTGATCGTCGAGGGCTATCTTTTAATCTGAAAATTTCGGGATTTGGAGCATTTCCGTTTCTTCATCTTCTTCGTTGAGCCCCACCATTCGAGGTAGGGATAACCTACTCCATCTTATGAGCTTTGTCTTTGAATTTTAGCATTTTGATATGTTGGAGGTTGTTGGGTAATTTTGAGAAAGTTTGGGCCTTTGTGTAATTTTACAAAAGTTGGAGTTTTATTTATAATAAACCTAGAAGCATGTTTGGTATAGAGAAATGGAATAAATGTTGAATCATTGATGAAAATGGAACCTAAGGGTTGGGATGGTAATTATGGAAAATGACCTAATTGCATTGTTTGATTAATTGAGATAATTAATTGTGAGAAATGAGGAAATGAAATGGAATTGTTGAGATTGGGAATGTATGGGAAAAAGGGTGTAGTTGAATTATTTATCACTCGCCGAATTGAAATGTTGATTGAATATCCATTTGTGCATTTATTTCCTGCTTAGAAATAATTGCTTTGGGCTACCGGCGGAGAGTAGTGTTGATTGTTGTAGACAATGCATGATGATTAGGCAAACTAAAACTAATCAATCGGATGTGTCATAGAGTATGACGGTTGATAGAATACATTAACTTTATGTATTGAGTGATTGTGTATATGACCAATGTGTTTATATGCATTATGTGTAGACGGTTGGTAGAATACATTAACTTTATGTATTGATTGATTGCGTATGTGATTCTGTGTTTACATGCGTTATATTGTGTATAGAACCTTTGTGTTTATATGCATTGTGTAGAGGAGGAGATGGGGGATGTACTCCGCGGTTTAGGAGAAGATGGGGGATGTACCTCTAAACCGGATAGGATTGGGAGGAGATGGGGGATGAACTCCGTAGATACAGCTCATATGCTTGTCTAGTGAAGTGTAGATACAGCTCATATGCTTGTCTAGTGAAGTGTAGATACAGCTCATATGCTTGTCTAGTGAAGTGTAGATACAGCTCTTATGCTTGTCTAGTGAAGTGTGGATACAGCTAATTTGCTTGTCTGTTGATGTGTGATATGCTTATCTATTGGAATGTTGATATAGCTCACATGCTTATCTGTTGTAGTAGTGATATAGCTCATATGCCTATCTATTGAAAAGTCTGTTTGATGTGATATAGCACTAAAATGTATATCATCTTCGTTTGTGAAGTATGGAAGTAGTTTATGTGTTATTGATACAACACCAAAATGTGTATCCACCGTGAGTTTTGAAAATGTTCTAGTGATGAACTATAATCTCATCAAAATGTTTTGGCCAGAGTACTGAACCCCGTTTTCAAACTCAAAGTTGAATAAGAAATGAAAGGTGAATTGTAACATAGGTTTGGTTGTCATGGAATTGAAATAAGATGTAAATGGAAGTGTAAGTATCGACCACCTATTAGTGCTAATCTTTTAATCATTGTTCATAGTTGGTTTAGTATATCTCTGCTGGGCTGTGGCTCACCCTATATGGGAACATCATTTTCAGGTACAGGTAGCATGCCGCCTCTAAGAACATAGCTTGGGAGGCTAGGGGCAAGACATACTTTTGTTGCCTTATTTTCCTTTGATGTACTACATGTAAATTCAAGTCAAGGGCTTAATGTGTAACCGAGTTAATACTCTCTTTTGTAACCAAGTGATAACTTGGTAAGCTGTAAGCCCGCAGGGCATTTACTTTTGTTGTTAACGTGTAATACTTTTGTAATGAAGTACTCTGATTATTTGAGGGAATGTGGATCTTTTGTATATAAATGTATGTTTATATTGATGGGTTTAATATTATTATTTTGAGGGCGTGACAGTAGGCATCTCTTTCTTTTGTGTTTTTTTGCACTATTTGCTGTCATTTATTTGTTTTGCATACATGATTTTAATTTTGAGGGTTTCACTCTTGATGGCGGTTGCACTCTTTGAAGGGGCTTCAATTGGTCCACTAATTGAATTGGCTATTGAAATTGATCCAAGTTAAATGTTCGTTCTATCTACTCTTTTACTTTTTTAGTGGTTTTGATAATTATTTGTAATTGTCTGACCATTGTTAAGAATTGATTGGTAGGTATACTTAGATTGATCTTAACCATTGATACATTTTGATACACTTTTCAAAAACCCTCCTACCTACTTAAGAAATTCCCCATTTCTCCCATTTGTTCATGCATTCTTCACATCCAAAATTATGTCTCAGATCATTGCATATCCAAAATAAATAAATAAATAAACAATTATATTTGAAAACACATTTAAACAATACACACATGATTGCTCCCCAATATTATTCAGCATCAAACCAACACATAAAATTGGGAAGTGCTAATATATAAAATTCTATATAAACAACAAACCTCATTTACATATAACTATACGGTTCACGAAAAAAGTAGTAGTTAAAGATTGTTACGTAGTTGTGTGAAGAGCTAATTCATCAAACACATCTCCGAACAAACCTATATAACAAAAAGGTATATTTTTTGACACACACATACACACACACGCATATACTTATTTATGTAAATCAACAAAAATACATGAGAGAGAGAGAGAGAGAGAGAGAGAGATGTAGGTCCCCAAAGGCTCAAATGTCAAAGAAATGAAGCCCCTTTCCACAATTACCAGAAAATGGTTCGATGATCAAAGACTCTGTTCTTGTTAGGGTTTGCATGAACAGTCCTCTGATAGAGCAACCCACAAAACCAAAAGAAAGAAATACAATTACAAATAATTATCAAAACCACTAAAAAAGTAAAAGAGTAGATAGAACGAACATTTAACTTGGATCAATTTCAATAGCCAATTCAATTAGTGGACCAATTGAAGCCCCTTCAAAGAGTGCAGCCGCCATCAAGAGTGAAACCCTCAAAATTAAAATCATGTATGCAAAACAAATAAATGACAGCAAATAGTGCAAAAAAACACAAAAGAAAGAGATGCCTACCTCTTCATATGGAGGGGTTAAGAGCAGCCAAACAATGCTTCCCGGCCTCCAATATTCCAGAGAATATGCAGATAAGCTCCCGCAGCCAAAGCAATTAGAGCATAACATAGTGAGAGATAAATCTGTAAATCAACAACTTATGTAAGTAAATATATAAATAAAAAGAATATTGAAATTAGAGGAATAAAGATGATCACTTTTATTCTAGGTGAAAAAGAAGGACACGGACACTTAGCCTAGAAAGGCATTTTTTTTCTTTTTTTAAATTTTCAATTTCACATCCTCATCTGTTTTTCTTCGTTTCCAGTGAATGGAAAGCTATATAGATCAGAGTAATATATTTTTATCTAAAACAACCACCTGCCTAAGAGCCCGAATTCAAAAATCAGCCCACATCCTAAAAAACCATAGATTACTTACTAAGATAGATAAAAAACACCTTAAATGGCTAAACACCAACAAACCACCTCCTTGAGTTTGCTTGAAAGATTTATGTTTGTTTCGTTTGTAATTTTGAGGGATTTTTTTTCATTGACCATCTTTAAATTATGATGTTTTTTATTCATTTCATGTGACTTAAAAGAGTCTTTAATTCTGTGTGCGCATTCAAACATATCAAAATAAGAGTCAAGCACATTAAACATGCTTTTGTAAGGGATGATACTACCACACCATCTCTCCAGTGTAACCCATCCAATATAGATCTACATCATTTCATAGCGAGGAAAGACATTTGATTTGGAATTTGATGATGTTGATTTGATTGTACAATGTGTTTTGAGAATTAGTATTTGATGGTGGGGTAAGGCTGTGAAGACGAAAATTAAGCCACCATAGTAGGGTAAACTAAAAAGATGGGGAAGATGTGATAAAAGGGCATATTATACTAATAGAATAATGTTGGAAGGTAACAAATTCCTTAATGGTGACAGATTTTGAAGCCATGATACCTCAATAAGATTAAGATTAATAAAAAAAGTTTAGCATATTAACTGAATAAGAAAGGAATGCATATGGACCTGTAAAATCTGTGGATTTGTGTGCACCATAGAAGGTAATGCTTGGAACTGAAAAGCAAACAATATAAAAAAAATGAATAAGAAATAAATTCAATTTCAATAGAAAATATGTATAAATCAAGATGGTCTAATTTGATTTCATCTCGTAGTAAGTACATGGTTGATGGTTGGGAAGATCTGATCTTATTAAAAACTTTACTGGGGCAAAAAACTATTTAACTATAAGCAGATCCAGTTATTCAAATGCAAAGCTTTAAGATCAGACCAAACTCCTATAATTACAATCTTCTTAAAGCAAGAAATGACAGCAAATAATATAATAGGAACCAAACCTGTTGGTTGTTTCTTAGGAAATCTAGGGAGCCAACTCCACTAACACCACAATGTGAAATTGTTTCCTGGAGATATTTCAGTTTAAAAAATATAGGAAACATATAAAAGGTAAAGATACACTTGAAACTCTCTACCTAATATCTAAACTAATGTTAGACCTGAGGAAACAAATTCAAGGGAGATGAATAAGGTGCTCTAGAGACAGGTGCAGCTGCTGCTGCGCCTGTTTCAGCCCTCTCAAAAGTTGCCTGATTCACAGGCATTGCAACTTCTGGAATACCCTGAAAAATAGAACAATATTACAGAATTTGGCAAATGTGGATGTCATATAAAAAAGTTAAAAAAAGAAAAAGAAAAGAACATACGGAATATAAATAATCCACTGATCGCCAGGTCCATATGCATTCCTTTTTAGATTAAGATTAAGATCAATAACAAATTCATACCTTCGAATAAGGTTAATAAAATCCATTTTATTTTAAAACGAAACTCTATAAGAGGCCATCATAAATAATTTTTAAAATCTCAAAAAAATCTGTACTAAAAACCAAAAAACCATTATTCAACCACTATTCAGAGCAGTTCTATCTACAGCAACAAACCACTATTCAACAAACCATTATTCAACAAACCACTATTCAACTGATTTGATAAAATAGTTCTATCTTATTTTATGTTCTATCTACAACATAAAATTTGAACAAAAATAAAAATTACAAATAACAGAAATTAGAGAGATCGGAGAGACCTCCATGAAAGCCTCTGCAACGCCTCGCGTCGAATTGACGCCGCACGGTAACAATCGTTGAGTTTTAATTCAAGCTAATAGGAAAGAATCTAACCATAAACCACTAATTTGACGATTTGCAGAAGGGGGTGGCCCAATCAACAATAGCGAAGGCAGATAGCGAAGGCAGAGGAGTAGCAAGGAGGTGTTGTAACTATAGTATCCAGGAGCGTATCCACCTGATAACAAAGAACATCCACACCACAGAGGAGCAATGAGTCACAAAAAAAAAAATTTGAACAATTTTCTCACAAATTTTAAACTCTACAACAACAACACATTTCAATTTTCTTTTTTTTTCCCCTTACAAAAAACCCTAAAAAAAAAATCCCAAATTCTACAACAACAACAACAACAGATTTAACTTTTATTTTTTTTGCCCCTTAAAAAAATCCTAAAAAAAAATCCCAAATTCTACAACAACAACAACAACAGATTTCAATTTGTAGTTATATATCTATAGGTTGGAGTCGTTGGTTTGGGTCAGAGACAGAATTGGGCTGGTCAGAGAGAGAGAGTCGAGAGAAAAAATATCTGTCGACAAAAGACAGAGCGTCGATAGAAAAGAGTCCGGCGGGACTGAGCGGCGAGAAACGAATCAAGCGAGAGACTCGATCGTCAGAGAGAGAGACTCGATTCGATCGTCGGATGGAGGGAGGCTCGGTCGGTGACAGCCTTGGTCAGGTCGAAGAGAAGGGTTGTAAGGGAAGGAGGAGTAGCGTAGAGAAGAGGGAGGGTGGGTATCGAAGGGTTGGGTATCGAATAAGGAGGATGGGTATCGAAGGGTTCGAAAGGTCTTCAATGGCTGTGGTGATGAGAGACAATGTGACAGATAACGTGGGAGAGAGGAAGCTGAAGAGAACGTGTTTGGGGACGTGGGAGAGAGGGAGAGATGAACTCAAACGGGTGGGAAAATGTATATAGACCGTCGATCTAAATGTATATGAACTCAAGATTCATCTTGGCCCTTAAAACCAAATGAATCTCTAATACATTTGGGACATTTTCAAAAACCTTTCTTCCATATTATATAGATATATATATTTTTGAAAAAAACAAAAAATTTTGAGTCATGGGAACATGTGAGGTGGAGTTATTCTGAACAAAAGAAGATGCTCCTTTATTTAGGTGGTGACAAATCCACTGTATAATTTATAAATGCAGAGGAGAGAGAAAGACTTCTAAGGTAAATAGAACAATTTTACAATCATGCAATGTTATACATATACCATTCATAATATTTAGCATCAACACCTCTCATTGAGGTACATTCTCATGTTCTAATACGAAACTCAACATATGCACATCAAGTAGGATAAAATCATATAACTACATAACAAATAACGGGTTGCCACTACGAAGATGGTTAGTCGTTCTAGAAATCCTTTTAGACCTCTTATTAGAAATCACGTTGATCAGGTGCATTTCCAATGAGATTTCTAAGAAAATTTCTAGACCCCGACACAACATCCTCGAGACTCAACCCCATGCCCACATAAACATATAACATCTTAGCACATAAACATGTTATCACATAGAAACATTGCTTATAATCCTGAGGTAAACCTAACTATGGTCAAAACCACTTCCCACGAGCCAAGATATTCAAACCCGGTCCGCTCTGATACCAAGTCGTCACGCCCTAAATTTGATTACTCGGATAACATTACCAATATTCATTAATTAAGTTCATTTACAAATGACAATTCATCTTTTAATGAAATGATAAATAATTAAATATACATGTTCTCTCTTGTGATACAATAAAGACATTTACATACAAATAAAATGAATGCCCTGAGGCTTACAATAAAAGAAAGGACACTACTCTTTTCAAAAAAAAAAAATAGCACTCAGCCAAACAAATAAATGAAGTAGTACAATTCATCACTACATTACACTTATAAAATGGTAAAACCGATTGTTTGATCTTCAAATCCGAAAAGCATTCCCTGTACACATGTACAGGCAGGAGGTGAGCAACCACTAACTCACCAAACAATCTCATATTAAAACATTAGAAGATATGCGGGTACAAAGATACTCATACATATACGTGAAATCATATAATGTCAAAACCATATGATTCTATTACATAAACTCTTAAATTCAATTTATTTAATTTACCACAACTAGTTAACTTAAATAAATAAGCATGCCTCAAATGCAGCATAACATCATTTTCAATTCATTCAATTACCCATTTGTCAATTGAATCAAATAATTAAACAATTCATACTGACATCTAACAAAGCATTAAATACATTTTATACAGTCTTATGAGATGAATGCATATGCCATGTCATGCTCAAAATATTTCTCTCATCTTTTGAAAATCTTATGCACAATGTCAATTTGAAAATACATTAATCCAACAATTTCAATAAAATTCCAAGGTGGTAAATACGACTCAAGTAATCCCTAGGTTGGTGTTTGCAAGTAGGCATATCAAGCACTACCAAATCCCCACTTTACCGGTCTCTCACCGAAAGGGCAGTGGTACCTCCTCTGTGCGTGTTTTCGATTTTTCACCCTAGACACTCAAACCAACTTAACCAACATCAAACTACACCCCCTATCCGGACTTACCAACGTATTTACCAAAACAAATCAAAATGATCATATTTCACAAAAAACAATTCCTTTCTCAAAACAATAGTTTTCAATTTCAATTCGAAACCCATGATAACAATGAAATGGAATGACAATACAATATACAACAATGTATTAGAATAGTTCCAATTTCAAATCCACCACGCAATGCTCTATTGTTATAGCGACCCCGGTTTTTTCCCATTTAATTATTGTATCCGGACTGTTCCGTAGATTCTGTCATTGTATAATGGTTGTTGTTGTTATTCCTTATTTTCTCATTTGGAATTATAGGATGTTTTGGGCAGGTTTGTTTCAGGTTGGTTGGGTTTAGAAACCAAGAGTTGCTGTCCAGGTTTTTGGTTCTTCGCTCGAGCGAGGAGTTGTTCGCTCGAGCGAGAGGTAGTGTTTGATTTGGACCTGTAGCTGTGCATTCTTGGCTCGAGCGAGCTTTTCTTCGCTCGAGCGAGTTAGTTCATCCTTCGCTCGAGCTATAGTTCCTTCGCTCGAGCGTGTGTCTGGGTTCAGACCTGAGGGTTTGAGTTCTTCGCTCGACCGAGCTTTCTTTCGCTCGAGCGAGCATTTGAGTTGTTGGCTCGAGCAAGGCTTCCTTGGCTCGAGCGTAGTTTCTCTGTGTCTGGTCGCTCGAGCGACCAAGTCTTCGCTCGAGCGAGCCTGTCCAGTTTATATACACAGCAGCGGGATTTGATCAGTCTTTTTCATTTTCTTTTGATTCCAAACCCTAGGTCCGACTTCTCTCTCTCCCTACTCACCTTCTTTCTTAGATTTGATCCACTTAGGGTGTGTTTCTACCCTAGATCCTTCATATAAAAGATAGAGTGAGGCAAGGGCTACCATTTAATCTTAGCATTTGGCGATTTGGAGCACTTTGGTATTTGGGCACTCATCTCTTTCTTCACCTTTTGGGTTGTTTTCTTTGAGGTAGGGATTTCCTACTCCATTTTATAGGTTATGTTCTAAGTTTTGGTATTTTAATATGTTGGGAATACTTTGGTAAATTTTGGGAAAAACCCTAGTTGAATTATTGAATTGATTTGTATAAGTAATTCATGGAATTGGGAAAAGATGGTTAAATTCATGAAATTGGGGAATTCATTGATTAAATAGCATAATTGGATAATTTGAATCATTGTCTATTGAATTGTGGACATAGTTATTTTCAGTTTAGAAATAACTGTTTTGGGCTATCGGTGGAGGATAGTCGTGATTGTTGTAGACATTGCATGTGGATTAGGAATAACTGGAACTAATCACATTGGTTAAGTCATTAATTTTGACTGTGGCATTGATACAGAAAATACGTGTATTGATTGAGCATTGCATTTGCATACATTGTTTGTGTGTGGGAGGAGATAGGGGATGTACTCCACGGTTTAGGGGAAGATAGGGGATGGACCTCTAAACCGGATTTTGTTTGGGAGGAGATAGGGGATGGACTCCATTAGCATCACTTTTATGTGTGCTTATTTATATAGAAGTGTTTTATTGATACAGCACTAAAATGTGTATCAATCTGGACGTATGAAGTGTTTGATTTGAGCTTGAGTCTCATTTGTTGTTAATATTGGAAGGATGTGAATATGATATATGTGATTCACTGTTATAAGTTTGGCCAGGTTCTGAGCCATGTTGATAAAACTGGAAAGTAAAACGTATCTTTGGCAATAATGTCATGAGTCTGTAAAATGAAGTAATTGATTATTTTGGTTAACCATCTGTTGAATGCTATTGCTTTATTCATTGCTTATATGTGGTTTAGTATATTCCTACTGGGCTGTGGCTCACCCTATATGGGAACATCATTTTCAGGTTCAGGTGATAAACTACCTCCAAGGAATTAGCTTGGGAGGGTTTGGCTTATGGATTGAAGAAGACTACTTTTAGTTAACTGTCTTAAATTATTAGTACATGTAAACATTCAAGCCTAGGGCTTTTCTTGTATTGAGTTAGAACTCATATTTTTGTATCCAAGTGTTGGCTTGGAAAGATGTAAGCCAGTAGGGCATTTTATTCGATGATACATGTAATGCTTTATTTTGTAATACTCTGATGAATGAATTAATAGAATGTCAATGATATATAATGGGTAAATTTTGAGGGCGTTACAACTTGGTATCAGAGCGTACCGGGTTTGAATACTTTGGGTACGTGGGAAGTGATTAGTATCACATTGGGTTCGTCTCGTTTGATAGAGACTTAGTGTAATGTTATATGCTTATGTGATAACATGTTTATGTGATTATGTGGGTATGGAATGTAGTTTCTAGGATGTTGATTGGACCCTTGAGTTTCTTGTAGTCTTGTTGGAAAGGCACTTGATCACTGTTGCTTCCAACCGGAACTATAGTAACCCTTTGGGACTATCATTATCCGGGAATGAAATTCGTAGGTGCTTATGTGATTATGTGCTTACGTGGAATGAATTATTGTTGTCCATTGCATTAGGACGCGAGTGTTTAGCTTCGACACATTTATTAATGTGCTAATGTCTTTGTTTCCTTTATTAGGATGTCAGGACGAGGACGGGGACGCGGTAGGCGTGGTAGGCCGGGTAGGCAGGAGGTGCCGGTGCCAGAGGAGATTCCGGCAGTTGAAGAGGGTATTGGCCAGGCCAATGTGGCCGAGCCAGTAGGCCAGCAGGCTATGGGCGCTCTAGCCCGAGAGATAGCAGGGGCATTCAGGGAGTCAGTAGGCATTCTTAGAGCTGAGAATCAAGCTCAGGCTGGTATTGCGGATGCAGGACCTTCCTTTCTGAAGAGGGAGTTCTTCCGGTCCAATCCGGATGAATTTGTGGGTGATCCTAAAGAGCCACTTAAGGCAGATGAATGGCTCGAACAGACAACGAAGATGTTTGAGATGCTTGGCATCGAAGACGAGGGGTTGAAAGTGACCTTGGCATCTTTCCAGTTGAAGGGGGATGCAGGTCAGTGGTGGAAGTTTACTAAGGGGCGTATAGGAGGTACATGGAAGGCTTTTGTGAATGCTTTCCAGGAGAAGTTTTTATCTCCAGCAATCAGGGAGAAGCTGCGAGACCAGTTTTGTCAGCTTAAGCAGGCGAGTTCTTCAGTGGCCGAATTTGAGGCTGCATTTACTAGTTTGTCCAGGTTTGCACCTGAGTTGGTGGCGTCTGAGGAACGTCGTTGTATTGAGTTTGAGAAGAAGTTGAGGCGTGGCCTCAAGCTGAGAGTTGGGGGAACTATGATTCGGGATTATGGGCGTATGGTTGATGCTGCAGCCCATATGGAGATCATGATGCAGGAGGAGGAGGAAGGGCAGAAGGGCCCCAAGAGGAGTCAGGATAGTCAGAGTGATGGTAGGAGACAGAAGGGTTTTAATCCCCAGCAGTCTCAGGGTAGCTTTGCTAGATCGACTTTTCCTGTACCGAGTGCTAGTTCAGGGAAAGGCAGTCAGGGAGACATTACCTGTTTCAAGTGTGGCCAGCTGGGCCACAAGTCTCCAGTTTGTCCTCAGAGGGGAGGAGTTCAGAGAGCAGCATCTTCTTCGGCTCGATCTCAGAGCCAGAGTCAAGGTAGAGGTCAGCCACTCTCGTGTTATCAGTGTGGTCAGCCAGGGCACATGAAGAGGTATTGCCCACAGTTGGGTGGCACACCTGGTGCATCTGGTTTGAGGCCGATTCAGGGTCAGCAGCCAGCTCAGTCGGGTCAGGCCTCAAAGGCCAATCAGGGGGCTTCATCGTCTCAGTCGGTGCAGCAATCTTATGCTCCTAGGGTTGAGCAGGTTGATCAGAGGTCGTCTGGGCGCGTGTACGCTGTTACCGCGCAGGATCTTGTACCGACTCCATCAGTTGTGAGAGGTACCTTCTTGTTTTGCAACTCGGTTGCTAATGTTTTGATTGATACGGGTGCATCTCATTCCTTTGTGTCTGCTGCATTTGCATCTGTTTTGGAGTTGGAGTTAGCACAGCTAGCATCTCCTATTTGTGTAGTGTCACCTCTTGGGGGTGAATTGATTTTGAAACAATGTGTTAGGGGTTGTGATATAGAGGTTGATTATCATAGAATTCCATTTTCCTTTGTCGTTATGCCTATGAGAGGTTTCGATGTTATTTTGGGTATGGACTGGTTATCGTCATACCGGGCAGTTATTGATTGCTACCGCCAGAGGGTCACTTGTTGTACCGTGAGCGGAGAGTATTTTCATTTTCTGGGGGACCGGGTTGGTGATGTGTTGCCACCGGGGTATGTTCCACGAGGACGGAGTGAGCTTAGTGGTCTACTTGCTAACCTGTCGATTAGTGAGGATGTTGAGACTCAGATTGTGTTGCCAAGGGTGGTTTGTGAGTACTCGGATGTTTTTCCCGAGGATCTTGTTGGTTTGCCACCGCATCGAGAGATTGAGTTCTCTATTGACCTGGTGCCCGGCACGGCGCCGATTTCTATGGCATCTTACCGTTTTGCCCCAGCTGAGTTAGTTGAGTTGAAGATCCAACTCCAGGAGTTGCTAGATAAGGGCTTTATACGTCCTAGCGTTTCGCCGTGGGGAGCACCGGCCCTCTTTGTTAAAAAGAAAGGTGGTGCTTTGAGACTTTGTATAGATTATCGGAAGTTGAATCGGGCTACGGTCAAGAATAAGTACCCTATGCCCCGTATAGATGACCTGTTTGACCAGTTGAAGGGTTCCCGTTGTTTCTCTAAGATAGACTTGAGATCGGGTTACCACCAGTTGAGGGTCAGGGAAGAGGATATTTCGAAGACGGCATTCCGTACGCGGTATGGCCATTATGAGTTTCTGGTGATGCCATTCGGACTCACCAATGCACCGGCAGTCTTTATGGACTTGATGAACCGGATCTTCCGGGAATTCTTGGATCGATTTGTAGTCGTTTTTGTGGACGACATCCTTATCTATTCGCCTTCTGAGGAGGAGCACGAGGCACACTTGAGGGTGGTGCTTGAGTTACTTAGAGCCCATAAGCTGTATGCCAAGTTTGGGAAGTGTGAGTTCTGGCTGAGGGAAGTCAAATTCTTAGGTCATGTGGTATCCGGTGAAGGAGTGTCTGTTGATACATCCAAGGTAGAGGCAGTGCAGGATTGGGCACAGCCTAAGAGTGTATTTGAGATCCGCAGTTTTCTGGGATTAGCTGGGTATTACCGCCGGTTTGTGAAAGATTTCTCCAGGTTAGCATCACCGTTGACTAGACTGACTCGGAAGGGAGTCAAATTTGTATGGAGTGAGACTTGTGAAAAGTCGTTTCAGGAGTTGAAAGTTAGACTGACTACCGCTCCAGTATTGATTATTCCAGAGAGAGGGTTGGGTTATACGGTCTATTGTGACGCCTCACGAGAGGGTCTGGGTTGTGTATTAATGCAAGAAGGGAAGGTAGTTGCCTATGGCTCTCGTTAGTTGAAAATTCACGAGCAGAATTACCCTACACATGATCTAGAGTTAGCAGCTGTGATATTTGCCTTGAAGATTTGGAGGCATTATCTTTACGGTGAGAAATTCGAGGTGTTCTCGGATCATAAGAGTTTGAAGTATTTATTTACACAGAAAGACTTAAACTTGAGGCAGAGGAGGTGGATGGAGTTCATAGAGGATTATGACTTTGAGTTGCATTATCATCCGGGAAAGGCCAATGTGGTGGCCGATGCCCTTAGCAAGAAACCTGTTGGTGACATAGCTAGCATAGCCATCCGAGAGTGGGAGATGTTGGGTGCACTTGGAGAGTTTGATTTACTTGTGGGCGAATCCGTTGAGGCTGCGGCCTTGTTTTCTGTTATTGCACAGCCTTCACTTGTGACTCGAGTGTTAGAGGCTCAGAGAGGTGACTTTGAGGTAGAATCTCTCCGTGAGAAGATTTCCGGTGGGAAGGTTGAAAAGGGTTTGATGGTATTTTCCGACCTGAGTGTGAGATACCGTGACCGTCTGTTTGTGCCGGAGTCTTGCCGAGAGGAGGTACTCCGAGAGTTTCATCATTCACGCCTTGCGGTGCATCCGGGAGGCACTAAGATGTATCGGGATTTGGGTCGTCAGTTCTGGTGGCGGGGTATGAAGAGAGATGTGGCAACTTTCGTATCTAAGTGCCTTACTTGTCAGCAAGTGAAGGCTGAACATCAGAGGCCAGCGGGTTTATTACAACCTTTGCCTATTGCTGAGTGGAAGTGGGAACACGTCACTATGGACTTCGTTGTGGGTCTTCTGAGGACTCAGCGGGGTAGTGATGCTATTTGGGTGGTTGTAGATCGGTTGACTAAGTCGGCGCACTTTATTTCTATGCGTGTGAGAGATTCGGTAGATCATCTTGCCGACTTGTATATTCGGGACATAGTGAGATTGCACGGGGTCCAAGTGACGATCGTCTCAGATAGAGATCCTCGTTTTACTGCCAGGTTGTGGCAGAGTTTGCAGAGTGCCTTAGGCACTAAGTTGACCTTTAGCACGGCTTATCATCCTCAGACTGATGGACAGTCCGAGCGTACTATTCAGATACTTGAGGATATGCTACGAGGTTGTGTTCTAGACTTTAGTGGGTCGTGGGAGAGGCACTTACCGTTAGTGGAGTTTGCCTATAACAACAGTTTCCAGTCTAGTATTGGTATGGCACCTTTTGAGGCCTTGTATGGTCGACCGTGTAGATCTCATGTTTGTTGGGCTGAGGTGGGTGATGCACCTCTGTTGAGTCCGGAGTTGGTGAGGGAAACGACGGAGAAAGTTGAGCTTATCCGTAAGAGACTTATTACAGCACAGAGTCGTCAGAAATCTTATGCCGACCGTAGGAGGAGACCCTTGGTGTTTGTGGAGGGTGATCATGTCTTTCTGAAGATATCACCTAAACGGGGTTTGATGAGGTTTGGGAAGAGTGGGAAGTTGTCCCCTCGATTCATTGGTCCGTTTGAGATCTTTGAGAGGATTGGCGAGGCTGCTTATCGTTTAGCTTTGCCGCCGCAGTTGTCTGGAGTACATGACGTGTTTCATGTGAGTATGCTTCGGAAGTATGAGCCGGATCCATCACATGTGTTGGATTGGACCGATTTAGTGGTTGATGTGGATGTCTCGTATGAGGAGAGACCGATTCGAGTCTTGGATAGGCGGGATCAAGTTTTGCGAGGCAAGATCATCCCTTTGGTCAAAGTTTTGTGGAAACACCACGGAATGGAGGAAGCCACTTGGGAACGTGAATTGGAAGTCCGCGAGAAATATCCGGACATGTTTGTTGATTTGTAATCTTATAATTAGATTCTGTTATATTGTTAAACTTAAGAGCTTTACATATGTCTTAAGTTGTAAAACATTGAGTATGTTTTGGTAAATTTCATTATAGTAAGATTAGTGTAACATTGTATATGTTGATTACATTGTTGGATGTGGTATATATATCATGCAGTTGAATATGATATGGAAATTGTTAACATTGAAAGGAATAATGCATAATAGTGGTGCAGGTTGAAATATATGTTGTTTTATATATATTGTGGGATGCCTCTTGATAAAGAGATAAAGTGACCAGTATTGGGTCAAGTTGTTTATTATTGTTATATACTATCTTTGGGTATTGAGAAAAAAAAAAACATGTTTTCAGATTTGTGCCTAATTTCGGGGACGAAATTCTTTGAAGGGGGGGAGGTTATAGCGACCCCGGTCTTTTCCCATTTAATTATTGTATCCGGACTGTTCCGTAGATTCTGTCATTGTATAATGGTTGTTGTTGTTATTCCTTATTTTCTCATTTGGAATTATAGGATGTTTTGGGCAGGTTTGTTTCAGGTTGGTTGGGTTTAGAAACCAAGAGTTGCTGTCCAGGTTTTTGGTTCTTCGCTCGAGCGAGGAGTTGTTCGCTCGAGCGAGAGGTAGTGTTTGATTTGGACCTGTAGCTGTGCATTCTTGGCTCGAGCGAGCTTTTCTTCGCTCGAGCGAGTTAGTTCATCCTTCGCTCGAGCTATAGTTCCTTCGCTCGAGCGTGTGTCTGGGTTCAGACCTGAGGGTTTGAGTTCTTCGCTCGACCGAGCTTTCTTTCGCTCGAGCGAGCATTTGAGTTGTTGGCTCGAGCAAGGCTTCCTTGGCTCGAGCGTAGTTTCTCTGTGTCTGGTCGCTCGAGCGACCAAGTCTTCGCTCGAGCGAGCCTGTCCAGTTTATATACACAGCAGCGGGATTTGATCAGTCTTTTTCATTTTCTTTTGATTCCAAACCCTAGGTCCGACTTCTCTCTCTCCCTACTCACCTTCTTTCTTAGATTTGATCCACTTAGGGTGTGTTTCTACCCTAGATCCTTCATATAAAAGATAGAGTGAGGCAAGGGCTACCATTTAATCTGAGCATTTGGCGATTTGGAGCACTTTGGTATTTGGGCACTCATCTCTTTCTTCACCTTTTGGGTTGTTTTCTTTGAGGTAGGGATTTCCTACTCCATTTTATAGGTTATGTTCTAAGTTTTGGTATTTTAATATGTTGGGAATACTTTGGTAAATTTTGGGAAAAACCCTAGTTGAATTATTGAATTGATTTGTATAAGTAATTCATGGAATTGGGAAAAGATGGTTAAATTCATGAAATTGGGGAATTCATTGATTAAATAGCATAATTGGATAATTTGAATCATTGTCTATTGAATTGTGGACATAGTTATTTTCAGTTTAGAAATAACTGTTTTGGGCTATCGGTGGAGGATAGTCGTGATTGTTGTAGACATTGCATGTGGATTAGGAATAACTGGAACTAATCACATTGGTTAAGTCATTAATTTTGACTGTGGCATTGATACAGAAAATACGTGTATTGATTGAGCATTGCATTTGCATACATTGTTTGTGTGTGGGAGGAGATAGGGGATGTACTCCACGGTTTAGGGGAAGATAGGGGATGGACCTCTAAACCGGATTTTGTTTGGGAGGAGATAGGGGATGGACTCCATTAGCATCACTTTTATGTGTGCTTATTTATATAGAAGTGTTTTATTGATACAGCACTAAAATGTGTATCAATCTGGAAGTATGAAGTGTTTGATTTGAGCTTGAGTCTCATTTGTTGTTAATATTGGAAGGATGTGAATATGATATATGTGATTCACTGTTATAAGTTTGGCCAGGTTCTGAGCCATGTTGATAAAACTGGAAAGTAAAACGTATCTTTGGCAATAATGTCATGAGTCTGTAAAATGAAGTAATTGATTATTTTGGTTAACCATCTGTTGAATGCTATTGCTTTATTCATTGCTTATATGTGGTTTAGTATATTCCTACTGGGCTGTGGCTCACCCTATATGGGAACATCATTTTCAGGTTCAGGTGATAAACTACCTCCAAGGAATTAGCTTGGGAGGGTTTGGCTTCTGGATTGAAGAAGACTACTTTTAGTTAACTGTCTTAAATTATTAGTACATGTAAACATTCAAGCCTAGGGCTTTTCTTGTATTGAGTTAGAACTCATATTTTTGTATCCAAGTGTTGGCTTGGAAAGATGTAAGCCAGTAGGGCATTTTATTCGATGATACATGTAATGCTTTATTTTGTAATACTCTGATGAATGAATTAATAGAATGTCAATGATATATAATGGGTTAATTTTGAGGGCGTTACAATTGTGATCAAATTCTATATCTCTATCAATGTAATACCATAATACAATTTCAAGAGATAATACAACAATATCCATATTCATATAGTCTCCACATTTTTTTTGATCAGCAAAGAAAATTTTTATTAACAGCATGAAATTAAAAGTACAAGGAGATGACATGCATCTAGAGAGATTCGGAAAGTATAAAATACTCTTACTACTGCTACTCACACTCATACAACCAATCCCTTGGCCTCACGTTTTTTTTTTTTTTTTTTTAAACAAAAAAAAGTTAAGAAGGACTTAACTAAAAAATAAAATACATGAATCCCCACAAAATTAACCCACAAAACCCAAAGCCACAGCCAAAACCCAACACCAAATCCAAATCTGCTTCACTCCCTACGCCAACTTGCTATTTTTTAAAACCAAGTCTATTCACCTATGTTGCTACAACACCCAACGACACCTGCTACACTCCCACGCCTGACAACACTAGTCTATTCACCTATATGCTGCCACACACCCACGCCTGCTACACTCCCACGCCGAACCTGCCAGCTATGGAGAACCCTGCACAACTTTGCCAGCCCAGAACCCTGCACAACGCCCACCTGCCGACTCCTCCCTTCACATTAACACTCCTTCCTACTAGTAATCTACCACACTGTGTGAGCCGATACAATAAGTACAAAAGTTGTGCAAAATATGATCCTATAAAGACATATCACTGGACGTTCCATGGCCGGAAAACTCCATAGCCAACATGGCCGGAAAAACTCCTTGCCTCCACCGCTGCACAAACCCGGCAGACCTGCCTTCTCCCACGCCTAAAGAAACTCCTTCCACCAGCCTTCTCCCACGCCTGACATCTCCGTTCTGCTGTGCTGCTACTCGAATTCTCTGGCGGAACTCCCACGCCGTAGCACTGCTCCCTTTGCAGTACTTCCAATATCGAGACACCCACCGAGACAAACACTTACACCCAACAAGAACCCCCACGATCTGCTGTTCTTCTATGGCCGTAACTCCCACGCCGGACTTCACCCACTCCGGACTCCCCCATGACCAACAACTCTTTAATCGGCCCAACGCCGGCCTCCACAGATCTGACTGAAATCCACCCCTCAAACTCCCACTTGCGTAGGAGCGCACGAATGAAGTTCCAAAACAAATCCAACCCTCCCATATTCAAGGCGCCTTCCACGATCGAAATCCCCCAAGACTGAAACCCACCCCAAACACCCAACAGAACTGAAAAGGAAATGGAAAAACTATGGGGATTCAAGTTTATTAAAACAGAAAATCAACATTCCCAATTTAGTCATTTCAAGACAAATCTGTAACATATTATATATCAAACTTCCAAAGTTCTAATATTTCTCATCCTTCCAAGAAATCCCTTATTTAAATGCAACATGGTAAATTTCCACTGATAGCCAAAATAGTTATCTCTAATATATTAATTAAAAGATAACAACATGGATATACAATCCAACATATAACCATAACTTGGAATCTCCCATGATTCCCAACATTGAGAAACAACCCATATCCCACATTTTAAAAACAACTTTTCAAGACTTATATAACTTTTCGTTACACTCAACATTTCAAAGGAGTAACTAATATTCAATATTCCAAAAGTTTCATAAGTGTTTTCAGAATCAAGTCCTCAATTTTGAAAACCAAACAAAGTCTTTTCTTAATAATTTAACAACTCCCAAAACATTGCCATTTAGGATTTTTCACATATTGAGGTTTTCTCACTTTCAAATATCCATGTGTAATTTATATATAAAAATGCCTCAAATAACAAGATTATACGCAAACAACTCCCAATTTAATCAAACTCTCAATTTACCCTTCAAACATCTCATATATGAATTTGATATTCAAAAACAACATATTACCATACACCAAATATTAAAACTATTTATCAATTTTCTAATTGTTTTGACTCACACAAAACCTTCAATTAATTTTTGTTTCACCTGAACCAGGATAACTAATATGATTTTTTTGCCAAATCACATACTTACTAAATATTACCATTTTCATTCTATTATATCAAAAGTCATGGTATAATCTCAATAACACACTTTTAACCATAACGGATATAGCCTTTTAACCAAAACTAATTTAATCTACTAAATTAGTAAGCTTATTATATTCAAAAATTTTCAAATTTATAATATTAAACCTAACTTCACATGTCTCATCCCTCAAACATAATCATATTTCAAGCCAAGCTACTTAAAGAGTTAATATTTTTTCCAAATTCCCCACCAATAACAATTTCACAATTTTTTCTAAAATTACTTAATCAACATGATATTTACATCAAAAGTTATGAAATATGCCCAAGAGTAATATTTTCAAGGTTATGAGTTTAAAAGTCCACACTTCACATTTTTCATTTTCACAAAAATAAAAATAAAAATAAAAATAAAAAATGAACCAAACTTAATCATCAACATATCACCTTCCATAAAGTTTAATGAATGTAACACTTTTAAAGTTTTTAATCCCAAAACAATTCTATAATCCCAACTTAACAATTTACACAATATTCCTCAATATCAATTTATTTTTCTTAAAAATAAATTCTAAAATCAAAGATAAAAAAAATATTTCAACTTTATATTTCTCAAAATAAATCATCTAATCATAATATGATGTAAATACAATCATACAACCTTTAAATTTTATTTTCGGATTTTTTTTTTACAAAATTAACAACAAAAAATGATTTTTCCAAAATCAATCTCAAAATGCCAACCTTCTTAACATTTCAACATAATTTTTCTTCCAAAAATTACCAAACAAAATTCTAAAAATTATATATATATATATATATATGCAATACCTCTTAAAATGACATATTTTTTCAAAATAATCCAAACATAGTTTTAATGTAAAAATATGAAGAAAGTCTTCATCTCAAATATGAAGAAAAGCAAATCTAAAAATGTAAATATTGTCCGATCATGAATCCGAGACCACCATTGCGAAGATTACAACAAGCTCTCAAACTTTTATTTATAACACTTTTACAAAATTTTACTCTAAGGACTCCCATTTAAAACTCAAATGTTGAGCCAACAATGAAGGCCAAAGAAAGAGAGAGAGAGAGAGAGAGAGAGAGAGAGAGAGAGAGCGCACGCCGGACAGAGGGAGAGAGAGACACAGCTCTCTGCTCCAAAAGTAGATGAAAAGAAAGAAAAGAAATAATGGGCAGGGCAAACAAAAAAAAAAAGGGCAGCCTACGTGGATTCCCTTTTCAAGGATTGATTTTAAAATATATATATATATATATAATATAATTTTTATGATAATATTTTAAAATTTTAGAATATAAATTATGAAATGATATAATTTTTTATCACAAAATATAATATTTTTATACATTATAAAATATAATATTTTACTCATCACGAAATATATACCCATTTTATTCACTACAAAAATATATAATTTTTCACCATATATGGTACACACCATAAAATCAACTATCAAATAGTTATTATAATCCTATATAATAAATAATAACAACTCTCAAGATGGTTACTACCAATCACCTAGTTAAAAAGAACCAAACAGTTAAACATGAGTCATTAAACAAACTTAATTTAAATTAAATCTAAGTCATGGGTCTCACCTATAAGGTAAACATGGTCTAATTATACACCAAAATAGACCCAACAGTTTATCTTAGATCATGCTCTAAACACCAAAAACTCAATTTAAAATTCTGCTATAAATTAAACTGAACACTAATCAGTCCGCAAATTTTTATAAAATAAATTCTCATCAATTAATTTCTGAAATTTTTATCCAATATGCTAGACTCTCATAAGAACACCATAATAAAATATTTCATAATTTCTGAGATCGAAAATTATTATTTAAAAAAAAAAAAAGCTATTACAAAATTGAACCACATAACATTACATAACACTCCAATCCAAATATTACTCAATTAATTTATGCACTGACTATTTCAAAAAACATTTTGGGTTATCACAGCCACCAAAGAAGGCAAGAGTATCACACAGTCATTCTCCAACAAGCTTAACTCTGCGAGGTAATAACCCAAGAACTCCAACTTCAAATTGGGAATCTGCATAAGAACAAGAACATTAATAATTACTTGGTAATCTTCTAGAGCAACAACAGTGACTTTTTTGCAAACAAAATATTAAAAAAAATTAAAAAATTAAAAAATCAACAAGCAAGAAAGCAGCTTTAATTAGGCAATTGAATCGCAAGATCACCGATGAAAAGAAAGATTGTATGTTGACAATGCAGTAATACCCTAAAAAAATCATAATTGTGGGACCGCCCACTTCAAACTTGAGATGTTTGAATATGTCAGCCTCCATTTTTACCACCTCTTTCTTTGTGTATGCGTTGTCGGTTAGGTAACAAAATTCATCCACAGGTGGATGGTTGATCTTCTCATACTTTCAGCTCATCAAGATTGAACAAGGAAATTTAAGTACCAATCATCCAAATTGATTGTCTTTACAAAAACATCAAGCAGTTTAAGAGGTCAGAGAGCTTACGATGCGATCAGCATTGAAGAAAAACCGAGCAACTGGAGTTTGTTCCTGTTGAGATCATTCATTGACAAAAATCTATCAATGTAAGAGATAGATAGATGCAGAGTATCAGAGTGAAGCTCGTATTCGTCCGCAACCTTCACCAACCAATCCACCAAAATTGCCCTCATGTTAGGGCTCACATCCTTCTGGGCCATTTCAATGTAATCTGGCAATGGTCTCCTCTTCTCAGCACAGATTTGATGTGGATCACTAGGGCAGATTGTGATGTGGTTAATCGAAAATGTAATTGGAAATTTTGATTTAAATTAAAATCAAATATTTTTATGAATGATTTTATTAATTAGAGATTGATTTCATCAAATTTAATTTGTGAGAAAATTTTAAAATTTTATTATAGACTCACTATTTTTTACTAGGATGAGAATCATTTTAAACTTAAATTTGGGCTTAAAATTTTTTAATGAACTTGCAAGTTGATAAAGCGTTACAAAATCATTACAAATCTAATTGGTATTTCCAAAGAGAGGTTTTTTTTTTTTTTAATTTTTTTGAGAGACGATGTGAGGTGAGTTCTTAATTATTTTAAAACAATTTTGATTGTGGCAAAATTTGGATTCCATTATGCGAAGTTTGGATTGTATTGTATAATAAGCCTCCGTTTGGAAAGTGGGTTGGCTTTTTGGCTTTTTGGCTTTTTTGGCTATTTTAGCCTGGGCTAAAAAGCTTAGTTTGGGAAGGGCTTTTTGGCTTTTTGACTTTTTGGCTTTTTTTTGTGAGAGAAGAGTGTAATGATTATGGGTTGGATGTGATATTTTGTTTGTTGTGGCTAAAATAGCCTGTTTTGTCTTTTGTGGCTATTTTAGCCCCAACCCACTTGCCAAACACCACCTAAGTCAATCAGTTAAAAATGGGGAACGTTTGTATATCACCATTAATTAATTTGGATTGTATTGTATAATAATATCACCATTAATTAATTAAGTTTCTTTTTTTTTTTTGGAAGTGACTGCAAGTTGGAAAGGTTACAGATATTGAAATTTGTGACAGTGCTGCTCAAATTGTTGATTACACAAAAATAGATTTACGTTGCGAGAATAATGGCTTATTTAGAAATAAGTTAAAAGTGACTTTTCAATTTTTAATTCACTTTTTTTTTCATAAAAAAGTTTTAAAAAGTAAAAAAAAATAATTTTTAATTATCTTTTCAAAACATCTCAATGTTGAATGTTGCAAAATACGCAAGTCATTTTTAACATTAATTAATCAATAATATTATAAATGTACCTTTATCAATTTTGAATTTATTTTAAAAAAAAATTAATGGCTCAGATTCATTTCATATGTAGACTTTATAATTCGTCATTGAATAATGTTATTTGTACTAGTTAATATACTAACCGATGATGTGACATAATTTTAGATGTTTTGGATATTTATGATTTGTATAATATGTGAGATCAGTAATAATGACATAACATTAGTTGGTATGTTTATAATAATTGGTGTATGTAGTACCACCGTTCATCAATTCAATTTTTAATATCAAAATACATTCAGAGTAAATTTGAAATTTGTAAAGATGAATTTCTTACATTTTTCTTAATTAATTTTATGAGGGAAGTGAAACCCAATCCAATACCTGTGGTGATTCTGCTATCAATTGAAAACCTACGGTTCCATTGACTTAGGCTTAAAGTAAAGAACACTACTTTATTGGTCCAATAATTCACTGAATATACATTAAACATGGTACTAATCAAAATATTTATTGATAACTAAACGGGCTAATGACCCATTGTGTTTTCATTGGGGGCGAATCGTCTCTCCAATCTATTCACCAATTGGATCATGTTATTTGAGATTGTGAAGTCTATAACAAGTTTTATTTTAAAAATATAGTTTTGTCTATTTTTATAAATTTTGATGTATAAATTGGTCATAAAAAAATTAAATCGATATAATAATTGTAGTATAATATTTTATTGTTTTATTATATACTTAAAACTATATATGTCATCTTTTTTTAAAAAAAAAAAAATAAATATGATTTAATTACAGATAAATTTTTTGAATTAGACTGAAGTCTTCTCCTTTATTAATATGAAAAAAAAATGCTAAAATAGGGAGAGGTATTTTTATACATTTCTAAATATGTTAGATGATATTTAATTCAATGAAATGAGAATGGAATGGGATGATGGTATCACTACTAAAAAAAGTACTTTTTGCGACCGCTACAAGCTGTCGTAAATAATAAAAAAACAGTCGCAAAAGACTTTTTGCGACGGCCCATGTGACGGCAAATGATGGTCGCAAATGTGGGGGTGGCAAATACTTTTTGCGACCGCAAAATAGCAGTCGCAAACTATTTGCGACCACCTAATCTAGTTATGGCGACTGTAGACGTCCCCGAACGCCCCGGGAGGGTGAGGTCCCGTTCCATTCGTTTTGCGGGTCTACTACAGTTCAGACTCAAATTGTCACGGTTCTTAATCTGAACCAAAGAGTCCAAATCTGGCAAATCGTTTTGAGAAAACAGATTTTTAGAAAAAGAAGTGCCAAACATGGACTGCTTCCAAATATGGCAAATCGTTTTGAGAAAACAGATTTTTAGAAAAAGAAGTGCCAAACATGGATTGCTTTGCCAGATACAGAGTCGCCATCTAAATATTTTATTTTGGAGAATTTAGGAAACCCTGACTCGGTGCCAAAGGCCACGCGTCCGTCATCACCAAAGTTGCCTCGGCTGGGGAACTTGGGTACGATTGGGGAAGGTCAGCTATGAGCACCCGCTCTCGCCCGATCAAAGATCGGCCTCTACTAATCGTGATATCTTGTTTTGAAAGCATTATGTATTCTTATTCCAGTTATTAGCCTAGAATTACTATGTTATGTGCACGACAAACAAGTATAGACCAAATCGCCTAAATTGGAACAAAACATTTCATGTTTGTTTTGAAAATGGTTTGCTACTTGCAAGTAGGCTAAAATGCAGGTTTTGCCACCCTCAAGTGGGCTTTTAGAAAAGATGGTTGTGTCACTATCTAGTGGGCTTAAAACTCGCAGTTTTAATGTATTATTCCAATTTAGGTAATTCAACCTCCATCCATAGGCATTCAAGCAGTTATATCACATAAGCAGCTAGCCTCATGGTAATCATGCAATTATGGCAACACTCACACGCATGTGGTATGCTAAAGCATAAAAGCTTACCTAGTACTCCAAGCCAAAACAGAAACTAGTTAGTAATCACATGCATGATCCTAGTTCATGTTTAAAATGGCTAATGCAATCACATGCAAAGATGCAATCTAGACAAGCTCGGCTAATCTATAATGACATGTGAAATGCTACGACTAACACGTATTCAATTTGGAATCGAAATACCAATGCAGTTAGCATGATGCGCCGAGCCCGGTGCATGCAAGACAAATGTGTGGATGCACGCATGCATAGCATAAGGTATGCTAAATTAAACATGTCCTAATACTAACCATCAAAAGCAGGTAAGTAAAAGGGAGAAAGAAGTGGGGATTGGAAAACATGCACACACTCACCCACACTTATTACAGATTCGCCCTCGCTCGAAGGGACCAAAAGAATAATACAATTCGAATAATGAATTAACTATCCTAGCTAATTAATTATTACAGACCAACTAAATTAATTAAACAAATTAATTAATTTAAGAAAGCAAGAAAAAGGGCCTCGGGAAGAGGGCTCAATGCACGCGTGCTCGGGTCTTGCTCGAAAGTCCACTGCCATGCATAGGCTGCCTCTGTTTTCCCTGCTCTGCCCCTCTGAAAACTGCCAAAGTCTCAGAATTGCTTCCCTGGACATTGGGAAACACCACCGGCTGAGGAGAATGGCCACCGGCAGTAAGATGTGATCATCGACTGTTGATGAAGCTATCAGCCACGGATTTATGGCCGGTCGGCACTGAACACTGCCGGTCGGCCAAGAATGTCTGCAGAACCTGCAATTGACAGCAGCAGAGGGCAAGGCACAGCATGGCAATGCATTTCAAGCAATGTATGCATCGACCATATCCCTTATCATGTTTATGACTCAAAGGGACATGGTCCTCGCTTCTCGGACCATCAAGCGCGCATTTCAATGCGTGATAGCCCAAGAGACCAAGTTGTGCATTTTTCATTTCAAATGTAATGCAATGCACATAGTCAAACCAAAGGGCTTCTACCTCTATCATGACTCACTTCAAGAGGTGAGGCAATGCATGCACAATGCAATGCAACCTAGGCATGCGAGCAAGCAAAGAGATGGACTTAAACATGATTAGGCAATTCTCAAACAAGCCTAAATCAGTGGCCAAAGTGCTCAAACATGGAGATCAACACACGCACACACATGCACACGTTAAAGGGCTAATACTCAAGCACAAAAGGGCAACTCTCAAGCACACTTGAAAGAGGCATAACATGGACAATTAGCATGTAAATTAAGCTTTGAAAATCATGCAAGAACATGGTGCCAAACCAACCCAAACAATGCAATCAAGGTATGCAAGCAAAGTCCAAGATTCAAAGCAAGCTAAAGGGGTATTGAACTACACTTAACAAGACCAAACATGGCATGAATTCAATGACCCAAAACAGAGTTTTAGCACATAAAACAAAGCCCAAAAGATTACTTAGATGGCATATAAATGACTTGAATTCAAAGGCATGCACAATGACCAAACATAGAGCACAAGGCACAACCTTTTGATACATCAAAGGGACCATGAAATGCAAGCATGCAAGCATACTAAGTGGACTGAAATGACATGGAAAATGGTTCCAACTCGTCAAATCAAAGCAAGTAAAGCATGTTATGCACTCACATACTTGAAGCCTACAAGCTAAAATACAAAGGGGCTATGCAATGCATGTTAAAGTCGACTCAAACAACTAAGGACAGACCTTAATCATGGCAAAATAAACATGAAAGCTTCACAAAGTCAAGCCTAAAGCATGCTAGAACAATAGTTTACAACCTAAGGCATGTTAAGGCAACAAAATGGCATTACAAGCCATGTATGCTAAGCAAGCATGGTGTACCAAAACCAACTTAAAACAATGCTATTTCATAGCAAAATAAGCATAAATAACAGCTAAGGCATGGTCAACAAGAGCCTAAGCTAGGTGCTCTCTCAAGAGGCAAAAATGGTCCTTTTCAAGGACAACAAGGAGAGGGGGTGGCCCTCTCCTTCTTGGGACCTCAAGGCACCATCCTTACCACTGAAATCCCTCAAGATTTCAGTGGTGAGGAGGCCCAAACACCAAAGTCCCGGAGCTCACACAAAATAGCACAAAACAAGGGCCAAACAAGGCTTAAGAGGGGTCAAACAATCCCAAAGCTTAAAACACTCTTAACAAACTATTTAGAGGCCTTAAAAAAAGAACATTTTTGTATTATATGCAAAGCCAAAAAACAGTTGCAAGATAGGTAAAAGTAGTGTGCAAAAATGGGGTAAAAAGGGACTAGTTTCTTACCCTTGAAGTCCTCCTTCACAAATGATGATCTTGTTGCCTCCTTGAGCTCAAATCCAGTCAAGAACACCAAGAACAACCCTCTGGTTCCTCAACAACCAAGAGAAGGTGTAACACTATGTGTTTGTGTGCAATAGTATGGACAAACACACACTAGACACACACAAGAGAGAGATATAGAGATAGGAAATATGTATCAACCCTAACCCTAATCCAGAGCTCCCTCTAAAATTTTTTTGTAACCCTCATGCCAAGAGAGGAACCCTCTTCTTATAGGCAACTCCCTCTTGTAAGGCTTTCAAAACAAGCCATCCAAGAGGGAAATCCCTCCATACACGTGTATGGAGGGGGGCAGAGTGGGTGCCAGCTATCACAGCTGGCACAAAATATCTACTAAAAGTAGATGAACAGTGATCGGCCATTCAAAATTGCCATTTTGGCAAAATAAATGGCCGACCGGCAATAAAGAGTGCCGACCGGCAATATACATTGCCGATGGCATAAAATCACTGGCCGGTGGCCTCAAGCCATGGCCGGTGATGTGTGGGGATGCCTCACAAGGCATTCCCTGCCCCTCCAAGGCAAAACACAAGTGTTTGGTGCAAAACCAGACACAACACGGTCAAGCCGAGAGATCCTGAGACAAGGCGCTCAACCGAGACCTCCGGGAACTCAAGACGAACACAAACAAGGGTAATCACCAAGTGTTCCAATGGTGACGTCCAAGTCTTGAGGACGGTCAAAAATGGGGTGTCTACAGCGACCAATGTTTTGCCGTCGCAAAAAAATTTTAAAAATACCTACAATGTATTAGCGACCATCTTGTTACCGTTGCAAAAAAATTAAAAAAAAAACCTACAATATTTTAACAATCTATATTCTCATGTATATATATATATATATATATTCAAATATTATATACAATAAATATAAAGTGATATTTGTAACAATTCTAATACTCAAGTATTATTTTCCGTCACTTCCCCCAACAAAATTATCTTTCTTCAACAAAAAAAAAAAAAATGTGCAAACAAAATATAAAATTCTGTACATGTCACCAACTCCAGCAACTTATTATAAGTTGTGCTCCTAATAATGATGATAGTATTGCATTAAAAATTAAGTAAATCAACACAATGTTTCCCATCGAATTTGGCATGTCCAGCCTATTTCATCTACTGTATTATTTCAACATCTCGCTCGCTAGCACTGGCAGTAGCAATTTCTGTTTCTTTCCACATCTTAGAATCGTCCACAAGGCCATGTTTCTCTCCAGTGGCCCTCATTGTTTGGTACACTTCCAACATTGTTGGCCTCTGCTCTGGCACCGAATGAACGCATTTGCATGCAATATTCATGAACTCAAAGATCTCACCATCGAATCCCAACCCGATCAGAGTGTCATCAACTACATCTTGCAGACTAAAAGAGGTACTTACAAGATTGATGATCCATTCAACCAAATTGCTATCAAAATTTGCAGAACCTTCAGCAATGGTTGCCATACAATGTTCCTTCCTTGTAAGCAGCTCAACCTTGGTATCCTCAACTCTGTTCATTGCAGTTGGGCACCATTGGCTTTGTTAAACCACCTATTGGTTTCTTTTCATCTTGCTACTCATAATCTTCTTTACTAGTGGATCAATGGGCAAATAAAACAAAGTTAGAGCAAAAACTACAACAGTAGAAACCGAACAACCAACCGCAGTGACCGTATGTATAAAAAAAATAAATAAATAAAAATCATCCCTATTGAAAAAAGGGATGATAGAACAGAAATATTAGTTAATATGTATATTAGTTACCGTATGCATTTCCGATCTTGGCAGTAGTTCTGAATACAGCAGTGACGACAACACAAGCCAGCATGAGGAGATAATTGATTTCGTGTATGTAAACTTGTCCTTCAAACGTGGCCGATGTGTGAATGATTTTAACCCGAGGGAAGCAGCCTAGTGAGAGGGATTGTTGGACAATTGAGAAAGTTCCCGAAATCATGGCTTGACTTGCTATGATTGCTGCCAAAACATCCACCACAAACATTGGCCAATACATAGGACCTGCACCAACAATTTGATATTGCATAAATAAATCTGCTAATTGAATGAATGAAATAGCTAGAAAAATCTAATTGAATAAAACAAAAGTATGATGAAGAAGAAAATTAAGCACCTACCTAGTATGGACTTGAAAAAGGCATCTGAAATGTAGTTTTACTAATTGTGCTTCCTAAGGAAAGAGGCTTGTCTGGTGTAAGCTAGTGTGAGTGCTGGATAAGTCACAGCGCACATACTTATTTGTACTAAACTAACCGAGAAATGACCAACATCCGCAAACACATATAGGAACCAAACACATATTATTGGTGAAGAGAAAAAACACTTAAGCAGGACCATCATCTAAGCAACATGTATTAAGACTCACCAAACTCGTCTTCTACATCTTCGGTGAAGAGAAAAAACAACCGTCAAGGAAACAAAATATAAAATTGAAATCTAAACAGTTTTCAATCTCCTCCAAGTCAAAATCAGAACAAAAATTCAAAAACAAAGAATCGATATTGAAATAACACAATCTATCAATAAGATTTACACACTACATATTAATGATAAAACAACGAACAGCCAGATGGAAAAGCAAACATTTGCGTTTAAATTTAACTTGCAAGCCAGTGGAAAATAATGGAAAGGGAAGACAAGAAGTTTAACATGAATTGGTTTGTAAAACGAATTTCCAGTATATCGTTAATGCAGCAAGCAAAGCCCTAGGGCACTTCATTCTTCAAATTCAAAGACCAACATGAAAGTGTATAGTAATGTGTGAGACTCTAAAGAAAACAAATCACAAATTCAAATTAAGACTTATCTTGAAGCTCAGGTCGGCATATCTCACTAAAGATTGATATAAAGACATTGATAACAGCAAAAGAGAAATCAACAGCACAGGAAACTAGGAACAAATGTAAAGGATATTCAAATTGATTATCTGCCGAATATCCACAAAAGTAGACACTCCCATCTTTCCAGTCATGTGATAGCTCAAATTCTTTCTCAAACACCAAATCAAATGAAACTTGAGGGAACTTCTTTGCAGAAAGTGATCCTAGAACTAATTTCTTGCCATTAATATTCACCTGAAGAGGGACAATGTCATTTCCTTTTCCCTTCTTTCCTTCACCCAGTGCTGCCTGAAAAAATAGCAGCATCCCAACATTTCTCAAACCAAAAATAAATAGACAAAAATAAAAATGGTAGACATTTTATTTGAAATTCCTAAGTGATTCGTGATTAGATCAAGATTAAAATATTCCAAATCCCAAAAATCCAAAACACACAATCTAAACCAGCAAGCACTTACGAAAGTGATTTAAATTGTTTGTTTTTCGGAATAAACAATAAATCGACACAAACGATTTTTACGTGAAAAAAACCACAATTGAAGAACCTTCAATTGTAATAAAAAACTACAGGCGAAACGCCACTAATCAATCCACTACTGAAGAAAGAAAGATTACAAAGATAACACACAAATTACCCAACTCAGTCAATTTGTCTTTGAATCTTCGGTAACTCTTTCCCCACGATTTCGTCTCGGAACTGATCAATCCTGAAGTTGAATCCACAACTTCACTTGTCGAATTAACGACTACGTATAGAATCAAACGCCTTTTGAAACTCTACGCTTGAATCTTCGGAATCCACCGAAGAGAACTCTCTCTTGAGTTTAAAGTAACAAACTCCTTGATGTATGAATCTTAAATCAAAAGTTTAAAACTCTCTCAAAAACATCAAGGACAACTCACAAAAATCTCTCCACAAGAAAACCTTAGAAAACCTCAAAGTAGATCTGGAAAAGTAATCCTAAAGTTTGGAGAAAACCAACTACTTATAGAAATCCGGATTCTGAAGCTCGCTCGAGCAAAGCTTCTCTCGCTCGAGCGAGAAGCTTATCTCGCGTGATTTCCATAAGTGCCTTCGCTCGAGCCACGAAGTCTTCGCTCGAGCGAGGAATAAACTCTCTCAAGTTTGTATGCAGACGCAGTTCTTCGCTCGACCCACCAATGCTTTGCTCGAGCGCACAATGACCTCTTTCAGGTTTTAAGCCAGACGCAGTCCTTCGCTCGAGCGAGCAAGACAAAACAGCACAGAAAATTATAACTTGATTACACAGGTTTATTTGCGGGATTGACAAGACTTAGGGACCTAACAATCTCCCCCTTTGTCAATACCGGGACAAAACTTTCTAACACAATTTTCTGCACAACTGCACTAGCTAACACAATTACAACTCAAAGATCTAGCCAACACAATTTCCTATACAACTGCACTAGCTAAAACAATTACAACTCAAAGCAAACCAACTATGCAACCAATCTCAAAACAAACTGAAACTAACATCTTGAAAAGGAAACCAAACTTGAGAAAAACATGTAGTGAAACCTAAGTCCATCAAACCGGAAATGTAACATAACAAAGCCAAACCATCAAGACATTACCGAAAAAACATATAACCCAATATCCACATCATTAGCAAATATGACAATGTAACTTATAGACATATATAAACATGTCCAAATGCTCATCTGCAAAAAAAAATCATGAGTAGCATATGACATATGATATACAAAACTATGACATATGATATACAAAACCTACTCCCCCTTTTTGTCCGGGAGTGACGCAAAAACAGTCAAAGATAGCAGAATAAAAAACTATCCAAAGTAAGAACAAAAACTGTCCAAAAGAATCATATGCCAAAATCTAAGAATGAGAAGATGGTGGCTGCTACAACTGAAGAAGAGAAAGGATCTGAGCAAGCATGGCACTCTGCTCATCAAGGCGGCCATCAAAAGCATCAAGACGTGCATCCAAAAGATCAAGGCGATGTGTAACGGGTCTAACAGTGCAAACCTACAACCACATCTCAACCCACGGACCATACTAACCAAAAAAAAAAAAATCGAAGAAAAAAAGAAAAAAAACTTACCAGAAATGGAGAGAGTAGAGGAAGACAAAGAAAAGGCTCCTCAATCAAGAGAGAAATAGCAGAAGATCACAGCAATGACAACCACGAAAAACCCTAGGGGGAAGAGAGAGAGAGAGAGGAAAGACGAAGAGGGGGGAAAAATGAACTGAATAGACACAGATTCAGAATTTGAACCACGATAGGTCGCTCGAGCGAAGACTTTGTGGCTCGAGCGAGGTCAAAAAATGCCCAGGCGGTTGCTCGAGCCAAGAATGGGTCACTTGAGCCAAAAATACATGCTCTCAGGTCTAATGCAGTAGCAGAAGCACGCTCGAGCAAGGAAATTGTCGCTCGAGCCAAGAAGGAAAAAAAAAAACCAAGCCCAATTTTTTTTTTTTTTTATATATATATATAAAAACAACACTATACTCAAAATCAAGAGGTGAGACCTGAAACAAAAATAGATGATCACATTTAGCCAAAAGTGAATACTAAGATGAAATAATCCGCAATTCATGAATCTTGTAAACTTGCAATTTTAAAAAAAAATGACACTGGAAATCATGAGCAAAGAAGATAAAATATAATCAATGATAATAAGTTACATGAGAATGTACAACTCAAAATCCAACATGAGATCTCACAAAATAAAGTGTGTGTGTGCAATCCATGAGAGTCCACTGAGCTAGAGTTAATCCTCGTAGTGATCGGATGGCTAGACCTCCACCAAGAGTAACTTAACAACACAGAGAAAAGTCAAACCACTAGGAATCACGGGGTATTTGTTGAGTAAATGCGGAGGCTCCCCCTCAATCAATGAGTCCCTTTTTATTTTTTTTGTTTTTATTTTTTTGTTTTTATTTTTTTCACTTTTTCTTTCTTGTGGGCACTCACTGGTGGCATTCATGCTCAAGAGTATGGAAACCAAACTAGAGAAGAATGAAATCATAAAGGATGGCCTGGTTGGTGCCTCTGAGGTAGCCTTTTCCTAATGTCCGGACTTCAAGGAACTGAGGGAGAAACCGTGGAAGTGAAAACAGATGGTAGATGGTTAAGAGACTTAACATCACCCATGATATACTAGTATCGGTCAATTCCACTGTAAAACTACAAGAAACACTGTTAGTGGTCCATAGAGAACTTTGATCACTTGTGCGGAAACCCCTGTAGCAATTTATCTCAAGAATGTGTACAGAATGAGATCATGAGGTTAATGAGCATGGGCATTCACAATGTGCTATGAACAATGAGATCTTATAAGCAGCATGAGTAGTGTGCATAAAAAGTTGGAAGCAAGAAAAACAGATATCAATGACAATGAGATTATGGCATCCAAGCACACATAAGGCAAAACACTTACACCTACTTAAGGAACAAGTAACACTTTAGTGATCGAGCATGATACCCAAGGTCTTTCTAAGGAACTCAAACCGAAGAAGATCAAGGGGTTTTGTAAAAATATCAGCTTTTTGATGCTCAGTGGGAACATGCACAAGAACAACAAGGCCCTCTTCCACTAACTCTCGAATAAAATGATGACGAATGTCAATGTGTTTGGTGCGAGAGTGTTGGACAGGATTTTTTGAAATGTTTATGGCACTTGTGTTATCACAGAAAAGAGTGAGAGTGTTCTGTTCTATCCCATAGTCATGAAGCACTTGCTTCATCCACAGCATTTGTGCACAACAACTCCCTGCAGCAATGTACTCAGCCTCAGCAGTCGAAAGAGAGATGGCATTTTGCTTTTTACTATGCCAGGAAACCAAATTATTCCCAAGGTAAAAACACCCCCCGAATGTACTCTTCCTATCATCAGCACACTCTGCCCAGTGGGCATCAGAAAAACCAGTAATTTCAGTTGTAGTATCAGTGGAAAACCAAACCAAATACCCCAAGGTCCCATTAACATATTTGATGATGCGTTTGACCGTAAGAAGGTGAGACTCTTTAGGACTGGCTTGGTAACGGGCACAAACACCGACACTAAAAGAGATATCAAGACGACTGGCTGTCAGATACAAAAGACTCCCTATCATACTCCTATAAAGGGTAGGATCAACATCAATACCAGAGGAATCTTTGGAGAGGTGAAGACTGGTGCTCATGGGAGTGCGTGCATGTTTGGCAGACTCAAGACTAAACTTAGACACAAGATTTTTGGCATACTTAGACTGAGAAACAAACATACCTGAAGGAGACTGTTTAATTTGAAGACCCAAAAAATAAGACAACTCTCCCATCATGCTCATCTCAAACTCATGTGTCATGCAATCCGAAAAATATTTCACAAGATGTTCAGTAGTGGATCCAAACACAATATCATCAACATAAATCTAAGCAACAAGAATATGAGACTTAGTATGTTTCACAAATAAGGTCTTATGCACACTACCCCTTTGAAAGTCATTATCAAGAAGAAATGTAGTAAGTCTATCATACCAAGCCCGAGGAGCTTGTTTCAATCCATACAAAGCCTTGTCTAACTTGTAGACATGATTAGGATATTTAGGGTCCTCAAACCCTTTTGGTTGCTCAACATATGCCTCTTCTTTCAAGTACCCATTCAGAAAGGCACTTTTCACATCCATTTGAAACAATTTAAAGCCAAGAAAACATGCAACACCAAGCAAGATACGAATAGATTCGAGACGTGCAACTGGGGCAAACGTCTCATCATAGTCAACGCCCTCTACTTGTGTGTAGCCTTGAGCAACTAACCTAGCTTTATTCCTAACAACAGTACCATTCTCATCAGATTTATTTTTAAAGATCCACTTGGTACCTATCACATTCATGTCTCTAGGTCTGGGAACTAGAGTCCAAACTTTGTTACGTTCAAATTGACCTAATTCTTCATGCATAGCATTGACCCAACTATCATCTAGCAAGGCCTCTTTAAAATTCTTAGGTTCAATTAAAGAAACATAACACATATGTGATACCTCATCCCGAATCTGTCTTCGGGTTTTCATTCGATCCGAGACACTTCCAATCACCTGTTGAGCTGGATGATTCAGTTTCACCCTTGCTGATGGTTTAAGCTCAGGACTTGCGGTGATAGAAGCAACAGGAGTGATGTCCCTTTGTGCACTCTTTGGACTTGAACTTACCTGTGAGGATGGTGCTGTAACAATTTCTTGTGATTGGTCCACAGCTTCTTTTTGATTTTGTGGTTCAGTATCCAAGAGTGGAGACTCACCATTGTCATCCTTAGTTGTTGCTGGAGTAGGTGCACCTGTATCATCTATAACCACATTGATAGATTCCATTAAAGATGAAGTTCGCAGGTTATAGACTCGAAAAGCCTTACTGTTGGTTAAATACCCTAGAAAAATACCTTCATCACTTCGGGAGTCAAATTTGCCCAAAGGCTCTCTATCTTTGAAGATGTGACACTTACTCCCAAAGATTTTGAAGTATTTTACATTAGGTTTCAATCCCTTCCACAATTCATATGGAGTTTGTAAAGTGCCGGGCCTTAAATAGACGCGATTTATGACATAAACAGCAGTATTTAGGGCTTCAGCCCAAAACTTTGGAGAAAGTTTCTTACTAAAGAGCATGACCCTAGCCATTTCTTGAACAACCCTATTCTTTCTCTCAACAACTCCTTTTTGCTGTGGAGTAATAGATGCAGAAAATTCATGCTTAATTCCATGCCTATCACAAAAATCCGAAAATGAACTATTTTCAAACTCACGACCATGATCAGTTCAGATTCTTATGATACGCCCAATGGAAACACCCTGTTCATTTTTTATTTTAAAGACTAAGGCCTGGAAAGCATCAAACGTATCAGATTTTTTCCTTAAAAAATTTACCCACGAAAATCGAGTAAAATCATCAATAGTTAAAAAAATGTATCTTTTACCTCCGATGCTTTCAGTGCGAGTAGGACCCATTAAATCCATGTGAACCAATTCAAGAGGACGTTTGGTTGTAAAGCTGTTCACCTTTTTATGAGAGGCACGGGTTTGCTTTCCAAGTTGACATGGTCCACACACATGGCTTAAATTCTTACCCAGTTTAGGTACTCTCATCACAAGCTCTTTGTTGGCTATCTTAGTTTGGTCTTTGAAATTCATGTGACCTAATCTTTGATGCCACAGGTCGATGTTACTAATGATGGCAGAGTGACAAGTGAGATCATTAGTAGTAACAATCCCATAGCAGTTATCAGATATGTGAACCCCATGCAAGACAATATTTCCATTTTTATCCAAAATTTCACATTTATTTTTTGAAAACAATACTTCATGATGGGAATCACACATTTGACTAATGCTCAAAAGATTTGCTTTAAGACCATCAACAAGTAGAGCATTATCTAGCTTCGGAAGACCAGCAACACTTATAGAGCCCTTACCAATGACTCTAGAAGTGCTGCCATCTCCAAAGCTAACAATTCCTCCTTCATATTTTTCAAGGGAGGTGAAGTAGCATTTGTTACCGAACATATGACGAGAGCACCCACTATCAAGATACCACATGTGTGAATCACGTGCTTTTAGAGCAGTGTGAACAACTAAACAAGTCAAATCATCTTTTCTCACCCAAATCTTTTTAGTCTTGGTATTCCGCCTAGACATATAAGGTTGTCTCCTAGCCCAAAAAGTATTTGATTTTCTACCATTTTGAGACACCTTACCAAACAATTCAAAGAAATAAGGACGAATATGGCCATACCTACCATAGTGATGACAAATAAAAACAGGTTTTACCTCCTTTTTGCTAATCTTACCAACTTTAGGTAGATGGAGAGAGAGATCAGCCTGGTCTACCTTCAACTTTCCCTTTGCTTGAGTCTTCATGTCATGTGAAGTAGAGGCCTGTCCCTTGTGAGCTGTCGCACCATAGCCTAGCCCGCTTTTGTCACAACCCATTTGTTGAGACCCGAGGATGTCTTCTAAAGATTTGGAACCTTTGTTCCACATGGCAATAGTGGCTCTAGCAACACGGAGTTCTTCATCTTTTTGACAGACTGTCTCTTCCAATGTAGCTTGTGACATCTCAAGACTTTCAAGCTTTTTTTCATATGTGGAATACACCTTTAGAAGTTCATTCCTTTCAGTTTCACGGGATAGAAGTTTTCCACATAAGTCTTGCCTGTCACTCGAGATCTTGATGATATTCTGCTTTGCTGCTACAAGTTCTCCTTTCAGCCTGACATTCTCACTCTCACATGTTTTGAGCTTGAGAGAGAGTTTGTCGTTGATTTTGGACAAATTCAGAGATTCCTCGTACAGCTTTTCGTAAGCTTGTTATAGTTCATCGCCATTGATCTCATCATTGTCTTCAGATGTTTCATCATCCTCTTTTTGCTCTTCATTCTGCTTGACCTCATCCAATCTAGCAACTAAGACAGAAAAGTTGTTGGATGGTGGTGAAGGTGAATTTCCTCTTTCATGGAATTGGCTCAAAATTTCCCACGCCTCTTTAGCCTTTCTGCAATGAACAACCCGTTGCTGTTCTTCAGCAGAAATTGCTCCACGAATAGTGATAAGGGCTCTCAGATTGCTCGGATTGTCAGCACTTTCTGTATCTTCTTCAATGGCTTGCCAGCCTTCTGGATCAAAAGCTCTCAGAAACGCCCTCATTCTGATCTTCCAATACAGGTAGGTACTCCCATCAAAGGTGGGAGCATGATGCAGGTTCTGACCACGAGCTAATTCTACTGGCTTTGGAAGAGGTTGAGTGAAAGTGGACCAAAATTCCATGAAAGCATTATCCCCGTCTTCACCGGATTCAGGTTCTTCGGGTTCTTGCTCCGACCCGCTTTCATCATCCCAGGTCACAGTGTAGACTTTCTTTCGATTCTTTTTCGAAGGGCATTCAAGGGCAATATGACCATACCCTTGACATTCATAGCACTTGACCCCTTGCCCCTTTACAATCTTCTTTTCAGTTTTTGGACCAAGTTTTGGTGAAAAAGTTTTGGGTTTTTCATTACTCTTGTCTTTTGAAATAGGGTCTCTGAAATTAGACTTCTTTTTCTTCAAATTTTTTTTAAACTGTTTAGTAAACATAGCCGTCATCTCAGACTTTAAATCAAATTCAGTCTCTAGAGTTTTTGCAGTCTCATGAGCACTAGTGAAAGCCACACTCTCTTTTTGTTTTTTTTTTTTTGAAATCTGGTGGGCTTCATAAGTCTGCAAGTTTCCAACCAACTGATCAGGCTTGAGGGTATCAACATTCTGAGCCTCCTCAATGGCTGTCACTTTTGATTGGAACCTTTCGGGTAAGGACCTCAAAATTTTTCCAACAACTTTAGCTTCCGGGATTTTTTCCCCGAGTGTGAAACAAGAATTCACGATATCACTAAGTTTTGCATAGAATTCATCAAACGTCTCATCATCGCGCATAAAAAGAGTTTCAAAAGCGGAGGTGAGACGTTGAAGTTTTGACCTTTTGACAGAAGTAGTACCTTCGTGAATTGTTTCCAAAATGTCCCAAGCCTCTTTTGCTACCTCACTTGTGCAGATACGACGAAACTCTTCAGGTGTGACGGAGCAAAACAGGGAATTGAGAGCCTTATTGTTCCAACTCGAGTTTTGGTAATCAGTTGTGTCCCATTTATCAAGGGGTTTAGGAATATCAACACCATCAATGGTGACAGTAGGTTCACTCCACCCATAGATTACGCTGTGCCAAACTTTCTGATCGATGGATTTTAAAAATGCCCTCATACGAGCTTTCCAATAAGAATAGTTTGTACCATCGAGTAAAGGAGGTCTATGGGTCGAGTTATCTTCACGAATAGAATCCATATCACTAGTCACACAAAATCACACTCCTATATTTTTTTTTTAAAAAGAGTGACCTACTCTGATACCAATTGAAATTCCTAAGTGATTCGTGATTAGATCAAGATTAAAATATTCCAAATCCCAAAAATCCAAAACACACAATCTAAACCAGCAAGCACTTACGAAAGTGATTTAGATTGTTTGTTTTTCGGAATAAACAATAAATCGACACAAACGATTTTTACGTGGAAAAAACCACAATTGAAGAACCTTCAATTGTAATAAAAAACACGGGCGAAACGCCACTAATTAATCCACTACTGAAGAAAGAAAGATTACAAAGATAACACACAAATTACCCAACTCAGTCAATTTGTCTTTGAATCTTCTGTAACTCTTTCACTACGACTTCGTCTCGAAACTGATCAATCCTGAAGTTGAATCCACAACTTCACTTGTCGAATTAACGACTACGTATAGAATCAAACGCCTTTTGAAACTCTACGCTTGAATCTTCGGAATCCACCGAAGAGAACTCTCTCTTGAATTTAAAGTAACAAACTCCTTGATGTATGAATCTTAAATCAAAAGTTTAGAACTCTCTCAAAAACATCAAAGGAAAACTCACAAAAATCTCTCCACAAGAAAACCTTAGAAAACCTCAAAGTAGATCTGGAAAAGTAATCCTAAAGTTTGGAGAAAACCAACTACTTATAGAAATTCGGATTCTGAAGCTCGCTCGAGCGAGAAGCTTATCTCGCGTGATTTCCATAAGTGCCTTCGCTCGGGCCACGAAGTCTTCGCTCGAGCGAGGAATAAACTCTCTCAGGTTTGTATGCAGACGCAGTTCTTCGCTCGACCCACCAATGCTTTGCTCGAGCGCACAATGACCTCTTTCAGGTTTTAAGCTAGACGCAGTCCTTCGCTCGAGCGAGAAAGACAAAACAGCACAGAAAATTACAACTTGATTACACAGGTTTGTTCGCGAGATTGACAAGACTTAGGGACCTAACATTATTGATCCTATAAATTTATAGAACAAAAAAAAATGGAAGAAAGTTAATCAATTTCAACGATAGTAGATGCATTGATTATAACCTGGGAAATGACTATGACACTGCATACTTCAGGATTGACCTTAAGAGGCTGCCCAGCTTTTACTTCAACACCTGGAAGAAGCATGCAGAAATTATACTCAAAACTAATGTATAAAGCAAAATTAAAAACTAAATGCACTGTAATTAAAAAAAAATGCATAATATACAACAAAACCAATTAAATTGACAGCAAGTGCACAGTTGGCAAAATGACATAAACAATAATGGCTGACAAAGCTTATTGTAAAAAAAAAAAAAATGCACTTCACTGATTACATGATTATAAGCGAAAAGACCCAAATGACAATGTGCAAAACACACAAGACAATAGTCAAATAAAATTTGAAATATTCAGAAGAAAAAAAAGGAAACTTAATATGTAGGTAGGATGTCAATAAGTCTAGTATTACCTACCAAGATAGATGAATGAACAGAGTATCATATCAAAGCAGGGCATGTTTATTAACAACTCCACACTCAAACAAACAAATGTAGCTTACAGTTTATACAATATAAACGTTTCAAATCCCTGAAATGATGTTGAAATGAAACGTTCATTCCATCAAAACGTTCATTCAATTGTCTTCTTTTTTTTTAAACTGTTCATTCAATTGTCTGGTTGGCTAAGAAAATAACAACAAATGCATTACAAATATATAGAATCAATATTATTCATCACTTAAAGCCGGAATTAAGAGCGATACATAGAGACCAAAAGTGCAAATAAAGCAAAAAATAGATTTTCTCAGCAAACAAACAAAGCATAAAAACAACCCAAGCAATACATACTCTACGCGCGAGCGCGCGCACACACACACGTACTTAAATTGGATATAAATTGTTATGTACCACAATCTTTCAATTTTGCCATGCAAATTTTCAAGAAATATATATATATATATATATAAATATTAATTGTCAACACATGATTTCACCCTCTTTATTTTTTATTTTTTAAATTTCTTAGGTACAACTAAAGTTATGCTTCACCCATCATTGAGACCAATGTATCTTTCATAGAAAATAAAAAAAATTAAAAAATGAAAAGAAAAGAGGTCATAATAAAATATGATATTTATTGACTAGATCAATGGACAAGAATGCTTATTTGTTTTATCTTAATTCATTTTCATTCTCAATTAAGTTTGACTGCATATTAGGCAAGAATTAAGCACAGAAGTTTTTCAACTACCTCATGGAAGTTTGACGACATTAACACTTCTTCTACACTTTATGTCAAGTAAGTTTGACGACATTAATCCAAGAAATGATTTATCACTCAAACAAGATACATAAAAAAAACAAAACAAAAAAAAACAAAAACTCATCATAACAATATTTGTAAGATTTTAATTTAGCACCAATGAGAAGAGACCAATGAACAATTTGGAGGGAAGCAATATGTCGAGCAAACTAAGCTACATCCAGCACACATGTTTAAGGATCAACAAAGATAAAAACAGAGAATACATGAACTTTTAATTTAGGCCAACATTAACATTATCAACTTCAAAAGAGATAACAACAATATAAATTACCTCCAAAGCGAAGCCACAAGTTCTATTATATGAAGTTCCATAGGTGCAAGTAACTTACTTGACACAAAATTCATAATCACAAATTGAGAATAAACATTTTAAGGTGCTGAAGTGCAAGAACAAAACCTTTTGGCTTGTTTATGAGTATCAAATTATTTGATTTGGTTCAAAAGGAACTGAGTCATTCCTTGATCCAGTGTTATCAGAGACGAGCCTAAACGCTCGCCTAAGCGCTAAGCAAGGCGAGGCGAGCCTTCAGCACTTCATGCGTGCTAAGGCGAGGCAAAATGGTGAGGCGACTTAGAAGCGCCTGAAGCGAGGCTTAGGCGATGAAGCGTGAGGCAGAAAGAAGCGACGCTTCATCGTATTTTTGCCTGATTTAAGTGCGAAACATCTGGGCCCTTGATCGACAAAGTTAATTACGAAATAAGAAGCTAAACCCTAGATCGACTTGGTGGAGTGCATCATCTGCCGAAGTCGAATCGCAGCATCTGGTTTTCTTCTGCTGAAGTCGATCGCCTAGGTCTGCTTCCTCCTTCTTCTTCCTTTCTTCTTCTTCTTCCTTTCTCCTTTGTTCACTGTCGGACCTATTCGACTTCACCTGTTCTTTGTTCGACTTCGACTTGAAGAAGAAGAGCACTGTCGAACACTGTTCGACTTCGAATTAATCCTTTTTTTTAAAATTAATTTTTAATTCGCAAAAATTAATTTTTAAAATTAATTCAATTATTTTGAAATTAATTTTTTTCAATTAATTCAATTATTTTTTTTCTTCTGTGTTAAAATTTCAATTAATTCAATTAATTTCCTGATTATTTTAATTTCCTGTTATTCAATTAATTAATTCAAATAATTTGTTTAATTCAATTAATTTCCTGATTATTCAATTAATTATTTTAATTCAATTAATTTGTTTAATTCAATTAATTCAATTAATTTGTTTATTTTCATTCAATTAATTTAATTCAATTAATTTCCTAGTTATTCAATTAATTATTTTAATTCAATTAATTTGTCTAATTCAATTAATTTGTTGGTTATTTTAATTTCCTGGTTGTTCAATTAATTATTTTAATTCAATTTCCTAGTTCTTGAAAATATTTATATTTTTGTCTATACCATTTATTTTAAAAAAATATCATTTCTGGTCGCCTCGCGTCGATGAAGCCCTTGCCTCGCCTCGTCGCCTCGCGCTTAGGCGTTAGGTGACCTTGTTGCCTCGGTTTGCTTTTCGCCTTAAAAAACACTGCCTTGATCAGTTTGATCATAGAATAATTTGTAAAGCAAGATGCGAGCGGTTTGAGGCTCCTTAGAATCTTCAGGTGATGCCTTAAGCACTAAATCCAGCATACGAATCTACACAAAACAAAGCTATTCTTGTTAAAAATGACACTATAAAAACAGATGACATTATCCTAAATCAAGTAGATAGTAATTCCCCAAGAATAAAAAATATAAAAAAAATCCAAGAGGAAAGCGAAAAATAGGACAAACACAATCTACTTGTAAGCAATATGCACAACATTTTATTTTGAGGCTGTAGCAAATACACTAAACTGGTAGTTAATAAAGTGCCATGTACCAACACTGTAAAGAGCAAGATAAACTATTCAAGTGATGTTACACATTTGTTGTGTTGAACAGCCATCCATTGAGAAGAAGTGGTTCATGAATTACTGAACACAAACAGGATATAACACGACAAGAAATACATGAAAATTTCTTTTGTGACTACTTATGTTAAAGCTTATTAGCAGAGACATATATTATTTGATGATTATTAAGGAACTGCAATAAGAAGTGCAAAATAGACAGCATATGAGATAAACGAAAGTCCTCACATATTCTCAAAAGAGATAATCAGTGCTTGTTCATTCAAGCACTTAAAAAAAAAATAACATTAACAAAGTGATATATATATATATATATATATATATTGTAGGATACATCTCAGGTTTTTGCCCTCAGCATCTTCTTTGCCTTCTCAATTTAAAGATGATAAGGATGACTTGCAAAAAAAAAAAAAAAAAACAATTAAAAAGCATTAAACAAATATAATTTCCAAAAACTACATCAAACAAAGTGAAATGATCAACGTAACATAGATAATCAACAGATCTTGAACCTAAATGTTCAGATTATACAGAGCTTAGAATTAGAAATTGAAACTCGAGAGATTCATGTATCTAATTGAGATAATCAAATCATCAACCACAACAAGTAACGTAAATTATAGTTAAAATTCAAATCAAATTGTTTACCTGAACCAAAGCTTGAGTCCTAGCTGAAGCAATTGCAGTCGTAGCAGCGCTTATCATATCTAGAGTGTTGTTGTTCACGCTTCTCATCTCTGTTTTTTTTTTTTTTTTTTTTCTCTCTTTGCTCAATCAAACAATTAACCTAATTTCACTCAACAATTTTCTGCTTCATCATCGATCAAATCTTGCAGAGGCTGCAACTTTCTCGAGAAAATTCAACTTGGAAAATAGAATTTCGAGTCGGAAAATGAAATTGAAGATCACAGAAATAGAGCATGATGAAGAAAGTGAAAGACCGAGAGACAGAGATTCAACCATGGAAGCTGTGACTATGGTGAGCAAGAGAGCAAGAGAGAGAGAGTTTGTGAATGTCGTGAGAGTGAAAGGGGCTAGGGCATTGGCATATAAAATAAATAAAAGAAATAGGAATAATAAATTGAGGAAGGAAAATCATGTTGCTTTGAAATAAATATATTTCAATTCATTTATTTTTTTGTGGTCGCAAATATTGATTTTTTGCGACCGTTAAATAGTCAGTTGCAAAAAATTAGAAGCAAAAAGTCACTTTTCTAGTAGTGCATTTAATAGGAACAGATATTTTTACACATTTCTAAATATGTTAGATGGTATTTAATTCATTGAAATGAGATTGGAATGATGTAGAATGAATGAACCATACTATGTTATATATTTTCAATCAATTTTACACATTTAAATTTTTCTTCTTTTCTGTTTATTGAGATTAATGACTACCACTTGGATTGTCATTATAGTTTTCCTAAATTAAAATGCCAATTATTTAACAGTTACCAAGTGAGATTCCCTTGCTGATATGATAATAAATTAGATTAAAGCCAACATTTCATTCACAATATTGATGCCTCCCACCTGCCTGCCCTGCTTTCCTGCTTCTCCTTCTCTTTTATTTCATTTCTTTAAATATTTTTTTCCAAAAAATAAAATGATAATAATAATCCATATTATCATTATTTTCAAATAGAAAATGTTAATGACCATTCAATGGCATTCATTATTAGTTTTGCTTTATGTGTAAAAAAAACAAAAGTATATAAAAAAACTACAATTAAATTTTAATAAGTTTGATATTATGTTTTACCTCAACAACAATTCGATAAAATTATTTTTAGCATGATTCTTTTTAAGTAGGGTTAATTACACTAAGGGGCCATTTGGGAACATCATTAAAAGTCAAAAGTCAGTTTTTAATCCATTTTGGATCATACCATCTCTCACATAAAAAAGCTAAAAAAGCTAAAAAAAAGCCAAAAAATAAACTTTGTACCATCTTCTCAAAACACCCCTAATACAATCTCACTTTATCTCTATGAATTGAAATATTTTAACATTTTCAATTATAAAAATGTATCACTTTTATTTTTTATGCATAACTTTCGAAACGGATGTATTTGTACAATTTTTTAATTGAAAAAATCAATATATTTAGATTCATAGATGAAAATAAGAAAGTAATATTTATTACTAATTAAAGAGACCTTAGCAAATTAACCATTTTAAATATATTTCACCCACAGGCCACCTGAAAAGCTGTACTATGAAGCAAGGGTGGCCCATGAAGTTCCAATAATTCTCCAGTTATGATCTTGTTACTTTTATTGTGGTAATTCTTCCTCGGAAGATTGTGTTGGCTGGCTATAAAAAAGGGGAGAGTAAAATATAAATGAAACAAGGTTGTTATGTATCACAAAATAAATTTCATAATTTATTTTAAGTAAGAAGGGAAATCTTTCCACCCTAATTGCCTCATTCACCCAGTTTAGGATTTTGTTAGTACGAATAATTTGAAAACGATTAAAAAAAAAAAAAAGTGGTAATGACACTACCTAATCATAAACTATTAAGCAATGAACCACATGCTAACAAAATCCCACACTTCTTATCCAATTATTGCTAATATTAGTAACCACTGTCTCAACAATGCCATTCATGCACTTTTTTTTAAGTCCAGCAGAAATTGATCACACCAGCAGCTCAAACCAACCAAATCAGCGAAACGACCAGCAATTATCAAACACGATTAACCATTGGGAGTTTTCTGAATTAGCTAACCTTCCGATGCAAGAACATTCTTCAAGACAATCATCTCCCCATCAATCAAGCAAGATCAACTAATTCTCCTAACCCTCACTATGAATCTTGAACATCTTCAAAAAAAGAATTCGGTATCCCCTGAGGAGAGGACAATGTTGAGATGCATTTGAACTGTTCCAAGAAAGTCATTAAATTTCAATCAGATAGTCATTTTTAAAGATGACCATTCACTACAATGCCAATAACAAGTTCACAAACATGTATATACCTCATACTGCTTGTATTTATTTCTTGATGCAACCAAAGAGCCTCTCCTTTTACTTAATTGCAAATCATGTATGATAAGAACACATTCCTTTAGGTCAGCGGGTTTGTAGCTAGAGAAATCTTGCAGGGCCGAACTCTGTAACAGGACATAAGATTAATTTACAACTTGCTAATCAAGAGCTTAATCATGAGCCTGAGACTTGAAGTATTCAAAAGTAGGCTCTTACCCAAGGATGTAACTTTGGTTGGATTGTAAACCGTGAAAGAAATACTACAGATGCAGCCACCAAAGTAGGCAAGAGTATCACACAGTCATTCTCCAACAAGCTTAACTCTGCTAGGTAGTAACCCAAGAACTCCAACTTCAAATTGGGAATCTTCATAAGAACAAGAACATTAATAAGTACCCAACAAGTCAATAACAAAAATCAGCAAGCAAAATAGGCAACACGTGCACACACACACACAATAGAGAGAGTTGAGCTTACTTGGTAATCTTTTTGAGCAACAGCAATGAATTTTCTCCACAAAACAAAACCAAAAAAAAAAAAAATCAACAATCAAGAAGGCAACATTTATTAGGCAATTGAATCACAAGATCACCGATGAAAAGAAAGATTGTATGTTGACAATGCAATAATACCCTAAAAATGTCATAATTGTGGGACCACCCACTTCAAACTTGAGATGTTTGAGTATGTCCGCCTCCATTTTTACCACCTCTTTCTTTGTGTATGCGTTGTCGGTTGGGTAACAAAATTCATCCATAGGTGGATGATTGATCTTCTCATACTTTCTACTCATCAAGATTGAACAAGGAAATTTAAGTACCAATCATCCAAATTGATTATCTTTACAAAAACATCCAGCAGTTTAAGAGGTCAGAGAGCTTACAATGCGATGAGCATTGAAGAAACACCGAGCAACTGGAGTTTCTACCTGTTGAGATCATTCCTTGAAAAAAATCTATGAATGTAAGAGATAGATAGATGCAGAGTATCAGAGTGAAGCTCGTATTCCTCTGCAACCTTCACCAACCAATCCACCAAAATTGCCCTCATGTTGGGGCTCACATCCTTCTGTGCCATCTCAGCATAATCTAGCAATGGTCTCCTCTTCACCTCCTCCTAAATAAGCAATCAGAACCCTTTAATTTATACATGAAATGAGCTGTCAAAACCCATAATTAAATGAGCAATCAAATTTAACATATCGTTGGGATTGACACTACTAAACCAAATCAAAATGCACCCATTTACAATAAAACCAAAACGAAATTTCCGATTTCGAATCAATGTCCTGATGATACTCGTATATCTCAGATACATTAGCACTACAGATTTGGAGATCTTCCGTTTCGAATCCATGTCCTGATATATCTCAAATACATTAGCAGCACAGATTTCGGGTTCTTCCATTTCAAATCCATGTCCTGATACTCGTGTATGTCGGATACATTAGTAATTGCATTAAAAGTTGGATAACCAGGGCTGATTGTGATGTGGTTAACCGAAAATATAATTGGAAATTTTGATTTGAATTAAAATTAAATATTTTTATGAATGGTTTTATTAATTCAACGGTGCTAGAGGCCTCGAATTTGCCTCGACCACAAATATTTTTTTTTATTATTTACTTTTTTTGAGTGGTGGCTGTGTGTGTTAGTGTCACGACCCAAACCCGGCCCTATGGGTTTAGCACCGTAACCGGCCAGTAATCCGAGATTACCGAAGGCCTGCTTAACAGTAGTACAGTAAAACAGAGTACAGGGCCTGGCGGAAGCCAATACAGTAAATGAATAATGTCCATTGAGCTGTGACAGTCTGCATGCCAAAAAGATTTTTCATGCATTCACATATACAAACAATACAGTCTATACAAAATTTACAGTCACACAGTACAGGGACCTAATCCCTTGATAGCAGTACGGTTAGCAGCTAACAGTCTATACAGAAATCCAAACAGTATGGAGACAGACGGGGGGAAAACAAGACACTCCAAAGCCGTAGCATGGCAACTCAGAACCTCGCAGTGAGGCACAAAGGCTGTCTTGACAAAACTGGAGTCTAACCCACGCTCCTAGCTCCGATCTGGTGGCTAAGCACCTACATAAATATATAAACAGTGAGCTAAAGCCCAGTGAATAACATAATGCGTAAAGGGGTTATGAATGAAATGTCCTTACAGTAATGAAATCAGTTCATTAAACAATACTTCAGTCTTTCAGTCAGAACAGTTATTCAGTCATATGTGGTACATCCATTAGCATAGCAGTAAACAGTAGGTCTTAAAGACCGAACAGTAATGATGGCCATCAGTCAGTAAACAGTAGTGGTTCCACGAGGAAACCGACAGAGATCTCTGTAACAGTAATAGTCAGTAACAGTAGTTGCTAAGGATGTCACAATACAGTTCAGAATAGAGGACATACATTCATTCAATTAACAGTAACAGTTCAGAAAGCAGTACAGTTCAATTGTTCAGAAAATAATCATTTTGAACATATCTTTACACAGTTGTTACTCACAGAGTTTGGGCTACAGTATGCTAGAGCGTGCCTCCCCAGTCGCCAACCCTACACAGTTCACAGGTTGAACACACACTAAGCTACACAGTTGGGAAAGATAACAACTTAATCCCTAATGCCTCGGTGTGTTCTACATCTATATCCTCAACAAGATGTCTTAAACTAGGCCTAAGAATGCCTAGAATGGGATGAGGATGCAAAGATGCACATTTAAAAGCATTTTCAGAAAAACAGAGTCCCGCTCGAGCGCAAGTTTCCCCGCTCGAGCGGTCATGCAACAAAGGTACACGCTCGAGCGTAAACTTTCCCGCTCGAGCGTACTGTAAAAGTACTGGATGGGTGAAATCTCCGCTCGACGCCCGCTCGAGCTTGAGACATGACTCCGCTCGAGCGCCCAGTTCTCCGCTCGAGCGGACTGTAAAACAGTGCAGAAAGATGCTGGATGCTCGGATTCCACGCTCGAGCGGCATTTCCCCCGCTCGAGCGGAAGTGCAGAATCTGGAAATTCCAGATTGCACCTCCAAGCTCAAAACCAAGTTGTTAACAACTCAAAACCGATCCTCTTGGGCTCATTTTCTGGAAAACTCTTATAAACACATGGAATAATATGATTCAAAGCTCAATTTTGAGAAATCAAGGCCCAAGGGTGGTTAATTCAAACCCAATTTCATGAACAATATGAACATGCAAACATGCATGTATTCAAATCATTTTGAAGTTCCAATTTGATGCTCTAAGGAGCCAATTGATCCAAAAACAAGTTGAAAACATGGACCATTACAAAATTATGAACATGCATGCACCATTTTACCATGAATTCAACTCAAAACTCTTTAATTCAAACATGCATGCATGAAATGAAGCTATAATTCCACATTCTTGAACCAAATCATGACTTAGTTCTACAATGAAGTATGAATCATGCAAGAACTAGCTCAATAACCACAAGAAGAAGATGAGTTTCCTACCTTAGTCTTGTATTCAAGGTTTAGGAGTCTAAAGTAGCAATCTACCCTTCAAGTTCTTCAATTAGCAAGCAAAACTCAAGATGGAAGACAAGTTCTCTTACTCTCTCCCTCTCTTGGTCGGCTAGAGCAAGAAAAGGCTGAGAAAAATGTGTTATGTGGTCAAGTGTAAGGCTCAAATATGTTATATTGAGTGGGCCACTAAGGGTGGCAATTCTGTAATTAAGCCTAACTCTTTAATTAGCTTATTTAATCTAATTCAAGCATACCTAATCAGTTTTCAGATAAAAATACCATAAAATCACATTAATTATGAGGATCATAAAACATTAATCCATTCCCAGTTCGGCCGCCGATAAGGCCTTCAATTAGCAGTTTAAACACTAAAATACGAACAGATCAAATAATTAATCGAACAAATAGAATGCAATTCAAACAGATGTATTCATTCAATTCAGTTTCAATTTTGGTCAGACAATTCAGTACTTTTAATCAGTTCAATCATCAGTCATAATCAATTCAGTTTAACGGTAATCGATGGTTATCGGTAATCAATCAGTCATTAATCGGTAAACAGTATGAGGGTTGTTACAGTTAGTTTTTTTTTTTTTTTATTTGGTTTTTTTTTAAGGGTGGTTTATGTGGAGGAATGTGTCAAAAATTAAACATTTCACACCAACTCATCGTATAAAATTATATGAAATTAATAAAATTTAACCAACAACCTAACTAATCAGTCAATTTTATCACTCAACCAGTCCAATTTAATTGACTGATCAGTTACGCTGCTGGTTAAATTTTGTTAATTTTGTACGATGAGTTAGCACGGAATGTTTAGTTTTTTGGCACATCTCTACACATAAACACCTTGAAAAATCTAGAAACCTCCTAGATGTTGATTTGTGATTATGTATCAATTTAAAGCAGAATATAACAATCCCAATCAAACAATCAAGACAAAGAGACACAACGATTTTACGTAGAAAAATCACAATTGGACACCTCCAACTGTGATCAAAAAATCACGGGCAACAGCCACAAGAACAATCCACTAAGAAGATTTAAAGGAATTACACAGGTATACTCTCAATTACCTAACGAATCCACAACGCCTAATTGAACCAACCTCTATGTGCCTCTTCCAACCCCATCTTCACCTCGGAATTGTCTTTCCAAAGAGCCACTCCAGGATCCACCGAAGCTTCAGGCTCGAATTCTTCAGACTCCACCGAAGAACAACTCTCTCTTTTGTGTATAACAAACCAAACCTTTGATGTACTCTCTTTAAACCATGAGTTGAATACTCAATAAAAACATCAAAGAAACTAGCAAAATATCTCCAGATATAAACCTTAAGATCCAAAAATAAGATCTGGAGAAGTTTTTTTAGTGTTGGGAGAAAACCAACTATTTATAGAAAACCAAAGCAATCCTAGTTTCAGAAGAAAACCAACTCCTTAACAAATCTGGAAATCTGGGATCGCACGGTCCGCTCGAGCGTGGGTCTTCCCGCTCGAGCGGAGACTTCAAATTCTGTGATTTCATACAGGCTCCACGCTCGAGCGTCGGTTTTGACGCTTGAGCGTCGAATCACACCATCCAGTACTTTTTCAGGCATAGCAGAGATACTATGAGCTTGTAAACCCCGCTCGAGCGCCCTTTTCCCCGCTCGAGTGGGAAAGCCAAAACTGGAAAAACTGGAAAAATATAACATGATCGGACAGGCAACTTTGAATGCATTTTTGCATTTTGCTTCGGGCCGCGAGCTGACCGGGCAGCTCGACTCCCGTAATAATCAGCGAAGTGGCAAACTTGTATACATTGACATCACAAACTTCTCTGCAAAGCACGATTCGGGTTGGATTCGCCTCTAACAACTCATAGCCTCACTGAAATATAAATGCGAATAAAATTACAACTCAAAGGAGTTTTGTCAAACGGGATTGCTAAGAAATAAAACCTAACACACCTTTAAAAAAAAAAAAAAAAAACCAAACCAACATAGCCCAACAAATAGAAGAAAAAAAAAAAAACTCAGCCTGTATAGTTTGATAAGGTAAGTGAATTAGGTTGGACTTTATCAAATCATACAGGCTGAGTTAGTGCGAAATGTCTAATATATATAACCACCTTTGCAAAAAAGAAAGGAAAATAAAAGATAGAAAAAAAAAAATTTAAAAAAAAAACAAACACACAGCAAAAAAAAAAAAAAATTGAATTTCGAGGCCTCGAATTCGAGGCCTCAAGCATTAATCTAATGAAATATAAATTCATAAAGTAAGACTTGTGTACATACCCTTTTTAAATATATAACATTACAAATTTATTAGATACATATATCACCACTAGACATATTCCTGGGTATAGTTTTGATTACAATCTCACACTAGTAAATTATAGGGTAAATTACAAACATACTTTCTGAGATTTACTTAAATTAAAAATTATCCCTTGTCATTGTAAAAATTACATTATGCCTCCTATGGTTTCTAATTTCATAACAAATATGTTCTTTTATTAATAAATCATCAAGTTAATTAATAATTTTTAATAATGTTAAAATTTTATTTTAATTAATAATTCAGATAATTTTATTATTGTATAAGTGAACAGTTAGAAATTTTACTTTGTCAATTAATTCTGTTAAATAAAAAATTCTGACAGGAGGTATTTGTAATTTTTCAAACTACAGAGGGCAATTCGTATTTTGAACAAACCTCAGGAGGTGTATTTGTAATTTATCCTATATTATATTATATTATTATTAGATTCATAAAATTTATTTCAAAATAAAATAAATATTATAAATTCAAAATTAGTGTAATATAAATTATACTTAAAATAATTTTAATTCATAAATATACTATTTTAAATATATAACATTACAAATGCATGAGGGCCCTCTATCTTGCTTTAAACAGTGGGTAATTGTAATGGTGGCAAAAGGAAACCCTAGTCATCATGAAATCCGCCGCACCATTACAAAAAGATGAGACAAAACAATACAAACATTGATGAGTTGGAGACAAAAGTTTATTCAACTTTATTTGGGACCTTTCAAGTAGCTTAGGATATATACCAACCTTATATTTTAAAGGAACGTGAAACATCTTTTCGTTGAACCAAAAAAAAAAAAAGAAAAAAGGAATGTAAAACATAAAAATGTAGCTATGTAATGCTTTATTTTGTTTTATTTTTCCAAAACTCCACATATGACTCGCATAATTCTTGCTTTACTAGAATGGGTAAACATATAATATCAATCCTTCTGTTAATTTAACATAAAATCGTGTTTCGTGATTAATAATGTTTGGTATATTAACAAATATATTAACTTGACAAAAAAAAACAAAAGAAAAGTTAAGTAATTTTTTTTTAATTTTTTTTTATTTAATGGTGATATTGACACATTATACAATACAATACAATACAATTCCCATTTAATGGTGATATCACCATTTTTTTTTTATTTAATGGTGATATTGACTCAATTAATTAATGGTGATATATATTGACTCATTATACAATACAATCCAAATTAATTAATGGTGATATACACACGTTGCCCATTTTAAAATGATTGACTCATTATACAATACAATCCAAACTTCGCATAATGGACATCCAAATTTTGCCACAATCAAAATTGTTTTAAAATAATTAAGAACTCACCTCACATCGTCTCTCGAAAAAAATATACATAAAAAAAAAAAAAGCCTCTCTTTGGAAATATCAATTGGATTTGTAATGATTTTTTGACGCTTTATCAACTCGCAGGTTCATAAAAAAATTTTAAGCTCAAATTTAAATTTAAAATAATTCCCATCCTAGTAAAAAATAGCGAGTCTATAATAAAATTTTAAAATTTTCTTACAAATTAAATTTGATGAAATCAATCTCTAATTAATAAAATCATTCATAAAAATATTTGATTTTAATTCAAATCAAAATTCCAAATTATATTTTCGATTAACCACATCACAATCTGCCCAGGTGATCCAACGTTTAATGCAATTACTAATGTATCCGAGATACACAAGTATCAAGACATGGATTCGAAATGGAAGATCCCCAAATCTGTGCTGCTAATGTATTTGAGATATATCCGGACATAGATTCGAAATGGAAGATCCCCAAATCTGCGGTGCAAATGTATCTGAGATATACAAGTATTATCAGGACATTGATTCGAAATCGGAAATCTCGTTTTGCTTTTATTGTAAACGGGTGCGTATTGTTTTGGTTTAGTAGTGTCAATGCCAACAATATGTTAAATTTGATTGCTCATTTAATTATGGGTTTTGACAACTCATTTCATGTATAAATTAAAGGGTTTTGATTACTTATTTAGGAGGAGGCGAAGAGGAGACCATTGCCAGATTACATTGAGATGGCCCAGAAGGATGTGAGCCCAAACGTGAGGGCAATTTTGGTGGATTGGTTGGTGGAGGTTGCAGAGGAATACGAGCTTCACTCTGATACTCTGCATCTATCTATCTCTTAGAGTGATAGATTTCTGTCAACGAATGATCTCAATAGGTTGAAACTCCAGTTGCTTGGTGTTTCTTCAATACTCATCGCATCATAAGCTCTCTGACCTCTTAAACTACTTGATGTTTTTGTAAACATAATCAATTTGGATGATTGGTTCTTAAATTTCCTTGTTCAATCTTGATGAGCAGAAAGTATGAGAAGATCAACCATCCACCCGTGGATGAATTTTGTTACCTAACCGACAACGCATACACAAAGAAAGAGGTGGCAAAAATGGAGGCTGACATACTCGAACATATCAAGTTTCAAGTGGGCAGTCCTACAATTATGACATTTTTAGGGTATTACTGCATTGTCAACATACAATTTTCTTCTCATCGGTGATCTTCTGATTCAATTGCCTAATTAATGTTGCTTTCTTGCTTGTTGATTTTTTAATTTTTTAATTTTAAATTTTTTTTTTTGTGCAGAAAAGTCACTGTTGTTGCTCTAGAAGATTACCAAGTAAGCTCAACTCTCTCTATTGTGTGTATGCGTGTGTGCACGTGTTGCCTATTTTGCTTGCTGATTTTTGTTATTGACTTGTTGGGTACTTATTAATGTTCTTGTTCTTATGCAGATTCCCAATTTGAAGTTGGAGTTCTTGGGTTATTACCTAGCAGAGTTAAGCTTGTTGGAGAATGACTGTGTGATACTCTTGCCTGCTTTGGTGGCTACATCTATAGTATTTCTTTCACGGTTTACAATCCAACTAAAGTTACATCCTTGGGTAAGAGCCTACTTTTGAATACTTCAAGTCTCAGAGTTCGGCCCTGCAAGATTTTTCTAGCTACAAACCCGCTGACCTAAAGGAATGTGTTCTTATCATACATGATTTGCAATTAAGTAAAAGGGGAGGCTCTTTGGTTGCAACAAGAAATAAATACAACCAGCATGAGGTATATACATGTTTTTGAACTTGTTATTGGCATTGTAGTGAATGGTCATCTTTAAAAATGGCTATCTGATTGAAATTTAATGACTTCCTTGGAACAGTTCAAATGCATCTCAACATTGTCCTCTCCTCAGGAGATACCAAATTCTTTTTTTGAAGATGTTAAAGATTCATAGTGAGGGTTAGGAGAATTAGTTGATCTTGCTTGATTGATGGGGAGATGATTGTCTTGAAGAATGTTCTTGCATCGGAAGGTTAGCTAATTCAGAAAACTCCCAATGGTTAATCGTGTTTGATAATTGCTGGTCGTTTCGCTGATTTGGTTGTTTTGAGCTGTTGGTGTGATCAATTTTTGCTGGACTTAAAAAAGAGGGCATGAATGGCATTGTTGAGACAGTGGTTACTAATATTAGTAATAGTTGGATAGGAAGTGTGGGATTTTGTTAGCATATGGTTCATTGCTTAATAGTTTATGATTAGGTAGTCTCACTACCTCTTTTTTTTTTTTTTCTTTTATGATTTTCAAATTATTCGTACTAACAAAATCCTAAACTGGGTGAATGAGGCAATTACGGTGGAAAGATTTCCCTTCTTACTTAAAATAAATTATGAAATTTATTTTGTGATACATAATAACCTTGTTTCATTTATATTTTACTCTTCCTTTTTTTATAGCCAGCCAACACTATCTTCTGAGGAAGAATTGTTGTCTATTTTGTGAATTTAAATACATAGATTCATGATAACATAAATTAAAACAAGAACATATGTTGGACATTACGACTAGATTAAACAGAAATACATGATACAACGAAATGGTAGAGAAATCAAACCGAAGCCTGCACGGAAGTAGTTTCCTTAAAACAGATTTTTGCCGCCTCACGGATTGAGTGCTTGAGGAATTCCGGTGTCTGTCTCCCAGGATACGATGATCAAAACCCAGCTACGGCAGAAGCACGTTCTGTCTAGCTTAACGAACAAAAACTGTGCCAGCACTCTCTCACTGTAGAAATTTCTAGCAAACTGACTAAAGAATGAAAGAAAACAATTTCTGTGTTTGAGACTTGACAGGAGGGTCTCAATTTATACATGTATAGGGGAGAGAGGAGAAGCCTCCAGCCTATATGGCTGGTCACTAATGCACCATTGACCTCTGCAATAAAGGCAGGAGCTACAAACCCCATTAATACAGGAGTTACAAACCCCATTAATGCTCTATTAAACTCTGTAATAAAGGCAGAAGTTACAAACCCCATTACCTCTTTCATGAAGCTAACTTCATGAGGCAATTTTTCATTCAAATCTCAATGGTTTTTGGCCATTCTATTTGTGGTGTAAAGATCTCATTGCAAAGTATTTAGACCCACTTGGACCCAACACAATAAATGGTTGGGACCCATTTTAATATTTAATTAAAATCACCAAAAATCCACTTTTTCCAACAATCCCCTACATGAATAAAAATTGACAGAATGACTCAACAAACGGACATCGTTCAACAATAATGACTCGGAGAGAGAGTATAACGGACTAACCCTAACATTAGAGAAGGTATCTTTTGGCTTTGAACCTCTCTCAGTGAAAACCTATCGAGTTTACTGGCTGATAAGTGAATATGACATCTTGAACTGCTCTGCCGTTTATGTAAACTGGGACAATAGATCTCACACGGAAATTACTCCTACCACTATTCTGTTCTCACTGGTGTGCCCTGTATGGCCCTGGGCACTAGCCTGGTTCAGCGAGTGGTTTCAAAGAATCTTGGCCTGCTCAATTCTTCTAGAAGCGGCCCCACTTCACACTCACATAGGTGACTCTACTTAAGTATCCTGCTATACTCAGCTCAACAGCTTAACACACTAGAGTTATTAAATGCTCAACTTAACCTCTACACTTGCAGGTATCACTGATAGAAGGAATGGTTGGAGGTTTAACCTCCTCAGTGACATACCACCGTTACACGCAATTAGGTTGTCCCATTGAACCTAGATCTTGGGATCTCCAGTCAACTAGGTTGGGTTTCCATTCTGGTAACTTCCAAAGGCCTCAACCCTATTCCTTTTGATGACGTTTCGACTAACACTCGATTTAACCCTTTGGTTAGCGGATCCCCAATGTTGTCCTGAGACTTTACATAGTCTAAAGTGATAACTCCGTTCGAGAGTAGTTGTCGTATGGAATTATGCCTACGACGAATATGTCTAGACTTTCCATTATACATATTGCTCTGTACCATCTAATCGCTGATTGGCTGTCACAATGAATATAAATAACTGGCATAGGTCTGGACCAATGTGGAATATCCTCAATGAACTGACGAAGCCATTCAGCTTCTTCAGTTGCTTTATCTAAAGCAATAAGCTCAGATTCCATCGTTGATCTCGATATACACGCTTGCTTGGAAGATTTCCAAGACACGGCTGCCCCTCCGAGGGTAAACACATAACCACTTGTGGATTTGGAGTCTTTTATATCAGATATCCAATTAGCGTCACTATACCATTCTAGTACTGTTGGGTATCGGCAATAATGCAGCCCATAATCCCGGGTGTAGCGTAGATAACCTAACACCTGCATAATGCCCCTCCAATGAGTAGCATTCGGATTACTCGTGTATCTACTAAGCCTGCTAACAGAGTAGGCTATATCCGGTCGTGTACAGCTCATCAGATACATCAAACTGCCAATGACCCTAGAATATTCTAACTGAGAGACACTCTCATCATTATTCTTGGTCAAATGCAGACTGACGTCTACTGGTGTCCTAGACACACTTGTATCTGATTTACTAAATTCCTCAAGTATCTTCTCAACACAGTGAGACTGAGAAAGTACAATTCTACTAGATGTTCTGGTAATCTTAATACCTAGAATAACAACGGCAAGGCCCATATCTTTCATGTCAAACTTAGAGTTTAACAATCTCTTGGTAGTTTTAATCATCTCATCATTACTACTAACAATGAGTAAGTCATCAACGTATAGACACAAAATGACATAACCCCTATCAGTGTCTTTAACATATACGCATTTGTCACACTCATTGATTCTAAATCCATTTGACAACATAGTGTCATCAAACTTATCATGCCATTGCTTAGGAGCTTGCTTCAAACCATACAATGATTTGACAAGCTTACACACTTTCTTACCTTGTCCTGGAGTTGAAAATCCCTCGGGTTGCTCCATGTAGATTTCTTCATTCAAATCTCCATTTAAGAAAGCTGTCTTTACATTCATCTGATGTATCTCCAGACCACGTAGCGCTGCTATCGCAATCACCATGCGAATGGATGTAATCTTTGTCACTAGTGAATACGTATCAAAGTAATCCAGGTCTTCTCTCTGACTGTATCCTTTGATAACGAGTCTAGCTTTATACTTATCAATTGACCCATCAGCTTTCATTTTTCTTTTAAAGATCCACTTACTCCCCAAGGCCTTACTGCCTGGGGGTAGATCAACCAACTCCCAAGTATGATTCTTCAAGATGGAGTCAATCTCACTCTTAATGGCTTCTTTCCACAAAAGACTTTCAGGTGAAGTCACAGCTTCATGGAAAGTTCGAGGTTCTCCCTCTAACATATAAGTAAAAAAATCCGGACCAAAGGACTTTGCAGTCCTAGCCCTCTTACTCCTTCTTAGCTCATCTACATCTTCAGCTTGATCAAGCAAGTGATCATTTGTTTGATTAGCTATGTGATCATTGTCACCTTCAACCTCTTTCATGGAACTCTGAATCCCTTTTTGGAGACGACACGAAAATACATTTTCAAAGAAAGATGCATTTCTTGATTCCATGATAGTATTCTTGTGTGTATCTGGAATAGCAGATTTAAACACCAGAAATCAATATGCACCGCTATTATGTGCATATCCAATGAATATACAATCCACTGATTTCAGTCCTATCCGAACCCGCTTGGGTGTAGGCACCGCCACTTTTACAAGACACCCCCACATTCGTAAGAATTTATAAGAAGGCTTAACACCTTTTCATAACTCATACGGGGTTTTGTCCACCTTCTTTTGGGGTACTTTATTCAAAATATAATTCGCGGAGAGAATTGCTTCCCCCCACATGTTCTGTGGCAATCCAGAACTGATTAACATTGCATTTGTCATCTCCTTTAACGTCCTATTCTTCCGCTCGGCAACCCCATTTGACTGAGGAGAATAAGGCGCCGTGGTTTGGTGGATAATCCCGGATTGAGCACAAATCTCAATAAATGGTGATTCATACTCACCACCACGATCACTTCTTAAAGCCTTAATCTTGCAGCCTACTTGATTCTCAACTTCATTCTTATAAAGAATAAACTCGCCAATTGCCTCATTTTTGCTTTTGAGCAAATAGACATAACAATACTTAATGCAATCATCAACAAAAGTGATGAAGTATTTATTGCCACCACGTGATTGTATAAACTTTAAGTCACACACATCACTATGCACTAAGTCCAATGGCTCTGAACTTCTTTTAATAGAATGAAATGAAGATCTTGTCAACTTCGCTTCAACACAAGTCTCACACTTGTGTTTTGGATTAATCTTAAAAGATGGTATGTGATCTAATTTGATTAATCTACGTAAAGATTCAAAGTTCACATGTCCTAGTCTACCATGCCACAAATTGGAAAACTCAAGCATGTAAGCAGAAGAACATGCATCTTTATTCATCTTTGGGATAACAGTTATTACATTGAGTTTAAACATACCCCCCAACATATAACCCTTACCCACATATACTCCGATCTTGGTCAAAACGACCTTGTCGAACTCAAAAACAATGCGAAAACCATGTTTGCTGAGAAGAGACCCTGAGACAAGATTCTTACGAATGTCCGGAACATACAGGACTTCGTTCAAGGTCAGCTCCTTTCCTGACGTCAACTTCAGGACCACCTTTCCTTTCCCCTCAACAATCGAGGTAGCAGAGTTTCCCATAAACAACTTTTCACCGTTTGTAACCGGCTCGAAAGTTGTAAACAGCTTCTTTTCGGAGCAGATGTGGCGTGTAGCCCCAGTATCAATCCACCATTCTCTTGAGTTTGAACCCACCAGATTTACCTCAGAGACAACGACAGACATGTAACGCCCTCAGAATAACAACATTAAACCCATCAATAAAGACATGCATTGATATGTAAAAGTTCCACATTTTTTCATTTATCAGAGTTTCATTACAAAAAGTATTACATGTTAACGACAAAAGCAAATGCCCTAAAGGCTTACAGCTTTCCAAGTTAACACTTGGTTACAACAAAAGAATACTAACTCGTTTACACATTAAGCCCTTGGCTTGAATTTACATGTAATACGTCAAGAGGAACTTAAATAACAAAAATCTGCCCGCTTCTAGCCTCCCAAGCTATGACCTTGGAGGTGGCATGCTACCTGTACCTGAAAATGATATTCCCATATAGGGTGAGCCACAGCCCAGTAGAAACACACTAAACCAACCATGAACAATGACTAAAAGATTAGCAATTGATAGATGGCCAACACAGATACATCCACATAAATCACATTTTATGCCATACGACTTATGAGTCCAAGTTACTTTTCATTTTCCCTTTTTCAACAGATAAGCATATTAGCTCTATCATCATCTCAACAGAAATGTATAAAAACTATATCCCTCATTCACAGATAAGCATATAAGCTATATCCACAATCTCGACAGATATGTATAACAACTATATCCCACATTCACAGATAAGCATATAAGCTGTATCTACACTTCACAAAGATAAGCATATGAGCTCTATCTTCACTTCTCTAGACAAGCATATGAGCTGTATCTACGGAGTTCATCCTCTATCTTCTCCCAATACTATCCGGTTTAGAGGTACATCCCCCATCTTCCCCTAAACCGCGGAGTACATCCCCCATCTCCTCCTCTACACATAACGTATACAAACACATTGGTTCTATATACAATCACTCAATACATACAGTTAATGTATTCTATCAACCGTCAAATTCCATGACACATTCCATTGATTAGTTTTCATTTGCCTAATCATCATGCATTGTCTACAACAATAACAACTATCCTCCACCGATAGCCCAAAGCAGTTATTTCTAAACAGAAAATAAATGCACAATGGATATTCAATCAACATTTCATTTCGGTGAGTGATAAATAATTCAACTACACCCTTTAACCCCATGCATTCCCAATCTCAACAATTCCATCTCATTTCCTCATTTCTCACCATTAATTATCCCAATTAATCAAATAGTGTAATTAGGTCATTTTCCATAATTACCATTTCAACCCTTAGGTCCCATTTTCATCAATGATTCAACATTTATTCCATTTCTCTATGCCAAACATGCATCTAGGTTTATTATAAATAAAACCCCAACTTTTGTAAAATAACACAAAAGCCCCAAACTTTCACAAAATTACCAAACCAACCCTAACATCTCAAAATACTAAAATTTAAAGACAAAATCCATAGAGAGGAGTAGGATATCCCTACTTCAAATCCGAAGCCCCAAGAGAGAAGATGACAAAACCCAACGTGCTCCAAATCCCGAAATTTTCTGATTAAAATGTAGCCCTCGACGATCAACAACTTTTTTGTAAAGGCCAAATATGAGCAAATCACTCCTACTAGATCAAAACCTAGAGAGAAGGTAGAGTTCTAGAGTGAGAGGCTCAACAATGGTGTTTTTGGAAAAGTAGGAGAGAGAAGAGAAAGTGAAAGAGTGATTTGAAAAGTCAAAACACGGAACTTAAACCCAGTCGCCCCGCTAGAGCCTCAAACACCCCGCTCGAGCGTCACTCACAGACTCCCGCTCGAGCGTCAACCATCCCGCTCGAGCGGCGGATGCACACTCCCAGAACTTTTACAGAACCAGGTCTCCGCTCGAGCTTCCAACTCCCCGCTCGAGCGGCACTCACACAACCCCGCTCGAGCGTCCAACACTGCACAGGGAATACTGGATGGGTGCAATTCCCGCTTGAGCGCCAAAACCCCCGCTTGAGCGGACAGGTCAAAATCTGGGCAACTAGTTTTGGTTTCTAAACTCAGCCAACCTGTACCAAACCTGCCCAACACATCCCATAACTCAAATACAAAGTAAGAAAGGATGTACACCAGGTAATAATCAACTACTATCATCCACGGACACATGTCCGGATCACTGTATAACAAGGGTAAACCCGGGATCGCTATAGACAAGTGCATATAATCCTCCTCATGGGAGTGCTTTTGTATATCTGCTATATGAGCACGAGGTTTGGTCCTGTATGGCTTCTTCTACTTGCGGCAGTCACTAGCCCGATGCCCCTTGCTACCACAGTTATAGCACTGCCCTAAGAACCGATAACCTGGTTCTTGTGGCTTGTATGGCGGCTTCTTTGCGACACCACCCTTTGGCCCCAACTTTGAGCCTTTATTCACATGAGGCTTATTCCTCACCCCAGAAGATTTTCCATGCTCAATGACATTGGCCTTCACTAAGGAGGTACTCCCTCATTTCTTTCTATTATCCTCCTCAATTCGGAGTCGAACAACCAGCTCTTCAACTGACATTTCCTTGCGCTTGTGCTTCAAGTAGTTTTTGAAGTCCTTCTAACCATTGGGAAGTTTCTCAATGATCACAGCAACTTGGAATGACTCATTCAAAGGCATCCCCTCAGCATGAATTTCATGCAAGATCACTTGGAACTCCTGGACTTGGCTTATCACAGGTTTTGAATCGATCATCTTAAAGTCCAAGAACCGGCAAACTACAAATTTCTTTGCCCCGGCGTCCTCAGTCCTGTATTTCTTGTCTAGAGATTCCCATAACTCCTTTGCTGAGCCCTTGGCACAAAACACACTGTATAATGAGTCTGCCAAGCTGTTGAACACATAGTTCTGGCAGAGATAGTCTGTCTGCTTCCATGTGTCAAGCGCCATGACTTTCTGCCTGTTTGGCTCATTCTCTGCCACAGCTGGAGGATCCTCGCTTAAAACCTTTGCAAGGTTTAACGTGGTCAAGTAGAACAACATCTTTTGCTACCATCTCTTGAAGTTCACCCCAGCAAATTTCTCTGGGCGCTCATGATGACTGAGCGGTCCTCCCGGAACAGCAGGAGTAACACCAAGGTTGACCACAGAGGTCACAGCAATAGGGATTGGCAACCAGTTGCCCCCACGGTTCAAATCCCCACCAACGTTAGCAGTAGCAGTAGCAGCAGCATCAGTGACAGTTGCCATTTCGAAAAATTACACCAGAATATCACGTTCTGTGTTTTTTTAGAAATTAAACTTAACACTAGAAAATCCCATAATTGAAAAGTTAATTCAAAATTAGTCTCACCACTAAACCTAGAATCGAACATGGTCAAGAATGTTCCCAGGAAGACTGGAGGGGTCACAACGGTCCCACTTAAAACCCAGTTAACCTTTTGACAAAACTTTCAAGAGCATGTTGACTCATAGTCCGTGAGAAACAATTTTTAAAATTAAATTTCCAAGGGATGAACTAGGTTAAAACAAACCAAGGTCCAAAACTTTTACAAGCAATGTAAAACAATTGATAACAATATGAGCAAATAAAACTTGCTTTTACAAACTTGGTAAACAAACCAAATAAATCTCAAGAAAAATTCTTCAAATATAAAGGAAAAATAAACCAATCCAATTGAGGATTATAAGTAGTCCATAAAATTCCTTCTCACGCTTAGGTATGCCTACAAAGTAATAGCAAACGACGACATAATACAACGCAACTAATCTAAAAAAATTGTACATACAATCAAATATTATTTAACCTTCTAGCAAATCATAAATAATGAATTAAGATACTATACAAGTTATAAAGCCTTATAACTCCTAAATAAATTACAAAACTTACAATTATAACTATTAAATTAAAAATTAATTTAATTGCCATAACTATTATTTAACCTTCTAGCAAATCATAAATAACGAATTAAGATACTATACAAGTTATAAAGCCTTATAACTCCTAAATAAATTACAAAACTTACAATTATAACTATTAAATTAAAAATTAATTGCCATAAATTATATAAGATTTTAATTCACAATAACCATGTAAATAAATATAGGCAAGTTACACAAATTTTATAACTCCAAAAAATAAATTTAATTCAAAATTTAATTCATCCAATTAAATCACACACTATTCATGGAAATAAAAACACACGTTACAAACCTTAAAATTTATAATCTTAAATACTAAAATTAAATTTATTGCCATGAGTTATATAAGAATTATTAAATAATAAATGGGTGCGTTTTGATTTGGTTTAGTAGTGTCAATGCCAACGATATGTTAAATTTGATTGCTCATTTAATTATGGGTTTTGACAACTCATTTCATGTATAAATTAAAGGGTTTTGATTGCTTATTTAGGAGGAGGTGAAGAGGAGACCATTGCCAGATTACGTTGAGATGGCAAAGAAGGATGTGAGCCCTAACATGAGGGCAATTTTGGTGGATTGGTTGGTGAAGGTTGCGGAGGAATACAAGCTTCACTCTGATACTCTGCATCTATCTATCTCTTACATTGATAGATTTTTGTCAATGAATGATCTCAACAGGAAGAAACTCCAGTTGCTCGGTGTTTCTTCAATGCTCATCGCATTGTAAGCTCTCTGACCTCTTAAACTGCTTGATGTTTTTGTAAAGATAATCAATTTGGATGATTGGTACTTAAATTTCCATGTTCAATCTTGATGAGCAGAAAGTATGAGAAGATCAATCATCCACCTGTGGATGAATTTTGTTACGTAACCGACAACGCATACACAAAGAAAGAGGTGGTAAAAATGGAGGCTGACATACTCAAACATCTCAAGTTTGAAGTGGGCGGTCCCACAATTATGACATTTTTAGGGTATTATTGCATTGTCAACATACAATCTTTCTTTTCATCGGCGATCTTGTGATTCAATTGCCTAATAAATGTTGCCTTCTTGATTGTTGATTTTTTTTTTTTTTTTTTTTTGGTTTTGTTTTGTGCAGAAAATTCATTGCTGTTACTCAAAAAGATTACCAAGTAAGCTCAACTCTCTCTATTGTGTGTGTGTGTGCACGTGTTGCCTATTTTGCTTGCTGATTTTTGTTATTGACTTGTTGGGTACTTACTAATGTTCTTGTTCTTATGCAGATTCCCAATTTGAAGTTGGAGTTCTTGGGTTATTACCTAGCAGAGTTAAGCTTGTTGGAGAATGACTGTGTGATACTCTTGCTTGCTTTGGTGGCTGCATCTGTAGTATTTCTTTCACGGTTTACAATCCAACCAAAGTTACATCCTTGGGTAAGAGCCTACTTTTGAATACTTCAAGTCTCAGGCTCATGATTAAGCTCTTGATTAGCAAGTTGTAAATTAATCTTATGTCCTTTTACAGAGTTCGGCCCTGCAAGATTTCTCTAGCTACAAACCCGCTGACCTAAAGGAATGTGTTCCTATCATACATGATTTGCAATTAAGTAAAAGGAGAGGCCCTTTGGTTGCATCAAGAAACAAATACAAGCAGCATGAGGTATATACATGTTTTTGAACTTGTTATCGGCATTGTAGTGAATGGTCATCTTTAAAAATGACTATCTGATTGAAATTTAATGACTTTCTTGGAACAGTTCAAATGCATCTCAACATTGTCCTCTCCTCAGGAGATACCGAATTCTTTTTTTGAAGATGTTAAAGATTCATAGTGAGGGTTAGGAGAATTAGTTGATCTTGCTTGATTGATGGGGAGATGATTGTCTTGAAGAATGTTCTTGCATCGGAAGGTTAGCTAATTCAGAAAACTCCCAATGGTTAATCGTTTTTGATAATTGCTAGTCGTTTCGCTGATTTGGTTGTTTTGAGCTACTGGTGTGATCAATTTCTGCTGGACTGAAAAAAGAGGGCATGAATGGCATTGTTGAGATAGTGGTTACTAATATTAGTAATAATTGGATAGGAAGTGTGGGATTTTGTTAGCATATGGTTCATTGCTTAATAGTTTATGATTAGGTGGTCTCACTGCCACTTTTTTTTTTTTTTTAATGATTTTCAAATTATTCGTACTAACAAAATCCTAAACTGGGTGAATGAGGCAATTAGGGTGGAAAGGTTTCCCTTCTTACTTAAAATAAATTATGAAATTTATTTTGTGATACATAACAACCTTGTTTCATTTATATTTTACTCTCCCCTTTTTTATAGCCAGCCAACACAATCTTCCGAGGAAGAATTACCACAATCAAAGTAACAAGATCATAACTGGAGAATTATTGGAACTTCATGGGCCACCCTTGCTTCATAGTACAGCTTTTCAGGTGGCCTATGGGTGGAATATATTTAAAATGGTTAATTCGCTAAGGTCTCTTTAATTATTAATTATTAATAAATATTACTTTCTTATTTTCATCTATGAATCTAAATATATTGATTTTTCCAATTAAAAAATTGTACAAATACATCCGTTTCGAAAGTTATGTATAAAAAATAAAAGTGATACATTTTTATAATTGAAAATGTTAAAATATTTCAATTCATGAAGATAAAGTGAGATTGTCTTAGGGGTGTTTTGAGAAGATGTTACAAAGTTTATTTTTTGGCTTTTTTTTACCTTTTTTAGCTTTTTTATGTGAGAGATTGTGTGATCCAAAATGGATTAAAAACTAACTTTTGACTTTTTATGATGTTCCCAAATGGCCCCTTAGTTTAATTAACCCTACTTAAAAAAGAATCATGCTAAAAATAATTTTATCGAATTGTTGTTGAGGTAAAACATAATATCAAAATTATTAAAATTTAATTGTAGTTTTTTTATATACTTTTGTTTTTTTTACACATAAAGCAAAACTAATAATGAATGCCATTGAATGGTCATTAACATTTTCTATTTGAAAATAATGATAATATGGATTATTATTATCATTTTATTTTTTGGAAAAAAATATTTAAAGAAATGAAACTAAAAGAGAAGGAGAAGCAGGGCAGGCAACTGGGAGGCATCAATATTGTGAATAAAATGTTGGCTTTAATCTAATTTATTATCATATCAGCAAGGGAATCTCACTTGGTAACTGTTAAATAATTGGCATTTTAATTTAGGAAAACTATAATGACAATCCAAGTGGTAGTCATTAATCTCAATAAACAGAAAAGAAGAAAAATTTAAATGTGTAAAATTGATTGAAAATATATAACCACTACAAGAAAAATCATTTTTGGCGGCTAAATTTTTAGTCGCCAAAAGTCCGCTTTTAGTTGCCGAAAGTCGAGTTTTTACTTTCAGCGACTAATTTTTTTAGTCGCCCCTTTTGTCGCACATACGTGGTCGCGAGAGGTATCGGCAACTAAACTTTTTTTAGTCGGCAAAAAAGAGCTCTTTAGCGACCAACTGTTTAGTCGCCATTGGTGCATTACACTTTTTAAAAGCACACATTTAGCGACTAATTTTTAGTCGCCAATAGTCCATGAATCGCCGACTAAACTATTTTGTCGCCAAAGGTTCTTCCATAAAAAAAAAAAAAAAACAAATTCTTCGGTTTTTCTGAGATTCGAACCGTGAACCATTCCAACTGCCAACACCTTTACCAACATACTCCCTCCACAATGCCACTTGAACATCACATGATTATATATGCAATATATATTATTTATATACTATTTTGACCGGTATTCATACAAAACCATATATGTAAATATAATTATTTTTATTGAATATAATTTATGTAAAAAATAAATTATTTATTAAAAAAAAATGTAGGCCACTTTTGGCAACTAAATCAATTATTTAGTCGCCAATTCTATGATTTTTGGGCTACTAATTAATTTGTTGTCGCTAAAAAAATATGTTTAAATTAAAAATTGCACTTTTGGCAGCTAAATCTGTTTTTAGTCGCCAAAAACGTCCCGTTTTGGCTACTAAATTGAAATTTAGTTGCCAATTCACTATTTTTAGCTACTAATTTTTTTTTTGTAGCCAAAACCTTCATTTTCAGCGACTAATCTTTTTTTAGTCGGCAAAAGACCTATAATCGGCGACTAAAATGGTTTTTAGTCGCCAAAACCATCACTTTTGGCTACTAAATTATTTTAGCCGCCAAAAACCGTCGCTTTTGGCTACCAAACAACCTTTAGTCAGTAAAACTGCTACATTCGGCGACCAACAAACAATTTAGTCGCTAAAACCCTGGTATTCGGCGACTAATTCATTTTAGTCGGCAAAAGGCTTCATTTTTGGCGACTACATCCAGTTTAGTCGCCATTTGGTCAACTTTCAGCGACGAAATTCTGAATTTTAGTCGCCATTTGTGCTTTTTCTTGTAGTGAACATAGCATGGTTCGTTCATTCTACATCATTCCAATCTCATTTCAATGAATTAAATACCATCTAACATATTTAGAAATGTGTAAAAATATCTATTCCTATTAGATAGCATCATCCCATTTCATTCTCATTTCAATGAATTAAATATCATCTAACATATTTAGAAATGTATAAAAATACCTCTTCCTATTTTAGCATTTTTTTTTCATATTAATGAAGGAGAAGACTTCAGTCTAATTCAAAAATTTTATCTGTAATTAAATCATATTTATTTATTTTTTTAAAAATAGATGACATATATAGTTTTAAGTATATAATAAAGCAATGAAATATTACACTACAATTATTAGATCGATTTAATTTTTTTATGACCGATTTATACATCAAAATTTATAAAAATAGACAAAACTATATTTTTAAAATAAAACTTGTTATAGACTTCACAATCTCAAATAACATGATCCAATTGGTGAATAGATTGGAGAGACGATTCGCCCCCAATGAAAACACAATGGGTCATTAGCCCATTTAGTTATTAATAAATATTTTGATTAGTACCATGTTTAATGTATATTCAGTGAATTATTGGACCAATAAAGTAGTGTTCTTTACTTTAAGCCTAAGTCAATGGAAGCATAGGTTTTCAATTGATAGCAGAATCACCGCTGGTATTGGATTGGGTTTCACTTCCCTCTTAAAATTAATTAAGAAAAGGAAAAAGATTGGTAGCTCGAATCTGTGGCTCGAAAAATTGCTCGAATTCGAAGATAGAGACAGAGAGAAAGGAGAAAAGAGGAAGAGGGAAGAGGGAGAGGGAGAGAAGAGAGGAGAGAAGAGAGGAGAAGAGAAAGAGGAGGAGAGAGGGAGAAAGAGAGAGGAGGAGAGGAGATCACCACCGCCGTCGCCTCGCCACCGCCGGTCGTCGCAGCACCAGCAATCGTCGCAGCACCAGTGATCGTCACAGCACCATCGCCGTCGCCTCCGGCCCCGCCTCCGCCTCCTCCTCCTCCTCCCCCTGTAAATATGCCCCCTCCAGTCCTCCTCCTTCCTCCTCCTCCTCCTCCATTCTCTTCTCCTTCTCTTCTTCTCCACCCTTCTTCTTCGTCTTCCTTCTGCAACAAAAACACAGAAAAAAGAAAGAAAAAAAAAAAAAAAAACGAAGACACCAAAACGACGTCATTTTGGTGTCGAGCCACAGATTCGAGCCACGGATTCGAGCTACGTAGCGGGGTCATGTAAGAAATTCATCTTTACAAATTTCGAATTTACTCTGAATGTATTTTGATATTAAAAATTGAATTGATGAACGGTAGTACTACATGCACCAATTAATATAAACATACCAACTAATGTTATGTCATTATTACTGACCTCACCTATTATACAAATCATAAATATCCAAAATATCTAAATTTATGCCACATCATCGGTTAGTATATTTGTTAGTATATTAACTAGTACAAATAACATTATTCATTCACGAATTATAAAGTCTACATATGAAATGAATCTGAGCCATTAAATTTTTTTAAAAATAAATTCGAAATTGATAAAGGTAAATTTATAATATTATTGATTAATTAATGTTAAAAATGGCTTGCGTATTTTGCAACATTCAACATTGGGGTGTTTTGGGAAGATGGTTAAAAGTTATTTTTTTCATTTTTTTTTTAACTTTTTTATGAGAGAGAAAAGTGGGTTAAAAGTTAAGAAGTGACTTTTAACTCACTTCCCAAAATAGGCCATTATCCTCGCAAAGTAAATCATGTGACTTTTAACACCCCATTGTTGAATGTTGCAAAATACTCTCGTTCGAGGTATTGGATTGGGTTTCAATACCAGTGGTGATTCTGCTATCAATTGAAAACCAACCGTGCTAAAGGCCTCGAACGAGAGGCTCGAATTTGCCTCGAAAATTTGTTTTGTTTTGTTTCGTTTTTTTTTTTGGAAATGGCTTTTATGTGTATCCTAAAACCTAAATTCTCATAAAAAAAAAAAATTTAAACCAACATAGCCCAAAAAAATAAAAAACAATTGGGTTAAACTGATTGAGTGATAAAATTGACGATCAGTTAGACTGCTGGCTAAATTTTTTTAATTCTATATAGTTTTGTACGAGTCTTTATTATATTTTTATTTCAAATCAGAAAGACTCGGAAAAAATAAAAACCTAAACCTTAAATCCTAAACTCTAAATCCACCCCTGCACATAACCATCCTAAAAATAAATAAATAAATAAATTTACAACTGCCCAACATATAAATGAATAAATAAAAGCAACCAAACCAACACAACCTAACAAATAAATAAAAATAATAATAATAAAAACAATCAAACCAACACAGTTTTAAAGGAAAAGGAAAAAAAAAATACAACCCAACAAATAGAAATAAAACAAAATAAAAACTATCAAACCAACGCAGTTTTAAAGAAAAAAAAAAAAAAAAAAAAAGCCATTTCGAGCCACATTCGAGGCCTCAATCTTTTTCTATTTCATTAAGTCTTAATTAAGATTTTTTTGAAAATAGTGATTGGTCATCATTTATGATTATGAACATAATGATTTGACATTTATTTTGATTTTCAAAATTTTAAAATATCAACTTTCAAACTGAAAAAATCTAAAAAAAAAAAAAAAAAAAAAAACTAATCAGTGTGTTTGGTTTCAGTTTTTTTAATTCAATTTTTTGGAAATAAAGTTTTTTTTTCGTGTTTTTTTGTTTTTAGTAAATATTTTTAAAATTTTAATCAATTTTTTTACTTTTTTAGATGCACCTTACTTAGATATATCTAAATAGTATAATATTTGTGAAAAAATATTTTAAAATTTTAATAAATTCACAAAAATACAAAAAATGTACTGAATTTTCATTTTTTTTTTTGCATTTTTGGTATTTAGTGAATTTTTTAAAGATTTTTTTTACAAATATTATACTTTTTACGTGTATTTATGTTAGGTATGTCGAAAAATTAAAAAAAATACTTAAAATATTAAAAAAAATCCAGTGAAAACAAAAAAATACGAAAAACAAAAAAAAGTAAAATTTTTTGAAAAGCGAATTCTAAAAACTGAAGCCAAACAGAGTGAGATATTTTTTTTTTTGAAAAAATCAAAAAAACTAAATTATTGTTTTATGCAAAACTAAAAATTTTGTGTCTACAAAAGAAAATGATGATGGAACATTGATATGTAAAATTGAATTGTGTCTGACGCTCGAGCATCACTTTCCACACTTGAGCAGACTGCATGTATAACAATCCGTGAAGATGACATTTTTGTTCACTTTTTCATTTCTCTCTCTCTCTAAAACTTTTCAAAAACCTAAATCTTGAGTTTCTCTCTTTAAAACTCACATTCTCTCTTCTATTTCATCTAGATCTGTTGATCTCTTCACTCTAGTGCCTTTGAGAAAAAGGTAAAATGCTTCAAGATCTTCATTTTAATCCGAAGAGCAGTGGGTTTCAGTGCTCTTGGAGTTTCACTCTTGCTTGGCTCGTCTTCTCTCTTTGATGTATGGATTTTCTATACTTTGTTATGGTTTTTAACTTAGTTATTTGTATATTGTGTAACAATGGTGGTCTTGGGAGTATTATGGACAAACCTAAGGTTGGGATATAAAATGAAAAAAGGGGTTTTTGAGAAATGTGGAATAAGTGGGTTTGGGGTTCGAATATGAGACCATATTATGTTAAAATTGTTGATTTTGGTACATGGGTTGATATCTGGAAAAATGGGAAAACTTGCCCTAATGGGATAAAAATGTTATTTTGGATAAATAATTGGAATTGACATTGAAAATGTGAAATTTGATGATTAGTGATATCAATGATGGGATTTGATATGAATTATCTCATACTTTTGGAAATTTTCAAATAAACTATCTGTCTTGAGATTGTATATCTGTTTAGAAATAACTGCATTGGGCCATCGGTGGAGGATAGCCATGATTGTTGTAGAAATTGCATGAAGATTAGGTAAATTGAAACTAATCTCTTGTTGGTTGTCATTGAATATGACGATTTTTAAATACATTATATATGTATGATTGTTGGGAGGAGAAAGGAAATGTACTCCATTGTTTGATTATGTGTTTAAATACATTGCATATGTATGAATGATTGTTTGGGAAAAGAAAGGAGATGGACTCCATTGTGTGAGAGGTGAAAGGGGATTGACTCCATTATAATTAAGTTGGCCGGAGTGTCTTGGGTGAAAGTCCCAAAATTATACATGGGTGCCGATCTCGCAAACGAAATATCCATAAAATGGAAAATTGAAATTATACATGGGTGTCGATCCTGTGGACGAAATATCCATAAAATAGCAATTTGAAGTGTTTATATGTTGATGATGTGATTATAGAACTAATGAGTTGTAGTCTCATTTGGGTTATTGAGATATGATGAAATGGCTCATGTAATGAAATGACTCGAATGGAACTGGATTAAGAGTTGGATTTAGTATCTTATGACTATATAAAAATATGGATGTTTTATCACTGGCATTGTTTATGTATATTGTACTTATACCTTTGTTAAACCTCATATATTATGTTCGATTATTTCGACTGGGCTGTGGCTCACTCTATTTGGGAAAAACATTTTCAGGTAATGATGGCATGCCTCCACTAAGGTAATAGCATTGGAGGGATTTTTGGAAAACAAGAGCTTCTTTGTTTCGTTTCACTTTTTGTATAGCCTAGTGCTTTAATTATACGAGTTAATATCATTTTGTTGTAACCATGTCAAGACTTGGAAATGTGTAAGTCTATAAGGCATTTTACTATACTAAACTCTTTTGTATAAGTGTGATGATATTGTTGATCCCTGATGAGTGTGCGAGTCGAGTCAACCCACCCTACCAACACCTTTTGCCAGTCTCGAAGCTCGTTGGTGGTGCCTGCATAAAGGGCCAATGGGGAATGGGAGTCCCCCAGCGAACCCTCCGATGACCAAGTTAGAAGAAAGGAGATTTACTGTGTAGAGAGAGAGAGAGTAAGAAAGAGAGAGAGAGAGAGAAGAAGAATGGAGAACTTAACCTTTGATGTGTCTTGGAAACCTCCTTATACCCTTTTTCCATCATGTCCTTGTCCACTCCAACCTGTCGTGTTGGCCGAAAGTCTATACTCTAGTTTACATTATTCATGGTGAGGCTGCCTGTTCCGACGTGAAGCGGTTATTGCATTTAATGATGTGGGAGCCTCATTAATGGCTGATGTGTAGTGCAATAACTCTGCATGATCTTTGTCTGCTCACGTGGATGGTTCCCTGCTTGACACGTGTTCAAATGCCGTTGGTTCCTAGTTCAACACTGGGTTCTCAAGGGTGTTGGGATTTAGTGCTTAAACTGTGAATTGAGCTCTAAGTGGTGGGCCAAAACCTTTTGTGGGCCCAACGATATCAGTAGTCCCCCATTCCCAAGTGCAGCTTCAATCTAACAAAGGGAATAAGAAGGAAGACGGGAAGTGTGTGGGGACGAGTGAGAGGGCCGACTGTGAGGAGGGCCGACCGCAAATGGGGGAACCAAGTAAAAAGACTGATCGAAAGGAGGGCCGACCGCAAAAAAAAGGGGGGGACCAAGCGAGAAGACCGACCGAGAGGATGACTGACCGCGAAAAAGGGAGACCGAACGAGAAAACTGACCACGAAGAGGGCCGATCGCGAAAGAGGGGACCGAGCGAGAAGACCGACTAAGAGGAAGGCCGACCGCGAAAGGGGGAACCAAGTGAGAAGTCCAGCCGAAAGGAGGGTCGACCACGAAAGGGGGACTGAGCGAGAAGTGGTGGCGAAGTGCGGCGCTCGAGGAGTGATGAAGCACGTGATGATGTGAAGTGGCATAGACGAGGAAAGGGAAAAGGGTGGTGAATCGTGGTTGTACATGTGGCATTGAGGGAGGTGATGCGTTAGCAGGAAGCGAAGGGTTATGACTAGGATAGGACGTGGAAAAAGCGGGGGCAGAAACTTTTGAAATTTTCGAACTGGTGAAATTTAATCTCGATCCTTGGAATATAGGCAAACCGTAGGCATTTGGAGTTATTCATTTTACATATGTCATTGCGAAAAACCAACACAGCCCAGAGTTGACCTCATTCGTTTCGTGAGACATGCCCCTCCAATAGTTTGCGAACTTCCCCGCGCTAGCGTCTGAAGTAATACACAGAAATGTAAAAGAGATGGCTCAAGATGAAGTGCTAGCCAAGAGGCTAGAGGCATTGGGTGAAGACGATGCAGTGGAGTTAGCGGAGCAATATAGGACAGAAATGCGGGAGGAAAGAGGGGCGGAGCAAGCGACGCAACCTTGTCCGTCTACTATGATCATGGCCGCAAGGCCTATTAGCCAAGTGGAACTTGACCACTAGCACACCAAGGCCGACAAGTTAACGTTTACGGCAGAGAAGTTGGAGGAGGTACGTAGGAAGTACCAGATTCCGACGAAGATAGAGTTGAAGTTGCCCACGTCTAAGGAGAGGGCGTTGGATGCACGTCCGATAGAGTTTACGTTGTACTAGAAAGCGTTGCGGGGGGGGGGGGGGGGGTCTGAGGTTGTCGCTCCCACAAATAGTGGTGGACATGCTGAACCAATTGGAGGTGGCGCCAGGGCAACTGATGCCCAACGCATGGAAAATATTACTGGCCTGTGCAATCGCATGGCCACGGGCGACCGGGGGAGTAGCGATGATAGTAGAGGAGTTCTTTTCTTGCTACAAGGCCTCCGGTCAACAAGAAACATGGGTCACCTTGCAGGCGGTGGTGAGCAGAGAGCTAGTGGCAGGTTTATTATCGTCGGTGAAAGGGTAGAGACCGAGGTGGTTCTACGTATCAGCAAATGGCGGGAGGGGGTTGCGCATAATGTGAAAAATTCCCATCAAGTTGGTGGAGCCAAGGTTGGAGGCAGAGGCCGAGAATAGAGGTGAAACGGGTGAAAGAGTAGAGGGAGAAGGAGGGTGTGAAGTGGGATGTCCTTATTCGACCTTCGACTTTGTTCGCGTTGAGTTTGGGGCCACAGTCAACCGAGAAGGATCCTGCGCTGGAAGAGTTAGAGGCGATGAGAAAGGTGCAGGAGGCAGAGAAGCAGAAGACATTTGCCAAGGTCGACAAGTATAAAGAATCGCAGTTAGGCCCTGCGCCAAAGATGGTCATGAAGGAGCGAATCCAACCACACCCCAAGCCTCTAGGAGATAAGGATTTGACTGACTTTGCACCGCTGCCGCCCCCAATGGATCCGCTGAAGGAGAGGAGCAAATAGGAGGTGGATGCGGTGTTGAAGAAGAAGAAGAAAAATAGGGCTGCTACGAAAGAGAGTGGAGGGGGCCAGTTTTGAAGAGGGTGAAGGAGGGGATGGCGGAGGCAGCCCTAGATGTAGAAGTGAGGAAAATAAGGATGGGGGTAGGAGAAACCATGGGCCGAGATGCCCAAGTAGTGATTAGCATAGCTAAGCCAAAGATTAGGTCTGCGCTAGAAGGGTCTCCAAGTCCTGGGAAAGGGAAATAGGGAGTAAGCAGATCAGAGATGGGCGCCATGTCGAAGACTGCCACGTATCATATAGCGACCCCGGTCTTTTCCCATTTGATTATTGTATCCGGACTTAGGTTCCGTAGATTCTGTCATTGAATAATTGTTGTTGTTGTCCTTTATTTTCTCATTTGGAATTATAGGATGTGTTGGGCAGGTTTGTTTCAGGTTGGTTGGGTTTAGAAACCAAGTGTTGCTGTCCAGGATTTTGGTTCTTCGCTCGAGCGAGGAGTTGGTCGCTCGAGCGAGAGATGGCGTCCAGTTTTGACCTGTAGCTCTGCATTCTTGGCTCGAGCGAGATTTTCTTTGCTCGAGCGAGTTAGTTTGTTCTTCGCTCGAGCGATGGTTCCTTCGCTCGAGCGTGAGTCTGTTTACAGACCTGAGGTTTTGAGTTCTTCGCTCGATCGAGCTTTTTTTCGCTCGAGCGAGCTTTTGGGTTGTTGGCTCGAGCAAGGTTTCCTTGGCTCGAGCGTAGCTTTTCTGTGTCTGGTCGCTCGAGCGACAAAGGCTTCGCTCGAGCGAGCCTGTCCAGTATATATTTACAGCAGCGGGTTTTGATCAGTCCTTTTCATCTTCTTTTTGATTCCAAACCCTAGGTCCGACTTTTCTCTCTCCCTACTCACCTTCTCTCTTAGATTTGATCCACTTAGGGAGTGTTTCTACCCTAGATCCTTCATTAAAAAGATAGAGTGAGTCGAGGGCTTCCATTTAATCTGAACATTTGGCAATTTGGAGCACTTTGGTATTTGGGCACTCATCTCTGTCTTCACCATTTGGGTTGTTTTCTGTAAGGTAGGGATTTCCTACTCCATTTTATAAGTTTTGTTCTAAGTTTTGGTATTTTGATATGTTGGGGATACTTTGGTAAATTATGGGAAAAACCCTAGTTGTATTATTAAATTAATTTGTATAATTAATTCATGGAGTTGGGAAAAGATGGTTTAATTCATGGAATTGGGGAATTCATTGATTAAATGGCGTAGTTGGTTAATTTGAATTATTTGTCTATTGAATTGTTGACATAGTTATTTTCAGTTTAGAAATAACTGTTTTGGGCTATCGGTGGAGGATAGTCGTGATTGTTGTAGACATTGCATGTGGATTAGGAATAACTGAAACTAATCACATTGGTTAAGTCATTAATTTTGACTATGGCATTGATACAGAAAATACGTGTATTGATTAAGCATTGCATTTGCATACATTGTTTTGTGTGTGGGAAGAGATAGGGGATGTACTCCACGGTTTAGGGGAAGATAGGGGATGGACCTCTAAACCGGATTTTGTTTGGGAGGAGATAGGGGATGGACTCCATTAGCATCACTTTTATGTGTGCTTATTTATATAGAAGTGTTTTATTGATACAGCACTAAAATGTGTATCAATCTGGAAGTCTGAAGTGTTTGATTTGAGCTTGAGTCTCATTTGTTTGTTGATATTGGAAGGATGTGAATATGATATATGTGATTCACTGTTGTAAGTTTGGCCAGGTTCTGAGCCATGTTGATAAAATTGGAAAGTAAAACGTATCTTAGACAATAGTGTCATGAGACTGTAAAATGAAGTAATTGATTATCTTGGTTAACCATCTGTTGAATGCTATTGCTTTATTCATTGCTTATATGTGGTTTAGTATATTTCTACTGGGCTGTGGCTCACCCTTTATGGGAACATCATTTTCAGGTTCAGGTGATAAACTACCTCCAAGGACTTAGCTTGGAAGGGTTTGGTTTCTGGATTGAAGAAGACTACCTTTAGTTAATTGTCTTTAATTATTAGTACATGTAAACATTCAAGCCTAGGGCTTTTCTTGTATTGAGTTAGAACTCATATTCTTGTATCCAAGTGTTGGCTTGGAAAGATGTAAGCCTGTAGGGCATTTTATTCGATGATACATGTAATGCTTTATTTAGTAATACTCTGATGAATGAATTAATAAATTGTCTTCTTTAAATAATGCATGTCGATGATATATAATGGGTTAATTTTGAGGGCATTACAACTTGGTATCAGAGCGTACCGGGTTTGAATACTTTGGGTACGTGGGAAGTGATTAGTATCACATTGGGTTCATCTCGTTTGATAGAGGCTTAGTGTAATGTTATATGCTTATGTGATAACATGTTTATGTGATTATGTGGGTATGGAATGTAGTTTCTAGGATGTTGATTGGACCCTTGAGTTTCTAGTAGTCTTGTTGGAAAGGCACTTGATCACTGCTGCTTCCAATCGGAACTATAGTAACGCATTGGACTATCATTATCCGGGAATGAAATTCGTAGGTGCTTATGTGATTATGTGCTTACGTGGAATGAATTATTGTTGTCCATTGCATTAGGACGCGAGTGTTTAGCTTCGGCACATTTATTAATGTGCTAATGTCTTTGTTTCCTTTATTAGGATGTCAGGACGAGGACGAGGACGCAGTAGGCGTGGTAGGCCGGGTAGGCAGGAGGTGCCTGTGCCAGAGGAGATTCCGGCAGTTCAAGAGGGAATTGGCCAGGCCAATGTGGCCGAGCCAGTAGGCCAGCAGGCTATGGGCGCTTTAGCTCGAGAGATAGCAGGGGCATTCAGGGAGTCAGTAGGCATTCTCAGAGCTGAGAATCAAGCTCAGGTTGTTGCTGCTGATGCAGGACCTTCCTTTCTAAAGAGGGAGTTCTTCCGGTCTAATCCGGATGAATTTGTGGGTGATCCTAAAGAGCCGCTTAAGGCAGATGAGTGGCTCGAACAGACAACGAAGACGTTTGAGATGCTTGGCATCGAAGACGAGGGGTTGAAAGTGACCTTGGCATCTTTCCAGTTGAAGGGGGATGCAGGTCAGTGGTGGAAATTTATTAAGGGGCGTATAGGAGGTACGTGGGAGGCGTTTGTTAATGCTTTCCCGGAGAAGTTCTTATCTCCAGCAGTCAGGGAGAAGCTGCGGGACCAGTTTTGTCAGCATAAGCAGGCGAGTTCTTCAGTGGCCGAGTTTGAGGCTGCATTTACTAGCTTGTCCAGGTTTGCACCTGAGTTGGTGGCGTTTGAGGAACGCCGCTGTATTGAGTTTGAGAAGAAGTTGAGGCGTGGCCTCAAGCTGAGAGTTGGGGGAACTATGATTCGGGATTATGGGCGTATGGTTGATGCTGCAGCCCATATGGAGATCATGATGCAGGAGGAGGAGGAAAGGCAGAAGGGCTCCAAGAGGAGTCAGCATAGTCAGAGTGATGGTAGGAGACAGAAAGGTTTTAATCCCCAGCAGTCTCAGGGTAGCTTTTCGAGATCGACTTTTCCTGTACCGAGTGCTAGTTCGGGGAAAGGCAGTCAGGGAGACATTACCTGTTTCAAGTGTGGCCAGCTGGGCCACAAGTCTCCAGTTTGTCCTCAGAGGGGAGGAGTGCAGAGAGCAGCATCATCTTCGGCTCGATCTCAGAGCCAGAGTCAGGGTAGAGGTCAGCCACTCTCATGTTATCAGTGTGGTCAGCCAGGGCACATGAAGAGGTATTGCCCACAGTTGGGTGGCACACCTGGTGCATCTGGTTTGAGGCCGATTCAGGGTCAGCAGCCAGCTCAGTCGGGTCAGGCCTTGAGGGCTAATCAGGGGGCTTCATCGTCCCAGACAGTGCAGCAATCTTATGCTCCTAGGGGTGAGCAGGTTGATCAGAGGTCGTCTGGGCGCGTGTGCGCTGTTACCGCGCAGGATCTTGTACCGACTCCATCAGTTGTGAGAGGTACCTTCTTGTTTTGCAACTCGGTTGCTAATGTTTTGATTGATACGGGTGCATCTCATTCCTTTGTGTCTGCTGTATTTGCATCTGTTTTGGAATTGGAGTTAGCACAGTTAGCATCTCCTATACGTGTAGTGTCACCTCTTGGGGGTGAATTGATTTTGAAACAAGGTGTTAGGGGTTGTGATATAGAGGTTGATTATCATAGAATCCCATTTTCCTTTGTCGTTATGCCTATGAGGGGTTTTGATGTTATTTTGGGTATGGACTGGTTATCGTCATACCGGGCAGTTATTGATTGCCACCGCCAGAGGGTCACTTGTTGTACCGTGAGCGGAGAGTATTTTCATTTTCTGGGGGACCGGGTTGGTGATGTGTTGCCACCGGGGTATGTTCGGCGGGGAAGGAGTGAGCTTAGTGGGCTACTAGCTAACCTTTTGATTAGTGAGGATAATGAGACTCAGATTGTGTTGCCAAGGGTGGTTTGTGAGTACTCGGATGTCTTTCCCGAGGATCTTGTAGGTTTGCCACCGCATCGGGAGATTGAGTTCTCTATTGACCTAGTGCCCGACACGGCGCCGATTTCCATGGCACCTTATCGTTTTGCCCCAGCCGAGTTAGTTGAGTTGAAGATCCAACTCCAGGAGTTACTAGACAAGGGTTTTATACGCCCTAGTGTTTCGCCGTGTGGAGCACCGGCCCTCTTTGTTAAAAAGAAAGGTGCTGCTTTGAGACTTTGTATAGATTATCGGAAATTGAATCGGGCTACGGTTAAGAATAAGTACCCTATGCCTCGTATCGATGACCTGTTTGACCAGTTGAAGGGTTCCCGTTGTTTCTCTAAGATAGACTTGAGATCGGGTTACCACCAGTTGAGGGTCAGGGAAGAGGATATTCCGAAGACGGCATTCCGTACGCGGTATGGCCATTATGAGTTTTTGGTGATGCCATTCGGGCTCACCAATGCACCGGCAGTCTTTATGGACTTGATGAACCGGATCTTCCGGGAATTCTTGGATCGGTTTGTAGTCGTTTTTGTGGACGACATCCTTATCTATTCGCCTTCTGAGGAGGAGCACGAGGCACACTTGAGGGTGGTGCTTGAGTTACTTAGAGCCCATAGGCTGTATGCCAAGTTTGGGAAGTGTGAGTTCTGGCTGAGAGAAGTCAAATTCTTAGGCCATGTGGTATCCAGTGAATGAGTGTCTGTTGATACATCCAAGGTAGAGGCAGTGCAGGATTGGGCACAGCCTAAGAGTGTATTTGAGATCCGCAGTTTTCTGGGATTAGCTGGGTATTACCGTCGGTTTGTGAAAGATTTCTCCAGGTTAGCATCACCGTTGACTAGACTGACTCGGAAGGGAGTCAAATTTGTATGGAGTGAGACTTGTGAAAAGTCGTTTCAGGAGTTGAAAGTTAGACTGACTACCGCTCCAGTATTGATTATTCCAGAGAGAGGGTTGGGTTATGCAGTCTATTGTGACGCCTCACGAGAGGGTCTGGGTTGTGTATTAATGCAAGAAGGGAAAGTAGTTGCCTATGGTTCACGTCAGTTGAAAATTCACGAGCAGAATTACCCTACGCATGATCTAGAGTTAGCAGCTGTGATATTTGCCTTGAAGATTTGGAGGCATTATCTTTATGGTGAGAAATTCGAGGTATTCTCGGATCATAAGAGTCTGAAATATTTGTTTACACAGAAAGACTTGAACTTGAGGCAGAGGAGGTGGATGGAGTTCATAGAGGATTATGATTTTGAATTGCATTATCATCCGGGAAAGGCCAATGTGGTGGCCGATGCCCTTAGCAGGAAACCTGTTGGTGACATAGCTAGTATAGCCATCCGAGAATGGGAGATGTTGGGTGCACTTGGGGAGTTTGATTTACTTCTGGGCGAATCCGTTGAGGCTGCGGCCTTGTTTTCTGTTGTTGCACGGCCTACACTTGTGACTCGAGTGTTAGAGGCTCAGAGGGGTGACCTTGAGGTAGAATCTCTCCGTGAGAAGATTTCCGGTGGGAAAGTTGAGAAGGGTTTGACGGTGTATTCCGACCTGAGTGTGAGATACCGAGACCGTCCGTTTGTGCCGGAGTCTTGCCGAGAGGAGGTACTCCGAGAGTTTCATCATTCACGCCTTGCGGTGCATCCGGGAGGCACTAAGATGTACCGGGATTTGGGTCGTCAGTTCTGGTGGCGGGGTATGAAGAGAGATGTGGCAGCTTTCGTATCTAAGTGCCTTACTTGTCAGCAAGTGAAGGCTGAACATCAGAGTCCAACGGGTTTGTTGCAACCCTTGCCTATTGCTGAGTGGAAGTGGGAACACGTCACTATGGACTTCGTTGTGGGTCTTCTGAGGACTCAGCGGGGTAGTGATGCTATTTGGGTGGTTGTAGACCGGTTGACTAAGTCGGCGCACTTTATTCCTATGCGCGTGAGAGATTCGCTAGATCATCTTGCCGACTTGTATATTCGGGACATAGTGAGGTTACACGGGGTTCCAGTGACGATCGTCTCAGATAGAGATCCTCGTTTTACTGCCAGGTTGTGGCAGAGTTTGCAGAGTGCCTTAGGCACTAGGTTGACCTTTAGCACGGCTTACCATCCTCAGACTAATGGGCAGTCCGAGCGTACTATTCAGATCCTTGAGAGGATTGGCGAGGCTGCTTATCGTTTAGCTTTGCCGCCGCAGTTGTCCGGAGTACATGACGTGTTTCATGTGAGTATGCTTCGTAAGTATGAGCCAGATCCATCACATGTGTTGGATTGGACCGATTTAGTGGTTGATGAGGATGTCTCGTATGAGGAGAGACCGGTTCGGGTCTTGGATAGGCGGGATCAAGTTTTGCGAGGCAAGACCATCCCTTTGGTAAAAGTTTTGTGGAAACATCATGGAGTGGAGGAAGCCACTTGGGAACGTGAATTGGAAGTCCGCGACAAATACCCGGACGTGTTTAATAATTTGTAATCTTGTATTTAGATTTTGTAATATTGTTGAACTTAAGAGCTTTACATATGTCTTAAGTTGTGAAACATTGAGTATGTTTTGGTAAATGGGTGCATTTTGAAACTTGCTTCACTATAGAAGTTTAGTGTAACATTGCATATGTTGATTGCATTGTTAAATGTGTTGTATATATCGTGCAATTGAATATGGTATGGAAAGTGCTAATATTGAAAGGGATAATGCATAATAGTGATGCAGGCTGAAATATGTGTTGTTTATATATATTGTGAGGTGCCTCTTGATAAAGAGTTGAAGTGACCAGTAATGGGTCAACTTGTTTATTATTGTTCTATAATATTTTTGGGAATTGAGAAAAAAAAACCTGTTTTCAAAAAAAAATTTATGCTTAATTTCGGGGACGAAATTCTTTGAAGGGGGGGAGGTTATAGCGACCCCGGTCTTTTCCCATTTGATTATTGTATCCGGACTTAGGTTCCGTAGATTCTGTCATTGAATAATTGTTGTTGTTGTCCTTTATTTTCTCATTTGGAATTATAGGATGTGTTGGGCAGGTTTGTTTCAGGTTGGTTGGGTTTAGAAACCAAGTGTTGCTGTCCAGGATTTTGGTTCTTCGCTCGAGCGAGGAGTTGGTCGCTCGAGCGAGAGATGGCGTCCAGTTTTGACCTGTAGCTCTGCATTCTTAGCTCGAGCGAGATTTTCTTTGCTCGAGCGAGTTAGTTTGTTCTTCGCTCGAGCGATGGTTCCTTCGCTCGAGCGTGAGTCTGTTTACAGACCTGAGGTTTTGAGTTCTTCGCTCGATCGAGCTTTCTTTCGCTCGAGCGAGCTTTTGGGTTATTGGCTCGAGCAAGGTTTCCTTGGCTCGAGCGTAGCTTTTCTGTGTCTGGTCGCTCGAGCGACAAAGGCTTCGCTCGAGCGAGCCTGTCCAGTATATATTTACAGCAGCGGGTTTTGATCAGTCCTTTTCATCTTCTTTTTGATTCCAAACCCTAGGTCCGACTTTTCTCTCTCCCTACTCACCTTCTCTCTTAGATTTGATCCACTTAGGGAGTGTTTCTACCCTAGATCCTTCATTAAAAAGATAGAGTGGGTCGAGGGCTTCCATTTAATCTGAACATTTGGCAATTTGGAGCACTTTGGTATTTGGGCACTCATCTCTGTCTTCACCATTTGGGTTGTTTTCTGTAAGGTAGGGATTTCCTACTCCATTTTATAAGTTTTGTTCTAAGTTTTGGTATTTTGATATGTTGGGGATACTTTGGTAAATTATGGGAAAAGCCCTAGTTGTATTATTAAATTAATTTGTATAATTAATTCATGGAGTTGGGAAAAGATGGTTTAATTCATGGAATTAGGGAATTCATTGATTAAATGGCGTAGTTGGTTAATTTGAATTATTTGTCTATTGAATTGTTGACATAGTTATTTTCAGTTTAGAAATAACTGTTTTGGGCTATCGGTGGAGGATAGTCGTGATTGTTGTAGACATTGCATGTGGATTAGGAATAACTGAAACTAATCACATTGGTTAAGTCATTAATTTTGACTGTGGCATTGATACAGAAAATACGTGTATTGATTGAGCATTGCATTTGCATACATTGTTTGTGTGTGGGAAGAGATAGGGGATGTACTCCACGGTTTAGGGGAAGATAGGGGATGGACCTCTAAACCGGATTTTGTTTGGGAGGAGATAGGGGATGGACTCCATTAGCATCACTTTTATGTGTGCTTATTTATATAGAAGTGTTTTATTGATACAGCACTAAAATGTGTATCAATCTGGAAGTATGAAGTGTTTGATTTGAGCTTGAGTCTCATTTGTTGTTAATATTGGAAGGATGTGAATATGATATATGTGATTCACTGTTATAAGTTTGGCCAGGTTCTGAGCCATGTTGATAAAACTGGAAAGTAAAACGTATCTTTGGCAATAATGTCATGAGTCTGTAAAATGAAGTAATTGATTATTTTGGTTAACCATCTGTTGAATGCTATTGCTTTATTCATTGCTTATATGTGGTTTAGTATATTCCTACTGGGCTGTGGCTCACCCTATATGGGAACATCATTTTCAGGTTCAGGTGATAAACTACCTCCAAGGAATTAGCTTGGGAGGGTTTGGCTTCTGGATTGAAGAAGACTACTTTTAGTTAACTGTCTTAAATTATTAGTACATGTAAACATTCAAGCCTAGGGCTTTTCTTGTATTGAGTTAGAACTCATATTTTTGTATCCAAGTGTTGGCTTGGAAAGATGTAAGCCAGTAGGGCATTTTATTCGATGATACATGTAATGCTTTATTTTGTAATACTCTGATGAATGAATTAATAGAATGTCAACTAAAAGTATCATCGAATGTGTATCAATCTGGAAGTATGAAGTGTTTGATTTGAGCTTGAGTCTCATTTGTTTGTTGATATTGGAAGGATGTGAATATGATATATGTGATTCACTGTTGTAAGTTTGGCCAGGTTCTGAGCCATGTTGATAAAATTGGAAAGTAAAACGTATCTTAGAAAATAGTGTCATGAGACTGTAAAATGAAGTAATTGATTATCTTGGTTAACCATCTGTTGAATGCTATTGCTTTATTCATTGCTTATATGTGGTTTAGTATATTTCTACTGGGCTGTGGCTCACCCTTTATGGGAACATCATTTTCAGGTTCAGGTGATAAACTACCTCCAAGGACTTAGCTTGGGAGGGTTTGGTTTCTGGATTGAAGAAGACTACCTTTAGTTAATTGTCTTTAATTATTAGTACATGTAAACATTCAAGCCTAGGGCTTTTCTTGTATTGAGTTAGAACTCATATTCTTGTATCCAAGTGTTGGCTTGGAAAGATGTAAGCCTGTAGGGCATTTTATTCGATGATACATGTAATGCTTTATTTAGTAATACTCTGATGAATGAATTAATAAATTGTCTTCTTTAAATAATGCATGTCGATGATATATAATGGGTTAATTTTGAGGGCGTTACATATCACGTTTGCGCGGTGGCCGGTTGGTCGGCAGAAGAAGGGGCGAAGCCAGGGTCGCCGCTGATCGTCTCTTGGGGGTAGTGAAAGATGCGGCCGTGCAGTCGATGGCGCGATTCACGGAGGCCGACCTCCTGAGAGGGTTCTACTTAGAACAGATGGAGGCGATGACCTTGGCGGCAGCCTTGCTGATTAAGGCGGAGAGCGCGAAGGTGGAGGTAGAGGCGCTAAAAACCCAGCTGGAATGGGTGAAAGCGTAGTTGCAAAACCTAAGGGTTGAGACGGCGGGCTGGAGAAAAGCCGCGTAGAGTGTCTGTGCAAAGGGCCTAGAGTATGCGCAAAGGGCTAAGAAGATAAAAATACTGGCAGTGGTGTAGAGCTACTTGGCAGAACGAGCTGCCTCCGAGCTCGCCGTGACCAAATCAGAGATGGAAGTGGTGCGCCACAAGGCAGTATCGCTGGAGTTTGAGTTAGCGGGTGAGCAGAAGAAGGTAGGCGAAGTCCAAGAAGCCTGCACCACTGCCATGGAAAGGTTGGAAGAGACCCTCGCTAACAACGAAGATCTGCGCAACTAGGCGCTTAAAGACAAGGAAGAAGCAGATGGGCGTATTGCGGAGTTAGAGAAGACGTTAGAAGAAGATAGGGCCAAAATGGCCTCTGAGAGGGCGGCATACCCCGACCTATGTGTGGCGGCTGTGGAGCAATTTAAGGGGTCTGCCAAATTCCAGATGGCCATTGATACGGCGGTCGCCAGGAGCTTGGTTAAGGAGGGGAAAAGGGGTGCTGGGCCATCGGGAGTAGCCGCTGGAGGTAGGAACGAAGAAGAAGTGATTCAAAGCTTTTAGCGGTCAGACTTCTATAAGCACGAGATGAGCCAGTACTAGGAAAACGGCTGGATGAGCTTCAAGTATAAAGCGCAAGAGTTGTTCTCAGATGTGGACTTTAATTTAGTGAAAGTAGGAGAAGACGACATTACCCAGACTCCCTTGGACGAGGGGGTAGAAGAGGAAGATCTCGCGTCAAGCGAAGGGGATGAAGGGCAGGGTATTTTGTTTTTTTTTTTTTTTGAAATAAATGTAATTTCTGTAATGAAGTGTACAATGGTGCAAATTGTTAATAAAACTACTAGTTCTGTTATTGTCGTTGTTGTTGTTGTTGTTTTTTTTTTTTTTTTTTGATTGGTAAAGTTTAAATGGTAAAAATGGATGAGTAAAATTGGATAAGTAAAGTGAATAAGTAAAATTTTGGAATGTGAAATTGGACAAGTAACCTAACTTATATAAAAGGTAAAAAATGGGCAAGTAGATTAACTTGTATGAATGAGAAAAATAGATGAGCATGAACTGAGATTTAACTAAGTCTGGCTGAGACTAATTGTGACTAATTGTAACTGCATGCTTTGTCTAGATGAGACTAGTTTTGACTCAGGTTGGCTGAGCTCTTCATACTCTGTCTGACGGAGATTTGGAGGGATTAGTCGGGCCGAGGTTTTGGTTAACTCAGTCTGGCCGAGCTCTTCATGCTCAGTCTAGCTGAGACTTGGAGGACTCAATCGGGCTGAGGCTTTGGTTAACTCATTCTGGCTGAGCTCTTCATGCTCAGTCTGGCTGAGACTTGAAGGACTCAATTGGGCTGACGCTTCGGTTAACTCAGTCTGGCTGAGCTCTTCATGCTAAGTTTGGCTGAGGCTTGGAGGGCTCAGTCGAGCTGAGGCTTTGGTTAACTCAGTCTGGCTGAGCTTTTCATGCTCAGTCTGGTAGAGGCTTGGAAGGCTCAGTCAGGCTGAGGCTTCGATTAACTCAGTCTGGCTGAGCTCTTCATGCTCAGTCTGGCTGAGACTTGGAGGGCTCAATCGGGCTGAGGCTTTGGTTAACTCAGTCTGGCTGAGCTTTTCATACTCAATCTGGCTGAAACTTGGAGGGCTCAGTCGGGCAGAGGTTTTGGTTAGCTCAGCATAATCTGTCGATCACAACTTTACATCATGTATGGAAAGGGCAAAAATGAACAAGTGCGTAGATCGGCAATAGAGAACGGACAGCAACTGAATGATACAAAAAAACAGGAGACGCCATTTTACTGGTAATAACGCTTCAAGTGCTTGGCATTCCATGGATGTGGGAGGCCTCTGCCTTCCATATCTTAAAAACGGTAAGTCCCCGGGCGAGGTCTGCCCTTGACAATATAAGGTCTTTCCCATTTGGTTGCTAGCTTGCCCTCGGTCGAATTTTTAGTGGCGAGGGTTGCTTCGCACAAGACTAGGTCTCCCACTGTGAACTCTCGAGGTCGGACTTTGCGGTTATAATGTGTTCTCATTTTTTGCTGATATGATGCCCGTCTGACAGCAGTTGCCTCTTGGAGCTCTTTAATTAGGTCTAGGTCAGTTCGACGCAACTCTTCGTTAGTTCTGGATTCGAGTGTAGAACTCGAGGGGTCAGCAGGCCGACTTCCACTAAGATGACTGCCTCGACACCGTATGTTAAGCGAAAAGGGGTCTCCCTAGTAGGGGTTCGAGCGGTCGTCCTATAAGCCCAAAGTACGTTCGGTAATTCCTCAGCCCATAGTCCTTTAGCGGCTTCCAACTTGGTCTTGATGATCTTCAAAAGGGAGCAATTGGTGACTTCGACTTGGCCATTAGCTTGGGGATGGCCCGGGGAAGAGAAGCATGGTCTAATGTTGAGCTCTTCACAGAATTTTCTAAATTTGGCATTGTCGAATTATTTGCCATTGTCTGAAATGATGGCCTAGGGGATTCCGAATCGGCATACGATCGACTGCCAGATGAACCTTGTAGTGTATCGCTCAGTGATTGTAGCAAAGGATTCTGCTTCCACCCATTTGGTGAAGTAGTCAATGGCAACCACAGTGAACTTGGTTTGGCCCCAACCAATGGGCAAAGGAACAACTAAGTCGATTCCCCACTTAGCGAATGGGTAGAGACTACTAAGTGTAATTAGTTCTGTTGGTGGAGCATGGGGGATGTTGGCAAAACGCTAGCATTTATCACACTTAAGCACAAATTCGCTGGCATCTTAATTGAGAGTAGGCCAGAAGTAGTCGGTACGGAGGATTTTATGGGCCAGATATCTTCCAGCTGAATGATTACCACAAATGCCCTCGTAGACTTCTCTCATCACATAGGTCGCTTGATTAGGACTGAGACACCTGAGATATGAGCGCGAGAATCCTCGTTTGTACAGTAGGCCGTTGATGAGGATGTAATTTGACGATCGGGCTCTAACTTTGGCGGCCTGCTGTTTATCGTCTGGCAACTCCCCTCGTGTCAATAACGGAAGGATGTCTGTAGCCCATGGGATAGGTTCGTTTTGAAGGCAGTGAACCTCCTGTGGGTTTGGCGAAGTAGTCGGATGGGTCAGGTATTTAATGCGGATGCCATGGCTAAAGTCTGACTAGTCGGCCGAGGCTAATTGGGCTATTTCGTCTGCCTTGGAGTTTTCTGACCTAAGGGTGTATCTAATCTGGAAAGTGTTGAAGAGGCGAACAAGAGGAAGGACAATGTCCCTGTATGCCCGCATCGTCTCTTCCTTTGCGTCGAACTCCCCAGTAATCTTCCCGGCAATCAATTGGGAATCGCTGAATACTTGGATATAGCTTACACCAATGTCTCTGGCCAGTCGAAGACCTACTATCAAGGCCTCATATTCGGCCTCATTATTGCTTGCGTCGAATAGGAAATGGAGGGCACACTTGAAATACTCACCCTCTGGGGTGGTAAAGATTAGACCGGCTCCACTGCCCTCTTTGCGGGATGAACCATCAACACTAAGGGTCTAGGAGTGGGGGTCTTCTGCATCAGTGGTGAAGTGCGCTGGCGGAGGGGGCACGTTCGGAGTGAGATTAGGAAATTCCAAGACAAAATCGGCGACAGCCTAACCTTTGATCGTTGTTCGAGGTCGGTAGGAGATTTCAAATTGACTTAGCTCGATGGACCATTGCATAAGTCTGCGTGACGATTCTAGTTGTTACATGACCTTTTTCAAACGCTGGTCAGTGAGGACCACTATGGAGTGAGCTTGGAAATAAGGTCAGAGGCACCTGGAGGCTATGACCAAGGCGAGGCCATTTTTTTTAGCAGAGGGTAGTTCTGTTCTGCCTCCCTAAGAGCGCGGCTAATGTAGTAGACTGGACGTTGTACTGAGCCATCTTCCCTGATGAGGGCGACACTGACTGCAGTGTTTGACACAGCTAAGTAGAGGAAAAGGGTTTCGCCTGGGAGCGCTTGAAAGAGGAGGGGGGTTGGCCATGTACTACTTCAGTTGTTGAAAAGCCTCCTCGGATTCGGTGCTCCACTCGAACGCCTGTCGGAGGACTTTAAAAAAAAGAAGACATTTGTCTGTTGCCCAAGAAATAAAGCGGTTGAGGGCGGCAACTCTGCCCATGTTGAACCTCCTTAACCGTTTTGGGAGACCACATTTCTATCAAGGCCTTGATCTTTTTGGGGTTAGCCGCAATGCCCCGTTGGCTGACCATGAAGCCCAAGAACTTCCCAGATCCTACGCCGAATGTGCACTTCTCGAGATTCAGTTTCATCTGATATTTGCGTAAGGTTTCGAAAGTCTCTCGCAGGTTTGCTAAATGATCGGAGGAGAGTTTACTCTTGACTAGCATGTCATCGACGTAGACTTCCATATTCCAACCTGTTTGGTGTTGAAAGACTGCATTAACTAGGCGTTGGTAAGTTGCTCCGGTATTTTTTAAGCCGAATGGCATAACACGATAGTGATAAGTTCCTCTATCTGTGATGAAGGAGGTGTATTCCTGATCGACCGGGTGCATCAGGATTTAATTGTAGCCGGAGAAGGCATCCATGAAGCTAAGCATCTGATGCCCGATAGTTGTATCGACCAACAGATGTATCTTGGGGAGGGGATAACTATCTTTGGGGCAAGCCCGATTAAGGTCAGAATAGTCGACGTAGAGTCGCCATTTACCATTATTTTTGCAGACCAAGACTACATTGGACAGCCACCTGGGGTAGTCCACATTTTTTATGAACTGCGCTTTCAGTAGTTTGTTTACCTTAGAGGCGATAAGGGTATTGCGTTCCGGGTAGAAGATACGCTGCCTCTGTCGGAAAGGTCAGAAGTGGGGCTCAATACTAAGATGATGAGTGATGAAAGAGAGATCGATGCCCAGCATGTCTGAATGGGTCCAGGAAAAAACATCGTTGTGCTCGGCTAAGAGAGCTGTGAGGTCGGCCTTGGCCTGAGAGGATAGTTGGTTGCCAATCTTGGCTATTTTGGCTGAGTTGGTGGAATTGATAGGCACTTCGACAAGTTCCTCCATTGGTTCCCCTTTTACTAACTCTTCCTCGTCTCTAACATCGAGACCTTCGATGATCATAGCCTCCTTCAGCTTGACCCCCTTTAGTGAGGCGACGTAGCATTCTTTGGCCATTGTCTGCTCGCCCCTTATGGTGCCGACCCCAAGGTCGGTAAGGAATTTCATGGCTAGATCGTATGTAGAGGTGATAGTTTGGAAAGCGTTGAGAGCCGTGCATCCAAGGATTATGTTATAAGCAGAAGGACAATCGACGATGAGGAAAGTGAGTAGCTTGATGGTCTGCCATGGATATTCTCTGATGGTGATGAGAAGATCGATGGAGCCTATAGAGGTCACCTAATCGCCAGTGAAGCCGACTAGCGGGGTTTGGAGAGGGGACAACTTTTCTTCTCCGACTTGGAGTTGGCGATAGGCGTTCAGGAAGATGATGTCTGAAGAACTGTCGTTGTTGACAAGCACCTATTTGACTTTGTAATTAGATAGGAGAGTGGAGATGACGAGGGGGTCGTCGTGGGGGTAACGAATGCCTCTACAGTCGGCCTCCGTAAAGGTGATGGGTTCAAACCATTACTTGGGTTGTTTGAAGGGGGCAATCTAATGTCGTGACTTCTTTGTCGGAGCCTTGTTTAATTTTTCTGAGCTCGGCTCACTGGGCCGAACGGGATATACCTCTGCATGCGAGGCCGCCAGCAATGACTCTGATCTCCCCGACAAGGGGGGCAGGGTTGCCTTGTGCTCGGGGTTATGGTGGAGGCCGATCATTGTCTCGCTTAGGTTGTGCGGGTTGTCTAGGAGAGGTATGTTGGTGGTGGTTCCTCGGCGGGGCAGTCCTTGGTCGTTGCTGGGGATGAGCTGCCGTGAATTGACTGAGGCGCCCCTGGTGTATCAAATCATCTACCTGGTCTTTAAGGTTAACATATTCCTTTGTGTTGTGGCCGTGGTCCTGCTGGAAACGGCAGTACTTGGATTGATCTTGCTGGTTGAAGGGAGACTGTGATGGTTAGGACCATTTCAGGTTGTAATCTCGTTGGATCTGGTTCAAGACTTGCTCCATGGGAAAATTGAGGGGGATGTATCGCTTGAACTGACCGAGCGGTCTGGTATGGCCCAGTCGGTCGGTCGGTCGGTTCGAGCGAGACAATTAGTATATTGAGAGGATCTGGTTTCGAATTCCTTTATTTTGTCCTTAGGGGTTGGATTTTTAGGTGTAGTATCTTGGCAAGCTGCCAAAGAGTCTTCGGCATTCATATATTTTTAGGCTTTGGAAATGAGGGTGGCTATGGTGGTCAAAGGGTTTTTAGAAAGGGAGAAGAGGAAATCGGATGGTCGTAAGCCGGCCGTGAAGGCTGTGAGGATGACCTTGTCGTCGTTTTCCGCCACTTGTCAGGCCTCATTGTTGAAACGGGTGACAAAACTACGTAGTGACTCCCCTTCCTTCTATCAGATATTAAGCAGTTGGGTTGCCGAGCGCCGCTGGCACTAAGCACCAATGAAATGGCTCAGGAAGGAATCACTTAGGTGTTGGAAAGTAGAGACAGAATCCGGCGGTAGCTGACTAAACAATAGTCGAGCCGACCCCTTAAGCGTCACGGGGAAAGCTCGACACATGATCTCGTCAGGAAAAGCATTGAGGATCATGAGGGTTCTGTAGGTCTCCAAATGGTTAACTGGATCCGTTGTGCCGTTGAAGGAGTCGATCAAGGGCATTTTGAACTTGGGGGGTAGGGGTTTGTCCCTGATGGAGGCGACAAACGGGGAGTTAGCTGTTGTAGAGGGTTTATTCGGTATGTTCTGCATAACTCCTTGAAGCTGGAGTTTCATGGCTCGGAGTTTCATATCCCAAATAGAAACATTGTCCACTCCAGAGTGCAGTGAGGGCTAAACACTTCTAGCCTCTCCTTCAAGGGCAGGCGCTTGAATTGATGGATGTAAACCCCAAGGTGGCGGGTTCATGTCTCGAGGTGGGGCTTGCGGACCCTCTAAGTTCGAGAGGTGGACTTGTTGAAAAGGATGGCTCGAGGTCCGTTCTCGATTATGAGGGATATCTTTTGGTGGTTGAGAAGGTATAGGGAGGTTTTGCTGGAGCAAAGCGTTGATCAAAGCCTGGTTTTGCTCGGCCAAGCGGTTAATGCTGTTGGTGAGCTCTGTGAAGTACTAAGGTGGGTTATTTGGGTTGTTTGGGTTGGAAGGGTCTGCTTGGGGGTCGACGACGTTGTGTTGAGAAGCCATGGATCTCGTTGTAACCATCCACCTCGATGGCAGGTGAAGAGAAATTATCGAGAACGGGTCACCGGCAACAATGAGCATAACAGTTACCCGGAGTAATGTTCCCACAGATGGCGCCAAATGATGATACTGTTGATCCCTGATGAGTGTGCGAGTCGGGTCGACCCACCCTTCCAATACCTTTCGCCTGTCTCGGAGCTCATTGGTGGTGCCTGCAAAAAGGTCCAACGGGGAATAGGAGTCCCCCAGCGGACCCGCCAACGACCAAGTTAGAAGAGATGAGATTTACTGTGCAGAGAGAGAGAATAATGGAGAACTTAACCTTTGATGTGTCTTAGAAACCTCCTTATACCCTTTTTCCATCATTTCCTTGTCTATTCCAACCTGTCGTGTTGGCCCAAAGTCTATACTCCAGCTTACATTGTTCATGGTGAGGCTGCCTATTCCGACGTAAAGGGGTTATCGCATTTAACACTGTGGGAGCCTCATTAATGGCTGATGTGTGGTGCAATAACTCTGCAGGATCTTTGTCTACTCACGTGGCTAGTTCTCTACTTGACATGTGTTCAGATGCCAATGGTTCCTAGTTCAATACTGGATTCTCAAGGGTGTTCGGCTTTAGTGCTTGAACTGTGAATTGGGCTCTAAGTGATGAGCCAAAACCTTTTGTGGGCCCAACGATGTCAAAGTGATTACATGAAGTGAAAGGATTATTTACTATGATGTATGCAGTTATTAATAAATGTTTTGAGTTGTATTTATTATATTATTTTGAGAGCGTTAAAACACCTAATCAAATAAATACAACTTTTCAAAACAAAAATGATTAATTTGTTCATAAGAAATTCTTAGAACTAAATGAATCAACATTCCACTATATGGGATTTATGGATAAATTTTCCTTTACAAAACTACATAAAAATTGTCATTATCTTAAATTAAATTTTATTATTTTTATAAAATGAGAACAAAATTATCTTTTCACTTTCAAAATTTGTAATCTCAACTCAACCCCTCATAGAAATACTAATCCAACACACCATGGAGGCTAAACAAACATGACAAGCCTTAGAAGATGATGCAAACCTTGTGTATGCACCACATGTTATTCGTGGCTTGCATGTTAGTCCAAGCGTTGGGTGGTCGTTTGACCAAGTTTTTTTCCATAAAATATCAAGTAAGAATTAGATCTTGTTAACCACCGCCATAAGGGTGTTAGTTAAGAATATAATTTTTACCATTAAAAATATAATTTGACCACTAAAAATATACTTGGAATCTATAAACTTATGACTTAATGTGACGATTATTTGTTAAATCTTACTGATAAAATAATACCCCTTTTACATGTTTTATTCATTTTTCAACCTTAACCAACACCCTAAAGGCAGTGGTTTGCATTCTCAATAAGAATTTTATAGGCAAGTCTAATCACAAAAGACAAAAGAATTTGTCAAAATTTTAACTGTAACTAAGTTTCCTATTTTACATATAATTTCTACACTACTTTGTTTTATGTGTGCTTGGGTCTCATACCATGTTTTGTGCATCACTAGAACAAACAAACTACCATTGCAACATTTTTGTCTTCCTCCACACATTTTAACGCCACAGCAACAAGTATTTGCATCCTAGGCACATCATATTTGCCACTTATCATAGGATCTACAATTTCTTCAATCCAAGACTCTATTGCTGCACCTGTACTCACATTCTCTCTCACCCATTTAACCAACCTCCTCTGCTCCATCTCACCAGCTGATGTTGGACTCTTTCCAGTCACCATCTCCAACATCATTACTCTGTAGCTATAAACATCGACTTTCGATGTAATGGGTAGATTAAAAATCCACTCTGAAGCCATGTAACCTCTCGTTCCTCTTATTTTTGAAAAGCTTGAATTATTACCATCACTGCTACTACCGCCACCACCTCTATTCAGTAGTTTGGAAAGTCCGAAATCCGTAACTTTTGGCTGGTAATTGGAGTCCAGCAATACATTTTGAGGTTTTATATCACAGTGTAGAACCCATTCCAAGCACTCTTCATGTAAATAAGCAAGGCCTTTTGCAGTACCCACAGCAATCTGAAACCTCGTGTCTCAATCAAGTGTTTTGGACTTCAAGTTATCTGACAAGGACCCGTTTGCCATGTACTCATAAACCAAAAGTTTATGCTTTCCCTCAGCACAGTATCCCCAAATCTCTATCAAGTTCATGTGGTTAAGCCTGCCAATGGTGCTTACCTCCGCTAGGAACTCTACCTCTCCTTGATTAGCTTCTCTGAGTCGCTTGATTGCCGCCACTCGACAATCTAGCAATACCCTTTATACACCACCCCACCACCTCCTCTTCCCACCTCATCACGAAAACCCCTCGTCACTTGCTTTAGCTCATTATAAGTGAATCTTTTGAATCCAATCGCAGCAAATATGTACCAACCACCCATGTCTGGATGGGTTCCATTTCTATTCAAGAAACACCAGACCAAACAAATGGTGACCACCCATGCCTTGTGCCGTCTTTCATAAACTCTGTCAAGCTGCTGCACCATATTAGCAGTCCCTGAGCAATCTAACTTATTCAAGAAGTCTTTGTTTAAAGCTGTTTGAGGCACTTTCACAAACAGGTCTCCTGCAAGACTCGGAGACCAGGGTTGTGAGGTGTAAGTTGTAATCTCCCTCCGGGATAATTCTATAGTGGATATTACTCCCGTGGACGTAGGCAATTGCCAAACCACGTAAATCTCTTTGTGTTATTGTGTGTGATTGATTTTTGGTGTCCCATAGTCCTAACAAGTGGTATCAGAGTCAAATCGGTTGCATTTCGGAACAAAAACAGAACGTTTTTCGAAACTACCCAGAAATTAAATTGCTCGAAATCAGGTTTTGAGTATACCAGGAGCAAGGTCTCGTCGAGAGGAGTCCCGAACTGCAAAGAAAAGCTCCGAAAAATGCAACACGTGCTCTCACGCGTGTCCCAAAGAAAGAGCGTCAGTCTCATGCTCCAACACGCACCTCACGCGCCAATCAGAAGAGCCGGCGCGTCAGACCACTCTTGCCACGCGCTCCACGCGTTTCTTAAGGAGGAAGAAGAGTGAGTGCGCGTGTTTGTGACTTCACATGCCATGTCACTGTCCGTGTGGCTACACGTCAGTGCCACGTCACTGATACGAGGCTAACACATCATCGCCAAGTCACTGCCACGTGTTTGACACGAAAGCGCCATCTCACTAACACACGTCTGCCACGTCAGCCAAAGCCAGGGCCACGTGGCTGACCACATCAGCACCCCCGTTGACCAGTCAACCTGGAGGCAGAGAGTTATCTACTACTGTGCGGCTATGGTACACCTGCAGATCTGAACTATCCAAACTATTTTGGCATGATATGAACCATTCTGAGTCCATTTTTGACAATCCAATAGTGGTTTTCAACTATTTGGAGTATTTTGGACACATCCGTATGATCAGATTTTTCATTCGAAGTTTTCTGTAAAAGGAAAGAATACGATGGAGAAATCCACATCAACTTTAGGATCTATGTTCAAGTTGAGTTCTTCCAATTATGCAATTTTGAAGTCACAGATGGAAGACATCCTGTTTTATAAAAACTTGTTTGACCCTATTTTTATAAAGGGGGTTAAACCTCAAGAAGTGAAAGATGATGACTGGATAAAGATGAATCGCAAGACTATCGGTTGTATAAGACAATGGATAGTCCATGGTGTGTACCATCATGTCGTCGAGGAGACAGATGCCTATTCTCTATAGACAATGTTAGACGACATGTACCAGTCAAAGACCGCTGGGAACAAAGCCTTGGTGATGAGAAGGCTTGTCAATTTGATGTTGAAGAATGGAATGTCTGTCGCCGAGCACACTAGTGAATTCAAAAATTCAGTGAATCAGCTTGCAACCGTCAAGATGCACTTAGACGATGAAATGCAAGCCGTACTACTGCTCAGTTCTTTACCAGACAGCTGCGAGACGTTGGTGGTTTCTTTCAGCAACTCTGCACGAGAAGGGAAGCTGATCATGAGCATGGTCACAGATGCCATGTACAATGAAGAGACAAGAAGGAAAGACATGGGAAGTAATCAGTCCTATGCTCTTGTCACAGAAGATAGAGGCAGAGAAAGAGGTAAAGGAAGAGGTAGAGGAAGAAGCAAGAGTAGAGGCAGCTGGAACAACAGGAGTAAATCCAGGGACAACAAAGGTCGAGGTAACTCCAACTTCACTTGTTTTCACTATGGCCAGGAGGGTCACATAAGGAGAAACTGCCCGAGCCGAAAAGAGAAAGGCCAAAGCAGTAAGTCAAAAGGAGACGAGAACACAACAGCCACAACAACTGATGAAATACTTCTTGCAGTTGGTGAAGAGGAAGATTACCTTCACGTGGCTGACCACAGCTACACAGAATGGGTGATGGACACAGCTGCATCCTATCACGCCACTTCTTACGGAGAACTCTTTAACTTGTACAACGTTGGAGATTTTGGCACTGTTCGAATGAGGAATTCTAGCTATTCGAAGATTGTGGGTATTGGCGACATTAGCATTCAGACTAATGTCGGGAACAAGTTGGTTCTAAAAAATGTGAGGCATGTACCAGATTTGCGCCTCAATCTTATCTCTGGAAGCGCCCTGGACTGACAGGGCTATACAAGTACATTCAGAAATAGCTGTTGGAAGCTGACAGGAGGAGCTTTGATAATCGCCAGAGGAGAGATATCTTTAACACTGTATAAGACTCAAACGAAAATCTGTCTGGAAAGTCTTAATGCAACAAAAGATAAGGAGTCACCAGACTTATGGCACAGAAGACTGGCTCACATGAGTGAGAAGGGATTGCATCTATTGGCGAAACAATCTAGAATACCCTTATCCAAAAGGAGTGCCTTGAAGCCGTGTGATCATTGCCTTTATGGCAAGCAACATCGAGTATCATTCAGTTCAACGAGTAGGAGGAAAACAGAAGTGCTCAATATGGCATACTCGGATGTTTGTGGCCCAATCGAAGTGGAGTCATATGGCGGCCACAAGTATTTTCTGACTTTCATTGATGATACATCAAGGAAGTTATGGGTGTATTTCTTGAAAACAAAGGATGAGGTATTTCAGCACTTTCAGGAGTTCCATGCAATGGTGGAAAGAGAGACTGGGAAGAAGTTGAAGTCTCTTCGCACAGACAATGGAGGCGAGTACATTTCCAATGCTTTTGCAGCATACTGTGCCAGCAGAGGTATCTGGCACGAGACAATAGTTCCCGGCACCCCACAACACAATGGTGTGGCAGAAAGGATAAACTGCACTATTATTGAAAGAGTCAGATGTATGCTCAAAATGGCAAAGTTACCAAAGTCATTTTGGGCTGAAGCCACTCGTACAACCTGTTTTCTCATCAACAGGTTGCCTTTAGTCCCGTTGAATTTTGCGATACCTAAGGAAGCCTGGTCCAAAAGGAAGGTATCATATTCTTACTTGAGAGTCTTCGGGTGTAAGGCTTTTGCACACATCTCCAAGGAAAATAGACAGAAGCTTAATGACAAGTCCACTCCATGTATATTTGTGGGCTATTTAGATGTAGCATTTGGGTACAAGGTGTGGACCCAGTGAACAAGAAGATGTTCAGGAGCAGAGATGTTGTGTTCTAGGAAAACCAGAAAGTAGTGGATTTTGAGAAATCTGCAAAGTCTAAAGATGTCATCACTCTAGACTTGTTTCCATCTCTCGAGCCATTACAAAATGCTAGATGTGATGATGTGCAACAAGAAGTGCCAGAGTTACAGGATCCTATGCCAGAAATTGAGGATCATGAGGAAAGAAATGAAGACCCAGATGAAGAGGGTGTTGAGTAGGGGGAGCAACCCTCTCAACCAGTGGCAACTGGGTCTCAATTGCGGAGATCTGGAAGAGCTGCCGTGCCATCAACCAAATATCCCGCTTCTTAGTGTATTCTGATTATTGATGAGGGGGAGCCCGAGAGTTTTTCGGAAGCCAAAAGTCATACAGAGAAAGACTGTTGGATGCAAGCCATGAAGGAGGATTTGAGTTCTTTGCAGAAGAACCACACTTATGAGCTTGTTCCACTTCCAAGAGACATGAGAGCCTTGAAGAACAAATGGGTGTATAAGTTGAAGAAAGATGGAAACGATAAACTACTACAGCATAAAACTCGTTTGGTGGTCAAAGGCTTTGGGCAGAAGAAAGGAATTGATTTTGATGAGATTTTCTCCTTAGTTGTGAAGATGACTTCCATTCGAGTAGCTCTAGGATTAATAGCTCGCTTGAATCTGGAAGTAGAACAAATGGATGTCAAGATTGCCTTTCTTCATGGTGATTTGGAGGAAGAGATCTACATGAAGTAACTAGAAGGATTTGAAGTTAAAGGAAAACAGAATCTAGTCTGCAAACTGAAAAAGAGTCTCAACGGCCTGAAACAGGCGCCGAGACAATGATACAAGAAGTTTGATTCATTTATGGTGGATCACGAGGACACAAGAACGGTAGCAGACTAGTGTGTATATTTCCGAAGGTTTTCGGATAGAAACTTCATTATCATATTGTTGTATGTCGATAATATGCTGATCATTGGACAGGATACTACTATGATCACCAAGTTGAAAAAGGACTTGTCTCAGTATTTTGACATGAAGAATTTAGGCCCAGCACAACAGATTTTGGGCATGAAGATTGTTCGTGACAGAAAAGCCAAGAAGATATGGCTGTCATAGGAGAAATATGTTGAACGGGTGATTGAAAGGTTTAACATGAAAGATGCTGAGCCAGTCAGCACACCACTAGCCAACCATTTCAATGTGACAAAATGTTTGTGTCCCACGACCGGCTCTGAAAGGAAAGAAATGGAGGCAATCCCTTATTCTTCCGCAGAAGGAAGTTTGATGTATGCAATGGTATGTACCCGGCCAGATATAACTCACGCAGTTGGCGTTGTGAGCAGATTCCTCGCCAATCCAAGAAAGGAGCATTGGGAGGTGGTCAAATAGATTATTCGGTACTTGAAGGGAACTTCAAAGATGTGTTTATGTTTCGGAGGAGCTGAACCAATTTTGGAGGGTTTTACAGATGCCGATATGACAAGTGATCTTGATGGTAGAAAGTCTACATCAAGATTTCTGTTCACCTTTGTATGGGGAGCCATCTCATGGCAGTCCAAACTACAAAAGTGTGTTTCTCTATTTACAACAGAGGCAGAGTACATTGTTACCGCAGATGCTGGAAATGAAATATTGTGGTTAAAGCGGTTTCTCCAAGAATTGGGTCTACAGCAGAAAGAATACAAGGTACATTGTGATAGTCAGAGTGCAATTGATCTGAGCAAGAATTCCATGTACCATTCACGTACAAAACACATTGATGTTTGGTATCATTGGATACGAGAAGTGATGGAAAAACAACTGATGAAGCTAGTGAAGATTCACACGGACAAGAATCCTTCTGACATGATGACCAAGGGTGTCACCAGAGACTAACTGGAAGTTTGCAAGAAGCTGACTGGGATGGACTTCAAGTGAGAAGTCAGTTATCCATGTGGGCGTGGAGAGGGAGAATTGTAGCTTCTAGCCCACACTCCACATGGTGTGGATGGCACCATATGCTAAAGAAAGGTGGTGGGGGCAACACCAACTCACTAAAGGAAGATAGTGAGGGTGGCACCACCTTGGCCAATTATGACTGTCCCTTCACCCACTCCTCTTCTCTCGGTTATAAATTGAGATGAGTGAGGAGGGGTTGTATATGGGAGCGACACATAGAGCTGAAGAAAGCAAACACAGAGTGTATAATCTGTGAGTGAGAGTGCATTCCATAGAGGGTTATGAAGTGCGAGTTGTAATCTCCCTCCGGGATAATTCTATAGTGGATATCACTCCCATAGACATAGACAATTGTCGAACCACATAAATTTCTTGTGTTATTGTGTATGATTGATTTCTGGTGTCCCATAGTCCTAGCATGTGGTGGAACCCTTTACAATCGCACGAGTCCAAGCACGTCTTCAAGCATCTCTGCAAAGTTTAGTTTAGCAAAATTTGGATGTCATAGCCATAGAAATCAACATTTGGGACCTTAAAAAAAGTGAAATTCTCCTCACTTTGATTGCAGGAAAGGTTGAATTCAGGTTCACATCTGCGAGACCAGTCAGTAGGATCTCTGATTCTGAACCCAGGTAAACACGAGCAATCTTGTCCAAACCCAGCACTATATCTACACGCTTTCGACTTAGTTTTAATACATTTATAATGAACACAATAAACTAAAGCAATATTATGAACTTTTTCTTTCATATTAGTAAATGAACCATTTAATTGAATATTCAAAGTTAATGCATCTAAAATATGTGGATCACAAAGACTAAGTGTAAAATCAGGAAAACAATTAAAATGTACTGGTCCTTTGTGGAGACCAGTTTCCATCATACCCATTAAACTATCATTATAATCAAGAAAACGTGCATCTCTTAAACATAATAAAACAGAAGTATTTCTACCTTGTGGAGTTAATTGTTTTATTCCAACTTGAATTAATTCTAAATGAATAAAATTATGACCAGTTTTTAAATGACGTTTAATTGTTTGAGCATCAAATAATTGACATGTTTCTTGAGGTTTAGCCAAGGCATAAACTTGTTCTAATGTTTTAACATGCAGATTCATATGAAAAGTATTTTGTATAAACGTAGTCTTATAAATTTCTTTGACAGATAATTTTGGTATATTCCAACTTAAATCAATTTTATCATTTTGTATTTCAACATCTTCTTCATTAATTACTAATCCTTAATTAGGTATTGTAGGTAAAGTTGCTGACCTAGAATTGACTGACGAGTTACTTCTAAATAATCGACTCATTTTTCTATTAATTAATTTGTTTTACAGGAATCTTAATACATTGTCTAAATTTATCATATTTTCACATACGTTGTGTTCATACATTCCCTATTCGAATGACCCATAAAATCCGACACTGCCTAAGCCAAAGGACTTACAAAGGATAGGGACGAAAGTGGGTGACTAGTAACAACGTGAAAAGACACAGATAGAATTTTGAACAGATTAAGATGACTGAAAACAGATTAATAGATAGAAAAGAGAGAAGGATTATACAGAATTAACCAGATAGTAAGTAATAATTATTCATATTTTACTTAGGCCAAGTTTGGGAAGACTAAATAAGTGCACTTTTTGTCTTTTTGGACTAAAAAATTGAGATTGAAAATATGGATGTTTGGGTTAACTTTTTGACTTTTATGGAAAAATGTGTAATAAAAAATTGTAAAAATTGGTTTGTAGAGGAAAATTTGAATTGGGAGTTGTGCAGCCGTAATTGTTGACTTTTGGTGAATAGTGTTAACTTTTTCACTTTTTGAGTAACTTTTTGACTTTTTGACTTATTTGAGACTTCCCAAACTTAACCTTAGTTTCATATATTTTTTTTTTTTTCTCTTTTAAAATTTCTTATCAAATCGCTCAATTAAAGGCAGGGTAAGGAGCACAATCCCAACAAAGATAAGATGACCGGTAATAATTGTGAACGAAGTAGCCAACGTACCAGAAATGAATGAATAGAAATTGTATTTTCAAGTCCATTCCCATAAAGTCAGTCTTGACTTTGGTTGCAATGCATTTAAAGCAAGAGACAGATTTTCTAAACATGTGGCGGGTATGATTAATCTAATTAACCTTCTTGTCAAGGCACAAGATCCTCTACATCCAAAATTTCAATTTCTTTGTAAATTAAGTCTCTTAAGTACCCTTGAGTTGTAATTTATAAGTCGGTTTTCAGGGTTAGATTCTACCCAAGAGATTTGCATAAATTAAATAAATAAATAAACTGAAAACTGAGTGAGTTCTAACAATTTGTATCATTCACAAGTTTTCAATTTGAATTTTAGGATATTAAGGCCTGGTTTGGGGTGTATCAAAAAAGTTAAAAAATTAAAAAGTCAAAAAAAAAGTAAAAAAGTTATCATTATTCACAAATTGAAAATATTAAAAAATTACTATACATAATATTTTGATCAAACAAAATTTATACAATTTTCGGGGCTAAATTGACCCTGTACTACCGTGAGAGGGAAAAAAAAAAAGAATTATATATATAAAATCACTAAGTTTGACGAAAATGTTGGGTCGTGGGAGCCCACTACGGGTCCTATTTTGATAATCTGAACCGTCAAATATGTAAAACTCGTCCAAAACTATATGCCTATAAAAAATCACGTTGATCGAAAATCAGTAATTATATGATCAAATTTTGTATAAAAAATAGATGGTGTTATAGTTAACAGTTAACAAGAAAAACTAACACAATCAGATAGCTATTGATATTCAATCAACGTAATTTTTTACAAGCATATAGTACTCGACGACTTCTACACATTGAACTGTCCCGATTAGTAAAATGGAACTCGTGGTGGGCCCCATGGGCTGAACAGCACCATCCAATTTATGCCCAAAAAAGAGAGAACCAATCTCCTACACTATACCCTCTGTCACGCTGGCCCATGCGTGTACTACCGTATGAGTTATTCCATCTACAACTTCTCCTATACACTTATTTATACAATTTTTTAATACACATTTTTTCATAAAAAGTCAAAAAATTAACCCAAACATCCATATTTTTTTCCAGAAAAATGACTTGGACCTCCATAAGGGGGCACCCCTATGACCCCCTCTCTCTTTGATTGGTCAGTTTTTCTTTTTTTTTTCCTTCTCCTCTAATCACCAGCCCCCACGTGTGTGTGGGAGTGGTGGGGGTGGTGATTGGAGGGAGTCTCAATTACTTCTTATTTTTTCTCTTAATTTTTTAATCTAAAAATATAAAAAGTACACTTATTTAAAACACTCTAAACAATTCCTAAAAGGCTTGGAAGATGCAACAGTAAATCCCCCGGGAAACCTTATTTCCTCGTGCACCACATGTTAGGGCCCATCTTGCATGTTAGTCAGAGTGGTAGGTAATCCTTTGAGCAAGTTTAGTTAGGTTAGTTAACCCTGTTAGTTTTTATAAATTAAAAAGTACTTTTTATTCAAATTTATTAAAGAGATTGTTCGATAATTCTCTTTTCTTTTCTTTTTTTTTAAATAAATAAATAGTTGTACCGTTTGTAAGTTATAAATGGGTTATGAGAAAAGTTAGGGATTATGAAAATTTTTTCATAAAAATGATCATGAAAAATTTATGATCTTTGGATTATCTTGATTAGTGTGTGGTGTTTTATTCTAAGTACAATCTAAGCGTCACAAAGTTTTCATGATTATTTTCATGGAAGATTTTTCATGATACCTAACATTGCTGATGTGTTATTATACATGTGCCAGCATGGTATTTCCATAACATATTGCAAGTTTCCAGACTGGCCATTTTTTTTCTTAAAAGGGTCAATCTCTTAATTTTCATAGTGTGTCTAGAATAACTGAACTCAAATATTGACATAGTTACAAAATGCAAATAATTATTTTACAACATTACATTATTGAAATACCTTCACAAGGCTCTAAATGTCTATGCAATTTAAAAGATGAGTAGTTCCAGAGTCCAAGCTGAGCCCTTCCCTGAGCAGCCTTTCCTTTCTTAGGCCATCATGGCATGGAGCGAAAAACTCGTGCCACAGCGCTTCCTCTGCACTTATCCTCGATCTCGGGTTCACCGTCAGGCACTTCTCCACAAGATCAAATAGTGATCCTGGAATAAACTCCAAGAATTCTGGTCTTTTTGTGTTCTGTTTGCACCAATCTCGCAATCTTGTGGATGTCAAAAATTTCACATCAAAAAGATCCTGTGACAGAACTGAAAGTCTAAATAAAATAGTCAACTAACATTATAGTACACTTGATTAGTTTATAATTCAAGTGATGAATACCACTGGAAATGAAGATTCACTGTCATGTAGCTTTGCCACTTCCCAGAGATCTTCACTGCCCTTTAACTTTACAATTTCCTTTATGTTCCTGCAAATGACAGCAATAATGTTGGCGAGATGGATAATGAGGATGTAAATCAGGGTGTGAGTTTAGTTTTCTTCGATGAATAGCAAGGATTCTCACTGTTCAGGTTCACCAGTAAATGGTGTTCTTCCAATCATCAAGTAAAGTCAGGTGACCCCAGCAGACCAGATGTCAACTTTGTGGCCTTGATGTGGTGACCTGAACAATACCTGCATAACTACTCAATATTATATACTAAATGATGAAAGTATAGCTTACAAAGCTTACAATCAGACTCAGCAGCAGCAACAGTCCAAACAGGTTCAAGTTCTGCAGCAGTTCAAACAGTCTTCATCAGCCACATCCAAGTGTGAGAAGCTACAAGCCGAGTCCAGTGATAACATTCCATATCCATTATAATATCTGTTAGATGTTGTTGTAACAGAATTAGTTCTACAGTTAGTTAGTTAGAGTTGCAGTTAGTTAGTTAGAGTTAGAGTTAGTATGATTAGTTAGAGTTAACTCATCATGGTTAGTCTTGGATAATTGTTGTATAAATACTCTGTATTCATCTGTAAAAGAGTACTGAAAATAAGATCTCAAATCTTCTTTATGGTATCAGAGCCAATATTGCTCTCATGAGTTTGAAGGTCCATCAATGGCGACCTTACCTTCTTCTCAGCTTCCCTCAAATCTTTCACTTCTTATCTCCAATCTAAATTCATTTGTTACTGTCAAGCTTGATTCTTCCAATTTCATTATCTGGAAAAACCAATTTCACAACATTCTCAGAGCTACTGGTTTGCTCTGTTATGTTGATGGCTCTACTGCACCTCCTCCTCAATACATCAGAGAGGTACCGAATGATGCATACACTCAATGGATGCTTGTTGATTCACATCTTCTGAGCTGTATTACAGCTACGTTATCCTCAACAGTGTTCACCACAGTGTTTCATTGCAAGACTAGTTATGAAGTCTGGAGTACACTTGAGAAACGTTTTACTTCTCTCTCAAGGTCTCATATTCATCAGCTCAAGAACATGCTTCATAATGTTGTCAAAACATCCTGTTCAATGGAAGAATATCTCTCTCAGATTAAAGCTTTGTCTGATCAATTGGCTATGGCTGGTTCACCAGTGGAAGATGAAGATCTGGTCCTTCTCACATTGAATGGCCTTCCTGCTGAATATAATGCTTTTAAAACCACAATTCGAGCAAGATCTGAAGCCATCTCCATGGAAAATCTGTCATCACTGCTTTGTTCAGAGGCAATTCATGTAGAATCTGTTTCCAAACAGAATTCTACTAATCTGCATGTGGCTTATTCAACTCAAGGTTCTTCTCAGAAAAATTCTACTTCGTCTCGAAATTTGTTTGGACATTCTCAATTTAGCAGAGGCCATAAATCTGGTGGTCGATATTTCTCACGAGGAAGAAGAGGTCGAGGTTCCTATGGCTATCAACATTCCTCTGGTTCTAACAACAATGCTTCTGGTTATATTTTCAATGACAAATCTTCTGTGGTTTGTCAAATCTGCGGCAAACATAATCATGTTGCTCTCGATTGCTGGTACCGAATGGATACTTCCTATCAATCTACCAACACTAAGACTTCTCCTATTGCATCTGACTTTCAGAATACTTACCAGGATAAGGCTTACCTTGCTTCTGGTTCTTCTCCATCAGACAATTGGTTTTTAGACTCTGCAGCCACTAGTCATGTCACTCATAATCTGCAAAATTTACAATCCTATAAGCCATATCAAGGTTCAGATCAGATTATGGTTGGAGATGGTAATGCCTTGCCTATTCAGCATAAAGGTACTGGTATTTTACCAACTCCTTCTAAACAATTTGCTCTTACACAGCTTCTTCATGTTCCTAAAATTTCTGCAAATCTCATCTCAGTTCATCAATTTGTGTCTGATAATCATTGTTCTATTACTTTTGATTCTTCTGGTTTTGTGATTCAGGACAAGAGTAACAAAGCTATTCTTTATAGAGGTTCTAGCTCTCATGGCCTCTATCATCTTCCAGCTGTTCTTCCTAGGTTTTCTTCTCATCCAGTTTGCCTCAACACCACTACTGCTTCTTCCACTTGGCATGCTAGCTTAGGCCATCCTTCTTTACATAAAATGAAATTGATTTGTAATAAACTGAAACTACCTCAGACTGTTTCTAGTTCTTCATTTCCTTGTAAGCATTGTTGTATGGCCAAAAGCCATCGATTACCATTTAGTTTGTCTACAACTTCTGTTAATAAGCCATTGGCTCTTATTCATAGTGATGTATGGGGGCCATTTCATTCTACTTCTTCCATTAAATACTATGTTTTGTTTGTTGATGATTTCAGCAAATTTACTTGGCTTTATCCTTTACATTTTAAAAGTGAAGTTTTTACAAAATTCATTGAATTCAAAGCTTTTGTTGAAAATCAATTTACTGTTAAGTTGCAAATTCTTCGCACTGATAATGGCACTGAATATCTGGGACTTAAATTTCAAGAATTTCTTCGCACTCATGGTATAGATCATCAATTGTCTTGTCCCTATACACCACCACAGAATGGTGTTGCCGAAAGGAAACATAGACACATTATAGAAACCACCATTGCATTGCTTCAGCAGTCTGGTGTTCCTCTTGCTTATTGGTTTGACATTGTTGCCACTGCTGTATATCTTATCAATCGCATGCCCAGCTCTAAGCTTCACAATCAGTCTCCTTTTGAAATGTTGTTTCATCAATTACCTGACTATCATTTTCTTAAACATTTCGGTTGTCTGTGTTTCCCTTGGCTCAAGCCATATGCTCATCACAAGCTTCAGCCCCGATCTATTGCTTGTGTTTTTCTTGGCTATATACCTTCAGTCAAAGGATATAGGTGTCTTGATTCCAGCACTGGTCACATTTATGTTTCTAGGCATGTTGTTTTTCATGAGAATACCTTTCCTTTTCTTGATTCCTCTAGCCAGGTTCCTTCTTCTTCCTTGTCTCAGTATAAATCTTTCTTTTGGCCATCTTGTTCTCATTCCACATCAGCTATACCTTCTCCTCCTCCATCAGCTACACCAGCACCAGTTCTTTCTCCTATTTCTTTATCCACTGCACCAGCAGTAGCACCTGTTTCTTCCACATCTCCATTGCCTGGTTCTTCTCCATTATCTTCTTCCTCTTCACCTGCTATTCCTATTGATTCTTTGGTTGTTGATCTTCAGTCCTATTCTCTTCCTTCTTCTCCTATTGCTCCTTCTCTTAATATTCATCCAATGGTTACTCGGTCTAAGGCAGCTCATCCTATCTTATCTGCCATTACTTCTACTGCTTCTACTGATTCTGAACCAAGTTCCTATAAAGAGGCTGCTTTGTCTTCTGCCTGGATCAAGGCCATGAATGAAGAGTTTGCAGCTCTTCAATCACAGTCCACTTGGACCTTGGTTCCTCTACCTCCTACTAAACAGGCTATTGGATGCAAGTGGGTATTTCGTCTCAAACGTAATTCGGATGGTACCATTGCTCGCCATAAAGCTCGTCTTGTAGCTAAAGGCTATCTTCAAGAAGCAGGTTTAGACTATCATGAGACATTCAGTCCCGTTGCTAAACAGCCCACAATCCGTATTTTACTTTGCTTGGCTCTTCATTACAATTGGCTGATTAAACAACTTGACATCTCAAATGCATTCTTGCATGGTGTCTTGGATGAAGAAGTTTATATGACTCAACCTCAAGGTTTTGTTGACAAGTCTAAACCGCAATTTGTCTGTAAGTTGACTAAAGCATTGTATGGTCTTAAACAGGCACCTCGTGCTTGGTATTCTACTTTTTCCAGCTATCTTCTTACAAATGGATTTGTTGTTAGTTCATCTGATTCTTCTCTGTTTATTCAACACACTGCCACTACCATGACTGTGTTACTCGTTTACGTTGATGATATCCTTATTACTGGAAATAATTCTGCTCATATTGCCTCTCTCATTGCCCATATGCACTCTGCTTTTTCAATGAAAGAATTGGGTCTTATCAACTATTTTTTGGGTGTATCTGTGACTTCTTCTTCATCTGGCTATTTTCTTTCTCAATCTAAATATACTGCGGAAATTCTTACTAAGGCTGGCATGGCTGACTGTAAATCAGCCCCTTCTCCCATGTCTGTCAAGTCCTCTTCTCTGTCTTCTGCAACTATGGCTTATTCCAATCCCTCTCTCTATCGTAGTATTGTTGGTGCACTTCAGTATTTGACAATTACTCGTCCAGATATCTCCTTTGCTGTTAATCATGCTTGCCAAACTATGCATGCTCCTACTGAGGCTGATTTTGCATCTGTCAAACACTTGTTGCGGTATCTTAAAGGCACCCTTCATCAGGGTCTGTCCTTTACTCCTGGTCCTCTTGAGCTTCATGCTTTCTCTGACTCCGATTGGGCAGGTAGTGTCCATGATCGTCGCTCTACTACTGGCTACTGTGTCTTTTTAGGTCCTAACCTTATCTCTTGGTCTGCCAAGAAGCAACCTACAGTGTCTCGTTCATCCACTGAGGCTGAGTATCGAGCTCTTGCTCAGGCCGCAGCTGAGTTGAGTTGGCTTCAAATGGTTCTTACTGATTTACACATTGCTCATCCATGTCCACTTCTCTGGTGTGATAACTTGTCTGCTATTTCCTTGAGTTCCAATCCTGTTTTCCATTCTCGGTCTAAACACATTGCTGTTGACTATCATTATATCCGTGAACGAGTTGCATCCAAACAAATTTTTGTCAAGCATGTTGCCTCCTCTGATCAACTTGCTGATCTGTTTACCAAAGCTTTACCCGTCTCTCGCTTTCATTTTCTTCGTGACAAGCTCATGGTGCTCTCTTCCCCTATGAGCTTGCCGGGGGGTGATGAAAGTATAGCTTACAAAGCTTACAATCAGACTCAGCAGCAGCAACAGTCCAAACAGGTTCAAGTTCTGCAGCAGTTCAAACAGTCTTCATCAGCCACATCCAAGTGTGAGAAGCTACAAGCCGAGTCCAGTGATAACATTCCATATCCATTATAATATCTGTTAGATGTTGTTGTAACAGAATTAGTTCTACAGTTAGTTAGTTAGAGTTGCAGTTAGTTAGTTAGAGTTAGAGTTAGTATGATTAGTTAGAGTTAACTCATCATGGTTAGTCTTGGATAATTGTTGTATAAATACTCTGTATTCATCTGTAAAAGAGTGCTGAAAATAAGATCTCAAATCTTCTTTACTAAAAAAGTCTAACAGTGAAATCCCAAGACGAGACGAGCATTAAATGTTGTACGAAACTTTCAGGATATAAATTTGCCTCGAGGAATCAAAACAAATTGTCAAGGGAAAAGAAAATTCTACATTTTTTTAAGGGTAGAAAATATTATTTCCATTCCTGAATTTAGGTTGCTTCTTGTAATTTCCTTTCAATTCCTAGGCTCTTAGCACAAAGTTAAACAGAAAATCATTGCTTAGAAAAATTGAACAAAATTTCTGTTTGGGTATGACAATGTTGCTAAAGTGGAAAGGGCGAGTGTGTTTTGCAAAATTGTGTCAATAATGAAAGTGGAGTTCGTTAAACGATTCCGAAGCTGAAATTAGACCAAGTCCAGTTGTGGTACAAGTGAGTGGGTAATAATTTAACTCTACAAACATTGATTTTCTCAACAGCCAAGTTCTTAAGCCAAACATTGGATTCCTAGCTAAAGAGAAGGATGATAATTTTTTTAGGTGTTACACCAAAACTGCACTCCAAGATAAAATAAAAAATTCACTCAAATGATACATGCAGTAATACTTTTATTTATCTTCACACCCAAGTAGAATTTGACCAACTGAAGGTAAGACACTTGAATCTTCTTACCAACACCGCTAGACTTATTTATTTTGATGATTTATTTAATTATATTTTAATTTATTTGGAAGAAAAAAATAGAATCAAAATTTATTTTGATAATTTATTTGAAAGAGAAAAATATAATCAATATTTATTTTGATGATTTTATGTTTTAATAAAATCAAAATTTATTTTATCCCAGTATTTCTCACATAAACCTTTATCCTAAATATTGTTAGAATGTATTTAATATTTGATTAAATCAGGAGTTCAAACAGCCCAAAAACAGAGGTTCAAACAACCCAGCACAACAGCAGTTTAAAAGGTTCAAAAGGTTCAAGTGAAAGATATTCAAATTTGTAATAATGGAGTGAAAGATATTCAAATTAGTAATGATGGAGTACAACGGCTATAAACAACTATAAATTCAAATGACTACAACGGCTATAAACGGCTATAAATTCAAATGAATACAACGACTATAAACGGTTATAAATTCAAATAAATACAACCGCTATAAACGACTATAATTTTCATTACATATACCAAAGCCTCTAATGTAAACAAGTTACAAAAACCTGAAAATATTATTTGATCTATAATCACTCACATCTATTCTCAGAAATTATACACTGAGCCTTATAGCTTTAAGCCCATCTTTCTTGTGTGAGGTTTACAAAAAAATCAGAGCTTTATTTTTATATCTATCTTTGAGAGATAGTTCTTGTAGCTTTCTGTGAAAGTAAAAACACATTCTTTTCAACCTTGTAAGAGTGTAGTACACTCAGTGTTCTTGACTTAGAAAGTCAGTATAAAATCTGTGGAGGATTGCTCCATCTGTGAAAAAGTTGCTAGCACCCTGTGAAGTTAGAGTATAGGGAAAAATCTCAAGTAAAACTTAAGGAGTGGACGTAGGCCGAGTTGAAGCCGAACCACTATAAATTTGTTTGTCTCTCTCTCTCTCCCTTATCTCTTTGTTTTATTTTAAATTGCCATAACTATATTTCACATGTTTACTGTGCTAAAATCATTAACTAACATAGTTGTTAAGACACTTGTTTTAATTATTTTTATTTCATTAATTATATTTATTTATTGTGCTAGTCATAATTTTTATTAGGGTATTATTATTTTAATTATAAAAACCTAATTTACCCCCCTCTTAGGTTGTCTTTTGGGTAACAATTGGTATCAGAGCCTAGACTCTTGCTTTAGATTTAACCATCTAAGAGTTTCAGTCCATGGCAATCTTAGCTAACACCAGCACTACTGAAGGACAAGCCACCAATAGGCCACCATTATTTGACGGAAACAACTATAGTCATTAGTAAGATAAGATGACCCTATACCTACAAGCCACTGATTATGTTATATGGATTATTGTCACCAAAGGTCCAAAAATTCCTACCAAACTAGTAGACAATATTAGTGTACCTAAAACTAAAGATGAATGTGATGAGAGGGATCACAAATTATTGCAAGTCAATGCTAAAGCCAAACTCACCCTTTTTTGTGGATTAGACTTTAAGAAGTATAATAGAATTTCAAATTGTGATTCGTCAAAAGAAATTTGGGACAAACTTGAAGCAACTTATGAAGGTATAAACCAAGTAAAGGAATCTCGTATTGATATGCTTGTTCATAGTTATGAATTGTTTAAAATGAATTCTGATGAATCTACTTCAAGTATGTTTACTAGATTTACTGAAATTGTAAACTCTTTGAAATCTCTTGGCAAAACTTATATTAACAGTGAGTTGGTAAGAAAAATTCTTAGGTGTTTACCAAAGAATTGAGAAGCAAAGATCACCGCCATTATAGAAGCCAAAGATCTCTCCACAGTTGGATTGGATGAGCTTATGGGTTCCCTTATGACTCATGAGAACATTATGAAAGGACATGAGGATGTTGAAAACAAAAAGAAAAGTGGAATTGCATTTAAAGTCTCATCAAATGAAGAAGAACATGAAAATGTCAATGAGGATAAAAGCTATTCCATGTTTAGTAGAAATCTCAAAAAGCACTTCAAGAAAAACAATTATGGAGGAAGAAAACCTTTTAAGAAAGAGTACAACAAAGATAACAAGAAAGATTTGCTATGAGTGAAAAAATCATGGACATATGATGAAGATGGATTGTCCAAAATTGAAGAATCATGGAAAATACTACAAAAGAAACAAAAAGGCCATGGTAGCAGCTTGGGGAGAAAGTGAAGATGAAAGCTTAACTGATGAAATTGTAAATGAAGTAGTCAACTTATGTCTCATGGCTCTTGAAGATGAAGACTCTACTCAAGATGAGGTAACTACTCTTTATGAATAACTTGAAAGTGCATTTCATGAACTATCAAATAAATTTAAAAAAGTTTGTGCCAAAAATAATGTGTTGAAGAAATCTGTTGCATCTTTATCTATTAATGTAGAAGTATTAAAGAAAGAAAAAATTATTTTGAAAAATGATTTTGATATTATCTCTAATGAGAAAACTACTTTAAAAAACAATGTTGATGATTTAACAAAAACACTTGAAAATTTTGTAAAAGGTAGAGATAATCTCAACATGCTTCTTGGAAATCAAAGATGTGTTTTTGATAAAGCGGGTATTGGATATGACCCTATTAAGAAACAAAAGAATCTCAATTCAATTTTTGAAAATGCACCTCTCATGACACACCCTCATGTTACTTGTCATTATTGTAGAAAGAAAGGCCATTATATATCTTATTGTCCATTCAAAAAGAATATGAACATAAGAATTAAAAAGATTTGGATTATTAAGGGATCTAACAAAACTAACCAAGAAGGATCCAAGAAACTATGGGTACCAAAAACCAACACTTGATTGTCATCTTGTAGGTTTGCTTTAGGTCTAAAGCTAAAGAAGGAAAGTGGTACCTTGATAGTGAATGTTCCATACACATGATCGGAGATAAATCATTCTTTACTAAACTATCATCGAAAGATGGAGGATTTGTTACTTTTGGAGACAACAAGAAAGGAAAAATCATCGGTATTGGTAGCATCGGTATTTCTCCTAACCCTTCTATTGAAAATGTTTTACTTGTTAATAGACTTAAGCATAACCTACTTAGTATTAGTCAATTATGTAATAAAGGTAATCGAGTTATTTTTTATATATCACATTGCACAATTGAAAATACAAATGATCATAAAGCTTTATTCGTTGGTAATTACCATGATAATGTTTATGTTTTTCATCTTAATGATCTCTATGCTAGTGATATTAAATGTTTATATGTTAATAATGAAAATAGTTGGTTATGGCATAGAAGACTTGGTCATGATCATATGGATTTAATTGCCAAACTTTTGAGAAAGGAATTGGTCATTGGACTTCCAAAAATTAAATTTGAAAAAGATCATCTTTGTAGTGTTTGTCAACAAGGAAAACAAACTAAAACATCATTTAAATCAAAATCTCATATTTCCACAACTAGACCTTTACAACTATTGCATTTGGATTTATTTGGTCCCTCAAGGACATCTAGTCTGGGTGGTAAACGTTATTGTCTTGTTATTGTTGATGATTATTCAAGATTTACACGGGTTATGTTTTTAGCACACAAAGATGAAACATTTTATTCTTTCATAAAACTCTGTCGTAGAATTCAAAATGAAAAAGGCTTTCTTATTACTAATATTCGAACCGACCATGGTAGAGAACTTAAAAATGAGAAATTTGAATTGTTTTGTGATGAGCATGGTATTGGACATAATTTTTCAGCACCTAGAACCCCTCAACAAAATGGTGTAGTAGAAAGGAAGAATAGAACTTTAGAAGAGATGAGTAGAACAATGCTTTGCGAAAATAATCTTCCTAAATATTTTTGGGCCGAAACCGTTCACACCGCATGCTATATTTTAAATCGTGTATTAATTAGACCTATTCTAAAAAAGACTTCTTATGAACTTTGGCATGATAGAAAACCCAACATTAGTCACTTGCATGTTTTTTGTTGTAAATGTTTTGTGCATAATAATGGTAAGGATAACTTAGGTAAATTTGATTCAAAATCTGATGAAGTATTTTTTTTTGGTTATTCATTAACTAGCAAAGTTTATCGTGTTTTTAATAAAAGAACTCTTGTTGTGGAAGAATCTATACATGTAGCATTTGATGAAACTAACATCTCTGCTTAAAAGCAAATTGTTAGTGATAATATAGATTTGGAACCAAATGTTGAAGATTCAAGTATCTACAAAGAAGAGAACCCACCATGTAGGTTGAACAAAGAGATTGAACAGCCTATTCTCCCACCTCAAGAAGAAGGAGGAAACAATGATGATTTGCGAAGAGAATGGAAGTTTGTTCATAATCACCCTAAGGATTTAATCCTAGGTGACCTTGCAAAAGGTATTGAAACTCGCTCTTCATTTAGAAATATTTGTAGTAACTTGACTTTTCTCTCATAGATTGAGCCTAGAAACTTTCGAGAAGCCGAATTCGATGAACATTGGATGATAGCTATGCATGAAGAGCTTAACCAATTTGAGAGAAACAAAGTGTGGGAACTTGTGCCAAAACCTAAAGATCATACCATTATCGGTACCAAATGGATCTTTCGAAACAAACTTGATGAATCCGGCACAATTATAAGAAACAAGGCTAGACTTGTTGCACAATGATACAATCAAGAAGAATGTATTGATTTCGATGAAACCTTTGCTCCGGTTGCTAGATTAGAAGCCATTCGCATGTTACTTGCATTTGCATGTTTTAGAGATTTCAAACTTTATCAAATGGATGTAAAAAGTGTCTTTCTTAATGGTTTTATAAATGAGGAAGTTTATATTAAACAACCCCCAGGTTTTGAAGATCATGCTTTTCCAAATCATGTTTTTAAACTATCAAAAGCTTTATATAGTTTGAAACAAGCACCTCGTGCATGGTATGAACGATTAAGTAAATTTTTGATTGAAAATAATTTTTCTAGAGGAACAATTGACACAACACTTTTTGTTAAAACTAAAAATAATGATTTACTTATTGTGCAAATATATGTGGATGACATTATATTTGGTGCTACTAATGAAACCTTGTGTAAGGAATTTGCTAAGTGTATACAAGATGAGTTTGAGGTGAGCATGATGGGGGAGTTAAATTATTTCCTTGGGCTTCATATCAAACAATGTAAGGAAGGAATTTTTATCAACCAAGCTAAGTACACAAAAGAACTACTCAAAAATTTTGGTATGGATGACTCAAAAATAGTTGGAACACCTATGAGCACATCCATTAAGCTAGACAAGGATGAAAAAAGTAAGTCCATTGATCAAACAAAATATCGAGGTATGATCGGCTCACTTCTTTATTTAACTACAAGTAGACTCGATATTATGTTTAGTGTTTGTACGTGTGCTAGATATCAATCAAATCCTAAGGAATCACATCTCAGTGCTGTTAAAAGAATTTTTAGATATCTTGTTGGCACTCAAAATTTGGGACTGTTTTATCCTAGAGATGTTGCATTTGATTTAATTAGTTACTCGGATGCCGACTTTGCCGGATGCAAACTTGATAGAAAAAGCACCAGTAACACTTGTCACTTTCTTAGTAACTCATTAGTATCTTGGTTTTAGCAAAAAGCAAAATTCGGTTGCTTTATCAACGGCCGAAGCTGAATATATAGCTTCCAGAAGTTGTCATGCTCAAATACTTTGGATGAAACAACAATTGGAGGACTTTGATTTGCATTATGATCATATCCCTATTAAATGTGATAATACTAGTGCCATCAATTTAAGCAAAAATCCGGTTCAACACTCACGAACAAAACATATTGAAATTCGACATCATTTTTTAAGAGATCATGTTCAAAAAGGGGATATTATACTTGAATTTGTAAACACCGACAAGCAATTGGCGGATATTTTCACAAAAACCCTAAGCGAGGATCGCTTCAATTTTATTCGTGACGAGTTTGGAATGTCGATTTCTACTTAAAAAGTTTTGTTATGACTGTGAAACTTGAATTTTTGTTAAAATGATATATGTGTATTGCTACATTGATATGGAAACATTTATATCAGTTGAATGTTCTCAAGTCCTTCATACATTTATTCTCTTTAACAGTTTGTTATTCTCAACTGTGTAATTTTTTTCTTTTTTTTTTGTTCTGCATCTTGAGATAAAGTTAACTTTGCATACATTGATTTTTTTTAAACCCCCATGGTATTTTTTTGCATTACCATTCCAGCAACACCAACATCCCATTAAGTTTAATTTCTGCTGGTATTATTTTTTTTTTTATTTTGCTATTAGGCTAAATTTCTTTTATTTTTATTTTTATTTTTCTCATTATTATTTTTTGTTTGGACTTAATTTTCTTATTTTTTTTTCTGCTTTTTAATTTCATTTTTCAGTACTTAAACATAAAAACAAAAACAAATCAAAATACAAATATTTACATAAAAAAAACACCATTCATTTTTTTTACGGCCATACGCCGATCAAAATAAACATACAACAAAAAAAAAAAAACCTTCATTTTTTTTTTGCCATACGCTGATCTTACTTCCTCGCCTCTTCCATCGTTTTCTTCTTCTTTTTATTACCTCGGGTGACCCTTGACGCCCCTGCCCCCGTGCTTTCATCAAGAGCGACGACTCCCCACTGACTATCAAAGGCCAAGAACGACATTGCTCCAAATCAGGCCATGGAGGTGGTCTTCCGTTTAAGCTCTTTATTTTCGGCCTTCAGTGCGCCTATTTTTGCTCACACATCCTTGTACATGCGCTGGAGGAGAGAGAGTTGGGTGTTAACCTGATGGAGCTCACTTGTCCTGTTCTGTAATCGGTGAGCCAATTTTGTGACTGCCGTCACCGTCTCCATACAGGACGTTAGTGTGAAATGATTGGCTTCTATGTCAGATTGAGCTGCCATGATTTGCTCAATCGACATCATAGGAAGGTTAGATAGAGGAATGACAGAAAGAGTAGGAGTAGAAGCACTCGGTCCAGCAGAGCTTATGGTATCATTCAAGTCCGGAAGTAGAGTGAGGGGATGGGATGAGGAAGCCATGGTTTAGAGGTGAGAGGTATAAAAGAAATGAGTTGTAGAGAAATAGAAGAGAATAGACTGAGGTTGGCCTCCTCCGCTCAGTTTATTTTTTTTTTGTCTCTCGATGAGGAAAAAGAACAAAAGATAGCGGTGAAGAAGAGATAGAAGAGAGTGAGGTGAAGAAGAAGAAATAGACGAGTGTGATTAAGAAGAAGGCTAAAGAGAACAGGCTGAAGAGAAGGAGGGAGAGATAGCCAAGGCAAGCGGCAATCAAGGAGAACTGCTTTTGTCGGTCGGCCAACGCAAAAGTGAGGCCGCGTGTTCGATGCGATTTTCAACGAAAAAGAGGGGCGCGGGTGATTCATATATATATATATATATATATGTTTTGATTATCTATTTTTTGATGCCATTTATCACTATCATTTTCCTCCTCCTCCTCTTCCTCTAGATTCTGACCCATGATTTCCTTTTGATAATGTCACAGGGGAGAAATTATATTATGTTATGTATTATGGTATTATTTTCAAATTATGGTATTATTTGAAAACTAATATGATATGGTATTATTTTCAAATTATGATATTATTTGAAAACTAATCTGATGATTATGTATTTATCGTTTGATATCTTAATCTTATATCATGTTGTTGATTAAAGCTTATTTATTACACATGTGCTAACATATGTATTTAGAAATCAAATCAGGGAGCATGACTTGAGGGGGAGCCTTTCTTACTCCCAAATCAAATCAAAACATCATTGTGTGCCATCATCAAAAAAGGGAGAGATTGTTAGACTTATTTATTTTGATGACTTATTTAATTATGTTTTAATTTATTTGGAAGAGAAAAATAAAATCAAAATTTATTTTGATGGTTTATTTGAAAGAGAAAAATATAATCAAAATTTATTTTGATAACTTATTTGAAAGAGAAAAATAGAATCAACATTTATTTTGATGATTTTATGTTTTAATAAAATCAAAATTTATTTTATCCCATTATTTCTCACCTAAACCTTTATCCTAAATGTTGTTAGAATGTATTTAATATTTGATTAAATCAGGAGTTCAAACAGCCCAAAAACAGAGGTTCAAACAGCCCAGCACAACAGCAGATCAAAAGATTCAAAAGGTTCAAGTGAAAGATATTCAAATTTATAATAATGGAGTGGAAGATATTCAAATTAGTAATAATGGAGTACAACGGCTATAAACAGCTATAAATTCAAATGACTACAACGCTATAAACGGCTATAAATTCAAATGAATACAACCGCTATAAACGGCTATAATTTTCATTACATATACCAAAGCCTCTAATGTAAACAAGTTACAAAAACCTGAAAATATTCTTTGATCTATAATTAGTCACATCTATTCTCAAAAATTATATACTGAGTCTTATAGCTTTAAGCTCATCTTTCCTGAGTGAGGTTTACAGAAAAATCAGAGCTTCATTTTTATATCTATCTTTGAGAGATAGTTCTTGTAGCTTTCTGTGAAAGCAAAAACACATTCTTTTCACTTTGTAAGAGTGTAGTACACTCAGTATTCTTGACTTAGAAAGTCAGTGTAAAATCTGTGGAGGATTTGCTCCATTTGTGAAAAGGTTGCTAGCACCCTGTGAAGCTAGAGTATAGTGGAAAATCTCGAGTGAAGCTTGAGTGGACGTAGGCCGAGTTGAAGCTGAACCACTATAAATTTGTTTGTCTCTCTCTCCCTTATCTCTTTATTTTATTTTAAATTGTTATAGCGATCCCGGGTTTACCTTTGTTGTACAGTGATCCGGACATGCGTCCGTGGATGTTAGTAGTTGATTATTATCTTGGTTACATCCTTTTTACTTCGTATTTGAGTTATAGGATGTGTTGGGCAGGTTTGTTACAGGTTGGTTGAGTTTAGAAAACAAAACTAGTTGCCCAGATTTTGACCTGTCCGCTCGAGCGGGGGTTTTGGCGCTCGAGCGGGAATTGCACCCATCCAGTATTTCCTGTGCAGTGTTGGACGCTCGAGCGGGGTATTGGCCGCTCGAGCGGGGTTGTGTGAGTGCCGCTCGAGCGGGGAGTTGGAAGCTCGAGCGGAGACCTGGTTCTATAAAAGTTCTGGGAGTGTGTATCCGCCGCTCGAGCGGGATTGTTGACGCTCGAGCGGGAGTCTGTGAGTGACGCTCGAGTGAGGTGTTTGATGCTCGAGCGGGGCGACTGGGTTTAAGTTCCGTGTTTTGACTTTTCAAATCACTTTTTCACTTTCTCTTCTCTCTCCTACTTTTCCAAAAACACCATTGTTGAGCCTCTCACTCTAGAACTCTACATTCTGTCTAGGTTTTGATCTAGTAGGAGTGATTTGCTCATCTTTGGCCTTTACAAAAAAGTTGTTGATCGTCGAGGGCTACATTTTATCTGAAAATTTCGAGATTTGGAGCACGTTGGGTTTTGTCATCTTCTCCCTTGGAGCTCCGAATTTGAGGTAGGGATATCCTACTCCTCTCTATGGATTTTGTCTTTAAATTTTGGTATTTTGAGATGTTGGGGTTGGTTTGGTAAATTTGTGAAGGTTTGGGGCTTTTGTGTTATTTTACAAAGGTTGGGGTTTTATTTATAATAAACCTAGATGCATGTTTGGTATAGAGAAATGGAATAGATGTTGAATCATTGATGAAAATGGGACCCAAGGGTTGTAATGGTAATTACGGAAAATGACCTAATTACATTGTTTGATTAATTGAGATAATTAATTATGAGAAATAAGGAAATGAAATGGAATTGTTGAGATTGGGAATGTATGGGGTAAAAGGGTGTAGTTGAATTATTTATCACTCACCGAATTGAAATGTCGATTGAATATCCATTGTGCATTTATTTTCTGTTTAGAGATAACTGCTTTGGGCTATCGGTGGAGAATAGTCGTGATTGTTGTAGACAATGCATGATGATTAGGCAAATGAAAACTAATCAATGGAATGTGTCATGGAATTTGACGGTTGATAGAATACATTAACTGTATGTATTGAGTGATTGTATATAGAACCAATGTGTTTGTATACGTTATGTGTAGAGGAGGAGATGTGGGATGTACTCCGCGGTTTAGGGGAAGATGGGGGATGTACCTCTAAACCGGATAGTATTGGGAGAAGATAGGGGATGAACTCCGTAGATACAGCTCATATGCTTGTCTAGAGAAGTGAAGATAGAGCTCTTATGCTTATCTTTGTGAAGTGTGGATATAGCTTATATGCTTATCTGTGAATGTGGGATATTGTTATTATACATATCTGTTGAGAATGTGGATATAGCTTATATGCTTATCTGTGAATGTGGGATATAATTTTTATACATATCTATTGAGATGATGATAGAGCTAATATGCTTATCTGTTGAAAAAGGGAAAATGAAAAGTAACTTGGACTCATAAGTCGTATGACATAAATATGTGATTTATGTGAATGTATCAGTGTTGGCCATCTATCAATTGCTAATCTTTTAGTCATTGTTCATGGTTGGTTTAGTGTATTTCTACTGGGCTGTGGCTCACCCTATATGGGAATATCATTTTCAGGTACAGGTAGCATGCCACCTCCAAGGACATAGCTTGGAAGGCTAGAGGCGGACATACTTTTGTCGTTTTATTTTTGATGTATTACATGTAAATTCAAGCCAAGGGCTAAATATGTAAATGAGTTAGTACTCTTTTGTTGTAACCAAGTGTTAACTTGGAAAGCTGTAAGCCCATAGGGCATTTGCTTTTGTTGTTTACATGTAATACTTTTGTAATGAAACTCTGATGAATAGAAGAGTGTGGTTATTTCATATGTCAATGAATGTCTTATTTTATGGGTTTAATGTTATTATTTTGAGGGCGTTACAATTTGGTATCAGAGCGTACCGGGCTCGAATACTTTGGGTACGTGGGAAGTGATTAGGATCACAATGGGTTTGTCTCGCTTGATAGAGACTTAGATGTAGTGTCATATGCTATGTGCTTAATTGATAACATGCTTATGTGACTATGTGGGTATGAGATTTAATTTCTAGGATGTTGATTGGATTCTTGGGTTTCTGGGAGTCTTGTTGGAAAAGCACTTGATCAATGCTGTTTCTAACCGGAACTCTAGTAACGCCTCGGGACTATCATTATCCGGAAATGAAATTCGTAAGTGCTTATGTGTTTATGTGCTTACGTGAAGTGAATTACAGTTGTCCATGCATTAGGACGTGAGTGTTTAGTTTGGGCACATTTGTGAATGTGCTAATGTTCTGTATTACCTCTATTAGGATGTCAGGACGAAGAAGAGGTGCTAGGCGTGGTAGGCCTGCGAGACAGGAGGTACCGTTACCGGAGGAGGTTCCGGCAGTGCAGGAGGGAGTTGGTCAGGCCAATGTGGCCGAGCCAGTGGGTCAGCAGGTGCCTTGGCCAGAGAGATAGCAGGAGCTTTGGGTATTCTTAGAGCTGGGAATCAGGCAGCTGAGGCAGGGCCTTCTTTCTTGAAGAGGGAGTTTTTCCGGTCTAATCCGGATGAGTTTATCGGGGATCCGAATGAGCCACTGAAGGCTGATGAGTGGCTAGAGCAAACGAGTAAGACGTTCGAGATGCTTGGCATCGAGGACGGAGCACTGAAAGTGACCTTGGCATCCTTCCAGCTGAAGGGAGATGCGGGTCAATGGTGGAAGTATGAGAAGGCTCGTGTTGGTGGTACTTGGGAGGCGTTTGTGAATGCTTTTCAGGAGAGGTTTTTGTCTGCAGCAGCTAGGGAGAAGCTGAGGGATCAGTTTAGCCGGCTTAAATAGCAGGGCTTGTCAGTGGCCGAGTTTGAGGCTACTTTTACCAGTCTGTCCAGGTTTGCACCTGAACTGGTGGCATCTAAGGAACGCCGTTGCTATGAGTTTGAGCGGAAGTTGAGGCGGGGCCTTAAGTTGAGAGTTGGTGGGTCTTACATCCGAGAGTATAGGCACCTGGTAGATGTCGTTGCTCATATGGAGATTATGATGCAGGAAGAGGAGGAAGAGTAGAGGGGCTCCAAGAGGAGCCAGGATGGTCAGGGTGATGGCAGGAGACAGAGGGGTTATAACCCTCAGCAGCCTCAGGGTGCAGTTTCTAGATCGACCTTTCCAGTGCCGAGTGCAGGCTCGGGGAGAGGCAATCAGGGGGAGTTTTCTTGTTACAAGTGTGGCCAGCTGGGTCACAAGGTTTCAATTTGCCCGCAGAAGGGTGGGGGTCAGAGAGCTGCTTCTTCTTCAGCTAGACCGCAGAGTCAGAGCTTGGGCAGGGGGCAGCCCTTGTCTTGTTATCAGTGTGGACAGCCTGGGCACCTGAAGAGGTTTTGCCCGCAGTTGAGTGCCACTTCGGGAGCGTCTGGTTCCAGGCAGACGCAGGGTTTTCAGCCAGCTCAGTCTGTGCAGGCCTCGAGGGCCAATCCGGGGGCTTCGTCGTCCCAGTCAGTGCAACAGTCGTATGCTCCTAGAGGTGAGCAGGTAGACCAGGGGCCTACAGGGCGCGTGTATGCTGTTACCGCGCAGGATTTAGTATCGGCTCCATTGGTAGTGAGAGGTACTTTTCTGTTTTGCAACTCGGTTGCTAGTGTGTTGATTGACACGGGTGCATCTCATTCTTTTGTATCTGCTACATTTGCATCTGTTTTGGAATTGGAGTTAGCACAGTTAGCATCTCCTATTTGTGTAGTGTCACCTCTTGGTGGTGAGTTGATCCTGAAACAGGGTGTTAGAGGTTGTGATATAGAGGTCGCCGACCATAGGCTTCCTTTTCCGTTTGTTGTCATGCCCATGAAGGGTTTTGATGTTATTTTGGGTATGGACTGGCTATCGTCATACCGGGCTGTTATCGATTGCTACCGCCAGAGGGTCACGTTATGTACCTTGAGCGGGGAGTGGTTCCATTTCTTGGGAGACCGGGTTGGTTGTGCTTTACCACCGGGGTATGATTCGCGAGGGCGAAGTGAGCTTAGCGGTCTACTTGCTAGCTTTGAGAGTGGTGAGTGTGATGAGACCCATGTTGTATTGCCGAGGGTGGTTTGTGAGTATTCGGATGTCTTTCCCGAAGATCTTGTTAGTTTGCCACCTCACCGAGAGATAGAGTTCTCTATTGATCTAGTGCCCGGCACGGCGCCGATTTCTATGGCACCTTACCGTTTTGCTCCAGCAGAGTTGGTTGAGTTGAAAGTTCAGCTCCAGGAATTGCTAGATAAGGGTTTTGTTCGCCCTAGTGTTTCACCGTGGGGAGCACCGGCCCTCTTTGCTAAAAAGAAAGATGGTGCCTTGAGATTGTGTATAAACTACCGGAAGTTGAATCGGGCTACGGTTAAGAATAAGTACCCTATGCCCCGTATAGATGATTTGTTTGACCAGTTGAAGGGTTCCTGTTGTTTCTCTAAAATAGACTTGAGATCGGGTTACCACCAGTTGAGGGTCAGGGAGGAGGATATTCCTAAGACGGCATTCCGTACGCGGTATGGCCACTATGAGTTTCTGGTGATGCCATTCGGGCTTACCAATGCACCGGCAGTCTTTATGGACTTGATGAACCGGATCTTCCGGGGATTCTTGGATCGATTTGTAGTCGTTTTCGTGGACGACATTCTTATCTATTCGCCTTCTGAGAAGGAGCACGAGGAACACTTGAGAGTGGTGCTTGAGTTACTTAGAGCCCATAGGCTGTATGCCAAGTTTGGGAAGTGTGAGTTCTGGCTGAGGGAAGTCAAATTCTTAGGCCACGTGGTATCCGGGGAAGGGGTGTCTGTTGATGCATCCAAGGTTGAGGCAGTGCAAGATTGGGCACAACCTAAGAGTGTGTTTGAGATCCGCAATTTTCTGGGATTGGCTGGGTATTACCGTCGGTTTGTGAAAGATTTCTCCAGGCTAGCGTCACCGTTGACTAGACTGACTCGGAAAGGAGTCAAGTTGGTGTGGAGTGAGACTTGTGAAAAGTCGTTCCAAGAGTTGAAAGTTAGATTGACCACCGCTCCAGTGTTGATTATTCCGGAGAGAGGGTTGGGTTATGCGGTTTATTGTGATGCCTCACGAGAGGGTTTGGGTTGTGTGTTGATGCAAGAGGGGAAAGTGGTAGCTTATGGCTCACGTTAGTTGAAAATACACGAGAAGAATTACCCTACACATGACCTAGAGTTAGCAGCAGTGATCTTTGCCTTGAAAATCTGGAGGCATTACCTTTATGGTGAGAGGTTCGAGGTGTTCTCGGACCACAAGAGTTTGAAGTATCTGTTTACACAGAGAGACTTGAATTTGAGGCAGAGAAGGTGGATGGAGTTCATTGAGGATTATGATTTTGAGTTGCATTATCATCCGGGAAAGGCCAATGTTGTGGCCGATGCCCTTAGTAGGAAATCCATTAGTGATGTAGCTAGTATAGCCATCCGAGAATGGGAGATGTTGGGAGCACTTGGGGAGTTTGATTTACTTCTGAGTGAATCCGTTGAGGCTGCGGCCTTGTTTTTTGTTGTTGCGCAGCCTACACTTGTGACACGAGTGTTAGAGGCACAGAGAGGTGACCCTGAGGTAGAATCCCTCCGAGAGAAGATCTCTAGTGGGAAGGTAGAGAAGGGTCTGACGGTGTATCCCGACCTGAGTGTGAGATACTGAGACCGTTTGTTTGTGCCGGAGTCTTGCCGAGAGGAAGTACTCCGAGAGTTTCACCATTCGCGCCTTGCGGTGCATCCGGGAGGTACTAAGATGTATCAGGATTTGGGTCGCCAGTTTTGGTGGCGGGGTATGAAGAGAGATGTGGCTGTTTTCGTACCGAAGTGCCTTACTTGCCAGCAAGTGAAGGCCGAGCATCAGAGGCCAGCGGGTTTGTTGCAATCCTTGCCTATTGCGGTGTGGAAGTGGGAGCATGTCACTATGGACTTCGTTGTAGGTCTTCCGAGGACTCAGCGGGGTAGTGATGCTATTTGGGTGGTTGTAGACCGGTTGACTAAGTCGGCGCACTTCATTCCTATGCGCGTGAGAGATTCGGTAGATCATCTGGCCGACTTGTATATTCGGGACATAGTGAGATTGCACGAGGTCCCAGTGACGATCGTCTCAGATAGAGATCCTCGTTTTACTGCTAGGTTGTGGCAGAGTTTGCAGAGTGCCTTGGGCACTAAGTTGACCTTTAGTACGGCTTATCATCCTCAGACTGACGGGCAGTCCAAGCGTACTATTCAGATCCTCGAGGATATGCTTCGGGGTTGTGTCCTGGACTTCAGTGGGACGTGGGAGAGGCACTTACCCTTGGTAGAGTTTGCCTACAACAACAGCTTTCAGTCTAGCATCGGTGTGGCACCGTTTGAGGCCTTGTATGGCCGACCGTGTAGGTCTCCAGTGTGTTGGGCCGAGGTGGGTGATGCACCTTTGTTGGGTCCGGAGTTGGTTAGGGAGACGACGGAGAAAATTGAGCTTATCCGTAGGAGGCTTGTTACAGCCCAGAGTCGTCAGAAATCTTATGCCGACCGTAGGAGGAGGCCTTTGGCGTTTGAGGTAGGTGATCATGTCTTTCTGAAGATATCACCTAGGCGAGGCTTGATGAGGTTTGGGAAGAGTGGGAAGTTATCCCCTCGGTTTATTGGTCCTTTTGAGATCCTTGAGAGGATTGGCGAGGTTGCTTATCGGTTAGCCTTACCGCCGCAGTTGTCCGGAGTGCATGATGTGTTTCATGTGAGTATGCTTCGGAAGTATGAGCCAGATCCATCACATGTATTGGATTGGACCGACTTAGAGGTAGATGAGGATGCCTCGTATGAGGAGAGACCGGTTCGGGTCTTGGATAGGCGGGATCAGGTCCTGCGTGGCAAGACCATTCCTTTGGTGAAAGTCTTGTGGAGACATCACGGAGTGGAGGAAGCCACTTGGGAACGTGAGTTGGAAGTCCGCGAGAAATATCCGGACTTGTTTGTTGATATGTAATCTTGTATCTAAATTTTGAACTATTGTTGAACTTAAGAGCTTTTATATATGTCTTAAGTTGTGAAACATTGAAAATGTTTGGTTTATTGGAAGTGTGTTTTGGGAACTTGCCTCATATGGAAGTTGAATGTAACATTATATAGGTTGAATATATTGTTGAAATTGGAAAGGAAATGCGTAATGTTAATGCATGTTGAAAGTACATATGTTGTTTACATATTGTGAAATGCCTCTTGTTAGAGGGATGAGATGACTGGTAATGGGTCGAATTGTTGAATGTTAAAATGTAACATTGTTTAAAATGGAGGAAAACCTATTTTTGAAAATTTGTGCTTAATTTCGGGGACGAAATTCTTTAAGGGAGGGAGGTTATAGCGATCCCGGGTTTACCCTTGTTGTACAGTGATCCGGACATGTGTCCGTGGATGTTAGTAGTTGATTATTATCTTGGTTACATCCTTTTTACTTCGTATTTGAGTTATAGGATGTGTTGGGCAGGTTTGTTACAAGTTGGTTGAGTTTAGAAACCAAAACTAGTTGCCCAGATTTTGACCTGTCCGCTCGAGCGGGGGTTTTGGCGCTCGAGCAGGAATTGCACCCATCCAGTATTTCCTGTGCAGTGTTGGACGCTCGAGCGTGGTATTGGCCGCTCGAGCGGGGTTGTGTGAGTGCCGCTCGAGCGGGGAGTTGGAAGCTCGAGCGGAGACCTAGTTCTATAAAAGTTCTGGGAGTGTGTATCCGCCGCTCGAGCGGGATTGTTGACGCTCGAGCGGGAGTCTGTGAGTGACGCTCGAGCGGGGTGTTTGACGCTCGAACGGGGCGACTGGGTTTAAGTTCCGTGTTTTGACTTTTCAAATCACTTTTTCACTTTCTCTTCTCTCTCCTACTTTTCTAAAAACACCATTGTTGAGCCTCTCACTCTAGAACTCTACCTTCTCTCTAGGTTTTGATCTAGTAGGAGTGATTTGCTCATCTTTGGCCTTTACAAAAAGTTGTTGATCGTCGAGGGCTACATTTTAATCTGAAAATTTCGAGATTTGGAGCACGTTGGGTTTTGTCATCTTCTCCCTTGGAGCTCCGAATTTGAGGTAGGGATATCCTACTCCTCTCTATGGATTTTGTCTTTAAATTTTGGTATTTTGAGATGTTGGGGTTGGTTTGGTAAATTTGTGAAGGTTTGGGGCTTTTGTGTTATTTTACAAAGGTTGGGGTTTTATTTATAATAAACCTAGATGCATGTTTGGTATAGAGAAATGGAATAGATGTTGAATCATTGATGAAAATGGGACCCAAGGGTTGTAATGGTAATTACGAAAAATGACCTAATTACATTGTTTGATTAATTGAGATAATTAATTGTGAGAAATGAGGAAATGAAATGGAATTGTTGAGATTGGGAATGTATGGGGTAAAAGGGTGTAGTTGAATTATTTATCACTCACCGAATTGAAATGTCGATTGAATATCCATTGTGCATTTATTTTCTGTTTAGAGATAACTGCTTTGGGCTATCGGTGGAGGATAGTCGTGATTGTTGTAGACAATGCATGATGATTAGGCAAATGAAAACTAATCAATGGAATGTGTCATGAAATTTGACGGTTGATAGAATACATTAACTGTATGTATTGAGTGATTGTATATAGAACCAATGTGTTTGTATACGTTATGTGTAGAGGAGAAGATGGGGGATGTACTCCGCGGTTTAGGGGAAAATGGGGGATGTACCTCTAAACCGGATAGTATTGGGAGAAGATGGGGGATGTACTCCGCGGTTTAGGGAAAAATGGGGGATGAACTCCGTAGATACAGCTCATATGCTTGTCTAGAGAAGTGAAGATAGAGCTCTTATGCTTATCTTTGTGAAGTGTGGATATAGCTTATATGCTTATCTGTGAATGTGGGATATTGTTATTATACATATCTGTTGAGAATGTGGATATAACTTATATGCTTATCTATGAATGTGGGATATAATTTTTATACATATCTATTGAGATGATGATAGAGCTAATATGCTTATCTGTTGAAAAAGGGAAAATGAAAAGTAACTTGGACTCATAAGTCGTATGACATAAATATGTGATTTATGTGAATGTATCAGTGTTGGCCATTTATCAATTGCTAATCTTTTAGTCATTGTTCATGGTTGGTTTAGTGTATTTTTACTGGGCTGTGGCTCACCCTATATGGGAATATCATTTTCAGGTACGGTAGCATGCCACCTCCAAGGACATAGCTTGGGAGGCTAGAGGCGGACATACTTTTGTCGTTTTATTTTTGATGTATTACATGTAAATTCAAGCCAAGGGCTAAATATGTAAATGAGTTAGTACTCTTTTGTTGTAACCAAGTGTTAACTTGGAAAGCTGTAAGCTCATAGGGCATTTGCTTTTGTTATTAACATGTAATACTTTTGTAATGAAACTCTGATGAATAGAAGAGTGTGGCTATTTCATATGTCAATGAATGTCTTATTTGATGGGTTTAATGTTATTATTTTGAGGGCGTTGCAATTGTCATAGCTATATTTCACATTTTTACTGTGCTAAAATCATTAACTAACATAGTTGTTAAGACACTTGTTTTAATTATTTTTATTTCATTAATTATATTTAACTATTGTATTAGTCATAATTTTTATTAGGGTATTATTAATTTTAATTATAAAAACCTAATTCACCCCTCTTAGGTTGTCTTTTGGGTAACAAACACATAAACCTTGAGGTTCGAAACTTCAAAGTTTTTGCTACATGATGCAGTTTTCCTTTCCTCTATTGCCCTCCTACCAATTGTAAAATAAATTAAATAAAATTTCAAGGTTCTTCTTAATAATCCACCACAAAGATGAGAAAGATGAGAACCTCATTATTAAGGGATGCACAAGCTGAAATCCATCGAGTAGGTGCACACACGTCATTAAATTCACATACAGCTAGACAGATTTAATGATCACCTGATCTCCATAAAGTTAAAATTTTGTGAATAGAAATTTGCTACTATTCAAGGGCGGTACTTCTTACAAATTCTCACAAGATTAAAACAATATGTGGAAAGTGTTTTCCATTATTAAATGTCCGGGTAACATTATAGCATGAGTTGCAACTCTTGCTCCTGCATTCAAGTTTCTTATTCTTTCCAATTTTAATTTTTTTGCTGCAACAATTTTATGGAAAGACTTGATTTATAATGAACTGAAGATAACAACAATTCCCCACCTCTGGAGCCCGAAAGCCCTTGGTTCCAACACAAGGGCCTTCTCTCTTTTGCTTCCCATTCCCTACGAACAAGCAATGTGAGCAATCTTGGTAACAATTTAAAAGATTGTCATATCAAGTCATCCAAGTCAACTAACATAGTCAGCACACCTTTGTTTTTCAGCAGGCCAGCACCAGCAACAGCAATGCCAGCAGAGTGCGCTGGCATTGGAGTAAGGTAAACAAGTTTTCTATCTACTTTTCCCGGAAGTGCGACGACCTTCTTTCTCTTAGGAGCTGGAACACTAAGTGCTTCATAATTTGGACCCTGCATTGCTTTATGCACCAGGCTGATCAACTCCTTCCTACCTTGGCATGGAATCGGTTCCCTCAACCTTTCCGCTGAAGGAGTTCTTGTGCTTGTTGCATCCTTAGCTGAAGTTATTCCAGAGCCATCTGCACCTTGGCTTTTCAACACATTCCTACTGCCTAATTCAGAAAAGGCATTTGTTTGGTCTACGGCCTTCTTTTTCAGGTTTTTGGGTGACAAAAGTGGCTTGGACCTTTTTCCTGTCTGCTTGTTGATTGCTTCCAAAGATTTACTGACCAGAAACTTCTGATTGGTAGGAGGAAGAGATTTGGTGTGGGCGGGAGGAACATGATTAAAACTCACATCATGGCCCACCTTTGATTTGTCTCTGAAATTGTGCAAAGTATTTCCATTAATCCAGTTTTTCAATTATATTCCAGTGAGATCAGATAAACTTCACAGCATGAGGAAAGAAATATAGGAAACACACTCAAGTAGTCTGTCTTACTAGCAAAACTACAAAAATGTTTTATTTGTAGTGACAAGATTGTGAGCAATCTTAGTAAGAATTTAAAAGATTGTTGTATCAAATCATCCAATTCACCTACCATAGCCAACACACCTTTGTTTTTCAGTAACATCAAATTCTTCAGGTTAAAACTCACAGTTTTTGCATTGAATCTACAAAAAACAAACCCCATTTTTATGGCATAAGGAACCAAATAGAATGGAAGAGTTCTGGCCTTTGGCTCAAGTGCTAATGTGGTAATGTGATGGTCGGGCTTGGACTAGATCTTAGGTCATTTATTGCCTAGCAAATAATAGAAAAATAAAGAAGCAACAGCTTACCAATAGCTCCATACTTCTGATGCATATCCTATGTAGAAAAAGGTAAAGAAAAAAGTTATTAAAATAAGAAATTTCTGGAACAATTTGAATGCCAAAGTAAAAATCCCAAGACAAGTAGTATTTCTCACCATAGCAAGGTTAAAATCAATGAGATATCCTTTATTGACCTTACGAGAGAAAAGGAAGTTGCCAGGTTTAACATCTCTATGAACTATTCCCTGAAGTGAAAAAAGAAACACAAAGCTCCATTAGCTCTGGAGAAATCATAACCACCCAAGTAGAACATATTTATCGGTTAGTGTAGTATCCCACCTGCTTATGTAAACCTGCAAGTGCTCTGAACATACAATAGCCACACCACTGGAGCTGGAAAACATCTATTTCTCTCTTCAAGACCTAAACATTTAAAATAAAAACTGAAATCAGAGGAAGAATAGACAAAAAAACAGCCTCTAAAGTTCCATATAGTTACCTGGGGTCTGTCGTGATGAACATGCTCTAAAACAAGGCACTCAGAATTCCCACTCTTGAAAGAGCCTTCATATTTTATGACAAAGTTCTTACCCCTGAATTAGGTGTGAGATTTTTTACATGTTTTTTATTTCTAAATCATGTAATGAATCGATGTGCCATATATAGCCTTTTAAATTGTCAATATTAAACTTTTAAAAAATAGAGTTTGTGATTGATTATAACCCTATCCTATAGATTATAAATAAAATAAAATAAAAAATTGTATCTTTTATTAATTTTATACACGCAGTCCTTAAAAGTCAATAATTATATTTTACAAAATTTTCAGTTTCAATTTTCTTCAGTGAATATTTAATTTATCAATTAGTGTGTTTCTTAGGGATAAAGTATATTCTGATCTATATCTATATGTATACTATTACCGAGCAAAAGAAATTTTTGATCTAAGAGATTCTAAGAATTTCAAAGCATTAATATAAAATTTTAAAATTTAAGAAATACAAATGACATACAACTATTGACGGATTTAACCGTATCTATAATTTTAAATTTAAAAAATATATTTATATATAGAAAGTCAAATAAATAAAGTTAATCATAACTAAGCCACATCTACTTTGATATTTAAAATCCTTAAAAAGAAATTCTAAATTTAAATTTAGTATTATATATTTAAAATTATAAAAATATTTACTTCATTTACTGCAAAATATTATTCATTTTTTAAATATTTGAATCTAAAAAATAAATAAAATTTAAAACTATTGATATATCTAACCATATCTAATTTTCAAATTCAAATTTAAAGTCAATGAAAAAAATGTATATAAAATGTCAAAAAATAATTTTAACTATATCTTTTTGGTCAGATAGTAATTTTATTAGATATATGTCTAAGTTATATTTAATTTTAAATTTAAAAATAAAGTCCAAAAAAAATTTGAATCATATATAATTTTAAAATATTTAAATTATTTTTTCAAACGTGATACGTAGCCCGAAATTGTCGAGCTCAAATTTGGCCCGAATCCAAAACGACGACGTTTTGGAATTTTTTTTATTTTTTTTTCCTTTTCTTTCTTCTTTCTCATCGTTTTGAAGATGAAGATGAAGAAGAAGAAGAAGGAGAAGAAAAGAGAAGAGGAACAACATCATCATCAACACATCATCAATAGCCAACAATTTTTTTTTTTTCCCTCCTTCATCTTCAGATCAAATCCACTAGAAAAAAAAAAAAAAAAATCAACAACATCTTCATCAATATCATCATCATCAACACATCATCATCATGCAAACGAAAAAAAAAGAATCAGATCCGATTCAGATTCAACTCCAGCTCCGACCGCCATCACCATCGATCTTCCTCCTCCGCCATCACCGTCTTCTTCTTTTCCTCCTCCTTCTCCCCATCTTTTCTCCTTCTTCTCTCTTCTCTTCTCTTCTCTTCTCTCTCTCGCCTCTGTCTATGTTCAAAAACAATAAAAGGAAGAAAAAAAAAAAAAAAAAAAAGGAAGAAAAGGAAGAAACAGAAAAAATATAAAAAAATGAAACCCAAAATGACGTCGTTTTGGATTTCGAGCTAATTCGAGTCAACGATTCCGAGCCCTCAAACAATTTCCTTATTTTTTAGTTGTTAATCATAATTTATCAAATGGTCAAAAATGTCAAGTACACATGCCATAATCTTATTGAAAAAAAATATATATTATATTGAAAAGTTTAAAATTTTTAAGTATTAACTTTAAATTAATAAATTTGACATAAAATTTCACTTGACTACCAAAAAAAATATTCAAAAATAAAAATAATGGTCTACATCTATTGTGAGTGAATGTCACATCTCAATAACTCTAAATTTGTGTCATTCGCTCACTCTTAGGATAAATTTTTATGGTCTATTGCATTTTTAATGCTAAAAACATAGTCCATGAGCTAGCCTAGTATAATCTTTGATGACATGTATTTTTTATTAAAAACTTAGAACATATAGAATAAAAACTCTCACTTATGTGTACCTTTGATAAAAATGAATAAAATCTAATTAATTATAAATTATTTTTATTACATATTTTAGATAAATTTTATATTATTATTTAAATTTAAAGACTAATTTTTCATTAGGGTGAATTACACTAAAGGTCAATATAACTTGGGTTTTGTGTCACTTTGGTAGACTTTTCAATTGTGACACATTTGACCCTGAATTTTGAATTTTGTTTCAAATAAGGACAATTGAAAATAACATTGCTCAATTTCAAGGGCAAAATCATCAATTTAATAAAATATAAATTAATTTGACAAAAATAAATGTCAAAAAAATATTTTTGAATTTCTAAAATTATTTCTATCTACTAAAGATGAAATTATGTAAAATTGATAAATTTTTTAGACATTTATTTATTTATTTATTTTACCAAATTAATTTTTATTATATGTTTGGATGATGATCATGTAACGGGTGGCTATTTTTATTTTCATTAAATTAGCTTCTATTTTTTCAAAAGTTAAATATGGCGACAACTTTGATATCTTTATTAAACTAATCCATTAAATCAAAAAATTTAAAACTAAAAATATTTCATATATTAAGTATATTGATCCCACATTAAAAGCCTAACAATCACTGATTACATGATCATCATCCAAATGCATAATAAAAATTAATTTGGTAAAATAAATAAATAAATGTCTAAAAGATTTATCAATTTTACATAATTTTATCTTTGGTGGGTAGAAATTATTTTTAAAAATTCAAAAATATATTTTTAACATTTATTTTTATCAAATTAGTTTATATGTTATCAAATTGATGACTTTGCCCTTAAAATTGAGCAATAGTATCTTCAATTGTCCTTATTTGGAACAAGTTTCAAAATTTAGGGTCCATATGTTACAATTGAAAAATCAGGGACCAAAATAACACGATTTTCAAACTATAAAGATTATTAGTATAATTTGCCCTTTTAATTATTTATTTATACCCGTACATAACACAAGTAATATGCTAATATATGTTATGCTATAATAAAAGCACATTATCTATAAAAATAGTCAAAAAAAATTGTTTCTAAATTTTTTTAGTATTGAGGTGTTGGTGATGGTTGTTGATTTATAAGACAAGTTGACCATAATGGCTACTCTCTTTTATTTTTATTTTTTTTAAAAATCCCAATATGATGGTATCAATTAACTCACAGCCAACAAAAGATAGTAAACAACATAGAACAGTTACTTTAATTATCAAAGTCGATTGCTTCCCTTCGATCCATTGATAATAAAAGCAAAAAATCAACAAAATTGAGCCGATTATGCCCATAATAGGAAGTGAAAACAACAGCACACATTAAATAAAAAGTATTTGTGGTGATGTGAATTTGGAAATACTTCTTCAATTTAGTGAAACCCTTGAGATCCTTGTGATGTTACCTGAAATAGAAATGAACGCTTCAGTCGGTAGTGCTGGAATTAGTACTCTGACGAGCAAGTTAGCTTCTTGAACAGACTTGCGTTTTCTTATTTCTTAAAGGTATAAGTTAATTATTTTACCTCTCCTTTTCCTGAGCTCTTCTTCACCTTTTATAGTTTCGTCCTCGAATCTCATTCCACATAACCTAGCCTCTCATCATTGCCCTCTAGGGCCTATTTTCATACTATACTTTTAAATGGAAATCGTCATCCCACTAAATGGGCCCCTTGCTGATCTGTACTATTCAAACTTCATTGTACACCAAAAATATCTTCAACGTTCCTACCCACTATGCTCACTCGACGTTTGATGATTACCCAGCCCAACGAGCTTAGGCCTTGTTCGGCCCATATTGGATGGGCTGGGCTATTAGATGTCATGTAAGATATAATTTGAATTTGGCTCTCAGAGTATTAAATAGAAAAATATTAAGAAAATATAAAAATATCAAATCATTAGATTTGTTAATTTAGGCAACGCCAATATCAGTTACCATTTTTAATTTATAGTTGCTTTAATCATCAAAATCGACTGTTTCCCTTCGATCAATTGATAATAAAAATAAAATAAAATAAATCAACAAAATTGAGCCGATTACGCCCATAATAAGAAGTGAAAACAACAGCAGAGTATTAAATAGAAAAATACTATATTAAGAAAATGTAAAAATATCAAATGGTTGGATTTGTTAATTTAGGCTTTGCCAATGTCAGTTACCATTTTTAATTTGAGTTAATTATACGATTGGTTCCTAAAGTATACTTATGTCACACTCTAGTCCCCGATCTTTAATTGTTCCACTTTGATCCCTAAGTATGTGATTGTCACACTTTAGTCCCTATTATCAACACTATTTGAAATCAGTAACGGGAAGAGAAGGGCTATTTTTAGAATATTACCAAAAAAATGTAACAAAATTAAAATATTGGGAATAAAAGTGCAAGAAAATGCATATCTTGGAAATTAAAATGAAACAAACTGAATATTATAGGAACCAAAATGCTATAAAATGCATACTTTGTGACCATATATGTATTTGGTCATTTTGATTTTTTTTTTTGTAAAATTTCAAATGGAGAACATCAAAAAAAGTGGAGAGTGAAAAATATTATAAAATGATGAAGGTACAAATGATTTATGCATTAAATTTTGCAAATAAATCTTGTAGCTTCATTAATTGGGGGAAGAAAAAAAAAATCATTCTCTACTTTTTTAAAATTCCCCCATTTCAAAACACCCCTTCTCCCCATTACTGATTTTGAACGGCGTTAATATCAGAGATTAAAGTGTAGTAAATTACACATCCTGAAGACAAAAATGAACAAACGAAGAATTAGAGTGTAATAGAACACATACTTTGGGGACTACTAGTGTAATTTTACCCTTTTGATTTTCTTTCTTTGCTTCTTTTAATGCTAATAATTGAGGGTGATTGCCAGATTTAGTGAATATATATAGTAGGTGTTTAGAAAGTTACTATTTTAGTAGGTTATTTTAATTTTTAGCTATTTTAGTATTATTCATTTTAGTAAGTTAAAATTTTTGTATTTGAGAAAATAGTTAAATTTTTTTTTTAGTTGGATGTGATGTTTGTGAGAGAAAAGTGAAATAATTATGGATGTGATGTGACATTTTATTTTATTAACTATTTTAGCCTATTTTATCTTTTTGTAAATTTTAGCTAAAAAAATAAAAATAAATTAAAATCCAACTTGCCGAACACTCATTGGACCAACTTTATCGACGGAGAAAGACTCAATTGTTTATGGCCAATTACAACTTACATCATAGTTGGTTTCGGCATAAAAATTGGGCCTATTGTTAGATAATGTTTCAATGGGATTACATAATTAAATGTGGTGTTATCATTTATAAGAAGCCTATAATTTAAGTGATTCAATTTAGTTAATAGGCTTAAGGGTATATGTGTTATGGACCTAATGTGTAGATACTAGTTGTATAATTTCTATTTCTATGAGGGGCAGAAATAGAAATTAAAACATATTGGTTAAAGTTGGTTTTCATTCCTTTTGAACTTCCACAACCTTTCAGTTTTGAAAACCAATAAATAGAAATTAAAACCAATAATGGTTAAGGTTGGTTTTCATTCCTTTTGAACTTCCACAACCTGTCAGTTTTGAAAACTAATTACAACTTTTAAAAGGTTATGGTCCATATTCCTTCCCAAGTAAAAAAAATAAGAACACTGCCATTTTTTTTTCTCTAAATCCTCTCAAGGAGAAACATAAGGCACCAAAGGGGAAAGGATTAGAAGGCAATAACATAATCAATAATAAAGAGTTCATTGATAATCACGCTTCCGTTTAACCGTTCATCAATGGATTCAGGTATGTCATTTTGTCTTGATTTCTTGATGATACACATGGTAAATGATCTAAAGTGTAAGGTTTATGTTCTGAAATTTATGTTGACAATTGGTATCAGAGCATGCATATCATGTGTCTTATCAGAATTGATATGCTTTATTCATTCTATTTAGTTTTCTGGAATCAGATTCTGAATTTTCTTATGGATATAAATTCTGTTTTTTTCCTGTTTTGTTCTGTGAAAATGGCAATCTGTTTTCTGGAATTGTAAAATGATTCGGTGGGCAGTTTTTGGACCCGTCAATTCTATTTATATATGTATATATATAATTGGAATTGCTGCAGATTATATAACATATACGGGGTCACAAATTTAGAAATCTTTAAATTTAATGTAATTTCATACAACGTCTACAGAAATTTAATTTTCTAACATTCTCAATATAAGTCAATTCAAACAAGATGTCACAAAAGTGATCTCTCTTGTCTAGATTATTTTATATGGAATGTTTTGAAGTTCATGTCTGTGTATCTCATGCGGGTATTTATCGGTCCAAAGACATGATTAAGACTTGGCAGAATTACACACACATTTTGTGGTGATGCTCTGATACCAATTGTCAAGAAAACCTAATGTGAATAATAAATCCATCAAAAGATAGATTTGTTATTTGACATAACTTATTGTCAATGTTTGATCATTACAACAAGAATACCACTTACAGTTAATATCACTACCCAAAGGCTTGGTATTAATGTTGTGCTAGGTATCTTGAGATGTTGTCATTAAATTAATTTATTTAGAGATACAACCTCAACCTCAAGAATTTGTGCCATTAAGGCGATCCACCAGAGAAATGAGATTTGCATTTTCAGATGATTATATTGTATATCTCCAGGAACATGAGGTAGAAAATGGAATGTCGAAAGATGATCCAATCAACTTTCGTCAAGCCATGGAAAGTTCCAACTCTCATAAGTGGATAGAAGCCATGAATGAAGAATATAAGTCTATGCAAGACAATAAAGTTTGGGAACTTGTCTCATTACCAGTTGGTGCGAAGCCCGTAGGTTGTAAATGGATATTTAAAACCAAAAGGGATTCAAATGGTAATGTGGAGAGGTATAAGGCACTGCAAGACCACTTAAGTTATATTGTGACAATAAGTCTGCAGTTTTATATTCCAATAACAACAGGAGCTCGACAAAATCAAAGCATATTGATATCAAGTTCCTAGTTGTAAAAGAAAGAGTGCAGAGTGGACAGATTTCCATAGAGCACATTGGGACAAACTCCATGATAGCGGATCCACTTACGAAGGGACTACCACCCAAGGTCTTTCATGAGCACACTGCTCAGATGGGTGTTGTTCTATTTGAGAACATTCTGGTTTAGTGAGAGTTTGTATTTATATTACTGCTTTATGTCCGCCTTGAGTTTTATCTATATAATTAGATTAATTTCTGCAGAAATGAAATATTCAGTTTATTACGCTCTGTTACGTATTGTGAAGTATTGATCTCAATAAAGTTAAGTAGGACCAGTTGGAAATAGGCATGTATGGATCACATCACATGTAATTTCCATGCTACGCATCCATGATTGATCTATGTCATTTAGCTGTATTAGTATACGTGACCATTTGTGGGTCGAGTTACGATTGATGTAACGAAGACCGCTTTGATCCTATATTAATATAGTTAATGGACAAGATTGTTTGGATACCCTCAAGTTATGATAACAAATTTCTGAGCTCACTAAAGTTAAGCACATTTTTCAGGATACATATGTGGTCCAGTGGGAGATTGTTAGATAATGTCTCAATGGGACCACATAATTAAATGTGGTGTTATCATTTATAAGAAGCCTACAATTTAAGTGATTCAATTTAGTTAATAGGCTTAAGGGTATATGTGTTATGGACCTAATGTGTAGATACTAGTTGTATAATTTCTATTTCTATGAGGGGCAGAAATAGAAATTAAAACATATTGGTTAAAGTTGGTTTTCATTCCTTTTCAACTTCCACAACCTTTCAGTTTTGAAAACCAATAAATAGAAATTAAAACCAATAATGGTTAAAGTTGGTTTTCATTCCTTTTGAACTTTCACAACCTTTCAGTTTTGAAAACCAATTACAACCTTTAAAAGGTTATGGTCCCTATTCCTTCCCAAGTAAAAAAAATAAGAACACTGCCATTTTTTTTTCTCTAAATCCTCTCAAGGAGAAACATAAGGCACCAAGGGGGAAAGGATTAGAAGACAATAACATAATCAATAACAAAGAGTTCATTGATAATCACGCTTCCGTTTAACCGTTCATCAATGGATTCAGGTATGTCATTTTGTCTTGATTTCTTGATGATGCACATGGTAAGTGATCCAAAGTGTAAGGTTTATGTTCTGAAATTTATGTTGACACCTATACATTATTTTCCATATATTTATCAATAAAAATGCTGTTTATGAAAAAAGAAAAACGAAAAAAGAAAAATTGCAACCACAACAGGTATTCAAAACCTTGAAAAAGGGACATTCATGACTAAATTATATTTAGCATTATTATTAAGATGAACAATAGTATTCAAAACCTTGAAAAAGGGACATCCATGACTAAATCATATTTAGCATTATTGTTTGGACGGACAATAATATAATTAGAGCATCATGGATTGGTGAGAAATTGAGGTTGAGGAGGGCAACTGCTCTCACAGTCTGAGTGATTGCTAAAACAAAATTTAAGCGGGAATACAGTTTGGCACCACCAACATTTGTATTTTCCACGAGGAAATGGTAAGCATAAGGATAAAGAAGACTAAACAGGATAGCAAACATACTTACCTTTATGGCCAACCAACAGGATAAAGAAGACTAAACAGAAGAGAACAAACTGACCAACGCTAGTAGCTGTCAAAGATAGAATTGTCTAATGATGGTTTCAGTTGGGACGCAAGGTTTTTTATAGGTAAGTTACAAGCCTTAATTTGACGATAAATGTTACGAGAAATGTTTAGAGGCCCCAAAATATCTATTAAATGTTTTACATGAATAGAAATTTTGATATTTCTAGCATTACTCAAATGTTACCAACCTCAAAATTTCTATAAAACAAGAAAACTGTTTGGTAACTTGAATTTGTGTGACTCGAATGAATTAAATGTATCAAGACGATGCTGTTTTATTCGAGCCATTCGGACAATGAAAATTCGAGCTACCAATCATTATTGATAAAATAATTAGTTTGGGTTCCACTCACACCCATTTCAGTGTTTGGTCAAATTTTTTATAATATTTTTTTGTATTCTTAACATTGTTCTAATTTGATAGGTGCCTTTTTGGACCATTACAATTTTAATTGTATGCGATTACAACTATTTAATTTAAAAATCTAAGAGATTGCTATAATTAATGTCAATTGATTATATTAGGTAAGCTTCTTTAATTGCCAACAATAATTCTTACCTACCATTTCCTGGCGAGCTTCTATATACACACACCAAACACCCTCAATACACACACTTAATGAAAGAGGTGTGTGAAAAATGTAGTGAGGAGAGATGTGTAGAGAGTGGATGTTGTGTGTGTAAATAGAAGCTCCCCATTTCCTGTACGTAACTTACCTTTTGTTTTTAAGTTTACCCCAAAATTATTATTTTTTAACGTGGTTGCTATTGCCAAAGAGTAGAATTTTTTAATTTCTTTTGTCCTGCTTTTTCTATAATACATAAACACTAGCACGAGGAGTGTAAAAAGAAAACCGGAAGAACCAAACTGTGCCTACAAAATTTCAATTTTGAGTCTATTTTTTACGAGAGGAGTGATGGAGACCCTCTCCAATCACCATCCTCACCACCCCATGCACATGTGGCAGGTGGTGATTGGAGGATAAGGAAAATAAAAAAAAGAAAAAGAAAATCCAACCAATAAGAGAGGGGGGTCAAAAAGAATAAGAAAAAAAAGGAAATCTTAGACATTTTTATTTTTACAATGTATGATCTATTTTGATATCATAAATTTTTATATTGATGCAAACTGAATCGAGCAGAATATAAAGTTTCTTTAATTGTCAACAATAATTGTTACCTACCCTTTCCTGTACGTAAGTTTTTGTTTTTAAGTTGACCCCAAAATTATTTGTTTTTAATGTGGTTGCCATTGCCAAAGACTAGAATTATTTATTTACTTACTTTCGCCCTGCTTTTTTTATAACACATAAACACTGGCAGTAACACTATCAATAGCACTACCACTAACTAGTTGCGTAAAAAAAATCCATAGAACCAAACGGAGCACGGAAAATTTTGATTTTGAAGCTATTTTTATAGCATATGGCCTATTTTATATACTAAATTTTTACATCAATACAAACTAAATTGACCAAAACATATGTTTGGGCAAACTTCACTTTTTACCCTCATCTGGTTTTGGTTATGTGCGGTTTACTTTCTTAACATTTGAAAATAACCACATAATCCTCTTGTGGTTTGTGGACTGAAGCGCATCATAAATATTCTGTCCAACTTAACAGCAAATGTGAAACATGTGACAGACATAAGAGAGGTTCAAGGGAATAAATTATATATGGAATAAAGCACAAGGGATTAAAGTGCACTTTACTTTCCAAATAAATGACAAAAATATAAGGATATTTTGGTCTTTTTTATTAAATTGTTAACGGCTTAACGGTGCACTTCAGTCCACGAACCACAAGGAGATTATGTAGTTATTGTTGGAACAATCTTTTGTGTAAAATAAATAACTAGAAACCAAATCAAACAAATAAAATAAATTACTTATAAAATTTATTTACCGACATGTATAAGTACAAAATTGATCAAGTCGAGTATGTGGTACTCTATCCTTAAATGGTGTCTATCTCCCAGGATACAATGATCTACATAGATTGTAATAGCACTCCAAACAATTTGTATGGCGAACTAGAACATGTGCTCTAAACTCTCAGAATTTTGTCTACAAAACCTAGTATGAAGAACAATGCATATAGAGAGAAAAAAAGGGAAGAGAATATGAATTTTCTGGATATGAAAATCTGCTGGAAGGGGGTCTCTATTTATAGCAAACTGGTGACCCTTTGGAAAGGTCGAATAGATAGGTTTTTAAATCGAACAGGTATGATTCAAACTGAACAAGAATGGTTTGAAATTGAACCTGTTCGGTGCACAGTTTGAATCTATCTACAAGACTGCTGGAATTGGATCGGAGGAGGCACTGTTTTAGACAGAAAATTGAACTCAAATTTGACGGAAAATTTGAATTAATTTCATTTAGAAAAAATAATTTTCCTGCAAGAAGTTTTTTGGAAAATAAATTTTGTCCAAAAAATTAATATTAGGACCGACCCAACCCGACCCAGCCCAACCCGCAACCCACAACCGCGCCCGGCACGGCCAGCCAGTCAGACGAACGACAGCGACAGAGCGCACGCGTGTGTGGTGGTTTGAGCTAAAACCCACTTTGTCCATAACTCCTCCCTTCTACAAACTTGGGGTGCCCCTTGGGGCCCAACCCAAGTATTCCCACCTAAAACTTATATACACACATAAGTTCTCTTTAAGTTTCAATATGGGACAATCCATTTCAAGAAAATCCACATTTTACTTCTTTAATTGTCCATTTCACGAACTCGAAAACGACATCAACTTCTCATTCACTCATAAATGGTTTTGATGAACCGTCTTCATCGTGTGACTTGCCATGCGGCAAGGAACACGTCACCTCCTTGAACCCATCCCAAAAGATATGTGGGACCCACTCAAATTTGGGCTCAAAGTTGGCCCAAAATAAGCCTATAAAAAATTATAATTTCAACAATCCCTCACATAAATAGAATTTGACGGAGAGAAAATGCAACAACATAATCTAATTACAAAGAGTACAGGAATCGGTGATATTCTACAAAGGATAGGTAACTTTTAGCTTTGAACCTTTCCTTGTGAGATACTATCGAATTTACTAGCTAACCAGTGAACATGATGTCTTGAACTGTTCAGCCATTTGTGTAAACCAAGACAATAGAACTCACATAGTATATTACCAAACATAGTTTAGTTCTCACTATTGTGTTCATTTTGGCTCTGAACAACCTGGCCTTTCATGAGTGCTCTAGAAAATTTTAACCCTTTACAAATCTTCATAGAACCAGCCCAGTTCACACTCGTATAGGTAATTCTTATGAAGAGTATCCTGCCATACTCCACTAGGTATTCCTAGATACAAGAATCATTAAAAGTATTACTTAACCTAAAGCGCTGCAAACATCACTATTTTATCATAGAAATGGGTAAGAGTTTGACTCCCTAGTGATCCTTATGAGTCATACACAACTCGGTTATCCCTTTGAACCTAGATCTTGGGATCTCCAGTCAACTAGGTTGGGTTGCCGTTATAGTAACTCTTATTTAATAAGCTTAAGTCACATTCCCCTCGATGAATTCTCAACTAACTCTCTTGCTAACCCTTTAGTTAGTAGATCCACTATGTTGTATTTAAACTTCACATATTCAATGGAAATAATTCCATTGGAGAGTAGTTGTCTCATGGTTTTATGTCAACAACGAATGTGTTGTGCATTACCATTATACATATGACCTTGTGCTCTACCAATTGCTGATTGACTATCACAATGTATGCATATAGCAGGCACTGGTTTTGGTCACATTGGAATATCTTCAAGGAAGTGGGAAAACCATTCTGCTTCTTTCCCAGCTTTATTTAAAGCTATAAATTCTGATTCCATAGTAGACCTAGCAATGCAAGTCTGTTTGGAAGATTTCCAAGATACAGCCACCCCACCAAAAGTAAAGACATAAACCACTGGTGGATTTTGAGTCTCTAGTATCCGATACCCAATTTGCATCACAATATCCTTCAAGTACTACTGGATATCTAGTATAATTTAGCCCAATGTTACAAGTAAATTTGAGGCATCTTAGAATCCTTATAATAGATTTCCAGTGTTCTACTCCTGGATTACTTGTATATCTACTTAATTTACTAACTGCATAAGCTATATCTGGGCGCGTGCAGTTCATCAAGTACATTAAGCTTTCAATAATTTGGGCATACTCTAATTGAGAAATATTTTCCTGTACATTTTTAGAAAGGAATAAATTAACATCCACAGGTGTTCCAGCAAGATGATCATCATCTTTACTGAATTTGTCAAGTATTTTCTCAATGTAATGTGATTGTGACACAGCATATCCTTCTGATGTTTTGGTAATTTTCATACCAAGAATTACATCGGCAATTCCTATGTCCTTCATATCAAAATGTTTATTCAACATTTTCTTGGTAGTAAATCATGTCATTATTACCACCTATGATGAGTATATCATCTACATAAAAACATACTATTACATAACCTTTGTCTGTGTTTTTAATATAAACACATTTGTCACATTCATTAATTTCCATTTGACATCATGGCCTTACCAAATTTCTCATGTCATTGCTTTAGCGCTTGTTTTAAACCATATAATGATTTAACCAATTTAAACAGTTTCTTTTCTTTTCTTGGAATAGAAAATCATTCTGGTTGTTCCATGTAAATTTCTTCATCTAACTCACCATTTAAGAAAGCTGTTTTCATATCCATTTGATGAATTTCTAGATTGTTCAAAGATGCAATGGCAGTTAGCATTCTAATGGATGTTATTCTAGTAACTAGTGAATATATGTCAAAGTAAACAAGACCTTCTTTTTGTCTATATCCTTTGACTACAAGTCTTTTCTTATATTTGTCAATTGATCCATCCGCTTTCATTTTTCTTTTGAAAATCCACTTGTACCCAAGAGGTTTACAACGTGGTGGCAAATCCACCAATTCCTAAGTGTGCTTTTGCAAGATGGATTCAACTTAACTATTTACAACCTTTTTTCCATAAATGAGCTTCAGAACTAGACATAGTTTCTTTGAAAGTTAAAGGCTCATTTTCTAACAAAAAAGTACAAAAATTTGGACCAAAAGATTTTGAGGCTCTAGCACATTTACTACGCTTAGGTTTCTCTTCCTCATTTTGATCTATCTCTTGCTTTTGTTCTTGATCTTCCCCTTGATCATAACTAGTAATAGCATCATAAGATCTTTTATTAGTACTAGTCTCTTGTCCAGTTTTATAAGGAAACACATGTTCAAAGAATGATGCATTCCGAGATTCTATAATTACCAAAAGGTGATTCATATTCACCACCTCTGTCACTTCTTAGTTTTTTAATTTTCTTACCAAGTTGATTTTCAACTTCATTCTTATATTGAATAAAAGTTTCCAAAGCTTCATCCTTCGTTCGAATTAAATAAACATAACTATATCTAGTATAGTCATCTATGAAACTGATAACATATTTTTTCCCACCTCTTCTTTAAATTGATTTAAAATCACAAATATCACTATGAATTAATTCAAATGGCTCCATACTTTGTTCAATTGAATGAAAAAGAGTTTTAGATAATTTTGCCTCGACACAAATTTCACATGTATGATTTAAATCAATGTCAAATTTAGGTAGACATTCCATATTAATCAATCTACGCAAAGATCCATAATTAACATGTCATAATCTACCATGCCACAAATTTGAAGACTCAAGCAAGTAAGAAGAAGATGTAATATTATTAATAACAAAGGGTATAACAGTCATTACATTTATTTTGAAAAGGCTATCTGATTTGGACGTCCTTGCATGCATACCTGATGATGAGTGTATTTGCTCGCCAAATGCTCGAAGTCCTCAGCGGAACGCCACACTTTTCAAGCCTTTCAAACCTTGCACACTTGTTGCCTCATTCTTGGACCAACCCTTGGTTTTCAAACCTGCAGCCTAGGCCACCCCTTTTAAGCTGCCGGCCATCACTTTTTGGTTGCTGGCCTGCTGCCGGCCACTGATGTGGCTTGCCGGCCACCAGTGATAGACGGCTGGCCACCATTGATGGTCGGCCGAGCACGAGTGTATTTTGAAAATATTTTATGCCAGTGGTGCCAACTGTTTGCAAAATGCATGAATCTGTCCCCACGTGTAGGGTTGGATCTCCTTGAGGGGATTCTATGTTTTCTATATATAGGGGGTCACCTCCCCTATTTTTGAGGGTTAGAATTTTTTAAACAAAAATTATCTCTCTCTCTCTCTACATTTCTCTTTCTCTCTTGTAATTTTTTGCACATTAGCCTATATACACTACACTTTTGCCTACACCTCCTTAATCGAAGTTGGTCACCTTTGGACTGAGGTTCCTTGTGGCCTTCTTGGAGCTCTTGAAGTTGGTTTTGGCTTGAATTGTTGCCTAGAATTGATCTTTGTTTCAAGAGGTATAATACTAGCTCTTTTACTTTGCTTAACATACTTGTTTTTCTATCTTTTTTCCACTATTTTTGGGCTGTAAAACCTCTGTTTTTGTGGGCTAAAATTTGTGGTTTTAGACCATTTAAGGTTAGGGGGTGGTTCACCCTTCTTTATTCCTTACTTGCAAGGCATTTCCACTTGTGTTTCTCACTTTTAAACCATCTTTTTTGGGGCTTTTTACCACCGAATTTCAGAGCTTTTTTAGTGGCCAAAATCTTATTTTGAAGTCCAAATTTGGAGGGGTTAGCCTCCCCTCCTTGTGTCTTGTTTGGTAGCCTAGTTAGTCCTATGTGTTAGCTTAATTTTCAAGCCTTTTGTAGCTTAATTCGAGCATATTTTAGCCTTTGATTTGGACTAATTAGTCTCTATTTTGGGTTGTTTAAGTCATTTGAGTCTTGTTTTGCATGGTTGTAGTGTAAGTGTCCTCACAAGCTTGGTGTTTTAGGCCTTTAAACACTTATTGTTTGAGTTGATTGCATGTTTTGATGTTTTTCTCACTTAATTTCAGCACTCATTAATCTCTGCAACCTCCCTTATTTCTTGACTCTTTATTTGCTTTGAGGGTTGTTTCAACCTTAGGATTATTTAAGATTGAGATTGAGATCCATGTTTAATGGTTTAATCATCTTTTAGGGGTTCATTATCAACGGCATGAAACCTCTCTCTTGCCTTAAACTACCCTTTGTTTAAAACTTCCTTCTCTTTTAGAGGACTTCTCACCAATGGACTTAATTGGTTAAAGAATGGAAGGGTAATTAAAATGAGTAACTAAAAGTTGATACTAAAATTGTGCAAGTTAAGAATTTGAATGTGTTTTTGGTGTGTTCAATTGGACATTAATTGAACACAAGGAAAATTTGGGCATTTCATACTTAAAGTGATGAAATGTGCCAAGTTTTCTAGGTCTCTATTGCCTTTGATCATGCATGATAGGGTGAAGGTTGAGAGTCTTATTTGAGAGCATTTATTAAACTTGTACTTTGGTCCATAAGCCATCATGCAACGAAATTGCTTGATTGATGGTTTGTGAACCAAATTTTGTCCCTTCTTTGATTTTTCCATGAAAATGAGAGGCAAAGTGTGCAAACAAACCCTTGAAATATCCTGTATATGCTCTATTTGTCCTTTGTTGCAGCAGGATGAACATGTGCAGCAGTGGCCGGCAGGCCACTTTCCATAGCCGGTAGACCACCATCTGTGGCCGGCAACCTTCAACCATGGTTGGTTGGTGGTCGGCAACCTTTACCAATTACCGGCCAGTCACTGATGCAAAACTCAGCAGAGTGTTGGTAAGTCAGAGCAAAGTGAGCAACAGTATTGGTATTCAACTGTGCAAACAAAGTCATTCGGAAGCAAAACAGTGGTCTTTTCGAGTGGAAACCAAGCATGCGCATGCACATCGCTCGTTTCCCGAGGCGTAGTAGTTAGTTGCTTAGTTTAATTACTTATCTTAATTGCACTTGCATTGTAATTATTTATTTAGTTAGTTAACTAGTTAATTCAAGTGTTGTAATTTAATTAGTTAGAATAGTTAATTAATTTGTTGTAATAATTAGTTAAGTTGCTTAGCCAGTTTATTTCATTTCAGTTTGTAATAATTGGTTAGCTTAATTAGCTTAGATTAGCTGAGCTTATCTTAGTTTATTTCATTTGGACTCTCCTTCGTGAGAGCGTAATGTTGTAATAATGTCTATGTCTTCCAACCCCACGTTTTTCTCCCTTTTATTTATCCGCTTTTGATGGTTAGATTAGGGGCATCACGTTTCAATTAGCATATCGCATGTTTGCATCCATCCATTTGTATTTCATGCACCGAGGCTCGGTTCATCATTTTAACTGCATTGTTGTTTCAATACTTCTATGAATACGTGCTTAGACCGCATGTTATCAAATCGATTCATATGTCATATTAGTAGCCGAGCCTATTTAATTTCATATCACATGTGTTGTATTAGTCATATTGCATAAGTTAGGAATCATACATTTTTTCTAACTCTTTTGTTTATTTTGGCTTGGAGTACTAGGTGAGTTTTTAGTGTTTTAGCATACTTGCATGAGTGTGAGTGACCGCCATATCTAGCATGCTTGACATGAGGCTAAATGTTTACTTGTTAAACTGTTTGAATGCCTGTAGATGAAGGCTAATTGCTTGAATTGGAATAATTTGAGTAATGTTTATATGCGATCACTTTTTCGAGTGGTACATATTTCGAAACAATTTTAAAAAACAAACATAACTCAAAATATTCCAATTCTTGCGATTTAGCCTATACTTGTTTGTGCGCATCATATAGTAATGCTAGCCTAATAAATCAGAACAAAAGCATATAATGTTGATAAAAATCATATCATGATTAGTAGAGGCCGATCTTTGATCAGGCGAGCGGGGGTGCTCAAATGTATTCATGACCTTTCCCCCTCAAGTTCCCGAGCCGAGACAATCTTGGTGATGACGGACACGTGACCTTTGGCACGAGTCATGGGTTTCCTAAATTTCTCAAAAATATTTATGTGGCGACTCTATATTTGGTAAAGCAATCCAATTTTGGCCTTTTTTATTCAAAATTGATTTTCTAAAAGATTTGTCGGATTTGAACTCTTTGGTGTTTATCAATTTTATATTGCAATTGTGAGATTAGATTCAGAACCACGAGAGTCTGAACTGTAGGGCTTATATTCGAAGCTTCCGAAAGGGGGCGCAAAAAAGTCAAGCTACAATTTCTAGTAACTCTGCTAGGGAATTTAGAGAACTTGACTCGAACTCATGATATGAAATTTTATCTGCACTTATGTGTTTCTTTGCATTTTCATTTGCATTGGTGCGCCTAAGTCACTGTGTTTGTTATCTGCTATTCCTGGACAGTTTACCGGATGCTTGCTTGAAAAAGCTTGCCAAAAGGCTGACCAGCCACGGGCTCTACCACGATGGGAACACAACCCTTGGATCTGGACTACCGCTGTACCGTTTGATCCTCCTTTTACTTCTTTGTGTTAGGTGTGAGAGGTATATTAAGTAGTCTTGTTGAGGTACCCTTTTGACCAATCAGGCTAGTTGCATATCGAAAGCCATAGAGACTGTTCTAAACTAGGACAGGTTGCTCACCCGAATGTGGGATTGTGTGAAACCACTTTGCTTGAATAATGAACCCTAGTTCCTGACGAACTTAGGACAAGGTAACCCTACCCCCTCTTAGGGGTGTTTTGGGAGAAAAAGTCAGTGTTGAGTGCAGTTTTATAGTTTTTTATTACAATTGTGTGTTGTTAACATCTGAGTTGAGGTGCTGTGCGGTTTCTGATTTCCATTTTTCTTTTTGCTTTATTTATTTTTGCAAGATAGTTTATCACAATAGCTTCAGTCAGTTCGGATACCCCCCAAGCACTATGGACCCGTGTAAGGAGACTTTACAGATCCAGAGATCTTGTTAGGGGACAACCTGTGTTTGCTTCGTTCCCACCGGTTACGAGACGGAGGAGAGTTAGGCATAATTCACCAGTTCAGCAATCACCTGCATCTAGTCAGGCTCAATCTTCTACATCTAGGCCAACAAGAGATCACTTGCCTATTCAGATGACTCAGTACCCTGCAGTCAGTATGGAGGACTTGATTCGTCATCTCCAACAAACAGTGGAAACCATGCAGCAAGATGCTACCCGCCAAGCTGAAGTTACAGCCTACCAAGCTGAAGTGATAAATAGGATGTAGCAACAGCAACCACAACCTGTAGCGGCTTCTACTTTCCATGCACCTCCTGCGGATATTCCAACACCCAGAACCACTACTAATGTCTAAGAGAATCTGGGTAATCTAGTAAACCCCATTCCACTGCAAGCCTCCAAGGCACCAATGTACCAAGCTGAACCTCCGTTTGAATTCAAAGTTGACCCTACTGTGCTGAAGGTTAACAAGTTGGAGAAGCTTCTCAAGTGGGCACAGGGTGTGAACTCGATCCCCGACATCGAAGATGGATATACTGACTTCGCAGTAACCTTGTCAAATCAGTTTAAAATGACACATATTGACCGGTTTGATGGCTCTGGGTAGGGATGGCAATTTGAAACCGGCCCGATGGGGACCCGACCCCCCGATCCTGAATTGAGCGGGTTTTCCCCGAAAAATACCCCCACGGGGACGGGGATGGTATTTAAAAATTAATCCCCGAAACAGATTCGGGCCGGGGACGGGGATAAGTGTTCCAGCCCCATATATATATACTTTCCTATTCACTCATCTACCCTCATTTCTTTATTCACTGATTTCATAAAATCCATTCTCCTCCACACTACTCTCTCTCTCTCTCTCACACACACACACACACACACACACACACACACACACACCCTAATCTAGTTTTCATCTTGGTCTTCGTCTCACACCCTAAGCCCCCTCTCTCTCTCTCTTCTCCTCACCTCTGTTGCTACCTTGTCACCGACCACCACCAATCGTCAATGGAAGAACCACTCTCTTCTCTTCTGTCCCTCTCAGTCTCATGCTCGGAAACACTCTCGGAATCAGCCAACAGATCGTGAATCAGATAATGGTTCTTCTGTCCCTCTCAGTCTCACGCTCGGAATCAGCCATAGATCGTGAATCACTCTCGGAATCAGATCGTGAATCAGCCAACAGATCTCAGATCGTGAATCACTCTCGGAAATAGATCGCGAATCAGCCCTTAGATCGTGATCGCCAACAGATCGTGAATCAGTTCTTAGATCTCAGATTTTTTTTAATTCAGATATATATATATATTTTGAATCACTCTATATATATATATATATATATTGAATCACTCTCCATATATATATATATATATATATTTTTATTCAGATTTTTTTTTTGATCCAGAATATATATATATATATATCTCATTGTTGTTGTTGTTATTGTTGACGAAGAAGAAACAGAGGATCATTAGTAGATTATTATTGTTGTGCATTGTTGTTCATCTCAGATCTAACAAGATTATTATTGTTGCTATTGTTTTTTTTTTTTTTTGGCCCGGGGAATGTCCAGGGTCGGGGAAAACCAATCCCCGTTAGGAGACGGGGGCGGGGACGATGATGGGTCCCCCGTCGGGGATCGGGGCCGGGAACGGGGTAATTTTCACCATCGGGGATCAGGGACAGGGAGGGTGATCCTCAGCCCCACCCCACCCGCCCCGTTGCCATTCCTAGCTCTGGGGATCCCATGCTCCATTCGTGGTTATTCTCAGATATCCTACGGCCAATAGGCCTCACCAGACTTTAAAAGCTATCTCTTTTTGGCCGGACCCTATCAGGAATAATGGCTATCTAGTATGCAAAGCTAGAGGATTTTGTGAAGAAGAGCTGAGAGAAAATGGCCGAGGCCTTCATCGCACAATACTCCTATAACACGTAGATCGAGGTCACAACCTGTGATCTTGAAGCAACCCGTCAGGAGCTAAAAGAGGGCTTCTCAGACTTTGTAATGCGGTGGAGGGCCAAGGTTTCGATGATGACTACCAGGCCATCTGAGAAGGATCAAATCAGGATGGTGGTTCGTAATCTGCAAGGGAAATTGTTCCGGAAGATGATTGTCTTGCCGTTGTTCACATTCACTGAGCTCTATGAGATAGGAGTTCAGATTGAAGATGTAATGAAGTAGGGGTTAATAACCGATGAGAAAGAGAAGGCCAAGAGGCCTTTTGCACGCAATTCCAATGAAACCTCTAATGGAAGCACAACTGCGCGGTCGTCTTACGTGAATGCTATCGCTACCACAGCCAAGACCGCCAACCCTTTTGCCAGCACAACTCCGCAAATCTCAAACAACCAGGCCCGATCCCAAAGGGTCTTTACCTCACTCTACATGCCTTTTTCCCAAGCCATGTAGGTTTTGAACAAAAAGGGGACATCTTAAGCCATTAGAGCCACGCCCACTACCCGATCCTCTCCCACATAAACATAACCCAGCCAAATACTGTTCTTTTAACCAGCATCACGGTCACGACACCGACCAGTGCTTCAAGCTGCATCATGAGATTCAAGATCTCATCGACAACAAGGTCATAGCACATCCTCAAAAACCAAATGTAACCACCAACCCTCTACTAGCCCACAATTAAGTTTCCCACCCCGGCACTTAAACCTAATACATACACTGGCCATCCCCTATGACCCAAGCATATATATTACCCCTTCTTACCTACCCAGACCGGCGTTGTTCATCCCTGAAAGTATGGACTTGTGCATGATTGACACGTCCATACCTCAACCTGAATCCGTGGTGGTAACAGTGGTAGATGAAGGGAGGTTGGCCTTGGTGGAGAATGTCAGTCCATTGCATGAGTGCTTTGAGGAGTTGAATAAGAGGAAGTATGATATGTGCCACTACATTGTGCTGACCGACCAAGCCAAACCAAAAGTGGAATTGCCGATAGCAGCGGAGGTCAATGTGGTTAAAGAAAATGGCCCGAGCCAAGGGTTGGATGATCTAGCGGACTTAGAGGAGGACTTAGACAATTTGCAGTTCTTTGATGAGCAAGATCAAGAAGACGTGCAGATTGATTGGTTTGATCTGAATGAGTCGGCAAACAACTCCGGGTGGCTTAGTGACGAGCCTGACAAAGAGGAAGAAACTGAAACAAAGCCGAAGGAAATTGCTACAATGGCCGAAATGGCCGGGAAAAAGGGGAAACTGCCAGAGAACACCGGTGTGGAACAATCAGCTCAAGAACTGGGCATTATTAGTACCGTGGATACAGAGCAAGAAACTGCACTGAAGCAGTTTGAACAAGAAAGGGTTCAAGACGACTGGAAAGCTGGAAAAGCTCAACACCCTACGGGGGATACTTGTGATAAGAGAATAATCAAAACGGAGCCGAACAACTGTTTGTCGGTTGCCAGAGGTGCATGGTGGGAGGATGACGATCTACTTTTGGCTCACACCGATGAAGATTGGAGTGAAGATCTACTAGACAATACCTGGTACACTGAAGAGATTGACCACATGACGAGAAGTGGGCAGTATTTCAAGCCGCCGCACTTAGACCAAACAATAGCATTCGGGAAAAATAAAGAAGTTGAGAAGCAGAAGGAAAAACAGTTAGAAAAACAGGTAGTGCTCAAACAGCTGAAGAAAATTCAGGCCAATATTTCAATCTGGGGTCTACTCATGGCTTCTCGAGTGCATCGACAGGCTGTATTATCAGCGATGGACAAGGCCAAATTGTCCATTAATGCAACTCCTGAACGGCTCATGGGGTTGGTCTTCCCAGGAGTCGTTGCCCCAACCCCAACATTTTCAGACAAAAAACTGCCACCAGAAGGCTCAACACATAACAAACCTTTGTACATATCAGTGGAGTGCAGAGAAAAGTGGGTGCTAGTGGTATTGGTCAACACTGGGTCAGTAATGAACGTCTGCCCATCTCGTACAGCTTATGCCATTAGTCTGAAACCAGCAGATTTCGAGCCTACAGCCCAAGTGATCCGGGCATATGACAATACAAGCAGAGAGGTGATGGGTACAGTACAGACCAGAGTTCAAGTGGGCCTAGCTCAACAAGATATTGAGTTTCATGTCTTGGATGTGCCAGTTACTTTCAATCTACTATTAGGGAGACCTTAATTGCACTAGGTGAAAGTTATCTCTTCTACCCTCCACCAAATGCTAAAATGTCCCCACGGGAAAGGGGTGGTTATCGTCTTTGGGAATTCAGTTATCCATCCTCCGCCAGAGGTAAGTACACTTGTGCTGGAAATTAGTCATGGCGAAGAGAATGTTTTCCTTTCAGGTTTTACGCTAGATGAGGCTTGAGCGGTGCAAATCATCTTGGCAACAGATGAAGGCATGCATGTTAGTGCGCAATCAATCTATTTCATGAACAAGCTATAACATATGCCAGGAATGGGGTTGGGAAAAAGTGGCCGGAAAGGCATTACAACGTTGGCCGATGTGCCACATAATCCACATGTCTTTGGTCTTGGCTATGTACCCACCAAAGAGGATTGAGTCAAGAAGAGAGAAGAGATGGCAGGCAGAGCCAGAGCTAAGCAAACCGGGAAGCGCTATAAGCTTAATCACAAGCCAATCAGGGGAATGCTGAACAACCATTTTGTTCGAGAGGGAGAAGACTTCCCATTTTGCAGCTTTCCTGAACCTTGGATGAATTATGAGAAGCAGTATGTTCCCGGTTACGAGATTTTCTTTGACTTGAAATTGCAAGACAATGATGCTGAGGAAAGGGTCGAACCAACTACTAAAGCTGAGAAGAGCATGGGAAATGACTCAGACAACAACGAGCATGAAGTAGGAGCAACACTAGCATGTCTCCTTTAGATCCTCCGGTCGACTCAGAGAGCTTGGAGGATAACCTTACCATCTCCATGATCGAGGATCAACCGGGTGCGAACCCATCTAACAGCATTTTGGATGCATCTGAAGCACCATCTCTCGTTTGGCAGTTGGAGGAGGGCTACCTTTCTAGTTTTGAGTCGGGTAGTGAGCCAAAATCTGATTCCACAGAGTCTGTGGAGTCGGAATCAGATTTCGATTCTTCTGAGTTTGAGTCCAGTATTCCTGGGGGTGATAACCCAGATACCAAGGTCTTGAATAAATCCTCTTTTTCTTTTGCTTTTGAATCGGTTGTAACCGAAAAGCTAGATGAGCTGGACTTTATGAATAAGAATGGCACTATTGATCCTGGGTATTTCTCTGTGCTGCTTGTTTATCCCATTGACCAAGACTTTCAAAATTTTAATGAAAATGAAGAGGAATGAATTCCTCTGGTTTTGAAAATTTTGATAAATCGAGAGGAGGAGAGGTTTGCAAAACCCCTTGCCGATGAAATCATTGCTATTAATGTGGGTACTGAGAAGGATCCGCGTCTAGCCTAGATCGGGTCCACGTTGTCTTCGAAGGAGCGCAAGCGCTTAGTCGCTTTATTAAAAGAATTCAAAGATGTTTTCGCGTGGTCTTACGAAGACATGCCTGGAATCGATCCTGAAATTGTACAGCATTGGATCCCTCTCAACCACGAGACCGGACCTGTTAAGCAGAAGTTGCGAAGAATTCGTCCAGATTGGGCATTGAAAATCAAGGAAGAGGTCACCAAGCAGATTGATGCATGGTTCTTGCTAGCATCTGAATATCCGACTTGGTTGGCCAATATCGTTCCAATGTCGAAAAATGATAGGAGAATCCGGGTGTGTGTGAACTTCAGGGACTTGAACAGAGCCAGTCCGAAGGACGACTTCCCTTTCCTGTATATCGATGAGTTAGTCGACTTCACTGCAAGCCATGCATTGCTGTCTTTCATAAATGGATTTTCTGGGTACAACCAAATTCTGATGGCGCTTGAGGACAGGGAGAAAACTGCATTTACTATGCCATGGGAAACCTACTGCTATCGGGAGATGCTGTTTGGGCTGAAGAATGCCGGGGCTACTTATCAACGGGCTACGACCACTATTCTGCATGATATGATCCACAAAGAGGTCGAGGTATACGTGGACGACATGATTGTCAAGTCCAAAGAAAGAGAGGGCCAGTACACCGCCTTGAAGAAATTCTTTCAAAGGATCAGAGAATACAGACTGAGGTTGAATCCGCAAAAGTGTACTTTCGGCGTAACGGTAGGGAAAATGCTAGGCTTCTTGAACACACAAAGGGCTATCGAGGTAGATCCTTCCAAAATCAAGGCCATTCTAGAAATGCCACCACCAATGACTAAAAAGGAGGTGCGAGGCTTTCTGGATAAAGTGCAATTCATAATACGGTTCATTTCAAAATTAACCTTGACTTGTGAACCACTATTTGGTCTCCTGAAGAAAGGAAAGAAATTTCGATGGGATGATCAATGTCAATTCACTTTTGAGCAGGTCAAGCAGTATCTTCAAAATTTGCCAGTGTTATCGCCGCTAGAGCCGGGGAAGCCTCTGATTCTATATCTGTCAGTAACTGACACTACAATAGGATGCATGCTTGCTCAGGAATCTGAGGATGGGGTGGAGAAGGCTATCTATTATCTGAGTAAGAAAATGCTAGATTACGAGACTCACTACACTCCGCTTGAGAAAGCTTGCCTAGCCTTGGTATGGGCTACCAAGAAGTTAAAGCACTACTTGTTAGCTCACTCCGTAATTCTAGTTTTGAGATTAGATCTCATCAAATATCTCTTTGAGAAACTAATGCTTACGGGTAGGCTAGCTCGTTGGTTGTTTCTTCTCTCCAAATTTGATCTGAAGTATGTTACTCACAAGTCAGTCAAGGGGAGAACTGTAACGGATTTTTTTGCAGATCACCCAGTGAAAGGGGATAAAGCGGTAGAATACATGTTCCTAGATGAAGCCATTCTGCAAGTCGAGAAAGAGATTTGGACAATGTACTTTGACGGAGCGTCTAATCAATACGGTTATGGGATAGGTGTGTTGCTGATAACACCCGACGACTCCCATATACCCTTAACCTTTAAACTCTGGTTCAAAGTATTTAATAACGAAGCAGAGTATGAAGCGTGTATCACTAGTTTAGAAGCCGCCCTAGAACTAGGGGCAAAAAGGTTGGACGTCATCAGAGACTTGAACCTAGTTGTTTCTCAAGCAAATGGAGACTGGAAGGTCAAAGAAGAAAAGATGAAGATTTATCACCAAACTCTGGACGTCTGATCCCTAGGTTTGAAAAGCTAACTTTCACGCATCTACTAAGAGAGAACAATAGGTTCGCTGATGCTTTATCAACTCTATCTTCTATGATAGACATCTCATTTGTAGTCCGGATGCGTCCAATCATCATTGAACAGAGATACACGCCGGCCTATGAAACTATCGCCGCAATAGATGAAGTGCAAGACAAGAACCCTTAGTACTATGATATTTGGAACTTCTTAGAAAATGAGGTTTATCCACCAGGGGCAAATGCCAAGGACAAAAGGGTCATACGGCGAATAGCCGTCCAATTTAGCATCTGTAGAGGTAAACTGTACAAGAGAGGTCATCTAGGAATGCATAAGTTGTGTGTCGAAGAAAAGGAATCAAAGTGCTTGATGGAAGTCATCCATGGGGGAGAGTGCGGAGCGCACATAAATGGAGTAATGTTAGCCCGGAAGATTCTCGGGCAAGGTTACTACTGGTCCACCATGGAAGAGGATTGTATTGATTTTGTTCGACGATGCCACAAATGCCAAATTCATGCAAATCGCATGAACATCCTGCCGTCAAAACTGTACAACATGACTTCACCATGGCCTTTCTCAGTCTAGGGAATAGATGTCATCAGAGCAGTCACACTAAAAGGGTCGAATGGGCATGAATACATTATGGTGGCAATTAATTACTTTACGAAGTGGGTCGAAGCTCAGTCTTATGTAGTGTTGAAAGCAGCACATGTGGCTAAGTTCATCTGAAATAACATCATTTGCCGCTACGGAGTCCCAAACGAGATCATTTCAGATAATGGCTCCCACTTTAAGAAAGAGGTGATCGATCTGTTGGAGAAATACAATGTGGCTTTTCACAAGTCATCTACATACCGGCCGCAAATCAATAGAGCTATTGAGGCCGCCAATAAAAACATCAAGAATATTTTGCAAAAATGGTTGAGACCTACATGGACTGGTCAGACAAATTACCATTCACACTATGGGCTATAGAACTTCAATCCGGGCGTCCACAGGGCAACTCCTTACTCTCTTGTCTACGGGATAGAGCTTGTTCTGCCAATTAAAATAGAAGTCCCGTCGCTACAAGTCATGGCGGAGTGTCAGATAGCAGAGGCAGACTGGCAACAGAGTAGGTTTGAAGAATTGATGTTGTTTGATGAGAGAAAGCTGAAAGCATTGTATAATGTTCAAGCCTACAAGTGCAGAATTGCTAGGGCTTTTAACAAGAAGGTTAAATACCGGAATCTCAAAGAGGGAGACATGGTGCTGAAAGACAACCGAGCTCCCATCCATAACCCTAGGGGCAAGTTCAGACCCAATTGGACTAGTCCTTACATCATCAAAACTATCTGGTCAGGTGGAGCTGTTATTCTTATGGACCTGGGATGGCTTGGAATTTCCCCAACCGATCAACATAGACAAGTTGATGAAATACTATCCCTGAGAGGCTCACTAGGTCGAAAACCCAGAAAGGCGACCTAGGCAAAAGTTATAGCACAAAAATTAAAAATAAAGAAAAACTGAGCTCGTAAGGTCGAAAACCCTAAAGGGCAGCCTTGGCAAAAGGTAGAGTGCAAAAGGAGATAGTTAATACTCGAGTGAACCTGAACCTGAACCGAACTTCTTAAGGCTTGATTCCCATCTTCGAGATACGTAAGCAACTTCATCCTGAAGCCCGACTGTAATCACCTCCAAATCAACTGTCCTGTCCACATGATTGATTAGGTCATTTTTGTCTGTTCTTTATCTAAAAGTTTAGCTGTAACCTTTACTCTGAGAGCTAGTTACAGTGCTGAGTAGTGCTATTCAGTCAAGGGGCCATTTGTGATATTTGGATTCGGTGTTGTTCTCGAGGATTGATTCCTTGCATGTCAAGTGGTGATCCTTTTCGAAAATGGTTTTGGAAAGTTTTAATAAAAGTTATTTTATTCAAATTTTACCTTTTACAACTTGGGCCATTTTTTGACCAAAAGGAAAATTTTCAGTGCTCACAACTTTAATTTCATTGATTTCAAACGTGAAGTTCTCCAACTCTCTGATACAAATCAAAGTTACTCTTATTACATCATAAAAACTTGAAAGTAAAGTCAAAGCAATAAACTAGGGACATAGATGAGTCAGGTGTTCCTACGTCCCCTACTCGTGCTTGTGGAAGCTTTTAATGCCAAAGTAGGCCCGGTCTGTGCCTCATCCTTGAGCCAAGCCAGACACTTGCCAAAAAGGGCACAACTGAAACTAGGGGAAGAGGCTAGAAGCTCTCTCATCCTCCAAGCAGTGAGGTACCTGGCCAAATGTGAACCTCAGATGGGAAATGAAACCGGGTACTCTACCTCCTCCTTTGGGCAAGTTTGGTCATGCTCAAACTAACGTCTAACTGGAACAGAAAGTAGAATACACAATGTGTAAGGCCGATCAGCTGAATACTGAGTTACCGAGTCATGCTGTAGCTCATTTTGGCAAGTTAAGCGAAGGGCAACACCAAGCAATGTCAGCAGCAAACCTGTTGCACATACAGTGGCACCACCATCTCTTGTTTAGGAAATCCACTAGACGGTGGTGGAAAAAATAACCTTGAGTTGAGTACTCAGGGCAAGAATCCACTACCTTCAGCTTATCCATAAGCCACACTTGGAAAGGGATGAAAGAAAAGAGAGATTAAAGAATAGAAAGATGTATGTTGAGGCAAAAGTAAGAAAAGGGTTTTGAAAGAAAAACAGAGCATGAGTGCCGAGTGATGTGAGAAGCACATATGAGAAAAGGATGGAAACATTACCTGTAGAAGTAGTGGACTCCCTGCGAATTTGGTAGTCTCTCACAGATGAAAGGCATCTAAGCCTATCAAAGTCTCGGCCAGCACCAAGCTAATCCCACTCTTACCTTCTTTCAAACCTTGGGCCACTTCGACCAATTGAATGTTGGACCCACTGTAGACACCCCATTTTTGACCGACCTTAAGACTCAGACGTCATCATTTGAGCGCTCGATGATCGCGCATGTTTGTGCTCATTTTGAGTTTCCGGAGTTTTTGGCTGAGTGCCTTGCCTCCGAGCCTTTGAACTCTTTGTGTTTTGGCTTGGTTTGTGGACCATGCCTTATTGACCTTGCCTGGAGGGAGAGAGAGGCTTGTAGGCCACTTTTCGTAGTCGTAGACTACTTTTCCCTCTTGTAGGCTAGTTTCCGATTTCCGGAGCCTTCGGCCGAGCACCTTGTCTCGGGACCTCTTAACGTTCTCCTCTTGGCCTGGTTTTCGGACCATGCCTTGTTGCCTTTGTCTAGAAGGAAATAGAGGTCTGTAGACCACTTTTTTGTGGCCGTAGGCTACCTTTCCCTCTCGTAGGCTACTTTTTGTTCCCATAGACTAGTTTTCGGGGCTTCCGGCTGCGTGCCTTGTCCCGCAGACTTTTGTCTTGCTTCCTTTTTGGTTTGGTTTTGAACCAAACCTTGTTAGCCTTGCCCGGAGAATGGAACAGGGGGTGTAGACTAGTTTCTCCCCCTGTAGACCACTTTTCTTCCCTGCCAGCTAGTTTTCTGGTCGGCTAGCTGGTCTTGGTGGTCTGTGGACCACCTAAAGTGGTCGGCAGCCATGCCACCACCTTCCTCTCTTTGTGCAAACCACCTCCCCCCCTTTGCCGACTAGTTGTTCTCCCTACAGACCACCTTTTCTGGTCGGTCGACAAGTGGGAGTGGTCGGCCGACCACCTCAACTGCTCGGCACCTTTTCTGCATTTTTCTGCAGATATTTTCTTGGCAGCTATTGGGCACAGAAAACATCTTCCATACACGTGTATGGAGGGATTGCTTGGTGCATGGATTTCTATAAAAGGGAGCCTCCTCCCTCTTGTTTCAAGTTCAGAATTTGGCATTAAGGTTATACATATATCTCTATCTCTATATTGCTCATTCTCTCTCTATATTTGTGCTTGAAAGTGTAGTTTCTTCACATTTTTGCACACAAACACCTAGTGAAACACCACACTTTGTTGCTAAGGTACCTGGGGGTCTTGTTTGGACTCAAGAGTTGGTTTTTAGCTCAGAAAAGTTGCTGGAGTTGCTGCCTTGTTCTTGTTATTCAAGGGCGAGTCACTAGTCCCCTTTTAAGCTTTGTTTTCATTGCTTATTTGACCCTATTTTCATGCTTCTTTTGACTTAACTTTCTACTGAAAAAAACTTCATTTTCAAGTGTTTGAAATGCTTGTTTGAGGCCTCTTTGGTGTTGGGGGTAGTCTACCCCCTTTTGTGCCTTATTTTTCCTTGTTTTGAGCTATCCTTTTAAGCTATTGTGACCACCTCTTTTTGGCCTTCTCACCACTGAAACTCAGAGGAATTTCAGTGGTGGAAAGTGTGTTTTGAGGTCCCAAATGGGTGGGGGTTGTCCTCCTTCCTCTTCTCTTGTTTGCTTGTGTTGATGGCTCATCAAAGTAGCATGTTTGTTAAGCTTTTTTTGGCTCCATCTCAGCCTATTTTTGGCCTTATTTCAGTATGGCATACCTCTGTTTTGGATTAGTTTAGGCCACCCTCGCATGCTTTATACACTTGTAGTGTAATCCTTGCAAACTAGCCTTGTATGCTTAAGGTTTTAGCATGTCTTTCTAGCATGTTTTGGCTCCATCTTAGCATGTCTTAGACCTTATTTTAGCATGCCTTAGCTCTGTTTTGAGTTGGTTTGATCACTTGTTGCATGCTTCATGTACTCATAGTGCAATCCTCCTTGCTAGCCTAACATGCTTTATACTTTAAGCCATCATTCTAGCATGCTTTTGGCTCCACTCCAGCAACCTTTTACTTATGTTTTTCCATGCTTAAGCTCTGTTTTAAGTTATTTTGGTCATGCATGCCTTGCTTTGTATAGCCATAGTGCATTCTTGCTCACTAGCTTTGAGTTTCCAAGCCACTAGCATGCATTGCTTGGGCTATTCGCATGATTTAGCATCATTTGATACATGATTTCAGAGCATGTTTCATTGTCATACACTCACATGTGTCACTCTTTCAATGCTTTGGAGAGTTGGTGCTTTATGCCTTAAACATGAGCCATTATGTATGCCATCTTGCCTAAGCTTTTGGGCTGCCATTTCAGTGTGTTTTTGGTGTTATTTTGCCATGATACAACTCTATTTTTGGTTGGTTAGGGCATCCCTCATTTTCTTCTTACACTTGTAGTGTAATCATGCTCATTGGCCTAGCTTACTTGATGTTTTAGCTTACCACGCTAACTTGTTTTGGCTATACTCCATACATGTTTTAGCATTGTTTTGACATGCTTTAGGATTGTTTTAGGTGTTCTTGGCCTTTTGGGGCTTGCTTTGTATAGCTATAATGCAAGTGCCTATGATAGTTTCAAGCTTTAAACCTCCTAGCATGCTTTATTTGTGACATGTACATGATTTGGGATCATTTAACATGTTATTTCAGGGCATATAACATTTCCATGTTCTCACTTCCTTCACTCTTTGAATGCTTTTAAGAGTTATGCCTTTGTGCCTTGCTTATGGGCTAATGCGTATGCAAGCATGCCTAGGTTTTTGAGCTCCCATCTCAGCATGTTTTGGTCTTTTTTTTTACCTAATTGAGCTCTGTCTATGGCTGGTTCAATCATTTGTGCCATGTATTGCATGCCTCTTGTGTAGTCACCTTTAGTAGCCTTGTGCCTTAGGCCTTCTAGCATGCTATGCTTATTTTGTTTGGATGATTTGGCATCATTTCACACATGATTTCAGAGCATATAGTGTTGTCACACTTCCGTGTTTGTCACTTCTTGATCATGTTTGAGAGTTATGCTCTTATGTTTAGTTGATTAGCGATTGCATGAGCATCACCATCTTGCCTTTCACGCCATCATTTTAGAGCACTTTGGTCATTATCTTGGCATGCATGAGGTCTATTTGGGACTGGTTTGGTCGATGGAATATTGCATTACATAGCTCTTGTGTTGCGTCATTCACTAGCTTTTATGCTTAAGGGCTCTAACTTGTCATGCTCGTGTTGTTTGCATGTTGTTTGGAATGATTGTTGCATTGCATGTGTTTGGATTGGACGTCAATCCAAACACAAGAAACGAGGGACATTTCATACTTGAAGTGATGAAACGTGCCTCATTTCTCGGTCGCCGACCCTCTTGATCATGCATGATAGAGGTTAAGGCCCTTATGTGTTATTTGTGCATTCATTGACATTGAATTGTGCAAACTTGGCTTCTCGGTCATCGTGCATTGCGATGCTCGGTTGGTGGCCCGAGAGTCGAGTACCGCACTCCCTTGAGCTTAAGAAATGATAGGGAGGGTGGTTATGCACACATACCTTGCAAATACACTGCTACGCCCCTTCTTGTTCTCTGTTGTAGCAAATTGAAGCTTGGCAGAATTTTTTGGTCGGCAGACTAGTAAAAGTGGCTGGCTGACTACTTTTTCTGGTCTGCATCATGTGTAAGTGGTCCACAGGTGGTCTACAACACCATTAAGTGGTCGGCAGCCTTCCTGGAGGTCTCCATAATGGAGTAGAAGCTATCTGCAAGTTTGTGCAGTGTTCTGAAATCAAATGCAAACAGAGGCAAGTTGGGGCATAGTAATGGATTTCCGAACGAGGCGACCGAGCATGCATGCACTTCTCGCCCCGAGGCTCCTTTTAACTGCTTTGCTTAGCTAGTTAACTATTTGGTTTTGTACTTAAGTAGTTAATGCACTTAGCTATTCATTTGTGTTTGTAATTAGTTAACTTGTTAGTTAATTAGCTTCGTTTTGTACTAATTAGTTTAATTAGTTTAGATTAGCTAGTTAGCTTATTATTCGGACCCTCCGTCGAGAGGGCGAACTGTTGTAATAAGTGTACGTGTGTGTGATGCATGTCTTTCAACCCCATTTCTTTCTCCCTTTTATTTACCAACTTTCGATGGTTAGTTTTAGGGCATGTTTCAATTAGCATACTTATGCTCGCATGTTTGCATCATTCATCTGTCTTGCATGCACTAGGCTCGGTGCATCATACAAACTGCATTGTATTTTAATACCAATTTGAATACACGTTATCAAGTTGCGCTCACATGACATTTTAGGATAGCCGAGCCTAATTTAGTTGCATTTTTGCATGTGTTGCATTAGGCATTGTTGACATAGTTAGGATCATGCATCGATTACTAACTAGCTTCTGTTTTGGCTCGAAGTACTCGCTGAGTGTTTATGCTTTAGCATCCCTACATGAGATGTGTATGTTGCCATGTTAGCATGCTTGCCGTGAGGCTATGTACTTAAGTGTTTAACTGCATGAATGCCTGTGAGTGAAGGCTTGATTGCCTAGATTGGAACAACTCGATGATTGTGAGTTTTAAGCCCACTTGTAGGTGGAAAAATCATATTTTTCTAAGCCCACTTGAGGGTGGCAAATCCGCGTCTTAGCCTACTTGCGAGTAGCACTTTCAAACCATTTTAAAAAACAAACATGAGTTGTTTTGTTCCAATCTGCGTGATTGAGTCTATACTTGTATGTTGTGCGTATCACGTAGTAAGTTAGATTAATAACCGGAATAAGAATACATGTGTTTTCAAAAATAACATTTCATGTTAGTAGAGGCCAATCCTTGGATCAGGCGAGCGGGGTTGCTCATTTCAAGATCTTCCCCTCTCGTACCCAAGTTCCCGAGTCGAGATAACTTTGGTGATGCCAGACACGTGACCTTAGGCACGAGTCAGGGTTTCCTAAATTTTCCAAAACTAAAATATTTAGGTGGCAATTCTGAAATCTGGCAAAGCAGTCCATGTTTGGCGCTTTTTGATTAAAATCGATTTTTCCAAACGATTTGCCGGATTTGGACTCTTTGGTGATTTATCAGTCTTACATTGCACTTTGTGAGACTAGATTCAGAACCGTGACAGGAGTCCGAACTGTAGTAGCTATGAACCCAATTCACGCCCTCGCGCGCGGAGCGGAGTTCAGGCGATCTACACCCGCCGAAACCAGAGGCAAGAAGGAAATGAGCCAGCATACATAAGCAAAGGGCGTGTTGCTAAAAACCCCGCCAAAGAAGGTTGCCTCGGTCACTGATGTCAGAAAATTGATGAATCAAGCTGGGAATATCTAGCTTTCTGTTATGAACCAAAGATCAAGCCTCGTGTAGAGTGAGCCCACACATTCGTCCCAAAGCTTGGATGTGACCGAAACGGGGCTGAGGTATGATTTTCTAATCGCGCTGGGATTCCATTTGCACCTGAAATTCTTTAATTGTCGGGCATATCTCTTGTGCCCCAAAGCTAAAGACATATGTAATCGGGTTCCAGTATCTAGTCGTGGCGTGAAAGAACAGAAAACAAAGCGGAGAACGGCTTAGCGAAAAACGTGCATTTATCCCGAAATCCCAAAAATTTACCTTTTTCGAGCCGTCTAAAGTCGCAATCCAATCTGAGAGTTTTTTGGCAAAAAATGGCTCCATTTGTGAAGAATTTGCAGTTGAAATAAAGAAATCATAAAGCTCAACCTTTTGTAGAAGAAAAGGCAGTGAGTGGAAGTCAGGTGTCAACAATCTGGAGATCCTTCACATTGATGGCCAGCAGGTGGCCGGCAGGTAGCCGGCAAGCCGCATTAGTGGCCAAAAAAACCTCTCATGGTCGGCATGTGGCCGGCAACCTCTATTTGTGGTAGGCAGTCTCTCACTCTAACCTGCTGTCCACCTATGTGTTAGGCAGTGCTGGAAGCATATGTTTTGTTTTGCTCTTCAAGTGTTTTAAGGTCTTGTTTTGAGTCTTTTCAGCTTTAGCAAGTTTATTGTTTTGTATTTAAGTTATTGTTACGTTGTTTTTGCTTTATTAAGTTGTATGTTGTTTTGTTTATTGAGTTGTATGTTGCTTTTTGTATTTTAGTTGTTGGTCGGTTCATTATTTGATTAAGATTTTGTTTTAATCAAGAGTGTTATCTTGGCAAGTTCAATTCCATGTCCATTTCATGCTATATGGTGCTCATGATGCAAAAATACAACATTTTTTTCATAAAAAAACTACAAGGTTTTATTCTGATCATGTTGTTTTTACAAAAGAGGAGTACAAGTTTTAAAACAAATAAAACCTATATAAAGCTATACAATATGCTAATGCTACCAACAAAAAGAAACTAAGCAAAAGTACAAAAAAAATTAGCGGCAATAGCCTCATACTCTAAAGGCCCTCTTTGTCCTCTTCCTCGGAGGAGAGGACTCCGGGGCACTGTCTCCATCAACGTCACTGTCTGAAGCAGACTTTGAGCCAGAACCAAAATCGGAATTTTCTCGCTTTCTGGCCCAGAACCCTCCTCAGCATCGTCGTCTCTACTTTCGGAACTTGAGCCAGCATCATCGTCTCCACTCTCGGATGACCTAGAGTGCTGACTCACTGCCTCCTCCGAGACACTGGTCTCAGCATCGTCGTCCCTCAAGATGGGCTCAGGAGGACTGCTCCGGGCTTGGGTACTCCTGCCTCTATCTCTCCTCCCTGCTACTGGAGGGCGTATTACTAGTCCTAGTGTTGATGCCGCCAGTACAGCTGGAATCTGAAAAAGGCATTTGTCAACATATCAGTTACAGCATGTATATCAGATGAGTTTTTGCGAAAATCAGATATAGTTTGAGTAAAATATGAATGCAATGTGTGAATGTAGTGTATCAGATGCAGTGTATCAGATCAGTGCAGTTTGGAACAGACTACAGTTGAAATGCCAATGTATCGGTGGAAAATTGATAGCATGAAGCGTGAACTGAAGAAATTACCTGAATACTGTAGAGACTGAACAGCACCTCTCTCCTCTGTACCATGCTCATCAGGAAGGCTATCAGCTCGAGAGCTCTCCCCGTGTACTCTGTGGAGGCCTGCAAATATATTTGGGTGATCAGTAGTTGCACTGAACATATCTGAAATGAAACATGGGTGCAAATGAAAAGAATGGTCTATACTTGAGTCAGGTCTCTAACCCTGACAAACTCGTTACCAGTCGTGGCAGGCTCAATCGGAACTTGGTAAGCATATTCAGTATGCCGCCAACATGTCAACGCGGTCGGAAACTCTGGCCAACAGGTCCTCTGCCTCGCCCGGGATACCCCTCTGGCACGGGCCCTGGTCGCCCTAGTCATTTTAGGCGTCTCTTTCGCAGCAGAAGCTCTCGCCTCCTCACCTCCACGAGATCGGTCAGAGGTGGCATCAGATGTGTCTGGATAAAGGTCGTGTAGTCGCCCTCTACTCGGAAATAGTCAGCATCCAAGCCGACTATAAGCTAAATGACCTCATCAGTAGATAGGTTGTCTACTGATCGCATGGACTCTGACGGCACCATCAGAATGATCGAGTCGGGCAGGCCCACAGTCCGGTGCATGAACCGCTTGCTCAAGAACCAGGCCCAGCAGACTGGGCCCTTAAGGAGAATGTGGAAACGAGAAATGGCCCAGGCCCCAACATACTAGTCCCGAATCCCCGCTAGCATCATGGCCCATGGCTACCATATGATCTGCAAATAAAAGTTGTACAAATTATTAGCTGCTGTCAGTTGTTAAATGTGAATTAGAATAGTGTTAAAGCAAAAATGACTATGTTATGGTTTACCTCATGGGGAGCCACCGTGTCGAAGTAGTGCCGAAAAAATATGAATGTCTCACGAGTCCTGCGCTGGAGTTGTCCATCATACCTCCGTGAGTAAGGGACTGCTAGTGGGAGCTCCTCTATAGGCTTTGGGGCTAGAGTCGAAAAATATGCATACACCCACAGCTACAGGGAAAATGCAGTGATATGTGATTAGTACAATATGAGCAGATATAGAAAGTGCAAAGCAAAAAGCACAATGTATGAACAGATGTAGAAAGTGCAAAGTAAAAAGCACAGGTGTTGAACAGATGTAAAGCAGAAAATTTAAAGTGCTAAGAGGGAACTGAGATGTGTACCTCCCAGGCTCGCCAGTAGCCTCCGATCAAGTCTCCTCTCAGACGGGAGGTCGAGCTCATATGGCCATATAGGGTGGCGAGGCCAGCTCCACCTAGTAGTAGAAGCGAACCCGAGGAAAGGTCACCAGGGCGCTCAGCAGATACAAGCCTACGGTGTTCCACCTGTTTGAAAACAAGGTGGTACCAAAGACGAACATCAAAAAGCCCTTGGCGTATTGCTCTATCCCCTTTATCGTCTCGGGCTCGGTCCCTCTGAACTGATCGGAGAACCAGGTATATTTGACCATGCCTGTCCGGTATAGAGGTGGATGCGCTCCCAGCAGCTCAACCCAGGCCGCCTCCCACTCTCCCATATCTGTATCTAGAGGGATCGGATCACCCCCTACTCCTAAGCCAGTGATCATGACAAAGTCATAAGGAGTCATCGTTATCTCCCCGGCTGTGGAGAAGTGGAAGGAGTTGGTGGTATTCCACCATTTCTCTACAAGTGCTCCCAAGAGTGGACGGCTAGCAATGACTCGCATCAGACTAGAGCAGAATAGGCCAAAGTCGACCTCATCTACGACGTCTCAAACTCTAGCGGAGAGCTTGTTATACCAGTCGCGTGCGGTCGTAACCCCGTACCCTCTGAAGGCACGAGACTCGCCTGTGGCAAAAAACAGATGCAATAGATAAAGGACAGATGGATTAGATAAAGCAGTGATAATAGTATAGTCAAATAAAAGGCAGTGCAAGAAATGCAAGTAAAGAAAGGCAAGAAATGCATAAAAATAGAGTTCATACCTCAACAGCGATAGCTGACAAGTGAGAAGCCGGCTCCCGCAGTAGGAGGTCCTCTGGTGCGCCACGAGCAAACTTAGTGAAGCGCCTGTTGCCTCCGGCAGGCAAGATATATATTTGAGGGTGGTATCTCTCGGGATCGAAAGGCCGTACCCTCAGTGGTAGTGGTTCTGGCTCGGCCTTAGGCTCGAACTTTGCCTCAATGTTGGCCTCAAGGTTAGCTGTCGACCCCTCTGCCTCGGGAATGGGTGAAAGTACGGGGGGAACCTCTAGAAGAGCCCGTCGTGTGGTATATCATCTGCCATTTGGGAAAATGGGTGTGAAGTAGGTGAAAAATAAAGAAAAATGCCAAAAAAAGGGTAAACTTGGAAAAAGTCAACCTTAGAAAAGAGAAAATGGAAAAAAAGTCAAAGCTCAGGAAAAAGCACCAAACTCGAGAGAAACTTGAGGAGAACAAGCCAGCAAGGGTGAAAATAAGGAAAGAAAGGTCAAAATCAAATTTCAATCGGTTCAAAACGAAGGAAACAAAGAGGGTTTAGCAAATAAACTTCACGTGGGGCGTTGGAAAACACGTAGAAAGTGCAAATCTAGAGAGAATGAGTGTCTAGAGAGAGAGGGAGAAGATTTTTAGACTTGAGGTTATGAGGAAATGATCCCTAGTTACTTATACTTAAAGACCCGAGGCTAAAACACCAAAAAGCCTCGAATCTGCCATCGGTGGCCGATATGGGGCCGACAAGGTTCATCCGTGGCCGGCAAGGCTCACCTGTGGCCGGCACCCTCCTCCTGTGGCCGGTCGCTGGCCGGTAGCCTCCCTTGGAGTCCTAATGCTTTTTTGTGTCCTTGGTTTCCAAGAAGTGTAGGGATGGTTCACTGTTAGGTTCAGATTGCCTTGACAGAAGCTCAAAACTGTGTTTTCGGTGCACAATGTTCGTCTCTTGTCAACATGAATGAAGTTTATCCTTTTAAACATATTGCAACCCTTCCGAGAGGTAAATCGAAAGTTGCTACTGAATTTGTTTTTGTCTGCTTTTGTTCCTTGAATAGAATATGCCTTCCACTTTGTTGCATCGAACATGCATGTCACTTTGTTGCATAGAATATGCATTTCACATCTGTTACATAAGATATGCATTTCACGCATATTGCATACGCATCTCGCATTAGTTATGAGTTATGCATAGAATATACTCTTGCTCTTATTTCACATAGAATATGTTTTTGTTTCTCGCATAGAACTTGCCTTCCCTTAACTTCATATCTCGATTGTTCATTTTGTATAGAATATGCATTATCACTGCATCTTTGTCAATACAGGCAAACGATATTGTACGTATGGTTCATTCAAAGAAGTTCTAGATAAAGTCATTTATCTCTCGGTAGGAGAACCTCTCATTCATTTTGTGTATCTATCGCACTCCTTCAACTCGTGCATATATTGCACTTGTTCACTTTGTGCATCTATCACATTCCTTCAACTCATGCATCTATCGCACTTGTTCACTTTGTGCATCTATCGCCCTCCTTCAACTTGTGCATCTATTGCACTTGTTCATTTTGTGCATCCGCGACTCGTGCATCTATCGCACTTGTTCACTTCGTGCATCTATCGCACTCCTTCAACTCGTGCATTTATCACACTTGTTCACCTAGTGCATTATCGCACTTGTTCACTTTGTGCATCTATCGCACTCTTTTAATTCGTGCATCTATCGCACTTGTTCACTCTGTGCATCTATCGCACTCCTTTAACTCGTGCATCTATCGCACTTGTTCACTTTGTGCATCTATCGCACTCATTCATGTTGTGCATCTATCGCACACATTCATTTTGTGCATCTATCGCACGTGTTCACCTTGTGCATCTATCGCACTTGTTCACATCGTGCATCTATCGCACACCCCTTTCTTTTACCTTGGACGTACGAAGTATGCTCCTGAGTGGTTGTTTCTCAAAACGCGTGAAATGCGGCCTTGGGTGGGTTTTACCTTGGGACATACGAAGAATGCGCCCAAGTGGTTGTTTCTCGAGACGTATGAAACACAACCCCGAGCAATTTTTCTCTTATTTCTCAAGTGGCGTGAAACACAATCTTGAGCGATTTCTTGTTTCTTGGGACGTGTGAAACATGACCCCAAGCGATTTTTGTTCTCAATTTCTTAGGATGCGTGAAATGCAACCCTGACTGGTGTTTTCTTTCCTCGTCTCTTGTTTTGGCGTGGTTCGAGTGTGTTGTGGGTCTTTTCACTTTTTAGCTTGAAGCTGCTCATTCGTATGTTGTTATCTCGTTATCTTGCTTATCGTATTTTGTTATTTGCTTATTGCATCATCTTACATGATCATAAGTTTTCAAAATAACCGGTTTTGCATAGCTTGTAAGTCTAGCTTTCAAAGTCTTCTTTGTGCATATCATTTGCATCTTGCCCCAGAACTACGTTAGTTTGATTCCTTGCAAAAGGATACGTAGGCAGCCTGCAGGCGCAACCATTTATTTCTGACTTGATTATTTGTCCAAGTCTTACAGCCTTGTCAAAATGGGTCATCTTCGGGCTTTTACATTCACTCACGTCATTTCATGACTCCAAGTTCTGTCAAAGAGAGGCAACTGTAGATACCCCATTTTTGACGGCCCTTATGACTTGGACGTCCTTGCATGCATACCCGATGATGAGTGTATTTGCTCACCAAATGCTTGAAGTCCTCAGCGAACACCACACTTTTGAGCATTTCAAACCTTGCATACCTGTTGCCTTATTCTTAGACCAACCCTTGGTTTTCAAACTTGCAGTCTCTGGTGGCTTGCCAGCCACCCCTTTTTGGTTGCCGGCCATCACTTTTTAGTTGCTGGCCTACTGTCGGCCACCACTAATGGTCGATCGAGCACTAGTGTATTTTGCAAATATTTTATGCCGGTTGTGCTAACTGTTTGTATAGATGCATGCATCTGTCCCCACGTGTAGGGTTGGATCTCCTTGAGGGAATTCCATATTTTCTATATATATGGGGTCTCCTCCCCCTATTTTTGAGGATTAGAATTTTTGGAGCAAAAATTATCTCTCTCTCTACATTTCTCTCTCTCTCTCTCTTGCAAATTTGTGCACATTAGCCTATATACACTACACTTTTGCCTACACCTCCTTAATCAAAATTGATCACCTTTGGATTGAGGTTCCTTGAGGCCTTTTTGGAGCTTTTGAAGTTGGTTTTAGCTTGAATTGTTGCGTAGAATTGGTCTTTGCTTCAAGAGGTATAATACTAGCTCTTTTACTTTGCTTAACATACTTTTTTTTTCTATCTTTTTCCCACTGTTTTTGGGCTGTAAAACCTTTGTTTTTGTGAGCTAAAATTTGTGATTTTAGGACATTTAAGGTTAAGGGGTGGTTCACCCTTCTTTATTCCTTATTTGCAAGGCCTTTCCACTTGTGTTTTCCACTTTTAAACCATCTTTTTTTGGGATTTTTACCACCGAATTTCAGACCTTTTTCAGTGGCCAAATCTTATTTTGAAGTCCAAATTTGGAGAGGTTAGCCTCTCCTTCTTGTGTCTTGTTTGCTAGCCTAGTTAGTCCTATGTGTTAGCTTAATTTTCTAGCCTTTTGTAGCTTAATTCCAGAATATTTTAGCCTCTGATTTGGACTGATTAGTCTCTATTTTGGACTGTTTAAGTCATTTGAGTCTTGTTTTGAATGGTTGTAGTGTAAGTGTCCTCACAAGCTTGGTGTTTTAGGCCTTTAAACACCTCTTATTTGACTTGATTGCATGTTTTGGTGTTTTTCTCACTTAATTTCAGCACTCATTAATCTCTGCAACCTCCCTCATTTCTTGTCTTTTTATTTGCTTTGAGGGTTGTTTCAACCTTAAGATTGTTTAAGCTTGAGATTGAGGTCCACACTTAATGGTTTAATCCTCTTTTGGGGGTTCATTATCAATGGCATGAAACCTCTCTCTTGCCTTAAACTACCCTTTGTTTGACACATCCTTCTCTTTTAGAGGACTTCTCACCAATGGACTTAATTGGTTAAAGAATAGAAGGGTAATTAAAATGAGTAACTAAAAGTTGAAACTAAAATTATGCCAGAATTTGATTATGTTTCTGGTGTCTTCAATCGGACGTTAATTGAACACAAAGAAAATTGGGGCATTTCATACTCAAAGTGATGAAATGTGCCAAGTTTTCTAGGTCTCCATTGCCCTTGATCATGCATGACAGGGTGAAGGTTAAGAGTCTTATATGAGAGCATTTATTAAACTTGCACTTTGGTCCATAAGCCATCATGCAATGAAATTGCTTGATTGATGGTTTGTGAATCAAATTTTGTCCCTCCTTTGATTTTCTCATGAAAAGGAAAGGCAAAGTATGCAAACAAGCCCTTGAAATACCCTGTATATGCTCTGTTTTTCCTCTGTTATAGCAGGATGAACATGTGTAGTAGTGGCCGGTAGGCCACTTTCCATAGCCTGCAGACCACCATCTGTGGCCTGCAACCTTTACTAGTAGCCAGCCAACCACTGAATCAACAATCACAAAGTCCAGAAATTTGCCTACTATGAACTTTTTCGAGCTAGCGTCTTCTGTTTTGTACTTTTTCTCCAAAGACTCCCAAAATTCCTTTGACGTCTTGATAGGGCTGTAGACATTGTACAATATGTTAACAAGTCCGTTCAAGATGTAGTTTCGGCAAAGGAAATCAGCATGTTTCCAAGCATCGACCGCAGCAACCACTTGCCAATCAATTTCATCTTCTTTCAGAGTAGGAGCATTCTTATGGAGAAAACGTACCAGGTTGAGAGTCGTGAGATAGAACAACATTTTTTGCTGCCATCTTTTAAAATCAATTCCTAAGAACTTCTCTGGTTTTTCACCGTGATTGACTAGTATAGTCACAACAGGAGAAGGGGTTGGAGCAATTGCAGTCACTATACCAGTACTGGTTTGAGCATTAGTTTCAGTAGCCATGAATTCAAAATTATAAAACAAAATTATAATTAAAATTTTATACTACACAGAAAATTAAACCATAAACACAAAATTTAAATTCTGTAAAAATAAAAGCAACAAGAATTGTAACTTTTATTTCTAATTAATTTGAAAATAAAATTTTATTTAAACAAATTAATTCCACATAGAAAAATATTTCTGTAACACTTCAAAAATTAAAATACTGAAAACAGAATTTTAATTAATAAAAACTCAGAAATTATTTCTGAAAATCAAAATTATTTCTGAAAATCAAAATTAATTTCTGACTAACTTTACAAATAAATATTCTGAAATTGTTAATGATAACCAGTATATTACTACTAGTTGTCAAAAAAAAATAAACAGTATATTACTACTATTTGTCAAACAATATATTACTACTATTTGTATTTTCCAACCAGAATATTATTTTATAAAACCACAAAAAATAATTTCTGTAAGAAGAAAAAAGAAAGAAAATGAAACAAACGAAAAATTCTGTATAAACAGAATAATTCAAATCTGTCTTAAGATTGTTGGAACAATCTTCTGTGTAAAATAAATGACTAGAAACCAAATCAAACAAATAAAATAAATTACTTACAGAATTTATTTACCGAAATGTATAAATAGAAAATTGATCAAGTCGAGTGTGTGACACTCTGTCCTTAAGACAGATTTGCCCCACTTCGGTGCTTACAGATAAATGACGTTTATCTTCCAAGATACAACGATCTACATAGATTGTAGTAGCACTCCAAATAATCCGTATGGTGAACTAGAGCCTGTGTTCTAAACTCTCAGAATTTTGTCTAAAAAACTACTATGAAAAACAATGCATATAGAGAGCAAAAATGGGAAGAGAATATAAATTTTTTGGATGTGAAAATCTGTTGGAAGAGGGTCTCTATTTATAGGCAAACTGGTGACCCTTTGGAAGGGCCAAACAGATAGGTTTTCAAACTGAACAGGTATGGTTTGAAATTGAACCTATTCACAATTTGAATCTGTCTGTTAGACTACTAGAAATTGGACCGGAGGAGGCACTGTTTTGGACAAAAAATTGAATTCAAATTTGGCACAAAATTTGAATTAATTTTATTTAGAAAAAATAATTTTCCTGCAAGAAGTTTTTAGAAAATAAATTTTGTCTAAAAAATTAATATTAGAAACGACCCGACCCACAACCACGCCTAACATGGCCGGACAAACGGCCGGGTGCGCACGTGTGTGGTGGTTTGAGCCAAAACCCACTTTGCTCATAACTCATCCCTTCTACAAACTTGGGTGCCCCTTGGAGCCCAACCCAAGTATTCTTACCTAGAACTTATATACACATAAGTTCTCTTTAAATTTCAATGTGGGGCAATCCATTTCAAGGAAACCCACATTTTACTTCTTTAATTGTCCATTCCACAAATTCGAAAAAGACGTCAACTTCCCATTCACTTGTAAATGGTTTTAACGAATCGTTTTCACCGTATGACTTACCATGCGGCAAGAAACGTGTCACCTCTTTGGACCCACCCGAAAGACATGTGGGACCCACTCAAATTTGGGCTCAAAGTTGGTTCAAAATAAGCTTATAAAAAGCTATAATTCCAATAGTTATTTCTAAATGTTAAGAGGTAAATCGTACATGATCCAAACCACAATGAATAAAGTAAAGTTTGCCCTATATATTTTAATTATTTGATTTTTAAAAGAAAAGTGACCAATATAATACTTTTTGGTGAAAAAAAAAAACTAAAGAGGACAACATTTATAAAACAACTTTCATAATTTTTCTTCATTTATATTCAAAATGAAATTCTATAATTTTTTATAGAATTCTTTGAAACTCAAGCAAATCTCTCCTTTACACCAAGATGTTAAATTTGATAATTGAACTGTAACATACGTTTATATCGTTTTCTCGACGATCAAATATGAAAAAGTTGGCTCGGTGCTAATTTTTTTTTCGACACCAACCGAATTGAATCATTTACGCTCTTAACTAACACTTAAATAATTGTATTTATCTAATTCATCATTAGGAAAAAAAAAAAAGACAACAAGTTTTATTATGAGAATTTATTACAAAATAAATATAGAAAAATTATGAAGTAATGATGTAAGCCACCGAACTCACCCAAAGAGAATATTTCAACAAATTGTCTGACATTAAAAAAAATTTAATTCTTAAAATTATAGACTAATTTTTAAATATATGTATTCTCTCCTTCTACATATATCACGTAGTTATTAAATCATGACCTTATAATGAACCTAAGGGAGCGTAAGACAAATTTTTTAACCATTGATATATCCCTTAAATTTAAATCATTGATTGTGCATCTTTTAATAAAGAAATGTTAGAAATCATGAAAAGAATATAATGAAATGTTTCATGAAGATTTTTCACATTAAGATTATACATACAATGAAACACCACATATTAATCAAAGAATAAAAAATCTTCATAAAATATTTCATAATTTTTTTTTTATGATTCTTAACACTACTCCTTTTAATAACAAAAACATTTGAATTTGATGAAATTCGGAGTCCATGGATCAACAAAGTCTAAAATAAAGAATCAATAGGTAATCCGGAGTTTGATTTCATTTTATTTTCAAACAAAATCATGTAAATGATATTTTGACATATTTTTTAGGGATTAAGTTCTCATAATGATTGGTTGATCTTTAGAGAATGGGTCTAAGTAAAGGACAAGACAAAGAAGTGAAACAAATATTTTTTGTTTGATCGTATCCATAAGATGAAGCATTAGATTTTTTTTCATCAAATTTGATGAAAAGAAAAGAAAAAAAAAATTGGGATAAGAATGGAATTTTTTTTAAATTGATAAAATTTTAATAAAAAAATTGAAATAATTCATATCAAATTAAACTTTTTATTCAAATTTAAAATCAAATTAGAGAGTAAAAGAAAATGATGAAATGTTGGAGATACCAAAAGCATTCTTGCACTCTGTGTGCATATTATATTGTATTTTTAATTATGAAATTGAAATATAAAAAATGTAACTTAAATTAATAATAGAAACTCTATCTCAATTATTGTCAAATATCACTTTACTTCACATTTAATAACAAAATTGTATATTTTTCTTAATTATAACTTTTAAATTTATACATTTTCATAACAAAAAGAGATATATCATAGCTCATTTAACCAAGTTTAACTTCTTTTTTAACAAATTATCAAAATTGCTCTAAATAAATCTTTATTAGTTTTTATTTTTTTAAAGTAATAATTTATAAATTTATAAATATAAAAGTTAACTTATAAATTTTGTGCATAGCACAAGACAAAACATTAAGTTACAGCAAGATAATTATAATAATTTATTTTAATTTATAAAATCTCACAACATGGATCATCGCTAGTGAGATACTTTACTTTGCTTTGGCCAAAAAATTTGTTTGGTTCTAATTATTTGAATTTAATTTTTAAAAAATTAAATTTTTTTTTATATTTTTTTTAATGTTTTTTTTTAAGTGCGTAAAAAAGTTTTTAAAAAAATTACTTGAAATATTGAAAATATTCACTAAAAATTAAATATATATATATATATATATAAAAAATAAAAAATTCAATTTTAAAAAAATTAAATTCTGATAATTAAGACCAAACAAAGTTTTTTTTCCAAAGCAAGTATCTCACTAGTATGCCTTGTCGGTTACACACGTAACATAAAAGACAAAAGAAATTATTTTCGTTTGTATGTCTTTTTAAGTAATTTTTTAAAGGATATTTATTCATAAATTCTTCTTTACATACTCATATTTTACTTAATTTAAAATATTTTTTTATATTCTAATAAGTCTTATAGGTGACATACGGTTGGCTTTTTTGGCTTTCGAGGGTTAGTATTGTAATTTTAAGCGTGCCAGTAAGGATCAATCAGTCCTTACAAAAGATTAATTGCCAACCAATTATCAGACGATTGTGTTTTAGTTCTTTCAACCTCAATGAAGAAGACTTTTACTGGTGGCTTTTTTAGGAAAATTTAGTAAATAACAACTAAGTGAAGAATAATTTCAGAATTTCATTAAATAAAATAAAAAACTTACAATGAACTAACCCAGCCTCGCAGAGGTTTATAGCAACAAGCTATTTGAAACTACTCCTATGAATGAAGTGTATTACAGGAATTTGAAGTACAGAAATGTAAAGAACTGTAAAAACTGGAAGGGAAAACAAAGTAAATAAAACTGGTTTTTTGATCTGAGTCTGGGTCCTTCATTTTAGGGCCTTCTCTGCTATTTGTACTTCTCAATGATAACCGTCGAAGTGGGCTTCTAACCGTCGAAATGTCCTCCCATGATTGCTGAACATGCTTTCTCACAGTCAGTCCCACTACGCCACATTTGCAGTTAGGCTTCTTTCCTGATTTTGAATTTGAACTTCATGAGTAACCGTTAAGCCATATCACCTTATATCCCTCGATCGTTCCAGTGCTACGCAAACCCATTATTATCAATATGGGCTGACACGTGTCTGACTATGGTTGGCTATTTGTATTAACTCTACAAATTGCCCTCTTCATGTCACTTGTTGAATTGTGATTGGCTTTTATAAATTATACAGCCAACATTACCCTCCACACTAATATACCCAATACTTGGTGATATTAGTGGATCAAGGCACTTTACCCACGTCCTAGGACGTGTATGGGCTTTGCATCTTCTTAGAACTGTAACCGATGTCCATCATTGCAATGTTTGTATTGCATTAAATCCTCTTCTATGCCTTGAATATTTCCCACTATTTGAGCATTTGAAAAGACTGATAGAATCCTCATGGCCAAGCAAACATTTTCCTACATTATTCGAGCATATGAAAAGTCTATGGAAGATGATTGTTGGCCGAAAGGATCCCGATGCATTTATTGATTATACCTATCTGCCTCCATTTATGCAAGTTATGGAAGCTTTTGCAACGTACCAATCTCTAGACCCGACGTTTGCCAATTACGAACCCTTAGATCAAGTATTTGTAAAAATGGATCTTAGAAACTCTTCGTCTACTTCATCATCTTCTGCATGGGACACAACTGCTTCTTTCTTTACCCCACCAACCTCTGCATGGGACACAGCTGCTCTTTCTTGCTCCAGGTCTACTGACTAGGGAAGTTGGCCTGAACCTGATGAATCCAAGCAAAGAAAGCGAATTCACCATCGATTCGTCAAATTCGCTGATCCTCTATCTATCCCTCCTTTTGCTCGGAGCTCGGTGGTTTATCCCTATGTATCCATCGATTGCCGACGCAGTTCGGAGGACAACTTACTTGTAGTGTGATACACATCTTCCATGTCTAAGAAGATAGTGCGATCAACGCCTCGTCTAGAGGAAGCACAAGGATACAACCCGTCATTCTTAGCCAAGAAAGCAAAATTTTGCTCTTCTGACTGGCTTGAATGTTTGAATAACCCCCAGTTCCCTACTTCTTTTGGGATGGACCCTCTTGCGCCTCATCTTCCTCAAAACCCTCACTGGATGGAAGAACTAAAACTTACTCTCTTTGAGAATCAGTTTCTTCCTTCTTACCAACCTCTGGATCTTTCCACTTTATTTGAGCGATACCAAGCTCAACTTTTGCTTGCAGCCTTTTCTCACTTGCCCTTCAATGTTCTTGAAGGTGATATTCCTTTTAAGAACTTTCGATGGGCTTGTGACATTATGACTCAGGGTCATGTCCTCAACCCCACTGCTCAAGCAGAACTTCAGATGCTTTTGGATCAACTCCCACTGCTTCTCCATTAGTACCAAACTTCTTCGGCTACTATTCAATCTTTGGACAAAATCTCAGCCCATCAAATTCAAACCCAATATGAAGTAGAGAATCTTATCGACGAATATAATGACATCAAGAATAAAGATTCTGCATACTGGGATGATCTAGATATGGATGAGATAGAACAAGAATTGAAGGAAATGGAGTTCGAAATGAAAGCTGAACAACTCTTCCATCAAATAAGAACATATCAGCTACAACAACCCAGCTTGGATAGGATAGAGGACAGAATAAAAAAGGAACATAAATTCATTGACCACTATTGGAGCAAATTTCATGACCTTGTTATTCTTTCTGTTCCTTATTTTTATGAAATTCAATTTGTAGCCAAGAAGGCTTTCTAATGTAATTATTTTCATATCAATAAAGCTAGGTTTTCCTTTCTTTATTCGGCATGGTCTAGTTTTATATTCCAATTGCATACTTGTAACCATTCTATTCGCCTAAATCAAACAAAATCAGAGCTTCGAATTTACCAATTTTGTCTTTCGAAACCTGATTTGAACATTTCTAATGAAATACTAGAAACCTAATTTGAATATCTCCAACATATGGAGTATAATTGACAATCTTTGCCTTAGGTCTTCTCATTCTAATCATATGATTAACACAATCAACAGCTTTGAATTAACTATCTTTGCTTCGAAAAAACAGTCTACATGTTTCGAAGTATGGAAACTTTCCTTAGGGATTGCACTATTTTATTCTTAAAGAGTGAGTCCCTTTGGGTTTTTTCACTACTTAACCAAATATTGGTTTTTTACAACTTCGAAGTCTAAAACAAACAAATTCTAGTTGCAAAGTATTTTACAATTTACTTCGAAGGATTATTTTCAACAAGAAACCTAAAAGCAAATCTTTAATCCCCTTGAAGCAAACAAACGCCTGAGCACTCTTGTACTCTTAGGTATGAAATGTGCTTCAAAGTCAACTACCTGCTTTCAAAGCTCTAGTTGGATGTTTGTCATCTGGCTTTGGAGCAAAACTTTGGCTTCGAAGCCAAATATTGATTTCGAAGCCAATCTGAGTGTTTGAAAGACGTTTCCCTCCCAAACAATCACTCTTGAGATAAACTTTTCATGTCCGTACCTTCAGTACTTCTTATGAATTTTACCTATTTAAACTGATTGAGCATCTTTCGGATAGAAAGGTTTAAAAAACCTTTCCTTTCGTGCTTTTAATTTACTTGCTTGCCCAACCCACAAACCCTTCATTTCTATTGATCTCTCCTCTTCTTTACCCTTTTCCTCAGCTTCGTCCTTTGAAAACTTCTGTCAATGGCTTTTTCCTCCTTGAAAATACCAGTCGTGGAGCGCGTGAGTCCATCTGTTGCTTTAAAGAGGATCATTGCTGAAGAGTGTGAGAAATACAAAGCTGGCAAGAAAAGTGCTATTGATGGGCACATTTTCATTCCTCGTCGCCATAAGCAACAGGAATCTGTGCTTGGGCATATTTTTAAAGAGGTCTCTACTCAGCTTCTAGCTCTATACCCGCGTTTGGAGCACCACTGTCTCCTTTATGAAGGCGGTCTTGATTGGGGAAGCTAGAGAGTGAACCGACCCCATCGCTATTGGCCCACAGTAAGACCAGAATAGGAGGAATGGTATGATCAGGTCGTCCCCACTAGGACACTGGATCTCTAGGAAATTTGCCTCCTCGACGCCCTTCAACTATCCAGGTTCACTATTTCAGAGGACCCATTTTTAATACCTATTACTCTTTGTTTTTGGAATTCTGCTTTCAATTTCTTCCAATTTAGATGTGGTATAATGGCCCCTACTATTCTTGACATCTGTCATCTGTTAGGGTTATCCCCTATTGGTACTCACTTTGGTCCAAACTACCCTGACCTCAACATCCCTTTTTCGCTTCCCCTTTGAACTCATCCTATAGTGACTTTCTCAAGGCTAAGAACAAAAAGGAAGGCCTTGTGACTGATAGAGAATTCTTTTCTTTGTTTATTGTATTGGCTTTACAAATTCCTCTTTGTACTTCTTCTCAGAGGATTATACCTGAGTTTGCCCTCTTGCCAAAGCCTTTGTTTTGCATAAAAAGGTGGCCTTAGCTCCATATGTTTTGGGCCATGTCTACAAAGCTTGTTCCCTCTTTTGTGAAAAACCCATGGATGCCAATCAATGAGGCCCATTTTGGATACTCCAACTCTGGCTTTTTGCATACTTTACTGATTTGTGCCCTAAATGTCGAAAGTTTTTATTGCCAAACCGTACCACCTATGGCATGAAGTTAGCCAATGTCTCTCTTTATCTTTCCAACTTTGCCTTCTACTTTTCTTTCTTTCACTAACTCCCAGCTTCCCCTTCTTCTCACACCTTCTTCTGTCCCTTCAACGCCAATACTAGCCCAGCCTGATTGAGGACCTTTTTGAACGATAGGTCCTACTCTAGGCCTCAGCACAAAGATATGTGGGCTTCTATTTGGATCCCGAGGGAGATATTCATTGTTACTACGAACTCTAGAGCTTATAAGTATATCTCTAAGCCCTATTGCCTTGCCCAATTTGCTAGGCAATTTGGACTCTTTTAGGGGATCCTTATCCCTCTCTACAGTCAGTCCAACTCAAACTCTGCAAGCAGAGAACTGAAAGCTCCAAGATCCAGATTAGGAGAGGCAACCTCCAAGTTTATCCGAGACTTAATTGATTTTGAATACCTACCCTTCACTCCCCAAAGCAATACACTGAAAAGGTACCAGGATTGGTGGATGGTCAATATGGAGGTGCACTTGGCCATTTCTCCTTAAGATCTATTAGTGGTACTAGATGTGCCTCAAGCCAAGTCTAAGGGGACTAGAGTTATTACTTCCTCCACTGCTCATGCTACCCCAGCTCTTACCCCTGCTACCATAAAGTCTGTTCCTGCTGCCTCACCTCTTCTTAGAGTCACTAGAGCTACTTCGAAGAAAGGTACGCACTGTTGTTTCCTTTCTTTTCTTTTCCTTTATGATGCTTTTGCTTTTTACTTATAGTTCCTTCTTTGTTATAGGTGCCCCACAGGGAGACTCTCCTCAAAGAGTGCAAGCTTTAAATCTCCTCAAGAACAAGCAGCAACAACAAAGGAAAAGAAAACTCTTGCTTGATCTTGAAAAGGAGGTACCTAAGGCTCATGTGGAAGAAGAGGAAACAGAGAAAGAGAGAGACACCATTAAAAAGAAAGAAGAAAACGACGGTCTCTCCCTCTAATTTTATTGGGGACTTTACTCATGAAGCTGCTGCCAAAGCAGTAGAAGAGGAGCACTCCAAAGAAATTATTGTATTTCAGAGGTTTGAGAAAATGAGACAACAGCAAGTACTAAGGGATGAAGTTGCTGTTGTTGATGCACTCCAAAGAGAAGCTGCAAGGCGACAACAAACTGTTAAACATTATACCCTTCACAGTTCTCCAACCATTGCTACCACTTCTAAAATGGTAATTTCTTTTTGTGTCTCTAGTTTCCTTTCTCAAATTTTCAATACTGAAACATAACATTGCTTTATATTTCTTATTCTACAGCAACAATTATTCTACCTCCTCATTCGATAAGGGTTTCTTCAGTCTTATCTGCAGTTGAAAGACCATTAGAAACAACCTTGAAAATGAGGAAGAAAATCGACACTAAAGTACTTTTAAGTGTAGAGCCCATTCAGGCAATACTCCCACTTCTTAATTCTACACTTTTCACATCTTTTTTTAGGCAAAGCATTCTTATATCTTTATCCTTTGGCTTAACTCCGTATCTTTCTTATCTAATCTTTAACTCAGCCCAATTTACTTTCCCTACAATCCTTGCTGCTCCTTTCCCTCTTAAGGAGATCCCAGTTATTACTTCATCTCCAGTGATAGCTGATTTTCCCAGAGAAGATACTGGTAGCTCACCAAATCTTTGTCCACCATCAGTATCCAGCTCCAGCCCTTCTTCTCTTGACTTACTAGTGGCTAGGACTATGGAAACTGCTAGGAACACTTCATCCTCCTCTCCTATCCCTATGCAGTCATCTCTTCTTACCACTAGAGCCCTTTCTATGACACCAATGTCAATGGAAGAGATGGACATTTTCAAAGCTAGACTAGCTAGCCTTTTTGACATGCCTTCTACCATTCCAGCAGCCAGTAATGAAACTGAGCCATTGGTTCTAGCTGATTCCCTCTTGAAAATTTTTGAGAGCTCTTCAACCATCAGTTGAGCTTCCTTAGCTTCACTGGACTTGGGTACATGTTTGGAGTTGTTGACATTGTTCTTGAGGATCTCATTCGAAGCCTTGCAAAGACCTATTATCAAGAATGGTTTCCTCCAGTGCTGCAAGGTCATTGAGCAATCTAACATGGCTATTTCGAGTCACTTGTCTCAGGCAGTAGCTACCATAGACTTTTATGTCAACATCTGCCATGTTGCCAAAGTTGCAGAGGAGAAATTGTTGAGAGACCAGGAATTGGTTTCCCATATGCATGCTGAGGTGTCTAAATTGAAAGAACAATATTCCTCTGTCTCTCAATTTTGAACCCAATTTTTGGAGAAGAAAGCTCAATTAAAGGAAGAGTTATCAGCAATTAACTTGGCTTTGGATCGACCTGATACAAAGCTGCAAATCACCAACCAAGGGCTGGCTGATCGAAGGCAAGAGATGACTACAGCCATTCAGTTGTTCCTATCCCTTAAGAGTAGAGAATCAATTGTAAAGGAATAACTAAAACATTGTACTAACTTTTGGGCCAATCTATGGTTGCATGTACTTAATTCCTTATGAATTGAAATCTTTATTTACTATTTCAGTGTTTTCATGCTTCTTTTGCTTAGCATTTTCTATACTCCTGTGTTTCCCATACAGTTGGATAATAAGGTTTCAAGTACCTGCCATTAATTTTCTTAGGGTGTACATACCCATTCAAATTTCTCAAATGGTATGCTCCCTAAGGCAAGACTCTATGAACTTGATATGGACCTTCCCAATTAGGTGACCATTTGTCAAACTTATGGCTTTTAATTCCTATTGGCAGTATTGTCTTCTATACCAAATCACCTTCATCAAAGCTAACGTGCTTGACTTTCTTATTATAGTTTTTGGCTGCTTTCTTTTTTTGAAAAAGAATGCTATTTAATGCTAAAATTCTAACTTCATCCATATTTTCTAATTCCAAAAAACATACTTTGATGGTACTGCTCAGGAACTAACTGATCCTGACATCTCACCCTCAAGGACTTAATGTTAATTTCTACAGGTAACATTGCATCATGCTCGTATACTAAGGCATAAGGAGTAACTCCTATACTTGATCTTGGAGAAGTCCTGTAAGCCCACAATATATCCTACAGCATGTTATGCCAATCCCTAGGATTGTCTTCCACAACTCTCTGTATTCTTTTTTTCAAAGACTTATTGGATGATTTTGCCTGACCATTTGCTTGTGCATAATAAGGGGTGGAATTAACAAGACTAATTTCAAACTCTGCCACAAAAGACTTTACCATCTTTCCATCAAATACAATCCCATTACCCATTGTTATGGTATGTGGGATGCCAAAACTGTAAATCAAATCTTTAATAAACCCAATAACTTTAGTTTGGTTTACAGCCTTACATGGTTTAGCTTCGATCCACTTAGTAAAGTAGTTTGTGGATGAAACAATGGTGCTTCGAAGAGGGTGGATGTATTTTTCCTATCATATCCATAGCACAACCTCTAAATGGCCAGGGCTTCACAACTGCATGTAAATCCATTATTGGTACATGTCTTATCATGCCATGCTTTTGGCATGCTTGGAAACTTCTAGCATATTCTATACAATCTTTAAGGATAATGGGTGTAGACACCCCATTTTTGACCGTCCTCAAGACTTGGACGTCATCATTTGAACACTCGATGATCATCCATGCTCGTGTTTGTTTTGAGTTTCTGAAGGTCTCGACTGCGTGTCTTGCCTTGGAACCTCTCAACTTGTCTGTTTTGTGCTTGGTTGTGGACTAAGAGCTTGTGGTTTTGTTTCTGAGGAAATGGGGTGGCTTGTTGGCCATCCCTACAACCCATCGGCCAAGCCTTGTGTTTATCGACCATATTTTCTCTCTATCGGCCATCAGTGTTGGCCGATCGGCCATATCTTTTGGCCGAGGCCTTTTTATTTGCTTTTGTAGATATTTTTGTGCCAGCTATGATAGCTGGTGAGCACAGATTTCATCCTCCATACATGGGTATGGAGGGATTGCACCAAGCCCTTAGCTTGTCCAACAAGCTTAGGAATTGATTTTCTATAAGAAGAGAGACCCCTCTCCCTTTCCAGAGGTTCTGAAAATTGGATATACAAAACATATATCTCTCTCTATATTTCCTCTCTCTCTCTCTATATTTGCCCTTGTTTGTGCTCAAAAGTGTAATTTTTTCACATTTTTTGCACTAAAGCACCTACTCAAACACCATAATCTTGTTGCTGAGGCACCGAAGGGTCTTGCTTGGACTCAAGAGCTGGTTTTAACTCAGAAAAGTTGCTGAAGTTGTTGCTTTGAGGTTGTTCTACAAGGGTGAGCCACTAGCCCTCTTTTAAGCTTTGTGTTCATTGTTTATTTGCCCCTATTTGCATGCTTCTTTTGGTTTAGCTTTCAACTGAAAAAAGTCTTTTATTAAAATGCCTAACATGTTTGTTTAAGGCCTTGTTGGTGTTGGGGGTGATTTACCCCCTTTTGTGCCTTATTTTTCCTTGTTTTGGGCCACCTCTTTAAGCTTTTGTTTTAGCCTTTACATAACCTTTCTACCACTAAATTCTAGAGGAATTTTAGTGGTGTAAAGTGTGTTTTGAGGTCTTAAATGGGAGAGGGTCATCCCCTCTCCTTGTGTCTTGAATGCTTGTATTGATGGCTCATAAAAGTAGCATGTTTGTTAAGCTTATTTTGGCTCCATTTTAGCATGTCTTAGGCCTTATTTCAGCATGTCTTAGCTCTGTTTTGGGTTGGTTTGATCACTTGTTGCATGCATTCTACACTTGTAGTGTAATCTTGCAATCTAGCCTAACATGCATCATGCTTTGGATCATCATTCTAGCATGCTTTTGGCTCTACTCAAAGAAGTTTTTCTTCATGTTTTAGCATGCTCTAGCTCGATTTGAAGTTGTTTTGGTCATGCATGACTTGCTTTGTATAGCCATAGTGCATTCTAGCTCACTAGTTTTGAGTATTCAAGTCACTAGCATGCATTTCTTGGGCCATGTGCATGATTTGGCATCATCTACCATGATATTTCAAAGCATATAGCATTGCCACACACTCACATGTGTCACTCTTTCAATGCTTTTGGAAGCTTGTGCTTGATGCCTTAAGTATGAGCCTATATGCATGCCTTATTGCCTAAGCTTTTGGGCTGCCATATCAGTGCATTTTTTGTGTTATTTTGACATGCCATAACTCTAATTTTAGTTGGTGAAGTCATCTCATGCTTGGTTTCGATGGGTGTAGTGTAATCCCTCTCATTGCCCTTGTATGCTCCATGCTTCATGCCTTTAATTCTAGCTTGTGTTGGCTATGTTCAAGCATGTTTTTGGTCTTATTTTGACCTTCCTTGGGACTGTTTTGAGTCACCTTGGCCCTTTGGGGCTTGCTTGATATGGTCATGGTGTAAGTCCCTTGGCTAGCTTTAAGCTTCGAACCCACTAGCATGCTTTGTTTGTCATATGTGCATGATTTAGCATCCTTTGAAATGTGATTTCAAAGCCTATTTCATTGTCATACTCTCACATTTTCCACTCCTTCAATGTGCTTGAGAGTTGGTGCCTTCATGCCTTACTTGTGAACCAATTGGCATGCATGCTTGTATATGCTTTTAGACTTCATTTTCAGCATGCCTTGGCAATTGTCTTGGCATGCATGAGGTTTGTTTGAGTTTGGTTTGGTCCATTAGATGTTGCATTACATTGCCCTTGCCATTGCATTGTTGTTTGCATGTTGTTGCATGCTCATGTTGTTTGCACGTTGTCACATTTGCATGTTGCATTATGTTTGCATGTTTATGCATTGCATCGTTTTTGGATCGAATGTTGATCCAAACACGGGGAACGAGGGGCGTTTCATACTTGAAGTGATGAAACGCGCCTCATTCATTCGGTCACTGACGCCTTTGATCATGCATGATAAGGTGGAGGTTCATTGAATCTTATGTGGTATTTGCATGCATTCATTTGACATTAATTTGTGCAAATCGGCCTTTTTGGCTATCATGCATTGAGATGCGTAATTGATGGCTCGAGAGCCAAGCACTATACTCCTTTGAGCTTTAAACATGATAAGGAGTGTAGTTGCACACATATTTTCCTGCAAATACACTGCCATGCCTCTGTTAGTGCTCTGTTGCAGCAAAAGGGAGAATTTGCAGGAAATAGTGGCCGATCGACCATTAAAGCTGCCGATCGACCATCAAAGTCTGCCGATCGGTTATAAAATTGGCCGATGACCATTATACTTGGCCGATGGCCTTCCCTCTTGGCCGACCACCCCTCAGCATGGTCATAAGATAGATCAGAAGCATATTGGAAAGTGGCACAATTTTCAGAAGTCCAAAACAGTGCAAACAGAGGCATCATGAGGCACGGTAGTGAATTTCCGAGCAAAGCCGACCGAGCATGCATCTCTTCCTTGCTCGCGAGGCCATTTCACTGCTTACGATTAGTTTGCATGATTAGTCATTCAATTTGTTGTGATATTCTAATTATCTTAGCATAGCTATTTGTTTCAATTTGAATTATAATAATTAATTAGTTTGTTAGTTAATTAGTTTTGGTTTGTACTTAATTAGCTTAGCTTAGCTAGTTAGCTCATTATTCGGACCCTCCGTTGAGAGGGCAAATTTTGTAATAAGTGTGCGAGTGTGTGATGCATGTCTTCCAACCCCATTTCTTTCTCCCTTTTACTTACCGCTTTCAATGGTTAGTTTAGGGCATATTTCGATTAGCATCCTTACGCTTGCATGTGTGCATCATTCATATGTCTTGCATGCACCGGGCTCGGCGCGTCATTCAAACTGCATTGTATTTCAATACCTATTTGAATACATGTTATCAAATGTCGCATTCATATGCCATTCTAGATAGCCGAGCCTATTTTAATTGCATTTGCATGTGTTGCATTAGGCATCTTAACATAGTTAGGATCATGCATTAATTACTAACTAGCTTCTTTTATGGCTCGGAGTACACTGTGAGTGTTTACGCTTTAGCATCTTTGCATGTGTACAAATGTTGCCATGTTAGCATACTTGCCATGAGGCTAACTACTTAAGTTTTTAACTGCATGGATACCTGTGGATGAAGGTTAGATTGCTTGAATTGGAACAATTCATCAAAAAAAATGAGTTTTAAGCCCACTTGAGAGTGGCAAAAACATGTTGTTTTCCAAGCCCACTTGAGGGTGGCAAATCCGCGTCTTAGCCTACTTGCGAGTAGCAACTTCAAATCATTTTTTGAAAAACAAACATGAGTTGTTTTGTTCCAATCCGCGTGATTGAGTCTATACTTATATGCCGTGCGCATCACATAGTAAGCTAGCTAATAAATCGGAATAAGAACACATGTGTTTTCAAAAACAACATGTCATGTTAGTAAAGGTCGATCCTTTGATCGGGCGAGCGGGGGTGCTCATTGCATGACCTTCCCCTCTCGTACCCAAGTTTCCAAGCCGAGGCAACTTTGGTGATGACAGACACGTGGCTTTAGGCATAAGTCAGGGTTTTCTAAATTTTCCAAAACAAAATATTTATGTGGCGACTCTAAAATCTGGAAAAGCAGTCCATGTTTGGCACTTTTTGATTAAAATCGATTTTCCAAAACGATTTGCCGGATTTGGACTCTTTGGTGATTTATCAGTCTTACATTGCACTTTGTGAGATTAAATTCAGAACCGTGATAGGAGTTCAAACTGTAGTAGCTAGAACTTACAATTCGCGCCCTTGCGCGCGGAGCGGAGTTCGAGCAGTCTACAGTGGGCCAATAGTAAGAATGCCTTCGAAGTAGTCATCTCATCTTCACACCAGGTTGATGAGCATCACAGATGCCTTGATTGTCACGACCCAAACCCGGCCTTATGGGTTTAGCACCGTAACCGGCCAGTAATCCGAGATTACCGAAGGCCTGCTTATCAGTAGTACAGTAAAACAGAGTTCAGGGCCCGGCGGAAGCCAATACAGTAAATAAATAATGTCCATTGAGCTGTGACAGTCTGTATGCCAAAAAGATTTTTCATGCATTCATACATACAAACAGTATAGTCTATGCAAAATTTACAGTCACGCCGTACAGGGACCTAATCCCTTGATAACAGTACAGTTAGTAGCTGACAGTCTATACAGTAATCCAAGCAGTATGGAGACAGACGGGGGAAAAACAAAACACCCCAAGCCATAGCATGGCGAACTCGGAACCTCGTAGTGAGGCACAGTGGTTGGCTTGACAAAACTGGAATAACCCTGACGCCTCTAGCTTTGGTCCAGTGCCTGTACACCTACATATATATATGAGCAGTGAGCTAAAGCCCAGTGAATAACATAATGCGTAAAGAGGTTAAGAATGAATGTCCTTACAGTAATGAAAACAGTTCATCAAATCAGTGTTTCAGTCGTTCAGTCAGTACAGTCATATGTGGTACATCCATTAGCATAACAGTCCAGTAAACAGTAGGTCTTAAAAGACCGAGCAGTAAATGATGGCCATCAGTCGGTAACAGTAGTGGTTCCAACAAGGGAACCGACAGAGATCTCTGTAACAGTAACAGTAAACAATAGACAGTAGGTGCTAAGGATGCCACAATATAGTTCAGAATATAGGACAGAACATTCATTCAATTAACAGTATTCAATTCAGAAACAGTACAGTTCAGTTGTTCAGAAAATAATCATTTTTGAACATATCGTTACACAATCGTTACTCACAGAGTTTGGGCTCCCCAGTCGCCAACCCTACACAGTTAACAGATTGAACACACTAAGCTACACAGCTGGGAAAGATAATAACTTAATCCCTAATTTGCCTCGGTGTGTTCTACATCTATATGCTCAATAAGATGTCTTAAACTAAGCCCAAGAATGCCTAGGATGAGATGAGGATGCAAAGATGCACTTTTAAAAGCATTTTCAGAATTTTCAGAAAACAGAGTCCCGCTCGAGCGCAGGTTTCCCCGCTCGGGCGGACATGCAACAAGGTTACACGCTCGAGCGTCAAATACCTCGCTCGAGCGTACTGTAAAAGTGTTGGATGGGTGAAATCTCCGCTCGACGAACGCTCAACGCCCGCTCGAGCTTGAGACACATGCCTCCGCTCGAGCGCCCATTTCTCCGCTCGAGGGGACTGTAAAACAGTGCAAGATGCTAGATGCTCGGATTCCACGCTCGAGCGGCACTAGCCCCCGCTCGAGCGGAAGTGCAGAATCTGGAAAACCCAGATTGCACCTTCAAGCCAAAAACCAAGTTTTGATGCTCCAAATCCGATCCTCTTGGGTTACTTTTCTGGAAAACATTTGTAACCACATAGAATAACATAAATCAAACCTCAATTTGTAAAATCAAGGCCCAAGGGTGTTTAATTCAAACCCAATATCAAACCAATCTTCATGACAACAATTCAAATGAACGCGCATGAGCTTAAATCATTTTCAAAGCTTTAATGCTGTTTCAAAAGAGCTCAAACCTTCAAAAACAAGATGAACTCACGGAGTATGATCGAAAGATGGACATGCATGTGAGGAATTATGAACTTACAACCTCAAAACTCAAGAATGGTAACATGCATGCAACAATCAAGCTACAATTCAACATGTAAGAGCCATAACTGGGCTCAAGGCTACAATTTGCTATAAATCATGCAAGAATCACTTAAACTCAAGAACAAAAGGGTAGTTACTCTACCTTAGGTCGTCAATGCAAAACTAGAAGCTCCAATTAGCAAGCTATACTTCAATTACCAAGCAATTCTTCAAGTTCCAAGCAATTCAAGATGAATTCACTCTAACTCCTTATTTCTCCTCTTCTAGTCGGCTACACACTCAAGAGAAATGGCTGAGCAAATGTGGTGTAGGGCAAAACTAAGTCTTAGACAAGGTTTATCAATGTGGCCCACTAGGATGGCAATTTGGTAATTAAGCCTAACTCTTTAATTAGCTTATTTTAATCTAATTTAATCACACTAAATCAGATTTCAGATAAATACACCATAAAATCACATTAATTATGAGGGTCGAGAAACAACAATCAATTCCCGGTTCGGCCGCCGATAAGGCCTTCAATTAGCAGTTTAAACATAAAACATGAACAGATCAAATAAGCAATCAAACAGATAGACTACAGATTAACATACATACTCAGTCAATTCAGTTCCAGTTTTCAGTCAGTCAGTTCCGTAGTTCATTCAGTTCAATTATCAGTCATAATCAGTCTCGGTTAACAATAATTAGCAATTAATCAATCATAAATCGGTAACCAGTATGAGGGTTGTTACATTGATGAATTTCAGTCATGGCTGTCAATGCCTCCTTTGGCCCTAAACATTCCAATAACAACCCATCTGCTCCCCTTTTGTAAAGAGCATTACCATACTCTATGTATTGCATAGATTGTAATTTGATCTTTCTGCTGGCTTTCAAAGATGGGCTAGTTAGGTACAGCATTATTGGATGCCTCCAATCTTGATCTTGTAAGTCATTATGATTGATTTCTAACACCACATTCCTTTTAGTTAAAGGCAATATTAATTTTTGATATGTTGCTTGACTTATGTTCATTTGAGTGCCATCCTTTCTCCTGAAATTCGAAACTTTCTAAGCTACATCATTGACTTTGTTATTCATGAATCTTGGGATATAAGTCACGCTTGCTATTTGAAATTGAGAAAGCAAATGTCACACAACAACATAGTATGGCAACATGCTTACACTTTGATATTTGAAAATTTCTTTCACTTGGTTGACCACCAATTGAGAATCTCCAAATTTATCAACCGCAAGAGCTTGTAATCCAATAAGCATTTCCAATCCCATTATTAAAGCATCATATTCAACTTGATTATTGGAACAAGTAATTTCATCGACTCTGAAACCATGTGTGGTTTCTACCCCTTGTGGTGACTTAATCACCACACCAATTCCAGTTATACCATTGGCTTTTGATCCATCAAACCACATTTGCCATGGCTCAATATTAACCATACCAAGATCTATTATCTCTTGGCTTTCTGTCTGACATGGATGGTCTGCCAAGAAATTAGCTAAAACTTGTCCTTTTACTGTTTTGTGAAAGACATATTCTAGATGAAATTATGATAAAGCTAGTATCCATTTACCAATTCTCCCTCTCAACATAGGTCTAGATAATATACTTAACCAAATCTGTGATTGCAATTACCAAGACAGTTGTAGACAAAACATAGTATTTTAGTTTCATTGCAGCAAAATACAATGCAAGACACAGCTTTTCTACAGCTGAATATTTACATTCATAAGAATTTAAAAACCTACTAAGATAATAAACTGCTTGCTCCTTGCCTTCTAGATTGTCCTGAGCTAAAAACACTCCCAATGAATCTTCTGTTGCAACAATGTACAACTTCAAGGGCTTATTACTCTTTGGTGGCATCAGCACTAGAGGCTTGGCCAAGTAGGCTTTAATTCCTTCGAAAGCAATTTGATGTTCTGCTGTCCACACAAACTCCTCTTCATCTTTCAACCTTAATAAGGAAGAAAGTACTTTAGTTTTCCCTGCAGTGTTAGAAATAAATCTTTGAAGAAACTTAACCTGTCCAATGAACTTTTGTACTTCTTTCTTACTTGATGGAGGCTTGGCCTCAATGATGGCTTTGGCTTTATTCTGATCAATTTGTATTCCCTTCTTGTGTACTACATAGCCCAAGAAGTTTCTAGCTGATACACCAAAAGCACATTTGAGAGGATTGAGCTTCAACTTGAACTTGAACTTTCTCATTCTTTCAAAAGTTGTTTTTAAGTGAACCAAATGTTCCTCCATGGACTGGGATTTTACTACAATGTCATCAATATAACACTCTAAATACCCTCCAATGAGATCATGAAAGATAGTGTTCATTGCCCTTTGATATGTAGCCCTAGCATTCTTTAGGCCAAATGGCATTTTAACCCATTCGAAGGTGCCAATGTTCCCAGGACATTTGAATGGTGTCTTATGGACATCCTCCTCTGTAATGCAAATTTGGTTGTAACCAGAATGCCCATCCATCATAGATAAAATCTTGTACCCTGTTGAACTATCCACTAATAAGTTTACTATGGGCATGGGGTACTCATCTTTTGGAGTTGTTAAATTCAGGTTTCTAAAATTGATGCATACCCTCATTTTACCGTTCTTTTTAACCACAGGTACAATATTGGATAGCCATTCAACATATCTGGCTATTCTAATAAAGTCTGCCTTAAGGAGCCTTAGAATTTCCTCTTTGACCTTCTGAATCACTTCAGGACTCATCCTTCTTAGCTTCTGCTTGTATGGCTTGAAATTAGGCTTCATAGGGAGCCTATGTTCCACTAGTGACCTATCCAATCCTAGTAGTTTATTATAAGACCATGCTAAACAATCTTTATATCTCTTTAAGACCATTAATAACCGGTCCCTGTCAAGAGCACTCAACCAAGCACTGATGTAAGTGGGTTGCTGTACAGAACCTTCCCTTAAATTAACTTCTTCCATGGGGTCTTGTATTTGAGAACTCACTAATGCTTCTCTTTTGATTTCTTCTGCCCTCGAAGCAATTTCTTTACTTTGTTCTGCTCCCACTTTCTTTGATTCAACATCTTTGCCTTCTTCCTCATAGACAAAGTCTGTCTATAAGGCTTCTTCTTCCTGTATTTCCTGGACTTTTGTTTCAATGTCCAATGCACAGTATTTATCAAAGGTCAAAGGCCTGACCTGTTGTTGTTCCTACTTACAGCCAACTACCATGGCTTCTTTCTTTTGTTCCTGAACTTTTTGGACTATTAATTTTAAGTCCAATGCTGAAAACTTAACTAAAGCCAAGGGTCTAGCTTCTTGGGTTTCATCTTCTTGCCTACAATCAGGCATGGTTATCATCTTTGATGACGAATTCTTCATCAACACTCTCTTGTACCAAGTGCTTCAGGTGTGCTACTTCCTCATCAGCCATCACTACGGCTGAACCACTAGGTTTTCTCAATATACTGAGTGGTGTCACCCCTTCAGTATACAACTTGGCTTTTGTAAAGTTAGCATAAGCGACAAAGAGTTGAGGGTCTGCATTGATCTCCTCTATCTCTCTATTGCACAAGGCCATCATTATCTTCTGATGTTGAGAGAAAGGCACACATTTGTTGGTGTGAATACAATCCCTACCAAGTAAAGCATTGTACTTAGCATTACTATCAATAACAAAGAATGCCGTCATGCAATCTCTAGTTTCCACAATCAGGTTGATCGGCAAAATACCCTGAGCCATCTGCTTATCCCCAACAAAACTAGCAATGGTTGTACTGGTTGGGATTAATCTGGAGTTCCTCTTTCCCAGTTTCTTTAAAGAGGATTTTGGAAGCAAGTTCACTACTGCCCTATTATCCACCAATACCCTATTCATCTATATCCCATCAAAAAAAGCCTTGATATACAAGGGCTTCACATGTTATGTCATAGATGTTGTAGGATACTCAAAAGGATATGAGAGATTAATACTCACTTCCTCACTCTCGTCCTCAGTTTCCATCGGTGTGGCCACTTCAGATTCATCTTGAACCATGCTAACCTGTGAATCTTCGCTAGAAACTGGAATAGGGTCAATCTCTTGACCTTTTTGGTTTCCATCTTCAGCCTGGAACTCCTATGGTAATATATGCACCATATTCACTAACACTGGAGGAAACGAGCCAAATTGAACTACTGGTTGCACTTGTGTTTTTTTCCAAGCTAACTTGTTCAGTTATTTCAGAAACATCTTCCATGCTGCATTCTAGTACTTCAGTACTAGTGACTTCCTTCGAATGGTCTATTCTTGCTGGTTTTTCGATCAAAAATGTATGTTCAGCCATGAAGGCTTCAAACATCTCCTCATCAACCATTTCTTTCTTTTGGCCTAGGTCAACTTTTCCTTCTGTCTCACTGTCGCTTTCTATTAAGGCCTTTTCAAGACCTGCTTAGCTAGATCTTTCCTTGGCTTTCAGTTTAGAGTGAACTTTAGCCAACTACTCTTTGCTGAAACTTTTTTTGTTCTGAGAAGTCAATTTTGGACTATGATCCAATTTTGGATTTCTCTTTCCTCTGTCTGGCTTTTTGGCTAGGCCAATAAAGAACTCTCTCCACTTTCCTTTAGATCCTTTTGGTACTGAGTGTACCTTCGCTGGATCTCCCTCATTTGAGACCTAGAAATTACTGATACCATATTTGGTTCCTTTGTTTTTGGGTGCTTTAGTAACACCCAATTATTTGGAGCCACTAAGGGAGGTTTAATCATTCTACCCTAGTCTCCAATAACACTTCTTGGGGTAGGCATTTCCTTAGGCTTGTTCTGCATGACAAACCAATCCGAAACCCCAAGTATCCATGAACTCACTAGTTCAGTTGCTGAATTAGCTCTTTCTGCCTTCAAAGCCAGCTTCGCAGTTATCTGTGGAGGCCACTGTTTGGCCCTGATGCCCTATCTTGAGCCTAATTCAAGCCTTCTGTCAGGGTAGTTACCTTCCATCTTGTTTGAGGCTGATCTAGGAGGCCAATCTCTAGCTCTGATTCCATAACTTGAGCCCACTTCAGCCCTCCTCTCAGGATGTTTGCCTTCCATCATATAGTAGTTGGGTGGTCTGAATTCTTGGAGAGGTCTCTTACCCTTGGAGTGCACTCTAACGGCTGGTGGTCCAACCAAGAATGGCTGTTGTCTGGGACCAGTTGGGTATGGCCTCTTATTGTAAGTACTGGTTGGTTAGGGCATCTCTGCACATCTTTATAATACTGTTTTCCATCAATTGGGAGACCTTTCAACCATTTGTAACTTAACCTGCATCTGGGACACATCCTTTGCATAATAGTTGCCTCTAGAGAGTCATCATCTAGCGTCTCCGCACTAGAGTCCTCCTTTTGGTCCACAAAGCTCTGTCCATCTACTGGTGAACTTCTGATATCTTTCTTGGAAACAGTCTGACTGGCAACATGCATCCGCACATTAACCTCCTCCAATTCCTTCAAGGATAGGTTTTGGAAGTCAGGCACACCAACATTGGCTGTAATTTTCCCAATCTCTGGGAATAGGTTAGTGTCAATCCCCATAGCTTTCTCTACTTTGGCTGGGAACTTTAAACTTCCCTTTCGAATCTGTTCTTAGATCCTATCCCGAAAAACAGTACAATTTTTAGTTGAGTGAGACCAAGAATTGTGCCATTTACAATACATTTTCCCTTTACGTTCTTCTGGAGAAGGAATTTTAACCCCCTTTGGTAACTTTAGGAAATTTGCTACAAGCAAATGATCAAAAATGACATCTGCCTTTGTTAAATCGAAAGAGTATTTCCTATGAAGGTCTTTCTTTTTAAACTGCTAATTTATTGTAGTATCCTTATGAATTAATGCCTCACAGGTCGTAGGCTCTTTCCCTACGATCTTTGCTGCATCAATCTCGTAATTAGGGTCTCTATAATAAGTCTTATATGATGCATTACTTCGATCTTATTCTTCCTCAAATAATGATTCATATCTAGACAACTTATAGGATCATTCCGCTAAGTCTCGAAACTCAGTTGAGTCGAACTTCTTTTGAAGCCTAAACTCTAAACCATTTTGACCAATCTCACAAATTCAGGCTCTGGTAGAATGGCCCTACATTTGTTTCGTGCTCTTTTGAATCTAGCAATAAATTGAATAGCCTTCTCATCAGGCCTTTGACTCAACCTTGCCAAGTCTGCCATGGAAACTTCTAGCTCCATTTGGAAGAATTGGGCATGAAACGCCTCCTCCATTTGCTGCCAAGTTTGGATAGAACCAGATATAAGGCTAATATACCATACAAAAGCTGCCCCAGTTAGAGAATTTGAAAAAAGTCTTAACTTCATGTAATCATTATTGATAAATTCCCCACATTGGGCAACGAACCTAGCAATGTGTTCCACTATTGATTGGTTTCCATTTCCATAAAAAAGAGCAAAGTGTAGTATTCTAAACACCCTTGGGTATTCATGCACCCTATCCACCCATTCTAGGTATGGCTTTCTATACACAGGAGTTTAAACCCCTCGAGCCATAGGTCCACATATTTCTCTGACAATATCAGCAATTTGGTCCCTATGAACCATTTTTGGTGCTTGTTGGACTACCACTGGAGAAACAAACACAGGATTTGGTGGAAAATCTTGTGCCTGAGATCTTCTTGGTCCATAGGGAGGTATATTTGGGACTGGTTGTCCCTGTGGTACTAGCTACTGTTGAGGGTATGGTTGACCTCTCTGAACTTGTCCTGCGAAAGGACCTATGAAAGGTACTGTAATAAGAGGAACAGGTGTTGTTTCTCTCCTAGCTGCAGGAAACCCTTCCAACCCCCCGGGTGTGAATTCGAATAAGGGATTAGTGAAACCCCATATGCCAGGTATGGCTTCAAACATGGGATTTGGAAACATTCTCATGCCATTTTCTTGTGTTGGCCTAGATCCACCAATTTGTATGGCTTCGTTGTTAGGTAATAAGGCATTTTGATTTACCATAGACCTCGAAAGAGACTCATACCAAGATTGAGGTATGGGTGATGGTCTTTCATAATTTTGATTACTAGTCTGACCATTAGTATATCCAACTACTATCCTATGGCATCTATCAGGCCTCCCCATGGATTCATTGGTTGAGTAGATGGAACGATAGATGGTCTAATTCCATGGCCTCGTCCAATATCCAATATTTTGAACATGTGGTGCATGTTCTGAATTATTGGTTTGTTCGACCATAGGTTCTAATGAGATAGGTGCTTCCATAAGATGTGTTATCACATTATCCTCTGAATCATGTACCTTTACCTCTCCTTCCACACCTTCTTCCAAGCATCCATTTTCTCCTTATCTCATATGTCTAGCCATTTCAATTATTCCCATTAAGCGTGCCAAAAATATATGTTGGATTTTTTGGCTTTCGAAGGTTAATATTATAATTTTAAGCGTACCAGTAAGGATCTATCAGTCCTTATAGAAGATTAATTGTCAACAAATTATCAGACGATTATGTTTTAGTTCTTTCAGCCTCAATGAAGAGGACTTTTACTGGTGGATTTTTTAGGAGAATTTAGCAAATAACAACTAAATAAAGAATAATTTCAGAATTTCATTAAGTAAAATGAAAAACTTACAATGATCTGACCCAGCCTCGTAGAGGTTTATAGTAACAAGCTATTTGAAACTATTCATATGAATGAGGTGCAGTACAAGAATTTGAAGTACAGAAATGTAAAGTATTGTAAAAACTGGAAAATAAACAAAGTAAATAAAATTGATTTTTTGATCTGAGTCTGGGTCCTTCATTCTAGGGCCTTCGCTACTATTTACACTTTTCAATGATAACTATCGAAGTGGGCTTCTAACCGTCTAAATGTCCTTCCATGATTGATGAACATGCTTCCTCACAGTCAGTCCCACTACGCCACATTTGCAATTAAGTTTCCCTCCTGATTTTAAATTTGAACTTCGTGAGTAACCGTTAGGCCACATCACCTTATATCCCTCGATCGTTCCAGTGCTACGCAAACCCATTATTATCAATATGGGTTGACACATGTCTGACTATGGTTGGCAATTTATATTGATTCCCCAAATTGCCCTCTTCATGCCACGTGTTGAATTGTAATTGGTTTTTACAAATTATACAACCAACACATACTTGCTAAAATAATCCTAATAAGAATATTCATATTGACATTGTGAATGCTCCGTGATATGAATATTTGCATCGTTAATGTGAATGTTCACGCTGTAAAATATATGAATGTTCACATCACCAAGTTACTAAACGTTCAAAAAATATTTATAAGGATAGAATTATCTATAAAATATTTTAAATATGATAATTAAGATTTAATAAATCAAATGTCCATATAATAAGATTTATTAGAATATAAGAATATGTAATGAATTAATTCATATATAAATACTTGAAAAATAATTTCCTAATAAATTCTCCTTTTTAAAAAATTTTAATTATTTTTTAAAATTTATTTAATCAAAATACATCAAAAAGTAAAAAAATTATATAAATTGTTTTTAAAAAACCATTAAATATAATAAAATATGAAAACGTATTTAACTTTTATATTTTTTTTGTATTCAATAATTTTTTTAAAATATTTTGTAGAAATTTCACACTTTGTAAGTGTATTCAAATTAAATGAATTTAAAATTTTAAAAAAAATAATTAAAATGTTATAAAAAAATTAAAATAAAAAAGCGAGATTAAAAACTCAAAAAAAAAAAACTATTTTTTCTAATTTCAATGATTTATCCTTTACTATGATTTATATTGCAAAAGTTTCAAATCTAATTTTGGATATTAAGATTTTGTTTGATTTAGTTTTAATTTTTTTAATAAAAATTTTATAAAAATCTAAAACATAATTTAGTGAAAAAATGAAAAATATTAATCATTTTCATATAATTTTGAACAACTAATTTTTAAAAATTGAAAAATTAATTTTTTTTTAGTATCTATTTTTATTAAAGTTTTTGTTTTATGAAAAAAATTAAAAATTATTTCTAAAAAGTAAACCAATCATGGCTTAGGATACGGTGGGATTAATTAATAGAAATTTAAAATAAAAGAAAATAAAATAGGTAACCATTGCAAAAAAAAATTGTATCAATATAAAATAATTGTAAAGTGGTGAAAATACAAGCAATTTATGCATGCGCAAGAAAATTTTGTACTTCCATCACTTAACAATTATTTTGTGTTATTACTATTTATTTATTTATTTATTTTGCAATTGTCCCAAAAAAATATAAGGTAAATTATGTTTATTTATACATTAATACAATAAATATTAGTTAGTCGTAATTAAATTTATAAAATGCATGAAACACCAATAAATCCTAAATAGTAATCTTATAAATTGTTTTGTCCTCATTTTTTCCTTATGAATCCAAAGGTCCTATTCTAATGTGAATTACATATAGGACTAAATATAAATGGGCGTGTGTTATGTGTTGATGAACAAATGTGGATTTCTCATAATGTTAAAATTACTCAACATAACACTTCAAAAAAACTAGTTAGTATATTTTTCTCAAACGTAACACAATAATATAACACTCAAAAAATGTAACACTTCAATTTAACACACTGAAAAACTCCCTACGTTGTGTTTGGTTGGGAGATTTGAGAAGGAATTTAGAAAGGTTTGTGAAACTAAATAAAATATAGATATGTTTTATTCACATTTCACCTACCTTTTCCATTTCCTTTTCCAAATCCCTCCTCAAATCCTCCAACCAAACACAACATTAATGTATTTTTTGAAAATGAAACAATGTACCATTCCAGAAAAATTTATTAGTATACTTTTTCCAAACGTAACACTACAATCACTATAACACACTAAAAACCTCTTTAGTGGACTTTTCCCAAACGTAACACACTAAAAAAACTCCTTAATGTACTTTTCTCAAATGTAACAACGCAACATTCTAAAAAAAAACTCCTTAATGTATTTTTTTAAATATAACACTCCAATCAATGCATTCTAATATAACACTCCAATGTAATACCAGAAAATCACACTAACAGAAATGTAAATTTTTACGGTCAACAACCTACACTTCAACCACCAATCCTCCTAAAAAGAATCTTCACGCCTCATATTTCCATTCCCATCCAATAAATGAATCAGAAAATTAGAAAAATGAATTACAAAAAGACATTCACTTAAACTCAAATGGCACCCATAGCAATCCCAATTTTGACCTGACTCTTGTCGTATTCCAAACTCAGGTCCGTATGGTTTGAATGGTTATTCATATCTTGTTTCCCTTGTCTCCCCTCTATTTTGGTTATTGGGTTGTAATTGTGTATTTGGAACAGGTTGGTTACTTATTTTTCCAAACCTGTGATGCCCAGATTTTGGCTCTTCCTCTCGAGCGAGCATTCTTACACTCGAGCGGGCTTCACAAATTTTGCCTCTCCACTCGAGTGGCCATTCTTGCGCTCGAGCGGGATTTATCAACTCTTAGTATTTTTGCAAATCTGCAAATACTGGGATAATGCATTGGACGCTCAAGCGTCCAATCTCACACTCAAGCAGAGTCCTTCGTCTGTAAAACTTCTGGAAGTGTGTATCCCACACTCGAGTGCCACTTTTCACGCTCGAGCGAAACTTTGTGTCTGACGCTCGAGCATCGCTTTCCACACTCGAGCAAACTACGTGTATAACAGTCCGTGAAGATGACATTTTTGTTCACTTTTTCATTCCTCTCTCTCTCTCTATCTATCTAAAACTTTTCAAAAACAAAATCTTGAGTTTCTCTCTCTAAAACTCACATTCTCTCTTCTATTTCATCTAGATCCGTTGATCTCTTCATCCTAGTGCCTTTGATAAAAAGGTAGAGCGCTTCAAGATCTTTATTTTGATCCGAATAGAAGTGAGTTTTGGTGCTCTTGGAGTTTCACTCTTGTTTGGCTCGTCTTCTCTCTTTGATGTAGGGATTTTCTACACTTTGTTATGGTTTTTAACTTAGTTATTTGTATATTGTGTAACAATTGTGGTCTTGGGGGTATTATGGACGAACCTAGGGTTTGGGATATAAAATGAAAAAAAGAGTTTTTGAGGAATATGGAATAAGTGGGTTTGGGGTTTGAATATGAGACCATATTATGTTAAAATGGTTGATTTTGGTACATGGGTTAATAGTTGAAAAAAAGAGAAAAACTTGCCTTAATGGGATAAAAATGTTATTTTGGATAAATAGTTGGAATTGACATTGGAAATGTAAAATTTGATGATTAGTGATATAAATGATGGGATTTTATATGTATTATCTCATACCTTTGCAAATTTTCAAATAAACTATATGTCCTGAGATTGTATATCTGTTTAGAAATAACTCTGTTGAGCTATCGGTGGAGGATAGTCATGATTGTTGTAAAAATTGCATAAAGATTAGGTAAATTGAAACTAATCTCTTGTTGGTTGTCATTGAATATGACGATGTTTAAATACTTAGTATTTGTATGATTTTTTGGGAGGAGAAAATTGATGTACTCCATTGTTTGATTATATGTTTAAATACATTGCATATGTATGAATGATTGTTTGGTAGAAGAAAGGGGATGGACTTCATTATTTGGGAGGAGAAAGGGGATGGACTCCATTATAATTAAGTTGGCCGGAGTATCGTGAGTGAAAGTCCCGAAATTATACATGGGTGCTGATCCCGCGGACGAAATATCCATAAAATGACAGTTTGAAGTGTTTATATGTTGATAATGTGATTATAGAACTAATGAGTCGTAGTCACATTTGGGTTATTGAGATATGATGAAATTGCTCATGTAATGAAATGACTCGAATAGAAATGGATTAAGAATTGGATTTGGTATCTTATGACTATATAAAAATATATATGTTTTATCACTGGCATTGTTTATGTATATTGTACTTAAATCTTTTTTAAACCTCGTATATTGTGTTAGATTATTCCTATTGGACCGTGGTTCACCCTATTTGGAAAAAACAATTTCAAGTAATGATGGCATGCCTCCGCCAAGACAATAGCATTGGAGGGATTTTTGGGAAGCAAAAGCTTCTTTGTTTCATATCACTTTTTGTATAGCCTAGTGCTTTAATTGTACGAGTTAATCTTATTTTGTTGTAACTAAGTCAAGACTTGGAAAGGTATAAGCCTATAGGGCATTTTACTGTACTAAACTCTTTTGTATAAGTGATTACATGAAGTAAAAGGATTATTTACTCTGATGTATGCAGTTATTAATAAATGTTTTGGATTGTATTTATTATATTATTTTGGGAGCGTTACAACACCTAATCAAATAAATATAATTTTTCAAAACAAAAATGATTAATTTGTTCATAAGAAATTCTTAGAACTAAATGAATCAACATTCCACTATATGGGATTTATGAATAAATTTTCCTTTACAAAACTACATAAAAATTGTCATTATATTAAATTTAATTTAATTATTTTTATAAAATGAGAACAAAATTATCTTTTCACTTTCAAAATTTGTAATCTCAACTCAACCCCTCATAGAAATACTAATCCAACACACCATGGAGGCTAAACAAACATGACAAGCCTTAGAAGATTATGCATTGCGAACCTTGTGTATGCACCACATGTTATTCGTGGCTTGCATGTTAGTCCAAGCGTTGGGTGGTCGTTTGACCAAGTTTTTTCCATAAAATATCAAGTAAGAATTAGATCTTGTTAACCACCGCCACAAGCGTCTTAGTTAAGAATATAATTTTTATCATTAAAAATATAATCTGACCACTAAAAATATACTCAAAATCTATAAACTTTTGACTTAATGTGACGATTATTTGTTAAATCTTACTAATAAAATAATATCCTTTTTACATGTTTTATTCATTTTTCAACCTTAACGTACACCCTAAAGGCGGTGGTTTGCATTCTCAATAAGAATTTTATAGGCAAGTCTCATCACAAAAGACATAAAAGAATTTGTCAAAATTTTAACTGCAACTAAATTTCCTATTTTACATATAATTTCTACACTGCTTTGTTTTGTGTGCACGGGTCTCATACCATGTTTTGTGCATCACTAGAACAAACAAACTGCCATTGCAACTAATTACTTTCATGGTATTGAAGCATCTCTAAGACCTGGGTCATGCTTGGCCTTGCATCTTTGTCTTCCTCCACACATTTTAATGCCACTGCAACAAGTATTTGCATCTTAGGCACATCATATTTGCCACTTATCGCAGGATCTACAATTTCTTCAATCAAAGACTCCATTGCTGCACCTGTACTCACCTTCTCTCTCACCCATTTAATCAACCTCCTCTGCTCCATCTCACCAGCTGATGTTGGACTCTTTCCAGTCACCATCTCCAACATCACTACTCCGTAGCTATAAACATCGACTTTCGAGGTAATGGGTAAATTAAAAATCCACTCTGGAGCCATGTAACCTCTTGTTCCTCTTATCTTTGAAAAGCTCGAATTATTACCACCACTGCTACTACCGCCACCACCTCTATTCAGTAGTTTGGAAAGTCCGAAATCCGCAACCTTTGGCTGGTAATTGGAGTCCAGCAATATATTTTGAGGCTTTATGTCGCAGTGTAGAACCCATTCCAAGCACTCTTCATGTAAGTAAGCAAGGCCTTTTGCAGTACCCACAGCAATCTGAAACCTCGTGTCCCAATCAAGTGTTTTGGAGTTCAAGTTTTCTGACAAGGACCCGTTCGCCATGTACTCGTAAACCAAAAGCTTGTGCCTTCCCTCGGCACAGTATCCCCAAAGCTCTATCAAGTTCATGTGGTTAAGCCTGCCGATGGTGCTTACCTCCGCTAGGAACTCTGCCTCTCCTTGATTAGCTTCTCTGAGTCGCTTGATTGCCGCCACTCGACAATCTGGCAATACCCCTTTGTACACCACCCCACCACCTCCTCTTCCCACCTCATCACGAAAACCCCTCGTTGCCTGCTTTAGCTCATTATAAGTGAATCTTTTGAATCCGGTCGCAGCAGGTATGTACCCACCACCCATGTCTAGATGGGTTCCATTTCTATTCAAGAAACACCAGACCAGACAAATGGTGATCACCTCAACACATCCAACCGCAGCGGCAAACCAAACCAAGAATGTCAGCAACCCATTTCCGCTCCGTTTTTCATAAACTCTGTCAAGCTGCTGCACCATATTAGCAGTCCCTGAGCAATCTAACTTATTCAAGAAGTCCTTGTTTAAAGGTGTTTGAGGCACTTTCACAAACAGGTCTCCTGCGAGACTCGGAGACCAGTGTCCGTTGCGAAGCACCCATTTGGGATTACAATCATAAACACCACTGCTCTGGTTAAACCTGTGGTGGAACCCTTTGCAATCGCACGAGTCCAAGCACGTCTTCAAGCATCTCCGCAAAGTGTAGTTTAGCAAAATTTGGATGTCATAGCCATAGAAATCAGCATTTGGGACCTTAAAAAAAGTGAAATTCTCCTCACTTTGATTGCAGGAAAGGTTGACTTCAGGTTCGCATCCGCGAGACCAGTCAGTAGGATCTCTGATTCTGAACCCAGGTAAACACGAGCATTCTCGTCCAAACCCAGCACTATATCTACACATACCATTGAGTCCACAAGCACCATGAATTCTACACGCTTTCGACTTGGCTTGCCAGGACACAACCCAATCCACAGTCTCCTCTTTCAAACTATACAATCGAAGATTACCATCAAAATCCAGAACCAATCTTCTCTGAGGCCCTGCACCATAATCAGCAGCTCGAAACTCCAACTTATCCGATGATAGAAAATGACCCAAGAAATCAAACTCCGCAATTCTCGTGTCGTTGTACCTTGATCTTCCATCGTTATCAGCAGATAGCCATGCATCTGGCCAGTAAATGCTAGAAGTCTCGGGACCGTCAAAGACTAGACGGAGGACATTGTCGTCATCGAAGAAGAGCTTGTAGAGGCCGGAGGAGTAGTTAGTCCGGCTTCTGGACGAAACGAGTTGGGTGTGTCTGGTAAGAGGTTGTTGGGGAAGAAGGGTATCGGTGGGTGAGTCGAAGCTCTGCCATAAGAGAACATTGTCTGAAGTGCTGAGAATGAGGTTTCCATTGTCAAGCAAGAGTAGCTGCACTGAAGAGATTGAAGCTGTGTTGGTGGCCCAGAGAATTGACTGGTCTGCGTCGATTAAGATGAGATCGCCATTTTTGAGGAGGGAGAGCTTTGAGAGTCTGCCATTGATGGGTTGGTCTCGGTTGGCTAGCCAAACTAGAGTGTGGTTTCCATGGGAGGAGGGTTTGGTGAACCAGATTGCAAAGCCATAAGCGTTTTCTCCGAGGGGGTAAAAGCCAGAGGAGAAGAGGTTGTTTGGTGAAATCAAAACGTGGGTTGGGTTCTCGACTGAAAGAGATGAACCTTTGCTTAAACTAGAGAAAGTTGCAGAAGAAGATGATGATGAAAATGGAAAGGAAGATAGAACCAAGACATAAAGAAGAAGAAGAAATGAAGTAGCCATGAAAATTATTGTACATGAATAGTTGTTGAGAAAAGTTGGCAATGGGAACAAAACAACATGGCCTTTTAATATTAGCTATCTGGAAGAGTAGATCTAACAAACCACTTTTGATCTTGAGTGAGCTTTCTTGAGTCAATGTGAAACCACTTTTGATCTTGGGTGAGCTTTCTTGAGTCAATGTGAAAACACAGAAATTGTAGACTCTAATCGACAACTAATCAATTATTTGTTTGTTAGAACCATGAAAGTCCCTTGTTTGGGAGAAAAAAAATAATAAATAAATGGAATGGCGTAAATAAGAGATCAACTGAATAAAAAGAGGAATGTTAGGAATATAAAAAAATTTATCAAATGAATGACCAAATATATCACGTGAGCATGGAGTCCACTTTTTTGTGGTCTCACATCATATCAAATGTTTAGTCATTCATTTGATAAAAAATTTAGAGCTTATAATATTTTCTAAGTAAGAATATTCTGTTCAAAAATACAAAGTAAGAATATAAACTAATCCCAAAAGATGATCTCATGTTGAAATTCTAAGGGAGTACGATCCCAATAAAAATAAGATGACTTTGTAATAATTGTGAACGAAGTAGCCGACGTAACGGAAATGAAATATAATAGCAATCGAATTTTCAAGTCTATCTGCGTAAAGCCAAAGTCTGACTTTGGTTGCAATGCATTTGACGCAAGCGACAGATTTTATAAACATGTGGCGGGTACGATTAATCCAATTAATCTTCTTGTCGAGGCACAAGATCCTCTACATCCAAAATTTCAATTTCTTTGTAAATTAAAGCCTTGTTTGAGGATTAAATATTTTAGTTAAAAAGTTAGAAAATCACAATAAATTATCACATGACGTTCTGTTTTTTACATATCTTTTTATAAAAAATCAAAAAAGTTATTAAAATAACATATTGTCAAACGAAGTCTAAATTTCTTAAATATCCTTAACTTGTAATTTATAAGTCGGTTTTCAAGATAAATTTTACCCAAGAGATTTGTATAAATTAAATAAATAAATAAACTGAGTAAGTTCTAATGGTTTGGTTTGTATTATTCACAAGTTTTCAATTCGAATTTTAGGGTATTAAAAGGCTTGGAAGATGCAACAGTAAATCCCCAGGGAAACCTATTATTTCCTCATGCACCACATGTTTGGGCCTATCTTTCATGTCAGTCAAAGTGGTAGGTAGTCCTCTGATCAAGTTTGGTTAGGTAAGTTAACCCTGTTAGTTTTTATAAATTAAAAACTACTTTTTCATTCAAATTTATTAAAGAGATTGTTCGATGATTCTCTTTTTTAAAAAATAAAAAATAGTTGTACCATTTCTGAGTTATAAATGTGTTATTATACATGTGCTAGTATGGTGTTTCCATAACGTATTGCAAGTTTCCAGACTGGCCATTTTTTTCTTAAAAAGGTCAATCTATTAATTTTCATCGACTGTGTCTAAAATAACTTAACTCAAATATTGACATAGTTACAAAATGCAAATAATTATTTTACAACATTACATTTGTAAGATTAGTTTGAGAGAGTGAGAGAAGCTATAGAGTGAGAGAGAGACTCTGAAATGTTTGTATTATGTTGTGTGATTTACAAAGAGATGAAGGCTCTCTTTATAGAGAGAAAAAGGGGCATTGGATACCACCATTATCACCGAAAGCAAACACTATACAATTAATAATATAAAGTTAAAGCTAGTCTATCATAAAGCTATACAAATAATAATGAAGTCTGCTAAAGCTATGCTAAAGCTATTCTAACAGCCCCCCGCAAACTCAAGGAGGGAAAGCATCAACCAAGTTGAGTTTGGAAACAAGATCATTGAAGCGGCCAGGAGGATGAGCCTTAGTGAAGATATCAGCGGGTTGATCGACTGAAGCAATAGGAAGAAGATGAACAGTTCCACAGGTGACATGCTGGCGAATAAAATGACAATCAATCTCAATATGTTTGGTGCGATCATGAAAAACATCATTGTGAGCAATCTGAATGGCACTCTGATTGTCACAGTAGAGAGGCGTAGGAGCAGATGAAGAAACACCCATATCAGCAAGGAGCCAGCGAAGCCAGAGAAGTTCTTGAGTAGTATCCGCAAGAGCTCGGTATTCAGCTTCGGTGCTAGAGCGGGCAGTGAGGGATTGTTTTTTGCTACGCCAAGCAAGAAGAGAATCCCCTAAGAAGAAACAGAAGCCCGTGGTGGAGCGTCGATCCGTAGGATCCCCAGCCCAATCAGCATCAGAAAAGGCACGTAGGTCAAGAGAGGAAGAAGCCGAGAAGTGAAGACCATGGAACATAGTGCCTTTGAGGTAGCGAAGGATACGGAGTAGAGCAGTATAGTGGGGAGTGCGAGGAGCCGACATGTACTGACTGACAATGTGAACAGCATAGGCAATGTCAGGACGAGTGACTGTGAGATAGACAAGACTGCCGACGAGCTGGCGATAAAGAGTAGCATCAGAGAGAAGAGTCCCATCGAGAGGAGTGAGACGAATCTGGGGATCAACCGGAGTAGAGGCAGTTTTGCAATCAGTAAGACCAGCTCGAGCTAGAAGATCGGATGCATATTTGGCCTGGGACAAATAGGAACCAGTAGAATCATGAGAGACTTCAAGGCCTAAGAAGTAGTTAAGAGTACCAAGGTCCTTCATCTCAAACTGTTGGTGGAGAAATTGTTTGAGGTGGAGAATACCAGCTTGATCATCACCAGTGATAATCATATCATCCACATACAGAAGAAGAAGAGTAGTACCATGAGAAGTAGTCCGTATAAAAAGAGCAGAGTCATAGGAGCTAGAGGTGAATCCGAAGTCATGAATGGTAGAACTGAACTTAGCAAACCAAGCACGAGGCGCTTGCTTGAGACCATAGAGAGCACGCTGTAGTTTGCAAACCTGATGAGGTTGAAAAGTGGACCCAGGTGGGGGTTGCATGTAGACCTCTTCAAGAAGATGACCATTGAGGAAAGCATTTTTGACATCCATCTGAAAGAGCCCCCAGTGGCGAGCAGTAGCAACAGCAAGTAAACTGCGAACAGAGGTAAGCCGAGCAACAGGAGAGAATGTCTCCTCATAATCAATGCCATATTCTTGGTTGAAACCCTTGGCAACAAGACGAGCTTTGTAGCGTTCAATAGAGCCATCAGAATGTGTTTTGATTTTGTAAACCCATTTGCAGCCAATCGCAGTCTTGCCAGGAGGAAGATCAACAAGATCCCAAGTATGAGCTTTGTCCAAGGCATGGAGTTCATCAGTCATAGCTTGCTGCCAAAGAGGATTAGTACAAGCCTCACGATAGGAGGTAGGTTCATAAGTAGAGAAGGCAGCAGATCCAACAATATAATCACGAAGATGAATAGGAGGTTGAGTTACCCGGCGGGGTCGACCCGTAGGAGGATCGGTGGGAGGAAGAGTCGGTGGAGAAGGAGGTGTGGCAACCAGAGGTAGACCTTCAGGTAGAGCAGGCTGGACAGGATCAGGGGTGAGCAAGGGCGTCTCGATGGAGGAGGAACCTGTATCAAATTCAGCAGAGAAAAGATCGATGGAAGGATTAGTAAACAGTGCAGTAGTGAAAAGTCCGGGTAAGTGAAAGGAGGATAGCGAGGAAAACATTTGGTGTTCCCAGAAAATGACATAGCGGGAGATACGAAGACGTTTAGAGAGAGGATCCCAACAGCGAAAACCTTTATGTTCAATTCCATACCCAAGAAAGCAACAAAGACGAGAGCAAGGTTCAAGCTTGGTGTGTTCATGGGATTGAAGTAAAACAAAACAAGCAGAGCCAAAAACCCGGAGATTGGCGTAAGGAGGGGGAGTGCCATGCAGACGTTCAAAGGGAGTTTGATTATGGATGACAGGGGTAGGAGCACAGTTGATAGTGTAAACAGCAGTGAGAGCAGCTTCTCCCCAAAAGTTTTCAGGACAGGAAGAAGAGAGAAGGAGAGCGCGAGTAGTGTCAAGAATATGCCTATGTTTCCGTTCAGCGCGGCCATTTTGCTGGGACGTGCCAGCACAGGAACGATGAGGCAGTGTACCATGATGCTGAAGAAAGGAAAGGAAATCTGAATCCCGATATTCCATAGCATTGTCAGAGCGAAAAATTTTGATGGTTTTGGAGAATTGGGTGTGAACCATTTGTGCAAATCGATAATAAATGTGTTTAAGTTCAGACCTATTTTTCATGAGAAAAAGCCAAGTAAACCGGGAAAAATCATCAATAAAAACAACAAAATAGCGGGATCCCCCCATAGTAGTAGTAGGGGAGGGCCCCCAAATATCCGAATGTATAAGATCAAAAGGGGCAAGAGAAACAGAAGTACTCTTATTAAATGATAAAGCAGGTTGTTTGGCAAGTTGACAGGGTATACAATCGAAATTATCGGGAATTACATGACCCAACTGTCCACTAGAAACCAAAGACCTTAAACGAGTAACAGAAATATGCCCTAAGCGACAATGCCAAAGATGAAAGGGAGATAATAAGGAAGTAGATGTAGGAGCAGCAATCTGAGGAGAGGCAGGAACATGAAGGTGAATGAGTTCATAGAGACGTCCACGCTTACGGCCGATCCCAATAGTCTGCCCTGTCTGAGGGTCCTGTACCAAACAATCAGTAGCAGAAAAGGTGACAGTTAGACCAAGTTCACATAATTGACCAATGGAAATAAGGTTTAAGGTAAGAGCAGGGATATGATAAACGTGAGGTAGAGATAAAGAAGAGGTGGAAACAGTACCAACATGACGAACAGACATGAGGGAACCATCAGCGGTATGTATTGAGGGAATATGAGGAGATGAAGATAAGGAAGAAAAGATAGTAGAACTGGAGGTCATATGATTACAACAGGCAGAGTCAAAATACCAAGAAGAGTTACCTGGGATGACAGACAAAGCAGTAGGAGGAGGTGTACCAGATGAGGAGAGAAGTTGTTTGAGCATGGCCTCTACATCCGTTGGAGAAAAGTGAGGGGTAGATGGAGCAGGTGACTCAGAGAACCCTGCAGAGGGGGCAGTGTCAGGGTGATGAGACTGATTCCCGGAAGCAGCAGCAGCAGTGTGATAAGACTGATTCCCGGAAGCAGAAGTAGCAGTGTGATGAGACTGGTTGCCGGAACGATGAAAACTTCCCCGGGAAGAGCCACCGCGAGAGGAGTGGCTATTGGAGGATGAGCGAGATGGATTGCGAAAACAATCCTGTTGCAGATGACCAGGACCAAGTTTGTTGCAGTAGCGGCAGGATCTGACGGGGCAATTGACCAGGAGATGGGTTGAAGGAAGGCCCCGATTCTGACAATAGAGGCAAGCAGTTGTCCGCTGGGTAAATGATGGCCGGGACGGAGGAGTGGCAAGAACAGAGTCCACATGATGAGTTTGAAGAGTACCTAGACGAGTCTCCTCTGATAGCAACTCAAAAATGGCTTGTTCAAGAGTGGGCAAGGGATGGCGATGAAGCAGAGAGGCACGTACGGGCTCAAAAGAGGGGGTAAGAGCCATGAGAAATTGCACCAACCTTTGCTGGTTGCGATGGTTAGTAAATAAAACTGCATCTTCGGGGTCATGCCAGGTTGGTTCTGAAAGAGCAAGCTGATCCCAAACAGAGTATATTTGAGAAAGGAAGTCATTAATGGACTGAGTGGATTCTTGACGCATGCGGTGAAGTTGGTTCTGAAGTTGATATTGATGGGCAAGACCAGTAATCTGGTATCGTTCTTTCAAAAAATCCCAGATGTCTTTCGCAGGAGTAGTTACAGAGTCAAGCTGAAACCGGCCAAATTGAAGACTGATAGAGGTAACAGAGGTATTACGAAACCAGGTAATGATTTGGTAATTCTTACTGTCCCATTCCTCAAGTCGGTCTTCATATGTAGCAGTAAGAACAGGAGTTTCAGTAGTGGCACTGTCTTTGACTGGTTTAGTCACATCCCCGGTGACAATTCGCCAGAGCTTCTTGCCTTTAAGAAAGGAAGACATGGCTTGGGCCCACAGAACATAGTTTGAACCATTCAGAATAACGGAAATGGGATGGGAGGTGTCAAGACGATCCATAATACTAGTTAAGTAGGATTAAAGCAACAGGAAGAGACCTGTAGGAGCAAAATTTGGTAAAACAGAGTGTACCAGTGAGTCCGGAAGGTCGAAAATAGCCAGAAAAGGCTGCTGGACAGAGATGATGTCAGCGATGATGTCAGCGGCGCACGTTAGCAGAGTGCAGGGAGGAGCACGTTAGCAGAAAGGCGGCGGCGCACGGTAGCGAAACAGGCGCAGGCGCGGCGCACAATAGCCGTTTTGGCGCACGCGGGTGCAATGTAGTGAAGCGGCGCACGAAAGGCGCACAATAGCAGGCGCGGCGTACGGGAGTGGCAGGGCTGACGTCAGCCGCGGTTGTGTGGGCGCGTGGAGGCGCGTGGCGGAGGTGAGTGGCAACAGATGGCGCGTGCGGGCGCGTGTGAGAGTGGTGGCGGAGCTGGTGACGCGCAGAAGGTAAAGGCGGCGCGTGTGGGCGCGTGGAGGGTGTTCTGAGAACGGGCTAGGTGCCGTTGGAATCGTGAGAAAATTCCGAGCGTTTTGATGTATGCCACTGTGTACGGGACTAAACACAAAAATTGAAAATTGCCAGAAATGTAACACTGGGCTCTGATACCATGTAAGATTAGTTTGAGAGAGTGAGAGAAGCTATAGAGTGAGAGAGAGACTCTGAAATGTTTGTATTATGTTGTGTGATTTACAAAGAGATGAAGGCTCTCTTTATAGAGAGAAAAAGGGGCATTGGATACCACCATTATCACCGAAAGCAAACACTATACAATTAATAATATAAAGTTAAAGCTAGTCTATCATAAAGCTATACAAATAATAATGAAGTCTGCTAAAGCTATGCTAAAGCTATTCTAACAACATTATTGAAATACTTTCACAAGGCTCTAACTGTCGCGTTGGGATCCTCTAGAGTGATTTGGTGAAGTGATCCTCTAGAGTGATCCTTCACAGCCCCCGACACCTGTCCCACTAATGAAGCCAATGGCTGAGATCAATCCCAAAAAAAAAATTCTTTGTTTTACAGTTTGAATGCAAGAGGAGGAGAGAGAGAGAGAGAGAGAGAGAGGAAGAAAGGGAGAAGGGGCTGAGAAAGAACTTGAAGAACAACTTGAGATTCAGCCTCGTGAGCAATTTTGAAAAAAAAAAAAAAAAAATCAGGTTTCAAAACATCATCAAAGATACATTCTTCTTTCTTTATTTTGATTGCAAATCTGAACCGATCAATTTCTTGAATCTGAACAGCAATGCTCTGAGAAAAACTCATTGATTGCTGATGATTATAGCTTTTAGAAGATAACCCATGATTTGAAGGCATCAATTTGTATTCTGCAACTGTCTTTGCTGTTGAAGAATGAAATAAGCATTTCCATTGATTAGAAATAGAGAAACAGAGATCAGAAGAAGTAGAAGAAAATTCAAATCTGAAATCTGATTTTTTTTTTTTTTCCTTTTTCAAAAGTTTTCTGAGATACCCATCTCAGATTTCATTGAAAATTTAAGATTTGAGCTAGAGATTAGAGAAGAAGCAAAGAGAGAGAGGAGTCGTGAAGATGTTGAGTGACTTTATTTTGTATTTATTTTTCTCACTCACTGCTAGTAGCAGTTGGGTAGTTGAAGTTTGAAGAATCAAAGTGTACCATAGAAACAAAACAAAGCATGGTCCTTCAAATCTGTGAGGAAGAAAGGAAAAAAAAAAAAACGCTGGGTCAGGAAGAGAAAAAAAAAAAACAGAGCCTGGTCTTTGTTGTTGTTGTTTTTGGTTTTGGATTTGAATTTTTTTTTTTTTTTTTAAAATATCAAACGACGTCGTTTTTTATCTCTTAATATCAACCATTGGATCTCACTGTAGAGAGATCACTCTAGAGAAGAAACTCTAGAGGATCCTCACGCCTAACTGTCTATGCAAAAGCTGAGTAGTTCTAGAGTCCAAGCTGAGCCCTTTCCTGAGCAGCCTTTCCTGTCTTAGGCCATCATGGCATGGAGTGAAAAACTCGTGCCTCAGCGCTTCCTCTGCACTTATCCTCGATCTCGGATTCACCGTCAGGCACTTCTCCACAAGATCAAATAGTGATCTTGGAATAAACTCCAAGAATTCTGGTCTTTTTGTGTTCTGTTTGCACCAATCTCGCAGTCTTGTGGATGTCAAAAATTTCACATCAAAAAGGTCCTGTGACAGAACTGAAAGTCTAAATAAAATAGTCAACACAATAGTACACTTGATTAGTTTATAATTCAAGTGATGAATACCACTGGACATGAAGATTCACGGTTATGTAGCTTTGCCACTTCCCAGAGATCTTCACTGCCCTTTAACTTTGCAATTTCCTTTATGTTCCTGCAAATGACAGCAATAATGTTGGCGAGATGGATAATGAGGATGTAAATCAGAGTGTGCATTTAGTTTTCTTTGATGAATAGCAAGGATTCTCACTGTTCAGGTTCACCAGTAAATGGTGTTCTTCCAATCATCAAGTAAAGTAAGGTGACCCCAGCAGACCAGATATCCACTTTGTGGCCTTGATGTGGTGACCTGAACAATACCTGCATAACTACTCAATATTATATACTAAAAAAGTCTAACAGTGAAATCCCAAGACGAGATGAGCAATAAATGTTGTATGAAACTTCAGGATATAAATTTGCCTCGAGGAATCAAAACGAATTGCCAAGGGAAAAGAAAATTCTATATTTTTTTAAGGGTAGAAAAAATTATTTCCATTTATGAATTTAGGCTGCTTGTAATTTCCTTTCTGATAACAAAGAACATCTATTTCGTATATCTCGAATAATCATTGAGTACAATATATATAACGTAAATGAAATAAACCCTAACAATCTAATAGACGAAACTACCCTAAATAACTAACAGAAAATAAAATAATCTTCACACCCCGCCTCAAACTGAGGATGCGAGCGCAGAAAGTATCAAAAATTTGCCAAGAAGAGAACGCAAACGAGCAACAGTATGAGTCTTCGTAAAAAAATCAGCCAACTGAAGAGAGGACGGAACAAAAGGAAGAGAAATAGTGCCAGCCTGAAGATGCTGTCGGACAAAGTGGCAATCGATTTCAACATGCTTGGTCCGCTCATGGAAGACTGAATTATGAGCAATCTGAACAGCACTCTGATTATCACAATACAACGGAATCGGATCAGAAAGAGAGATGCCCATATCAGAGAGAAGCCAGCAAAGCCAAACTATCTCGGAAGTAGCATGAGCCATGGCACGATACTCAGCCTCAGCAGTGGAACGAGCTACAACAGACTGTTTCTTACTTTTCCAAGATATGAGAGAATCACCGAGGAAAACACAAAGACCAGAAGTGGATTTGCGATCAGAGATGTCACCGGCCCAATCAGCGTCAGCACAGGCACGAAAAGTCAAGTCCGAAGAGGCAGATAACAGCAGAAATTGCAACAAAGTGCCCCAAAGGTAGCGCAGAGTACGGAGTAATGCAGCCCAGTGTGTGGAGCGAGGAGCAGAAACAAACTGACTGAGAATGTGCATAGCATAGGAGATATCCGGACGAGTAACGGTGAGATAAACAAAGCACCCAACCAACTCACGATACAAAGTGGGATCCTTAAGAGGAACGCCATCAGAAGCAGAAAACTTAGCATGCAACTCAAGAGGAGTGTCGACAATCTTATCATCAGTGAGATTGGCACGAGAAAGAATATCACAGGCATATTTAGTCTGAGAAAGAAGATACCCGGTAGGAGAAGTAGTAACCTCAATACCAAAAAAATATCGAAGAGACCCTAAATCTTTCATCTCAAACCCCTGAAACAACTGATGCTTAACCTCCTTAATAGTACTACAATTAGAGCCAGTGATGATCATATCATCCACATATAAGAGAAGAAGAACAAGGCCAATAGAAGTACGCTGAACAAATAGAGCACAATCATAATGACTAGGGCAAAACCCAAGCTGAAGTGCAACAGAGTGAAATCGCTCATACCAAGCAAGAGGAGACTGCTTAAGACCATAGAGAGCACGGCGAAGATGACAAACCACACCAGGAGAGTGTGAGAGACCCGGTGGAGGGCGCATATATACTTATTCTGCAAAATGCCCATTCAGAAAGGCATTTTTGACATCAAGTTGAAACAAAGGGCAATGATGGGCAGCAGCAACAGAGATAAGAGTGCGGGTAGTAGTCATCTTGGCAACGGGGGCAAAAGTCTCATCGTAATCAATCCCATACTCCTGAGAAAAGTCCTGGGCAACCAAACGAGCCTTGTATTGTTCCAAAGAACCATCAGAAAGGGTTTTGACCTTCTAGACCCATTTACAGCCTACAATATTCTTGCCAGTAGGTAATGGAACCAAATCCCAAGTCTGAGTGTTAGCCAAAGTAGTTAACTCGTCATTCATGGCAGCAATCCAATTGAGATCATGACAAGCTTCTTTGTAGGACCTAGGCTCAAAATAAGTATGAAGACAAGAAAGAAAGGACTGATAGGAAAGGGAAAAACATGTATTACCAAAACCATACCAGTTCGGAGCACGACGATCACGTGTGGGAAAACGACGTGTAAGAGGAGCGGGATCCAAAGAAACAGCTGGAGGGACAGTAAAGCTAGAGACAGGCGACCTCAGAAGTGTTTTGCGACGCTAATAAACAAGAAAAGGAGCAGGGGAAGCAGGAGCTGGAGAGGGAGGAGCTGGCGAGATATTAGAGGTACTAGGAAGAGGCAAGGTAGAGATCTCAAGATCAGAAACAAACTCATCAGAAGAAACATCAGAAGGAAATGGGTCAATGTGAACCAATTCATCCTTGGTAATAGGGACAGGGGTGGAAGGTATAGTGTACTAGGATAGTTTTTCCAAAAAAGTGACATGCCTAGACACATAAAGCTTTTTGGTGGCAGGACCATAGCACCGATAACCTTTCTGATTAATGCCATACCCTAAAAAGACACATAGGACACAACGAGAACTAAGCTTAGAGCGCGCCCGTTTAGGAAGGAGCACAAAGCATGTAGAACCGAAAACACGAAGAAGAGAATAATTAGGAGTAACACCAAGAAGACGCTCATACGGAGATGAGCCGGAGAGAAGAGGAGTAGGCATCCGATTGAGAAGATATGCAGCAGTAAGCACAGCTTCTCTCCAAAAGACAGAAGGGACAAAGGATGAGAGTAGCAAAGAACGAGCTGTATCAAGGATATGGCGATGTTTACGCTCAGCTCGACCATTTTGGGCAGGAGTGTCTAAGCAAGAAGACTGATGAATAGTACCATGAATAACTAAAAACTCCTCAAACTTAGACAAGTAATACTCACCCCCCAAATCAGAACGGAGAACTTTAATGGTGGTGGAAAATTAAGTGCAAATCATGGAGTGAAAATTGGAATATATTTTGTAAAAATCAGATTTTCGTGTCATCAAAGAAACCCATGTAAACCGACTGTAATCATCCACAAACGACACATAATATTGCGAACCTCCCTTAGTAACTATAGGTGAAGGACCCCAAACATCAGTATGAACCAATTGAAAAGGAGAAGATGAAATAGAACTACTTTTATTAAACATCAGTATGAACCACGACACTCTGAAATATCAGCAATGGGAAAATGGCCTAAATGTCCAGACTGAACTAACATCCTCAAATGATCACTCGACAAATGACCTAACCTAGAATGCCAAATATAAAATAAAGAAGACTTATTGTTTAAACAAAAAGAAGACAATGCAGTAGAAGACACATCTGAAGGAACATGTAAGTTGTCCAAGATATATAGTTCTCCAACTCTACGCCCGATCCCAATCTGCCTCTTGGAGACCCGATCCTGCACAACACAATGAGAGGAAGAGAAAACAATATCGAAACCGGAATCAGATAATTGACTAATAGAAATAAGACTAAGTGAGAGGTGAGCTACATAAAATACAGGAGAAAGAGACAAATGGAAAAAGGAAATAGAACCAATAGAGGAGACAAGCATAGATGAACCATTAGCAGTAGCAGTAGTGATAAGAGAAGGAGGGGAGACACAATTACTAAGGAGAGATGCAACAGGGGTCATATGATGTGAACATCCAGAATCAAAGATCCACGAAGTGTGGATATTACCTGAGGATGATGAACCAGACAAACCTAATTAAATGGTAGTCATACTGGAAGCCTGGGACGAAAGAGTTGGATTGGCCACCATGAAAGACTTGAACTTCTTAAACATAGACTGCATATTGGAAGATAGACCATTCTCAAAAACTGGTGCAGAAAAGGCGGCGGATGAGCGAGATCCCGAAGATGTCGGCTTAGAGGATTATGGACCAGGTGAACGACCCTTGGGCTGTACCAGCTTAGGACAAGAATGTTTCCAATGACCTTTCTAATGACAGAAGCTGCACTCATCCATAGAAACCCAAGGCTTGGGCTTACCAGTAACTTAAAATAAAGGAGATGGTGGTTTTGGCAAGAGCGGAGGAGTGGCAAAAACTGATTGGGAATGAGGAGTACCATGAGCCACCTTAAAGCGAGTTTCTTCTGCAATAAGCTCACGGACAACACCATCGACAGAAGGCAAGGGGGACCGATGAAGAATAACGCCCTGAAGTGGCTCAAACTGATCACGAAGGGCCATAAGAAACTGAACAAGACGTTGTTTCTCCCGATACTTGGTATAACTGTCAAGTAACTGCAAATCTGATGGTTCCGTTAGAGCAAGCTGATCCTAATAAGTAGTCATCTCATTATAAAATTTTTGAATGGACTTATCTTTCTGACTAGCACTGCGAATGGACATCTCAAGTTCATACTGTTTTGCAAAGTTAGACTCAAGATACATAGTTTTCAAGTAGTCCCAAACTTGTTTAGAAGTAAAATACTTGGAGAAATTCATACCAATGGTGGTTTGAACTGAATTATGAAACCAAGTAAGAATTTGTGCATTTTCCTTATCCCATTTAGCAACATCAGCCTCAGTTTCTTTGGATTCTAATGGTCGAGTAGTTACACCAATAACATAGTTCCACATACCTTTACCCACAATAAAATTTTTCATTACATGAGACCAATAAGAATAATTTGTGCCATCCAACTTAGTGGTGATAGCTTGTAATTTATCATCAGCCATATTGTTGTAATCAAACAACCTAGTGCAAATAACAATAGTACCAGACACAGATACACACTGAACCAGAGACCACGATGACGAAGTGCGAAGAAAAGAGAGAGAGAGTAGTACCAGTTAGAGAGATATAGTGAGCCAGAGATCACGATGAGGAAGGGCGAAGGAAAGAGTCCCAATCCCAGCGACCAGAACCACGAATGACCAGAGAGAAATCAAAGTAGAGTCAGGCAGTTGCGATTGACGAGAGAACAACGAACGACATTGAAGACTTGGAGCCGAAATTAATGAGAAAACCACGAACGAAATTCATGAAGCAGAACAGAAGAGGCAGGCGCGAGACAGGGCAATCGGGTCTCGAAGCCAGGCAGAGGCATTTGCGAGAGAACTGTTGGTCGCTAGAAGCCTTCAGTCGAACCAGACAATCACAGAGAAGAAGACGTTGACTCAAGGGCTTCTAGAGGTTTGACCCAGAACCCACTCTGATACCATGATAACAAAGAACATCTATTTCGTATATCTTGAGTAATCATTGAGTACAATATATATAACCTAAATGAAATAAACCTATAGACACCCCATTTTTGACCGACCTTAAGACTCAGACGTCACCGATTAAGTGCTTGGTGACAGTGCATGTTATGCTCGTTTCGAGTTTCCAGAGTTTTGGCTGAGAGCCTTGCTTTCGGGCCTCTGAACTCTTTGTGCTTTGACTCGGTTTGCGGACCAAGTCTGGTTTTCCTTGCCTGAGGGAGGGAGAGGTCTTGTAGACCATCTCTCAGTGGTCGTAGGCTACTTTTCGTGGTCATAGGCCACTGTTCCCATTTGGAGACTAGTTTCCAGTTTTCGAAGCCGTCGGTCATGTGCCTCAGCTTGGGACCGCTTAACATTCTCCGTTTGGCACGGTTTTTGGAACACACCTTGTTTCCTCTGTCTAGAGGGACACTGTGGTCCGTGAGACCACTTTTGTGGTCATATGCCACTTTTGATGCTCGGCAGCTGGTTTTCGGGGCTCCCGGCCGCACGTCTTGCCTCTCGAACCCTCGTCTTGCATCCGTTTTGGTTTGTCTTGGGTACAAACCTTAATTTCCTTGTTTGGGAAGTGGTACAAGGATGGGAGACCAGATTTTATCCTTAGAGACCACTTTTCTCCCCGCCAGCCGATTTTCTGGTCGGGAAACTGGTTTTCTTGGTCTTTGGGCCACATTTTCTGGTTTCCCACCCCACCATTGGCTTGCTTTCAATGTGGAGACCACCAATTTCCCCTGCCAACCACTTTTTTATCTGGGAGACCATTTCGAGTGGTCGGGCGACCACTCAAAGTAGCAGGCCGACCACCTTTTTTGGTCAGCAGCTTTCCTTCTGTTTTGTCAGACTGAATGGATGCCAGCTGTACCAGCTAGAGGGCACAGACTGTATCCTCCATACACGTGTATGGAGGGATTGCATCCAAGTTTTAGCTTTTTGTGGAAGCTTTAACTTTGTTCCTCTATAAGAGAGGCTCTCCCTCTTTATGGCAGAGGTTCTAAAATTTTGTTTAAGGCATAGGCATATATCCCTCTCTTTCTCACTCTATATTGGTGTTTTGCTTCACACTTGTGCACACAACCTCATAGCCAAACACTCTTGCCTTGTTACTGAGTTGCTTGAGGGTCTTGAGATGGCTCGAGAGTTGGTTTTTGGTTCAGAAAATCTGCTGGTTTTGCTGAGGTTCAAGGGTAACCTATTTTCTCCCTTTTAAGCTTTGTTTTGGTCACTCTCTCAGCCATACTTGCATGCTTATTTGAGCTTTGTTTTCAACTAAAAAAAGCTTCATTTTTGAGCACTTAACATGTTTGTTTAAGGCCTCTTGGGTGCTGAGGGTCTCCTACCCTCTTGCATGCCTTGTTTGGCCTTGTTTTGTGCCATGCCTTAGGGCCTTTGAGCTAATCCTTGCTTGGCTTTTTAGCCACTGAAATCCAGTGGATTTATAGTGGTTGGCATGTGGTTTTGAGGTCCTAAATCAGAGAGGGGTGACCCTCTCTCTTTTTGTCTTGTTTACTTGCATTTTTGGCCTATCAAAGGTGCATACATTTTCATACTTTCAAGGCTTGGTTCAGGCACTTTTTAGTGACTTTTAGGGCTTTCCTAGACTCAGTTCATGGTTGGTTTGGTCACCCTTGGCGTGCTTCTCATATGTGTAGTGCATTCCTATTTATGGCTCATCAAGGTAGCATGTCAATCTAGCATGTTTTAGCTCCATTTCAGTGGTTTTTTGGTCATCATTTGACATGTCATGGCTCTGTTTTTGGCTGGTTTGGTAACCTCTCACATGCTCCATATCCTTGTAGTGTAAATCTTGTTTACTAACTTGGTTCGCTTGATGTTTTGGCTCTTTATTCTAGCACATTTTGGCTTTTCTCCAACATGATTTTGTTCATATTTTGGGCTGTCTTAGCTCTATTTTGAGGCCTCTTGGTCGAATGATTCTTGCCATGCATGCTTGTTGTGTAATAGCCTTGACTAGCTTTGAGTTTTGAGGTCTCTTGCATGCTTAACTTAAGATATTTGCATGTTTTGGCATCATTGGGAATGTTATTTCAAAGCATGTAGAGCTGCTGTACTTCCATATTTTTCACTCTTTAAGTGCTCTTTAGAGTTATGCTTTTATGCCCTATTTGTGAGCCATTGCATGAGCCCCATTTTTGTGCCTTTCAAAGCCATCATCCCAACTCATTTTGCTACTGTTTTGGCCTGCATAGGGTCTGTTTGGGGTTAGTTTGGTCATTTGAGCATCGCCTTGCATGCCTCTAGTGTAATATGCTTCACTAGCTTTCGATACTTGAGCCTTTCAACATGCATTGCGTGAGTTGTTTTGCATGATTCTAAGTCATCTCGCATGCCATTTCAGTGCTGGAACACATGCCAGTGTACTCCATGTTTCATCTTTTCAATGCTCTTGGAGAGTTGTATTTTGTGCCTTAGGCTTGGGCCATTGCATTATACATGTTTGTGTGTGTTTTGGTGCCTTGATTTCATCATCAATGGCCGTTGATTTGGACATGGCTGAGGCCTATTCATTTCCGTTTAAGTCCATTGCACATTGAGTATGTCATGTAGTTCGTAGCATTGAGCATGCCATGTTGTTACATGATTGATCATTGCACTTGTGCATGCCATTTTCATTGCATTATGTATGTTGGTTACCACGTGCATTGTGTATGTTAGTGTCATGAGCGTTGTGTATGCCATATAGTTCATAGCATCGTGTATGCTAGTTTGCAAGTTTGCATGATCATCCTTTGCATGCTTGCATGTCCAAGTTGTGTTGCATTAAGTTGCATGATTGAGTCGCATTGTGCATGCCATGTTTGTTGCATTGTGTTTGGAATAAGCGTTAGTCCAAACACGGGAAACGAGGGACATTTCATACTCGAAGTGATGAAACGTGCCTCGATTCCCGGTCGCCGACACTCTTGACTATACATGACGGAGTTCTAGGCTTTAGGTGTTTGTATATGCATTCATTCCATATTGAGTTGTGCAATTCGGCCCCTCGGCCATCATGCATCGAGATGCGTGATTAGTGGCCCGAGGGTCGAGACCTACACTCCTTTGAGGTTATGTAATGATAGGGAGGGTGGTCGCACATACATGTGTTACAAATACTTTGCAATGCCCCTTTCTTGCCCTCTGTTGCAGAAAACCAGAAACTAGCAGCAAAAACTGGTCGGCCGACCAGATAAAGTGGCTGGCCGACCATTTTTTCTAGTTTTCACCACAAAAAGTGGTCGGCAGGTGGTCTCCAAGGCCAATATCTGATCGGCAGCATCCCTACAGATTCCCAAGTTGGAGTTTCATCTCTCTGGAGCTTGGTGCAAGTTTCTGAGATCAATTGCAAACAGAGGCAAATCGAGGCGTCGCGAGGGATTTCCGAACAAGGTGACTCGAGCATGCATGCATCCTTTGCCATCCAAAGCAGAGCTGAGGCAGCCTACATCATATAGTTTATATACTTATTTAATTGCTAACTTAGTTAATTTGTTAATTGGTTAGAGTTGTGTAATAATTGGCTATAGTTCGTTATTCATTTCGTTGTGTAATAACTAGTTTAATTAGATTAGCTTAGATTAGCTAGTTAGCTTGTTATTCGGACCCTCCGTCGAGAGGGCCAATTTTGTAATAAGTGTGTGTGAGTATATGAATGTCTTCCAACCCCACGTCTTTCTCCATTTTACTTACCTGCTTTCAGTAGTTAGTTTTAGGTCATGTTTCAATTAGCATTCTTATGCTCTCATGTTTGCATCATTCATTTGTATTGCATGCATCGGGCTCGGCGCATCATACTAACGACATGGTATTTTAATTCCAACTTGAATACGTGTATCGAGTTGTCACATTTCACATGACATTCTTAGATAGCCAAGCCTATTTCTAGTTGCATTTTGCATGTGTCGCATTAGGCATCTTAACATAGCTAGGATCATGCATTGATTACTAACTAGCTATTGTTTTGGCTTGGAGTACCAGGTAAGCTTTTGTGCTTTAGCATCTTGCATGAGTGTGAGTGTTACCATGATAGCATACTTGCCATGAGGCTATTTGCTTATGCCTGTAGGTGAAGGTTAGATTACTTGAATTTGAACAATTCATCGAAATACGAGTTTTAAGCCCACTTGAGGTGGCAAAATCATGTTTTCTAAAGCCCACTTGAGGGTGGCAAATCCACGCCTTAGCTTACTTGCGAGTAGCACCTTCAAACCATTTTCAAACAAACAAACAAACATGAGGTGATTTGTTCCAACTTAGGCGATCTAGTCTATACTTATGTGTTGTGCGCATCACATAGTAATTCTAGCTAATAACCGAAATAAGAACGCATATGTTTTCAAAAACAAGATATCATGTTTAGTACAGGCCAATCTTCGGATCGGGCGAGCGGGGGTGCTTATAGATGACCTTCCCCAATCGTATCCAAGTTCCCAAGCCGAGGCAAATTTGGTGATGATGGACACGTGGCCTTAAGTACGAGTCAGGCTTTCCTAAATTCTCCCAAAATAAAATATTTAGGTCGTGACTCTATATCTGGCAAAGCAGTCCATGTTTGGCACTTCTTTCTAAAAATCAGTTTTTCAAAACGATTTGTCAGATTTGGACTCTTTGGTGATTTATCGATCTTGCATTGCACTTTGTGAGATTAGATTCAAAACCGTGACATGGAGTCCGAACTGTAGTAAGCCCAATGAACAAAACAGAATTTTTCCAGTATGTTCGGGCGCGTCCATAATCTAATAGACGAAACTACCCTAAATAACTAACAGAAAATACAATAATCTTCACACTTTCAACTCCTAGGCTCTTAGCACAAAACTAAACAGAAAATCATTACTTACAAAAATTGAACAAAATTTCTGTTTGGGTATGACAATGTTGGTAAAGTGGAAAGGGCAAGTGTGTTTTGCAAAATTGTGTCAAGAATAAGAGTGGAGTTCATTAAACGATTCTGAAGCTGAAATTAGACCAAGTCCAATTGTGGTATGTGGGTGAGAGGTGTGGTTAGAGGTAGTGTAGGAAGATGGCAGGCACTTCAATCAACTGAGATCACCAGAGGTGGAGAGAAGGCCAAGCCGAAAGGAAGAGGTTGGCAATAATGGACCTTGAACATTAATGTAGAATATGAGAGAGAATGTTTAAGTGTGAGATTTAGTGTGTTTAAATTGCGTGGTGGAGTGGAGTTTCTTGCTGCATATATGATACGTTATATAGGCCACAAGAGTATTGGAGCCCAAGCAAACTGTTGAACAGGTGGCTCGTTCTCCCTAACTCTGCCAAAAGTGATATAAGCCCTTCTATTGTCTGTGGCTTGACAGCAAGGGGAAAGCAACATTTCATGATAGGTGGAAAGTAACGTTTCGTATATGCATTGGATGACATGAATGTAAGGTCATTGCCTCTTCTCCAAGCCTAGTCGAGATGGAGTTGTCTTAGCAAGAAGACAACCATCTCGACAATCCCATGACCTCAACCGCCAGTCCAATATCCTCTGATGATTCCAAGTAGTAATGCCTGGGTCCTACTCCCAACCCAAGAGACCAAGCAAGTGAATGGGCCAAGGACCACCTCAGTGTTTAGGAGAGCCAAGGGCTCGCTTCCAAGTGACCAAGTAGGAGAATGAGCTGCGGACCTATCTCAATGTTTAGGAAAGTCAGTGTTTATCAATCCAAGTCTAAGTGAATTGGGGCTAATTATATTATTATTTGGTCTTGGAGCGAGGTATGAAGGACCATGTGCCATGTGAGGCCATGGTGCTGCCTATTGCAGGGCTCTTCATAATTAGATACATTTGGGCTTGTATGTATGCCCCCGCTTAGGCTAAGCATATAGTCTTGGTTTTGGGTGATACGTTGGCACACGGCACCCATAGGGCTCGCCATGTATCAAACATGTGATATGCCCACGTGGTGCCTTATTGGTCTGCCACGCGGGCAGAGTTTTGGTGATGTGGCACTCGTAGGGCTTGCCACATATTTGGCTTGATACAAGTGCCCACATGCTACAAGTGAGTGGGTAATAATTTAACTCTACAAACATTGATTTTCTCGACAATCAAGTTCTTAAGCCAAACATTGGATTCCTGGCTAAAGAGAAGAATGATAAATTTTTTAGGTGTTACACCAAAACTACACTCCAAGATAATAAAAAATTCACTCAAATGATACAAGCAGTAATACTTTTATTTATCTTCACACCCAACTAGAATTTGACCAACTGAAGGTAAGACACTTGATCTTCTTACCAACACATAAACCTTGAGGTTCGAACTTGAAGGTTTTTGCTACATGATGCAGTTTCCCTTTCCTCTATTTCCCTACTGATTGTAAAATAAATTAAATAAAATTTCAAGTTCTTAGTAATCCACCACAAAGTAAATAAAATTTCAAGTTCTTAGTAATCCACCACAAAGAAGAGAAAGATGAGAACCTCATTATTAAGGGCTGCACAAGTTGAAATCCATCAAGTAGGTGCACACACTTCATTAATTCACATATAGCTAAACAGATTTAATGATGACCTGATCTCCATAAAGTTCAAATTTTGTGAATAGAAATTCGCTACTATTCAAGGGCGGTACTTACAAATTCTCACAAGATTAAAACACTATGTGGAAAGTGTTTTCCATTATTAAATGTCAGGATAACATTATAGCATAAGTTGCAACTCTTGCTCCTGCATTCAAGTTTCTCATTCTTCCCAATTTTAATTATTTTGCTGCAACAAATTTATGGAAAGACTTGATTTATAATGAACTGAAGATAACAACAATTCCTCACCTCTGGAGCCCGAAAGCCCTTGGTTCCAACACAAGGGCCTTCTCTCTTTTGCTTCCCATCCCCTACGAACACGCAATGTGAGCAATCTTAATAAGAATTTAAAAGATTGTCATATCAAGTCATTCAAGTCAATTAACATAGTCAGCACACCTTTGTTTTTCAGGAGGCCAGCACCAGCAACAGCAATGCCAGCAGAGTGCACTGGCATTGGAGTAAGGTAAACAAGTTTTCTATCTACTTTTCCCGGAAGTGCGACGACCCTCTTTCTCTTAGGAGCTGGAACACTGAGTGCTTCATAATTTGAACCCTGCATTGCTTTATGCACCAGGCTGATCAGCTCCTTCCCACCTTGGCATGGAATCGGTTCCCTCAACCTTTCCGCTGAAGGAGTTCTTGTGCTTGTTGCATCCTTAGCTGAAGTTACCCCAGAGCCATCTGCACCTTGGCTTTTCATCACATTCCTACTGCCTAATTCAGAAAAGGCATTTGTTTGGTCTACCGCCTTCTTTTTCAGATTTTTGGGTGATAAAAGGAGCTTGGACCTTTTTCCTGTCTGCTTGTTGATTGCTTCCGAAGATTTACTGACCAGAAACTTCTGATTGGTAGGAGGAAGAGACTTGGTGTGGGCAGGAGGAACATGATTAAAACTCACATCATGGCCCACCTTTGATTTGTCGGTGAAATTGTGCAAAGTAATTCCATTAATCCAGTTTTTCAATTATATTCCAGTGAGATCAGATAACTTCACAGCAGGAGGAAAGAAATATAGAAAACACACTCAAGTAGTCTGTCTTACTAGCAAAACTACAAAAATGTTTTATTTGTTGTTACAAGATTTATTTTTTTTTTTTTTTGGATAAATTATTTGTTGTTACAAAATTGTGAGCAATCTTTCTAAGAATTTAAAAGATTGTTGTATCAAATCATCCAATTCACCTAACATAGCCAACACACCTTTGTTTTTCAGTAACACCAAATTCTTCAGGTTAAAACTTGCAGTTTTTTCATTGAATCTAAAAAAACAAATCCCATTTTTATGACATAAGGAATCAAATAGAAATGGAAGGGGCTCTGGCCTTTGGCTCAAGTGCTAATGTGGTAATGTGATGGTTGGGCTTGGACTAGATCTTAGGTCATTTATTGCCTAGCAAATAATAGAAAAATAAAGAAGCAACAGCTTACCAATAGCTCCATACTTCTGATGCAGATCCTATGCAGAAAAAGGTAAAGAAAGAAGTTATTAAACTAAGAAATTTCTGGAACAATTTGAATGCCGAAGTAAAAATCCCAAGACAAGTAGTATCACTCACCATAGCAAGGTTAAAATCAATGAGATATCCTTTATTGACCTTACGAGAAAAAAGGAAGTTGCCAGGTTTAACATCTCTATGAACTATTCCCTGAAGTGAAAAAAGAAACACAAAGCTCCATTAGCTCTGGAGAAATCATAACCACCCAAGTAGAACATATTTATCGGTTAGTGTAGTATCCCACCTGCTTATGTAAACCTGCAAGCGCTCTGAACATGTAGTAGGCATACCACTGGAGCTGGAAAACATCTATTTCTCTTTTCAATACCTAAACATTTAAAATAAAAACTGAAGTCAGAGAAAGAATAGACAAAAAAAAGCCTCTAAAGTTCCATATAGTTACCTCGGGTCTGTCATGATGAACATGCTCTAAAACAAGGCACTCAGAATTCCCACTCTTGAAAGAGCCTTCATATTTTATGACAAAGTTCTTACCCCTGAATTAGAAGTATCAGTTTCATATTGAATATCAACTTTTGACTTAAGAATATAACGACTGATCCTTGAGTGACCTTTTTCAGTATCCTTACCCGAATCACTCCAACATCTTCAGTTCATTATGAACATGATGTCTATTAGCATTTTCATGAGGACCTGCAAAACCAAAAAATTCCATTTTACATAAGTAAGCAACTCCATCTTAATACACTTTATTTTGCAACCAAATCAGCAACATGGTTCAATTATATGTATGAAAATTCACAGATCTGTAATAGCATCAAATTCACAGATCTGTAATCTCTCTCTATCTATCTATATGTGTATATGTATGAAAATTTGAACAAATAAAGAAATTGTTATTTGAACTGATAGGAAAAATAAATTGTTATTTTAACATATAAGAAATTGTTATTTTAAAAGATAAAGAAAATTTGAATAGATAGCAGAAAAAATAAAAATTTGAACAGAAAAAAATGAACAGATAGGAAAATATTTAAACAGATAGTTAAAAAAAGTTAAATAGATGGTTAAAAATTGAACAGATAATAAAATTTGAATAGATATTTAAACAGATAGGCAAAAACATTTGAACAGCTATAAAATTTGAAAAGATAGTCAAAAAAAATTAACAAATAAAAAAAAAAGTTAATAGATAAATTAAGGGATAAAATTGAAAATAAAGAAATCAAAAAGGAGGTTTATATTCATAAAGAAAGAAAAAATTACCTTGTTTGATATCAGTTGATATCAAAATAGATATCAACATGTATTTATTTTACAGTATCAAATAAAAAGTTATCAAAATTAAAAAAACTTTATTCAATTAAAATGTATTGAATTAATTATTGTTTATTGAATGTGTTGTTTATGAGTATAGTTGAGTGTGGTTGCATTGTTGAATATATTGTTTGTAAGTGCAATTGAGATTTGGGATGACCTAAATAAGTATATTTTTATCTTTTTGAATTAAAAAATTGAGGGAAAAAATAGATGTTTGGATTAACTTTTTGACTTTTTATGGAAAAATATATACTAAAAAATTGTATAAATTAATATGTATGGGAAAATTAGAATTGGGAGTTGTGCAGCCGTAATTTTTTGACTTAATAGTGATAACTTTTTAACTTTTTGAATAACTTTTTGACTTTTTGACTTTTTTACAATATGTCAAACTTGGCCTAAATTAATTGTTTTACTTTCAACTTCTTCTTTCTATTTTCATTTCCAAAACTATACTTCTTAAGGAACATGACTATATAATGAAAATACAATCCACTGATTATTCTGATAGCAAAGAAATTATGAAACACAATTTAATAAAACAAAATTAGGAAAAATTATTCAATTAAAACTAATACAGGCCTAAGTAAAAAAATTATGACAAAATTATTTATTTCACTAAAATCTTATAAAGAAATAAGGGGAAAAAAAATTAGGATAAATTTATTTGTTCTTTTAAAATCTGATAGTAAAAGAGGGAGAACTTACTCTGAGAGAAAGAGTGAGTCGTCATCACCAATTTCTGGCTGCTGCTCTGCTCAGTGGTTGTGTTTCGTTCGTGAAACGTGAGAGAGAGAGAGATGAGAGCTCATTGTCGTGTTCTTCTGATTCAAGAGGCACCAAAGTTTGTATATGTTTAATTTTAATTTGGGTCAAATCACAATAATAAATAATTTTTTTTTATATGGGCCAGCAGAATATTTTGGATCCTTTAAATTGGCCTTAAAGTAACAAAAATAATTTAGGCTTATTTAAATTTGTAATATATTATAATCAATTTAGGCCTCGTTTGAGAATCCTTATTTTTAATCAAAAAGTTAAAAAGTTATTAAATTAGTCAAAAAGTCAACAATCCATACCAAAAAGTTAAAGATTCTCTTTTCTTTCTACTTTTTGCACATCTTTTCATAAAAAGTCAAAAAGTCATCCCAAACATACTAATTTTTTTTAGCTCATATTTTAGCCAAATAATAAAAAAATTATTAAATTAGTCTGTTCCCAAACGAGACTGCCAAGTTTGGGAAGACTAAAAAAGTGCACTTTTTGTCTTTTTGGACTAAAAAATTGAGGTTGAAAATATGGATGTTTGGGTTAACTTTTTGACTTTTTATTGAAAAATGTGTAATAAAAAATTGTAAAAATTGATTTGTAGGGAAAAATTTGAATTGGGAGTTGTGCAGCCGTAATTGTTGACTTTTGGTGAATAGTGTTAACTTTTTAGCTTTTTGAGTAACTTTTTGACTTTTTGACTTTTTTGAATCTTCCCAAACTTGTTTTGGACTAACTTTTAGGGGCGTTAAAGTACAGAACTCAATGGCCTTAGCGCAGGGACAGTTCTTAGAATCTGAAAAATTCGGAAAATTTGAAGCAAACTCATGGGCTGGTTCACATGGGCTGGTTCACATAAGAGTGGCAAATCTATCTCTACTATATATATTAAGAATGAGAAATTTACTTTAAAAAAAAAAAAAAAAAAACTTATGCAATAAACATATTTTACTGCTTTCAAAATAAGAAGGAAACTTATACGAGAAACATTTTCATCTCTATTAAAATAAATACTTTTTACACATTTCTCTTTCAAATTGATGATTGTTAGGATTTTATTGATGTTTAAATTATTTTTTTCTTTTTCTTTTTACTTTTTCATTAAAGCTTAATCTCCATGTCCATCTAACCTTTGTTAGAAACGGAACAACAATAAACCAAACCCGTATGTAAAGATGACCATAGATGCCTCTTTCAAATTCTAAGGTAATTACAAATAGTTGTTGGCATCGGTGCTAAAATTAGGTGTGAGATTTTTTACAAGTTCTTTATTTCTAAATCATGTAATGAATCGATGTGCCATATATAGCCTTTTAAATTGTCAATATTAAACTTTTAAAAAATAGAGTTTGTGATTGATTATAACCCTATCATATAGATTATAAATAAAATAAAATAAAAAAAATTGTATCTTTTATTAATTTTATACACGCAGTCCTTAAAAGTCAATAATTATATTTTACATAATTTTCAATTTCAATTTTCTTCAGTGAATATTTAATTTATCAATTAGTGTGTTTCTTAGGGATAGAGTATATTCTAATCTATATCTATATGTATACTATTACCGAGCAAAAGAAATTTTTGATCTAAGAGACTCTAGGCAAGTTAAGAAATACAAATGACAAACAACTATTGTATTTAACCGTATCTATAATTTTAAATTTAAAAAAAATATTTATATATAGAAAGTCAAATAAATAAATTTAATCATAACTAAGCCACATTTACTTTGATATTTAAAAATCCTCAAAAAGAAATTCTAAATTTAAATTTAGTATTATATATTTAAAATTATAAAAATATTTACCTCATTTACTTCAAATATTATTCATTTTTTAAATATTTGAACCTAAAAAATAAATATAATTTAAAGCTATTGATATATCTAACCATATCTAATTTTCAAATTCAAATTCAATGAAAAAAATGTATATAAAATGTCAAAAAATAATTTTAACTATATCTTTTTGGTTAGATAGTAATTTTATTAGATATATGTCTAAGTTATATTTAATTTTAAATTTAAAAATAAAGTCCAAAAAAATTTTGAATCATATATAATTTTAATATATTTAAATTATTTTTTAGTTGTTAATCATAATTTATCAAATGGTCAAAAATGTCAAGTACACATGTCATAACCTTATTGAAAAAATATATATATTATATTGAAAAGTTTAAAATTTTTAAGTATTAACTTTAAATTAATAAATTTGACAAAATTTCACTTGACTACCAAAAAAAATATTCAAAAATAAAAATAATCAGTGTGTTTGGTTTGAGTTTTCTGGATTAAGTTTTTTAAAAATTGAGTTTTTTTGTTTTCGTATTTTTTTGTTTTTAGTGAATTTTTTAAAATTTTAAACATTTTTTTTTACTTTTTTAGATGCACCTTACTTAAATGTATCTAAAAAATAAAAAAATTGTGAAAAAATATTTTTAAAAATTAAGAAATACATAAAAATACAAAAAATGTATTGAATTCTTATATTTTTTTTTAATATTTTTGGTATTTAGTGAATTTTTAAAAGATTTTTTTTACAATTTTTTTATTTTTTAGGTGTATTTATGTTAGGTGTGTTTAAAAAGTAAAAAATTTGCATAAAATATTTAAAAAATTTAGTAAAAACAAAAAAACACAAGAAATAAAAAAGTAAAATTTTTTAGAAACTATTTTTAGAAAAATAGAACCAAGCAAGCTGAACACATCTATTGTGAGTGAATGTCACATCTCAATAACTCTAAATTCGTGTCATACACTCACTCTTAGGATAAATTTTTATGGTCTATTGCATTTTTTAGGCTAAAAACGTAGTCCTTGAGCTAGCCCAGTATAATAATTGATGACATGTGTTTTTTATTAAGAACTTAGAACATGTAGAATAAAAACTCTCTTTTGTGTACCTTTGATAAAAATGAATAAAATCTAACTAATTATAAATTATTTTTACTACATATTTTAGATAAATTTTATATTATTATTTAAATTTAAAGACTAATTTTTCATTAGGGTAAATTACACTAAAGGTCACTATAGTTTGGGTCTTGCGTCACTTTTGTAGACTTTTCAATTGTGACACATTTAACTCTAAATTTTGAATCTTGTTCCAAATAAGGATAATTGAAAATTTCATTGCTCAATTTTAAGGGCAAAATCGTCAATTTAATAAAATATAAATTAATTTGACAAAAATTAATGTCAAAAAAAAATTTAAAATTTTTAAAATTATTTCTACCCACTAAAGATGAAATTATGTAAAATTGATAAATTTTTTAGACATTTATTTATTTATTTATTTTACCAAATTAATTTGTATTATATGTTGGATGATGATCATGTAATGGGTGGTTATTTTTATTTTCATTAAATTAATTTCTATTTTTTCAAAAGTCAAATATGACGATAACTTTGATATCATTATTAAACTAATCCATTAAATCAAAAAATTCAATACTAAAAATATTTCATATATTAGGTCTATTAGGTATATTGATTCCAAACACATAATAAAAATTAATTTGGTAAAATAAATAAATAAATGTCTAAAAGATTTATCAATTTTACATAATTTTATCTTTGGTGGATAGAAATTATTTTTTAAAATTCAAAATTATATTTTTGACATTTATTTTTATCAAATTAGTTTATATTTTATCAAATTGATAATTTTGTCCTTAAAATTGAGCAATGGTATCTTCAATTGTCCTTATTTGGAACAAGATTCAAAATTTAGGGTCAATGTGTCACAATTGAAAAATCAGGGACCAAAGTGACACGATTTTCAAACTATAAGAATTATTAATATAATTTACCCTTTTAATTATTTATTTATATCCGTACATAACACGAGCAACATGCTAATATATATTATGCTATAATAAAAGCACATTATCTATAAAAATAGTCAAAAAAAAATTGTTTCTAAATTTTTTTAGTATTGAGGTGTTGGTTTTGGTTGTTGATTTATAAGAACCCAACTTAACCATAATGGTTACTCTGTTTTATTTTATTTTTTTTTAAAATCCCAACATGATGGTATCAAATTAACTCAGAGCCAACAAAAGACAGTAAACGACATAGAACAGTTGCTTTAATTATCAAAGTCGATTGCTTCCCTTCGGTCCATTGATAATAAAAACAAAAAATCAACAAAATTAAGCCGATTATGCCCATAATAGGAAGTGAAAACAACAGCACACATTTAAAAAAAAGTATTTGTGGTGAAGTGAATTTGGAAATACTTCTTCAATTTAGTCAAATTCTTAAGATCCTTGTGATGTCACTTGAAATAAAAACGAACGCTCCAATCGGTGATGTCAGAATTAGCACTCTAACAAACAAGTTAGCTTCTTTAACAGACTCGTGTTTTCTTATTTCTTAAAGGTTTAAATTAACTATTTTACTTCCCTGGACTTGACTGTACACCAAAAATATCTTCAATGTTCCTGCCCACTATGCTCACTCAGCGTTTGATAATTACCCGGCCCAACGAGCTTGAGCCTTGTTCGGCCCATATTGGATGGGCTGGGCTACTAGATGCCGTGTAAGATACAATTTGAATTCGGCTCTCACAATATTAAATAGAAAAATATTAAGAAAATATAAAAATATCAAATTGTTGGATTTGTTAATTTAGGCTACCAATATCAGTTACCATTTTTAATTTATAGTTGCTTTAATCATCAAAATCGACTGTTTCCGTTCGATCCATTGATAATAAAAATAAAATAAAATAAATCAACAAAATTGAGCCGGTTACCCCCATAATAAGAAGTGAAAGAAACAGCACACATCAAATAAAGAGTATTAAATAGAAAAGTATTATATTAAGAAAATGTAAAAATATCAAATGGTTGGATTTGTTAATTTAGGCTTTGCCAATATCAGTTACCATTTTAATTTGAGTTAATTATACGATTGGTCCCTAAAGTATACTTATGTTACACTCTAGTCCCCGATCTTTAATTGTTCCACTTTAGTCCTTATTATCAACACTATTTGAAATCAGTAACGGGAAGAGAAGGGTTATTTTTAGAATATTACCAAAAAAATGTAACAAAATTAAAATATTTGGAATAAAAGTGCAAGAAAATGCATATCTTGGAAATTAAAATGAAACAAAATGAATATTATAGGAACCAAAATGCTATAAAATGCATACTTTGTGACCATATATGTATTTGGTCACTTTGATTTTGTTTTGTTTTGTTTTTTTTTTTTTTTGTAAAATTTCAAAAGGGAGAACATCAAAAAAAGTGGAGAGTGAAAAAATATTATAAAATGATGAAGGTACAAATGATTTATGCATTAAATTTTGCAAATAAATCTTGTAGCTTCATTAATTAGGAAAAAAAAAATCGTTCTCTACTTTTTAAAAATTCCCCCATTTCAAAACACCCCTTCTCTCCATTACTGATTTTGAACGGCGTTAATATCAAAGATTAAAGTGTAGTAAATTACATATCCTGAAGACAAAAATGAACAAACGAAGAATTAGAGTGTAATAGAACACATACTTTGGGGACTACTAGTGTAATTAACTCTTTCGATTTTCTTTCTTTGCTTCTTTTAATGCTAGTAATTGAGGGTGATTGCCAGATTTAGTGAATATGTATAGTAGATGTTTGGAAAGTTGCTATTTTAGTAGGCTATTTTAGTTTTTAGCTATTCATTTTAATAAGTTAAAATTTTTGTGTTTTGGAAGATAGTTAATTTTTTTTTTAGTTGAATTTGATGTTGTGAGAGAAAAGTTATTTTAGCTTATTTTATCTTTTTGTGAATTTTAGTCCCCCCAAAAAAAAAAAAAAAAAAAAAAAAAAAAAAACTAAAATCCAACTTGCCGAGCACTCCTTGGACCAACTTTATCGACAGAGAGAGACTCTCAATTGCTTCTGGCCAATTACAACTTACATCATAGTTGGTTTCGGCATAAAAATTGGGCCTATTCATTATTTTCCATATATTTATCAATAAAAATGTTGTTTATGAAAAAAGAAAAATTGCAACCACAACAGGTATTCGAAACCTTGAAAAAGGGACATTCATGCTAAATTATATCTAGCATTATTATTAAGATGAACAATAGTATTCAAAATCATATTTAGCATTATTGTTTGGATGGACAATAATATAATTAGAGCATCGTGGATTGGTGACAAATTGAGGTTGAGGAGGGCAACTGCTCTCACTGTCTGAGTGATTGCTAAAACAAAATTTAATCGGAAATACAGTTTGGCAGCACCAACATTTGTGTCTTCCACGAGGAAATGGTAAGCATAAGGGTATAACTATTTTCCTGCCCAATTTGGAAGACACATAATTAGCTGCACTTAACTTTGAATTTGAATTTGATTTTAAAAACCCATCTTCATCTTGGCTGCTACACACATCATTTCCTGCATTGTAAACATTCATATTAAGAATGAAGAGTATGCATCCTTTTTATGTTTTTTTTTTGACAAGATAGACTCCTCAGTTAGATCTTTTGCTTCTAGTAGTGTTAATTAAATTGTACATACATAACAAGATAAATATAAATATATATATATATATGAATTATAATAAACTTGGTTAATAATATTTCTTGATCTTTTATTTATAATTAGAAGAAAAAATGCAAACATACTTACCTTTATGGCCAACCAACAGGATAAAGAAGACTAAACAGAAGAGAACAAACTGACCAACGCTAGTAGTTGTCATTGATAGAATTGTTTAATGATGTTTTCAGTTGGGACGCAAGGCTTTTTATAGGTAAGTTACATTAATTTGATCATAAATGTTACGAGAAATGTTTAGAGGCCCAAAATATCTATCAAATGTTTCATATAGATAGAATTTTAATATTTCTAGCATTACTCAAATGTTACCGACCTTAAAATTTTTACAAAATAATTAGTTTGGCTTCCACTCACACCCATGTAAGTGTTTGGTCAAATGTTTTATAGTATGTTTTGTATCTGTAACATTGTTCTAATTTGATAGGTGCCTTTTTGGACCTTACAATTTAATTGTATGAGATTACAACTATTTAATTTAAAAGAATAATGCTATATGTATCAATTAGTATATTAATTTGTTAGGTTTTTATTCTTGGCAACCCCATTTGACAAAACTCCTTTCAGATGTATTTTTTTTCGCACTTTTTATTTCAGTGAGGCTATGAGTTTATTAGATGCGAATCCAAACCCGAATCGAACCATGTAGAGAAGTTTGTGATGTTAATGCTTTCAAGATTGCCACTTCGCTGATTATTACGGGGGTCGAGCTGCCCGGTCAGCTCGCGGCCGAAGCAAAATGCAAAATTGCATTCAAAATTGCATGTCCGTCGTTGCTCGCTCGAGCCAAGGAATTCTCGCTCGAGCTAGGGCTTGCTCGCTCGAGCCAAGGAATGCGCGCTCGAGCCAAGGATTGCGTCCATACAAAAACCTGAAAAAGTGTATTCCTCGCTCGAGCCAAGGATCCGTCGCTCGAGCCAAGGCACTAGTAGAAATCATGAAAAATACACTCCTCGCTCGAGCCAGCAAAGCTAAGCTCGAGCGAGCCTCAGAATCCGGATTTCTCAAGAAGTTTGTTTTCTTCCCAATCTAGGATTACTTTTGATTCTCTATAAATACTTGGTTTTCTCCCAAAACTAGGTGATTGATTGAAGTCCTCCAGATCTTCTTTTTGGTTCTTAAAGTTTATATCTGGGGATATTTTGTTTGTTTTCTTTGATGCTTTTATTGAGTCTTCAACTCATGATTTAAAGAGAGTACATCAAAGGTTTGTTTGTTATACACAAAAGAGAGAGTTATTCTTCAGTTGTGGATTCTGAAGAATTCGAGCCTGAAGCTTTGGTGGAATCCGGAGTGGCTCATCAGAAAGACAATTCCGTGGTGAAGATGGGGTTGGAAGAGGCACATAGAGGTTGGTTCAATTAGGCGTTGTGGATTCGCTAGGTAATTGAGACTATACCTGTGTAATTCCTTTAAATCTTCTTAGTGGATTGTTCTTGTGGCTGTTGCCCGTGGTTTTTTGATCACAGTTGGAGGTGTCCAATTGTGGTTTTTTCCACGTTAAATCGTTGTGTCTCTTTGTTGTTTGATTGTTTGATTGGGATTGTTATATTCTGCTTAAAATTGATACATAATCACAAATCAACATCTAGGGGATTTCTAGATTTTTCATAATTAATATATCAATTGATGATGTGACATAATTTAAGAGATTTTTTATATTTATAATTTATATAATGAGTGGGGTTAATAATAATATTATAATTAGTGCCAGTACGCTAGTTAATATATAAATTAGCGAACCCGCTACAGAGCTCGAATTACTCAGGCTCGAAGTTGGCTCAAATTTTAAACGGCGTTGTTTTTGTATTTTTTTTTTTTTTTTTTTAGCAGAAGGAAGAAGACGAAGAAGAGAAGGAGGGGGATGAGGGGGAGGAAGGACTGGAGGGGGCCTCAAAAATGGAGGAGGAGGGGGGGACGCGATCGGCGGAGGCGAGGGACGGACCTGCGACGACGACCTGCTGCCTACGATGACGAGCTGCCTGTGACGACGAGCTGCTGCCAGCGACGACGACGAGCTGCTTGCGACGACTCTGGCCTCTGTTTCTCGCCTCCTCTGTAACAGAAGAAGGAAGAAAAAGAATGAAAAAAAAAAAAATCGATTTCGAGCCAGATTCGAGCAACACATTTCGAGCACTCAAACATTTTCAATAAATTAGTACATGTAACATCACCAAATTTAAAAATGTATAGACTACTATAATTAATGTCAATTGATTATATTACAAAAGCTTCTTTAATTGCCAACAATAATTCTTACCTACCATTTCCTACGTAACTTAACTTTTGTTTTTAAGTTGACCCCAAAATTATTTATTTTGGTAAATTACACCAACACTCTTGAAATTTGAATTTAATATATCTCACATCTTGACGTTTGAGAAATTATATTCTCACTTCTATGATTAATAGTCTCATTTCACAAACTCCTTACTTATATAAAAGGCAACTACTCTTAGTAAAAAAATAAAGGAAATTATATATTTGTTTTTTAAAGTAAAGTAAAAGAAAGGGGTGGAAAAAAAAAAAAACACAGAAGAAGTAAAACAAAATAAGAAAAAGAAGCGTGTATGAATTCAATATATTTTTGATATCAACATTAATTTCGTCTAAATAATTACAATGGCAGAGGAGTCAGTGTAATTTTTTAAATGCTATTGCCAAAGATTTGAATTTTTTTTTTTTTTTTTTGTCCTGCTTTTCCTATAGCACAAACTCTAGCACAATGAGTGTAAAAAATAAAAAATAAAAACCAAAAAAAAAAAAAAACGAAGGAACCAAACTGAGCCCACAAATTTCAATTTGAGTCTATTTTTTATAATGTATGATCTGTTTTGATGTCATAAATTTTTACATTAATACAAACTGAATCGGGCAAAATATAAAGATTCTTTAATTGTCAACTATAATTGTTACCTACCCTTTCCCATGCGTAACATTAGTTTTTTTTTTTTGGGCCTGGCTTTGGTCCAGTCCACCATCGGACTGGACCGTGCTGTTGGGCCCTTCGAGGCCCACCACGGGTCTCGTTTTGAAAATCTGAATTATTCAATGTGTAGAACTCGTCGAGTACGATATGCTTGTGAAAAATCACGTTGATCGGATATCGATAGTTATGTGATCAAAACAGTTTTTTATCAACCGTTAATTTATTCACCGTCCATTTTTTTTATACAAAACTGATTTGATCACATAACTATCAATATCCGATCAACGTGATTTTTTTAAAAAATTTGCACTCGATGAGTTCTACACATTGAACGGTTCAAATTTTTAAAACGAGACCCGTGGTGGGCCCCCATAGGCCCAACAGTACGGTCCAGTCCGATGGCAGACTGGACCAAAGCCAGACCTTTTTTTTTTTAAGTTGACCCCAAAATTATTTGTTTTTAATGTGGTTGCCATTGCCAAAGACGAGAATTATTTATTTATTTATTTTTGTCGTGCTTCTTTTGTAACACAAACACTAGCACTAGCACTAACCAGTTAGTGTAAAAAAAATGATAGAACGAAACTGAGCATGCAAAATTTTGATTTTGGAGTTATTTTTCATAACATATGGTCTATTTTGGTACCATAAATTTTTACATCAATACAAACTAAATCAACCAAATTTATATTTGGGCAAATTTCACTTTTTGCCTTTCTTTGGTTTGAGCCATGTGCGATTTACTCTTGCGGTTTGTGGACTGAAATGCACCATTAAACATTCCGTCCAACTCAACAACAAATATGAAGCATGTGGCGAATATAAGGGATTATATTCTCATTTTCAAAGTTCAAGAGAGTAAATCGTATATGAAATATAATGCACTGAGAGTTAAAATACACTTTGCCTTCCAAATAAATGACGAAAATATAAGGGTATTTTAATCTTTTTTATCAAACGGGCTTAACGGTGCACGTCAGTCCACAAATTACAAGAGGATTATATAAACATTTCCAACCGTTAAGGGGTAAACTGTACATGGTCCAAACCACAATAAACAAAGTAAAGTTTACCCTATATATTTTAATTATTTGATTTTTTAAAAAAAAGTGACCAATATAATATATTTTTTGTGAAAAAAAAACTAAAGAATAAAACATTTATTAAACAACTTTCATAATTTTTCTTTATTTTTATTCAATATGAAATTCTATAATTTCGTTTTCTCAACTATCAAATATGAAAAAGTTGGCTCAGTGTTAATTTTTTCTCCACACCAACCGAGTTGAATCGTTTACACTCTTAACTAACACTCCAATAATTGTATTCATCTAATTCATCATTAGGGGGAAAAAAAAAAAAGACAACAAGTTTTATTATGAGAATTTATTACAAAATAACTATGGAATAATTATGAAGTTATGATGTATGCCACTGAACGCACTCAAAGTGTATATTTCAACAAATTGTTTGACATTAAAAAAATTTAATTCTTACAATTATAGACTAATTTTTAAACATATGTATTATCTCATTCTACATATATGATATATCACGTAGTTATCGAATCACAACCTTATAATGGATTTAAGGGAGCATAAGACAAATTTTTTAGAAGGATTTGGTCAAAACTCCCTCGTAATAAAATTTTAATGCATTAAGAATAAGACAAAAAAAAAAAATTTTTTGAAAAGTCGACAACATACTATTATTGTCAAAATATTAAACTTTAAAATAATATAACTTTTGATGTAGATGTCGATTTTTAATAAAATTAGTATCTTTAAAATTCTCTTATCAAAATCTATCAAATAAGATCCATGTTACTATGAAATTCTTTATAAAAAAAATTATTACCGTCGAAGTTGATGTAATCAGTAACAGTAACATGTTACTCTGTTTGACAATTACTCTGTTTGGTAGTAACATGTTATGCTGTTTCACAGTAACATGTTACTCTGGTAATATTGTCAAAAAAAAAAAAAAAAAAGATACTTTACTTTGTCCTTGTGCAATTATTTGTTTTCTCCTTAGGGAGTTTATGAAGCAAAATAAATTAAGATGTCCCTTTCACCAAACAATGGTCCAATTGAGAGAATTTGGCTAAATTTCTCAGTTTTTTAACCATTGATATATCCCTTAAATTTAAACCATTGGTTGTGAATCTTTTAATAGAGTAATATTAAGGATCATGAAAGATATCATGAAATGTTTCGTGAAAAATTTTCACCTTTGGTTTACATATATAATAAAATATCATACACTAATTAAAGAATGAAAAATCTTCATAAAGTATTTTATAATATTTTTTTCATAATCCCTAATATTACTCTTTTTAACAACAAAAATATTTGTATTTGATGAAATTCGGAGTCCGTGGATCAACAAAGTCTAAAATAAAGAATATCTATAGGTAATCCAGAGTTTGATTTCATTTTATTTTCAAACAAAATCACGTAAATGATATATTGATTTTAGTTAAAAAGTGCATTTATTTAGTCTTTCCAAACTTGGCCTTAGTATAAAATTTTGGAATTCTCACAAAACTCTTCACGAACACTCGTTTTTCCATATATAATATATAACTAGATAGATAAATGTGCCTAGCATACATACAATTTTCACGGGCATACATACAATACTGCTTTTGCTTATATAATTACATGGAAATTGTATGTATGCCAGTAATGTCCTTATGTATTACGGGCATACATACTTTGTATAGAAATATGTATAAAATATATTGAACAAAAATGAGAAAATAAAAAAAATAAACAAATAGAGAGAATAAAAACGGGAGAAAATAAAAAAATAAAAATAAAACTGAGAGGAAGGCGGGATCACGAGATTATGGAAAGAGGGGTATGAGAAAATGAAAAAGTAAGAGAGAGAAACAGGAAAATAGAAAATGTACATGTAAGATATTTTTTAAAAAATATATCTCAGCCGTTGTTTTATAATTTGAATAGATCTGAGCTGTTCAAATGTCCTAGTAGGACGAATGTGTGTAAGACAAATTCAAAAATCATCCTGCTTTATTATATAGAGGTTGAAGATTCATATAAGGTCTAAATTTACGAAATCTATCGGTATTCAATATATTTAATAATAATAATTAATTGCTCAAATTTATTTAATTTGTTGAATAAAAAATTTATTAATATAATCTTCACTACACACAGCAAAATCTGATCAGGATCGCAGACTTTTTCATATAATATGAATAAAAATAAGTGGAAAAAAAAAAGAAGAATATAAAAAAAATAATAATCAAATAGAGAGAAAAATAAAAATGGGAGAAAATAAAAAAATAAAAAGAAAAGAGAGAGGAAGGTGGGATCATGGGATCATAGAAAGATGTGTGAGAAAAAGAAAAAGTAAGAGAGAGAAGTAGGAAAATAGAAAAATGTACATGTAAGATATTTTTTTAAAAATATATCTCAATCATTATTTTATAATTTAAATAGATCTGAGCCGTTCAAATATCCTAATAGAATAAATATGTATAGGAAAAATTTAAAAATCATCATACATTATTATATAGATTTTTAAGGAATTACGTTTTTATATGTTATGATTGGTATTGATGATTAGCGAATGGATGAGTAAAGGACAAGACAAGAAAGTGAGACAAATAATTTTTGTTTGATCTATCCACAAGATGAAGCATTGGATTTCTTTTTCATTCATCAAAAAAAAAAAAAATTAGGATAAGATTGGAACTTTTTTAAAATTTATAAAATTTTAATGAAAAATATTGAAGTAATTCATATTAAATTAAATTTTTTATTTAAGTTTAAAATCAAATTAGATAAAAGATAATGATGAAAGGTTGGAGATACTTTAAAACATTCTTGCACTCCGTGTACGTATTATATTTATATTATATTTTTAATTATAAAATTGAAATATAAAAAATAAGAAAAATCGGTTTAAGGTCCCTATCCAACTTTTAGTAATGGATTAGGTCCACAATGTGTTCTTTTGTAGCCTAAGGTCCCTCAATGTTATTTTAGAGTGTAAAATACCTGTCTTACCCTTATTTATAATATACGTTGTTTTGAATTTGGCAGCTAAAGATCATATTGATATTTTGTGGGAGATTACGTGAGGATGAACTTGACGATTCAGATTTTTGTGAAGATTTTCTAGGGTTTTTGTAGGTGTTGAAATCCTGTTCGTTGTTTGTAGGTGTTGAAATCCTATACGAGTTGAAATCATGTTCGTTGTTTGTAGATGTTGATCGATCATGTAGGAGTTGAAATCTGGTTCATTGTGTTTGATTTGATTTCATGTGGAGTTGAATTAGATAAGTTTTCAATTTTTGATTTGATTTGATCGTATAGGTGTTGAATTAGGTTTTTGTTTTTAGTTTTGATCAATGTGAGAGAGACGAACTCAGTGTTGTTGTTTTTGATTTTTGAAGTTAATTTTTCATTATCTGTTATTGATGAATTTTCGATGGAGTTGATTTTGATTTTTGGAGTTGCTTTTTCATTCTCTGTCAACATGGTTATGAGTTGCTTTTTGGTGCTCTGTTTTTCTACGTTTTTGTGCTCTGTTTTTTGTTCACTTTGCATTTTTTGTGTAGTGCAGAGAAAATTGCAGGTTTGTTACTATAATTGAACTCAAATCACAGAGAAAATTGTAAACTTGTAGTGCAGTGAAAATCACAGAGAAAATTGTAAGTAGGCAGAGAAATTTACAGACGTAGCAATAGAGTAGTAAGTGTTTTGTTTTTTTTTTTTTTTTTTAAATTTTTTGAATTGAGTGTTTTGTGAACATAACAGATCTTCTCTGTGATTTTTTTATGTGCTTGTGTTTGATATATTTTTGTCTCTTGATGTTAATGTGTTTTTGTTTTGTTATATTGAAAGTGAATATGAGTTCACAAATTTCTCTGAACTTTTCTTTGTAGTCCAGAGAAAATCATATGATTGTATTACAAATGATAAGTTTACAAATTTCTCTGGACTTATATGTTGTGTTTTTATGTGTTTTTATATGTTTGCACTTTTCAAAGTTTTCTGATATGTTTTCTTTGCACTTTTCATTTTTTTTTTTTTGGCACTATTCATGTTTCTGGACTTTTCTTTGTAGTATAGAGAAAATCGTAGGTTTGTTATTATAATCCAATGAAAATGACAGAGAAAATGTTAAGCTTGTAGTTGAGTGAAAATTACCCTTGAAGTTGGTGTCTTGATCTTGATGCTTATTGCTTTTTCAACTTGGACTTGTTTTTTTTTTTTTGTGGTGTTCTGGTGCTGCTACTGCGTTTTGATCTAAAATCATAAGACGCAGACACAGAGACTTTTGGTTTCTTTTTCGGGATTTCTGGGGTTGTGCTACTTCTGCGCTTTGCCATTTCTATAGAATGAAAACATAAACATTAAATCCCAGAGAAAATTACAAGGTAGCAATGATTACACAACAGAGAAAATTACAAGGTAGCAACATAAACATGACAGAGAAAATTACACAATAGAGAAATTTTGAGGAAATGGAGCATTGAACAAAATAAATATGCTAGAGAAAATTAGACACAAGACATAAACATATTGTGGCCAGAGAAAATTATAAATGCTGCCAGAGAAAATTAGACACACAAGTAAGAAAAGTAATTTGGCCAGAGAAAATTATAAATGCCAGAGAAAATTAGCCACACCAATAGAGTAGTAAGCCACAGATAATTTGCTTGAGAAAATAATGAAGAAACATAAGCATGCCAGATAAAATTACACAATAAAGAAACACAAATGTAACAAGCCAGAGAAATTTACAAAAACAAGAACACAAGAAGCTTCAATAAGAAGCCCCAAATGCACAAAAAGTAGTTCAATTTTGACAGTTGGAAGGAAAGCAACCCATCATCAGTTGGAAGCAAAGAAATTCTGGACTTCCAAAGAATTTCTCTGGATTCAACCCAGAGAAAAATTTCTCTGGTCCAGAATTTCTCTGGAATGATAAAACTCTGATTTGATCAATTTGTCATTGGTTTTGCTGCTGCTGATTCAATCACAATTTCCTGCACAAACAAATTAATAGTTCTTCTATGAGTTTGTGATAGATTTTCTTTAAACTTAATGGTATGAATTTCTCTGGGTTGAATCCAGAGAAAATTTAAATTTCTCTGCCTCTTCCTCTGAATCCAGAGAAAATTCAAATTTCTCTAAATCTAGAGAAAATTCAAATTTCTCTGCCTCTTCCTCAAGCTTCTTTTTCCAATATTCTTCAAGTACGGGTTCAAATATTGCTTTTTCAGAAACAACTCCAATTCTACTAAACCCAAAAAATCAAAAGACGTTATATTCAACACTCAGAGAAATTTTGAACCTGAAGATGTTATATTCAACACTGGATATATATATATATATATGTGCTGACATTGTATATATATATGTATCTATCATATATATATATATATATATGTTTGCAACCATAGATAAAATAACTAAGAGTGACTGTTTGATTATGGTTGCAAATGGTCTTAATTGATTAATTATCATATATATACTAGTCAAGACAGTAAGCAACAGATTGTATATATATATATATACATCTATCAACTTCACTCCACTCTGTTTGTTTACCCAGAAAATCAAATTTGCCAAACTTAGTGCTTTTGTTTTGCTGAATTTGTTTTCGTACTCGCCGGAAAATACCCAACACCAGTACCAGCATGACAAAGGAGAATATCCAGCAGACGTAGGGTATTTTGGTCCAAGAAATTGATAAAATGTGCTGGTATTTTGGTTAGGGACCTGAGGCAGTATTACATTTTGTAATGTCCTTTATGCAGAAAATTGTTATTATTAGGGAGCTTAAAAAAAAAACCCTAAAAAATATAACTTAAATTATTGGATTAATAATGGAAATACTATCTCAATTATCGTTAAATATCACTTCACTTCATATTTAATAACAAAATTATATATTTATCTCAATTATTACTTTTAAATTTGTATATTTTCATAACAAAAAAAAGATATGTCATAACTGATTTAACAAGGTTTAACTTCCTCTCTTTTAACAAATTATCAAAATTGCTCCAAATAGATCTTTATTATTTTTTTAAACTAATAATTTAAAAAGTTATAAACACAAAAATTAACTTATAAATTTTATGCATAGCATAAGACAAAACATTACTGTAAGATAATTAAAATAATTTATTTTAATTTATGAAATCTCGTGCACAACATAAGTTATCACTAGTGAGATACTTTACTTTGCTTCGGCCAAAAACTTTGTTTCGTTCTAATTATCTGAATTTAATTTTCTAAATATTAAGTTTTTTATTTTTTTGTATTTTTTATTTTTAGGTGCGTATAAAAAGTACAAAAAAATTACTGAAAATATTAAAAATATTCACAAAAAATTAAAAAAATATTTCAAAAATTAAAAATTAAATTAAGATAATTAAAAGCAAAAAAAAAAAAAAAAAAAAAAATTCCGAAGCAAAGTAAAGTATCTCACTAGTATGCCTTTTCGGTTACACACGTAACACAAAAGACAGGAAAAAAAAAATTATTTTCAAAAATAATTTTTTTCCGTTTGTATTTCATTTTTAGTAATTTTTTTAAAGGCATTTATTCATAAATTCTTCTTCATCTACTCATATTCTATTTAATTTAAATTATTTTTTTATATTTCAATAAGTCCTATAAGTGATATACTTACTAAAATACTCCTAATAATAATATTCACATGAAAAATATAAGAATATTCACATGTAAAATATATGAATATTCACATTATCAAGTTGTTAAACGTTCAAAAAATATTTATAAGGGTAAAATTGTCCATAAAATACCTTAAATATGATAATTAAGATTTAGTAAATCAAATGTCCAAATAATAGAATCTATTAGAAAATAAGAATCTATAAATTTTATAAGGAAAATGGGAGATTTAGTGAGGAGTCTTGTGAAAGTTTTAATATTTCATACCAATGTTTTTAATTTTCTTAATTTTAAACAATTAAGAAAATCTTCATTAACTAGCTTTTATTTGATAATCTCACATCAGAAAAAGAAGGAAAAAAATGAGTTATTTTACTCATATAAGTGAGTCTTATAATCCCATCCTATTTAGTGAGAAGCCCTGTGAGAGTTTCAATATCTCATACTAATTTTCTTGATTTTCTTAATTTTAAACAATTAAGAAAATCTCTATTAGGTAGCTTTTATTTGATAATCCCACATCGAAAAAAGAAGAAGAAAAAAAATAAATTGTTTTACTTATATAAAGTGAATCTTATACTCTCATCCCATTTAATATTATAATGTTATGTATGTTTCAATTCAATATAGTTTAAATTTTAAAAGTTTTAATTAATTAATTATGACCTAGCAGATTAGACTAAATTATTTTTGATTTGATTGATTTGTTGGTTTAACCGCGATTTTAGCAGTTTTATCAAAATATATTAATTAGATTTGTTTGATCCGAAATAAACTAAAGATGAGATTGCTTGATTAGAAATAAAATTTTCGTCCAAATAATTGTTAACTTTTATTTTATAATCCCACATCGGAAAAGTAAAAAATAAAAATTAAAAAAAGTGAATTGTTTCACATATATTGTAGCACTTGTACCCTTTTAAAACTTTTGGGAAGTATATTTGAATCCTTTATTTTATTTTGGGGATCTTTGGTGTTGTTGTATGTTGGTTTTGGAGGAGTATGATCCGATTTAAACTCGTTGAGTTTTGTTGTTCACACTTGTTCTTGTCAAAAGTTCCTTAGAGACTTAGAAATTATATTATAGGGTCGACACCAGCCTTCCTAAGAGTCGATCCTTACCTGTTGGTGAAGTTTCTGGAAGTGTTGCTGGAATATAGGGTCGACCCCTTCCTGGGAAGGATCGACCCTCTTATATTACAGAATATATGTGTTAGTTGCTGGAAAGTAGAGTCGACCCCCTCTTGTCTAAGGGTCGACCCCCTTACTTGTGCCAAATTGTCTTTTCTACCTAAAGGGTCGACCCCCCTGCTCGAAGAGTCGACTCCTGCTTGTTTTTTTTCAAATTTATGGGGTTTGATTGGGCCTATCTTTTGGGGGGGGGGGGGGTTTGGTCCTATTATTTTATTTAACCTTAAGGTTATTTCCTTTAAATAGGCCCAAACCACTTTTTCTCATTATTTTTCCTCCCATTTTTCCTTTCAAACCGTGAGTTCTCCTCTCTCTCTCTCTAAAACTCAAACTTTTTCACTTAAATCTCTAGATCTACTCACCTAGAGTGATCTTTTCACCTTGCTCTTTAAGATTAGGTGTAGAGCTTGTCAAGGACTTCGTTTTGATTGGGGCAAATTGTTGTTTCGTCACCATCGACTTTTGAGCTTTTCTCTCTTCTCTTTCATCTAAGCTTGAGGTAGGGATTTTTTTGCTCTTTTCCAATACTTCGTCTATAGATAGACATGTGGTAGATTTTATTGCATAAAAACTATATTCATTATGGATTTTCTTGAAAGCCATGAAAGGGGATCTAGAGTTTGATATTTGTGATTGGAGTTCTTAAGTTGTTTGTTGTTGGGTTATTTGGGAAATAATTTATTATGTTTGTGAAGAAAGAGAGGAAAGCCCTAATTTATTATTATTGATTTAATGGGTTTAAAAAGGGAGGAAGGCCCTAATTCAATATTATTGATATAATGGATTTAAAAGGAAGGAAGTTAAATAATCTTTATATTTTGCTAATATGGGTTGTATAATTGTGTTTATATCAAAAGAAAATAAAAGGAGAAGTAACTACGGTGTTGGTATTGTTTTAGACTAATCACGTGAAGTTGAGTTGAGTTATGATTTTGGTACCAATGGAATTGATTTTATAAAATAAAGAAGATGGATTTGGTTTTGGTTTTGTAAAATGACGAGAATGAATTCTTAGAAAATGGTTGGAGTTGTGTGGATTGGAAAATAAAGAAAAATGGTCTTTTTGAAAGAAAAATGAAATAATCACCCTTTATAAATTGATAATGAACTGGAGGCCGGATCTTGGAACCTTTACATATTATCATTGTTATTGGACTGAAAGTCTTGCGAGAATTGAATTTTTGTTTTCCTTTTGTATTAGATGTAGAAATGGATAGATATGAATGTAAATGGTGAAGTTGGATATTTGTAATCTCTCACCTATGAAAATATGGGTAGTTTATCTATTTTGGAGATTGTATATATGTTTAGGAATATATATTTTGAGCTATCGATGGAGGATAGCTATGACTGTTATAGAAATTACATGTGAACTAGATGAATTGAAACTAATCCTTCGTTGGTTGTCATTGAACATGACTATGTTTATATACATTGTATATGTATGATTAGTTGGGAGGAGAAAGGAGATGTACTCCATATGTGATTGTGTGTTTATATACATTGTGTATGTATTACACTTGTGTTATTATGCATTCTTGTATTTTGAGATGGTTGGGAATGTGTTTGCGCTTCGAATGAGAGGTATCATCACCTTCCAGCTATCGCTTGGAGAATTGGCCGCGCTTCGAATGAGAGGTACCAGTACCTTCCAGTTAGCGTCCGGAGAACTTGACAGAGGTACCATTACCTTCTAGTTGGTGTCTGGTAAATTAGCATTTCGTTATGGAAAGGTGTATCCTTGGCTTGGCGTTTTGTTATGGAAATGTATATCCTTTATTGACTTGGCATTTTGTTTTGGAAAGGTGTACCCTTGGCTTGCCGTGCTTAAGGCAGGTAGAGCAAGACTTGTTTATCATTATTGTCTCAGTATATCTATGTATATTATGGGTTATGATGGCTATAGTTCTGGAAGGCCGAGTTGCATCATTTGTTGAGGAGATAGTTGTTGGTTTCTTGTTGTTTTCCCTTTGTACTAAATGTATATATGTAAAGACATGAATGTGTTGGAAACGGACGTAAGTACTGTATTGAGATTGTGAATAATGTGAAGGACATTGGATACTTGTGAACATGTTTCGAAAAGGCAAATCAGGTGTACGTCCGGAAAGTGTGAGAAAACGTAACGGGCTTTGTGAGATTGTTTTCAAGAACTTGTTATTGTCATATGAACTTTGAAAAAGGTAACATGAAGAAAGAAAAGTAAAATGCTTATGTTGTTGAACGAAATGAATGATTTTTGAGAAAAGTTCTTATATAACTATATTTCTGTATAAATCGTCACTATATGCATATGATATGATTTAAAGCGTTCATGTATGTTGTTATTGTTTAGGATCATATTGGGATCCCTACTAGACTTTATATTCATCCCACGTTGCTAATCCTTTTTTAGGTGAACGTCGAGAAGGATTTCAAGATCGAAGATCTTCTTTATGTGTTAGCCACGGGCCTTTTATTTGTAGGTGGAATGCTATTGATGTAAAAGGGTTAAACCCCTTCTTTTAATTTAAAAGATGTAAGCCTACGGGTAATTTGTTTATTTTTATCTCATGTTGCATTCATTTCATATTCGAATGAGAGAACCTTTAATAATAGTACTCATTATTGTATTGAATTTCCGCACATGATCTATGAAATTGTGTTATAGTAAAGGATTTGGTAATGGTAGCCGTTGGCATAAAAAGTGGGGCTTGACATATATAAAGTGAATCTTAATAGTGTAGTATTGTGTGTACTTCAATTCAAGACAATTTAAATCTTAAAATTAAAACAACATTTAAAATTTTTAATTAATTAATTTTTGTGTAAGTTGGTTGGTCATTTGACCTAACCGATTAGGCTAAACCATTTTGGGTTTGACCGATTTGCCGGTTTCATCGCGATTTCTCATACTGATTTTATTAATTTTAAATAATTAAAAAAAACTTCCATTGGCTAATTTCCATTTAATCATATAAAAATAAAACTCTAATTAGTTTATAATATATTTTATAATCTCATATCCAAAGAAGAAGAAAAAGTAAAGTTTGTTTCACTATCTATATATTATATAAAGAAAATGGAATTTTTATGGAGAAGCATTCTAGGAGCTCCAAACCTTTATTATAAAATTGTTGAATTTTCTTAATTTTAAACAATTAAGAAAATTCTCATTGGCTAGCTTCCATTTACATTTTATTTTATAATCTCACATCCAAAAAAAAAAAAAAAAAAAAAAAAGTGAATTGTTTCACTTATATAAAGTGAATCTTATGTTCCTATTTATATAAGCAAAATTATATTTTTACTGAAAAACCCAATGATCAATATCTCATACTCGTTTTTTTGATTTTCTTAATTTTAAACAATTAAGAAAATGCCCATTGGCTAACTTGTATTTAACTTTCATTTTACAATCTCACATAGACGTTTTAGTTTTAAAAATAATTTTATATGAGATTTTGACTCTCGCATAATATTTAATTTTAAAATAATTACAATCTCACATCGAGAAAAAAAAAGAAAAAGTGAGTTGTTTCACTTATATAAAGTGTTACAATCCCGCATCGGGAAAAAAAAGAAAAAGTAAATTGTTTCATTTACATAAAGTGAATCATATAAAGGGAGGTTCGAGGCAGAAACCTTCTGGAAGCTCTAAACTCTCATTCTAAAATTATTGAATTTTCTTAATTTTCAACAATTAAGAAAATTCTCATTAACTAGCTTCCATTTACCTTTTATTTTATAATCCCACATAAAAAAAAAAAACAGTGAATTGTTTCATTTACATAAAGTGAATCTTATGCTTCAATTTATATAAATTATTGAATTTTCTTAATTTTAAACAATTAAGAAAATCTCCATTGGCTAGCTTCGACTTAATTTTTACTTTACAATCTCACATCGAAAAAAGAAGGGAAAAATGAATTATTTCACTTATATAAAGTAAATCTTATTCTCCCCTTTATATAAACAAAATGAGATTTTTAGTGAGAAGTTTTATAATCAATATCATTTTTTTTATTTTCTTAATTTTAAACAATTAAGAAAATCTCTATCAGTTAGCTTCCATTTAACTTTCATTTTACCATTCAACATAGAGGTTTTGATTTTAAAAATAATTTTGTATGAGATTTTGAAACTCTCATAATATTTAACTTTAAAATAATTAATATCTCATATCGAGAAAATAAAGAAAAAGTGAGCTGTTTCACTTATATGAAATGAATCTTATACTCTCATTTAATATTATAGTATTGTACATGTTTCAATTCAAGATGGTTTAAATCTTAAAATAAAATTTAAAAGTTTTAATTAATTAATTTTGTTGTAAATTGGTTGGTCTTTTGACCTAGCCGATTAGGCTTAATTATTTTTAATTTGACTGATTCACTGGTTTAACCGCGGTTTTAGCTGTTTTATCAAAATATATTGCTTAGATTTGTTTGATTTAAAATAAAATAAGATTAACCTTATTCAATATTGAACAACTAAGATTACTTGATTAGAAATGAACTTCTTGTCCAAACAATTGTTAACGTTTATTTTACAATCCCATATCAGAAAAAAGAGGAAAAAATGAATTGTTTCACTATATAAACCTTTATGCTCCCATTTAAAATTGTAGTGTTATGTGTGTTTTAGTTAAAGATAGTTTAAATTTTAAAATTAAAATAAACTTTAAAAGTTTTAATTAATTAATTTTTGTATAAGATGATTGGTACTTTCACCTAGCCGGTAGGGTGAACCGTTTTCAGTTTGACTGATTCGCTGGTTTAACTGTGATTTTAGCGATTTTATCAAAATATATTAGTTAAATTTGTTTGATTCGAAATAATTTAAAGATTGACCTAATTAAAGATTAAACGGTTAAGATTGCTTGATTCGAAATAAGCTTTCCGCCCAAATAATTGTTAACTTTTAAACAATTAAGAAAATTCTCATTGGTTAGTTTCCATTTAATTTTTGTTTTATAATCCCACATCGACAAAAGAAGGAAAAAGTATATTTTTTCACTTACATAAAATGAGTCTTATGCAATTATTCATATATGCAAAAGGAGATTTTTAGTGAGAAGTTTTATGATCAATATCTCATACTAATTTTTGTAAAAATTTTTATTTTACAATCTCACATAGAGGTTTTGATTTTAAAAATAATTTTGTATGGGATTTTGAAACTCTCATAATATCTCTCCTTAAAAGTATTCTTTTATAAAATATATAGATATATCGATAATCTCAATATCACTCTTACTGCTCTTTAATACAAAAATTATGAGACAATTATGATAATTTTAAATTTGTGTTTAAAACTTATAAATTATGAAATAGATTATTATAATTTTAAATTTATATTGTGTCGATTTTAAATTTAAATTAATAGATTACTTTCCATATTTAGTGACAGTTTAAATTTAATAAAATAAAATTTAAAAGTTTTAATTAATTAATTTTTGTGTAAGCTAATTGGTCTTTTGACTTAACTGATTAAGCTAAACCGTTTTTCGTTTGAATAACCGTGATTTTAGCAATTTTACATGTTACGATGATTCTTTCTTACTCATTAACTTTTTAATTTTTTTTAATTATTTCATTTTCAAAAACCAATATGATAATTTTTTAAAATTCATATATTTTTATTCTAAAATAGTGAAGTATTAGAACTATGTCATTTTTTTTTTATAACAAAGCATAATTTTACTTATTAATTGTCACTACAACAATTTTAATCTATCTATACTATATATTATAGCAAAAGAACATTTGAAACAAAACTCTTAAATTTATATATAAAATTTTATTTATGAGAGACAAAATATAAAAAAAATTAAATATAATTATTGTATTTTTAATAAATAATATATTGTTTTATCCTGTGCATTGCATGAGTGATATGCTAGTATGTTATGAACTAATTCATATACAAATACTTGAAAAATAATTTCCTAATAAATTCCCCTTTTTAAAAAATTTTAATTGTTTTTTTAAAATTTATTTAATCTAAATACATTAAAAAGTAAAAAATATATATAAAAATCTTTAAAAAAAACATCGAATATAATAAAATATAAAATGTATTGAATTTTTATGTTTTTTTTGTATTCAATAAATTTTTTAAATATTTTGTACAAATTTCATACTTTGTAAGCTTATTTTAATTAAATTACCTAAAAAATTTAAAACAATTAATTAAAATATTTTAGAAATCATTAAAAATAAAAATAAAAAAATGCAAATTAAATATAGTGACCCAATTTTTTTTTTAAATAGTCAGTACATAATTTAATTGAGCAAATTTTTGAATTTGAGTGCTGTGTAACTTCTGTGCAAAAACAGTTTGGTTATGTAATTTTTTTTTTGTTCCCGATCTCAGAAAATTATAAAATTTTTATATGTTGTTCTTATATGAGTCTAGCACGTTGGATAAAATATATTATGGTCAAATGGGATATTTTTTTTTTGGGGCGGGGAAGGGGGGGATCATGTGCAGGTGGAGAAACATGATAATCAAAAAAATATATAGATGGGGGAGAATATATAATGATAGGAATGGAAACAGGAAAAAGAAAAGATAATGATAATAAATAAAAAAATAAAAAAGAAAAAGAAAAAGAAGAGAAGGATGATGATGTTTTGGGTAAAATAAAGAAAAGATGGTCAAAAAAGAGTAGACTTGTCGGGCTATAATCTATGATTACAAAAAGAAGAAAATATCATCTCAATCTTGGTGCTCAAATTGGTGGAGTGGGTTTCAAAGGTGGTGGAGAAAAGAAAGAAAAAAAAAAAAAAACAGAATTTGAAATTTAGTTTTGGGTATTCGGACCAGGATTTAAGACAAATTTGTTGGGTCTATTTTGGTATATAATTGGACCTTGTTTGACTTATGGGTAAGGCCCATGATTTAGATTTAATTTAATTTGAACTTGTTTATGACTCGTGTTTAACTGTTTGTATAACGACTGGGTCTTTCCTTCTCTCTTTTCCTCTTTTCTTCTCCTTTTCTCTCCCTCGTTGCTCAATTCTTCTTTTACTTTTGTTGGGTTTGAAATATCCGAAAATAGTCCTCTAGATAAAATTATTGCTTTTGTTTTGCTCGGTATTGAATTCCACTGGTTCCGGAGAGCGTAAGGTCAAGTCTAGAGTGCTCGGGGATCGAACCAACAACTTTTCTAGACTGGTTGCCTTGCCGCACATGCGGGGGCCTAGGGTCGCACGTGCGGAAGAGGGGCCGCATGTGCGGATTTCAGGGGGAGCTGGGGGTTGCACACTTCTTTAATTGCAGGTGCGGAGAGGCTGGTGCTGGAACAGCCGCACGTGCGAGGATTAGTGCCACACGTACGGGAGAGGGCAACTGCACGTGCGGGGAGCGTGCCGCACATGCGGGACAGGCCTGAGTTCGAAATTCTGTTTTTTATTTCTCTTTTGGCCGAGCTACTTCTCATTTGGGGCATCACTCTCTCACTCTAAAACACCATTTTACTCCACCTTCTCTCTAGAAAACCTCCTCAAACACCAAAATACTTTGATTCTTGTAACCTTTGGGTCTAGATCCTCTACATTCCACACTAATTTTGAAGATCCAAGTTAGGGTTTCTTTGGGTGTTGTGGAAGAGTTGAAGAGTTTTCCAATCAAAACTAGGGTTTTATCATCTTCTTCATCAAGATCTTAAGGTAGGGAAATCTCCATGAGTTATATATATATATATATATATATTTATGTTAGATTTGGTTAGTTTTGAAAGGTCCCATTGATGGTATTAAATGCTTAGATTTGTCTCATAAATGCTATGGTTCCAAAAATGGGTTCTTGATCTCTCTTTTTCTTAACTCTTTTCTCTTGGAGCTTTTAACTCATATAATAGTAGGTGTGTTATTTTGAGAGAAAAACCCTTTCAAAAGAGGGGGAAAATGGTTGTTTTGGGCTTTTGCCTTAAACCCTAGAAAATATTTTTGGGGATTTTGAAAGGTGAAAACATGTTTAGAGATATCTTGTTGTTTCAAAGATTAAAGAGTGAAACTTTCATCACATTGTGTAGCATAGTGGTAATTTACCTAATGTAGGAGAAAGAGTTATTATCTTAACATTATCGTTGAACATTTGGAAGTTTATTGTTGTGAAATAATAAGTGGTTGTGCACCTTGGTTAGAGAAAATTGTGAATATTGAAATTGTGAATTGAGAGCATCGCATGTGATTTTGGAGAAGCTAAATTGTTATAAATTGAGCATGAATAAATGTTGCTATAACTATGAATGGATGGTATGGCCATTGGTGAAATGATGTTGGGGAGATGTAATGAGTAAAGTGGTGAATTGATTTTGTTGTAAAAATGTTTTGAAATGGAAAGATGTATAGTGATCCCGGTTTCCCTTCTCTTTACTTGTTATATCCGGACTTAGGTTCCGTGGAGCTGGTTGTTGAGAGTATGTTGTTTGCACCCTTTAATCCTTATATTGAGTCTTGGGTTGTGTTGGGAAGATTTGGAGCAGGTTGGTTAAGCTTAGGAACCAAGTCTAATTGCCCAGATTTTGGTTTTTCCGCTCGAGCGGGGGTTTGGGCGCTCGAGCGGGGAATACACCCATCCAGTATGTCCTGTGTAGTGTTGGACGCTCGAGCGGGGGAATTGGCCGCTCGAGCGGGAGGTTGTGAGTGACGCTCAAGCGGGGAGTTGGGCGCTCGAGTGGGGACCTGTCTGCAAAAAACTTCTGGGAGTGTGCATCCGCCGCTCGAGCGGGAGTTTGGCCGCTCGAGCGGGAGTCTATGAGTGGCGCTCGAGCGGGGGTTTCCACGCTCGAGCGGGGCGACTGGTATAAAAATCCGAGACCCGACTTTCTTGATCATTTTTCATCTCCCTTTTGATTCTAAAACCCTAGAACCGTCTTCTCCCTCTCCCTACACACCTTCTCTCTTAGGTTTGATCTACTTAGGTTGTATTTCTACCCTAAGTCCTTTGTTAAAAAGATAGAGTGAGTCGAGGGCTTCCATTTAATCTAAACGTTTGGTGGTTTGGAGCACTTTGGAATTTGGGTCTTCATCTCCGTTTTCTCCTTTCGGGTTATTTCTTCAAGGTAGGGATTTCCTACTCCATCTTATAAGTTTTGTTCTAAGTTTTGGTATTTTGATACGTTGGGGGCACTTTGGTAATTTTGGGAAAAACCCTAGTTGTATTAATAAATTGATTTGTATAATTAATTTAAGGAAATTGGGGAATTTGGTTAAATGCATGAAATTGAGGAATTCATTGATTAAATGGTGTAGTTAGATAATTTAAATCACTCGCCTATTGAATTGTTGATGTATTTGTTTCCAGTCTAGAAATAACTGTTTTGGGCTATCGGTGGAGGATAGTCGTGTTTGTTGTAGACATTGCATGTGGATTAGGGAAAATTGAAACTAATCAATTGGTTTAAGTCATAAATTTAGACTATTGAATTAATACAGAAAATACATGTATTGATTGAGCATTGCATATGCATATGCATATTGTTTGGGAGGAGATATGGGATGTACTCCACGGTTTAGGGGAAGATAGGGGATGGACCTCTAAACCGGATTTTGTTTGGGAGGAGATAGGGGATGGACTCCATTAGCATCACTATTATGTGTGCTTATTATATTGAAGTGTTTTTACATGTTATTGATACAGCACTAAAATGTGTATCAAACGGGAAGTATGAAGTGTTTTGATATGAGCCTGAGTCTCATCTGTGTTGTTGATATTGGAAGTAATGTGAATATGATATATAGTTCACTGTTGTAAGTTTGGCCAGGTTCTAAGCCGTATTGATAATAATGGGAATTGAAACATGTCATAGACATTAGTGTCATGAAACTGTATTAAGTTATAATTGATTATCTTGGGTAACCATCTATTGAATGCTGTAACTTTATTCAATGCTTATATTTGGTTTAGTATTTTTCTACTGGGCTGTGGCTCACCCTTTATGGGAACATCATTTTCAGGTTCAGGTGATAAGCTACCTCCAAGGACTTAGCTTGGATGGATTTAATATTTGGGATTTTGAAGACTTGTCTTTAGTTATTTGTTTTTATTTGAGACTACATGTAAACATTCAAGCCTAGGGCTTAACTTGTAAATGAGTTAGTACTCATCCTTTTGTGTCCAAGTGTTAGCTTAGAAAGATGTAAGCCCTTAGGGCATTTATTTTGATGTTACATGTGATGTCTTTCAATAAAAATACTCTGATGAATAACTCAAATGATTCGTTTTCTTTTATAAATGCATGTTAATGTTATGTATATTATGAGTTTAATTTGAGGGCGTCACAACTTGGTATCAGAGCTTACCGGGTTCGAATACTTTGGGTATGTGGGAAGTGATTAGTATCACAATGGGTTCGTCTCGCTTGATAGAGACTTAGATGTACTGTTATGTGCTTATATGATAACATGTTTATGTGATTATGTGGGTATGGAACGTAGTTTCTAGGATGTTAATTGGACCCTTGAGTTTCTAGTAGTCTTGTTGGAAAGGCACTTGATCAATGCTGCTTCCAACCGGAACTATAGTAACGCTTCGGGACTATTATCATCCAGGAATGAAATTCGTAGGTGCTTATGTGATTATGTGCTTACGTGGAATGAATTATTGTTGTCCAATGCATTAGGACGCGAGTGTTTAGTTTTGGCACATTTATTAATGTGCTAACGTCTTTGTTTCCTTTATTAGGATGTCTGGACGAGGACGAGGATGCGGTAGGCGTGGTAGGCCGGGTAGGCAGGAGGTGCCTGTGCCAGAGGAGATTCCGGTAGTACAGGAGGGAGTTGGCCAGGCCAATGTGGCCGAGCCAGTAGGCCAGCAGGCTATGGGCGCTTTAGTTCGAGAGATAGCAGGGGCATTCAGGGAGTCAGTAGGCATTCTCAGAGCTGAGAATTAAGCTCAGGTAGTTGTTGCGGATGCAGGACTTTCTTTTCTGAAGAGGGAGTTCTTCCGGTCTAACCCGGACGAATTCGTGGGTGATCCCAAAGAGCCACTTAAGGCAGATGAATGGCTCGAACAGACAACGAAGACGTTTGAGATGCTTGGCATCGAAGACGAGAGGTTGAAAGTGACCTTGGCATCGTTCCAGCTGAAGGGAGATGCGGGTCAGTGGTGGAAGTTCACAAAGGGTCGTATAGGAGGTACGTGGGAGGCTTTTGTAAATGCTTTCCAGGAGAGGTTTTTATCTCCAGCTGTCAGGGAGAAGCTGAGAGACCAGTTCTGCCAGCTTAAGCAGTCGAGTTCTTCAGTGGCCGAGTTTGAGGCTGCATTTACTAGCTTGTCCAGATTCGCACCTGAGTTGGTGGCGTCTGAGGAACGCCGTTGTATTGAGTTCGAGAAGAAGTTGAGGCGTGGCCTCAAGCTGAGAGTTGGAGGGACTATGATTCGGGATTATGGGCGTATGGTTGATGCTGCAGCCCATATGGAGATCATGATGCAAGAGGAGGAGGAGGGGCAGAAAGGCTCCAAGAGGGGTCAGGATGGCCAGAGCGATGGTAGGAGACAGAAGGGTTTTAATCCTCAGCAGTCTCAGAGTAGCTTTTCTAGATCGACTTTTCCTGTGCCGAGTGCTAGTTCGGGGAAAGGCAGCCAGAGAAACATTACCTGTTTTAAGTGTGGCCAGCTGGGCCACAAGTCTCTAGTTTGTCCTCAGCGGGGAGGAGTATTGCGAGCAGCATCTTCTTCGGCTCGATCCCAGAGCCAGAGTCAGGGTAGAGGCCAGCCACTCTCGTGTTATCAGTGTGGTCAGCCAGGCCACATGAAACGGTATTGCCCGCAGTTGAGTGGCACACCTGGTGCATTTGGTTTGAGGCAGACTCAGAGTCATCAACCAGCTCAGTCAGTTCAAGCCTCAAGGGCCAATCAGGGGGCTTCATCGTCCCAGTCGATGCAGCAGTCTTATGCTCCTAGGGGTGAGCAAGTTGATCAGAGGTCGTCTGGGCCCGTGTATGCTGTTACCGCGCAGGATCTTGTATCGGCTCCATCTGTTGTGAGAGGTACTTTCTTGTTTTGCAACTCGGTTGCTAATGTTTTGATTGATACGGGTGCATCTCATTACTTTGTGTCTGCTGCATTTCATCTGTTTTGGAGTTGGAGTTAGCACAGTTAGCATCTCCCATTTGTGTAGTGTCACCTCTTGGGGGTGAATTGATCTTGAAACAAGGTGTTAGAGGTTGTGATATAGAGGTCGCCAATCATAGACTTCCGTTTCCTTTTGTAGTTATGCCCATGAAGGGTTTTGATGTTATTTTGGGTATGGACTGGTTATCGTCATACCGGGCAGTTATCGACTGCTACCGCCAGAGGGTCACTTGTTGTACCGTGAGCGGGGAGTGTTTTCATTTTCTGGGGGACCGTGTTGGTAGTGTTTTGCCACCGGGGTATGATCTACGAGGGCGGAGTGAGCTTAGTGGTCTACTTGCTAGCTTTGATAGTGGTGAGTGTAATGAGACCCAGACTGTGTTGCCAAGAGTGGTTTGTGAGTACTCGGACGTCTTTCCCGAGGACCTTGTTGGTATGCCACCTCACAGAGAGATTGAGTTCTCTATTGACCTAGTGCCCGGCACGGCGCCAATTTCTATGGCACCTTACCGTTTTGCCACAGCCGAGTTAGTTGAGTTGAAGATTCAGCTCTAGGAGTTGCTAGATAAGGGCTATATCCGTCCTAGTGTTTCGCCGTGGGGAGCACCAGCCCTCTTTGTTAAAAAGAAAGGTGGTGCTTTGAGACTTTGTATCGATTATCGGAAATTGAATCGGGCAACGGTTAAGAATAAGTACCCTATGCCTCGTATAGATGATCTGTTCGATCAGTTGAAAGGTTCCCGTTGTTTCTCGAAGATAGACTTGAGATCGGGTTATCATCAGTTGAGAGTCAGGGAGGAGGATATTCCGAAGACGACATTCTGTACGCGGTATGGCCACTATGAGTTTCTGGTGATGCCATTTGGGCTCACCAATGCACCGGCAGTGTTTATGGATTTGATGAACCGGATATTTCGGGAATTTCTGGATCGTTTTGTAGTCGTCTTCGTGGACGACATTTTGATCTATTCACCTTCGGAGGAGGAGCACAAGGAACACTTGAGAGTGGTGCTTGAGTTACTTAGAGCCCATAAGCTTTATGCTAAGTTTGGGAAGTGTGAATTCTGGCTAGAAGAGGTGAAGTTCTTAGACCATGTAGTTTCTGGGGAAGGGGTGTCTGTTGATACATCCAAGACGGCGGCAGTGCAAGATTGGGCACAGCCTAAGAGTGTGTATGAGATACGCAGTTTTCTGGGATTAGCTGGGTATTATCGCCGGTTTGTGAAGGATTTCTCCAGGTTAGCTTCGCCTTTGACTAGATTGACTCGGAAGGGAGTCAAATTTGTTTGGAGTGTGCCTTGTGAAAAGTCGTTCCAGGAGTTGAAAGTTAGACTGAGCACCGCTCCAATCTTGATTATTCCGGAGAGAGGGTTGGGTTATGCAGTCTATTGTGACGCCTCACGAGAGGGTCTGGGTTGTGTGTTGATGTAAGAAGAGAAAGTGGTTGCCTATGGCTCACGTCAGTTGAAAATTCACGAGAAGAATTACCCTACGCATGATTTAGAGTTAACAGCTGTGATATTTGCCTTAAAGATTTGGAGGCATTATCTTTACGGTGAGAGGTTCGAGGTATTCTCGGATCATAAGAGTCTGAAATATCTGTTCACACAGAAAGACTTGAACTTGAGGCAGAGGAGGTGGATGGAGTTCATAGAGGATTATGACTTCGAGTTGCATTATCATCCGGGAAAGGCCAATGTGGTGGCCGACGCCCTTAGCAGAAAACCTGTTGGTGACATAGCTAGTATAGCCATTCGGGAGTGGAAGATGTTAGGTGCACTTGGGGAGTTTGATTTGCTTTTGAGCGAATCCGTTGAGGCTGCGGCCTTGTTTTCTGTTGTTGCGCAGCCTACACTTGTGGCTCGAGTGTTAGAGGCTCAGAGAGGTGACCTTGAGGTAGAATCTCTCCGAGAGAAGATTTCCAGTGGGAAGGCTGAGAAGGGTTTGACGGTGTATTCCAACCTGAGTGTGAGATACCGAGACCGTCTGTTTGTGCCGGAGTCTTGCCGAGAGGAGGTACTCCGAGAGTTTCATCATTCGCGCCTTGCAGTGCATCCGGGAGGCACAAAGATGTATCGGGATTTGGGTCGCCAGTTTTGGTGGCGGGGTATGAAGAGAGATGTGGCAGCTTTCGTGTCTAAGTGCCTTACTTGTCAGCAAGTGACGGCCGAACATCAGAGGCCAGCGGGTTTGTTGCAACCCTTGCCTATTGCCGAGTGGAAGTGGGAGCATGTCACTATGGACTTTGTTGTAGGTCTTCAGAGGACTCAGCGAGGTAGTGACGCTATTTGGGTGGTTGTAGACCGGTTGACTAAGTCGGCACACTTCATTTCTATGCGTGTGAGAGATTCAGTAGATCATCTTGCCGACTTGTATATTCGGGACATAGTGAGGTTGCACGGAATTCCGATGACGATCGTCTCCGATAGGGACCCTCGCTTTACTACCAGATTGTGGCAGAGCTTGCAGAGTGCCTTAGGCACTAAGTTGACCTTTAGCACAGCTTATCACCCTCAGACTGATGGGCAGTCCGAGCGTATTATTCAGATCCTTGAGGATATGCTTCGGGGTTGTGTTCTTGACTTTAGCGGGTCGTGGGAGAGGCACTTGCCATTAGTGGAGTTTGCCTACAACAACAGTTTCTAGTCTAGTATCGGTATGGCACCATTTGAGGCCTTGTATGGCCGACCGTGTAGATCTCCTGTTTGTTGGGCCGAGGTGGGTGATGCACCTCTGTTGGGCCCGGAGTTAGTGAGGGAAACGACGGAGAAAGTTGAGCTTATCCGTAAGAGGCTTGTTACAGCTCAGAGTCGTCAGAAATCTTATGCCGATCGTAGGAGGAGACCTTTGGAGTTTGAGGTGGGTGATCATGTCTTTCTGAAGATATCACCAAGGCGGCGATTGATGCGGTTTGGGAAGAGCGGGAAGTTGTCCCCTCGGTTCATTGGTCCTTTTGAGATCCTTGAGAGGATTGGCGAGGCTGCTTATCATTTAGCATTACCACCGCAGTTGTCCAGAGTACATGACGTGTTTCATGTGAGTATGCTTCGGAAGTATGAGCCGGATCCATCACATGTGTTGGATTGGAACGATTTAGTAGTTGACGAGGATGTCTCGTATGAGGAGAGACCGATTAGGGTCTTGGATAAGCGGGACCAAGTTTTGCAAGGCAAAACCATCCCTTTGGTAAAAGTTCTGTGGAAGCATCACGGAGTGGAGGAAGCCACTTTGGAACGTGAGTTGGAAGTCCGCGAGAAATATCCGGATCTGTTTGTAGATGCTTGAGCATATGTTGTTTATTTGTAATATTGAACCTTAAGGGTATTGAATATAACTTATGTTGTGAAACATGGTTTATGTTTTTGGTTGATGGAAGTATTTTGAAACTTGCCCTATAATGGAAGTTTAATGGAATATTGTGTATGTAGAAAATATTGTCGAATTGAAAGGAAATGCATATTGATAATACAAATTGAAATATATGTTGTTTTATATATTGTGAGATGCCTTTTGATAAGAGATGGAATGACCGGTATTGGGTCGGATTGTTTAAATATCGTAATGTCATATTGTTGGAAATTAAGGAAAACCTGTTTTTCTTGAAAACTTATGCTTAATTTCGGGGACGAAATTCTTTAAGGGGGGGAGGTTGTAGCGATCCCGGTTTCCCTTCTCTTTACTTGTTATATCTGGACTTAGGTTCCGTGGAGCTGGTTGTTGAGAGTATGTTGTTTGCACCCTTTAATCCTTATATTGAGTCTTGGGTTGTGTTGGGAAGATTTGGAGCAGGTTGGTTGAGCTTAGGAACCAAGTCTAATTGCCCAGATTTTGGTTTTTCCGCTCGAGCGGGGGTTTGGGCGCTCGAGCGGGGAATACACCCATCCAGTATGTCCTGTGTAGTGTTAGACGCTCGAGCGGGGGAATTGGCCGCTCGAGCGGGAGGTTGTGAGTGACGCTCGAGCGGGGAGTTGGGCGCTCGAGCGGGGACCTGTCTGCAAAAAACTTCTGGGAGTGTGCATCCGCCGCTCGAGCGGGAGTTTGGCCGCTCGAGCGGGAGTCTATGAGTGGCGCTCGAGCGGGGGTTTCCACGCTCGAGTGGGGCGACTGGTATAAAAATCCGAGACCCGACTTTCTTGATCATTTTTCATCTCCCTTTTGATTCTAAAACCCTAGAACCGTCTTCTCCCTCTCCCTACACACCTTCTCTCTTAGGTTTGATCTACTTAGGTTGTATTTCTACCCTAAGTCCTTTGTTAAAAAGATAGAGTGAGTCGAGGGCTTCCATTTAATCTGAACGTTTGGTGGTTTGAAGCACTTTGGAATTTGGGTCTTCATCTCCGTTTTCTCCTTTCGGGTTATTTCTTCAAGGTAGGGATTTCCTACTCCATCTTATAAGTTTTGTTCTAAGTTTTGGTATTTTGATACGTTGGGGGCACTTTGGTAATTTTGGGAAAAATCCTAGTTGTATTAATAAATTGATTTGTATAATTAATTTAAGGAAATTGGGGAATTTGGTTAAATGCATGAAATTGAGGAATTCATTGATTAAATGGTGTAGTTGGATAATTTAAATCACCCGCCTATTGAATTGTTGATATATTTTTTTCCAGTCTAGAAATAACTGTTTTGGGCTATCAGTGGAGGATAGTCGTGTTTGTTGTAGACATTGCATGTGGATTAGGGAAAATTGAAGCTAATCAATTGGTTTAAGTCATAAATTTAGACTATTGAATTAATACAGAAAATACATGTATTGATTGAGCATTGCATATGCATATTGTTTGGAAGAAGATAGGGGATGTACTCCACGGTTTAGGGAAAGATAGGGGATGGACCTCTAAACCGGATTTTGTTTGGGAGGAGATAGGGGATGGACTCCATTAGCATCACTATTATGTGTGCTTAATATATTGAAGTGTTTTTACATGTTATTGATACAGCACTAAAATGTGTATCAAACGGGAAGTATGAAGTGTTTTGATATGAGCTTGAGTCTCATCTGTGTTGTTGATATTGGAAGTAATGTGAATATGATATATAGTTCACTGTTGTAAGTTTGGCCTGGTTCTAAGCCGTATTGATAATAATGGGAATTGAAACATGTCATAGACATTAGTGTCATGAAACTGTATTAAGTTATAATTGATTATCTTGGGTAACCATCTATTGAATGCTGTAACTTTATTCAATGCTTATATTTGGTTTAGTATTTTTCTACTAGGCTGTGGCTCACCCTTTATGGGAACATCATTTTCAGGTTCAGGTGATAAGCTACCTCCAAGGACTTAGCTTGGATGGATTTGATATTTGGGATTTTGAAGACTTGTCTTTAGTTATTTGTTTTTATTTGAGATTACATGTAAACATTCAAGCCTAGGGCTTAACTTGTAAATGAGTTAGTACTCATCCTTTTGTGTCCAAGTGTTAGCTTAGAAAGATGTAAGCCCTTAGGGCATTTATTTTGATGTTACATGTGATGTCTTTCAATAAAAATACTCTGATGAATAACTCAAATGATTCGTTTTCTTTTATAAATGCATGTTAATGTTATGTATATTATGAGTTTAATTTGAGGGCGTCACAAGATGTTTGAGATATTTATATTGCATCATGTTCTCATTTGATTCATCGTTATTATTGCACACTGTAGACACCCCATTTTTGACCGTCCTCAAGACTTGGACGTCACTGATTGAACACACGGTGATCTTCCATGTTTGTGTTCGTTTGGAGTTCCCGGAGGCCTCGGCTCGCGCGCCTTGTCTCAGGATTTCCGAACTTGACCTTTTAGTGTCTGGTTTTGCACCAAACACTTGCATCTTGCCTTTGAGAGGCAGAGTGGGGCTTGTAGACCATCCCCACCCTTCACCGGCAGTGGCTAGAGGCCACCGGCTGGTTTTCGCTGCCACCGGCAATATAGTTTGCCGGCCGGCACTCTTTGTTGCCGGTCAGCACTATTTTGTGCCGGTCGGCACTTTGTTTGGCCAAGATGGCATTTTTTGCCGGCCGATTGCTGTTCATCTGCTTTTGCAGATATTTTTAGACAGCTGTATAGCTTTTGCTCCCCTCCATACACGTGTATGGAGGGATCTCCCTCTTGCAAAGCTTGTCTTGTAAGCTTTACAAGAGGCATATAGAGAGAAGCTCTCTCTAAGGCAAGAGGAGAGCTTTTAGACATTTTTGAGAGAGAAAATACAGAGGAGAGCTCTGGTTTTCTAGGGTTAGGGTTAGACATACACAACCTATCTCTCTTTTCCTCTCATTTTGCATACTAGGTGTTTTGTGTCTCATTATTGCACACAAACACCTAGTGTTTCACCTTCCTCTTGGAACTGAGGTTCTAAAGAGTGTGTTTTGAAGTTTTTGTCTTGGATTCAAGCTCAAGGAGGCCATTGGAGCACCTTTGTTGAAGAGGACTACAAGGGTGAGATCTTAGTCCTTTTTTTCCCCACTTTTGCATTGATTTTCTACTAGTCTTAGAGCTGTTTTTGTGATTATTGTATAACATAAAAAAGTTCTATTTTTAAGCCCTCTTTATTGTTTATTAAGAGTGTTTTGTTGTTTGAGGGTTGTTGACCACCCTTAGGCCTCAAAAGGCCTCATTTTGAGCCATTTTGTGTTAGCTCCGGGATTTTGGTGTTGAGGTCTCTTCACCACTGAAATCTTGAGGGATTTCAGTGGTGAAGATGATGCTTTGAAGTCCCAAGAAGGAGAGGGCCACCCCCTCTCCTTGTTGTCCTTGAAAAGGACACATTTTGGCCTCTCAAGGAAGCCTATGCTTGAGTGTGTGTTGAGCATGTTTGGTTTGTTTTTCATGCTTATATATCCATAATATAACATGATTTCAAGTTGGTTTTGGAACTTCATGCATGTTTAGCATAGTTGCCATGTAATGCCCTATTTGTGCCTTAACATGTTCTAGGTTGTTAGCCTTTGTTGGAGCATGTTTTAGGCTTGTATTTGTGAAGTTTATGTGCTTATTTTGCCATGTTTTAGCTCTGTCCATAGTCGTTTGGGTTGATCTTTGCATGCATTATATAGCTCTTTTGTATTTGGGCTTGTTGGCCTTGAGTATGTGCATGTGTAGCATGCCATCTTTGCATTGTTTTGATGATTTGGAATCATCCTACATGCTATTTCAGTCCCATTTCCATGCTTGTTGGATTGCCTTGCATGTCTCTTTAATGCTTTGAAAGCATGTGTTGCAATGCTACATGTTTTGGTGTTTGTGCATGCCTTTGTTTTGGAGTCATTTAGATGCCATCTAAGTGGTCCTTGGGTCTTGTATTGATGCCCCAAAACTCTGTTTTTGGTTGATGATTGCATGCCATGTTTGGTCATGATAAGTGTAGTTCAATGCATCATTGATTTGCCTTGAACACTTGGACTACTCTTTGCATGTTTTGGTTTGATTTATAATTTGATTTGGCATCATTTTATAACATAATTTTAGGGCTCATGCTGCATGCTAATTAGTCCATGATTCCTCCTTTCAAGTGTGCTTGAATGTTGCTCATTTTGTGCTTAAGTGTTGGCCCTTATGTGCATGTGTGTGTGTATGCCATTTAGCCCTCACTCTTTAGCACTTTTGGCTACCGTTTTAGGCCTTTTTAGAGCTGCCTAATTCATGTATAAGACCATCTTAGCATTAGTTTGTATTGCCATATGCATGCTTGTATGCTTGCATGAGTTAATTGCCATGCCATGTTGCATTCCTAGCTTGTATGCCTAGGTTGCAATGCATTTTGCATGCATGCCTTGTTCCTTGAATTAGTGATAGGAATAGGGCCTGATTTGTTTGATTGGTTTGCATTGCATTTGAAACCAAAGTTGCATACTTGGTTCTTTGGGCCATCATGCATGGAAATGCGTGATTGGTGGTCCAAGAACCGAGGCACATGTCCCTTTGAGTCATTACAATGATAAGAGACATGGTTGGTGCATACATGCCTTGAAATATGCTGCCATGCCTTGTTTTGCCCTCTGTTGCTGTGAGTTGCAGGTTCTGCAGGAATACTCTGCCGACCGGCAGTGTAATGTGCCAACCGGCACTATTTTCTCTGCCGACAGCTTCAACTTTGTGCCGATGGCCATACAACACTGCCGGTGGAAATTTCATCTAGCCGGTGATGATCCCCTCTGTCCAAGGATGTAGTCCTGAGGTTTTGACAACCTCCAGAGGAGGAAAGGGAGGAAAACAGAGGCAGCTTGTGCATGGCGGCGCGCTTCTCGAGACGTTTTACTGTTTTCCTAAATTAGTTAATTTGTTAATTAATTAATTTGTAATATTTAATTAGCTTGCGTAGTTAATTAATTTGTAATATTTATTCGGTCCCTCCGAGCGAGGGCAAATCTGTAATAAGTGTGTGTGGGTGGTGTGTATGTCTTCCAACCTCACTTCTTTCTTCCCTTTTATTTACCTGCTTATGATGGTAGATTAGGGCACGTTTAAATTAGCATACCTCATGCTATGCATGTGTGCATCCATGCATTTGTATTGCATGCATTAGGCTCGGTACATCACGCTAACTGCATTTGTACTTCAATTCAAAAATTGACTATGTGATAATTGTGCATTTTCACATGACATGTCTAGGATTAGCCGAGCCTATCTTAGCGACATTTTGTATGCGATGCATTAGGCACTTCACATGGACTTGGATCATACATGTTTGCTAACAAGTTCTTTGTTTTGGCACGGAGTACTATGTAAGTATTTCCGCTTTAGCATATCGCATGAGTGTGAATGTTACCATGACAGCATGCTTAACATGTGGCTAGATGCTTATGTGTTAAACTGTTTTGAATGCCTGTGGGTGGAGGTCAAATTGCTTAAATTGGGATAATGCGTTAAAACTGCGATTTTTTTAAGCCCCCTAGATAGTGGCAAAACCATCTTTTCCAAAAGCCCACTTGAAGGTGGCAAAACCTGCATTTTAGCCTACTTACGAGTAGCAAACCATTTTCAAAACGAACATAAAATGTTTTATTTCCAATTTGGGCGATTCGGTCTATACTTGTTTGCTGCGCGCATAACATAGTAATTCTAGGCTAACAATTGGTTTAAGAACGCATAACGTTTTCAAAATTGGATATCACGGTTAGTAGAGGCCGGTCTTCGGACCGGGCGAAAGGGGGTGCTCATAGCTGACCTTCCCCGATCGTACCCAAGCTCCCGAGCCGAGACAACTCCGGTGATGACGGACATGTGGCCTTCGGCACCGAGTCAGGGTTTCCTAAATTTCCCCATTTAAAAAAATATTTAGGTGGCGACTCTGTATCTGGCAAAGCAGTCCATGTTTGGCACTACTTTTTCAAAAATCTGTTTCTCAAAACGATTTGCCAGATTTGGACTCTTTGGTTCAGATTAAGAACCGTGACACAAATCGAGTCCGAACTGTAGCACGAGGCCTCCCACGCGGGCGCTGTTACACACACTCATCATCTTGTTAATTGAGAAGGTTTATACTATAATGAGAACTATGAAACTGTGTATGGCGTAAATACGGTGGTAAGTCCGATAAGGAGGTGTAGATGAATTTGATAAGTTGGCTTGAGTGTCCATGGTGAAAGACCAGAAAACCGCACGGATAGGTGTCGAGCCTTCCGGTTAATACTGGTAAAAATGACAGTTTGGTAGTACTCGTAGAGTCTACTTGCAAACACCAGCCTAGGGATTACCTGTGTCGTATTTACCGCCCCTTGTGAATTAAAAGTTTAAATTTGGAAATTTATGAGATTGCAATTGTAGATGAAATACATGGTGTTTCTTAAGAAAGACATGAATAATGGTTTGAAAAGGTATTGCATCGCATTTGCACTTGCATTTAATTTTGGCCATCTAACATAAACGTATATACTTTGTTTGGTATTTCTCTACTGGGCTTTATGCTCACCCCTTTGGGATTTGGTGCAGGTAAAGATGTTGTGGTTCCGCCAGGCTAAGGGTAGGGACATGTTTGCTGAAGAGTAGATCACTCTTCCTTTTGTTGAAATTTTTGTAAAGCCTAGGGCTAATTTGGTATGGGTCCGAGAGACCGTTTTGTGTGACTGGGCTATTGCCTTGGAATTTGTAAGCCCATAAGGGCATTTTGATGTTTGAGATTTTAGTGTTTCACATGCTATACATTCATGTAACCTTTATGTTGTGAATTTATATTGCATGCGGAACTTTTGATGTTAAACCCAGTTAGTGTATATATATATGAGAAGATGGAAGGATCTTTGTCAGATTTTAGTGAATGCTTGTTACTATGGCAATTCCATGTTAATTATTTTTGGGGTGTGACAGTTTGGTCCTTTTTAATTAGGTAATTGGTAGTAAACACATTGGAAGTTGTTATTATTTATTATATAGGATTATAATAAATATTTGATAGTTCATTTTATGGTGTGTACCATATGGTGAAAAATTATATACTTTTATAGTGAATAAAATGGGTGTATATTTCGTGGTGAGTAAAATATTATATTTTGTGGTGTACAAAATATTATATTTTGTAATGAGAAAAAAATTTATATCATTTTATAATTTATATTACAAAATTTTGAAATATTATTACAATATATATTGTACTAGTTAATGGGTTGAATAATACAAAAATAAATAAAATTTTGGAAGATGTGTGTGTTGGGATGTGCGTTGTGGCAGAGCCCATGTGGGCGGTCTCTTCCTTTTCCCCCTTTTCCTCATCTCCTTTACTTCCATCTTTCTTCATTCTTGTTTTTATTTTCGTTGAGCAAAGGCTCTGCTCTTCTCTTTCTCTTTCTTATATTTCATGAAAGCTCAATCTTTGAGCTTGAAATGGGAGTCTTTAGAGTGAGATTTTGCCAAAGTGTTGTACATAAAAGTCGGAGAGCTCGTCGTGATCTTCGCAATGGTGATCTCGGATCCATGATCGGGTGATGTTTGCATTTTCAGACTAGCTTTTCTTCATATTTGAGGTAGGGACTTTCTTCATATTTTTACATTAATGCTAGGTTAGGGTCATTTTGAGAAAATATATCATTCTAAGAGGCATTGTATATATATATATATATTCATATTTTTGTTTGGTAATTTTTGGAAGAAAAATTATGTTGAAATGTTAAGAGTGTTGGCATTTTGAGATTGATTTGGGAAAATCATTTTGTGTTGATAATTTTGCAAAGAAATCCGAAAATAAAATTTAATAGTTGTATGGATTGTCTCTACATCATATTATGATTAGATGATTTATTTTGAAAAATATAAAGTTGAATTTTTTTTATCTTTGATTTGGAATTTATTTTTTAGAAAAATAAATTAATGTTCAAGAATATGGAGAAAATGCTTAAGTAGGAATTATAGAGTTACTTTGGGATTAAAAACTCTAAAAGTGTTATATTCATGATATTTTATAAAAGATGATATGTTGTTGATTAAGTTGTGTGCATTTTTATGAAAATAAAAATGTGAAATGTGGACTTTCAAATTCATAACCTTGAAAATGTTACTATTGGGCATATTTCATAATTTTTAATGTAAATAAATATCATGTTGGTTAAGTAATTTTTGAAAAAGTTGTGAAATTATTATTAGTAGAGAATTTGGTAAAAAATATTATCTCTTTAAATAGCTTTGCATGAAAAATGGTTATGTTGAAATATAGTTATATATATATATATATATATATATATATATATATATATATATGTTTTTGCAAGATCTAGATGATTTTCGAAATCATTCTTTGATTTGTTTTGAAAATTGATTGTTGATTCAAGAAGATGAGAGATTTTTTTTTTTTTTTGAAAGTGGGTTTACTTTCTTGTTCTTTTTAAAATAGAAATTGAGGGTTTTGAACTATGAGGATTGAAGAGAGATGTTTTTGGTGACTTTCTTTCAATAAATGAAGATGAGTGATTTTGGTGAGAAAATCTAAAAATTTGGGATTTTTAAGAAAGATGTTGTTATATTTATTTTGTGTGCCAAAATAAATGATGATTGAAAATTTGTTTATTTGTTTACATATAAATGATGGTTTTCATGAAATATGAGAATTGTTGAAGTTTTGAAAATTGTTGTTCAAAATGTTGATATAGTCTTGAAATGACTAAATGGTTGAGATTACTCTAAGTGTGAGAATTTTGTTGTCCCATGGATGAATTAGAATAAAAGTATTTATATTCATCTTGAGAAATTATATTGAAATGAGAAATGAGAATTTTGATCATAATGGGAATATTGTGTGGAAGTATTGAAAGTGGAAGAAATATTGCATTGTATTATTAATCATTGCATTAGCATAACAATTCATTTGATAATGATGAGCTTTGAAATATGATTTGAAAACTTTGAATTGAGAAAGGAATGTTGGGAAATAAGTTTTCATGAAATGATTTTGGGATAAATACGGTGGTAAGTCTCGAAAGGTGGTGTAGATGATAGGTGTCGAGTCTTCCAGTTAATATTGGTAAAAATGATAAATTGGTAGTACTTGTATAGTCTACTTGCAGACACCAGCCTAGTGATTGAAAGGTGGTGTACATGATAGATATCGAGCTTTCCAGTTAATACTAGTAAAAATGACAAATTGGTAGTACTTGTATAGCCTATTTGCAGACACCAGCCTAGTGATTGAAAGGTGGTGTACATGATAAGGCCGAGCCTTCTAGTTAATACTGGTAAAAATGACAAATTGGTAGTACTTGTATAGTCTACTTGCAGATACCAGCTTAGGGATTACCTGAGTCATATTTACCATCTTGGAATTTTATTGAAATTGTTAGATTAATGTGTTTTTTTTTTTAAATGGCATTGTGCGTAAGATTTTCAAAAGATGAGAAAAATATTTTGAGTATGACATAACATATGCATTCATCTCATAAGACCGTATAAAATAGATTTGATGAATTGTTTAATTATTTGATTTAATTGATAATGAGATAATTGAATGAATTGAAAAGGATGTCATGTTGCTATTGAAACATGTTTATTTATTTAAGTTAACTTATTGTGGTTAATTAAATGATTGGATTTAAGAGATTATATAATAAAATCATATGGTTTTGACATGATATGACTTCTCGTATATGTATGAGTATTTTAGTACCCGCATATCTTCTAATGTTTTAATATGAGATTGCTTGGTGAGCTAGTGATTGCTCACCCCCTGCCTGTACATGTGTACAGGGAATGCTTTTCGGATTTGAAGATTAAACAATGGGTTTTACCATTTCATAAGTGTAATGTAGTGATGGATTGTATTACTTCATTTGTTGTTTGGCTGAGTGCTGTTTTTTTGTAAAGAGTAGCGTCCTCTCTTTTATTGTAAGCCTCAGGGCATTTCTTTTATTTTTATGTAAATGTTATTGTTGTATAACGAGAGGGAATATGTATATTTAATTATTCATCATTTCATCCAATGATGAAATGTTATTTGTAAATGGACTTAATTAATGAATATTGGTAAAGTTATCCGAGTAATAAAATACGGGGCATTACATTAAAAACTCAAAAAACTATTTTTTTTTCTAATTTCAATGATTTATCCTTTACTATGATTTATATTGCAAAAGTTTCAATTCTAATTTTTGGATATTAAAATTTTGTTTGGTTTAGTTTTAATTTTTTTAATAAAATTTTTATAAAAATCTAAACCATAATTTAGTGAGAAAATGAAAACTATTAATAATTTTCATATAATTTTATCTTTTTGAGAAGAATAAATAATTTTTAAAAATTGGAAAATAAAAATTTGTATTTATTTTTATTTTTATTAAATTTTTTATTTTATGAAAGATATTAAAAATTATTTCTGAAAAGTAAACCAAACCTGGCTTAAATGTTTAATAATAGATACTGTGTGAGTGAATTTCCGACCACACTGCCAACTCAGTATTTAGCTAGAGAATACTGGCAGAATAGGATAAACCCGAACGACCTGCAACAGAAAGAAGAGATTCCGGTGGTGGTTCGTCCACTCGGGGGCACTCCGATGATTAAGTCAGTAATCAAATATCTCTCAAAGATAATCAATAATGCCAAACTCACTGTTCTGAAGATAAAATGTGTACCTTAGACCCATGGGGGCGCCTCTCTTTTATAGCCAACTCAATCCTAGTCTCAATAGAAGCCTAGCTTCAATGGACTTCTGCTTAGTGCTTATCTTGGACTCTCCAATAGATAAAGATGAACTCCCTAAGAGCTTTATCCTTATCCAAGCTGAGTCCCTTCTTCATTCTATTACTCTTGTCCCTTATCCGCTTATCCCGGATTCCGATATCATCGGAGATAACCTCAGCCTATCTGAGATCACCTCGGCGTCATGACCAGGACACGTGGCACCTCGGCTGACACGTTGGTGTCACCTTGGCCGCATGTTGGTACTCAGAAAATATGTCCCCACAACTGCCCCCTAGGTTCTATTACCTCGACATCTTGAGGTGATGGAACCTATATCAATACTTCCTTCTAGAACGTCGGCTAAGCTCGAATCTTTATTTATTGCCGAAGTAAGAACCCTTTGGCTCAGTACGGCCAAGTCCTATTACCTGTTTCCGTTAATACCTCAGAACCACTAACCAGGGTTGTTTAAATTCCTTAGCCGAGATTATCCCCTAGGCCGACATGTCTTCTATAGAACATGAATTCTAAGAGCTCCTTCACGCGTATGAGCTGTTATGCATAGTAACTCAACCGTTTAGGACACGTGTCTACCCCTTACTAGATCGTACCTGTTACGCGCCTATAAGTCGAATTTTTCTCGCGTGCGTCGTCTGACGCATACGCTCTTTTAGGCACATTAATGGCCTTTTTGCCGCCGTTTTTGTGTTTTAACAAAACTTCCTTCCTCTCCCCGTCTTTTCACTTTTCACAATTGTTTCCGAAGCTTTTTCTCTCTCTAGCCTTTTCTTCCAAATCCTCCATTGTTGCTTTCACGAAGCTTTCTGCGACCAACCTTACTCTCTCTTCCGGCGAGGCTTCTGCTGTATTTCCTTGCTTCCGGCGAAGATTTACTCCGGCTTCATTCTTCTTGGGTAAGTCACAGTTCCCTTTTATTTCAATTTCTCATTGCTCTTCAAGAAGTTTCGCTTCATCATTTGTTGCCATTGCTGTTTTTCTCAAGTATTTGATTTATGAATCATGTATTCGAGCACATTTACCTTATGCTTTTGTTTTTTCCCAATTTGTGTCTTGAATATGCACACACTATTCACAAATTTGCTCTTTTGCCACTGTCCTTGGCCTCGCGCCCTGGTGCACATTTTGTCACAAGTTTCTTGATAGTTCACCACTGTTCTTGATTCTGAAACACATTCTTGTTTTTCTGTTTTCTGTGACTTTTCCAGATTCGTGCCTCCAATCTTCATTTCCATAGATCTAGGTTTGGGATTTGTTTGTAGAACCCACAAATTTTTAGGAAAAACTAAAATGATTCCCCACAGATTCTGTGTATTCTTAGGCTTTAGCCGAGGTTCGCAAAACCCTCCAAAACACTCCATTCTGAAATCCAACTCCTTCAGTTAAGCCGATATCATGGGTATGTGGAAGCATATGGTAGATACCACGACCAAGTTAGAGCACTTTAGGCGAGAGTTTGACATCTCGGCCGACGTTCATCTGAGGTTGGCTGGGGAGGATGACTCTATCATGCCCACGACTGATTCTATGCCCTTCCCTGTTGTAGCTTTTATCGAGTGTGGACTTAGGCTCCCACTTGACATCCTATTCTATGAGATAATTCACTACTATAAATTGAACCCAATGCAGCTTGCCATCAACTCCTACCGTGTCATAAATGGTATATTACCCTTAGCCAAACAAGAAAATGCTAGGATTACCTTAGCCGACATCTAATACTGCTACACCATGTGTGGCCTCAAAAAAGACACAGGTTATATTTACTACCTCAAACTGAGGTCTACAGAGTATAAAATCATTGCCGACCTCCTAGACTCCAACAAGGGAGTTGGGGATGATTACTTCATTACCTTGGGGAGCTGAGAGTTCGCTCCAGATGAGGACCTCCACCTCTACCCTCTTCCTTGAACAGTCTTTGTAGAGGGTAATGGTAAGAGCCCAGTGTTTGTACTTTTACTTGTTTTTAAAGTCTTCAATACTTTATTGCTTCTAATGTTGGTTTTTCTTGCAGCTCTTCCCTAGCCAAAAAAAGGCTTCCGAAAGTCCTTTTTCCCCAGCAAGGGTCTGAAAAAGCTTTTGGATTTGCCAGTCCATAAGCGCAGAGCCCCTTTAGTCCTCAATTTCATCCCGACCTACAAATCCCTACTCCCCGACGTCCCAAAGAGGAAGAAAAGCCAATCTCCCCCTTCTGCCGTAACTCCTCAAGCTGCCTCCACATCTCGGCCAGATCAAGGATCAACCTCTGATCCTGCAGAGCAGCCGTTAACCTTGGCTCCCTATCTGATCCCACCATCTCAACGCCAACGCTAGCGACGAACTATTTTTGCTGCCAAGATGGGCCGCCAGAAAGTAGTTACTAAGGACCTCTTAGCCAACATCCTGGCCGCTGTTAATACTGCACCAGCACCATCTCAGCCAAAGCTGAAACAAAAAAGGATTAAGAAGCTCAGCCAAAGGCAACGGTGACTCAGATTGATACTGAGGACACCTTGCCAATTTCCAAATTGGCTGAGAGTGATAAGGCACTATCTGCTGCCAAGAAGAGGCCTGCCGAGGCCCAACCATCCGAGTCCACAAGATCAAAAAAGTCGAGGTCTTCTTCTGCAACCGCTTCGGGCTCCATGAAGTCTGACTCCCCCTGGGCCCCCAAAGTCACACTGGAGGACAAGCTAGTTAGAGCTGGCAATAGTGCCGACGATGTTAATGTCGGTGTCGCTCTTAGTACTGCTTTGCTTCTTCATAGCGATCTTGATCGAAACGCCGAAATGAGCCAGTATAAAAAAATTTCTTTGATGCTGCAACACTTCGTTCAGGTAAATCCCTTCACTTGGTAATTGTCTTTCCCTATTTTTCCATACTTAGAGAATTTTATTAACTTCTGTTTTTGTTCACTTTCAGGCCATCCAGCATGCCCATTCCTTCTCAATACAAGCCTTTAAGAACCGGAAGGAGCTGGCCGACCAGATGAGGGAGGTCTCTGGTTTGCAGAAGACCAACAAAAGGTTAGAGGCAAAAATGAAGGCCTTGGAAGACCAGGCCGAGGCTACTGTCAAAGCCAAAGACGATGCCGAAGAAAAAGTGGAAGCCGCTGAAGCCATAAAGAAGGTCCTTGAGGCCCAGAAGAAAGAGGCCGAAGACAAGACAGCCGAGGCCCAAAAGGAACTCCAAGACGCCTTGGCCACCAAAGAGGCCGAGCTCAAGGCCGCCGATCAGAAGGGATACAATAAGGGGGTGGCCGATGTCACGGCGGATTATGAGAAACAGGTAAAGCAGGCATGCAACAAGGGTTTCACCATTGGTTGGACGACTCTCCTCAAAAAGCTTGAAATCCCCGAGGACTCCCCCCTCAGGAACACCGACGTCCTTACCCTGCCATTCCCCCCGACTCCAAGCCAATCTGACGACGATTCTGAGTCTAAGGATGAGGCTTTGGTGAGGAAGTCAAAGGAAGCTACTGGGGCCAAGTCCCCTACTCTAAATGAGCAAGTTCTGGACTTGACTCAAGATGAGGAGGGTGAGGAGGTTCCCAAGGATGCTACTCCTGAGAAGGCATCATCGGACGTGCCTCTCGCCGACAAGAGCCTCGATCAAACCCTTCAGGAAATAGATGCCGAGCTTGCGGCTGAGAAGGCTGCCGAGATGTCCTCCCAGCAGTCTTCTGAACTTCAAACCCATCCATCTAGTGTTGCCGAAGAGTCTTAATTTTGATGTCCTTTTTCTTTTGTATTTTGTACTTTTGTTTTTCTTCTTTTTGGAACAATTGTAAGCTTGGGCGATATGTCATCTTTTGAATATTAATATAACTTCCTTTCCTGAATGCTTGTATCTTTGTCTTCTCTTTACTGCTCTTGTATGATTCCATACTTAGAATTATTTCGCATATCTTCAATGTACACTTTAACCGTGTAATCTTCTGGGGGTAAGATACCTCGGTTATATGCACCAACCGTTTACATCGGCAAGTGTTAAACATGATCTCGGTTATATATAACTTGTAATTTTTTCACAAATTTCAACAAGTGTTAGACATAATCTTAGTTTAACTTTAACTTGTAAATTTTTTACAAATTTCAACAAGTGTTAAACATGATCTCGGTCTAACCTCAACTTGTAAATTTTTCTCAAATTTCAACAAATGTTAGACATAACCTTAGTTTAACTTCAACTTGTAAATTTTTCACGAATTTCAACAAGTGTTAAACATGATCTCGGTCTAACTGCAACTTGTAAATTTTTCTCAAATTTCAACAAGTGTTAGACATAACCTTAGTTTAACTTCAACTTGTAAATTTTTCACAAATTTCAACGAGTGTTAACTAATTTTAGCTTGTATATTCTATCTTTGCCCCCTACTGTGAACTTAAGTTGCACTTAGGTTCTCATTATGCGTGTATTCCAGAAAACTCGTCAAGTATCTTTATCAATCATATGTTGTAGAAAAATCAAGCTAAAACTTTATTTATTGCTTCGACAAATAACAAAAACAAGAAAATCTAATGATAGAAAAAATTTCAAATTGCAAGTATTCCAGGTCCTTGGTAACTCTTTGCCCTCATTATCTTCAAGCCGATATGCCCCATTGCCCAACACCGAGATGATTCTATAGGGTCCCTATCAACTCAGTATTCAGCTGGAGAACACTGGCAGAATAGGATAAGCCCGAACGACCTGCAACAGAAAGAAGAGATTCTGGTGGTAGTTCGTCCACCCGAGGGCACTCCGATGATTAAGTCAGTAATCAAATATCTCTCAAAGATAATCAATAATGCCAAACTCACTGTTCTGAATATAAAATGCGTACCTTTGACCCATGGGGGTACCTCTCTTTTATAGCCAACTCAATCCTAGTCCCAATAGAAGCCTAGCTTCAATGGACTTCTGCTCAGTGCTTATCTTAGTCTCTCCAATAAATAAAGATAACTCCCTAAGAGCTTTATCCTTATCCAGGCTGAGTCCCTTCCTCATTCTAGGACTCTTGTCCCTTATCCGCTTATCCCGGATTCCGATATCTTCGAAGATAACCTCGGCCTATCCAAGATTACCTCGGCGTCATGACCAGGACACGTGGTACCTCGGCTGACACGTCGGCGTCACCTTGGCCACGTGTTGGTACTCATAAAATATGTCCCCACAGATACGATGGGATTAAGTAATAGAAATTAAAATACATTTTTAAAAAGAAGTAAACACTGTAAAAAAAAATTGTATCAATACAAAATAATTGTAAAGTGGTGAAAATACAAGCAATTTATGTATTAGATTGTGCAGAAAATTTTGTACTTCCATCACTTAACAACTATTTTGTGTTATTACTATTTGTTTTTTTATGCAATTGTCCCAAAAAATATAAGATAAATTCTATTTATTTATACATTAATACAATAAGAGTGATGATAGAGACTACCAGAGTTGGAGTTCTAATGCCAACTCTAGTAATGTGGCAATACAAAAATAAAATTAAAAAAATGCAACTTCACAAGCCAAAACATCAAATCATAAGGTGGGACTCACCTCTAGAGCTCCCTCTAGAGCTTCTCATTTAGAGGTTTCAAACATTTTTAATACAATAAATATTAGTTAGTCGTAATTAAATTTATAAAACGAGTGAAACATCAATAAATCTTAAATAGTAATCTTATAAACTATTTTGCCTTTATTTTTTTCTTATAAACCCAAACGTCTCATTCTAATGTGAATTACATAAAGGACCAAGTATAAATGCGCGTGTGTTATGTGTTGAGGAACAAATATGGATTTTCTCATAATGTTGAAATTACTAAACGTAACACTTCAAAAAAAAAAATTCTTAATGTATTTTTCTCAAACGTAGCACAACAATACAACACTAAAAAATATAAAACTCCAATCTAACTGTAGCTCGACTTTTTCCGCGCCCCCTTTCGTGAACTCAAAAAGAAGCCCTACAGTTCGAACTTCCATAGTTCTAAATCTAATTTCACAAGTGCAATGTGAAACTAATAATCACCAAAGAGTCCAAATCCGGCAAACTTTTTGGAAAATAGTTTTCAATCAAATAATGCCAAAAATGGACTACTTTGCCAGATACAGAGTCGCCACCTAAATATTTTTGTTTTGGGGAAATTTAGGAAATCCTGACTTGTGCCAAAGGCCATGTGTCTATCATCACTAAAGTTGCCTCGGCTCAAGAACTTGGGTACGAAGGGGGAAGGTCATGAATTGAGCACCACCGCTCACCCGATCAAAGATCGGCCTCTACTAATCATGATATGTTTTTTTTATAAATATTATGTGTTCTTATTCCGGTTTTTTAAACTAGCTTTACTATGTGACGCACACAAGCAAGTATAGACTAAATCGCAAGAATTAAAACATTTCAAGTCATGTTTGTTTTCGAAAATGGTTTGAATTTGCCACCTCAAGTGGGCTTAAAAATGAGGATTTGCCACCAAACATAGTGGGCTTAAAACATGATTTTGCCACAACAAAGTGGACTTAAAACTTACATTTGTTGAATCGTTCCAATTCAAACAACAAGCCTTCATCCACAGGCATTCATGTAGTTTAGCATTTAAGCAAATAGCTCCATGGAAAGCCTGCTAAATATGGCAATATGGCAATCACACTCATGCAAGTATGTGTAGACCGCCCGAACTCCACTCCGCGCGCGAGAGCGCAAATTGTAGTTCTAGCTGTTACAGTTCGGACTCCTGCTCACGGTTCTGAATCTAATCTCACAAAGTGCAATGTAAGACTGATAAATCACCAAACAGTCCAAATCCGACAAATTGTTTTGGAAAATCGATTTTAATCAAAAAGCGCCAAACATGGACTGCTTTGCCAGATTTCAGAGTCGCCACCTAAATATTTTATTTTTGGTAAATTTAGGAAACCCTGACTCGTGCCTAAGGCCACGTGTCCGTCATCACCAAAGTTGCCTCGGCTCGGGAACTTGGGTACGAGAGGGGAAGGTCCTTAAATGAACACCCCCGCTCACCCGAACAAAGGATCGGCCTCTACTAACATGATATGTTGTTTTTGAAAACACATATGTTCTTACCCGGTTTATTAGCTAGCTTACTATGTGATGTGCACAGCACACAAGTATAGGCTAAATCGCAAGAATTGGAACAAAACATCTCATGCTTGTTTTTCGAAAATGGTTTGAAAGTGCTACTCACAAGTAGGCTAAGACGTAGATTTGCCACCCTCAAGTGGGCTTGAAAACATGATTTTGCCACTTCGCAAAGTGGGCTTAAAACTCGTATTTGATGAATTGGCCCAATTCAGGCAATAAAGCCTTCACCCACAGGCATTCATGCAGTTAATCATTTAAGCACATAGCCTCATGGCAAGCATGCTATCATGGCAGTCACTTACACACATGCAAGGATGCTAAAGTGTAAACACTCACAGTGTACTCCGAGCCAAAAAAAAAGCTAATTAGAAATCATGCATGAATCCTAACTATGCTAGATGCCTAATGCAGCACATGCAAAATGCAACTAAGTAGGCTCGGCTATCTAGAATGGCATATGAATGCAACACTCGATAACATGCTTTGAAATACGTGTTCAAGTAAGTATCGAAATACAATGTAATTTGAATGATGCGCCGAGCCTGGTGCATGCAATACGAACGAATGATGCACGCATGCAAAGCATAAGTATGCTAATTGAAACATGCCTTAATCTAACCACTGAAAGCGGGTAAATAAAAAGGAGAAAGACGAGAGGTTGGAAGACATTCACACACACACGCACACTTATTACAACATTTTCCCTCTCGATAGAAGGTCCGAATGAAAGCTAAGGTATTCTAAGCTAAGCTACTTAACTAATCTAATAATCTAATTAGATTGATTATTACACAACCAAACCGAATAACTAGCAAACCAATTACTAATTATTACAATACTTGCATGAATGAAATAGCTAACTTATTCTAAGTTAACAAAAGCGATTAAATGGCCTCAAAGATGAGGGACATGCATGCTCGGTTGGCTTCCTCCCGAAAATCCACTACCGTGCCTCATGATGCCTCTATTTGCACTCTTTTGGACTTCTGAAAATTGTGCCAACTTCTAAGATGCTTCAGACCTACCTTAGGAACATGCCCATCGGCCACTTCTGATAGCCGATCGGTAGCTTTGATGGCTGGTCGGCAGCTCTGATGGCCGGTCGGCCACTGCTTCCTGCAGTTTCTTCTTTTGCTGTAACAGAGCACAAACAGAGGCATGGTAGTGTATTTGCAAGGAATGTGTACACAACCACCCTCCCTATCATTTCTCAAGCTCAAGGGAGTACGGTACTCGACTCTCGGGCCACCAATCACGCATCTCAATGCATGATGGCCAAAGAGGCCAAGTTGCACAGGTTAATGTCAATGAATGCACACAAATAACATATAAGGGCCTCCACCTCTATCATGCTTGATCAAGAGGGTCGGCGACCGAGAAATGAGGTGCGTTTCATCACTTCGAGTATGAAACGTGTGACATTCCTCGTGTTTGGATTGACGTCCAATCCAAACACAATGCAACACACACAACATGCCTATCTAACAATGTTAATGTGGCATGCACAAGGTTCTAACATTTGAACAATGCATGCATGGTAGGCTAAAGCATCAAAGCAAGTAAAGGGCATCATACAAGAGACATGCAATACAATGCTCAATGGACTTAAACCAACTATGGACAAACCTCATGCATGCCCAAACAATGGCCAAAATGCTCTGAAATGATGGCAAGAAAGACAAGATAACGATGCTCATATAATGGCTCATCAACTAGGCATAAGGGCCAACTCTCAAAGGCAATGAAAGGATGATAAACATAAGAGTATAGCAAAGATATAAGCCCTGAAATTACATTCCAAATGATGCCAAATCATGCACATATGACAAATGAGGCATGCTAAGAGGCTCAAAGCTTAAGGCTAGCAAAGGTACTTGTACCATAGCCATATCAAGCAAGCCCCAAAGGGCCAAGGTGACTCAAAACAGTCCCAAGGTAGGTCAAAACAATGCTAGAAACATGATGGAGTGTAGCCAACACATGCTAGAATGAGAGGCATAAAGCATGAAGCATGCAAGGCCAATAAGTGGGATTACACTACAAGTGTAAGAAGCAAATGAGGGATGCTCTAACCAATCAAAAACAGAGTTGTATTATGGCAAAATAAGACCAAAAATACACTGAGATGGTAGCCCAAAAGCTTAGGCATGCATACATACAAGTTAGGCCATGATTAAGGCATAAAGCATGACTCTCCAAAAGCATTGAAAGCGTAAAACATGAGAGAGCATGACCACACTACACATACTGAAATCATGGTAGAAATGAGGCCAAAGCATGCAAACAACACAAGTAAAGCATGCTAGAGAATTTGAAACTCAAGGCTAGTGAGCAAGATTGCACTATGGCTATACAAAGCAAGGCATGCATGACCCAAAACACTTGAAACAAAGCTTAAGCATGGCAAAACATGAGTAAAAGTTTGCTGGAGTGGAGCCAAAAACATGCTAAAATGACGGTCCAAAGCATGATGCATGTTAAGGCTATAGGGAGGATTGCACTACAAGTGTATGTAGCACTCAAGAGACAACCAAACCAACCAAAAACAGAGTTATATCAGGTCCAAAAACTCACAAAAACATGCTCAAACCAAGCCTTAAGAGGATAGAAATACATGCTCACATGGTAGGCCCTCTATGCATACAAACAAGACATAAAGAGAGGGAACCACCAACTCTCATTTTGAGCCTCAAAACCAACTTCCTACCACTAAAATTCCTCTGAGTTTCAGTGGTAGAAAGGCCAAACAAAGGTCACAACAAAGGCTAAGAATGGTGGCTCAAGAGGCTTTATAAGCCATAGAGCAAAAGAGGGGAAACATCCCCTAACCAAACAAGACTCAAACCCACATTTCAAAGCCTTAAAAACAAAGTTTAAAAGAGGCTAAAACCAGCCTTAAAGTAGCATGAAAGGTGGTTAAGCTATTAATCAAAAGAAAGCTTAAAAGGGGTATATGCTTACCCTTGAAGACCCTTGAAGAACAACAGCAAGCTAGCAACCTCTGAGGCAAAACCAAGCCAAAATCACTCAAATGCAACCTCCAAGAACCTGAGCTCAAGAATGAAGGTGTTTGAGTAGGTGTTTGTGTGCCAAAGTGTGAAGAAAAGACACTTTTGGTTCAAAAATAGTGCAAATATAGAGAGAGGGAGAAATATAGAGAGAGAGGGATATGTTAACCCTAATCCAAATTTTCTGAAGCCTCCCCTTATATAGAATCACAAGCTCTAAGCTTGTTTGACAAGCTAAGAGCTTGTTACAATCCCTCCATACACGTGTATGGAGGATGCTATCTGTGCCAAACAGCTGGCACAGCTGGCACAAAAATATCTATAAAAGCAAAGAAAAAGACCTCGGCCAAAAGACATGGCCGACCAGCCATTAAAGGTGTCGACCGGCCATCAGTGATGCTGACCGGCCACCACTGATGGCCGATGGAAAGAGGGCATGGCCGATGGACATAGGGCCTGGCCGATGGGTTGTAGACATGGCCAACAGGCCACCCTCTTCCCTCAGAAACAAAGCCACAAGCTCTTGGTCCACAACCAAGCACAAAACAGACAAGTTGAGAGGCTCCAAGGCAAGGCGCACAGCCGAGACCTTCAGGAACTCAAAACGAACACGAGCATGGATGATCATCGAGTGTTCAAACGATGACGTCCAAGTATTGAGGACGGTCAAAAATGGGGTGTCTATAGTATGCTAAAGCATAAAAACTCACCGATTACTCCAAGCCAAAACAGAAACTAGTTAAAAAGATGCATGATTCTAACCATGTTAGATGCCTAATGCAACACATGCAATATGAAATTAAATAGGCTCGACTACTTAATCATGGTATTTGCAACACTTTGATAGCATGCTTTGAAACACGTATTCAAAGAATTATTGAAATTGCAATGCAGTTTGAATGATGCGCTAAGCCTCGATGCATGCAAGACAAATGAATGGACGCAAATATGTGAGCATAAGGTATGATAATTGAAAATGTCCCCAAACTAACCATCAAAAGTGATTAAATAAAATGGAGAAAGATGCAGGGTTGGAAGACATGCACACATGCACGTACACTTATTACAACATTATGCCCTCGCGAGGAAGGGTCCGAATGAATAAACTAGCTAGCTACGCTAATTAAACTAATTATTACAACACAAATTAATCAACTAATTTAACTAAACAAGTTAAATGAATGGCCTCGGGAAATGAAAGATGCACACATGCTCGGTTTCTCCACCCGAAAAGTCATTGTTTTGCTGATGCGAGCCTCTGTTTGTAGATTTGAACACCGAAAAATCTGTCAACTTCCAGAACACCTCTGCTCCACCTCAAGAACACACTCTGCGAATTTCATTGGTGGCCGACAGGGAGCCTGTCGGTTACCAATGGTGGCCAGTCGGCTACCGCTGGTGGCCGATCGGCCACTGATGACATGAACACCTCTTTTTGTTGCAACAGAAAGCAGATAGAGCAAAACAGTGTATTTTCACAGATTATTTGCTCACTTTGCCTCTTCTTTTCAAGGGGAGATCAAATGAGGGACAAAACTTGGGTTTACAAACCATCAATCAAGAAATTTCGTTGCATAATGGTTTGTAAAACCAATTATGCAAGTTCAATGAATGCAAAATGAGACCAAAGGACCATCACCCTATCATGCATGATCAAGGGCAATGGAGACCAAGGAAAATGGCACATTTCATCACTTTTGTGTATGAAATGTTCCATTTTCCTTGTGTTCAAACTAACGTCCTGTTTGAACACATGCAATGCAACACAAAAGATTATTATCTTACGTCTTTTACTTAATTTTATTTACTCATTTTAATTACCAAATCATTCTTTAATCCATTTAGTCCATTGGTGAGTGTCCTCTAATGGAAAGATGGCTCAAACCACAAGGTACGTTGGGCATGAAAGAGGCATTGCACTGTTGGTAATGAACCCTCTAAGGGATTAAATTATTCGGTGCAACACCTCAATTTCACACTTTGGCAAACAAGTGATTTAAAACCACTTTCAAAGCAAACAAAAGAGTGGAGAATTGAGGGAGATTGCAGAGATTTTAGATACTGAAATGAAGTGTAAAACAACACTAAAACATGCTATTAACTCAAAACAATAATGGTTAAAGCATTAAAACATCAAGCTAGTGAAAGAAATTACACTACAACTATGCAAAACAAGCTTCAACTAAACTAACCAACCCAAAACTGAGCCAAAACAGGTTATTTCAGAGGCAAAAACATGATGGACTTAAGCTAAATTAAGTTAGAAAAGCATGCTAAGATGTGAAGCTATCTAGGCATGCAAACAAGACACAAGGAGGGGAGGCTAACCCCTCCAATTTTGAACTTCAAAACAAGGTTTTTACCATTGGAAAACCTCTGAAATTCAGTGGTTAAAAGGCCCAAAAAAGTTAGTTCGAAAGTGATGAAAAAGAGCACAAAAAAGCTTAACAAGCTAAGAAGCAAAAAGGGTGAAACACTCCTTAACTAAAAAGAGCCCAAACCACCACTTTTAGGTTACAAAAACAAAGGTTTTAACACTTCAAAACCAGCCTTAAAATAGTTGAAAAGGATGGCAAAATAAGTAACAAAAAGCAATTACAAATAAGGTAAGTTCAATACCTTTGAAGCAAAGAGCAAAATAGGCACAAATTTGAGCTTAAACCACCTTCTAGAGCTCAAACAAGACTCCAAGTAATCTCAGCCCAAAGGTGAGAGTATTTGGTTAAGGGTTGATGTGCAAAAGTTAAGGACTTGTGAACAAATGTGTGCAAAATAACAAGAGAGATAGAGAATTCTAAAGAGAGAAAAGATATATTTTTGCTCTAATTTTTTTAACCTTTTAAAATGGGGGAGGAACCCTCCTATTTATAGAAAAACACCCATTGAGCTTAGATACATCTTACCATACACGTGTATGAAGATGCAGCTCAGTGTGCAACTGCTGGCACAACTGTCAATAAAAATCTAGAAAAAGGCACTAGTGGCCGTTGGCCACCACTGATAGCCGACCGGCCACCACTAGTGGCCGACCGGCCACACCCATGGCTGACAAAAACACCCCATGGCCGACAGCCTTGGGCAGTGGCCGATTGGTCACCAAGAGGTCCAGACACCAATTTTTTGTCCAAAACAAGGCACAAAAAGGAGAAGGTCCAAAGGCTCAAAGACAAGGCGTTCCGCCAAGGACTTCGGGCGCTCAAAACAAACACAAACACACAATCATCGAGTGCACGAGCAATGACGTCTAAGTCTTGAGGATGGTCAAAAATGGGGTGTCTACAATTGCCCCTCTTTGACAGAACTCGGAAGTCATGAAATGATGAGAGTGAATGTTAAAGCCCAGAGACGACCCATTTTTGACAAGGCCGAAGACTTGGACAAACAAATGGACAAAACAGAAAACGGTTTCGCCCACAGGCTACCTACGTATCGTTTTGCAAGGAAACAAACTAGCAAAGTTCTAGGGCAAGATGCAAGTGATATGCATGATGCAGGAACATAACTTATGATCATGCAATGAGGCTGTAACGAAACATTTGAATGCAAATGCAATGCAAGCAAACCGAAATAAGGTATAGCAATCTCAAACACAAAAGTAAGTGAGTAAATAAACACGCCGCGCATGAGAATCACAAGCCGAACCACATTTCATGCAGAAAGGATGTAAGAAAATTATGCAAGTTTAACTACGCGACGCACAGGAATGAAGAGCAACACAACCGTCAGGCGCACCCGAGGTCTCAAACAAGATTCCAACACGTTGCACATGAAGGGAGAAAAGGTAATGAGAACACCGGGATACACCCAAATGTCTCTAACCAAAGCGTCCTAATGTGTCGCACGCGAGAAGAGAAAAGGGTAGTGAGAACACTGGGATACACCCAAATGTCTCTAACCAAAGGCGTCCTAACGCGTCACACGCAAGAGGAGAAAGAAGGTAGTAAGAACACCAAGACGCACCTACATGTCTCTAACAGAAGGCGTCCTAACCCGTTGCACATGAGAGAAGAAAAATGGTAGTGAGAACACCGGGATGTACCTAAATGTCTCTAACCGAAGGCGTACTAATGCGTCGCACGCAAGAGGAGAAAAAGGGTAATGAGAACACCAGGACGCACCCAAATGTCTCTAACCGAAGGCATCCTAACGTGTCACACACGAGAGGAGAAAGAGGGTAGTGAGAACACCGGGATGCACCCAAATGTCTCTAACTGAAGGCGTCCTAACGCGTCGCACGCGAGAGGAGAAAGAGGGTAGTGAGAACACCGGGATGCACCCAAATGTCTCTAACCGAAGGCGTCCTAACACGTCACATGTGAGAGGAGAAAGAGGGTAGTGAGAACACCGGGACACACCCAAATATCTCTAACCGAAGCGAGCAATTTGAAGGACAGGAATGATTTCACTTGGAACTCCTCTAAATGAACCGTACATACAATATCACGCCTGCATAAGAAAGAGACTTAGCAGGTACAGCATAGTAAGGATGCATGTTCTATGCACAATAAACAAAGCATGTTCTATGCAAATGTAGTGGTAGCATGTTCTATGCATGATAATTGGAAGCATGTTCTATGCTATAATGGAAAAGTGCATGTTCTACGCAACAAAGAAAGGTATGTTCCATGCATATTTCATGCAACAATGGAGAAATGCATATTTCATGCAACAATGGAGGAATGCATATTCTATGTAACAATAGAGGAATGCATATTCTATGCAACAATGGATTGAATAGCAACTTTTGAGTTACCTCTCGGAAGAGTTGCAACAAGTTAAAAAGGATACACCTCACTCATGTTGATTAGTGATGAATCATTATGCATCGAAAACACGGTTTGGAGCTTCCGCAGAGGCAATTTGAGCTTAAAAAGTGAACTTTTCTTGCACTTCTCATGCATCAAGGACACAAAATAGCAGCAAAACACAAAGGAGGAGCACTGGAAGCTTGATGGCCACCAGGAAAGGGTGTCGGCTCCCTGTCGGCCAGCCCTAAGCATTGGCCGACCAGCCATCAATGGCAAGTCGGGCCTTTTTGGTCTTTTTACATTCGTGTCTTTATGTATAGGTCATGGGGGCTTATTTCCTCCATACCCCATGACCGAAATTCCTCCCTCTCTCTCTCTAGACCTTCCTTCTCTCCAAATCTGAGCTTTATATGCATTTTCCAACACCCCACGCAAAGTTGATTCGCTAAAACCTCTTGATTTCTTTCATTTTGAACTTATTGAAATTTGATTTTGATGCTTTTTTCTTCATTTTCACCACTTGAGGCTAGCTCCTCTCGAGTTTCTCTTGGGTTTGGCGCCTTTTCCCAGGCTTTGACTTTTTCTCCAATTTTCTCTCTCCTAGGGTTTGACTTCAGTTGACTTTTGGCATTTTCCATCCATTTTCCCCATTTTCTTCACTTTTCATCGACTATTCATCTATATTCCAGATGGCAGACGACTTTCCACATGATGGGGCTCCTCCAGAGATGGAGTTCGAGGCAGAGTTTGATTCTGATGCAGAGCCGGAGCCTTTGCCACTAGGAGTGAGGCCTTTTGACGCGGTGAGGTATCATCCCCAGACACACATTCTACCTGCTAGTGGCTTCAGGAACTTCACTAATTTCGCTGATGCACCAACAGAGCTCTTACTGAGGGAGCCAGACTCCCATCTTTCAGCTGTTGCCGTTGAGGTACGAACTCTATGCACTTGCACATCTAATGTTCTTTACTTGCATTTCTTACACTTCCTCTTATCTGACTGTATCTTCATCAATGAGATTTCATTTGTTTTGCACTTCCTTTTTATCGAACTGTATTTACACTGATTCACATGTCCTCTGCCACAAGGTGACGCCCGCGCATACAGGGGCTATGGGGCCACGACAGCCAAAGACTGATATGACGAGCTCCCTGCTAGAGTACAAGATATTGTTGACGAGGCAGGCTTTGGCCTATTCTGCTCTAGATTGTCACGAGTCATAGTGAGCCGTCCACTTCTTAGAACATTAGTGGAGAGATGGTGGGACACCACCAACTCTCTTCACCTTTCCACTACGGGAGAGATGACGATGACCCCTTACGACTTCGCTATGATCACAGGCCTAGGCGTAGGGGGTGATCCGATTCCTCTTGATCCTGATATAGGGGAGTAGGAGGTTGCTTGGATTGAGCTTCCGGGGGCGCGCCCGCCTTTGATCTGGACAGCCCAGGTCAGATATAGCTGGTTCAAGGACTGGTTCTGGGGGACCGAGCCAGAGACAGTAGAGGAGATTGAGCACTACGCTTGGGGTTTTCCAATGTTCCTCTTTGGTACCACCCTGTTCGCGAACAGGGCGAACATCGTAGGGCTATACTTGCTAAGCGCACTGGTGGTCCTTCCTCGAGTGAGTTTCTACGATTGGGGCGGGGCCGACCTCGCCACCCTATATAGCTACATGAGCTCGACCTCCCACGAGATTGGACTCTTAATCAGAGGCTACTGGTGAGCCTGGGAGGTACACATCTCAGTTCCCTCTTTACACTTTTGCATTTTTTGTTCCGCATTTCTTGCTTTACATCTATTCAACATATGTACTTTCTGCTTTGTACTTTCTATACCTGTTCATGCACTGTATGCTTCCTGCTTTGTATTTTTGGTATCTGTTCAAATTCATTGTTGATCACATACCACTGTACTTTTCTTGCAGCTATGGGTGTATGTTTATTTTCCGACTTTGGCCCCAGAGCCAGAGGTGGAGGTTCCACTGATGATCCCCTATTCACGGGTATTTGACGGCCAGCTTCACCGCAGGACTCGCAAGCCCTTTTCTTTCTTAAGGCGTTACTTTGACACCGTAGCTGCTCATGTGGTAACTTAAAACATGGTCATCATTTGCTTTCACACTGCTCTGATTCACATTATAACCACTGACAGCAACTGACAATCTATACAACTTCCATTTGTAGATCTCATGGCAGCCATGGACCACGATACCGAGAGGAGTTAGAGGCCGGTATAATGTGGCCTGGGGCATTTCTTGCTATCGCATTCTACTTTAGGGTCCGGTCTGCCGAGCCTGGTTCCTTGTCGAGAGAGTCGTACGCCAGTCTCTGGGTATGCCTGCTCAGTTCGTGCTGATGACGCTGCCTGAGTCCATGAGATCAGCAAACAGCGTATCTGTTGACAGAGTTATCCAGTTCACGATGGGCTTGGAGGCAGAATACTTTCGAGTCAAGGGTGATTATGCAGTCTTCATTCAGACACACCTTATGCCTCCTCTGACCGGTGTTCGCAAAGGTGAGGGAACGAAAGCTCTTATTACGAGGATGGAGCCTAGAGCGACCAGGTGTAGACACCCCATTTTTAAATATTGTAGACACCCCATTTTTGACCGACTTCAAGACTTAAACGTCATCATTTGTGCGCTCGATGATTGTGCTTGTTTGTGCTCGTTTTGAGCGCCTGAAGTTCTCGGCGGAACACCTTGTCTTTGAGCCTCTAAACCCTTTTTGTTTTGTGCTTGTTTTTGGGCCAAACCTTGGTGCCTCTTGCCTGGTAGGGGGAGGGACCTTGCCGGCCACTTTTTGGCCTTAACGGACACTTTTCCTTTTTGTTGACCACTTAAAGTGGTCGGTCGGCTAGTTGAGGTAGCTGGTCAGCCAGCCGACAACCATTTGTTTCCTTTTTCAGATATTTCTTTGACAGCTGTGCTAGTTGTTGTTCACTGAAGGCCATCTCCATACATGTGTATAGAGGGATGAATGCAAACCTTTGGCTTGATTTTCTTTATAATGGGGGGTCTCTCCCCCATTTGAGAGGTTGGATAATTTTGGATCAAAATTTCTCCCTCTCTCTCTAGAATTCTCTCTCTCTCCTCTTGTTTATGCTTGAAAGTTAGAATTCCCTACATATTTGCATACAAGCCCTTAACCAAATTGAACCACCTTGGAGCTGAGGCATCTTGGGCTTATTTTGGGCTGTTGAAGGGTCATTTGAGCCAAGAAAAGTGGTTGTTTAAGTGCTGTGCTTCAAAGGCATAAGACTTACCTCATTTAAGTTCTTTGTGCCCTCTTGTTTTTCCATCTCTTTATACTATTTTGAGCATAGTTTTCAACTACAAAATTTTTGATTTTTTGGGCCTAAACATGTTGGTTTGAAGCCACTTTGTGCTAAGGGGTTGTCTACCCCTTTTTGTTGTATAATTACATGAACCTTTGCACCATCTTTTAGCATGTTAAAGTCAAATTTTTTGGGCCTTTAAACCACTAAAATTCAGAGTTATTTCGGTGGTAAAAAGTGTGTTTTGAAGTCCAAAAGTGGGGGGGTTAGCCTCCCCTCCTTGTGTCTCTCTTTCATGTCTAGTTAGCATTACATAGTAGCATGATTTTGTGGCTTAACTTAGCTTGATCTCAGCATGTTTTAGGCTTTGTTTTGACATGTTTCAACTCTATTTTGGGTTGGTTGGGACACTTGTTGCTTGCTTTTTGTACTTGTAGTGCAATTGTGCATACTAGTCTAGCATGCCTAATGAGTTAGCCTATTATTCTAGCTTGTTTTAGCTTAACTCTAGCTTGTTTTAGCTACTATTTTGGCCTACTTTAACTCTATTTTGGGTCGGTTAAGTCCTTCGAGGCTTGTATTGCATGGCTATAGTGTAATGGTCTTCACTAGTCCATTGTTTTGAGGCTTTGAGCATGAAATGTTTGAGTAGTTTACATGTTATAGCATCGTTTTGCATGTAATTTCAGCATCATAACCTCTGTCACGTGCTCATGTATTTCACTCTTTCATTGCTTTTGGGAGTTGTGTTTCGAGTCTTGTTTGCAAGCTAACATGTGAGCATGTTTTTCTAACATTTTGGGCCTCAATCTCAGCATGATTTAGCCACTATTTTGGCATGTTTTAACTCTGTCTTGAGTTAGTTTAGCCCTTTGAGGCTTGTATTGCATGATTTTGGTGCAATCCCCTTCACTAGCTTAATTTTTTAGGCTCTTAGCATGATTTGCATGTGTTGTTTTCATGTTTTAGTGTCCTTTTGCATCCCATTTCAGCACTTTAAATCTCTGAAATTCACTCTTTCATTTGTTTTGAAAGGAGCTTTGAACCCTTTGTTGGCTTGAGTATGGAATTGAGACACTTGTGCTGAATGGTTTTAATCCTCTCTTGAGGGTTTCTACTAACCAACGCCATGAGGTCTCATTCATGCTCAAGGTACTTGTGGTTTAAGCCCACTTTCAATTAGATGACTCACACCATTGGACTTAATTGATTAAAGAATTAATCGGTAATGTAAAATGAGTAAACAAAATGAACAAGTAAAATTATGCAAGATAAGCATCTTTGTGTTGCATTGCATGTGTTTGGATCGGATGTTAATCCGAACACAAGAAAAATGGGACGTTTCATACTCAAAGTGATGAAACGTGCTACTTTTCTTAGTCACCATCACCCTTGATCATGCATGATAAGGTGGTGGTTGTTTTGGTCTTGTTTGTGCATTCATTGACCTTGTACAAGCTTGGTTCTCTAGCCATCATGCATTGAAAATGATTGGTTGGTGGCTTGAGAGCCAAGAACTACACTCCTTTGAGCTTGGGAGATGATAAGGAGGGTAGCAGTACATAGATTTCTTGAAAATGCATTACTTTGCCTCTGTTTGCTCTCTGTTGTAGCAAAAGCAGAAGTCCAGAAAAGGGGGTGCCCGACCGGCCACTTGAAGTAGCTAACGGGCCACTTGAGGTGGCCGATGGCCACTTCTTGTAGCCGACCGGCCACCCATGAATCTTTGTACAAATGTGTTCCTGTGTTGGAGCAGAGGCAATTTGGAAGTTGGTACGGTTTTCAAAAATCTAACGAGTGCAAATAGAGGCATCCGATGGCAAGGCAAGGGCATTTTCGAGCAGAGCAACCGAGCATGTGTGGACGCGCCCTCGGGCCTTATGTTTTCCACAGTTCGGACTCATTTGTCACGGTTCTCAATCTGATCTCGCAATGTGCAATGCAAGACTGATAAATCATCAAAGAGTCCAAATCCGGCAAATCATTTTGAAAAACAGATTTTTTAGAAAGAAGTGCCAAACATGGACTGCTTTGCCAGATACAGAGTCGCCACCTAAATATTTATTTTGGGGGAATTTAGGAAACCCTGACTCGTTGCCTAAGGCCACGTGTCCGTCATCACCAAAGTTGCCTCGGCTCAGGAACTTGGGTACGATTGGGGAAGGTCAACTATGAGCACCCCCGCTCGCCTGATCCGAAGATCGGCCTCTACTAACCATGATATCGAGTTTTGAAAACATTATGCGTTCTTATTCCGGTTATTAGCTAGAATTACTATGTGATGCGCACAACACACAAGTATAGACTAGATCGCCTAATTTGGAACAAAGCATCGCATATCTATTTGTTTGGAAATGGTTTGAAGTTTGCTACTCGCAAGTAGACTAAGCCACGAATTTCAATTAATTGTTCCAATTCAAGCAACCCAACCTTCACCCACAAGCATTCAGGCAGATGTATCACATAAGCAATTAGCCTCATGGCAAGCATGCTATCATGTTAACACTCACATACATGCAAGATGCTAAAGCATAAAACACTCATTGTGTACTCCAAGCCAAAACGAAGGACATGTTAGTAATCAAATGTATGATCCAAGTCCATGTTAATATGTCTAATGCATCGCAGGCAAAATGCAACTAGAATAGGCTCGGCTAATCTAAGATGGCATATGAAATGCGACAGATAACATGTATTCAACTTGGAATTGAAATACAATGCATTTAGTATGATCCGCCGAGCCCGGTGCATGCAATACAGATGGATGATGCAAACATGCATAACATAAGAATGCTAATTGAAACGTGCCCTAGAACTAACCATTGAAAGTAGGTAAGTAAAAGGGAGAAAGACGTGGGGTTGGAAGACATGCATCACACACACGCACGCTTATTACAAAATTCGCCCTCTCTTGGAGGGGCCAACAAAATAATACAAATTAACTAACAAGCTAATTACATATTACACAATACTTAATTAATTAAACAAATTAACTAAGCTATTAAAGCAGTAAAGCAGCCTCGAGAAGAAGGAGGAATGCATGCATGCTCGGCTTTGCTTGGAAATCCATCGCCATGTCATGTTGCCTCTGTTTACACTGCTCTGTACCTCTGAGAACTTTGCAAGTTTCAAGGATACTTCTAAAATACCCTCTGAGGGTTATGGGAGGTCACCGACCAAGAGGAAACACCACCGGCTATGAGAAACTGGTCATCGACCAAAAATGATGCTCTCGGCCATCTATGGTTAGCCGATCGGCACTGAAAGAAGCCGATCGGCCATTTCTTCCTACAGAATCCTGTTTTGCTACAGCAAAGGACAGACAGAACATGCCGATGCATTTTCAAAGCAATGTATGCACCACCACCCTCCTTATCATGTTTGAAACTCAAAGGAGTATGGCTCTCGACCCTCGAGCCACCAACCACGCATTTCAATGCATGATGGCCCATGATGCCAAGTGTGCAACTCAATATGAAATAAAATGCACAAAATACACAATGACCCTAACCTCTATCATGATTGATCAAGAGACAAGGGATGCACACACAATGCAATGCAACCTAAGTAAGCAAGCATGCAAATGACTCAAGTGTGCAATAAAGCTAATGCAACATGAGCATGCAAGCAACAATACTATACAAGGCAACTAGCATATAACAATATGCAAAGACAAGTATGCTTAGACCAATGTAATACATGCATGATAAACTTAACAAAGCAACACAAGCATGCAATAGGCGATAGGCAATAGTCATACAACCTAAACATGTGAACACGTATAGCATGCAACAACATGCAAAATGAAACAAGCATGCAACAACATGGTGGGATGGACTTACACTAACATGGGTAGCTCTCAAGCATGCCAAAATCAGTGGCCAATATGCTAAGGGACAAGGGACAAGACCGCATACAAACATGCATGCTAAAGGACCCAACACTCAAGCATCAAAGGGAAACTTTTAAGAACACTAAAGGAGAGAAACATGGACAAATGACAAACATGATAAACTCTGAAATCATGTTAAGGATGATGCTAAATCAACCAAACCATGCAAGCAAGGCATGCCACAGAGTCCAAAACTTGAAACTAGCCAAAGGGCTTAAACCGAGGCTACATGTAACAAGCCCCAAAGGGCCAAGGGGACCTAAAACAGTCCCAAGGCAGGTCTGAACAAGACCAAAAGTGAACTCGAAACTAGCCAATACTAGCTAGATTAAAGGGGCAAAATCATGAGGCATGCAAGGCCACCGAAGAGGTGTTACACTACACCTAATACAACCAAACATGGCATGACTCAAGCAACAAAAATCAGAGACATGACATGTTAAAATGAGCCCAAAAACCCACTTAGATGGCATCCCAATGACTAATGCATGGTGGCATACGCAATGACACATTCAAGAAGCATAAAAACCAAACTATCCAAAGCATGGTGTAGGTGATAAATGCAAGTATTTGAGCATACTATAGGGACTGAAATATCATTCTAAGTGATTCCAAACCACTGAACTGATGCAAGTAGAGCATGCTAGAGGATTCAATACTTAAAGCCTACAAGCTAGTTTGCATGGAAGCTATACAAAGCAAGTCAAGCATGGCCATGAAGACCAAAATCAGAGCTTAAGCATGCTACAACAAGGCTAAAAGCTTCATGGAGTTAGGCCAAAACAAGTAAGCATAGTGGTCTAAATGCTAGGTGCATGTTAAGGCAAAATCATGGGATTACAAGACAAGTATACAAGGCATGCTTGGTATGTCTAAACCAACTTTGGACAAAGGTAAATCATGATGAAACAACCACAAATACTAGCTAAGACATGGTCAACATGAACTTAACAAAGGTGCTCACACATAAGGCAAAAATGACAAATATTGAAGACAACAAGGAGAGGGGATGGCCCTCTCCTTCTTGGGACCTCAAAACACCATCCCCACCACTGGTGAGAAGGCCAATACAAGGTGGTCCCAGAGCTCACAAAAAAGGTACAAAAAAGAGGCCAAACAAGGCCTAAGAGGGGGTAAACAACCCTAAACAACAAAGTGATCTTAAACAACTATTTTAAGCACTTAAAAATAGAACTTTTATTAGTTATAAGTTAAGCTTAAAAACAAATGCAAGATAGGTTAAAAGCTTGTGCAAAAATAGAAAATAAAGAGGGTAGGTTCTTACCCTTGAAGAACACTTCAAGAACAACAAGACCAACACCTCCCTTTGATCAAAACCCAACTCAAAACTCTGAAATCAAACCCTTAGAACCTCAATAACTAAAGGAAAGTGTAACACTAGGTGCCTTAGTGTAAAACTATGAACAAAACACCTTTTAGAACACTATTACACACATAAATCAAAAGATAGGGAAATATAGAGATAGATAGATAGATATATAATCTCTAACCCTAATTCTCTGAACCTTGGAGGAGGAAGGAGAAGCTCTCCACTTATAGAGGTTCAATTTGCAAAGCTTCTAAGAGAAGCTAAACAAGAGGCAAATCCCTCCATACACGTGTATGGAGGGGGTGTATTCTGGATGCTAGCTGTGACAGCTAGCATAAAATATCTGCCAAAAGCAGATGGAAAGGGGTCGACCAGCAGAAATGGCCGATTGACCAACAAAGGTGGCCGACCGACTAACAGAAGTGTCGATCGGCCACAACCTTTGGCCGATGGCAAGAAAAAGAAGCCGGTGGCATCATGCCTTGGCCGGTGGGTTAAGGGGATGGCCAACAAGCCACCCTCTTCCCTTCGAAGCAAAAACACAAGTGTTTGGTCCATGACCAAGCACAAAATAAATAGGTTGAGAGATCTTGAGGCAAGGCGCGTAGCCGAGACCCCCGAGAGCTTGAAACGAACACGAACATGGATGATCACCGAGTGTTCAAACGGTGACGTCCAAGTCTTGAGGACGGTCAAAAATGGGGTGTCTACAGGTTCCCCTCTTTGACAGAACTCGGAAATCATAACAATGACGGGAGTGAATGTCAAAGCCCAAAGACGACCCATTTTTGACAAGGCCGAAGACTTAGACAAGCATGCAAGATAGCAAAAGTATGTGCCCGTAGGCAGAGGCAAGATGTAAGGAACATGCACGATGCCGAACATAACTTATGATCATGCAAAGAGAGCTATAACGAAGCAAATACATGCAACAGTTTTAAGCAAGCCAAAAACCAAACTACATTACAATGTAGAAAGGATGTAAGAGAATTATACAATTCTCGCTACGTCTCACGCGGAGAATACAATACCTATCCGGTTCGTCTGGTTATGCCAGCTTCAAATGAACCATACATACAATATCGTTCATGTCCGGTTCATCTGGTCGTGCTAGCCTCAAATGAACCGTACATACAATATCGTGCTTGAAAAAGAAAGACAACTTAACAGGTACAATATCATTATATACATGCATAGCAACGCAAGTGAAAAGTGAGTAACAATGCAGGTGAAGCATGCACGACAATGCAACCTAAGTGTACGCATAACAATGCGATTTGGAACAGGCATAACAATGCTAGGTGGGCACGCGCGACAATGCTAGCCGGTAGTGGTGCATAACAATGCAAACCGAGTAGTGGATAAACACATGTAAGTAAAGCACACGCGACAACGCATACAATGTGTGTAATATGAGGAACTAGAACACATATAAGTAAAGCACACGTGACAACGTGTACAATGTATAAAGGTGAAGATAATTATGAACACATGTAAGTAAAGGACACGCGACAACGTGTACCATGTGTAATGAAGAGAAACTTGAACACATATAAGTAAAGCACATGCGACAACATGTACAATGTGTATAGAAACTTGAACACATATAAGTAAAACACACGCGACAACGTGGGCAATGTGTATAGAAACTTGAACACATATAAGTAAAGCACACGCGACAACGCATACAATGTGTGTAGGAACTTGAACACATATAAGTAAAGCATGCGGGGAAACACATGCAATGTGTATTGGAACTTGAACACATATAAGTAAAGCATGCGCGAAAAACACATGCAATGTGTATAAGAACTTGAACACATATAAGTAAAGCATGCGCGGAAACACATGCAATGTGTATAGGAACTTGAACACATATAAGTAAAGCACACGCGACAACGTGGGCAATGTGTATAGAAACTTGAACACATATAAGTAAAGCATGCGCGGAAACACATGCAATGTGTATAGGAACTTGAACACATATAAGTAAAGCACACGCAACAGCGTGGGCAATGTGTATAGAAACTAGGGTGCACAAAACAGTGCGATGCACAAAATAGCGCAATTGAAATGCATGCAAAATGCAAGTAGGGTGCACAAAACAGTGCGATGATATGCAATGTAACTAGGCAATGCAAATGATATGCAATGTATTTGAGATGATCAAACCACAAGCAGTACAAAAACCTCACAAATATCATAAAGGGATGGAGATGCAAAATCAAACTATGTCTACCATAGAAAAGGTGCCGACACCCTCAAACCACAATCCCATTAGTAGAATAGGTGCGTACACATGCAGAACTATGTGTGTGTAGACGGAACAGAAGAAAACAAGTAATTGGGTGGCATGATATAAGTGAGGAATGATCTGCTGAGGCAAGATCATGATCCTAAATGCTGGATGCAACACACTACAATGCAATGGATGCAATGGATGAATTGAATAAGGCACGTAGCCAAACCGTATTTTTCCTAGGAAAGGCATGGACACAAACAAACCACGTCTAACACGGAAATGGTGCCGTCGCCCTCAATACTAGGCGCGTACACAAAAACTCATAACCGTGCTTGGACGCGAAAAGTATGGGCACATACCAGACCAAGCTCAACATGGAAAGGCGCAAGCCGTAAATGGATAATGCAGTGAATGTATGCAAACTACAATGCAATACATATTCTAGATGCAATGAATGGAGCGGATAAGGCGCACGTCCGAACCGTATCTTGCTTAGGAAAGGCATGGACACAAACAAACCACGTCTAACACGGAAATGGTGCCGTCGCCCTCAACACTAGGCGCGTACACAAAATCTCATAACCATGCTTCAACGTAAAAAGTATGGGCACAAACCAGACCAAGCTCAACATGGAAAGGCACAAGCTGTAGATGGATAATGCAGTGAATGCATGCAAACTACAATGCAATATATAAGAAAATGCACGACAATGCAAATGAGAAACATGCACGACAATACACAATAGAGAGATGCATGACAATGCAAATTGAAACGTGCATGACAATGCACAGTATTGAAATGCATGACAATGCAATATAAAGAGTATGCATGACAATGCGAATGAGAGATATGCATGACAATGCATGATAAGAAAAATGCATGATAATGCAAATAAAACATGCATGATAATGCAAGATAGGGAAATGCATGACAATGTATGTGAGGTGCACATAACAATGCGTGATAAGGAGAATGCATGACAATGCTTGTAAGGTGCGCATGACAACGCGATATAAGGAGAATGCATGACAATGCACGTGAGGCGTGCGCAACAACTCACAAAATGTACTCAGAATAATGTGAGTGAAACGACGTATAGTCAATGCGCGCTCACGACAAGACGTTGTAATGCAACGTATGTAAAGCAGTTTCTGAATCTCTCAAGAGTCAAAAGGATACGAAAAAAGGATACACCTCATACGTATCAAGCACCATGCACAGAAAACACGGCCCGAGGTCAACACGGAGGCCGGTTAAGCTTTGAAAATGCACTTTCTTGCACTGTCTTGAGTAAAACAGGTCCATAACCACATAAATGACCCAAACAAGGGTGTGGGAGGCTCACCAGCCTCGAGAGTAGTCCACCGGCCATCCATCGACCACCAAATGAGTTCATCGGCCAAACATTTAGCCGATCGGCTAACAATGTGGCCGACCGGCCAAAAATGCTTGTGTCGGGGTAGTTTTGTCAATTGGCCACGGGTCTTTCAATATAGGGCTTCAAGCCCTTATATTCTCACTTGCCCAAGCTCAAAAACTCTCCCCCTTTCTCTCTAGGTGATTTTCGCACCTTCAATCCGCGTTTTTTCCTTGTTTTAGAGCCCGTTTCGTCGTTTGATTCGCGAACACCTCATCGTTTCGCACACTTTGAACCGAACAAATCTTAGTTTCGGTGTCTTTTTCTTGGTTTCCACCACTTGGGGCTTGTTTTCCCCAAGTTTTCCTTGGTCTTTGTGCCCTTTCCCACACTCTAACCTTTCCACCCATTTTTCACCCTCTCGGGTGTTGACCTTAGGGTTGATTTTTCACATTCTTGCCCGGTTTTCATACTTTTGGCCATTTTTGCACTCTTCCTGAGATGGCAGACGACATTCCAGGCGGTGGGGCTCCTCCGGAGATGGACGTGGACCCTGAGGCCGAGCTCCTGCGTCTTCACATTCAGCCGTTCGATCCGACGGCCTACAGACTAGCGATACACGCGCTTCCCCCTGACAGCCTTCGTCACTTCAGGAGCTATGAGCGACGCGTGCCATTGGAGCTTTTGTTGCGCGAGCCAGAGTCACATTTGTCCTATGGCGCTTCTGAGGTACACTCTTCCCTGTTTCATTTTCCGCAATGTAGAACACATAACTGCAATAGTCGATTCTGTTCTTTAACTGCTTAACTCGGATACACCGATATACCACATGCTGTAGTTCATTTGTGAACATATCCACACCTGATATCTGTTTGAATTTGAACACATGTACACACACTGTATTCTCAACTGAACCACTCAAACACACTAATACATCACATGCTGTAGTTCACTACGAGCACACCCGCACCCGATATCTGTTTGAATCTGAACACGTGAACACACGCTGTATTTTCACTGAACCACTGAAACACACTGACACATCACATGCTGTAGTTCACTACAGGCACACCCGCACCCGATATTTGTTTGAATCTGAGTACGTGTACACACGCACGGTATTTTCATTAATTCTGACTGTATTTGTAACACTGCTTCGCAATTGTTTGTTTTGATCACAAGGAGATTCCTATGCCTTCCGGGGGTATGAGAATGTTGCCGCCCGAAGTTGGTACATGGAGATACCCGACGCGGTTCGTCGCATCGTTGACCAAGCTAGCTTTGGGACCTTCTGCATGGGACTCTCACGCCTTACTGCGAGCAGGCCCCTTCTCTCTGCTCTGGTGGAGAGATGGTGGGATACCACCGACTCCTTCCACCTCTTTGCCACTGGGGAGATGACGATGACTCCCTTCGAATTCTCCATGCTCACAGGCATCGGAATGGGGGGTGATCCGATCCCCTTTGATACTGACATGGACGAGTGGGACGCCGCTCAGCTGTACTTACTCGACACTCAGCCACCTCTCGCTCGAGCAGGGTTTGTGTGGTACTCGTGGTTCGAGGATCACTTCCGGATCCAAGCGCTGACCACCCAGGAGGAGGAGGAGCAGTACGCACATGGCTTTATTATGTTCCTGCTGGGGACCACACTTTTCACTAACCGGGCGAACACTATTGCCCTCTACCTGCTGAGCGCACTTGTGGATGTGACACAGATCCGCCGCTACGACTGGGGTGGCGCGGGCTTGGCCACTCTCTACGGATACATGAGCTCATTTTCTCGCCTCAGTGGGCCGTTGCTTAGGAGGTACAGATTCCCTTTTCTGTCTTTTCACTTCCATTTTACATTATCTGTATGCCACACATACTGTACATATGTAATCTGCTTTACACTGGTTGTACACACACTGCACAATACCCTGCACATACCGCTTTCTGCTTTATCTGCATACTGCTTTATCTATATACTGCTTTATCTGATAAGCATGCTCATATCTGTTCTGTTGCATTCTGTAGCTGTGGGTGTATGCCTACTTCCCTAGGCTTGCCCCAGTGCCAGACGAGGAGATCCCCATCAGTGTTCCATTCTCTCACTGCTTCAACGTGAGGTGCGAGCGGAGGTCGCGGGAGTTCTTCATGTTCTTTCGCCGCTATTTTGATACCATCACCGCAGGCGAGGTATTTTAGAATTTGCAGTTCACTTAAGCTTCGCTTTACATTATTCTTTCAATAACAGTAGATAACAAACTGCATATTATTTATAGATCACCTGGCAGCCCTGGGCTCCGTTGCAGGCTGTGGTGAGGAATCAGTATACGGGCACGGAGGAGACTGCCTGATTCAGGATTCTACTGGAGGGCCCAGTCTACTGTGTCTGGTACTTTGGGGAGCGCTTCTTGCGGCAGACCTTGGGCGTGCTAGAGCAGCCGGTTCCAGCACCTCCTCCTATCCACGCGAGGGATACTAAGAGGTATACTTTAACGGAGATGCCAGATTACACTATCGGATGGAGCCATGAGCGCTTTGTAGATGAGAGCGACTATGCGGAGTTTGTCCAGACCTATATCATGCGACCTCTGGCCGGTGTCGGCCGAGTTGAAAGAGAGAGACCAGCAGTGCCAACTGCGAGAGCGGGAGTATCGCGGGCACCTCGGCCCCGAGGTAGGAGTGGGCCCGGAGAGGGCAGAGAGATGGGTGGCCCGAGCTGCCTACTATGATGACATGTCGAGGGCAGGGTGGAGAGGCTTACCAGATCCCCATTGCTCCCCCTGCACCCAATCATGAGCTAGTCGGATTCTACGACTTACCTTCGATATATACTACTATATTTTGCATCTTGTACAGTCATTTCATTTCATTTCTCTTGATATTCCACAGAATACTGATGCTTTTAACACTTTTGCAGGCTTCTTTTGAGTACACTCGCCAGTATTTGGAGTTGACTGCTTCCGTGATGGGGATGCTACAGCGGAGCCTCGACTTGCTAGCTATTTACAGTATCCCGGTAGGCTTTTTTAACCAAAATCTCAAACTGTGCATAATCTGATACACACATCGCACTTATCAACAAAGTGCTTGATACACGGCCCTCACGGTATTTGCTACATTGTAACCCACAGACTGCTCACAGCATTGCTCACGGCATTCATACACTGCACTCGGTTACTGTATTCTGTATTGATACACTGTTCACGGTATTCATACTCTGTACTCATACACTGCATTATGTACTGATACACTGTATTTATACTCTGTACTCATAGCATAACTAATGCATTTATCTTTTGTCCTTTTCAGGCCCCATTCCAGGTACCAACTGCAGGGGGCACTCCAGCAAGACCATCTGCGCCTGCCCGAGGAGGAGGGAGAGCGGGGCGAGGGACCACAGTACACCCCCGTACCAAAGCGGGGCGTACTCATGTTGGGAGCAGCTCACGGGCACCGATCCCAGATGATGATGAGTCCGAGACAGAGGTGGAGGCGGAGGCAGAGTCGTCTAAGGAGGAGACTAAAGATGACTCGAGTTCGGGCTCAAATGGTGGAGCCGGCGACGATGCTCCTGGACCTTCATCCAGGAAGAGGACGAGGACAGACTCTCAGGCCTGAGACGATTGATGCCGATTCAGACATTTACTGCCTTTTCCCTTTTGTTGTTTTGTTCAGAGATTTTTGTTGCTTTTCCTCTTTTCTTTTTTTTTGGTAGCTTGAGCACACTGTACTGCCGCAGGCAGGTTTTCTTTTCTTCAAAACTATGTACTTGAAAAGATAATGGAATGGAACAAGCTTTTTGTTTGAAAAAGTGTTACATTTGCACATTTCATACATCGCATCGTATTGCATCACATTACACAACAATGTAAATGAGATTGATCTTTTGTTTGAAAATTGGAACACTTGCATCGTAATAACCAGATAATGAACCGGCCAACGGTAAAACAACTCGTACAACATACTGCTCATTCCGAACACACGGCTCATAACACAGCATTCCATTTATTTTGAACACACGGGATGGAAAGATGGAATTTGCAAAAGTCGAAACAAACTCAGATGCTCCGAATCCTTCCTCTTTTCTTTTGCATCGTAGTTTGGAACCCATAGCTTCAGATAGGTCCTGGTTCTACTGTTCTCACAAGACCTGGGTTAAACCCTGCGGCTTTATGAAAGAACGAATTCTGTTTTGCACAAATCTAGAGAATGGCACAGCACTCTGAGCACGAAACGATTTTGTTTTGAAATTGAGTTTTTAACCGGGTATTGAGCTTACGACTAAACACAGCAAAAACGACTTAACCGAAAAACAAAGGGTAACAACCTAAACACATCGAGTAACACTCGAAACGACCCAAAACAAAAAAATCCTGATAAAACAAAAAAAAGACCCGACACTCAGGCGTGCACAGGAAGCCTGTTCCTCTGGGTATTGTTTCCCACCCTTTCTCATTTGTGATTCTCACATCACTCTGGTACTCAATCTCTATTTTTCTGAAAAAGCCATTTTCTCACTTTTTCTCTCATCGCACATCTCTCTATTCTTCAATCTCTCTGATTTTTTTATCCCTCCCCTGGATGGTTGACGGATAATCAAGAAGTTTGTGGGTTCACACCCAACATTATCAGCTCGCGACTGTTTCCTCCGATGACATTTAGCCGATGCCCCGGATGAGGGAATAGAGTATCTTGATCCATTCCAATTCGTGCTTCGCACTTGGCTTGATACCTCGTTGCTCGAAGGATATGAGAGTTTTCAGCCCTTTACTGACAGCTTCAGCTGTGCCCTTTCTGGCAGGTAGAATGCCCTTCTTGGCAGGTAAGTTAACAACGGGGACAAGACAGAACACCTGACTCAACTGTGCCCCTAGTTCATCATTTTGACCATTTTTTGTTTTTGGCTTTCCACTAAAACAATTTTGATCGATGTAAAAGTTTGATTAACATGCTTGTTCTACTTTCTGATTCAAAATCATGCAAGTTAGGTTATGAGCACTGAAAATTTTCCTTTTTAGGTCCAAGAAAAGGTCCAATTTTGGAAAAAATAAATAATTTTCGAGAAAATTAGTCAACCTCAGTAAATAATCTCAAAAACTATTTTTGCAAATGGTCACTGCTCGACCAATACAGAACTTACTCTTGAGATGCACAACCTCGGATCCATAACAATGGAAAATTGCCTCTTGCTAGAATGGCAACTCACGGCAACAGAAAGTTGCCCCTTGTTTGAATAGCACCGCAGCACACTTTATGAAAACGGAAAGTTACCCCTTGTTTGGATAACGCCACAGCACACTGTAATCAGTCCTCAAAGTGACGATCACAACCAAACTCTCGGATACAGAGAAGACAAATATGATCTGAACCATTACATGGACATAGTCGAATTGAAAGTGTTTATCGTTGGACTTCAGAATGAAGTTGCCTACGTATCCCAAACATGGGAATCAAATCTTACGTAGTTCAGGTTAAAGTACACTCGGGTATTAACCTCTCCTTTTGCGCTCTAACTTTTGCCAATGCCGCCCTTCTGGGTTTTCAACCTTGCAAGTTTTGTTCTTCTTTTCTTTTCATTTCTTTTCTTCAATCTTTTCAAGGTTTTTTTATTTCTTTTTCTTCATTCATTTTTTTTTTTCATTTTTCTTTTCTTTTTTTTTCTTGCCCTAACTTTTGCCTGGGTCGCCCTTCTGGGTTTTCGGCCCAGCGAGCCTCTCAAGGGTAAAAGTGTAGCTTGTCCATGTCAAATGGTTTTGAGATCCTAAAGTCATCTGAATCCAGAAGAGTGGCTGTTGTTTGCTGATGATGTCGGAGTCCATCCAATGGGGGCTGAATTTGCCCCTAGTGTTGTGGATAGGAACTCAATTGTTCTCCGGCAGTACTTTCTTCTTTCCTCCCTTCTGGGATTTGGCATTCTTGCCGAACTTCGTCTTGGACTCTTCGAGTGCATTATCTGACGTCTATTGCCCCTTGTTCGAGAGGTGCTTCTGATCTGGCCATACAAGCCTCTCATTGTGGTTGACCGTTGAACATTCTGAATGCAAGTTTAATTATTTGAAAGCAAAGGGGGTCAAGTCTCGAGGTTGAGAGCGATCCTAAGCTGCACAATCTCAAGAACGATTCCACACAGGTCTTCGCAAGACCGCGCAAAACATTTTTTGAATATTTTTTAAGAAAGTAACTAATCGCTCGCGCCAAAGATAGTGCAGAACCAATCTGGATCAAGCCAGGATCCTTCTCAGTACTCACATTAACAAACATGATCTCATTCATTAAGGGCTTAGCATGCCTCTTTTTCTCTCAATTGATCAAATTTTGCAAAACTCGAGGAATTCCTTCCTCTTCGTTTTCAACACATCATTTGAAAAATTTTGAAAAACTTAGGTCAATGCAATGATTTAAAAGGCACAGAAAAGCACTGTCGTTTCATTCAAACTTGCTGGCACAGCAACCTCAAAGTAGTAATAAGCACAAAAATATGACAGCCACAGCTGTTTCATTCAGATTTCCTAGTTGCAACTGGCTCCACAGCAGAGACAGACCCAAAAGAAAGCAAAAGATAATCACAAAACAAAACGATGATATTCGAGGTAACAACCCTGGAATCACCCGACTTCTATACAAAAGGACTGACTTGATACAACAAGACAGACCTTTAAGAAAAAAGACTGACTCAGTATGTAAAGACTGACTCTATACAGCGAGACAGACTCTAAACAACATAACAAAACTGGTTCAATACCGGAGTTAGAAAGTACAAAAAACCAGCATTCACAAATGCTCAAAACAGTGAATGCCATACGCCACATCTGGAGTAAACTGAGTGCCGCCCGTAGGTGGTTCATCCCCTGATTACATGTCGGTAGTATCCTTAAAGTTTAACAACTCAGCAATGACAGATTTTACTAAGGTAGGTGGGAGGATAACCTCATTGTCGATCAAATCCTATACTTCATGGTGAAGACGGAAACAGTTGTCGGTGCTATGACCAGTTTGCTGGTGGTACACGCAGTACATGGTAGTATCATGTGAGAGAGGGAGATTATTTGGGAGAGGCCGAGGCTCAAGGAGTTTAAGTTGCCCCTTTTCATCAAGGATCTGGAGCGCCTTAAACAAAGGCATGTAGAGGGCATGAAAGACCCTGCTCCCTCGGGGCAGATACTTCGAAGTCTGCTGATTTTTGCCGGATACACTAGCAAAAGGATCGGCAGGTGTTGCCTTGGCTTTCTGACCTTTTCCAGGTGCAGGGTTAGGGTTGGAGGGAATGGTTCTGGTACGACGGTCCCTATCCTGATTTTCTGTCTGACTTGAACTGCTCTCGGTCTGAGTGGAGAAGACGTCATCCACAGTCTTAGCCATGACTGTGAGTGCTTGTTGCTTATTCAATCCCCTAGCTTTCAGAGCCTCGACTGCCCACAGTAGTTGTTCAACGGGATCAACGTCTGCTCCCACTTTATACTTACCTCTAGCCTCAGCTTGATCAAGGGTTTGGGTTGCTACATCAAAGCGGAACCCGGTTGTTGTTGACATGTCATGGCCATAGATTGAGACAGCCTCTGGTTGGCTGAGCTCGATCACAATTCGCCCCAATAACGGGGGCTCTTGCGATGTGAAATTCTCGGCATACGATGCAGTTGGTGGCGAAGCTGACATTCCGTAGGCAAGGTCAACCACAGACCTCTGGAGGTCGCCAATCATTCCCATCAACTCAAGCGTGGTTGGCTCACAAGCTTGAAACAACTGGGGTTCCCAGATCGAGCGCGTGACAGGCGACCTAGGCAGGTGTGGTATTTCAACATTGGTCTCATCCTGCAAGATGGTCCCTTGGTTTAACGCGGCTGCCATAACCACAATTTCCTCAGAATTTTGCGCCATCATAAATCCACTGAACTGAACGAAGGTGATATGACTAGTGGCCGACGGATCAGATATCTGCCTTGCTTCGGTGAAGGAGAACACTGGCTATTCTTAACTAAATCTCTGAATCTCCACCCCCCCTGAAAGAGACAATAGGCAGCATTTCAGCCTAATTTTACCCAAACAATCGCAAGCACAACTGAATAACTGTATTTTGATCACTGATCACTGTTCCTGAATTACAGCCCCCAAATCTGAATCTGATACCCGCGGATATAACTGATTCTCAAAATACAAAGGCTCGTAGGTGTAGACACCCCATTTTTGACCATCCTCAACTTGGACGTCACCGTTTGAGCACTCGGTGATCATCCATGTTTGTGTTCGTTTTGAGTTTCCGGAGGTCTCGGCTACACGCCTTGCCTCAGGATCTCTCAACTTGACTGTTTTGTGTTTGGTTTTGCACCAAACACTTGTATTTTGCCTTGAGGGGCCAGGGAATGGCTTATTGGCCATCCTCACACTCCATCGGCCATGGCTTGAGGCCACCGGCTGTGTTTTGTTGCCACCGGCCAAATGTTTGGCCGGCCGGCACTATAGATGGTTGACCGGCCATCTATTTTGGTCAAATTGCATTTTTGGCCGGCAGACTACTGTGCATCTGCTTTTGCAGATATTTTTATGCCAGCTGTGCTAGCTGGCATACACTTTGCTCCCCTCCATACACGTGTATAGAGGGATCTCCCTCTTGTTAGCTTGCCTTGGAAGCTTTATAAGATTGGATTGTCTATAAGAGGAGGCCTCTTCTCCCTCTTTTAGGGTAGACAACATTTTTCAGAGGGCTCTGGTTTTAGGGTTTGAGTTGTGTATCTATCCTATATCTATATCTCCCTCTCTCTTGTGTTTTGTGTGTGTTTTGTCTTACTTTTGTGCACAAACACCTACCATTACGCCTTCCTTTAGCTACTGAGGTACTAAGAGGCTGTTCTTGAAGTTTTGGAGCTGGTTTGAGCCAAAGAAGCTGCTGGTCCATCATTCTTGAAGAAGGTCAACAAGGGTAAGAACTTGTCCCTTTTATTCCCCATTTTTTGCATAGCTCTTTAGTCTGCTTTGCAACTGTTTTTAGACTTGGTGTACAACATATAAAAGTTTTGTTTTTGCCTACTCTAAATAGTTGGTTAAGGGTGTTTTGATCTTTGAGGTTGTTTGAACCCTCTTAGGGCTTATTTGACCCCTTTTTTGTGCCATTTTGGTGAGCTTCGGGACCATTGTGTTTGGGCCTCCTCACCACTGAAATCTTGAGGGATTTTAGTGGTAAGGATGGTGCCTTGAGGTCCTAAGAAGGAGAGGGCCACCCCCTCTCCTTGTTGTCCTTGAAAAGGGCCATTTTAGCCTCTTGTGTGAGCATCTAATTTAGGTTCATGTTGGCCATGTCCTAACTGATTATTGTGCTTATTATGACATAATATAGCTCTGTGTTTACTTGTTTTAGACACATCTTGCATGCCTTGCATACATGTCTTGTAATGCCATGTTTAGGCCTTAACATGCTTTAGGTGTTGACCCTTGTTCTAGCATGATTTTGGCCAAGCTTTGTGAAGCTTTTGTGTATGTTTCAATGTGCTTCAGCTCTGTTTTCAGTTGCTTTGGTCATGCTTAACATATTTCGTATAGTCTCTTTGCATTCTAGCTTGTAGGCCTTGAATGTGTGATGTCATGAGCATGCTTTGCTTGCTTTAATTGGTTGGTTTGGCACCTCCATTTTATGCAATTTCAGAGTTTGGTATGCTTGTCATATGTCCATGATCATCTCTTTTAAGTATGCTTAAAAGTTGCCTCTTGATGCTTAGGAATTGGATCATGTATGCATGCATGCTTGTATGTGCATTTGGCCCCAATTTCATGGTTTATGGCCACTGTTTTAGGCTTGTTTGAGGGCTGCCTAAATTAGTCCTTCATGTGTTGTAGCGTGCTTGCCTTGTGCATGGTTGCATACTTGGCCTATTACATGTTATTGCTTGCTTGAAATCATGATGCACTTGGCATGTATTTCATTGGTTAAGTTGTTTTGCATTGTTCCTATGCTTAGTCCACTTTACATGTTGTTGCATGTTTGCCACTAGCATAGTTGTCACATGCCTTGCATGCTCATTTTGCATCCTTAGCCTCCATGTCTAGGTTGCATTCCATTTGCATGCATGCTTCACCTCTTGAGTTGAGTATGATAGAGGTAGAGCCCTTTTGTTTGATTATGTGCATTGCATTCCATATCAAAACGCATACTTGGTTTCTTGGGCCATCACGCATTGAAATGCGCGATTGGTGGTCTGAGAATCGAGACCCATCCTCCTTTGAGTCATGAATATGATAAGGAGTGTGGTTGGTGGATACATTGCTTGAAATGCATTGCCATGCTATGTTTTGCCCTCTGCTGCTGTCAAAAATAGATTTTGCAGGAAGCTTTGGCCGGCCGGCCATCTCTAGTGCCGACCAGCCATCCATCAATGGCCGATATCTTGAACAAGTGGCCGGTGATCATTCCCTTTGGCCGGTGACCAATTCCATTAGCCGGTGGTGTTCCACAGCATTCATAGAAGCAACCCTGGGACTTGTACAGTCCTCAGAGGAGGATAACAGTCAAAGCAGAGGCAACTTGTGCATGGTAGTGGCTTTCCGAGCAGAGTCGAACACGAATTGCATTGGGCCCTCTTCTCGAGGCTGTTTACTGCTTTCTTAGATTATTTAATTTGCTTAACTAGTTTAATTAGTTTAATTGGTCTGTAACATTTTAATTAGCTTGTAGGTTAATTAACTGTATTATTCTTTCGGTCCCTCCAAGTGAGGGCGTATTTGTAATAAGTGTGGGTGCGTGTGTGCATGTCTTCCAACCCCTATTTCTTTCTCCCTTTTACTTACCTGCTTTTGATGGTTAGTATTAGGGCATATTCAATTTAGCATACCTTATGCAATGCATGCGTGCATCCATTCATTTGTATTGCATGCACCGGGCTCGGCGCATCATTCTAACTACATTTGTAATCCAAATTCCCAATTGAATATGTGTTAGCTGTAGCATTTCATATGTTATTGTAGATTAGCCGAGCACACCTTAGTTGCATTTTGCATGTGTTACATTAGCCATCTTAACATGAACTAGGATCATGCATATGATTACTAACTAGTTTCTATTTTGGCTCGGAGTACTCGGTAAGTTCTCATGCTTTAGCACCCTTGCATGTGTGTGACTGTTGCCATGACAGCATACTTACCATGAGGCTAAATGCTTATGTGATACAACTGCTTGGATGCCTGTGGATGGAGGTTGAATTACCTAAATTGGAATAATGCACTAAAACTGTGAGTTTTAAGCCCACTAGATAGTGGCAAACCATCTTTTCTAAAGCCCACTTAAGGGTGGCAAAATCTGCGTTTTAGCCTACTTGCGAGTAGTAAACCATTTTCCAAAACAAACATGAAATGTTTTGTTCCAATTTAGGCGATTTGGTCTATACTTGTTTGCTGTACGCATAACATAGTAATTCTAGGCTAATAACCGGATAAGAACACATAACATTTTCAAAATTGGATATCATGGTTAGTAGAGGCCGATCTTTGATCGGGCGAGAGGGGGTGCTCATAGCTGACCTTCCCCAATCGTACCCAAGTTCCCTAGCCGAGGCAACTTTGGTGATGATGGACACGTGGCCTTAGGCACGAGTCAGGGTTTCCTAAATTTCCCCAACAAAAAAAAAAATTAGGTGACGACTCTGTATCTGGCAAAGCAGTCCATGTTTGGCATTTCATTTCTAAAAATCAGTTCTTCTCAAAACGATTTGCCGTATTTGGACTCTTTGGTTCAGATTAAGAACCATGACGATTCGAGAGTCCGAACTGTAGTGAGCCGAATATGAACAGAATGGGACTCATCCTCCCAGGGCGTTCGGGCGCGTCTACAGTTTCTGGCGACTCCGCTGGGGAGTTTAGAGAACTTGACTCGAACTCATGATATCTTGTTTTGACTACACTTATGTGTTTCTTTGAATTGCATATGCATTAGTGCGCCTAAGTCACAGTGTTTGCCGTCTGCTATTCCTGAACGGTTTGCCGGAGGCTCGCTTCAAAAAGCGTGCCATAAGGCTGACCGATTACGGGCTCTGCCACAATGGGAACACAAACCCCGATTTTTACCAAGGCACCCTTTTTGACCATTCGACCTAGTGCATGTTCGGAACCCATAGTGACCATTCCAAGCTAGGACAGGTTGCTACCTGATTATAGGTTGTTTGAAACCGCTGCGTGCGTAGTGAAACCCTAGCTCCTAACAAAATAGGATAGGGAAACCTTACCCTAACATAGGGGTGTTTTGGTTCTCAGTTACTTGCTATGTGCTTTTAGAGTGTATCTCTACAGGAATGCGCATATCAGTTCGCAAGTTCAAATACCAGACCTGAGGGAATCAGTATCAGTGTTTTGGGGAATCAATTATATCTGCGGGTATCAGACTCAGTTTCAGGGCAGTGATTTTGTGGAATAGTGATCAGTAGTAGAGTACAGTTATTTAGCTATACTAGTGTCTGTTCTGATTGGTCTGAAATGCTGCGTGTTTTCTCTTTCAGTTCAGAGATTTAGTACAGAATAACCAGTGTTCTCCTTCGCTGAGGCATGGCAGATATCTGATCCGTCAGTCACTGTTCAGTTCAGCGGACTTATGATGATCCAAAGTTCAGAGGAAATTATGGTTATGGCAGCCGCATTAGACCAAGGGATCATCTTGCAGGATGAGACCAACGTTGATGTACCACATCCACCTAGGTCGCCTGCTGCACACCCGGTCTGGACCCCCCAGTTGTATCAGGCTCGTGAGCCCACCACGTTTGAGTTAATGGGAATGATCGGCGACCTCCAGAGATCCATGGCCGATCTGGCCAATGGAATGTCGGCTTCGCCACCAGCCACATCATATGCCAGGAATTTCATACCACAGGAGCCCCCACTACTGGAGCGGATTGTGATCGAGCTCAACCAACCAGAGGTTGCCTCTAGCTATAGCAATGACGTGTCAACAACAACTGGGTTCCGCTCTGATGTAGTAACCTAAACCCTCGATCAGGCTAAGGCTAGAGGTAAGAACAAAGTGGGAACAGACGCTGATCCCGTTGGACAACTGCTGTGGGCAGTCGAGGCTTTGAAAGCCAGGGGAATGAATAAGCAGCAGGTGTTCACAGTCATGACTAAAGCTGTGGATGATGTTTTCCCCACTCCAACCGAAGGCAGTTCAAGCCAAGCGAAAAATCGGGATGGGCCCCGTCATGCCAAGACAATTCCTGTCATTCCCAACCCTGCACCAGGAAAAGATCAGAAAGCCAAGGCAGTGCCTGCCGACCCTTTCGCTAGTGCGTCTAGCAAGAACCCTCAGACTCCGAAGTATCTGCCTTGAGGGCGCAGAGTCTTTCACGCCCTCTACATGCCTTTGTCTAGGGCATTTCAAATTTTGGCTAAAAAGGGGCATCTTAAACCCCTCGAGCCTCGGCCTCTCCCCAAGAATCTCCCTCTCTCACATGATGCTACCTTATACTGTGCGTACCACCAACAGTCTGGCCACAGCACCGATGGTTGTTTTCGCCTTCGTCATGAAGTGCAAGATTTGATCGACAATGAGGTCATCCTCCCACCTACCTCAGCAAAGTCTGTCACCACTGAGCTGTTGGACTTCAAAGATACTACAAGTATGTGATCAGGGGTTGGACCACCTGCGGGCGGCGCTCGGTTTATTTCAAGATGTGGCGTCTGGCACGCACTTTTTTGAGCACCTGCGAATGCTATTGTGTAATTCCTAACTTGGGTGTCGAGTCAGTTCAGTGGTCTTGTTTTCAGTCTGTCTCTTTGTTTTGAGCCAGTCTTTTTGCTTAAGGGTCTGTCTTGTTGTACTGAGTCAGTCCCATTGTATAGAATGTCAGGTGATTCCGGGGTTGTTGCCTCGAACACCGTTTCATTTTGTAATTATCCTTTTGCTTTCTTTTGAGTCTGTCTCTGCTATGGAGCCAGTTGCAACCAGGGAATTTGAATGAAACGGCCGCAGCTATCATATTTCCATGATTATTGCTATTTTGAGCTAGTTGTGCCAGAGGATTTGAATGGAACGGTAGTACATTCCACATACTCTCTTGTGCCCTGAAAATCATTGCATTGACCTAAATTTTTCAAAACGTTTTGAACACTGCGGTGAAAACGAAAAGGAAGAAATTCCTCGGGATTTGCAAAACTTTGATCGAATTAAGAGAAAGAGAGGCGTGCTAAGCCCTTAATGATTGAAATCATGCTTGTCAGCGTGAGTACTGAGAAGGACCCTGCCATAACTCAAAACAAGATACTACAAGTATGTGATCAGGGGTTGGACCACCTGCGGGCGACGCTGGGTTTATTTCAAGATGTGGCGTCTGGCACGCACTTTTTTGAGCACCTGCGAATGCTATTGTGTAGTTCCTGACTTGGGTGTCGAGTCAGTTCGGTGGTCTTGTTTTCAGTTTGTCTCTTTGTTTTGAGCCAGTCTTTTTACTTAGGGGTCTGTCTTGTTGTACCGAGTCAGTCCCATTGTATAGAATGTCAGGTGATTCCGAGGTTGTTGCCTCGAACACTATTTCGTTTTGTAATTATCCTTTTGCTTTCTTTTGAGTCTGTCTCTGCTGTGGAGCCAATTGCAACCAGGGAATTTGAATGAAACGGCCGCGGCTATCATATTTCCATGCTTATTACTATTTTGAGCTAGTTGTGCCAGAGGATTTGAATGGAACGGCAATACATTCCACATGCTCTCTTGTGCCCTAAAAATCATTGCATTGACCTAAATTTTTCAAAACTTTTTGAACACTGCGGTGAAAACGAAGAGGAAGGAATTCCTCGGGATTTGCAAAACTTTGATCAAATTAAGAGAAAGAGAGGCGTGCTAAGCCCTTAATGATTTAAATCATGCTTGTCAGCGTGAGTACTGAGAAGGACCCTGGCTTGATCCAGACTGGTTCCACACTATCTTCGGCGCGAGCAATTTGTCGTTTCTTTAAAAACTTTCAAAAACAAAATGTTTTCTGCAGTCCTGCGAAGACTTATGTGGAATCGCTCTTGAGATTGTGCAGCTTAGGATCGCTCTCAGTCTCAAGACTTGAGCCCTTGCTTTAAAACCTGGAACCACAATTCGGAGTGTTCAACGATCGACCATCAAGAGAGGCCTGTGCGGCCAGATTGGAAGCAGCCCTCGAACAAGAGGCACCAAAGTCAGATCAAGAAGATCAGATGTTTCCGGAAGAAGCAACTGAAGCAAGAACAGAAGCACCCTCCAACTTGGGGCAAAAATGTTCGATGTGCTTGAAGAGCCGAAGATGGGTCCTTCAGCAAATCAATACAACAGTCATTTTCCTGGACTCAGATGACTTCAGGATCTCAAAACCATTTGGCATGGACTTGTTACACTTTTACCCTTTGAGAGGCTCGCTGGGCCGAAAACCCAGAAGGGCGACCCAGGCAAAAGTTAGAGCAAGAGAAAATACAAAAAAAAAAATGCAAAAGAAATGAAAAGAGAAAAATATAAAATAAAAAGAGAAGGAAAAAAAAGAATTGAAAAAGGAAAGAAGAACAAAGTTCGCAAGGTCAAAAACCTGCAACGGGCGCCTAGGCAAAAATTAGAGCCTAAAAAGTGAAGGTTAATGCCCGAGTGTACCTTAACCGGAACTACGTAAGGCTTGATTCCCATGTTTGGGATACATAGGCAACTTCATCCTGAAGTCTAGCCCCCAACGCTTTTATAGCGACTCTGTCCATGTAATGGTTTTGATCATCCTTTCCTTCTCTGAATCCGATAGTGCTGTTGTGACACCGGAACTACGTAAGGCTTGATTCCTATGTCTGGGATACATAGGTAACTTAATCTTGAAATCCAGCCACCAACGCTTTCAAAGTGACTGTGTCCATATATTGGTTTTGACCATCTTCATCTTCTCTGTATCTGAGAGAGTTCGGTTGTGATCATCACTAGTGAGGACTGTTTACAATATACTGTGGGGTCATCCAAACAAAGGGCAACTTTCCGTTGCCACGAGTTGCCATGAGTCGCCACTCAAACCAGGGGCAACTTTCCGTTGCCGTGCAGCGTCCTTCAAACAAGGGGCAATTTTCCGTTGCCTCCGATCTGAGGTTGCGCATCTCGAGAGTAAGTTCCGCGCTCGTTAAGCGGCGGCCGTTTGCCAAAAAATAGTTTTTGAAAATTTTTACTGAGGATGACTAGTTTTCTCGAAAATTGTTTTATTTTCCAAGACTGGACCATTTTCTTGGACCCAAAAAAAAGAAAATTTTCAGTACTCATAGCCTGACTTGCATGGTTTCAAATCAAAAATCGCACAAGTGTGTTAATCTAACTCTCATATTAGTCAAAACTATTTTAGTAGAAAACCAAAAACAAAAAATGGTCAAAATAATGAATCAGGGGTACAATTGAGTCAGGTGTTCTGTCTTTCCCCTCGTCATCAACTACTTGCCAGAAGGGCACTCTACCCGCTAACAAGGGCACAACTGAGGCTAACAACAAAAGGGCTGAAAGCTCTCTCAACCTCCGAGCAACAAGGTATCAAACCAAGTGCAAAGCACGAATCGGAACGGATCAAGATGCTCCATTCCTTTGTCTGGGGCATCAACCAAACGCCACCAAAAGAACTAGCCGCGGGCTAACCGCATCGGGTGTGAACCCACAACTTCCTATTTATCCATCAACCATCCAGGGGAGGGATATAAAATGGGAGATTAAAGAATAGAGAGGTGTGCAATGAGAGAAAAGTGAGCAAAAAGGGTTTTGAGAGAAAAACTGAGCCTGAGGGCCGAGTGATATAAGAATCGCAAATTAGAAAGGGTGGGAAATAATACCCGAAGAAACTGGCTCCTCGTGATTTGAGAGGTCTCTCGTCTTTATAACACGTCTGTGTGTCGTGTCTTTTGTTTTGTCTACCTCAACTCTTGTTTTGAGTCTATTTCAAGCGTGTCTCGTTGTGTTTAGGTAGTCTACCTTTCTGCTTTCGCTATTGAGTCTTTTTCACGGTGTTCAGTTGTAGGCTCAATACCCCAGTTTGAAAAACCCTTCTTCAATTTCAAAAATTAATCGTTTTGTGTGCTCAGAGTGCTGTGCCATTCTCCACATTTGCGCAAAACGTGACCTAGTTCTTTCATAAAACCGCAGGGGTTCAACCCAAGACACTTGGAAATAGTGAACATATGGGCTCTGGATTGCATCTAAGTGTGTTTCAACTCCAGCAACTTCCTCCTTTGTCTTCCGTCTTTTCAGATTGGACTGTTTGTTCAAGATTCGCCGTGTGCAAAATGGACTAAACACGGTGTTATGGGCTGTGTGTTCAGAATGAGCAATGGTTTGTTTGAGTTGTTTTGCTAATTGGCCGGTTCATTATCTGGTTATTACAATACAAGTGTTTGATTTTCAGACAGGAGATCAATCCCATTTACATTGAGGTATAATATGATGCGATGCAATGTATGAAATGTATCAATGAAATACTTTTTCAGATAAAAAGTTTGCATCATTTCATCATCTTTTCAAGTATAAAATTTTAGAGAAAACAAAAACCTGCCTGCGACAGTACAAGGTACTCAAGCTACTAGCAAAAGTAAAGCAAAATAAAAGAAGAAAAGCAGCAAAAATCTGGATCAAGTGGTCTCAGGCCTACGGATCTGTCCTCGTCCTCTTCCTAGACGAAGGTCCAGGAGCATCGTCATCGGCACCGTCATCTGAGTCTGTGCCATCTCCGGTCTCCTCCTCGGACGACTTTAACTCTGCCTCTGCCTCCACCTCGGACTCATCATCATCGTGAACTGGTGACCGTGAGCTACTCCCGACATGAGTACGCCCTACTTTGGTGCAGGGGTATACTCTGTCATCTCCTCCGGCAGGAACAGAAGGTCCAGCTGGAGCACCTCCTACAGTAAGGATCTGGAAGGGAGGCTGAAAAGCACAAATGGCAAACGCATCAGTATGCTACAGAATGCAGTGTTTGAATACAGTGTGTGAATACTGTGAGCAGTGTATCAGTACAGAATGTAGTGTCTGAATACAGTGTGTGAATACTATGAGCAGTGTATCAGTGCAGAATGTAGTGTCTGAATACAGTGTGTGAAATACAGTGTGTGAATACTGTGAGCAGTGTATCAGTGCAGAATGCAGTGTATGAATACAGTGTGTGAATACTGCGAACAATGTGTTAGTGTAGAATGCAGTGTATGAGTACAGTGTATGAATGTCGTAGGTAGTGCTGTGAACAATCTGTGAGCTACAGTATGTCAAATGCCGTGAGGGCAGTGTATCTAGTGTCGTGTTGTGCATCAGATATGTGAAACAGTTTATGTATGGTTTGAGACCGCGGTCAGGGGAACATACCGGAATGCTGTAAATCGCCAGAAGGTCGAGGCTCTGGTGGAGCATCCCCATCACGGAGGCGATCAGCTCTAGGGACTGGCAAGTGTACTCAGAAGAGGCCTGCAAAAGCGTTAGAAGCATCAGTATTCTGCGGAATATCAAATGAATTGAAATGAACTAACTGTGCATAATGCAAAACGCAATAGTACATACCGAAGGTAAGCCATAGAACCCGACTAACTCATGATCAGCCGGAGGGGGAGCAATGGGAATCTGGTAAGTCGCCCTACCCCGTCCTCTGCATGTCATCATCGTGGGTAGTGCTGGCCAGCTAGCCCCCCGACCCCTCCGAGCTCCGCTCCTGCCACGGACTCGAGCTGTCCTCGACGTCCCTGCCCCTACTCCCGCTCTAACTACCGGCGCTGCAGGCCTCTCCCTCTCAGCTCGACGGCCACCGCTCAGAGGCCGCATAATGTACTTCCGAACGTACTCTGAGTAGTCGCCCTTGCCCCTAAAGCCCTCCGCGTCCCAGCCGATCGTGTAATCGACCATCTCCTCAGCAGTGTACCTCTTGGTGTCCCTCATGTGGGTAGGAGGCAGACCCGAGACTATCTGCTCTGGTAAACCTAAGGTTTAGCACAAGAAACGCTCACCCAGGTACCAAGCCCGACAGATCGGGCCCTCCAGCAAAATCCTGAAACGTGCAGTTTCCTCTACACCAGCAAATCGATCTCGAATCATCGCAGGCAATGGAGCCCAAGGCTGCCAAGTGATCTGTAAATGACATGCAGTTTGTTATCTACTGATATTGAAAATACAGTGTAAAGCGAAGCTTAAATAAAACTCTAAAAGTTGAACATACCTCTGCGGGGGTGATGGTGTCAAAGTAGCAGCGAAAAAAGATGAACATCTCCCGAGGCCTCCGCACGCACCTCACGTCAAAGTGGCGCGAGAACGGAACGATGAGAGGGGTCTCCACGTCTGGCACTGGGGCGAGTCTCGGAAAGTAGGCGTAGACCCACAACTGCGGAGCAAATACCAGTATGATTATCAGATAAAGCAGAATACAGAATAAAGCAGAAATTACAAAATCGTGTATTGTGCAGTGTACTGTGCAGAGTGTACAGTGTGTGCAGTGTACAGTCAGTGTAAAACAGAGTATGTGTGTGTCGTGTGTGCAGTATACAGTCAAACGTGAAGCAGACCGCAGTGTGTACAATGTACAGAGTACAGAAAATATAAAGCAGAAATGAAGAACAGAAGAAGAAAATGTACCTCTCAAGCTCGCCAGTAACCCCCGAGTAACTGCCCGCTGCAACAGGAGGCTGAGCTCATGTATCCATATAGAGTGGCTAGAGTAGCGCCACCCCAGTTGAAGCGCAGAATCTGTGTGACGTCCACTAGTGCGCTCAACAAGCAGAGGGGCATGGTGTTCGCTCGGTCGGCGAAGATAGTAGTCCCCAGCAGAAACATGAAGAAGCCGTGAGCGTACCGCTCCACCCCCTCCTGAGTCATCGGAGCCTCCTCGGCCAAGGCTGGCTGAACCCTGTACTGGACTTCGAACCACAAATATCTGACGAAGCCGGACGCACGAGAGGCGGCACCTCACCGAGTAGGTAAATTTGAGCGGCCTCCCACTCGTCCATGTTGGTGTCGAAGGGGATCGGATCACCCCCTACCCCAATGCCAGTGAGCATCGAGAAATCATAGGGAGTCATCATCATGTCTCCCGTAGCAGAAAAGTAGAAAGATTCGGTGGTGTCCCACCACCTCTCCACTAAAGCAGCAAGGAGAGGCCTTCTCGCAGTAAGGCGCGAGAGTCCCCAGCAAAATGCACCAAATCCGGCCTGGTTGACAATGTGACGGACTGCATCCGGTAACTCTATGTACTAATCCCTGTCGGCAACATTCCCATACCCACGGACAGTATGGGAATTTTTCTGTTCAAAAGCAAATAGTTGCGAAGCAATATAAAATGTACAGTTTTGAAGAGTATTCAGAATTGGTGGCAATATGGCGTGTGTGTATGTTTTCAGGATCAAACAAACATCGGGTGCCGGTGTGCTAGCAGGGAACTACAGCATACGATGTGTCAGTGCGTTTGAGTGGTTCAGTACAAATGTAGCGTATGTGCACATGTTTAGATTCAAATAGGTACCGAATGCCAGTGTGCTCGCAGTGAACTACAACATGTGATGTGCCAGCGTGTTTGAGTGGTTCAGGGCAAATGCAGTGTGTGTGCACGTGTTCAGATTCAAACAGACATCAAAGTGCAAGTGTGTTCACAGTCAACTACAGCATACAGTGTATCGGTGTATCCGGGCTAAGCAGTTAAAGAACAGAATCAACTATGGCAGTTAAGTGTTCTACATTGCGAAAAATGAAATGGGGAAGAATATACCTCGGAAGTGCCGTATGAACAGTGTGTCTCGGGCTCATGCAGAAGCAGCTCTGGTGGCACCCTCCTATCAAAACTCCGGAACTGGCGAAGCCCGTCAGGAGGAAGCACATGAATCGCCGGCGGGTAGGTCGCCGGGTCGAACGGGCGAACGCTCAAGGGGAGGAGCTCGGCCTCTGGATCCATCTCATGCTCTGGGGGAGTCCCACCCCGTGGAATATCGTCCGCCATGTCAAAAGTGGTGAGAAAATGATCGGAAGAGGGAAAACCGGGCTAGAATGTGAAAAGTCAACGAAAAGTCAACCCCGAGAGGGCGGAAAATGGCTGAAAAAGCCGGAATGTGGAAAAGGTACGGAAATCAAGAAAAACTTGGGGGAAACAAACCCCAATAGGCAGAAATCGAAAAGGAGACACCGAAATGAAGTTTCGTTCGGATGAAAATGTTTGAAACGCGAAGAACTTCGCGAATCAAACGAAGAAACGGTCGCGAAAATCGAGGAAAGCGGTGAATGGAAGAGAGGAAAATACTCTAGAGAAAGGGGGGAAAGGAATTTCGGCGCCGGTGTAATGTTTATATGGCCGGTGGATGGCCGGTGAGCTCCCCTGATGGCCGGTGAGCCTCCTACAACCTTTTTTGGGTCATATGTGTAGTTTGGGGCCTTCATTGCTCAAGACAGTGCAAGAAAAGTGCATTTCCGAAGCTCAACCGGCCCCTGTTTTGACCTCGGACCGTGTCTTCTGTGTGCAGCACTCGAATATGTGCAAGGTGTATCCTTCTTGTATCCTTTTGTCTCTTTCAAGATTCGAAAGTTACCCCGCATGCGTTGCTTCATAATGCTTCATCGTGAACATGCGTTGGTTATACGTACTTTCATCCACATTGATATGCATCTTTCATTTGCATTAGTTCACTTGCATTGTTATCCATTTCCCCAGGGCACGGTCTGGCGAGACCTTAAATCCACTTGGTCTGGCGAGACCTTAAATCCGCTCGGTTGCATTATCATGCATTTCAAGCGGCTTGCGTTGTCACGCATTCCATGCAACATGCATTTCAAAAAAAATAAAAACAAAACAAAAAAAAAACATGCATCATTTGCATTTCAAAAAACAAAAACAAAAAAAAAACAAACATGCATATGTCATGCATCATTTTAAGTATTGCATATGTCACGCATTTCATTGTAATATATTGCATATGTCATGCATTTCACTGTGAATATATCCATTCCACTGCATATTGTAGATATTGCATTGTAGCTTGCATGCATTCATTGCATCACTTCCGTCTAGGGTTTGCGCCTTTCCTTGTTGAGCTTGGTCTGGTATGTGCCCATACTTTTCACGTCTATACACTTATAGTTCTGTATGACCGTTCTATGTTAGACGTGGTTTGTTTGTGTCCATGCTCTTCCTAGGCAAGATACGGTTTGGCCGTAGGCCTTAATCCACTGTATCTATTCCATTACATATTGTAGATATTGCATTGTAGCTTGCATGCATTCATTGCATCACTTCCATCTAGGGTTTGCGCCTTTCCTTGTTGAGCTTGGTCTGGTATGTGCCCATACTTTTCACGTCTATACACTCATAGTTCTGTATGACCGTTCTATGTTAGACGTGGTTTGTTTGTGCCCATGCTCTTCCTAGGCAAGATACGGTTTGGCCGTAGGCCTTAATCCACTGTATCTATTCCATTGCATATTGTATATATTGCATTGTAGTTTGCGTGCATTCATTGCATCACCTCCATCTATGGCTTGCGCCTTTCCATGTTGAGCTTGGTCTGGTATGTGCCCATACTTTTCACGTCTATACACTCATAGTTCTGTATGACCGTTCTATGTTAGACACGGTTTGTGTGTGTCCATGCCTTTCCCAGGCAAGATTTGGTTTCGCCGCATGCCATATCCATTGTACATATTACATTGTAGTGTAATTTTTGTGTCCAGCATTAGGATCATTGGTCTTTCCTCAGCGGGTCATTTCCCCACTTATGTCATTCCACCCAATTACTCGTTCCCGTGGTCCGTCTATACACTCATAGTTCTGTATGACCTTTTCTATGTTAGACGGACCTGTCACCTCCATCAATCTATTTGACATTTGTGTGGTTTTGAACCGCTTATGGTTGAATCGTGATTCAATTGTTTGGCATATTGTTTTTACATTTGTTTTGTAATTTTGGATATCATTTGCATTACACTAGATTCAATTGCATATCATCGCACTGTTTGTGCACCCCTTGCTCTGAGGAGACGTTAAATCCTACATTCTCGTTGTCACGCAGCTTTCGATCGCATTGTTATGCATGTTGCTAACGATATTGTACCTGTTAAGTTGCTTTCTTTTGCAGGCACGATATTGTATGTACGGTTCATTTGAAGCTAGTGCAATCAGACGAACCGGCTAGGCATTGTATCCTCCAAGTGAGACATATCGAGAATTACATAATTCTCTTACATCCTTTCTGCATTGTAGTGTAGTTTGGTGTATGCTTGCTTAAAACTGTCACATGTTATGCTTCGTTATAGCTTTCTTTGCATGATCATAAGTTATGCTCGGCTTCTTGCATTGTCAGCTGCATTTTGCCCCTACCTTCGGGCGCATATCTTTGTTTTCTTGCATGCTTTGTCTAAGTCTTCGGCCTTGTCAAAAATGGGTTGTCTCTGGGCTTTGACACTCACTCCTGTCATTGTTATGACTTTCGAGTTCTGTCAAAGAGGGGCAACTGTAGACACCCCATTTTTGACCGTCCTCAAGACTTGGACGTCACCATTTGAGCACTCGGTGATCATCTATGTTTGTGTTTGTTTTGAGTTCCCGGAGGTCTCGGCTATGCGCCTTGCCTCAGGATCTCTCAACTCGACTGGCTATGCGCCTTGCCTCAGGATCTCTCAACTCGACTATTTTGTGTTTGGTTTTGCACCAAACACTTGTGTTTTGCCTTGAGGGGCCAGGGAATGGCTTATTGGCCATCCCCACACTCCACCGGCCATGGCTTGAGGCCACCGGCTGTGTTTTGTTGCCACCGGCCAAATGTTTGGCCGGCCGGCACTATAGATGGTCGACCGGCCATCTATTTTGGTCAAATTGCATTTTTGGCCGGCCGACTACTGTGCATCTGCTTTTGCAGATATTTTTATGCCAGCTGTGCTAGCTGGCATACACTTTCCTCCCCTCCATACACGTGTATGGAAGGATCTCCCTCTTGTTAGCTTGCCTTGGAAGCTTTACAAGATTGGATTGTCTATAAGAGGAGGCCTCTTCTCCCTCTTTTAGGGTAGACAACATTTTTCAGAGGGCTCTGGTTTTAGGGTTTGAGTTGTGTATCTATCCTATATCTATATCTCCCTCTCTCTTGTGTTTTGTGTGTGTTTTGTCTTACTTTTGTGCACAAACACCTACCATTACACCTTCCTTTAGCTACTGAGGTACTAAGAGGCTGTTCTTGAAGTTTTGGAGCTGGTTTGAGCCAAAGAAGCTGCAGGTCCATCATTCTTGAAGAGGGTCAACAAGGGTAAGAACTTGTCCCTTTTATTCCCCATTTTTGCATAGCTCTTTAGTCTGCTTTGCAACTGTTTTTAGACTTGGTGTACAACATATAAAAGTTTTTTTTTTGCCTACTCTAAATAGTTGGTCAAGGGTGTTTTGAGCTTTGAGGTTGTTTGACCCCTCTTAGGGCTTATTTGACACCTTTTTTGTGCCATTTTGGTGAGCTTCGGGACCATTGTGTTTGGGCCTCCTCACCGCTGAAATCTTGAGGGATTTCAGTGGTAAGGATGGTGCCTTGAGGTCCTAAGAAGGAGAGGGCCACCCCCTCTTCTTGTTGTCCTTGAAAAGGGCCATTTTAGCCTCTTGTGTGAGCATCTAATTTAGGTTCATGTTGGCCATGTCCTAACTGATTTTTGTGCTTATTATGTCATAATATAGCTCTGTTTTTACTTGTTTTAGACACATCTTGCATGCCTTGCATACATGCCTTGTAATGCCATGTTTAGGCCTTAACATGCTTTAAGTGTTGACCCTTTGTAGACGTCCCCGAACGCCCCGGGAGGAACGAGCTCCCGTTCTGTTCATATTGGGGTCACTACAGCTCAGGACTCTCAAATTTGTCACGGTTCTAAGTCTGAACCAAAGAGTCCAAATCCGGCAAATCGTTTTGAGAAAAACAGATTTTTGAAAGAAGTGCCAAACATGGACTGCTTTGCCAGATACAGAGTCGCCACCTAAATATTTTATTTTGGGAAATTTAGGAAACCCTGACTCGTTTGCCTAAGGCCACGTGTCCGTCATCACCAAAGTTGCCTCGGCTCGGGAACCTGGGTACGATTGGGGAAGGTCACTTCGTGAGCACCCCCGCTCGCCCGGTCAGAGACCGGCCTCTACTAACCATGATATCTATTTTTGAAAACTTTGTGTGTTCTTATTCCGGTTATTAGCCTAGGTTACTATGTGATGCACACAGCATATAAGTATAGACTGGGTCGCCCGAATTGGAACAAAACATTTCATGTTTGTTTATTTGAAAGATGGTTTGCTATTCGCAAGTAGGCTTAAAATGCAGATTTTGCCACCCTCAGGTGGGCTTAGAAAAGATGGTTTTGCCACTATCTAGTGGGCTTAAAACAAACATTTGATGAATTATTCCAATCTAAGTAACCCAACCTTCACCCACAGGCACTCAGGCAGTTATATCACATAAGCAATTAGCCTCATGATAAGCATGCTATTCATGGCAGCACTCGCACGCATGCAAGGATGCTAAAGCATAAAACTTACCGGGTACTCCAAGCCAAAACAAAAACTGTATTAGAAATCATGCATGACCCTAAGTATACAGAAATGCCTAATGCAACACATGCAAAATGCAACTATAGCAGGCTCGGCTATTCTAAGATGGCATATGGAATGCTACAGCTAACATGTATTCAATTTGGAATTGAAAGTACAATGCAGTTAGTATGATGCGCCGAGCCCGGTGCATGTAATACAGATGAATGATGCAAACATGCTGTCATACTGTATGCTAATTTAAACATGCCCTAATCTAACCATCATAAGCAGGTAAATAAAAGGGAGAAAGACGTGGGGTTGGAAGACATACAACACACTCACGCACACTTATTACAGTTGTGCCCTCGCGCAGAGGGTCCAAATAAATATACAGTCCCGAATGAAAGAATATTACAGTCCAAATATTACAGTCCAAATAATATACAAATTCCTAATTAATTAACAAATTAACTAAGAAAATAAATAAAACTGGCATGCAAGCCAGGGACTGCCTTGCTTCTGATGGATGATGTACATTTAGGCTGTCTTGCGCGGAAATCCACCGGGATGCCCCAATTAGCCTCTGTTTAGCAGTTATCCTTGGAAAACGCGCCAAGCTCCGAAAAGTTGCTGATTCTTCATTTTGCTGCAACAGAGAGCAGGAAAGGGGCATAGCAATGTATTTTCACAAATATATGCATGCCTCGATCCTCGTGCCACCAATCACGCATACCGAGGCATGATGGCCGAGGAGTCGAATTGCACAACTCAATATAGAATGGATGCACGTATAAACACAACAAGAACCTAACTCCATCATGGATGATCCGAAGTGTCGGTGACTAGGGAATTGAGACACATTCCGTCACTCGGAGTACGAAATGCACCTCGTTTCCTGTGCCCGGGCTAACTCCTATCCCGAACACGATGCAATATGCATGACATGCATGAAATACAACTAAGATACAATCCTAGTATACACAATGCTATGGAATGACATGCCTCGAAATACGTGCACACAGGCACGCAAGCCGAGGAAATGCATGAATGCGATCTAAGATACAACCTAGTATGCACTATGCTGTGAAAATGAGATGCCTCGAGATGCGTGCACACGGGCACGCAAACCGAGAAAGTGACATACGCAATGCAAATGATAGAGAAATATGATATGGGCTTACACTAACATGAGAGAGCCTCAGCCACACTCACATAAGAGGCCGATGGATGAAAATGAAGTGCCTCGAAATGCGTGCACACGGGCACGCAAACCGAGGCAATGGTATATGCAATGCATTGGCATGGAAATGGCATATAGAATGCAACATGGACTTATACTAACATGAGAGAGCCTCAGCCACACTCACATAAGAGGCCAATGGATGAAAATGAAGTGCCTCGAAATGCGTGCACGCGGGCACGCAAACCGAGGCAATGGTATATGCAATGCAAATGCATGAAAATGGCATATAGAATGCAACATGGACTTATACTAACATGAGAGAGCCTCAGCCACACTCACATAAGAGGCCAATGGATGAAAATGAAGTGCCTCGAAATGCGTGCACACGGGCACGCAAACCGAGGCGATGACATACGCAATGAAATGGCATGGAAACATGATATGCAAACATGCTAATGGATTTTCAGCAATGAAATGTGGGGGAAAACAGCCCCGAAATGAGGCGAAAACACACCCGATGCATGGAATCTCTCCCGAAATGCAAATTAGGCGCATAGAATGAACTACAGCTATACAAAGCATGCATAATTGGTACATGGAATGAAAAGACAGAAGCAAGACAGCCCCAAAATAAGCATTTTTCCAGTACAAATCATGGCCAAACAGCAAGCAAAGATAGGGCAACAATGGCATGCAAAAATGGCCCTAAACATGAGATTATGAAGCAACTCACAGCTGCTAACTCCAAATAGGTTAGGTCCCTTCAACAACATTGAAGAGGGGCCCAAAATAAGCACATTTACAGAACTGTAAAAACCTCAAAAACAAACATAGGTATGGCTAAGCTCTTATGCAAGAAAATGGGCCAAAAGGTGGCCAAAGAGGCAAGTGGTATATGCAAAGCCCAAACTGAAAAATTCCATTCTACAACATTGAAGAGGGACCAAAAATATGCATATTTAAAGAACTGTAAAATGACCAAAACAGTATACAAATATGCTAGAAATGCAATGCAAAATGAGGCTCAAAAGTGGCTATAACACAAAGTGTACAAAATATTCATCAAACAGCCAAAGGCCCTTAATGAAACATGTTAAGAAGGTCAAAATAAGACTTTTTATAGCTCTGTAAAATGGCCAAAAACCAAAGCATAATAGGCTACCAAAACATGCAAAAATGGGGACCAAAGAGGGGATATAAAGGCAAGTATAGCATGGAGGTCCCAAACAGTGTTGAGCCCTTCTTCAATGTTGAAGAGGGGCTCAAAATAAGCCTATTTTTAGTTCTGTAAAACGCCCAAAAATGGAATCGTAATGGGCTGCCAAAGCATGCAAGAAAATGGCATTCAAGGGAGATATTGAAGCAAGTGCAAGATGGGGGGCTCAAACAGGGTTGAGCCCTTAATGAAACAAGAAAATGAACTCAAAAAAATGACCTTTTCAGTTTTGGTCGGAGCTCAAATATACAAGAAAGAGAGGCTAATAAATGTTGTAAAAATGAGCTAGAAAAGAGGGAAAGTGAACTTACCCTTGAAGACTTGACTTTGTTTTCCTCTTGGCTTGAGTTTGTGGCTCCTTAGGCCTTGGAGAACACCTTCAATCTTCTGGAATGGAGGATGGAAGGGTGGGGGGTGGTGGTGTAGAAGGAATGGTGGTGTAGGACTTGGAAGTTTTTCAAGGAAATGAGAGAGATGAAGAGGGATTCTTGTATTCAAGCTTGAAGAGCAAATTTTCTAACCCTCAATACCAATGCCACCTGCTGGTTATAAGGACCAAAAGAGAGGGAGTATGGAAGGAAAGGGTGGGGGAAAAAGGACCAAGGCTTTCCCCCCACAAAATATCCCCCGGATTGAGATATTTTCTGGGGGAAACAGCCATACAGCTGTAAAGTGCAAATTGAGAGGATCATGGCCGGCCAGTTTAAAAGGGAGAAAAAGGTCAACCACCAGGTAAGTGGCCGGCCGGCCAGAAAAAGTGGCCGGCCGGCTAGGTCAAAGGGAAAAAAGTGGCCGGCCACCCTTTAGAATGAAGCCCCAGAAGTTAGCTTTCCAATTGCGCAAACCTTGCATTAAAATTCCTCCTGTAGAAAACGTTATGCTCTTTTCCGTGAAGCCGCGCAGATTCGGTCCAACCAGACATCAACCAACCACATCTCCCCCCCCCCCGGACTTGGACTTGGGAGATTCTTGAGTGCAAAATGAAGCCCCGGAAGTAAGCTTTCCAATGGTGGTGGCCTCATATCTTAATTCCTCTTGTGCAAAGAGTTACGCCCGTTTCGGTGAAGCCGCGCAGATTTTTCTCCTTCCCAGATTCACGCTGAACCACTTTTGACCAAAAAGAAGTTGGCTTTTCAGAAAAATTGCTGGCCTCCCACCCTCCTACAAGCTTTCTAATAGTGAAAATAAGGTCTCCACAAAAAATGAGCCCAAACCGATGCAAAATGAAAGTTCGGGGGCCGAAACGCGCAGCCCGAGGCCCCGAAAACTGGCTGTTAGGCACCGGGAGTGGTGTTCGACCACGAAGTGGGTCTCTCAGACCTCAGTGTCCCTCAAAAGGGAGTAAATAAGAAGTATGCCAAAAATCGGGGCAAACGGAGATGGTTAGGCGGTCCCGAACCGAGGCACACGGCCAACGGTCCCGAAAAACCGAAAACCGGGCTTCGAAATGGGCAAAATGGCCTACAGCCACAAAATGTAGCCCACGACCACTGAGAGATGGTCTACGGGACCTCTCCCTCCCCTCAGGAAAAGAAACAGAGAAAACCGAGTCTGATTCGCAAACCGAGGCAAGGCACAGAAGAGGGTTCGGAAGTCCGGAGGCAGGGCTCACGGCCGCGACTTTGAGACTTCTGAACGAGCATGATATGCAACATCACCAAGCGCTCAATCGGTGACGTCTGAGTCTTAAGGTCGGTCAAAAATGGGGTGTCTACAGTTGCCCCTCTTTGACAGAACTCGGAAGTCACAAGTGACGGGAGTGAATGTCAAAGCCCAGAGACGACCCATTTTTGACAAGGCCGAAGACTTAGACAAACGTACAAGATAAACAGAGATGTGCCCGCAGGCATGCCCGCAGGCAAAGGGGGCAAAATGCAAAGCGATATGCACAGAGCCGGAGGTGACTTATGATCATGTCAAGAAAGCTGTAATGAAGCATACCATGCCACAGTTTTAAGTAAGTGAATACGAATCTAACTACATTTCATGCAGAAAGGATGTAAGAAAATTACGCAATTCTCATTGCGTCTCACGCGGAGAAGGCTAAAAGCGACTACTGAGAATACCCAGAGTCTCACAAACAACATCTCTCTGCGTATCACACATAGGAGAGGAAGAAGGTAAACCTCTCAGCGTATCACACGCAAAAGAGGAAAGGCAAATTTCTCAGCGTATCACACGCAAGAGAAAACCTCTCAGCGTATCACATGCAAGGGAGGAAAGATAAATTTCTCAACGTATCACACGCAAGAGAAAACCTCTCAGCATATCACATGCAAGAGAGAAAAGGGAAATTTCTCAGCGTATCACACGCAAGAGAGAAAAGGGAAATTTCTCAGCGTATCACACGCAAGAGAAAACCTCTCAGCATATCACATGCAAGAGCGAAAAGGGAAATTTCTCAGCGTATCACACGCAAGAGAGAAAAGGGAAATTTCTCAGCGTATCACACGCAAGAGAAAACCTCTCAGCATATCACATGCAAGAGAGAAAAGATAAATTTCTCAGCGTATCACACGCAAGAGAGAAAAGGGAAATTTCTCAGCGTATCACACACAAGAGAAAACCTCTCAGCATATCACATGCAAGAGAGAAAAGATAAATTTCTCAGCGTATCACACGCAAGAGAAAACCTCTCAGCATATCACATGCAAGAGAGAAAAGATAAATTTCTCAGCGTATCACACGCAAGAGAAAACCTCTCAGCATATCACATGCAAGGGAGGAAAGATAAATTTCTCAGCGTATCACACGCAAGAGAAAACCTCTCAGCATATCACATGCAAGAGAGAAAAGGGAAATTTCTCAGCGTATCACACGCAAGAGAAAACCTCTCAGCATATCACATGCAAGAGAGAAAAGGGATGGATGAACACCGGAACTCATCCGAATGTTCGAAACCAAAGATGCCCTAACGCATCGCATGCGAGAGGAGAAAAGACGACAATTGTAAGTGAAAAGGTGCATAACGACGCAGGTGAAGTGTACATAACAATGCAAGTAATGAGCATGACAATGCTAGATAGATGTGCATAACAATGCAAGCAATGAGCATAACAATGCTAGATAAATGTGCATAACAATGCAACGAATGAGCATAACAATGCTAATGAAGTGGGTGCATAACAATGCAATTGGAACGTGCATCACAATGCAAGCATGAGAAGTGCATAACAATGCGGGTGGAAGGATGCATAACAATGCAAGTGGAGTGTGCGTGACAACGCATATTTGACACAAAACGCCGAACAAGGGAATACAAGCCTTAAGTAGACCAATTTCCAAACGCAACCTCCGATTTACCTCTCGGAGGGGCCATGATACATTCCAAAAAGGATACACCTCGTGCATACCGACCGACGATGAGCTACACATCGAAGTCATGAGTTGAAAATTCCACAGAAACCTTTTGAGCTGAAAAGAGTGGGTTCTTCTTGCACTTTCTTGACTGTACTCCTAAACCGTGGTTACTACCTTTCCTTCCTGGTCATGTTCACAACTTTCCCTATTCTCCAACGGGGTGACAGACTAGGTTGATTCAGTATCCAGAATCGAGGCGCATTCACATGCTATCTCAATCTATGGGGCTTCCATACAGATTTCAAGCCGAGGATAGACCCCTGGGTATTTAAACCAGACTTTAGTCTCGGAAATTCCAAACCTTTGCGTTCTAGGCAATAGCTGTCCGAACTCTAGTTTCCACCGTCGCAGTTGGTCTCCTAGGAACTCATTGCAAACACAGCCAAGATGCATCTGGTAGGGGCTGGTTTTCTGAGGGAGCACTTCGATTGCCATTTTGGCTTGAAGCAGACTTGATCTTGAGCTTGAGGTAGAGGCACACTCATACTTCGGAGCTTTGGCAAGACTTTGAAGAGGTACACACAGAATGTAGTCTCGGAACTTACTGAAGTTGAAACAAACTCAGATACCCGACATTTTCCTCTTTTGCTTTTGCTTTGCAATCCGGAACCATATATAGCTTCAGATAGGTCCTAGTTCTACTGTTCTCACATGACCTGGGTTGAATCCTGTGATTTTATGAAAGAACAAATTTTGTTTTGTACAAATGTGGAGAATGGCATGGCACTCGGAGCACAAAACAATTTTATTTTTGAAATTCAGAGATGGGCTTTCGACCAAGTATTGAGCCTATGACTGAACACAGCAAAACGACTCAACAAGGAAATAAAAGGCACACAACCTAGACACATCGAGTAACACTCGAAACGACTCAAAACAAGAATCGAGATAAAACAAAAAGGCACGACACTCAGACGTGCACAGGGAGCCTGTTTCACTGGGTAGTGTTTCCCACCTGTAACAGCGCCCGCGGGGGACCTCGTGCTACAGTTCGGACTCGACTTTTCGTAGTCACGGTTCTAAGTCTGAACCAAAGAGTCCAAATCCGGCAAATCGTTTTGAGAAAACAGATTTTTGAAAGAAGTGCCAAACATGGACTGCTTTGCCAGATACAGAGTCGCCACCTAAATATTTTATTTTGGGAAATTTAGGAAACCCTGACTCGGTGCCAAAAGGCCACGTGTCCGTCATCACCAAAGTTGCCTCGGCTCGGGAGCTTGGGTACGATCGGGGAAGGTCAGCTATGAGCACCCCCTTTCGCCCGGTCCGAAGACCGGCCTCTACTAACCGTGATATCCATTTTTGAAAACTTTATGTGTTCTTAAACCAATTGTTAGCTTAGAATTACTATGTTATGCGCGCAGCAAACAAGTATAGACCAAATCGCTCAAATTAGAATAAAACATTTCCATGTTTGTTTTTGAAAATGGTTTGCTACTCGTAAGTAGGCTAAAATGCAGGTTTTGCCACCTTCAAGTGGGCTTAAAAAATTGCAGTTTTAACGCATTATCCCAATTTAAGCAATTTGACCTCCACCCACAGGCATTCAAGCAGTTTATCTCATGTAAGCACTTAGCCGCATGGCAAGCATACTATTATGGCAACATTCACACGCATGCTGGATGCTAAAGCATAACCACTTACATTGTACTCCGTGCCAAAACAATAACTAGTTAGCAAATACAGGATGCAATTAGATAGGCCCGGCTATCCTAAACATGGCATGTGAGAAATGCACAACTATCACATAGTCAATTTTTGAATTGAAGTACAAATGCAGTTGGCGTGATGTACCGAGCCTAATGCATGTCAACAAATGCATGAATGCACGCATGCATAGCATAAGGTATGCTAAAATAAATGTGCTAATCTACCATCATAAGCTGGTAAATAAAAGGGAAGAAAGAAATGGGGATTGGAAGACATACACACACTCACCCACACTTATTACATGTTTACCCTTACTCAGAGGGTTCGAATTAATATTACAGTCCCAAAATAATGAACAAATAAAATTATTACAAAATTTCCTGATTTAATTAAAAAAAGGAGGCAAAAGAATGAAGAGGGTGGCCACAGCCTCTGCCTCGGGGCGCGCAGATGATGCATGCTCGAATCCGTCCTGCCCGGAAAACCCGTACTATACTCTTGTCGCCTCTGTTTGTACTGCCTTGTCTTTCCGAAAATTACCAAAGTGCTGGAGCAAGCTCTCTGCATCTTGCAGAGCACCACCGGCCAGACAGAATTGCCACCGGCACTCCAAAATTCCCGTCGGCACTTTATCAGACCCATCGGCATTCCAGATAGTGCCGGTCGGCACTAAATTCTGCCGGTCGGCAGAAACTTCCTGCAGCAGACAATTTGACAGCAAAACAGAGAACAGACAATGCATGGCATGGGGTTCTTGGACACGTGTAAGCATGGTCCTACTTCTTATCATATTTCGAACTCAAAGAAGCATGACCTTCGATCTTTGAGTCATCTAAGGTGCATGATGACTCAATGGATCAAATTTGCTATTTGATATGAAAATGCATGCAACAAATAACGTGAAAACCGGGGCCTTATCAAATTGGAGTCAAAGGTCCCGATGACACGGGATCAAGGCACATAACATCACTTGAAGTATGAATGGTCCTTGACTCCCGCACTTGGTTTGACACCCCAAACCAAGTAAATGCAATGCATGTAATGCTCACAAGCCTCAAATGTGTCATACCACCAAGATGTAAAACACAACAAGCAATATGCAACTATGATGACAAAATGTATGATACCAAGCACACAAGATACAAACATGATGCAAACATGAAGCAAATTGACCATGGAATTGATGTGCTACAAAGCTTAATGGAACAACTATCCAACAAACATGGAGCAAGCATGCAAGAGGGCTTAAAAAAAAACAAAGGGACAGACCCTTACCCTCCTCAAAACAGTGACCAAAGGTGCTTAAAATGGTAGGCAATCAACTCATGTTATCAAGCAAATTCATGGTCCCAAAGTTAAGACACAAAGAGGAGACAACCCACCCCCATTACCATGACCACTCATGGCATGATCAAAACAAGCCCAAAAAGGAATTTATGCATGCAAGATAGGACCCCAAGAAGCTCCTAATATGGCAACTAAAATATCCCCCATGAAACAAACAAACTAAGGCTCATTCTTAGGCATAAGAGGACACATCTTCAAGGCATGAAAGAGGCCATGCATGCACACATACAAGCATGATTCTTGGACTAAAATATGACCCTAGATGATGCCAAATCAAAAGGGGTAAACACAACCATGCATGCTAGAGGTCAAAATGCTCAAGGCTTCCAAGCCAAAATACAAAGCAACTCTAACAAACATGCTAAACATGACCAAGTTGATAACCAACAGATTTTAAACATGGAAAAATAATGCCAAATACTCCATGGAACCAAGCCAACACACACAAAAATCATGGCCTAATCATGGGGTGTACTTTTAAGCAAAATGGAGCAATACAAAGCAAATATCACAAGCATGCAAGAGGGTCCAAATCCGACCAAAAACAGAGATTATGTAAGACCTAAGATGCCTAAAAAAGTACTGAAATGAAGCCAAGAAACAACAAGTACACATGCTATCCTTTTGAGCCCAAAAAGCAAGTGAACAAAACCATAAAGGGAGAGGGGTGTCCCTCCCCTATGCAAGACTTCAAACCAACTTTTTTGACACTAAAATACACTGATTTTTGGTGATCAAAAGATCAAAATGCTGAAGTGAACAAAACCTTATCAAAAGGGTACCAAAATAGGCCAAACAAGGCCTATGAGGGTGAGTTTGCGATCTAACCACAAAGAGACCTCAATGAAAGTGTTAGAGCAGGAGAATATGAACCTTTTTTATGTTATACACAAGAGCCAAAACAATAAACAAAATAGGTAGAAAACCAATGCAAGTTTGGGGAATAAAAGGGAAGATGCTCACCCTTGGAGAACCCTTGAAGAACAAATGGTCTAACCTCCTTCTTTGGATCAAAACCAGTCCAAAACTCAAGAAACAAATCCCCCAAGTCCCTCAATCTCGGACTAAGGTGTGATAGTGTGTGTAATGGTGCAAAAGTAAGGTAAAACACACCTTTTGGGCCAAGAAACACACACAAAGGAAGGGGAAGAGGGAGATATAGAGATAGAGTGTATCTATATTGTTAAGGGCTGGTTTTTGCTTCTAAGAGTCTAACCTAGAACCAAGAGGGAGGACCTTCTCTTATAAGGATCCCTCTTGCAAAGCTTATACAACAAGCTTGGCTAGAGGGAAATCCCTCCATACACGTGTATGGAGGGGAAAGGAGTTGGTGCCAGCTATCACAGCTGGCACAAAATATCTCCATAAAGTGGAGGAACAGTGGTCGGCTGCCCAAAAAAGCTATTCCGGCAAAAAACAGTGCCGACCGGCAACATATTATGCCGACCGGCAATAAAGTGTGCCGACCGGCAAACAAAAGTGCCGATGGAAGAAAAAGACCGGCCGGTGGCCTCCAGCCACTGCCGGTGGTGTATGGGGGTGTCTCACAAGACATTCCCTGCCCTTCTAAGGCAAAACAAAAGTGTTCGGTGTAAAACCGGACACCACACGGTCAAGTTCGGAGATCCTGAGGTAGGGCGCGCGAGCCGAGACTTCCGGGAACTCCAAACGAACACAATCATGGATGATCACCGAGTGTTCAAACGGTGACGTCCAAGTCTTGAGGACGGTCAAAAATGGGGTGTCTACAGTTGCCCCTCTTTGACAAAACTCGAAAGTCATAACAATGACGGGAGTGAATGTCAAAGCCCAGAGACGACCCATTTTGACAAGGCCGAAGACTCAGACAAACATGCAAGACAAATAAGACATGCGCCCGAAGGCAGGGGCAAAATGCAAGACAATGCACAGAGCCGGACATAACTTATGATCATGCAAAGAAAGCTGTAATGAAGCAAACAGGCGACAATTCTAAGCTAGCATACCAAACTACACTATAATGCAGAAAGGATGTAAGAGAATTATGGAATTCTCAATGCGTCTCACTCGGAGATAAAATACCTGTGCGGCTCGTCTGGTTGCACCAGCTTTAAATGAACCGTACATACAATATCGTGCCTGAAAAGAAAACAAACTTAACAGGTACAATATGGTTAGCAACATGCGAAGTAGTGTACTCGAAATACGTGACAGCGCAAAGCAAGTGGGGAGCATAACAATGCTGTGGAAATATAAACATGTAAATGGAGCATGCGGTCTACGCAAGTAATGAAATTGAACATGCGATTTACGCAATCAAGACATGCGGTCTACGCAGGTAATGGAATTAAACATGCGATCTACGCAATCAAAACATGCGGTCTACGCAGGTAATGGAATTAAACATGCGATCTACGCAATCAAAACATGCGGTCTACGCAGGTAATGGAATTAAACATGCGATCTACGCAATCAAAACATGCGGTCTACGCAGGTAATGGAATTAAACATGCGATCTACGCAATCAAAACATGCGGTCTACGCAGGTAATGGAATTAAACATGCGATCTACGCAATCAAAACATGCGGTCTACGCAGGTAATGGAATTAAACATGCGATCTACGCAATCAAAACATGCGGTCTACGCAGGTAATGGAATTAAACATGCGATCTACGCAATCAAAACATGCGGTCTACGCAGGTAATGGAATTAAACATGCGATCTACGCAATCAAAACATGCGGTCTACGCAGGTAATGGAATTAAACATGCGATCTACGCAATCAAAACATGCGGTCTACGCAGGTAATGGAATTAAACATGCGATCTACGCAATCAAAACATGCGGTCTACGCAGGTAATGGAATTAAACATGCGATCTACGCAATCAAAACATGCGGTCTACGCAGGTAATGGAATTAAACATGCGATCTACGCAATCAAAACATGCGGTCTACGCAGGTAATGGAATTAAACATGCGATCTACGCAATCAAAACATGCGGTCTACGCAGGTAATGGAATTAAACATGCGATCTACGCAATCAAAACATGCGGTCTACGCAGGTAATGGAATTAAACATGCGATCTACGCAATCAAAACATGCGGTCTACGCAGGTAATGGAATTAAACATGCGATCTACGCAATCAAAACATGCGGTCTACGCAGGTAATGGAATTAAACATGCGATCTACGCAATCAAAACATGCGGTCTACGCAGGTAATGGAATTAAACATCACACAGCATAATCGAAACGATTTGCGGGGCTCACGAAGCATGAAAAGGATACGGGGCGGGACATTCTTTGCGCGCATCGAGCGTTGCTTGCAGAAGTTGTGGCCTGAGGTTAACTCAAAGGTTCACGTTTCAAAGGTGTGATTTCCCGTATTGTGAGGGTGTCCGACAACGCGGCTGACCCGAACAAAGATACGGAAGGTGCGTTAACCACAAGGGGAGTTTCATCGGTATCAGTTCTGATACTTGGCTACCCTGCCATTCTACGTTTTATTTACCTTTTTACTAGTAGTTTGAGCACATTGCACTGCCTCAGGCAGGTTTATTTTCTTTCTCAAAATTCACGCACTTTACAAAACATGTGATGGAAATGAAACGAATCATTTTGTTCAAAAGATGTTGCAATTGTGGATCTTCTGTGCATCGCATCGCAGGGTTTCACACCAAAATGTGAACGAAATTGAACCCATTTTGGAAATTTGCCATCGTAATAATCAGGTAGTGAACCGACTTACAACTCGATAAGCAAAACAAGGACATGACACAGCCAAACAAGTGTGAATACAACTCGATAAACAAATCAAGAGCTCAAAGAGAGCGAAATACAACTCGATAAGCAAATGTTCAAGACTCGACAAGCGGACAGGCGTAGCTCCGTAAGAGTCGACCGCCGGGGAGGGGTTGGAGGTGGTTAAGTTCCCCAATTCTTAGCATAAACAGCTCAGGAGGCCAGGAAAGAAGCCCACCGGCACGGTGTAGGAACCACCGGCTGCAAGGAGTGGCTACCGGCCGTATGCCTGTTTTGTCGGCAAACTGGAATGGCCGGTCGGCATATTTTAATGCCGGTCGGCACTAAATGAGGGGAACCACCAGAATGTTGACACCTGTTTCCCCACTCAACCTTATCTCCTACAAAAGATCTCAGCTTCGTAGTTTTCCTCATTTTCACACTGATTTGCTCCAATGGAAGAATTTCTTGCTCAAAATCTCACAGCTTGGATTGCTAGCTTGGATGGCTCGGAAAAGGTGAATTTCCGGGGCTTCGGCATAAATGCACTATTCACTCTGGGTCGTACCCCGTTGCATCTCCCGTTTCTTCACGCCGCGGCAAGATTTTGGAATCCGGTGACACATGTCTTTAGCTTTGCCGGGCAAGAGATGTGTCCTACCTTTGAAGATTTCCGAGCTCTAATGGAGTCCGAGCGCGACGAGGAGCTCCTGCCCCAACTAAATTTTGGTCATGCCCAATCCTTAGGGCGCATGTGCGGGCTCAGCATGCGCGATGCTCGGTCTCTGATGGGCGACGGGATGTTAGATATTCCGAGTTTGGCCAATCGATTTTCTGATGCTGGTGATCGCAGCAACCATTACTGGCAAGGCTTCCGGCGACATGCGCTCTGCTTGTGCATGCTGTCTCATTTCTTGTTCATTTCGGGCTCTGGAGGGGCTAGTGTCCGGCTGATTGAGGTTGCCCAAGGCCTGAGAGAGGGCAAGAGCTGTATCGCCATGGTTCTGGCCGAGACACTAATGGGCTTAGACGCCTTTTACCGTCATGAGACGTCTAGATTGGCGGGGAGTCCACTACTACTACAGGTAATGTTTTCCACCCAATCTCGCATTTCTGTTTTGCTCACATCACTCGGCCCTCGAGCTCAGTCTTTTCTCACAAAAACCCATTCTCACTTTTCTCTCCTCGTACATCTCTCTATTCTTTAATCTCTCATTTTTCAATCCCTCCCCAGGTGTGGTTGATGGATAAATTGCAGGTTGTGGACTCCTGCCCAGCATATTCAGCTCGTGGCTACTTCTTCCGGCATCGTCTGGTCAATGCTTTGGATGAGGAATGGTGGTTCGCTTGGATGTGCCACTTGTCCGCAGACCGTATTGCTTGGCGGTGTCCTTGGTTGAGTCTTCCGGCAATGAGTTACAACATGCCTCGACAGACTGGGATTCAACTGGTCGGTCTCACTCATTGTGTATTCTATTTCCCATTTCGGATTTGACGCCAATTTGGCCATGATCAGACCTGCCCGCCAGAGGGGATAGAGTATCCTGCTGCATTTCCAACCCGAGGCGTGCAGCTTGCTTGGCAGGCCACTGCGTGGAGGATGAGAGAACTCCTGGCCCCCGCTCCTACTTTCAGTTGCACTTTATCTGACGAGTGCATAGATTGGCTAAATGAAGAAGCACAGATCGGGCCCAGCTTGGCATCAGAGGCTTCGACCAGCTCTGGGAGGGGGCGCAGGAACACCTGACTTGACCATGCCCTAGATTTATTGCTTTATTAGCACTTTCAAGTTTTCTTTCATGAATGTAATAAAAAAAGGCAATTTCAATTGTTTATAAGAGCGGGAAGACTCTGTTTTGAAATCAATGAAATTGAAAGTTCTGGTACTAAGAATTTTCCACTTTGGTCCAAAAATGGTCAATGTTGTAAAAAAAAAAAAAAAAAAAAAAAAAAAAAAAAAAAAAAAATATTTGAACAAAGTCAGCTTACATTAAAACTTTTCAAAGGTATTTTTGACATGGATCAGAACTGGACACGCCTGAGATCTGTCGCTTGAGATGCACAACCCCAAATTCCTGCAACTGGAAAGTTGCCCCTAGTCTGAAGAGCCTCGTAGCACCGCATAGCAACGGAAAGTTGCCCCTAGTCTGAGTGACACTGCACCGGAGATTCCAACGAATGCTGATGGACTAAGATGGCTGAGATGATCAAATGGACAAAGTTGATCGGGGAAGTGTTATGGCTGAACTTCAGGATGAAGCTGCCTACGTATCCCAAACATGGGAATCAAGCCTTACGTAGTTCCGGCTTAGGTTCGCTCGAGTATTTTCACTCTCCTTTTGCGCTCTAACTTTTGCCAAGGCCGCCCTTTGCGGGTTTTCAGCCCTGCGAGCTCAGTTTTTTTATTTTCTATTTTTTTGTGCTCTAACTTTTGCCTAGGTCGCCCTTTCGGGTTTTCGGCCTAACGAGTCTCTCAAGGGTAGTATTTCTTCAACTTGTCCATATTGATCGGTTGAGAGAATTCTAAGCCATCTAAGTCCATTAGAACCACAGCTCCGCCTGACCAGATGGTTTTGATGATGTAGGGACCAGTCCAATTGGGTCTGAACTTGCCCCTCGGGTCGTGGATGGGAGCTCGGTTGTCTTTGAGTACCAAGTCCCCTTCCTTTAGATTCCTGGACTTAACCTTCTTGTTAAAAGCCCGAGCAATCCTGCGCTGATAACTCTGAACGTGGTACAGTGCTTTCAGTCTCCTTTCATCAAAGAGCATTAGTTCTTCGAACCTGCTTTGCTGCCAATCTGCCTCAGCTATCTGACACTCGGCCAATACCCGTAAAGACGGAACTTCAATTTCGATAGGTAGAACAGCCTCCATTCCATAAACTAACGAATACGGAGTTGCTCCGGTAGAAGTTCTAATCGAAGTTCTGTAACCCCACAGAGCAAACGGCAATTTATCTGGCCAATCTCGATAGGTCTCTACCATTTTCCGCAGTATATGCTTGATGTTCTTGTTGGCGGCCTCAACCGCCCCATTGGTTTGCGGCCGATACGTAGATGACTTATGAAAAGCCACGTTATACTTTCCCAACAAGTCGACCACTTCTTTCTTAAAGTGGGATCCATTGTCCGAGATGATCTCATTTGGTACCCCGTAGCGACAAATGATGTTGTTTCTGATGAACTTTGCGACATGCGACGCCTTCAACACCGCGTATGATTGGGCCTCGACCCACTTTGTGAAATAATCTATCGCTACGAGGATATACTCATGTCCGTTCGATCCCTTCGGGGTAACAGCTCCGATTACATCGATCCCCCATACGGAAAACGGCCACGGGGAAGTCATATTGTATAATTTGGATGGTGGGATGTTCATACGGTTTGCATGGATCTGGCATTTGTGGCATCGCCGAACAAAGCCGATACAATCCTCTTCCATGGTCGACCAATAATAGCCCTGTCTAAGGATTTTTCTGGCCAACATTACTCCATTCATGTGTGCACCGCATTCTCCTCCATGGATGGCCTCCATTAGGCGTTTCGACTCTTCAGCTTCTACACAGAGCTTATGCATTCCTAGATGACCTCTTTTGTACAGTTTACCTCCGCAGATGATGAACTGAATAGCCATTCTTCTGATGGCCCTTTTATCCTTGGTGCTTGCCCCTGTCGGATACGTCTCCTTCTCCAAGAAGTTCCAAATATCGTAATACCAGGGGTTGTCGTCTTGGGCCTCATCTATGGCGGAAACTGACTCGTATGCTGGTGCAAACTTCTGATCAATGATAACTGGACGCATCCGGACTCCCGACGGGATGTCTATCATGGAAGATAGAGTTGCTAGCGAATCTGCAAACCTGTTGTTCTCTCTTACGAGGTGGGTGAAATTTAGTTTCTCGAACCGAGGAATTAACAAATCCAAGGTTTGGTGGTAAATTATCATCCTTTCCTCCTTGACCTTCCAGTCCCCTTTTGCTTGGGATACAACAAGATTCGAATCCCCAATGACGTCCAATCGTCTTACCCCTAGCTCTAGGGCTGCTTCCAGACCAGCAATACATGCCTCATACTCTGCCTCATTGTTCGAGACCCTGAACTGGAGCTTGAATGCCAAAGGGATACGGGAATCGTCAGGCGCTATCAGCAACACCCCTATCCCATACCCATACTGGTTTGACGCTCCGTCAAAGTACATCGTCCAAGTTTCATCCTCAACATGCAGAATCGCTTCATCCGGGAATAGGTACTCAACCGCTTCATCCCCCTCAACCGGATGGTCGGCAAGGAACTCCGCTACCGCTCTCCCTTTCACCGACTTGCGTGTTACATACTTCAAGTCAAATTCGGAAAGCAATAGCAACCAACGAGCTAGCCTACCTGTAAGTGCTGGTTTCTCGAAAAGATATTTGATGGGATCCAAACGTGAAACCAACATTACAGAGTGAGCTAACAGGTAATGCCGCAGCTTTCGGGTAGCCCATACCAAAGCCAAACAAGCCTTCTCCAATGGTGTATAGCGGGTCTCGTAATCCAGCATCTTCTTGCTCAGATAGTAGATAGCCCTTTCCACTTTGTCTTCCGACTCCTGTGCGAGCATGCAGCCCATGGTGGTCTCAGTTACCGAAAGATACAATATCAACGGTTTCCCCGGTTCTGGCGGTGACAACACAGGCGGGTTCTGTAGATACTCTTTGATCTGCTCAAAAGCAGCTTGACATCGGCCGTCCCATTGAAATTTCTTTCCTTTCTTCAGGAGGCCAAAAAGTGGTTCACAAGTCAAGGTTAGTTTAGAGATAAACCGCCTTATGAATTGCACTTTACCTAGAAAGCCTCGCACCTCCTTTTCAGTCCTTGGTGGTGGCATTTCTAAGATGGCCTTGATTTTGGAAGGGTCGACCTCGATGCCCCTTTGCGTTATCAGAAACCCTAGCATCTTTCCTGCTGTAACACCAAAAGTACACTTCTGGGGATTCAACCGCAGCCGAAATTCTCTGATCCTTTGAAAAAACTTTTGTAAGGCGGTGTAGTGGCCCTCTCTTTCCTTGGACTTGACAATCATGTCGTCCACATACACCTCGACCTCTTTATGGATCATATCATGCAATATTGTAGTTGCTGCCCGCTGATAGGTAGCTCCCGCGTTTTTCAACCCAAATGGCATCACTCGATAACAATATGTACCCCACGGGGTAGTGAATGCAGTCTTCTCCCGGTCTTCGGGTGCCATTACTATCTGATTATAGCCTGAGAAACCATCCATGAACGAAAGCAAGGCATGCCCTGCCGTGAAATCTACCAATTCATCAATGTGCGGCAAGGGAAAGTCGTCCTTCGGACTGGCCCTGTTCAAATCCCTGAAGTCTACACAGACCCGAATTCTGCCGTCTTTCTTCGGCACCGGAACAATGTTGGCCAACCAAGTCGGATACTCAGACACCAACAGGAAGCCTGCATCAATCTGCTTGGTGACCTCTTCCTTGATCTTAATGGCCCAATCGGGGCGGATCCTCCTGAGCTTCTGTTTGACAGGTCTGGCCTCGGGATCAAGAGGGATCCGGTGCTGTACAATCTCAGGATCGATTCCAGGCATGTCTTCGTAGGACCACGCGAAAACATCTTTGAAATCTTTTAACAAAGCGACTAAGCGCTCGCGTTCCTTAGAAGACAACGTGGACCCGATCTGGACCAGCCGCGGGTCCTTCTCAGTACCAACATTCACAGTAGTGATTTCATCCATTAAAGGTTTAACAAATCTTTCCTGCTCTTGATCAATTAACCGTTGCAAAACCGGAGGAATTTCTTCCTCGTCGTTTTCATCAAAATTTTGAAAATCCTGATTTAAGCAATAAATCAAAGGCACAGAAAAATACTCCGAAACCACACCCACGTCGTTCTCATTAAATATTTCCGAGCCGTCGGATTCTTCCGTTACAACAGACTCAAAAGAAAATGAAAAAGACGACCTAGACAGGACTGTGGTATCCGGGTTATCACCCCCGGGAATACCGGACTCAGACTCAGTTGAGCTGGAATCTGATTCCGACGTACAAGATTCGGTAGAATCAGATTCCGGCTCACTACCTGACCCGGTGCTGCTTGATAGAAAGCCTTCTTCATATTGCCAAATGAGAGAAGGTGCGATGGATGCATCCAAAATAGCTGATGGTAGGCCCGCAGCCGCTTCATTCCCAATCACACATACCGAGGAGCTATCCCCCAAGCACCTCTGTTCGATCGGAGGATCTGACAGCAGACATGCCAGCGCTGCCCCCATTTCATTTTCAGCGTCCTCGGACTGTACCTCCTTACTTTGTTCGGCCTCAGCCGATAGATCTGCCTGCCCTTCGGCGATGTCATCCTCAGGTAACTGTAAATCAAAGAAGATCTCAAATCCCGGCACGCGCTTCTTCTCCGCGTTGAGCCACGGCTCTGGGAAGCCACAGAACGGGAAGTCCTCCCCCTCCCGGACGAAACGTCCGTTCAGGGTCCCCCGAATGGGCTGGTGCATCAAGTCAAAGGGCTTCCCCATCTGTTTCGCCCTGGCCCTTCTGGCCATTTCCTTTCCTTTCCTTATCCAATCCTCTTTGGTGGGCAAGTAGCCCAAACCAAAAGTATGGGGGTTATGTGGCACCTCTGTCGATGCTGCGGCACCTTTCCTACCGCTCTTGCCTAATCCCATCCCGGGGATGTGCTGGAGTTTGTTCATGAGATAAACTGCTTGGGCGCTGACATACACCCCTTCGTTAGCTGCCATGATGTTCTGTACAACCCGAGCCTCGGCCAAGGTAAAACCTGATATGAACACATCTTCTATGCCATGCTCAATTTCTAGAACAGGCGTAGATACCTCTGGTGGTGGATGAATTGATGAATTTCCAAAAACAATGGCTACTCCCTTCCCATAGGGGTATTTCACCACTTGATGTAAGGTAGAGGAGACCGCCTTTACCTGATGCAGCCACGGCCGTCCCAAAAGCAAGTTGAACGTTGCAGGAACCTCCAAAACATGGAAATCTATCTCATGCTGTCCGGGCCCAACCTTTGTTTGAATCTTAACTGTCCCCATTACCTCCCGGCTTGTGTTATCATATGCCCGAATTACCTGGGCCGTTGGTATAAAATCCGCGACTTTCAAACCAATCGCATAAGCTGTCCTTGCCGGGCAGACATTGATAGCGGATCCCGTGTCGACAAGTACTACAGGTATCCATTTATCCCTGCATTCGACAGAGATGTAGAGCGGCTTGTTATGGTTTACACCCTCGGGTGGCAGCTCTTTGTCAGAAAAATTCAATGCTGGGGAATTCCCTCCTGAAAAGACTAATCCCACCAGCTGCTCGGGCGTGGTGTCTATGGACAGCTTGGCCTTGTCCATGGCTGACAGGACAGCCTGCCTATGTACTCGAGAAGCCATAAGCAGTCCCCAAATGGAGATGTCTGCTTGCATCCTTTTCAGTTGTCTCAACACAGCCTCGTCTTCGAGTTGCCTCTCCTTTTGTTTCTCCGCTTCATTATCTTTCCCAGACGCCTCTGGTTGATCTAGGTGTGGAGGCTTGAAATACCGTCCACTCCTAGTCATGTGATCGACTTCGCCGATATACCAGGTATCATCTGGTTGGTTACCTTTCCAATCCTCGTCCGTGTGGGCAAGACATAGATCGTCGTCTTCCCACCATATACCATCTGCGACTGACAAGCATCTGTCTGGTTCTGGCACAACTGTCTCGATACTCACAGTACCTCTTACCCCTATGTTCACAGCATCCTCCGTTTCCGTACTTGCGGCGGTTTTGACCCCTACATGGCCTTTTGCTTTTCTAATCCTCTCAGAATCCTCGAATATTTCTTGCTCTGACTGTGTCAATGCAGTAGATTGCTCACTGACCCCTGTACTTAAAATGCTCCATTCCCGAGCGAAACTCTCGACACCGGCGCTCTCCGGCGATATATTCTGCTTTTCGGCACTCCCGGGCGTTGTTGACATTCCTGCCCCTGCCGGGCCTTGTTCTGACTGGAACTCCCCTATTACGTCCGGCTGATCGTCTAACCACCCCGTGGCCTCTGCTGATTCTTCATCATCATACCAATTGATGGCTGAGTTTTGGTCATCATGAAATTGGGACTTGACAACATCCTTTTCCACGGTTGTCAAATCATCAATTCCCTGTCCTGAATTGTCCCCTCGGACTACACACAGCTCTCCCCCGACTGAAAATTCGACGTTTGGTCTATTCTGGCCCACAGGTGAAATGTAGTCATTCGGATTGTAAGCATTCCCAACATCATTCTCAGGCTCCACGGACCTTGGTTTGACAACCCCTTTCTTGTTCTCGGTGGTCACCACCACTGGCTTGGGTTGGGTTATGGAGATATCCGTCATGCACAAATCGGTGCAATTAGGGAGGAAAACTTTAGGTTTAGGTAGGTAGGAGGGTGTGATGTAGATACTGGGATCGTAGGATGCGACCCCAGTGTGGATGAAGTTGACTCTTTTGGGTGGTGGAACTTGGTTATGTGCGGGGAGAGGATTTGTGGTAACATTGGGTTTCTCAGGGGGAAGAATCACCCCATTATCAATGAGATCTTGAATCTCATGACGTAAGCGAAAGCATAGGTCAGTGTCATGACCATGCTGCTGATGGAACGCACAATATTTGGCTGGGTTGTGGGTGGCGGGTAGTCTTTCTGGCAAGGGCCGCGGCTCTAGGGGCTTCAGATGCCCTTTTCTGATCAAAACCCCCAGAGCTTTGGATAGGGGCATATAAAGTGGAGCAAAGGTTCTGGTGTTTCTGGGAGGGTATTTGGCTGTTTGTGAGTTGCTTCCGGACGCGCCGGAGAATGGTGTGGCTGCTGTATTTCTTGGGGAAGGGTTAGTGGTGACCATACTCACTTCGGAGGTCCTGGCAGTCGTAGCGCCACTCGGGCCTGTATTAGTACTACGATTGAAGTTTCTGCGGGGTTGGTCCCGATCATTATCAATCCAACCTTGTCTCAAGGCGTCCTCGATCTGCACCCCCATTTCATGTAAATCAGCAAAGGTGGGAAAGGGGACTACGATCATCTTTTGCATTAGTTTCGGCTGAAGATTGCGCACAATCATCCGAATCTGGTCTTTGTCTGTGGGTCTCAAGGTCATCATTGAAGCCTTAGCCCGCCATCTGGTTACAAACTCTGAGAAGCTTTCCTTGGGTTCCTGCCTCGTTGTCTCGAGATCCCGGGTCGTGATCTCGATTTGTGTGTTATACGAGTACTGCAGGATGAAGGCCTCAGCCATCTCGTCCCAGTTTCTCTTGACGTCGTCCCCCAACTTGGCATACCATGCGGACGCCACACCTGACAAGGTCCGGCCGAATAAAGATAGTTTCTGCAATCTGGTGAGGCCCATTGGCCTTAGGACGTCTGAAAACAGTCGCAGGTGTACCATGGGATCCTCAGACCCGTCAAAACGATCAATTTGGGGCATCTTAAATCGATCTGGCAACGTCACGGCTGTGTCGATGTACCCATCTCCAATGTCCGGAATGGACTTCGCACCTTGAGACTTCTTGAACAGCTTTTCAAGCTTGTGCATTTTTAATGTCATGGGGTCTATCTCAGACTCAAAGGGAGAATCCGATACATTAATGGGAGTGGTTGCCTTGGATTGTTGAGGCGGAATCGGGGGTGGAGCCGGCCCCGTTGGGATGTCTGTATCTTCTTGGACATTCCGGGCGTTTGGTGTTTCTTCGGGTATTGGAACCCTTAATGGAGGAGGGGTTTGCTGCGAAGGTGATGCCCCAGTTTGTTGTTGCAATCTCCCAATTAAATCCGCTTGCTCACTCATAACGGTAGCCTGTTGCCTGGCAAATTCTGCCTGGCGGGCAGCATCTTGCTGCATCATTTTCATGCTTTCCTGAAGTTGGCGCACCATCTCCTCTAAGCTGGCCATACTGTTCTGCTCCGGTTGAATTGCTGGTATGCGTTCCCTCTCAGTGGGTGAAACGGGATCCTGATCCCTACTGTACACAGGTGGGGTAGATGAAGCCCTTTGTACCGACTGCTGAACCGATATCCTCTGCCTAGTTGCCTTCTGTTTAGTAACCGGGGGTAGAGAATGGTACACTGGTTGTCCTTCTATCAGATCCTCAGATCGATGGAGCCGGCGACCTCTGATCCAGAGTGCTTGGGGAATGTCTACCGGGTTAGACGCAATGATGCTAAACTACCTAGCAAAAAGATAAATAAAGCAATAAATAAACCAACAACCGGGCAGCACAACAGCATAAAATAAACAAATAATATACAGTTGGATTTTCAAAACACATAGTCAATAAGCCGAGCACACGGTTCCCCGATACCGACCACTGTTCTCAAAATCTCTATTCCCAATACTGAGCCCTGATTCCCGCAGATAACCGATTCTCTTAAAGCTGATACTGATGCCCTCAGGCCTGATGCCCAGACTTACAAACTGGTGTGTTCTTTTCCCTGCAGAAATACATTCTAACAGCACATAGCAAGTAAAGAGAGCCAATACACCCCTATGTTGGGGTAGGGTTTCCCTGTCCTATTTTGTCAGGAGCTAGGGTTTCACTATGCACACAGCGGTTTCAAACAACCTAACATTGGGTGAGCAACCTGTCCTAGTTTGGAATGGTCACTATGGATCCGAATATGCACTAGGTCGAATGGTCAAAGAGGGTGCCCCGGTAAAACCGGGGTTTGTGTTCCCATACTGTCAGAGCCCATAGCCGGTCAGCCTTATGGACATGCCTTGACAAGACAAGCCTCCGGCAAACCGTTCAGGAATGGCAGATGGCAAACACTGTGTTCCTAGGCGCACCAATGCACATGTAATGCAAAGAAACACATAAATGAGATCAAAACAGGATATCACGAGTTCGAGTCAAACTCTCTAAAACTCCCCAGCAGAGTCGCCAGAAACTGTAACAGCGCCCGCGGGGGACCTCGTGCTACAGTTCGGACTCGACTTTTCGTAGTCACGGTTCTAAGTCTGAACCAAAGAGTCCAAATCCGGCAAATCGTTTTGAGAAAACAGATTTTTGAAAGAAGTGCCAAACATGGACTGCTTTGCCAGATACAGAGTCGCCACCTAAATATTTTATTTTGGGAAATTTAGGAAACCCTGACTCGGTGCCAAAAGGCCACGTGTCCGTCATCACCAAAGTTGCCTCGGCTCGGGAGCTTGGGTACGATCGGGGAAGGTCAGCTATGAGCACCCCCTTTCGCCCGGTCCGAAGACCGGCCTCTACTAACCGTGATATCCATTTTTGAAAACTTTATGTGTTCTTAAACCAATTGTTAGCTTAGAATTACTATGTTATGCGCGCAGCAAACAAGTATAGACCAAATCGCTCAAATTAGAATAAAACATTTCCATGTTTGTTTTTGAAAATGGTTTGCTACTCGTAAGTAGGCTAAAATGCAGGTTTTGCCACCTTCAAGTGGGCTTAAAAAATTGCAGTTTTAACGCATTATCCCAATTTAAGCAATTTGACCTCCACCCACAGGCATTCAAGCAGTTTATCTCATGTAAGCACTTAGCCGCATGGCAAGCATACTATTATGGCAACATTCACACGCATGCTGGATGCTAAAGCATAACCACTTACATTGTACTCCGTGCCAAAACAATAACTAGTTAGCAAATACAGGATGCAATTAGATAGGCCCGGCTATCCTAAACATGGCATGTGAGAAATGCACAACTATCACATAGTCAATTTTTGAATTGAAGTACAAATGCAGTTGGCGTGATGTACCGAGCCTAATGCATGTCAACAAATGCATGAATGCACGCATGCATAGCATAAGGTATGCTAAAATAAATGTGCTAATCTACCATCATAAGCTGGTAAATAAAAGGGAAGAAAGAAATGGGGATTGGAAGACATACACACACTCACCCACACTTATTACATGTTTACCCTTACTCAGAGGGTTCGAATTAATATTACAGTCCCAAAATAATGAACAAATAAAATTATTACAAAATTTCCTGATTTAATTAAAAAAAGGAGGCAAAAGAATGAAGAGGGTGGCCACAGCCTCTGCCTCGGGGCGCGCAGATGATGCATGCTCGAATCCGTCCTGCCCGGAAAACCCGTACTATACTCTTGTCGCCTCTGTTTGTACTGCCTTGTCTTTCCGAAAATTACCAAAGTGCTGGAGCAAGCTCTCTGCATCTTGCAGAGCACCACCGGCCAGACAGAATTGCCACCGGCACTCCAAAATTCCCGTCGGCACTTTATCAGACCCATCGGCATTCCAGATAGTGCCGGTCGGCACTAAATTCTGCCGGTCGGCAGAAACTTCCTGCAGCAGACAATTTGACAGCAAAACAGAGAACAGACAATGCATGGCATGGGGTTCTTGGACACGTGTAAGCATGGTCCTACTTCTTATCATATTTCGAACTCAAAGAAGCATGACCTTCGATCTTTGAGTCATCTAAGGTGCATGATGACTCAATGGATCAAATTTGCTATTTGATATGAAAATGCATGCAACAAATAACGTGAAAACCGGGGCCTTATCAAATTGGAGTCAAAGGTCCCGATGACCGGGGATCAAGGCACATAACATCACTTGAAGTATGAATGGTCCTTGACTCCCGCACTTGGTTTGACACCCCAAACCAAGTAAATGCAATGCATGTAATGCTCACAAGCCTCAAATGTGTCATACCACCAAGATGTAAAACACAACAAGCAATATGCAACTATGATGACAAAATGTATGATACCAAGCACACAAGATACAAACATGATGCAAACATGAAGCAAATTGACCATGGAATTGATGTGCTACAAAGCTTAATGGAACAACTATCCAACAAACATGGAGCAAGCATGCAAGAGGGCTTTAAAAAAAACAAAGGGACAGACCCTTACCCTCCTCAAAACAGTGACCAAAGGTGCTTAAAATGGTAGGCAATCAACTCATGTTATCAAGCAAATTCATGGTCCCAAAGTTAAGACACAAAGAGGAGACAACCCACCCCCATTACCATGACCACTCATGGCATGATCAAAACAAGCCCAAAAAGGAATTTATGCATGCAAGATAGGACCCCAAGAAGCTCCTAATATGGCAACTAAAATATCCCCCATGAAACAAACAAACTAAGGCTCATTCTTAGGCATAAGAGGACACATCTTCAAGGCATGAAAGAGGCCATGCATGCACACATACAAGCATGATTCTTGGACTAAAATATGACCCTAGATGATGCCAAATCAAAAGGGGTAAACACAACCATGCATGCTAGAGGTCAAAATGCTCAAGGCTTCCAAGCCAAAATACAAAGCAACTCTAACAAACATGCTAAACATGACCAAGTTGATAACCAACAGATTTTAAACATGGAAAAATAATGCCAAATACTCCATGGAACCAAGCCAACACACACAAAAATCATGGCCTAATCATGGGGTGTACTTTTAAGCAAAATGGAGCAATACAAAGCAAATATCACAAGCATGCAAGAGGGTCCAAATCCGACCAAAAACAGAGATTATGTAAGACCTAAGATGCCTAAAAAAGTACTGAAATGAAGCCAAGAAACAACAAGTACACATGCTATCCTTTTGAGCCCAAAAAGCAAGTGAACAAAACCATAAAGGGAGAGGGGTGTCCCTCCCCTATGCAAGACTTCAAACCAACTTTTTTGACACTAAAATACACTGATTTTTGGTGATCAAAAGATCAAAATGCTGAAGTGAACAAAACCTTATCAAAAGGGTACCAAAATAGGCCAAACAAGGCCTATGAGGGTGAGTTTGCGATCTAACCACAAAGAGACCTCAATGAAAGTGTTAGAGCAGGAGAATATGAACCTTTTTTATGTTATACACAAGAGCCAAAACAATAAACAAAATAGGTAGAAAACCAATGCAAGTTTGGGGAATAAAAGGGAAGATGCTCACCCTTGGAGAACCCTTGAAGAACAAATGGTCTAACCTCCTTCTTTGGATCAAAACCAGTCCAAAACTCAAGAAACAAATCCCCCAAGTCCCTCAATCTCAGACTAAGGTGTGATAGTGTGTGTAATGGTGCAAAAGTAAGGTAAAACACACCTTTTGGGCCAAGAAACACACACAAAGGAAGGGGAAGAGGGAGATATAGAGATAGAGTGTATCTATATTGTTAAGGGCTGGTTTTTGCTTCTAAGAGTCTAACCTAGAACCAAGAGGGAGGACCTTCTCTTATAAGGATCCCTCTTGCAAAGCTTATACAACAAGCTTGGCTAGAGGGAAATCCCTCCATACACGTGTATGGAGGGGAAAGGAGTTGGTGCCAGCTATCACAGCTGGCACAAAATATCTCCATAAAGTGGAGGAACAGTGGTCGGCTGCCCAAAAAAGCTATTCCGGCAAAAAACAGTGCCGACCGGCAACATATTATGCCGACCGGCAATAAAGTGTGCCGACCGGCAAACAAAAGTGCCGATGGAAGAAAAAGACCGGCCGGTGGCCTCCAGCCACTGCCGGTGGTGTATGGGGGTGTCTCACAAGACATTCCCTGCCCTTCTAAGGCAAAACAAAAGTGTTCGGTGTAAAACCGGACACCACACGGTCAAGTTCGGAGATCCTGAGGTAGGGCGCGCGAGCCGAGACTTCCGGGAACTCCAAACGAACACAATCATGGATGATCACCGAGTGTTCAAACGGTGACGTCCAAGTCTTGAGGACGGTCAAAAATGGGGTGTCTACACCACCCCTCTTTCATTTGTGGTTCTCACATTACTCAGCCCTCAAGCTCTGTTTTTCTGAAAAAGCCCTCTTCTCACTTTTCCTCTCATCGCACATCTCTCTATTCTTCAATCTCTCATTTTTCATCCCTCCCCTGGGTGGTTGATGGATAAACAGCAAATTGTGGGCTCGTGTCCCTAGCATTCTGCTAGATTCTCTTTCTTTCGCTCACAGTTAGTGAATTCTTCCCACGGAAAGGTTGCGCTACAACTGGGTGTGTAGCAAATCTGCAGCTAACATCAGTTGACGATGCTTTGTTGGGGAGTTTGGACGTGATAAGATCTGTCCAGATGATGGAGTGGAATATCTTGCCCCATTCTAGTTCATGCTTCGCACTTTGCTTGATACCTCGTTGCTTGGAGGATGTGAGAGCTTTCTGCCCTTTGTTGTGCCCTTTTCTGGCGAATACGGTGCCCTTTCCGACAAGTAGAGTGCCCTTTCCGGCAAGTATTTTGACAAAGGGGAAAAGACAGAACACCTGACTCAACTGTGCCCTTAGTTCATCATTTTGACCATTTTTGTTTTAGTTTTCTCTTAAAAAATTTTGACCAAAATGAGAGTTAGATTAACGCGCTTGTTCGATTTTCTGATTTAAAATCATGCAAGTTAGGCTGTGAGCACTGAAAATTTTCCTCTTTTGGGTCCAAGAAATGGTCCAGTTTTAAAAATGGAATACTTTTCGAGAAGATTAGTCAGCCTTAGTAAAAATTCTCAAAAACTATTTTTGCAAATGACCACTGCTCAACGAGTACGGAACCTACTCTCGAGATGCACAACCTCGAATTTGAAGGAAGATTGCCCCTTGCTTGAGGGGAACTGCATGGCAACGGAAAGTTACCCCTTGTTTGAACGGCACCGCGGCGCATTGAATGGCAACGGAAAGTTGTCCCTTGTTTGAACGGCGCCACGGCGCATTGAATGGCAACGGAAAGTTGCCCCTTGTTTGAATGGCACCGCAGCGCATTGTAGGCAGTCCTCAGAGCGACGAACACAACCAAACTCTCGGATACAGAGAAAGCGAAGATGATCAGAACCATCGCATGGACACAATCGAATTGTTTTATAGCTGGACTTCAGAATGAAGTTGCCTACGTATCCCAAAGATGGGAATCAAGCCTTACGTAGTTCGGGGTTAAGGTACACTCGGGTATTGACCTCTCCTTTTTAGGCTCTAACTTTTGCCAAGGCGCCCGTTGCGGGTTTTCGACCTTGCGAGCTTTGTTTTTCTTTTCTTTTCAATTCTTTTCATTTCTTTTTCCTTTTTTTGATTTTCTTTTTTTTGTTCTTTTTTTTGCATCTTTCCTTTTTTGTTCTCTTTTTTTTGTTTTCTTTTGCATTTTTTGTATTGCTTCTTTTTTGTATTTTTCTCTTGCTCTAACTTTTTCCTGGGTCGCCCTTCCGGGTTTTCGGCCCAACGAGCCTCTCAAGGGTAAAAGTGTAACGAGTCCATGCCAAATGGTTTTGAGATCCTAAAATTATCTGAATCCAGGAGAATGGCTGCTGTTCTAGCTTCGTAAGCTTCTTCTGATGAGATCTGATCTTCTTGATCTGACTTTCTTGCCTCTTGTTCGAGGGCTGCTTTGAATCTGGCCACGCAGGCCTCACATCGTAGTTGACCGTTGAACCTTCTGAATTCAAGATTTGGAAGCGAAGGGGTTGAGTCTCGAGGCTGAGAGCGATCCTAGGCTGTACAATCTCAAGAGCGATTCCACACAGGTCTTCGCAGGACCGCGCAAAACATTTTGTTTTTGAAAATTTTTTAAGAAAATGACAAATCGCTCGCGCTGAAGGTAGTGTGAAACCAGTCTGGATCAAGCCAGGGTCCTTCTCAGTACTCACGCTAACAAGCATGATTTCAATCATTAAGGGCTTAGCATGCCTCTCTTTCTCTCAATTGATCAAAATTTTGCAAAACCCGAGGAATCCCTTCCTCTTCATTTTCACCGCAGTGTTCAAAAAGTTTTGAAAAACTTAGGTCGATACAATGATTTCAAGGCACAGAAAAGACAGAGTTCTTTAGTCAAATACTGTCGTCTCATTCAGAACTTCCGGCATAACTGGCACAAGGTAGAAGCAAATGCGAAAGCATGAAGATCACTGCTGTTTTATTCAAATCTGTTGGCACGACTGGTTCCCTGGCAGAAACAAACTCAAAACAAAACGAAAAGACAAACACAAAACAAAATGGTGATGCCCGAGGCAACATCCCCTGGAATCACCCGACTCCTATACAACAGGACTGACTCGATACAACAAGACAGACCCAAAACAAAAAAAAAAAGACTGACTCAAAACAAAACAACAAGACTGACCCAATACCCAAGTCAGAAAGCACAAAAGCTAGCATTCGCAAATGCTCAAAACAGTGCATGCCATCCACCATATCTGGAGTAAACTGAGCGCTGCCCGCAGGTGGTTCATCCCCCCAATCACATCACGTTATCCCCCAAGTTCACTGATCAAGTGCCGATAGACTTCGCAGGACCTGGTGCGGGGATGACCCCGTTGTCGATCAGATCTTGTATTTCGTGGCGGAGACGAAAGCACATGTCAGTGTCATGGCCAGCTCGCTGATGGAAGGCACAGTAGTCGGCTGGGTTGTGCGTGAGAGGGAGGTTCTTTGGTAATGGCTGCGGCTCCAGGGGCTTCAGATACCCTTTCTTGATCAAAGCCCCTAGAGCCTTTGACAAAGGCATATAAAGTGGGGTGAAAACCTTCTTGGCTTGGGGGGGATATTTGGTTCCTTGTGGGCTACTTCCGGATGCACCGGTGAATGGGGTGGTTGTTTTTGGTGCGGTGGCGGTGACCATGCCCACTTCGGAAGATCTTGCAGCTGCGTCACCGCTGGTGGTCGCATTCGAACTGCGGGTAAACGCCCTCCTGGGCTGCTCCTTCTCCTGGTCAAAAAGGCCCTGCTTCATAGCATCCTCGATCTGCACTCCCATCTCATGCAAGTCTGGAAAGGTAGGGAAGGGAATCACGATCATTTTCTGCATTAGCTTGGGCTGGAGATTGCGCACAATCATCTGAATTTGATCTTTGTCAGTGGGCCTAAGGGTCATCATTGAAGCCTTGGCCCTCCAGCGGGCTACAAATTCTGAGAAGCTCTCCTTCGGCTCCTGCCTCATTGTCTCAAAATCACGGGTCGTAATCTCGATTTGGGTATTGTATGAATATTGTGCGACGAAGGCCTCGGCCATCTCCTCCCAGCTTCGTTTCACTGAATCCTCTAATTTGGCATACCAGGTGACCGCAATACCTGACAGGGTCCTGCCAAAAAGGGAGAGCTTCTGTAATCTTGTCAAGCCCATCGGGCGCAAAACATCTGAAAACAAGCTCAAGTGGACCATGGGATCTCCTGACCCATCAAAACGGTCGATGTGAGGCATCTTGAACCTGTCCGGCAGAGTTACAGCTGCGTCGGTGTGCCCGTCCTCAATGTCCGGGATGGACTTTACCCCCTGGGATTTCTTGAACAGCTTTTCAAGCTTGCTCAACTTCAACGCTGTGGGGTCGACCTCGAACTCGGAGGGAGAGTCCGGTAGATTGGTAGGTGTTTTGGATAGTTGAGGTAAAATTGGGGGCGGAGCCGGCCCGCCTGGAATGTCCGTATCATCTTGGATGTTTGGCGTCTCCCCAGGTGCTGGAGCTCCTGCTGGGGGAGGAACTTGTTGTGAAGCGGATGCACCGCTTTGCTGTTGTGGCTTGGTGATGAGCTCGGCCTGCTGAGTCATGATCGCAGCCTGCTGTTTGGAAAATTCCTCCTGACGGGCAGCATCCTGCTGCATGAGTTTCATACTTTCTTGCATCTGGCGCATCATGGCCTCCATCCCTGACGTGTTCTGCTGATCCATCTGACTGATTGGTATCTATCCCTGCAGTAAAAACTGAGACCTCAGCCTGACTGTTCACTGGTGGGGTGGATAAGGGCCGCTGACCTGGTAACCGCTAAACCGGTGATTTGTGCCCGACTAGCCCTTTTACCCCGCCTCTGGCAAAGGAACACTGATTGCCCTTGGACTGAATCTCTGACCTGACAAAGTCTATCAGCACAAGTTCGATGAACCTCGGGGGATATCGGAGCCTTCTGAAGCTATGGTTCCCAGACTACCTTGCAAAAGAGAAAACAGACAGTATCTCAGCCTGATTTCATCTGAACAGATACGAGTATAGTTGAACCAAAGAGTCCAAATCCGGCAAATCGTTTTGAGAAAAACAGATTTTTGAAAGAAGTGCCAAACATGGACTGCTTTGCCAGATACAGAGTCGCCACCTAAATATTTTATTTTGGGAAATTTAGGAAACCCTGACTCGTTTGCCTAAGGCCACGTGTCCGTCATCACCAAAGTTGCCTCGGCTCGGGAACCTGGGTACGATTGGGGAAGGTCACTTCGTGAGCACCCCCGCTCGCCCGGTCAGAGACCGGCCTCTACTAACCATGATATCTATTTTTGAAAACTTTGTGTGTTCTTATTCCGGTTATTAGCCTAGGTTACTATGTGATGCACACAGCATATAAGTATAGACTGGGTCGCCCGAATTGGAACAAAACATTTCATGTTTGTTTATTTGAAAGATGGTTTGCTATTCGCAAGTAGGCTTAAAATGCAGATTTTGCCACCCTCAGGTGGGCTTAGAAAAGATGGTTTTGCCACTATCTAGTGGGCTTAAAACAAACATTTGATGAATTATTCCAATCTAAGTAACCCAACCTTCACCCACAGGCACTCAGGCAGTTATATCACATAAGCAATTAGCCTCATGATAAGCATGCTATTCATGGCAGCACTCGCACGCATGCAAGGATGCTAAAGCATAAAACTTACCGGGTACTCCAAGCCAAAACAAAAACTGTATTAGAAATCATGCATGACCCTAAGTATACAGAAATGCCTAATGCAACACATGCAAAATGCAACTATAGCAGGCTCGGCTATTCTAAGATGGCATATGGAATGCTACAGCTAACATGTATTCAATTTGGAATTGAAAGTACAATGCAGTTAGTATGATGCGCCGAGCCCGGTGCATGTAATACAGATGAATGATGCAAACATGCTGTCATACTGTATGCTAATTTAAACATGCCCTAATCTAACCATCATAAGCAGGTAAATAAAAGGGAGAAAGACGTGGGGTTGGAAGACATACAACACACTCACGCACACTTATTACAGTTGTGCCCTCGCGCAGAGGGTCCAAATAAATATACAGTCCCGAATGAAAGAATATTACAGTCCAAATATTACAGTCCAAATAATATACAAATTCCTAATTAATTAACAAATTAACTAAGAAAATAAATAAAACTGGCATGCAAGCCAGGGACTGCCTTGCTTCTGATGGATGATGTACATTTAGGCTGTCTTGCGCGGAAATCCACCGGGATGCCCCAATTAGCCTCTGTTTAGCAGTTATCCTTGGAAAACGCGCCAAGCTCCGAAAAGTTGCTGATTCTTCATTTTGCTGCAACAGAGAGCAGGAAAGGGGCATAGCAATGTATTTTCACAAATATATGCATGCCTCGATCCTCGTGCCACCAATCACGCATACCGAGGCATGATGGCCGAGGAGTCGAATTGCACAACTCAATATAGAATGGATGCACGTATAAACACAACAAGAACCTAACTCCATCATGGATGATCCGAAGTGTCGGTGACTAGGGAATTGAGACACATTCCGTCACTCGGAGTACGAAATGCACCTCGTTTCCCGTGCCCGGGCTAACTCCTATCCCGAACACGATGCAATATGCATGACATGCATGAAATACAACTAAGATACAATCCTAGTATACACAATGCTATGGAATGACATGCCTCGAAATACGTGCACACAGGCACGCAAGCCGAGGAAATGCATGAATGCGATCTAAGATACAACCTAGTATGCACTATGCTGTGAAAATGAGATGCCTCGAGATGCGTGCACACGGGCACGCAAACCGAGAAAGTGACATACGCAATGCAAATGATAGAGAAATATGATATGGGCTTACACTAACATGAGAGAGCCTCAGCCACACTCACATAAGAGGCCGATGGATGAAAATGAAGTGCCTCGAAATGCGTGCACACGGGCACGCAAACCGAGGCAATGGTATATGCAATGCATTGGCATGGAAATGGCATATAGAATGCAACATGGACTTATACTAACATGAGAGAGCCTCAGCCACACTCACATAAGAGGCCAATGGATGAAAATGAAGTGCCTCGAAATGCGTGCACGCGGGCACGCAAACCGAGGCAATGGTATATGCAATGCAAATGCATGAAAATGGCATATAGAATGCAACATGGACTTATACTAACATGAGAGAGCCTCAGCCACACTCACATAAGAGGCCAATGGATGAAAATGAAGTGCCTCGAAATGCGTGCACACGGGCACGCAAACCGAGGCGATGACATACGCAATGAAATGGCATGGAAACATGATATGCAAACATGCTAATGGATTTTCAGCAATGAAATGTGGGGGAAAACAGCCCCGAAATGAGGCGAAAACACACCCGATGCATGGAATCTCTCCCGAAATGCAAATTAGGCGCATAGAATGAACTACAGCTATACAAAGCATGCATAATTGGTACATGGAATGAAAAGACAGAAGCAAGACAGCCCCAAAATAAGCATTTTTCCAGTACAAATCATGGCCAAACAGCAAGCAAAGATAGGGCAACAATGGCATGCAAAAATGGCCCTAAACATGAGATTATGAAGCAACTCACAGCTGCTAACTCCAAATAGGTTAGGTCCCTTCAACAACATTGAAGAGGGGCCCAAAATAAGCACATTTACAGAACTGTAAAAACCTCAAAAACAAACATAGGTATGGCTAAGCTCTTATGCAAGAAAATGGGCCAAAAGGTGGCCAAAGAGGCAAGTGGTATATGCAAAGCCCAAACTGAAAAATTCCATTCTACAACATTGAAGAGGGACCAAAAATATGCATATTTACAGAACTGTAAAATGACCAAAACAGTATACAAATATGCTAGAAATGCAATGCAAAATGAGGCTCAAAAGTGGCTATAACACAAAGTGTACAAAATATTCATCAAACAGCCAAAGGCCCTTAATGAAACATGTTAAGAAGGTCAAAATAAGACTTTTTATAGCTCTGTAAAATGGCCAAAAACCAAAGCATAATAGGCTACCAAAACATGCAAAAATGGGGACCAAAGAGGGGATATAAAGGCAAGTATAGCATGGAGGTCCCAAACAGTGTTGAGCCCTTCTTCAATGTTGAAGAGGGGCTCAAAATAAGCCTATTTTTAGTTCTGTAAAATGCCCAAAAATGGAATCGTAATGGGCTTCCAAAGCATGCAAGAAAATGGCATTCAAGGGAGATATTGAAGCAAGTGCAAGATGGGGGGCTCAAACAGGGTTGAGCCCTTAATGAAACAAGAAAATGAACTCAAAAAAATGACCTTTTCAGTTTTGGTCGGAGCTCAAATATACAAGAAAGAGAGGCTAAGAAATGTTGTAAAAATGAGCTAGAAAAGAGGGAAAGTGAACTTACCCTTGAAGACTTGACTTTGTTTGCCTCTTGGCTTGAGTTTGTGGCTCCTTAGGCCTTGGAGAACACCTTCAATCTTCTGGAATGGAGGATGGAAGGGTGGGGGGTGGTGGTGTAGAAGGAATGGTGGTGTAGGACTTGGAAGTTTTTCAAGGAAATGAGAGAGATGAAGAGGGATTCTTGTATTCAAGCTTGAAGAGCAAATTTTCTAACCCTCAATACCAATGCCACCTACTGGTTATAAGGACCAAAAGAGAGGGAGTATGGAAGGAAAGGGTGGGGGAAAAAGGACCAAGGCTTTCCTCCCACAAAATATCCCCCGGATTGAGATATTTTCTGGGGGAAACAGCCATACAGCTGTAAAGTGCAAATTAAGAGGATCATGGCCGGCCAGTTTAAAAGGGAGAAAAAGGTCAACCACCAGGTAAGTGGCCGGCCGGCCAGAAAAAGTGGCCGGCCGCCTAGGTCAAAGGGAAAAAAGTGGCCGGCCACCCCCTAGGATGAAGCCCCAGAAGTTAGCTTTCCAATGGCGCAAACCTTGCATTAAAATTCCTCCTGTAGAAAAAGTTATGCTCTTTTCCGTGAAGCCGCGCAGATTCGGTCCAACCAGACTTCAACCAACCACATCTCCCCCCCCCCCCGGACTTGGACTTGGGAGATTCTTGAGTGAAAAATGAAGCCTCAGAAGTAAGCTTTCCAATGGTGGTGGCCTCATATCTTAATTCCTCTTGTGTAAAGAGTTACGCCCGTTTCGGTGAAGCCGCGCAGATTTTTCTCCTTCCCGGATTCACGCTGAACCACTTTTGACCAAAAAGAAGTTGGCTTTTCAGAAAAATTGCTGGCCTCCCACCCTCCTACAAGCTTTCTAATAGTGAAAATAAGGTCTCCACAAAAAATGAGCCCAAACCGATGCAAAATGAAGGTTCGGGGGCCGAAACGCGCAGCCCGAGGCCCCGAAAACTGGCTGTTAGGCACCGGGAGTGGTGTTCGACCACGAAGTGGGTCTCTCAGACCTCAGTGTCCCTCAAAAGGGAGTAAATAAGAAGTATGCCAAAAATCGGGGCAAACGGAGATGGTTAGGCGGTCCGAACCGAGGCACACGGCCAACGGTCCCGAAAAATCGGAAACCGGGCTTCGAAATGGGCAAAATGGCCTACAGCTACAAAATGTAGCCCACGGCCACTGAGAGATGGTCTACGGGACCTCTCCCTCCCCTCAGGAAAAGAAATAGAGAAAATCGAGTCTGGTTCGCAAACCGAGGCAAGGCACAGAAAAGGGTTCGGAAGTCCGGAGGCAGGGCTCACGGCCGCGACTCTGAGACTTCTGAACGAGCACGATATGCAACATCACCAAGCGCTCAATCAGTGACGTCTGAGTCTTAAGGTCGGTCAAAAATGGGGTGTCTACACCCTTGTTCTAGCATGATTTTGGCCAAGCTTTGTGAAGCTTTTGTGTATGTTTCAATGTGCTTTAGCTCTGTTTTCAATTGCTTTGGTCATGCTTAACATATTTCGTATAGTCTCTTTGCATTCTAGCTTGTAGGCCTTGAATGTGTGATGTCATGAGCATGCTTTGCTTGCTTTAATTGGTTGGTTTAGCACCTCCATTTTATGCAATTTCAGAGTTTGGTATGCTTGTCATATGTCCATGATCATCTCTTTTAAGTGTGCTTAAAAGTTGCCTCTTGATGCTTAGGAATTGGATCATGTATGCATGCATTCTTGTATGTGCATTTGTCCCCAATTTCATGGTTTATGGCCACTGTTTTAGGCTTGTTTGAGGGCTGCCTAAATTAGTCCTTCGTGTGTTATAGCATGCTTACCTTGTGCATGGTTGCATACTTGGCCTATTACATGTTATTGCTTTCTTGAAATCATGATGCATTTGGCATGTATTTCATTGGTTAAGTTGCTTTGCATTGTTCCTATGCTTAGTCCACTTTACATGTTGTTACATGTTTGCCACTAGCATAGTTGTCACATGCCTTGCATGCTCATTTTGCATCCTTAGCCTCCATGTCTAGGTTGCATTCCATTTGCATGCATGCTTCACCTCTTGAGTTGAGTATGATAGAGGTAGAGCCCCTTTGTTTGATTATGTGCATTGCATTCCATATCAAAATGTATACTTGGTTTCTTGGGCCATCACACATTGAAATGCGCGATTGGTGGTCCGAGAATCGAGACCCATCCTCCTTTGAGTCATGAATATGATAAGGATTGTGGTTGGTGCATACATTGCTTGAAATGCATTGCCATGCTATGTTTTGCCCTCTGCTGCTGTCAAAAATAGATTTTGCATGGCAGTGGCTTTCCGAGCAGAGTCGAACACGCATTGCATTGGGCCCTCTTCCCGAGGCTGTTTACTGCTTTCTTAGATTAGTTAATTTTCTTAACTTGTTTAATTAGTTTAATTGGTCTGTAACATTTTAATTAGCTTGTAGGTTAATTAATTGTATTATTCTTTCAGTCCCTCCGGGTGAGGGCGTATTTGTAATAAGTGTGGGTGCGTGTGTGCATGTCTTCCAACCCCCATTTCTTTCTCCCTTTTACTTACCTGCTTTTGATGGTTAGTATTAGGGCATATTCAATTTAGCATACCTTATGCTATGCATGCGTGCATCCATTCATTTGTATTGCATGCGCCGGGCTCGGCGCATCATTCTAACTACATTTGTATTCCAAATTCCCAATTGAATATGTGTTAGTTGTAGCATTTCATATATTGTTGTACATTAGCCGAGCCCACCTTAGTTGCATTTTGCATGTGTTGCATTAGCCATCTTAACATGAACTAGGATCATGCATATGATTACTAACTAGTTTCTGTTTTGGCTCGGAGTACTCAGTAAGTTCTCATGCTTTAGCACCCTTGCATGTGTGTGAGTGTTGCCATGACAGCAAACTTACCATGAGGCTAAATGCTTATGTGATACAACTGCTTGGATGCCTGTGGATGGAGGTCGAATTACCTAAATTGGAATAATGCACTAAAACTGTGAGTTTTAAGCCCACTAGACAGTGGCAAAACCATCTTTTCTAAAGCCCACTTAAGGGTGGCAAAATCTGCGTTTTAGCCTACTTGCGAGTAGTAAACCATTTTTCAAAACAAACATGAAATGTTTTGTTCCAATTTAGGCGATTTGGTCTATACTTGTTTGCTGTGCGCATAACATAGTAATTCTAGGCTACTAACCGGATAAGAACACATAACGTTTTCAAAATTGGATATCATGGTTATTAGAGGCCGATCTTTGATCAGGCGAGAGGGAGTGCTCATAGCTGACCTTCCCCAATCGTACCCAAGTTCCTGAGCCGAGGCAACTTTGGTGATGACGGACACGTGGCCTTAGGCACGAGTCAGGGTTTCCTAAATTCCCCCCAAAAATAAAATATTTAGGTGGCGACTCTGTATCTGGCAAAGCAGTCCATGTTTGGCACTTCTTTTCTAAAAATCTATTTTTCTCAAAACGATTTGCCGTATTTGGACTCTTTGGTTCAGATTAAGAACCGTGACGATTCGAGAGTCCGAACTATAGTGAGCCCAATATGAACAGAACGGGACTCATCCTCCCGGGGCTTTTGGGCGCGTCTACAGTTTCTGGCGACTCCGCTAGGGAGTTTAGAGAACTTGACTCGAACTCATGATATCTTGTTTTGACTACACTTATGTGTTTCTTTGCATTGCATGTGCATTGATGCGCCTAAGTCACAGTGTTTGCCGTCTGCTATTCCTAAACGGTTTGTCGGAGGCTCGCTTCGAGAAACATGCCATAAGGCTGGCCGGTTACGGGCTCTGCCACGATGGGAACACAAACCCCGATTTTTACCAAGGCACCCTTTTCGACCATTCGACCTAGTGCGTGTTCGGAACCCATAGTGACCATTCCAAGCTAGGACAGGTTACTACCTGATTATTGGTTGTTTAAAACCGCTATGTGCGTAGTGAAACCCTAGCTCCTGATTACTTGCTATGTGCTTTTAGAGTGTATCTCTACAAGAATGCGCATATCAGTTCGCAAGTTCAAATACCAGACCTGAGGGCATCAGTATCAGTGTTTTGGGGAATCAATTATATCTGCGGGCATCAGACTCAGTTTCGGGGCAGTGATTTTGTGGAACAGTGATCAGTAGTAGAGTACAGTTATTTAGCTATACTAGTGTCTGTTCTGATTGGTCTGAAATGCTGCGTGTTTTCTCTTTCAGTTCAGAGATTTAGTACAGAATAGCCAGTGTTCTCCTTCGCTGAGGCAAGACAGATATCTGATCCGTCAGTCACCGTTTAGTTCAGCAAACTTCTGATGACCCAAAGTTCAGAGGAAATTATGGTTATGGCAGCCGCATTAGACCAAGGGATCATCTTGCAGGATGAGACCAACGTTGATGTACCGCATCGGCCTAGGTCGCCTGCTGTACACCCGGTCTGGACCCCCCAGTTGTATCAGGCTCGTGAGCCCACCACGTTTGAGTTAATGGGAATGATCGGCGACCTCCAGAGATCCGTGGCCGATCTGGCCTATGGAATGTCGGCTTCGCCACCAGCCACATCATATGCCGGGAATTTCATACCACATGAGCCCCCGCTACTGGGGCGGATTATGATCCAGCTCAACCAACCAGAGGTTGCCTCCAGCTACAGCAACGACGTGTCAATAACAACTGGGTTCCACTCTGATGTAGTAACCCAAACCCTCGATCAGGCTGAGACTAGAGGTAAGAACAAAGTGGGAACAGACGCTGATCCCGTTGGACAACTGCTGTGGGCAGTCGAGGCTTTGAAAGCCGGGGGAATGAATAAGCAGCAGGTGTTCACAGTCATAACTAAAGCTGTGGATGATGCTTTCCCCACTCCAACCGAAAGCAGTTCAAGCCAAGCGAAAAATCGGGATGGGCCCCGTCATGCCAAGACAATTCCTGTCATTCCCAACCCTGCACCAGGAAAAGATCAGAAAGCCAAGGCAGTGCCTGCCGACCCTTTCGCTAGTGCGTCTAGCAAGAACCCTCAGACTCCAAAGTATCTGCCTTGAGGGCGCAGAGTCTTTCACGCCCTCTACATGCCTTTGTCGAGGGCATTTCAAATTTTGGCTAAAAAGGGGCATCTTAAACCCCTCGAGCCTCGGCCTCTCCCCAAGAATCTCCCTCTCTCACATGATGCTACCTTATACTGTGCGTACCACCAACAGTCTGGCCACAGCACCGATGGTTGTTTTCGCCTTCGTCATGAAGTGCAAGATTTGATCGACAATGAGGTCATCCTCCCACCTACCTCAGCAAAGTCTGTCACCACTGAGCTGTTGGACTTCAAAGATACTACAAGTATGTGATCAGGGGTTGGACCACCTGCGGGCGGCGCTCGGTTTATTTCAAGATGTGGCGTCTGGCACGCACTTTTTTGAGCACCTGCGAATGCTATTGTGTAATTCCTAACTTGGGTGTCGAGTCAGTTCAGTGGTCTTGTTTTCAGTCTGTCTCTTTGTTTTGAGCCAGTCTTTTTGCTTAAGGGTCTGTCTTGTTGTACTGAGTCAGTCCCATTGTATAGAATGTCAGGTGATTCCGGGGTTGTTGCCTCGAACACCGTTTCATTTTGTAATTATCCTTTTGCTTTCTTTTGAGTCTGTCTCTGCTGTGGAGCCAGTTGCAACCAGGGAATTTGAATGAAACGGCCGCAGCTATCATATTTCCATGATTATTGCTATTTTGAGCTAGTTGTGCCTGAGGATTTGAATGGAACGGTAGTACATTCCACATACTCTCTTGTGCCCTGAAAATCATTGCATTGACCTAAATTTTTCAAAACTTTTTGAACACTGCGGTGAAAACGAAAAGGAAGAAATTCCTCGGGATTTGCAAAACTTTGATCGAATTAAGAGAAAGAGAGGCGTGCTAAGCCCTTAATGATTGAAATCATGCTTGTCAGCGTGAGTACTGAGAAGGACCCTGCCATAACTCAAAACAAGATATCATGAGTTCGAGTCAAGTTCTCTAACTCCCCAGCAGAGTCGCCAGAAACTGTGGACGCACCCTCAGGCCTTTTGCTTTCCACAGTTCAGACTCATTTGTCACGGTTCTTAATCTGATCTCGCAATGTGCAATGCAAGACTGATAAATCACCAAAGAGTCCAAATCCGGCAAATCATTTTGAAAAACAGATTTTTTAGAAAGAAGTGCCAAACATGGACTGCTTTGCCAGATACTGAGTCGCCACCTAAATATTTATTTTGGGACAATTTAGGAAACCCTGACTCATTGCCTAAGGCCACGTGTCCGTCATCACCAAAGTTGCCTCGACTCGGGAACTTGGGTACGATTGGGGAAGGTCAGCTATGAGCACCCCTGCTCGCCCGATCCGAAGATCGGCCTCTACTAACCATGATATCGAGTTTTAAAAACATTATGCGTTCTTATTCCGGTTATTAGCTAGAATTACTATGTGATGCGCACAACACACAAATATAGACTAGATCGCCTAATTTGGAACAACGCATCGCATATCCGTTTGTTTGGAAATAGTTTGAAGTTTGCTACTCGCAAGTAGGCTAAACCACAGATTTCAATGAATTGTTCCAATTCAAGCAACCCAACCTTCACCCACAGACATTCAGGCAGATGTATCACACAAGCAATTAGCCTCATGGCAAGCATGCTATCATGTTAACACTGACATACATGCAAGATGCTAAAGCATAAAACACTCACAGTGTACTCCAAGACAAAACGAAGGACATGTTAGTAATCAAATGTATGATCCAAGTCCATGTTAATATGTCTAACGCATCGCAGGTGTAGACACCCCATTTTTGACAGCCCATAAGACTTGGGCATTACTAATGGTTTACTTGGTGATAAAAGGTGTGCAAGGCAAAGGTTCAGTTTCTTCAGCAAGGAGAGAGACAAATCTCAACTTCACACCCCATTTTGGACCAAAGCTATTTTGGATGATTTTTAGACCTTAAAACCCTCTCTTTCAAAATATTTTTGAAATAAAATTCCTACGATGCTCTGAGGCTCACATTTTGTCAAATAATACGCTTTTCGATAAACCGAGCAAGGATAAAGTGGAAATGAATGAAAGAGAGATGAAATCTTTGAAAAATATTTCAAAACACCTTGCTTAGGGGTTTGAAGTTGAAGAAAGGAGGGGAAGAGAGAAGAAACCAAGTTGGAGGAGAAGACAGGCATGAATCCGGGTAGAAGGGAGTCGAGCAGTCCTCGTTGAATCGGGCTTATTAATCTGCATACTTGGATTTTAGCTATGGGGCCACCACCGTCAGAAATCTCACTTCCGGGGCTTCATTTTGCACTCAAGAATCTCTTAAAGCCAAGTCCGGGTGGAGGAGATATCATCAGTTGAAGATGGGCATCATCCGGTTGGATCGAATCTGCGCGGCTTCACCAAAAAGGGCATAACTTTTTGTATAGGAGGAATTTTAATGCAAGGTTTGCAGCATTGGAAAGCTAACTTCCGGGGCTTCAATTTGGATACCCACCGGCCATTTTTTGACCTTGGCAGCATCTATCGGCAATCTATTTAGCCGACCGGAAATTTATTGTGCCGACCGGCCATTTATTTTGGCCGACGACCTCCTTTTCTGGCCGGTTTGAGCTTTTTGCACCTTCCAGGCATGGTGCATGCCAGCTGTGCCAGCTAGGATGCACAGACCCTGCTCCCCGTGCATATATGTGGCTATTTTGCACCTTTGACCACCTTTGACCCCTCTTTTTGCACCCTTTGCTCAAGGCTTCTTGAGGAAGCCTTGACCCCTTATCTTGGCTTCCTCAAGAAGCTTAGCCAGCTGTCTTAGTTTCCTCTAGAAGCCTTGACCTCCTTTGCCCCCTTTGCCCCTTTCACTTAGCTTTTTTGAGAAGCTTAAACCATTTCCCTTTGCCTATATAAGGACCCCTCTTCTCCCATTGTCAAAGGTTAGAGATTTTGAACAAAAAACCAGAGATTATACATATATACATCGGTCATATACTCTCTCTCTCTATATTTCCCTCTCTCTCATCCTTAGTGTGTGTTTGAAGGCCTAGAAAGTGTGTTTTGGCCTTATTTTTGCACTAAGACACACACCATTACACCTTGCTTCGTCCTTGAGGGGCTTTGAGGGTTTGTTTTTAAAGTTTTGGACTGATTTTAGTCAGAAGAGAGTGGCTGGACCAGCTGTTCTTGAAGTGTTCTTCAAGGGTAAGACTTTTGCTTTATTTTCCCAATCTTGCATTAGTTTTTGACCTGCCTTGCATGCTGATTTAAGCTTAGTGTATAACTGAAAAAAGTCTTGTTTTTAACTCCTTTTCAAGTTTGTTTGAGAACACTTTTGTGTTTGGGGTTGTCTACCCCCTCTTAGGCCTTGTTTGGCCTCATTTTTGTGCATTTTTTAGTGAGCTCCGGAACCACCTTGTTTGGGCCTCCTCACCACTGAAATCCCTCAAGATTTCAGTGGTGAGGATGGTGGTTTGAGGTCCTAAGAAGGAGAGGGGTGACCCTTTCCCTTGTTGCCTTGTTTGTTGCCCTTTTTGGCCTTGCAAAGGGGCCTATATTTGCACACTTCTTGAGCTCGGTTCAAGCATTTTTTAGTGGGTTTTAGGACTTCCATAAGCCATTTCCAGAGTTGTTTTGGTCATATTGAGTGTCCCTCTTGCATGTATATAGCAACCCCTTGCATGGCCTTCCAAAGGAGCACCTCATTCTAACATGTGTTGGCTCTATTTCAGTAGGTATTTGGTGTTTATTTAGCATGTTTTACCACTGTCCCATGTTGGTTTGTTGACCCTTGGCATGCATCATACACTTGCTTTGTATTCCTCTATTTTGCCTAGAAATGCATCTTGCCTTTGGACCACCATGCTTGCATATTTTGGCTTAGCTTTGTAAAGTTTTTGGTCATGTTTTAACATGCTTAAGGTCTGTCTTGGGTCTTTGATTCATGTTTTCCATGCTTTGTATAGCTTCTTTGCATTCTAGCTTACTAGCCTTAGGTGTGTAGGTCACTAGTATGCTTTACTTGGCTTGTTCTCATGATTTGGCACCATTGGAGACCACATTTCAGTCCATGTTCCATGCTTGCATACTTGCATTTTCCATCCCTTTCATGCTTTGGAGAGTTGATAGCTTATGCTCCATGTTTGGCCCCTTTTGTATGCTTCCATGTATAGGCCATTTAGATGCCATCTAGGTGTGTCTTTGACCTTAATTTGGCATGATTTGGGACTGTTTTGATTCACTTTGATCATTTGCTTCGTGTGTCATATAATCATAGTTTAAGTCCTTGGGCTTGGATACATGCTTTGCTTGCATTGGTAGGTTGATTTGGCATCATCTTCTACATGTTTTTCAAAGCTTATCATGTATGCTATGTGCCAATGTTTGCCCCTTTTAAGTGTGCTTGAAAGTTGCTTCTATATGCTTAGGTATTCAACCATGTTTGCATGTATGTTTGTATGCTTAGGTACTTGGCTCATGACATTTTGTTGCATGTTTAAATGGTGTTGCATTTGGCATGCATTTCTTGCTAAGTTTCCTAACATGTTACATGCCTTGCATGTGTGCATGGTTAAGTTTACACTTTGCATGTTTGCTAACTTGCATACTTGTCCTCATGTTCATGTTGCATACTTAGCCTCCATGCCTAGGTCGCATTGCATAGAGCATGCATACTTTGCCCCTTGAATTGAGTATGATAGAGGTTGAGTTCATTGTTTGTTTATGTGCATTTCATTCCACATTGAAATTGCACACTTTGGTTCTTTGGGCCATCACGCACTGAAATGCGCAATTGGTGGTCCGAGAATCAAGTACCATGCTCCCTTGAGTCCCTTGCATGATAGGGAGTGTGGTTGGTGCATACATTTGCTTGAAATACATTGCCATGCCTTGTCTGCCCTCTGCTGCTGTCAAACAGGTTTCAGTAGGAAGAATTGGCCGGCCGGCAGTGTTGAGTGCCGACCGGCAAAACAGGTTTGGCCGAGAGCATAATGTTTAGCCGGTGGTCATTCTCCATGGCCGGTGGCAAATCCCCTTAGCCGGTGATGTCCCAAAACACTCAGAGAAGCAACCTTCGAAGTTTTTCAATTTTCAGAGAAGCAGAACAGTCAAAGCAGAGGCAAACTTGTGCATGGCAGTGACTTTCCGAGCGGAACCGAGCGCGCATTGCATTGGGTCCTCTTCCCGAGGCCGTTTACTGCTTTCATTAGATTAGTTAATTTGTTAATTAATTAATTGGTCTGTAATAATTAATTAGCTTGTAGGTTAATTAATTTGTATTATTCTTTTGGTCCCTCCGAGTGAGGGTAAATTTGTAATAAGTGTGGGTGCGTGTGTGCATGTCTTCCAACCCCTACTTCTTTCTCCCTTTTACTTACCTGCTTTTGATGGTTAGTATTAGGACATGTTTACTTTAGCATACCTTATGTTATGCATGCGTGCATCATTCATCAGTATTGCATGCACCGGGCTCAGCGCATCATTCTAACTGCATTTGTATTTCAATTCCAAATTGAATACGTGTTAATTGCAGCATTTCACATGCCATGTTTAGGATAGCCGAGCCTGTTTGGATTGCATCTTTGCATGTGTTTCATTAGCCATTTCAAATATGAACTAGGATCATGCATGTGATTACTAACTAGTTCCTGTCTTGACTTGGAGTACTCTGTAAGTTCTTTTGCTTTAGCATCCTTGCATGCGTGTGAGTGTTGCCATAACAGCATGATTACCATGAGGCTAGCTGCTTATGTGATATAACTGCTTGAATGCCTGTGGATGGAGGTTGAGTTACCTAAATTGGAAAAAACGCATTAAAGCTGTGAATTTTAAGCCCACTAGATAGTGGCAAAACCACCTTTTCTAAAAGCCCACTTGAGGGTGGCAAAAACCGGCATTTTAGCCTACTTGCGAGTAGCAAACCACTTTCAAAACAAACATGAAATGTTTTTTTTTGTTTCAATTTAGGCGAGTTAGTCTATACTTGTTTGCTATGCGCATAACACAGTAATTCTAGGCTAATAAATGGAATAAGAAAACATAACGTTTTCAAAACTGGATATCATGGTTAGTAGAGGCCGATCTTCGGATCGGGCGAGAGGGGGTGCTCATAGCTGACCTTCCCCAATCGTACCCAAGTTCCCGAGCCGAGACAACTTTGGTGATGACGGACACGTGGCCTTTGGCACCGAGTCAGGGTTTCCTAAATTCTCCCATTTTAAAATATTTAGGTGGCGACTCTGTATCTGACAAAGCAGTCCATGTTTGGCACTTCTTTTCAAAAATCTGTTTCTCAAAATGATTTGCTGGATTTGGACTCTTTGGTTCAGATTAAGAACCGTGACACAAATTGAGTCCGAACTGTAGTGAGCCCCACGCGAGCGCGTCTACAGTTTCTGGCGACTCTACTGGGGATTTAGAGAGCTTGACTCGAACTCGTGATATCCTATTTTGATTCCATTTATGTGTCTCTTTGCATTACATGTGCATTGGTGCGCCTAGGAACACAGTGTTTGCCATCTGCTATTCCTAAACGGTTTGCCGGAGGCTTGTCTTGTCAAGGCATGACCATAAGGCTGACCGGTTATGGGCTCTGACAGTATGGGAACACAAACCCTGGTTTTACCGGGGCACCCTTTTTGACCATTCGACCTAGTGCATATTCGGAAACCATAGTGACCATTCCAAGCTAGGACAGGTTGCTTACCCGATTATAGGTTGTTTGAAACTGCTGTGTGCATAGTGAAACCCTAGCTCCTGACAAAATAGGACAGGGAAACCCTACCCCTCTATAGGGGTGTTTTGGCTCTCTCTTACTTGATATGTGCTTTTAGAGTGTATCTCTATAGGGACGCATATACCAGTTTGCAAGTCTGGGTATCAGGCTTGTGGGCATCAGCATCAGTATTTGGGGAATCAGTTTTACCCGAGGGTATCAGTTTACGGGCAGATATTTGGGAAACAGTGATCAGTATTGAGTACATTCATCCTAGAATGCTCAAATCCATTCCAGTGAAATTGTGCTGAGATGCTGTATGTTTTCTCTTTTGCAAGGTAGTCCTGGAACTATAGCTTCAGAAGGCTCCGATATCCCCAGGGTACATTGGACTAGTGTTGATAGACTTTGTTAGGTCAGAAATTCAATTCAAGGGCAACCAGTGTTCTTTCGCTGAGGCAAGGCAAAGAAAGGCCAGTTAGGGCTCACCGGTTCATCTGATCCATCAGTCGCCAGTCACATCACCTTTGTTCAGACTCAGCAGACCATGATGGCCCAGGGTTCGGAAGAATTTGTGGCCGTGATAGCAGCATTAAATCAGAGAACTGCCACGCAGGCTGAGACCAGTATTGAAATGCAGCGTCCATCTGGGGCATCTGCCTTACTTCCAGCTTTGGGACCCTAGCCAAAGGACAGACAGAACATGGCGATGCATTTTCAAAGCAATGTATGTACCACCACCCTCCTTATCATGTTTGAAACTCAAAGGAGTATGGTTCTCGACCCTCGAGCCACCAACCCGCATTTCAATGCATGATGGCCCAAGATGCCAAGTGTGCAACTCAATATGAAATGAAATGCACAAAATACACAATGACCCTAACCTCTATCATGATTGATCAAGAGGAAAGGGATGCACACACAATGCAATGCAACCTAAGCAAGCAAGCAAGCATGTAAATGACTCAAGTGTGCAATAAAGCTAATGCAACATGAGCATGCAAGCAACAATGCTATACAAGGCAACTAGCATATAACAATATGCAAAGACAAGTATACTTAGACCAATGTAATACATGCATGATAAACTTAACAAAGCAACACAAGCATGCAATAGGCAATAGGCAATAGTCATACAACCTAAACATGTGAACATGTATAGCATGTAACAACATGCAAAATGAAACAAGCATCAAGCATGCCAAAATCAGTGGCCAATATGCTAAGGGACAAGGGACAAAACCGCATACAAACATGCATGCTAAAGGACCCAACACTCAAGCATCAAAGGGCAACTTTTAAGAACACTTAAAATGAGAGAAACATGGACAAATGACAAATACGATAAACTCTGAAATCATGTTAAGGATGATGCCAAATCAACCAAACCATGCAAGCAAGGCATGCCATAGAGTCCAAAACTTGAAACTAGCCAAAGGGCTTAAACCGAGGCTACATGTAACAAGCCCCAAAGGGGCAAGGGGACCTAAAATAGTCCCAAGGCAGGTCTGAACAAGACCAAAAGTGAGCTCGAAACTAGCCAATACAAGCTAGATTAAAGGGTCAAAATCATGAGGCATGAAGGCCACCGAAGAGGTGTTACACTACACCTAATACAACCAAACATTGCACGACTCAAGCAACAAAAATCAGAGACATGACATGTTAAAATGAGCCCCAAAACCCACTTAGATGGCATCCCAATGACTAATGCATGGTGGCATACGCAATGACGCATTCAAGAAGCATAAAAACCAAACTATCCAAAGCATGGAGTAGGTGATAAATGCAAGTATTTGAGCATACTATAGGGACTGAAATATCATTATAAGTGATGCCAAACCACTGAAATGATGCAAGTAGAGCATGTTGGAGGATTCAATACTTAAAGCCTACAAGCTAGTTTGCATGGAAGCTATACAAAGAAAGTCAAGCATGGCCATGAAGACCAAAATCAGAGCTTAAGCATGCTACAACAAGGCTAAAAGCTTCATGGAGTTAGGCCAAAACAAGTAAGCATAGTGGTCTAAATGCTAGGTGCATGTTAAGGCAAAATCATGGGATTACAAGACAAGTATACAAGGCATGCATGGTATGTCTAAACCAACTTTGGAAGAGGCAAATCATGGTAAAACAACCACAAATACTAGCTAAGACATGGTCAACATGAACTTAACAAAGGTGCTCACACATGAGGCAAAAATGACAAATATTGAAGACAACAAGGAGAGGGGATGGCCCTCTCCTTCTTGGGACCTCAAAACACCATCCCCACCACTGGTGAGAAGGCCAATACAAGGTGGTCCCGAAGCTCACAAAAAAAGCACAAAAAAAGAGGCCAAACAAGACCTAAGAGGAGGTAAACAACCCCAAACAACAAAGTGATCTTAAACAACTATTTTAAGCACTTAAAAACAGAACTTTTATCAGTTATAAGTTAAGCTTAAAAACAAATGCAAGATAGGTTAAAATCTTGTGCAAAAATGGGGAATAAAGAGGGTATGTTCTTACCCTTGAAGAACACTTCAAGAACAACAAGACCAGCACCTCCCTTTGATCAAAACCCAACTCAAAACTCTGAAATCAAACCCTTAGAACCTTAGTAACTAAAAGAAAGTGTAACACTAGGTGCCTTAGTGCAAAACTATGAACAAAACACCTTTTAGAACACTATTACACGCACAAATCAAAAGATAAGGAAATATAGAGATAGATAGATATATAATCTCTAACCCTAATTCTCTGAACCTTGGAGGAGGGAGGAGAAGCTCTCCTCTTATAGAGGTTCAATTTGCAAAGCTTCTAAGAGAAGCTAAACAAGAGGCAAATCCCTTCATACACGTGTATGGAGGGGGTGTATTGTGGATGCCAGCTGTGATAACTGGCATAAAATATCTGCCAAAAGCAGATGGAATGGGGTCGACCAGCAGAAATGGCCGATTGACCAACAAAGGTGGCCCACCGACTAACAGAAGTGCCGATCGGCCGCAACCTTTGGTCGATGGCAAGAAAAAGAGGCCGGTGGCATCATGCCTTGGCCGGTGGGTTGAGGGGATGGCCAACAAGCCACCCTCTTCCCTTCGAAGCAAAAACACAAGTGTTTGGTCCATGACCAAGCACAAAACAAATAGGTTGAGAGATCTTGAGGCAAGGCGCGTAGCCGAGACCCCCGAGAGCTCAAAACGATCACGAACATGGATGATCACCGAGTGTTCAAACGGTGACGTCCAAGTCTTGAGGATGGTCAAAAATGGGGTGTCTACAGCATGCATGCGTCCCACGCCCCGAGGCCATTTAATTGCTTTAATTAGTTAGCGTAGCTAATTATTCGATTCAAGTGTTGTAATTATTTAATTAGCTCAGATAGTTAATTAGTTTAATTGCTTTAATTTGCTTAGCGTAGCTAGTTATTCAATTTCGGTTTGTAATAATTAGTTAGCTAGAATAGTTAATTAGTTCGTTTTGTAATAATTAGCTTAGCTCAGTGTAGCTTAGCTTATTTATTCATACCCTCCTTCGAGAGGGCGCAATGTTGTAATAAGTGTGTGTGCGTGTGGCATGTCTTCTAACCCCACGTCTTTCTCCCTTTTATTTAATCGCTTTTGATGGTTAGATTACGGACATTTTCAATTAGCATACCTTATGCTTGAATGTTTGCATCATTCATTTGTCTTGTATGCACCGAGGCTCGGCACATCATTCAAACTCATTGCAAATTTTAATACTTATTTGAATATGTGTTTAAAAGCATGATATCAAATTGCATCAAATGTCATATTAGTAGCCGAGCCTATTAATTGCATTACTGCATGTGTTGCATTAGGCATCTTGTCTAGTTAGGATCATGCATTATTTCCTAACTAATTTTTTTGTTTTGGCTTGGAGTACTAGGTAAGCTTTTACGCTTTAGCATACTTGCATGAGTGTGAATGTTGCCATGTTTCGCATGCTTGCCATGAGGCTATGTGCTTAAATGATTAACTGCATGAATGCCTATGGATGAAGGTTTTATTGCTTGAATTGGAACAATTCACTGATTGTATGTTTTTAAGCCCACTTTGCGAAGTGGCAAATCATCTTTTAAGCCCATCATGTTTGATGGAAAATCTAGGTTTTAGCCCACTTGAGGGTGCCAAATTCAAACCATTTCAAAAAAATAAACATGAGTTAAATTCATTTCAATTCTTGTGATTTTAGTCTATACTTGCTTGTGTGTGCGTCACATAGTAATGTTAGCTAATAACCGAATAAGAACACATAAGGTTTATAAAAACAACATATCATGGTTAGCAGATGTGATAACCCTATTCCGTATTATGCTAATTGATCTTATTTATGATTGTGATTATGTGTTTAATATGATTTTTGAGTATTATTTATATGATTATACGTGATTTTGAATTTCTATTTGTTCGCCATAGGAAAATCTGTCTGGTTTTCTGCTTTAGAATTTAAATTGAGGGCCTTATCGGCCACAGAAACCGAAATTGACTACACCATTGTGATTAGCGTAATTTTTAGAGCCTACGGTGAAATTTAATTGAAAATTGATTCAAATCAGAATAAATTAATTTAATTAAGCCAAGTTGTTTGGCCTTAACTAAGTGATTAATCAAATATGTGTATAAGTAGCCTTCTAACACTCATAAACATTGTTTGGAGCTCATTTCTCTTTATTTTGGTTGAGATTACTCTAGAGAGAGAGAAAGAGGGTTGGTTAGAGTGAGAAAGTGAAAGCAACTGGAGAATTGAGCAAGAAACTTGAAGATTTTGAAGTTTAACTCAAGATTTAACTACAATTGTGAGGATTGAAGCTCCTAGGTGAGTAAATGAACTCAATTTCATGAGTTTAAGTTCATCCTTGCATGAACTCTAGCTTGTTATGTGACCAAGAGCAAGAATTTAGTTGAACTTGATATATTTGAAGTCAAAGGATACATGCATGTAAGAGATTGCCATATAGTTGCATATTTGAAGGTAAAGCATGTTGATCATGATGAAATTGAGATCAATGTGTGCATGCATGTAACAATTTGTTATGGGTTTCCATGTTTGTGTATAAGACATGTTGAATGGGTTGGATTGGAAGTCATTTAAGACATGCATCCATGAAAATGAGACTATGGGACTCAACTACATGTTTTGAGGATGAATTTGGCAAGAATTGTATGAGTATGAAATTGATTCACGGGAATTGAACTTCATAATGTTGTAATTTGGTGTTTGTATCATGTTAGTAAATGTATATGTGAGCTATGAGTCATAATATGCAAGTTACATTAGTTTGAATGCAAATTTGAAGCTCAAATTGGTTGCTGGAAAAACCCAGAATTCGTCAATCCCACTCGAGCGGGGTAATGGCCGCTCGAGCGTGAAATGTGAACACCTAGAACTTTTGCAGACATTGACGTCCGCTCAAGCAGGGAGAATCACGCTCAAGCATTCAGTCACATGTTTGACCTTCAGCTCGAGTGTCCGAAGTCACGCTCGAGCGTAAAAATGAGGCAACCAGCACTTTTGCAGGCCCAAGGGGTCTGCTTGAGTGGCCAAAGCCACGCTCGAGCCGGGAGCCCTGTTTCAGAAAATTTTAAATGTGATCTATGTTTCATTTTCCGTTCTCTTTCATTTCTAAGCACTCTTAGGCATGCATTGAACATTATAAATGAGTTAGAAGGATAAGAAAAAAGCCTAAGAGGGATGTATAAGTTAAGAACAGATTGAAATCATTTGTGACCCGATATGTGTTATGTATTATGTAGGGTCAAACACAAGGTCAAATCATCCGGCAGATCACTGTGAGTAATATCTTAGTAAAGATATTTTGAAGTATGTTATTTGTCCTATTGCTTATTCCCTTATAAGTCTTATAAGCTTGTTAATTTGAATTGTGGACAAATATTTGTTATGCTACATGATTGGGCCAAAGGCTGTTTGACATGAACGATTGGGCCAAAGACCGTTTGACATGAACGATTGGGCCAAAGGCCATTTGACATGAATGATTAGGCCAAAGGCCGTCAGATATGAATGATTTGGCCAAAGGCCGTTTGAAAAGAATGAATTAGGCCTGAAGCCGTTTGGTACGTCTGGATTTGTAACCGTTCGATACACTAGATAGAAACACGGATTGGGCCCAAGGCCGTCCGATGTATCTGCTTCAAATTTCGTTTGTGCATTTATTTATTTGATATTATTCACTGAGCATCCGCTCACTCTCAATCATGTGTCTGTAGGTGAGCCAAGAGATGTACAAACCCAGTCTCGGTGAAGTTATGTGAGAAGAGTCAAGTTTTGTGGAGTCAGCCCAAACGTCCCACGTACAAGACTTGATTTCGCCCTTTTGTTCGTCGTTGTACTTTTGCTAATGTCAGCGAAAACTTTGGATCACCTTTGTACATAACCTTTTTGGTTTGGCTGATTATGACTCTAATGATCCTGTTGTGTAAAGTTTATATCTTAACTTTCCTTTTGGTGTGAGTTATTATCGAACACATATATGAAATGTTATGAAATGCATGTAAGCACAGCTCTATGGACAAAGTTTTAAATTGCTTACGTTTTGGCCCCTTAACTCTGTTGGAATTTAATTAAGTATCATTGGAGGTCGTAGGTAATCTTGTGATTACTGGCCAGTTATGATCTTAAACCATAGGGGCGAGTTCGGGTTATGACAGTAGAGGCCGATCTTTGATCGGGCAAGCAGGGGTGCTCATTTCAGGACCTTTCCCTCTCGTACCCAAGTTCCTGAGCTGAGGCAACTTTGGTGATGATGGACATGTGACCTTTGGCATGAGTCAGGGTTTCCTAAATTTCCCCAAAATAAAATATTTAGGTGGCGACTCTATAATCTGGCAAAGCAGTCCATTTTTGGTGCTTTTTGATTCAAAATCAATTTTCCAAAACGATTTTCCGGATTTGGACTCTTTGGTGTTTATCAGTCTCACATTGCACTTTGTGAGATTAGATTCAGAATCGTGACAAGAGTCTAAACTGTAGGACCAATCCGAGCTCTCCGAAAGAAGGCGTGAAGAAAGTCGAGTGACAACCGTCCTCAAGACTTGGATGTTCTTGCAAGTACATCCGATGGCGAGTCTGATTGCTCGTCGAGCGCTCGTAGTCTGCGACAGAACGCCACAGGTTTGAGTTTTCTAAACCCTGCATTCATTCTGTCTCATTTTTGGACCATGTCTACGTCTTTTCAGAGTGATGTTGTTGATGGCCTGCCAACCATCATTAAGGGGCCACCAGATCAACAGATATTTTGTGCCAGTTGTTTGCACAGATTGAACCATCTTCTAGCACGTGGATGGTTGGATCTCTTTGAGGGGATTTTTCATCTTCTATATATAGAGGACCTCTCTTGCATGTGCAAGTATTAGAAATTTTGGAAGACAAAAAAAATCTCTCTCTCTCTCTAGAATCCTCTCTCTCTAGATATTGTGTGCCTTATAGCCTAAGTTCTCTACACTCTTGCATATAAGCCCTTGATCAAACTTGATCACCATTGAGGTTACTTGAGGTCCTCTTTGAGCTCTAGAGGAGGAAATTGGCTTGGTTTGGCTTGATTTCGGTGGCTAAATTGCATTTTGTCTTCAAGAGGTAGAACACTTATGTTTTAAGCTTATTTCAAATACTTGTTTGACATCTTTACGTATTGTTTTGAGGCTGATTTTGACCTCTGAAAATCTCTATTTTCATGGTCTAAAATGGTGGTTTAAGGTTTGTTTGGAGTTAGGGGTAGTCCACCCTTCTTGTTGCTTGATTATTAAGTTGTTGTGCCATCTTTCAAAGCTTTCAAAACAACTTTTTTTTGGCCCTTTTAACCACTGAATTTCAGAGGATTTTCAATGGTAAAAACCATGTTTTGAGGTCCAAAATGGGAGGGGTTAGCCTCCCTTCCTTGTGTCTTGCTTCCATGCCTAGGTTGCTTCACATGTTAGCATGATTTTCTAGCTTAATTCAAGCATGTTTTAGGCTTTATTTTGGCATGTTTCAGCTCTGTTTTGGGCTGCTTGGAGCACTTGAGGCTTGCTTTGTATGCTTGTAGTGCAATTGTGCTTAATGGTTTAGCTTGTGCTATGTTTTGGCCTCTTATTCTAGCTATTTTTGGCTTACTTCAAACATGTTTTAGGACTCCTTTTAGGCTGTTTTAGGATTTTTTTTGAAGTGTTTGTACCTTTTGAGCTTTATATTGCATGCCTATAGTGTTGTGATCTTCACTAGTTTGGTGTTCTAGGCTTTTGAACATGATTTATTTGGGTTGTTTGCATGTTGTAGTATCATTTTGCATATAATTTCAACACACATGATATCTGCAACCTCCCTCATTTCATCACTTTTTCATTTGCTTTAAGGGTTGGTTAACCTTTGGGTTGTGTTTAAGCTTGAGATTGAGATTTGTGCTTAATGGTTTTAATCCTCTTTTGAGGGCTTCTACTAATCAAAGGCATGATCTTTCTCTTGCCTTAAATCCTCCCTTGGTTGACACCTCTCTCATTAGAGGACACTCATCTTGGACTTAATCGATTACAGAATTAATCGGTAGTGTAAAATGAGTAAACAAAATTGGACAAGTAAAAGAGGCAAGATAAAGCATCTTTTGTGTTGCATTGCATGTGTTCAGATCGGACGTTAATTCGAACACAAGGAAAATGGGACATTTCATACTCGATAGTGATGAAATGTGTCATTTTCCTTAGTCTCCGTTACCCTTGATCATGCATGATAGGGTGGTGGTCCTTTGAGTCTTATTTGTGCATTTATTGAAATTGTACAAACTTGGATCTTTAGCCATCATGCATTAAAAATGCTTGGTTGGTGGTTTTGGATCCAAGTGTGCCACTCCTTTGAGGTTTTGGGATGGTAAGGAGGGGCACAGTACAGATAAACCCCTGGAAAACCCTCCATTTTCCTCTGTTTGTGCTCTGTTGCAGTGTGGTAACTCAGAGCACCAGTGGCCGGCAGTGGCTCACTGATGGCCGACAGTGACTTATTCTTGGCCGACAGGGCACATTTTTGGCCGGCAGGGGGCCGGCAGCAACCAATCATGGTCGGCAGGCCACTGGTGCAATCCTCAGCAAGTGCTTGGTAAGGTGGAGCAGAGAGTTCTTGGAGTATGTTCAACCCTACAAACAGAGCCTCTCGGGAGCAAAACGAAAGACTTTTCAGGGCGAAAACCGAGTGCAAGCATCCTCCACTTCCCGAAGCGGAGCTGAGGCAGTTTAGTCTAAACATTTTGCATGATTAGTTTGTGTTGTAATTTAATTATTTAGTTTGCTAACTAATTGAAGCGTTGTAATAATTAGTAATTAGTTTGCTAGTTATTCGTTTGATTTGTAATAATTAGTCTAATTAGCTTAATTAGATTAGTTAGCCTAGCTTAGCTTAGATTAGCTTAGCTCTTATTCATTCGGACCATCCTTCGCGAGGGCATAATGTTGTAATAAGTGTGCATGCGTGTGCCTGTCTTCCAACCCCGCGTCTTCTCCCTTTTACTTAACCACTTTCAATGGTTAGTTTAGGATCATTTTCAATTAGCATACCTTATGTTCGCATGTTTGCATCCATTCATTTGTCTTGCATGCACCGAGGCTCGGCGCATCATACAAACTGCATTGCAATTTCAATACTTCTTTGAATACGTGTTTCAAAGCATGTTATCAAATTGAATCAAATCAAATGTCATATTAGTAGCCGAGCCTATTAATGTCATATTGCATGTGTTGCATTAGTCATTTTGTATCATTAGGATCATGCATTTTTCTAACTAGTTTTTGTTTTGGCTTAGAGTACTCGGTAAGTTTTGCGCTTTAGCATACTTGCATGAGTGTGATTGCCATATTCCCATGATAGCATGCTTGTCATGAGGCTATGTGCTTACTTGCTAAATTGCATGAATGCCTGTGGATGAAGACTTTATTGCTTGAATTGGAACAATTCGATAAATGAGAGTTTTAAGCCCACTTTGCGAAGTGGCGAATCATGTTTTAAGCCCACTTGAGGTGGCAAATCCACAAATTTTTAAGCCCACTTGAGGATGGCAACTTCAAACCATTTTCGAAAACAAACATAAGTCGAGTTGTTCTAATTTTTGCAATTTTTCAGCCTATACCTTCTTGTGCGCGTCACGTAGTAATGTTAGCTAATAATCAGAACAAGAGCACATAATGTTTATAAAACAACATATCATAATTAGTAGAGGTCGATCCTTTGATCAGGTGAGCGGGGGTGTGTAGCTCGACTTTCTTCGCGTCCCCCCCTTTCTCGGAAAGGCTCAAATTAGGTCCTATAGTTAGGACTCCTGTCACGGTTCTGAATCTAGTCTCACAAAGTGCAATGTGAGACTGATAAACAGCAAAGAGTCCAAATCTGGAAAATCATTTTGGAAAATTGATTTTGAATCAAAAGTGCCGAAAATGGACTGCTTTGCTAGATTACAGAGTCGCCACCTAAATATTTTATTTTTGGAAAATTTAAGAAACCCTGACTCGTGCCTAAGGCCACGTGTCCGTCATCACCAAAGTTGCCTCGGCTCAGGAACTTAGGTACGAGGAGGGAAGGTCATGAAATGAGCACCCCCACTCGCCCGATCAAAGGATCGGCCTCTACTAACCATGATATGTTATTTTATAAACCTCATGTGTTCTTATCCGGTTATTAGCTAACATTACTATGTGACGCACACACAAGAAAGTATAGACTAAGTCGCAAGACTTGGAACAAATCAACTCATGTTTGTTTTCAAAAATGGTTTGAAATTGTCACCCGCAAATGGGCTAAAACGCGGATTTGCCACCAAACAAGGTGGGCTTAAAACATGATTTGCCACTTCACAAAGTGGGCTTAAAACATACATTCGTCGAATTGTTCCAATTCAAGCAACATAGCCTTCATCCACAGGCATTCATTCAGTTAAGCATTTAAGCACATAGCCTCATGGCAAGCATGTGAAACATGGCAATATGGCAATCACAGTCATGCAATATGCTAAAGTGTAAAAACTTACCTAGTACTCCAAGCTAGGAAAACAAAAGTTAGAAAGATGCATGATCCTAACTATGTTAAATGACTAATGCAACACATGCAATATGCAATTAATAGGCTCGGCTACTAATACGGCATATGATTCGATTCAATTTGATAACATGCTTTGAAACACGTATTCAAATAAGTATTGAAATATAATGCAGTTTGAATGATGTGCCGAGCCTCAGTGCATGCAAGACAAATGAATGATGCAAACATGCAAGCATAATGTATGCTATTTGAAAATGCTCCTAAACTAACCATCAAAAGCGGTTAAGTAAAAGGAGAAAGACGCGGGGTTGGAAGACATGCACACACGCACGCACACTTATTACAACATTATGCCCTTGCCAAGAAGGGTCCGAATGAATAAGCTAAGCGAATCAAAGCTAAGCTAAATAAACTAATCTAATTAAACTAATTAGACTAATTATTACAAATCAATTGAATAACTAGCAAACTAATTACTAATTATTACAACACATCATAAAGAAATAGCTTAGCTAAAGCTACTTAATTATTACAACAATCAATGCAAATTAATTAAGTAACATATTAAACTATGCTGCTACTACTCTGCTGCGGGAAGTAGAAGATGCAAGCACTCGGTTTTTGCCCCGAAAAGCTCTCCAGTTTGCTCTTGAGAGGCTCTGTTTGCAGGGTCATTCCAAGAACTTTTTGCTCCACCTTACCAAACCAATGCTGAGAATTGCACCAGTGGCCTGCCGGCCATGGATGCTTGCTGTCAACCCCCTACTAGCCAAAGATGTGCACTGCCGGCCAAGGATGAAGCAGTGTCGGCCATCAGTGGGACACTGCCGGCCACTGGTGTGCTGAATCGCCACACTGCAACAGAGCACAAAATAGGGGAAAATTGAGGGTTTTCCATGTGACACCTCAAATTTTGGTAATATAATACAACGATACACCAGGGTTTAACTAGCGGATACACATCATTTTTAAGCACAAAATATAAATAATTACACTAAAAGAAAATATTTGTAATAGTTACAGATAAAATTATTCAAGTCTTTAAATACAGATTAGTTCCTTGATACAAAAAGATTATCAAAAATACAGGAATTATAAAATATAATCTCTAAGGCAGCCATGGTTCCGCAAAGCTTTTAGGGTTTCCATTCTTGGTGTAAAACTCGCCTTCACCTGGCATAAAACGCCATGAGTTTGGAATGCCCAGTAAACACACACACCCCAACCCTTTTCCCATTCCAAATACACAAGTAACATAACGGCACAATCATAACATACAGCGAAAGCAATAATTAAGCAGAGCTTATAATTAAATTTTAGTTCTCATGAGTAATAGTCTATTTTAGTTAGTTCTAGGCAACTCCCCGCGGAATGCAGTTCCTACCCAACCACTAACACTGGCCACGGGCAATTCTAACTCCCCCTTGGTTAATACAATACCAATGTGTTGCTTACCGCATAACCACCAGTGCGTCGCTTACCGCACAATTGCTAGTGATGCCCACGTACCTAGGTTACATACCTGAGTCGTGACATCACGGTCTGCCCCAAGGGAACGGGCTTCCAGGGATACTCTCCCTGTGTGAGACTCTCACTGCCACCCTTATGCCTCTCATTTCCGTTAAGCAGCCAGAATACCTCCCATGCCATGTTAGGGTTCGAAAACACACTTGCGCTCTTTACAAAAATGGAACACATTCCACTATATCATACTCTTGAATCCATCGTTCATTATCTCATAAAATTTAATACAATGATCGCAACCCATTATCATCCCATTTGATTTTCCCCTTTATTAAGTGCATTATGTTCTCAATTATAGCAAAGCATGGTCAATGTAATTACAAATCCAAACTAAACAACAAGTAATTTATTCATGGTAAAGAAAATTCACAATTTATCATAGATTACATATCTAGACTAAAACATTCAAGAAACATAGAATATAAGAGTTGCAAACCAAATAAGAGCATATTAACACAAATTTCCAGATTTTCAGATTTGAACCAATTTAAAAATAATTATGAAAAAAATACTTTTATTGGCCCTAAGTACTTGTCCTCGTGTGAGTTTGTAGATAAACAAGTCTAGTTTCAAACTCAATTTACGAAAATAGGATAGGTATTTTGGATTTTAAGATAATTCAGAATTACCAAGATCTATCCCGATTCGTTGACTGTTACGCAAATCAGTTTTTCTCTCAAATCCCTCACTCTCTTGAGTTCAAACAAATTTTAGTTAAAATATAACACCCAGATTAAGATTTTGACATAAAATTGGACTCAAGACTATTTTTATGGAATTTTATAAAAATAGAGAAAGCTTATTGTTTTTCTGGTTCTGTGAGTAACAAACTTAGAAAAATTGTTTAGGTTATAAAAATACATCTTTAGGTCCTACCAAAATTATCACATACTCTAGACATACCAAATATTGCACCATAAAGACAGATTTTGAGTTATGGAGTTTTGATAGGAAAATAAATTCAAGAGAGGGAAAAGATTTGCTGCTGGAAATTTAAGAAAGAAAGAGAAACACACAATTTCTTAATTAATACACATTTATACAAGAGTGTAGGCCTAGACTACAATATATATATATATACAAAGAGCATGTATTAGGAGGGGAAAAACAAGTGGTAAAAGAACTTGAGAGAAGAGGTGATGTATGTTTACCCTTGTTGTACAAGACTCAACAAAATTCTTCTTTTTCTTCTTCTCTTCTTTCTCACTCTCTCCCTCTCTCTCTCTCTCTTTTTTCCAAGATCACTCTCTCTCACTCCTCTAGTGCATGGCTGAAAATGTGTAAAATGAAGGGGAGAAGTGTGCATATATAGAGAAAGGATTGGAAGGTTTCTTAGGACCCAAGTTCCATAGGTGTAATTGGTCAAAGTTGCCATCAATGCCATCAAGGCCATTTCAACCCTCACGTGACTAGCTACTTGGGCTCCAAGAAATATATATATATATGAGATATTTGTACAAGATATTGGTATTTATGAACATAATATAATAGGCACAAGTACATTAATTATTAAAATATTACAATTAAGGATTGAAATGAAATAAAATAAAAGTATATAGGGACCAAGTCTAAATTTATGAAACCTTGATATATGTTATTAATATACTAACATTAGAAAATAGTTAAAATAATAAATTTGGATCCCGTTAAATTAACGCACAAACAAAGGCGAGAAACTGAGCAAAAACGGCATTATCGGGAATTAAGATTTTAAAGTGATTAATCTATAATTATATAGTCTAATAATTAATAATAGGGTTTTAAACATGATTTTTAATCTACGGGATCGATTAGGGTTTACTCGAATTAATTCGCAATGCTTACCGATTCTAGGGTTTAAAACGCAATTAAGTGAAAATTCAAGGGCTTTATTGAAATAAACTCAAGGTTAGGGATTTAATGGTAACTACAAAAATTAGGGTCTCTACATTCCAGGGACGTGTGTACTATGCCCTTCCTTATCATCTCAAAACATCAAAGGAATGGCACTTCTTGGATCCAAAGCCACCAATCAAGCATTTTCAATGCATGATGGCCAAAGATCCAAGACATACACTTTCAATAAATGCACAAAATAAGACTCTAGACCACCACCTTGTCATGAGTGATCAAAGGCAATGGAGACAAAGGAGATTGGCTCATTTCATTACTTTGAGTATGAAATGGACTAATGTACCTTGTGTTCAACATAACGTCCGATTGAACACAATGCAATGCAATGCAAAGACAATATGCTTATCTTAGTCATGTTTTATTTGTCCAATTCTTGTTTACACATTTTACATTACCGATTAGTCATTTAATCGATTAAGTCCAACGTTAAAGTCCTCTAATTGGAAAGATGGCCTAAGCCACAAGTGCCTTGAGCATGAAAGAGGTCTCATGCTGTTGGTTAGTAGAAATTCTCAAGAGAGGACTAAAACCATTAGGCATGAAGGCCTCAATTCCACGCTCAAGCCAACAAGAGGCTCAAGACCACTTTCAAAGCAAATTGAAAAATGAAGAGTAGAGGGAGGTTGCAGACTTTTCAGTGCTGATATGGCATGCAAAAGACACTAAATCATGCAAGCAATGCATGCAAGACATGTTCAATGGCCATAAGCACTAAACTAGTGAAGAGCACTACACTAGAGGCATGCAATATCAAGCTTAAATGACCAAACCAGCTCTGGACAAAGCTTAAACATGTTGAAACAGCGGCCAAAACATGCTGAGATTGAAGCATAGAAAGCAAGAAAAACATGCTCGCATGTTAGCCCGCAAACGGGACTCAAAGCACAACTCTCAAAAGCAATGAAAGAGTGAAATAAGTGAGAGTGTGACAGAGCTAAATGCACTAAAATCACATGCAAAATGATGCTATAACATGCAATCATTTCATGCAAAGCATGTTAGAGGCCTTGAAACACTAAACTAGTGAAGGCATTTGCACTATAGCTATACAAAACATGGCTCATATGATCAAAGCAACTCAAAAAAGAGTTGAATCATGTCAAATTACAACCTAAAACATGCTGAGATCAAGTCATGAAATGGTAAAAAAACATGCTCACATGTTAGGCCATCTACACTTGCAAAGAAGACACAAGGAAGGGAGGCCACCATCTCCTATTTGGGACCTCAAAACCAAGTTTTTGCCACTAAAATTCCCCTGGAATGCAGTGGTTAAAAGGCCAAGAAAATTTGCTTTAAAAGCTTTAAAAAGAAAGCATAACACTTAACCAAACAAGCTATAAAAGAGGGGGGATCACCCCTAACTCCAAAGGGCCTTAAACCACCATTTTTAAACCTTAAAAACAAAGGTTTTTGTAGTTGAGAACTAGGCCAAAAACAGCATGCAAAAATGGCCAAACAAGTAACCAAAATAAAGCTTTAAAAAGGTAAGCTATATACCTTTGAAGCACAGCAACAAACAACCACTTTTCTGAGCTAAAACCAGTTTTGAGAGCTCAAACAAGGCCTCCTAGAACCTCAGCTCCAAGGTGAAGGTGTTTGGTCAATGGCCTTAGAACAAAATTGTAGAGAATTCCCACTTTCAAGCACAAACTAGGAAGAGAGAGAGAGAATTCTAGAGAGAGAGAAAGGAAATTTTGCTCACAAAATTTTTCTAACCCCCACATGCAAGAGGATGACTTCTATATATAGAAGATACAAAAGCTCCTCAAAGAAATCCAGTCATCCACGTGCAAGCAGATGGCTTAACCTATGCAAACAACTGGCAAAAATATCACAAAGTATCTGTTGATGCATTGGTGGCCGGCCGGTCATCAGTGATGGTCGGCAGGGGCTCATTGATGATCGACAGGGCACATCAATTGTCGGCAGTGCCCAATCATGGCCGGCAGTGCATCACAATCAACATGCTGAAAGGACCTAAACATGGTCCAAAAATGAGATAGAATGGATGCAGGGTTTGAAAAGCTCAAACCTGTGGCGTTCCGCCGTAGATTTCGAACACTGGACGAGCAATCAAACTTGTCACTAGATGTACCTGCAAGGACATCCAAGTCTTGAGGACGGTCAAAAATGGGGTGTCTACAGGGTGCTCATTTCATGACCTTCCCCCCTCATACCCAAGTTCCCGAGCCGAGGCAACTTTGGTGATGACGGACACGTGGCCTTTGGCACGAGTCAGGGTTTCCCAAATTTTCCCAAAATAAAATATTTAGGTGGCGACTCTGTAATCTAGCAAAGCAGTCCAATTTTGGCATTATTTGATTTAAAATCGATTTTTCAAAAAAGATTTGCCGGATTGGACTCTTTGGTGTTTACCAATTTCACATTGCACTTTGTGAGATTAGATTCAAAACCGTGGCGGGAGTCCGAACTGTAAGACCAATTCGAGCTCTCCGACAGGGAGCACGAAAAAAAAGTCGAGCTACACCAGGGCAGCCAGGGCCTATGGCAGAGGGGCTCCTCAAGTGAGGCAAAGGACTGGTTGGCCAGAGCTTCCCACTACACTTACCTGTTGGCGGCATACCGGGAAGGCTTACCAGATCCCTATTGAGCCTGCACCAGCTGGGCACGAGCTTGTCGGGGTTTGAGGCCTGACTCCAGTATGTACCTCACTTTACATTTTGCATGTCAAATTCAGTTGTGCTTATAGAACACTGATCACCTCAACACGCTTCCAGGCATATATAGAGTACACCGAGGACGCTCTCGAGCTAGCGGCTTCCCTAATAGGGATGGTGCAGAGGAGCATAAGTTTGCTCAGCCTCTACAGAATTCAGGTAAATTTTCTTCAATTTACGTTTCATGCCATCAAACTTTCTGCTGATACACTAACATTTCAACTGTAATCTGTTCCACACTGCACTGATCTGATACACTGCACTCATACATTGCATTCATCCAATGTACTTGCACATTGTATTTGACTTCTGCCTACACATGTTGCATACCATCTTTGCACCTGATACATACACTGAGGCTGATATATTGACAACTTCCCTTTTCAAATCCCAACCATACCGGGCGTGCCAGTGAGAGGAGCACCAAGACCAGCAGTACCTCCTCTAGCGACAGAGAGGAGAGAAAGACAGGCTCCGGCACACAGCTGAGGCAGAGCCAGGGACGCCCGAGATGAGATTGCCCTTCCGAGCCCATTCTGAGCGATGACGAGGCTGAGACCAGCGAAGGCGATGAGGCAGTGAGTCAGCTTGCTGAGTCATCCAAGAGCGGAGATAATGACACTGGCTCGAGTTCTGCTACTGAAGATGATGCTGACTCAGGCCCCGAAGTAGATGGCAGCGACGATTCTAGTTCTGGTTCAGAGGGAGGTGCAGACAGTGGTGCTAATAGAGACAGCTCTGAAGCGCTGCCCAGGAAGAGGACGAAGAAGGCCTCTCGAGACTGAGATAGCTAGCGCTGATTTTCTGTATTTTTGCCTAGTTTCTTTTTACTAGTAGTGTTAGCACATTGTACAGCTTTAGACATGTTTTATTTTTTGCTCTAAAATTTGTACTCTTTCGTAAAAAGTAACCATGATCCGAATGAAAATGCTTTTTGATGAAAAAGTATTGTATTTTGCATTCTGAGCACTGGATAACATCGCATAGCATAAAAATGAGATTTGATCTGAATTTATGGAAATTGAATATTGTATGGGCACAACCTTCTTAATCACGTAATGAACCGACTACCAACAAAACAAGAAAAACAATGTACAACTCGATAAATAATCAAGTAATATACAACTTGATAAACAACACACATTATACAACAACTCGATAAACAAAACACATACAACTCGATAAGCAAAACGAGGTAAATGCAACTCGATAAACAAATTGAAACAAAATGCCTCAACAAAACTATCTGAAACAAGACAACGCAATACATGAAGAGTAGAACAAAACACAGGTTCTCAGCACTCTCAACACACAAGAAGACCGCAGGACAAACAAGAACGCTATCGGCCATAAACAGAAGTTGTAGGCCACCAATGGTGGCTGTCGGCCACCCGTGGTGGCTAATCGGCTACAAAAGGTGGCTGTCAGCCATCACCACTGGCCGGTCGGCCATCAGTGTACAGGACCTCCAGATTGTTGCCAACTGGCTTCTACTCAGTGGCTTATCTTCTATAAAAGTTGGGACTTCGTAGTTTCTTCATTCCAGCTCTGTTTTTTCCACAAATGGGGCCATGCTTTACCGAAAAACTCTCAAATTGGTACAGTGATAAACTGAACGGCCATTCACAATATGGTACAGTGCTTGATATCCTTGAACATGGTACAGTGCTTTCAGCCTTCTCTCATTGAATAGCATCAGTTCTTCGAACCTGCTCTGCTGCCAGTCCGCTTCTGTTATATGGCATTCAGCCATAACCCGTAGCAATGGAACTTCTATTTCAATTGGCAGAACAGTTTCCATCCCATAAACCAGAGAATACGGAGTTGCCCCAGTAGATGTCCGAATCGAAGTCCTATAGCCCCAGAGAGCAAATGGCAATTTGTATGGCTAGTCCCGATAAGTCTCAACCATTTTCCGCAAAATGTGTTTGATGTTTTTTTGGCGGCCTCAACAGCTCCATTGGTTTGCAGCCGGTATGTAGATGACTAATGAAAAACCACGTTGTATTTCTCCAACAAGTCGATCACTTCTCTCTTGAAATGGGAGCCATTGTCTGAAATGATCTCATTCAGGATCCCATAACGACAAATGATGTTATTCCTGATGAACTTGGCTACATGCGACGCCTTCAGCACTGCATAGGATTGGGCTTCGACCCACTTTGTAAAATAGTCTTTTGCCACCAGGATATACTCATGCCCATTCGAGCCTTTCGGTGTAATTACCCCAATAACATCAATTTCCTAGACTAAAAAAGGCCATGGTGAAGTCATGTTGTACAGCTTCGACGGCGAGATATTCATGCGATTTGCATAGATTTGGAATTTGTGGCATCGCCGAACAAAACCAATACAATCCTTCTCCATAGTTGACCAATAATAACCCTGCCTGAGAATTTTTCGGGCTAGCATTACTCCACTCATGTGTGTTCCACACTCTCCCCTATGGATGGCCTCCATTAGGCGCTTTGACTCCTCTGCATTGACGCACAACTTGTGCATTCTCAAATAACCTCGTTTGTATAACTTACCTCCGTAGATGATAAACTGAACGGCCATTCGCCGTATTGCCCTTTTATCTTTGGCATTTGCCCCTAATGGATACACCTCATTTTCCAAAAAGTTCTAAATATCATAATACCAGGGGTTTTAATCTTGTATTTCATCTATTGTGGAAATCAACTCATAAGTCGGCGTATATCTCCGTTCAATAATGATCGAACGCATCCGGACTCCAAAAGAGGTGTCTATCATTGATGATAGAGTTGATAAGGCGTCCACGAACCTGTTGTTTTCTCTTAACAGATTTGTGAAGGTTAGCTTCTCAAACCTAGGAATCAGAATATCCAGGGTCTAGTGATAGATTTCATCTTCTCTTCTTTGACCTTCATGTCGCCTTTTGCTTGAGACACAACTAAGTTCGAGTCCCCGATGACATCCAACCTTTTCACCCCTAGTTCCAGGGCGACTTCCAAGCCAGTGATACACGCCTCATATTCTGCTTCGTTGTTAAATACTTTGAACCAGAGTTTGAAGGCTAAGGGTATATGGGAAATGTCGGGTGTTATCAGCAACACCCCTATCCCATAACCGTACTGGTTAGATGCTCCGTCAAAGTACATTGTCCAAATCTCTTCTTCAACTTGCAGAATAGCCTCATCTGGGAGTAGGTATTCTACCGCTTCGTCCCTTTTCACTGGGTGATCTTCCAGAAACTCTGCTACTGCTCTCCCCTTGATAGACTTGCGAGTCATATACTTCAAATCAAATTCGAAGAGAAGAAGCAACCAACGGGCTAGCCTATCCATAAGCACTGGTTTCTCAAAGAGATATTTGATGGGATCTAATCTCGAAACCAGAATTACGGACTGAGCTAACAGGTAGTGCCTCAACTTCATGGTAGCCCATACCAAAGCTAAGCAAGCATTTTCCAGCTGCGTGTAGTAGGTCTCATATTCCAACATCTTCTTACTCAGGTAATAGATGGCTTTCTCCACTCTATCCTCTGATTCCTGTGCAAGCATGCAGTCCATAGTCGTGTCAGTGACTAACAGGTACAGAATCAACGGTTTTTCCAGTTCTGGCAGCGATAACACAGGTGGATTTTGTAGGTACTGCTTGATCTGCTCAAAAGCAAACTGACATCGGTCATCCCATCGGAATTTCTTTCCTTTCTTCAGGAGACCAAATAGTGGTTCACAAGTCAAGGTTAATTTTGTAATAAACCGTCTTATGAATTGCACTTTACCCAGAAAGCCCTGCACCTCCTTTTTCAGTCCTTAGTGGTGGCATTTCTAAGATGGCCTTGATTTTGGAAGGATCTACCTTGATGTCCCTCTGTGTGATCAAGAAACCCAGCATTTTCCCTACTGTTACCCCGAAGGTGCACTTCTGTGGATTCAGCCTCAACCGATATTTTCTGATCCGTTGAAAGAATTTCTTCAAGGCGGTGTAGTGGCCCTCTCTTTCTTTGGACTTAACAATCATGTCATTCACGTACACCTCAACCTCTTTGTGGATCATGTCATGCAGAATTGTGGTTGCAGCACGTTGATAGGTGGCCCCAGCATTCTTCAACCCGAACGGCATCACCCTGTAACAGTAGGTTCCCCACGGCGTGGTGAAGGCAGTCTTCTCTCTATCCTCAGGTGCCATCAAGATCTGGTTACAGCCGGAAAATCCATCCATGAAGAAGAGCAACGCATGGCCTGCGGTGAAATCCACCAATTCATCGATGTGCGGCAAGGGAAAGTCGTCCTTCGGACTGCTCTGTTTAGATCTCTGAAGTCCACACACACCCAAATTCTGCCATCTTTCGTCGGCACTAGAACAATGTTGGCCAACCAAGTCGGATATTCAGATACTAGCAAGAATCTTGTGTCTATCTGCCTGGTGACCTCTTTCTTAATCTTCAGAGCCTAATCCAGGCGTATTCTCCGAAGCTTCTGCTTGACGGGTCGGGCCTCGGGGTCAAGAGGGATCCAATGTTGTACAATCTCAGGATCGATTCCAGGCATGTCTTTCTGGACCACACGAAAACATCTTTGAAATCTTTTAATAAAGCGACTAAGTGCTCGCGCTCCTTCGAAGACAACGTGGACCCGATCTGGACTAGACGCGGATCCTTCTCAGTACCTACATTAATTGAAATGATTTCATCAACAAGGGGTTTTACAAACCTCTCCTCCTCTCGATCAATCAAATATTTCAAAACCAAAGGAATTCCTTCCTCGACGTTTTCATCAAAATTTTAAAAATCATGATCAATGCAATACACAAGTGGGCATAGATAAGTCCTCAGAAACTGTTGCGGCATTCTCATTCAAAAGATCCAGCTCATCCAATTCCTCGGTTATAACCTACTCAAAAGAAAATGAAAAAGACGACCTGGACAAAACAACGGCATCCAGGTTATCAACCCCGGAATACCGGACTCAAACTTAGACTCAGAGGAACCAGAATCTGATTCCAACTCCACAGACTCTCTGGAATCAGATTCTGGCTCACTACCGGATTCAGAACTACTAGATAGAAAAACTTCCTCTAGCTACCAAGTGAGGGATGGTGCGTCAGATGCATCCAAGATACCACCAAAAAGGTCCACACCTGATTGGTCTCCGATCATGGAAACAATTAGGTCATCCCCTAAGCTCTCTGGTTTGATCTGAGGATCCAACAGGAGACATGCCAGCGCTGCTCCTATCTCAAGTTCACTGCTGTTGGACTCACCCTCTATACTCTGTTCAGCCTTAGCAGTTAGTTCAATCTGTTCCTCTGTGGCTTCACCTTCTTGCAGCTGTAAGTCGAAGAAAATCTCGAAGCCAGGTAGACGCTGTTTCTTAGAGTTCAACCATGGCTCAAGAAAGCCACAAAATGGGAAGTCTTCCCCCTCCCAAATAAAGAGGCAATTCAGAGTTCCCTAAACTGGCCTATGCACTAGCTCATAGTGCTTCCCACTTTGCTTTGCTTTGGCTCTTCCTACCATTTCCTTCCTTTTTCTCACCCAGTCATCTTTGGTAGGCATGTAGCTGAGACCAAAGGCATGTGGGTTATGTGGCACTTCGGCCAGTGCGGTAACGCCCTTCCGACCGCTCTTTCCTAATCCCATCTTGGGTATATGTTGTAGCTTATTCATGAGGTAGACTAATTGAGCACTAACGTACGACCCCTCATCAATAGCCAAGATATTTTGCACCACCCGGGCTTCAGCCAAGGTAAAACCAGACAAGAAAACATCTTCGTCGCTGTGTACAATCTCCAGTATTGGTGTTATAACCTTAGGCGGAGAATGTATAGATGAATTTCCAAACACAATGGCCACCCCCTTTCCAAGAGGGTACTTCAACATTTGATGCAAGGTGGAAGAAATAGCTTTCACTTGGTGCAGCCACGGCCGTCCAAGGAGTAAGTTGAAAGTGGCCGGAACGTCCAGGCTGTGAAACTCAATATCATGTTGTGCCGGGCCAACTTGTACTCTAACTTGCACTGTTCCCATCACCTCTCGACTTGTATTGTCGTAAGCCCGAATCACCTGGGTTGTTGGTACAAAATCCGCTGGCTTCAAGTCAGTAGCATAGGCTGTGCGAGATGGACAAACATTGATTGTAGACCCAGTGTCAACCAACACAACTGGCACCCACTTCTCCTGGCACTCTACGAATATGTATGGAGGCTTGTTGTGTGCAGAGCCTTCCAGTGGCAATTCCTTGTCGGAAAAGTTTGAAGTTGGCGCAGTGCCTCCCAGGAAGACAAGTCTCACTAGTTGCTCTGGGGTTGTGTCGATAGACAACTTTGCTTTATCCATCGCTAACAGGACAACTTGCCGGTGCACACGCAAAGCCATAAGCAACCCCCAGATAGATATGTCTGCTTGAATCTTCTTTAACTGTTTCAGCACAGCCTCTTCCTCTAACAGTTTTTCCCTCTATTTTTCAGCTTCCTTGTCCTTTTCGGATGCTTTCGGGTTGGTCTAAGTGTGGGGGCTTGAAGTACCGCCCGCTTCTAGTCATATGATCCACCTCCTCAAAATTCCAAGTGTCGTCTGGCAGGTCTTGGCCCCAATCTTTGTCAATGTGGGGAAGATGCAGATCATCATCTTTTGGCAACCAACAGACAATTGCCCGGTTCTGTTGTAATTACTCTTACATAACAGTCATCCCTCGCAGGGTGTTTGGCTTTTCCAATTTTCTAACTATTCTCATCCCTTTCCTGTTCAAACCGCTTCAATGCGGCCTCTTGTTCAGTGTCCACAGTATTTATGACGCCCATTTCTTGAGCGGAATTCTTAATACCGACGCTCTCCAAAACTTTTCCTTGTCTTTGGCCCTTCCGGCCTTCGTAGCAGTTCCTACTTCTAGCTTTTCCAGTTTTGGCTGAAGTCCCTCATCCATATCAGGTTCATCATTGAGCCACCCAGAGTTGTCTGTCGACCCGTTCAGATCGAACCAGTTAATGTGCACATCTCTCAAATCTTGCTCATCGAAGAACTGCAGATTGTTGATGTCTTCCTCCAAGTCAGCTAAGTCATCTAATCCCTGGCTTGGGCCATCCTCCCAGACCACACTAACCTTCATTTTTGTTGGCAACTCCATCTCTGGTTTGGCCTGATTGGTCGGCACAATATAATATCTTGGGTCGTACATCTCATCAGATAAATCCACGAAGCCCTCAAGCGCTGAATTGACATTCCCATTCTCCACCAAGGCTACCCTGCCTTCATCTACCACGGTCACCACCAAAGGTTTGGGTTGGGATGTGGACGGGTTCAACATGCACAAATCTGTGCTTTCCGGGATGAACAGCATCGGCTTGGGTAGGTGGGAATGGGTGGTATATATACTAGGGTTATAAGGGACGGCCAGTGTATGGATGAGGTTTATTTGCCGAGGTGGAGGGGCTTGGTTATGCGGTGAGAGAGGATTTGTAGTGACATTGGATTTTTCAAGAGGTGCTATCACCTTGTTGTCAATGAGATCTTGAATCTCATGACGCAGTCTAAAGCACTAATCAGTATCATGACCATGTTGTTAGTAAAAAGCACAGTATTTGGCCGAGTTGTGTTTCGGAGGGAGAGGATCGGGCAATGGGCATTGTTCTAATGGCTTCAGATGCCCTTTTCTGATTAGGATCCTTAGGGCCGCAGATAGAGACATGTAAAGTGGGATGAAAACCCTTTGGCCTCGGGCCTGATGGCTTGAGGTTTGGGAAGTGATATTGGGCATGCTTAAAAAGGGGTTGGCAGTCTTGGGTGCGGTGATGACCATGCTCACATCTGAAGGCCTTGCAGTTGCACTATCGCTAGTAGTCACATTGGAACTGCGTATGAAAGCCCTCTTGGGCTGCTCCTTTCTCATCATTGATCAAACCCTATCTCATCGCATCCTCAATGTAAACTCCTATCTAGTGGAGATTAGCGAATGTGAACAAAGGCAAGACAATCATTTTCTGTAGTAATTTTCCCTGCAGGTTGCGAACTATAATTCTGACTTGGTCTTTCTCAGATGGCCGAGTTGTCATCATTGAGGCCTTGGCCCTCCACCGAGTCACAAAATCCGAGAAGCCCTCTTTCAGCTCTTGATGGGTTGCTTCGAGATCACGAGTAGTGACCTCGATCTGGGCATTATAGGAGTATTACGCTACAAAGGCCTCGGCCATCTCATCCTAGCTTCATTTCACAGAGTCTTCCAGCTTGGCGTACCAAATGGCCGCTATACCGGACAGGGTCCGGCCAAAGAGTGACACTTTCTGGAGTCTAGACAGGCCCATAGGCCACAAAATAACTGAGAAGAGCCGCAAGTGGACCATAGGGTCCCCTGAACCATCAAAACGGTCTATATGCGGCATCTTGAATCTGTCCGACAAGGTCACTACTGTATCAATATAACCATCCTCTATATCTGGGATTGTATTCATACCCTACACCTGCTTGAAAAGCTTTTCTAGCTTGTTGAGTTTCAAAGCAAGGGTCGACCTCGAACTCAAAGTGGGCCTCCGTTTGGTATACAGGTGCCTTGGAAGTCCGAGGTGGAATCGGATCCAGTGAGATGTCCGCATTTTCCTGGGCATTGGCTATAGGAGCGGTAGTCTCGTGTGTTGGGAGGTTTGCAAGAGGTGGATGGGATGCAGAGGTCGCTGCCTGTTGCGGCTATTGTTACTGCAACCTAGCGATCAACTAAGCTTGTTAGGCTGTAATTTTCGCTTGGCGGGCAGGCGGTGACTTCTGCTTGGCGGGCAGCATCTAGCTGCATAGCCTCAATAGTCTGCTGGAGGTTACGAAGCAAGTCTTCCATTCCAGCTGGATACTGAGCCATTTGAGCAGGTGAATACTCTCTTACTGAAGTAGAAGCAAAAAACTATCCCTGATTGGGTGTAGGTGTTTGTTGAACTGGTGAGTTGTGCCAAACTCTCCTCTGTCTTGTAACCGACGGAAGGGAAACAAACACTGGTTGTCCTCTTACAAGATCCCCGGATCGGTAAAGTCGCCTTACTCGGGTCTAGAGCGCTTGGGGGGTAACAGACTCGTCTAAAGCAATGGTGTAAAACTATCTTGCAAAAAGAAAATAAAGTAAAAAGAAACGAAAATTAGAAACCGCACAGCACCTCGGCTCAGACAAAAACAACACGCAGTTGCAATCGTAAGCTAGACAACTATACTCAAACACTGATTTCTACCACAAAACTGATACCCAAACTTGCAACTAATACATACATTCCTGCAGAGTTTCACTCTAAAAGCACATATCAAGCAAGTGAGAGCCAAAAACACTCCTATGATAGGGTAGGGTTACCCTGTCCTAATTTCGTCAGGAACTAGGGATAACTATGCAAAACAAGCGGTTTCAAATAGTTCCTGCATTCAGGTGAGCAACCTGTCCTAGTTTAGAATAGTCTCTATGGCTTCCAATATGCAACTAGGTCGATTGGTCAAAAAGGGTACCTCAACAAGACCACCTAATATACCTCTCACTCCTAACACCGAGAAGTGAAAGGAGGATCAAACGGTACAGCGGTAGTCCAGATCCAAGGGTTATGTTCCCATCGTGGCAGAGCCCACACCCGGTCAGCCTTTTGGCAAGCTTTTCCAAGCAAGCCTCCGAAAAACCGTTCAGGAATAGCAGATGGCAAACACTGTGACTTAGGCGCACCGATGCAAATGCAAATGTAAAGAAACACATAAGTGTAGATAAAACAACATATCATAAGTTCGAGTCAAGTTCTCTAAATCCCCAGCAGAGTCGCCAAAAACTGTAGCTTGACTTTTTCTGTGCCTCCTTTCGGGAACTCGAAAAGAAGCCCTACAGTTTGGACTATCGTGGTTCTGAATCTAATTTCACAAGTGCAATGTGAAACTGATAATCACCAAAGAATCCAAATTCGGCAAGCTTTTTGGAAAATCAATTTTCAATCAAATAATGCCAAAAATGGACTGCTTTGCCAGATACAGAGTCGCCACCTAAATATTTTTATTTTTGATAAATTTAGGAGACCCTGACTCATGCCAAAGGCCATGTGTCCGTCATCACCAAAGTTGCCTCGGCTCGAGAACTTGGGTACATGGGGGGAAGGTCATGAATTGAGCACCCCCGCTCGCCCGATCAAGGATCGGCCTTTACTAATCATGATATATTTTTTTTATAAACATTATGCGTTCTTATTCCGATTTTTTAAACTAGCTTTACTATGTGACACACACAAACAAGTATAGACTAAATCGCAAGAATTGGAACATTTCAAGTCATGTTTGTTTTCGAAAATGGTTTGAATTTTCCACCTCAAGTGGGCTTAAAATGCGGATTTGCCACCAAACATAGTGGGCTTAAAATATGATTTTACCACAACAAAGTGGGCTTAAAACTTACATTTGTTGAATCCTTCCAATTCAAACAATAAGCCTTCATCCACAAGCATTCATGTAGTTTAGCATTTAAATACATAGCCTCATGGCAAGCATGCTAAATATGGCAATATGGTAATCACACTCATGCAAGTATGCTAAAGCATAAAAACTCACTGAGTACTTCAAGCTAAAACAGAAACTAGTTAGGAAGATACATGATCCTAACTATGTTAGATGCCTAATGCAACACATGCAATATGCAACTAAATAGGCTCGACTACTTAATCATGGTATTTGCAACACTTTGATAGCATGCTTTGAAACATGTATTCAAAGAATTATTGAAATTACAATGCAGTTTGAATGATGCTCCAAGCCTTGGTGCATGCAAGACAAATGAATGGATGCAAACATGCGAGCATAAGTTATGCTAATTGAAAATGTCCCTAATCTAATAATCAAAAGCGATTAAATAAAAGAGAGAAAGACGCGGGGTTGGAAGACACGCACACACGTACGCACACTTATTACAACATTATGCCCTCGCAAAGGAGGGTCCGAATGAATAGGCTAGCTAGCTATGCTAATTAAGCTAATTATTACAACACAAATTAATCAACTAATTTAACTAAACACGTTAAATGAATGGCCTCGGGAAACGAGGGATGCACATGTGCTCAGTTTCTCCACCCAGAAAGTCACTGTTTTGCTGCTGCAAGCCTCTGTTTACAGATTTGAACACAGAAAAATCTGCCAACTTCCAGAACACCTCTGCTCTACCTCAAGAACACACTGTGTAAATTTTATTGGTGGCCGACAGGGGGCCTGTTGGCTACCACTTGTGGCCAATCGGCTACTAGTGGTAGCCGGTCGGCTACTATTGATATGAACACCTCTTTTTGCTGCAACAGAGAGCATGTAGCTCGACTTTCTTCACGCCCCCTTTCGAAGAACTCGAATTGGTTCTATAGTTCGGACTCCTGTCACGGTTCTGAATTTAATCTCACAAAGTGCAATGTGAGACTGATAAACACCAGAGAGTCCAAATCCGGTAAATCGTTTTGAAAATTTTATTTTGAATTAAAAAGTGCTAAAAATGGACTGCTTTGCCAGATTACAGAGTCACCACCTAAATATTTTGTTTTGGAAAAATTTAGGAAACCCTGACTCCTGCCAAAGGCCACATGTTCGTCATCACCAAAGTTGCCTCGGCTTGGGAACTTGGGTACAAGAGAGGAAGTTCCTGAAATTAGCACCCTCGCTCCCCCAATCAAGAGACCAGCCTCTACTAACCATGATATGTTGTTTTATAAACCTCATGTGTTCTTATCCGGTTATTATCTAATTTTACTATGTGGCGCACACAAGCAAGTATAGACTAAAATTGCGAGAATTGAAATGAATTCAACTCATGTTTGTTTTCGAAAATGGTTTGAATTTGCCACCCGCAAGTGGGCTTAAAACATGATTCGCCACTTCGCAAAGTGGGCTTTAAAACTCACATTTAATGAATTGTTTCAATTCAAGCAACAAAGCCTTCATCCACAGGCATTCATGCAATTTAGCATTTAAGCACATAGTCTCATGGCAAGCATGCAAAACATAGTAATATGGCAATCACACTCATGCAAGTATGCTAAAGCATAAAGCTTACTGAGTACTCCAAGCCAAAACAAAGCCTAGTTAGAAAAATGCATGATCCTAACTATACAAGATGCCTAATGCAACACATGCAATATGAAATTAATAGGTTCAGCTACTAACATGGCATATGATTGATTTGATTTGATAACATGCTTTTAAACACGTATTCAACGAAGATATTTGAAATTACAATGCAGTTTGAGTGATACGCCGAGCCTCGATGCATGCAAGACAAATGAATGATGCAAACATGCAAGCATAATTATGCTAATTGAAAATGATCCCTAATCTAACCATCGAAAGCGGTTAAATAAAAGGGAGAAAAACGTGAGGTTGGAAGACATGCACATACGCACACACACTTATTACAACATTATGCCCTCGCGAAGAAGGGTTCGATTGAATAAGCTAAGCTAATCTAAGCTAAACTAACTAACTAATCTAATTGAACTAATTAGACTAATTACTACAAATCAAATAAATAAATAGCTAAACTAAGCTACTTTAATTATTACAACACTTAATTAATTATCAAACTAATTAATTGAATTAAATGCGTATTAACTAAACTACACTGCCACAGCTCTTCTTTGGGAAGTTGAATATGCATGCACTCAGTTTTGGCCCTGAAAAGCTCTCCGATTTGCTCTTGAGAGGCTCTGTTTGCAGGGTTGGACATACTCCAAGAACTTTTCTGCTCCAACTTACCAAATCAATGCTGAGGATTGCACCAGTGGCCTGCCGGCCAAAAATTTGCCCTGTCGGCCAAGAATAAGGCACTGCCGGCCATCAGTGAGCCACTACCGGCCACTGGTGCTCTGAGTTACCACATTGCAACAGAGCACAAACAGAGGAAAATGGAGGGTTTTCCAAGGACATGTTTGTACTGTGCCCTTCCTTATCATCTCAAAACATCAAAGGATTGGCACTCTTGGATCCAAAACCATCAATCAAGCTTTCTCAATGAATGATGGCCAAAGATCCAAGTTGTACACTTTCAATAAATGCACAAAAATAAGACTTTAGACTAGTACCTTATCATGGATGATCAAAGGCAATGGAGACTAAGGAGATTGGCTCATTTCATCACTTTGAGTATGAAATGGACTAATCTTCCTTGTGTTCAATATAACGTCCGATTGAACAAAATGCAATGCAACACAACAATGCTTAACTTGCTCAAGTTTTACTTAGCAATTTTTGTTTACACATTTTACATTACCAAATCATTCTTTAACCGGTTAAGTCCAAGGTGAGTGTCCTCTAATGAGGGAGGGGTCAACCAAAGGATGACTTAAGACATGAAGGAGATCATGCCGTTGGTTAGTAGAAACCCTCAAAAGAGAATTAAAACCATTGAGCACAAGCTCTATCTCAAGTTTAAAGAATCCCAAACTTGAAACAACTCTCAAAAGCAATGAAAAGTGATGAAATGAGGGAGATTGCAGATATTTCAATGCTGAAATTATATGCAAAATGACACTAAAACATGCAAGCAACTCATGCAATTCATGCTAAAAAGCCTAAAACATTAAGCTAGTGAAGGTCACAACACTATAGGCATGCAATACAAAGCTCAAAAGGAACAAACAGTTCAAAATAGTCCTAAAACATCCTAAAAAGGAGTCCTAAAACATATTTGATGTACGCTAAAAATAGCTAGAATAAAAGCCAAAACATAGCACAAGCTAGACCCTTAAGCATAATTGCACTACAAGCATACAAAGCAAGACTTATATGACCAAACCAACTCAGAACATAGCTAAGACCAGTCAAAACAATGACTAAAATATGTTGATATTAGTGTACAAAATGCTAGAAAAACATGCTCACATGTTAGCTTGCAAACCAGACTCAAAAGCAACTCTCAAAAAAAACAATGAAAGAGTGAAACAAATGAGCATTTCATAGAGCTATATACACTGAAATTACATGTAAAAAGACACTACAACATGCAACCATCTCAAGTAAATCATCTTTAAAGGCCTAGAATGCTAAGCTAGTGACGCCATTAACACTACAACTATGCAAAATGAGACTCAACTGAGCCAAACAGCCCAAAACATAGCTAAATCATTCCAAATCAGAGCCTAAAACATGCTTGAATTAAGCTAGGTTAAGCCACAAAAACATGCTTCCATATGATGCTAACTAGGCATGCAAGTGAGACACAAGGAATGGAGAGCATCCCCTCCATTTTTGGACTTCAAAACCTGCTTTCCACCACTAAAATAACTCTGAATTTCAGTGGTTTAAAGGCCCAAAAATTTTGCTTTTAATATGTTAAAAGATGGTGCAAAAGTCTACACAATTAAGCAACAAGAAGGGTGAATCACTCATTAACACAAAATAGCCTCAAACCATCATTTTTAATCCATAAAAAATAGAGCTTTTCTCAGTTCAAAACCACCCCAAAAACACCCCCAAAGCAGTTGAAAAAGATGGCAAAGCAAGTATGTAAAACAAGCTTAAAGGGATAGAGTTATACCTCTTGAAGCCAATACACAATTGAGGCAATAAATCAAGCCAAGAACACCTTCTAGAGCCCACAAAGGGTCCCAAGTAACCTCAGCCCAAAGATGAACCACTTTGGTTAAGGGTTGATAGGTTAAAGTTTGAAGTATGCAAACTTCTAAGCATAAAAGCTCAAGAGAGAGAGAAGTCTAGAGAGAGAGGATTATAGAGAGAGAGGCTCCCAAAATATTTCACTCCTAAATTTTTCTAACCTTGAAAACAATAGAGAAGGCTCTCTATATATAGAAAAATGAAAACTCAGGTCGAAAATATCCCAAAAGGGACAACTGGAACAGTTGCAAGATAAATATCTGCAAAAATCTGACTTTTGACATCAATGGCCGGCAAGGGTCCATTTCTGGCCGGCAAGGATCACTCTTGGACGGAAAGGGGCCGGAAAAGGCCATTCATGGCTGGCACATGGCTAGAAAATCCCATTCATGATTAGCAACCTCCACCTTTGGTTGGCCAGAAAAATCTGCGTTTTGGGCCCAACTTCAAATGGGCATATCTCTTTTATCTGGACTCCTTTGCAGGTCATTCTTGAGCCTACATTGAAACCCTAGAAGTCTTATTTCCAATGGTGGTAGTCTCACATCAAAATTCCAAGTGTGCAAGAAGATATACCTGTTTTAGTGAAGACTGCTCAGTTTCGATCCTACCCGGATTCATGCCCAACTTCTTCTCCAACTTGGTTTCTTCTCTCCACTCCAATTTTCTTCAAATCCAAACCTTTAAATAAGATGTTTTAAATATTTTTTCAAAGAGTTCACCTCTCTTTCATTTATTTCTACTTTGTCCTTGCTCGTTTTACCGAAAAGCGCAACATTAACGAAATGCGAGCGTCAGAACATCGTAGGAACTTTTTTTCAAAAATATTTTGAAAGAGAGGGTTTTAAGGTCTAAAAAAACATTTTAGACAAAAGGCTTTGGTCCAAAAAGTGGTGTGAGGTTTAGATTTGAAGCTCCTCTTGCTGAAGAAATCAAACATTTGCACTGCACAACTTTCATCACCAAATAAACAATCAGTAGCGCCCAAGTCTTAAGGGCGGTCAAAAATGGGATGTCCACAAAGCAGATAGAGCAAAACAGTGTATTTTCACATATTATTTGCACACTTTGCTTCTCCTTTTCAAGGGGAGATCAAATGAGGGACAAAACTTGGGTTTACAAACCATCAATCAAGTAATTTCGTTGCATGATGGTTTGTAAAACCAATTGTGCAAGTTTAATGAATGCAAAATGAGAACAAATGACCATCACCCTATCATGCATGATCAAGGGCAATGGAGACCAAGGAAAATGGCACATTTCATCACTTTTGAGTATGAAATGTTCCATTTTCCTTGTGTTCAAACTAACGTCCAGTTTGAACATGTAAAGCCTGCATTTTATTACTCAAATAACCTTACCAATATTCATTAATTAAGTCCATTTACAAATAAAATTTCATCCTTAGAAGAAATGATGAATAATTAAATAAACATATTCCCTCTCGTTATACAACAATGACATTTACATACAAATAAAAGAAATGCCCTAAGGTTTACAATAAAATAGAGGACACTACTCTTCACAACAAAATAGCACTCAGCCAAACAACAAATAAAGTAGTACAATCCATCACTACATTACACTTATGAAATGGTAAAAAAAACCATTGTTTGATCTTCAAATCTGAAAAGCATTTCCTGTACACATGTACAGGCAGTGGGTGAGCAAGCTCACCAAACAATCTCATATTAAAACATTAGAAGATATGCGGGTACCAAAATACTCATACACATACGTGAAATCATATCATGTCAAAACCATATGATTTTATTACATAATCTCTTAATTCCAATTTATTTAATTAACCACAATAAGTTAACTTAAATAAATAAACATATTTCAATAGCAACAGGACATCTTTTTCAATTCATTCAATTATCTCATTATCAATTGAATCAAATAATTAAACAATTCATCAAATCCATTTTATACAGTCTTATGAGATGAATGCATATACCATGTCATGCTAAAAATATTTTTCTCATCTTTTGAAAATCTTATGCACAATGCCAATTTGAAAACACATTAATCCAACAATTTCAATAAAATTTCAAGATGATAAATACGACTTAAGTAATCCCTAGGCTAGTGTCTGCAAGTAGACTATACAAGTACTACTAATTTGTCATTTTTACCAGTATTAACTAGAAGGCTTGACACCTATCATCTACACCACCTTTCAAGACTTACCACCGTATTTACCCCAAAATCATTTCATGAAATTTTGTTTCCCAACATTCCTTTCTCAATGCAAAGTTTTCAAATCAAATTTCAAAGCTCATCATTATTGAGAGGGAGTTTTTATGAGCATTAACGCCGAGCTAAGCCCAGGCGTAGTAATAGTTCGTTCTATAGGCCGTGGTAAAAAGGGCTTAGCAAGTGGACCTTAGTGTTAGCTCGATCCAAGTATGGTTACAGTCACCACGGTCGAAGTGGTGATAATTAGCTCGGTCATAGTATTCGGAGCTGAGGTGTTTAGGCTTCTTATGGTGGACCTTGTTGTAGTTAGCTCGGTTAAAGCTTGCTGTAGTTAGCTCGGTCTCAACAGACAAAACCAAGGTACAAGTGAACAAGAGCCGAGCTATGTGTTGCATGTGAAGGCGCTGGATTAAGTATGACAAAGGGCTAGTGTTAGCTCGGTCATACTGTCATCTAACCGAGATAAAACCATCTCACTTGGTTTAAGCAGTGAAGAAGGTGTTGAAAGATAAACATTATCTTTCAGGAGTGTGATTCCTAGGAGGACTCTACATGGAGGAATAAGAGTCCTACTAGGATTGTGCCAAGCAAAAACTATAAAAGCTCACAATATAACCTATGTAGAGGTAACACAACTTTGATTTTCGGAATATACAAAGCTTTTGTCTATTTGTCTATTTTGCTGACTTAGGCATCAGAGAGGTATCCGGCATACACTCGCCGGCTAGCTCACGTTTGTGTTTTCAGGGAATAAAGCGACGACGTTTGGAGAAGCGTAAACTTGATCAACAGGATTATACGAGAACATTATTTCGTGCTCGTATCATTATCAAATGAATTGATATGCCAATACAATGATTAATAATACAATGCAATATTTCTTCCACTTTCAATACCTCCACACAATATTCCCATTATAGCGATCCCGGTTTTTCCCCTTCATTTATTGTATTCCGGACTCAGGTTCCGTGGTTCTATGTCGTTGTCTATACTTTATTTCCATCCTTTATTCTTCGTATTTGAGTTGTGGGATATGTTGGGTAAGTTTGGAACAGGTTGGTTATGATTGGAACAAAAGGTTGCTGCCTAGGATTTGGCTTCTTCACTCGAGCGAGGTTTTTACGCTCGAGCGAGCCTTAGGTGTTTGCTTCTTAGCTCGAGCGAAGGTTCTTGTGCTCGAGCGAGCTTTGTGTGGTGTGTCTCTTAGCTCCAGCGAGCATTCTTGCGCTCGAGCGAGCCCTGCGTTTTGTGTTCCTTCGCTCGAGCGAGCATTCTTGCCCTCGAGCGTGCTTCTGAGTTGCAGACCTGAAGTTTTGCATTGTTCGCTCGAGTGACACTTCTTGTGCTCGAGCGAGGTCCGTGTTGTGTCTAGTCGCTCGAGCGATGACTCCTTCGCTCGAGCGAGCCATGTATATATCAGATAGCAGCAGCGTGATTTATATCACTTTTTCATCCCCTTTTTCACTCCAAACCCTAAATCCGGCTGCCTTTCTCTCTAAACTCTCTCTCTCTCTCTACAAATACACCTTGTTCTTGAGGTTTTCTACCCTAGTCCCTTTGTTAAAAAGGTGGAGTATTGTGCGGGCTTCATTTTGATCTGAAGAAATCCAAGTTTGGAGCATCTTGAGTTTTCCTCTTCTTCTCCTTTGAGCTTCTCCATTTGAGGTAGGGATAATCTACTCATTTTTATGAGCTTTAACCTAAATTTTAGTCATTTTGTATAAATTGTGAGATTTGAAAATTTTGGGAAGTTAGGATTTTGAGTTTGAAATTATAAAAGAGGGGTTTCTTATTGTTGGGTTCCATGTGTATGTGAGATTCTTGGAAATGGGTTAATTGTGTATAATGGGTGAGATTTGGCCATTGAGTGCAATATTTGAGAAAGGGGGAAAAGCCCTAATTGGAATTATGGAAAGTCATTTGTAGGAATTATGAAATCAATTATGGAAATATGAAATTGGTTTGGAAATTATGAAATTTTGGAAAAATGTGATTAAATGGTGTAGTTGGATTGATAAATCACTCACCTATAGGAAAGTTGATAAATTATCTGTTTGATAAATTTACTTACCTGTTTAAAAATATCTGTTTTGGACTATCGGTGGAGGATAGCTATGATTGTTATAGAAACTGCATGTGGATTAGGTGAATTGAAACCTGTCGTCTAAATTTACCTCATTGAATATGATGGTGTGATTGAAATGTTGAATATGTGCCATAGATAGTCATTGTACATGACGATACTTTTAATACATTGCATATGTATCATTGTTTGGGAGGAGATAGGGGATGGACTCCATCTATAATTAAGTTGGCCGGAGTGTCCAGGGTGAAAGTCCCGAAACCTTGTGCATATATGGGTGCCGATTCCCTCGGATGAAAATTTCGTAAAATGGCAAAACTGCATAGCTTGTGCATATATGGGTGCCAGTTCCCTTGGATGAAAATTTCGTAAAATGGCAAATCTTGAAATCTTGTGCATATTTGGGTGCCGGTTCCCTCGGACGTAGTCCCGTAAAATGGCAAGGAAATAGAAGTGTTGAATGATGTTTGTTATTGAAGTATTGATATATGAGTTGTAGTCTCATTTTAAACTGTTTGGATGATATTGAACTATGTCAATGAACTGATTTGGATAATTAATAGAAAGTGGATTGATTATGATGTAAACGTTGATTAGTTACGGAGATGGTATAAATTGTTTATTTGTGTTAAACATTTATCGGATGCTAATGTTTTAGTTAATTCTCATATACTGTTTAGCATATCTTTACTGGACTTTGGCTCACCCTACTTGGGACACCATTTTTCAGGTAGAGGTGATATGCCACCTCCAAGGTCGTAGCTTGGAATGTTAAGAGTTGAAGACTCTGTTTTGTTGTTTTGTTTTGTTGATTATATGTAAATTCAAGCTGAGGGCTTTATATGTAAAAGAGTTAGGAGTCTTCTTTTGTTGTAACCAAGTTATCACTTGGAAAGCTGTAATCCCGTATGGTATTTATTCGTTTCTAACTTGTAAAATCTTTTATAAGAAGATTCTGGTGAATGAAAATATAGTGTTCCTTCTATACTTATGACTCTTATGATTGGATGTTTTATACTGTATTTTGAGGGCGTTACACCCATTGTGATCAAAATTCTCATTTCTCATTTCAATATAATTTCTCAAGATGAATATAAATACTTTTATTCCAATTCATTCAGGGGACAACAAAATTCTCACACTTAGAGTAATCTCAACCATTTAGTCACTTTAAGACTATATCAACGTTTTGAACAACAATTTCCAAAACTTCAACAATTTTCAATTTCTATGAAAACCATCATTTATATGTAAACAAATAAACAATTTTTCAAACATCATTTATTTTGGCACACAAAATAAATATAACATCTTTCTTAAAAACCCTCAATTTCTAGATTTTCTCACCAAAATCACTCATGTTCATTTATTGAAAGAAAGTCACCAAAAACATCTCTCTTCAATCCTCATAGTTCAAAACCCTCAATTTCTATTTTAAAAGGAACAAGAAAGTAAACTCACTTTCAAAAAAAAATATATCTCTCATCTTCTTGAATCAATAATCAATTTTCAAAACAAATCAAAGAATGATTTCAAAAATCATCTAGATATTGCAAAAACATATATATAACTATATTTCAACATAACCATTTTTTTTATGCCAAGCTATTTAAAGAGGTAATATTTTTACCAAATTCTCTACCAATAATAAATTTACAACTTTTTCTAAGATTATTTAACCAACATGATATTTACATCAAAAATTATGAAATATGCCCAATAGTAACATTTTCAAGATTTTGAGTTCGAAAGTCCATATTTCACATTTTTATTTTCATAAAAATGAATACAACTTAATCATCAACATATCATCTTTTATTAAATATCATGAATATAACACTTTTAGAGTTTTTAATCCCAAAATAACTCTATAATTTCTACTTAAGCATTTACTCCATATTCCTCAACATTAATTTATTTTTCTCAAAAATAAATTCCAAATCAAAGATTAAAAAAAAAAATTCAATTTTATATTTCTCAAAATTAATCATCTAATCATAACATGATATAAATACAATCATACAACTATTAAATTTTATTTTCGGATTTCTTCGCAAAATTATCAACACAAAATGATTTTTCCAAATCAATCTCAAAATGTCAACATTCTTAACATTTCAACATAATTTTTCTTCCAAAAATTACCAAACAAAAATCTGAATATATATATATATATATACACAATACCTCTTATAATGAAATATTTTCTCAAAATAAACCTAACATGGCTTTAATGTAAAAATATGAAGAAAGCCCTTACCTCAAATATGAAGAAAAGCTAATCCGAAAATGCAAACATCACCCGATCATAGATCCGAGATCGCTATTGCGAAGATCACGACGAGCTCTCCGACTTTTATGTACAACACTTTGGCAAAATCTCACTCTAAAGACTCTCATTTCAAGCTCAAAATTGAGCATCAACGGAGAATAAGAGAGAGAGAGAGAGAGAGAGAGATGAGCTCTCTGCCAATTCAAACAAAGCAAATGAAAAAAAAATGTAGGGAAAAGAAAGATGGGACAATGGAGAGAGAGGGAGAGGTAGGGGACAACCCCAAGTGGGTTCGTTTCTCAAAATCTGGTTTTTCCAAAAGAAAAATATAATTTTTGTAATAATACCTCAAAATTTTATAATATAATTTAGAAAATGATATAATTTTTCTAATCACAAAATATAATATTTTTGTACACCACAAAAGATAATATTTTGCTTACTACGAAATATACACATTTTCATTCCTTATAAAATATATAATTTTTCACCATATGATACACACCATAAAATTAACTATCAAATATTTATTATAATCCTATATAATAAATAATAACAACTCCCAATGTGGTTATTACCAATCACATAATTGAAAAGGAACCAAACAGTTAAATATGAGTCATTAAACAAACTCAAATTAAATTAAATTTAAATCATAGATCTCACCCATAAGTCAAACATGGTCCAATTATGTATCAAAATAGACCCAACAAATTTATCTCAAATCATGGTCCAAACACCCAAAACTCAAATTTCAAATTCTGTTATAAATTAAACTGAACACCAATCAGTCCGTGAATTTTTATAAAATAAATACTTATCATTTAATTATGAAATTTTTATCCAAGGTGCTAAACTCATACGGGAACAACATATAGAAATTTCATAATTTTTTGAAATTGAAAACTATTTTTAAAAAATACAAAATCAAATTATTTTTGTGCAGAATTTATACAGCAATCAACGAAAAATCACGCTTATTAGGGGCTAGGGAAATGAGTTGGATTTTTGTGAAATGAAGCTTTCAGATACATATGAATGCTCTGCATTGTGGTGGGTTTGAGCAGGGCATTGAAGTAAATGATGGGTTTAGGAAACATGCCAAGAATGATGAGCACGTGGCCTACTTGCACCGTAATAAAAAAAAAATAATGCTAGAGATCTTAAATATTCTATTAAAAATTTTATTAAATGTCTCACATGGGTGTGGGACCCACACAATGTAGGTCCCATATGAATCCCACACCCATGTGAGACATTTGATAGAACTTTTGGTAGAATTTTTTGAGCCTCTAACATTTTTGTAAAAAAAAATGTCCCATTGGATGCTTTTGCTCCCATCACTTGTCTTTAATAGTGCATTGTTTTCATTGGCGGGTCGAAGCCAATCCACCCCCTTAATAAACAAATAATTTATCGACATATCTGTAGGAGTCTTTATTGACCAGATGAGAGGTTTCTAATAAATTATTTATAAATACGACAAAATGAAGGAAAAAAATTTTGAGTCATTACAGAACACATGTAATACAATACAAAAAATGATTACCTTATCTATTTTACTTACTCAATTTTATTTATTCATTTTAATTATCAAATCATTCTTTAATCCATTTAGTCCATTAATGAGTGTCCTCTAATAGAAAAATGGCTCAAATCACAAGGTAATTTGGGCATGAAAGAGGCATTGCACTGTTGGTAATGAACCTCCTAAGGAATTAAATCATTAAGTGCAATACCTCAATTTCACACTTTGACAAATAAGTGGTTGAAAACCACTTTCAAAGCAAACAAAAGAGTGGAGAATTGAGAGAGATTGCAGAGATTTTAAATGCTGAAATGAAGTGTAAAACAATACTAAAACATGCTATTAACTCAAAATAATGATGGTTAAAGAATTAAAACATCAAGCTAGTGAAAGAAATTATACTACAACTATGCAAAACAAGCCTCAACTAAACTAACCAACCCAAAACAGAGCCAAAACAAGTTATTTTAGAGGCAAAAATATACTGGACTTAAGCTAAATTAAGTTAGAAAAGCATGCTAACATGTGAAGCTATCTAGGCATACAAACAAAACACAAGAAGGGGAAGCTAATCCCTCCAATTTTGGACTTCAAAACAGGGTTTTTACTATTGAAAAACCTCTGAAATTTAGTGGTTAAAAGGCCCAAAAAAGTTGGTTCAAAAGTGATGAAAATGAGCACAAAAAGCTTAACAAGCTAAAAAGCAAAAAGGGTGAAACACCCCTTAACTAAAAAGAGCCCAAACCACCACTTTTAGTCACAAAAACAGAGGTTTTAACACTTCAAAACCAGCCTTAAAACAGTTAAAAAGGATGGCAAAACAAGTAACCAAAAGCAAGTACAAATAAGGTAAGTTCAATACCTTTGAAGCAAAGAGCAAAATACGCACAAATCTGAGCTTAAACCACCTTCTAGAGCTCAAACAAGACTCCAAGTAATCTCTGCCCAAATATGAGAGTATTTGGTTAAGGGTTGATATGCAAAAACTAAGGACTTGTGAACAAATGTGTGCAAAATAACAAGAGAGAGAGAGACAGAGAGAGAGAGAGAATTCTAGAGAGAGAGAGAAATATTTTTACTATAATTTTTCTAACCTTTTAAAATGGAGGAGGAACCCTCCTATTTAGAGAAAAACACCCCTTGAACTTAGATACATCTCACCATACACGTGTATGAAGATGCAGCTCAGTGTGCAACAACTGGCACAGCTGTCAATAAATATCTGGAAAAAGGCACTGGTGGCCGTCGACCACCACTGATAGCCATCCGGCCACCACTAGTGGCCGACAAAAACACCCCATGGCCGACAGCCTTGGGCGGTGGCCGACAGGTCACCAAGAGGTCCAGACACCAATTTTTAGTCCAAAACAAGGCACAGAAAGGAGAAGGTCCAAAGGCTCAAAGACAAGGTGTTCCGCCGAGGACTTCGGGCGCTTAAAACAAACACAAACATACAATCATCGAGTGCACGAGCGATGACGTCTAAGTCTTGAGGACGATCAAAAATGGGATATCTATACTAACATACTGAAAAACTCATTAGTGTATTTTTCTAAAATGAAATAACGTGACATTCCAAAAAAAAAAATCTTAATATATTTTTTCCAAACGCAACACTCTAATCAATGTAACACACTAAAAAATTCTTTAGTGGATTTTTTCCAAACGTAAGACACTAAAAAACTCTTTAATGTACTTTTCTCAAAATGTAACAACATAACATTTCAAAAAAAAAAACTCCTTAATGTATTTTTTCCAAACATAACACTCCAATCAATGCATTCTAATATAATACTCTAATGTAACACCAGAAAATCACATTAACAGAAATGTAAATTTTCATGATCGACAACCAACACTTCAGCCACCAATCCTCCCAAAAAGAATTTTTCATACATTACCTTTCCATTCCCATCCCAAAAAATGAATCAAAAAATTAGAAACATGAATCACAAAAAGACATTCAGTTAAACGCAAATAGCACCTAATCAAATAATTACAACTTTTCAAAACAAAAAAGATTGGTTCATAAAAAAAATTTAGTACTAAATAGATCAACATTCTACCATATGAGATTTACGGATAAATTTTCCTTTATAAAACTACACAAAAATTGTCGTTATATAAAGTTTTATTTTATTATTTTTATAAAATTAGAACAAAATTATCTTTTCACTTTCAAATTTTGTAATCTCAACTCAACCGTCGTAGAAATACTAATCCAACACACCATGAGGCTAAACAAACATGACCAGCCTTAGGAGATGATACAAAGCAAACCTTGTGCATGCACCACATGTTATTCGTGGCTTGCATGTTAGTCCAAGGAGCAAGGATCCTCTACAATTTTTTTTTCTTAAAGTTTCTTAGAGTGGTGCATTGTGTGGTTGAGATTTAATGACAAGTCACATCAATTTTTCAACATTAAATCTCAACCACACAATATATCACTTTAGGAAATTTTAGGAAAAAAATACTCTAGAGAATCCTTAGTGACCGCCATAAGGGTGTTAGTTAAGAATACAATTTTTACCATTAAAAATATAATCTAACCACTAAAAATATATTCAAAATCTATGAACTTATAACTTAATGTGACGATTATTTGTTAAATCTTACCAGTAAAATAATACCCCTTTTACATGTTTGGTTCATTTTTCAACCTTAACCAACACCCTAAAGGCGGTGGTTTGCATTCTCACAATAAGAATTTTATAGGCAAGTCTCATCACAAAAGACATAAAAGCATTTGTCAAAAATTTAATATAACTCAATTTCCTATTTTACATATAATTTCTACACTACTTTGTTTTATGTGTGCACGGGTCTCATACCATGTTTTGTGCATCACTAGAACAAAAAAACTGCCATTGCAACTAATTACTTTCATGGTATTGAAGCATCTCTAAGACCTGGGTCATGCTTGGCCTTGCATCTTTGTCTTCCTCCACACATTTTAATGCCACTGCAACAAGTATTTGCATCTTAGGCACATCATATTTGCCACTTATCACAGGATCTACAATTTCTTCAATCCTAGACTCCATTGCTGCACCTGTACTCACCTTCTCTCTCACCCATTGAATCAACCTCCTCTGCTCCATCTCACCAGCTGATGTTGGACTCTTTCCAGTCACCATCTCCAACATCACTACTCCGTAGCTATAAACATCGACTTTCGAGGTAATGGGTAGATTAAAAATCCACTCTGGAGCCATGTAACCTCTCGTTCCTCTTATCTTCGAAAAGCTCGAATCATTACCACCACTACTACTACTACCACCACCACTTCTATTCAGTAGTTTGGAAAGTCCGAAATCTGCAACCTTTGGCTGGTAATTGGAGTCCAGCAATATATTTTGAGGCTTTATATCGCAGTGTAGAACCCATTCCAAGCACTCTTCATGTAAGTAAGCAAGGCCTTTTGCAGTACCCACAGCAATCTGAAACCTAGTGTCCCAATCAAGTGTTTTGGAGTTCAAGTTATCTGACAAGGACCCGTTCGCCATGTACTCGTAAACCAAAAGCTTGTGCTTTCCCTCGGCACAGTATCCCCAAATCTCTATCAAGTTCATGTGGTTAAGCCTGCCGATGGTGCTTACCTCCGCTAGGAACTCTGCCTCTCCTTGATTAGCTTCTCTGAGTCGCTTGATTGCCGCCACTCGACAATCTGGCAATTCCCCTTTGTACACCACCCCACCACCTCCTCTTCCCACCTCATCACGAAAACCCCTCGCCGCCTCCTTTAGCTCATTATAAGTGAATCTTTTGAATCCGGTCGCAACAGGTATGTACCCACCACCCATGTCTGGATGGGTTCCATTTCTATTCAAGAAACACCAGACCAGACAAATGGTGATCACCTCAAAACATCCAACCGCAGCGGCAAACCAAACCAAGAAAGTCAGCAACCCATTTTCGTGCCGTCTTTCATAAACTCTGTCAAGCTGCTGCACCATATTAGCAGTCCCTGAGCAATCTAACTTATTCAAGAAGTCCTTGTTTAAAGGTGTTTGAGGCACTTTCACAAACAGGTCTTCTGCAAGACTCGGAGACCAGTGTCCGTTGCGAAGCACCCATTTGGGGTTACAATCATAAACACCACTGCTCTGGTTAAACCGGTGGCGGAACCCTTTGCAATCGCACGAGTCCAAGCACGTCTTCATGCATCTCCGCAACGTGTAGTTTAGCAAAATTTGGATGTCATAGCCATAGGAATCAGCATTTGGGACCTTCAAAAAGGTGAAATTCTCCTCACTTTGATTGCAGGAAAGGTTGAATTCAGGTTCGCATCCACGAGACCAGTCAGTAGGATATCTGATTCTGAACCCAGGTAAACACGAGCATTCTCGTCCAAACCCAGCACTATATCTACACATACCATTGAGTCCACAAGCACCATGAATTCTACACGCTTTCGACTTGGCCTGCCACGATACAACCCAATCCCCAGTCTCTTCTTTCAAACTATACAATCGAAGATTACCATCAAAATCCAGAACCAATCTTCTCTGAGGCCCTGCACCATAATCAGCAGCTCGAAACTCCAACTTATCCGATGATAGAAAATGACCCAACAAATCAAATTCCGCAATTCTCGTGTCATTGTACCTTGATCTTCCATCGTTCTCAGCAGATAGCCATGGGTCTGGCCAGTAAATGCTAGAAGTCTCAGGACCGTCAAAGACTAGACGGAGGACATTGTCGTCGTCGAAGAAGAGCTTGTAGAGGCCGGAGGAGTAGTTAGTCCGGCTTCTGGACGAAACGAGTTGGGTATGTCTGGTTAGAGGTTGTTGGGGAAGAAGGGTATTGGTGGGTGAGTCGAAGCTCTGCCATAAGAGAACATTGTCTGAAGTTCTGAGAATGAGGTTTCCATTGTCAAGCAAGAGTAGCTGCACTGAGGAGAGTGAAGCAGTGTTGGTGGCCCAGAGAATTGACTGGTCTGCGTCGGTTAAGATGAGATTGCCATTTTTGAGGAGGGAGAGCCTTGAGAGTCTGCCATTGATGGGTTGGTTTCGGTTGGCTAGCCAAACTAGAGTGTGGTTTCCATGGGAGGAGGGTTTGGTGAACCAGATTGCAAAGCCATAAGCGTTTTCTCCGAGGGGGTAAAAGCCAGAGGAGAAGAGGTTGTTTGGTGAAATCAAAACGTGGGTTGGGTTCTCGACTGAGAGAGATGAACCTTTGCTTAAACTAGAGAGAGTTGCAGAAGAAGATGATGATGAAAATGGTAAGGAAGATAGGACGAAGACATGAAGAAGAAGAAGAAGAAATGAAGTAGCCATGGAAAATTATTGTTTATGAATAGGTGTTGAGAAAAGTTGGCAATGGGAACAAAATAACATGGCATTTTAATATTCGCTATCTGGAAGAGTAGATCGAATCTAACAAAGCACTTTTGATCTTGGGTGACCTTTCTTGAGTCAATGTGAAAACACAGAAATAATAGACTCTAATGGACAACTTGTCAATTATTTGTTTGATAGAACCATGAAAGTCCCTTGTTTGGGAGAAAAAAAATAATAAATAAATGGAATGGCGTAAATAAGAGATCAACTGAGTAAGAAGGGTAATGCTATGGATACATGCAGCGCTTGTGCCTTTTAAAGCGTTTGGTAAATGTATTTTGACCCTTTATTCTATTGTGGGAACCTTTAGTGTTGTTGTACTTAGTTTTGGAAGAGTATAAATTGATTTAAACTTGTTGGGTTTAATTGTTCGCACTAATTCTTCTCAAAAGTTCCTTGGAGACTTAGAAATTCCATTCTAGGATCGACACCAGTCTTCCTAGGGTCGACCCTTACCTGTTGATGAAGTTCTGGAGGTGTTGTTGGAAGATAAGGTAGACACCAAACTGGGAGAGGGTCGACCCTCTTATGTTTGTGTGTTGGTGGCTGGGAGATAGGATCGACCCCCTCCTGTCTTAGGGTCAACATCTGCAGTGCAGTCAAACATAGTGTTCCCAATTTTTTTTTCCTCTTTGGTGTCGACACCTCTGTTGCAGGGGTCAACACCTGCAACTTTTTTCATATTTTTTTTGTCAATTTGGGCCTACTTTTTTGGGATATTTTGACTAAATATTTTGGGTTGCTTTGGGGCCTATTACTATTTTTGACCTAATACTATAAATAGGTCCTCATTTAACCTTTTCCTTTACTTTTTATTCTCTTTCCTCCCTCTAAACCGTGAAACACTCTCTCTCTCTCTCTCTCAAAAAGACACTTTTCACTCATATATCCTTAGATCTACTTGGTTAAAGGCCTCTTCTCACCTTGCCCCTTTGAGATAAAGTGTAGAGCTTGTCGAGGGCTTCATTTTGATCGGAACAAAGCTTGGTTTCTCCTTCGTCGACTTTTGGGTTTTTCTTCCTTCTTCCTCTTCTAAGCTTGAGGTAGGGATATTCTACTCTCTTATATGGGTTTTAACATAAATATTGTCATCTTGTATAGATGGTATGACTTTAGAAGGTTTTTGGTAAATTTTTGGTTGGTTCCTATGTATATAAAAGAGGGGTTTTCTATTTGAGTCCTTTATGAGCATGAGGGGTCTTGAATATGTTAAGGTTTGAGAAGAATTGATGAAATTTGGTCTTCAGTATAATATTTGATAAAGGGGAAGGTTTGTCCTAAATTGATTAAATAAGTTATGTGTATAAATAACAAGATTGGCTTGGAAATTTTGGAATTGAAGGAACATGTGATTAAATGGTGTGGTTGGATTTATAAATTACTCACCTTTGGAAAAGTTGATAAATTATCTATTGTTAAATTCATTTATCTGCTTAGAAATATCTGCTTTGGACTATCGGTGGAGGATAGCCATGATTGTTGTAGAAATTGCATGATGATTAGGTGAATTGAAACTAATCAATTGGATTATGTCATTGAATATGACGATTGGATTTAAACATTGAATACGTGATTAATTGGTCATTGTATATGACAACGTGTTTGAATACATTGTATATGTATCTTGTTTGGGAGGAGATAGGAGATGTACTCCATTATTTGAGAGGAGAAAGGGGATGGACTCCATTGATAACTAAGTTGGCCGGAGTGTCCAGTGTGAAAGTCTCGAAATCTTATATATATTTGGGTGCCGGTTCCCTCGGACGTAGTTCCGTAAAATAGCAAAAAAATGGAAGTGTATGAATAAAGGTTTATGATTGAAGTATTAATAAATGTATTGTAGTCTCATTTGGAATTGTTTAGATGATGATGAACTATATTCATGAATTGGTTTGGATAAGTAAGTGTAAGTGAATGGAAGTATGAAAGTCAGCGTTGATTGGTAATGGAAAATGTGTAAATTGGCTTTCAAGTGTTAAACATTTATCGGATACTAATGTTTTAGTTAATTTTCATATACTGTTTAGCATATCTCTACTGGGCTTTGGCTCACCTACTTGGGACACCATTTTTCAAGTATAGGAGACATGCCACCTCTAAAGACATAGCTTGAGAGGTTTAGGGGTTAAAAACTCCATTTTGTATTTTTTATTTGGTGTTAAATGTAAAACTTCAAAAAGGGCTTTATATGTAAAAGAGTTAGAACTCTTCTTTTGTTGTAACCAAGTGTTAACTTGGAAAGTTGCAAGCCTTTTGGGCACTCATTTTTTGTTGATAAAAACTAGAGTTACATGCTATAGTTTTAAGATTGATGTTTATGAAAATGTAATGCATGTAATATCTTTTGTAAAGAAAACTCTGATGAATGGAAATATGGTATTTGTCCTATGAATATGTATTTTATGAATGATTAATCTATCTTATATTTTGAGGGCATTACAATACAAGATTTTCTACTAAATAAATAACTAAATATCTCATATGAGTGTGAAGCCCACTTTTTTTGTGATCATGTGAGATATTTGAGACAGAAAATGTAAGACTTATAGCATTTTCCAAGTAAGAATAGTCTGCTCAAAAATACAAAGTAAGAATATAAACTAATCCCAAGAGATGATCTCATGTTGAAATTCTAAGGGAGTACGATCCCAATAAAAATAACATGACTTGTATAATTGTGAATGAAGTAGCCGACGTAACGGAAATGATAGCAATTGAATTTTCAAGTCTATCCCCATAAAGCCAAAGTCCGACTTTGGTTGCAATGCATTTGAGGCAAGTGACAGATTTTATAAACATGTGGCAGCTACGATTAATCTAATTAATCTTCTTGTCAAGGCACAAGATCCTCTACATTCAAAATTTCAATTTCTTTGTAAATTAAGGCATTGTTTGGGAATTAAACATTTTAGTTAAACAGTAAAAAAAATCACTATAAATTATCACATAACACTCTCTATTTTTCTATACATCTTTTCATAAAAATTCAAAAAAATTATTAAAGTAACATATTCCCAAACAAACAATGCCTTAAATAAATAAATAAACTGAAAACTGAGTGAGTTCTAATGGTTTGGTTTGTATCATTCACAAATTTTCAATTCGAATTTTAGGATATTAAAAGGCTTGGAAGATGCAACAGTAAATCCCCTGGGAAACCTATTATTTCCTCATGCACCACATGTTAGGGCCTATCTTTCATGTTAGTCAAAGTGGTAGGTAGTCCTCTGATCAAGTTTGATTAGGTAAGTTAACCCTGTTAGTTTTCATAAATTAAAAACTACTTTTTCATTCAAATTTATTAACGAGATTGTTCCATGATTCTCTTTTTTAAAAAATAAATAAATAGTTGCATCATTGTCAGTTATAAATGTGTTATTATACATGTGCTAGCATGGTGTTTCCAAAACGTATTGCAAGTTTCCAGACTGGCCATTTTTTTCTTAAAAGGGTCAATCTATTAATTTTCATCGACTGTGTCTAGAATAACTGTACTCAAATATTGACATAGTTACAAAATGCAAATAATTATTTTACAACATTACATTATTGAAATACCTTCACAAGGCTCTAACTGTCTATGCAAAAGCTGAGTAGTTCTAGAGTCCAAGCTGAGCCCTTTCCTGAGCAGCCTTTCCTGTCTTAGGCCCTCGTGGCATGGTGTGAAAAACTCGTGCCTCAGCGCTTCCTCTGCACTTATCCTTAGTCTCGGGTTCACCGTCAGGCACTTCTCCACAAGATCGAATAGTGAACTTGGAATAGACTCCAAGAATTCTGGTCTTTTTGTGTTCTGTTTGCACCAATCTCGCAGTCTTGTGGATGTCAAAAATTTCACATCAAAAAGATCCTGTGACAGAACTGAAAGTCTAAATAAAATAGTCAACACAATAGTACACTTGATTAGTTTATAATTCAAGTGATGAATACCACTGGAAATGAAGATTCACGGTTATGTAGCTTTGCCACTTCCCAGAGATCTTCACTGCCCTTTAACTTTGCAATTTCCTTTATGTTCCTGCAAATGACAGCCATAATGTTGGCGAGATGGATAATGAGGATGTAAATCAGAGTGCATTTAGTTTTCTTTGATGAATAGCAAGGATTCTCACTGTTCAGGTTCACCAGTAAATGGTGTTCTTCCAATCATCAAGTAAAGTAAGGTGACCCCAGCAGACCAGATATCAACTTTGTGGCCTTGATGTGGTGACCTGAACAATACCTGCATAACTACTCTATTATATACTAAAAAAGTCTAACAGTGAACTCCCAAGACGAGACGAGCATTAAATGTTGTACAAAACTCAGGATATAAATTTGCCTCGAGGAATCAAAACAAATTGTTAAGGGTAGAAAAAATTATTTCCATTCCTGAATTTAGGTCGCTTCTTGTAATTTCCTTTCAACTCCTAGGCTCTTAGCACAAAGTTAAACAGAAAATCATTGCTTAGAAAAATTGAACAAAATTTCTGTTTGGGTATGACAATGTTGGTAAAGTGGAAAGGGCAAGTGCATTTTGCAAAATTGTGTCAAGAATGAAAGTGGAGTTCGTTAAACGATTCTGAAGCTGAAATTAGGCCAAGTCCAGTTGTGGTACAGGTGAGTGGGTAATAATTTAACTCTACAAACATTGATTTTCTCGACAGCCAAGTTCTTAAGCCAAACATTGGATTCCTGGTTAAAGAGAAGGATGATAAATTTTTTAGGTGTTACACCAAAACTACACTCCAAGATAAAACAAAATTCAATCAAATGACACATGCAGTAATACTTTTATTTGTCTTCACACCCAAGTAGGATTTGACCAACTGAACATAAGACACTTGAATCTTCTTACCAACACATAAACCTTGAGGTTCGAATCTTCAAGACTTTTGCTACAGGATGCAGTTTCCCTTTCCTCTATTTCTCTCCTACCGATTGTAAAATAAATTAAATAAAATTTCAAGGTTCTTAGAGAAATCCATCAAGTAGGTGCACACACTTCATTAAATTCACATATAGCTAATGATCACCTGATCTCCATAACGTTAAAATTTTGTGAATAGAAATTTGCTACTATTCAAGGGCGGTACTTCTTACAAATTCTCACAAGATTAAAACACTATGTGGAAAGTGTTTTCCATTATTAAGGCTAAGTTTGACATCTTAAAAAAAAGACAAAAAGTCACTATCTTATTTAAATCGCATCATCTTATTTAAGTTACTTCACTTCTCTACCAAATCACTTCAAACCCAACCCATATTTCATAAAAAGTGTAAAAGTACACTTATTTAGAACATCTCAAACAACCCCTAAATGTCAGGGTAACATTATAGCATAAGTTGCAACTCTTGCTCCTGCATTCAAGTTTCTCATTCTTCCCAATTTCAATTATTTTGCTGCAACAATTTTATGGAAAGACTTGATTTATAATGAACTGAAGATAACAACAATTCCTCACCTCTGGAGCCCGAAAGCCCTTGGTTCCAACACAAGGGCCTTCTCTCTTTTGCTTCCCATCCCCTACGAACAAGCAATTTGAGCAATCTTAGTAAGAATTTAAAAGATTGTCATATCAAGTCAACCAAGTCAACTAACATAGTCAGCACACCTTTGTTTTTCAGCAGGCCAGCACCAGCAACAGCAATGCCAGCAGAGTGCACTGGCATTGGAGTAAGGTAAACAAGTTTTCTATCTACTTTTCCCGGAAGTGCGATGACCCTCTTTCTCTTAGGAGCTGGAACACTAAGTGCTACATAATTTGGACCCTGCATTGCTTTATGCACCAGGTTGATCAGCTCCTTCCTACCTTGGCATGGGATCGGTTCCCTCAACCTTTCTGCTGAAGGAGTTCTTGTGCTTGTTGCATCCTTAGCTGAAGTTATCCCAGAGCCATCTGCACCTTGGCTTTTCATCACATTCCTATTGCCTAATTCAGAAAAGGCATTTGTTTGGTCTATGGCCTTCTTTTTCAGGTTTTTGGGTGATAAAAGTGGCTTGGACCTTTTTCCTGTCTGCTTGTTGATTGCTTCCAAAGATTTACTGACCAGAAACTTCTGATTGGTAGGAGGAAGAGATTTGGTGTGAGTGGGAGGAACATGATTAAAACTCACATCATGGCCCACCTTTGATTTGTCTGTGAAATTGTGCAAAGTAGTTCCATTAATCCAGTTTTTGAATTATATTCCAGTGAGATCAGATAAACTTCACAGCAGGAGGAAAGAAATATAGGAAACGCACTAAAGTAGTCTGTCTTACTAGCAAAACTACAAAAATGTTTTATTTGTTGTTACAAGATTGTGAGCAATCTTAGTAAGAATTTAAAAGATTGTTGTATCAAATCATCCATTTCACCTAACATAGCCAACACACCTTTGTTTTTCAGTAACACCAAATTCTTCAGGTTAAAACTCGCAGTTTTTTCATTGAATCTAAAAAAACAAACCCCATTTTTATGACATAAGGAACCAAATAGAAATGGAAGAGTTCTGGCCTTTGGCTCAAGTGCTAATGTGGTAATGTGATGGTCGGGCTTGGACTAGATCTTAGGTCATTTATTGCCTAGCAAATAATAGAAAAATAAAGAAGCAACAGCTTACCAATAGCTCCATACTTCTGATGCAGATCCTATGTAGAAAAAGGTAAAGAAAAAAGTTATTAAAATAAGAAATTTCTGGAACAATTTGAATGCCAAAGTAAAAATCCCAAGACAAGTAGTATCACTCACCATAGCAAGGTTAAAATCAATGAGATATCCTTTATTGACCTTACAAGAGAAAAGGAAGTTGCCAGGTTTAACATCTCGATGAACTATTCCCTGAAGTGAAAAAAGAAACACAAAGCTCCATTAGCTCTGGAGAAATCATAACCACCCAAGTAGAACATATTTATCGGTTAGTGTAGTATCCCACCTGCTTATGTAAACCTGCAAGTGCTCTGAACATACAATAGCCATACCACTGGAGCTGGAAAACATCTATCTCTCTCTTCAAGACCTAAACATTTAAAATAAAAACTGAAGTCAGAGGAAGAATAGACAAAAAAACAGCCTCTAAAGTTCCATATAGTTACCTCGGGTCTGTCATGATGAACATGCTCTAAAACAAGGCACTCAGAATTCCCACTCTTGAAAGAGCCTTCATATTTTATGACAAAGTTCTTACCCCTGAATTAGAAGCATCAGTTTCATATTGAATATCAACTTTTGACTTAAGAATATAAGTTATAACAACTGATCCTTGAGTGACCTTTTTCAGTATCCTTACCCAAATCGCTCCAACATCTTCAGTTCATTATGAACATGATGTCTGTTAGCATTTTCATGAGGACCTGCAAAACCAAAAAATTCCATTTCACATTAGTAAGCAACTCCATCTTAATACATTTTATTTTGCAACCAAATCAGCAACATGGTTCAATTATTTTGCAGTAATTATGTAAACATGATATGAATTCATGAAATGCACTTACAGAAACCACTGTAACTTAAATCATGCCATCCACAATTTGAAATTCTGATGAAATCAAACATTGAACAACATGAGCCGACTAGTAGTCGTAGCTCCATTTACAGAGGAATATTATTTGTTCACTCTTTTCATATTTAGAACCTATGTGCTGTGACTATTTAAGATAAAAACAAGCAAAATGCACTACTCTCTTTAACATGTGTCGTTTTGATATAGAAAAAAAGGGTTTAGAAAGAAGAAAAAAAAATATAGAATATTATCTAGAACTTTACATCCATGTGTATCCTTCCCGTTTGGAAACCAACAAAGTTGTTTCCACAGTGATTCATACAGAGTGTTCATCCTTAAGATTCCAAGTGTTCATCTCTTTTTATATGAAGTTTCAGCAATCAAAGCTATCAAATGAAGCATAATAATATTCATTATTAAACTATAAAACATTGCATTGGACCCATATATTTGAATTTCAAATGAAACAATTTACATAAGGGATGCATTTTCCCTACAAATGATTGAAAACTAGCCTTGGATTGGACCCATATATATGAATCTCCTTCTGTACAATAATCTAGTAAAATATAGTCCTTTACCATGAGCAAACAAAAAACAACTATTGCCGCCCATTGGTTGATTGTCCTGGCCTCGTATTCAAATTTCATAAAACAAATAGCACAAAGGATGAAAATACTCCCCCATACATTTAATAGCAAATGTTACTCCATCATTCTTTCTCTGTGCCTTGTAAACTGTTCCGTAACCACCTGCAAATTTGGGTGTTCAAAGGTGATGAATGAATTCAGACCGTAACAAATGGGCTGTCAAGGCTGCAGCTGGAAACCAACAGAAAATCAATATTCAATACCTGAACCTTCTTCCTCCTCTATGGTAAAGGACTCAAAATTAGGTAGTGGTTTTGGCTCCTGCTGATTCTACAAAGAAACCATCAAGAGCTTTAAATAATTACTAATCCAGATCATCCATGACAACATAAACTAGTCTTAATCAAGCTAAAACTTCTGAAGCTTACGTTGAGGTCCACGGCAATAGGCTTGTCACAATTCTGCTTTAACTTCTGCTTCACAGAGATTGAATTTCTATCTCTTGTACATTGAAGCTGCTCCATACGAGACCCAACAGCCTTACTATTGACCAATGCCTTGCAGAGACCTTGTTGTTTAGCATTTAGTGCATCCTTCTGAGAGGTCTTTGATTTGGCAGAGGATTTCATCAGTTGCTTCTGACAAAGAGTGGCATCAGCTGCTAAAAGAAGGGCCCTACTCTCCACATGTGTAGTTGTTCTCTCTCCATCCCGACGTGGATTCATATCAATGCGCCTTACCACATTCATCCTTTTGGTATCATGTGACATAACAGTCTGAGCGGTATTGACTGCTGGGACCATGAATCCAATTCCACTTTCATGGCAGAAAGAATCAATTAATGGTTCTTTCTCTTTGCTATCTACAGCCATTTTGTCTTCAATTGTTCTGACCCTTCTAACTTTACAAGCATGACCAACATTCTCCATCTCCACTGGTGGAATTATGCTCTGATCTTCTACTTCTGGGCATGAAGTGGCGTCAAAACTTGTTCTACTTTTCAAGTCTACCTCACCCATCCTAGCTTCTCTCCACACAACCAAATTTTCTATTATAGTAGTTAGAAGAGATCCTTCTGGATAAGGCCTACATGCCTTTATTTCTTCTACTGTTATTGGATGAGGAATTTGAGGAAATTTTCCAAAATTGAGAAAGCTATGCTGACATTCTGGTGTATATACATATCGATGCTCCTTCATATGCTCAAAGATACTAGTTTCCTTGCTATTTCCATGTTCAGTATTTTTCAATCCATAGCTTAACAGTCCAGCATTGAGATGAACAGAGAAGGGTGCCTTCCCAATCACCCTACTCAAATTGTCCGATTCAAGTTTCATAATTGAAATATCATTTGGCTGCACTTCCATTCTTCTGGTCATATAATCAAAATATACCTGTATCATTGATAAGTTTGAGCAACCATTGAAAACAGTAATTTGCTAGGTAGCACAAAATTATAGAACAAGAATGCTAATCTGGAGGAGGATCAGCATAAACCCACTATTCTCCTGATGCATTTTGTAGTCAAAAGAAACAAAACATTCAATAATAATTCTTTAAGTTGAATCCTTTATAATGCCTATTTGGGGAAGTTTACCTTTTAGCCAAAAAATCACTATAAAGTCAACTCTTCTCTCTATTTTTTTGCACACATTTTTCATAAACAACCACTAAAAAAGCCAATTCCCAAAACAACCCTTACTTTTTCACCCACAATAATGCATTATGATAGGTGTCAACTTTTGATTTACTACACACCCAATCATATAAAGGGGGTGTTTGTTGGAGCTTTTTAGAGCCAACTTCTGGCTTCTAGCTTTTGAAAAGCTATTTTGGTCTATTTGATTAAATTTATTTCAAATAACTTCTGATTCTAACAACTTATTTTAAGTCAAAAAAACTGATTCTGAAAAGCTATTCACCCCTTACTTCTGATTATCAGCTTCTGCTGTGAACATGTTAATTCATGATTATACTCTTAGATTTTTTTTTTATTATTTTTTAAAAAATAGAAAATGACCCAAATGGATTATAGAATATTATTATTATTTTTTATGAGAAATGTAGATAAATAGTGAATAACAAAAATTAAAAATTAATTGAAAAAGCTACTTCACAGATTATTTAACAAACACTACTCAGCAACTTGAATTTATAACAGCTACACCAAACAAATTAACAACTTCTGATTAAAATCATAATCTATAATTTGTTTTAACAGCTACACCAAACATGACCAAAGCACAACTCCCTTGCCACATGGATGAATTTGTGGATCCAAAATTGTGGATCTCTAGCATTTTTTTTACTTTTTTTAATTCAAATAAGTTGATAAATTACATACTCCAAATCACATGAATCAAAACCAAACTAGACCTGAAGATAAACCCAACAATGAGAGCAAATCGTAGTAACTCAACAACAAAATTAAATTTAAAAATTACCTTAGTATAATCACTTTGATTTCCACCAGACGAAAGCAACAGAATTTGATTTTCTTCATTTTCTGCAAATCATCACCATGATTACCAACACAACAAAAACCTCATTACAAATTAAAGCATAAAGAGAATTACCATCCACAGAACGCAAAACTGCTCTCTTTTTCGAAAGTGGTGGAGATTCAAACTCTAAACTCATTCTCTTCCTTCTCCTGTAATACGTTCTTACAAAACCTCCCCAAACTCTCTCCCGTCCGAAATCTCGGAGCTCAATTCGGGGCACAAACGCCCCAATCACATTCAAATTCGACGCAAACTTTCCGAAAGCAACGAACGCAACCAGCGAAGGCGTAACGAACCTGTTCGAGGTCAAGAAGAGCGGCGAATTGGGGATCGAACAGAGGTGCTCGACGAAATCAGGCGGTGCACGGAACAAGGCGCATCGGGAGGCGAGTTCAAGGGGACGAGCAGGGCGGCCGAGTGGTAGTAAAAGGGAGAGAAGGTGCCAAGCTTTGTGTAGTTCGGTGTTGATGATTGAGGCAGTGTTTGTCAGTGTAGCGAGGCTTGAATTTGTGAGAGGAGCTTCCATGGAGGTCCGAATCTGGAGAGAATGTGGTTGTTTGTTTGTGTGTGTTAGGGTTTGCGAGTGGTGAAGATGGAGGAGGGTAGAGAGGGAGAGAGTTGGTGGTGGATTTTTAACATGGTGAATTTGATGGATTTGGGTGATGATGAATGTGGGAGATTTTGCAGATGTGAGTGAAAATGTGGAGAGAGAGAGAGAGAGAGAGAGAGGCGGGAAGGGAATTCGTGTAGGGTTTGAGAATTAGCACGTGCGGAGTTCCCGCCTATTTCTCTCAGTAGAACTTGAAATTTTTTTTGGGTAAATTATCTGCACCACCTTTGAAATTTAATTAAACTAGCATATCACTCGTATTATGTACGGATTATATTTATAATTATTTATATATGTGTGATTTTTAAATATTTTTTTAAATTTTAAATATCTTTTTTTTTTCTTTTTTTATATTATATTAAAGTTTAATATTTTGATAATAATTATATGTGTTGAACTTTTTAAAGAATTACATGTCTTTTTTTTATTATATTATATTAAAGTTTAATATTTTGATAATAATCATATGTGTTGGACTTTTTAAGAAAAAAATTTTATGCTTGCTCTTAATACATTAAAATGTTATTATGAGGGATAACAATCATATGTGTTGGGACTTTTCAAGGAATTCATATGTGTTGGATTTCAAAGAATTTTTTTTATGTTTGTTCTTAATGCATTAAAGTTTTATTATGAGGGTAAGACTTGGGAGTTGGGAGAAGTTAATAAATGCTAAGATTTTTTTTTTTAAATCAAAAAATTAGGAAATTTAGATTGAGAAATTGGAGCTCCCACAAGGGTTGGAGTTAAAAACCCCCCTTTTGCTTAATATATAGTATAGATTGCAGATTTTCTTGAGGTTTTAGAAATTATATTCTGTCCCTTGAAGTTTATATTTGCTTAACAATTTGACGGGATTTTTCCCAAACTAAGCCTACCCACTAAGTTTTTTCCCAAACTAGGTCTCGTTTGGGAACAGGCTAATTTAGTAACTTTTTGGCTATTTTGCTAAAATATGAGCTAAAAAAAACTAGTATGTTTGGGATGACTTTTTGACTTTTCACAAAAAGATGTGCAAAAAGTAGAGAGAAAATAGAATCTTTGACTTTTTTTTATGGATTGTTGGCTTTTTGGCTAATTTAGTAACTTTTTGACTTTTTAGCTAAAAAAGAGGGTTCCTAAACGAGGCATGAGTCTAGTTTGGTTGAAATTCTCAAAATAAACTGAAACGTGTTTACAAAACACGCTTTCAACATGTTTCTGATCCAGGCGGACAAAATGAATAAAATTGTAAAAGCGTGATTACGAAACACACTTTTTATTAAAAAAACGCTATTGCTATTAGCGTTTTTAAGCTTAAATAATAGCGCAACGTTTTCAATAAAAAAAAAAACAAAAAACAAAACCACATCACGCACTCACACCCTTCTCTCTCTCTCTCTCCCTCTCTCTCTCACACACACACTCACATCAAACATATATAAGTTTTAATATATATAAATTTTATAAAATGATTACTTTTTTACTTTATTTAAATCCTAAACCTTAAAATAAACCCTAAAATAAAAAAATTATAGTTTTAAGAATTAAATCAAAAAAGTAATCATTTTATATAGTTAATTATTATTACTATTATAAATTATCATTATATATATTTAATATTGGTCTCAATTTTATAAAATAAAATTTATATATATTAAAAATTATATATGTTTTTTAAACCCTAAAATAAAAATAAATAAATTTTAAGAATTAAACCCTAAAATAAAAAAATAAATTTTATCCCTAAACCCAAAAATAAAAAAAAAATAAGAATTAAACCTTAAATCTTAAACCTTAAACCTTAAACCTTAAAATAAAAAAAAAAATTTTAAGAATTAAAGTAAAAAAGTAATCATTTCATATAGTTGATTATTATTTGCTATTATAAATTATTATTATATATATTTAATATTGGTCTCAATTTTATAAAATAAAATTTATATATATTAAAAATTATATATGTTTGCTAAACCCTAAAATAAAAATAAATAAATTTTAAGAATTAAACCCTAAACCTTAAAACAAAAAGAATAAATAAATTTTATCCTTAAACCCTAAAATAAAAAAAAAAATTAAGAATTAAACCCTAAATCTTAAACCTTAAAATAAAAAAATAAATTTTAAGAATTAAAGTAAAAAAATAATCATTTTATATAATTGATTATTATTTGCTATTATAAATTATTATATATATTTAATATTGGTCTCAATTTTATAAAATAAAATTTATATATATTAAAAATTGTATATGTTTGATTTGAGTGTGTGAATGTTACGGGTGTGTGTGTCAAAGAGAGAGAGAGAGAGAGAGAGAGAAAAGAGTGTGAGTGCGTGATGTGATTTTGTTTTTTTATTGAAAACGTATTTTCAAAACACGTTTTCACGTTGCACTGAAAACGCTGGTACAAACAGCGTTTTCTTAATTAAAAGCGTGTTTTGTAACCACGCTTTTATGATTTTATTTATTTTGTACGCCTGGGTCAGAAATATGCTGAATGTATATTTTGTAAACACGCTTCACCTTATTCTGGGAATTTCAGCCAAACTAGACTTAGTTTGAGAAAAAGCTTAGTGGGTAGGCATAGTTTGGAAAAAGCCCCAATTTGACCTCTACCATTAACTAAACGTTAAGAATGGTTAGCTGACCTCACTAAAATATAAATTGATAGATAATATTATCCTTGCTGAAATTCCTTTGATAAATCAACAAAATTTACAAAAGAATTACAGTACGTTAGACCAAAAAAAAAAATTAAGTTTTTAGAACTATGTTTGATTTGTTGTTTAGAAGAAAAAGAAATTAGATTGAAAAATAAATAAAACTAATTTAATAAAAATAAATATGAAAAAATATATTTAATTTGTAAAAATTATTTCTAACCACTCAAAAGATAAAATTATATAAAATAATAATTATTTTTTATTTTTTAACCAAATTATTTTTTTTAAATAAAAATAAATTTATAAAAATCAAACTAAACATATTCTAGGAATTTTCTAAGAAATTTGGCTTTTAATTATAGAAATTATGAATTAAAAAAATTATACAAATTTGTAAGGAGTTTGACTTTTAATTCTAAAAAATATGTTTATTTAAAAATATGTTCATTTTATAAAATCAAACTAAACAAATTCTTAGTTTATTTAGAAATCAAAAATTTAATTCTACCATTTAATTTGAGTGTATTGTTTGGTTATAGCTTTAGAAAATTAATTCTACACTCATTTTTTAAAATATTTTTCAAAATACGAACTTTTCAGTAGCATATGTCACATCACTCAATTCAATTTTTTTTTTAAAACTCATAACCGAACAAATTTTTTACATTTAAATCATAATTTCAAAACTCATAAATTTAAAATACAACTCTATTCTCAAATCATAATTCTAAAATTTTACCAAACACAACCTAAAACTTTTGAACGTATGAGAATCTAATGTTGGTAACAGTTGAGGGAAAAACTGTGCTGTGTCACGTCAACAGTATTTTTTTTGGGGTCGGAAAAGGAGCTGGCCAAGTTTGGGAAGACTAAATAAGTGCACTTTTGGACTTTTTTTGTATTATGTGTAGAAAAAGTAGAGAGGAGATGTTGATTGATGTGACCCAAAAAAGATAAAAAGATGAAATAAGTGCACTTTTTTAGGTTAGCCAAACTTGGCCTTTTTCGTCATTTATTATCTCAACATCATTTTAAATTAAAATAGCCTAATAATAAATAAAAAAATTTAAAAAATAATCACTTCCTAAACGAGACAAAAATTCAATATATTTATATTAAACTTGTAATTCTTAATGTATTTTTTCAAATTTCATTACGAGTTAATGTAGTTTATCCCATTTTTTTCTTTCTATTTTTATCCCAAGAGTATTTAATTTTTCTATGCCCTCTAATTTTTATTTTTATTTTAAAAAAAAAAAAGCAAACCAACGCCGAATTTGACTTGCTCAATTTGTATGGTTTGGTCCACTTTTGCGATGACGGTATCAAAAATATTAGAGGTTTTGAAAATTTTACTAAAAGTTTTACCAAATGTCTTACATGGGTGTCAAATCTATATGAAACTCACATTGTGTAAGTCCTACACTCATGTGAGATATTTAGTAAAATTTTTGATAGAATACTAGTAGTAACTCGTTCTATGCATGGGACTTCATAAATTTAACCAAAAAAAATCATTATGATTATCTTAAAGTAATTTAATATTGAGATAATTACTTAAAAGTCCTATCTATATATTTGGTGGTAGCTTAGGTCCTATCAAAAAAATTTTGAACCAATAAGTCCCATTTAGAAGTAAAAAGACGTTTTTGCCCTTTAAGATAAACAACTGTATATAAAATTTCATTCACGTTATTTACTAGAAAGAAAAAAAGAATCAGTTAACAGATCAGTTATGGAAGTAGTTAAAGATTCGAATCGTGAACGATCTTGAAGGATTTATTGCTTTGGTTCACTATTATACGTAATTGATTTCTCGATTTTGATTCAAATAGAAAGGATTTTGAAGGATTTCTTAGTTTGGTTCGCATTTTGAGTTGAAATCTGTTGGAGTTTGTTATATGCGATTTCGATTTGTAAATTGAAGAATTGATTTGCTGGATATTTGATCTTCGATCTGTTTATAGGTATGTATTGTTTCAATTTTGTATATTATGTTTTTTTAGAATTTTCTTTAGTTTTGATTGAATTTATTTATTAGAATATGTTGAATAATTTTGTTTTAACGAATTGAAGACGTGATTTGCTGGATGATTTCTCGGTTTGGTTATTTATTTTATGAATTGAAAACGTGATTTGTGAAGTATTTGTATTGTTATGAAGTTTTTTGTTCTGATGTTTATTGTTATGAAGTATTTGTGAAAACTGAGAAAGTTCTTAGTATTGTTCTGGTTTTGATTGATGCGATCTTTTTTTCTTGTTTAGATTGAAAGATGAGTGAAGGTTGTACAAGTGTGCCTATTTTTTTGTTGGGCAAGTATAATGGTTGCACATTTGCAATTAAGATTGATCAAAATGTTACATATAATCAGTTGGTTGAGAAGCTATGTTTGAAATGGGATAATTTGCAATCTGATAATATTTGTTTATCTTACTCATTGCTTGGACATCCTAATTGTACGTTGGACAATAATGAGGAGTTAGATTTGTTGTTGGCATTAGTTGTGCATTTTTATTCAAAGTGTATTGATGTTGTTGTTCGAGTAAAAGACTCAACCATTGACTGTGGTTATCTCAACAACAGATTGGATTATGGAGAAAGAGAGTCAATGTTGGATCTTGAAGTTTGTGATATTGCATTGTCTCATGACAGCAGTAAGTCTGTGAACTTGTCAAACAAAGCATCTACATCTTCCAAAAGGAATTCGAGGTTGGAGGTTGAAGAAGAGGTTGATATGTTATCATCATTTTGTCGACACAAGGGAAAAGTACTGTTGTCTGCTGGTTGGGCTGTTAGTATTACACATGTAGGACAGAAATTTAAAGGTGGAATTGTTGAATTTCATAATGCATTGTCGAAGTTTTCTATTGAGTGTGGATTTGAGTTCATATTTGTTAAGAATGATAAAGTTCGTGTTACTGCACAATGTTTGTTTAGAGAGAAAAGGTTGTATGTGGAATGTTCATGGTAGAGTGAAGAATACTAATGGGTTCTTTTGTATAAGGAAGTTGAACAATGTCCACACATGTGGTGCTGAAGTACGCACGATGACTCATTCTCGTATGAGTTCTAATTTAGTTGCTGATTTGATTGTTGAAGGTGTTCGTGATAATCCATTGACACGTCCAGTTCATGTTGTTCGGGGATTTTAAATTGGGGTATGGGCTGAGAGTTAGTTATTGTCAAGCTTGGTTGGGGGTAGAGAAAGCAAAAGTTGAGATTTTTGGAGACTATTTAATGTCATTTGACCAGTTAAGATGGTATGTGGATGTTGCAAAGAGTTGCAATCCAAGGAGTTACATTGAGTTTGAGTGTGACGATGATACTAAACGGTTTAAGAGATTATTTGTTTCTTTTCATGGTTCCATTAGTGGATTTGATTATTGTCGGCCTCTCTTATTCCTTGATGGCACATTTTTGATGGGAAGATTTAGAGGAAATTTACTTTCTGCTATAGGAAAAGATGGAAATCAAGGTACATAAGAAATTTGTTTTCTCTGTTCTGAAATTGAGAAAGTTCTCAGTTTAAAAATATGATTGAATGTTTTAAATTTTATATAATATTGTTGTTGTATATGCATTTTTTATTTTTTCAGTTATTCATTTTAGTGTTTGATATTTTGAATGTTAGAGTGTTACCATTTTCTAAGAATAATATAATATTTTTATTTTTTCTGTTTTGTACATGAAGGGTTCTTTCCTGTTTGTTTTGCAGTTGTTGGCTCAGAGAATCAAGATAATTGGCACTGGTTTTGGAGCATTTGAGTAGAATTGTTTCACCAAAACGAAATATTACATTTATGTCAGATCGTGACCTTGGATTAGTTGAAGTGTTGCTAAAGGTTTTCCCAATGGCTTTCCATACTTATTGTTTATATCATTTGAAGATGAACTTAAGGCATCATTTGCGTGCTATGTTTCATGGATTGAAAGAAAAACTGATCACTTTGTTTGGGAAATGTGCATATGCTCCAATTGAAGAAACATTTCATCAATGTTTGGTTGAGTTAAAGACTGGAGGTGGGTCAAGAGTTGAAATTTTTTTAGATGACATACCATATGATCATTGGAGTAATGCATACTTTCGAGGGCAACGCTTTGGAGAGATGTGGTCAAATGTAGCTGAATCTTTCAATTCGTGGATACGAGAGGAACGCCACTTGCCTATCACAAAGTTGATTGATAGTGTAAGAATTAAGTTGATGAGGAAAATTGCTAAGATGAGAGAACTTGTTAATAATGGAATGGTTTGATTTGCCCTAAAATGGAGTCCAAGTTGCATTATGGTTTTAATACTTCGAGGTCATGGATTGTTAGTTCATCTGGAAATGATGTCTATGAGGTGCATTCACATCCATCTGTTTCAGTTGACATTAGTAGACGAATATGTTCTTGTGGCGAGTGGCAGTTGAAAGGGTTTCCATGTGCACATGCAGTTGGTGCTATACAAAAGAGTGGACATGATTTGTGTTTATTTGTTGATCAATACTTCCATGTTCAAAGTTATCGAGAGTCCTATTCTTTTCCCACATATCCTGTTCCTTCAATTTGGAAACCAGATTGTAATGTTGACGGTGATAGTGAAGTTGTTCTTCCTCCTTTGTCCAAGAAGCAACCAGGAAGGCCAAATAAGAAGAGGATTCGTTCAAATGATGAGAAAGTGAGGCAAATTACTTGTAGTAGATGTGGGAAGGTTGGCAATCACAATAAGAAATCGTGTAAGGAGGCTTTGTGATTTTTTGTAGTTGCTTTGTGATTGTAAAAATTTTGTATTCATAAATTTCTTGAAGTAGCAGTTTGTGCTGTTGAGCGCTGAGTAATAATCTTCTATGTTTTTGAATAAAGTAACATTGAATTGAAAGTGAAAATATTCTTAGTTTCATATTTTAATTTTTGAAATTGTTTGTGATAATATTGTTTGGTTGGCTTTCGGAAATAAACTTGACTGTTGAATATTTGTTTTGCAAATTATGTGAATACTGTATAAAAAGTGAACATATTCTCAGTTTAAGTTTTTAGTTCAAAATTGCTGATTTTGTGACAATAGTATGAGTCTCTTGTTATGAATTGGAACTAGTTATAAATGTGATGAATTGAATGAGTGTGAATTAATATTCTAAATAGATGTGGTCAATGCTTTATGTTTTGATTAAAGTAACAGTGGACTGTAAGTGAAAATATTCTTTATTTCGAATTTTAGTTTTTCATATTGTCATAATATTGTGAGGCAACAAATAAATTGTTGTGATAATATTGTTTGGTTGGCTTTCAGAAATAAACTTGACTGTTGAATGTTTGTTTTGCAGATTATGTGAATATTATATAAAAAGTGAACATATTCTCAGTTTAAGTTTTTAGTTCAAAATAACTGATTTTGTGATAATAATGTGAGGCTCTTATTATAAATTGGAACTAGTTATAAATGTGATGAATTGAATGAATGTGAATTAATATTCTAAATAGATGTGGTCAATGCTTTATGTTTTGATTAAAGTAATAGTGGACTGTAAGTGAAAATATTATTTGTTTCGAATTTTAGTTTTTCAAATTGTCATAATATTGTGGCGCAGCAAATAAATTGTTGTGGTAATATTGTTGTTTGAAAATTGAGTGATCAGTATAAAACTAAAAATATTCTCAGTTTTAAAGTTTCTAAGTTTGAAAATAAGTGATTGAAACAATAATAAGTTTGAAAATATTCTCAATTTTAGTTTTATGCAGTGTTTTGTGAGGCAACAAAACACTGCATAAAAATTGAAAATATAAACAAAAACATCAACAAAGCATTGATTGTGATGCAGTAAAGTCTTGTGTCCACTATTTTCACATGTAATACTATTTTCGCTTTTGCCATATAGTAGTGTGAGGAACAGGATAATAGAAACTGAGAATATGGACAAAAACATCAACAAAGCTCGGGTGCATATATCTTTGAGAGTATGACAAAATATTCCATTACACATCATAAAAATTGTAATATGTTTGTTAGGTAATATGCTTGGAACTATTAACAAAAACATTAGTCATTGTATCAGAGTGTTACAAAAAAGAGTTCATTGAGTTACACATCAAAAAAGATTTCATTGAAGGTTGCAATCTTGACTCTACTTGACTTTGATTGATCTTTGTGGATCACTGAGGAACTCATATACCATGTCTACTCTGAGTCTTGTGGATGTGCCTGGTGGTAATGTATTTGGAATTGGTTGATGCCTCATGTATTGTCTTATGATGTAGCAAACAATAATTCCACAGTCATTTCTACAGAAATCATTTTTGACACAGTTAGGGAAAAAAGAAATTTTTTTTGAAAAAGATATTAAAATTTGTTAGTTAGAATAAATTAACATACGTCATTGCTTCTTGTTAAGGGCTGTCTTTGACTGATTCAATCTTGACATCTGGATTCCAGGCTTTTTCTGCTTGACAAGGTGTATCCCTCATGTATTGATGGATGATTTTTTGCTATAAAAAACATCAACATAAAGTATGTAATGATTTACATCTGATTATTGTAATGCTAATCTGAAATTGTTCGTACCAGTTGATTTGCAACGTTGTAGTGCTTGTCCTTTCCTTTTCTTGGTCTCAAAGAGTTGAAATGTTTCCAAGTCCCCAAGTGTTTGTCGATAACAAGTAATGTCCAATGATTGAAATTGTGGATGGGGATATGGATGTATCGACATGGGAGGGATTCTTGCAAAGTATTTTTCAAAATCTTTTTCCTTTGTTCTAAAGTTTTCTTCTTCAACATTGGCTGTTTTTTACAAAAAATATGTAAATATTCACAGTAATGGTACGAACTCAATATTCATGTCGATGAAAAGCAACAAAACATGATTAACTACGATTTGTCACTCAAATTGTTTTGAAATCTGAGTATATTCCCAGCAATGATACCAAAATCAAAATTTGAGAACATTCACAAGAATGATAACAAACACAAAAAATCTACTTTGAAACCAAAAATGAACGGAAGATAAAGTATAGAATTGACACATGCACATTGATTCCTTACCCAATATAGACTTGACAGTATGAAAGACTTGCCATTGTGCTCTGCTCCATCACTAGAATTCTGTGCTTGTGGTTCTCTTTGAAGAATCTCAGCATATGCATCAATTGTCTATCAAATTGAAACACAAAAGTGATGTTAACAAATTAATGAGAAGTTTTTCAGTGTTAAAATATTACAAATACTATACGTACACAGCTGGATATGTCTGTCCCTTTTACCAAGTTCTTGATATCATTAAAAAACACACAATTTTCATATCTTGTGCCAAACCATATACAAGCACTACAAAACAATAAAAAATGTGTTAATAATTAAGTCAGAATATTTTTAGAAAACAGAGCTATTTCTCAGCTTCATTTCATATATTTGTACTACATGAAAAATTGAAAAATTTATGCAAAATTATACCTTGATTCTGTTTGCTTTTCTTTCCAAAGAATTTGTAGTTTATATTTATCTTCAGGAGGTAGCAATTGAGCCATAGCATACTTGTTTGAAATTGTCTCATCTTTGTGTTCCTTTTCTTTCTCAACTTTAACTTTCTTGCCTCTATACTCATAATCAGACACCTCAGTAGTCTTCCTTGCTTTAGCTTTGATATTTTTAATCATGGAATTCTGTAGATTTGTTTGTCTTGATTCTGTTAGATCATCGGCTTTTATTGCACAAACTTGTTGGGTTAAGTCATGAACTTCTTCCTCTAGTAACTGATTCTGCAACTGAGAATTTTGACAATCTTTCACATTTGTATTTGTCTCACAATGTTTTGTTGCAAAAGGTTGTTGCGTTATCTCATGGACCTCTTTTTGATGGAGCTCTTTGTCCACAACTTCAGAATTTTCATGGACCTCTTTCTGATGGAGCTCTTTGTCCACCACTTCAGAATTTTCATGGACCTCTTTCTGCAGCACTTGAGAATTTTCATCGTTTATTGTATGACCTTCATTCTTTGCATCTGTCCCAGAATGTTTTACTGCACAAATTTCTTGGGTTATCTCATGGACCTCTTTTTCAACCAATTGGTTATGTAATCGAGAATTTTTATCTTTCAATTGTTGTATTTGTGCTGTGAGTAGCCTGTTATCCTCTTCTAGTTTATTTATGTAGATGGGCTTCACTATGTTGTCTAGTTGAAAATTGTTGTTCTCAATTTGAAGTTTCTCAAGTGTTTGTTGATGAATTTGTTCTTCTCCCTCAGGTGCATCATTGAGTATAATGTTGCAGAAGTCATTAAAGTCTTCATTTGCTGGCTTTTGTTCTTGGTGGCACTCTTCAGCATATTGACCATCTTCTTCTTCTTCTTCTTCAGTTTTTTCAGTATCTTGTTTTTGTTGTTCTTGTTCTTGTACTTCTTGTTATTCTTCTTCAACATCTTCTTGTTCTTCATTTTCAGCATTTTTAGCATCTTTTTTTTCTTCTTCTTCTTCAGTGTCATCAAGTTCTTTATCACTTTCCTCATTTAATTGAGCACTAGTTACCTGTAGGTCAACATACAATAGATATTAGTTTTTGAAATAATTGAAGTTTAGGAAACTAAAAAGTTTCTCAGTAATAATTCAGTGTATAAAAATAAGGATTTTTCCCAACTTGAATTGAAATTCAAATGAGATGAGGATGTGACATGTCTTGTTGTCAACTGATGTAGTGATATGACTTTCATACGTTTATGTAATTTGGCAAGATTCCACTTGATCACCCTTGGGCATGCTTTACTAACTTCAGGGTGAATGATCAGTGTATGCTCACACAACCAATTCTACAAAACAAATGTAAAGAATTTTTGTCATTTGAATAAGAAGTAATACTATATGTTATTAACAACAAACTAATAGAATAGAGTAAAGATGTACTTACCAAGAGAGCCATAACACATCCTGTGACTTTTGCTGGATTTTTGTGGTATTTTTCAATTGAAGACATCAGTGTGTTCCTTATTGCTTCTGCCCAATTGTATTTTCTCATTGAGTTTATGTCTTCTATGTAATTAAGAAATACCCATCCAACTGTTGTTCCTGATGTAGAGAAAAAAAGCTTCAAACAAGTATACATACACAGCATCCTCATCACATCTTCAGTGTCTTCTTTCTTCTTGCCTTTCAATGCTTTTTGCAACAAGTCTATGATGGTTGTGCTCGATAGCCTTTCAGTTTGTATGTATCTTCTTGTCAGAAATGATGATCTTCTTTTATTTTCATAACCAAGATGTATCGGCTCATCTCCACAAGATATACCGAAGATGGACTTGATGTCTTCTGTTGTTAGCTTTACAATTTCTGGTCCTAACTGTGAAGAACCACTGCTGCCTAGCTGGTATGTTTGAATTATTTTTAAGGAAATGTCATCATATTTGCTGCATTGTTTACAATTTATCTTGTTTTTCAATATTGCATCAAACAATGCCCAAAATGGGGTTTTCTTCAAGCCATTAATATGTTCATTCCTGAGTTTGATGTGCTGTAATAGCGTCACTATTGCCACCATGTTTGATCTGAAAGTTTGTTCTTGTACTTTTTGTTCTTCTTCTTCAGCATCTTTTTGTTCTTCGTCTTCAGTATTTTCAGCATCTTCTTTTTGTTCTTCTTTAGTGTCATCAACTTCTTCATCACTTTCCTCACTGAATTGAGCAGTAGTTACCTGTAGGTCAATATACAATAGATATTAGTTTTTGAAATAATTGAAGTTTATGAAACTAAAAAGTTTCTCAGTAATAATTCAGTGTATAAAAATAAGGATTTTTCCCAACTTGAATTGAAATTCAAATGAGATGAGGATGTGACCTGTCTTGTTGTCAGCTGATGTAATGATTTGACTTTCATACATTTATGTAATTTGATAAGATTCCGCTTGATCACCCTTGGGCATGCTTCGCCAACTTCAGGGTGGATGATCAGTGTGTGCTCACACAACCAATACTACAAAGCAAATGTAAAGAATTTTTGTCATTTGAATAAGAAATAATACTATGTGTTATTAACAACAAACTAATAGAATAGAGTAAATATGTACTTACTAAGAGAGCCATAACACATCCTGTGACTTTTGTTGGATTTTTGTGGTATTTTTCAATTGAAGATATCAGTGTGTTCCTTATTGCTTCTGCCCAATTGTATTTTCTCATTGAGTTTATGTCTTCCATGTAATTAAGAAATACCCATCCAACTGTTGTTCCTGATGTAGAGAAAGAAAGCTTCAAACAAGTATACATACACAGCATCCTTATTACATCTTCAGTGTCTTCTTTCTTCTTGCCTTTCAATGCTTTTTGCAACAAGTCTATGATGGTTGTGCTCGATAGCCTTTCAGTTTGTATGGATCTTCTTGTCAGAAATGATGATCTGCTTTTATTTTCATAACCAAGATGTATCGGCTCATCTCCACAAGATATACCAAATATGGACTTGATGTCTTCTGTTGTTAGCTTTATAGTTTCTGGTCCTAACTGGAAAGAAGAACCACTGCTGCCTGGCTGGTATGTTTGAATTTTTTTCAATGCAATGTCATCATATTTTCTGCATTGTTTATAATTCAACTTGTTTTGCAATATTGCATCAGACAATGCCCAAAATGGGGTTTTCTTCAAGCCATTAATATGTTCATTCCTGAGTTTGATGTGCTGTAATAGCTTCACTATTGTCCCCATGTTTGATCTAAAAGTTAATTTCCATTCTCTACACTTTCCTTTTTGCTTTTTATCCGTTGAAGTTGATTTTGTATGCTTTCTTATCATTTTCTTTGCATTAGTTTTTAGTCTTGGGGTTTTCATGAGTTGTTTTCCTGTACAGAAAATCAACATAGACAAGATATAAATACTGAGAATGTTCCCTAAAAGAATCAATCCAATGTCATTCTCATGAAGTCTAAGTTTGATGACATTCATGGCTATAAAAACAAAATCAACATTGAAAGTTTAATTGAAAGCAAGAGAAGATTATTAACTAGGGTTTTTCACTCAAATTGATTCAGAATATGAGAACATTCACAACAATCGCAGCAAAAATCGACATTGAAACTTAAATTGGAAGCAAGAGAACATGATTAACTAGGGTTTTCAGTTTAATTGATTGAAAACTTGAGAAAATTCACAACAATCATGTCAAACTCAATATTGAAACTTAAATTGAAATCAAGAGAATATGATTAAGTCTGGGTTTTCACTCAAATTGACTAAGAATCTGAGAACATTAACAGCAATCGTACAAAAATCAACATTGAAACCTAAATTGAAAGCAATAGGATATGATTAACTAGGATTTTTTATTCAAATTGATTCAGATTGAAACCCAAATTGAAACCAAGAGAATATGATTCACTAAGGTCTTTTTACTCAATTTGTCTAAGAATCTAAGAACATTCACAGCAATCACACCAAAATCAACAATGAAAGCTAAATTGAAACCACTATAATATGATTAACTAAAGTTTTTCACTGAAATTGATTGAAAATATGAGAACATTGACAGCAATGGTACCACACTCAACATTGAAACTTAAATTTAAAGGAATGGGATATGATTAAGTAGGGATTTTCGCTCAAATTGATTCAGAATATGAAAACATTCAGAGCAATAGCAGCAAAATCAATATTGAAACTTAGATTGGAAGCAAGAGAACATGATTAACTAGGGTTTTCAGTCAAATTGATTGAAAACTTGAGAAAATTCACAACAATCATGTCAAACTCAATATTGAAACTTAAATTGCAATCAAGAGAATATGGATTAAGTCCAGGTTTTCACTCAAATTGACTAAGAATCTGAGAACATTAACAACAATCGTACGAAAATTAACATTGAAACCTAAATTCAAACCAAGAGAACATGATTCACTAAGGTTTTTTACTCGAATCGTCTAAGAATCTGAGAACACTCACAAGAATCATACCAAAATCAACATTGAAAGCTAAATTTAAACTAGAGAGTAAGATTCACTAAGGTTTTTTACTCAAATTGTGTCACGACCCCAAACCGCCCCTAGTAGTTTGGTGCCGTAATGGCTAGTAATCTGGGATTACCAAAGGCCAACTTTCAAAAACTCAACACAATCAGAGTGTAATAAACGGGGCTCACAAATGCGGAAGCAATAATCTAAAATACGAGTGGTCCATAAGAGCTGTGCATAGATCAAATGCAATGTCATTCATCTTACAACTTGAATACAACAAAACAAAATACGTATTACATCTTGATCAAAAGGCTTCTTGAGCCGACATATACAAAATACAGCAATTACAAGCCAAGAAGCATGATTTTCAAGATTCGCCGACATGAGATAAATGGCATCGCCGACGTGAATACAAAAAAAAACAAAGCCGACATGATCATGAATCCAAATAAGCTTTCAAAAACAGTCTAGGCATCGCCGACGTCCTGCTCATCACCTACATATATATAGAGAGGGTGAGCTTGGATACTCAGTAAATGGTACTAATAATAAAGGTTTGCATGAATATAGCCAGAGTCTTTCAAACAAACGCATCAAACTTTATCAAGACAAGGGATGAACCGTATTCATCAATCAAATATTACAAGTATCAAGGGATGCTTACTGACATCGGCGAAACAAGGGATGAACCGTATTCATCTGTCAAATCTTACAAGTCTCAAGCTTTCTGAACAAACAAAGGATGAACCGTATTCATCTGTCAAGTCATACAAGTCTCAAGGATGCTTACTGACATCGGCAAAACACATCAAGCTCATCAAAACAAGGGCTGTACGATCCGTAATCGTTTAGTCAAAGGTACTGCGAAAGTTTATAGTCCTCCAGCACAAGGGACTTGTGTTACTTAGGCTCGTAGCCCGATTTAACAATATAGTCATTTCAAGAAAGGACCGTATCCTTTTATACTTAGGGCTGCGAAAGTTTAGAGTCCTCCAGCACAAGGGACTTGTGTTACTTAGGCCCGTAGCCCGATTTAACAACATAGTCTTTCCAAGAAAGGACCGTATCCTTTTGTACTTAGTGCTGCGAAAGTTTAGAGTCCTCCAGCACAAGGGACTTTTCAAGGATGACATCAAAACAAGGCTTATACTTGATACATCAAGACAGAGCTATTCATTCATGCTTAGCAAATACTTTCGTCAAAACAAAACAAAGCAAGATTCATCAAAACAAGTGTAACATAGCTTTACTAGAAATACCACTCACATAGTTTTCCACGGGTGTAGGCTCAAAGCAAATATCAAGGACCTACAATCACATGGCAAATCACATTCTCAAAACAAGCTCATATACACATGCGAATGATCTCGGCATTCTCGCCAGACCCAAGTCGATAACAAAGCAAAACATGCTGGGAGTTTACACACTGCTCCCGTCTCATGAAAACACACTGGGGTACCAACCAGGTCTTTGCCGAGGTCCCACACATCCTTGCCGAGGTGCGGTCCCGATGGCCTCATTCAAAAGCAAAGTCGGGAAAACCTGGGTTTTCCCTTTGAAGAACATGTGAAGAACATGATGAACATGATCATGAGGAATATGAATGTAAGTTCAAAACTCGTTACAAAGATCTGAGGTTTCATGCCAAGAGTTCAAAACATGGACCTGGGTACCCATACAAGAAGGTCATGCAAGAACAAACATGAAAACATGGTTTTCGTTCCAAACTTTCGGATCAAAATGAGACTTTCCTGTAAGAACTCATGAAAACCATTTTCTATTTCCAAAACCATCTTCAAAGCAATGCATGACATGCAAAACAAATCCGATCATGCAATGCAGCTAGATAATCAACAACAATCAAAGTAGATCAAGATCCTAACCTCAGAACTCGAATCCAACGGATCAAACCACGAAGATCAAGCTTGGAACGCTAGCTCTCACTCAAGAACTTCTCCTCATTCTCTCTAGAGCTTCTCTCTCTAAAAGGCAAGGATTTGAGACAAAAATGATTTGTTTCTAGGTCTGCCGGCTGTCTTAACAATCAGCTCGGACACGTGGCGCTGCCGGGTTGGTTCAACTCAAAAAGGTGATTGATAGATAAGACAAGTCTCTGACAAAGCGTATGCAGCAAGCTCGGGTAAGACACATCGGCAATAAATGACATCGGCTCAAATCAAGGATCCGGCAACAGGGTAACAAAGACATCGGCTAGGGAGGTCGACACTTGACTAAGCTGTGCCACACCTTGGCCTGGGTGTGCCACATCTCGGCCTAGGCCATACCTGCCTGCGGACAAGGTTCACTAAATGCAAAACATCTCGGCAATAAATGCCCGAGGTGAAGGTGGAGGGGGGGTCGACCAAGGTCTCCAAACAGTTCCAAGTACAAGGGTTCAAAGGCGAACTAAGCTCAAGATGACCTCGGCCACACACACACCGAACAAGGAACAAAATCATGCAAGTAACTTTAAGCAAATCAAGGCAAGACAAAACCTTCAAAACAATATAACAAGGCAAGATCATGCATGAATGTATGCAAGTATGACAAGAGTAAGGTGAGGGTTGTTACATCCTACCCCCCTTAAAGAAGTTTGGTCCCCAAACTTAGATTACCTTGTTCCTTGAACAACTCCGGATAACGGATTCTCATATCCTCTTCCTTTCCCACGTGGCTTCTGTGCCATAATGTTCCTTCATTCGACCTTTACCATCGGTATCGATTTGTTTCTCAACTGTCTCACTTGCCTGTCAATAATCCTCATCGGCTTCTCCTCGTAGCCCAAATCCTCATTAACCGTAATCTCAGAATGATCAATTATATGCAGCGGATCTCGGATGTACTTTCTCAACATCGAAACATGAAACACATTGTGGACTTGGCTCAAATCTGGCGGCAAAGCAAGTCTGTAGGCAACGGGGTTAATTTTCTCGAGAATTTCAAACGGTCCAATATATCGTGGTGCCAATTTACCTTTCTTTCCAAATCTGGAAACTCCTTTCATTGGTGAAACTTTCAGGAATACATGGTTTCCAACCTCGAATTCTAACTCATTCCTTCTCTGATCGGCGTAGCTCTTTTGTCGGCTCTGGGCAGTTTAATCCTCTATTGGATAAGTTTAATCTTCTCTGTTGTCACTTGAATCAATTCGGGACCAAGCAGAGCTCTGTCTCCAACTTCGGTCCAACATATCGGCGACCTACATTTTCTTCCGTACAAGACCTCATACGGCGCCATGCCAATGCTAGCTTGATAACTGTTATTGTAAGCGAATTCCACTAAGGGCAAATGTGTTCCCCAACTCCCTAGGAAGTCCAATACACAAAGTCTAAGCATATCTTCAAGCGTCTGAATTGTCCTCTCAGTCTGCCCATCTGTCTGGGGATGAAAAGCTATACTAAATCTCAGCTCGGCTCCAAAAGCCCTCTGTAAACTTTGCTAAAATCTAGAAACAAATTTAGGATCCTGGTCTGACACAATTGACATCGGCACTCCATGAAGTCTGACAATCTCGTTCACATATAACAAGGCAAGTTGATCGGCGTTGAATGTAGTCTTAACAGGTAGAAAGTGTGCTGACTTAGTTAATCTATCAATAACAACCCAAATCGAATCCATACCTTTCGGTGTCTTCGGCAAACCAGTCACAAAATCCATGGAGATGTGCTCCCATTTCCACTCAGGAATCGGCAAAGGTTGAAGAAGTCCTGCTGGTCTTTGATGTTCTGCTTTCACTTGCTGACAATGTAAACACTGGGACACGAATTCGGCTATCTCTCTTTTCATATTTGGCCACCAGAAGGTCTGCTTCACATCTTGATACATTTTGGTGTTCCCTGGATGGACAGCAAACTTAGAACCGTGAGCTTCCTGCAAAATTTTCCTCTTCAACTCCGGGATGTCGGCCACACATAACCTTCCCTCAAACTTGAGTACTTGCTCTTCGATAGTATACCCTGATCTTGGCTTCGTGTCAATTTCCTTGGCTATTTTCTTGAAGAAGTTATCCTCCATCTGTCTTGTCTTTACTTCATCAACAATAGTCGGCTCCACTGTTATCATGGTCAAACACGCCAAATTTCCATCTGACTTTCTGCTCAAAGCGTCGGCTACACTGTTAGCTTTACCCGGGTGATATTGAATTTGCATATCATAGTCCTTCAACAACTCAAGCCACCTTCTCTGTCTCAAATTCAATTCCTTCTGTGTGAATAGGTACTTTAAACTCTTATGATCTATAAAAATCTGACAAGAAGCTCCATACAAATAGTGACGCCAAATCTTTAAAGCAAATACTACGGCTGCTAATTCTAAATCATGGGTAGGATAGTTCTTCTCATGGGGTTTCAACTGACGAGATGCATAAGCTATAACCTTACCCTTTTGCATTAACACACAACCCAAACCCTTATGCGATGCATCACTATAGACGTGAAACTCTTCATTACCTGATGGAAGTACGAGTACTGGTGCTGTAACTAACCTCGTCTTCAGTTCCTGGAAGGCTGACTCCCGATCTTTAGTCCATTCATACAGTGTCCCCTTCTTAGTCAGTTGCGTCAATGGAATTGCAATCCTTGAGAAATCTTTCACAAACTTTCTGTAATAACCTGCTAAACCCAGAAAACTACGAATCTCGGATACATTAGTCGGCCTCGACCAATTTACTACGGCTTCAACTTTGCTAGGATCAACTGAGATACCCTCTTCATTAATCATATGACCCAAGAATGAGATAGTAGAAAGCCAAAACTCGCACTTGTTAAATTTAGCATACAATTTCCGTTTTCTCAAAATCTGTAAGGCAAGTCTCAAATGATTTTCATGTTCAACTTCACTCTTGGAATAGATCAATATATCATCAATGAAAACAACTACAAATTCATCTAAACATGGCTTGAAGACTCTGTTCATTAAATCCATAAATGCAGCAGGGGCATTGGTCACTCCAAAAGGCATCACTAAAAACTCGTAGTGGCCATATCTTGTCCGAAAAGCAGTCTTCTCAACATCTTCGGCTTTAACTTTAAGCTGATGGTAACCAGACCTAAGGTCGATCTTAGAAAAGACTCGTGCTCCTTGTAATTGGTCAAGCAGATCATCAATCCTAGGTAATGGGTACTTGTTCTTGATAGTGACCTTATTAAGTTCTCTATAGTCAATACAAAGACGGAGTGTGCCATCCTTCTTCTTAACAAATAAAACAAGTGCTCCCCATGGTGAAGTGCTCGGCCTAATAAATCCCTTATCTAACAACTCTTGCAATTGCAGTTTCAATTCTCTAAGTTCAACTGGGGCCATCCTATAAGGTGTTTTGGAGATCGGCTGTGTTCCCGACATGATGTCAACAGTAAACTCTATTTCTCTATCGGTTAGGTGGCCAGGCAATTCGTCTGGAAAGACGTCGGGGAATTCGTTAACCACTGGGATGTCGGTTAAGTCAACATTTCCATTCTGATCACTCAGTATACTACACAAGTAGCCTCGACACCCTTTCTGAATTAACTTATAGGCCTTAATGGACGAAATCAAGTAAGGTGGGGGCACTATCCCTTTACCCTGGAAAATAACCTCGGCTAGGTTCGAGGGTCTCAATGTGACACTTTTCGAAACACAATTAATAGATGCATCATTTGCGACTAACCAATCCATTCCCAGTATAACATCAAAATGAATCATGTTCAGAGGCATTAAATCTACCAACAGTTCAACATTCTCAACCACAACAACACACGCTCTATAAATGGACACAACAATCATAGGTCTCCCAGATGGAGTAGACACAGATAATATGAAACCAAGGGGTTCTAGTTCTCTATCAATTTTCTCGGCAAACTTAGTAGATATAAACGAATGCGTAGAACCCGAATCAAGCAACACATAAGCATTTTGGGAGCAAATTAGAAGTATACCTGACACTACTGTCTCAGCATTCTGAGTGTCTCCTGGTACTAATGCAAATACTCTGCCCTGTCTCATCTGTCCTTTCCCAGCATTTCCCTTCTGAACGGAACCCGAGGTATTCTCACCCTTCTTGTTGTTATCAGCCTTTGTCTTGGGGCAATCTCTCACATAATGGCCCATCTCGCCACATTTATAGCAGGCTCCAGACGTCCGACGACAGGTCCCGAAATGTTGCTTCCCACAGTCCGAACACGTTGGCTTAGCACTCCCTTCTTGTCTTAGGTCACTAGTACTGCCCATGTTCGTTCTCTTCTTGGTGCCCAGCTGTCCTCGGCGATTGTCATAGTTCTGCCTTTTTCGCTGGTTCTCTCCCGAGCTCTGGTATCGATTCAAATTAGCTTCGGCCTGAATGGCTTTGTCCAATACTTCGGCATAAGTCGGCATATCGAGCAAATTAACCCGGTCTTGAATCGGTCCACGAAGCCCACACTCGAACTTCCTGGCCTTCATATATTCATCGTTGGCCATGTGAGGTACAAACCTCACCAATTCAGTAAAAGCGCGGTCATATTCCGCCACTGTTCTGTTGCCCTGCGTCAGAGTATGAAATTCGGTAGCCTTGCGGTTTCGAACACTTAGGGGAAAATGTTTCTTGTAGAACAACTCTAAGAATCGGGTCCAGGTCAAATCTGGATTGCTCCCTCTAACCATCATCCACCACCTGCGGGCGTCATCATCTAATGTGAATGCTGCCAACGTCACTTTCTGAGCATCGGTGCTAGGGAAGATCTCGAACAACTTTTCCATTTCTAAAACCCATGCCTCAGCCTTCATCGGCTCTATACCCCCAGAGAATCTCGGTGGTCTCATTTTCTTGAACTCCCGAATCAAAGCTATCGTGCCATCCCCATATAAGGCAGGCTGTGGGGGAACTTGCGGCACTAGAGGAGGTGGAGGCGGAACTACATTTCGGCCGTTGGTCTGCTCGGCCTGAGTCGACGTGGCACTGGCGAACTGCTGTCTTGTTTGCCTCAACTCGCGGGCCAAACCCTCAACTAATCTTTCCAGTCTATCCATTCTGTCTTCGGGCTGATTCTGGCCAATTGGAGGTCTACCTCTCCTCATGATGCTATGAGCGTGCAAGGTATGACTTTAAAACAAATAAGCAAATAACCCCGTAGGCAAGCAACAAATAAGCATATCAAGACAATGCACACCTCACCCAAACAACAAATACCATGATGCAACCCTAACATCTTTCTAAGGGAAATCCTAGGCTCTTTAGGACTCAAAGTGTGTGATTAACGTATGTCGAGGAACTTGTGCTCTGATACCATTCTGTCACGACCCCAAACCGCCCCTAGTAGTTTGGTGCCGTGATGGCCAGTAATCTGGGACTACCAAAGGCCAACTTTTAAAAACTCAACACAATCAGAGTGTAATAAACGGGGCTCACAAATGCGGAAGCAATAATCTAAAATACGAGTGGTCCATAAGAGCTGTGCATAGATCAAATGCAATGTCATTCATCTTACAACTTGAATACAACAAAACAAAATACGTATTACATCTTGATCAAAAGGCTTCTTGAGCCGACATATACAAAATACAGCAATTATAAGCCAAGAAGCATGATTTTCAAGATTCGCCGACATGAGATAAATGGCATCGCCGACGTGAATACAAAAAAAAACAAAGCCGACATGATCATGAATCCAAATAAGCTTTCAAAAACAGTCTAGGCGTCGCCGACGTCCTGCTCATCACCTACATATATATAGAGAGGGTGAGCTTGGATACTCAGTGAATGGTACTAATAATAAAGGTTTGCATGAATATAGCCGGAGTCTTTCAAACAAACGCATCAAACTTTATCAAGACAAGGGATGAACCGTATTCATCAATCAAATATTACAAGTATCAAGGGATGCTTACTGACATCGGCGAAACAAGGGATGAACCGTATTCATCTGTCAAATCTTACAAGTCTCAAGCTTTCTGAACAAACAAAGGATGAACCATATTCATCTGTCAAGTCATACAAGTCTCAAGGATGCTTACTGACATCGGCAAAACACATCAAGCTCATCAAAACAAGGGCTGTACGATCCGTAATCATTTAGTCAAAGGTACTGCGAAAGTTTATAGTCCTCCAGCACAAGGGACTTGTGTTACTTAGGCCTGTAGCCCGATTTAACAAAATAGTCATTTCAAGAAAGGACCGTATCCTTTTATACTTAGGGCTGCGAAAGTTTAGGGTCCTCCAGCACAAGGGATTTGTGTTACTTAGGCCCGTAGCCCGATTTAACAACATAGTCTTTCTAAGAAAGGACCGTATCCTTTTGTACTTAGTGCTGCGAAAGTTTAGAGTCCTCCAGCACAAGGGACTTTTCAAGGATGACATCAAAACAAGGCTTATACTTGATACATCAAGACAGAGCTATTCATTCATGCTTAGCAAATACTTTCGTCAAAACAAAACAAAGCAAGATTCATCAAAACAAGTGTAACATAGCTTTACTAGAAATACCACTCACATAGTTTTCCACGGGTGTAGGCTCAAAGCAAATATCAAGGACCTACAATCACATGGCAAATCACATTCTCAAAACAAGCTCATATACACATGCGAATGATCTCGGCATTCTCGCCAGACCCAAGTCGATAACAAAGCAAAACATGCTGGGAGTTTACACATTGCTCCCGTCTCATGAAAACACACTGGGGTACCAACCAGGTCTTTGCCGAGGTCCCACACATCCTTGCCGAGGTGCGGTCCCGATGGCCTCATTCAAAAGCAAAGTTGGGAAAACCTGGGTTTTCCCTTTGAAGAACATGTGAAGAACATGATGAACATGATCATGAGGAATATGAATGTAAGTTCAAAACTCGTTACAAAGATCTGAGGTTTCATGCCAAGAGTTCAAAACATGGACCTGGGTACCCATACAAGAAGGTCATGCAAGAACAAACATGAAAACATGGTTTTCGTTCCAAACTTTCGGATCAAAATGAGACTTTCCTGTAAGAACTCATGAAAACCATTTTCTATTTCCAAAACCATCTTCAAAGCAATGCATGACATGAAAAATGAATCCGATCATGCAATGCATCTAGATAATCAACAACAACAATCAAAGTAGATCAAGATCCTAACCTCAGAACTCGAATTCAACGGATCAAACCACGAAGATCAAGCTTGGAACGCTAGCTCTCACTCAAGAACTTCTCCTCCTTCTCTCTAGAGCTTCTCTCTCTAAAAGGCAAGGATTTGAGACAAAAATGATTTGTTTCTAGGTCTGCCGGCTGTCTTAACAATCAGCTCGGACACATGGCGCTGCCGGGTTGGTTCAACTCAAAAAGGTGATTGATAGATAAGACAAGTCTCTGACAAAGCGTATGCAGCAAGCTCGGGTAAGACACATCGGCAATAAATGACATCGGCTCAAATCAAGGATCCGGCAACAGGGTAACAAAGACATCGGCTAGGGAGGTCGACACTTGACTAAGCTGTGCCACACCTTGGCCGGGGTGTGCCACATCTCGGCCTAGGCCATACCTGCCTGCGGACAAGGTTCACTAAATGCAAAACATCTCGGCAATAAATGCCCGAGGTGAAGGTGGGGGGGGTCGACCAAGGTCTCCAAACAGTTCCAAGTACAAGGGTTCAAAGGCGAACTAAGCTCAAGATGACCTCGGCCACACACACACCGAACAAGGAACAAAATCATGCAAGTAACTTTAAGCAAATCAAGGCAAGACAAAACCTTCAAAACAATATAACAAGGCAAGATCATGCATGAATGTATGCAAGTATGACAAGAGTAAGGTGAGGGTTGTTACAAATTGTCTAAGAATTTGAGAACAGTCACAGAAATCGTGCCAAAATGAACATTGAAAGCTAAATTGAAACCAGAGAATAAGATTCACTAAGGTTTTTTACTCAAATTGTCTAAGAATTTGAGAACATTCACAAGAATCGTGCCAAAATCAACAATGAAAGCTAAATTGAAACCAATATAATATGATTAAGGTTTTTGACTAAAATTGATTGACAATATGAGAACATTGACAGCAATGGTACCACACTCAACATTGAAACCTAAATTGAAAGGAATAGGATATGATTAAGTAGGGTTTTTCACGTAATTTAGTAAGAATCTGAGAACATTAACAGCAATGGTACCCAAATCAACATTGAATCCTAAATTGGAAGTAACAGAAGTTGATTAATAAGGGTTTTTCACTCAAATTCAATATGAGTCTGAAAACATTAACAACAATGGTACAAGAATCAACATTGAAAACTAAATTGAAAGTAAGAGAACATGATTAACTAGGGGTTTTCACTCAAATTCACTAAGAATCTGAGAATATTAACAGTAATCGCACCAAAATCAACATTGACACTTAAATAGAAAGCAAGAGAACATGATTAACTAGGCTTTTTCACTCAAATTCACTAAGAATTAGAGAATATTCACAGCAATCGCACCAAAATCAATAATGAAACCTAAATAGAAAGCAAGGAAACGTGATTAACTAGGGTTTTTCACTCAAATTCACTAAGAATCTGAGAATATTAACAGTAATCGCACCAAAATCAACATTGGCACTTAAATAGAAAGCAAGAGAACATGATTAACTAGGGTTTTTCACTCAAATTCACTAAGAATAAGAGAATATTCACAGCAATCGCACCAAAATCAACAATGAAACCTAAATAGAAAGTAAGGAAACATGATTAACTAGGGTTTTTCACTCAAATTCACTAAGAATCTGAGAATATTAACAGTAATCGCACCAAAATCAACATTGACACTTAAATAGAAAGCAAGAGAACATGATTAACTAGGCTTTTTCACTAAAATTCACTAAGAATCTGAGAATATTCACAGCAATTGTACCAAAATCAACAATGAAACCTAAATAGAAAGCAAGGCAACATGATTAACTAGGGTTTTTCACTCAAATTCACTAAGAATCTGAGAATATTCACAACAATTGCACCAAAATCAACAATGAAACCTAAACAGAAAGCAAGGCAACATGATTAACTAGGGTTTTTCACTCAAATTCACTATAGAATCTGAGAATATTCACAGCAATTGCACCAAAATATAAACAGAAAGCAAGGCAACATGATTAACTAGGGTTTTTCACTCAAATTCACTATAGAATCTGAGAATATTCACAGCAATTACACCAAAATCAACAATAAAACCTAAACAGAAAGCAATGGAACATGATTAACTAGGGGTTTTCACTCAAATTCACTAAGAATCTGAGAATATTCACTGCAATTGCACCAAAATTAACATTGAAGCCTAAACAGAAAGCAAGAGAACATGATTAACCAGGGTTTTTCACTCAAATTCACTAAGAATCTGAGAATATTCACAGCAATCGCACCAAAATCAACAATGAAACCTAAACAGAAAGCAAGGGAACATGATTAACTAGGGTTTTTCACTCAAATTCACTAAGAATGTGAGAATATTCACAGCAGTCGCACCAAAATCAACATTGAAACCTAAATAGAAAGTAAGCGAACATGATTTTTGTGGCATTACAATGAATGTTCTCAGATTCACAAACAAAAACAAAAGTTTTGAAAACAAAAGTTTCGAACTCAACATTCAAGCTGAAATGGAAATAAAAAACAAAAGGTTCGAAAATGAAAGTTTCAAACTCAACATTCAAGCTGAAATGGAAATGATAAACAAAAGTTTCGTAAATGAAAGATTTCGCAAAAACTAGGGTTTAAGATACTTGAATCTTAGTTGTTTTCACCATTTTTGGTTGTTCGGATGTTTGAATGTTTGATGATCTAGTTTGTTTTTGTGAAATCTGAGACGAGATTGATGAAGGAAGACGAGATTGATGAAGAAAGACGAAATGTGATGCGAAATTGATGAAGGTGAGAATGAAATTTGCGAGGGTGAGAAATGGCGGGATGAACTGTCAATGAAATCGTGAATCTGCGATTTTTGTTTTGTGTTTTGATTTGGTAAGGATAGTTTCGTCATATTAATGGATTATGGGACTTACTGGTTAAAAGTTTTTGAACTAGGACATAATGGACCATTATTTGCCAAAACGGGACTTACCTATAAATCACCCTTTAATATTTTATCTTACAATATACATGAAATTTATAAGTTAATTTTTATGTTTATAACTTTTTAAATTATTAGTTTAAAAAAAATAATATATATATATATATTTAGTGCAATTTTGATAAATGTATTAAAAAAAGTTAAACCTGAATAAATGAGTTATGACATACCACTTCTTATTATGAAAATATACAAATTTAAAAGTTATAATTAAAACAAATATATAATTTTATTATTAAATATGAAGTGAAGTGATATTTAATAAAAATTAATATGATATTTCTATTATTAATCTAATAATTTAAGTTATATTTCATTTGATTTCAATTTCATAACTAAAAATATAATATGAATATAATACACACACGGACTTCTAGTCTTTATGGATAAAAAGGTTTAAAATTGTTTTCAAACTTTCATCATTTTCTTTTAATTTTTTTTATCTAATTTGATTTCAGATTTGAGTAAAATTTTTGATTTGATATGAATTATTTTAACTTTTTCATTAAATTTTTATCAATTTTTAAAAGAACTTTTATTCTTATTCTAATTTTTTTTTTTCTTTTCACCAATTTTGATGGAAAAAACATAATTTTCAACATTTCATCTTTTTAAATTTTTATCAAATTATAATTTGATAAAAAAAATATATTAAGAGTTGAAAATTCTCTTAATTGGAATTATAGTGAAATAACATCTTGAAATAGTTAAAATTTGAGTATGTGGTTAGTTGAAATGTATAATTTAATTAATTTTGTTCTCATATTTGTATAAAAATTGACACTTATGATTACATCATTATAAGTTAGATTATGGGGAAAAAAAACTGGGGTGTCAAACATTTTCCATTTGTAAATATCCTACATATTAAAAAATGAAAAAAAAAAACAAGAAAAGAAAAAAAAATGTGTAGCTTTTTTATATGTGTTTATCAGCTTTTTTTTTTAATTTTTTTATTTAAGACATAAACAATTGATGTTTCAATTTTAAAAATTAAAAGTAAAAAAAAAAAAATAGATTGGATTTTTTAGAGATAAAAGAAATATAGCGATCCCGGATTTACCCTTGTTGTGCAGTGATCCGGACATGTGTCCGTGGAGGTTGGTAGTTGATTATTATCTTGTTTACATCCTTTTTACTTTGTAGTTGAGTTATGGGATGTGTTAGGCAGGTTTGTTACAGGTTGGTTGAGTTTAGAAACCAAAACTAGTTGCCCAGATTTTGACCTGTCCGCTCGAGCCGGGGTTTTGGCGCTCGAGCGGGAATTGCACCCATCCAGTTTTTCCTGTGCAATGTTGGACGCTTGAGCGTGGGATTGGCCGCTCGAGCGGGGTTGTGTGAGTGCCGCTCGAACGGGGAGTTGGAAGCTCGAGCGGAGACCTGGTCCTGTAAAAGTTCTGGGAGTGTGCATCCGCCGCTCGAGCAGGATGGTTGACGCTCGAGCAGGAGTCTGTGAGTGACGCTCGAGCGGGGTGTTTGACGCTCGAGTGGGGCGACTGGGTTTAAGTTCCGAGTTTTGACTTTTCAAATCACTTTTTCACTTTTTCTTCTCTCTCATACTTTTCCAAAAACACCATTGTTGAGCCTCTCACTCTAGAACTCTACCTTCTCTCTAGGTTTTGATCTAGTAGGAGTGATTTGCTCACCTTTGGCCTTTACAAAAAAGTTGTTGATCGTCGAGGGCTACATTTTAATCTGAAAATTTCGGGTTTTGGAGCACGTTGGGTTTTGTCATCTACTCTCTTGGGACTCCGGATTTGAGGTAGGGATATCCTACTCCTCTCTATGGATTTTGTCTTTAAATTTTGGCATTTTGAGATGTTGGGGTTGGTTTGGTAATTTTGTGAAAGTTTGGGGCTTTTGTGTTATTTTACAAAAGTTGGGGTTTTATTTATAATAAACCTAGATGCATGTTTGGCATAGAGAAATGGAATAAATGTTGAATCATTGATGAAAATGGGACCTAAGGGTCGTAATGTTAATTATGGAAATGACCTAATTACATCGTTTGATTAATTGGGATAATTAATTGTGAGAAATGAGGAAATGAAATGAAATTGTTGAGATTGGGAATGTATGGGGTTAAAGGGTGTAGTTGAATTAATTATCACTCACCGAAATGAAATGTTGATTGAATATCCATTGTGCATTTATTTTCTGTTTAGAGATAACTGCTTTGGGCTATCGGTGGAGGATAGTCGTGATTGTTGTAGACAATGCATGATGATTAGGCAAACGAAAACTAATCAATAGAATGTGTCATGGAATTTGACGGTTGATAGAATACATTAACTGTATGTATTGGGTGATTGTATATAGAACCAATGTGTTTGTATACGTTATGTGTAGAGGAGGAGATGGGGGATGTACTCCGCGGTTTAGGGGAAGATGGGGGATGTACCTCTAAACCGGATAGCGTTGGGAGGAGATGGAGGATGAACTCCGTAGATACAGCTCATATGCTTGTCTAGAGAAGTGAAGATAGAGCTCATATGCTTATCTTTGTGAAGTGTAGATACAGCTTATATGCTTGTCTGTGAATGTGGGATATAGTTGTTATATATATCTGTTGAGAATGTGGATATAGCTTATATGCTTATCTGTGAGTGTGGGATATAGTTTTTATACATACCTGTTGAAATGATGATAGAGCTAATATGCTTATCTGTTGAAAAAGGGAAAATGAAAAGTAACTTGGACTCATAGGTCGTATGACATAAAATGTGATTTATGTGGATGTATCAGTGTTGACCATCTATCAATTGCTAATCTTTTAGTCATTGTTCATGGTTGGTTTAGTGTGTTTCTACTGGGCTGTGGCTCACCCTATATGGGAATATCATTTTCAGGTACAGGTAGCATGCCACCTCCAAGGACATAGCTTGGGAGGCTAGATGCGAGCTGATTTTTGCTGTTTAGTTTCTTTTAATGTATTACATGTATATTCAAGCCAAGGGCTTAATATGTAGATGAGTTAGCATCCTTTTGTTGTAACCAAGTGTTAACTTGGAAAGCTGTAAGCCCGTAGGGCATTTTGCTTTTGTTGTTAACATGTAATACTATTGTAATGAAAAAAATTGTTCTTATTATTCTTAAATAAGTCTTGAAAATTGATTAATACTATTGCTTTTGTTGTTAACATGTAATACATGTAATACTATTTTGCTCCTCTGCTAGTGCCCACGAAGTTTAGGAGTTGGGATGACTAATCATATTATTCTTAAATAAGACTTGAAAATTGATTAATTTTTCTCATTAAGTGATTTAAAATTTTGATATTGTCATATTTTTAAGATCCATATCTAAATTCTTATCTTTCTTTTATTTTTATTTTTGTGTGTTTCTATTCGGGTTTTAAAAAAAAATAAAAATTTATTTAAGATAGAGTTATGCGTTTCTAATTTTTTTTAAAAAAATTTAATTTATCTGTGGTTTCTATTTGTTTTTAATTATTATTAAGTTATGATGTGAGTTAGATATGTGATAGACATGTGAGTTTTATTGATTTAAAGTATAATGGTGGGAGATATTTTTAAATTAGATTTGTTTAGATAAACTTTAAATATTTTTAAAACTTCAAATTGGATACTGAGATGCAAAAGAAATATTTTAACTGAATAAATAAAAATCAAATTTATTAATTTTATCTATTTGTATATCTGATTTTTAGTTTTTTTTTGGTTATGTTATAATATATATGATATAAATAAAAATCTACAATTTTTTGAAAAATATTATCTGATTTTTTGGGAAAGAGAGAATGAAGGCAAGTTTTTTTTTTTTTTGAAATCAGCGAGAGAGATTAGGATGGAGAGATTATGAAATATTTTTGTTATTAAATAAATAAATCAGTCAATAGTTTTTTTTAATCTATTTTATAAATTAAAAAATCAATAATTTTAGAAAATGATTAATTTGTCCCATGAAGTGGTTTAAAATTTTGATAGATATACATCAAAAAATAGATAATTATATTACTAAACCATAATTCAAATTTAGATGTTGTTATATCTTTTTGAGTTCCATAGCTAAATTCTTATATTTTTTATTTTTTGTGTGTAACCATAGTGTATGGAAGAAATTGAAAAAGGGTGCTGTAGTAATTATGAGATAAGTCAAAAAGGTTTCTAAGATGCAAAAGAAAGATTTCAATTGAATAAATAAAAATTAATTTTATTAATTTTATGTGTTTATATATCTGATTTTTAGTTTTTTTTTTGTTATGTTATAATATAATATATAATATACAGATAAATATCTACAACTTTCATGAAAAATATTATCTGATTCTTTGGGAAGAGAGAAGGAAGGCAAGTTTTAATATTTTATTTTGAAAATCGGTGAGAGAGATTAGGATGGAGAGATTATGAAATATTTTTGTTACTAAATAAATAAATCAGTCAATAGTTTTTTTAATCTATTTTATAAATTAAAAAATCAATAATTTTAGAAAATTGATTAATTTGTCCCATTAAGTGATTTAAAATTTTGATAGATATATATCAAAAAAATAGATAATTATATTACTAAATCATAATTCAAATTTAGATGTTGTTATATCTTTTTGAGTTCCATAACTAAATTCTTATATTCTTTATTTTTGTTTGTAACCATAGTGTATGGGAGCAATTAAAAAGAGTGTTGTAGTAATTATAAGAGAAGTCAAAAAGGTTTGTGGGTTGGGAGAAGTTAATAAATGTTAAGGTTTTTTTTTTAAATCAAAAAATTAGAAAATTAGGATTAGGATATTGAAACTCCCACAAAACTTGTAGATTAGAAATCTCTTTTTCCTTATATAGATACTAGCCTATTACTCGTGCTATGCACGAGATAATTATAAATATTTATATTTATTTTAGATTTTTTTAATATATAAATTACTTTTTTTAAGATTTTTGATAAAAAATAATTTAACAATCTTATCACTAACCATAGTATATGAGAGAAGTTGAAAAGGATACTGCAGTAATTGTGCACGGATTGTATCTATAATTATTTGTATGAGGGGATTTTAAATGCTGATCAGAGGATTTTGACCAAATCAATAAATGCAGGCATGTGGAAAAACATGTGGATTAAAAAAAGTTAATAAATGCTGATCAGGAGATTTTAACAAAATCAATAAATGCTGAGTTTTTTTTTTTAAATAAAAAATTTAGAAAATTCAGATTGGGATATTGAAACTCTCATGGGCCTTGGGGGTTAAAAATCTCCTTTTGCTTAATATATAGTATAGACTAGTAGGAATGGCAACGGGCCGGGCCGGGGCCGGGGATTACACTCCCCGTCCCCGATCCCCGAAAGCAAAAAAATCCCTGTCCCCGCCCCCGATTCCCGACGGGGATCGGGTTTCCCTGACCCCAAAAAATTCCCAATTTTTTTATATATATAATTCTATTAAACACAAAAAAAAAAACAGAAAAACCTGTTTTCAATGTTTCATCATCATTATCAACAACAATCAACTTAAAAATAATAATAATAATAATAATCTGAAATTGTTCAATGCACACATACATATACATATATATATATATATGTGTATGTGTGTGTATCTATTATCATCATCAACAACAACTTAAAAAAAAAAAAAAAAAAAGATCTGAAATTGTTCAACAACACACACGCATCATCATCAACGACTTAAACAAAAAAAAAAAGAACAGATCTGAAATTGTTCTACAACACACACACGCACATATATATATATATATATATATGTATGTATCTATCATCATCATCATCAACAACTTACAAAAAAAAAAGGAGATCTAAAATTGTCGAGATCTGCGGCGGAGGACGGTGGTGGTGGAGGATCGGCAAATCTGCAACGGAGGAGGCGATGAGTGATGTTGAAGAGGAAGTGATCTGCTGCGGATCTGCTGCAGTGGTGGTGGATGATCGGTGTTGGGGAGGCGGAGGCGTTCGGGAGTCGAAGAGGAAGCCATAGCGGTGGTGGTGGAGGATCGATTCGACGGATCTGTTCAGATCTATTTTGGATGATAATGATGATGATAAGAAATGAGAGAATGAGAGAATGAGAGAAATTTGTGTTTGTGTGTGAATGAGACTGTGTTCAAAAATCGGGGTCGGGCATCATATATTATATATATAAACAGGGGTAAAATAGTAATTTTATATCGGGGGGCAACCGGGGCGGGGATCGGGGCCGGGGTCGGGCCGGGTCCGGGACTGAAACATGTATCCCCGTCCCCGGCCCAAATACCATCGGGGATTTAATTTTTAATACCACCCCCCGGCCCGTCGGGGGTATTTTTCGGGAAATAACCACTCAATTCGAGGTCGGGGGATCGGGTCCCCGTCGGATCGGGTTCCAATTGCCATCTCTATAGACTAGTGGTAACCTGTGCTATGCATGAGACTTTATAAATTAAAAATAAAATCATTATAAATATGTTGAAGTAATTTAATATATTGTCATGTGATATACATAAAATTGATAAGTTAAATTTTATGTTTATAATTTTTTAAATTACTAGTTTAAAAAAATTAAAAATATATAAAAATCTATTTAGTGCAATTTTGATAATTTGTAATAAATAAATAAATAAAATAAAAGTTAAATCTAATTAAATGAGATTACATGAGTTATGATATACCTCTTATTGTTATGAAAATAGACAAATTTTAAAATTATAATTAAGACAAATATATAATTTTATTATTAAATGCGATGTGAAGTGATATTTAACAATAATTGATATGATGTTTCTGTTATTAATCCAATAATTTAAGTTACATTTTTTTTTAATTTCATAACTAAAAATACAATATGAATATAGCATGCACACGAATTTCTAATATTTAAGAATAAAAAGTTTTAGAATATTTCCAACATTTCATCATTTTATTTTAATTTTTTTTTATCTAATTTGATTTTAAATTTGAATAAAAAATTTGATTTGACATTAATTACTTTAACTTTTTCATTAAATTTTTATCAATTTTTAAAAGAACTTTCATTCGTATCCCAAATTTTTATCTAATTCTAATGCTTCATCTTTTTATATTTTTATCAAATTATAATTCAATAAAAAAAATTAAGGGTTGAAGATTCTCTTAATTGGAATTATAGTGAAATAACAATTTGAAATAGTAAAAGTTTGAGTATGTAGTTGGTTGAAATGTATAATTTGATTAATTCTCTTCTCATATTTGTATAAAAAATGATACTTATGATCGCATTATTATAAGTCGGATTATGAAAAGTTTTTTGAGGTGTCAAACATTTTTCATTTATAAATATCCTACCTATTAAAAAAAAGAAAAAAAAAATGTAGCTTTTGCATATGTGTTTATCAATTTTGTTTTGTAGATATAAACAATTGATATTTCAATTTTAAAAATTAAAAAGTCTAAAAAAAAATAGATTGGGTTTTTTGGGGATAAAAGAAGCCATCTAACTCCTCTATATACTATTTTAAGATGGACTATTTTAATAACATAAAAAAAATATAAATTAAATTTGAAGATTGTTCCTATATATTTTGCTATTATATACAAATATAACGATAACAAATTAATTAATATATATGAAAATTTATACTAAGCTTTCATCTTCAATTAATTGAATTATTATTAAAAACTAATAAATAGCAGAAATGGGTATAATATTATAGAAAGAGGATAAAAATAAAAAACACAATGATATTTAAAAGTTTTAAATTTACCTAGTTATACAAAAATCTAATGTTACAATACAATCTTGAATTCCCAATAAATTTTCACATTTTCTATAAAATAAAATAACAATAAAAAATTTGATGCTCATTTTTTTACTTCAATTTTATGATTTTCATTAAAAAAAATAAAATCCGATCAAAACCCTTGGCACAGAATGGACATAGATACTTCGATTCGATTGCAACTATCATCACTAATAATTTTTCTTTACCTTGTAAACCTGTAAACAAACACATAAATCTCACTAAAATCGAAACCAAAACCAAACCAACAACAGAGAAAGAGAATCACACAGGAAAAAAAATAAAATTAAAAAACAAATAAATTTATGGAGTAGTAGGATATTACCTCCCAACAAATTAGACATTGTCCTGCCTAATCTGTCAGCTTCTTCGCTAGTGCCCGTGAAGTTTATGAATTGGGATGACTAATTAGATTATTCTTTAAATAAGACTTAAAAATATATTAATTTGTCCCATTAAGTGATTTAAAATTTTGATAGATATATATCAAAAAAATAGATAATTATATTATTAAATCATAATTCAAATTTAGATATTGTCATAACTTTTTAAGATCTATATCTAAATTCTTATCTTATTTATTTTTGTGTGGTTTTTATTATTATTTTTTTCAATTTATTTATGATGGAGTTGTGAATTTCTATTTTTTTTAATTTAATTTATCTATGGTTTCTATTTATTTTTAATTATTATTATTTAGGTAAGTTATGATCTGAGTTAGATATGTGATAGACATGTAAGTTTTATTTATTTAAAGTATGATGGTGTGAGATATTTTCAACTTAGATTTTTTTAAATAGACTTTAAAGATTTTTAAAATTTAAAATTGGATATTGAGAGGCAAAATAAAGATTTTAACTGAATAAACAAAAATCATATTTATTAATTTTATCTATTTGTATATCTGATTTTAAATTTTTTTTTTTGATTATGTTATAATATAATATATAAGATATAGATAGATACCCACAATTCTCATGAAAAATATTATCTGATTTTTTGAGAAAGAGAAAAGAAAAGCAAGTTTTAATATTTTCTTTTGGAAATCGATGAGAGAAATTACAACAGAGAGATTATGAAATATTTTTGTTATCTTTTCATTTGAAATCCATAAATTAAGGTATAATTATTATTTCCAAAATAATTAAATAGGTATGGAAGAAGTTGAAAAGGTGTGTATGGGAGAAGTCAAAAAAATTTGGAAGAAGTCAATAAATGCTGAGTTTTTTTATTTAAAAAAAAACCAAAAAAATTAGAAAATTAAGATTGAGGTATTGGAGCTCCTACAAAACTTGTGAGTTAGAAACCTCATTTTCCTTATATAATATATAGATAGATAGATACTAGCATATCACCCGTGCTATGTGTAACGCCCTCAAAAATAAACCCATCAATCATACATTCTTGACATAAGAGGATAAAGCATAATTACATTTCATCAGAGTATTCATTACAAAATGTATTACATGTTGACAACAAAAGTAAATGCCCTATAGGCTTACAACTTTCCAAGTCAACACTTGGTTACAAAAAAAAAAAAGAGTACTAACTCTACACAAAATAAGCCATTGGCTTGATACACATGTAATACAAAAATGTAATCACAAAAGATGTCCCAGCCACTAAGCCTCCCAAGCTACGTCCTTGGAGGTGGCATGCTACCTGTACCTGAAAATGATGTCTCATATAGGGTGAGCCAACACCCAGTAGAGATATGCTAAACATAATATGAGCAATAACTAAAACATTAGCACTTGATAAATGTTTAACTCATATAAACGAACATACAGTACAACCCGTTCCATAATCCTTCACTTAACAAAACTCAACTGATAAACATGGCTCAGAACCTGGCCAAACAACTTCAGTAAGACTACATCTCATGCCGACAATCCTTCAGACTGCCATTTTACGGAAATTGCGTCCGCGGGATTCGGCACCCATGTATTTTTATTCTCTTATGGCCATTTTATGGATATTTCATCCTCGGGACTCGGCACCCATGTATAGATATTTTCGGATTTTCCATTTTACGGAAATTGCGTCCGCGGGATTCGACACCTATGTATAATTATATTTGAATTGCCATTTTACGGATATTGCGTCCGCGAGATTCGGCACCCATGTGTAATTATTTTCAAATGGCCATTTTACGAAAATTTCATCCGTGGGATTCGGTACCTATGTATTCAAATACACAACTTGATTAGTTTTAATTCACCTAATCATCATGCAGTGTCTACAACAATCAAGACTATCCTCCACCGATAGCCCAAAGCAGTTATTTCTAAACAGATAATAAATGCCTCAACAGATATATAATTGACATTTTCAAAAGTGAGCAATTAATAAATCCAACTCCACAATTCTATGTCATAATGAGCCAATTTCATTATTCCCAACTCAATTTCATAATTCCATAACAAATGTCATTAATTACACTAATGACCCAAATATACCCAAACATGGCATTTTCCCCTTAAGCTCAATATTGACCCAAAGGTCCAAATATTATCAACAACACCAATAATCTCATCTCTAGACTCAAATAAACATGTATAAGCTCAAAATACAAAACCCTTCTTTTATACATTTTGAAACCCTAATACCCAAAATCACCCAACTCAACATTACATCAAAATGACCAATGGTTTATGTCAAAGACCATAGAAATGAGTAGTTATCCCTACCTCAAATTCGGAGTTCAAAGGAAGAAGATGTAGAAATCTCGAAGTGCTCCAAATCAAGAACTTTTCAGATCAAAAGATAGCCCACAACAAGCTCCACACTTTTTACAAAGGGACTAAGGTGGGAGATCACTCTAACTAGATCAACACCTAGAGAGAAGTTGGGTTTTTAGAGAGAGGAGCTCTCCAATGGAGGTTTTTGAAAAGTAAGAGAGAGAAAAGATGTTGAAAAGTGATTTAAAATGGCCCAGCTGCGATCTGATATACGTATGACCCGCTCGAGCGGAGAATAGGACGCTCGAGCGTCGAACACAAAAATTGGACCCGCTCGAGTGCAAGAATACCCGCTCGAGCGTCAAGACACAACTGCAAAACACATCTGCTCGAGCGCAAAGGGAAGCCCGCTTGAGCATAGATTACACTCGTCCAGTACTTTTACAGACATTGCATACCCGCTCGAGCGTGACCCGCTCGAGCATAAGGAAATCCGCTCGAACGTGAAAAACGCACCTGCAGAAGTTTTGCAGAGGCACAAAGTCCTGAAAGTGTGTAAACTCTGCTCAAGCGCAAAGGGACCCGCTCGAGCGGACCACCAAAAATCTAGGCAACTAGGAATGGGACTTAAGTACAACCAACCTGTTCGAAACACACCCAATACATCCTAAAACTTAAATATATGGAATTAAAGGATGACAACAAGATATATACAACAACCAACTCCACGGATCCTAAGTCCAGATACAACAATTAAAGGAGGAAGAACCAGGATCGCTATACTATGCACGGGTTATGTTTCACCACTTTGTCTTTTTTTTTTTAAATGCTTTTTTTTTATTATATTATATTAAAATTTAATATTTTGATAATAATCATGTGTTAGACTTTTTAAGGAATTCATAAGTGTTGGATTTTTCAAGAAATTTTTTTTATACTTGTTCTTAATGCATTAAAGTATTATTATGATAGATAATAATCATATGTATTAGACTTTTCAAGGAATTCGCATGTACTTCACAATTATTTTTAGGGAAAATTGGTCTAAGGTCCCTCTCTAACTTTTGATAGGAGGAGAAATACACAATAATATGTTTTGATGGCTAAGGTCCCTTAACTTTATTTTATGTTATAAAATACCTAATTTACCCTTCTTTAAAACATAAGTTTGTTTGGATTTTGGCAAACTGAATATTCTTTTGCTCAGTTCAAAAAAAAAAAAAGAAAAGACAAGAATATTCTATTGCTGATTTCACGGTGGAGATTTTGGAAACTGATTTCGCGATGGAGATTTTGTCGGAGATTTCGTAGAGATTTCGCAAGTGTTGCAGTGGACTTGACGATAGAGATTACGATGATCGTGTAGGTATTACAGTGTGTTGATCACGTAGGTTTTTCAGTGGAGTTGAATCAGGTATGGTTTCGATATAGATTCCACATGAATTTTGATTTTTGTTTTGAATTTTATGTAAGGATTCCGATTTGATATTAGTTGTTCGAGTGTATTTTTGCATTATGTTTTTGTTTTCAATTTTGATCAATTCGTAATTAAAGTTCCGATTTGATTTTGTTTTCAGTTTTGATCAATTCGTAATTAAAGAGAGGCTAGCTCAGTGAAGTTGTTTATGATTTTTGGAGTTGATTTTTCATTTTCTGTTATTGATCAATTTTAGATGGAGGCCATCTTGAGAGAGTTGATTTTTATTTTTTGGAATTAATTTTTTATTCTCTATTTTTTTGATCAATTTCAAAGAGTGTTGACAGTGTAGTTGATTTTGATGTTTAGAGTTCATTTTCCGTGCTCTGTTTTTCATCAACATGCTGATTAATGATAAGTTTTGTTCTCTATTTTTTCAAACCAGAGAAATTTGTTTAAACTAGAGAAATTTCATTTGCTGCACTTTTGTTGGTATAGTCCAGAGAAAATTGTAAGTTTGTTATTATAATCCAAAGTTTCTAATGCAGATAGAATCTGAGAAAGTGAATGTAAGTTCTTAAATTTCTCTGGACTTTTATTTGTAGTTGAGAGAAAATTGTAAGTTTGTTATTCACTTTCAGTTTGTAGTTCAGAGAAAATTATAAGTTTGTAGAAAATGAATATAAGGCCTCGTTTGGGAAGGGCCGGTTTAGCCAAAAAGTCAAAAAGCCAACAACCCATACCAAAAAGTCAAAGATTCTCTTTTCTCTCTACTTTTTGCACATCTTTTCGTAAAAAGCTAAAAAGTTATCCCAAACATACTAGTTTTTTTTAGCTCATATTTTAGCTAAATAGCCAAAAAGTTACTAAATCAGGCTGTTCCCAAACGAGGCCTAAGTACACAAGTTTCTCTGAGCAAAAGTTATTTTTTGTATTTTTTCTTTCAGTTTAGATGGGCAGTGCAGTGTTTTTTTGTTATCTTGAAGGTGTATATGAGTTTGTAAATTTCTCTGGATTTTGATATGAGTGTAATATTGCAGAATGACACAGAGAAAAGTGTAAGCTTGTACTTCCGTGAAAATCACAAAGAAATTTATAATTTTATAACAAATCTTTTATGTGATTTTTGTCTATGATTGTGTTTAGTAGTTAGCAGTAAATTTCTCTGTGATTCTCTTTGGATTCATTAATTTTTCTGTGATTTTGTTTTTGTTATCTTGAAGGTGAATATAAGTTTGTAAATGTCTCTGGACTTTTATTCGAGTCCAGAGAAAATTATAAGCTTATTATTATAATCCAGAGAAAATTATAATTATTAGAAATTTCTCTGGACTTTTATGTTGCTCTTGTAAAGTGTTTTTATGTTGAACAAATTATTTTCTTGTTTTTTTCTTTCAGTTTTGATAGACAGTGTAGTGTTGTTGCTGTGCAAATATGGGAATGATACTATTGTCATTAATGTTTCATGCGAATTGAATTTTGAGGAATTGGTTGGCATTTTGTGTAAAACATGGGAGAATTTGCAACCTGGGACGATGTGTATTTCATATTCTATTGTGGGCCATCCAAATTGTATGGTTCGAAATGATCTTGATTTTCTGAATACGTTAAGGGTTGTTTGTGCACGTGGTATTGATATAGTTGATGTTTTAATTACTAGGTGTAGTAGTTCTGATCAAGAGGATGAAGTGGAGTCTAATTGGGTAGATTTTGTGCATGGTAAATGTGATAGGCTGGTGGATATTGAAAGGAGTTCACTCTCTAAGTTTTGTTCTCACCAAGAAAAGGTGTTATTGTTAGCTGGTTGGCGAAATAATATTACGAGGGTTGGACAAAAGTTTGAGGGTGGTGTGGTTGAGTTCCATACTGTTTTATGCAAGTATGCTATTGAGGTTGGCTTTCAGTTTACGTATGTTAAAAATGACAAGCTGAGGGTTACGGTAGAATGTGCATATAAGGAATCAAGGAGATGTATGTGGCGTGTACATGCTTCAGTTGAAAAAACAAATGGGTTCTTTTACATAAGAACTTTGAACAATGAACATACGTGTGGTGTGGCGGTTCATACTAGTAAACATGCTAGGATGATTTCCAGCTTAGTTTATGGGCTGATACTTGAAGAGGTAAGTGCAAAACCTTTAACTCGTCCAGTGGATGTTGTCAAAGAAATGAAAGACAAGTATGGGGTCTCAATCAATTATAACTGTGGTTGGTTGGGGGTTGAAAAAGCGAAATGTAGTACATATGGGGATTCTTGTTTGTCATTCGATCAATTACGGTGGTATTTGGACGAGGCATTGAAAAACAATCTAGGTAGTCGTTTTGAGTTAGATTTTGACGATAACAAGCATTTCAAAAAAGTGTTTTTGGCTTTTCATGCATGCATTGCTGGTTTCAAATATTGTCGGTCATTGTTGTTTCTTAATGGAACATTTTTGAAAGGACGACACAAAGGAGTTATGCTTGTTGCGACAAGGAAAGATAGGAATGAAGGTAATTGTAAATATATCTTATTTTGTCTAAGTATGTGAATTTTCTATACATGTAGGAATTGAGTGAATGTGAGTTTTCTCTGACACTTTGAATTTTCTCTGGTTTTGGCCACTGTGTGAATTTTCTCTGGTTGTGGCCAGTGTGAATTTTCTTTGGATTTTGGTCAGTGTGTGAATTTTCCCTGGATGTTGTCATTGTGTGAATTTTATCTATAGTTAGTCACTAAGTGAATTTTTTCTGGATATTGTCACCAAGTGAATTTTCTCTAGATGTTGCCAATGTGTGAATTTTATTTGTAGTTAGTCACTATTGAATTTTCTCTGGAGTTTGTCACTAAGTGAATTTTCTCTGGAGGTTGCCATTGTGTGAATTTTCTCTGGATGTTGGCAGTGTCAAATTTCTGTGGTTGTTCATTTCTGCATGTGTATATTTAATATGCTAGTTCCTATTTGTTTTGTAGGTTTTTTTCCTATAGCTTTTGCTGTTGTTGATGCTCAGAATAAAGACAATTGGTGTTGGTTCCTTGAACATTTATGTGAAGTATTGGGATCGGAGAGGGTGATAAGTTTCATATCAGATCGACATTGTGGTATTGTGGAAGGAATTGCTAGGTTTTTTCCTAATTGCTTTCATGGATTTTGTCTTGAACATCTAAAGAGAAATTTGAGGGATAAATTGTCATATGGAAACACAAATTTGGTTAGGGAGACGATTGTGTCAAAGTTTTCAAAATGTGCATATGCGCCAACAAAGGCATCATTTCATTTCAAGTTAAATGAATTAAAAAGTGAGAGAGGAGACATTGTGAGTGTTTTCTTGAGAAGTTTACCATATGAAAATTGGAGTGATGCATATTTTAAAGGGAAACGTTATGGTGAGATGTATTCAAATGTTGCTGAGTCATTCAATTCATGGATACGAGATGCTCGGCACTTGCTAATAACAAATTTGGTGGACATGATACGGTTGCAAATCATGAATATGAGGTCTGATAGGAGGCTGCTCTCTAGTAAATGGAATAAAGTTCTCTGTCCTCATATGAATAGGGTATTGGAGAAGGCTTTCTTGGATGGGAGGACATGGAATATGAGTTTATCATCTGATAATGTCTTTGAAGTGCATTGTTTTCTTTCGGTTATGGTTCATCTTGGGTTGAGAACTTGTTCATGTCGAAAATGGGAAATAAATGGGTATCCATGTCAACATGTTGTTGCTCCAATTTTTAGAATTGGAAGAAATTTGAATTCATTTGTTGAACTATTTTTTTATGTTGATATGTATCGTCAAGCATACTCGTTTTCGATTGGCCCAGTTTCAACTGTTGAAAAACCTGTGTGTAGCATTGATGATGCTATGATTTTACCTCCATTGAGTAAGAGACCAGTTGGGAGGCAAAAAAAAAAACAGAATTTCTTCTACTGGAGAGTTTAAAAGAGTGATTAAGTTTAGTCATTGTGAGAGTATTGGTCGCCATAATAAGAGGACATGCAAGGAACCTTTGTTAAATAGTTGAGGATAATACATTTTATTAATTGAATAATACATTTGATGATTACTTTGTGTATTTTGTTTTGTGAAATGTATTTTTTGGATAGTGTATATAATAACACCTATCAAATTCATCCAGAGAAATTTTCCAATAGCAGTAAAAGTGTGCATTGTGTTTGTTGATACATACTATAGGCAGTGTGTTTGTAATACCAGTCAAGTTCATCCAGAGAAATTTGCTTATAGCAAAGAAAATTCTCTGTGCATTGTGTTTTGAAGCTTCAAATTCATCCAGAGAAATTTGCCAATAGCAGAGAAATTTACTGTGTGCATTGTATTTTTTGAATTTGATAATTGTTTTGTACCAAGACAGTGCATTACAGATTGCATGATCATATAGGCACCATCTTTGGGATGATACGAGTTAAATTTCTCCGTGAATTTCTGGTAACTTCATACTAGTGAAATTCATCCATAGAAATTTGCCAATAGAAGAGAAATTTACTATGGGCATTGTGTTTGTTGAAATGAGTATTGTGTTTTGTGAGGTCCAATTCATCCAGAGAAATTTGCCAATAGCATTGAAAATTACAATGTGCATTGTGTTTGTTTAAACATACTATGGGCATTGTCTTTATAATACCAGTCAATTTCATCCACACAAATTTGCCACTACCAGAGAAAATTTTCTGTGCATTGTGTTTTGAAGCTTCGAATTCATCCAGTGAAATTTGCCACTAGTAGAGAAAACTACTGTGGGCTTTGTGTTTTCTCAATTTGATGATTGTTTTGTACTAACACATAGGATTATAGATTACATGATCATATAGGCATCATACGAGAGAAATTTCTGCTATTGGCAAAATATGAGTTCAATTTCTTTCTGAATTTCTGGTAACATTATACCAGAGAAATTTCTGCAGACAATTTTCTCTGTGTCGATTGTGTTGACAATCACAATAAAAATATATATATTTAACCATTGATAGCTATGAAATTTAAATTAGTCAAAAAAAGATATATACATATATGTCAAACATCATCATTCTTTCAATGTATGAAAAAACAAATTGAATGGTTAATCCTAATTACATTGTGTACATTGTCTTCCTTTCACTGGTGTGCTTTGACTCTTATACTTTTGGTTCTACTTCTGGTGGTATTTTAACTGGTTCTGTCCATGACCAGCCAACTTCGGTCACAAATCTTTCTATGATTTCTGCTCTCATCAACCTTATGTCTTGTGTGGACAATTTGGAGCTGATAGGTTCATGCTTGCTGTATTGTCTCATTATATAGCATACAAAGAGGCCACAATCCAGACTGCATACAAATTATAGGTATAGTTAGTTTTAAGAAACATTCAAATCAGATTATCTTATTTATATATATTGTATGAAACTTACGAATCACTGTTTTGGAGCATTGTTGACATACTCAAAGTCGTAATTTGTGTTTTGTGAGTTTATCAATTTGAAAGAGGGTTATGATTGTTCCTCTCTTTCAAGGCATGCTTTCAAAAAAATTCTCCACATAATCTTGCTGCAAAAAAATAAATTTTAAATAACAGAGAAATTTACAGACAAATCAACGGGACTCTATGAAAATTATCATCACATAAACATTATGATGGATCAGAGAAATTTGAACTCGTTAACAATTGTTTTGCATCTTTGACATATTTGTCTTCTGCATCATCCATCCTTAGCCTTAGTGAGTTGAAGAACCTCTATAAATTATCTTTTTTGTCCAGGACAAGCAAGGTTCAGTGATTTCCATGTGTTGACTTCTCATTACCCCCAGTATTTATTGGGAAATAGAGGAACCTGTAGTTCCTCCATGCTGTTTCAATATGCTTGTCAAATAATGAGACTCGAAAAGTTTGATTTTCTAATATCTTGATGAAATTCTGTGGTTAGAGAAAATCAAAAAATGGTTATGTTATCAGAAAGTTGAAATGACAGGAATTTAAGAAATATACACATAGAGAAATTTTAAATGCAAACAACTAGCCAGAGAAAATTAGACTAGTGACACAACTGGCTTCAAGAAGTATCTTAACAAGAGAAAGTAGTAAATAAATTTCAGAGAAAATCAAATAAAAGAGTAGTAACATACTAAGCTCATGGATGTGAAAAAAAATGAAGTTGGTTGTTGTCTTTCTCTCCTTTGGTTAGCAAAAATGATCTCTCCATAGCCATCAATGACCTGGAAATTATCATTTATAATTGTAATATTGGTTTATAAAGGCTGATGGAACATTGTAAAGAAATTTTGATGAAAGACTTACATTATTGGCAATTTTTTTTGCTTTATTAGGTTTCCAATGTCTTCGAAGGTAATGAGATTCAACTCACTTGTCCAGATTAAAGCCCTACAAGATGACAAAGAAGGGATTTAATAGTTGTTAATGCAATATAAGTTAGTAAATTGTTGTTTGTTATCTTCTATTTTATTTGTTGTTGTCACAACCCAAACCTGCCCCTATGGGTTTAGCATCGCAACCGGCCAGTAATTGGTGATTACCAAAGGCCTGCTTAACATGAATGACAGTGATACAGAGTAAGGGGCTGGCAGAAGCCAAACAATAATAGAAAGATGTCCAATGAGCTGTGACATTTTGTATGCAAAAAGACTTTTCTGAACATATTCACATACATAACCAAAACATATATACATACGTTATATACACAAACATCCTGGTTAGGGACCAAATCCCTTCACCATAACTGTACAGTCAAGTCTTAAAACATTCATTACAAACAGAGATAGAAGGGTGAAACTGAGACACCAAAAAAAAAAAGCCTTGGCTTGATAGATTTGAAACCTCGAAGTGAGGCACAGTGGTTGGCTTGACAAAACAAAAGCTAACCCGACGCTCCTAGCTTCGGTCCGGTGCCTGGACACCTACATATAAATATAAATAGTGAGCTAAAGCCCAGTGAATAACATATGCGTAAAGGGGTTAAGAATGAATGTCCTTTCAGTAATTAAAACAGTCAATTGTATCAGTAAAACAATTACTCAATCAGTGGCTCATATTTCATGCCATAACAGTTATTCAGAAACCATAATAGTCATATGTGGTACATCCAATAGCAAAACAGTACAGTAGGTCTTGACAGACCGAACAGTTAGTTGATGGCCATCAAACAGTAAACAGTAGTGGTCCCAACATTGGAACCGACAGAGATCTCTGTAACAATAGCAGTAACAGTAACAGTAGGTTGCTATGGATGCCACGAGTACAGTTTACGAATAGGACAAACATTCATTCATTAAATAAAGACATTTCAGTAAGCAGTACAGTTGATCATTCAGAAAATAATCATAATTGAACATATCTTTACAACATTGTTACTCACAGAGCACGGGGCTACAGGTAGGCTAGTCAGCGTCCTCGGGTGCCAACCCTACACAGTTGCAGAACGAACACATACACTAAGTTACACACTTGGGATAAATAGCTTAGCCCCTAATCTTGACTTGGTGTGGTTCTATAACATTTTCATCATTAAGATGCCTTAAACTTGGCCTAGGAATGCCTAGGATGGAATGAGGATGCAAAAGTTACATTTTAAAACACTTTTCAAAATTTGCTGAAATAGGGGTCTCGCTTGAGCGTGGCTTTCTACGCTCGAGCGGATATGCAGACAAAGGAGCTCCGCTCGAGCGTAACTTCCCTCGCTCAAGCGGACTGTAAACTTATGAAAAAGTACTGGATGCACGATTTTCAAGCTCGACGGACGCTTGACCTCCGCTCGAGCGTGAGACTCAGACCCTCGCTCGAGCGTGAATTCTCTCACTCGAGCAGACTGCAAAATACATGAACTTCTGGGCATATGCATTTCACACTCAAGCGTGGGTTTATACGGTCGAGCGGAAGTGCATGTACTCAGAGTGTACGCTCGAGCGTGAAGTCCTCCGCTCGAGCGTGGATCCAAAATCTGAAATTTCTAGATTGATCCCCAAGCACAAAACCAAGAATCAAACATGTCAAAACTCAACCTTTTGGGCCAATTTTCTGGAAAACACTTGGAAACTCATAATACAACAAATTTTGAAGATCATTTAATAAAATCAAAGCCCAAAAGTAAACCAATTGAACACCAATTCAACTCAAAATTCAAGAACAAGATGTAAATATGCCATGCATGTGTTTATTTGAAATCAAAGCTTCTAACACATGATCAAATGAGCCAAGACTCCAAAAACATGATGAATTCTTAGATTACATCCATAATCTAGACATGCATGGAAGAATTTCATGGAAAACAACCTTGAACTTCATGATATGTACATGCATGTGAGGATTTCATACAAAACAACTCCAAATTCAAGAACATGTACATGCATGCATGAATTCACTCTCAACTCAACATTTTAAACCAATTCTAGACTCTAATCATCAATTTCCCATGAATCATGCAAGTAACAACTTAAATTCATAATTGAAAGGATGAATCTGCTACCTTAGGTCTTGAATTCAAAGTATGGAAGCTAAATTTTGCAAATCCCCTTCAATTCCTCTAAGTTTCAAGCCAATCTAGATGAACTCAATTTTTCTTCCAACTCTCGTACTCTCTCTCACGTTTTTGGTCTAGAAAATAGCTGAAGAGGTGATATGTCAAATGTGTATGAAGTGGGGAGGAGTTAACCTAGGATTATCCACTCAATGGCAATTTGGTAGTAATTGCAAACTAATGTAATTGAACATTATTTAATCTAATTTAATCATTCCAAATCAAATTTTAATTAAATCTACCATAAAATCACATAAATTCTAATTAGCATAAAACACTAATCAATTTCTGATTCGTTCGCCGATAAGGCCTTCGATTCGCAGTCCGAAACTTAAAACATGAATAGATCATTCAGCAATCAAACAGATAAAAATGCATTTTAAACAATACACTCATGCATTCGGTTCAGAATTTCAGTTTAATCAATTACTTATCATGCTAAAACACAGATTAGCACTAATCAGATGTGAGGGTTGTCACAGTTGTACTTACTCAAGTCCAGACACATTTGATATGTGCTGCAAGATGTCTTTTACATGATCTTTTATCAATCTTGAAATCGGTAGAGTTTGTGGAAAAACCCAAGATTTTCTGATGCTTGTTGGTTGAGGCAAGACGTACGCATCAACATCAAGTACTTCTTTGTCTTTCGTGGTTTGCTCGGTTTGCTTTGCAGCTTGCTTCGAACCTCTAGTCACTTTCGCAACTTTGGGATATTGAAATTTTGGATCGTGCTGCTTTTCTTTCCTTTCTTTTGCCTTTAAATTTTTTATCATTGATGTAGGATCTTTTTTGACTGTAGAGAGTGAAAATGTTAGTAAAAGTGAAATTTCTTTGAAGTAATAGATGATATTTCAATATGTAAATTTATTTGATTCAATATTTTCCAGTTACCATAGGCTTTTGTCTTTTGTCTTTTGTTTTGGTTGTTCTTTGTGTGCCGTTTGTTCTTGTTGGGTTGTTAGTTGTTGTTCCACTTGCATTCCAACTATACACAGTGAAAATCAACACAAGCCCCACAAATTGAATAAGAAAATAGACAGAGAAAATCAAATAAGCAGTAGAAATCAATAGAAATAAGAAGCAGAAACTAATGTGTTTAGAGAAATTTAACTTCCGGAGAAAATTATAATAAACAAAAATTTCTCTGAGTTATGTTGACACAAGGACATAACTTTTTGTGGCTCAAGATTTTCACTGACCTTGTGGTGAAAGTTGTGTTGGTGTTCAGTAAGGTTGTGTTGCTAGTTGGACGGATAGTTCTTGAATTTGTTCATGCAATTTAGCATTTTCAATTTCAAGCTCCGAACCTCAACTGTTGAATTGTTTTTGTATCATCTTCTTTTTGAACCTCCAACATCTTTAGTTTCATTTGGATTGTGCTGTCTCTTTCTTGAAGTTCTGAGTTAAGTGATGTCAAGGTTCTTATTGCAATATCCTTTTCTGCTAGTAATTCATTCCAATTTCTCTCTTCTTTTATTTTAGATTTAGAAAGTGTCTTCAGTCATTGATGTAGATCAGCAATTTGGGCATCCTTTGCTTCCTCAAGTTCTTGAGGCTGATACATTGTTGTGCCACAAATGCTATCATGATGTTGGTTGATCGGCTCATTATGTTCGTCTTTATCACTTTCCTCATTGTTTTCTTCTTGCTGTTTAGATTGAGTGCCTTCATTTTCTTCGTCACTGTCTTCTTCTTTCTGTTCATTTTCTTCTTTGTCTTCTACTTCTATTTCTTCACTTTCTTCTCTGGCTTCCGCTTCTCCACTGCTTGCTTGATCTTCTTGTCCATTGTTGGCTTCGTGTTCTTCTATGTTGCCTTCTGCTTCTTCATTCCCTCATTCTTCAGATGAATCTTCTAATGTCTCCTTGAATTTGACAATTGCGTTTTTTGATTCTTTCTTCTTCTTTTTACCAAGACAGAACTCCTCTGATGGGTTTTGAACTAGCTCCTTGTTATCTATCTGTAACAGGAGGCTCTTTTATTAGAGAAATGTTACAAAATTCACTGGGAGAAAAAATTCAAATAAGGAAAATAAAATTCATCCAAATGATACTAATGGGAAACAAAATTGTATGGGTCAGAGAAAATTACAGACAATGAGTTAATTATATGAGGTAGAGAAAATTACAGAAAAGGAACATAACTTAGATATCAGAGAAAATCAATCAAGTCATATAAGTTAATGTTTTACTATAATTGTGTCAAAGAAATTTGGATTCCAGAGAAAATTCATTATAAGGGTAAAAATAAACAGTGTTAATCAAAGATGCAAGGCACATAAGTTATGGGCTAGAGAAAATTACACACGAGGAGAAACAATTTTATGGGCCAGAGAAAATTATGAAACAACCAACATAATTCAGATATTAGAGAAAATCAATCAGGGCATATAAGTTAATGTGTTACAATTGTGGTCAGAGAAATTTGGATTGTAGAGAAAATTGATTACAATGGCAAAAATAAACCAGTGGTAACCAAAGAAGAAACATAAATTGATAGTTTAGAGAAAATTGATCTCAATCAATCAAGACACAAGGAGGGAAACAAACCAGTGGTCAGAGAAATTTTGGAATTTCACTGAGATTTCAGTGGCGATAGAAATCTAACCTGTCGAGGTGCAAGAGAGTGGACTGGTGTTTTCTGCAGCTGTTTCGTCAAGCTTTGCAGGTTCCACTTGGCACATCTTGGGAAGTCAGTTGTGTTTCTGTCTTCCGAGTCAATGATATTTGCATGTTCACATAACCAATACTGTGATAAAAATTAAAGTAATTAAATTTTGCTAAACACACAAATTTGTAAGTATGATAACTACAAATTTGAATGGATATTATACTTACCAACAATGCAATGACACATCCCGTAACTTTTTCTGGAGTTTTGTGCAATGCTATGATAGAATCAATCAATGTTGATGTGATTGCTTCTGGCCAATCATACTGCATCATTGATTCAAGAGGTTGCACATACTTTATAAAAACCCACTCTATTGAATTCTCACTTGTTGCAAAAAATAGGGTGAGACACAAGTACAATGTAACAATGATTGCTATATCTTTGAAGTCAGTTGGTTGTTTGCCTTTCATTGCTTTGACCAAGGCATTTTTAAGAACAGGACCAGTGAGCCTTGTATCCTTTGGGAATCTTCTCCTTAGGAATGTAGATTTTGGTTTTTTAGAGTATCTTAATGACATGGCTCCTTTACCTCCTGGCAAACCAAAAATCAAGGTCATGTCATTGGTTGTAAAGGTCAAGTTCTTTTTACCAATTGTGAATGCTTTTGTTTTTTCATTGTAACATTGGATTATTGCAACTACTTCATCATCAGATTTCCTAGATTTCCTTGGATCCATCATTCCAGTGGTTAGAGCTTGGATCAAATACCAGAATGGGGTCTTTTGAAGCTCTACAAGTTGGTTTGAATTGAATTTAAGTGTTTGAAAAAAAGGAGACAACAGATAAGAGGTTGGATCGGTTCTGAATGTTGTAGTGAGCTCTCTTTCTTTGGAGTTTAACAGGTTTTTTCCCCCTTGAGCTTGAGTCTTTTGAAGTTGGGGTACTTATCTTGATGCTAATTGCTTCATCACATTGGGCTTGTGTGTTTTGGCAAGGAGTTTGTGGTGTTTTGCTATTAGTTTTTGATCTTAGATCATAAGAAGACTCAGAGAGTTTTTGTTTCTTGCTTGGTGTTTCCAGTGTTTTGCTGGTGGTTTTTGATCTTAGATCATAAGAAGACTGAGAGAGTTTCTGTTTTTGCTTGGTGTTTCCGATGTTTTGCTACTTTTACGTTTTGCCATTTCTAGACAATGATGAAAACATAAAGATGTCAACATTAAATCCTAGAGAAAATTGAACATGCCAGAGAAAATTGGACATGTCAGAGAAAATTACACATAAAGGAGAAAACTAAGGTGGCCAGGGAAAATTATAAATGTCAGACAAAATCAGACACTAAAAATTAAATGTCAAAGTACTAATTGTTTTCTTGTGGAATACATCTAGCTATAGAAAATTTCCATTGCTAGAGAAAATCAACAAAGCATCATAAACACGGCAAAGAAATTTTCAATAGTTGTTAAAATTACATATAAAAGTAAAATATAGCTAGAGAAAATTGAAAAAAGAAACATATATCTAGCAAGGACAGAAAATGAATGACAGAGAAAAGTAAACATGGCAAGTTAAAGAAAATTTTCATTCCACAATTAACAAGATAAAATAAACAAAGTAATTTAAACATGCCATTGAAAATTATACCACATTGAAACCAAGAATTGAACAAAATAAACATACCAGAGAAAATTACACATTTTGGAAAAAATTACACATTCTTGAGAAAATTTCCATTCCAGAGAAAATTTCAAGTCCATAATATTAAAATGCCAGAGAAATTTACATACACAACCAGAAAAAATTAAACATGATAGAGACACACAAGGGAGAAAGTGATGTGGCCAGAGAAATTTATAAATGCCAGAGAAACTTAGACTCATACAAGAGAGTAATAGACATTCCAAAGAAAAACACATATTCCAGAGAAATTTACAAAGCAGAGAAATTTATAGACAAAATCACAGAAACATGTTCAAGAATAAGATCAAAACACAAAGAAATAACTTTTTTTCAAAATAAATATGCCAGAGAAAATCCAAAGAAGAAACATACATTCCAGTCCATAATATTAAAATGCCAGAGAAATTTACATACACAATCAGAGAAAATTAAACATGATAGAGATGCACAAGGGAGGAAAGTGATGTGGTCAGAGAAAATTATAAATACTAGAGAAACTTAGACAGAGACAATAGAGTAATAGACATTCCAGAGAAAGATAGACATTCCAATTAAAAATACATATTACAGAGAAATTTACAGAGCAGAGAAATTTATAGGCAAAATCACAAAAACATGTTCAAGAATAAGATGAAAACACAGAGAAATAGCTTTTTTCAAAATAAACATGCCAGAGAAAATTGAAAGAAGAAAAATACATCAAGCAAAAACCAGAGAAATTCAAATGCTAGAGAAATTTACAGATAAAATCACACAAACATGTTCAAGAATAAGTTCAAAACACACATAAATAACTTTTTTCAAATTCATGTAGCTTTTTATTACAAAATTGAAACCCTAATTTATGAAAGGTTATATAAAATGCAATTAACTGTGTATCCAGAAAAAATCTAGTTGTATTGTAGAAAAACTTACTAGAGTTAGGATGAAACTTTAATGACGAGCTGATATGCCCTGAGATGAAGATGCAACATGACGAAAATGAACTAAGATGACGATGAACTGTGAAAACGGGGTCAGAGAAATTTGTGAGGAAGGAATGGGAATGATTTCTGCAGAAGATAACGAAGCTCCAAGGTCAATGGCGAAGATGACATTGAAACCCTAGTTCTGTTGTTCTCTTGTTCGTGAAGATGGTTGGATGCTTGGAAGAACTCAATCGTCGGAATCAATTTCGTCTCTGTGTTGATTTTGTGAAGGGTATTTTGGTCCACGAAATAATTAAAATTGCGCGCCATGTTGCTCAGGGACCTAATGCATCACTATTTTTTTTGGTGTCCTTTATCCTCTAAATTACTATTATTAGGGACCTTAAAAAAAATTCCCCTTATTTCTATATATGTGAATTGTTATTTTTAAATGTCTTTTTTTTATTATATTAAAGTTTAATATTTTGATAATAATCATATGTGTTGGACTTTTCAAGAAATTCATATGTGTTGGACTTTTTAAGAATTTTTTTTATGCTTGTTCTTAATGTATTAAAGTGTTATTATGAGGGATAATAATCATATGTGCTAGGATTTTTCACAAAATTCATGTGTTGGACTTTTCAAGAATTTTTTTTTTTACAATAATGCTAGGGATACTTACATATTTACTAACAATCTTAATAACACACTCACAAGTTTTGATAAGATTAACCATCACTTGGTATGGGACTCACATCAACTTGTGAGTGTGTTAGTAAAAGTGTTAGTAAGATTGTTAGTATTCTTAGCATTTTTTTTTTATATACTTGTTCTTAAGTTTGGGGGTTGGGAGAAGTTAATAATGCTAAGTTTTTTTTTTAATTTTTAAATTAAAAAATCAGAAAATTTAGATTGAGATATTGGAACTCCCATAAGGCCTGGGGGTTAAAAATCCCTTTTTTTCTTAATATATACTAGCCTATCACCCGTGCTATGCAAGGGACAATTATAAATATTTATATTTGTTATTAATTTTTTTTAATATATAAATTATGTTTTTAAAGATTTTTTTATAAAAATAATTTAACAATCTTATCGCTAACCATAGTGTATATGAGAAATTAAAAAGGCTACTGCAGTAATTATGCACGGGCTGTATTTATAATTATTTGTATGAGGGGATTTTAAATACTAATAAGAGATTTTGATTAAATCAATAAATGCAGACATGTGGAAAGATATGTAGATTGAAAAAGGTTAATAAATGCTGATAAGGAGATTTTGATCAAATCAATAAATGCTGAGTTTTTTTTTTTAAATAAAAAATTTAGAAAATTAAGGTTGAAAGATTGGAGCACCTATAAGGCTTGGGATTTGGAAACCCCCTTTTTCCTTAATATATACTAGCATATCACTCGTGCTATGTGTAGACACCCCATTTTTGACCGACCTTAAGACTCAGACGTCACCGATTGAGCGCTCGGTGATGTTGCATATTGTGCTCGTTCAGAAGTTTCAGAGTCTCGGCTGCGAGCCTTACCTCCGGACTTCCGGACTCTTTTGTGCTTTGCCTCGGTTTGCGAACCAGGCTCTGTTTTCTTTGTTTTCTCTTCTCGAAGGGAGGGAGAGGTCTCATAGATCATCTCTCAGTGGCCGTAGGCTACTGTAGACACCCCATTTTTGACCGACCTTAAGACTCAGACGTCACTGATTGAGCGCTTGGTGATGTTGCATAATGTGCTCGTTCAGAAGTTTCAGAGTTGCAGCCGTGAGCCCGGCCTCCGGACTTCCGAACCCTCTTTTGTGCTTTGCCTCGGTTTGCGAACCAGGCTCGGTTTTCTTTGTTTCTTTTCCTGAGGGGAGGGAGAGGTCCCGCAGATCATCTCTCAGTGGCCGTGGGCTACATTTGGTGGCCGTAGGCCATTTTGCCCATTTCGGAGTCCGGTTCCCGGTTTTCGGAGCTGTCAGGCCGTGTGCCTCGGTTCGGGACTGCTTAACCATCTCCGTTTGTTCTGATTTTTGGCATACTTCCTTTCTAGTCCCTTTTGAGGGACACTGGGGTCTGAGAAACCCACTTCGTGGCCGAATGCCACTTTCGGTGCTTAACAGCCCATTTTCGGGACCCCGAACTGCGCGTTTTGGCACCCGAACATTCGTTTTGCAACGGTTTTCGTTCATTTTTGGCAGGTACCTCTGTTTTATCACTAGGAAGGTCACTGAAGGGTGGGAGGCCAGTAATTGTTGCAGCAACCAGTTATATATCCTCCGACGCCCTCCGATGCCCGTTTTTCACACTTCCGGGCTAATGTTGAATACCTTGGGGCCACTTTCTTGAACTTTGAACCACATACTTGTGATGTGCACACATGGGAGGACACCATCATGTGGTGGCCAGCCACTAAACCAGCTTGACCCTTTTGACCCCTAGCCGGCCGGCTAGGGGATGTGGCCGGCCGGCCACCTGCAACAAAAATACTTGGCCGGCCATGATCCTCACACTGTTCACTTTACAGCTGTATAGCTTTATCCCCCAGAAAATATCTATATCCGGGGGATATTTTGTGGGGGAAAGCTTGCCTCCTTTTCCCCCACCTTTTGCCCCTCTTTTTTGGTCCATATAACCAAAGGCCAGCACTTGTATTAGAGGTTAGAAAAAATTGCTTCCAAGTCTTGCATTGCTTTCCCTCTCCTTCTCTCATTTCTACCCTAAAACATTCAAGTTCCACACTTCATTCCTTCATCACCACCAAGCACCACCATCACCACTTCATTTCCAGCAACAAGGAGGGCTTCTCAAAGGCTAAAGGTGCTGCAACTTGGTCCAAGAAGCAACAAAAGACTTGTCTCCAAGGGTGAGTTGCCATTTCCCCTTTTTTGAGCTTTTCTTTGCAACATTTCTTAGCCATCTATGCTTTTTGATTTGAGCTCCGGCCATAACTGAAAGTAGCCTTCTTTTGAGCTCATTTTCATGTCTCATTAAGGTCTCAACCCTGTTTGAGCCCTCCATCTTGCACTTGCTTCATTATCCCTCTAAAATGTCATTTTCTTGCATGATATTTTTACCTTGTGTGTGATTTGTTTTGGAGCATGTTGTAAACTGATAATAGGCTTATTTTGAGCCCCTCTTCAACATTGAAGAAGGGCTCAACACTGTTTGGGACTTCCATGTTGTACTTGCCTTTATACTCCCTTTTTGGTCCCATTTTTGCATGCTTTGGCAGCCTATTGTGCTTTGGTTTTTGGCCATTTTACAGCACTGAAAATAGTCTCATTTTGGTCCATTCTTCATGTTTCATTTAGGGCCTTTCATGGTTTGGGACCTCCATATGCCACTTCATGTTATATCTCTCTTTTGGTCCCCATTCTTGCATGTTTTGTTAGCCTATCATGATTTTGTTTTTGGCCATTTTACAGTCCTGAAAATAGTCTTATTTTGGCCCATTCTTCATGTTTCATTAAGGGTCTTTGGCTGTTTGTGGAATATTTTGCATACCTCATGTTATAGCCTCTTTTGAGCCTTATTTTGCATTGCATTTCTAGCATGTTTGTATACTGTTTTGGAGTTTTTACAGTTCTGTAAATATGCTTATTTTTGGTCCCTCTTCAATGTTGTAGAAGGGAATTTTTCAGTTTGGGCTTTGCATATACCACTTGCCTCTTTGGCCACCTTTTGGCCCTTTTTCTTGCATAGGAGTGCAGCCATACCTGTGTTTGTTTTTGGGGTTTTTACAGTTCTGTAAAACATCATATTTTGGGCCCCTCTTCAACTTTGTTGAAGGGCCCTAACCTGTTTGATGACAGCAGATGTGAGTTGCTTCTTAATCTCATGTTTAGGGCCATTTCTTGCATGCTAGTTTTGCCCTGTCTTGGTTTGCTGTTTGGCCATGCTATAAACTGGAAAAGTGCATATTTAGGGGCTGCCTTGCTTCTGTCTATTCATTGCATGTGCCAATTGTGCATGTTTGGTATAGCTATAGGCCATTTCGGGTGCCAAAATTCATGTTTCGGGACCATTCCGTGCATCGGGTGTACTTTCGCCTCGTTTCGGGGCTGTTTTCCCCCACTTTTCATTGCTGAAAATCCATTAGCATGCTTATATGCCATTTCCATGCCATTGCATTCTGTATGCCATTGCCTCGGTTTGCGTGCCCGTGTGCACGCATTTCGAGGCACTTCATTTTCATCCATCGGCCTCTTATGTGAGTGTGGCTGAGGCTCTCTCATGTTAGTATAAGTCCATGTCGCATTCTATATGCCATTTCCATGCCATTGCATTGCATATGCCATTGCCTCGGTATGCGTGCCCGTGTGCACGCATTTCGAGGCACTTCATTTTCATCTACCGGCCTCTTATGTGAGCGTGGCTGAGGCTCTCTCATGTTAGTGTAAACCCATATCATATTTCTCTATCATTTGCATTGCGTATGGCATCGCCTCGGTTTGCGTGCCCATGTGCACGCATTTCGAGGCATCTCATTTTTATGGCATAGTGCATACTAGGTTGTATCTTAGATCGCATTCTGTCATTTTCTCGGTTTGCGTGCCCATGTGCACGCATTTCGAGGCATCTCATTTTTACAACATAGTGTATACTAGGTTGTATCTTAGATCGCATTCTGTCATTTTCTCGGTTTGCGTGCCCGTGTGCACGTATTTTGAGGCATCTCATTTTCATAGCGTTGTGTATGTTAGGATTGTATCTTAGTCGCATTTCATGCATATCATGCATATTGCATCGTATCCGGGATAGGAGTTAGCCCGGGCACGGGAAACGAGATGCATTTCGTACTCCGAGTGACGGAATGCGTCTCAATTCCCTAGTCACCGACACTCCGGATTATCCATGATGGAGTTAGGTTTTAGCTGTGTTTTCATGTGCATTCATCCTATATTGAATTGTGCATTTCGACTCCTCGGCCATCATGTCTCGGTATGCGTGATTGGTGGCACGAGGATCGAGGCATGCATATATTTGTGAAAATACATTGCTATGCCCCTTTCCTGCTCTCTGTTGCAGCAAAATGAAGAATCAGCAACTTTTCAGGACTTGGCACGCTTTTCAAGAATAACTGCTAAATAGAGGCTAATTGGGGCATCCCAGTGGATTTCCGCGCAAGGCAGCCCAAACATACAGCATTCATCAGAAGCAAGGCAGTCCCTGGCTTGCATGCCATTTTTACTGCTTTCTTAGTTAATTCATTAATTAATTAGGAATTTGTATATTATTCGGACTGTAATATTTGGACTGTAATATTCTTTTATTCGGGACTGTATTATTTATTCGGACCCTCTGCGCGAGGACACAACTGTAATAAGTGTGCGTGAGTGTGATGTATGTCTTCCAACCCCACGTCTTTCTTCCCTTTTATTTATCTGCTTATGATGGTTAGATTAGGGCATATTTAAATTAGCATACAGTATGACAGCATGTTTGCATCATTCATCTATATTGCATGCACCGGGCTCGGCGCATCATACTAACTGCATTGTACTTTCAATTCCAAATTGAATACATGTTAGCTGTAGCATTCCATATGCCATCTTAGAATAGCCGAGCCTGCTATAGTTGCATTTTGCATGTGTTGCATTAGGCATTTCTGTATACTTAGGGTCATGCATGATTTCTAATACAGTTTTTGTTTTGGCTTGGAGTACCCGGTAAGTTTTATGCTTTAGCATCCTTGCATGCGTGCGAGTGCTGCCATGAATAGCATGCTTATCATGAGGCTAATTGCTTATGTGATATAACTGCCTGAGTGCCTGTGGGTGAAGGTTGGGTTACTTAAATTGGAATAAATCATCAAATGTTTTAAGCCTACCTGCGGGTAGCAAACCATTTTCAAAAAGCGAACATGAAATGTTTTGTTCCAATTCAGGCGATCCAGTCTATACTTGTATGCTGTGCGCATCATATAGTAACCTAGGCTAATAACCGGAATAAGAACATACAATGTTTTCAAAAATAGATATCATGGTTAGTAGAGGCCGGTCTATAACCGGGCGAGCGGGGGTGCTCACGAAGTGACCTTCCCCAATCGTACCCAAGTTCCCGAGCCGAGGCAACTTTGGTGCTGACGGACACGTGGCCTTTTGGCACCGGTCAAGGTTTCCTAAATTTCCCATTAAAAAATATTTAGGTGGCGACTCTGTATCTGGCAAAGCAGTCCATGTTTGGCACTTCTTTCAAAAATCTGTTTTCTCAAAACGATTTGCCGGATTTGGACTCTTTGGTTCAGACATAGAACCGTGACTACAAACCGAGTCCGAGTTATAGCGAGGTCCCCCGCGGGCTTGTTACAGTTTCTGGTGACTTTGCTGGGGATTTAGAGAACTTGACTCGAACTCATGATATCTATTTTTGACTACACTTGTGTCTTTCTTTGCATTGCATTTGCATTGGTGCGCCTAGGACACCGTGTTTGCTATCTGTTATTCCTGAACGGTTTGCCGGAGGCTTGTCTTGTCAAGGCATGACCATAAGGCTGACCGGTTGTGGGCTCTGCCAGTATGGGAACACAAACCCCGGTTTTACCGGGGCACCCTCTTTGACCATTCGACCTAGTGCATATTCGGATCCATAGAGACCATTCCAAACTAGGACAGGTTGCTTACCCGTTTATAGGTTGTTTGAAACCGCTGCGTGTGTAGTGAAACCCTAGCTCCTGACAAAATAGGACAGGGAAACCCTACCCCAACATAGGGGTGTTTTGGCTCTCACTTATCTGTTATGTTCTTTAGAGTGCGTCTCTACAGGAATGCATGTATCAGTATATGAGTTTGGGCATCAGGCCTGCGGGCATCAGTTCAGTATTGTCAGTATCAGGCCTGCGGGCATCAGTTCAGTATATGAGTTTGGGCGTCAGGCCTACGGGTATCAGTTCAGTATTGTCAGTATTAGGCCTGCGGGCATCAGCCAGTATTTGAGAATTAGTTATCTGCGGATATCAGATTCTGTTTTAGGGGACAGTGATACAGGGATAATAATCAATGTTTGAGGACAGTGTGTATACAGCTTATTGACTGTGTGTTGTTATGCCCGGCTGTGTGTCATGCATTTTATTTTAAGCTGTTATGCTGTCCGTTTATCTGTTTATTTATTTCCTTTTCGCTTTATTTATCTTTTGCTAGGGTCAGTTCTAGCACAATTGCTTCCAACCCAGCAGGCATTCCCCAAGCACTTTGGACACGAGGTCGCCGACTCAATCGATCCGAGGATCTAGTTGACGGACAGCCAGTGTTCCATTCTCTAGCCCCCGTTGTCAAAAGAAGGCAGAGAAAGCGTAGTGTATCTGAATAGAGATCACCAGAACAGTGGTTTCCCCCATTAGTGGACAGTTGGATTGAGATCCCCATCGTTGCTACAGAGCTGAATCTGCCAGTAGTTCAGATAGATCAAAACAGTATGGCAACGCCAACAGGAGTTGAGGAGATGGTGCGCCAAATGCAAGAAACCATGCGGGCCATGCAGCAGGATGCCGTTCGCCGAGATGAACTCGCCAAGCAACAGGCCGGGATTATGACCCAGCAGGCTGAGCTGATTACCCGACTGCAACAGCAGAATGCTGCATCTGCTTCACATCAAGTCCCTCCTCCGGCAGGGGCTCCATTGCCTGAGCAGGCACCTACTGTTCAGAACGCCCCACCAAATGCCCAGAATGCCCTGCCGAATATCCAAAACTTACAAGAGGACATGAATCTTCTAATGGGGCCAGCTCCGCCCCCGCTTCCACCACAACTGTCCAAGGTCCATGCACCCAATCGCCCCGACTCTCCCTTCGAGTTCGAGGTTGATCATACAGCTCTGAAATTGAGCAAACTTGAGAAGCTCTTCAAGAAATCCCAAGGGGTCAAGGCTATGCCGGATATCGAAGACGGATATACCGAGGAGGCTGTGACACTCCCCGATAGGTTCAAAATGCCACAAATCGACCGCTTTGACGGGTCCGGCGACCCCATGGTCCATCTTCGACTGTTCGTAGACATTTTGCGGCCAATGGGCCTAACACGACCACAGAAGCTTTCACTATTCGGCCAAACCCTGTTGGGTGTGGCCGCCCACTGGTACGCAAAGTTACAAGATGAAGTGAAAAGGAATTGGGATGAAATGGCTGAAGCCTTTGTCGCGCAATATTCGTACAACACTCAGATCGAGATCACAACCCGTGATCTCGAAACGACAAGGCAAGAGCCCAAGGAAACTTTCTCGGACTTTGTAATCCGATGGAGGGCAAAGGCGTCAATGATGACTTTAAGGCCCACTAACAAAGATCAAATCCGGGTGATTGTGCGCAATCTCCACCCAAAGTTGATGCAGAGAATGATTGTAGTCCCCTTTCCTACTTTCGCAGATTTACATGAGATGGGGGTGCAAATCGAAGACGCAATGAAACAAGGTCTGTTTGACCACGATAGGGAGCAACCGAGGAGGACTTTCAACCGTAACAACAATGCGGGCCTGAGTGGCGCTGCAAATACAAGAGCCTCAGAAGTCAGTATGGTCACCACCACTCCCCCTCCCCCTCCAAGGCCCATGGCTGCCACACCCTTCTCCGGTGCGTCCGGAAGCAACACACAAACCAACAGATTCCAACCACGAGGCCAAAGAACCTTCACCCCATTATATATGCCCCTATCCAAAGCTCTAGGGGTATTGATCAGGAAAAAGCATTTGAAACCCCTGGAGCCAAAGCCACTACCGAATCCACTCCCTCCCTCTCATGACCCAGCAAAGTACTGCGCGTATCACCAACAACACGGTCACGACACCGACCGGTGTTACAGATTGCGTCATGAGATCCAGGATCTTATTGACAAACAGGTGATCGCGCCTCCTGATAAACCCAATGTCACAACCAACCCTCTCCCACCACATAACCAAGCTCCCCCTCCCAACAGAATCAATTTTATCCAAACTGGGGTCGCATCTTACGATCCCAGTATCTATATCACCCTATCCCACCTACCCAAGCCGGAGGTGTTCCTCCCCGATTGCACTGACTTCTTGTGCATGGTGGACATCTCCAAAACCCAACCAGAACCGATGGTGGTGACCGTCGAACATAGGGCAGGGCAGATTTTGGGAGAGAATGAGATTGTTGAATCTGGGACTGGACAGAATTTTGCTGGGGTAGCCTATGATCCAAGCGAGTATATCCTATTAACGAGCCGGATTGGGCTAGGTATAGAATTGCCAGAGACAGGGGAGCTATGCATGATCCGGGGGGATGGATCTGGGCTAGGGGCAGATGATCTGACAGCCGTAGAGGAGGACTTTGCTAACCTGCAATTTTTCGATGACCAGGAACCGGGGGATTCGGCAATCAACTGGTTCGACTATGAGGGATCGGCAGAGGCCACTGGATGGCTCGAGGATCAACCAGATGAAGTGGGGGAAGCCCAACCAGAACAGAGCCCGGCAGAGGCAGAGGTATCAGCTGTGGCCGGAATGGCCGGAAGTCAAGTTATATCGCCGGAGAACGCCGGTGCTAAGAATCCCGCTCGAGACATGGGCATTATGGATACGGGAATTGTTGAACAAACAGCTGTACTGATGCAGCTGGAACGAGAAAAGTTTGAGGATGCCGAGATAATTAGTAAAGCTAAGGGCCCTGAGGGGACTGAAAGTGCTGTGTGCACGAAGATAGAGAATGCTGCGAGCATGTGGACAGGGAGTACTGCGAGTGCAACTAAACCGGAGCCAGACAGGTGTCTGTTGGCTGCCGACGGAATGTGGTGGGAAGACGATGACTTATGTCTTGCCCACACGGATGAAGACTGGGGAAATAATCAACCGGATGACACTTGGTACCTCGATGAGGTTGACCATATGACGAGAAGTGGGCGGTACTTTAAACCCCCACACCTGGACCAACCCGAGGCATCCGGGAAGGATAGAGAAGTGGAGAAACAGAAGGAGAAGCAGATTGAAGACGAAGCTGTGCTGAAACAGTTAAAAAAGATACAAGCAGACATCTTCATCTGGAGACTGCTAATGGCATCACGAGTACATAGGGAAGCTGTCCTGTCTGCTATGGACAAGTCCAAACTCTCCATAGACACCACGCCTGAACAGCTGGTTGGGCTGGTTTTTCCGGGAGGAGGTTCCCCGGCATTAACCTTTTCGGACAAGGAGCTACCGCCTAAGGGCACAAATCATAACAAACCTCTCTATATTTCTGTGGAGTGTAGAGATAAGTGGATACCGGTGGTACTTGTGGATACCGGGTCTGCGATTAATGTATGCCCGACCAGAACGGCATATGCAATCGGGTTAAAGCCCGTGGACTTCGTCCCAACTACTCAAGTGATCAGAGCATACGACAATACCAGCAGAGAAGTGATGGGGACTGTTAAAATTCAAACCAAGGTTGGTCCAGGACAACACAGCATTGAATTTCATATCTTGGACGTTCCCGCAACCTTTAACCTACTTTTGGGGCGACCGTGGTTGCACCAGGTCAAAGCAGTCTCTTCCACTCTACATCAAATGCTAAAGTACCCTCACGGGAAAGGGGTAGCGATCGTTTTTGGGAATTCATCAATCCATCCGCCGCCAGAAGTGTCCACACCTGTCTTGGAGATCGAGCACGGCACGGAGGATGTGTTTTTATCGGGGTTCACCTTGGCGGAGACCCGAATTGTGCAGAATGTCATGGCTGTGAATGAGGGTATGTACGTTAGTGCTCAATCTATCTACCTCATGAACAAGCTAAAACATACTCCCGGGATGGGATTAGGGAGAAGCGGCCGGAAGGGCGTCTCAGTGTTGGCCGAAGTGCCACACAACCCTCACACCTTTGGACTGGGTTATCTGCCCACCAAAGAGGACTGGGTGAGGAAAGGAAAAGAAATGGCCGGAAGAGCCAGGGCAAAGAAGGCTGGGAAGCCATTTGAGTTAATGCATAGGCCCATCTGGGGTACCCTAAACGGACGCTTCGTCCGGGAGGGGGAAGATTTTCCATTCTGCGGCTTCCCAGAGCCATGGCTGAACGCAGAGAGGAAGCGCGTGCCTGGATTTGAAATCTTCTTCGACATACAATTATCTGGGGATGACGTTGCCGAAGCGCAGACAGACCCACCAACTGAGGTTGAGCAGTGTAGAACAGTGGATCCTGAGAGCACAGAGCTTGAAATGGGGTAGCACTGGCGTGTCTACTATCAGATCCTCCGATCGGCCAAGAGTGCTTGGGGGATAACTCTTCGGTTTCTATGATTGGAGATGAAATAGCTGCGGGCTTTCCAGCGCCGATCTTGGATGCATCTATCGCACCTTCTCTCATCTGGCAATATGAAGAAGGCTTTTTATCTAGCAGCTCTGGGTCAGGTAGTGAGCCGGAATCTGATTCCACCAAATCTTGTGCGTCGGAATCAGATTCCAGCTCGACTGAGTCTGAGTCCGGTATTCCTGGGGGTGATAACCCAGATGCCACAGTCCTGTCTAGGTCGTCTTTTTCATTTTCTTTTGAGTCTGTTGTAACAGAGGAATCTGACGGCTTGGAAATATTTAATGAGAATGATGCGGATGTGGTTTCTGAGTATTTTTCTGTGCCTTTGATTTATTGCTTAAATCAGGATTTTCAAAATTTTGATGAAAACAACGAGGGAGAAATTCCCCCAGTTTTGCAACGGTTAATTGATCAAGAGCAGGAAAGATTTGTTAAACCTTTAATGGATGAAATCACTACTGTGAATGTTGGTACTGAGAAGGACCCGCGGCTGGTCCAGATCGGGTCCACGTTGTCTTCGGAGAAGCGCGAGCGCTTAGTCGCTTTATTAAAAGATTTCAAAGATGTTTTCGCGTGGTCCTACGAAGACATGCCTGGAATCGATCCTGAGATTGTACAGCACCGGATCCCTCTTGATCCCGAGGCCCGCCCTGTCAAACAGAAACTCAGAAGGATTCGCCCGGACTGGGCTCTCAAAATTAAGGAAGAAGTCACCAAGCAAATTGACGCAGGGTTCCTGCTGGTATCTGAATACCCAACTTGGTTGGCCAACATTGTTCCGGTGCCAAAGAAGGACGGCAGAATTCGAGTCTGTGTAGACTTCAGAGATTTGAACAGGGCCAGTCCGAAGGACGACTTTCCCTTGCCACACATTGATGAATTGGTGGATTTCACGGCAGGACACGCTTTGCTTTTGTTTATGGATGGTTTCTCAGGCTATAATCAGATAGTAATGGCACCCGAAGACCGGGAGAAGACTGCATCCACTACCCCGTGGGGTACATATTGTTATAGAGTGATGCCATTCGGGTTGAAAAATGCTGGAGCTATGTATCAACGGGCAGCAACTACAATATTGCATGATATGATCCATAAAGAGGTCGAGGTGTATGTGGACGACATGATTGTCAAGTCCAAAGAAAGAGAGGGCCACTACACCGCCTTACAAAAATTCTTTCAAAGGATCAGAGAGTTTCGGCTGCGATTGAATCCCCAGAAGTGCACGTTTGGTGTTACAGCAGGGAAGATGCTAGGGTTTCTGATTACACAAAGGGGCATCGAGGTCGACCCTTCCAAAAACAAGGCCATCTTAGAAATGCCACCACCAAGGACTGAAAAAGAGGTGCGAGGCTTTCTGGGTAAAGTGCAATTCATAAGACGGTTTATTTCTAAATTAACCTTGACTTGTGAACCACTTTTTGGTCTCCTGAAGAAAGGAAAGAAATTCCAATGGGACGGCCGATGTCAAGAAGCTTTTGAGCAGATCAAAGAATATCTACAGAACCCGCCCGTGTTGTCACCACTAGAGCCGGGGAGACCGTTGATATTGTACCTTTCGGTAACTGAGACTACCATGGGCTGCATGCTTGCGCAGGAATCAGAAGACAAAGTGGAAAGGGCCATCTACTATCTGAGCAAAAAGATGCTGGATTACGAGACCCGCTATACACTGCTGGAGAAGGCTTGTTTGGCCTTGGTATGGGCAACCAGGAAGCTGCGGCACTACCTGTTAGCTCACTCTGTAATGTTGGTTTCACGTTTGGACCCCATCAAATATCTTTTCGAGAAACCAGCACTTACGGGTAGGCTAGCTCGTTGGCTGCTGTTGCTCTCCGAATTTGATTTGAAGTATGTAACGCGCAAGTCAGTAAAAGGAAGAGCGGTAGTAGAGTTCCTTGCCGACCACCCGGTTGAGGGGGATGAAGCGGTTGAGTACCTATTCCCAGATGAAGCCATTCTGTACGTCGAAGATGAAACTTGGACGATGTACTTTGACGGAGCGTCAAACCAGTACGGGTATGGGATAGGGGTGCTGCTGATAATGCCTGACGATTCCCGTATCCCTTTAGCATTCAAGCTCCAGTTCAAAGTCTCCAACAATGAAGCAGAGTATGAGGCATGTATTGCTGGCCTGGAAGCAGCCCTAGAACTAGGGGCAAGACGGTTGGACGTCATTGGGGACTCAAACCTAGTTGTATCTCAAGCAAAAGGAGATTGGAAAGTCAAGGAGGAAAGGATGATAATTTACCACCAAACCTTGGATTTGTTAATTCCTCGGTTTGAGAAGCTAAATTTCACCCACCTCGTAAGGGAGAACAACAGGTTCGCAGATTCACTAGCAACTCTATCTTCTATGATAGACATCCCGTCCGGAGTCTGAATGCGTCCAGTCATTATTGATCAAAAGTTTGCGCCAGCATACGAGTCGATTTCCGCCATAGATGAGGTTCAAGACGGCAACCCTTGGTATTACGACATCTGGAACTTCTTGGAAAAGGAGACATATCCACTAGGGGCAAATGCCAAGGATAAGAGGGCCATCAGAAGAATGGCTGCTCAGTTCATTATCTGCGGGGGTAAGCTGTACAAAAGGGGTCATCTAGGAATGCATAAGCTCTGTATAGAAGCTGAAGAGTCGAAACGCCTGATGGAAGCCATCCATGGGGGGGAGTGCGGTGCACACATGAATGGAGTAATGCTGGCCAGAAAGATCCTCAGACAGGGCTACTACTGGTCAACCATGGAGGAGGATTGTATTAGTTTTGTTCGGCGATGCCACAAGTGTCAAATTCATGCAAACCGCATGAACATCCCGCCGTCAAAGCTGTACAACATGACTTCACCATGGCCTTTTTCAGTTTGGGGAATTGATGTGATCGGAGCTGTTACCCCGAAGGGGTCAAACGGGCATGAATTTATCCTAGTAGCGATAGATTATTTCGCAAAGTGGGTCGAGGCCCAATCATATGCGGTGTTGAAGGCGTCGCACGTCGCAAAGTTCATCAGAAACAACATCATCTGTCGCTACGGGGTGCCAAACGAGATAATTTCAGATAATGGTTCCCACTTCAAGAAAGAAGTGATAGACTTGTTGGAAAAATACAATGTGGCTTTCCATAAGTCATCTACATACCGGCCGCAGACCAACGGAGCGGTCGAGGCCGCCAACAAGAATATCAAGCATATACTGCAGAAGATGGTGGGAACCTATCGGGATTGGCCAGACAAGCTGCCATTTGCTCTGTGGGGCTACAGGACTTCAATCAGAACTTCTACTGGAGCAACTCCATATTCATTGGTCTATGGAATGGAGGCTATTCTACCCATCGAGATTGAGGTTCCGTCGTTACGAGTATTGGCTAAATGCCAAATAGTCGAAGCAGATTGGCAGCAAAGCAGATTCGAAGAACTCATGCTCTTTGATGAAAGAAGACTGAAAGCACTGTACCACATCCAAGGCTATCAACGCAGAATTTCCCGGGCTTTCAATAAGAAGGTTAAGTCCAGGAATCTGAAAGAAGGAGATTTGGTGCTCAAAGACAACCGAGCTCCCATCCACGACCCAAGGGGCAAGTTCAAACCCAATTGGACTGGTCCTTACATCATCAAAGCTATCTGGTCAGGTGGAGCTGTGATTCTGATGGATCTAGATGGCTTGGAGTTCTCACAACCGATCAATATGGACAAGTTGAAGAAATATTACCCTTGAGAGGCTCGCTAGGCCGAAAACCCGAAAGGGCGGCCTAGGCAAAAGTCAGAGCACAAAAAATTAGAAAATTTTAAAACTAAGCTCGCAAGGTTGAAAACCCGCAAAGGGCGGCCTTGGCAAAAGTTAGAGCGCAAAAGGAGAGTGAAAATACTCGAGTGAACCTAGGCCTGAACTACGTAAGGCTTGATTCCCATCTTTGGGATACGTAGGCAACTTCACCTTGAAGTTCAGCCATAAAATTTTCCCCGATCAACTCTGTCCATTTTGATCATCTCAGTCATCTTTATCCATCAGCATTTATCGCGATCTCCGATACAGTGCTGTTCAGACTAGGGGCAACTTTCCGTTGCCGCGATGGTGCAAAGTTACTCAGACTAGGGGCAACCTTCCGTTGCCATGAAGTGCTGCATTGTTCTTCAGACTAGGGGCAACTTTCCAGTTGCAGGGACCTGGGGTTGTGCATCTCAGTGACAGATCTTCGGCGTGTCCAGTTCTGACCCACATCGAAAATAGTTTTGAAAAGTTTTAATAAAAAAAATTGACTTTGTTCAAATTAATCTTTTTACGACTTAGACCATTTTTGGACCAAAGCGGAAAATTTTCAGTACCACAACCTTTAATTTCATTGATTTCAAAATAGAGTTCTCCTGCTCTTGCATACAATCGAGGTTGCTTTTTTTTATTACATTCATAAAGAAAACTTGAAAATGCTAAGTAGGCAATAAATTTGAGGCATAGTTGAATCAAGTATCTCTGCGTCCCCTCCCAGAGTTGGACGAAGCATCTGATGCCAAGCTAGGCCTAACCTGTGCCTCCTCGTTGAGCCAATCCAAGCACTCATCGGACAAAGTGCAACTGAAAGTAGAAGCAGGGGCCAGGAGCTCTCTAGTCCTCCATGCTGTGGCATATCGGGCAAGCTGTGCACCCCGGACCGGGAAAGCAGCTGGGTACTCAATCCCCTCCGGTGGGCAGGTCTGATCATGACCAAACTGACGCAGGAACCGAAACGGAAAATAGAATACGCAGTGGGTTAGACCAATCAATTGGATCCCAATCAGCCGGGACATACTATAGCTCATTGCCGGGAGGTTGAGCCAAGGACAACGCCAAGCAATGCGGTCTGCGGATAAATTGCACATCCAGTCAAACCACCACCTTTCGTCAAGAGCATTGACTAGGCGTTGCCGAAAGAAGTAGCCTCGAGCTGAATAGGCCGGGCAAGAGTCCACAACCTGCAACTTGTCCATTAACCATACCTGGAGGAGGGATGGAAAATGAGAGAATAAAGAACAGAGAGATGTACGATGAGAGAAAAGTAAGACAAGGGTTTTGTGAGAAAAACCGAGCCTGAGGGTCGAGTGATGTGAGCAAATATATATGTAAGGTTGGGTGGGAAACATTACCTGCAGTAGCAGTGGACTCCCAGCAAACCTAGTCGCCTCCCGGCGGTAGACAGAATCTAAGCCCATCAGTGTCTCGGCCAAGGTCATGGCAATACAGCTCTTTCCTTCTCTCAAGCCTTGGGCAACTTCAATCAGGCGAATGCTAGCTCCGCCGAAGCCCGAAGAAAGCAGAAAGTGAGACAACAAACACAAGCAGAGGGCGTGTTGCCGGAAACCCTGCCAATAATGGTTGCTGCGGTCACCGGCGTTGGAAAAACGATGGATCAAGCCGAGGATGTCTAGTTCCCCACTGCAGATCAGAGATCGAGCATCATGCGCCGTGAGCCCACACATCTGCCCTAAAGCCTAGGCATGGCCAAAACGGAGCTGGGGCAAGATCACTTCAGAACATTCAGACTCCATCAAAACCTGAAAATCTTCGAAAGTGGGACATATCTCTTGGCCGCCGAAGCTAAAAACGTGTGTCACTGGGTTCCAGAACCTTGCCGCAGCATGGAGAAAAGGGAGTTGTAGCGGAGTACGGCTCAGCGTGAATAGTGCATTCAAGCCGAAACCCCGGAAGTTCAGCTTTTCCGAGCCATCTAGAGAAGAGATCCAAGATGTGAGATTTTCCGCGAGAAACGCCTCCATCTTCGTAAAAAACTAAGATGAAATGAATGTTCCCGAAGTTGAGGCTTTTATAGAGGGAAAAACACTATTCACGGGGACACGTGTCAAAAACCAGGTGGCTGCAGGAATAAGTGGCCAGCCGGCCACCTTTTCTGGCTGGCCGGCCATTCTCTTTTTCAAAAACTGGCTGGCCGGCTCCCACTCTCCATAAAATTGGCCGGCCGGCTCCCAAAGATGGCTGGCAATGCTCCAGTGTACCTCCTTGGCCCTGTTTTACCCTTCGAGGGAAAGTTTCAAACATTTCCGTGCAACGGGAGAGTCAAAGGCCTTCATTTCCCTCTGTTTCGGATGCGTTCCGGTGCCCAGATCGTTCGAAGTACACTCTATTGTTGTTGAGTTTTGTTTATCGAGTTGTTGTTTTGCTTATCGAGTTGTTTGTCGAGCGGACGTGTTTCGTATTTTTGAGTCATTGCTCTCTGTTAAACAATCTTTGTTTGAGTCTTGTTTATTTACGTTATCAACACTGTTGTTTTTGCTTATCGAGTTGTAAACTTGCTAAAGGTTCTGTTATATCTTAGTAAGTTGAGTTGCTTAGTTTGTTGCGTCGGTTCACTACCTGACTTGGTGATTACACAATGCACATTACCATTCAGTTTCATTTTTGTGCAAAATAAAATGATGCGATACGATGCTAAAAGTATAAAATACAAACACCTTTTCAAAAGCTGTTTCATTCCATCATGCTTTACAATGAACAAAGGTACAAGTTTTACAAAAAAAATAAAACTACCTAACAATGTGCAAAGTGTTACAAACTACTAGCAAAAAGAAAAATAAAGCAGGAAACAGCAGCATCAATGTCCTCGGGAGCGGGAATGAGAAGCACTCCTCATCCTCTTCTGCGGGACAACCTCTGCACCATCATCATCATCTGAGTCGGAGCTGTCATCCTCAGGATCCCCCTCAGCCTCGCCTCTGTTCCCCGAACCAAGACCGGAGCCCCCCTCCTCAGCAGATGTCTCTGACTGACGGTCGGTAGCCTCCTCCTCCTCCTCAACATCCTCCTCCTCCTCATCAGGCTCCGCCTCTACAACGTGAGCCCTGCGTCTGCGGACAGGCCCTCCTCGAGCTCCTCGAAAAGGCCTAGATGGCCCAGCTCCTCGGAAAGGCCGGGATGGCCCAGCCCCCTGGAAAGGCCCAGATGGCCCAGCTCCCCAAGGAGGCCCAGGTGGCCTGGCCTGCGGCTGACCGGACCATGAAGGTATCTGAAAACAAAGAGTTCAATTCAAATACATCAGTCCAAATATATACATCAGATGCAGATACAAGCAAAGACTACGTGAAGTGGGTGCATGTAAATACGGTGTACAAGTGGGGTGTGTGTTAGATGTGCTCTACACAAGTAGTCTATCGACGCAGTAGAAATCAGCATGTCATCAGAAGTATGATAAATGCCAGAAAACTGAAGGGTACCTGAATGCCCGCGATACACAACTGTGCCTCCCTCCGCAGGACCATGCCCTCGAGTGTGGCCACCAGTCCAACCACCTCCTCCACGTACCCTCGCGATGGCTGCAAATATGAGCTCATAATCATCAGTGAATGAAAGAGTGTCTAAACGTCTGAATGATGAATGAAAAATAGTGGAGTATACCAGCGGTGAGTCAGGATCAATGGCGTATCGATCACTGGGCATCGGAGGCTCTAGCGGGATCGGAGTCGGAGAGATAGCCCCATACTGCCACGCCATCAACTCAGTTGGCATATCTGGCCATCCAGGATGAGGATAAGTCGGAGGAACCGATCTACCCCTACCTCTAGATGTACCAGCCCTACTAGTAGAAGGGGCGTCTACAGCCCAAGCCCGGGCCTGGCCCGAGGATGACATACCAGCAGGCCTCGTCATCGGGTTACGAGCTCCCGTCAATGGAGGCATCAAATATGTATGGCGGTAAGTGCCGTAATCCCCCTCCTCGAGATATAATAAAGCATCGCTACCCAGCATAGCGCCGACTACCTCCGAGAAAGAGAGCCTGTCAGCAATCCGCATACTGACTGGGGGTACTGAGGGAGGATCCTGAGAAAGATACCCCCATACCTGACGCAGAAAGCGTTCCCCCAGAAACCATGCTCTACCAACAGGTCCTTCGAGCAGGAACCTGTACTAGGAGGTGCTCGATCCTCCGGGATACTGAAATCGAAGACCATCGCCCAAGTGTGCCCAAGGCTGCCATGTGATCTGCGGATAACAAATACATAAGCCAATCAGAAATCGGGAATACACAGAGCAAAACAAAGATGAAAATGAAAAGAACTGAAAGTTCTGAAGTACCTCCGATGGGCGCACAGTGTCAAAATACTGTCGCAGATAAATAAGAGTCTCTCGGGGTCTCGGCCGGTGCAGGCCCTTGAATACCAATGAATATGGGGTCATGGGAGGCCCTGCCACCTCCAACTCTGGGGCTAATGCTGGGAAGTATACATAGACCCATAGCTGAGAAAAGCAGTGCAGAATGTAAGTACAAAGTGCTGAGAACAGAATACAGACCGTAGAGTGTGCTGTGTGTGTGCAATGTACAAGTAATGAAGAGCAGAAATGTAAATCAAGGGGACAGAAAAGTACCTCCCAGGCTCGCCAGTAACCGCCAAGTAAGTCTCCCCGCCCGCGGGAAGTGGCGCTCATATAAAAGTAAAGGGTAGCCTGGCCGGCGCCACCCCAGTCATATCGACTGACCTGTGATAGGTCAACCAGAGCGCTCAACAGGTATAGCCCGACCGTGTTCCCTCTATCGGCGAACAGGGTAGTCCCGAAGAGGAACATAAGGAAACCACGGGCGTACTGCTCCGTCTCCTCAGGAGTCTCGGGCACCATCTCCGCCCGTCGGAAGTGGGAAGAGAACCAAGTATATCGGACTCTCCCAGAAACCCTGTCAACAGCCGGGCGAGCCCCCAACAGATATGTCCAAGCGGCCTCCCACTCACCCATGTCCTCGTCATAGGGGATGGGCCAACCTCCTATGTCCAGGCCGGTCAACACAGCGAAGTCCAGAGGCGTCATGGTCATGTCTCCAGTGGCAGAGAAATGAAAGGAGTTGGTGGTGTCCCACCATCTCTCTACCAAGGCTGCCATCAGTGCCCTCCTGGCAGGACAACGTGATAATCCAACGCAGAAGGCCCCGAACCTTGCCAAGTCTACTAAATCTCGGACACCCTCCGGGAGCTCAGCGTACCAATCCCTTGCGGCAGTGGAGCCATATCCCCGTACACTACGAGAACCAACCTGCATTCAGAACGAATACATGTGTCAATAATGAAATGAATGGGCTGTGTGCCAATGAGATGAAATGGGCTGTGTGCTGATGAAATGAAATGGGCTGCGTGCCAATGAAATGAACTGGGCTGCGTGCCAATGGAATGAAATGGGCTGTGTGCCGATGAAGTGAAATAAGCTGCATGCAAATAAAATGAAGTAGCTGTGTGTTCAGAAGTGAAGTGTACGAACTGTGTGTTCAGTATAAGCAACTTTCAACTAGTGTCGGCTGCGTGTTCACTATTCTAATCTGGGCTGCGTGTTCAGAAAATTTAAGTTTGGGCTGCGTGTTCAACTTTCAACTAGTGTGGGCTGCGTGTTCACTATTCTAATCTGGGCTGCGTGTTCAGAAAATTAAAGTTTGGGCTGCGTGTTCAACTTTCAATCAGTGTGGGCTGCGTGTTCACTATTCTAATCTGGGCTGCGTGTTCAGAAAATTTAAGCTTGGGCTGCGTGTTCAACTTTCAATCAGTGTGGGCTGCGTGTTCACTATTCTAATCTGGGCTGCGTCTTCAGAAAATTTAAGTTTGGGCTGCGTGTTCAACTTTCAATCAGTGTGGGCTGCGTGTTCACTATTCTAATCTGGGCTGCGTGTTCAGAAAATTTAAGTTTGGGCTGCGTGTTCAACTTTCAATGAGTGTAGGCTGCGTGTTCACTATTCTAATCTGGGCTGCGTGTTCAGAAAATTTAAGCTTGGGCTGCGTGTTCACTATTCTAATCTGGGCTGCGTGTTCAGAAAATTTAAAGTGTGGGCTGTGTGTTCACTTTCGAATTCGGGCTGTGTGTTCGACAAATCAGTGTTTGAGCCGTGTGTCCACCTCTTAACTAATGTGTACTGTGCATTCGCAATTAATTAATGAGCCGAGTGTTCAGAAATTCGAGTGTTTAAACTACATGTTCAGGATGCAAGCAAAGTACTATGTCATAAGCTAAACTGTGTATTCAAGCATGGCAAAGGCGCGAAATGTACGAAAAATGCAGAAAATGAAGTAAATACCTCTCGGGCCTCATGGGAGAGGTGATGCTCTGGCTCTCGGAGAAGCAGATCCCCGGGTGCTCGCTCATCAAAATCAGTGAAATGACGGAAGACGGCACGAGGAAGGACATGTGCTGGCGGATTGTACCTCCCAGGAATAAAAGGTCGGACCCTCGGAGGCAAAGTCATGGGATCAAAATCGTCTCCGGCACCTGGAAAGCCTCCGCCGTGGGGAGAATTACCCGCCATTTTCAAAGAATCTGCAAAAGGAGCAAAAATGAGCGAAAATGAGCCAAAATTGGAAAAAGTCAACAAAAGTCAACTCTCGGGAAATGAAAAAGTCAACAAAAGTCAACTCTCGAGAAAATCTTCCAAATATTGAGACAAACTTACCTCAAGTGGCGAAAATGAGAAAAGAAGCTCCGAAACCGAAATTTAATCGCTTCAAAGTGCTTGAAACTGAATATTTTTACGAAAACAACTTGCGTGGGGCGTTGGAAAACGCGTATGGAACTCAGATCTGGAGAAGAAAGTGTTGTAGGAGGCAAGAGAGGAGAAGATCTCGGCTGCATTATATAGGCTCCAAGTCTTGGGATGAAGGAGCATGAAGAAAGGAGGTGAAAGGACCAAAATGCCCTCGGATTTGGGCATATGGCCGGCCGGCCACCTTTTCTAGCCGGCCAGCCATTTCCTTTTTGGAAAACCGGCCGGCCAGCCATTTACTTTTTGGAAAACCAGTCGGCCACCCCCTATCCCTCATAAAACTGGCCGGCCATGTCCCTCACAGGCTCACCTAGCTCCCTGCAAATTTTGAGGAAGATTGGAGTTCCCGGGACCTGAAAAAGTTCAAGAAAAGTACACTTCCGGTCGCGAAATTGCTCTGTCGGAACTTCAGCTTCAAGATCTGACATGTGTCTCATCATCATTCATCAAAATCAAAGTGTATCCTTTTTTTGAATGAGTTGTAGCCTTTCTAGGAAGTGGATCGGAGGCCGTGATTGAGTCGCCTTCGCCGAAACACGCATTTTCGTACTCGTTATTTCATGACAAACGAGCACCCTGATTTAGGCTCGCTTTGCACTATCATGCACATAACTTGCATTCTCATGCGCATACTTGCATTATTATGCACATTCCTTGATGTTGACCATACTTCTGTGCTTGAGCATGCGTTGTCACGCATGTTCCACTCTTGCATTGCGATGCATTCACTCACCGGCACTGCGTATGTCAAACTTTCGGAATCACATTAAATATATGTTGGTAGCATACTGTACTTGTTACAATTTCTCTCTTTTGCAGGCACGATATTGTATGTACGGTTCAATTGAGGCTGGTGTGACCGGACGAATCGCGCAGGTATCGTATCTTCTTCGAGTGAGACGTGGCGGGGATTGAATAATCCTCCGCATTCTTAAACTGCATGAAATGTAGTTGTTGCCTTGCATTCTTGCTTAAAACTGTTGCATCTATTTGCGAATACTTGCTTCATTACAGCTTGCTGCATTTGCATGACCATTGAGTTACCTCCGGCTCTGTGCATATCGCTTTGCATTTTGCCCCCCTGCCTGCGGGCACATCTTTTTTTACTTTATACGTTTGTCTAAGTCTTCGGCCTTGTCAAAAATGGGTTGTCTCTGGGCTTTGACATTCACACCCGTCACTTGTGACTTTCGAGTCCTGTCAAAGAGGGGCAACTGTAGACACCCCATTTTTGACCGACCTTAAGACTCAGACGTCACTGATTGAGCACTTGGTGATGTTTCATAATGTGCTCGTTCAGAAGTTTCAGAGTTGCGGCCGTGAGCCCTGCTTCCAGACTTCCGAACCCTCTTTTGTGCTTTGCCTCGGTTTGCGAACCAGGCTTAATTTTCTTTGTTTCTTTTCCTGAGGGGAGGGAGAGGTCCCGCAGACCATCTCTCAGTGGCCGTGGGCTACATTTGGTGGCCGTAGGCCATTTTGCCCATTTCGGAGTCCGGTTCCCGGTTTTCGGAGCTGTCAGGCCGTGTGCCTCGGTTCGGGACCGCTTAACCATCTCTGTTTGTTCTGATTTTTGGCATACTTCCTTTCTACTCCCTTTTGAGGGACACTGGGGTCTGAGAAACCCACTTCGTGGCCGAATGCCACTTTCGGTGCTTAACAGCCCATTTTCGGGACCCCGAACTGCGCGTTTTGGCCCTCGAACATTCGTTTTGCAACGGTTTTCATTCATTTTTGGCAGGTACCTCTGTTTTATCACTGGGAAGGTCACTGAAGGGTGGGAGGCCAGTAATTTTTGCAGCAACCAGTTATATATCCTCCGATGCCCGTTTTTCACACTTCCGGGCTAATGTTGAACACCTTGGGGCCACTTTCTTAAACTTTGAACCACATACTTGTGATGTACACACATGGGAGGACACCATCATGTGGTGGCCGGCCACTAAACCAGCTTGACCCTTTTGACCCCTAGCCAGCCGGCTAGGGGATGTGGCCGGCCGGCCACCTGCAACAAAAATACTTGGCCGGCCATGATCCTCACACTGTTCACTTTACAGCTGTATAGCTTTATCCCCCAGAAAATATCTATATCCGGGGGATATTTTGTGGGGGAAAGCTTACCTCCTTTTCCCCCACCTTTTGCCCCTCTTTTTTGGTCCATATAACCAAAGGCCAGCACTTGTATTAGAGGTTAGAAAAAATTGCTTCCAAGTCTTGCATTGCTTCCCCTCTCCTTCTCTCATTTCTACCCTAAAACATTCAAGTTCCACACTTCATTCCTTCATCACCACCAAGCACCACCATCACCACTTCATTTCCAGCAACAAGGAGGGCTTCTCAAAGGCTAAAGGTGCTGCAACATGGTCCAAGAAGCAACAAAAGACTTGTCTCCAAGGGTGAGTTGCCATTTCCCCTTTTTTTGAGCTTTTCTTTGCAACATTTCTTAGCCATCTATGCTTTTTTCTTTGAGCTCCAGCCATAACTGAAAGTAGCCTTATTTTGAGCTCATTTTCATGTCTCATTAAGGGCTCAACCCTGTTTGAGCCCTCCATCTTGCACTTGCTTCATTATCCCTCTAAAATGTCATTTTCTTGCATGATATTTTTAGCTTGTGTTTGATTTGTTTTGGAGCATGTTGTAAACTGATAATAGGCTTATTTTGAGCCCCTCTTCAACATTGAAGAAGGGCTCAACACTGTTTGGGACTTCCATGTTGTACTTGCCTTTATACTCCCTTTTTGGTCCCATTTTTGCATGCTTTGGCAGCCTATTGTGCTTTGGTTTTTGGCCATTTTACAGCACTGAAAATAGTCTCATTTTGGTCTATTCTTCATGTTTCATTTAGGGCCTTTCATGGTTTGGGACCTCCATATGCCACTTCATGTTATATCTCTTTTTTGGTCCCCATTCTTGCATGTTTTGTTAGCCTATCATGATTTTGTTTTTGGCCATTTTACAGTTATGAAAATAGTCTTATTTTGGCCCATTCTTCATGTTTCATTAAGGGTCTTTGGCTGTTTGTGGAATATTTTGCATACCTCATGTTATAGCCTCTTTTGAGCCTTATTTTGCATTGCATTTCTAGCATGTTTGTATACTGTTTTGGAGTTTTTACAGTTCTGTAAATATGCTTATTTTTGGTCCCTCTTCAATGTTGTAGAAGGGAATTTTTCAGTTTGGGCTTTGCATATACCACTTGCCTCTTTGGCCACCTTTTGGCCCTTTTTCTTGCATAGGAGTGCAGCCATACCTGTGTTTGTTTTTGGGGTTTTTACAGTTCTGGAAAACATCATATTTTGGGCCCCTCTTCAACTTTGTTGAAGGGCCCTAACCTGTTTGAGGACAGCAGATGTGAGTTGCTTCTTAATCTCATGTTTAGGGCCATTTCTTGCATGCTAGTTTTGCCCTATCTTGGTTTGCTGTTTGGCCATGCTATAAACTGGAAAAGTGCATATTTAGGGGCTGCCTTGCTTCTGTCTATTCATTGCATGTGCCAATTGTGCATGTTTGGTATAGCTATAGGCCATTTCGGGTGCCAAAATTCATGTTTCGGGACCATTCCGTGCATCGGGTGAACTTTCGCCTCGTTTCGGGGCTGTTTTCCCCCACTTTTCATTGCTGAAAATCCATTAGCATGCTTATATGCCATTTCCATGCCATTGCATTGTGTATGTCATTGCCTCGGTTTGCGTGCCCGTGTGCACGCATTTCGAGGCACTTCATTTTCATCCATCGGCCTCTTATGTGAGTGTGGCTGAGGCTCTCTCATGTTAGTATAAGTCCATGTCGCATTCTATATGCCATTTCCATGCCATTGCATTGTGTATGCCATTGTCTCGATTTGCGTGCCTGTGTGCACGCATTTCGAGGCACTTCGTTTTCATCCATCGGCCTCTTATGTGAGTGTGGCTGAGGCTCTCTCATGTTAGTATAAGTCCATGTCGCATTCTATATGCCATTTCCATGCCATTGCATTGCATATGCCATTGCTTCGGTATGCGTGCCCGTGTGCACGCATTTCGAGGCACTTCATTTTCATCTACCGGCCTCTTATGTGAGTGTGGCTGAGGCTCTCTCGTGTTAGTGTAAGCCCATATCATATTTCTCTATCATTTGCATTGCGTATGCCATCTCCTAGGTTTGCGTGCCCGTGTGCACGCATTTCGAGGCATCTCATTTTTATAGCATAGTGCATACTAGGTTGTATCTTAGATCGCATTCTGTCATTTTCTCGGTTTGCGTGCCCGTGTGCACGCATTTCGAGGCATCTCATTTTTACAGCATAGTGCATACTAGGTTGTATCTTAGATCGCATTCTGTCATTTTCTCAGTTTGCGTGCCCGTGTGCACGTATTTCGAGGCATCTCATTTTCATAGCGTTGTGTATGTTAGGATTGTATCTTAGTCGCATTTCATGCATATCATGCATATTGCATCGTATCCGGGATAGGAGTTAGCCCGAGCACGGGAAACGAGGTGCATTTCGTACTCCGAGTGACGGAATGCGTCTTAATTCCCTAGTCACTGACACTCTGGATTATCCATGATGGAGTTAGGTTTTAGCTGTGTTTTCATGTGCATTCATCCTATATTGAATTGTGCATTTCGACTCCTCGGCCATCATGCCTCGGTATGCGTGATTGGTGGCACGAGGATCGAGGCATGCATATATTTGTGAAAATACATTGCTATGCCCCTTTCCTGCTCTCTGTTGCAGCAAAATGAAGAATCAACAACTTTTCAGGACTTGGCACGCTTTTCAAGAATAACTGCTAAACAGAGGCTAATTGGGGCATCCCAGTGGATTTCCGCGCAAGGCAGCCCAAACATACAGCATTCATCAGAAGCAAGGCAGTCCCTGGCTTGCATGCCAGTTTTACTGCTTTCTTAGTTAATTCATTAATTAATTAGGAATTTGTATATTATTCGGACTGTAATATTTGGACTGTAATATTCTTTTATTCGGGACTGTATTATTTATTCGGACCCTCTGCGCGAGGGCACAACTGTAATAAGTGTGCGTGAGTGTGATGTATGTCTTCCAACCCCACGTCTTTCTTCCCTTTTATTTATCTGCTTATGATGGTTAGATTAGGGCATATTTAAATTAGCATACAGTATGACAGCATGTTTGCATCATTCATCTATATTGCATGCACCGGGCTCGACGCATCATACTAACTGCATTGTACTTTCAATTCCAAATTGAATACATGTTAGCTGTAGCATTCCATATGCCATCTTAGAATAGCCGAGCCTGCTATAGTTGCATTTTGCATGTGTTGCATTAGGCATTTCTGTATACTTAGGGTCATGCATGATTTCTAATACAGTTTTTGTTTTGGCTTGGAGTACCCGGTAAGTTTTATGCTTTAGCATCCTTGCATGCGTGCGAGTGCTGCCATGAATAGCATGCTTATCATGAGGCTAATTGCTTATGTGATATAACTGCCTGAGTGCCTGTGGGTGAAGGTTGGGTTACTTAAATTGGAATAAATCATCAAATGTTTTAAGCCTACCTGCGGGTAGCAAACCATTTTCAAAAAGCAAACATGAAATGTTTTGTTCCAATTCAGGCGATCCAGTCTATACTTGTATGCTGTGCGCATCATATAGTAACCTAGGCTAATAACCGGAATAAGAACATACAATGTTTTCAAAAATAGATATCATGGTTAGTAGAGGCCGGTCTATAACCGGGCGAGCGGGGGTGCTCACGAAGTGACCTTCCCCAATCGTACCCAAGTTCCCGAGCCGAGGCAACTTTGGTGCTGACGGACACGTGGCCTTTTGGCACCGAGTCAGGGTTTCCTAAATTTCCCATTAAAAAATATTTAGGTGGCGACTCTGTATCTGGCAAAGCAGTCCATGTTTGGCACTTCTTTCAAAAATCTGTTTTCTCAAAACGATTTGCCGGATTTGGACTCTTTGGTTCAGACATAGAACCGTGACTACAAACCGAGTCCGAGCTGTAGCGAGGTCCCCCGCGGGCTTGTTACAGCTACGTTTCGTGGTTGTAGGCCATTTTGCCCGTTTGGAGCCCAGTTTCCAGTTTTTCGGAGCCGTTGGTCGTGTGCCTCGGTTCGGGACCGCTTAACCACCTCCGTTTGCCTCATTTTTTGGCATACATTTTATCTCCTCCCTTTTGAGGGACACTGTGGTCCGAGAGACCAACTTCGTGGTCGGACACCACTTCCGGTGCCTAACAGCCCACTTTCGGGGCCCCGAACTGCGTGTTTTGGCTCCCGAACCTTCATTTTACATTTTTGGGCTCCGACCCGAACTTGAGATAGTCATATTTTGAGGTCCTTTTCATGTTTGATTAAGGACCTTTTGCTGTTTGAGATCTCCTCCTATCACTTGCTTCTTTAACACTCTTTTAGGCCTATTTTTGCGCGGTATTTTAGGCTTACTTGTGAGCTGTTTCGGACTTGGTCATAAACTACAAAGTGTCTTTTTTTGAGACTCTCTTCAACTTTGTTGAAGGGCTCTAGGCCATTTGGGTCCAGCAGCTACCACTTGTCTTTATATCCCACTTTTTGGCCTTTTTGGAGGGAAACTTGAATTGTTTTCCCTCCATTTTTCCCTCCATTTCCCCCCCCCCCCTTTTCCCCCAATTTTTGCCTATATATCAGCAGCTCCAGCTGCTGGTTTAGGGTTAAGAAAATTCCCCCTCAACCCTTTGCATTATATCTCTCTCCCTCTCTATCTCCAAGCCTCCATCCTTCAAACCCTACACCATTTTACACTACACCACCAAGCCCCACCGTTCCATCCTTCATTCCAGAAGCTGGAGGATGTTCTTCAAGGCCTAGGAGTGCTGCAAACTCAAGCCAAGAGTTGCTAAAGACTTGTCTTCAAGGGTAAGTGTCATTTCTCCCTTTTTGGTCCATATCTTGTATCATTTCTTAGCCATACATGCTTGCTGTTTTGAGCTCTGGCCTTAACTGGAACTAGGCTTATTTTGAGTTCTTTTTCACTTTTGTTTAAGGGTCTCTCACTGTTTGAGGCCCTCTTGATGCACTTTCTTCATTATCCCTCTTGTATGCCATTATCTTGTGTAGTATTTTTGGCCTATGTATAATCTGTTTTGAGCTCTATCATGAACTGAGAAGTAGCTTATTTGGAGTCCTTCTTCAACATTGTTGAAGGGCTCATTGCTGTTTGAGGCTTTCATTCATCACTTGCCTTTATATCTCTCTTTTGGCTCCATTTTTGCATGATTTGTTAGCCTATTGTGCTTCTGTTTTTGGGCAATTTTCAAAACTGAAAACAGTCTTATTTTGGCCTCCTCTTCATGTGTCATTGAGGGTCTTTCACTGTTTGAGGCATCCTCCATATACTTTGTGTTATATCTCTCTTTTTGGCCATATTTTGCATAGTATTTTTGGCTTATATACGTACTGTTTTGGGTCCGGCCATCAACTGTAAAATGCCATGTTTTGGGTCCCTCTTCAAATTTGTTGAAGGACCTTCTTGTGTCTAAGGCCAGCAACCTTCACTTGCTTCTTTGTCCATCTTTTGGCCCATTTCTTGCATGAGAGCTTAGCCATACTTGTGTTTGTTTTTGGGCTCTTTTCAGAACTGTAAAATATCATATTTTGGGTCCCTCTTCAACATTTTAGAAGGACCCTCAGCTGTTTGGGGCCAGAAGCTGTGACTTGCTTCATAATCTCACATTTAGGGCCATTTTTGCATGCTAGTTTTGCCCTATTTGTGTTTGCTGTTTGGTCTTGCTTAAAACTGTAAACATGCTTATTTTGGGACTGCCTTGAATCTGTCTTCACATGTCATGATCAAATAATGCATGCTTGATGTAGCTACAAGCCATTTCATGTGCCTAAATCTTGCATTTCGGGACCATTTCATGTATCGGGTGCTATTTTGCCATCTTTCGGGGTTGTTTTGCCCCTCATTTTGCTACTGATTTTTGCATATTTGCATATCATATTCCATGTCTTTGCCATGTCTCATTAGAGTGGCATTTCGGTGCCTGAGGGTCGGTCCTCGGTTTGCATGCACGCGTGCACGCATTTCGAGTCGTCTTGTTTTCATCTGATGGCTACTTATGTGAGTGTGGTTGAGGTCCAATCATGTTGGTGTAAGTCCATTGTGCATTGTGTATGCCATTTCATTTCATAGCATTGCGTATGCTAGGTTGTATGTTAGCGCATTGTGTATGCCATGTTACCTCGTGCATCGTGTATGCCATTTCATAGCATTGTGCATGCTAGGTTGTATATTAGTTGCATTTCATGCATATTGCATCGTGCTTGGGACAAGAGTTAGCCCGAGCACGGGAAACGAGGGACGTTTTGTACTTCAAGTGACGGAACGTGTCTCAATTCCCAGCCACCGACACTCCGGATCATCCAAGATGGAGTTGGGTTTTAGTTGAGTTTTCATGTGCATTCATTCCATATTGAGTCATGCAATTCGACTCCTCGGCCATCATGCATCGAGATGCGTGATTGGTGGCACGAGGATCGAGGCATGCATACATTTGTGAAAATACATTGCCATGTCCTTTTCCTGCTCTCTGTTGCAACGAATCAAGAATCAGCAGTCTTCCGGGGCTTGGCGCGCTTTCCAAGAATAAATTGTAAACAGAGGCTAATCGAGGCATCGCCGTGGATTTCCGCGCAAGGCAGCCCAGACATGCATCATCCATCATCTGAAGAAGAGTCAAGGCAGTCCCTGACTTGCATGCCAGTTTATTATTTTTCTTAGTTAATTTGTAAATTAATTAGGAATCTGTATTATTTGGACTGTATTATTTGGACTGTACTATTTATTCGGACCCTTTGCGCGAGGGCATAACTGTAATAAGTGTGCATGCGTGTGATGTATGTCTTCCAACCCCACGTCTTTCTTCCCTTTTATTTACCTGCTTATGATGGTTAGATTAGGGCATGTTTAAATTAGCATACCGTATGACAGCATGTTTGCATCATTCATCTGTTTTGCATGCACCGGGCTCGGCGCATCATACTAACTGCATTTGTATTTCAATTTCAAAGTTGAATACTTGCTAGCTGTTGCATCTCATATGCCATGTTTAGAATAGCCGAGCCTACTATAGTTGCATTTTGCATGTGTTGCATTAGGCATTTCTGTATAATTAGGATCATGCATGGATTTCTAATTAGTTTCTATTTTGGCTTGGAGTACTCGGTGAGTTTTTATGCTTTAGCATCCTTGCACGCGTGTGAGTGATTGCCATGAATAGCATGCTTACCATGAGGCTATATGCTTATGTGATATAACTGCCTGAATGCCTGTGGGTGAAGGTTGGGTTATTTGGATTGGAACAAATCATCAACTGTGAGTTTTAAGCCCACTAGATAGTGGCAAAACATCTTTTCTTAAGCCCACCTGAGGGTGGCAAAAATGCATCTTAGCCTACTTGCGGGTAGCACCATCAAACCATCTTTCAAAAACAAACATGAAATGTTTTGTTCCAATTCAGGTGATCCAGTCTATACTTGTATGCTGTGCGCATCACATAGTAAATCTAGGCTAATAACCGGGATAAGAACACACAATGTTTTCAAAACTAGATATCATGGTTAGTAGAGGCCGATCTTTGATCGGGCGAGCGGGGGTGCTCACGAAGTGACCTTCCCCAATCGTACCCAAGTTCCCGAGCCGAGGCAACTTTGGTGACGACGGACACGTGGCCTTAGGCAAACGAGTCAGGGTTTCCTAAATTTCTCCCAAAATAAAATATTTAGGTGGCGACTCTGTATCTGGCAAAGCAGTCCATGTTTGGCACTTCTTTCAAAAATCTGTTTTCAAAACGATTTGCCGGATTTGGACTCTTTGGTTCAGACTTAGAACCGTGACAATTTTAGAGTCCTGAGCTGTAGTGACCCCAAATGAACAGAACGGGACTCACCCTCCCGGGGCGTTCGGGGACGTCTACACTATGCACGGATTGTGTTTACAATTATCTATATATGTGAATTGTGATTTTTAAATATTTTCTTCTTTTTTTTAAATGTCTTCTTTTTTTCATTTTTTATATTATATTAAAATTTAATATTTTGATAATAATCGTATGTGTTGAACTTTTCAAGGAATTAAATGTCACAACCCCATTCCGCCCCTAGTAGAATGGTGCCGTGATGGCCAGTAATCCGAGATTACCAAAGGCCAACTTACCAAGTTCACACACAATCAGAGTATACATATGGGGCTTACATGTGCGGAAGTAATAAATTTAAATCTAAATAGTCCATAAGAGCGGTGCATAGATCAAATGAAATGTCATACACTTTAACATGGTTTACAATTTGAGTACAACAAAAGAAAGCACATATTACATCTTGATCAAAAGGCTTCTCAAGCCGACATATACAAAAGAGATATACTACAAAGCCAGAAGCATGATCTTCAAGATGCTACAAAATACGAATCCAAAACAACTTGCAAATAATCATCTAGGCGTCACCGCCTTCTTGCTCGTCACCTACATATATATAGAGAGGGTGAGCTTGGATACTCAGTGAATGATATCAGAAATAAAGGCTTTCATGACTGATATTGAAGATCTTTGTCAAACAATACATAGCATATCTTGTACAAAATCAAAGGATGAACCAAGTTCATCTGTCAAATCTTTCAAAGCTTCAAGGGATGCTTACTAGCATCAATATAATACAAATGATGACATTCCGGACAAACCCACGTGGTAAACCGTCGGTGGCAAGACAAGGGTACTAGTTGCATTATAGTCCCCTAGCACTAAGGACTTTCAAAACAAGGGTACTAGTTGCATTATAGTCTCCTAGCACTAAGGACTTTCAAAACAAGAGTACTAGTTGCATTATAGTCCCCTAGCACTAAGGACTTTCCAAGAATGTCATCAAAACAAATATAATACTTGATACAAAACTAGAGATAATCATTCATGCTTGATCAAATACTTTTCCAAAACGAATCAAGACTTTATCAAAACTTTATAACATAACTATATTAAAAATACCACTCACATAGCTCTTCGGGTGAGGGGATTACAAGCAAGGATCCAAGGCCTACAATCACATAATAAATTCCATTGAATGTATTTCAAGAAGACAAGAAGAGGTACTCAAGGATGGGTATGAAATGCATTCTTAAAACAAGCTTTTCATGAGTGTGAATGTTCTCGGCATTTCTTTCCAAAACCAAGTCAAAACAAAGCAATCATGTGTTGGGAATCAAGCACTATTTTTCATCTCGGGAAAACATGCTGGGTACCAACCAGGTCTTGGCCGAGGTCCCACACCTCTTGGCCGAGATGTGGTCCCGATGACCACATTCAAGGAAATTAAGTCGGGAAAATCTGGGTTTCCCTTCGAGGAGCATGAAGAACATGAACATGAAGAACACAAAAACATGAACGCTAAAATCTTAACTTGTTATTACAAAGTCTGAGATTTCATGAGATGAGTTCAAAAACATGGACCTGGGTACCCATACTTGGAGGTTTCATAAAAACAAACACGAAAACACAGATCTTGATACAAACTTTCGGATCAAAACATGGTTTTATTTCAAGAACACAAGAACATCATTTTCTCTATCTAAAACAAACTTCAAATCAATGCATGGCTCATGAATCATGCTAGATCATCGAATGTAGTTATATGAATATAAAGAATAGCAAGAGCACATCAAAATTCTAACCACAAAGCACGGATCTATCGGTTCAAGGTGTGAAGATCAAGCTTGGAAATCTACTTCTCTCTCAAGAACTCCTTCATCTTTCCTAGAGCTTCTCTCTCTACCATGCAAAATATGACACACAATGATATGTTTTCTCCCGCTGACGGCTGACTTAACCCTCTGTTAGGACACGTGGCACTATCGGATTGGGTTTCCTCAAAAAGGTGACTGAATGACAAGACAAGAGCATGACAAAGGGTGTTCAACAAGTAAAGTGACATGGGCACTCCGGCAGGTAAGGACCTCGAATTAGAACAAGGCTTCGACAAGTAAGGTCTCAATGATCTCGGTTCGGAAGGATAACACTTGGCCTAGCTGTGCCACACCTCGGCCTAGATGTGCCACACCTCGGTCTAGGTCATACCAGCCTAGGAACAAGATCACCAGGTGCAGGGATCAAAGATCTAAAATACCTAAAGGATAACATCTCGGCTTAGATGGTACATATCTCGGTCTCGGCGATACATACCTCGGCCTAGATGATGACATCTCGGCCAATATGCCGGGGTGAAGGTGGAGGTCAGCCAAAGTGGTTCCAAGATGGTCCTAAGCATAAAAGGTCCAAAGGCGTGACCTAGGCTTAAGATGACCTCAGCCTAATACACGCAAGCAAGGAACAAATCATGCAAACAACACTTAGATAAAACAAATCAAGGTCTGCAAATAGGCAAGCTTATTCAAGACAAGGATATGCAATGCATGCAAGCATGACTAAGACAATGTGAGGGTTGTTACATTAAATGTCTTTTTTTTTATATTATATTATATTAAAGTTTAATATTTTGATAATAATCATATGTACTGGACTTTTCAAGAAATTTTTTTTATGCTTGTTCTTAATGCATTAAAGTGTTATTATGAGGGATAATAATCATATGTGTTCGGACTTTTCAAGGAATTCATGTGTTGGATTTCAAAGAATTTTTTTTATGCTTGTTCTTAATGTATTGAAGTGTTATTATGAGGGTAAAACTTGGGAGTTGGGAGAAGTTAATAAATGCTAAGATTTTTTTTTTTAAATCAAGAAATTTAGATTGAGAGATTGGAGCTGTGAATTGTGATTTTTAATTTTTTTTTATATGTCTTCTTTATTTCATTTTTTATATTATATTAAAGTTTAATATTTTGATAATAATCATATGTGTTGGACTTTTCAAAAAAAAATTTTATGCTTGTTCTTAATGCATTAAAGTGTTATTATGAGGGATAATAATCGTATGTGTTGGAAGGAATTCATATGTGTTGGATGTCAAAGAATTTTTTTTATGCTTGTTCTTAATGCATTAAAGTGTTATTATGAGGGATAATAATCATATGTGTTGGGACTTTTCAAGGAATTCATATGTGTTGGATGTCAAAGAATTTTTTTTATGCTTGTTCTTAATGCATTAAAGTGTTATTATGAGGGTAAGACTTGGGAGTTGGGAGAAGTTAACAAATGCTAAGAATTTTTTTTTAGATCAACAAATCAGAAAATTTAGATTGGGAGATTGGAGCTCCCACAAGGTTTGGGATTAAAAACCCGCTTTTGCTTAATATATAGTATAGATAATATATAATATATAATATATATAGATTATAAGATGAAAGAAATAAAATGCTATCTTATTATAATGGAGAAGATCTTATAAAAAAAATGTGTAGACATGAATACCCTCCTATGTTATTGTGTTTACAATTATCTATATATGTGAATTGTGGTTTTTCAATATATTTTTTTTAAATATCTTCTTTTTTTTCCTTTTTTTTTATATTATATTAAAGTTTAATATTTTGATAATAATCATATGTGTTGGACTTTTCAAGGAATTAAACGTCTTTTTTTTATATTATATTATATTAAAGTTTAATATTTTGATAATAATCATATGTGTTGGACTTTTCAAGAATTTTTTTTTAGTTTTGTTCTTAATGCATTAAAGTGTTATTATGAGGGATAATAATCATATGTGTTGGAACTTTTCAAAGAATTCATGTGTTAGATTTCAAAGAATTTTTTTTATGCTTGTTCTTAATGCATTAAAGTGTTATTATGAGTGTAAGACTTGGAAGTTGGAAAATGTTAATAAATGCTAAGATTTTTTTTTTTAAATCAAAAAATCAAGAAATTTAGATTGGGGGATTGGAACTCTCACAAGGCTTGGAATTAAAAATTCCTTTTTGCTTAATATATAGTATAGAAATATATATATATATATATATATTTTTTTTTGAGATCTCTAGCATTACTCTGACGATATAGCTTCAATTCTTAATTATGGTCTAATTCACATGTTAAGATTCTAAAAAAAAAAAAAATTAAACTGATAATTTTTTTTTATATTAATTTTAATATGTGTAAAGCGTATCATAAGATATTTATTTGTTATTTGTATGACTTCGTATGACTTGCAATCTCAATCTCGGTAGAGTCAGTTTAGACCTTCATTCATTCTATTCACAGGTTTTGTTTGGAATGTGGGTTGATTTTTTAATTTTTTTGTTATTTTAGTATATGATTAAAAAGTTTTATTTGGGATATATTTGTTAATTTTTTTGATTTTTGTGATGTGATATTTTGTCTTACTGGTTAATTTGTCTTTTTGTGGCTAAAATAGCTAAAAAGCTTTTTGGCATGCCAAACAAAGGCACAAAGTATTGTTTTGGGAGATTGATCAATAAGTCTCATATTTTGGATTTGTAATTTATAGAATCTCATATTTTTTTCTTATGATTCATTTTGTCATTTTGGATGTACAATGACTCGTTTGCCTGCCACATTGGAGTGTCACGTTTGAAAAAAAATATACTAAAGAATTTTTTCGTGTCACATCATACCCGCCACGTTAGAGTGCCACATTTAGAAAAAATACACTAAAGAGTTTATATTTTTTTTTAGTGTCACATCATACTCATTACGTTGGAGTGTCATATATCATGTTTGGATAAAGTACATTAAGAAATTTTTAATTTTTTAAAACTGTCACATCATACCCGCTACGTTGTCACGTTTGAGAAAGTACACTAAGGAGTTTTTATTTTTTTTAAAAGTATCGCATTATATTCGCCACGTTGTCACATTTGGGAAAAGTATGATAAGGAGTTTTATTTTTATTTTTTTGAATAAAAGTTTTGTAGTGTCACATCATACTCGTTACGTTGTTACATTTACAAAAAGTATACTAAGAAGTTTTTAATTTTTTTAGAATGTCACATCGTTAAAGTGTCACATTAATACATGTCACATTGAAGTATCACATTATACTTGTTACATTAATAAAAAAGTATAACTATCTACCAAAACACTACCAAAATAAAAAATAGGACCACACAGAAAGAAACTCTCCACTAATGGGACTTAACAGATGAATAGAAAAAATTTAAGACTAATAGGAGTATTTGTTTGTGAGGTAAGATTTATTGATAATATCCCTTCTATATGTATTTTTTTCATAATAATAATAATAATAATATATCTAATGTGTCACTAAATCACATTATTTTGTATGGCATTTTCGGAAAAAAAGATTTTTTATATTATTTTTAACGTGATACGATCAAAATCACCCGTTTAATTATCTATATTATATAAAAATAAAAATACAGAAAGAATTCCGCTTTATTTATTCCATTTACCGTATGAAGTAGGTAAAGAAATTGTTTTGCCATTTATGGAACCCAAAATTCATTGATAAAATTCAATATGTTAAAATCATCACTGTGATTGCTTCTCAATAAAATAGAGGATTTTTCTTAAGTGTGCTTTGCATATGGTATGTAAGGCATTTACACTCTTTTTATCTTGCATGTACACTTTCTGGGTATTGGGTTATACGACATTTTCTTGAAAGTTTACATATTGGTGACCTGCTAAACGGGTCCCTTGCAGGTAAACTAATTAAATAATGTGAAAATATTTTCAGAAATGGGTATAAACTTTTATAAAATGGTGTAAGGTATAAACTTATAAACTTTCAATAAAAGGTGTAAATCTTCAAAAAATGGTGTAAGGGTTTTGACGAGAGGGTATAAACTTTCAGAAATGGGTGTAAACTTTCACAAAATGATGAAAGTATTTTGATGAAAAGGTATAAGTTTAGAAAAAATTTCAGAAAAAGTGTAACATTTAGTTTAGTGTAAATTTTATCGACAAATAAGAGTTTAGTTGCTAAAGGTTTGAAATTTTATTACCATCGTCCCCTCTCTTCTCTGTTTCCCACCAACACCTTCTCTGTTCTCTCTCACACGCACACAAAATAGTCACCACCAATCTTGACCCCCGCTGACCACCCAAGCGTCGGTGGCCTCCGGTGCTCACTGCCGTCTGACATCGCCACCTCCATGGCCACCGCTACCGCAAATCAAAGGTTTTTTTCTCTCTCGCTATCAATCTTGGTCTCTCTCTGTCGATGTCGGCCTATTCTCTGTCGATGTCGGTCTCTCTCTGTCGATCCCTCTCTATCTCGGTCTGTCTCCAGTGATCTTGGTCTGTCTGTGTCCATGTGGGTCTCTTCTCTGTCGACCTCTATCGATTTCGGTCCCCCTTTGTCAATCTCGGTCTAGCTGTCTCTGTCGATCACTGTCCATCTAGGTCTTTATGTCTGTCGATCTCAGTCCATCTCTCTCTCTCTCTCTCTCTCTTTCTTTGTCTGTCACTTGCTCTATATTAAAAACGGTTCTCTTTTACATTGACATACTTGGTTAGATTTGGACTTGGAGTCGCTATTCCAATCCCTCCCAAACTCGTCTTCTCTGAAACGGACTTCTACTGAGAGAAAGACCAAGCCCTCCGAAACGCCTTTCTCTCTCACATTGCCATTATTTGAACAAGACAAATACAATTTGATTGGATTTTAGGAACTTACACGTTTTGTGAGAAAACGGAACTTACACGTTATGCGAAGTTACTTACATTTCTTGTGAAAACACTTACACTATTTGTGGAATGTTACACATTTGTGTAATAATTTATTTTGTAAAATTTATACCTTTTCATTGAAATACTTACACCTTTTTTGAGAAGTTACTACTTTTGTAAAGAATGTTATTAAAAAAATTTACACATTTTATTGGAACTTACACCTTTTCTGAGAACCGAACTTATATTTTTTGTCAAATAATTTACATCTTGTGTGAAAAAATTTATACCTATGGAAAATATGTTTTCATAAAATTTACACATTTTGTTAAAAACTTAAATGTTCTGAAAGTTTACACCTTTTGGTGGAAATAATTACACTTTTTTTGAGAAGTTACTCTGTTTGTGAAATAATTTTTTCGAGAAAATATACCTTTCATTAGAACTTACACCTTTTGTGACATAACTTACATCTTTTCTGAAAATGTTTACACCTTTTATGGAAATCTAAATTATATTTTCCATATAATTTACACCTTTAATGGGAAGTTACACCATTTGTGACATAACTTCGATCTTTTGTGAAAACCACATACAAGTTTTTGAAAATATACACCTTTCATGGAAAGAATATTTGCATAAAATTTATACCTTTTGTTAAAAACATAAACATTTTCTGAATGGTTACATCTTTTTGTAGAAATACTTACACATTTTCTGATTAGTTACTGCTTTTCTGAATAACTTTTTCCATAAAATTTACACTTTTTATGGGATATTACACCTTTTCTGCCAGCAACACTTAAACCTTTTTCAAAAATTTACACTTTCTATAGAAAAAATGTTTTCAACAAGTTCACACCTTCTTTTAAAAACTTACACCTCTTTTGAAAAGGTACTCCTTTTGTGAAACAAATTTTTTAAAAAAATTTACACCTTTTAAATAGGAGTTACATCTTTGATGAAGACAATTAGATCTTTTTTAAAAATTTACACGTTTTATGGAAAATATGCTTTGATAAAGTTTGTTAAAAGAAATTATTTGACAAAAGGTATAACCTTTTCAAATATGGTGTATGTTTTTCCGAAGAAGGTGTAAATGACCTTAGAAAAGATGTAAGTTTTGTTTTTCACTAAAGGTGTAACTTCAAATAATAAGTGTAAATTTTATGAAAAAGGTTTTGCCACAAAATGTGTAATTTTTCAAAGAAGTTGTAAATATTTCCACGAAAAGGAGTAAATTTTTAGAAAATGTTTAAAATTTAGGAATAGGTCTAAACTTTGTGATGCAATCAAGCTGAATGTTACGTTTTTACAAAAGGTATAAGCTCTCAAGCTGAATATTTCGTTTTTACAAAAGATATAAGTTCCCAAAGAAGCTCTAAATTTTATCGACGACTTATACGTTGAAAATTTTTTCACCACCGACCAGCCAACCGTTGCGGCCCACCGTTGCCCACCGCCTACTGACATTGCCACCGCCACCGCCGCTGGTGCAAATCAAAGGATTTTTCTATCTCTATCCATCTTGGTCTCTCTTTGTCCATCTCTGGCTCTTCTCTGTCGATGTCGGTCTCTCTCTCTCTGTCTGTATCGATCTTGGTTTGTCTGTGTCGATCTGGGTCCCTCTCTCTCTGTCGAACCATGTCTATCTGGGCTCTCTCTGTCTGTCGATCTCTGTCTGTATCGATCTTGGTTTGTCTGTGTTGATCTGGGTTCGTCTCTCTCTGTCCAACCATGCCTATCTCGGTCTCTGTCTGTCGATATTCGTCCGTCTATCTCCCTCCCTTCGTCTCTGTCTGTCTACATTGATATCGAACTATGAACAACACAAATACAGTTTGATTGCGTTATAGCAACTTACTCGTTCTACAAAAAAACGAAACTTACACCCTTTTTGAAGTTAATTTCATCTTTTGTGAAAACACTTACAGTAATTCTGGAAGGTGACAGTTTTTTGTGAAATAATTTATTTTGGAAATTTACACATTTTCGTTCAAATACTTACATCTTTTCGAAAAAGTTACCTCTTTTGTAAAATAATTTCAATAAAAAAATTTACACCTTTTATTTGAAGTTACACCATTCTGAAAACAGAACATACACTTTTTGTCAAATAACATACATCTTTTGTTAAAAAAATTTACACCTTTTATGGAAAACTACATTTCATAAAATATACACCACATTTCATAAAATATACACCTTTCGTTAAAAAAACTTACACATTTTTTTAAAGTTTACACCTTTTGTTGGAAATACTTACGAGTTATTTAAAAAGTTACTCCATTTGTGAAATAATTTTTTCAATAAAATTTACACCTCTTATTAGAACTTACACTTTTTTTGAAAACAAAAGTTACACTTTGTGTAACATAACTTACATCCTTTGTGAAAATAGTTACATCTTTTTTGAAAATTTCCACCTTTTCTTAAAAACGTACACCCATTCTGAGAAGTTACTCCTGTTGTGAAATACCTTTTATATGACTTACACCTTTTCCAAAATCAAAAGTTACACATTTTGTGACATAACTTAAATCTTTTGTGAAAACAGTTACACGGTTTTTTGAAAATTTACACTTTCTTATGAAAATATGTTTTCATAAAGTTTACACCTTTTGTTAAAAACTTACGTTTTTTCTGAAAGTGTACACCTTTTGGGGAAAATATTTACAAAACTTTTCAAAAATGGTGTAAGTACATCCACTGAAAGGTTTAAACTTTTAAAAAAGGTGTAAGGATTCACAAAAGGTATAAATTTTATGAAACCAAATTTTCCATAAAATGTGTAAATTTTATGGAAAATATTAACTTACAAAGGAAGCAACTTTTCAGAAAAATGTGTAAGTATTTGCACGAAAAGATGTTTTTAGCAAAATGTATAATTTTATGAAAAATTTTATTTCACAAAAGGTGTAACTTTTTAAAAAAGGTTTATGTTTTTCACAGAAAGTGTAAATGATTTCAAAAATAATCTAAGTCTTCGATTGACAAAATGTGTAAATTTTATGCAAAGTTCATTTCACAAAAGAAGTAACTTTTCAGAGAAGGTGTAACCATTTTCAGAAAAAGGTGTAAAATTTAAGAAAATGTGTATGTTTGAACAAAAGATGTATATTTTTGGAAAGAAAGTATTTCACAGAATGTGTAATTTTTTAGAAATGATGTATGTTTTTCCACAAAAAATGTAAGTAAATTGGCAAAAGGTGTAAGATTCGTTTTCAGAAAATATGTAAGTTCGAACAAAATGTGTAAAGTTTTTTGAATAAAAATATTTGCAAAAGGTATAACTTTTGAGGAATAGTGTAAGTAATTTCACTACAACATATAAGTTTTCAGAAAAGGTGAATGTTTTAAAAATGTGTAAATTGTATGAAAAAATTCATTTCACAAAATGTGTAAATTTTCTGAAAAGGTGTATGTTTTTTCACAAAAGGTGTAAGTCACTTCATAAAACGTGCAATTCAAGTTTTCACGAAAGGCGTATGTTTTTCCACAAAATCTTTAAGGGACATCAGAAAATGTGTAAGTTTTGTTTTTACAAAAAGTGTAAGTTCCAAGGTGTAACTTTTATGAACAAAATTAATTTATAAATGATGTAACTTTTCATAAAAAGGTGTAAGTTGTCAGAAAAAGTATAAAATTTTCAAAAATGCGAAGTGTTCAGAAAAGGTGTAAGTTCCCTCGGCCCGTCCGTCTCTCTTCCATCTCGGACCCTCTCTCTTTGTTTGTCTTTCTCTCTCCCCATCTCTCCGTTGTTCCATTTCCCCGTAGCTGTAGGGTTTTACAGAGGAAAATATTTTAGGGCAAAAATCATATTGAAAGAACAAAGCTTATTTACTTGAGTTTGGTGAACATCAATCATTTAAGTTCTTGAGAAGGCTAGCCATGGAAGTGGATGTATAAATTCTTGTTTGAAGTTGATTTTTGTTGCTGGAGCACAACCGCAAGGGTTAATCGAGCACCACCGTCGGTTTGTCTGCTCTGGTTGGTATTTCCTTTATTTCGTGCGGTACATTCTCTGTCTTCTTGTTTGTCTTCTTTCATTCGTATATACCTTCACACCCAACCCGAAATCGACCTAATAGGAACTGTTCTGTACTCCATTTTCGTATTTTGTGCTATTCGAATAGAAAATCTTCCCTCTACTACCCGAAATTGACCCAATAGGAACTGTTCTGTACTCTATTTTTGTATTTTCTCCCTTTCGAATAGGAAGTCTTCCCTCTGCTATCAGTGCTGCAAGTTGAACATAGGTATCATAGTAGTTACCAACAAGCATAAAAGGTGTTCTGCATTTACATGGCAAACTTGTTAAGTTAGGTTATATATAACCAAAGAAGACTTAACAAAAAATTTGTGTAATGTTGGCACGGGAAAAACAAAATTTTTTTTTAGAGTACCGAAAAAAGCAAAAATGTAATAACCCTCACACTGTCCTAACCATACTCATATGCATTCATATGATTCTGTCTTGTTAAACTTGCATCTCAAGTCTTGTCCTTGTTTTTGCTTAAGTGTTGCGGCATGCTTTGTACCCTGCTTGGTGTGAATTAGGCCGAAGTCATCCTGAGCCTAGGTCACCTTTGAACCTCTTATATTTTGGAAATTTCTTTGGTTGACCTTCACCATCACTTGGCATGTTGGCCGAGATGTCACTATCTAGGCCGAGGTGTTCATCGCCAAGGCCGAGATGTGTATTATCTAGACCGAGATGCTACCCTTGAACCCAAGTGATCTTGTTCCTGGATTAGTACGACCTACACCGAGGTGTGGCACAGCTAGGCCAAGTGTTGCCCTTTCTAGCCGAGGTCCTTGCCCCTTGCTTGCCGAAGTCTTGTTGTTAGCCGATGTCGTTACTTGTCGGAGTGCTCTTGCCGCCAAGCTTGTTGAGTATACTTTGTCATAGTCTTGTCTTTTCACTCAGTCACATTTTTTAGTAGAACCAACTAGCCGTTGCCACGTACCCCTGCAGAGGGTTAAGTCAGCCGACAGACTCAGAAAATATACATTTTGTATTATATCTTTGCCTTGTAGAGAGAGAGAAGCTCTAGGAAGGAGAAGAAGTTTTAGAGTGAGAGAGTGGGCTTTCGAGCTTGGTTCCTAGAGATCAAACCGTTAGATTCGTGTATTGAGGTCAGAATCTTAAACTACTCTTATTGTTCTTATTGATCATCTAGCTGCATTGCACGATCGAACCTGTTCTGCACGTCATGCATTGATTCAAAGTTGGTTTTAGAAAGAGAAAATAGTGTTCATGTGTTCTTAAAGAAAAAGTCTTGTTTGATCCGAAAGTTTGCATCAAGATTCAGGTTTTTGTGTTTGTACTCACAAGATCCTTGAATATGGGTACCCAGGTCCATGTTTTTGAATTCATAGCGTGAAATCTTAGATTTTGAAATAACAAGTTGCGATTGAGCATTCATATTCCTCATGTTCATGTTCTTCATGTTCGTCATGTTCTTCAAGAGAGGGAAACCCAAATTTTTCCCGACTTCATTTCCTTAAATGTGGCCATCGAGGCCACACCTCGGCAAGGAGGTGTGGGACCTCGGCCTAGACCTGGTAGTTGCACAGCATGTTTTCCCGAGATAAGAAACTGTGTTTTGTTTTGATTTGACTTAGTTTGAGGAATGCCGAGATCATCTGCATGCATGTGAAACTTGTTTGAAAGTGCATTCAACAGACTTTGCCATGTGTTTGTAGGACTTAGACTTGCCTTGACCCCGACGTTTAAAGAACTATGTGAGTGGTATTTTTAATAAAGCTATGTTATAATGCTTTGATAAAAGCCTTGTTTTGCTTTGTTTTGAAAAGTATTTGTAAGCATGAATGGTTATTCCTAGTTGGAAAATATGTACTATCTTGTTTTGATGACATCTTGGAAAGTCCTTACGTGCTGGAGGACCCTAAGCATTTGCAGCACAATCTTGAAAGTCCTTACGTGCTGGAGGACTCTAAGCATTTGCAGCACAAAGTTTGGAAGTCCGTACGTGCTAGGGGACTCTAAGCACTTGTAGCACAAGTCCTTAGTGCCAGGGGACTATAATGTAACTGCACCATTGAATTGAGATATCTCCCTTGTCTTGCCTTGTCTTGCCTTGTTTGCCACTGACGGTTTACCGCGTGGATTTGTTTGCCCGAGATGTCATCACTTGTATTATAATGATGCTAATAAGCATCCCTTGAAGCTTGACAGATTTGCTAGATGGACTTGATTCATCCTTTGACTTGCACTAATTACGTTATGTACCGTTTGATAAAGATCTTGAATACCAGTCATGCAAACCCCTTTATTATTTATACCATTCACAAAGTATTCAAGCTCACCCCTCTCTATATATATGTAGGTGACGAGCAGGACGGCGATGACGCCTAGATGTACTTGCCACTTGTTTTGGATTTTGCACTTTTGCACTTTTGCACTTTTGCAGCATCTTGAAGATTATGCTTCTTAGTTGTATTTCCTTGTATTTTGTATTTGATGGCCGAGAAGTCTTCTGGTCAAGATGTATTTTTGTACTTCATTTTTGTTGTATTAAAGCTATGTAAAGATGTATGTCATTCCATTTAACTTATGCACTGCTCTTATGGACTAATTAGATTGGTGTATATTGCTTCCGCACATGTTAGCCCCATATGTAATACTCTAATTTTGTGTAAATTTTGAAAGTTGGCCTTCGGTAATCTCGAATTATTGGCCATCACGGCACCATTCTACTAGGGGCGGAATGTGGTCGAGACAAAAAATAAGAAACTCGATAAACAAACAATGACTAATCTTGATTCCGCAACGGCTAGCACACTCAATTGAATTCTACTTTCAATTTTGTAGTACTCGGTGATTTTATATTGCCGGAACTTATGTTTACAACCAATCTGTGTTACACGAAGTCTTCAAAATAGATCAAATACCCGTGTCGGACACCTGAGAGTCAGACAAGGGTATGGGATATGTGTCGGATACTTTTCAACGGACACTTCTTATATAATTGTATATAACACAATTATTATATATGCAAATTATTGTCAAATTACTATAAATGTCATTTTGACACTGTAAGTTACATATAGTACCATTTTATGTCACATATTAGATTAAAAATATGATATTTTTTTCCCAGACCGTGTACCGTTGAATGTAAGATTTAATGAGTTGGACCTGTACATACATACCCGCACCCGGCACCCGTACCCGACTCCGTGTAACACAGGAAACAACTGTTTGTTTCAGTGCTGAAGTTCATGCATAGTTGACGGTATTGAACTTAAAACATATGAAAGCCAATTGAAAGAGTTGAAACGAGGATGACGAATTTCAAATTTTGTAGAGAGCTATTCGTTCTCCACACCCAATTCTTTTTCCAGAGTCGAACCTTTCACTTTCATGGCTAGCCTTACCAACAACTTAAGCGGCTGGAGACGATGGCTGAAAACCAATACCGTCTCCCCACCTGATTCGGACAAGCCTAACAGATTAAGGAAGAAGTTTGCCTTCAGTCCTTCTCTAATATCCAACTTTTCTAAGATGTGGTCCATCCGGGCATCGTCAATGCCCTCTGTTTCTGTGATTGACGTGTCTGTAGGTGAACTCTTTAGGAGAGATCTCAACTGTGCGTGCACATAGAGCGTGCTCCCATCCTAGTTGATGTTCAACTTCTTAACTAAGTTGTTCAGTTCTTCAACTTCCCGAACTGTTGTAGGGCTGAGGTGAAAAAATGCAGAAAAGTCAACAAGCCCAGGCAATTCATGAAGAAAATCTCATTCGTAGAAATGGACAGCCTTGCCTGTCATTGCACGCAACTCTTGAATGACGGTTACCTGTCTCTTGAAATTATCATCTTTCTGTTGAATAGCAGTTACATTTCAAGAGAAAGGTAGCTGTCATTCATGAGTTGCGGGCTGCCTTGACTTTATTGAGCAATTTCATGAAATGCGTACTTTCATTTGTGGGAGTATGACCTTCGTTCAGAATGAGAATGGATGGGTACGTTAGTAATATTTGTTGGCAGGCAGCGGCAGTCTTGCTTGTTTCATTGTCACATACAATTGAAGAAACTTGCTTGTACGCCCGAAAAAGTATTCTTCTCTGATCTGCCCACTGTCTGACCACCCGAAGGTAATGGAGCGTGGGCCAGGATGTAGCCACCTCGATTCTCTGCAACCAAGTTGCTCAGTAGGAAATTGAAGCCCTCAACTTGATGGGGTTTCATCTGGTTTTTGTGCCTGGGATGAGCACCAATTTCAGTGACAGCAGAATCCTGTCCAGATTGTTTAACCCCGTCATGAAATAGTTCAGTTGCTTCTTTGTCCTTTGTAGTCGGGCCTTCATAAAAGTATGTGCGTGTAGTCCTTCAGCCCTAAATGAAAAACAAAATTTAGTGATTCCTCTTCAATTTTTGGGAAATTATGTATTTATCTCTTGTACACATAATTATTTCAATTATAAGCTATGTGAACTAAATGCAAAATTTTGATGTGTGTCCTTTCTTTTGTCCGTTTCAAAATCTGTATATGTGTTGGGAAATTCTGCGTTTTGTTGTCTGTGTTTACGCAAAATTTTCAAGTTAATAGCCACATGTTGCAGCCGTTTGTTTGTGTTCTTGTAAATATTGATTGGAATACTTTGCAGGAATTATTATCATTGTATCTGATGGATATTGGTCACCTCGCACCAACAATGTTAGTTTTCTCCTTCAAGACTTGCTACCAGTTGGTTTCGTACATGTGTTTGTAAACAAACGAAATCCATCACCAAGGAATACGCTGAATTTTTTTTCGGATCAATTCTTACAGCAGCCCATCTACTTTTGTGTTTGTGTTATTTGTTTTGCACAAATTTTGAATGGCCTCGCTTTGCATCATCTACATGTGAACTTTTGTTTCAATTACATCCATTTGATTACAACTCTTCCTTGTTTTCTATCAGGAAATATGCATATACGTGGCAACTGTACTTTTTGTTGTAGTCAACTTATAACTTTACTGAACTTACATAATCTCAATCAATTGACATTACAATATTTGTTATAAAAATCACAAACAGCATTAGCAATATGACCAAAATTGTCCAGAAAATTTAAAATGGAGTGTCAGAATTGAGGGAGTTTAAAGTGCATCGATTCAAATTAGACAACGGACAAAATGTGTTCACCACCCCTATAATTTTCCCTTTAATTTAATTTGTATGATTTGGTCTTTCATAAAGGGAAAGGAAAAGATTGAAGACAATTGCCGAACAACATATCCAAATGTCTGACACTATCGCTAGGTCTTGTCGAAAGCGGCCAGTTGCACCATTCATTTGTTACAGGTACTGGTTGTTCATTTTGACAATCTGGAATTACATTTTTTGTAGTGAAACTATGTGCCTTGGTGAAGTTCAGTTTGTGATGTTTGAAATTGGTTTCATTTCGCATGTCTGAAACTGTTTAAATTGGTATCAATTCAGTCCCGGATGTACGAAAGGTGTCTTATGCGGATTTCGGGGCCAACTTGACATAAATACTTGCATATATATATATATATATATATGTATTCATATTTAAGATTCAGTGATGATAAGCTTCATGATGCTTGCATGCAGCCGACAACAATTCAAGGAGATGCAAGGGCCAGACAACACTCGACGAAAAATGGTGAGTGTCGAAATCTGTATTCTCTATAATACGCTATGATGGAAACACATGGCTGGGTTACTATCCACACGTTGTATTCAATGGTCGTAGTGGGCTTGTGATTGTTTCACGTTTGTAGGATTGTAGCATGTACTAATGTCACCTTCCTATTGTTTTCATAAATTTCAATTCGTTGTAAAAGTCGAGCTACGTTTTGTCGCTGACTTTTTTCTGCAACTGTTATTTGTATTTGCAATCTTATTTAATTACCAACAATGCACGCAGATTGTGTTTGGCATAAAGTTGTAGTTACAGTTATTTTGGACTCATAGTTGTTACTTGTCTTGTACGTCTGTCACTTTTGTGGTTAAAGAGTAGAAAGAAGATTGGGGAAAGGTGGAAGACACTCCCCTCTGATGAGAAAAAAAGGTTTGCGGAATTGGCTAAGTTGAGCGCCGAGGAACACGCCAAAGTAATACCATGTGCACCGAAGTCTGAAAAGGTCATTACGTACTTCATGTTTTCGTAAATGCATTTGGCTAGGTCCTGCTTTGCTGACATTGTTGGTTGTATTTTTGTATTAATTTAAGGGTACAAAATGTGCAAGGTAAAAGACAACTCCGCATATCATTGAAGTCAATTGTTGAGCTAGTTAACCGGTTCAACGATGCACAAAAGCAGGCAGTCATTGACATTGGGTTTGTTGGCCTCTTGGGGATGAAGTGTACACGTATAGATCACGACTTGTGCGCATGGTTGGTACAGAACTTCGATCCTAATAGTAGTTCATTGAATGTTCATGGTCGTCAACTCAGGCTCACCTGTAAGGCAGTTAATGTTTTATTGGGAATATGGTGTGAAGGCGATGACGTGCAGTTGGTTGGGTCATTAGAAGCATATCCTAATATCTACGATGAGGTTAGAGTTGTTAACGTAGTCATTCCTTTGAACAAGTTGAGACTTTATCTAACCGAGACTGATGGTGCGGAGGACGAGTTTCGGAGGAAATTTGCGCAGTACGTCTTGGGGGCCATGTTGTGTCCTACCACAATGACTGCCTTGAATCCATCGTTCATTCATGCCGTGAAGGACGTGAATGGTATACGAGCTTGTAATTGGGGAAAGTTGACACTGCAATTCCTTCACAATGGTGTTCGCAAGTATAAAGGTCATCGCGGTGCAACTGGATGTGTTTTCCTGCTAATGGTATGCCAATAACTCGATTGTTTTTTCCATTCCCCCGTTCATATGTTTCATGCATTGTTCTGTCATGGTTCAACAAATTGGCCTTGATTGGGACATACAATGTTACCTACTTTGTGAGTACGACAAATAACACTCTTCCTGACCAAGTATGGTACTCGCAGAAATATATTTTCCGTCATGAATTTAAGAACAAAGAGTACACGGCAAAAAGCATGACGGACCTCAATGGAGGAACCAATTTGCCTACATTGCGAAGAGGGGAACATAATTGATTGATCTTCATCGGTTTGGAATAATCAATGAGACACAGAATGACACAGGAAATATTATACACATTTGTAGGCAAAGTTGAAGAAGAATATACAGAAGAAACCTTGATAGGACCATTACCAAACCAAACGTATTGATTCTGAGAAAGGTCTTTTGGGTTGCAACCATTCATATATACAAACATGTACATAACTTTTTTTTCTTGGTTTCATCAATAAAGTCCTTGGTTTGCTGTACATTTTTTTTCCCAAAAAACATTGCATGATATGTGCCTATAAAGTTGACGGCATTGTAAACAAAATCGGTATTCTATGTACGTTCCGTTGCAAAATTTAGAAGAATGAATGTCATTGTTACTGAATATAGTTGATTTTTGTGGGAAGAATAAATTAATTATGGTGTGCCCCTTAATATGCACAGCTATTGTACCTTGATTGTGTTTGTCTGAGCTCGACAAGTACGTCAGTTACAACGCGGTCCACGCCTCAGCTTCGTGATTGGGGTGATACCCAAATACGGGAGACACTGCGACGTATCAGAAGGAAGCAAAATTTCCCAACAATTGCGGTAAGCACTCCAACCACTGTGTACATTTCACACCATCGGCCCACTTGTCTTCAACATACAATGTCAGAATTCATTTATGCGTTTCTATGATTAGGTGGAGTTTGATTATAGTAACGACGAAAGCGACACCGATGATGCTGACATTCATGCATGTTATGTCGAGAACCAACAGAAAGGACAGTACGATCAAGTCCGTATGAGCAATTTAGAGTCCGACATTCGCGAACTGAAGGAAATGATGTAGCAAGTTCTCCACAACCAAACAGATTTAATGGAGATGTTGCGACATTTCCAAGGCAAGCAAGTTGTTGACAATGACAAGGTAATCTATCCAATCATTACGCAATTTTGACACAGTTGAGCCACATCATTTGAAGATGATTTATAAGACTAAGTTCACGAATGTGTATGTATGATTAGGTGGAAGGCAATGATGTGTGTATCATTAACCTCTCCTCCAATGTTGCTGAACTGAAGAAAATGCTAAAGCAACTGCTTCAACGTTTCAGTTTGGGCTGCAACGAACCGTTCACTGAACAAACCAATTTAGGTGAACTGAAGCAAATGCTACACCACCTCATCGAAGGTATATTCTCTAGACCACAACCGGTAGGCGTGGACAAACAGGGTGTGGACCCTGCTGTTGGAGTCGAGGCGCATGACGATGGCGTGGTCAAACCATCTGACGAAGTTAACCCAATAGAGTGTAATATTTCAGATGTGCAAGGGGTGGATCACCAACAACAGAATTTGAAGGGAACCTTGGCAAGGGACAAAAGTCATTTCCATGATGGGCACAAGCTGAACATCGAAAAAGGTGGGGACAACCAGAAGAAATGAGGCCTTCAGTCAGGGAAAACATATGAAACTGAAGATAAATACAGTCCTGACCTTCAATCAGTGGGCGTGAAGAACGTGGCGTACGATGTGCATACTTCTCCTACTAAGCTTGGCCAACCATTGGGAGCAACTGGAATCGTTAGAGGAAGTGCAAAGGGAAGAGGAAGAGGAAAAGGAAAAGGAAAAGGAAAAGGAAAAAGAAAAAGAAAAATGCGCGGAAGTGGAGTTTAAGCCACTGAGGTCGGGGATATGCAATTGTGCATCGATAGCAAAACAAATAGTGGAGTTGACGACAGCAGTTCACCTGTGGATGTTGATGGTGTGAATAAGGTGAACAAGGTACAAATACTGCCTTTAATGCCCCACAAGTTCTGAATACCCAATTCATGCCCACATCAATAATGTGAATCACTGATTTTATAATCATCTGTGTTGTATTGTACTCGTTGTCAAACAATTGCATGTTTGTAGCTATGACTGCTGGCATATGTTTGTACACATTTGTAACAAACTCTGCACCAAACATCACAAGTTGGGAAAACTCTGAGGTTCACAGTTTATACATCATTTCACGTTATTTTTTATGACTACCGACCTTGTAATGTAAGCTTCAATTTTTTTTATGAAATATGTAGTGTTAGTTGGCTGTTTATTTTTGTAGGACTCGTTGAGGATGTTGGACAACGAAGGGTTGTTATCGGCGGAGGAACAAAAACTTCTCCACTACGTATTTGACGATAGCAAAAATGAAATGTATTGTTTCATTTAGTACTTGCAAATTTTAAATGACAGTCCATTGTGAAATAACTATCGTTCCAAGGATCATTATTGCTTGTAGGGACATTGTTGTTTCCATGAATCTTCATGGACGGGCATGTGAAGTTGGTACCCGGCGTGACATGCACACGCTCAAACCAGGGTCGTGGCTATTCGACACTGTAAGTGTTGGCTGCGCACATATGAATCTACGTTTTTCAGTACCCCTGAACTCAGAAACCTTTCTAATCAACTTGCCTTGTGTCTTATATACAATGTTCCAGCCAACCAACTTGGTGGTGGTGCAATTGACTAATCGACAGAGGGATTTACACAATGATGGGAGGCATACTGATTGGTTCTTTCCCGTATATCTGTCGATAAGTAAGTGTTTAACGCTACGTTGTGTTTTGTGTATGACATATTTTGATAAATGTTTCCGTCAATGACCTTTATGCATTACACATGCAAACTTTGATTCTAAATAAAGATACGCAACCTCTGCACCATGAAAATATCGTCACATCATTTTTCGGACATGACAGATACACTGGTGCGATTGATGCATGCTAGAGGGTAATATCAATGTTCATCCCGTTATATTAAAACGAAAATATGAAAGCCATTACATGTTTACATGGCCTCTAAACAAGGTCTGCCCTTGTGTTTGCTTGTAGATTTACATGCCTTTCAATTACAGAGGAGTGTATTAGTTGTGCGTTAAAATTGATATGGTGGACCGTGTAGCCTACCTATTTGACTCGTTCCCATCCAACCGACCGAACAAAAGGAAGCTAAATGCGGCAAAAATTTTGGTATGTCCTGGTACATTTCTCAACACTACAACAAACTTGAACATCCTTTACATAAACCAACTTCAACCTTGTGGAACAGGTTCAAATTATGCACGACTTTCTACAACTACACTTTGGAAATGATTATGTTACAGACGTGCATAGCTTCCACCTCCGCATGTTAGATGAGAGGCTAGTACAACAACTGGACGAGTAATCCATAATCCCTCCCTCACATTAATGTGTATGCTGCATGACTGACTTAACGAACCTACTGACATTGATGACAAATTTAATGTGAAATTATTTTTGTAGCACGTTTGACTGTGGGATGTTCGTCATAAAATTCATGCAACAACCTGATTTAAGCCCCAGTCCACACAAGGTACATTCTACCGCTTCATTTCCATTTGTCAATCAAATCTTTCCTTGTATGTCCTGCAATTTTAACTCATTTGTCTTATGATCTTTCTGTACAAAGTTCCATCCCTCTGTGCTTTGTAAGTTGTTGGCTGACATCGTTATGGATGTCAATAATGCAAAGATCGCAGAGTACCGGGAGTGCCTTCATATGAGCAATGCCACAAGCTAGGCCAGTGATGGGTATGGGCTGCCAGTACGCCAGTAATTTGGGTGGCAACAGGACAACACTAATTTTTTATTCTTTCATTTCAATATGGATGTTAATTATGACTCCCCAGTATTGTTTTTGCTGGACGATATAAAGACGGACTAACTGCAAAGTACTATTTTGTTTACGCATGTTTTTTGTTCGGATGAATGCGACTGAAACAAATATAATTTACGACTATTTTTTTTTACTCATATTTGGAGTAATGTACTTGCTGCCCAATTTGTCAGCATAACTTTGATGTCGCAACAGTAATAAAAAAACAATTTGAAAATTTTCAAAATAAATAAAACTAATATAATTGCAAAATGAATTTATAATGAAATTTTGTTACTGACTGCTGTCTTAGTTGTATTTTTTATTTGTTACCGAAATGAATTTATAATTTAATTACAAAAAAAGAAAAATTAATTTTTAGAAATGAAACCAACCACATTATGAATGAAAACTCAACTCTTTGTAGGTAAGTTATATATCAGCCCATTAGCACATATGACTCCACCCAAAACAAAAAATGCAACGTCTTACAGGAAAGGTTAAAAAAAAAAACAAAACTACATATCTGCTGCATCATCAGCAGCATCTTCTGAAGAGTTCTCCGTACTGTCTGATTGACTGTCCTCATCCATTGTCTTATCAGACTTTGCTTCGTCCGCCGCCAATTTCTCATCGGTCAGCCAATCAACGTTCTGCTTCATAGCGCCGACTTGCCGCTCCAAACTTGACAACCGTGTGTCCACTTCATTTAGCCTTTCCTAGATATCTTGCAATTGCTGCAATACAGGAGCAACATGAGCTTCAACAATAGCTTCAATCTTATTCGAATCAAACATTTTGTAGGAATATGTGTATGGTTTATTTTACTTATTACTTTTTTAAAGAAATGTACAGATTCATAATATTACACAACACTATGCTGTAAGTATTTGTAAGATATGGTACATGATTTGTATGTTTTCAGAAGACCTCATGCATTGTGACATACATTGTATTAATTTCTCAAACTGGCCGAATTCATCTTGCACAAATTCGTTCCTTCTTGCATACACCAAATCATCCATTCAGTACCCCTGGTCGTCCATTATTTGGCATTTCCAACACACATGCATTGTACCTTCCATCAGTAATATCCCACTGTCATTGATTTCCACACCTACAGTTTATCATACATTCACATTCGTCATTTGTATTTGTGCCCCAACCCAACTTTTGGTCTACCCCAACCCAATTACATATCTACTCATCCATAAAGCTTAGCAAAATTCCTCTTATTAGATACATATGCTTTTCCAACCACACCAAACCTATTAAATGAAATATTCAAAATAATTAATTTACTTTTACTTAGTTTGGGTAGGTGTTGCCACCAAACAACAATAACTATGTTCACATCTTTAAACCTACCACCAACATATTAATGACTACGAGTTTAATGCAATTTAACATTTACAACCAACCACAAAAAAATTTGCAACCAGTGTTGTTTCCTTTGCATTTGGGTTTGTTTTTGCGTCCATTTATTCTTCGTCAACCTGCGAAAACAAAGTTGGACTCAATCAACAACCGTCACACCTATGGATGTACACCACGATAAACACGATCGTGGACAATCACTTGCAAAGGCTGACAGCTCCCGACCGAAGTCACCAGAATTGGATTATGCAGGTGGGTATATCAATTCGTTCGGTGATCGACGTTTCTTTGAAACAGCGTTCCCACTGTGGAGTTTTGAACCTCTACGGCGTTACAATTGCACCTCAATACAAGATGTTATCCTGGGAAAGTATTTTGGAATTCCAGTTTCACTGTTTGCCAAACAAGTTTAGTGTGAACACCACTGTCGATGTGTTTTTGTCAAGGTTACTAAAGCTCGATCGGTTGAAATGCAGCGGCAATTTTCTCATGTCAGCGAGTCCCAAGTTAGGCATCGTTTGCAAAGTGAGATTGATCAAATGACTCATTGACTCATTAGGCACTCACGCATAGAGGAAGTTTGTTGAGATGCTTGAGGTGGTGGTGGAGTTGGTTCCAGTGGGTTCTCTGGGTACATTGGTGATGGTGATGGGACTAGGAATTGGATCAATGTGTTGAAGAGAAGTGGAAGGATGTTGTGTTGCAAATTGTGTAGATTGCTGTGGCGAAGACTATGAAGCAGGTTGTAAGGCATTTTGTTGAGATGCTTCAGGTGGTGGTGGAGTTGGTTGTATAGTGGGTTCTCTGAGTACATTGCTGATGGGACTGGGAATTGGATGAATGTGTTGAGGAGAAGTGGAAGGATCCTCATCATCAGCTGTAAGGAGTAATCTCCTTCTTTTTCTCTGCACAAAAGTAAGTGATCAATTGGGCGTGAACGGAAATTAAGATGATGTAAATATGTGAAGTGAAGGCATACTTGGTAGAGCTGCCCTGAAGGATTTGATGTTGTTTGGCCAACCATTTGGCTGAAAGGGATATCCCAATCACTTAGGTCTGTACTTAGAGCAGGAGCAGTGGAAGGCTCTTCTCTCTTCTTCGCCGTGACCTCTGTCTCGGCAGGGGTACGGGTGGTAGTTCCTCTCTGTGCTTTTCTCTACGAGGCTGCGAAAGAGTCTGCCATCAATTTCGAAACTGATGAGGTGTTTGTCTGAGCAGTTGGATCCATTGGAGCCTTGCCTTTATGTTGGTCCCTAACCAATGGTTCAACAGCAGGCCCAATTTTGGCTGCCAAAGGTCAAATAAGTTAGTGTTGTAGAGAAAAAAAAAATGCATGACACAGTCAGGGATATGAAGTATATGAAGAAAGGATACCTGTAGCCTTAAGCTTGGAAGGCGAGGATATGGGGCCCTGATTATGAATACAAGTATCGTGAAGGCAGGTTTCAAGTGGCTTGCAGAAAATAATGGCAGTCATAAGTCCCCACCAATGGTCAAAAGCAGTGGAGCAGTCCGAAGCAGGTTTGAAGAAGAAGGGGCCAAAATCTTGGAAAATATTGGTGTTCTCTATCAGAATGGATTCAGCTTGCCTAGGATCTTTGAAGTAGATTTTGGACCCAATCTCCTCATGGATGGTTGGGTGGAAATAAGGATAAGGGATACCCCAGGAAAGACCTAATTGCCTGGACCATTGATTGGGACAGTATGTCTCAAAACTGCAGTTGGACATCTTGCTGGAGGATATGGAATAGCCAACCAAGACATGTCTAGAGGTGAGAATGTGTCTCCAAGTCTCATTTTGTTCTTGGACTTGGTCATTGTGTAAATCAGAAGGGTCTGTGAAGAGGAAGCAAAGTCTACTGGAGGAGAATTGAAAGTTTTGAAATGACATGTACCAGTTGGAAGGTCTCTTCGAAGGAATGTTGTAAAACATGGTAGGATGATTTCTGAAAGTGAGGATGGGTTGGTTGTTATAAGTGAGCAATTGCTCAGCATATGAGTGGAAAACTGGTTTCAAGGTGTTAGCTGGTCGGGGTCATACCTCAGGGAAATAGGCATACAACCAGGCCTGGAAGAGCCAGAAGAGACCACCACAGTTGCCAGAAATCTTCTTGTCCACAAAGGAAAATAGGGCCTTGTAAAGGATGGCAAGAAGATAAGGAGCTAAAGCCATAAGTTGGCCATCTTGCATACACAAGGCAGGGGGGAGGTATTCCTACGTGATCTTGTACCCAGGGACACAAAAAACAAACTCACAAAGCCAAAGTAAGTAAAAAGCAGTTCTTTCTTTGTCCTGGACAGGGGAACCAGGCTCGCCTTTGTATTTTTTGGTGAAATCTGTATAGCACATGTCAGTGTTTAAAGTAAATGTCACTTTTGAAGGCTCAAGGAGAGCATGAATTGGATTGCCCAAGATTGGGAGACCAGTCAAGTGAGCTACATCTAAGATGGTAGGGAAAATCATATCAAAATTGAGGAGTAAGGTTACAAGATTGCGACCAAAAGCATGCAGCAACAGCAATCAGCCCTTTGTCCATGTCATAATTTTTAGTCGACAGTCTAATTGCTTCACTAATGCCCTGGTGCTTCCATACTTCAGCGTCGTGACCTTCAATTCTCCTAGCCCAGCTTCACCAAACAGAGTCTGGTGACCTCTACGATCTGAGTGGGTTTTTGTTGACATTTCAGTTAGTCCACTTAAGTCCAAGTTGGTTGAGAAGAAGGTTCTCACCATTACCAAGGGGATAGTATGGAGCTAGTTCATCTGGGAAGTAAGAAGCGAAGGTAGGGCCTAGAGTAGCCTTAGCAACAGAGCTTGTGCTGGGCAATAGGGTTGCACCAAATCTTAGAGGAGCGATACGTGCTCTGATAGGGTCTGGAAAGCGGAGTAGGTCTTCATTGTTCTCCTTAGATTGAGATGGTTGAGATTTTTTCAGCGCCATGGCTTAGGGTTTTGTGGTGCTCTGGTTTTGAACGGCAATGCTTGAGAAGAAGGAGTACAGTCTGGGGAGTTCGAATCAGAGGGAAATGAAGTGGTTTGAAGTTGAAAAGGTGAGTCTTTTATAGCTTATGATGGGGCCAGTATATTTAAATGCTCTTATATTGGGCTGTAATTTATATTTGTTTTGGGCCCGTATTAAGAAATTTGCTATTAGGCCCCCTTGTTGAAGTTCAATATCATATGACTTGGACCCCCACAAGGGGGGCACCCCCATGACCCCCTCTCTCTCTGATTGGCCAGTTTTTAAAAAAAAATTCTTTTTTTTTTCCTTCTCACTACAATCACCAGCCCCCACGTGTGTGTGGGGTGGGTGGAGTGGTGGTGCAGGTGGTGATTGGAGGGGTCTTAATAACTTTCGCAAGCTTAATTCATATGATATTTAACTTAAACAAGGGAGCCATTGTTTGCACCAAGTCTTGCCAGTCTCTGTCGACAGATGGTCCACTTAATCGAGGACACGTGGCAAAGTCTGAAGGAATGTCCACCACTTGAAAGTGGGCTCTCTGCATGTGGGTCACCTAGAAGTGATGGGGGAAGTTTTTAGCACCAGTCATGGAGTTACTGGGCACACTTTCAGGAGGAAGCATGAGACAAAGCAGGCGCTTTGCTCAGTCGACAGAAGTTTTAAACAGTTGGTGGCCATAAAGTAAATACAAGAAAAGGGAGATCGACAGATAGAAGTGGAGATTTAGTATACTTGGAAAGCCTAGAAGGGAGATCGTTGGTTTCAATATCCGTGCACTATTTTTTTGGCCCATCATTGCATGATCTCATACGTCTACACCATAATCGCCACTGTAACTGCCCCCTGACTTCGAATCTTCAAATCCCCTCTGCCAAATATTGACTCTTCCCTATCGACCTTCCTTTTCACCATTGTGGGGCATGTCCCTCATCATTATGAGTTAGTGGGCACACTTTCAGGAGGAAGCATGAGACAAAGCAGGAGCCTTGCTCTGTCGACAGAAGTCTCAAACAGTTGGTAGCCATGAAATAAACACAAGAAAAGGGAGATCGACAGATAGAAGTGGAGGTTTCGTATACTTGGAAAGCCTAGAAGGGAGATCGTTGGTTTCGATATCCGTGTACTGTTTTTGTGGCCCATCATTGCATAATCCCACACGTCTACACCATAAGTGCCACTGTAACTGCCCCCTGTCTTCGAATCTTCAAGTCCACTCTGCCAAATATTGACTCTTCCCTGTCGACCTTCCTTTTCACCATTGTGGGGCATGTCCCTCATCATTATGAGACAAAAATCGACAGAATATTCTCCACTAAACACAACCACAATCCTTGCAAACTGGACCACTAAACAACAACACTTGGTCACTCACTGTTACTGCCCCTGACTTTGAATCATCAAACTCTGGCAAATATTGAATTTTCCTTGTAATTTAATTAAAATATATTCAATGTCGGTAAACTTGAAAATATGTTTGAAATAACCTTTTTCTGTATTGTAATGACTTAAACACAATTATTGTCCTACATTTTACGTAACCAAAATACACAACTTATTTATATCAAAAACAAAATATACATCTCGGGTTTATAATAAAAAAAAATGGAAACTACTTTTTTTTTTTTAAAGTTCACTCATATTTTTAGCTAAATTATGATTGGTTATTTTTAAAAAATTCCTCTTTGCACCTATTTTTCCCACATCCTGCCAACAGTTGCTCCATTCAATTGAGGACACATGGCAAGTCCACCTGAAGACAAGGGTTATCAACTAACATTGAATCTTGCATGCCACCTGACTTACACGCCGGAGCAGTTACTGGCAGTGCTCATGGATTTAGTGGCCAACCTCCAAAAGGAAACATGAACGAATTGGGAGTTTGTATCTGTCGAGGAAAGGCTAAAGGGACTTGGGCACAGGTCGCAACTTCAATTATATGCACTTCAACAGGTACAAGTGAAGGTTTTATGTGGTTTCAAGACACGGAAATGACCGTGCAGTTACAGAAGTTGCATAGAAGCAGTTGCAGAATCGACAGATCATGGGGTCATGGGAAATAATAGCTATAAAGGGCAGAATGTTTGCAGAGAGAGAGGACATGAACAACAACACAACAACTTACTTTCTACATTGTAACTTCTGAGTAGTTTTTTCCCTTCTACTTTCTACTTTGTTACAAACAACACAGCAGCACAACAACTTACTTTCTACTTTGTTACCATCAGTTCATCGAAAGAAGTCTTCATCATTTTCAACCAATACCACAATTGCTTGATTTTCTTGTTTAACTTGTCAACTTTAAATTACTGCATCGTTGCTGTCAATATAGGCTGACCATAATTTTACTAACAATAAACCCATCACTTTCATAGTTAACATAAAATAATTTCACAACTCCTGTTCGTTACTCGCAATTCATATAGCAATCGGTATGGAGATAAAGTAACGAGTTCGTTGGGTTACTTTCTCCAAGTAACACCCAAAATTAACTGCCATTTAAATTATATACAAAATGCATGTGCTAGTATGTAATTTTGCAAACCCACATGGACAAAATTCGTATTTTACTCAAAATATAATACTAATTTACCGAAACAAGTCATAAAAAAATCAATACGAAGCCAAACACATCGTTAGTTGATAAACCACACCGCAAAAAACCCTTCAGTTAGATCCAACAAATATGGAACAGAAACAAGCAACCTGCAATAGAAATCTTGGAATACAGACATAAGCCAATTTCCTACCCAAAACAATACATAGACAACCCATATATATATCTCCCCTCAATTAGTGTTCAAATTCACAAGTCACTGCAAACACAAATGGCAACATCACTCTAAACAATATGGAAAATTTACAACTCGTGGCCTTGTACATAAGTAACGTTGTGCCATTTCCTGGCATTGTACATAACCAATTATTTACACGTTACGTACAGCAATCCGTGCAAAATGAAAACTACATACATTATTTACATTTGTTTTCAATAGCTAGTACTGTCTACCTAATAGATTAAGGGAATAAGTAAATCATACAAATTATACAATTACCTGATTCGCCTCATCAATTGTGGTCGAATCATTTTTGCACACTGCTGCTTCAACACTAACGTATTGGCCCACGGGCTGCTTGAAACCAGGAGAAACATCGAAAAATAATCGCCGTTGCTTAATGTGCGGTGTACTTGGATCCACCAACCCAGTTTTGCAGCGAACGGGCAATGACTCCGCATTGTACTCACGGTCAGTTATGTGGGTTGTATCTACATCTGAGTTACTATCCACTGTCCGGCTAAACCGAACCTTAGGACACGTTCGCTTTGTGTGCCCAATGCATTTGCAATTCCCACATTTTCTTGGTCTTCAACAATTGGACGAGGCCCGTCCCGGGTTCCCTTTTGTCTTCACAACATCAGGATCTTCTACTCCAAATTGTCGAGAGAATGAATGTTTCCCTTTGTCTCCATTCCCATCGTTCAGATTCCTCTCATATAACTCCTTTATCCGGCTCGTCATCGAAAGACATGCATTCCTAGCCTCTTTGAAACCTTCCGTTGATTGTGAGGCATAGAAACACATTTCATTGTAGGAAGAACTCAATATCCCATACCGGGCTGTCTGTGTTGTAGTGCTATCAATTAAGGGTTGAGGCCATTGCTGGCCATCCTTGCTTGCAGCCCTTGTCCATCTATGCAGCACACAAGTTGGGGGAATTTGCGTTAAATTTTCGGCTTTCATAACACATATCATGTGATAGCAAGGTAGCCCCAATGACTCAAACTTCATACAAGAACATCTCATTGCAGCATTCACTGGACTGTGTTACTATCCATGATCTATCCTTCAATTTGTACTTATGAATATAGTAGCATTTCTGACCATCCGGCAAAGGGAACACGTCCTTGACATTCAACTTCCCCTCTTCTAAGATTTCATCACGGAACATTCTAAATATATTTCAGGTGAATAGCTCAGCTCCATGTCTCTCTATATCTCGCAATGGAGTAATCAATATTGGAAAAGTGTTATTTGTTTCAGCATCATCTCCAGCCTCGTTATACCTTATCCTTGCAAGAGCCTGATCATAGTGCCTAACAAATTCATATAGCTTCAATTTGTGTTGAAGGAAAGGATTGAAATAAGCATTCATACACTCCGACCGCTGAGTGCTCTTCATCCCAGCAAAGAAATGTGCACGCATATATGCCTCAGCCCACATATGACGTTTCTCATATGTCTCAAACACCAAACTGTTGGTTTGAAGTCCAAATTTTTCGACCATTGTCGTCCAGCCATACTCAAAGTTTGTCTCATCCGTTTCCATGTCCATGCACTGCTTGAAAGCATGTGCAAAGCCACTTATGTGAACATTTGAAACAGCATTTTTCCCAAGATGCCAATTACATAATCAATGTCTTGCGTCTGGAAATACTCTTCTGATTGCCTCTCGCATCGCCTTATCCCCATCTGTCAGTACGGACACAGGTACTTTATTGCCCATCGCTTCCATAAATGTTTTCAAAACCCATGTGTATGTCTCACTTGTCTCATTAGCTAACAAAACACATGCAAATATCGTGGTCTTAAAGTGGCTAGTCACACCAGCCAACATGACAAAAGGTTTCTTGTATGCATTGGTTCTGTAAGTTGAGTCAAATATCAATACATCACCAAATTTTGCGTAGTCGGCCTGCGATTTCGAATCTGCCCAGAACAGATTTTGTAACTTGTTATCGTTACACACATCATACTTGTAAAAAAAACGTGCATCAACATCAAGTTTTGCACATAGGTAAACCAATGCACCATGTGCATCACCATCCTCAACTTCTGCTCTACGTTCGGCTTGAATATGGTTGTGCAGATCTGTACGGATGAAACCAACATTCTCATAAGACCTAGATTGATTTACCATATAGTCCATGATTTGGCTAGTCTTCACACTGACGTTGCGTATAGCCATTGCGTGAGCTTTGTCAGCGCTGTTTAAACTGAGCTTTGTCAGCGCTGTTTAAACTGAGATCACACAGTGTTGTTCCGCCAATTCATGGTTGTGGTCTGCGACGAAGTGAGTCACAACATACTTTCCCCCTTCACCAGCATCTGCATCGTACCGTATGCGAAATTGGGCTTTACAACCTACTCTTGTTAGTGCCTTGGGAGCTCTACTCTTCTCAGCAACACGATCCAAGTATTTTGGTAATCTCTAAACTTCCCTTGAACACAACCACAGCCTACTGACGACCTTTCCCTCCTTATTTGCTCGGACCAGCTTCGCAACCATGATAAGGTTCCGCCCGACTTTCATTCATCAAACGAATGTCATCTGCTTCATTTGGAATGTCATAATCATCACCGTCCCTTTTAACTTTCGCTGGGGCCATACTGCACATGACATTAGTACAAACAATTACAGTTGAGTCAAATATCAATACATCACCAAATTTTGCGTAGTCGGCCTGCGATTTCGAATCTGCCCAGAACAGATTTTGTAACTTGTTATCGTTACACACATCATACTTGTAAAAAAAACGTGCATCAACATCAAGTTTTGCACATAGGTAAACCAATGCACCATGTGCATCACCATCCTCAACTTCTGCTCTACATTCGGCTTGAATATGGTTGTGCAGATCCGTACGGATGAAACCAACATTCTCATAAGACCCAGATTGATTTACCATATAGTCCATGATTTGGCTAGTCTTCACACTGACGTTGCGTATAGCCATTGCGTGAGCTTTGTCAGCGCTGTTTAAACTGAGCTTTGTCAGCGCTGTTTAAACTGAGATCACACAGTGTTGTTCCGCCAATTCATGGTTGTGGTCTGCGACGAAGTGAGTCACAACATACTTTCCCCCTTCACCAGCATCTGCATCGTACCGTATGCGAAATTGGGCTTTACAACCTACTCTTGTTAGTGCCTTGGGAGCTCTACTCTTCTCAGCAACACGATCCAAGTATTTTGGTAATCTCTAAACTTCCCTTGAACACAACCACAGCCTACTGACGACCTTTCCCTCCTTATTTGCTCGGACTAGCTTCGCAACCATGATAAGGTTCCGCCCGACTTTCATTCATCAAACGAATGTCATCTGCTTCATTTGGAATGTCATAATCATCACCGTCCCTTTTAACTTTCGCTGGGGCCATACTGCACATGACATTAGTACAAACAATTACTTGATGACCGAAAAATGTTAACACAAACACAAACATGACATTTTCACACGGTTTAGTTGTTTGTGCAAATACAAACACTCGCTTGAGAAAGAGAAAGGTTAGTTGCCAATGGAGGGGTTTCCGTTTGAGCGAAGCGTAGAGCGGTTGAAGTTAGGATGAGGATATAGTTGAGGGAAAATAGCTGAAGTGAAGAGACCAGAGAGACAGAGAGGTATACAGAGAGAGGGAGACAGCTCCATACCTTATATCTAGTTGGAGAGAAGGGCTTCACTTCAGCAATGGAACCAACACAGCCTTATACTTCCGTTGTTGTTGGAAATCGCCCGTTATATTGTTCCCTACAGAGCTTCGTCAATGGAACCAACCCAGCAAGGGCTTCTCGCTGTTAATGGAAATCAAAGGTTACACTGACTCAACCTTACACAGAGAGAGATAGAGACGAAATACAGAGAGTGAGTGGGATTCAATCATACAAATACAAGCATTAACCGGTTGCCCCGGTTTCAACTTTTTCACGACTAAGGCCAAGTTTGGGAAGACTAAAAAAGTGTACTTTTTGTCTTTTTGGACTAAAAAATTGAGGTTGAAAATATGGATGTTTGGGTTAACTTTTTGACTTTTTATTGAAAAATGTGTAATAAAAAATTGTAAAAATTGATTTGTAGGGAAAAATTTGAATTGGAAATTGTGCAACCGTAATTGTTGACTTTTGGTGAATAGTATTAACTTTTTAACTTTTTAAGTAACTTTTTGACTTTTTGGCTTTTTTGGAAGTACCCAAACTTGGCCTAAGCAATTCAATGGTCTTGATCAATTATTGTAATTTAACGGCTAACAACTGGGTTGCATATGGTGTGCAACCTTAAAGGGATTGCACACTTAAACAGAACCCTAAAATAGAACCACAATTTATGCAAACATGGCATTGTGCTAGGGTACTTTGTCATTACTTATTAGACACAACAATTAAGCTTGTGTGATTAAACAAAATCTAACAATAATAACAATTTCTCAATTGTGACTCGAACTGTGCATTGCTTCTTTTTGACATGTCTTGATACACGATGATCAAATTAATCGTACACATTGCACCTAATAATAATTAATGAAACTTATCTACCAAAATCTGAATTCATTGTTTACAACACACTGTAAAGGGAGAAATCTCCACAGGAGAAATCCGGTACACAAACGCTATTGATTATTAGACAAAGGAAAATCTAGCATTTCGAATGAAATATTGGTCCAATAAATTGATTCTGAACAACTGATCAAGCAAAAACTACACAATGCTCAATTTACAAAGGGAAAGGAACACAGAAGCAAGCATTCCACTCTTGGTGAACGTAAGAAATTATACAGTAGACTAGAAAACTCGTTTCCTAAAACTGTGAAGCAGGTGAAATTATTCTGTTGATGGTGAAGACAATGAAAGGTTTAGAAGGAAGCCAACCATGATTCCAATGAGTGCAACGAAAAGTGCAAATGTGAAGGAGAAGCCAGGGTCACTTTTCTGACTGTTTCGTCTCTTCAGCATTTCCTGTAAAAGAATTATCAAGTATAAGATAGTATTAGTGTTTTAATTTAAAGATTTTTTAACAATCAACCTGTTCTCATCATCTGAGTATGTTCCTTTTTCTGTGGCACAAGATATCATAGAAATTAAATTCAAAAAAAACAAAAAAAAAAGAAAAGAAAAAGATATCATAGAAATGAATATGTAGAAAATCGCATCCCCTGTTTGGCTTGAGTTGCCATGTCTAAAATGTCTTTGAACATTATTCTATACCAATGCAAAAATGTTCAAGCTTTGTTTATTTGTTTTTGGTACTTGTATGCAAAATAACTACTAAAAAAAAGGTAAGTTCTCAATTAAACAAGTCAAATAAGCACTTCCGAATCGCCTTTTCAAAGTTCTTATATTGTGCTGAGGCTTACTCCAGGTAGTAGGTAGTGCCGGTGTCTAGTTATGTATGTCCGGTGGAATCCAAGTGTGCATTGTCCTATAGTTGCACATTAAAAATTGTATACTTTTGTATCTATGCACATCTAGGTTAATATATGTTAAAAAAAATAAAAATAAAAAAATTATAAATCAAATCATAAATAATCATTGTAAGGAAAAAGAAACAGAGCACACTAACCAGTTCTTGATGCAGTTGTTGTGTTTGTCGAACAGCTGTATCCCTTTCTTCCTTGAGGCGCTGCAAAGCCTGATTCTGCATAAAAATAATTGCAAAGATTAAAGTTCGGACTTCAGATACAGAAAATACAAGTATCATTCTAAAAATTCAGTGAAAATTTTGAGATACTAAGATATGTGCTCCTACACCAGACCATTAAACTGAAACAAAACCTAACAGACGAGATGAAGAGATACAGCAGCATGTTCTTAAAATAAAAATAAAAAATCCTCTCACAAGGACGTTGCACAAATAATGATGGATTCCTTTCCACTAAAGATCAGCAAATTAAGTGAGTGTTTAACATGCACAGATTCCGCCATGTAAATATTTGACACCACTTTTATGAAATAGGTAACCAATAAAGAATTTGAGAAAGCACATAATGCCTTTAAAATGGCACTTGAAGGACACACTTTGTCACAAGATAAAAGCAATATATTTGACTAGCTTCTACAACAGAGAAATAATGCTCCATGTCAGCTTTGAGCAAGAAGATCCGAGTACATCTTCGCACAGCCTTACAGGCAAGGAGCATTGTTGTCATTTATAAATGCCAGGGTAGTTTACATGCCCATAAATGAGAAAAGAAGCAAAATTCTACCAACTCTAAATATAACAAGACTCAGACAATTTAGGAGTACATATATAATAATAGAACTAATTCAGGAAAGAATGCCCCATAAAGAGATTACTCACATCATCAGAGCTTGAGGAGCTGCGCATCTGCAATTGAAAATAATAAATAAATAATAAGTTGTCAGAAAGGAAGTTTCAGAAATATCTTTCTAGCTTAGTAGAACTCACGGAGCTGTTATCAAAACTTTGTTTGGAGCTCTTTGATGCTTCATCTTCCGAGTTTCCAACAGCTGCATCAGGAGAAAGATAGACAACCCTAAGCCTGCGTTCCTCCATTGTTCTTCCACTGTCTTTATTGAACTGGGTGCAACAGCGCGTACATCATTTGCACATGAAAAACGTACTCATTACTATTTTTTATTCCAATCAAGCCAACAAAATGAATTCACTATTCTCCAAGAAAGATTCTTACAGTATCTTGAGGAAGCTCATCGACATCAGAATTTGGAGCCACAATTGTGCTTTGTAGGAGAAATTTATCCTTGCATTGCATACCTGGAGGGTATTCTCTTTGAGCTTGAAGGGTGACTACAGATACAGCAGTGAGTTGGAACCAGTTTTACAAATGACGCTATCTTAATGACATTGGAATTATATTATTAAAAAAAAATCGTACACTGGCACAAGCAAGTGGACGTAATTGATTGAAGCCAGTGAAGCGTGGATCATACATAAGAAACATAAACCCTGATCTAAGAGATCACCTAACAGATAGCATCTATACAACACCATCACCATACTCCCATTCTCCCTCTAAATTCAATTATTTACCAATGACCAACAAATCAAAATTCAACGAGAATCAGAATTAAACAAATATTAACCTTGTAAATTTTTGGTGCAGAATGTATATTTGTAGAGGGAGAAACCATATTTTTGGAGGGGGAGAGAAAGAGGAGGTGGGTTCTCCCTCCAGTTATAGAGAGAGAATGGGTGAGGCATGGGCCTTCTTATTTATACAGAAAGAAAATGAAGAAATAAATGGGTTTGCTCCAAATAGAATGTAGAGAAAAAATAACTAGTTACGATTTACATATTGCTATATATCGGGTGTAGCCTGTAGGTCTTCTTGATTTTCTGAGTTAGCAATAGCAACATTGCCAGCTATACCATGGTGATTTGCATTTTGCGAAAGCTCTTATGTATAAATAAGTAATATATCATATATAAACATATACACTCTTGTTTTGGTGGATGTGCGTGTGTGTATATAACGATACACCCAAGATCCAAACAGAGACAAAAAGAGAGAAGGGACTTGTACAGGATGCAAAGCATGATGGCAGTGTTGCGTGGTGACGAGGGTAAGAACTTGCTAGCAACACTGTTAGTTCTGGTCTAGCGTTTATTGACATAAACGGGTTTAATATGACAGTGATGTGTTGTGTATGGGGTGATCGATGGTAATCTTTTGGTGTGGTGATAATCGGTTTTAATTGGTTATTGGGATGGTGGCCAATAGCAATGCAAATAGTATAGGCAGCAGCAATTGTAATTGGGTTTTAAGTGTTTCGTCACAGAGACCCGATTAGATTGGCTTTGTTTGGTTACAAAGATTTACTCCACCTGGTTTCAAGGTCAAAGAATGAGGGAGGTAAAAAAATGAGTTAATATAACATCTTTTTGTTACGAAAATATAATATTGTAGAAGGATAAAATAGCAAACGTATATATTTTGTCATTAATGGTTAACCGACAACTTTGTCAGGGGAGGTGGTGTAATTTCAGAAATCATAAGGATGGTCTTTGTAATTATCAAAAACCTCAGAGGAATTCACCCTTTTATTTTTTTTATTTTGGACACCATTGACAAATATATATATATATATATATAGGTCAACAAAGCATGTTTTTTAATACAAGAAAGAAGAATGTTACAGCCAAATAAACCTAATAGGAGAGTATTATGTAATGAAATTACGTTGTTCTCTTAAGCTTTGGCATTTATGATTGCAATTGTTAATATATAGGCACAGACATATTAACCAATAGAATACTAGGTTGATTGTTCCTGTTCATGCCACATACATGGCCAATCAGTTTACAGAATGTGAAACCACTGCATTCCTGGAACAGACATTTCCTAAAAGGAATCTTTATTCCCTACCACAAGATCGGGACAAAGTAAAAAGCAGCACCTCTTATGACAGACGAGTCCCATGGCTGTATGACACCAGTGTTTGGTCGTACAAAGTATTTCTTCGGCGAAGTAGTTTTGACCTATCAAATAAAACAAGGGAACAAACAAATATAAATAACTAGCAGAATGCCGTATTAGCTTAAAAAAATGAGAGAGAGAGAGAGAGAGCTTTAAAAATATCTGTCCACTAACAAGTGATTTTAAATATTTGTACAGTATAAGAGAGAGTACCTTGAAGGCAACATAATGTTCTGTGTTGTTTGCAACTTTAAGATCACAATAACTTTGTTTTTCCAGCTCAACTGATCACAGGAACACATATGAGCAGAATTCCATCAGAGCTTTCTAAAACTTTGTGATCATAAAAACTATAACTGAGAATGAAGAAAAAAAAGTACTATATCTTTTTAGAATGAAGAAAACTAATTGTGCAACTATTTACAGAGCCATTTTGAATATGTATAAACACCCACCTGGATGCAGCCCAATACACAAGCATGGGAATTAATTTCTGCAAATTTAACTTATCAACTCAATCAATTTCTAATACAATAAAGAACACCTATAAAATTGTGGTTATAATAACTCTCTACCCATTCAAACATGCTCATCATGGGGGGTATGTTACGCTCATACCAAGAAAGATTCATTTTAACAATGACCTGACCATAACATAGAAAACAAATAATGTTTTAGTTTTGGACTCGATTAATATTTCAATTTTTGAGTGCTTAAATCTAATTGCAACCAATAATGCATTTAATCTTTTACTCACTCAATTATATTTAAAATTTTGAGTGCTCAAACATGTTATACAACAGTTCTGTTTCGTCACATTACTAACTAGGGCAACAACTTCACCTAAATCATATTTTACCGTTACTTTCCCCATTACTTCAATCCATTTTTATTTGATCCTGCCATTCTATGGTATTTTTAACATCCTCTTTACTCTCACTCTCATCATGAATAATTAAACAGAGACAACTGAAATCTTAACTCTGAAACTTCTAGTCTATGCTAAGAATTACACTCACTACATTCAAAATTAGTCCTAGATATATTGACCCCTCTTGTTTGTAAAGCTCGGTCCCTACTTACAATTTTATCATGCTGCTAAATCATCCAGATTTCTTTCCCTCTAAACCCATAATACCACATCTATAAGGAATCCATGTGAACAAAACTATAAAGACGATATTACTTCTCTCCACAACTTTTCATCAATCTCCTATTAATACTATGGATTTCCCAAGCATAAAGCAAGAAAAATCCACTCTAAGCAACCCACTTGCGGCATATATATACATATATTTATAAATTATATATAATCAAGAAGAAACTAACATATTTCCATCTTGTAGTATTCATACGCTTTTATAGGTATGTATGATCTCAAATACTAGTAAAAAAAATGAGTTGTTCTGAACTCTTTGGGCCTCTGTATGCATCATTTTCTCCCATAATTTCACATCAAATACATACATATCTTCTATCTATCTATCTATACTATTATAAAGGGAAGGCATTTGTTGGTGTGGATGTCTCATTTTCTTGATTTTTCCAAAATACCCCTATAGCTACATGGGGATTTACGTCATAAATTCAGGGTTTTTTTGTTTTTGTTTTCAAATCTATCAACTTTTGATTTTTTCAAATTTATATTTTGAATTCAATCAAACAGTTCGCAAGCTTATTTTTCTGAAACAATCTTATATATATATATATATATATATATCAATAGTTCTGTCGAGTTATGATACCCAGAAACTAGCCCAACATCCGGAGACACTGCTTCACAAATCGTAGAAGCTAAAAGAGCGAGCTTTTTCTCGGTACTGCGGTTCTCACTGGTGGGACTCTGGCCCCTAATCACAGAAGCCTAAAAGAGCGAGCTTTCTATGTTGAACTAAATCAATAATTAGACGCACTTTTAACCTAGGAAGCCATCATTTCCCAAACAATGGAGTAAAATTGGTAGAATCAAGCTGAATTTTAGATAAAATTACAAACATCTTTCAATGCAATAAACACAGAGAGAGAGAGAGAGAGAGATTGGGCGTACACTGGAACTTGAGCTCTTCGGGATGAACAGAGATCAAGTGGCCGGTACCAGCCATGGCCACACCAGATCGATCTCAAAACAGTGAATCAAACCCTAGTGTACCCTGAAATGGACAATTAAAACGAAAAAATAAACAAACCCTAATAAGTCTGAAACTCAACGTATCGAGAGAGAGAAGAGAGAAGAGAGAAGAGAAAGCAGAAGGTGACGAAAATTGAGGATCGAAGAGAGAAATGGAACGAACATGTGGTGTGGGTAAGGCGGAGAGGGGACCTGGAAGCGAGAACGACGGAGCTGCTCGGTCCACTTCTGTGTTCGACGATTCAGCCACGAACATCGGTTTCGATTCGAACTTTTTAGAGAGAGAGTGATATCTCTATTCACGAGGAGTTCCTTCTCACTATATCTCTATTCTAATGTACGTGCGTATAGAGAGAGAGTGGACGTTTGTTGGTATTGGGCTTACGTGTTGGGTGGCGGAGAAGAGAGAGGTTCAATCAGAGAGAGAAGGGTGACGGAGGGGTTGGTGGAGAAATTATATTTTGCCCCAGGGGCAATGCTATATGGTGCTCCAAATGGAGTTTGATTGGTCAAAAGAATTCCATTATTTTTGTGTCTTCCTTTAGGAGACAAATGGATAAGTGTTCAATCTTGCGTTGTGGTGCAATCAATGTTCCAAGCCCACTCAATACCTTCTCGGGTTGGCGCCAGGTGGATGGTGACACGTGGGATTCAAACGACGAATGATGACGTGCGAATTAAAAGCGATATATGTGATACGTGAACCACAGCACTTTTACCGACACTTTGGGCTATGTGAATAGTTTAATTAAAAACTACTTTTTAAGTTATATTCATCTTCCTGGTTTAGAGCCTCCGTTTGGGAGGTGGGTTGGCTTTTTAACTTTTTGGTTTTTTTGGTTATTTTAGTCTGGGCTAAAAAGCTTGGTTTGGAAAGGGCTTTTTGGCTTTTTGACTTTTTTTTGTGAGAGAAGAGTGTAATGATTATGGGTTGGATGTGATGTTTTGTTTGTTGTGGCTAAAATAGCCTGTTTTGTCTTTTGTGACTATTTTAGCCCCAACCCACTTGCCAAACACCACCAGAGTTTTTCAAAAAAAAATTTTATTCCCTTATCTTTCGTCTTTTTTTTTTATTTTTATTGAATTTTTTAAATATTTTAAGTAATTTTTTAAATATTTGACATACCTAACATAGGTATACCTAAAAAGTAAAAATATTGTGAAAAACAATATTTTAAAAATTCACTAAATATCAAAAATATTAAAAAAATATGAGAATTCAGTACATTATTTATATTTTTATATATTTATTAATTTTTTAAAATATTTTTTCATAAATTTTTTACTTTTTAAATACATCTAAGTAAGGTGCATCTAAAAAAATAAAAAAAAATGATTAAAATTTTACAAAAATTCACTAAAAACAAAAAAATACGAAAATCAAAAAACTCAATTTTCAAAAAACTAAATAAAAAAAATTCAAACCAAACACACTGATTATTTTTTATATTTTTTATCTATCAAAAAATCAAAAAAAAATTAAAAAAAAATTAAAAAATTAGTTTTTAATTAACTTCTCAAAACATTTTTTTAGGCCATTTCGTTTTATGAGTAAATTCTACTTTTTCCATTTCAATATTTAAAATTTATTTTTCGCGGCTTGTTCTTTCATATTTTAAATTTTTTTTCTAATTTATTTTTAGATATTATTTGGCATAAATTAAGTACACCTACTTAAATAAATGTATTTATTTGGGTTACATTATCTCTTTATTTTTCTGTACATTTTTTCATAAAGAGTTAAAAAATACACTTCTTTATATCATTCCAAATAATTCCTTAAATTTAATTTTTGTTAAAAATTATACAAAAAATGACATATTAACAATTATATGATATAAAAATATTTTATTATATATAACTCATACGAGATAAATTTAAACCCCAATATAGTAATATATTCATTATATTATGCGACCATTATCATGACATTTTTTGTTTAATTTGAACATAAGTTTAGTATCATGAAGAAATTAAGCCTTCGTTTGGCATATAGTTTTTTTGGAATTTTTGGTTATTTTAGCCACAAAAAATACAAAATATGTTAAAAAGTCAATAAGATAAAATGTCACATCTAAACTATAATTATTTCATTTTTTCTCTCACAAAAGTCAAAAAAGCCAAAAAGACTATTTCAAACGAGACTTTTCAGCCCCAGGCTAAAATAGTCAAAAGTTAAAAAGCCAAAAAACCAACTCACATCCCAAACGAAGCCTAAGAAAAACGTTAAATATAAAAGGTTAAAGTAGAAAAAAATAAACAGTAATGGTCAAGTAGGAAAGTGGCCAAATATAAAGATAGAAAAGTGTAATTTATCCTTCGTTTTATAGTTTTTAGAGAGGATTTTTTTTTTTTTTTTTTTTTGGTACAATGAACATTGTATGCAACTCTATCACAAATTTATAAAATGATTTCACAAAAATATATAAATTTGACATAAATTTGCATAAGTCTCAAGTTTTCACGAATTTACACGAATTTATGTTCAATTTATTCATTTTTGTGAGATCATTTATGTAAATTTATGAAAACTTGAGTAATTTTGTGATTGACTTACATACAATGTGTATTACACACCGAAATATTTTCCTTAATTTTTAATTTTAAAGGGTTGTTGGGAGATTAGTTTTTAATAATTTTTTAATTTTTTTTTTTTGAAAAGACGTATAGAAAAATAATAAGTAGAAAAATTTGATAATTTATAATGCTTTTTTAATTTTTAAGTAAAAATCATGGTTGCCAAACAAATTAGGTTAGGGAGGTCAAGGTCATACCAATTAAGTTACTCAAAGGTGACTCGTATTTGACTCATTAAAATTTCATTTAACATTAGTAAATAAATTAAATTTGAATATATTTTAAAACTTATCAATCGACTTAACTCAATTATATGAATAATTAAATAGTAAGCTACTCAAACTCAACTCACAACTAACTTGATTCAACCAGTCCTGAGTTTTATAAAATCGTAAGCAAACTTTTAAAGAGTGGCAATTTCATGTATTTATAATTGAGTTTGACTTCTCTTAAATTATTATTTTAACTTGAGAGAGCGTTTACACTTAATATGCCTATTTTGAAATCGATTTCGGTGATTTGAACTATTAAGTAAAATATTCAAGCAAAAAATCAAGATAATTTGATATAGATTACTAACGTTTGGTAACATTTACGTTTTTTACAAAATTTTTATAAATTGGTTTTCGTTTATTTTTAGAAAAACATAAATTACAAACGCGTTTGGTTTGAACAAATATTTAAAAAAATTGAAAAACATAAACTAAAAAATATGCTTGTTCAGGTATAAAATATTTATATTTATTTTTATTATTTATGACAATGGGATCACACATATTATAATTGAAAAAAATTAATTAAAAAAATAATTGAAAAAAATTAATTGGAAAAAAAATAATTGAAAAAAATGAAACAAAATTAATTAAAAAATAATTGAAAAAAATTTAATTGGGAAAAAAAATGTTTGGAAAAAAAATAATTGAAAAAAAAATAATTGAAAAAAAGATTAATTGAAAAAAATATATTTGAAAAAAAAATTATTTGAAAAAAAAATAATTCAAAATAAATTATTTGAAAAAAAAAATTAATTGAAAAAAAAATTGAAAACTGAAAACGTAAACTCATTTTTTGAGTTTACGTTTTTTCCTCAAATTTATAAACCAAAAAAATTATCAAACAACTTTTTATGACAGTTTTTTAAATTTTTGTAAATATAAACTGAAAACAGAATGGTTACCAAACAAGTATATGTTTGAATTATATTTGTTTTAAAAAAATAGAAGACAAATATGATTTCAATAATAGTTATTTATTTTTATAATATAAATTTGATTCAAACATATAACTACCGATATACGGTCATCTTGATTTTTTTTGCATGAATGTTCTACTCAATGAGTCTTAAAAGGTGGACATTTCATATCACCGAAATCGGTTCCAAAATAGACCTACTAAATCCAAACACTCTTTCAAATTGAGATGACCAATATGAAAGAAACCCAACTCTTTATAAAAATAAGGAATTTTTGGTGAAACCCCATTTTTTGGACTTTTTTTCAAGATAAAGGACAACTCAATGAATTCTCATTCAAAAAGCCCCTCAGTAAAAGAAGTTCAGCTCAATAAGGACATTCTATAATTTGTATTTTTTTTTTGGACCAAATTGCCATCATATATATATATATATATATATATCATATATTTGAACAATATCAGCTCATGCATACACGGATCTTGAAGACAATCTGCGAAATCCATGAAGACGATCTCAAAGTCTGAAAATCTCACCGCCAACGATCTCAGCCTTGGTCAACAATACACGATTTCACCATCCAAGATCAACACTCTCAATTAAATGAGAGATTACGTTGCAAAGCTGTATAAATCTGTTGTTATTTTTTATTTGTTTTTGTTGATTTGCCAAGTTCAATCAGGTGTGTGCTCTATTTTTGTTTGACATAATGAGAGTAAAATTTTACCCTGGTTTGTGCTCTGTTTTTGTTTGATAGAATGAGAGTAAAATTTTACTCTAATATGTGCTCTAATTTTACTCTGGTGCTATCTGTTTTGTTTTCTTAACATGCAAGTAAAATTTTACTTTATTTCGGAGTAAAATTTTACTGTATTTTAGGGTAAAATTTACTCTGAATTGAAAGTAAAATTTTACTATGTTGTTGAATGTTTGTCTATTCAGTTTCTGATTTGTTTTCTGGTAAAATTTACTCTGAATCTTTAGAGTAAAATTTGCTCTGAATCTTCAAGTAAAATTTTATTGTATTTCAGAGTAAAATCTACTCTGAATTTTAAAGTAAAATTTTACTATGTTGTTGAATATATGTCTAAGCATAAGAGAATAAACTTTATTTTTCATTAACAGAGTACATACTAGATAAATGAATTATAGTCGTATTTTACTTTAGATCTATGAACAAACAAACAAACAAAAAACTCTTGATTTTTTATTATAATATATCAATTTATCATTTTTTTGACATATATAAGGTCATTTATCTCAGATCTGAAATTATTGATCTCAAACATGAGTTCATAGACATCAAATCTGAGATGGTGATGGATTTCAATGGATGATTTCAAGATTTTGATTTTGTGAGATGGATCGAAGATGGAGATCAAAAGGATTTAGGGTTTAGAAAGAGAAAAAATAAAGGGAAGAGAGAGGATACCAGTAATGTGGAGATAGAAAAGAAGAGAAATGGTTCAGTGAGGGTTTTGGATTATATGGAAGGATATTTCAGCCTTTTCATCATTTTTTTTATTTGAGGGACTTTTAAAACTATTATTTTATTCGATGGGCTTCACTAAAAAAAAACCTATAGAAAGGGCTTTCACCAAAACTCCCTAGAAATAATAAAATAATATTTGTGAGTGTTATGGCAAAATACAAAAATGTCAACAAAAAAAAAAACTAAACTTTTTGACTTTTTTGAGAACTCGACTACAGCTAGTTTTTTTAAATCAAAAACCAACTTTTTGAGAACTCAGCTAAAAGTCAAATTTTAAACTTTTTTAAATCATATCACTTTTTTACTTGTTTACATATTTTTTCAAAAAAAAATAAAAAAATAAAAAAACTACCTTTTAACCTAATTCCTAAAATAAGCTGTTTGTTAGTATCCACATAAGCCAATTGCCTATATAATGGTTAAACTTTCCGTATATGCATTATTATAGCAATAAATTATTACGAGAATCAAACAAATAAAAATATGGTTTTGTTACTCTATAATCTAGCAAAATTCAATTTACAATAAGAGAAAGAAAAAAGGGAAAAGGAACACACACAAAAAAAAAAAACTATAAAATATAAAATTATAATACCAAATAATCTATATAATAAGGCACAAAGATTTTTGAAAATATATAGAGACAATTGTCCTACTAGGACATTTCAATGGTCATGATTCACTTGTGTATTTACATAGACGAATGAGATGACCCCCTTTAAATATATATCAATCCCAATATAACTTCTCGCCCAAACACTAAACTTCCTACTTACCCATGTCTCTCTCTACTGTGCTGAAAAAAGCAAAAAACAGAGTTTCTGCGAAGCATTAGGGTTAATTTTCATGTGAGATTCTAATTGCGAACATATGAACTTCAAAACCATCTTCTTCTTCTATTTTCAATTATTTTTTCTTCTTTTCCTCAGTTTTCTCAGCAATCAGAGTTTATTCAGGTGAGATTCTAATGCTTCGTTTTCTCACAGTTTATGATTTGAATGGAAAACAAAACAATGTAAGATAAATGATTCAAAACCATCTTTTTCTTCTATTTTTTAATTATTTTTTCTTTTTTTCCTCAGTTTTCTCAGCAACCAGAGTTTAGTTAGTGTTTGGAATTGAATTCCACATTTTTGCAGTAGCTTGATTCGATCTGTTACTCGCTTTAGAATCAATTGAGTTTGCCTTGAAATCCTTGACTTGGGTTCATTATGTTTCGTAACGATCTTGATGATGAGATAGAAAACTAGAGTGAGAGAGTGAGTTAGTTTTGAGACTATTTCTCTTTAGCTTATACACAGATCTTAATGGTTTAGGTGTTTTGACATCGGCACTCTCTCCCTCACTCTCTCGATACAGTGTTTTGACATCCTCTCATTAGTCTTGGGTGTTTTTCAATTTAAAGAGAGAGATAGAAAAACAAAGTGAGTGAGTGAGTTAGTTTTGAGACTGTATTTCTCTTTAGCTTATACACTAAGATCTTAAAGGGTTAAATATTAGGTAGAAGAGATGAGTCAAGCTTGCGTAAGTAATGCATCCAGATTCCCCTGTGGTGGTGCCATGGATGCCATCTACACACAACCACAAAATCAAATCTATATGAAATTATTATTTATTTTTTATAACTTTTTCAAAAAATATGAATGTAATTTCGTGATTATATTTTTTCCACTATAAGTTTTTAAACAAAAAATTAAAAAAAATCAACTATTCATGAATGTGAGAAATTAATTTTAAGATTTAATTTAATAAAAATAGTTTAAATGATATAAATAAAGATAGAGAAATAGATTTTAAGTATCATACATAACAAATTAATTAAGTATTTCATTCTCAAATAATTTCTCCATTTAAGTAAAGATTAATTTTAATTTTAGGTGTAATAAATGAGAGATTGTTTGAATTATTTATTATTGTCAAATGATTTCTTAATCTTTCATTCTCTATCAAAAAATTGTAATTTATTGGAAGGCCATTAGATTTTTTATTTTGATTTTTTTACTTCTATATTTATTTATTTTTTAATTTTTGTAATCATGTAAGATATATTAACCTATATTTTTTAAATATGCATCAATTAGAAGTTTAATGACTCGACAATAAAAATTGAAAATTGAAAATAATATATGATTGAGAAAATATGAAATAATAATTTTTTTTACATATGAATAAATAAGTAATGTAAATTGTGGGAAAAAAATAAATCCATTTATTTCAACTTTAAAAAAAAAAACAAATAATAAATACATTACTTAAAATAATAAATTTGACGTTGTTTATATAATGTGGAATAAGTCTTATATTAAATTATTATAATGTTATATAGTAATATTAATTTTAGAGAAATTGTTTATTTTTGACTATTGTATCAATAAAAATTAATTTTACGTTGGTTACAATTTATTGCTGCTTCTCTGTTAGATTTGTGATTTTAATTTGTTTAGTTAAGCAATATTGGTAATTGGTAAGTTAGATCAACAAATATACCTTATTTTCCTTTGTCTGCTAAATGCTTGATGAATTGCTTCACAAGGGAGGTCCTCTCTTTTATCATTTATTTATTTGCTGCTTGGATATTTTCAACAGATAAGAGAGAAAGAGAGTAAGATAGATCTGAGGCCTCTTTTTATTTTTTTTTAAATTTTTATAAAAGAAAAAAAAAGATTTGAGCTCATATATGTGTGTTCAAGACTCAGATTCGAACAAATTCCTCCTCTTTTTATTTTTTATTTTTTTTAGTTGTTGTTGTTGAAACAGATTGCAACAGACCAAAAAAAAAATGACAGATAAAATTCAGAAAAAAATTATTACTATTATGGTTTACCAACAGAAAAATTATTGAAAGGTGTTAAATAACATTATAGAAGACTTTGTTTAACCAATGTGTTTATGAAAAATATATAGGTGATAAATTTATTTTATTCCCTTCCTGTAATTAAAAACAGTAGGTATGGTTTAACCAATGTGTTTTTTTAGTTTTTTTTCCAGTACGTATAGTTTGTTGCTTCACAGGAGAGGTCCTCTCTTTTATCATTTCTTTATTGCTGCTTAGATATTTTCAACAGATAAGAAAGAAAGAGAGTAAGATAGATCTGAGGCCTCTTTTTATTTATTTTTTTTACTTTTTATAAAAGAAAAAAAAATAAAGATTTGAGCTCATATATGTGTTCAAGGCTCAGATTTGAACAAATTCCTCCTCTTTTTTTTTTTATTTTTTTTAGTTGTTGTTGTTGAAACAGATTGCAACAGATTAAAAAAAAAATGACAGATAAAATTCAGAGAAAAATTATTACTGTTATGGTTTACCAACAGAAAAATTATTGAAAGGTGTTAAATAGCATTATAGAAGACTTTGTTTAACCAATGTGTTTATGAAAAATATATAGGTGATAAATTTATTTTATTCTCTTCCTATAATTAAAAACAGTAGGTATGGTTTAACCAATGTGTTTTTTTAGTTTTTTTTCCAGTACGTATAGTTTGTTCCATTGTTTGTTTGTTTGATTGTATTGTTTGTATGTTGCTGGGGTTAATTTTAATTTTATCATTTTAATGTGATTGTTAAAATACATTATTGAACAACCATAATTATATAACCAAACATTTCAGGTTGAAATACAACAGTTATGGACACCATCACTATTTTTGATCAAGTAAGTGTTTTTTTTTTTCCATATAAATTTAAATACCTCTCTTATAATGTAGGGCCTATTTATTTATCTATTTATTTTAAACTTATCATATCTAATTTTCTTCTAATAAATGCTTTTTTCCTCATATTTTATAGGTGGATGAAGACTTACACCGAACGGTAATATCAAGAAAGAAATGATTTTTTTTCTTATTTATGTGTACAAAATTTTATTTGTCACTCTAAAGTTTTTGTATATATAGATTCAATTTCTTCAAGAAAGAAACGTTAATGTTGTTGTCCGCGATGAGCGTGACCTTAATACTATTCGCATTCGTGAGGTAAGCCTACAAGTAACTTATATTTGCATGCATTTCTTATCATTTTAAAAATATATTTGAATTATATATTATACTTATTTTTTATGGGCAAAGGAAAAGGAAAAACACAAAGCAATATCAAAGGAGACAGAAAAGGCTATCCCTTCTGGCAAAGGAAAGGAACATGCAAATCTCATAGTATGATTTCTCAACATTTTTAAAAAGTTTATTTTTCGAATATTTATTAAATATTTGTTTTTATATAAATTTTTGTAAGAATTGCATAATGTCATATACTCTTTTTTATGTATATTTTTTAGAGTTATTGTTTTTAAAATACTTATTCAATTGTTTTGACTGATTGTTTTAACATGTTTTGTACAACATGTTAATGCATTTGTCTGAACATTAATTTGAACACGTGTTTCATTTACAACATATCATAATAAACATATAAGAGAAGAAAATGAAAAATGAAATGAAGTTTTTAATTATAGAACATAGATTTTTTTAAATTTTAATTTTACTTATAAGTTCTTAAGGAAAGAAGAAAAAAACAACAATCAATTTTAATATAACGGAAAGAACACGAAGAACGAAGAGGGAAGCGGAAACTAGAAAACATTACACACTAATATTCACATTGTACGTACCCAATGATCTAATATTTATCTTTTCAACGTAGGACAAAAAAGATGAGTGTAATTAGCAATAGGAGTGTAGTCTCTAAAAAAAATAATAAAGCCACGCAGAATTATAGGAGGTGTATGGGAGGTTGGTTAATTTAGTAAGTTATTTTAATTTTTTGGTTACTTTAGTAGGTTAAAATAATTATGTTTAGCAAGATTGTTCAATTTTTTTATAATTAGATATGATGTATATGAGAAAAAAATGTAAAATGATTAAATACATTTTTAACTTATTTTTTTCTTTTAATATTATTTTAATCAAAAAAATATTTAAATACATACGACTCAAAAAAATGTTTGAGGTGACATTGTTTAAATACATTATATATATATATATATATATATTTTTGATAAATACACTAAAGTTTATATATGACTCAATTCAAACCACATTTTAAAATTTTAAAAATGTGTTAACATACGGCGATTTTAAATTCTATATTTTTTTTAGATGGTGAAATTCTATAAAAAGTTCAAATACGAATTAATATTTTAACTTAAACTTTTAGCAATGAATTTGATAAATTATATTTTAACTTAAACGAACCGCCATCGTACGATACCTACTGAAGTCACGGCCGACGGTGGTATTGCCGTAGATGGTGGATGAAGTCTTATGTGTAGAGTTTTATATTGCAGTGAAATTATTATCATCTTGAATTGATTTATTATAATTGATTTCTGCAGCAATGAAATTATTATCATTTTGAATTAATTTTTTTTGTAAAGGATGTGATACCAATATTAATAATTTATGTTAAATGATTTTTGTAGAATATGTATACCAATATTATTTACACCATGCCTTTAGGCACGGGTATACACTAGATGGATAGTGTCTTTTTGGCATCTGGTGAAATTCCATGAGTGTTTTTTTCTCCCTTTTTAAATTTTATCAATACACGCATTGGTTCTTACGTGACTAACAACTCAACCGAGCGAATAAGAAAAGTTAGTTAAACTTTTGAGAACAAATATATGATAAAAGGGAAGCAACAGATGGGACAATCTTCACATTTTATGCACCTAATTATATAATATTCTCATTTTAGGCACACAATGATAATGTGTTATCAAAAGCTGCATTGGCTCAACGTGCACAGCGAGAACGTGAAAAAAATCAAAACTCATGTTCTGCATACCAATTAGGACAACGCCTGCGACAAGAACGAGAGAGATCAAATGAATGTATTAACCCAAGACAACCTTCTGTAACACCTAATTGGTGAACAACTCTATTTAATTCTTGAAATATATACTCTTACTATTACCACTTTATTATACATATTTTAATTTATTCACAATCCATTTTTGTAGGCCTGCTCCTACAACCCCATCTAGAAATGTTGGTGTGGTCATCTGTGATGAATACGACTTTAATGTTATTCGTGTTTGTGCGGCAAGTACAAAATCAAGTAAAAGATTGTATGTATTTTTATTATATAGGATTTTTTTAAATCTTTTGAATATTTTATTTATATTTGTTAGGAAAAAGAAAAAGAAAAGGTCAACCCAATGTCTAAGGGAAAAGAAAAGGTGGCTTCTTCTGACAAGAGAATGACAAATACATGTCAAGTGGTATATATTCCTTTTAAAAAATATGAAGCAAAACTATGTGAATTTGTTGCTTTATGTTGTTTTTGTAGAATGATTGTAATATATTTTCTTATAATTTGCTATTATTTATATGTGTTTTCCAAATTTATTTATTTTTATTTGGCATAGATACATGTGCATTTATAATGTACCATATGAAAAGAATAGGAAAAAAGAAACGAAAAAATAAAGACAAACTATCTAATGAAAGAATAAACTAAATAAGATAGATTTTTATTTCTTCTTTATTTTTTTTTTATAAAAAACAAAATGCATAAAGAAAGAAATAAATACCGATAACACTATTAAAGGTATAAAACAAAATTAAGAGAAACAAAATAAACAAGAAGATATTTCATGTTAAGTACAAAATATTCACATATATTTGCACCAATGACAAAATATTTTCATTTTAGGCACAAAATGATAATGTAATACCAAAAGCTGCATTGGCCCAACGTGCACGACAAGAGCGTGAAAAAAATGAAAAGTCATACTTTCAATGCTCGCAATGAGAACAAAAGGGATCAGAAGAATGTATTTAACCAATACAACGTTCTTTAGCACCAAATCGTCGTAATCGCGCTTGCTTGGAATGGGATACAATAACTGAAGATTCTCATTCGATACAAAAATGAACAATGGTTGCCCATGATTCTACATGTTCATTTTCTATGCCAAACACATCTTTACCTCCACAAAGGAATCGGTAAACTACTATGTCTAATCTTGAAATACATACTCTTACCATTTTGTTTTATAGAATTTTATTTATATACAAATATTTGCAGGTCTACTCCTATAAATCAATTTCTTCAAGAAGATCTATGTACTGATGATGAATTAGAAGATATGCCTATGAGTACATCAATTGATTCCCTAGCACACAACGATTCTTGCCGCCATTATCTTGGCAAGATGGACGTATTATGTCCTTATTGTTCAGCCTTACATTGGATGGATGGAAAATTGACCAAATCATCTATAAAACGTCCCTTATTCGGAACTTGCTATTTGGAAGGGAAGATTAGGCTACCTTTACTTATTACACCCCCCTCCATTACTACAAGCATTGTGTGATGGGAATAATGGTCAATCAAAATCCTTTCGAAATTATACTCGATTGTATAATGTAGCCAATGCTTTTACGAGTCTTGGTGCTACATTGGATCCTAGAGTACTCAGTGGAAGGGGTCCTACATCATTCACAATTCATGGGGAATTACGATATCGAACAGGATCACTACAACCACAACCAGGGCAGGATGCGAGTTATGCTCAACTGTATATCTATGACCCTGATTCAGCATTAGAAATTCGTAATCGTAGAAATCCTAACTTGAGAAGGGATGTGCTCAAAACTATTCAGGATAGTTTGTTGCAAGTCAATGCATTTGTAGCTAGGTTTCGCCAAGCTCATGACATTTTACATTAATTAGATGCGGCAAGACATAATCTACCTGCTCATCTTCATTACAATTCAACAACTGATTAACATCGGTATAACTTACCAACTGCAGATAAGATTGCGATTGTAATACCAGGTGATGGAACAGAGGTAAGTGGAATGAGAGATATTATCTGTAACAACCCTCATACTGTTTACCGATTAATGACTGATTGATTACCGATAACCATCGATTACCGTTAAACTGAATTGATTATGACTGATGATTGAACTGATTAAAAGTACTGAACCGACTGACTGAAATTGAAACTGAATTAGCCAAGTATAACTATTGTGTTGCACATTCTATCTGTTTGATTGATTAATTATCTGTTCATGTCTTTGTGTTTAAACTGTTAATTGAAGGCCTTATCGGCGGCCGAATCCGGAATTGATTGAAGTTTTATGATCATCATAATTAATGTGATTTTATAGTAAAGTTATCTGAAAAAGGATTATGTATGATTAAATTAGATTAAAACGAGTTAATTGCAAAGTTTGCTGTAATCACCAACTTGCCACTAAGTGGGCCACTATCTCACACACCTTTGAGCCTTGTATACACTCATACACTTGAATCAAAAACCATTTCCTCAGCCCTTTTTCCTTACACTAGCCGACCAAGAGAGGAGATAGGAGAGAACTTGAGAATTGCTTGCTAATTGAAGTGTGGATTGCTAGATTGAACCTCAAGACTAGTAATTAAGGAACCTAGGTATGAATTTCATCCTTTTGGTTTGTCTTTAAGTTGATTCTTGCATGGTCCATGTTTAATTGTAGAGCTAAGTCATGTTTTAGTTCATACATGTTGATATAGAGCATAATTCATGCTTGCATGTGTTCTTGGTTGAATTTGGAGTTGAGTTCATGGCAAAATGGTGCATGCATGTCCATAATTGTGTAATGGTCCATGTTTTCAACTTGTTTTTGGATCAATTGGCTCCTTAGAGCATCAGATTGGAACTTCCAAATGATTTGAATTCGTGCATGTTTGCGTGTTCATATTGTTCATGAAATTGGTTTAAATTGAGTTTGAATTAAACACCCTTGGGCTTTGATTTCTTAAAATTAAGCTTTGAAACATGTTATTCTATGTGTTTATAAATGTTTTCCAGAAAATGGGCCCAAGAGGATCGGTTTTGATGCCTTTGAACTTGGTTTTTGGCTTGGAGGTGCAATCTGGAATTTCCAGATTGCGCATTTCCGCTCGAGCGGGGGAATCGCCGCTCGAGCGTGGAATCCGAGCATCCAGTAAGCTCGAGCGGGCGTCGAGCGGAGATTTCACCCATCCAGTACTTTTACAGTACGCTCGAGCGGAAAAGTTTACGCTCGAACGTGCACCTTTGTTGCATGTCCGCTCAAGCGGGGAAACATGCGCTCGAGCGGGACTCTGTTTTTCTGAAACTCCGAGACTGTTTTCTGATCACATCTTTGCACCCTCATCCCATTCTAGGCATTCTTAGACCTAGTTTAAGGCATCTTATTGAGGATATAGATGTAGAACACACCGAGGCAAATTAGGGTTTAAGTTGTTATCTTTCCCAACTGTGTAGCTTAGTGTGTGTTCAACCTGTGAACTGTGTAGGGTTGGCGACTGGGGAGGCACGCTCTAGCATATTGTAACCCAAACTCTGTGAGTAACAACTGTGTAAAGATATGTTCAAAATGATTATTTTTTGAACAATTGAACTGTACTGCTCTCGGAACTGTTACTGTTAATTGAATGAATGTATGTCCTCTATTCTGAACTGTATTGTGGCATCCTTAGCAACTACTGTTACTGACAGTTACTGTTACAGAGATCTCTGTCGGTTCCCTCGTGGAACCACTACTGTTTACTGATTGATGGCCATCAATACTGTTCGGTCTTTAAGACCTACTATTTACTGCTATGCTAATGGATGTACCACATATGATTGAATAACTGTTCTGACTGAAATACTGATTTAATGGACTATTTTCATTACTGTAAGGACATTTCATTCATAACCCCTTTACGCATTATGTTATTCACTGGGCTTTAGCTCACTGTTTATATATATATGTAGGTGCTCAGCCACCAGATCGGAGCTAGGAGCGTGGGTTAGACTCCAGTTTTGTCAAGCCAGCCTATGTGCCTCACTGCGAGGTTCCGAGCCTATCGTGTTAAGGCTTAGGGGTGTTTTACAATTCCCCCTTCTGTACCGTCTACTGTTCTGTATAGACTGAATGTTTACTGTGTGACTGTAAATTTTGTATAGACTGTACTGTTTGTATATGTGAATGCATGAAAAATTTTTTTGGCATACAGACTGACACAGCCCAATGGACATTATTCATTTACTGTATTGGCTTCCGCCAGGCCCTGTACTCTGTTTTACTGTACTACTGTTCTGCAGGCCTTTGGTAATCTTGGATTACTGGCCGGTTACGGTGCTAAACCCATAGGGCCGGGTTTGGGTCGTGACATTATCTTACATTTCCAGGGAAATAAGGAGTTGATGCAAATTAATGAATGTCACCCAACATACTTGCCATTACATTATGTTCTATTATTTCCTTATGGTGAGCTTGGATGGGAACCTGAGTTGAAATTATGGAATGTTCAATATGATCGACCTTCAACTGATCAACTTACTCAAATGGATTTTTATAGTTATCATTTGTTTGAATGACCCACAGAGTATTCAACTATTTTGAGAGGTGAGAAACTATTTCAAGAGTTTTTGGTAGATGCTTGGGCCACAACTGAGCAAAATCGATTGACATACTACAAGCTTAATGAAGGGAAACTTCGGGTTGATCTTTACCAAGAGTTGTCAGATATTGATCCAGATTATGTGCGACCTGGTCAAATTGGTCAAAGGTTTGTTTTGTCTTCTTCATTTACTGGTAGTCCTAGACATATGTTTGAAATCTTTCAAGATTCAATGGCTATCACGCGATATAACCAACACCCAGATATTTTTCTTACCATGACTGCAAATCCTAATTGGCCAGAAATTATTTCAGCATTATTATCACATCAAAAACCTATTGATCGTCCTGATTTAATTGCCGTGTTTTTGAGTTGAAGAGAAAATGTTTGATGAATGAGATAGAAACAAATGAAGTGTTTGGAAATAAAGTTGCACATGTTTTTACAATTGAATTTCAAAAACGAGGCCTCCCCCATATGCATGCACTTTTATTTCTTAAGGGTCCAGACAAAATTCGGACATGTGCTCAAGTAGATAAATTGGTCTGTGCAGAATTTCCAGACCCAAAAGATGATCCTATGCTTTTTGAAACTGTCTAATGTTGTATGGTACATGGACCATGCGGTGCTCGAAATCCGCATGCACCATATATGGAAAATGGTAGATGCAGTAAGAGATACCCTCGAGCTTTCATAGAAACAACAACTATGGATCAAGATGGATACCCTATCTACCGTCGTCGCAATAATGGTCAAGTACATACTGTGAGGGGGCAAGAAATTGATAACAGGGATGTCGTACCATACAATGCATATCTTCTTAAACTTTTCAACTGTCATATAAATGTGAAAGTTTACGCCAGAATGAGATGTGTTAAGTATATACATAAGTACATTTACAAGGGTTATGATCGTACAACGATGGTGTTGGAATCGATAAATGAGATTCAACAATATCTCGATGCAAGGTATATTGGACCTCCAAAAGCTGTTTGGCGAATATTTGGTCATCCTTTGCATGCAGAGATACCAACAGTTGTACGATTGGCACTTCATTTACCTGGAATGCATCGCGTTGTTTTTAACCCAGAAGAGTCATTAGAAACGATTCAATCTAGAGCTGGTCAACAAATGTCAACTCTTACTGGCTTCTTTGCATATTATGCTACCAGTGAAGATGAATGTCCATTCACTTATCAAGAATTTCCACAGAATTTTGTATGGCTCAAGTTAGAAAAAGATGGAAATCAAGAGAAAAAGGATATGCAATTGGTAGAATGTACTTTTCCAGTTCTAATTGCGGTGAAAGATTTTATCTGCGTTTGTTACTAGCTGTTGTCAAAGGAAATTTGTTTCAGTCTTTAAGCACGGTCGATAATGTTGTGCATGATACATTTAAATTAGCATGTGTTGCAAGGGGTCTTTTAGAAGATGATGAAGAATGGATACAATACTTGAAAGAGGCTGCAGTTATGAAAACTGGATACCAATTGAGGAGATTGTTTAGTATTATTCTCACCCAGTGCTCTCTACTAAATCCATGTGCATTATGGAATCAATCCTCAACGCATATATGTGATGATCTTGCACATAAGATTCGTACATTGTTTGCCATTTCTAACCCAACTAAGGCTCAAATTAAAGATTATGGTCTCCATCTTTTGAATCAAATGCTTCATGAATTAGGCAAATGTTTAATTGACTTCCAACCCATGCCACAACCTACTGCAAATTAGAGTGCAGTAGTTGGTAATCGATTGATATTCGAACATCAACAACTACAGAATAAGGCACAACAGGCAGATTCACAAATTACTATTGATTGCCTCAACAATGGACAACGGAATGCTTATAACACAATCACTTCTTCAATTTTTCAAAATAAAGGAATTGTTTTCTTTCTTAATGGGGGTGCTGGAACAGGGAAATCATTTCTGTACAATACGATTGCATTAAAATGTCGCAGCCTTGAGCATATCGTTGTTACTGTGGCTTCATCTGGAATTACATCATTGTTATTGGTAGGAGGTCGCACTGCACACTCAACATTTTCCATTCCGTTAGATGTCTTGAAAAATTCACTTTGTGTGTTTACCAAACAATCATTACAAGCTGAGTTGTTTAGAGAAACAAAACTCATAATTTGGGATGAATTTCCTATGTAACATAGACATTGTGTTGAGGCGGTTGATCATACATTAAGGGATATTCGTGATAGTGAAAAGTCATTTGGGGGTATTACTGTTGTTCTTGGTGGAAACTTTCGACAAATCTTACCAGTTATACCCAAAGGAATTCGTGAGCAAATTATGAATGCATCATTAAGACACTCTGTTATATGGAAGCATATACATATCTTAACTTTGGATTTGAATATGCGCTTGAATCATGGAGACCATGAAAATGCTATTTTTGCAAATTTCTTGATGGAGGTAACACTACTTTAACTTTTTTATTTATTATATAGATTATTTTAAATTAATAAATTGTGTTTACACTCATATTTTTTTTAATTGATTTCACTTTTTTTAGATTGGGACTAATCCTCAAGAAATCATCAACCTTCCATCAACAATACACAAATGTCAAGATTTGAATGAATTACTCTTTACAGTTTACCCACAGTTGAATATGATAGAGACGTCGACCCCAACATTTTTAACTGAACGCACCATTCTATCTGCGCGTAATGATGATGTTAGTGACATTAATACTACTGCGTTGAATATCTTTCCAGGGAGATTATATACTTATTTTGCAGCAGATAAAATGTCTGAAGATAATGAAATTAATCCTACCATTACAAATAGATATCCTAATAAATATTTAAATTCATTGGATCCTCTCGGGCTACCAACTTTTAAGTTAGAGTTGAAAGTAAGTTGTCCTATAATATTGTTAAGAAATATTGCACCGAAAGATGGACTATGTAATGGTACAAGATTGATGGTTACTAGGTGCAACACTTGCATAATTGAAGCTCAAATTTTAACTGGAGAAAAAGTTTGGCAATTTGACATTCATACCAAGGATATCTTTGACACCATCTTCTTCAGAAATGCCTTTCCAAATGACAAGACGTCAATTTCCAGTCCGATTAGCATATGCCTTGACCATTAATAAATCTCAAGGACAACCTGTGAAATTTGTTGGGATTGATTTGCGTATACCAGTGTTTAGCCATGGCCAATTATATGTGGCATTGTCCAGATGTACATCCTTTGATCGTATAAGTATTCTCCTCCCTAAAGATAGTTTGGATTCTACTACAAATATTGTTTATCCTGAAGTGTTGTTGTAGTGTTCCATGTTCATTAAATCATGTTTTATCAAAAGGTAACCATGTAGATTTATTTCTATTGACTATATATATAGATTTTTTTTTATACAAAATTTCAATCTAACAATAATTGGAAATATGGATTTTTTTAGGATTGGATCGAAAAATTTATGGAGCTTAAAAGGAGAAATATAACTAGCTTGCTTCGATGGGGATGTAATAAGGTAATTTTAATCTCAAACTATTTTGATATGTATTGTGAGGGAGATTTATAAACTGGCTTTGGGACGTGGTAGAAGCCGGGCAGAGAGAGGTCCGAGCATGTTTAGGTCGAGCTAGCGTGGGCTTCTCCAGAGTTGGTTTGCTCGGTTGAGGCCCAGGTCCCATGTTTGGGCCGAGCTAACTTGGGCCTGTCCAGGTTAGGTTTGCTCGGTCGAGTCCCAGCTTCCAAGTTTGGGCCGAGCTAACTTGGCCAAGTTGATTGTTGGCCAACCCGAGTTACGTGGTTCACACATTTAGCTCGGCGAGAAGAGTCTTCTGAATGTTGGCTTAATCTGTTTGGAGCTCAGTCGTACTGGAATGCTACTGAGCTCGGTTGTGATGGAGCTCGGTGAGTGGCATTGTCGGGCTTGTTACATAGCACGGTCATAGGAGGCCGAGGTGAGGTCGCCGGGTTGCCTCATTCCCGCTAATGTTATCTGGCGGTTTAAGTAGGTGGTGCTTAGCTGGATTTGCGCTGACAGATGGGAGAGCAGCTCCACGTGTCAATAAGCGAATAGATGCAGAGATGAGTGCAAAAAGTATATAAGCATAACTGCGCCCCCTATGCTGGGGATGGAACATCATTTGGTGAGAGAAAACTTAACATTCATTCAGCTCTCTCTCTCTCTCCCTCTCTCTGAGTGTGTGCTAACTAGACCGTAGGAGGGGTTTTCCGGCGTCACACCGCCAGATAGCTCACCACCGTTGTGTTTTCAGGTTGATCGGATAGACTCGGAACTTGGACGAAAGGAGTACGGACAACGACGAATATCTTCTCCCCATACAATTGGCGTCGTTTGTGGAAACCATTTGCAGACATAACCATGTCTTCCAAGCTCATCTGATCGCCTTCAATGGTGAACAACGACGAAATACCATTGTCTGCCCTCGACGGTGTTACCCCGGAATCAGCTAGACGGAGAGACGGACTCCCCGCTATTCCGAACATGGCGGACCTAGAGACTTCCCCAGGAGGACTCCCGAGAGATACACAAGATAAGCGCGCCAGAAGTTTTGGTCGCTCATGGAGCCCAGACGGACACCAGCGGCGAAGAGAATTGCATGCTCGACGTTTGGAGCACAAGTTAAGGGACCAAGACACTGTCATCCAGAGAATGGCGGCAGAGATGGAAGCTCTCAAACGATAGGTCAAAGGAAAGGGTGTAGCTGGAGTGGGAGACCACAGTGAGCGCACCCATCCCCGTCACTCAGGCAGCCAGAGCCAGCAGCACACGCCTTCCCTTTCTATCACCAGAAGCTATAGAGGTAGGGATTTAGACACTCCTGCAGAGAAGTCTAGCGCGCAAGATAGTACCTACCATCCCTCACGTCCGTCGACCACTTCGAGAAATTCCTACTCCGTCCGTTCAGAGGACTTGAGGGACATCTTGAAGGAGCGAGCTCGCCGACGGGAGGCTGAAAGGGTGCCGGCGCTTTAGCGGTTATCTTACGGAGGTCACCATAGTGAGGAGGTTATGATGCCGCTGCCCCGTTTGGCCGTACCAGTTCCTTTGGACACCGACTTGGCGAGGCTGAACGCCTCCCCCTTCTCCCTTGAAATAGAGACCACGTCGCTCCTAACGAAATTTCACTAGCCCAAGTTTACACTTTATGATGGAAAAAGCGATCCGTATATGCATATAAGCCACTTCCGGCAAGTCATGGCTGGACACAGGCGTAATGATGCGCTTATGTGCCTTATTTTCCCTTCTAGTTTAGGCGAACTGGACTTGAAATGGTTTGAGAGACTCCCAGAAGAGAGCATCGAGAGGTGGCAGCAGTTGACGGAAGCATTCGTGACCCGTTTCAAAACTAACACCAAAACGCCAAAGGAAGTGGACTACCTTCTGAGTGTCAAGATGGAGTCGAGTGACACCCTTAAGGCATACAACTCTAGGTACTGGGAAACCTTCAACGCAATCCTAGATTGCCCGATCAACCTGGCAATCACCCAATATAAACGCGGTCTCTCGGTCGGGCATAGGCTGAAGGACTCGCTTACAATGAACCAGCCGGCGTCCATGGGGCAACTAATGCAACGCATCAATGAGCACCTCCGAGTAGAGGATGATGCAGCGACATCCACTGTGAAGACAAATCTGGTGGTAACAGACAAAAGGGCAGCTGACAAGGTGTACGCGGTCGGATATGAGACTAACAGTCCAAATGACTGCACTGGGAAATCTGACCGTAGATCGAATCATAGAAATCGGGGTAGAGGTCACCGCAATGACCGAGTGAAATATCCCCGTGATGACGCAACCGATGCAAACAGAAGGTTGAACGCTCGGACGGGCATCACCACGGTATTTAAGATTCCAATCTATCGCATGCTTGTGAAATCCGCGACGAGGATTACGTCCTGTTTCTTGCTAAATTAGGCGATGCGCAAAAGGGCTTCAATTTGCGGTATTGTTGCACATATCATAAGGAGCGTGGACACCGCACAGAGGACTGTTTGCCATTGAAGCAACACTTGGAGGAGTTAGTCGCAGCCGGTCACTTGGACCTTTACATTGATGGGGACGTTAGAGCCGCGCATCCCACTCTGGCTGATCCGAGTGGTTCGGATGACTTAGAGACACCTCCTCAAGGAGTGGTCAATGTGATCCACGACATAGTGGAACCGGCGCGGGTATGCGAGCTCTGAGGAATGATCAAAAAGGCAGAGCATATGAGGGAAATGTTGTCAGTCCAGCCCGCGATTAAAAGAGGGAAGACTGAGGAGAAAGATGTGATTAGCTTCTCAACTAGGGACCTAGAGCGCATTCAAACGCCGCACAACGACGCCCTAGTAGTCACCCTTCGCGTTAGAGACTTCGATGTCAAGCGCATCTTGATTGACCAAGGAAGCTCGGTGGAGATTATGTACTACGACGCGTTCAATCAACTCAAACTCCGGGATACAGACTTGGCTCCGGCAACTTCACCGCTAGTTGGTTTCAACTCACAACTGGAGTGGCCTATGGGAAAGGTAATCTTACCAGTCAAAGTCGGATCCGTTGTCAAGCAGGTGGAGTTCTGAGTATTGAAAGTGCCGTCCACATACAACCTGATCTTGGGTAGGGGATGGCTTCATGCCATGCAGGTGGTAGCGTTAACCTATCACCAGGTTATGAGATTCCCTTGGCTATGGGGGAAGTTGAGGAAATTTGGGGCGATCAAGTCATGTTGAAGCAATGTTTCGTGGCAGTGAACGGGAGTCGAGCTGCCAAAGGCTTCGTCTAAATGATTGAAGGTCCAGAAGACCAGGGTGTCCTTGATGATATGGGCGCCAAGGCCGAGGACAAGGCTGTTGAAGAATTAGTGGAAGTGCGGATCGACGCTAAAAGTCCAATCAAGTTCTTTTTGCTAGGGTTAAGCCTGACCGCCCAAGAAAGAACCGAGATGGTAGATTTCTTGATGGCAAATATCGAAGTCTTTGCATAGACGCTGTATGACATGCCCGGCGTTGACCCAAGCTTTATTTGCCACCAACTCAATGTCTTCCCGGATGCACGCCCTGTCATTCAAAGAACGAGGAGATCGGCTCTTTATCACACCGAGGTAGTCGCGAATGAGGTAAGGAACCTCCTAGATGCACGGGCTATCTAGGAAGTGCACTACCTTCGATGGGTTTCAAACACGGTCGTAGTACCCAAAAAGAATGGAAAGTGGCGAGTTTGCGTTGAATACAAGACTGTCAATCGAGCTTGCCCTAAAGACAGCTTTCCTCTGCCCAGAATAGACCAGCTAGTGGATCTTACGGCCAGACATAACAGGCTCAGTTTCTTGGATGCCTATCGCGGTTATCATCAGATCGCCATGCATGGTCCTAACCGCGAGATAACCTCTTTTACCACCCCAAGGGGACTATTCTGCTATCGAGTCATGCCTTTTGGTTTGAAAAATGCTGGAGAAACTTTCCAAAGAATGGTGACCAAAATGTTCGCTCCTCTGCTAGGCCGGACGATGGAGGCTTATATCGATGACATGGTGGTCAAAAGCAGGCATCAGGCAGATCGCTTATCCGACCTAGCCGAGATGTTCGTCATTCTCAAACAGCACAAGCTATGCCTAAATGCGTCAAAGTATGCCTTCAGCGTGGGATCTGGGAAATTCCTAGGCTTCCTAGTCACAAACTGAGGCATCGAGGCGGACCCTACACAAACCAAAGCCATACAAGAATTGAAGCAGCCCAACTCGGCAAAGAACGTGCAGTATCTAGCTGGAATGGCCGCCGCGCTTAACCGATTCATAAGCTGGTCATCAGATCACTGCCGCCCTTTCTTTCGAGCCTTGAAGTCCAAGTTTTCATGGGACGAGGAGTGTGACAGGGCTTTGGCCGAGCTTAAGGCGTATTTGTCTTCTGCTCCATTACTGGTAACACCCAAACCCGGCGAAGAACTCTACCTTTATCAGGCAGTTTCTCAGCATGCAGTTAGTGCGGTGGTTGTCCGATTAGAAGGTATCCAGCATTTCCCTATCTTTTACGTGAGCAAAACCTTGTTACCGGTCGAGTGGAGGTACTTGCTGCTGGAAAAACTTGCTTTGGCGTTGATGATGGCCTCCAGGAAATTGGCACACTACTGTCATGCTCACACCATCGTTGTGTTGACCGAATTCCCCCTCAAAGCCTTGTTCAAGCGGGCGAATTTCTCCGGCCAAATCCTGAAGTGGGAGGTCGAATTGGGACAATTTGACGTCAAGTTTCAACCCCGAACGGCCATAAAAGCACAAGCATTAGTAGATTTTGTTGCTGAATTCTCGCCTGGAATTCACCAAGTATGCCCGGTGGATCTCACTGCGATAGCCGAGGGGGCGATTGAAGGCTTAATGGAAATTGCACAACAGGGCGATGTTGGCGACGCGAAACTTGCACGCCTGTCTATAGAACCTCCTATCGGAATAGTGCTACAGCCCGGCAACGCGACGACAGACTTGGGCATAACAGACCAACCTATTGGGTCCAGTGTCGCCTCACTGATGGGGGATGAAGCGGAACCGAACAATAGCGAACCTGAAACCAAACAGCTGAGCGACCGTGATCCCATCAACCTTCAAGCCTTCTAGGACCCCTTAAAGTGTTAAAAACTCTTCGTCGGTGAAATGTGAAAACTTTTTGTAGATGGAGCCTCAAATCATCATGGCGCCGGGCTGGCCATAGTTTTGATCTCGCCAGATGGTCTGACCATCGAACACTCTGTCACACTCGAATTCTCTGCGTCAAACAATAAGGCTGAGTACGAGGCGCTATTGGCTGGGCTTAAGAGCGCGCTTCAGTTGCGCGAATCCGAGCTGATGGTTTACAGTGACTCCCAACTTGTTGTCAACCAAGTGTCCGGGGTCTACGAAGACAAAGACGACAGAATGGCCAAGTACCAAGCTCTGGTAAGAGAACACATCAAGCGATTCCAGGCAATAAGGGTCCAACAAATTGGTCATGATGAAAACGGCCGTGCGGATGAATTAGCCGGTCTAGCTTCCATGGTCGACAGAACATCTCCCAGTCCTCTTTTGATTGAGTTTCTTCCAAGGCCTAGTATTGAGAAACCCAAGCAGACAGAAGTACTCTTCACCGAGCTTGGCCCTTCTTGAACGGACCTTGTTATCCTCTTCCTGAAATAACGGACCCTTCCGGCCGATAAAAAGGAAGTGCATAAAGTCCGGGTGAAGTCAGAGTGATTTTGGCTCTCTCCATCTGGCGCTTTATATAAGAAATCATTCACCGGTCTTTACCTTAAATGTGTACACCCAAACAGCGTGGAAGCTTTCCTGTACGAGATCCATGAAGGCATATGCGGAAGTCACATCGGGGGAAGATCTTTGGCCTACCGAGCTATCTCACAAGGATATTGGTGGCCATGCATGCAAGCGGACGCTAAAAAATATGTTAGAAAATGTGAGAAATGCCAGAAGTTCGCCCACCAAATTCACCAGCCGGCCAGAGAACTTCATCCCCTCACAAGCCCTTGGCCTTTTACGATGTGGGGGCTAGACATAGTGGGACCACTCCCAACGGCACCAGGAAACCGAAAGTTCTTCATTGTGGCTACGAATTACTTCATCAAATGGGTTGAAGTTGAGCCTTTAGCGACTATCAAGGAGAAAGACGTCAAACAGTTTGTTTGGTAAAATGTGGTAATGCGGTTTGGCATCCCAAAGATTCTGATTTTCGATAATGGCACCCAATTTGACAGGCGCTTATTCAGAGGATTTTGTGAGGAATTGAAGATCGAATTCTACATTTCCACTCTGGCTTACCCACAGTCCAATGGCCAAGCCGAAGCATCAAACAAGACTATTCTCGATGGGTTGAAGAAAAGACAAGAGAAAGCCAAAGGAAAATGGGCCGAGGAACTCTCAAGTGTCCTTTGGGCATATCGGACGACCCCGAGGCGATACACCGGAAAAACCCCTTTTGCCCTAGCGTACGGCATGAAGGCGGTCATTCCATTAGAAATCGGCATGCCCACCATCTGCAGTGAAGATTTTGAGCCCGAGTTGAACTCTGAAACAATCACCCTGGAATTGAACCTAGCTGATGAGCGCCAAGAAAAAGCTTTGATCCACATGGCCGCATACCAACAAGAATTGTCCAGAAAATACAACAAAACCGTGCACCCTAGACCATTTAAAGTGGGCGACTGGGTTTTAAGGAAGGTCATGGGCAACACACTGGTGACGGACGAAGGCAAGCTAGGGGCAAACTGGGAAGGGCCCTACAAGGTAACCGGTCTAACGGGCAAGGGGGGCATACCATTTAGAAGATTTGGATGGCAAAGGCGTACCCCGACCATGGAATGTGGCTAACCTCAAACTGTACTATTTTTTGTATTTGTCGTTCTTATGTAATTTTTTGATGAAGGATTTGTTTTTCCTACACTTCCGAATGTAACACTCTTTTTGTCAATATAATAGAAATGAATTATCTTTGCTGAAGCAGTTTGCTGTTTTCGGGGCCTACTCTTGCGTTTTAGCCGAGATGATTTACCCCGGCTAACAGAGTTGGTGATTTGCCAAACTCAAGGGTTCCAGTCGAGATGATTTACACCGGCTAAAAGAGTTGATGATTTACTCAACTCTGAGGTTTCAGCCAAGATGATTTACTCGGGCTAAATGAGTTGATGATTTACTCAACTCTGTGGCTTCAGCCGAGATGATTTACTCCGGCTAAATGAGTTGATGATTTACTCAACTCTAAGGTTTTAGCCGAGATGATTTACTCCGGCTAAATGAGTTGATGATTTACTCAACTCTGAGGTTTCAGCTGAGATGAGTTTCCCTGGCTAAATGAGTTGATGATTTACTCAACTCTGTGGCTTCAGCCGAGATGATTTACTCCGGCTAAATGAGTTGATGATTTACTCAACTCTGTGGCTTCAGCCGAGATGATTTACTCCGACTAAATGAGTTGATGATTTATTCAACTCTGAGGTTTCAGCCGAGAGGAGTTACCCCGGCTAAATGATTTGATGATTTACTCGAGGTTTTAGCCGAGATGCTTTATCCCGGCTAAAGGAGTTGGTGATTTGCCCAACTCAAAGGCTCTAGCCGAGGTGCTTTACCTTGGCTAAAGGAGCTGATGTTTTGCTTAGGTTAAAGGTTCCTGCCGAGATGATGAAACATAGTACAACAAGCAATGTAACAGTTAACAAAATGAGAATTTTTCATTGATGATAAACTATAGTACATAAGGTGGGGCAGGCAGCCCGGTTACATTCTTTAAAAAAAAAAAAAAAAAAAAAAAACTAAACTAAGGGGGAAAGGTCAGTGAAGTCATCCCCGGTTGCAACTACCTCAAAGTCGATCGTAGTTGTGGTTTCTCGGGCGCCGGACTCAACCTGGCTGGCCTCCTTAGGGCGATTTTCTCCCTCGACGTTGTCCTCGGTGTTGTCCTCAACGTTGTCCCCGCTTTCTTCCTCGGCTTCAGCTTTCAGGGCACTGAAGACATCGTTTGCATATGGCACCATATAGGCCGGTAAAAAGGTAGCGGGGGTAGAGGCAAACACGTTGGTCCCAGATCCTTGGCCGAGCTGGTCGCAAGCAGCCTTCCAGCCGGACTTAAAGAATATGTCCTTGGTGGCCTCGACTTGCTTGGTATAGCTTTCTTCGGCCTCCTTGAAAACTTCATTGTTTGCCCCATCCACTTCATCTTTCCTTGATTGCTTCAACGCTGCCAGCTCAGCTTGGAGAACGTCCCTTTCCTTCTCAACGGCACCAAGTTGGCCGAGCAGTTTGGAGTTGTCGATATTTGCAATCTCCAAAGAAGCCTTCGACCACCCCAGCTCGGTTTGAAGGTGCTCGACCTGGCTGGCGGCGTCGGTCGCCTTTTACCAGAGTCTATGAATCCGTTCCATCACAAGATGTTGTTTTTGGATGGCCTGCAAGAAAAGAGTTTGAATAAAGAAAGCCAACCGTGCAAACACTTGAAGAAAATTTGAATAAAGCATGCAGAATTCTTACCCGGGTCATAGACTTGACCGAGGATTTCACGAGCCGGGTATCAGGCACGTGGTCACTGCCGGTCATGTCGCTCGGCAGGAGTAAGGCTTTTGTCAGGTCGAAGGCTAGGAGGTGTTCTTTGTCGCCTTTGATCGAAGCGTTGGTCGAGATCTCCTTACCCCGGTGCTTTAACTGAGGCTTCCAAGGTGGTGTTGGCTCAGATGCGACCGCGGGTTGCTCGGTGCTTAGCTCCGAAACAAGCTTGGCTATGGGATCGGCGGTCAGAGGCCTTTTCTCGGCTAGGCGGCTGTCCTTGCTGGTTTGCGCCGCAGCAGTTGATGCCAACGCAACCACGACCCCACTTGTTTGACCGGCAGCAGTTGCGTGGGGAGAGATGCTCGGCAGCTCGGTGGATGTGGCGGTGATGAGGTTCTTGATGCAGCTCCGCTTGGCCATCTCTTATTCTTCGGTCAACCGGATTAGGGGCACGTCTGGTAGTGTTGGATCAGGTGGTGGAGACGGTGCTCGGAGAAAGTCAGTAACTCTACTCTGGCTGGGAGCTGTGTATCTATAGCTCGGTACGTAGCCAAGAAGTTCGTGGCAATCCGGTTACGATACCGCAGTACGGTTCTGATGGAGGCCTCGTTGGGGTTATAGTAGTTTGCTTGCAAGGCTTCGATAGCTGCAAAGTGGGAAAGAAGAAAGAACATTAGTATAGAACAGTGAAGGAAAATGGGTTGACTGAGCAGTGAGCACGACTTACATGTCAAACCGAAGTTTTTGCTGATGTACCAGCCGGGCACGTCGGCTGTTTCGTAATTCCTAGACACCCAGAAAAAGTCATCGTCGTGCATATCTTTATCTGGGGTGCCGGTTACAATCTTCTCCTTGCCCGGCCTAATCTTTAAATAGTAGTTAAGTCCATCGCCTGTATGTCCAAGGGTGTACTGGCGTAGAATCTCGGCTAATCCTAGACTCAGGCCCAGCCGATTGTTTAGCTCGTCTATCCCGTTAATTATTCTGTAGGTGTTGGTTGAGACTTGTGTTGGTGTTAGCCCGGTGCGCCTCAGGAACTCGCACATTAGAGGATTGACCGGGAAGCAAAGGCCGCCTTCGATAATGGAAAGCACGGTGAAAGGGCATTGGTCTAGTCTGCCCCAAGGGGTTGTGTCCTCGGCACCGAGCTCAAGATGTATGTCTGCGGGGACGGCGTATTCTTCCTGGAACGCGGCTAGTGCGACCGGCGTGTCAACCAGGAAGCGGTAACGCCCTATGTGAAGCCGGTTGGTTTTAGCACGGCTGTGTTGGTTTGGCAAACTTTCGTTTGATGGCTGCTCGGCCTTTGAGAGCCTCAGTGTTGGTGATTAGTCCCCTTGGGCTCTGCAGTAAAAGGAAGTGTAAGTGTAAGTGGGAGCATGGTCGCTCAAAACGAGCTCGACTTTAGCTCGGTCAGATGGAGTGCCAGACCATCTCGGTCACAGAGGTAAACCTAGAAGCTCGGCTGCTCAAGCGGACCAGATATTAGCCCGATCGAGCTGTCCAACACTCTGTTACCTCGGTTCCTACGCGAGTTTTGCAAACTCGCAACTTGCTCAGTTTTAGTGTTTTTTAGGATCAAAAGAAGACCTGGAGCTCGGTCCACCCTAGATCCTCGCGTGTTCTTCACAGAAGTTGAAGAGCAGTTGAGAGAGAAGGGGCATATGTGGTTAGTGGGGGGCTACATCCTAAAACCTACGGCTATCGTGCCCTAAAATGTGAGTATCAAAGGAAAAACAATGAAGAGATTCAAAGAACTTACCAGTTTGGGGGCGAAGGTCGAATCTTCGAGCACGGAGACAGTCCAGGGCAAGAATGGTGTTTGATAGAGAGGATGGCACGTTGGGTCGTTTGGAATGGAAGAGAAACAGTAAAAAAGAAATGTGGAGGGGCAAACGACGAGCTTATAGGAAGAAAATAAGCGCAAAAAATTCGAAAAATGAAGAGGCGGCGGGGTTGGTTGCTCGAGGCCAATAAGCGAAGGTCGCGTGTCCATAATGACGGTAGCGTCAGTACTGAAGAGACAAGATGGCGAGTTGAGGCGTCGACCGAGCAATTCAAGAAACTGAGCATGAGGATTAGCTCGGTCAACGTCTTGCGGGTTTAAGTCGGGCGGAAAATCGACCCCGATCAGATCATGTAATCCCAGTTACACTTGCGCGGACAGAATTAAGGGGCAATTGTGAGGGAGATTTATAAACTGGCTTTGGGCCATGGTAGAAGCCGGGCAGAGAAAGGTCCGAGCATGTTTAGGCCGAGCTAGCGTAGGCTTCCCCAGAGTTAGTTTGCTCGGTCGAGGCCCAAGTCCCACGTTTGGGCTGAGCTAACTTGGGCATGTCCAGGTTAGGTTTGCTCGATCGAGTCCCAGCTTCCAAGTTTGGGCCGAGCTAACTTGGCCGAGGTGATTGTCGGCTAACCCGGGTTACGTAGTTCACACATTTAGCTCGGTGGGAAGAGTCTTCTGAATGCTGGCTTAATCTGTTTGGAGCTCAGTCGTATCGGAATGCTACTGAGCTCGGTTGTGATAGAGCTCGGTGAATGGCGTTGTCGGGCTCGTTACATAGCACGGTCATAGGAGGCCGAGGTGAGGTCGCTGGCCTGCCTCATTCTCGCTAATGTTGTCTGGCGGTTTGAGTAGATGGTGTTTAGCTGGATTTGCGCTGACGGATGGGAGAGTAGCTCCACGTGTCAATAAGCGAATAGATGCAGAGATGAGCGCAGAAAGTATATAAGCATGACTGCACCCCCCATGCTGGGGATGGAACATCACTTGGTGAGAGAAAACTTAGCATTCATTCAGCTCTCTCTCTCTCCCTCTCTCTGTGTGTGTGCTAACTAGACCGTCGAAGGGGTTTTTCGGCGACACACCGCCGGGTAACTCACCACCGTTGTGTTTTCAGGTTGATCGGATAGACTCGGAGCTTGGACGAAAGGAGTACGGATAGCGACGAATATCTCCTCCCCATACATGTATATTTCCAACAAATATACCAATTTATATTTTTTTTTGCTTCCACAAATTACCAGATTGTTGTGCATGTTCCTTATTAGGGATAGGAATGGCAACGGGGCGGGGCGGGGTCGGGGATCACCCTCCTCGTCCCCGATCCCCGAAGGCACAAAAGTCCCCGATCCCCGTCCCCGATCCCCGGCGGGGAATCCATAATCCTCCCCACCCCCGCTCCCAACGGGGATCGGGGATCCCCGATCCCGAAAAATCCCCGTAAAAAATAACATCCACAACAAACAACCCTCCCAACAGAACAGATCAGCAAAACAACATTACAACCAAAAAAATATAGACAGATCTGATACACACACACATACATGTATACATATACAATAAATGAACCAAAAAAAAAATGATACTGATACACAACACACACACACATACATGTATACATATACACAGATCTGTGTGGATCGCGCACGGATCCATGTCGATCGACTCAGATTTACGCCGAAACATGGCTGAAACCGCGGTGCTACGGCGAGAGAGAAGAGAGAGAGGGGGTGCTACGGCCTACGGCGGTGCTGCGAATCTGCGATGGAGGATGGTAGAGGAAGTGTGGCGACGGAGAACGGCGGAGCGGCTGTTCTTGAGACTGGATCTGGTCTAGATCGACATGGCTTTGAGAGTTGACAGAGAGAGAAGAACCAGAGAGTGAGAGAGTGAGAGAGAGATGAGAGTCAGTTGAGAGAGTGAGTTGAGAGATGAGAGTATGAGAGAGAGAGAGAGAAAGAGTTATATAAATATAATAATACAACAATAATATAACTAAATATATAAATAGGATATGTAGGGATCTTTCGGGGAAATGTCGGGCCGGGGCCGGGGCCGGGCCAGGGCCGAGAAATTTATCCCCGTCCCCGGCCCGAAAATCATCGGGGATGCATTTTTTAATACTAGCCCCGGCCCTACGGGGAATAATTTTCGGGGAAAAACCTATTTATCGGGACGGGGTGGTCCGAGTCCCCGTCGGGCCGGGTTCATATTGCCATCCCTAATTAGGGATACATACAAATTGATACAAAGACTTTTTCGAAAGTAATGAGGAGGAAGTTTGGGCAAACACATGTTTGAAAATATGTTATTGACACATCTTCTGTAAAGCATACATATTCTGGAAAGCTTCAACCCACTTTTTTTTTTTATTTATAAAGATTTAACCCACTCTTTTGGTGTATGACAATATGATGTTTATTTTTTTTTATGTAGTTATAATTTGATTGGCAGCAGTAACACTAACTGGTGTGCATTATTTGATATATATATATATATATATATTTATATTTGATTTGTTTGGAATTGTAAAGTATAGTCATATTAAATATATTTTTATAATTACATTTTAATCTTAAATTTAAATAGTGTTCGATTATAATTATATTATAATCCTAACATTATTTACACCGTACCGTCAGGTACGGACATACGCTAGTAAATAAATAAACTACAACAAAACATTATTTACACATTACTCTTGTCACATTTTTTGCTCTAAAATTGCTAATTAAGTTTACATATTCTACCATATATTTTTTAAAATAGCTAATTCATTCAAACTTTTTTACAATGTGATTGACTGAAGACAAAGATTTGAATAGTTTCAATTTTGAAATGATTATTTCTCTCAAGCTAACTGCAATTGACATAATCAATAATATTCTAAAAACTAGTCACGTATTTACGAAATAATCATCCATTCCTTTCAAATATATTACCACTTCAATTGGCATTTTTGTTTTCTTTCAGTAAAATTTCTTCTAAGACTTTTTGTGGGGATATATTTTCTGAATACCAACACGTGGCATGGTGACGCTGACGTGTCAGCCTAGGTGCCACGTGTCCTGGTCGTGACGCCGAGATGATCTCGGCGAGGCCGAGGTTAACTCCGAAGATATCGAAATCCGAGATAAACGAATAATGGACAAGAGTCCTAAGACGAAGAGGGGACTTAACCAAGATAAGGATAAAGCTCTTAGGGAGTTTATCTTTATGAGTCCAAAGTAAGCACTAAATTGGAGTTCATAGAAGTCATACTTCTAGTAGGACTTGGATTGAGTATATTATAAAAGAGAGGCACCCCCGTGGGTCTAAGGTATGCAATTTATGTTTTGAGTATTAAGTTTTGCACTTGATTATCTTTGAGAGATATACTGACTTGATCGTCGGAGTGCCCCCGGGTGGAAGAACCACCGCCGGAGCCTTTTTTTTCTGTCACAGGTTACTGAAGCCATCTATTCTGCCTGTGCTCTCCAGCTGGTTACTAAGCAGGCAGTGTGGTTAGATTTTCACCCACACAATTTGGCGCCGTCTGTGGGAACGAAGGAAGAATAAATGGCTAGTAACGGACAGCAGGAAAATATTGGGGATGACGCTCCCGCTGGGAGTGGCAGACCAATTGACCTTGACATTGAAGGAGACAACCACAATACAGAAGCCCGTGACCAGGGTCACAGAGAGAAAGACGTCATCCAGGAAGGCGACACGTCAAAAAGGACAGACCAAGGAAAGTACTACAATGAAGATAACCTCCAGATATGGAGGGACAGATGCCTACGGAGGGATGAGGAAGTAAAAGAATTGGCGAACAAGTTGGCAGACCTTCAGTCAGTCGTCAACTTCATGATGCAGAATAATGTTATGCAGCCACCATACCCGCTGCAAGATACGCCGATGCCAGCAACCAACGCCCAGAAGAATGGAAGAAAAACAATCCCCAACGTCCCTCAGCGTACCAGGAGCGGAAGGCATTCTCACCGGCCTTCCAGGGAAGTCGGACGAGAAGAACCGAGGCAAGAAGAGTCCCGAAGGACGCACCACATGAAGAATCCAGAGCCCAAAGAACATCGGCATGTTCAAAGGCAAGCACTCTGCTTTGACACAACCCATGGAGAAAGATCCAAACGGGCCCACCACGAGGACGAAAGCAGTGTACCAAAAAGACTAAAATCCATAGACAGCCGAGCTCCAAGAAGGAGCAAAGAAGACCTGAGGGACTACCTCAAAAGGAGGCAGCAGAATGTTGAAGCCGAGGTAAACTCCCCAGTAAAGCCGAAGACAGCCTTCTCGGTGGAACTGGACAAATTCGAACCACCAAAAAGATTCAGTATGCCGAGGTTTCAAATTTATGATGGCAAGTCAAATCCAAACTTTCATGTTGGACTATACTTGAATTCAATGGCGTTATATAGCGGGAACGAGCCGTTGCTCTGCAAAGTATTCCCCTCATCCTTTGGGGAAATTGCATCTGATTGGTTCCATAAATTACTAAAGGGAAGCATAAAGACATGGGAAGGCCTGGCCGAGATGTTTGTGGCCAGGTTCGTGACCAACAAGCTGCAACCCCTGAGGGTTGATGCTTTGATGGCTCTAAGAATCACCAAGGAAGAAGGCCTTAGGGCCTATGCGAAGAGGTACTACGAGGTGTTCAACCGAATACCCGAATGCAACCAAGAGGTAGCAGTCGTGTCTTTCAAGAACGGCTTGAAAGATGACTGCCCACTACGGAAGTCTTTGGCAAAAACATTGCCAAAAAGCATGGAAGAACTCATGGCAAGAATTGAGAAGTATGCCAGAGCCGAAGAAGATACATCGGGAAACAAAGAGGTAAAGCAAGAAAAGGGCAATGGCTCGCCGAAGCGAGGCCGAGGCAACAATGGACCGACCAAACAAGAAACAGAGTTGAGAAGTAAACAGGCGGTAACGACGGTATTCCGAATCCTAATCCATAAAGTCCTAGATCAAATTCGAAACCAACCTTATTTGAGGGCTCCGGCAAGAGCACCAGGGGAATTCATGGGAAGAAACGTTGGTAGACGTTGTGCCTACCACAATGAAGAAGGACACCCAACTCAAGGTTGCAGAGCCTTGAAAGCACACTTGGAGGACCTGGTGAGACAAGGCCTACTGAGGGACCTGGTCGATGAAGCCCGGACAAGGGAAGAACAGGCAGGGTTGCCTTAAGCACCAGCAGCGCCGCCTCCCCCAGCACAGCCACCACAAGCAGGAGGACCGAGGGTGGTTAATGTGATCCACTCAAGGGTCAACGAAAACGAAGTCAGAGGGGAGACCCAGAAGGTAAGACATTTACAGCATGTCTACCAAGTCGGGGAGAAGAGACATCGGCCAGAAGAATGCCAAGGGCCGATGATAGCCTTTACTGAAGCCAACCTGGAATTGGTCCAACATCCGCATAATGATGCCTTGGTAGTATCCCTCCAGGTTGGGGAGGGCCAAGTGAAACGCATCCTAATAGATCAAGGCAGCTCCTGTGACATCATGTATGTCAGATGTTACAAGGAGCTAGGCCTTCACCCTGATGACTTAGAACAATCCAGCGGCCCGATGGTCGGCTTTAATGGAACGCCGACATGGCCACTGGGCGCAACAAGCTTGGAAGTACAAGCCGGCACTAAGAAGATCCAGACGGAATTTCTGGTAATTGACACGCCCTCACCATACAACATCATCTTGGGAAGGCCGTGGTTGCATGCAATGGGGGCAGTTCCCTCAACGTTGCATCAACTACTGCGGTTCCCAACAGAGCATGGGATTGAAGAAGTCAGAGGGGATCAACTGCAAGCAAAAAACTGCTCCATGACAGTAATAAAGTCCACCTGTAGTATACGAGAGCCAAGGAACGTACAAGTTGAAGATGAGGACATGGAGGTGCTAGAAGACGTCGGGAAAGAGCCAGCCGAAAAAAGCAAAGAGGCGCTAAAAAAAATCTTCGTCCAGGAGGACGACGAAGAGCGTTTCTTTCTTCTCAGCTCAGGCTTAGCTAGAGAAGAAGAGAAAGAACTAGAAGATTTTTTAAGGGCAAACATAGAGGCGTTCGCCTGGACACCTTATGAAATGCCAGGCATTGACCCCGAGGTCACTTGCCACAGACTGAATGTCGACAGATCGGCAAAACCTGTGATTCAACGAGCCAGAAGACCGACGTTGATGCACATCGAAGCAGTAGAAGAAGAGGTAGACAGACTCCTGGAGGCCAGGGCCATCCGAGAAGTTCATTACCCAACATGGCTGTCCAACACAGTAGTAGTAAAAAAGAAGAATGACAAATGGAGGGTTTGTGTAGACTTTACCAGCCTCAACAAAGCTTGCCCCAAAGACAGCTTTCCTCTGCCCAAAATCGACCAACTGGTAGACGCCACTCCAGGACATGAAAGGATGAGTTTTTTGGATGCATATAGAGGGTACCACCAGATTGCCATGTACCCTCCAGACGAGGAGAAGACCGCGTTCATCACCCCTAAAGGCCTGTACTGTTACAAGGTAATGCCTTTTGGGTTGAAAAACGCAGGAGCAACCTATTAGAGGTTAGTGACAAAGATGTTTAAGCACCTGATTGGCAAAACAGTAGAAGTCTACATCGACGACATGGTCGTGAAGACCAAGGAATCAAAGGGTCATCTTGCCGACCTAAAAGAGGTCTTTGACATACTCAAAAGATATCGGCTCCGACTCAACGCCTCGAAGTGCGCCTTTGGAGTTGGATCAGGTAAATTTTTAGGATATCTGGTAACAAGAAAGGGCATTGAGGCCAGCCCAGACCAAATCAAGGCCATCTTGGACTTACAGAGCCCGACATCGGCAAAGCAAGTTCAAGTGCTTACTGGAAGGGCCGCAGCCCTAAACAGATTCATCAGCAGAAGCTCAGATAAGTGCAGACCCTTCTTCAACCTGGTAAAAAAAGCCACAGACTTCCTATGGACAGAAGAATGTGAAGCCGCCTTAACCGACCTAAAAAAGTACTTGACCACAACTCCGGTTCTTTCCAACCCAGTACCAGGGGAGGAACTGTTTTTGTACTTAACGGTCTCAGAACACGCAGTCAGTGCAGTGCTAATCCGAGAGGAAAAAGGAGAACAAAAGGCTGTTTATTATGTAAGTAAAACTTTGGCCGACGCAGAAACAAGATACCTACCACTGGAAAAATTAATGCTGGCCTTAGTAATGGCTTCAAAGAAGTTGAGCCATTACTTTTAGGCACACAAGATTGTGGTCCTAACAGAGCACCCACTGAAGTCCTTGTTGCAACAAGGAGACTTAACAGGAAGGATAGCAAAATGGGCAGTAACCCTGGGCCAGTTTGACCTGGAGTTTAGGCCGAGAACAGCAATAAAGGGCCAAGTTTTGGCCGACTTCGTCACAAAACTCACACCTGAAGCCATCGCACATCGGGCTCCGTCGAGCCAAGATGAGCATTGTCCCAACAAGCAAAAAGAATCCCAGCCAAAGATAAAAAAGTAAGAGAAAGAGAAGCTCAGACCCTGCAGCATCTACATCGGCGATTCATTCAGACTATTCGTCGATGGAAGTTCAAACCGCCAGGGAGCAGGGGCAGGAGTACTGCTGATATCTCTAGATGGAGAAATAGTAGAACAGTCCATCCATTTGGGGTTCAAAGCCTCCAACAATGAAGCAGAATATGAAGCATTAATTGCAGGGCTAAAGCTGACAGCAGCAGCAGAGGCAGATGAGGTAATTGTTTTTTGTGATTCACAACTCATTGTTAACCAGTCAACAAGAGAATTTGCAGCCAGAGACGAAAGAATGTCGGCATATGCAAAGGAAGTCATCAGATTGGCAGCCATATTTCAGAACTGCAGATTACTCCAAGTTAGCCGAGATGACAACACCCACGCCGACGCATTGGCTAACCTGGCCAGTTCAATTCAAACTGGAAGAACAAGGGCAATTATGATCGACTACATGTCGGCCCCGAGCATAGATAAACAGAGCACCGAACAAGAAGCAATGTGCGTGGACTTGGGACCAAGCTGGATGGATGCAATCATTGCATTCCTAAAAGAGGGGAAGCTGCCAGAAAACCATAAGGAAGCACATAAAATCAGACTGAAGTCGGCCAGATTCAGTCTAACAGCAGAAGGCCATCTCTACAAAAGGTCCTTCACTGGGCCACTTTTAAGGTGCGTACACCCTTTGCAGGTTGAAGATTTTCTTTACGAAATTCATGAAGGAATTTGTGGAAGCCATGCTGGGGGCAGATCATTAGCCCACAGGGCCATTACCCAGGGGTATTGGTGGCCCTACATGCAAAAGGATGCCGAAGCCTATGTGAAGAAGTGTGAACAATGCCAAAGGTTTGTACCTTTGATACATCAGCCAGCTGCCGACCTAAACCCAGTATCCAGCCCTTGGCCATTTGCCCAATGGGGGATGGATCTGGTTGGACAACTTCCCAGGCAACTGGGCAAAGAAAATACTTGCTGGTAACGACAAACTACTTTACAAAATGGATAGAGGCAGAACCTCTTGCCAAAATCCGAGATGTGGACGTCAAGAATTTTATATGGAGAAACATTATCACCAGATTTGGGATTCCAAGAGCAATAGTTGCCGACAACGGAACACAGTTTGACAGCAAACTCATCAAGAACTTTTGTGCAAAATTCAAGATCAAGCATTATTTCTCAACACCAAGTTTTCCTCAAAGCAATGGGCAAGCAGAGGCATCCAACAAAGTAATTCTGGATGGAATAAAGAAGAGGCTGCAGGCAGCAAAAGGAAAGTGGGTAGACGAGTTGCCCAACGTACTTTGGGCATATCGGACTACGCCGAGAAGATCAACAGGAGAATCCCCCTTTGCCATGACTTATGGCACAGAAGCAGTCATCCCATTGGAGATCGGCATCCAGGGATCAGAACCCAGGGAGTAGAGAATGGCACAAATGGCATACTCTTAGCCCAAAATCTGGATTTGTTGGAAGAACGAAGAGAGAAAGCTGCAATTCAGCTTGCAGTATACCAGCAACAGCTTGCCAGAGCTTACAACAAGAAGGTCAATCCAAGAGATTTTCAAGTCGGTGACCTAGTCCTGAGAAAGGTCGTCGGGAACAAGAAGGATCCCAAGGAAGGCAAGCTTGGCCCAAACTGGGAAGGACCCTACAGAATTACTTCAGTATTAGGCAATGGAGCTTATCGGCTTGAGGACAATGAGGGCAAAGCATTACCCAGACCTTGGAATACTTGTAATTTGAAATTTTTCTATCATTAGATATACATCATTTTTTGGCCGATATCATCAATAAAGTCTTTTCAGAATTCTTTCAACACATATGATTGATAAAGTTATACATTGATGTTTATTGAAGACATAATTAATGTGAACCCAAGTCAAACTCAGGTTCACATTGGGGGCAAAGAAAAAGCCGAGATTATTCCTTAATTCACTTGTTGAAATTTGTAGCAATTTACAAGTTGGAATTAAGTTGATTCCTTATCTTCACTTGTTGAAATTTGTAGCAATTTACAAGTTGTAGTTAAGCCGAGATTATTCCTTAATTCACTTGTTGAAATTTGTAGCAATTTACAAGTTGGAATTAAGCTGATTCCTTATCTTCACTTGTTGAAATTTGTAGCAATTTACAAGTTGAAGTTAAGCTGAGATTATTCCTTAATTCACTTGTTGAAATTTGTAGCAATTTACAAGTTGGAATTAAGCTGATTCCTTATCTTCACTTGTTGAAATTTGTAGCAATTTACAAGTTGAAGTTAAGCTGAGATTATTCCTTAATTCACTTGTTGAAATTTGTAGCAATTTACAAGTTGGAATTAAGCTGATTCCTTATCTTCACTTGTTGAAATTTGTAGCAATTTACAAGTTGAAGTTAAGCTGAGATTATTCCTTAATTCACTTGTTGAAATTTGTAGCAATTTACAAGTTGGAATTAAGCTGATTCCTTATCTTCACTTGTTGAAATTTGTAGCAATTTACAAGTTGAAGTTAAGCCGAGATTATTCCTTAATTCACTTGTTGAAATTTGTAGCAATTTACAAGTTGAAGTTAAGCCGAGGTTATTACTTAAGTTCTCATAGCAATATATGGGTTGCTTAAACCTAAGGAAGATGCTTAACACTTGTTGAAATTTGTAGCAATTTACAAGTTTATGTTAAGCCGACATATGATCACCCGCTGAGGTATACAGAAATTTACAGGTCAGTATCTTGCCGAAGTAAAAGTTTTGTAGTTATACCCGAGGTATGTAACCCCGAGAAGATTGCACAAAGGAAGCAAAATGGAAAAGCATGCAAAAATTTCTAAGTATAGGATTACGCAGAAGCAATCAACGGAACATCACAAGATTAAAAAACATCTATAGAAAGAGTAGTTGCAGTTACATAGAGAAAAAGCTACGTCAGCCATAAGAAGGAGATTTTCATTGTCCAGAAATTAAAAGAGAGTACAAATTGCAAAGTGCAGAAAAAGAAGAAAAAAGTTCAAAAGACATTTTTTCAAGACTCTTCAGTGTTAGCCGCTGCAGGGACTGGGACCTCGGACGATTCTGGTGGAACCTCCTCGGCAACCTTTTCTGCTTCAATCTCAGCATCAATCTCAGCCAGCGTATTGTCTAGATTTCTTTCAGCCAAAAGAAGGTCGGATGATAGTTTCCCGATGGCAATTTCCTTGGGTGCCCCCCCAACCTCATCACCCTCCTCATCCAAGGTTAAATCCATCACTTGCTCAGCAGGAGGAGGGGACTTAGCTTCAGCAGCATCCTTGGGTTTTCTCACCAAGGCCTCATCATCATTTTTTCCTTCATCCTCATCTTCGGCATCAGCCTCAGTCTCTGATTCAACCTGACTTGGAGGAGGAAATGGTAAAGGAATGGCATCGGCCTTACGAAAGGGCGAGTCAACAGGAAGATCAAGTTTTTTTATCAGGGACATCCAACCAAGGGAAAATCCCCTGTTGCATGCCTGCCTGACTTGAAGTTTATAATCCTCTGCGACGTCGGCCATACCCTGGGCATAGGCCTTTTCATCGGCCTCTTTGACTTCGGCCTCTTTGGTGGCAGAGCTTGCTGGAGCTCTTTCTCCGCTTGGGCCTTCTTAGCCTCGGCCTCTCTTTTCTCAGCCTCAGCAACTTTTTTAACGGCCTCAGCGGATTCGGCCTTCTCAAGAGCTAAAGTTTGGGCCTTAGTAGCCGCCTCGGCCTGATCTTCCAATTTTTTCATCCTTGATTCAAGAGATTTGATCTCTTTCTTCATGGAAGATGCTTCCCTCTTCATATCAACCAACCTTTGCCGATTTTCAAAAGATTGCATTGAAAATGAATGGGCGTGTTGGATGGCCTGAAGAAAAAACAGAAGTATTAGAAAATATTCTCAGTAAGAAACAAAAAGGAAGAATCACAAGTACAAACAGGAACACTTACTTGAACGGAGTGTTGAAGCATAAGAGCGTAATTCTCATACTCACTAAGCTCAGCATTTCGGTTCAAATCCTTCGGAAGAAGAAGAGCAGTACTGAGGGCGACACCAACGTTAATATCGTCGGCACTTTCACTGGCCATGATAGGCCTATCCTCCAGAGTTAGTTCAGGAGCCCATGGAACGTCGGGCTTCTTTGACGCCGAGGTCGTCGCAGACGATGACCTTGGCCTCTTTGATTGTGTGGACCCCGAGGGTTGGGTCTCGGCGGATCTTTTTGTAGAAGCAGAGGTAGCCTTTTTGCTCTGAGCCAGTTGAGAGATAGGCAAAGCATCCTCAGCCTCGGCGTCAGTGGCCTTGGCTTTGGGCTGAGCCTTTTTTACTCTCTTCGGCTTTGGTGGGGGCATCGCATGCGATGATACAACATCAGCGTCAGTTGGAAGGTCAGCAAGAAGATCTTGAACGACAGGCCTTGGATGAACCATCTCGGCAGTCTTCACAAGTCTTCGTCGACGTTTACGTTCTGGAATTGGTATTAAGTAGGGGGCCGAAGTGGATGGAAGATTGGCTGGGTCAGAGGTGGATCCTTGATCTGTTCGGGATGAAGAAGCGGTTACAATTGTAGCAGTAGGTGGAGAGAGACTCTTTTTCTTCCTTTTTGGGATGTCGGGTAAAATGGATTTATATGTAGGGATGAAGTTTAGTAACAGTGGGGCTTTTCGTTTATGGACTAGAAGGTCAAGGAGTTTTTTCAGATCTACTCCTGGGAAGAAGGATTGACGGAAGTTTTTCGGTGGCTGATGAAGATCTGCAGGACAAAGAAACAGACGTCAGAAACAGAAAGTATTAAAGACTTAAATAAAAACAACTAAGTGTTGGCTCAGGGCTCTTACCCTTGCCCTCTTTTACTGTTCGAGGAAGAGGGTAGAGGTGGACATCTTCATCTGGGCCAAATTCCCAATTTCCCGAAGCGATAATAAAGTCATCCCCAGCCCCCTTGTTGGAGTCTGGGAGGTCGGCTACAATTTTGTACTTGGTAGACCTCGGCTTAAGGTAATAAACAAAGCCCCTTTCCTTCAGGTTGAGGGGGCACATTGTATAACAGTACTGAAGGTCGGCCAGGGTGATCCTAAGATTCTCCTGCCTAGCTAAAGCTATAATACCGTTAATCACCCTATAGGAGTTGATGGTAAGTTGCATGGGGTTCTGCTTGTAGAAATAAAGAACTTCACGAAACAAGGGATCAAGTGGAAGGCGAAGTCCACATTCAGTAAAGGCAACTATAGGAAAGGGCATCGTATGGTCTGTGGGCATAATGGTATCATCGTCCCCAGCTAGCTTAAGGTGAACATCGGCTGGGATAGAGAATTCCTGCTTAAAGTATTCAAGTTTTGTTGGGGTATTTACCCTATGCCTCCACATACCCATTACGTCGGTTTAAACAAAAAGGAGTGTGTTTTAGAAGATGGGCGTTTTAGAAGGATTGCAAAAACCTCGCCAAAGGCCTAGGAAAGGACTGATAAGGCTTGTTTCGGTTTTTCCTAAAATTTGAAGGTTCTACACACAAATCCCAAGCTTAAGAACTATAAAGATCAAGATCGAAGGCACAGATCTGGGACAGATACAAAAAAGAGAAAACAAAGACGAAGTTTCAGATTCAAGAACAAAGATGGACTATCAGAAACGCGAAGAATACAAAGGGATAAAGGTCAAGAATTATGGCAAGAAAAATGTTGAAACAGTGCAAATGTTCAAAATATGAGAGAAATCGAGCAACAAAGTAGTAATGGTAAAAACACATAAAAAATTGGGAGTAAAGGAAACAGGGCCTTACCAGAACAAATGAAGTCGGAAAGAACGACGCCGAGAAATAGTAACGATTGCAGGCACAACGAAACAAAGGAAACTTTGCTAAGGTGAAGGGACAAAAAATCGCAAAACTTCGAGTTAGAACAATGGCAGATTCGAAAGAGCTTCTTCAGAGAGAAAGAGCAAGAAATCAGAATGAAAAAGTGAAGAAAGAAAGAGGCAAGGAAAAGTTTTGACAAAAACGTGAAACGGCGGCAAAAATAGGGCATTTATTACGCCTAGAGCAACGCACGCGTCAGACGGCACAGACAAATGACAGACGGCTTTCAGGCGCGTCACAGACACGCTCCAATGAAGACAATACACGTGAAAAGAACGGTTAGATATGCATGACAGCTCATGCGCGTGAGAGAGTACGTTCGAAACCTTGTCCTCCGAAGAGAATACATCGGCTCGAAGTGGATTATCTCGGCTAAACGGTTTTTTTAGCCATTACTCAGAAAAGAAACGTCGAAATATCGATATAGGTTCCATCACCTCAGAATGCCGAGGTAATAGAACCTAGGGGGCAGTTGTGGGCATATATTTTCTGAATACCAACACGTGGCATGGTGACGCCGACGTGTCAGCCGAGGTGCCACGTGTCCTGGTCGTGACGCCAAGATGATCTCGGCGAGGCCGAGGTTAACTCCGAAGATATCGGAATCCGAGATAAACGAATAATGGACAAGAGTCCTAAGACGAAGAGGGGACTTAACCAAGATAAGGATAAAGCTCTTAGGGAGTTTATCTTTATAAGTCCAAAGTAAGCACTAAATTGGAGTTCATAGAAGTCATACTTCTAGTAGGACTTGGATTGAGTATATTATAAAAGAGAGGCACCCCCCTGGGTCTAAGGTATGCAATTTATGTTTTGAGTATTAAGTTTTGCACTTGATTATCTTTGAGAGATATACTGACTTGATCGTCGGAGTGCCCCCGGGTGGAAGAACCACCGCCGGAGCCTTTTCTTTCTGTTATAGGTTACTGAAGCCATCTATTCTGCCTGTGCTCTCCAGCTGGTTACTAAGCAGGCAGTGTGGTCAGATTTTCACCCACACACTTTTAACTCCAGAGATCATATATTTGTTAACATAGCTAATCTATTCAAATTTTATTGTGACATGGTTAACTAAAGGTAAGGTTATTGAAAACCTTTTTTCCCAAGACAATTGCAACCATTATATTCAACAAATTTTTATAAACAATCTATGTTACTTTCAAGTAATTACCACTTCAATTGGTCTTTTGATTAATTTCAATACAACTTTTTTCAAAGACGTTAACTCAAAAAATAAATCACTCTCATAAACATAAGAAAGTCCTCCATGCTTTAGAAAATCTTCTTCCAAATTAGCATAGCAACTCTTCAAACAATCATCAACATATGAAAGTCCTCCATGTTTATAAAATCTTCTTCCAAATTAGTATATCAAGTCTTCAAACATTCATCACTACAAAATTTTCATCTTTATTATACTATAACGGTTTTACTAATTTGGGGCTTTATTTTTTTTCCCCTCAAATTTAGGAGCCTAAGGTGACTGTTGTCATGGTTTTCTCTCAAGGCAGAGCTTAAAATTCATAAATTTTTTGAAACAAACATAAACATACTACTCAACTTATTTAGTACCTACTTTGTATCCTTTTTTCCCTATGGGTGTCCCCAAGTTTGGTTCAAGTTGAGTGCTAAGTGTGTAGGATTGGGTTCCCACATTAATAGCTTCGCACCACTAACGCTGTGTTTGGTTTGAGAATTTAGGGAGGGATTTGGAAAGGGAAAGAAAAAAGGTGTATAAAACTAGGTGAAATATATATATGTTTTATTCACATTTCATCTACCATTTCCATTTCTCTTTCCAAATCCCTTAACCAAACACAACATAAGTGATTGGTTCAGTAGGTAAGTACTCAACTTTTCTCGCTAACTTTGGTTCTGATATAAATACGATAAATTGTTATAATACTTACAAGTATTATTTTATAAAAATTTATGTAACTTGGCCTGATGACATGGCTAATAGGACTTGTTGATGGTCCAAGAATACTATAGGGTAAAGTGGACATGTGTCTTGGTGCAAAATTGCATTAAATGGGACAGTGTGTGACGAAGAGGTAGTTGCAGATAGTTAAAATAAATGCGCAATTGGTCAAAGCAATGAAAGGAGAGCACTTGTAGAGATTAAGAAGGTATGTGTGGCTGCAACAACTCTGGCCAAGTGAAGGAACAAAACAAGGAGATCGAAGGAGAGGACATCATCAAACCCATTCACAGCCTTCTTGAAAAATATGAGTAGCAATTAGTTGTTGGGGAGTAGTATTTGTAGTAACTTAGTTTAGCAATTGGTTCCTTGTTTCTTGTTTTTATGCTTTTATGCTTATAACAAGTAACAATTTTAGTTGATGTTTATTTATTTCAATCGATTCACCCTAAAAAAGTTTTTTGAAATCTGATAAGGCATAGAACTTAGGCCACGTTTGAGATGAGTGTTTGGGCTAAAATGCTCATATAGGACAAAATAAGTTATTTTAGTCAAATATGACAAAATATTACATCAATCCCTTAATCATTTCGTTTTTCTATCACAAAAGTCAAAAAGCCTATTCCAAACGAGATTTTTTAGCCCTAGGCTAAAAGGAAAAAGTGTAGGACAATCTTCACTGTATTTAAAAAGATTAAATTCTGTTGTGTACAAAACAACAACAAGAATAAAAGAAATAGAGAAAATGAGAGAATTTGTTTGATTACAAAAATCAAACTCGAAATAAAAATAAATAAATAAAACCACAGATTTTATTTTGTTACAAAAACAAAAATAAAATCTGATTAAATAAACATAATAAAAAACAGAATAAAATTAAATAACTTACTTGGTTAATTTATTTGAATAACTTTTCTGATCAAGTCCAGTGTTTAACACTGTGTCCTTAAGACAGATTCGTTCTCTCCACGGTGCTTTTAGAATTTGGACGTCTATCTCCCAGGATGAAATGATCTTACCACAAACAATAGCAGCACTACAAATTGTTTACCTTACGAACACACTAAGTGTTTACACTCTTTCTTTCGGAAATAAAATGCAGCAAGATGAAGAATATAATTTGCAGAGGATGGAGTACGAAAAATTTGAGTAAAATCCAAATGGGAGGCTAGTCTATTTATAGATGTAAAGGTGGGTTTTGGTTTTGAATTGAACAGGTATGAAACCTGTTAGATTCAAATTTAAACAGATTTGAATCTGTTTATTCAAACAGATAGAAACGGGAAGGGCTCTGTTTGGATGTGCAATAAATCCAAAACAGTTTAATTCTGTTTGAAAACGGGAAGGGCTCTGTTTGGATGTGAAATAAATCCAAAACAGTTTAATTCTGTTTGAAAACGGGAAGGGCTCTGTTTGGATGAGTAATAAATCCAAAACAGTTTAATTCTGTTCCCAAAAAGATTAGAAGCCCAACCCCAGCCCAGCCCAGCCCGCCCGACCGGACGGCGGCGCGCGCGTGTGTGGTGATTTTTGGGTCCAATGGGTCTAGCCCATTTTGCCCATAACCTCTCCCTCTAAAACACTTGGGTACCCCTTGGGGCACACCCCAAGTATCTCACCCTAAGCCTTATAAACCCTTTCAAAACTTCCCACCAAATCAATGTGGGACAAGCCAATTTACAACTTTCAGGAATTTTCACCATAACTCCATTTCCATGGAGCACACTTTGGCTTCAATTTCCCATTCACTCGGTAATGGTTTTGAGCAACCAAATATACCACGTGAATCACAACGCGGCATAGAACGCGTTACCACTTTGACCCGAGTAAATCGACACTCGGGGCCCACCTAAAAAATAGACCGAACTTAGGAAAAAATTCTGGTTTTACCAAGAATTTATAGCCATTTCCAACAGTCCCCCACATGAATGGAATTTGATGACAACGGAAATGCAACAATATGCAGACTTTAACGAAAGAGTATAAGTCGAAAATATCTTGCATCAGGATAGGTAGTTTTCGGTCTTGAACCTTCCCTAGTGATAACCTATCGGACTTACTAGCTAACCAATGGACGCGATGCCTTGAATTGTTCAGCCGTTTGTGTAAGCCAAGACAATAGATTTCACACAAAATATCTTCTAACACATCGTGGTTCTCACTGTTGTGTTCATTTTGGCCTTGAACGCGCCTGGTTTTCATAAGTGTGTCTAGAAAATTTTAGCCTCTTCATTCTCATAGAACCGGCCCCAGTTCGACACTCATATAGGTGATTCTTATTGTGAGTATCTCCTTATACTCGTCTTGATTTTATACCTTAATCAAGATATAAGTAATCATTCAAAGCAAGGCTTATCCTTATACCCCTGCATACAACATATGTTGCAGATATCACTCTCACCATAGGAATGGGTAGGGAATTTTTAATCCCTTGGTGCTTTCTGGTGAGCCATACATAACTTAGTTGTCCCTTTGAACTTAGTTCTTGGGATCTCCAGTCATATAAGTAGGGTTATCATTATGACAACTCTTATGTAATAGGCTTTAATCCCATCCCCTTCGATGAACTATACACTAGCTATTTTGTCAAACCTTTTGTTAACGGATCCGCAATATTCTCTTTAGATTTTATATAATTTATTGAGATTATTCCGTTTGACAACAATTGCCTTACGGTATTATGTCGACGACGAATATGTCGTGACTTACCATTATACATATGATTCTGTGCCTTGCCTATTGCAGATTGACTATCACAATGAATGCAAATAGCTGGCACAGGTTTTGGCCACATTGGAATGTCTTCTAAGAAGTGACGAAGCCATTCTGCATCTTCTCCTGCTTTGTCCAAAGCAATGAACTCGGATTCCATTGTGGATCGTGCGATGCATGTTTGTTTGGTGGATTTCCAAGAAACAGCAGCGCCTCCTAAAGTAAAGACATATCCATTAGTGGATTTTGAATCTTTAGTATCCGATATCCAATTTGCATCACAATACCCTTCAAGTACTGCTGGATATCGAGTAAAGTTCAAACCATAATCACGGGTGAATCTTAGATATCTAAGAACCCGAATGATCGCTTTCCAATGGTCTTCTCCATGATTACTAGTGTACCTACTCAATTTACTGATAGCATAAAGCTATGTCAGGACGAGTACAATTCATTAGGTACATTAGGCTTCCAATGATTTGGGAGTATTTTAACTGAGACACTGCATCACCTTTATTTTTTGATAAATAAAGACTGATGTCTACAGGTGTTCTAGCTAAATTCAAATCATCCTTGATAAATTTATCAAGAATTTTCTCAATATAATGAGATTGAGATAATGCATATCCGTCAGATGTTTTAGTAATTTTCATTCCTAATATAACATCTGCGACCTCCATATCTTTCATATCAAATCTTTTGTTATTCTACACAAATTTCACATTTATGATTAGGATTAATTTCAAACTTTGGTATATGATCTAAACCAATTAATCTACGCAAAGCATCAAAATTCACATGTCCTAATCTACCATGCCATAAATTTGAGTCAAGAATATAAACAAAAGATGTGTTATTCTTATTCATAGCAACTTTCTGTACAACTGTCATTACATTCAACTTAAAGAGACCATCACTCATGTATCCCTTACCAACATACATACCACTCTTTGTTAATACAAATTTATCAGACTCAAATACAAGCCTAAAACCATTTTTACTTAACAAAGACCCAGAAACTAAATTCTTCCGGATGTCAGGTACATGCAGTACGTTGTTGAGGGTCAGTTCTTTCTCTGATGTCATCTTCAAGATCACTTTCCCTTGTCCAGCCACAGTAGAAGTAGAAGAATTTCCCATGAAAAGTTGTTCACCATTTGCAGCCTCATTGTAGGTAGTGAACATCTTCTTGTCCGCACAAATGTGACGAGTTGCTCCAGTGTCAACCCACCACTCTTTGGGATTTCCAAGCATCTACAGCGGCAACAACTTGCCGATCACTTTCACCCTCTTTAAGTGCTGGAGCCTCTTCATGGAGAAATCGGACCAAATTAAGAGTTGTAAGATAGAACAGCATCTTCTGCTGCCATCTCTTAAACTCGGTACCGTTAAATTTTTCCAGTTTTTCTCCATGATTGATCGGTACATGAACATGGTTCTGGATAGGGACCGATGTAGGTGTAACAATAGGAGTACCACTGCCAGATGCAGTTTCAGTTGTAGTAGCCATAATCTCTGATTACAAAAATCAGAAAAAATTAAAACACAAATTAATTTTCTAGTTACTAAAACCAGAAAATAAATTATAACAACAAAATAATTTTATTTTCCTTGTTACTAAAACTAGAAAAATAAAATATCACAAGAATTTTCTGTAATACCAAATAATATTCTGAATTGTTAATGACACCAGTATCGTACTACTAGTTGTTGTCAAAGAAAAGAGACAGTATATTACTCCTATCTGTCAAATAGCATAAATCACTATTTGTTTTTCCAACCAGAATATTAATTTGAAAACACAGAAAGTTAAATACAATGAAGATACCCAAAAAGGAATCTGTCTTAAGATTGTAGGACAATCTTCACTGTATTTAAAAAAATTAAATTATGTTGTGTACAAAACAACAACAAGAATAAAAGAAATAGAGAAAATGAGAGAATTTGTTTGATTACAAAAATCAAACTCGAAATAAAAATAAATAAATAAAACCACAGATTTTATTTTGTTACAAAAACAAAAAAAAATCTGATTAAATAAACATAATAAAAAACAGAATAAAATTAAACAACTTACTTGGTTAATTTATTTGAATAACTTTTCTGATCAAGTCCAGTGTTTAACACTGTGTCCTTAAGACAGATTCGTCCTCTCCACGGTGCTTTCAGAATTTAGACGTCTATCTCCCAGGATGAAATGATCTTACCACAAACAATAGCAGCACTACAAATTGTTTGCCTTACGAACACACTAAGTGTTTACACTCTTTCTTTCGGAAATAAAATGCAGCAAGATGAAGAATATAATTTGCAGAGGATGGAGTACGAAAAATTTGAGTAAAATTCAAATGGGAGGCTAGTCTATTTATAGATGTAAAGGTGGGTTTTGGTTTTGAATTGAACAGGTATGAAACCTGTTAGATTCAAATTTAAACAGATTTGAATCTGTTTATTCAAGCAGATAGAAACGGGAAGGGCTCTGTTTGGATGAGCAATAAATCCAAAACAGTTTAATTCTGTTTGAAAACGGGAAGGGCCCTGTTTGGATGAACAATAAATCTGGATTTTATTTTAATAAAAAATAAAATTAAATTCAAATGTTTTTGGCCCAAAAAGATTAGAAGCCCAACCGACCGGATGGACGGCGGCGGCGGTGCGCGTGTGGTGATTTTTGGGTCCAATGGGTCTAGCCCATTTTGCCCATAACCTCTCCCTCTAAAACACTTGGGTACACCTTGGGGCACACCCCAAGTATCTCACCCTAAGCCTTATAAACCCTTTCAAAACTTTCCACCAAATCAATGTGGGACAAGCCAATTTACAACTTTAAGGAATTTCCACCATAACTCCATTTCCGTGGAGCATACTTTGGCTTCAATTTCCCATTCACTCGGTAATGGTTTTGAGCAACCAAATATACCACGTGAATCACAACGCGGCATAGAACGCGTTACCACTTTGACCCGAGTAAATCGACACTCGGGGCCCACCTAAAAAATAGACCGACCTTAGGAAAAAATTCTGGTTTTACCCAGAATTTATAACCATTTCCAACAAAAAGATCCGGACCCCCTTTGCCTTTGATTGGTCAATTTTTTATTTTATTTTATTTTATTTTTCTTCTCCCCCTATCACCAACCCCCACGTGTGTGTGGGAGTGGTGGGGGTGGAGAGCTTGAGGGGGTCTCAATCATATCCCCAAAATAGTAAAAAAGCCAACTAACATCCCAAACAAACCCTTATTACATTACTTGATCTTTTACTATTTTGTGCAAAATTTGCAATTTTCGGCCGATTGATTTCAATTAGGGGTGGACGTGGGTCGATTGTGGCTATGGAACCTCCAATCCACCATTCGTTCGCTAGATTGGCGGATTGGAGAAAATCAATCCACATTCGTCTGCCAATCTGGTGGATATGGATTGAGCGGATTGGTGGATTGACGAATAGATGCGAGTCGGTGTGGTGGTTTAAAATTTTATAAATTTTCAACATAATTCAACTTATGTACTTCTTCAAAAAAAAAAATTGTATTACAATCAATGACTTAAAAAAGTATCACAATCACTGTATGCCTCATTCAAAGGACGAAAGTTTGAAACTTTAAAGGCACTGCATGTCTCATCGACATATTACAATCATAGTATGCCTCATCCATATAAAGTATTACAAACAATTCAAACCACCAAAATCATGAATAGAGCAGTAGTAGAGATTGTATGACTCTGTATTGTTACATCTATATCTATTTTTGAAAATAAAAATCAACCAGCATATATCATTTTATTTATTTATTATTTTTAGAGTAAGATTTAAAAACTAAAAAATATAGATAAATAATATATTTATTTTTTTAATTTAAAAAATATATTCAAGTTGAAAAATTTTTTTTAACAGAATATTTTATTTTTTTTCAATTGAAAATACAAAATCTTACAAATTACTAGGGATATTTGCGGTTTGGTGGTTCGGTTACGGCCAAATGAACCTCAAATTCGTTATCCGCCCAAAACTAGATGGATTGAAAAAAATCAATCCACAACTATCTGCTCATCATTACACATCCATCTAAAATGTGATGAATCAGTTTGATTCGATAAGTTTAGACGGATCGATTTATCTACTCCTCACTCTAATTTTAATTGGTCTGCCTCAAACCAAAATTTTATTAACAGACTTATAAATGAAATAGTTTATCCGTGTATAAGGAAATTAACATATTTTATTAAATTATAAATGAAATAGTTTATCCGTGTATAAGGAAATTAACATATTTTATTAAATTATATAATAATAATAATAATAATAAATTTAAAAAAATGAAAATAAAAACAAAAGAAAAGAACAATCCCGAGGGTGGACTAGGATGCAAAAAATTGCCGGTGGGATGGGGGTACGGTTGCAATAAATACAGTTAATAGCGTGGCGCCTAAGCACAGGGACGCAACCATTTCAAAATATTCGCACGCTGCCACGTTCATCTTCCTCCCTTCTTTTTATCTCACCACTTTCCTCTCCCGCCAACCTCTCTCGCCCTCTCCTCTCTCTCTCTCTCTCTCTGTGCCTCCCTAGACTTCTTTCTTGTCTTGTTTATCAGAGCTAAACTCTCTCTCTCGCTCTCCAAACCTACTCTTCCTTTCTCTCCAGAAGCTGAGACCTTTCTACATCGCTCGGGTCGCTCGATCGATCACACTCGCCTTCTTGTCCAAACCCTAGCGCTCATTATGACAAATTCAACTAAATCATCCAACCCAGACGGGTTCTTCGCTAATCCCAATCCTCCACAGTTGTAGAAGGCCAATAATTCGAGTCTTGGGGGCTCAAGATATGTAATTTTGATTACCTGAACCGGTAAATGTTTATAATTTGAGATCTTGAAATTGTTCAATTATGTTAATTATGAAGTGCTTGAATTTCAATTTTGATGACTGATATGAATCTTGTCTGTCATTGTTGAAAGAAAAAGAAAGGAAAAAAAAACGATATTGTTTATTAGGATTTGATTGATGATGCCTCGGGTTTTTGATGCAATGAGGGGGACTCCACCTGGAATTTCGCTTATAAGAAGAATTAGAGGCAAGGAGTGGAGTCTAACAACCTATAGATATGTTGTTTTGTTGGTTACTTTTATAGCATATACTTGTTACCATGCTTCTAGAAAACCCAGTAGCATTGTCAAGAGTGTTTTGGATCCTGACCCTAAGAAGGTTAATGGGGCACATCCCTGGCCAATGGGTGAATTCTTTGTTAGGAGGGAAATGGTGGGTATTGACATGAATAGATTGAGAAATGGTGGTTGGGCACCATTCAATGGAACGGACGGGACCTCAAAATTGGGAGAGATTGATGTTGCATTTCTTGCGTGTTACTCGCTAGGGATGTATGTTGCTGGGCATCTGGGGGATACGTTGGATCTCCGCTTGTTTTTAAGTACTGGGATGATTGGGAGTGGTATTTTTGTTGGGCTTTTTGGAATGGGTTATTTTTGGAATGTTCATGCGTTCTCATTTTATTTGGTCATGCAAATGGTGGCTGGGTTGTTTCAGGCCACAGGTTGGCCATCGGTTGTTGCTGTTATAGGTAATTGGTTTGGAAAGAGGAAGAGAGGTTTGATAATGGGTGTTTGGAATGCTCATACATCTGTGGGGAATATTAGTGGCTCGCTTCTTGCTGCTAGTGTTCTGGACTATGGTTGGGGCTGGTCTTTTATACTTCCAGGTGCTTTTATCTTTTTGGGAGGGATACTTGTGTACCTGTTATTGGCTGCTTATCCTGAGGATGTTGGGTTTCCTTGCCCACATGGTTTGGCTGCAAATGCAGAGACAGTGCCAGATGATGAAGAAGCTCTGATTAGAAAAGGAGACTTGGTGGAAGCTGAAAAGAACACTGTTCCTCGGTTGGCATCAATGAATAGGAAAAGTGTCGGGCTTCTTGAAGCTTGCCTAATACCAGGAGTGATACCCTTTGCGTTGTGCCTCTTGTTTGCAAAGCTTGTGGCCTACACATTTTTGTATTGGTTACCATTTTATCTAAGTCAAACAGGTAATTTCGAGCTATCCAACCCCTTTTGCCATTAGTTAATTGATGAAAGACAATCTGAATAACAGGTTATACAAATTTAATAACTTTTGCATTAGCGCTTTCAACCTGTTTTTTTTATGTAGCTTCAAATTTTAGTTGATCGTATTTGCTATCTTGATTTTGGTCGGAAAAGGGTCAAGCTAAAAGAAATTGCAATTGGGTGGTTGTTATCATGATGTATATAATTGACAATATGATGGCATGAGAAAATGTATAGGTCTGAATTTTGCATTATGCGTGCTGCTCTTTTTGTGTTTCTTAGCCCAAGAGAAACTGCTTGGCTGAAGCTTAATTATCTTCGTTTATTAGATAAGCAAAGATACACAATTTGTCTTCTAATCAAATGTCGAGGTTTGTGCATTTGAGCAGTACTTTTGAATTAATGTTTTGCTTGATGTTATTACAAATGTTTTTGCAGTGTGTTCATGGCCCTATAATACTAGTCAAGTTGGCAAATAAGACAATTTTTTGGCTTGATATTAAAAATTCTCTCTCTCTCTCTCTCTCTCTCTCTCTCTCTCTCTCCAGATTAATAAAATAATCTTTGTTGAAAGAGTCTAGAAAAGAAAGAAAGACAAAAGAAGGATGGAAAACAAAATAAGGTTCATCCATATCTTTTTTTTAACTTGGACTTTTTGGTTCAGAATTATGGGGTTTGTATTTGGCATGATGTTCTCTGGATTTTAAATCTGTGTTGGATATATGTAGATGATGAAGTGATTGGGGAATCCATTTTTGTTGACGTGTAGAAAGAATATGATCATTTCCACGTGGCCATGTCTGTGGAGCCAGAATATCATATTGCTTCCTTAATTTTTCACCTAAGGACTTGTCAGAACTCAGAATTACTTAGAGTAAAGCTAAGGTTTATGTAATTGCACTAGGAGTGCAAAAAGACCTGAGTAAAAAAGCAATTTCTGGTTTATTTTTTGGATCTACAACTGTTTTGGTGGGTTTTATGGATTTATTTATTTATTTATTTTTTCTGAAGGGATGTTTAGTACTTTCTTCTTATTTGTCGAAAATTTGAAGTCAATCCACAGAATAAGAAGTGCAGTCCGTAGGCCTAAGAAAATTTCCAATTCACCAAAATAATACTCTTGAGAGAATTTCTATGAAGACAAATGCATTACATTCTGTAATTGATGCCTGAATATTTCAGAATTATTGTGCATGTCATGTCATGCAATCGTACAAGGCTATTAAGATGAGCATGAGCTGTCATGCCCAAGCAAGTAACATTTGGTATTACATGTGTTCATCCAAAATTTGAGATTTTGTTTTTTTGTACCAAGCTTCATATGGTCAAGTTCTGCTGCTGTCATAAATCCTTACTTGATTGGATGATGTCACAGGAATCTATTCTGCATTAAAGATTCCTCAATGTTTTCAATATAATTTGTTTCAAGTTTCTCATCTTGTTCACATTCATAATTTTACAGAAATTGGTGGAGAATATGTATCTGTAAAATCAGCTGGAAATCTTTCTACTCTTTTTGATGTTGGGGGTATTTTTGGCGGGATTTTAGCTGGCTACATATCTGATAAACTCAAAGCTCGGGCAACCACTGCAGCCAGCTTCTTGTATGCGGCAATCCCTGCAATGATTCTATACCGCACATATGGGAATATTTCAAAGACGCTTAATATTGTACTTATGATGATTGCTGGTTTGTTCGTAAATGGACCCTATGCTCTTATCACTACTGCAGTCTCTGCAGATCTTGGTACACACAGCTCTCTCAGAGGGGATGCTCGAGCATTGGCAACAGTCACTGCCATTATTGATGGTACTGGATCGGTTGGTGCAGCTCTTGGCCCTCTTCTTACTGGATTCCTTTCCACGAAGGGATGGGATGCAGTGTTTGTGATGCTAATGGTTTGTGCTTTTATTGCTGGTCTTCTTTTATCTCGTTTGGTCATAATTGAACTTACCGAAAGAAATAGCAAACATAAATCTTTAACCAGTGGGCAGCACACTCCTGGAGGTAATGTGGTTCTAGTATTTTTTTTAAGCACATGCTTTAGTTTCTTTTCATTTTAAGATAAAAATACAACATAAACAAAGGGGCATGCATGCATCTGTATTATTTATTTATTTATATTTACCTACTATAAAAGACCCATCACTGAAGATCTGTTTTGTACAATGCCACAGTAGTTGATTAGTCCATTTGATGCTCATAGAATGAAGGTGTATATATGATACCTTCAAAATGAAGTTGTAAAGCTCTGTGATGTATGGCAAGTAGGTGAAGATTCTCATAGGAACCCAAACTCAATGTACGGCAGCAGGGAACCTAGGCTATGGAGATGGTTTTAATTGATTTTGTGGTTGAAAAGATGGTAAAAATATAGGGTTTCATAGCTTTGTGTTAGGGTAACAAAAGTGTAGGATTTGGAGAATGAAAACAAAAGGTTTTATGTGCTGTTTTGGGCACTGTGAATAATATCAGTGAAAAGTAACTTGGTTGGTTTTGTATTCTTTTGCAAGTGGGGTGTTAGAGTTGGGGGAGTTATAAGTGAAATAATTGTGTTGGATCAAATCTATGGCGAGTCTTAATTTTTGTTTATGGGCTTGTTATATGATAACTCAAGTGCCTTGGACATGTAAACTCAAAACACGACAATATATATGGGAATAGGATTTTTAGTCTGCACTTGTAATTTCATAGCCAATATTAATAAAAACAAAAGGAAAAAAAAAAATTCTAAGTAGCCTGCCAGTCTCTATGGATTATGCTGAAGGGAAGACCTAGAAATTTACATGCAATATATTTAATATTTATTCATTTGGAGGGTGTATTTTCATGCATACATATAACTATGATTATGAATATATCAGGTAATCTTTGGGCCTTCCATTTTGGTTATTTGTCTATTTTTTCGAGTTTTACCGCATTACTTGTGGAAGGTTTATCTTGTGGATGAGATGAGTGTAGTTTGAGGGGTTTCCTAAAAATTGCACCAGTTTATTGATTGTCAAATATGGGTAAAGCTTGCAACTATTTGGGGAACATCAATTTTTCTTAGGGCAGAGGGCCAAGGGGTTTTCACAATTGCATGTTTGTTAAGTTTAACTGTGAATGTCTTAGTGTTAAAACCTACCATCACCTACTCCACCTACTACACCTACCACCACCTACTACCACCTACTACACACCTACCACTACCACCTACCACCTACTACCACCTACTCCACTACATCTCCTATATAAGGAGCCCCTCACCATTGGTAATATATAACATACATCAATCAATAATACATCAATTTTAACATGGTATCAGAGCAGGTTTAGAACCTAGTATTTTTTCGCTTCACCGGCGGGCGGCAACCTCGCCTTGGCCGCCCGCCGGACCTCAACCTAGTCCGCTAAAATTCTCTACACATACCTTCATTCTTCTTCACCACCTCGGGGCGAGCAAAACCCAGAATTTGAAAACCAAAAGCAGGCTGACTCATGTTTATATTCACCTTCCCAATCTGCAGACTCCTCATAGAAGCAGCGAGTTCACTCACCGAGTTCGGCGACATGGGTGGTGAGACAGACTCGGCGGCGACACTGCGTACCGTCCTTACAAGGCTGCGTACGATAGTGAGCAGGGTGGAGCCAGCACTCAAATACGCCGTGAGCGAACTCGCACGAGTCGCCCTTGACACACTGACCTTTGCGAAACTCGGTGCAGGCGGTGCCGGAGTAGTGAAACTTCCGGGGGTCTCTGCGGCGAGCCTTCTCACCGGGATGTGCGTACGGACACTCCGTCCAGTTGTGGGACCTACCTCGAGCACACTTCCTCACCTTGAACTCGAACATACGGAAGTGATCGCTTGCGAACGCGTCCACCGGAATGTCACAGTCCTCGCCGTGAAAATCGGCGGTGTTCGACGGAGTTGGGTTTTGAAGATTGATTATGGCTGGCGAGAAGAAAATTGATAAGTCCGAGCCATTTGCTGCAGTATTGAAGTCAGATCCCTCTACTAAAGTGGCTGGGCAAGATGTGGCTTCTGCAAAAGGTGGAACACCAACTGTTTTGTCCTCTTCTATATTCTCTTCAAAAGTCCAAAATCCACCTCTAGCACAGTTTTTCACACTTTTATGCAAACCCAGCTAACCCAGCTGTAGCACAATCTTTCACACCATTATAATATATTATCATACACCAGAACCACCTTACTCATCTCCGAAACTCTCTCTCTCTAGCTTTTCAAACCCATTTTCCTTTTCTTCTTTTATTTCTTTATTTTTTTCTTTTTATCCATTTTACACCACCAAACACTTTCCAACCCACCAGCGCACATGCTTTCACCATTAATATATTATTATTATTATTATTAAAAAAAAAAAAATAAAAAAAAAAAAAAATATCACACCGATGTTTTTCATATCATCCATCCACAAATATTTTTATTTATCCATTGCTTTATTTTATTTTATTTTTATTATTATACAAAACAACAACACCAAATAACACCAACAACATTCCACAACCTTGTCATTTTATTCATCTCGGGGATCAACCTCGAGCACAATTCTACAACCAAAAAAAAAAAAAAAAAAAAAAACCCACACACAACAACCACACCCACAGTGGGATTTTTCTTCTCTACTCTGCTACGGGTCTCTTCTTCTTACTTTTATCTTGGGTGTCCCGTGCCAGTCCGGCCTCCGTGCTTCCTAGGCCACCAAGCAAGTTGCCTCCCCCCTGCTCCTCCACTACAGCATATGGCGGACTTCCAAATCGGAACATAACGGTGGCCTTCCGCTTCAGCTCCTTATTTTCTGCTTTCAGCACACTTATCTCTGCTCGCGCATCCTTATACATGCGTTGGAGCAGAGCCAGTTGGGCGTTTAAATGCTGCACCTCTGCAGCCGGTGCGACAAGTTTGTGACCGCAGTCATGGTCTCCACACATGACTTCAAAGTATACTGATTGGCCTCAATATCAGTTTGCACCGCCATTTTTTGCTCCACAGACCGCATCGGAAAGTTCAACGGAGCAAACCCAGCGGCACTTGGTTGAGGTTCCAGGGCCACCGCACCAGTTATTTCTCTTGTGGACTCGTTGAGGTCGGGAAAGAGAGTGAGTAGACTACGGGACGACGAGGCCATTTTCTGGACAACAGAGTGTTACAGAGTATTACAGAGTTTCTCTCTCAACGAAGAGGTTTCAACTAGTTTGTTATGCTTCCAAGCACAGCCTCCGCCTTAGTTTATAAAGACCCTAACGAAGAGGCAGACACGCGCATCGCGCGTCACTTGACGCCAAACGACAAAACGGGCGCGCAAGCCAATGTGGTGACGCGCTTCGCCATAATGTCCGGCACATCTTTTTATGACTTGGGCTCGCCTTTTGATGGCACGCCTTTTTATGGATTGGGCATGCCTTTTGATGGCACGCCTTTTGATAGATTGGGAACACCTTTTGAGGGTGCGACTTTTTTGGGGTCCGACAAGACTCTGTAAACTGTCCCAACATTGATTCCGGTTAGCTCCTTTATGGGTCCGACAAGACTCTGTAAACTGTCCCGACATTAATTCCGGTTAGCTCCTTCATGGGTCCGACAAGACTCTGTAAACTGTCCCGACATTGATTCCGGTTAGCTCCTTTATGGGTCCGACAAGACTCTGTAAACTGTCCCGACGTTGATTCCGGTTAGTTTCTATAAGGGTCCAGCAAGACTCCGTAAACTGTCACAACAACTGTCACAACATTGTCTGCTACAACGGTCCGACATGACCCCATAAACTGTCTTCTACATCGGTCTGACACAATCATCAAGTGTCCTCTACAACGTTATGACACCACCATACAGTGTCTTCACCATCGGTCTGACACGACCATACAGTGTCTCCTATCCTCTTTTATTTTTATGTATTTTCTTATTTTGTTACTCTCTCCAAACTCAAGTTGGTTAGTTCCTATCCCCCTTGAGTTTGCGGGGGGCTGTTAAAACCTACCATCACCTACTCCACCTACTACACCTACCACCACCTACTACCACCTACTACACACCTACCACTACCACCTACTACCACCTACTCCACTACATCTCCTATATAAGGAGCCCCTCACCATTTGTAATATATAACATACATCAATCAATAATACATCAATTTTAACACTTAGTTATCACAACTGTGTTCTTTTTTGTTAGCACATTGTCACGGCCTTATTATTTTCAAGCTATCCGTGCAGTATTTAGACAATCACAAGTCTTACTTGGTGATACTAAGTCAACCTAACTCATAAGTTTGCAAGAAAGACAAGTAAGAAAACAAAGAGAGTTTGAGAGAATGTCTTTGTATTCACTTTAGAGGAACTTGTACAACTCTTGGATGGATTGGAGCAAATGAGTCGCTCTCCTATTTATAGGCTCTTATGGTATGTAGAAGTCTTCTTACAAGTTACAAGAACATTCTAGAATGCCTTTTAGAAATATCTATACAAATATCTACAAGTCTAGTTATATGTACAAGTGTGTATGTATTTGAATTCTCTAGGGCTTTCTAGAATTCTCCATAGTCTTATTTTTGCTAGAGTTTGCTAAGTTCTAATTCTTCCGTTGGCTCCCATTCTTCCAAGCTCCCATTTGGATATATTGGAGAATTCAGCAGGGATGTGACAACATGGTCTTATGTGTATGTGTGCATGTAATAGAGTTCTAAACTACTGTTTTTTTTTTTTTTTTTTGATGCCATTTATAGATTTTATAATTGTAATTTTTATCTGTACTTAATTGAAAATTGAATTTTTTTTAGCAGCGACTCAGATCCTTACCTTTGTTTATCATTGCTTTGTTTTGGGCTTACCTGGAAAATCTTCTTAATTGCAGCTCCAGCATCTCAACCCCTTCTAAGTGATCAGAGGTGATATCAGGAATGGCCTCATGAAGTATAGTGGTATTCAGAAAACAAGACCAAATGGTAAACACAAAAGTGGTTAGTTAATTGTCTGTAGTAACCTATAGAACCTTTTGTATTTGTGAAATCTTGATATCCTCAGATGCTGCTTATAGTGAAACCTTTGTTGTTTGCTGTTCTGTAATATAAGCTGATAAGCAATACGTAGAATTTTTTGGATTGGATTTTTTGGACTTTTCAAACACATTTTACCTTGTCTCGAGTCTGGACTATTGAGAACCAATTTGAGTTGTGCAGAGAACTACTGCTGAGACCTGGACAAAGATGAGATTTGATATCTTGATAAGCTAATTTGTATTTTAGAGAAGTTAGTGGGCTATGCCTAATAATCATGATAATTGTGTGAGTTCAAAATGTTCTCCTCGTGATTTTTCTGCTTGCTTTGGCGCTTGTTTGCAAATCTGTGAACTGTGTTGGCTGCAAGTCAGATTAGAGGTTATATATGAACAATAAGTTCCAAAAGAATACCTACCCCCCCCCCCCCCCCCCCCCAAAAAAAAAAAAGTTCCAAAAGAATGGCCTGTGAACATGGTGATACCTTTCCAAAACATGGATCTAATTATTATTGAAAAGCCACCAGACATGCATGTCCCCTTCGAAATCTCCAAAGTCAACAACTTACCATCAATCTCTATTATGAGATCTTTTGGCATAGAAAGCAATTCTTATTTTTTCCAACTCAGAATTGGCTTCTCCAATCATTCGAATGTTACATTATAGAATATATAATGATATATAAATAGAAAATGTACACATAGAATACATATCGAAGTGTGCCCGTCATTTTAAAACAAAAATCCCTCAAAATGTTTTGTAGTATTAAAATTGCCATTGACACAAATAAATAGAAAATGCATACATAGAATACATATTGAAGTGTGCCTGTCACTTTAAAACAAAAATCCCTTAAAATGCTTCGTAGTATTAAAATTGCCATTGACACATCATTTTGGTGAAGGGTTTTGTATGAAAATTTTAGAAAATTATCATTTTCCTACATTGTATTAGGATAGAAAAAGTTGAACATTAGTTGTGGAGTCTTCTAGTATACCCAAATAGAAAACTTGAGAAGTCCTCAAAATCGTACAATGAGAGAAACAAATCGAAAGAAACTAAAGACTTCAATTATGCAAGATGAAGATATGAGAAACAAAAGCCTACAAAGCTCCAAATTTCGAATCATATTTGATGTTCACACATTATTTGGGAAACTCACTCTGTGCAAAGTCTCAACAGAAAAAAACATTTTACACCAATTATACACACAATTCACACACACACACACACACATAACTTGTAATATATGAGACTGAAAGAGACTGGTCAGTGAATATGGAGGGAGTCTGTCAGGGTTAGGGCATTACTACAGAGTACTATCCTTTTCTTATCCTTGCAACAGTTGGCAACCCCAAGAGGGGCTAAGGTTGGCACAAACAAGGATGTAAAATAGATATGGAAAGCCAAAAGGACTATAATACTCTGATAGGTGCAGTGAATTTTCCAATTTCACAACCGATGATCTCGGGGGTGTGGGGGCAAGATTGACCACAGAAAATCAAATAGGGTGACCCTTCAGTCTTCCCCAAGTGCTGGGCAGCCTTATTTTGTACCTGCTTTTTGCTAAATGCCGCCAGTTGGCACTCCTTAGCACCAGAGGAACAGAGAGAGTGACTGTAACATTTTTGCAAGCTAGGTGGGGCTCTTTGTAAAATGTATGGTTAGGTTCCCATTGCTATCAACATGGTTGGTAGATCCTTCTAGAAATGAAAATCGAAAGAAACTCGAGAAAAAGATTTGGTAGTATAGTTGTTCTAGAAATGAAAATCGAAAGAAACTCAAGAAAAAGATGCGCAAGCTTGCTAGAACAACGAGATGGAGCTAATTTAATTTTTGGTTTTGCGTCTTTGGTTATATTGCAAGATGATGTTCTTATTTTTTATTTAGTTGGATTAACCTTGGACTTATGAGTAGTTATTCTCCAAGTGATGTTCGTTTTGTGTTGTCTTTTTGTAAGGTTGTGAGCCTTTGGGTAATAAAACGCTTACTTTGGTATAAGATTCCTAAGGTGATGTTTGGATCTGTCACAATATTGAAGTTTTTGTATTTTTTTGGGTGTGTACATGCAAGAACATTTGATAACATTTCTAAATAGCAATATTGTTAGACGACTAAATAGCAACTTATCGAGAGAGGGAGAGAGAGAGTAAGTGTGTGTACGTGGAGGCAAGAAAGTTGGATGGGGTGTGTGTTATGTGTTGGACCACCAATTAGCACAACGCAAAACGCGCAAAGGAAAAAAAAAAAAAAAGTCCTCTCTTCGCTTCCCATGACTTCAAATTTTACAAAAGTCAATTCCAAAAAGCAAAAGACACGCAAATCACCCCCATATTTATAACCAAAAAAATAAAATAAAATAAATTTTCATTTGTGAATTTGCTCCTACAATAAGCTTAGAGACATTCAAGTTTTTGTACTCCTTGGACAAATTACATCATATTTGTTTTAAAAAATAGTCAATCTATTTTTAAAATTATATGTAAACGTCTATTTTGCATATATATATATATTTGAAAATAATTGTGATTCAATTATATGATTATCGAAGGAAAAAAAACTAACAAAGATTCACCTAAAAACGCTAAGTGAACTGGAAAGTGCCCAACTTGAAAATTGAGCAATCCCGTTATTTGAATTGGAGTCTGGAGAAGCGTCCTCAGCGGACCAAGCCCAAGTCCCTTGAAAAGGGGCGCCGGAGAGGGTGAGAGTCCCGTCGTGTCCGGATCCTGTCGAAGCGACATCCATTTTTGAGGCTAGTTGATTCGATAGAGAAGTTGTTACACATTCCTTAGTGGATGTTTGATCAAATTAATTTTTTGTTTGAATAATTTACTTAGAAACCATTAAAAGATGAGCCCTTAGAAATCACCAAAGTGAGCTCGGAATGGCTCACAACTCATCCAGTCCAATTAGTGGACTCGAGGGAAGCTAATTATAAAATTTATGCCAAACCACTTCTTAATTAGTGTGGCAGACAATGGTGTCAACTTACCAACCAACCTTAACAAAATAGAGTGCTCAGCCACTATCTTGCCAATTTTCTTCTTACACGTGGCACGTTTGCATTTGATTCCATGAGAATTCAATGCATTCTTATGTAAGAATAGAGGCATAATTCTCGAAACTATCATCTCCTCTATATATCAGACCTTAACCTCACTCTCTCCAATTCCTCACAAAACAACATCTATACTACCTCTCTTCATCATACTCACAAGAGTCATGGCTGTAAAACATGCCATCCTCATGCTAACCATGTTGCTTGCTAATATTGTGGCTTTGTCCATGGCTCAATCTCCAGCTTCTTCTCCCACTACCATGGCAGCACCACCCACCATGGTTGCAAGCCCACCGCCCATGGCAGCATCACCACCACCAATGATGGCTCCTCCCCCAAGTGTCCCACCACCAATGATGTCTCCTCCAATGTCTTCCCCTCCAACCATGAACCCTAGCCCTACCACGAGCTCACCACCGGCTCCCACCGCCCCAACCACTCCACCCACCGCGCCAACCTCTCCACTTGCACCTGGCAGCAGGGGATCGCCTTCTTCTATTGCAAACACACCGGCCATCACACCAGCCACCTCCACCCCGGGCTCAGGAGCTTTCATGCATCGATGCAACATGGCCATGTTAGCATTGTTTGGAGGGGTTGCACTCCTTGTTTAATCAACTGGTGATCATTGATTTAAAACTGATATTTATTTGTGTATTCTTTTTATTTTCTGGTTTTCTTTCCCTCCATGTTCATTTTCTTTGTATGCAAGGTCCTCTATCCTAAATCCCTCAATTCCCATCCTAAAACTCTTGCAGCTGTTTATATTTCAAGATTTTCAAGTCTAGAGAATTTCACATAATTTAATAATTTTGAGTTTTCTGAGACGGAAAAATAAAAGTGTTTGGGGACAGAAGATCCTTGACTGATATTTGGAGTTGTATTTGTGATTTGTGAGAAGGGGGATGAGGATGGTTTCGAGATTTATCGGATGTTACAGCCCTTTTTGTAGCATTTTGACTTTTAGATGAATAAGAAAGACTTTGCAATTCTTCTTGTGTTTGTAGTGTCAATTTTATGATTGATAATAATTTCTTTGTCATATAATTTCATGTATGAGCTTTTTGCTTGGCCAACAAAAATCCATTCCTTTAATTGAAGAGAAGGAAAAAGAAAAGAAAAGAAAATTATTATAGGTTGTTTTGATGTTCAATTTTAATCTCTAAAACTTTAGTAATGTTAGTTGCACATAATTAAAATACAAAAAATACATTATGCGATTGAAATCCATCTTGAATGCGATATAGGTCATATTTAAAATAAATATCAACCACACAATATATTTTCCATATTCTAATTCTATGCATCTAATATTGTTGCTTACACTTATTGTGGGTTCAAAACCTTACATTGCTTGGCTCACGAGAAAATCCATGTTGCTAGCTTTCTATGGACTCGCTATAAATGCAACTGCAATATGCTTTCTGAAGTAATATTTTGATAGAAGTCATTTTGAGCTCCAATCAAAATTGCAACTGAACAAAAACAGTTGCATAGGTCCCTTCCCAAGAGTAATGCTAGGTAAATATATATATATATATATAACAAGTGTTAATTTTATTATTTTAAGGTGAAAAGTCCATCAAAATGACTTAACAAATTTTAAAAATAAAATTGTTTTATCATTCTTGCCAAATATTTTTGTATAAAAATGAAAATGATATATAAGTTTATTTCTAGATTTAGTTAGAAAAGATATGAGAAAAAAAAATTACTTTAAATATTCTAATAAAAGTTTCATAAAAATAGACCTTTTCCTATTGCTTAGGGTAGTTGGCACTTAAGGGTGTTAGATGGAGGAGTGATGAAAGGAGCAATTGTTGGTGGGAATGGGATGGAGAAGAAAAAAAATTAGGTGCTAGCTAGAATTATATACGTGTAGGAAAAAAAAAAAAAAAAGAAAAAGAAAAAGAAAAAGAAAAAAAAGAAAAAGAAAAAGAAAGGGAAAGTGTGAGTCTGCTTTTTGGAAGTTGGGAGGTGTGTCCTTGGACTCTCTTTTTGAGTGTGTGATGCGAGGAAAAGGGATTAAAGGAGAATGGGCATTTAGTGGTGGAAGCCTAAGGGGTATGAAGAGTATGGTTGATGGTGGGGCTAGCAACATAGTGAAGTGCACATGATTTGTTAAGCCCCACATATGAGAGGTAAAGAGTTCAAACACACAATATATAAATGTAACATAATATGTTTGAATCTATTTATAATTATGTGAATATTTTTTTTTAATCTCAAATTTATGCATTTTGTATTTAAAAATTTCTGTACATGTAACACTGTTACAAAAGTAATATTAGAAACATTAGCAAGCGTATCAATACAAATGCCAACTAAATACAATGTGAAATATATTTGTTAAGAATAGTGATACAAAAAAGAAAAAGAAGAAAAGAAAGAACATAAATTAATATAAAATTATATAACCAATCATGATTTTGTTATTTTAAAATAGAATAATTGTCAATGTGATTTATATTTAAAAAAATATCAATACCACATCATTTTTGTCAAAAATTAGATATAAACATTCTACACAAATATCATTTTTTTTTTTATTAATATATATATATATTGAGAACTGAGTGTTCAGACCAGCTTATGCATAGCTCAATTAATCTCGAGACCCACACAAAATGCCCCTTCCATGTGAATCGAGCAAATCTCAAATAGAGTTTGCGAGTGTGAACCCAAGAGCGGATTACTCCTCAATGGGAGTTAAACCTGAAACCTAAAGGAAACACACCCTTAGACCCCAAGTTCTACTTACTAAGCCAATCCCTTAGAATTTATTTACTAATAATTTTAGTATCACTCAATGTGACCAGTTGAGGATAAAATCTAAGGTTCCTAGTTCAAGTTATCCTAAGAGATCACTAGAAGTTTGCTTGGTCATTAATTCAATGTTCTGAGTTTAGTTGAGGTGTGCTCAAGCTGACCGAATAATCGATTATCAACCAAAAAAAAAAAAAAAAAAGGGGAAAAAAAGGGAAAAGAAAAGAGAAAAAAGAGTCCAGTCATATATTGAGACATGACAATGATCTCAAAACCATTTTCCAAGACCGCCTAAGAAGCTTCATCGTGGTACACCAAAATGGACAACCACCCATATTGATTGTTAGCATTGATATCTTAACATAGTCGAAAATGCTGACTTTACAACATTAATGAGTATAGGCACAATAGTCATGATGTTGTGCACAATCATTCAACATACCCTATACCAATCAACCTAACATGGCATTATATTTTGCCTGCACACATCAATTGCATATAACAGTTCTTGTAGGACAAATATCAGATAAATGAAAATCAAAAAAATAATTACATACTAAATTCGGTGCAAATGAAAATTAAATTTTGAAATTTGCAATTACTTTATCTATTTCTTATTTATCTGATAGTCTCTCATTCTTGTAAGAGACATAAGGGATCTAGACCCTAAAATGAGGTTGCCTTCTCATGAAAAGCATTGGATTCCATTTTAAAGACCAAATCAGAGTCATCAATCCCCCTTTTCTATCTTTGCCTGTTCCTATCAAATGCCTGACAAAAGCTGTCTTATAGAATTCACCATCCTAGAAAAGACTTTTGTTTATCTGAAATTTTGTTATAAATTAACCTAAACTGATATTACTATTGAAAAAGGTACCCTAAATTACTTGCCATTCAATGGAAAGAAAATATGTATTGAACATTTTTTACATCTCAAAAAGAAAATAAATCACATATGATAGTGCCAGATCAATGACATAGGCGAGCTCACAAATTGCCCAACATATTTATTACTTCAATTCTTGTATAGTTCTCTACAATCCCCTCAAAAACCAAAACAAATAAATAATTCTAACCAATCCCAAAAGAGAACATGCTAAAAATTTAAAGAAGGTCGAGATTATGAACACTACACCGAAGGTCCAACAAATTTATGGCCTGGATTATGGAGGCCTAACCATTTAGATGAAGAACTATCTTAAATGGGTTTGGTTCTTAGTCAAATCAGGGTTGAGAAGGCAGAATTTAAACAATCAATCCAACAGAAAAGAGTAATAGACAACTCAAAATGCAAGGTGACGGGGGGAGAAAGAAAAGAAAGGAAAAGTAGCCCTAAACTAAAAGGTATATATCTCATGGACCTATTTTAGTAATCTCTCAACTGATTATAGCACAAACACTTCTTTTGTTTAACAAATTATTTGAATTAATAGTAATCTATGTTCCTAGTATGGTGCCTCAAATTATGATTCTTCAAAGTTGGGTTGCAGAACAAAAGTCCAAACCCAAGTAAAAAAGGAGCATGAGGTAAGATTTTTGTAGTCGAGCACTAAAAACGTGCATGTGTTTAGGTACTATATTTGTTTTGATTTATTTTTTTCTTTGTTTTCTACGGCACTCCAAACAATCAGCACATGATGATCTATTACTTGAGTAGCTGCCTTGGAGCTTGCTGGGTGGAATTTTCAGGTCTTCCACCAATATCTTGCGAAGCTTCTCATTTTCCTTCATAAGCTCCTCGATCACTTGCTGGTGTTTCAACACCTGCATACACAGGAAATTTCACCGTTTTCAATGCTTTTATTTTATTGCTGAGAAAGTTCCTCTTGGATGTTGCAAACAAACAGGGTCAAACAAAGACTAGATGCATAAAACTGGTTGTATATTGAGTGATTTATTAACTAAAACAAATGCAACTGAGCAAAAAAAATTAAAACAAATGCAATGAGCGATTTGTAATCTATTAATAAACTCCAGTACAAGGAGAGTCTAGCATATCCCTTCTCTCCTGATTAGAAACGTGGAGTTTTTCCACAGAATTAGCAAAATGCTGAGGCCACTACGATAATTAATATCTTCTCAAGAAATTGGCTCAAACATTGGTGAAATAATAATAGTAGAAGTAAAACATTACCATCTGAAGAATGTTGTTTTCTGATCGCAGATGCCCAGCCTACAAAGTTGAATTCCAGGGATTAGAAAAATATTCATTTCTCCTTCCTTTAGGTGACAATCTCAATTCAGATAAACATACACAAAAAGAAATAAATAACTTCAAGCCTCAAAGATTTTTATTTGTAGTAATGCCATGGCAAGTGATACTACAGTGAACAACTAAAACACATAGCAGGTGAGATGTTGCAAATATCCTCGGTCCTTCTTGTTTTAGGTTCTGCATTAGACACATGCATCCAGGTCTGCATTTTCAGCACAATTGTACAAATGAATATAAGAAAATTCTGAATGACCAAATCATATTGTCAAAGGGAACTATTTTGGCATAACCACATTCATGAAGAGGTAAAACTGGTGCTAATTTGAACGGGTTCAGATATTTGTTTTGGTTAAGGAACATAACAATATCCTAGTCAAGAAAAACTACAATTTAGCTGATTCCTAAAATAATTTAATATCTGCACTTTGTGAAGTAAAATACTACCAATCTCTCAGCTAAATGTAGGATAAGGAAAATCCAGTTTTGCAGTTTCCATGTCTGACACACTTAATTCTATTTTTCATATAGCAGTTTCTTACATCCAAAGGTACATACTCATAACAAAAGTAATTCCAACTTTCAGATAATATTAAAGCTAGCCAGCAGTTCTGCAAGGAGAGTTTGTCAAATGAGGATATGACAAACATCCAGGGCTTTATGTGAATTACTGGACAAGACACCATGGTTCTTCACTTCTGAAAACTAAAACCCTTACAGAACATTCCCTCTTTCAAAATTTTGATTCATACATTTCTTGCAAAAATTAAACAGAATTTTATTTAGATGGTTGTTAGAATTTACCACTCACCTACTACCTCCACTATCTTTCTCCACACCTACCACCTCCACTATCACACACTCCACTACCATCCACCTCCACTATCACACACTCCACTACCATCTTCTCCTCTATATATAGGAATTGTAATATACAGAATATATATCAATCTTGTAACAATCACTACATCAATCAATAATACATCAGTTTATTTTTTACATGGTATCAGAGCAAGGTTAACAACCTAGTCATTCTGCTTCACCGGCGGGCGGCAGCCTCGCCTTGGCCGCCCGCCGGACCTCTACACATACCTTCCATCCGCTGCCACGAATCCCATAACTGAATCATCGGAATAGTCGCCGTCGTCCACGGCTTCACCGGCGAGTCGAGCTGGCTCATTCAGCTCACCTCCGTCCTCTTCGCCAAGTCCGGCTTCGCCACTTGCGCCATCTTCTTCTTCCATGCACACAGCATGTTTGCCTGCTTTTTTTTTTTCTTAGGCCTCCTTTTTCTTCGGGGTTTGTGAGCATCAGAGTTGGAACTCAGGTTACTACTCTGACCCGTCCGTGAATCTGAGGATCCCCTGTTTCTGTAGGAAGATTCACTCATGCTATTTGATGTGTTGCTGGATGTGGACATTTCAGCCCTCCGCAAGGGTTGCTTTTTGCTTGATGAACCTCCAAACCTTGATTTAACATGAACTGAATTTGAAAATGAATTGGTTGATGACCGAGGAGGAGGCATTAAAGCTCGGGCAGAGATATGCCTCTGATTCCTTTCATCGCTGGACATGCCAGATGCTGCTTTGCCAGAAGCACTAGAAGCTTGCTCCTTTGGTCCTTTGCCAGATGCTGCTTTGCCAGAAGCACTAGAGCTATCTCTCACTTTACTTTTTCCTCACTCTCTTCTTTTTTTATTCTCTTTGTTCCCACTCAGGCCTTGAACTTTGCATTCAAGGATTACTTTAAGAGGCTTTTCAACTTTCACACCCACTATCCTTTTTCTTTCACTCACGTGGGTTGTCTGCATCACTTCCCCATTCAACTTTCTTTTTCTTTTTTTTTATATTTATTTTAATTCATCTTTTTTAAAAAGAAAACGAAACACACGGTTTGCACATTCATCATCTTACTTTTCCATTAGTGGTAGGATCCGTCCAAACAAATTTAAATCTCACATTTCCTTTTTATTTTTATTTTTTCTTACTTCAACTTTATTCACAAACTTCTCTCCAATTTTATTTTCTTTATTTTCTCGCACCAACGCACATGCTTTCCTCCTTAATATATTATTATTATTATTATTATTATTAATTCAAAAAAAAAAAAAAAAAAAAAAAAAAAAAAAAAAAACCACGTGAACCACTTTCCTTATTTCCCCCATCTTTCATTTTGATTTCAAATTTATTCTTATTATTTCTTTCTTTATTTTTCTTTCACATTATTTTTAATCTTTTTCAAATTCCATTCATACCATATAGCTTTGCACACCAAACCATCTTTTATTCATTTCAGGGATCAACCCCGATCACAATTTTACACACACAAAAAAAAAAAAAAAAAAAAAAAAAAAAAAAAAAAAAACTACAAACACACAACCACTTCCACAGGTGAGATTTTTTCTTCTCTACTCTGCCGTCGGCCTCTTCTTTTTGCCTCCAGTCTGCTCCTCCACTGCAGCATCTGGCGGTCCTCCAAATCGGAACATCACGGTGGCCTTCCGTTTCAGTTCCTTATTTTCCGCCTTCAGCACACTTATCTCTGCTCGCGCATCCTTATACATGCGTTGGAGCAGAGCCAGTTGGGAGTTTAACTGCTGCACCTCATTTGTCCTACTCTGCAGCCGGTTCGACAGGTTTGTGACCGCCGTCATGCTTTCCACACATACCTTCAAAGTATACTGATTGGCCTCCACATCCGACAGGACTGCCATTCTTTGCTCCACAGACCGCATCGGAAAGTTCAACGGAGTATACCCAGCGGTGTTTGGTTGAGGTTCCAGTGCCACCGCACCAGTTCTCTCTCTCGTTGACTCGTTGAGGTCGGGAAAGAGGGTGAGCAGTCCACGGGAAGACGAGGACGAGGCCATTTTTCTGGGCAACAGAGTGTTACAGCGTATTACAGAGTTTCTCTCTCAGCACAACAGTGTTACAGCCTCTCTCTCTCAGCACAACGAAGAGTTTTACAGAGGATTTCGCAGTTTTTTGTTTTTGCTTCTGCCTCGGCCTCAGGCTCTGTCATGGTTATATAGCCGAGGTAGCCACGCGTATCGCGCGCCACTTGCCGCCAGACGACAAACGGGCACGCCAACCAAGGCACTCACGTGCCTCGCCATCATGTCCGGCACACCTTTTGATGAATTGGGCACGCCTTTTGATGGCACGCCTTTTGACAAAATTGGGCACACCTTTTGAGGGTGCGACTTTTTAAGGGTCCGACAAGACTCTGTAAACTGTCCCGACATAGATTCCGGTTAGTTTCTACAAGGGTCCGACAAGACTCTGTAAACTGTCCCGACATTGTTTCCGGTTAATTTCTACAAGGGTCCGACAAGACTCTGTAAACTGTCCCGACATTGATTCCGGTTAGCTCCTTCATGGGTCCGACAAGACTCTGTAAACTGTCCCGACATTGATTCCGGTTAGTTTCTACAAGGGTCCAGCAAGACTCCGTAAACTGTCACAACAACTGTTGTCTTCTACAACGGTCCGACATGACCCCGTAAACTGTCTGCTACATCGGTCCGACATGACCTCGTAAACTGTTCAGCTACATCGGTCTGACACGACCATACCGTGTCTCCTATCCTGTTTTATTTTATTTATCAGTTTAATTTTCTTGTTTTGTTACTCTCTTCAAACTCAAGTTGGTTAGTTTCTATCCTCCTTGAGTTTGCGGGGGGCTGTTAGAATTTACCACTCACCTACTACCTCCACTATCTTTCTCCACACCTACCACCTCCACTATCACACACTCCACTACCATCCACCTCCACTATCACACACTCCACTACCATCTTCTCCTCTATATATAGGAATTGTAATATACAGAATATATATCAATCTTGTAACAATCACTACATCAATCAATAATACATCAGTTTATTTTTTACAATGGTCACACCTATCAACTGCATCCTACTTACCAAAATGATTTAACCTGGTGGCTGTGTACTCAAAAATGTTTCTACTGCTAAACATGCGGATCTCCTTTATGAAGTGCATGAATACAATAAAGAGACTTTTAAAAGTAGTTTTTTTTTTAAATATTTTTTTTTATATTATATATTTTTTATATTTGTCGGCAAAAAGAAAATATTATTAGCTCAAAAAATGATTACATCGAGAAAATAAGGATTAAGGAACTGAATAAAACTAAGCGACAGATTGAAAAAAACATTAACTTTGTGAGATACCATATTATTTTGTCCGCTGTCCTCATCTTTCAAAATTGGATTCTGCAGAAAACCACTGATGACCTTCTCTGTCCGACTGCCATATGATGTATCTGGTGAAGGCTGTTTTGATGCAAAAGTTTCATAAGAAGCACCTGAAATTAAGTTTCCATCTGTAGGCAAGCTTTGAGGTGTCTGGTCGGGTACTTTTGTTGCCAATTGCATGATACTCCCAATTGGACTTTGATTGGAGGGCATCATACCACTTTGTAGAGATGGTGGAATAAGGCCTCGACCGAGGGATAAATTAGGAGCTATTCCAAACTTCATCATCATCTTTGTCACTGCTTGCTAGCAAATTTGGAGGTTCAGTTTTAGATACTTAAAAAACAAGACTGTAGCAGGTTTTCCATAGATTGAGACAACGATACATACTACAAGAGAAGATTGAATTTGATTCACCACCCCAGGCTTCACAGCAAGCCCTGCCATGCAAACATCAACTTTTTTAGCTGGAAAAATAGAGAATGTTATTTTTTCTTACCACCAGTCTAGTAAGCAAATATGTTCTATGGAATTAAGGTAGTGTTTGGTTCACTAGAATGAAGGTGGCATGATAATGGAATGGTCATTCCTTACCATTCCTTTACAATGGTGAATGATGATTCCATTTGTAATGTATTTTTCATGATTTTTTATTTTTATGAACCAAATCTGAGAATAGACATTCTTGATGGAATAATCATTCCATTCCACTTCATTCCAACGAACCAAAACACTACCTATGTGACACTGCAGCTTCAAGAAGGATTACCAGATTATTACTCACTCATGATTTAAGTGGCAATAGAAAAGCACTGAAATTTGGTTTGTTTTTATCTCTCCAATAGCCTACTTCCCAACAATCTTAGCCTCAATCTGACAGTTTTAGTGGCTAAGATAGTGAGCTAAGAACCAAACTTGAGCAAAACAAATTTTGTGACTGAAACTCTAACAGGTTCCTGACTGCATGAGAATATTTCAGCAGACCAAAAAGGCAGAAGTACTTATTGACATAAAAGGTTAAATAAGAATTCAAGATAGAAATCACTAAATAAGAATAATAGGGCCAACCACAGGGATTGGAAAAGGTGTTAATGGGAGAGGCCAATAGCTTGATTTTATGATTAACAAAGTAAGGTGATACCCTTAATAACAATCCACATGCAAGGTAAAATTCATCTAACATTGGTGCATTACAAGACAAAAACTTGGAGGTAGGACGTAGCCTCCCAAGTGTGCAGCAGTGAACCACCCTCTAATGGGGGTATAATTTAATTGATGGGGAAGTTTTAGGAATCTATATAAGAACATATCCAGATATCAGTTCGTCAACATCATGCATAAAACACAAATAGTGCACATTTCTTCCTCATACATACCGACTCCGAAACCATGTCCAAAACCAACTCCACATCCAATGCCTGCTTCAATGTTCTTTGCTCCCAACTTCCTCAACTAATAGTAAAGAATACAAAAATTACAGAAGGTTCATGGAAAGTTATAGTTAAGAGAAAAATAACAAAAACAAATGATTCCAAAATAAGAGGCAAGGAAACAGATAATTAACATACAGAGTCGTTAACATGTCTGCCAACACCAGAAAAAGCATCTGTTGCTCCTCTGGTTGCACCCATCACTTGGTTCACTACAGGTATTGCACCTAATACACAAATTAAATCCGAAAAAATGGTGAACATCTAATTTTTCGTACAAATAATTTAGTTACAGGTACGTAGTTACTACTACTAACTATTTTGTGTAACTATGGAATGATATATCTGTGAAATTTGCAATTTACCCATCAATATGTTAGTGCTTTCAAAAACCTTTTAATATATTATTGTACATTGTAATCAACATTTTTGGGATATCTGTATTCTCAATATTTGCATTGTCCCTAATCATATATAACCAAATGTCATCTGGACTTGCAGTTCAATTTTCAAGTTTTGGCCCAAAAATATAAATCTGATACACTAATATGGAACCAATTAAGGCCATAAATAAGTTGCCCACGGCAGAAGTTATTAAATGGGAAGACTTGCAACTTATTATGATTATACCACATGTAAACAGATACATATAATAGTTTTACATATTTGATAATACATTCCGATATGTATTAAAACTTCATAAAATGGATGCTTAAATCTGTTGATTAACATGCTAAGATTTAGTGCACATGCATACACATTTATCAAAAGAAACACCACAAATAAAATGTCAATTCTCTTTATTACTATCAACGGTGGCGGCAATGACTTCCATTTTCTCGAATAACCTATGCCCCACAATAAAAAATAAAAAAAATGCTTAGGAACGTGGCAAAGCAGCTTTAAAGATTCAAATGACATGGAAATTGCGTGTTAGAGCAACTCTAATGGTGTGCTTCAGTTTCATGCGAAAGCCAAAAATTGGCAACAACACTTCCAATTCATGTGCTATTTTTTCGTGCCAAATTATAACAATGCCAAAATTTGGCAAGAGCTCATCTTTCTATCCTCTAATGACAGAACCCTATTTGTCAACAAATCCATTGTGATATAAGCTAATTGTTATTGTTGTTGTAGTTCTTTTTCAACGCTAATTGTTGAAGTGTAAGGAAAATTCACCTAAATACAGCTGAGCAAACATTAATTAACATGAATTTCAACACATTCAATTCAAACAACATGAAAATGATACCACAATTTCAACTCAAATTAGACAGTAAAATAATAAAGAAGTGAGAGAAAACAATGTACATGGCAATTTAGCAGCTGAAGAATTTTGATGGGTGTTTCCATCTTTGGGTTTGAAGAACCCTCCCAAATCCATCTTCCTCAACAATTTTTAGAGAGAGAGAGAGAAGGGAGAGAGAGTAGAGGGAAGAAAATACCTAAATTTAAAGGGCGACCAACGCCGATACCAAGACCACAGCCGATTCCAAAGCCTGTAAATACTTGACCTACCTTCAAAGTAAATGGATTCTCTATTCTCATTCTCTCTCTTCTCACAACAATTATATCACTATTACCACTACCAATTCCACTACTACTACTACTACTACTCTCCATTCTTCAACTTCACTACTCTCTCTCTCTCTCTCTCTCTCCAAAAAGCTCAAAATTCTCTCTTTCTCTTTCTATACCAGAAATTGATGCTTCAGATTCGAGGTCGCGCTCTGTAAGAATCTCTCTCTCTCTCTCTAGATATCTACAGATTGCATACATATATGGTTGGAGTGTAGGTTCTCTGCTTGTTAGAGGAAAGGGAAATTTTGCAGCTGGGAAGGTGTCGGATTGAATGAGCGACACGTAATCCATGTGAAGAGTTTGATGTACTATAAAACCCTTTGACTTTTGTGAAATGACATAAATGTACATATTATTACTGGTAACTACCAAACGGTCGTTGGACGAACCGGCCCGAGAAGATGTACCTAACCGAGGAGTTGACAGAGGATGAGTTATACTTTTGTGGGCCGGCCCGATTTAGTATTCCAAACCCAGTTGGGCCTAATAGTCTGGCTTAGTTTAAGATCCAAGCTCGTTTAAGGAGAAACTATGTTGTTATTTTAGTGGACTTTTTGATTATTTTAATTTAAGAAAATACTTGAGACTCTTACTATTTTTGACCCCCATAACCCCCAATTGATTGGTCACCAAGGATCCTCTAGAGTTTTTTTTCCTAAAGTTTCCTAAAGTGGTGTGTTGTATGGGTGAGATTTAATGCTAAAAAATTGATGTGACTTGTCATTAAATCTCAACCATACAACACACCACTCTAGGAAACTTTAAGAAAAAAAAACTCTAGAGGATCCTTGCTCTTGATTGGTAGTCACACATTATATATATTTTTTTCTTTTTTTTTCCTCCACTCTCTCTCCTCTCTCTCTCTCACAAATGTGTGGGGTGTTGGGGTCTGGATCATTTCTCTTTAATTTAATTAAAAAAGTTGTATTTAGAAAATTAGTTGAATTTTTTTTGTAATTAATTTGATAGTTGTGAGAAAAAAAATAAAATAATTATATTTTGGATATAACATTTCATCTTATTTATTATTTTAATTTATTTTGTCTTTATTAATTATTTTAGCTCAAAACCTTCTTCCCAAAATGTCAACTCTGGTCAATACTTCGTTGCTCGAAAACGGTGGCTCGAAAATTGGCTCGAATATACAAAACGACGTCGTTTTGTATTTTTTATTTATTTTCTTTTTCTTGCTTTCAAACACAGACAGACAGAGAGAAGAGAAAAGAAGAGAAGAGGCAAGAGAGAGAGAAGAGGAAGAGAGAAGAGACGGTGGTGGTGATGGCGGAGGAGGAAGAGAAGGAAGACCGACGGTGATGCCGGTGGATATCGCCGATCGCCTCCTCTGTTTTCTCTACTTTTTTTTTTTTTTTCCTTTCTAGTAGATTTGGATCTGGATCTTGTTGTTGATGATGATGATATGTTGTTATTGATGATGTTGATGATGATGATGATGTTGATGAAGATGTTGTTGTTGATGATGATGATGTGTTAATGAAGATGTTGATTCTCTTTCTCTGTATTGATGTCTCTCTCTCTCTCTGTTGATGTTTGTTGAAGATGATGATGTGTTGATTCTCTCTCTTTCTTGTCTCTTCTTCTTCTTGTTCTTCTTCTTCACCTTCATCTTCTTTATCTTCAGTAAAACGAGAAAGAAAAGCAAAAAAAAAAAGAATCCAAAACAACGTCGTTTTTGGCTCGGGCCATTCGAGCCAACCCTTTTTCAAGCTACCAATCGGAGTTGTTAATTTAATTAAAAAAGTTATATTTAGAAAGTTAGTTGAATTTTTTGTAATTAATTTGATAGTTGTGAGAGAAAAAATGAAATAATTATAATTTGGATATAACATTTCATCTTATTTATTATTTTAATTTATTTTATCTTTATTAATTATTTTAGCTCAAAACCTTCTTCCCAAACTGTCAACTCTGGTCATATTATTAACTAATTATATGTTTATGCCATAACTTAAATGCAAATAATATTAGTAATTTAATAGTTTTTTTTTATTTAATAAGATAATGCACAAGTATTTTAACTAATTTATTTTTAAGTTATTTTCATCTCTAATAAAAAAAATTAAATAATATAAAATATAAATATATATAACATGTATGTTATGTATATGCATTATATAAATGGACCTTAAAAATTATCCATTCCTGCTTTACGAGCTTAAAATATAATCTTAAATATTATAAATTATGAACAGATTTATTTCGAGTTGACCTGGTCATCGATCAATATCTACCCCCAATTCTTATCCTTTATTTTACTATTTTTGGGAAGAATAATTATTTATGGAGAGGGAAGCTCTCGAAATAAAATTCAAGCTTTTTCTATTTTTATTTCTTGGAAATGATTTAAATCAATTTTTTTTTAATCATTTCTAAGTCCAAGATGTCTAGAATTTGAAAACTTTGATGAATGAATATAGAAGTAAAATGTCCTAATTTGATGACTGTTTATAATATTTTTTATTTTAAAAATTTGTGTATTATAATTTTCAACTTACAGAAAGATACACCAAATCAATTGAATATATCCCGTCGTTTGATAGGAGGATAAATATATCCTTTAATGCTATGTTTGGTTGGGGGATTTGGAGAGAGATTTGGAAAGGGAAATGGAAAAGGTAGGTGAAATGTGAATGAATCATGCCTATATTTCACATAGTTTCACATACCTTTTCCCTTTCCCTTTCCAAATCCCTCCCCAAATCCCCCAACCAAACACAACATAAATATTTCAATATAGAGATTAATTGGATGACTTGATGCACTTAAGTTTATGATTCATGGCACATGGCCTAGAACAATAATTCTAGTTATTATGAATTAGTTTAATCCATATATCTAAAACAATGTAAATGAATCGAAGGCATAGGTTATATATATCTAAGTATATGAATCACATAAATTATATCTTGAATATTCATAAGGGATCGTTCATGATTTTAGACCTCATTTGCACCATATAATAAGGGGGGAGAGAGAGAGGAAACAGAGAAAAAGTTCATTGTAAGCATTTGAATCAACAACTTAATATAATTAATTAGGTTAGTGATGACTGGTGAGGAGGGTATACCTACATATCCCTCCATGGAACATGTATAATATAATTAATTAGCTTTCCATTGATGTTTCTAACTTCAGTTAGGGTAGTTTGGTAATTTTGCATTTTATATGCTGGAGCCTATCTTTAAACTTCCTACTCATGGAATCAACAACTTAATTAACCTTGTTTTTTTTTTTAAAAAAATTATTATTATAATTTGAATACATATTTTAAACTTGACTCTTACCTACGGGTGTGCGCGGTGCGGTTCATGCAGTTTGAGAGTAAAATTATAAATTGAATAACGGATTAGCGAATTGACAAATTGACAAATTACGGTTTGAGCAATTTTAGGCAGATGGACAGATTGAAGAATATTTTAACAAATTGTCAACCATTTGAATAATATATACTCCTACTAATTTGAATAATGTTTTTTATATATATAATACAAACTAACTTTACATAATATTCTTTATATATATAACTACTAATTTGTAACAAATTTCACATTTTAAATCTCTCAAACTCATTTTTACTTTGATATTTTATTAGACTTTAAAAAATATATATGTATTAAATATAGCGGAGCGGTTTTGAAGGCGGATTATAAAATTTAAAATTCAATTAGCAGTTTACGGATAGAATAGTCCAAATTGACGCAAATTGATGTGATTTTAACAGATTGAGCGGTATTTTTCACAATCTCACTCTTACCTCAAGAAAGAGAGAAAGTTGACACATTGCCTAATTCGTACTATACTATCTTGACTTCACTAGGTGATTATTGCCATTCTAATATTATTACTTATATGTCTAGTTTGCTTGACTTGGCTGCTTACATTCGTAAAGCTAATAAAGTCATGTATAACTTAAATGAATAGGTAATTTAGCTTGCACGAAATAGTATAATCCAATCCAAATAAGAGATATGCTAACTTTTCTTGAGAATTGTCGAAGCCTCCCACAAAATGATGCAAGCGATCACAAACAAGTTCATGTGTGATTCAACTTAGCTCGAACTCATTTGATTATGTAATCTCATTAGATCTTGCATTAATCAATAAAAACCAACTAACAGTATGCGTGCATTTACCTTTACTTTGTTGTAATTTCTGAAATCTATTGTGTATAGTTGGTTTCTTCTATTAACAAAATGCTATTTTTGCTTTAAAAAAAATAAAAAAATACACCTCAATCAAGAACTTTGAATGGTGACAAATCTCTGATCTTGTGTTTTGTGATGTTGAAATACTTCTTAGGTGACTATAAAATGCAAAATTACCAAACTACCCTACCTGAAGTTAGGAACATCATTGGAAAGCTAATTAATTATATTAGGTATACCCTCCTCACCAGCCATCACTAATAAGTCTCACCTCTCTCATACCACAAATTTCCCATCTTCTTCATTTCGTTATTCCTCACACCCACAGACCAACTATCCCTTCTACAAAAACTTGATAGCAAATGTTTTATTTAAATTTGAAAGATTAGTTTGAGAGAGTGAGAGAAGCTATAGAGTGAGAGAGAGACTCTGAAATGTTTGTATTATGTTGTGTGATTTACAAAGAGATGAAGGCTCTCTTTATAGAGAGAGAAAGGGGCATTGGATACCACCATTATCACCGAAAGCAAACACTATACAATTAATAATATAAAGTTAAAGCTAGTCTATCATAAAGCTATACAAATAATAATGAAGTCTGCTAAAGCTATGCTAAAGCTATTCTAACAGCCCCCCGCAAACTCAAGGAGGGAAAGCATCAACCAAGTTGAGTTTGGAAACAAGATCATTGAAGCGGCCAGGAGGATGAGCCTTAGTGAAGATATCAGCGGGTTGATCGACTGAAGCAATAGGAAGAAGATGAACAGTTCCACAGGTGACATGCTGGCGAATAAAATGACAATCAATCTCAATATGTTTGGTGCGATCATGAAAAACATCATTGTGAGCAATCTGAATGGCACTCTGATTGTCACAGTAGAGAGGCGTAGGAGCAGATGAAGAAACACCCATATCAGCAAGGAGCCAGCGAAGCTAGAGAAGTTCTTGAGTAGTAGCCGCAAGAGCTCGGTATTCAGCTTCGGTGCTAGAGCGGGCAGTGAGGGATTGTTTTTTGCTACGCCAAGCAAGAAGAGAATCCCCTAAGAAGAAACAGAAGCCCGTGGTGGAGCGTCGATCCGTAGGATCCCCAGCCCAATCAGCATCAGAAAAGGCACGTAGGTCAAGAGAGGAAGAAGCCGAGAAGTGAAGACCATGGAACATAGTGCCTTTGAGGTAGCGAAGGATACAGAGTAGAGCAGTATAGTGGGGAGTGCGAGGAGCCGACATGTACTGACTGACAATGTGAACAGCATAGGCAATGTCAGGACGAGTGACTGTGAGATAGACAAGACTGCCGACGAGCTGGCGATAAAGAGTAGCATCAGAGAGAAGAGTCCCATCGAGAGGAGTGAGACGAATCTGGGGATCAACCGGAGTAGAGGCAGTTTTGCAATCAGTAAGACCAGCTCGAGCCAGAAGATCGGATGCATATTTGGCCTGGGACAAATAGGAACCAGTAGAATCATGAGAGACTTCAAGGCCTAAGAAGTAGTTAAGAGTACCAAGGTCCTTCATCTCAAACTGTTGGTGGAGAAATTGTTTGAGGTGGAGAATACCAGCTTGATCATCACCAGTGATAATCATATCATCCATATACAGAAGAAGAAGAGTAGTACCATGAGAAGTAGTCCGTATAAAAAGAGCAGAGTCATAGGAGCTAGAGGTGAATCCGAAGTCATGAATGGTAGAACTGAACTTAGCAAACCAAGCACGAGGCGCTTGCTTGAGACCATAGAGAGCACGCTGTAGTTTGCAAACCTGATGAGGTTGAAAAGTGAACCCAGGTGGGGGTTGCATGTAGACCTCTTCAAGAAGATGACCATTGAGGAAAGCATTTTTGACATCCATCTGAAAGAGCCCCCAGTGGCGAGCAGTAGCAACAGCAAGTAAACTGCGAACAGAGGTAAGCCGAGCAACAGGAGAGAATGTCTCCTCATAATCAATGCCATATTCTTGGTTGAAACCCTTGGCAACAAGACGAGCTTTGTAGCGTTCAATAGAGCCATCAGAATGTGTTTTGATTTTGTAAACCCATTTGCAGCCAATCGCAGTCTTGCCAGGAGGAAGATCAACAAGATCCCAAGTATGAGCTTTGTCCAAGGCATGGAGTTCATCAGTCATAGCTTGCTGCCAAAGAGGATTAGTACAAGCCTCACGATAGGAGGTAGGTTCATAAGTAGAGAAGGCAGCAGATCCAACAATATAATCACGAAGATGAATAGGAGGTTGAGGTACCCGGCGGGGTCGACCCGTAGGAGGATCGGTGGGAGGAAGAGTCGGTGGAGAAGGAGGTGTGGCAACCAGAGGTAGACCTTCAGGTAGAGCAGGCTGGACAGGATCAGGGGTGAGCAAGGGCGTCTCGATGGAGGAGGAACCTGTATCAAATTCAGCAGAGAAAAGATCGATGGAAGGATTAGTAAACAGTGCAGTAGTGGAAAGTCCGGGTAAGTGAAAGGAGGATAGCGAGGAAAACATTTGGTGTTCCCAGAAAACGACATGGCGGGAGATACGAAGACGTTTAGAGAGAGGATCCCAACAGCGAAAACCTTTATGTTCAATTCCATACCCAAGAAAGCAACAAAGACGAGAGCGAGGTTCAAGCTTGGTGTGTTCATGGGATTGAAGTAAAACAAAACAAGCAGAGCCAAAAACCCGGAGATTGGCGTAAGGAGGGGGAGTGCCATGCAGACGTTCAAAGGGAGTTTGATTATGGATGACAGGGGTAGGAGCACAGTTGATAGTGTAAACAGCAGTGAGAGCAGCTTCTCCCCAAAAGTTTTCAGGACAGGAAGAAGAGAGAAGGAGAGCGCGAGTAGTGTCAAGAATATGCCTATGTTTCCGTTCAGCGCGGCCATTTTGCTGGGACGTGCCAGCACAGGAACGATGAGGCAGTGTACCATGATGCTGAAGAAAGGAAAGAAAATCTGAATCCCGATATTCCATAGCATTGTCAGAGCGAAAAATTTTGATGGTTTTGGAGAATTGGGTGTGAACCATTTGTGCAAAGCGATAATAAATGTGTTTAAGTTCAGACCTATTTTTCATGAGAAAAAGCCAAGTAAACCGGGAAAAATCATCAATAAAAACAACAAAATAGCGGGATCCCCCCATAGTAGTAGTAGGGGAGGGCCCCCAAATATCCGAATGTATAAGATCAAAAGGGGCAAGAGAAACAGAAGTACTCTTATTAAATGATAAAGCAGGTTGTTTGGCAAGTTGACAGGGTATACAATCGAAATTATCGGGAATTACATGACCCAACTGTCCACTAGAAACCAAAGACCTTAAACGAGTAACAGAAATATGCCCTAAGCGACAATGCCAAAGATGAAAGGGAGATAATAAGGAAGTAGATGTAGGAGCAGCAATCTGAGGAGAGGCAGGAACATGAAGGTGAATGAGTTCATAGAGACGTCCACGCTTACGGCCGATCCCAATAGTCTGCCCTGTCTGAGGGTCCTGTACCAAACAATCAATAGCAGAAAAGGTGACAGTTAGACCAAGTTCACATAATTGACCAATGGAAATAAGGTTTAAGGTAAGAGCAGGGATATGATAAACGTGAGGTAGAGATAAAGAAGAGGTGGAAACAGTACCAACATGACGAACAGTCATGAGGGAACCATCAGCAGTATGTATTGAGGGAATATGAGGAGATGAAGATAAGGAAGAAAAGATAGTAGAACTGGAGGTCATATGATTACAACAGGCAGAGTCAAAATACCAAGAAGAGTTACCTGGGATGACAGACAAAGCAGTAGGAGGAGGTGTACCAGATGAGGAGAGAAGTTGTTTGAGCATGGCCTCTACATCCGTTGGAGAAAAGTGAGGGGTAGATGGAGCAGGTGACTCAGAGAACCCTACAGAGGGGGCAGTGTCAGGGTGATGAGACTGATTCCCGGAAGCAGCAGCAGCAGTGTGATAAGACTGATTCCCGGAAGCAGAAGTAGCAGTGTGATGAGACTGGTTGCCGGAACGATGAAAACTTCCCCGGGAAGAGCCACCGCGAGAGGAGTGGCTATTGGAGGATGAGCGAGATGGATTGCGAAAACAATCCTGTTGCAGATGACCAGGACCAAGTTTGTTGCAGTAGCGGCAGGATCTGACGGGGCAATTGACCAGGAGATGGGTTGAAGGAAGGCCCCGATTCTGACAATAGATGCAAGCAGTTGTCCGCTGGGTAAATGATGGCCGGGACGGAGGAGTGGCAAGAACAGAGTCCACATGATGAGTTTGAAGAGTACCTAGACGAGTCTCCTCTGATAGCAACTCAGAAATGGCTTGTTCAAGAGTGGGCAAGGGATGGCGATGAAGCAGAGAGGCACGTACGGGCTCAAAAGAGGGGGTAAGAGCCATGAGAAATTGCACCAACCTCTGCTGGTTGCGATGGTTAGTAAATAAAACTGCATCTTCGGGGTCATGCCAGGTTGGTTCTGAAAGAGCAAGCTGATCCCAAACAGAGTATATTTGAGAAAGGAAGTCATTAATGGACTGAGTGGATTCTTGACGCATGCGGTGAAGTTGGTTCTGAAGTTGATATTGATGGGCAAGACCAGTAGTCTGGTATCGTTCTTTCAAAAAATCCCAGATGTCTTTCGCAGGAGTAGTTACAGAGTCAAGCTGAAACCGGCCAAATTGAAGACTGATAGAGGTAACAGAGGTATTACGAAACCAGGTAATGATTTGGTAATTCTTACTGTCCCATTCCTCAAGTCGGTCTTCATATGTAGCAGTAAGAACAGGAGTTTCAGTAGTGGCACTGTCTTTGACTGGTTTAGTCACATCCCCGGTGACAATTCGCCAGAGCTTCTTGCCTTTAAGAAAGGAAGACATGGCTTGGGCCCACAGAACATAGTTTGAACCATTCAGAATAACGGAAATGGGATGGGAGGTGTCAAGACGATCCATAATACTAGTTAAGTAGGATTAAAGCAACAGGAAGAGACCTGTAGGAGCAAAATTTGGTAAAACAGAGTGTACCAGTGAGTCCGGAAGGTCGAAAATAGCCAGAAAAGGCTGCTGGACAGAGATGATGTCAGCGATGATGTCAGCGGCGCACGTTAGCAGAGTGCAGGGAGGAGCACGTTAGCAGAAAGGCGGCGGCGCACTGTAGTGAAACAGGCGCAGGCGCGGCGCACAATAGCCGTTTTGGCGCACGCGGGTGCAATGTAGTGAAGCGGCGCACGAAAGGCGCACGATAGCAGGCGCGGCGTACGGGAGTGGCAGGGCTGACGTCAGCCGCGGTTGTGTGGGCGCGTGGAGGCGCGTGGCGGAGGTGAGTGGCAACAGATGGCGCGTGCGGGCGCGTGTGAGAGTGGTGGCGGAGCTGGTGACGCGCAGAAGGTAAAGGCGGCGCGTGTGGGCGCGTGGAGGGTGTTCTGAGAACGGGCTAGGTGCCGTTGGAATCGTGAGAAAATTCCGAGCGTTTTGATGTATGCCACTGTGTACGGGACTAAACACAAAAAATTGAAAATTGCCAGAAATGTAACACTGGGCTCTGATACCATGAAAGATTAGTTTGAGAGAGTGAGAGAAGCTATAGAGTGAGAGAGAGACTCTGAAATGTTTGTATTATGTTGTGTGATTTACAAAGAGATGAAGGCTCTCTTTATAGAGAGAGAAAGGGGCATTGGATACCACCATTATCACTGAAAGCAAACACTATACAATTAATAATATAAAGTTAAAGCTAGTCTATCATAAAGCTATACAAATAATAATGAAGTCTGCTAAAGCTATGCTAAAGCTATTCTAACAAAATTATTAATATTATTTTATTTGTTGAATTGAACCTTAGAACATGACCTCTAATGTTGGAAAATAAATAAAAAATAAGCAAAATAAATAAGATAGAAGCTATACCCCGACATAGCAACCAGTTTGTGTATATCGCAATAGGAGTTGCTCTCCTTCATTAAAGCTCATGAGAGAGAGAGATGTAATTTGAAAGTTGCAACCATTGCCTTTCTATGCTCTTCAAACTTTTGAAATTATTTTACTCAAATTTCATCATCTGTTTTTCTTAAATATTTGCGAGTTCCAAGCGAAGATGACACTAGTATTTAGTCAGATAAAAATATTAGCAAATGTCTTTGTTTGTGGAAGAATTTGTAGACTGAAACAAGAATTGAAAATTTTCTTTTACATATATATATTTTACAAATCATTCTCAAATCTGAAATTCAAATGCAAGTTAAATGACATTACAAATATCATTTTTTCTTGTTTTTAAAGTGATACATTCCAACAACTGGTGTGGTTGTCAATATTACTCTTGTATGACATGTGAGTATGAAAATATACAAAATTTAAACCATTTCGTAGTCAAATGCCAGTTGTCTCATGCGAAAATGACTAATTTAGATATGAAAAACATTATTCTTTCAATTTATTATTATGTTTACATTATAATTTTTGTAATAAATAAATGACATGTTAATGAAGTTTTCATTTTAAAATGATAGACTTCACAATTTAACACTCATCTCTATAATTTTTTTATTTTATTATTTTTTTTTTGTATATTATTACTTCATTGTGAAGTGCTAACTTGTTTATGATCTAATTTCAAACCTAAGATTGAGAAGTAACCCATTTTTATTTGCGATGTTGATGTTGCCATTACAAGTTTTGATAGTTAATTAATTGTGTGTTTTCTTACGAAAAGGCATAATCTAAAAAGATTGAAGTAATCTAATTACTAGTTGCTTTTATGGGTAAGGTAGGTTGTTTTCTTGTTACCTAAAAACTCAGCTATGTTGCTTTCATTAATTATTGAGCAAATTGCAACTATTACTCAATACCATTTTATCTCTTTAACTAAAAAATGTAATATTTTACAATTTTAAATTATCAATTTAAATCAATGTGAACATTCTATAAAAAAATTCATTACATCAATTGATAATAATTTTACATCTCACTTGTATATGATTTAAAAAATTACAATTGTTTACATTTACCTTCTTCTCTTTTTCCTTTATTTCTCCTATCCACGACAACCGTGTGGAAGTCAAAGTGTAAGAAGCCTTGGATATTGGTGTGGTGGGTAGGAGAAATAGGGAAATGAGAAAGAGGAAGAGAAAGAGAAGAATATAATTACTTGAACCATTTTACAATATTTGAGATGTCATATATAAGTCATGTGTTAAATTTTTATCTATTTATATAACAGACTTTTAATGAAAGGTTCACATTGATACAAATCAATAGTTCCAAGGGAGGAAGGAATAAGTTATGCAAACTACAAGTCCATTTTTTTTTCTTTTTCCTTTCATAATCAATACAAGAGGAATAAAGGAAGGGAACGCTGCATCCTTCTACAATAAAGTTTGGATATATTTACAACTATTATGGGGTTTACGTTTAACTAAACATTTAGGTCTCGCTTGGGAATGTTAATTTTTAGTAAAATAGTCTCTACAAAATGTCAAGTCATTATCTCTAATATTTTGCACGTCTTTTTTATTTATTTATAAAATGTCAAAAAATCATTAAAAAAATAAATTCCCAAACGACACCTTAACTGCTGAAGAAAATCCAACAATATATTACCACACACATAAAATGTTCTGAGATTTACATTTGACTAAACATTTAACTATGTAAGAAAATCCACCGTCTTATTACCTCAAACATATAACAAACCCAACAATTACACAAGAAATGTTCTACAAGTAGGTGGAAAGAATCGAGCTCCTGATCTCTTAATAAGGTACAAGGCCTTTAGACCGCCAGACAGATTATTCACTTGTACAAGAATTCTTAATACCACACGCTGAAACTAGAAAGAAATCTAAAACCAAAAGGTCTATGGATCATCCAAGTAAAGGGGTGGTTACATCTCAGTCTCACTAGGAACTGTGACAAAGATGTTCATTTCAGAGACACCCTCATCAACAGATGGAATTAGGATCACAAATCCTTCACCAGGGACAGAATTAATCCAATAAGAAACACAAACAGGCCTGTTCCCTTCAAAGAAATTTACTTCACTAGCCCCTAAATCTTCCCAATTTGCACAACTGAGTCCACTCCCACACCCCTTTGGCTTCTGCACAAGCCCTTCTCTTGCAAATTTCTCTACCTTTATGACTTCCTCTGAGAGTTCTTTCACAAACAAAGACAAATCTGAAGCCATTTTGACACCAAACTTGCTCTCTGCCTCCTCGACACACTGCAATGCGAGTGCCTTGCATGCCTCATCATTCAAATTCAAATCTTTGGTGGTGGAAGATTTGAAGATCATAATTTTGCCGCGGTGTTTAGTCTGGTTTGAGCCAATTGGGTTGGTGAGAAAAGTGCCATTTGGTTTGAAATTAGGGAGGTAGAAGAGGGGTGGTTTGGCCTCATCAGCTTCAGAGACCATACGGTTGTGAATATTGACCCATCTCCTTAGAAAGCTTATGATGGCCAAAGGGTCTGCTAGAACAAGGCTGCAGCTAATCCCAATTGAGTATCCTCCACACTGGAAGTTAGTCACCTGAGAAAAAAAAAAAAAAAAAAAAAACTCAAAATACACTTCTTGGTCACATTAAAAGGAAAATGCAAGAATCATACGGTTTCAATTCATAGAACAGTAATTGTGTTTGGTTAGGGAGTTGGAAAGGGAAAGGGAAAGAAAAAAGAGAAGTGAAATACGAATAAAACATACTTATATTTCACTTAATTTCACATGTCTTTTCCCTTTCTCTTTCCAAATCCATTCCCAAATCTTTTAACTAAACACAATGTAAGATGGCTATAAGTGGGTATATGGGTATGGTCCCCACCTTATTGACAAGGGTTGGATTCCCTTTCCGTTTGTCTGGTTCACTTGCTTAGGGGTAGTCTTTGAACCTTGAATTTTTCATTTTAGGATGGGTCCATAGGCATGTGTTCTTGATTATTAAAAAAAATTATATATATTACAAAGTTTGCTTAAATTTACCCCATAAAGACTATAGTACATACATGTGTTACTGTCACTTACCTGGATATAGAACAATGGAGAAAACTGAGGATTTTGATCATCAACATCATTCCAAAACACAAGCTCAGCCTCTGCATCTTCCCTCTCCTTCAAATCAAGAAACTCTGCCAAGGTTGTGGAGATCCGCGCTTCGATCACTCTGACACCACTATCATTTGACACAATCTCCAATTCCCCTTTGCCTCCTTCCCCTCTCCGGAGCCTCCCAGCAAGGATAGGTTGCTCCTCCAAAGCCTTCCCTAGCGACAACTTCATCCACCCCACCAACAACCACCCTGACTCCTCACTCAACGCCTTCTTGTAGTACAGAATGGCTTGGAATCGCCTCCGGAAAATGGCTGAGGTGGCAGAGTCTGTGATAGCCACTTGGCGTGACAGTCTTGGATCGGTTGCCTTGGTTGGTGTCACAGACTGGGCAGCTTCAATGTGTGAGTTGGGGAGGATGTTGGTGGGGGTGCCATTGAGCTTTGCCATGTTGATAGTACTTTGAGCACGATTTGATGAATACTGGTTTTGAAATTTATAGGAGAGGAAAAAAAGAAAAAGAAAAAGAGTACATCTCCAGGAGGTACTGTAGTTGGTTTACTGATGTACCTAACTTCATTAAGGTGTTGTACAAATAAATGGAAAATATTGGCTCATAATTTGGTGCTCCGTTATTTATTATTCTAATAAATACACACACACAAACAAAAAAAAAAATTAGAGAGGCATGGTGTGCACTATTGTAAATTTTAAAGTGTTAATGGTCAATTTGGTAATTAGACCTATTTAATTAGAGAAATTCTATTCACTCACCATAAGAAATCTTAGTAAACACCATTTGTTTTGTTTGGATATAAATGTTTAAACAAAAGACAAATGTTCAGACATAGACTGGTGAATAAAAATAAATTGTTCAAATATATATTCCGTTCAACCGTTTTATATCCAAACAATTACTTTTTGTTCATCAATTTGTATCCGAACATTAAATTTTTGTTCATAAATTTAAATCTAAATTATATAAATAATGTGTACTAAGATTTTTGTGTGGTGTTAAATAGACTCACCCACCTAATTATTGTGAAATTCTATGTCCCTACTTTAACTAAAACCAGGTGCATTAAAATAAGAAAAATGATTGGAAGCTCTAATAAGCTTTAATGGGAGTAGACTATGTGATGATTTGGCCTTGGTTTTATTTATTTTTATTTTTTCTTATCCTCTGTCACATCATTAGAGCTCAATTAAAATTTCAAAATTAGAGGGATATATCATTGCTCTTAAAATAAATGGTAATTCGATATAAATTATCCTTTGTTTTATCTTTTCAAGGATCATCTCAACTGCCATCCATCACCTACACCAAAGGACAATACTCGTTTTTTTGCATATGGTTAGAACTTGGAACTGTCTGAACATATTTCCTTTTATGGTCATGAATATAGCCACGAGGTTTTTTGTATCAAATCTCTCTATATGCACCTCTAACTATTAGGTTATGTCTTAAAATTCACATATTTCGAAATTTTTATGTAATTCAAAGATTAGAATATATCGGAATAGAGAGATAGAAAAATTTAAAGACAGATAATTCTTGGCTATGAATTGATTTGGATTTATCAAGCATCCTTGAGCATATCTACTACAGTATAGTTCCACTAATTTTCCAATCACGGTGTCTATGCTACAAGAAGGTGCCACCTAAATCCCACAAATTGCCTAAAAGTGAAATTTTGGAGTTTTCTCCATTTAATATTTCCATTTTTATAATTAAATCAGAGTCAGATGGTTGGTGGCTCATGAATTAGTTCAGTAGGCTTTGGGCATGGGGTGGACCACCTCTGTGATCTATGAATCAATTTGCTGGTTCTAGTTAGGCCTACTAGATATAAGTATACAGATATAATTGCAATTGTTAGGAATGGTTATAAAATTTTGGATAAAATTAAATTTTTTTTTTTAAGTTTGGTCTATTTTTTAGGTGGGTTCCGTGCGTCGATTTTCATGGGTCAAAGTGGTAACGCGTTCTATGCCGCGTTGTGATTCACGTGGTATATTTGGTTGCTCAAAATCATTACCGAGTAAATGGGAAATTGAAACCAAAGTGTGCTCCATGAAAATGGAGTTTTGGTGGAAATTCCTTAAGCTTGTAAAATGGCTTGTCCCACATTGATTTAGTGGGAGGTTTTGAATGGATTTATAAGGCTTGGGTTTGGTACTTGGGGTGTGCCCCAAGGGGTACTCAAGTGTTTTAGAGGGAGAGGTTATGGCCAAAATGGGCTAGACCCATTGGACCCAAAAATCACCACACGCGCACGCCGCCGCCATCCGGTCGGGCGATCTAGGCTTGGGCACGGGTGCGTGGTGTGAGGTTGGGCTTGTTCAGTCCAATACTTTTTACTGTACACCCAAACAGGGCCCTTCCCGTTTTGTTATTTGTTTGAATTCAAAACCAATAGCCACCATTACATCTATAAATAGACTAGCCTCCCATTTGGATTTAACTCCAATTTTCGGACTCCATCCTCTGATAAAAATCTCTGCATTTTGTTGTATTTATTTTCTGAACGAAAGAGTGTAAACACTTAGTGTGTTCGTAAGGCAAACAATTTGTAGTGCTGCTATTGTTTGTAATAAATCATTTCATCCTGGGAGATAGACGTCCAATTTCTGAAAGCACTGTGGAGAGGACGAATCTGTCTTAAGGACACAGTGTCAAACATTGGATTTGATCAAATTATAATTCGAAGAAATTAAATCAAGTAAGGTATTTAATTTATTTCTAGTCTTTTATTATTTATTTAAATCAGATTTTAATTTTTTTTGTAACAAAATAAAATATGTTTTCATTTATTTTTATTTTTATTTTTATTTCGAGTTTGATTTTTGTAATCAAACAAATTCTCTCATTTCCTTTATTTCTTTATATTCTGGTTATTGTTTAGTACACAACAGAATTTAATTAATTTAAATACAGTGAAGATTGTCCTTCAATCCCAAACCAGTTTAACTTTGAATTATGGATTAATTTCTCGGAATGCCCCCCAATTGTAGGGCAATCTTCACTGTATTTATTTTTATTTTGTGTTTGATTTTTATAATCAAACAAATTCTCTCATTTCCTTTATTTCTTTATATTCTGGTTGTTGTTTAGTACACAACAGAATTTAATTAATTTAAATACAGTGAAGATTGTCCTTCAATCTTAAGACAGACTCGATTTTTGTTTTTGGTATCTTCATAGTATTTAATTTTCTGTGCTTTCAAAGTAATATTCTGGTTGGAAAAACAAATAGTGATTTATGCTATTTGACAAATAGTAGTAATATACTGTCTCTTTTCTTTGACAACTAGTAGTAATATACTGGTGCCATTAACAATTGCAGAATATTATTTGGTGTTACAGAAAATTATTTTGGTATTTTATTTTTCTAGTTTTAGTAACAAGGAAAATAAAATTATATTATTTTCTAGTTTTAGTAACAAAGAAAATAAAATTATTTTGTGTTTTAATTTATTTTCTGGTTTTGGTAACTAGAAAATTATTTTGTGTTTTTTTTTTTCTAATTTTTGTAATCAGATAGCTTTGTGTTAATTTATTTTTCTGGTTTTGGTAACTAGAAAATTATTTTGTGTTTTTTCTGATTTTTGTAATCAGATAATTTTGTGGTATTTTATTTTCTAGTTTCAGTAGCAAGGAAAATAAAATTACAGTATTTTCTAGTTTTAGTAACAAGAAAAATAAAATGATTTTGTGTTATAATTTGTTTTCTGGTTTTAGTAACTAGAAAATTAATTTGTGGTTTGTTTTTCTGATTTTTTGTAATCAGATATTATTTCGGTATTTTATTTTACTAGTTTAAATAACAAGGAAAATAAAATTATTTTATGTTATACTTTATTTTCTGGTTTTAGTAACTAGAAAATTAATTTTGTTAATTTATCATAATTCTTTTAACTTTATCGTAGTACATGGGAGAATTTGTTTCTGGAGTAAAATATTAATTTACAAACAAATTTTATTTTTATTACAAAAAAAAAACCTTTGTGGCAAGTTTAGTTTCTTTATTGGTTTTTTGAATCATATTTAAATTTCTGTGTGTGGATCTGTAGTCGTGAATAGTATCTGCTTATGAGTCGGAATAATATATATATATATATATATATATATAAATATATATTCACAAGGACTTTTGCATGCATATTTAATTAGTTTATTTATGTACAAATCAAACTTATTAAATGAAGGTATGTTTTATCATTTTGGAGTTTAAAATTCAAAACGCATTGAATTTTATTTATGAGTTGAGAATCTTTTTATTTCATGATGCAAATTTTGGGATCATGCATGATTAATTTATTTTGTTAAATTCATTATTTTTAGTTGATGCGTTTGATATGCATGTATGATGTCAACTCAAGTTATTTCTTAACAAAAATTTAATGTGATTTGGAATGTTAAATTGATATGTTAATTAATTTGAGTTTTTCCAATCAATTTTGAATCGGTGTTTAAACACCAGAGAAATTTAAACATGAAGATGTATGTAGTTATATCGTTCCATTTAATCGGAAAGTAAATTTATGAAATCTTTTATGTTGATTTTTAGTTTATTTTGAATTATGTGACATGAGATGTCATTAATAATTATTTTACTTGCATAGTAGAATTTGTTAAACCATGAACCATTTTATTAATATGGGGGTGTATCTCTTGCATTAGTTGAGATAATTTAATTTTCTTCTATCACAAATATTTTTATGACAATGACATTTATTTGTTATTGAGTTGCAAGAATGTATACAATTAAATGGGTTTTTGAATTGTTCGATTCTTAGGTAAAATTTTTTATGAGGATATGATTTTGTCAAAACATTAATTCTGACTTGAGTAGTCATAATTATTTTGGTTTTTTCTTGAATTTGTTTTGAAATTCATTGATTTATATCAGAGATAATAGAGGTGGTGAATATGATGCACCATTAAATGAATTTTGTGCACAACATGGCATTATTCACCAAACTACAGCCCCTTATTCTCCACAGCAAAATGGAATTATTGAAAGGAAGAATAGAACCTTCAAAGAAATGATGAATGCCATGTTATTAAGTTCAGGCTTACCACAGAACTTGTGGGGGAAAGCAATATTGTTTGCTATCTATGTTCTTAATAGAATACCCCATAAGAAAACCAACAGCACTTCTTATGAATTGTGGTAAGGTCGACCGCCTTCCTACAAATACTTAAAAGTGTGGGGGTGTATGGCAAAAGTTGAAGTTCCTGTTCCTAAAAAGACTAAGATTGGACCAAAAACAGTAGACTGTGTGTTTATTGGTTATGCTCAGAATAGTAGTGCATATCGATTTTTGACTTATAAATCAGAAATACCTGATATAAATGTGAACACTATTATAGAGTCAAGAAATGTTGTGTTTTTTGAACATGTCTTTCCTTACAAGAAAAGACAGGAATTAAGTTCACAGAAAAGAACTTATGATTGTACACAAAGTCAAGAGACTGATGACAATCAAACACAAGAGACTAGTAATGGTCTCGGCCAACAGGATTTAACTGATGATGAACTAAGACGAAGTAAGAGAGCGAGAACATCAAAATCCTTTGGTCCAGATTTTCTGACATACCTGTTAGAAAATGAACCTTAAAGCTTTAAGGCAGCAATGACAGGTCATGAAGCACCTTTGTGGAAAGAGGCTGTTAATAATAAAATTGAATTCATTATGCAAAATCATACTTGGGAATTGGTGGATCTTCCATCAGAAATACCTGAATATAAATGTATATTCAAGAGAAAAATGAAAGCAGATGGTTCAATTGACAAGTATAAAGCAAGACTTGTAGTTAAAGGTTACAGACAAAAGGAAGGTCTGGACTATTTTGACACATATTCCCCTGTGACAAGAATAACATCCATTCGCATGCTTATTTCTATAGCAGCGTTGTTTAATTTAGAAACACATCAAATGGATGTTAAGATAGCTTTCTTAAGCGGTGATCTAAATGAAGAGATCTATATGGAGCAACCCGAAGGGTTTGTAGTATCAGGGCAAGAAAAGAAAGTTTGTTAACTTGTAAAATCCCTTTATGGATTGAAACAAGCACCTAAGCAATGGCATGAAAAATTTGATCATGCAATGCTTACTAATGGGTTTAAGATAAACGAATGTGACAAATGCGTCTATGTTAAAAACACTGACCAAGGATATGTTATAGTTTGTCTTTATGTGGATGACATGCTTATCATTGGAAGCAGTCCAAATATGATCAAATCAACTAAGCAGATGCTTAACAAAAGATTTGATAGGAAAGATATGGGGGTCGCAGATGTTATATTAGGTATGAAAATTACTAAAACATCTGACGGATATACATTATCTCAATCACATTATATTGAGAAAATTCTTGGTAAATTTATCAAGGATGATATGAATTTAGCTAGAACACCTGCAGACGTCAACCTTTATTTATCGAAAAATAAAGGTGATGCAGTGTCTTAGTTAAAATACTCCCAAATCATTGGAAACCTAATGTACCTAATGAATTGTACTCGTCCTGATATAGCTTATGCTATCAGTAAATTGAGTAGGTACACTAGTAACCCCGGAGAAGACCATTGGAAAGCGATCATTCGGGTTCTTAGATATCTAAGATTCACCCGTGATCTTGGTTTGAACTTTGCTCGATATCTAGCAGTACTTGAAGGTTATTGTGATGCAAATTAGATATCGGATACTAAAGATTCAAAATCCACAAGTGGATATGTCTTTACTTTAGGAGGCGCTGCTATTTCTTGGAAATCCACGAAACAAACATGCATCGCACGATCCACAATGGAATCCGAGTTCATTGCTTTGGACAAAGCAGGAGAAGAAGTAGAATGGCTTCGTCACTTCTTAGAAGACATTCCAATGTGGCCAAAACCTGTGCTAGCTATTTGCATTCATTGTGATAGTCAATCTGCAATAGGCAGGGCACAGAATCATATGTATAACGGTAAGTCACGACATATTCGTCGTCGACATAATACCGTAAGGCAATTGTTGTCAAACGGAATAATCTCAATAGATTATATAAAATCTAAAGAGAATATTGCGGATCCGTTAACAAAAGGTTTGACAAAAGAGTTAGTGTATAGTTCATCGAAGGGGATGGGATTAAAGCCTATTACATAAGAGTCGTCATAATGGTAACCCTACTTATATGACTGGAGATCCCAAGAACTAAGTTCAAAGGGACAACTAAGTTATGTATGGCTCGCCAGAAATCACCAAGGGATCAAAAATTCCCTACCCATTCCTATGGTGAGAGTGATATCTGCAACATATGTTGTATGCAGGGGTATAAGGATAAGCTTTGCTTTTAATGATTACTTATATCTTGATTGAGGCATAAATCAAGACAAGTATAAGGAGATACTCACAATAAGAATCACCTATATGAGTGTTGAACTGGGGCCGGTTCTATGAGAATGAAGAGGCTAAATTCTCTAGAAACACTTATGAAAACCAGGCGCGTTCAAGGCCAAAATGAACATAACAGTGAGAACCACGATGTGTTAGAAGATATTTTGTGTGAAATCTATTGTCTTGGCTTGCACAAACGGCTGAACAATTCAAGGCATCGCGTCCATTGGTTAGCCAGTAAGTCCGATAGGTTATCACTAGGGAAGGTTCAAGGCCGAAAACTACCTATCCTGATGCAAGATATTTTCGACTTATACTCTTTCGATAAATCTGCATATTGTTGCATTTCCGTTGTCATCAAATTTCATTCATGTGGGGGATTGTTAGAAATAGTTATAAAATTCTGGATAAAATCAGAATTTTTTCCTAAGTTTGGTCTATTTTTTAGGTGGGCCCCGTGCGTCGATTTTCACGGGTCAAAGTGGTAATGCGTTCTATGCCGCGTTGTGATTCACGTGGTATATTTGGTTGCTCAAAACCATTACCGAGTGAATGAGAAATTGAAGCCAAAGTGTGCTCCATGGAAATGGAGTTTTGGTGGAAATTCCTTAAGGTTGTAAAATGGCTTGTCCCACATTGATTTGATGAGAGGTTTTGAATGGGTTTATAAGGCATGGGTTTGGTACTTGGGGTGTGCCCTAAGGGGTACCTAGGTGTTTTAGAGGGAGAGGTTATGGGCAAAATGGGCTAGACCCATTGAACCCAAAAATCACCACACACGCGCGCACGCGCCGCCGCCGCCGTCCGTCCGGTCCGGCGGGCTGGGCTTGGGCGCGGGTGCGTGGTGTGAGGTTGGGTTGGGCTTGTTCGGCCCAATACTAATCTTTTTGGGCAAAAAACATTTGAATTTAATTTTATTTTTTGGTAAAATAAAATCCATAATTCAAAATTAAACTGATTTGGTTTTACTGTACATCCAAACAGGGCCCTTCCCGAAATAAACCAGTCTGGTATTATTGCACACCCAAACAGGGCCCTTCCCGTTTTGTTATCTGTTTGAAATATAACCCAACAGATTCAAATCTATTTGAATACAAAACCATCAAGTTTCATACCTGTTCAATTCAAAACCAATAGCCACCTTTACATCTATAAATAGGCTAGCCTCCCATTTTGATTTCACTCCAATTTTCGGACTCCATCCTCTGCTAAAAATCTCTGCATTTTGCTGCATTTATTTTCTGAAAGAAAGAGTGTAAACACTTAGTGTGTCCGTAAGGCAAACAATTTTTGTCCGTAAGGCAAACAATTTGTAGATACCAAAAACACAGAAAATTAAATACTAAGTGTTTACACTCTTTCTTTCAGAAAATAAATGCAGCAAAATGCAGAGATTTTTATCAGAGGATGGAGTCCGAAAATTGGAGTGAAATCAAAATGGGAGGCTAGCCTATTTATAGATGTAAAGGTGGCTATTGGTTTCGAATTGAACAGGTATGAAACCTGTTGGTTTTGAATTCAAATAGATTTGAATCTGTTGGGTTATATTTCAAACAGATAACAAAACGGGAAGGGCCCTGTTTGGGTGTGCAATAATACCAGACCCTGTTTGGATGTACAGTAAAACCAAATCAGTTTAATTTTGAATTATGGATTTTATTTTACCAAAAAATAAAATTAAATTCAAATGTTTTTGGCCCAAAAAGATTAGTATTGGGCCGAACAAGCCCAACCCAACCTCACACCACGCACCCGCGCGCAAGCCTAGTCCGCTTGACCGGACGGACGGCGGCGGCGACGCGTGCGCGCGTGTGTGGTGATTTTTGGGTTTAATGGGTCTAGCCCATTTTGCCCATAACCTCTCCCTCTAAAACACTTGGGTACCCCTTAGGGCACACCCCAAGTACCAAACCCATGCCTTATAAACCCATTCAAAACATCTCACCAAATCAATGTGGGACAAGCCATTTTACAACCTTATATCTCAAAATTAACCTTGACTTGTGAACCACTTTTTGGTCTCCTGAAGAAAGGCAAGAAATTCCAATGGGACGGCCGATGTCAAGCTGCTTTTGAACAGATCAAAGAATACTTGCAGAACCCGCCCGTGTTGTCACCGTCAGAGCCGGGGAAACCGTTGATATTGTACCTTTCAGTGACTGAGACTACAATGGGCTGCATGCTCGCACAAGAATCAGAGGATAAGGTGGAGAGGGCCATCTACTAACTGAGCAAGAAGATGTTGGATTACGAGACCCGCTACACTCCGCTCGAGAAGGCTTGCTTGGCTTTGGTATGGGCTACTAGGAAGCTGCGGCACTACTTGTTAGCTCACTCCGTAATGTTGGTTTCACGACTAGATCCCATCAAATACCTTTTTGAGAAACCGGCACTTACGGGTAGGCTAGCTCGTTGGCTGCTGTTGCTCTCCGAATTCGATCTAAAGTACGTAACACGCAAGTCGGTCAAAGGAAGAGCGGTGGCAGAGTTCTTGGCCGATCATCCAGTCGAAGAAGGTGAAGCAGTGGAGTACTCATTCCCAGATGAAGCCATTTTGCACATCGACGACGAATATTGGACGATGTACTTTGACGGAGCATCAAATCAGTACGGGTATGGGATAGGAGTGTTGCTGATAGCACCTGACAATTCCCGTATCCCTCTAGCCTTCAAACTCCGGTTCAAAGTCTCGAACAACGAAGCAGAATATGAGGCGTGCATTGCCGGCCTAGAAGCGGCCTTGGAACTAGGGGCAAGACGTTTGGACGTCATCGGGGATTCGAACCTTGTTGTGTCTCAAGAAAACGGAGACTGGAAAGTCAAGGAAGAAAAGATGATGATGTACCACCAGACCTTGGACTTGCTAATCCCTCGGTTTGAAAAACTAAACTTTGCTCATCTTCCAAGAGAGAACAACAGGTTCGCAGATTCTTTAGTAACTTTATCTTCCATGATAGACATCCCATTTGGAATTCGGATGCGTCCAGTCGTCATTGACCAGAAATTTGCGCCAGCCTACGAGTCGATTGTTGCTATAGATGAGGTTCAGGACCAAAACCCCTAGTATTATGACATTTGGAATTTCTTGGAAAAGGAAGCATACCCGCCAGGGGTAAATGCCAAGGATAAAAGGGCAATCAGAAGAATGGCCGTCCAGTTCATCATCTGTGGGGGTAAGCTGTATAAGAGAGGTCATCTGGGAATGCACAAGCTGTGTGTTGAAGCCGAGGAATCGAAGCGCCTGATGGAGGCCATCCATGGAGGAGAATGCGGTGCGCATATGAACGGAGTAATGCTAGCACGGAAGATCCTCAGACAGGGTTACTACTGGTCCACCATGGAGGAGAATTGTATTAGTTTTGTTCGGCGATGCCACAAGTGTCGGATTCATGCAAACCGCATGAACATCCCGCCGTCAAAGCTGTACAACATGACTTCGCCATGGCCTTTTTTAGTTTGGGGGATCGATGTGATCGAGGCTGTCACTCCGAAGGGGTCGAATGGGTATGAGTTCATCCTGGTTGCGATAGATTATTTCACGAAGTGGGTTGAGGCCCAATCATATGCGGTGTTGAAGGCGTCACACGTTTGACGTTGCAAAGTTTATCAGAAACAACATCATTTATCGCTATGGGGTCCCAAACGAGATAATTTCAGATAATGGTTCCCACTTCAAGAAGGAAGTGATAGACTTGTTGGAGAAATACAACGTGGCTTTTCATAAGTCATCTACATACCGGCCGCAAACCAATAGAGCAGTCGAGGCCGCCAACAAGAATATCAAACACATACTGCAGAAGATGATGGAAACCTACCGGGATTGGCCAGATAAGCTGCCATTTGCTCTGTGGGGCTACAGGACTTCAATCAGAACGTCTACCGGAGCGACTCCGTATTCATTGGTTTATGGGATGGAGGCCGTTCTACCTATCGAGATTGAGGTTCCGTCGTTACGAGTATTGGCTGAGTGTCAAATAGCCGAAGCAGACTGGCAGCAGAGCAGATTTGAGGAACTTATGCTTTTTGACGAGAGAAGACTGAAAACATTGTACCATGTTCAAGGCTATCAGCGCAGAATTGCCCGGGCTTTCAACAAGAAAGTTAAGTCCAGGAATCTAAAGGAAGGAGATCTGGTGCTCAAGGACAACCGAGCTCCCATCCACGACCCAAGGGGCAAGTTCAAACCCAATTGGACTGGTCCCTACATCATCAAAGCTATCTGGTCAGGTAGAGCTGTGGTTCTGATGGATCTAGATGGACTAGAGTTTTCCCAACCGATCAACATGGACAAGTTGAAGAAATATTACCCCTGAGAGGCTCGCTAGGCCGAAAACCTGAAAGGGCGACCTAGGCAAAAGTTAGAGCACAAATATTGGAAAATATAAAAACTGAGCTCGCAAGGTTGAAAACCCGCAAAGGGCGACCTTGGCAAAAGTTAGAGCGTAAAAGGAGAGTGAAAATACTCGAGTGAACCTAAGCCTGAACTACGTAAGGCTTGATTCCCATCTTTGGGATACGTAGGCAACTTCACCTTGAAGTTCAGCCATAAACTCTTCCCCGATCAACTTTGTCCATTTTGACCATCTCGGTCATCTTTATCCATTAGCATTTATCGCGATCTCCGGTACAGTGCTATTCAGACTAGGGGCAACTTTCCGTTGCCATGCAGTGCCGCGGTACTCTTCAAACTAGGGGCAACTTTCCAGTTGCAGGGATCTGGGGTTGTGCATCTCAGTGACAGATCTTAGGCGTGTCCAGTTCTGATCCACATCAAAAATGGTTTTGAAAAGTTTTAATAAAAGTTGACTTCGTTCAAATTAATCTCTTTACAACTAAGACCATTTTTGGACCAAAGCGAAAAATTTTCAGTACCACAACCTTCAATTTCATTGATTTCAAAACAGAGTTCTCCTGCTCTTGCATAAAATCGAAGTTGCTTTTTATTACATTCATAAAGAAAACTTGAAAGTACTAATAAAACAATAAATCTGGGGCAGAGCCGGTCGAAGCCTCTGACGCCAAGCTAGGCCCAACCTGTGCCTCCTCGTTGAGCCAATCCAAACACTCGTCAGACAAAGTGCAATTGAAAGCGGGAGCAGGAGCCAGGAGCTCTCTAGTCCTCCATGCTGTGGCGTATCGGGCAAGCTGTGCACCTCGGACCGGGAAAGCAGCTGGGTACTCAATCCCCTCTGGTGGGCAAATCTGATCATGACCAAATTGGCGTAGGAACCGGAACGGAAAGTAGAACACACAGTGGGTTAGACCAATCAACTGGATCCTGATCAGCCGGGACATGCTATAGCTCATTGCCGGGAGATTAAGCCAGGGACAACGCCAAGCAATGCGATCTGCGGACAGATTGCACATCCAGTCAAACCACCATCTTTCATCGGGGGCATTGACTAGGCGCTGTCGAAAGAAATAGCCTCGAGCTGAGTAGGCGGGGCAAGAGTCCATAACCTGCAATTTGTCCATTAACCATACCTGGGGAGGGATGAAAAATGAGAGAATAAAGAATAGAGAGGTGTACGATGAGAGAAAAGTAAGACAAGGGTTTTGTGAGAAAAATTGAGCTTGAGGGCCGAGTGATGTAAGCAAATACATATGTAAGATGGGGTGGGAAACATTACCTGCAGCAGCAGTAGACTCCCAACAAACCTAGTCGCCTCCCGGCGATAGACAAAATCCAAGCCCATCAGCGTCTCGGCCAAGGTCATGGCGATACAACTCTTTCCTTCTCTCAAGCCTTGAGCAACTTCAATCAGACGAATGCTAGCTCCGCAGAAGCCCGGGGAAAGCAGAAAGCGAGACAACAAGCACAAGCAAAGGGCGTGTTGCCGGAAACCTTGCCAATAATGGTTGTTGCGGTCACCGGCGTCAGAAAAGCGATGGATTAAACCAAGGATATCCAGTTCCCCATTACAGATCAGAGATCGAGCATCATGCGCGGTGAGTCCACACATCCGCCTTAAAGCTTGGGTGTGGCCAAAGCGGAACAGGGGCAAGATCTCTTCATGATTTTCAGATTCCATCAAAACTTGAAAATCTTCAAAAGTTGGACATACCTCTTGACCGCCGAAGCTAAAGACGTGCGTCACCGGGTTCCAAAACCTCGCCGCGGCATGGAGAAAAGGGAGATGCAGCGGAGTGCGACTCAGCGTGAATAGTGCATTCAAGCCGAAACCCCAGAAGTTTAACTTTTCCGAGCCATCCAGAGAAGCGATCCAAGCTGTGAGATTTTCAACGAGAAACGCCTCCATTTTTGTGCAAAACTAAGATGAATTGAATCAAAGCACGGAGCTAAGGCTTTTAAAGAGGGAAAAACACTATTCAGGAGGACAAGTGTCAAAAATTGGGCAGCTGCAGAGTTAAGTGGCCGGCCGGCCACTTTTTCTGGTAGGTCGGCCACTTATTGTTACAAAACTGGCCGGTGGCCCCCTCTCTGCAATAAATCTGGCCGGCCGGCTCCCAAAAGTGGTCGGCCATGCTCCAATGTATGCCTTTGGTTCTGTTTTACCCTCCGGGAGAAGGTTTCAAGCATTTCCACGCAACAGATGTGTCGAAGGCCTCTATTTCCCATTGTTTCGGATGCGTTCCGGTGCCCAGATCGTCCGAAGTACACTTCGTTTTGTTAAGTTTTGTTTATTGAGTTGTTGTTTTGATTATCGAGTTGTCGTTTTGCTTATCGAGTTGTTTGTCGAGCTGTCGTGTTTCGTGTTTTTGAGTTGTTACTCTTTGTTTAAGCCTTTTGTTTGAGTCTTGTTTATCGAATTGTCAACATTATTGTATTTTGTTTATCGAGTTGTAAACTTGCTAAGGTTTTGTTATATCTTAGAAAGTAAAGTTGTTGCGTCGGTTCACTACCTAACTGGGCGAAATGCACAATACACATTTCCATTCGATCTCATTATGAAGCAACATGATGCGATATGATGCTAAGTGTTTAAAATACAATACTTTTTTTTAAAAGCTGTTTCATCCCATCATGCCTTGCTTGTTACAACATTTTACAGACTAAGGCACAAGTTTTACAGAAAATAAAACTGACCGATAATGTACAATGTGCTATAACTACTAGCAAAAAGATAAATAAAACAGGAAACAGCCGCGTCTGCGCTCTCAAGAGCAGTGATAAGAGGCCCTCTTCGTCCTCTTCTGCGGAATGGACTCCCCGCCACCATCGCCATCGCCGTCATCTGAATTAGAGCCATCATCCTCGGGATCCCCCTCAGCCTCGCCTCTACTCCCGGAACCAAGGTCGGAGTCGCCATCTCCATCAGCGGATGTCTCCGACTGACGGTCTGCAACCTCTTCCTCCTCATCCTCATTAGGCTCCTCCTCCACAACATGTGCTCTACGTCTGCGAGACGACCCCTCCCCTCGAGAAGACCTAGATGGCCCAGCTCCTCGGGAAAGGCTGGGATGGCCCAGCTCCGTGAAAAGGCCTGGATGGCCCGGCTCCGTGAAAAGGCCCAGATGGCCCAGCTCCCCGAGAAGGCCCAGGTGGCCTGGCCCGCGGCTGAGCATATACCGGAGGCATCTGAGAACAAAGAATTCAAAGTAAATACATCAGTCGAAATATGTACATCAGATGCAGATGCAAGCAAAAACTACATGAAGTGGGTGCATGCAAACACAGTGTACAAGTGGGGCGTGTGTCGGATGTGCTCTACACAAGTAGCCTATCAATGCAGTAGAAATCAGCATGTCATCAGAAGTATGATAAATGCCAGAAAACTGAAGGGTACCTGAAAGCCCATGATAGACAACTGTGCCTCCCTCCGCAAGACCATGCCTTCAAGTGAGGCCACTAATCCGATCACCTCCTCCATGTACTCTCTGGGTGGCTGCAGATACAAGCTCAAATCATCAACGAATAAAGGAGTGTCTAAGTATTTGAATGATAGATAAAAAGCAGTAGAGCATACCGGCGGTGAGTTGGGATCAATGACATATTGATGACCGGGCATCGGAGGCTCTATCGGGATCGGAATCGGAGAGGTAGTCCCATACTGCCATCCCATCAGCTCAGTCGGCATATCCGGCCACCCAGGATGAGGAAGAGTCGGAGGAATCGGGGGAACCGATCCACCCCCACCTCTAGATGCACCAGCCCTGCTGGTGGAAGGGGCGTCTGCAGCCCGAGCCCGGGCCTGGCTCGAGGATGGCATACCAGCAGACCTCATCGTCGAAGTGCGAACTCCCGTCAATGGAGGCATCAGATATGTGTGACGGTAGGTGGCATAATCCCCCTCCTCAATATATAGCAAAGCATCAGTGCCCAGCATAGCATTGACAACATCCCGGGAAATGAATATATCAGCAATCCGCATGTTGGCTGGGGGTGCTGAGGGAGGATCCTGAGAAGTGTAACCCCAAACCTGGCGCAAGAAACGCTCCCCCAGAAAGAAGGCCCTGCCAACCGGTCCTTCGAACAGGAGTCTGTACCGGGAGGCACCCCACCCTCCGGCAAACTGGAAACGGAGACCCTCACCTAAGGGCGCCCATGGCTGCCATGTAATCTGCGGATAACAGGTGTATAAACCAAATAGAAATCGAAGATATACAGGATAAATCAAAGATGAAAATAGAAAGAACTGAGAGTTCTGAAGTACCTCCGATGGGCGCACTATGTCGAAATACTGTCGCAGGTAAAGGAGAGACTCCCGAGGCCTTGGCCGATGCCGGCCTTCAAACACCAGTGAGTACGGGGTCATGAGAGGTCCCGCTACCATCATCTCTGGGGCCAATGTCGGGAAATATACATAGACCCACAACTGTAGAAAACAAAGCAGAATATGGAATGCTGAGGGCAAAATGCACGATACAGAGTATAAAGTGCGCCGTGTATGCAATATGCAAGTAATGAGGAGCAGAAATGTAAATCAAGAGGGCAGAAAGTAGCTCCCAAGCTCTCCAGTAGTCGCCGAGTAGGTCCCCCTGTCCGCAGGAAGTCACGCTCATGTAGCAGTAAAGGGTGGCCAAGCCGGCACCACCCCAGTGATACCGCCTGACCTGTGACAGGTCCACCAAGGCACTCAACAGATAGAGCCCGACAGTGTTCCCTCTATCAGCAAACAGAGTGGTCCCGAAGAGGAACATCAAAAAGCCGCGAGCATACTGTGTCGCCTCATCAGGAGTCCCAGGCTCTATCTCCACCCGCCGAAAATGGGAAGAGAACCAGGTATATCGGACTCTCCCTGAAGCTCTGTCGACAGGTGGGCGAGTCCCCAACAGATATATCCAAGCGGCCTCCCACTCGCCCATATCCTCATCATATGGGATCGCCCAACCTCCCATATCCAGGTCGGTCAACACAGCGAAGTCAAAAGGGGTCATAGTCATGTCCCCAGTGGCAGAGAAATGGAAAGAGTTGGTGGTGTCCCACCATCTCTCCACCAGGGCGGCCATCAGCGTCCTCCTAGCAGGACAACGGGATAGCCCAGCGTAGAAGGGCCCGAACCCTGTCAAATCGACCAAATCCCGAACGGCCTCCGAGAGCTCAGCATACCAGTCTCTCGCCGCGGTGGAACCATACCCCCGCACATTGCGAGAAGTCACCTGCATTCAGAATGAATAGGTGTTTCAGCATAAAATGAATAAGCTGCGTGCAAATAAAATGAACAAGCTGCGTGCAAATAAAATGAATAGGCTGCGTGCAAAGTAAAGTAGGTGTGTGCTGTGTGTTCAGAAAATCAGTCTGGGCTGTGTGTTCAGAAAATCAATCTGGGCTGTGTGTTCAGAAAATCAGTCTGGGCTGTGGGTTCAGAAAATCAACTTGGGCTGTGTGTTCAGAAAGTCAGTGTTTGGGCTGCGTGTTCAAATCTCAATTAACCTGGGCTGTGGGTTCAGAAAATCAACTTGGGCTGTGTGTTCAGAAAGTCGGTATTTGGGCTGCGTGTTCAAATCTCAATTAACCTGGGCTGTGGGTTCAGAAAATCAACTTGGGCTGTGTGTTCAGAAAGTCAGTGCTTGGGCTGCGTGTTCAAATCTCAATCAACCTGGGTTGTGTGTTCAGAAAATCAACTTAGGCTGTGTGTTCAGAAAGTCAGTGTTTGGGTTGCGTGTTCAAATCTCAATTAACCTGGGCTGTGTGTTCAGAAAATCAACTTGGGCTGTGTGTTCAGAAAGTCGGTATTTGGGCTGCGTGTTCAATTCTCAATCAGTCTGGGCTGTGTGTTCAGAATGCCAACTTGGGCTGTGTGTTCAAAAGATTAGTGATTTGGGCTACGTGTTCAGATCTCATTCAGTGTGTGCTGCGTGTTCACCTTCAATTTGGGCTGCGTGTTCAGATCTCATTCAGTGTGTGCTGCGTGTTCACCTTCAATTTGAGCTGCGTGTTCAGATCTCATTCAGTGTGTGCTGTGTGTTCACCTTCAATTTGGGCTGTGTGTTCAGAAAATCAGGGTTTGGACTGCGTGTTCAACTCTCAATCAGTGTGTGCTGCGTGTTCACCATCAATTTGAGCTGTGTGTTCAGAAAATCAGTGTTTGGGCTGCGTGTTCAACTCTCAATCAGTGTGTGCTGCGTGTTCACCATTAATTCGGGCCGTGTGTTCAGAAAATCAGTGTGTTGGGCTGCGTGTTCAACCCTCAACCGATGTGTTCCGTGTGTTCACAATCAATTTATGGGCTGAGTGCTTAAGAATTCTAGTGATAAGACCGTGTGTTCAAAACGCAAGCAGAATGCAAGAAAAATTCGTAATACGTTACAGAAAAGGTAGGAATGAAGTAAATACCTCTCGTGCCTCGTGGGAGAGATGATACTCAGGCTCCCGCAGGAGGAGATCCCCGGGTGCTCACTCGTCAAACTCAGTGAAATGATGAAAAACAGCCCGCGGGAGAACATGTACTGGTGGATCATACCTCTTGGGGATGAAGGGGCGAACCCTCGGAGGTAAAGACATGATGTCAGGCTCGCCCTCGGCACCTGGAGAACCTCCACCGTGGGGAAATTGACCCACCATTTGAAGAAATCTGCAAAAAGGGGCAAAATGAGCAAAAATTGAAAAAAGTCAACAAAAGTCAACTCCCGAGAAAATCTTCCAAATATTGAGACAAACTCACCTCAAGTGGCGAAAATGAGAAAAGAAGCCTCGAAACCAAAATTTAATCGGTTCAAAGTGCTTGAAATTGAAAGATTTCGTGAAAACAACTTGCATGGGGCGTTGGAAAATGCGTATAGAGCCCGGATCTGAGGGAGAAAATGGTTTGGGAAGGAGGAGAGGAAGATTTCGGAGCTGCAAAAGTGAGCTCAAAGTGTTTGGGTGGATGTATTTAAAGAAAAGAGGCTAAAAGGACAAAATTGCCCCCGGATTAGGCAAAGTGGCCGGCCGGCCACTTTTTCTAGCTGGCCGTCCATTTACTTTTCAATAACTAGCCGGCCACATCCTTCTCCCAAGAAAACTGGCCGGCCATGTTCCCCAGATGCCCTCCAAGGTCCTTGCAAATTTTGAGGAAGATTGGAGCCCCCGAGACCTGAAAAAGTACAAGAGAAGTACATTTTCTGTCGCGAAATCACTCCGCCGGACTTCAGCTCCAACTTCCAATGCATGTCTCATCGTTTATTCATCGAAAGTGAGATGTATCCTTTTGAACATGTTACAACCTCTCCGGGAGGTGAACCGGAGGCCGCGATCGAGTCTCCCTCGCCGAAACGCGCGTTTCTTCCCGCATTGCGATGCACTTTTCTGTCAATACCACAATTGCCTGCATTTCGATATCACATTGAACGCATGTTGTTAGATATGTTGTACTTGTTGAGTCTCTTTATTTTGCAGGTACGATATTGTATGTACGGTTCATTTGAGGTTGGTACGACCAGACGAATCGCGCAAGTATCGTATCTTCTCTATGTGAGACGCGACGAGAATTGAATAATTCTCTGCATTCTTAACTGCATGAAATGTAGTCGTTACTTTGCATTCTTGCTTAAAATTGTTGCATCTGTTTGCGAATACTTGCTTCATTACAGTTTGCTGCATTTGCACGATCATTGAGTTACCTTCGGCTTCTTGCATTGTCAGTTGCATTTTGCCCCTGCCAGCGGGCACATCTAATTTTGTATGTTTGTCTAAGTCTTCGGCCTTGTCAAAAATGGGTCGTCTCTAGGCTTTGACATTCACTCCCGTCACTTATGACTTTCGAGTTCTGTCAAAGAGGGGTAACTGTAGACACCCCATTTTTGACCGACCTTGAGACTCAGACGTCACCCGTTGAGCGCTCGGTGATACTGCATATTGTGCTCGTCCAGAAGTTTCAGAGTCTCGGCTGCGAGCCTTGCCTCCAGACTTCCGGACTCTTTTGTGCTTTGCCTCGGTTTGCGAACCAGGTTCAATTTTCTCTATTTCCTCTTCGCGAAGGGAGGGAAAGGTCTCGTAGATCATCTCTCAGTGGCCGTAGGCTACGTTTTGTGGTCGTAGGCCATTTTGCTCGTTTGGAGTCCAATTTCTGATTTTTCGGAACCGTTGGCCGTGTGCCTCGGTTCGGGACCGCTTAACCATCTCCGTTTGCTCCGTTTTTTGGCATACTTCTTATTTGCTCCCTTTTGAGGGACACTGTGGCCCGGGAAACTGACTTTGTGGTCGAACACCACTCCCGGTGCCTAACAGCCAGTTTTCGGGGCCTCGAACTGCGTGTTTCGGCCCCCGAACCTTCGTTCTGCATTAGTTTTGGTTCATTTTTGGCAGGGACCTCTGTTTCATTGGTAGGAAGGCTGTAGAAGGGTGGGAGGCCAGTAATTGTTCTGTCAGCCAGCTTTATCCCTTCATCGCCCTCCGTCGCCCGATTTTCCTCACTTCAAAGCCAATGTTGACCACCCTTGGACCATTTTCTTGAACTTTTAACCACATAGTTGTGATGTACACACTTGGGAGGCCACCAATATTTGGTGGCCGGCCAGTAATTTCTGTTGACCCTTTTGAACCCCTTTGAAAAGTGGGTTGTTCTCTCTCTTGGTTCACTTTTTCCAGTGTTCAACCACAGGGTTGTGTTGTGCACACATCAGAGGCTCTCTATTTGTGGTGGCCGGCCATTAATCACACTTGACCCTTTTGACCCCAGCCGGCCGGCCATGGGAAGTAGTCGGCCGGCCACCTGCAACCTGGATAACTGGCCGGCCAGTTTCCTTGCATCAGCTACAGTGCAGAAGTGCATTCATTTTCCCCACAGATTCTGTATCCGGGGGGCTGCTTTTTGGAGGGAAACTTGGTTGGTTTTCCCTCTATTTTTTTCCCCCCATTTTCCCCCTCTTTTTGCCTATATATCAGAGGCTCCAGCTCTGATATTAGGGTTACAAAAAATCCCCCCTAAGCTCCATTGTTGTATCTCTCTTTCTCCCTCTCTTCCAAGCTTCAATCCTTCAAGTCCTATACCCCTTTTCACACCATCACCTAGCACCACCCTTCCATCCTTCATTCCAGTAGCTGGAGGTGATTCTTCAAGGCCTAGGAGTGCTGCAAATCAAGCCAAAAGAGCTGCCAAAGACAAGTCTTCAAGGGTAAGCTCCATTTCCTCCTTTTGGTCCATATTTTGTTCAATACATAAGTCATATTTTCTTGCTGTTTTGGGCTCCGACCCTAACTGAATTTAAGCTTATTTTGAGCCATTTTTCATGTTTCATTAAGGGCCTCTCACTGTTTGAGGCCTCCTTGGTGTACTTACTTCATTATCCCTCTTGTATGCTATTTTCTTGTGTAATATTTTTGACCTGTGTAAAAACTGTTTTGAGCTCTGTAATGAACTGAAAAGTTGCTTATTTTGAGCCCTTCTTCAATATTGTTGAAGGGCTCATTGCTGTTTGAGGCTTCTATCTTCCACTTGCCTTTATATCTCTATTTCGGCTCCATTTTTGCATGATTTGTTAGCCTCATTTGCTTCTGTTTTTGGGATCTTATCCAAACTTAAAATGGCCTTATTTTGACCCCATATTCATGTTTCATTGAGGATATTTCATGGTTTGAGGCATCCTTTATACACTTTGTGTTATATCTCTCTTTTTGGCTTTATTTTGTGTAGTATTTTAGGCTTGCATGCATACTGTTTTGGGTCCGGCCATCAACTGTAAAATGCATTATTTTTGGCCCCTCTTCAGCATTGTTGAAGGGACCCTTTGTTTTTAAGGCCAGAAACCACCACTTGCTTCTTTGGCCATCTTTTGGCCCATTTCTTGCATGAGAGTTTAGCCATACCTGTGCTGGTTTTTGTGGTTTTCCATAAACTGTAAAAGATCATGTTTTGGGCCCCTCTTCAACTTTGTTGAAGGGCCCTAATCTTTTTGGGGTCAGAAGCTGTGAGTTGCTTCTTTATCTCACATTTAGGGCCATTTTTGCATGCTAGTTTTTCCCTATTTGTGTTTGCTGTTTGGTCTTTCTTAAAACTGTGAACATGCTTATTTTGGGACTTCCTTGAATCTGTATTCACATGTCATAAGCAAATAATGCATGCTTGATGTAGCTACAAGCCATTTCATGTGCTTAATCTTGCATTTCGGGACCATTTCATGCATCAGGGGCTATATTGTCATGATTCGGAACTGTTTTGGGTTATATTTTAGCTCTGAAATTTGCATGATCGTATGCCATATTCCATGCTTTGCCATGTCTTGTTAGAGTGGCATTCGTGCCTTGGGGTCGGTTCTCGGTTTGCGTGCATGTGTGTACGCATTTCGAGTGTCTCATTTTTCATCTCATGGCCTCCTATGTGAGTGTGGCTGAGGTCCACTCATGTTGGTGTAAGTCCATTGTGCATTGTGTATGCCATTTCATTTCATAGCATTGTGTATGCTAGGATGTATGTTAGTGCATTGTGTATGCCGTGTTACCTCGTGCATCGTGTATGCCATTTCATAGCATTGTGCATGCTAGGTCGTATATTAGTTGCATTCATGCATGTCATGCATATCGCATTGTGCTTGGGATAGGAGTTAGCCCGAGCACGGGAAACGAGGTGCGTTTCGTACTCCGAGTGACGGAACGTATCTCAATTCCCAGTCACCGACACTCCGGATTATCCATGAAGGAGTTAGGTTTTAGTTGAGTTTTCATGTGCATTCATTCTATATTGAGTTGCACATTTCGACTCCTCGGCCATCATGCATCGAGATGCGTGATTGGTGGCACGAGGATCGAGGCATGCATACATTTGTGAAAATACATTGCTATGCCCCTTTCCTGCTCTCTGTTGCAGCAAATCAAGAATTAGCAACCTTCCGGAGCTTGGCGCGTTTTCCATGGATAATTGTAAAACAGAGGCTAATTGGGGCATCCTAATGGATTTCCGCGCAAGGCAGCCCAGACTTGCATCATTCATCAGAGTCGAGGCCGTCCCTGGCTTGCATGCCAGTTTATAGCTTTCTTAGTTAATTTGTAAATTAATTAGGAATTTGTTTATATTTGGACTGTATTATTCGGACTTTATTCGGGACTGTATTATTTATTCGGACCCTCTGCGCTAGGGCACAACTGTAATAAGTGTGCGTGTGTGTGTTGTATGTCTTCCAACCCCACGTCCTTCTCCCTTTTATTTATCCGCTTATGATGGTTAGATTAGGGCATATTTCAATTAGCATACAGTATGATAGCATGTTTGCATTCATTCATCTGTTTTGCATACACCAGGCTCGGCGCATCATACTGACTGCATTGTATTTTTTATTCCAAGTTGAGTACTTGTTAGCTGTTGCATTTCATATGCCATGTTTAGAATAGCCGGGCCTGCTATAGTTGCATTTTTGCATGTGTTGCATTAGGCATTTCTGTATAATTAGGATCATGCATGGATTTCTAATGAGCTTCTTTTTTTGGCTTGGAGTACTCGGTAAGTTTTATGCTTTAGCATCCTTGCATGCGTGTGAGTGACTACCATGAATAGCATGCTTACCATGAGGCTATGTGCTTATGTGATATATCTGCCTGAATGCCTGTAGGTGAAGGTTGGGTTGTTTGGATTGGAACAAATCATCAACTGTGAGTTTTAAGCCCACTAGATAGTGGCAAAACCATCTTTTCTAAGCTCACCCGAGGGTGGCAAAATCTGCATTTTAAGCCTACTTGCGAGTAGCAAACCATCTTTCAAAAACAAACATGAAATGTTTTGTTCCAATTCAGGCGACCTAGTCTATACTTGTATGTTGTGCGCATCACATAGTAATCTAGGCTAATAACCGGAATAAGAACACACAATGTTTTCAAAAATAGATATCATGGTTAGTAGAGGTCGATCTTTGATCGGGCGAGCGGGGGTGCTCACGAAGTGACCTTCCCCAATCGTACCCAAGTTCCCGAGCCGAGGCAACTTTGGTGATGACGGACACGTGGCCTTAGGCAAACGAGTCAGCGTTTCCTAAATTTCCCCAAAATAAAATATTTAGGTGGCGACTCTGTATCTGGAAAAGCAGTCCATGTTTGGTACTTCTTTCAAAAAATCTGTTTTCTCAAAACGATTTGCCGGATTTAGACTCTTTGGTTCAGATTTAGAACCGTGACAATTTGAGAGTCCTGAGCTGTAGTGACCCCAAATGAACGGAACGGGAGCTCGTCCCTCTCGGGGCGTTTGGGGACGTCTACAACACCACGCACCCGCGCCCAAGCCCAGCCCGCCCGACCGGACGGACTGCGGCAGCGGCGACGGCGGCGCGTGCGCGCGTGTGTGGTGATTCTTGGGTCCAATGGGTCTAGCCCATTTTGCCCATAACCTCTTCCTCTAAAACACTTGGGTACCCCTTGGGGCACACCCCAAGTACCAAACCCAAGCCTTATAAACCCATTCAAAACCTCTCACCAAATCAATGTGGGACAAGCCATTTTACAACCTTAAGGAATTTCCACCAAAACTCCATTTTCATGGAGCACACTTTGGCTTCAATTTCACATTCACTCGGTAATAGTTTTGAGCAACCAAATATACCACGTGAATCACAACGCGACATAGAACGCGTTATCACTTTGACCCGTGAAAATCGACGCACGGGACCCACCTAAAAAATAGACAAAACTTAGGAAAAAATTCTGGTTTTATCCAGAATTTTATAACCATTTCTAACAATCCCCCACAATGAATGGAATTTGATGACAACGGAAATGCAACAATATGCAGATTTATCGAAAAAGTATAAGTCGAAAATATCTTGCATCAGGATAGGTAGTTTTCGGCCTTGAACCTTCCCTAGTGATAACCTATCGGACTGACTGGCTAACCAATGGACGCGATGCCTTGAATTGTTCAGCCGTTTGTGCAAGCCAAGACAATAGATTTCACACAAAATATCTTCTAACACATCGTGGTTCTCACTGTTGTGTTCATTTTGGCCTTGAACGCGCCTGGTTTTCATAAGTGTTTCTAGAGAATTTAGCCTCTTCATTCTCATAGAACCGGCCCCAGTTCAACACTCATATAGGTGATTCTTATTGTGAGTATCTCCTTATACTCGTCTTGATTTATGCCTCAATCAAGATATAAGTAATCATTAAAAGCAAAGCTTATCCTTATACTCCTGCATACAACATATGTTGCAGATATCACTCTTACCATAGGAATGGGTAGGGAATTTTTGATCCCTTGGTGATTTCTGGCGAGCCATACATAACTTAGTTGTCCCTTTGAACTTAGTTCTTGGGATCTCCAGTCATATAAGTAGGGTTACCATTATGACGACTCTTATGTAATAGGCTTTAATCCCATCCCCTTCGATGAATTATACACTAACTCTTTTGTCAAACCTTTTGTTAATGGATCCACAATATTCTCTTTAGATTTTATATAATCTATTGAGATTATTTCGTTTGACAACAATTGGCTTACGGTATTATGTCGACGACGAATATGTCGTGACTTACCGTTATACATATGATTATGTGCCCTGCCTATTGCAGATTGACTATCACAATGAATGCAAATAGCTGGCACAGGTTTTGGCCACATTGGAATGTCTTCTAAGAAGTGACGATGCCATTCTGCTTCTTCTCTTGCTTTGTCCAAAGCAATGAACTCGGATTCCATTGTGGATCATGCGATGCATGTTTGTTTCGTGGATTCCAAGAAACAGCAGCGCCTTCTAGAGTAAAGACATATCCACTTGGGGATTTTGAATCTTTAGTATCCGATATCTAATTTGCATCACAATAACCTTCGAGTACTGCTGGATATCGAGCAAAGTTCAAACCAAGATCACGGGTGAATCTTAGATATCTAAGAACCCGAATGATCGCTTTCCAATGGTCTTCTCCGGGGTTACTAGTGTACCTACTCAATTTACTAATAGCATAAGCTATATCAGGACGAGTACAATTCATTTGGTACATTAGGCTTCCAATAATTTGGGAGTATTTTAACTGAAACACTGCATCACCTTTATTTTTCGATAAATAAAGGTTGACGTCTACAGGTGTTCTAGTTAAATTCATATCATCCTTGATAAATTTACCAAGAATTTTCTCAATATAATTTGATTGAGATAATGCATATCCGTCAGATGTTTTAGTAATTTTCATACCTAATATAACATCTGCGACCCCCATATCTTTCATATCAAATCTTTTGTTAAGCATCTGCTTAGTTGATTTGATCATATTTGGACTGCTTCCAATGATAAGCATGTCATCCACATAAAGACAAACTATGACATATCCTTGGTCAGTGTTTTTAACATAGACGCATTTGTCACATTCGTTTATCTTAAACCCATTAGTAAGCATTGCATGATCAAATTTTTCATGCCATTGCTTAGGTGTTTGTTTTAATCCATAAAGGGATTTTACAAGTCAACAAACTTTCTTTTCTTGCCCTGATACTACAAACTCTTCGGATTGCTCCATATAGATCTCTTTATTTAGATCATCGCTTAAGAAAGCTGTCTTAACATCCATTTGATGTATTTCTAAATTAAACAACGCTGCTATAGAAATAAGCATGTGAATGGATGTTATTCTTGTCACAGAGGAATATGTGTCAAAATAGTCCAGACCTTCCTTTTGTCTGTAACCTTTAACTACAAGTCTTGCTTTATACTTGTCAATTGAACCATCCGCTTTCATTTTTCTCTTGAATATCCATTTATATTCAGGTATTTCTGATGGAAGATCCACCAATTCCCAAGTATGATTTTGCATAATGAATTCAATTTTATTATTAACAGCCTCTTTCCACAAAGGTGCTTCATGACCTGTCATTGCTGCCTTAAAGCTTTAAGGTTCATTTTCTAACAGGTATGTCAGAAAATCTGGACCAAAGAATTTTGATGTTCTCGCTCTCTTACTTCGTCTTAGTTCATCATCAGTTAAATCCTGTTGGCCGAGACCATTACTAGTCTCTTGTGTTTGATTGTCATCAGTCTCTTGACTTGGTGTACAATCATAAGTTCTTTTCTGTGAACTTAATTCCTGTCCTTTCTTGTAAGGAAAGACATGTTCAAAAAACACAACATTTCTTGACTCTATAATAGTGTTCACATTTATATCAGGTATTTCTAATTTATAAGTCAGAAGCCGATATGCACTACTATTCTGAGCATAACCAATAAACACATAGTCTACTATTTTTGGTCCAATCTTAGTCTTTTTAGGAACAGGAACTTCAACTTTTGCCATACACCCCCACACTTTTAAGTATTTGTAGGAAGGCGGTCGATCTTTCCACAATTCATAAGGAGTGCTGTTGGTTTTCTTGTGGGGTATTCTATTAAGAACATAATTAGCAGATAATATTGCTTCCCCCCACAAGTTCTGTGGTAAGCCTGAACTTAGTAACATGGTATTCATCATTTCTTTGAAGGTTCTATTCTTCCTTTCGGCAATTCCATTTTGCTGTGGAGAATAAGGGGCTGTAGTTTGGTGAATAATGCCATGTTGTGTACAAAATTCATTTAATGGTGCATCATATTCACCACCCCTATTATCTCTGATATAAATTAATGAATTTCAAAACAAATTCAAGAAAAAACCAAAATAATTATGACTACTCAAGTCAGAATTAATGTTTTGACAAAATCATATCCTCATAAAAAATTTTGCCTAAGAATCGAACAATTCAAAAACCCATTTGATTGTATACATTCTTGCAACTCAATAACAAATAAATGTCATTGTCATAAAAATATTTGTGATAGAAGAAAATTAAATTATCTCAACTAGTGCAAGAGATACACCCCCATATTAATAAAATGGTTCATGATTTAACAAATTCTACTATGCAAGTAAAATAATTATTAATGACATCTCATGTCACATAATTCAACATAAACTAAAAATCAACATAAAAGATTTCATAAATTTACTTTCCGATTAAATGGAACGATATAACTACATACATCTTCATGTTTAAATTTCTTTGGTGTTTAAACACCCATTCAAAATTGATTGGAAAAACTCAAATTAATTAACATATCAATTTAACATTCCAAATCACATGAAATTTTTATTAAGAAATAACTTGAGTTGACATCATACATGCATATCAAACGCATCAACTAAAAATAATGAATTTAACAAAATAAATTAATCATGCATGATCCCAAAATTTGCATCATGAAATAAAAAGATTCTCAACTCATAAATAAAATTCAATGCGTTTTGAATTTTAAACTCCAAAATGACAAAACATACATTCATTTAATAAGTTTGATTTGTACATAAATAAACTAATTAAATATGCATGCAAAAGTCCTTGTGAATATATATATATATATATATTATTCCGACTCATAAGCAGATACTATTCACGACTACAGATCCACACACAGAAATTTAAATATGATTCAAAAAGCCAATAAAGAAACTAAACTTGTCACAAAGGTTTTTTTTTTTTTTTTTTTGTAATAAAAATAAAATTTGTTTATAAATTAATATTTTACTCCAGAAACAAATTCTCCCATGTACTACGATAAAGTCAAAAGAATTATGATAAATTAACAAAATTAATTTTCTAGTTACTAAAACCAGAAAATAAATTATAACATAAAATAATTTTATTTTCCTTGTTATTTAAACTAGTAAAATAAAATACCGAAATAATATCTGATTACAAAAAATCAGAAAAACAAACCACAAATTAATTTTCTAGTTACTAAAACCAGAAAACAAATTATAACACAAAATCATTTTATTTTTCTTGTTACTAAAACTAAAAAATACTATAATTTTATTTTCTTTGTTACTGAAACTAGAAAATAAAATACCACAAAACTATCTGATTACAAAAATCAGAAAAAACACAAAATAATTTTCTAGTTACCAAAACCAGAAAACAAATTAGTACAAAACTATCTGATTACAAAAATAAAAAAAAAAACACAAAATAATTTTCTAGTTACCAAAACCAGAAAATAAATTAAAACACAAAATAATTTTATTTTCTTTGTTACTAAAACTAGAAAATAATATAATTTTATTTTCCTTGTTACTAAAACTAGAAAAATAAAATACCAAAATAATTTTCTGTAACACCAAATAATATTCTGCAATTGTTAATGACACCAGTATATTACTACTAGTTGTCAAAGAAAAGAGACAGTATATTACTACTATCTGTCAAATAGCATAAATTACTATTTATTTTTCTAACCAGAATATTACTTTGAAAATACAAAAAATTAAATACTATAAAGATACCAAAAACAAAAATAGAGTGTGTCTTAAGATTGACCGACAGCAACTACTTTGTGGGTTCATAGATCAGGCATGATGCAAAAAATAATAATAAAATTTAAAAAAAAAAAAAAATTCTGCAAGTGCATGTGAAAAAATTGATGATACATGTTGGAAAGGAATTCAATTTCACTCCCACGTCACACAAGACAAGATGGGAAAGTCTGATTCACCTGACCCTATTGACCAATTGTAATGGCTACTCAAGATCATAGTAATACGTTATGGTATTCTCTGACTCAATACACTTTCCGTTACATAATTGTATCTCGAGATACATTTTTCGAGAGTCTCACCATTTTGTGTCACTGTGAATGCATTAAAACACAAGGAACAAAGAAATTTTCAGACAGCAGATCTCGTTTTGTATTACTATCGTCATGTAACAACACACCGTGGAATTTGAAATGCATTGAAAAATTTCAAAACAAAGCACATCCATGGCCATAGTAATACATAGTGAAAACATGACATGTATATTTATTATACTAGAAGGTGTCCTACGAAAATCAATCAGCTGATATTTTATTGATTGACAAAAACAAAATTGTAGATGAAGAGAAAAAAGAAAACTCAAGAAAAAACTCTGACAAATCTTTCACTTTTGTAGGCTTTATGTAATAGAGTAGATACCATTGCTAAATGCTAATACAATGCAAGTGAAAACACAATTTGTATGCATATCATTTCTATAAAAGTACACAATACAATGTCAATCAAGCAGTAGAATTTGAGACCACATCATCTATCACAAATATGTCAATTCAATCTAAGAGTCTCAATGAAGGTTTTTTCTTTTTTAGAATAGAGATGGTTGATGTAGTCTTGGAAGCTACTTCCTCTGTACCCTTTTGGGTGCTCTTCATCCATCAGCTCTGGAGCAGGCTCAACCACTTCATCCATGGCTAGATTGTGAAAACTAGCTATGGACAGCCTGGTTTCATCTGTGCTCGGGACTGCACGGTGTAACACACTCTTGTAGATACCATTGCTCAATACTTGTAGATGATCTCCAACAAGGACTACCAAGGTGCCCTTCATCTCAGGGACAACCCTCCAAGCACCGTCACCACCACTGCTACTGCCACTGGTGTCCACGACATGAAGGCTTGAGCAACTTTGGAGGAGAATTGTGATGATGCTATGATCTGTATGAGACACTACACCAATCTTGACATTTGTTTGGGAACTTGGTGGGTAGCTATTGATGCCCATCATTTGTGTTAAACCCACTAAACCTAACCCACTACTACCTACCACACACACTCACCTCCTCACCTAACCTACCACTACCACCTCCACTTCATCCCCTACCACTTCACCTACTACCTTCTTCTCTTCTATATATTTGATCATTGTAAACATAACAAAATATCAATATACACAACAATCTTGTAATACACAAATCAATCAATAATATACATCAATTTATTTTTACATGGTATCAGAGCTAGGTTAAGAACTTAGTATTTTCGCTTCACCGGCGGGCGGCAGCCTCGCCTTGGCCGCCCGCCGGACCTCTCATCTTCCAACTATTCTCTGATTACTCTCTTCCATTGTTGCCGCAGCTACTCCACCACTGAGCCGAGTAAGCCGGATTTTCATCCATCAAAACCAACACTGAGGCTCTTATTCTGTTCAAGAAGACGATAGAGAACGATCCGAAACAAGTGACTCAACTCGATCTCAACCAACCCAGGTACCATCTTGCTTTGCACTCCCTTGAGGACCACTGCCTTCAGCCGTGATTCGACCAACACCACCTCGCTGCCGTCATCCACTTCTCCACCACCACCTGCAGCTTCATCTCCGCCGCTGACATCTCTCTCTCCCTGCACCAGCCACCGACGGACCACTCCTCTCCGCCTGCCTCAACAGCACCACAATGTGTTTGACCATCTGCTCCAACCAGCCCACCTCTGTCCATTGCAAATCTCACAGGCAACTTTTTGTAAATCGACATCATGCACTACCTGGTTAGGTCAGCGAACCGGTTCAGACCCAACTTGTAAGTCCGGTTCTCGGCCTTGTGCTCGTCAATGAACCTGAGCACCACCATGGTTTCACCATCTCACTCTGCTCTAGTAAAGCAACAACCACTGGTCCACAACGGAGCTCTACTGAAAGGCAATATCGCAGTCAATCTAATCTAGTACGGCCACTCCACACCAACAGAAACAATGGAGCTTTCATAGTGACCTGTCTGGATCACCTATCTCAATCAATCACTCTCTCCCGTCGCCGGAAACAATGGCTGCCTCGGATCTCGCAAGACCACAGCCGCCATTCGCATCCGCAAGCTCGCCAACGCCTTGCCCAGATTGATGGGAGGAGGGCCAATTGTAATCTTGCTTCTTTAGGTGTTCAAAGATCTAAACCATCTACCCCAAAACAAGCCAGAGAACTTATTGTACAACAGTCTGGTCACGTACCTCTCACGGACTTCGACCTGTCTTGTAGCCTCACTTCCAGGCCTGTCTAGGCCTTGCTCGACGCGAATCCCATTGACGACCTACATGGGGGTGCTCGCCGGCAACATCGCCTGTATCTAACCCGCTTGAATCTGGGTTTGAATTCTCCAACCATGTCCACTTGCTTGCTTTTCAGATCTCTCATCTGATTCAATTTGCTACTACCCCACGCACACCGAAAGGTATCCAATTTCATGATTATAAAGCTCAGTTGGTGACCCCTTTCACACCCATGTTTCCACTACCCACATACCCACCACACTTTTTTAATATTTCCACCTTTTCCTCTTGTTTTTATTTTTATTTATGTTTATGTTTTTTTTTTTTTCATCACCCACCTAGGCGTGTCTCTTAGGGGTGCTTATTTTATTTATTTTTATCTCTTCTTTTTGAGCATTACACAACTGCACCAGCACATTCGCTTTCCATAATCAAGTACCGGCATCACTCCATTTTCCAGTTCCAAAAAAAAAAAAAAAAAAAACACAACATTCATTCCAGTTGCTTTTTTTGCATTACCACACCTACCATTCGAGTTTGCCAAACACACTTGTTTTATTCATATCAGGGATTCACCCCGCTCACACTTTTCCACAAAAACAAAAAAACAAAAAAAAAAAAAAATAAAATAAAATAAAAAAAACCAACAAACCAAACAACCACATCCACAGGTGGGATTTTTCTCTACTCTGCCGCCGGTCTTTTCTTCTTGCCTCCGTCCTGGGCGGTCCTTGCCGGTGTTGCCTCCGTATTTCCCACTCCACTGGGCACGATCACCCCTTCTTGCTCCTCCACTGTAGCATATGGCGGCCCTCCAAATCGGAACATCACGGTGGCCTTCCGCTTCAGCTCCTTGTTTTCTGCCCTTAGCACGCTTATCTCTGCTCGCGCATCCTTATACATGCGTTGGAGCAGAGCCAGCTGGGAGTTTAACTGTTGCACCTCATTTGTCCTACTCTGCAGCCGGTGCGACAGATTTGTAACCGCCGTCATGGACTCCACACATGTCTTCAACGTATACTGATTGGCCTCCACATCCGACTGCACCGCCATTTTTTGCTCCACAGACCGCATCAGAAAGTTCAGCGGAGCAAACCCAGCAGTGTTTGGTTGAGGTTCACTGGCCACCGCACCAGTTCTCTCTCCTGTGGACTCGTTGAGGTCGGGAAAGAGGGTGAGCAGCCCGCGGGACGACGAAGCCATTTTCTGGGCAACAGCAACAGAGTGTTACAGACTATCTCTCTCAGCAAAACGACCTCTCTTTCTCAGCAAAATGCAGAATTTTTCAGAGGTTTCTCTCAGTTTTTCTGTCTCAGTTTCTGCCTCCTCCGCTTCGGTTTATAAAGACCATGACACAGAGACAGCCACGCGCATCGCGCGTCTCTTGACGCCGACAACCTGGCACGCCTTTTCATGGCACGCCTTTTCATGACTCGGGCACGCCTTTTGATGGCACGCCTTTTGATGGCACACCTTTTGAGGGCTCGATATCTACATCCATGTCTATCTTTTGGGCAGCCTATATACACACTCATACAGTGTCTTCTCCACCGGTCAGCTTTATCAATCCCTTTTCAACCTCAAATAGGTTTCTATCTTCACACTTATTTGAGTTTGAGGGGGGGTTATACACAGTATCATGTATAAGTCGCTCATGGCGCACTCCCTAAGTCACCCCCTTGGTGCACCACCACAATCTTCTACAACGGTCCGACATGACCCCATAAACTGTCCTTCTACATCGGTCCGACATGACCCCATAAACTGTCTTCTACAACGGTCTGACACGACCACACAGTGTCTGCTTCAAACGGTCCGACATGACCCCGTAAACTGTCTGCTACAACGGTCCGACATGACCCCGTAAACTGTCCTGCTACATCGGTCCGACATGACCCCGTAAACTGTCTTCTACAACGGTCCGACATGACCCCGTAAACTGTCCTGCTACAACGGTCCGACATGACCCCGTAAACTGTCCTGCTACATCGGTCCGATATGACCCCGTAAACTGTCTTCTACAACGGTCCGACATGACCCCGTAAACTGTCATGCTACAACGGTCCGACATGACCCCGTAAACTGTCTTCTACATCTGACACGACCACACAGTGTCTGCTTCAACGGTCCGACATGACCCCGTAAACTGTCTGCTACAACGGTCTGACACGACCATACCGTGTCTCCTATCCTGTTTTATTTTATTTATCAGTTTATTTTTTTCTGTTTTGTAACTCTCTCCAAACTCAAGTTGGTTTGTGTCTAACCTCCTTGAGTTTGAGGGGGGCTGTTAAACCCACTAAACCTAACCCACTACTACCTACCACACACACTCACCTCCTCACCTAACCTACCACTACCACCTCCACTTCATCCCCTACCACTTCACCTACTACCTTCTTCTCTTCTATATATTTGATCATTGTAAACATAACAAAATATCAATATACACAACAATCTTGTAATACACAAATCAATCAATAATATACATCAATTTATTTTTACAATTCGGAATCCTTGCTCCAATTTGTCTCTTAGGTATGTCGGAGCCAAGTTTAAGCTCTCCATAATGGCTCCAAGTACTTCAATGCTTAGTTTCATCACCTCCTTGGTGTACATTTCCATCTTTTCTCTGTCATATTATCATAAGTTTCTTGGTGAGTTCGGTTATAATAAAAGAGAAGGAAAGTGTGGGACAGAGAAAACATTTGAACTTTGGAAAGTGTAAGAAAAGTTGAACTTTACGTACAACCTACAGGCTATATCACTATGCTTATTTGGCTTTCAGTGTGTCTCTCTCTCTCTTTCCAAATAATGCAGGGAAATTTCAGTTTTTTTTTTTTTTTTTTTTTTTTTTTTTTTTTTTTTGTAAATAATGAAGGGGAATTTCAGTTTTTTTTTTTTTTGGTTGCAAATTTCAGTTTTTTCTCAATTTTAGTACAACTTTTTCTCAAAAAATTCATCTTAAACAAATGCATAAGAAAATAATTTTTTCTTTCACTTTTCTTTATTTCATTTCACTTTATATCACTTCAACTTTATATCATATTTTTTATTCTAATCAAACAAACCTTAGGGATCTATGGAAAATTATATGCTTTTTTCACTTCCTTCACGGATTTAAACAAATGGTCCACCATATCTCCCAAAAAAAAGAAAAGAAAAGAAATGAAAAGAAAGAAGAAGAAGAAGAAAAAATAAAAAAAAAGAGCGACCCATTTTGCTAGATAGAGAGCCACACAGAAAGTGAAGTCTAGTGAAATACTATATAATAGCCATCACATGTTTATTGTAGTGAACCAAATATAAGAATAGACATTCTAATAGAATGATCATTACATTTCAATTCATTCCAGTGAACTAAATACTACCTTAATATAATCACATTCTAACATCCTGGTCCTCCTATAAAAATGTCATATTCTTGAAACAGAGTAAAACAAGTTAATGCACCCACAATATTTAAAATTTTATTATTTTATAATAAAAAAATCCTAACCAAATGCTTGACTTGTATTAACATAGAGATCTTAATACTAATAATGAGTTTTTGAAAATGGAATTTTCATTTCCTCTTTTTTTTTTTCACTCTTGTCATCCAAACGTAACTTAGAGCTTTTCCAATGGCTAGGTTTTTTGACAGCCAAACTAATTTCAAGAATGGAAAGTATTATTGAAGTATACGCTAGGTAAAGTAAAAAAATTAATGCCCAATTAGTACCCATTAATGAATGTTTGGGATGAATTAAATTGGTTACGTACCTAACCTTTGACATTATTGGCACCAAAAATTCGAATTCTATGTCGATAGACATGTCAAAGAGCATGGGCATGAACAATAAAGGTCCAAGAATCGTGGACATGAAGATAGTGGCTTGGAGAGAAGATCAGGGACATAACATGTGGCAATTTCAAAGGAAAAGGAAGCTTTTGACAGTTGCAGCAGTTATAGATCATGGGTAAGTGGAAGCTACCAACAAAAGGGACACGTGGTTGTTTGACATGGCTAGTGGAGGAGAATAAAAGCTGGAAATGCAAAGAGAGAAATGCCTTCAACCCAATTCACAACACTCGTGAAATCTGGGAGTAGCAGTAACTTATCGAGGAGTAGTTCAGTACTTGTACTTAGGAGTAATAGTAGTTTCAGTTCTTGTAACTCATTTTGGACCTGTCAATTGTAATGCTATAAAACTTGTAATTTGATTTTTATAATTAAGTGGTAAGTTTAAGTGTTATTAATCATATTTCTAGTGTGATTATCTCTGTTTCTTCACATTACAACTTCCAAAAAAATCTTTGAATCTGTCAAGGCTTAGCACACCAACCACATTGCTTGATTTGTTTGTTTGTTTGTTTGTGAAAATTGATTTCTCTATCAAATCCGCTTTGTCGATTTAACACAAAATTTTTGCTAACAGGCATTAATACAAAGAGTGGGCCAAGTTTTTAATTACCAAACCAGTATTTACCCTTATACACTAGGCAAAATGATCAAACAAAATACCCAATACGCTTTTTTTTTTCTTCTTTTTAATGTACTTTTGTTAGGCAGAATGCTTACTAGTGTTGGAGGTACTCTAACAATACCTAACCATTGGAGATGAAATTAAAGGTTGAATAATAGAGTAACATTTGTTATGCAATTGTGTCACTTTCAGAACCTCAAAGAATCAATTGAGAATTTGAAGAAACATCATGGGAGCTAATTGTAATGAGGCAAAATGTTACTCCATTTTCAAAGAATCACCATTGTATCTTATTTTCTGATTTTGACTTAGTCAAATATGTCCAGACAATACAAAGTCAATACAGTAATTAAGTAAAATAAATCCCAATTTTTTTTAATTAATTAATAAAATTAATACCTGTAATGAGGAGGACTATTAGGCCATAATACCACAAAATCTTCAAGAGAATGAGCATATAGCTTAAGGAAGTTTTTAAAAAATTGGCCCTCAATTGGACTGTTGCCGTGAACCGTACTGAATCGCACCGGCTTGTATACATCATCAGACATGAGCTCTACCTTGTTTGCAATTGGCATATCAAAGAACTCTGAATTCACATCTAAAGCTCCTTCTATAACCGATTCACTTATCCCATGATTAACAATCAACATCAACATTAACCCACTTCACAAATTAAAAAACAAAAGCATATATGTGCACATACATCCATAGAGAGAGAGAGATGACCTGAAAGCAACCCACTTGTAGGCTTGCTTGGTGGATTTGATTGATGAGTAGAGATTTTGTGTGGGGATCAGTTTGGTGCAGGAGAGAAAAGTCAACTATGGGAACAGTGTGATTGTCATGATCACTAAGATGGGTTTGGGTTGAACTCATTTTTTTTTTTTTTTTGGAAGTAGAAGATCTGTTTGCCTCTGCTCTTCTGTGTGAGCTTAGATTTATATTCAAACCAAATATGGTACCAGCAAGCAGAAGAAGAAGAATCATGTGATTAGGCAGCCATGATTATCACTTTCCTGTATAAAATAACTTAGTTTATAAATTAATGTTACATCATGTCTGAGGGGACTAAATATAAAATGGGTCGGATCCAAACCTTGGGCCGGCCCAATCCATTAGACTCAAGTCCTGAGAAGCAGGGTAAGCACGTGGCCCCGTCAGATTAGCCAAATTACATCATCCACAATTCACCTAAGTCCTCAAGCACTTGGGCCTAGCCTGTAGTGGAAAGGTCAGTTCAGTCACGATGCTGGGCTAGGCCGAGCCGCAGGATCTGATCCTTAGACTGAACCTAAAAGGGGCCGAGCCCATACAAAGATATCTTACTGGGCCAGCCCATTTCTACAAGCAATCTCACAGAGGGCTCAGCCGAGGCACGATGGTACCAAGCCAAAAGAACCCAACAGAGAAACGTGGAAGCTGTGAATGCATGTACATGGAGGGTGCCACCTCAGCTGGTCCCCTCCCCCTAGAATCACAGAAACAGTTGATTGAAGGATTGCGATCTGTTACAAGCATGGTTACAATGAGTATATACACCCCTTGTCAACTACCAGATGGTCCCCCACCTTGGGCAATACTAAAAGGAGACATTGTCGCACAAGGACTCCATGAAACCATCTTGGGCAGCAAGCAAAGAGTTCTATATAAATTACACTGACTTCACACTGAAGGTAACTAAAATTAGCTGAACTATACTCACCAAAACACAACTCCCGGCACTGAGAGAGTATTCCTCATCTTCTCCGATCTTTCACTTGTGAGATCCCGAATATAAAAATAAAGTAAATAATTACATAATAATAATTTTACAATATCAAATATTTTATTGTGAATCTTTAAGTGCGAATTAAATATTATTGGAGGGTCTTTTAATTAATTTTAAACTTAAAATAAATTTATGGTGAAAGTATTTAAGTTAGAGACAAGATTTATTATTTTTTAAAAAAATAGAGGGCAAGTTAGTAAGTATATTTTGTTATAATAATAGTTATATTTTATTTAAATTTATGGGTTAGAAAATAAAATAATATAAAGAGATAATAATTTAGAGGCTTTTGTTTAGATATATAAGGTAACCCTAGGTTGCCTAATTATACAACAACACCAACAGCAGCCACGGGGAGAGAGAGGTTAAGAGAAAAGAAGAAGAAAAAAAAAAGGGGTTGCAAACAAGGAAGAACTTTTGGGTGTGTGGTAGGTCTCTATCTTTATTCTTCTATTTGTTTTTGTTCTTTGTCCTTGCTCTATTATTATTTAGTTCATTGATGAAGAGGTTATAGGTTTGTGTACTTTGTATATATATATATATATATATGTGCTGTTAAGAAATCTAAGGAGTTAAATTCATGTATAAAGAATGGGTGTAATTCTTAGTTCAAAAATTTTGCACAAAATCACAAACTTTAAAAATCAAGAAACTATATCAAATGGATGAATTTTAAATTGAAATTTTTACAGTAGATTAATTACATATTGAATTGCATATCTGAATTTTCTCATAATTTTTGGGAGTCAAAATCTATATTAACTGCGGCGTTCAAATCTGTCCAGAAAGTGGTTTAAATAGTAACTTCGGAAGTGTTGTTCTCTTTGGGTATAAATCCGAAAATTATCAAATCAGCATCATTAGAACCGGTTACGAGTTTAGTTTCATATAATTTTGGCCTTGCATTGATTGCTCGTATATACTAAGAGAACCATTAATTTCTTTAAAGTGCTGTAGAAAACAACCTATTTGGGCATAATTAATTGTAAATAATTATTTTGATAAGCAAATCAAGTAAAACCAATTGGGTTTGAAACTTAGGATATATTAGTTGATATCTGGAGGATTTTGGAATTTTTCGAATAGTGTAGAGTGGATTTTGCAATTTTCAAAGTTAGCGAATAAATTGGGAAAACTTGTTTAAAACTTTTTTTTATCTTAAAGTTACTTTTAGTTAAGTTTTGATCGGAACCATGTCTTGGGTAAATTTAGACCTTGAAGAAAATGAACTTAGGTAATATTTAAGAGTAATGGTGAGTTGGATTGAGTCGTGTTAGTGCGCTTTAGTTTGAGATTACTTAATTCCTATTCTTTAGTATTTTTGTTAAATTAGTAGTGACGTGTAGTCTTCATACTTGGTTCAGGGCACTAGTTGGACTTTCACACTCTATTCGAGGGTTTCATTATTCTGTTTCCAAGTGAGTAGTTTCATGCTACATATTTTTATAAATGTTTCCCTACCCTAAACTGTTGGAAAATTTAATTGTTGTTTCAGGACTAAACTGTTTTGGTAAATTATTATATTATCAATGGAATTAAATTATTTCTGAAACATGTGTGAACTTGGCATACTGTAAACTTTTTGTTTTGGTCTCATGTTTATAATGGTGAACTATCATGATTTGTGAAACTGATGTGTATTGATTATTGGGACGATCTGTGTATTTTAGTCTAGGGAAATTATTCCACTGTATGTGGTGACTTTGGCCACTAGGGAACAGATCCGGGTTGGGCTGTGATGACTCTAGTGCTCAACGATTGTAAGGAAAAGACCTAGGTTAAGATAGGTGACCTTCAATCGGATCGTCGTAGAGAAAAGGCCTGGGTTGCCATCCTGAGGATGACTCTTAGTTCGATATTAGATCCAACGGGGCTTATAGCCTTGAGAATTGTGTGGCATGTTACTTGTTATTTCTTAGTACCCAGAAAATTATTGGTGTTCATATTTTAATCTGTTTTAAGTAGAAAATATCATTTATCATGTTCTTGAGAGACACAAGTATTTTAACTGTTGAACTGTGGAACCTTCTTTTTGAAACAGATTGTCTTTACCAAATTGTATGACAATCTAGTTTCTGTGATATATATCTTATTTTGGAATTGAACCCTGTTTTCAAAATTGTATTTACTATCCATGTTGCTACTCACTGAGCTATCAACTGACTTAGTTGTTTATCATTTCCAGGTGTTAGAAGGACTTAGCATGGACACATGGTGTAGAGGAGACTCAATTGCATGGACCTCTAGGACATTCATTTTATTTTTTTTTAGTTTTATGTCGAGTTTTGTGCATATGTTGTGGTTGGGTTTGATTTGGAATTATTTTATTTTGTGGGCGGTTTGTGTCCCATTTAGTATATTTGTTTGGAAGTTGGTTGTGGTTGGTTTTACCATTTATACTTGTGACATGTCAGTGGGTTGGGTTTTGATTTATTTATTTCTGGGCTATCGTCACATTTATTCTTTATGATTTTGGATTCATGTTTAAGGCTTACGTGTGCCTTGAGCTAAGGCCCTATGGGCCACGACCGGTTATACCCAGGTTTGGGGTGTGACAATTGTGGTATCGGAGCTATAGGTTTATCGAGTTACATGTCTTGCATTTCATCATTTAGACAAGGTCCGAGTCCCTATAGTCCTTAGTAGTGTGTGCTTGAGTTAGTTTTGTTTAAACTAGTGTTGAATCTTTCTTGATTTCATTTTGAAGGTTAAGAGTTGGTACCTAGATATCTATTTGGATTGTCTATTCTTTGTGAGCCTTTGGATGCATGTATTGCTCTGTCTACTCCATTAGGAGAAATAGTAGTGTTAGGAGATGTCTATAGATCTTGTGAGGTAAACTTGGATGGTAGGATTGTTTTGGTATTTCCTTAGAGGTGAAGGATTTTGATGTGATTTTGGGGATGGATTGGTTGACGAAGCATCATGTCTCTGTTGATTATTTTAGAAAGATGGTAGTTTTTTCTATACTGGGGCAACATGAGTTTTTCTTTCAGGGAGATAGGAAAAGGTCTTCTATTTATTTTATTTTTTCCTTTCTAGCTAACCGAATGTTGAGAAAAGGATGTCATGGTTATTTAGCTTGTGTGGTGAGTATCGAACTACCAGAATAGAAGTTAGAGGAGTTTCCTGTAGTGAGTGATTTTGTTGATGTTTTTCTAAAGGATCTACTTGGACTTCCTCTAGACCGTGGGATAGAATTTTTCATTAACTTGGTCCTTGACACAACACTTATTTCTAAAGTGCCTTATAGAATGGCACCGTTGGAGTTGAGGGAGTTACAAACTCAGTTACAGGAGTTGTTAGAAAAAGGTTTTATTAGGCCTAGTATTTCACCTTGGAGAGCACCTATATTGTTTGTGAGGAAGAAGGATGGGTCTATGAGATCGTGTACTGATTATAGGGAATTGAACAAAGTCATAGTGAAGAATAGGTAACCTTCGCCATGCGTTGATGACCTATTTGACCAATTGCAAGGAGCTCAGGTATTCTCTAAGATTGACTTAAGGTCAGGCTAGTTGAAGGTAAAGAATAAAGATATTCCTAACACAACTTTTAGAACCCGTTATAGGCATTATGAGTTCTTGGTGATGCCTTTTGGTCTCACAAATGCACTAGCTGCATTCATGGATTTGATGAACAGAGTATTTAAACCCCAACTGGATAAATTTGTAGTAGTGCTTATTGATGACATCCTAATTTATTTGAGGAGTAAAGAGGAGCATGAGCAATATTTGAGGGTAATATTTTAGATCCTTAGGGAGAAGAGACTGTATGCAAAATTTAAGAAGTGTGAATTTTGGTTGAGCAGTGTATTCTTTTTGGGTCATGTGGTGAATAAAGATGGGGTATTTGTGGATAGCGCGAAGGTGACAGCAATTGTTGATTGGCCACGACCTACTTCTGTGACAGAGGTATGCAGCTTTCTAGAGCTTGTTGGATATTACAGACGGTTTGTGGAAGGATTCTTCCATATTGCTTTGCCACTTACCAATCTCACTAAGAAAGGGGTCAAGTTTGAGTGGAATGATGATTGTGAGCGTAGCTGCCAAGAGTTTAAACAAAGATTGACATTTGCTCTAATCCTTGCCTTACCGGCAGATGAGGGTGGTTTTGTGATTTATAGTGATGCTTCACGACAGGGTTTAGGATGTGTGGTCATTTAGCATGGGAAGGTGATTGCTTATGCATCACGACAGTTGAAAGTACATGAGAGAAATTATCCTACGCACGAGTTGGAGTTAGCAGCAGTGATTTTTACTTTTAAGATTTGGTGACATTATTTGTATGGAGTCATGTGAGATTTACACAAATCATAAGAGTTTGAAGTATATTTTCACACAGAATGAGCTAAATTTGAGGCAAAGAAGATGGCTTGAGTTGCTAAAAGATTACGATGTGAATATTTTGTATCATTCGGGGAAGGCAAATATGGTTGTAGATGCCTTGAGTGGGAAGGTCGCAGTTGGAGATGTAGCTGCTTTGTCTATTGAGAGTTGTTTGGTGGAAGACATGAGACGTTTGAGGCTTGAGGTTGTTACGCCTGGTGATAGGGCTTATTGTAGTCAATTGACAATTCAGCCGACCTTGAGAGATCGAATTCGTTTAGCTCAAGAGATTGACCCCCAGTGTGAGCGTATTAAAGGAGAGATGACAGAGGGTAAGCATGCAGATTTTGTGGTTAGTGATAATGGATTGCTTAGATTTCGTAGCCAAATTTGTGTTCTTGTTGGTGGTGATTTGAGGAAGGAGATTATGACGGAGGCATATAGTTCTAGTTATAGCATTCATCCTGGAAGCACTAAGACGTATCGGGATCTTCATGAACATTTTTGGTGGAATGGTATAAAAGGAGATATTGTAGAATTTGTGGCTCAGTGTTTGGTGTGTCAACAGGTTAAAGTAGAACATCAGAAACCCGTGGGGAAACTACAACCCTTACCTATACTAGAGTAGAAGTGGGATCATATTACCATGGATTTCGTGTGCGGATTACCTCGTACTAGGAGTAACCACGATGCAGTTTGGGTAGTCGTAAAAGGAGATATTGTAGAATTTGTGGCTCAGTGTTTGGTGTGTCAACAGGTTAAAGTAGAACATCAGAAACCCGTGGGGAAACTAAAACCCTAACCTATACTAGAGTAGAAGTGGGATCATATTACCATGGATTTCGTGTGCGGATTACCTCGTACTAGGAGTAACCACGATGCAGTTTGGGTAGTTGCAGATGAACTATTCTCTAGCTCGATTTGCACAGTTGTATATGAAGGAGATTGTTAGATTGCATGGTGCACCTATGTCAATAGTGTCAGATCGGGACCCTCGTTTTGTGTCTAAGTTTTGGGGTGCATTACAATCAGCTATGAGTACTTGGTTAAATTTTAGTTCAGTTTATCACCTTCAGACAGATGGGCAATCGGAGAGGACTATTCAAACCCTTGAAGATATGTTGAGGGCTTGTGCTTTGGAGTGGAGAGGTAATTGGAATGATTATTTGCCGCTCATCGAGTTTGCGTATAATAATAGTTATCATTCTAGTTTGGGAGTAGCTCCTTATGAGGCTTTATATGGGAGGAAGTGTAGGTCTCCTTTGTGTTGGTATGAGGTTGGTGAGAGGCAAATGTTGAGACTTGATTTGGTGGAGGATGCTACACAGAAAATTATCACCATCAGAGAGAGAATATTGACTGCTCAGAGTGGACAAAAAAAAAGTTATGCTGATCATCGTAAGAGAGATTTAGACTTTCATGTTGGGGATATGGTATTCTTGAAAGTATCACCATGGAAAGAAGTCATTAGGTTTGGAAAGAAAGGAAAGCGTCATGACCCAAACCCGCCCCTGTAGGTTTAGCATCATTACCGACCAATAATCCGTGGATTACCAAAGGCCTTTTAACAGATAAGCACATAATAAGGGGCTACAGAAGCAATTATACAAAATAGACAAGGTCCAATGAGCTGTGATAACATACATGGGACAGAAGATTTCAAAACTTGCATATACATAAGCGTGTCGGTCGAAGGACATCAATATTTACAAAACATTTACAAAAGTGTAATTCCTAGGACCCAACTTTACAAAACAGACAGAGACTAGCACAAGTACAAAAATAGCCATGTAACTAGACTTCGATTGGAACCTCCTCGGGAGGCACAACGGTTGGCTGACAAAAATAGAAATGAAGGCCGTCAACTCTGGCCCTTATCACGCGCTGGCTCACCTACATACATAATATAAACTGTGAGCGAAAGCTTAGTGAACAATAACAGAGTAAAAGGGTTTCAATGAATGAGTCCGAACAGATTCAGAAATCATAATTTAGTTTCGTATCAAATTCATAATTTGTCCAGATCATATACAGAAATCATGAGGTCTACTTAAGTATACGTGATACATCCATTAGCATTAACAGAGCAGATACAGAACAGATGCAGACACGTGAGGGTTACGAATAACCAGTTCCATAAAGGAACCTCCGGATCCAGGTAATAGAGAATAAACACGCTGAGCCCCATGATGGAGCCTCCGGTACGGGTAACAGAGTGCAGACATATTAAGTTCCATGATGGAACCTCCGATACCGGGTAACAGCCAACAAATATCACATGATGCTAAGGATGTCACGAATACATATTAGAAATTGGACAATCATTCCTTGTATAGAACACATCATTTCAGAAAACAGATCTTAATTCATCACACAGAAAAATAAGTAAAGTTGAACATAACTTTACTATGTTATTACTCACAGTTGGCCTAGAGACAGATAGATGGAGCAGATTGGTCAAACGGTACGCGGCACGTGACCTACATAACACATAGCAGACACACACTTGAAACACACGTTCTAATTGTACATAACTTACTTCGTTGGCTCTTAGTGTTCTTCTAACCTTTAATCCTCATTACGGAATCTTAAGCATGGCCTAGGAATGCCTAGGATGGAATGAGGATGCAAGAATGCATTGGAAAACATTTCTTGAAACTTGCTGAAAATAAGGTCCACGCTCGAGCGTGGCTTTTCCTGCTCGAGCGGACATGCAGATAATGAAGCTCCGCTCGAGTGTGACTTTCCTCACTTGAGCGGACTGCAAACTAGAAAAAGTACTAGTTACATGTTTTTCATGCTCGACGGACGCTTGACCTCCGCTTGAGCGTGAGACTCAGATCTTCGCTCGAGCTTAGATCTCCTGGCTCAAGCGGACTGCAAAACACAAGAACTTCTGGATATATGCATTTCACGCTCGAGCGTAACCATCGTCGCTCGAGCAGAAGCGCATGTACTCAGAGTTCACGCTTGAGCGTAAAATTCCCCGCTCGAGCATGGATCAAATTTCTGGAAATTCCAGATTTGATCACCAAGCTCAAATTCAACTTTGAAGCATCCAAAACTCATTTTTTCCTGGGCCAAAACTTGGGGGAAATACATGAAACTCATAACAAAACATGTTTAAAGAATTATAACAAGAAATCATGGCCCAAAGGCTTGTCAATTGTACAAGAATTCAACTTTAAACTCAAAATTAATTCATGAACATAACATGCAAGAACTTCCATGAATTCAAACACTCCAAAACATAATCAAACTTGGTAATTTAATGGAAAACATGATGAATGACCAAGATGTAAGTGAGGTTAACACATGCATGAAAGAAACCTTTGAAATCATGCTCAAAATGTGAAGAAATGCACATGGATGCATGAATTCACTCTTAATTCCACTCTTGTAGCTCAATTCCCATGTTAATCCACCTAACACCATTAATTTCATGCTCTAATAAACCAAACTGCAAGGCTAGAGATTGACATTCTTACCTAGGGATCTCAATTCCTTATGCTAGAGATGGTCTTGAGTGATCTTCCAAGTTTTCCTAGCAATTCCCTCCTTGTGAATTCAATCTTCAAGCTCTACACCAATTCTCCATTCTCTCACTTTCTCACCCGTTTGTCTCTCTTGGGCAAGCACAAAATGTGATGGAATCAAGAAAAAGGAGTGAGTGGGCTCCAAGTGGTGCCTCAAATAGGCTTGGATACAAAGAAGATTAATTGAGCTTAATTGGTGCACATTAATTTAATCTAATTTAATCATTCCAAACTGAATTTTAATTAGACCTACCATAAAATTCTATAAATCCTAATTAGCACATAAATCAAGTCAATTTCTGATTCGAACGTCGATAAGGCTTTCAATTCGCAAATCAAAACTAAAACATGAACAGATCTTTCTACACCGAACAGATAGAGACACAAAATAATGCAATACACATGCAAATTAATTCCAAATCCCTCCTAAATTACTGTTAGGCATAATTAAGTACGGATTAACGTTAATCATAGGTCGAGGTTGTTATAGAAAGTTGAGTCCTAGATACATTGGTCCATTTGAGGTATTGGAGAAGGTTGGTGAGGTTGCGTACCGTGTAGCTCTAACCCCCTAGGTTGGCAGGAGTGCATAATGTGTTTCACGTGTCTATGCTGAGGAAATATGTGCACAGTCCGTTGCATGTGATAGATTATGAGCCACTTCAGATTAGAGAGGATTTTTCGTATGAGGAGATGCCTATTCAGATTTTGGATTCGAAAGAGAAAATGTTACGTACAAAGGCCAATAAATTGGTTAAGGTACTGTGGTGTAATTATCTAGTTGAAGCGGCGACTTGGGAACGCGAGGACGAAATGCACGAGAAGTAGCCACATCTATTTTCATGATTTACTCAAGTTAGTTTTGAGGACGAAACTTTTGTTTTAGGGGGGGAGAATGTGAGAACCCGAATATAAAAATAAAGTAAATATTTACATAATAATAATTTTACAATCTCAAATATTTTATTGTGAATCTTTAAGTGCGAATTAAATATTATTGGAGGGTCTTTTAATTAATTTTAAACTTAAAATAAATTTATGATGAAAGTATTTAATTTAGAGGCAAGATTTGTTATTTAAAAAAAAAATAGAGGGCAAGTTAGTAAGTATATTTTGTTATAATAATAGTTATATTTTATTTAAATTTATGGGTTAGAAAATAAAATAATATAAAGAGATAATAATTTAGAGGCTTTTGTTTAGATATATAAGGTAACCCTAGGTTGCCTAATACATTATACAACAACACCAACAGCAGCCACGGGGATAGAGAGGTTAAGAGAAAAGAAGAAGAAAAAAAAAGGGGTTGCAAACAAGGAAGAACTTTTGGGTGTGTAGTAGGTCTCTATCTTTATTCTTCTATTTGTTTTTGTTCTTTGTCCTTGCTCTATTATTATTTAGTTCATTGATGAAGAGGTTATAGGTTTGTGTACTTTGTATATATATATATATATATATATATGTGCTGTTAAGAAATCTGAGGAGTTAAATTCATGTATAAAGAATGAGTGTAATTCTTAGTTCAAAAATTTTGCACAGAATCACAAACTTTAAAAATCAAGAAACTATATCAAATGGATGAATTTTAAATTGAAATTTCTACAGTAGATTAACTACATATTGAATTGCATATCTGAATTTTCTCATAATTTTTGGGAGTCAAAATCTATATTAACTGCGGCGTTCAAATCTGTCCAGAAAGTGGTTTAAATAGTAACTTCGGAAGTGTTGTTCTCTTTGGGTATAAATCCGAAAATTATCAAATTAGCATCATTAGAACCGGTTACGAGTCTAGTTTCATATAATTTTGGCCTTGCATCGATTGCTCATATATACTAAGAGAACCATTAATTTCTTTAAAGTGCTGTAGAAAACAACCTGTTTGGGCATAATTAATTGTAAATAATTATTTTGATAAGCAAATCAAGTAAAACCAATTGGGTTTGAAACTTAGGATATATTAGTTGATATCTGGAGGATTTTGGAATTTTTCGAATAGTGTAGAGTGGATTTTGTAATTTTCAAAGTTAGCGAATAAATTGGGAAAACTTGTTTAAAACTTTTTTTAATCTTAAAGTTACTTTTAGTTAAGTTTCGATCGGAACCCATGTCTTGGGTAAATTTAGACCTTGAAGAAAATGAACTTAGGTAATATTTAAGAGTAACGGTGAGTTGGATTGAGCCGTGTTAGTGCGCTTTAGTTTGAGGTTACTTAGTTCCTATTCTTTAGTATTTTTTTAAATTAGTAGTGACGTGTAGTCTTCATACTTGGTTCAGGACACTAGTGGGACTTTCATACTCTATTCGAGGGTTTCATTATTCCGTTTCCAGGTGAGTAGTTTCATGCTACATATTTTTATAAATGTTTCCCTACCCTGAACTGTTGGAAAATTTAATTGTTGTTTCAGGACTAAACTGTTTTGGTAAATTATTATATTGTCAATGGAATTAAATTATTTCTGAACCATGTGTGAACTTGGCATGCTGTAAAATTTTTGTTTTGGTCTCATGTTTATAATGGTGAACTACCATGTTTTGTGAAACTGATGTGTATTGATTATTGGGACGATCTGTGTATTTTAGTCTAGGGAAATTATTCCACTGTGTGTGGTGACTCTGACTACTAGGGAATAGATCCGGGTTGGGCCGTGATGACTCTAGTGCTCAACGATTGTAAGGAAAAGACCTAGGTTAAGTTAAGTGACCTTCAATCGGATCGTCTTAGAGAAAAAACCCAGGTTGCCACCTTGAGGATGACTCTTAGTTCGATATTGGATCCAACGGGGCTTATAGCCTTGAGAATTGTGTGGCATGTTACTTGTTATTTTTTGATACCCAGAAAATTATTAGTGTTCATGTTGTAATCTGTTTTAAGTAGAAAATGTCATTTATCATGTTCTTGAGAGACATGGGTATTTTAACTGTTAAACCGTGGAACCTTCTTTTTGAAACAGATTATCTTTACCAAACTGTATGCCAATCTAGTTTATGTGATATATATCTTATTTTGAAATTGAACCCTGTTTTCAAAATTGTATTTACTATCCATGTTGCTACACACTGAGCTATCAGCTGACTTAGTTGTTTATCATTTCCAGGTGTTAGAAGGACTTAGCGTGGACTCATGGCGTAGTGGAGACTCAATTGCATGGACCTCTAGGACATTCATTTATTTTGTTTTAGTTTTATGTCGAGTTTTGTGCATACATTGTGGTTGGGTTTGATTGGGAATTATTTTATTTTGTGGGCGGTTTGTGTCCCATTTAGTATATTTGTTTAGAAGTTGGTTGTGGTTGGTTTTACCATTTATACTTGTGACATGTCAGTGTGTTGGGTTTTGATGTATTTATTTCTGGGCTATTGTCACATTTATTCTTTATGATTTTGGATTCATGTTTAAGGCTTACGTGTGCCTTGGGCTAAGGCCCTGTGGGCCACGGCCGGTTATACCCGGGTTTGGGGTGTGACAACCCACATCAGAGGGGTTATCCAGCCAACCCCGGCCAAGTAGCTCTAACGGTGCTTATTGTTGTAGGGTTTCGATTCCTAGATAGTCTAATTAAGTGCGGAGCTTCGATCCACAATCATCTAGTGTAGTATTTGGTGCGCACAATTGGTGCGGTGAACGTGGACCGGCTTTGTCTCTAAGTTCTATGCTTGATTTCGGTGATGGGGATTGAGGATATCACACATTCGGTACTGACTCCACAAACGGAGAAGACAAAGGATAAAGGCTCAGCACTCCCGATAGTCCTAGAAGAACAAACTAGAAACAACAACCGAACTCCTGAATCCGTTGAGCATCGATTACCCTTCACTGGAGGTTCTTCTCATCATTTTCTACTAGAGAAGGATTACATGGATCAAATTATTGACTCCATGGGAATAGAGATACAGGAACTAAAAGCACAACTCAAAAGGGTGATGGGTGACTCGACGAAAAAGAGGACTGACGTAGAGCCCTCTCGCCTGCGACAGAGAAGCCCATCCCGAGAACCAACAGTGAAGAAGGTTCCCAAAAATGACTTTGGGCAGCAAAGCTCGCCAATCCCGGTACAAAGTGAGGCAGCGAGCAGCCATACTCGAGGCTCACGTCGAAGAAGGGCTAAGAGGCAGAAAACAGCTAACCAGCAGATAGAGTACCCTCCTCAGGATCTTCGTACTTGGCTAATTGGCAACAGACAAAATGAGCAACGGCGAGATCACCTTGACCATACTATCCATCAGAGAGAGCACCGAGCATTGGATCGACTCGTCTCTTCCCCATTCTCCTCAAAAATCATGGCCATGAGACCTCCTAAGAAGTTCACTCCACCAAAGTTCACGTCACACGATGGGAAGTTAAAGCCACTGACGCACATCAGCCATTATTGGTAGATGATGTCCTTATGGAGCCAAGACGAGGCATTGCTTGGGAGAATCTGGACTTCGATGGTTTGATTGTCTCCCTGTTGGACCGATTTACGACTGGAAGTAGCTCTCTGAAGAGTTCTTGGCCAGGTTTGTCTCCAACACTGAGATTCCGAAAGAGCCGGATACATTGTTCTGTCTTCGAAAGGAATAAGAAGAAACGCTGCGTAATTATGCTAGAAGGTATTGGGAGGAGTACAATAATTTGGAGGAAAACGTTTACAGCGACCCAAACCCGCCCCCATGGGTTAAGGACGTAACCGGCCAGTAATCCTGAGATTACCTACGGCCTCAAACCAAAATAGACATAAGTCAACAGAGTATAGGGGCCAAACGGAAGCAATAATAAAAAACTTTGTCCATAGAGCCGTGCTTATATGCACTTCAAAACAACCCAAACTTATATACGTTAATAACCCACGTCAAAAGTACAATACCATAAATTTCATTACAGACAAGATCATCTAAGACGAGTCAACCTATAACAGACTATGTACAGACGTAAACAAAGCCCTTGCCAACAAGACAAAACATAAGTACATGATAAAAGGGCAAGGATGGTCTCATGCATGAGACACGAGGCTGACTCTCCATAACTCATGTTGTTCCTGGCAGACTTCACTGGGGCTGGGTTTGTGCCTCTCTTGGCTCATCTACAAACACATGAATGAGCGTGAGCGATAGCCCAGTGAATAATATCAATTACAGAATATACATAACAACGTAGGACAATATGTTCCAAACGGCCTTGGGCCCAGTTCATAATTCTATTTAACAGATATGTATATATAACTATACGAAATTCCAACTCAAGTGTCTGTAGTTCCAAACATTCTGGCCTCGGGCCCATCTAAATTTCCATTCATGTCAAAACAGCCTTCGGCCCGTTCATTTGTGTCGAAACGGCCTTCGGCCCATTCATCCTTGTCAAAACGGCCTTCAGCCCATTTATTCATGTCAAAACGGCCTTCGGCCCCCTCATTCATGTCAAAACGGCCTTCGGCCCACTCATTCATGTCAAAACGGCCTTCGGCCCATTTATTCATGTCTAAACGGCCTTTGGCCCACTCATATCTATCAAAATGACCTTTGGTCCATTCATGTCTATCAAAACGACCTTTGGTCCATTCATGTTTATCAAAACGACCTTTGGTCCATTCATGTTTATTCATATCAGACTCTCGTCCACAATCCCGAATAGCAACTTATAAAGCTTATAAGGAAATAAACAATTGGACATTCACATATATTCGAATATCGGTACTACTCACAGTGATCGGCTTGTGGATTTGCCTTGGAACTTGACCCTACACATTTCATGAGCACAAAAGGGTCACTAACAGTTCAATCCGTTCTTTAATTCACATATCTCTCTTTAGGCTTAATTCACATTTCATTAGCTCATTTACAATGCTTAACATATGCCTAAGAGTGCTTGTAAGTGAAAGAGAACGGGAAAACAGAACACAGAATGCATTTCCAGAATTTCAGAAAACAGGGTCCCCGCTCGAGCGGACCCTTAAGGCCTGCAAAAGTACTGGTTGCATGAAAAATACGCTCGAGCGTGGAATAGAGCGCTTGAGCGGAAGGCCTGTCTACAAAAACTCCCCGCTCGAGCGCGAGATATCCCGCTCGAGTGGACATCCAACTCTGCAAAAAGTGCTGGGAGCACGATTTATCCGCTCGAGCGGCCCTTCCCCCGCTCGAGCGAAAGTCAAAATTCTGGAAAACCCAGAATGGTGTTCTTGAGCTCGACTTCGACATTTCAACCACATTACTTGCATGCAATGGCTCAAATTACACATTTACACATGTTAACATGCTACCAATACGAAATCACAACCTTAGGAGGCTCAATTTCTTACATCATTTACATGCATGCCTCAAATTAATCCAAATTCATCACTAACATATCAAATTCAAACATTCAAGATTTATACTCCCATGATTTGTACATGCATGTCCATTTTGACTTCATATTCATTTCAAATAATGCAATTAGTGCTCATTGCTATAAGACTCAACAAAGACATGCTTGCATGTGGGATTAAACTACCAATCTTTCACAATTTCACAAATTACATGCTAGATTTTGTGATTCCATAGGAGTTCTTTACATGCATGCACATATCAAGCCTCAATTTCAATAAAACCAGCTCAAATCATGCTCTTGATCACCACAACCCTTGAACACACAAGATTACCCATTAACTCATGAATTCAAGAATCAATGCTTACCTAGAGGCTCAATCCTTCCAATTTATGGTCAAGTCTAGAGTTGTCTTCAAGACTTCCAAAATTCAAGAGCAAAACTTTGATTTCCTCCCCTCTCTCTCTAGTTCGGGTCTCTCCTCCTCTAGAGAGTTTAATCAGCCCAGAATGAAATAAAAGGAGGGAGTTGAATATATAAGGGTCCCATATAACCCCACTAAGCCCCATTAATTTAATATCACATATTTGAGCACCAATTCATTAATTAATCAATTTAATTTGGCCTGAATCAATTTTTCAATTAAATTTCACCGTAGGCTCTAAACATTATGCCAATCACAATGGCGTAATCAATTTCGGGTTCTGTGGCCGATAAGGCCCTCAATTAAATTTCCAAAGCTGATTATTCAAACAGATATTCCTACGGTGAACAGATAAAACTTCAAAATCACATATATTCACATAATGGCACATAAAATCATGGTAAACACATAATCATACTCAATTTAAGGACCGATTAGCATTCTACGGAACAGGGGTATCACAACTTGTATGGGGTGAAATGTGAGATATTCACTGATCATAAAAGTTTGAAGTATATTTTCACTCAAAATGAATTGAATATGAGGCAAAGGCGATGGTTGGAGCTATTAAAGGACTATGATTTGACTATCAATTATCATCCAGGAAAAGCCAATGTAGTGGCGGATGCCTTGAGTAGAAAGACCCCGAGTAATTTGGCTACCTTAATCACTGACCAAAAGAATATCTTGGAAGACTTACAGAGGTTGAATATTGACATTAGATGGCATAGCCATGGAGTGCAGTTGGCAAACCTTAGAGTTCAACCTACATTGATTGATAGAATTAAAGATGCTCAGGGAAGAGATCCTCAGTTGCAAAAACTTAAGGCTGAAATGGAAATAGCGCTACAGATGGAATTTTGTATGCATAAAGATGGAACCTTGAGATTTGGAGAGAGGTTGTGTGTGCCTAATGATTTAGAGCTCAAGAGAGAAATCCTGAGAGAAGCTCACAGTTCAGGATATACTGTACATCCAGGGAGCACTAAAATGTATAAAGACTTGAAGATGAACTTTTGGTGGAATAATATGAAGAGGGAAATTGCTCAGTATGTTGCTCAATGTTTGGTATGTCAACAAGTGAAAGTTGAACATCAGAGACCTGCAGGCAAGTTACAACCTCTTCCTATTCCCGAGTGGAAGTGGGAACATATTACCATGGATTTTGTGACAGGGTTGCCTAAGACCCAAGGTGGTAACAATGCTATTTGGGTTATCGTTGATCGATTGACCAAATCCGCTCACTTTCTAGCTTTTAAGGTAGGGTTCTCCTTAGAGAAGTTTGCAAAATTGTATATCAAGGAGATTGTGAAGTTGCTTGGTATTCCAGTGACCATAGTGTCTGATAGAGATAGCAGATTTGTATCTATGTTTTGGAGGAGTTTGCATACAGCTTTGGGCACTAGTTTGAATTTTAGCACTGCCTTTCATCCTCAAACTGATGGACAGCCAGAGAGAACTATTCAAACCTTGGAAGACATGTTGAGGGCTTGTGTTATTGATCTTGGAGGTTCTTGGGATGAGCATTTGGCCTTAGTAAAATTCTCTTATAATAACAATTATCATGCGAGTATTCAGATGGCACCATATGAGGCTTTATATGGACGAAAGTGTAGATCACCTATTTGTTGGGATGATGTGGGTGAAAGGAAGTTTTTAGGGCCTGAGATTGTGCAACAAACTGTCACGACCCGAACCCGCCCCCATGGGTTAAGGACATAACCGGCCAGTAATCCTATGATTACCTACGGCCTCAAACCAAAACAGACTTAACACATCAGAGTAAAGGGGGCCAAAAGGGAAGCCAAATTTAAAACTTTGTCCATAGAGCTGTGCTTACATGGCACATCAAAATAAACCATACATATGTACGTTAATAACTCACAACAGAAACATAGGTTCTGTACAGACAGGATCATCCAATACTAAGTCAACCCATAAAAACTATAAGCAGACATATACAAAAACTTCGCCAACACGACAACATAGAACAAAATGACAAAAAGGCGAAGGCGGGTCTCGTGCGTGAGACACAAGGGCTGACTTTCCCAAAACCTCTGTTGTTCCACATAGACTTCACTGGGGCTGGGTTTGGACTTCTTTGGGCTCACCTACAAATACATGAATGAGCGTGAGCGATAGCCCAGTGAATAATATCAAATAAAGAATATATATTGGAACAATATACATCAAACGGCCTTGGGCCCAATTTACATTTTAACTAGTATATACATACATAGACACATGTAAGTTAAGTAACTGAGGTTCCAAACACATCATACGGCCTCGGGCCCAATTCATTCGTTTCATTGTCAAACTATTACTCGTGTCCAACTGGCCTTCAGCCTTTTCAAACTTTCATATTAAACTGGTCTTTAGGCCTATTTACCCTTCTGTGTCAAAACAGCCTCTGGCCCATTCATTCATGTCTTGTCAAAACGACCTTCGGTCCATTCATTTATGTCAAAACGACCTTCGGTCTATTCATTTGTGCCAAAACGACCTTCGGTCCATTCGTTTATGTCAAAACGGCCTTCGGCCCAATCATTTATGTCAAAATGGCCTTCGGCCCAATCATTTATGTCAGACTTTTGTTCACAATCCCAATTAGCAACTCATAAAACTTATAAGGGAATAATAATTGGACATTCATAGTCATTCAAATATTGATATTACTCACAGTGATCGGCTTGTGGATTTGCCCTGGAGCTTGACCCTACATATTTCATGAACACAAAAGGGTCACTAACAGTTTAATCCGTTCTTTGATTCACATATTCTTCTTTAGGCTTTATTCTTATCTCACTAACTCATTTACAATGCTTAACATATGCCTAAGAGTGCTTACAAGTGAAAGAGAACGGAAAATAAAACACAGAACGAGCATACAAAATTTCAGAGAACAGGGTCCCCGCTCGAGCGTTAACTTACCCGCTCGAAAGGACCCTTAAGGCCTGTAAAAGTACTGGTTGCATGAAAAATACGCTCGAGCGTGGAATAGAGAGCTCGAGCGGAAGGCCTGTCTACAAAACTCCCCGCTCAAGCGTGAGATATCTCGCTCGAGCGGAAATCCAATTCTACAAAAGTGCTGGGAGCACGATTTTCCCGCTCGAGCGGCAATCACCCCGCTCGAGCGGACATCAAAAATCTGGGTTTTCCAGATTGAGTTCTTGAGCCCCCTTCAACATTCAAACCATCATTTCATGCTTGTGGTGGCTCCAATTTCACATATACTTGTACTAACATGGTATAAACACCAAAACACATCTTCATGGAGCCCAATTTCATAAATCAAATACATGCATGGCTCAATTTAATTCAAGCTAAATTCTATCATACACATTCATGCATTCAAAGCTCCTATCTTTAATTATTCAACATGCATGCTAATCTTGACTTCATTTCCATTCCAAACAATGCAAATGGTGTTCATTCTCATGGAGCTCAACAAAAACATGCTTGAATGTAAGATTTAACACATTTATTTCCATATTTAACTCAATACATGCTAGATTATGCATTTCCACAACAATTATATACATGCATGTCTTCATTGACCTTCAATTGAACACAAACAACTCAATTTCCTTATAATCAAGCTAACTCATGTTCTTGGCCATGAGTTTACTTACCTAAGAGTTCAATCTCCCAAACTATAACAAAATCTTGGGTTTGATCTTCAAGTTCCCCAATCTTTGAGCCAAAATCACCCAATTTTTCCCCTCTCTTTCTAACAGCTGGCCCTCCTTTTGTTTTTCTTAGAGTTTGATCAACCAAGGGAAGTTATGAGGAGAGAATACAAGGTGCAGTGTCTTAACACTACCAACCCCACCAACATCAATATAATAATAACGAATAATTGACACTAATTCAACAATTAAATCAATTTAATCTGACTTGAATCAATTTTCAATTAAATTTCACTGTAGGTTCTAAAAATTATGCCAATCATAATGGCGTAATCAATTTCGGGTTCTGTGGCCGATAAGGCCTCCAATTTAATTTCCAAAGCAGATTATTTAAATAGACATTCCTATGGTGAACAGATAGAAGTTCAAAGCCGCATATTTTTACATAATGGCACACAAAATCATACTAAACACATAATCATACGCATATTAAGGACCGATTAACATATTACGGGACAGGGGTATCACACAAACAGTGGACAAGATCAATCTTATTAGAGAGCGACTTCGCACGGCACAGAGTAGACAGAAAAGTTATGCAGATAACAGGAGACGTGATTTGGTGTTTGGGGTTGGAGACCATGTATTCCTTAAGGTGTCTCCTATGAAAGGAGTAATGAGGTTTGGTGTTTGTGGTAAATTGAGTCCTAGATTTGTTGGGCCATTTGAGGTTTTAGATCGAATTGGTGAGGTAGCTTATAGACTTGCCCTACCACCTTCACTAGTTGGAGTTCATAATATTTTTCATGTCTCAATGTTAAGGAAGTATATACCGGATCCTAGTCATGTGATTGATCATGCACCATTGCAATTTAAGGAGGATTTGACATATGAGGAACACCCTATACGAATTGTTGATAAGAATGAACAGGTTTTGAGGCGTTGAGTCATCCACTATGTTAAGGTTCAATGGAGTAATCACTCAGAAAGAGAAGCAACTTGGGAACTCGAGGATGAAATGAAACGAAAGTATCCACAACTTTTTGAGACTTCAGGTATGTCAAATTTCGAGGACGAAATTTTTTTAAGGAGGTAAGGATGTAAAACCCAAGTTTTGAACATTATTATTTTTGGATAGATTGGTAATTACATTAATTTATATGGGTCACTTAGTAATATCAAGGATTTAATTATGAGATGGCATTATTATTTCAATAACATAGGTGGGTAATTTTGTAATTTTGGAAAAGAAAAGAATATTAGGTTAAGTAGCCATCATGCCGTGGCTTTGTCTGGGAGAAGAAAACAAAAAAAAAAAAAACAGAGGGCTTGGGAGGAAGGCTGCGCAGGGTTTGAAAAGTGGAAAAAAAAAAAAAAGAAGAAGAAGAAAACAAACCAAAGTGAAGAAGGAGGATTTATAGAGTGGTGATTTTTCTTTATTCATCACTTAGGTAAGATTTATTTGTTTTGTATTCTTATCCATGATTTTGGTGTTAATATATCAATAGATGAATTTACGGGCTTATATGATTAAATAAATATATTGATGTAGTCTATGTTGGGGGTCTCGATTTTTGCTCAATTTTAGAGTGTATTTTGCATCCTGGTTGGGTGGTTCATATTTTGAGATTCATATGTGATAGGTTAAGTTTAGTGGTGGTGTGTTTGTGGGATACAAGTTTGGCCACAAGCAATTACAAATTTATACATGTATATGAACAACAATAGAATAATATAGGTTGAGAATTCCGAAGCTGTGATGGCTTTGTTTTGATGCTAAATTGTGGGGGTCCCTAATAAACAATTGGATTAATTTATTCTATGGTTGCTACAAGAAGAGAAGGATGGGTGCAAATAATAATTGTTTATGTGGTATAATATTTTATTAGGTTCGTGAGATTGAGGTGGATCTTGGTAATTTGAGATTAGCTTGGGAAATATTATTTTAGCTGTTTGAGGTAAGTAACCCTCTATCAGTGTTGGTTTATTTTTATTCCTATCGAACCGTTTAAAATCATAAATATTTATTCATAGCTTTCCTGTTCTCTTAAAATAAAATATGGGTCAAGTATAAAACAACATCTAATATTATTATGAAAATTATTTGAATATTTGGTGAAACTATTCTGAAAATTGTACTAAACGTTTATTCTGAAAATATCAAATGTTTTATTTAAAAGTTGTGTATTGTTTGAATTTTGAACATCACTCTAGTCTGACTATGATTTGGACCCTAGCCAATGGGGGTTATTTATTGGCACAGAAACTAGTTTCTTTTGGGGCTTTACCACCGGCCTATGTGTGGTTCTGGGCCTTGTCACGGGCTAAGTGACCGTAGTCATTAAGACTTGGGTTTTGTGAATCAAATCATTGAACCATCTGAATATCGAACCATCGATTTGAACAATGAATTACTCTGAATTATCTTGTTGGCTTTTCATTTAAAATGTATTGTACATTGTTTACTTTTAGCTATGAAACCATCTTACAAATACTTGTTCATTTATTGAACTGTAGAAAAATTTATATTTATTGGTTATCGATTTATTTATTAATTTTTTTTAATACTTGATCCAGCTGGCAGTGATGGTTGGTTATTTACTAGGCTATCTAGCTTACCCTTATTTTATTTTTTTTCAGATTCTGAAGAGTAGAGTTGCGCGGGATTTTTTTTACATATGGGAGTGCCGAGAGTAGGACTATGATTTAAGTACTTGGATTAATTGTTTTGTTAATGGATTTTATTAGTGGACTTGGTGGATAATTTCATATGATAAGAATAATCAATTTTTATGGATTTTAGCATTATGATAATTAAGGATTTAATTGGAGTATTTTACATTGTTGGTTATGTGTTAGACTCGTAGCCTTGCATGCCCACTTAAATGAGTGTGCGGCGTTGTCATGGAGCTTGGGGCGTGACAATTCCATATATTCGACTTTACCCAATCAAAATTATTCACTTTCCATTATCTCAAAAACCCATGTACAAATCTCATTATAATCATTTCACACAATCCAAATTGGACACCAGCTCCATTACCAAGCCTTAACATCATATCACAGGCTTTACCGGTCACAAGTTGGAAGGAATACGGAACCTCACGCTTTACTGGTCACAAGCCGGAAGGAACGCGGAACCTTTACACATTTCATCAACCTACACGCTTTACCGGGTGCTACTCCGGAAGGAAGGCAGAGCCTTTATTAAGCGTCACGCTTTGCCGACTCAAATACGGCAGGAAAAGGACCCCAAGGCAACATTACAATCCATCAATTTCTTAAGTCATTGCTCGTTATGAATTGTAGGCAAAGCCAACAAATTCATTCATCATTTCCATTACATATTAGCTCAAGAACACGTACTCATTATTTTCCACCATTCTCTAGTATTCATTAAGTCATTCGTTGTTATAATCCCAACAAAACCAATAACAGCATTCATTATTTTTATCACAAAATTCATTTAATAACACATCCACTAAGAGCTTTTGGCGCATTTTTAAAAGCATTCTCAATTTTTATATTTCAATGGCCTTTTAACTTTTCCACAAAATTATCAAATCTTCATACTCAATTTCATAACACAATAATCATCATAAATTGTCCCCAATTAATTAATTTAATTACTCATCTTAATTTCTTCAAAATAACCTTTCTATACAATTGTTATTTTCTAACTATTATTCATCGTTATTTATTCTCATCTTCTACAAAACATGGACTCAATTCCATAAATCAAATGTCAATTGAAGCTTTCTTTACTCCCAACAGAGATGCCATAACTAGGGTTAAACATATATTAGGGCTTTTTGCTATTTAACTCAAAACCACATTCATCATATATTCCATTTAACTCAACAATTCAAATTCCATGAATCAAAAACCCTAGCTCCCTTCACATGCCATTTCTAAAAATCTCCTCAAAATGAGGGTTTTATGTAATAAAAAGTATCACCCATTTATCCACAAGACAATATTGAAGAGAAGCAAGGAAAATCCTACCTTAAGCAAGAAGAGAGAGAAACCCGAAGTTTCGACTTCAACAAAAACACGATCCGCTTGGATGGATTGAAAGCCCTTGGCGTGCTCTACAGCCTTCCTCAAGGGACCTGGGTGAGATGATGCTTCTAGATGTGTAGATCTAGCAATCTAAGTGGGAAAAAGTTGGGTTTAAAGAGAGATGAGAGAGGCTCAGGGTTTGAGAGAGAGGAAGGAGGAGAAAAGTGAAATGAAACCATGCTTGGAGCCTATTTATAGTAGTAGAGAAGTAGCCCTAAGGTCAATAAAATAATAGGCCCAAAACCCCCCCAAAGGTAGGGCCCATTTGAACCCCAAAATCTGAAAAAAAAACACGCAGGGGTCGACTCTTCGGGCAGGGGGGGTCGACCCTTTAGGTAGAAAAGACAATCTGGCACAAGCAAGGGGGGTCGACCCGTAGACAAGAGGGGGTCGACCCGTAGACAAGAGGGGGTCGACCCTATTTTCCAGCAACCAACACAAAAATTATGCAACATAAGAGGGTCGACCCTTCCCAGATTGGTGTTGACCCTATAGAAAACCAGCAGAGGCACTAAGAATTCAAACAGGTATAACTCTCTCGTTCGGACTCCGTTTTAGGTCGTTCTTGTGTCCAAATCAAAGCCCCAGAAACAAGCTTTCCAATGGTTCTAGCCGCACATCCAAATTCAAAGTATGTAAAAAGAAAAGGGCAAAAGAGTGAAGGCTGGTCAAAAATAAAAACTCAAATTTGGGGCTTTTGATCTAATCTTACCTAAACACTTTGTTAAGGCTTCAATCAAGGTTCCAAACATCACCCAATAATCCTCAATTGTAAGATTTAAAGTTCACTTGCTAACCCATCAATACCAATCTGATATGAATTAGAATTCGAGTCATTATAGTCGGGGGCGATTAGAGAAGTTCAGTACCCACAATGGTTGTCCAACACAGTTGTAGTAAAAAAGAAGAATGGAAAATGGAGAGTTTACATTGACTTCACCTGCCTAAATAGAGCCTTTCCCAAGGACAATTTTCCTCTGCCTTGCGTTGATCAACTGGTAAACTCAATAGTAGGACATGAACATATGAGTTTTCTGGATGCTTATAACGGCTATCACCAGATACCACTGTTCGGCCCAGATCAAGAGAAGATAGCATTCATTACTCCAAGAGGCACCTATTGCTACAAAATAATACTGTTCAGTCTTAAGAATGTCGGGGCAACCTACCAATGAATGATCACTCGAATGTTCAAGGAACAACTCGGAAGAACCATGGAAGCTTACATAGATGATATGGTAGTGAAAAGCAACAAACCACCTTACAGACCTAAGAGAAGTTTTTGGAATACTGAAAAGCCATTAGCTTCGCCTTAATACCTCGAAATGTGCTTTCGGGGCAGGAACAGGGAAGTTCTTGGGGTACATGGTGACTCACAGAGGAATCGAGACAAATTCGGATCAAATCAAAGCAATACAAGAGCTTGAAGTACCAACAAAGGCTAAAGAGCTATAGAAGCTGGCTGGAATGGTAGCTGCCCTGAATCGGTTCATCAGTAAGTCTACAGATCGGATGAAGCCCTTCTTTCAGCTACTAAGAAAAAGGCTGCATTTGAATGGGGTCCTGAATATACCGAAGCATTGCAAGGCCTAAAAAATATCTCAGTACACCACATCTCCTGTCCACTCCAGAACCGGGGGAAGAACTGTACCTATATCTGGTAGTCTCAGATCACGCTATAAGTACGGTATTGATTCGAGAGGTTGAAAAGGAACAGAAGCCAGTATACTACGTTAGCAAGACTCTACTAGATGCCGAGACATGATACCTACCCTTGGAAAAGCTAGCTTACGCACTGCTCATCGCCTCAAGGAAGCTGTAACATTAATTTTAAGGTCACACCATCAATGTCCTCACTGAATTCCCCCTCAGATCTGTCTTCAGCTGAGCTGATTTCTCCGGCTGAACAGCGAAATGGGCGGTTTAACTTGGTGAGTTTGACATTCGATATCAACCCAGAACAACAATCAAGGCCCAGGTCTTGGCAGATTTCGTCGCCAAATTCTCTCCCACCCAAAGCACTGAGCGCGAAAACTCCAGCTCGGTACCAGTGCTACACACCACTGAACTAAGAAAACAATGCATTTCAGAAGCATAGAAACTCTTTATTGGTAATATTTGGCGGCTCTATGTCGACGAATCGTTTAATAACCGAGGCTCAGGAGCAGGGGTAGTACTTATGTCACCAGAAGCATTTATCTGGGAGCAAGCTCTTAGGCTTAGTTGGAAGGCTTCTAACAATGAGGCGGAGTACGAAGCACTGTTGGCTGGTATACGCAGTGCCGAACACTTCAGTGCAGAGTAACTTCTGGTTTTCAGTGATTCTCAATTGGTTGTTAACTAGCTTACTGGGGTCTATGAAACACGAGACGAAAGAACGGCCATGTATGTAGACAAGGCTAAGGATCTACTCAAAAATTCTAATCCATACGAGTAGAACGAATCAGTCAAGATAGAAACAACCATGCTGATGCTCTGGCATGCCTCGGCTCGTTAGTAGATGCCAAAGACGCTAGAAAAGTTTGGATTGAGCTCGTGCCAGAACCAAGCATTGCATCTCTAGTCCTCTGCAGTAACCTAGAGCCAAGCTGGATAGATCCAATACTTGTTTTTCTGAAATCTGGTACTCTCCCCGAAGACAAGAAGGAAGCCAGCAAAATCTGACATACATTAGCTCAGTTTTGGGTCTCACCTTCTGGGAAGCTATACAAACGCTCCTATCTCAGTCCTTATCTTTTGTGTGTCCATCCAAATCTAGTAAAAAAATGTTCTTTATGAAATTCATGATGGGATTTGTGGATGCCATGTAAGTGGAAGGTCACTAGCGCATCGAGCCCTCACTCATGGGTATTGGTGGCCACAGATGCAACAAGATGCACAGTAGTACGTTCAGAAGTGTGATAAATGTCAGAAGTTTGCTCCACTAGTTCATCAGCCAGCCAAAACTCTCATTCCACTCACCAGCTTGTAGCCTTTTGTCCAATGGGGTCTGGATATTGTTGGACCTTTGGCATGAGGCACTGGGAACAGACCATTCTTCATTGCTACAACTGACTATTTCACTAAGTGGGTTGAAGTTGAAGCATTGACAAGTATCAAAGAAGCAGACACAAAGCGGTTTGTCATGAGGAACGACGTGGTCCGTTTCGGCATCTCGCGGGTACTGATTACAGACAATGGAACACAGTTTGACGGAAAGATCTTTAGAAAATTTTGTGCCGACCTCAGGATTGAATATCGAAACTCTTCTCCTGGCTACCCACAAAGTAATGGGCAGACAGAAGCGTTGAACAAAACCATCATCAACGGAGTAAAGAAGCGGCTCGAACATGCAAAAGGAAAGTGGGTTGAAGAGTTATCCTACGTGTTATGGGCTTACCGAACCACGACACGACACTCAATAGGGGAAACACCTTACTCCCTAACTTATGGAATGGAGGCTATTATCCCACTTGAAGTTGGTCTCCCAACCCTCCAATCTGAGCTGTTTGAAAGCACAAGTAACGAGGAAGCTATTGCACAAACACTGGATATGGCAGAAAGTCAAAGAAAAGTAACATTGATCAAACTTGTAGCATATCAGCAGCAGCTCATCAAGAGTTTTAACCAAAAAGTTTTCCCAAGGCAATTCACACCTGGAGAACTGGTTTTGAGGAAAGTTATGGATCACAAAAGGGTTCCTGGTGAAGGAAAACTAGGACCTAACTGGGAAGGTCCATACAAGGTCAGAGTGTAAAGACACTTATCTTTTGATCAATACAAATGCCTATCCACGTCTCTCAAATTTTTTTTTTTTTTGCTTAATATTTGACCGGCTTCATTGCAAGAGATTTTCGGAATCAGCTTTGGTGTTCACCAAACGGACTTAGCTTTGGTGTTTACCAAACTGATTTAGCTTCAGTATTTACCATACGGAATTAGCTTTGATGTTTATCAAATGGATTTAGCTTTGGTGTTTACCAAATGAATTTAGCTTTGGTATTTACCAAACAGAATTAGCTTTGATGTTTATCAAATGAATTTAGCTTTGGTGTTTACCAAATTGAATTAGCTTTGATGTTTATGAAATGAACTTAGCTTTGGTCTAACCCAAACAGACTTAGTTTCAGTACGACTGAACGTGATTTAATTTAGTTAGTACTCAACTATGCCAAGTGAAATTGCTTGGTGGAATTATGTTTGGGAACTAAATTGGACCTTAGCCAAGTGGAATTACTTGGTGGAAATCGCACTAACATATTTTAAATAAACATCTCTGAGTACACAGAATTTCTTAAGTATCGTCACATCAACACTTCAGTACTGCTGCATACAAACAGAGTTAGAACAAACTCGGCTAAATTCTATCAGGAGCAAACTTCCAACCTTAGTCTTACTCAACTCTAGGTGGGGGCAAACAATTGTTTTTCAGAACCAACCTGGACCAAAGTAGGACCCTCTGCTTTCATTACAAAACCAAGCACAGTCGTACAACATATTCGTTAACCAGACCGAGCAGCTATTTGGCCTGGAGGTCCCAACAGTGCTCGGCTGGGGGCAAACAGTACAGGTAACATTCAGACATAGAATCAAGAAAGCTACAGCAGAAAAATGAAAACAAAAGAGAGAGAGAAAAAGCAAAAACTTCAAATCATTCCAAAGACGACTTCAAACTTTCATCAACATGAGGAACTTCAGGAGTAGCATCCACAATCTTATCCAGGCCATCTTGGGGAGGAAAATTAGAGGCAACTCCAACTTCTTGAGAAGTAGAAGCCTCCTTAACCACATCTCCCACAGCTTCAGTTTCCAGGGTTTCACCCCCTTCAACGTTCACTGTCACATTGGCAACGTCCCTCTCTTGAGTCTTGGTTACAGAATCAGTTCCTGGGGAAGTCTTAGCTGGAAGAATTGCAGGGGTAGCAGCAGTCTTCGGACCCAAGGACCTTAAGGGAACAGGAACATCTTGAAACAAGGGAGACCCTTCAGGAACCTAAGCAGCGCCCAGAGCACTCGACCAACCCTTTAGAAAGAGCTTATCCCACAACACCAACACCTCTTCTTTGTAAGCTGCACCAACTTCATCCTAACCTTGTTGCCAATACTTAGCCTCCAACGCAGAATGTTTAGCGGCCCTCACCGCAGTAACAGCCTCTAGCTCTGTCACCTTCCCTTCAAGTAGGGCCTGTACCCCAATGGCAGTTTCCTTGGACTTTTCAGCCGAGGTAACAACCTTGCTCAGACGGAACACCTCCCTTTCGGCACTCCTGCGTCCCTCTTTCTCGGCTTCGAAGCTCACTGTCAGTTTCTTAGTATTCATGGAAGCCTCCAGCACAGCCTTTTCTAATTCCTTAGCCCAGGTGATTGATAGATGCATCCTCTGAATACACTACAACAGATAACAAATATATTAAAAGAAAGAAAACAGTAAGATAACACCAAGCAAATCCCAAAAACACTTACAGCAGTCATCATTTGAAGGGTCCCCTTTAGAACTAGAATATCGTAGGGCCCATTGTGATCAACCATGTCCACTGGCAGTAACAAGGTCTTGGTCAGCTCAAAAGCAAAGTCTTCGGAAGCAATAACTGAATCTGAAGTAGAAATGAGTCTGCCCTTGTAACAATCCTCATCACTGATCACTGATCGATTACTGATTATTGATTACTGCTAAACTGAGACTGATTATGATTGGTAATTGAACTGATTGAAATACTGAACTGACCGACTGAAATCTGAAACTAATTGATTGAATATATCTGTTTGAATTGCATTTCTATCTGTTTGACTGTTTGATTATCTGTTTATGTTTTTATGTTTAAATTGCAAATTGAAGGCCTTATCGGCGGCAGAACCAGAAATTGATTAGTGTTTCATGATCAGTAGAATTTATGTGATTTAATGATGTATTTATCTGAAATGGGATTTAGTATGATTAAATTAGATTAAAATAAGCTAAACAAAACAAGTTGCCTTATTTACGGAAATGCCATTGTGAGTGGGCCCTTATTATAACATATTTGAGCCTTCAAAACATTTCTTCAGCTCATTTCCTTGAGCCATAACCGACCAAGAGTGAGAGGAAGTGAGAGTTTGAGTTCAACTTGTTGATTTGCTTGGAAATTGGAAGAAATTGTAGGAGATTTGCCTACTTGAGCTTCTAGACTTGTATTTAAGGAACCTAGGCATGAATTTTATCCTCTTAATTGTGTCTTTAAGTTGATTCTTGCATGGTTCATGTCAAGTTGAAGAGCTAAGTCATGATTTAGTTCTAGCATGTTGAATTGAAGCTCATTTCATGCATGCATGTTTGTATTGTTGCATTTTAAGTTGTTTTCATGGCAAAGTGTTACATGCATGTTCATATTATGTTTAAGTCCATGATTTCATCTTGTTTTGAAAAGAATTGGCTCATTTGAAGCTTTGAAGTGGTTTTAACTCATGCATGTCATGCTTGGATTATGTTCCTGAAATTTGGTTTGAAAATGAGTTTAATTGATCTTCCCTTGGGCTTTGATTTTACAAATTGAGCTTTGAACCATGTTATACTATGTATTTGCAAATGTTTTCCTGCAAATGAGCCCAAGAGGATCGAATTTATTGCTTTGAAAGTTGAATTTGAGCTTGAGGTTCAAATCTGGGAATTCCAGATTTTGAACTCACGCTCGAGCGGGGTGACTGGCGCTCGAGCGTGGAAATCGTGCTCCCAGCATTTTGTTCTGTTTTTGAGTCAGATCGAGCGGGGTAATTTACGCTTGAGCGAGACCTTGTGTTTTACGCTCAAGCGGCTGTCGAGCGCCCAATCGAGCGTGAATTTCACATATCCAGCACTTTTGACTGTTTTGAGGTAAGCTCGAGCGGTTGAGTCTGCGCTCGAGCGGAAACCTTTGTCTGCATATCCGTTCGAGCGGATTAACCTACGCTCGAGCGGGACCCCTGTTTTCTGAAAATTCTGAAAATCATTTTAAAGTGCATCTTTGCATCCTCATTTCATCCTAGGCATTCTTAGGCCTAGTTTAAGGCATCTTAATGAAGATATAGATGTAGAACCACACCGAGGCAAATTAGGGATTAAGTTATTATTTTTCCCAACTGTGTAGCTTAGTGTGTGTTCGTCCTGTAAACTGTGTAGGGTTGGCGACTGGAGACGCGCTCTAGCTTTACTGTAGCCCAGAACTCTGTGAGTAATAACTGTGTAAAGATATGTTCAAAAATGATTATTTTCTGAACAATTGAACTGTACTGTTTCTGAATTAATACTGTTAATAGAATGAATGTATGTCCTCTATTCTGAACTGTATTGTGGCATCCTTAGCAACTACTATTACTGATTGTTACTGTCACTGTTACAGAGATCTCTGTCGGTTCCCTTGTTGGAACCACTACTGTTTACTGATTGATGGCCATCATTGACTGTTCGGTCTTTTAAGACCTACTGTTTACTGTACTGTTATGCCAATGGATGTACCACATATGACTGTACTGATTGAACGACTGAAATACTGATTTAATGAACTGTTTTCACTGCCGTAAGGACATTCATTCTTAACCTCTTTACGCATTGTGTTATTCACTGGGCTTTAGCACACTGCTTAGATATATATGTAGGTGTACAGGCACCAGACCGTGGCTAGAAGCGCCGGGGTAACTCCAGTTTTGTCAAGCCAACCACTGTGCCTCACTACGAGGTTCCGAGCCTGTCAAGCTTTGGCTTAGAGGTGTTTGAAATTCCCCCATCTGTTTTGTAATAACTGCGTAGAACTGTATGGACTGTACTGTACTGTTTAATAGGTACTAAGTCCCTGTTCTGAATGATTGTATACAATATGTACAACATTTATAATCATTCAGATCAGGGACCTAATCCATATTAAACAGTACAGTAACAGTCTATACAATTCTACGCAGTTACTACAAAACAGATGGAGGAAATTCAAACACCCCTAAGCCATAGCTTGACAGGCTCAGAACCTCCCAATGGTTGGCTTGACAAAACTGGAGCTTACCCCGACGCTTCTAGTCGCGGTCTGGTGCCTGTACACCTACATATATATGTGAGCAGTGAGCTAAAGCCCAGTGAATAACACAATGCGTAAAGAGGTTAAGAATGAATGTCCTTATAGAAGTGAAAACAGTTCATTAAATCAATATTTCATTCGTTCAGTCAGTACAGTCATATGTGCTACATCCATTGGCATAACAGTACAGTAAACAGTAGGTCTTGAAAGACCGAACAGTCAATGATGGCCATCAATCAGTAAACAGTAGTGGTTCCAACAAGGAAACTGACAGAGATCTTTGTAACAGTGACAGTAACAATCAGTAATAGTAGTTGCTAAGGATGCCAAATACAGTTCAGAATAGAGGAAATACATTCATTCTATTAACAGTATTAATTCAGAAACAGTACAGTACAATTGTTCAGAAGATAATCATTTTTGAACATATCTTTACACAGTTGTTACTCACAGAGTTCTAGGCTACGGTAAAGCTAGAGCGCGTCTCCAGTCGCCAACCCTACACAGTTTACAGGACGAACACACACTAAGCTACACAGTTGGGAAAAATAATAACTTAATCCCTAATTTTCCTTGGTGTGGTTCTACATCTATATCCTCATTAAGATGCCTTAAACTAGGCCTAAGAATGCCTATGATGAAACGAGGATGCAAAGATGCACTTTAAAATCATTTTCAGAATTTTCAAAAAACAGGGGTCCTGCTCGAGCGTAGGTTAATCCGCTCGAGCGGACATGCAGACAAAGGTTTCCGCTCGAGCGCAGACTCAACCGCTTGAGCTTACCTCAAAACAGTCAAAAGTGCTGGATAAGTGAAATTCACGCTCGATTGGGCGCTCGACACCCGCTCGAGCGTAAAACACAAGGTCCCGCTCGAGCGTAAATTACCCTGCTCGAGCTGACTCAAAAACAGAACAAAATGCTGGGAGCACGATTTCCACGCTCGAGCGTGAGTTCAAAATCTAGAATTCTCAGATTTGAACCTCAAGCTCAATTTCAACTTTCAAAGCAATAAATTCGATCCTCTTGGGCTCATTTCCTGGAAAACATTTGCAAATACATAGTATAACATGGTTCAAAGCTCAATTTGTAAAATCAAAGCCCAAGGGAAGATCAATTAAACTCATTTTCAAACCAAATTTCATGAACATAATCCAAGCATGACATGCATGAGTTAAAACCACTTCAAAGCTTCAATGCTAGCTCCAATGAGCCAATTCTTTTCAAAACAAGATGAAATCATGGACTTAAACATAATATGAACATGCATGTAACACTTTGCCATGAAAACAACTTAAAATGCAACAATACAAACATGCATGCATGAAATGAGCTTCAATTCAACATGCTAGCACTAAATCATGACTTAGCTCTTCAACTTGACATGAACCATGCAAGAATCAACTTAAAGACACAATTAAGAGGATAAAATTCATGCCTAGGTTCCTTAAATACAAGTCTAGAAGCCCAAGTAGGCAAATCTCCTACAATTTCTTCCAATTTCCAAGCAAATCAACAAGTTGAACTCAAACTCTCACTTCCTCTCACTCTTGGTCGGTTATGGCTCAAGGAAATGAGCTGAAGAAATGTTTTGAAGGCTCAAATATGTTATAATAAAGGCCCACTCACAATGGCATTTCCATAAATAAGGCAACTTGTTTAGTTTAGCTTATTTTAATCTAATTTAATCATACTAAATCCCATTTCAGATAAATACATCATTAAATCACATAAATTCTACTGATCATGAAACACTAATCAATTTCTGGTTCGGCCGCCGATAAGGCCTTCAATTTGCAGTTTAAACATAAAAACATAAACAGATAATCAAACAGTCAAACAGATAGAAATGCAATTCAAACAGATATATTCAATCAATCAGTTTTAGATTTCAGTCAGTCAGTTCAGTATTTCAATCAGTTCAATTACCAATCATAATCAGTCTCAGTTTAGCAGTAATCAGTAATCGATCAGTGATCAGTGATGAGGGTTGTTACAGTCTCCCCTCCTTAAAAAGAGTTTAGTCCTCTAAACTCGAGTTACTTCGTTTTGAAAGAAAACAGGATTCAGTGGAAACAGTTTAGGATATCTTTTAGCCATGTCATCTTCCCTTTCCCAAGTGGCATACACGCCACCATGGTTTTGCCAGTCAACTTTCACTAACGGGATCTCTTTGTTTCTCAACTTCTTGATCCGTCTGTTTACAATCTAAATAAGTCGCTCCTCGTAAGTGTAGTCATCACTCAGCACTACGCGAGTAGGCTCTATCACATAGAAAGGATCCCGGAGGTAGTCCCTCAACATAGAAATGTGGAAGACGTTGTGCATATGTTCCATTTTAGGAGGAAGCGCTACTTGATACACCACCGGATTGATTTTCTCAATAATCTCGTACAGTCCGACATATCTCGGCGCTAGCTTGCCTTTGACTCCAAAACGAGTCTGGCCTTTCATCGGTGTCACTTTCACAAAAACGTGATCACCCACTTCATATTCTCTGTCTCGTCTTCTGATATCAGCATAACTTTTCTGCCTGCTCTGTGTAGTTTTTAGTCTCTGTTGTATCAGTTTCACTTTCTCAGTCGTTTCATATACAATCTTGGGCCCAAGCAAAGGCCCATCTCCAACTTCTGCCTAACAAATCGGAGACCTATATTTTCTGCCATACAATGCCTTGAAAGGCGCCATACCAATACTTGAAATATAACTGTTGTTGTAGGCGAATTCGGCTAAAGGCAAATGGCTTTCCCAGTTTCCCTGAAAATCAAGGACACACATTCTCAGTAAATCCTCCAGAGTCTGGATGGTCCTTTCTGATTGGCCATCTGTCTGAGGATGATAGTCACTACTCAGTCTCAGTTCAGTACCCAATGCAGTCTGTAAGCTTTGCCAAAATCTCGATGTAAACTTCGAATCCCTGTTACAAACAATGGACACATGCACTCCATGCAGTCTAACAATTTCATCAATATAGAGTATAGCCAATTTGTCCGCATTATAAATTGTCTTAACAGGTAGGAAGTGAGCAGATTTAGTCAGTCTATCAACAATAACCCAAATTGAGTCCACACCTTTACTGGAGCGAGGCAATCCCACAATAAAATCCATGGTGACTGGAAACTGAAAAATTGTTTGTGGTTTTGCCATGCTCTGAAGCACATAAAGTACTGTTGGCCACCTTTACCTTGCAAGAAGAGGCTAAAAGGTGGTGGTGCTTATCCGCAATGATAACACTGTAATGACTTGGGCTCAATTCAAAGGAGCCTTCTTCGAAAAGTATTTCCCTCAGTGTGTTAGGGACAGAAAGGTAACTAAATTTGAACAGCTGAGGCAGGGCACAATGTCCGTTGCTGAATATGAGACAAAATTTACTGAACTTGCCCGTTATGCACCACACATGGTGGACACTGATTATAAGAAGGCCAGAAAGTTTGAAGGCGGCCTTAATGTTAGAATACTGGACAGAATAAATGTTCTGAAATTACCGAATTATGTAAATGTTCTTGACCGAGCATTGATGGCTGAATCGAACATCGAGGCACTGAGAACTGAGACACCAGCGTCTGAATGGCGTGGTAAAAGGCAGGGTTTTAAATTCAAGAAAGGCAAGTATAACCCATTGAACAAGAAACAGAATACGGGGTCAACAACTAGCCCCAGCCAAGGGAGTGCTTTCATACCACCCTGTTCTGAGTGTGGCAAGAAGCACAAAGGGGTCTGTTACAAAATATCTGGAGCCTGTTACAAGTGTGGCAAGGTGGGCCACATGGTGAAAGACTGCCCCTCTGCTCCATAAGCCAATAGTAAAGCTGCACCAAGCGTGGCAGCATCAACTGTTGCACCAAAATCGAACCCCAAAGCTACCGGGAAAAAGCCCATGAGGCAGGGCCGAGTGTTCGCCCTAGTACCGGGAGACGTGCAGAATACCGAGACCGTTGTGTCAGGTATTCTCTCTATTTGTACTCAAAATGCTTATGTACTGATTGATTCGGGGTCTACGCATTCATATGTGTCGCATGCTTTTTCTCGAAAACTGAATAGACCATTAGAACCCATGAATTATCTGTTAGCTGTATCATCACCCGTTGGGGGATCCATGACTTGTGCATATATGTACCTTGCTTGTGAAATTATTGTTGGAGATGCACATTTGTTTATTGATTTACTGCCACTGAACATTGATCATTTTGACGTAATATTGGGAATGGATTGGTTAACGAAATATCATGCTACTATAGACTGTGTAATGAAACAAGTAGTTTTTCGTCCACCTGGTTTACCCGAATTTTTGTTTAATGGGGTTGGAGTAGTACCTCCTCCGTATTTGATTTCATTTGTGAAAGCTGTTAAATTGATTAGAAAGGGGTGTAAAGGGTATCTATGTTCTGTATTGACTGTATCTACTGATGATAATTCTAACGTGAATAGTATTCCTATAGTCAGAGAATTCCCAAATGTTTTTCTAGATAATCTGCCAGGGGATTTGATTGACAGGGAGATTGAATTTACCATTGATGTGATTCTGGGAACACAGCCAGTATCTAAAGCTCCTTACCAAATGGCTCCAACTGAACTGAAAGAATTGAAAGTGCAACTGCAAGAACTGTTAGACAAAAAGTTCATCAGGCCTAGTACCTCACCATGGGGCGCACCTGTTTTGTTTGTGAAATGAAAGACGGCTCACTGAGACTGTGTATTGACTACCGTGAACTGAACAAGGTAACTATGAAAAATAAATACCCATTGCCACGTATTGATGACTTATTTGATCAGTTACAGGGTGCTCAAGTGTTCTCTAAGATCGACCTCAGATCAGGATACCATCAGTTGAAAGTTAAACCAGAAGACATTGACAAAACTGCTTTTCGAACGAGGTATGGACATTACGAATTTTTAGTTATGCCTTTCGGAGTTACCAATGCACCTGTTGCATTTATGGACCTCATGAGCAGAATCTTTAAACCATACCTTGATGACTTTATTGTAGTATTCATTGATGACATACTGATTTACTCCAAAAGTATAGAAGAACATGAACATCATCTGAGACTTGCCCTACAGACCCTAAGAGAACAGAAACCTTATGCTAAACTGTCTAAATGCGAATTTTGGCTTGATCATGATATGTTTTGGGGGCATTTTATTAGCAAAGATGGAATTTCTGTTGATCTGCAGAAAATTGAAGCTGTAGTAAACTGGCCTAGACCAACAAATGTGACAGAAGTCCGAAGCTTTTTGGGACTAGCCGAGTATTACAGAAGATTTGTCAAAGATTTCTCCAAAATTGCCTTACCGTTGACTCAGTTAACTCAGAAGGGGATATCATTTGATTGGACTGACCAAAGGGAATCAACATTCCAAGAGTTGAAAACTCAACTTGTAATTGCACCGATTCTTACCCTACCTTCAGGTACGGATGGTTTTACTGTATTTAGTGATGCTTCTCATAAGGGCCTGGGATGTGTTTTAATGCAGAATGGGAAAGTTATTGCTTATGCTTCCTGACAACTGAGACCGCACGAAAAGAACTACCTTACCCATGATATGGAACTTGCTGCAGTAGTATTTGCACTGAAAATCTGGCGTCACTACCTGTATGGGGCGACATGTGAACTATATACTGACCACAAGAGTTTGAAATATTTCTTCACACAGAAAGAACTGAACATGAGACAGCGGAGATGGCTATAACTAATTAAAGACTATGACCTACAGATTTTGTACCATCCAGAAAAAGCCAACACCGTTGCCGATGCACTAAGTCGGAAATCGATTGGAAATTTAGCCTGTTTGCTTACCGGGCAGAAGGAATTGCTTTGTGACCTTGAAAAATCTGAAATTGAAATCGTTTTGCGAGAACAAGATGGAGCCTTAGCTGCTATTTCTACTCAACCAACACTGATTGAAGAGATTAAAGAGAAACAACAACTAGATGACTTCTTGAAGAAGATCATCGAAGAAAGGGAAACTAAACCAAGACCGGGTTTCAAATTTGAAAATAATGTACTGAAATTTCAAGAAAGACTGTGTGTACCGAATGATACTGAACTAAAAAGAAGAGTTCTGCAAGAAGGCCATAATTCAAAACAGTCTATCCATCCAGGGAACACGAAAATGTACCAAGATTTGAAACTAAATTTCTAGTGGCCGGGAATGAAGAAAGAAATTGCTGATTTTGTATCGAAATGTCTTCATTGCCAACAAGTCAAAGCCGAACATCAACGACCCGCAGGCTTACTGCGACCCTTACCTATACCGGAGTGGAAATGAGAACATATCACCATGGATTTTATTGTGGGATTGCCTCGCTCCAGAAAAGGTATGGACTCAATTTGGGTTATTGTTGATAGACTGACTAAATCATCTCACTTCCTACCTGTTAAGACAATTTATAATGCGGACAAATTGGCTATACTCTATATTGATGAAATTGTTAGACTGCATGGAGTGCCTGTGTCCATTGTTTCTGACAGGGATTCGAAGTTTACATCGAGATTTTGGCAAAGCTTACAGACTGCATTAGGTATTGTTTTCATGGCAAAGTGTTACATGTATGTTCATATTATGTTTAAGTCCATGATTTCATCTTGTTTTGAAAAGAATTGGCTCATTGGAGCTAGCATTGAAGCTTTGAAGTGGTTTTAACTCATGCATGTCATGCTTGGATTATGTTCTTGAAATTTGGTTTGAAAATGAGTTTAATTGATCTTGCCTTGGGCTTTGATTTTACAAATTAAGCTTTGAACCATGTTATACTATGCATTTGCAAATGTTTTCCAGGAAATGAGCCCAAGAGGATCGAATTTATTGCTTTGAAAGTTGAATTTGAGCTTGAGGTTCAAATCTAGGAATTCTAGATTTTGATCATCACGAGACAGAGAATATGAAGTGGGTGATCATATTTTTGTGAATGTGACACCGATGAAAGGCCAGACTCGTTTTGGAGTCAAAGGCAAGCTAGCATCGAGATATGTCGGACCGTATGAGATTATTGAGAAAATCAATCCGGTAGCATATCAAGTAGCGCTTCCTCCTGAAATGGTGCATATGCACAACGTCTTCCACATTTCTATGTTGAGGGACTACCTCCGGGATCCTTTCCATGTGATAGAGGCTACTCGTGTAGTGCCGATTGATGACTACACTTACGAGGAACGGCCTATTCAGATTGTAAACAGACGGATCAAGAAGTTGAGAAACAAAGAGATCCCGTTAGTGAAAGTCGACTGGCAAAACAATGGTGGCGTGTATGCCACTTAGGAAAGGGAAGATGACATGGCTAAAAGATATCCTGAACTGTTTCCACTGAATCCTGTTTTCTTCCAAAACAAATGTAACTCGAGTTTAAAGGACTGAACTCTTTTTAAGGAGGGGAGACTGTAACAACCCTTATCACTGATCACTGATCGATTACTGATTACTGCTAAACTGAGACTGATTATAATTGGTAATTGAATTGATTGAAACACTGAACTGACTAACTGAAATCTGAAACTGATTGATTGAATATATCTATTTGAATTGCATTTCTATCTGTTTGACTGTTTGATTATCTGTTTATGTTTAAACTGCAAATTGAAGGCCTTATCGGTGGCCGAACCAGAAATTGATTAGTGTTTCATGATCAGTAGAATTTATGTGATTTAATGATGTATTTATCTGAAATGGGATTTAGTATGATTAAATTAGATTAAAATAAGCTAAACTAAACAAGTTGCTTTATTTAAGGAAATGCCATTGTGAGTGGGCCCTTATTATAACATATTTGAGCCTTCAAAACATTTCTTCAGCTCATTTCCTTGAGCCATAACCGACCAAGAGTGAGAGGAAGTGAGAGTTTGAGTTCAACTTGTTGATTTGCTTGGAAATTGGAAGAAATTGTAGGAGATTTGCCTACTTGAGCTTCTAGACTTGTATTTAAGGAACCTAGGTATGAATTTTATCCTCTTAATTGTGTCTTTAAGTTGATTCTTGCATGGTTCATGTCATGTTGAAGAGCTAAGTCATGATTTTGTTCTAGTATGTTGAATTGAAGCTCATTTCATGCATGCATGTTTGTGTTGTTGCATTTTAAGTTGTTTTCATGGCAAAGTGTTACATGCATGTTCATATTATGTTTAAGTCCATGATTTCATCTTGTTTTGAAAAGAATTGGCTCATTGGAGCTAGCATTGAAGCTTTGAAGTGGTTTTAACTCATGCATGTCATGCTTGGATTATGTTCTTGAAATTTGGTTTGAAAATGAGTTTAATTGATCTTCCCTTGGGCTTTGATTTTACAAATTGAGCTTTGAACCATGTTATACTATGTATTTGCAAATGTTTTCCAGGAAATGAGCCCAAGAGGATCGAATTTATTGCTTTGAAAGTTGAATTTGAGCTTGAGGTTCAAATCTGGGAATTCCAGATTTTGAACTCACGCTCGAGCAGGGTGACTGGCGCTCGAGCGTGGAAATCGTGCTCCCAGCATTTTGTTCTGTTTTTGAGTCAGCTCGAGCGGGGTAATTTACGCTCGAGCGGGACCTTGTGTTTTACGCTTGAGCGGGTGTCGAGCGCCCAATCGAGCGTGAATTTCACCTATCCAGCACTTTTGACTGTTTTGAGGTAAGCTCGAGCGGTTGAGTCTGAGCTTGAGCGGAAACCTTTGTCTGCATGTCCGCTCGAGCGGATTAACCTACGCTCGAGCGGGACCCCTGTTTTTTGAAAATTCTGAAAATACTTTTAAAGTGCATCTTTGCATCCTCATTTCATCCTAGACATTCTTAGGCCTAGTTTAAGGCATCTTAATGAGGATATAGATGTAGAACCACACCGAGGCAAATTAGGGATTAAGTTATTATTTTTCCCAACTGTGTAGCTTAGTGTGTGTTCGTCCTGTAAACTGTGTAGGGTTGGCGACTGGAGATGCGCTCTAGCTTTACTGTAGCCCAGAACTCTGTGAGTAACAACTGTGTAAAGATATGTTCAAAAATGATTATCTTCTGAACAATTGAACTGTACTGCTTCTGAATTGATACTGTTAATAGAATGAATGTATGTCCTCTATTCTGAACTGTATTGTGGCATCCTTAGCAACTACTGTTACTGACTGTTACTGTTACTATTACAGAGATCTCTGTCGGTTCCCTTGTTGGAACCACTACTGTTTACTGATTGATGGTCATCATTGACTGTTCAGTCTTTCAAGACCTACTGTTTACTGTACTGTTATGCTAATGGATGTACCACATATGACTGTACTGACTGAACGACTGAAATACTGATTTAATGAACTGTTTTCACTACTGTAAGGACATTCATTCTTAACCTCTTTACGCATTGTGTTATTCACTGGGCTTTAGCTCACTACTCATATATATATATATATATATATGTAGGTGTACAGGCACCAAACCGCGACTAGAAGCGTCGGGGTAAGCTCCAGTTTTGTCAAGCCAACCACTGTGCCTCACTGCGAGGTTCCGAGCCTGTCAAGCTATGGCTTAGGGGTGTTTGAATTTCTCCCATCTGTTTTGTAGTAACTACGTAGAACTGTATAGACTGTTACTGTACTGTTTAATAGGGATTAGGTCCCGGATCTGAATGATTATAAATGTTGTACATACTGTTCTGCACTGTGTATTTGTATATATGAAAATTTTTTTTGGCATACAGATTGTCACAGCTCATTGGACATTGTTTACAGACTGTCACGACCCAAACCCGCCCCTATGGGTTTAGCACCGTAACCGGTCAGTAATCCGAGATTACCGAAGGCCTGCTTAACAGTAATACAGTAAAACAGAGTACAGGGCCATGGCGGAAGCCAAAACAGTAAATAGCCAATGTCCAATAAGCCGTGACAGTCTCTATGCCAAAAAGACTTTCCATACATATATGCAGTCGGTGACAAAACAGTATGTACATTGTATACTATCATTCAGAACAGGGACTTAGTCCCTATTAAACAGTACAGTACAGTCTATACAGTTCTACGCAGTTACTACAAAACAGATGGGGGAATTTCAAACCCCCCTAAGCCAAAGCTTGACAGGCTCGGAACCTCATAGTGAGGCACAGTGGTTGGCTTGACAAGACTGGAATTACCCCGGCGCTTCTAGCCACGGTCTGGTGCCTGTACACCTACATATATATATATATATATATAAGTAGTGAGCTAAAGCCCAATGAATAACACAATGCGTAAAGAGGTTAAGAATGAATATCCTTACAGTAGTGAAAACAGTTCATTAAATCAGTATTTCAATCGTTCAGTCAGTACAGTCATATGTGGTACATCCATTAGCATAACAGTACAGTAAACAGTAGGTCTTGAAAGACCGAACAGTCAATGATGGCCATCAATCAGTAAACAGTAGTGGTTCCAACAAGGGAACATACAGAGATCTCTGTAACAGTAACAATCAGTAACAGTAGTTGCTAAGGATGCCACAATACAGTTCAGAATAGAGGACATACATTCATTCTATTAACAGTATCAATTCAAAAACAGTACAGTTCAATTATTCAGAAGATAATCATTTTTTAACATATCTTTACACAGTTGTTACTCACTAGGCTTTAGCTCACTGCTTATATATATATATATATATATATATATGTAGGTGTACAGACACCAGACTGTGGCTAGAAGCGCCGGGGTAACTCTAGTTTTGTCAAGCCAACCACTGTGCCTCACTACGAGGTTCCGCGCCTGTCAAGCTTTGGCTTAGGGGTGTTTGAATTTCCCCCATTTGTTTTGTAGTAACTGCGTAGAACTGTATAGACTGTACTGTACTGTTTAATAGGGACTAAGTCCCTGTTCTGAATGATTGTATACAGTGTACATACTGTTTTGTCACCAACTGCATATATGTATGGAAAGTCTTTTTGGCATACAGACTGTCACGGCTCATTGGACATTGGCTATTTACTGTTTTGGCTTCCGCCATGCCCCTGTACTCTGTTTTACTGCATTACTGTTAAGCCGGCCTTCGGTAATCTCGGATTACTGGTCGGTTACGGTGCTAAACCCATAGGGGCGGGTTTGGGTCGTGACAGAGTGGTATCAGAGCGATACTTACCACGAGTTATACTGCACACACGTGTCCAAATGAGCTATAGGATGTCCTAGAAAAGCAATTAGGGCATTACATGAGCATGAAAAGTGTGTGTGGCTAAGACATGACTGAATATATACTAATGTGATAAACTGTTTAAGTATACAACTGCTTATGTTTAAAATTGCTTTAACTGCTTATAGTGAAATGGATAATACAAGAACTGCAAATGAATCTGAATCCTCATCCTCTGAGGCAAGAATGGCAAGACTGGAAAGAATGATGGAATTAATAGCTGAAAGACTAGAGCAACAACAGAACCAACGGCCCCCACCTCCTTCTTCGGTACAGCCGGAACAGAATGTGAATGTTAATGATGGGGACATAATTGCTCTTACCCAAAAGTTCAGTAAAATGAAACTGCCGTCTTTTTTGGGAGGCCTTGAACCGTTAAAAGCTGAAGCATGGGTCATTGAGACTGAAAAATTGTTTGAGGTTTTTTCGTGCTTTGAAGCACATAAAGTACTGTTGGTCACCTTTACCTTGCAAGAAGAGGCTAGAAGGTGGTGGATGCTTATCCGCGATGATAACATTGTAATGACTTGGGCTCAATTCAAAGGAGCCTTCTTCGAAAAGTATTTCCCTCAGTGTGTTAGGGACAGAAAGGTAACTAAATTTGAACAGTTGAGGCAGGGCACAATGTCCGTTGCTGAATATGAGACAAAATTTACTGAACTTGCCCGTTATGCACCACACATGGTGGACACTGATTATAAGAAGGCCAGAAAGTTTGAAGGCGGCCTTAATGTTGTAATACTGGACAGAATAAATGTTCTGAAATTACCGAATTATGTAAATGTTCTTGACCGAGCATTGATGGCTGAATCGAACATCGAGGCACTGAGAACTGAGACACCAGCGTCTGAATGGCGTGGTAAAAGGCAGGGTTTTAAATTCAAGAAAGGCAAGCATAACCATTGAACAAGAAACAGAATACGGGGTCAACAACTAGCCCCAGCCAAGGGAGTGCTTTCATACCACCCTGTTCTGAGTGTGGCAAGAAGCACAAAGGGGTCTGTTACAAAATATCTGGAGCCTGTTACAAGTGTGGCAAGGTGGGCCACATGGTGAAAGACTGCCCCTCTGCTCCATAAGCCAATAGTAAAGCTGCACCAAGCGTGGCAGCATCAACTGTTGCACCAAAATCGAACCCCAAAGCTACCGGGAAAAAGCCCATGAGGCAGGGCCGAGTGTTCGCCCTAGTACCGGGAGACGTGCAGAATACCGAGACCGTTGTGTCAGGTATTCTCTCTATTTGTACTCAAAATGCTTATGTACTGATTGATTCGGGGTCTACGCATTCATATGTGTCGCATGCTTTTTCGCGAAAACTGAATAGACCATTAGAACCCATGAATTATCTGTTAGCTGTATCTTCACCAGTTGGGGGATCCATGACTTGTGCATATATGTACCCTGCTTGTGAAATTATTGTTGGAGATGCACATTTGTTTATTGATTTACTGCCACTGAACATTGATCATTTTGACGTAATATTGGAAATGGACTGGTTAACGAAATATCATGCTACTATAGACTGTGTAATGAAACAAGTAGTTTTCCGTCCACCTGGTTTACCCGAATTTGTGTTTAATGGGGCTGGAGTAGTACCTCCTCCGTATTTGATTTCATCTGTGAAAGCTGTTAAATTGATTAGAAAGGGGTGTAAAGGGTATCTATGTTCTGTATTGACTGTATCTATTGATGATAATTCTAACGTGAACAGTATTCCTATAGTCAGAGAATTCCCAGATGTTTTTCCAGATAATCTTCCAAGGGATTTGATTGACAGAGAGATTGAATTTACCGTTGATGTGATTCCGAGAACACAACCAGTATCTAAAGCTCCTTACCAAATGGCTCCAACTGAACTGAAAGAATTGAAAGTGCAACTGCAAGAACTGTTAAACAAAAAGTTCATCAGGCCTAGTACCTCACCATGGGGCGCACCTATTTTGTTTGTGAAATGAAAGACGGCTCACTGAGACTGTGTATTGACTACCGTGAACTGAACAAGGTAACTATGAAAAATAAATACCCATTGCCACGTATTGATGACTTATTTGATCAGTTACAGGGTGCTCAAGTGTTCTCTAAGATCGACCTCAGATCAGGATACCATCAGTTGAAAGTTAAACCAGAAGACATTGACAAAACTGCTTTTCGAACGAGGTATGGACATTACGAATTTTTAGTTATGCCTTTCGGAGTTACCAATGCACCTGTTGCATTTATGGACCTCATGAGCAGAATCTTTAAACCATACCTTGATGACTTTATTGTAGTATTCATTGATGACATACTGATTTACTCTAAAAGTATAGAAGAACATGAACATCATCTGAGACTTGCCCTACAGACCCTAAGAGAACAGAAACCTTATGCTAAACTGTCTAAATGCGAATTTTGGCTTGATCATGTTATTTTTTTGGGGCATGTTATTAGCAAAGATGGAATTTCTGTTGATCTGCAGAAAATTGAAGTTGTAGTAAACTGGCCTAGACCAACAAATGTGACAGAAGTCCGAAGCTTTTTGGGACTAGCCGAGTATTACAGAAGATTTGTCAAAGATTTCTCCAAAATTGCCTTACCGTTGACTCAGTTAACTCAGAAGGGGATATCATTTGATTGGACTGACCAAAGGGAATCAGCATTCCAAGAGTTGAAAACTCGACTTGTAACTGCACCGATTCTTACCCTACCTTCAGGTACAGATGGTTTTACTGTATTTAGTGATGCTTCTCATAAGGGTTTGGGATGTGTTTTAATGCATAATGAGAGAGTTATTGCTTATGCTTCCCGGCAACTGAGACCGCACGAAAAGAACTACCCGACCCATGATCTGGAACTTCCTGCAGTAGTATTTGCACTGAAAATCTGGCGTCACTATCTGTATGGGGCGACATGTGAAGTATATACCGACCACAAGAGTTTGAAATATTTCTTCATACAGAAAGAACTAAACATGAGACAGCGGAGATGGCTAGAACTGATTAAAGACTATGACCTACAGATCTTGTACCATCCGGGAAAAACCAACACCGTTACCGTTGCCGATGCACTGAGCCAGAAATCGATTGGAAACTTAGCCTATTTGCTCACCGGGCAGAAAGAATTGCTTTGTGACCTTGAAAAATCTGAAATTGAAATTGTTTTGCGATAACAAGGTGGAATCTTAGCTGCTATTTCTGCTCAACCAGCACTGATTGAAGAGATTAAAGAGACACAGCAACTGGATGACTTCTTGAAGAAGATCATCGAAGAAAGGGAAACTAAACCAAGACCGGGTTTCAAATTTGAAAATAATGTACTGAAATTTCAAGAAAGACTGTGTGTACCGAATGATACTGAACTGAAAAGAAGAGTTCTGCAAGAAGGCCACAATTCAAAACTGTCTATCCATCCAAGGAACACGAAAATGTACCAAGATTTGAAACTAAATTTTTGGTGGCCGGGAATGAAGAAAGAAATTGCTAATTTTGTATCGAAATGTCTTCATTGCCAACAAGTCAAAGCCGAACATCAACGACCCGCAGGCTTACTGCAACCCTTACCTATACCGGAGTGGAAATGGGAACATATCACCATGGATTTTATTGTGGGATTGCCTCGCTCCAGTAAAGGTATGGACTCAATTTGGGTTATTGCTGATAGACTGACTAAATCTGCTCACTTCCTATCTGTTAAGACAATTTATAATGCGGACAAATTGGCTATACTTTATATTGATGAAATTGTGGAGTGCCTGTGTCTATTGTTTTTGACAGGGATTCGAAGTTTACATCGAGATTTTGGCAAAGCTTACAGACTGCATTGGGTACTGAACTGAGGCTGAGTAGTGCCTATCATCCTCAGACAGATGACCAGTCAAAAAGGACCATCCAAACTCTGGAGGATTTACTGAGAATGTGTGTCCTTGATTTTCTGGGAAACTGGGAAAGCCATTTGCCCTTAGCCGAATTCGCCTACAACAACAGTTATCATTCAAGTATTGGTATGGCGCCTTTCGAGGCATTGTATGGCAGAAAATGTAGGTCTCCGATTTGTTAGGCAGAAGTTGGAGATGGGCCTTTGCTTGGGCCCGAGATTGTATATAAAACGACTGAGAAAGTGAAACTGATACAATAGAGACTGAAAACTGCACAGAGCAGGCATAAAAGTTATGCAGATGTCAGAAGACGAGACAGAGCATATGAAGTAGGTGATCACGTTTTTGTGAAAGTGACACCGATGAAAGGCCAGACTCGTTTTGGAGTCAAAGGCAAGCTAGCTCCGAGATATGTCGGACCGTATGAGATTATTGAGAAAATCAATCCGGTGGCGTATCAAGTAGCACTTCCTCCTGAAATGGAGCATATGCACAACGTCTTCCACATTTCTATGTTGAGGGACTACCTCCGGGATCCTTTCCATGTGATAGAGGCTACTCGTGTAGTGCTGAGTGATGACTACACTTACGAGGAACGGCCTATTTAGATTGTAAACAGACGGATAAAGAAGTTGAGAAACAAAGAGATCCCGTTAGTGAAAGTCGACTGACAAAACCATGGTGACGTGTATGCCCCTTGGGAAAGGGAAGATGACATGGCTAAAAGATATCCTGAACTGTTTCCACTGAATCCTGTTTTCTTCCAAAACAAAGGTAACTCGAGTTTAGAGGACTAAACTTTTTTTAAGGAGGGGAGACTGTAACAACCTTCATCACTGATCGATTACTGATTACTGCTAAACTGAGACTGATTATGATTGGTAATTGAACTGATTGAAATACTGAACTGACCGACTGAAATCTGAAACTAATTGATTGAATATATCTGTTTGAATTGCATTTCTATCTGTTTGACTGTTTGATTATCTATTTATGTTTTTATGTTTAAATTGCAAATTGAAGGCCTTATCGACGGCAGAACCAGAAATTGATTAGTGTTTCATGATCAGTAGAATTTATGTGATTTAATGATGTATTTATCTGAAATGGGATTTAGTATGATTAAATTAGATTAAAATAAGCTAAACAAAACAAGTTGCTTTATTTAAGGAAATGCCATTGTGAGTGGGCCCTTATTATAACATATTTGAGCCTTCAAAACATTTCTTCAGCTCATTTCCTTGAGCCATAACCGACCAAGAGTGAGAGGAAGTGAGAGTTTGAGTTCAACTTGTTGATTTGCTTAGAAATTGGAAGAAATTGTAGGAGATTTGCCTACTTGAGCTTCTAGACTTGTATTTAAGGAACCTAGGCATGAATTTTATCCTCTTAATTGTGTCTTTAAGTTGATTCTTGCATGGTTCATGTCATGTTGAAGAGCTAAGTCATGATTTTGTTCTAGCATGTTGAATTGAAGCTCATTTCATGCATGCATGTTTGTATTGTTGCATTTTAAGTTGTTTTCATGGCAAAGTGTTACATGCATGTTCATATTATGTTTAAGTCCATGATTTCATCTTGTTTTGAAAAGAATTGGCTCATTGGAGCTAGCATTGAAGCTTTGAAGTGGTTTTAACTCATGCATGTCATGCTTGGATTATGTTCTTGAAATTTGGTTTGAAAAGGAGTTTAATTGATCTTCCCTTGGGCTTTGATTTTACAAATTGAGCTTTGAACCATGTTGTACTATGTATTTGCAAATTTTTTCCAGGAAATGAGCCCAAGAGGATCGAATTTATTGCTTTGAAAGTTGAATTTGAGCTTGAGGTTCAAATCTGGGAATTCCAGATTTTGAACTCACGCTCGAGCGGGGTGACTGGCGCTCGAGCGTGGAAATCGTGCTCCCAGCATTTTGTTCTGTTTTTGAGTCAGCTCGAGCGGGGTAATTTACGCTCGAGCGGGACCTTGTGTTTTACGCTTGAGCGGGTGTCGAGCGCCCAATCGAGCGTGAATTTCACCTATCCAGCACTTTTGACTGTTTTGAGGTAAGCTCGAGCGGTTGAGTCTGAGCTTGAGCGGAAACCTTTGTCTGCATGTCCGCTCGAGCGGATTAACCTACGCTCGAGCGGGACCCCTGTTTTTTGAAAATTCTGAAAATACTTTTAAAGTGCATCTTTGCATCCTCATTTCATCCTAGACATTCTTAGGCCTAGTTTAAGGCATCTTAATGAGGATATAGATGTAGAACCACATCGAGGCAAATTAGGGATTAAGTTATTATTTTTCCCAACTGTGTAGCTTAGTGTGTGTTCGTCCAGTAAACTGTGTAGGGTTGGCGACTGGAGACGCGCTCTAGCTTTACTGTAGCCCAGAACTCTGTGAGTAACAACTGTGTAAAGATATGTTCAAAAATGATTATCTTCTGAACAATTGAACTGTACTGTTTCTGAATTAATACTGTTAATAGAATGAATGTATGTCCTCTATTCTGAACTGTATTGTGGCATCCTTGACAACTACTGTTACTGACTGTTACTGTTACTGTTACAGAGATCTCTGTCGGTTCCCTTGTTGGAACCACTACTGTTTACTGATTGATGGCCATCATTGACTGTTCGGTCTTTCAAGACCTACTGTTTACTGTACTGTTATGCTAATGGATGTACCACATATGACTGTACTGACTGAACGACTAAAATACTGATTTAATGAACTGTTTTAACTACTATAAGGACATTCATTCTTAACCTCTTTACGCATTGTGTTATTCACTGGGCTTTAGCTCACTACTCATATATATATGTAGGTGTACAGGCAACAGACCGCGACTAAAAGCGTCGGGGTAAGCTCCAGTTTTGTCAAGCCAACCACTATGCCTCACTGCGAGGTTCCGAACCTCTCAAGTTATGGCTTAGGGGTGTTTGAATTTCCCCCATCTGTTTTGTAGTAACTGTGTAGAACTGTATAGACTGTTACTGTACTGTTTAATAGGGATTAGGTCCCTGATCTGAATGATTATAAATGTTGTACATACTGTTTTGCACTGTGTATTTGTATATATGAAAAGTCTTTTTGGCATACATACTGTCACAGCTCATTGGACATTGTTTATTTACTGTATTGGCTTCCGCCAGGCCCCTGTTCTCTGTTTTACTGTCTTACTGTTAAGCAGGCCTTCGGTAATCTCGGATTACTAGCCGGTTACGGTGCTAAACCCATAGGGGCGGGTTTGGGTCGTGACACAGAGCCATACCTCGGCCCTAGAATGTAGCAAATCTCAAGAAATACTATCAATAGAATTAAACCCCAACTTCTCTATCAGGATGTAAAGACATTTTATCTTTTGACCAATGCAAATGCCTCCTCACTTCTTTTAAATTTATCAAATTTTTGTAATTAGCTTCGATGTTTATCAACAGAATTAGCTTTGGTGCTTACCAAACGGAATTAGCTTTGATGTTTATCAAATGAAATTAGCTTCGATGTTTATCAAACGGAATTAGCTTTGGTGCTTACCTAATGGAATTAGCTTTGGTGCTTACCAAACGAAATTAGCTTTGATGTTTATCAAACGGAATTAGCTTTGGTGCTTAGCAAACGGAATTAGCTTTGATGTGTATCAAACGAACTCAGCTTTGGTCTTAACCCAAGCAGATTAAGTTTCAGAATGACTGAACGGAATTAAATTTTAGTTAGCAGTTAAACATGCCAAGTGGAATTGCTTGGTGGAAACCGCACTAACATGTCTTAAGTAAACATCTCTGAGCCTACAGAATATCTTAAGTATTATCACATCGACACTTCAGTATTGCTGCGTACAAACAGAGTTGGAACAGACTTGGCTAAACTCTATCAGGGGCAAACTTCCAGCACTAGTCTTACTCAACTCCAAGTGGGGGCAAACAATTGTTTTCTTTTCAAACCAACCTGGACTTGAGTAAGACACCTCTTTATACCTTTACCCCATTCAAATGCACTTATGCTATCAAAGTTGCAACAGACTTAAGCAGCTCAGCCTAAAGAACACAGTCTTCAATACTGATCTTATTTAGCTCCAGGTGGGGGCAAACAATTGTTTTTTAGAATCAACATGGACCTAAGTAAGACCTTCTTCTTTTCATTACAAAACCAGGCACAGCTATGCAACATATTCGTTAACTAGACCAAGCATCTGTTCGGTCCCGAAGTCCCAATAGTGCTCGGCCGGGGGCAAGCAGTACAGATAGCATTCAGACATGGAAATAAGAAAACATCAGATTGCAAAATCGAAAGGAAAATTCCATCATCCAACAAAGGCACAGCTGGCCTAACAAACAACAATAACAAAAAAAAGAAGAGAGGAAAATTGTCTTGGCAAGTATAAGGAGACAACTCGTCAAGGGGACCGAGCCGCAGTACATCAGAAACTTGATAACAAAAGAAAGTCAGAAAAAGCAGAAACTTCGAATCATTCTAAAGAAAACTTTAGCTTTTATCAACGGAAGGAACCTCAGGAGCAGTGTCCATAATCTTGTCCAGGCCATCTAGGGGAGGAAAAGTAGAGGCAGCTCCAACTTCTTGAGAAATAGAAGCTTTCTTAACCAAATCTCCCACGGCTCCAGTCTCTAGGGTTCCACCCCCTTCAACATTCACCGTCTCAATGGCAATATCACTCTCCTGAGTCTTGTTCGCAGAATCTATATCACTCTCTCACTGTAGGAACTTTCTGGCAAACTGACTTGTAAAATCGAAGTAAAAATTTCTATATTGAGACTTGACAAGAGGGTCTCAATCTATACATATATAGGGGAGAGAGGAAGAGCCTTAAGCTTTTATGGCTGGTCATTAAAGCACCATTAACCAGCATCCATAACCCCTTTTCAGAAAGTTGAAAAGTTTAGATGCCCAAAGGGTTCACATCCTTTAGCCAAGAAAGATTTAATACTCTTTAAGAGTTAGGGTTAAGAATTAGATAGGGAGAGAGAATGAGCCCTTTTAATTTTGAATGAGCCTTTTAATTTTTTAATGGATCAATTTATTTTAAGTTAATTTGGGTTTTCTTTAATTTTTTTTTGACTCAAAACATACCTAATATATTACACTAAATTATAATAGGAGGAGGCCCTTTTTTTTTTGTCTATTTTGAGGGGTCCTAAGCCATGGCCTAGTGGGCCTATGCCCAGGGCCGGCCCTGGATTTGCATTTAACTAAACATTTAGGTCTCGCTTGGGAATGTAACTTTTTATCAAAAAAATCACTACAAAAAGTCAAGTCATTATCTCTAATATTTTGGACGCCTTTTTTTTTTATAAAATGTCAAAAAATCATTAAAAAAATCAATTCCCAAATGACACCTTAACTATGTAAGAAAATCCAACAATATATTACCACAAACATAAAATGTTTTGAGATTTAAGTTTGACTAAGCATTTAACTATATAAGAAAATCCAACATCTTATTACCACAAACATATAATAAACTCAACAATTACACATGAAATGTTCTACAAGTGGTGGAAAGAATCGAGATCCTGACCTCTTAATAAGGTACAAGACCCTTAGACCGCCACACTGATCATTCACTGGTACAAGAATTCTTAATACCACACGCTGAAACTAGAAAGAAATCTAAAACCAAAAGGTCTATGGATCATCCAAGTAAAGGGGTGGTTACATCTCTGTCTCACTAGGAACTGTGACAACGATGTTCATTTCAGAGACACTCTCATCAACAGATGGAATTAGGATCACAAATCCTTCACCAGGGACAGAATTAATCCAACAAGAAACACAAACAGGCCTGTTCCCTTCAAAGAAATTTACTTCACTAGCCCCTAAATCTTCCCAATTTGCACAACTGAGTCCACTCCCACACCCCTTTGGCTTCTGCAGAAGCCCTTCTCTTGCAAATTTCTCTACCTTTATGACCTCCTCTGAGAGTTCTTTCACAAACAAAGATAAATCTGAAGCCATTTTGACACCAAACTTGCTCTCTGCCTCCTCGACACACTGCAATGCGAGTGCCTTGCGTGCCTCATCATTCAAATTCAAATCTTTGATGGTGGAAGATTTGAAGATCATAATTTTGCCGCGGTGTTTGGTCTGGTTTGAGCCAATTGGGTTGGTGAGAAAAGTGCCATTTGGTTTGAAATTAGGGAGGTAGAAGAGAGGTGGTTTGGCCTCATCAGCTTCAGAGACCATATGGTTGTGAATGTCGACCCATCTCCTTAGAAAGCTTATGATGGCCAAAGGATCTGCTAGTACAAGGCTGCAGCTAATCCCAATTGAGTATCCTCCACACTGGAAGTTAGTCACCTGACAAAAAAAAAAAAAAAAAACTCAAAAAACACTTCTTGGTCGCATTAAAAGGAAAATGCAAGAATCATATGGTTTCAATTCACAGAACAGTAATGCTGTGTTTAATTGAGGATTTGGAAAAAGATTTAGAAAGGAAAAGAAAAAAGGAAGGTGAAATATAAATAAAGCATATTTACATTTTACCTAATTTCACAAACCTTTTTTCTTTATCTTTCGAAATCTATTCTTAAATCTCTCAACTAAATAGAGCGTAAGATGGCTATAAGTGGGTATATGGGCATGGTGACCAGCTTATTGACAAGGGTTCGATTCCCTTGCCGTTTGTCTGGTTCACTTGCTTAGGGGTAGTCTTTGAACCTTGAATTTTTCATTTTAGGATGGGTCCATAAGCATGCGTTCTCGATTATCAAAAAAATATATATATTACAAAGTTTGCTTAATAAAGACTATAGTACAAGTGTTACTATCACTTACCTGGATATAGAACAATGGAGAAAACTGAGGATTTTGATCATCATCATTCCAAAACACAAGCTCAGCCTCTGCATCTTCCCTCTCCTTCAAATCAAGAAACTCTTCCAAGGTTGTGGAGATCCGTGCTTCAATCATTCTGACACCACTATCATTTGACACAATCTCCAATTCCCCTTTGCCTCCTTCCCCTCTCCGGAGCCTCCCAGCAAGGATAGGTTGCTCCTCCAAAGCCTTCCCGAGCGACAACTTCATCCACCCCACCAACAACCACCCTGACTCCTCACTCAAGGCCTTCTTGTAGTACAGAATGGCTCAGAATCGCTTCCGGAAAATGGCTGAGGAGGCAGAGTCTGTGACAGCCACTTGGCGTGACAGTCTTGGATCAGTTGCCTTGGTTGGTGTCACAGACTGGGCAGCTTCAATGTGGGAGTTGGGGAGGAAGTTGGTGGGGGTGCCATTGAGCTTTGCCATGTTGATAGTACTTTGAGCACAATTTGATGAATACTGGTTTTGCTATTTATAGGAGAGGGAAAAAAAGAAAAAAGAAAAAAAAAGAGTACATCTCCACTCGAGGAGGTTTTGCAAGGTTGGAAAAATGATTGATTAATGCACAAAACTGCCCCGTTTAGTACTGTAGTTGGTTTACTGATATACCTAACTCAATTAAGGTGTTGTACAAACAAATGGAAAATGTGTTCATTGGCTCATAATTTGGTGCTCCTTTATTTATTATTCTAATAAATATACACGCAGGAACAAAAAAAATTAGAGAGGTATGGTGTGCACTATTGTAAATTTTGAAGTGTTAATGGACAATTTGGTAATTAGACCTATTTAATTAGAGAAATTCTATTCACTCACCATAAGAAATCTTAGTAAATACCAATTGTTTTGTTCGAATATGAACTTTTAAACAAAAGACAAATGTTCCGACATAGACTGATGAATAAAAATAAATTGTTCAAATATATATTTTGTCCAACTATTTTATATCCAGACAATTACTTTTTGTTCATCAATTTGTATCCGAACATTAAATTTTTGTTCATAAACTTAAATCTAAATTATATAAATTACGTGTACTAAGTTTTTCTTGTGCTGTAAATAGAATCACCCACCTAATTATTGTGAAATTCTATGTCCCTACTTTAACTACAACAAGGTGCATTAAAATAAATGATAATTCGATATAAATTATCCTTTGTTTTATCTTTTCAAGGATTATCCCAACTGCCATCCGTCAGCTACACCAAAGGACAATACTCGTTTTTTTTGCATATGGTTGGAACAACTGAACATATTTCCTTTTATGGTCATGAGTATAGCCACGATATTTTTTGTATCAAATCTCTCTATCTGCATCTCTAATTATTAGATTATGTCTTAAAATTCATATGTTTCGAAATTTTTATGTAATTCAATGATTGGAATATATCGGGATAGAGAGATAGAGAAATTTGAAGACAGATAATTCTTGGCTATGAATTCATATGGATTTATCAAGCATCCTTTGAGCATATCTACTACTGTAGTTCCACTAGTTTTCCAATCATGGTGTCTATGCCCCAAGAAGGTGCCACCTGAATCCCACAAATTGCCTAAAAGTGAAATTTTGGAGTGTTCTCCATTTAATATTTCCATTTTTATAATTAAATCAAAGTCAGATGGTTGGTGGCTCATGAATTAGCTCATGAATTGGCTCATGACTACCTCTGTGATCTATGAATCAATTTGCTGGTTCAAGTTAGGCCTACCAGATATAAGTATACAGATATAATTGCAACAACTTTGTGGGTTCATAGATCAGGCATGATGCAAAAAATAATAATAAAATTAAAAAATAAAAAATAAAAAATTCTGCAACTGCATGTGAAAAAATTGATGATACATGTTGGAAAGGAATTCAATTTCACTCCCACGCCACACAACACAAGCACCATTGGGGTTCTCTGCTTTCTATCTTTAAAGCCTAATAATTGTATGCAGCAAAAAATCAGATGGGAAAGTCTGATTCACCTGACCCTCCAGGCCAACCACCTATTGACCAATTGTGATGGCTACTCAAGATCATAGTAATACGTTATGATATTCTCTAACTCAGTACACTTCCCGTCACACAATTGTAGGTGGTGTTTGGGAACTTGGTTTCCAAATTTTTTTCTCATTTTTTTCACTAAAAGACAAAAGTTTTGCAAAACCAAAAAAAAAAAACAAATCCAAACAAAATATCACATCCAACTCCATAATCATTTCACTTTTTTTCTCATAAATATCACATCCAACCACAAAAGAACCCAACTATCTTCCCAAACACTATAAATTTTTTATCCAATAATATCCTACAACTAAAAAAACCTACATAAAAAGTCACTTCCCAAACACCACTGTGTCTTGAGATACGTTTTTCGAGTCTCACCATATCGTGTCACTGTGAATGCATTAAGCAGATCCCGTTATCATCATGTAACAACACACCGTAGAATTTGAAGTGCATTGAAAAATCTCAAAACAAAGCATAACCATGGCCATAGTAATACATAGTGAAAACATGACATGTATATATTATACTAGAAGGCGTGCTACGAAAATCAATCAGTTGATATTTTATTGATTGACAAAAACAAAATTGTAGATGAAGAGAAAAAAGAAAACTCAAGAAAAAACTCTAACAAATCTTTCAATTTTGTAGACTTTATATAACAGAGTAGATACCATTGCTAAATGCTAATACAATGCAACTGAAAACACAATTTGTATGTATATCATTTCTATAGAAGTACACAATACAATGTCAATCAAGCTGTAGAATTTGAGACCACATCATCTATCACAAACATGTCAATTCATTCTAAGAGTCTCAATGAAGGTTTTTTCTTTTTTAGAATAGAGATGGTTGATGTAGTCTTGGAAGCTACTTCCTCTGTACCCTTTTGGGTGCTCTTCATCCACCAGCTCTGGAGCAGGCTCAACCACTTCATCCATGGCTAGACTGTGAAAACTAGCTATGGACAGCCTGGTTTCATCTGTGCTCGGGACTGCGCGGTGTAACGCACTCTTGTAGATACCATTGCTCAATACTTGTAGATGATCTCCAACAAGGACTACCAAGGTGCCCTTCATCTCAGGGACAACCCTCCAAGCACCGTCACCACCACTGCTACTGCCACTGGTGTCCATGACATGAAGGCCTGAGCAACTTTGGAGGAGAATTGTGATGATGCTATGATCTGTATGAGACACTATACCAATCTTGACATTTGTTTTGGAACTTGGTGGGTAGCTATTGATGCCCATCATTTGGAACCCTTGCTCCAATTTGTCTCTTAGGTATGTCGGAGCCAAGTTTAAGCTCTCCGTAATGGCTCCAAGTACTTCAATGCTTAGTTTCATCACCTCCTTGGTGTACGTTTCCATCTTTTCTGTCATATGATCATAAGTTTCTTGGTGAGTTTGGTTATAATAAAAGAGAAGTGTGGGACAGAGAAAACATTTGAACTTCGGAAAGTGCAAGAAAAGTTGAACTTTATGTACAACCTATATCACTATGCTTATTTGGCTTTCAGTGTTTTCTCTCTCTCTCTCTCTCCAAATAATGCAGGGAAATTTCAGTTTTTTTTTTTGTAAATAATGAAGGGGAATTTCAGTTTTTTGTTTTTGTTGCAAATTTCAGTTTTTTCTCAATTTTAGTAGGAGTACAACTTTTTCTCAAAAAATTCATCTTAAACAAATGCATAAGAAAATAAATTTTTCTTTCACTTTTCTTTATTTCATTTCACTTTATATCACTTCAACTTTTTATCATATTTTTCATTCTTATCAAACAAACCTTAGGGATTTATGGAAAATTATATGCTTTTTTCACTTCCTTCACGGATTTAAACAAATGGTCCACCATATCCCAAAAAAAAAAAAAAAAAAAAAAAAAAAAAAAGAATTAGAAAAGAAAAGAAAAAAAAAAAAGAAAGAAGAAGAAGAAGAAAAAAGAAAAAAAAGAGAGACCCATTTTGCTAGATAGAGAACCACACAGCAGGTGAAGTCTGGTGAAATACTATATAATAGCCATGACATTTTTATTTTTGTGAACCAAATATAAGAATAGACATTCTAATAGAATGATCATTACATTTCAATTCATTCTAATGAACCAAACACTACCTTAATATAATCTCATTCTAACATCCTGGTCCTCATATAAAAATGTCACATTCTTGAAAGAGAGTAAAACAAGTAAATGCACCCACAATATTTAAAACTTTATTATTTTATAATTAAAAAAATCCTAACCAAATGCTTGGCTTGTATTGACATAGAGATCTTAATACTAATAATGAGTTTTTGAAAATGAAATTTTCATTTCCTCTTTTTTTCGTTCTTGTCATCCAAACGTAACTTGGAACTTCTCCAATGGCTAGGTTTTTTGACAGCCAAACTAATTTCAAGAATGGAAAGTGTTATTAAAGTATACACTAGGTAAAGTAAAAAAATTAACGCTCAATTAGTACCCATTAATGAGTGTTTGGGACGAATTAAATTGGTTACATAGCTAACCTTTGGAATTGTTGGCACCAAAAATTCGAATTCTCTGTCGATAGGCATGTCAAAGGGCATGGGCATGAACAATAAGGGTCCAAGAATCGTGGACATGAAGATAGTGGCTTGGAGAGAAGATCAGGGACATTACATGTTACAATTTCAAAGGAAAAGGAAGCTTTTGACAGTTGCAGCAGTTATGGATCACGGGCAAGTAGAAGCTACCAGTAAAAAGGACACGTGGCTTTTTGACATGGCCAGTTGTAACAACTCCGATCTATGATTAACCGTTAAACCATGATTAAGAATATTCAATGAGTAATTACGATGAAATTCTGAATTAATTACATGTGTGTTGTATTATTCGTGTCTCTATGGGTGTGTTTGATTGGGGGAATAAGGGGGGGACTATCCACTATTTGGACTCCATGTCCGGCCTTCCTCCTTATCCGTCGTTTGATTTTTTTTTAATCCGGCGGACTCCATGTCCGGCCGGACTCCATGTCCCCCATATGGGGGACTATCCTGTCCTTGGGGGGGTGGGATTATTTTGGGGGGACTAATCACTGTTTGGATTAGATACGAAAATGACAATTTTGACCCTCTATTATTTAATTATGTATTATATTTAATAAAATTTAATAAAATTTAAATGTCTCAATTTAAAAATAAAATAATTTTATTTAACTTTTTATTAATGTTTTATTTATTTAATTTTTTAAAATAATTTTTTATAGATATTTTATTGATGTTTTATTTAAAAATTTTGTTTATGTTTTATTTAATTTCATTATTTAAATTTAATAGATGTTTTAATAGATGTTTTATTTAAACAATTAAATGTTTAATTTCAACAATAAATAATTTCATTTATTTAAATTATGTTTTATTTAAACATTTAAACATTTGTACATCAACATGTTTATTAAATTATTTCAACAACTGTACATCAACATGTATATTTATTTAATATCTATTAAATTATGTTTTAATACGTCAACATTTGATTACATCTACATTTGTTAATTGTTAATTACATCAACATTTGTTAATTGTTTAAACATAATCTGTGCATCAACATTTATTTAATTGTTAATTGTTAATTGTTTAAACATAATCTGTACATCAAAATAATTTCAATGTTAATTGTTTAAATAAAAATTTAAACATTTAACCATTAGTATGTTTAATTTCAACAATAAATTTTTATTTGTTTAAATAAAAATAATCTGTACCAGTCAATTTTTTATCAATATTAGTATGTTTAAGTATCTTTAAACAAAATTTAACCATTAGTATGTTTAATGTTTACTAAAAATAATTAAAATATTAAAGATATGTTTAATATTGCTATTACTTAGTAAACAATTGAAAAAGGGTAAAATAGTCTTTTGTTCATTTATCCTATCCAGTCCGTCCAACCAAATGTTGGATTCACTGAAAATAGTCCTATCCAGACATCTAATCCCATGAAAAAACAAACACAGGATACATATCCAATCCGACCAAATAGTCCGGGGGATTCATAGTCCCAAGACTCAAGTTCGATGGATTCTAATCCCCCATTTTCCAGTCCGTCCAATCAAACACACCCTATTTGTCTATCATAGAAAGATCTGTTCATGTTTATGTTTCGTTCTGCGAATTAAAAGCCTTATCGGCATCCGATCACGAAATTAACTTGATTTATGTATTATTCAGACTTTTTAGAATTTTATGGTAGGTTTTGATTGAAATTCGACTCGAAACGAGTAAATTAGAATAATTGATGTCCATTTGTTTAGCTTTAATTAAGTCTCATTAATTCAAGCCTATGTAAGGCCCATATGAACTCATTAGTTCACTTTACAATCTCATATCACCCCTCCTTGAAGAGAAAAGAGAAAGAGAGAGAGGGCAAGAATTGAGATCAAACCTTGAAGTCTGGTAGGAAATTGCTTGGAAATTGGAGAATTGCTCAAATCATCATCAAACCCCAAAGAATTGAAGACTCAAGGTGAGAATTTTGTCCTTAAGCTTTGCATTCTAGACATTAGTGGAAGAATTCATGAGATTAAGGTGGTTAAACATGAGAATTGAGCTAAGGAAGTAGAAAAGATGAGCATCCCATGCATGCATGTACATTTCATGGAGTTTTGCTCTTGTTTGCAAAAGAATTCCCTCATGCATGTACTAAGTCTCACTTGATTTTGGGAATTCATCATAACTTACAACATTTAACTTCATTTGATCATGTTTTGAAAGCTTAGAAGTCAACCCAATTCATGCATGTTAACTTCAAGTTATGTTCTTTAATTTTCAAGTTGGGTTTTAAGCAATTGGTATACTTTTGGGCTTTGATTTTGCGAAATAATTTTGAATTCACCATATTTTACAAGTTTACACAAGTTTCCTTCAGTTTTTGGCCCAAAAAGAGCATGATTTATAGCTTTGAATTTGAGTTTTGGGCTTAGAACATCAATCTGGAAATTCCAGAATTTGTCTCTCCGCTCGAGCGATGAAACCTACACTCGAGTGACCACACGTATTTTCTTGCACCACCGCTCGAGCGGATAAGTCTATGCTCAAGTGTAAAATGCATGCCCCCAGAAGTTTCACATTTTGCAGACCGCTCGAGCGACAAGAGTTGCGCTCGCGCGAAGACCTCAGTCTCACGCTCGAGCGACCGTCAAGCGTGCCTCGAGTGAAAAAATCAAGCAATCAGTACTTTTGTAAATTTTGCAGATTGCTCGAGTGAAGGAAGTTGCGCTTGAGCGACCACTTATATGTGTGGACATCCTCTCGAGCGAAAGAAGCTGCACTCCAGCGAGACCCCCGTTTTCAACATTTCTAAGTACATTTTAGCATCCTCATTGTATTTTAGGCATTCTTAAACCCTAATTAAGACATAATAATGAGGATAAGACGTAGAAACACACTAAAAACGAAATAAAATAAGTTGGGTGTGTGTTCCAATGTGTGTGTCTGTTATGTTTGTGTAGGTCACGCGCCACAATTTATCTGATTTGTCTGCTTTGTCTGTTTTACAAGTGGAGCCCTCTATGAGTAATGACTTTGTAAAGTTATGTTTAACTTTAATTATTTTCTGATGATATGAAATGATTAGTTTTCTGAGATGCTATGTTTTGTATGAATGAATGATGGTCTAAGTTTCTAAAATATATTCATGGCATTCTTAGCATCATATGATATGTGTCCCTCTACAGGTCATCGGAATGCCTTTATGGCCGTCCCTCTATGGGTCATCGGAATGCCTCTATGGCCGTCCCTTTATGGGTCATCGGAAATGTCTTTGTGCACATGAGTCATCGGAATGCCTTTATGGCCATCCCAAATATGGGTCATCGGATTTGTTAACGCTAATGGATGTACCACGTACCATTATGTGAGATGTATGAACTTTGAATACGAATATGAATATGTACATGAATCTAATATGCAAAAAATTTGTTCCTGATATAACCTCGGATTTCTGACACTGTGATAGACAACATTCATTAAAACCTTTTACTCTGTTATTATTTACTAGGCTATCGTTCACTATTTATATTATGTATGTAGGTGAGCAGGTGCGTGACTAGGCCTAAGCTGCTGCCTGGAGAGTTGTTTTGTCAGCCAGCCACTGTGCCTCTCGAGGAGGTTCCCGTTCTACCGAAGTCAAGTTGTGAACCATATTATAGAATTCCGTATATGCTTTGTTTTGTTATCCGTTTTGGTGGTATCTACATGTTGATGCATGACTTATGAAATATTGACGTCATATGTAATGGTCCCGAAATGCGTGTTACAACTATTTTTCTTAACTATGCGTTAATATGAATTAATTTGAGAATATCTGTCGAAATTGGAGAAATATCTGTTGGGGCTACAACTTTGGAACTGAAATTGATAACCTTAATGGGTTCAGAAACCGAAATTGAGTACATGGATATGCTAATGGGAATTTTTAGAGCCATTTAGGAAGTTTAATTGAAAATTGATGTCATCCGATTCATTAAGGTGCGTTTGGATGGTTTCATTGCGACTTTACACTGAAATTGAAGGCCTTAGAGGCTTCAGAAACCAGAACGGAATACATATTCGTGATCAGTGTGATTTTTAAGACCGAACCTGAAGTTTTGTAAAATTCTGATTTAGAATGAATTAAATTGGATTTAATTAAATATTAGATAGTACATATATATATATATACACATTGCTTAGGGTCAACAAAAGAAGAAGAAAAATCTAGAGAAAGAGAGAGAGGTTTAGAGAAAGAGGGAAACCAAGAGGAAGGTGTGGAACTTGAAGGAGAGGCTTAAGATCAAGCTTGTATTCAACAAGATTATGCAAGATTAAGTACCTATAAAGGCCCTTCGTAAGAATCTTAACTCTTAATTCTTGAAGATTAAGTGTTATACAGTTGAATTTATGACTTATGTGTGAGTTTTGCATGTACTTTTCCATATATTATTAAGAGCACGTTGTATCCTCATGTATGGCATAGATTCATGGAAATCATGTTCATCAATTTATTTTCTTGCATGATTCTTGAGATTTGAAGAATAAACCCCCTGAATTTCAAGGATGAGAGCTCAATTTGCATAACTGATGACTTTGTATCTCAACTCAAGGGTTTGAATGTTTTGTATAAAATTTAACCTCCATTTTGAAGTTATGGTTATGATTTTGTTTAAACTAGATATGTTGCATTCAACATGTTTTTATGAGTTTTTGGCCTTGAAATACATGAAAATGAAGTTTGATATTGGAAATAATGAGATTCCATTCAAGAGCAGATTTTCGGGCTGCAAATAGACCCAGACCGCTCGAGCGGCCTGGGCCACCGCTCGAGCGGCCAACCTTCAAAATTGCCTACTGTTTCACTACCACTTGTGCGGCCAAGGCCACCGCACATGCGGCCAACAAGGCAGATCCAACCTGTTTTTCTGGCTATGTCTCGGACTGTTAGGCCTCCGTTTGCATGGTTTTCATATGGTGAAACGGAAAGATTTAACGACTAAGTAACGAGTAATTGAACCAGTGAGACTATATATTAAACCATTGTGCTTGTCTGTGTTCATATAGGTCAGACACTGCACCCTAGCCACATGCCTCACAGAACGAACTGTGAGTAACAATGTTGTAAAGATATGTTTGAGTTATTCTTTCTGACTGTTTGTTATTGTTAAGAATTGTTTCTATAGTGATATGATTTACTGAATGAATGCGTATCTGACTGTGATTGTTATTGTTAAGAATTGTTTCTACAGTGACATGATTTACTGAATGAATGAGTATCCCACTTCATGCAATATACTCACGTGGCCCATACCCGGGGGTAACAATACCGCAGTCTACGTTCACGTGGCATTTACTCGGGGGTAATAATACCGTGGTCTATATTCACGTAGCCCTTACCCGGAGGTAACAATACCGAGGCCTATATGCATGTGGCTCTCGCCTGAGAGTAATAATACCATGGCCAAGTGTGTACATGACATCGAGTTATATGATTGTCCGTATAGATTATGGTTTGAAAGACCGCTATATATGCACGTGGATCCTTATGACTGATATACTTTTCCTTAACGAACATGTGAATTGCTTTTAATGTTTGAGCGGACATTATTATTAACCTTTTTACTTTAATGTTATTCACTGGGTTTTAGCTCACTATTTTTTTTATGTATATGTATAGGTGAGGGTCCTGAAGGACAAGTTTACAAGGGGTCTTTAACCAAGCCACTGTTTTGAAGCCTACCGAGTTGTTTTGAGTGCCTCCGAGTTGGCGCTAGGCCTAAGAGGCCATTGTCAAACTTTTGGTCATGATGTACATGTTCAGCATGGGCATATGTTATGTATAAGATATTATGTTATAAGTTATGTATCGTTATGTGGGTAAGTTAACGTTTATATGTGTACATGTTTGTTCATATAGATGCATACCTTATTGGACTATTGGTATTTTTGTATTTTTCTTCCACAAACCCCGATTATTTTTTATTGTACGGGAAGGCCTATGGTAATATCGGATTACTGGCTGGTTACGACACTAAACCTATAGGGGCATGTTTGGGTCGTGACATCATATGTGCATGTATAATTAAGTTTTAAATTTTCTGTTCCATATATGTCTGCATAACTCAATGGACTATGTATATTTTATTTATCTGCTTCCACAACCCCTATCATAAGTTAATCTGTTCAAAAGCCTTTGGTAATCCCAGGATTACTGGCCGGTTACGATGTTAAACCTATAGGGGCGGGTTTGGGTCTTGACACCAGTGGAGCAGCATAAAAGCTGAAAATGAGAAGAGAGAAGGACCTTCAACCCAATTCACATTACTTGTAAAATCTAGGAGTAGCAATAACTTATCTAAGAGTAGTTCAGTACATGTACTTAGGAGTAATAGTAGTTTAAGTTCTTGTTAACTCATTTTGGGCCTGTGGATTGTAGTGCTATAAAACTTGTAATTTGATTATTGTAATTAAGTGACAAGTTTAAGTATTATTAATCACATTTCCAGTGTGATTATCTCTGTTTCTTCACGTTACAACCTCCAAAGAAATCCTTGAATCTGTCCAAGTCTTAGCACACCAACCACATTGTTTGATTTGTTTGTGAAAATTGATTTCTCTATCAAATCCACTCTGTTGATTTGACCCAAACTAAATTTTTGCTAACAGACGTTAATACATAAAGTGGGCCAAGTTTTTAATTACCAAACCAGTAGTTACCCTTGTACACTAGGTAAAATGATCAAACAAAATGCCTAATACGCTTTTTTTTCTTCTTCTTTTTAATGTACTTTTGTTAGGCAGAATGCTTACTAGTGTTGGAGGCCTCTGTTGGACAATCTTCACTGTATTTAAATAGATTAAATTCTGTTGTGTACAAAACAACAACAAGAATAAAAGAAATAGATAAAAGGAGAGAATTTGTTTGATTACAAAAATCAAACTCGAAATAATAATAAATAAATAAAACCACAGATTTTATTTTGTTACAAAAACAAAAATAAAATCTGATTAAATAAACAAATAAAAAACAGAATAAAATTAAACAACTTACTTGGTTAATTTATTTGAATAACTTTTCTGATCAAGTCCAGTGTTTAACACTGTGTCCTTAAGACAGATTCGTCCTCTCCACGGTACTTTCAGAATTTGGACGTCTATCTCCCAGGATGAAATGATCTTACCACAAACAATAGCAGCACTACAAATTGTTTGCCTTACGAACACACTAAGTGTTTACACTCTTTCTTTCGGAAATAAAATGCAACAAGATGAAGAATATAATTAGCAGAAGTGAAATACGAAATTTCTGAATGGAAAACATCAAATGAGGATGGTCCTATTTATAGATGTGAAGGTGGCTCTTGGTTTTGAATTGAACAGGTATGTGGCTCTTGGTTTTGAATTGAACAGGTATGATACCTGTTGGTTTTGAATTCAAACAGATAGCAAAATGGGAAGGGCTCTGTTTGGATGAGCAATAAATCCAAATCAGTTTAATTCTGTTTGAAAACGGGAAGGGCTCTGTTTGGATGAGCAATAAATCCAAATCCGTTTAATTCTGTTTGAAAACGGGAAGGGCCCTGTTTGGATGAACAAAAAATCCAAACCAATTTAATTTGAATTCTGGATTTTATTTTAATAAAAAATAAAATTAAATTCAAATGTTTTTGGCCCAAAAAGATTAGAAGTCCAACCCAACCACACACCACGCACCCGCGCTCAAGCCCAGGCCCAGCCCAGCCCGCCCGACCGGACGGACGGCGGCGCGCGTGGTGATTTTTGGGTCCAATGGGTCTAGCCCATTTTGCCCATAACCTCTCCCTCTAAAACACTTGGGTACCCCTTGGGGCACACCCCAAGTATCTCACCCTAAGCCTTATAAACCCTTTCAAAACTTCCCACCAAATCAATGTGGGACAAGCCAATTTACAACCTTAAGGAATTTCCACCAAAACTCCATTTCCATGGAGCACACTTTGGCTTCAATTTCCCATTCACTCGGTAATGGTTTTGAGCAACCAAATATACCACGTGAATCACAACGCGGCATAGAACGCGTTACCACTTTGACTCGAGTAAATCGACACTCGGGGCCCACCTAAAAAATAGACCAAACTTGAGGAAAAATTCTAGTTTTACCCAGAATTTTTTCCACCATTTCCAACAATCCCCCACATGAATGGAATTTGATGACAACGGAAATGCAACAATATGTAGACTTAACGAAAGAGTATAAGTCGAAAATATCTTGCATCAGGATAGGTAGTTTTCGGCCTTGAACCTTCCCTAGTGATAACCTATCGGACTTACTGGCTAACCAATGGACGCGATGCCTTGAATTGTTCAGCCGTTTGTGTAAGCCAAGACAATAGATTTCACACAAAATATCTTCTAACACATCGTGGTTCTCACTGTTGTGTTCATTTTGGCCTTGAACGCACCTGGTTTTCATAAGTGTTTCTAGAGAATTTAGCCTCTTCATTCTCATAGAACCGGCCCCAGTTCAACACTCATATAGGTGATTCTTATTGTGAGTATCTCCTTATACTCATCTTGATTTTATGTCTTAATCAAGATATAAGTAATCATTAAAAAGCAAAGCTTATCCTTATACCCCTGCAGACAACATATATTGCAGATATCACTCTCACCATAGGAATGGGTAGGAATTTTAATCCCTTGGTGATTTCTGGCGAGCCATACATAACTTAGTTGTCCCTTTGAACTTAGTTCTTGGGATCTCCAGTCATATAAGTAGGGTTACCATTATGACGACTCTTATGTAATAGGCTTTAATCCCATCCCCTTCGATGAACTATACACTAGCTCTTTTGTCAAACCTTTTGTTAACGGATCCGCAATATTCTCTTTAGATTTTATATAATCTATTGAGATTATTCCATTTGACAACAATTGCCTTACGGTATTATGTCGACGACGAATATATCGTGACTTACCATTATACATGTGATTCTGTGCCCTGCCTATTGCAGATTGACTATCACAATGAATGCAAATAGCTGGCACAGGTTTTGGCCACATTGGAATGTCTTCTAAGAAGTGACGAAGCCATTCTGCTTCTTCACCTGCTTTGTCTAAAGCAATGAACTCGGATTCCATTGTGGATCGTGCGATGCAAGTTTGTTTCGTGGACTTCCAAGAAACAGCAGCGCCTCCTAGAGTAAAGACATATCCACTAGTGGATTTTGAATCTTTAGTATCCGATATCCAATTGGCATCACAATAACCTTTGAGTATTGCTGGATATCGAGTAAAGTTCAAACCATGATCACGAGTAAATCTTAGATATCTAAGAACTCGAATGATCGCTTTCCAATGGTCTTCTCCAGGGTTACTAGTGTACCTACTCAATATACTGATAGCATAAGCTATATTAGGACGAGTACAATTCATTAGGTACATTAGGCTTCCAATGATTTAGGAGTATTTTAACTGAGACACTGCATCACCTTTATTTTTTGATAAATAAAGACTGATGTCTACAGGTGTTCTAGCTAAATTCAAATCATCCTTGATAAATTTATCAAGAATTTTCTCAATATAATGAGATTGAGATAATGCATATCCGTCAGATGTTTTAGTAATTTTCATTCCTAATATAACATCTGCGACCCCATATCTTTCATATCAAATCTTTTGTTAAGCATCTGCTTAGTTGATTTGATTATGTTTTGACTGCTTCCAATGATAAGCATGTCATCCACATAAAGACAAACTATGATATATCCTTGGTCAGTGTTTTTAACATAGACGCATTTGTCACATTCGTTTATCTTAAACCCATTAGTAAGCATTGCATGATCAAATTTTTCATGCCATTGCTTAGGTGCTTGTTTTAATCCATAAAGGGATTTTACAAGTCGACAAACTTTCTTTTCTTGCCCTGATACTACAAACCCTTCGAGTTATTCCATATAGATCTCTTCATTTAGATCATCGTTTAAGAAAGCTGTCTTAACATCCATTTGATGTATTTCTAAATTAAACAACGCTGCTATAGCAATAAGCATGCGAATGGATGCTATTCTTGTCATAGGGGAATATGTATCAAAATAATCCAGACCTTCCTTTTGTCTGTAACCTTTAACAACAAGTCTTGCTTTATACTTGTCAATTGAACCATCTGCTTTCATTTTTCTCTTGAATATCCATTTATATCCAAGAGGTTTAGAACCTGGTGGAAGATCCACCAATTCCCAAGTATGATTTTGCATAATGGATTCAATTTCATTATTAACAGCCTCTTTCCACAAAGGTGCTTCAGGACCTGTCATTGCTGCCTTAAAGCTTTGAGGTTCATTTTCTAACAAGTATGTCAGAAAATCTGGACCAAAGGATTTTGATGTTCTTGCTCTCTTACTTCGTCTAGGTTCATCATTAGTTAAATCCTGTTGGTCAAGACTATTACTAGTCTCTTGTGTTTGATTGTCATTAGTCTCTTGACTTTGTGTACAATCATAAGTTCTTTTCTGTGAACTTAATTCCTGTCCTTTCTTGTAAGGAAAGACATGTTCAAAAAACACAGCATTCCTTGACTCTATAATAGTGTTCACATTTATATCAGGTATATCTGATTTATAAGTCAGAAACCGATATGCACTACTATTCTGAGCATAACCAATAAACACACAATCTACTGTTTTTGGTCCAATCTTAGTCTTTTTAGGAACAGGTACTTCAACTTTTGCCAAACACCCCCACACTTTTAAGTATTTGTAGGAAGGTGGTCGACCTTTCCACAATTCATAAGGAATGCTTTTGGTTTTCTTATGGGGTATTCTATTAAGAACATAATTAGCAGACAATATTGCTTCCCCCCACAAGTTCTGTGGTAAGCCTGAACTTAGTAACATGGCATTCATCATTTCTTTTAGGGTTCTATTCTTCCTTTCAGCAATTCCATTTTGCTGTGGAGAATAAGGGGCTGTAATTTGGTGAATAATGCCATGTTGTGCACAAAATTCATTTAATGGTGCATCATATTCACCAACCCTATCACTTCTAACCATTTTAATGGTTTTACCAAGTTGATTTTCAACTTCTGTTTTGTAGAGTTTAAACATTTCTAAGGCTTCATCTTTACTTCTAAGTAAATAAACATAACAATATCTTGTGCAATCATCGATAAATGTTATGAAATACTTTTTACCTCCTCTAGTTTGAATAAATTTTAAATCACATACATCAGTATGAATTAATTCTAGAGGTTCGGTTTTTCTTTCAACTGATTTAAATGGAGCCTTAGTTAGTTTCGCTTCTACACAAATTTCACATTTATGATTAGGATTAATTTCAAACTTTGGTATATGATCTAAACCAATTAATCTACGCAAAGCATCAAAATTCACATGTCCTAATCTACCATGCCATAAATTTGACTCAAGAATATAAACAAAAGATGTGATATTCTTATTCATAGCAACTTTCGGTACAACTGTCATTACATTCAACTTAAAGAGACCATCACTCATGTATCCCTTACCAACATACATACCACTCTTTGTTAATACAAATTTATCAGACTCAAATACAAGCCTAAAACCATTTTTTACTTAACAAAGACCCAGAAACTAAATTCTTCCGGATGTCAGGTACATGCAGTACGTTGTTGAGGGTCAGTTCTTTCCCTGATGTCATCTTCAAGATTACTTTCCCTTGTCCAGCCACAGTAGAAGTAGAAGAATTTCCCATGAAAAGTTGTTCACCATTTGCAGCCTCATTGTAGGTAGTGAACATCTTCTTGTCTGCACAAATGTGATGAGTTGCTCCAGTGTCAACCCACCACTCTTTGGGATTTCCAACCAAGTTAGTCTCAGACACCACAGCAGAAAGGTTGATGTCATTCACTCCGTCAGAGATGTAATCCAATTCTGTTACATTGGCCTGATTGGTGGTCTTCTTACTTGTACTTCCATGATTCTTTTTAGGGCGGCGGCAGTCAGAAGCTCGATGTCCAGTTTTGCCACAGTTATAGCATTTTTCTTTGAACTTCTTGCTACTATCGCCTTGTTTAGGACCATCTCCAGTAAACTTCCTCTTTTTGTTATGTGGTTTATGAACTTGTTCAACCACATTAGCCTTGGACTCAATGGGATTTTTTCCATTCCTCTTTTCAGCCTTTCAGTTATCTTCTTCAATTCTAAATCTTACAATCAATTCATCCATAGTCATCTCTTTGCGTTTATGTTTTAAATAATTTTTGAAATCTTTCCAAGCCGGTGGCAACTTTTCCACTAAAGCAGCGACTTGGAATGACTCGCTAAGAGACATACCTTCTGAATGAATATCATGCAAAATTATTTGAAAACTTTGAACTTGAGATATTACCGTTTGGGAGTCTACCATAACAAAGTCCAGAAATTTACCGACGACAAATTTCTTCGTGCCGGCATCTTCTGTCTTGTATTTCTTCTCCAAAGAATCCCACAATTCTTTTGCTGTTTTCAGAGGACTGTATACATTATACAGCATATTGTCAAGGCCATTTAGGATGTAGTTTCTGCACAGGAAATCTGAATGTTTCCAAGCATCTACAGCGGCAACAACTTGCCGATCACTTTCACCCTCTTTAAGTGCTGGAGCCTCTTCATGGAGAAACCGGGCCAAATTAAGAGTTGTAAGATAGAACAGCATCTTCTGCTGCCATCTCTTAAACTCGGTACCATTAAATTTTTCCGGTTTTTCTCCATGATTGATTGGTACATGAACATGGTTCTGGATAGGGACCGATATAGGTGTAACAATAGGAGTACCACTGCCAGATGCAGTTTCAGTTGTAGTAGCCATAATCTCTGATTACAAAAATCAGAAAATATTAAAACACAAATTAATTTTCTAGTTACTAAAACCAGAAAATAATTATAACAACAAAATAATTTTATTTTCCTTGTTACTAAAACTAGAAAAATAAAATATCACAAGAATTTTCTGTAATACCAAATAATATTCTGAATTGTTAATGACACCAGTATCGTACTACTAGTTGTTGTCAAAGAAAAGAGACAGTATATTACTACTATCTGTCAAATAGTATAAATCACTATTTGTTTTTCCAACCAGAATATTAATTTGAAAACACAGAAAATTAAATACAATGAAGATACCCAAAAAGGTTCTGTCTTAAGATTGTTGGACAATCTTCACTGTATTTAAATAGATTAAATTCTGTTGTGTACAAAACAACAATAAGAATAAAAGAAATAGATAAAAGGAGAGAATTTGTTTGATTACAAAAATCAAACTCGAAATAATAATAAATAAATAAAACCACAGGTTTTATTTTGTTACAAAAACAAAAATAAAATCTGATTAAATAAACAAATAAAAAACAGAATAAAATTAAACAACTTACTTGGTTAATTTATTTGAATAACTTTTCTGATCAAGTCCAGTGTTTAACACTGTGTCCTTAAGACAGATTCGTCCTCTCCACGGTGCTTTCAGAATTTGGACGTCTATCTCCCAGGATGAAATGATCTTACCACAAACAATAACAGCACTACAAATTGTTTGCCTTACGAACACACTAAGTGTTTACACTCTTTCTTTCGGAAATAAAATGCAACAAGATGAAGAATATAATTAGCAGAAGTGAAATACGAAATTTCTGAATGGAAAACATCAAATGAGGGTGATCCTATTTATAGATGTGAAGGTGGCTCTTGGTTTTGAATTGAACAGGTATGTGGCTCTTGGTTTTGAATTGAACAGGTATGATACCTGTTGGTTTTGAATTCAAACAGATAGCAAAACGGGAAGGACTCTGTTTGGATGAGCAATAAATCCAAATCAGTTTAATTCTGTTTGAAAACGGGAAGGGCTCTGTTTGGATGAGCAATAAATCCAAATCCGTTTAATTCTGTTTGAAAACGGGAAGAGCCCTGTTTGGATGAACAAAAAATCCAAACCAATTTAATTTAAATTCTGAATTTTATTTTAATAAAAAATAAAATTAAATTTAAATATTTTTTGCCCAAAAAGATTAGAAGCCCAACCCAACCACACACCCAAGCCCAGTCCAGTCCAGCCTGCTTGACCGGACGACGGCGCGCGTGGTGATTTTTGGGTCCAATGGGTCTAGCCCATTTTGCCCATAACCTCTCCCTCTAAAACACTTGGGTACCCCTTGGGGCACACCCCAAGTATCTCACTCTAAGCCTTATAAACCCTTTCAAAACTTCCCACCAAATCAATGTGGGACAAGCCAATTTACAACTTTAAGAAATTTCCACCAAAATTCCATTTCTATGGAGCACACTTTGGCTTCAATTTCCCATTCACTCGGTAATGGTTTTGAGCAACCAAATATACCACGTGAATCACAACGCGGCATAGAACGCGTTACCACTTTGACCCGAGTAAATCGACACTCGGGGCCCACCTAAAAAATAGACCAAACTTGAGAAAAAATTCTGGTTTTACCCAGAATTTTTTCCACCATTTCCAACAGCCTCCATTGGAATGAAAGGTTGAATAATGGAGTAACATTTGTTATGCAATTGTGTTACTTCCAGAACCTCAAAGAATCAATTGAGAATTTGAAGAAACATCAAGGTAGCTAATTGTAATGAGGTAAAATGTTACTCCCAATTTTTTTAATTAATTAATCAAATTAATACCTGTAATGAGGAGGATTATTAGGCCATAATGCCACTAAATCTTCAAGAGGATGAGCATATAGCTTAAGGAAGTTTATAAAAAATTGGCCCTCAATTGGACTGTTGCCCTGAACCGTACTGAATCGCACCGGCTTGTATATATCATCAGACATGAGCTCTTCCTTGTTTGCAATTGGCATATCAAAGAACTCTGAATTCACATCTAAAGCTCCTTCTATCACCGATTCACTTATCCCATGATTAACAATCTACATCAACATTAAAACCCACTTCACAAATTAAAAAACAAAAGCACATGTGTGCACATACATACATAGAGAGAGAGAGAGAGAGAGAGAGAGAGAGAGAGAGAGATGACCTGAAAGCAACCCATTTGTAGGCATGCTTGGTGGATTTGATCGATGAGTAGAGATTTTGTGTGGGGATCAGTTTGGTGCAGGAGAGACAAGTCAACTATGGGAACAGCGTGATTGTCATGATCACTAAGATGGGTTTGGGTTGAACTCATTTTTTTATTTTTTGGGAGTAGAAGATCTGTTTGCCTCTGCTCTTCTGTGTGAGCTTATCAAATATGGTAGCAGCAGAAGAAGAAGAATCATGTGACTAGGCAGCGATGATTATCACTCGCCTGTATAAAATAACTCAGTTTATAGGAGTAATTTGTAAACTTGGTAAAATGTCAGTTTTTTTTTTTTTTTTTTTTTTTGCGCGCTTTTTATCAAGTTTTTTCGAAAGAGTCACAAAGAAAATACTAAAAGAGTCAGATTTAAAAAAAAAAAAAACCCTCAAAAAGTCAAAAAATTAATTTTTTATCAATTTTCTAAAACACTCCATAAATTAATGTTACATCATGTCTTAAAAAAATACCACGTTATATGCACTTTTAATTATATATATATTTTTAATTATGATTAATTTTTTCTTTAATTATGATATTATTTTAAAATTTTAGTTATGATTTTTATTTTTTATTTTTTTTAATTATGACTCAAAAAGTATGAAATTATGTGATTTTTTCTATAATTATAAAGTACATGTGCGGGGAGCAAATATTTTAGCAAGTCCGTACTCCTTTCTTCCAAGTTCCGTTTCTGTCCGATCACCTAAAAATACAATGAGGGTGAGCTACCCGGCGGTGTGTGGCCGGAAAACCCCTCCGACGATCTAATTAGCACACACCTTAGGGAGAGTAGATAGAGAGTTTGTGCAGGAGTTCCTTACAAAAGTGTTCGTCCCGCGTATGGGGGGTGCAGACATGCTTATATACTCTCTGCGCCCCATATCCACTCCCAGTCATCTCCTGACACGTGGCTCCGCTATCCCATCTGTCAGCGTAAACCTTGCTGAACATCACCTAATCTCAACTGCCTGCCTTCTCAGCTGCAGCTCGGCAGCCGAGCTGCTCTATCCACGGTCGTGCTGTGCTTCATACCCAAGCACTTCACTGGCTAAGCCCAAGAAGGACCGGGCTAGGCGGCATCTCGGCAAAGCCTAGCCCGGGGCACCTCCTGTGGTCGGCCTTCCTGCCGATCAAACGATTACCTCGGCTGACCACGCCTTTCCGGGCGCCGGTCACTCAGCTTGACTGGCTCCACCATCGCCTGATCGAGCAACTCGGTCCAACCGAGCACTGCCTTGCCGAACAGCTTCTTTACGGTCTGGGGCGGCACATACTTGGCCCAACTCCTGCCCGGCCCAAGTCCTGGCAGCCCATCTCCGGGCAGATCGCCGGTCATCTCGGCCCCATGCACCATTAGGCTCTCAACCCGCTCGGCCGTTACCTCGGCCCAATTCCAAATCATAAATCTCCCTCTCAATTGCCCCTTAATTCCGTCCGCTGAAACGTGACTGGGATTACCTATACTGACCGGGATAATCTTGTCCTCGGTCCGCGGTTTGCAGAATGGCGATCAGGCCGGTTATTATTCCTGGCTTCAGAACTTGCCCGGTTCAACTTCTCGGTTTTTCATTCCTGTCTTCAAGACCAGCCCGGCTGGCTCCTCGGTCGTCGTCTCGCCTAACCTTCCTGTCGCTTCAACTCTGACGCTGCATTAATGGGAACACGTGTCGTCCTTTTATTCGCCCTCGAGCGGCTAACCCAGCTGTTTTTGCAAATTTGAATTTGGGCGGTTTCTTACCCTTTATAAACATGCCCCTGCCCTCTTCCTTCCGTTCTTACTGCCTTTCTTGCTTATCAAGCTTCACAGAGCTATTGCCCATCCTCTGCCATTCGTGAACTCGAGCTCCAAGGTGGAGAACGCACTGCCCTAACTTGGTAAGTCCTCAAACTCCCCTTTTATCGTCATTTTCTTCGATATTTCACACATTAGGGGAGAGAAACGCAGCTTTTAGGATTCGGGCACCAAAAACCATCCCAAACCCTCCATCACTTATGGTGTTCTTCATTTTTCCTGAAGAACACTGAAGAACGGGGGCGGACCGGGCTCCTGGTCTTCATTTGATCCAAAAAACCTTTGTAACCGAGCAAATAACATGTTTGTCAGAACCCCAGCAAAACCGAGATAGCAAAAGGAATTGGTCACTCAACCGGGCTAACATCTGGTTCGCTTGGGCGACCGAGCTCCTTAGTTAGCTTAGGAAACCGAGGTGGTTTGGCACTCTTCATGATCGAGCTAAAGAAAAGCTCATTTTGCGCGACCGCGCTCACACTTACACTTGCCATCCTTTTCCTGCAGAGTCCAAGGGGACCACTGTCCATTCCTCAGGCTCTCAAGACCGAGCAACTACCAATTGCCACTGTGCCAAACACCTCAGCCGAGCTACCTTAGTCCGGCCACAAATGGGGAAATTCCGCTTCCTAGTGGATACTCCGGCTGCGCTAGCTGCGTTCAGAGAGGAGTACGGCATCCTAGCCGACGTCCATCTCGAATTGGCTGAAGAGGAGACAACACCCTGGGGCAGACTAGACCAATGCCCCTTCACCGTGCTGTCAATAGTAGAAGGAGGCCTCCGCTTCCCAGTCAATCCCCTGATGACCGAGTTCCTGCGCCGAACCGGGCTAGCACCAACCCAAGTATCCACCAACACCTACCGGATAATAAACAGCGTGCACGAGCTAAACAACCGGTTAGGCATAAGCCTAGGTTTAGCCGAGATCCTGCGCCAATACACCCTAGGCCACACCAACGACGGCCACGCCTATTATCTTAAGATTAGACCGGGCATAGAGAAAATCGTGACCGGCACACCAGACAAGGATCTTCACGACGATGATTTCTTCTGGGTGTTAGGCAATTACGAGACAGCCGATGTACCGGGCTGGATGATAAGCAAAAACTTTGGCAGCACATGTAAGCCGCGCAAATTAGCTCGGTTAATATACTTTCTTCATGTTTCTGTACTTAGTCATTTTCTTTCTTGTTTCTTTTGCAGCAATCCAAGCCTTGCAAGCCAACTATCATTTCCCCAACGTAGAGGTAATCAGGACCGCGCTCCGTTACCGCGACCGAGATTGCAACCAATTGCTCGGCTACAGTCCCTCATACAGATACTCCGCTCCCCGCCGGAGTAAAGTTACAGACTTCCTCCGCGCTCCAACACCTCCACCAAATCCAACTCTGCCAAACGTTCCACTCATTCGCTTGACAGAGGAGCACGAGATGGCCAAACGAAGCAGAATCAAGAACCTGCTCACCGCCACGTCTGCCGAGATGCCGAGCGTTGTCACCCGCTCGCCAGCCGCCGGTCAATCCAGCGACGCCGTGGTCGCTCTTGCCTCTCCAGCGACCGGGCAGTCCAACCGAGAACCTGCTCCTCGCCGTACTGGTAAAAGAGCTCACGCAGACCCATCTGCCGAGCTTGTCGCCGAGCTGACTACCGAGCAGCCATCTGACACTCCTGTATCAGTACCAGCCTGGCGTCCACAGCTGAAGCACCGGGGTCAAGACATCCCGGCCACGGCTTCGATCAAGGGCGATAAAGAGCATTTGCTCGCCTTCGATCTTACCAAAGCTCTTCTTCTACCGAGCGACGTGGTCGGCAGCGACCACGTCCCTGACACTCGGTTGATAAAATCATCAGTGAAGTCTATGGCTAGGGTAAGTCAATGTGCCTCTAAAATTTTCACAAGTGTTTGCCCGGTTCCTTCTCTAATCAATTTTGCTTCTTGTAGGCCATTCAGAAACAACACCTAGTAATGGAGCGCATCCATAGACTTCAGCAAAAGGCCAATGACACAGCCAGCCAAGTCCAGAGCCTCCAAGCCGAGCAAAGTCTTCACTTGAGATGGCTAATGCAAACAACAACAGACTGCTCGGTCAGCTGGATGCGGCCGTGAAAAAACAGGATGAGCTCCAGACCGAGCTAAACGCGCTCAAAAAGTCACGGAAGAAAGACTGCCGGGATGCTAACAATGCCGGCTTCAACGAAGCCGAGGAGAGCTATAAGAAACAAGTCTTTGCAACACAAGACATTTACTTCAAAGCTGGCTGGAAGTCCGCCTGCGAGCATCTCGGCCAGGGCTCTGACACCGACGTTTTTGCCAATCCTCCTCCTGTTTTCCTATCGGTCTACCTCGTGCCTTACGCAAACAACGTCTTTAGCGGGTTGCAAGCTGAGGCCGAGGAAGGGCTTGAAGAGGGAGACGCCGAGACAGATGCAGAGGCAGAGGATGCCGAGGTGCAGGAGCAGCCTGGCCATGACGAGCCCGGTGCCCAAGACAAAAGTCCAACCATCAACCTTGAGGCCGCCGAGGACGAGTTTACCAATCTCTCCCCCTTAGTTTAGTTTTCTTTTCTTTTTGTATGTTTGCTTTCTGCGTTTCTGATGTAACCGGGCTCTGTTCCCACCTTTTGTATTGATTTTCTATCAATGAAAAACTCTAATTTTGCCAAGTGTTAGCACGGTTGTCATCAATTCCATCTTCAGCAAAACATCTCGGTATAAATCATAGATTGAACAAAACAACTCGTCAACTGGAATACATAACTCGGTTGAAGTACTTAAGCAGAACAAAACAGCAACTTCATAAACTGAAATAACCATCTCGGTTGGTAATAACAAAGTTGAACAAATCACCAACTCTTCCAACTGGAGTAAATCATCTCGGTTGGAAATAGCAGTTGAACAAATCACCAACTCTTCCAACCGGGATAAATCATCTCGGTTGGGATTCCTAAGTTGGACAAAACACTAACTCTTCCAACCGGAGTAAGCCATCTCGATTGGGAATCCTAAGTTGGACAAAACGCCAACTCTTCCAACCGGAGTAAATCATCTCGGTTGGGAATCCGAAGTTAGACGAAACACCAACTCTTCCAACCGGAGTAAATCATCTCGGTTAGGAATCCGAAGTTGGACGAAACACCAACTCTTCCAACCGGAGTAAATCATCTCGGTTGGGAATTTGAAGTTGGACGAAACACCAACTCTTCCAACTGGAGTAAATCATCTCGGTTGGGAATCTGAAGTTGGACAAAACACCAACTCTTTCAACCGGAGTAAATCATCTCGGAATTTACACTAAAACAACAGTCCAAGTGCTAAAGCAAAATTACTTCGATATATTGACAAAAAGAATTACATTCTGAAGTGCAAGCCAAAAAATTCCTTTGCACAAGAAAAGAAAGCAAAAGCTTAGAAATAATATAGTTTCAGGTTGGCCGCATTCCATGGCCGGGGTATTGCTCTTCCCTCTAGATCCTCTAAGTGGTAAGCCCCCTTGCCCGCCAGACTGGTGATCTTGTAGGGTCCTTCCCAATTTTCCCCTAGTTTGCCTTCACCTGGCACCAGGGTGTTGCCCATAACTTTTCTCAAAACCTAATCACCAACTTTGAACAGTCTGGGGTGGACCGTCTTGTTGTACTTCTTTGAGAGCTCTTGTTGGTAAGTGGCCACATGGATGAGGGCCTTCTCCCGACGCTCCTCTACTAGGTCCAGCTCTAGGGCAATAGCCTCGGCATTCAGTTCGGGCTCAAAACTCTCGCTCCTTAGGGTGGGCATGCCAACTTCCAAAGGTATGACCGCCTCCATGCCATAAGCCAAAGCAAATGGAGCTTCCCTGGTAGATCGCCGCGGGATTGTTCGGTATGCCCAAAGGATGCTGGGTAATTCCTCAGCCCATTTTCCCTTTGCCTTCTCCAGCCGTTTCTTCAATCCATCTAGTATAGTCTTGTTCGATGCCTCGGCTTGACCATTGGACTGCGGGTAAGCCGGAGTGGAGTTGTAGAATTCAATCTTCAAATCTTCACAAAATCCTCTGAATAGGCGACCGTCAAACTGGGTGCCGTTGTTAGAGATCAAGATCTTGGGGACGCCAAACCGTGTGGCTACGTTCTGCCAGACAAACCGCTTCACGTCTTTTTCTTTGATTGTTGCCAAGGGCTCAGCTTCAACCCATTTCGTGAAGCAATCTGTGGCCGCAATGAAGAATTTCCGATTTCCCGGTGCTATTGGCAGTGGCCCCACTATATCTAGCCCCCACATGGCGAAGGACCAAGGACTGGTGAGGGGAAGAAGTTCTCTAGCAGGCTAATGGATCTGATGGGCGAATTTTTGGCATTTTTCGCACTTACGGACGTACTTTTGTGCGTCGGCCTGCATGCACGGCCACCAGTATCCCTGCGAAATAGCTCGGTAGGCCAAAGACCTGCCCCCTATGTGGCTGCCACAAATGCCTTCGTGAATTTCGTACAAGAAGGCCTCCATACTACTCGGGTGCACGCACTTTAGATAAGGACCAGTAAAGGACTTTTTATACAACGCACCAGATGGAGAGAGCCAAAACCGCTCTAACCTCACCCAGACTTTGTGTGCTTCTTTCTTGTCGGTTGGTAGAGTCCGGTCTCTGAGGAACAAGATTAAGGGGTCCATCCAGGAAGGACCTAGCGCGGCGCAGAGTACATCCGTCTACCCGGCGTCTTCAATGCTTGGCCGTGGAAGAAAGTCAATTAACAGGGGGTTTGGAGACGTACTATCTACCATCGAAGCGAGGCCGGCCAACTCGTCAGCTCGGCTGTTTTCTTCACGGCCAATCTGCTGGACTCTGATTGCTTGAAACTACTTGATGTGCGCCCTGACCAGAGCTTGGTACTTCGCCATTCTGTCGTCCTTTGCTTCATAAATCCCAGATACTTAGTTAACCACAAATTGGGAATCACTGTACATTAATAGCTCGGCAGCCTTCATTTGAATAGCGCTCTTGAGCCCTGCGAGAAGGGCCTCGTACTCAGCCTCGTTGTTAGATGCTGGGAAGCCAAGCATGATAAAATGTTCAATGGTTAGGCCATCCGGGGAGATAAGAACGATACCTAGGCCGGCACCATGACGGTTGGACGCTCCATCAACAAAAAGCTTCCACATTTCCCCTACAAAAAGCTTCCAACAGTCTGATGGGTCCTGAGAGTTGCGAAGGGCAATGGGATCACGGTTCCTTGGCTGCCTGGTTTCAAGTTCCGTGTTGATCGGTTCCACTCCAGCCCCCCTTGGTGATTCGGCACCGGACTCAGCAAGTCGGTCTACAATGCCTAAGTCCGTAGGCGAATCACCAGGTTGCGGTATTATGTCGGCCGCAGGCTCGGTGCTGAGTAGTTCTATCACTTCACCCTCTGATGACGCTATACCGGACAGAGTGGGTGGGACAACAATACCCGACTCCGTCATCGCGTCACCGGTTGGTTGAATTGTACAAGTTGAGGGTACTACGGTGGGGCGCGCAAATTCCGCGTCAGCAACTCCACCCAGTTGTGGTATCTCGGTCAGGCTTGCAGTCCCTTATTCGGCCGCGGCAATATCGACCGGGCATACCGGATGAGTTCCTGGCGAGAATTCAGCAACGAAATCGGCCAAAGTTTGGGCCTTTATGGCTGTGCGCGGTTGGAACTTTACATCAAACTGTCCCAATTCGACCGCCCACTTGAGAATTCGGCCTGAAAAGTCCGCCCGTTCAAACAAGGCCTTAAGGGGAAACTCGGTCAGTACGATGATGGTATGGGCGTGAAAATAATGCGCCAACTTCCTTGAAACCATCATCAACGCCAATGCAAGCTTTTCCAGCGGCAAGTACCTCGTCTCAGTCGGCAGCAAGGTCTTACTGACATAAAAAATTGGGAGGTGCTTGATTCCTTCAGCGCGGACTAGCACCACACTGACTGCGTGCTGGGAGACGGCAAGGTAAAGGTAGAGTTCCTCACCCGGCTTTGGTGTAACCAACAGTGGCGGAGTAGACAGATATTCCTTGAGCTCGGCCAAAGCTCGATCGCACGCTTCGTCCCACGAGAACTTTGACTTCAAAGCTTGAAAGAAAGGGCGGCAGCAATCTGATGACTGGCTTATAAACCGATTAAGCGCGGCAGCCATCCTGGCCAGGTGTTGCACGTCCTTAACCGAGCTGGGCTGCTTCAACTCTTGCACGGCTTTGATCTGAGTAGGGTCTGCTTTGATGCCCCGGTTCGTGACTAGGAACCCCAAAAATTTTCCGAACCCCACGCCAAAGGCACATTTTGACGCATTCAATCGCAGCTTGTGCTTCTTTAGAATGGCAAACATCTCGGCTAAGTCGGACAAATGGTTTGCCTCAAGTCGGCTCTTTACCACCATATCATCGATGTAAGCCTCCATTGTCCGGCCAAGCAAAGGAGCAAACATTTTGGTCACCATCCTCTGAAAGGTTGCCCCGGCGTTCTTCAAACCAAAAGGCATGACTCGGTAGCAGAAGAGTTCCCTTGGAGTCATGAAAGAGGCGATCTTTCGGTCAGGCCCACGCATGGCGATCTGATGGTAGCCGCGGTAGGCATCCAAGAAACTGAGCCTATTATGTCCAGCTGTCAAGTCCACAAGCTGGTCAATTCACGGCAAAGGGAAGCTATCTTTGGGACAAGCTCGGTTGACTGTCTTATAATCGACACAAACTCGTCACTTTTCATTCTTCTTGGGCACCACTACTGTGTTGGAAATCCACCGAGGGTAGTGCACTTCCTGAATTGCTCGTGCCTCAAGCAGGTTCTTCACCTCCTCTGCAACTACCTCGGCGTGATGCAGTGTCGATCTCCTCGTTTGCTGGATGACTGGCTTTGCTCCAGGGAAGACGTTGAGGTGATGGCAGATAAAACTTGGATCGAGGCCAGGCATGTCGTAAGGCGACCATGCGAAGATTTCGATGTTGGTAATCAAAAACTCAACCATCTCGGTCCTCTCTTGGGCAGTAAGGCTGGAACCGAGTAGGAAGAACTTATCCGGCCGCTATATATCGAGTCGCACCTCAACCAGGTCCTCCACAGCTTTGTCATCTGCCTTAGTGCCCACGTCCTCCAGAACTCCTCAGTCTTTCGGTCCTTCTATCATTTGCACGAACCCTTTGGCAGCCCGGCTGCCATTCACGGCCACGAAGCACTGTTTGGACATAACTTGATCCCCCCAGATCTCCTCGATTGCCCCCATAGCCGAGGGAAATCTCATTACCTGGTGGTAGGTCGACACTACAGCTTGCATAGCGTGAAGCCATCCCCTTCCAAGGATAAGGTTGTACGTCGAAGGCACTTGTAGCACCCAAAACTCCACTTGCTTGACACGGATCCCGCTTTGACCGGCAGGATAATCTTTCCCAAGGGCCACTCCGGTTGCGAGTTGAAACCAACCAGTGGCGAAGTTGCCGGAGCCAAGTCTGTCTCTCGGAGTTTAAGCTGCTTGAACGCATCAAAATACATGATCTCGACCGAGCTTCCCTGGTCGATCAAGATCTGTTTAACATCAAATTCTGTGATGCGTAGTGTTACTACTAGGGCATCGTTATGCGGCGTCTGGATACGCTCTAGATCCCTTGAGGTGAAACTAATCGCGTCTTTTTCTTCAGTCTTCCCTCTTTTGATGGCAGGCTGTACTGACAAAACTTCCCTCATATGTTCTGCCTTTTTTATCATGCCCTGGAGTTCGCAAACACGCTCCGGTTCCATGATGCCGTGGATGACATTAATAACCCCTTGTGGTGGTGCGTCTCGGTCATCCTGTCCCCTGGGATCGACCGGAGCCTGATTTGGCTTTACGCCGCCATCAATGTAAAGGTCGAGGTGCCCGACCGCGACTAGCTATTCTAAGTGTTGCCTCAAAGGCAAACAATCCTCAGTCCGGTGGCCTCTCTCCCGGTGGAATGTGCAACGATACCGCGGATTGTAGCCCTTCTGTCCATCGCCCAACTTAGCAGGAAACCGGACATACTCCTCGTCTCGGATTTCACTAAGTATGCGATAAATTGGAATCTTGAAGACCGTGGTGATGCCAGTCCTTGCCTTCAATCTTCTGTTGGCATCCGCAACATCATCTTGGGTGTAGTCATCCCGGTCGTTCTGACGTCCTCTACCCCGGTTCTCACGATTCGAGCCACGGTTTGATTCCTCTGCTCTGTCACTTGAGCGGCTGGACTCTCGCCCAACTGCGTGCACTTTGCCTGCCGTTTTCTTGTCTGTTTCTACCGGAGTTGACTTCACGGTAGATGCTGACGCATCATCCTCAACCCGGATGTTTTCATTGATGCGCTGCATGAGCTGGCCCATGGACGTCGGTTGGTGCATGGTGAGCGAGTCCCACAGTCTATGTCCGACCGGGAGACCATGCTTGTATTGAGTGATTGCAAGGTTGACCGGGCAATCCAAGATCTCGTTGAAGGTCTCCCAATATCTGGAGTTATATGCCTTCAGTGTGTCGCTCGGTTCCATCTTGACACTTAGTAAGTGATCGACTTCCTTTGGTGTTTTAGTGTTGGTTTGAAGCGCGTCACAAAGGGTTCGGCCAACTGGTGCCACCTTTGCATGCTCGCTTCCGGTAACCTCTCGAACCACTTCAAGCCTAGCTCGCCTAAACTTGACGGAAAGATAAGGCACATAAGCCCATCATTTCTCCGATGTCCGGCCATAACTTGTCGGAAGTGGCTTACGTGCATGTAAGGATTAGTTTTTCCATCGTAGAGTGTGAACTTAGGCTGGTGGAAGCCTGCCGGAAGCGATGTTGTTTCTATTTTCGGGGAAAAAAGGGTGGCACTCAGCCTGGCCAGGTCCGTATCTACAAAGAGTGGCGCTGCTTGGCGGGGTGGAGGCATTCCGACCTCCTCGCTGGCGTGAACCCCATAGGATAGCCGTTGAAACGCCGGCACCCTTTGTGCCTCTCGACGGCGAGCTCTTTCCTTCAAGACTGCCCGCAAATCCTTTGAGTGAGCAGAATATGAGTACCTCGACGTCGTCACCGGACGCGAGGGCTGGTATGTGCTATCCTGCGCGCTAGACTTCTCTGCATGCGCGTCGGAATCACCAACCTGGTAACTTCTGGTAATAGAGATGGATGGAGTGCGTCGCTGACTCTGACTGCCTGAGCGGCGGGATGGGGTGCGTTCACTGTGGTCACCCACTCCAGCTACACCCTTCCCTTTGACATGCCGCTTGAGCTCCTCCATCTCCGCCGCCATTCGCCGGATGACAGCGTCTTGGTCCCTCAACTTGTGTTCCAGACGTCGGGCATGTGATTCTCTCTGCCGCTGATGACTGTCTGGACTTCGTGAGTGGCCATAACTTCTTCCGTGCTTATCCCGCACGTCTCCTGATTGTCCTCCGGTGGGTGTCTCCAAGTCCGCCATTGGATGGGTGACGGGAGGTCCTTCTCTCCTTCGGGTGAACTCCAGGGTGGCTCCGTCTATGGCAGACAACGGAAACTCTTCGTTGTTCGCCATGGACGGCAATCAGACGAGCCTGGAAGACAAGGTTTTGTCTGTCAAATTTTCTACAGACGACGCCAATTGTGCGGGGAGCAAATATTTCAGCAAGCCCGTACTCCTTTCTTCCAAGCTCCGTTTCTGTCCGATCACCTGAAAATACAATGAAGGTGAGCTACCCGGCGGTGTGTGGCCGAAAAACCCCTCCGACGATCTAATTAGCACACACCTTAGGGAGAGCAGATAGAGAGTTTGTGCAGGAGTTCCTTACAAAAGTGTTCGTCCTGCGTATGGGGGGCGCAGACATGCTTATATACCCTCTGCGCCCCATATACTCCCAGTCATCTCCTGATACGTGGCTCCGCTATCCCATCTGTCAGCGTAAACCTTGCTGAACATCACCTAATCTCAACTGCCTGCCTTCTCAGCTGGAGCTCAGCAGCCGAGCTACTCTATCCACGGCCGTGCTGTGCTTCATACCCAAGCACTTCATTGGCTAAGCCCAAGGAGGACCGGGCTAGGCGGTATCTCGGCAAAGCCTAGCCCGGGGCACCTCCTGTGGTCAGCCTTCCTGTCGATCAAACGATTACCTCGGCTGACCACGCCTTTCTGGGCGCCGGTCACTCAGCTTGACTAGCTCCACCATCGCCTGATCAAGTAGCTCGGTCCAATCGAGCACTGCCTTGCCGAGCAGCTTCTTTACGGTTTGGGGCGGCACATACTTGGCCCAACTCCTGCCCGGCCCAACTCCTGGCAGCCCATCTCCGGGCGGATCGCCGGTCATCTCGGCCCCATACACCATTAAGCTCTCAACCTGCTCGGCCGTTACCTCGGCCCAATTCCAGATCATAAATCTTCCTCTCAGTACATATAATACATACTTTTTCTTTTCTGTTTAAAAATTATAGTAATGTAAGATGATAAATTTTAAAAGAAATTTCATTTTACCACTCAAATTATATCTCAATGATCAAAATAATTCCTGTACTTTTTCCAATTTTAATTTTACACTTAAATTATTTGATTTTGGTTCAATTTTATCCTTGTCATTAATTGTCGTTTATAATCAAATGGAAATTAATAACGTGGCTCCGAAATTTTATTTTGTCTCCTAAATTATCTCAAAAATATCAATTAGATCCTTAAATTTCATTGTTTAGGGGTCTAATTGAAGTTTTGGAGATAATTTGGAGGTAAAATAAAATCTCAAATGAAGACGATAACAAGTGCTGTCTAATTATAGACAGTAGTTGACACTAGGAGTGAAATTAATCTAAAATTAAATAATTTAAATGTAAAATTAAAATTATAAGAAGTACATGATTTAAATTGATTATCGAAATATAATTTAGATGGCAAAACAAAATTTCCCATAAAAGTTTTAGGACGAATTTAGAATAATCTAAATAAACATATTTTTTAATTTCTTATAAAAAAAATATAATTTAAAAAAAAAAAAAACACTTTTATGGTGTATCCCAAGCTCTCTCTGAACTTTTTAACTTATTATAGATAGATAGATTCCATTATACGACACATGACGCGTTGCTCAATTTTACGTCTGTTTACAGCGTAAGCTTGTTGACCGCTTACCAACAAGGAGACGTGGCAACTTATTGGACCGAGTGGCGGCATCGATGCCCAGCTCCCTCAATTCAATTCTATATTTTTAAGATTTTAAAAAATTATCTTATTTATTAAATATGGTTAAATTAAAATTTTGTATCTATTTAATATTTAAATTAGGTTTGAAATAGTTTTTTTTAATTCTGCCTAATCCAATCGGTCTATTTATCAAATATTTATTATAATTTTATTTTATTTTAGTTATAAAATAAAATTAATAAAATAAAATTAAAAAAATATAAATGAAAAAATATATATATATATATATATATTAGGATTTAAATTAAAATATTTATTAAAAAATATATTTATTTTACCATTGAATTTTTATTAATGTGCCAAATAAAATAATCTAAATAATTTAATAGCCACAAAAATAAAAAATAAAAAATTAGCCTGCGTTTGGTTGTGTTTTGTAAATGTGATTTGAGAGTATGAGTTGTATTTTGAGTTTGTGGGTTGTAGAATTATGATTTGAGTGTAGAAAATTTGTTTGGTTATGATTTTTAAATAGAGTGTTGAATTGTGTTTTGAAGATGTATTTTGAATTAAGTTTTGAAAGTTTGATGTGACATGTGAAAGGTGAAAATTTGTTTAGTGATGTGTTTTGAAAATAGTTTTCAAAACTTAATTCAACCAATAATTTATCATCAAACACACAACTCATATATCGATATTCATATTTTTTATCAACAATAATAACCAAACTATTTTTAAAATACTGAAATTAAAAATTGATTTTTTTTGTCAATTAATTTTTTATTTTGTAATTTTTTTGAATAATTGTTTTTTCGAAATAATTTTTTCATTTTAAAATAAACCTATGTCAATTATTTTCTGCCAATTAATTTTTCTATCAATTCATTTGTAAAATACGTTTTTAATTTTTTTCTAACATTTTGTTAAAGTCAACAATTTTTGAAAATACATATTAATAAAGAAGGAATAAATACACTAAATTTAATATTTTAAAATATAAATCATAACGTAAATCTTACAAAACATTATCCATTTTTTTTTCATTTATTACATGTTATGAATTTCGTCCATAAGTGGCAACAGAAACGCAATGCATTATTGTACCCGTTGAGCTCATATAATTGTGGGATTGACATACAAAATGACTATTATGCCCCTCTTGACTTAAAAGGAAAGCGATTACATAGAATAAAATATAAAGGGTAAGATAGTAATTTCACTTACTTATTACCTACCCCCTATTGTTTCATAGCTGTGTGTTCAACACTGAGATAAAGAAAAAGGAGAGGCTGCAGCTGTGTACTTAGTACACGGATGTGATATATATATATATAAAAAGTAATAATATTAAAATCAAATAATATTTAACAAATAAAAAGTAAATAAAAAAAAAATTCCAAGCTGAACCTTTTGAACCTCACCCTTTCTATTAAATCTGAATCTCATTCCGTTTACCACACCAACTTCACCATCTCAGAAACACCTTCTCCAGTTACATCAGAAAACAAAAATTAGAGAAATAGAAGCATATTTACCATCTCATTAGGTCCTCCTTCTCCACTTCCATAATTTACAGGTTAGTTTTGATGCCAGTTCATCTTCATATTAGCTTCAGACATTAGCTGCAGAGGGAGTGAGGGAGGGAAGAGGAGGACAACTGGCCGGTCATCCCGGCCCAGTCACCATTCCACCTCCGTATCTGTTCACTTTGTTTCATATCTGTTCCATTTTCATCTTTTATATTTTCTGATTTTTGTTCTAATTTTGTCACACTATCATTTATTTTTCTGATTATCAGTTTCTAAGTTATAATAAACTGAATGAAACAAACCCAATATAAATGAGAAAGATCATTCCCTATGGTTTTTTTTTTATTTATAAAAATCTGTTTCTATAGCATCTGCCTAATTAAATTTTGTCACCAAATTTTTTTATATTTATTTTTTACATAAAAATAAGTTTGTATGCACAAAAATGTACTAATGGTTGATATATTTTTCATACATATTTTTTACCTCTCATATGTTTTAATATACAATTTTCTTTCACTTTTGCAGTCATCATGCCAAGAACAAAACGAACCAGGCCCGAACTTGGTGAATCCTCAAACCCTGTACCACCACCACAGCAACAACATGATGGCTATCCAACTAATGATTTTGCAACATATCATTATGAACAAGCCTATGAACATTTCATTACTCGACCAATTATTACGGGGAGAAACGGAAAACTACCTTCTAAATATGATTCACTCTTACTTGGCAAATTAGATGCAATGGGATGGTTACCATTAAATAATTTGCCAAATAAGATATATCCCCGTCTTCTACGATTATTTTATGTTCACTTGACACTGGGTGACCAACAAAATGAACCGTTCAGTCTTACCTCTTATGTTAAGGGGAAAAGAATCACACCCTCTCTCCGTCGTTTTGCACAAATTATTGGAGTCGAAACAGGAGATTTACAATGTTATTTTCAAAATGAGACCGCATTAGAAAAAATTGTTGATGATGTCACTCAGATTTATACCACAATTTGTGACAACCGATTTAGCAGCACTAATTTTCAAGTCAGCCATTTAAAACCTCACATTCGTATTCTCCATTGATGGATAGTTGAAAATATCACTCCCAAAAAGGACATTATAATAGTGTTTCATGTTTTTAAGTTTACTTGTTATATTGTTTTGAAATTAGACAAAAATTAGATTTATGCTTTATATTACTAAAAGAAATGATGCTTGCAAAATTGGATACTCTGAGTGGCCGGTCACTACCTTTTGGAGTTTTGTTAACCATAATTTTCAAAGCCCATGATGTGAACCTTGAAGGTGAAGGATGGATCAGAATCACTTCACCAATTTCTGAGTATACACTGACCTGAGCTGGTGGTGCTGACACCTTGATGGGCTCTATTAATCTTGAAAATCAACCAATACCTGATGAGGAAGAACCCAATGATAATACCATGCCATCAAATGAACAACCCCATTACTAGACTGATTATTTAGCCTTGGAACAAGAACGGTGCAATCAGCGCCTACAATGGAAACAACAAATGGCTAATCAACTCAATACATTGGGTACTCGGTTCGATGAATTTGGTACTCGGTTCGATGAAATTGCCACCGCTCAGAACTCACTAATTCATCAATTTGGTGAGTTTCGTGTAGACTCAGAGAGACACGCTGAACTGACAAGGAACTGCATTGATCTGATTGACCATCGAGTCACTCAGCTGTACCATCAGCATTTCCCTCCACCTCCAACACCACTTGACAAGGATGCTTAACTTGTTTAAAAATCAAGTAAAATGGTTCACAGATATGGTGGTTATATTTTTTTTCTCTTTTTTTGTTTTGGTTATTTATTTGGTGAGTTTTGTTGTGATTGTTTTACTTTTGTTATTTTGTTATAAACTTTTCTATTCACGTAATGAATAACAACGACGGATTTTTTTTGGAATCATTTAATTACATAGTTATAATGTTATAACAATCTGTGCAAAAAGATTATGCATTGAAAAAATTATTTGTACAAAAATTAATAAATAGTAATTCATAAATTTCTACGAAATCCTTCATTTGAATAAAATGAATAAAAATTACACAATTATTAAATAATTTTTCTACATCAATTATAATATAAAATTAAATTGATGTTTTGAAATTAAATAAAACAAGTTACAATTTAATAATATTTAATAATAAACATTCTTTTTTTTAATGAAAAGGAAAAAAAAAAGAAGTTAATATAAACTTCTGTACAGAAAATTAAAAAGAATACCCCAGAGTTTACACAAATTATACACCCTTACTTTAAGATGTACTCAGCGAATTTTTACACATTTTTCATGTAAAATAATATTTTGCTATAAAATCGGGTGATATAAAACAATAAAATATAATTTACTTTTTTATTTTATTTTAATTTATTTTATTATTATTATTATTATTATTATTATTATTATTATTATTATTATTATTATTATTATTATTATTATTATTATTGTTGTTGTTGTTGTTGTTGTCGTTGTTGTTGTTATTATTATTCTTATTCTTATTATTATTATTATTATTTTTTATTTGTTACACTTTTAAATGGTGAACTTATCACCACCACCACCCATCACCATCCACCACCCATCCGCCACCACCACCCACCACCACCCATCCGCCACCACCACCCACCACCCATCACCACCCACCACCCATCTGCCACCACACTACAAGAAAAAGCATTTTTGCCGACCACTTTTAGCTACCAAAACTAATTTAGTCGCCAAAAGTCACGGAATTGGCTACCAAAAATAATATTAGTCGGCAAAAGTCAACTTTTTAGCTACTAATTTTTTTTAGTAGGGGAATGTTGATTATTGGCTACTAAAAAAAATTTAGTAGCTAAAGATATTACAATTGGCGACTAAAACAATTTTTAGTAGCTAAACATATGACAATTGGCGACTAAATAAAAATTTAGTAGCCGTTGAGGTACCTTTCGGCTACTAAATTGTTTGGTAGCCGAATGAAAATAAAAAAATTAATTTTTAATCTTCCCCGACCAAACTTTTGGTCGCTAAATGTCAAGTTTCGGCGACAAAATGAGTTTTAGTCGCCAAAGACCTACTTTTGGCTACTAAATATTTTGGTAGCCGAATGAAAATAAAAAAATTAATTTTTAATCTTTGCCGACCAAAATATTGGTCGCCAAATGTTAAGTTTCGGCGACAAAATTCCTTTTAGTCGCCAAAGGCCTACTTTTGGCTACCAAATTTTTTGGTAGCCGAAAGAAAATAAAAAAATTAATTTTTAATCTTTCCCGACCAAAATTTTGGTCGCCAAATGTTAAGTTTCGGCGACAAAATTCCTTTTAGTCGCCAAAGGCCTACTTTTGGCTACCAAATTTTTTGGTAGCCGAATGAAAATAAAAAAATTAATTTTTAATCTTTGCCGACCAAAATTTTGGTCGCCAAATGTTAAGTTTCGGCGACAAAATTCCTTTTAGTCGCCAAAGGCCTACTTTTGGCTACTACATTTTTTGGTAGCCGAATGAAAATAAAAAAATTAACAAAATAGTTATTTTATTTTATTAATAACAATACCATTAGTCTCCACTTGAAAATTTGACTAAACAAAATAGTTATTTTATTTTATTTTTATTTTTATTTTTAGGTTGTACACCCACCATCCAAAATTATTAATATCTTATTTTATTTTTTATTATCTAAAAATATTAATTTTTTTAAAAAATTAATTATTAAAATAATAAAAATTTCTTATTTTGTCCTTTTTTTAAATCCATTAATAATACAAACAGAACAATTATGACAATTGATATTTCTAAAAAAATATACTATCAGGGCCGGCCCTGAGTTCGTCGGGGCCTAAGGCGAATTTCGGAAATTGGGGCCCTTTTATATTGAAAAAAAATTCATGAATAAAAACGATAAGTTACAATTTTTTTATTTGTTTGTAACCATAAAAAAATTTACTTACACATATAATCATTAAAATTATAAATAAAACAATTTAATAAAACAAAATTAGAACAAAAAAATTACGAAAAAATTATTCAATTAAAATTGATAAAGACCTAGGTAAAAAAATTTGAGCAAAATTATTTATTCCACTAAAATCTAATAGATAAAGAAGGTAAAAATAAAAAATAAAAAAATAGGGCCCATATATTGTATGTATTATTTTTCTTGAGCCCAAACACTTTTTTTTTAATATATATTTTCATTTTAATAAATATGGACCAAACTACACTTATAAATAAATATGGAGTAAATCATACATGGACCCAAAAAAATATTTTGGGGCCCTTTAAATTGATCCTAAAACCCAAAAAAAAAAAACATTGAGCCTATAATATTTTACCAAATTTAGGGGCCCTATTTTTGGGCCAAATTTAGGGGCCCTATGTTATATATGTTTATATGTTTTACCAAATTTAGGGGCCCTATTGTTTTTTATTTATTTATTTATATATTTTCATTTTAATAAATATGGGCCAAACACATTTATAAATAAATATGGGCTAAATTATACATGTGCCCAATAAAACATTTGGGGCCCTTTAAATTGATCTTAAAACCAAAAAAAAAAAAGTTGAACCTATAACAATTTTTTAAATTTAGGGCCCTATTTTTGGGCCAAAATATGGGGCCTAAGGCACAAGCCTTACCTGCCTTAGGGCAGGGTCGGCCCTGCTATCAAAAGGTAATTTTGAAAAATTAATATTTTTAAAATGTAATAATTGTATTATAAAAAGAAATTAAATTCTGAAAATAGACTATTATTTTTAATAATTGTAATAATTGGGTCTTCACGCGAAAGGTATGCTAAAATGGGCAACTTGTTATTGGCTGTTTGTCGATAGTTTTACATTGCAAAAATTTAAAGGCATAGTTACAGGTCAGTCTGATGAATTTAATTTTTAATAATAAATTTATTATTTTTAAAAAGTACAATTAAACTATTTATACTTTTTACATCATCATATTTCAATAACACTAATAAATTAAGAATAAATCAAAATTCACAAATAAAAGACAAAATATCCTAATTATTTATCATTTTAATAAATTTTTCAATATTATTACCAGTACTAATGAAATAATCATTTTACAGACACAAAACATATATTTAAAAAGTTTTAAAAAAATTTCATTATCAAAACGAGGGCTAAGTGTGTAAAAAAAATTCACAATTGACTTATGAGTAAATAAATCTGATTTGTAAGACTTATTTTTAAATTTATACTTTCTAAATATTTCTAAATTTTGTAATTTTTTTTTTCACAAACTGGGTCATAAAACTCCAATAAACTAAAAAGTATAAGCAATAAATAAAATTAAAAAATATTAATTTAACAAGCCTGATCTATTTTTCACATCTCTAAAAAAATTAGCAGCAAATATTTTCACAAAATTTTTATCTTAATTTGAAAGTCCCTCTCAAATTGGGATTCCCCCCAAAATTTTGCCCTAACCCTTCTCCGTTTCTCATCTCACTCTCACACACAACTCCTTCTCATTCCTCACTACAAGAAAAGTGGGTATATGAGACGGAACTATTTGCGACGGCACACTTGCTCGCTCATCACTCTGTCTCTTTCTCTATCTCTTTTCTCTATTCGTCTCTCAATCATATCTCTCTCTCACCACCCATCTTCTCTACTACATTTGCCACTACTGCAAATGCCATTCAACTACCACCACTCTTATCTTTCTCTCTTTTACTCATCACTCTTCTTTCTCTGTCTGTTTGTCTATCTGTCTATGTGTCTTCCGTTCATCTTTCTTCTCTCTATCTCTCTCATTTGTCTTCTTTCTATGTCTCTCTCGCTCATCTCTCTTCTCTCTGTCTCGCTCATCTCTTTTCTCTCTCTGTTTCTCTCGTTCATCTCTCTTTTTCTCTCTCTGTCTCTCTCACTCATCTCTCTTCTCTCTATCTCTCTATTTTTCTATTCTCTCTTTCGTTCATCTCTTTTTGCTATCTTTCTATATATCTCTCTCATCTCTTGTTTCTCTCTATTTTTCTATATGTTTCTCTCTATCTCTTTCTCTCTTTGTCTCTCTGTCTCTATATATATCTCTTTCTCTCTTTATCTCTCTCTCACTTATCACTCTTCTCTCTTTCTTTCTCTCTCTGTGTCTGTTTGTTTCTCTCACTCTTCTCTCTCTCTCTCACTTATCACTCTTCTCTCTTTCTTTCTCTCTTTGTGTCTATTTTTTATTTTTCATTGACTACAGAAAATTAATTTTTATGTTAGTGGAAAATATTTTTCATTAAAATATATATTACCCCTATTTCTACAAAATATATAATACCTTTTATTTTTTTCCATTCCCGCTCCCCCCTTTATTTTTTTCCCATTCCCCCCGCCCCCCCGGCAAAAAAAAAAAAAAAAACCCTAATCTCACCCAGTCTGTCTCTCGCTCTCTCTCTAGTCTGAGCTCGTGAAACCCTCTCACCGATCTCTTCCTCGCCCTCTCACATGCATATACTTTTAAAAAGTACAATTAAACTATTTATACTTTTTACATCATCATATTTCAATAACACTAATAAATTAAGAATAAATCAAAATTCACAAATAAAAGACAAAATATCCCAATTATTTATCATTTTAATAAATTTTTCAATATTATTACTAGTACTAATGAAATAATCATTTTACAGACACAAAACATATATTTAAAAAGTTTTAAAAAAATTTCATTATCAAAACGAGGGCCAAGTGTGTAAAACAAATTCACTCATGACTTATGAGTAAATAAATCTGATTTGTAAGACTTATTTTTAAATTTATCTCTCTGTCTCTTTCGCTCATCTCTCTTCTCTTTATCTCTCTCGCTCATCTCTCTTCTCTCTATCTTTGTGTCTCTCTGTCTATCACTCTCTCCCTCATCTCTGTGTCTCTCTGTCTATCACTCTCTGTCACCACCCATCTCTGCTATCACCTTCACCACTACTGCAAACACCATTCCACCACCACTATTACTTCTACTGTCGCTACTTCACCTCTACGACTACCATTACTACTACTATCGCCACTACTCTACTACCACCACTACTACTACTACCATTACCTCTCTTCCACCATCGCCACTCCATCTCCTCTACCACTACCACAACTTCACCACTAATCTCCTTTGCCGCTACCGCCGCCACCACCACGACCATCACCTCTTATCCACCACCTTCACTGTTGCTCCATTTCTCTACCACAAAAAATTAGTTTCTGGTTTTTAGTAACAAAAAAAAAAAAAAAAATGAGCCGCAGACAAAATTTTTTTTATCAAAATATTACCCTTGCTTCTTCAAAATAAAAAAAAAAATTTATTAAAATAAAAATGAAACAAATAAATTTTCAACCTTAGTAATTAAAAAAAATGAAAAATAAAAAAAAATTCATTAACTACAAAAAAATAAATTATTTTAACCAAAAAAAATTTATTTTCCCGCTCTTTAATTCCCCCATTTCTTTTCCCCCTTTTATTTCTCATGATCTCAAATCATCAATCCCCAATCCCTTAAACAAAAAATTCCCAATTTCAAAAATCCCCCAAAAATTACCTCTACTTCTACCAAATAAAAAAATAATAATAATTTTTTTTCATTAAAATAAAAATAAAACAAATAAATTTTCAACCTTAGTAACTAAAAATAAATAAAAACAAAAAAAGTTTCATTAACTACAAAAAAATAAATAAAAATAAAAATAAAAATAAAAATTATTTTAATAAAAAATAAAGAAAATGACTAGCTCTCCTCTTCTTTTTCTTTTTCGTTTTCCCGCTTTTTTAATTCCCTCCTTTCTTTCCCCCCTTTTGTTCCCCAACCCCTTTAACAAAAATATCCCCAATTTCAAAAATTCCCAAAATACTATCTCTCTCTCTCTATCGACTGCAAGCAGCGGCAAGGGGGGACGACGGCGGCCAACGAGCGACGACGGTGAGCAGCGATTGACGACGGCTAGCAGCTGCAGCAGCAGTGGCGGTGCGGCATCTCAGATACCTTTGCCGATACCTTCGTCGTTGGGTCGTTCGCCGTGGGCGACTTTGGGTGTCTTTCTCGCTACTTTGCGAGTGTTTTTTTTTTTTTTTGGTGCTTGTTCTTCTCTTTGGTAAGCCTTCTTCTCTCATGATATACAGAGTTTGGTGCATTGTTTCCTAATTTTGTTTATTTATTTCTCTTTCAGAAATATAGGTTTTATTTATTTATCTCTCATGACATACAAACTTGGTTCTTTTGTTTATTTATTTCTCTTTCAGAAATTAATCGAATCGATTCGTAAACTTGTAGCTAACCTTTTTCTTTCTTTTTTGTCTTTTTTTTTTTGGGTGTGTTGGTGACAAGTGAAACAACAAAGACTTACGTCGAAGATCTGATAATCTGACAGAAAGCCGCATCGAAATTTGTTGATTTTCGTGTATATTTTGCAATTTTGATATCTGGGTCGTTCTTCGATTTGTGATGGGTTGGAGATACAGGGCTCGTTTCTTCCTGATTGCTGCTGTTGTAATCATTTGGGTCACCTCTACAGAAGTCACCCAGGTGGTCATACTTCTTTCTCTAATTTCATTTCTAGTTTAAGGTTTTAAAATTCTGTATTTGCAATGTATGTTCTGCATGTTTGTATGCATAGCTCATGTACCTTCATTTATATGGTGAAGTTTATACATTTGCCTAAGTTGATGAATTCTTGATTGTTTTTGAGGAATTGCCAATGAGATTTGAATTAAAAGCCTGAAATGTCAATTGGGATTCAAATAAAAAGTAAAAGATTCAATAACACTAGTTTGATTGTTAAAAAGCTTATTGCAACTATTCATTTTCGTGTGTACCCCCAGAAAAACTGGAGGAAAATAAAGCAAAATAGAAGTGAAAACTTAAATACTTTGGACTGTCTTGGTTTTTGGAAAAAAGGGAAAGATTTTATTCCATGTGGAAAAAATTGAATTATCTGGAAATAACATGAAAATAAGATGGAAAATCATTGGAAGTTGGAACTAAGAAAGAAATATGCATTGGAGGTTGGAGGCCTGAACAGAGTTTTGAATTTTTTTATTTTCCCAAGGCCCCTCAATAACCCTTCTCTAATTAGCCTATTGATATATGCCCAAGGCATGCACTTTAAGTACTGAAAAATCCTTCACTTTTCTTTTTTTTCCCTGATGAACTGTTGTTTTGTGGCATAAATATGCAAGAACTCATTAATTTAAAGTGGTGTTTCATGTGTTCTCAATTGACTGTAAAAGTATGCTTTATTTTTTTTCTCCATTTTTTATTCATATGACTAATGAATTACTAATAAAAAAGGGCTTAACTGTTAAGGGAGTCTAATGCAATTATGTCAAAAGTGTAGGGCTAATTGTATTTTCCCTAACTTAAGGGAGGTGAGGTGAGTGTAATTTGCCCTTAAATATTTGATCCATCAATGTTTTTATATTTTGTTCCTCGTAATTAATGTTTTATATTTGATCCATCAATTATGTAAAGAAGAAGAAAAAGAAGAATGGTCATGTTTTAATGTTTTATTTATAATGTTTTAATGGTCATTTTTTTCTTTTGGGAGCCATAAAATCAACTAGGATTTACACGTAGTTATGGGTCAGAATCCCTCAGAACTATCACGTCTCATAGCCAATTCTGCTGCACAGATAGCACAAATCTGATAGCCTTGCCATAGGTTGTCAAGGGTTTTTCTTATAAGTGAGAGCCCTTTAGGTAGGGTTCATTTAAATTTATCATCAGTCTGACTCAGAGAGAGAGAGAGAGAGAGAGAGAGAGAGAGAGAGAGAGAGAGAGAGAGAGAGAGAGAGTTTCTATCAATAACATCCCTAGTGCTAGGAGTTTCGTGCTATTTGTTTTGACTTTTATGTTTTTGTTTATACGAGGACTTCTTGTCCTCTTTCCTTCTTCTTGCTTTTTTATTAAAATTCTTTATTGAAGCTCAAAGAAAAAAAAGTGTTTCTATCAATAAAAGTCTCATGAGAATCATATTTCCACTTGTGCAACCTCTCCAATGAATCTTCAAACTGTTTGTAGTTGTCAGATTACCTATCGGCAAACCACTTATTTATACCAAAAAGAGGGTTATAGAGAAGTTCATCTCTACCACTGTCAAGTCCTTCCACTTTTGAAGCACCATGAGATAACACTCGTAACTGATCAAGGCACTTGTTCCAGAATTCTCTGACCATCCTCTTCTTTGTTAAAAGAGCATGTATACATATATTCTCTGATGATTAGTAAGAAGTAGTTCAGTTTTTTGCATATAGGCTGCGGATATCCAAGTTAGCAGAAGCAGAGGTATAGGAAGTGATCTGGGTTAATTAATGGAGGGTTGGGATTCATGTTAAAAGGAATTAGAAGAACAAAATGTGTGATTTACCTAATGATGATTAAGGGAAACTAAGGAAATATATGCCACTCTAGGTTTGGCCCAGTCTGGGTATTGGGATTAATTTGGCCATCCCAAATCCAATCCTTAAAAACATTCAAACTGCAGTCTCGCCTGTTACGTTGTTATATATGGCTGTAAAGTGAATTTGACTGATATGTTAATATTTTGTAAACTTTCCACTGATATGTAATTTTCCCTTAGAAGTATTAATTCAAATCTTAATCCTATACAATGTAAGCTAGGGGGCTGAAAAAATGGCCATGTGAGGTGCATATTATCCCTATGAATGGAAGTAGATGGAGAATGACGTCTTTATTGATTTAATTTTTCACTAGCTTGACTTCCACTCACTCGTGCTTCACTAGCTTGACTTCACTCAATTGTACTGTGTGGGTTGAGAAACATGGCTAGTGTGAATGCAATGGTCATGTTTTAATGTTTTAATGTTGTGCGAAGGTATTTTTCATGTTTTAATCCTTTTTATTTTCTGATTACACTGAGAAGTTTGAATGGTCATGACCGCTGGACACATTGAAGTATTGCTAAAGTTTTGTTCATTTTTTTGGTACATCATACATATGTTTTTGGTACATCATTTTTTTGAACGCTGGACATATTTGGTACATCATACATATGTTTTTAAAAAATAAAATGAGATTAAGAAAAAATGTTCAGTGAGTGGAGGGAGGAGGTACGCAGGGGATAGGGAATGAAAAATTGTTTTGAAAATAATATTTTTTCTTTAGATTTTGAAATTGAAAATTGTTGTCTTTTTTTTGGAAACTAAAACAGTTCTCAGATGTGTTTTTTCATTTATAGTTTTAAAAATTCTTAAAAAAAAAAATTGGGCCCTAGAAGATTTGAGTCCTAATATTGTTCCAGAGACATATTTTAGATCTTGTGATGGATGTAAACCTCCTTCCGAACAAATTGTCCTACAATTGGCATTTGATTAAGTGCAACTTTGGATCTTGTGACCATTCTGGTTGAATAAGTTGGTATGATTCCTTTTATTTATTTTTTTGTTAGTGCACATCATCCAATAGTGATTTCCCTATAAGCCATGCTAGTCAACTTTCAAATCCGTTCCTTAGTTTGCCGCTTGAATTTGGAAAATGTGAATCATGTGGTGCTGTGGAACCCGGGACATGCGAAGGCATTTTTCATGTTTTAATCCAATTTATTTTCTGATTACATTGAGAAGTTTGAATGGTCATGACCGCTGGACACATTGAAGTATTGCTAAAGTTTTGTTCATTTTTTTACCTTTCAAGTCACTTTGGGTATATAGAATTACCAATTCCAGTATATCATCCTTCCCATGTGAGCGAACTAAAGCGGTTGTTGAGCCTGGTTTGCTTTAAGTGCTTGAAGTTGAGAAGTGGGAAGGTAATGGATATGTTTATAGAAGGCTTCACGTAAAATCTATTTGTCATAAGTAATTAAATCCTTTTGCTTTCTTGATTGAGAGGGTAGCAGATTATTGTGTTGTGTTATGGAAAGTGTAAGTTTCTGCCACTGAATCCTCAGAAGTCATGCTCTGCCACTAATATTAACTTCAATACTGTTTACTCCTCTTAGGACTGCCAACATTGCTTTATACTTGTCTTTATAAGTTTCTATTACTTTTTTGGGGTTTATTAGTTTGCATGCTTCTATTACACTTCGTGCCATATCCACTGGAGCTTGTTGCACAGAATCCTGCTTTCTTTGTGTCTTTTCATTGCTCCTTGATATTTGATTTCCTCTCTTATGTGGTGAAACATAATGTCACTAAGATATATGCCTATGCTAGTTGCTCATACTATTGTTTTGTGCTTGGACCAGTTTATGCAGATGGAAGTATTTGTCTGGATATTCTACAAAATCAGTGGAGTCCAATATATGATATAGCTGCTATACTGACATCTATCCAGGTATGATGGAGTGTATATATGGTTCAAAAATATCTATTGCTAGGAATGGTCAGATGATATTGCTCGTAGTAAAAAATCACCCTTTGATTTTGATTTAAAGATACTAGTTTCGAATGATTAGTGAAATGGTAAACTGAAGCTGTTGTAGTTAATTTGCTTGAAAAAGAGTTATTCAAAAGAACTTTTTCTGTCAATTTTTTGGTGGAGTATGACAGACTCGTGTTTGTTGATTTTGAGAAAAAAGGGCGTCAAGCCTGCAACCAATTTAGAGTATGCTAGCACAAAACATATCTCCTTTGGCTCTTGTGCTATTTATTTTTTTCTTTATGGTTTCCACTTTCCTCTATGTAGGTAATATAAAATATGAGAAATCTAGAATGAAATACAAAAATATTTGAGAGCAGCAAAATAAAGTTGATTGGTTTGTGCATACCTATTTATCCACTTTATTTAACAGAACTTTTACTTTTCTTTTTTAAACAAATTTTCATAAGGTAGCAAAATTGAACCCATGTTGGCCACTCCATGCATACTATCCGTTGGATTTAGTGTGGCAAAATAGCGGCCAACCTTTCATTAATTGTTAACAGGCTCATAGATATAACATAACAACTTGGGGCACGTGTTTATGCGTGGTGTGTATTAAATTCATACTGTGCAATCATTTTACTAATAAATAAATGAGCAAAACTAGCAAATGCATGTAATAAACTCAGCAGTTTGTCAATTGTTCAAGCATGACTCTACCATACCAAATAGATATAACTTCTAGGAATGTTTTGATTCCACAAAGCTACTGGTCACTAGTTCAGGTATGATGTTTTTTGATTTTTCCCATTTTTCTCATTGCAGTCATTGCTCTGTGATCCAAACCCAAACCCAAGCCCAAATGCAGGTTTCCCCTTTTTCTCATTTCAGTCAATGCTCTGTGATCCAAATGCAAACTCACCTGCAAATTCAGAAGCAGCATTGTTGTTTTGTGAGAACAAGCGTGAATACAACCGGAGGGTGCGTGAAATTGTTGAGCAGAGCTGGACAGAAGACTAAATCTCTCTTGCTTTGGGTGTTATAGGACGTAATTAAGCTGCTTCAAATCACTAATCTTCCTTGTTGTAGGTGGCTGGTCTGATTTTCTCTGGTGTTTGTGTATCATTGCTGTATTAATTACAAATGTAATAGAAAGTATTATGTTTATAGGTTGTAATTTAAATTATTGACGTTGGTTATTCATGTATTATGTATGTGATTTAAATCATGGTTATTCATGTATTATGTTGAATGCTTTAATGATTGATAATATATTTTAGTGTTGATGGATTATATTGTTTATACAGGGTACATGTAATATAAATGAATACAGGTTGTTTACAATTTTTTTTTTTTTTTTTTTTTAAAAAAAACAGAAAATTATTTGGCCACCAAATGTTTTGGTAGCCAAATAGGTAATCAAAAGTTTTGGCTACTAATAATTTAGTAGCAAAAACATAACCCAAAACGTTTTTGCCACCAAATAATTAGTAGCTAAAAAATTTGAGAATGAGAGAAATAAACTATTGGCTACTAAATTTTTTAGTCACGGAAAAAATGGTATCATTTGGCGACTAAAACTTTTGGTGGCAAAAAGTAAAGAAATGAATCTTAATAGGTTTTTGGCTACGAACAGTTTTAGTCGGCAAAAGTCACCACGCCTAAGGTAGAACTTTTAGTGACTAAATGGTTAGTAGCCAAAAGTTTAATAAAATGAAAAATAATATTTTTGGCGACTAAATTCTCTAGTCCCTAAATGTAGTAATGGGGCCACTAAAACTTATTCCCGACAAAAAATTTTAGTCGCTGAAAATTTAATTTATTTTATTTCAACACTTTTGGCGACTAAATATTTAGTCGCCAAAACATACCCTTTCCCGACTACTCAGAGTTTGGTAGCCGAATGTTCACTTTTGGCGACTAATATTTTAGTCGCCAAAAGATAACCTTTGCCGACTAACCAGAGTTTAGTAGCCAAAACGTTCACTTTCAGCGACCAAAAATAGTTTAGTCGCCAATACTATCGCCGACAGCGTATAGGCGACTAGTTTGGCGACAAAATATTTTAGTCGCTAATTGTTTCGGCGACCAAAAATGGGGCTTTTGGCGACCAATATTTTGGTCGCCAAAAGTGGCATTTCCTGTAGTGCCACCACATTTAATTTAAATACAACATATTTATTTATGAAAGTTACTAAGAAACACATTGCATATTAATAACAATATATTAAATTGTCTTTGCTAGACTATACATAAAATTATATATTACACATTGCATGAACAACATATTTAAGTACACACTGATATGCAAAAACCATTATCTTCATTGCCCATGCGATGATGTTTGTGTTTTATTTCGTTTCATTGCCATTTAGCCCAATCGTTGTTCTCAGTATTAGTTATCCTATAAGAAGATAAAAGAAGTCAGTAAATCACAGAAACAGACAAGGAAGGGCGAAGTTATGTAGTAACGGTGTCATAATGATTGAAATAATTTACCAAATAATTACGCATTCACAACCAGTAGTCAGTACGATATTCACTTGCCTTGTTCACATCCCTTTTCTATGCATGATGAACATGATTTTGCCACATAGCAGTAGCAATTGCATCCCTAATGTTCGATTGGGACGTTAACCCATGTTGTGACATATCAACGTAGTTAGCTTGGTCTCCAACAAGCCCGTCTGCTTTTGCTTCCACGCCCATTTCATTATCAGCTTCCATAAAGAATGGATCCATAGCTGCATGCAAACGGATCCAATTGTGCACTACACAACGTGCAATCACGATAGGCCCTTGTCGCGTAGACTTGTAATTTGGCATGGACCGCAATATTGGGAAGCGCTTCTTCAAAACACCAAATGTTCTTTCTATGACATTGCGTAATGACGAATGTCGATGGTTAAACAATTCCTTAAGTCCTGCATAACGATGGCCACGAAACTTTTGCAAGTGATACCGTTGAGACCGAAATGGGGCAAGAAATCCAGGCATGTTCATGAAACCAGCATCAACTAAATAGTACTTGCCTACATGTAAATAATGAATACACAGTTCTGTCAATTGATATGTACAAAAACAGACAAGGAAAAAAGTGTACCATATGTTATTCAGGGACAATCACCATTGGGTGGGTGTGGGAACTGTAGATCAGCTCGTGTAATAGAGTCAAGCAGAATAGCGTTGTCGTGAGCGCTACCTTCCCATCCAGAATTAATAAATGTGAACAACATATCGAAGTCGCAAGCTGCGAGTACATTTTGCGATACCGTTGCTTTCCGACCGCGGAATGTATTTTGTCTTGAAGCAGGGACCCATGCATCCACCAATGTGCCATCAATAGCACCGACACAATCCTAATTGATAGATATTTGTTTGATATTAAAAGCGAAACAAACTTCGATATTACTTTCATAATAAAAAAAATAATATTTATTATCACTTATTGATATGAACAAACTTACAGGACAGTCATACTGTTCGTACCTTGAACCAGGGAAAAAACCTCCTATCATTTAAAATTTTTCCCGGTATGTCCTCTAGGTTACGTGGTTTGATAACCGATGATGAAAGCTTGCACAATGCCCGCATAACAATTTTTATGTGCCGGCAAATTGTTTCCGTGGAGTGTTGAAATCTATCTGCCATTATTCGATGGCGATCATTTTGTGCAAAAGTGTATAAAAAAATTCCAAGCGATTCCTCCACACTGATATGCATATGTTCAGTATCGATAAAGCCATTATAGAGTAAAGTGTCTTTCAATAAAATGAATGTTTGTGCATCCATTCGCATAACGTTCATCATTGTTTCTGGATGGCCATTTAATAGGCCAAAGATGTAATCATCACCTCTAAATGGACACGTTCGCTGCGGTCGGCGACTACTTGACGCGTTGATATGGTCATGCATTAAATAAATCATCAAAAAATCTATAAAATCATCAACAACCTCATCCTCCTCTGATGAGAGCTCCATTGTATTGTTTTCTCTGTCGGATGACATATGCCTTTGTCTACATCACAGTAAAAGCATAATTATAAAATACGTTATTCATGCTGTAATAGTTAGCGTTATTGGTGAAACAGTAAAATTCAGAGGAGAACAAAATTTATTTAACACATGGTCATATTATAATAATAGAACATAGTTTTAATATAACAGAAAACACTTAAAAGTTCAAAAAAAAAAAAAAACATACGAACATAAAAAAGGAAAGAGGATGTGATGGAATGAAAAAAAAAAATAAGAAAAACCAAATCAGGAATAATGAAATCATCAAACAGTTCAGCGAAGAAGATTTGCTAACACAAGCAACACAGAACTAGGGCTGGGCACAGAACCCACCCACCCGCACAAACCGCTCGACCCTACCCTACCCGCAGCCTTTTGGGCGGTTTCGATATAGGTAGGTGGGCGGGTGTGGGTCAAGAATTCTGCCAAAAATCGGGTTCGGGTCGGGTTGCGGTTCTGACCCTACCCGAACCGCAAACCGCGACCCGCGTATTATTATAATTTTTTTTTTATATTTATATATTAATATAATAATATTATATATATATATATAATATATTAGAAAATAAACCTTTATGTTATTTATTACCCTACCCGTGAAAACCCACCTAGCAGAGCAGCCCGTCTATTTCTCTCCTCTCTCCCCCTTTTGTATTTTCCCTTCCTTTCTTAGCTAGCAGCAGCCGGCGATCGGCAGCACTGCAGCACAGCAGCAGCAGCGGCGGCGAGGCGAGACGCTGGCGATCGGCAGCAGCACAGCAACCGGCGATCGGCAGTAGCAAATCAACCGGCGATCGGCAGCAACACAGCCCGGTTCGCTCTCTCTCTCTCTCTCTGTCTCTTTTTCATTCGATTTTTGAAATTAGATGTGGATCTGCAGAAACTTGGGTGTGGATCTGGTTTGGTTTGGAAGTTTGATTAGATTTTTGAAATTTAGATGTGGATCTGGTTTGGTTTGGAAGTTTGATTTTTTAATAATTTATTGTGGATCTGGTTTGGTTTGGAAGTTTGATTAGATTTTTGAAACTTAGATGTGGATCTGGTTTGGTTTGGAAGTTTGATTTTTTAGTCACTTTTTAATATTTTAAGAAAAAATTATATAAAAGTAAAAAAAATAATTTAATAATTTATTGTGACTTTTTAATTAATTTTTTTTTTTGATTCAAATGCTTGGTTCCCAATCATCTACATCTACTAATTCTCAGAACTGTTCTTCCGGATAATTAGAGATAAAAAAATAAAGAGAGAGAGAGAGAGAGAGAGATAACAAATCAGTGTAGTGTTAATAATAAAATTTATAACTTTAATTATTAAAGTCATAAATTTTTTCATGCATATATAATTATTTTTCAAAAATACACTTGATTTTTAATTTCTTCAAAAAAAATGCTTCCAACTTAACTTTTTTCTTTACACTTTAGCAAAATCAGTGTAGCCAAAAATGAGAATTGGTTATATTTTCTTTACACTTTAGCAAAATTATTTTTACATTTACCATTGGAATTATTCTATATCATTTTTATAAATAGGAGAAAGAACCATAATGATTAATCCATGAAAGTAGGAAAATTATTGAATACACATTCTCGACAAATAAAAAACTATAACATACATAATTCATATGTATATTGTGAATTTAAAATTGGTAGCATGTAGGTCACATTCATAATATTAATAAGGTTTATAAGACTGTATTTATTTGATTTATAAACTTGAGTAGAAATTTGAAAACAAAAATGGTGAATGAGATGTGGATGGTTTATTTTATAAGACTCAAGTTTATAAGATTGTATTTATTTTATTTTCATGTTGAAAATAGCTGATGCTTTTGCTAGAATTGTTATGGTTTAGATTCAATTATTAATACCATCTATGACTTAATTGTTATCTCATACTTTTTTAATTTTTTATTACCAGTTTGAATGGATAAAGATAACAATGCTAGTTTTGAATCTACCGGAAGCCCTATTGTTCCACCAGAATCATCTAATTCTCAAACTAATGTTTTCCCATCTGAATCTAAGCCTCTTAAACCCCCGAACAAAAGAAAAAGTGAGAGTAGTGGTGGGAGAGCACCATCCTCGGTTTGGGACCATTTTGATAAGGTTATAGGAGAAGATGGGAAACGTAGAGCAGTGTGTAAGTATTGTTTTAAAGAGTATATGGCCGATTCTAGGACTCATGGGACTAGTAATTTGAGAAGTCATACCCCTAATTGCAAACAATTTCCAAACAATGATAAAGATGGGCAACAAACATTGAGTTTTAAATCAAAACAAAATGTCGAAGAGGGTGTTGAGGTTGTGGCAACAAGTTTTAGTTTTGAGGCTTGTAAAAGGGCTCTTGCCGAGATGGTGATTATTGATGAGTTACCTTTTCGATTTGTGGAGCGAGTTGGGTTTAAAAGATTTTGTAATGTTGCCGTTCCTAAATTCACACCAATCCCATCTCGTCATACCATAGCAAGAGAGGTGACAAACATATTCAACAACGAGAAGGATAAATTGAGGAGGTTGATGAAGGGTCGTAGAATTTGCTTCACTACGGACACTTGGACTTCTATTCAAAATTTGTGTTACATGTGTCTAACGGCTCATTTCATTGATGATAATTGGAAACTACAAAAAAGAATCATAAACTTCCAACAAGTTGAAGATCACAAGGGGGAAACTTTGGGTAGAAAAATTGAGTTGTGTTTGCTTGAGTGGAACATCAATAGTATCTTCACTGTAACTGTTGATAATGCTAGTTCCAACAATCTTACCATTCAATACTTGAGAAGGAATACCAAAGATTGGAAGGGGACCATTTTGGAGCATGAGTTTTTGCATATGCGGTGTTGTGCACATATTCTAAACCTTGTTGTGAGTGATGGATTGAAAGAAATGGATGATTCTATTGCAAATATTAGACTTGCGGTTAGGTATGTGAGGTCTTCTCCTAATCGGCAAGATGCTTTTAAGAAGTGTGCGGCCTATCTAAAACTTGTGACTACTGCTCTTGTATGCCTAGATGTACCAACAAGGTGGAATTCCACATATTTAATGTTGGAGGCTGCTGAAAAGTTTGAGAAGGCTTTTAACCGTTTGAAGTATGAAGACTCCAATTTTGAAACTTACTTCAAGGATGTTGATGGTGGGATTAGGAGGATTCCAAATGAGGAGGATTGGAAAAAATGTAGGTTGTTTGTGAGATTTTTGAAACTATTCTACCTTGCAACAAAGAAATTTTTCGGGTCCCTTTTTGTAGGGGTGAGCATGGTCCGGATTGGATCGGATTGGGATAAAACCAGGACCAATCCGTTATCTACGGTTCCTAAAAAATTGGAACCAATCCAATCCGTTTAAATCATGGAACCAATCCGAACCAATCCATTTAAATACGGATTGGATCGGTTTAGGACCACGGATTCACATAATTAAATAACAAAAATATATTTATAACATTTTAATTTTATAAAAATATAAACATAGTGCTATATTAGTTCCACAATAGCAACATATTTTTCTATAATAGCGACATACTGTTTTAAAATTTAAACAACCATAAGAAAATTGGTTTCACTATAAGTATTTAAACTATTACAACTTAAAACTAAAAACCAACAAACAAGAGTAATAAAAGAAAATATTATACGATTTTAGGTTTCAGTTTAGATTTTATATAGAATTAAGAGAAGATACTATGGGGGGATGTATAATAAAAATATAGACTATTTGTATACGGTTCGGATCGGTTCCAATCCGGAACCGTGGGGTTCAATCCGGAACCAATCCGTAAACTACGGATTTTTAATTCTTTAATCTGGAACAGAACCGCGGATTCAAAAAACCAATCCAAACCTATCGGATTGGACTGGACTGGATCGGATTACGGATTTCACGGATCACTTGCTCGGCCCTACCTTTTTGTTACTTCCAATGCATTTTATAAAGAGATGTTTAAAATTGAAAGCACAATTAATCAATTAATTTTGGACAATGATGATGTTTTGTGCACAATGGCTATGAGTATGAAGCAAAAGTTCAACAAATATTGGGGGGATGGAAATAAGATTAATTTGTTGTTGTATGTTGCTGTTGCTCTTGATCCTACAAAAAAGATAGCATACTTGGAGTTTTGTTTTACAAATATATTTCATGGAGAAAAGAGGAAGGTGGATGAGATGGTGAACAAAATTGTTTCTTGTTTGACTCGTTTGTACAACCATTATGCCACAATTTATTCATCAAATGAGAGTGTCTCGAGGGTGACTGAAGTGGAGACAATGGTGATTGATGAGGATGATTTGGATTCTCAAATGGAGTCCCAATTTAATTCATATTTGGAAGGGCGCTTCACTAGTGGAAGCAAGTCGGAATTAGACAAGTACTTGGGCGAGGTTGAACATTTTGCAAAAAATCAGACATTTGAGATATTGGAATATTGGAAGAATAATGCAACAAAGTATAGAGTGTTATCTCAAATAGCAAAGGATGTGTTGGCCATGCCCATTTCTACCGTTGCTTCGGAGTCGGCTTTCAGTACCGGGGGACGTATCCTTGATCCATTCCGTAGTTCACTTGCCCCTTCCATGGTTGAAGCTCTTGTATGCACACAAAATTGGCTTAAAAGCAACCTTCCAATTTCTCTTCGACAAGCAATGGATGATGTTGAGGAATTTGAGCAATACGACTCGGGTAATATGTGAATATCTCTTCATTTTTAATTCTATTATTATTTTTACTATGCAAGTTTATTTATCTTCTCTTGTTGACTCATGCTTTTAGGTACTTTGGAGCCATGTTCCTCTTCAACCCCAAAGTCTAATGTAGATGCTATAATTGAACTTTAATGTTCATTTGGCTCATGTGTGAGATTTTTCTAATTAGTTGAGATCAGCTTAATGTTTATTTATTCATATCTATTTATTTATATTTATTAATTTGGCTCATTGGAATTTTTTTTGGCAGATTGTTGGATGAGATTGGACATTGGAAGATGGACCTAAAGAGTTTAGTGAAGCCTTGGATGGATACCACCTTTTCAAATTATTTTGGATGAAGTTTGTAGACAATGTTATTTTAGTTTGTAACTAATGTTTATTATTATTTTTTTTATTTTGGATGAATGTAAAATTAATTGGAGCACTAAATTTTAGGTAAGCTTGCTTTAGATTTTGGATGGATGGATGGATGAAAACTAATTTATTTTAGTTTCTAACTAGTTATTATTATTATTTTTGCATTTTGGATTAATGGGTAAGCTTTGGATTATGGATGGATGGAGATAACTAGTTATTATTATTATTTTTACATTTTGGATGAATGCAAAATTTAGGTAAACTTTAGATTATGGATGGATGGAGATGACTAGTTATTATTATTATTTTTGTATTTTGGATGAATGTAAAATTTAGGTAAGCTTTGGATTATGGATGGATGGAGATTGATTTTAGTGTGAATTTTAATGTTTTAGTTTGTAATTAGTTTTATCAATTATTTTTGTATTTTGGAAGAATGTAAAATTTATTATATCATTATATGGGCATTTATGTTATCATGAAATTTAATTTATAACTTTTCCATAAATAATAAAAAAATGCTTAAAAAGTAGCCCAACATGTCAAATTTGTTCAAATTAATATCATAACTAAGCCCAATTTAAAAAAAGCCCAAACCGCAAACCGAACCGCACCCGCCCGCACAACCAACTGACCCATCCGCACAACCCGCGAACCGCACCGCGGGCGGTTGCGGGTCTGTTTTCTCCAACCCGCATGTGTGCGGGTCGGGTCGATTTTGGCCCGCACCCGGCCAAAACCGACCCGCGATCAGCCCTACATAGAACTTCTTAATTCACTGCAAAACGAGGATCATGGCTAGGCGCAAATGGGTAGGAGTGCGCATAAAAAACCTTCCCCATTCCTTATCCTTGAACAGTGTCAGTGCCCTAACGTACTGCAACGGTGGTATGTCCCCAAGCTCAAGCAATGCATCTTGACATGCATCAAGGGAATAATCATCACCACCTGCACTTACAGCCTCAGTCTCATTTTCTCGTGCACGTGAATGTCCTGTTTTGGCTTGTACATAGGATGTGAAAGCTGCGCACACATCATCAAACCCACTTGACCGTGACATTTTGGAACGACCACTGTCAGTCTGGCTGGTTGCAGAGCCCTTCTTGTGACCTTTGCCCTTTGCTAGATCCATATACTCATCCCCGAATAAGTCAACAGGAATGGCCTCAGCAGCATTACTCCCACCAGCGTTACTCCTACCAGCATCAGCGTTCCAAAATTTATTTAACATGTCATCTTCTTCTTCTGAGTCAAGGGGTCCTTTTGTGGATGCACGAGATAGGGCTCATGTGGCACAACAATTTTCAACAATTTCTGCCATTTCTTGAAAATATTCAAACCCTTTTGTCCTAAACTTCTTTACATTTCTGCTAGCCTACAACAATTACAAAACAAGAATTCAGCACTGTATATATCATGAAATGTTTAAAATAAAATTACAAAATAGTACAAATTAATGGAAAACCTTATCCCAAAATTCATCGGGTGCAACAACAGTGCCTATAATAAGATCCCATCCCAGACCAGTCTGTGCCTGCAGTCGCTTAAATGTCTGGTAATCAGCTTTCAGTCGCTGATATTTTTGGCGCACCTTGACACCTGTATACCGAAATCCATATATGTTGTACAACTGATTTGCATAATGATTCTAATGCCTAATTGTCCACGAAGTAGTACGGCCCATTGTTTGATTGTTTCTAACCTCATCTCTTAACATATTTATTAATTTCGTTTCAATTCTGGGCGTCCACATTTTGGTGTTCTCATTGTCATCGGAATTATTTCCATCCATCTATAAACATACAAATTATATTTAAACTAGTTTGTGATGGATATACAAGCATAACAGAGTATTTTAAAGTAGTCAGCGATGGATATACAAGAATAACAGCGTCAAAATGGTTTGAAGGAGAACACAGATAAAGGAAAAAGAACAGATGATTTTATTTCGAGAAAAAAAGTACGTAGCAGATTAATTGAAATTAAATAACATAAATATAACCACAAAAAAAAAATTCATATAGCAGAAATATAACCACAAATAAATAAAAAAAAATCAATTAACATTGTGTTTATATAGGAGGAAACAAATCAGTAACATATAACCACAAATAAAAAAAAAAAATCAGTTAACATTGTGTTTAAATAGGAGGAAACAAATCAGTAAAAGAAAAATTAAGGAAAAAAAATCAGTAAAAAAGCCCGGTAGCTTCAAACAGACTGGTAGGTTTTAACGAAGAAATGGAAAACCGGAAGAGGTGGGAGGACCGGGTGGTTGACCGGCTGATCGACCGACCAGATGACCCGGGAGATGACCGGCCGGGTGTCCCAGGCACTGTCGCTTCAAACAGTTCAAACCATTAACTGATTGATGAAAGGTTCAAACAGTTCAAACCATTAATAAAGAAATGGAAAACCAAAAGACAATGTGGGAAGACTGGGTGGTTGACCGGCCGGATGACCCGGGGGACGATCGGCCGGGTGTCTCAAGCACTGCCGCTTCAGGTTCAAAGGTTCAAACAGTTCATAATTTAAAAGAACAACCGATCTGAAATGGAAAATACGCCTCTACAAATTCTCATAAACCATTTAGGAACTGATTTCAACTTCTCCGAAATCATTTATACATAACAGATGAAGATTGATTTACTGACTATTCTTGAAGAGCAAAAAAGTTGAAACAGTTCAGGATGAAGAATGAAATCATTTATCGACTCGTCTGAAATCATTTTCAGATAACAGATAAAATCATTTTCAGATAACAGATGAAGGATAAAGGATTTATTTATCAGACCAGTGGGAGTTGAATAGTAATCGCCGGTGATGGAATGTGTATACTGATTGAATGTGCCACTATTTGCTCGTCGGATTCGACAATAAATTTGATAAATCTGACCTGAAAAAAATTAAAAATAAATTAAGATGAATTTCTCAAATAATTTCCCTATAACAAAATATGTAAATAAATTTGTGAGTAATTTCACCTCGCAGTTGTCGTTGTTTGGTTGCCCGTAATAAGAATTGTCCGCAATGCACAAATCTTAACTCAGTCGATCTGTGAAATATGATACTAGTACAGAGCGGGTTGGGCGGATTCATTATTTATAAAATGAGTCTGAAACCCACCCGTGATGAATTTGAAGTATGGATGTTTGATACAGAGAAGCCACCCGTGATGAATCTGAAGGACTGATATAGATGAGCTTCACGTGAAAGTTGCAGAGACGATGAAGAAAGCAGAAACGTTGAAAGGGAGATACAAGCTGCCAAACAGATTTTCAAAATGTAATTTGAATTAACACGCAGAATCAATTTTTGAACGTCGTATCCAAACGTCATGCGCGAACTCACGTGTTGAAAATTGATTTGAATTAACAACCAAACAGAACCTTAATAACTCATATGTATTTGGTTAGTTAGGCGGATTTGAAATTTTAATTTTTTTTAAGACTAAATTTGAGATGGTTATATTAGTTTCGTTATCGAATTGAACTGAATTTGAAATGACTCATAGCTATATTTGGCATAGATTATTCGGACTAAAATAGTTACAAAAAGATAAAATAAACTAAAAAGTTAATAAAATAAAATGTCACATTCAAATAATAATTATTTTATTTTTTCTCCCATAAAAATAAAAAAAACCAAACAATCCATTTTAAATGAAATTTTTTAATTCTAAACTAAAATAATTAAAAAATTAAAAAATCAACTCCTATCCAAACGAAGGCATATCATTTACTATACAATATAAATTTGACTCAAATTTGTGTACCCTAATTGACCGCCAAACAACTTTGTATGATTAATGGTCCAGTTCCAACCTTTGTGGCCCAACTCACAGCGGAAGGCCGGCAAAGCCCAAAAATATTTCCCGGGTCAAATCTGATTGTTCACCTAACCGTTTAACCTCCCTCCACCACTTGTTTCCATGGCCTAGTTTTCACTCACTCTGTCTCTGTCTCTCTTTTTGTATAAATCTTTCAGTCCATAGATACAGAACAGAGCAGACCCATAAAGCAAAGTACTCATGGCAACAACCTCACTTCTACTTGTCAACTCTCCTCTCTCAGCCTCTTCATCACCCTCCCCTCTTGTTCTCCGAACAATACGTTCTTCACAGACCCAATACTCAACTCGGTTTCAACCCAGAACCAGAACCACACCCATCCACCTATCAATCGCCGGAGCTCAGGCCGATGACGATGTTCGGAGGAAGGAAGACATAGTCATTGTTGGCGCCGGTATTGCCGGCCTTGCCACAGCAGTTTCGCTTCACAGGTTTGGCTCACCAATGCCTCAAAATTAGTCGAAATTGTGTGTGTGTGTGTGTGTTTCACCAAGTTAATCAATTGTTGTGTTTTGATTGATGTGGAATTTGAAGGCTCGGAGTTGGGTCGATGGTGCTGGAACAGGCAGAGTCACTGCGGACTGGTGGAACCTCACTCACGCTCTTCAAGAATGGGTGGAGGGTTTTGGACGCAATTGGGGTTGGCAATGATCTCAGAACCCACTTTCTTGAAATTCAAGGGTATGTCTGCTTTGTATAGTTTCAATTTCAAACACAATTTCGTATACCTTCCCGGGGATGACGGAACTATTTGAATATGGGCGGTCATGACCATATTTTTGTGAAAATTTTGTTGGAACAATTTTCTGTGTATAATAAATAAATTGAAACAAAATCAAATAAATAAAATAAATAATTTACAGAATTTATTTTATCGAACCGAATAAAAAATAAAAAGGCCAAGTCGAGTGTGTGACACTCTATCCTTAAGACAGATTCACCCCGCTACGGTGTTTACGGTTATGTGGCGTCTATCTCCCAGGATACAATGATTTTCACAAATTTGTAGTAGCACTCTAAACAAATTTGTCCCGCGAACTAGAACCTTGTGTTCTATAACTCTCTGAAATTTTTTCTAAAATAATATGAGGAATAAATGATGCAAGAGAGCAAAATGAAGGTAAGGAAAATAAATTTTTGGAATCAATCAAAATTGGAATGTGGCTGCCTTTATATAGGCTTTGTTGGCACTTATTCAATTTGAATAGAAAAGGCATGAAGAAGGAACATAACTCTTCATTTAAAATAAAGAGACACCATGAAAGAGTTGTACCCTTTCACTAAAATGAAGGTTTGACTTCTTTTTTTTTAAAACAAAAAGATACCATGAAAGGTTACACCATTTCATTCAACATGGAGTCTATTTCAATTCATAACTACCTCTTTATAAATTTTCCAACAATTTCCCACATGAATGAAATTGACAGAGAGAAAATGCAACAACATGATGTAATACAGAGAGTCTGAAATTGGAAATATTCTGCAAGGGATAGGTAGTTTTGGTTTTGAACCTTCCCTTGTGAGACACTATCGGATTTACTAACTAACCAATGAACATGATGTCTTGAACTGTTCAGCCGTTTGTGTAAACAAAGACAATAGAACTGACACAGTATACACCAGACACAGTTTAGTTCTCATTATTGTGTTCATTTTGACCCTGAACAACCTGGTCTTTCATGAGTGCTCTAAAGACTTATAGCCCTTTACAAATCTCATAGAACCGGTCCAGCTCACACTCACATAGGTGATTTTTATGAAGAGTATCCTGCCATACTCCACTAGATTTACCTAGATATAAGAATCATTAAAATTTTACTTAACCTAAAACACTGCAGACATCACTTATTTCATCTTAGAAATGGATAGGAGTTGGACTCCCTAGTGATCCTTCTGAGTCATTCACAACTCGGTTGTCCCTTTGAACCTAGATCTTGGGATCTCCAGTCAACTAGGTTGGGTTGCCGTTGTGGTAACTCTTGTTTAATAGGTTTGAGTCCTATTCCCCTCGATGAATTCTCAACTAGCTCTCTTGCTAACCCTTTGGTTAGTGGATCCGCTATGTTGTCTTTAGACTTCATATATTCAATGGAAATACTGGAGAGTAGTTGTCGCACGGTATTATGTCAACGACGAATGTGTCGTGACTTACCGTTATACATATGACTCTATGCTCTACCAATTGCTGATTGACTATCACAATGTATGCATATAGCAGGCACCGATTTTGGCCACATTGGAATATCTTCAAGGAAGTGGCGAAGCCATTCTGCCTCTTCCCCAGTTTTGTCTAAAGCTATGAATTCTGATTCCATAGTAGACCTAGCAATGCAAGTCTGTTTGGAAGATTTCCAAGATACAATCGCCCCACCAAGAGTAAAGACATACCCACTGGTGGGTTTTGAGTCTCTAGTATCCAATATCCAGTTTGTATCACAGTAAACTTTAAGTACTGTTGGACATCTAGTATAATTCAGCTCAATGTTACGAGTAAATCAGAGATATCTTAGAACCCATATAATTGCTTTCCAGTGTTTTACTCCTGGATTACTCGTATATCTACTTAATTTACTTACTGCATAAGCTATATCTGGGCGAGTGCAGTTCATCACGTACATTAAGCTTCTAATAATTTGGGCATACTCTAATTGAGAAATACTTTCCTGTACATTCTTAGATAGAAACAAATTAACATCTACAGTTGTTCTTGAATTTTGTCAAGTATTTTCTCAATGTAATGAGATTGTGACAAAGTATAACCTTCTGATATTTTGGTAATTTTCATACCAAGAATTACATCAGCAATGCTCATGTCCTTCATGTCAAAATGTTTATTCAACATTTTCTTGTTAGTTTTAATTATATCATTATTACTACCTATGATGAGCATATCATCTACATAAAGACATACAATAACATAACATTTGTCTGTGTTTTTAATATAAACACATTTGTCACACTCATTAATTTTAAATCCATTTGGCATCATTGTCTTGTCAAATTTCTCATGCCATTGCTTTGGCGCTTGTTTTAAACCATATAATGATTTAATCAATTTACACACTTTCTTTTCTTTCTCTGGAGCAGAAAAACCTTCTGGTTGTTCTATGTAAATTTCTTCATCTAACTCACCATTTAAGAAAGCGGTTTTCACATCCATTTGATGAATTTCTAGATTGTATAAAGGCGCAATAGCAATTAGCATTCTAATGGATGTTATTCTAGTAGCCAGTGAGTAAGTGTCAAAGTAATCAAGACATTCTTTTTGTCTAAAACCTTTGACCACAAGTCTTGTATTGTATTTGTCAATTGATCCATCTGCTTTCATTTTTCTTTTGAAAATCTACTTGTATCCAAGAGGTTTACAACCTGGTGGTAAGTCCATTAATTCTCAAGTGTGATTTTGCATGATGAATTCAACTTCACTATTAACAACTTCTTTCCATAAAGGAGGTTCAAGACTGGACATAGCCTTTTTAAAAGTTAAAGGCTCATTTTCTAACAAATATGTTAGAAAATCTGAACCAAAAGTTTTTGAGGTTCTAGCACGTTTACTACGCCTAAGTTTCTCTTCCTCATTTTGATCTGTCTCTTGCTCTTGATTTTGTTCTTGATCATTACTAGTAATAGCATCAAAAGATCTTTTATTAGTACAAGTCTCTTGTTTAGTCTTATTTGGAAATACATGTTCAAAGAATGATGCATTCCAAGACTTAATAATAGTGTTTACATGCATTTCGGTATGTTCTGATTTATAAATCAAAAACTGATATGCACTACTATTTTTGGTATAACCAATGAAAACGCAATCAATGGTCTTAGGACCTATCTTAGTCTTTTTAGGATTAGGAATAGCTACTTTAGCCAAACATCCTCACACTTTTAAGTATTTGTAGGATGGTACTCTCCCATGCCGCATTTTATAAGGTGTCTGATTCACTTTCTTTCGGGGCACTTTATTTAAAATATAATTTGCAGAAAGTATTGCTTCCCCCCACAAGTTTTGAGGTAATCCAGAACTTATTAGCATGTCATTCATCATTTTTTTAAAGTCCTATTTTTCCTTTCAGCAATTCCATTTTGCTGAGGTGAGTAAGTGTCACGACTCGAACCCGCCCTTATGGGTTTAGCATCGTAACCGGCCAGTAATCCATGATTACCAAAGGCCTGCTGAACAGTAATAACAGTAATACAGAGTAAGGGGCTGGCGGAAGCCAAACAGTAAATAAAAGATGTCCAATGAGCTGTGAAGTTCTGAATGCAAAAAAACTTTCATGAACAAGTCACATTCGTAACCAAAACATATGTACAACATCATATATACAAACATCCAGGTTAGGGACCAAATCCCTAACTATAACTGTACAGTCAAGTCTTAAACATTAATTACAGAACAAAGACAAACGGGTGAAACTATGACACCCCAAAAATAGCCTTAGCTTGGACAGACTGGGAACCTCGAAGTGAGGCACAACGGTTGGCTTGACAAAACGGGAGTTTAACCTGACGCTCCTAGCCCCGGTCCGGTGCCTGAACACCTACATATAAATATAAACAGTGAGGTAAAGTCCAGTGAATAACAAATGCGTAAAGAGGTTAAGAATGAATGCATTTTCAGTAATTAAAACAGTCAATTGCATCTGTAGATCAATTATCCAATCAGTGGCTCATATTTTTCATGCCATAACAGTTATTTTGAAACAATAGTAGTCATATGTGGTACATCCAATAACAAAATAGTATAGCAGGTCTTAATAGACCGAACAGTCAGTCGATGGCCATCATAATAGTAAACAGTAGTAATTCCAAGCATTGGAACTGACAGAGATCTCTGTAACAGTAGCAGTAACAGTAACAGTAAGTCGTTATGGATGCCATGAGTACAGTTCGTAAAAATAGGACAAACATTCATTCAGTAAACATTGTCATTTTAGAAAACAGTACAGTCAATCATTCAGAAATAGTTATAATTGAATGTATCTTTACAACATTGTTACTCATAGAGTTCTGGGCTATAGACAAGCTAATGAGCATCCTCGAATGCCAACCCTACACAGTTGCAGAATGAACACACACTACGTTATACACTTGGGAATCAATAACTTAGTCCCCTAACTTGACTTGGTGTGGTTCTATAACATTATCCTCATTAAGATGCCTTAAACTTAGCCTAGGAATGCCTAGGATGGAATGAGGGTGCAAAAATGCACTTTAAAACACTTTTCAAAATTTGTTGAAACAGGGATCCACGCTCAAGTGTGGATTTCTACGCTCGAGCGGGCATGCAGACAAAGCAGCTTCACTCGAGCGTGACTTTCCCTGCTTGAGCAGACTGCAAACTCAAGAAAAGTACTGGATGCATAATTTTCATGCTCGATGGACGCTCGACCTCCGCTCGAGCGTGAGACTCAGGTCCTCGCTCAAGCATGAATTCTCCCACTCGAGCGGACTGCAAAACACATGAACTTCTGGGCATATGCATTTCACGCTCGAGTGTGACTTCCTAAGCTCGAGCAGAAGTGTATGTACTCAGAATGTACGCTCGAGCGTGAAGTTTTACGCTCGAGCGTGGATCCAAAATCTGGAATTTCTAGATTGATCCTCAAGCACAAAACTCAACTTTTAAAGCTTCAAACTCGATTCTTTTGGGCTAATTTTCTGGAAGACACTTGAAAACTCATACTACAACATGTTTCAAAGATCAATTTATGAAATCAAGCCCAAAAGTAAGCCGATTGAATACTAAATCAAATGTAACATGAAGAACAATGCAAAAATCATACATGCATGAGTTCCCAAGAGCTCTAATGTTCCAAAACATGACCAAATGTAAGATTGAGCTCAAAATCATGGTGAATTCATGGACTACAACCAAAATATGAACATGCATGTGGGAATTCTCATGAAAACAACCTCAAAATTCAAGAATATGTACATGCATTCATGAATTAATTCTCAATTCAACTCTATAAGCCATAACTTGACTCTAGTCTCCAAATTTCCATGAACCATGCAAGAACCAACTTAAATTAATAATTAAGAAGGTGCATTTCCTACCTTAGGTCTTGAATTCTAGGTATGGAAGCCCAATTTTGTAAGTCCTCTTCAATTCCTTCTAATTCTCCAAGTTAATCTCTTGTTGAAACCAATTCTCTCCCATCTCACTCTCTCTCACGGTTTAGTCTAGGAAGTGGTTGAGAAAATCGTGTAGAAACTAAGCTCCAAACAATGTTTTAACAAAGTGGCCCACTTCGATGGCAAAAATGTAATAATCTAGGCTCAAATAACTTAACATTGTTTAATCTAATTTAATCATTCCAAATCAAATTTTAATTAAACCTACCACAAAATCACATAAAATCCTAATTAGCATATAACACTAATCAATTTTTGATTCGGTCGCCGATAATGCCTTCAATTTGCAATTCGAAGTCAAAACATAAACAAATCATCTAATGACAAACAGATAGAAATGCAATTAAAGCAACATACACATGCATTTAGTTCAGAATTTTATCTTAATCAATTACTTATCGTGCTTAATCACAGTTTAACACTAATCAAAGGTGAGGGTTGTTACAGTCTTCGCTCCTTAAAAAGAGTTTGGTCCTCCAAACTCGAATTACCTTCATTTTGGAAGAACACTGGATTCATGGGGAATAATTCGGGATATCTCTTCATCATATCGTTTTCCCTTTCCCAAGTGGCATAAACGCCACCATGGTTTTGCCAATCCACTTTCACTAACGGGATTTCTTTATTTCTCAACTTCTTGATTCGTCGGTTTACAATCTGTATAGGCCGTTCTTCATAAGTGTAGTCATCACTTAGCACTACACGGGTAAGCTCAATAACATGGAAGGGATCTCGAAGATAATCCCTTAACATTGAAATATGGAAGACATTATGCATATGCTCCATCTCAGGAGGGAGCGCTACTTGATACGCCATCGGATTAATCTTCTCAATAATTTCATACGGCCCAACATATCTCGGCGCTAGCTTACCCTTGACTCCAAAACGAGTCTGTCCTTTCATTGGTGTCACTTTAACAAAAACATGATCACCCACTTCATATTCCCTGTCTCGCCTATGGACATCTGCATAACTTTTCTGTCGGCTTTGTGCGGTTTTCAATCTCTGTTGAATCAGTTTCACCTTTTCTGTAGTTTCCTGTACAATCTCGGGCCCAAGCAAAGTCCCATCTCCAACTTCTGCCCAGCAAATAGGAGATCGGCATTTCCTGCCATATAAAGCCTCGAAAGGCGTCATACCAATGCTCGAGTGAAAACTGTTGCTATAGGCAAATTCAGCCAAAGGTAGATGGCTTTCCCAATTTCCTTGGAAATCAAGAACACACATACACAGTAAATCTTCCAGAGTCTGAATTGTTCTTTCTGATTGGCCATATGTCTGAGGATGGTATGCACTACTCAGTCTCAATTCGGTACCCAATGCTGTTTGCAGACTTTGCCAAAATCTTAATGTAAACTTCGAGTCCCTATCAGAAACAATAGATACAGGCACTCCATGCAATCTAACAATCTTATCAATATAAATTATAGCCAATTTATCTGCATTATGGATTGTTTTGACATGTAAGAAGTGAGCAGATTTAGTCAATTGATCAATAATAACCCAAGTTGAGTCCATACCTTTATTGGAGCGAGGTAACCCAACAGTGAGATCCATAGTGATATGTTCCCATTTCTACTCCGATATAGGCAAGGGCTGAAGTAAGCCTGCGGGTCATTGATGTTCGGCTTTGATTTGTTGGCAGTGTAGGCATTTTGACACAAACTCGACAATCTCTTTCTTCATTCCCGACCACAAGAAATTAAGCTTCAAATCTTGGTACATTTTTGTATTTCCTAGATGGATGGAAAGTTTCGAATTGTGGCCTTTTTGCAAAACTCGCTTTTTCAGTTTAGAATCACTTGGTACACACAACCTTCCCTGAAATTTCAATACATTATTTTCAAATTTAAAGTCCGGCCTTGGTTTGGATTCCCTTTCATTGATGATCTTCTTCAAGAAGTCATCTTGTTGTTGTTTCTCTTTAATCTCCTCAATGAGCGCCGGTTGAGTAAAAATAACAGCTAACCTCCCACCTTGTTCACGCAAAACAATATCAACATCAAATTTCTCAATATTACATAAGAGTTCTTTCTGTTCGGTAAGTAAATAGGCCAAATTCCCATTTGATTTCCGGCTAAGTGCATCAGCAACGGTGTTAGCTTTTCTTGGATGGTACAAAATCTGCAGGTCATAGTCTTTTATCAGTTACAACCATCTCCGTTGCCTCATGTTCAACTCTTTCTGTGTAAAGAAATATTTCAAGCTCTTGTGATCTGTGTACACTTCACACGTTGCCCCATAAAGGTAGTGGCACCAAATTTTCAATGCAAAAATCACTGCGGCAAGTTCCAAGTCATGGGTCGGGTAGTTCTTTTCATGTGGTCTTAGTTGTTGGGAAGCATACGCGATCACTTTACCGTTCTGCATTAATACACACCCCAAACCCTTATAAGAAACATCACTTAAAATAGTAAATCCATCCGTACCTGAGGGTAGGGTAAGAATCGGTGCAGTCACAAGTTGGGTCTTTAGTTCTTGAAAAGCTGATTCTCTCTGGTCGGTCCAGTCAAATGATATCCCCTTTTGAGTCAATTGAGTCAATGGCAAAGCAATTTTGGAGAAGTCTTTTACAAATCTTCTGTAGTACCCGGCTAATCCCAAGAAACTTCAAACTTCAGTAACATTTGTCGGTCTAGGCCAATTTACCATTGCTTTAATCTTCTGTGGGTCAACTGAAATGACATCCTTACTAATCACATGTCCCAAAAACATAACATTATCAAGCCAAAATTCACATTTTGTCAGTTTTGCATACAGATTCTGTTCTCTTAAGGTCTGTAAGGCAATGTTCAAATGACGTTCCTGTTCTTCCTTACTCTTGGAATAAATCAAAATGTCATCTATAAATACAACCACAAATTCATCGAGGAATGGTTTGAAAACTCTGTTCATAAGGACCATAAATGCAGCAGGCGCATTAGTAACTCCGAAAGGCATAACAAGAAATTCATAATGTCCGTACCTCATTCGGAAGACAGTCTTTTCAATATCCTCTGCTTTTACCTTCAATTGGTGGTATCCGGATCTAAGGTCAATTTTGGAGAAAACTCGGGCACCTTGCAATTGGTCAAATAAATCATCAATACGAGGTAATGGATATTTGTTTTTCACTGTTACTTTGTTCAGTTTACGGTAGTCAATGCAGAGTCTCAATGAGCCGTCTTTTTTTTTTCACAAATAGAACTGGCGTGCCCCATGGTGAAGTACTGGGCCTGATAAACTTCCTATCTAGCAATTCTTGCAGTTGAACTTTCAGTTCTTTCAATTGAGTAGGTGCCATTCTGTAAGGAGTTTTGGAAACTGGCTGTGTACCCGGTAGCACTTCAATGGTGAACTAAATCTCCCTATCAATCAAATCCCTTGGCAAGTCATCTCGGAAAACATCTGGGAATTCTCTGACTATAGGAATACTGTCCACATTAGCTTGAGTATCAGTAGGTATAGTCAATATACAACATAAATATCCTTTACACCCATTTTTAATTAATTTGAATGCTTTCATGGATGAAATCATATATGGGGGGGGGGTACTACACCAACTCCGTTAAACACAAATTCAGGTAAACCAGGTGGACGGAAAACAACCTGTTTCGTTACACAGTCTATGGTAGCATGATATTTTGTTAACCAGTCCATTTCCAAAATTACATCGAAATGATCAATGTTCAAAGGCAGTAAATCAATATATAAATGTACATCCCCAACAACAATTTCACATGCAGGATACACATAAGCACAAGTCATGGATCTCCTAACGGGTGAGGATACAGCTAGTAAATAGTTCATGGGTTCCAGTGGTCTATTTAATTTTCGTAAAAAAATGTGCAAAACATATGAATACGTAGACCCCGAATCAATCAAAATATAAGCATTTTGGGCACAGATTGAGAGTGTACCTGACATAACCGTCTCGGTGTTCTACACATCTCCCGGTACAAGTGCAAACACCCGGCCTTGCCTTAAAGGCTCATTTCCAGTAGCTTTGGGGTTGGGTTTTGGTGTAACAGTTGATGCTGCGGCATTAGCTGCAGCTTTACCATTGCCTTGAGAAGTGGAAGGGCAATCTTTGACCATGTGGCCCACCTTGCCACACCTGTAACAAGCACCATAAATTTTGTATGCCTTTTTTCACATTTGGAGTAGGGTGGTATGGAACCACTTCCCTGACTAGAATTGTTCGTTGACCCTGTGTTATGCTTTTTGTTCAATGAACTGTTCCGGCCTTTCTTAAACTTAAAGCCCCATCTCTTACCGCGCCACTTAGTCGCTGGTGTTTCAGTCTGTTGTAATGCTTCGATATTCGACTCAGCTATTATTGCTCGGTCAAGAACATCCACATATTTAAGCAGTTTCAAAACATTAATTCGATCAAGTATCTCGACATTGAGTCCGCCTTCAAACTTTCTGGCCTTTTTATAATCGGTGTCCACCATGTGTGGTGCATATCGGGCAAGTTCAGTGAACTTTGATTCATATTCTGCTACTGACATGGTACCTTGTTTCAACTGTTCAAATTCAGTTACTTGGTAGTCTCGGACACACTGGGAAAATATTTCTCAAAGAAGGCTTCTTTAAATTGAGCCCAAGTCATAGCATTATTGGTGTCACGGACGAGCATCCACCACCGTCTGGCCTTTTCTTGTAAGGTGAAGGTAGCCAGTAACACCTTGTGTGCTTCAGAACACAAAAACAATTCAAATAATTTATCAGTTTTTGGAACCCATGCTTGGGCCTTTAGTGGTTCAAGGCCTTCTTGGAATGATGGTGGTTTCATCTTGCTGAACTTCTGTGTCAAAGCAATTATGTCATCATTAACGTTTGGTTCCGGCTGTACTGGAGGAGATAGGGGCTGTTGGTTCTGCTGTTGCCTTAGGGCCTCAGTCAATAATTCAACCGTTCTTTCTAACCTTTCCATTCTTGCCTCAGATGATTCAGATTCATCGACATTTCTTGCATTCTCCATTTCACTATAGGCAATATGGTAATAATAAACATAGGAAGTTGCTGACTTAAGCACATTAGCACACATATTCATATCATAGCCACATACACTTTCATGCTCATGTAATGTCCTAATTACTTTTCTAGGACATCCTATAGCTTATTTGGACACATGTGTGCGGTATAACTCGTGCTTTAGTATCACTCTGATACCACTCTGTCACGACCCGAACCCGTCCCTATGGGTTTAGCATCGTAACCAGCTAGTAATCCATGATTACCAAAGGCCTGCTTAACAGTAATGACAACAATACAGAGTAAGGGGCTGGCAGAAGCCAAACAGTAAATAAAAGATGTCTAATGAGCTGTGAAGTTCTGAATGCAAAAAGCTTTTTATGAACAAGCCACATTCGTAACCAAAACATATGTACAACATCATATATACAAACATCCAGGTTAGGGACCAAATCCCTAACTATAACTGTACAGTCAAGTCTTAAACATTAATTACAGAACAGAGACAAACGGGTGAAACTGAGACACCCTAAAAATAGCCTTAGCTTGGACAGACTGGAAACCTCGAAGTGAGGCACAACGGTTGGCTTGACAAAACGGGAGTTTAACCTGACGCTCCTAGCCACGGTTCGGTGCCTGAACACCTACATATAAATATAAACAGTGAGCTAAAGCCCAGTGAATAACAAATGCATAAAGGGGTTAAAAATAAATGTCTTTTTAGTAATTAAAACAGTCAATTGCATCTGTAGATCAATTATCCAATCAGTGGCTCATATTTTTCATGCCATAACAGTTATTTAAAAACAATAGTAATCATATGTGGTACATCCAATAGCAAAACAGTACAACAGGTCTTAATAGACTGAACAGTCAGTCGATGGCCATCATAACAGTAAACAGTAGTACTTCCAAGCATTGGAACTGACAGAGATCTCTGTAACAGTAGCAGTAACAGTAATAGTACAGTAATAGTAAGTCGCCATGGATGCCACGAGTGCAGTTCGTAAAAATAGGACAAACATTCATTCAGTAAACATTGTTATTTTAGAAAACAGTACAGTCAGTCGTTCAGAAATAGTTATAATTGAACGTATCTTTACAACATTGTTACTCACAAAGTTCTGGGTTATAGACAAGCTAATGAGCGTCCTCGAATGCCAACCCTACACAGTTGCAGAATAAACACACACTAAGTTACACACTTGGGAATCAATAACTTAGTCCCCTAACTTGACTTGGTGCGGTTATATAACATTACAGTTTAGAATTTCAACTTAATCAATTACTTATCGTGCTCAATCACAGTTTAACACTAATCAGATGTGAGGGTTGTCACAGTAAGGAGCGGTGGTTTGATGAATTATTCCATATTCTTTACAAAATTCACCAAAAGGTGATTCATATTTACCACCTCTATCACTTCTAAGTTTCTTAATTTTCTAGCCAAGTTGATTTTCAACTTCATTCTTGTATTGAATGAAAGTTTCCAAAGCTTCATCATTGGTTCGAATTAAATAAACATAACTATATCTATCACAGTCATCTATAAAAGCGATAAAATACTTTTTCGCACCTCTAGTTTGAATTGATTTAAAATCACAAATGTCATTATGAATTAATTCAAGTGGTTCTGTACTTCTTTCAATTGAATGGAAAGGAGTTTTGGATAATTTTGCCTCAACGCAAATTTCACATTTATGATTTGAATCAATGTCAAATTCACATTCCATATTAATTAATCTGCGTAAAGATTCATAATTAACATGTCCTAGTCTACCATACCATAAATTTGAAGACTCAAGCAAGTAAGAAGAAGATATATTTTTATTAATAACTGCGGGTATAACGGTCATTACATTCATCTTGAAAAGGCCATCAGACATGTAACCTTTTCCTACATACATCCTATTCTTAGTAAGTACAAATTTATCACTTTCAAACACTAGTCTAAACCCATTCTTACTCAACAAAGATCCAGAAATAAGATTCTTGCGAATGTCCGGTACATGCAGCACAATGCTGAGAATGAGTTCCTTCCCGGATGTCATCTTGAGAACAATCTTCTATTGTCCTTCAACTTTGGAAATTGAGGAATTGCCCATAAAAAGTTGTTCATCGTTGTCCACTGTAGAATAAGATGTGAACATCTTTTTGTCGGCACAAATATGGCGAGTAGCACCGGTGTCCACCCACCATTCTTTAAGATTTCCGACAAGATTTGTCTCGGAAACAACTGCAGAAAGATGATGTCATCTACAGCATTGGAAATATTGTGCACTTCGGTCATATGGGCTTGAGCAGGCTTCTTGTTAGTTCTTCTTTTGCTTTTGCTTTTGCTTTTGCTTTTGCTACAACAGTCTTTAGTCCGGTGTCCCTCTTTGTCACAGATGTAAAACTCACCATTAAACTTGTACTTTTTAATTTCCCCTCCTTTAGAGCCTTGTGATGAACTTTCTCCAAAAAACTTCCGTTTCTTTGCTTTTGGAGTATGTTCCCCCACATTTGCCTTAGACTCCATAGGATGCTTACCAGCCCACTTTTCAGAATTGCTGTTATCCTCCTCAATCCTCAAACCCACAATTAATTCTTCTAAAGACATTTCTTTGTGCTTGTGTTTGAGGTAGTTTTTGAATTCCTTCCAGCCTTGTGGTAATTTCTCAATTAAGGCTGCAACTTGGAAGGATTCACTGAGAGACATGCCTTCTGCGTAAATATCATGCAGAATGAGTTGGAGATCTTGAACTTGGCTGATCACAGTTTTAGAATTAACCATAACAAAGTCCAGGAATTTGCTAATCACAAATTTCTTTGAGCCGGCATCTTCCGTTTTGTGTTTTTTCTCCAAAGACTCCCAAAGTTTCTTTGCTGTCTTGATAGGACTGTAGACGTTGTATAATGTGTTGTCAAGTCTGTTTATGATGTAGTTTCGACAAAGGAAATTAGCATGTTTCCAGGTATCGACCGCAGTAAGCACTTGCCGATCGGTTTCATTCTCTTTCAAAATAGGAGCATCTTCACGGAGAAAACGAGCCAGATTTAGAGTTTTAAGATAGAACAACATTTTCTGTTGCCATCTTTTAAAATCAGTTTATGAGAACTTCTCTAGCTTCACACCGTGATTTACCGGTACTGTCACAACAGGAGAGGGTGTTGGCGCAATTGCAGCCACCACACTAGTACTTGTTTGAGCATTTGTTTCAGTAGCCATGAATTCTAAATTATAAAACAAAATTATAAATAGAATTTATACTACACAGAAAATTAATCCAAATTCACATAATTAAATTCTGTAAAAATAAAAGAAACAAGAATGTAACTTTTATTTTTCAATTAATTTGGAAATAAAATAAAATTTTATTTAACCAAATTAATTCCACACAGAAAATAAAATTTATGTAACACTTCAATAATTTAAAAAAAAAAAAACTAAAACAGAATTTTTTAATTAAACACTCAGAAATAAATTAAGAAAACCAAAATTAATTTCTGACAAAATTCCACAAATAAATATTCTGAATTGTTAATGACACCAATATATTACTACTAGTTGTTAAAGAAAAAGACAATATATTACTACTATCTGCCAAACAGTATATTACTACTATTTGTTTTCCAACCAGAATATTATTTTGTAAAATCACATAAAATAATTTCTGTAAGAAGAAGAAAGAAGAAAGGAAATAAACGAAAAATTCTGTAAACAGAATAATTCGAATCTGTCTTAAGATTGTTGGAACAATCTTCTGTGTACAATAAATAAATTGAAACAAAATCAAATAAATAAAATAAATAACTTACATAATTTATTTTATCGAACCGAACGAAAAATAAAAAGACCAAGTCAAGTGTGTGACACTCTATCCTTAAGATAGATTCGCCCCGCTACGGTGCTTACGGTTATGTGGCGTCTATCTCCCAGGATACAATGATTTTCACAAATTTGTAGTAGCACTCCAAACAAATTTGTCTGGAGAACTAGAACCTTGTGTTCTATAACTCTTTGAAATTTTCCTTAAAATAATATAAAGAATAAAGGATGCAAGAGAGCAAAATAAAGGCAAGGAAAATGAATTTTCGGAATCAATCAAAATTGGAATGGGCTGCCTTTATATAGGCTTTGTTGGCACCTATTCAATTTGAATAGAAAAGGCATGAAGAAGGGACATAACCCTTCCTTTAAAATAAAGAGACACCATGAAAGGGTTGCACCCTTTCACTGAAATGAAGGTTTGACCCTTCTTTTAAAACAAAAAGACACCATGAAAAGTTATACACTTTTATTCAAAATGGAATCTATTTCAATTCACAACTACTTCTTTATAAATTTTCCAACAAATTTATGTTTGCGTTCTCTTTTTATTTTGTACCGAAATAATTTCTTTATCCAATATGTTTCTATGATGTTTGAATTTTGTGTGTATACATATAATTTATATATAATATTATTCATATATATATATATATATGGTTGTGTATATGGTAAAAAAATATTATTTGTCTTTTAATCCTTTCAATAATGAAATTCTGATTTTGTCCTATTTCGTTGTATTACAAATTTGCAATGATACATATATATATATATATATATATATATATTTATATAGTATATGTACATGTACGGGTATTGTTCGTTTGGGATGTCGGTTGATTTTTTTATCTATTTTAATTTGGGGTTAAAAAGTCTCGTTTGTGATAGACTTTTTAGCTTTGTTGATTTTTGAAAGAAAAAAAATAAAATTATTATAATTTAGATGTAGTGTTTTATTTTATTAACTTTTTAATTTTTGACTATTTTAACCCCGCAACCTCATGCCAAATAAGTTACATACATGAATGAGTGGGTGTGTTCTGATATGTATGCATTTGTATTGGTCTTCTTACTAACATATACAGAATCACTAGAAGAGAAAACTGCACTCACAGTTAAATATATCTATACTATATTCTAAAGTGGACACGTCAATTTAGTGTTACATTTTGGAGTTGTGAAATATTTTTTTTCCTTGTCGAAATTGTCCAACATAAACTATTTCGAAAACCCTTTTTTTTTTTTTCTTTTTTTTTTTTTTTGTCTTAACAATAAGGGCAGAGCTATAAAATCCACCATTCAAAATCTCTCTTTAATGTAAGCTGCTGCGGTTATATTATGCATACACACAACGCATACGAGCAATGCGTGTAGCACGACCTCTAGGTCATGTTTGATTCACAATACTAATAGTGAGGTATTAATAATCCTATCAAATTAGTGTGGTATTAATTATCCCACCCCTACCCCATTACTAATAATCCTACAAATTTGTTGGATTAATTATCCATTAGATTAATAGTCCTAAACTAAAATGTCAAAACAAACATAGGATGATTGGGCCCACGGATTAATAATCCTAATCCCATGCTTTAATCCTTCCAATCAAACATGCCACTAGTGTATATGTATGTATATGCGTACGTATGTGTTGATACCAACATAAAATTGATACTAACAAAAATTTCAAGGGAAGGTTATTAGAGTACCTATTTTTTCATTTTTCGCAAAATTCCTCTCACTCATTTAGAGTGTAATTTTTTATACTTCATTATTTGGTTAATGGCAAGAAAATATTCTAATTTTATGTGCATTGTCCACAATCTTCTAGTCAGAAGTAGAAAGAGTTCAAGTTCATTGAGACAAATGATTTATTGGACACCAAATGTTCTAGGAATACCTGCATTTGCTCTGTCTGTAACTGCCATTTCATGTCATTTACAATTGTGTGGGAAGATGATAACAAAATTGTAGTACAAGAATAAGTTATCTCTGAATTGGATTAGTTTTCGAGTTATTGAATGAGATACCACTATATTCCAACATATTAATTAAAATTAGAGGCTGCTTGCTTAACGTAATTTGTTGCAATAAGGTAAGTGAATGGCATACTTCTATTGGCATGCTTGAATGCAAATGAGGTGCACTTGATGCACAAGAAATATTTCAATAGTCTAGAAAACAGTGCACATATTGGCAAATTTGGAAGTTTATGGCGTTAATCACTTTGGGATGTCATCAAGTCTGGAAATGTTTGAATCATACAAATGGTTTTAAATCATTTGTGCTTTGTGTTGGTAAACTTGTTCAGGTTAAATATGAGGATAACGAAAAGCATAAGCATGAGGAGCTTTCTTTCCTTTCCTCTTTCCTTCTTATTCTTTTTTTTTTTTTGTGGGTGTGTCTATGTATTCTTTTTCTCCTGTGCTTTTTCATGGCATCAACTGTGCAGGATGTCAATAAAATCAGAAGATGGAACAGAGCTACGCTCATTTAGCTTCAAAGACGAAGATGAAAGGTGACAATTCCAGTTATCTCCCTGCTGTTCTTTGGTCACAGTGAAACACATCAAAATTTTCTAATAATTACATGATGATGCCATAGCCAAGAGGTTCGCGCTGTGGAGAGGAGGATACTTCTAGAGACTCTTGCCAATCAACTACCACCGGATGCAATCAGTTTTTCCTCAAAATTAGCAAAGATTGAAAGAAGTGAATCAGGTGAAACTTTATTGGAACTCATGAATGGGAGAAGGCTATCTGCAAAGGTTAACTTCTTTTCAGTTCAGTTAATGCATCTCTCTATTGAGCATATTTTAGACATCAACAAAGAGTTTGATCATTAGATTATATCATAGCAATTGTTTTGTGTCTTAATTTAATTTCTGGGTATAATACTTTAGATCTTTTTCTTTAACTGTTTGAGCAAAATAATTAAATTCTTGGAGTTCAAAACTTTTTTTTGACAGATTGTGATTGGCTGCGATGGAATCCGCTCTCCAATCGCCAAGTGGATGGGATTCTCAGAGCCCCAGTATGCAGGCCATTGTGCTTTTCGTGGGCTTTCATTCTACCCTGATGGACAGCCATATGAACCAAAAGTAAACTACATCTATGGAAAGGGAGTGCGTGCTGGATGTGTTCCAGTTTCTCCGACAAAAGTTTATTGGTTCATCTGCTTTAACAGCTCGGCACCAGGTATAATAGCATCTCCAATGCACTAGGCATATCATACTTGTTAGTTAAAATGCCTAGTGTGATTCACTTTTTTCAATTCCAACGCACTAGGCATATGATTAGGCATTTTGGCTCAACTCATATTCACTAGCTACATGTAGCTAGCCTTCAACGCTAGGCAAAATGTATTCAATCATTAGGATCATTTCCCTCCATCTTTGTTGTTGACGTGGCATTCTATAAAATTAATAGTATTTGGATTAATAGCTAAAATAAAGAGCATGGTTGGAGTAAAAACATAAAACAGTTAATAGGCAAAATAAGATATATACTTTATAGTAATATTTAGATAGGTAAAATGCCTACTACCGTTGGAGATGCTCTCATTTATGCATGAGTTTCTATCATTTATCAATCCCATAACATGGCTATTTGGTTTAAGTCTAATGGAATGTTGTTGAGCAACACAATGTCTTGTTTGAGTACATACATCATATAGGAGGATGGATAAGGCATTCATTCGTCGTGGGCGCTAAAACCCTAGTAGATTGGGAAACTTATTCTGTCATGTTGTCTAAGCAATGTAATTGAAACATTTAAAACCAAATAGTTTATAGGCATTTGCCCAATTGATTATTCTGTCATGTTGTCTAAGCAATGTAATTGAAACATTTAAAACCAAATAGTTTATAGGCATTTGCCCAATTGATTCTTCCAGCAATTTGTTATACTATTATGTCGCATTGTCACTTGCCATTTCCACTATAGGGTATATGATAAATGTTTACTATGTTAGTTGACATTCCTTCAGAAGTTCTAATTCACACCACATAATTCTCATCTGGATTGGTATATGCTAAGGCTTGCCTTTAACGTCTCTGATGATGCAAGTTTGAGTCATGAAAACGATTTCTCCAGAAATGTGGGATAAGGCTAAATACATCTTCGCCTCCCTCAACCCCGCTTTAGCCAGACGCTCATGTACTGGGTCATTTATTTCTTTGTTTGTTTCAACATAGAGCTATTATCTTTAAAGGTGCTTGATCTGTTAAATAGATTTGATGTTAAAAGGTTCTTGTTGCCCAAACATGGAAGTTAAAGATTTATAACTATAAGTTTAGAGAAGAGAAAGAGATAGGGAATGAGTGAGACCTCATTTTCTTTTATATTGATAATAATATGTAATTACAGGAGTGTCATTAGGCATAAATTATGGGTCAGCCCATTACATCAATCAAGAGAAAATAAAATCAAATAAGAATAAAATATAGCAAATATTATTCCCTATTCTAATATATTCTAATACTCCCCCTCAAGCAGGTGCGAAGATATCTCTTATACCCAGCTTGTTGAGAATGTCATGAAATGGTTTGTTCCCTATTCCTTTGGTGAGAACATCTGCTAGTTGCTCTCCTGTCTTTACAAATGGAGTACATATGGTGCCACTAGTGAGCTTATCCTTGATGAAGTGCTTATCAATCTCTACATGCTTGGTTCTGTCATGTTGAACTGGATTATGAGCTATGTTGATTGCCGCCTTGTTGTCACAGTACAACCTCATGGAATCAATCTGATGAATCCCCAAGTCTCCCAACAATAATCTAATCCATAGCAACTCACATACACCCTGAGCCATAACCTTGAATTCTGCCTCAGCACTAGATCTAGCAACCACATTCTATTTCTTACTTCGCCATGTGACTAGGTTGCCTCTAACAAATGTGCAATATCTAGAAATTGATTGTCTGTCACTGACTGATCCAATCCAATCTACATCAGTAAATGCCTCTACACTGAGATGCCTATGTTTTGAGAAATAGAGACCCTTCCCAAGAAAAGACTTCAGGTACCTCAAGATTCTCATAACTGCCTCTAAGTGGGAATGTCTAGGAGCATGCATAAATTGGCTAACCATGCTCATTGCAATGACAATGTCTGGACGTGAGTGAGATAAGTATATGAGCTTACCCACTAGCCTCTAGCATCTCCCCTTGTCCACTGGATCTCCCCCTTGATCCTCACTTAGTTTCTGGCCCGATTCTAAAGGTGTATCACATGGTCTACCTCCAAGCATTCCGGTTTCCTTTAGCAAGTCAAGTACATACTTCCCCTGATATATGAAGATGCTATCTTTGGTCCGAGTTACTCCAATGCCTAAAACATACTTCAAATTACCAAAGTCTTTAATTTCAAACTCCTTGGCGAAGTATTCCTTCAACTGAGGGATCTCCTCACCATCATCTCCTGTTAAAACAATATCATCAACATAAACAATAAGAGCTGTGGTCTTATCATGTGAGGAATGTTTCATAAATAATGTGTGATCAACTTAACTTTACTTGAACCCATATCTGAGCATAGCTTGAGCAAACTTTTTTAATCAAGCCCTAGCGGACTGCTTTAGCCCATAAGGTGATTTTCAAAGCCTACATACTTTACCTTTGGACCTAGCATCCTCAAAGCTAAGGGGAATATCCATATAGACCTCTTTTTCTAGGTCTCTATGAAGGAAGGCATTTTTTATATCAAACTGATGAAGTGGCCAATCCAAATTTGATTTAAGAGAGAGTAGTATTTTCACAGAATTCATCTTAGCAACTAGTGCAAATGTCTCCTGGTAATCTACCCAATAAGTCTGAGTAAAGCCCTTAGCAACCAGTCTTGCTTTGTACCGTTCTATGGAACCGTTTGCTTTGTGTTTCACAATGTACACCCACTTACACCCAACTGGATTTTTGCCATTAGGTAAGTCCACTAACTCCCACGTGCCATTCTTGCTGGGAGCTCTCATCTCCTCCATCATGGCATGTTTTCATTCAGGAATGGAGAGAGCATCCTGAAAATTGTTAGGCAAACTTACAAAAGAACTTGTAGACATAAGGCTTTATATGAGAGAGACAGATTAGAATAAAAGACATGATTATTAATAGGATTCTTAGTACATAACCTGACCTCCTTCCTATTAACAATGAGAACATCATGATCTGAGAACTCAGAAATAAGAGTATTAGGATCAGAATTACCTGGACTCTCGGGAGAGGGGGATGACTCTGGACACTCATCCGAAGAAGAAGTTGGCAGTAGAGGAAGGAAAGTAGTCTCTTGTATCCAGGTGACTTTCTGTTTATCTTTGTCCATGACATAAACTTTGCCTTCTTCCTTTTCCACAACAATTGCTAGCTTAATATCCTCTATCACTGGTGGTAGTGGCACATGAATCTCTTCACACCAAAGCTCCCCTTAAAGGGATGACGGCGACACTAGGGATGTCGGAAAGTAAGGCTGAGACTCGAATAAGGTGACATTGATGGAGACAAACCATTTGTGAGATGTAGGATGATAACACTTATAGCCTTTTTTGGTGGCAGAGTAACTCAGGAAAATACACTTAAGAGATCTAGGATCCAATTTACCATGAGTAGGTGAATGATTATAGACAAAAAAAACACATCCAATAGTCTTAGGAGGAATGAAGAACCCAGAAGACGTAGACCGTGACAAAATCTGAAGAGGGGTTCATTTTTGAAGGACTCGGGTGGGAAGACGATTAATCAAATAAGTTGTAGTGAGAACCGCTTCCCTTCAATATGATCGAGGGACACACATTTCAAAGGATAGACAACGGGCCACATCAAGGAGATGGCAATTTTTTCGTTCTGCAATACCATTTTGTAGAGGAGTATTAGTGCAAGAAGTTTGGTGAATAATGCTATGGGTGGCAAAATAACTGGCAAGACTAGAGTCAATATACTTCCTCATTATCAGAATGTAGAATTTTGACAATCATCCCAAATTGAGTGTAAACCATTCTATGAAATTTTTGAAACATAGAAAACACTTCACTCTTCTCTTTTATTAAATATCCCCAAGTTGCCCTAGAATAGTCATTTATGAAAGTAACAAACAATTTTTGACCTTTTAAAGACACAAAACGTAAGGGACCCCACACATCAGAATGAATCAAATAAAATGGAACTGAATTTTTATTAATAGAAGGAGCAAAAGAAGCTTTGTGTTGTTTTCCAAGTTAGCATGGCTCACACTGAAAATCAGACACATTATTGTGCTAAAAAACAGAAGGAAAAAGATGCTTAAGAAGTAAAAAAGAAGGATATCCTAAGCGATGATGCCACAACCAAAGGTCTTCGTTGGTGGATGGTAATTGAATATATGAATGAGCCAGCTTGTTAGTCTGATCCAGAATATAGAGACCATGTTCTTCTCTACTACTGCCAATCCTCTTCCTTGTGATAAGGTCCTGCAAAAGACAATGATCAGGAAAAAAACGTCACGCTACAATTCAAATCACAAGTAATACGACTCAAAGATAAGATATTAATACTGAAATTGGGAACATGAAATATAGAGGATTAAGGAAAGGGAAGATGTGGCATGAATTAAACCTTTCCTTGACACAAACAAAATAATACCGTCTGTAATACGCACTTTTTCCTAACTTGAGGAGGGTGTATACTTTGAGAACAAATTAGAGGAACCAGACATATGGTTGGAAGCACCAGAATCAATAATCCAAGGAACAGTCTTATGAGATAGCAATGTATTGGGAGAGGAAGCCAAGTTACCTACGTTGGCGAAGGAAGAAGAGGATACACCGGAGACAGTGGTAGAGGCTCAACGGTTTAGCAAGTGGCGAAGAGCAATTTCAAACTCTGAGGCAGACAACCCAGAAACATCAGCAGTTGGTGAGGCAACAGGAGTTGAAGGTGGTGGGTCAACCGTGTCAGAAAGATGTGCCCAAGCATTGGCCCTTCGGCCTCTAGTATAGCTTAACCGACCTCCTCGAGAACCAGGACGATCGCCTCAGCTACCAGGAAGAGTCCCATGCTGCTTCCAGGAAGTCTTCTGTGTGTGTCTAGGTCTACGACAATAGTCACAGTAAAGATTATCTTTCTCAGAAGAAGGACGAGAACCATGAGGCACACACTCTCCATTTCGAGGGGGTGCAGAAACCAAGACAGAGCGATCAGTAGTGGTAGAAGGAAGCATTGCAGAGTGGCGACTCTCCTCATTCAGCACAAAAGAAAAGGCTTCCTAGAGAGAAGGAAGCACGTCCATGCCAAGGACTTTGCTCCGAACCGGATCATGCTCCACATTCAGACCTTCCAAGAACTTGAAGACCCGCTCTTGCTCCACAAACTTCCGATAACCAATAAAATCAGTGGGACAGACAGGCTTGTAATTCTGAAGGTGATGAAGCGGCTTCCACCTATTATTAAGGAAGGTAAAATACTGGAGAATAGTCATCTCACCTTATACTGACCTTTCAATGGAGCGACGTAAATCGAAGGCCTGTGAGAAGTTCCCCTTTCAGGAATAGGTAGTAACAACAGCCTCCCAGATAGCTTGTGCAGTGTCTATAGCCAAATAGCCCTCTCCAATCTCAGGGGCCATAGAGTGGATCAACCAACTCATAATGAGAGAGTCGGTGATTTCCCACTAATTATAACTAGGGTCCGTGATGTTGGGTGCCTCTATTCTGCTATCAACATACCCCATCTTCCATCTGCTTTTCAAAAAAATAGTCAGACTTTGCGGCCATTCTAGATAGTTTTGACCATTGAACAGAGAAGTGGTGATTTTAAAGCCAGGGTTGAGATTATCAGTCATAGTAGAAAGTATAAAGGGACTCTTACTCTTAGGCGACTGAGAAGTTGTTGACTCACTAGTAGAATCTGCCATGGATATTCTACTAAGTAACCCTCAAACCCAGTGCTAGTCACAAACCCAGAAGATGGCGGAGGAATAGTAAATACTATGACCACAAAAAAAGCATAAAAAATTGAAAATTAAGATTTTTTTGTTTTGTTTTTTTTTTTTAAATGGTTAAGAGCTGTGTTAAGTAGAAACATGATAGAAAAGAGAGAAGATGAAAGAAGCCAATAGAAGGAGAGTCGACAGGGGCTTAGGAGGCAAGCAAGATGCCGACAGAGGCCAAGAAGGCCAGAGGTGCTGGCAACTGGCCCCTAGAAGGCCAGGGAGGCTGCCGACAGACCCCTAGAAGAATAGAGGGGCTGCTGACTAAGCCTAATAGGCTGTCGGGGAGCCCATGAGGACTGCCGAAGACCTGGGCAATGGTGTCAGAGGTTTGTGTTCACTGTAAGTGGATTGGGTGAGGGTCTACAGTGGCCGACTGGACTGCTAAGAGAAAGAAAGGACTGCTGACTGAAGAGAAGAAGAGTGAAGGAGAGATGGGCTAGGGTTTTGACTCTAATACCATGTAAGTTTAGAGAAGAGAAAGAGATAGGGAATGAGTAAGACCTCATCCACTTTTATATTAACAATAATATGTAATTACAGGAGTACCATTAGGCATAAATTATGGGTCAGTCCATTACATCAATCAAGGGAAAAATAAAATCAAATAAGAATAAATTATAGCAAATATTATTTCCCATTCTAATATATTCTAATAGTAACCTCATCCAATGCTACTTTCCTTACTTGAATGGCTAAAGAAAAATTCACAAACGCTGTGTTTGGTTGAGGGATTTGAGAAAGGATTTGAAAAGGAAAATAGAAAAGGAAGGTGAAATGTGAATAAAATATACTTACATTTCATCTAGTTTCACACACTTTTTCATTTTCTAAATCCTTTTCCAAATTTCCCAACCAAACACAGCAAAAAGGAATATCCTTTTTAGCAGATTGTTCTAACAGTTTTCTACTTGTCTTATGTTAGGTCCAAAGATAACCGATCCATCAGTGTTGAAGAAGCAAGCTAGAGAACTAGTAAAGAACTGGCCCTCACAGCTCTTGGACATAATAGATTCCAGTCCAGATGACACAATTATCCGAACCCCTCTCGTGGACAGGTGGCTTTGGCCATCCATAAGCCCTCCCGCTTTTGTAGGCAAAGTCGTGCTAGTCGGTGATGCTTGGCATCCAATGACTCCCAATCTTGGGCAAGGCGCTTGTTGTGCATTGGAGGATTCAGTAGTTTTGGCAAGAAAACTAGCCGGTGCGATCAAGACCGGATCTACAACCATTGAAGAAGCTTTCAGATCCTATGGAAGCGAAAGATGGCCACGTATCTTTCCATTAACCGTGCGTGCAAATCTGACAGGATCATTTTTGCAATGGGAGAATCCGGTTGTCTGTTCCGTACGCAACAATGTTATCATCCCCAAGGTTGTTAGGCTTGGACCCATGTTAGAACATACAAATTTTGAATGTGAACCTCTATAGTATGCTAGGAAATTCAGATCAACAAACCCTATTTGTATGCAAAGTTGTTTCTGCATTTTATGTAAAATGTTATTGAATGTTTTGGGAGTAAACTTGAAAGTTGCTTTTCTTCTGCATTTCAATGTGGTAAAAACTGGCTCGGTATCATACAAATGAAAATGAAAATGAAAATGAAAATAAAACACATGAATCAGTCTGTTAAAAAATGGCTTATACAGCTAAACAAGTACAGTGGATGGGTTTGTTCAAATATTGTAAAAAATAACCCTACATAAGGACTAAACCTTCATTAATCTTGTGGATCTGCCTCTGCCAATGGCTTTGCTGATTTGAAGTTCCCTGGCTTCAGGTCTGAAACTGAGTTGCTTCTTGGACCAACAATGTCGATATCTCCATTAACTGTCAGGCCCTCAATTCTGGCAATAATTGAATCACCTTTATTCGTCAAATCTACTGCTGTATAGAAAAACAAATAGCTTTGAACTTTAAAACTTGGTATGGTTCTACTTTCCACCTTTTCGATTTTCATTATTTTCTAGTGAAGCCTGCAACTCATATTGAACATATTTCCCCCAATTAGTAATAGTGGTTTATTGCTTTATCTATAGAACAAGTTTAAGATTGCCTTAAAAGGCCAGCCATATACATTGTATCACCTCTCATTAGATAAAATATATAGAACCAAGAGAATAAGAATAATAGAGAGTACAAAGAAGTCTCTATCTCAATTCTGCAGATGTGATCAAGAACTCGACATAAGATATTATAAAAATGTAAATGATAAACTAAGGAGTCTCTTTCTCTAGACTTCGAAACAAAGCTTCAACAGATATCTTCAAAGTCTTGAATGTGAAGGTACAGTCTTGCGACAACAGGTGTAAAGAGAATTTTGTAACAAGTCCCTTTCTTTGAGGAGGGTAGAGTCAGCAATTTGCTTGCACTATTCTAATCCAACAAAATTTAAATCATGTTTGTGGACAAGGACTTTCAAAAGTGAGGGAGAATGTTCTCCATTAACCATAATAAGCAATGTCATAATGTTTTAAAACCATGACAAAAGTTTAGAATCAAGTAAATTTCATAAAATACAGGAAAAATGGTTTGGAATCAAGTAAATTTCAAACATTTTTACCAAACCTACACTTGAAGGTTATTTTTTGTTGTTCTCCCCTTAATGGTGTCATCTGAGTTCTAGCATACAAATGCATATGTCATGACATAATTGATAAAAATTAAAGAAAAAACAAGATAAATTACAAAAAAAAAAAAAAAAAGAAAAAAAAAAAAAAAGAGGATAAATAAGCCATGTCTAACCCACTTCGAGGAAGGTAGATCTCTAAGTCCATGGCCCTCCAAATTACTCATATATCATCCAAGTATATTATTAAAAAATATATAAAAAAACCAACTTCTATTTATTTGGATATTACAATTAGATAAGCCTGTTAATGGCAGTTATTAGAATCCAGTTTGATAGGATTGGGTTTGGCTCATAGGAGGTCAACCCCATTGAAACTCTGCTCTCATGTCTCTCTTTTCTTCTCATTTTCATTTTCTTTTGCATAATCATATATATACACATTGATTCACATATTCTATAATTGAACAAAGTTTTCAAATTCTTGGAATACCAATTAATGGATACCAAAATCTAATCTTTCACAATCTAATCAACAAAAAAGAGGCTGCAAAAGGGGGTGAATGAGAAAATTGGGGTTGAAATTCACCTGGGTTGGAGAAGAACCAGAGGACGATGGCACATAGGATGAGAAAGAGTGGGATGAGATGAACAGCGGTCTCTGCGGATCTGAGACGAGTTCTCTCTTTCTTGGCGACCTGGGATTGGGGATTGTATGTGGGTAGTTGTTGATCGGAGGAGATTGAGAGAGGCTTGAAAGTCTGAGATTGAGAAGATGATGATAATGATGATGATGAAGAGGAGTGATTGAGGAACTCCGATGATGATGATACTCGAGTCGCACTCGATGAACGGTGCATATTATTGGAAGAGAGAGAGGTATATCAGACTCAGAGGAAACCAGAATTGCGAAGAGAGAGAGAGATGAAGAAGAGTTTCGGTTGGTTTATGCGGGATTTGAATGAAGTCGTGGACCGTCGGGGTCCGACTCCGTGTGGACCCCCTGTCAGACGGGTAGCTTTATTCATTATTTTGTGATGAAAATACAATAAAATTTTGTGATGAAAATTATAAAATTATGAACAAAAAGTCAGGAATAAATTTTGAATTTTGTTAATTTAAATTTAATTTTTTTATTTGTTTTTAATTTAAATCATTTATCTAATTTTATTATGTAAAATTGATGAAAAAATATTATTTTAATTATTAAATTCAATATATTTATATAAAATGTCTAAACTTCTTTTTTTTCATTAATTTTAATAATTAAAATACTCATTTTTTTTTATCAATTTTATTTAACAGAATAGATAAATAAATGAAAAATAAATAAAAAATTTAAAATTTAAATTGATAAAATTTAAAATTCATAATTTATTTTATTATAAAGGTCAAATTCTGATTTTTTTTTTACTTATAATTTTTCCTTTTAAAGAAGTCTATAAACAAGGGTGTTGGTAATTGGATGTGCATATTTAATTTTTTCCAACCTATTTAAATTGCTTTTTTTTTTAATATTATTTTTGTTTTTAAATACCCATATTAGTTCTAATTATATTCTCACCCATACTAATTAAAAATCCTAACCCTTGTTACCTTAAATTGCTTTTTTTTTTAATATTATTTTTGTTTTTAAATACCCATATTAGTTCTAATTATATTCTCACCCATACTAATTAAAAATCCTAACCCTTGTTACCTTGGGCTACCACCATGACCAACCCCGGTAGCCTACAACCACTCCTTTTTACTGCGCCCTCATAATCCTCTCCTCCGATCCTTTATTTTCATCTTGGTCCTTTTCTTCTGACCTATTAATGTGATCTCTATTGTACATAATTTGTTTCTTTATTTATTTTTTCTTGTATTGATCTATAGAAAAATGAGGGGTTGAGAAGGTCCTGGCGCTAGGCAGTGCAGGAAGTAGTGGAGAGGGACTATGTGATGGTGGGAGCGGTAGAGATAGACTGGAGATGACAAGTAGAATTGGTGGTAATGAGTGGTGGCTGGAATGGAGAGGTATTATGATTAGGGTTTAAATAAGTAGAGTAAAGGTATGAACAAATTTTGTAAGAGTATCATTATTAAGCTTGTGCAGGGTAATTTCCACTATGAAGAAGGGTAGAACTTCATGGAAGAACATCGTATTTCGGGAAGTGAAGATCTGCATAGAGTAACAAACGGTAAGGCTGCCCGAGCAGGGTTTGGTCAGAAATTCCTCCGATGGTAAAGTCAGGGACTAGGAGAGAAGAAGAGAGAGAATGCAAAGAGTGTGTATATATTGAATGTGTGGATTGCAGATCCCTTGAAGGTGAATAGTGCTTACCTTTTATAGGAGAAGGTTGCTTGACCTCCAAGACCTTCTCTCTCTGCCATTTGTCCTGTTTGTCCTGTTTGTGTTCATCTCCTATTGGAGGAGTGATCCTCTCCTATTAGAGGAGGACGACTACTCCGCTTGACACTCAGGTGTAGGTTTGTTGTGTGTGCACCTTATCTTTCTGTGCATGCATGTCTCCACGTTCTGTTCAAATAGAGAGAGAAGAGCAGAGTTGTTTGTCTCTTGTGAGCTCAAGATAGATCTTTGGTGTGTTGGCCTTCTCCAAGTTGGTTCATTTCGAAATGGTTGTCCAACCTAGAGGTCCAACATTTTACTCGGCCTGCTTCAGAGCAAGCCTTGCATCTTAGGCCGAGCTCAGAAGCTTGCCCATTTTGGAGTGGGCCTAGTATTGTGCTGAGCTACCTTGATTGCCTTGCTTCGGAACAAGTGTTTAGTCATTGGGCCGAGCTCAGAAGCTTGCCCACTTCGGAGTGGGCCTAGTATTGGGCTGAGCTACCTTGATTGCCTTGCTTCGGAACAAGTGTTTGGTCATTGGGTCGAGCTCCAAGCTTGCCCCACTTTGGTGCAGATTTAGCGTTGGGTCAAGCACCAGGACTTAGTTAATTTTTACCCACTTCAAAGCTCATTAGAGTCTTTCCTTGTCTATTTTATAATACAAAATTATAGAAACACATTCCATCAAACTCAATTATTGATTAGCTACTTTAGGGAAAGATAATTCAACAAATGATTGTAAGTAATAAAATATTTAATATATTATATTTACTTATTGTATTTTATTTATCATTTAATCAGTTGTTGATATATTAATAATTAACATTAGTGGTTAAATCATTAAACTAATGTATTTGTAATACATGAGATAAAAAACACAATTTGATAAATTAAGAAAAATTGTTTGTAAACAAAAAAAGGTATTTTAAATTGAGATGAACGGAGCATAAACGTAAATTAAAACTTTAAAGGAGCCTAATATAATTATGTAAACTTGTGAAATTTATTGTATTTTTTTCAAATTTTAAGAGATGTGAATGTAATTTATCTAATTTTTTTATTTATATATCATTACCCTATTATATTTGGAAAACTTTACCTATGAATCCCATATTGAGGAATGAGGATCCATTTAGTCTCCAAGATTTTTTTATAGACCAATTAGTCAGGAAATTCTATTTCCACACACATAATTAGTTCAGGGCACACACTTAATAAAATATTAATTTAAGAACAATTACATCTTAAATGAAAATGACTATAATAGACATCCAACAACCTCTATAATATTATATATGAAAAAATTCTTTCTATACATCCACTTCTGATCTTTCTCTCTCTCTAAAATTTTCTCGTTACTCTTGTATGCCTTTATCTAATTCGATTTGTTTGATCCAAATTTACAAAAATTCTGATGAAGATTCGAAAATTCTCAGAGGACTCTGTTCTGCTACTTCTACTTTTTCATCATTATCAACTTATTCTTCTTCTTCTTCTCCTGCTCATCCATTCCATTCATAGATCACTACCCATTTCATTGCTTCATCCACATATTCATTGTCTTCCTCCGAATTCAACTCCTCATCTTCCCCGATTCAATACAAAGGTCTTGACCAACTGGTCAAGGTAATTTGCAGGATCTGTGTAAGAGGGGGCTAATTTGAGCCCACTAAATTATTTAGGCCCAATAGCCCAAGATTAGTGAGCCCGAATTTATCGCAAGTCCAAGAATCGGTGGGCCCAGATTTATCGCCATCAAACGGATTGAATTGCTCTAAGCCTCAAAAGGGTTCGGATCCACGAACCTAGAGACTTACTCGGGCCCGGACTCGAAAAGGTATTAAGCAAGCCTAGAGATCCGAGGCACTCGGACTCGAAAGGATTCGGACCCACGAATCTAGAGATCCGAAGTACTTGGCTTCGAACGGATTCAGACGCAATCTAGAAGTCGCTCCGTTAATGAGTCCCAGAACACTTGCGGGCTCGGAGCTTTCCGGGATCTACGCACCAGAACCATGGGCGTAATGGAATTCGAACAAAGGACCCGATCCCGAGGACGGTGAGTGGAGATAAATTCACTCTTCGGTTAAACTAACCTATACCCGGGTCGAGGTGGCACGACCCCGGGGGGTCCATGAGACTCGGCAATATTTTGCGGCAGGACGTCCTCTGGGACTACCCCTGACACTTTGGGATGATTGGGGATCATTGGTTAGGTGTGGCTAAGAAGAAGGGTTCGCCGAGGGACTGATCTCCTCTTCGGGGTTTTCTCATCCTCGGAGAAGTCACCTCCTCGGAGAAGTCACCTCCTCGGAGAGGTCACCTCCTCGGACAAGGTGGTTAGAGAGAATATTCCCCATGTGCCTTGCACATGGGCTCCATCCTACATCATGAGGTGCCTATAAATAGCACCCACCCATAGCTTTACAAGGGATGGATTTTTGGAGATTTTTAACTCTTGGGAAAGAACTAATTTTCCTTCTCCATTATCAACCTTGAGAGTGAAAGTGGGAGATCCCTGGGAGAGCCTTGCCATTATTCTCTCTCTAGCCATTTTGCCTTCTTCTTCACCCAATCTCTTATCTCCATCATCTCCTTTGTTGTTGTGTTCCTAAGTTGAGGTTATTGAAGAATCTAAGCCTCTCATCATATTCTAGAGAATTCGAAGTTGTTCTTCAAGGATCTTCGAAGATCTTCGAATTTTTCAACTCCTTTCTTGAACCCTCTCTTACATTTTTGGCGACTCTGCTGGGGATGCGGATTGGTTAATGGTCTCAACGAGATCTGGAATCCACACAACTCCAACAAGGATGGCGGGAGAAGATGAAGTTCACCAACAAGGATCCTCTAATGGTGGTGATGACAGAACCATGGCTTCAGATCAACCACTTTTGCTTGAAGCCATTCAAGGACTACAGAATACTCAGCAAGAGATTCTTACCACTCTTCAAAATCTCACTCACACCATGTTGGTGATGAGTTCTAACTTTGCACCGGCGCCAAACGGAAATCAAACTGGTGGTGGAGTTATTCCCGCCGGAGCGCAAAATCAAATCCAAGGAGAAGTAGGCCCCAATCAGCCTATGGCTCATGGCAACACGGCCACAGTAACACATGCTCAAACCACAGTAGGTGGCAGCAGTTTGCCCATGCCCGGGCTCCATGGCGTGCCGAGCCAAGATCCAATGGTGACTAGGGGAGTTTCTGGTGTAATGAATGGCACTCCAACGACTGCTGGTGTCCAGGAAAACATAAGGAGCATGATGGCGCAAAAGGGAGCTATGCCCGTACCTAATCTTGTTACGCCACCAGTGAATGTTACCCAAGCACCAAGCGGGCCTCCTTTGGTGCCAACAACAAATCTGCAAGCACAACCCGGTATAGCGGCGCCATGCGGTGGACTCTATGGGCCTCAATTCAATATCCCATCACCAACTGGCTTTTCTATAGGCGCTGATGGCCTGTATCGTCAAATGTCCTCACCAATGATGAATTCGCAGCACCAGAATGGCCAAGACGCCCCTAGCTCAGTCTTCGGGTACATAAGCCAAGTCCCGGGAATACCACCATCAAACTCTCTCCCTCAACAGTTTCTCACTCTCGCCGATGTGCAGGCCATGTTCGATCTCGAACGGGGCAAGAAGACCTTACCCTCTTTGCCTGATCCAGACGTCAAGCCGCCTTACCCCATTGAGATGCTGAGTTATCCATACCCTGAGGGGTATACAGTGCCGAAGTTCATCAAGTTCGATGACAAACAAGGAAATGCCCGAGAACATGTTGTACGATTCATCGAGACTCTAGGTATTCATGGTTCAAACCACGTCCTCCGACTGAGAGAATTCTCTAAGTCCCTCACCGACCGAGCATATAGTTGGTATGTTAATTTGGCCCCAAACTCTGTCCGAAGTTGGGAGGAAATGGTTAACAAATTCCACTCCAAGTTCTTTCAAGTGGCGGAGAAGGTGACCACACTTACATTGTGTAAAGAGAAGCAACAAGAAAGTGAAGACATCCTTGACTACGTCAAAAGGTTTCAGGACAAGGCCGTGGATTGTCATGAAGCTGTTGAGGAGAGTTATCTGGTTCAAATTTGTTTAGAAGGGGCATTGAGCAGGTACAAAATGTTTCTAGTTAACCACAAGCTACCCACCTTCTCGGCATTAATAGAAGCAGCTCGGAACATTAGCATTCCTCAGGCTCAGGAGTCCGGATTTAAAACCAGTTACAAGACTAGTTTCAAGTCATCTCGTGGACCTATCGTTGCTGCTGCCTCTGCCCCGGATACCCGAAATTCACAAGGAGGAGGTCATAGAGGCCAGAAAAGAAAGCAATATAATGGTGAAAAGGGGAATGTTTCTTATCCATGTGGAATCGAGGAAGTGAAAGCTCTAGTTAAGGAATGGGTGGCTGACGGAGAGCTAAAATTGCCTTATGTTGAAGAAATGCCTTCAAAAAAGGACCGCGAGAGCCCTGAATTTTGTGTCTACCATCGTACATTGAAACATCCGACAGAGAAGTGTTGGACTCTCAGGAAAATCTTCAGAGATAAAGTCGAGGCAGACGAATTGAGGTTCAAAAAGCGAGGGACTCAAGACATCCGAGAACAACCATATCCTCAACACCGAGACAAGGGAAAGAATGTTGCTATGATAGGTTATGAAGGCCCAATGATCGAGGCTATCGCTAATCTCGATGACGATGACTGTTATCTGGACGACATCCTCGAGCCAGAGGGTGAGCAAGTTTACTATGGAAGTGCTCTCGATCCAGAGGGCAGAACATTTATGACTCATGGCGAAGATCCCTTTGATCCAGAAGGAGGAGAAGAATACTATGGAAGAGGAGGACACCATGTTTATGTGGCATCTTATTTTGAGGAGACCGAGGAGATGGTTAACTACGAGCCTCCAAGAGTGGAAAAAGATCCGGATCACTATGCCAAAACCCTGCAAGACTGTGTAAAGTTCAAGCAGTTCTTTGACCAGCTTGGACTTTCCAGGGAGGCATGAATGGAAATCACCAAGTCTATCATTAATATAGCCGAGGCACACCATGAGGAATGCATGTCGACTGAGGGGTCTATCCCGAGGAAGGCAAAAGAGCAATCTAGTGCCATTACTTTCTCCGAGGCTGATCGAAAGTATCCTTTTTCTCACAATCGCCCGCTTTATGTGACTGTTTTTATTAACGGGGTTGAGTTCAAAAGAGCCTTTCTAGATAGTGGAGCCTTTATCAACATTATGACTCGCGCTACTCTAGAAAAAAGCCGGAATCTCTGAAGAACGCATTGTGAAGCAGCCGATAGTCATCACTGGCTTCGGTGGAGAAAGGAGAGTTACTATCGGATGCGTAACAGTTGATTTAGCCGTTGGAGAAATTCGCTCGGCCACCAAGTTCCATATTATCGATTCTGAGGCAAATTATCACATCATTCTAGGGAGGACCTGGATGCATAGATATGGAGTTGTACCATCAAGTTATCATCAGTGTGTTAAGGCTAAATGGGGAAAGAAGACGGTGACAATTCAGGCTACAGAAAGGCCGTTCGAGATCCATGAAGCTCATTATTCTGATGCCATCTACTTCACCGAACTGGCTGTCGAAGAAGTTCCCACCACCTCTAAGCCTCGAGGGGTCAAAATTCCTCGTTGGGAGGATATCAAAGATGACAAGGAGCCGATGACAGAATCAAGTAAGCGGACGATGTCTAGACCAGAAAGTACGCCTATTCCTCGGAAGGTGATGAAAGTTCGAGAAGGAGGCAAGATGGTGTATTATTTATGAAGGTGCGGGGAGTCGGTTTCTTCAGTCACCGACTCCGAGTCAAAAGAAGAGCCTCTTGACAATGATATAGTAATAAAGCCTGAAGTGGCTCCAGAATGTATGCAAGATGGGCCGAAGCCTCAGCCCGAACAACTTATCGAAATAGATCTGAGTGATGGACAAGATGCACCGAGGCCGGTATTCATAAGTTCGAGCCTTAGCCCAGAAAAGCGGGAACAGTTGTTAAAGTTGATAAGCCGATACTCAGATGTGTTTGCTTGGTCATATAAGGAAATGCCCGGACTAGATCCTGACCTAGTCTCCCACTATCTTGATGTGTTCCCAAACTCCAAGCCAATTAAGCAAGCTGCTCGAAAATATCATCCAGATCTCGAAGAGAAGATTAAGGAGGAGATTGAAAAACTTCAACAGGCTGGTTTCATCCGGCCAATACAGTACCCCACGTGGTTAGCAAACATCGTGCCAGTAAAGAAGAAGAATGGCCAAATCAAAGTATGTGTAGACTTTCGAGATTTGAACAAATCTTGCCCGAAGGATGAATTCCCTCTTCCTCACATCGACACCCTCGTGGATACTACCTCGGGACACCAGATGTTCTCATTCATGGATGGATTCAGTGGATACAATCAGATTAAGATGGCTGAAGAGGACGCAGAAAAGATCGCTTTTAGAACACCTCTCGGAAACTTCTTCTATACAGTCATGCCTTTCGGACTCAAGAATGCCGGTGCAACTTACCAAAGGGCTATGACTGCAATCTTTCATGACATGATCCATCATGAGATGGAAGATTATGTTGATGATCTAGTGGTGAAATCCAAGAAAGAAGAAGACCATCTTCGAGACCTTGAGAAGGTATTCAAGAGGTGCCAGAAATTCAAAATGAGGATGAATCCTCTCAAATGTGCTTTCGGGGTGACGGCCGGGAAGTTCCTCGGGTTTCTTGTACATAGGCATGGTATCGAGGCAGATGAAGACAAGGTCAAATCTATCAGAGCAATGCCTCCCCCGCATTCTCAGAAGGAATTAAAGAAGTTCCTCGGGAAGGTGTCTTATATTCGGAGGTTTATCCCAGCACTGGCAGAGATCTCTGCGCCTTTCGGCTCTTTGTTAAAAGGAGATGCCAAGTTCGAGTGGAACCAAGAGCACCAAAAGGCCTTTGAGAGAATCAAGGCGGCCTTGACCTCGCCTCAGACCATGATAGCCCCGCAGCCCGGGGTGCCTCTAATGTTGTACCTAACTTCAACCCCCAAGTCCATAGGGGCATTATTGGTCCAAGATGTAGATGGAGTAGAACGCCCGGTGTATTACATCAGTCGGAAGATTCGAGGAGCAGAAGTCCGATATACTCCAGTAGAGAGACATTGTTTAGCTTTGGTATTCACTGCCCAAAAGCTCAGACATTACTTCCTAGCACATCAGATTCAGATTGTTACTAGAAGTGATCCAATCCGATACCTCCTCAGCAAGCCTGCTCTAACCGGGAAGGTGGCAAGATGGTTGTTAGCACTGGGTGAATTCGAGATCACATGTGTAGCCCCCAAGGCGATCAAAAGCCAAGCCTTAGCTGATCTCCTTGCTCAAATTCCAAGTGGTGACTATGAGCCAGTAAATGAAGAAGTAAGAGGAGAGGTGCATGCAGCTATGGCTTATGAGGAAAGCTTTTGGACATTGAGCTTTGACGGAGCAGCAGCCGGAGGCAAAGGAGGAACCGGGATAGTCCTTACAAGCAAAAGTGGGGAAAAGTTATATTTGTCTTATAAACTGGGTTTCCATTGTTCGAATAATGAAGCCGAGTATGAGGCTCTTATGTTAGGCTTCATAGCAGCTGAGAAGCACAGTATCAAGAAGATTCGGATTCGGGGAGACTCAAAGTTGATAGTGAAGCAAGTTTCAGGACAGTTCGTCTTAAAGGAGCCTGCCTTGGCCACATATCGAACAACAGTCCGAAGGCTTCTTGACAAATTTCAGAAGGTCGAAATAGAGCATGTGCCTCGTTCCGACAACAAGTTTTCAGATGCCCTCACTACATTAGGGGCAGGAGTTGATATCCCAGAGGAGGAGGCAACAATTATTATCAAGAAGAGAATAGAGCCTTCGATAATACCTGAAGACAAAGGCCTTCTAGAGGACTGGAGAGGAGAAGTCCTCGAACAACTCAGAAGCAAAGTTGGAAAATTGACTATGGCTAAGCTTGCCCAATTCATAATTATTCAAGGTGAACTTTACTTCCGAGGAGGTACCGAATTCCTAGCCCGGTGTGTTGGCCAACAAGAAGCAAGTTTCCGACTACAACAGATTTATGAAAAATCCTGCGGGGATGGGGATATCAGTCTGTACAGAAAGATCCAAAGACATGGCTATGATGGTATATGACGGCCACAACCCGAACAGCTGGTGAAAGCTTCCCAAATGATCTTGCAACTGTAGGGGCAAATGTCAACATTCCGTAAAAGAAGTCTACCTATGACCTTTACAGTTTGCATTTATTGCATTGTCCATGAAGTTCTATCTTTCTTATGTTATGAAGAAATTTATTTTCTCCATATTATGTATCTCCATTAAAAGTTATTTTCTCTACATTGTATATCTTCATTGTGTTATGTTGCTTGAAACAGTTTTCAATTTTTTGTTGCCCCTCAAAGAAGAAAAAGGAATGGTAGACTTAGTTACCAACCTGAAGGGAGTTTTCTTGACACAGTAGAAGTATACTTCCACTCGGACCTCCGAAGAGCAGCCATGGCTTCCATCAATGCAAGCTTTGAGGGTCTTTCTTGCTGAAGTAGAGTGTGTGCTCCCACTCAGACTTCCGAGAGACAGTCTTGTTTCTGCTCGGACTTCTGAGGGAAAGCCTTCCGAGGGACAACTCTTGCTCTCATTAGTGCGGGTCCGAAGAACAGCCCTTGATTTCATCAATACGAGCTCCGAGGATCTTTCTTTTCAAAGTAGAGTGAACTCTTACTCGAACTCCCGAGGGATGGCCTTTGCTTCCATTAGTTGCCGAAGTAGAAATACGCATCCACTCGGACTTCGGAGGGACAGCCTCGTTTCTGCTCGGACTTTTGGGGGACAGCCTTGTTTTCGCTCGAACTTCTGAGAGACAATCTTTACTTCTGTTGGTGCAAGCTTGGTAGACTCGGTTATCTTCCAGAGGAATCTTTCTTGCCAAAGTAGGGTGTGTGCTACCTTCGGACTCCCGAGGGACAGTCTTGCTTTTGTTCGGACTTCCGAGGAACAGCCCTTGCTTTCATTAGTGCGGGTTCCAAGGGCCCCGAGGTCGTGGATTTCAATCAAGAATTCATTTGCCTGAAATAGCAAAGCCAACAAATGAGACAAACAATATCAATTTCAGATCATGATTCAGGCATTATCAGAATGGGGCAACATCAACAAATAATAATTATCTATTTAAGCTACAACAATTTTATTACTCTGAGCAAGTTCATGAAAATGCAACTATCAAGTTTTTGTCTCTCCGGGCTGGTTCCTCTCAAGCCGACGTAAAACTACAACGGTCACACAAAAATTTTGGCATCAGCTATGTATTTCCCAAGCATCCGCAAGTTAAACAAACAACAATATATCTTTATTATTTACAAGAGGAAGAGAAAGCCACAGTTAAGGGGGGTGATATCCGAGGCCGATGTTGGAAATATAAGCTGAAATCAGAGAGGCTTTACAGACTATAATCAACAAGACTGGGCTAGGCTTGGCAGGACCACACACGTTGCGTTGAGTGGGTGAACGTGCGTGGTCGGCGTCGGACAAGTTGAAGCCGGAAGCAACGCTGGTACCACAGAAGAGTCAGCAACCACACACGTTGCGTTGAGAGGGCGAACGTGTGTGGTGTGCGTTGGAACCGTCGAAGTCAACAGTGATCGGAGTTGGAACCATCGAGTGTAAAGCAAGGCCAAGATCTATGTATTCGGAGCTTTGAAAAATGTTGCTAAGCCAGGAGGGCACACCAACGACGAGCTGAACAGCGTTAGGCAAGACCATACACGACACGTTGAACGGGCGACGTGTATGGTTTGCATTGGATCGTCGAAGCCGGAGGAAGAGTTTCAGCAAAGAGAGGCCGATGGTAGGCTGGTTCGGTCTTGGCGCAAGGTATCAAGCGTGACATCATTCCTATCACATCTCCACCCTTGACATCAATATTTCAATGCAAGCATAATGTCATGAAATTCAACAGCCCGGATCAATAGAAGTTTAGATTTCAAAGCTTTATTCAAGTTCAAGCTCCATACATGGATTTCAAAATACATGGATTTCAAAGGAACATCTCTTATACGAATTAGAGTTTGCACAAACAAAGATTCAGCAAGGAACAAGAATTACAAGCATCAAGTATTCTATTAATTTCAGCATGGTCAACACAAGTGCTAAAAAAAAAAAAAATAAAGCTCAATATTCAAAGTATTCAACATAGTACCATCTTGCCTTTTCTCAATGATAAATGCCAACAAGCCATATTCAAGTCAAGTTCATCAATAGAATTTCGTAGCTCAGACATGGATTTGAAATCTGTTTTCTTCAAGTTATATAAATCAGGGCAAGGTCGTCAACAGAGTATTACCTATCTCAAGTAAAAAATTGCAAATTCTCGGAGTATTAAATCAAGTTGTACAAGGGCCAAAACTTACCCAGATTTTTGAAACCCGAAATCAAGAGAAGAAAGTTTTTGAAAAAAAAAATGAAATTAGTTGAGAGGAAGGCCCACCAAAAAATGAAGGTCCAAAAATAGGTTCCAAAAATGAAGCTGCTGTGGTGGACGGCGACAGCAGGTTGTGTGCAAGCGACGGAGTAGCTGGGCTGACCGACGCCGCGTTGAAAGGGCGGGCGTGGTCGGCATTGGCCAGATCACGGCTGAAGACGGTGGTAAAGTTACAGGTGGTCGCCGGCGAAGCAGGACCGAGATCTGGTGTATCCAAAGCTCAGAAGCTGCGTTATTAAACCAAGATGAAATACCGATAACGACGGGCTTGGAGCTGCACAAGGTGCAAATTGCAAAAAAAAAAAAAAAAAAAAAATTAGTGAGGTAAGGAAGATGAAGCACAAAAAAAAAAAAAAAAAAAAAAAATGTCGTAAATGGAAGCAGCTGGGGTCGGCCCCTGTTATTGTAGAACCAGAACTTTCATGAAGAAGAAGCAGCTTGGTCTCTCGGTTGAGAGAGAGAGAGAGTATGTGCCTGACAAAATACGTCTTGCCAAAAGAGAAGAAAATTAGGGCTTTTGTCCTCATTCAAAAAAAAAATAATATAAAAAGAAAAAGAGAAAGTTTGTTTCTGGTGACCTCAAAAGTGGTAAGGCTATATATATATAAAATAAGCCAAGTTTGACTAAAAAAGAAAAAGGGGGCTTTATACACTAAAAAATAAAAAAATATATATATATATATATAAATAAATAAATAAAATAAAATGTGGCCTTATCTTGTCAAAAAAAAAAAAAAAAGAAAAGAGAGAGTTATTTATTTATTTTTTATTAATTGTCAATTTTATCCGTAATTTACAGTGAGTCCTCAATTTTATCCATAGATTTTACCGAGACTAAATATTTTCGAAGACGTAATGCGGAGCATGGCAGATAAGGTAAAACTATGCATGCCTGAGAAAATTACAATTTCTCATACACGCAAGGGGCAAATGTAAGAGGGGGCTAATTTGAGCCCACTAAATTATTTAGGCCCAATAGCCCAAGATTAGTGAGCCCGAATTTATCGCAAGTCCAAGAATCGGTGGGCCCAGATTTATCGCCATCAAACGGATTGAATTGCTCTAAGCCTCAAAAGGGTTCGGATCCACGAACCTAGAGACTTACTCGGGCCCGGACTCGAAAAGGTATTAAGCAAGCCTAGAGATCCGAGGCACTCGGACTCGAAAGGATTCGAACCCACGAATCTAGAGATCCGAAGTACTTGGCTTCGAACGGATTCAGACGCAATCAGAAGTCGCTCCGTTAATGAGTCCCAGAACACTTGCGGGCTCGGAGCTTTCCGGGATCTACGCACCAGAACCATGGGCGTAATGGAATTCGAACAAAGGACCCGATCCCGAGGACGGTGAGTGGAGATAAATTCACTCTTCGGTTAAACTAACCTATACCCGGGTCGAGGTGGCACGACCCCGGGGGGTCCATGAGACTCGGCAATATTTTGCGGCAGGACGTCCTCTGGGACTACCCCTGACACTTTGGGATGATTGGGGATCATTGGTTAGGTGTGGCTAAGAAGAAGGGTTCGCCGAGGGACTGATCTCCTCTTCGGGGTTTTCTCATCCTCGGAGAAGTCACCTCCTCGGAGAGGTCACCTCCTCGGACAAGGTGGTTAGAGAGAATATTCCCCATGTGCCTTGCACATGGGCTCCATCCTACATCATGAGGTGCCTATAAATAGCACCCACCCATAGCTTTACAAGGGATGGATTTTTGGAGATTTTTAACTCTTGGGAAAGAACTAATTTTCCTTCTCCATTATCAACCTTGAGAGTGAAAGTGGGAGATCCCTAGGAGAGCCTTGCCATTATTCTCTCTCTAGCCATTTTGCCTTCTTCTTCACCCAATCTCTTATCTCCATCATCTCCTTTGTTGTTGTGTTCCTAAGTTGAGGTTATTGAAGAATCTAAGCCTCTCATCATATTCTAGAGAATTCGAAGTTGTTCTTCAAGGATCTTTGAAGATCTTCGAATTTTCCAACTCCTTTCTTGAACCCTCTCTTACAATCTGTAATTGGTGTTCCATACATACAGAGGAGAGTCATTAGGCGAAGTAGAAGAGCTCTCAAACTCAATCAACTCATCATAACCCAATTTGGAACTCAAGAGAGAGAAAATGTTGCCGAAATCAAACTCAATTCGAAGTTGAAAAGGCAGAAAAGAAAGATGGCATTGCCGTCCAAGTATCAAGAGTCTATTCTCTAGTCATGGCGGCCACAAAGTCGCCACCGGCGATCCATTTAGATCGGCGGCGATGGATCGAGACAGTGGTCACTGATAAGTTTTTTCTTATTTGGGTTTTGATCATTTTAGTCTTAGAATGGTCTTGTCTTCTCACTTGAAAATTCTCAACATTGAATAGGTACCTTTGCATTTTTATATATTTTTGTTCTTGAATTGCTTTGATTTATTAAAAATTTCAAGTGGGTATTAGGTTAGTTTCAGATATCTGCAATTTTGAGTGATAGACATTCAAAATTTATAAGAATCATCTCTCTATTTTAGAGAGAGAGAGACAGATGACCATAATGGGTTATAGGCGTGTGGAATGAGGGTTTAATTGGTGTGTATAAGGATACAAGTTAGGGTATAATTGGAATATAAAGTGTGTGAAATGAGAATAATAACTTATAACTAAATTAATAAGTGTGTGTACTAAGAAATAATATGTAGAGAGATAATTAGGTGTGTGGAAATAGAATTTTTCCAATTAGTCCTTGATTTTGGAAAGATAAATTTAATATATTATTTGAAAATTGGATTTACAGTTATACCATTTTTTCTATTATGTTTCTTTTTCTTTTTTCTTTTGTGCTAGAAAGGTAAGGTACACAATATATGTGAATCAAATTTGAGAGGAATTTTTATATGAGAATCTTTTTTATTTGAAAAACATTTCAAAATGAGTACAAAAATGATTTGAAATATGAGATTCTTCAAACATTTCAAAAGGAGGTGGGATTATTCAAATATTTCAAAAGGAGTACAAAAATTCCTTAGTAAGTTTTGGACAAATGTATAATTTCAAACTGTATCACTCCAATGTAACAATCAAACATAACACTCCAAAAAAAAAAAAAAAATCCTCAGTGTACTTTTCTTAAACGTAACACTCCAATATAACACTTCAAAAAAATTCCTTAATGTATGTTTCTTAAATATAACACTTAAAAAAAAACTCTTTAGTGTAACATTTTAATATAATACACAAAAAAACTTCTTAGTGTATAATTCTCAAATGTAATACTCCAATTTAACACTCTAAAAAAATTTCTTAGTGTAACACTCAAATGTAACATACAAAAAAACTCCAATGTAACACTCCAAAACAGGATTCTTCAAACCATTCCAAAAGGATGTTGGATTCATCAAACCATTCCAAAAGGAATACAAAAACTCTATAGTAAGTTTTGGACAAATGCATAATTTCAAATTGTGAGTGTTACGTTTGAAAAAAGTATACTGATGAGTTTTCAGTATTTTTGTATATTACACGGAGAGTTATGTTTGGGATTACATTGATTGGAGTGTTAAGTTTGAAAAAAAATACACAAAGGAACTTTTTTGTGTGTTACATTAGAGTGTTATGTTTGGAAAAAAAAAAATACACTAAGAATTTTTTTTGAGTGTTATATTAGAGTGTTACATTTGGAAAAAACATATTAAGGAATTTTTTTGAGTGTTACATTGTTATGTTTGAAAAAAGTACACCAATAAATTTTTTAGTGTATTACATTAGAGTGTTACGTTATTGGAGTGTTACGTTTTTATTCGTAATGTGGGATTTGTTCTAGAATGAGGGAAAATCCAAAACTTCTATAGTACAGATTGTCAAAATGTGTAAATTTGTATTTGGAAAAATTCACTTTTATTGCTAAAAAACTCAACTCAAACATGTAAGAGCATCTCCAACGGTGTACCAAATGTTTCACCAAATCTGAGTCAAAAAGGGGTCATTTCCTTAATTTGATACTTCGCGCTCCAACGGTTCAACATCAAATCCGTTTCATCAAATTTGCGCTGGGCAACCGGCCGGTCGACCGGTAACGGCAATTTTTTTTTTTTTTTACCGGTTTGAACCTTTTTTTTTTGAACTTTTTGAACTTTTGGTGGTCGACCGGGTGGTCAACCGGCCGGTCGACCGGGTGGTCGACCACCTAGGCAAATTTTTTTTTTTGGGACTGGTTTGAACCTTTTTGTGAACGGTCTGAACTTTCTCCGGGGCAACCGGTTGATTAACCGGTTGGTCAACCGGATGGTCGACCCGTTCGTCTCATCCCAACAGTCAGGAACAATGATTTGCTGAAATGCTTCGCCTGCACTCAGTTTGGTACCATTTTTGCTGAATTCTGGATTTGATACCGATTTGGTGAAATCGTTGGAGCTTAAAAAAGTGGCTTTTTCACCAAATTTTAAATTTGATGCTAGGTTTGGTTCACCGTTGGAGATGGTCTAAGTGACTGCCTTTTTTTGTATAATTTTCACTTTAATAGAACTTTTGGGTTCATAAGAAAAAAGGAAGGACTAAATAGTTTATAAGATCATTTTAAGATTTATTGGTATTTCACCTTTACATTTGTATGCAGTAATAAAAAAATATAATGAAAAATATATTTAGAGCTAGTCATATACAAAGAAATAGTATATATAATTTGTATGACTGACTTAAACAAATTGTCCATTGATATGATATTCAATGACAAACATATCATTACTATATCGCTTTAATAATTTGTCAAAAAATTGTGTATGAATAGAATTTTCTATCAACATTACTCTTATGCATTTAGGGTTGCATAAACTCCTCAAGTTACTCTACACGTGTATACTTTTATAAATTACAAGTTTCTTGAGATTGTACTTGAATCTTAAATTTACAGAATGAACTATAGAGCAAACAGATGAAAGGAAAAGAGGTAGGAAAATAAAATTAAGCATAAGCTAAATTTTTCTCTACCGAATTCGTACAATTTTGAAATTTGAAAACCCCTAATTATGGACTATATATATAATCTATTATTACAAGATTAGAGTTTTAAATTTTTATGAGCAACATTTCAAAAGGCTCACATTCTCAACGTCAGGTAAGCTCAAGTTAAACACTGATGGTTGCCCAAAAAGTGATCCTGGTCAGGCAGGATATAGAGGAATCTTGAGAGATGAAGCTAGTACATAGATATTGGGATACTACGGCAAGTTGGGGCATTGTGCAAGCGTGGAAGCAAAACTATGGGCCATCTACAGGAGACTCACAATTCTCTTCCAGACAGGCAGAATGGATATGGAGATAGAAATTGATGCTAATGCTACACAGGCCATCAAGCTAATTCAGAGTGGCCCAAGCCATAACTCTTCTTACAAAGCCCTCATAGAGGATATAAAGTTCCTAATGAAAAGATGCAATTGTTCACTAGGTCATACCCTGAGAGAAGGAAATAGAGATGCAGACAAGCTAGCTAACATGGGTGTGGCTCAGGATGAACATGTGGTCATATTGGATGATCCCCTAGAGAATGTAAAAGCTCTGGTCATATCAAATACGATTGGCGTTAGTATTAGGAGGGATTAGCCCTCCATTTTGTTGTAATACTACTTTTAAACTTCTATGTTTGTTAATTTTTGGTTTAATAAAAAAAAAAAAAAAATTCTCAACCTCATATTACAAACTCCTAACTTATCATGCCTTAAAATAGGAACTTTTTTATAGCTATAAAACCCTTATCCACCAAAAATCCTAGCAATGCATTAGCTTTTTCCTTGTTGCACAAGAAACCTTTCCATAATTTTGCTCACTATGGCTTCCATATCCAAAAAAATGATTGTGTTTTGCGTGGGAGCAATCTTGTGCTCATTCTTGGTGAGTACCATAGCTAAAGATATTCCGCATATGGAAATGGAAAAAAGAGAAGAACATGAATTTGAAGCTCAAGATGACGACTATATCAGCTATGGTGCTATTGGTCGTAATCACATAGGGCCACACCATGATGAACCTCCCGCCAACAAATACACGAGGGGATGTTCGGCAGCAACTCATTGTCGTCAAGGATGAGGAGAATGAAAGAGGCACTCGAGAGATTTTGAAATTTTGTGTCCTAATTTTTTGTTTCATTCTTCATATGTTGTTAATATGTTGTAAATTAGAGGATCAAACTTATTTGATCTTATGTTATTTGCCAAACATCTCTCAGATGTTTAAGGTATGTTTTGTAACTTTCTATTTATATTTATAAAAGTTCTAAAATTTTTGTTTTTAAAAATTTATAAATAATTTACAAAATTTATTGAATTCTTATAACTACAAACAAAATTGACTCATTCCTCCTTCTCTCATCCTCCGGCCACCATCCACCACTAATCACCACCACCACTCACCAACACTTCTAGCCACTACCCCTTGCGCTTAGGGATGGCACAATACCCCAATTTGCCCGGTCCCCAACTCTCCTTGACCCTAATGGGATGGGTTCGAGAGTAGTTGAATTGGGTAGGGTCGGATTTGAGGAAGTTTTTAAAAATCCCGATTGGGTTCGGGTCGAGGGTGGAGGATAATATTTTTTATCCGAATCCTACCTGACCCGCAAATATAATAATAAATAAAAAATAATACTACATATATATGTAATAGGTGTATAATATTGTTAAATTTTTAGAGAATATATATAATATCTACACAAGGTCTCTATTAAACAAATGTGATCATTCATTATTTTAATGCTCTCTCAAATATTAAATTTGGAATTGAAAAAAATAAAAAATAAAAATAGAATAGAATAAAAAATAGAGAATTTGTTAGAGAATGTATTTAAAAATATGGTTAGTTAAAATATAAAAATAGACTTTTAATTAAAATTTGACTAAAAAATTGACTATTTTGATGGAGATACTTTAATAGGCTAAATTGTAATTTAAAAAATTTATGAAGATAGAGTCCAAAGGAGAAATGTGGAGAGAAACTCTTAAAACAGTTATAAAATCATGATTTTCTTACATTTTTACTCTCTTTTTTCTCTTTACTCGTCTCTTATCTATCTTCACTCGCATTGCAATTCCCCACCACTGGTTTTTATCGTCAATCACCACACCACACCACCACCACCACCACCTCATCTCCATCCCTTTCCTATTACCATCATCTTATCTCACAACAACCCTTAGCCCTTCACGTGTCCCAATTTTTTGCTACTACTACGACATCATCCACTAACTATCATTCATATCTAAGATTTGATCCAAGTCCTTGAAACAAAATTATTATTGATTTTGAAGGAATTGAAATAAAATTATATAAATTTTAAGGGTCAAAATATTAATTTCTTTAAACTTAAAATTGCTTGAAAATAATGAGATTTTCAAAAAAATTGGAAGCAAAAGTAAACTAATTAGGTTTTGAAGAATGTGAACTAAAAATATAACTTTTAGTAGGGTTAAAATGTAACTTTATTTATTTTTATATATTTTTTTCAAAAAAAATAAAAAATTTAATTTTTAACTTGCTTCAAAATAAGCCAAATAGAAGGAGAAGTTTCTCTTTACCTCCATCATTCTAGCCGTAATGTATTTTTTAATAGACTTTCTTCTAGAACATTCAGCTACCCTTTAACCACTCATTCAGATCCAATATAAATAAAAATCTACAACCACGCACATCTAATGGCTGTGACTTATTTGAATCTCACATTAATTTTTTTTTGAGTAAATTATAAATATATCTCTTAAAATTTAATTAAAATACGAATCACTCTTATAGTTTTAGAAATTATATTTCATTTTATGAGCTTTTCAATTTCATAGCAAATCACCTCTTCTATTAATAAATTATCAAGTTAATTAATAATTTTTAATGATGTTAGAAATATATTTCAATTAATAATTTAAGTAATTTTATTATTATATAAGAGAGTAATTATGAATTTTATTTTTTTAGTTAATACTGTTAAATAAATTTTTTTGACAATGGGGTATTTATAATTTTTCAAATCACAGGAACAATCTGTATTTAAACAAATCTCAGGGGTGTATTTGTAATTTACATAATTTTCTTTTTAAACTTTTTCTTATACTTTAAGCATGTTTAAGAACTAGTTAAAATAGTTTAAAAATTTTAAAATTTACTACTAAAAATTTAATTATATATTTTTATTTTTTTACACATCTTCTTGTAAAAAATTAATTAAAATAATTAATTTCCAAAATAATTATTTATTTTACATTACCTAACTTTGGTGCATTCTGAAAAACTATTTCAATTATTGATAAATACTAATATGTGCCTTAGCAATATTGTTTAGCTTTAATATTTGTGTAAAAAAATATTTAAAAAAATAAAAATATTTTTTTTTTGAAATTAATGAAATGTATTTTGAAATTTATAAAAAGTGCTTTCTATTTCAACTAAACTTATCTTAATTGAGTAATTCAATTGAACAGCATTGTTGGGTCATTGTAAACTCATTGTAGAACTCATCTTGATGATTTGAATCATTTATTTTGTAAGATATTAGAAGATTATGTGTCTAAAAAATTATGTTGATTGAATAATCATAGTTACATAATTAAACTACATTTGTTTTAAAAAGAAATGGATAACAAATATAATTTTTAAAAATATACCATTCATTATTTTAAAATACTTAAAATAAAATACGAAATCAATAAATTTGAAATGAAAGTTAGAGTTCCTACAAAGTCTATATAGATTATGATGTTAAACTAATAAGATTATGCTTTAAAAATAATGGTAATTATATGTCAACGATGACTGAAAAATGTTGGAACAATCTTCTGTGTAAATAAAATAATTTGAAATAAATTCAAACAAAATAAATAAATAACATACCAGATTTATTTATCGAACTGAATTAAAATTACAAGACCAAGTCGAGTGTGTGACACTCTGTCCTTAAGACAAATTCGCCCCGCTATGGTGCTTACGGTTGAGTGGCGTTTATCTCCCAGGATACAATGATCTTTAATCAATTTGTAGTAGCACTCCAAAACAAATTGTTCGGCGAACCAAACCTGTGATCTAATTCTCTAAATATTTATTCTAAAACTAGAATGAAGAATAATGCAAAAGTAGAAAATTTAGACAACAAAGAGATCAAATTTAGATAGATTTTCGGATGTCAAAAAAAATTAGATCCAAACCTGCTAGAATAGATGGTATATATAGGCAGCAAAAGTTCCGAACGGGTATCAACTTAAAGAAGTGAAAAGGTGCAATATATCAATTCAAATAAAGTTGACTATTTTGAACTCAAATTCAAATATTTGAAGAAGTGTTCCGTTAGAGAATGTTTCAAATCTGTAGGTAATTTATTATTTAAACTATTTCAAATATATATATATATATATTAAACTAATAAAATAGTTAAATAAATAAATAAATGAAGAGCTACAATCTTTAAGAAACCACTTAGGAACCAAAAATTTGAATTTAGAATTAAATTAAATTCTCACAATTACAAACTTTAGGAAACCACACAAGAATCCCAAATTTGAATTTAGAATTAAATTAAATTCCCACAATAATTTTTTATTGAAAAAATTCAAATGAATTTTATCTAAAAAATTAATGTTAGATCCGAAAACGACGTTAACTTCCCATTCACTCAAAAATGGTTTTGACGTTCCGTCTTCACCGTGTGACTTGCCATGCGGCAAGGAACACGTCACCTCTTCAGACTCACCCCAAAGACGTTTGGGACCCACTCAAATTGAGCTAAAAAAAATACCTATATTAAACCATTTTTTCCAACAGAAAAAAATATAAATTTCTAAAAAAAATTATAATATAATTATTAATATTTATAATTTTTTTTTACGGATTTGTAATTATGTTTTCTAAGATGTGATATTTTTCCTTTAAAATATTTTCAAACAAAATTGATTGCATATTAAAATTTTAAAAATGTTAATATATTGTGTGGGTGAAAATCTGACCACACTGCCCGTTTAGTGATCAGCTGGAGAGCACAGGCAGAATAGATGGCTTTAGCAACCTGTAACAGAAAGAAAAAGCTCCGGCGGTGGTTCTTCCACCCGGGGGCACTCCGACGATCAAGTCAGTATATCTCTCAAAGATAATCAAGTGCTAAACTGAATACTCAAAACATAAATTGCATACCTTAGACCCATGGGGGTGCCTCTCTTTTATAATATACTCAATCCAAGTCCCAATAGAAGTATGACTTCTATGAACTTCATATCAATGTTTACTTTGGATTCTTTAAGAGATAAAGATAAACTCCCTAAGAGCTTTATCCTTATCTTGGTTAAGTCCCCTCTCCGACTTAGGACTCTTGTCCCTTATCTCGGATTCCGATGTCTTCGGAGATAACCTCGGCTTCTACGAGATTATCTCGGCTTAACTTCCAGGACACGTGGCACCTCGGCTGACACGTCGGCGTCACCATGCCACGTGTTGGTATTCAAAAAATACATCCCCACAACTGCCCCCTAGGTTCTATTACCTCGGCATTCTGAGGTGATGGAACCTATTCCAATATTTTATCACTTCTTTTCTGAGTAATGGCTCAAAAACTGATTAGTCAAAATTATCCACTTTCAGCCGATGTGTTCTCTTCGGAGAACAAGGCTTCGATCGTACTCTCCCACGCGCATGAGCTGTCATGCATATCTAACCGTTCCTTTCACGTGTTTTGTCTTCATTGGAGCGTGTCGGTGACGCGCCTGAAAGCTGTCTGTTCGTTCGTCTGCGCCGTCTGACGCGTGCGTTGCTCTAGGCGTAATAATTGCCCTATTTTTGCCTCCGTTTCACGTTTTTGACAAAACTTTTCCTTTGCCTCTATTTTTCCTTCACTTTTTCATTCTTTCTTCTTGCTCTTTCTCTCTCTGAAAGCTCTTTCTTCTTTGAATCTGCCATTGCTTCGATCTCTCTTCTGGAACTGCTCTTAATCCCTCATTCTTGCGAAGCCTTCTTCGCTGTTGCAACCGGTTTCTGAGCTCGGCGAACATTGCCCCGGCTTCATTTGTTCCGGTAAGATTCATTCCCTTCAATGTTAATTTCTCTTTATGTGCTTTTGTCTGCCTGTTGCCATTACTGATCTTGTTCGAAGCCTTGGTTTTATTTGTACCTTGAATTGTGGCTACACCTTGAACTTCTATACTTTTTCACCATTCTTCTTGCCACTGTTCTTGATTTTTGATTTTTTTTTTTCTGTATCTCTATTGTTTCTGAGAGCTATACCTCTGTTCTTGAATCTGAAACTTCGTCTTTGTTTTCTGTTTTTCGTATCTGTCCCAGATCTGTGCCTTCGATCTTTATCTTCATAGCTCATAGATTTGGAATTTGTCTGTAGAACCTTTAATCTTTAGGGAAAACTAAAAAACGCCCATTTTCTGAAACACATTTCTCTTAGCTTAAGCCGACATAATGGGTATGTGGAGGCATGGGGTAAATACCCCAACAAAACTAGAATACTTTAGGCAGGAATTCTCTATCCCAGCCGATGTTCATCTTAAACTAGCTGGGGACGGTGATACCATCATGCCCACAGACCATACGATGCCCTTCCCTATAGTAGCTTTTACCGAATGTGGACTTCGGCTTCCACTTGATCCCCTTTTTCGTGAAGTTCTTCATTTCTATAGGCTGAACCCCATGCAATTTACTATCAACTCTTATAGGGTGATTAATGGTATTATAGCTTTAGCTAGGCAAGAGAACCTTAGAATTACCTTGGCCGACCTTCAATACTGCTATACCATGTGCCCTCTTGACCTGAAGGATAGGGGTTTCGTTTATTACCTTAAGCCGAGATCTACTCAGTTCAAAATTGTAGCCGACCTCCCAGACTCCAACAAGGGGGCTGGAGATGATTTTGTCATTGCTTCTGGAAATTGGGAATTTGGCCCAGATGAAGATGTCCACCTCTACCCTCTACCTCGAACAGTTACAGAGGGCAAGAGTAAGAGCCCTGAGTCAACACTTAGTTGTTTTTATTTAAGTCCTTAATACTTTCTGTTTCTGACGTCTGTTTCTTTGTTCTGCAGATCTTCATCAGCCACCAAAAAACTTTCGTCAATCCTTCTTCCCAGGAACAGATCTGAAAAAAATCCTTGGCCTTCCAATCCATAAACGAAAAGCCCCACTATTACTAAACTTCATCCCTACATATAAATCCACTTTACCCAACATCCCAAAGAAAAGGAAGAAAAGCCTTTCCCCGCCTACTGCCACAACTCACACCGCTTCAACATCACGAACAGACCAAGAGTCTACATCTGACCCTGTCGATCTTCCATCGACTTCGGCCCCCTACTTAATACCAATCCCAGAACGCAAACGTCGACGAAGACTTGTAAAAACTGCCGAGATGGTTCGTTCAAGGCCCGTCGTTCAAGATCTTCTCGCCGACCTTCCAACCGACGCCGATGCTGTTCCTTCCCAATCAATGCTCCCACCAAAGCCAAAGAGAGTTAAAAAGGCTCAGCCCAAGGCCAAGGCTACAGATGCCGAGGCTGAGGATGTTTTGCCGATTTCTAAACTAGCAGAAAGCAAAAAATCAGCCTCTACTTCCACCAAGAGGTCTGCTGAGGGCCAACCCTCAGGATCTACACAATCGAAGAAGGCGAGGTCATCGTCTGCAACGACCTCGGCTTCAAAGAAGCCCGACGTCCCCTGGGCCCCTGATCTATCCCTGGAGGATAGGCCCATTATGGCTAGTGAAAGTGCCGACGATATTAACGTTGGTGTCGCCCTCAGCACTGCTCTTCTCCTTCCGAATGACTTGGAGCGAAATGCTAAGCTTAGTGAGTATGAGAATTACGCTCTCATGCTCCAACACTCCGTTCAAGTAAGTATTTCTGTTTGTGCTTGTGATTTTTTCTTCCGTTTTTTACTGAGAGTATTGTCTAACACTTCTGTTTTTCTGCAGGCCATTCAGCATGCCCATTCATTTTCAATGCAATCCTTTGAAAATCGTCAAAGGTTGGTTGATATGAAAAGGGAAGCATCTTCCATGAAGAGAGAGATAAAGTCCCTTGAAGCAAAAATGAAAAAACTGGAGGATCAAGCCGAGGCTGCAACTAAAGCTCAAACTTTAGCTCTTGAGAAGGCCGAATCTGCTGAGGCCGTTAAAAACGTTGCTGAGGCCGAGAAAAGAGAGGCCGAGGTTCAGAAGGCCCAAGCGGAGAAAGAACTTCAGCAAGCTCTGGCCACTAAAGAGGCCGAAGTCAAAGAGGCCGATGAAAAGGCCTACGCCCAAGGTATGGCCGACATCGCAGAAGATTATAAGCTTCAAGTCAGGCAGGCATGCAACAGGGGATTTTCCCTAGGTTGGATGTCCCTGATAAAGAAGCTTGATCTCCCTGTTAACTCGCCCCTTCGGAATGCTGATGCCATCCCCTTGCCATTTCCTCCACCTCCACCTGAAGGCGAATCAGAATCTGATGCTGATGCCGAGGATGAAGATAAGGAGGTCAATGAAGAAGCCTTGGTGAGAAAACCCAAGGATGCCGTCGAAGCCAAGTCCCCTCCTCCTGCAGAGCAGGTTATGGACTTAACCTTGGATGAGGAGGGTGATGAGGCCAAGGAGGCAACCAAGGAAACTGCCACTGGGCAGCTATCGTCCAATCTTCTCTTGATAGAAAGAAGTGTTGAGGAATCATTAGCAGAGATTGATACCGAGATACAAGCGGAAAAAGTGGCCGACGAGGTTCCACCAGAATCGTCCGAGGTCCCAGTCCCTGCGGTGGCTAACAGTGAAGAATCTTGAGAAAATTGTCTTTTGTACTTTTTCCTTCTTTTTCTGTACTTTGCACTTTTGTACTCTTTTAATTTTTGGACAATGCAAAACTTCTTCTTATGGCCGACGTGGTTTTTTTCAATATGTAATTGCAACTGTTCTTTTCTATGGATGTTTTAATCTTGTGATGTTCTGTTGACTGCTTTCTGCATAGTCTTGTATTTAGAAGTTTTTTGCATGCTTCTTCATGTTGCTTCCTTTGTGCAATCTTCTTGGGGTTACATACCTCGGGTATAACTACAAAACTTTTACTTCGGCAAGATACTAACCTGCAAACTTTTCATAAATTTCAACAAGTATAGAACATATATTTCGGAATGCAAACTTTGCAAGCTTCTTCTCAAGTTTCAACAAGTATTAAATGGTAATCTTAGTCTAACCTACTTGTAAATTGCTACAAATTTCAACAAGTAGTGAACAATATACTTAGCCTTTACTTTAACCTGTAACTTTCTGTATACCTCAGCGGGTGATCATATGTCGGCTTAGCATAAACTTGTAAATTGCTACAAATTTCAACAAGTGTTAAGCATCTTCCCTAGGGTTTAAGCAACCCACATATTGCTATGAGAACTTAAGCAATAACCTCGGCTTATCTTCAACTTGTAAATTGCTACAAATTTCAACAAGTGAAGATAAGGAATCAGCTTAATTCCAACTTGTAAATTGCTACAAATTTCAACAAGTGAATTAAGGAATAATCTCGGCTTAACTTCAACTTGTAAATTGCTACAAATTTCAACAAGTGAAGATAAGGAATCAGCTTAATTCCAACTTGTAAATTGCTACAAATTTCAACAAGTGAATTAAGGAATAATCTCGGCTTAACTTCGACTTGTAAATTGCTACAAATTTCAACAAGTGAAGATAAGGAATCAGCTTAATTCCAACTTGTAAATTGTTACAAATTTCAACAAGTGAATTAAGGAATAATCTCGGCTTAACTTCGACTTGTAAATTGCTACAAATTTCAACAAGTGAAGATAAGGAATCAGCTTAATTCCAACTTGTAAATTGCTACAAATTTCAATAAGTGAATTAAGGAATAATCTCGGCTTAACTTCAACTTGTAAATTGCTACAAATTTCAACAAGTGAAGATAAGGAATCAGCTTAATTCCAACTTGTAAATTGCTACAAATTTCAACAAGTGAATTAAGGAATAATCTCGGCTTATTCTTTGCCCCCAATGAGAACTTGAGTTTGACTTGGGTTCACATTAATTACGTTTTCAATAAACAACAATGCATAACTTTATCAATCATATGTGTTGAAAGAATTCTGAAGAGACTTTATTGATGACGTCGGTCAAAAAATGATGCACATCTTAATGATAGAAATATTTCAAATTACAAGTATTCCAAGGTCTGGGTAGTGCTTTGCCCTCATTATCCTCAAGCCGATAAGTTCCATTGCCTAATACTGAAGTAATTCTGTAGGGTCCTTCCTAGTTTGGGCCAAGCTTGCCTTCCCTGGGATCCTTCTTGTTCCCGACGACTTTCCTTAGTACTAGGTCGCCGACTTGAAAATCTCTTGGATTAACCTTCTTGTTGTAAGCTTTGGCAAGCTGTTGCTGGTATACTGCGAGCTGAATTGCAGCTTTCTCCCTTCGTTCTTCCAACAAATCCAGGTCTCGGGCTAAGAGTATGTCATTGGTGCCATTTTCTACTCCCTGGGTTCTGATCCCTGGGATGCCGATCTCCAATGGGATGACTGCTTCTGTGCCATAGGCCATGGCAAAGGGGGATTCTCCTGTTGATCTTCTCGGCGTAGTCCGATATGCCCAAAGTACGTTGGGCAACTCGTCCACCCACTTTCCTTTTGCTGCCTACAGCCTCTTCTTTATTCCATCCAGGATTACTTTGTTGGATGCCTCTGCTTGCCCATTGCTTTGAGGAAAACTTGGTGTTGAGAAATAATTCTTGATCTTGAATTTTGCACAAAAATTTTTGATAAGTTTGCTGTCGAACTGTGTTCCGTTGTCGACAACTATTGCTCTTGGAATCCCAAATCTGGGGATAATGTTTCTCCATATAAAATTCTTGACGTCCACATCTCGGATTTTGGCAAGAGGTTCTGCCTCTATCCATTTTGTAAAGTAGTCTGTTGCTACCAGCAAGTATTTTCTCTGCCCAGTTGCCTGGGGAAGTTGTCCAACCAGATCCATGCCCCATTGGGCAAACGGCCAAGGGCTGGATACTGGGTTCAGGTCGGCAGCTGGCTGATGTATCAAAGGTGCAAACCTTTGACATTATTCACACTTCTTTACATAGGCTTCGGCATCCTTTTGCATGTAGGGCCACCAATACCCCTGGGTAATGGCCCTGTGGGCTAACGATCTGCCCCCAGCATGGCTTCCACAAATTCCTTCATGAATCTCGTAAAGAAAATCTTCAACCTGCAAAGGGTGTACGCACCTTAAAAGTGGTCCAGTGAAGGACCTCCTGTAGAGATGGCCTTCTGCTGTTAGACTGAATCTGGCCGATTTCAGTCTAATTTTATGTGCTTCTTTATGGTCTTCTGGCAGCTTCCCCTCTTTTAGGAATGCAATGATTGCATCCATCCAGCTTAGTCCCAAGCCCACGCACATTGCTTCTTGTTCGGTGCTCTGTTTTTCTATGCTCGGGGCCGACATGTAGTCGATCATAATTGTCCTTGTTTTTCCAGTTTGAATTGAACTGGCCAGGTTGGCTAACGTGTCGGCGTGGGTGTTGTCATCTCGGCTAACTTGGAGTAATCTGCAGTTCTGGAATAGGGCTGCCAATCTGATGACTTCCTTTGCATATGCCGACATTCTTTCGTCCCTGGCTGTATATTCTCCTGTTGACTGGTTAACAATGAGTTGTGAATCACAAAAAACAATTACCTCATCTGCTTCTGCTGCTGTTGCCAGTTTTAGCCCTGCAATTAATGTTTCGTATTCTGCTTCATTGTTTGAGGCTTTGAACCCCAAACGGATGGACTGTTCTACTATTTCTCCATCTGGAGATATCAGCAGTACTCCTGCCCCTGCTCCCTGGCGGTTTGAACTGCCGTCGACGAAGAGTCTGAATGAATCCCCGATGTAGATGCTACAGGGTCTGAGCTTCTCCTTCTCTTGCTTTTTTGGCTGGGATTCCTTTTGCTTATTGGGACAATGCTCATCTTGGCTCGGCGGAGCCCGATGTGCGATGGCTTCAGGTATGAGTTCTGCGACGAAGTCGGCCAACACTTGGCCCTTTATGGCTGTTCTCGGCCTAAACTCCAGGTCAAATTGGCCCAGAGTTACTGCCCATTTTGCTATCCTTCCTGTTAAGTCTCCTTGTTGTAACAAGGACTTTAGTGGGTGCTCTGTTAGAACCACAATCTTGTGTGCCTGAAAGTAATGGCTCAACTTTTTTGAAGCCATTACTAAGGCCAGCATTAATTTTTCCAGTGGTGGGTATCTTGTTTCTGCGTCAGCCAAAGTCTTACTTACATAATAGACAGCCTTCTGCTCCCCTTTTTCCTCTCGGATTATCACTGCATTGACTGCGTGTTCAGAGATTGCTAAGTACAAAAACAATTCCTCCCCTGGAACTGGGTTAGAAAGGACCGGGGTTGTGGTTAAGTACTTTTTTAGGTCGGCTAAGGCAGCTTCACATTCTTCTGTCCATAGGAAGTCTGTGGCTTTTTTTACCAGGTTAAAGAAGGGTCTGCACTTATTTGAGCTTCTGCTGATGAATCTGTTTTGGGCTGCGGCCCTTCCAGTAAGCACTTGAACTTGCTTTGCCGATGTCGGGCTCTGTAGTTCCAGGATGGCCTTGATTTGGTCTGGGCTGGCCTCAATGCCCTTTCTTGTTACCAGATATCCTAGAAATTTACCTGACCCAACTCCAAAGGCACACTTCGAGGCGTTGAGTCGGAGCCGATATCTTTTGAGTATGTCAAAGACCACTTTTAGGTCGGCAAGATGACCTTTTGATTCCTTGGTCTTTACGACCATGTCATCGATGTAAACTTCTACTGTTTTTCCAATCAGGTGTTTAAACATCTTTGTCACTAACCTCTGATAGGTTGCTCCTGCGTTTTTCAACCCAAAAGGCATTACCTTGTAACAGTACAGGCCTTTCGGGGTGATGAACGCGGTCTTCTCCTCATCTGGAGGGTACATAGCAATCTGGTGGTATCCTCTGTATGCATCTAAAAAACTCATCCTTTCATGTCCCGAAGTGGCGTCTACCAGTTGGTCGATTTTGGGCAGAGGAAAGCTGTCTTTGGGGCAAGCTTTGTTGAGGCTGGTAAAGTCTACACAAACCCTCCACTTGCCATTCTTCTTTTTTACTACTACTGTGTTGGACAGCCATGTTGGATACTGAACTTCTCGGATGGCCCTGGCTTCAAGGAGTTTGTCTACCTCTTCCTCTACTGCTTCGACGTGCATCAACGTCGGCCTTCTGGCTCGTTGAATTACAGGTTTTGCCGATCTGTCGACATTCAGACTGTGGCAAGTGACCTCGGGGTCAATGCTAGGCATTTCATAAGGTGTCCAGGCGAACGCCTCTATGTTTGCCCTTAAAAAATCTTCCAGTTCTTTTTCCTCTTCTCTAGCTAAGCCTGAGCCGAGAAAAAAAAATCGTTCTTCATCGCCCTCCTGGACGAGGATTTTCTTTAGCGCCTCTTCGCTTTTCTCGGCTGGTTCTTTGCCGACATCTTCCAAGACTTCTAAGGCTTCATCTTCGATTTCGACTTTCCCTGGTTCTCGTATGCTGCAGGTGGACTTCATTGCTGCCATGGAGCAATTTTTTGCCTGCAGTTGATCTCCTCTGATCTCCTCAATCCCATGCTCTGTTGGGAACCGAAGTAGTTGATGCAACGTTGAGGGAACTGCCCCCATTGCATGCAACCACGGCCTTCCCAAGATGATGTTGTATGGTGAGGGTGTGTCAATTACCAGAAATTCCGTCTTGACCTTCTTAGTGCCGGCTTGTACTTCCAAGCTTGTTGCGCCCAGTGGCCACGTCGGCGTTCCATTAAAGCCGACCATCGGGCCGCTGGATTGTTCTAAGTCATCAAGGTGAAGGCCCAGCTCCTTGTAACATCTAACGTACATGATGTCACAAGAGCTGCCTTGATCTATTAAGATGCGTTTCACTTGGTATTCCCCAACCTGGAGGGATACTACCAAGGCATCATTATGCGGATGTTGGACCAATTCCAGGTCGGCTTCAGTAAAGGCTATGATCAGCCCTTGGCATTCTTCTGGCCGATGTCTTTTTTCCCCGACTTGGTAGACATGCTGTAAATGTCTTACCCTCTGGGTCCCCCCTCTGACTTCGTTTTCGTTGACCCTTGAGTGGATCACATTAACCACCCTCGGTCCTCCTGCTTGTGGTAGTTGTGCTGGGGGTGGGGGTGCTGCTGGTGCTTGTGGCAACCTTGCCTATTCTTCCCTTGTCCTGGCTTCATCGACCAGGTCCCTCAGAAGGCCTTGTCTTACCAGGTCCTCCAAGTGTACTTTCAGGGCTCTGCATCCTTGAGTTGGGTGCCCTTCTTCATTGTGGTAGGCACAACGCCTACCAACGTTCCTTCCCATGAATTCCCCTGGTGCTCTTGCCGGAGCCCTGAAATATGGTTGGTTTCGAATCTGATCTAAGACTTTATGGATTGGGATTCGGAATACCGTTGTTACCGCCTGTTTACTCCTCAACTCTGTTTCTTGTTTGGTCGGTCCATTGTTGCCTCGGCCTCGCTTCGGCGAGCCGTTTCCCTTTTCTTGCTTTACCTCTTTGTTTCCCGATGTATCTTCTTCGGCCCTGGCGTATTTCTCAATTCTTGCCATGAGTTCTTCCATGCTTTTTGGCAATGTTTTTGCCAGAGACTTCCGTAATGGGCAGTCATCTTTCAGGCCGTTCTTGAAAGACACGACTGCTACCTGTAACATGCCCGGGGGGTACCCGCGCGCGTTAAACAGTTCGGACCCCCGAGATCTCTTTGATCTATTCTCACGAGTGCAATGTGAAACATAGATGAGAGTCCAGATTTGGCAACTTTTATTGAAAATCCATTTTATTGCAATTTTGTCAAAAATGGACTGCATCATCAGATCTCAGAGTCGCCACCTAATATTTATTTTGGGAAAATTAGGAAACCCATAACTCGTGCCAAGGCCACTGTTCGTCGTAACCAAGGATGCTTGGCTCGGAACCTTAGGTATGAGAGGGGAAGGTCAATAATGAGCACCCCTGCCCACCCGATCAAAGATCGGCCTTTACTAACCATGATATGAATTTTATTTTATTTATATGTTCATGTTCTGATTAGTTAATAAATCCTAAAATTTACTATGTGAAGCATACAAGTATAGACTATGCTATTCATTTTGGAGTAATTTGATATCATGCATTTTGAAAGAGTTTTGACGATGTACAACCCAAATAAATTGAGTTTACAAGCATGAAAAATCAACATCATTCCAAATTAAGCGATACAACCTCCATCCACTGGCATTCATAGAGTTATATCACATAAGCAACTAGCCTCATGGTAGAATGCTAGACATAGTAAGAAAAACACACACACACGGGATGCTAAAGCATAAAAACTCACATGTTTGACGTCCCACGAACAAGCTGCAAAACAAAGTTAGTAAAATATGCATGATCTTATATACAAAATCCTAATGCAATTCACTCATGAGATGCAACTAAAGATTCGGCTTCTAAAATATGATATGTGAATCATCTCAAGAACATGAGGTAGCGCACATAATCACATAGGAATTGATTAAATCCACAAATGCAAACTTAGCCGAATCAAGATGCATGAAACATGGATGCAAAGCATAACTATGATGAAAAATAAATATGATGTTTATGTACAAATAAAGAAAGCGAGTAAAAGAACGGGATAGAAAGAAGAGGGGCGGGGAATTATTACAACATTTAAAGAATAATTACAAACCAAATTAGAGAGGGATGAGGAGAATATTACAACAAAATAAAAACCTCACAATACACTCAAAATAAAATAAAAGCTTCATGTTCTTTAGAACCGCCGGCGGAAATTGGTCAATATTGGGAGATTACGCCATCTTGTTCGGAAGAAGCTAACCGACCGGCCAAATAGGCCGGCCGGCGAACTAGGCCAAGCAAAACCTGTCTTGTTGCAAAACCAAGAAAAGGAACAAACAAAAAAAATATGTAGGTGGCTCAACTAACCACTACCGGTTAGATTAAAAAAGAAAATAAATATAAAATAAAAAAAAAATGCAAACTCACAATATAAACCTAAAGCAATAAAACAAATATAAGATAGAACATGCAAGATTATAACAGAACTAATACGAGACTAATACACGAAAAAAATAAATATGAGGTAAAACATGCTAGATTACAACAAAACTAATATGAAATTAAAGTATGCGAATAAAAATAAATAAATAATTATGAGCTAAACAAACCACTAGGATTATAACAACATACTATGAAATATAAAGTAAGAAAATAAATATGAGATAAACAACCACTTGGATTATAACAAAACACAATGAAATAAGAAGTAAGAAAATAAATATAAGATACAAAATATAAGAAAATGAAAGATTAAAAATTCACCTTCCAAAGAAAGATTGGACTTCTTGATTTCCAAACTTCCTCTTGATTACCCTCAAGTGTAGGAAATGTGTTCTCAAATCCTCAATTCGAAATTATGGAGTTTATGGAGTTTGTGGTATGAAAAGTGGTTAACTCTCTAGTTTTTTCTCACTTTCAATCACTAAACATTCTTCCTTATGGTCGAGGCAATTGATCTTTGGCTATATCAGAATTTTTGGAGTGGTTTTGGTGTATGGAAATGAGGAATTTCAGCAGCTATGGAAGGTATGAGGTGTATATGGAAGATATGAATATTTTTGGTTCAAAAACTCAATTTTTCTCACTTTTTTCACCCTTTTCTCACTCCTTTCTCTTCAATTTCGTGGTGCTCTTCATCTCTTACAATATGATCATTCTATATAGGCAATGAGGGAGACTAAAGGTCAAAAAGAAGGTGGGAGACAAGGTGGGAGACAAGAATGTGATAGGAGGGCAAATTTTCAAGGTGGTTGCATGGGATACTCCTTTATGGATGCAAACAAAACCTCTTTTTGACTATAGAGGATGATTAGGTATAATGGAGGATGAGTGGATGCACTTGAATGGCTCAAAAAATGGGTAAATGGGTTGTCCCAACCGAACCAAAACCAAGAAAAATGGGCTATTGTTGTTTTGGGTCGAATCAACAAAATCTGCTTTTAAACCCAACTTCAAACGGGCATATCTCCCCCATATAGACTTGGTTTTAGGCAGTTCTTTAGTCCAAATTGAAGCCCCAGAAGTCTTCTTTCCAATGGAGGTGGCCTCACATTTAAATTCCAAGTGTACAAAGAGATATTCCTAATTTAGTGAAGGCTGTCTCGGGCTGGATCAACAAAATCTGCTCTTAAGCTCAACTTCAAATGGGCATATCTCCCTTATTTGGACTTGGTCTAAGGTGGTTCTTGGGTCTAAATTGAAGCCCCAGAAGTCTACTTTCTAATGGTGGTGGCCTCACATTTAAATTCCAAGTGTACAAAGAGAAATGCCTAATTTAGTGAAGACTGCTCATTTCCTTCTTAATGATTTGATACTCATCTTTTTCCTAAACCAGCTTTCTTTCATCCCCTCCTATTTCCTTCAACTCCAAAACTATAAAGAAAATATTTTTCAAAAATTTCACCTCCCTTCCATTTATTTCCACCTTGTCCTTACTCGGTTTACTGAAAAGTGCAATATTTTAATCGAAATGGGAGCCTCGGGAGATCGTAGAAACATTTAAAAAAAACTTATTTTGAAAAGAGGGTTTTAAGGTCTAAAATAGTTTGGCCAAAAAAAATGGGTGAAGGTTGGGATTAAAACTTAAATTCCATCTTTCTTACTGAGAATTTTGTGAGAAACACATTCTAATTGTCATCATCGGGTAATCAAAAGAAAGCGCCCAAGTCTTAGGGCCGGTCAAAATGGGGTGTCTACAGTTGCCCCTCTTTGACAGAGGTCAAAGTCATTTCATGACATGAGTGAATGTCAAAGCCCAAAGACGACCCTTTTGACACAGCCGTAAGAGTTGGGCAAACAAACAAGATGCAATGCAAGTGGTTGAACCCGAAGGTTGCCTACGTATCCTTTTGCAAGGAATCAAACCAGCGTAGTTCAGGGGCAGAATGAAAGTGACATGCTCAAAATGCAGTTTGAAGGTTGGACTTACATGCTTCGCGAAGCCAGTTGTTTGAAAATTCATGATTATGCAATGCAATACCATGCCATGGAGTGATGATAAAGATATGAAGATGACAACAATGAAGAGGCAAGCTTCGTGCAAATGATATGAAATATAACAGGGGATGCATTGCATTAAATGTGCCACAAGATCACATGCAAATGTGTCACGGAGAAAGGGAAGGTTTTAACCAAGGAGAACAACAATGGTGTAACCAACAGGCATACCTAACCGTATTTAATACAGAAAGGGGGAAGGTTTTAACCGGAGAAAATGACAATGGTGTAACCAACAGGCATATCTCAGCGTATTCTATACGGAGAGAGGGAAGGTTTTAACCAAGGAGAACAACAATGGTGTAACCAACAGGCGTACCTAACCGTATTTTATACGGAGAGGGGGAAGGTTTTAACCAGAGAAAATGACAATGGTGTAACCAACAGGCGTATCTCAACGTATTTTATACGGAGAGAGGGAAGGTTTTAACCAGAGAAAATGACAATGGTGTAACCAACAGGCGTATCTCAGCGTATTTTATACGGAGAGAGGGAAGGTTTTAACCAGAGAAAATGACAATGGTGTAACCAACAGGCGTATCTCAACGTATTTTATACGGAGAGAGGGAAGGTTTTAACCAGAGAAAATGACAATGGTGTAACCAACAGGCGTATCTCAACGTATTTTATACGAAGAGAGGGAAGGTTTTAACCAACGAGAATGACAATGGTGTAACCAACAGGCGTATCTCAGCGTATTTTATACGGAGAGAGGGAAGGTTTTAACCAGAGAAAATGACAATGGTGTAACCAACAGGCGTATCTCAACGTATTTTATACGAAGAGAGGGAAGGTTTTAACCAACGAGAATGACAATGGTGTAACCAACAGGCGTATCTCAGCGTATTTTATACGGAGAGAGGGAAGGTTTTAACAAGAGAAAATGACAATGGTGTAACCAACAGGCGTATCTCAACGTATTTTATACGGAGAGAGGGAAGGTTTTAACCAAAGAGAACGTCACATCCTAACACGTTTCACGGGAAAGGAGTAAAGGTGGATTCGAAATCCAAACGCGTCTCACGCAAGTGGAAGAAGGTATGGTAGAATGACAAGGGATAACCTCTACATGTAGAAGCCACCGATGCCGCTTTTCTTCCTGATCATATTCACAACTTTCCCTATTCTCCAACGGGGTGACAGACTAGGTTGGTTCAGTATCCAGAATTGAGGCGCATACATGCTACCTTAACCTATGGGGCTGCCATACAGATTTCAAGCCGGAGATACACCCCTGGGTATTTAAACCAGACTTTAGTCTCGGAAATTCCAAACCTTTTGCGTTCTAGGCATCGCCATTCGAACTCTAGTTTCCACCGTCGCAGTTGGTCTCCTAGGAACTCATTGCAATCACAGGCAGGTGGCTATACCAGACCATCTGAAGTCGTTCGGGCACGACAAACACCAAAGGAATTGCACCTTTAGAGGATTTAAGGTCTCCTAGACCATTCTTAGACCATTGAAGTCGTTCGGGCAGGACAAACACCAAAGGAATTGCACCTTCAGAGATTTAAGGTCTCCTAGACCTAGGGAGTGCACAAGATGGTGTGATCCGCAAGACAACGCGATTAAATTGAAATTGCACAAGACAGTGCGATGGAATCGAAATTGTGCGATAGGTGCTTTATTATGCATTAGATGCACAGAATGTAAGAAGGAATTGTGTGCTCGAACCAAATACCATAGACATATACTATGTACAGACAAAATACATACAAATACGGCAATATACACAGACATGCATATACGGTATACATATATTCATATACAGACAAAAATACACACAGATATGTACATACGGTATACATATATACATATACAGATATATACATATACAGATATGTACAGACATATACAAAGACATACGGATATATACATAGATATATACGGTATATGACAGCGTGCGTACACAAAACACACAAAAAGAAAGGATAAACACAAAATGCGTGGATACGGGGGTTCGGCCCTCTGATCTTAAGCTTAGTTTCCTAGTCCTCAACCACTGAGCCGAACCACTGAACCAAACCACTCTTGTGACAAAATATGCAAACAAATATATATATACTATACAAGACATATATATACATAAAACCAAAACAAAACAAAAGATACATTTGTTGTGGGGTTCGAACCCCTGACCTCGGGCTCAATCTTCCATCCTTCAAACATCGAATTAAACCACTAAACCTAAGCCACTCTTATGACCAAAACGTTCAAACAAATATATATAATACATAGATATACAATATGTATACATATATGTATAAATATATAATTCTCCTGCCTCTCTCTGTTTTTGTCTCACTCTCTCTTCCGTTATCTTCTTCGAGCGTTGTGTCTGGCGCACGATTTCAACAATCACGGCGCCTGATCGACAGGCTATCCAATCCTGCCCTGATTGTCAATGATCGTCTCGAGCCTTCCTCCCTCTTTGTCTTCTTCTTTGGCTTCATCCTCTTCTTAAGTTGAGGCCTGCGAAAGAGAGAGGCAGAGCAAAAGCCTGCAAACTTTCTTTGTCACCACTCTGCAACCTCTTTCTTTTGCATTACTCTCCTTTGCCATGGCTTCTTCACACGGTTCTCTCACTCTTTTTCCAGACTTGAACGAGTCCACGATAGAGATGACCGATTCTGACTCTCCTGAACCTCAACCACGAGCTCCTCCTTCTCCTGTTTTCAACTTTCCAGCGATGTCAGTTGAATAAATCATGGCGGCACAGTCTGACATCGAAGCAAACTCGTATACACTGAGGTCATGTGTGGAGACCGTGACAGCGGTCTCCAACTTGTCCCGCCGACTGCAGAATAGGATGTGTGAAGTACATCAGTTACATGCACAACTCTCCCTCCTCCAACGTATGTACAAAGACGCTCGGGTAGAAATTGGTGTGCTGAAAAAGCAGAACAAAGAATTGAAACGACTGACGACCTCTGTGACTCGATTCGGAGTTTCTTCGCACAACCAATTTGATGGTCGGCGAGGAATAATCTCCTTTGGAAGTTCTGCCAAGGTTGAGGCAGAGTCTTCAAAAGCTTCGAAGGAGTAAAGATGAAACGAGGCAGTTGATGGTAAAGTTAGGCAATGAAACTATGTGCAAATGAAGCCGGTTGGAATCTTCTCCGCCGAGTTGCTGCCGAAAAACTGAGAAGATGCTACTCTCTCTCTTTTTGGTTTTCTTATTTTTGTTTGTTTGTTTGTTTGTTTGTTTGTTTGTTTTTTTTTTTTTTTTTTTTTTTTTTTTTTTTTTTTTAGAGTGAGCACTTATAGCTTCAACTCCTTTTTGTACAACTTTGATCGGGGTTGATCCCTGACATTTAATAAAACAAGTTTGTTCTACAAATCTGGATAGCATGAATGGCACAACACTGAACATAAAAATCATTTTGTTTTAAACTTGAAAATGGTTGCATTTTAGTGAATTCTGAACTGAATATTGAGCCTATCACTGACCAAAACACAAAACACAACTTAATGAAATGAAAATGAAACAAAAACCATCCCAAAACACACCCTTTTGCGCTTGTCGGAGCAAAATGAACGCAAAACAGAGTAACACCGATCGATCGCCCGACGGAAAAAGATTGTCAGCGACAACTACTGTGCATTTTTCGGTGATTGCTTGATTAAGGTGACGAGAACTCGATAGTGTGGATAAAAGACAGAAAGCCTGACTCAACTGTGCCCCTAGTTCATCACTTTTCCTTTTTTTGTTTTTCCCTTTCTGCTAAAGCGATTTTGATCAACATGAGAGGTAAATTAGCACACTTGTTCTATTTTCTACCTTGAAATCATATAAGCCAAATTATGAGCACTGAAAATTTTCTCTTTTTGGTCCAAAGAATGGTCTGAGTTTTGAAAAATGGAATAATTTTTGAGAAAATCAGTCAACTTCATTAAAAGTCCTCAAAATCTATTTTTGCAAATGACCACTACTCGATCAACATGAAATCAACCCTTGAGATGTACACTTGAATTCATCTTGTGACTGAACTCGTCTGAAGGAGAAATAGGACAACTGAATCACATGGGGACGAGCCATTAAATATGCATAGCTGAGCCGAATAAAGATACACCAATCAAACATGGACGAGATGAGTGAGTTGACAAATGATTAAGGCCGAACTTCAAGATGAAGCTGCCTACGTATCCCAAAGATCGGAATCAGGCCGTACGTAGTTCCGGTTAAGGTTCACTCGGGTATTGACACTCTCCTTTTGTGCTCTAACTTTTGCCAAAGTCGCCCTTTCGGGTTTTGAACCTTGCGAGCTTTTCATCATTTTCATATATATCTTTCTTCTTCTTCTTTTTTTTTTTTTTTTTTTTTTTTTTTATGCTCTAACTTTTGTCTGGGTCGCCCTTTCAGGTTTTCGACCCAGTGAGCGTCTCAAGGGTAGTACTTCTTCAGCTTGTCCATGTTGATTGGTTGTGAAAACTCCAAACCATCCAAATCCATGAGAATGACTGCTCCTCCTGACCAGATTGATTTAATGATGTAGGGACCCGTCCAATTGGGTCTAAACTTGCCCCTAGGATCGTGAATAGGAGCTTGGTTGTCTTTCAACACTAAGTCCCCTTCCCTCAAATTCCTGGATCTAACCTTTTTGTTGAATGCTCTGGCAATCCTGCGTTGATACCCCTGAATGTGGTATAACGCCTTCAACCTTCGCTCATCAAACAAAAATAGTTCCTCAAATCGGTTCTGTTGCCAATCAGCTTCTGTTATCTGACATTCAGCCATAATCCTTAATGAAGGCACTTCCAACTCAATCGGCAAAACAGCCTTCATTCCATATACCAAAGAGTAAGGGGTTGCCCCTGTAGATGTTCGGATTGATGTCCTGTATCCCCAAAGTGCAAAAGGCAACTTCTCTGGCCAATCTTTATAAGTTTCTACCATCTTACACAGAATGTTCTTGATGTTTTTATTTGCAGCTTCAATGGCTCCATTGGTTTGTGGCCTGTAAGTTAATGACTTGTGAAAAGCCACGTTATACTTCTCAAGTAGAACTGCCACTTCTCCTTTGAAATGTGAGCCATTGTTTGAAATTAATTCGTTTGGCACCCCGTATCTGCAGATAATGTTGTTCTTGATAAATTTGGCCACATGTGATGTTTTCAACACTGAATATGACTGTGCTTCAACCCATTTGGTAAAATAGTCAATGGCAACCAAGATGAACTGATGCCCATTTGAACCTTTCGGTGTGACTGCCCCGATGACATCTATGCCCCAGACTGAGAAAGGCCAAGGCGAAGTCATGTTGTAAAGTTTTGATGGCGGGATGTTCACGCGATTGGCATGGATTTGACATTTGTGGCATCGCCTAACAAAGTTGATGCAATCACTTTCCATGGTTAACCAGTAGTATCCTTGTCTAAGGATTTTTCTAGCTAGCATTATACCGTTCATATGGGCTCCACACTCTCCTCCATGGATGGCTTCCATGATACGTTTTGCCTCTTCTTCTTCTACACATAGCTTGTGCATTCCCAGATGCCCTCTCTTATATAACTTATCTCCACAAATGACAAACTGAGTGGCAAGACGCCGTATCCCCCTTTTGTCTTTGGTGTTTGCCCCTTGTGGATATGTACCACTTTCCAGAAAATTCCAAATATCAAAGTACCAAGGGTTTTCATCTTGAACTTCTTCCGTTGCGGCTATCATTTCATATGCGGGGGTGTACCTTTGTTCTATAAGGATCGGACGCATCTTGACCCCGACCGGTATATCTATCATTGATGCTAAGGTTGCCAACGCATCAGCAAATCGGTTGTTCTCTCTTACCAAGTGCGTAAAAGTCAGTTTTTCGAACCTCGGGATCAACATGTCCAAGGTTTGATGGTAGACTTTCATTTTTTCCTCTTTAACTTTCCAATCTCCGTTGGCTTGAGAGACAACCAAGTTTGAGTCCCCGATCACATCCAACCTTATTGCCCCTAGTTCCAAGGCTGCTTCCAATCCAGCAATGCATGCCTCATACTCTGCTTGGTTATTAGATACCCTGAATTGGAGTTTGAAAGCTAAGGGGATATGGGAATCATCCGGCGCTATGAGCAACACGCCTATTCCATAGCCAAATTGATTAGACGCTCCATCAAAGTACAACTTCCAAGTGTCTTCTTCCATCTGCATGACCTCTTCATCTGGGAATGAGTACTCCACATCTTCTCCTCCTTCAATTGGGTGATCAGCCAAAAATTCTGCTACAGCCCTTCCTTTGACAGATTTGCGAGTGACATACTTAAGGTCAAATTCAGAAAGCAAGAGTAACCAACGAGCTAGCCTACCGGTAAGAGCTGGTTTCTCAAAGAGATATTTGATGGGGTCTAATCTTGAAACCAGAATTACCGAGTGAGCTAACAAGTAGTGTCTCAACTTCTTGGTCGCCCAAACCAAAGCCAAGCAAGCCTTTTCCAAGGAAGTATAGCGGATCTCGTAGTCAAGCATCTTCTTACTCAAGTAGTAGATGGCTTTCTCCACTTTCTCATCTGACTCTTGCGCAAGCATACATCCCATGGTTGATTCAGTCACTGATAAATACAAAATTAGCGGTTTTCCTGGCTCGGGCGGTGATAACACAGGTGGATTCCGCAGATACTGCTTGACTTGCTCGAATGCAAACTGACATCGATTATTCCATTGGAACTTCTTCCCTTTCTTTAGGAGACCAAACAGTGGTTCACAAGTCAAGGTTAGCTTTGAAATAAACCTCCTTATGAATTGCACCTTTCCTAGAAAACCCCGCACCTCTTTTTCAGTCATTGGTGGCGGCATTTCTAAGATGGCCTTAATTTTAGATGGATCAACTTCGATTCCCCGTTGTGTGATCAAAAATCCTAACATCTTACCCGCAGTTACCCCAAAGGTGCATTTTTGTGGATTTAGCCTTAGCTTGTATTCCCTAATTCTCTCAAAGAATTTCTTTAATGCAGTGTAATGGCTTTCCCGATCTTTGGACTTGACAATCATGTCATCTACGTACACCTCAACTTCCTTGTGGATCATATCATGCAAAAGAGTGGTAGCAGCTCTCTGGTAAGTAGCCCCGGCATTCTTCAAACCGAATGGCATAACCCTGTAGCAGTATGTCCCCCATGGTGTGGTAAATGCTGTCTTTTCTCTGTCCTCTGGAGCCATAAGGATTTGGTTATACCCTGAAAAACCATCCATGAATGACAGTAAAGCATGTCCTGCAGTGAAGTCTACCAATTCGTCGATATGTGGCAATGGGAAATCATCTTTTGGGCTAGCCTTATTCAAATCCCGGAAGTCAACACAAACTCGGATTCTGCCGTCTTTCTTCGGAACTGGCACAATATTGGCTAACCAAGTAGGATATTCTGATACTAGCAAAAAACCAGCATTGATTTTCTTAGTAACTTCTTCTTTAATTTTTAAGGCCCAATCAGGACGAATTCTCCGAAGCTTCTGTTAGACAGGTCGGGCCCCAGGGTCGAGAGGGATCCTATGCTGTACAATCTCAGGGTCAATTCCTGGCATGTCTTCGTAGGACCATGCAAAAACATCTTTGAATTCTGTTAATAAAGCAACTAATTGTTCACGTTCCTCTGAAGACAATGTAGAACCAATTTGAATCAAGCGAGGATCTTTTTCAGTACTCACATTTACAGAAACAATTTCATCCACTAATGGCTTAGCACGCCTTTCTTCCTCCCAGTCGATTAAATTTTTCAAAGCCCGAGGAATTTCTTCCTCTTCGTTTTTATCAAAATTTTGAAAATTTTGGTCAATATTATGAACTATGGGCACAGAAAAGTAAGCGGAAATCACATCTTCATTCAAAGCCTCAGGCTCACAAGTTGCAACAGACTCAAAAGAGAAAGAAAAAGAAGACTCAGACATTTTGGACAAACTTAAATCTGCTTCTAACCCCACAGGCCCACCAAACTCAGACTTAACAGCCAATTCAGAACTCTCAGTACAACTCTTTTCAAAATGCCAATTTATTTGTGAGCCATTCACTGCATCCGTGATGAAGCTTAAACAGTCAGCAAGTACCTCTTCCCCGATCATGGCAATGGTCATATCCCCCAAATTCATCGGTTCAGCGTTAGTATGTGATTCTATCAGTAAGTCAGCCAGTGTTAGACCCAGAACTTCCTCTGTGCTGCTTTCGGAGCTGACCTCTCTATCTTGTCTGATGTCGATACTAGGATCTACCCCCTCCTCATCACTGTCAGAAAGCTGATGATCGAAGAAGATCTCAAACCCAGGGTATCTCTTTTTCTCCACTTGATCAATCCAGGGCTCAGGGAAACCACAGAAAGGGAAGTCTTCTCCTTGGCGGACAAAGCGTCCGTTCAAGGTCCCACGAATTGGCTTATGAACTAACTCAAACTGCTGCCCGGTTCTCTTGGCCTTGATCCTCTCCCTGATCTCTTCAGTTTTCCTTTTCCAATCATCAACTGTGGGTGCATACCCCAGTCCGAATGCATGTGGGTTATGAGGTACTTCACTGGCTGTAGTAATACTTTTCCTTCCACTTTGTCCCAATCCCATCCCTGGAATGTGACCTAGTTTACTCATGAAATAGATTGATTGGGCACTGACGTATACACCTTCATCTTCTGCCATGAGCGTTTGAACTAGCTGGGCCTCTGCCAATGTAAAACCTGATAGGAATACATCTTCTTCCCCATGCTGTATTTCTAGCAGTGGTGTTGTGACTTCTGGAGGAGGATGAATGGATGAATTTCCGAAGACAGTGGCAATTCCTCCGTCGTATGGGTACTTTACCAATTGATGTAATGTGGATGATACAGCTTTTATCTGATGAAGCCAGGGCCTTCCCAATAGCAAGTTGAATGTTGCGGGAACATCCATGACATGAAATTCAGCTTCGTGCTCAGATGGACCCACTGCTATTTGTACTTTGATTGTCCCCATCACTTCCCGACTAGTATTATCATAGGCCCGGATCAATTGAGTAGTGGGCGTGAAATCTGCCGGCTTTAGCTCGATTGCATAAGCAGTGCGTGTAGGGCAAACATTGATAGCTGATCCGGTGTCAATCAGAACAATCGGTATCCATTTCTTTCTGCATTCCAGTGATATGTACAGAGGCTTATTATGTCCCGATCCTTCTTGTGGCAACTCTTTGTCAGCAAAAGTTATTGCTGGGATTGTTTCTCTCGGGGTGATTAATGACACTAATTGCTTAGGAGTGGTGTCAATTGACAGCTTAGCCTTGCTCAACATTGACAACATTGCCTGTCGATGTTCTCGAGAAGCCATGAGAAGACCCCAAATAGAAATGTTTGCTTGGATCTTTTTCAGTTGTTTTAGAACCAGGTCTTCTTCTACCTCTTTCTCTTTCTCTTTCTCTACCTCTTTATCTTTGCCAGAGGGTTCTCCTTGGTCTAGATGTGGAGGCTTGAAGTAGCGCCCACTCCTAGTCAAATGATCAATTTCGTCTGCATACCAAGTCTCATCCGGCACATGGTTTACCCATTCATCATTAGTATGGGCCAGCTGTAGGTCATTATCATCCCACCATTCGCCTTCGTTGACTGAAAGGCAATTATCTAGCGCTGCTTGAATCATTCCAACAGTATGCTCTAACTGGCTTTCTGGTTCTTCTTCTCTTCCTTTGGACCTCTTTCCTTTACCACATTTAACAGGTTTCCCAAAATCAAGTCTTAGTTTATCCCCTTTTCTTTCAGTTTCCTCAGCAGAAGTTTCATCATTGCTTGACCAACTGTGACTGTAATTCTTCGGTTCCCACCATGCCCTCTGCACATTCTCAAGATCTAATTCTTCAAAGAAATGAAGATTAGCCAAGTCCTCCTCTAGGTCGGCCAAATCATCCAGCCCCTGTTCAAGTACATCATCTCTGACAACATTGATAGAAAATGAGTCAGGCAGATCAACCTCAAGCTTTAGTTGACCATTGGGAATAATATACCGGCTAGGATCATACTTTTTCTCTGATAGTTTGCCAGCCTCAAGCATAGGTACTACCACCATAGGGTTTTTGGGTTTTGGCTGGGTTGGAGGTGCATCCATCATGCATAACTCAATGCCTTCAGGAATATATACCTCAGGTTTTGGTAAATGAGTAGGTGTGATATAGATACTGGGGTTAAAGGTGGATGAAAGTGTGTGGATGAGGTTAAGATGAGGAGGTGATGGAACTCTGTCATGGGGTGGCAACGGGTTGGTAGTGACGTTGGGTTTTGGCGGTTGTGGGGGAGCTATGACTTTATTGTCTATGAGATCTTGGATCTTATGTTGGAGACGAAAGCAACGATCTGTGTCATGTCCTGGTTGTTGGTGGAAAGTACAGTGTTTGGTAGGGTCATGTTTAGCTGGGAGAGGTTCGGGAAGAGGTCGGGGGTCCAAAGGTTTCAAGTACCCTCTTTTTATCAAGATGTTCATTGCTTTAGAGAGTGACATATAGAGAGGAGTGAATGTTCTACTTGGAGCTCGGGTTGTGTTTTGCAGGCCAGCATGAGCAAAGGGATCGGCTAGTTTAGTGGTGGTGGCAACCAAGTTGATTTCAGAGGGTTTCACAACTGTGCTACCACTGGTGGTAGTATTGGAACTGCGACCAAAAGGTTTCCGAACAGGTTCCTTATCATCAATAATTCCCTGTTTGATGGCATCCTCTATCTGAACCCCTATCTCTTTTAAGTCATTAAAAGTGAAGAGCGGGAGGACTATCATTTTTTGTAACATCTTTCCATGTAGATTTCTGACTATCATACGAATTTGGTCCTTTTCAAGTGGTCTGTTGGTCATCATTGCTGCTTTTGCCCTCCATCTGGTGATAAAGGTCATGAAAATTTCATTAGGCTCTTGACGGGTGGCTTCTAATTCCCGAGTAGTCACTTCAATCTGGGTGTTATAAGCATACTGGGTGATAAAGGCCCCGGCTAACTCTTCCCAACTTTGTTTTACCGAGTCCTCTAACTTGGCGTACTAGATGGCAGCCACTCCTGACAAAGTTCGTCCGAATAAAGAGAGCTTTTGCGGACGAGTCAAACCCATAGGCTTTAAGACATCAAAGAATAGGCGAATGTGCACCATTGGGTCACTGGAGCCATCAAACCTATCAATGTGTGGCATTTTAAACCGCTCTGGCAACTTCACAGCTGTCTCAGTGTACCCGTCTTCGATGTCCGGGATTGAATTGACTCCTTGTGCCTTTTTGAAAAGTTTTTCCAACTTGGCCAACTTCAACATAGTTGAGTCAGACTCAGGTGCTTCAGAGGGATGGAGCCCTCCCACTGGTTGTGGAAGAGGAAATGATCCTCCTGAAGTTTGTGCAGGAACCCTCAGATCTTCTGGTGAATTAGGTTCGGGAAACTCGTCAACCGGTGGAGGTGGAGGTGGAGGTGGAACTGGCTGAGTCACTGGAGGTGGTTGAGTAATGGATGCCCCAGATGAGCGTTGCAGTTCAGCAAGAGTATTGCCTTGAGCAGCAAGAGTAGTGCCTTGGGCAAAAACCGTAGTGGCAACAATATCCATGCTCCGTTGAAGGCCCAGTAGTATGTCTGCTATATTTTCTGGAATTTGAGCCATCACTGATTCTGGTGAGTTAAGTGGTGATGATCTAGCAGGTGAAGAAGGGGTATTCTGGACAGTTGATGAAGCTTTTGCTTTTCTTCGTGTAACAGGTGGCAAAGAAACTAACACTGGCTGACCCTGAACCAAATCTGTACTTTTGCAAAGTCTACCAACGCGGGTCCACAGAACTTGGGGGATATTAGACCTTTCGGAAGCTATAGTGCTCGACTACCTTGCTGAAACAAAATGGGACCCCCAATCAGAATTTCATCAGCATCCCAGCTCAACTGATTACTGCTAACTCATCTGAATCTAAGAATCCCCATACATTGCGCATAACACATAGCATGAAAGAGAACAAACACCCCTATGGGAGCTAGGGTTACCCTGTCATAACTTTGAAATGATCTAGGGTTTCACTATTCAAACAAGCGGCATCATACATCCTAGAAATGAGAGAGCATCCTGTCCTAATTTTGGAAGGTACTAGAGCTCATTATATGTACAAGGTTGGCTCTACTTTACGGGTTGAAGCCAAGGTGACGTTACCAAAGAGTCCTTTGGGTCATAACCAATAAAGATCCCAGGAAATCAGAAGAGTCAAATAGCCTCTCTTCGGAGTCTGAGAACCTTAGATAGCAAAGCTAGATAGCAAAGCTAGATAGCAAGGCTACATAGCAAAGCTACCCTTTTGACAAATCTCAAAAGGTTACAACACAAGGCCTCTAAAGTATCGCACAAATAGGTATAGTGTCACAAAAAGCTTACCTGTGCTCCCACCAGTATCTGGGCAACACAAGGACTTGAAGTGCACCAATGAATGCAATGCAATGAACATATAATTGAAAATAAAGGTCATATCATGGAGTTCGAGTCAAGGTTTCATAAAATCCCCAGCAGAGTCGCCAGAAACTGTAACATGCCCGGGGGGTACCCGCGCGCGTTAAACAGTTCGGACCCCCGAGATCTCTTTGATCTATTCTCACGAGTGCAATGTGAAACATAGATGAGAGTCCAGATTTGGCAACTTTTATTGAAAATCCATTTTATTGCAATTTTGTCAAAAATGGACTGCGTCATCAGATCTCAGAGTCGCCACCTAATATTTATTTTGGGAAAATTAGGAAACCCATAACTCGTGCCAAGGCCACTGTTCGTCGTAACCAAGGATGCTTGGCTCGGAACCTTAGGTATGAGAGGGGAAGGTCAATAATGAGCACCCCCGCCCACCCGATCAAAGATCGGCCTTTACTAACCATGATATGAATTTTATTTTATTTATATGTTCATGTTCTGATTAGTTAATAAATCTTAAAATTTACTATGTGAAGCATACAAGTATAGACTATGCCATTCATTTTGGAGTAATTTGATATCATGCATTTTGAAAGAGTTTTGACGATGTACAACCCAAATAAATTGAGTTTACAAGCATGAAAAATCAACATCATTCAAAATTAAGCGACACAACCTCCATCCACTGGCATTCATAGAGTTATATCACATAAGCAACTAGCCTCATGGTAGAATGCTAGACATAGTAAGAAAAACACACACACACGGGATGCTAAAGCATAAAAACTCACATGTTTGACGTCCCACGAACAAGCTGCAAAACAAAGTTAATAAAATATGCATGATCTTATATACAAAATCCTAATGCAATTCACTCATGAGATGCAACTAAAGATTCGGCTTCTAAAATATGATATGTGAATCATCTCAAGAACATGAGGTAGCGCACATAATCACATAGGAATTGATTAAATCCACAAATGCAAACTTAGCCGAATCAAGATGCATGAAACATGGATGCAAAGCATAACTATGATGAAAAATAAATATGATGTTTATGTACAAATAAAGAAAGCGAGTAAAAGAACGGGATAGAAAGAAGAGGGGCGGGGAATTATTACAACATTTAAAGAATAATTACAAACCAAATTAGAGAGGGATGAGGAGAATATTACAACAAAATAAAAACCTCACAATACACTCAAAATAAAATAAATAAATAAAATAAAAGCTTCATGTTCTTTAGAATCGCCGGCGGAAATTGGTCAATATTGGGAGATTACGCCATCTTGTTCGGAAGAAGCTAACCGACCGGCCAAATAGGCCGGCCGGCGAACTAGGCCAAGCAAAACCTGTCTTGTTGCAAAACCAAGAAAAGGAACAAACAAAAAAAATATGTAGGTGGCTCAACTAACCACTACCGGTTAGATTAAAAAAGAAAATAAATATAAAATAAAAAAAAATGCAAACTCACAATATAAACCTAAAGCAATAAAACAAATATAAGATAGAACATGCAAGATTATAACAGAACTAATACGAGACTAATACACGAAAAAAATAAATATGAGGTAAAACATGCTAGATTACAACAAAACTAATATGAAATTAAAGTATGCGAATAAAAATAAATAAATAATTATGAGCTAAACAAACCACTAGGATTATAACAACATACTATGAAATATAAAGTAAGAAAATAAATATGAGATAAACAACCACTTGGATTATAACAAAACACAATGAAATAAGAAGTAAGAAAATAAATATAAGATACAAAATATAAGAAAATGAAAGATTAAAAATTCACCTTCCAAAGAAAGATTGGACTTCTTGATTTCCAAACTTCCTCTTGATTACCCTCAAGTGTAGGAAATGTGTTCTCAAATCCTCAATTCGAAATTATGGAGTTTATGGAGTTTGTGGTATGAAAAGTGGTTAACTCTCTAGTTTTTTCTCACTTTCAATCACTAAACATTCTTCCTTATGGTCGAGGCAATTGATCTTTGGCTATATCAGAATTTTTGGAGTGGTTTTGGTGTATGGAAATGAGGAATTTCAGCAGCTATGGAAGGTATGAGGTGTATATGGAAGATATGAATATTTTTGGTTCAAAAACTCAATTTTTCTCACTTTTTTCACCCTTTTCTCACTCCTTTCTCTTCAATTTCGTGGTGCTCTTCATCTCTCACAATATGATCATTCTATATAGGCAATGAGGGAGACTAAAGGTCAAAAAGAAGGTGGGAGACAAGGTGGGAGACAAGAATGTGATAGGAGGGCAAATTTTCAAGGTGGTTGCATGGGATACTCCTTTATGGATGCAAACAAAACCTCTTTTTGACTATAGAGGATGATTAGGTATAATGGAGGATGAGTGGATGCACTTGAATGGCTCAAAAAATGGGTAAATGGGTTGTCCCAACCGAACCAAAACCAAGAAAAATGGGCTATTGTTGTTTTGGGTCGAATCAACAAAATCTGCTTTTAAACCCAACTTCAAACGGGCATATCTCCCCCATATAGACTTGGTTTTAGGCAGTTCTTTAGTCCAAATTGAAGCCCCAGAAGTCTTATTTCCAATGGGGGTGGCCTCACATTTAAATTCCAAGTGTACAAAGAGATATGCCTAATTTAGTGAAGGCTGTCTCGGGCTGGATCAACAAAATCTGCTCTTAAGCTCAACTTCAAATGGGCATATCTCCCTTATTTGGACTTGGTCTAAGGTGGTTCTTGGGTCTAAATTGAAGCCCCAGAAGTCTACTTTCTAATGGTGGTGGCCTCACATTTAAATTCCAAGTGTACAAAGAGAAATGCCTAATTTAGTGAAGACTGCTCATTTCCTTCTTAATGATTTGATACTCATCTTTTTCCTAAACCAGCTTTCTTTCATCCCCTCCTATTTCCTTCAACTCCAAAACTATAAAGAAAATATTTTTCAAAAATTTCACCTCCCTTCCATTTATTTCCACTTTGTCCTTACTCGGTTTACTGAAAAGTGCAATATTTTAATCGAAATGGGAGCCTCGGGACATCGTAGAAACATTTAAAAAAAACTTATTTTGAAAAGAGGGTTTTAAGGTCTAAAATAGTTTGGCCAAAAAAATGGGTGAAGGTTGGGATTAAAACTTAAATTCCATCTTTCTTACTGAGAATTTTGTGAGAAACACATTCTAATTGTCATCATCGGGTAATCAAAAGAAAGCGCCCAAGTCTTAGGGCCGGTCAAAATGGGGTGTCTACACTACCTCCTGGTTGCATTCGGGTATTCGGTTGAACACCTCGTAGTACCTCTTCGCATAGGCCCTAAGGCCTTCTTCCTTGGTGATTCTCAGAGCCATCAAAGCATCAACCCTCAGGGGTTGCAGCTTGTTGGTCACGAACCTGGCTATAAACATCTCGGCCAGGCCCTCCCATGTCTTTATGCTTCCTTTTGGTAATTTATGGAACCAATCGGATGCAATTTCCCCAAAGGATGAGGGGAATACTTTGCAGAGCAACGGCTCGTTTCCGCTATATAATGCCATTGAATTTAGGTATAGCCCAACATGAAAGTTTGGATCTGACTTACCATCATAGATTTGAAACCTCGGCATACTGAATCTCTTGGGTGGTTCGGATTTGTCCAGTTCCACCGAGAAGGTTGTCTTTGGTTTTACTGGGGAGTTTACCTCGGCTTCTGCATTCTGCTGCCTCCTCTTGAGGTAGTCCCTTAGGTCTTCTTTGCTCCTCCCCGAAGCTCGGCTGTCTTTAGGTTTTAGTCTTTTTGGTACACTGCTTTCGGCCTCGTGGTGGGTCCGTTTGGATCTTTTTTCATGGGTTGTGTCAAAGTGGAGTACTTGCCCCTGAACATGTCGATGTTCTTTGGGGTCTGGATTCTTCATGTGGTGCGTCCTTCGGGACTCTTCTTGCCTCGGCTTTTCCCGTCCGACTTCCCTGGAAGGCCGGTGAGAATGCCTTCCGCTCCTGGTATGCTGAGGGACCTCGGGGATTGTTTTTCTTCCACCCTTCTGGGTGTTGGTCGCTAGCATCGGCGTATCTTGCAGCGGGTATGGTGGCTGCATAACATTATTCTGCATCATGAAGTTGACGACTAACTGAAGGTCCGCCAACTTGTTCGCCAGTTCTTTCACTTCCTCATCCCTCCGTAGGCACCTGTCCCTCCATACCTGGAGGTTATCTTCATTGTAGTACTTTCCTTGGTTTGTCTTTTTTGACGTGTCGCCTTCTGGGATGACGTCGTTCTCTCTGTGACCCTGGTCACGGGCTTCTGTATTGTGGTTGTCTTCTTCAATGTCAAGATCAATTGGTCTGCCACTCCCAGTGGGAGCGTCATCCCTAGTTTTTTCCTGTTGTCCGTTACTGGCCATCTATTTTTCCTTCGTTCCCACAGACGGCGCCAAATTGTGTGGGTGAAAATCTGACCACACTACCCGTTTAGTGATCAGCTGGAGAGCACAGGCAGAATAGATGGCTTTAGCAACCTGTAACAGAAAGAAAAAGCTCCGGCGGTGGTTCATCCACCCGGGGGCACTCTGACGATCAAGTCAGTATATCTCTCAAAGATAATCAAGTGCTAAACTGAATACTCAAAACATAAATTGCATACCTTAGACCCATGGGGGTGCCTCTCTTTTATAATATACTCAATCCAAGTCCCAATAGAAGTATGACTTCTATGAACTTCATATCAATGTTTACTTTGGATTCTTTAAGAGATAAAGATAAACTCCCTAAGAGCTTTATCCTTATCTTGGTTAAGTCCCCTCTCCGTCTTAGGACTCTTGTCCCTTATCTCGGATTCCGATGTCTTCGGAGATAACCTCGGCTTCTACGAGATTATCTCGGCTTAACTACCAGGACACGTGGCACCTCGGCTGACACGTCGGCGTCACTATGCCACGTGTTGGTATTCAGAAAATACATCCCCACATATATTATATATCAATATGGAAGAGTTAAAAGTGAATTAACAAAGTATAACCAATTAAATTAGATTGAAATAAAATAGAATGTAAAAAGGTAACGTGTTGATGGTCACACGCACTCTAAAAGCAATGGGGGTGAGTGGAGACACTCACGAGTACTCAGACACGCGGACACGTACAACCCATATGTAGATGCGACAGCTGCAAAATAATTTAGCTATCTCTTGATGCGTGAGGATCCTCTAGAGTAAAAGCCTGAAGTGATCTCCTAGAGTAATCTCCTAGAGTGATCCAATCCAATGGCTGAAATTAAAACTAACCAAAATGACGTCGTTTTGGTTAGTAAGTTGAAAAAAAAAGTAAAATAAAAAAATTATCTGCTTCTTCTTCCAACATTAGTCTCATAATTCTCTTGAATCCTCGTAGCTTCTTCTTGGCTCTCCATACTCGTATGCTTCCAACAATCAAAAAAATAAATTAGAAACAACAAACCCAAAAAACCCAAATCAGTGTAAACAAAAGAGCAAGCAAAGATCGATCTAGTAGAGTATATATAGATATATATATATATATATATATATATAGAGAGAGAGAGAGAGAGTGTTTGTTTTTGAGAGCTACAGAGAGTTCAGGAGAGTTGAACATGGACTTAGCAAGAGAAGGAGAGACGAGGCATTGCTAAGAGATTACACCAGTGGGCATATTGTGGTTGTTGCTGTAAGGTATGTCAGCAACAATTCTAGTACCGCCACCGCTACCGCCACTGTGATTGTCAAGAAAACTCCCAAAAATCATGAAATAGGCCTTTTTTTTATCTGTAAATAAGGCAACTCACTCAGTCACCCACCCTTTCTCTCACATTGTTTCTCTCTCTAGTATTCTTCACTCTCTCCTAGACAAATCTACAAACACTTGTTGAACGAGTGTATAGACAATTGCATTCACAGATTAGCATCATTTTTTTTACTCAACTCGAAAATTTGGAGAGAAATAACAATCTAAAATACAATGTTTGTTGTACTATACACAAAAAAACAAAAGATTAATTTGGGGGAAAAAAAAAGAAAGAAAATTAGGGAGAAGAGAGGTAGAGGGGGCAAACCCAAATGTCTCCAACTTCCTCTTTGGTGTGATTTTCTGAGAGAACGAAAGAGAAAGAAGGCAAGAAAAGAAAGTAGGCAAGCAAAGAAAGTTGATTTTTTTTTTTTTTTTGCTCAACTTACTAACCAAAACGACATCCTTTTGGTTAGTTTTATTTTCAGCCGTTGGATTGGATCACTTTAGGAGATCACTTCATACTTTTACTCTAAAGGATCCTCACGCTCTCTTGACGGCCAATTGCGCGTGGATTTCAATTCTTTCAACGAATTGTTTAAGACACCCACTTTGGCCTTTACATGACCTTTCATTGGTCCTTTCACTTCCTTGGTTAGCAATTATTTGAGAAAAAGTGAGCTAGGGGACTGTGGGCATTGGGCAATTGTTTAAGTGATCAGGGAAAGGATATTTAGGTATTAAGTTAAGTGAGATTTTTTAAGTTTGAGTTTATAAAAATATGTTGATGTGCATTAACCGCTATCTTATGAAAAAAGAAAGAAAAAGAAAAAGAGAGAGAATGTTTTAAAATTTGTGGAAAATCATTTTTATAGTAAAAGGTGAAAACAAAAATCATAAATGTGTGAAAGTCAACCTTGAAATGGTGAAATTGCCCATCATTCTCTTCCAATATATATCTTCTCTTGGGTATTGATTTACAACCTCACAACCAAACAGATCTCTTGATCAAGATCTAAGGAGCTTAGGTGGAGAGCACACAACAAAATAGATTAAGCCAACACATACGCACAAGAGAGTAAGAAATACTGTGGTGGCTCGTCCATCCAGGGACACTTTGACGATCAAGTCAGTAACTTAGCTCACAAGATATCAACTCGAGTAAAACAACTCTCAATTAAAGTGTCTCTTAGACCCACGGGGGTGCTTTCTTTATATAATGATTAGCATCCAACTTCGCCTAGAAATCTTACTTCATGGGATTCTATCATTTATAAGGATATCACTTATCAAAGACTCCTCCTATTTAGATTAGAATGAACTCCCTTAAGAGTCTCATCTCTATCGAAACAGAGAATCTGAAACCATTTAGGACTCTTGTCATCTATCCGAATATGTCGGATTCAGATATGATCACATCATAACTTGGCGACTTGGTCCATCCACGTGGCACCTCGGCTAATAATCTCTTCCAAAATATATCTTCTCTTTTTTTATTTGTAACCTCTTCCTTTGTCATCCACCAACATGCCACCATTCTTAATCATTGCCAACCCCTTTTCTATGTCACTACTCACTCTCAGGGTCCGTTTGTTTTGGAAGATGGAGGAAGAAATGGGATTGAGATGGAGGTGAGATCTACTAATATTGTGTTTGTTGGGAAATTTAGGGAGGGCATTCATAGTACCTTCAGATTATGATGGGCCTTTAGCGTTGGGATTCATAGTCCGCCGAGAGACATGGTATTAAAAAATAGTCTATTCGGCTTAGGGTGTTACCGATTGTCTGGGGGACGTCTGGTTGGTCATCTGGCCGGTCAATCGGCCAAAGGAAAAAAATTTTTTTTTTTTAAATGTTGGGTAGCACATTTTGAACATTAATATTTAATAAATTCTAGTTTTTGTTAAGTAAAAACCATGGTTTTTATTTGTTTTATTATTTCATTTTTATTTTATATAAAAATAATTTAACAATACCCACACAAACAACTATTATCAAAACAAATACAATTTTATTTAATCCCCACACTGTTAATCCCCTTATTATCAATCCCTTCCATTCTACATCTGAAAACAAACGGGGCCTTAGTCTCCTTCCTTGGAAATCGCTGTTGTTAAAGAGAGAAGGAAATTGCGACCGTTAGAGAGATTCGTACAAATTTAAAGATGGGAATGAAGTGGGGGAATGGGGAGTCCATGGTTTTGTAAAGAGATTTGCATAGGATTATGGGTGTTGTGGTGGTAATGTTAAAGGGATTAGGGTGCTTTGGTGGTGTATAGAAGGAACTAGAAATGTTGTGATAGTATGAAAAATGAACTAGGGGTGTAGTGGTGAAGGAAGTTGTAGGGTTAGCAAATGAGGGAATGTATGGAGCTGGGACTAGTGGAAAATGGTGGAATAGAATGGGATTAGAGCTATGTCACGCCTCGAAGTAATTAACAATAGTATTATCTCACAATAATTACAAGTTACCAATACATTTCAAAATATGATAGCTTTGCATTCATATGATCCAGTTGTGTAATATATGGCACATTCAATTATATATTCATAAGTCATAATCCTGAATCTATAACATGTGTCATAAGCAAAAGATATGAAATAAGAGTTAAACAAATAAATGAATGTCTTAATGGCTACAACTTTCCAAGTCGATGTTTGGTTACAACAAAAGTGAGTTTGAAACTCAATATAAATAAAGTCCTAGGCTTGTACAAAATAAGTACAACAAGATCAAAACAAGAAGCTCTTGGCTTCAAGTCTCCCCAAGCTACGACCTTGGCGGAAGCATATCATTAGCAATTGAAAATGGTTTTTCACATAAGGTGAGCCAAAGCCCAGTAAAGATATTCTAACACAGTGTATGAATCTTAATAAAGTTATAAAGTGAATGCATATGTAATGCTCATGCCAAAACATTTTATATCTCTTTCCAAAACCATGCAATGTCAAATTTATATCACAGTTCATGAAAACATTTCATTTACAACAGAAAGCAGGATACTGGATACAATACTGGGAATCTCCAGGACGTGTCTGCAAGTAGGCTACAAGCACTATCAATTGCCAGTTTTACTGGTATCAATCGGAAGGCTCGGTATATATCCACGCAGATTTCAGGACTTTTACCAAGGACACACAGGCCAACATAATTCCACAACTACACCCTTATCCAAATTCACCAAGGTATTCACCATTTTTTCTCAAAAACAAAATATATTTTCAATGTGTTAAATTTGTAACAATGCTCAATGCAAATGGATGAGAATTTAGTTTCAATTTGCCTAATTCTCATGCAATTTCTACAATAATTATAGCTATCATATACCGATAGCCCAAGATAGATATCTTTAAACAGATAGATAATTTACAATAAAGGTATTCTTTCCAAAATTTCAAGATAAGAGTAATAATTCATATCCAACTCCACCATCATCATCCTCATCGTCCCAATTTCATAAAACCAACATCAATTCCATTTTCTCTTTACAAAATCAATTATTCACATTTTAGGAAAAATCCTGTTTTCATTATTAATCAATTCCAAGGGTAAAATCTACCATTTTATCACAACTTAACCACATTTACAAATCCATTTGCATATTCAAGAACCTATTTTCAAAACTCCTCTTTTGATTTTAAACCAAAATCTTAGTTTTGTTCAAAAAATCCTCAATATCAAGATTTCTTTAAAAGGAGAAATAACCAAGTTAAAAACCATACTAAAGTGTGGAGAAATCCCTACCTCGAAGCTTGAAGACAAAGGAGAGAGAGAAAGAGAGAGAGAGAGAAGAAACTTCAATAGAGTCAAAAATGGACTTTGCTCCGATCAAATGAAAGCTCTAGGTGAGCTTTATATTTTTAACGAAGGGACTAGGGTGTAGAGATCAATAGATTGAGAGTATTTGGAGGTTGAAGATGAGTTTTAAAGAGAGAGAGAGGGTATAGATTTAGGATTTTGAAATGTTTAAAGACAGAGAGATATGAAAAAATGACTCAAAAAGTGACTTTTACGAACTGATATATAGGTAGATCGCTCGAGCGACCAAAACACCACTTGATCCACCAGACACAAAAATAGAGATTGCTCAAGCGAACAAAGTACGGCTCGAGCGAAGAACACCACCCTCCCAGTACTTTTGCAGGCTTGCAAAAGTACTGAGAGTTCCAAAAGACCGCTCGAGCACAAGAAGGACCACTCGAGCGTAAGAAACACCGATTGAGCAAAGAATTCTATACTTCCAATAGTTTTGCAGACTTACAAAAGTACTTGAAGTTCTCAAAGTTCACATGAGCACAAGAAAGTTCGCTTGCGAAAACAATCCAAAATTTGTGCAACAACAGTTTTGAAAAACTAACTCCCAACCTGTTTCAAACACAACCAAGACACTCCAATAACCAAACTCAACAAGGAATGAGAAGAAAGAAGATAGGAACAACCATCAAGACAAAGAATCCCGGATCCAAAACAATAAATGGTCGGGTCTAAACTAGAATCGCTATAAGCTAAGTGTAACAACCCCGACCTGTGATTAGCTTATGATATATGATTAAGAAGACCTAATAAGTAATTAGGATGAAATTCTACGTTAATTACATGTGTTATATGTTATTTGCATTTATATGTCGTAGAAATATCTATTTGTGTTTCTATTCTGTTCTGCAAATTAAAGGCTTTATCAGCCACATAATACGAAATTGACTCCATTTATGTGTTATCTGAAATTTTTAGAACATTATGGTAAATTTAATTAGAATTGGATTTCGAACCAAATAATTAGAATAAAGTAATTGTGATTAACTATTCTTAAGCTAAGTTTAATTAATTAGTCTATATCAGGCCAAGATGTTCTAGAATCAATTCATTCTTCATTTCCTTGAGCCTCAAAAAAAAAAATGCTTTGAGAGAGAGAGAGAGAGAGAGAGAGAGAGAGAGAGAGAATGTAGGATATTGGACTCAACAAAGGAATTGTTAGAGGAATTGGAGAGATTTAGAGGAATATCAATGAATTGCTCAATCTTGGAAGAATTAAGCCTCTACACTTGAGAATTCAAAGCTTGAGGTAGGAATTCACTTCTTTAGTTGTGTAGTTGTGGCACTTAATGCATAAATTCAAGAGAGTTAGATAATTAATCCAAGAATTGAGCTACGGAAGAAGAATTAAGAAAGTAACTTTACATGCATGCAAATTCTCTTGCATTTGGAGTTTGATTTTAAAGAATTCTCACATGCATGCATTAATCATAGCTTGGCTTTGGAAATTCATCAAGCTTCATGCCGTTGTATATCATTTGATCATGTTTTGGAAGGTTGGAGTTCATAATAATTCATGCTTGTTATGTTTTGGAAGTTTCAAGTTTTGTTTTGTACAATTAGCAAAACTTTTGGGCTAGATTTTGCGAAATAGTTTTTAATTCATCATGTACTATGAGTTTATCAATGTTTTATCAAGTTTTAGCCCAAAAGGATGTGTTTTGAAGCTTTGAAATTGAGTTTTGAACTTGGAAAGCAAATATGGAAATTCTAGAATTTGCACTCTCCGCTAAAGGAATGGAGTTTGTGCTAGAGCTAAGAATTCAAGCTCCCAGTACTTTTGCAAAGTTTAGGGGTTGGCTCGAGTGGCAGAACCTGAGCTCGAGCGACCACCATTTTTTTTTATCCTCTGGTCAAGCATAGGAAGTTGCGCTCGAGCGTAAATTTCGTGCTCCCAGAAGTTTTGCAGAATTTTGCAGACCGCTCGAGCGACCGTTGAGCGTAAAAATCATGCAACCAGTACTTTTGCAGACTTTACAGACTGCTCGAGTGACTAATGTTGCACTCGAGCGGACTGCCCTGTTTTTAAAAATTTGACTAAGTGTTTTAACTTACATTTTGGCATCTTCATTGCATCTTAGGCATTTCCAAGCCTTAATTAAGACGTAATAATGAGGATAATGATTAGAAACACACCAAGATAGAAAAGGAACAAGTTATGTGTTTTTCGGGCGTGTGTTCAATGAGCATTTGTTATGTGCTTGTGTAGGTCATGAGCCATAGGCTATCCAATATGTCTACTCTGTCCATTTTGCTATCGGAGCTATCAGTGAGTAATAACTCTGTAAAGTTATGTTTGATTATAAGTATTTTCAGAATGATAAGATATGATCTGTTTATGAACTGTTATTTTATGAATAATGAATGAATGTCCGATTTTCTGAAATGTATTTGCGGCATCCTTAGTTTACATGGCCCTCGCCCGGGGGAAACAATACCGTGACATATGTTTATATGGCTTTCGTTCGGGGGAAACAATACCATGGCTTATGATCATATGGCCTTTACTCGGGGGAAACAATACCGTGGTTTATACATGGCCCTTACCTGGGGAAAATAATATCATGGCTACTTGTGCACAAGATATGGACCTTTGGGGTCGTCGATACCGACTATGTATATGGGTCCCAGGACCAAGATGATATGATAGCTAATGGATGCACCACATATAACTGCTTATGATTTCTGGTTACGTATATGAATTTGAATCTATTTTTGATATGAACTCTGATTCTTGAAACTATTTGGACATCATTCATAAATCGATTACTCTATTATTATTCACTAGCCTCCAACTCACCATATTATTATGTATGTATGTAGGTGACCATGCTCAGAGTTGATTACCATGCAACACTTATTTTACAATTAACCAAGGAATGAATATTGCAGACATAAATTTCATTATTTAAATCTAGACAATATGTGCTACATAGTCTAAATCATGACATGACAAAGTTTGTGCTATTTTTTTTTTTTAAAAAAATTAATTTAATTTTCTTCTAAAGCTTTAACAAGACATCTCTCCATCATTTATTACCACATGGCCTCTTTTTGATTCTCTCAAAATATTGCTTGAAAGTAATTAGTTGATTGTCATTTTTCACAATTACATTTGATTTACATTGTTGAGGTTAGGTGATCCTGATATTGATAATGGACATGGTTTTGATTGTCGTTGATTGGTGCTTTTGGTTGTTATTGATTTTTGAAGCTATTGTTTGATATGGTCTAAAGTTTTACGGTTGTTACTTTTATATAATTTGTTGTAGTGTAGTGAACCAATTAAGTGATTAAAGCATTTGGCTTGCTTATCTAATATAGAAATCCATATCACTTTCAGTTGTGATCATCTTTACTCTAGCATTTTGTACTAGTTTTTTTAAAAAATTATTTATTAATTTTAAATATACAATTACTTAAGTAGTTAAATCTTGATTTACAGGTGGAAGATATAGTTATTCTAAAAAGTATCATTAGGCCAACAGAAACAGTTGCAATCGGAGTACTTAAAAGCACAGACGCATCTAAAGAAGTAGAAGGGGAAGAACTAGGACCTGACTATTGGGAGGTACATGTTCAAGTGCCAATCAAACTTAATGAGAGCTTGATCCGATCATATGGACTTGTCAAAACAATTGGACAAGCTATTGGAGCTCATGCTGCTTGGCCTGCTCCATTTGTGGTATATTTTTTTGTAAATACTAATTTTATTAACAAACTTATATTAACTTAATATAGTTTCAATTACCTTCATATGTTTATCTTTTGGATGCAGATTTCACAAGTTATGGATGCTAGCCGAGAATATTTATACAAGTGAGGTTGAGAATTTGGGAACTAATTTTATTTTTGATAATTTTTCTCTCCAGAATATGCATATCACTATGGCTTTTCAGAACTTATGGTCGGAATGATTTTCTTTTAAATTGTTTTTGCTTTAACTTTGTTAGTGTGGTGGAATATTTAATAATTTTGGATTGAGATTTTAATGAATAATTGATTGTGGTTTTTTTTTTTTTTTTTTTTTTTGATGTGATGATCTTATGGTGGTAATATTTGTTTATTATTATGAAAATATTACAGGATGAATGGATGTCAAATTAATATATGATGTGGCAATTAATATTTAATTGTTTATAAAATTGATTCAATTTTTATAGGTATTTACGCATGCATAATTGTAGCTTTTAAAAGTGTCAATGAAAAAAATATATAAGTGGCATTTTATAGTAGTGATAGTAGCTTTGTAAAGTGTCACTAAAATAAGTTCCAATGGCACTTATATCTATTTAATGTCACAAATGAATTGGATTTAGTGGCATTTATGAAGGTGTTATAAATATCAATTGTGGCATAATAAGCGTCATTAAAAATTCATATCGTGGCATTTTTTAGATTGTAAGTCTTCTTTAATGGCACTTGATAGCGTCACGAATAGTGCCTCCCATGACATTAAAGTGTCACTGAAAGGTTTTAGTCTTGATGGTGTAATGACACTTGTAAGTGTCACTAACTCTTTTTTAAATGGCACTTGATAGTGCCACAAATAATATCTACTATGACTTTAAAATGTCATTAAAAGTTTTTAGTCATGATGGTGTAGTGACACTTGCAAGTATCTACCATGGCACTCGTATCTACCGTGGCACCGATTGAAGTGGCACTTGTTCAAAATGCCACAAGACTAAAAAATGTCATTAAAAGAATAGTTTTGTGGCACTTTCAAATGTCACTAAACTAAGAAAATGTTGTAGTGTTGCCTGGAGTTTCGTTTTGTTAGCCAACCACAGTTCCTCCTCGAGGAGGTTTCCATTTTGCAGTGGTCAAGTTTTTGTGAATCATGTTACAAATCTTTTGTATTTCTTTTGTTAAGTTGAACAAGCATTTTTTTTGTCTGTATGTATGAATGGTGACGTGGGTATGACGTCTAAATTATGTAATTTAACTTTTAAATTTTCAGTCTCATGTATGTCTATACAGCTATATGGACGTTATATGTTTGCGTTTGTTTCCATTAGCCCTTGTATGTTATTTATTTGTTCAGAGGCCTTTGCTAATCCCAGGATCTCTGGCCGATTACAACGCAAAACCTATAGGGGCGGGTTTAGATCGTGACACTAAGGGTGAGGGACGGGTGACCAACTACGGGTTTAAGATAGGAAAAACTAATTGGTTATAGGTTAGAGGAAGCGATAGAAAGTAAAAGGGCAGAAACATCAAAATTTCATATTCTTATAATTAGTTTTGAATTTCACACTCCTTTAATTTTTTTATTTTATTTTAATTCTTCATTCATATTTAACATATTTCTGAACTTCTCTTTCTACCGACATTATTTGGGAAGCCACATTTTTATGGATAGTGCATTTCCCTATATTTGGAAAGTTGAAAAAATATATAAATAATTATAAATAAGTGGAGTCTAGTTGAATATATAAATTTAAAAAACCTATTTAAATTTTATTTCTTTATTTTTAAAATTAATTTTAATCAAATCAATAACTATCATGAATTAAACAAGACTTGAGCTAGAACAACATTTATTCTAAAAAATACTAAGAATCTTAAATAAATTATCAAATATTTATTTAAAATCCAGATAATTGATATTATTTTATGGAACTACTATGATGACCTAAAAATGGCTTTTGTCACACACAACTCACAACATACACAAGAAAACCTTAGAGACCACATAAGCTTTGTTTGGAAAGGATTAAAGTGGTTAAATTAGTACAAAAAGACAAAATAAATTAATTTAATAAATAATATAAAATGTTATATTCAAATCATAATCATTTTTTTTTCTCTCACAACTCTCATATCCAAATTAAAAAAAAGTCAAAACTTCTTTCTAAACAAAACTAATTTAGTCAGATTAAATTATTTAAAAAGTTAAAAAGTCAAGCTACATTAACCCTTCCCAAACGAAAGCTTAATATTACAGGCACGTGGCAAGCAGTCTTTCAGTTTGTTACGTCACCCCTCATAACTTTGACATTGGCTCTTAAAAGAATTGGGGCTTCTCTTTCTCTCTATTCCTCCTCTGATGCTTCATACGCCATCGAGCTAATTTAGAGTGGCAGAAGCCATAACACTCCTTACAAAGCCATCGTAGAGGGTATAAGGTTCCTAATGAAAAGATGCAACTGTTCACTTGGTCATATCCTGAGAAAAGGAAATACAGTTGCAGACAAGTTGGCTAACAGAGGTGTGGCTCAATATGAACATGTGGTGATACTAGATGATCCCAGAGTATGTAAGAGCTTTGGTCAAAGCAGATATGACTGGAATTAGTATTGAGAGGGATTAGCCCTCCATTTTGTTGTAATACTACTTTTAAACTTCTATGTTTGTTAATTTTCGGTTGAATAAAAAAAAAAATTCTCAACCTCAGATTACAAACTCCTAACTTATCATGCCTTAAAATAGGAACTTTTAAAAATCCCAATTGGGTTCGGGTCGAGGTTGGAGGGGAATATTTTTTACCCGAATCCTACCTGACCCGCAAATATAATAATAATACTACATATATATGTAATAGGTGTATAATATTGTTAAATTTTTAGAGAATATATATAATATCTATACAATCTATTTTTCAGTTTCTATTAAACAAATGTGATCATTTATTGTTTTAATGCTCTCTTAAATATTAAATTTGGAATTGGAAAAAAATAAAATAAAAATAGAATAGAATAAAAAATATAGAATTTGTTGGAGAATGTATTTGAAAATATGGTTAGTTAAAATAAAAAAAATAAACATTTAATTAAAATTTGACTATTTTGATGGAGATACTTTAATAGGCTAAACTGTAATTTAAAAAATTTATGAAGATGAGTCCAAAGAAGAAATGTGGAGAGAAACTCCTAAAACAGTATAAAATCATGATTTTCTTACATTTTTACCCTCTTTTTCTCTTTACTCATTTCTTATCTCTCTTTACTCACATTGCAATTCCCAACGACTGGTTTTTATTGTCAATCACCACACCGTCACCGCCGTTACCACCATCACCGCCACCTCATCTCCATCCATTTCCTGTTACCATCCTCCTATCCCACAACAACCCTTAGCTCTCCACATGTCCCTTTTTTGCTACGTACCATTACGACGTCATGCACTATGACTATCATTCATATCCAAGATTTGATCCAAATCCTTGAAACAATATTATTATTTATTTTGAAGGAATTAAAATAAATTATTAAAATTTTGAAAAATTTGAATAACTCGAGATATTGATTCTTGATAATATTTCAAATCTAAATCGTGAAATACCAATCTCAATCAAATAATCAATAACAAATTGATACAACGATTTAACGTAGAAAAAATCATAATTAAAGCACCTTCGATTCTGATAAAAAAAAAAGGCGAATTATACTAATAGTTCTTATAGTTTGGGACTTGTATCACTTTGGTCTCTAACTTTTCGATTGTGATACATTTGACTTTAAATTTTGAATCTTATTCCAAATAAGGACAATCAGAGATGTTTCCTTTGCAAATGGTCCATTTCAAGGGCAAAGTCGTAATACAATTTATTTCGTGTTGGTTAACTTGTATATTGTTTGAAATGTAATGGCCTTTTTTTTTTAAATAAATAAAACTGAAACTTTTTTTATTATAAAGTTCTGTTTGGTTTGGTTTTCATAATTTATTTTGAGAAATTTTTTCTAAAAAACTAAAAATTAAATTGATGAAAAAAAAAACACATCGTTTTTATATAATTTTATCTTTTGGGAGGATAGAAATAATTTTTTAAAATATTTTTTTTAATATTTGTTTTCGTTAAATTAGTTTCTATTTTTTTTTAAGTCAAATATGGTGACAACTTCAATATCGTTATTAAATCAATCCATTAAATCAAAAATTGAAAACTAAAAATATTTTATATATTAAACATATCGATTATACGTTAAAAGCTTAATAACCATCCATTACATGATAAGTATCAAAAAATATCTGTTAACAATAAATATAACAATCTTTTACATGATAAACATCCAAAAACATCAACAAAAATAGCCACCTATTACATGATCATCACCCAAACAAATACTAAAATTTACTTTGGTAAAAAAATAGAAATGAAAAAAAATTATCATTTTTATATAATTTTATCTTTGGTAGGTAGAAATAATTTTTAAAAATTAAAAAATATTTTTTTGACATTTATTTTTATCAAACTAGTTTATATTTTTATCAAATTGACAACTTTGGACTTCAAATGGAGCAGTGGTGTCTTCAATTATTCTTATTTGGAACGAAATTCAAAATTCAGAGTCAAATGTATCATAATTGAAAGGTTAGGGACCAAAGTGACACAAGTCACAAATAACAGGGACCATTATTGTAATTCGCTCTAAAAAAACTATAGGCCAAAACCACAAAGCAATACATTAAAAAGGCAAAAATGAATTACACATGTATACCTTCAGTTATCTAGCGAATTCACGCTCATATTGAACTGACCCTAATGTGCCTTTTCCACTACCGTCTTCACCTCGACATTGTCTTACCCAACGTTGAATCCACAACGCTGATGTCGAATCCACGACAATGAACCACTTCGGAATCCACCAAAACTTCAAGCCTAAGTTTCCCGGAATCTACCGAAGAACACCTCTCTTTTTTGTAAACATAACAGTAAAAACAACTCTTTGATGAAGTCAATATAAAACTCGTAGATTCATTGATCACTCTCAAATCATCAAGAAAACACTTATAAAAATAACCTTTAATATAGAAAACATTGGTAGCTCTACTCTCTTATTAGAATTTGGATTGCTTAAACCCTAAAAATAACAAACAGCGCACTTCATAATAAATAGATTTGCAAAGACTGCTCAAGTGCACACTTCACCTGTAACGCCCCGACCCTTCACACGTCATCGATAGTCCGCTTTGGGTCACGCTCGCACGGATTTGTTCTTCCCAGTGGGTCACCAATTCCAGAACTACTCCAGCCTAAGCACGCTTAACTGTGGAGTTCTGTTAGGGATTTCACCACCCGAGAAAAGGCCTCGATGCTATATAAGGGTACAGGTTTTTACTTTTATAGCCCAAGAACTCCCTCTCCATTCCCGATGTGGGACACCGGGGCCTTACAATCCACCCCTCATAAGGCTGCGCGTCTCCGTGCAGTAGCCTGCCAGCTCGCAAGCCTGCAAGCCTACCCACATGCACCGAGAGACGCTAGGGGCCCACACTCGGTACTCCGGAGAGTCGGCTCTGATACCATTTGGGCTATAAAAGTAAAAACCTGTACCCTTATATAGCATCGAGGACTTTTCTTGGGTGGTGAAATCCCTAATAGAACTCCACAGTTAAGCGTGCTTAGGCTGGAGTAGTTTTGGGATGGGTGACCCACTGGGAAGAACAAATCCGTGCGGGCGTGGCCCAAAGCGGACAATATCGATGACGTGTGAAGGGTCGGTGCGTTACATCACTGCTTGAGCGGTGTGAGTAAAATCGGCGTAAAACATATAGGCCGACCGCTCGAGCGCAACATTCACTACTTGAACAATAAAACTTGCTTCCTAGAAGTTTAGTTTGCAAGCAGAGATACTAGATGCTCCTATTCGTTGCTCGAGTGCACAAATTACCGCTTGAGCAGTTAAACAATTTAATTGCATGCTTCTATTCACTGCTCGAGTGCACTAATTACTACTCGATCCTTGTACACAGTTAGCGAAGTGGCAAACATGAACAACTCAAGATTACAAACTCCTCCACATAGGCACAATTCAGGTTGGATTCAACTGAAATAAAAGAGTCAATAAAATTATAACTGAAAAGAATTTTGTCAAACGAGATTGCTAATTATAAAAACCTAACAAATTTTAAGTGTAAAAATATTAATTTATTTTAAAACACTTAAAATTGCATGGAAATAATGAGATTTTCAAAAAAATTGGAAGCAAAAGTAAAAATGACTAGGTTTTGACGGAAGGGGAAATAAAAATATAACTTTTAATAGGGTTAAAATGCTACAATTTATTTCATAATAATGATAAAATTGATATTTTTCAAAGGACAATTGCATAATTTAGAGCTTGTTTGGGAATTGGTTATTATAGTTGGTTTTTTATTTTTTATTTTTTATGAAATTATGTACAAAACATAGAGAGAGTGATATAATTGGGTGTTTTGATTTTTTGACTATTTTAATCAAAGAGCATTGTTATTCAGGTTCAAAAATTAAACTTACTTTCTAGACCCAATGATGTGTCACTTTATTAAAACATCTAAGTCAAATCTTTTTTTCAATTATTCTCTAATCATCAGCTACTCATCTTATTGACACATCACTGAGTCTAAAAAATGAATCTAAAAAATATATTTATATATTATTTTTTAAAACTGAAAAGTCACATACCAAACAATCCCGTAGTGTGTTTTATTTCTAGATCAACAATAAGCTCTTCCTAGTTATTTTTGTGTTTTCCTTACTAGTTAAGAAACTCTTTTCTTGGCGAGAGAACAAACAAAACTTCATTTCTTTCCATTTCAAAAAGTAGTAGAAAGTGCAACAAATGGGAAGAAAATAGATAATAATAAAAAAAAGAGATACTTTTAGGAACATGCAAAGGCAACTAGGTAGAAAAACCCAACTCATTATAAATTGATATGGACCTAGGATCGCGCTATAATACACTTTTAAAGGGTTATGATCAAAAAAATCATTATTTATATTTTAAAAGGTTGTGTAATATATGTTAATTATAATAATATTGATTATCACAAATATTATAATTAAATTATTTTTAATCATAACTAAAAAATAATAATGAGTAATAATTAAACACCACATAAAATATAAATAATTTTTTTTTAAATTATAATCAAAATAATAATCATAAAAAATTATAATGAGTGATAAGTAATACCACAATTAGTTATAATCTAGTAAGAACTAACCCACATCAATATAAACATAAGTTATTTATCAAATACATATCAATTTTTAATTGAAATTATTTTGAAATTATGTTTTAAAAAATATAATTTTGATCAACAATTAAAAAAATAAATTTATAAAAAAAATCGATATAAGAGTGGAGGAGACAAGTGTGTTTGGAGATAAATTTTCAAAAAATTTCTTTTGGAGAGTTTAGAAATTTTTTTTGTTTGTTTGGTTATTTTGAAAATGGTTTTGTAGTTTGGGAGTTTGGGAAGATTTGATATTTTGTTGTAGTTGTGTAGATGTGTGTGAGAGAAGAAATAATTGAGAAATGAGAGAGAAAAAAAAAGTGATTGATTGATGTGTAGGAGAGAAAAAGTGATTTTTTTAAAAAAAATTCAAAAAATTTAAACCAAACAAAATTTTAAAAATTTTTCTCAAAAATTATATCTTAAGATACAAACCAAACAAATTCAAATACAAGAAGAAGTTTCGCTTTACCTCCAGTCATTCTGACTGTAAGATATTTTTGGGTAAATTACAAATACACTACTGAAGTTTGCTTAAAATACAAATTGTCCCATGTGGTTTGAAAAATTACAAATACCTCTCTTTCAGAATTTTTTATTTAACAGAATTAATTGAAAAAATAAAATTTATAACTGTTCACCTATACAATAATAAAATTATCTAAATTTTTAATGGAAATTAAAATTTAACATTATTAAATAATGTTAATTCATTTGATAATTTATTTTGAAATTAGATGCCTTAGTGGGCATAATGTAATTTCTAGAACTACAAGGAGTAATTTGTAATTTAAATAAATATCAAGGGGTATATTTATAATTTACCGGATATTTTTTAGTAGACTTTCTTCTAGAACATTCAGCCACCCTTTTTGACCACTCATTGGGACCAAATATAAACAAAGATAAATTACAAATACACTTTTAAAGGTTTGCTTCAAATATAAATAATCTTCTGTGATTTGAAAAATTATGAATATTTTTTTATTAGAATTTTTTATTTAATAAAATTAACTAAAAAAATGAAAGTAATACTTGCTCTCTTATAAAATAATAAAATTATCTAAATTATTTATTAAAATATATTTTTAATATCATTAAAAACTGTTGATTGATTTCATGATTTATTAATAAATGGACGATTTGTTATGAAATTAAAAAGCTCAGGGATGAAATATAATTTTCAAAACACACAAAATTATTCGTATTTTAATCAAATTTGAAGGGATATATTTATAATTTACCGTATAAATAAAAATCTACCACCACGCGAATCTAATGGGCATGAGTTATTTGAATCTCACATTAATTTTGTTTTTTTAAAGAAACTTTTTCTTATTAGTTAGGGTAGACATGATTCGGATTGGTTTGGATTGAGATAAATCAAGACCAATCTATTAACTACGGTTTCTGAAAAATTGGAACCAATCTAATCCGTTTAAATTGTGAAACCAATCCGAATCAATCCATTTAAATATATTGAATCAGTTTAGGACTATAGATTCACATAATTAAATAATAAAAAAACTTTAAAATATTTTAATTTTATAAAAACATAAACATAGCATCAAGTAATAGAGGTTTTTTTGACTTTTGTGAGAGAAAAAATGAAATGATTATAATTTTAATGTGACATTATATCTTATTAGACTAAAAAATTTTAATGTAATATTATGTCTTATTAAACTAAAAAAATTATTTTATCTTTTTGTGATAATTTTAATTAAAAAATTTCCGTTTAATATATGCCAAACGAGGATTAAATAAGATTGAAATAAAATAGAATGGAAAAAAGGTAATGTGTTGATCGTCACATGCGCTCTAAAAGTAGTTGGGTGATTGGAGACACTTTCGGGTACTCAGACACGCGGACACGTACAACCCATATGTAGATGTAATTTAGCTATCTCTTGATGGCCAATTGTGTAATGACCCATCACTTATGATAATTAATACTCGATTAGTTAAGAAGATTTGAAATTTAATTATCGGGTATTATAATTTAATTTGGGATTTATGGGAATTGTAGGCCGGTCTGATTCATATATGATTATATTAAAGAGTTATTTCGAAATTAGAAACTAAGGGTCCAAATGACTTAAGGAAGTAAAATTGAGAAATTGAATCTATTTAATTTTAATTACGGACCCATTTGAGAGTTTAATTAAATATTCGATTCAGTTTAGTAAAATTGAGATTCGATTAATTAGGTCCTAATTGGAGTTGATTAAGTCATGAGGATTGAGAATTGTGGTTATTATAAATTAAATTTAATTATGATGTGTTCAATTTGAATATGTAATTTATTGATAGAAATTTGAGTCTGATCAAAAATTGAAGGCCTAAATAATTTGGAAAATCAAAATTGATAATGATAATAAATTTAATTTAATATTTGGAGCCTTTTGGGAGTGGATTAAAAATCTGATTCAGAAGGATAAATTTAAATATAATTAATTGGGTATTATGGAAGTCGAGTTAGACTAATTAAATCATGTAGGAATTGTAATTAGTTATGAATAATCAAGGCTAATTGATGTTTAATTAAATTAAAGTGTGATTAGTCTGTTAAGCTAATGAAACATGAATTCATATGATGTGGACAAGTGTCCCACTAAATTGATAAATAAAATAATAAAATAAAAGGATGAAGAATGGAGTCATAGAAGCTTTGTTTCTGATGGAGACAAATTAGAGAGAGAGCACGGCTGAGATTAGAGAAAGAAAGACAGAGTGCACGGCTGAGAGACCAAGAAGAAGAAGAGAAGGGGAAGGAGAAAGCCTTGTGGGATACCAAGATTTAAGTCAAAAATTGTGGAAAAATCACCCTAAGGTAAGAAATCTTATCCTCTGCCTACTATTGTTTAAATAATGTAGATATAAATTGATTTAAGGTGAATTTTGAGGGAATTAAAAATAAAGCTTTGTAGGTCAATTATAAAGGTGCTGTTTGGTATTTTCAGTTTTCTGTTTATATTTACAAAAATTTAAAAAACTCAAATAAAAACTTGTTTGGTAAAATTTTTGATTTATAAATCAGTGGTCTCAGTTTATAAATTTGACCAAAAAATGAAAACACAAAAAATGTGTTTCCATTTTGAGTTTTCAGTTTTTTTTTTTTACCACCCAACACTAGCCACCACCCGCCACTATTTTCCACCACCGTCTTCCACCACCACCACACCTACCCCTACCATTTTCCACCACCACCTGCCACCACCACTCACCACCCACCTGCCACTACCACCCACCACCCGCCACCACCACCACCCGCCACCACCACCCACTCGCCACCACCACCCACCCCTTGCCACTACTACCACCACCACCACCACTACCACCCACCTGCCATCCACCACCCGCTACTACCATCCACCGCCCGCCACCTACTTGCCGTCACCACTCACCACCCACTTGCCACCACCATCCACCACCAGCCACCACCAGCCACCAGTCACCCACCCACCCACCACCACCACCACTGACACTATCACCCACCCGCCACCTACCTACCACTACTACTCACTACCACCCACTCGTTACCACCTACCACCCGCCACCGTCATCCACCTACCACCACCACCACCCGCTACCTACTCGCCACCACCCGCCATCCGCCATCCACTTGCTACCACCACCCACCACCCGCCGCGGCCACCACCACCATTACCCACTCGCTACCACCCGTCACCGTCACCCATCCAACCACCATCACCACCCACCACCCACCCGCCACCACCTACCACCACCTGCCATCCGCCACCCACCACCCGCCACCACAACCACCAACCACTCGCCACCACCCATCACCCGCCACCGTCACCCACCCACCCACTACCACCACCCGCCACCTACACGCCACCACCACCTACCTGCCACCACCCGCCATCCGCCACCCACCTGCCATCACCACCCGCCACCGCCATCGCCACCACCCACTCGCTACCACCCACCACACCACCAATAGTCGTGATTGTTGTAGACAATGCATGATGATTAGGTAAACGAAAACTAATCAATGGAATGTGTCATGAAATTTGACGGTTGATAGAATACATTAACTGTATGTATTGAATGATGGTATATAGAACCAATGTGTTTGTATACGTTATGTGTAGAGGAGGAGATGGGGGATGTACTCCGCGGTTTAGGGGAAGATGGGGGATGTACCTCTAAACCGGATAGTGTTGGGAGGAGATGGGGGATGAACTCCGTAGATACAGCTCATATGCTTGTCTAGAGAAGTGAAGATAGAGCTCATATGCTTATCTTTGTGAAGTGTGGATACAGCTTATATGCTTATTTGTGAATGTGGGATATAGTTGTTATATATATCTGTTGAGAATGTGGATAGAGCTAATATGCTTATCTGTGAATGTGGGATATAGTTTTTATACATATCTGTTGAGATGACGATAGAGCTAATATGCTTATCTGTTAAAAAGGGAAAAATGAAGAGTAACTTGGACTCATAAGTCGTATGGCATAAAATGTGATTTATGTGGATGTATCAGTGTTGGCCATCTATCAATTGCTAATCTTTTAGTCATTGTTCATGGTTGGTTTAGTGTATTTCTAATGGGCTGTGGCTCACCCTATATGGGAATATCATTTTCAGGTACAGGTAGCATGCCACCTCCAAGGTCATAACTTGGGAGGCTAGAGGCGGGCAGATTTTTGTTGTTTAAGTTTTTTTTTTTGATGTATTACATGTATATTCAAGCCGAGGGCTTAATGTGTAGATGAGTTAGCACTCTTTTGTTGTAACCAAGTGTTAACTTGGAAAGCTATAAGCCCGTAGGGCATTTTGCTTTTGTTGTTAACATGTAATACTTTTGCAATGAAACTCTGATGAATAGAAGAACGTGGATATTTCATATGTCAATGAATGTTTTATTTGATGGGTTTAATATTGTTATTTTGAGGGCGTTACAACTTGGTATCAGAGCGTACCGGGTTCGAATACTTTGGGTACGTGGGAAGTGATTATTATCACAATGGGTTTGCCTCGCTTGGTAGAGACTTAGATGTAGTGTCATATGCTATGTGTTCAATTGATAAAATGCTTATGTGTTTATTTGGGTATGAGATTTAATTTCTAGGATGTTGATTGGATCCTTGGGTTTCTGGGAGTCTCGTTGGAAAGGCACTTGATCAATGCCGTTTCTGACCGGAACTCTAGTAACGCCTTGGGACTATCATTATCCGGAAACGAAATTCGTAAGTGCTTATGTGTTTATGTGCTTACGTGGAGTGAATTACAGTTGTTCAAGCTTTAGGACGTAAGTGTTTAGTTTCAGCATATTTATGAATGTGCTAACGTTCAGTGCTACCTTTATTAGGATGTCAGGACGAGGAAGAGGTGCTAGGAGTGGTAGACCTGCAAGGCAGGAAGTACCTTTACCGGATGAGATTCCGGCAGTGCAGGAGGGAGTTGGCCAGGCCAATGTGGCCGAGCCAGCGGGTCAGCAGGCCATGGGTGCCTTGGACAGAGAAATAGCAGGAGCTTTGGGTATTCTTAGAGCTGGGAATCAGGCAGCTGAAGCAGGGCCTTCCTTCTTGAAGAGGGAGTTTTTCCGGTCTAACCCGGATGAATTTATCGGGGATCCAAAGGAGCCACTGAAGGCTGATGAGTGGCTAGAGCAAATGAGTAAGACGTTCGAGATGCTTGGCATCGAGAACGGAGCGCTGAAAGTGACCTTGGCATCCTTCCAACTGAAGGGAGATGCGGGTCAATGGTGGAAGTACGAGAAGGCTCGTGTCGGGAGTACATGGGAGGCGTTTGTAAATGCTTTTCAGGAAAGGTTTTTGTCTGCAGCAGCTAGGGAGAAGCTGAAGGATCAGTTTAGCCAGCTTAAACAGTAGGGCCTGTCGGTGGCCGAGTTTGAGGCTACTTTTACCAGTCTGTCCAGGTTTGCACCTGAACTGGTGGCGTCCGAGGAACGCCGTTGCTATGAGTTTGAGCGGAAGTTGAGGCGGGGCCTCAAGTTGAGAGTTGGTGGGTCTTACATCTGAGAGTATAGACACCTGGTAGATGCTGCTGCTCATATGGAAATTATGATGCAGGAAGAGGAGGAAGAGCAGAGGGGCTCCAAGAGGGGCTAGGATGGCCAGGGTGATGGCAAGAGACAGAGGGGTTATAACCCTCAGCAGCCTCAGGGTGCAGTTTCTAGATCGACCTTTCCAGTGCCGAGTGCAGGCTCGGGGAGAGGCAATCAGGGGGAGTTTGCTTGTTACAAGTGTGGCCAGCCGGGTCACAAGGTTTCAGTTTGCCTGTAGAAGGGTGGGGGTCAGAGAGCTGCTTCTTCTTCAGCTAGACCGCAGAGTCAGGGTTTGGGCAGGGGGCAGCCCTTGTCTTGTTATCAGTGTGGACAGCCTGGGCATCTGAAGAGGTTTTGCCCACAGTTGAGTGCCACTTCAAGAGTGTCTGGTTTTAGACAGACGTAGGGATTCCAGCTAGCTCAGTCTGTGCAGGCCTCGAGGGCCAATCCGGGGGCTTCGTCGTCCCAGTCAGTGCAGCAGTCGTATGCTCCTAGAGGTGAGCAGGTAGATCAGGGGCCTACAGGGCGCGTGTATGCTGTTACTGCGCAGGATCTAGTACCAGCTCCATCGGTAGTGAGAGGTACTTTTCTGTTTTGCAACTCGGTTGCTAGTGTGTTGATTGACACAGGTGCATCTCATTCTTTTGTATCTGCTGTATTTGCATCTGTTTTGGAATTGGAGTTAGCACAGTTAGCATCTCCTATTTGTGTAGTGTTACCTCTTGGGGGTGAACTGATCCTGAAACAAGGTGTTAGAGGTTGTGATATAGAGGTCGCCGACCATAGGCTTCCTTTTCCGTTTGTTGTCATGCCCATGAAGGGCTTTGATGTTATTTTGGGTATGGACTGGCTATCGTCATACCGGGCTATTATCGATTGCTACCGCCAGAGGGTCACGTTATGTACCTTGAGCGGGTAGTGGTTCCATTTCTTGGGAGACCGGGTTGGTAGTGTTTTGCCACCGGGGTATGATTCGCGAGGGTGAAATGAGCTTAGTGGTCTACTTGCTAGCTTTGAGAGTGGTGAGTGTGATGAAACCCAGGTTGTTTTGCCGAGGGTAGTTTGTGAGTACTCGGATGTCTTTCCCGAGGATCTCGTTAGTTTGCCACCTCATCGAGAGATCGAGTTCTTTATTGATCTAGTGCTCGGCACGGCGCCGATTTCTATGGCACCTTACCGTTTTGCTCCAGCAAAGTTGGTTGAGTTGAAAGTTCAGCTCCAGGAATTGCTAGATAAGGGTTTTGTTCGCCCTAGTGTTTCACCTTGGGGAGCATCGGCCCTCTTTGCTAAAAAGAAAGATGGTGCCTTGAGATTGTGTATAGACTACTAGAAGTTGAATCGGGCTACGGTCAAGAATAAGTACCCTATGCCCCGTATAGATGATTTATTTGACCAGTTGAAGGGTTCCAGTTGTTTCTCTAAGATAGACTTGAGATCGGGTTACCACCAGTTGAGGGTTAGGGAGGAGGATATTCCGAAGACGGCATTCCGTACGCGGTATGGCCATTATGAGTTTCTGGTAATGCCATTTGGGCTTACCAATGCACCGGCAGTCTTTATGGACTTGATGAACCGGATCTTCCGGGAATTCTTAGATTGATTTGTGGTCGTTTTCGTGGACGACATTCTTATCTATTCGCCTTCAGAGGAGGAGCACGAGGAACACTTGAGAGTGGTGCTTGAGTTGCTTAGAGCCCATAGGCTGTATGCCAAGTTTGGGAAGTGTGAGTTCTGGCTAGGAGAGGTGAAATTCTTAGGCCATGTGGTTTCCGGGGAAGGGGTGTCTGTAGATACATCCAAGATTGAGGCAGTGCAAGATTAGGCACAGCCTAAGAGTGTGTTTGAGATCCGCAGTTTTCTGGGATTAGCCGGGTATTACCATCGGTTTGTAAAAGATTTCTCCAGGCTAGCTTCGCCGTTGACTAGATTGACTCGGAAGGGAGTCAAATCTGTGTGGAGTGAGACTTGCGAAAAGTCGTTCCAAGAGCTGAAAGTTAGATTGACCACTGCTCCGGTTTTGATTATTCCGGAGAGAGGGTTGGGTTATGCGGTTTATTGTGATGCCTCACGAGAGGGTTTGGGTTGTGTGTTGATGCAAGAGGGGAAAGTGGTAGCTTATTGCTCACGTCAATTGAAAATTCTCGAGAAGAATTACCCCACACACGACCTAGAGTTAGTAGCAGTGATCTTTGCCTTGAAGATTTGGAGGCACTACCTTTATGGTGAGAAGTTCGAGGTGTTCTCGGACCACAAGAGTTTGAAGTATCTGTTTACCCAGAGAGACTTGAACTTGAGGCAGAGGAGATGGATGGAGTTCATTGAGGACTACGACTTTGAGTTGCATTATCACCCGGGAAAGGCCAATGTTGTGGCCGATGCCCTTAGTAGGAAATCCATTACTGATGTAGCTTGTATTACCATCCGAGAATGGGAGATGTTGGGAGCTCTTGGCGAGTTTGATTTGTTACTAGGCGAATCTGTTGAGGCTGCGGCCTTGTTTTCCGTTGTCGCGCAGCCTACACTTGTGACTAGAGTGTTAGAGGCACAGAGAGGTGACCTTGAGGTAGAATCCCTCCGAGAGAAAATCTCAGGTGGGAAAGTTGAGAAGGGTTTGACGGTGTATCCCGACTTGAGTGTGAGATACCGAGACCGTTTGTTCGTGCCGGAGTCTTGCCGAGAGGAGGTACTCCGAGAGTTTCACCATTCACGTCTTGCGGTGCATCCGGGAGGCACTAAGATGTATCGGGATTTGGGTCGCCAGTTTTGGTGGCGGGATATGAAGAGAAATGTGGCTATTTTCGTATCGAGATGCCTTACTTGCCAGCAAGTGAAGGCCGAGCATCAGAGGCCAGCGGGTTTGTTGCAACCCTTGCCTATTGCCGAGTGGAAGTGGGAGCATGTCACTATGGACTTCGTTGTAGGTCTTCCGAGGACTCAGCGGGGTAGTGATGCTATTTGGGTGGTTGTAGACCGGTTAACTAAGTCAGCGCACTTCATTCCTATGCGCGTGAGAGATTCAGTAGACCATCTTGCCGACTTGTATATTCGGGACATAGTGAGATTACACGGGGTCCTAGTGACGATCGTCTCAGATAGAGATCCTCGTTTTACTGCTAGGTTGTGGCAGAGTTTGCAGAGTGCCTTGGGCACTAAATTGACCTTTAGTACGGCTTATCATCCGCAGACTGACGGGCAGTCCGAACGTACTATTCGGATCCTTGAGGATATGCTTCAGAGTTGTGTCCTTGACTTTAGTGGGACGTGGGAGAGGCACTTACCATTGGTGTAGTTCGCCTACAACAACAGCTTTCAGTCTAGTATCGGTACGGCACCGTTCGAGGCCTTGTATGGCCAACCGTGTAGGTCTCCAGTTTGTTGGGCCGAGGTGGGTGATGCACCTTTGTTGGGTCCAGAGTTGGTTAGGGAGACGACGGAGAAAGTTGAACTTATCCGTAGGAGACTTGTTACAAGCCAGAGTCGTCAGAAATCTTATGCTGACCATAGGAGGAGGCCTTTGGCGTTTGAGGTAGGTGATCATGTTTTCTTGAAAATATCACCTAGGTGAGGTTTGGGAAGAGTGTGAAGTTATCCCCTCGGTTTATTGGCCCTTTTGAAATCCTTGAGAGGATTGGGGAAGTGGCTTACCGTTTGGCTTTACCGCCGCAGTTGTCCGGGGTGCATGACGTCTTTCATGTTAGTATGCTTCGAAAGTATGAGCCGGATCCATCACATGTATTAGATTGGACCGACTTAGAGGTAGATGAGGATGCCTCGTATGAGGAGGGACCGGTTCGGGTCTTGGATAGGCGGGATCAGGTCCTGCGTGGCAAGACCATTCCTTTGGTGAAAGTCTTGTGGAAACATCACGGAGTGGAGGAAGCCACTTGGGAACGTGAGTTGGAGGTCCGCGAGAAATATCCGGACTTGTTTGTTGATATGTAATCTTGTATTTAGATTTTGAACTGTTGTTGAACTTAAGAGCTTTTGTATATGTCTTAAGTTGTGAAACATTGAAAATTTTTTGATTTATTGAAAGTATGTTTTGGAACTTGCCTCATATGGAAGTTGAATGTAACATTATATATGTTGAAATATATTGTTTATATTGTTGAAATTGGAAAGGAAATGCGTAACGTTGATGCATGTTGAAAGTACATATGTTGTTTACATATTGTGAAATGCCTCTTGATAAGAGGGGAGGACCGGTAATGGGTCGAGTTTTTGAATGTTAAAAAGTAACATTGTTAAAAATGGGGAAAAACCTGTTTTTTTGAAAACTTGTGCTTAATTTTGGGGACGAAATTCTTTAAGGGGGGGAGGTTATAGCGATCCCGGATTTACCCTTGTTGTATAGTGATCTGGACATGTGTCCGTGGATGTTGGTAGTTATATCTATCATGTTGCTATCCTTTAAATCCGTTGTTTGAGTTTTAGGATGTTTTTGGGCTTGTGTTGAACAGGTGGATTAAGCCTTGGTCTATATCCTTGTTGCCCAGGTTTTTGGTGTTACGCTCGAGCGGGTCATCCTGCGCTCGAGCGGAGTTTGGTTTCTAGTTTAGCGCTCGAGCGGCGTTCTGGAGCTCGAGCGGAGATTGCACACTCCTAGTTTTTCGTGTCCCTGCAAAACTTCTGCAGAGGAGTTTTCTACGCTCGAGCGGGTTTTTCTACGCTCGAGCAGGTGGCGCTCGAGCGAGATTGTTGGCACTCGAGCGGGTAGTACTGTCTTGGTGAGGATTCTGGGAGAGGGAGATTTGCGCTCGAGCGGACTGGTTTTCTCGCTCGAGCTGATGTATTTTATTTCTGTGTCTTGGCGCTCGAGCGAGTCTTATTGCGTTCGAGCGTGTCCAGATTTGTGTTTCTGGCGCTCGAGCGTTGTGTTTTCCGCTCGAGCGGGAATGTCATATAACAGAGGGCAGCTAGGCATTTTTGAATCACTTTTTCACTCTCTTCTCTCTCCTACTTTTCCAAAACACCATTGTTGAGCCTCTCACTCTAGAACTCTACCTTCTCTCTAGGTTTTGATCTAGTAGGAGTGGTTTGCTCATCTTTGGCCTTTACAAAAAAGTTGTTGATCATCGAGGGCTATATTTTAATCTGAAAATTTCGAGATTTGGAGCACATTGGGTTTTGTCATCTTCTCCCTTGGGGCTCCGGAATTGAGGTAGGGATATCCTACTCCTCTCTATGGATTTTGTCTTTAAATTTTAGTATTTTCAGATGTTGGGGTTGGTTTGGTAATTTTGTGAAAGTTTGGGGCTTTTGTGTAATTTTACAAAAGTTGGGGTTTTATTTATAATAAACCTAGATGCATGTTTGGCATAGAGAAATGGAATAAATGTTGAACCATTGATGAAAATGGGACCTTAAGGGTTGTAATGTTAATTATGGAAAATGCCCTAATTACATTAGTTGATTAATTGGGTTAATTAATCGTAAGAAATGAGGTTATGAAATAGGAATGTTGAGATTGGGAATGTATGGGGTTAAAGGGTGTAGTTGAATTATTTATCACTCATCGAAATGAAATGTTGATTGAATATCCATTTATGCATTTATTTTCTGTCTAGAAATAACTGCTTTGGGCTATCGGTGAAGGATAGTTGTGATTGTTGTAGACAATGCATGATGATTAGGTAAACGAAAACTAATCAATGGAATGTGTCATGAAATTTGACGGTTGATAGAATACATTAACTGTATGTATTGAATGATGGTATATAGAACCAATGTGTTTGTATACGTTATGTGTAGAGGAGGAGATGGGGGATGTACTCCGCGGTTTAGGGGAAGATGGGGGATGTACCTCTAAACCGGATAGTGTTGGGAGGAGATGGGGGATGAACTCCGTAGATACAGCTCATATGCTTGTCTAGAGAAGTGAAGATAGAGCTCATATGCTTATCTTTGTGAAGTGTGGATACAGCTTATATGCTTATTTGTGAATGTGGGATATAGTTGTTATATATATCTGTTGAGAATGTGGATAGAGCTAATATGCTTATCTGTGAATGTGGGATATAGTTTTTATACATATCTGTTGAGATGACGATAGAGCTAATATGCTTATCTGTTAAAAAGGGGAAAATGAAGAGTAACTTGGACTCATAAGTCGTATGGCATAAAATGTGATTTATGTGGATGTATCAGTGTTGGCCATCTATCAATTGCTAATCTTTTAGTCATTGTTCATGGTTGGTTTAGTGTATTTCTACTGGGCTGTGACTCACCCTATATGGGAATATCATTTTCAGGTACAGGTAGCATGCCACCTCCAAGGTCATAACTTGGGAGGCTAGAGGCGGGCAGATTTTTGTTGTTTAAGTTCCTTTTTGATGTATTACATGTATATTCAAGCCGAGGGCTTAATGTGTAGATAAGTTAGCACTCTTTTGTTGTAACCAAGTGTTAACTTGGAAAGTTGTAAGCCCGTAGGGCATTTTGCTTTTGTTGTTAACATGTAATACTTTTGTAATGAAACTCTGATGAATAGAAGAATGTGGATATTTCGTATGTCAATGAATGTTTTATTTGATGGGTTTAATATTGTTATTTTGAGGGCGTTACAACGGTCACCCACCCACCTGCCACCAGCTACCTACCACCCACCGTCACCACTTTCCATCATTGTCTTTCGCTACCACTTGCCATTTTTCACTCTTTTTTATATTTTTTAAATTTTTTAAACATTTTGTCAATTACCAAACGCGTTTGTAGTTTATGTTTTTCTAAAAATATACAAAAATCAGTTTATAAAATTTTTGTAAATATAAACTGAAAACGTAAACGTTACCAAACACACCAAAATTGTTAAGATTTGGGTTTGCATGTGAAATCAAGTTAGGACAAAGAATATGAATTATGATTTCTTATATTTGTTTAACTTGGATCCAATTTCATATAAATAGGAGGAGTTAGCAAGATGATGAATAAATGAAGTTATGTTCAATTTATGAAAATTAATTTAGAAATTAATTATTTTGCATTCAATTTTTGTAATCTTGCATGAATTGGGTCTTATTTCTACATGCATGTAATTTGGAAGAATTAAATAATAAATATGGGTTTTGATCTTAATTATTAACCCATGCATGTAATGTAATCTAAGAGTTTGACTCAAATTAAACATATTTTGGAACATCTATGACTATGAATTAAATTGAGGTTAAAATAAATTGAGTTAAGCTTGAGATTAAGGAAATGAGTTTAGGAAAATTTATCAAGTAAGTTTAATTTGTGTTATTCCTCATGAATTTGGACTTCATCTTTACATGTATCAATAAATCTTTAAGAAAGTTGGAGAATTAATTTCATGTTTGGGTATAAGGAGAGCAAGTTTTGGGAAATTATGAATTCATTGACATTTTGAACTTAATATTGAATTAAAGGAATTTTGGATGTAATTGGTTTGAATTTTGACCCAAATTTTACACATGCAAATATTTTCTAAGAGTTTTATAACTTTAATTTCATGTTTTAGATAATCCTCCATGCATCATGAATTAAGAAAATTATGGAATTAGTCTCATGGATTTTGTGAGAAATAAGGTTTTAAGTAAGGAATTGAGTGGACTCATAGTTGTGGAAATTAATTTGGAAAATTAATTATTTGATTTGATTTTGTAGTATTTTCCTCTAATACATGAATTTTAAAGGAATTGAGCCATTCAAGTTCATATTTTGAAGAGACAAAGGAAATGTTTTAAGAAAATCAAGTTTATGGAAATTTGGAATTGATCCTAAAGTTTTGATTTTATAATTAGATTTTTTTTATTTAATCTATGCATGTGATGTAATTTAAGAATTTTATTCAATTTAGATACATTTTAGAACAATTCTATTTAGATACATTTTAGAACACCCATGATTATAAATCAAGTATTTGGTCAAGAATTGAGTTAAGTTGATTTTGTTATTAATAATAAGGTGGGATCTATTTGTATTACATACATCATGGAATTTCAAGACGTTGGGAAGTCTAATTTATATTTTAGAATTGTGGGTTGATATTAATAAGATGAATTAAAACTAAATTTGGGCACTTAGAACATGATTTTGAATAAATGTTTTCTAATTGAAAGTGTTTACTAACGCATACTATGGTTCTCCATTTTTGTGTACCAGAAATACATGTTTTGAAACTTTGAATACCAGATTTGAATTTAAATTGCAATTTTGGAATTTCAGAATTTGCGTTGTTCACTCGAGCGAGGAAAGTCTCGCTCGAGCGTGAAAATCGAGCTCCTAGAAGTTTTTCAAATTTTACAGTCCGCTCGAGCTGCCAAAGTGGCACTCGAGCGGGGACCCATTTTCAGCATATTTTGGAAAGTTGCATTTAGTTCACATTTTTATTATCATCTCTTTCCAAGGCATTCTAGACATGATTTATGACTCAATAAAGATTAATAAGCTACCAATCAACATAGATTAGTTAGTGAAGAATGAATAATTTATCTAGTGGTAATTGTTTAAGAAGCCAAGTAAAAGATCAATCTATTTGGAAAAGAAGGGCTTAGTAATGAAAGAATATGTGAAATAAAAACCCGGCTTATTTGAATGAGAAAGAATAAGCATAGTAGAACTTTGGACTGTTTAGACGGAAAAAGACTAGGAAAGTCAAGTTTGATCAAGGGAGTAATATTGTATTTCAATGTGTATGTGTTATGTGTTTGTGTAGGTCACGCGCCATTGTCTGCCTGATTTATCTGATATGTCCAATCCCCCTGATTTGCTTCTGCGGCTATCTGTGAGTAATAACTCTATAAAGTTATGTTTAACTTCAGTATTTTCTGTCTGGTTTGGTATGATCTATTTTCTGAATCTTACGAATGATGAATGAATGTCCAATTTTTTGAAAAGTATTTGTGGCACCCTTAATTCACGTGGCCCTCGCCCGGGGGTAACAATACCGCGACCAATCTGCACGTGGCCCTTGCTTGGGGGTAACAATACTATGGCTACTTGCGCACAAGATATGGACCTTTATGGTCATTGGTACCAACTATGCATGTGGGTCTTTGGACCAAATTGATTTGATAGCTAATGGGTGTACCACGTATGATCTTATGCAAAGTCTGAATAAGAACATGAGTGTGTATCTGAATCTATTTCTGTTTGAAGTCTAAATATGTTCTGATTTAATTACTGGATCCTAATTTGTGCTGGACATCATTCATAAAACCTCTTTACTCTGTTATTATTCACTGGGCTCTAGCTCACTGTATCATTTATGTATGTAGGTGATCAGGCGCGTGACCAGGCTTAGAGGCATCTGCCTAGAATCTGTTTTTGTTAGCCAACCTATGTTCCTCCCGTGGAGGTTCCGGATATGTCAAGTGATTATGGCCATGTGATTTAAATTTTAAGTTTTGTTTTCGTGTTTGGTTGAACAAGTCATGCGTATTTCGTAAACAGGGCTAAGTCCCTTTTTGTCTAATCTGTATATATATAATGACTTAAAGATGATGCGTATATATGTATATAAAAAGTTTAAAATTTTTCTGTCTCATATAAGTCTGCACAGCTCAATGGACATTGTATATTGTTATTTGCTTCCGCTAGCCCCTAATATTATGACAATCTGTCTCAGAGGCCTTCGGTAATCCCAGGATTACTGGCCGGTTACGATGCTAAACCTGTAGGGGCGGGTTTGGGTTGTGACAAATTTCCCGTGGATTTCAATTCTTCTAACAAATTTTTTGAGACATCCATTAAGGCCTTTACATGACCTTTCATTTTTCCTTTCACTTCCTTGGTTAGCAATTATTTGAGAAAAAGTGAGCGAGCGACCGTGGGCAATTGTTTAAGTGATCAGGGAAAGGATATTTAGGAATTAAGTTAAGTGAGATTTTTAAAGTTTGAGTTTATAAAAATATGTTGATGTGCATTAATCGCTATCTTATGGAAAAAAAAAAAACAGAGAGAGAGCGACTCCGTTTGGGAAGAGCTAGATTGGGCTTTTTTGGCTATTTTAGCCACAAAAAACAAAATAGGCTATTTTAGTCACAAAAAACAAAACATCACATCCAACCCATAATCATTACACTCTTCTCTCACAAAAAAAACCAAAAAGCCCTTCCCAAACCAAGCTTTTTAGCCCAAGCTAAAATAGTCAAAAAAGCCAATCCACTTCCCAAACCAACCCAGAGAATGTTTTAAAATTTGTGAAAAAACATTTTTATAGTAAAAGGTGAAAACAAAAATCATAAATGTGTGAAATTTATCCTTGAAATAGTGAAATTGCCCATCATTCTCTTCCAATATATATCTTCTTGTGGGTGATGATTTCCAACCTCACAACCAAACATATCTCTTGATCGAGATCTAGGAAACTTAGGTGGAGAGCACATGACAGAATAGATTAAGCGAACACATGCGCACAAGAGAGTAAGAAATACCGTGGTGGCTCGTCCACCTGGGGACACTCTAATGATCAAGTCAGTAACTTATCTCATAAGATATCAACTCAAGTAAAACAACTCTCAATTAAAGTGTCCTCAGACCTACAGGGGTGCTTTCACTACAAGAATTTACACATTTGACGACTAAATTTGGAGACCAAAATAAAATTAGTCGCCAAAAGAGACAGTTTTGCTGACTAAAAATAAAATTAGTTAGCGATGATTCAAGTTTCAGCTACTATATGATTTTAGTTGAGATATCTTATTTATTGGCGACTAAAGAAAATATTTAGTCGCTAAATATTCACTGATAGGCGACTAAAAAGCTATTAGTCGGCGATTGTCTAAACTTTGGGCTACTAAAGATTTAATTTGGTCGGAAAATATAATTATTTGCTGACAAAATAAAGTTTAGTCGCCAAACAGTTAGCGAATTTTTTTTTAATTCTTTTTGCCAACCAAATAATTTGGTCGCCAAATATGAGGTTTTGGTGACTAAAATAATTTAATCGTCATATAATAACTCTTTGCCGACCAAAAAAAAAAAAAAATAGTAGCAAAATGGTATCTATTGGCTACAAAATGTTTTTTGGTCACTAAAGCTTGAATTTTTTTTTTAAGAGGCAAACGAATTAATTTTGGCACCTGTGTCTCCTCTCTACACTTACACAGTTTGCTCTATGTTTTGTGTCATACACACAGAGAATAGAGTCTACACCAAACCTCACCCCCGCTCACCACTGACGATCACCACCGTCGCGCGCCACTGTCGCTCGCCAGCGTCGCATGGCACCCCCGCCACCGCCGCAAATCACCTCCCCCACTAGCGGCGAATCATAGGTCTCTCTCTCTCTCTCTCTCTCTCTCTCTCTGGGTGTCTATCCCTCTTTGTCGATCTCGGTCTCTCTCTCTCTCTCTCGCTTAATCTATTTCCCCATTTCTCACACAATACTGTAGGGTTTGATATATTTTTTTAGTTTAATTTTGCGTTGATTTTTGAAATTGGTTTGGTTCAAAGCATGTTTGTTTTCTTCAATTTTAAGGGTTTGATGGCCAAAATAGTTAGCCCTAATCCATTTTCGAATTGGGTTCAACTAGTTTTTTGGGTTCAACTGGTTTGAATTCTGAAATTGGTTTGTAATTTCTAAAATTGGGTTCAACTGGTTTGATTTCCCCCTCATTTTCCTTTCTCTCTTATTAGTTTGAAAGCTCTAATCCATTGTTGTGTATTTATTTGCATGTATGGCCAGTAATATACGATTTTATGTTTATTGACCATGGCTAAATATTTGTTTGATGGTATGATGCTGCCCTAATCCTTGATTCTATGTTTATTTCCCCTTTTTTTTTCCTTTTCTTTTCTTATGTGGTGTTTTGTTCTTAGAAAATTCTAAATGGGTGTGTATCATATATTACAACTTGTATAGTCTTTGGTTATGACATTAGAGTGTTGGTTATGATTTCCTTATAAACATTATGCCACTAGTTGTTTTTTTTTTTTTATCTGCTAAAAAAGAACATTATTGATAAATCGCAAAGTACATCATACAAGGATTACATTAATAAAAAGAAGGAAGGTGAGAGTGCAAGAAGTATCATAATTAACACATCCATCCTAATTATGTTGGCACCAACATACAAATTCAATCATATGCTAACATTACACCAGGATTGATGAGAAACCAAAAATCAAAATCAAAATAACAACAACCACTCTGGCTGCCCTGTTTTCAGCCACACAAACCAGAGCAAAAAATAGCTAATCTTGACAGCAGCCACCCAATAACATAAGCATATCAAAAAGGTCATCCACCAAAGCAAACTTCATTTGCCTTAGGTTACAAAGTCATTTACTGAAAAATGTGCCATCTTATTAGAAGACTTAAACCAAAGAGCAACTCTAATGTTGACAAGTTCACATATTTTATTAAAACTGGGATTGCAACCATTAAATACACACTTATTTCTGTGCTTTCAAATGGACCGAAGTATTGCAAGGGATATGGCTCTCTAGATTTTCCTTTCAACTTTTCTCAAATTGTCACTAGCCCACCACTGAAGTAATTTATGGTATTAGTTATGACTCATTGTGATATTTGTTATGATATTATTTTAGTTATAATCCAAGAGCTCTTTAGTTATATTTTATTTGATGTTTGGTTATAATTCTTTTTTTTTTCTTTTTTCTTTCGTAGTTATGACTCATATAAGATTGAGTTATGACATTTATGGTAATCAACTTCACAAATATCATAAGCTAGTACAAACACTCAATTATTAAAAAAAACTAAACAAATATCATAACTCACATTTTGTACACACCTTTTTGAGGGTATGTACCATAGCATTACCCTTGGTTATGACTCGTTATTATTTTTTAATTATGATTGAAAAAAAATTGTGTAACACCCTGGAAATTCACACTATAATGGACAATAATAACATGATGTCATTAAATCCCAAAAGGTCATCTTTCTCATTGAACTAATAATCAATTGTTTACACTTTAATAAATACATTCCCATAATATTTCAATTTCCCTTTTCAGTTCAATGAACTAGATGACTTAACAAAATATAAGCCCCTTAGGTGTACAACATCACAAAATACATATAGTAATTCTGTTACAAAATCCCAAATTTAAAGGAAAGCAACCAAAATGCTTCTGACTTCAACTTTTCCCAAAAAGAAAGTGGAGCTAATGCTTGAACCAATCCTTCAATGAGGCTGAACTTCATCAATTCCTGAAAAATAAATTAGGGTTGAGCTATATGCCCAATAGGAATACATTTATCCAGGTATCTAATCCTTTGAACAAGTTTATGGTATTTATGTGATAAAATGATACAATAAAATTCATCTTCACAGATAATCATCAACAATTCCGAATGAACCGAATAATATAACATGGCCAATTACAATTCATGTCATCATATAAAACAATTAAACATCCACAACCATGGAAATCATGTCACACATTCACCTACATGAGTCCAATAGAGAACAACCCTTACTTTCACTTTTTGCAAACAACCCCCACATTTGCTGGCTATTATACGGCGGGACGTGGACACCCTAAAGAAAACCATCCATTTTTCAACTTTCGCCGGCTATTATACGGCGGGACTGTGTGGACACCCCAAAACATTTTTCCACATTCGTCCAGAGATAAGCCTAGACAAGGCATTTGGGCACCTTTTTAGACTCCCCGCACGAGTACTAACTCAACACCACATTTACCCAAAACCGACTCACACAGTGGACTCATGGATGCTCAGCAATTAATTCACATTCTAATCCCAAAATCAAACATCAAACATTACGATATATATGAACATCGCGCAAGACTCAAAGAACAATAGCATACAAGCTATAATTCCTTTAATTATATCAATATCCACATTTCCCATCTCTCCATTGTTCTCAAAGTTTCATGAATCAAAAGAAATTCCATTGAGTTTTGTATCTTCTACTCAACTTGGAAACTTAGGGTTTCACCTAATTTGGGGGTTTCTATTCTTTATCACCAATCTAGATTTTAACCACATTTATATTCATATTTTAAAGAAGGAATGGAGAGATTTCAAACAAAATATTAAGCAAGTGAGTAAACATGTGAAATGAGGGTTTAATCCAACAAAATATTCAATTAGTTCACAAATCACACACAATACCATGAAATCTCCCAATTGATTTACAAATCACATACAATACCTTGAAATCTCTTCAAAAATGAGGACATGCAAGGATGAAAGTGCCCCTACCTCAACTATCAAGCCCAAAATCCAAGCTTCTTCATGAATCTATCGCAAACCCACAATCCAATCAGTAGGTAATGATAATCTTCCAGTGTTCTTTGCCTCTAGCAAGCAATTTTGGGTGGATTTCAAAGGTATGAGAGGTATTGGGAGATAGAAATCTAGGGTTTCATAGAGAGAGGAAGAGGAGATGGAAGATGGAACAAAAGAGATGAGAGAATGATCTAGAATCACCATATTTAAAAAGCTGATATTGCGTTTCCCGCTCGAGCATAACTTCCCACGCTCGAGCGTCCAGACACAATCAAGAGGGTCCGCTTGAGCAATAACTTCTTCGCTCAAGCGAAAAAAGAGAAACTTCACAAGTTTTGTAGTGCTACAGTAAATTTACTGGAAGCTAACATTTCACGCTCGAGCAGACATGCCTGAAATGCAACAAAATGCTAGGAGCAACAATTCTACGCTCGAGCGGCGGTTTCCCTGCAACGGCCCTGAAAACAAAATGTCACAATTTAGTTGTGATAAATTTGGTAATCAACATCACAAATATTATAATTTGCATACATATGTACCAAAGAATGACTCTTTTTTTTTTATACTGATTTTGATTTTACTCTTTTTTTTATTGAGATTTTGATAGTAATGGATTGAATGGTGTTGTCCAGTCTCGTAGGGCCTATCATGGATTCTATTTTAATAATTTGAATAGTTTATCATTAAAAAAAATTAGGTTGATTCGATATATTAGCCTTTTCAATTTGTTATTTTTATCTCCCCCCATCCCCTTAAAAAAAAAAAGATATGTGTGTTTTTACAAATAGACTATTCATATTTTTTGTGACAAACACGATAAATTAAACATATTATAATTGTCATATCAAATTATTATTTTTTTATTTTTTTATTGAAATAGGGCTCGTGGTGGATCTAACGAGTCCAGATAGTGCACTAATGACTAGGCACAATGATATGGTGATGACATGGAATAAAATAATATTTTTTTATTGATGGCGTGGAATTTTTCTAATAATCACAATAACAATATTTGCAATTAAATACAAAATACTAATTATTTAGAAAATTACCTTAATATTTTACTTTTCCATACCCACCTTGTTTCGTCTACTATATTTTTCAAGCCTTTTAACGAGTAGAAAGTGTAATCTCTCACTCTCAGTGAATATTACTTCTGCTTGACCATCTTTGCTTGATGTGTAGGGTTCGAATAATGGACAAGAGTTGGATGATGATAAAAGATAGGCTGAAAAGTAAAGAGTATCAAGAAGGCATTCAGTCTTATTGAGTTTGCTATGAAGAATTTAGGACCTGGGGATGAAATTCGTTGTCCGTGTATCTATTGCTTGAACGACATAAAATTTAGTCGACAAGTTGTACGGTTGCACTTGATTCAAAGAGGAATCGCGTGTTCTTATCGAACTTGGGTGCACCACGGGGAACATGTTCCCATGTCTCGTGATCATCCTACTATGCGAAACGATGATACTGAAAGCAATGGAGCTAGAATGACAGCCAATCACGAAAATTTGGGTGAACTTCCTACCATGTTAGAAGAGATTTACATGAGTGGTCTTATGAATGATCATATCGACGAAGAGCATACTAGTTCGGAGAGGCACAATTTGTTAAAGTTCATGAAGTTGTTTGATGATGCTCAACGCAAATTATATTCAGAGTGTGAAAAGTTCTCCATCTTGTCCTTCGTAATTAAGATGTTTCACGTCAAGGTGTACAATAAATGGAGCAACAAATCTTTCGATATGGTTATGCAAATTTTCAAAGACATTCTACCAAAGTGTGATAAAACTGTTCCATGGACCCTTTATGACGCGAAATAGTTCTTACGTGAATTGGGTTTGGGATACGAGGCCATTCATACATGCAAGAATGATTGTACTTTATTTTGGAAGGATAACGTAACATTGGAAAATTGCCTTACGTGTATGGAGTCTACATACAAGTTGAATGACAAGACGGGTAAAAAAATTCCACACAAAATATTGAGGTACATTCCTTTGACACCGAGGTTGAAGAGATTACACATGTCGAAAAAAACAGCCACAGATATGAGATGACACAAAGATAAACGTGTGGATGATGGAGTATTACGACATCCAGCTGATGGTGAGGCATAGAAGGACTTTGATAGGCTACATCCTACATTCTCTGCGGATCCTCGGAATGTAAAGGTAGGGCTTGCCACAGATGGTTTCAATCAATTTGGAAATATGAGTACATCATACAACATGTGGCCCGTAATCTTAATGCCTTACAATCTACCCCCATGGAAGTGTATGAAAGATCCATTTGTGATGATGTCATTACTTATTCCCGGACGAACCGCACTTGGAAGAGACATCGATGTTTACTTGCAACCATTGGTAGAGGAGTTAAACAATCTGTGGGAGCATGGTGTGCAAACATATGATGCATCAAACGGCCAAATATTTACAATGCTTGCAACAGTCATGTAGACCATCAATGACTTTCCTGCATATGGTAACATGTATGGTTGGAGTACAAAAGGTTACTTGGCTTGCCCTAATTGTAACATGGATGCATCATCTCAGAGTTTGCGAAGTAAGATAGGGCATATGGGTGCTCACCGGTACTTACCTGAGAACCATAATTGGCGAAGAAGTAAGCTCTTCAATGGTGAAATTGAGAACCGGTCCAAACCTATGGAGTTATCAAGAGAACAAATATTGGTGCAAATTAATTTGGGGATGTACAGGCCGTATGGAAAGCATCCAAACAACTGAAAAAGACAAAGGAATGAAAAATATGTTGATATGCATTAATCGCTATCTTATGAAAATGAAAAAGAAAAAAAGAGAATGTTTTCAAATTTGTGGAAAATCATTTTTATAGTAAAAGGTGAAAACAAAAATCATAAATGTGTGAAATTTACCATTGAAATGGTGAAATTGCCCATCATTCTCTTCCAATATATTTCTTTTTGTGGGTATTGATTTACAACCTCATAACCAAACAATTCTCTTGTTCGAGATCTAGGGAGCTTAGGTGGAGAGCACATGACAGAATAGATTAAGCCAACACATGCACATAAGAGAGTAAGAAATACCGTGGTGGCTCGTCCATTCGGGGACACTCTAACGATCAAGTCAGTAACTTATATCACAAGATATTAACTTGAGTAAAACAACTCTCAATTAAAGCGTCCCTTAGACCCACATGGGTGCTCTCTTTATGTAGTGAATAGTATCCAATTCGCCTAGAAATCTTACTTCATGGGATTCTATCATTTATAAGGATATCACTTATCTAAGACTCCTTCTATTTAGATTAGAATGAACTCCCTTAAGAGTCTCATCTTTGTCGAAACACAGAACCTAAAACCATTTTGGACTCTTGTCATCTATTCGAATATCTCGGATTTAGATATGATCACATCATAACTCGGCGACTTGGTCCATCCACGTGGCACCTCGGCTAACAATCTCTTCCAATATATATATTCTTCTTTTTTTATTTGTAACCTCTTCCTTCATCGTCCACCAACATGCCACCATTCTTAATCATTGCCAACCCATTTTCTATGTCACTACTCACTCTTAGGGTCTGTTTGTTTTGGAAGATGGAGGAAGAGATGGGATTGAGATAGAGGTGGGATCTACTAATATTGTGTTTGTTGGAAAATTTATGGAGGGGATTCATAGTACCTTTAGATTATGATGGGTCTTCAGTGTTGGGATTCATAGTTCGCCGAGAGACATGGTATTAAAAAATAGTCTATTCGGCTTAGGGTGTTACTGGTCGTTTGGGGGGACGTCCGGCTGGTCATCTGGCCGGTCAACCGTCCAAGAGCAAATTTTTTTTTTTTTTTTTTTTTTTAAAATGTTGGGCTACACATTTTGAACATTAATATTTAATAAATTCTAGTTTTTGTTAAGTAAAAACCATGGTTTTTATTTGTTTTATTATTTCATTTTTATTTTATATAAAAATAATTTAACAATACCCACACAAACAACTATTATCAAAACAAATACAATTTTACTTAATCCTATCACTATTAATCCATCATTATCAATCCCTTCCATTCTACATTTGAAAACAAACGGGCCCTCAGTCTCCTTCCTTGCAAATCACTATTGTTAAAGAGAGAAGGAAATTGTGACCGTTAGAGAGATTCGTACAAATTTAAAGATGGGAATGGCGTGGGGGAATGGAGAATCCATGGTTTTGCAAAGAGACTTGCATGGGATTATGGGTGTTGTGGTGGTAATGTTAAAGGGATTAGGGTGCTTTAGTGGTGTATAGAAAGAACTAGAAATGTTGTGATAGTATGAAAAATGAACTAGGGGTGCAGTGGTGGAGGAAGTTGTAGGGTAAGCAAATGAGGGAATGATTGGAATTGGGGCTAATGGAAAATGGTGGAATAGAATGGGATTAGAGCAATGTCACCCCCCGAAGTAATTAACAATAGGATCATCTCACAATAATTACCAATTACCAATACATTTCAAAATATGATATCTTTGCATTCATATGATCCAGTTGTATAATATATGGCACATGCAATTGTACATTCATAAGTTATAACCCTGAATCTATAGCATGTGTCATAAGCAAAAGATATAAATAAGAGTTAAACAGATAAATGAATGCCTTAATGGCTACAACTTTCCAAGTCGATGCTTGGTTACAACAAAAGTGAGTTTGAAACTCAATACAAATAAAGCCCTAGGCTTGTACAAAATAAGTACAACAAGAACAAAACAAGAAGCTCTTGGCTCCAAGTCTTCCCAAGCTACGACCTTGGCGGAGGCATATCATCAGCACTTGAAAATGGTTTTCCACATAAGGTGAGCCAAAGCCCCGTAAAGATATTCTAACACAGCGTATGAATCTTAATGAAGTTATAAAGTGAATGCATATGCAACGCTCATGCCAAAACATTTTATATCTCTTTCCAAAACCATGCGATGCCATACTTATATCACAGTTCATGAAAACATTTCATTTACAACAGAAAACAAGATAGTGGCGACAACACTGGGAATCTCTAGGACGTGTCTATAAGTAGGCTACAAGCACTACCAATTACCATTTTTACCGGTATCAGCTGGAAGGCTCGGTACATATCTGTTGAGCATAAAAATCAGGCAACTAGTACTTTTGCAAACTTTACAGACCACTTAAGCAACCGATGTTTCACTCGAGCGGACTGCCATGTTTTTGAAAATTTGACTAAGTGTTTCAACTTACATTTTGGCATCCTCATTGCATCTTAGGCATTCCTACGCCTTATTTAATACGTAATTATGAGGATAAGAATTAGAAACACACCAAGATAGAAAATGAATGAGTTATGTGTTTTCCGGGTGTGTGTTCAATAAGCATTTGTTATGTGCTTGTGTAGGTCACGTGCCATAGGCTATCCAATATGTCTGCACAGTCCATTTTGTTATCAGAGCTATCTGTGAGTAACAACTCTATAAAGCTATGTTTGATTATAAGTATTTTCAAAATGATAAGATATGATCTGTTTATGAACTGTTATTTTATGAATAATGAATGAATGTTCGATTTTCTAAAATGTATTTGTGGCATCCTTAGTTCACATGGCCCTCGCTCAAGGGGAAATAACACCGTGACATATGTTTATATGGCTCTCGCCCGGGGGAAACAATACTGTGGCTAATGATCATATGGCCCTTACCCGGGGGAAACAATATTGTGTTTTATACATGGCCATTACCTAGGGGAAACAATACCATGGCTACTTGTGCACAAGATATGGACCTTTGGGGTCGTCGATACCGATTATGCATATTGGTCCTAGGGCCAAGATGATATGATAGCTAATGGATGTACCACATATAACTGCTTATGATTTCTGGTTACATATATAAATTTGAATCTGTTTCTGATATGAACTCTGATTCTTGAAACTATTTGGACATCATTCATAAATCGATTACTCTGTTGTTATTCACTAGGCTTCAACTCACCGTATTATTATGTATGTATGTAGGTGACCAGGCTCAGAGTTGATTTCCTGGAGTTTTATTCTATTAGCCAGCCACAGTGCCTCCCGATGAGGTTCCCATTTTGCATTGGTCGAGTTTTTGTGAATCATGTGACAAATCTTTTGTATTTATTTTGTTAAGTTGAACAAGCCTTTTGTTTGTCTGTATGTGTGAATGGTGACATGGGTATGACGTCTTAATTATGTAAATTAAATTTTAAATTTTCAGTCTCATGTATGTCTACACAGTTCTATGGACGTTAGATGTTTGTGTTTGTTTCCATTAGCCCTTGTATGTTATTTATTTGTTCAGAGGCCTTAGTAATCCCAAGATCATTGGCTAGTTACAACACTAAACCTATAGGGACAGGTTTAAATCGTAACACTAAGGGTGGCGGACGGGTGACCAACTACGGGGTTAAGATATGAAAAACTAATTGGTTATAGGTTAGAGGAAGCGATAGAAAGTAAAAGGGATGAAACATCAAAAATTCATGGGCTTGTTTGGTTTATTTTTGGGAGAGTTGTTTTTGAAAAAAATTTTTGTTTTAGAAATTTTTTTGATTTGTTTGGTTGTATATTTTGAAAGTAGTTTTGGAGTTTGGAAGTTTGGGATGATTTGATATTTTGTTGTAATTGAATAGATGTGTGTGAGAGAAAAAGTGATTGAGAAGGAGAGAAGAAAGTGAAAAAGTGATTGATTGATGTGTAAGAGAGAGAAAGTGATTTTGAAAATTTTTTGAGAAAAATCTCAAACCAAACAATTTTTTAAATTTTTTTTTCTAAAACTCATCTCTAAAACTCAAACCAAACATACCCCATATTCTTATAATTAGTTTTGAATTTCACACTCCTTTAATTTTTTATTTTATTTTAATTCTTCATTCATATTTAACATATTTATGAATTTCTCTTTCTACCGACATTATTTGGGAAGCCACATTTCTATGGATAGTGCATTTCCCTATATATGAAAATTTGAAAATATATATAAATAAGTGGAGTCTAGTCGAATATATAAATTTTAAAAACCTATTTAAATTTTATTTCTTTATTTTTAAAATTGATTTTAATCAAATCAACAACTATCATGAATTAACCAAGACTCGAGTTAGAATAATATTTATTCTAGAAAATACTAAGAATCTTGTATAAATTATCAAATATGTATTTAAAATCCAGATCATTGCTATTATTTTATGGAACTACTATGATGACCTAAAAATGGCTTCTGTCACACACAACTCACAACATACACAAGAAGACCTCTGAGACCACTTAGGCTTTGTTTGGAAAGGATTAAACTGGTTAAATTAGTAGAAAAAGACAAAATAAATTAATTTAATAAATAAGATAAAATATCATATTTAAATCATAATCATTTTTTTTTCTCTCACAACTCTCATATCCAAATTAAAAAAAGTCAAAACTTCTTTCTAAACAAAACTAATTCAGCTAGATTAAATTTGTTAAAAAGCTAAAAAGTCAAACTACATTAACCCTTTCCAAACGAAAGCTTAATATTATAGACACGTGGCAAGCAGTCTTTCAGTTTGTTACGTCACCCCTCATAACTTTGACATTGGCTCTTAAAAGAATTGGGGCTTCTCTTTCTCTCTATTCCTCCTCTGATGCTTCATACGCCATCGAGCTAATTTAGAGTGGCAGAAGCCATAACACTCCTTACAAAGCCATCGTAGAGGGTATAAGGTTCCTAATGAAAAGATGCAACTGTTCACTTGGTCATATCCTGAGAAAAGGAAATACAGTTGCAGACAAGTTGGCTAACAGAGGTGTGGCTCAATATGAACATGTGGTGATACTAGATGATCCCAGAGTATGTAAGAGCTTTGGTCAAAGCAGATATGACTGGAATTAGTATTGAGAGGGATTAGCCCTCCATTTTGTTGTAATACTACTTTTAAACTTCTATGTTTGTTAATTTTCGGTTGAATAAAAAAAAAATTCTCAACCTCAGATTACAAACTCCTAACTTATCATGCCATAAAATAGGAACTTTTTTATAGCTATAAAACCCTTATCCACCAAAATATCGAATAGGGGAGAATTATCCTAGCAATGCATTAGCTTTTTCCTTGTTGCACAAAAAACCTTTCCATAATTTTGGTCACTATGGCTTCCATATCCAAAAAAATGATTGTGTTTTGCGTGGGAGCAATCTTGTGCTCATTCTTGGTGAGCACCATAGCTAAAGATATTCCGCGTATGGAAATGGAAAAAAAAGAAGAACATGAATTTGAAGCTCAAGATGACGACTATATTGGCTATGGTGCTATACATCATAATTACGTAAGGCCACACCCCATAGGTGATGAACCTCCGGCCAACAAATACACTAGGGGATGTGAGAGAGAAGCTCATTGTCGTCAGGGATGAAGAGAATGAAAGAGGCACTCAAGAGATTTTGAAATTCTTTGTTTTAATTTTTTGTTTCATTCTTCATATGTTGTTACAGTTGCTAATATGTTGTAAATTAGAGGATTAAGCTTATTTGATCCTATGTTATTTGCCAAACATCTCTCAGATGTTTAAGGTATGTTTTGTAACTTTCTATTTATATTTATAAAAGTTCTAAAATTTTTGTTTTTAAAAATTTATAAATAATTTACAAAATTTATTGAATTCTTATAAGTATAAACAAAATTGACTCATTCCTCCTTCTCCCATCCTCCGGCCACCATCCACCACTAATCACCAGCACCACTCACCAACACCTCTAGTCACTACCTCTTGCGCTTAGGGATGGCACAATACCCCAATTTTCTTGGTCCCTAACTCTCCCGGACCCTAATGGAATGGGTTTGGGAGTAGTTGAATAGGGTAGGGTCAGATTTGAGGAAGCTTTTAAAAATCCCAATTGGGTTCGGGTCGAGGTTGGAGGGGAATATTTTTTACCCGAATCCTACCTGACCCGCAAATATAATAATAATACTACATATATATGTAATAGGTGTATAATATTGTTAAATTTTTAGAGAATATATATAATATCTATACAATCTATTTTTCAGTTTCTATTAAACAAATGTGATCATTTATTGTTTTAATGCTCTCTTAAATATTAAATTTGGAATTGGAAAAAAATAAAATAAAAATAGAATAGAATAAAAAATATAGAATTTGTTGGAGAATGTATTTGAAAATATGGTTAGTTAAAATAAAAAAATAAACATTTAATTAAAATTTGACTATTTTGATGGAGATACTTTAATAGGCTAAACTGTAATTTAAAAAATTTATGAAGATGAGTCCAAAGAAGAAATGTGGAGAGAAACTCCTAAAACAGTATAAAATCATGATTTTCTTACATTTTTACCCTCTTTTTCTCTTTACTCATTTCTTATCTCTCTTTACTCACATTGCAATTCCCAACGACTGGTTTTTATTGTCAATCACCACACCGTCACCGCCGTTACCACCATCACCGCCACCTCATCTCCATCCATTTCCTGTTACCATCCTCCTATCCCACAACAACCCTTAGCTCTCCACATGTCCCTTTTTTGCTACGTACCATTACGACGTCATGCACTATGACTATCATTCATATCCAAGATTTGATCCAAGTCCTTGAAACAATATTATTATTTATTTTGAAGGAATTAAAATAAATTATTAAAATTTTGAAAAATTTGAATAACTCGAGATATTGATTCTTGATAATATTTCAAATCTAAATCGTGAAATACCAATCTCAATCAAATAATCAATAACAAATTGATACAACGATTTAACGTAGAAAAAATCATAATTAAAGCACCTTCGATTCTGATAAAAAAAAAAGGCGAATTACACTAATAGTTCTTATAGTTTGGGACTTGTATCACTTTGGTCTCTAACTTTTCGATTGTGATACATTTGACTTTAAATTTTGAATCTTATTCCAAATAAGGACAATCAGAGATGTTTCCTTTGCAAATGGTCCATTTCAAGGGCAAAGTCGTAATACAATTTATTTCGTGTTGGTTAACTTGTATATTGTTTGAAATGTAATGGCCTTTTTTTTTTAAATAAATAAAACTGAAACTTTTTTTATTATAAAGTTCTGTTTGGTTTGGTTTTCATAATTTATTTTGAGAAATTTTTTCTAAAAAACTAAAAATTAAATTGATGAAAAAAAAAACACATCGTTTTTATATAATTTTATCTTTTGGGAGGATAGAAATAATTTTTTAAAATATTTTTTTTAATATTTGTTTTCGTTAAATTAGTTTCTATTTTTTTTAAAGTCAAATATGGTGACAACTTCAATATCGTTATTAAATCAATCCATTAAATCAAAAATTGAAAACTAAAAATATTTTATATATTAAACATATCGATTATACGTTAAAAGCTTAATAACCATCCATTACATGATAAGTATCAAAAAATATCTGTTAACAATAAATATAACAATCTTTTACATGATAAACATCCAAAAACATCAACAAAAATAGCCACCTATTACATGATCATCACCCAAACAAATACTAAAATTTACTTTGGTAAAAAAATAGAAATGAAAAAAAATTATCATTTTTATATAATTTTATCTTTGGTAGGTAGAAATAATTTTTAAAAATTAAAAAATATTTTTTTGACATTTATTTTTATCAAACTAGTTTATATTTTTATCAAATTGACAACTTTGGCCTTCAAATGGAGCAGTGGTGTCTTCAATTATTCTTATTTGGAACGAAATTCAAAATTCAGAGTCAAATGTATCACAATTGAAAGGTTAGGGACTAAAGTGACACAAGTCACAAATAACAGGGACCATTATTGTAATTCGCTCTAAAAAAAACTATAGGCCAAAACCACAAAGCAATACATTAAAAAGGCAAAAATGAATTACACATGTATACCTTCAGTTATCTAGCGAATTCACGCTCATATTGAACTGACCCTAATGTGCCTTTTCCACTACCGTCTTCACCTCGACATTGTCTTACCCAACGTTGAATCCATAACGCTGATGTCGAATCCACGACAATGAGCCACTTCGGAATCCACCAAAACTTCAAGCCTAAGTTTCCCGGAATCTACCGAAGAACACCTCTCTTTTTTGTAAACATAACAGTAAAAACAACTCTTTGATGAAGTCAATATAAAACTCGTAGATTCATTGATCACTCTCAAATCATCAAGAAAACACTTATAAAAATAACTTTTAATATAGAAAACCTTGGTAGCTCTACTCTCTTATTAGAATTTGGATTGCTTAAACCCTAAAAATAACAAACAGCGCACTTTATAATAAATAGATTTGCAAAGACTGCTCAAGTGCACACTTCACCTGTAACGCCCCGACCCTTCTCACGTCATCGATATTGTCCGCTTTGGGTCACGCCCGCACGGATTTGTTCTTCCCAGTGGGTCACCCATTCCAGAACTACTCCAGCCTAAGCACGCTTAACTGTGGAGTTCTGTTAGGGATTTCACCACCCGAGAAAAGGCCTCGATGCTATATAAGGGTACAGGTTTTACTTTTATAGCCCAAGAACTCCCTCTCCATTCCCGATGTGGGACACCGGGGCCTTACAATCCACCCCTCATAAGGCTGCACGTCTCCGTGCAGTAGCCTGCCAGCTTGCAAGCCTGCAAGCCTACCCACATGCACCGAGAGACGCTAGGGGCCCACACTCGGTACTCCGGAGAGTCGGCTCTGATACCATTTGGGCTATAAAAGTAAAAACTTGTACCCTTATATAGCATCGAGGACTTTTCTTGGGTGGTGAAATCCCTAATAGAACTCCACAGTTAAGCGTGCTTAGGCTGGAGTAGTTTTGGGATGGGTGACCCACTGGGAAGAACAAATCCGTGCGGGCGTGGCCCAAAGCGGACAATATCGATGACGTGTGAAGGGTCGGCGCGTTACATCACTGCTTGAGCGGTGTGAGTAAAATCGGCGTAAAACATATAGGCCGACCGCTCGAGCGCAACATTCACTACTTGAACGATAAAACTTGCTTCCTAGAAGTTTAGTTTGCAAGCAGAGATACTAGATGCTCCTATTCGTTGCTCGAGTGCACAAATTACCGCTTGAGCAGTTAAACAATTTAATTGCATGCTTCTATTCACTGCTCGAGTGCACTAATTACTACTCGATCCTTGTACACAGTTAGCGAAGTGGCAAACATGAACAACTCAAGATTACAAACTCCTCCACATAGGCACAATTCAGGTTGGATTCAACTGAAATAAAAGAGTCAATAAAATTATAACTGAAAAGAATTTTGTCAAACGAGATTGCTAATTATAAAAACCTAACAAATTTTAAGTGTAAAAATATTAATTTATTTTAAAACACTTAAAATTGCATGGAAATAATGAGATTTTCAAAAAAATTGGAAGCAAAAGTAAAAATGACTAGGTTTTGACGGAAGGGGAAATAAAAATATAACTTTTAATAGGGTTAAAATGCTACAATTTATTTCATAATAATGATAAAATTGATGTTTTTCAAAGGACAATTGCATAATTTAGAGCTTGTTTGGGAATTGGTTATTATAGTTGGTTTTTTATTTTTTATTTTTTATGAAATTATGTACAAAACATAGAGAGAGTGATATAATTGGGTGTTTTGATTTTTTTGACTATTTTAATCAAAGAGCATTGTTATTCAGGTTCAAAAATTAAACTTACTTTCTAGACCCAATGATGTGTCACTTTATTAAAACATTTCAGTCAAATCTTTTTTTCAATTATTCTCTAATCATCAGCTACTCATCTTATTGACACATCACTGAGTCTAAAAAATGAATCTAAAAAATATATTTATATATTATTTTTTAAAACTGAAAAGTCACATACCAAACAATCCCGTAGTGTGTTTTATTTCTAGATCAACAATAAGCTCTTCCTAGTTATTTTTGTGTTTTCCTTACTAGTTAAGAAACTCTTTTCTTGGCGAGAGAACAAACAAAACTTCATTTCTTTCCATTTCAAAAAGTAGTAGAAAGTGCAACAAATGGGAAGAAAATAGATAATAATAAAAAAAAGAGATACTTTTAGGAACATGCAAAGGCAACTAGGTAGAAAAACCCAACTCATTATAAATTGATATGGACCTAGGATCGCGCTATAATACACTTTTAAAGGGTTATGATCAAAAAAATCATTATTTATATTTTAAAAGGTTGTGTAATATATGTTAATTATAATAATATTGATTATCACAAATATTATAATTAAATTATTTTTAATCATAACTAAAAAATAATAATGAGTAATAATTAAACACCACATAAAATATAAATAATTTTTTTTAAAATTATAATCAAAATAATAATCATAAAAAATTATAATGAGTGATAAGTAATACCACAATTAGTTATAATCTAGTAAGAACTAACCCACATCAATATAAACATAAGTTATTTATCAAATACATATCAATTTTTAATTGAAATTATTTTGAAATTATGTTTTAAAAAATATAATTTTGATCAACAATTAAAAAAATAAATTTATAAAAAAAATCGATATAAGAGTGGAGGAGACAAGTGTGTTTGGAGATAAATTTTCAAAAAATTTCTTTTGGAGAGTTTAGAAATTTTTTTTGTTTGTTTGGTTATTTTGAAAATGGTTTTGTAGTTTGGGAGTTTGGGAAGATTTGATATTTTGTTGTAGTTGTGTAGATGTGTGTGAAAGAAGAAATAATTGAGAAATGAGAGAGAAAAAAAAAGTGATTGATTGATGTGTAGGAGAGAAAAAGTGATTTTTTTTAAAAAAAATTCAAAAAATTTAAACCAAACAAAATTTTAAAAATTTTTCTCAAAAATTATATCTTAAGATACAAACCAAACAAATTCAAATACAAGAAGAAGTTTCGCTTTACCTCCAGTCATTCTGACTGTAAGATATTTTTGGATAAATTACAAATACACTCCTGAAGTTTGCTTAAAATACAAATTGTCCCATGTGGTTTGAAAAATTACAAATACCTCTCTTTCAGAATTTTTTATTTAACAGAATTAATTGAAAAAATAAAATTTATAACTGTTCACCTATACAATAATAAAATTATCTAAATTTTTAATGGAAATTAAAATTTAACATTATTAAATAATGTTAATTCATTTGATAATTTATTTTGAAATTAGATGCCTTAGTGGGCATAATGTAATTTCTAGAACTACAAGGAGTAATTTGTAATTTAAATAAATATCAAGGGGTATATTTATAATTTACCGGATATTTTTTAGTAGACTTTCTTCTAGAACATTCAGCCACCCTTTTTGACCACTCATTGGGACCAAATATAAACAAAGATAAATTACAAATACACTTTTAAAGGTTTGCTTCAAATATAAATAATCTTCTGTGATTTGAAAAATTATGAACATTTTTTTATTAGAATTTTTTATTTAATAAAATTAACTAAAAAAATGAAAGTAATACTTGCTCTCTTATAAAATAATAAAATTATCTAAATTATTTATTAAAATATATTTTTAATATCATTAAAAACTGTTGATTGATTTCATGATTTATTAATAAATGGACGATTTGTTATGAAATTAAAAAGCTCAGGGATGAAATATAATTTTCAAAACACACAAAATTATTCGTATTTTAATCAAATTTGAAGGGATGTATTTATAATTTACCGTATAAATAAAAATCTACCACCACGCGCATCTAATGGGCATGAGTTATTTGAATCTCACATTAATTTTGTTTTTTTAAAGAAACTTTTTCTTATTAGTTAGGGTAGACATGATTCGGATTGGTTTGGATTGAGATAAATCAAGACCAATCTATTAACTACGGTTTCTGAAAAATTGGAACCAATCTAATCCGTTTAAATTGTGAAACCAATCCGAATCAATCCATTTAAATATATTGAATCAGTTTAGGACTATAGATTCACATAATTAAATAATAAAAAAAACTTTAAAATATTTTAATTTTATAAAAACATAAACATAGCATCAAGTAATAGAGGTTTTTTTGACTTTTGTGAGAGAAAAAATGAAATGATTATAATTTTAATGTGACATTATATCTTATTAGACTAAAAAATTTTAATGTAATATTATGTCTTATTAAACTAAAAAAATTATTTTATCTTTTTGTGATAATTTTAATTAAAAAATTTCCGTTTAATATATGCCAAACGAGGATTAAATAAGATTGAAATAAAATAGAATGGAAAAAAGGTAATGTGTTGATCGTCACATGCGCTCTAAAAGTAGTTGGGTGATTGGAGACACTTTCGGGTACTCAGACACGCGGACACGTACAACCCATATGTAGATGTAATTTAGCTATCTCTTGATGGCCAATTGTGTAATGACCCATCACTTATGATAATTAATACTCGATTAGTTAAGAAGATTTGAAATTTAATTATCGGGTATTATAATTTAATTTGGAATTTATGGAAATTGTAGGCCGGTCTGATTCATATATGATTATATTAAAGAGTTATTTCGAAATTAGAAACTAAGGGTCCAAATGACTTAAGGAAGTAAAATTGAGAAATTGAATCTATTTAATTTTAATTACGGACCCATTTGAGAGTTTAATTAAATATTCGATTCAGTTTAGTAAAATTGAGATTCGATTAATTAGGTCCTAATTGGAGTTGATTAAGTCATGAGGATTGAGAATTGTGGTTATTATAAATTAAATTTAATTATGATGTGTTCAATTTGAATATGTAATTTATTGATAGAAATTTGAGTCTGATCAAAAATTGAAGGCCTAAATAATTTGGAAAATCAAAATTGATAATGATAATAAATTTAATTTAATATTTGGAGCCTTTTGGGAGTGGATTAAAAATTTGATTCAGAAGGATAAATTTAAATATAATTAATTGGGTATTATGGAAGTCGAGTTAGACTAATTAAATCATGTAGGAATTGTAATTAGTTATGAATAATCAAGGCTAATTGATGTTTAATTAAATTAAAGTGTGATTAGTCTGTTAAGCTAATGAAACATGAATTCATATGATGTGGACAAGTGTCCCACTAAATTGATAAATAAAATAATAAAATAAAAGGATGAAGAATGGAGTCATAGAAGCTTTGTTTCTGATGGAGACAAATTAGAGAGAGAGCACGGCTGAGATTAGAGAAAGAAAGACAGAGTGCACGGCTGAGAGACCAAGAAGAAGAAGAGAAGGGGAAGGAGAAAGCCTTGTGGGATACCAAGATTTAAGTCAAAAATTGTGGAAAAATCACCCTAAGGTAAGAAATCTTATCCTCTGCCTACTATTGTTTAAATAATGTAGATATAAATTGATTTAAGGTGAATTTTGAGGGAATTAAAAATAAAGCTTTGTAGGTCAATTATAAAGGTGCTGTTTGGTATTTTCAGTTTTCTGTTTATATTTACAAAAATTTTAAAAACTCAAATAAAAACTTGTTTGGTAAAATTTTTGATTTATAAATCAGTGGTCTCAGTTTATAAATTTGACCAAAAAATGAAAACACAAAAAATATGTTTCCATTTTGAGTTTTCAGTTTTTTTTTTTACCACCCAACACTAGCCACCACCCGCCACTATTTTCTACCACCGTCTTCCACCACCACCACCCCTACCATTTTCCACCACCACCTGCCACCACCACTCACCACCCACCTGCCACTACCACCCACCACCCGCCACCACCACCACCCGCCACCACCACCCACTTGCCACTCACTCGCCACCACCACCCACCCCTTGCCACTACTACCACCACCACCACCACTACTACCCACCTGCCATCCACCACCCGCTACTACCATCCACCGCCCGCCACCTACTTGCCATCACCACTCACCACCCACTTGCCACCACCATCCACCACTAGCCACCACCAGCCACCAGTCACCCACCCACCCACCACCACCACCACTGACACTATCACCCACCCGCCACCTACCTACCACTACTACTCACTACCACCCACTCGTTACCACCTACCACCCGCCACCGTCATCCACCCACCCACCCACCACCACCACCACCCGCTACCTACTCGCCACCACCCGCTATCCGCCATCCACTTGCTACCACCACCCACCACCCGCCGCGGCCACCACCACCATTACCCACTCGCTACCACCCGTCATCGTCACCCATCCAACCACCACCACCACCCACCACCCACCCGCCACCACCTACCACCACCTGCCATCCGCCACCCACCACCCGCCATCCGCCACCCACCACCCGCCACCACAACCACCAACCACTCGCCACCACCCACCACCCGCCACCGTCACCCACCCACCCACTACCACCACCCGCCACCTACACGCCACCACCACCTACCTGCCACCACCCGCCATCCGCCACCCACCTGCCATCACCACCCGCCACCACCCACTCGCTACCACCCACCACACCGCCAATAGTCGTGATTGTTGTAGACAATGCATGATGATTAGGTAAACGAAAACTAATCAATGGAATGTGTCATGAAATTTGACGGTTGATAGAATACATTAACTGTATGTATTGAATGATGGTATATAGAACCAATGTGTTTGTATACGTTATGTGTAGAGGAGGAGATGGGGGATGTACTCCGTGGTTTAGGGGAAGATGGGGGATGTACCTCTAAACCGGATAGTGTTGGGAGGAGATGGGGGATGAACTCCGTAGATACAGCTCATATGCTTGTCTAGAGAAGTGAAGATAGAGCTCATATGCTTATCTTTGTGAAGTGTGGATACAGCTTATATGCTTATTTGTGAATGTGGGATATAGTTGTTATATATATCTGTTGAGAATGTGGATAGAGCTAATATGCTTATCTGTGAATGTGGGATATAGTTTTTATACATATCTGTTGAGATGACGATAGAGCTAATATGCTTATCTGTTAAAAAGGGAAAAATGAATAGTAACTTGGACTCATAAGTCGTATGGCATAAAATGTGATTTATGTGGATGTATCAGTGTTGGCCATCTATCAATTGCTAATCTTTTAGTCATTGTTCATGGTTGGTTTAGTGTATTTCTACTGGGCTGTGGCTCACCCTATATGGGAATATCATTTTCAGGTACAGGTAGCATGCCACCTCCAAGGTCATAACTTGGGAGGCTAGAGGCGGGTAGATTTTTGTTGTTTAAGTTTTTTTTTGATGTATTACATGTATATTCAAGCCGAGGGCTTAATGTGTAGATGAGTTAGCACTCTTTTGTTGTAACCAAGTGTTAACTTGGAAAGCTATAAGCCCGTAGGGCATTTTGCTTTTGTTATTAACATGTAATACTTTTGTAATGAAACTCTGATGAATAGAAGAATGTGGATATTTCATATGTCAATGAATGTTTTATTTGATGGGTTTAATATTGTTATTTTGAGGGCGTTACAACTTGGTATCAGAGCGTACCGGGTTCGAATACTTTGGGTACGTGGGAAGTGATTATTATCACAATGGGTTTGCCTCGCTTGGTAGAGACTTAGATGTAGTGTCATATGCTATGTGTTCAATTGATAAAATGCTTATGTGTTTATTTGGGTATGAGATTTAATTTCTAGGATGTTGATTGGATCCTTGGGTTTCTGGGAGTCTCGTTGGAAAGGCACTTGATCAATGCCGTTTCTGACCGGAACTCTAGTAATGCCTTGGGACTATCATTATCCGGAAACGAAATTCGTAAGTGCTTATGTGTTTATGTGCTTACGTGGAGTGAATTACAGTTGTCCAAGCTTTAGGACGTAAGTGTTTAGTTTCAGCATATTTATGAATGTGCTAACGTTCAGTGCTACCTTTATTAGGATGTCAGGACGAGGAAGAGGTGCTAGGCGTGGTAGACCTGCAAGGCAGGAAAGTACCTTTACCGGATGAGATTCCGGCAGTGCAGGAGGGAGTTGGCCAGGCCAATGTGGCCGAGCCAGCGGGTCAGCAGGCCATGGGTGCCTTGGCCAGAGAAATAGCAGGAGCTTTGGGTATTCTTAGAGCTGGGAATCAGGCAGCTGAGGCAGGGCCTTCCTTCTTGAAGAGGGAGTTTTTCCGGTCTAACCCGGATGAATTTATCGGGGATCCAAAGGAGCCACTGAAGGCTGATGAGTGGCTAGAGCAAATGAGTAAGACGTTCGAGATGCTTGGCATCGAGGACGGAGCGCTGAAAGTGACCTTGGCATCCTTCCAACTGAAGGGAGATGCGGGTCAATGGTGGAAGTACGAGAAGGCTCGTGTCGGGGGTACATGGGAGGCGTTTGTAAATGCTTTTCAGGAAAGGTTTTTGTCTGCAGCAGCTAGGGAGAAGCTGAAGGATCAGTTTAGCCGGCTTAAACAGTAGGGCCTGTCGGTGGCCAAGTTTGAGGCTACTTTTACCAGTCTGTCCAGGTTTGCACCTGAACTGGTGGCGTCCGAGGAACGCCGTTGCTATGAGTTTGAGCGGAAGTTGAGGCGGGGCCTCAAGTTGAGAGTTGGTGGGTCTTACATCTGAGAGTATAGACACCTGGTAGATGCTGCTGCTCATATGGAAATTATGATGCAGGAAGAGGAGGAAGAGCAGAGGGGCTCCAAGAGGGGCTAGGATGGCCAGGGTGATGGCAAGAGACAGAGGGGTTATAACCCTCAGCAGCCTCAGGGTGCAGTTTCTAGATCGACCTTTCCAGTGCCGAGTGCAGGCTCGGGGAGAGGCAATCAGGGGGAGTTTGCTTGTTACAAGTGTGGCCAGCCGGGTCACAAGGTTTCAGTTTGCCTGTAGAAGGGTGGGGGTCAGAGAGCTGCTTCTTCTTCAGCTAGACCGCAGAGTCAGGGTTTGGGCAGGGGGCAGCCCTTGTCTTGTTATCAGTGTGGACAGCCTGGGCATCTGAAGAGGTTTTGCCCACAGTTGAGTGCCACTTCAGGAGTGTCTGGTTTTAGACAGACGTAGGGATTCCAGCCAGCTCAGTCTGTGCAGGCCTCGAGGGCCAATCCGGGGGCTTCGTCGTCCCAGTCAGTGCAGCAGTCGTATGCTCCTAGAGGTGAGCAGGTAGATCAGGGGCCTACAGGGCGCGTGTATGCTGTTACTGCGCAGGATCTAGTACCAGCTCCATCGGTAGTGAGAGGTACTTTTCTGTTTTGCAACTCGGTTGCTAGTGTGTTGATTGACACGGGTGCATCTCATTCTTTTGTATCTGCTGTATTTGCATCTGTTTTGGAATTGGAGTTAGCACAGTTAGCATCTCCTATTTGTGTAGTGTTACCTCTTGGGGGTGAACTGATCCTGAAACAAGGTGTTAGAGGTTGTGATATAGAGGTCGCCGACCATAGGCTTCCTTTTCCGTTTGTTGTCATGCCCATGAAGGGCTTTGATGTTATTTTGGGTATGGACTGGCTATCGTCATACCGGGCTATTATCGATTGCTACCGCCAGAGGGTCACGTTATGTACCTTGAGCGGGTAGTGGTTCCATTTCTTGGGAGACCGGGTTGGTAGTGTTTTGCCACCGGGGTATGATTCGCGAGGGTGAAATGAGCTTAGTGGTCTACTTGCTAGCTTTGAGAGTGGTGAGTGTGATGAAACCCAGGTTGTTTTGCCGAGGGTAGTTTGTGAGTACTCGGATGTCTTTCCCGAGGATCTCGTTAGTTTGCCACCTCATCGAGAGATCGAGTTCTCTATTGATCTAGTGCTCGGCACGGCGCCGATTTCTATGGCACCTTACCGTTTTGCTCCAGCAAAGTTGGTTGAGTTGAAAGTTTAGCTCCAGGAATTGCTAGATAAGGGTTTTGTTCGCCCTAGTGTTTCACCGTGGGGAGCATCGGCCCTCTTTGCTAAAAAGAAAGATGGTGCCTTGAGATTGTGTATAGACTACTGGAAGTTGAATCGGGCTACGGTCAAGAATAAGTACCCTATGCCCCGTATAGATGATTTATTTGACCAGTTGAAGGGTTCCCGTTGTTTCTCTAAGATAGACTTGAGATCGGGTTACCACCAGTTGAGGGTTAGGGAGGAGGATATTCCGAAGACGACATTCCGTACGCGGTATGGCCATTATGAGTTTCTGGTAATGCCATTTGGGCTTACCAATGCACCGGCAGTCTTTATGGACTTGATGAACCGGATCTTCCGGGAATTCTTAGATCGATTTGTGGTCGTTTTCGTGGACGACATTCTTATCTATTCGCCTTCAGAGGAGGAGCACGAGGAACACTTGAGAGTGGTGCTTGAGTTGCTTAGAGCCCATAGGCTGTATGCCAAGTTTGGGAAGTGTGAGTTCTGGCTAGGAGAGGTGAAATTCTTAGGCCATGTGGTTTCCGGGGAAGGGGTGTCTGTAGATACATCCAAGATTGAGGCAGTGCAAGACTGGGCACAGCCTAAGAGTGTGTTTGAGATCTGCAGTTTTCTGGGATTAGCCGGGTATTACCGTCGGTTTGTAAAAGATTTCTCCAGGCTAGCTTCGCCGTTGACTAGATTGACTCGGAAGGGAGTCAAATCTGTGTGGAGTGAGACTTGCGAAAAGTCGTTCCAAGAGCTGAAAGTTAGATTGACCACTGCTCCGGTTTTGATTATTCCGGAGAGAGGGTTGGGTTATGCGGTTTATTGTGATGCCTCACGAGAGGGTTTGGGTTGTGTGTTGATGCAAGAGGGGAAAGTGGTAGCTTATGACTCACGTCAATTGAAAATTCTCGAGAAGAATTACCCCACACACGACCTAGAGTTAGCAGCAGTGATCTTTGCCTTGAAGATTTGGAGGCACTACCTTTATGGTGAGAAGTTCGAGGTGTTCTCGGACCACAAGAGTTTGAAGTATCTGTTTACCCAGAGAGACTTGAACTTGAGGCAGAGGAGATGGATGGAGTTCATTGAGGACTACGACTTTGAGTTGCATTATCACCCGGGAAAGGCCAATGTTGTGGCCGATGCCCTTAGTAGGAAATCCATTACTGATGTAGCTTGTATTGCCATCCGAGAATGGGAGATGTTGGGAGCTCTTGGCGAGTTTGATTTGTTACTAGGCGAATCTGTTGAGGCTGCGGCCTTGTTTTCCGTTGTCGCGCAGCCTACACTTGTGACTAGAGTGTTAGAGGCACAGAGAGGTGACCTTGAGGTAGAATCCCTCCGAGAGAAAATCTCAGGTGGGAAAGTTGAGAAGGGTTTGACGGTGTATCCCGACTTGAGTGTGAGATACCGAGACCGTTTGTTCGTGCCGGAGTCTTGCCGAGAGGAGGTACTCCGAGAGTTTCACCATTCACGTCTTGCGGTGCATCCGGGAGGCACTAAGATGTATCGGGATTTGGGTCGCCAGTTTTGGTGGCGGGGTATGAAGAGAAATGTGGCTATTTTCGTATCGAGATGCCTTACTTGCCAGCAAGTGAAGGTCGAGCATCAGAGGCCAGCGGGTTTGTTGCAACCCTTGCCTATTGCCGAGTGGAAGTGGGAGCATGTCACTATGGACTTCGTTGTAGGTCTTCCGAGGACTCAGCGGGGTAGTGATGCTATTTGGGTGGTTGTAGACCGGTTAACTAAGTCAGCGCACTTCATTCCTATGCGCGTGAAAGATTCAATAGACCATCTTGCCGACTTGTATATTCGGGACATAGTGAGATTGCACGGGGTCCCAGTGACGATCGTCTCAGATAGAGATCCTCGTTTTACTGCTAGGTTGTGGCAGAGTTTGCAGAGTGCCTTGGGCACTAAATTGACCTTTAGTACGGCTTATCATCCGCAGACTGACGGGCAGTTCGAACGTACTATTCGGATCCTTGAGGATATGCTTCAGGGTTGTGTCCTTGACTTTAGTGGGACGTGGGAGAGGCACTTACCATTGGTGTAGTTTGCCTACAACAACAGCTTTCAGTCTAGTATCGGTATGGCACCGTTCGAGGCCTTGTATGGCCGACCGTGTAGGTCTCCAGTTTGTTGGGCCGAGGTGGGTGATGCACCTTTGTTGGGTCCGGAGTTGGTTAGGGAGACGACGGAGAAAGTTGAACTTATCCGTAGGAGGCTTGTTACAAGCCAGAGTCGTCAGAAATCTTATGCTGACCGTAGGAGGAGGCCTTTGGCGTTTGAGGTAGGTGATCATGTTTTCTTGAAAATATCACCTAGGTGAGGTTTGGGAAGAGTGGGAAGTTATCCCCTCGGTTTATTGGCCCTTTTGAAATCCTTGAGAGGATTGGGGAAGTGGCTTACCGTTTGGCTTTACCGCCGCAGTTGTCCGGGGTGCATGACGTCTTTAATGTTAGTATGCTTCGGAAGTATGAGCCGGATCCATCACATGTATTAGATTGGACCGACTTAGAGGTAGATGAGGATGCCTCGTATGAGGAGGGACCGGTTCGGGTCTTGGATAGGCGGGATCAGGTCCTGCGTGGCAAGACCATTCCTTTGGTGAAAGTCTTGTGGAAACATCACGGAGTGGAGGAAGCCACTTGGGAACGTGAGTTGGAGGTCCGCGAGAAATATCCGGACTTGTTTGTTGATATGTAATCTTGTATTTAGATTTTGAACTGTTGTTGAACTTAAGAGCTTTTGTATATGTCTTAAGTTGTGAAACATTGAAAATGTTTTGATTTATTGAAAGTATGTTTTGGAACTTGCCTCATATGGAAGTTGAATGTAACATTATATATGTTGAAATATATTGTTGAAATTGGAAAGGAAATGCGTAACGTTGATGCATGTTGAAAGTACATATGTTGTTTACATATTGTGAAATGCCTCTTGATAAAAGGGGAGGACCGGTAATGGGTCGAGTTTTTGAATGTTAAAAAGTAACATTGTTAAAAATGGGGAAAAACCTGTTTTTTTGAAAACTTGTGCTTAATTTTGGGGACGAAATTCTTTAAGGGGGGGAGGTTATAGCGATCCCGGATTTACCCTTGTTGTATAGTGATCTGGACATGTGTCCGTGGATGTTGGTAGTTGTATCTATCATGTTGCTATCCTTTAAATCCGTTGTTTGAGTTTTAGGATGTTTTTGGGCTTGTGTTGAACAGGTGGATTAAGCCTTGGTCTATATCCTTGTTGCCCAGGTTTTTGGTGTTACGCTCGAGCGGGTCATCCTGCGCTCGAGCAGAGTTTGGTTTCTAGTTTAGCGCTCGAGCGGCGTTCTGGCGCTCGAGCGGAGATTGCACACTCCTAGTTTTTCGTGTCCCTGCAAAACTTCTGCAGAGGAGTTTTCTACGCTCGAGCGGGTTTTTTCTGCGCTCGAGCAGGTGGCGCTCGAGCGGGATTGTTGGCGCTCGAGCGGGTAGTACTGTCTTGGTGAGGATTCTGGGAGAGGGAGATTTGCGCTCGAGCGGACTGGTTTTCTCGCTCGAGCTGATGTATTTTATTTCTGTGTCTTGGCGCTCGAGCGAGTCTTATTGCGTTCGAGCGTGTCCAGATTTGTGTTTCTGGCGCTCGAGCGTTGTGTTTTCCGCTCGAGCGGGAATGTCGTATAACAGAGGGCAGCTAGGCATTTTTGAATCACTTTTTCACTTTCTCTTCTCTCTCCTACTTTTCCAAAACACCATTCTTGAGCCTCTCACTCTAGAACTCTACCTTCTCTCTAGGTTTTGATCTAGTAGGAGTGGTTTGCTCATCTTTGGCCTTTACAAAAAAGTTGTTGATCATCGAGGGCTATATTTTAATCTGAAAATTTCGAGATTTGGAGCACATTGGGTTTTGTCATCTTCTCCCTTGGGGCTCCGGAATTGAGGTAGGGATATCCTACTCCTCTCTATGGATTTTGTCTTTAAATTTTAGTATTTTTAGATGTTGGGGTTGGTTTGGTAATTTTGTGAAAGTTTGGGGCTTTTGTGTAATTTTACAAAAGTTGGGTTTTTATTTATAATAAACCTAGATGCATGTTTGGCATAGAGAAATGGAATAAATGTTGAACCATTGATGAAAATGGGACCTTAAGGGTTGTGATGTTAATTATGGAAAATGTCCTAATTACATTAGTTGATTAATTGGGTTAATTAATCGTAAGAAATGAGGTTATGAAATAGGAATGTTGAGATTGGGAATGTATGGGGTTAAAGGGTGTAGTTGAATTATTTATCACTCATCGAAATGAAATGTTGATTGAATATCCATTTATGCATTTATTTTCTGTCTAGAAATAACTGCTTTGGGCTATGGGTGGAGGATAGTTGTGATTGTTGTAGACAATGCATGATGATTAGGTAAACGAAAACTAATCAATGGAATGTGTCATGAAATTTGACGGTTGATAGAATACATTAACTCTATGTATTGAATGATGGTATATAGAACCAATGTGTTTGTATACGTTATGTGTAGAGGAGGAGATGGGGGATGTACTTCGCGGTTTAGGGGAAGATGGGGGATGTACCTCTAAACCGGATAGTGTTGGGAGGAGATGGGGGATGAACTCCGTAGATACAGCTCATATGCTTGTCTAGAGAAGTGAAGATAGAGCTCATATGCTTATCTTTGTGAAGTGTGGATACAGCTTATATGCTTATTTGTGAATGTGGGATATAGTTGTTATATATATCTGTTGAGAATGTGGATAGAGCTAATATGCTTATCTGTGAATGTGGGATATAGTTTTTATACATATCTGTTGAGATGACGATAGAGCTAATATGCTTATCTGTTAAAAAGGGGAAAATGAAGAGTAACTTGGACTCATAAGTCGTATGGCATAAAATGTGATTTATGTGGATGTATCAGTGTTGGCCATCTATCAATTGCTAATCTTTTAGTCATTGTTCATGGTTGGTTTAGTGTATTTCTACTGGGCTGTGACTCACCCTATATGGGAATATCATTTTCAGGTACAGGTAGCATGCCACCTCCAAGGTCATAACTTGGGAGGCTAGAGGCGGGCAGATTTTTGTTGTTTAAGTTCCTTTTTGATGTATTACATGTATATTCAAGCCGAGGGCTTAATGTGTAGATAAGTTAGCACTCTTTTGTTGTAACCAAGTGTTAACTTGGAAAGTTGTAAGCCCGTAGGGCATTTTGCTTTTGTTGTTAACATGTAATACTTTTGTAATGAAACTCTGATGAATAGAAGAATGTGGATATTTCGTATGTCAATGAATGTTTTATTTGATGGGTTTAATATTGTTATTTTGAGGGCGTTACAACGGTCACCCACCCACCTGCCACCAGCTACCTACCACCCACCGTCACCACTTTCCATCATTGTCTTTCGCTACCACTTGCCATTTTTCACTCTTTTTTATATTTTTTAAATTTTTTAAACATTTTGTCAATTACCAAACGCGTTTGTAGTTTATGTTTTTCTAAAAATATACAAAAATCAGTTTATAAAATTTTTGTAAATATAAACTGAAAACGTAAACGTTACCAAACACACCAAAATTGTTAAGATTTGGGTTTGCATGTGAAATCAAGTTAGGACAAAGAATATGAATTATGATTTCTTATATTTGTTTAACTTGGATCCAATTTCATATAAATAGGAGGAGTTAGCAAGATGATGAATAAATGAAGTTATGTTCAATTTATGAAAATTAATTTAGAAATTAATTATTTTGCATTCAATTTTTGTAATCTTGCATGAATTGGGTCTTATTTCTACATGCATGTAATTTGGAAGAATTAAATAATAAATATGGGTTTTGATCTTAATTATTAACCCATGCATGTAATGTAATCTAAGAGTTTGACTCAAATTAAACATATTTTGGAACATCTATGACTATGAATTAAATTGAGGTTAAAATAAATTGAGTTAAGCTTGAGATTAAGGAAATGAGTTTAGGAAAATTTATCAAGTAAGTTTAATTTGTGTTATTCCTCATGAATTTGGACTTCATCTTTACATGTATCAATAAATCTTTAAGAAAGTTGGAGAATTAATTTCATGTTTGGGTATAAGGAGAGCAAGTTTTGGGAAATTATGAATTCATTGACATTTTGAACTTAATATTGAATTAAAGGAATTTTGGATGTAATTGGTTTGAATTTTGACCCAAATTTTACACATGCAAATATTTTCTAAGAGTTTTATAACTTTAATTTCATGTTTTAGATAATCCTCCATGCATCATGAATTAAGAAAATTATGGAATTAGTCTCATGGATTTTGTGAGAAATAAGGTTTTAAGTAAGGAATTGAGTGGACTCATAGTTGTGGAAATTAATTTGGAAAATTAATTATTTGATTTGATTTTGTAGTATTTTCCTCTAATACATGAATTTTAAAGGAATTGAGCCATTCAAGTTCATATTTTGAAGAGACAAAGGAAATGTTTTAAGAAAATCAAGTTTATGGAAATTTGGAATTGATCCTAAAGTTTTGATTTTATAATTAGATTTTTTTTATTTAATCTATGCATGTGATGTAATTTAAGAATTTTATTCAATTTAGATACATTTTAGAACAATTCTATTTAGATACATTTTAGAACACCCATGATTATAAATCAAGTATTTGGTCAAGAATTGAGTTAAGTTGATTTTGTTATTAATAATAAGGTGGGATCTATTTGTATTACATACATCATGGAATTTCAAGACGTTGGGAAGTCTAATTTATATTTTAGAATTGTGGGTTGATATTAATAAGATGAATTAAAACTAAATTTGGGCACTTAGAACATGATTTTGAATAAATGTTTTCTAATTGAAAGTGTTTACTAACGCATACTATGGTTCTCCATTTTTGTGTACCAGAAATACATGTTTTGAAACTTTGAATACCAGATTTGAATTTAAATTGCAATTTTGGAATTTCAGAATTTGCGTTGTTCACTCGAGCGAGGAAAGTCTCGCTCGAGCGTGAAAATCGAGCTCCTAGAAGTTTTTCAAATTTTACAGTCCGCTCGAGCTGCCAAAGTGGCACTCGAGCGGGGACCCATTTTCAGCATATTTTGGAAAGTTGCATTTAGTTCACATTTTTATTATCATCTCTTTCCAAGGCATTCTAGACATGATTTATGACTCAATAAAGATTAATAAGCTACCAATCAACATAGATTAGTTAGTGAAGAATGAATAATTTATCTAGTGGTAATTGTTTAAGAAGCCAAGTAAAAGATCAATCTATTTGGAAAAGAAGGGCTTAGTAATGAAAGAATATGTGAAATAAAAACCCGGCTTATTTGAATGAGAAAGAATAAGCATAGTAGAACTTTGGACTGTTTAGACGGAAAAAGACTAGGAAAGTCAAGTTTGATCAAGGGAGTAATATTGTATTTCAATGTGTATGTGTTATGTGTTTGTGTAGGTCACGCGCCATTGTCTGCCTGATTTATCTGATATGTCCAATCCCTCTGATTTGCTTCTGCGGCTATCTGTGAGTAATAACTCTATAAAGTTATGTTTAACTTTAGTATTTTCTGTCTGGTTTGGTATGATCTATTTTCTGAATCTTACGAATGATGAATGAATGCCCAATTTTTTGAAAAGTATTTGTGGCATCCTTAATTCACGTGGCCCTCGCCTGGGGGTAACAATACCGCGACCAATCTGCACGTGGCCCTTGCTTGGGGGTAACAATACTATGGCTACTTGCGCACAAGATATGGACCTTTATGGTCATTGGTACCAACTATGCATGTGGGTCTCTGGACCAAATTGATCTGATAGCTAATGGGTGTACCACGTATGATCTTATGCAAAGTCTGAATAAGAACATGAGTGTGTATCTGAATCTATTTCTGTTTGAAGTCTAAATATGTTCTGATTTAATTACTGGATCCTAATTTGTGCTGGACATCATTCATAAAACCTCTTTACTCTGTTATTATTCACTGGGCTCTAGCTCACTGTATTATTTATGTATGTAGGTGATCAGGCGCGTGACCAGGCTTTGAGGCATCTGCCTAGAATCTGTTTTTGTTAGCCAACCTATGTTCCTCCCGTGGAGGTTCCGGATATGTCAAGTGATTATGGCCATGTGATTTAAATTTTAAGTTTTGTTTTCGTGTTTGGTTGAACAAGTCATGCGTATTTCGTAAACAGGGCTAAGTCCCTTTTTGTCTAATCTGTATATATATAATGACTTAAAGATGATGCGTATATATGTATATAAAAAGTTTAAAATTTTTCTGTCTCATATAAGTCTACACAGCTCAATGGACATTGTATATTGTTATTTGCTTCCGCTAGCCCCTAATATTATGACAATCTGTCTCAGAGGCCTTCGGTAATCCCAGGATTACTGGCCGGTTACGATGCTAAACCTGTAGGGGCGGGTTTGGGTTGTGACAAATTTCCCGTGGATTTCAATTCTTCTAACAAATTTTTTGAGACACCCATTAAGGCCTTTACATGACCTTTCATTTTTCCTTTCACTTCCTTGGTTAGCAATTATTTGAGAAAAAGTGAGCGAGCGACCGTGGGCAATTGTTTAAGTGATCAGGGAAAGGATATTTAGGAATTAAGTTAAGTGAGATTTTTAAAGTTTGAGTTTATAAAAATATGTTGATGTGCATTAATCGCTATCTTATGGGAAAAAAAAAAAACAGAGAGAGAGCGACTCCGTTTGGGAAGAGCTAGATTGGGCTTTTTTGGCTATTTTAGCCACAAAAAACAAAATAGGCTATTTTAGTCACAAAAAACAAAACATCACATCCAACCCATAATCATTACACTCTTCTCTCACAAAAAAAACCAAAAAGCCCTTCCCAAACCAAGCTTTTTAGCCCAAGCTAAAATAGTCAAAAAAGCCAATCCACTTCCCAAACCAACCCAGAGAATGTTTTAAAATTTGTGAAAAAACATTTTTATAGTAAAAGGTGAAAACAAAAATCATAAATGTGTGAAATTTATCCTTGAAATAGTGAAATTGCCCATCATTCTCTTCCAATATATATCTTCTTGTGGGTGATGATTTCCAACCTCACAACCAAACATATCTCTTGATCGAGATCTAGGAAACTTAGGTGGAGAGCACATGACAGAATAGATTAAGCGAACACATGCGCACAAGAGAGTAAGAAATACCGTGGTGGCTCGTCCACCTGGGGACACTCTAATGATCAAGTCAGTAACTTATCTCATAAGATATCAACTCAAGTAAAACAACTCTCAATTAAAGTGTCCTCAGACCTACAGGGGTGCTTTCACTACAAGAATTTACACATTTGACGACTAAATTTGGAGACCAAAATAAAATTAGTCGCCAAAAGAGACAGTTTTGCTGACTAAAAATAAAATTAGTTAGCGATGATTCAAGTTTCAGCTACTATATGATTTTAGTTGAGATATCTTATTTATTGGCGACTAAAGAAAATATTTAGTCGCTAAATATTCACTGATAGGCGACTAAAAAGCTATTAGTCGGTGATTGTCTAAACTTTGGGCTACTAAAGATTTAATTTGGTCGGAAAATATAATTATTTGCTGACAAAATAAAGTTTAGTCGCCAAACAGTTAGCGAATTTTTTTTTAATTCTTTTTGCCGACCAAATAATTTGGTCGCCAAATATGAGGTTTTGGTGACTAAAATAATTTAATCGTCATATAATAACTCTTTGCCGACCAAAAAAAAAAAATAGTAGCAAAATGGTATCTATTGGCTACAAAATGTTTTTTGGTCACTAAAGCTTGAATTTTTTTTTTAAGAGGCAAACGAATTAATTTTGGCACCTGTGTCTCCTCTCTACACTTACACAGTTTGCTCTATGTTTTGTGTCATACACACAGAGAATAGAGTCTACACCAAACCTCACCCCCGCTCACCACTGACGATCACCACCGTCGCGCGCCACTGTCGCTCGCCAGCGTCGCATGGCACCCCCGCCACCGCCGCAAATCACCTCCCCCACTAGCGGCGAATCATAGGTCTCTCTCTCTCTCTCTCTCTCTGGGTGTCTATCCCTCTTTGTCGATCTCGGTCTCTCTCTCTCTCTCTCGCTTAATCTATTTCCCCATTTCTCACACAATACTCTAGGGTTTGATATATTTTTTTAGTTTAATTTTGCGTTGATTTTTGAAATTGGTTTGGTTCAAAGCATGTTTGTTTTCTTCAATTTTAAGGGTTTGATGGCCAAAATAGTTAGCCCTAATCCATTTTCGAATTGGGTTCAACTGGTTTTTTGGGTTCAACTGGTTTGAATTCTGAAATTGGTTTGTAATTTCTAAAATTGGGTTCAATTGGTTTGATTTCCCCCTCATTTTCCTTTCTCTCTTATTAGTTTGAAAGCTCTAATCCATTGTTGTGTATTTATTTGCATGTATGGCCAGTAACATACGATTTTATGTTTATTGACCATGGCTAAATATTTGAATTGGAATTTGATGGTATGATGCTGCCCTAATCCTTGATTCTATGTTTATTTCCCCTTTTTTTTTTCCTTTTCTTTTCTTATGTGGTGTTTTGTTCTTAGAAAATTCTAAATGGGTGTGTATCATATATTACAACTTGTATAGTCTTTGGTTATGACATTAGAGTGTTGGTTATGATTTCCTTATAAACATTATGCCACTAGTTGTTTTTTTTTTTTTTTATCTGCTAAAAAAGAACATTATTGATAAATCGCAAAGTACATCATACAAGGATTACATTAATAAAAAGAAGGAAGGTGAGAGTGCAAGAAGTATCATAATTAACACATCCATCCTAATTATGTTGGCACCAACATACAAATTCAATCATATGCTAACATTACACTAGGATTGATGAGAAACCAAAAATCAAAATCAAAATAACAACAACCACTCTGGCTGCCCTGTTTTCAGCCACACAAACCAGAGCAAAAAATAGCTAATCTTGACAGCAGCCACCCAATAACATAAGCATATCAAAAAGGTCCTCCACCAAAGCAAACTTCATTTGCCTTAGGTTACAAAGTCATTTACTGAAAAATGTGCCATCTTATTAGAAGACTTAAACCAAAGAGCAACTCTAATGTTGACAAGTTCACATATTTCATTAAAACTGGGATTGCAACCATTAAATACACACTTATTTCTGTGCTTTCAAATGGACCGAAGTATTGCAAGGGATATGGCTCTCTAGATTTTCCTTTCAACTTTTCTCAAATTGTCACTAGCCCACCACTGAAGTAATTTATGGTATTAGTTATGACTCATTGTGATATTTGTTATGATATTATTTTAGTTATAATCCAAGAGCTCTTTAGTTATATTTTATTTGATGTTTGGTTATAATTCTTTTTTTTTTCTTTTTTCTTTCGTAGTTATGACTCATATAAGATTGAGTTATGACATTTATGGTAATCAACTTCACAAATATCATAAGCTAGTACAAACACTCAATTATTAAAAAAAACTAAACAAATATCATAACTCACATTTTGTACACACCTTTTTGAGGGTATGTACCATAGCATTACCCTTGGTTATGACTCGTTATTATTTTTTAATTATGATTGAAAAAAAATTGTGTAATACCCTGGAAATTCACACTATAATGGACAATAATAACATGATGTCATTAAATCCCAAAAGGTCATCTTTCTCATTGAACTAATAATCAATTGTTTACACTTTAATAAATACATTCCCATAATATTTCAACTAGCGGTAACCCGTGCGATGCACGAAAAAATAAACTATATACATTTTGTGTGATATATAAATTATTCTAATCTTGAATTATATTTTAATAGCAGCAAGCCATGATGTTAGGCCATCTTGGTTGATGTTCACAATAATTAATCTACAAAATTTCACAATAAAAATTTGATATACATAAAAAATTGTTAATTATAAAGATAGTTAGGATAATAGTATTACAATCACTTGCTAACATAAATAATTTGTATCAGACTATAGTGTCATGCCAAAAAAAAAAAAAACAAAAACAAAGCATTAAAAGAAATAAATTGTATAAGTTATCATAAATTTACTTATTTTAAATCAATGATTTATATTATTATTGTGGGACCAAATTATGAATTAATCTCAACTTTTAATTATAATTTGTAAGTAATCATTCTCCATAACTTGAATAATACTTGCATAGTTTCTACAATATTAAAAAAAAAATCAAGATAAGAATTTCGTAGGATTATAAAAATTATATAAGAAAATAGTTTAATCCATTTTATTTATAAAAAAAAATGATGACAAATTATTTGAATTGTATTTGAAGAAATATAACAAATGATAGCTTTAATCATTATATACCCAAAAAAAAAAAAATTATATAGGTTACTCAACAACAAAATGGTCGTATATAACTAAAGTCATGGACATTGAATTACATCATATGGACTCTAAATTGATAATATAATCTAATAAATCAACTAACAATAAAAGAGAGAGATTAACAAATATGTAGTATTTCTCTATCATCTTTGTATTATATTCATTAATTTCATATATCATATGAAAGTTTTACTTGTCTCAATCTTTCAATAAAATAAGCACCAAGAAAACAAATTTGATAAGAAATTAGTTCTAAACTTTATTATTAAAAAAATAGAAATTTCAAAGAGAAAATTTAGAGATGGGATTGAAAAAATACTATAACAAATGACAATCTTATAAAAAAAATAAAAAGAAAGAAAAAGAAAAAGCACATAGCAATGGTCTAATGTAAACTATTTTTAAAAATTAAAAGAAAGAATATCAAATTATTACCTTGGATAAATATAGTGACGGAAAATAATTTTGTGAGATTTTTGTATTGCCTTCTCCTATACAGCTTTCATTATTTAATTATTAATATTCTTCTTATTCATAGCCAACCATTCTTTTTTTATATATATCTTTATCACTTGGTAGATAGTAACAAATAATAAAAATTATGAGGATTAGGTTAAGAGGAGATAAGAAGTTATAGATAAGAGTATTTCACAAGATAAAAAATTCAAAATAAAAAAAGATAATATGTGATAAAAGGAGAAAAAAAATATAAGTAAACCAAAATAAAGATTGAGATAGATATGTTTTTGATAGATATGGATTAACAAATCATATATTTATCTAAATTTTATTATTTTAATTTTTTTTTGTAAATCAATTAGTTAATCTTTATCTTTATCTGTAGACCATGGAATTAATTTTTATAAATTATTTATCAATTCTTATATGTTTATTTATCTATAAGTCATGAAATTATTATTTTTCAAATAATTTTTAAAATTTTTATCTTTATTTAAATGTCATGAAATAAATTTCCATAAATTATTTATGATTTTTTTATATGTTTATTTATAATGAAATTAATTAAAGTACAAAGTGAAGGGCAAAAAACATGAGTAATTTTTTTTTTTAAATCAATTTTTTAACCTTTATTTTTATCAGTAGGCCATGAAATTAATTTTTATAAATTATTTATCAATTTTTATATGCTTATTTATGGGAAGAAATTTTAAATTATCTATAAGTTATGAAATTAAGTATTTAATTTTTATCTTTATCTGTATACTATGAAATTAATTCTCATAAATTATTTATCAGTTTTTATATGTTTATCTATATGGAGGAATATTGAAATTCAAATCTTTATCCATAAGCCATGAAATTAATTTTCATTTTAATTAATCAAACAAATAGAAAATGGAGGAAAATAGAAAACACGAAAGACAATAAGAAAGGGTTGCTACGTAGGAAAGAGATAATTTTAAAATTATGAGAATTTAAGATTGAATATTTACAGATTTTTGACAAAACCACTACATTTGATTATATATATAGTATAGATTTCCCTTTTCAGTTCAATGAACTAGATGACTTAACAAAATATAAGCCCCTTAGGTGTACAACATCACAAAATACATATAGTAATTCTGTTACAAAATCCCAAATTTAAAGGAAAGCAACCAAAATGCTTCTGACTTCAACTTTTCCCAAAAAGAAAGTGGAGCTAATGCTTGAACCAATCCTTCAATGAGGCTGAACTTCATCAATTCCTGAAAAATAAATTAGGGTTGAGCTATATGCCCAATAGGAATACATTTATCCAGGTATCTAATCCTTTGAACAAGTTTATGGTATTTATGTGATAAAATGATACAATAAAATTCATCTTCACAGATAATCATCAACAATTCCGAATGAACCGAATAATATAACATGGCCAATTACAATTCATGTCATCATATAAAACAATTAAACATCCACAACCATGGAAATCATGTCACACATTCACCTACATGAGTCCAATAGAGAACAACCCTTACTTTCACTTTTTGCAAACAACCCCCACATTTGCTGGCTATTATACGGCGGGACGTGGACACCCTAAAGAAAACCATCCATTTTTCAACTTTCGCCGGCTATTATACGGCGGGACTGTGTGGACACCCCAAAACATTTTTCCACATTCGTCCAGAGATAAGCCTAGACAAGGCATTTGGGCACCTTTTTAGACTCCCCGCACGAGTACTAACTCAACACCACATATACCCAAAACCGACTCACACAGTGGACTCATGGATGCTCAGCAATTAATTCACATTCTAATCCCAAAATCAAACATCAAACATTACGATATATATGAACATCGCGCAAGACTCAAAGAACAATAGCATACAAGCTATAATTCCTTTAATTATATCAATATCCACATTTCCCATCTCTCCATTGTTCTCAAAGTTTCATGAATCAAAAGAAATTCCATTGAGTTTTGTATCTTCTACTCAACTTGGAAACTTAGGGTTTCACCTAATTTGGGGGTTTCTATTCTTTATCACCAATCTAGATTTTAACCACATTTATATTCATATTTTAAAGAAGGAATGGAGAGATTTCAAACAAAATATTAAGCAAGTGAGTAAACATGTGAAATGAGGGTTTAATCCAACAAAATATTCAATTAGTTCACAAATCACACACAATACCATGAAATCTCCCAATTGATTTACAAATCACATACAATACCTTGAAATCTCTTCAAAAATGAGGACATGCAAGGATGAAAGTGCCCCTACCTCAACTATCAAGCCCAAAATCCAAGCTTCTTCATGAATCTATCGCAAACCCACAATCCAATCAGTAGGTAATGATAATCTTCCAGTGTTCTTTGCCTCTAGCAAGCAATTTTGGGTGGATTTCAAAGGTATGAGAGGTATTGGGAGATAGAAATCTAGGGTTTCATAGAGAGAGGAAGAGGAGATGGAAGATGGAACAAAAGAGATGAGAGAATGATCTAGAATCACCATATTTAAAAAGCTGATATTGCGTTTCCCGCTCGAGCATAACTTCCCACGCTCGAGCGTCCAGACACAATCAAGAGGGTCCGCTTGAGCAATAACTTCTTCGCTCAAGCGAAAAAAGAGAAACTTCACAAGTTTTGTAGTGCTACAGTAAATTTACTGGAAGCTAACATTTCACGCTCGAGCAGACATGCCTGAAATGCAACAAAATGCTAGGAGCAACAATTCTACGCTCGAGCGGCGGTTTCCCTGCAACGGCCCTGAAAACAAAATGTCACAATTTAGTTGTGATAAATTTGGTAATCAACATCACAAATATTATAATTTGCATACATATGTACCAAAGAATGACTCTTTTTTTTATACTGATTTTGATTTTACTCTTTTTTTATTGAGATTTTGATAGTAATGGATTGAATGGTGTTGTCCAGTCTCGTAGGGCCTATCATGGATTCTATTTTAATAATTTGAATAGTTTATCATTAAAAAAAATTAGGTTGATTCGATATATTAGCCTTTTCAATTTGTTATTTTTATCTCCCCCCATCCCCTTAAAAAAAAAAAGATATGTGTGTTTTTACAAATAGACTATTCATATTTTTTGTGACAAACACGATAAATTAAACATATTATAATTGTCATATCAAATTATTATTTTTTTATTTTTTTATTGAAATAGGGCTCGTGGTGGATCTAACGAGTCCAGATAGTGCACTAATGACTAGGCACAATGATATGGTGATGACATGGAATAAAATAATATTTTTTTATTGATGGCGTGGAATTTTTCTAATAATCACAATAACAATATTTGCAATTAAATACAAAATACTAATTATTTAGAAAATTACCTTAATATTTTACTTTTCCATACCCACCTTGTTTCGTCTACTATATTTTTCAAGCCTTTTAACGAGTAGAAAGTGTAATCTCTCACTCTCAGTGAATATTACTTCTGCTTGACCATCTTTGCTTGATGTGTAGGGTTCGAATAATGGACAAGAGTTGGATGATGATAAAAGATAGGCTGAAAAGTAAAGAGTATCAAGAAGGCATTCAGTCTTATTGAGTTTGCTATGAAGAATTTAGGACCTGGGGATGAAATTCGTTGTCCGTGTATCTATTGCTTGAACGACATAAAATTTAGTCGACAAGTTGTACGGTTGCACTTGATTCAAAGAGGAATCGCGTGTTCTTATCGAACTTGGGTGCACCACGGGGAACATGTTCCCATGTCTCGTGATCATCCTACTATGCGAAACGATGATACTGAAAGCAATGGAGCTAGAATGACAGCCAATCACAAAAATTTGGGTGAACTTCCTACCATGTTAGAAGAGATTTACATGAGTGGTCTTATGAATGATCATATCGACGAAGAGCATACTAGTTCGGAGAGGCACAATTTGTTAAAGTTCATGAAGTTGTTTGATGATGCTCAACGCAAATTATATTCAGAGTGTGAAAAGTTCTCCATCTTGTCCTTCGTAATTAAGATGTTTCACGTCAAGGTGTACAATAAATGGAGCAACAAATCTTTCGATATGGTTATGCAAATTTTCAAAGACATTCTACCAAAGTGTGATAAAACTGTTCCATGGACCCTTTATGACGCGAAATAGTTCTTACGTGAATTGGGTTTGGGATACGAGGCCATTCATACATGCAAGAATGATTGTACTTTATTTTGGAAGGATAACGTAACATTGGAAAATTGCCTTACGTGTATGGAGTCTACATACAAGTTGAATGACAAGACGGGTAAAAAAATTCCACACAAAATATTGAGGTACATTCCTTTGACACCGAGGTTGAAGAGATTACACATGTCGAAAAAAACAGCCACAGATATGAGATGACACAAAGATAAACGTGTGGATGATGGAGTATTACGACATCCAGCTGATGGTGAGGCATAGAAGGACTTTGATAGGCTACATCCTACATTCTCTGCGGATCCTCGGAATGTAAAGGTAGGGCTTGCCACAGATGGTTTCAATCAATTTGGAAATATGAGTACATCATACAACATGTGGCCCGTAATCTTAATGCCTTACAATCTACCCCCATGGAAGTGTATGAAAGATCCATTTGTGATGATGTCATTACTTATTCCCGGACGAACCGCACTTGGAAGAGACATCGATGTTTACTTGCAACCATTGGTAGAGGAGTTAAACAATCTGTGGGAGCATGGTGTGCAAACATATGATGCATCAAACGGCCAAATATTTACAATGCCTGCAACAGTCATGTAGACCATCAATGACTTTCCTGCATATGGTAACATGTATGGTTGGAGTACAAAAGGTTACTTGGCTTGCCCTAATTGTAACATGGATGCATCATCTCAGAGTTTGCGAAGTAAGATAGGGCATATGGGTGCTCACCGGTACTTACCTGAGAACCATAATTGGCGAAGAAGTAATCTCTTCAATGGTGAAATTGAGAACCGGTCCAAACCTATGGAGTTATCAAGAGAACAAATATTGGTGCAAATTAATTTGGGGATGTACAGGCCGTATGGAAAGCATCCAAACAACTGAAAAAGACAAAGGAATGAAAAATATGTTGATATGCATTAATCGCTATCTTATGAAAATGAAAAAGAAAAAAAGAGAATGTTTTCAAATTTGTGGAAAATCATTTTTATAGTAAAAGGTGAAAACAAAAATCATAAATGTGTGAAATTTACCATTGAAATGGTGAAATTGCCCATCATTCTCTTCCAATATATTTCTTTTTGTGGGTATTGATTTACAACCTCATAACCAAACAATTCTCTTGTTCGAGATCTAGGGAGCTTAGGTGGAGAGCACATGACAGAATAGATTAAGCCAACACATGCACATAAGAGAGTAAGAAATACCGTGGTGGCTCGTCCATTCGGGGACACTCTAACGATCAAGTCAGTAACTTATATCACAAGATATTAACTTGAGTAAAACAACTCTCAATTAAAGCGTCCCTTAGACCCACATGGGTGCTCTCTTTATGTAGTGAATAGTATCCAATTCGCCTAGAAATCTTACTTCATGGGATTCTATCATTTATAAGGATATCACTTATCTAAGACTCCTTCTATTTAGATTAGAATGAACTCCCTTAAGAGTCTCATCTTTGTCGAAACACAGAACCTAAAACCATTTTGGACTCTTGTCATCTATTCGAATATCTCGGATTTAGATATGATCACATCATAACTCGGCGACTTGGTCCATCCACGTGGCACCTCGGCTAACAATCTCTTCCAATATATATATTCTTCTTTTTTTATTTGTAACCTCTTCCTTCATCGTCCACCAACATGCCACCATTCTTAATCATTGCCAACCCATTTTCTATGTCACTACTCACTCTTAGGGTCTGTTTGTTTTGGAAGATGGAGGAAGAGATGGGATTGAGATAGAGGTGGGATCTACTAATATTGTGTTTGTTGGAAAATTTATGGAGGGGATTCATAGTACCTTTAGATTATGATGGGTCTTCAGTGTTGGGATTCATAGTTCGCCGAGAGACATGGTATTAAAAAATAGTCTATTCGGCTTAGGGTGTTACTGGTCGTTTGGGGGGAAGTCCGGCTGGTCATCTGGCCGGTCAACCGTCCAAGAGCAAATTTTTTTTTTTTTTTTTTTTTTTTAAATGTTGGGCTACACATTTTGAACATTAATATTTAATAAATTCTAGTTTTTGTTAAGTAAAAACCATGGTTTTTATTTGTTTTATTATTTCATTTTTATTTTATATAAAAATAATTTAACAATACCCACACAAACAACTATTATCAAAACAAATACAATTTTACTTAATCCTATCACTATTAATCCATCATTATCAATCCCTTCCATTCTACATTTGAAAACAAACGGGCCCTCAGTCTCCTTCCTTGCAAATCACTATTGTTAAAGAGAGAAGGAAATTGTGACCGTTAGAGAGATTCGTACAAATTTAAAGATGGGAATGGCGTGGGGGAATGGAGAATCCATGGTTTTGCAAAGAGACTTGCATGGGATTATGGGTGTTGTGGTGGTAATGTTAAAGGGATTAGGGTGCTTTAGTGGTGTATAGAAAGAACTAGAAATGTTGTGATAGTATGAAAAATGAACTAGGGGTGCAGTGGTGGAGGAAGTTGTAGGGTAAGCAAATGAGGGAATGATTGGAATTGGGGCTAATGGAAAATGGTGGAATAGAATGAGATTAGAGCAATGTCACCCCCCGAAGTAATTAACAATAGGATCATCTCACAATAATTACCAATTACCAATACATTTCAAAATATGATATCTTTGCATTCATATGATCCAGTTGTATAATATATGGCACATGCAATTGTACATTCATAAGTTATAACCCTGAATCTATAGCATGTGTCATAAGCAAAAGATATAAATAAGAGTTAAACAGATAAATGAATGCCTTAATGGCTACAACTTTCCAAGTCGATGCTTGGTTACAACAAAAGTGAGTTTGAAACTCAATACAAATAAAGCCCTAGGCTTGTACAAAATAAGTACAACAAGAACAAAACAAGAAGCTCTTGGCTCCAAGTCTTCCCAAGCTACGACCTTGGCGGAGGCATATCATCAGCACTTGAAAATGGTTTTCCACATAAGGTGAGCCAAAGCCCAGTAAAGATATTCTAACACAGCGTATGAATCTTAATGAAGTTATAAAGTGAATGCATATGCAACGCTCATGCCAAAACATTTTATATCTCTTTCCAAAACCATGCGATGCCATACTTATATCACAGTTCATGAAAACATTTCATTTACAACAGAAAACAAGATAGTGGCGACAACACTGGGAATCTCTAGGACGTGTCTATAAGTAGGCTACAAGCACTACCAATTACCATTTTTACCGGTATCAGCTGGAAGGCTCGGTACATATCTGTTGAGCATAAAAATCAGGCAACTAGTACTTTTGCAAACTTTACAGACCACTTAAGCAACCGATGTTTCACTCGAGCGGACTGCCATGTTTTTGAAAATTTGACTAAGTGTTTCAACTTACATTTTGGCATCCTCATTGCATCTTAGGCATTCCTACGCCTTATTTAATACGTAATTATGAGGATAAGAATTAGAAACACACCAAGATAGAAAATGAATGAGTTATGTGTTTTCCGGGTGTGTGTTCAATAAGCATTTGTTATGTGCTTGTGTAGGTCACGTGCCATAGGCTATCCAATATGTCTGCACAGTCCATTTTGTTATCAGAGCTATCTGTGAGTAACAACTCTATAAAGCTATGTTTGATTATAAGTATTTTCAAAATGATAAGATATGATCTGTTTATGAACTGTTATTTTATGAATAATGAATGAATGTTCGATTTTCTAAAATGTATTTGTGGCATCCTTAGTTCACATGGCCCTCGCTCAAGGGGAAATAACACCGTGACATATGTTTATATGGCTCTCGCCCGGGGGAAACAATACTGTGGCTAATGATCATATGGCCCTTACCCGGGGGAAACAATATTGTGTTTTATACATGGCCATTACCTAGGGAAAACAATACCATGGCTACTTGTGCACAAGATATGGACCTTTGGGGTCGTCGATACCGATTATGCATATTGGTCCTAGGGCCAAGATGATATGATAGCTAATGGATGTACCACATATAACTGCTTATGATTTCTGGTTACATATATAAATTTGAATCTGTTTCTGATATGAACTCTGATTCTTGAAACTATTTGGACATCATTCATAAATCGATTACTCTGTTGTTATTCACTAGGCTCCAACTCACCGTATTATTATGTATGTATGTAGGTGACCAGGCTCAGAGTTGATTTCCTGGAGTTTTATTCTATTAGCCAGCCACAGTGCCTCCCGATGAGGTTCCCATTTTGCATTGGTCGAGTTTTTGTGAATCATGTGACAAATCTTTTGTATTTATTTTGTTAAGTTGAACAAGCCTTTTGTTTGTCTGTATGTGTGAATGGTGACATGGGTATGACGTCTTAATTATGTAAATTAAATTTTAAATTTTCAGTCTCATGTATGTCTACACAGTTCTATGGACGTTAGATGTTTGTGTTTGTTTCCATTAGCCCTTGTATGTTATTTATTTGTTCAGAGGCCTTAGTAATCCCAAGATCATTGGCTAGTTACAACACTAAACCTATAGGGACAGGTTTAAATCGTAACACTAAGGGTGGCGGACGGGTGACCAACTACGGGGTTAAGATATGAAAAACTAATTGGTTATAGGTTAGAGGAAGCGATAGAAAGTAAAAGGGATGAAACATCAAAAATTCATGGGCTTGTTTGGTTTATTTTTGGGAGAGTTGTTTTTGAAAAAATTTTTTGTTTTAGAAATTTTTTTGATTTGTTTGGTTGTATATTTTGAAAGTAGTTTTGGAGTTTGGAAGTTTGGGATGATTTGATATTTTGTTGTAATTGAATAGATGTGTGTGAGAGAAAAAGTGATTGAGAAGGAGAGAAGAAAGTGAAAAAGTGATTGATTGATGTGTAAGAGAGAGAAAGTGATTTTGAAAATTTTTTGAGAAAAATCTCAAACCAAACAATTTTTTAAATTTTTTTTTCTAAAACTCATCTCTAAAACTCAAACCAAACATACCCCATATTCTTATAATTAGTTTTGAATTTCACACTCCTTTAATTTTTTATTTTATTTTAATTCTTCATTCATATTTAACATATTTATGAATTTCTCTTTCTACCGACATTATTTGGGAAGCCACATTTCTATGGATAGTGCATTTCCCTATATATGAAAATTTGAAAATATATATAAATAAGTGGAGTCTAGTCGAATATATAAATTTTAAAAACCTATTTAAATTTTATTTCTTTATTTTTAAAATTGATTTTAATCAAATCAACAACTATCATGAATTAACCAAGACTCGAGTTAGAATAATATTTATTCTAGAAAATACTAAGAATCTTGTATAAATTATCAAATATGTATTTAAAATCCAGATCATTGCTATTATTTTATGGAACTACTATGATGACCTAAAAATGGCTTCTGTCACACACAACTCACAACATACACAAGAAGACCTCTGAGACCACTTAGGCTTTGTTTGGAAAGGATTAAACTGGTTAAATTAGTAGAAAAAGACAAAATAAATTAATTTAATAAATAAGATAAAATATCATATTTAAATCATAATCATTTTTTTTTTCTCTCACAACTCTCATATCCATATTAAAAAAAGTCAAAACTTCTTTCTAAACAAAACTAATTCAGCTAGATTAAATTTGTTAAAAAGTTAAAAAGTCAAGCTACATTAACCCTTCCCAAACGAAAGCTTAATATTACAGACACGTGGCAAGCAGTCTTTCAGTTTGTTACGTCACCCCTCATAACTTTGACATTGGCTCTTAAAAGAATTGGGGCTTCTCTTTCTCTCTATTCCTCCTCTGATGCTTCATACGCCATCGAGCTAATTTAGAGTGGCAGAAGCCATAACACTCCTTACAAAGCCATCGTAGAGGGTATAAGGTTCCTAATGAAAAGATGCAACTGTTCACTTGGTCATATCCTGAGAAAAGGAAATACAGTTGCAGACAAGTTGGCTAACAGAGGTGTGGCTCAATATGAACATGTGGTGATACTAGATGATCCCAGAGTATGTAAGAGCTTTGGTCAAAGCAGATATGACTGGAATTAGTATTGAGAGGGATTAGCCCTCCATTTTGTTGTAATACTACTTTTAAACTTCTATGTTTGTTAATTTTTGGTTGAATAAAAAAAAAAAATTCTCAACCTCAGATTACAAACTCCTAACTTATCATGCCTTAAAATAGGAACTTTTTTATAGCTATAAAACCCTTATCCACCAAAATATCGAATAGGGGAGAATTATCCTAGCAATGCATTAGCTTTTTCCTTGTTGCACAAAAAACCTTTCCATAATTTTGGTCACTATGGCTTCCATATCCAAAAAAATGATTGTGTTTTGCGTGGGAGCAATCTTGTGCTCATTCTTGGTGAGCACCATAGCTAAAGATATTCCGCGTATGGAAATGGAAAAAAAAGAAGAACATGAATTTGAAGCTCAAGATGACGACTATATTGGCTATGGTGCTATACATCATAATTACGTAAGGCCACACCCCATAGGTGATGAACCTCCGGCCAACAAATACACTAGGGGATGTGAGAGAGAAGCTCATTGTCGTCAGGGATGAGGAGAATGAAAGAGGCACTCAAGAGATTTTGAAATTCTTTGTTTTAATTTTTTGTTTCATTCTTCATATGTTGTTACAGTTGCTAATATGTTGTAAATTAGAGGATTAAGCTTATTTGATCCTATGTTATTTGCCAAACATCTCTCAGATGTTTAAGGTATGTTTTGTAACTTTCTATTTATATTTATAAAAGTTCTAAAATTTTTGTTTTTAAAAATTTATAAATAATTTACAAAATTTATTGAATTCTTATAACTATAAACAAAATTGGCTCATTCCTCCTTCTCCCATCCTCCGGCCACCATCCACCACTAATCACCAGCACCACTCACCAACACCTCTAGTCACTACCTCTTGCGCTTAGGGATGGCACAATACCCCAATTTTCTTGGTCCCTGACTCTCCCGGACCCTAATGGGATGGGTTTGGGAGTAGTTGAATAGGGTAGGGTCGGATTTGAGGAAGCTTTTAAAAATCCCAATTGGGTTCGGGTCGAGGTTGGAGGGGAATATTTTTTACGCGAATCCTACTTGACCCGCAAATATAATAATAATACTACATATATATGTAATAGGTGTATAATATTTTTAAATTTTTAGAGAATATATATAATATCTATACAATCTATTTTTCAGTTTCTATTAAACAAATGTGATCATTTATTGTTTTAATGCTCTCTTAAATATTAAATTTGGAATTGGAAAAAAATAAAATAAAAATAGAATAGAATAAAAAATATAGAATTTGTTGGAGAATGTATTTGAAAATATGGTTAGTTAAAATAAAAAAATAAACATTTAATTAAAATTTAACTATTTTGATGGAGATACTTTAATAGGCTAAACTGTAATTTAAAAAATTTATGAAGATGAGTCCAAAGAAGAAATGTGGAGAGAAACTCCTAAAACAGTATAAAATCATGATTTTCTTACATTTTTACCCTCTTTTTCTCTTTAGTCATTTCTTATCTCTCTTTACTCACATTGCAATTCCCTACGACTGGTTTTTATTGTCAATCACCACACCGTCACCGCCGTTATTACCACCATCACCGCCACCTCATCTCCATCCATTTCCTGTTACCATCCTCCTATCCCACAACAACCCTTAGCTCTCCACATGTCCCTTTTTTGCTACGTACCATTACGACGTCATGCACTATGACTATCATTCATATCCAAGATTTGATCCAAGTCCTTGAAACAATATTATTATTTAGTTTGAAGGAATTAAAATAAATTATTAAAATTTTGAAAAATTTGAATAACTCGAGATATTGATTCTTGATAATATTTCAAATCTAAATCGTGAAATACCAATCTCAATCAAATAATCAATAACAAATTGACACAACGATTTAACGTAGAAAAAATCATAATTAAAGCACCTTCGATTCTGATAAAAAAAAGGTGAATTACACTAATAGTTCTTATAGTTTGGGACTTGTATCACTTTGGTCTCTAACTTTTCGATTGTGATACATTTGACTTTAAATTTTGAATCTTATTCCAAATAAGGACAATCAGAGATGTTTCCTTTGCAAATGGTCCATTTCAAGGGCAAAGTCGTAATACAATTTATTTCGTGTTGGTTAACTTGTATATTGTTTGAAATGTAATGGCCTTTTTTTTTTAAATAAATAAAACTGAAACTTTTTTTATTATAAAGTTCTGTTTGGTTTGGTTTTCATAATTTATTTTGAGAAATTTTTTCTAAAAAACTAAAAATTAAATTGATGAAAAAAAAAACACATCGTTTTTATATAATTTTATCTTTTGGGAGGATAGAAATAATTTTTTAAAATATTTTTTTTAATATTTGTTTTCGTTAAATTAGTTTCTATTTTATTTTAAAGTCAAATATGGTGACAACTCCAATATCGTTATTAAATCAATCCATTAAATCAAAAATTGAAAACTAAAAATATTTTATATATTAAACATATCGATTATACGTTAAAAGCTTAATAACCATCCATTACATGATAAGTATCAAAAAATATCTGTTAACAATAAATATAACAATCTTTTACATGATAAACATCCAAAAACATCAACAAAAATAGCCACCTATTACATGATCATCACCCAAACAAATACTAAAATTTACTTTGGTAAAAAAATAGAAATGAAAAAAAATTATCATTTTTATATAATTTTATCTTTGGTAGGTAGAAATAATTTTTAAAAATTAAAAAATATTTTTTTGACATTTATTTTTATCAAACTAGTTTATATTTTTATCAAATTGACAACTTTGGCCTTCAAATGGAGCAGTGGTGTCTTCAATTATTCTTATTTGGAACGAAATTCAAAATTCAGAGTCAAATGTATCACAATTGAAAGGTTAGGGACTAAAGTGACACAAGTCACAAATAACAGGGACCATTATTGTAATTCGCTCTAAAAAAAACTATAGGCCAAAATCACAAAGCAATACATTAAAAAGGCAAAAATGAATTACACATGTATACCTTCAGTTATCTAGCGAATTCACGCTCATATTGAACTGACCCTAATGTGCCTTTTCCACTACCGTCTTCACCTCGACATTGTCTTACCCAACGTTGAATCCACAACGCTGATGTCGAATCCACAACAATGAGCCACTTCGGAATCCACCAAAACTTCAAGCCTAAGTTTCCCGGAATCTACCGAAGAACACCTCTCTTTTTTGTAAACATAACAGTAAAAACAACTCTTTGATGAAGTCAATATAAAACTCGTAGATTCATTGATCACTCTCAAATCATCAAGAAAACACTTATAAAAATAACCTTTAATATAGAAAACCTTGGTAGCTCTACTCTCTTATTAGAATTTGGATTGCTTAAACCCTAAAAATAACAAACAGCGCACTTCATAATAAATAGATTTGCAAAGACTGCTTAAGTGCACACTTCACCTGTAACGCCCCGACCCTTCACACGTCATCGATATTGTCCGCTTTGGGTCACGCCCGCACGGATTTGTTCTTCCCAGTGGGTCACCCATTCCAGAACTACTCCAGCCTAAGCACGCTTAACTGTGGAGTTCTGTTAGGGATTTCACCACCCGAGAAAAGGCCTCGATGCTATATAAGGGTACAGGTTTTTACTTTTATAGCCCAAGAACTCCCTCTCCATTCCCGATGTGGGACACCGGGGCCTTACAATCCACCCCTCATAAGGCTGCACGTCTCCGTGCAGTAGCCTGCCAGCTCGCAAGCCTGCAAGCCTACCCACATGCACCGAGAGACGCTAGGGGCCCACACTCGGTACTCCGGAGAGTCGGCTCTGATACCATTTGGGCTATAAAAGTAAAAACCTGTACCCTTATATAGCATCGAGGACTTTTCTTGGGTGGTGAAATCCCTAATAGAACTCCACAGTTAAGCGTGCTTAGGCTGGAGTAGTTTTGGGATGGGTGACCCACTGGGAAGAACAAATCCGTGCGGGCGTGGCCCAAAGCGGACAATATCGATGACGTGTGAAGGGTCGGTGCGTTACATCACTGCTTGAGCGGTGTGAGTAAAATCGGCGTAAAACATATAGGCCGACCGCTCGAGCGCAACATTCACTACTTGAACGATAAAACTTGCTTCCTAGAAGTTTAGTTTGCAAGCAGAGATACTAGATGCTCCTATTCGTTGCTCGAGTGCACAAATTACCGCTTGAGCAGTTAAACAATTTAATTGCATGCTTCTATTCACTGCTCGAGTGCACTAATTACTACTCGATCCTTGTACACAGTTAGCGAAGTGGCAAACATGAACAACTCAAGATTACAAACTCCTCCACATAGGCACAATTCAGGTTGGATTCAACTGAAATAAAAGAGTCAATAAAATTATAACTGAAAAGAATTTTGTCAAACGAGATTGCTAATTATAAAAACCTAACAAATTTTAAGTGTAAAAATATTAATTTATTTTAAAACACTTAAAATTGCATGGAAATAATGAGATTTTCAAAAAAATTGGAAGCAAAAGTAAAAATAACTAGGTTTTGACGGAAGGGGAAATAAAAATATAACTTTTAATAGGGTTAAAATGCTACAATTTATTTCATAATAATGATAAAATTGATATTTTTCAAAGGACAATTGCATAATTTAGAGCTTGTTTGGGAATTGGTTATTATAGTTGGTTTTTTATTTTTTATTTTTTATGAAATTATGTACAAAACATAGAGAGAGTGATATAATTGGGTGTTTTGATTTTTTGACTATTTTAATCAAAGAGCATTGTTATTCAGGTTGAAAAATTAAACTTACTTTCTAGACCCAATGATGTGTCACTTTATTAAAACATCTAAGTCAAATCTTTTTTTCAATTATTCTCTAATCATCAGCTACTCATCTTATTGACACATCACTGAGTCTAAAAAATGAATCTAAAAAATATATTTATATATTATTTTTTAAAACTGAAAAGTCACATACCAAACAATCCCGTAGTGTGTTTTATTTCTAGATCAACAATAAGCTCTTCCTAGTTATTTTTGTGTTTTCCTTACTAGTTAAGAAACTCTTTTCTTGGCGAGAGAACAAACAAAACTTCATTTCTTTCCATTTCAAAAAGTAGTAGAAAGTGCAACAAATGGGAAGAAAATAGATAATAATAAAAAAAAGAGATACTTTTAGGAACATGCAAAGGCAACTAGGTAGAAAAACCCAACTCATTATAAATTGATATGGACCTAGGATCGCGCTATAATACACTTTTAAAGGGTTATGATCAAAAAAATCATTATTTATATTTTAAAAGGTTGTGTAATATATGTTAATTATAATAATATTGATTATCACAAATATTATAATTAAATTATTTTTAATCATAACTAAAAAATAATAATGAGTAATAATTAAACACCACATAAAATATAAATAATTTTTTTTTAAAATTATAATCAAAATAATAATCATAAAAAATTATAATGAGTGATAAGTAATACCACAATTAGTTATAATCTAGTAAGAACTAACCCACATCAATATAAACATAAGTTATTTATCAAATACATATCAATTTTTAATTGAAATTATTTTGAAATTATGTTTTAAAAAATATAATTTTGATCAACAATTAAAAAAATAAATTTATAAAAAAAATCGATATAAGAGTGGAGGAGACAAGTGTGTTTGGAGATAAATTTTCAAAAAATTTCTTTTGGAGAGTTTAGAAATTTTTTTTGTTTGTTTGGTTATTTTGAAAATGGTTTTGTAGTTTGGGAGTTTGGGAAGATTTGATATTTTGTTGTAGTTGTGTAGATGTGTGTGAGAGAAGAAATAATTGAGAATCAGAGATGAGAGAGAAAAAAAAAAGTGATTGATTGATGTGTAGGAGAGAAAAAGTGATTTTTTTAAAAAAAAATTCAAAAAATTTAAACCGAACAAAATTTTAAAAATTTTTCTCAAAAATTATATCTTAAGATACAAACCAAACAAATTCAAATACAAGAAGAAGTTTCGCTTTACCTCCAGTCATTCTGACTGTAAGATATTTTTGGGTAAATTACAAATACACTCCTGAAGTTTGCTTAAAATACAAATTGTCCCATGTGGTTTGAAAAATTACAAATACCTCTCTTTCAGAATTTTTTATTTAACAGAATTAATTGAAAAAATAAAATTTATAACTGTTCACCTATACAATAATAAAATTATCTAAATTTTTAATGGAAATTAAAATTTAACATTATTAAATAATGTTAATTCATTTGATAATTTATTTTGAAATTAGATGCCTTAGTGGGCATAATGTAATTTCTAGAACTACAAGGAGTAATTTGTAATTTAAATAAATATCAAGGGGTATATTTATAATTTACCGGATATTTTTTAGTAGACTTTCTTCTAGAACATTCAGCCACCCTTTTTGACCACTCATTGGGACCAAATATAAACAAAGATAAATTACAAATACACTTTTAAAGGTTTGCTTCAAATATAAATAATATTCTGTGATTTGAAAAATTATGAACATTTTTTGATTAGAATTTTTTATTTAATATAATTAACTAAAAAAATGAAAGTAATACTTGCTCTCTTATAAAATAATAAAATTATCTAAATTATTTATTAAAAAATATTTTTAATATAATTAAAAACTGTTGATTGATTTCATGATTTATTAGTAAATGGACGATTTGTTATGAAATTAAAAAGCTCAGAGATGAAATATAATTTTCAAAACACACAAAATTATTCATATTTTAATCAAATTTGAAGGGATGTATTTATAATTTTCCGTATAAATAAAAATCTACCACCACGCGCATCTAATGGGCATGAGTTATTTGAATCTCACATTAATTTTGTTTTTTTAAAGAAACTTTTTCTTATTAGTTAGGGTAGACATGATTCGGATTGGTTTGGATTGAGATAAATCAAGACCAATCTATTAACTACGGTTTCTGAAAAATTGGAACCAATCTAATCCGTTTAAATTGTGAAACCAATCCGAATCAATCCATTTAAATATATTGAATCAGTTTAGGACTATAGATTCACATAATTAAATAATAAAAAAAACTTTAAAATATTTTAATTTTATAAAAACATAAACATAGCATCAAGTAATAGAGGTTTTTTTGACTTTTGTGAGAGAAAAAATGAAATGATTATAATTTTAATGTGACATTATATCTTATTAGACTAAAAAATTTTAATGTAATATTATGTCTTATTAAACTAAAAAAATTATTTTATCTTTTTGTGATAATTTTAATTAAAAAATTTCCGTTTAATATATGCCAAACGAGGATTAAATAAGATTGAAATAAAATAGAATGGAAAAAAGGTAATGTGTTGATCGTCACATGCGCTCTAAAAGTAGTTGGGTGATTGGAGACACTTTCGGGTACTCAGACACGCGGACACGTACAACCCATATGTAGATGTAATTTAGCTATCTCTTGATGGCCAATTGTGTAATGACCCATCACTTATGATAATTAATACTCGATTAGTTAAGAAGATTTGAAATTTAATTATCGGGTATTATAATTTAATTTGGGATTTATGGGAATTGTAGGCCGGTCTGATTCATATATGATTCTATTAAAGAGTTATTTCGAAATTAGAAACTAAGGGTCCAAATGACTTAAGGAAGTAAAATTGAGAAATTGAATCTATTTAATTTTAATTACAGACCCATTTGAGAGTTTAATTAAATATTCGATTCAGTTTAGTAAAATTGAGATTCGATTAATTAGGTCCTAATTGGAGTTGATTAAGTCATGAGGATTGAGAATTGTGGTTATTATAAATTAAATTTAATTATGATGTGTTCAATTTGAATATGTAATTTATTGATAGAAATTTGAGTCTGATCAAAAATTGAAGGCCTAAATAATTTGGAAAATCAAAATTGATAATGATAATAAATTTAATTTAATATTTGGAGCCTTTTGGGAGTGGATTAAAAATCTGATTCAGAATGATAAATTTAAATATAATTAATTGGGTATTATGGAAGTCGAGTTAGACTAATTAAATCATGTAGGAATTGTAATTAGTTATAAATAATCAAGGCTAATTGATGTTTAATTAAATTAAAGTGTGATTAGTCTGTTAAGCTAATGAAACATGAATTCATATGATGTGGACAAGTGTCCCACTAAATTGATAAATAAAATAATAAAATAAAAGGATGAAGAATGGAGTCATAGAAGCTTTGTTTCTGATGGAGACAAATTAGAGAGAGAGCACGGCTGAGATTAGAGAAAGAAAGACAGAGTGCACGGCTGAGAGACCAAGAAGAAGAAGAGAAGGGGAAGGAGAAAGCCTTGTGGGATACCAAGATTTAAGTCAAAAATTGTGGAAAAATCACCTTAAGGTAAGAAATCTTATCCTCTGCCTACTATTGTTTAAATAATGTAGATATAAATTGATTTAAGGTGAATTTTGAGGGAATTAAAAATAAAGCTTTGTAGGTCAATTATAAAGGTGCTGTTTGGTATTTTCAGTTTTCTGTTTATATTTACAAAAATTTAAAAAACTCAAATAAAAACTTGTTTGGTAAAATTTTTGATTTATAAATCAGTGGTCTCAGTTTATAAATTTGACCAAAAAATGAAAACACAAAAAATGTGTTTCCATTTTGAGTTTTCAGTTTTTTTTTTTTACCACCCAACACTAGCCACCACCCGCCACTATTTTCCACCACCGTCTTCCACCACCACCACCCCTACCATTTTCCACCACCACCTGCCACCACCACTCACCACCCACCTGCCACTACCACCCACCACCCGCCACCACCACCACCCGCCACCACCACCCACTTGCCACCCACTCGCCACCACCACCCACCCCTTGCCACTACTACCACCACCACCACCACTACCACCCACCTGCCATCCACCACCCGCTACTACCATCCACCGCCCGCCACCTACTTGCCATCACCACTCACCACCCACTTGCTACCACCATCCACCACCAGCCACCACCAGCCACCAGTCACCCACCCACCCACCACCACCACCACTGACACTATCACCCACCCGCCACCTACCTACCACTACTACTCACTACCACCCACTCGTTACCACCTACCACCCGCCACTGTCATCCACCCACCCACCCACCACCACCACCACCCGCTACCTACTCGCCACCACCCGCCATCCGCCATCCACTTGCTACCACCACCCACCACCCGCCGCGGCCACCACCACCATTACCCACTCGCTACCACCCGTCACCGTCACCCATCCAACCACCATCACCACCCACCCGCCACCACCTACCACCACCTACCATCCGCCACCCACCACCCGCCATCCGCCACCCACCACCCGCCACCACAACCACCAACCACTCGCCACCACCCACCACCCGCCACCGTCACCCACCCACCCACTACCACCACCCGCCACCTACACGCCACCACCACCTACCTGCCACCACCAGCCATCCGCCACCCACCTGCCATCACCACCCGCCACCACCCACTCGTAACCACCCAGCACACCGCCAATAGTCGTGATTGTTGTAGACAATGCATGATGATTAGGTAAACGAAAACTAATCAATGGAATGTGTCATGAAATTTGACGGTTGATAGAATACATTAACTGTATGTATTGAATGATGGTATATAGAACCAATGTGTTTGTATACGTTATGTGTAGAGGAGGAGATGGGGGATGTACTCCGCGGTTTAGGGAAAGATGGGGGATGTACCTCTAAACCGGATAGTGTTGGGAGGAGATGGGGGATGAACTCCGTAGATACAGCTCATATGCTTGTCTAGAGAAGTGAAGATAGAGCTCATATGCTTATCTTTGTGAAGTGTGGATACAGCTTATATGCTTATTTGTGAATGTGGGATATAGTTGTTATATATATCTGTTGAGAATGTGGATAGAGCTAATATGCTTATCTGTGAATGTGGGATATAGTTTTTATACATATCTGTTGAGATGACGATAGAGCTAATATGCTTATCTGTTAAAAAGGGAAAAATGAAGAGTAACTTGGACTCATAAGTCGTATGGCATAAAATGTGATTTATGTGGATGTATCAGTGTTGGCCATCTATCAATTGCTAATCTTTTAGTCATTGTTCATGGTTGGTTTAGTGTATTTCTACTGGGCTGTGGCTCACCCTATATGGGAATATCATTTTCAGGTACAGGTAGCATGCCACCTCCAAGGTCATAACTTGGGAGGCTAGAGGCGGGCAGATTTTTGTTGTTTAAGTTTTTTTTTTGATGTATTACATGTATATTCAAGCCGAGGGCTTAATGTGTAGATGAGTTAGCACTCTTTTGTTGTAACCAAGTGTTAACTTGAAAAGCTATAAGCCCGTAGGGCATTTTGCTTTTGTTGTTAACATGTAATACTTTTGTAATGAAACTCTGATGAATAGAAGAATGTGGATATTTCATATGTCAATGAATGTTTTTTTTGATGGGTTTAATATTGTTATTTTGAGGGCGTTACAACTTGGTATCAGAGCGTACCGGGTTCGAATACTTTGGGTACGTGGGAAGTGATTATTATCACAATGGGTTTGCCTCGCTTGGTAGAGACTTAGATGTAGTGTCATATGCTATGTGTTCAATTGATAAAATGCTTATGTGTTTATTTGGGTATGAGATTTAATTTCTAGGATGTTGATTGGATCCTTGGGTTTCTGGGAGTCTCGTTGGAAAGGCACTTGATCAATGCCGTTTCTGACCGGAACTCTAGTAACGCCTTGGGACTATCATTATCCGGAAACGAAATTCGCAAGTGCTTATGTGTTTATGTGCTTACGTGGAGTGAATTACAGTTGTCCAAGCTTTAGGACGTAAGTGTTTAGTTTCAGCATATTTATGAATGTGCTAACGTTCAGTGCTACCTTTATTAGGATGTCAGGACGAGGAAGAGGTGCTAGGCGTGGTAGACCTGCAAGGCAGGAAGTACCTTTACCGGATGAGATTCCGGCAGTGCAGGAGGGAGTTGGCCAGGCCAATGTGGCCGAGCCAGCGGGTCAGCAGGCCATGGGTGCCTTGGCCAGAGAAATAGCAGGAGCTTTGGGTATTCTTAGAGCTGGGAATCAGGCAGCTGAGGCAGGGCCTTCCTTCTTGAAGAGGGAGTTTTTCCGGTCTAACCCGAATGAATTTATCGGGGATCCAAAAGAGCCACTGAAGGCTGATGAGTGGCTAGAGCAAATGAGTAAGACGTTCGAAATGCTTGGCATCGAGGACGGAGCGCTGAAAGTGACCTTGGCATCCTTCCAACTGAAGGGAGATGCGGGTCAATGGTGGAAGTACGAGAAGGCTCGTGTCAGGGGTACATGGGAGGCGTTTGTAAATGCTTTTCAGGAAAGGTTTTTGTCTGCAGCAGCTAGGGAGAAGCTGAAGGATCAGTTTAGCCGGCTTAAACAGTAGGGCCTGTCGGTGGCCAAGTTTGAGGCTACTTTTACCAGTCTGTCCAGGTTTGCACCTGAACTGGTGGCGTCCGAGGAACGCCGTTGCTATGAGTTTGAGCGGAAGTTGAGGTGGGGCCTCAAGTTGAGAGTTGGTGGGTCTTACATCTGAGAGTATAGACACCTGGTAGATGCTGCTGCTCATATGGAAATTATGATGCAGGAAGAGGAGGAAAAGCAGAGGGGCTCCAAGAGGGGCTAGGATGGCCAGGGTGATGGCAAGAGACAGAGGGGTTATAACCCTCAGCAGCCTCAGGGTGCAGTTTCTAGATCGACCTTTCCAGTGCCGAGTGCAGGCTCGGGGAGAGGCAATCAGGGGGAGTTTGCTTGTTACAAGTGTGGCCAGCCGGGTCACAAGGTTTCAGTTTGCCTGTAGAAGGGTGGGGGTCAGAGAGCTGCTTCTTCTTCAGCTAGACCGCAGAGTCAGGGTTTGGGCAGGGGGCAGCCCTTGTCTTGTTATCAGTGTGGACAGCCTGGGCATCTGAAGAGGTTTTGCCCACAGTTGAGTGCCACTTCAGGAGCGTCTGGTTTTAGACAGACGTAGGGATTCTAGCCAGCTCAGTCTGTGCAGGCCTCGAGGGCCAATCCGGGGGCTTCGTCGTCCCAGTCAGTGCAGCAGTCGTATGCTCCTAGAGGTGAGCAGGTAGATCAGGGGCCTACAGGGCGCGTGTATGCTGTTACTGCGCAGGATCTAGTACCAGCTCCATCGGTAGTGAGAGGTACTTTTCTGTTTTGCAACTCGGTTGCTAGTGTGTTGATTGACACGGGTGCATCTCATTCTTTTGTATCTGCTGTATTTGCATCTGTTTTGGAATTGGAGTTAGCACAGTTAGCATCTCCTATTTGTGTAGTGTTACCTCTTGGGGGTGAACTGATCCTGAAACAAGGTGTTAGAGGTTGTGATATAGAGGTCGCCGACCATAGGCTTCCTTTTTCGTTTGTTGTCATGCCCATGAAGGGCTTTGATGTTATTTTGGGTATGGACTGGCTATCGTCATACCGGGCTATTATCGATTGCTACCGCCAGAGGGTCACGTTATGTACCTTGAGCGGGTAGTGGTTCCATTTCTTGGGAGACCGGGTTGGTAGTGTTTTGCCACCGGGGTATGATTCACGAGGGTGAAATGAGCTTAGTGGTCTACTTGCTAGCTTTGAGAGTGGTGAGTGTGATGAAACCCAGGTTGTTTTGCCGAGGGTAGTTTGTGAGTACTCGGATGTCTTTCCCGAGGATCTCGTTAGTTTGCCACCTCATCGAGAGATCGAGTTCTCTATTGATCTAGTGCTCGGCACGGCGCCGATTTCTATGGCACCTTACCGTTTTGCTCCAGCAAAGTTGGTTGAGTTGAAAGTTCAGCTCCAGGAATTGCTAGATAAGGGTTTTGTTCACCCTAGTGTTTCACCGTGGGGAGCATCGGCCCTCTTTGCTAAAAAGAAAGATGGTGCCTTGAGATTGTGTATAGACTACTGGAAGTTGAATCGGGCTACGGTCAAGAATAAGTACCCTATGCCCCGTATAGATGATTTATTTGACCAGTTGAAGGGTTCCCGTTGTTTCTCTAAGATAGACTTGAGATCGGGTTACCACCAGTTGAGGGTTAGGGAGGAGGATATTCCGAAGACGGCATTCCGTACGCGGTATGGCCATTATGAGTTTCTGGTAATGCCATTTGGGCTTACCAATGCACCGGCAGTCTTTATGGACTTGATGAACCGGATCTTCCGGGAATTCTTAGATCGATTTGTGGTCGTTTTCGTGGACGACATTCTTATCTATTCGCCTTCAGAGGAGGAGCACGAGGAACACTTGAGAGTGGTGCTTGAGTTGCTTAGAGCCCATAGGCTGTATGCCAAGTTTGGGAAGTGTGAGTTCTGGCTAGGAGAGGTGAAATTCTTAGGCCATGTGGTTTCCGGGGAAGGGGTGTCTGTAGATACATCCAAGATTGAGGCAGTGCAAGATTGGGCACAGCCTAAGAGTGTGTTTGAGATCTGCAGTTTTCTGGGATTAGCCGGGTATTACCGTCGGTTTGTAAAAGATTTCTCCAGGCTAGCTTCGCCGTTGACTAGATTGACTCGGAAGGGAGTCAAATCTGTGTGGAGTGAGACTTGCGAAAAGTCGTTCCAAGAGCTGAAAGTTAGATTGACCACTGCTCCGGTTTTGATTATTCCGGAGAGAGGGTTGGGTTATGCGGTTTATTGTGATGCCTCACGAGAGGGTTTGGGTTGTGTGTTGATGCAAGAGGGGAAAGTGGTAGCTTATGGCTCACGTCAATTGAAAATTCTCGAGAAGAATTACCCCACACACGACCTAGAGTTAGCAGCAGTGATCTTTGCCTTGAAGATTTGGAGGCACTACCTTTATGGTGAGAAGTTCGAGGTGTTCTCGGACCACAAGAGTTTGAAGTATCTGTTTACCCAGAGAGACTTGAACTTGAGGCAGAGGAGATGGATGGAGTTCATTGAGGACTACGACTTTGAGTTGCATTATCACCCGGGAAAGGCCAATGTTGTGGCCGATGCCCTTAGTAGGAAATCCATTACTGATGTAGCTTGAATTGCCATCCGAGAATGGGAGATGTTGGGAGCTCTTGGCGAGTTTGATTTGTTACTAGGCGAATCTGTTGAGGCTGCGGCCTTGTTTTCCGTTGTCGCGCAGCCTACACTTGTGACTAGAGTGTTAGAGGCACAGAGAGGTGACCTTGAGGTAGAATCCCTCCGAGAGAAAATCTCAGGTGGGAAAGTTGAGAAGGGTTTGACGGTGTATCCCGACTTGATTGTGAGATACCGAGACCGTTTGTTCGTGCCGGAGTCTTGCCGAGAGGAGGTACTCCGAGAGTTTCACCATTCACGTCTTGCGGTGCATCCGGGAGGCACTAAGATGTATCGGGATTTGGGTCGCCAGTTTTGGTGGCGGGGTATGAAGAGAAATGTGGCTATTTTCGTATCGAGATGCCTTACTTGCCAGCAAGTGAAGGCCGAGCATCAGAGGCCAGCGGGTTTGTTGCAACCCTTGCCTATTGCCGAGTGGAAGTGGGAGCATGTCACTATGGACTTCGTTGTAGGTCTTCCGAGGACTCAGCGGGGTAGTGATGCTATTTGGGTGGTTGTAGACCGGTTAACTAAGTCAGCGCACTTCATTCCTATGCGCGTGAGAGATTCAGTAGACCATCTTGCCGACTTGTATATTCGGGACATAGTGAGATTACACGGGGTCCCAGTGACGATCGTCTCAGATAGAGATCCTCGTTTTACTGCTAGGTTGTGGCAGAGTTTGCAGAGTGCCTTGGGCACTAAATTGACCTTTAGTACGGCTTATCATCCGCAGACTGACGGGCAGTCCGAACGTACTATTCGGATCCTTGAGGATATGCTTCAGGGTTGTGTCCTTGACTTTAGTGGGACGTGGGAGAGGCACTTACCATTGGTGTAGTTTGCCTACAACAACAGCTTTCAGTCTAGTATCGGTATGGCACCGTTCGAGGCCTTGTATGGCCGACCGTGTAGGTCTCCAGTTTGTTGGGCCGAGGTGGGCGATGCACCTTTGTTGGGTCCGGAGTTGGTTAGGGAGACGACGGAGAAAGTTGAACTTATCCGTAGGAGGCTTGTTACAAGCCAGAGTCGTCAGAAATCTTATGCTGACCGTAGGAGGAGGCCTTTGGCGTTTGAGGTAGGTGATCATGTTTTCTTGAAAATATCACCTAGGTGAGGTTTGGGAAGAGTGAGAAGTTATCCCCTCGGTTTATTGGCCCTTTTGAAATCCTTGAGAGGATTGGGGAAGTGGCTTACCGTTTGGCTTTACCGCCGCCGTTGTCCGGGGTGCATGACGTCTTTAATGTTAGTATGCTTCGGAAGTATGAGCCGGATCCATCACATGTATTAGATTGGACCGACTTAGAGGTAGATGAGGATGCCTCGTATGAGGAGGGACCGGTTCGGGTCTTGGATAGGCGGGATCAGGTCCTGCATGGCAAGACCATTCCTTTGGTGAAAGTCTTGTGGAAACATCACGGAGTGGAGGAAGCCACTTGGGAACGTGAGTTGGAGGTCCGCGAGAAATATCCGGACTTGTTTGTTGATATGTAATCTTGTATTTAGATTTTGAACTGTTGTTGAACTTAAGAGCTTTTGTATATGTCTTAAGTTGTGAAACATTGAAAATGTTTTGATTTATTGAAAGTATGTTTTGGAACTTGCCTCATATGGAAGTTGAATGTAACATTATATATGTTGAAATATATTGTTGAAATTGGAAAGGAAATGCGTAACGTTGATGCATGTTGAAAGTACATATGTTGTTTACATATTGTGAAATGCCTCTTGATAAGAGGGGAGGACCGGTAATGGGTCAAGTTTTTGAATGTTAAAAAGTAACATTGTTAAAAATGGGGAAAAACCTATTTTTTTGAAAACTTGTGCTTAATTTTGGGGACGAAATTCTTTAAGGGGGGGAGGTTATAGCGATCCCGGATTTACCCTTGTTGTATAGTGATCTGGACATGTGTCCGTGGATGTTGGTAGTTGTATCTATCATGTTGCTATCCTTTAAATCCGTTGTTTGAGTTTTAGGATGTTTTTGGGCTTGTGTTGAACAGGTGGATTAAGCCTTGGTCTATATCCTTGTTGCCCAGGTTTTTGGTGTTACGCTCGAGCGGGTCATCCTGCGCTCGAGCGGAGTTTGGTTTCTAGTTTAGCGCTCGAGCGGCGTTCTGGCGCTCGAGCGGAGATTGCACACTCCTAGTTTTTCGTGTCCCTGCAAAACTTCTGCAGAGGAGTTTTCTACGCTCGAGCGGGTTTTTCTGCGCTCGAGCAGGTGGCGCTCGAGCGGGATTGTTGGCGCTCGAGCGGGCAGTACTGTCTTGGTGAGGATTCTGGGAGAGGGAGATTTGCGCTCGAGCGGACTGGTTTTCTCGCTCGAGCTGATGTATTTTATTTCTGTGTCTTGGCGCTCGAGTGAGTCTTATTGCGTTCGAGCGTGTCCAGATTTGTGTTTCTGGCGCTCGAGCGTTGTGTTTTCTGCTCGAGCGGGAATGTCGTATAACAGAGGGCAGCTAGGCATTTTTGAATCACTTTTTCACTTTCTCTTCTCTCTCCTACTTTTCCAAAACACCATTGTTGAGCCTCTCACTCTAGAACTCTACCTTCTCTCTAGGTTTTGATCTAGTATGAGTGGTTTGCTCATCTTTGGCCTTTACAAAAAAGTTGTTGATCATCGAGGGCTATATTTTAATCTGAAAATTTCGAGATTTGGAGCACATTGGGTTTTGTCATCTTCTCCCTTGGGGCTCCGGAATTGAGGTAGGGATATCCTACTCCTCTCTATGGATTTTGTCTTTAAATTTTAGTATTTTCAGATGTTGGGGTTGGTTTGGTAATTTTGCGAAAGTTTGGGGCTTTTGTGTAATTTTACAAAAGTTGGGGTTTTATTTATAATAAACCTAGATGCATGTTTGGCATAGAGAAATGGAATAAATGTTGAACCATTGATGAAAATGGGACCTTAAGGGTGGTAATGTTAATTATGGAAAATGCCCTAATTACATTAGTTGATTAATTGGGTTAATTAATCGTAAGAAATCAGGTTATGAAATAGGAATGTTGAGATTGGGAATGTATGGGGTTAAAGGGTGTAGTTGAATTATTTATCACTCATCGAAATGAAATGTTGATTGAATATCCATTTATGCATTTATTTTCTGTCTAGAAATAACTGCTTTGGGCTATGGGTGGAGGATAGTTGTGATTGTTGTAGACAATGCATGATGATTAGGTAAACGAAAACTAATCAATGGAATGTGTCATGAAATTTGACGGTTGATAGAATACATTAACTCTATGTATTGAATGATGGTATATAGAACCAATGTGTTTGTATACGTTATGTGTAGAGGAGGAGATGGGGGATGTACTTCGCGGTTTAGGGGAAGATGGGGGATGTACCTCTAAACCGGATAGTGTTGGGAGGAGATGGGGGATGAACTCCGTAGATACAGCTCATATGCTTGTCTAGAGAAGTGAAGATAGAGCTCATATGCTTATCTTTGTGAAGTGTGGATACAGCTTATATGCTTATTTGTGAATGTGGGATATAGTTGTTATATATATCTGTTGAGAATGTGGATAGAGCTAATATGCTTATCTGTGAATGTGGGATATAGTTTTTATACATATCTGTTGAGATGACGATAGAGCTAATATGCTTATCTGTTAAAAAGGGGAAAATGAAGAGTAACTTGGACTCATAAGTCGTATGGCATAAAATGTGATTTATGTGGATGTATCAGTGTTGGCCATCTATCAATTGCTAATCTTTTAGTCATTGTTCATGGTTGGTTTAGTGTATTTCTACTGGGCTGTGACTCACCCTATATGGGAATATCATTTTCAGGTACAGGTAGCATGCCACCTCCAAGGTCATAACTTGGGAGGCTAGAGGCGGGCAGATTTTTGTTGTTTAAGTTCCTTTTTGATGTATTACATGTATATTCAAGCCGAGGGCTTAATGTGTAGATAAGTTAGCACTCTTTTGTTGTAACCAAGTGTTAACTTGGAAAGTTGTAAGCCCGTAGGGCATTTTGCTTTTGTTATTAACATGTAATACTTTTGTAATGAAACTCTGATGAATAGAAGAATGTGGATATTTCGTATGTCAATGAATGTTTTATTTGATGGGTTTAATATTGTTATTTTGAGGGTACAACGGTCACCCACCCACCTGCCACCAGCTACCTACCACCCACCGTCACCACTTTCCATCATTGTCTTTCGCTACCACTTGCCATTTTTCACTCTTTTTTATATTTTTTAAATTTTTTAAACATTTTGTCAATTACCAAACGCGTTTGTAGTTTATGTTTTTCTAAAAATATACAAAAATCAGTTTATAAAATTTTTGTAAATATAAACTGAAAACGTAAACGTTACCAAACACACCCAAATTGTTAAGATTTGGGTTTGCATGTGAAATCAAGTTAGGACAAAGAATATGAATTATGATTTCTTATATTTGTTTAACTTGGATCCAATTTCATATAAATAGGAGGAGTTAGCAAGATGATGAATAAATGAAGTTATGTTCAATTTATGAAAATTAATTTAGAAATTAATTATTTTGCATTCAATTTTTGTAATCTTGCATGAATTGGGTCTTATTTCTACATGCATGTAATTTGGAAGAATTAAATAATAAATATGGGTTTTGATCTTAATTATTAACCCATGCATGTAATGTAATCTAAGAGTTTGACTCAAATTAAACATATTTTGGAACATCTATGACTATGAATTAAATTGAGGTTAAAATAAATTGAGTTAAGCTTGAGATTAAGGAAATGAGTTTAGGAAAATTTATCAAGTAAGTTTAATTTGTGTTATTCCTCATGAATTTGGACTTCATCTTTACATGTATCAATAAATCTTTAAGAAAGTTGGAGAATTAATTTCATGTTTGGGTATAAGGAGAGCAAGTTTTGGGAAATTATGAATTCATTGACATTTTGAACTTAATATTGAATTAAAGGAATTTTGGATGTAATTGGTTTGAATTTTGACCCAAATTTTACACATGCAAATATTTTCTAAGAGTTTTATAACTTTAATTTCATGTTTTAGATAATCCTCCATGCATCATGAATTAAGAAAATTATGGAATTAGTCTCATGGATTTTGTGAGAAATAAGGTTTTAAGTAAGGAATTGAGTGGACTCATAGTTGTGGAAATTAATTTGGAAAATTAATTATTTGATTTGATTTTGTAGTATTTTCCTCTAATACATGAATTTTAAAGGAATTGAGCCATTCAAGTTCATATTTTGAAGAGACAAAGGAAATGTTTTAAGAAAATCAAGTTTATGGAATTTTGGAATTGATCCTAAAGTTTTGATTTTATAATTAGATTTTTTTTATTTAATCTATGCATGTGATCTAATTTAAGAATTTTATTCAATTTAGATACATTTTAGAACAATTCTATTTAGATACATTTTAGAACACCCATGATTATAAATCAAGTATTTGGTCAAGAATTGAGTTAAGTTGATTTTGTTATTAATAATAAGGTGGGATCTATTTGTATTACATACATCATGGAATTTCAAGACGTTGGGAAGTCTAATTTATATTTTAGAATTGTGGGTTGATATTAATAAGATGAATTAAAACTAAATTTGGGCACTTAGAACATGATTTTGAATAAATGTTTTCTAATTGAAAGTGTTTACTAACGCATACTATGGTTCTCCATTTTTGTGTACCAGAAATACATGTTTTGAAACTTTGAATACCAGATTTGAATTTAAATTGCAATTTTGGAATTTCAGAATTTGCGTTGTTCACTCGAGCGAGGAAAGTCTCGCTCGAGCGTGAAAATCGAGCTCCTAGAAGTTTTTCAAATTTTACAGTCCGCTCGAGCTGCCAAAGTGGCACTCGAGCGGGGACCCATTTTCAGCATATTTTGGAAAGTTGCATTTAGTTCACATTTTTATTATCATCTCTTTCCAAGGCATTCTAGACATGATTTATGACTCAATAAAGATTAATAAGCTATCAATCAACATAGATTAGTTAGTGAAGAATGAATAATTTATCTAGTGGTAATTGTTTAAGAAGCCAAGTAAAAGATCAATCTATTTGGAAAAGAAGGGCTTAGTAATGAAAGAATATGTGAAATAAAAACCCGGCTTATTTGAATGAGAAAGAATAAGCATAGTAGAACTTTGGACTGTTTAGACGGAAAAAGACTAGGAAAGTCAAGTTTAATCAAGGGAGTAATATTGTATTTCAATGTGTATGTGTTATGTGTTTGTGTAGGTCACGCGCCATTGTCTGCCTGATTTATCTGATATGTCCAATCCCTCTGATTTGCTTCTGCGGCTATCTGTGAGTAATAACTCTATAAAGTTATGTTTAACTTCAGTATTTTCTGTCTGGTTTGGTATGGTCTATTTTCTGAATCTTACGAATGATGAATGAATGTCCAATTTTTTGAAAAGTATTTGTGGCACCCTTAATTCACGTGGCCCTCGCCCGGGGGTAACAATACCGCGACCAATCTGCACGTGGCCCTTGCTTGGGGGTAACAATACTATGGCTACTTGCGCACAAGATATGGACCTTTATGGTCATTGGTACCAACTATGCATGTGGGTCTTTGGACCAAATTGATCTGATAGCTAATGGGTGTACCACGTATGATCTTATGCAAAGTCTGAATAAGAACATGAGTGTGTATCTGAATCTATTTCTGTTTGAAGTCTAAATATGTTCTGATTTAATTACTGGATCCTAATTTGTGCTGGACATCATTCATAAAACCTCTTTACTCTGTTATTATTCACTGGGCTCTAGCTCACTGTATTATTTATGTATGTAGGTGATCAGGCGCGTGACCAGGCTTAGAGGCATCTGCCTAGAATCTGTTTTTGTTAGCCAACCTATGTTCCTCCCGTGGAGGTTCCGGATATGTCAAGTGATTATGGCCATGTGATTTAAATTTTAAGTTTTGTTTTCGTGTTTGGTTGAACAAGTCATGCGTATTTCGTAAACAGGGCTAAGTCCCTTTTTGTCTAATCTGTATATATATAATGACTTAAAGATGATGCGTATATATGTATATAAAAAGTTTAAAATTTTTCTGTCTCATATAAGTCTGCACAGCTCAATGGACATTGTATATTGTTATTTGCTTCCGCTAGCCCCTAATATTATGACAATCTGTCTCAGAGGCCTTCGGTAATCCTAGGATTACTGGCCGGTTACGATGCTAAACCTGTAGGGGCGGGTTTGGGTTGTGACAAATTTCCCGTGGATTTCAATTCTTCTAACAAATTTTTTGAGACACCCATTAAGGCCTTTACATGACCTTTCATTTTTCCTTTCACTTCCTTGGTTAGCAATTATTTGAGAAAAAGTGAGCGAGCGACCGTGGGCAATTGTTTAAGTGATCAGGGAAAGGATATTTAGGAATTAAGTTAAGTGAGATTTTTAAAGTTTGAGTTTATAAAAATATGTTGATGTGCATTAATCGCTATCTTATGGAAAAAAAAAAAACAGAGAGAGAGCGACTCCGTTTGGGAAGAGCTAGATTGGGCTTTTTTGGCTATTTTAGCCACAAAAAACAAAATAGGCTATTTTAGTCACAAAAAACAAAACATCACATCCAACCCATAATCATTACACTCTTCTCTCACAAAAAAAATCAAAAAGCCCTTCCCAAACCAAGCTTTTTAGCCCAAGCTAAAATAGTCAAAAAAGCCAATCCACTTCCCAAACCAACCCAGAGAATGTTTTAAAATTTGTGAAAAAACATTTTTATAGTAAAAGGTGAAAACAAAAATCATAAATGTGTGAAATTTATCCTTGAAATAGTGAAATTGCCCATCATTCTCTTCCAATATATATCTCTTGTGGGTGATGATTTCCAACCTCACAACCAAACATATCTCTTGATCGAGATCTAGGAAACTTAGGTGGAGAGCACATGACAGAATAGATTAAGCGAACACATGCGCACAAGAGAGTAAGAAATACCGTGGTGGCTCGTCCACCTGGGGACACTCTAATGATCAAGTCAGTAACTTATCTCATAAGATATCAACTCAAGTAAAACAACTCTCAATTAAAGTGTCCTCAGACCTACAGGGGTGCTTTCACTACAAGAATTTACACATTTGACGACTAAATTTGGAGACCAAAATAAAATTAGTCGCCAAAAGAGACAGTTTTGCTGACTAAAAATAAAATTAGTTAGCGATGATTCAAGTTTCAGCTACTATATGATTTTAGTTGAGATATCTTATTTATTGGCGACTAAAGAAAATATTTAGTCGCTAAATATTCACTGATAGGCGACTAAAAAGCTATTAGTCGGCGATTGTCTAAACTTTGGGCTACTAAAGATTTAATTTGGTCGGAAAATATAATTATTTGTTGACAAAATAAAGTTTAGTCGCCAAACAGTTAGCGAATTTTTTTTTAATTCTTTTTGCCGACCAAATAATTTGGTCGCCAAATATGAGGTTTTGGTGACTAAAATAATTTAATCGTCATATAATAACTCTTTGCCGACCAAAAAAAAAAAATAGTAGCAAAATGGTATCTATTGGCTACAAAATGTTTTTTGGTCACTAAAGCTTGAATTTTTTTTTTAAGAGGCAAACGAATTAATTTTGGCACCTGTGTCTCCTCTCTACACTTACACAGTTTGCTCTATGTTTTGTGTCATACACACAGAGAATAGAGTTTACACCAAACCTCACCCCCGCTCACCACTGACGATCACCATCGTCGCGCGCCACTGTCGCTCGCCAGCGTCGCATGGCACCCCCGCCACCGCCGCAAATCACCTCCCCCACTAGCGGCGAATCATAGGTCTCTCTCTCTCTCTCTCTCTCTCTCTCTCTCTCTCTGGGTGTCTATCCCTCTTTGTTGATCTCGGTCTCTCTCTCTCTCTCTCTCGCTTAATCTATTTCCCCATTTCTCACATAATACTCTAGGGTTTGATATATTTTTTTAGTTTAATTTTGCGTTGATTTCTGAAATTGGTTTGGTTCAAAGCATGTTTGTTTTCTTCAATTTTAAGGGTTTGATGGCCAAAATAGTTAGCCCTAATCCATTTTCGAATTGGGTTCAACTGGTTTTTTGGGTTCAACTGGTTTAAATTCTGAAATTGGTTTGTAATTTCTAAAATTGGGTTCAACTGGTTTGATTTCCCCCTCATTTTCCTTTCTCTCTTATTAGTTTGAAAGCTCTAATCCATTGTTGTGTATTTATTTGCATGTATGGCCAGTAATATACGATTTTATGTTTATTGACCATGGCTAAATATTTGAATTGGAATTTGATGGTATGATGCTGCCCTAATCCTTGATTCTATGTTTATTTCCCCTTTTTTTTTTCCTTTTCTTTTCTTATGTGGTGTTTTGTTCTTAGAAAATTCTAAATGGGTGTGTATCATATATTACAACTTGTATAGTCTTTGGTTATGACATTAGAGTGTTGGTTATGATTTCCTTATAAACATTATGCCACTAGTTGTTTTTTTTTTTTTTTATCTGCTAAAAAAGAACATTATTGATAAATCGCAAAGTACATCATACAAGGATTACATTAATAAAAAGAAGGAAGGTGAGAGTGCAAGAAGTATCATAATTAACACATCCATCCTAATTATGTTGGCACCAACATACAAATTCAATCATATGCTAACATTACACCAGGATTGATGAGAAACCAAAAATCAAAATCAAAATAACAACAACCACTCTGGCTGCCCTGTTTTCAGCCACACAAACCAGAGCAAAAAATAGCTAATCTTGACAGCAGCCACCCAATATCAAAAAGATCCTCCACCAAAGCAAACTTCATTTGCCTTAGGTTACAAAGTCATTTACTGAAAAATGTGCCATCTTATTAGAAGACTTAAACCAAAGAGCAACTCTAATGTTGACAAGTTCACATATTTCATTAAAACTGGGATTGCAACCATTAAATACACACTTATTTTTGTGCTTTCAAATGGACCGAAGTATTGCAAGGGATATGGCTCTCTAGATTTTCCTTTCAACTTTTCTCAAATTGTCACTAGCCCACCACTGAAGTAATTTATGGTATTAGTTATGACTCATTGTGATATTTGTTATGATATTATTTTAGTTATAATCCAAGAGCTCTTTAGTTATATTTTATTTGATGTTTGGTTATAATTCTTTTTTTTTTCTTTTTTCTTTCGTAGTTATGACTCATATAAGATTGAGTTATGACATTTATGGTAATCAACTTCACAAATATCATAAGCTAGTACAAACACTCAATTATTAAAAAAAACTAAACAAATATCATAACTCACATTTTGTACACACCTTTTTGAGGGTATGTACCATAGCATTACCCTTGGTTATGACTCGTTATTATTTTTTAATTATGATTGAAAAAAAATTGTGTAATACCCTGGAAATTCACACTATAATGGACAATAATAACATGATGTCATTAAATCCCAAAAGGTCATCTTTCTCATTGAACTAATAATCAATTGTTTACACTTTAATAAATACATTCCCATAATATTTCAATTTCCCTTTTCAGTTCAATGAACTAGATGACTTAACAAAATATAAGCCCCTTAGGTGTACAACATCACAAAATACATATAGTAATTCTGTTACAAAATCCCAAATTTAAAGGAAAGTAACCAAAATGCTTCTGACTTCAACTTTTCCCAAAAAGAAAGTGGAGCTAATGCTTGAACCAATCCTTCAATGAGGCTGAACTTCATCAATTCCTGAAAAATAAATTAGGGTTGAGCTATATGCCCAATAGGAATACATTTATCCAGGTATCTAATCCTTTGAACAAGTTTATGGTATTTATGTGATAAAATGATACAATAAAATTCATCTTCACAGATAATCATCAACAATTCCGAATGAACCGAATAATATAACATGGCCAATTACAATTCATGTCATCATATAAAACAATTAAACATCCACAACCATGGAAATCATGTCACACATTCACCTACATGAGTCCAATAGAGAACAACCCTTACTTTCACTTTTTGCAAACAACCCCCACATTTGCTGGCTATTATACGGCGGGACGTGGACACCCTAAAGAAAACCATCCATTTTTCAACTTTCGCCGGCTATTATACGGCGGGACTGTGTGGACACCCCAAAACATTTTTCCACATTCGTCCAGAGATAAGCCTAGACAAGGCATTTGGGCACCTTTTTAGACTCCCCGCACGAGTAATAACTCAACACCACATTTACCCAAAACCGACTCACACAGTGGACTCATGGATGCTCAGCAATTAATTCACATTCTAATCCCAAAATCAAACATCAAACATTACGATATATATGAACATCGCACAAGACTCAAAGAACAATAGCATACAAGCTATAATTCCTTTAATTATATCAATATCCACATTTCCCATCTCTCCATTGTTCTCAAAGTTTCATGAATCAAAAGAAATTCCATTGAGTTTTGTATCTTTTACTCAACTTGGAAACTTAGGGTTTCACCTAATTTGGGGGTTTCTATTCTTTATCACCAATCTAGATTTTAACCACATTTATATTCATATTTTAAAGAAGGAATGGAGATATTTCAAACAAAATATTAAGCAAGTGAGTAAACATGTGAAATGAGGGTTTAATCCAACAAAATATTCAATTAGTTCACAAATCACACACAATACCATGAAATCTCCCAATTGATTTACAAATCACATACAATATCTTGAAATCTCTTCAAAAATGAGGACATGCAAGGATGAAAGTGCCCCTACCTCAACTATCAAGCCCAAAATCCAAGCTTCTTCATGAATCTATCGCAAACCCACAATCCAATCAGTAGGTAATGATAATCTTCCAGTGTTCTTTGCCTCTAGCAAGCAATTTTGGGTGGATTTCAAAGGTATGAGAGGTATTGGGAGATAGAAATCTAGGGTTTCATAGAGAGAGGAAGAGGAGATGGAAGATGGAACAAAAGAGATGAGAGAATGATCTAGAATCACCATATTTAAAAAGCTGATATTGCGTTTCCCGCTCGAGCATAACTTCCCACGCTCGAGCGTCCAGACACAATCAAGAGGGTCCGCTTGAGCAATAACTTCTTCGCTCAAGAGAAAAAAGAGAAACTTCACAAGTTTTGTAGTGCTACAGTAAATTTACTGGAAGCTAACATTTCACGCTCGAGCAGACATGCCTGAAATGCAACAAAATGCTAGGAGCAACAATTCTACGCTCGAGCGGCGGTTTCCCTGCAACGGCCCTGAAAACAAAATGTCACAATTTAGTTGTGATAAATTTGGTAATCAACATCACAAATATTATAATTTGCATACATATGTACCAAAGAATGACTCTTTTTTTTATACTGATTTTGATTTTACTCTTTTTTTATTGAGATTTTGATAGTAATGGATTGAATGGTGTTGTCCAGTCTCGTAGGGCCTATCATGGATTCTATTTTAATAATTTGAATAGTTTATCATTAAAAAAAATTAGGTTGATTCGATATATTAGCCTTTTCAATTTGTTATTTTTATCTCCCCCCATCCCCTTAAAAAAAAAAAAGATATGTGTGTTTTTACAAATAGACTATTCATATTTTTTGTGACAAACACGATAAATTAAACATATTATAATTGTCATATCAAATTATTATTTTTTTATTTTTTTATTGAAATAGGGCTCGTGGTGAATCTAACGAGTCCAGATAGTGCACTAATGACTAGGCACAATGATATGGTGATGACATGGAATAAAATAATATATTTTTATTGATGGCGTGGAATTTTTCTAATAATCACAATAACAATATTTGCAATTAAATACAAAATACTAATTATTTAGAAAATTACCTTAATATTTTACTTTTCCATACCCACCTTGTTTCGTCTACTATATTTTTCAAGCCTTTTAACGAGTAGAAAGTGTAATCTCTCACTCTCAGTGAATATTACTTCTGCTTGACCATCTTTGCTTGATGTGTAGGGTTCGAATAATGGACAAGAGTTGGATGATGATAAAAGATAGGCTGAAAAGTAAAGAGTATCAAGAAGGCATTCAGTCTTATTGAGTTTGCTATGAAGAATTTAGGACCTGGGGATGAAATTCGTTGTCCGTGTATCTATTGCTTGAACGACATAAAATTTAGTCGACAAGTTGTACGGTTGCACTTGATTCAAAGAGGAATCGCGTGTTCTTATCGAACTTGGGTGCACCACGGGGAACATGTTCCCATGTCTCGTGATCATCCTACTATGCGAAACGATGATACTGAAAGCAATGGAGCTAGAATGACAGCCAATCACGAAAATTTGGGTGAACTTCCTACCATGTTAGAAGAGATTTACATGAGTGGTCTTATGAATGATCATATCGACGAAGAGCATACTAGTTCGGAGAGGCACAATTTGTTAAAGTTCATGAAGTTGTTTGATGATGCTCAACGCAAATTATATTCAGAGTGTGAAAAGTTCTCCATCTTGTCCTTCGTAATTAAGATGTTTCACGTCAAGGTGTACAATAAATGGAGCAACAAATCTTTCGATATGGTTATGCAAATTTTCAAAGACATTCTACCAAAGTGTGATAAAACTGTTCCATGGACCCTTTATGACGCGAAATAGTTCTTACGTGAATTGGGTTTGGGATACGAGGCCATTCATACATGCAAGAATGATTGTACTTTATTTTGGAAGGATAACGTAACATTGGAAAATTGCCTTACGTGTATGGAGTCTACATACAAGTTGAATGACAAGACGGGTAAAAAAATTCCACACAAAATATTGAGGTACATTCCTTTGACACCGAGGTTGAAGAGATTACACATGTCGAAAAAAACAGCCACAGATATGAGATGACACAAAGATAAACGTGTGGATGATGGAGTATTACGACATCCAGCTGATGGTGAGGCATAGAAGGACTTTGATAGGCTACATCCTACATTCTCTGCGGATCCTCGGAATGTAAAGGTAGGGCTTGCCACAGATGGTTTCAATCAATTTGGAAATATGAGTACATCATACAACATGTGGCCCGTAATCTTAATGCCTTACAATCTACCCCCATGGAAGTGTATGAAAGATCCATTTGTGATGATGTCATTACTTATTCCCGGACGAACCGCACTTGGAAGAGACATCGATGTTTACTTGCAACCATTGGTAGAGGAGTTAAACAATCTGTGGGAGCATGGTGTGCAAACATATGATGAATCAAACGGCCAAATATTTACAATGCTTGCAACAGTCATGTAGACCATCAATGACTTTCCTGCATATGGTAACATGTATGGTTGGAGTACAAAAGGTTACTTGGCTTGCCCTAATTGTAACATGGATGCATCATCTCAGAGTTGCGAAGTAAGATAGGGCATATGGGTGCTCACCGGTACTTACCTGAGAACCATAATTGGCGAAGAAGTAAGCTCTTCAATGGTGAAATTGAGAACCGGTCCAAACCTATGGAGTTATCAAGAGAACAAATATTGGTGCAAATTAATTTGGGGATGTACAGGCCGTATGGAAAGCATCCAAACAACTGAAAAAGACAAAGGAATGAAAAATATGTTGATATGCATTAATCGCTATCTTATGAAAATGAAAAAGAAAAAAAGAGAATGTTTTCAAATTTGTGGAAAATCATTTTTATAGTAAAAGGTGAAAACAAAAATCATAAATGTGTGAAATTTACCATTGAAATGGTGAAATTGCCCATCATTCTCTTCCAATATATTTCTTTTTGTGGGTATTGATTTACAACCTCATAACCAAACAATTCTCTTGTTCGAGATCTAGGGAGCTTAGGTGGAGAGCACATGACAGAATAGATTAAGCCAACACATGCACATAAGAGAGTAAGAAATACCGTGGTGGCTCGTCCATTCGGGGACACTCTAACGATCAAGTCAGTAACTTATATCACAAGATATTAACTTGAGTAAAACAACTCTCAATTAAAGCGTCCCTTAGACCCACATGGGTGCTCTCTTTATGTAGTGAATAGTATCCAATTCGCCTAGAAATCTTACTTCATGGGATTCTATCATTTATAAGGATATCACTTATCTAAGACTCCTTCTATTTAGATTAGAATGAACTCCCTTAAGAGTCTCATCTTTGTCGAAACACAGAACCTAAAACCATTTTGGACTCTTGTCATCTATTCGAATATCTCGGATTTAGATATGATCACATCATAACTCGGCGACTTGGTCCATCCACGTGGCACCTCGGCTAACAATCTCTTCCAATATATATATTCTTCTTTTTTTATTTGTAACCTCTTCCTTCATCGTCCACCAACATGCCACCATTCTTAATCATTGCCAACCCATTTTCTATGTCACTACTCACTCTTAGGGTCTGTTTGTTTTGGAAGATGGAGGAAGAGATGGGATTGAGATAGAGGTGGGATCTACTAATATTGTGTTTGTTGGAAAATTTATGGAGGGGATTCATAGTACCTTTAGATTATGATGGGTCTTCAGTGTTGGGATTCATAGTTCGCCGAGAGACATGGTATTAAAAAATAGTCTATTCGGCTTAGGGTGTTACTGGTCGTTTGGGGGGACGTCCGGCTGGTCATCTGGCCGGTCAACCGTCCAAGAGCAAATTTTTTTTTTTTTTTTTTTTTTTAAATGTTGGGCTACACATTTTGAACATTAATATTTAATAAATTCTAGTTTTTGTTAAGTAAAAACCATGGTTTTTATTTGTTTTATTATTTCATTTTTATTTTATATAAAAATAATTTAACAATACCCACACAAACAACTATTATCAAAACAAATACAATTTTACTTAATCCTATCACTATTAATCCATCATTATCAATCCCTTCCATTCTACATTTGAAAACAAACGGGCCCTCAGTCTCCTTCCTTGCAAATCACTATTGTTAAAGAGAGAAGGAAATTGTGACCGTTAGAGAGATTCGTACAAATTTAAAGATGGGAATGGCGTGGGGGAATGGAGAATCCATGGTTTTGCAAAGAGACTTGCATGGGATTATGGGTGTTGTGGTGGTAATGTTAAAGGGATTAGGGTGCTTTAGTGGTGTATAGAAAGAACTAGAAATGTTGTGATAGTATGAAAAATGAACTAGGGGTGCAGTGGTGGAGGAAGTTGTAGGGTAAGCAAATGAGGGAATGATTGGAATTGGGGCTAGTGGAAAATGGTGGAATAGAATGGGATTAGAGCAATGTCACCCCCTGAAGTAATTAACAATAGGATCATCTCACAATAATTACCAATTACCAATACATTTCAAAATATGATATCTTTGCATTCATATGATCCAGTTGTATAATATATGGCACATGCACTTGTACATTCATAAGTTATAACCCTGAATCTATAGCATGTGTCATAAGCAAAAGATATAAATAAGAGTTAAACAGATAAATGAATGCCTTAATGGCTACAACTTTTCAAGTCGATGCTTGGTTACAACAAAAGTGAGTTTGAAACTCAATACAAATAAAGCCCTAGGCTTGTACAAAATAAGTACAACAAGAACAAAACAAGAAGCTCTTGGCTCCAAGTCTTCCCAAGCTACGACCTTGGCAGAGGCATATCATCAGCACTTGAAAATGGTTTTCCACATAAGGTGAGCCAAAGCCCAGTAAGATATTCTAACACAGCGTATGAATCTTAATGAAGTTATAAAGTGAATGCATATGCAACACTCATGCCAAAACATTTTATATCTCTTTCCAAAACCATGCGATGCCATACTTATATCACAGTTCATGAAAACATTTCATTTACAACAGAAAACAAGATAGTGGCGACAACACTGGGAATCTCTAGGACGTGTCTATAAGTAGGCTACAAGCACTACCAATTACCATTTTTACCGGTATCAGCTGGAAGGCTCGGTACATATCTGTTGAGCATAAAAATCAGGCAACTAGTACTTTTGCAAACTTTACAGACCACTTAAGCAACCGATGTTTCACTCGAGCGGACTGCCATGTTTTTGAAAATTTGACTAAGTGTTTCAACTTACATTTTGGCATCCTCATTGCATCTTAGGCATTCCTACGCCTTATTTAATACGTAATTATGAGGATAAGAATTAGAAACACACCAAGATAGAAAATGAATGAGTTATGTGTTTTCCGGGTGTGTGTTCAATAAGCATTTGTTATGTGCTTGTGTAGGTCACGTGCCATAGGCTATCCAATATGTCTGCACAGTCCATTTTGTTATCAGAGCTATCTGTGAGTAACAACTCTATAAAGCTATGTTTGATTATAAGTATTTTCAAAATGATAAGATATGATCTGTTTATGAACTGTTATTTTATGAATAATGAATGAATGTTCGATTTTCTAAAATGCATTTGTGGCATCCTTAGTTCACATGGCCCTCGCTCAAGGGGAAATAACACCGTGACATATGTTTATATGGCTCTCGCCCGGGGGAAACAATACTGTGGCTAATGATAATATGGCCCTTACCCGGGGGAAACAATATTGTGTTTTATACATGGCCATTACCTAGGGGAAACAATACCATGGCTACTTGTGCACAAGATATGGACCTTTGGGGTCGTCGATACCGATTATGCATATTGGTCCTAGGGCCAAGATGATATGATAGCTAATGGATGTACCACATATAACTGCTTATGATTTCTGGTTACATATATAAATTTGAATCTGTTTCTGATATGAACTCTGATTCTTGAAACTATTTGGACATCATTCATAAATCGATTACTCTGTTGTTATTCACTAGACTCCAACTCACCGTATTATTATGTATGTATGTAGGTGACCAGGCTCAGAGTTGATTGCCTGGAGTTTTATTCTATTAGCCAGCCACAGTGCCTCCCGATGAGGTTCCTATTTTGCAGTGGTCGAGTTTTTGTGAATCATGTGACAAATCTTTTGTATTTATTTTGTTAAGTTGAACAGGCCTTTTGTTTGTCTATATGTGTGAATGGTGACATGGGTATGACGTCTTAATTATGTAAATTAAATTTTAAATTTTCAGTCTCATGTATGTCTACACAGTTCTATGGACGTTAGATGTTTGTGTTTGTTTCCATTAGCCCTTGTATGTTATTTATTTGTTCAGAGGCCTTAGTAATCCCAAGATCACTGGCTAGTTACAACACTAAACCTATAGGGACAGGTTTAAATCGTAACACTAAGGGTGGCGGACGGGTGACCAACTACGGGGTTAAGATATGAAAAACTAATTGGTTATAGGTTAGAGGAAGCGATAGAAAGTAAAAGGGATGAAACATAAAAAATTCATGGGCTTGTTTGGTTTATTTTTGGGAGAGTTGTTTTTGAAAAAAAATTTTGTTTTAGAAATTTTTTTGATTTGTTTGGTTGTATATTTTGAAAGTAGTTTTGGAGTTTGGAAGTTTGGGATGATTTGATATTTTGTTGTAATTGAGTAGATGTGTGTGAGAGAAAAAGCGATTGAGAAGGAGAGAAGAAAGTGAAAAAGTGATTGATTGATGTGTAAGAGAGAGAAAGTGATTTTGAAAATTTTTTGAGAAAAATCTCAAACCAAACAATTTTTAAATTTTTTTTTTCTAAAACTCATCTCTAAAACTCAAACCAAACATACCCCATATTCTTATAATTAGTTTTGAATTTCACACTCCTTTAATTTTTTATTTTATTTTAATTCTTCATTCATATTTAACATATTTATGAATTTCTCTTTCTACCGACATTATTTGGGAAGCCACATTTCTATGGATAGTGCATTTCCCTATATATGAAAATTTGAAAATATATATAAATAAGTGGAGTCTAGTCGAATATATAAATTTTAAAAACCTATTTAAATTTTATTTCTTTATTTTTAAAATTGATTTTAATCAAATCAACAACTATCATGAATTAACCAAGACTCGAGTTAGAATAATATTTATTCTAGAAAATACTAAGAATCTTGTATAAATTATCAAATATGTATTTAAAATCCAGATCATTGCTATTATTTTATGGAACTACTATGATGACCTAAAAATGGCTTCTGTCACACACAACTCACAACATACACAAGAAGACCTCTGAGACCACTTAGGCTTTGTTTGGAAAGGATTAAACTGGTTAAATTAGTAGAAAAAGACAAAGTAAATTAATTTAATAAATAAGATAAAATATCATATTTAAATCATAATCATTTTTTTTTCTCTCACAACTCTCATATCCAAATTAAAAAAAGTCAAAACTTCTTTCTAAACAAAACTAATTCAGCTAGATTAAATTTGTTAAAAAGTTAAAAAGTCAAGCTACATTAACCCTTCCCAAACGAAAGCTTAATATTATAGACACGTGGCAAGCAGTCTTTCAGTTTGTTACGTCACCCCTCATAACTTTGACATTGGCTCTTAAAAGAATTGGGGCTTCTCTTTCTCTCTATTCCTCCTCTGATGCTTCATACGCCATCGAGCTAATTTAGAGTGGCAGAAGCCATAACACTCCTTACAAAGCCATCGTAGAGGGTATAAGGTTCCTAATGAAAAGATGCAACTGTTCACTTGGTCATATCCTGAGAAAAGGAAATACAGTTGCAGACAAGTTGGCTAACAGAGGTGTGGCTCAATATGAACATGTGGTGATACTAGATGATCCCAGAGTATGTAAGAGCTTTGGTCAAAGCAGATATGACTGGAATTAGTATTGAGAGGGATTAGCCCTCCATTTTGTTGTAATACTACTTTTAAACTTCTATGTTTGTTAATTTTTGGTTGAATAAAAAAAAAAATTCTCAACCTCAGATTACAAACTCCTAACTTATCATGCCTTAAAATAGGAACTTTTTTATAGCTATAAAACCCTTATCCACCAAAATATCGAATAGGGGAGAATTATCCTAGCAATGCATTAGCTTTTTCCTTGTTGCACAAAAAACCTTTCCATAATTTTGGTCACTATGGCTTCCATATCCAAAAAAATGATTGTGTTTTGCGTGGGAGCAATCTTGTGCTCATTCTTGGTGAGCACCACAGCTAAAGATATTCCACGTATGGAAATGGAAAAAAAAGAAGAACATGAATTTGAAGCTCAAGATGACGACTATATTGGCTATGGTGCTATACATCATAATTACGTAAGGCCACACCCCATAGGTGATGAACCTCCGGCCAACAAATACACTAGGGGATGTGAGAGAGAAGCTCATTGTCGTCAGGGATGAGGAGAATGAAAGAGGCACTCAAGAGATTTTGAAATTCTTTGTTTTAATTTTTTGTTTCATTCTTCATATGTTGTTACAGTTGCTAATATGTTGTAAATTAGAGGATTAAGCTTATTTGATCCTATGTTATTTGCCAAACATCTCTCAGATGTTTAAGGTATGTTTTGTAACTTTCTATTTATATTTATAAAAGTTCTAAAATTTTTGTTTTTAAAAATTTATAAATAATTTACAAAATTTATTGAATTCTTATAACTATAAACAAAATTGGCTCATTCCTCCTTCTCCCATCCTCCGGCCACCATCCACCCCTAATCACCAGCACCACTCACCAACACCTCTAGTCACTACCTCTTGCGCTTAGGGATGGCACAATACCCCAATTTTCTTGGTCCCTGACTCTCCCGGACCCTAATGGGATGGGTTTGGGAGTAGTTGAATAGGGTAGGGTCGGATTTGAGGAAGCTTTTAAAAATCCCAATTGGGTTCGGGTCGAGGTTGGAGGGGAATATTTTTTACGCGAATCCTACTTGACCCGCAAATATAATAATAATACTACATATATATGTAATAGGTGTATAATATTTTTAAATTTTTAGAGAATATATATAATATCTATACAATCTATTTTTCAGTTTCTATTAAACAAATGTGATCATTTATTGTTTTAATGCTCTCTTAAATATTAAATTTGGAATTGGAAAAAAATAAAATAAAAATAGAATAGAATAAAAAATATAGAATTTGTTGGAGAATGTATTTGAAAATATGGTTAGTTAAAATAAAAAAATAAACATTTAATTAAAATTTAACTATTTTGATGGAGATACTTTAATAGGCTAAACTGTAATTTAAAAAATTTATGAAGATGAGTCCAAAGAAGAAATGTGGAGAGAAACTCCTAAAACAGTATAAAATCATGATTTTCTTACATGTTTACCCTCTTTTTCTCTTTAGTCATTTCTTATCTCTCTTTACTCACATTGCAATTCCCTACGACTGGTTTTTATTGTCAATCACCACACCGTCACCGCCGTTATTACCACCATCACCGCCACCTCATCTCCATCCATTTCCTGTTACTATCCTCCTATCCCACAACAACCCTTAGCTCTCCACATGTCCCTTTTTTGCTACGTACCATTACGACGTCATGCACTATGACTATCATTCATATCCAAGATTTGATCCAAGTCCTTGAAACAATATTATTATTTATTTTGAAGGAATTAAAATAAATTATTAAAATTTTGAAAAATTTGAATAACTCGAGATATTGATTCTTGATAATATTTCAAATCTAAATTGTGAAATACCAATCTCAATCAAATAATCAATAACAAATTGACACAACAATTTAACGTGGAAAAAATCATAATTAAAGCACCTTCGATTCTGATAAAAAAAAAAGGCGAATTACACTAATAGTTCTTATAGTTTGGGACTTGTGTCACTTTGGTCTCTAACTTTTCGATTGTGATACATTTGACTTTAAATTTTGAATCTTATTCCAAATAAGGACAATCAGAGATGTTTCCTTTGCAAATGGTCCATTCCAAGGGCAAAGTCGTAATACAATTTATTTCGTGTTGGTTAACTTGTATATTGTTTGAAATGTAATGGCCTTTTTTTTTTTTAAATAAATAAAACTGAAACTTTTTTGATTATAAAGTTCTGTTTGGTTTGGTTTTCATAATTTATTTTGAGAAATGTTTTCTAAAAAACGAAAAATTAAATTGGTGAAAAAAAAAACACATCGTTTTTATATAATTTTATCTTTTGGGAGGATAGAAATAATTTTTTAAAATATTTATTTTCGTTAAATTAGTTTCTATTTTTTTTAAAGTCAAATATGGTGACAACTTCGATATCGTTATTAAATCAATCCATTAAATCAAAAATTGAAAACTAAAAATATTTTATATATTAAACATATCGATTATACGTTAAAAGCTTAATAACCATCCATTACATGATAAGTATCAAAAATATCTGTTAACAATAAATATAACAATCTTTTACATGATAAACATCCAAAAACATCAACAAAAATAGCCACCTATATATTACATGATCATCACCCAAACAAATACTAAAATTTACTTTGGTAAAAAAATAGAAATGAAAAAAAATTATCATTTTTATATAATTTTATCTTTGGTAGGTAGAAATAATTTTTAAAAATTAAAAAATATTTTTTTGACATTTATTTTTATCAAACTAGTTTATATTTTTATCAAATTGACAACTTTGGCCTTCAAATGGAGCAATGGTGTCTTCAATTATTCTTATTTGGAACGAAATTCAAAATTCAGAGTCAAATGTATCACAATTGAAAGGTTAGGGACCAAAGTGACACAAGTTACAAATAACAGGGACCATTATTGTAATTCGCTCTAAAAAAAACTATAGGCCAAAACCACAAAGCAATACATTAAAAAGGCAAAAATGAATTACACATGTATACCTTCAGTTATCTAGCGAATTCACGCTCATATTGAACTGACCCTAATGTGCCTTTTCCACTACCGTCTTCACCTCGACATTGTCTTACCCAACGTTGAATCCACAACGCTGATGTCGAATCCACGACAATGAGCCACTTCGGAATCCACCAAAACTTCAAGCCTAAGTTTCCCGGAATCTACCGAAGAACACCTCTCTTTTTTGTAAACATAACAGTAAAAACAACTCCTTGATGAAGTCAATATAAAGCTCTTAGATTCATTGATCACTCTCAAATCATCAAGAAAACACTTATAAAAATAACCTTTAATATAGAAAACCTTGGTAGCTCTACTCTCTTATTAGAATTTGGATTGCTTAAACCCTAAAAATAACAAGTAACGCACTTTATAATAAATAGATTTGCAAAGACTGCTCAAATAACGCACTTTATAATAAATAGATTTGCAAAGACTGCTCAAATAACGCACTTTATAATAAATAGATTTGCAAAGACTGCTCAAGTGCACACTTCACCTGTAACGCCCCAACCCTTCACACGTCATCGATATTGTCCGCTTTGGGTCACGCCCGCACGGATTTGTTCTTCCCAGTGGGTCACCCATCCCAAAACTACTCCAGCCTAAGCACGCTTAACTGTGGAGTTCTGTTAGGGATTTCACCACCCGAGAAAAGGCCTCGATGCTATATAAGGGTACAGGTTTTTACTTTTATAGCCCAAGAACTCCCTCTCCATTCCCGATGTGGGACACCGGGGCCTTATAATCCAACCCCCATAAGGCTGCACGTCTCCGTGCAGTAGCCTGCCATCTCGCAAGCCCGCAAGCCCACCCACATGCACCGAGAGACGCTAGGGGCCCACACTCGGTACTCTGGAGAGTCGCCTCTGATACCATTTGGGCTATAAAAGTAAAAACCTATACCCTTATATAGCATCGAGGACTTTTCTTGGGTGGTGAAATCCCTAACAGAACTCCACAGTTAAGCGTGCTTAGGTTGGAGTAGTTCTGGGATGGGTGACCCACTAGGAAGAACAAATCCGTGCGGGCGTGGCCCAAAGCGGACAATATCGATGACGTGTGAAGGGTCGGTGCGTTACATCACCGCTTGAGCGGTGTGAGTAAAATCAGCGTAAAACATATAGGCCGACCGCTCGAGCGCAACATTCACTACTTGAACGATAAAACTTGCTTCCTAGAAGTTTAGTTTGCAAGCAGAGATACTAGATGCTCCTATTCGTTGCTCGAGTGCACAAATTACCGCTTGAGCAGTCAAACAATTTAATTGCATGCTCCTATTCACTGCTCGAGTGCACTAATTACTACTCGATCCTTGTACACAGTTAGCGAAGTGGCAAACATGAACAACTCAAGATTACAAACTCCTCCACATAGGCACAATTCAGGTTGGATTCAACTGAAATAAAAGAGTGAATAAAATTATAACTGAAAGGAATTTTGTCAAACGAGATTGCTAATTATAAAAATCTAACGAATTTTAAGTGTAAAAACATTAATTTATTTTAAAATACTTAAAATTGCATGGAAATAATGAGATTTTCAAAAAAATTGGAAGCAAAAGTAAAAATGACTAGGTTTTGACGGAAGGGGAAATAAAAATATAACTTTTAATAGGGTTAAAATGCTAAAATTTATTTCATAATAATGATAAAATTGATATTTTTCAAAGGACAATTGCATAATTTAGAGCTCGTTTGGGAATTGGTTATTTTAGTTGGTTTTTTATTTTTTATTTTTTATGAAATTATGTACAAAACATAGAGAAAATGATATAATTGGGTGTTTTGATTTTTTTGACTATTTTAATCAAAGAGCATTGTTATTCAGGTTCAAAAATTAAACTTACTTTCTAGACCCAATGATGTGTCACTTTATTAAAACATCTAAGTGAAATCTTTTTTTCAATTATTCTCTAATCATCAACTACTCATCTTATTGACACATCACTGAGTCTAAAAAATGAATCTAAAAAATATATTTATATATTATTTTTTAAAACTGAAAAGTCACATACCAAACAATCCCGTAGTGTGTTTTATTTCTAGATCAACAATAAGCTCTTCCTAGTTGTTTTTGTGTTTTCCTTACTAGTTAAGAAACTCTTTTCTTGGCGAGAGAACAAACAAAACTTCATTTCTTTCCATTTCAAAAAGTAGTAGAAAGTGCAACAAATGGGAAGAAAATAGATAATAATAAAAAAAAGAGATACTTTTAGGAACATGCAAAGGCAACTAGCTAGAAAAACCCAACTCATTATAAATTGATATGGACCTAGGATCACGCTATAATACACTTTTAAAGGGTTATGATCAAAAAAATCATTATTTATATTTTAAAAGGTTGTGTAATATATGTTAATTAATTATAATAGTATTGATTATAACAAATATTATAATTAAATTATTTTTAATCATAACTAAAAAATAATAATGAGTAATAATTAAACACCACATAAAATATAAATAATTTTTTTTAAAATTATAATCAAAATAATAATCATAAAAATTTATAATGAGTGATAAGTAATACCACAATTAGTTATAATCTAGTAAGAACTAACCCACATCAATATAAACATAAGTTATTTATCAAATACATATCAATTTTTAATTGAAATTATTTTGAAATTATGTTTTAAAAAATATAATTTTGATCAACAATTAAAAAAATAAATTTATAAAAAAATCGATATAAGAGTGGAGGAGACAAGTGTGTTTGGAGATAAATTTTCAAAAAATTTCTTTTAGAGAGTTTAGAATTTTTTTTTGTTTGATTGGTTATTTTGAAAATGGTTTTGTAGTTTGGGAGTTTGGAAAGATTTGATATTTTGTTATAGTTGTGTAGATGTGTGTGAGAGAAGAAATAATTGAGAATCAGAGATGAGAGAGAAAAAAAAAAGTGATTGATTGATGTGTAGGAGAGAGAAAGTGATTTTTTTTTAAAAATTCAAAAAATTTAAACCAAACAAAATTTTAAAAAATTTTCTCAAAAATTATATCTTAAGATACAAACCAAACAAATTCAAATACAAGAGGAAGTTTCGCTTTACCTCCAGTCATTCTGACTGTAAGATATTTTTGGGTAAATTACAAATACACTCCTGAAGTTTGCTTAAAATACAAATTGTCCCATGTGGTTTGAAAAATTACAAATACCTCTCTTTCAGAATTTTTTATTTAACAGAATTAATTGAAAAAATAAAATTTCTAACTGTTCACCTATACAATAATAAAATTATCTAAATTTTTAATGAAAATTAAAATTTAACATTATTAAAAAATGTTAATTCATTTGATAATTTATTTTGAAATTAGATGCCTTAGGGACATAATGTAATTTCTAGAACTACAAGGAGTAATTTGTAATTTAAATAAATATCAAGGGGTATATTTATAATTTACCGGATATTTTTTAGTAGACTTTCTTCTAGAACATTCAGCCACCCTTTTTGACCACTCATTGGGACCAAATATAAACAAAGATAAATTAAAAATACACTTTTAAAGGTTTGCTTCAAATATAAATAATCTTATGTGATTTGAAAAATTATAAATATTTTTTGATTAGAATTTTTTATTTAATAAAATTAATTAAAAAAATGAAAGTAATAATTGCTCTCTTATAAAATAATAAAATTATCTAAATTATTTATTAAAAATTGTTGATTGATTTCATGATTTATTAATAAATGGACGATTTGTTATGAAATTAAAAAGCTCAGGGATGAAATATAATTTTCAAAACCACACAAAATTATTCGTATTTTAATCAAATTTGAAGGGATGTATTTATAATTTACCGTATAAATAAAAATCTACCACCACGCGCATCTAATGGGCATGAGTTATTTGAATCTCACATTAATTTTGTTTTTTTAAAAAAACTTTTTCTTATACATTAGTTAGGGTAGACATGATTCGGATTGGTTTGGATGGAGATAAATCAAGACCAATCCGTTAACTACGGTTTCTGAAAAATTGGAACCAATCTAATCCGTTTAAATTGTGAAACCAATCCGAATCAATCCATTTAAATATAATGAATCAGTTTAGGACTATAGATTCACATAATTAAATAATAAAAAAACTTTAAAATATTTTAATTTTATAAAAACATAAACATAGCATCAAGTAATAGAGGTTTTTTTGACTTTTGTGAGAGAAAAAATGAAATGATTATAATTTTATTGTGACATTATATCTTATTAGACTAAAAAATTTTAATGTAATATTATGTCTTATTAAACTAAAAAATTATTTTATCTTTTTGTGACAATTTTAATTAAAAAATTTCCGTTTAATATATGCCAAACCAGGATTAAATAAGATTGAAATAAAATAGAATGGAAAAAAGGTAATGTGTTGATGATCACATGCGCTCTAAAAGTAGTTGGGTGATTGGAGACACTTTCGGGTACTCAGACACGCGGACACGTACAACCCATATGTAGATGTAATTGGAATTGGGCTTACTGCTTTGGCAAAGGCACAACAGTGATTGTTGTGCTTCATTTTGTGATATATTATGAAATTATTTTTATGATCTGAACCGTTCATTTCGTAGGGTTTGTTGAGTACTTTAAGCCTACCAAAAATCATATTAATCGGATACCAATAACTATATGATTGGTAACCAAAAAAACAAACAGGAAGTTTTTCTTTTGAAAAATAATATAAAAATATGCAATTCGATCATTAGTTGTTGATATCCGATTAATATGATTTTTGGTAAGCTTGAAGTACTCAACAAATCCTACAAAATGAACGGTTCAGATCATAAAAATAAACCCATAATGTATCACAAAATGAAGCACAGCAGTCACTGTTGTGCGTTTGCCATAGTAGTGACCCCAAGTCCGATGTAATTTAGCTATCTCTTGACGGCCAATTGTGTAATGACCCATCACGTATGATAATTAGTACTTGATTAGTTAAGAAGATTTGAAATTTAATTACCGGGTATTATAATTTAATTCGGGATTTATGGGAATTGTAGGCCGGTCTGATTCATATATGATTCTATTAAAGAGTTATTTCGAAATTAGAAACTAAGGGTCCAAATGGCTTAAGGAAGTAAAATTGAGAAATTGAATCAATTTAATTTTAATTACGGACCCATTTGAGAGTTTAATTAAATATTCGATTCAGTTTAGTAAAATTGAGATTCGATTAATTAGGTCCTAATTAGAGTTGATTAAGTCATGAGAATTGAGAATTGTGGTTATTATAAATTAAATTTAATTATGATGTGTTCAATTTGAATATGTAATTTATTGATAGAAATTTGAGTCTGATCAAAAATTGAAGGCCTAAATAATTTGGAAAATCAAAATTGATAATGATAATAAATTTAATTTAATATTTGGAGCCTTTTGGGAGTGGATTAAAAATCTGATTCAGAAGGATAAATTTAAATATAATTAATTGGGTATTATGGAAGTCGAGTTAGACTAATTAAATCATGTAGGAATCGTAATTAGTTATGATCAATCAAGGCTAATTGATGTTTAATTAAATTAAAGTGTGATTAGTCTGTTAAGCTAATGAAACATGGATTCATATGATGTGGACAAGTGTCCCACTAAATTGATAAATAAAATAATAAAATAAAAGGATGAAGAATGGAGTCATAGAAGCTTTGTTTCTGCTGGAGACAAATTAGAGAGAGAGCACGGCTGAGATTAGAGAAAGAAAGACAGAGTGCACGGCTGAGAGACCAAGAAGAAGAAGAGAAGGGGAAGGAGAAAGCCTTGTGGGATACCAAGATTTAAGTCAAAAATTGTGGAAAAATCATCCTAAGGTAAGAAATCTTATCCTCTGCCTACTATTGTTTAAATAATGTAGATATAAATTGATTTAAGGTGAATTTTGAGGGAATTAAAAATAAAGCTTTGTAGGTCAATTATAAAGGTGCTGTTTGGTATTTTCAGTTTTCTGTTTATATTTATAAAAATTTAAAAAGCTCAAATAAAAACTTGTTTGGTAAAATTTTTGATTTATAAATCAGTGGTCTCAGTTTATAAATTTGGGCAAAAAATGAAAACACAAAAAATGTGTTTCCATTTTGAGTTTTCAGTTTTTTTTTTTTTTTTATCACCCAACACTAGTCACCACCCGTCCCTATTTTCCACCACCGTCTTCCATCACCACCACCCCCACCATTTTCCACCACCACCTGCCACCACCCACCTGCCACCACCATCCACCACCCGCCACCACCACCCACCTGCCACCCACTCGCCACCACCACCCACCCCTTGCCACTACTACCACCACCACCACCACCACCACTACCACCTACCTGCCATCCACCACCCGCCACTACCATCCACCGCCCACCGCCACCACCCACCACCTACTTGCCATCACCACTCACCACCCACTTGCCACCACCATCCACCACCTGCCACCACCAGCCATCTGTCACCCACCCACCCACCACCACCACCACTGACACTATCACCCACCCGCCACCTACCTACCACTATTACTTACCACCACCCACTCGTTACCGCCTACCACCCGCCACCGTCACCCACCCACCCACCCACCACCCGCTACCTACCCGCCATCCGCCATCCACTTGCTACCACCACCCACCACCCGCCGCGGCCACCACTACCACTACCCACTCGCTACCACCCGCCACCGTCACCCATCCAACCACCATCACCACCCGCCACCACCTGCCATCCGCCACCCACCACCCGCTACCACAACCACCAACCACTTGCCACCACCCACCACCCGCCACCGTCACCCACCCACCCACTACCACCACCCGCCACCTACCCGCCACCACCACCTACCTGCCACCACCCGCCATCCGCCACCCACCTGCCACCACCACCCGCCACCGCCATCGCCACCACCCACTCGCTACCATCCACCACACCGCCACGGTCACCCACCCACCTGCCACCGTTACCCACCACCAGCTACCTACCACCCACCGTCACCACTTTCCATCATTGTCTTTCGCCACCACTTGCCATTTTTCACTCTTTTTTTTATTTTTTATATTTTTTAAACATTTTGTCAATTACCAAACGCGTTTGTAGTTTATGTTTTTCTAAAAATAAACAAAAATCAGTTTATAAAATTTTTGTAAACATAAACTGAAAACGTAAACGTTACCAAACACACCAAAATTGTTAAGATTTGGGTTTGCATGTGAAATCAAGTTAGGATAAAGAATATGAATTATGGTTTCTTATATTTGTTTAACTTGGATCCAATTTCATATAAATAGGAGGAGTTAGCAAGATGATGAATAAATGAAGTTATGTTCAATTTATGAAAATTAATTTAGAAATTAATTATTTTGCATTCAATTTTTGTAATCTTGCATGAATTGGGTCTTATTTCTACATGCATGTAATTTGGAAGAATTAAATAATAAATATGGGTTTTGATCTTAATTATTAACCCATGCATGTAATGTAATCTAAGAGTTTGACTCAAATTAAACATATTTTGGAATATCTATGACTATGAATTAAATTGAGGTTAAAATAAATTGAGTTAAGCTTGAGATTAAGGAAATGAGTTTGGGAAAATTTATCAAGTAAGTTTAATTTGTGTTATTCCTCATGAATTTGGACTTCATCTTTACATGCATCAATAAATCTTTAAGAAAGTTGGAGAATTAATTTCATGTCTGGGTATAAGGAGAGCAAGTTTTGGGAAATTATGAATTCATTGACATTTTGAACTTAATATTGAATTAAAGGAATTTTGGATGTAATTGGTTTGAATTTTGACCCAAATTTTACACATGCAAATATTTTCTAAGAGTTTTATAACTTTAATTTCATGTTTTAGATAATCCTCCATGCATCATGAATTAAGAAAATTATGGAATTAGTCTCATGGATTTTGTGAGAAATAAGGTTTTAAGTAAGGAATTGAGTGGACTCATAGTTGTGGAAATTAATTTGGAAAATTAATTATTTGATTTGATTTTGTAGTATTTTCCTGTAATACATGAATTTTAAAGGAATCGAGCCATTCAAGTTCATATTTTGAAGAGACAAAGGAAATGTTTTAAGAAAATCAAGTTTATGGAAATTTGGAATTGATCCTAAAGTTTTGATTTTATAATTAGATTTTTTTTATTTAATCTATGCATGTGATGTAATTTAAGAATTTTATTCAATTTAGATACATTTTAGAATAATTCTATTTAGATACATTTTAGAACACCCATGATTATAAATCAAGTATTTGGTCAAGAATTGAGTTAAGTTGATTTTGTTATTAATAATAAGGTGGGATCTATTTGTATTACATACATCATGGAATTTCAAGACGTTGGGAAGTCTAATTTATATTTTAGAATTGTGGGTTGATATTAATAAGATGAATTAAAACTAAATTCTGGCAATTAGAACATGATTTTGAATGAATGTTTTCTAATTGAAAGTGCTTACTAACGCATACTATGGTTCTCCATTTTTGTGTACCAGAAATACATGTTTTGAGACTTTGAATACCAGATTTGAATTTAAATTGCAATTTTGGAATTTCAGAATTTGCGTTGTTCACTCGAGCGAGGAAAGTCTCGCTCGAGCGTGAAAATCGAGCTCCTAGAAGTTTTTCAAATTTTACAGTCCGCTCGAGCTGCCAAAGTGGCGCTCGAGCGAGGACCCATTTTCAGCATATTTTGGAAAGTTGCATTTAGTTCACATTTTTATTATCATCTCTTTCCAAGGTATTCTAGACATGATTTATGACTCAATAAAGATTAATAAGCTACCAATCAACATAGATTAGTTAGTGAAGAATGAATAATTGATCTAGTGGTAATTGTTTAAAAAGCCAAGTAAAAGATCAATCTATTTGGAAAAGAAGGGCTTAGTAATGAAAGAATATGTGAAATAAGAACCCGGTTTATTTGAATGAGAAAGAATAAGCATAGTAGAACTTCGGACTATTTAGATGGAAAAAGACTAGGAAAGTCAAGTTTGATCAAGGGAGTAATATTGTATTTCAATGTGTATGTGTTATGTGTTTGTGTAGGTCACGCGCCATTGTCTGCCTGATTTATCTGATATGTCCAATCCCTCTAATTTGCTTCTGCGGCTATCTGTGAGTAATAACTCTATAAAGTTATGTTTAACTTCAGTATTTTCTGTCTGGTATGGTATGATCTGTTTTCTGAATCTTACGAATTATGAATGAATGTCCAATTTTTTGAAAAGTATTTGTGGCACCCTTAATTCACGTGGCCCTCGCCCGGGGGTAACAATACCGCGACCAATCTGCACGTGGCCCTTGCTTGGGGGTAACAATACTATGGCTACTTGCGCACAAGATATGGACCTTTATGGTCATTGGTACCAACTATGCATGTGGGTCTCTGGACCAAATTGATCTGATAGCTAATGGGTGTACCACGTATGATCTTATGTAAAGTCAGAATAAGAACATGAGTGTGTATCTGAATCTATTTCTGTTTGAAGTCTGAATATGTTCTGATTTAATTACTGGATCCTAATTTGTGCTGGACATCATTCATAAAACCTCTTTACTTTGTTATTATTCACTGGACTCTAGCTCACTGTATTATTTATGTATGTAGGTGATCACGCGCGCGACCAGGCTTAGAGGCATCTGCCTAGAATTTGTTTTTGTCAGCCAACCTATGTTCCTCCCGTGGAGGTTCCGGATATGTCAAGTGATTATGGCCATGTGATTTAAATTTTAAGTTTTGTTTTCGTGTTTGGTTGAACAAGTCATGCGTATTTCGTAAATAGGGCTAAGTCCCTTTTTGTCTAATCTGTATATATATAATGACTTAAAGATGATGCGTATATATGTATATAAAAAGTTTAAAATTTTTCTGTCTCATATAAGTCTGCACAACTCAATGGACATTGTATATTGTTATTTGCTTCTGCTAGCCCCTAATATTATGACAATCTGTCTCAGAGGCCTTCGATAATCCCAGGATTACTAGCCGATTACGATGCTAAACCTGTAGGGGCGGGTTTGGGTTGTGACAAATTTCCCATGGATTTCAATTCTTCTAACAAATTTTTTGAGACACCCATTAAGGCCTTTACATGACCTTTCATTTTTCCTTTCACTTCCTTGGTTAGCAATTATTTGAGAAAAAGTGAGCGAGCGACCGTGGGCAATTGTTTAAGTGATCAGGGAAAGGATATTTAGGAATTAAGTTAAGTGAGATTTTTAAAGTTTGAGTTTATAAAAATATGTTGATGTGCATTAATCGCTATCTTATGAAAAAAAAAACAGAGAGAGAGCGACTCCGTTTGGGAAGAGCTAGATTGGGCTTTTTTGGCTATTTTAGCCACAAAAGACAAAATATGCTATTTTAGTCACAAAAAATAAAACATCACATCCAACCCATAATCATTACACTCTTCTCTCACAAAAAAAAAATCAAAAAGCCCTTCCCAAACCAAGCTTTTTAGCCCAAGCTAAAATAATCAAAAAAGCCAAAAAGTCAAAAAGCCAACCCACTTCCCAAACCAACCTAGAGAATGTTTTAAAATTTGTGAAAAAACATTTTTATAGTAAAAGGTGAAAACAAAAATCATAAATGTGTGAAATTTATCCTTGAAATAGTGAAATTGCCCATCATTCTCTTCCAATATATATCTTCTTGTGGGTGATGATTTCCAACCTCACAACCAAACATATCTCTTGATCGAGATCTAGGAAACTTAGGTGGAGAGCACATGACAGAATAGATTAAGCGAACACATGCGCACAAGAGAGTAAGAAATACCGTGGTGGCTCGTCCACCTGGGGACACTCTGATGATCAAGTCAGTAACTTATCTCATAAGATATCAACTCAAGTAAAACAACTCTCAATTAAAGCGTCCTTAGACCTACAGGGTGCTTTCACTACAAGAATTTACACATTTGGCGACTAAATTTGGAGACCAAAATAAAATTAGTCGCCAAAAGAGACAGTTTTGCTGACTAAAAATAAAATTAGTTAGCGATGATTCAAGTTTCAGCTACTATATGATTTTAGTTGAGATATCTTATTTATTGGCGACTAAAGAAAATATTTAGTCGCTAAATATTCACTGATAGGCGACTAAAAAGCTATTAGTCGGCGATTGTCTAAACTTTGGGCTACTAAAGATTTAATTTGTCGGAAAATATAATTATTTGCTGACAAAATAAAGTTTAGTCGCCAAACAGTTAGCGATTTTTTTTTAATTCTTTTTGCCGACCAAATAATTTGGTCGCCAAATATGAGGTTTTGGTGACTAAAAAAATTTAATCGTCATATGATAACTCTTTGCCGACCAAAAAAAAAAAAATAGTAGCAAAATGGTATCTATTGGCTACAAAATGTTTTTTGGTCACTAAAGCTTGAATTTTTTTTTTAAGAGGCAAACGAATTAATTTTGGCACCTGTGTCTCCTCTCTACACTTACACAGTTTGCTCTATGTTTTGTGTCATACACACAGAGAATAGAGTCTACACCAAACCTCACCCCCGCTCACCACTGACGATCACCACCGTCGTGCACCACTGTCGCTCGCCAGCGTCGCATGGCACCCCTGCCACCGCCGCAAATCACCTCCCCCACTGGCGGCGAATCACAGGTCTCTCTCTCTCTCTGGGTGTCTATCCCTCTTTGTCGATCTCGGTCTCTCTCTCTCTTTCGCTTAATCTATTTCCCCATTTCTCACACAATACTCTAGGGTTTGATATATTTTTTTAGTTTAATTTTGCGTTGATTTCTGAAATTGGTTTGGTTCAAAGCATGTTTGTTTTCTTCAATTTTAAGGGTTTGATGGCCAAAATAGTTAGCCCTAATCCATTTTCAAATTGGGTTCAACTGGTTTTTTGGGTTCAACTGGTTTGAATTCTGAAATTGGTTTGTAATTTCTAAAATTGGGTTTAACTGGTTTGATTTCCCCCTCATTTTCCTTTCTCTCTTATTAGTTTGAAAGCCCTAATCCATTGTTGTGTATTTATTTGCATGTATGGCCGGTAATATACGATTTTATGTTTATTGACCATGGCTGAATATTTGAATTGGAATTTGATGGTATGATGCTGCCCTAATCCTGGATTCTATGTTTATTTCCCCATTTTTTTTTTCCTTTTCTTTTCTTATGTGGTGTTTTGTTCTTGGAAAATTCTAAATGGGTGTGTATCATATATTACAACTTGTATAGTCTTTGGTTATGACATTAGAGTGTTGGTTATGATTTCCTTATAAACATTATGCCACTAGTTGTTTTTTTTTTTTTTATCTGCTAAAAAAGAACATTATTGATAAATCGCAAAGTACATCATACAAGGATTACATTAATAAAAAGAAGGAAGGTGAGAGTGCAAGAAGTATCATAATTAACACATCCATCCTAATTATGTTGGCACCAACATACAAATTCAATCATATGCTAACATCACACCAGTATTGATGAGAAACCAAAAATCAAAATCAAAATAACAACAACCACTCTGGCTGCCCTGTTTTCAGCCACACAAACCAGAGCAAAAAATAGCTAATCTTGACAGCCCCCAATAACATAAGCATATCAAAAAGGTCTTCCACCAAAGCAGACTTCATTTGTCTTAGGTTACAAAGTCATTTACTGAAAAATGCGCCATCTTATTAGAAGACTTAAACCAAAGAGCAACTCTAATGTTGACAAGTTCACATACTTCATTAAAACTGGGATTGCAACCATTAAATACACACTTATTTCTGTGCTTTCAAATGGACCGAAGTATTGCAAGGGATATGGCTCTCTAGATTTTCCTTTCAACTTTTCTCAAATTGTCACTAGCCCACCACTGAAGTAATTTATGGTATTAGTTATGACTCATTGTGATATTTGTTATGATATTATTTTAGTTATATTCCAAGAGCTCTTTAGTTATATTTTATTTGATGTTTGGTTATAATTCTTTTTTTTTTCTTTTTTCTTTCGTAGTTATGACTCATATAAGATTGAGTTATGACATTTATGGTAATCAACTTCACAAATATCATAAGCTAGTACAAACACTCAATTATTAAAAAAAACTAAACAAATATCACAACTCACATTTTGTACACACCTTTTTGAGGGTATGTACCATAGCATTACCCTTGGTTATGACTCGTTATTATTTTTTAATTATGATTGAAAAAAAATTGTGTAACACCCTGGAAATTCACACTATAATGGACAATAATAACATGATGTCATTAAATCCCAAAAGGTCATCTTTCTCATTGAACTAATAATCAATTGTTTACACTTTAATAAATACATTCCCATAATATTTCAATTTTCCTTTTCAGTTCAATGAACTAGATGACTTAACAAAATATAAGCCCCTTAGGTGTACAACATCACAAAATACATATAGTAATTCTATTACAAAATCCCAAATTTAAAGGAAAACAACCAAAATGCTTCTGACTTCAACTTTTCCCAAAAAGAAAGTGGAGCTAATGCTTGAACCAATCCTTCAATGAGGCTGAACTTCATCAATTCCTGAAAAATAAATTAGGGTTGAGCTATATGCCCAATAGGAATACATTTATCCAGGTATCTAATCCTTTGAACAAGTTTATGGTATTTATGTGATAAAATGATACAATAAAATTCATCTTCACAGATAATCATCAACAATTCCGAATGAACCGAATAATATAACATGGCCAATTACAATTCATGTCATCATATAAAACAATTAAACATCCACAACCATGGAAATCATGTCACACATTCACCTACATGAGTCCAATAGAGAACAACCCTTACTTTCACTTTTTGCAAACAACCCCCACATTTGCTGGCTATTATACGGCGGGACGTGGACACCCTAAAGAAAACCATCCATTTTTCAACTTTCGCCGGCTATTATACGGCGGGACTGTGTGGACACCCCAAAACATTTTTCCACATTCGTCCAGAGATAAGCCTAGACAAGGCATTTGGGCACCTTTTAAGACTCCCCGCGCGGGTACTAACTCAACACCACATTTACCCAAAATCGACTCACACATTGGACTGATGGATGCTCAGCAATTAATTCACATTCTAATCCCAAAATCAAACATCAAACATTACGATATATATGAACATCGCACAAGACTCAAAGAACAATAGCATACAAGCTATAATTCCTTTAATTATATCAATATCCACATTTCCCATCTCTCCATTGTTCTCAAAGTTTCATGAATCAAAAGAAATTCCATTGAGTTTTGTATCTTCTACTCAACTTGGAAACTTAGGGTTTCACCTAATTTGGGGGTTTCTATTCTTTATCACCAATCTAGATTTTAACCACATTTATATTCATATTTTAAAGAAGGAATGGAGAGATTTCAAACAAAATATTAAGCAAGTGAGTAAACATGTGAAATGAGGGTTTAATCCAACAAAATATTCAATTAGTTCACAAATCACACACAATACCATGAAATCTCCCAATTGATTTACAAATCACATACAATACCTTGAAATCTCTTCACAAATGAGGACATGCAAGGATGAAAGTGCCCCTACCTCAACTATCAAGCCCAAAATCCAAGCTTCTTCATGAATCTATCGCAAACCCACAATCCAATTAGTAGGTAATGATAATCTTCCAGTGTTCTTTGCCTCTAGCAAGCAATTTTGGGTGGATTTCAAAGGTATGAGAGGTATTGGGAGGTAGAAATCTAGGGTTTCATAGAGAGAGGAAGAGGAGATGGAAGATGGAACAAAAGAGATGAAAGAATGATCTAGAATCACCATATTTAAAAAGCTGATATTGCGTTTCCCGCTCGAGCATAACTTCCCACGCTCGAGCGTCCAGACACAATCAAGAGGGTCCGCTTGAGCAATAACTTCTTCGCTCAAGCGAAAAAAGAGAAACTTCACAAGTTTTGCAGTGCTACAGTAAATTTACTGGAAGCTAACATTTCACGCTCAAGCAGACATGCCTGAAATGCAACCAAATGCTAGGAGCAACAATTCTACGCTCGAGCGGCGGTTTCCCTGCAGCGGCCCTGAAAACAAAATGTCACAATTTAGTTGTGATAAATTTGGTAATCAACATCACAAATATTATAATTTGCATACACATGTACCAAAGAATGACTCTTTTTTTTATACTGATTTTGATTTTACTCTTTTTTTATTGAGATTTTGATAGTAATGGATTGAATGGTGTTGTCCAGTCTCGTAGGGCCTATCATGGATTCTATTTTAATTATTTGAATAGTTTATCATTAAAAAAAATTAGGTTGATTCGATATATTAGCCTTTTCAGTTTGTTATTTTTATCTCCCCCCATCCCCTTAAAAAAAAAAGAAGATATGTGTGTTTTTACAAATAGACTATTCATATTTTTTGTGACAAACACGATAAATTAAACATATTATAATTGTCATATCAAATTATTATTTTATTATTTTTTATTGAAATAGGGCTCGTGGTGGATCTAACGAGTCCAGATAGTGCACTAATGACTAGGCACAATGATGTGGTGATGACATGGAATAAAATAATATTTTTTTATTGATGGCGTGGAATTTTTCTAATAATCACAATAACAATATTTGCAATTAAATACAAAATACTAATTATTTAGAAAATTACCTTAATATTTTACTTTTCCATACCCACCTTGTTTCGTCTACTATATTTTTCAAGCCTTTTAACGAGTAGAAAGTGTAATCTCTCACTCTCAGTGAATATTACTTCTGCTTGACCATCTTTGCTTGATGTGTAGGGTTCGAATAATGGACAAGAGTTGGATGATGATAAAAGATAGGCTGAAAAGTAAAGAGTATCAAGAAGACATTCAGTCTTATTGAGTTTGCTACGAAGAATTTAGGACCTGGGGATGAAATTCGTTGTCCGTGTATCTATTGCTTGAACGACATAAAATTTAGTCGACAAGTTGTACGGTTGCACTTGATTCAAAGAGGAATCGCGTGTTCTTATCGAACTTGGGTGCACCACGGGGAACATGTTCCCATGTCTCGTGATCTTCCTACTATGCGAAACGATGATACTGAAAGCAATGGAGCTAGAATGACAGCCAATCACGAAAATTTGGGTGAACTTCCTACCATGTTAGAAGAGATTTACATGAGTGGTCTTATGAATGATCATATCGACGAAGAGCATACTAGTTCGGAAAGGCACAATTTGTTAAAGTTCATGAAGTTGTTTGATGATGCTCAACAAAAATTATATCCAGAGTGTGAAAAGTTCTCCATCTTGTCCTTCGTAATTAAGATGCTTCACGTCAAGGTGTACAATAAATGGAGCAACAAATCTTTCGATATGGTTATGCAAATTTTCAAAGACATTCTACCAAAGTGTGATAAAACTGTTCCATGGACCCTTTATGACGCGAAATAGTTCTTACGTGAATTGGGTTTGGGATACGAGGCCATTCATACATGCAAGAATGATTGTACTTTATTTTGGAAGGATAACGTAACATTGGAAAATTGCCTTACATGTATGGAGTCTACATACAAGTTGAATGACAAAACGGGTAAAAAAATTTCACACAAAATATTGAGGTACATTCCTTTGACACCGAGGTTGAAGAGATTACACATGTCGAAAAAAACAGCCACATATATGAGATGACACAAAGATAAGCGTGTGGATGATGGAGTATTACGACATCCAGCTGATGGTGAGGCATAGAAGGACTTTGATAGGCTGCATCCTACGTTCTCTGCGGATCCTCGGAATGTAAAGGTAGGGCTTGCCACAGATGGTTTCAATCAATTTGGAAATATGAGTACATCATACAACATGTGGCCCGTAATCTTAATGCCTTACAATCTACCCCCATGGAAGTGTATGAAAGATCCATTTGTGATGATGTCATTACTTATTCCCGGACGAACCGCACTTGGAAGAGACATCGATGTTTACTTGCAACCATTGGTAGAGGAGTTAAACAATCTGTGGGAGCTTGGTGTGCAAACATATGATGCTTCAAACGGCCAAATATTTACAATGCATGCAACAGTCATGTAGACCATCAATGACTTTCCCGCATATGGTAACATGTATGGTTGGAGTATAAAAGGTTACTTGGCTTGCCCTAATTGTAACATGGATGCATCATCTCAGAGTTTGCGAAGTAAGATAGGGCATATGGGTGCTCACCGGTACTTACCTGAGAACCATAATTGGCGAAGAAGTAAGCTCTTCAATGGTGAAATTGAGAACCGGTCCAAACCTATGGAGTTATCAAGAGAACAAATATTGGTGCTAATTAATTTGGGGATGTACAGGCCGTATGGAAAGCATCCAAACAACTGAAAAAGACAAAGGAATGAAAAATATGTTGATATGCATTAATCGCTATCTTATGAAAATGAAAAAGAAAAAAAGAGAATGTTTTCAAATTTGTGGAAAATCATTTTTATAGTAAAAGGTGAAAACAAAAATCATAAATGTGTGAAATTTACCATTGAAATGGTGAAATTGCCCATCATTCTCTTCCAATATATTTCTTTTTGTGGGTATTGATTTACAACCTCATAACCAAACAATTCTCTTGTTCGAGATCTAGGGAGCTTAGGTGGAGAGCACATGACAGAATAGATTAAGCCAACACATGCACATAAGAGAGTAAGAAATACCGTGGTGGCTCGTCCATTCGGGGACACTCTAACGATCAAGTCAGTAACTTATATCACAAGATATTAACTTGAGTAAAACAACTCTCAATTAAAGCGTCCCTTAGACCCACATGGGTGCTCTCTTTATGTAGTGAATAGTATCCAATTCGCCTAGAAATCTTACTTCATGGGATTCTATCATTTATAAGGATATCACTTATCTAAGACTCCTTCTATTTAGATTAGAATGAACTCCCTTAAGAGTCTCATCTTTGTCGAAACACAGAACCTAAAACCATTTTGGACTCTTGTCATCTATTCGAATATCTCAGATTTAGATATGATCACATCATAACTCGGCGACTTGGTCCATCCACGTGGCACCTCGGCTAACAATCTCTTCCAATATATATATTCTTCTTTTTTTATTTGTAACCTCTTCCTTCATCGTCCACCAACATGCCACCATTCTTAATCATTGCCAACCCATTTTCTATGTCACTACTCACTCTTAGGGTCTATTTGTTTTGGAAGATGGAGGAAGAGATGGGATTGAGATAGAGGTGGGATCTACTAATATTGTGTTTGTTGGAAAATTTATGGAGGGGATTCATAGTACCTTCAGATTATGATGGGTCTTCAGTGTTGGGATTCATAGTTCGCCGAGAGACATGGTATTAAAAAATAGTCTATTCGGCTTAGGGTGTTACTGGTCGTTTGGGGGGACGTCCGGCTGGTCATCTGGCCGGTCAACCGTCCAAGAGCAAATTTTTTTTTTATTTTTTATTTTTTAAATGTTGGACTACACATTTTGAACATTAATATTTAATAAATTCTAGTTTTTGTTAAGTAAAAACCATGGTTTTTATTTGTCTTATTATTTCATTTTTATTTTATATAAAAATAATTTAACAATACCCACACAAACAACTATTATCAAAACAAATACAATTTTACTTAATCATCTCACTATTAATCCCTCATTATCAATCCCTTCCATTCTACATTTGAAAACAAACGGGCCCTCAGTCTCCTTCCTTGCAAATCACTATTGTTAAAGAGAGAAGGAAATTGTGACCGTTAGAGAGATTCGTACAAATTTAAAGATGGGAATGGCGTGGGGGAATGGAGAATCCATGGTTTTGCAAAGAGACTTGCATGGGATTATGGGTGTTGTGGTGGTAATGTTAAAGGGATTAGGGTGCTTTGGTGGTGTATAGAAAGAACTAGAAATGTTGTGATAGTATGAAAAATGAACTAGGGGTGCAGTGGTGGAGGAAGTTGTAGGGTAAGCAAATGAGGGAATGATTGGAATTGGGGCTAGTGGAAAATGGTGGAATAGAATGAGATTAGAGCAATGTCACCCCCCGAAGTAATTAACAATAGGATCATCTCACAATAATTACCAATTACCAATACATTTCAAAATATGATATCTTTGCATTCATATGATCCAGTTGTATAATATATGGCACATGCAATTGTACATTCATAAGTCATAACCCTGAATCTATAGCATGTGTCATAAGCAAAAGATATAAATAAGAGTTAAACAGATAAATGAATGCCTTAATGGCTACAACTTTCCAAGTCGATGCTTGGTTACAACAAAAGTGAGTTTGAAACTCAATACAAATAATGCCCTAGGCTTGTACAAAATAAGTACAACAAGAACAAAACAAGAAGCTCTTGGCTCCAAGTCTTCCCAAGCTACGACCTTGGCGGAGGCATATCATCAGCACTTGAAAATGGTTTTCCACATAAGGTGAGCCAAAGCCCAGTAAAGATATTTTAACACAGCGTATGAATCTTAATGAAGTTATAAAGTGAATGCATATGCAATGCTCATGCCAAAACATTTTATATCTCTTTCCAAAACCATGCGATGCCATACTTATATCACAGTTCATGAAAACATTTCATTTACAACAGAAAACAAGATAGTGGCGACAACACTGGGAATCTCTAGGACGTGTCTATAAGTAGGCTACAAGCACTACCAATTACCATTTTTACCGGTATCAGCTGGAAGGCTCGGTACATATCTGTTGAGCATAAAAATCAGGCAACTAGTACTTTTGCAAACTTTACAGACCACTTAAGCAACCGATGTTTCACTCGAGCGGACTGCCATGTTTTTGAAAATTTGACTAAGTGTTTCAACTTACATTTTGGCATCCTCATTGCATGTTATGCATTCCTACGCCTTATTTAATGTGTAATTATGAGGATAAGAATTAGAAACACACCAAGATAGAAAATGAATGAGTTATGTGTTTTCCGAGTGTGTGTTCAATAAGCATTTGTTATGTGCTTGTGTAGGTCACGTGCCATAGGCTATCCAATATGTCTGCACAGTCCATTTTGTTATCAGAGCTATCTGTGAGTAACAACTCTATAAAGCTATGTTTGATTATAAGTATTTTCAAAATGATAAGATATGATCTGTTTATAAACTGTTATTTTATGAATAATGAATGAATGTTCGATTTTCTAAAATGTATTTGTGGCATCCTTAGTTCACATGGCCCTTGCTCAAGGGGAAATAACACCGTGACATATGTTTATATGGCTCTCGTCCGGGGGAAACAATACTGTGGCTAATGATCATATGGCCCTTACCCGGGGGAAACAATATTGTGTTTTATACATGGCCATTGCCTAGGGGAAACAATACCATTGCTACTTGTGCACAAGATATGGACCTTTGGGGTCGTCGATACCGATTATGCATATTGGTCCTAGGGCCAAGATGATATGATAGCTAATGGATGTACCACATATAACTGCTTATGATTTCTGGTTACATATATAAATTTGAATATGTTTCTGATATGAACTCTGATTCTTGAAACTATTTGGACATCATTCATAAATCGATTACTCTGTTGTTATTCACTAGGCTCCAACTCACCGTATTATTATGTATGTATGTAGGTGACCAGGCTCAGAGTTGATTGCCTGGAGTTTTATTCTATTAGCCAGCCACAGTGCCTCCCGATGAGGTTCCTATTTTGCAATGGTCGAGTTTTTGTGAATCATGTGACAAATCTTTTGTATTTATTTTGTTAAGTTGAACAAGCCTTTTGTTTGTCTGTATGTGTGAATGGTGACATGGGTATGACGTCTTAATTATGTAAATTAAGTTTTAAATTTTCAGTCTCATGTTTGTCTACACAGTTCTATGGACGTTAGATGTTTGTGTTTGTTTCCATTAGCCCTTGTATGTTATTTATTTGTTCAGAGGCCTTAGTAATCCCAAGATCACTGGCTGGTTACAACACTAAACCTATAGGGACAGGTTTAAATCGTGACACTAAGGGTGGCGGACGGGTGACCAACTACGGGGTTAAGATAGGAAAAACTAATTGGTTATAGGTTAGAGGAAGCGATAGAAAGTAAAAGGGATGAAACATCAAAAATTCATATTCTTATAATTAGTTTTGAATTTCACACTCCTTTAATTTTTTATTTTATTTTAATTCTTCATTCATATTTATGAACTCTTTCTACCGACATTATTTGGGAAGCCACATTTCTATGGATAGTGCATTTCCCTATATATGAAAATTTGAAAATATATATAAATAATTATAAATAAGTGGAGTCTAGTCGAATATATAAATTTTAAAAACCTATTTAAATTTTATTTCTTTATTTTTAAAATTGATTTTAATCAAATCAACAACTATCATGAATTAACCAAGACTCGAGTTAGAATAATATTTATTCTAGAAAATACTAAGAATCTTGTATAAATTATCAAATATTTATTTAAAATCCAAATCATTGCTATTATTTTATGGAACTACTATGATGACCTAAAAATGGCTTCTGTCACACACAACTCACAACATACACAAGAAGACCTCTGAGACCACTTAGGCTTTGTTTGGAAAGGATTAAACTGGTTAAATTAGTAGAAAAAGACAAAATAAATTAATTTAATAAATAAGATAAAATATCATATTTAAATCATAATCATTTTTTTTTCTCTCACAACTCTCATATCCAAATTAAAAAAAGTCAAAACTTCTTTCTAAACAAAACTAATTCAGCTAGATTAAATTTGTTAAAAAGCTAAAAAGTCAAGCTACATTAACCCTTCCCAAACGAAAGCTTAATATTACAGACACGTGGCAAGCAGTCTTTCAGTTTGTTACGTCACCCCTCATAACTTTGACATTGGCTCTTAAAAGAATTGGGGCTTCTCTTTCTCTCTATTCCTCCTCTGATGCTTCATACGCCATCGAGCTAATTTAGAGTGGCAGAAGCCATAACACTCCTTACAAAGCCCTCATAGAGGATATAATGTTCCTAATGAAAAGATGCAACTGTTCACTTGGTCATACCCTGAGAAAAGGAAATAAAGTTGCAGACAAGTTGGCTAACATGGGTGTGCTCAATATGAACATGTGGTGATAGTAGATGATCCCCAGAGTATGTAAGAGTTTTGGTTATAGCAGATATGACTGTAATTAGTATTGAGAGGGATTAGCCCTCCATTTTGTTGTAATACTACTTTTAAACTTCTATGTTTGTTAATTTTCGGTTGAATAAAAAAAAAAATTCTCAACCTCATATTACAAACTCCTAACTTATCATGCCTTAAAATAGGAACTTTTTTATAGCTATAAAATATGGGAGAATTATCCTAGCAATGCATTAACTTTTTCCTTGTTGCACAAAAAACCTTTCCATAATTTTGCTCACTATGGCTTCCATATCCAAAAAAATGATTGTGTTTTGTGTGGGAGCAATCTTGTGCTCATTCTTGGTGAGTACCATAGCTAAAGATATTCCGCATATGGAAATGGAAAAAAACGAGGAACATGAATTTGAAACTCAAGATGACGAGTATATCAACTATGGTGCTATGGGTCGTAATCACATAGGGCCACACCATGATGAACCTCCGGCCAACACATACACTAGGGGATGCTCGGCAGAAACTCATTGTCGTCAGGGATGAGGAGAATGAAAGAGGCACTCAAGAGATTTTGAAATTCTCTGTTCTAATTTTTTGTTTCATTCTTCATATGTTGTTACAGTTGCTAATATGTTGTAAATTAGAGGATTAAACTTATTTGATCCTATGTTATTTGCCAAACATCTCTCAGATGTTTAAGGTATGTTTTGTAACTTTCTATTTATATTTATAAAAGTTCTAAAATTTTTGTTTTAAAAAATTTATAAATAATTTACAAAATTTATTGAATTCTTATAACTATAAACAAAATTGACTCATTCCTCCTTCTCCCATCTCTTGCGCTTAGGGATGGCACAATACCCCAATTTTCCTGGTCCCCGACTCTCCCGGGCCCTAATGGGATGGGTTCGGGAGTAGTTGAATAGGGTAGGGTCGGATTTGAGGAAGCTTTTTAAAGTCTCGATTGGGTTCGGGTCAAGGGTGGAGGGGAATATTTTTTACCCGAATCCTACCTAACCCGCAAATATAATAATAATACTACATATATATGTAATAGGTGTATAATATTGTTAATTTTTTAGAGAATATATATAATATCTATACAATCTATTATTCAGTTTCTATTAAACAAATGTGATCATTCATTATTTTAATACTCTCTTAAATATTAAATTTGGAATTGGAAAAAAATAAAATAAAAATAGAATAGAATAGAATAAAAAATAGAGAATTTGTTGGAGAATAAATTTAAAAATATGGTTAGTTAAAATATAAAAATAGACTTTTAATTAAAATTTAACTAAAAATTTGACTATTTTGATGGAGATACTTTAATAGGCTAAATTGTAATTTAAAAAATTTATGAAGACAGAGTCCAAAGAAGAAATGTGGAGAGAAACTCCCAAAACAGTTATAAAATCACGATTTTCTTACATTTTTACCCTCTTTTTTCTCTTTACTCGTTTCTCATCTATCTTTACTCACATTGCAATTCCCTACCACTAGTTTTTATTGTCAATCACCACACTGTCACTGCTACCGCCGTTGTCGCTGTCACCGCCACCTCATCTCCATCCATTTCCTATTACCATCCTCCTATCCCACAACAACCCTTAGCCCTCCACATGTCCCTTTTTTGCTACGTACCACTACGACGTCATGCACTATGACTGTCATTCATATCTAAGATTTGATCCAAGTCCTTGAAACAATATTATTATTTATTTTGAAGGAATTAAAATAAATTATTAAAATTTTGAAAAATCTGAATAACTCGAGATATTGAGTCATGATTACATTTTAATTCTAAATAATGAATACCAATCCCAATCAAATAATCAATAACAAATCAACACAACGATTTAATGTGAAAAAAATCACAATTAAAGTGCCTCCAATTGTGATTAAAAAAAAAAAAGATGAATTACACTAATAGTCCTTATAGTTTGGGACTTGTGTCACTTTGGTCTTTAATTTTTCAATTGTGATACATTTGACTCTGAATTTTGAATCTTATTCGAAATAAGGACAATCGAAGATGTTTCATTTGCAAATGGTCCATTTCAAGGATAAAGTCATAATACAATTTATTTCGTGTTGGTTAACTTGTATATTGTTTGAAATGTAATGGCCTTTTTTTAAAAAAATAAATAATGCTGAAACTTTTTGGTTATAAAGTTCTTTTGGTTTGATTTTCATAATCTATTTTGAGAAATTTTTTCTAAGAAACTAAAAATTAAATTGGTGAAAAAAAAAAAAAAAACATATCATTTTATATAATTTTATCTTTTGGGAGGATAGAAATAATTTTTTAAAATAATTTTTTTATATTTATTTTCATTAAATTGGTTTCTATTTTTTTAAAAGTCAAATATAGTGACAACTTTGATATCATTATTAAATCAATCAATTAAATCAAAAATTGAAAACTAAAAATATTTTATATATTAAACATATCGATTATACATTAAAAGCCTAATAACCATCCATTACATGATAACCATCCAAAAATATCTATTAACAATAAATACAACAATCTATTACATGATAACCATCCAAAAACATCAACTAAAATAGCCACACTTATTACATGATCATCATCCAAACACATACTAAAAATTAATTTGGTAAAAAAATAAAAATGTAAAAAAATTATCATTTTTATATAATTTTATCTTTGGTAGGTAAAAATAATTTTTAAAAATTCAAAAATATTTTTTTGACATTTATTTTTATCAAACTAGTTTACATTTTATCAAATTGACAACTTTGGCCTTCAAATGGAGCAATGGTGTCTTCAATTATCCTTATTTGGAACAAAATTCAAAATTCAGGGTCAAATCTATCACAATTGAAATGTCGAGACCAAAATGACACAAGTCTCAAACTACAAGGACCATTATTGTAATTCGCCCTAAAAAAAACTATGGACCAAAATCACAAAGCAATCCACTAAAAAGGAAAAAATGAATTACACATGTATACCCTCAGTTACCTAACGAATCTACGCTTGTATTGAATTGACCCTGATGTGCCTTTTCCACTACCGTCTTCACCTCGAAATTGTCTTACCCAACTTTAAATCCACAACGCTAATGTCGAATCCACGATAATGAGCCACTCCAGAATCCACCAAAGCTTCAAGCCCAAGTTTCCCGGTATCTATCGAGGAACACCTCTCTCTTTTGTGAACATAACAGTAAAAACAACTCCTTGATGAAGTCAATATAAAGCTCGTAGATTCATTGATCACTTTCAAATCATTAAGGAAACACTTACAAAAATATCCTCTAATATAGAAAGCCTTGGTAGCTCTACTCTCTTAGAATTTGGATTGCTTAAACCCTAAAAATAACAAACAACGCACTTTATAATAAATTGATTTGCGAAGATTGCTCAAGTGCACACTTCACCGCTTGAGCGGCGTGAGTAAAAGCGGCGCAAAACATATTGGCCTACTGCTTGAACGCAACATTCACTACTTGAGCGGTAAAACTTGCTTCCTAGAAGTTCAATTTGCAAGCAAAGATACTGGATGCTCCTATTCATTGCTCGAGTGCACAAATTACCGCTTAAGCGGTCAAACAATTTAATTGCATGCTCCTATCCACCGCTCGAGCGCACTAATTACTGCTCGATCCTTGTACATAGTAAGCGAAATGGCAAACATGAACGACTCAAGATTACAAACTCCTCTACATAGGCACAATTCAGGTTGGATTCAACTGAAATAAAAGAGTGAATAAAATTACAACTGCAAAGAGTTTTGTCAAACAAGATTGCCAATTACAAAAACCTAACAAATTTTAAGTGTCAAAATATTAGTTTCTTTTAAAATACTTAAAATTGCATGGAAATAATGAGATTTTCAAAAAAAATTGAAGCAAAAGTAAAAATGACTAGGTTTTGAAGAATATGAACTAAAAATATAACTTTTAGTAGGGTTAAAATTCCAAAGTTTCTTTCATAATAATGATAAAATTGATATTTTTCAAAGGACAATTGCATAATTTAGAGCTCATTTGAGAATTGACTATTTTAGCTGGTTTTTTAATTTTTTTTTTTAAGAAAATATATATAAAAAATAGAGAGAGTGATATGATTGGGTGTTTTGATTTTTTGACTATTTTAACCAAAGAGTATTGTTATTCTGGTTCAAAAATCAAATTCACTTTCTAAACCCATTAATGTGTTACTCTATTAAAATATCTAAGTCAAATCTTTTTCTCTATTATTCTCTAATCAGCAACTACTCATTTTATTTTTTATTTTTTTGATCGACAAAAGGGAAGACTTTATTGATGATAAACACATACAGAGTATGAAAAATTACATCAATAAAGAGGAGTTTGGAGCTAAAAAAGCTCCAAACTCCTAGTTGGTGAGAGACCAACAAAGAGAAACAGAAAACAAACCAGTGCTCCAAACCAGCCTTGACAGGAACCCCAGGAAGAGTGATACTTAAAAGCAGCCTGCTGGTTTGAACACCAAACAGCATAACAGCCACAACAGAGCATGCGAAATCTACATCGCAGCAAAGCAGCCTTCCCATTTCTGCTCATAACAACAATTCAGCCTTTCCATTTTGATCCAAACCAGCAAACAGCAAAGCTACATCAACCAGCAAAGCTCAACCAGCATAACAGTTTAACCACCAGCCAGCACACAACCAACCAGCACTTCCACACTCACTATGGCTCAAAAAACATAAGCCAGAATGAATTTGCAATTTCCTTCATCCCGAATGTGGAGGAACTGTTGCACAGTAACATAACTTCATCACATCATCACAGCAACACTACATCTCCAGTTCAGGATACTACAGAGACCAAGCAGAGCACCCATTGGACTAGTTGCACCAGCAAGATGCCACTGCCCAGTTGGACTAATTCACACCCTCCCAACACTGCCCAGCAAAAGGCCACTGCTCATCAACACTACAATGGACTAGTTGCACCAGTGATCACAGCAACAAAATGCCAGTGGTCATCAACACTACATTGGACTAGTTGCACCACAACAAAACACACCCTTCAGAGCATCACAGCAGCACCTGTGCAAAACACACCCTTCAACATCACAGCAAATAGACAAATTCACACCCTTCTACCAATACATTTCCTAATCTGATAAATGTTGAACAGAAAATCAGTAACAGAGAAATTGAGGTCTTTGAATGAAGCCCTAAGCCAAATAGCAACTCTGAGGATGATTAATTCCTGCAATTCTCCCATTTTTGATTGAGCACCATTGAATACACAATCATTTCTACACTTCCAAATTGACCAAAAAGCTACAAGTGGAATGGTCTTCTAAATTCTCCCCTCAGCTTTGTTAAGCCAAATTCCAGCCCACCAGTGCAGCAGACATTCGACGGAGTTTGGCACCACCCAAAGCATGCCCCACCACTGTAACAGACCTGTCCACACCCTCCAAACCAAGGGGCACAAGATAAGAACATGTTCTATTGTCTCAGGCTCATTTTTGCAAAAGACACAATCAGTAGATACACTCTCATCCAATATCCCAATCCTCTGTAGAAACACACAGGTCTTTACTTTATGTTTCCAAGCAAGCCATCCAAAAAATTGCACTTTGGGTGGAAGATAGTTCACCCATATTGACCTACTAAGAAACCCTAACTCCACAGCCTCTATTGTTGTGTAATTGTACAATGACGATACAAAAGACTGACCAGATTTGGCGGCCAACCACACTGGTTTGTCCACACCATCCAGATTAAGAGATGGAACCAATCTCAGTACCTCTCGGAGCCTGATAGGTTCCTTATCCTCCCAAACAAACAGCTGCCTTCTGAAACTAAACACCCAATTTTTTGAATTTTCTTTCTTGTCAACAAGGAGCCGAACAGATCCCCTTTGCTTAGTGGATAACCTAAATAATCTAGGGAATTCCTCTTTAAGACATACATCACCACACTATTTATCATGCCAAAACTTCACTCTAAGGCCATTGCCCACTACAATCTTGAAATGATTAACATAAAATTGAACCAAGTTGGTTCTACACTCTGCCACAACCAAGATATCCTTCCAGATTTTTGAGCTCCTATTGTCTTGATTTAGACTAGGAAACCAGTCTGCCCCTTCCAGATTGTGCTTGCTGTATATTACCTTTTTCCATAAAGATTCCCCTTCATTTGCAAACCTCCACCACCACTTAAGCAAAAGGCATATATTAACATCCCTAATTCTCCGAATACCCAAACCTCCCTGACTTTTGCTCAACGTTACCTCCTTCCATCTCACCATATGTACTTTCCTCTTCAAGTCTGTGCCTCTCCATAAGAAAGCAGCCTGAATGCTATCTATTTCCTTAGCAATTCCTTCAGGCATCTTAAACAATGATAGGCAATACACTAGCAGATTAGATAATACTGCCTTGATCAACGTCAACCTACCAGCAAATGACAAAAATCTCTTTTTCCATCCAGAAAGCCTAGCCTTTATTTTATCCACAACTCGTTTCCATATGTTTTTTCTACTTGGGCTCACACCCAAAGGCATTCCAAGATATTTCAATGGGAACCCCTGAGTTGTGCAGTTCAAAAGTGTTGCAAACTCCTTGCTCAAAATTTCAGAAATACCTACCCCACACACCACACTTTTATGATAATTAATCTTAAGACCTGATAGGATTTCAAACCACCTAAGAATCCTTTTGATATTTAGCATTTCCTGCCTATTAGCCTTACAAAACAAAAGGGAATCATCAGCAAATTGCAAATGAGAAACTACTATTCTATTGACACCAATTTCCACCCCTTTAATGATTCCTAAATCTCTTGCTCTCCTCAGTAAAACACTCAGCCCTTCAGCCGCCAAGTTAAATAAGAATGGTGATAAAGGATCCCCTTGTCTAAGCCCTTTCTGAGGAGAGAACTCTTTAGTCGGTGCTCCATTCACTAAAATTAAGACTCTGGCTAATGACACACATTCCTTCATCCATGAAATCCACTTTGATCCAAACCCAAAATTTGAAAGCATTGAAACAAGTAATTCCCAGTTAATGGAATCATAAGCCTTCTCAAAATCAAGCTTAAACAACAACCCTTTCTTCTTAGCTTTCTTCCACCCATCTACTATTTCATTAGCTATTAACACTCTATCCAATATGTTTCTCCCTCCTATAAAAGCAGATTGAGTTTCACTAATTACCTCATGAAGCACTGACTTTAGTCTAGTTGCAAGAACCTTAGATAGAATCTTATACATAGATCCTATCAAACTTATTGGCCTAAACTCATTTAGACTCAAAGCATTTTCCTTCTTAGGAATGAGAGTAATAAATGAGCAGTTCAACCCATACTCTAGCCTTCCTCTAATATAAAACTCTTTCATAAAACGGATCACTTCTTCTTTGACCACCCTCCAATTCTTTTGAAAGCACAGCAAATTAAAACCATCCGAACCCGGCGCTTTATTACCATTACAGTCCTTCACTGCTGCCCATATCTCTTCTTCAGAGAAATCTACTTCGAGTTGTGCAAAATTCTGACTGTTCCTTACAGACTTGAAATCCCCTATTAACACAGGCCTTCTTCTCCACTCTTCTGAGAAATGTTTTTTGAAATAGGTCCACACCTCATGTTTTACTTGGTCAGGTTCTTCAATTACACTCCTCCCAACTATAATGGAGTTTATTGCATTTCTATTGAGTCTGCAGCTTGCTATGATATGGAAAATCTAGTATTCCTATCCCCTCTTAGATTCCAATCCAATCTTGATTTTTGAAGCCATGACCATTCAATGATACGACTAAGATTCCACAACTCACTTCTTAGCTCTCTTTTCTTTTTCAGTTCTGCCTCCACTAATGGACTGATTTCAGCTTTCAAATCAAGCATATGCAATTCGTCCTCCACTGCTTTTAGTTTTGATTCCACAGTACCATACACCTCTCTATTCCACTGTTTCAACGCCATCTTTAGAGCTTGTAATTTCTTTTGTAAAATGAAGCCAGCATCCCCTACAATGTGTGACTCTCCCCAAACCTTCTCCATTAGAGAAACAAACTTAGGATGCAATAGCCACGCATTCAAGAACTTAAACGGTTTTGGTCCCCAATCCCTCACATCCTCCATAAGTACTAGGGGACAATGATCTGAGATGGTTCTTGATAATCCCCATAATTTGAGCTTAAACCTTTCAATCCATTCAGGGCTAAGAAGGAACCTATCAATTTTACTTCATTTAATCCCCTCATGAGCATTGGACCAGTGTGTATTTTCTGCCAAGCATCTGAATTTCAGTCACCTCACATCTATCTATGAACTCATTGAAGTCTTTCATTCCCCTATCCCTTCTTGAACACCTTACTCTTTCAGCAACATTTCTAATTTCATTAAAATCACCACCCAAACACCAAGGCTTTGAGAAGCTACTTTTCATGTTTAGCAGGACCTCCCATACGTTGCCTCTCTTCACCACATCATTTGGAGCATATATATTGAGGATTACACACTCAAAAGAATTATGAAGAGTACCTGATAGTAGTATAAAATTTCTGTTGCTACAACAATCTGACAACTGAAACATTCCAGGATCCCAAATACATAACAGCCTTCCAGCTCTTCCTTCAGCCTCCACTGATATGTATTCAAACCTGTCTCTATGCCATAACCTTCTGACCTCCATTGATATGCCTCTTGAAATAGAACCATATCAATCTTTCTAGCGATTAGGAGTTTCTTGATATGTCTTTTTTTCTCAGATCTTCCAGCTCCTCTAATATTCCAGCTTAACATCTTCATAGCACCATGTATTAACCACTGTAGTCCACCCACAAAGAGCTGATTACAAGCACCTGCCACCCTTTTCCCACTCTCTCCTTATCACCCTCCTCAAGCAGTAATTGTTGTATTATTGTATTATCTTGGCCCTTGGTGTTTGGGTGACTTGAAACTTCTTATCACCCTTCATTGGTCTGACTTGAATTCTTCAGATCTGATCCACATGGCCTAGGCCTATTGATTTGGCTACTAAACTGATCCTGGGCCAAATTTACCTCCAGACAAATACCTAGTCTTTCTCGTTGAGTCCTATTGATGCTCGAAATAAATCAATGTGTAACAATCTGACCCTCTACTAACTGATCTTCATGATTATGCCTCTGCAGTTGCCTACTTTCCTCCCTCAACAATGATACCTCTATATCTGGACCTATCACATTTGATTTCCCTAAGCAATCTGCAGACTCTACAACTACGGATACTACCTCCCACCTGCCTTCCATCTTGAGCTCACCTCTACCCTGCCTCTGATCTGCCATAACCCCTTTTGCCACCTCCTCTTTCTCACTTTCTTCATCAGCTATGACATCATCATCTTCTTCATTTCTGCCTACCTCTACCTTCTGTGCCTCACCATGAACATTTGAACTTCCATAATCCCTTCCACTTTCATATGTACTACACATGCACCTGCTCTTTACCTCATTCACTATATGTTCTTCGCATACCCTTTATGGGATATATTTTTCCTTTGCATTCTAGATTTAAACTTGAATTAATCAACTCCATTACACTGGTAACGATTCTAATCCTTTCATAGCTGAAAGATGAAGGTTCACATACATCCTCATCAAAGTTAACCACCTCACCCCATGCTCTTCTAATTTTTCTGAAAGTATCAGAATTCCACAGGTTCAATGGGATCCCATAACAACTCAACCAGACCAATCTTTCTTGATCAAGATGAAGACCTGGAGCCCAATCTGTGATATATTTACACCATTTGTGAAACCCTGCATTTAGTACACGTTCTTTGCTTCTGAGCTCCTCCTTTGATTTGAATGTTATTGTCACATCCTTACCAGCTCTCCTTCTAACTACCACATCACTCAAACCTCTGTTATTTAGTTCCTCTTTCAGCTCCATGTTAGAGTACTGCGGTTTAAGTCTCATGATCTTGCTCGAATATAGCCACCCATTCCCAATCTCCTTTACTGCAATGGTAGTCATTGTTGTGCCTCTTTTCTCAACCCCTTTTAATACCTCAACTAAGGATCTGTTATCCCTACCAGGATTTCTCACATTTTTCTGTACTACCTCCATATCTTGTTGCACCACAAACTTTCCCCTGTGATCTGGTTGCCTCCATTTGATTTCGGTTTGCTCTTTCGCATAGATTGCACTTTTAACAACCAACGATTTGTTATCTATCCATAGGCCATTTGCCTTTTGTTTAGCAATCTGAGCTGCTACTGGGCAATCAAAATGAACAAAACCGAATCTTGTTTTTGTTACTGACCTCCTCTTATTTGGGATAAACACATCCCTAACCACTCCAAACTTTGTAAACAACGTATACATGCTCTTTGGGTGCATTGCTTCTGGTAGATTGTCTACAAATAATGTGAACAGACCTGATCTTCTCTTCTCATTCCACGCTTCCAGCTTCCCGTGCCTACCTCGTTTCCTTACCACCGGTATCATCCTCCTTGCTCTCGTTGATCAACCATTTCTTAAGAAACACAAAAATTGCAAAAGCTCTTTTATTGATTCACAGCCTCCTTGACTCACAATCTTCATTCAACGCTTCTAGTTATGTATTCATATTGCTAGATTTGTAAGTAATTTAGAGGTATCAACTACTCATTTTATTGACACATCACTGAATCTAAAAAATAAATTTATATATCATTTTTTTAACAGCAATGCTAGGTATCATGAAAATGATCATGAAAGATTTGTGACCTTTGGATTACATTTAGAATAAAGCACTACACACTAATCAAGGTAATCTAAAGGTTACAAATCTTTCATGATCATTTTCATGAAAAAAAATTCATGATCCCTAACATTTCTCTTTTTTTTAAACTAAAAAGTCACATACCAAACAATCCCGTAGTGTGTTTTATTTCTAGATCAACAATAAGCTCTTCCTATTTACTTGTGTTTTCCTTGCTAGTTAAGAAACTCTTTTCTTGGCCAGAGAACAAACAAAACTTCATTTCTTTCCATTTTAAAAGTACAAAGTGCAACAAATGGGAAGAAAACAAATTAAAAAAAAAAAAGATGAAAAATCTAGAAATCCCCTAGATGTTGATTTGTGATTATGTATCAATTTTAAGCAGTGAACAACAATCCCAATCAAACAATCAAGACAAATCAACACAACGATTTTACGTGAAAAAATCACAATTGGACACCTCCAATTGTGATAAAAAAAACCACGGGCAACAGCCACAAAGCAATCCACTAAGAAGATATAAAGGAATTACACAGGTATACTCTCAATTACCTAGCAAATCCACGACCGAATTGAACCAACCTCCATATGTCTCTTCCAACCCCGTCTTCACCTCGAAATTGTCTTGACGATGAGCCACTCCAGAATCCACCAAAGCTTCAAGCTCGAATTCTTCAGAATCCACCGAAGAACAACTCTCTCTTTTATGTAGAACATGTTGAGAAAATAGTTTAATATAGGCATATTTTTTAGCCCAAATTTGAGTGGGCCCCAAACATTGTTTGGGGTGGATCCGAAGAGGTGAAGACAGAATGTCAAAACCATTTATGAGTGAATGGGAAGTTGACGTCGTTTTTCGAGTCTAACATTAATTTTTTAGATAAAATTCATTTGAATTTTTTCAATAAAAATTATTGTGGGAATTTAATTTAAATCTAAATTCAAATTTTAGATTCCTAAGTTGTTTCCTAAAGTTTGTAATTGTGGGAATTTAATTTAATTCTAAATTAAAATTTTTGGGTTCCTAAGTGATTTCCTAAAGTTTGTACCTCTTCCTTTATTTATTAAACTATTCAAATCTTTTAATATATATATTCTAATTGTTTAGTATATATATACCAAATAGTTTAATAATAAGTTTTCCAAACAGGTGGAAGGAATCTGTTCCACTAACGGCTCAATTTTTTCATTTGTTTGAAATTTTGTTCTGGCCAACGGTCAATTCACATATTCAAATTGTGAATAGTTTTGCACCTGTTGACTTCGGGGTTTGGTACCTGTTCGGGGCTTTGGAAATTTGCCTATAAATACAATCTGATTCCAGCAGTCTAGGGGTCTGAAAAAATTCAGTCTGTTATTTTGTCTCATTACTGTCTAATTTTTCCTCTAGTACATTTATTCTTCATATTTAGTTTTAGAATAATTCAAAGAGAGTATAGATCACAGGTTTAGTTCGCCGAACAAATTTGTTTGAAGTACTTCTACAAATTTGTGAAGATCATTATATCCTAGGAGATAGACGCCACTCAACCGTAAGCACCGTAGCAGGGCGAATCTGTCTTAAGGACAGAGTGTCACACACTCGACTTGGTCTTGAATTATTTATTCAGTTCAACGAAATAAATTCTGTAAGATTTATTTTATTTTGTTTGATTTAATTTCAGTTTATTTTATTTACACAGAAGATTGTTCCAACAATCTTAAGACAGATTCAAATTTATTCTGTTTACAGAATTTTTTCGTTTGTTTCCTTTTCTCTTTCTTCTTTTAAGAAAATTATTTTCTGTGAATTTACAAAATAATATTCTAGTTGGAAAAACAAATAGAGATTATAATCTATTTGACAGATAGTAGTAATATACTGTCTCTTTTCTTTGACAACTAGTAGTATGATACTGGTGTCATTAACAATTCAGAATATATTTTTGGGGAATTCTGCCAGAAAATTAATTTTGGTTTTTTAGAAATTATTTTCTTAGTTTTCATTAATTTAAATTCTATTTTCAGTATTTTAATTATTGAAATGTTACTGAAATTAATTTTTTGTGTGGAATTAATTTGGTTAAATAAAATTTTATTTTATTTCCAAATTAATTGAAAAAAAAATAAAAGTTACATTCTTGTTTCTTTTATTTTTACAGAATTTAATTTTTTGTGTGAAGTTATTTTGGTTAAATAAAATTTTATTTTATTTCCAAATTAATTAAAAAATAAAAGTTATATTCTTATGTCTTTTATTTTACAGAATTTAATTTTCTGTGTGGAATTAATTTGTTTAAATAAAATTTTATTTTATTTTCAAATTAATTAGAAAATAAAAGTTACATTCTTGTTTCTTTTATTTTTACAGAATTTAATTCTGTGAATTTGGTTTAATTTTCTGTGTAGTGTAAATTCTAATTATAATTTTGTTTTATATATTAGAATTGATGGCTACTGAAACTAATGCCCAAACAAGTACTACTGTGGTGGCTGCAATTGCACCAACCCCTTCTCCTGTGGTGACAGTACCAATAAATCATGGAGAGAAGCCAGAGTTCTTAGGAACTGACTTTAAAAAATGGCAACAGAAAATATTGTTCTATCTTACAACTCTGAACCTAGCTCGTTTCCTCCGTGAAGATACTCCTATCCTGAAAGAGGATAAAACCGACCGACAAGTGGTTGCTGCGGTTGAAGCTTGGAAACATGCCGATTTCCTTTGTCGGAATTACATCTTGAACGAACTTGACAACACATTATACAACGTCTACAGTAAAATCAAGATAGCAAAGGAACTTTGGGAATCATTGGAGAAAAAGTACAAAACGGAAGATGCCGGCTCAAAGAAATTTGTGGTTGGCAGATTCTTGGATTTTGTAATGGTTGATTCAAAAACTGTGATCAGCCAAGCTCAAGATTTTCAACTCATTCTGCATGACGTTCACGCAGAAGGCATATCTCTCAGTGAATCCTTCCAAGTTGCAGCCTTAATTGAAAAATTACCAAAAGGCTGGAAGGAATTCAAGAACTACCTTAAACACAAGCGCGAAGAAATTTCTATGGACGAGTTAATTGTGCGTTTAAGGATTGAGGAGGACAACCACAATTCTAAAAAGCGGGCTGGTAAGCATCCTATGGAGGCAAATGTGGCGGAACATGATTCAAAAACCAAGAAACGAAAGTCTTCTGGAGAAAGTTCATCACAAGGCTCTACAGGGGGGGAAATAAAAAGTACAAGTTTAATGGTAAATGTTACATCTGTGACAAAGAGGTACATCGGACCAAAGATTGCCGTAGCAAAGGCAAAAGCAAAAGAAGAACAAGCAAGAAGCCCGCTCAAGCCTATATGACCGAAGTGGACAATATTTCCAATGGTGTCGATGAGATCAATCTTTCTGCAGTTGTTTCCGAGGCAAATCTTGTCGGAAATCCTAAAGAATGGTGGGTGCACACTGGTGCTACTCGCCATATTTGTGCCGACAAAAAGATGTTCACATCTTATTCTACAGTGGACAATGGTGAATGACTTTTTATGGCAACTCCTCAACTTCCAAAGTTGAAGGACAAGGAAAGATTGTTCTCAAGATGACATCAGGAAAGGAACTCACTCTCAACAATGTGGTGCATGTACCGGATATTCGCAAGAATCTTGTTTCCGGATCTCTGTTGAGTAAGAATCTGTTTAGGCTAGTATTTGAGAGTGATAAATTTGTACTTACAAAGAATGGGATGTATGTTGGAAAAGGTTACATGTCTGATGGCCTTTTCAAATTAAATGTAATGACAGTTGTACCCTCAGTTATTAATAATACTACATCTTCTTCTTACTTGCTTGAGTCTTCAAATTTATGGCATGGTAGACTAGGACATGTTAATTATGGATCTTTGCGTAGATTAATTAATATGGAATGTTTACCTAAATTTGACATTGATTCAAATCATAAATGTGAAATTTGTGTTGAGGCAAAATTATCTAAAACTCCTTTTCATTCAATTGAAAGAAGTACGGAACCACTTGAATTAATTCATAGTGACATTTGTGATTTTAAATCAATTCAAACCAGAGGTGGGAAAAAATATTTTATCACTTTTATAGATGACTATACTAGATATAGTTATGTTTATTTAATTCGAACAAAGGATGAAGTTTTGGAAACGTTCATTCAATATAAGAATGAAGTTGAAAATCAACTTGGTAAGAAAATCAAGAAAATTAGAAGTGATAAAGGTGGTGAATATGAAACACCTTTTGGTGAGTTTAGTAAAGAACATGGAATAATTCATCAAACTACTGCTCTTTACTCACCTCAGCAAAATGGAATTGCTGAAAGGAAAAATAGGACTTTAAAAGAAATGATGAATGTCATGTTAATAAGTTCTGGATTACCTCAGAACTTGTGGAGGGAAGCAATACTTTCTGTAAATTATATACTTAATAAAGTACCCTGAAAGAAAGTGAATCAAACACCTTATGAATTATGGCATGGTAGAGTACCATCCTACAAATACTTAAAAGTGTGGGGGTGTTTGGCTAAAGTGGCTATTCCTAGTCCTAAAAAGACTAAGATAGGTCCTAAGACCATTGATTGCATTTTCATTGGTTATGCCAAGAATAGTAGTTTATATCGGCTTTTTATTCATAAATCAGAACATTCCGAAATGCATATAAATACTATTGTTGAATCTCGGAATGCATCTTTCTTTGAACATGTATTTCCAAATAAGATTGAACAAGAGACTAGTAACAATAAAAGATCTCATGACGCTATTACTTGTCACGACCCAAACCCGGCCCTATGGGTTTAGCACCGTAACCGGCCAGTAATCCGAGATTACCGAAGGCCTGCAGAACAGTAGAACAGTAAAACAGAGTACAGGGCCTGGCGGAAGCCAAAACAGTAAATAAACAATGTCCAATGAGCTGTGACAGTCTGTATGCAAAAAGACTTTCATACATATATACATAATCAGTACAGAACAGTATGCACAAAATGTACAATCATTCAGACTAGGGACTCAACCCCTTACATAACAGTGCAGTAAACATTCAGTCTATACAGAACAGTAACACAGTACAGAAGGGGGAATTGGAAAACACCCCTAAGCCTTAACACGATAGGCTCGGAACCTCGCAGTGAGGCACATAGGCTGGCTTGACAAAACTGGAGTAACCCTGACGCTCCTAGCCGCGGTCTGGTGCCTGAACACCTACATATATATAAGAGCAGTGAGCTAAAGCCCAGTGAATAACATAATGCGTAAAGGGATTAAGAATGAATGTCCTTACAGTAATGAAAACAGTTCATTAAATCAGTATTTCAGTCGTTCAGTCAGTACAGTCATATGTGGTACACGCATTAGCATAACAGCACAGTAAACAGTAGGTCTTAAAAGACCGAGCAGTAATGATGGCCATCAGTCAGTAAACAGTAGTGGTTCCAAGAAGGAAACCGACAGAGAATTCTGTCGCAGTAACAGTAAACAGTAAGTGCTAAGGATGCCACAATACAGTTCAGAATATAGGACATACATTCATTCAGTTAACAGTAAATCAGTTCAGAAAACAGTACGGTTCAGTTGTTCAGAAGATAATCATTTGTGAACATATCTTTACACAATCGTTACTCACAGAGTTTGGGCTACGGTATGCTAGAGCGTGCCTCCCCAGTCACCAACCCTACACAGTTAACAGATTGAACACACTAAGCTACACAGCTGGGAAAGATAGTAACTTAACCCCTAATGCCTCGGTGTGTTCTACATCTACGCCCTCATGAAGATGTCTTAAACTAGGCCTAAGAGTGCCTAGAATGGGATGAGGATGCAAAGATACACGTTTAAAAGCAGTTTCAGAAGTTTCAGAAAAACAGAGTCCCGCTCGAGCGCAGGTTTCCCCGCTCGAGCGGTCATGCAACAAAGGTACACGCTCGAGCGTCAACTTTCCCGCTCGAGCGCATTGTAAAAGTACTGGATGGGTGAAATCTCCGCTCGACGGACGCTCGACGCCCGCTCGAGCTCGAGACACATGACTCCGCTCGAGCGCCCAATCCTCCGCTCGAGCGGACTGTAAAACAGTGCAGAGAAAATACTGGATGCTCGGATTCCACGCTCGAGCGTCACTTAACCCGCTCGAGCGGGAGTGCAGAATCTGGAAATTCCAGATTGCACCTCCAAGCTCAAACTCAAGCTCAAAAGCATAATTTTCAATCCTCTTGGGCTAATTTCTGGAAAAACACTTGTAAACACATGGAATAACATGATTCAAAGCTCAATTTGAGAAATCAAAGCCCAAGGGTGTTTAATTCAAACTCAATTTCAAACCCATTTCATGAACATGGAGAACATGCAAACATGCATGAATTTTAAACAACTCAAAGCTCAATTTGATGCTCTAAGGAGCCAATTGATCCAAAAACAAGATGAAAACATGGACCATTACAAAATCATGGACATGCATGTAACAATTTGCCATGAACTCAACTCAAAATCCAACAATTCAAACATGCATGCATGGATTATGCTCTATATCAACATGTATGAACTAAAACATGACTTAGCTCTACAATGTAACATGGACCATGCAAGAATTAGCTCAAACACAAGAATGAGAAGATGAAATCCTTACCTAAGTCTTGGAATTAGAAGACTATGTGCTCAAATATGTGATCTATACTTCAATTACCAAGCAAAACTCAAGATGGAATCCAATTCTCTCACTCTCTCCCTCTCTTGGTCGGCTAAGGCTCAAGAAGAAAGGCTGAAGGAGTTATGTTATGATCAAGTGTAAGGCTCAAAGATGATTCAAGTAGTGGACCACTAGGGTTAGTTTGGTAATTAAGTCCAAAACTTGCAATCCATCAATATTTAATCTAATTTAATCATACCTAATCAGTTTTCAGATAAATTTACCATAAAATCACATTAATTATGAGGATCATAAAACATCAATCAATTCCCGGTTCAGCCGCCGATAAGGCCTTCAATTAACAGTTTAAACGTAAAACGTGGACAGATCAAGTAAACAATCAAACAGATAGAATAGAGATTAACACACATACTCAGTCAATTCAGTTCCAGTGTTTAGTCAGTCAGTTCAGTACTTTAATCAGTTCAATTATCAGTCATAATCAGTTCAGTTTGACGGTAATCAATGTTTTATCGGTAAGCAGTGATGAGGGTTATTACAGTCTCCCCTCCTTATAAAGAGTTTAGTCCTCTAAACTCGAGTTACCTTCGTTCTGGAAGAAAACAGGATTCAATGGAAACAGTTCAGGATATCTTTTAGCCATGTCCTCTTCCCTTTCCCAAGTGGCATACACACCACCATGGTTCTGCCAGTCAACTTTTACCAGCGGGATTTCTTTGTTTCTTAGTTTCTTGATCCGTCTGTTTACAATCTGTATAGGCCGTTCCTCGTAAGTGTAGTCATCACTCAGCACTACACGAGTAGGCTCTATTACATGGAAAAGATCCCGAAGATAGTCTCTCAACATAGAAATGTGGAAGACGTTATGCATATGCTCCATTTCAGGAGGAAGCGCAACTTGATACGCCACCGAATTGATTTTCTCAATAATCTAATATGGCCCGACGTATCTCGGTGCTAACTTGCCTTTGACTCCAAAACGAGTCTGGCCTTTCATCGGTGTCACTTTCACAAATACGTGATCACCTACTTCATACTCTCTGTCTCGTCTTCTAACATCAGCATAACTCTTCTGTCTGCTCTGTGCAGTTTTCAATCTCTGTTGTATCAGTTTCACTTTCTCAGTTGTTTCATATACAATCTCGGGCCCAAGCAAAGGCCCATCTCCAACTTCTGCCCAGCAAATCGGAGATCTACATTTCCTGCCATACAATGCCTTGAAAGGCGCCATACCAATACTCGAATGGTAACTGTTGTTGTAGGCGAATTCAGCTAATGGCAAATGGCTTTCCCAGTTTCCCTGAAAATCAAGGACACACATTCTCAGTAAATCCTCTAGAGTCTGGATGGTCCTTTCTGACTGGCCATCTGTCTAAGGGTGATAGGCACTACTTAGTCTCAGTTCAGTATCCAGTGCAGTCTGTAGGCTTTGCCAAAATCTCGATGTAAACTTCGAATCCCTGTCAGAAACAATGGACACAGGCACTCCATGCAGTCTAACAATTTCATCAATATAGAGTATAGCCAATTTGTCCGCATTATAAATTGTCTTAACAGGTAAGAAGTGAGCAGATTTAGTCAGTCTATCAACAATAACCCAAATCGAGTCCATACCTTTACTGGAGCGAGGCAACCCAACGATAAAATCCATAGTAATATGTTCCCATTTCCACTCCGGTATCGGTAAGGGCTGCAATAAGCCTGCGGGTCGTTGATGTTCGGCTTTAACTTGTTGGCAATGAAGACATTTCGATACAAATTCTGCGATTTCTTTCTTCATTCCCGGCCACCAGAAATTAAATTTCGGGTCTTGATACATTTTCGTATTCCCTGGATGGATAGAAAATTTTGAGTTGTGGCCCTCTTGCAGAACTCTTCTTTTCAGTTCAGTATCGTTCGGTACACACAGTCTTTCTTGAAATTTCAGTACATTATTCTCAAATTTGAATCCCGGTCTCGGTTTAGATTCTCTTTCTTCGATGATCTTTTTCAAGAAGTCATCCAGTTGCTGTTTCTCTTTAATCCCTTCAATTAGTGCCGGTTGAGCAAAAATAGCAGCTAAGGTTCCACCTTGTTCTCGTAAAACAATTTCAATTTCAGATTTTTCAAGGTCACAAAGCAGCTCTTTCTGTCCAGTGAGTAAACAGGCTAAGTTTCCAATCGATTTTCGGCTCAATGCATCAGCAATGGTATTGGCTTTTCCCGGATGGTACAATATCTGTACGTCATAATCTTTAATCAGTTTTAGCCATCTCCGCTGTCTCATGTTCAGTTCTTTCTGTGTGAAGAAATATTTTAAACTCTTGTGGTCGATATATACTTCACATGTCACCCCATACAGATAGTGACGCCAGATTTTCAGTGCAAATACTACTGCAGCAAGTTCCAGATCATGGGTCGGGTAGTTCTTTTTGTGCGGTCTCAGTTGTCCGGAAGCATAGGCAATTACTCTCCCATTCTGCATTAAAACACATCCCAAACCCTTATGAGAAGCATCACTAAACACAGTGTAACCATCCGTACCTGAAGGTAAGGTCAGAACGGGTGCAGTCACTCATCGAGTTTTCAACTCCTGGAAAGAAGATTCTCTTTGGTCAGTCCAGTCAAATGATATCCCCTTCTGAGTTAGTTGAGTCAATGGTAAAGCAATTTTGGAGAAATCTCTTACAAATCTTCTGTAATATCCAGCCAAACCCAAAAAGCTTCGGACTTCAGTCACGTTGGTTGGTCTAGGCCAGTTCACTACAGCTTCGATTTTCTGCGGATCAACGGAAATTCCATCTTTGCTAACAACATGCCCCAAAAACATAACATGGTCAAGCCAAAATTCACATTTAAACAGTTTAGCATACAGTTTCTGTTCTCTTAAGGTTTGCAGGGCAAGTCTCAGGTGATGTTCATGTTCTTCTATACTCTTGGAGTAAATCAATATGTCATCAATAAATACAACAATAAAATTGTCAAGGTATGGTTTTAAAATTCTATTCATAAGGTCCATAAATGCAGCTGGTGCGTTCGTGACTCCGAAAGGCATAACTAAAAATTCATAATGTCCATACCTCGTTCTAAAAGCAGTTTTATCAATGTCATCTAATTTAACTTTCAACTGATGGTATCCGGATCTGAGATCGATCTTCGAAAATACTTTAGCACCGTGTAACTGATCAAACAGGTCATCAATACGCGGTAATGGGTATTTATTCTTTACAGTTATCTTATTCAGTTCACGATAGTCAATGCACAGTCTCAGTGAGCCGTCTTTCTTCTTTACAAACAAAACAGGTGCGCCCCACGGTGAGGTACTAGGTCTGATGAACTTTTTGTCTAACAGTTCTTGCAGTTGTACTTTCAGTTCTTTCAGTTCAGTTAGAGCCATTCGGTAAGGAGCTTTAGAAACTGGCTGTGTTCCGGGAATCACATCAACGGTAAATTCAATCTCCCTGTCAGTCAAATCCCCTGGCAAATTGTCTGGAAAAACATCTAGGAATTCTCTGAATATAGGAATACAGTTCACATTAGCATTATCATTAGTCGATACAGTCAGTACAGAACACAGATACGCTTTACATCCCTTCCTAATCAATTTAACAACTTTCACAGATGAAATCAAATATGGGGGAGGTACTACTCCAACCCCATTAAACACAAATTCAGGTAGACCAGGTGGATGGAAAACTACTTGTTTCGTTACACAGTCTATGGTGGCTGCCATTACGCCAACCTCTCCTTATGTTGGGACTGTGCCAGCGAATCATGGTGAAAAACCAGAGAAGTTCTTAGAAACTGTTTTTAAAAGATGGCAGAAGAAAATGCTATTTAAAGGAGGGGAAACTAAGAAATACAAGTTTAATGGCATGTGTTACATTTGTAATAAAGAGGGACATCGGGCCAAAGATAGCCGTTACAAACGTAAAGGCAAAAGAAGAACAAGCAAGAAGCCTGCTCAAGCCCATATGACCGAAGTGGACAATATTTTCAATGGTGTCGATGACATCAATCTTTCTGCAGTTGTTTCCGAGGCTAATCTTGTCGGAAATCCTAAAGAATGGTGGGTGGACACTAGTGCTACTCGCCATATTTGTGCCGACAAAAAGATGTTCACATCTTATCTACAGTGGACAATGGTGAACAACTTTTTATGGGCAACTCCTCAACTTCCAAAGTAGAAGGACAACGAAAGATTGTTCTCAAGATGACATCAGGAAAGGAACTCACTCTCAACAATGTGCTGCATGTACCGGACATTCGCAAGAATCTTGTTTCCGGATCTTTATTGAGTAAGAATGGGTTTAGGCTAGTATTTGAGAGTGATAAATTTGTACTTACAAAGAATGGGATGTATGTAGGAAAAGATTACATGTCTGATGGCCTTTTCAAGTTAAATGTAATGACCGTTGTACCCTCAGTTATTAATAATACTACATCTTCTTCTTACTTGCTTGAGTCTTCAAATTTATGGCATGGTAGACTAGGACATGTTAATTATGGATCTTTGCGTAGATTAATTAATATGGAATGTTTACCTAAATTTAACATTGATTCAAATCATAAATGTGAAATTTGCGTTGAGGCAAAATTATCTAAAACTCCTTTTCATTCAATTGAAAAAAGTACGGAACCACTTGAATTAATTCATAGTGACATTTGTGATTTTAAATCAATTCAAACTAGAGGTGGGAAAAAGTATTTTATCACTTTTATAGATGACTATACTAGATATAATTATGTTTATTTAATTCGAACCAAGGATGAAGCTTTGGAAACTTTCATTCAATATAAGAATGAAATTGAAAATCAACTTGGTAAGAAAATCAAGAAACTTAGAAGTGATAGAGGTGGTGAATATGAATCACCTTTTGGTGAATTTTGTAAAGAACATGGAATAATTCATCAAACTACTGCTCTTTACTCACCTCAGCAAAATGGAATTGCTGAAAGGAAAAATAGGACTTTAAAAGAAATGATGAATGACATGTTAATCAGTTCTGGATTACCTCAGAACTTGTGGGGGGAAGCAATACTTTCTGCTAATTATATACTTAATAAAGTACCCCGAAAAAAAGTGAATCAAACACCTTATGAATTGTGACATGGTAGAGTACCATCCTACAAATACTTAAAAGTGTGGGGGTGTTTGGCTAAAGTGGCTATTCCTAGTCCTAAAAAGACTAAGATAGGTCCTAAGACCATTGATTGCATTTTCATTGGTTATGCCAAGAATAGTAGTGGATATCGGTTTTTGATTCATAAATCAGAACATTCCGAAATGCATGTAAATACTATTATTGAATCTCGGAATGCATCTTTCTTTGAACATGTATTTCCAAATAAGACTGGACAAGAGACTAGTAACAATAAAAGATCTCATGATGCTATTACTAGTCAGGATCAAGAACATGATCAAGAACAAGAGTTAGATCAAAATGAGAAAGATGAACCTAGGCGTAGTAAACGTGCTAGAACCTCAAAATCTTTTGGTCCAGATTTTCTAACATATTTGTTAGAAAATGAGCCTTTAACTTTTAAAGATGCTATGTCCATTCCTGAAGCTCGTTTATAGAAAGAAGCTGTCACAGTGAAGTTGAATCCATATTGCAAAATCACACTTAGAAATTAGTGGATTTGCCACCAGGTTGTAAACCTCTTGGGTACAAGTGGATTTTCAAAAGAAAATTGAAAGCGGATGGATCAATAGACAAATACAAGGCAAGACTTGTAGTCAAAGGTTTTAGACAAAAAGAAGGTCTAGATTACTTTAACACATACTCACCGGTTACTAGAATAACATCCATTAGAATGCTAATTGCCATCGCATCTCTATACAATCTAGAAATTCATCAAATGGATGTTAAAATCGCTTTCTTAAATGGTGAGTTAAATGAAGAAATTTACATGGAACAACCATAAGGGTTTTCTGTTCCAGGGAAAGAAAAGAAAGTGTGTAAATTGGTTAAATCATTATATGGTTTAAAACAAGCGCCAAAGTAATGGCATGAGAAATTTGACAAGGCAATGATGTCAGATGGATTTAAAATTAATAAGTGTGACAAATTTGTTTATATTAAAAACACAGATAAAGGTTATGTCATTGTATGTCTTTATGTAGATGATATGCTCATCATAGGTAGTAATAATGATATGATTAAAACTACCAAGAAAATATTGAATAAACATTTTGACATGAAGGACATGGGCATTGCTGATGTAATTCTTGGTATGAAAATTACCAAAACATCAGAAGGATATGCTTTGTCACAATCTCATTACATTGAGAAAATACTTGACAAATTCAGCAAAGATGATGATCATCTTGATAGAACACCTGTAGATGTTAATTTGTATCTTTCTAAGAATGTACAGGAAAGTATTTCTCAATTAGAGTATGCCCAAATTATTGGAAGCTTAATGTACTTGATGAACTGCACTCGCCCAGATATAGCTTATGCAGTAAGTAAATTAAGTAGATATACGAGTAATCCGGGAGTAGAACACTGGAAAGCAATTATAAGGGTTCTTAGATATCTCCAATTTACTCATAACCTTGGGCTTAATTATACTAGATATCCAGCAGTACTTGAAGGATACTATGATGCAAATTGGATATCGGATACTAGAGACTCGAAGTCCACCAGTGGGTATGTCTTTACTCTTTGTGGGGCGGCTGTATCTTGGAAATCTTCCAAACAGACTTGTATTGCTAGGTCTACTATGGAATCAAAATTCATAACTTTAGACAAAGTTGGGGAAGAGGCAGAATGGCTCCGTCACTTTCTTGAAGATATTCCAATATGGCCAAAACCGGTGCCTGCTATATGCATACATTGCGATAGTCAATTAGCAATAGGAAGAGCACAGAGTCATATATATAACGGTAAGTCTAGACATATTCGTCGTCGACATAATACCGTAAGACAACTGCTCTCTAATAGAATTATTTCCATTGAATATGTGAAGTCTAAAGACAACATAGCGGATCCACTAATCAAAGGGTTAGCAGGAGAGCTAGTTAAGAATTCATCGAGGGAAATGGGACTAAAGCCTATTAAATAAAAGTTACCACAATGGCAACCCAACCTAGTTGACTGGAGATCCCAAGATCTAGGTTCAAAGGGACAACCGAGTTGTGAATGACTCAGAAGGATCACTGGGGAGTCTAACTCCTACCCATTTCTATGATGAAATAGTGATGTCTGTAGCATTTTAGTTTAAGTAAAACTTTTAATGATTCTTATATCTAGGTTAACCTAATGGAGTATAGCAGGATACTTTTCATAAGAATCACCTATGTGAGTGTGAACTAGGCCGATTTTATGAGATTTGTGAAGGGCTATAATTCTCTAGAGCACTCATGAAAGACTAGGTTGTTCAGGGCCAAAATGAACACAATAGTGAGAACTAAACTGTGTCTAGGAATATACTGTGTGAGTGCTATTGTCTTGGTTTACACAAACGGCTGAACAGTTCAAGACATCATGTTCACTGGTTAGCTAGTAAATCCAATAGTGCCTCACAAGGGAAGGTTCAAAGCAAAAAACTACCTATCCTTTGCAGAATATTTTCAATTTCTATACTCTCTGTATTTAGATCATGTTGTTGCATTTTCTCTCCATCAAATTCCATTCATGTGAGGGATTGTTGGAAAAATGGTTTAATATAGGCATATTTTTTAGCCCAAATTTGAGTGCGCCCCAAACGTTGTTTGGGGTGGGTCCGAAGATGTGAAGACAGAACGTCAAAACCATTTATGAGTGAATGGGAAGTTGACGTCGTTTTTCGAGTCTAACATTAATTTTTTAGATAAAATTTATTTGAATTTTTTCAATAAAAATTATTGTGAGAATTTAATTTAAATCTAAATTCAGATTTTGGATTCCTAAGTGTTTCCCTAAAGTTTGTAATTGTGGGAATTTAATTTAATTCTAAATTAAAATTTTTGGGTTCCTAAGTGATTTCCTAAAGTTTGTACTTCTTCCTTTATTTATTAAACTATTCAAATCTTTTAATATATATATTCTAATTGTTTAGTATATATATACCAAATAGTTTAATAATAAATTTTCCAAACAGGTGGAAGGAATCTGTTCCACTAACGGGTCACTTTTTTCATTTGTTTGAAATTTTGTTCTGACCAACGGTCAATTCATATATTCAAATTGTGAATAGTTTTGCACCTGTTGACTTCGAGGTTTGGTACCTGTTCAGGGCTTTAGAAATTTGCCTATAAATACAATCTGATTCTAGCAGTCTAGGGGTCGGAAAAAATTCAGTCTGTTATTTTGTCTCATTGCTGTATAATTTTTCCTCTAGTGCATTTATTCTTCATATTTAGTTTTAGAATAATTCAAAGAGAGTATAGATCACAGGTTTAGTTCGCCGAACAAATTTGTTTGAAGTGCTTCTACAAATTTGTGAACATCATTGTATCCTGGGAGATAGACGCCACTCAACCGTAAACACAGTAGCGGGGCGAAGCTGTCTTAAGGACAGAGTGTCACACACTCGACTTGGTCTTGAATTATTTATTCGGTTCAATGAAATAAATTCTGTAAGATTTATTTTATTTTGTTTGATTTAATTACATAGAAGATTGTTCCAACAGAACAAACAAATAATCTTTTAATGTATACTCTTTAAACCATGAGTTGAATACTCAATCAAAACATCAAAGAAAACTAGCAAAATATCTCTAGATATAAACACTAGAACCCAAGAAGAACATCTGGAAGAGTAATCCTAGATTTGGAGCAACTTGCAAATTTATAGAATCTGAAATCACGAGGTCCGCTCAAGCGTGGAAATTGACGCTCGAGCGGGGACACTATATGAAGTGTTTCGCACTAGGGTGTACGCTCGAGCGGGGAAATGGACACTTGAGTGGGGACACTATATGACGTGTTCCAAACCAGGATGTACGCTCGAGCCGGGATTTCGACACTCGAGCGTGAAAACACGGATCATAGTATTTTTGCAAGCTCACCAAACTTCTGGAACTCAGCATTCTCCGCTCGAGCGGGGGAATGGACTCTCGAGCAGAGAGGCAACTTTGAATGAATTTTTGCATTTTGCATCGGGGGCGCTGCCCCTCGACCCCACGAGCTGACCGGGCAGCTCGACCCCCGTCATAATCAGCGAAGTGGCAATCTTGAAAGCATTAACATCACAAATTTCTCTGCAAGGCACAATTCGAATTGGATTCGCATCTAATAAACTCATAGCATCACTAAAATAAAAGTACGAAAACAAATACAACTAAAAGGAATTTTGTCAAACGGGATTGCCAAGAATAAAAACCTAACAAAAGAGATAATTTTAGGAACATGCAAATGCAACTACCTAGAAAAAACCAACTCATTATAAATTGATATGGACCTAGGATCACGCTATAATACACTTTTGAAAGGCTATGATCAAAAAAATCATTATTTATATTTTAAAAGGCTGTAACATATGTTAATTATAATAGTATTAATTATCACAAATAATATAATTAAATTATTTTTAATCATAACTAAAAAATAATAATGAGTAATAATCAAACACCACATAACATATAATTTAATTTTTTTTAAATTATAATCAAAATAATAATCATAAAAAATTATAATGAGTGATAAGTAATACCACAATTAGTTATAATCTAGGAAGAACTAACACACATCAATATAAACATAAGCTATTTATCAAATACATATCAATTTTTAATTGAAATTATTTTGAAATTATGTTTTAAAAAATATAATTTTGATCAACAATTTAAAAAATAAATTCATAAAAAATCGATACAAGAGTGGAGAAGACAATTGTGTTTGGTTTATGTTTGAGATAAATTTTCAAAAAAAAAAAAATTGAGAGAGTTTATAAATTTTTTGGGTTTGTTTATTTGCATATTTTGAAAATAGTTTTAGAGTTTCGGAGTTTGGGATAATTTGATAACTTGTTATAGTTGAGTAGATGTGTGTGAGAGAGAAAAAGTAATTGAGAATGAGAGATAAGAGAAAAAAAAGTGATTAATTGATGCGTAGGAGAGAGAAAGTGATTTGAAAAAAAAAATTCAAAAAATTTAAACCAAACAAAATTTTAAAAAATTTTCTCAAAAATTATATTTTAAGATACAAACCAAACAAATCCAAATACAAGAAAAAGTTTCACTTTACCTCCAGTCATTCTGGCCATAAGATATTTTTGGGTAAATTATAAATTCCTCTGAGGTTTACTTAAAATACAAATTACCCATGTGGTTTAAAAAATTACAAATATCTCCCTGTTAGAATTTTTTATTTAACAGAATTAATTGAAAAAGTGAAATTTCTAATTGTTCACCTATACAATAATAAAATTATCTGAATTATTAATTAAAATAAAATTTTAACATTATTAAAAACTGTTAATTAACTTGACAATTTATTAATAAAAGGATCTATTTGTTATGAAAATTAGAAACCTTAAGGGCATAATGTAATTTCTAGAACCACATGAAATAATTTATAATTTAAATAAATCTCAAGATATGTATTTATAATTTACCCGACATTTTTTAGTAGACTTTCTTCTAGAAAATTCAGCCACCCTTTTTGACCACTTAATCGGACCAAACATAAATAAAGTTAAATTACAAATACACTTTAAAGTTTTGCTTAAAATATAAATTATCTTTATGATTTGAAAAATTATAAATATTTTTTTATTAGAATTTTTTATTTAACAGAATTAACTAAAAAATGAAATTAATAATTGCTTTCTTATACAATAATAAAATTATCTAAATTATTTATTAAAATATATTTTTAACATCATTTAAAATTGTTGATTGATTTCATGATTTATTAATAAATGAGCGATTTGTTATGAAATTAGAAACCTCAGGAGTGGAATGTAATTTATAGAGAATCACAAAGAGTGATTCGTATTTTAATTAAATCTCAGTGAATACATTTATTATTTACCGCATCAATAAAAATCTACCACCACATGCATCTAATGGGCTTGAGTTATTTAAATCTCAAATTAATTTTGTTTTTTTAAAAAAAAAAACTTTTTCATATACATTAGGTTAGGGGTGAGCATGGTCTGGATTGGTCTGGGTTGGGGTAAAATTAAGATCAATCCGTTATCTACGGTTCTTGAAAAATGGGAACCAATCCAATCCGTTTAAATCGTGGAACCAATCCGAACTAATTCGTATAAACACGGATTGGATCGGTTTAGGACCACGGATTCACATAATTAAATAATAATAAAAATATAGAATATTTTACTTTCTAAAAAACATAACCACCATAGAAGAGTTCTCCTAAAACTAGATGCACATTACACAAAGGAAAAGAAAAAAGAAGAAGCATGAATGCATCACATCATGGATACACATTCCTGATATTCTGGATACACATTAACAAACTCCATAAATAGGGGGAAAGGATGATCTGAGATGAAATCAAATAGATTATATATGAGCAGAGTTATCAATTATGACTTAAAAAATAGAGCAATCCAACATATCATACACAAATATAATATTAATCTGAGAGTACAATGCAAAAACAGAGTTATAAAGAAAACAAACATAAATCTGAGACTACAATGCAAAAAGAAATAGAACACAAATGAAACTTACAAAAAAATATATATAAGAGTTATCAAATGTAACAAATCAGGGGCTAAAAAAAATCAGCAAACAGGTTACAGAAGAAACCCACAAAAACAAAATATAATATATACATATATATAGAGAGAGAAAGAGAGTGAGCTCACCGAGAGAGAGAGAGAGCTACAGCTACCAGTCTGAGATTGATGATCTGATCTGAGATGGAGGATCTGAAAGAGAGAGAGAGAGAGAGAGAGAGAGAGAGAGAGATGAGAGTGTGAAAGTCAGTGAGTGAGTGGTGTGTGAGGTTAAAGATTTGAGATGGATGATCGGAGATGAAAGATTTGAGAGTGTCTGAGAAAGAGAAGAGAGAGAGAGTACCAAGAGAGAGAGATGAGAGTGTGAGAGGCAGTGACTGAGTGAGCGGCGTCTGAGATGCATGATTGGAGATGGATGATGATCGGAGATGGATGAGAAAGAGAAGAAAGAGAGACGAGAGTGTGAGAGGCACTAAGGTAGTGAATGAGCTGCTAAGCCGCGTGTGAGGTGAATTAGGGTTAGTGTTGAGCTTTTATATGAAACAATAAATTATATTATATGTGAGGGTACATGGTATAAATATAGACTTAAATGTATACGGTCCGAATCGGTTCCAATTCGGAACTGTGAGGTTCAATCCGGAACCGATCCGTGACCTACGGATTTTCAAATTCCTAATCCGAAACTAGACCACGGATTCAAAAAACCAATCTAATCCTACCGGATTGGACTGGACCGGATGGAATTACGGATTATATGGATTCCTTTGCTCAACCCTACATTAGGTAGGGGTGAACATGGTTCGGATTGGTTTAGATTAGGGTAAAATCAAAACCAATCTGTTATCTACGGTTCTTGAAAAATTGTAACCAATCTAATCCATTTAAATCGTGAAACCAATCCGAATCAATCCATTTAAGTACGGATTAAATCGCTTTAGGACTATAGATTCATATAATTAAATAACAAAATATATATATATATATATATATAAAACATTTTAATTTTATAAAAACATAAATATAACATCAAAGTAATAAAGGCTTGACTCAGGATATGAATGCATATCCTTTACATGGTTCAAATCAAAAAAGAAAACAAAAACAATCAAATTGTTTTAATTGTGAACTTGAAACAATTCAACAGTACTCATATTTCTTCCCACAGAATGCATTATAAGCTACTAGTCTTTGTTCATTCAATTATCTTTATTTCTTTATGTTTACAACTATTGGTAAGGTTAACAAAATCAGTAGTACTTCAAAACTTCAATATTTAAATACTCTCAACTAAGCTAATATTATATGACTAGTCACAAAGAATTCCTATTCCCTTCCTTCCACCAATCATTTGCAATACAAAAGGCATAAATACAAAATAGCAGAACAGTTATCATAGAATCAACAAGAACTAAATTGAATAAAAAAAAACAATTTTAAAGAACCAGTAATAGAATGAAATTGAACCATATAAAACAACAACAAATCCCATACCTGACCCAATCTTGCAGATGCGTTAATTGAGACCCAAATCGACCAAAGATGGAATCTCCCCAGACTCCACATCTCCTCTAGACGGTAACACTTCAATATTCATATCCTGAATGCTTCCACTCAATTGTTTAGATTGGAGTTGTTAGAATTGTAGATAACGATGGAACAAAAAGCTAAAAAAAACAAAAGGTTAGAGAGAGAGCGCTCACCAAGAGAGAGAGCTTATTGAGAGACACTACAAAAAAAAATTAAGATTTTAGAGATCAAAATTTAGAGATAAAATTATTTTTTAGGAACTAAATATTTTTGTTGAGAAAAGTGTCGTCATTATATTTTTAGCAACGAAAATTGGACATTAGTGATGAATTATTATCATTTTGGGACCAATTTTTTTGGCTAAAAAAATAAACCATTTTTAGACCAAATTATTTTGTCCCTAAAAGTCTATTTATTAGTGACATTTTTAAAATTTTATTGCTAAAAGCCTTGTTTTTTATTTTTAAGATCGACCTTTTAGCGACAATCGTCATGACAATAGAAATTGGTCCTTCAATGTCTTTTGCAACAAAATTTTTGTTAAACAATCTTCACTGTATTTAAAAAAAAATAATTTTTGTTTGTATACTTAACAACAAACGGAATACAAAAGAAATAAAGGAAATAAGAGAGATTGTTTGATTAAAAAAATCAAATCAGAAAATAAAATAAAATAAATAAAACAGATTTTTATTTTGTTACAAAAAACAAAATCAAAATCTGAAGCAAAAAAATAAAATAAAATAGAAAGTAAATTAATAACTTACTAATTAATTTCTTGAACAAATTTTCTGATCAAGTCCAGTGTTTAACATTGGTACTTTCAGAATGTGGACGTCTATCTCCCAAGATAAAATGATCAACAACAAACAGTAGCAGCATTACAAACTGTTTGCACAACGAACACAATTTGTATTTATACACTTTCACACAAGAAAAATAATGCAACAAAATGTAGAGGGTAGTTACAATATTTTATTTTTTTTAGACGAAAATTGAGTGAAAAAACCAAGTGAGGACTAGTCTATTTATAGGTGCAATGATGCCTCTTAGTTTTGAATTTAACAAGAATAGTACCTGTTTGGTTTAAATTAAACAGATACAAATCTATTTGAATTTAAATTAAACAAGTAAGAGAGGAAACTGAATCTGTTCGGACAGATTCAAAATTTGTACAGAAATGTGCAAATTTTCCAACAAAAATTTGAATTTAAAAGGTCAGATTTTTTCAGAATTACTTTCGAATTCTAGATAGATTTTATTTTACCAAAAAATAAAATAAAATTCAAATTTTTTTGACCCAAAAAGATAGGTATTAGGCCAGACAAGCCCAACCTAACCTCACACCACACACCGACGCCCAAGCCCAGCCTGCCCAACCGACTAGACGGACGACGGCGCGCGCGCGTGTTTTTTTTGGGTCCAATGGGCCTAGCCCAGTTTGCCCATAACCTCCCTCTCTACAAAACTTGGGTGCTCCTTGAGGCCTACCCCAAGTTCCAAACTCAAGCCTTATAAACCCACTCAAAGTATGCCCACCAAATCAATGTGGGACAAGCCTTAAACCACACCTTTAAGAAATTTCCACAAAAACTCCATTTCTATAGAGCTCACTTTGGTTTCAATTTCTCATTCACCCGATAATGGTTTTGAACAATTAAATATACTACGTGAATCACAACGCGACATAGAACGCATTACCACTTTGACCCACTAACTTTGGGATATGGGTCCCACCTAAAAAATAGACAAAAGTTTAAGAAAAATTTAATTTCCCAAAACCATTTCTAACAATCCCCCACATGAATGGAATTTGATGACAACGGAAATGCAACAATATGCAGAATTTGTCAAAAGAGTATAAATCGAAAATATCTTGCATTAGAATAGGTAGTTTTCGGCCTTGAACCTTCCCTAGTGATAACTTATTGGACTTACTAGCTAACTACTGGATGTAATGCCTTGAATTGTTCAGCCGTTTGTGTAAGTCAAGACAATAGATTTCACACAAAATATCTTCTGACACATCGTGGTTCTCACGGTTGTGTTCATTTTGGTCTTGAATGCTCTTGGTTTTCATAAGTGCTTTCTAGAGAATTTAGTCTCTTCATTCTCATAGAACCGACCCCAGTTCAACATTCATATAGGTGATTCTTATTGTGAGTAGCTCTCATACTCATCTTGATTTTATGCCTAAATCAAGATATAAGTAATCATTAAAAGCAAAGCTTATCCTTAAACCCCTGTATACAACATATATTGCAGATATCACTCTCACTATAGGAATGGGTAGGGAATTTTAATCCCTTGGTGATTTCTAACGAGCCTCACATAACTTAGTTGTCCCTTTGAACTTAGTTCTTAGGATCTCCAGTCATCTAAGTAGGGTTATCATTATGATGACTCTTATGTAATAGGCTTTAATCCCATCCCCTTTGATGAACTATACACTTGCTCTTTTGTCAAACCTTTTGTTAACGGAGCTGCAATATTCTCTTTAGATTTTATATAATCTATTGAGATTATTCCATTTGAAAGCAATTGTCTTACTGTATTATGTTGACGATGAATATGTCGTGACTTACCATTATATATATGATTGTGTGCCCTACCTATTGCAGATTGACTATCATAATGAATGCAAATAGCTGGCATAGGTTTTGCTCACATTGGAATGTCTTCTAAGAAGTGGCGAAACCATTCTGCTTCTTCTCCTGCTTTGTCTAAAGCAATATACTCAGATTCCAATGTGGATTATGCGATGCATGTTTGTTTCGTGGATTTCCAAGAAATAGTAGCGCCTCCCAGAGTAAAGACATATCCACTAGTAGATTTTGAATCTTTAGTATCCGATATCCAATTGGCATTACAATAACCTTCGAGTACTGCAGGATATCGCGTAAAGTTCAAACCATGATCACAGGTAAATCTTAGATATCTAAGAATCTGAATGAGCGCTTTCCAATGGTCTTTTCCGGGGTTACTAGTGTACCTACTCAATTTACTGACTGCATAAGCTATGTCAGGACAAGTACAATTTATTACGTACATTAGGCTTCCAATAATTTGAGAGTATTTTAACTGAGACACCGCATCACCTATATTTTTTGATAAATAAAGACTAATGTCTACAGGTATTCTAGCTACATTCATATGATCTTTGATAAATTTACCAAGAATTTTCTCAATATAATGAGATTGAGATAATGCATATCCGTCAGATGTTTTAGTAGTTTTCGTTCCTAATATTACATCTACGACCCCCATATCTTTCATATCAAATCTTCTATTCAGCATTTGCTTATTTGATTTGATCATGTTTTGACTGCCTCCAATGATAAGCATCTCATCTACATAAAGACAAACTATGGCATATCCTTGGTCAGTGTTTTTAACATAGACGCACTTGTCACGTTCGTTTATCTTAAACTCATTAGTAAGTATAGCATGATCAAATTTTTCATTCCATTACTTAGGTGCTTGTTTTAATCCATAAAGAGATTTTACAAGCCGACAAACTTTCTTTTCTTACCCTGGCACTATAACCCCTTTAGGTTGCTCCATATAGATCTCTTAATTTAGATCACCATTTAAGAAAGTTGTCTTAATATCCATTTGATGTATTTCTAAATTATACAACGTTGCTATAACAATAAGCATGCGAATGAATGTTATTCTTATCACAGAGGAATATGTGTCAAAATAATCCAGACCTTACTTTTATCTGTAACCTTTTACTACAAGTCTTGTTTTATACTTGTCTATTGAACCATCTGCTTTCATTTTTATCTTGAATATCCATTTATATCCAAGAGGTTTGGAACCGGGTGGAAGATCCACCAATTCCCAAGTATGATTTTACATAATGGATTCAATTTCATTATTAACAACCTCTTTCCACAAAGGTGTTTCAGGACCTTTCATTGCTTCCTTAAAGCTTTAAGGTTCATTTTCTAACAGGTATGTCAGAAAATTTGGACCAAAGGATTTTGATGTTCTCGCTGGCTTACTTCGTCTTGGCTCATCATCAGTTAAATCCTGTTAGTTGAGACCATTACTAGTCTCTTGAGTTTGATTGTCATTAGTCTCCTGACTTTGTGTACAATTATAAGTTCTTTTCTATGAACTTAATTCCTGTCCCTTCTTATAAGGAAAAACATGTTCAAAAAACACAACATTCCCTGATTCTATAATAGTGTTCACATTTATATTAGGTATTTCTGATTTACAAGTCAGAAACCAATATGTACTACTATTCTGAGCATAACCAATAAACACACAATCCACTATTTTTGGTTCTATCTTAGCCTTTTTAGGAACAGGAAATTCTACCTTTGCCAAACACCCCCACATTTTTAAGTATTTGTAGGAAGGTGGTTGACCTTTCCACAATTCATAAGGAGTGTTGTTGGTTTTCTTGTGGGGTATTCTGTTAAGAACATAATTAGCAGACAATATTGCTTCCCCCCACAAGTTCTGCGGTAAGCCTGAACCTAGTAACATGACATTCATCATTTTTTTTAGGGTTCTATTCTTTTTTTCAGCAATTCCATTTTGCTGTGGTGAATAGGGTACTGTAGTTTGGTAAATAATGCAATGTTGTGCACAAAATTCATTTAAAGGTGCATCATATTCACCACCCCTATCAATTCTAACCATTTTAATGGTTTTACCAAGCTGATTCTCAACTTTAATTTTGTAGAGTTTAAACATTTCTAAGGCTTTATATTTACTTCTAAGTAGTATACATAACAATATCTTGTACAATCATTGATAAATGTTATGAAATACTTTTTGGCTCCTCTAGTTTGAACAAATTTAAGATCACAAACACCAATATGAATTAATTCTAGAGGTTCGGTTTTTCTTTCAATCGATTTAATTGGAGTCTTAGTTAGTTTCGCTTCTACACAAATCTCACATTTGTGATTAGGATCAATTTCAAACTTTGGTATATAATCCAAACCAATTAATCTACGCAAAGCATCAAAATTCACATGTCCTAATCTACCATGTCATAAATTCGGCTCAAGAATATAAGCAAAAGATGTGTTATTCTTATTAATAGCAAGTTTTGGTACAACCGTCATTACATTCAACTTGAAGAGACCATCATTCATGTATCCCTTACCAACATGCATACCACTTTTTGTTAATACAAATTTATCAGATTCAAATACAAGCCTAAAACCATTTTTACTTAACAAAGGACCAGAAATTAAATTCTTCTGGATGTCTGGTACATGCAGTACGTTGTTGAGGGTAAGTTCTTTCCCTAATGTTATCTTCAAGATCACATTTCCTTGTCCTGCCACAGTAAAAGTAGATGATTTTTTTCAGAATTAATTTCTAATTCTGGACAGATTTTATTTTACCAAAAAATAAAATTAAATTCAAATGTTTTTGGCCCCAAAAGATAGGTATTGAGCTGGACAAGCCCAACCCAACCTCACACCACGCACAGATGCCCAAGCCTAGCCGACCGGACGGATGGTGGCGCGCGCGTGTATTTATTTTTGGGTCCAATGGGTCTAGCCCAATTTGCCCATAACCTCCCTCTCTACAAAAGTTGGGTGCCCCTTGAGGCCTATCCCAAGTTCCAAACTCAAGCCTTATAAACCCACTCAAAGTATGCTTACCAAATCAATGTGGGACAAGCCTTAAACCACACATTTAAGAAATTTTCACCAAAACTCTATTTCCATGGAGCTCACTTTGGCTTCAATTTCCCATTCACTCGATAATGGTTTTGAGTAACCAAATATACTATGTGAATCACAACGTGGCATAGAACGCATTACCACTTTGACTCGCCAACTTTGACATATGGATCCTACCTAAAAAATATACCAAAGTTTAGGAAAAATTTAATTTCCAAAAACCATTTCTAACAATTTTCACTTTTAGAAACTAAAAAATTTTGTCTCTAAAACTCTTATACATTGTAGAGAAAGAGAGAGAGAGAGAGAGAGAAAGAGACCAAGCGACTACTAAAGTATGTTGAATTAGGGGTAGGTTTAGAATTTATATGGAATAAGAGTAGATATTATATAGAAGAATGTATAATATAAATATATGTTATTTGTATACAGTCTGGATCAGTTCCAATTTAAAACTAGGATTCAATCCGGAACCGATCCATGGACTACGGATTTTTAATTTTTCAATCCAAACCTGAATTACGGATTCAAAAAATTAATCCAAACCTATCAGATTAGACTGGACTCGATCAAATTACGAATTTTACAGATTCTTTCCTCAGTCCTAATTAATGCACTGCTAGAATCAGATACTTCCAGCTGAATCTTATGTTATAAGGATTAGACTTAAAAGGAAAATGATTACAAAGACTCAAATACAATAGTAAGTGCTTGATCCCTTGAGCTCATTTTAAGGTTTATGTTTGATATTTACATAGTAAAAATTGCAAATAGATCGAAATTAATTGCGATAAAGGCTCAAGTCAACAAAAATAAAATTAGCTTGTTTAACTGAGCTTGAATTTTTTGTAGCGATGGAAACAGCATGAGAGAAAAAGTAAGGGTGAACATGGTCTGGATTGGGGTAAAATCAAGACCAATCCGTTATCTATAGTTCCTGAGAAATTAGAACTAATCCAATTCGTTTAAATCATAAAACCAATCCGAACCAGTCCGATTAAACATGGATTTGATCGATTTAGAACCACGGATTCACATAATTAAATAATAAAAAAATATAGAACATTTAAAGCAAACAGAAGCAAACGACATCATGTGTAAACTGATCAACAAAAACAACAAACTATAAAATAACAAAAACCCATTAAAATAGTATCACAAATTCTCCAAAATGTCATCTTATGTAACAAAATTCTAAGCAAAGAAACAGCAACAGTAGTAAACAACAACAAACAAGAAATCATACTAGAAATTAAAGAAAAAATATGCACTGTTTCTCTCCTTATATACATAAATCATACCAGAAATCAAAGAAAAAAATAAAAAAGAAATCATATAATATATATACACCTATTTAAGATACATTGTTGCTCTCCTTATATGAAATCATTGTTTCAGGAAAAAATAAAAACAGAAAAAATATACACATACCCATTGATAAAAAAAAAAAATAAAATAAAATAAAAACTCTTCCTTACACACCCACACCCATTTCAATATATATATATATACACAAAGTGTAGAGTTCAGAGATGAAATATATACATAAAAAATACACACCTATAGCTTACTTTTCGTGCTCCTCGGAGGGGTTTAGTCTCCTCGGATACGATAACCCACAATTTGGACTCTTGTGGTTTTGAGTCTGGTTTCACAAGTGCAATGCGAAATAGATTAAACAAATGAGAGTCCAAATTTGACAAATCTTAGAAAATCCATTTATCATCAGAGATGCTAGAAATGGACTGCATTGCCAGATTTCAAAGTCACCACCTAAATATTTTTGAGAAATTTAGGAAACCCGTGACTCGTGCCAAAGGCCACTTTTCTGTCATAACCGAAGTGTCTTGGCTCAGAAACTTAGGTATGAGAGAGGAAGGTTATGAATTGAACACCTCACTCACCCGATCAAAGATTAGTCTCTACTAATCATGATGAGATTTTTATGTATATTATATGCTCTTGTTCTAATTATTATGCTAACATCTATGTGAGACACGTAAGTATAGACTAAGTCACACACTTGGGAACTCTTTGATTTCATGTTTGTTTGAAAAGAGTTTTGAATATGTACTACTTGAAAAAATAAGCTCATATATACATTAATCAAAATCATTCCAACTTTAACCAAATTAGCCTTCATCTACTAGCATTTAAAGAGGTATATCAAATAAGCACTTAGTCTCATAGTAAATATGTTTGATATGGCAGCACAAACATACGTGCAATATGCTAAAGCAAGAAATGTTCATCTAGTACACAACCGAGGCAAGCCAAAATAGACGATAATAGTTAGAAAAATACATACTCTAATATGCAAGTGACTAATGCAATACATACAAAATGCAACTACTAGGTTCGGTTTATTAACATGACATATGGCTTAACTCAAAGCATGCGATAGCGCACGTATTTAAGTAAGTAAGAAATGACAATAATGTTAGAATGATGAACCGAACCCGATGCATGCAAAAATGGATATTTACACATGGTAATGATATGAAACCAAAATATGATACTACATACAACCATCACAAGCAAGTAAATAAAAGGGAGAAAGAAAAGGGGTTGGAAGACATACCCAATATTACAAGTGTTACAAATTTTCCCTTACACAAGAGTGTCTGAATAAAATGTCCTAATTAAACTAAATCTTACAATACCAAATAAACGAATTAACTATATTAATTAATTATTACATAATCGAATGAAATCAACTAATTAATTTACAACATACTAATTATTAAAGCACCAATTTTAAGGACTTGAATGGGAAGCGAGAACCCGCGTGCACACAACCGAGAACATCTTCCTGAAAACCTCTTTGTTTGCCACCAGATTCTGTTCTGTTTGCAGCCAGAAAATAATTCTATTTTTGCCTCAGCTTTTGCTCTATTCTACCAAAAAAGTACCACGGCTTGTACAAAATGGTAGCCGGCCGGCCTTGGAAAGTGGTCGGTCGAATAGAGCGGTAGCCGGCCGACCACAGCTTTTGGAAACTGCCCTACTGCCACAGAATCAAAACAGAGCAAAACAGAGTGTTTCTAGGAGATGTTTATCCTTTATGCCCTTCTTTATCATGAAGATGATTAAGGGAGGAGTAGATTCGATTCACAAATCATCAATTGTTACAAATTTGTTACGTGATGATCTATGAACCAATGGGACAAAAACTCAATAAATGGAAATGAAAGATCAACAACAGCTCCTCCCTATCATGGAGTTACCTCAAGGGAAGGGGTGGACATTACTCCTTGAATCATTGAACATCATTAAAGAGTATGTAATGAATCAAGACGCAATAGGTTCAATATAACGTCCAATTGAAACCAACTCAATTTTATTACCTTTTTTTTTATCTTTTACATTACCTTGTCATTTCTTATCTTTTCTTTATTTTTGTCCAAAAGTGTAGATTACGTTCACTAAGTGCAAAAAACGGTAAAGAGCGGTGTAGTGTGAATGAATTAGGTTTAGAGTTTAGCTTGCTTTTATATGAAACAACAAATGATATTATGTGGGAGGGTATATTGTGAGACCCCTAAATTTTTTAAATCCTAGCAATACCCTTACTTTTGAGTTATTATAATAAAGCCCATAGTTCCCCGTTTATTCACAAAATTAATCCTAGAACTGAAAACGCATCACGGATGAACCCGTACAAACCTTAATTGATCTTGTTAACATAGAAATTGTTTCTGACACTCTAGTATTAATTATTTAACTCTCAAATTGTAGATTAGTATCTTAAAATCCTAATTTTTGTTTTTTATCATTTTCATTCGGTTGTGTCCTTTAATTCAAAGCAAGATCATTCCAACCAAATTATTTTTTCTAACATTATTTTAATTAATACTACACTTGAAATAGATATTCTAATCAATTCCAAACCCACACATTTTATTTTAATTACATCTTGAGCCCAAATCATTCTTTATACATATAAAAGCACACCCTCAATATTATAATCCTTTTTTAAAATATCTACAATATGTATATATATAAATAAATGAGAAAAGACCCTCAAATCTATATCACATGGCCAGCCACCCTAGCATATACACTTGTAGTGTACTTTTGGAAACAACATTGCATGATTCATGGAGGACAATTTGTCCTTGGTACCATAATTCAAGGAAAGTTGTCTTGTACTTGTAAGTATCTTGGTTCTACTTAAGCCTAACCCTAACTAGATCATGCCTTTATACATGATTAGGCTCCCTAATGATCCCTCATTCCATTACATTCCAACTAAATACATCTCAATTCCATTCCATTCCAACCAATGGGCATTTTGGACCTTTTACACTAATTTTATTATAAAAGCACCACCACCCTCCACATGTTACACATCTCATTCACTCACACACCTACACATTCAGTTGAGAGAAAGAAAGAAGAGGAACAGAGTAAACTTTGGTAGTGGAGAAGAGGGAAATAGGAGAAAATTGTGTAAACACTTCACTAGGCAATCAAGTAAGCCATAACACAACTCTCTCTTTTATTTTCTTTTTCCAAATACATGTTATTAGAGGTTTAATATAATAGTTTCAGATGTATTGTAATGGTGTTCATGTGTTCAAAGTGGATGAATTGGGTTTCAATCATTCTTCTACTCATATTTCCTCTTAATAGATGCAAAACTACATTTTCTTCCCATGTCTCACATTTTTTTAAAAGCATACCATCACTCTAAAAATCTGAGTTATTGATACATTATTTAGTATATTTTCATCACAAAAGGAGTGACAAATTTCCCTTAGTTGGCCTATTTTCTCACAAATCTTCTTATTTTGAGTATTGTGTATGAAAAATCTATTTTACAGCCAACTTTCAAAAATTCTAGAAAAATATAGAAAAATCTTCTAGACCTCAGTTTTATGTCAAGATCTTCCTTAAAGAGTTGTTTTTCAAGTAAAATTGGTTTCATTGAAAAAAAGTGAGCGATTTTTCAATTTTCGTAAAGCGCTGGAGTGTTTCTTAAATAACTAATTATCTGGAAAAGCTATTCCATTTCCGACACATGTTTTGAAAACTAGATTAAATTCTCTACAAACCATAGGAAGGCCGAGTTCTGGAAAAATCTGAAATAGCCCTTTTGATTTTAATCTTTAATTGGTACTAATCTGGAAATTTAGTTTTGCATGAGTGTTTTATGCTCTTGTGTTCATGAATATGCTTATTTGTACGTGATCATGTCTTGGTATAATATTGAATGTGTTATGGTTATATTCCTTATCTTCTTCAATTGATGCTGCTCATGCTTATGTGGATATTACTGTCTTTTTAAGTTATTCTAACTTTAATTTAAGACATCTAACTCAACAAAAAACCTTCATTGGGGTGGTATTGGGTTTTCGATCACTTGAATATTGAAGAGATGATAATGTGTTATGTAGGGATTGATGGGATTTGCTCCCTAATTAAAGGTTAAGTCTTGTGCAAGCGGTTGTCGCGTAAACCCTATAATGAAACGGATGTATTCGGACTCTTTGCGATGGTTTGATTGGTGAGATAAGGTTGGGTCTGGATGGGACATTCAAGAAAGTAAAACTTTTTTGGAAGGATAAGGTTGGATTTAAGAGATAAAACCTTTTTCTTTTCGCCGCCCCTTTTGAGGCCTTGCTGTTGGTGCTATGCGGTATATAACTGTTGGCTGGCATCCGAGGTAAATTTTGTAACAAAGCAGCAAAAGGGGGAGTTTCGAATAATCTGGTGTCCAATTTTTGTGATTGGGAGGATGAAATCTCTTTGGGGGATTTCTAGAATACTAACCACTAATATTATAACCTTGTTATCTATTTGAATGACATGTTCCTTTCCTCTATTATTGAAATTGTTGTTATTGACTTGAATATTATGCTTCACTACTTGCTTGCTATAAACATGATGGTGTATTGGATTGGGAAAAAGGGACGGGGTGTGTGTGTGTTTACTGGGCATTCAAAACTCATGGCGTTTCATGCTAGGTATTGAAGACTATTAGACCGATCGAAGGCAAAGCTGAAGCATTTGGGGACGTACGGCTACCCTAGGAGGATTAGAAATTAGTTTATAAATGTGTTTTGAGATTGTAAGTGATAGATTTCATGTTGTATTTAAGACTTGATTTTGTAACTATTATATATCTATACATATCTTTTATATTACCCATCCCTTATGTTTCATCGACTCATGTAGACCTTGTGTTAATATCTTGTTAAGATCTGTCAGAAGGGTAGCTTTGCTATCTAAGGAGATTGGACTTTGAAGGGAGACTATTTTGACTCCTCCAATCTTTCTTGGGATCTTATTTGGTTATTAGCCAAATAACTCATTAGTGATATTTCTTACTCTTATAACCTTAGATAAATCCTGTATTTAATTGTTAATATATTATCTGATGTTCCTGATTTTTTGGGCATCACATATATGGTATAAATATAGACTATTTCTAAACGGTCTGGATCGGTTTCAATTTGGAACCGTAGAGTTTAATCCGGAACCGATCCGTGACCTACAGATTTGTAAATTTCCAATCTGGAACCGAACCATGGATTCAAAAAATCAATCCAAACCTACCGAATTGGATTACGAATTATACGAATTGCTTGCTCAGCCCTAACATTAGGCATGTTTAAAAACTAGTTCAAATAGTTTAAAAAATAAAAAAAATTTTACTAAAAATTTAACTATATTTTTCATTTTTTTATAATTTTTTTTTTTTTGTAAAAAATTAATTAAAATAATTAATTTCCAAACAATTATTTATTTCACATTACCTAACTTTGGTGCATTCTGAAAAACTATTTCAACTATTGACAAATGCTAATAAGTGCCTCGGCAATATTGTTTTAGCTTTAATATTTGTGTAAAAAAATATTTAAAAAATTAAAAATATAACTTTTTGTTTGGGAGCTTTTTTGATAAATCCACTTTCTAAGAGTTTTATTTCATCCAACCCATATTCTTTTTGACTATTCCATTAGGTCCTATTTGAGATAAGAAGACCAAAATACCCTTTTCATCTACTTATGTTCCATTTAGTTCACATTATTTTCCTATGTTTCAATAAGTCCTATGGGTGACATAATTACCAAAATACCCCTAATGTGAATGTTCACACCGTCAATGTGAATGTTCATATCGTCAATGTATAGGGGCCCGGCCCATGTCGATCCTCGTGGGTGCCCGGAAAAATTCGAGTCGGGGCGGGGCGGGCCCGGCCCGTTGACAATGTGAATATTCACATTGACATGTTAACATTCACATTAATAGGAGTGTAAAATTGGCCCGCGTCTCGTGGCGGTGCGAAACCCGCCCACGGCCCATGGGCGGCCCGGGACGGGCTCGGTCCGGCCCGTTGACAATGTGAATATTCAGATTGACATATTAACATTCACATTGATAAGAGTACAAAATTGGCTCGCGGCTCATGGGCGGCCAAAAGCCAGCCCGCAACGGGCCCGGCCCGGCCCGTTGACAATGTGAATGTTCACATTGACATGTTAACATTCACATTGATAGGAGTGTAAAATTAGCCCGCGCCTCGTGGCTGCCCGAAACCCGCCCACGGCCCGTGGGCGACCCCGGGCGGGCCCAGCCCAGCCTATTGACAATGTGAATATTCACATTGACATGTTAACATTCACATTGATAAGAGTATAAAATTGGCCAGTGACCCAAGGCGGGCCCGACCCGGCTCATTGACAATGTGAATATTCACATTGACATGTTAACATTCACATTGATAAGAGTGTAAAATTGGCCCGCAGCCTGTGGGCGGCCCGAAACCCAACCGCAGCCCGAGGCGGGCTTAGCCCAACCCGTGACAATGTGAATATTCACATTAACATGTTAACATTAACATTGATAGAAGTGTAAAATTTGCACGTTGCTTGAAGCTTGCCCGCGGCCCGGGGTAGGCCCGGCCCAACCCGTTGACAATGTGAATATTCACATTGACATGTTAACATGCACGTTGATAGGAATGTAGAATTGGCCCCCGGCCCGTGGACTGCCCGAAGCCCACCCACAGCCCGGGGCAGGCTCGTTTGGGTCCGGGCCCGAACATGTCTGAGACCCCAGGCTAGGGCCTAGGCCATCACTTTGAAGCCTGGTCCGGCCTATCAGCCCGTTTAAGGCCCATTCAAGGCTCGGTCCGAGGCGCAATGTCTTTTTTTGTGGAAAATAATAAAATTTTAGTAGAAAAAATTAAAAAGAATTAAAAAAAAATGGCAAGGCTCGCCCAAGCCTGACCTAAGCTCGAGGCTAGGCCCAGGCCCACCGGCCCGACCCAAGGCTCGATCCATCGGCCCGTTCAAAGCCCGAATACCCTTGTGCCAGGGCTAAGGCCTGGGCCTAATTTTTTGGCCCGTGGGCTGGGCTGGGCCGGGCCGGCCCGGGTTTTTTCGGACACCCACGAGGCTCAATATGGACCGGCCTGGGCCTCTACGCATTGATGATATGAATATTCACATTGACGATGTGAACATTCACATTATAGGTATTTTGGTAATTATGTCTCCCATAGGACTTATTGAAACATAAGAAAATAATGTGGACTAAATAGAATATAAGTAGATGAAAATGGTATTTTGGTCTTCTTACCTCAAATAGGACTTAATGGAATAGTCAAAAAGAACGTAGGCTGCCCGAAGTCCGCTGGCAGCTCGGGAAAGGCTCGTTTGGGCCCGGGCTCGAGCCTAGTCCGAGACCCTAGGCTAGGGCCTAGGCCATCACTTTGAAGCCCGGCCCCACCCATCGGCCCGGTTAAGGCCCATTCAAGGCTTGGTCCGAGCCTAGTGTCTTTTTTTGTGGAAAATAATAAAATTTTGGTAGAAAAAATTAAAAAGAATTAAAAAAAATAGCCAAGCCCGCCCAAGTCCAACCCAAGCCTGAGGCTAGGCCCAAGCCCATCGGTCCGGACCGACCCGAGACTCGACCCACCGACTCGGGCCCGGACCCAAACGAGCCTGCCCCGGGCAGTGGGCAGGCTTCGGGCAGGCCACGGGCCGCGGGCCAATTCTACATTCCTATCAATGTGCATGTTAACATGTCAATGTAAATATTCACATTGTCAATGGGCCAGACCGGGCCGGGCCTATCCCGGGCCGCGGGCAAGCTTCGGGCAACGGGCAAATTTTACACTCCTATCAATGTTAATTTTAACATGTTAATGTGAATATTCACAATGTCACGGGTCGGGCTTCGGGCTGCCCACGGGCTGCGGGTCAATTTTACACTCTTATCAATGTGAATGTTAACATGTCAATATGAATATTCACATTGTCAACGGGTCAGGTCGGGCCCGCCCTGGGCCACTGGCCAATTTTATACTTTTATCAACGTGAATGTTAACATGTCAATGTGAATATTCACATTGTTAACAGGCTAGGCGGGGCCCGTCCACGGGCCGTGGGCAGATTTCGAGCAGCTACGAGGCGTGGGCTAATTTTGCACTCCTAGCAATGTGAATGTTTACATGTCAATGTGAATAATCACATTGTCAACGGGCCAGGCTGGGCCCGACTCAGGCCGCGGGGGGGGCTTTGGGCCGCCCATGAGCCGTGGGCCAATTTTATACTCTTATCAATGTGAATGTTAACATGTCAATATGAATATTCACATTGTCAACGGGCCGGACCGGGCCCGCCCCGGGCCGCCCATGGGCCGCCGGCGGGTTTCGCGCCGCCACGGGACGCTGGCTAATTTTACACTCCTATTAATGTGAATGTTAACATGTCAATGTGAATATTCATATTGTCAACGGGCCGAGCCCGCCCCGGCTCGCGAGTGGGTTTCGGGCCGTCTACGGGCCAATTTTACATTTCTACCAATGTGAATTTTAAAATATGAATGTTCACATCATAAAATTGCTAACCGTTTAAAAAATATTTATAAGGGTATCAAAATTAAATATAAGGGCATAAGTGTTCAAAAAAATAGTGTAAATCAAGAAAAAAGGACTTTATGGAATAAAACTATACATACATGGGACTAAATGGGTTAAAAAATTCTTTCATGGACTTCTTGGGTTAAAACACTTCTAAATGGGATTTATCAATAAAAATCCCTTTTGAATTCAATGAAATATATTTTGAAATTTATAAAAAAAAGTGCTTTCTATTCGAACCAAACTTATTTTAATTGAGTAATTCAATTGAACAGTGCTATTGGGCCATTGTAGCCTCATTTATAGAACGTATTTTGATAATTTGAATCATTTATCTTATACAACATTAGAAGATTATGTGTCTAAAAAATTATGTTGGTTGAATAATCATAACTACAATTAAACTACATTATTTTAAAAAAATGCATAGCAAATATAATTTTTAAAAATACACCATTTATTATTTTAAAATACTTAAAATAAAATACAAAATCAAAAAATTTGATATGAAAGTTAAGTTCCCACAAAGTCTATATAGATTACGTTGTTAAACTAGTAATATTATATTATTAAATGCTTTAAAATAAGGGTAATTACATGTCAGTGTTGACAGAAAAAAATATAAATTTATAAAAAAAATTATAATTTTAATTATTAATATTTATAAAAAAGTTTTACTAATTTATAATTATTTTTTTTTAAACTCACGGATGTGATATTTTTCCTTAAAAATATTTCCAAACAAAATTGATTGCATATTAAAATTTAAAAATGTTAATATATCTATATATATATATATACATGCATTATATATTAATACGGAACAAATAACTAGAGTTAAAAGTGAATTAATAAAGTAAAACCAACTAAATTGATTGAAATAAAATAGGATGTAAAAATTAGGGGTGAGCAGCGGATATATTGATCCGTCAAAATCGACCAAACCGAACCGATCCGCCGCATTTTGGACGGATGCGTGATAACGAGCGGACGGTTGCAGATTTATTTTCTCCAATCCGCCAATCTAGTGGACGGATGGCGGATTTGAGATTTCTTTGGCTGCAACCAAACCGCCAAACGTCGAACTCCCCTAGTAATTTATAAGACTTTGTGTTTTCAGTTTGTTTAAATATTCTGTTTGTGTTTTCAATTAAAAAATAGTTTAAATATTCTGTTGAAAAAAGTTTTCAACTTGAATATCTTTTTTGAATTGAAAAAAATAAACGTATTATTTATCTATATTTTTTGGTTTTTAAATCTATCTCTAAAAATAATAAATAGAAAATATGATATATGTTGGTTGGTTTTTGTTTTCAAAAACAGATATAGTTGTAACAGTACAGAGACATACAATGTCTACTACTGCTCTGTTCATGTTTTTCGTGGTTTGAATTATTTTAATATTTTAAGAACCACATATTGTAATACTTGATGTGGATGAGTCATGCAGAGATTATGATATTCTAAAGTTTTCAAACTTTTTTGCTTTAGATGAGACATGCAGTGATTGTAATATTTTTTTAAGTCATTAACTGTAATACTTTTTTTTTTTTTTTGTGGAAGTGCACAAGTTGAATTATGTTGAAAATTTATAAAATTTTAAACCGCCAAACCAATTCTCATCCATCTACCAAACCGCCAATCCGCTCAATCCACATTTGCCGGATTGGCGGACGGATGCGGATTGATTTTCTCTAATCTGCCAATCTAGCGGACAGATGACAGATTGGAGGTTCCGTGGCCACTACCGACCTGTGCCTAGTAAAAATGGTAATGTGTTGATGGTCAGACACGCTCCAAGAGCAGTGGGGTGATTAGACACTTTGGTATACTTATACACGCAGACACTGCGACTATAGCGATCTGGGTTTTTCCCCGTCCTTTGTGCTATCCCGGACTCGAGTTCCGAGTTGTGTGTTGTTATCTGTATCTTGTTTCCATCCCTTGATTTCTTATATTAGAGTTTTGGGATGTATTGGGCAGGTTTGTAGCAGGTTGGTTGTGTTTGGAAACACAGTGTTGCTGCCCAGTTTTTGGTGTCTTCGCTCGAGCGAGGCTTTTGTCGCTCGAACGAGCTTTGAGTTTGTGTCTCTTGGCTCGAGCAAGAACTCTTGCGCTCGAGCGTGCGTCTGCGTCTCTTTTTGACCTGAAGGTTGTGATTCTTGGCTCGAGCGAGCTTTCCTTCGCTCAAGCGAGAGAGCTGTATGTTTTGGACTTCATCGCTCGAGCGAGCTTTTCTTCGCTCGAGCGTGCTTCGGGGCTGCAGGCCTGAAGCTTCGTGTTTTTCGCTCGAGCAAGGCTTTAGCGAGGTTTCTTTGTGTCTGGTCGCTTGAGCGACCACTCCTTTGCTCGAGCGAGGATCGTGTATATCAGTTCGCAGCAGGCGCCTTCTTCTCTATTTTTTATCCTCTTTCTTTTCGAAACCCTAGATCGACTGCTCTCTCTCTCTCTACATATCTTCTCTCTAAAAATCCATCTAGCTCTAGTGTGTTTCTAGCGTAGTTCCTTTGTAAGAAAGGTGGAGTTTGGCGTGGCCTTCGTTTTGATCCGAGAAAGGTTAGGTTTGGAGCACTTTCAAGTTTCTCTCTTCTTCTCCTTGGGTTCTCCATTTGAGGTATGGATTCTCCTTGTTCTTTTTCCATGCTCCGTCTATAAATAGATATGTGGTAGTTTTGTATTGCATGAAAATCATAGCCTTGTTGGATTTGTTTGAAAATCATGAGAGGGAACCTAGGGTTAGTGGTTTGAGAATGGGTTTATTATCATTGTTTGTTGTTTGAGTAAAAATTGGAGAGTAATCTAGCATGCTATTGTTGAAAGATGAGAAAACCTTAAATTATATTTTGATTTGATTTGATAAATTAAAATGGAATATGCTTGAGCAATGTTTGTAATTTACCATTGTTAATATGGGTTGTGTAAAAGTGTTAACGGTTAAGGGTTTAACTATGGCAGTGGGATTATTTTGAAGTGAATGTAGTGAACTAATATGAGTTATGACTTTATTATCCATGGAATTGGTTTGTGAAAATGAAAAGAATGAAATTGGTTTTGTGTAACGGGAAAAGTGTTTTGGAATAAATGGTGGAATATCTTGGCTTGGAAAATTATGAAAGTTGATCTTGAAAATGGAAAATGAAATGTTAACTCTATGTGAGTCTCGAAAAATAAATATGAGAATTGAACTATTGTATCATGAGTGTTGAATACACACATTTGGGGATTTTTTATCTTTAATTATCACATCAGTGTCGTTGTTTGGTTTAAGATTGCGTGAGAGTTGAGTCTCTTTTAATAGATGTACTGAATACATGCATCTAGAGGTTTTGTCCTTGGTCATCGGTGGAGGATGACATTGTTGTGTTGAATCGTTGTGTATGCATTACACTTGTGTTGGTTGAACATTGTTGAATAGTTTATGTGTATGTATTACACTGGTTGGTTGTGCTTTGTTATATTGAGATGGTTGGTGTTATATACCGCGCTTAGAATGAGGGGTACCATTACCTTCCAGCTAGCGCCTGGAGAATGTAGACGAGGTACCATTACCTTCCAGCTTGTGTCTGGAGAATGTGGCTAGTCATTTGATCGTAAGGTGTATCCTTAACTTACCATGCTTATGGTAGGTAGAATAGAGCTTTTAGCATCATTGTCTCAGTGTATCTGAGTATGTTATAAGTTATAATGGTTACGGTTTTGAAAGGCCAAGTTGCCTTATTTGTTGATTATATACATGTTGATGATTTGTTATTTCCCTTTTTACTAAAGGCATGCATGTATAGATGTGAATGTGTTGGGAACCGACATAAATAATATTTTATGTTATTTTGGAAAGTGGGAAGGAATTGAGTGTTTCTGAATATGTTTTGAAAAAGGGAAATTGGTTGTAAGAACAAAAAATGGGGGAAAGTAATGGGCTTGGTGAAACTGTTTTCTAGAATTGTTACTGAAATGAAAGTTTGGGAAAGAGGGGTAATGAAAAGAAAAGAAAGGTGAATCGGTTTCAGTGTTGAATGAAATGGATGATTTTGAAAAAAGTCCATACATATGTATATTTTGTATAAACTGTCACATTACTATTCTAGTATGAGATTGGGCATTCATGATCATAGCTATCTGTAAGTTGTTATTGTTGAGGAGCATGTTGAGATCCCTTTTGGACTATATGTTCATCCCACGTTGTTGAATCTTTTTCAGGTGATAATCAGGATGTGCTACAAGATTTTGGATCTTCATATTTGTTGGCCACGGGGCCTCTTTTGTGTTGGCGGAATGCCATTGATGTAAAAGGGTTAAACCCTTTCTTTCGTCTTTAATGATGTAAGCCTACGGGCAGTATATTTAGCATGCTCATGTTGTATCTAATTTGCATTCGGATGAGAGAAATGTTATTTAATTCTACTAGACGAACATTTGAGTTTATTTCCGCATGTTATCTCTGAACTTGAATTAAAGCAATGAATTTGGTAATAATTTCGAGTAATAAAAAGTGGGGCGTGACAACGACAGTTACAAAGTAATTTAGCTGTCTCTTAATGCCAACTGCGTGTGAATTTCAATTCTTCCAATGAATTTTTTGAGTCACCCATTTTGGCCTTTACACGACCTTTAATTTTTCCTTTCACCTCCTTGATTAGTAATTATTGGGTAAAAGTGGTACTGCATGCACTAATTAATATATTAATTAGTATATCAATATTAATTATGACATTATTATTGACCCCATTCATTATACAAATTGCAAATACTAAAAACATCCTAAATTATGTCACATCATCAATTGGTACACTAGTTAGTGCACTAATTGGTGCATATAGCATTATTCATTGGGTAATATTAAGGATATTAAATTTTCTACTAAATTAGTGACCAAATATCTTAAATAGATGTGGGGTTTACACTTTTATAGACCCCACACTCATATGAGACTTTTGATATAAAATTTGGGGCTTATAGCATTTTTCACAATTATTTGAGAAAAAATGAGATAGACGAGTCTGGACAATTGTTTAAGTGATTAGGAAAATGACACTTAGGTATTATGTGAGATTTTAAATTTGAAGTTATGAAAATATGTTTGTCACGACCCCATTCCGCCCCTAGTAAAATGGTGCCGTGATGGCTAGTAATCCGAGATTACCAAAGGACAATTTACAAAGATTCACACACAATCAGAGTATACATATAGGGCCTACATGTGCAGAAGTAATAAATTTAAATCTAATTAGTCCATAAGAGCTGTGCATAGATTAAATGAAATGACATACAACTTATCAAGGTCTAATAACTTGAATACAATTAAAATAAAGTACAAAATACATCTTGATCAAAAGGCTTCTCAAGCCTACATAAACAAAAGAAGTAAACTACAAGCCAAGAAGCATGATCTTCAAGATGCTACAAAAATGCGAATCCAAAACAAGTTGCAAATAATCATCTAGGCGTCGCCGCCTTCCTGCTCGTCACCTACATATATATGGAGAGGGTGAGCTTGGATACTCAGTGAATGATATAAGTAATAAAGGTTTGAATGAATGATATCTGAGATCTTTTCCAAAACAATACATATCATAACTTTACAAATCAAAGGGATGAATCAAGTTCATCTATCAAATTTTTCAAAGCTTCTTGGATGTTAATAACATCTACATAATACCAAAGGATGACATTCCGGACAAACAAACCCACGCGGAAAATCGTCAGTGGCAAAACAAGGGTGCAGTTGCATTATAGTCCCCTGGCACTAAGGACTTCCAAAACTAGGGTGCAGTTGCATTATAGTCCCCTAGCACTAAGGACTTTCCCAGAATGTCATCAAAACAAAGATAATACTAGATACAAAACTAGGGACAATCATTCATGCTTGATCAAATATTTTCCCAAGACAAAGCGAAGCAAAGCTTTTATCAAAACATTATAACATAGTTTTATTAAAAATACCACTCACATAGTTCTTCGGGTGTAAGAATTACAAGCAAGGATCCAAGGCCTACAAGCACATAATAAATCCCATTGAATGCGTTTCAAGAAGACAAGGTGAGATGCTCAAAGATGGATATGAAATGCATCCTTAAAATAAGCTTTACATGACAGGAAAGGATCTCGGCATTCCTTATAAAATCAAGTCAAAACAAAGCAAAACATGCTGGAAGTTACAACACTACCTTTTCATCTCGGGAAAACATGCTGGGTACTAACCAGGTCTAGGCCGAGGTCCCACACCTCTTGGCCGAGGTGTGTTCTCGACGACCACATTCAAGGAAATGAAGTCTGGGAAAATCTGGGTTTCCCTCTTGAAGAACATGAAAGACAAGAACATGAAGAACAAGAACATGAATGCTAAAATCATAACTTCTTTATTCAAAACCTGAGATTTCATGAGATGAGTTTGAAAACATAGACCTGGGCACCCATACTTGAAGATTTCATGGAAACAAACACAAAAACATGAAACTTATTACAACCTTTCGGATCAAAACATGGTTTTATCTCAAGAACATAAGAACATCATTTTCTCTTTCTAAAGAAAGCTTTAAATCAATGCATGGCTCATGAATCATTCTAGATCATGCAATGCAATCGGATCAACATAAAGGCTAATAAGAGTAAATCAAGATTCTAACCTCAAAACATGGATTAAACGGCTCAAACTCAAAAGATCAAGCTTGGGATCTAGCTCTCTCACTCCAACTTCTTCTCCTCTTCCTAGAGCTTCTCTCTCTATTATGCAAAAGATATGACACAAAATGATATATTTCTAACTCTGTTGGTTGACTTAACCCTCTGTTGGGACACGTGGCAACGGCTGATTGGATCTCCTAAAAAAGGTGATAGATTGATAAGACAAGAGCATGACAAAGTGTAAGCAACAAGTAAGGTGACAAGGGCACTTCGGCGGTAATGATCTCGGCTAGGACAAAGCTTTGGCAAGTAAGGTCTCAATGATCTCGGCTAGGAAGGACAACACTTGGCCTAGCTGTGCCACACCTTGGCCTAGATGTGCCACACCTCGGTCTAGGTTGTACCAGTCCAGGGACAAGATCACTTTGGTATAACATCTCGGCCTAGATAATACACATCTCGGCCTTGGTGATGAACACCTCGGCCTAGATAATGACATCTCGGCCAACATGTCAGGGTGAGGGTGGAGGTCAACCAAAGTGGTTCCAAGATGGTCCTAGGTGTAAGAAGTTCAAAGGTGTAACATAGGCTTAAGATGACCTCGGCCAAACTCACACCAAGCAAGGAACAAGGCATGTAAGCAACACTTATGCGAAACAAATCAAGGTTTGCAAATGCAACTTAACAAGACAAGATCATGTAAATACATGCAAGCATGACTAGAGTAAAGTGAGGGTTGTTACATTCTACCCTCCTTAAAGAAGTTTGGTCCCCAAACTTAAGTTACCTTGCCCCAAAAACAACTCCGGATGTCGGGTTTTCATTTCTTCTTCCATTTTCCATGTGGCATCCTTACCATAATGCTCTTTCCATTCAACCTGTACCATTGGTATCAACTTGTTCCTCAACTGTTTCACTTGCCTATCAAGAATCCGTATCGGTTTCTCCTCATAACCTAAATCTTCGTTAATCCCAATCCCGAAACGGTCAATCACATGCAGGGGATCCCGAATATACTTCCCCAACATTGAAATATGGAACACATTGTGAACTTGGCTTAGTTCTGGTGGCAAAGCAAGTCTATAGGCAGCTGGGTTAACCCTATCAAGAATTTCAAACAGCCCGATGTAACGAGGTGCTAACTTACCTTTCTTTCCAAATCTTGAAACTCCTTTCATCGGCGAAATCTTCAGGAATACATGATCCCCAACTTCAAATTCCAACTCTCTTCTTCTCTGGTTGGCATAGCTCTTCTGTCGACTCTAAGCAGTTTTGATCCTTTGTCGAATGAGCTTAATCTTCTCAGTTGTAACTTGAACTAGCTCGAGACCAATCAAAGCTTTATCTCCTACTTCAGTCCAACATATTGGCGATCTACACTTCCTTCCATACAAAGCTTTGTACGACGCCATGCCAATGCTAGCTTGATAACTGTTGTTGTAAGCGAATTCTACTAATGGTAGGTGCACTTCCCAATTTCCCTTGAAATCCAACACACATAGTCTGAGCATATCTTCGAGTGTCTAAATCGTTCTTTCTGTTTGTCCATCGATCTGGGGGTGAAAAGCTGTGCTAAACTTCAACTCGATTCCCAAGGCCCTTTGTAAACTCTGCCAAAATCTAGAAACAAACTTCGAATCTCGGTCTGATACAATGGACATCGGCAATCCATGAAGTCTAACAATCTCATTCATATACAATACAGCAAGTCGGTCAGCATTGAAAGTAGTCTGAACAGGCAAGAAGTGTGGTGACTTAGTTAATCTGTCAATGATAACCCAAATCGAGTCCATACCTTTCTGCGTCCTCGGCAAACTAACCACAAAATCCATGGAGATATGTTCCCATTTCTATTTAGGAACTGGCAATGGTTGAAGAAGTCCTACTGGTCTCTGATGTTTTGCTTTCACTTGCTAGCAATACAGACACTGAGATACAAACTCTGCTACCTCTCTCTTCATGTTTGGCCACCAAAAGGTCTGCTTCATGTCTTGGAACATTTTGGTGCTCCCTGGATAAACGGCAAACTTGGAACCATGGGCTTTGTGCAAAATCTTCTTTTTCAACTCTGGGACGTCAGCTACGCACAATCTTCCTTCAAACTTGAGTTCCTGATTTTCAACGGTATACCCTGACCTCGGCTTAGTGACAATCTCATCAACCACCTTCTTAAAGAATCTGTCTTTCATCTGCCTGGTCTTCACTTTTTCAATGATAGTTGGCTCCACTGAAATCATTGACAAATAAGTTGAATTCCCAACTAATTTCCTGCTCAACGCGTCAGCCACTGAGTTTGCTTTACCTGGATGATACTGAATCTGCATGTCGTAATCTTTTAATAATTCAAGTCATCTTCTCTGCCTCATATTTAATTCCTTCTGGATGAACAAGTACTTCAAACTCTTGTGGTCTGTAAAAACTTGGCAAGAGGCTCCATATAAGTAATAACGCCAAATCTTCAAAGTAAACACTACGGCTGCTAGTTTTAAATCATGGGTAGAATAATTCTTTTCATGAGGTTTCAATTGACGCGATGCATATGCTATAACTTTACCCCCTTGCATTAACACACATCCCAAACCCTTATAAGAAGCATCACTATAAATCTGGAATTCCTCATTACCTGTCGGCAGTACAAGAACTAGTGCGGTGACTAACCTCGTCTTTAGCTCCTAGAAGGCTGATTCCCTATCCTCGGACCATTCATACGCCACTCCTTTCTGAGTTAGTTGTGTCAAAGGTATTGCAATCTTTGAAAAGTCCTTCACAAACTTTCTGTAATAACCGGCCAAACCTAGAAAACTACGAACCTCGGACACATTGGTTAGTGTCGGCCAATTCACAACGGCTTCAATCTTACTTGGATCAACGGAGATACCCTCTTCATTAATCACATGCCCCAAAAATGAAATGCTGGAAAGCCAAAACTCACACTTGCTAAGCTTGGCATATAATCTTTTATCTCTCAGAATCTGTAGGGCAAGTCTCAGGTGCTTCTCATGCTCAGCTTCACTTTTGGAATAGATCAATATATCGTCAAGGAAAACAACCACGAACTCGTCTAGGTATGGCTTGAAGATCCTATTAATCAAATCCATGAATGCTGCAGGAGCATTAGTTACTCCGAAGGGCATAACCAAAAATTCGTAGTGGCCATACCTTGTCCGAAAAGCAGTCTTCTCAACATCCTCAGCTTTAACCTTGAGCTGGTGGTAGCCCGACCTGAGATCGATCTTAGAAAAGACTTGTACTCCCTATAGTTGATCAAGTAAATCATCGATCCTCAGCAATGGGTACTTGTTCAACTCCCTAATTTCGGCTGGGGCCATTCTATAGGGTGTTTTAAAGATAGGCTGGGTTCCCGACATAATGTCAACAGTAAATTCTATTTCCCTATCGACCAAGTGACCAGGCAAATCATTTGGAAAGACGTCGGGGAACTCTCTACCAATTGGGATGTCGGTTAACTCAACGTTTCCATTCGAATCACTTAGTATACTACACAGATAACCTTGACACCCCTTTTTGATCAACTTATAAGCTCTCATGGATGAGATCAAGTAAGGTGGAGATACTACCCCTTTTCCCTGAAATGTAACCTCGGCTTGGTTCGGGGGTTTCAACGTGACACTTTTGGAAACACAATTTATAGATGCATGATTCGCTACTAACCAATTCATCCCCAATATAACATCAAAATTAGCAAGGCTTAACGCATCAAATCAATTAACAATTCTTCATCCTCAATCACAATATCACACGCCCTATAAATGGATGAAACAATCATAGTTCTCCCAGATGAAGCAGATACAGATAACACATAACCAAGGGGTTCTAGTTTCTTATTCAACTTCTCGGCAAACTTAGTAGATACAAATGAATGCGTAGAACCCGAATCAATCAATATGTATGCATCTTGAGAGCAAATTGGGAGGGTACCTGACACTACTGTCTTGGCGCTCTGGGTGTCTCCTGGCACTAGAGCAAAAACCCTGCCCTGCCTCATCTGTGCCTTTCCGATGTTGCTTCTCTGTGCAGAGCCCGAGGTACTCCCATTCTTCTTACCAGCATCAGCCTTTGCCTTCGGACAGTCTTTCACTCGGTGACCCATCTCGCCACATTCGAAGCAAGCCCCTAACGCCCAACGACAGATCCCGGAATGTGGCTTCCTATAATTTGAACACATCGTCTTAGTATCACTCTCTTGATTCAAGTTACTGGAGCTCTCCATATTCGTCTTCTTCTTGGCGTTAAACGGAACTTGGCGATTATCATAATTTTACCTCTTCCTCTGACTCTCTCCGGAACTCTGATATCGGTTCAAGTTAGCTTCTGCCAAGATGACCTTGTCTAACACTCCGACGTAAGTCAGCATGTTAAGCATATTCACTCGATCCTGTATCGGTCCACGCAACCTACTTTCGAACTTCTTAGCCTTTCGGTATTCGTCGTCAACCATGTGAGGCGCATATCTTGCCAACTCAGTAAAAGCACGGTCATATTCCGCCACTATCTTGTTGCCTTGTGTCAGAGTCTGGAACTCTGTGGTCTTGCAGTCTCGGACACTAAGAGGAAAATGCTTGTTGTAAAACAACTCCAAAAATTTGGCCCAAGTCAAACCCGGATTACCTTCTCAGACCATCATCCACCATCTTCGTGCATCGTCATCTAACGTGAATGCTACCAATGACACCTTCTGAGTATCGGTACTGGGAAGAATCTCAAACAACTTCTCCATTTCCAAGACCCACGCTTCGGCTTTCATCAACTCTATACTCCCTTGGAATCTCAGCGGGTTCATCTTCTCGAACTCTTTGATCAAGGTTATCGTGTCGTCCCCATATAAAGCTTGCTGTGGAGGCACTTGCGGTACTAAAGAAGGTGGAGGTGGAGCTGCATGTCGGCCGTTTGTCTGCTCGGCCTGAGTAGAGGTGGTGTTAGTGTCTTGCAGCCTAGGTTGTCGCAACTCACGGACCAAACCTTCGACCAACCTTTCCAATCTGTCCAATCTGTCCTCAGAATGATCTCGGCCAACTGGAGGTCTACCCCTTCTCATGATGCTAGAAGTATGCAAACTGTGACTCTTAAAACAAAATAAGCAAATAGACGTGTATGCAAGTAACAAATGATCATGCCGAGATGATGCACATCTTGTCAAGTAGCAAGCAATATGATGCACTCCTAATATCATTATAAGGGAAATCCTAAGCTCTTTAGGACTCAAAGTGTGTGAATAACGTACTATGAGAAACTCGTGCTCTGATACCAATCTGTTACGACCCCATTCTGCCCCTAGTAGAATGGTGCCGTGATGGCCAGTAATCCGAGATTACCAAAGGCCAACTTACAAAGATTCACACACAATCAGAGTATACATATGGGCCTACATGTGCAGAAACAATAAATTTAAATCTAATTAGTCCATAAGAGCTGTGCATAGATTAAATGAAATGACATACAACTTATCAAGGTCTAACAACTTGAATACAATTAAAATAAAGTACAAAATACATCTTGATCAAAAGGCTTCTCAAGCCTACATAAACAAAAGAAGTAAACTACAAGCCAAGAAGCATGATCTTCAAGATGCTACAAAAATGCGAATCCAAAACAAGTTGCAAATAATCATCTAGGCGTCGCTGTCTTCCTGCTCATCACCTACATATATATAGAGAGGGTGAGCTTGGATATTCAGTGAATGGTATAAGTAATAAAGGTTTGAATGAATGAAATCCGAGATCTTTTCCAAAACAATACATATCATAACTTTACAAATCAAAGGGATGAATCAAGTTCATCTATCAAATCTTTCAAAGCTTCTTGGATGTTAATAACATCTACATAATACCAAAGGATGACATTCCGAACAAACAAACCCACACGGAAAACCGTCAATGGCAAAATAAGGGTGCAGTTGCATTATAGTCCCCTAGCACTAAGGACTTCCAAAACAATGGTGCAGTTGCATTATAGTCCCCTGACACTAAGGACTTCCCCAGGATGTCATCAAAACAAAGATAATACTAGATACAAAACTAGAGACAATCATTCATGCTTGATCAAATACTTTCCCAAAACAAAGCGAAGCAAAACTTTTATCAAAACATTATAACATAACTTTATTAAAAATATCACTCACATAGTTCTTCGGGTGTAGGAATTACAAGCAAGGATCCAAGGCCTACAAGTACATAATAAATCCCATTGAATGCATTTCAAGAAGACAAGGTGAGATGCTCAAAGATGGATATGAAATGCATCCTTAAAACAAGCTTTACATGACAGGAAAGGATCTCGACATTCCTTATAAAATCAAGTCAAAACAAAGAAAAACATGCTGGAAGTTACAACACTGCCTTTTCATCTCGGGAAAACATGCTGGGTACTAACTAGGTCTAGGCCGAGGTCCCACACCTCTTGACCGAGGTGTGTTCCCGACGACCACATTCAAGGAAATAAAGTCTGGGAAAATCTGGGTTTCCCTCTTGAAGAACATGAAGGACAAGAACATGAAGAACAAGAATATAACTTCTTTATTCAAAACCTAAGATTTCATGAGATGAGTTTGAAAACATGGACCTGGGCACCCATACTTGGAGATTTCATGGAAACAAACACAAAAACATGAAACTTGTTACAACCTTTCGGATCAAAATATGGTTTTATCTCAAGAACATAAGAGCATCATTTTCTCTTTCTAAAGCAAGCTTTAAAACAATGCATGGCTCATGAATCATGCTAGATCATGCAATGCAATCGACTCAACATAAAGAATAACAAAAGTAAATCAAGATTCTAACCTCAAAACACAGATTAAACGGCTCAAACTCTAAAGATCAAGCTTGGAATCTAGCTCTCTCACTCCAACTTCCTCTCCTCTTCCTAGAGCTTCTCTCTCTATCATGCAAAAGATATGACACAAAATGATATATTTCTAACTCTGCCGGCTGACTTAACCCTCTGTTGGGACACGTGGCAACGACTGATTGGATCTCCTCAAAAAGGTGATAGATTGATAAGACAAGAGCATGACAAAGTGTAAGCAACAAGTAAGGTGACAGGGGCACTTCGGCGGTAATGATCTCGGCTAGGACAAAGCTTCGGCAAGTAAGATCTCAATGATCTCGGCTAGAAAGGACAACACTTGGCTTAGCTGTGCCACACCTCAGTCAAGGTCGTACCAGTCTAGGGACAAGATCACTTTGGTATAACATCTCGGCCTAGATAATACACATCTCGGCCTTGGTGATGAACACCTCGGCCTAGATAATGACATCTCAGCCAACATGTTAGGGTGAGGGTAGAGGTCAACCAAAGTGGTTCCAAGATGGTCCTAGATATAAGAAGTTCAAAGGTATAACCTAGGCTTAAGATGACCTCGGCCAAACTCACACCAAGCAAGGAACAAGGCATGTAAGCAACACTTATGCGAAACAAATCAAGGTTTGCAAATGCAACTTAATAAGACAAGATCATGTAAATACATGTAAGCATGACTAGAGTAAAGTGAGGGTTGTTACAATGTTGATGTGCATTAAGCACAATCTTATGGGAAAAAAAGAGAGAATGTTTTAAAATTTGTGGAAAATCATTTTTATAGTAAAAGGTGAAAACAAAAATCATAAATGTGTGAAATTCACCGTGAAATGGTTAAATTGCTCATCCTTTTCTTCCTATCTATCTATATATATATATATATATCTTCTCTTTTTTATTTGTAACTTCTTCCTTCGTCATCCAACAACATGGCCACCTTCCTCAATCATTGTCAATCATTTCTCTATGGCACTACTCATTCTCAGTCTCCTTCCTTACAAATCACTACTATAAAGGATTGAAGGAGATTGTGAACATTAGAGAAATTCGTACAAGTTTGAAGATGGTAATGCTGTGGGGGAATGGAGAATCCATGGTTTTGCAAAGAGATTTGCATGGGATTAGAGTTGTTGTGGTGGCAACGGTAAAGGGATTAGGGTGTTTTGGTGGTGTATAAAAGGAATTAGAAATGTTGTGATAGTATGGAAAAAGAACCAAGGGAGTAGTGGTAGAGGAAGGTGTAGGTTTGGCGAACGAGGGAATAAATGGAGTTGGAGCCGGTGGAAGATGGTGGAATAGAATGGGATTAGGGCTAAGAATGGAGAAGAGGTGACTACTATGAGGGTAAGATAGGAAAAAAGTAATTTGTTATAGGTTAGGATAAGAGATAGAAAGTAAAATGGCTAAGAGATCAAAAATTCATATTCTTATAATTAGTTTTGAATTTCACACTCCTTTAATTTTTTTTTAATTCTTCATTCACATTTAACATTTTTCTCAACTTCTCTTTCTACCAACATTATTTGGGAAGCCACATTTTTATGATAGTGCATTTCCCTATATTTGAAAAGATAATATATATATATATATATAAAAATTATAAATAAGTGGCGTTTAATCAAATATATAAAATTTAAAATGTATTTAAATTTAACTTATTTATTTTAAAATTTTAATCAAATCAACAACTATCATGAGTTAAACAAGACTCAAGTTGGAATAATATGATTTGTTTTATAAAAATAAGTAAGAATCTAAAATATCAAATATTTATTTAAAATCCATATCATTGCTATTATTTTATGAAACTACTATCGTGACCTAAAAATAGCTTTGTCACACTCAACTCACAACATATACAAGAAGACCTCCGAGACCACTTAGGCTTTGCTATTATTTTATGAGTAATGATTCATTCCCCCTTTTTCCCCCACCCCCTTTGACCCCCTCTCTCTCTCATTGGTCACTTTTTCTTTTTTTTTTCTTTTTTTCCTGCTCCTCCAATCACCACCTGCCACGTGACAAAGGGGTGAGGGGGTGACCCCCAAAAGGGGGTCCCAAGCATTATTCTTATTTTATAGAACTACTATCACGACCTAAAAATGGCTTTGTCACACACAACTCACAACATATACAAGAAGACCTCAGAGACCAATTAGGCTTTGTCTGTAAATGATTAAAGTGGTTAAGTTAGTATAAAAAGATAAAATAAATTAATTTAATAAATAAAAAATGTTACATATATGAATAGTCAAAAGTCAAAAGTTCTTCTTAAACGAAATTAATTTAGGCTTCGTTTGAAAAGTGAATTGTCTTTTTGACTTTTTAATTTTTAGTTTGGGACTAAAAACTTCGTTTGGATTTAGTTTTTTGAATTTTTTAAACTTTTGTGAGAGAAAAAAGTAAAATGATTATGATTTAGATGTGTCATTTTTTGTCTTACTGACTTTTTAATCTATTTTATATTTTCGTAACTATTTTCGCCCTCAATCTCATTTTAATCTCATGTCAAATGAAGACTTAGTCAAATTAAGGGTTAGTTTGAGATATTCTAAAAAAGTGTACTTTTTTGACTTATTGACTTATATGGGTTGAGTTTGATGTGATGTGTTAGAGAAGTGATGTGATTTAAATAAGATGATGTGACTCAAATAGAATAGTGACTTTTTAACTTTTTGTATTATTTAGGTCATGTCAAACTTGGCCTAAATTAGTTAAACAGCTAAAAAGTCAAGTTAAAGCTTAGAAATCGTTTGAATGGATCTAAATAAGCAAACTTTTTAAACTTTTTATTAAAAAAAATAGAAACAATAATGTGTTTGTTTGGTTTAAATTTTTTGGATTAAATTTTTTAAAAATTGAGTTTTTTATTTTTCATTTTTTTTTTGTTTTTGATGAATATTTTTTAAATTTTAAACATTTTTTTAACTTTTTTAGATGCACCGTATTTAGATGTATCTAAAAGTAAAAAAAAAATTGTGAAAAAATATTTTAAAAATTAATAAATACATAAAAATATAAAAAATATACTAAATTTTCTTCTTTTTTTTTTGTATTTTTCATATTTAGTGAATTTTTAAAATATTTTTTTTACAAAAATTATACTTTTTATGTATATTTATGTTAAGTGTGTTTAAAAATTAAAAAAAATGTTTAAAATATTGTAAAAATAGAAAAACACAAAAAATAAAAAATAAAAAATTTGGACAGTATTTTTAAAAAACCAAAAACAAACAAGCTGGTGATTTAAAAAAATGAAAAGTTAAAGAAATTGTTGGCTCTTATTGGCTTCGTTTGGGAAGTTGCTATTTTAGTAGGCTATTTTAGTTTTTGACTATTTTAATAGGCTAAAATTTTTGTGTTTGGAAAAATAATTGGATTTTTTTATGGTTAGATGTGATGTTTGTGAGAGAAAAAGTGAAATGATTATGAGTTTAATGTGATATTTTGTCTTATTAACTATTTTAGCCTATTTTATCCTTTTGTGAATTTTAACCTAGGCTATTTTTTTTTTCCCAAACACCCCCATTATGTACCCAAATAATAGCTTAATATGACAGACACGTGGCAAGCAGTATTTCAATTTGCTACGCCACACCCCATGGCTCCGACATTGTTGGCTCTTAAAAGAATTTGGGACCTCCCTCTCTCTATTCCTCCTGTTCCGATTCTCAAATCTCTCTCTTTCTTTCTCTCTCTCCCGGCGCCGATTGCAAACTCCGGCCAATTATCGCCGTAAAGACGCATAATCACCGTATTGTTGACGATTGAATCCATCTTAATTCCACACAGCCATGAATCCTGAATAGTAAGTTTCCCTATAAATTGCTGATTCAAACCTATCGAAGTTGTATTCTTTTTTCATTGTCTAGATCTATAATGATTTGTTCTTCGTAAATATGTTGCGAATTTATTGATTTTGTGATTATTATTATTATTTTTTTTGAAATTCATTTTTAGGTTTTTGGTGTTGTTTTCATGCTTGGTGTAGTCTTGTGATGTGATCCATAGACCTGTCGGTGATATGGTTTCAGATCTATTCACTAGTTTTTGTCAATTTTGTTGGGCCGTGATCGATGAAGCTAGTTCTGTGAATTTATTCATAATTTTCTTTTGAACTGTGAATGCCATTTTGAATTATATGAATTGATTGTATTACTGTGAGTTTGCGTTGGAAATCTAAAAAAAAGTTTTTAAATTTGGGATTCTTCGTAAATTTTTTTCTTTCCATATTCTTTGTCCAAGACTAATACAAATATATATATATATATATATATATATATATATATGTATATATTGTCCTTACTTGCAGTGACTACCTGTTTAAGCTTTTGCTCATTGGAGATTCGGGTGTCGGCAAATCGTGTCTCCTTTTGAGGTTTGCTGTAAGTTCTTAGATTATCTCAAAGCTTTCTTGTTTTTTCGTTTGTCTTTTGGTTGAATCTGGATGTCAAATTCTCAATCTATTTTTATACTCCCAAATTGCAACTATATGAACTCTTGCTTCATTGTCTATGAGCAATTGTCATGGCATACATGTGTATTATTAACGATTCCTTTGAAAGCCTTCTTTTTAAGATTGAGCTAATTTTTTATTTCTCTATATGATTTTCACCTGCTACAAAGCATAATTTTAGATTTCTAGCTTGATTTTGTTCACTAAAGGCCTGCAGGATACTGACATTTACTCAGATATATAGAGTTGTAAACGAGATTTCAAGTTTGGCTTGAAATGAAAGCACAATTAGTTTCAAAACGTGTTTAAACTTGGCTTGTTTATCTTTTGACCAGATGTCAAATGAGCTAAATATCATATTGATGACAAGCCAGAATTGAGTAACTTGGTTTTTCATAGTGCATATGTCTGAATCAAGCGAGTTGTAGGTTGTTCAAGTTTGGATCGAAAACTTAATTTTAAAATGTGTTTAAGCTTGCCTTGTTTATGAAACGAGCCAAAGACTAGTCAAGCTCAAGTAGTTAGGTTAGTTTTGCAACAGATCTGCTGGTGCTTGTGTGAGTGGGAGGTTGTTGTGATGTGGATTAAGATTACACAAGTAACATTTTGTACTAAAATTCTGACTTAAGCACAAGTCTAATATTTTCCATGGTACATGCATTTTTCTTTAACTTGCAAGAGAAGGAAGGAGTTGAGCCCCTGATTTAATGGTTGAGAAACCGACAGAATCGCAGTTGGCATATATCGGCCGTTGTGAAACTTCACCAATTATAAACAGTTTGGCTTTATAATTGGGAAGCATGCTTCATTTCTCCATGTTATGTTCATGTGATTGTGTTATTGTTCAAAACTACTTCTTGTATCCAGACTACTGCTAACTTTGTTTACCATTTTTATTATTTCTATAATCAGGATGACTCATATCTGGAAAGTTATATTAGCACTATTGGAGTTGACTTTGTAAGCAAACTCTTTTATTTCCCTTGGCTTGTATCATATTATTTTGACATTAATCTAAGGTAGTAATTATTTTTATGTCCACTAATGCAGAAAATCCGCACAGTCGAGCAGGATGGGAAAACCATTAAACTCCAGATTGTAAGTTTTAATTGCATCATAAACTCTCTATTTATTAAGGCTTTAAATTTTAGTTTTCAGCTTTAATGTTGCTTTTGTTAGGAGTCTTTGGGAAAACACGTGACCTATGTAGCACGGACACGGACACGGGACACGACACGGACACGTAAATACGTAAATTTTAAAAAAATAAAGGACACGACATGCTGGGGACACGTTTAATAAATATAATTTTTTATATATATTATATGTAAAATTAAAAAATATATACTATTTTTATTATTTATTATATGTAAAATTAAAAAATATATACTATTTTTATTCATTTATTTTATTTATTATGTGTAAAATTAAAAAATAAATATATTATTTGTATTTATTTATATTATTTATTTACAAAAAAAGGTACAAAAAAGAAAAAAGAATAAAAAGAATAGGGAGGGAGTGACACGATAATAAAGGAAGAGGGAAGAAAAAGTGAAGAGTCAAACAAAAAAAAAGGGAGAGACAGAGCAAAGAGGAGACGGCGACGATCAGAGCGCGAGAGGCAAGAACAGAGAGAGAGGAGATGAAGACGATGAGAGACGAACACAGAGAGAGAGAGGAGACGAACAGAGACGTGAAAGAAATACCTCGATCAGAGACAAGGAGGACTCGATCTAGGCTTCAACGGGTTCTTCCTCTCTCTCTCTTTCTCTTTCTCTTTCTCTTTCTCTTTTTCACTCTCTCTATCTTCAATGCGTTAGGGTTTCTCTCTGTCTCCTGGTTAGGGTTTCTTTCTGTTTCCAACGTGTCCACGACGTGTCAAGTGTGTCTGAAAGAGTGTCCGCCTGCAAAAATTAAAAAAAAAAAATAAGGACACATTAGGTCGAGTGTCGGACATGTGTCTACTGCGTGTCCGTGTCCGACACCCATACGCTGCCTCCAGAGACGTGTCCGTGCTTCATAGCATGTGACACTACATAATGAAATTCCTTTGCTATATTGCAGTGGAAATTTTGCACCAAAAAAAAAAAACTTAAATTCTATAAATATTTGAAGGATAACTTTAGTCATGAAAAAATCCAGCTGTTAATTATAGGATTAAGTTTTTTGTTTAAGACTAATTTTTTTTTTTTTTGTTATTGTTTTCTTGCTAACAACTCTGTCACCCCTTCTTTTCTCTTGAATGAAGTGGGACACTGCTGGACAAGAACGTTTTAGGACAATTACTAGCAGTTACTATCGTGGTGCACATGGCATTATTGTAAGTAACTGAATTTTCTTGTGAATACATCATATTCCCCAAGTTTTCATTACATCAAGGAATGAATATTATTCTGATGGTTTTTTTGGCAGGTTGTTTATGATGTGACAGATCAGGAGAGTTTTAACAATGTCAAGCAATGGTTAAGTGAAATTGACCGCTACGCAAGTGAGAATGTAAACAAGCTTCTTGTTGGAAACAAGTGTGACCTCACAGCACAGAAGGTTGTGTCCTATGAGACGGCAAAGGTAATGCTAATATACTTTGTTTATTTCATTCATTAATGGGTGATCTCTATTACTGACTGTAGAATTTAATGACTCGGTTTCCTGTTTATTTTGTTCAGGAATTTGCGGATGAAATTGGAATTCCTTTCCTGGAAACAAGTGCAAAAAATGCTACCAATGTGGAACAAGCTTTCATGGCCATGGCTGCTGAGATCAAGAACAGGTACTGTATTTTTATGCAATGTTGCATTAGTTCAGTATGGAAATTGAACATGGAAGATAACTTTCTTTACCTAATACCAGTGGTGAGCTAGGATTTTAGTTGAGGGGAACAAATATTAAGGGTGTTTTTGGATCAAGGATTTGAAGAGGGATTTGTGTAGAGAAAATAATTAGGAAGGGAAAAATGGATGAAATTTTTGTCACATTTCCATTTCCTTTTCCTTTCCATCCACAAATCCTCCTCAAATCCTAGACCGAACACAACCTACGAAAAATTATTGGGTTAGGTCAGTTTGAAGCACAAAGTTTAGTTTGGTTTAAAAAAATCAATTATCAATATTTTAATACTAATCTAATAGGATACATACACTACAATAAAACAGTCTTTAACATTGAAATCTGTGGAACTCTAAAGTAATATCAAATAAAAAAATGTCAATTAATTATACATAATAAAAAGAAATGTTTTCTTAGATTTATTTGTGTAATAAAGGAGGAGCCAATCTATGCCCATGTTTTAATTAATGGCATGTCGAGTTTCTTGGAAGAAGAATGAGAAAATCTTAAAAAGAGTATATATATAATTTTACAAGGAAAAAATTGAAAACATTTTCAAAATCTTAGTATAAAATGTAATTTCCTAAAAGTCCCTTAGCGGCTCTGCCATTGCCCAATGCAGTTGATAATTTGTATGTATCTTACCTGACAATGCCCACTGTCTTTTGCTTGGTATTTACAGGATGGCAAGCCAACCTGCAATGAACAATGCCAGGCCTCCAACAGTTCAGATCCGTGGACAGCCTGTCAATCAGAAGTCCGGTTGCTGTTCTACTTGAAGGGGGAAGGAGTATTAAAAGACAGTCTGCTAGATATGCCCACCTGTGTTCGCCATCACATGTAAAACTAGTTTCACTTAGTTAACTTTGATTGTGAAGAAGACGGTTCATCATGATTTGCTTTAGTTGTCCCTGCTGTTTGTTGCTGTTTTAAACCTCCATTCTTTTCAATGTATTTTGTGGTTTAAAGAACATTTGTACAAAGTAGGAATATTGCTGAAAATCATTGTTTGCCATTGTTCTCTTCTCCTTTATGTTGCCTTTTTGCTTTCCCCGCTGCATATGGATGTTGGCGATAGGAATCATCCCAATAATGTTTTATATTCCACCTGAATAAATTGACGGGTTATGGAACAACTTCCTAAGCAAAGATTCATCTCATCTTTTTCTTTGACCTAATGCTTGGTAGTTTGGTTTTCTGAAGGAAGAGTTAGTAGTATCGCATTCCATGTGACTTGTTGCATTTGGTTATTGGGCGAAGCTTTTTTTTTTTCGAATTAATATTTTCATGGATGAGATGATTGATCTACATAAAAGGTTTGGGCAGAAAGTTCTAAAAAACATTGGAAATGGCTGTGGTGTTTGTGGATGTGATAGCAATCTGCTGATTGTACATTCTCAATATTGTTGTAGCGACTAAATGTTGAATATCAAATAATATATCGTCTACACATTGATTTAATAAATCTTACTTTTTATGTCTTATACCAATATATTTGTGTCGCAGCATATGTTGTTTAAAATCTTGTACTTAAATCTCATGAACCATAGCATTAACTGTTTTTATCTTGCCCCAATAACAAAAGAAAAGGCTTAATTTTTTTTAGTTGTAGATGTAACTGATAAGGGAGATGCAGATGCAACGTGAAAAATGCAATTGCCAAGGTCACTTTTAGAGGTTGCAGCCAAGTGGGTTCAGATAGATCAAAGCAGGTTACGCACCCAAATTCATCTACTTGATAAACGAGTTTAAGTGATTTGGCTTGTATTGAATGTAGGTTCAATAAATGAATTCGATCAATCTATTTACTTTATTAATTTTTTTTTTTCTTTCAATAAATGGTGGCGGTGGAGTAGTGGTTGTGGTGGGAGTGGCAAAGAGATGGCAGCGGTAGCAATGGTGGCATGGTGGTGGAATAGTGACGATGGTGGCAATGAAGTGGTAGTGGAGTAATGGTGATGATAATGGATTAGTAGTGGTGGTAGTGTGATGAAGTTGTTAGTGATGATGTGGTGGATGAAATTTCTTAAAATTTCTAAATTATGAATTTAGTCCCACGGGTGAACATCAACGCCATTGGATTGATTCACACTTGGACCGAATTTATATAAGTGCACAAAACAGAATTTGTAGGTAAATCTTTAAAATAGAAAGTGACAAAAATAAATAGCTTTGTCTTCATAAGTGTGCGGATCACCCCATTGCTGTAAAACGTACCAAGATATTGTTCGCTTTGTATTACAGAGGTACGCACGGTTTTGTTTTTCCTTCATTAGAAAAGGCTTCTTGGAGGTTTGTGGGTATGACACACTTATAAGGTAAGTCAAGAGTTTCTAGCGGATCGATGTGGGATGCATTCGGACCCCTCATTAGCCCCCCAAGGGTGTGGGTCCATGTGGAGCTAGGTTTTCATAGACGGTGCCATTTATGCAGGGATAATTTCTCCACTATGAAGAATGGTAGAATTTCGTGGAACAACAGCACGATCCAGGAAGTGAAGATCTGTATATAGTAACAAATGGTGAGACTGACCGACTAGGGTTTGGTCAAAAACTCCTTCGATGGTAAAGTCAGGGACTAGGAGAGAAGAAGAAAAGAGAATCAAAGAGTGAATATGTTGAGTGTGTAGATTTCAGATGCCTTGAGGGTGAATAGTGCTTACCTTTTATAGGAAGAGTTTGCTTGTCCTCCAAGACCTTCTCTTTCCATCATTTGTCTTTTTTGTCTGTTCGTGGTCATCTCCCATTGGAGGAGGACGACCACTCCGCTTGACACTCAGGTGCCGGTCTGTCATGTTTGTCTCATTTGTGATCGTCTCTCCCATTGGAGAAGAACGACCACTTTGCCTAATACTCAGGTGCAGGTTTGTCATGTGTATGCCTTGTCCCTCTACACTTCCATGTCTTCAAGTTATGTTCAGACAGAGGGAGAGGAGTAGAGTGGTTTGTCTCTTGTGAGATCAAGAAAGACCTTTGGTATGTTGGCCTTCTCCTAGTTGGTCCATTTCGGAATGGTTGTCCAACCTAGAGGTCTAACTTGTTGCTTGGCTTGCTTCAAAGCAAACCTTGCACGCAAGCCGAACTTCCTAGTATCCTCTTTGGAGTGGTGCTCATGCATTGGACCGAACTCCAATGATTGTCCTGCTTCAGAGCAGGTGTTGGCCATAGGGCCGAGCTCCAATTTAGCCCAACCTCGAAGTGGGCCTAGCATTGGGCTAAGCACAAAGACTTGGTTAATTTTTATCCACTTCATTTGCCCACTTCCTTGCGCTTAGGTTTAACAAAGCAGAAGCCAATTTCGTCACCAGCCTCGAGATTCGGTTGGTCACAACTTAATTTGAGCTTCGCTAGTTGGATTCAAAATTATTGTTCAGCCTAGAGTACCTGTGTTGGGCCTCGCTCGGTTTTTGCTTGGTATTCGCTTGGCAGTGGCTTGCACGCAATTGACGCAATTGTTCCTGTTTTGCATTAGGTAGGATGGATGTGGGCCTACAAACTTGGTCTTCGGCAAATTTTGTAGATTTGCTCATTGTTAACGGAAGTGCTTGTTGGGCCATGCCTTGGTTGTCATGCATGATCATGGCATGCATGTGTTCTTTGTTGGGTTACCAACTTATTAGTGCATGGGCTTGCTTTACTGCTTGGTGTTGAACTGCATAAAGCTTGACTTACTTTTTGCACGGTCTTACTACTGTTGAACAATCTTAAGGCAGATTCGTTTTTGATATTTTTATTATATTTAATTTTTTGTATTTTTAAATTAATATTCTGGTTGAAAAAATAAATAGTGATTTATGCTATTTGACAGATAGTAGTAATATACTGTCTCTTTTCTTTGACAACTAGTAGTAATATAGTGGTGTCATTAACAATTACAAAATATTATTTGGTGTTACAGAAAATTATTTTGATATTTTATTTTTCTAGTTTTAGTAACAAGGAAAATAAAATTATATTATTTTCTAGTTTTAGTAACAAAGAAAATAAAATTATTTTGTGTTTTAATTTATTTTCTGATTTTGGTAACTAGAAAATTATTTTGTGTTTGTTCTGATTTTTGTAATCAGATAGTTTTGTGGTATTTTATTTTCTAGTTTCAGTAACAAGGAAAATAAAATTACAGTATTTTTTAGTTTTAGTAACAAGAAAAATAAAATGATTTTGTGTTATAATTTATTTTCTGGTTTAAGTAACTAGAAAATTAAGTTGTGGTTTGGTTTTCTGATTTTTGTAATCAGATATTATTTCGATATTTTATTTTACTAGTTTTAGTAACAAGGAAAATAAAATTATTTTGTAGTGTAATTTATTTTCTGGTTTTAGTAACTAGAAAATTAATTTTGTTAGTCAATCATGTAACTTTGTGACTCGGTCACAATCTGTTAATTTTGTAAGTAACTTATGGTTTCGTTTGGTAGACCACTTATTTTTGAACCCTTTGTGAAAACGTGTCAATTATTTTGACTTTATCATCGTGAGTATACATGGAAGAATTTGTTTCTAGAGTAAAATATTTTATTTTTATTACAATGTGGATTCATAGTCTTGAATTGTTTCTGCACTTGAGTCGGAAAATATATATATATATATATATATATTCACAAGAACATTTTAATTGCATATTTAATTTGTTTATTTATGTACAAATCAAACTTATTAAATGAAGGTTTGTTTTGTCATTTTGAAGTTTAAAGTTTAAATGCGTTGGATTTTATTTATGAGTTGAGAATCCTTTTATTTCATGATGCAAGTGATGAGATCATGCATGATTAATTTATTAATTCATTATTCTTAGTTGATGCGTTTGATATGCATGTATGATATCAACTCCAGTTATTTCTTAACAATAATTTCAAGCGATTTGGAATGATAAATTGTTATGTTGACTTTGGACATAAGCAGGTTAATTTGAATATTTCTAATCAATTTTGAATGGGTGTTTAAACACCAGAGAAATTTAAACATGAAGATGTATGTAATTATATCGGTCCGTTTAATTGGGAAGTAATTTAAGAAATCTTTTATGTTGATTATTGAATTATGTGACATGAGATGTCATTAATAATTATTTTACTTGCGTAGTAGAATTTGTTAAACCATGAACCATTTTATTAATATGGGGGTGTATCTCTTGCATTAGTTGAGATAATTTAATTTTCTTCTGTCACAAATATTTTTATGACAGTGACATTTATTTGTTATTGAGTTGGAAGAATGTATACAATCAAATGGGTTTTTGAATTGTTTGATTCTTAGGCAAATTTTTTTATGAGGATATGATTTTGTCAAAACATTAATTCTGACTTGAGTAGTCATAATTATTTTGGTTTTTTCTTGAATTTGTTTTAAAATTCATTGATTTATATTAGAAGTGATAGGGGTGGTGATTATGATGCACCATTAAATGAATTTTGTGCACAACATGGCATTATTCACCAAACTACAGCCCCTTATTCTCCACAGCAAAATGGAATTGCTGAAAGGAAGAGTAGAACCCTCAAAGAAATGATGAATGCCATGTTACTAAGTTCAGGTTTACCACAGAACTTGTGGGGGGAAGCAATATTGTCTGCTAATTATGTTCTTAATAGAATACCCCACAAGAAAACCAACAGCACTCCTTATGAATTGTGGAAAGGCCGACCACCTTCCTACAAATACTTAAAAATGTAGGGGTGTTTGGAAAAAGTTGAAGTTCCTGTTCCTAAAAAGACTAAGATTGGACCAAAAACAGTAGACTGTGTGTTTATTGGTTATGCTCAGAATAGTATTGTATATCGGTTTCTGACTTATAAATCAGAAATACCTGATATAAATGTGAACACTATTATAGAGTCAAGGAATGCTGTGTTTTTTGAACATGTCTTTCCTTATAAGAAAGGACAGGAATTAAGTTCATAGAAAAGAACTTATAATTGTACACAAAGTTAAGAGACTAATGATAATCAAACACAAGAGACTAGTAATAGTCTCGACCAACAGGATTTAACTAATGATGAACCAAGATGAAGTAAAAGAGCGAGAACATCAAAATCTTTTGGTCCAGATTTTTCTGACATACTTGTTAGAAAATGAACCTCAAAGCTTTAAGGCAGCAATGACAGGTCCTGAAGCACCTTTGAAGAAAGAGGCTGTTAATAATGAAATTGAATCCATTATGCAAAATCATACTTGGGAATTGGTGGATCTTCTACCAGGTTCTAAACCTCTTGGATATAAATGGATATTCAAGAGAAAAATGAAAGCAGATGGTTCAATTGACAAGTATAAAGCAAGACTTGTTGTTAAAGGTCACAGACAAAAGGAAGGTCTGGACTATTTTGACACATATTCCCCTGTGACAAGAATAGCATCCATTCGCATGCTTATTTCTATAGCAGCGTTGTTTAATTTAGAAATACATCAAATGGATGTTAAGACAGCTTTTTTAAATGGTGATCTAAATGAAGAGATCTATATGGAACAACCCGAAGGGTTTGTAGTATCAGGGCAAGAAAAGAAAGTTTGTCGACTTGTAAAATCCCTTTATGGATTAAAACAAGCACCTAAGCAATGGCATGAAAAATTTGATCATGCAATGCTTACTAATGGGTTTAAGATAAACGAATATGACAAATGCGTCTATGTTAAAAACACTAACCAAGGATATGTCATAGTTTGTCTTTATGTGGATGACATGCTTATCATTGGAAGCAGTCAAAACATGATCAAATCAACTAAGCAGATGCTTAACAAAATATTTGATATGAAAGATATGAGGGTCGCAGATGTTATATTAGGAATGAAAATTACTAAAACATCTGACGGATATACATTGTCTCAATCTCATTATATTGAGAAAACTCTTGATAAATTTATCAAGGATGATTTGAATTTAGCTAGAACACCTGTAGACATCAGTCTTTGTTTATCGAAAAATAAAGGTGATGCAGTGTTTCAGTTAAAATACTCCCAAATCATTGGAAGCCTAATGTCCCTAATGAATTGTACTCGTCCTGATATAGCTTATGCTATCAGTAAATTGAGTAGGTACACTAGTAACCCTGGAGAAGACCATTGGAAAGCGATCATTCGGGTTCTTAGATATCTAAGATTTACTCGTGATCATGGTTTGAACTTTACTCGATATCCAGCAGTACTCGAAGGTTATTGTGATGCCAATTAGATATCGGATACTAAAGATTCAAAATCCACTAGTGGATATGTCTTTACTCTAGGAGGCGCTACTGTTTCTTGGAAGTCCACGAAACAAACTTGCATCGCACGATCTACAATAGAATCTGAGTTCATTGCTTTAGACAAAGCAGGTGAAGAAGCAGAATGGCTTCGTCACTTCTTAGAAGACATTCCAATGTGGCCAAAACCTGTGCCAGCTATTTGCATTCATTGTGATAGTCAATCTGCAATAGGCAGAGCACAAAATCACATGTATAATGGTAAGTCACGACATATTCGTCGTCGACATAATACCGTAAGGCAATTGTTGTCAAACGGAATAATCTCAATAGATTATATAAAATCTAAAGAGAATATTGCGGATCCGTTAACAAAAGGTTTGACAAAAGAGCTAGTGTATAGTTCATCAAAGGGGATGGGATTAAAGCCTATTACATAAGAGTCGTCATAATGGTAACCCTACTTATATGACTGGAGATCCCAAGAACTAAATTCAAAGGGACAACTAAGTTATGTACGGCTCGCCAGAAATCACCAAGGGATTAAAATTCCTACCCATTCCTATGGTGAGAGTGATATCTGCAACATATGTTGTCTGCAGGGGTATAAGGATAAGCTTTGCTTTTAATGATTACTTATATCTTGATTAAGGCATAAAATCAAGACAAGTATAAGGAGATACTCACAATAAGAATCACCTATATCAGTGTTGAACTAGGGCTGGTTCTATGAGAATGAAAAGGCTAAATTCTCTAGAAACACCTATGAAAACCAGGCGCGTTCAAGGCCAAAATGAACACAACAGTGAGAACCACGATGTGTTAGAAGATATTCTGTGTGAAATCTATTGTCTTGACTTACACAAACGGCTGAACAATTCAAGGCATCACGTCCATTGGTTAGCTAGTAAGTCCGATAGGTTATCACTAGGGAAGGTTCAAGGCCGAAAACTACCTATCCTGATGCAAGATATTTTCAACTTATACTCTTTCGTAAAAGTCTGCATATTGTTGCATTTCCGTTGTCATCAAATTCCATTCATGTAGGGGATTGTTGGAAATGGTAGAAAAATTCTGGGTAAAACCAGAATTTTTTCTCAAGTTTGGTCTATTTTTTAGGTGGGTCCCGAGCATCGATTTACTCGGGTCAAAGTGGTAACGCGTTCTATGCCGCGCTGTGATTCACGTGGTATATTTGGTTGCTCAAAACCATTACCGAGTGAATGGAAAATTGAAGCCAAAGTGTGCTCCATGGAAATGGAGTTTTGGTGGAAATTCTTTAAGGTTGTAAATTGGCTTGTCCCACATTGATTTGGTGGGAAGTTTTGAAAGGGTTTATAAGGCTTAGGGTGAGATACTTGGGGTGTGCCCCAAGGGGTACCCAAGTGTTTTAGAGGGAGAGGTTATGGGCAAAATGGGCTAGACCCATTGGACCCAAAAATCACCACACGCGCGCGCACGCCGCCGCCGCCGTCCGTCCGGTCGGGTGGGGCTTGGGCGCGGGTGCGTGGTTGGGTTGGGCTTCTAATCTTTTTGGGCCAAAAACATTTGAATTTAATTTTATTTTTTATTAAAATAAAATTCAGAATTCAAATTAAACTGGTTTGGATTTATTGTTCATCCAATCCAAACAGAGCCCTTCCCGGTTTTATCTGTTTGAATTATTAATCCAACAGATTCAAATCTGTTTAAATTTGAAACTAACAGGTTTCATACCTGTTCAATTCAAAACCTAGAGCCACCTTTACATCTATAAATAGACTAGCCTCCCATTTGGATTTTACTCCAATTTTTGTACTCCATCCTCTGCTTTAAATCTCTGCATTTTGCTGCATTTTATTTTTGAAAGAAAGAGTGTAAACACTTTGTGTGTTCGACGAACGATTAAATTGTAGTGCTGCTTTTATTCGCTGATAAGATCATTTTATCCTGGGAGATAGACGTCCAAATTCTGATAGCACCGTGGAGAGGACGAATCTGTCTTAAGGACACAGTGTTAAACACTGGACTTGATCAGAAAAGTTATTCAAATAAATTAACCAAGTAAGTTGTTTAATTTTATTATGTTTTTATTTGTTTATTTAATCAGATTTTATTTTTGTTTTTGTAACAAAATAAAATCTGTGGTTTTATTTATTTATTTATTATTTCGAGTTTGATTTTTGTAATCAAACATATTCTCTCCTTTTCTTTATTTCTTTATATTCTTATTGTTGTTTTGTACATAACAAAATTTAACTTAATTAAATACAGTGAAAATTATCCAACAACTACGTGGAAGATGAAATACGTCTTTAGTGCATGCATCGAGTAGTTCGGTGTGATATTGGGACAAAAGATTGGAAAATTTTAAAAACAGAAAATTCCGTATAATATTCCTAATATCAAATATTATGTATTGCCTTATATGTTCGTCACCACACAGGAGTAAAACCTGTTGAAAGTTTGATCCTTTCCTTATTTCCAGTCTTTGGGCAAACTGGCCACTCGAGAAAAGCACACATCTTTGTCATAGTTATCTTTGAAATTAACACCGTCCAATCCGGGGTCTGTGTCGAGTCTATTTGAAAGATTGATTCATTCAGTTTGTAAAATCTATAGATTAGCTTAATTAAATTAAATAAATATTAGTATCTATTTAATTTGTTCATTATTTCTTAGACAACGGTGATCCAATCAACTAGTTATTGATGTCCAATCAATTTTAATCTTGACATAATTTTCTTAACAGATTTTATAAAATGAATTATTTAAATTGTCAAAATAGATTTGGAATGGGCCAGATTAGACAGTCCTATTGCTTTCCAATCCCAATTAAATAATATTTTCCAAAATAGTAAGTCTCGAAATCCAAGTTTTATCATCCCAAATTTGGGTCAATAATGAGGTGTGTTATGGAGATTGAAAGTGTGTATTGCAAGGTCCACGTGCAGAATGAATTTGAACCACACATTAGTGTTTCTAGATAAATTTTTCTAAATTTGTAGTATTACTCTTTCTAAAATGCGAAGTAATACTTTTCTTGTGGAAGTCACTCCTCTCTGATTGATAAAATCAATTGGACTTGTCCAATTGCTTTGTTGTAGATTTACTGAGTCTACTTTAGTATTTTAAATCGTTTATCTTATAAGACCTGTTGAAATAATTATACATATAAAAAAAATCAAATTAATCAATGTAGGAGAGGGTTCAAGAAAGGAGTTGGAAAATTCGAAGATCTTCGAAGATCCTTGAAGAACAACTTCGAATTCTCTAGAATATGATGAGAGGCTTAGATTCTTCAATAATCTCAACTTAGGAACACAACAACAAAGGAGATGATGGAGATAAGAGATTGGGTGAAGAAGAAGGCAAAATGGCTAGAGAATAGAATAATGGCAAGGCTCTCCCATTGATCTCCCACTTTCACTCTCAAGGTTGATAATGGAGAAGGGAAATTAGTTCTTTCCCAAGAGTTCAAAAATCTCCAAAATCCATCCCCTGTAAAGCTATGGGTGGGTGCTATTTATAGGCACCTCATGATGTAGGATGGAGCCCATGTGCAAGGCACATGGGGGATATTCTCTCTAACCACCTTATCCGAGGGGGTGACCTCTCCGAGGAGGTGACTTCTCCGAGGATGAGAAAACCCCGAAGAGGAGATCAATCCCTCGGCGAACCCTTCTTCTTAGCCACACCTAACCAATGATCCTCAATCATCCCAAAGGGTCAGGGGTAGTCCCAGAGGACGTCCTGCCGCAAAAATATTGCCGAGTCTCATGGACCCCCCCGGGGTCGTGCCACCTCGACCCGGGTATAGGCTAGTTTAACCGAAGAGTGAATTTATCTCCACTCACCGTCCTCGGGATCGGGTCCTTTGTTCGAACTCCATTACGCCCATGGTTCTGGTGCGTAGATCCCGGAAAGCTCCGAGCCCGCAAGTGTTCTGGGACTCATTAACGGAGCGGCTTCTAGATTGCATCTGAATCCGTTCGAAGCCAAGTGCTTCGGATCTCTAGATTCGTAGGTCCGAATCCTTTCGAGTCCGAGTGCCTCGGATCTCTAGGCTTGTTCAACACCCTTTCGAGTCCGGGCCCGAGTAAGTCTCTAAGTCTCTAAGTTCGTGGATCCGAACCCCTTCGAGGCTTAGAGCGATTCAGCCCGTTTGATGGCGATAAATCTGGGCCCACCGATCTTGGACTTGCGATAAATTCGGGCCCACTAATCTTGGGCTATTAGGCCTAAATAATTTAGTGGGCTTAAATTAGCTCCTCTTACATTTGCCCCTTGCGTGTGCGAGAAATTGTAATTTTCTCGGACATGCATACTGTCATTTCTTCGACCCTGCTTCGCATCACGTTTCCCAAAAAAAAAACATGTTGTCACGACAGAGCCTATGGATAAAGTTGATGACGCACTTCGATTTACAAAAAAAATTGACAAGCAAAAATTTTATTTTTTTGTACTCTTTTTCTTTTTTTTTTTTTTTTTTTTTTGGGAATATTGATAATTACATTTTCACTTCTCCAAGTATTGAAAAATACAAAACCCCTTTTTTTTTTTTTACTCCAAGTAAAAGAAATAAGAATTAAGATAAGAAATCAATTTTTTTTTTCTTTTTGGGCTTGGAAATAGGTTGGCCTCTTATATATATGCATATATATAGTCAGAATATATGAGGCCTATTCCATATATCACACCCTTTTTTTTTTATATTTAAAGAGATGGCTCAAAACCCTAAACAATGTAGCCTCTCTTTTCTGTTTGCCTCCAGCCGCCAAGACCATCTAGCCTTTCTCTTTCTTCTTATTTTTTCTTTTAAATTAATGGCATACACTTTCTTCTTTAACCCAACTTTTCTTCTTCTTGAACAAGACCAACCCAGCTCTTCTTCAATTGATGCCTCGCAGCTACCAAACCAAAGGCCACCGTGACCAGCTTGCTTTGCAACTACTGAAGACCACCGACGTCACCGACACACCGATGCCGACTCCTCTGCAACATCACTGCCATTGCAGGCCTCGACTGACCAGCGCCGACGCCACTGCTACTGCCGGCCTCGACTGCCCGGCGCTGCTGCCCGTTGGCTTCTCTTCCTTGCAGCTTCACCATCGGTGCTTCATTTTAGTGTGACGACGCAGCTTCTCGGAGAACCAGACACACCGGAGCTCAGTTCCGCCGACCAGCACCGACGCCCCCGACCTCTCTGCAACGTCATCATTTTCCAACCTCGCCAAAATAGTGCCGCCGTTGGTTCGGCTGTGCGTTGTCCTCGTCGGGGTCGTGCCCTCCTGGCTTAGCAACATTTTTTTTTTTTAAAAGCTCCGAACACATAGATCTTGGCCTTGCTTTACACTTAGTGGTTCCAACAGTGAGTAATCAACGCCAACCACATGGCTGACTCAACACGGTGTCGGTCTGCCCAGCCGCTCCGCCACCTGTTTGCTCCATTCTCAATTTCTTCTTTGCTCATTGTTGCTTTGAATCTGATCTTGCCACTTCTACCAAAAGCCCTCTTCTCCTCCTTCTTATACCATATTATATATATACACACATATATATTTATGCTTTGAGCTTTGATTTGCGAAATACATATTTGGAATTTTTGCAATCTTGCCTATCTCCACTAATTCATTGTTGATATTGGAAATACTCACAGCACTGTTTTGTTGATTTGGGAATGATGAAGCATTGTTTGCATATTATAACCTTTAAATTTGATATCCGAGGGGATAAATGAACTCTCAATTCTTGAATTTCTTGAACACTTTCTTGGGAGAATAAAAAAAATGTCATTGTAAAAGAAATAGAGCCGTATATCATTGTTTGTTGTTGATCCAGTGGATGCTCAGGAAATAGATAGTTGATGCCGGGCTTTTGTTCGAACATTGTTGCTTTACGTTGGCTTTAGAGGAATCGACCCGAATAGATAAAACCTTGATTGTTGCATTTTCAAGAACTTGCTCGTCTTGAAATTTGTAGAATAAATAAATGTTGTTGCAAAAGAAATCCGAGAAAATAAGTCCTTCATATTGTGTATAGATCATGTTGTTGAATAATTAATTATTGTCTTGTCGATCTTGTAGATGCTCGGAAGATAAATAGTGGATGCCCGATGCTTTGCCTTCGTCTTCGGCTGTTCAACGCGAACCACACGTCGCCCACTCAACGCGATGTGTGGTTTTGCCTAACACCATCCAGCTCGTTAGTCTCATAGTCCGGCGCTATTTTTTTTTTCAGAGTTTGAATCTCGATTTTTGCATACTCACTGGATTCGGCCGTGATTAATCAACGTGGACCACGTCGCCCTTTCAACGCGTCGTGTATGGTCGCCACCTTCTTTCCGACACCATTGCTGCCTCCGGCCTCAACTTGTCCAACGCCGACCACGCACGTTCGCCCACTCAACGCAACGTGTGTGGTCTTGCCCAGCCTAGCTCAGTCCTGTTGATTACAGTCTATAAAACCTCTCTGATTTCAACTTGAATTTCCAACATCGGCTTCGGACTTCACCCCTCTAACAGTCCCAAATTTGTGAGTATGAAATTCGGCTCCCTCTTCCTCTCATTGAATAATAAAGATGATATATTGTTGTTTGTTTAACTTGTGGATGCTTGGGAAATATATAGCTGATGCCAAAATTTTGCGTGACCGTTGTAGCTTTACGTCGGCTTGAGAGGAGCCGGCCCGAAGAGACAAAAACTTGATTGTTGCATTTTTCACGAACTCGCTCAAAGGAGTAGAATTGTTGTAGCTTAAATAGATCATTATTATTTGTTGATGTTGCCCCATTCTGATAATGTCTGAATCATGATCTGAAATTGATATTGTTTGTCTCGTTTGTTGGCTTTGCTATTTCAGGCAAATGAATTCTTGATTGAAATCCATGACCTCGGGGCCCTTGGAACCCGCACTAATGAGAGCAAGGGCTGTTCCTCGGAAGTTCGAACAAAAGCAAGACTGTCCCTCGGGAGTCCGACGGTAGCACACACCCTACTTTGGCAAGAAAGATTCCTCTGGAAGATAACCGAGTCTACCAAGCTTGCACCAACAGAAGTAAAGATTGTCTCTCAGAAGTTCGAGCGAAAACAAGGCGGTCCCTCAGAAGTCCGAGCAGAAACGAGGCTGTCCCTCGGAAGTCCGAGTGGATGCGCACTTCTACTTCGGCAGCTAATGGAAGCAAAGGCTATCCCTCGGGAGTTCGAGTAAGAGTTCACTCTACTTTGAAAAGAAAGATCCTCAGAGCTCGTATTGATGAAATCAAGGGCTGTTCTTCGGACCCGCACTAATGAGAGCAAGAGTTGTCCCTCGGAAGGCTCTCCCTCAGAAGTCCGAGCAGAAACAAGGCTGTCTCTCAGACGTCCGAGTGGATGCGCACTTCTACTTCGGCAGCTAATGGAAGCAAAGGCTATCCCTCGAAGCTCGCACTGATGGAAGCAAGATCTGTTCTTCGAAAGTCTGAGGCGGAGAACACACTCTACTTCAGCAAGAAAGATCCTTAAAGCTTGAATTGATAGAAGTAAGGGCTATTCTTTGGAAGTCGAAATGGGAACATACACTCTACTTCAATAAGAAAGACCCTCGAAGCTTGCATTGATGGAAGTAAGGGCTATTCTTCGAAAGTCCGAGTGGGAGCACACACTCTACGTCAGCAAGAGAGACCCTCAAAGCTTGCATTGATGGAAGCCATGGCTGCTCTTCAGGGGTCCGAGTGGAAGTATATTTCTACTGTGTCAAGAAAACTCCCTTCAAGTTGGTAATTGAGTCTACCATTCCTTTTTCTTCTTTGAGGGGCAACAAAATTGAAAACTGTTTCAAGCAAAATAACACAATGAAGATATACAATGTAGAGAAAATAACTTTTAATGGAGATACATAATATGGAGGAAATAAATTTCTTCATAACATAAGAAAGATAGAACTTCATGGACAATGCAGTAAATGCAAACTGTAAATGTCATAGATAGACTTCTTCCGTGGAATGTTGACATTTGCCCCTAGTGTTGCAAGATCATTTGGAAAGCTTTCACCAGCTGCTCGGGTTGTGGCCATCATGCACCATCATAGCCATGCCTTTGGATCTTTTTGTACAGACTGATATCCTCATCCTCGCAAGACTTTTCATGGATCTGTTGTAGCCGGAAGCTTGCTTCTTGTTGGCCAACACACCGAGCTAGGAATCCTGTACCTCCTCGGAAGTAAAGTTCACCTTGAATAATTGTGAATTGGGCAAGCTTGGCCATAGTCAGTTTTCCAACTTTGCTTCTGAGTTGTTCGAGGACTTCTCCTCTCCAGTCCTCCGGAAGGCCTTTGTCTTCGGGTATTATTGAAGGTTCTGTTCTCTTCTTGATAACAATTGTTGCCTCTTCCTCTGGAATGTCAACTCTTGCCCCTAATGTTGCGAGGGCATCTGAAAACTTGTTGTCGGAGCGAGGCACATGCTCTATTTCGACCTTCTGAAATTTGTCAAGAAGCCTTTGGACTGTTGTTCGATATGTGGCCAAGGCAGGCTCCTTTAAGACGAACTGTCCTGAAACTTGCTTCACTATCAGCTTTGAGTCCCCCCGGATCCGAATCTTCTTGATACTGTGCTTATCAGCTGCTATCAAGCCTAAAATAAGAGCCTCATACTCGGCTTCGTTATTCGAACAATGGAAATCCAGTTTATAAGACAAATATAACTTTTCCCCACTTTTGCTTGTAAGGACTATCCCGGTTCCTCCCTTTCCTCCGGCTGCTGCTCCGTCAAAGCTCAATCTCCAGAAGCTTTCCTCGGAAGCCATAGCTGCGTGCACCTCTCCTCTTAATTCTTCATTCACTGGTTCATAGTCACCACTTGGAAATTGGGCAAGGAGATCAGCTAAGGCTTGGCTTTTGATCGCCTTGGGGGCTACACATGTGATCTCGAATTCACCCAGTGCTAACAACCATCTTGCCACCTTCCCGGTTAGAGCAGGCTTGCTGAGGAGGTATCGGATTGGATCACTTCTAGTAACAATCTGAATCTGATGTGCTAGGAAGTAATGTCTGAGCTTTTGGGCAGTGAATACCAAAGCTAAACAATGTCTCTCTACTAGAGTATATCGAACTTCTGCTCCTCGAATCTTCCGACTGATGTAATACACCGGGCGTTCTACTCCATCTACATCTTGGACCAATAATGCCCCTATGGACTTGGGGGTTGAAGTTAGGTACAACATTAGAGGCACCCCGGGCTGCGGGGCTATCATGGTCTGAGGCGAGGTCAAGGCCGCCTTGATTCTCTCAAAGGCCTTTTGGTGCTCTTGGTTCCACTCGAACTTGGCATCTCCTTTTAACAAAGAGCCGAAAGGCGCAGAGATCTCTGCCAGTGCTGGGATAAACCTCCGAATATAAGACACCTTCCCGAGGAACTTCTTTAACTCCTTCTGAGAATGCGGAGGAGGCATTGCTCTGATAGATTTGACCTTGTCTTCATCTGCCTCGATACCATGCCTATGTACAAGAAACCCGAGGAACTTCCCGGCCGTCACCCCGAAAGCACATTTGAGAGGGTTCATCCTCATTTTGAATTTCTGGCACCTCTTGAATACCTTCTCAAGGTCTCGGAGATGGTCTTCTTCTTTCTTGGATTTCACCACTAGATCATCAACATAATCTTCCATCTCATGATGGATCATGTCATGAAAGATTGCAGTCATAGCCCTTTGGTAAGTTGCACCGGCATTCTTGAGTCCGAAAGGCATGACTGTATAGAAGAAGTTTCCGAGAGGTGTTCTAAAAGCAGTCTTTTCTGCGTCCTCTTCAGCCATCTTAATCTGATTGTATCCACTGAATCCATCCATGAATGAGAACATCTGGTGTCCCGAGGTAGTGTCCACGAGGGTGTCGATGTGAGGAAGAGGGAATTCATCCTTCGGGCAAGATTTGTTCAAATCTCGAAAGTCTACACATACTCTGATTTGGCCATTCTTCTTCTTTACTGGCACGATGTTTGCTAACCACGTGGGGTACTGTATTGGCCGGATGAAACCAGCCTGTTGAAGTTTTTCAACCTCCTCCTTAATCTTCTCTTCGAGATCTGGATGATATTTTCGAGCAGCTTGCTTAATTGGCTTGGAGTTTGGGAACACATCAAGATAGTGGGAGACTAGGTCAGGATCTAGTCTGGGCATTTCCTTATATGACCAAGCAAACACATCTGAGTATCGGCTTATCAACTTTAACAACTGTTCCCGCTTTTCTAGGCTAAGGCTCGAACTTACGAATACCGGCCTCGGTGCATCTTGTCCATCACTCAGATCTATTTCGATAAGTTGTTCAGGCTGAGGCTTCGGCCCATCTTGCATACATTCTGGAGCCACTTCAGGCTTTATTACTATATCATTGTCAGGAGGCTCTTCTTTTGACTCGGAGTCGGTGACTGAAGAAACCGACTCCCCGCACCTTCATAAATAATACACCATCTTGCCTCCTTCTCGAACTTTCATCACCTTCCGAGGAATAGGCGGACTTTCTGGTCTAGACATCGCCCGCTTACTTGATTCTGTCATCGGCTCCTTGTCATCTTTGATATCCTCCCAACGAGGAATTTTGACCCCTCGAGGCTTAGAGGTGGTGGGAACTTCTTCGACAGCCAGTTCGGTGAAGTAGATGGCATCAGAATAATGAGCTTCATGGATCTCGAACGGCCTTTCTGTAGCCTGAATTGTCACCGTCTTCTTTCCCCATTTAGCCTTAACACACTGATGATAACTTGATGGTACAGCCCCATATCTATGCATCCAGGTCCTCCCTAGAATGATGTGATAATTTGCTTCAGAATCGATAATATGGAACTTGGTGGCCGAGCGAATCTCTCCAACGGCTAAATCAACTGTTACACATCCGATAGTAACTCTCCTTTCTCCACCGAAGCCAGTGATGACTATCGGCTGCTTCACAATGCGTTCTTCAGAGATTCCGGCTTTTTCTAGAGTAGCGCGAGTCATAATGTTGATAGAGGCTCCACTATCTAGAAAGGCCCTTTTGAACTCAACCCCGTTAATAAAAACAGTCACATAAAGCGGCCGATTGTGAGAAAAAGGATACTTTCGATCAGCCTCGGAGAAAGTAATGGCACTAGATTGCTCTTTTGCCTTCCTCGGAATAGACCCCTCAGTCGACATGCATTCCTCATGGTGTGCCTCGGCTATATTAATGATAGACTTGGTGATTTCCGTTCTTGCCTCCCTGGAAAGTCCAAGCTGGTCAAAGAACTGTTTGAACTTTACACAGTCTTGCAGGGTTTTGGCATAGTGATCCGGATCTTTTTCCACTCTTGGAGGCTCGTAGTTAACCATCTCCTCGGTCTCCTCAAAATAAGATGCCACATAAACATGGTGTCCTTCTCTTCCATAGTATTCTTCTCCTCCTTCTGGATCAAAGGGATCTTCGCCATGAGTCATAAATGTTCTGTCCTCTGGATCGAGAGCACTTCTATAGTAAACTTGCTCACCCTCTGGCTCGAGGATGTCGTCCAGATAACAGTCATCGTCATCAAGATTAGCGATAGCCTAGATCATTGGGCCTTCATAAGCTATCATAGCAACATTCTTGCCCTTGTCTCGGTGTTGAGGATACGGTTGTTCTCGGATGTCTTGAGTCCCTCGCTTTTTGAACCTCAATTCGTCTGCCTCGACTTTATCTCTGAAGATTTTCCTGAGAGTCCAACACTTCTCTGTCGGATGTTTCAATGTACGATGGTAGACACAAAATTCAGGGCTCTCACGGTCCTTTTTTGATGGCATTTCTTCAACATAAGGCAATTTTAGCTCTCCGTCAGCCACCCATTCCTTAACTAGAGCTTTCACTTCCTCGATTCCACATGGATAAGAAACATTCCCCTTTTCACCATTATATTGCTTTCTTTTCTGGCCTCTATGACCTCCTCCTTGTGAATTTCGGGTATCCGGGGCAGAGGCAGCAGCAACGGTAGGTCCACGAGATGACTTGAAACTAGTCTTGTAACTGGCTTTAAATCCGGACTCCTGAGCCTGAGGAATGCTAATGTTCCGAGCTGCTTCTATTAATGCCGAGAAGGTGGGTAGCTTGTGGTTAACTAGAAACATTTTGTACCTACTCAATGCCCCTTCTAGACAAATTTGAACCAGATAACTCTCCTCAACTGCTTCATGACAATCCACGGCCTTGTCCTGAAACCTTTTGACGTAGTCAAGGATGTCTTCACTTTCTTGTTGCTTCTTTTTACACAATGTAAGTGTGGTCACCTTCTCCGCCACTTGAAAGAACTTGGAGTGGAATTTGTTAACCATTTCCTCCCAACTTCGGACAGAGTTTGGGGCCAAATTAACATAACAACTATATGCTCGGTCGGTGAGGGACTTAGAGAATTCTCTCAGTCAGAGGACGTGGTTTGAACCATGAATACCTAGAGTCTCGATGAATCGCACAACATGTTCTCGGGCATTTCCTTGTTTGCCGTCGAACTTGATGAACTTCGGCACTGTATACCCCTCCGGGTATGGATAGCTCAGCATCTCAATGGGGTAAGGCGGCTTGACGTCTGGATCAGGCAAAGAGGGTAAGGTCCTCTTGCCTCGTTCGAGATCGAACATGGCCTGCACATCGGCGAGAGTGAGAAACTGTTGAGGGAGAGAGTTTGATGGTGGTATTCCCGGGACTTGGCTTATGTACCCGAAGACTGAGCTAGGGGCGTCTTGGCCATTCTGGTGCTGCGAATTCATCATTGGTGAGGACATTTGACGATACTGGCCATCAGCGCCTATAGACAAGCCAGTTGGTGATGGGATATTGAATTGAGGCCCATAGAGTCCACCGCACGGCGCCGCTATACCGGGTTGTGCTTGCAGATTTGTTGTCGACACCAAAGGAGGCCCGCTTGGTGTTTGGGTAACATTCACTAGTGGCGTAACAAGATTAGGTACGGGCATAGCTCCCTTTTGCGCCATCATGCTCCTTCTGTTTTCCTGGACACCAGCAGTCATTGGAGTGCCATTCATTACACCAGAAACTCCCCTAGTCACTATTGGATCTTGGCTCGGCACGCCATGGAGCCCGGGCATGGGCAAACTGCTGCCGCCTACTGTGGTTTGAGCATGTGTTACTGTGGCTGTGTTGCCATAGGTTGATTGGGGCCTACTTCTCCTTGGATTTGATTTTGCGCTCCGGCGGGAATAACTCCACCACCAGTTTGATTTCCGTTTGGCGCCGGTGCAAAGTTAGAACTCATCACCAACATGGTGTGAGTGAGATTCTGAAGAGTGGTAAGAATCTCTTGCTGAGTATTTTGAAGTCCTTGAATGGCTTCAAGCAAAAGTGGTTGATCTGGAGCCATGGTTCTGTCATCACCACCATTAGAGGATCCTTGTTGGTGAACTTCATCTTCTCCCGCCATCCTTGTTGGAGTTGTGTGGATTCCAGATCTCGTTGAGACCATTAACCAATCCGCCTCCCCAGCAGAGTCGCCAAAATGTAGGAGAGGGTTCAAGAAAGGAGTTGGAAAATTCGAAGATCTTCGAAGATCCTTGAAGAACAACTTCGAATTCTCTAGAATATGATGAGAGGCTTAGATTCTTCAATAATCTCAACTTAGGAACACAACAACAAAGGAGATGATGGAGATAAGAGATTGGGTGAAGAAGAAGGCAAAATGGCTAGAGAATAGAATAATGGCAAGGCTCTCCCATTGATCTCCCACTTTCACTCTTAAGGTTGATAATGGAGAAGGGAAATTAGTTCTTTCCCAAGAGTTCAAAAATCTCCAAAATCCATCCCCTGTAAAGCTATGGGTGGGTGCTATTTATAGGCACCTCATGATGTAGGATGGAGCCCATGTGCAAGGCACATGGGGGATATTCTCTCTAACCACCTTGTCCGAGGGGGTGACCTCTCCGAGGAGGTGACTTCTCCGAGGAGGTGACCTCTCCGAGGAGGTGACTTCTCCGAGGATAAGAAAACCCCGAAGAGGAGATCAATCCCTCGGCGAACCCTTCTTCTTAGCCACACCTAACCAATGATCCCCAATCATCCCAAAGGGTCAGGGGTAGTCCCAGAGGACGTCCTGCCGCAAAAATATTGCCGAGTCTCATGGACCCCCCCGGGGTCGTGCCACCTCGACCCGGGTATAGGCTAGTTTAACCGAAGAGTGAATTTATCTCCACTCACCGTCCTCGGGATCGGGTCCTTTGTTCGAACTCCATTACGCCCATGGTTCTGGTGCGTAGATCCCGGAAAGCTCCGAGCCCGCAAGTGTTCTGGGACTCATTAACGGAGCGGCTTCTAGATTGCATCTGAATCCGTTCGAAGCCAAGTGCTTCGGATCTCTAGATTCGTAGGTCCGAATCCTTTCGAGTCCGAGTGCCTCGGATCTCTAGGCTTGTTCAACACCCTTTCGAGTCCGGGCCCGAGTAAGTCTCTAAGTCTCTAAGTTCGTGGATCCGAACCCCTTCGAGGCTTAGAGCGATTCAGCCCGTTTGATGGCGATAAATCTGGGCCCACCGATCTTGGACTTGCGATAAATTCGGGCCCACTAATCTTGGGCTATTGGGCCTAAATAATTTAGTGGGCTTAAATTAGCTCCTCTTACAATCAAATATTATAGTCACATTGAATCACGCTTGCTTTATGTAATTGGACAATTTACTCTAGAAGCCATCTTCTTTTTCTTTCTTTCTTTTTAATTTTAAATAAGCATAATTTGATCTTGTGACTATCAATTTTTAATTAATTAAATTTTTTATATAAATAATTTAGACGACAAGACTTATAAAATGGGAATTCAAAGTCCACATACAGCACTTAAAGTCTTTGTTCCAAGTAATTCATCAGTTAAATTAGGGTTAATTATATTTTACCTCCCTGTGGTTTATCAAAAAAGTACCTTATCTCTCTAACACTTAAAAATATACACATAAATGCCATAAGGTTTGGAATAAAATGTAAAACATGACTCCGTTAATGATTTTTTTTTAAAAAGTCAATTTCCCCCTTAATTTCTCCTCTAATTTTCTTCTCTATGCCACTACTACTCTTTTTTTGGAATCAAACTATTCAACCATTAGTAGCAACACCACAACCACTTTCGCACAGCTTAGTCCCCCAACGCCATTATTGCTTCTCACCCAAGGTAGTTAATCTATGGTTGAATAAACCCTCCCAAATATCTACCATACAGGACCGGCCCTGAGATTTAAGAGGCCCAAGGCGAACTTCGGAAATGAGACCCTTTTACTTTGAAAAAAAAAAAATTCATGAATAAAAGGATAAGTTACAATTTTTTTATTTGTTTGTAGTTACAAAAAAATTTACTTGCACATATAATCATTAAAATTACAAACAAAAATTTACTTTCATATATTAAGATAGAAAGAAATCATTACAAGTGCTTAAAAAAAATAAAAATCTAGCCTTGTTGCTTTTTTTGAGTCCCATGTTCAATTGGACCTATAATATTTGGACCTTTTTTTTTTTTAATATCTAAAACACAAAATTATATTTGGGACTCCTATTTTCAGCCCAAATTTGGAGGCCCAAGGCGCAGGCCTCTCTTGCCTGCCCTCAAGGTCAGCCCTGCTACCATCAATGGTGATCCTAACAAGAGTTTGGAAAGAAAATTACAAATCACAAATCGAGAAACCTAATTCTTATTATGACTTGATGGTTGAGACAATATATGATGTGAGGAAGATGTGGCCACAAATTAATTCCCTTGAATTTTGTTTTAAATTTTTTTATTAACATTAATTCCCTTGAATTGATGTATGCATTTACATGTTCACCATAAATAGGTGAAACACCCAGCAATAACACCCAACAACCACTTAAAATGAGTTTAAATATGCACAACACCCCTGCATATGATGCTTGGTTTTGGTGTTAATCATGGCCAGTCCATGAGGCTAGTGAGGGGTATTTTGGTTAGCCGAGTGGGTAATGGAAGTTGGGATGAACCAATATTCCATGTGGGTAGGTGCAAATTTTCTTCCATTAAAGTAGGGGAAGAGAAGAACATGTGTTGGTCTAAAAGAACAAAAATATGTACATATATATATATATATATATAGAGAGAGAGAGAGAGAGAGAGAATACAGAACGAAGCCAAGAAAAATTAATAGAGAGGGTGAGGAAGTATAAAAGATGAATGGTGAGAGGAATGGTTACTGATTACTACTGCAGCAAGGAGATGATGAAGAAGGAGAAAACTAAAACAAAAACAAAAACTACAGAGGGCAAAAGTGTCATTAAACATTTCAGTTTTGTCACACGCATTCAATCTAGTGCGTGCATAACACACATTGTTAATGTTGACAGAATCTGTTAATTTTGTATTTTACTCTAAATCACAAGGAATTTATGTTATATTTTTAAATGTTGGGTAGTCAATGTGTTTTCAGGTAAAACACATAGGAATATTTTGAGAAAATAGTTATAAGTTATTTTTTGACTTTTTTTATTATTTTTTTTAGAGAGTGAAGTGGTTTAAAAGTTTGGGAAATAACTTTTGACTTACTTTTTAAAATAACCTATAAGGATAAAGTGTAATTAACCTTTTAAATTACTATCTATTTGCTTTAAAATTAACCAATCGTTTCTACAAAGCATTATTATCAACTCTCTCCCTCTCTCTCATCTCTGCTTCATCTCTCTCTAAAATTATATCACAAAATTCTTGATGATTCTTGTCGATGTGCTGATGAGTGATGGATGGCTGATCTGAAATTGAAACACAAAATCAATTTATTTAAGTACAAAGGTAAGTATCTATGTTGCATTCGTATGATTATTTTATTTTCCTTTCAATTTTTATTATTCATTGAAACACCAAAGTCCACACGATCCACAACTCGAAAACCTAATGATTGGTTCATCTCGCAAATCATCCGCATTTATTTTAATATAAACAGTAACAGTCTATTTATGTTTGATTTTTAGGATAAATTATATTGTTAGTGTATATATTTTGTCACTTGTATCGTTTTAATCTTTATATTTTAAATTAGTTTAATTTTAATTCTAATTCTTAGTTTTAGATTTTATATCGTTTTAATCTTTATATTTTAAATTAGTTTAATTTTAATTCTTAGTTTTAGATTTTATATCAATTTAGTCCTACTGATAGAATTGGGGGTGGGTGCTGTTGTCACGCCTCGTGTGGTTTGTTCGAACCATATTTTGATGATCCAAGTCATTTATATTATAGGTTTGATTGAGTATATACATCATTATAATTAAATGTGTTTATTTTAGGAGATTTTTTTTTAGGGTCCTTGATATTAAGATTATATAGCATAAAGGGCATCCAATATTTTCATAATGTCTAAGGTCCCTCAAATCGATTCAAAGAAAATTCGATCCAGAGAATTTGTCTAGACCCAGTAAAATTCCCTCTAGGGAAATTCTTTTCTCTGGACTTCCTAGAGAAATTTTCTCCAAACCAAAGAAATTTGCCTCTTTACGTGTAGAGAATTACTCTAGGTTCAAACTAGAGAAAATTGAAATTTCTCTGAATTCAAATCAGAGAAATTCAGAGAGAATTGAAATTTCTTTGGCTTTGTTCAAAAAAATTAAAATTTCTCCGACTTTATTTACAGAGAATTTCTCTTGTTTTCTTCACGAATTTCTCTGTGAAGAAAGTCTATGTCTTAGCTTATCCAACAATTCTACTCCAAAATTTATACATATCTAAACAATTCAACAATTCACACAATAGTAAACTAATCACAAAATTCAAAGACCATCCAGATAGTGAAATAAATTAAAAATAATATCTTCTAGAACTCAATAGTATGATCAAAGCCACAATTCAACAAAGTAACTTACCCACTAAAAAAATTTAAAATAAAAAAAAAAAAAACCCAACTCAACTGATCAATTTCCTCTAAAATTAACTTATGCCTAGAAAAATTTAGCAAAGGAAAAAAAAAAGATGAGAGAGCATACCTATTTGTTACTAAATTTGGAGGATCAAGAAAGAGAGATAATTATAGCAATGGCAAACATAACGTTCAAAGCTGACGAGACTCTCGACCAAAGGGAGGGAGAGGAGAGAGAAAATGTTCCGCAAGGAGCAAGCACAGTGGCTACATACTTGCTTGACATTGCTAACGGAGAAGACAACGTCGTTGTCGATGGCAGGAGAGGAAGATGAGGCTAAGCTGGTGGTGATGGTGGTGGTGGTTGGGAAATCTAGGGTTTCGGGGAGTCAGTTTTTGGGCTTTTGGCCTCGTTTGCGCTTGTTGTCACTCATCTGAGAATAGAGAAGTTTGTAGAGAGAGAGAAAGAGATGATGTTTAATTTGAGAGAGTCAAATTTCTCTGTGATATATGAGTATGGGGTTGAGAGACCTTAGACATCACAAAATAATATTGTGGACCTCTTCCATTACTAAAATTAGGAGAGGGACCTTAGACTAATTTTTTTTTTTCATTTTACACTCTTATAATTTAATATATATATAGCATAAAATCATTATATGATAATCCAATTACAATATATTTATATTTAATTTTTTCAATAAATTTTATATAGTTTCTATTTTTATATATTTTTATTTTCCAAATGAATATAAAAGAAAATTAAATAGTTAGAATTAATTTTAATTTTATGATACTAATTCTTCTTCTAAATTAACTATTATTTTTAATACCAAAATAAATATTTATTTTACTATCCTATAATTTAATATATATATATATATATATCATACAGAATTATTATATGATAATTATACTTTTATAATACGATATAACTAAAATTATCAAAATATACAAATAATTTAACTAAAATTAATATATATAATATTCAACTAACACTTTTATGAGCCTATTTTACATAGGATCACACACATTGACAAGAATTTTCATTAACCATTAGTAAATCTATCTGTATTTAACTTTTAATTGTTAAAATATTTTACACATGAAGTATTAAAATTCAAAATTAATTTTTTATTTTAAAAATAAATTTTCGTGTATCACATGGGTCACATACTAATTAGTTATATAATCTTATAATATTGCGATTGTCAGTTAAATTTCAAAAAATAAGTTTTTTTACTGATATCCCTTTTTTATCGACTTTGTTTTCTTAGCTATCTAGACAAGATTTGTACTCATTTTGGCTCACCTCAATAGGTAGTCTGAAATAGCCAAATAGAAATTACCTAAAACGAAGGAGCGTTTTGGAAATTTTGGTAAAAAGAGAGTTTTTTGACTTTTTAATTATTATTTTTTTTTTGTATACAAAAAAAGTCAGTTTTTTTTAACACAAAAAAGGTAAAAAGTTATAAAAAAAAAATTAAAAAATTAATTTTTTACCAACTTTTCAAAACACCACAAAGTTGAGTCGCCCTTGTACCTTTGTTTTTTTGCTTGTACAATACCGTCCTGGAATATGAGATTGACAACTTTGCTATAATTTTAATTCATTTAGTAAATATATTTACACATAAATTATTTACAGAACAAAAAGGTTTTTGTGTGGTTAGGACTAAATTGATAGGTAAAATTATGGGTAAAAATTCTAGGCTTGTAGAATTGTTTAAGAAAATAGTTCAAAAAAAAAAAAAAAAAAAAAAAAAAAAAAAAAAAAAAAACCAAGAGGGTGGGCCCACTTGTGAGCCCCACACTAGTATCTTTATCATGGTTATGTGAACAAAAACCATCTCTGACGCTAGAGAACTGTTTAGAAAATTGGCATGAATTTCAAATTAGTAGTGTATATTCAAAGTTAGCGTGGTAAGGAATTACATATCGGTCATGTTTGATTCATAAGATTAATATTGAGATATTAATAATTTTATTAAATTAGTGTGATATTTATTATCTAATTGGATTAATAAGATAAATTATTCATGGGATTAATAATCTCTTCATGGGATTAATAATCTCACCCCTACTCTATTACTAATAATTCTACAATTTTATTGGATTAATTATCCATTAGATTAATAGTCCTAAACCAAAATGTTAAAACAAACCTAAGATAATTAGGCTCACGAATTAATAATCTCAATCACATGCTCTAATCCATCCAATCAAACATGTCCATAGGGCTTATTAGGTGGATTTATTATTTAATAGGTTTTATGATAATTAATGGAGTAAATTATTAATAGGTCATAATTGTTAAACTTAATTCCCATCAACTCTAATTGAAAATTAGACACAGTAAAATCGTCATTAAAAATAATTTTTTGTGACAATTTTCCATATATGTCGCTAAAAATTAACAATTTGTGACTTTATTGTCACGATTTTTATAAATTAACAATTAGTAATATTTTTTTGGTGACGCATTTTTCAAACTGTCATTAAAAGTTGAAAATTAATGATTTTTTTTGTAAAGATTTTTTTAAACTGTAGCTAAAACTTATAATTAGTTACTTTTTGTGACAAAAATTTCAAACTGTAACTGAAAATTAATTAGTAGTAACGTTTTTTAATAATGTTTGATGAAAAACACCATTAATTAAGAAAAACTATCAATAGGTCCTAATAGTTGGACTAATTTCTATCAAGTCCTATTGAAAATAAGTCCTAATAAAATCGTTGCTAAAATTAATTTTTTTTGACAATTTTTTGCATGTCGCTAAAAATTAACAATTAGTTACTTTTTTTTGTCACGGTTTTTATAAATTGTCGTTAAAACAAACAATTAGTGACGTTTTTCTGTGACGAATTTTTCAAACTGTAGCTGAAAGTTAAAAATTAGTGACTGTTTTTGTGACGATTTTTTTAAATTGTCGCTAAAACTTATAATTAGTAACATTTTTTGTGACAATTTTCAAATTGTCGATGAAAATTAATAATTGGTGACGGTTTTTAATAGTATTTGATAAAAAAATGTTATTAATTATCATATACATTCACTAATTAGGACCTACACGTGAACCCTTACTTTAAATGAATCTCGATCATTGTTGTGAAATTCCAAAAAATAAGTGAGTGAAGAATTTTTTTGCATATAGCATAGCTCTAACGCAATTGGCTAAAAACACTACAAAACATATCTCATGTTGTTGTGAACCCTGTTTGCAGTTGGAGCAACAGCTTTATGACTTCTTCTGCTATCCATTATCTCCTCTTCCTGTCTTTTTTGCCTTTTCTGCCCGTATTCGGTGCTTCCAACATAACTTTAGGCTCTTCACTTTCTGCCATTGGTGACAACTCTTCGTGGATTTCGCCTTCGGAGGAATTCGCTTTTGGATTCCGCCAACTTGACAACACAAACATCTTCTTGCTTGCAATATGGTATGCGAAGATACCTGACAAAACCATAATCTGGCATGCAAACACAATTAGTCCGGTGCAAACAGAGTCGAAGGTTGAACTCACAGCGAATGGCCTCACACTGAATAGTCCCAATGGCCAAGCAATATGGCAGGCACAACCCAACACCACCATTTCTTATGCCGCAATGCTTAACACTGGCAACTTTGTGCTTTCGAGTAGTACTAATAGCTCTGTCTATGTATGGGAGAGTTTCAGTTATCCCACAGACACAATCTTGCCAACCCAAGTGTTGTCACTGGGTGGCATGTTGTATTCTAGGCTGACTGAAACCAATTACTCAAATGGAAGGTTTGAGCTTCATTTCGTGAATGGAGCTCTTGAGCTCAGTGCTGTCGCCCGGCCTAGCCAATATCGGTATGATCCTTATTACAGTAGTGGAAGGGCTCACACCAACTCCTCTGAATCTGGGTTTCAATTGGTTTTCAATCGATCAGCGGATATTTATATAGTGAAAGGGAATGGATCTACTGTCGAACTTTCATGGCCCAAAATTGTTTTGAATTACGACAGTAACTATCTTCGTGCAACACTAGATTTTGATGGCGTTTTCAGGCAATATACTTACTCAAAGACTTCAGGCGGTAACCAGAGTTGGTCAATTGTTCGATACATCCCTGACAACATTTGTATGCATCTGACAAACGGAATTGGTAGTGGTGCCTGTGGGTTCAATAGCTATTGTGTTGAAAATAGTGGCATTCCTAGCTGCCAATGTCCTCCCGGGTTTTCATTTACTGATCCAAATAACAAATTTGGTGGCTGCCAACCAAATTTCCTTTTAGGATGTGGAGTAGATGATGGATCAAGAAACCCACGAGACTTGTATGATTTAGAGGTGATTTCAGGTGTGAATTGGCCATCTGGAAATTATGACAGATTGCAACCTTACAATCAAACGCAGTGCGAACAGTCTTGTTTGCACGATTGTTCTTGTGTGGTTTCCATATTTGATGGTAGAGGTACTTGTTGGAAGAAGAGACTGCCGTTGTCTGATGGGAGATTGGAGAGTGGAACAGTCATCATCAAAGTAAGGAAAGGTGTAGGTGTTCCTTCTCCGGGTAATTCTAATGATCCATTTTCCTACTCAAAGAAAGAGAATCATAGTCTCTTGTGGTCAATTCTTTTTGGCGGCTCTGGGTTCTTCAACATTCTTTTGCTAGTCATAGTTTCACTAGTGGTTTTCTCACAGCGTCACAAGAAATCGAAAAAGACTACATATGATTCTAATGTTCCTGAAACAAATTTGCGTATTTTCACTTTTGAAGAACTCAATGAAGCTACACAAGGGTTCAAGGAAGAACTGGGAATGGGATCTTTTGGCATTGTTTATAAAGGTGCACTGAAATTTGGTTCCAAGAATCAAGTTGCAGTTAAGAAGTTGGACAAGTTGTCAGAAAAAGGAGAGAGGGAATTTAAAACTGAAGTGAGTGCAGTTGGGAAAACCCATCACAGAAATCTAGTCCAATTGCTTGGATACTGCGATGAGGGGACTCAAAGAATTCTAGTATACGAGCTCATGACCAATGGAAGTCTAGCTAATTTCCTTTTTGGCCTTCCAAGACCCAGTTGGCATCAAAGGACTCAAGTAGCATTGGGTACTGCAAGAGGACTAGTGTACTTGCATGAAGAATGTGATGTCCCCATCATCCATTGTGACATAAAGCCTCAAAACATACTCATCGATGAATATTTCACAGCACGAATTTCAGACTTTGGATTGGCAAAATCATTGATGTTTAATCAGTCTCGGACTCGTACTGACATAAGAGGAACTCGAGGATATGTGGCTCCAGAATGGTTCAAGAATGTGCCTGTGACAGTTAAAGTGGATGTCTACAGTTTTGGTGTTGTGTTGTTAGAGATCATTTGTTGTAGAAAGCATGTGGCGGTGGAATATGGGGAAGAAGAAAGAGCAATACTGACAGATTGGGCTTATGACTGCTATATGAGAGGGGTGCTAGGTACTTTGGTAGATAATGATGAAGCAGCCATGAGTGATAACACGATGCTGTGCAGATGGGTCATGACAGCACTCTGTTGCATACAAGAGGACCCTTCAAAAAGGCCTACAATGAAGATGGTGATACAAATGCTAGAAGGATATGTTGAAGTTCCTATTCCCACTAGCACAAGTACCTCTTTTCCTAAGCTTCATGAGACATGATGACACAGGCTTGTTTGGGCAAGTCCTCTCTTCATTTTTTTTTTTTTTTTTTTTTTCCTGTCTTTGTTTTATTGTTGTTTTATGAGTTAATTTTATGGGGAAAAGCAGCTCCAATAAATAATTTTTAAGGGTAAACCTAGTGTGAGAACAAGCACATTAGGTTTTATCATCTTCTCTCAATGCATGTAAGTATTTCAAATGATCAGTTGGATGGGGAACAAAGTTGACCCTATCCTATTTATTATGAAGTTGGTCCTATTCAATATATTTTGTGCATTCTCTTTGATCACGAATGCCATATGCACATGAAACAGTGTTTTGGAACTAATGAATAATTTTAATAGATTGTTTTATGAAAATCACATTTGAAATAGGAATCGACATGTATCTAGTCAACCATGTGGACAAGACCGTGTTGTCCAGGCTCTAGAGGCTTATTATTGGGTTCACTTTAATGATTTGATCTATTCATTCTTTAGGTCACTAGGTGTAGATTATTTACGACAAAAACCAGATTGATCTGATAACCACATGATTTAATTATAATTGTCTTCAAAACAATAGACGCCAAGTATGATTTTAAAAGTAGACCGTTTATTTTTTAGAGATAAATATGATAAAATCAGACGACTAGATCAATTTAATTTTTTTGGTGAATGATCAACACTATACAACCTAAAAAATAAACGGATCAGAGCATCATACCCATGATGGGCCTCCTAGAAACCATGGCAAGAACATATCACAACTGATTGATGTATCTTATTATTCAGGAATGGAATAAGGCAAGCAAATAACCAATGGCAGATTTTCTCAATTAGCTACACAAGGTGACAGTTGAATTGTACAATCAAATTGCTTGTGTAATGTGATACGTGCAGCACTATTATATAGTTTGTTGTTAATAATACACTCACAGTAACGATGAAAATATTGCCAAGTCGGTGGACAAAACTTGAGCCTTTGCAGGTCAGATTTGGTTCTCTTTCAAATTCCATTTGGAATCCGATAAAGTTGGCCAACTGCCTTGCTAACATCAAGGATTGTGGTGTTTGACCGAGTAATGCTACTTTTCAGGTTTGGACGACCTCCTTGACATTCTTAAATCAATAATGCTAGGTATCATGAAAATAATGTCATGAAAAGTCTTCATGAAGATTCTCCACCATTGATTAGATTATAGTGTTTGTAGTGTTTTATTGTATGTTATGCATTCACCATTAGATTAGTTTCATGAAGTTTTTCATGATATTTACTTCATGATACGTAGCATCACTCTTTTTTCATGATGTTTAGGGTCCCTATTTTATGTTAAATACATGCCATTCGATTCAAAAAGAGTGTCAGCATTAATGCCAAATGATTCCTTCTTTTTTTTTTTTTTTGGTGAATAAGTCATAAAATAAAAACAGAAAAATTACAAGATTACAAGGGGTATGCCCTAGGCCCTGCAAAACTATACAAAACAAAAGACGAACAGTTAAAACCAAAATAAAAGGCTAAGACAAAAGGCTAGCAACTAGACACAAAGCAATCTAAAACTCTCTAACCCATACTTCTATTCAAAAACCATATCTAACATAAAATAGGGACCCTAAACAAAAAACAAGATACAGATGAAAAAGAGCATAGCTAGATAACACAACAACACAACAGAATGCAGCGTATCAGCACAACAGCAAACCAAACCAAAAGAGCACCCAGCAGCCCAAAACAAGACAGCACAGCAGCATGCAGCATAGCAACAGATCAGCAGAGCAGCAAGATATTGCATTGTAGCAGACAGATAGCAGACGCAAATCTGTACAAATTTAGTATAATAAAGACACCAACAATCCTATTGAGAACATCTAAAAGGGCTGGCGCATATTGGTAGCCTGGCCCTCTAGATGTCCTTCAAGCTCTCACCAAACAGAGCAACCTCCAACACACCTCCGCACTACCTGTGAACACCAATAAGGATAAACAGACCCTACAAGAAACTGCGCTCAAATCTGTAACAGGGCTCACTTTATGTAAGGGCATGGCTTCTGTCCAGTTCTTAATCAAACTGGACCGTGCTGTTGGGCCCGTGGGGGCCCACCACGGGTCCCGTTTTTATAATCTGAATCGTTCAATGTGTAGAACTCGTCGAGCACTATATGCTTGTAAAAAATCACATTAATCGGATATCGATAGCTATGTGATCAAATCAGTTTTGTATAAAAAAAATGAACGGTGAATAAATTAACAATTGACAAAAATCTGTTTTGATCACATAGCTATCGATATCCGATCAACGTGATTTTTTACAGGTATATAGTACTTGACAAGTTCTACACATTGAACGGTTCAGATTTTCAAAATGAGACCCGTGGTGGGCCTCCACGGGTCCAACAGCACGGTCCAGTCCGATTAAGGACTGGACAGAAGCCATTCCCTTATGTAACCTCACAATCTCAACCTACATATAGGCACTCAAGCTCAACAAAGATTAGCTGAGCACAAAGGATAAGAAGAAAAATAAAGAAAAAAGCTCTCCAAGAATGTAGATCTCTCTTCACTCAACACTCAACAAATAACTTCCTCACACAATCTACCAGCTTAGTCACCTGCAGGCACAACAGTTAGAAACAGATTATAACTGGTACTCACATCACTCAACCCTCAAGCTCATAAATCCTCCACTGCCTAATGTGGATCTCACAAATGATTCATTTTAATTCCTCTTTCCCCAAAAAATTTCAGGAAATGGCTTCAATTTTCGGGCTTCAATTTTTGGGTTCAACAATAATCACCACAAGAGCAAACCCCAACCTCAAAATGATGAAACCTTATAGTGTCTCTCACAATAATTTCCCTCATTTCTATTGTTGATATGCACTTGGTGGCGCGATGGCAATCACCGCATACTCTCAAGTTTTTAAAAACTCAAATTGGAGTTCCTATCAACATTCTAATCAACCCATAAGCTATTGCAAGTTTCTCACTGTGTCATACGAGTAGCTTCTCCTTCTGTTCTTCCCCAAACATCATGCAACGAAAAGTCAAGATCCGACACATATCCTTCCAATTTCATTTTCTTCTTTAACTCTTTCAGTTTTTCATGTGTCAATTTCAATTCTGGGCTATGAAGCACGGGTGCAGGTACGGATATTGGTACGGGTATAATACCGGTGCACTAATACAGAGGGACCTAAAAAAAAAAGATATAGGCACAGCTGGTGTATTGTAGACTGCCCAGAACTCCGCTCCGCGCGCGAGGGCGTGAATCGTGGTTCTTAGCTACTACAGTTCGGACTCGTGTCACAGTTCTGAAACTAATCTCACAAAGTGCAATGTAAGACTGATAAATCACCAGAGAGTCTAAATCCGGCAAATCGTTTTGGAAAATCGATTTTAATCAAAAAGCGCCAAACATTGACTGCTTTGCCAGATTTCAGAGTCGCCACCTAAATATTTTGTTTTTAGAAAATTTAGGAAACCCTGACTCATGCCTAAGGCCACGTGTCCGTCATCACCAAAGTTGCCTCGGCTTGGGAACTTGGGTACGAGAGGGGAAGGTCCTGAAATGAGCACCCCCGCTCGCACGATCAAAGATCGGCCTCTACTAATATGATATGTGGTTTTGAAAACGCATGTGTTCTTATTCCGATTATTAATCTAGAATTACTATGTGATGCGCACAGCATACAAGTATACACTAAATCACTCAAATTAGAACAAAACATCTCATGTTTGTTTGTGAAAATGGTTTGAAGATGCTACTCGCAAGTAGGCTAAGACGTGGATTTGCCACTCTCAAGTGGGCTTAGAAAACATGGTTTTGACACTCCACAAAGTGGGCTTAAAACTTACATTTTGATGAATTGTTCCAATTCAAGCAATAGAACCTTCACTCACAAGCATTCATGCAGTTATATCAGTTAAGCGAATAGCCTCATGGCAAGCATGCTAACATGGAAACATACACATCTCATGTAGTATGTTAAAACGTAAACACTCATAGTGTACTCCGAGCCAAAACAGAAGCTAGTTAGTAATCATGCATGATCCTAGCTATGTTAAGATGCCTAATGCAACACATGCAAAATGCAACTAAGATAGGCTCGGCTATTCTAAGATGTCATGTGAAATGCAACAATTGATACATGTATTCAAATTGGAATTAAAATACAATGCAGTTTGTATGATGCGCCGAGCCCGGTGCATGCAAAACAGATGAATGGATGCACGCATGCAAAACATAAGGATGCTAATTGAAATATGCCTTAAAACTAACCATCGAAAGCAGTTAAGTAAAAAGGAGAAAGACGTGGGATTGGAAGACATTCACACACACACGCACACTTATTTACAACATCGCCCTCTCGACGGAGGGTCTGAATAATAGGCTAACTAGCTAATCTAAGCTAATTAAACTAATTATTACAAAATGAAGCCAATTAACTAAAAAGTTAACTAATTATTACAAAATAAATTGATTAGCTAAACACATCAACTAATTAAGTACAAAACCAAAGCATTAGCTAGCTAAGCAAAGCAGCAAAGTAAAGTAGTAAAAAGAGGTCCTCGGGGCAAGGGGTGTATGCATGCTTGGTCGGCTTCGCTCGAAAATCTACTACCGTGCCTCTAATGCCTCTATTTGTACACTTTTGTACTTCTAAAAATTGTGCCAACTTCCAAGATGCTTCTGATCCACCTTATGAACATTCTGAGGGGTGGTCGGCCAAGAGGAAAGGCCATCGGCTACGGTTAATGGTCATCGGCCAAGGTTAATGGTCATCGGCCAGAGTTTATGGCTATCGGCCAATTTTGATATCCGGTCGGCAGACTTTGATAGCCGGTCGGCCACTGCTTCCTGCAAATTCGCCTTTGCTGCAACTGAGCTGTCACAACCCAAACCCGCTCCTATAGGATTAGCATCGTAACCGGCCAGTAATCTGTGGATTACCAAAGGCCTCTTAACATATGAGCATATAATAAGGACCTGTGGAAGCAGATGTACCAAACATAAATAGTCCAATGAGCTGTATCGATAAACATGGGACAGAATATTCAAAACTTGTATATACATAAGCGTGTCGGTCTAAGGATATCATAATTACAAAACATTTACAAGAGTGTAATATCTAAGACCCGACTGTACAAAACAGACAGTGATTAACATAAGTAAAAAAACAACCATATAAGTAGACTTCAATCGGAACCTCCTCGGGAGGCACAACATTTGGCTAACAAAAACAGAAATGAAGGTCATCAACTCTGGCCCTGATCACGCGTCGGCTCACCTACATACATAATATAAACTATGAGCGAAAGCTCAGTGAACAATAACAGAGTAAAGGGGTTTCAATGAATGAGTCCGTACAGATTCAGAATTCACAATTTAGTTTTGTATCAAATTCATACTTTGTCCATATCATATACAGAAATCATAAGTCATGCGTAAGTATACGTGATACATCCATAAGCACTAACAGAGCAGATACATAACAGATGCAGCCACGTGAGGGTTACGAATAACCAGTTCCATAAAGGAACCTCCGGATCTGGGTAACAGAGAATAAACACGCTGAGCCCCATGATGGAGCCTCCGGTACGGGTAACAGAGTGCAGACAGATTAAGTTCCATGATGGAACCTTCGATACCGGGTAACAACCAACACATATCACATGATACTAAGGATGTCACGAACACATATCAGAAATTGGACAATCATTCATTGTACAGAACATAACATTTCAGGAAACAATTCTTATTTCATCATATAGAAATAAATAAAGTTGAACATAGCTTTACTATGTTATTACTCACAATTGGCCTTGAGACAGACAGATGGAGCAGATTGGTCAAACGGTACGCGGCACGTGACCTACATGACACATAACAGATACACACTTGAAACACACGTTCGAATTGTACATAACTTATGTCGTTTGCTCTTAGTGTGTTTCTAACCTTTAATCTCCATTATGGAGTCTTAAACATGGCCTAGGAATGCCTAGGATGGAATGAGGGTGCAAGAATGCATTGGAAAACATTTCTTAAAACTTGCTGAAAATAAGGTCCACGCTCGAGCGTGGCTTTCCTCGCTTGAGCGGACGTGCAGACAATGAAGCTCCGCTCGAGCGTGACTTTCCCCGCTCGAGCGGACTGTAAACTCTTGAAAAAGTACTGGTTGCATGTTTTTCACGCTCGACGGACACTAGACCTACGCTCGAGCGTGAGACTCAGACCTTCGCTCGAGCATAGATTCCCTCGCTCAAGCGGACCGCAAAACACAAGAACTTCTAGGTATATGCATTTCACGCTTGAGCGTAACCATCGTCGCTCGAGCAGAAGTGCATGTATCAGAGTGCACGCTCGAGCGTGAAGTTCCCCGCTCGAGCATGGATCAAATTTCTGGAAATTCCAGATTCGATCACCAAGCTCAAACTCAACTTCAAATGCATCAAACTCAATTTTCTGGGTCCAAAACTTTGGAAAACACTTAGAAACCCATAAAACAACATGTTTAAAGGATTATAACAAGAAATCATAGCCCAAAAGCATGCCAATTGTGCAAAACCCAACTTTAAACTCAAGATTAATTCATGAACATAACATGCATGCACATCTTTGAACTAAAGTTCTCCAAAACATGATCAATTGCTACTAAATAACATGAAACTCATTGTTTTTTCAAAATTAAAGTGAACTCAACACATGCATGAGGAAATTCTTTGAAACCATGCTCAAATTGTGAAGAAATGCACATGCATGCATGGATTGATCTACCTCTCCACTCCTTAAGCTTGATTCTCACATCATATAACTCAATTTACTTGAACTCATGCATGAATCAATACAACTTCAAGGCTAAAGGCTTGGTTCCATACCTTAGATGATCTATTGGGCTTTAGGTGCTAGAATCTTGAACTAGATGAACAAAGCTTCCAATTTTCTTCTTTTCTCCTAGCAATTCTCTCTATGTGTTCAATTCTTGAACTAGGACCCAAATCCCTCAACTCTCTCTCTCTCTCTCTCTCTCTCTCTCTCTCTCTCTCTCTCTCTCTCTCTCATGTTTTGCATCAAGTTGAGGAAGAGTGAATAAAGAAAACATAAGCTAGTGGAGTCAAAATGGCCTAATAAGTAGTAATTTAACAAAACTAATCAAATGACATTATTTTAATCAAATTTAATCACTCCGAACCGAACTTTAATTAAACCTACCATAAAATTCTATAAATCCTAATTAGCACCTGAATCAAGTCAATTTCTGATTTAGACGGCGATAAGGCTTTTAATTCGCAAATCGAAACTAAAACATGAACAGATCTTTCTACTTTAAACAAATACAAACACAAAACGATGCAATGCACATATAATCGACACAGAATTTCCTCTTAATTTTTGTCAGGCATAATCATTCACGGATTAATGTTAATCATGGATCGGGGTTGTTATAAGAGCACTAACAGAGGCATGGCAGTGTATTTGCAAGAAAATGTGTGTGCAACCACACTCTTTATCATGTCTAAAGCTCAAAGGAGTGTAGTGCTCGGCTCTCAAGCCACCAATCACGCATCTCAATGCATGATGGCCAAAGAGTCAAGCTTGCACCAATTCAATTAATGCAATGCAAACAAGACAAGCAAAACACTAAGACCATGGCCTTATCATGAGTGATCAAAGGCAATGGAGACAAAGGGGATTGGCCCATTTTCATCACTTCAAGTATGAAATGGACCAATTCACTTTGTGTTCAACATAACGTCCGGTTGAACACGATGCAATGCAAACATGCAACATGCTTATCTTGGCACATTTTACTTGATTGAGTTTGTTTACACATTTTACATTACCAATCCATTCATTAGTCGGTTTGTCCAATGTGAGAGTCCCCTAATGAGAGAGAGGTCTATCAAAGAGAATGGTTTAAGGCATAGGAGAGACTATTGCCTTTGACTAGGAGGAACCCTCAAAAGAGGGTTAAAACCATTTAAGCATAGGCCTTAATCCCAAGCATTAAACATAACCTCTAGACTAACCAATCCCCAAAACAAATCAAAAGTGAAGAAATGAAGGAGATGGCAGATCTTTCAGTGCTAAAGTGGCAGGAAAAATAAGACCCTATCATGCAAACACTTCATGTACAATATGCTAGAAGGCTTAAACATTGAAACTAGTGAAGGACACAATACTAAAACCATGCAACACAATGCTCAATGGACTAAACCAGCCCTAAACAAACCTCATGTATGCCAAAACAATGGCAAAAATGGACTGAAATGATAGCATGATAAGCAAGAAAAAGCATTCTCAAATGATGGCTCGCAAGCAAGAGACAAAGCTCAACTGTCAAACACAAAGAAAGAGTGAAATATGTGCGAGTGTAACGATGTAATAAGCTCTGAAATTACATGCTAAATGATGCCAAGGCATGAAAACATCACAAATATTGCATGCAGTGGTCTCAAAACTCAAGACTAGTCAAGGCATTTGCACTATAGCTATGCAAAACATGAGTCATATGACCACGGCAGCCCAAAACAGTCCTAAAACAGCCCAAAATATGAATAAAATTATGCTGGAGTATAGCTAAAATGAGCTAGAATAATAGGCTAAAGAGACAAGCATGCAAGGCTAGCTAGCAAGGATTACACTACAAGTGTATAAAGCATGCAAGAGGTGAGTCCCCCAATCAAAATCAGAGTTATGACATGCCAAAATAACACCAAAAACATATTTAAACTAAGCTAATTCAAACCACAAGAGCATGCTTCTTTGTAAGGCTAACAAGGCTAACAAAGAGGATTTACACTACAAGTACATGAAACATGCAACCAATGATCAAACAAGCCAAAAACAGAGTTATGGCAGGTCTAAGAAGTCACAAAAATGAGCCTAAACAAAGCCATAAAGAAGTAAAAACACATGCTCATTTGGTTGGCCATCAACACTAGCAAGCAAGACAAGAGGAGAGGGGACCACCCTTTCCTATTTGGGCCCTCAAAACAGGGTTTTTACCACTGAAAATTCTCTGGATTTCAGTGGTAAAAAGGCCACGAAAAGTTGTTTTGAAAGGCCTTGGAAGATGGCTCAAAAACTATATAAGCTAAGGAACAAAAGGGAGCGACAACCCCCCAACACAAAATAGGCCTAAACCATCATTTTTAGGACTAAAAAACAGAGTTTTCTTTAGTTCAAAACCAAGCCAAAAACAGTTTGCAAATGTGGTAAAACAAGCATGCAAAACAAAGCTTTAGAGGGACATGTGCTTACCCTTAAAGCCAAACAGCAAAACAGCAAGATTTCTGAGTTAAAACCAAGCTTTAGCAGCCCAAAACAAGTTCCACGGGACCTCAGTTCAATGGTGATCAAGTCTTCTTAAGGGTTGATAGGTTGAAGATGGATGTATGCAAGCTTTCAAGCACAAAATCCTTAGAGAGAGTGAAATCTAGAGAGAGTTTCTAGAGAGAGAGGCTCCCAAATCTTTTTCCAAAATTGTTCTAATATATTCTCTAATGTTCTAACCCCTTGAATATGAGATATAAGGCTCTCATATATAGCAAAATATCAAGTCTGGTCAAAATATCTGATTTGGGACAGGTGGCACAAGCTGGAAACAGCTGGAAGAGAAATATCTGCCAATTTTGGGCTTTCTGGACATTTTTGGCCAACCGACCAACCAACCAACATTTGTGGCCGATAAGGTTCACTTTTGGCCGACCTATGGCCAATGAGCTCCAATTGTGGCCGATGCACTCCCATAGAGGCCGATGGAAAAAATCAATCCTGGTTTCTAACTTGAAGCAAGCCTAACTCCTTCATCTGGACTCATTTTCAGGTCATTCTTGAGCCTAAACTGTAGCCTGAAAGTCTTCTTTCTAATTATGGAAGCCTCACATTAAAATTCCATGTGTGCTAAGAGATATTCCTCTTTTAGTGAAGGTTGCTCAGTTTCAGTCCAACCGGAATGATGCCCAACTTCAACCAATCATATCTCCCCTATCTAGACTCGGCTTTAGGAGATTCTTAAGTGAAAAATGAAGCCTCAGTAAGCTTTCCAACGATGGTGGCCTCATAGCTGAAATCCAAGTATACAAGTGGATAGGCCCGATTTAGCGAGGACTGCTCGTCTCTCTCTTAACAATTCATGCCCGACTTTTCCCCCAACTTGGTTTCTTCCCTCTTCTCCTCTTTTTTTCAACTCCAAACCCCTAAACAAGGTGTTTTGAAAGATTTTTCAAAGATTTCATCTCTTTTTCATTCATTTCCACTTTGTCCTTGCTCGATTTACCGAAAAGCGCAACATTTGACAAAATACGAGTCGGAACATCGCATAAACCTTTTTCAAAATATTTTGAAAGAGAGGGTTTTAAGATCTAAAATCTTTTTAGTCCAAAAAAGGAGTGTGAGGTTTGGATTTGACTCTACTCTTGCTGAAGAAATCGACCCTTTGCATAGCATAGCCTGCATCACTAAGTAAGCAATCAGTAGTGCTCAAGTCTTAAGGGCAGTCAAAAATGGAGTGTCTACAGGTACGTCAATAAATTTTTTGTTTTTTGTAATTTATAGTTTGAAATTCAATCTACAAATCAAAGTTTAATACCAAAACTAAAAAAAGAAATTACAAAACTAAAAGAGAAATCATAGTTCAATAATATCAATATCAAAGCAAAGTTTATAAGCTATTTTAATGGTATTAAATAGGAAAAATTACAAAATAAAGTTTCATTCTAAAGGTAAACTAAGTGAAATTTGAAAACTTGAAATTTCAATTTTCACTTCTATCAATTTCATCATTAAATAATACATCTTTTATTTCTGTCACATCAAATAAAGGATTTGTAATTTTAAGTAAATCAAAACTCTCTAATAAATTAAGCCTTCTCTAGCCTTCTTCATTTCAGAATCAGTCTTGGGGGGTTTTCTTATCGCCCTAAATGGGAAGCCATTAATTTGACCCACCTAGTTTTTGCTTGGGAAATTATTCAATACTCCTGGAGTATCACGTGACCATACTCCAAGTCAATTACCAATTACTTAATCTCATGTTGTTCCTCCATTCCCAATATGAATTGTGGGCCCTACGCCTCTCCACCAATCAAAACTTTATGAAGCACCACGTGTCTATATTTCGAGAATACTGAATAATCACCTTCCTTGTAGACAATATGTTCATAGTTTGTAGGGCCAACCCCCAAACTTTTGCTACTATTCATAATACTTTGGAGAACTTTCATTTCTTTTCATTTCTCCACTAATATCCTATAGTTTGGTGTACTTTCAATATATCAATCTTGTATTCATGAAGTATTCAATTGTCAAAGAATATACAAAAAATATCCAGTACGTATTTTGAATATCTATTACACATGCAGCTCTATCAAATATGAGTATCAGTACCTAATAAGTACATTATACGAATAAGGTAATATTTTCAAAATACCGTGCTTCATAGATTTTAGGTGAACTTTATCTCCTGATCTGAACTCATGAACCACACTTTCGACCTCGATCCAACTATACCCGGATATTTAATTACCTTAAGAACCACAATTTTGACCTCATGAACCACGCTTTTGACCTCAATCCTTCATTGATCGTCGAACTCTAGCAACGCTGTCCCATCTATTCATTGCAGCATAAACATTAGCGAGTTGCACATAATAAATAATTTTGCCTTCATAAGCGTGAAATATTCGGATAGAAAGACTTGAAAACAAAAGATCCCGTATCATATTCCTGATATCAAATTTTATTCATTGCCTTACATGTACGTCACCACACAGGATTAAAGCCTGTTGAAAGGTTTGATAGACTTTTCTTATTTTCAAAGTCTTTGGGCAAACTAAAATCTTAAAAAAAAAAAAAGAAAAGAAAAGAAAAGTCTTTGTCACAGTTTTCTTTGAAATTTCCAAGTCCTTGCCTTGAAATTAAATGGGATGGGATTGTCTCCAGGTGGCACTCTCAGTCCAACTAATTTTATAGAGTCCACCACTCAGATTATTCAAATAAAAAATTAGGTTGATGAAATATCGATCGTCACTTGATCTGATTATATTTGTTTGAAACATTCATTCTTTTTCAAAAAAATGTAATTGGATCAAATAATTATTGAAATCCGATTAACTTAATTTTTGACACAGATAATCTACTCAATAAACTTTACAAAATAAACGATTTAAATCGTTGAGTTCAATCCAAAATGGGTGGGACTAGACAACCAACTAGAGAAATCCATTTCTAATTCAATTATATTTTCTACAAAGGAAATATCATTTTATACTTCAAACTTTCACGTATTTTTCAATGTGGCTCTCAAGTTTTGATTAATATCAATTTTACACCTAAACTTTTAAAATTTTGATCAATTTGACCTCTGCCGTCACATTCCGTCTACAATTTGATGGAATGTGTTGATATGGTACCAAAGTTCAGTTGAAATTTTATTTACACCCCAAACTATACCTTAAAAATCAATTTACCCCTCAACTATACCTTAAAAATCAATTTACCACCCACGTCAGTACATTCTGTCCAATTGTAAACTGAATGTGACAACAGAGACTAAATTGTTCAAAATTTGAAAAGTTTAAGTATAAAATTGATATTAATATAAAGCTAGAGGTTAAATTAAAAAATGTGTGAAAATTCAGCAGGCCAAATGATATTTTCTCTTTTGTGCAAAGCAAAGTCATACTTTCCTTATGCAAGTCAGTTCTCTCATGTTGGTAAAATCGACTGGACTTGTCCAATTGCTCTATTGTGGGCTCACCTGAGCCTACGTTAGCATTTTAAATCATTCATTTTATAAGATTTGTTGAGATAGTTATATATAAAAATAAAAATAAAATAAATTGATTAGATATTAGTAATCACATGATTGAATCACACTTATTTTTAAAAAATGAACAGTCTACTCTTGAAGCCACCCATTCTCTCAAGATAAACGTAATTTTGATCATATGACTACTCTTTTCCAATCAACTAATTTTTTTATATGAATAATCTACTCAACAAATTTTACAAAATGAACGGCTCAAATCACCTCAATTAAAAATGGACTTACAACAGATCAACTTGACGGTCCAATTTAAACTCATGAAGGAAGCGTTTGGCACAAGCAATCAAAAAGTATTCATTGTCATTTATATCTTTGATATTTTCTTTGTAACTTTGCCTTTATATTCTCTCCCTCTCTCATCTTTTACTTCATCTCACTCTAAAATTATATCACAAAATACTTGCTGAAGTACAAAGGTAAGTAAGTATCTATGTTGTATTCCTATGATTATTTTAATGAATAATGCTTGGGACCCCCTTTTGGGGGTCACCCCCTCACCCCCCTTTGCCACGTGGCAGGGGTGATTGGTGGAGCAGGAAAAAAAAGAAAAAGAAAAAGAAAATGTAACCAATGAGAGAGAGAGGGGGTCAAAGGGGGTGGGGGGAAAAGGGGGATGAATCATTACTCTATTTTAATTTCCTTCAATGTTTTATTTTATTCATCGGAACACCAAAGTCTACACGATCCACAACTAGAAAAACCAATGATTGGCCTATTTCCATATAACCACTTAACAGTCTGTTTGGATGGGATGATTGAATGAATTATTTTTTATGTTTAGTTTATAAATTAAGAAATTGTGAGAAATGAAGAGAAAATAAACTCTCTTATCCTGTTAATTTTATTTTTCAACGAAAGTTGTGAGATTTGATAGGAAACGGACTAATTGCTTATATAATTTTATAATATTGAGATTGTTCGTTTAATTACAAAAGCAGAAAATGAGATCTCACTTCTATCCCTTTTTATATACTTTGCTCTCTTATTTATCCAAATAAGATTTGAAAATTGGGTAAACTTTGAAAATATGTTATTTTAGTTATTTTTTAACTTTTTACAAAAAAAATGTGTAGAAAAATAAAGAAAGTCATGTTATAACTTATAATGACTTTTTGGTTTTTTGGCTAAAACGTTTAGTCTCTATACGAGTATGATCAAAAACTAATGAGATTTGATGAGAAACAAATGGATTGATTATATAATTTTATAATATTAAGATAGAAAAATCTCGCTCACATATTTTTTATAGATAGTGTTTTTTAACCTATCCAAACAAGATTTGTACGATATGACTCAAATTGGGCAGAATATCTCAATATGCCCAAAGAATTTTAAGACCTAGTGATGTGTAAAAAAGATGATTAACTAGTGATTAGAGAAGACCAAAGAGAGAAATTTGATAAATATTCTAATATACTGTCACATCATTAGATTTGAAAAGTAGATCTACCTTCTAAGTTAGAATAGCACAACTCTATGACCAAATAAATAGCCCAAATAGAAATTACTTAAGATAGTCAAGTGCTCTTTGTACTTTTTTTTGCTTGTACAATACCCTCCTGGAATAAGATTGACAACTATGCTATGATGTAGATTCATTTGGTAAATATAATTCCTACATATATCATTTACAGAATGATTCACAGACCAAAAAATCAAGAGGTTAGAACTACATGTGAGGCCCAGCCTCTTATCTTTATGAATCATCATGTGAATGAATGATTTTTGTGGATATAGGTATAGCACAACTCTAACCCAATTGGTTAAAACACTACAAAACATGTCTCATATTGTTGTGAACCTTGTTTGCAGTTGGAGCAACAGCTTTAATGGCTTCTTCCGCTATCCATCATCTCCTCTTCCTGCCTTTTTTGCCTTTTCTGCCTGTATTCAGTGCTTCCAACATAACTTTGGGCTTGTCAATTTCTGCCATTGGTGACAACTCTTCATGGATTTCGCCTTCGGAGGAATTCGCTTTTGGATTCCGCCAACTTGACAACACAAACATCTTCTTGCTTGCCATATGGTATGCCAAGATACCTGACAAAACCATAATCTGGCATGCAAACACAACTAGTCAGGTGCAAACAGAGTCGAAGGTTGAACTCACAGCAAGTGGCCTCACACTGAATAGTCCTAATGGCCAAGCAATATGGAAGGCACCACTTCCACTTGACACCACCATTTCTTATGCCACAATGCTTGACACTGGCAACTTTGTGCTTTCAAGTAGTACTAATAACTCTGTTTATGCATGGCAGAGTTTTAGTTATCCCACAGACACTATCTTGCCAACCCAAGTATTGTCACAGGGTGGCATGTTGTATTCTAGGTTGACTGAAACCAATTACTCGAATGGAAGGCTTGAGCTTCGTTTCATGAATGGAGCTCTTGAACTCAAAGCTGTCGCCTGGACTAGCCGACTTGCTTATAAGGCGTATTACAGTAGTGGAACGGCTTTCGCCAACCCTTCTGAATCTAGGTCATAACTGGTTTTCAATCAATTAGTGGATATTTATATAGTGAAAGGGAATGGATCTACTGTCGAACTTTCATGGCCAAACAATGTTCCAAATTACGCCAACAACTATCATCGTGCAACATTGGATTTTGATGACGTTTTCAAACAATATTTTTACTCAAAGACTTCAGTCGGTACCCAGAGTTGGTCAGTTGTACGACACATCCCTGAAAACATTTGTACCCAACCGACAAACATTCCTAGCTGCCAATGCCCACTCTGGTTTTTGTTTACGGATCCAAATAACAAATTTGGTGGCTGCCAACCAAATTTCTGTATAGGTTGTAGAGTAGATGATGGATCAAGAAAACCAGAAGACTTGTATAATTTAACGGTGATTTTGAACGTGAATTGGCCATCCGAAGATTCTGATAGTTTGCAACCTTACAATCAAACACAGTGCGAACAGTCTTGTTTGCATGATTGTTCTTGTACGGTTGCCATATTTGACGGTAATATAACATGTTGGAAGAAGAGGCTTCCGTTGTCTAATGGGAGAAAGGAGGGTGCAATAGCCATCATCAAAACAAGGAAAGGTATAGGTGTTCCTTCTCTGGGTAATTCTAATGATCCATTTTCCTACTCAAAGAAAGAGAATCATATTCTCTTGTGGTCTATTCTCTCTGGCGGCTCTGGGCTCTTCAACATTCTTTTGCTAGTTATAGTTTCTCTAGTGGTTTTCTCATAGCATCACAAGAAATTGAAAAAGACTATATATGATTCTAATGTTCCTGAATCAAATTTGCGTATTTTCATTTTCGAATAACTCAATGAAGCAACACAAGGTTTCAAGGAAGAACTGGGAATGGGTTCTTTTGGTATTGTTTATAAAGGTGCACTGAAATTTGGTTCCAAGAATCAAGTTGCAGTCAAGAGGTTGGACAAGTTGTCAAAAGGAGAGAGGGAATTTAAAACCGAAGTGAGTGCAATCGGGAAAACCCATCACACAAAAATAGTCCAATTGGTTGGATACTGCAATGAGGGGCCTCAAAGACTTCTAGTATACGAGCTCATGACCAATGAAAGTTTAGCTAATTTCCTTTTCAGCCTTCCAAGACCCAGTTGGTATCAAAGGACTCAAGTAGCGCGGGGAATTGCAAGAGGACTAGTGTATTTGCATGAAGAATGCGATGCCCCCATCATCCATTGTGACATAAAGCCTCAAAACATGCTCATCGATGAATATTTCACAACATGAATATCCGACTTTGGATTGGCAAAATCTTTGATGTTTAATCAGTCTCGGACTCATATTGGGATAAGAGGAACTCGAGGATATGTGGCTCCAGAATGGTTCAAGTAAAGAAAAACTTGATTCTGTATTCAATGAATCCATCTACTGATATTTACATTGTATTTATAAAGATAAAAGTCTAACTAACTAACTAACTAACTAATCATAGTTACAATTTAACTAGAGTTCTAACAACTCATCTAACTATCTAATTGTCTAACTGGCCTTAGCAGAGGAAGCCACATACTGTGGCTTGAGCTGTGAGGAAGCTGTGGTGTCTGACTTGAGCTGTGATGATTGAGCTTGAGCTTGTTTATTCTCAGTAGTCTTAACATCCTCCGTCAAGCTAATAGGGGAAGAATGAGCCAGAAGCTTGTTTTAAAGAAATTGAAACCGAGAGGTAGAAAGGGGTTTAGTAAGAATATCTGCAAGCTGATCAGAAGTAGGAATGTGCTTGACAATCAATTGGTTGGAAACCACATGCTCGCGACCATAATGATAATCGACTTCAATATGTTTCGAATGAGCATGAAATACAGGATTGCTAGACAAGGCAATAGTAGATAATTGTCACACCATAAGGTAGGTGGAACAAAGAGAACATGCAGATCTTTGAGAAGCATACCAAGCCAGCTAAGTTCAGCAGAAGTTTGAGCATGAGCTCTATATTCAGCCTCAGTGAAAGACCGAGAAACCGTGGGTTGCTTCTTGGCAGACCAAGAAATCAAGTTGGGACCAAGAAAAACACAAAACCCAGTAGTAGATCTGCTATCCAGGGCATTGCCAGCCCAATCTGAATCGGAGAAGGCATTGAGAGTGAGAGGACCTGGTTGAAACTGGAGACCACAATCAAGAGTTCCTTTAAGAAATCTCAGCAATCTTTTGACAGCATTAAAATGGCTAACCAAAGGAGAATGCATATGTTGACAAGCAGAGTTCATAGCAAAAGCAAGATCTGGACGTGTGATTGTCAAATATTGAAAGGCACCAACAAGACTTCGATACAAAGCAGGTTGATCAAAGGGAAGATCTGCTGTGGACAGAATGGGTAACTTGGTAGGCATTGGAGAAGCAGCAGCCTTACAATTTGTCATACCAGCTTTGGCCAAAATATCAGTGGCATACTTGGCTTGATGTAAGAAGAAACCATTGGCAGAGGATTGAATGGAGATACCCAAGAAATAATGAAGAAGACCCAAGTCTTTCATAGAAAAAACCTTATGCATAGCAATCACCAAGGAATGAATCTAAGTTTGATCATTACCAGTGAGCAAAATGTCAGCTACATAGATGAGGAGAATAGTGATAGAAGAAGCAGTCTTTTTGACAAACAGAGAGGAATCACAATGGCTTGCAAGAAAATCTTGAGACCAGAGAAAAGTAGAAAAAGTGGAGAACCATGCCCGAGGTGCCTGTTTAAGACCATATAGTGCTTTATGCAACTTACAGACTTTGGTAGGATGAGAAGCTGCAATAAAACCTGGAGGTTGAGTCATATATACTTCCTCATGAAGAACACCATCGAGAAAAGCATTAGAGACATCCATTTGTTTGATGGGCCAACCAAAATGCGGAGCAAGGCAGAGAAGAATGCGAATTGTAGGTTGTTTGGCAACAGGACTGAAGGTGTCTTGATAGTCTAGGCCTTCTTCTTGTAAATAGCCTATGGCAACCAGCCGGGCCTTGTATCTAGCAATAGAACTATCAGAGTTCTTTTTAATTCTATACACCCACTTGCAACCAATGCCATTTTTATGGGGAGGAAGATCAACCAGAGACCAGGTCTGTTAGGATTGAAGAGCCTAAAATTCTTCTTTCATAGCTGTAGTCCAATCATCAGCTTCCTTATAGGAAGTAGGCTCAGTAGGAATATGAGAAAGATGAGCAAGATGAGGAAGAGAAGCAGATTTAGATCTTGTGATCTTAGAGTGAAAGTTCAATGAAGAAGATGGAGCAGATAGTAACAAGGGTAAGTCAATATGAAGAGAAAAAATAGGAATGGGAGGTGGAGAAGAAATAGGATCTATAAAAGGAGAGGCTACAGAGAAAAGAGCTGAAATTGGAGCAGCAATAGGAGGCTGTGGCAAGACAAAACCAGTAGGAATAGCAGCAGTAGCAGGCTGTGGCAAGACAGAACCAATAGGAACAGCAGCAGAGATATTAGGAGAAACTGTGGCAGCAAATGGGACAGACACAGCAGAAGAAGCTGTGGCAGCAGATGGGAGAGACACAGCTAGAACAGCAGGTGCTGCAGAGGTAGACACAGCAGAAACAGGAGAAGACCAGAAAAAAGAATGCAATTGAGCAACAGAGGGAGCTGAGGCTGGAAAAACAGCAGAAGAAGAGGAAAATGGAAAGCAATTTTCATCAAAGAGCACATGTCTAGGGAGATAGATGTGACCAGAAATAAGATCAAGGCATCTATAACCTTTGACTGATGGATGATAACCAATGAAAACACAAGGACTAGACCTAGGTTGAAGCTTGTGCTGAGTATAGGGTCTTAACCAAGGAAAACATCGACAACCAAAAGTTCTGAGAAAAGAATAGTCTGGAGAAGTGTGAAACAAAAATTCAAAATGAGTGAGAAAGTTAAGTTTAGCAGTAGGTAGTCGATTAATGAGCACTACTGCCGTAGCTAGAGCTTCAAACCAGAGATGCAAAGGGAGAGAAGCATGATGCATTAAGGAAATGGTAATCTCAATGAGATGCCTGTGCTTACATTCAGCCATTCCATTTTGAGCTGGAGTGTGAGGACATATAAGATGATGCAAAATGCCTTTATTTTTAAGAAAAGTTTGAAATTCTGTGGATAAGTATTCACCTCCATTATCACTGCGAAGAATCTTAAGAGATGTAGAAAATTGATTTTCAACCAACACTTTGAATTCAAGAAATTTAGAGAACACCTCACTTTTGTAATACAGAGGAAATAGCCAAGTAAACTTGCTAAAATCATCTATGAAAACTACATAGTACTTGTAACCAGATAGAGAGGCAGAAAAAGGACCCCAAACATCGAAGTGAATAAGAGCTAAAGGCTTATTAACAGTAGAATTAGACAAACTAAATGGTAATCTATGTGTCTTAGAAACACAACAATCAATACATAAACCAAATGAAGTAGGTGAAGACAAATGAGAAGTGTTAACAATGTACTGAAGCTTCTTAGACGAGGGATGACCAAGTCTGAGATGCCAATTGGGACTGGAATTGTCTGCTGAACCAGGGACAGAGGCAGGAGCAGCTATGGTACTAAAACAGGACTGAGGTGGAACAGCTGTAGAAGCCATAGAAGTAGATTGAGCATGAGAAGATAATGGAGCAAGGTATAGACCTTAAGAATGATGACCTCTATATAGCATGTTCTTGGTAACCTTGTCCTGAACAAGAAAACCATGAGCATCAAAAGTAATGGAACAATTATTATCTGAGGCTAATTTATGCACAGAAAGAAGATTGGAGGAAATATGAAGGACATGGAGAATATTATGAAGCCAATGTGGAAGAGAAGGAGTAGGGAAGAGTCCATTACCAATGTGTTGAATAGGAAGAGTAGAACCATCACCAATTGTAACTTGATCATTGCCATGATAAGGTTGATAATTGGAGAGATGATTTAAGTCATTGGTGATATGACTAGTAGCTACAGAATCCACATACCAGGTAGGAGAGGAATTCTAAGAAGAAGAAGATGGAGTAGAAGCCATATAGGCTTTAGGTGTGGATGGCCTGGTGAAAGCCTGAAAACCTTGGTCCATTCGATGCCAACAATTTAAGGCAGTATGATTTTGTTTGCCACAAATCTGACACACAGAACCAGAAATAGTTGGGAATTGTTAATATATGGAAGGAGAATTGAAGAAGTGCTGCCTTCCTCCTCTACGAGCACCTCGAGAATATCGGCCACTTCTGAACCCTCAGCCTCTAGCAGATCCACCTTAATTGGAGTAAGGTTTTGTTGTGGCAGCATAGGCAAAAGGAAGCTCAGGAGTATGAGACTGTTTAGTAGCATGTTCAATATGAATTTCTTCAGAAGAAAGTAAGGAACACAATGTGTCAAGAGAAATATAACCAGATCTAGCACGAATAGTGGTCTTAAAAGCATTGTACTCGTCTGGAAGGCCATTTAAGATGTATAAAACAATGTCTTCATCATCAACAGGTGCACAAGCCAAAGCAAGTTGATCTGCTATAGTCTTAAACTCAGTGAGATAGGTACCCATGGTTAATCCTTTCTTGGTGAGGCAATTCATGTTGTTCTTGAGTTGATGAATATGAGACCGAGAAAGAGAAGTAAATTGAGATTGAAGAGCAACCCATACCTCACAGCTTGTTTTACAATGAAAAACTGAAGTGAAGATGACTGGAGACAAAGTAGCTGTGATGCAACTGAGGAGATGAGCATCAATGCACATCCATTTTTCATACTCAGGATTTGAGACCTCCTGATTCGCAGAATCAATTATCACAGATGAAGGACAAACCTGTGATCCATCCACAAAACTAATGAGATTTGTTGCACGCAATATGTTCTGCAATTGATTCCTCCAAGCTATATAGTCTGTAGAATCTAATTTCACATTCACGAAGGAACTGAGATTGGAGATGAGCAAAGAAAGATTAGAAGGAATTGATGGTGACGATGACAGATTTTCCATGAAGAAAGCTTGAGCTTTAAAGATCGTTGAAGATATTAGAAGATCTTTGAAGATATGAGATATGAGGATCAGTACTCGTTAGAGTTTCATATGCTCTGATACCATAAAGAAGAACTTGATTCTTTATTCAATGAATCCATCTACAGATATTTACACTATATTTATAAAGATAAAAGTCTAACTAACTAACTAATTGACTAACTATAGTTACACTTTAACTAGAGTTCAAACAACTCATCTAACTGTCTAACTGTCTAACTAGCCTTAGCAAAGGACGCCACGTACTATGGCTTGAGCTATGAGGAAGCTGTGGTGTCTGACTTGAGCTGTGATGATTGAGCTTGAGCTTGTTTATTCTCAGTAGTCTTAACATCAAGAATGCACCTGTGACAATTAAAGTGGATGTCTATAGTTTTGGTGGTGTTGTTGGAGATCATTTGTTGTAGAAAGAGTGTGGCGATAGAGTGTGGGGAAGAAAAGGCAATACTAACAGATTGGGCTTATGACTGTTATATGGGAGGCAGACTAGATACTTTGGTAGACAATGATGAAGCTGCCATGAGTGATATCACGATGCTGCGAGGATGGGTCATGACGGCACTCTATTGTATACAAGAGGACCCTTTGAAAAGGCCTACAATGAAGATGGTGATACAAATGCTAGAAGGATATGCTGAAGTTCTTATTCCCACTAGCACTAGTACTTCTTTTTCTTTAGCTTCATGAGACATGAAGACACAGGCTTGATTAGGCAACTCCTCTCTTCATTTTTTTGTATTCCTATCTATGTTTTGTTGTTATTTTATGAGCCAATGCTATGTGAAAATATAGCTCTAATAAATAATTTTAAGGGATTTTTAGTGTTAGAAAAGGCATATTAGGTTCTATAATCTTCTCTCAATGCAGGTAGTATTTCAAATGATCGGTTGGATGGGAGATAAAGTTGGTCTTATCCAATTTATTATAAAGTTGGTCCTATTTAATTTATTTTGTGCATTCTCTTTGATTAAGAATACCATATGCACATGAAACAGTGTTTCAGAACTAATGAATAACTTTAATGGATTGTTTTGTAAAAAATCAAATATGAAATAGGAATCTACAAGGCTCTAGTCAACCATGTAGATAGGACTGTGTTATCCGGGCTCGTTGGGCTTATTATAGGTTTCTCTTTGATGATTTGATCTATTCATTTTTTAGGTCACTAGGTGGTAAATTAATTACGAACAAAATCAGATTGATCTGATAGCCACATGATTTTATTATAATTATCTTCAAAAAAAATAGACGCAAAATATGATTTTGAAAGTAGACAGTCTATTTTTTGGAGATAAATAATGATAAAATCATGCGGCTAGATCAATTTAATTTTTTTTGTAGATGATCAACACTAAGTGACCTAAAATATAAACAAATCAAATCATCGATGCGGACCATAACCCTTCTTAGAAACCAAGGCAAGAATGTAGAGCCACTGATTGATGTGACTTATTATTCAGGAATGGAACAAGGCAAATAACTAATGGCAGATTTTCTTAATTAGCTATACAAGTGATGGGATATGGGAATGGGATCCCAATGTATTTTTTGAGAATTTAATTGAAGAACAAACACTTTGTTTTTTATTTCTAAAACAAATTTGGATACATCTAGGATCTCTTTTACAATTTGAATTGATTTAATACTACATGCTAAATCATCTATTTATAGGTTTCCATTCAGGTGTGAATATGATGGCTGTGAGCTGTAACCAGCTCAATTCCCATGTTTTTCATATTTGCTTCATGGTGAAGCTTTTGACGGTCAACAATGGAGGGCTTCCATGAAGCTTCTCCTACCTTCTCCAATCTTCATTCCTCTTTCTCAATTCTTCTTCTTTCTTCTTCAGACTTCTGGATCTTTGTTGTTGAGTTGGGTTTGTATTTTCCAACAAGAAGGTGATAGTTGAATTGTACAACCAAATTGCTTGTGTACTGTGATAGGTGCAGCACCATAAAGTTTGTTGTAAATAATACTCACTGTAGCAATGAAAATCTTGCTGAGTTGCAGGAAAAAAACTGAAGGTTTGCAGGTTTGGTTCTCTTTCAAATTCCATTTGGGCTCCAGTAAAAGGCTTGCAAACTGCCTTGCTATAACATTGAGCTTTGTGTCAGACTGGGTGATGCAACTTTCCATTGTTGGATGACCTCCCTGACATATCAAATGCATGCCCATGAATGGGCAAAAAGGGTGTTCAAACCAAACGTTGAGGAAACCTTCATTTCCCCCGCATTAATGCCAAATTAGTGGAGCGTTCTCAATGAAACTTACTTCATTCTAATTCCTCTTTCCCATAAAATTTCAGGAAATAAATTCAATTTTCGGGTTTCGCCAATAATCACCACAAGAGCAAATCCCATTCTTGAAATGATGAAACCTTGTAGTGTCTCTCACAATGATTTTCCTCCTTTCTATTGCTGATATGTACATGGTGGCGCGATGGCAATCACCGCACACTCGTAAGTTTTTAAACACTTGAATTGGAGTCCCTAACAGTATCCGGATCAACCCATAAGCAATTGCAAGTTTCTTGCTGTGCCATAAGAGTAGCTTCTCCTTCTGCTCCTCCCCAACATCGTGCAATGCAAAGTCAAGATCCGGCACATAGCCTTCCAACTTCATTTTCTTCTCCACCTCGTTCAATTTTTCACGTATCAATTTCAATTCTGGGTGAACTCTTATCTCCTGATCTGAACTTGTGAACCACACTCTTCACCTCAATCCAACTATACCCGGGTATTTTAATCACCTTATTTTCCTTCATTGATCGTCGAACTCTAGCAACATTGTCCCATCTGTTCATTGCAGCATAGACATTAGCAAGTTGAACATAACCGGCTGCACTCATAGGGTCAAGATCAAGCAAGTTCTTGGCAGCAAACTCGGCAAGGTCCAAGTTCTTGTGGATCCTACAAGCACCTCAAAGGGTCCTGAATATGGCTTTGTGTGGTTTGAAAGGCATTTTCTTTATCAAATCCACAGCTTCGATTAGTTTACCAGCTCGACCAAGAAGGTCAACCATACACGTATAATGATCTCGCTTAGCTTCAACCCCATAATCCTTTGACATTGTATCGAAATATTGAATCCCAAGGTCTACCAATCCTGCATGATTACAAGCCGATAAAACTCCAACATAGGTAATCCAGTCTGGTTTGATTCCCTCATGTCTTATCTCATCAAACAAACTTCGAGACTTTTCACCTGCCCCGTGTTGGGCATACCCAGAAATCATGGCATTCCACGTGACGACGTCTCTACGTGGCATCTCAAGGAACAATTTCCACGGATCATTTAAATCTCCACACTTGCAATACATGCTAATCAATGAGGTCACAACGGTTGTATCCAAACACAAAACAGATTTGCACGTAAGCTGATGAATTTGCTTATCCAACTTCATAGCAGATAAATTGCTACAACCCAATAGAACACTACTCAAGCTTGATGGATTTGGCTTGACTCCCAATTCCACCATTGTCCTAAATAGCTTCAATGCATCCTCCGGTTGGCAATTTTCAACATAACCTGAAATCACTGCATTCCATGTTACCTAATTCTTCACCGGCATCTGTTTAAAAAATTTCTCAGCCAATTCAACCTTTCCAAATTTCATATGCCCAGTTATCATTGCAGACCGTGCGATCACACTCTTAACCTGAGCTGCCCAAAATAACTCCAATGCCGAATCCAAATCCCCTGACTCAACATAACCTGATAACATTGCATTCCAAGAGACACTATTTTTCATCAGCATCGTTGAAAACTACTCTCGGGCTTCCTTCATCATCCCATTATGAGAAAAACCCAATATCATGGTATTCCACGACGCACTGTCTTTGTTGGGAATTTGATCAAAGAAAGTCCTTGCAGACCCAATATCAGAATTACGTAAATAACAAGCTAACATTGTGTTCAAAGAAACAGTGTCTGGTTCAGAAATTCTATCAAACAATTGGCGGCCTTCTCTAACTTTCCCGGGTTTTTTTTGAAAACCCAGATTGAATTCCATGTAATTGTGGTTCTAACTGTCATGTTTTCAATCACTCTGAGGGCTGAATCTAGATCACCGGACCGAATGTAGTTGGTGATCATCTTGTTCGACGAAATTACATCAGTGAATTTAGATCCACCAGAGGGTGTAGCATTGTTTGAAACATGTGTTTCCTGTGTTGATTGTGAAGAACAAGTGGTGGGAAGTGGTTCTGTGATGGAGTTGGCATCTGGGTTTTGGATTCTGGAAGAGGAGAAGGAATGGGTTTGGTGTTTGGATTGTTGGAAAATTCCGAGGAAGGTCAACGAATGGATGATGGTTTCTCCAGCGTTTAAGATTATAATGAAACATTTGTCATGGTTGGAAGGAGAAAGAAAGAGGGTAGATATTACTCCATGCATTTGAATAAATTACTTAAATAAGCTTATAAATACAATTTGACAGAGTTGGACAAATGTGTTGTTCACCAAACCTATGAATGACACCAGGTTTCATGTCCTGTTTCCACATGTAGGACATACAAAGACCTTGCTCTAAAATCATGATGCTCGTATTTTTTTTTGGAGAATTCTATCACTCACCTCTTATATACATCTTTTAATTACGTTATTATCTTCTTTACTTATAATTAACTTTCTTCTTTATTTATGTTGGGTTATGACTTTTTTTTTTTTTTAGTTATGACTTAAAAAATATGAAGTTATAATATTTTCTTCGGTAATGCATATGATACATACACAGCATTTGAAGAGTGTGTATCATAATCTTTCCTTTTTCTTTTTTTCTTTTTTTAATATACAAATGACATTTTTTCTTGGGAAAATTATTTATAAGTCCTATTAAGGAGACTTATGCTACATATGATCCTACTAAAAAACTTATGTTCCCATAAGTCCTGTGAGAAGTTTGTTGATACATTTACCCACAATATTAGTTGTTAATATCATAAATAATAGTAAAACCATATATAGGAAATTAAATGTTACCATAAATCCTATCTATATAAACGTAGCGTAACGTGATACCTACATAAACGTAACGTGACACCTATACGTAACGTGACACATACATAAACGTAACGTGACATATCTACATAAACGTAACGTAACGTGACACTTACATAAACGTAACGTGACACCTATAGGAAATTGAATGTTGTCATAGATCATATCTACATAAACGTAACGTGACACTTATGATCTATGGCAATATTCAATTTCTTATATAGGAAATTGAATGTTACCATAGATCATATTTATATGAAACGTAGCGTGACACCAACATAAAGCAGCAACATTTTCACATTCAATTTAAGAAAATAAAAACTCATTAAGTTTGCGAAACGTAACATGACACATCACGTTACATTTATGTAGGTGTCACCTTACGTTACATTTATGTAGGTGTCACGTCACGTTATGTTTATTTGGGTGTCACGTTACGTTACGTTTATGTAGATGTCACATTACGTTACGTTTATGTAGGATCTTGTGAAATGCATTCCTATTTAAATAAGACTTGAGACTATATAAGAAATTACGCAGGACTTAGCATAACATAAGTGTCTGAAAAAGGACTTGTAAATAAGTCTCTCTTTTTTCTTTTTTGATAATTTATTATTTTAAATTAAAATAATTATGATTATGATTTATAATTTTAAAAATATTATCATGAATTATATATAATATAAAATTATATTTGTAAATAAATTTTTTATACTCAAAAATTGCTCTATATCCCACAAGTGCGCGTGTACCCACATAGGAGCTGAATGAAATTTATCAGCTGATATATAGCAACTCTCCATGAACAATTAAATATCGTTAATTTTTTCACTTTTATTCTATTATAAATGTGTTGAGTCTTTACTCGATTTGATACATATTTAACTTTTTCAAACCACGTGTGAGAATATTGGTGATTTTTTCTGAATCGTAACTGTTTTAAAATTTATTTATTTATTTATTTTTGTAATTCTTATTAGGTTGTTTATTTGGTCATTTAGGATCTTCTTTTTTCTTTTTATAATCTATATATTATTTGCTTTTATTTTAATATAACTATTTTATATATTCTCAAATATATATGTATATATTTAATAAGGGAGTTTTTTTAGTAAATCCTCTTTCTAAGAGTTCTATTCTATACAACTCAAAATGTTTTAGATTATTCCATTAGGTCCTACTCATTATATAAAGACCAAAAACCCCTCAAGCCAAAACCCACGTTCATCATCTTTGAACCAAATAACAGTCTCTCTCTCTCTCTCTCTCTCTCTCTCTCTTTTCCAAAAAATCGTGAAGAAGATCTCTCAACCTTTCAAAACCCTAAACCCTAGTCATCAATCCCCTATTTTCTCTCTCATTGTCTCATCGCTATGTTCATCGTCTTTGCACCGTTCTTCGCCGAAATCGCCATTGGCGTCTCCATCTTCGCCAGAATCACCATTGCCGACCACCTATGGTAGCCAAACCATCGAAATGGTCACCAAACGTAAGTATCCATCACCTATTTTCTATACAAACCCTAAAACTCTTCTTGAATTTGCACCAATGTGGATTTCTACACATATCCCTTGATTTTATTCATATAATGTGTGGACGCTCATATTATTGTTGTTATTCCTTTAATCGTGTGATTATTGTTATTAATACTATTCATGATTGAATGTGAACCCCTCACTCCCAATTATATGATTTTTTTCATGAAAAAAATTACGGTAACAATTGCTATTGTTATTAATGGTAGTGAACATTCACATGGAAAACACCATTGTGGACCAACTCACTTGTTTTAGTTGTTGTTATTATTATTGTTGGTGTATGTTATTCTGATGTGAACATTCACAATCGGCTTAAATTAATCACCCCCCTGTTCATGGCTGTGAACATTCATATCATATATGGTGTTTGATTATGAGGTTTATTCTTATTTTTATACTCTCAGTAATTTGTGTGAATATTCATATTGTTCAATGTATTTCTGTGCATGTTGACACTATACAAGCCATTTTATTTTAAACATAATGGTTTTGTGTTGCTATAATTATGGCTTAATTAGATTTTTCTAAAGTTTAACATTATTCACAATATGGCTCATGTGAATGTAAGTGTGAACATTCACATTATTCTTATTGCTAAAATAATTCTTACATGGGTTTGGTCAATATGGTTATGTGAATGTTACTGTTGAGATAGTTATGTGAATGTTACTGTTGAGATAGTATGTAAATGTTTCCTTTGTGTTGAGAAATTATGTTCTTATCAATATGATGTACTTTGAAATCAATGATATGTTGGTGATGTCTTAGTGGCCCATGTTGTGAATAAATTTGTTACATGATTGTTGTGGATCTACCCATTTGTATGATATATTGTGAACATTCACATCAAGCTAACCTCCAACTAATAAAGTGTCTTCTAATTGTAGTTCGATTTTGATGTGAACCTTAATTATTGGTTTAAGTTTAACTGTTTTGTGATGTTAACAATTTGAATGTTCATATAGACACTCACTAATGTGCATGTCTATATAAAAGATGTTTTCTTAAATTTAGAAACAAAGAGGAATAGAGAGGATTATCATGTCAAAGACGATGTACGTGCCGACAGAGAGGAGCACCCACATCGACATGCGTTGTGTTAACTACCACCAATCAAATATTACAGGCTTAATTAAATTGATAACAAGCACCAAGTTCTCAGAGGCTCAGTTGAACTGCTTGAGGCAAACTCCATTTTGAATATTATTTGATCCATTAATGAACGCTAAGATCGACCACACCAAATGCATTAAGTTTGATGATGCCATTGTGCGCACGTTGAAAGCATACAAGCATGCCAAAAACTATTATTGATGTGAATATTATAGTTTTTTCCAATACAAAATCCATGATTTACGTACAAAACCAATGTATCTACTACCAGTGGATGCAAACTTCACATCCTTTTCAATTTTGTAAAAATATTGGAATATGTATTGATTGAACAAAACAACCAGAATTAATTATTTTGGTTGTGCCTAATAAGGTACACTGGTATGTTATCATAATATTTGCTATTACAATGTCAATTCTAATATTCACGTTGGTTTCTGTTGCTTTATAATTATGTACACATAACTATTAGTTTCATGTGACTAAACTAATTTATATGATATTTTATTCATGATGTTAACACTCACATTAATAATTTGATTGTGCATAAACGTATACTTCATGTTTGTGTACACATAGAGATGGTTTGTGGTTATTGCAATGTTGATATTGTCATATTTTTGGAGATTATAAGATCAATGTGAACATTCACATTACTTCAGTTGGTTTACAATTGTGTACACATAATCATTGGCTTAATGTGATTTTTGGGCAATGCAATTTTGATGTGATTTTTAATATCACCATTCCATAATGATAATTAACACTTTGAAACCATGGTTTTATCTATATTCCAAAATTCATGCGAACTTTCACATTTGTATGTTCCAGTGTAAACATTTACATTATGTTTGTATCCAAAATAAAAATTGAGACTTGTGGTTGTGTGATTTAATGCAATATTGATGTGAACCTTAACATCACCTTATCACAGTATTAATGAATACAGTGAAAACATATTCACCATTCAAGATTATTTAGGGGTGTAAATATGAACACCAATCGACAACACAATGACAATTTTATATTTCAAACTAATGTGAATATTAACACTGATTAATAATATGAACATTCACATCATTTATATGTGAGACATATTAACAATCTCAAAAAATTATTACTAAATTGAAATCCAACAGTAAAAAATCAAAATCAATAGCAGCAACAAAATCAGAAATCCAAAAAATCTCATCATATCAAAAAATAAAAAATCATCACCCACATCTTCTTCTTCATCATCTTCATCTTTATCTTCATCTTCAACAATTCCTAGAATTCTACCAATCCAAACCCCACCTCCCCTCTCTACAAAGAAAGCCCTATTACTATATCAGAGACTTTACTCCTCATAATTCCAACACCCATCTTTCAAACTTTCACAGAAGTCCACGCAGAGTAAAACTAGAAACATAAATAGAAATAGAAATGGAAACAAAACAACATCACTAAAGCTCGTCATCGACTGTGACTATCGCGCCAATTTTGATGTGAACCTTAAAATCATTTTGTCACAGTGGTAATGAACACAGTGAAAACATATACACCATTCAAGATTAAATAGGTGTGTAAATATGAACACCGTTCGACAACACAATGACAATTTTCTATTTCAAATTAATGTGAATATTAACACTAATTAATGATATGAACATTCACATCATTTGTATATGAAACACATTACCAGTCTCAAAAATTTATTACTAAATTGAAATCCAACAATAAAAAATCAAAACCAATAGCAGTAACAAAATCAAAAATCCAAAAAATCTCAACATATCAAAAAATAAAAAATCATCACCCATATCTTCTTCTTCATCATTTTCATCTTTATCTTCATCTTCAACAATTCCTAGAATTCTACCAATTCAAATCAAATCAAACCAAACCCACCTCCCCTCCCTACAAAGAAAGCCCCATTACTGTACCAGAGACCTTACTTCTCATAATTCCAACACCCATCTCTCAAACTTTCAAAGAAGTCTACCCAGAGTAAAACTAGAAACATAAATAGAAATAGAAATGGAAACAAAACAACATTGTTGAAACTCGTCACTGACTGTGACTGTCGCACCAATGCTGATGTGAACGTTAACATTACCTTGTCACAGTGGTAATAAACATAGTGAAAACATATTCACCATTCAAGATTATATAAGTGTGTAAATATGAACACCGATTGACAATACAATGACAATTTTCTAATGTGAATATTAACATTGATTAATGATATGAACATTCACATCATTTGTATATAAGACACATTACCAATCTCAAAAAATTATTACTAAATTGAAATCCAACAATAAAAAATCAAAATCAATAGCAGCAACAAAATCAGAAATCCAAAAAATCTCAGCATATCAAAAAATAAAAAATCATCACCCACATCTTCTTCTTCATCATCTTCAACTTTATCTTCATCTTCAACAATTCCTAGAATTCTACCAATTCAAATCAAACCAAACCCACCTCCCCTCTCTACAAAGAAAGCTTCATTACTATACCAGAGATCTTACTCCTCATAATTCCAACACCCATCTCTCAAATTTTCGAAGAAGTCCACACAAAGTAAAACTAGAAACATAAATGGAAATAAAAATGGAAACAAAACAACATCACTGAATATCGTCACCAACTGTGACTGTCGCGTCAATACTGATGTGAACCTTAACATCACCTTGTCACAGTGGTAATGAACACAGTGAAAACACATTCACCATTCAATATTATATAGGTGTGTAAATATGAACACCAATCGACAACACAATGACAATTTTCTAATGTGAATATTAATACCGATTAATGATATAAACATTCACATCATTTGTATATGAGACACATTACCAATCTCAAAAAAGTATTACTAAATTGAAATCCAACAATAAAAAATCAAAATCAGAAATTCAAAAAATCTCAACATCTCAAAAAATAAAAAATAATCACCCACAACTTCTTCTTCATCATTTTCATCTTTATCTTCATCTTTCAACAATTCCTAGAATTCTACCAATCCAAATCAAACCAAACCCACCTCCTCTCTCTACAAAGAAAGTCCCATTACTATGCCAGAGACCTTACTCCTCATAATTCCAACATTCCATCACTCAAACTTTCAAAGAACTCCACATAGAGTAAAACTACAAACATAAATAGAAATAGAAATAGAAATGGAAACAACACAATATCACTTAAGCTTATCACCAACTGTAATTGTCGTGCCAACGTCGATTTCGACCAGATCAAACTTGATTCAACATTCGATGAAAAGATGAAAGCGATCTCATAATCGTATCCCGTTCATCACCGTCTCTACCTCCGCCGATTGTGACTGTCACGCCACCGCTGATTTCGACTGGATCAAATTTGTTTGATATCCAATGAAGAGATGAACACAATCTCATAATCGTATCCCACTGAATCCCTAGCAGACGGTGATGATGTAAAATTGTTAAAACAAAAAGAGCAAAAAATGAAAAACGTATATATCAAAAAGAGCAAAATATAAAAAACATGTATATCTTATTTTGTATGTAATACATATGAATAAAGTAAAATAAGGATATAATAGTCCAACAAAAATTTTAAATCAGAAAAAAAAGACCTCATGGAATAAAATTATAAATACATGGACTAATTAAGCTACAAGAATAGTTTGTGGACTTATTAGAAGAAAACACCTCTAAAAGAGATTTATAAATAAATCTCTCATATCAAGCCTCTAAATATTATTTTATTTTTTCACTTTTATTAGGTTCTTTTTTTTTAAGAAATCACTTTTATTAGTTAAAGACTTGAGACTTCAATATACCACCAGCACACCACTCAACTAGGTGAGACTCCACGAACCTAGCTGTTTTTTTAAACAGAGCGGCCCTCTCATAGTGTCAACTCAAACTGCAGAATCGTAACACATTGGATGCCCAATACTCGTATGAGTTTCTACTTCCTAGCCAACATCCTGGCAGCCCATTCCCGCTAGGTAACATCATGGACCATGCTTTTAAAAGGTAAACATCCCAACAACCCATCGCTCCCAGCAAGTTAAAACACTTTGCAGACCTTACATTTACTTGCAATGGCCATCCCCAAACACTATTGTGACTTGAATCATAGAACTCCAGTCTATCTGATCCCATCCATGATTTGAACTGCAAGACCACAACCCATCCAATCAAAATACTTGCATGGACTGCTAATCCCCAAATGATGCCAACCTTTTGACAAGAATTCACCATTGAACAAGGAGAAGATGCCTTGAGACCAAGCCCACAATTTACCTATTGAAACTACCCAGCATTTTTTTGTAGCTCAACATTTTCTTTGGCAGAGAGAGAGAGAGAGAGAGAGAGAGAGAGAGACCAACGGGCTGCAGACTTGTATGACCAATGAAACTCATTCACTTGTCTCAAATCAAGTTGCACACAAAGATAGCCAAACTACAGAGAAAAATACAGGGGGTAAAAAAAAGGCTACAAAATTGTTCACAATCAAACTCCAAAATCAAAACTGATCCAATAACTGAATCCCAGTCATAAAAACAACTCCTAAAGCCCTAAAGGCATCCATGAAAGACAGAAAACGAAGACACCACCACAGGCAAATAACCCACAGAAAGAAAGACGACTTAAATTTACACTCTGGATATAAAAGTTCTGAGATAATTTTAATACAGGAAAACACATTATTCCTGTGGACATCCTGCCGTTGATGATCCCCCTCAAGAGAAGAGATTGTAAGAATCCCAAAAACAGGTGAAACCGACGAGACTGAGAAAGATGAAGTAGAAGGTAAACCCTCACTTAGCACCCAAGGTGGGGAACTGGCCGACATCATCAATGGCAGGGGCCGCCACATTGTTTGCCATGTACCCTCCACCAAATCCTTCTCTTGAACCACCCTGTCCACCACGCCGGCCACGACCTCCACCTCCACGCCCTCCTGGGCTGTAATACCTTCCCCCTTCAGCAGGCTTCAGAAAATCATTTATGCTGACAGACTGCACCAAAAACAAGCAAATGAACAAGGTTTGGCACACTACATAACGTGTTTACATACATATCAAATACATGTGTAAATATATGTTTGTTGACCATCATACAAATTGGGCCAACAATTGGTTGCCATGAAGATTGCAAAATGAGAAAGACACGTGGAGGCCCAAAAAGGAACCATGTAAAAGTGAGGAGCTCTCAGGCTTAAAAAAAGTAAAATTCAGATGAAAAGTCCTGGGACAATTGTTGCTAGATGAAAAACGGAGATGCAAGCAGTTGTTGGAAAGTGGTTAAAACCATGCATTATAAATAAAAGATCACTTTGAAGAAGAAAGGGAACCGCCAGACTTGAAGGTCAACCAGTTGAAAATAGGTGGTGGCAAATTGTGATAAACCAGATATGCACAATCGATTCACTGACCATTTGCCACTTCTTAATGGTGCAAGACTGTATGACATTAATTACATGATCCAAATCAGCAATAACACAATAGACAATAGTAAATAATGAGAGCATCATATAGGAAATCGTGATCCTAGGACACAAGTATAAACAAAGAAACAGATAAAATTGGTGATCCAAATGCTAACTAGACACACAAAGGTAAAACGCAAGATGCAATGACGAGTTCAAATATATCCCATACAGAACTATAAGCATTAGAGTTATATGAAGGAAAAACAGTGGTAAAGAATCAATTGTAATAGCTGGTACCTTTTTGGCTCTCTCCTCTTTTTCAGCAGCTTCTTTACGTTTATCCTTGTCAGAACCCTGGTAAGGGATGACCAATCAAATGCAACAGAATCAATACAATTACACTTCATAGGCTGGTAGAAATAATAATCAAAACACCCAAATGTCAGAAGTTGTCACCAATTTCACAAAGATTTCTTCATCGCTCTTCTTGCTTGAAAGCAGTTGCATGGATGCAAGATCTTTGTCCAAGCCAACCTTCCTTTCTTCAGTCTTTAGTGGCTGCAAAGCTTTCCTCTTCTCTTCAAGTACCTTCTGATACTCCTCCAGAGTCATCTCCTATTATAAATGAAACATGGGATATCATAAACTATTACGTAATAGATGAATGAGTCACAAGCTGCTCCAATTTTAAATAATTTTAACATTGAACTTGTGTAAAAGACATGCTAATCTCATTGACATTACCTACAAATCATGCCATTATCTTCAAAAACAAAAACACAACAATACCTTAACAATCCGTAGTTCAAAAATGAATCACCACACTGCTTGTCACACCACTGCTAGATATTCTGGGTGACTTAGGTTTAAAAAATGATATTTGTGTCTAGAAAAAAACTCTTATTCAAACCCAAATTATAGAATGAGCCAACAAATAAGCCGAACCTTCAATCGGTCATGCTGTTTGGCATGTTCTGACTTTTTGGCTTCTTGTTTGGCAACTGTAAGAGTTTTTGGCTTTTTCGTAAAGAGATGGCTTTCAGGCTTTTTTCTTCTTTAGGCAACTTTTTCAATTTTAAGGTCAATATAGCCTAGAGGGCCCTAAAAATTTTATTAAAATTTTTTCTTAAAAAAATCCACTAAAGATTAAAGTACACCCAAACATAAAAGCTAGATTTTAAATTGGAGCCTAAGAATGAACACCTTTTGGCTAAAATAAACAAGAATTTTAGCTAATTTTATAAAATAAGTGAACTTCTTCGCTTTTTAATGTGTGATAAATGACAAAATGCCTTGTAACTTATTGAGCCAAAAAAGCCACAAAAAAAATAAGTTGTGGTTTATACATGGGTTCCAAAAGCCATTTTGTCAAACCAAACCAAACCAAACCACACCAAAGCCAGCCTTGTCTTAAGTCCCATCAAATGGGATCAACTACATGAATCCTTCTTCTCCACGCAACTCTATCAAAGGCCATTTCGTTAGTCAAATTAAATAGATTCATATCTCTATTTACTACGCTAACCAACGTCAATCTAGGTCTATCCCGTCCCCTAGCACTTCCATCTACCGTCACTGCATCGCATCTCTTCATTACTGCTTCTGTTGGTCTCCGTTGAATATAATCAAACCATCTCAATTTTATTCTCTCTCAGCTTATCTTCTATCGGTGTTACTCATACCCATTCCTAAATATACTCATTTATAATTGTCTTTTCTAGTCTTGCCACACATCCACCTTAACATCCTCATTGCCCAACACTCCGTCTCATACAACATTGCTAGTCTAATAGTCATTTTATAAAACTTTCCTTTTGATCTAGTGGGTACTCATTTATGGCACAATACCTCAGACACACTTCGCCACTTAAGCCACCCCGCCTTAATTCTATAGACCATGTCCGCATCAAGCTCTCCCACCGTTGTGATAATCGACCCTAAATAACAAAAATGTTCACTCCTCGATAGTTCTTGGTTCTCAATCTTCACTTCTCCTCTTCTTTTATTGTTACTGTTACTAAATTTACACCCCATGTATTATGTCTTAGTTTTGCTCATCCGAAATCCCTTAGATTCAAGTGCTTCTCTCCAAATCTCCAACTTTATGTTAACTACTTCTCTAGTCTCATCCATTAACACGATATCATCTACAAAAAGCATACACCATGGCACATCATCTTAAATATTTCTCGTCAACTCATCCATAACTAAAAGAAAAAGATAAAGACTTAATGTAGATCCTTGATGTAACCCTACAGTAATTGGAAATTCATTTATCTCTCCAACAGGCAATCTAATAGTGGTCACCACCCTTTCATACATATCCTTAATCACATCAATGTAACATTTTGTCACCCCTTTATTCTCTAACACCCACCAGATTATATTCCGAGGCACTCTATCATATACTTTCTCAAGATTGATAAGCACCATACGAATGTCTCTTTTCTATTCTTGTGCCAAATTTGGGTCGTCTACTCCAGCTGACACGAAATTGCTTAGCAAAGTTCGACTGGCTCGTACGGTTTCGTTTTAGTTCCGATTTCGACGCGGTTTATTGTGTTGGACTCATCTCAATGAGTACTTCACATTGGTATAGTCAAAACTTGAGTTTGACAGCTTTGAAAATTTCAATTTGCAACACATGTGATCCGTTTCGCAACTTTCGGCGGGCTTTGGTTGCTTCTTGGCTCCCCAAGTTGGTGGGTTTGGACTCGTTAAGCAAATGCGAATCCTATAGTAGGTTCAGATGTGGATTTCAACAAGCCGAGATGCTAGTGTTGTCATGATAGTAGTGCTGAGCAAGATTGTGTAGTTTGCAGTCAATATACATGTGCCATCTGTGATTATCATTGCCATTGAGCTTGATGGCGGCGTTATGGCGCCGAGATTTTTGGAAAGCAAACTGTTGTGCAAATTCAAGTTAGCAGCCGTATGATTTGCATGTGATAATAATTCCAAGCAGTGTTGCCGAATAAGAAATATGGCCGAGCAATCTTGCCAAGTAAGCAATGTTCGCCGAAAGCAATGCTCGCCAAATAAGCAATGTTGTGATGTAATTTTTTGCCGAATACGTTGCCGAAGCCGAAGAAGAAATGTTGCGGAATAATGCTATAAAGTTGCCTAATAATGTGCCGAGTAACATGTCTGTGACAAGCAAGATATATAAACAATGAGGCTTGTGAAAAAAACAGGTGTGCGCTAAGCACCATGTCTGATGACCATGCATTTGGTCGTTCAACCGCATTGAATTGCGGGTGACGATTCTGAACCAAGTTTGCTTTTTGGCAAATGTGTTCTTCTCGGCAAAGCTATAACGGGTAGCTTGTTGCTTGCGCTATGATGGATGCTCGGCAAGAAATGCCGAGGAGCGTTGTGTTGTCGAAACTCCTTTGTCGAGTTGCTCCCCATTGTCGAGCGAGTTGCAACGATCAATAGCTTACGATGTATGTGTTGCTTGCGAGCCAGAATACTGCCGATTTAAATTCATGAAAATATGCCGTGGTATGGTGATTCATGGAATTGTCGAGACGAGATGCATTTGTTGCCGTTAGCTGGTCGGATGCTCGGCATTTTGGTAAAACTATGGAGAGTTTTGAATGTGTGAGGACACTACTTGGTCGCGACGTCAACCACCGAAAGAGTCAAACACAAATTAGAGAAGGACAAGCATCTGAGGATGTTCAACCACCTATGGAGAGAATAACTGTTAACCCAAATAGCAACTTTTGTTCATTTTGGTGAGAGAAAATATACACTCAAGTAATAACTTTGTTAAAACTTTCAATCTAGCCAGAGAGAATGTAAATCCAAACACTAACTAAAGTTTAATTTAGACACAGAATATGCAAATTCATTTTGCCGAAAAATATGTAAAACTCTTTAACATCATCAAACAATGCTTGGCAAAAATGTATTTTGTGAATACATCAAACAGTTTTAAAAATAAGAACAAGAAGCACATTGATTCTGTTGAAGCTCGTCGTTTCCCACAGAGGCGCTAATTGCGAGACCTAAAAAATCCTCTCACATGGATGTTGATGAGCTCCAACGAAGAGATAAACTTGGCTGCTGTAATCTGCAAGGATAAACATAGTCGGCGCCACCCAACTGGGGTTGCCGGCCAGAGACACTCCGATGATAAAAGTTAGAATTCATGAATGAAGTGTTTAGATAGTAAAAAGTGCTGTGTGTGGAGTGTAGAGAGAGATGATTTCCCCTTTTGTGTATGAGGTCTCCCCCTTTTATAGGGAATAGATAATATTTGTTTAGGATATTTTATCCATATAGCTAGGATATTTTCCTGGCTCCCACAATTCTCTATAATTTCTATTACTCTCCTAAAAAGATAGATCGCTTTCATTGTTGACCTACCAGGCATAAATCCAAATTGATTCTCTAACACCTCTGTTATATCTCGTAATCGAAGTTTCATCACCCTCCCACACTTTCATTATATGACACATTAGCTTAATTCCTCTATAGTTATTACAATTCTGGACATCTCCTTTATTCTTACAAATTAGCATTAAAATACTCTTCTTTCACTCATCTAGCATATTCCTAGTCAACAAAACCATGTTAAACAACCTAGTCAACAAAGCAATCGAACACTTCCAAGATTCAATAGGGATATCATCAGGTCCAAAAGCCCTATGATTTCATTTTCTTAAGTGCAATCCCCACTTTAAAGTACCTAATCCTGCGATAGAACCTATAGTCTTGGTTTTTCTTATTACTAGCTATTTTCTCCACTATTAACGTACCTCCATATTCCTCATTTATAATAGTTTCTCAAAATAGTTCTTCCACCTCTCCTTAATCTCTTCATCCTTCACGAATTCTCACCCTTGATGCACTTAACTTGATTAAAATCTCTTATTTTCCTCTCCCTTATCTTGACAAGTTTGTATACCCTCTTCTCTCCCTCTTTACTATCTAGTCTAGCGTATAAGTCATCATAAGCTTTCAACTTAGCCTCTCTCACTACTTTCTAGCCAATCTATAGCTCTTAAGGTTTTCTTCAATTCTATCATTATGCCACTTTTTAAAGCACTCTTTTTTTGCCTTAACCACCCCTCGAACCTCTACCCTCCACCACCAAGTTTCCCTAGAAATGGGTCCCTTTCCTTTCTACTCTCCAAGTACTTCCCCTGAGCTTCTCCTCATACAATTGGCCATCGAAATTCATTTTTGAAAAATTTTAGATTCCAAATTGAAGATTAAAAGTCATCATGGCCAATTCAAATTTAACCTCCTCAATCCCGAGACTAACCAAAGAAAACTATAACAACTGGTGCATCAAAATGAAGGCTATTTTAGGAGCCAAAGGAGTATATGAGCTCGTAAAAGAAGGCTATACAGAACCCCGTCAAAAGAAGAAAACAATTTGACAACTGCCGAAAGGAACCTACTTGACAATTTACAGGAAAAAGATTCAACCGCAAGAGAAGCAATCCATGTAGGACTCGACGAACCAACGTTTAAGATTATTGCAGGAGCAAAAACAACAAAAGAAATTTGAAACCTCCTCTGCCAAACCTTTAGATGTGCTGAAAAAGTCAAGAAAATTCAACTTCAAACTCTAGGAAGTGAGTTTGAATTAATTCAAATGAAGCCCTGTGAGTCAATTTCTGATTACCATATTAGACTTATGGTAATTGTAAATCAATTTAGACGGAATGGAGAGACACTTACTGGTGTTCGTGTCACAAAGAAGATATTGAGGTCCTTAGACCTAAAATTCGACTATGCTATCGTAGCCATTGAAGAATCCAAAGACTTGGAAGAATTAACAATTGAAGAGCTCGTGGGTTCCCTACAAGCCCATGAACAAAAATTGCCAACACGAGATGGACAAAAGCCACTTGAACAAGTTCTCCAAACAAAGCTGAATTTTAAATCAAAAGTATCCAACTGAGGCCAATTTCAACCAAACCGTGGACGAGAAAGATTTTAGCAAAATAATCAACACCAACGCCAAGACAACATAAAAAGATCTTAGCAGAACTCCCAAAGAGGTCGAGGAAAAGGAAGATTCACCCGACCAAATCAACAATCTGGAGGAAACAACCACATGAACAAAAATATAGATGATACTGAAGAAAAAGCTCAAGAAGCCAATATCACAAAAGAATTGACAGAAGACGAGCAAGATAAAGACGGTATTAACAAAATTACCGATTGCCGAAGAAGCAAGATCGGAAAAAAATATAATAAGTCAATCAAACTTGATGATGGACAAATGCAAACTCAAGTCGTTAATGAAGCAAGAATGGAAGCAATAGAACTTCCTAAAGAAATCCAAATAGAGGCAAAGTTTGACAAAGAATCAAACTGGGATTGGCAATCAAATGCTCAAATGAAGAACATATCTTTAGATGACCGACAAGAAAAGGAGTCACAAGACATGGAGACCATAATGACCCACACTCACCGCAAGAGGGGACACGCATCATTTCAAGTGAAGAATCATCAATAAGGAATGTCCAAACAAAAGACATCTATGACGTAACCAGCGCATCGATGAAGATTTTGATTTATTTTGCCTCTTCACAGCCGATGATCCGATAGGATTTGAAGAAACTCAACAAGAAGTAAAGTGGAAAAGTCATCAAGACAAAACCTTCACAAAATGCCTAAAGAAAGTCTAGCGTAATGCTCATACTGGAAAACAAAAGAATGCAACATTGACGGTCTACCACAAATACGAGAGATGAATCAAATATATGGCATACAAACACTTGAGGACAAGAGTAAAAATCTTGACAACAAAAGAAAAGGCTATAATGCTTGTTGCAATGAAGAAACCCACCGAATTGGGTTTGAGGGGAGATGTTGACAAATCTAAACCCAATTCAACAACATACTAGAAGAATGAAGATCGCTCCACGAGGAGCTTGAAGTTAGAAAAAGATTGAAGATGGTTCATGGTCAAAGCCTTCACCATGAAGCAAATGCAAAAAACATGAAAATTGAGTTGGCTACAGCTCATAGCCATCAGGTGTTCATACCTAAGCTTACATCTGTAAATAGATGATGTTTGTTATTGTTTTAGATTATGAGATAAAAAAATAAGAGATACTACATAATAAAATAGTTTGTTTTTCCATTTATATTCTCAAAATAAATCATTAGGATTACATTCCCATATCTCATTAGTGGAATTAAGGCCAAGTTTGGCATCTCCTTAAAAAGATAAAAAGTTACTCAAAAAGTTAAAAAGTTATCACTATTCACCAAAAAAGAAAATTAAAAAATTAATTTTCCACCCATCCATACAAACTCGGCAATCATGTATGTTCAGCGCTATGCAACTTTTGTTAAGAAAAATTGCATAGTTTGGGTGCAATTTTCACCCACTGTTGTTCGGCTCGTGGGGCCCATCACAGGTCCCGTTTTGATAATCTGAACCGTTCAATGTGTAGAACTCGTCGAGTACTAATGTTTGTAAAAAATCACATTGATCGAATATCGATAACTACATGATCAAATCAGTTTTGTATAAAAAAATGGATAGTGTTATAATTAACGATTGAAAAAAAAAAAATCTGATCAGATAGCTATTGATATCCAATCAACGTGATTTTTTATAAGCATATAATACTCGATGAGTTCTATATATTGAACGGTTCAAATTATCAAAATGGGACCCGTGATGGCCCCCACGAGCCGAACAAAACCATTCGGTGCAATGTCCGAAAAGTAGCCAATAATTTCTTACCATCAATTCGGCTGTGCAGATTGTACGGCTATACAACACGCATCTCTAATCTTCTCCTACACACTTCTTTATACAATTTTTTAATACATTTTTTCATAAAAAGTCAAAAAGTTAACCCAAACATCTATATTTTTTTTCTCAACTTTTTAGTCCAAAAAGACAAAAAGTTGGTGTCCTAAATAAGTGCACTTCTTGTCTTTTTAGACTAAAAAATTGAGAAAAAAAAATATTGATGTTTGGGTTAACTTTTTGACTTTTTATGAAAAAATATATATTAAAAAATTGTACAAAGAAGTGTGTAGGAGAAGATTAGAGATGTGTGTTGTACAACCATACAATCTACATAGCCGAATTGATGGTAAGAAATTATTGGCTACTTTTTAGGCATTGCACTGAACGGTTTTTTTCGGCCCGTGGGGACCATCACAGGTCCCATTTTCATAATTTGAACCGTTCAATGTGTAGAACTCGTCGAGTACTATATGCCTATAAAAAATCACGTTGATCGGAAATCGATAGTTATCTAATTAGATTTGTTTTTTTTTTAATCGTTAATTATAACACCATCCATTTTTTTATACAAAACTGATTTGATCATGTAGTTATCGATATCCGATCAATATGATTTTTTATAGACATATAGTACTCGACGAGTTCTACACATTGAACGGTTCAGATTATCAAAACGGGACTCGAGATGGGCCCTCACGAGCCGAACAGCAGTATGTGAAAATTATACCCAAACTGTGCAATTATTCTTAACAAAAGATGCACAGCGCTAAACATACATGATTGCTAAGTTGTATGGATGTGTGGAAAATTAATTTTTTTATATTTTTTTTGGTAAATAATGATAATTTTTTAACTTTTTGGCTTTTTGGGGAGATGCCAAACTTGGCCTTCCATCAGTGGTATCAAAGCCAAGGTAGCCTGAAATTGCAGAAAATCTACAAAATAGAGGAAGAACGGAGCAAAATTCAAATTTTGCCCAGAAATCAAAGTTCTCAAAATCCACAAAGCGATGGAAAATTAAAACAATATTTTCATTTGTCATTTGTCAAAAAAAGCTCTTTTGACAAAAGGAGGCCTTTTGCCCAACAAGTCAAAAAAATTATTGCCATTTATCACAACTCAAAAAGCCCAAAAAATAACCTTTTTCCCCTTAAATAAGGCAAAAACTAAAAAGTAAAAAAAAAAAAACTATCTTATTTTAACCCGAAAAACACTCCTTTGGCTCCAACTTAAGATTGACTTATATATTTCAATTTATTGTTGTTTTTAGTGTAGTTTTTTCAATTTTGATTTAATTTTTTGTACTTTTCATGTCTGTTTGGACTAGATGATGCTAACCAACTAGGCTAGCTTGGTTGGCCACCTCTATACACTTCTACATCGAAGGTCAAGGGGTCAATCCTTTGGGCTTTGTTGTCTTGTTCATTTCTTTCCCAATATGGGGCTCTTTCTAAGGTTGATTGTTCGACTTGTGGGTGGTTTGTTGGGTTGGTTATTGAGTTAATATATATGTTGTTGGACTATGAATATCCAGTTTCAATTTTCTTCAAATCTAGCAACCTATCACTTTTGAAATCAAACAGATCTTAGGCTTTTTTTCCTTTCGTAAACTACTAAACAAAACCCTAACCCAAACCTTAAGTCTACTTTTGTTTGTATGATGGGCTTAGATGGGACAATAAAATCTCAGGGATAGTGATTGGTAATATATATATATATATATATATAAAGAAAAAAAAATTCTCTAACAACATGTCTGACTGGATTAGGAAGATAAGTAAAATCTAGCAATTATTGATAGGATTTAGGTTTGACTAGGTTAGGATAAAACGAGAGATAAGAAAAGGGCACTTATTTTTTATCATTGGAAGGAAAGAGGGAGATAATCATAGGATTAGGATATTTGTTATCCACCCATTTTGGGGGACATTATGTTTGGGTTTAACGTTATATCCCATGTCTAAAATGCACACAAACCAAGGTATAAATAGAGGGAAATATGGGGCAAGAAAAGAACATGTGGAACACACAGGATTTGAATCCCCTTATCCCCAATATATCTCATGAACAAACATGGCCTGAGTCTTCATTTATCCACATAATATAAAGGAGGATGAGGGATTTGTCATCCCATGGGACCGACATGTTTTTTCTTGTCTACCTCGTGTCCCCTCATCACTTATTTGTCTGCATTTTATGGTCAGGATAATCTTCCCCCCTCCATCCAACAAAATAATTATCCTCCTCTTACACATGGTTTAAGCAAGTGTAACTAAACATAGTATAAGTGCTCTTGTGGTAAATATAATCTTACCCACTATCTTAGGTATTACTAATCTCATCTGGTCCATAAACCCTAGGTATTACATAACTCCCCTAATCCAATGCCTAACTAAATGGAGCCTAAGGTTGCACTTGTTAATGAGATGGATAATGTGGGTTTGATTCGATTAAAAATCACTAGGGCCCATACATCCATCACATCCATTGTTTGGTAGTTAGCAATCCCAAGATAAAAAGGATTCTAAGATAACGTTGACCTATGAAGCACGGACACGGACACGGATACGGCAATTTCCAAAAAATTGGGACACGGACACGGCGAATTTTTATATATATATATATATATATATTTATGTGTTATGTAGATTTGTATTACATTCATTCTAAATCAAAATTAACAAACACTAACATAATACCATTAATTCAATAAATATAAGAGAGGCAAAAGATTTAACATCCAACAATAAATATAAAGGGAAAACATCAAACATCCAACAATATTCTTCACAAAAGCACTAAATAAGAGGAAAAGAAGAAGGAAAAAGAAAAGAAAAGAAAAGAAAAGAAGTTGGAGGATTGAAAAGTATAAATCCCCCCTCTTGCACTAGGAGGAGGCAATGGGACTTTCTTCAACTTAGAGTTTTTCAATTTCAACTCTGCTTCTGCAATTACTCTCTCAAAATCAACATTATCCTTACTTGTTACTTTTGGACACACTTCTATCCCCTAATTTTTAATTTGCATCAAATGGACTTTTACCCTAGTGTATGAACCTTTACGTGTAACCCGACAAAAGTTACATTGAAAAGTATAATTCCCCTCTTTTGCACTAGATTTTTCTAATCTAGTCACATATTTCCACAGTGGCTTATCATCTTCAGCATCAAAGGCAGATTGTGTGTTATTGGCAGAATTTGAACTAGACATTTTTCCTATAAATTAACATTAACATTAGAAGGATAAAAAATAAAAAATAAAAAACAGAGTTTACATACTGTATATATATATAAACCTATAATTATTTTTTTTAAATATAGTTTTATATATATACATATATATAAACACATAATTACAAAAAAAAAAAAAGTCTTATATATATATAAACGTATAAACAAATAAAAATAAAAAAAAGTCTTACATATAATTATATATAAACGTATAAAAAAATAAAATATCAGTCTCAGTCGAACCGAAACCAGAGCAGAGAGAGAGAGAGAGACACAGGCGAAAGAGGGCTTACCTTCGAAGACGACTGGATCGACTGAAACAGAGATGAGACGACTGGATCGGAGGTCTACGATAGACTTTGAAGGGCTTCAATCGACTTCGGAGGGCTGCGACTGAGGGAGAGGGTTTCGATCGACTTCAGAGGGCTTCAACTGAGAGAGAGAAGGGCTTCGACTTCGACTGAGAGAGAGAAGGGCTTCGCAGGTCTGATTTTACTCATTTAATCCCTCATTTGTTCGATTAGGGCTTTGCCCGTTGGTTTTTTTTTTAACTTTTTAAATACTATACTTTGACCCCAAATAAATATAAAAAATTCAAAAAAGAGCCCCGCCGTGTCCCTTGGCGTGTCCAGATATGGACGCGTGTGTCCCCGCCGTGTCCCTGCCCAAAAAAATCATTAAATTAAAGGGACACGCCATCTAGCGTGTCCCGTACGTGTCCCCGGCGTGTCCCCGTGTCCCCGGCGTGTCCGCGTGTCGGACCCTGCCACGGCACCATTTTTGGAGTGTCCATGCTTCATAGACGTTGACACAATCCAATGACAATAAATGCATAGGGCCCAGCTAATTCTATTCCTTATCCTATCACAACTAATCACTGGATAAGATTAGGTTATAAGTTTAAGTTCTGTTCTGAGTTCAATTAAATGGGAAAGTGGCATGTAGAGCCTTTTGTACTCTACTCTCCCACTTTACAACACATTAGTTTCAATAAACTTCAAATTGGAAACGATAATGCCTCACTTTGCTAGTGTGTCGTATGTTTGCTACCCTTGCTTCATTTCATGGTCTGTTTAGTACATGTGGTATTGAGAAAACATGCCAAATTGTCAAACTATCATCAATTCCATTTGATGGAAACTCATGGTGATTGAGGGGGTTTGGGTGTGAGGCCTCCAAGGCTGTCGTAATGGTTGAGGGTAGCTGAGTGTGATACAAGAGAGATGGTGGCCATGGGTTTTGGGGTGGTGATGGAAAACTGGAAAGGTGAAGGGAGGAGAGAGAAATAGTAGAGAAAGGAAGAAAAAGAATAGCATTATTTTGTAAATTTGAAAGGGTACGAATGAGGGGTATCACTCTTACAAAAATAGCATACTCTACACATAAGCATGTGAGTGTCACATTCTTTTAAGTTAGATGGAAAAGCTACCTGTGTACTTTGGTCCACAAACCATAAGAAGGTTATGTGGTTATTTTCAAATAACAAGGGAGTCATCTACACATAGGTCAAAGCATAAGGGGTAAAGTGAAATTTGTCCTTTGCAAATTTTATCCCGCAAACAAACACCTAAATTTCCTCCCCCTAAACCCACCACAAATTTAATCATAGGAATTAGCACTCGGTTTCCAAGTGCTATTCTATGTCAAAAACTCTTCATCGTATCAGTCTTAGTTACTAGTGAAAAAAGAAGTTCACTTTGTTCAAGTTCTTAACTCGGATTACAAGCCCATATCCCTTCACATCAAGCCTGACTCAACCGACATTAAATGTTACATGCTCAATGAGGGTTCCGTGCTTAGATCTAGTGTTATAGGACAAGACCCACAGCTTGTACAGAGCCATCATCAAAAGACACAGGAAATATTGAGACAGACAAGCTTATCAACCAAAAATAGTGGGCCTGATTAACTTTGAATTTCGAAATTTCTATTATACTGCCTCCCACAAAAAATAAAAATAAAAATAAAAATTCATGCCTTTAGTTATCAAATACACTTTGCTTGGTTTTCAAAAAGACTGAACGAAGATGGTAATTATAAGTTTTCTCTACTTCTCACTACATACTTAAACAACTAAAAGGCACTCTAGGGAATGAAAATGTTGACTCTTCAAGACAAAGGTATCTAACGTTATCAGTAAATAAACTCACCTTGTCCTCAGGCTCCTTTTCTTGAGGCTCATTCACAGGATTCTCCTTGTTGGCATCTCCAGCTTCTTCCTGTCCCGAATGCTTTTCAGCATCAACATTCTTCTCATTTTCATTGGCAGGTTCTTCAGTCTCCCTAAATTTCAAAATAGATCAAAATTTCCTTGATAAATATATGCATGTAGTTCTCAGCTCATTGAAAAGAAAACATTAAAAGCCTCAATTCAAAGGTGAAAGTTGAGACATAAGTTATAAGTACTCACAGAGCTGTTTCTTCAGTGGGAGTTCCCCAATTCCCGCGACCAGCACCATCACGTTTAAATTCATTCCTGCATAACACCACATTAACAATCAGGTGGACGGCATAATACAAACATAGATCATAAAATTACATAATATACCATCAATAACATAGGACACATTACAAGCAATTCACAGTATAATAGAAGTTGAATTTATCAATAAAAATACTAACCCACGTCCAGTCCCACTGCGACGTTCATATGTCCTCCGAGGGCGTTCCCCTTCTGCATCTTCTCCATTGCTAAAACCACCACGGCGACCACCACGGAAGCCACCACGAGGCCCACCATATCCACGTCTTTCAGAGGGCTTATCTGCATCTCCATCTTCTGCAGGTTTGTACCCTCCAGAAAGACCGTTATTGCTGTTGAAGGAATTTTCATTATTTGTTGAATCTCTATTAAATCCACGACCACGACTGCTGAAGGTATTTTCGGTATTTGCTGAATCTCTATTAAATCCACCTCCACCACGTCCACGGCCAAATCCACGACCACCACCACGGCCCCCTCCACGAGGAGCTTCATTCTTGGTCTCCCTCACTGTTCACCAAAAAGATAAATAGGGGAAAAAAGTCATAAAAAACAAGGAGAAATGTGAAATCACACACATTACCTATCCAAATTTATTGATAAAGCATTTGTAGCCAAAAAAGGAAAATAATAAAAAACCATTCTGTAAGATGGAATACAATAGCAATGCTACCAAAATATATATATATATAACAGATGCCATCAGAACCCACAAGTCACAGCCACGAATTTGCTAATAATAACTCGTCCAACAAAAAAAAAATTAAGAAAAAGAAGAAAATATCTGGCAAGAAAGACTGTACATCCACACTTATACATCAAAGCTAGCATTATATAAAGGAAAAGCTAGAAACCCGCAGCTGTATATGTTGGAAATACACAATAAGAACACAAAGATGTGAAATTGCTTACTTCTCCCAGGAAAAGAAAACTAGAAACAATGATGTGAAAAATCAATGTGAATTCATTGAACTAAAGACAAAGATAGTGACAAAACATCTGGCTTCGCAACTCAAAGAAAAAAAAGAAACCCATATACTAGTTTGAACACCATAAAACAACACCATGGCTCCTGAATCAATAATACGGGTATTCAAAAGCACTCAATGTATGGGTCATTGGTACTCAACTTTTTACATGGATTAGGGCTTAACTACAAAATAGCATTTGTGTGGTGGTAGTGACGGCTAAGCGGTGATTAAGGTTACGGTTATGGAGGCACAAACCAACACTCTCTCTCTCTCCTCTCTCTCTCTCTCTCTAAGGTGGAGATCACAACTACTACTAGTTCAGCACTGCTATGGTCCGTTTAGATAGGTGTCGATTTGAAATTAAGGTATTTAAGGTTAAATGGATAGAAAAACAATGCACGAAGATAAGTTGAGACTGAAGATATATATTTTAGTAGTTTTAAATCCAGCGTGATAAAACTATTTAACTCTCTCAAGATATACAAAGCAACTATCATATTTAAATTAAAGTTATTTTCTTTCAATAACTAACGTCAAATCCATTGACTTGAAACACACATCTATCCAAACACAACCTTAGTTCTGTGACAGTGTTTCTAAATTGGAAGTAGTAGTGATAGTGATGGTGGTGGTGACTTTGGCAGCTGCCGTGAGATACTAACACTGACAATAACTATGCCTAGGGATGTTTTCACCAATCCCTGGGAAGTGTTTTATTTAACCAAATCAGAGACTATAAAAAAAAAAAAAAAAAAAAAAAAAAAAAAAAAACACACACACACACACACAAGCATACCCATAAAAGCTAGAGTAAACATTATTCACAATAACATTTTCATTTCATTTCCTACATTTCAAAGCAACAAAACCCAACATACACATATCAAAACATAAAAACATAATTTTTTATGGTCTGACAACTCATGTATATACATATAAATCAATCTGAGGGAAAAAGATTCAAAAAGGAGACAAAGTCAGAGGCTTTACCAGCCTGAGCTGGAGGGAGAGGCTTGGAGGGCAGCTTAGCTGGCTGAGCCGGAACAGGAGCTTTCTTCGGCGCCGGAGGGAGCTGAGAAGCGATGATTTGACTCGGGTCGTCGTTGTCATCATCACCCAAAAGATCAAATGGGTTTGCGGTTGCCATTTCTTAATAGATAGAACAACGATGTAAAAAGCTCGAAGCTTTTTCGAATTGCAGAACCAACCAACAAACCCTAATTCTGATTTAACTCCATAATTAGATCTTACAACAACAACAACTCAAGAAATGATACACGGAGAGAAAATGGTGAGAGAGGAGAGAGAAAATGGTGGCTCTGAAAACCCTAGCCGGAAGGGCAGATATATGAGAAGTAGCTTGACCTAATCTTAAAAACCCTAGTGGGAGGCGTTTCGGTGTGTGCGGGTTCATTGGATGTAGGTAGATTGTCTTCCCTCAGCCGTCAGATACGAGAGATGGCCTAGTGATTGACACTAGATTGTAGCGGGTTGGAAGCAAAGCTTATTGGGAGGCGTTTTGGTGTGTGCGGGTTCATTGGATGTAGGTAGATTGTCTTCCCTCAGCCGTTAGATACGAGAGATGGCCTAGTGATTGACACATGATTGTAGCGGGTTGGAAGCAAAAGCTTATTGGGTAGCGTTAAGATCCTCTAGAGTGGATTGTCTAGAGTGATCTCCTAAAGTGATCCATCCAATGGCTGAGATTCAGTTTCACCAAAACGTCGTTGTTTTGATGAGTAATTTCAAAAAAAAAAAAAAAAATTAGATTTCAAAATTCCTACGCAGAAGATAGAGAGAGAGAGGCTTCGTTTGGGAAATTGCTATTTTAGTATGCTATTTTAGTTTTTGACTATTTTAGTAGGCTAAAATTTTTGTGTTTGGGAAGATGATTGGATTTTTTTGTAGTTGGATATGATGTTTGTGAGAGAAAAAGTGAAATAATTATGGGTTTGATGTGATATTTTGTCTTATTAGCTATTTTAGCCTATTTTATCTTTTTGTGAATTTTAGCCTAAACTAGGCTCTTTTTTTTCTTGCCAAACACCCCCAGAGAAGAAGAAAAAAAGAAGCAGAGGGAGACGACGTTGCCGCCCTGCCTCCCGACGCCCCTCCGTCGCCGCCGCCCTTTATTCAACTGTCTCTCTCTTGTGCTCACTCTGCTATCTTCTATAGCAGAAGCCTTACCACAAATGTAAACCATGAATTTCAAACAAACACCCAACAAAAACAAACCCTCCTTTACAAATACAAATCACTAATAATAACTAATCTTATCCAAAAACAAACCCACCATATCAAATTCCATTGAAGAAAACAATCAACTAAAAAACAACCAAATTCTTCTCAAATCCAAGTAGTTACTAAAAACCCACAACCAAAAACAACCATTAATGGTGATTCCTCAAAACCCAATTCATGTTTGAGAGATGTGTTCAATCCATCAAACAGAGGCGAAGACTACTCCATTTTACAAGCCCTGTTTAGCATACACATGGTGGTTCTCTTCATCGCCACCACTTGCAGCGTCGGAGGAACTTTGGCGGCGATCGGCAGCGGCGGTGGCAGCACATCGGGGGTGGGAAAGGGCTAGGGCTGGACGGCGATGTGGCGGCCTCCTCTTCTTCTCTTCTCCTTCTATCTCTCAGCCCCTCTATCTCTCTCTCTCTCTCTAATGCTTCATCACAGGGGAACAACACAAGACTGAAATCTGTTTGTTTGTTTGTTTTTTTTTTTTTTTCGAAATTACTCACCAAAATGACGTCATTTTGGTGAGACTAAATCACAGCCATTGGATAGATCACTCTAGAGGATCTTAACGCTATTGGGTAACCCGTATCTAACTTTGGGCTTCCAAATTTAAGCCCTGTAAATTAGATTGATGCGTATTTAAAATATAAAAATGAATGAATAAATAAATAAATAAAATCTTTATTTAAAAAATATGAAAAATAAAAATGACGGATGGAGAATAAATTTCAATTAATTTTAAGTCTATATATATATATATTTTGAGGTTGCTTTTGATGTGATAATAAAGAAGTTGAAAGTTGTTTATCTTCCCTAATGAAGAATCCTAATTTTTTATTTAAACTAGAATTCAAACTTAAGGAGTGACACAATAACAATTTTGTGGAAATTTGTAAGACTTGGTCTAGCCATATATATGATTAGACATTTGTTTTATTTATAAAAAAAAAAATAGTTATATAAGATAATGCTTTGATATTTATAATCTTAAACAGACTATAATTTTTGGAATAAATTTCACTTTTTGTGGCAAGATTGAATTAATTGGAAAAATGATCAATTAGAAAAATTGCTCAATGCAATGTAATGTTAAAATTTGATATGACTTAGTTGTTTTTCTTAACAACATAGTATAAAACTGCAACGACTACTTTCCATTATCATCATTGCTATCATCACCATCACTACCAGAGGCGGAGGTATATAGGGGCCAGGAGGTCACGTGCCCCCCTTGACTTTTGGATTTTTTTTTTTTTTCCTTATATACACAGCCCACTTTGACCGAAACAATTTTTTAGTGCGTAACACTAATACACACACCCAAACAAATTGACACAAATCCAACCTAATTACTTTTCATTTCTTTTTTTTCATTTATGGAAAACGGCAGTAAGGGTTTTTTTTTTTTTTTTTCTTTATCTCCCTATGTTACTTTATAATTTATCAACTTGTGATTTATCATATTAGAATCACACAAGACAGATTTGAGATCACACTACAACTTTGATATATTCTCTTCATTATTTACAGATAACTTTATTTATGATTTTTTATTTTTAAATAAAAATTATGAGTATCAATTTATAGTTTGTTAAGTTTTGATTTGTGGTGCCGTTTGGTAACACTTACGTTTTCAGTTTTCTGTTTATATTTACAAAAATTTTAAAAACTCAAATAAAAACTTGTTTGGTAAAATTTTTGATTTATAAATCAGTGGTCTCAGTTTATAAATTTGGCCAAAAAATGAAAACACAAAAAATGTGTTTCCGTTTTGAGTTTTGAGTTTTTTTTTTTTATCACTCAACACTAGCCACTACCCGCCACCATTTTCCACCACCGTCTGCCGCCACCACCACCACCTACCACCACTACTCACTACCCACCTGCCACCACCAGCCGTCACCCGCCACCACCACCTACTACCTACCTGCCACTCACTCGCCACCACCACCCACCCCTCACTACCACCACCACCACCACCCACCACCCGCCACTACCATCCACCGCCCGCCACCACCACCCGCCACCTACTTGCCACCACCACTCACCACCCACCTGCCACTACCATCCACCACCTGCCACCACCAGCCATCCACCACCCACCCGCCACCACCACTTACCACCCACCACCACCACCACCACCATCACCTACCACCCACCCGCCACCACCACCCACCACTCACCACCTATAGCGACCCCGGTCTTTTCCTATTTGATTATTGTATCCGGACTTGGGTTCCGTTTATTCTGTCATTGTATATTTGTTGTGGTCGTCCTTTATTTTCTCATTTGGAGTTGTAGGATGTATTGGGCAGGTTTGTTTCAGGTTGGTTGGGTTCGTAAACCAAGTGTTGCTGTCCAGTTTTTGGGTTGGTCGCTCGAGCCAGGATTTGGTCGCTCGAGCGAGGTTTGTTTTTGTGTCTTCTGGCTCGATCCAGATTTGCTTCGCTCGAGCGAGCGACTGCGTCTGGTTTAGACCTGAGGGCAGTGCTTATTCGCTCGAGCGAGAGTTTCTTCGCTCGAGCGAGCGAGGTGTTTGTTTTCGAGTTCCTTGCTCGAGCGAGCATTCTGTCGCTCGAGCGTGCTCCAGGGTTGCAGACCTGAAGCATTGCATTCTTGGCTCGAGCGAGATTTTCTTCGCTCGAGCGAGGTTTTCGTGTGTCTGGTCGCTCGAGCGACCAAGTCTTCGCTCGAGCGAGCCTGTCAGGTTTAAATAGGCAGCAGCGTGTTTCAGATCAGTTTTTCTTATACTTTCAGATTCCAAAACCCTAATTACGAGTTCTCTCTCCCTCTACACACCTTCTCTCTTAGGATTGATCTACTTAGAGTGAGTTTCTACCTTAGATCCTTTATTAAAAAGATAGAGTGAGTCGAAGGCTTCCATTTAATCTGAACATTTAGTGATTTGGAGCACATTGGAATTTGGGTATTCATCTCTGTCTTCTTCATTCGGGTTATTTTCTTCGAGGTAGGGATTTCCTACTCCATCTTATAAGTTTTGTTCTAAGTTTTAGTATTTTGATATGTTGGGGGTACTTTGGTAATTTTGGGAAAAACCCTAGTTGTATTAATAAATTAATTTGTATAATTAATTCATGGAATTGGGAAAATATGGTTAAATTCATGGAATTGGGAAATTCATTGATTAAATAGCGTAGTTGGATAATTTGAATCATTTGTCTATTGAATTGTTGATATAGTTATTTTCAGTTTAGAAATAACTGTTTTGGGCTATCGGTGGAGGATAGCCGTGCTTGTTGTAGACACTGCATGTGGATTAGGGATAACTGAAACTAATCATTGATTAAGTCATCAATTTTGACTGCTGAATTAATACAGACATTATGTGTATTGGTTGTGTGTTGTATATGTTATGTGTTTGCATACATTGTTTTGTGTGGGAGGCGATAGGGGATGTACTCCATGGTTTAGGGGAAGATAGGGGATGGACCTCTAAACCGGATTTTGTTTGGGAGGAGATAGGGGATGGACTCCATTAGCATCACTTTTATGTGTGCTTATTTATATTGAAGTGTTTTTATTGATACAGCACTAAAATGTGTATCAAACTGGAAGTATGAAGTGTTTGATTTGAGCCTGAGTCTCATCTGTTTGTTGACACTGGAAGAATGTGAATATGTTGTATATAGTTCACTGTTGTAAGATTGGCCAGGTTCTGAGCCATATTGATAATGTTGGAAAGTAAAACATGTCTTAGACATTAGTGTCATGAAACTGTATAATGATGTAATTGATTATCTTGGTTAACCATCTATTGAATGTTATTGCTTTATTCAATGCTTATATTTGGTTTAGTATATTTCTACTGGGCTGTGGCTCACCCTATATGGGAATATCATTTTCAGGTTCAGGTGATAAGCTACCTCCAAGAACTTAGCTTGGAAGGACTTGGATTTTGAAGACTATTTTCAGTTATTTGTTTTTCATTATTAGTACATGTAAACACTCAAGCCTAGGGCTTTATTTGTATTTGAGTTAGAACTCATACTTTTGTGTCCAAGTGTTGGCTTGGAAAGATGTAAGCCTGTAGGGCATTTAATTTGATGTTACATGTAATGTTTTTATTTGGTAATACTCTGATGAATGAATTAATAAAGTGTTTTCTTTAAATAATGCATGTCAATGATATATATATAATGGGTTATTTTTGAGGGCGTGACACCACCCACCACTGCCACCACCACTACCCACTCGCTACCACTTACCACCCGCCACCGTCACCCACCCACCACCACCACCACCCATTCGCCACCTACCCGCCATCCGCCACCTACCTACCACCACCACCCACCACCCGCCACCATCACCACCACCACCACCTACTTGCTACCACCCATCACCCGCCACCGTCACCCACCCACCCACTACCTACCATCACCACCCACCAAACACCACCACCACCACCACCCACCACCCGCCACCGTCACCCACCCACCTACCCACCATCACCACCCACCACCATCAGCCATCCGCCACCCACTTGTCACCACCACCTACCACCCGCCACCCACTCACTACCACCCACCACCCGTCACCCACTCGCTACCACCCACCACCCGCCACCGTCATCCACCCACCCACCACCACCTGCCATCTACCCGCCACCATCACCCACCGGCCACCACCTGCCATCACCACCGGCCACCACCGCCACCACCACCACCCACCCGCCACCACCCACCACCACCAGCTACCCACCACCCACCGTCACCACTTTCCACCACCGTCTTCCGCCGCCACTTGCCATTTCTCACTCTTTTTTATATTTTTAAATTTTTTTAAACATTTTGTCAATTACCAAACGCGTTTGTAGTTTATGTTTTTTTAAAAATAAACAAAAAATAAACAAAAACCAGTTTGTAAAATTTTTGTAAATATAAATTGAAAACGTAAACGTTACCAAACACACCCTAAAATTTTTTTATTTGTTATTATTTATGTTAAAATAAGAGATTTCGATATGCTAAAATTATGAACCTTAATTGGTAGTGATTTATATTAAAAGTAGGGATTTTGGTTTGCTGTTGTTTGTGCTGAAATTAAGGATTTGATTTGTTTTGTACTACAATTAAAAATATTAATTTGTAGTATTTGTTATTTAAATTAGGGACTTTCATTTGTTATAACTAGTGCTAACCCGTGCTTTGCACGGCATGTAAAAAATTAATAATATATTTTTATATAAATAATATAAATAGTTAAATTTTTGTATGTAAATTATGTAAATAAATAAGATTAAAATTTACAATTTAAGTCCCACCATTGTATAACAATTTATTTATTATTTTTTAAGAAATTTATTAATGTAATTTTCAACCCATTTGCTAGAATTGCAAATTTAGGTGAGCTCAACTCAAGCAACTTGAATCGAGCTTAAAATTTTTTAAAGATTGAACAATATAGTTTTTAATTAAGTGAGGAGCTATGCCAAAATTCAAAAATTCAAATTAAATTTGAGTGAACTTGGGTAGAAATATCAAATAACTTGAAAAATCAAAACAAAATTATATATATAAATATATAAACTATTTGCTAATTTATTTTTTAAATAGTAAATAAAATTAATTAAAAATTTAATATTAATGAACAAAAGGAAAAACAATATACTTAAGATTTCTAATACAAATTTTTTTGAAAATATTTAAAAAATACATCTTTTAGAAATAGATCATCGAATAAAGGGTTATTTGGGAAGTGTCATACACCCGTGCTGGGGACCCCCAATGGGGGTGACCCCCAGCACCCCTACTGTATTTTGATTGGTTGAATTTTTTTTTAAGTCTTGAGAGCATAGCCCCCCACTTGAAATTTTTTTAAGTCTTGAAATTTCTAAAAAACACCCACAAGATCGGTCTGTGTTTATCCATTGGCTCTGATACCCACAAAATTGCTGCTTCCGCCTTTTGGTATCAGATCCATTGTTATGTTGTATCCTGTTTTTAACTGCTTTGTTTCTTCCAATTAATCAATTCTGTCATTTGTTTGATTAATCTAGTTTTCAGTTCATCTTAATCACCCACGAGATCGGTCTGTGTTTATCCACCTGGTTTAAGTCACCCACTTTCGTTCCCTGTCCAGAGTAAGTCCTTCGGGTTAGGCAGTGTAGGACATAGGGGTCTTCTGAATAGGGTCTGTACTAAAACCAACTAGTATGTAGTAGCATGACAAGAATAGGGTATGTATTAAGATATTTGTAAAATTGATTAATTAAACAAAACAATGAATCGATTATTTAGAAGTAACTCATCAGTCAGTTCTAGATCAACCGCTTTGTCCTCAATACCTAATCAGGGATTAGTAATCAATGAAGAAGATGTTGAAATACGAAATGATAAAATTGATGCAGGATGGAATATACCTAAACTACCAATTAAAGAAATTTATAAAACTACTTTTATACAAAATGTGTTTAAAATAGCTCTGCATGTTAAAACCATTGAACAAGTTTATGCTTTAGAAAAACCTAGGGAAACCTGCCGATTATTTGATGCTAAATTAATCAAAAGACATTTAAATAATGGTTACAATTTTATGCATATTGGTTTAATTCAAGTTGGCATTAATCCCTTAACTATAGTAGGAAGAAATACCTATGTTTTATTATGTTTAAGAGATGCTCGTTTTCTTAATTACAATGATAGTTTAATGGGTATGATGGAAACTGGTCTTCATAAAGGTCCAGTACATTTTAATTGTTTTCCTGATTTTACACTTAGTTTACGAGATCCACATATTTTAGATGCCTTAACACTAAACATTCAATTACATGGTTCATTTACTACCATGAAAGAAAAAGTTCATAATATTGCTTTAATATATCGTGTTCATCATAAATGTATGCAAACTAATTTAAATGTTCATGCTTTACACAAGAGTCCCAAAGAAAAAACTCTATTAATCCAAAGCAATAGTAATCATGAAGCCAATATTAATGTTCCTCAAATGGTTGAATGGAAAAATATCGATTTACCTGATCAATGGATTACTGTCAATGAAAATTACAAACATAATCAACAACAATCCTCAATTCAAGATATTCAAGATATTCAACAATACAATGATGGTACTGTCCGAATTAAATTTAATCGCAGTCAATCCTCTCGACATAGCACATCTAGTGTTCCAACTGAAATTGAAACTGAAGATGAAATATTTAATACTCCATTATTTCGAAAAAATAGTCAAATCCATCTTGGTCAAACTGGTCAACCTTATATTAATAAATTAAAAGGTATTGATAATACTACTTCCTCCCAAATTAGTAAACCTGTTTATTCTACGCACACACATTTACCTGAAGAAGAAATTGCTTCTAATAATTCTCCAACTCAAACTGATTTTGAAGAATTTATACCTCCCGTTAATCCTCAATTAATGACCCTCAAAAAAGATTTTAAACCTGATCTCGATAAATTACTTATTGAATTTAAGTCTAAGACAAATAGAACGCAAAGACATGCTTATTATGCTAAATATAATTCTGCTCAAATGTCCAAAATTACTAAACAATGGTATGATTTTATGATTGAATATGATTTTGAATTACCTCTATTAGAATATGTTGACAAATATTACAAAAAAAATTAATACAATCACAAAACATAAATGGAAAACTTCTGACACTACTTCTGTTAGTTCTAGTCATCCTCCTTTAGAGAAAATACTTCTTACTCAACAAGGTTCTGAAATCCCTGCTTCACCTTTCAAATTACCTGGTAATGATAATGAAATTAAAAAAGTTATTGAACAAAATAATTATACTAATCAATGTTTAAACACCATTGGTAAACAATTAGACAAGATAGAAACCAATTTAGAGTATGTCCAAGTTACATCCACTAAACAACCTTTAGATCCACATTTACTTAATCTACCTAGTAATCGTTCCAAACGAACCAGCCTAGTAACCAATGATCAATCCACTGTCAAAGCTATTGAAAAATTATTTACTAAATTATCTACCTCTGATAATGCTTCACCCTCTAAAGATAAAGGTCTTACTGTTTTAAATCAACAACCTAATACTGAAATTGTTTCTACTCAATCTGACACTGACACTAACACTACTGATAATGAAATCAATCAATTAGTTCAACAATTCCAATCCTCTAATCTTAATAAAATTCATTATCCCAAAGTTAATCTACAAACTACCAAAAATTGGTATTCTCGCCCTACTTCTCCTGATCTCCAATTCGAAGAAACTAATCTTAATAATCAATTTTCTGTATACGAATGGAATATTGATGGTCTTAGTGAAAATCAAATTCTCCAAAAATTAAACCATTTATCTATGGTTTCCAATAGTTATCTCTTCAATTATCCCCAATATTCTCAACCTGAAATTGTTACTTTAATTACCTATGGTTTCACTGGTATGCTCAAATCTTGGTGGGAAAAATATCTAACTGAAGATCAACGCGAATCCATAATTTATGCTAATCAAATTGATGATAAAGGTTTGCCTATCTTTGATGAAACCATTGGATGTTGCCACCCTGATGGTATTAATGCGTTAATTTATACTATTGTTAGACATTTCATTGGTACCACTACTAATATCTATTCTCGCATACATGATCAACTTAGTAATCTTACCTGTCCAACCTTAAGTGATTTTAGATGGTATAAAGATGTCTTTACCTCTAGAGTTATGTTAAGAGAAGACTGTACTAAATCATTTTGGAAAGAAAAATTTATTAATGGATTACCTAGTTTATTTGCCCACAAAATTAGAGATGTTCTTAGTCAACCTACTGGTGTTATTGAATATAATAATTTAACCTATGGTGATATAATTAGCACTATTCAAAAAGAGGGATTAAAAATGTGCATTGATCTTAAACTTAGTCAAAAAGCCACTAAAGATAAACATAAAGCTAAATATGAATTAGGAAATTTCTGTGAACAATATGGTTTACCTCCTGTAGCACCCTCTCGTAGGAAATCACATAAATATTCTAAGCATAAATATAAATCCAAATATTCTAATAAATACAAAAAGAATTATTCACCTTCCAAATCCAATGATAAATTTTATACTAAACCCAAAAAGAAACATTACAAAAAATCACATCCGAAATCTAAATCTACCAAGGATATTACATGATATAATTGTGGACAAAAAGGTCATTATTCTAATAAATGTAAAGAAAAACACAAATTAAAAGACATGGTTAATCAATTACAAACAAATGATGAATCTAAGAATCAAATATTTGAAATCTTTCAATTAAATCAATCTGTTAGTAATTTCTCTTCTGATGATCCAGATACTTCCTCTGATGATCATTCAACCAATACCGATTTTGATTCTGATAATAATAATATTACATTAGGATGTAATGATGTCTGTTGTAAACTAGTTAAACAAATTATTGTTCTTACAAAACCAAATCAAGAAGAATCTGCTCTAATTGAATTAATTAGCAAATTAGATGATCCTAAGTTAAAACAAAAATATATTGATAAATTAAAATATTTATTAATTCATGCAGAAAATAAACCTAAGTTTGATAAACCTATTATTAGTTTATCTAAGACTCTAGAAAGATTTAAAACTAAAAATAAAGAAATTACACTTCAAGATTTACAATTTGAAATCAACCAAATTAAACAAACTATCAAAAATTTACAGAATAAAGATAAACAATTAGAAGATGAAATTATTACTCTAAAACTTAATCAAAGTTTAGATAATTTCCAACCGAATCCAAATACATCACCTAATGGATCTGAAAATAATTCTGAAAATGATTCTGAACATACTAATCCAGATAAACTCTTAGTTGATAATCGATCTCATCAATCTAATAATCCCGAAGAAAAACAATTAAATTTAATCAATAAAATTTATATCCAAAAATGGTATTCAAAAATTAAAATCGTTATTGAAGATTTTGAATTAGAATTAATTGCTTTAATTGATACTGGTACTGATTTAAATTGTATACAAGAATGATTACTTCCTACTAAATATTATGAGAAATGTCATGAGAAATTAACCTCTGCCAATGGCAGTCAAATGTATATTAAATATAAATTACGTAAAGTTCATATTTGTCAAGATAATGTATGTTTCAAGACTTCATTTGTTCTGGTTAAAAATATGACTGATAAAATTATTTTTGGTACACCATTTATCTATTTACTATATCCATTTACTACATCTAGTGAAGGTATCACAACTCATGTTTTAGGACAACCTGTTACATTTAAATTTTTATCTCCACCTAAAATGCTAGAATTAAATCAATTAAAAGACTGCTCTATTTCTCATACTATTAACATATTAACTCAACATTTAAACTTTATTAAAGAAGAAATTAATTATAAACGTATTGACCAACAATTAACTGATCCAGTTATTATTTCTTAAATTAATGATTTTAAATTAAAATTAGAATCAACTGTTTGTTCAACTTTACCTACTGCATTTTGGCATAGGAAAAAGCATGTGGTTACTTTACCTTATATTAAAAATTTTAATGAACGATAAATTCCTACTAAATCTAGACATATTCAAATGAATCATGATTTACTTGAAATGTGTAAAAAAGAGATAAATGAATTATTAAAAAATCGGATCATTAGTCCTAGTAAATCGCCATGGTCTTGCCCTGCCTTTTATGTTAATAAAAATGCTGAATTAGAACGAGGTGTCCCTCATTTAGTTATCAATTATAAACCATTAAATGCTGTTTTAGAATGGATTCGATATCCTATTCCTAATAAAAAAGATTTGATCAAAAGACTTAGTCAAGCTATTATTTTTAGTAAATTTGATTTAAAAAGTGGTTTTTGGCAAATTCAAATTCACCCTAAAGATAGATATAAAATTGCTTTTAATACACCATTTGGTCAATATGAATGGAATGTCATGCCTTTTGGATTAAAAAATACTCCTAGTGAATTTCAAAATATAATGAATGATATATTCAACCCCTTTAGTCATTTTTCTATTGTTTATATTGATGACATATTAATTTTTTCAAAATCCATCAATGAATATTGGAAACATTTAACTGCATTCTTTTACACAATTAAAAGTCATGGTTTAGTCATTTCTGCTCCTAAAATTAAATTGTTTCAAACTAAAGTTAGATTTTTAGGTTATAATATTCATCACAATACTATTTTGCCAATTAGTCGCTTCATCGAGTTTGCTTCTAAGTTTCCTGATGAAATTCTTGATAAAACTCAATTACAAAGGTTCTTAGGTTCTCTCAATTACATTGCTGAATTCTACAAAGACCTTAGGAAAGTCTGTCAACCTCTGTTTGATAGGTTAAAGGATAATCCTCCTCCTTGGTCGTCTGTTCACACTTCTATTGTTCAACAAGTCAAACAATATGTTAAGTCTCTCCCTTGTCTTGGCATTCCTACTGAAAATTCTTTCAAAATTATTCAAACTGATGCTTCTGATATTGGTTATGGTGGCATTCTTCTCCAGAAAGTCACTCCATAATCCTCTGAACAAATTGTTCGCTATCATTCTGTTGTCTGGAATAAAGCACAATTAAATTATAGTACTATTAAAAAAGAGATTTTATCTACTGTTTTATGTATTAAAAAATTTCAAGATGATATTTTAAATAAAAATTTTTTACTTCGTGTTGATTACAAATCTGCTAAATATGTTTTAGAAAAAGATGTTCAAAATCTTGCTAGTAAGCAAATTTTTGTCCGTTGGCAATCTATTTTAAGTATTTTTGATTTTGATATCACTTATATACCTGGTTGTCAAAATTCCCTTCCTGATTTTCTTACCCGGGAATTTTTACAGAGGGGAAAGGGATGACTGCTACACCATTTATTTCTTATCATAAATCCCAAATTACCCATTTCAGAACCCAGATCGAACAACTTAGCTATCGTATTCATCGCCTCAAATTAGCCCGGCCGACTACCAAAAGAGCCCAATACATCAATTATCACCAGATCTAAGCCCGTCGAAATTTACTTGCTCACAATTACAACTGTTTACATCATCATCAGAATTATTTAGATCTTCTTTCTGGTTGCTAATCATTGTTTCTTGTTTCACAGATGTCTCGTCCAAGGCCTCCTTCCAAGGCTTTGGTCCCATCTTCTAGTAAACCTAATCAACTCCTTGTTCCTCCTCCCTCGGAGCCAATAACCCAGTTTCACCCTCTTGAAATGGTTAACCGCTATCAAGTCCTTGGTAACATTTACCGTCCCAATTACTCATCTACTTTGGCCTCAGATTCTTTTGCTTCTTCCAGCCAAGCAGTTTCAGTTACTCCATTCCCTGCTAACCCAGTCAGGTCATCTCGATCTGATTATACCAAATCACACACTACTAACCTGTTCTATAAAGAACCCAGTCATCCCAAAGGTCAAGTTATCCATGAAATTGCTAAATCCTATTTTGGCTCTGGATGCCATTTCATCATCTCACATCCAGAGAAAACACTCATATATTACAAGGATATTTTGATCTATCACCAATCAGTTTTGATCAAACCCATTTATGATCGAACCTATGCTAGCAAGGTTCTGTATCATTCTATTTACATTCATAACATTGTTTCCTTAGCTGAATGGGGTTCTCCTTATCAGCTTCGTGATTTACCTGGTCACTCTATTCAATACAATTACCATGATTACATTGATGCTTGGTTCAAGATCTTCTTGTACCAAAATGAAACTTTTCAGTCACTCCTGGTTCATTTCCTTTGATAAAAAATTCAAGTCTGAATTACCTTTCTGGTTTTTGCGATGGTGGACTCATTATGGTGCCATTTCAAATATTCTCCCTGGTGATCTTATTGAACTAATTAACTATTTTACTTCTGTTTACCCATTCACTGCTCATCAGCGATCATTTCCATCCTTGTTAATTTTTATATCCAAATATAAAATCCCTTGGATATTTAATGGCATTATGGAATTGATGATAAAATAATCATTTGTCAACACTCAGTCAAATGGTGGCCTAAATTCAATGTGCCTCGCATAGTTGAAATTGTTCAAGAAGAATTTCCTATTGATCAATGTGCTCCTACTCCTGCACTCGCTAAAGCCCAGCAGAACCCAACTGCTGCAATCAGCCAAGAAAGTCAGCCTAGTCTTCCTCCAATCAACCTTGGAAGCTCCTCATCTAGTGGTTCCAAGCCCAATTCATCAAAGTCCAAAATTCAACCCACAACTGATAAATTAAAGTCCAAGGCTAAGTCCAAAGCTCCTGCAGTACCGGCTCAGCCCAAGACTCAATCAAAGCCCAAATCAAAATCCAAGTCCAAGGTTCAGTCAAAGCCCATTTCACCTCCTGCTCAGCCCAAAGCCAAATCCAAAAGCAAATCCAAATTATCCAAAGATGAAATGCTTCAGTTAGTCCAAAAAATTATGGATCAAGGAGAAGCCCAATCAACCAGCTCAGAAAATTCAGAAGAAAATTCAGAAGACAGTTCAGACCAGTCACAATCTTTTAAAGGTTCAACTACTCAACCTATCTCATATGGAAGATCTGAGTTCCAAGATGCTCAGGACCCATATGCCTGATCAACATAGGATTCCCTATAAATACAAATTAGCTTCAGTCAATACTCTTTTGAGAAAAACTGCCAATTTGTATTTATATTAATTCCTTTATTCACATGTTTCACCGAAAGTGATGAATAGTAAAAGTTACTGTTCACTTTTACTGTTCACTGTTACTATTCACTCAATCAACTGTTGCTAAAGCTGCTCATCTGTGCAATCACTCCACCGAAAGCAACCGACAGCATTTGTTTTGCTCCATGCGCTGCCAGCTGCCTTCATCAATTAAGAAAGTCACATAATTACTTTGCTTTTCTATATATTGTAATAATCTGAATTCATTCAATACTTCTCAATTTTTCTCCATTCTTCAGTTCTTCAGAAAAAAAAAAACAGAGAGCTCTAAGTGAAAATTACCTGTTCCCGTTTGTAACCCAATTAAGGTCTTTGCAGTTGCTACAATTGTAATTGTAAGTTATTTTCTGTATTTCAATTAAAAGTTTTATGTTAAAATGTTTTTGGTTAATTAGTAACCAACCAAAAAACAGTGGGGGTGGTAGGGGTCCAAGGCATTTCTGAGTGTCATATTAGCTCACTTTTTCATCATTTTATCTTTTTTGAGTTACATCACATTTTTACTTTTCTATACATCTTTTCGTAAAAAGTAAAAAAGTATATTTAATTATTTTTTTTAAGTCACAGCACATCTTTACTTTTCTATACATATTTTCGTAAAAAATAAAAAAGTATACTTACTTAGCACTTTCCAAACTACCACTAAGTTGATATTAAAAAAAATTACTTTTTATAATGGCATAAATAATTTAAATATGATTTTTTAGAAATTATTTTTAATTTAAAAATAACAATAAAATATTAAATTGAACAAAAACAAATTTCTTACAAAATAAATGTGTTTGAATAAAAAAAGGTAAGAATAAAGTTTAATATGATATTTTCATTTAATCTGAAAATAATTTTAGACGAACAATAAATTATCACTTATAACCCTCTTCTTTTTTTTAAATAAAAAAAATTAACGGACTATCACTTTTAATAATAAAAAAAATTAATGTTTCTTTCTAATTTATTTTAGCAAAAGTTTTAAGCCAAAGATACCTTTATTCTTTATTTTAATTTCTTTAATTAACAATTGAGATTAAAAAAAAAATCTAACAAAATTTACCATGTTTGGTAATTACTAAAAAAAGTTATGTTTTGTTCTTTTGTCAAAAAAAAAATTATATTAAAAAATATTATTGTTCAAGTCTTTATAGTTTAGAGGGATATAATTTTTTTTTATAAAATTTAAAACAAAAAAAGAAAAAAAATTAATAGCGATTAATAATTTGAACACATGTATATTACGACACATGTGAATATTGATCTCATTTAATTGTAGCAATATATTTTTTTAAAAAAAAATTATTTGAAATTTTATTTTATTATTAAACAAAGGATGCAAAATTTAAGGAATGAATATTGGTCTCATTCCAATTATAGTAACATAATTTAAGTAAGAATCCAAATTTGAAATTTTATTTTAGGATAAATTACAAATACACCCCCTAAGGTTTGCTTAAAGTACATATTGCCCCCTATGGTTTGGAAAATTACAAGCACTCCTTGTTAAAAAAAATTATTTAACAGAATTAACTAAAAAAATAAAATTCATAATTGCTCTCCTATACAATAATAAAACTACCTAAATTGTTAATTGAAATATATTTCTAACATCATTAAATACTATTAATTGATTTGATGATTTATTAATAAAATGGACGATTTATTATGAAATTAGAAACCTCAGGGGTGAAATGTAATTTTTAGAATTATAGGGGGTGATTTGTATTTTAATCAAAACTTAGGGGGTATATTTGTAATTTACCCTTTATTTTAAGAATATAAAATTAATTTATAAACCAATCATATTGTAACACGTATTAACAAAAAATTAAACAAAATAAAAAAAATTGAGAAAAAAGAATTACAACTTTCAACCTTAATGAAATGACAATATTTTGCAATTATAATAGTATATAAATAAATCATAGAATAGATCATTATTTAAAACTTATATATAGTGGGATAAATTATTATAATTTTAAATTTAAATTAATTGAATGCTTTCCATATTTAGTGCCTCTCAAATTTAAAATTTGAAATGGATTAGTATACTTTCTATTTTTTATTTTATATATTTGATATACTTTCCATTTGAAAGTCATAAATCTAGAGATATTACATATTTTTAAACAAAATTTTAAAAAAAAATGAGAAAAAAGAATTACAATTTTCAACCTCAATGAAATGATAATATTCTACAATTATAATAGTATATAGATATATAGATAAATCATTATTTAAAACTTATATATTATGTGGTAAATTATTATAATTATAAATTTAAATTAATGAAATACTTTTCATATTCAGCGCCTCTTAAATTTGAATTTTGAGAGGGATTAGTATACTTTCTATTTTTTATTTTATATATTTGATATACTTTCCATTTGAAAGTCATAAATCTAGAGATATTACATATTTTTAAACAAAATAAAAAAAATGAGAAAAAAGAGTTACAACTTTCAACCTTAATGAAATAACAATATTTAACAATTATAATAGTATGTAGATATATAAATAAATCATAGAATAGATCATTATTTAAAACTTATATATTATGTGATAAATCATTATAATTTTAAATTTAAATTAATAGAATGCTTTCCATATTTAGTGCCCTCAAATTTGAATTTTGAAATGCATTAGTATACTTTCTATTTTTTATTTTATATATATATATATATATATGATATACTTTCTATTTGAAAGTCATAAATTTAGAGATATTAAATATTTATTTATTTATTTGCTTGAATGAGAGCTATAGGGGATTTTTTAATTATTTAAAATCAAAAAAATTAGAAATTGTAGTTTGAGAAATTGGCGTAAGATTTGTGGTTATAAACCCTTTTTTACTTATATAATAGATAGATACATATATAGATAAATTTAATAAAAATTTATATTTGTTTTAGATATTTTTTTAATATAAAATTTTTTTTATAGATTTTTTATAAAAATAATTTAGTAATTCCATCACTAACCATAATATATTAGAGAAGTTGGAAATAGTGTAGCAATAGGTATGAGAGAAGTCAAAAAGACTTTTGTGTTGGAAGAAGTCAATAAATGCTAAGTTTTTTTTTTAAATCAAAAAATTAGAAAATTAAGATTGGGATATTGAAACTCCCACAAGACTTGTGGGTTAGAAATCATTTTTTTCTTATATAGCATATCACTCGTGCTATGCACGGATTGTGTTTACAATTATCTATATATGTGAATTGTGATTTTTATATATATATTTTTTTAAATGTCTTTTTTTTTCCCTTTTTTATATTATATTAAAGTTTAATATTTTATATAGCATATCACTCGTGTTATGCACGGATTGTGTTTACAATTATCTATATATGTGAATTGTGATTTTTAATTTTTTTTTAAATGTCTTTTTTTCCCCCTTTTTTATATTATATTAAAGTTTAATATTTTGATAATAATCATATGTGTTGGAATTTTCAAGGAATTAAATGTCTTTTTTATTATTATTATATTAAAATTTAATATTTTGATAATAATCATATGTGTTGGACTTTTCAAGAAATTTTTTTATGCTTGTTCTTAATGCATTAAAGTGTTATTATGAGGGATAATAATCATATGTGTTGGAACTTTTCAAGGAATTCATATGTGTTGGATTTCAAAGAATTTTCTTTTATGTTTGTTCTTAATGCATTAAAGTGTTATTATAATGGTAAGACTTGGGAGTTGAGAGAATTTAATAAATGCTAAGATTTTTTTTTAAATCAAAAAATTAGAAAATTTAGATTGGGAGATTGGAGCTCCCACAAAGCTTGGGATTGGGGTTTTACTTAATATATAGTATAGATAGATATTGGTATATTAGAAATTTTATTTGTTATGATTTGTGTTAAATTTTAATTATTTTGATTTGTATTAAAATTGGAGATTTTGATTTGTGGGGGTTTGTGATTTTGATTATAAATTTTTATTTTGATTTTTATTTTTTAAAACAGTCATGGAGAAATATTTCAAAAGAAAATCAAAATTGGAATCATCTCTTCCTCAAGAAGAAGATTATAATTATTATTCCGCAAAATAAAGTCGCATAGAAATCAACTTAGCTCGAAAAATTATTATTATGTTATTGTTATTGATTGGGGCAAAAAAATTTTGAGACTATAATTAATAGTGTCCCTTACATTAAATTTCTGGCTCCGCCACTAATCACTACCCACCATTTCCACGGCTTTCCACCACTAATACAATTATTAGAACATTAATTTTAAAGTAATAATCAAATATATATAATATTTTTAAAAATAAATTGTAAAAAATGTTTCTCAAAAATTTTTTTTTTACCGAAATAAATGAAGCATTTGACTTTCTTTTGATTCTACGTGTACTTGCATGGAGTGATTCATGAATATACATGTAGAAATATGTGAATTATCCACATATATGTAAGTGAATAGTCATGAGCGTTTGCCGATCAAAACAAAAGAATAGTCACGAGATCCAAGTTCATGCAATTATATTGTCGGGATATATTTTCTGAGTACCAACACGTGGCCAAGGTGACGCTGACGTGTTGACCGAGGTGCTACGTGTCCTGATTGTGATACCGAGGTTATCTCGGCTAGGCCGAGGTTATCTCCGAAGATATCGGAATTCGGGACAAGCGGATAAGGGACAAGAGTCATAGAATGAAAAAGGATCTCAGCTTAGATAAGGATAACGCTCTTAGGGAGTTTTTATCTTTATCCATTAGAGAGTCCAAGATGAGCATTGAGCAAAAGTCCATTGAACCTAGGCTTCTATTGGGACTAGGATTGTGTAAACTATAAAAAAAAGAGGCACCCACATGGGTTTACGGTACGCAATTTATATTCAGAACACTGAGTTAAGCACTATTGATGATCTTTGAGAGATATTTGATTATTGACTTAATCATCGGAGTGCCCCCAGGTGGACGAACGACCACCGGAATCTCTTCTTTCTGTTGCAGGTCATTCGGGCTTATCCTATTCTGCCAGTGCTCTCCAGTTGAATACTAAGTTGGTAGTGTGGTTAGAAATGCACTCACACAATTTGGCGTCGTCTGTGAGAAGAAGGGAGAATAGATGGCCAACGACAGACAGAAAGAGAAGATTGGGGATAACACTCCTACTGGGAGTGGGAGACCTATTGACCTTGATGTCAAAAAGACAATTGTAACGAAGAAACTTGTGACCAAAATCACGGAGTGAAAGACGTCGGCCAGGAAGGCGATTTACCAAAGAAAACAGACCAAAACGGGTACTATAATGAAGATAACCTCCAGGTATGGAAAGAAAGATGCCTGCAGAGGGACGATGAGGTAAAGACCATGGCGAACAAATTGGTGGACCTACAAACAATGGTCAATTTCATGATGCAAAATAACGTCATGCAGCCACTGTTCTCGCTGCAGGACACGCCGATTCTAGTGGCCAATGCCCAGAAAGGAGGGCAGAAAACAATCCCTGTAGCCCCCCAACACGCCAGAAGTGAAAGACGCTCTCACCAGCCTTCAAGGGAGGTCGGGCGAGGAGAGTCAAGAAGGGAAGAATCTCGAAGGACACATCGCACCAAGGAGGCAGACCCCAGAGAACATCGATATGTTCAAAGGCAGGAGTTGTGCTTCGATGCGACCAATGGAGAAAGATCAAAAAGGGCTCACAACGAAGCTGAAAGTAGTGCACCTAAGAGACTGAAATCAGGAGATAGCCAAGCTCCTGGGCGGACCAAAGAGGACTTGAGAGATTACCTCAAGAGGAAGCAAGAGCATGCCGAGGTAACTTCAACAGTTAAACCAAGAACACCATTCTCAGTAGAGTTAGACAAAGTTGAGACCCTGAAAAGATTCAGTATGCCGAGGTTCTAGATATACGATGGTAAGTCGGACCCCAACTTTCACGTCGGATTATACCTGAACTCGATGGCACTGTACACTGGGAACGAGCCGTTACTTTGCAAGGTGTTCCCCTCATCCTTCGGGGAGATTACATCGGACTGGTTTCACAAATTGCCAAAGGGAAGTGTGAAGACCTGGGAAGGCTTGGCCGAGATGTTCGTGGCCAGGTTCGTGACAAACAAATTGCAACCATTAAGGGTGGATGCCCTGATGGCTCTGAGAATCAGTGAGGATGAAGGCCTCAGGGCCTACGCAAAAAGGTATTATGAAGTGTTCAACTGATTACCCGAATGCAACCAAGAGGTGGTGGTCGTGTCTTTCAAGAACGATCTGAAAGATGATTGCGCACTACGAAAGTCATTGGCAAAAAATTGCTAAAAAGCATGGAGGAGCTCATGGCCAGAATTGAGAAATACGCCAGAGCTGAGGAAGATACGCTAGGGATTAAGGCAACAAAGCAGGAGAAAGCAAACGGCTCGCCGAAGCGAGGCCGAGGTAACAACGGATCCAACAAACAAGAGATAGGACTGAGGACCGCACAGGCAGTCGCGACCGTGTTCCGAATTCCAATTCACAAAGTCCTGGATAAAATCCGAACCCAACCCTATTTCAGAGGACCGGCAAGTGTTCCAAGAGAGTTTATGGGAAGAAGCCTTGGGAAGCATTGTGCTTACCATAACGAAGATGGGCATCTGACTCAGGGTTGCAGAGCCCGAAAGTCACACCTGGAAGACCTGGTAAGGCAAGGCCATCTGAGGGACCTTGTAGATGAGGCCAGGACAAGAGAAGAGCAGGCAAGACTGCCTCAGGCACCAGCAGCTCCACCTCCCCCAGCACAGCAGCCGCAGGAAGGCGGACCTCGGGTAGTTAATGTAATTCACTCGAAGGTCAACGAAAACGAAATACGGGGGGAGACCCAGAAGGTAAAGCACTTGCAGCATGTGTACCAGGTCTGGCAGAAAAGACCTCGGGCCGAGGAATGCCAGGGACCGGTGGTGTCCTTCACTGAAGCCGACCTTGAGATGGTACAACATCCGCACAACGATGCCTTGGTAGTATCCCTCCAAGTTGGGAAGTGCCAAGTGAAGCACATCCTAATTGACCAAGGCAACTCTTGTGACATCATATATGTCAGATGTTATAAGGAGCTGTGCCTTCACCCTGATGATATGGTGCAATCCAATGGCCCAATGGTCGGGTTCAATGGAACGCCGACATGGCCGCTGGGCACAACAAACTTGGAAGTGCAGCCTGGCGCTAAGAAGATAAAAACAGAGTTCACCGTGATCGACACACCCTCCCCTTACAATATTATCTTGGGAAGGCCATGGTTGCATGCAATGGGGGCTGTTCCCTTAACATTGCATAAGCTACTGCGGTTCCCAACAGAGCATGTGATATAAGAAGTCAGAGGGGATCAGCTGCAGGCAAAGAACTGTTCCATGGCAGCAATGAAATCCACCTACATCATACGAGAACCAGAAAGGGCAGAGATTGAAGATGAGGACGTGGAGGTCTTAGATGACATCGGCAAGGAGCCAGCCGAAAAGAGTGAAGAAACACTGAAGAAAATCCTCGTCCAGTAGGGAGATGAAGAACGCTTTATCCTTCTCGGCTCGGGCTTAGCCGAAGAAGAGGAAAAAGGAGTTGGAGGCTTTCTTGAGAGCAAACATTGAGGTGTTTGCCTAGACGCCTTACAAAATGCCAGGCATTGACCCCGAGGTCACTTGCCATAAACTGAACGTAGACAGGTCAACCAAACCTGTAATCCAACGAGCAAGAAGACCAATATTGGTGCACGTTGAAGCAGTGGAAGAGGAAGTAGACAGACTTTTGGAGGCTAGAGCCATTCGAGAAGTAAATTACCCGACATGGCTATCAAACACAGTGGTGGTAAAGAAAAAGAATGGTAAATGGAGGGTCTGCGCGGACTTTACCAGCCTAAACAAGGCCTGTCCCAAAGACAGTTTTCCACTGCCCAAGATTGACCAACTGGTGGATGCCACTTCAGGGCATGGAAGAATGAGCTTCCTTGATGCCTATAGGGGGTACCATCAGGTAGCCATGTACCCCCAGATGAGAAGAAGACTGCGTTTATCACCCCAAAAGGGCTGTGTTACTACAGAGTAATGCCTTTTGGGTTGAAAAACGTAGGAGCAACTTACTAGAGATTGGTAACCAAAATGTTCAAATACCTGATTGGCCGAACAGTAGAAGTTTACATCGATAACATGGTCATGAAGACCAAGGAACCTGCAGGTCATTTGGTCGACCTACAAGCAGTCTTTGACATCCTTAAAACATCTCGGCTCTGACTCAATGCATCGAAGTGTGCATTTGGAGTTGGATCTGGTAAGTTTTTGGGATACCTGGTGACCAGAAGGGCATTGAGGCCAGCCCAGATCAGATCAAAGCCATCCTAGAGTTAAAGAGCCCGACGTCGGCAAAACAGGTGCAGATGCTGACTGGAAGGGCTGCAACCCTTAATAGATTCATAAACAGAAGCTCAGACAAGTGCAAATCTTTCTTCAACTTAGTAAAGAAAGCCAAAGACTTCTTATGGACCGAGGAGTGCGTAGCCGCCTTGGCCGACTTGAAGAAGTATTTGACCACAGCTCCAGTTCTTTCAAATCCAGAACCTAGAGAGGGGCTGTTCCTGTACTTGGCAGTTTTGAAACACGCGGTAAGTGCAGTGGTAATCCGAGAGGAAAAAGGGGAGCAAAGGGCTGTTTACTATGTAAGCAAAACCCTGGCTGAAGTAGAAACCAGGTATTTACCCTAGAGAAGTTGGCGTTGGCTTTAGTAATGGCTTCAAAAAAGCTGAACCATTACTTTCAAGCCCACAAAATTATGGTGCTAACTGAGCACCCTTTATAGTCCCTATTGCAGCAGGGAGATCTGACAGGCAGAATAGCCAAATGGGTAGTGGCCTTGGGCCAGTATGACCTGGAATACAGACCCAGAATAGCAATCAAAGGCCAAGTCTTGGCCGACTTCGTGGCCGAATTCACGCCAGAATCCATCGTACATCGGGCTCCGTCAAGCCGAGGTGAATGATATCCGAGCGAGCAAAGAGGAGCCAAACCAAGAGCAACGGAACAAAGGAAGGAAGAAAAACTCAGACCCTACAGCATTTACATCGGCGACTCCTTTCAACTGTTTGTCGATGGGAGTTCAAACTGACAAGGAATGGGTAGGAGTAGTACTGGTATCTCCAGATGGACAGATATTAGAACAGTCCATTCGTTTGGGGTCCAAGGCCTCAAACAATGAAGCAGAGTATGAAGCATTGATTGCAAGACTGAAACTGGCAGCAACAGTAGAAGTAGATGAGGTGATAGTCTTCTGTGACTCTCAGCTTATAGTCAATCAGACAAAGGGCGAGTTTGCAGCCTGAGATGATAGGATGTCGGCCTACGCAAAGGAGGTCAGCAAGTTGGTGGCCTTGTTTCAGAATTGCTGACTACATCAGGTTAGCCGAGATGATAACAGTCACGCTGATGCACTGGCCAACCTGGCTAGTGCAATATAACCTGGAAAAGCAAGAACGATAATGGTCGACTACTTGTCGGGCCCGAGCATTGAACCACTACTCACAGAGCTTGAAGCAATGTGTGTGGACATGGGACCAAGCTAGATGGATGCAATAATAACATTCCTGAAAGAAGGAAAATTGCTAGACGATCACAAGGAGGCATACAAGATTCGATTGAAGCCGGCAAGATTCAGTTTTACAGCAGAGGGACATCTCTACAGAAGATCCTTCACTGGACCCCCTTTAAGGTGTGTATATTTTTCACAGGTCGAAGATTTTTTATACGAAATACATAAAGAAATTTGTGGAAGCTACGTTGGGCGCAGATCACTTGCTCATAGGGCCATTACCCAAGGGTATTGGTGGCCCTACATGCAGAAAGATACAGAGACCTACGTCAAGAAGTGTGAAAAATGTCAAAGGTTTGCACCTCTTATACACCAACCAGCAGCAGACCTAAACCCAGTATCCAGTCCTTGGCCGTTTGCCCAATAGGGCACAGATCTCGTCGGGCAACTGCCCCAAGCAACTGGGCAAAGGAAGTACCTGTTGGTAGCAACGGATTACTTCACCAAGTGGATAAAAGCTGAGCCCCCTAGCCAAGATTCGAGATGTGGATGTGAAGAGCTTCATATGGAAGAACATAATCATAAGGTTTGGGATCCCAAGAGCAATAGTTGCAGACAATGGAACACAATTGACAGTAAGCTAATCAAGAGCTTCTGTGCAAAGTTCAAAATCAAGAATTACTTTTCAACCCCAAGCTTTCCTTAAAGCAATGGACAAGCAGAAGCATCCAACAAGGTTATCTTGGATGAGATAACGACGAGGCTGCAGGCAGCAAAAGGAAAGTGGGTAGATGAACTGCCAAGTGTACTCTGGGCATATCGGACTACGCCGAGAAGATCAACTGGGGAATCCCTATTTGCCATGGCTTATGGCACAGAAGCAGTCATTCCTCTAGAAGTCGGCATCCCAGGAATAAGAACCCAGGGAGTAGAGAATGGGACTAATGATGTATTATTGGCCCGAGATCTGGATCTGCTAGAAGAAAGAAGGGAGAGAGCTGCAATTCAGTTGGCAGCATACCAGCAGCAGCTTGCCAGGGCTTATAATAAGAAGGTCAACCCAAGGGAATTTCAAATCGGTGACCTCGTCTTGCGAAAAGTTGTCAGCAACAAGAAGGATCCCAGAGAAGGAAAGCTTGGCCCGAATTGGGAGGGACTCTATAGAATCACCTCGGTGTTAGGCAAAGGGGCCTATCGGCTTGAAGATAATGAAGGCAAAGTGTTGCCAAGCCCTTGGAATACTTGCAATCTGAAATTTTTCTATCATTAGATTATCATGTTCTTTGTTATTAGCCGAAGTAATAAATAAAATTCTAGCTTGATTTTTCACACTTGTGACTAACAAAATAGTTGATATATGCATAATGAGAATCCAAGTGGAACTTAAGTTCACATTAGGGGGCAGAAAGTTGGAAAATGGTTCTTGGCAAGGTAGAATACACAAGCTAAGGTGATGTTTAACACTTGTTGAAATTTGAGAAAAATTTACAAGTTGAAGTTAGACCGAGATCATGTTTAACACTTGTTGAAATTTGAGAAAAATTTACAAGTTGAAGTTAAACTAAGGTTATGTTTAACATTTGTTGAAATTTGAAAAAAATTTATAAGTTGAAGGTAGACCGAGATCATGTTTAACACTTGTTGAAATTTGGGAAAAATTTACAAGTTGAAGTTAAACTAAGGTTATGTCTAACACTTGTTGAAATTTGTGAAAAATTTACAAGTTAAGTTAGACCGAGATCATGTTTAACACTTGTTGAAATTTGTGATAAATTTACAAGTTGAAGTTAAACTATGGTCATGTCTAAACACTTGTTGAAATTTGAGAAAAATTTACAAGTTGAGTTAGACCGAGATCATATTTAAACACTTGTTGAAATTTGTGAAAAATTTATAAGTTGAAATTAAACTAAAGATTATGTCAAACACTTGTTGAAATTTGTGAAAAATTTACAAGTTGAGACCAAGGTTGTATTAAACCGAGTACTTATGTACTTGCCGATGTAAACCGTTGGTGGATATAGCCGAGGCATTTCACCCCGAGAAAATTACACAGTTAAAATGTGCATTGAAGATATGCAAAATATTCTAAGTATGAAATCATACAAGAGCAGTAAAAAGAAAACAAAGATACAAGCATTCAGGAAAGGAAGCTGTATTAACATTCAAAAGATGACATGCCAAAGCTTACAATTGTTCCAAAGAGGAAAAACAAAAGTACAAAATACAAAGGAAAAAGGACATCAAAATTAAGACTCTTCAGCAACACCAGACGGTTGGGTTTGAAGTTCAGAAGACTGCTGGGAGGACATCTCGGCAGCCTTCTCAGCCGCGAGCTCGGTATCTATTTCCTGAAGGGTTTGATCGAGGCTCTTGTCGGCGAGAGGCACGTCCGATGATGCTTTCTCAGGAGTAGCATCCTTAGGAACTTCCTCACCCTCCTCATCTTGAGTCAAGTCTAGAACTTGCTCATTTGGAGTAGGGGACTTGGCCCCCGCAGCTTCCTTTGACTTCCTTACCAAAGCCTCCTCTTCAGGCTCAGAATCGTCGTCGGATTGGCTTGGAGTTGGGGGGAATGACAGGGCAAGGACGTCGGTGTTCCTGAGGGGGGAGTCCTCAGGGATTTTAAGCTTTTTCAGGAGAGTCATCCAAGGGCGAAACCCTTGTTGCATGCCCGTTTTACCTGCTTCTCATAATCCGTTGTGACATCGGCCACCCCCTCATTGTATCCCTTCTCATCGGCGGCCTTGAGCTCGGCCTCTTTTGTGGCCAAGGCATCTTGAAGTTCTTTCTGGGCCTGGGTCATCTTGTCCTCGGCCTCTCTCTTTTCGGCCTCGAGAACCTTCTTGATGGCCTCAGCGGCATCCGCTTTTTCTTCGGCGTCATCCTTGGCTTTGATAGCAGCCTCGGCCTGATCTTCCAAATTCTTCATTTTTGCCTTGACCCTTTTATTGGTCTTCTGCAGATTAGTAACCTCCCTAGTTTTGTCGGCCAACACCTTCCTATTATCAAAAGATTGCATTGAAAAGGAGTGGGTGTGCTGGATTGCTTGAAGAAAAATGAACAGAACAGAAGTTATTAGAAAATTTTCTAAGTATGAAAAAAAGAAAGAAAGATACCAAGTGTGAAGACTTACTTGAACAGAACGCTGGAGCATCAGAGCAAAGTTTTCATACTCGCTCATCTCGGCATTTCGGTCGAGATCTCCAAGAAGGAGCAAAACTGTGCTAAGGACAACGCCGACGTTAACGTCATCAGCGCTATCACCAGCTCTGATCAGCCTGTTCTCCAGTGTGATTTGGAGGGCCCAGGGGGAATCATGCTTTAGAGACCCCGAGGTGGTTGCAGAGGATGACCTCGGCCTCTTTGATCTGGTGGACTCGGATGGTTGGGCCTCGGCGGGCTTCTTCTCGGGGACGGAGGTGGTCTTCTCGCTCGAAGCCAATTTTGAAATTGGCAAGGTGTTCTTAGTATCAATCTGAGTCACCGTTGCCTTTGGTTGAGCCTTCTTTATCATTTTTTGTTTCGGCTTTGGCCAAAATGGTGCTGGTTCAGCATCAACAGTGGTCGGGATGTTGGCCAAGAGGTACTTAGCAACTGCTTTCTGGCGACCCATCTTAGCATCAAAAACCGTTCGGCGTCGTTGACGACATTGAGATGGCGGGATCAGCTGTGGAGCCGAGGTAGATGGCTGCTCTGCTGGATTTGAGGTTGAACCCTGATCCGACCGAGATGAAGAAGCTGTTGGTGGAGTTGTGGCGACAGGGAGAGATTGGATTTTCTTTCTCTTTGGGACGTCGGGGAGTACCGATTTGTAGGTTGGGATGAAATTGAAGACCAAAGGGGCTCTGCGCTTATGGACTGGCAAATCCAAAAGCTTTTTCAAACCCTTGCTGGGGAAAAAGGACTTTCAGAAGCCTTTTTCTGGTTGGGGAAAAGCTGCAAGAAAAACAGACATTAGAAACAAACAAAGTATTGAAGACTTTAAAAACAGCTAAGTATAAACACTGGGCTCTTACCATTACCCTCTACAAAGACTTTTCGTGGAAGAGGGTAGAGGTGGAGGTCCTCATCTGGAGCGAACTTCCAGTTCCCCGAGGTAATGAAGTAATCATCCCCAGCTCCCTTGTTAGAGTCTGGGAGATCGACAACAATTTTGTACTCTATGGACCTTGGTTTAAGGCAATAAATATAGCCTGTCTCTTTTTTGAGGCCACACATGGTGTAGTAGTACTTGATGTCGGCTAAGGTAACCCTAGCATTTTCCTGTTTGGCTAAGGCTATTATACCATTTATGACTCAGTAGGAGTTGATGGCAAGCTACATTGGGTTCAACTTATAGTAGTGGATTATCTCACGGAAGAGGATGTCAAGTGGGAGCCTAAGTCCGCACTCGATAAAAGCTACAACAGGGAAGGACATAGAATCAGTTGTGGGCATGATAGAGTCATCATCCCCAGCTAACCTCAGATGAACGTCAGCCAGGATGTCAAACTCTCGCCTAAAATGCTCTAACTTGGTCGGGGTGTCCACTCTACGCTTCCACATACCCATGATATCGGCTTAGCTAGAGGAGTTGGATTTTAGAAGGGAGTGAGTGTTTTGGAGGGTTTTGGGGACCTCGGCTAAAGCCTAAGAATACACAGAATCTGTGGGGAATCGTTTCAATTTTTTCTAAAAATTTGTGGGTTCTACAAACAAATCCCAAACCTAGATCTATGGAAATGAAGATTGAAGGCACGAATCTGGAAAAGTCACAGAAAACAGAAAAGCAAGAATGTGTTTCAGAATCAAGAACAGTAGTGACCGATCAAGAAAATTGTGACAAAATGTGCACAAGGGCGCGAGGCCAAGGACAGTGGCAAAAGTGAGCAAATTTGTGAACAGTGTGTGCATATTCAAGACACAAATTGGGTAGAAATGAGATCGTAAGGTAAACGTGCTCGAATACATGATTCATAAATCAAATACTTGAGCAAAACAGCAATGGCAACAAATAATGAAGCGAAACTTCTTGAAGAGCAACAAGAAATTGAAATAAAAGGGAATTGTGACTTACCCAAGAAAAATGAAGCCGAAGTAAATTTTTGTCGGGATCAAGCGGTAGCCAGAAGCAAGGAAATACAGCAAAAACCTCGCTGGAGGAGAAAGTCAGGCTGGTCGCAGAAAGCTTCGTGAAAGCAGCAATGGAGGATTTGGAAGAAAAAGCTAGAGAGAAAAAAAGCTTCAGAAATAACGATGTAAAGTGAAAAGACAAAGAGAGAGGATACTGGTTTTGTCAAAAATGCAAAAAGGCGGCAAAATGGAATTGATGATCCTAGAACAACGAATTTGTCAGACGGCGCACGCATGCGTAAATCGACTTAAATGGCGCGTATCAGACACAGTCCAGTAGGGGACGGACGCATGGTAGAAACGGTTGAACTATTGTGCGTGACAGCTCATACGCGTGTTAAAGCTCTTAGAATTCTTGATTTAATAGAGCAGTACCTCGGCCTGGAGAATAATCTCGGCTGAGGAATTTGAACGACTCTGGTTAGTGGTTTTGAAGTATTAATGGAAACAGGTAATAGGACTTGGCCGTACTGAGCCAATGGGTTCTTACTTCGGCAATAAATAAAGATTCGAGCTTAGTCGACGTTCTAGAAGGAAGTATTGATATAGGTTTCATCACCTCAGAATGCCGAAGTAATAGAACCTAGAGGGCAGTTGTGGGGATATATTTTCTGAGTACCAACACGTGGCCAAGGTGACGCCGACGTGTCGGCCGAGGTGCCACGTGTCCTGATTGTGATGCCGAGGTTATCTCCGAAGATATCGGAATCCGGGATAAGCGGATAAGGGACAAGAGTCCTAGAATGAAAAAGGATCTCAACTTAGATAAGGATAAAGCTCTTAGGGAGTTTTTATCTTTATCCATTGGAGAGTCCAAGATGAGCATTGAGCAAAAGTCCATTGAAGCTAGGCTTCTATTGGGGCTAGGATTGTATAAACTATAAAAAGAGAGGCACCCCCATGGGTCTACGGTACGCAATTTATATTCAGAACAGTGAGTTAAGCACTATTGATGATCTTTGAGAGATATTTAATTACTGACTTAATCATTGGAGTGCCCCCGGGTGGACGAACCACTACCGGAATCTTTTCTTTCTGTTGCAGGTCGTTCGGGCTTATCATATTCTGCCAGTGCTCTCCAGTTGAATACTGAGTTGGTAGTGTGGTCAGAAATTCACTCACACATATATACATTCTACTTGTGAGCCTAGTCATTTTGTAGGGAAGTGAGATGAAGTGTGGTTTAAGAAAGTATAAAGTGTGGTTTAAAAAATTAAAATATTATTATAAATTGTCATATTACTCTTTTTATTTTTTTATATATCTTTTTTGTAAAAAATCAAAACAATTGCTAAAATAATTTGCTTCCAAATGAGACCTAAGTGGAATTTAAATTTTATAATATCTTCTTCCTATCTACTTCTCTTTAATTGTGATTTGAGTATATTAGTCTTCCAATTTTTAACAATTTGACATAAGAAATATCATAATCCTAGAGGTATTGATAGATCATTGTGATATGATGATCATGACAGAATCAAATAATATATTTTTTTAGTGTGAAAAGTTAATGTTCTTAAACTATAAGAAAATGAGAATTGTTTTATCTTATTAATTCAAAGCTTATCGCTTCCGAAATGTTGTTGGCGAAAAGCCAACAAATAGCACACAGAAAAGGGTTCAAGAAAAAAACATAAAAAAAGAAGAGGCATTTGCAATCTTACAAAGATTGATGTATGACAAATTAATTTATTCTAGCTCAACTGGTTTCAATTCTTTGAAAATTGGGAGAGGCTTACCAAATGAAAAGTATTGTTGGGCCTCTGTGGATAGATCAATGTGATTTTTTATAAGAATAAAGTAATCAACAAGTCCTACATATTGAATAGTTTGGATTATTAATGTAGGCTTTGTGATCGGCCCACGGAGGCCCAACAACACTCTCAAATTTGATTTGAACTTGAGAGAAGTCTTTCATTTCCATTAAAAATTCATTTGAGAGTTATTACCTAAAAAAAAAAAAAAATTCATTTGAGAGCTGTTGGGCCTCTGTGGGCAAATCAATGTGATTTTTTCTAGAGATGAAATAATCGTGAACACTGCATATTAAATAGTTCAGATCATCAATACGGGTTTTGTGGTGGGCCTATAGAGATCCAACAGTACCCTCCAATTTAATTTAAATTGAAGAAAAGTGTTCCATTAAAAATTCATTTAAAATCAACTTTATTAGGGAAATAAGCTAACAATTGGTTCATGTACTTATAGTTAGATACATGTTCTTGTAAGTTTAGATATACTGACATCCTCTAGTCATGTTGTAAGAAAGTGAGATAAAGTGAGGTAATAAATTTATTACTATTTAAAAAATGTGAAAACATAGGAGTGTTTTTTATTTTTAATTTTTTATTTCTAAAATGCCCTTACTATTTGAGAGACATATTGCAGTCAAGTTACATGTCCCTTGGTCATTAACACAGCACACAAACCAATAGTTGTGATGTTTTGTAAATTTGTAGGTGTTGTTGGTTTGTCTCGATAATTTTTGAAAAAAGATTTTAATTTTTTTTTTCATTTTTTCGGAAGAACTGAAGAGTGGAGAAAAACTGAAAAGTACCGAATGAATTCATTTCATTACAATATATATAGAAATAAAAGCAAAGTAGCATGTGACTTCATTGATTGATGAAGGCAGTTGGCAGCGCATGAGGCAAAACAGATGCTGTCGGTTGCTTTCGGTAGAGTGATTGCACGGATGAGCAGCTTTAGCAATAGTTGATTGAGTGAATAGTGACAATGAACAGTAACTTTTACTATTCATCACTTTCGGTGGAACATGTGAATCAATATAAATACAAATTGACAGCTTTTCTCAAAAGAGTATTGACTGAAGCTAATTTGTATTTATAGGGAATCCTATGTTGATCAGGCATATGGATCTTGAGCATCTTGGAACTCAGATATTCCATATGAGATGGGTTGAGTAGTTGAACCTTCAGAAGATTGTGACTGGTCTGAACTGTCTTCTGAATTTTCTGAACTGGTTGACTGGGCTTTACCTTGATCCATGATTTTTTGGACTAACTAGAGCACTGCATCTTTGGATAATTTGGATTTGCTTTTGGATTTGACTTTGGGCTGAGCAGGAGGTGAAATGGGCTTTGACTGATCCTTGGATTTGGCTTTAGGCTTGGATTGAGTCTTGGGTTGAGCCGGTACTGCAAGGGCTTTGGACTTAGCCTTGGACTTTGATTTATCAGTTGTGGGTTGAATCTTGGACTTGGATGAAATGGGCTTGGAACCACTAGATGAGGGGCTTCCAAGGTTGATTGGAGGAAGATTGGGCTGACTTCCTTGGCTGATTGCAGAAATTGGGTTCTGCTGGGCTTTAGCAATGGAAAGGGTAGGAGCACATTGATCAATGGGAAATTCTTCTTGAACAATTTCAAATATACGAGGCAAATTGAATTTAGCCCACCATTTGATTGAGTGTTGACGAATGATTATATTATCATCTATTCCATAATGCCATTTGAATATCCAAGGGATTTTGTATTTGGATATAAAAATTAACAAAAATGGAAATGTTCTCTGATGAGCAGTGAATGGGTAAACAGAAGCAAAATAATTAATTAGCTCAATAAGATCACCAGGGAGGATATCTGAGATGGCGCCATAATGAGTCCACCATCTCAAAAACCAGGAAGGTAATTCTGACTTGAATTTTTGATCAAAAGAAATGAACCAGGAGTGACTGAAAGTTTCATTTTGGTACAAGAAGATCTTGAACCAAGCATCAATGTAATCATGGTAATTGTATTGAATAGAGCGACCAGGTAAATCACGAAGCTAATAAGGAGGACCCCATTCAGCTAAGGAAACAATGTTATGAATGTAAATAGAATGATACAGAACCTTGCTAGCATAGGTTCGATCATAAATGGGTTTGATCAAAACTGATTGGTGATGGATCAAAATATCCTTGTAATAGGTGAGTGTTTTCTCTGGATGTGAGAGGATGAAATGGCATCCAGAGCCAAAATAGGATTTAGCAATTTCATGGATAACTTGGCCTTTGGGGTGACTAGGTTCCTTGTAGAACAGATTAGTGGTGTGTGATTTGGTATAATCAGATCGAGATGACCTGACTGGGTTAGCAGGGAATGGAGTAACTGAGACTGCTTAGCTAGAAGAAGCAAAAGGGTCTGAGGCCAAAGCAAATGAGTAATTGGGTCGATAAATGTTACCAAGGACTTGGTAATGGTTAACCATTTCAAGGGGGTGAGATTGGGTTATTGACTCCGAAAGAGGAGGAACAAGAAGTTGATTAGGTTTACTAGAAGATGGGACCAAAGGAACCAAAGCCTTGGAGGGAGGCCTTGGACGAGACATCTGTGAAACAAGAAACAATGATTAGCAACCAGAAAGAAGATCTAAATAATTCTGATGATGATGTAAGCAGTTGTAATAGTGAGCAAATAAATTTCGACGGGCTTGGATCTGGTGCTAATTGATGTATTGGGCTCTTTCGGTAGTTGGTCGGGCTAATTTGAGGCGATGAATACGATAGGTAAGTTGTTTGATCTGGGTTCTGAAATGGGTAATGTGGGATTTATGGTAAGAAATAAATGGAGCAGTCATCCCTTACCCCCCTCTAACAATTTCCGGGTAAGAAAATCAGGAAGGGAATTTTGACAACCAGGTATATAAGTGATATCAAAATCAAAAATACTTAAAATAGATTGCCAACGGGCAAAATTTGCTTACTAGCAAGATTTTGAACATCTTTTTCTAAAACATATTTAGTAGATTTACAATCAACACGAAGTAAAAAATTTTGATTTAAAATATCATCTTGAAATTTTTGAATACATAAAACAGTAGACATAATCTCTTTTTTAATAGTACTATAATTTAATTGTGCTTTATTCCAGACACCAGAATGATAACGAACAATTTGTTCAGAGGATTGTGGAGTGACTTTCTGGAGAAGAATGCCACCATAACCAATATCAGAAACATCAGTTTGAATAATTTTGAATGAATTTTCAGTAGGAATACCAAGACAACGAAGAGACTTAACATATTGTTTGACTTGTTTAACAATAGCAGTATGAACAGAAGACCAAGGAGGAGGATTATCTTTTAACCTATCAAACAGAGGTTGACAAACTTTCCTAAGGTCTTTATAGAATTCAGCAATGTAATTGAGTGATTCTAAAAACCTTTGTAATTGGGTTTTATCAAGAATCTCATCAGCAAATTTAGACGCAAACTCAATAGAGCGACTAATAGGGAGAATAACATTGTGATGAATATCATAACCTAAAAATCGAACTTTAGTTTGAAACAATTTAATCTTAGGAGCAGAGATAACTAAACCATGACTTTTAATTGTGTAAAAGAATGCAGTTAAATGTTTCCAATGGTCCTGAATTGATTTGGAAAAAATCAGGATGTCATCAATATAAACAATAGAAAAATGACTAAATGCGTTGAATATGTCATTCATTATATTTTGAAATTCACTAGGAGCATTTTTAATCCAAAGGGCATGACATGGAGTCTTCAACTCCCATGGGAGTTAAAAATGACTCCCATAACCATCCAAGCTATGTCCTTTGAGTCTTCAACTCCCATGGGAGTTGAAGACTCTTTTTGATTGTTTTGTTTATATTACATGTATATCAAGCCAATAGCTTATTTTGTATAGAGTTAGTATTCTTCTTTTGTGTAATCAAGTGTTAACTTGGAAAGCTGTAAGCCCGTAGGGCATTTGCTTTTGTTGTTAACATGTAATACTGCTGTAAGAACTACTCTGATGAATGGAAAGGCGTTGATTTTCTTATATTACTGCATGTCTGAATGATGGGTATTATGTATATTATTGAGGGCGTTACAGCACAAATATAAATCCAATTATTCTAATAAATACAAAAAGAATTATTCACCTTCCAAATCCAATGATAAATTTTATACTAAACCCAAAAAGAAATATTACAAAAAATCACATCCAAAATCTAAATCTAATAAAGATATAACATGCTATAACTGTGGACAAAAAGGTCATTATTCTAATAAATGTAAAGAAAAACAAAAATTAAAAGACAAGGTTAATCAATTACAAATAAATGATGAATCTAAGACTCAAATATTTGAAATCTTTCAATTAAACCAATCTGTTAGTAATTTCTCTTCTGATAATCCAGAAACTTCCTCTGATGATAATTCACCCAGTACCGATTCTGATAATAATAATATAACATTAGGATGTAATGATGTCTGCTGTAAACCAGTTAAGCAAATTACTGTTCTTACAAAACAAAATCAGGAAGAATCTGCTCTAATTGAATTAATTAGCAAGTTTGATGATCTCAATTTAAAACAAAAATACATTGATAAATTAAAATCTTTATTAATTCATTCAGACAATAAACCTAAGTTTGATAAACCTATTTTTAGTTTATCTAAGACTTTAGAAAGGTTTAAAAACAAAACTAAAGAAATTACACTTTAAGATTTACAATCTGAAATCAGCCAAATTAAACAAACTATCAAAAACTTACAGCAAAAAGATAAAAATTTGAAATTATTACTCTAAAACTTAATCAAAGTTTCGCTAATTTCCAACATAATCCAAATACATCACTCAATGCATCTGGAAGTAATTCTGAACATGATTCTGATCACACTAATCCAGATAAACTCTTATTTGATAATCGATCTCATCAATCTAATAATCTTGAAGAAAAACGATTAAATCTAATCAATAAAATTTATATCCAAAAATGGTATTCAAAAATTAAAATCGCTGTTGAAGATTTTGAATTAGAATTAATTGCTTTAATCGATACTGGTGCTGATTTAAATTGTATACAAGAAGGATTACTTCCTACTAAATATTATGAAAAATGTTATGAGAAATTAACTTCAGCTAATGGTAGTCAAATGTATATTCAATACAAATTACCTAAAGTTCATGTTTGTCAAGATAATGTATGTTTTAAAACTTCATTTGTTTTAGTGACAAATATGACTGATAAAATTATTTTAGGTACACCATTTATTTATTTATTATATCCATTTACTACATCTCGTAAAGGCATCACTACTCATATTTTAGGCCAACCTGTTACACTTATATTTTTATCTCCACCTGAAATGCTAGAATTAAATCAATTAAAAGATTGTTCTGTTTCTCATACTATCAACCGATTAACTCGACATTTAAATTTTCTTAAAGACGAAATTAATTATAAACGTATTGATCAACAATTAACTGATCCAACTTTATTTCTCAAATTAATGATTTTAAATTAAAATTAGAATCAACTGTTTGTTCAACTTTACCTACGGCATTTTGGCATAGGAAAAAGCATGTAGTAACTTTGCCTTATATTAAAAATTTTAACGAAAGACAAATTCCTACTAAATCTAGAGCTATTCAAATGAATCATGACTTACTTGAAATGTGTAAAAAATAAATAAATGAATTATTGAAAAATCGAATAATTAGTCCAAGTAAATCACCTTGGTCTTGTCTTGGTTTTTATGTCAATAAAAATGCTGAATTAGAACGAGGTGTACCTCGCTTAGTTATCAATTATAAACCATTAAATGCTGTTTTAGAATGGATTAGATACCCTATTCCTAATAAAAAAGATTTGATTAAGAGACTTAGTCAAGCTGTTATTTTTAGTAAATTTGATTTAAAAAGTGATTTTTGGCAAATTCAAATTCATCCTAAAGATAGATACAAAACTGCTTTTAATACACCCTTTGGTCAATATGAATGGAACGTCATGCCCTTTGGATTAAAAAATGCTCCTAGTGAATTTCAAAATATAATGAATGACATATTCAACCCATTTAGTCATTTTTCTATTGTTTATATTGATGATATCCTGATTTTTTCCAAATCAATTCAGGACCATTGGAAACATTTAACTGCATTCTTTTACACAATTAAAAGTCATGGTTTAGTTATCTCTGCTCCTAAGATTAAATTGTTTCAAACTAAAGTTCGATTTTTAGGTTATGATATTCATCACAATACTATTCTCCCTATTAGTCGCTCTATTGAGTTTGCGTCTAAATTTGCTGATGAGATTCTTGATAAAACCCAATTACAAAGATTTTTAGGATCACTCAATTACATTGCTGAATTCTATAAAGACCTTAGGAAAGTTTGTCAACCTCTGTTTGATAGGTTAAAAGATAATCCTCTTCCTTGGTCTTCTGTTCATACTGCTATTGTTAAACAAGTCAAACAATATGTTAAGTCTCTTCGTTGTCTTGGTATTCCTACTGAAAATTCATTCAAAATTATTCAAACTGATGTTTCTGATATTGGTTATGGTGGCATTTTTCTCCAGAAAGTCACTCCACAATCCTCTGAATAAATTGTTCGTTATCATTCTGGTGTCTGGAATAAAGCACAATTAAATTATAGTACTATTAAAAAAGAGATTATGTCTACTGTTTTATGTATTCAAAAATTTCAAGATGATATTTTAAATCAAAAATTTTTACTTCGTGTTGATTGCAAATCTGCTAAATATGTTTTAAAAAAAGATGTTCAAAATCTTGCTAGTAAGCAAATTTTTGCCTGTTGGCAATCTATTTTAAATATTTTTGATTTTGATATCACTTATATACCTGGTTGTCAAAATTCCCTTCCTGATTTTCTCACCCGGGAATTTTTACAGGGGGGTAAGGGATGACTGCTCCATTATTTCTTACCATAAATTCCATATTACCCATTTCAGAACCCAGATCAAACAACTTACCTATCGTATTCATCGCCTCAAATTAGCCCAACCAACTACTGAAAGAGCCCAATATATCAATTACCACCAGATCCAAACCCGTCAAAATTTACTTGCTCACTATTACAATTGCTTATATCATCATCAGAATTATTTAGATCTTCTTTCTGGTTGCTAATCATTTTTTCTTGTTTCACAGATGTCTCGTCCAAGGCCTCCCTCCAAGGCTTTGGTTCCTTTGGTCCCATCTTCTAGTAAACCTAATCAACTTCTTGTTCCTCCTCTTTCGGAGTCAATAACCCAATCTCACCCTCTTGAAATGGTTAACCGTTACCAAGTCCTTGGTAACATTTATCGACCCAATTACTCATTTGCTTTGGCCTCAGACCCTTTTGCTTTTTCTAGCCAAGCAGTCTCAGTTACTCCATTCCCTGCTAACCCAGTCAGGTCATCTCGATCTGATTATACCAAATCACACACCACTAATCTGTTCTACAAGGAACCTAGTCACCCCAAAGGCCAAGTTATCCATGAAATTGCTAAATCCTATTTTGGCTCTGGATGCCATTTCATCCTCTCACATCCAGAGAAAACACTCACCTATTACAAGGATATTTTGATCCATCACCAATCAGTTTTGATCAAACCCATTTATGATCGAACCTATGCTAGCAAGGTTCTGTATCATTCTATTTACATTCATAACATTGTTTCCTTAGCTGAATGGGGTTCTCCTTATCAGCTTCGTGATTTACCTGGTCACTCTATTCAATACAATTACCATGATTACATTGATGCTTGGTTCAAGATCTTCTTGTACCAAAATGAAACTTTCAGTCACTCTTGGTTCATTTCTTTTGATAAAAAATTCAAGTCAGAATTATCTTCTTGGTTTTTGAGATGGTAGACTCATTATGGCGCCATCTCAGATATCCTCCCTGGTGATCTTATTGAGCTAATTAATTATTTTGTTTCTGTTTACCCATTCACTGCTCATTAGAGAACATTTCCATTTTTGTTAATTTTTATATCCAAATACAAAATCCCTTGGATATTCAAATGGTATTATGGAATTGATGATAATATAATCATTCGTCAACACTCAGTCAAATGGTGGGCTAAATTCAATTTGCCTCGCATATTTGAAATTGTTCAAGAAGAATTTCCCATTGATCAATGTGCTCCTACCTCTGCCATTGCTAAAGCCCAGCAGAACCCAACTTCTGCAATCAGCTAAGGAAGTCAGCCCAGTCTTCCTCCAATCAACCTTGGAAGCCCCTCATCTAGTGGTTCCAAGCCCATTTCATCCAAGTCCAAGATTCAACCCACAACTGATAAATCAAAGTCCAAGGCTAAGTCCAAAGCCCCTGCAGTACCGGCTCGGCCCAAGACTCAATCCAAGCCTAAAGCCAAATCCAAGGCTCAGTCAAAGCCCATTTCACCTCCTACTCAGCCCAAAGTCAAATCCAAAAGCAAATCCAAATTATCCAAAGATGAAGTGCTCCAGTTAGTCAAAAAAATCATGGATCAAGGTGAGGCCCAGTCAACCCGTTCAGAAAATTCAGAAGACAGTTCAGACCAGTCACAATCTTCTGAAGGTTCAACTACTCAACCTATCTCATATGGAAGATCTGAGTTCCAAGATGCTCAGGATCCATATGCCTGATCAACATAGGATTCCCTATAAATACAAATTAGCTTCAGTCAATACTCTTTGGAGAAAAGCTGCCAATTTGTATTTATATTGATTCACATGTTCCACCGAAAGTGATGAATAGTAAAAGTTACTGTTCACTTTTACTGTTCACCGTCACTATTCACTCAATCAATTGTTGCTAAAGCTGCTCATCCGTGCAATCACTCCACCGAAAGCAACCGACAGCATCTGTTTTGTCTCATGCGCTGTCAGCTGCCGTCATCAATCAATGAAGTCCCATGTTACTTTGCTTTTATTTCTATATATATTGTAATGAAATGAATTCATTCGGTACTTTTCAGTTTTTCTCCACTCTTTAGTTCTTCAGAAAAAACAGAGAGCTCTGAGTGAAAATTACCTCTTCCCATTTGTAATCCAATTAAGATCCTTGCAGTTGCTACAATTGTAATTGTAAGTTATTTCCTGTATTTTAATTAAAAGTTTAAAGGTTTTATTAAATAATTTTCTTTAATTAGTGCATTACAATTCTGTTGAATTTTAGTCATATTTGATTTCATAATCCATGTTCTTCATTCTACTTGCTGCTTCCGCCTTTTTGAAAAAAAAAAATTAAAATCATTTTTTTCTCTGTTACACATCAATTAATTATTTTTTTCTCATACCTATCTATAGGGATGTAATCAGTTTGGAATGATCAGTGTTTAGGTAAAATTTTACACTGAACTGATAATATCGGTTCTATTATATTGAGAACCAATATACATTGAATTTTTCAATAAACCACATCAATTCAAATGGTTTGGTTTGGCGCAGTTTTCGGTTTACGACATTTCAAATTTGAGTTGCTTCTTAAATTTGTAATAGAGTAAATAATTTATATAAAAATATTTAATTAGCCATTTGTACATTACTTCAATATCCAATCCAACTATTCACAAAAATACAAACAAAAGAATTAATAAATACTAAGTGTCTAAGCTTTTATTGAAGTACAATTAAAAACAAAATATAATCTTAAAACTAAAATCTTGACACCAAAGCAAAACCAAAATTTAAAACTAATGGTGCAGGGCCCAAATGGCCCAAGAGAGCCCAACCCATGGTTGTTATAGGTTTTCCAAATAGTTATTTGATTAGTTATCATAAAGCCCAACAGAACAGGCCCAACACCAAGCCTAATAGAGAACTCACAATAGTTAAGCCTAGGCACCAGTTGGACATATGTCAAGCAAGAGCCTAGCCCCATGACTGACAGAGATTCTACAAAGATGTTGAACTCATTCGCCAAGCATTAAATCCAACTATCAAGACATTAAATGTAATGAGACCTCTCAATCACTACAACAAAAACACATTTTAGTGGCACTACACCAGTGGCATGTTTGTAGAAAATGCCACAAAAATAATATTTTGTGACACATTTTACAATAATGCCACAGAACTACAAACATAAAAGCCTCTAGTGGCATTTCATTGAAGAAATGTCACATCACTACAATAAAAACGTAATCTAGTAGCATCAATTTTTTGACATTTTATAAAAGAATGACACAAGAAATTGTTTTAGTGACATTTATCAACAGATGCCACAAAACTTTAGTAGCAATGGCATTTTTTAAAAAATGTCACAAAACTAGTTAGGTGCAAGTTACTTTTTATGGTATTAGGTGAAAAGTGTTATAAACAAATATTTTATAGCATTTTGATAAATGACATTAAGCCAAAAACTTTCCAAGCTATATAATGGCATTTTTTGAAAAAACAAAAAATGCCAATATATTTTCAAAATTTTTAAAATGCACAAAATAAATAAAAACAAATAAATTAAACTCAATATAATATGTTTTTTTAAGTGTACTTGCCACATGTACAAAATTGACCAATGCCTTTATATAACTAAACAAGAAAAATAAAAATTCAAATTGCTCTCTTGTACAATGATAAAGTTTCATGAATTTTAGTCCCTGCAGTTTTAATTGACTTGATTTTCACGCCGAATTTGCAGTTTTATCTAAATTTCTTTCAATTGCTTATAATTGTTAGGTAAATTACATCAATAATCCTTACATTTTGTTATTCCATATAGTTTTAATTGACTCACTTTTGATACTTAATTTTAGATTTTATATCAATTTAGTTGAATTGATAACAGCTCTAGGGTCTTTAATAGAAATTTTTCATTGCATTGGTTAAGGTTAAATTACTGAATTGACCAAGTATTTTGTTTCACTCCAAAAACGATGACAGGTTGCATTTGTTATAAAAAAAATGTTATTAATTGGATCAATTTGAGACCAAAAAAAAAAAAAAAAAATAAGGTTAAAATCAATTCAATTGAAATTACAAAGATTAAATTGACATAATAGTCAAAATAGAGGGACTAATAGTATAATTAGCCTTAATTGTCAGCATTTTTTAATGACAAATATGCATATAAGTAACATTTATCATTCTTTTAGAGGTAAAATAATAAATTTGCTCTACTCATTGAGTTAACCTCAACAAATTCAGTGATCATTTTTCATCAAAAACACTAACGGTATTATTAATTAGACTAAATTGATACAAAATTAAAAATTACAGGTTACAACTAATTTAATAAAAATATAAGGACCAAAATTAATATTTATTTTTTTATTTAAAATATGAACAAACTTAATCCAGCTACAGAGCATCATTCCTCATTCTTTACTTTCTTTCTTTTTTTAAATACTATACAACAAAGGAAATAACGAAACTGAAGGAAACAAACCAAATTTGATGAGGTAAAATCCGCAGAGCAGATCGATATAGAGACAGAGGCAAAAGTCCAGCAATTCTGAAATTGGTGAAGCAAATTTGATTTTCATGGGTCAAAAAGGTGGGAGCTAAATCATGAAGCAATGGTTTATCATTCTTTATCTTTCATGCCATCCTTATCTACTATCTACATCACAAATTTGCTGTGTTTTCATCTTTTACGATCAGAGTACATTATGTATTCTTTCTCTCTTTCTCACTCTCATCAAACATACACAATACCTCTATCTTTCTCACTTGTTTATCATCTTACTGTTTTAGGCATAAAACTTGATACAATCTGAAAATCTAATCTTTTAACTCATAAATTTATTAATTTTCATCTTTTAATATAAAGGTTAGTTGAAATTTACTATTATTGCATTTATGTTGTGATTTTATATAATGTCTTGCGAGTGTTTGTTTTAATGCTTCAGTGGGATTTTGCATTTTTTTTACTCTATTTTTTCTTTACAAATTACTCAGTTAGATCACATAGACAAGTTAGTTACATCAATGGACCACTTTGAAAACCGTAATACCAATTGCTTGAGAAGAATACAGACTTCAACACAACTCTCTACACAATATTGCATGGAAAAAATTCAGAATACTATAACAGAATAAACCAATTATGAACATTAATTCCACTCTAATTTAAGCACTGAACTAAAATTGATCTTCCAGGGATTAATAATTTTATAGTGTATTTAGAGTTGTGGTCTTGAAGGCATGACTAAAAAGATTCAAAACATAAGTAGACTAAATAGATTCAGAAACATAAGTAACCATAATAGAATCAAAAACATAAGCAGCCAAATACTATAGAAAAACAAATATATTAAGAATCATGGTTATTGTATGTACACGTGTGGAACAGGCAAACGTTTGCAAAAGTATGAATTTTTGCGTGTGTTTAATATGAATGAATGGTCATCACTAATTAACAAACTAAGGTACCAGTGCCAATTGCAGTGGATAGAGTTAATTGGCATAAAAAAATTTGTTAACAAAATTTAGGAGTTAGCATGTTGACAATTCCCTTAAGATAAAACATGTGCCAGATGCCTAGATTAAGTGTACCAGTCCAAGTTGGTTTGGAAAGGGAGGTTAAAGACTTCAAATGATTTACATAGAATTGGTATCCTAAGTAATGAAGTCAGGTAATAAGTGTGTGTTTTGTTATGCAGAGATTGAATCATTTAATCATGTTCTATTGATTTGTCCCTTTTCTTGGAAAGTATGGTCCACCATAATCAAGTGGTGGGGTTTGCAATGGGCCTTCCCTAGTTCAGTGGACATGCTAATGCACTGGTGGATAGGTTGGACTTTTAGAAAAAGAAAGAAGCAACTGTGGAGATCAATTTTGATTGCTGGTTTGTGGTCCCTTTGGAAATGCAGGAATGACTATTTGTTCAATGAGTTGCAGCCCATTTGTGAAGATCTTTGTGAGTTAATTAAAATTAGAGTGGCCCTTTGTGTAATAACCCGACCCTTCTATATGCTTTCTGGTATACTTTCAGTCCCTTACTGTGCACACCTACATGTTTAATATGCAATTCCATGTGAAATTAAGTCTAATTGTGTGAATCATATGATTATAGATCATATCTGTCACTTATGAGAAATATCTGTTACAATTGAGATGTTAAGAATAGTAATTGAAAGCTTTAGAAGCTTGATAATCTGAAATTGACCTCATACATGTGATCAGCATGATTTTTAGTTTATAATATGTATTTTTGTGAAGATCTGATTCAGAATGATTAAACTGATTAAGTTTTGTCCTTTTGTGTCAACTCTTATAAATCTCCTTAAGACTTTAACTTGGTAAGTCTATCTTATAAATCAAAATATTGAGAGAGAGAGAGAGAGAGAGAGAGAGAGAGAGAGAGAGAGAGTTGGAGAGAAAGAACAAGAGAAGTGAGCATCAACAAGGCGAAAAGTTGAGAAATTGAAGAGAATTCTAGAGATTTAAGCTCAAGGTAAGTTTGTCCATCTAAAATAATACCTCTCTTGAATTTAGGCAAAAAATTTCTTGATCTTCATGTAATCTAGGGTTGTAATGGAGGTCATGTGTCTAGCAAGTGCTTGATTGAGAGGTTATTCTTGCCATTTGGTTGTTTGGGAACTAATTTGAGTTATATGAAAGAATTACATCTTACTTCCTTGATTTTACATGTTGAAGATCATTTATATGTGTGGATGGCTATATATATATATATATCTATATCTATATCTATATATATAATGGAAACCCAAAAATATTTAGAACTTTGAGGGGATTGGATTGTGTATGTGAAATTGGAGTTGATGAAACTTAAGTGAAATTGTGATTCATTTTATTATGATGCTGAGCCATAAAATTGCATTAATTTCCCCCATTTTATGCTTTGTAATGTGTTTACCAAGTTGAGGATTTGCCTTGATTCGAAGTATGTAAAACTAGGTTAACGATCGCACGTGCGGGGCTCATAGCCGCATGTGCGGAAAACAGGGGAATTTGAGGCTTGGCTACTGGAATAAAAGCACGTGCGGGGCGCACGTGCGGCAAGGGACCTCCGCACGTGCGGCCTATGAGGGAAAATTCTGTATCCTCTGTTTCACCTGTTTGACCCTCTAGGATGGCTAAAATATGTATTTGAAGCTTTTAAAATGCTTATTAATTTGCTGGGAAGTAACAAATCAAATGTGAATTAAAAAGGAAATTGGACTAATTTATGGGTTACGTGTATATGTAGGTCACTTACCTGAAGGGACTATCGATTCGCCACAGCACTGTGAGTAATAATACTGTAGTAATCTATTCTGTTTACTGTTAATAGTTATTATTAACGTTCTGTTATTTGAAAATTGACTATGTCTCCTCATGGTAAACAATTGGAAAAGTTATGTGCATTATAGAATAAAGATACTCTTAAGAACTCGAGATCTTATTGCTCTGTTAATGATGGGCCCAAGGCCGTTCAGTTATCTGCCACTAGATGTGGAAAACTCTGGAACTAAGGGAGGATGACATGCCAATGCCTTGCCGTCCCTAATCTGAATTGAATTGATTATGATTAATGGCCTACGACCAAGGGAGGTAGTGTACATGTCGATGTTCTATCTACCCTCCAATATGTGAACAACTGTTGATATGTGGGCCCGAGGTTGTTCTGTATAATATGTGGGCCCAAGGCCGCACTGTATAATATGTTGGGCCTGAGGCCGTTCTGTATGATATTGGGCCTGAGGCCGTTTTGAACTGTTGGGCCCAAGGCCGTTTTGGAATTGTTTACAGAACAAGATCAAGAATGTAAACTGTACGTTGTGTATATTGTAATTCATAATTGTTCCTCTGAAATTTCTTACATACTATTATTTACCGAGCCATGCTCACTCTGTGTTATGTCTGTCTCTGTAGGTAATCAACCCGGTGGTCAGCTTTAGTCCAACTTTGGTAGCTTTTCTTTGTTAACCCTGTGGAGCCTAAGTAGGCAGTTGAGGCTTCTTTATTTTTGTGAAGTCCTATCCTGACTCCTAGCTTTGGCCTGGACTTTTGCCAAGTGTTGTTAAACATGTATAACTTCCACTTTTGATATCTTGTTTGTACCCCAGTCGTGGGGTTGGAACTGTATGTTTTTGCGTGCATATAGTTAACACTTATGTGCGTACCTTATTATGTATAGATTCAGGTTATAAGTTTTTCTGTGATCCTGGCATGTAGATAGTAGCTCAATGGATGTTATTTTAAGTTGATAAATGCTTCCATTCAAGCCCCATATTATATAATTATTGAGTTTTGGTGACTGATAACGGGTTGGTCATGCCCAAACTTCTAGGAGTAGGTTTGGGTTGTGATACTTTGCTTTGGACAAGGATATGCGGTGGACGCATTTGTCTTCAACATTCAACAAGTTAAAAACTGCTTATAGTACCTTTGCTGGGTCTGGGTGCATTACTTATAGTGCTCTGTTGGGACTGTATGGGTGAAGCAGAGGAGGTGTCATGGTCTAAGATGGAGTTTTGAGTAAAGGAGATCTATCTTGCTACTGTTTTGTTTAGCTAACTTGCTAATATGAGTTGTTTTGCTATTTTACTGCTATGATGCAGCAAATTTGCTACTGTTTTGTTGGTTTACTATTTAGCTAATTTGCTGCTGTGAAGCAAAGGAGGTGTCATGGTCTTTGTTGCTTTTGGTTTTACTGCTGTGTACCAGTCCAAATGTCCAAGGGACATTGGGATCCTCTTATGTTTGTAACATTGAGACACAGCATAAGAAGTGAGTAATAGGTTAACAAATTTACTCTCATACGGATCGTACAATGAAAGAAAACAAGATAAAAATTAAAGAATTTCTCCTTCTGTTCCATCTTGAGGGACAAAATAGCTAGCCTCTACAGAATGAAGTAAAGACATCAACCCATCATACCTTTTCAATGTCATCCAGATCCTTTCTAGTAAACCCACTGGTAGTAAGTTCCTTGTCGAGGGAATCAGTAGCTTTTATTATTGATGAAAAGCAAGGCCTAATTTCATTTGAACCATCAAATTTTGTGGTCTGTTCTTCAACAGATAGGTTAAACCTGAAGAAACGGCAAAAAATAGAAGTATGAACATACATCAAGCTATGATATTGGTTTGTACATGTGAATACTAATAGACATGGGTTTAATCATCAAAACCTCTAAGTTTGTAGGCATGGAATCCAAGTACTTTGCTAGTCAAACTCTGTTCGTTTCTAAATGTGGAATCCAAGTACTACTTAGAGCTATAATTATATCAAGTCTATATATAGCAATTTAACTCATTGGATTCAATAGAGAGCTATTTAGTGAATTATTTAAAAGCGGCCAAAGCTCTCTTGCGATTGTATGATGAGATTCTAATGGAACATTTAGCCCTCGGGGATAGAGAGATTATGGGACATAGAGAAAGAAACCCTACTTAGTTTATGCATCAAGTGTGGATTACCCTTCATGTCACTCGGTCAGTTGCATATAATCACTTAGTATGTGATGGCTTCAGAAAGGGTTACACTAAATGGGTTTTACATGGTGAAGCATCATCTGTTGCTACAACAGGCCTTGATACGCACATGCAGAATGGGCCACAATTAAATATTGATACGTATGGATTAGTACATGAGGCATTTGGAATCTCAAATGATGATGACAAAGCCAATGGAGACAACCCTGAAGATCCAGGAGATCAACCAAATCCACAAGCAGAGAATTTTTATAAGTTAATACATGATAGACAAAATGAACTTTGTCCATAATGTAGGAATTTTATAAAGCTCTTATTCATTCTTCAGTTATTTCATATAAAGAATTTAGGAAGATGGAGTAATAATTCGTTCACTATGTTATTAGAGTTATTGAAGGAGGCATTACCAGAGGGTGTAACACTGCCTAATACTATTTATGAAGTTGAGCAGATAATTATGGAGTTAGGACTTAGTAATAAGAAGATTCATATATGTCCCAATGATTGCATGGTGTATAGGAATGAGCACAAAACCAATTCTGAATGTTATGTTTGCTATACATCTAGGTATGTAACAGACCAAAATGATTCAGGGAACGAGGCATCCTCTAAAAAAGGCAGCTATAACACACCGGTTAAGGTTCTACATTACTTTTCTTTGATACCAAGGCTACAAAGGTTATTCATGTCATCCAAAATAGTATCATCTATCAAGTGGCATAAAGAAGGTCGCACTAATGACTATTGTATGAGACATCCTGCCAATTCTCTTGCTTGGATGGCTTTTAACCACATACATCCTGATTTCTCATTAGATTGTAGAAATGTCAGACTTGGTTTGGCGTGTGATGGTGTGAAACCTTTCAGAACATTGAGCAACACGTATAACACCTAGCCTGTAATTCTTATACCATATAATTTGCCTCTATGGACGTGTATGAAACAGACCAATTTTCTATTATCATTGATTATCCCTAGTCGTAGTGCACTTGGAAATAATATTGATGTGCATTTGCAACCTTTAATAGATGAATTAAAGGAATTATTGGTGGATGGAGTAGAGACATATGATGCATCAAGTAAACAAAATTTCCAATTGCGTGCAGCATTAATGTGGACTATCAGCGACTTCCCTGCTTATGCTTATTTGTCAAGGTGAAGTACTAAGGGGAAGTATGTATGCCCTTCATGCCACAAAGACACATGCTTTCAGTGGTTAAAGCATGGCCGGAAACATTGTTACATGGGTCATTATCGATTCTTGGACAAACATCATGCATTTCGAGATGACGAGCAATCTTTCGATGGTACTAAAGAAAAAAGAACTACACCCAATCCTTTAACTGGTTCTATGGTATTGGATATGTTACATAGCTTCAATATCACTTATGGAAAGATGAGTACTAATCCAGAATTGCCATATAATTGGAAGAAAAGAAGCATATATTCTTTGAATTACCATATTGGAAGGATAATCTATTGCGTCACAATCTTGATATGATGCACATTAAGAAAAATGTATGCGAGAGTGTGCTTGGAACACTACTGAATTTAGAGGAGAAGACAAAGGATAATCTAAATGCACGTCTTGACTTGAAACTTCAAGGTATAAGGACTGAATTCCATCCAAAAGAAAATGCAGCAAATAAAACCATCTTGCCTCCTTGTTTCTCATTAAAGAAACAAGAAAAAGATGTTTTTTTGTAAATTTTTAAAGACTATTAAAGTTCCTTATGGTTATGCAACGAATATTTCATGATGCATCGACTTAAAGCAACGTAGAATCTTTGGACTTAAAAGTCGTGATTGTTATATTTTGATGCAACAATTACTCCCTTTAGCAATTCGCGGAATGTTGAGTTCACATGTGACTTCACCTTTGATTGAGTTGAGTAATTTCTTTCGAGAGTTATGTTCTAAAGTTGGTATGGCACAAGACTTTATCTGTCTTGAAAGGCGAATTTCGATAACACTTTGTAAATTTGAAAAAATATTTCTCCCTAACTTTTTTTGATATTATGGTGCATTTGGTGGTTCACTTAGCATTTGAGGCTAGATTAGCAGAACCTGTGCATTATCGTTGGATGTATTCTATTGAGAGGTAAAGTTTATATTAATTTACATATTTCTTTACCGTCATTATGATATTTTACTTCTGTTACTATTGAACATCATTCAAAATTTTGATTTTTGAACTTACCAAAACGTAGGTACTTGAGTAGATTAAAGTCATATGTGCGAAATAATAGAAGTCGACTGGAGGGTAGTATGACGAAAGGATTCCTTGCAAATGAATGCTTAACATTTTGCTCAAGGTATATGGAAGGTGTTGAGACACGATTCAACCGAATGCTCAAAATTACAGTGAAGGGGTAATGATACAGAAGGATTATCTATTTTCTCAATGTCTGGCTGGCCATTAGGTAAGGGCGTGATAGACACAATGGATGATGGCACAAAAGAAAAGGCACATCGATATGTGCTATTTAATTGTGAGACAGTCAACTAATTTATTGAGTAAGAAACTCCACATCTTTCATCTTTTTTTTTCTTTTTTTATTTTTTTTTATACATACTTTTCCACATACTCACAAATCTTTTATATGGCATACAGACAGCACCGTAGACTTGTTGCCATACAAAATCCACGTCTTTGTGAAATAGCCATTGATCGCATTCACAGTGAAACATTTCCTACATGGTTTGATAAACATGTAAGTAGTGTTTTGAAATTCCTTAAAATTTGACTTGATATTAACTTTAATTTCATTTCACAATTACAGAAGTTATGTTGTCAATTTTCTAAAAATAGGTTGAGGAATTACACAATGCAGGGGATAGTCAAATAACTGAAGAGCTTACATGTTTGGCTAGTGGTCCAAATAGAATTTTCACAAAATATAAGCGATACTTGATAAGTGGTTTTAGGTTCCATACTAAGGAGACTGAGCGAAAGAGAAAAACTCAAAAATAGTGGAATTATTGTCACAGTAAAAATACAAAGCTTTGCAAGTGGCAGAAATGGAAATCCTATCTCTGGAGATGTTATATTTTATGGTTTGTTAGCAGATATAATTGAGTTAGATTATTTATTTAGGAAGGTGGTTATGTTATTTAAAGGTGAATGAGTGTCACAAGCAGGGAAAAGACAAGATAAAGATTGCACACTAGTCAACTTTGCACGATTAATGAAAGATGTTGAGCCTTTTGTGTTAGCTTCTCAAGCAGAACAGGTAATGCATGTAGGAAACCTCAAACACAAAGATTGGCAAGGTACTATCAAGATAAATACAAGGGATTTTTATGATATGATTGTGGGGTCTTCTGCGGACAATGTGGAGGCATACTTGCAGAGTGTTGTATGCAATACACAAAGTGGTGATGGGGACAATAATTTTAATTTGGTTAGGACAGACATGTCTGCTGCAATTGTAGATGCACCACTTTCTCAAGTGGTAAGAGACAACGATGTTGATGATGATGAAGATGAGGAAGAATTAGATCTTCTTATGTGACTGTTAAACTTGTTAAACATTGCTAGTTATTTATATTTGAAAACAACTCTATAGTTTCCTTTCCGTCTATTTCTTTATCATTGTTTTGGTTAATTTAATTGATTGTTTGAAGAATGAATAGTGTATTTTTAATTTAACTATGTCATTTTCATACATGGCTACAAAATATTTATTCACTATATGCTACATGTGGTCACTATGAAAATAGCAACGCAATAAAGGTGAATACACAATTCTTCTTTGTTAACTTTCTTCAAGTATTTTATTCATTTACAAATAATTTATTTGGATCATTCTAACTTTACAATTTGATTTGCCTATTTTTCTTGAATCATACTAGGATTCATCTGTAAAACAAAAATCCTATAAATCCCTATATTTAGTTTCGCTCAGGCAATGTCGGTGAGTTTAGTGAGTTAACTCCATCTGAGATTCAGCCAAGCTTTAGTCAACTCGATGATAATGCAGGTATGCAAGTTCAAACCTCATATAAATGTCATATTATTTCTTCATATGTACTTTATTATTATTATTTATTTATTATAACTAGATGGTGCTAGTGGACAAAAGAAAACTAGAGGTCCTACTCAAATACGTAATATTTGGGATACTCATGATGATGAGCGCTTAATAGTCAATTGGAACAAACTTGGTGAACCTAATGACAAATTGGCAACAAAGTTATCATCATTCATTGAAACTATTGTGCGTGATGGAAAAAATACGCCACTCACTTACAAGAATTGACATAAAGTCCCAGAACATTATAAAAATCACATATGGGCACTTGTACAGGTAAATGACACAATATTATGCGAAGATCACATGTGAAAAATAGTAAACATGAGTAATATGATTAAAACAACACTCTTTATAATTTTTTGTACTTTTAATTTTTTATGTAGAAAGATTAATTTTCTATTATTTTATTATTCTTCTTCTTATTCTTCTCTCTCTCTCTCTCTCTTCAGTCAAAGTTTGATCTTCCAAGTCATGCTAGGACTTTGGTCATAAAGTGTTTTGGTAAGAAGTTAAAAGACTAGAAGGCAAACATAAAGAAAAATTATTATAAAGACCACTTGAGTTTTGACCAACAAAAGCATTATAAAGATAATAGAGTATATGTTGATCAGTGGGAACACCTTGTTAAGTATTAGACCATCGAAGAAATAAAGGTATACTTGATCTAATCATTATATGTTCTTTTACTTGCATTAGTTTGGACACCATTAATTTATGCATTTGTAATTTTAGGCACAAAGTGATAAAATCAAAGCAAGTCGTGCAGAGCACAAGTATAATCATACTACTAGAACAAAAAGTTTTCCACGTGTTCGAAAAGAGCAGGTTAATCAAGATTGTTGTATATTTAATATGATAATGTATGCATTTTTGTAGAAGAATAAGTTGGGACACTTTCCAACACGTGCTCACATTTTTAAAGTATGTTATACAAAGATGACTGGAACCCCTAAGGCAACGAAAGCAATGATAGTATGTATCAAATAATTATCTGTCCATTTGAACCTGTACATTAGTTAAAATTCCCATATTATACTGTTGAATGATTGACATGTATATATTAAGTCATGTTTATTGCAACCTTATAGGATGAAATGAATGAGAGGACAACTTTAAACGTAAATTTATCAAATGAGGGCCCAAATGATACATTTGGACAAGTGATGGGTAAAGAAAAACATGGACAAGTTCGCATGTATAGATTAGATGTCTCCTCGTCTAATTTATGGAGAGATACATCTAGTCATAAAGCAAACCAAGACACAATAATTGTTAGGTATACCTCCTTATTAGAGTATGGGACCCAATTGGTTTATTAAAATATTTAGTTTAGTTTGGTATTAGTTATAATATATTTTTAATATATTATACCTAACTTTTGAAAGCCCAATGGGTATTTTGAGAATATGTTTTGTAACAATTAGGGTTTGGATAAAAAGCCCAAAACTCAAAATAATATATATATATATATATATTGTTGTTTGTTCCTTGGAAGAGATTGGTGGCTGCTACAAATTTGGTTCATGTTTCTCGACAGTGCTGCGGTGTGCATTTAAGTTTGGTGGCACTAATTTGTTCAAGCTTTTGAAATTTCTTTGTTTCATTCGTGGTTGTTTCGAAGCTCTGTTTGGGAACATCTTCGGCTGGTTTGGTAAAGTTGATTTGGGTCTATTATTTTGGGTCTTTTACAATTCTATTTCGAAGACTTTTGTTCATCTATTTGGTGAGATCATTATTTTTGATTATTTAAAATTCACCTAAGGGTGATTTTGTGAAACTATTTGTATCTCGTTTGTAATCTTTTGGAAACTTTTTTGGTTAATAGTGAAATCGGATTTTGATCCTATGGACGTACCTCACATTGAGGGAACCACATAAAAATTATTATGTTGTTATTGAATAATTTTTCTGCATTAGTTTTTATTCCAATTGATTGATTTACTTGTGGGGAATCATATATTTTTCCTAACAATTGGTATCAGAGCTTACAGTTTATTTAAATTTATTTATTTATGTAAATCAATGGAGGGAAATGTGGGTTGTATATTTAGCTTCAATGGAAGCAATTGGGTAACTTGGAAAACTAAAATGGAGGATCTATTATTTTATAAAGATTTGTATGGGCCTATTAAGCTTGATAGTGGCAAACCTGATGATATGAAAGATAATGAATGGAAGAGGCTTAATCGAAAAGCCGTTGGTGTTATCCGTCAATGGATTGATGACAGTATGTTTTATCATGTTGCTACTGAAACTTCGGCACATGATTTATGAAAAAAATTAGAAGGCCTTTATGACAAAAAAATCGGCCACAAGTAAAATTTTTCTGTTTTGTAAGTTGGTTAATTTAAAATATAAAGATGGCAGCCCCATTCCGGAACATTTGAACGAAATAAAGAGTATTATTAACTAACTTGCTTCTATGAAATTTTTTTTGATGATGAGTTGTACGCTTTGATGCTACTTAGTTCTTTACCTGAAAGTTGGGAGACTTTGGTTGTGACAGTTAGTAATTCGGCGCCCGATGGAGTTGTTACAATGAACCAAGTCAGTAGTAGCTTGTTGAATGAAGAAACTAGAAGAAAATCAGTAGGGTTCCTCTCATTCGGAAACATTTGTTGTGAGAGGCCGAAACAAAACAAGGAGGAGGAGTAAGACTGCTCATGGTCGTGATTAAAGCCGTGACAAATCAAAAGATGGTTCTTTTTCAAAGAAAGACGTTGAGTGTTATTATTGCCATGAGAAAGGACACATGAAGTGAAAATGCTGAAAGCTCAAGAACAAGGAGAAAAGGCGTGACAAAAGTGTGGATAAGAAGCAAGAAGACACAGCGACGGTTACTACCGATGATCTCATGGTTGTATATGAAGATGATTGTATCAATTTTGTGGGCCAAGAGAGCATTTTGGTGATTGATTTCGGTGCTTCGTTTCATGTGACTTCTCGAGTTGATTTCTTTACTACCTACACCAAAGGAGATTATGGTTCTGTTCGAATGGGTAATGAAGGTTTGTCCAAGATTATTGGCATGGGTGATGTTTGCTTGGAAACAAATTTGGACTGCAAGTTGTTGCTTAAAGATGTGAGGCATGTTCCTGATATTCGCCTCAATTTGATCTTTACTAGGAAGGTAGATGATGAAGGCTTTAACAACAAATTTGGTGATGGAATATAGAAGCTCACAAAGGGTTCTTTGGTGGTGGCTAAGTGCAAGAAGACTTATATACTTTATTTGATGCAAGGAAAAATTTGTGAAGGTGTTATCAACGCACTTGAAGATGATACTTTTACTGAATTGTGGCACAAGCGGCTTGGCCATATGAGTAAAAAGGGGTTGCAAGTTTTGTTCAAGAAAGAGCTTCTATCTAGTTTGAAAGGTACATATCTTAAAACTTATGTTCATTGTTTGGCTGGTAAACAATATAGAGTTTTTTTCCATCAAAATGTTGCTTTTACAAAAGAAAATGTTTTGGAGTTGATTCATTCGGGTGTTTGTGGTACTTTGAAAGTTAGAACACATAGTGGTGCACTTTATTTTGTTACTTTTATTGATGATTATTCAAGAAAAGTTTAGGCTTTTATACTAAAAACTAAAGACCAAGTTCTAGATGTATTTAAGCATTTTTAGGCCATGGTTGCAAGAGAAATAGAGCAGAAATTGAAGTGCATCCGATCAGACAATAGTGGTAAATACATTGGGCCATTTGATGAGTATTGTCGTAGCCAAGGTATTCGGTACCAAAAGATAGTTAAGAAGAGTCCTCAACAAAATAACGTTGCCGAGAGGATGAACTTCACCATTGTGGAAAGAATAAGGTGTCTGCTTTCACATGCTAAATTGCCAAGATTCTTTTGGGGTGAGGCAATGAGGACAGTGGTTGACGTGATCAATTTGTCTCCTTCCTATCCTTTGAATGGTGATGTTTCCGAAATAGTTTGAATCGGCAAAGATGTGTCTTATGAGGACTTGAGAGTGTTTGTTGCTGTGCTTTTGTTTACATTCCAAAAAGATGAGAGGTCCAAACTTGATAGCAAGTCAAGACAATGTCTTTTTTTTTTGCTATGGGCATGATGAATTTGGTTATAGATTGTGGAATTCGATCGACAAGAAAGTCATTCGAAGCCGTGATGTTGTGTTTCTTGAAGATCAAACAATTGAAGATTTTGGCAAATGTGATCAACAGGATCCAAAAAGTAGTGATCTCATTGACATGGATCCATCTCCTTCATCTTCGGTGGATGATGAAAGTGGGGGAGATGTGCAGCCACCTATTGAAGATGTAGAGGATGATGCTAATCTTAATGAAATTAAGCCAGTAATTCAGGAAGAGCATCCAAGTCAAGAACCGCCACCACAACTTGAGTTGGGAAATCTATAAGGGGTCGACAACCTTCAAGAAAGTATCCTCCCAATGAATTTGCATTGATATCCAACCAAGGGGAGCCTGAGAGCTACCAAGAAGCAATTGAGCATGCAAAGAAAGATGATTGGAAAAGGGCCATGGAAGAGGAGATGAATTCCTTACTTGAAAATCACACTTATGATTTAGTGAAATTGCCTAAGGGGATGAAAATTCTGAAAAATAAGTGGGTCTTCAAATTGAAGAATAATGGCAAGAATCTGAGGTACAAAGCATGTCTTGTTATGAAAATTTTTGGGCAAAAGAAAGGTATTGACTTTGATGAGATTTTCTCGCCAATTGTGAAGATGTATTCTATTTGGATTGTACTTGGCATGGCTGCAAGTATGAACCTTGAAGTTGAGCAACTTGATGTGAAGACCACCTTTCTTCATGGTGATCTTGAAGAAGAAATTTACATGGAGCAATTGGAGGATTTTGTGAAGAAAGGGAAAGATAAATTTATTTGCAAATTAAAGAAAAGTTTGTATGGCCTCAAGCAAGCCCTGCGACAATGGTACAAAAAATTTGACTATTTTATGATGAATAATAGTTTTTCTAAAACCACTTCGGACCGTTGTGTGTTTGTGAAAAAAATTTTGGATGGCAAATTTATTATTCTTTTGCTTTATGTTAATGATATGTTAATTGTGGGTCAAGATTCTACCATGATTAATAGGCTGAAATTGGAGTTGAGCAAGTCTTTTACTATAAAAGATTTGGGGCTGGCAAAATAAATACTTGGTATGAAAATTGTTCGTGATCGCAAAAAGGAACTGATTTGGTTATCTCAAGAAAGCTACATTGAAAAGGTTCTTGAGAGGTTCAACATGTATAAAGCAAAGCCGGTTGGTTGTCCACTTGCGGGTCACTTTAAGCTTAGTTCGAATCAATGTCTTACAAGTGAGAAAGACAAGGAAGAGATGCTGAAAATTCCTTATGCTTCAGTAGTTGGTTCTTTGATATATGCCATGGTTTGTACAAGGCCAGATATTGCTCACGCCGTTGGTGTGGTGAGTCATTTTCTCTCTAATCCGGATAAAGAACATTGGGCAGCGGTAAAATGGATTCTAAGGTATCTTCGAGGGACTTCGAAGGTGTGTTTATGTTTTGGGGATAGTAAGCCGATGCTTAATGAGCTCACAGATTCTGACATAGCTAGTGATGTTGATTCTAAGAAATCTACTTGGGGGTATTTGATGACTTTTGTAGGGGGAGCTGTGACATGGCAATCTAAATTATAAACATGTGTTGCTTTCTCAACTACCGAAGCTAAATTTATTGCCATTACGGAAGCTTGCAAAGAAGAGTTATGGTTGAAGAAATTTTTGTAAGGGTTGGGTTTGAAGCAAGAAAGGTATGCGCTTTATTGTGATAGTCAAAGCACTATTCATTTGAGTAAAAATTCCACTTTTCATTCAAGATCAAAACACATTGATGTGAGATACCATTGGATTCGTAATGTGTTAGATTCGAAATTGTTGCAACTCGAAAAGGTTCACACAAATGATAATATTTCGAATATGTTGACTAAGACTTTGTCGAAGGACAAACAATTAAAGTGTTGAACTTTGGCGGGTATGGTTGATGTCTCCACCTAAGTCGGTAGGGGGAGAATTATTGGGTATATCTCTTTGTTGGAGTATAAGACCCAATTGGTTTATTAAAATATTTAGTTTGTTTTGGTATTGGTTATAATATATTTTTAATATATTATACCTAACTTTTGAAAGCCCAATGGGTATTTTGAGAATATGTTTGGTAACAATTAGGGTTTGGATAAAAAGCCCAAAACTCAATAATATATATATATATATATTGTTGTTTGTTCCTTGGAAGAGATTGGTGGCTGCTACAAATTTGGTTTGTGCTTCTCGGTAGTGTTGCGCTGTGCATTTAAGTTTGGTGGCACTAATTTGTTCAAACTTCTGAAATTTCTTTGTTTCGTTCGTGGTTATTCAAAGCTTTGTTTGGGAGCATCTTCGGCTGGTTTGGTAAATTTGATTGGGGTCTATTATTTTGGGTCTTTTACAATTCTGTTTCGAAGACTTTGGTTTATCTATTTGGTGAGATCTTTCCTCTTGATTATTTGTGATTATTTAGAATTCACCTAAGGGTGATTTTGTGAGACCATTCGTGTCTCGTTTGTAATCGTTTGGAATTTTTTTTGGTTGATAGTGGAATCGGATTTCGATTCCGTGAACGTACCTCACATTGAGTGAACCACGTAAAAATTATTGTGTTGTTATTGAATAATTTTTCTGCATTAGTTTTTATTCCCATTGATTGATTTACTTGTGGAGAATCATATATTTTCCCTAACACAATGGATGCTATGGAAGCTGAAAATTCAGAGCTAAGGTCCTGTAACAACCCTGACCTGTGATTAGCTGATTAACCATGATTAATTATGTCTAATGACCAATTAAGGTAAAATTTTGAATTAATTCTATGTGTTATGTGCTATATGAGTTTCTATCTGTTTGTCGTAGGAATATCTGTTTTTATTTTTGTTTTGTGCTGCAAATTGAAGGCCTTATCGGCGTCCGATCACAAAATTGACTTGGTATCTGTATCAGTTGGAATTTTTAGAATACTGTGGTAAGTTGAATTGAAATTCGATTAGGAACCAAATAATTGGAATAAATTAATTCCAATTAGTTATCTTTACCCCCTAACTAAATAAGTGTCATTAAGTGAGCCTATATAAGGCTAATTTGACCCTATTAGATCATTTTTGCACCATCAATTCATACTCCTAAAGCTCCAAAAGTGAGGAAGAGTGAGAGCTTAAAGAGAGAGTGTGAATTCAAGAAGAAAAGAAGGAGAGTGTTACTAGCAACCTAGAAGATATTGACTTGGAAGCTCAAAGATATAACAAACTAGAACTCAATTGTCAACCTTAGGTGAGTAATTGGTTCCTAGTCCTTGTATGAAAGTTGTTAATGTAGAGAATTCAAGAGGATTAAGTTGAATTAAGCAAGTCTTAAGCTAATGAGTTGGTAGGAAGACCATATCATGCATGCATGCTCATTCCATCACAATTTGAGGTTGTTTTCAAAGAATTCTCCTTTTTGCATGTCCATGTTTTGACCTTCTTCTAAGAATTCATCATGTTCTTGAGTTAAACATCTCATTTGATCTTGTTTTGAAGGATTTGAAGTTAAGAATTACTTGCATGTTAAGTTCATGTAATGGTCTAACATTCCAGCTTTGATTTCATACAATTGACATGCCTTTGGGCCTTAATTTTTGCGAAATGGTTTTGAATTCATGATGTTTTTCAAGTTTACGTATGTTTTCTTAAGTTTTGGGTTCAAAAGGATGTGAATTGTGTTTTTGAAGTTAAGTATTGAACTTGGAAGTGCAATCTAGAAATTCTAGAATTCGATCTCTCCACTCGAGCGACAGAACTTGTGCTCGAGCAACCACCTTTATTTTCGTACTTCCACTCGAGTGACCAAAAGTTGGCTCAAGCATAAATTGCATGCTCTTAGAAGTTTCACATTTTTGTAGACCACTCGAGCGACAAGAGTTGCGCTCGAGCGAGGACCTGAGTCTTACGCTCAAGCAACCTTTGAGCGTCCGTTGAGCGTAAAAATCACACAACCAGTACCTTTGCAAAGTTTACAAACCACTCGAGTGACCAAAGCTACGCTCGAGCGACCATTTGTATTTTTGAACCTCCGCTCAAGTGAAAGAAGTTACGCTCGAGCGGGGACCCTATTTTCAACAAATTCGCCTTAGTGTTGAACAACATAATTTGACATCCTTATTTCATCTTAGGCATTCCTAAGCCATAATTAAGACATAATAGTGGGGGTAAGACATAGAAACACATTAAGAACGAAACGTAATGAGTTAACTATATTCTAAACGTGTGTTTCAAATGTGTATTTGTTATGTGTTTATGTAGGTCACGCGTCGTAGGCTATCCAGTTGTCTGTTCTATCTATCTGCTTGGGAGCCATCTATGAGTAATAACCTTATAAAGCTATGTTCAATTATATGTATTTTCTGAATGATATAAGATGATCGGTTTTCCGAAATATTATTATTTTCTGCATAAATGAACGGTTGTCCAATATTTCTGAAATGTATTCGTGGTATTCTTAGCTTCAGATGACATATGTTATCTGTTCTGTTACGTCCCAATTATGGGTCAACTGTACGTCTCATGAGCCAATTGTTATGGATCCTTATGTATACGTCCTATTTATGGGCCAACTGTACGTCTCATGAGCCAACTGTACCGTCTCTGTGCACGTGAGTCAATTGTATATCTTTATGGTTGTCCCTTTATGGGTCAACAATTTCTACTAGTGCTAGTGAATGTACTACGTATGATTAACTGCCAATTCTAATTATGAATATGATTCTGAATCTGTATCTGTTATGAACTAAGATTTCTGAATATGATTATCACACCATTTCTACTAATTACTGAATTCTGTTTTCTGTAACGATTATAGACAATATTCAACAAAACCTTTACCTTATTATTATTCATTGGGCTTCCGCTCATTGTATTATTTATGTATGCAGGTGAGCAAGCGCGTGGCTAAGCTCAATGATGATCGCCTGAAATTCTATTTTGTCAGCCACAATTTGTGCCTCTGGAGGAGGTTCCGAATTAAGTCAAGTCAAAGGGGTCATGTTTTGTGAACCATGTTTAACTGTTTTGTTTTGTGTTTTTGAGACTCTCGTACAACTTCTGTTTATCTATATCGTGGGCTAAGTTCCACCTTCGTTTTATTTGTATTTGTGAGTGTCGTGAGACTACTGTATTATGACGTCACATGTATTTGTACATATATAAGTCTTATATTTTCTGTCTCATGTATGTCTACACAGCTCTATGGATGTTGTATTTTGTGCAGTTGCTTCTGCAAGGCCCTTAATTATCTGCTATTTTGTACAAAGGCCTTTGGTAATCCAAAGATTACTAGCTGGTTACGATGCTAAACCTGTAGGGGCAAGTTTGGGTCGTGACAGGTCCAAAGTTTCCCATGTTGAGGATGCTCCGAATAACTTGACAAACATATCTAACCATGTAAATTTTTTAATAGAATTTATAAGTTATTAATGTTTTTCATACACATATATATGCATACATATATCCATGTGTGTGTGTTTGTAAAATTAATTAGTTCAAATTTGGTTAAGTCACAACAGCTTGTAGTCCTCTTGACATGGCAGCTCGACATCAAGTATAGTCCTTGTCATCGATACAAGATGCTTCTCTTACTCAAGTACCCACTAAGAGCTAATCATATATATCACATTACTTCCAACTTTATTTAAAATAGCATGCAAAACTTGTCTTACAATTAACCGAGGAATTAATATTGTGGGTCTAAATTTCATTGTTTAAATCTAGAAAAAATGTACTACATAAATAAAAATCGTTACATGACGAAACATGTGTTTTTTTAAAAAAAATTCTTGTGAAGCTTCAACAAGACATCTCTCAATCATTTATTACCACATGGGCTCTTTACGATTCCCTCAAAATCTTGCTTGAAAGTAATTAGTTGATTGTCATTTTTCACAATTACATTTGATTTACATTGTTGAGTTTAGGGAATCCTGATATTGATAATGGGCATGGTTTTGATTGTTGTTGATTGGTGCCTTTGGTTATTGATTTTTTAAGCCATTGTTTGATATGGTCTAAATACTTACGGTTGTTTTTTTTTATATAATTTGTTGTAGTGTGGTGAACCAATTAAGTAATTAAATCATGTGGCTTGCTTATCTACTAGAGAAATGTATTTCACTTTCAGTTGTGATCATCTTCACTCTGGTACTTTGTACTAGTTTATTTTTAAAATATTATTTATTAATTGTAAATATAGAATTACTTAAGTAGATAAATCTTGATTTACAGGTGGAAGATATAGTTGTTCTAAAAAGTATCATTAGGCCAATAGAAACAGTTGCAATCGGAGTACTTAAAAGCACAGACCCATCTAAAGAAGTAGAAGGGGAAGAAGTAGGGCTTGACTATTGGGAGGCACATATTCAAGTGCCAGTCAAACCTAATGAAAGCTTGATCCGATCATATGGACTTGTCAAAACAATTGGACAAGCTATTGGAGCTCATGTTTCTTGACCTGTTCCATTTGTGGTATATTTATTTAATAAATACTAATTTCATTAACAAATTTATATTAACTTAATATAGTTTCAATTACCTTTATATGTTTATCTTTTGGATGCATATTTCACAAATTATGGATGCTAGCTGAAAATATTTATACAAGTGAGGTAGAGAATTTGTGAACTGAATTTGTTTTGATAATTTGTCTTTTCGAAAGATGGATATCATTATGGCTTTTCAGAACTTATGGTTTGAATAATTTTCTTTTAATTTTTTTTTTTTTGCTTTAACTTTGTTAGTGTGGTAGAATATTTTATAAGTTTGATTATGATTTTTATTGCAATATAAATAAATTTATGTTTTTAGATAAAAAAATGATTGTGGTTTGAATTTTTTCTTTTTTGTTTTTGATGTGATGATATTATGGTGGTAATATTTGTTTATTATTACGAAAATATTACAGGAGGAATGAATGTCAAATTAATATAGAATGTGGCAATTAATATTCAATTTTTTATAAAATCGATTCAATTTTTACAGGCATTTACGCATGCTTAGTTGTGACTTTTAAAAGTGTCAATGAAAATAACATATAAGTGGCATTTTGTAATAGTGGTAGTAGCTTTGCAAAGTGTCACTAGAATAAGCTCTAATGACACTTATATCCATTTAATGGCACAAATGAATTGGATTTAGTGTTATTTATGAAGTTGTTCAAAATATCAATAGTGGGATAACAAGCGCCATTAAAAATCCATATAGTGGCATTTTTTAGATTGCAAGTCTTCTTTAGTGGCACTTGATAGCGTCACGAATAGTGTCTACCATGACATTAAAGTGTCACTGAAAGTCTTTGATCTTGATGGTGTGATGACACTTACAAGTGTCATTGAAGTGTCACTAAGTCTTTTTTTAATGACGCTTAATGGTGCCACAAATAGTGTCTATCATGATATCAAACTGTCATTGAAAGTCTTTAGCCATGATGGTGTAGTGGTGTAGACACCCCATTTTTGACCGACCTTAAGACTCAGACGTCACCGATTGAGCGCTTGGTGATGTTGCATATCGTGCTCGTTCAGAAGTTTCAGAGTCGCGGCCGTGAGCCCTGCCTCCAGACTTCCGAACCCTCTTCTGTGCCTTGCCTCGGTTTGCGAACTAGACTCAGTTTTCTCTGTTTCTTTTCCTGAGGGGAGGGAGAGGTCCTGTAGACCATCTCTTAGTGGCCGTGGGCTACATTTTGTGGCCATAGGCCATTTTGCCCATTTCGGAGCCCGGTTTCCGGTTTTTCGGAACCGTTGGCCATGTGCCTCGGTTCGGGACCGCTTAACCATCTCCGTTTGCTCTAAATTTTGGCATACATCTTATTTTCTCCCTTTTGAGGGACACTGAGGTCTGAGAGACCCACTTCGTGGTCGAACACCACTCCCGGTGCCTAACAGCCAGCTTTTGGGGCCTCGGGCTGCGCGTTTCGGCCCCCGAACCTTCATTTTGCATCGATTTGGGCTCATTTTTGGTGGAGACCTTATTTTCACTGTTAGAAAGCTTGTAGGAGGGTGGGAGGCCAGCAATTTTGCTGAAAAGCCAACTTCTTTTTGGTCAAAAGTGGTTCAGCATGAATCCGGGAAGGAGAAAAATTTGCGCGGCTTCACCGAAACGGGCGTAACTCTTTGCACAAGAGGAATTAAGATATGAGGCCACCACCATTGGAAATCTTACTTCCGGGGCTTCATTTTTCACTCAAGAATCTCCCAAGTCCAAGTCCGGGGGGGGGGAGATGTGGTTGGTTGAAGTCTGGTTGGACCAAATCTGCGCGGCTTCACGGAAAAGGGCATAACTTTTTCTACAGGAGGAATTTTAATGCAAGGTTTGCGCCATTGGAAAGCTAACTTCTGGGGCTTCATCCTAGGGGGTGGCCGGCCACTTTTTCCCTTTGACCTAGCCGGCCGGCTAGGGGAAGTGGCCGGCCGGCCACCTGCAACTCCAAAAGGTGGCCGGCCATGTTCCTCACTGTGTGTGCTTTCCAGCTGTGCCTTGGTTTTTCCCCAAAAATATCTATATCCGGGGGACCCTTTTGGAGGGAAAAGAAGGCTCATTTCCCTCCACTTTTGCCTAGACTCTTCTCTCCCTCTCTTGCATATATTGCTGGCCTCCCAACTCAAGAGGGAAGGTTAGAAGAATTGGTTGGAGCATATACATACATATCACCCCATTTCCTTCAAGTTTTGGGCTCCATTTCTTCATCATCTTCAAGCTCTACCATCACCACTCCATTCCAGCAGCAAGGGGAGGAATTCCAGCAGCTTAGAGTCATCAAAGTTGGTCCAAGAAGCAACAAAAGCATTGGCCTTCAAGGGTAAGTCCACTTTCCCTCTTTTCTAGCTCATTTTTGCACCATTCCTCTAGCCATCTTGATTACGGTTTTAGGCTCCGACCTTAACTCAAACTAGGTATATTTTGAGCTATTCTACATGTTTGTTGAAGGGTTCAACCCTATTTGAGAACCCCACCTCACACTTGTTTCAATACCTCTTTGTATGTCAATATTTTGCATGCTTCACCAGCCTATTATGCTTCCATTTTTGGTCATTTTATAGAGCTAGAAATAGTATTATTTTGACCTTCTTAACATGTTTCATTAAGGGCCTTTGGCTGTTTGATGGATATTTAGCATACTTTGTGCTTTGGCCATCTTTTGACCCATTTTCTTGCATAAGAGCTTAGCCATATCTATATTTGTTTTTGGGGTTTTTACAGTTCTGTAAATATGCATATTTTTGGTTCCTCTTCAATGTTGTAGAAGGGAATTTTTCAGTTTGGGATTTTCATATACCACTTGCTTCTTTGGCCACCTTTTGGCCCTTTTTCTTGCATAAGAGCTTAGCCATATCTATGTTTGTTTTTGAGGTTTTTACAGTTCTGTAAAGTGGCTTATTTTTGGCCCCTATTCAATGTTTTTGAAGGGCCCTAACCTGTTTGGGGTCAGCAACTGTGAGTTGCTTCTTTACCTCATGTTTAGGGCCATTTTTGCATGCTAGTTTTGCCCTGTTTCTGTTAGCTGTTTGGCCATGCTTTGAACTGTAAAAATGCTTATTTTGGGGCTGCCTTGCTACTGTCTATTCATTGCATATCCATATTGTGCATGTTTGGTATAGCTATAGGCCATTTCGGGTCCCAAAATTCATGTTTCGGGACTATTCCATGCATTGGGTGTGTTTTCGCCTCATTTCGGGGCTGTTTTCCCCCACTCTTCAGTGCTGAAATCCCATTAGCATGTTTGCATATCATTTTCCATGCCATTGCATTGCATATGCCATTGCCACGGTTTGCGTGCCCGTGTGCAAGCATTTCGAGGCACTTCATTTTCATCCATCGGCCTCTCATGTGAGTGTGGCTGAGGCTCTCTCATGTTAGTATAAGTCCATGTTGCATTCTATATGCCATTTTAGCCATATTGCATTGCATATGCCATTGCCTCGGTTTGCGTGCCCGTGTGCACGCATTTCGAGGCACTTCATTTTCATCCATCGGCCTCTTATGTGAGTGTAGCTGAGGCTCTCTCATGTTAGTGTAAGTCCATGTTGCATTCTATATGCCATTTTAGCCATATTGCATTGCGTATGCCATTGCCTCGGTTTGCGTGCCCGTGTGCACGCATTTCGAGGCACTTCATTTTCATCCGTCGGCCTCTTATGTGAGTGTAGCTGAGGCTCTCTCATGTTAGTGTAAGTCCATGTTGCATTCTATATGCCATTTTTGCCATATTACATTGCGTATGCCATTGCCTCGGTTTGCGTGCCCGTGTGCACGCATTTCGAGGCACTTCATTTTCATCCATCGGCCTCTTATGTGAGTGTGGCTGAGGCTCTCTCATGTTAGTATAAGTGCATGTTGCATTCTATATGCCATTTTAGCCATATTGCATTGCATATGCCATTGCCTCGGTTTGCGTGCCCGTGTGCACGCATTTTGATGCACTTCATTTTCATCCATCGGCCTCTTATGTGAGTGTAGCTGAGGCTCTCTCATGTTAGTGTAAGTCCATATTGCATTCTATATGCCATTTTAGCCATATTGCGTTGCGTATGCCATTGCCTCGGTTTGCGTGTCCGTGTGCACGCATTTCGAGGCACTTCATTTTCATCCATCGGCCTCTTATGTGAGTGTGACTGAGGCTCTCTCATGTTAGTATAAGTCCATGTTGCATTCTATATGCCATTTTAGCCATATTGCATTGCATATGCCATTGCCTCGGTTTGCGTGCCCGTGTGCACGCATTTTGAGGCACTTCATTTTCATCCACCGGCCTCTTATGTGAGTGTGGCTGAGGCTCTCTCATGTTAGTATAAGTCCATGTTGCATTCTATATGCCATTTTAGCCATATTGCATTGCATATGCCATTGCCTCGGTTTGCGTGCCCGTGTGCACGCATTTTGATGCACTTCATTTTCATCCATCGGCCTCTTATGTGAGTGTAGCTGAGGCTCTCTCATGTTAGTGTAAGTCCATATTGCATTCTATATGCCATTTTAGCCATATTGCGTTGCGTATGCCATTGCCTCGGTTTGCGTGTCCGTGTGCACGCATTTCGAGGCACTTCATTTTCATCCATCGGCCTCTTATGTGAGTGTGGCTGAGGCTCTCTCATGTTAGTATAAGTCCATGTTGCATTCTATATGCCATTTTAGCCATATTGCATTGCATATGCCATTGCCTCGATTTGCGTGCCCGTGTGCACGCATTTTGAGGCACTTCATTTTCATCCATCGGCCTCTTATGTGAGTGTAGCTGAGACTCTCTCATGTTAGTATAAGTCCATGCTGCATTCTATATGCCATTTTAGCCATATTGCATTGCATATGCCATTGCTTCGGTTTGCGTGCCCGTGTGCACGCATTTCGAGGCACTTCATTTTCATCCACCGGCCTCTTATGTGAGTGCGGCTGAGGCTCTCTCATGTTAGTATAAGTCCATGTTACATTCTATATGCCATTTTAGCCATATTGCATTGCGTATGCCATTGCCTCGGTTTGCGTGCCCGTGTGCAAGCATTTCGAGGCACTTCATTTTCATCCATCGGCCTCTTATGTGAGTGTGGCTGAGTCTCTCTCATGTTAGTGTAAGCCCATATCATATTTCCATGTCATTTGCATTGCGTATGTCATTTTCTCAGTTTGCGTGCCCGTGTGCACGCATTTCGAGGCTTCTCATTTTCGCAGCATAGTGCATGCTAGGCTGTATCATAGATCGCATTCATGCATTTCCTCGGTTTACGTACCCGTGTGCACGCGCTTCGAGGCATCTCATTTTCATAGCATTGTGCATGCTAGGCTGTATCTTAGTTGCATTCATGCATTTCATGCATATTGCATTGTGTTCGGAATAGGCGTTAGCCCGGGCGCAGGAAACGAGGTGCGCTTCATACTCCGAGTGACGGAACGTGTCTCAATTCCCTAGTGACCGACACTCCGGATCATCCATGATGGAGTTAGGTTCTTGTTGTGTTTATATGTGCATTCATCCCATATTAAATTGTGCAATTCCACTCATCGGCCATCATGCCTCGATATGCATGATTGGTGGCACGAGGATCGAGGTATGCATATATTTGTGAAAATACATTGCTATGCCCCTTTCCTGCTCTCTGTTGCAGCAAAATGAAGAATCAGCAACTTTTCAGAGTCTGGCACGCTTTCCAAGAATAACTGCTAAACAGAGGCTAATTGGGGCATCCCGGTGGATTTCCGCGCAAGGCAACCCAGACATGCATCATTCATCAGAAGCAAGGCAGTCCCTGGCTTGCACGCCAGTTTTACAGTTTTCTTAGTTAATTTGTTAATTAATTAGGAATTTGTATATTATTCGGACTGTAATATTTGGACTGTAATATTCTTTTATTCGGGACTGTATTATTTATTCGGACCCTCTGCGCGAGGGCATAATTGTAATAAGTGTGCGTGAGTGTGATGTATGTCTTCCAACCCCACGTCTTTCTTCCCTTTTATTTATCTGCTTATGATGGTTAGATTAGGGCATATTTCAATTAGCATACAGTATGACAGCATGTTTGCATCATTCATCTGTTTTGCATGCACCGGGCTCGGCGCATCATACTAACTGCATTTGTATTTCAATTCCAAGTTGAATACATGTTAGCTGTAGCATTCCATATGCCATGTTTAGAATAGCCGAGCCTGCTATAGTTGCATTTTTGCATGTGTTGCATTAGGCATTTTTGTATACTTAGGATCATGCATGATTTCTAATGTAGTTTCTATTTTGGCTTGGAGTACTCGGTAAGTTCTATGCTTTAGCATCCTTGCATGCGTGTGAGTGAATGCCATGATAGCATGCTTACCATGAGGCAATATGCTTATATGATATAACTGCCTGAATGCCTGTGGGTGAAGGTTGAGTTATTTGGATTGGAGCAAATCATTGACTGTGAGTTTTAAGCCCACTAGATAGTGGCAAAACCATCTTTTCTAAGCCCACCCGAGGGTGGCAAAATCTGCATTTTAAGCCTACTTGCGAGTAGCAAACCATCTTTCAAATAAACAAGCATGAAATGTTTTGTTCCAATTCAGGCGACCCAGTCTATACTTATATGCTGTGTGCATCACATAGTAACCTAGGCTAATAACCGGAATAAGGACACACAAAGTTTTCAAAAATTGATATCATGGTTAGTAGAGGCCGATCTTTGATCGGGCGAGCGGGGGTGCTCACGAAGTGACCTTCCCCAATCGTACCCAAGTTCCCGAGTTGAGGCAACTTTGGTGATGACGGACACGTGGCCTTTGGCACCGAGTCAGGGTTTCCTAAATTTCCCATTAAAAAAACATTTAGGTGGCGACTCTGTATCTGGCAAAGCAGTCCATGTTTGGCACTTCTTTCAAAATCTGTTTTCTCAAAACGATTTGCCGGATTTGGACTCTTTGGTTCAGACTTAGAACCGTGACAATTTGAGAGTCCTGAGCTGTAGTGACCCCAAAATGAACAGAACGGGAGCTCGTTCCTCCCGGGGCGTTCGGGGACGTCTACAGTTTCTGGCGACTCTGCTGGGGATTTAGAGAACTTGACTCGAACTCTTGATATCTGTTTTTGACTACACTTGTGTGTTTCTTTGCATTGCATTTGCACTGGTGCGCCTAGGACACCGTGTTTGCCATCTGCTATTCCTGAACGGTTTGCCGGAGGCTTGTCTTGTCAAGGCATGACCATAAGGCTGACCGATTGTGGGCTCTGCCAGTATGGGAACACAAACCCCGGTTTTACCGGGGCACCCTTTTTGACCATTCGACCTAGTGCATATTCGGATCCATAGTGACCATTCCAAACTAGGACAGGTTGCTTACCCGTTTATAGGTTGTTTGAAACCGCTGCGTGCGTAGTGAAACCCTAGTTCCTGACAAAATAGGACAGGGAAACCCTACCCCACCATAGGGGTGTTTTAGCTCTCACTTGCTTGCTATGTGCTTTTAGGGTGTGTCCCTACAGGAATGCATGTATCAGTTTGCAAGTCTGGGCATCAGGCCTGCGGGCATTACTATCAATATTTGGGAGTCAGCTTTACCTGTGGGTATCAAACTCGGATTTGGGGCAGATTTTTGAGACAGAATTCAGTAGAGGGCACACTCATTCAACTATACTCGTATCTGTTCAGATGGAATCAGGCTGAGATACTGTCTGTTTTCTCTTTTGCAAGGTAGTCTGGGAACCATAGCTTCAGAAGGCTCCGATATCCCCCGAGGTTCATCGAACTTGTGTTGATAGACTTTGTCAGGTCAGAGATTCAGTCCAAGGGCAATCAGTGTTCCTTTGCCAGAGGCGGGGTAAAAGGGCTAGTCGGGCACAAATCACCGGTTTAGCGGTTACCAGGTCAGCGGCCCTTATCCACCCCACCAATGAACAGTCAGGCTGAGGTCTCAGTTTCTACTGCAGGGATAGATACCAATCAGTCAGATGGATCAGCAGAACACGTCAGGGATGGAGGCCATGATGCGCCAGATGCAAGAAAGTATGAAACTCATGCAGCAGGATGCTGCCCGTCAGGAGGAATTTTCCAAACAGCAGGCTGCGATCATGACTCAGCAGGCCGAGCTCATCACCAAGCTACAACAGCAAAGCGGTGCATCCGCTTCACAACAAGTTCCTCCACTAGCAGGAGCTCCAGCACCTGGGGAGACGCCAAACGTCCAGGATGATACGGACATTCCAGGCGGGCCGGCTCCGCCCCCAATTTTACCTCAACTATCCAAAACACCTACCAATCTACCGGACTCTCCCTCCGAGTTCGAGGTCGACCCCACAGCGTTGAAGTTGAGCAAGCTTGAAAAGCTGTTCAAGAAATCCCAGGGGGTAAAGTCCATCCCGGACATTGAGGACGGGTACACCGACGCAGCTGTAACTCTGCCGGACAAGTTCAAGATGCCTCACATCGACCGTTTTGATGGGTCAGGAGATCCCATGGTCCACTTGAGCTTGTTTTCAGATGTTTTGCGCCCGATGGGCTTGACAAGATTACAGAAGCTCTCCCTTTTTGGCAGGACCCTGTCGGGTATTGCGGTCACCTGGTATGCCAAATTAGAGGATTCAGTGAAACGAAGCTGGGAGGAGATGGCCGAGGCCTTCGTCGCACAATATTCATACAATACCCAAATCGAGATTACGACCCGTGATCTTGAGACAATGAGGCAGGAGCCGAAGGAGAGCTTCTCAGAATTCGTAGCCCGCTAGAGGGCCAAGGCTTCAATGATGACCCTTAGGCCCACTGACAAAGATCAAATTCGGATGATTGTGCGCAATTTCCAGCCCAAGCTAATGCAGAAAATGATCGTGATTCCCTTCCCTACCTTTCCAGACTTGCATGAGATGGGAGTGCAGATCGAGGATGCTATGAAGCAGGGCCTTTTTGACCAGGAGAAGGAGCAGCCCAGGAGGGCGTTTACCCACAGTTCGAATGCGACCACCAGCGGTGACACAGCTGCAAGATCTTCCAAAGTGGGCATGGTCACCGCCACCGCACCAAAAATAACCACCCTATTCACCGGTGCATCCGGAAGTAGCCCACAAGGAACCAAATATCCCCCCCAAGCTAAGAAGGTTTTCACCCTACTTTATATGCCTTTGTCAAAGGCTCTAGGGGCTTTGATCAAGAAAGGGCATCTGAAGCCCCTGGAGCCGCAGCCATTACCAAAGAACCTCCCTCTCACGCACAACCCAGCCGACTACTGTGCCTTCCATCAGCGAGCTGGTGTAGACACCCCATTTTTGACCGACCTTAAGACTCAGACATCACCGATTGAGCGCTCGGTGACGTTGCATATCGCGCTCGTTCAGAAGTCTCAGAGTCGCGGCCGTGAGCCCTGCCTCCGGATTTCCGAACCCTCTTCTGTGCCTTGCCTCGGTTTGCGAACCAGACTCGGTTTTCTCTGTTTCTTTTTCCTGAGGGGAAGGAGAGGTCCCGTAGACCATCTCTCAGTGGCCGTGGGCTACATTTGGTGGCCGTAGGCCATTTTGCCCATTTTGGGACCCGGTTCCCGGTTTTCGGAGCCGTCAGGCCGTGTGCCTCGGTTCGGGACCGCTTAACCATCTCCTATCGCTCCAATTTTTGGCATGCCTCCTATTTACTCCCTTTTGAGGGACACTGGGGTCTGAGAAACCCACTTCGTGGCCGAATGCCACTTTCGGTGCTTAACAGCCCATTTTCGGGACCCCGAACTGCGCGTTTTGGCCCCCGAACATTCGTTTTGCAACGGTTTTCGTTCATTTTTGGCAGGTACCTCTGTTTTATCACTGGGAAGGCCGTAGAAGGGTGGGAGGCCAGTAATTGTTGCAGCAACCAGTTATATATCCTCCGACGTCCTCCGATGCCCGTTTTTCACACTTCCGGGCTAATGTTGAACACCTTGGGGCCACTTTCTTGAACTTTGAACCACATACTTGTGATGTACACACATGGGAGGACCCTAAAAGTTGGTGGCCGGTCACTAATGTTGCTTGACCCTTTTGAACCCCTCATTCCGAGCCAATATTGAACAACCTGGGCCCTTTTTCTTGAACTTTGAACCACATATTTGTGATGTACACACATGGGAGGACCCTAAAAGTTGGTGGCCGGCCACTAATTCCACTTGAACCTTTTGAACCCCTCTTCAAAATGGTTTGTTCTCTCTCCTGTTTTAGAGTTTCCAAATTCGAACCACAGGGTTGTGAAGAGGAGACCTGGGAGGCCACCAATATGTGGTGGCCGGCCACTAAAGCCACTTGGCCTTTTTGACCCTTGGCCGGCCGGCCACATGCAAGCCCAAAAATGGGCCGGCCATGTTCCTCTCTCTGCACACTTTACAGCTGTATAGCTGTTTCCCCCAGAAAATATCCCAATCCGGGGGATATTTTGTGGGGGAAAGCTTGCCTCCTTTTTCCCTCACCTTTACACCCTCTTTTTGTTCCATATAGCCAGCTGCCAACACTTGTATGAGGGGTGGGAACAAAATTGCTTTGAAGCTTTACATACAACTCTCCCTCTATCTCTCTCATTTTCTAAAAAATATCCAAGTTCTACACCTCATTTTCTTCATCATCATCAAGCTCTACCACCACCCCTCCATTCCAGCAGCAAGGGGAGGAATTCCAGCAGCTTAAAGTCATCAAAGTTGGTCCAAGAAGCAACAAAAGCATTGGTCTTCAAGGGTGAGTAGCATTTCCCCCTTTTTGGTCCATTTCTTGCACCTTTTGTAAGCCATACATTCTTATTGATTTGAGCTCCAACCAAAACTGAAAAGGTCATTTTTTTGAGCTCATTTTCTTGTTTCATTAAGGGCTCAACCCGGTTTGAGCCCTCCATATTGCACTTGCTTCAATATCCTCCTTAAATGCCATTTTCTTGCATGCTTTGGCAGCCTATCATGCTTCTGTTTTTGGTCTTTTTACAGGCCTATAAGTAGTCTTATTTTGACCTTCTTAACATATTTCATTAAGGGTCTTTGGCTGTTTGATGAATATTTTGCATACTTTGTGTTATAGCCACTTTTGAGCCTCATTTTGCATTGCATTTCTAGCATGTTTGTATACTGTTTTGGAGTTTTTACAGTTCTGTAAATAGTCATATTTTTTGTCCCTCTTCAATGTTGTAGAAGGGAATTTTTCATTTTGGGCTTTGCATATACCACTTGCCTCTTTGGCCACCTTTTGGCCCTTTTTCTTGCATGGGAGTGCAGCCATACCTGTGTTTGTTTTTGGGGTTTTTACAGTTCTGAAAAACATCATATTTTGGGCCCCTCTTCAACTTTGTTGAAGGGCCCTAACCTGTTTGAGGACAGCAGCTGTGAGTTGCTTCTTAATCCCATGTTTAGGGCCATTTCTTGCATGCTAGTTTTGCACTGTTTTTGCTTGCTATTTGGCCATGTTTTGAACTGAAAAAATGCTTATCTTGGGATTTCCTTGCTTCTGTATTTTCATTGCATGTCCATATTGTGCATGTTTGGTATAGCTGTAGGCCATTTCGGGTGCCAAAATTCATATTTCGGGACTATTCCATGCATCGGGTGTGTTTTCGCCTCATTTCGGGGCTGTTTTCCCCCACATTTCATTGCTGAAAATCCATTAGCATGTTTGCATATCATTTTAGCCATATTGCATTGCGTATACCACTGCCTCGGTTTGCGTGCCCGTGTGCACGCATTTCGAGGCACTTCATTTTCATCCATCGGCCTCTTATGTGAGTGTGGCTGAGGCTCTCTCATGTTAGTATAAGTCCATGTTGCATTCTACATGCCATTTCCATGCCATTGCATTGCGTATGCCATCGCCTCGGTTTGCGTGCCCGCGTGCACGCATTTCGAGGCACTTCATTTTCATCCATCGGCCTCTTATGTGAGTGCGGCTGAGGCTCTCTCATGTTAGTATAAGTCCATATTGCATTCTACATGCCATTTCCATGCCATTGCATTGCGTATGCCATCGCCTCGGTTTGCGTGCCCGTGTGCACGCATTTCGAGGCACTTCATTTTCATCTATCGGCCTCTTATGTGAGTGTGGCTGAGGCTCTCTCATGTTAGTGTAAGTCCATGTTGCATTCTATATGCCATCCCATGCCATTGCATTGTGTATGCCATTGCCTCGGTTTGCGTGCCCGTGTGCACGCATTTCGAGGCATCTCATTTTCATAGCATTGTGCATACTAGGTTGTATCTTAGATCGCATTCTGTCATTTTCTCGGTTTGTGTGCCCATGTGCACGTATTTCGAGGCATCTCATTTTCATAGCATTGTGCATGCTAGGCTGTATCTTAGTTGCATTCATGCATATCATGCATATTGCATCATGTTCGGAGTAGGAGTTAGCCTGGGCACGGGAAACGAGGTGCATTTCGTACTCTGAGTGACGGAATGTGTCTCAATTCCCCAGTCACCGACACTCCGGATTATCCATGATAGAGTTAGGTCTTGTTGTGTTTTCATGTGCATCCATCCTATATTGAGTTGTGCAATTCGACTCCTCGGCCATCATGTCTCGGTATGCGTGATTGGTGGCACGAGGATCGAAGTATGCATATATTTGTGAAAATACATTGCTATGCCCCTTTCCTGCTCTCTGTTGCAGCAAAATGAAGAATCAGCAACTTTTTGGAGTTTGGTGCGCATTTCAAAGAAAGGTGTAAACAGAGGCTAATTGGGGCATCCCAGTGGATTTCCACGCAAGGTAGCCCAAACATACAGCATTCATCAGAAGCAAGGCAGTCCCTGGCTTGCACGCCAGTTTTACAGCTTTCTTAGTTAATTTGTTAATTAATTAGGAATTTGTATATTATTTGGACCGTAACATTTGGACTGTAATTATTCGGGACTGTATTATTTATTTGGACCCTCTGCGCGAGGGCAATACTGTAATAAGTGTGCGTGTGTGTGTTGTATGTCTTCCAACCCCACGTCTGTCTCCCTTTTATTTACCATCTTATGATGGTTAGATTAGGGCATGTTTCAATTAGCATACAGTATGATGGCATGTTTGCATTCATTCATCTGTTTTGCATGCACCGGGCTCGGCGCATCATACTAACTGCATTGTACTTTCAATTCCGAATTGAATACATGTTAGCTGTAGCATTCCATATGCCATGTTTAGAATAGCCGAGCCTGCTATAGTTGCATTTTGCATGTGTTGCATTAGGCATTTCTGTACACTTAAGATCATGCATGATTTCTAATGTAGTTTCTGTCTTGGCTTGGAGTACTCGGTAAGTTTTATGCTTTAGCATCCTTGCATGCGTGCGAGTGACTGCCATGAATAGCATGCTTACCATGAGGCTAAATGCTTATGTGATATATCTGCCTGAATGCCTGTGAGTGAAGGTTGGGTTACTTGGATTGGAACAATTCATCAAATGTGTGTTTTAAGCCCACTAGATAGTGGCAAAATCATGTTTTCTAAGCCCACCCGAGGGTGGCAAATCCACGTCTTAGCCTACCTGCGGGTAGCACCATCAAACCATTTTCAAACAAACAAACATGAAATGTTTTGTTCCAATTCAGGCGACTCAGTCTATACTTGTATGCTGTGTGCATCACATAGTAACCTAGGCTAATAACCGGAATAAGAACACACAAAGTTTTCAAAAATAGATATCATAGTTAGTAGAGGCCGGTCTCTGACCGGGCGAGCGGGGGTGCTCACGAAGTGACCTTCCCCAATCGTACCCAAGTTCCCGAGCCGAGGCAACTTTGGTGATGACGGACACGTGGCCTTTGGCACCGAGTCAGGGTTTCCTAAATTTCCCATTAAAAAACATTTAGGTGGCGACTCTGTATCTGGCAAAGCAGTCCATGTTTGGCACTTCTTTCAAAATCTGTTTTCTCAAAACGATTTGCCGGATTTGGACTCTTTGGTTCAGACTTAGAACCGTGACAAATTTTAGAGTCCTGAGCTGTAGTGACCCCAAATGAACAGAACGGGAGCTCGTTCCTCCCGGGGCGTTCGGGGACGTCTACAGCTGGCCATGACACTGACATGTGCTTTCGTCTCCGCCACGAAATACAAGATCTGATCGACAACGAGGTCATCCCCGCACCAGTTCCTGCGAAGTCTATCGGCACTTGATCAGTGAACTTGGGGGATAACGTGATGTGATTGGGGGGATGAACCACCTGCGGGCAGCGCTCAGTTTACTCCAGATATGGTGGATGGCATGCACTGTTTTGAGCATTTGCGAATGCTAGCTTTTGTGCTTTTTGACTTGGGTATTGGGTCAGTCTTGTTGTTTTGTTTTGAGTCAGTCTCTTTTTTTTTTGTTTTGGGTCTGTCTTGTTGTATCGAGTCAGTCCTGTTGTATAGGAGTCGGGTGATTCCAGGGGATGTTGCCTCGGGCATCACCATTTTGTTTTGTGTTTGTCTTTTCGTTTTGTTTTGAGTCTGTTTCTGCCAGGGAACCAGTCGTGCCAACATATTTGAATAAAACAGCAGTGATCTTCATGCTCTCGCATTTGCTTCTGCCTTGTGCCAGTTATGCCGGAAGTTCTGAATGAGACGGTAGTATTTGACTAAAGAACTCTATCTTTTCTGTGCCTTGAAATCATTGTATCGACCTAAGTTTTTCAAAACTTTTTGAACACTGTGGTGAAAACGAAGAGGAAGGGATTCCTCGGGTTTTGCAAAATTTTGATCAATTGAGAGAAAAAGAAGCATGCTAAGCCCTTAATGATTGAAATCATGCTTGTTAGCGTGAGTACTGAGAAGGACCCTGGCTTGATCCAGACTGGTTTCACACTACCTTCAGCGCGAGCGATTTGTCATTTTCTTAAAAAATTTTCAAAAACAAAATGTTTTGCGCGGTCCTGCGAAGACCTGTGTGGAATCGCTCTTGAGATTGTACAGCCTAGGATCGCTCTCAGCCTCGAGACTCAACCCCTTCGCTTCCAAACCTTGAATTCAGAAGGTTCGACGGTCAACTACGATGTGAGGCCTGCGTGGCCAGATTCAAAGCAGCCCTCGAACAAGAGGTAAGAAAGTCAGATCAAGAAGATCAGATCTCATTAGAAGAAGCTTACGAAGCTAGAACAGCAGCCATTCTCCTAGATTCAGATAATTTCAGGATCTCAAAACCATTTGGCATGGACTCGTTACACTTTTACCCTTGAGAGGCTCGCTGGGCCGAAAACTAGGAAGGGCGACCCAGGCAAAAGTTAGAGCAAGAGAAAAATACAAAAAAGAAGCAATACAAAAAATGCAAAAGAAAACAAAAAAAGAGAACAAAAAAGGAAAGATGCAAAAAAAAAGAACAAAAAAAAAAGAAAATCAAAAAAGGAAAAAGAAATGAAAAGAATTGAAAAGAAAAGAAGAACAAAGCTCGCAAGGTCGAAAACCCGCAACGGGCGCCTTGGCAAAAGTTAGAGCCTAAAAAGGAGAGGTTAATACCCGAGTGTACCTTAACCCCGAACTACGTAAGGCTTGATTCCCATCTTTGGGATACGTAGGCAACTTCATTCTGAAGTCCAGCCGTAAAACAATTCGATTGTGTCCATATGATGGTTCTGATCATCTTCGCTTTCTCTGTATCCGAGAGTTTGGTTGTGTTCGTCGCTCTGAGGACTGCCTACAATGCGCTGCGGTACCATCCAAACAAGGGGCAACTTTCCGTTGCCATTCAATGCGCCGCGGTGCCGTTCAAACAAGGGGCAACTTTCCGTTGCCATGCAGTTCCCCTCAAGCAAGGGGCAATCTTCCTTCAAATTCGAGGTTGTGCATCTCGAGAGTAGGTTCCGTACTCGTTGAGCAGTGGTCATTTGCAAAAATAGTTTTTGAGAATTTTTACTAAGGTTGACTAATCTTCTCGAAAAGTATTCCATTTTTAAAACTGGACCATTTCTTGGACCCAAAAGAGGAAAATTTTCAGTACTCACAGCCTAACTTGCATGATTTTAAATCAGAAAATCGAACATGCGCGTTAATCTAACTCTCATTTTGGTCAAAATTTTTTAAGAGAAAACTAAAACAAAAATGGTCAAAATGATGAACTAAGGGCACAGTTGAGTCAGGTGTTCTGTCTTTTTCCCTTTGTCAAAATACTTGCCGGAAAGGGCACTCTACTTGTCGGAAAGGGCACCGTATTCGCCAGAAAAGGGCACAACAAAGGGCAGAAAGCTCTCACATCCTCCAAGCAACGAGGTATCAAGCAAAGTGCGAAGCACGAACTAGAATGGGGCCAGATATTCCACTCCATCATCTGGACAGATCTTATCACGTCCAAACTCCCCAACAAAGCATCGTCAACTGATGTTAGCTGCAGATTTGCTACACACCCAGTTGTAGCGCAACCTTTCCGTGGGAAGAATTCACTAACTGTGAGCGAAAGAAAGAGAATCTAGCAGAATGCTAGGGACACGAGCCCACAATTTGCTGTTTATCCATCAACCACCCAGGGGAGGGATGAAAAATGAGAGATTGAAGAATAGAGAGATGTGCGATGAGAGGAAAAGTGAGAAGAGGGCTTTTTCAGAAAAACAGAGTTTGAGGGCCGAGTAATGTGAGAACCACAAATGAAAGAGGGGTGGGAAACACTACCCGGTGAAACAGGCTCCCTGTGCACGTCTGAGTGTCGTGTCTTTTTGTTTTATCTCGATTCTTGTTTTGAGTCGTTTCGAGTGTTACTCGATGTGTCTAGGTTGTGTGCCTTTTATTTCCTTGTTGAGTCGTTTTGCTGTGTTCAGTCATAGGCTCAATACTTGGTCGAAAGCTCATCTCTGAATTTCAAAAATAAAATCGTTTTGTGCTCCGAGTGCCATGCCATTCTCCACATTTGTACAAAACAAAATTTGTTCTTTCATAAAATCGCAGGATTCAACCCAGGTCATGTGAGAACAGTAGAACTAGGACCTATCTGAAGCTATATATGGTTCCGGACTGCAAAGCAAAAGCAAAAGAGGAAAATGTCGGGTATCTGAGTTTGTTTCAACTTCAGTAAGTTCCGAGACTACATTCTGTGTGTACTTCTTCAAAGTCTTGCCAAAGCTCCGAAGTATGAGTGTGCCTCTACCTCAAGCTCAAGATCAAGTCTGCTTCAAGCCAAAATGGCAATCGAAGTGCTCCCTCAGAAAACCAGCCCCTACCAGATGCATCTTGGCTGTGTTTGCAATGAGTTCCTAGGAGACCAACTGCGACGGTGGAAACTAGAGTTCGGACGGCTATTGCCTAGAACGCAAAGGTTCGGAATTTCCGAGACTAAAGTCTGGTTTAAATACCCAGGGGTCTATCATCGGCTTGAAATCTGTATGGCAGCCCCATAGATTGAGATAGCATGTGAATGCGCCTCGATTCTGGATACTGGATCAACCTAGTCTGTCACCCCGTTGGAGAATAGGGAAAGTTGTGAACATGACCAGGAAGGAAAGGTAGTAACCACGGTTTAGGAGTACAGTCAAGAAAGTGCAAGAAGAACCCACTCTTTTCAGCTCAAAAGGTTTCTGTGGAATTTTCAACTCATGACTTCGATGTGTAGCTCATCGTCGGTCGGTATGCACGAGGTGTATCCTTTTTGGAATGTATCATGGCCCCTCCGAGAGGTAAATCGGAGGTTGCGTTTGGAAATTGGTCTACTTAAGGCTTGTATTCCCTTGTTCGGCATTTTGTGTCAAATATGCGTTGTCACGCACACTTCACTTGCATTGTTATGCATCCTTCCACCCGCATTGTTATGCACTTCTCATGCTTGCATTGTGATGCACGTTCCAATTACATTGTTATGCACCCATTTCATTAGCATTGTTATGCTCATTCGTTGCATTGTTATGCACATTTATCTAGCATTGTTATGCTCATTGCTTGCATTGTTATGCACATCTATCTAGCATTGTTATGCTCATTACTTGCATTGTTATGTACACTTCACCTGCGTCGTTATGCACCTTTTCACTTACAATTGTCGTCTTTTCTCCTCTCGCATGCGATGCGTTAGGGCATCTTTGGTTTCGAACATTCGGATGAGTTCCGGTGTTCATCCATCCCTTTTCTCTCTTGCATGTGATATGCTGAGAGGTTTTCTCTTGCGTGTGATACGTTGAGAAATTTCCCTTTTCTCTCTTGCGTGTGATACGCTGAGAAGTTTCTCTTTCCTCCATTGCATGTGATATGCTGAGAGGTTTTCTCTTGCGTGTGATACGCTGAGAAATTTATCTTTCCTCCCTTGCATGTGATATGCTGAGAGGTTTTCTCTTGCGTGTGATACGCTGAGAAGTTTCCCTTTTCTCTCTTGCATGTGATATGCTGACAGGTTTTCTCTTGCGTGTGATACGCTGAGAAATTTATCTTTCCTCCCTTGCATGTGATATGCTGAGAGGTTTTCTCTTGCGTGTGATACGCTGAGAAGTTTCCCTTTTCTCCCTTGCATGTGATATGCTGAGAGGTTTTCTCTTGCGTGTGATACGCTGAGAAATTTATCTTTCCTCCCTTGCATGTGATATGCTGAGAGGTTTTCTCTTGCGTGTGATACGCTGAGAAGTTTCCCTTTTCTCTCTTGCATGTGATATGCTGAGAGGTTTTCTCTTGCGTGTGATACGCTGAGAAATTTACCTTTCCTCTCTTGCGTATGATACGCAGAGAGATGTTGTGTGTAAGACTCCGGGTATTCTCGGTAGTCGATTTTAGCCTTCTCCGCGTGAGACGCAGTGAGAATTGCACGATTTTCTTACATCCTTCTGCATGGAATGTAGTTAGATTTGTATTCACTTGCTTAAAACTGTTGCATGGTATGCTTCATTACAGCTTTCTTTGCATGATCATAAGTTACCTCCGGCTCTGTGCATATCGCTTTGCATTTTGCCCCCTTTGCCTGTGGGCATGCCTGCGGGCACATCTCTGTTTATCTTGTACGTTTGTCTAAGTCTTCGGCCTTGTCAAAAATGGGTCGTCTTTGGGCTTTGACATTCACTCCCGTCACTTGTGACTTCCGAGTTCTGTCAAAGAGGGGCAACTGTAGACACCCCATTTTTGACCGACCTTAAGACTCAGACGTCACCGATTGAGCGCTTGGTGATGTTGCATATCGCGCTCGTTCAGAAGTTTCAGAGTCGCGACCGTGAGCCCTGCCTCCGGACTTCCGAACCCTCTTCTGTGCGTTGCCTCGGTTTGCGAACCAGACTCAGTTTTCTCTGTTTCTTTTCCTGAGGGGAGGGAGAGGTCCTGTAGACCATCTCTTAGTGGCCGTGGGCTACATTTTGTGGCCATAGGCCATTTTGCCCATTTCGGAGCCCGGTTTCCGATTTTTCGGAACCGTTGGCCATGTGCCTCGGTTCGGGACCGCTTAACCATCTCTGTTTGCTCTAAATTTTGGCATACATCTTATTTTCTCCCTTTTGAGGGACACTGAGGTCTGAGAGACCCACTTCGTGGTCGAACACCACTCCCCGTGCCTAATAGCCAGTTTTTGGGCCCTCGGGCTGCGCGTTTCGGCCCACGAACCTTCATTTTGCATCGGTTTGGGCTCATTTTTGGTGGAGACCTTATTTTCACTGTTAGAAAGCTTGTAGGAGGGTGGGAGGCCAGCAATTTTGCTGAAAAGCCAACTTCTTTTTGGTCAAAAGGGGTTCAGCATGAATCCGGGAAGGAGAAAAATTTGCGCGGCTTCACCGAAACGGGCGTAACTCTTTGCACAAGAGGAATTAAGATATGAGGCCACCACCATTGGAAAGCTTACTTCCGGAGCTTCATTTTTCACTCAAGAATATGCCAAGTCCAAGTCCGGGGGGGGGGGGGAGATGTGCTTGGTTGAAGTCTGGTTGGACCAAATCTGCGCGGCTTCACGGAAAAGGGCATAACTTTTTCTACAGGAGGAATTTTAATGCAAGGTTTGCGCCATTGGAAAGCTAACTTCTGGGGCTTCATCCTAGGAGGTGGCCGGCCACTTTTTCCCTTTGACCTAGCCGGCCGGCTAGGGGAAGTGGCCGGCCGGCCACCTGCAACTCCAAAAGGTGGCCGGCCATGTTCCTCACTGTGTGTGCTTTCCAGCTGTGCCTTGGTTTTCTCCCAAAAATATCTATATCCGGGGGACCCTTTTGGAGAGAAAAGAAGGTTCATTTCCCTCCAATTTTTCCTAGACTCTTCTCTCCCTCTCTTGCATATAGTGCTGGCCTCCCAACTCAAGAGGGAAGGTTAGAAGAATTGGTTGGAGCATATACATACATATCACCCCATTTCCTTCAAGTTTTGGGCTCCATTTCTTCATCATCTTCAAGCTCTACCATCACCACTCCATTCCAGCAGCAAGGGGAGGAATTCCAGCAGCTTAGAGTCATCAAAGTTGGTCCAAGAAGCAACAAAAGCATTGGCCTTCAAGGGTAAGTCCACTTTCTCTCTTTTCTAGCTCATTTTTGCACCATTCCTCTAGCCATCTTGCTTACGGTTTTAGGCTCCAACCTTAACTCAAACTAGGACTATTTTGAGCTATTCTACATGTTTGTTGAAGGGTTCAACCCTATTTGAGAACCCCACCTCACACTTGTTTCAATACCTCTTTGTATGTCAATATTTTGCATGCTTCACCAGCCTATTATGCTTCCATTTTTGGTCATTTTATAGAGCTAGAAATAGTCTTATTTTGACCTTTTTAACATGTTTCATTAAGGGCCTTTGGCTGTTTGATGGATATTTAGCATACTTTGTGCTTTGGCCATCTTTTGACCCATTTTCTTACATAAGAGCTTAGCCATATCTATATTTGTTTTTGGGGTTTTTATAGTTCTGTAAATATGCATATTTTTGGTTCCTCTTCAATGTTGTAGAATGGAATTTTTCAGTTTGGGCTTTGCATATACCACTTGCTTCTTTGGCCACCTTTTGGCCCTTTTTCTTGCATAAGAGCTTAGCCATATCTATGTTCATTTTTGAGGTTTTTACAGTTCTGTAAAGTGGCTTATTTTTGGCCCCTATTCAATGTTGTTAAAGGTCCCTAACCTGTTTGGGGTCAGCAACTGTGAGTTGCTTCTTTACCTCATGTTTAGGGCCATTTTTGCATGCTAGTTTTGCCCTGTTTCTGTTAGCTGTTTGGCCATGCTTTGAACTGTAAAAATGCTTATTTTGGGGCTGCCTTGCTATTGTCTATTCATTGCATATCCATATTGTGCATGTTTGGTACAGCTATAGGCCATTTCGGGTTCCAAAATTCATGTTTCGGGACTATTCCATGCATCGGGTGTGTTTTCGCCTCATTTCGGGGCTGTTTTCCCCCACTCTTCAGTGCTTAAATCCCATTAGCATGTTTGCATATCATTTTCCATGCCATTGCATTGCATATGCCATTGCCTCGGTTTGCGTGCCCGTGTGCAAGCATTTCGAGGCACTTCATTTTCATCCATCGGCCTCTTATGTGAGTGTGGCTTTGGCTCTCTCATGTTAGTATAAGTCCATGTTGCATTCTATATGCCATTTTAGCCATATTGCATTGCGTATGCCATTGTCTCGGTTTGCGTGCCCGTGTGCACGCATTTCGAGGCACTTCATTTTCATCCATCGGCCTCTTATGTGAGTGTAGCTGAGGCTCTCTCATGTTAGTGTAAGTCCATGTTGCATTCTATATGCCATTTTAGCCATATTGCATTGCGTATGCCATTGCCTCGGTTTGCGTGCCCGTGTGCACGCATTTCGAGGCACTTCATTTTCATCCATCGGCCTCTTATGTGAGTGTAGCTGAGGCTCTCTCATGTTAGTGTAAGTCCATGTTGCATTCTATATGCCATTTTAGCCATATTGCATTGCGTATGCCATTGCCTCGGTTTGCGTGCCCGTGTGCACGCATTTCGAGGCACTTCATTTTCATCCATCGGCCTCTTATGTGAGTGTAGCTGAGGCTCTCTCATGTTAGTATAAGTCCATGTTGCATTCTATATGCCATTTTAGCCATATTGCATTGCATATGCCATTGCCTCGGTTTGCGTGCCCGTGTGCACGCATTTCGAGGCACTTCATTTTCATCCATCGGCCTCTTATGTGAGTGTAGCTGAGGCTCTCTCATGTTAGTGTAAGTCCATGTTGCATTCTATATGCCATTTTAGCCATATTGCATTGCGTATGCCATTGCCTCGGTTTGCGTGCCCGTGTGCGCGCATTTCGAGGCACTTTATTTTCATCCATCGGACTCTTATGTGAGTGTGACTGAGGCCCTCTCATGTTAGTATAAGTCCATGTTGCATTCTATATGCCATTTTAGCCATATTGCATTGCATATGCCATTGCCTCGGTTTGCGTGCCCGTGTGCACGCATTTCGAGACACTTCATTTTCATCCATCGACCTCTTATGTGAGTGTAGCTGAGACTCTCTCATGTTAGTATAAGTCCATGTTGCATTCTATATGTCATTTTAGCCATATTGCATTGCATATGCCATTGCCTCGGTTTGCGTGCCTGTGTGCACGCATTTCGAGACACTTCATTTTCATCCACCGGCCTCTTATGTGAGTGCGGCTGAGGCTCTCTCATGTTAGTATAAGTCCATGTTGCATTCTATATGCCATTTTAGCCATATTGCATTGCGTATGCCATTGCCTCGGTTTGCGTGCCCGTGTGCAAGCATTTCGAGGCACTTCATTTTCATCCATCGGCCTCTTATGTGTGTGTGGCTGAGTCTCTCTCATGTTAGTGTAAGCCCATATCATATTTCCATGTCATTTGCATTGCGTATGTCATTTTCTCGATTTGCGTGCCCGTGTGCACACATTTCGAGGCATCTCATTTTCGCAGCATGGTGCATGCTAGGCTGTATCTTAGATCGCATTCATGCATTTCCTCGGTTTGCGTGCCCATGTGCACGCGCTTTGAGGCATCTCATTTTCATAGCATTGTGCATGCTAGGCTGTATCTTAGTTGCATTCATGCATGTCATGCATATTGCATTGTGTTCGGAATAGGCGTTAGCCCGGGCGCAGGAAACGAGGTGCGTTTCATACTCCGAGTGACGGAACGTGTCTCAATTCCCTAGTCACCGACACTCCGGATCATCCATGATGGAGTTAGGTTCTTGTTGTGTTTATATGTGCATTCATCCCATATTAAATTGTGCAATTCCACTCATCGGCCATCATGTCTCGATATGCGTGATTGGTGGCACGAGGATCGAGGTATGCATATATTTGTGAAAATACATTGCTATGCCCCTTTCCTGCTCTCTGTTGCAGCAAAATGAAGAATCAGCAACTTTTCAGAGTCTGGCACGCTTTCCAAGAATAACTGCTAAACAGAGGCTAATTGGGGCATCCCGGTGGATTTCCGCGCAAGGCAACCCAGACATGCATCATTCATCAGAAGCAAGGCAGTCCCTGGCTTGCATGCCAGTTTTACAGTTTTCTTAGTTAATTTGTTAATTAATTAGGAATTTGTATATTATTCGGACTGTAATATTTGGACTGTAATATTCTTTTATTCGGGACTGTATTATTTATTCGGACCCTCTGCGCGAGGGCATAATTGTAATAAGTGTGCGTGAGTGTGATGTATGTCTTCCAACCCCACGTCTTTCTTCCCTTTTATTTATCTGCTTATGATGGTTAGATTAGGGCATATTTCAATTAGCATACAGTATGACAGCATGTTTGCATCATTCATCTGTTTTGCATGCACCGGGCTCGGCGCATCATACTAACTGCATTTGTATTTCAATTCCAAGTTGAATACATGTTAGCTGTAGCATTCCATATGCCATGTTTAGAATAGCCGAGCCTGCTATAGTTGCATTTTTGCATGTGTTGCATTAGGCATTTTTGTATACTTAGGATCATGCATGATTTCTAATGTAGTTTCTATTTTGGCTTGGAGTACTCGGTAAGTTCTATGCTTTAGCATCCTTGCATGCGTGTGAGTGAATGCCATGATAGCATGCTTACCATGAGGCAATATGCTTATATGATATAACTGCCTGAATGCCTGTGGGTGAAGGTTGAGTTATTTGGATTGGAGCAAATCATTGACTGTGAGTTTTAAGCCCACTAGATAGTGGCAAAACCATCTTTTCTAAGCCCACCCGAGGGTGGCAAATCCACGTCTTAGCCTACCTGCGGGTAGCACCATCAAACCATTTTCAAACAAACAAACATGAAATGTTTTGTTCCAATTCAGGCGACCCAGTCTATACTTATATGCTGTGTGCATCACATAGTAACCTAGGCTAATAACCGGAATAAGGACACACAAAGTTTTCAAAAATTGATATCATGGTTAGTAGAGGCCGATCTTTGATCGGGCGAGCGGGGGTGCTCACGAAGTGACCTTCCCCAATCGTACCCAAGTTCCCGAGCCGAGGCAACTTTGGTGATGACGGACACGTGGCCTTTGGCACCGAGTTAGGGTTTCCTAAATTTCCCATTAAAAAAATATTTAGGTGGCGACTCTGTATCTGGCAAAGCAGTCCATGTTTGGCACTTCTTTCAAAATCTGTTTTCTCAAAACGATTTGCCGGATTTGGACTCTTTGGTTCAGACTTAGAACCGTGACAATTTGAGAGTCCTGAGCTGTAGTGACCCCAAAATGAACAGAACGGGAGCTCGTTCCTCCCGGGGCGTTCGGGGACGTCTACAAGTGGCACCTACAAGTGTCACTGAGGTGCCACTAGTATCTACCGTGGCACGGGTATAAATGACACTTGTTTAAAATGCCCTAAGATTAAAAAATGTCATTAGAAGAATGTGACACTTTCAAATGTCACTAAACTAAGAAAATGTTGTAATGACTCTGAAGCATAGTGAAATGGCCATGGCCGACGACAAGCAGGTGACAGACTTTTGGCTAATGAGACAACATGAATAGACAATGAAATGATTAATAAGAGATATAAGCAAGCTTTTGAGGAACATTTTGGTAACAAGTAATTCACTCTCTCTATCTCTCTACTTTTAACCTTCTCTCTAAACTGTTACTCCGACTACGTTTTTATCTAATTTGATTGTTGGAGGGTCTGTAGGAAAGAACCACCCCCATTTCGAAACTTTTCTACTAGACTTGTTGTAGGTGTGATCAGGAAAATTGATGCAGCGCGAAACGTGAAATAGTAACAATCTTAAAATCCGTTGATTCAAACAAGAATTCCGGAAGTAAGATTCCTATCTAGATTCGTTGATTCGCAAAGAATACCGAGAATAAAGGCTCAACAATAGTTAATTCAAAAGAATACCCAAAGTTGGACAAAAGAGTATAAAACTCAAAATATATTAATTATCAAAAAACTAAAGAGCCCTAACACTTACACCCATTATTTATAAGCAAAATATAGACCTAACTTAACTAGGAAACAACCAGATTTGGAAAGATAAGGAAATTACCAAAAATATAAGGAAATATAAGGCAATTACAAAAAATAAAACTATGGCAATAAAATAAGGAAACTACTATTTTGATCACGGGTTGCATGCTACATCATCCTCTCCTGGATGGAGAGAATTCGCCATCAAATTCGCAGCTCGTTGTCGGAGTTGTCACCTTGATAAGGAATGAGGTATCTAACGTTGAACACATCGGAAGTACGAACATGACTAGGCAACTTCAAATGGTAGGCATTAGAATTGATCTTCTCCAAAATTGCAAGGGGCCCAATTTTTCGTGCTGCTAACTTGTTATATTCACCCGTTGAAAACCTGTCTTTTGTAAGAATTGTCCATACAAAATCGCCAACTTCAAATTCTACCAATCGACATTTCTTGTCGGCAGTCTGCTCATACTTGGTTACTGATTGTTGTAAATTGTACTGGGTTAATTTGTGCACCTCTTGGAGGTTGTGAATCAGATCTTCTGCTTTCCCATTAATGCGCTTTAAGTTTGGCACATGTACTAAATCCAGCGGGCCCGTGGTTGGTAGCCATAATTGACATAGAAATGGCTAAAACCATAACTTCGATTTATAGAGCGATCGTAAACAAACTCCGTTTGGTGCAATTTGTGATCCCAGGATTTCAAATGATCTGTTACTAAACACCGTAACATGTTGCCTAAAGAACGATTGACAACTTCTATCTGGCCATCAGTTTGAGGGTGATAAGTGCTACTGAAATCAAGCTTTGTATTAGCCAAGTGCCACAGACATCTCCAAAAATGACTAAGAAATCGGGTGTCTTTATCTGATACAATTGACTGAGGGAGCCTATGCAAACGATAGATTTCTCGAAAATACAATTGGGCCACATTTACAGCATCCGTCGTCTTTTTGCAAGCAATGAAATGAGCTGTTTTTGAAAACCTACCCACGACTACGTAGATAGAGTCACAACCTCGCTGAGTACGTGGGAGTCCCAAAACAAAGTCCATACTAACATCAGTCCATGGTTGACTGGGCACGAGTAACGGCACGTATAATCCCGCGTTTGTTGCTGATCCCTTGGATACTTGGCAGATGCGACACCCGTCCACAAGCTTGGAAATTTCTTTCCTCATAGAAGGCCAAAAATAAGAACCGGCCACAAGCTGCAGAGTCTTGTCATGCCGAACATGGCATTCTTCATGCAACTCCTTGATAGTTCTCAATCAAAGGCTTGATGCAGGCACACACAATTGGTTGCCTTTAAACAGGAATCCATCATAGAGAAGAAAGTCCGACCTTTGACCTGATTTAACTTCCTCAACAATACAAGAGAAATAGGGATCAATAGACAATAGTTCTTGAAAGGAGTCGAATCCAAGTACCGTGTTTCTCATAGTAGTAAGTAGAAAGGAACGGCGGCTGAGTGCATCAGCCACTTTGTTTAAGGTCCCTGATTTGTGTTTAATAACAAAGGTGAATTGCTGCAGATATGCTGCCCAATTGGCTTGCTTCGATGAAAGCTTGTCTTGGCTGTTGATGTGCTTCAAAGCATCATGGCCAGAAAATAAAATGAATTCACTTTGGGACAGAAAAGAATACCAATGCTTCAGGGCTTAGACAATGGAGTAAAATTCCACATCATAAGTATTGTAGTTACCTTTGGAACTGCTAAGCTTCTCACTAAAGTATGCAATCGGTCGACACCCTTGGCTCAAAGCAGCCCCAATGCCCACTTTAGATACATCACAGTGTGGCTCAAAGGGTTTAGAAAAATCTGGTAATATGAGGACTGGTGCTGAAGTCAATTTCTGTTTGATTTGCTGGGGTGCTTTTGTCGTTGTTTCTATCCAACAGAATTGGCTAATCTTCATGCAGTCCGTAATTGGGGCCATGATGCTACTGAAATGGGGAATGAACCTCCGATAGAACGAAGCCAACCCATGAAAGCTTTGTACGTCGTGAATGTTTTTTGGTATTGGCCAGTCACGAACTGCATTGACTTTGCTTTCATCAACTGAGATGCCGTCTTTAGATACGACATAACCAAGGAACAAAACAGTATCTGTTAAGAATGAACACTTGTTGGTACCGGCATAAAATTTTACTTCTTGCAGCACTAGTAGACCCTGGCGCAAGTGCTAGAGGTGTAATTCTTTATTGGCGCTATAAACCAAAATATCATCAAAATAAACAACAATAAACTTCCTTATAAAAGGCCGAAATAGTTGGTTCATCACACGCATAAAAGTACTGGGAGCATTTGATAAACCAAACGGCATGACTAGCCACTCGTAAAGCCCCTCTCGAGTTTTGAAGACTGTCTTCCATTCATCACCTTTCGGAATCCGAATATGGTGGTAACCACTTTTCAGATCCAATTTGCTAAACGCAATTGCTCCACTCAACTGATCTAATAAGTCATCCAACCGACGTATGGGGAACCTATATCGGATAGTGATCTTACTAATTGCCCTACTATCAACGCACATACGCCACGAACCATCTTTCTTGGGGGTCAGTAGTGCAGGCACGGCACATGGACTGAGGCTTTCTCGGATGTGTCCCTTGGCTAGTAATTCCTCCACTTGTCGGCGAAGTTCTTTATGCTCTTTTGGACTCATGCGGTAGTGGGGTTTATTTGGCAAATTCGATCCTGGAATCAAATCAATTTGATGTTGTATGTCTCTCATGGGCGGTAACATTGGGGGTAACTCTTTGGGAAATACATCATAGAACTTTGCAATTAGAGCTTTCACAGGCTCAGGGATCTTACTCTCTGCAGCACTGTCTTTTCCTACTAGCACGAACATCATTCCTGTTTCAACTACTTCCTCCAAAAATCAGCGCATAGACAATAAGCTAGAACTCTTCTCAATGGCTAGCTTTGGTGCTTTTTCTCTATGAGGTTCAAGAACAATGCGGATCTTGTTAAATACAAAGGAGTAAGTGCTCCTTCGTCCATCGTGTAACACGTCGCGGTCAAATTGCCAAGGCCTTCCTAACAAAATATGACAAGCATCCATCTGAACCACATCACACCACACCTTGTCCCTGTAGGTAGAACAAATAGATAATGAGACTAAACAATACTTGGAGACTATTACCTCTTTGCCTTTCTAAAGCCATGATAGTTTGTATGGGTTGGGATGTTGGCTTGTACTTATTCCCAATTTTGCGACAGCGTTCTCCGCTATGACATTCTCGCAACTTCCGGAGTCAATTACGAACTTGCACACCTTCCCACTAATGGTACACGTGGATTGGAAGATGTTGTTTCGTAACCACCCATTCCCTTCAACCTCTCGAGGTGTAAAGCAAGCCCTACGCACAACCAATAGAGGACCATCGTCGCCAGCAACTCGCTCTTCCTTGTCGTAAATACTAGCCTCGGGATCGTTAGCAAGATCTTGCAAACTTTCATCAGTCCCATCTTCGACAATCTCTTCATTATCTATAAATAGGCCCTTGCCAACCCGATCATTTTTCCTGCAATCTGCTGTGCGATGACCAATTTCCCCGCACTTGAAGCAATGCATACCACCACTAGTAATAGGGTTCCTGTTTGTCTGTCCTCTTGGTGGTTTACCAGCCGTATCAGATTGTGTGGTGCCCCACCTTGCCCCTGGTAGATTCGTACTTGTATTTTGGTTTATTGGGGGCAGATTACGGTTGCCACTAGTGTTTCCACTTGACCATCCAGTACCTCCTGAGCGACGCTTCGACATTTTCTCTAATTGTATAGCCCTCTGGTGTGCTTCAAAAGTAGAATAGGGATCAAATAAATTCATGGTATCTTGATATTGTTCTTGCAATCCCCCGATGTACCTGGAAACAAGTTGGTCTTCGTTTTCAGCAAGGTCATTATGTGACACCAATTGATAGAACTCAGTGGTATACTCATCTATCGTCTTCGTCCCTTGCCGTAAATTTTGCAATTGTTGGTACATCATGCGTGTATAGTTATGAGGAAGGAATGCCATACGCATATGTTTCTTCATCTTCTCCCAAGAAGCAATTTTACTATTTCCTTGTCTGGTTCGAGTTGATTTTATTTGTTGCCACCAAGCCGCTGCTCTTCCCCTAAAGCGTGTGGCTACCAAGGAGACTCGTTTGTTTTCGGGAACCTCCTCAAGAACCTCTTCGACAACAAAAAGCCAGTCCAAGAATTCTTTGGGTTGAACATTGCCTTGAAATTCAGGGATGTCAATTTTCAGACCTGTTTCCCACCGACGTGAACTCGCTTCCATACCTTGTCGAACCCTTTCCCTACGGAAATTTCCAGCAAAAGGGTTGTCGTCTGCCTCCCCCATACTTTCTTCGTCCTCCATAAACCGTGGGTTTGGATATGGTTGGCGCTGTTGCCGTTGTTGCAACGCCACAAGTTGCTCAATCAGGGCATCAATTTGTTGTTGCATCCTCGCGGTTTCAGCCTCATAAATGTCGTCCACGGGCCGCCTCCTTGGTGCCATCGTAGCCTAGGCTCTAATATCAACTAGTGCAGCGCGAAACGTGAAATAGTAACAATCTTAAAATCCGTTGATTTAAACAAGAATTCCAGAAGTAAGATTCCTCTCTAGACTCGTTGATTCACAAAGAATATCGAGAGTAAAGGCTCAACAATAGTTAATTTAAAAGAATACCCAAAGTTGAACAAAAGGGTATAAAACTTAAAATATATTAATTATCAAAAAACTAAAGAGCTCTAAGGCTTACACCCATTATTTATAAGTAAAATATAGACCTAACTTAACTAAGAAACAATCAGATTTGGAAAGATAAGGAAATTACCAAAAATATAAGGAAATATAAAGCAATTACCAAACATGAAAATATGGCAATAAAATAAGGAAACTACTATTTTGATCACGGGTTGCATGCTACATCAAAGATGAAGGGCAACCATTCCATGGAGCGTTTGGATCAGTCCGACTCATATCGTGCCAACCAGACTGCATTATCAAAAACCATCATCCCATACAAGTCTATCAAGTAGAGTTAAAAAAAAAATTAAAAATAAAAAAATAAAAAAAATAAAAAAAATTAAGTGAATCAACTAAACTTTGTACTTAAACAATTTCATTATATTATATACTTAATATATATTATGTTTAACATGCGAAACTTTGGTTGGTTTCGATTTAATTCGGCACATAAAGTGCCTAAACTGATACCGAACCAAAAATCGAAAAATATTAATTTTAAAAACCGCACCGACCGATTCATATTAAAAAACCAACCAAATATAGCCGGTTTGGTTCGGTTCAACCGATTTAGTTGGTTTTTCATTTCTTCGTACATCCTTACCTATCTATTCAACTACAAAAAAATATTTAAATCATTTCAAATTTCAAAACTCCAATACTATTTTCAAATCATACAACCAAACAAATTTTTTAAAATTTATAAACTCTTTCTAGAAATTATTTTTCAAAATTATTTCACAAATACAAACCAAACATGGCCATAATTTGTTGTGATATTTATACAGTGCCTCCTTCATCTTCTTAGTATGTAATTTAAATCTTGTTTTTCATAGATAAATCGTACTAAATTGTCTGTTAAAAGTATTTCATTTTGCTCTTAACCACCACATTCTTCTTTAGACCTTAAAATTTGCAATCAATGGCCACCAGGGTAAAAACACTTCGACAATCTTTGGGTGAAAAGTTCTAGAACCAAAGTGGACATATATATATGATATTTATAAAATTATTTTTCAAATCCGACGCACAAATTTGATCCTTTCATATTCTGTCTCTAATCAGCAATCTCCCATAAAATGTTGTCACTATCTTTAGCACTGCAAACGAATGAAATTAAATGGGTGTTTGGATTGATTTTTTCTCTTGATTTTTTTTTATCTTCTTCAGAAACTTTATTTTATTAAAAAAAAAAAACATCAAAAAAAGTTATACACGGACCAAAAAAATTTAAAAATTCAATGAAGACAATTTTTTTTTTTTTTTTTTTTTTTATAAAAAAAAAGACTTTTTAATTAGATGTCAAGCCATCCGTTAATTGTCAAAAGATATGAATCTCATATAGGTAGCCTAATACTATCCGTATTTTATTTTATGTGATCATTTTTATAAAAGATGCACATTTTAGTTTATTTAAAATGTAAAAATATAATAAAATAAAAATAAATTTTAAAAAATATTCAAAAAAAAAAAATGACTTTATGATTAGATGCCAAACCAAGCCTAATATTACTCCATGTTATAGTTTATGTGATCATTTTTATAAAAGATGCACATTTTTTATTTGTTATTCATTTGAACTGCATTAATTCAACTAGAATTATTTCTAATTTAATATAGTTCTTTATTTTGTATGTATTGAACAAATTCAACAATGTAGACTCTATTAGCAGTTTTGAGAAATTCCTTTGAAATTGATTTACATTTACTAGAATAATTTTTATCTAAATACTTTAGTAGCATAATGACCAACATTCAAATGAGTAAGTTTTTTTCTTCTTCATAATTTAGGAAAAAATCACAAATGTTTTAGAAGGGAGCAATTGTAATACATTGACGTATTAAGTGGTCAATTAACAAAAAAATGTTTGGCTATCTAATATTTTGATTTTTAATAACAAAGCACATGAATAACCCATCTAAAATGGTAATGAGATATTTCAACTTGAAAGAAAGAAAGTTGTCTAAAAGATAATTAAATTTATGTAAGCTAAAGCTTGGCAGGAGGTTTTGGAACTAACGAGTTGACCATAAGGCAACCTTTGCAAAATTCAGAACAATCAAGACTATGGTTCAGGAGGCAGAGTCCCATTGCGGGTCTGGGGCAGTGCCACGGCGAGGTTGAGAGGCTGCGCCCTCGAAGCAAAAAACAAAAATGCAGCCGAGGTTATTTGATCGCTTGAGCGGTCATTTGTGCGCTCAAGCGAAGAATCAGATCATCTAGTATTTTTGCAGAGCGACTGAACTTTTAGGAAGAAAGTTTTACCGCTCAAGAGATGAAAGTTGCGCTCAAGCGGTTAGCCTATATGTTTCGCATTGCCTTTAGTCACATCGCTCGAGTGGTAAAAATTGCGCTCGAGCGGTCTTCACGATTCTATTTTCTATAAAATGCGTTGTTCGCTGCTTCTAGGATTCAGGCCATCCAGATTTTCAGAAAGGAACAAGATACAAAGTGTTTTATATTGGAGGGTGTTTTATGAGTGTTTCCTTGATGATTTAAGAGTGCTCAATTGATCTGTGACCTTCTTATTAACATCATCAAGCGTTTGTTTGTTTTCGTTTATTCTAGTGCTCAATTGATCTGTGAACTTCTTATTAACATCATCAAACGTTTGTTTGTTTTCGTTTATTCAAAAAGAGAGAGAGTTGTTTTTCGGTGGATTCCGTGGAACTTGGGCTTGAAGCTTTTGTAGATTCCAGAGTGACTCATCGTCGTGGATTCGACATCAGCGTTGTGGATTCAATATTGGGCAAAACAATTCTGAGGTGAAGACGGGACTGGAAGAGGCACATAGGGGTCGGTTCAATTTAGGTGTGGATTCACTAGGTGATTGAGGGTACACTTGTGTAATTTCTTTTTGTCTTCTTAGTGGATTATTTTGTGATTTTTGCCCGTGTTTTTTTTTTTTTTTTTTCACAATTGGAGTCACTCTAATTGTGGGTTTTTCATGTAAAATCGTTGTGTCCATTTGTCTTTGATTGTTTGATTGAGAGTACTATTTACTGATTAAAATTGATACATAATTACAAATTAATATCTCGGGGATTTAAGTTTCATATTGCATAGTCTAAAGTTTCATTATTATTTGCCACATCAATTGGTAAAACAAAACTTGTAATTTTTTTTAGTTTTTGTAACATTTTTTGATCAACTTGGGTACTTATAAAGCCAAACCCTATAAAAAAAGAAAAAAAGAAAGAAAAGAAAAGAAATTGATATAAAATTGAGTTTGAGAATTATATACAATCCCCAGAAATAAAATAGAATGAGCACTGGTATTTTGAAATTTCTTCACAAAAATGAATTTGGGCGTGGTGAAAAAAAAAGAAAACAAAAAAAAGAAAAAGAAAAAGAATTTGGGCCCTTTGAACTCAGCCTTTAGGGACAAATAATGGGCTTGGGCACAGAATTGGTATTGGGCTAAAACATCCTAACCAAACCAACCTTTTGATTGGGCTTGGTTTGTCATGTATTGTAGCCCAATATGGAGCAATTTGAGAACTTGGTAAAAAACTGATGACCTAAATAAGTGTATTTTTTGTCTTTTTATAAAAAAATGTGCAGAAAAGTAGAGAGATGATGTGATGGAAAAAAGATAAAAAGATAGATTATTTTGATGTTGCCAAACTTGGCCTAACTTTTTGACTTTTTACCAAGTTCTTCCAAAAAAATCACAAAAAAAGTCAAATTTTTTTGGCCAAAAGAGCCACCAAAAAAGTCAAAAAAACTAATTTTTTACCAACTTTTCAAAAACAAGCTACGTTGATTTGCTGCAATAAAATTTGTATTATAAATAGAGGTCTGTGTCCTATGGATTGGACTTACCCAATAAGTTATTCCAAATTAATAAGCCCATATTTTTTATTTTTCATTCACAACCCTACTGTTAACTCACAAATTCACAATTCTCAACTTGCACCAATTCTCACAATAAATTCATTGATTTTTAAAAGATTCTAACATCAAAAAGTACGATTTGTAGGATATTTATGTTCATACAAATCTCACACAGTACTTATTAGATAATAACTCTAACCAATATTAGGGGTGCAACTTGGGCGGGCTCAACCCGAACAATCCGAACTCAGCCTGAATTTTTTTAAGACTTGAACAAAATATTTTCAAATTCGGTACGGGTTTGGGCAAAAATTCAGAAGCCCGAATTAAATTTGGATGGGTTTGGGCAAAGACGTCAAACAACCTAAGTAATCCAAAACCCGAATTATACATATATAGATATATAAAAATATTAAATATACATATAAATTATTAGCCATTACATGATATTAAAGTAATTTATATTATTAAATCATATTGAATATGTATTATATATATAAATAATATAAAATTTTACTTTTTTTTCTTTTTATTTTCACTCATAAATTTTAAGGATTACTATAGCGGCATCTCTCTTTCATTATATAAAGTATTTGTTTTGATAGTATTAATGATTTTCTATAAAAAAAATTGTAAATAGAGTCAAATTTTAATAATTTAATAATGTAGCTGCAAAAAAAAAATAAAAATTGAAATTCATTTAAATTCGGACAATTCGGGTAACTCGGACAATTCGGGTAACTCGGACAATTCGGGTTTAACTCAGGTCGAGCTTGGGCAGACAGTCTCGGGTTACAATTCGGGCTTGGGCAGGTCTCAGCACAACTTGAGCTGGGCTTGGATAACCTCCCAACCCGACCGAACCCGCCCGAGTTGCACCCCTAACCAATATGTCCGACTAGTAATTTTTCAACATAATAATAATAATAAAAAAAAAGGTTGGAAATGTCACAGTTATTCATACATATGGTGAGATAGTGTAGCAACTCCTTATATTAGGAGAGTTTTTTTTTTTTTTTGGTGAATGAGTCCTCATTTTAATTAAAAAATAGAATAGAATGTTTGTTGAAGATTCTTGATGGAATTTAATTGCATAAAGCTTTGGACCCCCAGTGGGGTACTGGGGTCCCTTCCCATTGGTCCAAAAAAACAAATTTTTTTTTTTTTTTTTTGAGTTTCCAGCCACCCCAGGCCGACACGTGGCACTGGGGGGTCACTGGGGGTCACCCCAGCTGGGGGTCTGTAGCATTACTGAATTTAATTAATCAACAATGCTAGGGATACTAACACATTTACTAACAATATTACTAATACACAATCCTCTGTATCTTTATTATACATAGTTACTATTCACATTCTATTTTGCTCCAAATACACTTCCTTTTATGTATGACGAAGAAGATAATATATTTGAATAAAATGGAACGGGAATAGTAACTCCCATTAAAAATAACAAGGTTATATATAATATGAGAATTTTTATTTTTTTTATTTTTTACAATGTGTACAAGGAGAATAAAGGAATTAGAATTCACATGACAATATGTGAAAATTAGGACAAAAAAATGCGGCTTTGAAATTCATTTTTGTGAATTGTTACATATCATATCCTTTGACTTCATAAATATATATAAACCAAGTTAATATCAGTGTTATTTATTTATTAATAAAACCGAAAAAAGTAAGGTCCATGTCCTGCTGTAAAGTAGGTTGTTGGCTTTTTTCCAGTGAAATGGGGTTGTCGGCAATGCGGTGCCTCCGACAGTGGTTTTTCCTACTCCATCAAAATGAAAACGAAAACAAAAAGTCAAAATGCTGCAATGTCCTCCAACAAATCTAATAAATGATTTCACAAAATGCAACAAAAATAAAAATGAAAAAGTAAGGGTTGTCGGCAATGTAGTGCCTTTGACAATGGTTTTTCCTAATCCATCCAAATGAAAACGAAAACAAAAGGTCAAAATGCTGCAATGTTCTCCAACAAATATAAATAAATGATTTCACAAAATGCAGCAAAAATAAAAATGAAAAAGTAAGCCCATATCGTATAATGTAGCACAAGATTTTTGGAAAATCTTAATGACGTTTTTGTCACAGATGATATACATATTTAATTAGACTATTTGCGTGATAATAAAGCCCTCTTAATTAAAGATTTTTTAAAATTATACTTGGTTAATTTAATTGTTACGCATGTTGATCAGTTTAGTGGTCAGAACTTGTATTCCTCACACAGAGATAAATATCATTTTTTTTGCAAGAAATGGTGATTGTTGAACATCATTTTTTATTTTTTTATTTTTACAGGAAAATGACCAAGTGCAAAGTCTTGGTGAATGGAATCTTGCAAGTTTCAATTTATCCTCACTTTAGTGGCATTTATTTTCTTTGCTCTTGACTAATTATAAGATGTAGCCTTCTTTACCTTGGATGACCCCATCTGTCTTACTGTCTTGAGAGATGCCCCTTCTATATATATATATATATATATCAATGTGCATAGTTCATGGAATACATATTATGATTAGCTTCAATGCAGCTTATACTTGGGAAATTAATTTCTTAGAGGTCACTCCTAAATCATTTTGAGAAAACAAGAACTCACATAATTCTAATCACTTACTGAAAAGGTTAGTACTTATCTCAAAGTTGTAAATCTTATTGTTCAAAGAGAAGAAAAATACATAGATCTAAAAATGTAAATAAGGCAATTAATTAAGCCAAGAAGTCAATTTCAACACGGTCAAGGTCCCCAAGAAAAAAATACAAGTAGAAAGTAGGTATAGAAAGCCAATATTTGTACAGTACATATTTATATATAATGTACACTTCTGTATCTGTCAACTACAAAATGAGTCAATTATACATACATGCTCTTCACAATGGTGGCCATTTACCATTACCAACCTAATTCGCGTTGACTTTTGTGCCAACAACATCTTTAAGTACACAACACAAACTACATATAAGGATGATGGTGACTGGGAACAACTCTTTAAATATGTATCTTTTTAAATTAAATTATATTAAGGGGTTGTTTGGGATAAACTAAATAAGTGTACTTTTTGAATTTTTTGATAAAAAAGTAGAGGAAAAAAAGATAGTTATTTGGGACAACTTTTTAACTTTTTACGAAAAAATATATATTAAAATATTGTATAAAATAAGAAAATTACCATATTACCCCTAAACATATAAATGCATATTGACATCCCTTGTACCATGAAGCCAGTACTTTATGCTGCATACTTCAGAACTGGACGGTGCCTCCACTCCGAGCACAACACAGGACAGTACTGTTCAACTCGTGGGGGCCCACCACGGGTCCTGTTTTCATAATCAGAACCGTTCAATGTGTAAAATTCATCGAGTACTATATGTTTATCAAAAATCAAGTTAATCGGATATCGATAGTTATCTGATCAAATTAGTTTTTTGTCAACCGTTAATTTGTTCAACATTTATTTTTTTATACAAAACTTGTTTGATCATATAGTTATCGATATCCAATCAACGTGATTTTTAATAGGCATATAGTACTCGACAAGTTCTACACATTGAACGGTTTAGATTATCAAAACGAGGCCCGTGATGGGGCCCCACTGGCCGAACAACACCATCTTGTGTTGTGCACCGCCTGTGTTATTTGTACCATCGTTTGAGACTTTTTTTTTTTTTAGCAGACAACACTTCAGACTATACCATTGTCATGTCATAGAAAGTTGGCTTGTATTTTTTTTTTTGTGTAAATTTATTTTTATTTTTTTTGTGAATAGTGATAACTTTTTGACTTTTCGTCTTTTTTTATAACATGCCAAACCAGCCCTAAATATTATTATTTTTATGGAAAAAGCTTTGTAGCTCGAATTTTTTTGACTCGATAGGCCTAAAATCTAAAATTCCAGATTTTCTCTCTCCTCCTAGTGAGTCAAATATAATATAATATATCAGTATTTTCTCTCTCCTTATACCCTGTTTTTTGTCTCCCTCTATTCGAAGCCAAAAACCATTGAAACAAAAGCTCTTCTCAACGCCATAAGACGCCAGGCGAGGGTCCACGATCTGCAATTACTCAACTAAACATAATCAACCATCAACCCCATCAATTAAGATGCTAACATTGTCCTTGGCAATCGCGGATTGGTCGAGAATGAGAATGGCCTCTTCCTTGAGGGAATGGACGTAAGCAATTCGTTCAACAAAAAGAATGAGCAAGTGAATTCTAGGAGTGAGAGTCTTCACGTACTTGTCGAATCGTCCGACCACATTGGCCTTTTTCTCAAGGACTATCCGGATGCCCCAATTTACAGGAGGTGGAATTTCATACCTTTTTTAACTCGTAACCACCAAAATCACAAACCAAACGATTAGACATTATTATTGAACAACTCTATGTTTGTGTATGTACGTTTGAGTACTATTTAGACCTACCTCATATTGGGATCGCAAGAGGTGCAGAAATGGCGGAGGGAGGAATGGAGAGATTGAGAAAGAAGTGGAGAGAGATTGAATAGAGATGAAATGGAGATGTCTCTACAAGTGATGATGGCCGATAGGCGGAGGTGTCTCAATGACATGAAGGAGTTAATGGATCTTGATTTCGTGATACTCATTGTTGATTTGATTATGTGAATTTTGAATCGTTTGAGACTGGATTGAGTTTGGAATTTTCAACTGTGTTTATGTGTGTTTGGGGAAGAAAGAGAGAGAAAGAGAGAAGGAAAATGGTGAAGAAAGAGAGGGAGGGTTTGGGTGGTTTGGGTTTGGGTTTACACAAATTTCTCAGTTGAGAATTGAATACAAAACAAAGCCCTAGTAAAACTCAGTAGTAGTTAGTTATCAACCTTGGAAGATACTCAGTCAGTATAAAAAGATTTGGTAGACTCCTCATCTTCTTCCACTATGAACAGAGCACAATGTTGATGTCTACACACAACAGCAGTGGCTGCGGCACACACACAGCAACAGCACCCGGATTGATGCTCAGCGGTAGCACTGTTCCGGTCCTTTCACTGTTCTGATCGGTGCTCAACGGCAGCACTGTCGCTAAGTTACGAAGAAGTCTTCACTCTGTTCTTTTCTTTTCTTTTCTTTTGAACTGAAATGAGAGTTGAGTTGAGCATACACACACACCAAATAGAAACTCAAAATCGGGCCACTCGAACCACAACTTATTCGAGCTACGTGGCAGAGCAGTGTTTTTATATCAAGAATTCTAAAGTAACAGTGTGCCTATCCAATAATGAGAAAATATGCATTTACATGACCCAAAAAAATATGAACAATATGAAAAAAAAAAACACAAAACACATAGGCACACAACCACGGATCTGCTGTGATTAAGTCAAAACAACAATCTGCTGTGAGCCTGTGGAGGTTTTTTCCAACTTTTTTTCGATGATTTGAACTGTTCATATTGTAAGGTTTATTGAATAGATCATCCATGCAAAAAATCTAATTGATTAGAATCTATAACTTTATAACAAAAGCACATTTATTTTTTAATATATAAACGGTTGACATTATCTTGATAATTTTTATAAAACAATTTGAATATGATTATGGGATTACGGGTTTCTGATTAACTTGATTTTCTGTATGGATGATATACTCAGCGAATCTTACAATATAAACGGTTCTGATCATCGAAAAAAACTCAAAAAAACCTCCACAAACTCACAGTAGATCACTATTGTGACTTAATCACAGCAATATCCCAGGTCCCATAACCACTAGGTATTTCCTTTTACGCTAGATAATTTTTGGTGTTTGGGGTTTTGTCCTAATTAGTTTCCTACATATATGTTGGGTCTTTTGGCCCAACTTATAGATGAAAATATTTTTTTTATTTATTTTTATTTTTAATGATTTTTTTTTTTAATTTTAATTTTTTTTTTGTTGATTTTTTTTGAAAAACATACACTAAAAATGTAAATAAGTAAAATTTTGTCTAAAAGCCTAAAAAAGTATGTTTATTTTTGTTTTTAGTGATTTATTTTTCAAACTTCTCAATATATATTTTTAATTTTTAGATACTATAGTTTAGACGAACTTGAAGATTTTTAAAAAAAAAAAAAGAAAAAAAAAATTGACTCAAACTTGCTGAAAAAGAAAGCTTGAAGCTGTCTCACATTATTAGGTACTTACCCGGCATAAGCCTAGATTAGTCTCAAGAGTGGTTAGAATAGAACTTGACAACTTGAGATCTCTTAGGTTTATATTTTTACTAAAATGGAATTTTTTCTCAATGAAATGATAAAGAAATAGACACATGAATAGATTAAAAAAGAAAAGAATGGATTTTTTTTTTCTTATTTCAGTTTTGTACAAGTATATTTATCCTTGGCCCCAAAAATGGGTGCTTTTACTACTATGATAATAAAATAAGTAGCAAAATCAAGAAGGGCTTGGCAAACAACTAGACATAGGCATTCCTTCCCTCTTATCAAGCTTCAAAGTCAATGCCTTTGCCTTACTTGTATACAATTTTTTCACATTGGATTTTTGTTCATTAAGCAATTTCACTAAACTTCTCTTAGCATTAGCCCTAAATGGACAATTTGATGCTAAAAAACCATCTACCAAATGCAGATAAGCTTCCAAGTCATGGCAACATGCTACATCTGCATTTGGCTTTAGGTATGGAGACATTTTTGTATCAACTCTCAACTCTGTTCCAACATGTGAGTAAGCCCATGGCATGTTGTTGTCAAGCACGTCGAGCACCGCGGCTGCGCTTGAGTTCCTTAGCGCCTCATCGATTCCTTCGCTGACAAACATACCGGGAACTCTAGTGATCACGTCTTGAGAGTTCACAATACGTAATACTTTAACGTTGTTTGTGTTAATACGGTTTGCAAATCCTCGGTTGCCGACACGCGGGCCACCGAAGGAAAAAACTGCCACTGGTGGTACCGACTCCTCCGGTGCACATGTACTCAATTCATCAGCCACTAATAGGGCTAAGGCCGCACCCAGGCTATGCCCGGTCACGGTGATACTTAGGGTCTCACCCTTGTATAAATCCATTAGCCGGCGAATTTCTTCTACTACTGACTCAGCTAAGCTTGGCACGTGAGCACCACCTGTCTTGTATAGGCTTAAAAACCCACATTCCACCTTGGGTTGGCCATTGGTTTGGTCATCTTGGCCTGGGATTTGAACTAGCAGATCCCGAAAATTTTCTGCCCATTCAAGACACGTGGCAGTTCCACGGAGGGCAATCACGATATCCCTTCTTCCCATCCGTGCAATCTCCCTCTTATCGTCGCAAACTGCCACGTACCCGATCCAACTTGTCCGTTGGGTCATCCACCCGAGATCTGGTGCCACGTCATCCACCCACTTCGGCAACCCAATTGATGACGTGGCATAAAGACTCTTCGTCACCCTATATGACCTTTCCGGCAATGCCACATGGCGTAGGGACGGGGCTTCATCGGCTGACGTGGCGGGGTTTGAGTGAAAACAATGGTAAGCAGCCTGAATAAACTCACCATACCGGACCACCTCCCTCCGGAGATTCTCGTCGAGCGGGTCCACAAGGCCGGACCAATCATTGCAGCCGTGATATTCCCTCCACCGACTACCGAGATGGTTCCTCGGAGAATATTCCTGTTTCATCGACAATAGTCGTTGGAGGCGGTTAAGATTTCGAGGAGACATGTCCTCGGCTGCCTTCATTTCGGGCCAAATACGGGCCAATTTTAGGCCTTCCAGTAGACCTTTCCCTTTGTTTTCCGGCTGCCCACCATTATTGCTGATAAGTTTCTCAACTGGTTTTGGTGGGTCAAATGGATTGGGTTGAGACTGAGTTTGAAGCAACTTTTCAAGGTTGGATAAGTGTTTGCGAGTGGACTCGGTGGTTGTGACTGGTTTAACAGCTAGTGAAGTAGCCGTGGGCATTCTAGTTAATGGGTTCGATGGTGACCCACGACATTTGAAGCTGGCTCCTCTGTTCTGAACGAGTTTGAGGTTGTTTGCCGGAAGTGTAGAACCCATCTGCATGGTATTAGGGAGAGAGAGAGAGAGAGAGAGGGGGGGGGGGGGAAAGAGAGAGAGAGAGGGGGGGGGGGGGGGAAAGAGAGAGAGAGAGAGAGAGAGAGAGAGCGCTAGCTTAAACCAACCAAGTAGGATTGAATTGATCAACGAAGGTATATATAGAAGGAATAGATGGAATCCGTATATAGATGTGAGTCTTTGCTAAATGCCCTTGGGTTTAGATCACAATTACATGAACCCATAATTGTGTTTTCATTTTTTGTCTTGTGGTTTTATTATTTTTTTGTGAAAAATACAAAATTTGTTTGGTTGACTTCTTTGAAAATCGGGTAATTATTTAACAGTTGTTTGGGATGACTTAAATAAGTGTATTTTTTGTCTTTTTACGAAAAGATGTACAGAAAAATGACGAAAAAAAGATAAAAAGATGGATTATTTTGTGAATGCCAAACTTGGCCTAAGTCATTTCGGAAGATAAATATGTGTGATAATTCATAATATTATGATTGGTAGAAAATGTGCGTAAATGAGATATTGTGTTAGATGATTAAGCAACATGAGGAGCCATCATGAATAATAATTGATTAGATAGTGCAAACACGTGATACTTCAGAAATATTTTATAATTTCACTTGAAAACTAGTTTTCTGAGACAGTTCAATTTGGAGGATTTTGTCAAGGTTTGTAGGGCCAAAAGGATTTTATTTTAATAATTTAAATCGTTTATTTTGTAAACTCTTTCGTATATATTATTTATGAAAAAAATCCGATCGATAAGATAATCAACTTTTTTTATTTTATGGTTTTATTTATAAAAAAACTTAATTTTTTTTATAGATTACAAAATGAACAATTTTTATTATCGAAATTGCACACCTAGACAAAAAAATAATTTTTCACACAAATAAAAATGATGAATATTTTTAAAAAAAATTCCAAAAAATATGAGAATGAAAATAAACACAAATAAAATAAAAGTTGTACTATTCATTTTAGGAGTTTATTTTTATTAATTATATGTTGTATTTGTTCTTTATCACTATTATAGTAATTTATTGAGTTTCATTGTAATATATTATATGAATTAAATTTTTTTTAAAAAATAAGGGGAATTACATACTAGTGATGTCAAAAAAATTTACAAAAAATATATATATACATAAATTATAATAATTAAAATGATAATTTTTTTAATAATTTTTTAAAACTCCTCCTAAATAATAATTTCCCCAAAACTATACTCAAATTACCATTTAGCATTTATCCTTAAAAAGAATAAAAAATAAAAGTCAGAAAAAGTATTTTTTATAATTTGAAATTGACCCCTTCTGTCCGAAAAGTCCTCTTGAAATACCCCTCACCGAGTAGAGAGCCATTTGCCGTTGAAATGTCACAACTGCCCTTTTCTTGCTCTCAACGTATTGTTTGACTAAACTCTCCATGTATACTGGACTTTTCGTACAGTTTTTTTTTTTAAAAAAAAAAAAAAAACTAAAAAGATTTTGTTAACCGTATCTATGTAAAAACTTTATAATATAATAAAGTATAAGGATGATTTGTTGAGACCAATTGAATTGAATGAAAAAAAACTTTTAGTCAACGACTCCGAGCATTCCCATCAAATTAGTTAAAATTATTTTTTAGTTAAATTAGTGATACTGTTCATCAAAAATAGATTGTATTAGTTTTATTACTCTTCATCGCTAATATACGAGTGTTACAATACCTCGCTACAACAAGTGAGGTAATGTTCATTGTTACAATGTGGAGATTAGTGTTATCAAAAATCTGGCCAGTCAACCGATCAACGATCATTTTTTTTTTTTTTTTACATTTTTTAAGAATTATTTGGTTAATAACTCATCAATTTAATAAAAAAATAAAAAATAATAAACATAATAAGAAGATAATATTTTAATAAAATTAAGTTAGAATAGAGAGTTTGATATAGTAAGTACTAAAGAGATGAGTAAACTAAAATAGTGAAATAACTTTTTAGTTATAATTTGACTAAAAATTTAAAAAAGCTAATATAGATGCTCTTACTAACAAGTGTCAGACCAGTCAATTTCTTCACCATTAATTTTTCTTCCCTCAATTCAGACCATCAATCTGGATAGTACTCTATAAGAGAGGATAGGATTAGGGTAGCATTTACGTTTAAATTTGCATAAGAATGAGTGAGTGTATGATTACTTTTAGAGAAATGTTATAAATAAATAGATTTTTAACATAAAAATAAAATTTATTACAACAATATTAGATACCGTATAAAAGTATCTTAGACTACATTTATTTAAGGAGTGACACGCATAACACTAAATTAAATTTACATCACACACTATATTTTCATAATAAGTTTTATATAACATTTTTCAAGTCCATAACTTTTTTCTATTTATTAATGTGAAATCATTATCTTGTGATAAAAAAATTTAACGTGTAATTTGTTTATAAATGGTATTACTACCTACCCACCCACATTACTACCTACCCACCCAAGAAAAAGAAAAAAAAAAAAAAAAAAAGGACGAATTCCATTGCAAGCAAATGAAGAGTACCTCTCCCTATCGTTGCGAAAATTTCACAATAATAAGCGTATATTTGTTTAATAATAATGAATTAGGGCAAATTAGTGAAATATTTCTTTTTAACTTTTAGTAATAGGAGAGATCCAATATATTTTTCCTTATTAGTTAAGGTCCCTCAATAATATTATTAGAGATATTTTAGCTCAAATTTCTCTGTAACAAATTTTTCTGTAATGAGTTGAAATTTATCTATGAAATTTTTGAAATTTTCTTTGTAAAATTTCTTTTTGAAGAATTAAAATTTCTCTATGACAATGCGACCCAACAAATATGAAAATATTGTGTGTTTTTTATATTATAAAATCTTAATATTAGGAACCTTAAACTTAAAATTCAAAAAACTATGTTTATTTAAAAATTTTAAAAGAAGATGAAAAAAGATCACAAAATACTAAATAATTTATGTTTCCTATCTGTCGCATGCCTACTTCATTGCTGAGGTTTATGTATATCCGACAAGCAATGGGAACTAGAATTTTTCATTTTTGACAAATCAACCATATTTTCCCATTGGTCACTCATTGATAATCTCTTTCTTTGTCAAAAAAGCTGAAGGGAGTGTTTGGTCGTGAGGAAGTAAAACTTGATGAGGCAGCTCTTCACCGGAGTTGATAGAGTAAAAAGGTTGAACATTGATTATTTGAATGAGACATTTATTTTAAAAGTAACAAAGATGAGAATTTCAAGGCTAAAGTAGTAGTTTGTGTCTCTCGAAGTGTTAAATTCCTAAAAGGTGATCACCTCCTGAATTTTGTCTGCGTATTTAGGTTATTAAAAAAAACATTTTCTGGTATGGACCAACTATAGCTACCCAAACGCGTACCTTAACACATTCACACACACATATATATAAAATGATGTTTGCATTTATCCATTAAGTTATTCCTTCTATTTTCTTAATTTTGATTGCGAAGAACAATCAATATACTTTTTCTTTTCTTATTATTTGGCACTTAAGTCGAAGATGAAATAATGAAACAATTTTCTATTGGCAATTTAATGTGTTTTTTTTTAAAAAAAAGAAAATTTACTTTAAAAGTATTTATATTTAACCGAGTATATAGTTTTTTTTAAGGGGCAAACCCATCACAAACCCTAAAAAACTAGTTTGGCAATTTAATATTTTTGTATTTATGAGAAAAGGCAAATCAGTCTTGGTCTGTTCCCTCCTTTGAAATCGAAATAACCCAACCCGATTAAATTGGGTTAATTCAAAAATTAGAACTGTGGTTCCACATTAATTAATTAATTTATTTATTATAGATGTTTATTACAAAACAAAATAAGCAAATTATACTAGTGACTTCTATATTTTGCCAATTATGTCATTTTATTCCATATAATTTCAATTGTGTCAATTTTATTCTTTAATTTTATTTATTTATTTATTTTTATGCCGTGTCAATTTAATTTAATTGATAACATTCATTAAAAAAGTTAATAGAAATAAATGACAAAATTATCCTAAAAAAGAGTTTGGTACCAATTTGTGGTGTTTATATAGCACCAATTTATGGTTTGAGTTGTGAGTTTAACCCCTATAGAGAGAGGAGTTTAATATTTTTGTGGTGTTTATTTCTCCCTCAACTCAAAGTTGAATATAATTATTTTATTCTTATTTCTTCTCTAGTTTTTACTACTAGTGACTGTTGGACTTTCTAATTACCGTTTTGAACTTTAATTGTTCAATTTGATATAATATTTTTCATATTTGTAATTATTTTTTTACTGATTAACTAAAAAAAAAAATTCACAAAAAGAGAACAGATCATTTCAAACTAGATGTTAATCCTTAAATCACTTTGAAGAGAATAAGGGTTTGTTTGGGAAGTAGGTTGGTTTTTTTGGCTATTTTAACATGGGGCTAAAAAGTCTGGTTTAAGAAGGGCTTTTCACTTTTTTGACTTTTTTGTAAGAGAAATAATGTAATGATTATGGGTTAGATGTGATATTTTGTCTTATTAGGCTAAAAAGCCTATTTTATTTTTTGTGACTAAAATAGCCAAAAAAACCTGGCTTTTAGCTTCCCAAACAAGCCTAAATGGACTATTTTATCCCTTAATTTTAGTCTAATTTCTAAAATATTATCAGTTGGACTAACACTATAAAAAAATAAGGTTTTAAAAACTAAAATTTAGGGACACACTTATTTTTTGGGGACCAAATATTTTTGTTGCGAAAAATATAGTTATTATATTTTTAGCAATGAAAATTGGAAATTAGTGATGAATTATTATCTTTTTCAGACCAAATTATTTTGTCTCTAAAAGTGTATTTATTAGCAACATTTTTAAAATTTTGTCTTTAAAAGTCTTGTTTTTGACTTTTTGAGATGACCTTTTAGCGACTATCCTCATGACGATAGAAATTGGTTCTTAAATGTCTTTTGCAACAAAATTTTCATTTTTAGAGACCAAAAAATTTGATTCCTATAGCTCTTATATGTTGTAGTGTAAATTAATATAATTCATAAATTTTAAATGTAAAATTGATATAATTAAACTATAAGAAATAAATTGACATACGGTGAACTAAAGGAATAACATTTATTGTCCAAACAAAATTTTGAGAAAATTGTAGTCTGAATTCCACTTAAAAATAACACTTAGATTGTGTTTGGATTATTATTTTTGGTAGAGAGTACAAAGGAAAAGAAAAAAAAAATAGTGAAATATAATTATATTTTACCTATCTTTTCAAATTTTTTTTCTTCTAAATCCTTATCCAAATTCATAAAAGGGAAATAATTACAAAGTGAAATTGTCGTATGCCATACAAAATTGTGTGTCATATAATTGATTCTCATATTAGTTTTTTTATCAATAAATAGGAGAGTAATTATAAATATAAAAAATATTTACATTATTAAACAGGTTACTAACCCACAATAGCCAGAAAGTTAAAAAAAATCTAACAATCAATAAACCAGCTAGTCCAAGCCTAACACAACCACCACTAATTACATAAGTCCCATAATAGTAGAGAAATAAACCACCACGAAAAGTATTAAACTTATCTCCATATGAGTTGAATTCGAAACTTCGCACCACAAAGGGTGTTACACAACTACAAGCCAAATGCCTTCATTATTCTTGGATTAGTTCGATTAGCTTGAAATTTATTAGAGAATCAAACCCATGTCGCTAGGTTTGTCATTTTAAGAAGAAAAAAAAGAAAAGAAAAGCAAATTAACCCAATTCATAAAAATTGAGATAATTCGGGTTATAGGGGTAATTCGGTCCGTTTGCACACCCTATGCAATCAGGACCCATCTACAGTTAACCGACCACGTAGATTTAGGGAAAGAAATCGTGTAGTTGTCTAGTACAAAGCAGTGTTTTTTTTGTCTTTCTTTTAACAAGAGTACAAACAGTGTTGGAACATGAAAATTAACATGTTACTAATGCAAACATGCAAAAAATGAGTCTTAGTTTGGCCGCTGTGATTTTCAGGGGTCAATTTTTCAAGATCTTTTGCAGAAACGACTTAAAATTAGTACTTCTTATCATCATTATCTCAAAGTGTTTTTAACGTGTAGTTAAACACTAAAACGTAATATAATAAAACATTTAGACAACCAATTAATACTAAAATTGATTCTAGGCTAGTGTGCTTGACCCGAATTCTAGCGTACTAGCTTACAAAAACCCCTGCCAGAAACACATTTTAATATTGGAAAATTATACGATAGTCTCATGAACGACAAGAAATTAAGATTTTAGAGACAAATATTTAAGAATAAAATCACTTTTTATGGAAAAAAAATATATTTTTATCGTCAAAAGTGTTATCATTATATTTTTAGCGACAAAATTAAATATCTAATGATGAATTACTAAGCTTTTCGGACAAAAAGTTGTCTCAAAAAATAAATCTTTTTAGAACCAAATTATTTTGTCTCTAAAAGTACATTTATTAGTGATATTTTTAAAGTTGTGTCCCGAAAAGTCTATTTTTTGACTTTTCAAGACAACATTTTAGCAATTATTCTCGTGACAACTGAAATTATTCTTAAATATATTTTGTTACAAAATTTATACTTTTAGAGACAAAAAAAGTTTAGTCTCTAAAACTCTTATATGTTGTAGTGAAGACTATCATGTAGGAAAGTGATTTATAAATATAATTTGCGTGGACTATACATAGTGCATCGAGAATAATAAATGGTGACATACTTGTAATTATAAGAGACAATGATGAGTGTTTTCGTTAGAAATGAAAGAAATTTAAAATGTCCTGTCATTCTGTATAAAATTTCTATATAAAATTTATGTTTGTATAATATTAAGTAATATTATTTATGTGATACTCTCGATAATAAGTGGGTTATTCTCGTCACCCATCTGCAGAAATTTTCGGTGCATTGATTAAGAATACCACATAAGCCATTGCATATAAGACTTTGAGATTGTTGAATAAGGAGCAAAATATGTTTAACAATACATAAATCGGTCATAAAATGAACAAAAGTCACACCATTTTAAGCTGTATTCAATTCTGAAATTAATTTTTTGCAAGTAAAAAAAAGTGATTGAATAGCGTTGTACCTTTCGAGACACCCGGTAGAAGCTATTGTTTTTCAATCAATACTCATCATTGTTGGGCAAAATACTCGGTTTGGTTTTCCAAATACATATAATGCTTTTGTCAAATTTCAAGTTACATAAGTTGGAAGGTGGTCCATTTTTCACATGATGATTTAATCCATATATAGTGCTTGTAGATTAAGACCTTTTTGTTCCAACACACCGTCCACATGGAAAAAACATGTTGCTACCCACAAAAAAGTACATTAAATGTTTTTTTTTATCCATTCTCCCCTCTCATACATAAAAGTATATACATATATACTAATAATAATATACCGTACACAAAAAATTATAAAGAAAAATGTGAATAATATCAATGTATGATTCATATTTTTCAAATGAATCACATCTAAAATAATTTCCAATCACATAATTAATTTCTTGTTTTTTTTTTGTCTTTGCTTTTTTGTTTTTTTCTTGCATATAACTTTATTTGATATGTTAGTGATGCTCTCATTATATATAGAGGCGTGATTATATATATATATATATATATATTACTTTATGATAGCTTTTTGAGTAATTAAAGGTGTTCTTTTAGGCGCACCCATTGGGACCATATATAAAAAAAAAAACAAATGAAGTGGCCAACAAAGAGTGATGATGGAACAGTTTCGACGAGTGGGGATGCTTATTTCTCTACCACGTGTAATTAAAGTTCCTTATTCTTCTTCTAAATTACAATGATCTGTTATTCTACTCTCAAAACTAAAACTCTTCAATGCTCCTAACTTTGTCATATCTTAACTTTTATAAGGATAACTATATATCATTAACTTATACCAAAATAATAATAATAAAAAAAAGTAATGTTAGGTGTGGAGATATATTTTTGAGTACCGACACGTGGCAAGATGACGTCGACGTGTCAGCCGAGGTGCCACGCGGCAGGGTCATGACACCGAGGTTATCTCGGTTAAGCCGAGGTTATCTCCGAAGATATTGGAGTCCGAGAAAAGCGGATAAGGGACAAGAGTCCTAGAATAAAGAAGAGACTTAGCCAAGATAAGGATAAAACTCTTAGGGAGTTTATCTTTATCTCTTGAGGAGTCCAAAGTAAGTGCTGAACAGGAATCCATAGAAGTCAGGCTTCTAGTGGGATTAGGATTGAGGTAACTATAAAAGAGAGGCACCCCGTGGGTCTAAGGTACGCAATTTTATACTTTGAGCATTGAGTTTAGCATTATTGATTATCTTTGAGAGATATACTGACTTGATCGTCGGAGTGCCCCGGGTGGTCGAAACCACTGCCGGAATCTTCTCTTTCTGTTACAGGTTAGCCAGGTGTCATCTATTCTGCCAGTGTTCTCTAGCTGAATACTAAGTTGGGCAGTATGATCGGAAAATCACTCACACATTAGGAACATTAAATTTTCTACCAAATAAATGATCAAATATCTTACATGGGTGTGGGGTCCGCAACCCATATGAGACATTAGATCATTTGTTTATGTTGACACCAAAAAGTAATTCTTTGTCGATTGTGGCTTGTTAATTATGACTAGTAGCCTCGTTTGGCAAGAGGCTATTTTAGCCAATTAGCCAAAAAGTTACTAAATTAGCCAAAAAGCCAACAACCCATACCAAAAAGTCAAAGATTCTATTTTCTCTCTACTTTTTTGCACATCTTTTCATAATTAGCCAAAAAGTCATCCCAAACATACAAGTTTTTTTTACCTACCTTTTTAGCCAAATAGCCAAAAAGTTACTAAATTAGCCTGTTCCCAAACGAGGCCTCATTTAATTGATTATGACTTGTCGATTATAACCAAATCTAATCTTATTGGTTGTGACCAGTCGATTTTGGTCTATCGATAGTCTGTCGATTCAGACTATAAATTATTTTAAACATAAAATTAAGGCCATGACACTAAAAACTATTTTTGTCTGTTGATAAACATGTCCAAACATGGAGAGATGATCCAGTATGGGATAGAAGCAAGGACCACAAGATTAGTGATGCGTGTGGTTCTGAAATGCAGAACAATTGACAGGGTTGAATCAATTAAAGGAGCATTTTCATATGCAGTGATAGCAGAGGCGGTTTCTTCTGTCGATATGCCTGAAAATGTAATAGAACATGGCCAAACGTGGCTCAGAATTGGAGCCATGAGTTTAGGGGTATGTTGATGAAGAACACATGGTTTATTTGCATAGATTGAAGAGAAAGACAAGGCTACAACAGAAGAAGCAATTACAGGCGGTTGTAGAGATCATGGGCAGTTATTCAACGAAGTGGAAGTAACTTGCTTCATGATGGAACACGTGGCAGCTTATGGACAGCATGACCGGTGGCATGAAGCCTATAAATAAGCAAAGAAGAGAAGCAAAAAGGAGGACAGAAAAATCAACTCACAACTTAAGAAATCTAGGAGTAGTCTAATGTATGTAGGAATAACAATACTTGTAATTACGAGTAGGAATAGTATTAGTGGTTAGCATTTGTAGTCTGTACAAAGTTCTATTGATTGTAGTATCAAAAAACTTGTAATTTGATCCTTATGGTTAAAGTGACGAGTTTTTTTTATTATCAATCAATTTCTAGTTGTATTTATTTTGTTTCTTCAAGAAGAAAACCTCTAAAGAAGTTCTTGAACCTGTCAAGGCATTAAAACACTCAACCACATTGCCTAATTGAATTGTTTGTTTGTGAAAATTAGTTTCTCTGTCAAATCACCTCTGTTGATTTGATTCAAACCAGATTTTTACTAACAATTTTTGGCACGCCCAATGGAACACTGTCTAATTTGAAGTAATGGCGATAAAGAAGCAAACTGATGTTTATGGAATCATGCCTTCAAGTAGCATGTCCATGTCTTACGCACCCATGGATGCAAACCGCTAATGGAATGACAGTATTCCCATGGATATAAATTATTAATAGAATCTCTCATCTTCCATGTTTAAAGATTGCCAATATTATGGCAATGATTCTAACACCTATTGCCAACATAATGACATGATAAATGATATGGAAAGAATGAATCGATATTGTAAAGATGAAATTTATTGGCGCGAAAATGAAAGTTTGGACATAAGAAGATAAATTAATTCTCTTTATCAGCAAAAATTTCAAATAATTTCATCATCTCGATATTATTTGATACAAAGAGCTTTAAATTATTTTGATGACAAAAATTCATCAACTTGAAGGTCAAATTTACCTAATTGATGAAGAAATTCGATATTGAGAGTATAATTTAGAAGGTTTAATGGCCAAGAAAAATTAAGGTATGAAAATAATATGGCTTGGGAGGCTTATATCCATATTCCTAATGAGCCAATTGTTCATGAAAAGTCAAGGTATGCGGCTCGAAGGGTTGGTACACCAAGTCATGAAGATAACATGATTTTGGAGGATATTCATAATCCAATAGTGGCTAAAATAGAAAAACAGTCTATTCTCTCAAAAGATATTAAAAATCCATTACAAAATAATGGTGAAAATATACTTAGGGGGTATGATTTTTTTGCCAAACATGGCAAAGAGTGCTAAGCCATTAATGGCTAAAAAAGAAAAACAGTCCATTTTGACAAAAAATGATGAAAATCCATCACAAAATGATGGTGAAGATTTACTTGGACAACATAATTTTAAGTCAAAGATGGCTAAAAATTTTGAATGTTGGGGACATGATTTTAGGCCAAAAGTGACTGAACATTATGAACAACTCACTTTTGTTGAATGTGAATTTTTTGACATTGTTTAAAGTGTCGAAATTTATGAATTTTTTTATTATATTCAAGAGTTTTGGAATCCAACATCCACTATGGATATGTGGATCGCATCAGAAGTTAATTTTTATGATATGGTTTGCAAGACAACAATGGTTAAAAAATATCACATTAGTTGGCCCAAATTTTGTCCTTAAATGAGGGGGGGCATTGTTGGCACAAAAAAGTAATTTTCTGTCAATTATAGCTTGTTAATTATGGCCAAATCTTGTTTAATTGATTATGGTTTGTCAATTATGGCCAAATCTAATCTCATTGGTTGTGACCAGTCGATTTTGGTCTGTCGATTCAGACCATAAATTATTTTAAACATAAAATTAAGGTTATGGCACTAAAAACTATTTTTTCTGTCAATAAACATGTCCAAGCATAAAGAGATGATCTAGTATGCAGTAGGAGCAAGGACCACAAGATTTGTGACACGTGTCGACTTTGAAATGCAGAACAAGTGACAGGGTTGAAGCAATTAAAGGAGCAGTTTCATATGCAGTGGTAGCAGAGGCAGCTTCTTCTGTCGATATACTTGAAAATATGATGGAACATGTCCAAACGTGGCTCAGGAGTGGAGCCATGAGTTTAGGGGTATATTGATGCAGAACACGTGATTTATTCGCACAGATTGAAGAGAAAGACAAGGTTACAACAGAGGAAGCAAATATAGGCGATTGTAAAGATCATGGGCAATTATTCAAAGAAGTGGAAGTAACCTACTTTATGATGGAACACGTGGCAGTGTATGGACAACATGACCAGTGGCATAAAGTCTATAAATAGGCAAAGAAGAGAGCAAAAAAGAGAATACAAAAATCAACTCTGTCGATTGTAATTAGGAGTAGTCTAATGTATCTAGGAATAACAGTACTTGTAATTAGGAGTAGCGATAGCATTAGTGGTTAGCATTTGTAGTCTGTACAAAGTTCTATCAATTATAGTGTCAAAAAACTTGTAATTTGATCCTTATGGTTAAAGTGACAAGTTTCTTTATTATCAGTCAATTTCTAGTTGTATTTACTTTGTTTCTTCAAGAAGTAAACCTCCAAAGAAGTCTTTGAATATGTCAAAGCATTAAGACGCTTAACCACATTGCCTGGTTGTTTGTGAGAATTGGTTTGTTTGATGTTTGTTGATATTACACCAAAACTAGATTTTTGCTAATAATTTAGTAGAAAATTTGAAACCTATTGCATTTTTCATAAGAAAGTGATAAGTTGTTTAACTAGAATTTTTAAGTATGATGAGATTTATTTATATAATGAATTTTAATTACACATTGATGAGTAAAATTCTGAATATGTAGTATTAGAGTATTTGAATTAAAATTTTAGATAAATTACAAATACACCATTGAAGATTTACTTAAAGTACAAATTGTCCCATGTGATTTGAAAAATTACTGATACCTCCTTGTTAGTATTTTTTATTTAACAGAATTAACTAAAAAAATGAAATTCATAATTGCTCTTTTATACAATAATAAAATTACCTAAATTATTAATTGAAAATTATTTCTAATATTATTAAAAACTGTTAATTGACTTGATAATTTATTAATAAAATGGACGGTTTGTTGTGAAATTAAAAATCTTAGAAGGTGGAATGTAATTTTCAAAACTACAAGGAGCGATTTGTATTTTAATCAAATCTCAAAGAATATATTTATAATTTATCCTAAAATTTTTATCTCTTGTATAATTGATAGATTATGGGTTTTATGTGTACATAGAATTTGTTGTGTATTCCTCATATAAGATGCGAAATGAAATGACAAAATAAAAATAGTGATATTTTGGTCTTCTCTTGTCAGATGGTCATGAAATGAGGGAGCAAGGATCCTTTAGAATTTTTTTTTTTTTAAAGTTTCTTAAAGTGGTACATTGTGTGGTTGAGATTTAATGACAAGTCACATCAATTTTTCAATATTAAATCTCAACCACACAATACACCACTTTAAGAAACTTTAGGAAAAAAATACTCTAGAGGATCTTTGGTGTTTGTTTGATGGGTCATTCATTTATTTCCCTTCACAAGTTGACATAAGATTAATTATCTTCTAAACAAGTATTTTAATTAGTCTCAATTTTTTTTTTATTAATTTATTAAGTCTTATTAGTAGAGAATTTTTTTCATGCAGTCCTATTTTTTATTTTGATAGTGTTTTGGTGGATAACTATACTATCTTTTTAATGTGACAAGTATAATGTGATATTCCAATATAATAAGTATTAATGTGGCACTCTAACGATGTGACATTCTAAAAAAAAATTAAAAATTCCTTAGTATATTTTTTCTAAATTTAACAACGGGTATGATATGACACTCCAAGACTTTTACTCTAAAAAAACTAAAAAATTCCTTAGTGTATTTTTTTTTCCCAAATGTGACAATGTGGCAGGTATGTCACAAAAATTTCTTAGTATACTTTTTAAAATGTGACAATGTGGCAGATATGATGTGACACTCTAAAAAAAATAAAAATTTCTTAGTGTATTTTTCTCAAATATGACAACATGGCGAATATGATGTGACACTCTAAAAAAAATAAAAACTATTAGTATACTTTTTCCAAATGTGACATGTGACACTCTAACTTAGCAGGTATGATATGACATTCTAAAAAAAAAAATTAGTATAATTTTTTCCAAATATGACACATTAACATGACAGATATGATGTAACACTAAAAAACCTCTTAGTGTATTTTTTTTTTCCAAATGTGACGGGCCAATAAGTCATTATACATCCAAAAGGATTAAATGAATCACAACAGAAAAATATGAGACTATATGGAAGTCCAAAATATGAGACTTATTGGTCAATCTCCCTTAAATGAAATTATTCCTAATTTTTTGTTTTTCAAAAACTAAACCGTAATTTGTAATTTTGTTTTTGGTTTTCAAGATTGACTCCAAAGTAGTGAATAAAGGATTAAATTAAATTCAAATGGTAAATAAAAATAATAAATTGACTCCAAAGTCTTATTCATTTACTTTTTCGCTCCTATATCTAGTTAGTTTTATTTAATTGATGGGAAGCTAACCCATACACTTGTACATGTATTGTACTTAGAGCTACCCTGACTAGCAAATGATATTTCCACTAAATCAAGATTTAAGAAAATGAAAATGTTTTATTTTACTTTTGAAGAAATTATTTCTACATTTCAAACTCTTACCACAAGAATGCAATACATCTTACGCTAAGTTTAGATGAGAAGAACATTGAGAGGAGTATGTGATTTCGGATTTCCTGATTCTAATACTTGGAATAGATTAAAATAAAATAGTGATTCTTGATTATTTATTTGCACAAAAATCATATTACCAAGCTAAGTAAAAATTTGATTCCCTCACCTTTTCCATGAAAATCTTGCATTCCTGAAGAAATATTAGCCATTTAAGATTAAATAATAATAACTAGGTCTATAAATTTAAAATTTTATTATTTTTTCATTGAGAATTCTTAATAAAATCAAAAAATGTATTACATACTAATCTCACTATCATTCAAATGTCTTCATGAAAAGTACATCCTATATTATATTAATCAACAAGTTGACTATATAGGAATGAGCAGTTTTCTTGATTGTGCTTGCTATGAGAGAATTAAAAATATGGACTCATAGACCATGAAATATGGATTAAAAATAAATATTGTTTGGGGATTAAATATTTTAGTTAAAAAGTTAAAAAATTAAAGTCATTTTAAGTTATCACATCATTTTTTTTTTATCTTGTTGAATATTTTTTTGTAAAAAATTAAAAACTTATTAAAAAGCAAATTTCCAAACGAGTCTTAACTATAGTGTTTGTGTTTCTATGTCTAAACTTGAAGGTAGATGATGATGGAGATGAATGATATCATTCAACGTGTGACACGTCTAGGACGACTAACACTGAACTAGGTGGGAAAACAATTAGTTTTGTTTGATTTATATTTATTGAATGGAGGAGGAAGCTTATTATTCTTATTATTCTTGGTAGTAGATTGTCAAATGAGAGATGGTACGATGGAAGGGTTTGATAAACAAACCCATGTTTTCCAAGAAAGAGAGAGAGAGCACCGACGAGCAGTGGTTGGGTGGTTGATAAATTCATTTTTTTTAAGAGAGAGAGAGCACCGACCAGAAGTGGTTTTAGATACGAGATAGAAAACTAGTAAAAAAAAAAAAAGAAAAAAAAAAGCAAAAATGTTAGAAAATTCAAAAAAATTATCAAAAATTTTACTAAGGTAGCGTTTGGTAGAGTTTTTTAAATGTGATTTGAGAATATGAGTTGTATTTTGAGTTTGTGTGTTGTGGAATTATGATTTGAGTGTAGAAAATTTGTTTGGTTACGATTTTTAAATAGAGTGTTGAAATGTATTTTGAATATGTATTTTGAATTATGTTTTGAAAGTTTGATGTGACATGTGAAATAAGAAAATTTGTTTGATAATGTGTTTTCAAAATAGTTTTCAAAATTTAATTCAATCAATAATTTATTTTGAGTGTACACAACTCTTATATCGATATCCGTATTTTTTATCAACAGTAATAACCAAACTATATTTAAAATATTGAAATTTAAAATTTTTTTTTTTGAATTAATTTTTTTCAGTAATTTTTGTTGAATAAATTTTTTTTTCAAATTATTTTTTCATTTTAAAATAAATCTATGTCAATTATTTTGTGTCAATTAAATTTTTATATCAATTCATTTTTTACGCCTGTACAAACATCTTGTACAATACATTTTTAATTTTTGTTTTTAAATTTTGTTGAAGTCAATAACTTTTAAAAATACATATTAATAAAAATTAACATAAATACACTAAGTTTAATAGATTAAAATACAAATCATATCGTAAACCTTATAAAATATTATCAATTTTTTTTCTCATTTATTACACGTTATTAATTTATTAGGAAATGAGTACAAATCAGACCATTATTGAAGGACCATCAGCACGCTCATATAATTGAATTCACCTATAAATTTACTATTTTGTCCTTCTCTATTTACATGGGAAGTGAACAAAATATAAAGGGTAATTTAGTAATTTCATGAACCTACTACCTATATACTGAGCCAAAAGAAAAGGGACATCATAGCTGTGTATATCAGTTCACATGCACTTTTCTGAAAAACATTATTAATATTATAAAAAAATAATACATAACAAATTAAAATATAAAAATAAAAAATAAAAAACCAAGCTTCAGCCTTGTTATAAATTATGATAAACCATTCTTTTAACCACACCATCTTCACCGTCTTTGATCCTGCTGGAGGAAGATTTCAACTTCACCGTCGAGTAGTCTCAGCTCCATTTACAGGTTAGTTTCGTATTACCTTCGCATCTTGTATTTTATTCAGACTACCTTTGGTATTAAAACACCAGTAGCTTTCGAAGAAGAAGAGGAGCAGTAGCCTTCGACACGGTAAACCGGGTGGTCAACCGGCCGGTCATCCTATCCCAGTCGATCAGTTTTGTGGCTGCCGATCTATTCATGTTTTTCATATCTGTCCCATCATATGTGTTCCATTTTTTTACACTAACATTATATTATTTTTGATATATTTTCTATACATTTTTGTACATCATACTATTTTCGATATAGTTTCCATACATTTTTCTCAATTCATGTTTTAATATATATTTTTTATATATTCTTCTTTCACTGTTGCAGCTATCATGCCAAGAATAAAACGAGCCAGACCCGAACGTGGTGAATCCTCAAACCTTGTACAACATCAACCACAGCAACAACATCATGACAATTTAAATAATGATTTTTTATCGTATCATCATGAACAAGCCTATTCACATTTTATTAATCGACCAATTATTACGGGGAGAAATGCAAGACTACCTTCTCAATATGACCCGCTCTTAGTTGGTAAATTAGATACAATGGGATGGGTACATTTAACTAATTTACCAAATAAGGTATATCCCCGTATTGTACGATTATTTTATGTTCACTTGACAGCTGGTGACCAACAAAATGAACCGTTCAGTCTGACCTCCTATGTGAAAGGGAAAACAATCACACTCACTCTTCGTGCTTTCACACAAATTATTAGAGTTCAAACAGGAGATTTACAATGCTATTTTCAAAATGAGTCTGCCTTAGAACGAATGTTTGGTGATGTCACTCAGATCTATACCACAATTTGTGACAACAAATTCAGCGGCACTAATTTACTAGCCAGACATTTAAAACCCCACATTCGTATTCTTCATCGATGGATAGTTGAAAATGTCACTCCCAAAAAGGCCATTATGATAGTGTTTCATGTTTTAATGTTTATTTGTTATACTGTTTTGAAACTGGACAGAAATTAAATTTATGCTTCATATTACTCAAAGAAATGATGATTGCAAAACTCGATACTCTGTCTGGTCGGTCACTACCTTATGGAGCTTTGTTAACCACAATTTTCAAAGCGCATGATGTCAACCTTGAAGGGGAACAATATGTCAGAATCACTTCACCAATTTCTGAGTACATACTGACCCGAGGTGGTGGTGCTGACATATTGATGAGCTCTATTAATATTGAAAATGAACCAATACCCGATGAGGAAGAACCCAATGACAATGCCATGCCACCAAATGAACAACCCAATTACTGGACTGATTATTTGGCTGTGGAGCAAGAACGGTACAATCAGCGCGTACAATGGGAACAACAAATGGCTAATCAGCTCAATACATTGGGTACTCGGTTCGATGAATTTGCCGCTGCTCAAAACTCACTAATTCAACAATTTAGCGAGTTTCGTATAGACTCAGGGAGACATGATGAAGTGACAAGGAACCGCATTGATCAGATTGACCATCGAGTCACTCAGCTGTACCATCACTATTACCCTCCACCGCCAACACCACCTGATAATGATGCTTAACTTGTTCAAAAATCAGTTTAAATGGTGAAACAGATGTAGTGGCTACATGTTTTTTTTTTCAATTTTTTTTTGGTTATTTATTTTCTTATTTTGTTGTACTTCTTTTATTTTGTTATTTTGTTGTAAACTTCTGTATTCATGTCATGAATAACAAGTGTTTTTTTTTTAATCATTTTAAAACAAGTTACAATGTTCTGGCAATATTTACGAAAAGATTTCGCAAACGGAAAAATTATGGGCGTACAAAAATGAATATATGTGAACAAAATAAATGTCTAACAAATCCTTCATTTCAATGAAATGAATAAAAATTAAACAAATAAAAAATAATTTGTTTGTATCAATTAATACAAAAAATGAAATTAATGTTGTAAAATGAAATAAAACAAGTTTCAAGTAAATAATAAACCTTTTTTTTTTAAGTAAAAGGAAAAAAAAAAGTTAATATGAACAAAATTTTTAAAAAATAAGGTGTAAAAGGAAAAAAAAAATTAAATTGATAAACCGAATTAATAACAAAACTTTCAAATTGTTTACTATTTAACAAAAAGTCAAAACCACGAATATGCCATGTACAAATATTTTTTCACAAAATTGAAAATAATAAATTGTAATTATTTTATTAATTTAAGTCATTATGAAACCTTTATTACATTACTTCACCCACCACCCATGACCCACCACCACCCACCACCTACCACCCACCACCACTCACCACTCACCACCACCTACCACCCACCACCACTCACCACTCACCACCACCTACCACCCACCACCCACCTGCTACCAACCACCACCTATCACCCACTACCACTCACCATCCACCTCCCACCACCACTCACCACCACTCACCATCCACCTGCCACCACGACCCACCACCTACCACCCACCACCACTCACCACCCACCACTCACCATCCACCTGCCACCACCACCCACCACCTACCACCCACCACCACTCACCATCCACCTGCCACCACCACCCACCACCCACCTCCTACCACCCACCACCACTCACCATCCACCTGCCACCACCACCCACCACCTACCACCACTCGCCACCACCCACCACCCACCACCACTCACCACCACCCACCTCCTACCACCCACCACCACCTACCACCCACCACCACTCACCACCACCCACCACCCACCACCTACCACCCACCTGCCATCCACCACCACCTACCGCTCACCACCACTCACCACCCACTACCACTCACCACAACCCACCTCCTACCACCTACCACCACCGACGACCCACCACATTACATAATGACTGAAAGTAATAAAATAATTACACATTTAAAACCAGTACTCAGTACGATATTGAGTTGCCTTGTTGACATTCCTTTTTTATCCGTGGCCAACATGATTTTGCCACATAGCAGTAGCAATTGCATCCCGAACGTTCGATTGATACATTAACCCATGTTGTGACATGTCAACGTAGTCAGCTTGGTTTCCAACAAGCTCGTCTGCTTCTGCTTCTGCGACCATTTCATTATCAGCTTCCATAAATAATGGGTCCATAGTTGCATGCAAGCGGATCCAATTGTGCACTACACAACATGCAATCACGAGAGGCCCTTGTCTTGTAGACTTGTAATTTGGCATGGACCGCAATATTGGGAAGTGCTTCTTCAGAACACCAAATGTTCTTTCTATGACATTGCGTAATGACGAATGTCGATGGTTAAACAATTCCTTTGGTCCTAAATAATGACGGCCATGAAACTCTTGCAAGTGATATCGTTGAGACCGAAATGGGACAAGAAATCCAGGCATGTTTGTGAAACCAGCATAAACTAAATAGTACTTACCTACATGAAAATAATGAATATACAGTTCTGTCAATTGATATGTGCACAAAAAAAAAAAAACAGTGCACCATATGTTATTTGCGGACAGTTACCATTGGGTGGATGTGGGAACTGTAGATCAGTTCGTGTAATAGAGTCAATCAAAATAGCGTTGTCGTGAGCGCTACCTTCCCATCCGGAATTAATAAATGTGAACAACATATCGAAGTCGCAAGTTGCGAGTACGTTTTGCGATACCGTTGATTTTCGACCGCGGAATGTATTTTGTCTTAAAGCGGGGACCCATGCATCGACCAACGCGCCATCAATAGCACCGACACAATCCTAATTGACAGATATTTATTTGACATTAAAAGCAAAACAAACTTCGATATTACTTTTATAATTAAAAAGGAAATAATATTTATTTCACATACATTATTGATATGTACAACTTATAGGATAGTCATATTGTTCATACCTTGAACCAGGGAAAAAACCTTCTGTCATTTAAAATTTTTGCCGGTGTGTCGTCTTGGTTACGTGGCCTGATAACCGTTGATGCAAACTTGCACAATGCTCGCATAATAATTTTTATATGCCGACAAATTGTTTCCGTGGAGTGCTGAAATCTATCTGCCAATAGTCGATGACGATCATTTTATGCAAAAGTGTATAAAAAAATTCCAAGCGATTCCTCGACACTTATATGCATATGCTCAATATCGATAAAGCCATTGTGGAGTAAAGTGTCTTTCAATAAAATGAATGTTTGTGCATCCATTCGCATAATGTTCATCATTGTTTCTGGATGGCTAGTTGATAGGCCGAAGATGTAATCATCACCTTTGAATGGACACGTTCGCTGCGGTCGGCGAGTACTTGAGGCGTTGAATATGTCAAAGCATTAAGATGCTCAACCACATTGCCTGATTCGGTTGTTTGTGAAAATTGGTTTGTTTGATGTTTGTTGATATTACACCAAAACTAGATTTTTGCTAATAATTTAGTAGAAAATTTGAAACTTATTGCATTTTTCATAAGAAAGTGATAAGTTGTTTAACTAGAATTTTGAAGTATGATGAGATTTATTTATATAATGAATTTTAATTACACATTGATGAGTAAAATTCTGAATATGTAGTATTAGAGCATTTGAATTAAAATTTCAGATAAATTACAAATACACCCCTTATGATTTGCTTAAAGTACAAATTATCTCCTATGATTTGAAAAATTATTGATAACTCCTTGTTAGTATTTTTTATTTAACAGAATTAACTAAAAAAATAAAATTCATAATTGCTCTTTTATACAATAATAAAATTACCTAAATTATTAATTGAAAATTATTTCTAACATCATTAAAAACTGTTAATTGACTTGATAATTTATTAATAAAATGGGCGGTTTGTTGTGAAATTAGAAATCTTAGAAGGTGGAATGTAATTTTCAAAACTACAAGGAGCGATTCATATTTTAATCAAATCTCAAAAAATGTATTTATAATTTACCCTAAAATTTTCATCTCTTGTATAATTGATAGATTATGGGTTTTATGTGTACATAGAATTTGTTGTGTATTCCTCATATAAGATGCGAAATGAAATGACAAAATAAAAATAGTGATATCTTGATCTTCTCTTGTCAAATGGTCGTGAAATGAGTGACCTAGCGGTTTTAATAATTTTGTTTGATGGGTCATTCATTTATTTCCCTTCACAAGTTGACATAAGATTAATTATCTTCTAAACAAGTATTTTAATTAGTCTCAATTTTTTTTTATTAATTTATTAAGTTTTATTAGTAGAGAATTTTTTTCATGCAGTCTTATTTTTTATTTTGATAGTATTTTGGTGGATAACTATACTATTTTTTTAATGTGACAAGTATAATGTGATATTCCAATATAATAGGTATTAATGTGACACTCTAACGATGTGACATTCTAAAAAAACTAAAAATTCCTCAGTATATTTTTTTTCTAAATTTAACAACGTAACGTGTATGATGTGACACTCCAAGACATTTACTCTAAAAAAACTAAAAAATTTCTTAGTGTATTTTTTTTTTTTTTTCCAAATGTGACAATGTGGCAAGTATGTCACAAAAATTTCTTAGTGTACTTTTTAAAATGTGACAATGTGGCGGATATGATGTGACACTCTAAAAAAAATAAAAATTTCTTACTGTATTTTTCTCAAATATGACAATGTGGCGGGTATGATGTGACACTCTAAAAAAAATAAAAACTATTAGTATACTTTTTCCAAATGTGACATGTGACACTCTAACTCAGCAGGTATGATATGACATTCTAAAAAAAAAAATTAGTATAATTTTTTTCAAATATGACACATTAACATGACAGATATGATGCAACACTAAAAAACCTCTTAGTGTATTTTTTTTTTTCCAAATATGACAGGCCAATAAGTCATTATACATCCAAAAGGATTAAATGGATCACAATAAAAAATATGAGACTATATGGAAGTACAAAATATGAGACTTATTGGTCAACCTCCCTTAAATGAAATTATTCCTAATTTTTTGTTTTTCAAAAACTAAACCGTAATTTGTAATTTTGTTTTTGGTTTTCAAGATTGACTCCAAAGTAGTGAATAAAAGATTAAATTAAATTCAAATGGTAAATAAAAATAATAAATTGACTCCAAAGTCTTATTCATTTACTTTTTCACTCCTATATCTAGTTAGTTTTATTTAATTGATGGGAAGTGAGAGGGTAATTTTTGGTAAAAATTGGACCGAGCTATGAGATGGACTTTATGGCCTAAAGTATGACGGACTGGGTAAAAAGGGCCGAGAAGTTACTCCGGCCCGAGAAAGATAAATTACTTCGGTCAAAAGAGATGAAGTTACTTCGGCTCAAGAATTGTAAAGCTACTTCGGTTTGGACAACTTGGAGTTAGTCCGGTCTCCGAGTTAGTCCGGTCATGGCGTATTTTGGATAGATCGGTTAAGACCTTGCTACTCGGTAGCTCGGTCCCAACATATTATGGTTCAGGCAAGGGAGAACCAAGATGAGGAGTAAATGGAAGGGCCGAACTAGGGATAGTTCGGCCTACCTCGTGGCTCAGCTTAGCCAGTTTACTTCGGTTAAATGGTAGTTCGGCCGTAGTAAAAACCATCCCACTTTGTTTAAGCAGTGGGGGGGGGGTGTAAAAGGATAAGCATTATCCTTTAGGAGTATGAATCCTAGGAGGACTCTGCATGGAGAAATAAAAGTCCTACTAGGATTGGGCCACTCGAAACCTATAAAAGCTTACAAGCATCACCTTGGAGGAGGTAACATAACACAATATACCATTTTTGCTTCCTGAATACATTGAGCTTTGTCTATTTGTCAAGTTTTCTGACTTAGGCATCGGAGAGGTTTCCGGCACACACCCGCCGGCTAGCTCACGTTTGTGTTTTCAGGTGACAAAGCGACGTCGTACGGAAGAGCGTGGACTTAGTCAACAGGATTATACGAAGAGAATTATTTCTTCCCCGTACAATTGGCGCCGTCTGTGGGAAAGAACAGACAGAACAAAACCTCTTGATTAAAGCTTCTCCCCTTTACATTCAATGGCACACATTGAAGAATTGCCGCAGTCCGCCGTCGACGGACTAACTCCAGAAGGGGGCGCAAGGCGTGAAGGATTATCTTCTGTCCCTCCCATGGCGGACTTGGAGCCCCAAAAACATACCTCCAGGAGGGATGCTAGGGGGAGACGGATTCACAGCCCCCGTCAATCCCATTCTCAAAGTCCCGACAGGCAAAGACGGAGGATTGACCCTCAAGCTCTGGAAGATCGCGTGAAAGAGCAAGATGAATTGATAAAGAAGATGGCGGCAGACATGGAGGCCTTAAAACGCCAGATGAAGAAAAAAGAAGTGGCGACAGGAGAGGGGCGCAAAAACAAAACGCCCCCTCGCCACTCAGAAAATCGTAGTAGGAATACTACACCCTTGCAAGGAGAGAGCAGAAGCCTCAGGACAGGCGACATTCAATCCTGGTCTTCCAGAACTCGTCACTCCAGGTCTGAGAGGACGAGACCTGAAAAGTCATACACTGAAGGAAGCACATATTGGCCCTCGCACTCGCACCAAACCAGATCTAAACAGACGGAATTACCCAGATCATCCGACTTACGAACCGTGCTCGAAGAGAAAGCACGATGCAAGGAGGATGCCAGGGCAAAGGATCCACATAGAGTTTCAGCCTTGCAGCGGTTGGCTCCTCGGACGCATGGAAGCGTCGAGGTTGGAATGCCAATACCGCGCCCTGCCTATGAACCGACGGACAAGGCATTAGCAAGGCTGCAGACTTCACCGTTTGTTCCAGCGATCGAAAACGCGCCCCTACCATCAGGCTTCCTTCAGCCGAAATTCACTACATATGAAGGGAAGACGGATCCCTACTCACACTTTAGCCATTTTCGCCAAGTCATGGTTGTATACAGGCGAAATGAGGCCTTAATGTGCATACTCTTCCCATCAAGTCTTGGCGACCTCGGCTTGACATGATTCGAGAAACTTCCTGAGGGCAGCATAGCCTCTTGGGCGTAATTGGCAGAAGCATTCGTAACAAGGTTCCGAACGAACACTAAAACCCCGGTGGAGATCGACCAGCTTCTTTCCATCGACATGGGTGAAAAAGAGATCCTCAGATCTTACAACAGTCGCTACTAGGAAACATTCAATCAGATAGGGGACTGCCCCACCAATCTCACCATTGCACAATATAAAAGAGGCCTTTCAGTTGGAAACAGACTGAGGGACTCGATTACCATGACGCCACCCCTCACTATGGAAGCCTTGATGGAAAGAGTGCATCAGCACATCAGGGTAGAAGAGGATGGTGCACGTGCCAAAGCAAAATCTAGTGCGACCACAATACCAGAAAAGAAAACCTCAGCCAAGGTCAACACTGTAGACCGAAGTAACAGAAACGGACGTGGCAGACGAGATAACGGAGAAGACCCGATAAGAGATGGTTGAGAATCCGCACTGCCATAACCACGGTGTTCAAGAAACCGATATATCGGATTCTAAGTGAGATAAGGGACGAGCCTTTCGTCAAGTGGCCAGCCAAGCTAGGAGAAACTCAGAAGGACTATGACGAGAGATCACGGTGCACCTTCCACAAAGAAAAAGGGCACCGCACTGAGAATTGCACACCATTGAGACAACACTTGGAGGAATTGGTGGCAGCAGGCCACTTGGATAAGTACATCGAAGGAGGAACGCAACCAGCCCCCCAGGATCACAATAACCCCAACAGAATGCCAATTGATGCCTCGCCTCAAGGCGTTATCAATGTAATACATGGAGTTTTTGAACCTGAGCGTGTATGCGAGCTCAGGGGATCAATCAAGAAGGCAGAGCACTTTAGAGAGGTGTTAAGTGCCCAACCTGCCATCAAGAAGGGAAAGACAGAGGCAGCAAACGTCATGTCTTTTTCGGATAAGGACCTGGATCGAATATACTGTCCTCACAATGATGCTCTGGTCATCACTCTCCGAGTCAAGGACTTTGACGTCAAGCGGATTCTGATTGACCAGGGTAGTTCATGTGAGATCATGTACTACGACACATTTAAACAACTGAAGCTACAAGACAAAGACTTGGCGCCTGCAGTTTCTTCCCTAATTGGATTCAACTCCATGCCAGAGTGGCCCATCGGCAAGATAATTCTTCCAGTCAGAGCAGGAAGCGTAACAAAACAAGTGGAGTTCTGGGTATTGAAGGTCCCCTCCACTTACAACATCAGCTTGGGCAGAACGTGGCTGCACGCCATGCGTTCGGTGGCGTCATCCTACCACCAGGTAATACGGTTCCCCAATGACACCGGTATAATTGAAGAAGTCTATGGAGATCAGATCATGTCAAAACAACGTTTCGCCACGGTAAATGGCAGCCGTGCTGCCAAAGGATATGTTCATTCGGTGGAGGAACCTGAAAGCAATGAACTATTCACTGACGTCGGCAAAGAGGCTGATCAAAAAGCGGTGGAGGACTTGGTGGAGGTAAAAATAGATGAGAAGAACCCGGATAAGTTCTTTTTGCTTGGCTCATCGTTGTCCAGCACTGAGAGATTAGAGGTCTTGGAATTCTTGACCTCTAACATCGAAGTGTTTGCCTGGACACCCTACGACATGCCAGGCATTGATCCAAACTTCATCAGTCACCAACTCAATGTCCACCCATCCGCCAGACCAGTCATTCAGCGCACACGCAGATCGGCACTCCACCACGCCGAAATAGTGGCGGAAGAAGTAGGCAACCTGCTGGAGGCAGGAGCAATTAGAGAAGTGCACTACCCAAGATGGATCTCCAACACAGTCGTAGTGCCAAAGAAAAATGGCAAATGGCGAGTCTGCGTCGACTACAAAACAGTAAACAAGGCATGCCCAAAAGACAGCTTTCCTCTACCGCAGATAGATCAACTAGTGGACCTAACGGCGGGGCACAACCGACTTAGCTTTCTGGATGCATATAGAGGCTATCACCAAATTGCCATGCATGAACTAGACCAGGAGGTCACATCTTTTACAACTCCAAGAGGATTATACTGTTACAAGGTCATGCCCTTTGGCCTGAAGAACGCAGGGGCAACATTCCAACGGATAGTCACCAAGATGTTTGAACCATTGTTAGGCAGAACAATGGAAGCTTACATCGGCGACATGGTGGTCAAAAGCAAGGATGAGAATGACCATCTTAAGGACCTAGGCAAGGTGTTCCAGATTCTGAAGAAGCACAAGTTGCGCCTCAATGCATCCAAGTGTGCATTCGGAGTAGGATCTGGCAAGTTCCTGGGCTTCCTCGTGACCAACCGAGGTATAGAGGCAGACCCCTCTCAAATCAAGGCAATCCAAGATCTGGAGAGACCAAACTCAGTAAAAGAAGTGCAGCATCTCACCGGCATGGCAGCTGCACTCAACCGGTTCATAAGCAGGTCGTCAGACAGACTACGACCATTTTTCCATGTATTAAAAACTAAGTTTGAGTGGGATGAAGAATGCGACCAAGCTCTGGAAAGCTTGAAGGAGTATATGTCCACCCCACCACTGCTCGTTACCCCAGAACCTGGTGAAGAACTCTTCTTGTATCTGGCAGTCTCTCAGCACGCAGTTAGCGCAGTGTTGGTTCGTGCACAAGGAATTCAACACTTGCCCATCTATTATGTCAGCAAGACATTGCTGGGAGCCGAAACAAGGTATTTGCCACTGGAAAAACTGGCATTAGCCTTGATGATGGCCTCTAGGAAATTGGCACACTACTTTCACGCCCACACCATAGTCGTCCTCACAGCTTTCCCACTAAATGCTTTGTTTGAAAGGGCGAACTTTTCTGGGCGAATTTTGAAGTGGGCAGTAGAGTTGGGACAATTCGACATCAAGTTCCAACCCAGGACCGCAATAAAAGCCCAATCTTTGGCAGACTTCGTCGCAGAGTTTACTCCTGGAAGTCATCATATCTGCCCAGTCGACCTAACGGACACAACCGAACTAGGGACGGAAGTTGACGCCGGAATAACGCAACCCCTAGTAGAAGGTACTCAATCAAACTCCAAGGCAGACCAGACTAAGGACAACAAGGAAGAAACAAACAAAGGCTCACCAACAGTACAATCAGATGACGAAGGGCAGACAGCAAGCATGGACCTTGAAGAAAACACCATTCTTGACCCCACGACATCATCTGACCCCTCCACGTGCTGGAAGTTGTTCGTTGGAGAGATGTGGAAGCTCTTTGTGGATGGAGCATCCAACCGGCATGGTGCAGGGCTTGGCATAGTCCTCATCTCCCCAGATGGCCTGGTTGTAGAGCAAGCAATCAACCTTGGCTTCCCAGCATCAAACAACGAAGCGGAGTATGAAGCGCTTCTCGCAGGACTCAAATCAGCATGCTACATGAAGGCCACCGAACTAATGGTTTACAGCGACTCATAGCTGGTGGTAAATCAAATTTCTGGCGACTATGAAGCGAAGGATGATAGGATGGCCAAGTACCAAGAGTTGGTCAGAACAGAGATCAAGAAATTTGAAGTAGTAAGGATAGAGCAAATCGGCAGGGAGGAAAACAGCAGAGCAGATGAACTAGCAGGTTTCGCCTCCATGGCAGATACCTCCATACCCCATCCACTACTGATCGACTACCTACCTAGACCAAGCATAGAAGACCCTGAAGCAGAAGAGGTATGTTGCGCAGAATTAGGCCCCTCTTGGATGGATCCCATCATCCTATTCCTAAAAGACGGCATCCTACCGGAAGAGAAAAAAGAAGTCAACAGAATAAGAGCGAAGTCGCAGCGATTTTGGCTATCTCCATCTTTGACATTATACAAGAAGTCATTCTCAAGGCCTTACCTAAAATGCGTTCATCCCAGCAAAGTGGAAGCATTCTTGTTCGAAATACACGAAGGGGTGTGCGGGGGCCATCAAGGGGGAAGATCGCTAGCTTACAGGGCCATTTCGCAAGGATATTGGTAGTCATATATGCAGGCAGACTCAGAGAAATATGTGAAGAAATGTGAGAAATGCCAAAAATTCGCGCACCAAATACATCAACCAGCAAGAGAACTCCTACCATTAACTAGCCCATGGCCTTTCGCAATGTGGGGCTTGGACATAGTAGGACCACTTCCAACAGCACCCGGCAACAGGAAGTTCTTTCTCGCAGCAACAGACTACTTCACAAAGTGGGTGGAAACAGAAACATTGGCATCAATTAAAGAAAAAGATGTGAAGAAGTTCGTTTGGCAGAATATCATCACTCGGTTTGGCATACCAAAAGCCCTAATCTCAAACAATGGTACTCAGTTCGACGGCAGAATCTTCAGAAGCTTTTGTGAAGAGTACAAGACAGAGTTCTACAATTCTACACCGGCATATCCTCAAGAAAATGGGCAAGCAGAAGCTTCAAATAAAGTCGTCTTGGATGGACTAAAGAAAAGGCTAGAAAAGGCAAAAGGCAAGTGGGCGGATGACCTTCCTCATGTTTTGTGGGCTTACCGCACCACACCTCGGCGATCAACAGGAGAAACACCATTCTCCTTAGCCTACGGAATGGAAGCAGTAATCCCACTGGAAATTGGCCTCCTCACAATTCGAAGCGAAAATTTTGATCCAGACTTGAATGGAGATGCCATAGCATTGGAACTTGACCTTGCGGAAGAAAAAAGAGAAAGAGCGCTGGTTCATATCGCCTCATACCAACGAGAGTTAATCAGAAAATATAACAAGACAGTGCATCCAAGACAATTCAAGATTGGCAATTGGGTACTGCGCAAAGTAATGGGAAACACCTTGGTTCTAGGAGATGGCAAGTTAGGGCCAAATTGGGAAGGTCCTTACAAAGTGGTTGGGTTAGCAGGCAAAGGGGCATACCACCTGGAAGACAAGGACGGCAAAGCAATCCCAAGGCCATGGAATACGACCAATCTCAAGTTATTTTACTTTTAGCTTTGCTTTTTCAAACATATGTAATTTTTTCTTTCTTCAATAAAACAAGCGATTCTTTTCAGCATGAGTTGTTCTCTGTACAAGCTAGCTTTAGTGAAGATTAGGTACAAACCAAACATTATTCTAAGTTAGCTGGAAAAACTAACTTAGAGGTTGGCTGGATTAAAACCAACACCCTCCTAAGCCCAGGATAAGGATCCAGGCCGCAGGACGTTTGGTCGGAATAACCAAACAGTATTCTAAGTTAGCTGGAAAAACTAACTTAGAAGTTGGCTGGAATAAACCAACTCCCTGTACTCTTCAGCCGAAGTAAGGGCATGGCTGAAGAGTGGTTGGCTGGAATAAACCAACTCTCTGTACTCTTCAGCCGAAGTAAGGGCATGGCTGAAGAGTGGTTGGCTAGAATAAACCAACTCTCTGAACTCTTCAGCCAAAGTAAGGGCATGGCTGAAGAGTGGTTGGCTGGAATAAACCAACTCTCTCTACTCTTCAGCCGAAGTAAGGGCATGGCTGAAGAGTTGTTGGCTGGAATAAACCAAACTCTCTGTACTCTTCAGCCGAAGTAAGGGCATGGCTGAAGAGTGGTTGGCTGGAATAAACCAACTCTCTGAACTCTTCAGCCGAAGTAAGGGCATGGCTGAAGAGTGGTTGGCTGGAATAAACCAACTCTCTGTACTCTTCAGCCGAAGTAAGGGCATGGCTGAAGAGTGGTTGGCTGGATTAAACCACACTCCTGTACTCTTCAGCCGAAGTAAAGACATGGCTGAAGAGTGGTTAGCAGGAATAAACCAACTCTTGTTACTCTTCAGCCGAAGTAAGGGGAAGGCTGAAAAGTAGTTGGCTAGATTAAACAAACTTTGTATACTCCTCAACCGAAGTAAATATATCGGCTAAGGAGTGGTTGGCTGGTAAACATAGTTTAACCAGCTAAAACAGGAATAAGAGTTCAAACAAAATTTTCATTCAAAACATTACAAATGCAAGCATACGAATCAAAACCGGAATAAGAGTTCAAGCAAAATTTTCATTCATTGAAAAGCCACTACAAATAAGGGGCATAGCCCGGTTACAAGGACAAAAAATAACAAAAGAGAAAAAGTACATAATCAAGAGAAAAGTTCTTCAATTTCGGCATCAAAAGCTGCATCAGCATCAGAACGAAGACCGGTTTCAGAAGGGAGCTCGCTTTCGGTTGCCAGGGTGGTTTCGGTTGGAACCACGGTTTCAACTGGTAGTTCAATAGTCAGGTCTTCCACCGTAGGCTCCAACCGAACTGACGGGTCCGCACTAACAACCGGAGTATCTTCAGAAATAGAATCTTCATCAGAATCTGAGTCTTCAAGAAACTGCTCTTGCATGGCATTAGCATACTCCACAAGGGAGCTCGGTATGAAGTAGGCTGGAGGGTTGAAAATCTCGGTCTGTGGATCGTGACCGAGCTTCTCAACAGCCGCCCTCCAACCGCACTTGAAGAACAGCTCCTTGGCAGCATTGCATTGCTTAGCATAAGCATCCTCTGCCTTCTTGAAGCCTTGTTTGCCGGCTTCTTTTGCGCTCTCCTTCACTTGGGATATTTCGGCATCTTTCTTTCTTTCGAGCTTCACTAGCTCGCGCAGATACTTGTCCTTCAGAGCTATGGCAGCCTTCTGCCTTTCTGCTTCGGCCGAACTAACCAGTCTGGTTAGCCTGCTGTTCTCAGCTTGTAGCTCGGCCATTTGCTTCTTAATGTTTTCTACCTCGGCCGACTTCACTTCGGCTTCTGCTACAGCTTGCCTTGTAGTTTTTCTGAGTTCCAGCACTTTCTTGTGAGTGTTGTAGTTTTTTTGAATTGCCTGGCAAAACAAAGACTTCCCATAAGCCGAAGTAAAAGTTTAAAAAACTAGACAGAAAAATGGACAGAGCTACATACCAGGATCATGGACTTTGTGGCAGACCGGATGGACTTTAGTTCGGTGTTTAACTGCTTCTGGTGGTGCTCTATATCCTTGGGGAGGCACACACTCTTGGCCAGGCTAAAGGCCAACTGGTGATCTTTTTCGGCGACAACCGAATCAGCATCTAGGATATCTCGGTCGTTGAAGCTAAGCTTTGGTGCCCAGCTGGTGATAGTTCGGTCGGCAGGCTGCGGTTGGGGGCTCGGTGGCAGAATCGGTGGAACAGCAGTCTCATCTTCTACCAAAATTGGTTCAGACTCGGTGGTTCGGACGCGTTTGGTTCGGCGCGATGAAGATGGCTGTTGTGAGGGGAGGGCCACAACGGCAGGCTGCGTTTGGCTTGGTAACGGTACATCGGGCCTGCTTGTCTCGGTCAGAAGCGCCCTTAGTCTGTTCTTCTTGGCCATTTCCTCTTCAGCGGTTAATGGAATTAATCTTATTTGTGGCAAGGTTGGGTCCGGCTCTGGGGCGTCTTCGAGAAGAAAGTCAGTTACTCTGGCTTTACGGCGACCACTGTATCGGTAGGTCGGCTCAAATTTCAGCAATTTGGCCCAACTACGTTCAGGATATCGTAGTGCGGCTCGCAAAATTGCAAGGTTTGGATAGCTGTATAAAGAATGAAGAAGGGCAGAATCTGCGAAAGAAGAAACTGTTAGTTCGGTTGATAGACTAACAAACCGAAATAAAAAAATACAAGGAAGAAGACCGAAGTCAAATTACCAGGCTCTCCTTTTTTCCAATTTATAGGTCGGCCGGGAATTGGGGCTTGAAAATGCTCAAAGTTCCCAGAGACCCAGAAAAAATCATCGTCATTTACATCTTTGTCCGGTGTATATTTAATTATCTTCTCTCGGCGGCGACGTATTCTAAGGTAATAAACCCACCCATCCTCTTTTGAGCCAATGGAATATTGATGGAAGATTTCGGCCAGGCCAAGGTTTAGTCCGGCTTGGCGGTTCAGTTCGGCAATCCCCATAATGATGCGGTAGGAGTTAGTAGATAGTTGGGTTGGACATAGCCTAGTTTGCCTAAGGAATTAGCAAATCAATGGCTGGACTAGAAACCGTAGTCCGGTTTCTATGATGGATAAAAGGGTGAAGGGGACGAAGCCTTCATTGTCCCAGGGAATGACGTCTTTTTCGGCCAGGACCAGATGGACGTCGTCTGGTATTTAGTAGTCTTTCCTGAATTCGGCTAGGCCGCCCGGAGTATTTACTAAGTATCTATACTTCCCCATCTATCGTATAATTTAAGAATAAGTTATTTCGGTGCAAATATTGTGCTCAGTAGCTCGGTTGAGCGCACGCAGGAGTGCCTGGGCAACCTAAGTCTGCAAAGTAGAAAACACGGGTTAAGCACAGATCATTGGACCGTGCTACAAATTAAAAGCGAGGTTAAAAAGTCCTACTTCGGCTTTATGGACGGGTTCTATCTCGGTTCAGCGAAATGCTTGGTAGCTCGGTTTGAGCAAGGTTCTTATTAGCCAAATCTTGGCGGCATCTTGGCATACTGGCTTTGGAAACAATTTTGTTAGACCGGCTCATAGTCTAGGGGCAGCATTCTGAGTTCGGTCTAAAAAACTAAGAAAGCTGGCTCAGCCCCAAAGGCCTAAATCTGTTGAATTTGGAGTTTTGTTATTTCGGTTGAGCCTCTAGGGGCAGCTTTCTGAGTTTGGTTTAGAAACTAGGAAAGCTGGCTTAGCCCCAAAAGCTTAGCTCGGTTGAAGACCGAGGTTCCTTATTTATTAAAGTCAAACTTCGTTCGGTGGGCTTATCTCGGCTAGAGTTATTCAAAAGCTGATAACCTATTGAAAGTACTGATTTCTGGAGTTCTAGTTCGGTTATTATCTAAAGTGATCTGCCTATATAGGACAAACAGTATCCTAGTTCGGTTCCTACATGATTTTGGATCCAAGACTAGTTTTCTACAGAATAATCCATACACATGCGTTCTACTGTTAAAGTTCTTTTCATGAAAAGAACAGAAGCGAAGCAGAAATGGAGGAAAATGTTTTGCGGAAATACAGTAAACAAGATGCATAAAGCAAATATGAAAGCAAAAACATGAAGGGAAAGTAGATTTGCTTACCAGATTAAAGAAAAGGGGACTGGAGATGAAAACTGTTGCAGCAAAAGAAGAACACGAACTCAGGATTAGAAGAGCAGAAGCACGAAGAAAGGAAAGGGTAAAATGCGTGGGTGAATGATTCAAGACTGGAGGAGTTATTTTGTGAAAAGGGAGAGAGAAAAAGCGGGAAACTGTTCAAAATTTTCGTGGTACGAGGGCGGCGTGACAGCTGGTCACAGCCTATCAGAGCCTGCCACGTGTCATTGGAAAGTGAAGCGTTACAGTCAGTGATTGAAGAGACGTTTTGACCGAACGTGTAGAGCCGGAGTAAAATGAGCTCGGCTGGAGAGGCTGAGTGATTTTTTAGTTCGGCTGGAAAAGCTTATAGACGTTAGCTCGGCTGGTCACTAGGTAATCCCAATCATGTTGTGCAGATGGAATTAAGGGGCAATTGAGAAGGTAATTTTTGGTGAAAATTGGGCCGAGCTATGAGATGGACTTTATGGCCCAAAGTATGACGGACTGGGTAAAAAGGGCCGAGAAGTTACTCCGGCCCGAGAGAGATAAATTACTTCGGTCAAAAGAGATGAAGTTACTTCGGCTCAAGAATTGTAAAACTACTTCGGTTTGGACAACTTGGAGTTAGTCCGGTCTCCGAGTTAGTCCGGTCATGGCATATTTTGGATAGATCGGTTAAGACCTTGCTACTCGGTAGCTCGGTCCCAACATATTATGGTTCAGGCAAGGGAGAACCAAGATGAGGAGTAAATGGAAGGGCCGAACTAGGGATAGTTCGGCCTACCTCGTGGCTCAGCTTAGCCAGTTTACTTCGGTTAAATGGTAGTTCGGCCGTAGTAAAAACCATCCCACTTGGTTTAAGCAGTGGGGGGTGTAAAAGGATAAGCATTATCCTTTAGGAGTATGAATCCTAGGAGGACTCTGCATGGAGAAATAAAAGTCCTATTAGGATTGGGCCACTCGAAACCTATAAAAGCTTACAAGCATCACCTTGGAGGAGGTAACATAACACAATATACCATTTTTGCTTCCTAAATACATTGAGCTTTGTCTATTTGTCAAGTTTTCTGACTTAGGCATCGGAGAGGTTTCCGGCACACACCCGCCGGCTAGCTCACGTTTGTGTTTTCAGGTGACAAAGCGACGTCGTACGGAGGAGCGTGGACTTAGTCAACAGGATTATACGAGGAGAATTATTTCTTCCCCGTATAGGAAGCTAACCCATATACTTGTACATGTATTGTACTTAGAGCTACCCTGACTAGCAAATGATATTTCCACTAAATCAAGATTTAAGAAAATGAAAATGTTTTATTTTACTTTTGAAGAAATTATTTCTACATTTCAAACTCTTACCACAAGAATGCAATACATCTTACGCTAAGTTTAGATGAGAAGAACATTGAGAGGAGTATGTGATTTCGGATTTCCTGATTCCAACACTTGGAATAGATTAAAATAAAATAGTGATTCTTGATTATTTATTTGCACAAAAATCATATTACCAAGCTAAGTAAAAATTTGATTCCCTCACCTTTTCCATGAAAATCTTGCATTCCTGAAGAAATATTAGCCATTTAAGATTAAATAATAATAACTAGGTCTATAAATTTAAAATTTTATTATTTTTTCATTGAGAATTCTTAATAAAATCAAAAAATGTATTACATACTAATCTCACTATCATTCAAATGTCTTCATGAAAAGTACATCCTATATTATATTAACCAACAAGTTGACTATATAGGAATGAGCAGTTTTCTTGATTGTGCTTGCTATGAGAGAATTAAAAATATGGACTCATAGACCATGAAATATGGATTAAAAATAAATATTATTTGGGGATTAAATATTTTAGTTAAAAAGTTAAAAAATTAAAGTCATTTTAAGTTATCACATTATTTTTTTTTTATTTTATCTTGTTGAATATTTTTTTATAAAAAATTAAAAATTTATTAAAAAGCAAATTTCCAAACGAGTCTTAACTATAGTGTTTGTGTTTCTATGTCTAAACTTGAAGGTAGATGATGATGGAGATGAATGATATCATTCAACGTGTGACACGTCTAGGACGACTAACACTGAACTAGGTGGGAAAACAATTAGTTTTGTTTGATTTATATATATTGAATGGAGGAGGAAGCTTATTATTCTTATTATTCTTGGTAGTAGATTGTCAAATGAGTGATGGTACGATGGAAGGGTTTGATAAACAAACCCATGTTTTCCAAGAAAGAGAGAGAGAGCACCGACGAGCAGTGGTTGGGTGGTTGATAAAGTCATTTTTTTTAAGAGAGAGAGAGCACCGACCAGAAGTGGTTTTAGATAGGAGAAAGAAAACTAGTAAAAAAAAAATAAAGCAAAAATGTTAGAAAATTCAAAAATTTTATTAAATGTCTCGTATGAGTGTAAGACTTTCATGAGATCCACATTATATGGGCCCTTTTTGTTGGAATTTGAAAAAGATACAATTTGACCAAAGTGTCTAAAATTAATGCAAATGTGACTAAAGTTACTAAGCTTGTGTTTGGCAAGTGGGTTTGCAGGCTTTTTTAGCTATTTTAGCCACAAAAAACAAAATAGGCTATTTTAGCCATAACAAACAAAACATCACGTCCAACCCATAATCATTACATTCTTCTCTCACAAAAAAACTCAAAAAAGTCAAAAAGCCAAAAAGCCCTTCCCAAACCAAGCTTTTAAGCCCAGACTAAAATAGCCAAAAAAGTCAAAAAGCTAAAAAACCAACCCACTTCCCAAACGGAGGCTAAAACTAATGTAAATTATGAGCACATATTGAAATAAATAAGTATATATATATATATATATATATGTTAGTTAAAAATAGATAACGATATCATTTTTTGATTAATACGACTAATGAATTATTGATGAAAAACAATCTAATTGTTATGTAAATTATAACTTCAAAAGAGGTCAATGTAATTATGTTAAAAATGTGAAACTAACTGTATTTTCTCCAAACCTAATTTACCCAAAAAAATTTAAGTGGACTTTTTGTTAATTTTTTTATTAAACTTTATTATTTTGAAAATTTGGATCATATATATATATAAATAAATAAAAAGTCTACTTAAAATATATTAAAAATAAAAAAAAAAGTCTACTACAGATGAAAACCCAAAATATAATTTAAAATTTTGAAAAGTGCACTACTAAAAAAAAAAAACCTAAGTTCATATACTATTTTCCATAAAAATTTTTTTTTTTTTTTTCAGATTAAGTGGACTTTATTTAGTCATTTGATTAGGGTCATAGCAAAGTTGTTTCCAAATGACAAGTTGTTAGACAACAGAAAAATATTAAAAATACATATGTTAGCATAATAAAATCACTAAAATAGAACCCATTATAATGTCATATATATATATATTTTTTTTTAATATTGTTATATAATTTGATTATGTGTTTATAAATTTATTCAATTGCCTAATCACATGACCCACAAGTGGGAGAGGGGGATGTTCCCTACCAACCAATTATTTTAGTGGATCTTGAGACAACAATTATGTGACTTTACATGATTTAATTTAAATGCAACTTTCCAAATGTCTGTCAATATCACTTTTGTTGTTAGGGAGATTTTGATTAGATAAGTCACTTTTTATTCCACTTGATATAGCTCATATAGTTAATTTCGCTCCATCTTTTATTAATCGTCACAATTAGAGATCAAATTATAAATAAAAAAATTTAATTGAGATGCACAGGGACAAAGTGTAATTCAACTTTAAAATTGAAAGTGACTTTAAATAATGAAATTGAAAAGAAAAAAAAAAAGTCATGGACTTGCTGTAACGCGGCCTTTATTTCTAATGGTGGAAAGCATGATCCACGAGAGAGAGAGAGAGAGAGGGAGAGATTGGTAAAGACTTCTGACCACTAAATGCTTTAAAGTGCAAAAATTAGTTTTATTTTTCTTTAAAAATAATGTGATAATTAATTAAGATATTTAAAATAATATTTTTTCATATTTTTTTAATTATCAATCAATCATATTATTTATACATTATTGAGTTTAGAAATTGAACTTGTGTATCAATTTTCTTTTGGGTTATATACATTTGATAGAAGAATTTGTGTTTAAGATTGCGTTTAGTTCAAGGATTTAAGGAGGGATTTAAAAAGAAAAGAAAAAAAGTGTGAAACGTATGTGAAATGTAATTATATTTTATGTACATTTCAATTATTATTTTTTCTTTTTTTTTTTCTAAATCACTATCTAAATTCTTAAACCAAACACAACATAAAGAGATCATTTCACTTAGATTGTGGCAAACATTATTTTAGAAACTGATTATGTGTGAATAGACTCAATGCTTTATTACTATTTTTCATACTCTTTCGTACTATATTTTATGAGTCTTATTCTAGGTTTACAGTAATAATTGAAGCCGTTCATCTCATCTATCCCATAGTGAAGACTATCTATGTAAAAAATTAGTTTCAACAAATATCAATGAACACACAAATAAATTATATTTTATTTTATAAAATCATCTATTTTATAAAATAAAATATAATTTATTTACCTATTAATTAACATTCGATAAAATTAATTTTTTGTATAAATCATTTTTAATGTAAAGCCTACAAGATGAGCTAATCAAATTATTATGATGAGCTTATAATAGAACTTACAAAATAAAATATGAATATTGAAGATAATAATATAAAAATATGAATACTGAAGATAATAATATAAAAATAAACCATTTGAGAAGTTGGCTATTTTAATAAGTTATTTTAGTTTTTGATTATTTTAGTAGGTTAAAATTTTTATGTTTGGGAAGATAATTGAATGCGATATTTGTAAAAAAAAAAAATGAAATAATTATGAATTTGATATGCTATTTTATTTTATTAATTATTTTAATCTATTTAATCTTTTTTATAAATTTTAACTTAAAAAATCTAATTTTAATCTTTGCCAAACCAGACCTTTGCTTCGATTTATCAATTTGTTCTCCTAGACTTTTTGTTTGCCCTTTAGTGTGTGCACGTAGGGGTGTGCATAATACCGCCGAAATCGTCAAAACCGCACCGAACCGCACCGCCAAAGCAAATTTGTTATTATTTGTCAATCGAGCCGCCGATTTTTGGTAAGAAAAATGGCAAATTCTAGTGACACTTTTATCAATCCGCCGGTTTCTATTTTTCTTCCAAACCGCACCGACCCGCACTGCTATTAAATCATGTTTTATAGGATTCTAAAAATTCTTTTTTATTTAAGTTTGCTTATTGTTCTATACCTTAGAATATAGTATTACATTACTTCTCGAGGGGAATTTTATGTATTGTATTTGGATCATTGTAGCTTCCACAGATGCTTGTAATGAACTGATGGCATAGTCGTTGATATTATCATGTTGTTGCTACACTTGCTGCATCAGAAGAAAGCTTCGCAAGATGCTTAACATCACGATATCTCTCGTCTTTTTTTTACTCTTTGATTTAAGTTTTGTAATTTGAATTATATTTTTTATAAACCGCCAATCCGCCCGAACCGCCAAGGCAAATCCGCCATTATTTGCCAACCGAACCGCCGGTTTTTGATAAGAAAAATGGCAAATTCTAGTGACACTTTTATCAATCCGCCACCCGCCATACGGTTTCTATTTTTCTCTCAAACCGCACCGACCCGCACCGCGCACACCCCTATGTGCACGTGTCCAATTGCGTCCGTAGGCGGTGGGGTTCCTTGCCGAGTCACTCACCTAATTTGGGAAAAATTAGAAACTATTTCTAAAGTATCATGTATTCTTACACCAAAGATCTTCTAGAGTGTTTTTTTCTTAAAGTGGTATATTGTGTGGTTGAGATTTAATACTAAAAAATTGATGTGATTTGTCATTAAATCTCAACCATACAATGCAACACTGTAGAAAATTTTAGGAAAAAAAAAACTCTAGAGGATCATTGCTCGTATTCTTAATCAATTATATTTTTTTATATATATTTTTTAATCACTTAATATAATATCTTAATTACTTATTTCTTATATTAATTATAATATTGTAAAATATTACGTATTTATATTTTAAAATTATTAAATAATTATTTTAATTTAAAGTGATTGATATCGTGATTAAGTTTTTCTCATAATTTAAGTTGTTTATCATGTGTTATATATATATATATATATATATACGGTTGTGATTGAGACCCCCTCAATCACCAACCCCCACCACCCCCACACACATGGCGGGTGATGATTGGAGGAAAAGGAAAAAAAAAAAGAAAAAAATAGCCAATCAAGAAAGAGAGGGGGTCAAAGGGGATGGTGAGAAAGGGGTCTTAATCATTTTTCATATATATATATATATATATAGAGGTAAATATAATAAAATTATGAGAGTTGCTTCGGACTGGAGAGGATATTATTCTACTCATTAAGTTTCATTTTAATAATTCAAATCGTTTATATTTTAGACTTCGTTGAGTATATTGTCTTTGCAAAAAATCAAGTTAATTGGATAATGAAAATACATATTCGGATAAGTTTTGTTCAAAAAAAAAATGAACGGTGAAAAAATAAACAGTTCATATAAAATTAATACGAACACGTGGTTCCGTAATCCAATTAACTTAGTTTTTTGCAAAGATAATATATTCAACGAATTTTAGAAGGTGAACCATTCGAATTACCGAATCGGAATCCAAAAGTGGAATCAATAAACCGGACAAGACGATCCAGTCCAATGAAGAAATGAAGAAAGTCCAGCCCAGTTCCTAAAATTATATACTATCAATTTTTTGTTTTTGTTTTTTTCCACTTAAACTCATTGTGAGCTCACTATCTCATATGTTGCTAAAATTAGTAATACTACAAATTAAAAAAAATATTATTTAAAAATTATTAAAAATATTAATATATAATTTAGATTTATTATGTACATGTACAATACACATTTTTAATCTGCATCACGTTTTTACTGCAAGTCTGTGTACCTCTACTTGACTGCACTAAAATTGCTCTGGGTGCCCTTTGGTATCTGAATTGTAGCTGACAAGTTTGAAAATCTTGTTCACTCAAATGTTTGAGCTTAAAAGTCAATTAATTTAAGTGTTAGTCAGTCAGTCATTCAAATTTCTATCAATTTATTTTTCATTCCAGTTAACCAAACAAAAACATGAGAGCAACAAAGAAAACGCGGAGGAGAGATGGTTTGGTTCTTCTTGGTTGTTGGAGTCTTTCACCATATTCATACATATACTAGCTAATACTGTCATATCATATTATAAATCATAAAGCATTATATATTAATGTAACGGATAAAAATAATTCGTATCATACCTTAATGACAAAATCTCGTGGGTAAATCACGTGCTTTCAAAATCTGACCAGTCAACGAACCCAGCAGTGGAGTGATACTACAAAGTGAATATCACCCACACAAGTCACAGTGCAAAATGGCTTAATCGTTGTTTTCTGAGAGAGAGTGAGAGAGAGTATGGGAAAAATGGTTATGGGTAAAAACCACATAATGTATGTCTGATATACGTATCTCATAGATTAACCATATAATCTGATATATAACCACATATATATCAATTTATCCATCTATCCATATCTATTGATATGATAGATATAGATATCCTGAATGGTTATCCAAATAAGTTTTGAATTCAAATTCAAACTTATATGGATAAGGTTCAAAAGGTTCAGGTTCAAAGGGTCATGCTACATGGGCGCCCAATTTCTAACATCTCCCACTCGCACATGAGTTGGCATGACACTGCCATATCTCTTGAAAAATCTAGAAATTCCCTAGATGTTGATTTGTGATTATGTATCAATTTTAAGCAGAATATAACAATCCCAATCAAACAATCAAACAATCAAGACAAAGAGACACAACGATTTTAACGTGGAAAAAACCACAATTGGACACCTCCAACTGTGATCAAAAAACCACGGGCAACAGCCACAAGACAATCCACTAAGAAGAATTAAAGGAATTACACAGGTATACTCTCAATTACCTAGCGAATCCACAACGCCTAATTGAACCAACCTTTATGTGCCTCTTCCAACCCCATCTTCACCACAGAATTGTCTTTCTGATGAGCCACTCCGGATTCCACCAAAGCTTCAGGCTCGAATTCTTCAGAATCCACAACTGAAGAATAACTCTCTCTTTTGTCCAATTGTGGTTTTTTCCACGTTAAAATCGTTGTGTCTCTTTGTCTTGATTGTTTGATTGTTTGATTGGGATTGTTATATTCTGCTTAAAATTGATACATAATCACAAATCAACATCTAGGGAATTTCTAGATTTTTCAATTGGTATCAGAGCAGGTCGTTCTATTTTTTAAAAAAAAAAATCCTTTAGAACGAGATCTTGTTTGATTTGTGATAATGGATTCAAAGAGATCGGTTAATGATGAATCCTCGGAGAGTGATAATGAAGAGCTTGAGCAAGCTTATGAGAAGTTGTATAAGGAGTCTCTTAAGTTATTCAAATTGAATGACAAACTCACAAAGAAACTCAAAGCATGTGAATGTGAGAATGTCAAACTTAAGGAGGAGATTTCCGAGGCTAGGATCAATGCCATCAAGATAGCTGATGATCAACAAGTTCTTTGTGCAAAACTGTTGACTTGTGAGACAGAGAGGAATGAGCTACTGCAAACCCATGCCATGTATGAAGAAAAGATTGAATCTCTTGAGATATCACAAGTTGCTTTAGAAAAACTAATGGTCAAGAAAGAGGAAGAGCTCAAGTGTGCTATGGCTACCATTGGTCTTTGGAACAAAGGATCAAAGACTTTGGAGGATATCATTGGGTCTCAACAAATGAGTTGTGACAAGAGTGGCATTGGCTTTGATACCAATTGAAAAATCTAGAAATCCCCTAGATGTTAATTTGTGATTATGTATCAATTTTAAGCAGAATATAACAATCCCAATCAAACAATCAAACAATCAAGATAAAGAGACACAGCGATTTAACGTGGAAAAAACCACAATTGGACACCTCCAACTGTGATCAAAAAACCACGGGCAACAGCCACAAGAACAATCCACTAAGAAGAATTAAAGGAATTACACAGGTATACTCTCAATTACCTAGCGAATCCACAACGCCTAATTGAACCAACCTCTATGTGCCTCTTCCAACCCCATCTTCACCACGGAATTGTCTTTCTGATGAGCCACTCTGGATTCCACCACAGCTTCAGGCTCGAATTCTTCAGAATACACAACTGAAGAACAACTCTCTCTTTTGTGTATAACAAACAAACCTTTGATGTACTCTCTTTAGATCATGAGTTGAATACTCAAAAAACATCAAAGAAAACTCCCAAAGTATCCCCAGATATAAACCCTAGAAACCAAAAAGAAGATCTGGAGAAGTTCAAATCAATCACCTAGTTTTGGGAGAAAACCAAGTTTTTATAGGGAACCAAAAAGTAATCCTAGATTGGGCCGAAAACGAACTCTTTATCAAATCTGGAAATCTGGATTCGCTCGGTCCGCTCGAGCGCCCTTTTCCCCGCTCGAGCGGAGACTTCAAATTCTGTGATTTCATACAGGCTCCACGCTCGAGCGTCGGTTTTGCCGCTCGAGCGGTAAACCACACTATCCAGTACTTTTGCAGGCGACTGCAGAGATGCTGAGAGCTTCCAATCCACGCTCAAGCGCCCGATGTCCCGCTCGAGCGGACAGCTCGATCCCCGTCATAATCAGCGAAGTGGCAATCTTGAAAGCTTTTTCATCACAAACTTCTCTGAAATGCTTGATTCGGGTTGGATTCGCATCTAACAACTCATAGCCTCACTGAAATAAAAATGCGAATAAAATTACAACTCAAAGGAGTTTTGTCAAACGGGATTGCCAAGAAATAAAACCTAACATCTCTTATCTCAATCTCCCCAAAAAAGAACAATCTCATACTAGCCAATACACCGTGCGACTGCTGAGAACACCTGCATGTGGGAGCTCTATACTAGAAACTCAAAATTAGTCAGCATAGAGACATCAAACCAAAAAGAACAGAGATAGCGTCTCATATACCCCAGACTCATCTAATTACACCGGTCCAAAAAACATCTCTAATCCCTCAAAAGAGCATGTTTGACCCTCTCAATTATTGCAATATATTCACACTCAATCCGCTTCTCATACAGAGCGATGCGAGTTGCCGACAGTGAATATACAACAGTGGTGTAATACTGGATGATCTTCCCTTTGCCCTCATGCCATTTAGTTTAGGATTGACCACTTTTCCAGTGATGTCCCTTAAGGTCGAATCATATATGACCGCAGGCAACATACCAAAGTAGCAGAACATCAACCCCTTACCTTATGACATACTCAAAAGTCACAAAAGGGTACATAAATGAAAGTCATATCAATAATGACACGTAAGACTCGCACGGTGAGGAAACAGGGATCCATTCTCTCACCTCATTACTCAGTCGCCAAGCACATATAGTATGAATACATGTTACGATAGAGTAACTCTTCCATAAAGAGTGACGTCATACTCGATACACCGTACAGATATTAGTCTAGTCGCTTTCTAGCGCCTAACCCGAATTCTCTATTTGCTCGCCTTTCAGGCGCCAAATGAGATCTCGCATCTGGCTAATCATAACAGGCACAACATGGAAAGTGGGTACTAACATCCATGTTTGGTCCTTAACACGACCTCATCTTGGTTGTAACCAAGGCGACATGCATAGTGGATTATTTAAGCCTCTCTTGACTCCAAATAAAAATAAATCACTAGTCTCATCCTTGTTCGCTCCCAAGCGCTAAGGGCGATTGCTCGTGTGAGTGAGCCAATCTTGCCTGCTGACATCATCATCCGCTAATCATTATGACACAAACCATAATAGTCTCAACATCCTATCATCTCAAAATAAGTGATCGATTTAAAAAAAAATGACCATAGCTTGCGCAATTATAGATTCCAAACATAAGCCTTATCAGCACCTCTTGCGATAAGTATATACAACGGAATCCACCATGTGTGCCTTACATGAAGTAATTTAAGATCACTACCTCTTGCGCAATAACCCCTCTAAAGATATTTTGGTAACCAATTTGCGTTCATTCTTAATGCGCCCAACTAGCGCAGATGCGCCCAACTAGCGCATTGAATCTTACAAGGAGCAAATTAATATACTATTAGTAAAACATTTTATCCACAGTCTAATGAGCAAGGTCAATGTCTAAACAACTCAGTTGACCATTTACCAAAGATAACACTTATCATGTCGAATACGCCCACATAGCATATTTTAGGCTCCCACAACAAAGAAAAGATCAAGGAATATAGGTCATCTGTTTCTCCCAAAGACAATCTGAGGATTCACTCAATAGCTAAGGCTCTGGCTTTTACTGATAGGTAAGTCAATGGGTTTACAATTTTGCATCTAGAATCGTTCTAGGATATTCCTTATGTAAGTCATCGAAGACAAAACATGAATTCTCCTAAAGCAATCCCTAAGGATCGTACATCCGAGCATATAAATTACATCACCCATGTCCACCATATCTAAAATAGAGGACTGCCCACCCTAGGTGGCGACAACCTTATAAATTCCTGGCTCGTAATGACTACGTAAGGAAAAACTTCTTTTGGACCATTGATCATGCCTCAGTGGTCTTCATCGATCATCGTTGGCCTATCATGGATTGACGAAATCTAAGAACCACTATTTGGATAACTGTTTTAGGCTGTAAAAGATTTATTGGAACTAGCAACCTTTTTGTGCTCCTAACTTTTCACCATAAAAACAGAAGGTAAATCCCTACGGATCTACTTATCCAATTCTTTAACGAGAAAGTTGGGTCACAATGTCCACAAATCAATGTTCCGAACTTATGTCAATCATAGCCTAAGTCAAAATAACCTCACTCCCCAGGAGGAAGTCTTTTCATGGTCTACACTTTCCTCAATGGTGCGACCTTTCGGTATCTAGCGAGCCTTATGTCTCAACAATGACTATCCAAATTACGCATAACTTTATAACAATTTTGCGTCATAATGGAAAGTCAACCAAATTATAAAAATAGTTAATCCTCAAAGACTTTGTCTTAAACTGCGCAACATTGATCCACTTTCTAAAAATAGGGGACTAGAGCCTTAGGCATTATCCTAGACTCTTTATCATCTTGCAGAGCAATCATGAATGTTTCCCTCTCAATTACCCAGTGATGACGTGGAAAATTTTCACATTCGCTACCACGCAACTAAGAATGTAGAGTATTCTTCTCTAATGGAGTAATCTATTAGTAGGCACATCGCTCCCACTGTCCCTAGGATATTGGAAATTTCTTTCCATTCTCAACTAGGCTACATAGAGCACTATGCTTGGAATTCTCTATCTTATAGAGTTCCAAAAACTCTATTCACGTCACCTTTACTAATAAAACTTTATGTGACTTAGTTATACTACTACAAAGCTGCTTACCTATATGCATATGACCCGGAGGGTTTGCATGACCGCATACAATAATGCGCCACACGACCCTTTGTGTTTACAAGACAGCATACAATAATGCGCTATAGAACCCTAGGTCTTAACTTCGCAATCTTATGAGAAGTAAAATAAAGATAAGCTGCTTAACGGTTACAGATCGCCCATCGATGGCTCTCCGCTAACCTATTACTCAAAATGGAGTGTAAAATCTGATATGGAGGGCACTTAGTTAGGGATATAGGCAACAAACTAGTGCAATTTTCAATTGGGAAACATTTTGCACCATTATCCACCTAACATTAACAATATTTAATTCCTTATCTCTACTATACCATTGTGTTGTTGAGTACTAGGAATAATCAATTTTCTAAGCATCCATCTCCCTTCACAGAGTTTTCTAAAAATAACTCAAATAGATACTCGTCACCTTGGTCAAAACTAAAAGCACGAAAGCTATTATCTAATTGATCTCAACCTCATATGTGCAATGTCAAAAATCATCTCAAAACTTTTGACTTATGGGAGATCAAATAATCTTGACTCAGATGTGTATCGTAATCTATAAATGTGTCGAGATTGAGGCTTAGCTATCATACCCTTACACATATCTAGTCACAAATATCATAGTGGACTAAATGCGCCAAAACAAATGACCTTCTATGGCTTTCCTACTTACTTGTGCGCACCCATTGCGAACAAAGTTACACATTCACATGAGAGCAGGATGTCATAAGCGAGTGGGCCCGAAAAGGCCTACTCAAACCATCATGTCATCATCTCATTAATGTGATTAAGTATAATGAGCCACTGGTTCATGACCAATGTCATAAACTAATTCCAATCATCTTAATGTGTGAGTTCTCAAAGACAAGTTTTAAAGGTTTAGGCCTAACTAGGTAATGACTCACGACTAATTCATATTCACTAGATCATAAAAGGATGTCATGGAGATATCAAGTGCGCCTAAGTCACAAATTTAACTAGTAAGTGCTAATCCCCTGTACCTTCAAGTCAATTTTATTCTCCATACACTTTACTGCATCTAGTTGAAAGATGACGATACTCCTCTTGCCATATCTATTTCTCGCTTCATAGTTACTTGCAATTAATTCTACTATCCACAAGAATGAGAGAATAAGCTATCAACTATGACAGCTCCAAAGTAACTTAAGCGCGAATTAGGCTAAAGAGTTTAATTCAACACAATGTTCTCACATACGATGCGTCAAATTCTTAGAGTCATAATAACCTTGTCGACCTTGACCTTTTCATTATTATGCTGCAACGTTTGCGCTTAGTGGTAAACGTCATTCTAAAACGTTAGCCTAGCTAAGGAATCATACAAAGAAGCCCCTCCTCATGTCTCACACTCAAGTGTGGAAACAGTAAGTGTCCAGACTTAGACAAGTTGGCAATGCTAATAGATTTTGCAGCTTCTAAGTCCTAATCTTTTCACATAATGTTAATAGATTTTGCAGCTTCTAAGTGCTAATTTTTTCACTTAGTGTTAATAGATTTTGCAGCCACTAAGCGCTAATCTTTTCACTTCACGTGATATTTAAACGCACACTATTATAGTGCATGAAATTTTGCTCCATCCACTCCCAATAATTGGGTAGAGAGCAAAACACTGCTCATACTGGCTACTCGTCTTACACTTAATGACTAATTTATTTAAGCTCGCATTTCTTAGATGACGTGACTCTTGAATGTTACTTCATCTAATGATGTAACATTATTTACAAGTCAAATTACAAAATCAATCGGCGCAGCTCAATAGTCAAGATCATATACAGATCTATTGAGGGCTTACTAATTTCATAACTCTAAAATCACCTACTAAAACTATGTAGCGTGCTGCTAACTATAGCGCACACATTAGTTTTTATTATACCAAACAAGGCAACAAAACCACGGCGACTTTGAGTCATGTTTCCTTACTTTGGCTCAATTAAGACTTGACCTAAAGTCTCCAAGACTTTTGCTCATCTAAAGAATGGGATTACATTGTTCACATTTGAACATCTTTACTAAGTCTAGGTCAACCAATTAACTTCCATAAGCTAAGTCAATTTAGAGAGAAATTCGCATTGAGATTAATTTGATTAGTATAATATAATTTTGCCACAAAAATCTAAATTAAATAGTGACAATATTACACAAGTCGCAAGATCGAAAATCCGCTATGCTCGTAATCATCTCTTGCGCCACAGGTGACAATTATCCAAAAGTTAATTTAATTTATGCGCAAAATATTGGTTTTCGGGAGTTAATCTACAAAGATTTCTCTCAACCGAATAACCTCCCACTGACTATGGCATATCTAAAAGCATGATAAAATATTCTAATTCTATACAATAGCATCATAATGTAGATTCACAATCAACTTATGTTATGTTACATTTAATAACGGAATTAAAATAAAAAAATAATTAATCATGCTATTCTAATTACAACATATTACAATCCCTAAAAAAAACAATATGCTGTATTTAATATTCAAATTATGCCATAACAGAAACTGTATCACTTTTGAAATTTTCTAAAATTTTTCTGAAATTTTCTGGAATTCTAAATAACTAATAAACACACATTAAATTAGAAATAAAAAATTTCAGAATCTGACAAACTGAAAAAATTATTCCAGTAAATAGTAAAACATTTCAAAAGTCTACAATAAAAAATTTAACCCCAGAAAATAATTTATGCAATACAAGAAGCATTTTAAAGCATAAATAATGAATTATAATCACAGGAAAAATACTTTTTATTTTCATAAAATTTTTAAAATTTTACAAAAGATAGAAAATATAATTCTGAGTCTAACGGTACTAACCACGCTTAAAACAAAGCTATAACGAATTAATTATGACCATTTAACGTAATTCTGAATTTAAAAACAAAACAAACAGACCCTTATATCAGCAGCCAAGCCGGCGGAAGAAAAACGGTGCGGCTCGCGGCTCAGGGCGCGGCTCAGGGCGGGGCTCAGCACGCGGCTCGACGGGCGGCTCAGAATGCAGCGTGTGTGTGTGGCGCTGAGGGTGCGCGTGGGAAGCGCAAAACAGCGCACGCATAGAGGCGCATGACAGCGCGTGACAGCGCATGGAGGCGCGTGGAAGCCTCCCACGGCGTCAGGTGGCGCGTGAAGCCCACGTTCCGCCTTCCAAGGTGTTTTCTGGTTCGATTTTTGTACTGTCGGACTCTATTTTTCACAATAAAAACATCTATGGCATTAAAAATAACATTTAATGAACATAAAAATGAGATGTATCACATTCTCAATCTAATTTTCATGCAAATAATATGTATGTATATTTGTATAAAATTATACACATATTTTATCGTATACAACTAAGCACGAAAATACCCATATTAGGCTCTGATACCAATATAAATCATAAAGCATTATATATTAATGCAGCGGATAAAAATAATTCGTATCATACCTTAATGACACAACCTCGCGGGTAAATCACGTGCTTCCAAAATCTGATAAGTCAACAAACCCAGTAATGGAGTGATACTACAAAATGAGTATCACCCGCACAAGTCACAGTGCAAAATGGCTTGATTGTTGTTTTTTGGGAGAAAGTCAGAGAGAGAGTATGGGAAAAATGGTTATGGGTAAAAATCACAAAACGTATATCTCATATACGTATCTCATAGATTAACCATATAATCTGATATATAACCACATATATATCAATCTATTCATCTATCCATATCTATTGATATGATAGATATAGATATCCTAAATGGTTATCTAAATAAGTTTTGAATTCAAATTCAAACTTATATGGATAAGGTTTAAAAGGTTCAGATTTAAAGAGTTATACCACATGGACACCCAATTTCTAACACATATCTCGGCACAAAAGCTGATGAGAAAGAAGATGTCAAGAAAATACAAAATTAACAAGTGCTTGATGATGTTAGTGAGAGAGAGAGACTTTACTTGCTCTAGTAGTCTTTTACTATTAATAACGGGGTGTTTGGCAAGTTGGGTTAGAGATTTTTTTAGTTAAAATAATCAATAAAGATAAAATATATTAAAAAAATTAATAAAATAAAATATTACATTTAGAATCAAAACTATTTTAATTTTTCTCTCATAATCATCAAATCAATTATAAAAACAAAGCCAACTATCATTCTAAACATAATTTTTTTTAGCCAAGCTAAAATAATCACACCAAAAAAAAAAAAAATCAAAAAACTAACTAAAATAACTTATTCTCAAACTAGTCCAAACAGTCTCTTGTCTTATCTTCTTCTCCAACAGAGTTGTATTTATTAATTTTAGTCAACTTGTTGAAGTGTTGCAGTAGCTCTCTCTCTCTCTCTCTCTCTCTCTCTCGAGCATTCTGTGTGCGTTTGTTTGTTGTTGAAATAATAATAATAATAATAATAATCCGGATTGGACTGGTTGGATACGGGTGAGTAGTAGCAGGGAAAGAGATAGGAAGGAATGTGTTGCTCGAACTGATTAAAATAACTGATGAGAGAAGTGATCAGAACTTCCCTTCAACAAACACACCCTTTTGATTACAATTTATGAGAATTTCAACTGGTGTAGAATACTAATGTTTTGAAAATTTTAGTATCACATTTGAATATTATTCGATTTGAGATTGCATATCATTTGAGGAGTCTTACAAGATATTAATTAGGACATTTGAGATTACTGGCGGTATAGCGTGAGATTTCTGATTCAACTTTCTTCTCCATTATGAAGATTGTATGCAATTAATAGTATTTTTAACTATTATTACGTTAGTGATCTATTTGATGCAAATAAATTTTAAAAAAAAAGTAAAAAAAATTGAAACGATCAATGTTTGAACTTTCATAGAATTTTCATAAATTATGAGATCTTTACAATTTGAAGGGTTAGTGTTTTCTGGCCAACCCCACATCCCTGTCCATGCCCAAAAGCCTGTATAAAAGTTGCATCCAAAGATTCGCAGCCACATATATATATTTTTAAATATTTTTTTATATTTATAATCACATTTAAAAAGTTACAAAAATTGCATTCGAATATCCGACGCAACCACTTTCATTGTAGTTAAAGTAAGAATGAGCAAAACGTGCAAAACAATTATACCCAATCAGAGCACCTTTTGGGCGTGTTTGATTTCAGAATAATTAGGATTGTTTTGAGAAGATGAAAAAAAATAATAACAATAATTTTTTAATTTATTTCTTTATTTTTTGGAATATTTACAAAATTATTTAGGAAGTATTAAATAAATGAGTAATTATTCAGTAATTTTGCAGTATAGACGCGTGATATTCTATAGTATTATGATTGGTAGAGAAGATTGGTAAGTAGAGTATTGTATTGGGTGATCGGAGAATATGAGAAGACATATTCCCTAAATAAGTAGTCTTTTGACTTTTTTTAAGTTTATTATAATATGATGTCACATCACTTATAAAATTATAAATTTATTATATTATTCTCATGTATTTTTGTGAAATTATCATATTATCCTAATCAAAAGCCATACAGACTAGAGTATTTTGGTAGTTTCACCTGTTGGCTTATTTCCAATTTCTCAAATGAAATTTTGCTCAAATAAGCTGGCATTTGGCTTTTTGAAAATTAGCCAAAAGCTGGCTTTTTTTATTTGTTTCCAAAATGGCCCTTACATAGGATTGGATTGTTAATTTTATCAAATTCATATTTTTATGTTTGGATCACACAAATAACATCTGACTTAGTAATATGTTTAATTCTTAATCCTACAAAATTGTAGTTGTGAAAACTCATATTTAAATTATTCTTAAAAGAAAATAAATAAATAAATAAATAAATAAATAAATTAATTAATGTTATTCAGAATCTACCTAAAATATATAATAGTATAAAAAAAAAATAGTTTTAAATTAACCCAATTCAACCACTAACAAAGACCTTATTAAGAATAAAAATGTTGTGGATGTTCAATAATTATTGTTATAATTTATTAGTTAAAAAAAAAGGGGAGGGGGGAAGAATCAGATTCTTGGCAGGTATGTGCCACCTGCAAGCTTGCATGTAAGCTTGGAAAATTCCATCCCATCATCATTCTTGGGTTAGGGAGAATTGTAGTGGATAGCATAATGATAAAGAGAAAAACAAAGAGGGAGTGAGAGGGGAAAAAGCTCAACAGGATTACTATATAAACACATGAAGGCTCAACAGGATTTCTATAAATATACATGCATGCCTTTGACGGGTGAGGAGAGTCTAACAAAAAAAAAAAAAAAAAAATTAGTAGAGGAAGGTTAAGGAAGCAAAAATTTTCTACCATTTCGTCACCCATTTGAATCTTACTATAAGGTAAGAAAACCCTCTCAACCCTCTCATTTCTTTTTATTAGTGAAGTTTTCAGATTATGCCCTTGTGATTAAAATGACTACTCATAAAAAGAAATTATATATATATGTGTAGGAATTTTGTGATGTGTATATCAAGTGTTTGAAGATGTTGATAGTCTTAAAATCATCTTATTATTGTAAAGAAATAAGCTTGCATGTATAGTTTATACATTTAAAGAGAAGATTGAAAATAATTAATCTGTTTTGAATCTGCCAGAATGTTGCCCGAATTTTTAGACAGTTTTATACTCAAAATTTCGAGATGATTGCTTCTACAAAGTTGTTGATAATGATGTCTAGTTCATCCAGGAATTTTGGCAACAATTTTGAGCTTTCTACGAATTTATACAAAATTTTAACTAAATCTGAAATTGTGTTGAAAATAATCTGTTTTGAATCTGCTAGAATGTTATCCGAATTTTTAGAAAATTTTATACTCAAAAATTTCGAGATGATTTCTTCTACAAAGTTGTTGATAATGATGTCTAGTTCATCCAGGAATTTTGGCAACAATTTTCGAGCTTACTACGAATTTATATAAATTTTTAACTAAATCTAAAACTGTGAGACAGATTTTGTATTTGAAAATTTATTTAAAATTCTATACTAAGCCAAAACTGGTAATTTCTAACTAAAAGATAAAATTTGAGAAGTCTAGTTTCATGATAAATTTTTAAATTATGGATTTGATCTATAAAATTAAGCATGGAATTAATGTAAGGTAATGTGACAAACCTGTGTCATAAAGATTGCTAGAAATTTTACAGGATTATTTACATCCTATTTTTCTGAAATTCTTTCTGAAAAGTGACCTAAACATCCCTTTTGAGTATTCTGTTCAATTGCATGAATTTTAGGATGGTGTAAATAATTTATTTAAAATTTTAATATCTAAGTTATTATGTTCATACCATAATTTAATTTAACTGTCTGTTTAATTTTGGACATTGAATTATTATTGTGTGACATGTATAATGTTTTATGTTGGGAGTTTTCTTTTATTTTGTTGGTATAACATTATTGGTGATTAAGAATTGAATAATTTGTGTTTAATATATAAAGTTACTGATAAAGGATTAATACTGGGTATTCAGGGTGAGCCCTGGTTTTTAATAATTTTTAAGTAAATTGTGTCACAAAATCCTAAGATGGCACGGGGATTATTTGAACCCTTATCGGTATTTGGTTTTGGAATAAGGGTGGATGTGCCGGTGACACGCAGGGAAGTTACGTACCCCTGGCAGACCATTCCCTTGGGGCAGACCACGGATGTCACGACATGGGTATATAACTCCAGGCGTGGACATCTTTGGTAGTTCTTGAATATTTGACCAAGGGGGGGTTTCCAAATTAACCGTGGCCGTGACTTAGTGGTTGGTAAGTTAAACCTCTTTGGCGAGATTTAAAAGGCCACCTAAGTTATTAAAATTATTTAAATTATTTTATTGGTTGTAATTTATGTTTACAATTATATTATTATCTCGTGTTTATAATCTCATTATTTTTGCTCAAAAAGAATGGTAGGTTGGTTATGTTTTCTTACTGTGTTGCAAAACTCATGACATATATTTTGTTGCCCTGGTGTTTCATGCCAGATTATGTCGAGTAAGGGACTGAGGCTGAAATTGGAGCTGCTGCTAATATCGAACCTTGGCTAACTTAGAGTCAAGATTTTATCAAAATAAAACCTTGTTATTTCTTGTATTAGCATTTAACTATGTTATGACGTTGTGTGTGAACTTGTAATTTTATTTTGTTGTTGGACTTTGACTATGTAAGAATTTAAAATTTCCTAATTAGTAGTTAAAATTTTATCTAGCAAGTTATTGTTATTTAAATCTTATGACGTTTCAAAAAAAAATTGGGCGCCACAGTAGTATACTAAATACTAAAGGAGGGTAGATATTAACAATCTCACACATAATTATCCCATCACATTATCAATCTCATGAGATTGTTAATCCCATCACTACTATTTCACCTAATCAAACAAGGCCTCTAATTGTAATGAGTTATGGCTTACATAGTAACCAGATGCGTCAGAATTTTGAATATCTAATTAAGAGAAATGTTGTACTTGTAATTGGTGTTGAGACTTCGATGGTAAGGATTAGCCATTACGGTTGACTCGTAGACTTTATGAGTTGAAATTTAAGTGTACATTTTTTTGTCGGGTTTGCAGGCTAGGCTAGCGAGCGTACGAATGGATTAATTCTACGGGTGTAAAAATAGCCCAACCTTACTCCGCCCACTTGGGATACTCGGGTCTTGGGCTCGGGCTCGGGCTTAGGCTGCCCTGACCATTTTTTTTTAAATTTTATCAAAACTTTATTTTTCTTCTCACCAAAATAGTTTGGAAATGAGAGTGAGTCTTGAACGTGCCAGTGGGCTAGGCTCCAGCCAGGCCTCAAAAAAGATGGCGCAAGCCTAAGGTTTCGGATTGGGCTTGAGCACAAGTCTAACCAAACCTAGTTAGAGAGTAGGCTTCGGGTGGACAACGAGCCAATAGGGCAATTTTACAGCCCTAATTAATTCTCAAAGGTGAACACGGGGCGACCCTACTAGGTGGATGATAGGGTCTATCCACCCATCATCCTAGTATAAAGCCTTGAATATTTTTTAATTTTATTTTTTTAAGGAAAAAATTTTATTTGATAACTAATTGATCCCATTGAAATAAATAAGGGACTCTATCTATTAGAAATCAAAATCATTAGTATTACGTTTCTTTTTCAGCACTCGAACCAAATGACATATTAATGGTAGAATGATTGCTCAATCACGATTATAAAAAATGATATGTTAACAATGAGGTTATCGGGCACTTTTTTCAAATTAAGTCAAAATAGTAATTTATTTTCTAAACTAGGTCAAGTTTGGACGGAATCTTCAAATTAAGCTACAACATTATTACAAATCACGTTTTCACTATTTTTAGAATCCTCTTGCGGAAAATTTATAAAATGGTAAAAGCGTGGTTACAAACCACGTTTTTAATTAAGAAAGCGTGATTACAAACTGTTGGACCATTTTAATATCTTATATTTATTTATTGGTTTATCTTTTTCATAAATGGAGTTTTATTACTTTGGTAACCCCTTGGTCATAAATGGAGGATAAATAGAATTCATGAACTTGGTTAATGGTCATTATTTTGGTGTAACCATTTTCTTGTTTAATTGTCATTATTTTTGGTGTAACTGTAAGGTCCTTATAGCCTATATATAGTCTACTCTTTTCTATCTATACAGATCAACTATTTTCTATACAAGAGAGATTACTAGCAAAGAAGGGTGTTTTATTGGTGGAGCTTTGGGTTCACCATCTTGTGCAGAGTTGGCCTGAACCACACGACAAGTGGTCGGGCTGTTGTATCCTAGAGGGGACAAGTCATAGTGTTGTGACTGCTGCATCGGTATTTGGATTCTTCCTACCGCAGTGGGCTTGATCTCCTTAAAGAAAATGAGATATTCGTGCCTCAGCCTGATCTATTTGTATCTCATTTTCTTTGCATCATTTATCAATAATATAGTTTAGTTTCTGGTATTTTCTCCAACAATTTTAAGGAGATCAAAACATGGAACAAGTACCAAAAAAAACCAATGATGGAATTGGAGATCTCAACAAACCTTTCAAGTTCAAAAGAGTTCATTTTAAGAGGTGGAAAGGAAAAGTTCTTTTTTACCTTAGCCTTTTGAAAGTTGCATATGTTCTTACTGAAAAGAATCCGAACAAAATCCCAACCGATGAGATGAATGATGAAGACTACGAAGCACATGAAGCAAAAGTGGCTTCCTACAATACAGATAAGTATAAATGTCAATTTTATCTCTTAAATTTCCTTGCTGATTAACTTTATGATTATTACTATGACACCACTTACATGTTGTCTTCTATTAATTTATGGCATGCTCACTTGTGTCATATAAATAGTAAATATGTGGGAATCATGAGTAGTTTAGAATTAATTCCTAAAGTGACAAAAAATTTTGAGAAATGTGAAGTTTGCAGTAAAGCAAAAATTACCAAGAGGCCTCATAAAAGTGTTGAAAAAAAATACCGAATTGCTAGAATTATTTCATACTGATTTGTGTGAGTTTGAAGGAATTTTAACTCGGGATGGTAACCGATATTTTATCACTTTTATTGATGATTTTTCAAAATATACAAACGTATATTTATTAAAACATAAAAGTGATGCTTTTGAGAAATTTAAAGAATTCCTTCTTGAAGTGGAAAATCAATTCGGTAAAAAGATTAAAAGAATTAGAAGTGATAGAGGCCGGGAGTATGAATCTCTAGGATTCAACTCTTTTGTTCAGTCATTGGGAATTATTCATGAGACTACTCCACCATATTCACCTTCATCAAATGGCGTAGCTGAAAGAAAAAATAGAACGTTAATTGACTTGACGAATGCTATGCTTATTGATTCAGGTGCTCCCTCAAATTTTTGGGGTGAGGCTATTTTGACAGCTTGCCATGTGATAAATAGAGTGCCACACAAAAAGACTAAAATTGTCCCTTACGAGTTGTGGCGGGGGCATAAACCAAATCTAGGTTATTTGAGGGTTTGGGGTTATTTAGCTTTTATGAGGCTTGCAGATCCTAAACGACCTAAATTGGGTAGATTTTGTGATATGGAAAATAATATTATTTTTGAATCAGGTGATGCTATTTTTCATGAAAATAAATTTCCTTTCAAATCTAGAAGTAGTGGGGGTCAAATAATATCTGAAAATATTTTATCTATGCCTAGCTTTTCTACTCCTTCTCAAGTTTTTCAGGAGAAAGAAAATTTTCAAATCCAACCAAGAAGAAGTAAACGAGCTAGAGTTGAAAAAGATTTTGGCCCTAATTATTATCTTTACAATGTGGAAGAAATTCCTCATACGGTACAAGAAGCTTTATCATCACCTGATGCTATTTTCTAGAGAGAGGCTGTAAATGATGAGATAGACTCACTATTTTCAAATAAAACATGGAAGTTAGTGGATTTACCTCCAGGTTGTAAAACTATTGGCTGTAAATGGGTCCTTCGTACAAAACTTAAACCGGATGGAACTATAGATAAATATAAAGCGAGGCTTGTCGCTAAAGGTTTTAAGCAACAAGTTGATCTTGATTTCTTTGATACTTTTTCTCCGGTTACTAGAGTAACATCCATTAGACTGTTGATTGCAGTGGCTGCAATTCATGATTTAAAAATTCATCAAATGGATGTAAAAACAGCTCCTAAACAGTGGCATGAGAAATTTGATTCTTGCATGCTTGAGAATGGCTATAAGACTAATGAATGTGATAATTGCATATATTATAAAACTTGTGAGAATGCACATGTGATTATTAGCCTATATGTGGATGATCTACTTATCTTTGGCTCTAATTTGCATATTATAAATGAGACTAAAAATATGCTTAATAGTTAAGATCTTGGTGAAGCTAATTTTATTTTGGGAATTAAAATTACCAAGACTAAGGATGGCATTTTTCTTGATCAGTCGCATTATGTTGAGAAAATTTTAAAGAAATATAATTTTCTAGATTGTAAACATGTTGCTACTCCTTTTGATGCAAGCATACACTTATCTGTTGTAAAAAATAAAAAAGAAGTGATTAATCAAAAGGAATATGCTAGCACGATTGGTAGTTTGAGATATGCTACTGACTGTACTAGACCTGACATTGCATATGTTGTTGGAGTACTTAGCAGGTTTACTAGCAAACCAAGTCGAGATCATTGGCTAGCCATGGGAAGAATTATGAGATATTTATTTTGAACAAAAAATTATGGTTTGTTTTATAACAAGTATCTTGCGGTACTTGAGGGATATAGTGATGCCGATTGGAACACTTTGTCAGGTGATTCTCTCTCTACCTCGGGTTTTATTTTTACCTTGGGTGGTGGTGCTATATGTTGGAAGTCTAAAAAACAGACGATAATTGCTAATTCTACAATGGAAACTGAGCTTATAGCGTTAGCTTCAGCATGTGAGGAAGCGAATTGGTTGAGAGATTTGTTACATGAAATTCCTTTTTGGGAAAAACCAATTCCTCCTGTGTTAATTCGTTGTGATAGCACTGCTGCTATTGGTAGAGTGAACAATCATTTTTATAATAGTAAATCCAGACCTATTAGAAGGAAACACAGTAATGTGAGATCCTATTTGAGTAATGGCATCATAACTGTAAATTATGTAAGATCTTGTGATAATCTTGCGGATCCGTTAACCAAGGCCTTGGCAAGAGATAGGGTCTGGCATACATCGAGGGAGATGGGTTTGAAGCCTATAAAATCAAAAACCATGTATGAGGATACCCAACCTAGGGACCAGAGATCCTGTAACTAGGTTCAATGGGAAGAACGAATCATATGGTGGTTGTAAAAATGCACTCTTTAATATTTTTGTTATCCATCCCTATGATGTAAGTGCATTTGTCCTGTAATGTTGGAGGGTTGAGTTTTTATACTCTTAATGAAATTCTGTAGCTCTTGTTGAGTGGGGTGTGTAAATTACAGGAACATCCTTGATAGATTTCACCTATGTGAGCATGAAAGTGGGGCCGCTTTCTATGAGAACAAGGCTTATTCTCAAATATGCTCATGAAAACTGGGATTAGCACAAGGCCGTAATGTGCTGGCTATTAAAGCTCATGTCAACACCTGGATTATTATGTGTGAGCAGTAATACTTTATTTCCCCTAAGCAGTCATAGTTCAAGTCTGAGACCACTACTGACTCTGGAGTAGAGGTTGCTGTTTCACTAATGAAGGTTCAATGCAGAGCACACCTTCATGATGCATACTAGTCTATCTTTGTTTGGTAATCTCTTTTATCCTTGTTGATATTAAAATGAGTGGGGGATTGTTGGACCATTTTAATATCTTATATTTATTTATTGGTTTATCTTTTTCATAAATGGGGTTTTATTACTTTGGTAACCCCTTGGTCATAAATGGAGGATAAATAGAATTCATGAACTTGGTTAATGGTCATTATTTTGGTGTAACCATTTTCTTGTTTAATTGTCATTATTTTTGGTGTAACTGTAAGGTCCTTATAGCCTATATATAGTCTACTCTTTTCTATCTATACAGATCAACTATTTTCTATACAAGAGAGATTACTAGCAAAGAAGGGTGTTTTATTGGTGGAGCTTTGGGTTCACCATCTTGTGCAGAATTGGTCTGAACCATACGACAAGTGGTCGGGCTGTTGTATCTTGGAGGGGACAAGTCATAGTGTTGTGACTGCTGCATCGGTATTTGGATTCTTCCTACCGCAGTGGGCTTGATCTCCTTAAAGAAAACGAGATATCCGTGCCTCAGCCTGATCTATTTGCATCTCATTTTCTTTACATCATTTATCAATAATATAGTTTAGTTTCTGATATTTTCTCCAACACAGATCATGCTATTAAAGAAAATTTTTTTTCTCCATAAAACATGATTTCAAATCACGCTTTAAAAATTGTTTTTGAGAAAATGAGATTTAAGAATCACGCTTTCAATACCATCAACACATCACACACTCACTCCACTCCACGCACTCACTCTTTTTCTCTCTCTCTCTCTCTCTCTCTCACACAAACACTCATCTCACACATACACACAAAACTAATATAATTTTTAATATATATAAATTTTATTTTATAAAATTAAAATCAATATTAAATATATATAATAATTTATAATAGCAAATAATAATCAATTATATGAAATTAAGATCAATATTTTTAAATAATTTTTTTTTCAATTAATTTTTTATTTCAATTAAATTTTTTTCAATTATTTTTTTCCCAATTAAATTTTTTTTCAAAATTTTTTTTTCAATTAATTTTTTTTAAATTAAATTTTTTTCAATTATTTTTTTAATTTTTTTTTCAATTATAATATGTGTGATCCCATTGTCATAAATAATAAAAATAAATATAAATATTTTAGGTTTGTACAAATATATTTTTTATTTTATGTTTTTAAAATTTTTTAAGCATTTTGTTCAAACCAAACGTGTTTGTAATTTATGTTTTTTTAAAAATAAACAAAAATCAGTTTATAAAATTTTTGTAAACATAAACAAAAAACGTAAACGTTACCAAACGCTACCTTAGTGTTTAGGGATAAAATTTTATAAAATTGAAGTTAAAATAAATTTTAAGAATTAAACTATAAATCCTAAACCCTAAAATAAAAATAAATAAATTTTAAGTATTAAACCCTAAACCCTAAAATAACAAAAAATAAATTTTATCCCTAAACACTAAGTTAGCGTTTGGTAACATTTACGTTTTTTGTTTATGTTTACAAAAATTTTATAAACTGATTTTTATTTATTTTTAGAAAAACATAATTACAAACGTGTTTGGTTTGAACAAAATGTTTAAAAAAATTTAAAAACATAAAATAAAAAATATGTTTGTTCAGGCTTAAAATATTTATGACAATAGAATCACACATATTATAATTGAAAAAAAAAATTAAAAAAATAATTGAAAAAAATTTAATTTTAAAAAAATTAATTAAAAAAAATATTTGAAAAAAAATTTAATTGGGAAAAAAATATTTGAAAAAAATTTAATTGAATTAAAAGATTAATAGAAAAAAAAATTAATTGAAAAAAATAATTACAAAAAAATTATTTGAAAAAATTATTTAAAAATATTGATCTTAATTTTATAAAATAAAATTTATATATATTAAAATTATATTGGTTTGGTATGAGATATATATATATATATATATATATATGGAAAATGTTTCGTAGCTCGAAACATTTGCCCCGAATGGCTCGATTTCGAAGCAGAGGGGAAGAGAGAAGCAGAGGGAGAGGGAGAGAAAGAGAGAAGCAGGGAGAGAGGGAGAGAAAGAGAGAAGCTGAGGGGAAAAGAGAGAGAGAGAGAGAGAGAGAGAGAGAGAAGACGATCGTTGCCCAGCCACCGATCGTCGCCCCGCCCAGCCGCCGATCCGCCGATCGTCGCCCAGCCCAGCCCCGCTGCAGCCTCCGACCGCCGTCACCCCGCCTCCGCAGCCTCCGACCGCCGTCACCTCGCCTCCGCCTCCTCTTCTCCCGAATATTATGCCCCTTCCAGTCCTCCTCCTTCTCCTTCTCCCTCCCTTCTTCCTCCTCTTCCTCCTCCTCCTTTCAACCTTCTTCTTCCTAGTCTTCGTTCTTCTTTTGCAAAAAAAAAAAAAAAAATCGAGCCATTCGGGCTCCCCATTTTCGAGCTACGTAGCGCGATCGTATATATATATGAGTGTTTGTGTGTGTGTGTGTGTGTGTGAGAGAGAGAGAGAGAGAGAGAGAGAGAGAGAGAGAAAAGGAAGAGTGAGTGCATGGAGTGGAGTGAGTGCGTGATGTGTTGATGGTATTGAAAGCGTGATTCTAAATCACGTTTTCTCAAAAATAATTTCTAAAGTATGATTTGAAATTATGTTTTATGAAAAAAGAAAATTCTTTAAAAGTATGGTTTGTAATCACGTTTTCTTAATTAAAAGCGTGGTTTGTAATCACGTTTTTATCATTTGATAAATTTTCTGCAGGAGGGTCCTAAAAATAGTGAAAGCGTGATTTGTAATAGCATTTTAACTTAGTTTGGAAATTTCGTCCAAATTAGGCTTAGTTTGGAAAATAAGTTACTATTTTGACTTAATTTGGGAAAAGGCCTAGGTTATCATCCTTGTTAAAAAAAAAATTAAAAAAAAGAAAAAGAAGGTTATCATGCAATAATTTTAAAAATAGCACCTCGTCAAATATAATTGTAAAACTTTATGTGTTTTTTTGGATAAACTTTACTATTAATCCCTATATTTTATTTCTTGTGTTAGTTTGATCCCTATACCTTTAATTGACTCTATTTTGATTTTTAATTTTAAATTTTGTGTTAATTTGGTTCAATTGATAATATTATTAGTGTTTTTTAAAAAAAAATTCCACTAAATTAGTTGAGATTAACTTATTGAGTTAGGGAAGTTCATAATTTTGTCCTTAAAAATATGACATATAATCACAATCATGAAATTACGATACTACCCTCAGTGTTGTTTAGGATAACGTATTGCAATAGGGCATTTTGGTAATTTTATAGTTGTACACATGACATGACAACTTAAAAAAATATTATCTCAAAAAGTAAAAAATCAATTTTTTACCAACTTCTCAAGTCATTTTATAAAAAAATCAAAAAACTTGATTAAAAGCAAGAAAATTGTTTTTTACCACTTTCCTAAAATAGGCCTGTGTTTAGTGATTGAAAAATATAAAAGAACATATTAAATGATAATTAATTAAAAAATATAAATATATAATGCCCTGAAATATTGAATAATTTCTGGCAGGCCTCGTTTGGGCACACCAACCCACAAGATACTGCTTTTGGTATAGTAAGTTCGTTGATCTAGACGTGCTTGGATTGGGTTGTAAATATTCAAGCCAAATGCTGAACTTTAATTTAGGGTGCTAAAATTTTAAGATTATTATATGTTGTAAAATTGTAATGCCTTAACACTTTAGTAATGTTAAAAATACTAATCGACATTGGTGGGCTAACAAAAGCTTTTGACCCACCACTTAGAACTCAATTCACAGTTCAAGCACTAAAGTCCAACACTATTGAAAACCCAACGTTGCACCAGAAGCCTATGGCATCTAAACACGTGTTAGCAGGAGAACCAGCCATGTAAGCAGACAAAGATCATGCAGAGTTATTGCAACACACATCAGCCATTAATGAGGCTCCTGCAGCGTTAAATGTGATAACCCCTTCTCGTCGAAACGGGCAACCTCACCATGAACAAGGCAAGCTAGACCATAGACTTTTGGCCAACATAACAGGTCGAAGTGGACAAGGAAATGATGAACAAAAAATATAAGGAGGCTTTCAAGACACACAAAAGGTTAAGTTCTCTATTCTTATTCTCATTCTACACATCATCAATCCCTCTCTCTTCTAACTTGGTCGTCGGAGAGTACGCTGGAGGACTCCCGTTCCCCATTAGACATTTTTGCAGGTACTCTAGTGAACTTAGTGACTGGGGAACAGTACAGAAAGCGTGGATCAGCCCAACTCGCCTTCCAGGGATCAGCAGTATCATCAGTTGGCGCCGTTTGTAGAAAACCTCGCTTCGGGTAACAGTTGTGCTCATTGTTGCCGGAGAACCCGTTCCCGATAATTCCTTTCCACTGGCCATCAAGATGGATGGTCACAACGAGATCTATGGCTTCTCAACACAACGTCGTCGACCCCCAAGCCGACCCTCCGAACCCAAATAACCCACCTCAGTACTTCACAGAACTCACCAACAGCATCAACCGCTTGGCCGAGCAAAACCAGGCCTTGATCAACACCTTGCTCCAACGAAACCTCCCTATCCCTCCTCCACCACCACAAGATATCCCTCCCAATCGAGAACAAACCCTGAGCCATCCTCTCCAAAAAACCTACCTCTCCAACTTAGAGAGTCTGCAAGCCCCACCTCAAGGCATGAACCCGCCACCTCGGGGTTTACATCCATCGGTTCAAGCACCTGCTCCTGAATGAGAGGCTAGTAGTGTTCAACCCCCACTGCACTCTGGAGATGACAATGTTCCTATTTGGGATGCGGAACTCCGAGCCATGAAACTCCAGCTTCAAGGAGTCATGCAGAACATACAGAATAAACCCTCCATAACAGCCAACTCCCCGTTTGTCGTATCTATCAAGGACAAACCCCTATCTCCCAAGTTCAAAATGCCCTCGATTGACTCATTCGACGGCACAACGGATCCGGTTGATCATTTGGAGACCTACAGGACCCTCATGATCCTCCATATTTCTCCTGACGAGATCATGTGTAGGGCTTTCTCCGTGACGCTTAAGGGGTCAGCTTGACTATGGTTCAATCAGCTGCCGCCGGACTCTGTCTCTACTTTCCAACACCTAAATGATTTTTTCCTAAGCCATTTCATTAGTGCTCAGCACCAGCGGCGCCTGACAACTCAACTGCTTAATATCCGTCAGACGGAAGGAGAGTCACTACGTAGCTTTGTCACCCGCTTCAACACCGAGGCCCTACAGGTGGCGAAAAACGACGACAAGGTCATCCTCACAGCCTTTATGGCCGGTTTACAACCATCCGATTTCCTTTTTTCCCTTTCTAACTACCATGGCCACCCTCTTTTCCAAAGTTCAAAAATATATGAACGCCGAAGACTCTTTGGCAGCCTGCCAAGATACTACAACTAAAAGTCCAACCCCTAAGGAGAAAACAAAGGAATCTGAAACCAAACCCTCCCAATATACACAGTAAACCTCTTAGTATACCGACCGATTGGTACCTACCCGACCGCCCGGTCGGTTCGAGCGATACACCCCCCTTAATTCCCCCATGGAACAAGTCTTGAATCAGATCCAACGAGATTACAACCTGAAATGGCCCCAACCATCACAGTCTCTCTCCAACCGGCGAGATTAATCTAGGTACTGCCATTTCCAATAGGACCACAGCCACAACACTGAGGAATGTGTTAACCTTAAAGACCAAGCGGAGGATTTGATACGCTAGGGGTGCCTCAGTCGATTCACGATAGCCCGTCCCCAGTAGCGACCAAGGACTGACCCACCGGGGGGCCACCGCCGACATACCCTCGCCGACAACCCACACAACCCAAGCGAGACAATGATCAGCCCCCACCAAAACCCAAGCACAAGGCAATCCTGTCCCCCCGATCAGAGAAATCAAAGTCATCGCTAACGGGCTCGTATGCGGAGGTTCATTCCGTTCGGCCCAGCGAGCCGAACTCAGAAAAATTAGACAACACTCCGATAAAAAAGTCGCGACATTGGATCGCCCCTTCAAACACCCCAAGCAGTGGACTGAACCTATCACCTTTATGGAAGACGACTGCACAGGCATCTGTTACCCCCACGACAACCCCTTCATCATCTTTGCTCTCCTATCCAATTACAAAGTCAGACGGGTGCTTGTCGACAATGGCAGCCCTTTAGACATTATCTTCCTAAACGTTTATCACCAGCTCAAGGTAGGCGAAGAAAAATTATCCCCTCTCCAGGCCCTGCTAGTCGGGTTCATGGGAGATCGGGTGACCTCCATAGGCTCCATCAATCTTCCCCTCACCATCGGAGAGTATCCACGGCAGACCACCAAGCTACTCACTTTCCTTATCGTTGACTGTCCTTCTGTTTATAACATAATCCTCGGACGCACAACCCTTAATGGTTTCTAAGCTGTCACCTCCACATATCATCTAGCCATGTAATTTCCCACTAACCTCGAGGTCGGCACCATGAAGGGCGAGCAGACGTTGGCCAGAGAATACTAAATTGCCTCACTAAAAGAGGTCAAGCTAAAGGAGGCTATGATTATCGAATGACTCGACATCAGAGATGAAGAAGAGTTAGTCAGAGGGAAACCAGTGGAAGAACTTGTCGAAGTCCCTATCGATTCTACCAACTCAGCCAAAACAGCCAGGATTGGCAGCCAACTATCCTCCTAAGCTAAAGCCGATATCACAACTTTCTTAGCCGAGCACAGCGATGTGTTTGCCTGGACCCATTCAGACATGTCGGGCATCGATCCCTCTTTCATCACTCATCGTCTCAGTAACGAGCCCTATTTTTGACCTTTCCGCCAGAGGCAGCGTATTTTTCACCCGGAACGCAATGCCCTTATCGCCTTTGAGGTAGACAAACTATTGAAGGCACAGTTCATAAAAAACATAGACTACACCAGGTGGCTGTCCAATGTAATCTTGGTCCGCAAAAACAATGGTAAATGGCGACTCTGCGTCGACTATTCCGACCTTAATCGGGCTTGCCCCAAAGATAGTTATCCCCTCCCCCGGATAGATCTGTTAGTCGATGCAACTGCTGGACATCAGATGCTTAGTTTCATGGAAGCCTTCTCCAACTACAATCAAATTCTAATGCACCCGGCCGACCAGGAACACACCTCCTTCATCACAAACAGTGGAACTTATCACTATCGTGTTATGCCATTTGGCTTGAAAAATGTCAGAGCAACTTACCAACATCTGGCCAATGCCGTCTTTCAACACCAGATAGGCCGGAACATGGAAGTCTACGTCGATGACATAGTAGTCAAGAGTAAACTCTCCTTTAATCATTTAGCAGACATGTGAGAAACCTTCGAAACCTTACGTAAATATCAGATGAAGCTGAATCTAGAGAAGTGTGCCTTCGGCGTAGGATCTGGGAAGTTCTTAGGCTTCATGGTCAGCCAATGGGGAACCGAGGCCAACCCCGAAAAGATCAAGGCCCTGATAGAAATGCGGTCTCCCAAAACGATAAAGGAGATTCAATGGCTCACGGGCAGAGTTGCCGCCCTCAACCGTTTTATTTCCCGGGCAACAGATAAGTGTCTTCCATTTTTTAAAGTCCTCCGACAGGCATTTGAGTGGAACACCGAATCTGAAGAGGCCTTTCAACAACTGAAGTAGTGCATAGCCAACCCCTCTGTCTCCCAAGCGCTCCCAAGCGAAACCCTCCTCCTCTACTTAGCTGTATCAAACATTGCAATCAGTGTTGCCCTCATCAGGGAAGACAACTCAGTATAACATCCAGTCTACTACATTAGTCGTGCTCTCAGGGGGACAGAATAGAACTATCATCTGTTGCAAAAATGGCCCTCGCCTTGGTCATAGCCTCCAGGCGCCTCTAACCTTATTTCCAAGCTCACTCTATAGTGGTTCTCACTAACCAGCCTCTAAAAAAGGTCATGCAACAACCAGAGTTGTCAGGCAAACTTATGCAATGGTTTGTTGAGCTCAGTCAGTTTGAAATCTCTTACCAACCTCGAACAACAATCAAAGGACAGGTCGTCGTCGTTTTTATCTTGGAATTCACCAATCTCACTCCAAACGTGCCCCCTCCACCAATGCAATTCAACACTAAGGCAGAAGACCTCCTTTTCTAGACCTTTAATGTTGATGGGTCATCCCGCAAAGAAGGCAGCGGGGCCGGTCTCATCCTTACCGCCCCGGAGAGTGGGTATTTCAAGTGTGCCCTCAATTTCCTATTTGACGCGAGCAATAATGAAGTCGAATATGAGGCCTTGATAGCAGGTCTTCGACTGGCCATAGACATTGGGGTAAGCCATATCCAAGTATTCAGTGATTCCCAATTGATCATCGAGCAGATTATTGGGGAATTCGACACAAAAGAAGACACGATGCGGGCATACAGGGACATTGCCCTCCCTCTTGTTCGCCTTTTCAATAGTTTCCAGATCAGACACATCCCTGGGTCAGAAAACTCCAAGGCGGATGAAATCGCCCAATTAGCCTCGGCCGACTAGTCAGACCTCAACCATGGCATCCGCATTGAACACCTGACCCATCCGGCTACTTCACCAAACTAGCAGGAGGTTCACTTCCTCCAAAACGAACCTATCCCAAGGGCTACAGACATCCTTCTGTTCTTGACACGAGAGGAGTTGCCAGATGATAAATAGCAGGCCGCCAAAGTCAGAGCCCGGTCGTCTAATTACATCCTCATCAACAACCTACTGTACAAACGAGGATTCTCGCGCCCATATCTTAGGTGTCTCAGTCCCGATCAAGCGACCTATGTGATGAGAGAAGTCCAAGAGGGCATTTGCGGTAATCATTCGAGTGGAAGATCTCTAGCCTATAAAATCCTCCGCACCAGTTATTTTTGGCCTACTCTCAATCAAGATGCTAGCGAATTTGTGCTTAAGTGTGATAAATGGTAGCGCTTTGCCAACATCTCCCATGCTCCACTAACAGAACTGATTACACGCAGCAGTCCCTACTCCTTCGCTAAGTAGGGCATCGACTTAATTCGTCCTTTGCCCACTGGTAGGGGCCAAACCAAGTTCGCTGTGGTTGCCATTAACTACTTCACCAAATGGATGGAACCAAAACCCCTTACTACAATCACTGAGCGAAACACCACTTGGTTCATCGAGCAATCGATCGTATATTGATTCGGAATCCCCCAAGCCATCGTTTCGAATAATGGCAAACAATTTAACAATGCCAAATTAAGGAAATTCTGTGAAGAGCTCAACATTAGACCATTCTTCTTTTCCCCGGGCCATCCCCAAGCTAATGGGCAAGTCGAAGTCACCAATCGCTCCCTCCTGAAGATCATCAAGACCAAGTTGGAAGCCGCTAAAGGACTCTGAGCTAAGGAATTATCAAACGTACTCTAGGTTTATCGGACGATCGCTCGAACCCCTACTGGGGAGACACCTTTTCGCCTAATATACGGTGCTGAGGTAGTCATCCCAATGGAAATCGGCCTGTTCACTCCTCAGGTTTTGCACCCGAATCTAGAACTAAATGAAAAGTTGCGTCGGGCTGACTTGGACCTGATTGAAGAGCTCCGAGAGATAGTTACTGTCAGATGGGCGTCATATCAGCAGAAAATGAGAACACATTATAACTGCAAAGTTTGACCTCGAGAGTTCGCAGTGGGGGACCTAATCTTGTGCGAAGCAACCCTTGCCACTAAAAATCCGACCGAAGGCAAGCTAGCAGCCAAATGGGAAAGACCTTATATTGTCAAAGGCAGACCCCTCCCGGGGACTTACCGTCTCCAAGATATGGAAGGTAGAGACCTCCCTCATCTATGGAATGCTGAGCACGTGAAGCGTTATTTCAAAAAATGGCGTCCCCTGTTTTTGTATCATTCAATTGTTGTCTGTTCTCTTTGGCCTATCTGCGCACTTGTTCATTTTTGCCCTTTCCATTCACGATGTAAATTTGTGATCGACAAATTATGCCTTAATCACAACAATTTCACATCTCCATTTATCTGTGTTGCATTTCAATTGCAAGTTTTAGACCAAGCCTCAGCCAGACTGAGCATGAAGAGCTCAGTCAGATCAAGTTAACCAAAACTTCAGCCCAACTGAGCCCTCCTGTAGACACCCCATTTTTGACCGACCTTAAGACTTAGACGTCATCGACTGAGTGCTCGATGATCGCGCATGTTTGTGCTCGTTTCGAGTTTCTGGAGGTTTCAGCTGAGTGCCTTGCCTCCAGGCCTCTAAACTCTTTGTGTTTTGGCTTGGTTTGTAGACCATGCCTTGTTGCCCTTGCCTGGAGGGAGAGAGAGGCCTGTAGGCCACTTTTCGTAGTCGTAGACTACTTTTCCCTCTTGTAGGCTGGTTTTCGATTTCCAGAGCCTTCGGCCGAACGCCTTGTCTCAGATCCTCTTAGCATTCTCCTCTTGGCCTGGTTTTTGGACCATGCCTTGTTGCCTTTGCCTAGAGGGAAATAGAGGCCTGTAGACCACTTTTTGTAGTTGTAGGCTACTTTTTGTACCCGCAGGCTACTTTTCGTACCCGTAGACTGGTTTTCCGGGCTTCCGACTGCGTGCCTTGTGCCGCGAACTTTTGCCTTGCTTCCTTTTTGTTTTGGTTTTGAACCAAACCTTGTTTTCCCTTTCCTGGAGAGTGGAACAGGGGTGTAGACCAGTTTCTCCCCCTGTAGACCACTTTTCTTCCCTGCCAGCTAGTTTTCTGGTCAGCCAGCTGGTCTTGATGGTCTGTGGACCACCTAAAGTGGTTGGCAGCCATGCCACCACCTTCCTCTCTTTGTGCAGACCCTCTTTCCCCCCTTGCCGACTAGTTGTTCTCCTTGCAAACCACTTTTTCTGGCCGGTCGACTAGTGGGAGTGGTCGGCCGACCACCTCAATTGGTCGGCACCTTTTCTGCATTTTTCTGCAGATATTTTCTTGCCAACTGTTCCAGCTGTTGGGCATAGAAAGCATCCTCCATACACATGTATGGAGGGATTGCTTGGAGCCTCTAGCTTGTCAAGCAAGCTTCGAGCATGGATTTCTATATAAGGGAGCCTCCTTCCTTTTTCTTTAGGTTCAAAATTTTACATTAGAGTTATAGATATATCTCTATCTCTATATTGCTCTATTTGCTCCATATGTGTGCTTAAAATTGTAGTTTCTTCACACTTTTGCACACAAACACCTACTCAAACACCTTTCCTTTGGAGCTAAGGCACCTTGAAGCAGGTTTTCGGGTTTTTGGATTGCTTTTGGTCCAAAAAGGTTGCTGGAGTTTCTGCTTTGTCCTTGTTCTTCAAGGGTAAGAAACTAGCCCCTTAAAGCTTTGTTTTTGATTAAGTCTTTGGCCTTATTTGCATGTTGTTTTAGGCCTAACTTTCAACTGCGAAAAGCTTCATTTTCAAGTGTTTGAAATGTTTGTTTAAGGCCTCTTTGGTGTTGATGGTGTGCTACCCTCTTGTGTGCCTTATTTGCTTTGTTTTGTGCTATCTCTTTAGGCCTTTGAGATCACCTTCTCTCGGCCTTTTAGCCACTGAAATCCAGTGGATTTTTTTGTGGTAGAAAGTGTGTTTTGAGGTTCAAAATGGGAGGGGGTCATCCCCTCTCCTTGTGTCTTGGTTGCTTGCCTTGTTAGCCTCATGTTTGAGCTTGTTATTTTAGCATGTGTTGGCTTAGTCTCAACCTATTTTTGGCCCTATTTCAGTATGGTATACCTCTGTTTTGGATTGGTTTGATCACCTCATGCATGTTTTTTATACTTGTAGTGTAATCTTGCCATTTAGCCTTGTGTGCATCATGCTTTGGACCACCATTTTAGCATGATTTTAGCTCAACTCCAGTAAGCTTTTACTCATGTTTCGCCATGCTTAAGCTCTGTTTCATGTGCTTTGGGTCATGCATGCCTTGCTTTGTATAGCCATAGTGCAATTTTGCTCACCAGCTTGGTATTTTGAGTCCACTAACATGCATTGCTTGGGCTATTTGCAGGATTTAGCATCATTTTGTATGTGATTTCAAAGCATGTTTCACTGTCATGCCCTCACATCTTTCACTCTTTCAATGCTTTTAAGAGTTGTGCCTTTGTACCTCGTTTATGGGCCAATGCGTATGCATGTTTGTCTAAGCTTTTGAGCTCCCATCTCAGCATGTTTTGGTCTTTGTTTTGACCTAATTGAGCTCTGTCTATGGTTGGTTCTATCATTTGTGCCATGCATTGCATGCTTCTTGTGTAATCCCCTTTAGTAGCCTTGGGCCCTCTTGCATGCTATACTTGTGTTGTTTGAGTGGTTTGGTATCATTTCATACATGATTTCAGTGCATATAGTGTAGCTATACTCTCACATTTGTCACTTCTTCATTATGTTTGAGAGTTGTGCTCTTATGCCAAGTTAATAAGCCATTACAAGAGCATGCATATCTTGCCTTTTTGTGCCTAAGTTTTAGTGTGTTGGCCACTGTTTTGGCATGATTTAGGTCTGTCCATATGTAGTTCAAGTCCATTGAGCATTATATTGCATGCCTGTGAGATGCTCTTTCTTAGCTTTGATGCCTTAAGCTTCTAAACTTACCATGCATGCATTGTTCATATGTTGGAATCTTGTGCATGCCATTAGCATTGGTAGGTTGATCATGTTGTATGTGTTGCATTGTGTTTGGATTGGGCGTTGATCCAAAAACAAGAACGAGGGACGTTTCATACTTGTAGTGATGAAACGTGCCTCATTTCTCGGTCGCCGACCCTCTTGATCATGCATGATAGACGTTAAGGCCCTTATGTGTTATTTGTGCATTTATTGACATTGAATTATGCAAACTTGGCTTCTCGGCCATTGTGCATTGCGATGCTCGGTTGGTGGCCCGAGAGTCGAGAACTACACTTCCTTGAGCTCGAGAAATGATAGGGAGGGTGGTTGTGCACATATACCTTGCAAATACACTGTTGTGCCCCTTTTTGTTCTCTATTGCAGCAAATTGGAGCTTGGCAGGAATTTCTGGTCGGCAGACCAGAAAAAGTAGTTGGCCAACCACTTTTTCTAGTCCGCAGCATGTTTAGGTGGTCTACAGGTGGTCTATACCACCATTTTCTAGTCGGTAATGCACCAGAAGGTTCTCATGTTGGAGTAGAAGCTATTTGGAAGTCAGTGCACCTTCCAGAGATCAAATGCAAACAGAGGCAATTCGGGGCATAGTGATGGATTTTCGAGCAAAGTTGAGCATACATGCATCCCTCGTCCTGAGGCCATTTCAGCACTTTTGTTAACTTAGAATAAGTTGTTATCTTAGTTAGCATTCGTCTGTTTTGTAATTAATTAGTTAATGCATTTAATTGATTAATTCGTTTTATGCTTAGATTAGCGCTTTAATTAGCTTAGATTAGCTAATTGTTCAAATCAATTTGTGTTGTAATAACTAATTAGTTAACTAGGATTAGTTAATTAGTTTTAGTTTGTAATAATTAGGTTAATTAGCTTAGATTAGCTAGTTTCCTTATTATTCGGACCCTCCGTCGAGAGGGCGAACTGTTGTAATAAGCGTGCGTGTGTGTGATGCATGTCTTCTAACCCTACTTCTTTCTCCCATTTACTTACCAGCTTTTGATGGTTAGTTTTAGGGCATGTTTCAATTAGCATACTTATGTTTGCATGCGTGCATCATTCATCTGTCTTGCATGTACCAGACTCGGCGCATCATACAAACTGCATTGTATTTCAATACCAATTTGAATACATGTTATCTAATTGCATTCACATGACATCTTAGAATAGCCGAGCCTATCTTAGTTACATTTTTGCATGTGTTGCATTAGACATTCTTGACATAGCTAGGATCATGCATTGATTACTAACTAGCTTCTTTTTTAGCTTGGAGTATACTATGAGTGTTTATGCTTTAGCATCCTTGCATGTGTGTAAGTGACTGCCATGATAGCATGCTTGCCATTAGGCTAATTGTTTATGTGTTTAACTGCATGAATGCCCGTGAGTGAAGGCTTTATCGCTTGAATTGGAACAATTCGTCAAAATATGCGTTTTAAGCCCACTTGAGGGTGGCAAATCTGCGATTTAGCCTACTTGTGAGTAGCATTTCAAACCATTTTCGAAAAACAAACATGAGATGTTTTGTTCCAAATTGAGTGATTTAGTCTATACTTATATGTTGTGCGCATCACATAGTAATTCTAGATTAATAAATCAGAATAAGAACGCATGTGTTTTCAAAAACAACATATCATGTTAGTAGAGGCCGATCCTTTGATCGGGCGAGCGGGGGTGCTCATTTCAGGATCTTCCCCTCTCGTACCCAAGTTCCCGAGCCGAGGCAACTTTGGTGATGACGGACACGTGGCCTTTGGCACGAGTCAGGGTTTCCTAAATTTCCCAAAAACAAAATATTTAGGTGGCGACTCTGAAATCTGGAAAAACAGTCCATGTTTGGCATTTTTTGATTCAAAATCTGATTTTCCAAAATGATTTGCCGGATTTAGACTCTTTGGTGATTTATCAGTCTTGCATTGCACATTGTGAGATTAGATTCAGAACCGTGACAGGAGTCCGAACTATAGTAGCTAAGAACTACAATCTGCGCCCTCGTGCACGGAGCGGAGTTCGGGCGGTCTACAGTTTCTGGCAACTCTGCTGGGGATTTAAAGAACTTGACTCGAACTCATGATATGTTGTTTTGTTTACACTTATGTGTTTTTTTGCATTGGTGCGCCTAAGATATCGTGTTTGCCATTTGCTATTCCTGAACGGTTTACTGGAGGCTTGCTTGGAAAAGCGTGCCATAAGGCTGACCGGTTACAGGCTCTGCCACGATGGGAGCACAAACCTTGGTTTTTACCGAGGCACCCTTTGACCATTCGACCTAGTGCATATCGGAATCCGTAGTGACTATTCCAAACTAGGACAGGTTGCTTACCTGATTGTAGGTTGTTTGAAACCGCTGCGTACGTAGTGAAACCCTAGCTCCTGACAAGATAGGACAAGGAAACCCTACCCCTTCATAGGGGTGTTTTGGCTCCCACTTGCTTTCTATGTGCTTTTAGACTGTGTCTCTACAAGAATACATGTATCAGTTTGTAAGTCTGGGTATCAGGCCTGCGAGCATCAGTATTTTAGGGAATCAGTTTTACCTGAGGGTATTAGATTTGAGGCAATGGTTTGGGGGCAGTGAAGTATTGAGAATAGTGTGTTCAGCTTACAATATCGACTGTGTGTTGTGTTTATTTAAGCTGAAATGCTGTCCGTTTTCTAGTTGTTATTTCCTTATGTTACTTTATTTATCTTTTTGCAAGGTAGTATAGCACCATTGCTTCTGAAGAGGCAGTTTCCCCCAAAGCACTCTGGATCAGAGGTCGAAGGCTTCATCGATCCGAGGATCTAGTTGACAGACAAGCAGTGTTCCTTTCATTACCCCCGGTTACTAGATGGAGGCCAGTTCGGCTCAGTTCATCAGTACAGTGGTTACCAGATCAGCAGTCCTTATCTACCCCACCAGTGAGTAGTCGAGCTGAGGTTTCCGTTTCTACCGCAGAGAGAGATACACTTGTTGTTCAGTTAGATCAGCACCTTATGGCAAGTATGGAGGACATGATGCATCAGCTCCAAGAGACTATGCAAGCCATGCAACGGGATACTGCCCGTTAGGCAGAGTTTGCCGTTGTTCAAGCAGAGGTTGTAGCTCAACAGACAGAGCTGATTGCCAGACTTCAACAACAGCAACAACCACAGCAAGTCGGAGCATCTGCTTCGCATCCACTCCCACCGCCACCGCCACCCAGAGTTCCAACACTCGGGGAGACTACAAACGTCCAGGAAAATACGGACGTCCCAACGGGGCCAGTTCCACCCCCAATCCTACCTCAGCTGTCCAAAGCATCGACTAATTTAGTGGACACACCATTTGAATTTGAGGCAGATCGAACAACGCTGAAAGTAAGCAAATTAGCAAAGCTGTTCAAAAAGGCTCAAGGCGTTAATTCCATTTTGGACATAGAGGATGGATACACCGATTCGACAGTGACTTTGCCGGACTGGTTCAAGATGCCGCATATAGACCGTTTTGACGGTTCTGGGGACCCCATGGTACATCTGCGTTTGTTCTCGGATATCCTAAGGCCAATGGGCCTCTCCAGATTGCAAAAGCTTTCCCTTTTCGGCCGGACCCTGTCGGGTGTTGCGGTTATTTGGTACGCAAAGCTGGAGGACTTTGTCAAGAGAAGCTGGGAGAAGATGGTTGAGGCCTTTATAGCTCAATACTCCTACAATACGCAGATCGAGATCACAACTCATGATCTCGAGACAACGAGGCAAGAGCCAAAAGAGGGCTTCTCCGACTTTGTAACCCGTTGGAGGGCCAAAGCTTCTATGATGACCACCAGGCCGATCGAGAAGGATCAGATACAGATGGTTGTGCGCAACCTCCAACCCAAACTGATGCAAAAAATGATCGTCTTACCCCTCCTTACCTTTGTTGATTTACACGAGATTGGGGTACAGATTGAGGACACCATGAAGCAGGGTCTAATTGACCACGAGAGAGAGCACCCCAAGAGGGCGTTTACCTACAGTTCGAATGCAGGCACGTGTAGTGTTGCAGCTGCCAGAACTTCCGATGTGGGCATGGTCACTACCACCACTCCAAAAATAGCCAATCCTTTCGCTGGTACTTCCATTTCAAACCCCCAAACTCCGAATTATCCACCCCGAGGCAAGAGGATTTTCACCCCGCTATATATGCCTTTGTCCAAAGCTCTGGGAGTCCTACTCAAGAAAGGATATCTAAAACCGTTAGAACAACAGCCTCTACCCGATCCTCTCCCTCCAAAGCATGACTCGACTAAATACTGTGCCTTTGACCAATAACATGGTCACGACACCGACCAGTGCTTCAAGCTGCGTCATGAGATCCAGGATCACATTGACAATAAGGTGATTGCGCCACCACAGAAGCCAAATGTCACCACCAATCTGCTCCCACTACATAACCAAGCTCCACTTTCCAAACACATTAACCTGATCCAAACTGCGGCCATTCCATATGACCCAAGCATATATATCACACCTTCTCACCTACCCAAACCTGAGGTGTTCATCCCAGACAGCACGGACATGTGCATGTTGAGCACCTCCCCAACCCAACCCAAACCGGTGGTGGTGACTGTCGCAGACAGAATCGGAATGACTTTAGAGGCAGATGAGAATGTTGATTCAGAGCCTGAGGGGTCTGGAAGCTTTGCGTATAACCCGAGTGGTTATATCACATCAACAGATTAGTTTAAGCCAATGGTAGAGTTGCCAGTTGGGGTAGAGATCAGTGTGGTTCGGGAGGATGGACTTAATCAGGGGTTAGATGACCTAGCAGAGTTGGAAGAGGACATTGCCAACCTTCAGTTCTTCAATGAACAAGATTCGGGGGGACGTGACTGTCAACTGGTGTGATCTGGATGGATCGGCAGAAAATACAAGGTGGCTCAGCGACGAGCCAGATGTTGTTGAGACACCTCAGCCAGAATGGGGGTATTTAGAAATGGGAAGATCTATAGTGGCCGGAATGGCCAAGAATCAGGAAGCATCGCCAGAGAGCACCGATGCGAAGAATTATACTCAGAAACTGGGCAATTTATATACAGCAGACGCCGAACAAGTGGTTGCATTGAAGAGATTTGAGCAAGAAAAGATCGAGAATCTTGAAAGGGCTAGAAAGGCCAAGGCACCTGATGGTGCGGAATGTGCTGCGAGCACAGAAGCAGTTGCAACGGAACTGGACAGTTGTCTGTCGGTTGCCGATGGTATGTGGTGGGAAGATGACGACTTACGTCTTGCCCACACTGACGAGGATTGGGGATAGAACCAACCGGATGACACTTGGTATGTTGAGGAGATTGATCACATGACTAGAAGCGGGCGGTATTTCAAACCCCCACATTGAGACCAACCGGAGGCATCCGAAAAAGATAAAGAAGCGGAAAGGCAGAAAGAAAAATTGCTGGAGGAGAAGGCTGTACTGAAACAGCTAAAGAAGATTCAAGCAGACATCTCCATCTGGGGACTGCTAATGGCCTCAAGGGTTCACAGACAAGCTGTCCTTTCTGCAATGGACAGGGCTAAACTTTCAATCGATATAACTCTGGAGCAGTTGGTAGGGCTGGTTTTCCCGGGAGAAGCTTCCCCGACCTTGACCTTCACCGACAAGGAACTGCCGCCTGAGGGCTCGGATCATAACAAACCGCTCTATATCTCTGTCGAGTGTAGAAAGAAATAGATACCGGTGGTCCTTGTTGACACAAGATCTGCTATCAATGTGTGTCCGTCAAGAACGACATATGTTATTGGGTTAAAGCCCACGGATTTTGTGCCTACTGCCCAGGTGATACAGGCCTATGATAATACCAGCCGAGAGGTGATGGGGACTATACAGATTTGGACTCAGGTTGGTCCGGGGCAACAGGATATTGAGTTTCATGTCTTGGATGTCCTGGCCACCTTCAATCTACTCCTAGGGCGACCGTGGCTGCACCAGGTAAAGGCTGTCTCTTCCACCCTGCACCAAATGTTGAAATATCCCCAGGAAAAGGGGGTGGCAATCATTTTTGGGAATTCTTCAATACACATGCCGCTAGAGGTTTCTACACTGGTTCTAGAGATCGAGCACGGCGCGGAGGACGTATTTTTGTCAGGATTCACCCTAGCTGAGGCCCGGGTTGTACAGAGTATACTAGCTGTTGATGAGGGGCTATACGTCAGTGCACAGTCTATCTACCTTATGAACAAGCTTCAGCACATGCCCGGGATAGGATTAGGACGAAGTGGCAGGAAATACGTTACAGCATCGGCCGAAGTGCCACACAATCCATATACCTTTGGCCTAGGTTATCTGCCTACCAAAGAGAATTGGGCGAGGAAAGGAAAAGAGACGGCCGGAAGAGTTAGGCAAAACAAGCCGGGAAACATTATAAGTTGATACACCGACCTACCCAGGGGACCCTGAACGGACGCTTTGTCCGGGAGGGAGAAGACTTCTCGTTCTGCGGCTTCCCGGAGCCATGGCTAAATGCAGATAGGCGGCGCCTGCCAGGATTCGAGATTTTCTTTGACTTGCAATTCTCTAGGGATGATGTTGCTGAAGAGCAAACAGACCCACCAGCTGAGGCTAAGCAGTGCAAGGAGGAGGATTCTGAGAACACAAAAATTGAGATAGGGGTAGCACTGGCCTGTCTTCTCGCAGATCCTCAGATCGTACCAGAGTGCTTGGGGGATAACTTCTCAGTTTCCATGATCGGGAATGAAACGGCTGTGGGCCCATCTTCAAACATTCTGGATGCATCCATCGCACCTTCCCTCGTCTGGCAATACGAGGAGGGCTTTTTATCGAGCAGCACCAGGTCAGGTAATAAGTCGGAATCTGATTCCACTAAGTCCGTGGAGTCGGAATTAGGTTCCAACTCGTCTGAGTCTGAGTTCGGTATTCTTAGGAGTGATAACCCAAATACAACTGTCCTATCCAGGTCGTCTTTTTCTTTTTCCTCTGAGTCTGTTGTAATAGAGGAATCAGGCGGACTGGATGTTATTAATGAGAATAGTACGGCTATGGCTTCCGAGTACTTTTCTGTGCCTTTAATATATTGCATTAATCAGGACTTTCAAAATTATGATGAAAACGACGAGGAAGAAATTCCTCTGGTTTTACAACATTTGATTGATCAAGAGTAGAAGAGGTTTGTAAAACTTTTGGTTGATGAAATCACCATAATTAATGTTAGTACTGAGAAGGACCCGCGGCTGGTCCAGATCGGGTCCACGTTGTCTTCGGAGGAGCGCGAGTGCTTAGTTGCTTTATTAAAAGATTTCAAAGATGTTTTCGCGTGGTCCTATGAAGACATGCCTGGAATCGATCCTGAGATTGTACAGCACCGGATCCCTCTTGAGCCAGAGGCCCGACCTGTTAAGCAGAAGCTCCGAAGGATCTGCCCGAACTGGGCTCTGAGATCAAAGAAGAGGTCACGAAGCAGATTGACGCAGGGTTCTTGTTGGTATCTGAATACCCTACTTGGTTGGCCAATATAGTTCCGGTGTCGAAGAAGGATGGCAGAATTCAGGTATGTGTGGATTTTAGGGATTTGAACAAAGCCAGTCCGAAAGACAACTTTTCTCTGCCGCATATCGACGAATTAGTGGACTTCACTGCTGGGCATGCACTGCTCTCATTGATGGATAGGTTTTCAGGCTACAATCAGATTTTGATGGCACCCAGAGACAGGGAGAAGACTGCTTTCACTATCCCGTGGGGAACCTATTGTTATAGGGTGATGCCGTTTGGGTTGAAGAATGCTGGAGTTACGTATCAACGGGCTGCAACCACAATTTTGCACGATATGATCCATAAAGAGGTTGAGGTGTACGTGGACGACATGATTGTCAAGTCCAAGGAAAGAAAGGGCCACTATACTGCCTTGTAGAAATTCTTTCAACGGATCAGAGAGTATCGGTTGCGGCTGAATCCTCAGAAATGTATATTTGGTGTTACAGCAAGGAAAATGTTGGGGGTTTTTTATAGCACAAAGAGGTATCGAGGTCGATCCTTCCAAAATCAAGGCCATCTTAGAAATGCCACCACCGAGGACTAAAAGAAAGTGCGAGGCTTTCAGGGTAAAGTGCAATTCATAAGACGGTTTATTGCAAAATTAACCTTGACTTGTGAACCACTGTTTGGTCTCCTGAAGAAAGGAAAGAAGTTTCAATGGGACAACCGATGCCAAGTTGCTTTTGAGCAAATCAAACAATATTTACAGAACCCACCTGTGTTGTCATCGCCTGAGCCGGGGAAACTGTTGATTCTATACCTGTCAGTGACCGAAACGACAATGGGCTGTATGCTTGCACAGGAGTCTGAGGACAAAGTGAAGAAGGCTATCTACTACCTGAGCAAGAAAATGCTAGATTACGAGACCTGCTACACTCCGCTGAAGAAATCTTGTCCAGCCTTGGTATGGGCTACCAGGAAGCTGAGGCACTACCTGTTAGCTCACTCTGTAATACTGGTTTCGAGATTAGATCCCATCAAATATCTCTTCGAGAAATCAGCACTTACGGATAGGCTAGCCTGTTGGTTGCTTCTGTTTTCCGAATTTGATCTGAAGTACATAACACGCAAGTCAGTAAAAGGGAGAGCGGTAGCGGAGTTCCTAGCCGATCACCTAGTTGAAGGGGATGAAGCAGTTGAATATCTGCTCCCAGACGAGGCCATTCTACATGTCGAATAAGAGACTTGGATGATGTACTTTGACGGAGCGTCAAACCAATACGGGTATGGGATAGGGGTGTTGCTGATAGCACCCGACAATTCCTGCATACCCCTAGCATTCAAACTCCGGTTCAAAGTGTCAAACAACGAGGTAGAGTATAAGGCACGTATCGCTGGACTAGAAGCCGCCCTGGAACTAGGGGCAAAATGGTTGGATGTCATCGGGGACTTGAACCTTGTTGCATCTCAAGCTAAATGAGATTGGAAAGTTAAAAAAGAAAAGATGAGAATCTATCACCAGACCTTGGACGTTCTGATGCCTCGGTTTGAAAAACTGAACTTCGCTCATCTGTTAAGAGAGAACAATAGGTTGGTTGATTCATTAGCAACTCTATCTTCTATGATAGACATCTTTTTCGGAGTCCAGATGCGTCCGATCATCATTGAACAGAAATTCGTACCTGCCTACGAGCTGATTGCTACCATAGATGAGGTACAAGATCAAAACCCCTGGTATTACGACATCTGGAACTTCTTGAAAAAGGAAGCTTATCCACCAGGGGAAAATGCCAAAGATAAGAGGGCAATTCGAAGAATGGCTGCTCAGTTCATCGTTTACGGGGGTAAACTGTACAAAATAGGTCATCTCGGGATGCATAAGTTATGCGTTGATGCTGTAGAGTCCAAACGCCTGATGAAGGCCATCCATAGAGGAGAGTGCGGAGCGCACATGAGCGGGGTGATGCTAGCCCGGAAGATCCTTAGACAGAGTTATTACTGGTCAACCATGGAGGAGGATTGTATTGGCGTTGTCCGGCGATGCCACAAATGTTAGATCCATGTAAACCTCTTGAACATTCCACCGTCGAAGCTGTACAACATGACTTCGCCATGGCCGTTTTCAGTCTGGGGGATTGATGTAATTGAGGATGTCACTCCGAAGGGGTCCAATGGGCATGAATACATTCTGGTAGCGATAGACTATTTCACTAAGTGGGTTGAGGCCCATTCTTACGTGGTGTTGATGGCATCGCATGTCGCTAAGTTCATCAGGAACAACATCATCTGTCGCTACGGGGTCCTGAATGAGATTATTTTGGATAATGGTTCCCATTTCAAGAAGGAGGTGATCGACTTGTTGGAGAAGTACAACGTGGCTTTTCATAAGTCATCTACATATCGGCCACAAACCAATAGAGCAGTTGAGGCTGCCAACAAGAACATCAAACACATTCTGCAGAAGATGGTGGAAACCTACAGAGACTGGTCAGATAAGCTGCCATTTGCTCTTTGGGGCTACCGGACTTCAATTCGAACTTCTACTGGGGCAACTCCATATTCCTTGGTTTATGGGATGGAAGTTGTTCTGCCTATCGAAGTTGAGGTTCCGTCATTACAGGTATTAGCTGAGTGCCAGATAGCTGAGTCAGATTGGCAGCAAAGCAGGTTTGAAGAACTCATGCTCTTTGATGAAAGAAGGCTGAAAGCACTGTACCACGTCCAAGGTTATCAACGAAGAATTGTCAGGATTTTCAACAAGAAGGTTAAGTCCAGGAACTTAAAAGAAGGGGATCTAGTGCTCAAAGACAACCGAGCTCCCATCCACGACCCTAGGGGGAGGTTTAGACCCAATTGGACTGGCCCTTACATCATTAAGTCTATCTAGTTGGGTAGAGCTGTCGTTCTGATGGACCTAGATGGCCTAGAGTTCTCCCAGCCGATCAACATGGACAAGTTGAAGAAATACTATCCCTGAGTGGCTCGCTAGGCCAAAAACTCGAAAGGGCGACCTAGGCAAAAGTTTGAGCATAGAAAATTTGAAATAATAAAAACTGAGCTCGCAAGATTGAAAACCCAGAAAGGGCAGCATTGGCAAAAGTTAGAGCGCAAAAAGAGAATGTTAATACACGAGTGAACCACAACCGAACTACGTAAGGCTTGATTCACATCTTCAGGATACGTAGGCAACTTCATTCTGAAGTCCAGCCATAAACACTTCCAAATCAACTTTGTCCATGTGATCCTGTTGGTCATCTTTGTCTATTCTGTATTCAAGAGCTCGATTGTGATCTCCAATGCAGTGCTATTCAGATTAGGGGCAACTTTCCAGTTGCTGGGATCTAGGATTGTACATCTCAGTGATAGATCTCGGGCGTGTCCAGTTATGATCCATATCGAAAATGGTTTTGAAAAGTTTTAATAAAAGTTGATTTTGCTCAAATTAATCTTTTTACGACTTAGACCATTTTTGGACCAAATGGAAAATTTTCAGTACCCACAACCTTCAATTACATTGGTTTTAGTACAGAGTTCTCATACTCTTGAATACAAATTGAAGTTGCTTTTTATTACATTCATAAAGAAAACTTGAAAGTACGGATTAAAGCAAATAAATTCGGGGCATAGTTAGGTGTTCCTGCTTCCCCTCCCAGAGCTTGTGGAAGCCTCTGATGCCAAAGTAGGCCCAACCTGCGCCTCTTCATCAAGCCAAGCTACGCACTCATCAGAAATGGTGCAACTGAAAGTGGGAGCGGGGGCCAGAAGCTCTCTCGTCCTCCATGCTGTGGTATACCAAGCTAGTTGTGCGCCTCGGACGGGATATACGACAGGGTACTCTATCCCTTCTTCCGGACAAGTCTGATCATGCCCAAATTGGCTCCAGAATCGGAATGGGAAGTAAAAAACACAATGTGTCAGGCCGATCAACTGAATCCCAGGTTGGCGAGACATGTTGTACCTCATCGCCGGTAGATTAAGCCAAGGGCAGCGCCAAGCAATATTGACAGTGGACAGACTGCACATCCATTCGCACCACCATCCCTCATCAGGGGCATCGAGTAGACGTCGTCGGAAGAAATAGTCGTGATCTGAATATGTTGGGCATGAGTCCACAACCCTCAATTTATCCATCAACCATATCTAGGGAGGGATGAAAAATGAGAGATTAAAGAATAGAGAGGTGTACGTGGAAAGAAAAGTGAGAAAAGGGTTTTGAGAGAAAAACAGAGCCTGAGGGCCAAGTGAAGTGAGGAATATATGTGAGATAGGGTGGGAAACACTACCTGCAGCAGTAGTGGACTCCCCGCGAATCTAATCGTCTCTCGACGATGGAAAGCATCCAAACCCATCAATGTCTCAGCTAATGCCATGGCAATGCAGCTCTTGCCTTCTTTTAAGCCTTGGGCAACCTCAATCATACGGATGCTAAACCCTTCGGAGCCTGGGGCAAGCAAGAAATGAGACAACATGCATAAGCAAAGCGCATGTCGCTGAAAACTCTGCCAGTGATGATCATCGCAGTCACCGGCATCAGAAAACCGACAAATCAGGCTCGGAATGTCCAGTTCTCCATCGCGAATCAAAGACCGAGCGTCATGCAAAGTGAGTCCGCACATCCGTTCTAAGGCTTGGATGTGGCTGAAGCAGAATTGAGGCAAGATCTCTTCATCACGCTGAGATTCCATCAAAGCTTGGAAGTCTTCAAAAGTAGGACACATCTCTTGTCCGCCAAAGCTAAAAACATGAGTTATCGAATTCCAACACCTTGCCGCGGCATGAAGGAACGGAAAACACAGTGGGGTACGGCTCAGCGTAAATAGTGCACTTATTTCGAAGCCCCAAAAATTTAGCTTTTTCGAGCCATCCAAGTTGGCAATCCAATTTGTGAGATTTTGAACAAGAAGTGCCTCCATTTGGTGCAAAAACTGAGTTAGAATAAGAGAACCACGGAGCTGGAACCTTTATGGAGGATAAGGCACTGTTTAGAGGACAGGTGGCCAAAATCTGGAGGTCCCCAGCCTCACTGGTCGGCCGACCACTTTTTCTAGTCGACCAGCCACTTTTTCTGGTCGACCAGCCGTATTTTCTGGTCTGCAGACCACAAAAGTGGTCAGCAATCTGTTTTGGTGGTCAGCAATGAGTAAAAAGTGGTCTGCAGCCACTTCTTGTCTCTAGAAGAGAGTCCCTAGCCCTCCTATGGGCTGAGAGTGCTGAAAGTCTGAGTTTATTCCTGCTACGGATGCGTCCTGTTGTTTTGTTTGTCCAATATGCATTTGCTTGTCGAGTTATCGCTCTTTAATTATCGAGTTGTTGCTCTTTGATTATCGAGTTGTTCCTCATTGCTTATCGAGTTATTATAATTCGTTTACCGAATTGTTCTTTAAGTTATTTTGTTTGTTACGTTGGTTCACTACCTGACTTGGCAATACATAGATGTTCAATTTCCATCAATCTCATTTTTATGCAAAATAGTGCGATGTGATGCTTAGAATACAAATGCAACACTTTTTGAACAAAAAGTTGTTTTCATTCCATCATGGTTTCTTTTTACAACAGGGTACAAGTTTTAAGGAAAATAAAGCTGCCTAACGCTGTACAATGTGCTATAACTACTAGTAAAAAGAAAACAAAGCAAAAACATTTGAGTCGATGCTATCTGGCTCAAGATCGAGAGGCCCTCTTCACCCTCTTCGGCTGAGCAGCCTCTGCACCACCACCGTCGGCACCTCCGTCTGAACCAGAACCCCCATCCTCGGAATCCTCCTCGGCGTCGTCTCCGCCCTCGGAACCTGAACCGGTGTCACCACCCCCGCCCGTAGATGTCTTTGACTGAGGATCAGTTGCCTCCACCTCCTCGCTAGACTCGTCATCGCATCTGGCAGGCGCTCGATGTCTCCCTCGGCCACATGTCGGGATCTCTCTCCCTGTTACTCGAGAAGGCCCAGGTGGCCCGGGCTGTACAGGTGTGACCTGAAAAGGTAGTTTGAATACATCAACTAGGATATGTGTATCAGATGCAAGTATGGTACATAGAGTGAGTGCATGCAGATATAGTATGTGCATGTGATGTGTCAGATGTGATCTACACACGCAGTGAATCAATGCAGTGAAATGTTCAGTTTCGATATATTAGCAAAAGTATGATAAATGCAAGGAAACTAGAAAGTACCGGGATGCCGTAGGAGTGTAGTATCGTCTCTCTCCTCAAAACCATAAACTCAAGTGAGGCCATCGCCTCAAGCAACCCCTCAACATATCCTCTAGGAGGCTGCAGATGCAAGTTCAAGTCGTTAGTAAATGAATGAATGTCTAAATATCTGAATGATAGATAAAAGCTGTGGAGTATACCGATGCTGAGTCAGGGGCACTGACATATCGATGATCTGGCAATGGAGGCTCCAGCAAAATCTGGTATGGTATCCCATACCACCAGCCTGTCAGCTCAGTTGGAGGATCTGGCCACCCAGCACACTGCCAAGTGAGGGGCATCTCCCTGGTCCTGTCTCTCGATGTGCTGGCCCTACTAGTCGAAGGGATGTCTGCAGCTCGGGTGCGGCTCGATGAAGGAATGTCAGCAGCTCTCCTCATGGGGGCACGAACACCTGTCAGCAGGGGTCTCAAGTATGTGTGAAGATATGTCATGTACTCCCCTTCCTTCAGGAAAAGGACTGCGTCAGCACCCTGCATAAGGTTGCTAACCTCCCGGGGAGTGAGACTCTCTATGGTCTGCATGTCTGATGGAGGTGGTGAAAGGATCTCCTGAGCGGGATTACTCAACGTCTGGCGCACGAAGTGCTCCCCGAGAAACCAGGCTCTACCAATTGGTCCCTTAAACAAAATCCGGTATCGAGAGGTGCCCCATGCCCCAGCAAACTGGAACCGAGAAAACCTTGGCATTGCTATCCAAGGCTGGCAGGTGATCTGCGTATAGCAAGTGCATAAATTGATTAGTTGTCATAAATATGAAAGATGAACTGAAGCTGAAAACATGAAGAACCGAGAGTTCTGGATTACCTCGGTTGCCCGTACTGTGTCAAAATACTGTCTAAGGTATGGCAAGGTCTCTCGAGGTTTGGGCTGGCATCGACCTTCAAATCTATGCGAGTACGGCACCTGGAGTAGTGCCTCAACCTTCGGATCAGGAGCGAGCGTCGGAAAATAGGCGCATACCCACAACTGTGAAAGGCAAGACAGTGGCAGTCAGAATACAGAATATGCAGAATGCAAAATACAGAGTACAGAATGTAATGTGTGCAATGTGTGGAGTGTGCAGTGTACAGGTAATGTAGAGATGAAATGAAAATCAAAAGGGTAGAATGTACGTCCCAGACTCTCCAATAGCCGCCTACTATGTTCCCCCGCCCGCGGGAGGTCGCACTCATATAGCAATAAAAGGTTGCAAGGCCAGCGCCGCCCCAATCAAAGTGCCGGACTTGTGATAGGTCTACTAGATCACTCAGGAGATATAGCCCGACCGTGTTCCCCCTATCGGAAAACAATGTGGTCCCGAGAAGGAACATCAGAAATCCCCGGGTGTACTGCTCTATGGCCTCAACAGTCTCGGGCATGGTCCCTCGGTACTGCTCTGTAAACCAGGTGTATCTGACCAAGCCCAATGATTGGTAGATCGACAGATGGGCTCCGAGCAGATAAGTCCAGGCTGCCTCCCACTCACCCATATCAGAGTCATATGGGATCGGCCGACCTCCCACGTCAAGGCTCGTCAGCATAGAAAAGTTGTACGGGATCATCGTCATGTCCCCGGTGGTTGAGAAATTGAAGGAGTTAATCGTGTCCCACCATCTCTCTACCAGCACACCTAGGAGGGTCCTACTCGCCGCAAGACACGACAACCCCGTGCAAAATGGGCCAAACCCTGCCTCATCAACGATCTGTCGAACACCGTCTGGGAGCTCCATATACCACTCCCTCACTATGATCGACCCATATCCCCGTGTAAAATGGAAAGCTACCTGTGTATAGAATGAGCAAAAATACAGTGTGAGTTGTGTTCAGAGTGAGCAGAAATGCAATGTGTAAGTTATGTTCAGAATAAGCAGAAAGACTGTGTATGAGCTATGTTCAGAATGAACAGAATGTTGTGTGTGAGCTGTGTTCAGAATGAGCAGAAATGCAGTGTATGAGCTGTGTTCAGAATGAGCAGAAAGGCTGTGTATGAGCTGTGTTCAGAGTGAACAGAATATTGTGTGTGAGCTGTGTTCAGAATGAACAGAATGCAGTGTGCAAGTTGTATTCAGAATAAGCAGAATGCTGTGTGTAGGCTGTGTGTAGAATAAACAGAATGCTATGTGTGAGCCGCGTGTAAAATGAACAAGATGCTGTGTGTGAGTTGTGTTCAGGATGGTCAGAAGTGCTGTGTATGTAAATGTGTTCAAAACGAGCAGATAAAATGCATAGCGAAAGCATGAAGTATGTAAGAAATGCAAAATACATCGCAGAAAATGTAAAAGTGCAGTACGCACCTCGCGCGCATGGTGAGATAGGTAAGACTCCGGCTCCCGTAGTAATAAGTCTCTGGGTGCTCGTCGCGCAAAATCTGTGAAATGATGGAAAGTGCTCGGTAGTAGTACATGCTCCTGCAGATGGTTCATCTCCAGGTCGAAAGGCCAAATCCTGGGCGACAATGGCATGATGTCAAGCTCGTCCTCTACTCACGGAGAACCCCCATCGTGCGGGATGTGGTCAGCTATCTGAAAAAAGGTGCAAAATGAGCAAAAATGAGCGAAATGAGCTAAAATTGCCAAAAGTCAACAAAAGTCAACTCTCGGGAAGAGAAAAAGTCAAAGAAAGTCAAAGCCCGGGAAAAGGTGCTAAACTTCGAGAGAAACATACCTCAAGTGGTGAAAATAGAGAAAGAAGCTCCGAAAACAAATTCTGATCGGTTCAAAACGAAGAGAATCGAAAGTTTTTCGTGCATCAACTTTGCGTGAGGCGTTGGAAAACGCGTGCAAAGCCCGAATCTAAGAGGAAAAAGGGTCTAGGGAGGGAGAGCAAGAGATTTCGGTACTAGAGGCATGAAAGAAATGAAGCTTGGAGGTGTACACTTATAGAACCAAGGCCAAAAGACCAAACTGCCCCAAAGTTGTGTAAACTGGTCGACCGACCACCTAAGTGGTCTGCAAGTGGTCTACAGATAGTGTAGGTGGTCGGCAGCCCTCCTAGGTGGTCTTCAGGGTCCCATTGTCCTTCATGTGTGTTTTTATGCTGATTGGAATCCTTGACTCTCGAGAAAGTGCAAGAAAAGTTCGCTATTTTCGGCTCAAAATGTCCCCGCGGGAACTTCGACTCACGTCTTCGATGCACGGCTCATTGTCACTCGTCAAGAGCAAAGTGTATGCTTTTTAAGTATGTTGTGACCCCTCCGAGAGGTAAATCGGAGGTTGCGTTTGAATTGGCCTCGTTAAGGCGTGTATTTCCTTATTCGGTATTTTACTTCAAACATGCTATTGATGTTGCATTGAAAATGCATTGTTATTGTGCATGGAATGTATATGCCGTGTTGCATTGTTATGCATTTTTCACTTGCATTGCTATGCACTTTTCGTTGCATTGTTATGTACACTTTTCACTTGCATTGCTATGCACTTTTCACTTACATTGCTACGCACTTTTCACTTACAATGCTATGCCCTACTTGCATTGTATATGCACGTGTTTATCTCGTATTGGAATTGCATCTTCATGTAAAGTTGAACATGTGTTTCTGCTATATTGTACCTGTTGAGTTTCTTTCTTATGCAGGCACGATATTGTATGTACGGTTCATTTGAGGCTGGTGCAACTAGACGATATTGTATGTACAGTTCATTCAAAGAAGTTCCGTTTAAGATTGTTCATACAGTGTATCTATCACACTTTGCTCACTTAGTGTATCTATCACACTTCGTTTCCTTTTGTGTATCTATCACACATGCTCACTTAGTGTATCTATCACACTTCGTTTACTTTGTGTATCTATCACACTGTGCTCACTTTGTGTATCTATCGCACACACTTTGTTCACTTAGTGTATCTATCACACTTTGTTCATATAGTGTATCTATCACACTCTCTTCACTTAGTGTATCCATCACACTTTGTTCGTCTTGTGTTTTTATCGCACATGCATGATCCCTTTGTGTATCTATCACACGTTCGCTTTGTGTATCTATCACACTATGCTCATTTTGTGTATCTATCACACGTTCTCTTTGTGTATCTATTACACTATGCTCACTTAGTGTATCTATCACACTTCGTTCACCTTTTGTGTATCTATCACACTTTGTTCACTTAGTGTATCTATCACACTTTGTTCACTTTGTGTATCTATCACACATTCGCTTTGTGTATCTATTACATTTTACTTGCTTTGTGTATCAGTCACACATGCTCACTTAGTGTATCTATCACACTTCGTTCACCTTTTGTGTATATATCACACATGCTCACTTTGTGTATCTATCACACGTTCGCTTTGTGTATCTAACATGCTCACTTTGTGTATCTATCACACGCTCGCTTTGTGTATCTATCGCACATGTTCGCTGAGACTGAATAATTTTCTTACATACTTTCTGCATGAAATATAGTTCGGTCTGTAATTCCCATGCGTGGCGTGTTTACTTATTTGTTTATGTACAAGTTTGCTGTAGCATTTCTTTGTATAACATTTGCATCAAGATGTTTTATTACAACCCTCTTTGTATAATCATAAGTTATGTTCCGCATTGTGCATGTCATTTGCATTTTGCCCCTACTTGCAGGGGCATCTCTTTGTTATCTTGCCTGTTTGTCTAAGTCATCGGCCTTGTCAAAAATGGGTCGTCTCTGGGCTTTGACATTCGCTCCCGTCACTTCTTAACTTCCGAGTTCTGTCAAAGAGGGGCAACTGTAGACACCCCATTATTGACCGACCTTAAGACTCAGACGTCATCGACTGAGTGCTCGATGATCGCGCATATTTGTGCTCATTTCGAGTTTCTGGAGTTTTCGACTGAATGCCTTGCCTCCGGGCCTCTAAACTCTTTGTGTTTTGGCTTGGTTTGTTGACCATGACTTGTTACCCTTGCCTGGAGGGAAAGAGAGGCCTGTAGGCCACTTTTCGTAGTCGTAGACTACTTTTCCCTCTTGTAGACTGGTTTCCGGTTTCCGGAGACTTTTGCCGAGCACCTTGTCTTAGAACCTCTTAGCGCTCTCCTCTTGGCCTGGTTTTTGGACCATGCTTTGTTGCCTTTGCCTAGAGGGAAATAGAGGCCTGTAGACCACTTTTTGTAGTCGTAGACTACCTTTCCCTCTCATAGGCTACTTTTCGTACCCGTAGACTAGTTTTCGGGGCTTCCGGCTGAGTGGCTTGGCCCGCGAACTTTTGCCTTGCTTCCTTTTTGGTTTGGTTTTGAACCAAACCTTGTTTTCCCTTTCCTGGAGAGTGAAACAGGGGTGTAGACCAGTTTCTCTCCCTGTAGACCATTTTTCTTCCCTGCCAACCAGTTTTCTGGTCGGCCAGCTGGTCTTGGTGGTCTGTGGACCACCTAAAGTGGTCGGTAGCCATGCCACCACCTTCCTCTCTTTGTGTAGACCATCTTTCCCCCCTTGCCGACCAGTTGTTCTCCTTGCAAACCATTTTTTCTGGTCGGTCGACTAGTGGGAGTGGTCGGCCGACCACCTCAACTGGTCAGCACATTTTTTGCATTTTTCTACAGATATTTTCTTACCAGTTGTACCAGCTGTTGGGCATAGAAAGCATCCTCCATACACGTGTATGGAGGGATTGCTTGGAGCCTCTAGCTTGTCAAACAAGCTTGGAGCATGGATTTCTATATAAGGGAGCCTCCTCCCTCTTGCTCTAGGTTCAGAATTTTGCATTAGGGTTATAGATATATCTTTATCTCTATATTGCTCTATTTGCTCCATATTTGTGCTTAAAAGTGTGGTTTCTTCACACTTTTGCACACAAACATCTACTCAAACACCTTTGCTTAGGAGCTGAGGCACCTTGAAGTTGGTTTTGGGGTTTTTGGATTGCTTTTGGTCCAAAAAGGTTGCTGGAGTTGCTGTTTTGTCCTTGTTCTTCAAGGGTAAGAAACTAGCCCCTTAAAGCTTTGTTTTTGATTAAGTCTTTGGCCCTATTTGCATATTGTTTTAGGCCTAACTTTCAACTGCAAAAAGTTTCATTTTCAAGTGTTTGAATTGTTTGTTTAAGGCCTCTTTGGTGTTGAGGGTGCGCTACCCTCTTAGGTGCCTTATTTGCTTTGTTTTGTGCTATCTCTTTAGACCTTTGAGATCACCTTCTCTCGGCCTTTTAGCCACTGAAATCCAGTGGATTTTTTTGTGGTAGAAAGTGTGTTTTGAGGTTCAAAATGGGAGGGGGTCATCCCCTCTCCTTGTGTGTTGGTTGCATGCCTTGTTGGCCTCATGTTTGAGCTTGTTATTTTAGCATGTGTTGGCTTAGTCTCAGCCCATTTTTGGCCATATTTCAGCATGGTATACCTCTATTTTGGCTTGGTTTGATCACCTCATGCATGCTTTTTATACTTGTAGTGTAATCTTGCCATTTAGCCTTGTGTGCATCATGCTTTGGACCACCATTTTAGCATGATTTTGGCTCAACTCCAGCAAGCTTACTAATGTTTTTCCATGCTTAAGCTCTATTTCATGTGCTTTGGGTCATGCATGCCATGCTTTGTATAGACATAGTGCAATTTTGCTCACTAGCTTGGTGTTTTGAGTTCACTAACATGCATTGCTTGGGCTATTTGCATGATTTAGCATCATTTTGTATGTGATTTCAGAGCATGTTTCACTTTCATGCCCTCACATCTTTCACTCTTTCAATGCTTTTAAGAGTTGTGCCTTTGTACCTCGTTTATGGGCCAATGCATATGGATGTTTGTCTAGGCTTTTGAGCTCACATCTACGCATGTTTTGGTCTTTGTTTTGACCTAATTGAGTTCTGTCTATGGTTGGCTCTATCATTTGTGCCATGCATTGCATGCTTCTTGTGTAATCTCCTTTAGTAGCCTTGGGCCCTCTTGCATGCTATACTTGTGTTGTTTGAGTGGTTTAGCATCATTTCATATATGATTTCAGTGCATATAGTGTAGCTACACTCTCACATTTGTCACTTCTTCATCATGTTTGAGAGTTATGCTCTTCTGCCTAGTTAATGAGCCATTACATGAGCATGCATATCTTGCCTTTTTGTACCTAAGTTTTGGTGTGTTGGCCACTGTTTTGGCATGATTTAGGTCTGTCCATATGTAGTTCAAGTCCATTGAGCATTATATTGCATGCCTCTTGTGAGATGCTCTTTCCTAGCTTTGATGCCTTAAGCTTCTAAACTTGCCATGCATGCATTGTTCATATGTTGGAATCTTGTGCATGCCATTAGCATTGCTAGGTTGATCATGTTGTATGTGTTGCATTGTGTTTGGATCGGGCGTTGATCTAAACACGAGAAACGAGGGACCTTTCATACTTGTAGTGATGAAACATGTCTCATTTCTCGATCGCCGACCCTCTTGATCATGCATGATAGAGGTTAAGGCCCTTATGTGTTATTTGTGCATTCATTGACATTGAATTGTGCAAACTTGGCTTCTCGGCTATCGTGCATTGCGATGCTCAGTTGGTGGCCCGAGAGTCTAGAACCACACTCCCTTGAGCTCGAGAAATGATAAGGAGGGTGGTTGTGCACACATACCTTGCAAATACACTGCTGTGCCCCTTCTTGTTCTCTATTGCAACAAATTGGAGCTTGACAGGAATTTCTGGTCGGCAGACCAGAAAAAGTAGCTGGCCGACCACTTTTCTGGTCTGCAGCATGTTTAGGTGGTCTACACCACCATTTTCTAGTCGGCAATGCACCAGGAGGTTCCCATGTTGGAGTAGAAGCTATTTGGAAGTCAGTGCACCTTCCAGAGATCAAATGCAAACAGAGGCAATTCGGGGCATAGTGATGGATTTCCGAGCAAAGTTGAGTATACATGCATCCCTCGTCTCGAGGCCATTTCAGCGCTTTTGTTAACTTAGAATAAGTTGTTATCTTAGTTACCATTCGTCTGTTTTGTAATTAATTAGTTAATGCGTGTAATTAATTAATTCGTTTTGTGCTTAGATTAGCGCTTTAATTAGCTTAGATTAGCTAATTGTTCAAATCAATTTGTGTTGTAATAACTAATTAGTTAACTAGGATTAGTTAATTAGTTTTGGTTTGTAATAATTAGTTTAATTAGCTTAGATTAGCTAGTTTCCTTATTATTCGGACCCTCCGTCGAGAGGGCGAACTGTTGTAATAAGCGTGCGTGTGTGTGATGCATATCTTCTAACCCCACTTATTTCTCCCTTTTACTTACCAGCTTTTGATGGTTAGTTTTAGGGCATGTTTCAATTAGCATACTTATGTTTGCATGCATGCATCATTCATCTGTCTTGCATGCACCGGACTCAGCGCATCATACAAACTGCATTGTATTTCAATACCAATTTGAATACATGTTATCTAATTGCATTCACATGACATCTTAGAATAGCCGAGCCTATCTTAGTTACATTTTTGCATGTGTTGCATTAGACATTCTTGACATAGCTAGGATCATGCATTGATTACTAACTAGCTTCTTTTTTAGCTTGGAGTACACTATGAGTGTTTATGCTTTAGCATCCTTGCATGTGTGTAAGTGACTGCCATGATAGCATGCTTGCCATGAGGCTAATTTTTATGTGTTTAACTGCATGAATGCATGTGGGTGAAGGCTTTATTGTTTAAATTGGAACAATTCGTCAAAATATGTGTTTTAAGCCCACTTGAAGTGGCAAATCATCATGTTTTAAGCCTACTTGAGGGTGGCAAATCATCATGTTTTAAGCCTACTTGAGGGTGGCAAATCCACGATTTAGCCTACTTACGAGTAGCACTTCAAACCATTTTTGAAAAACAAACATGAGATGTTTTGTTCCAAATTGAGTGATTTAGTCTATACTTGTATGCTATGCGCATCACATAGTAATTCTAGATTAATAAATCAGAATAAGAACGCATGTGTTTTCAAAAATAACATATCATGTTAGTAGAGGCCGATCCTTTGATCGGGCGAGCGGAGGTGCTCATTTCAGGACCTTCCCCTCTCGTACCCAAGTTTCCGAGCCGAGGCAACTTTGGTGATGACGGACACGTGGCCTTTGGCACGAGTCAGGGTTTCCAAAATTTCTAAAAAACAAAATATTTAGGTGGCGACTCTGAAATCTGGCAAATCAGTCCATGTTTGGCGCTTTTTAATTCAAAATTTGATTTTTCAAAATGATTTGCCAGATTTGAACTCTTTGGTGATTTATCAGTCTTACATTGCACTTTGTGAGATTAGATTCAGAACCGTGACAGGAGTCCGAACTGTAGTAGCTAAAAACTACATTTCGCGCCCTCGCGTGCGGAGCGGAGTTGGGGCGGTCTACACCTCCCAGCCTTAGCTAGACTGAGCATGAAGAGTTCAGCTAGACCGAGTTAACCAAAGCCTCAGCCTGATTGAGCCCTCCTAGCCTCAGCTAGACTGAGCATAAAGAGCTCAGTCAGACCGAGCTAACCAAAGCCTCAGCCCAACTGAGCCCTCCCAGCCTCAGCTAGACTGAGCATGAAGAGCTCAACCAGACCGAGTTAACTAAAGCCTCAGCCCGACTAAGCCCTCCCAGCCTCAGCTAGACTGAGCATGAAGAACTCAGCTAAACTGAGCTAACCACAACTTTAGCCCAACTAAGCCCTCCAAGCCTCAGCCAGACTGAGCATGAAGAGCTCAGCCAGACCGAGCTAACCCAAGCCTCAATCCGATTGAGCCCTCCAAGCCTCAGGCAGACTGAGTATGAAAAGCTCGACCAAACTAAGTTAACCAAAGCCTCAGCCCGACTGAGCCCTCCCAGCCTCAACCAGACTGAAAATGAAGAGCACGGCCGGATTGAGTCAACATTAGTCTTATCCAGACAAAGCATGCAGCTACAATTAGTCATAATTAGTCTTAGCCAGACTGGTTTCAATCTCATTTCATGCTTGCCTAGTTTTTACCATTTATGCAAGTTAAGTTACTTGTCCAATTTTACATTCAAAAACCTTATGTGTCCATTTTACTTATCCATTTTTACCATTTAAACTCTACAATTTCACATTCAAAAATCTTACTTGTCCATTTTACTTGTCCATTTTTACGATTTGAACTCTACTATTTCACATTCACAAACTTTACTTGTCCATTTTACTTATCCATTTTTACCACTTGAACTTTACCATTCACAAAAAAAAACAACAATAACAACAACAACAATAACAAAACTCGTCGTTTTATTAACAAACTTGCACTTCTATACAATTCATTACATAAATTACATTTACTTCAAAACAAAAAAAAAAACAAAAAAAAAATTTATACACTTCATTGTAGAAATTACATTTAAGCAGGAAGAACACCCAACCCTTAATTACATAAAATAAAAAAAAAACAACAATAACAAAACTCGTCGTTTTATTAACAAACTTGCACTTCTATACAATTCATTACATAAATTACATTTACTTCAAAACAAAAAACAAAAAAAAAAATTTATACACTTCATTGTAGAAATTACATTTAAGCAGGAAGAACACCCAGCCCGTAATCCCCCTCACTGGACGCGAGATCTTCCTCTTCAACCCCCTCATCCAAGGGAGTCTGGGCAACGTCGTCTTCTCCTACCTTCACGAGACTAAAGTCCACGTCTGGGAACAACTCTTGCGCCTTATACTTGAAGCTCATCCAGCCGCTATCCCAGTACTGGCTCATCTCGTGCTTGTAGAAGTCTGACCGCTGAAAGCTTTGGATCACTTTTTCTTCGCTCCTACCTTCAGCGGCCACTCCCGACGGCCCAACACCCCATTTCCCCTCCTTCGCCAAGGTCCTGGCGATTGCGGCGTCAATGGCCATCTGGAATTCGACAGACCCCTTAAATTGCTCCACAGCCGCTACGCATAAGTCGAGGTATACCGCCCTCTCAGAGGCCATTTTGGCCCTCTCTTCTGCCATGACTTCTCCAACTCTGCAATTCGCCCATCTGCTTCTTCTTTATCCTTAATCGCCTGGTCACGCAGATTTTCATTATTGGCGAGGGCCTCTTCTAACCTTTTCTTGGCTGTGGTGCAGGCTTCTTGGACTACGCCTAGCTTCCTCTGCTTGCCCGCCAACTCAAACTCCAGCGATATCGCCTTATGGCGCACCGCTTCCAACTCTGATTTGGTTACGGTGAGCTTGGCGGCAGCACGCTCTACCAAGTAGCTTTGCACTACCGCTAGTACTTCCATCTTCTTTGACCTTTGCGCATACTCCAACCCTTTTACACAACCAATGGCGGTCTTCAACATGGTACTCATTTCTGATTTGCTCACCTCAACTTTCCCTTCACCAGGACTTGGGGACCCTTCTGGCACAGGCCCCATCTTGAGTGATTACGGTCCCAATCTTTTACCTACTGCCACCTGCTCTGGCTCCACCGCGCTCATCACCACTTGGGCATTTAGACCCATGGCTTCTTCCTCCCCATCCTTATCTCCCCCATCTCTACTTCTAGGGCTTCCTCCACCCCCCCTCCTTCGTCTTCTTCAAAATCAGGCCACCCTCACTCTCCTCTGCAGCCGCCCTCTTTTTCTTCTTCTTCTTCAACACCACCTCCACCTCTTGTTTGCTCCTTTCCTTCAGCGGATCCACTAGGGGCGGCAACAACATAAAATTAGTCAGATCTTTATCTCCCAACGGCTTGGGACGTGACGGACTTGGTCTTTCATGACCAGTTTAGGCGCAGGGCCTAACTGCGATTCCTGATACTTATCCGCCTTGGCGAAAGTTTTCCACTCTTCTACCTCTTGCACCTTTCTCAGAGCCTCAGCTCCTCCAGTGCAGGATCCTCCTCGGTCAACTGCGGCCCCAGACACAAGGCGAACAAGGTCAAAGGTCGGATAAGGTCATCCCAATTCACACCCTCCTTCTCCCTCCACTCATTCACCCGCTTCACCCTATTCTCTGCCTCTGCCTCCAGCCTTGGCTCCATCGACTTCATGGGAACTTTCCACTTGTGCGCACCCTCCTCCCGCCATTCGCTGATACATAGAACCACCTCAGTCTCCACCATTTCACCGACGATGGCAAACCCGCCACTAACTCTCTGTCCGCCACCGCTTGCAAGGTGTCACGACCCAAACCTGCCCTTATAGGTTTAGCGTCGTAACCGGCCAATAATCCTCGGATTACCAAAGGCCTCTTTAATAGAATAACATATAATTAGTGGCTGCAGAAGCAAATAACAATTATACAACATCTATTGAGCTGTGTAGACTCATATGAGATAGAAAAATTTTAGACTTTATATACATACATATACACATCATCATATATATACATATATAAGCTAGACAAAAAGGGACTTAGTCCTATTTACAAAAAAACACAAAGACTTGTCTAGCTGAACAGGAAAACAAAACTTCAACTTATGCATTTAGCCATAACCATTAGACATGTCCAGAACCTCCACGGGAGGCACATAGGTTGGCTATCAAAAACTGATTCCAGGCGCCTCTAAGCTTGGTCACGCCCTGATCACCTACATACATACATATAAATAGTGAGCTGATGCCCAGTGAATAATAACAGAGTAAAGAGTTTAATGAATGATGTCCATCATAGAGTTAGAAATCCGATTCTTATCAGAAACAGAGTCTTATGCATATTTAGATTCCAAATCAGAGACAGATTCATATACATGTTCATGATCATTTTCATATTCAGATTTGCATATAATAATACGTGGTACATCCATTAGCGCTAACAAATCCGATGACCCATAAAGGGACGGCCTTGAAGGCATTCCGATGACTCATGTGCACAGAGATGTTTCTGATGACCCATGAAAGGACCTGATGACCCATAAAGGGACGCATATTATATGATGCCAAGGATGCCACGAATAACTTTTTTGAATCTTGGACAATCATTCATTCATTCAAAACATAGCGTAGCATTTCAGAAGACTAATCATTTCATGTCATAATGTTCAGAAAATATTTAGCATTGAACATAACTCTACAAAGTTGTTACTCACAAATAGTAGCAGAAACAGATCAGGCAGATCAAGCAAACAATAGCGCGTGACCTACACAAACACATAACATATACACATTGAAGCACAATATTATTTCCTTGATCAAACTTGACTTTCTTGTTTTCTGTCTAAATAATTCGAAGGTCCGCTACGCTTATTCTTTCTTTTGTCAAATGAATCAGGTTCTCATTTCACAAACCCCTTTCTGAATAAACCGATTCTCATTTGACTTCTTAATCAAGTGCTACTAAGTTAATGACTTATTCTTTTAATCAACTAATTAATGTTGATTGTTAACTTATTAATCTTTATTAAGCCATAAATCATGTCTAGAATGCTTTGGAAAGAGATGAGAATAAAAATGTGAACTAAATGCAATTTTTCAAAATATGCTGAAAATAGGGTCTTCGCTCAAGCGCCACTTTGGTCACTCGAGCGGACTGTAAAATTTGAAAAACTTCTGGGAGCTAGATTTTCACGCTCAAGCGAGACTTTCCTCGCTCGAGCAGACAGTGTGAATTCTGGAATTTCCAGAATTGTAATTAAAGTTCAAATTTGATATTTAAAGCCTCAAAACATGTATTTTTGATATACAAATATGGAGAACCAATGTATAATTAGTAAATCCTCTCAATTAGAAATCATTTATTCAAAATCATACTCTAATTGTCCAAATTTAGTTTTAACTCATTTTCTCCATATCAAGCCAAATTCCAAACCCCAAAGTGATTAATCTCTAAATTAATCTCCATAAATTGAACATGGCTCCAATTTCTCATTTTCTTTTTAGTTACATAAAATTGACTTCAAGCTCCTTTTATTTTCCTTCAAAACATGAAATTAAAGTCATAAACTCCTTATAAAATTATTCACATGTATGAAATTGACATCAAAATTACTAATTTTACATTTTTATAAATTTTCCATCTAATTTCCATAATCTTAAACTTAACTTAATTGTAACCTCAACTTAATTCATAATCATAGATGTTCCAAAATATGATTAATTTAAATAAAATCTTAAATTATATTACATGCATGGATTAAAAATCTAATTATAAAATCAAAACTTTATCTAACATTAGGATTAATTCTAAATTTCCATAAACTTGATGTTTATAAAGCATTTCCTTTTTCTCTTCAAAATGTGAACTTAAATGGTTCAATTTCTTCAAAATCCATGATGCATGTAAATATAAATTCAAATGCTCATAGAATTCCCTCATGCATGTAACAATGGAACTTAATCTCATGCAAGATTACAAAAATTAAACTCAAAATAATTAATTTCTAAATTTATTCCATAATCATCCCCATGCATGTAACCTATTGCATGTTTAGAATCCAATTCCAAATTAGCTTCCACAATCTTACACTTGAGTCAATTTTTCTTCATCCTCTTGCTATTGATTTCAATTTCACCTTTAATTTCAAGTGTAATGTAAAGATTCTACACAAATTAACATAAATTTCATACCTTAAACTTTAAATGAGTTGAAATTCTTGAACTTTTTCGTCCTTTCCTTGATTCTCCTCTTGTATTTCTTTCCCTTGACTTGAACCCACCAGCACAATTCTCTCTCTCTCTCTCTCTCTCTCTCTCTCTCTCTCTCTCGGTACTCCTTTCTCTCACCTTCGGCTCTGGTCCCCCCTCCCCCCCCCCAAAAAAAACACACACACACACACACGACTTGATGATACATAAATCTATATTTGTTGCCTTGGACTTCTAATACACCCACATTACTTGTAATATAATTATATTAAAAAATAAATTAATATACCAATTACATTTGATTTAATTGAACATCATTTAATCTTGATTAGCCCAAACACAAATCCTACATAATTTAATTAGTCTGATTGACTTCCATTAGAGCCCAATTAATTATATTTAAATTTGTCAATTCGAATTAGATTTTAATTAAACTCCCAAAAAGGCTCCAAATATCAAATTGAACTCATTTCATCCTCAATTTTGTACTCTTAAATCATTTAGGCCTTCAATTTCTGATCAGACTCCAAATTTCCGTCAATTAAATTACATATTCAAATTGGACACCCCATAAATAAATTTAATTCGTAATAATCACAATTCTCAATCTTCATAATTTAATTAACTTGATTAACTCCAATTAGGATCTAATTAATCAAATCTCAATTTTACTAAACTGAATTGAATATTTGATTAAACTCCCATATGGTCCAATACTTGAAATTAAACTAAATCAACTCATCAATTTTACCTCCTTAAGCCATTTGGACATTCAATTTCTAATTCCAAATTAAATCTTTATTAAAATCAAATACGACTCAGACTCCAAAAATTCCCATAAATCCCAAATTACCTTAGAGTAACAACCAATTAGAATCTAAATCTCCTTAATCTATAAAATCACATACTTAATGAGGTTGGCTTAATCTAAAATTTATGCTAATCAAGCTCAATTAATTTATTACAAATCGTAATTTTGCCAAATTTCGCCATAGGCTCCAAAAATTGTGTTAAACACAGATATGAAATCGGTTTTGGATTCTGGCGCCTCTAAGGCTATAAATTTTCAGTTCAAGGTTCCAATTGCGACAAATGTTTTTCTACACCCAACATATATATATATATATATATATATATTCATAATGACATAAGAACTCACATAATTTAACATACAAATTCATATCAAACACATAATCACATGCGTAATTAAGGTCAGTACAGGTTGGGTTATTACACAAGGTCACCCATGTTTCTTGTTGACCGGAGGCTTTGTAGCACGAAAAAAACTCCTCCACTGTCATCACTGCTCCCCCGGTTGCCCGTGGCCATGCGATTGCACAGGCCAGTAATATTTTCCATGCGTTGGACATCAATTGCCTCGGTGCCACCTCCAAACGATTCAACACGTCCATCACTATTTGTGGGAGTGGCAACCTCAGACCCCCCATGCAACACTTCCTCATACAACGTAAACTCTATCGGACGTGCATCCGATGTCCTCTCCTTAAACGTGGGCAACTTTAGCTCTATCTCCGCCAAGATTTGATACTTCCTACATACCTCCTCCAACTCCTCTGCCGTAAACGTCGACTTGTCGGCCTTGGTGTGCCAGTGGTCAGGTTCCATTTGGTTAATCAGCCTTGCGGCCACGATCATGGTAGACGGTCAGGCTCGTGCCATTTGCTTTGCCCCCCTCTCCTCCCGCCTCTCCGTCCTGTATTGCTCCGCCAACTCCACCGCATCGTCTTCATCCAATGCCTCTAATCTCGTGGTTGGCGCTTCGTCTCGAGCCATCCCTTCTATGTTTCTGTGTATTGCTTCGGCCGTCGGTGTGAGAAAGTTCGTAAAGTGTTGGAAGGGCGTGTCACACGAAATAAATGAGCTCAACTTTGGGATGTGTTGGTTTTTCGCAAAGAGGTATGTAAAATGAATAACTCTAAATTCCCACAGTTTGCCTATATTCCAAAGATCGAGATTAAATTTTGCCAGTTTGAAAATTTCAGAAGTTTCTACCCCCGCCCTTTCCACGTCCTATCCTAGTCCTAACCCTTCGCTTCCTGCTAACGCATCACCTCCCTCATCACTGGATCATGCCACGCGTACCACCACGATTCATTACCCTTTTCCCTTTCCCTGTCTATTCCACTTCACATCATCACGTGCCCTGTCATTCCTCAAGCCCCGTGCCCCGCTATCACCTCTCGCCCAGTCTCCCATTTCGTGATCGACCCTCCTCTTGGTCGGTCTTCTCGCTCGGTCTCCCCTTTCGCGGTCGACCCGTCTTCTCGGTCGGTCTCTCCTTTCGCGATTGGCCTATCTTCTCGGTCGATCTCCCTTTTCGTGGTCGGCTCTCCTCTCGGTCGGTCTTCTAGCTCGATCCCCCTTTCGTGGTCGTCCCACCTCTTGGTCGGTCTTCTCGCTCGGTCCCCCCATTTCCTTAAGGTCGGCCCTCCTTTCACTTGGCCCCACATACTCCCCATCTTCCTTCTTATTCCCTTCGTTGGACTGAAGCTGCATTTGGGAATAGGGGACTACTGACATCGGTAGGCCCACAGAAGCTTTTGGTCACCACTTAGAGCTCAATTCACGGTTTAAGCACTAAAGCCCAACACCATTGAAAACCCAACATTGCATCAGGAATCTATGGCATCTAAACACTTGTCAAGAGGATAACCAGTCACGTAAGTAGACAAAGATTCTGCAGAGTTATTGCACCACACATCAGCCATTAATGAGGCTCCTATAGCATTAAATACGATAACCCCTTCACGTCGGAACAGGTAGCCTCACCATGAACAAGACAAGTTGGAGCATAAACTTTCAACTAACATGACAGGTCGGAGTGGACAAGGAAATGATGAACAAAAGATATAAGGAGGCTTCCAAGACACACAAAAGGTTAAGTTCTCTGTTCTTATTCTCGTTCTACACATCATCAATCCCTCTCTCTTCTAACTTGGTCGTCGGAGAGTCCACTGGGGGACTCCCGTTCCCATTGGACATTTTTGCAGGTACTCCAGTGAGCTTAGTGACTGGGGAACGGTGCAAGAAGCGTGGATCAACCAGACTTGCCCTCCAAGGATCAGCAGTATCATTACTAATAAATAGAGAATATCCTCAAAGTATTAATTAAGAGAGAGTTTGTATATAAGCCTCATCACTTGGGATGAAATATATACACTATTGTGTTTAATTAATATGTTTATTACTATAGTATATTTGTTTGTTGTTCCTAAATTATTCCTAATAGAATTTTGTTAGTGTGTGACTTAAGAGCAATGTTAAATAGTGTAAAATGCTTAGACATCTCGTATAAAACTGAGTGTAAAAAAATTGTACAAACATTTTAAATCTCTTAAAATTTTGTTGCAGTTTTGAAACGATCCCTTAAAACACATATTTAAGGTCTTAGGACACAAGTTAAAAGACTTAAAATAATGTATATCTCGATCTTTATAAGCCTCTCAACATAATACAAAACATAAACCCACCCAAACAAAATTCTGTTCTTCATTTTTTGACATTTGAACCAATTTTGACAATTGCTTAGCTAATTTTAATGGTTATTCCTTAATTTCATCATGTAAGTAAGTGGTTACGAGAATTTTCAAGGAAACTTCACAATTCACATATGAAAAAAAACTCTGAATTCTTACTTTTGTTTCACAACTAACGGGCTGTAGGCAAAATTTTCTTAATTTTATTTTTGACATCACAAAACCAAAATAAGATTTTAGAGACAAAAATTTAGAAGCGAAATAACTTTTTTAGAAAAAAAAAATCTAAATTGTCAAAATATCATTATTATTGTTTTTGCCACAAAATTTAAGATTTAGTAACAAATTATTGTCTTTTTGAGACCAATAGGTTCTTTTATCAAAATGATTTTGTATCTAAAAATGCATTTATTATTAGCAATGTTTTCAAAATTTGTCATTAGAAGTCTTTTTATTTTAAAACTTTTTTGGATGACTTTTTCGTGTCGATCCATACAATTGAATGAAATTGATCTCTTCATATTTTTTGCAACAAATTAAAATTTTCATTTTCTAACACCAAAAAGTTTGATTATTAAAAAATGGGAAAATTGGCCTAAGGTCCCTCTCCCACTTTTCATAATGGAAGAGATCCACAAAATTATTTTTTGATGTCTAAGGTCCCTAAACATGGATCAGAGAAATTTGACTCTTTGTCCCGAAACTATCGAAGGTCGGGACAGCAACAGGGACAACTGGTACGCATTCGGAAACGGAAACGATTGAAGTGGTGCGAATGGAGATGGAATCGACGTCCAATGGATCGACCTTGGGGACCTGGTAGGGCACAGGAGGGCTGTCGTACTCAATCGCGATGGAGTAATCGAGCTATTCTTCGTTAGGCAATAGAGCTCCGGTAGGTAACATCTTCCTCAGATGGTTGCCACCGCAGCATTTACGTCTTTGGGCACCACATCGCCTCTGTACATCAGACAACAAGCCATGTATTTGCTATGGCGAGGATCGCATTTCACCATCATAGAAGATGGTTCGAATGCGCTGTTTGTGATCTCACGCCAATGGGTGTGGCTTCTTCGGTGCAGCGGCGACGATGAACTTGTGCTCCAAGTGCTACAGAGACTTCCGGATCACAGGGCAGATGTTTACTCATGTGGTGTGGTACTGCTAGAAGTGCTTTCTGCGAAGTCGGTAATGAATCCCGTAGCAGAAGAGGAAGATGTAAACTTAGTAGAGAGGGTATCATCTCACCTCCATAATGGTACCGCGAACCAGATTGTAGACACAAGTATGAAAGGAACAACATCAAGAGTCATTTGTGAAGTTTTTGGAAATTGCCATGAATTGCTTGGCCAAACATAGTGTAGAGAAGCCGACTATGGGTGAGGTTCTCTGGAACCTAGAGTTGCCTTTGAAACTTCAAACTGGTGTCGAAACAAGTAAGGTTGAAGTACTAAACAACATGGATTTTCACATCGCCACAATAGGCACAGGGAACAACTCAGATGCAACTCCTGGAATTGAGTTCTCTGAGATCGTAATGCCCCTTGGACATTGATGAAATTGTCTGTAACATTTATGCTTTGCAAATTTGAAGTGTGTTCTCTGAGATCGTGATGCCCCTTGGATGTTGATGAATTTTCTCTGGACTGTGGATTTTCTCTGGACATATGAATTTTCTCTGTGCCGACTTGCAGTTCATAGTTTTCACACCTGTGTTTTGTCTGCCTATCCATCATTCAAATCCCATGGACATCAATCTGAAGTGAGTTTTTCAGGAAATCATGCAAGGGAAATTTCTCTGGGTTTTTGTGATTTTTTTGAAAATTTTTGAGTTTTTGTGAATTTTTCTGAGTTGGAAAGGAATTTCTCTGGGTTAAAGAGAATTTCTCTGGAAATGTTTCTTTAGGAATTTCATTGATTTTGAGAGAATTTCTCTGGCTTAGAGTGATCCAGAGAAATTCTTCATTCATTTTCTCTGGACCAACCTTCTCCCTTTCCTTTTCAATTTTCACAGCAGCTTCCTCCACACCTTCTCCCTTTCCTTCCCTTTTTCTTTCCATCCCCTCCTCACAGCAGCTTTCTCCATACCTTCTCCCTTTCCTTTCCTTTTCTTCCCTTCACCTAATTGGCAGTCATAGTTATATATATAAATATATATATATATATATATTCACAATTGAAGGATTTTCTCATCCCTTGTTCTACATTTTCATTCTCCTTCTAGTTTTGACTACACTTTTTCAGCAACTATTCCATCTTCTCTTGTTGGTGCTGGCTAATCAAGGACTTATGTTGCATCAGATGATGTAAAGATTTGGATCAAGTATTTTGCTTTCAGATTCAGTTTTGGTTGAAGGGAGTTCTCTATTATCATGGGTAATGTGACTTTTTGTTTATGTTTTTGACTCATTTATATATAAATTATCATAAGGAGAGTGCAGAATGAATTTTTTCATTTCACAGATTTGGTAGTAATTAGTTTGTCAAAAAATTTCTATCCAGAGAAATTCTCTGGGATTTTGACCATTGTATAAATTTTATTTGAAAAATTTTCTGGAAGGTCAGAGTAATAGAGAAAATTGGTCAAACTAAACCTAGAGAAATTTGAATTTTCTCTGGGTTGAATCCAGAGAAATTCTCTCTGGATGAAATTTCTCTGGATCAATTTTCTCTGGACTAATTTTCTCTGGACCAATTTTCTCTGGATCAACTTGAGGGACCTTAGACATTATGAAAATATTTGGTGTCCTTTATGCTATAAAATGTTAATACCAGGGACCTTAAAAAAAGCCCCCTTAAAAAATTTATATATTGTAATGTATATTAAAGGTCACCGCTTAATTAATTGTGATAGTTCAGTTAGTCACCCATGTACGGATATGTCTGGGAAGCCAAAAATATTCTTATGAGTTTTTTTTTTTTAGTAGAAATTGAACTTGTAACTATGTGTCGTTGAATTAATTTGACATAATTCTTCCCATATTTGTAATTAATTTCGTATCAATTAAAAAAAAATGAAAGAGGCCATAACTCAGAGAAGAGAGTCCCGCCACTTGTATTCTTGACCATTTGGTTAAAATTTCTTCATTAGTCAAAATCATTAATTGTCTAATAAATTGAGATAAAAATAAATAAAAAAAACTAATTGTACAGGAAAGAAATAAACCTTCTCGTATAATTCTGTTGATCAATATTGCGCTCCTCCGTACGACGTCGCTTTACTCCCTAAAAACACAAACATGAGCTAGTCGGCGGGTGTGTGCCGGATACCTCTCTAATGCCTAAGTCGGCAAAAACAGACAAATAGACAAAAAGCTCTGTGTATTCGACTATCAAAGTTGTGTTACCTTTCCATAGGTGATGTTATGAGCTTTTATAGGTTCCGTATGGCACAATCCTAATAGGACTTTTACTCCTCCATGTAGAGTCCTCCTAGGAATCACATTCTTGAAAGATAATACTTATCCTTCAACACCCTCCTCACTACTTGAACCAAGTGAGATGGTTTTTCCATGGTCGGACTCCAATATGAAACCGTGGTAGGCATGGCTATGCTAAGACGTAGATTAGACCGAACTATAGCTAGTTTGGTTCTTCCTTTCACTGCTCTTACCTCAGTTTCTTATGTACAAACCATGATGTGATCAGACCGAGCTAACAAACAGCAAGGTTCTGACCGAGATAACAACGATAAGCCATGACCGGGCTAACTTTGAGTACGGTGACCGGGCTATAAGCAAAGTTTCTCTAGACCGGACTAACTTCACGGTTCTTTCGGACCGGGATAACAATAATGCTTACCAGGACCGGGCTAACTACAAGCCCTCTTTCATCCAGCCCTCCTTACTGTGGCCCAAAGAACGGCCCATTTACCCAGCTCGGCACATTTACCCATCTCGGCCCAATTTAGGTATAAATTACCCTCTCAATAGCCCCTTAAGTCCTTCTGCATAGCATGATAGGGATTACCTGTTCCAATACAAAAGAATAGCCTGAGGCTTCAACACATAGCACATAAAAGAGTCTCCGTTCTCCCATCCAAAACTACATCTCGATGCCAATCACTTTGGTAGTACGTTAACATCATCTCCTGAAAGGTTGTTAGGTTTGGAGTGAGCAATTATCTAGTTGGAAATACCATTAGCAAATTATAAGATTAATCGAGACACATATGATAACGCCATGCAAAAGATGAGAAAAAGATAAGTTTGTTCTTTCTTTTTTCTTTTTTTAAACCATGATGCCAAACTATGTGGCGTCAACAACAAATTATCATCCAAAATATGGGGTATAGATACGCTATGACGTCCCGATACAAGAACCATATACCAAGGAAACACACACACACACACACAAACATACATATATATATATATATATATATATAGAAAATAATCCCACATTTGTTAATTTCAGAAATGGTGGGGCGTTGGGCACCCAAGACCTTAATCTTCCACATTTATCGACTCCAAAAACGGTGGGCTTGTGGACACCCAAAATCATGTTTTCCACAGTCGCCGACTCTAAAAACGGCAGGCCCGTGGACATCCTAAAACCTATCCCATATTTATCTGGTGATATGCACAAGACAAGGCAATTGAGCACCTTGACTCCTTGCACGGGTACCAATATACAATATACAATACACAACTCAAAACCAAAACCTAACTCACTATCCAGACTCATATGCTATTTACCCTCTTCCAACACTTTCCAAACATTAACCATTTAAAGCCACAAAGTATAATTAATAAATGCATATGATGCATGAGTTTACAAATCTCAATTTCCCTAAGGTGGTTTCAATTCACAACAATCCAACAATTTATACATTCATTATTAAAGAGATTCTCCAAATCATACCCATTATCATCTCAAGGTTTTGTGTTAAGAGGTTCCCAAAATTTTATATTCCAACATAAAAATCAAGTCAATACATCCAATTTCAACATTAGGTGGCCAATTGAACCAAATCCCCTTTTATTGAACAAATTTGAAAATTAGGGTTCTAAGAAAATTGGGGCGTTTCCCTTTTAAGGCATTTAAAGGTTAATTCTCATCATCCATAACACAATCATCAATAAATATACTCTTCAAAGAAAATCATGAGATATAATCCCTTTTTATCAAACCTATTAGATAACATACAAATCTTCACACATCTTGGTATCTAGATATATATATATATATATATATAACGAAAATACCACATATGTGTCTCAAATTAAAGATATAACAAGTTAAAAGTACCTCTACTCAAGATTGAAAGAAAGAGACGAAAACCCAACTTTAAACTTCAAGAAAATGAGAAATAATCGGTAGAACTTTATAATCAAGCTTGTTCTTCAATTCCTTTGGAAAATCTAAGGTGGATCTTGGGTAAAACTAAGGGAAATCAAGTGTTTTAGGGTTAGGGTTTTGGAAATAGGTATTAGAGAGAGAAAATATATGAAAAACTAAGAAAAGAATGAGTTTAGATCAACTTTTAAATGTGATGTCCTGAACAGACTACTCGAGCGAACTTTCCACTGCTCGAGTGAAATGTTCATAATCAAAGAGACCGCTGGAGCGGTAAGCGTAAGGTCTTAGAAGTTTTGCATAGCTATAGTGAAAATACTGGGAGCCTTGTTTTTATGCTTGAGCGACCACTCAACTGCTCGAGTGGTCTCGTCTGCATATAGGCAACGTTTCCCTGTACAGCCCCTCCTCTGTGAATTCCTTAGGCAAACCAAACTCTGCCCTACCCAACTTTTCACCAATTCCTACCGTATAATAAACGGCATTGCCGCGCTAAACAACCGGGCTGGTCTTAACCTCGGGCTAGCAGGACTCTTCCACCAATATTTTATAGGATCCGCCGAAGATGGATGGGTCTATTATTTAAGAATAAGATGCCGGCGTGAAAAGATAATAAAAGATACTCCGGACAAAGATGTGAACGACGACGATTTCTTCTAGGTATCTGGGAATTTTGAGGACCAACAAGCCCAGATCCCTGGTGACAGAATAAACTGGAACAAGGGGGTAGTCGGTAGGTTTATTTCGGCTCCATTGTACGCCTTTCTTTACTTCGGTTTTCAATATTTGAACCGGACTAACAGTTGTCTTCTTTTTATGCAGACTCGAACTTCCTTAAGTCACAGTACAGCTACCCCAACCTAGCTACACTTCGTGCCGCGCGGCGATATCCAAACCGAAGTTGGACCAAGCTACAGAATTTCCAGCCGACCTATCGATACAGTGGTAAGCGAAAGACCAAGGTAACTGATTTTTTGTTGGAGGCTTCGCCTGAACCGGACCCAACCTTGCCCCAAATCAGATTAATCCCTTTAACTGCTGACCAAGAGATGGCCAAGAAGAGAGCCGTGCGAGCCCTTCTGACTGAAACAAATCCGACCGAGGTATCGCCAGCTGGTCAAACTCAAGAAACCATAGTAGCTCTGCCTTCTCAACAACCTTCATCATCTCGCCCAAAGAAGCGTGCCCGGACTACCCAAACCGAGCAACGTCTTGTTGATGAAGATGAAACCGTGGTTCCTCAAACCACTGTGCCAAGCCCTCCACCGAGCCCACAACCGGAGCGCTCAGACCGAGCTACCTCCTCCAAGTGGGCTCCAAAAATCACCTTTCAGAACCGTGTTATCATGGATTCAGACTCAGTGATCGCAGAAAAAGACCACCTGATGGCCTTCAACTTGGCTAAAGGTGTTTGTCTTCCAGCTGACATAAGGCACCACAACCACCTGACCGAGCTGAAGGCCCTTCGCTCGTCCACAAAATCCATGGTGCTGGTAAGTTGCCCATTTACTTTATTTTTTCTAGAGAAATTTTTCAACTTTCAGCTCAGTTATATTGAAAAAGTGTCTTACCAACCTTTTGCAGGCCATATAGAAAAACCATATCGCTCACAAGCGAGTGTTAGAACTTAGGAAAACAACAAGGCAGGCCATGGCAGAAGCTGAAGCCAAAACGGCCGAGCTAGAAGCATCTCAACAGAAGACGGCCGAGCTAGAGGTCGAGGTCACCCGTCTGACCGGACTAGTTACCTCGGCTAACACTAATAAACAAGGCTCCCTGGCCATGATGAAAGATAAATACTTGCGTGAGATGGCCAAGCTCGAAGAAAAAAAGAAAGCCGAAATAACGGAGCTTGAGAAGAAGCTGGAGGCTGCAGAGGACCGAGGCTTTAAAGAGGGCGAAGCCTTATACATTAAGCAATGTGAAGCTGCAAAGGATCTCTTCTTTAAATGCGGGTGGAGGGGTGCTGTGGTGCAGCTCGTTCATGGGCCTGAGACCGAGGTCTTTAATCCTCCTCAATACTTTATACCAAGCTCACTGGCGGAGTATGCTACTACCACTCAACAACAGTTTCTTGAAGATTCGGATGATGAAGAAGAAACCGTGGCCAATGATACCCCGGTCGTCAATGAGCCTGTCAATTAGTCAGCTCGGTTGGAGCCAGTGGTGGAAGACCTGACTAATGAGATGCCTACTGAAGCCGTGTTCCCAACCGAGACCGTGCTCCCAAATGAAACTGGCCTCCGCGTTGATCTTGATGCGGATCTAGATGATCTGTTTGCCTGGCTTTGCATTTCTCTTCTTTTTGTTTGATAAAAAGGTTTGTAACCGGGCTGAAGCCCTACTCTTTGTACTTGCTTGGAATTTTTAATGAAGTCTGCGTTTTTGTTCCAACTCTTATTTCGGTTGATCTCTATGTTTGTACTTTACTTTCTAACTGATGTCTTGGAAGAGGTACAGCATTCTCTTGCCGAGATACATTATCCTGGTCTTAATCATTGCTGCTATAAGTATTCCTGCCAACCACTCTTTGGCCGAGATACTTACCTCGGCTGAAGAGTACTAAAAGTTGGTTTAATCCAGCCAACTACTCTTTAGCCGATGTCCTTACTTCGGCTGAAGAGTACTAAGAGTTGGTTTAATCCAGCCAACCACTTTTTAGCCGAGATCCTTACCTCGGCTGAAGAGTACTAAGAGTTGGTTTAATCCAGCCAACTATTCTTTAGCCGATATCTTTACTTCGGCTGAAGAGTACTAAGAGTTGGTTTAATCCAGCCAACCACTCTTTAGCTGAGATCCTAACCTTGGCTAAAGAGTACTAAGAATTGGTTTGATCCAGCCAACCTTTAGATTGGTTTTTCCAGCCAACCTAAAGTAAAGTGTTTGGTTATTTCAACCAAACGTCCTGCAGCCTGGATCCTTATCCTGCGCTTAGGAAGGGTGTTGGTTTTTCCAGCCAACCTTTCGATCGGTTTTTCCAGCCAACCTAAAGTAAAGTGTTTGGTTATTTCGACCAAACGTCCTGCAGCCTGGATCCTTATCCTGGGCTTATGAAGGGTGTTGGTTTTTCCAGCCAACCTTTAGATCGGTTTTTCCAGCCAACTTAAAGTAAAGTGTTTGGTTATTCCGACCAAACGTCCTACAGCCTGGATCCTTATCCTGGGCTTAGGAGGGTGTTGGTTTTTCTAGCCAACCTTTAGATTGGTTTTTCCAGCCAACCTAAAGTAAAGTGTTTGGTTATTTCGACCAAACGTCCTGTAGCCTGGATCCTTATCCTGGGCTTAGGAAGGGTGTTGGTTTCAATGCCCCTAGCCTACTAAAACAACTTTTATAGAATAAAAACAATGATGTTGGAAAGAAAATTACTTGTTTTATTGGGGAAAAGAAAAATTACAAGTATTTTAAAGTAAAGCTAAAAATAAAATAGTTTGAGATTGGCGGTGTTCCATGGTCTGGGAATTGCTTTGTTGTCTTCGTCTTCCAAGTGGTAAGCACCTTTTCCTGCTAATCCGACCACTTTGTAAGGTCCTTCCCAATTAGGCTCTAATTTGCCATCTCCTGGGACCAAGGTATTTCCCATTACTTTGCGCAGTACCTAATCTCCAATTTTCAATTGTCTTGGATGTACTGTCTTGTTGTATTTCCTGGATAACTCTTGTTGGTATGAGGCAATATGAACCAGTGCTTTTTCTCTTCTTTCTTCGGCGAGGTGGAGCTCCAATGCTATAGCTTCTCCACTCAAGTCTGGATCAAAATTTTCGCTTCTAATTGTGGGGAGGCCAACTTCCGGCGGGATTACTGCTTCCATGCCATAGGCTAAGGAGAATGGTGTTTCTCCTGTTGATCGTCGAGGTGTGGTGCGGTAAGCCCATAAAACATGAGGAAGTTCCTCAGCCCATTTGTCTTTTGCTCTTTCTAACCTTTTCTTCAGTCCATCCAAGATGACCTTGTTTGATGCTTCCGCCTAGCCGTTGGCTTGGGGATATGCCGGTGTAGAATTGTAGAACTCTATCTTGTATTCTTCACAAAAGCCTTTAAAGATTCTGCCATCAAACTGAGTGCCGTTGTCTGATATTAGGGCTTTAGGTATGCCGAATCGAGTAATGATATTCTGGCATACGAACTTCTTCACCTCTTTTTCCTTGATTGAGGCCAATGCTTCTGCTTCCACCTACTTTGTGAAGTAGTCTGTTACTGCGAGAAAGAACTTCCTGTTACCGGGTACTGTTGGAAGTGGTCCTACTATGTCTAAGCCCCACATTGCGAAGAGCCATGGGCTGGTCAAAGGTAGGAGTTCTCTGGCTGGCTGATGTATTTGGTGTGCGAACTTCTGACATTTCTCGCACTTCTTCACATACTTCTCCGAGTCTGCTTGCATGTATGGCCACCAGTATCCTTATGAAATGGCTCTGTAGGCTAACAATCTTCCTCCTTGGTGGCTTCCGCACACGTCTTCGTGTATCTCGAATAAGAACGCTTCCACTTTGCTGGGGTGGACACACTTTAGGTAAGGTCCTGAGAATGATTTTTTGTATAGTGCCATAGATGGGGAGAGCCAAAATCGCTGCGACTTTGCTCTAATTTTGTTGGCTTCTTTCTTTTCTTCCGGTAAGATGTCGTCCTTTAAAAACAGTATCATGGGATCCATCCATGAGGGGCCTAGTCCGGCGCAACATACCTCTTCTGCTTCGGGGTCTTCAATGCTTGGTCTTAGTATGTAGTCAATTAGCAGTGGGTGAGGGATGGATGAGTCTTCCATTGAAGCAAAACCTGCTAGTTCGTCTGCTCTGCTATTTTTCTCCCTGTCAATCTGTTATATCCTTACTACTTCAAATTTCTTGATCTCTGTTCTGACCAATTCTTGGTACTTGGCCATCCTGTCATCCTTTGTTTTGTAGTCGCCAGAAATTTGGTTTACCACCAGCAATAAGTCGATGTAGACCATTAGCTCGGTGGCCTTCATGTAGAATGCTAATTTGAGACCTGCAAGAAGCGCTTCATATTCCGCTTCGTTGTTTGATGCTAGGAATCCAAGGTTGACTGCTTGCTCCACAACCAGGCCGTCTGGTGAGATAAAGACTATGCCAAGTCATGCACCATGCCAGTTGGATGCTCCGTCCACAAAGAGCTTCCACATCTCTCCAACAAACAATTTCCAGCAAGTGGAGGGATCAGATGATGCCGTGGGGTCAAGGATGTTGCTGGTGTTTTCTTCAAGGTCCATATTTGCTGTCTGCCCCTCGCTATCTGATTGAACCAAGTCTTTATTTGTTGGTGAGTCTTGGCTTGGTGTAGCATGGTTCGCTTCTGCCTTGCTCTCTTTACTCTAGTCTGCCTTGGGGTCCGACTGAGTATCCTGCACCAGGGGTGGCGCTATTCCGGCGTCAACTTCCATCCCTAGTTCGGTTTCATTAGTCAGGTCGACTGGGCAAATATGATGACTTCCAGGAGTAAATTCTGCGACAAAGTCTGCCAAAGCTTGGGCCTTTATCACGGTTCTGGGTTGGAACTTGATGTCGAATTGTCCCAACTCTATTGCCCACTTCAAGATTCGCCCAAAAGGCTGTCAGGACGACTATAGTGTGGGCGTGGAAGTAGTGCGACAACTTTCTTAAGGCCATCATTAAGGCCAAGGCCAGTTTTTCCAGTGGCAAGTACCTTGTTTCGGCGCCCAGCAATGTTTTGCTGACATAATAAATGGGCAGATGTTGGATTCCGTCTGCACGGACCAATACTGTGCTAATTGCGTGCTGAGAGACCACCAGGTACAGGAAGAGTTCTTCTCCAGGTATTTAGGTGACAAGAAGTGGTGGAGAAGACATGTATTCCTTTAAGTTTTCTAGAGCGCGGTCGCATTCTTCGTCCCACTCGAACTTGGCTTTCAATGCTAGAAAAAATGGTCGTAGTCTGTCTGACGACTGGCTAATGAATCGGTTGAGTGCAGCTGCCATGCCGGTGAGATACTGCACTTTTTTTATTGAGTTAGGCCTTTCCAGATCCTGAATAGCTTTGATCTGGGAGGGGTCTGCCTCAATACCCCAGTTGGTCACCAGGAAGCCCAGGAATTTGCCAGATCCTACACCGAACTTAGATGCATTAAGGCGTAACTTGTGTCTCTTCAGAATCTGGAATATCTCACCTAGGTCCCTTAGATGGTCGCTCTCATCCTTGCTTTTGACCACCATGTCGTCGATGTAAGCTTCCATCGTTCTGCCTAACAACGGCTCAAACATCTTGGTGACTATTTTCTGGAATGTTACCCCTGCGTTCTTTAGCCCAAAGGGCATGACCTTGTAGCAGTACAGTCCTCTTGGAGTTGTAAAGGACGTGACCTCCTAGTCTGGTTCGTACATGGCGATCTGATGGTAGCCTCTGTACGCATCCAGAAAGCTAAGTCGGTTGTGCCCCGCCATTAGGTCTACCAATTGATCTATCCATGGTAAGGGGAAGCTGTCCTTTAGGCATGCTTTGTTGACTGTCTTATAGTCGACGCAGACACGCCATTTGCCATTCTTTTTTGGCACCACGACTGTGTCGGAAATCCATCTGGGGTAGTGCACCTCTCTGATAGCTCCTGCCTCTAGCAGATTTCCCACTTCTTCCGCCACTATCTCGGCGTGGTGGAGTGCTGATCTGCGAGTGCGCTGAATGATTGGTCTGGCGGATGGGTGGACATTGAGTTGGTGACATATGAAGTTTGGATCAATGCTTGGCATGTCGTAGGGTGTCCAGGCGAACACTTCGATGTTAGAGGTTAAGAATTCCAAGACCTCTAATCTCTCAGTGTTGGATAACGACAAACCGAGCAAAAAGAACTTATCCGGGTTCTTTTCATCTATTCTTACCTCTACCAAGTCTTCCACCGCTTTTTGATCAGCTACTTTGCCAACATTTGCGAACAGTTCATTGCTCTCAGGTTCTTCCACCGAATGAACATATCCCATGGCAGCGTGGCTGCCATTAACCGTGACGAAGCATTGCTTGGACATAATTTGGTCTCCAAAGATCTCTTCAATTACCCCGGCTACGTTGGGGAACCGCATTACTTGATGGTAGGATGACGCTACAGATCGCATGGCATGCAGCCATATTCTTCCCAAGATTATGTTGTAAGTGGAAGGGACCTTTAACACCCAAAACTCCACTTGTTTTGTCACGCTTCCTGCCCTGACTGGAAGGATGATCTTGCCGACTGGCCACTCTGGCATTGAGTTGAATCCGATCAGGGGGGACACAGCTGGTGCCAAGTCTTTGTCCTCCAATTTCAGTTGTTTGAAGGTGTCGTAGTACATTATCTCACATGAGCTACCTTGGTCTATCAAAATCCGCTTGACATCGTAATCCTTGATGCGGAGAGTAACGACCAGCGCATCGTTGTGAGGACAATATATTCTTTCCAAGTCTCTGTCTGAAAAAGAGATGACATTAGTGGCCTCCGTTCTTCCTTTCTTGATTGTGGGTTGTGCACTTAGAACCTCCCTTAAGTGCTCAGCCATTTTAATCATGCCCCTGAGCTCGCATACGCGCTCAAGTTCGCATATCCCATGAATTACGTTTATCACGCCTTGAGGTGGGGCGTCGATTGGCATTCTGTTCGGGTGGTTATCATTCTGGGGGGCTGGATGCGCCCCTCCTTCAATGTATTTGTCCAGGTGACCGGCTGCCACCAATTCCTCTAGATGCTGCCTCAATGGTATACAATTTTCTGTGCGGTGCCCCTTTTCTTTATGGAAGGTGCACCGTGATCTTTCCTCGTAGTCCTTCTGAGCCTCTCCTAGCTTGGCGGGCCATTTGACGAAGGGTTCATCGTGTATCTCGCTTAAAATCCGGTAGATTGGCTTTTTGAATACCGTGGTAATGGCAGTGCGGACTCTCAACCATCTTTTATCCTGGTCTTCTCCGTTGTCCGGCCTGCTTCGTCCGTTTTTGCTCGGACGTTCTACTGTCTTGACCTTTGCCGTGGTCTTTTTATCTGGTACTGCAGTCGTGCTAGACTTTGCTTTGGCACGGGTGCCATCTTCTTCTACCCGAATGTGCTGGTGCACTCTTTCCATTAAGGCCTCCATTGTGAGAGGCGGTGTCATAGTGATTGAGTCCCTTAGTCTGTTCCCGACTGGAAGGCCTCTTTTGTACTGTGCAATGGCGAGATTGGTGGGGCAGTCCCCAATCTAGTTGAAGGTCTCCCAGTAGCGTCTATTGTAGGATTTTAATGACTCTTTTTCACCCATATCGATGGAGAGCAGTTGATCAATTTCCACTGGAGTTTTGGTGTTCGTTTTGAATCTAGTAACGAATGCCTCCGCCAATTGCGCCCAGGAGGCTATGCTGCCTTCTGGAAGTTTTTCGAACCAAGTCAAGCCTAGGTCACCAAGGCTTGATGGGAAGAGGATGCACATTAAAGCTTCGTTCCGTCGGTATACTACCATAACCTGACGAAAGTGGCTTAGGTGCATGTAAGGGTGTAGACACCCCATTTTTGACCGTCCTCAAGACTTGGACGTCACCGTTTGAACACCCGGTGATCATCCATGTTTGTGTTTGTTTGGAGTTCCCGGAGGTCTCGGCTACGCGCTTTGCCTCAGGATCTCCGAACTCGACTGTTTAGTGTCTGGTTTTGTACCAAACACTTGTGTTTTGCCTTGAAGGGGCAGGGAATGCCTTGTGAGGCATCCCCACACATCACCAGCCATGGCCAGAGGCCACCGACTGGTGTTTTGATGCCATCGGCAATGTATATTGCCGGTCGGCATTCTTTGTTGCCGATCGGCACTCAGTTTTGACAAAATGGCAATTTCGAGCAGCCGACTACTGTTCATCTGCTTTTGCAGATATTTTAATACAGCTGTATGGCATTTTGTTCCCCTCCATACACGTGTATGGAGGGATGGACTTCTTGTTAGCTTACCTTGTAAGCTTTACAAGATTGGCTCCTCTATAAGAGGAGCCCTCCCCCCTTGGCTATAGGGTTGGTTTTTTAGAGAGAAAAAGTTGTGTGAGAGCTCTGGTTTTAGGTTTAGGGTTTCATACATATTCTATCTCTATACCTCCCTCTCATTTGGCCTTTGTGTGTGTATAAGTGTGTTTGTGTCTTACTATTGCATACAGACACATAGTGTTACACCTTTGTTTGATTTTTGAAGGGCCAGAGGTTTGTTCTTGAAGCTTTGGAGCTGTTTTGAGCTCAACGAAGGGGCTGGTCCACCATTTGTGAAGAGGGTCTTCAAGGGTAATAATCTTACTCCTTTATTCCTCATTTTTGCATACTATTTTTGCCTATCTTAGAACTGTTTTTGAGCTTAGGCCCCGTTTGGGGACTTACTTTTTTAGCCAATTAGCCAAAAAGTTACTAAATTAGCCAAAAAGTTACTAAATTAGCCAAAAAGTCAACAACTCATACCAAAAAGTCAAAGATTCTTTTTTCTCTCTACTTTTTGCACATGTTTTCGTAATTAACTAAAAAGTCATTTCAAACATACAAGTTTTTTTTACGTACCTTTTTAGCCAAATAGCTAAAAAGTTACTAAATTAGCCTGTTCCCAAACGAGGCCTAAGTATAATATAAAAAAGTTCTGTTTTTAGGCCCTCTAAATAATTTGTTTAGAGTGTTTTGTGGTTTGAGGTTGTTTGACCCCTCCTAAGCCTTGTAAGGCTCCATTTTGTGCTATTTTGTGTAAGCTCCGAGACCTTGGTGTTTGGGCCTCCTGACCACTGAAATCTTGAGGGATTTCAGAGGTGAGGATGGTGCCTTGAGGTCCCAAGAAAGAGAGGGCCACCCCCTCTCCTTGATGTCCTTGAAAAGGACCATTTTTGGCCTCTTGAGGGAGCACCTAGCTAAGCTTCATGTTGACCATGCCTTGGCTGTTTTTTGTGCTTATTATGTCATAATATGCCTCTGTTTTTAGTTGGTTTTGGTACACCATGCATGCTTAGCATACCTACCTTGTAATGTCATTTTGTTGCCTTAACATGCCTTAGGTTGTAAACCCTTGTTTTAGCATGTTTTGGGCTTAGCCTTGTGAATCTTTCATGCTTATTTTGCCATATTTAAGGTCTGTCCATAGTTGGTTGGGTCGACTTTGGCATGCTTAGTATAGCCCCTTTGCATTTTTGGTTTGTTGGCCTTAAGTGTGTGAGTGTATAGCATGCATCCTTACCTTAATTTAGCGGGTTGGGACCATTTGCCATGTTATTTCAGTCCCTTTAACATGCTTGTATGCTTGCCTTGGATGCCTCCTTGATGCCTTATGAGCTTGTGTTGTATGCTCCTTGAAAATGCATTTGTGCATACTTTTGAATTCAAGCCATTTAGATGCCATCTAAGTGGTCTTTTGGGCTTTGTTTTATGTGCTAAGACTCTGTTTTTGGTCATTAAATTCATGCCATGTTTGGTCTTGCTAAGTGTAGTTCAATACTTCATTAGCTTGCCTTGAATGCTTGGGTCATTTGTCGCATGTTTAGCCTATCTTGTTTGCTTGGTTGGGCACCATCTTAACATGATCCCAGAGTTTGCATTGCATGTCATTAGTCCATGCTTAGCCTCTTTTAAATGTGCTTGAAAGTTGCCTTTGTTTGCTTAAGTATAAGCCCATTAACATGTGCATGTGTGCAAGTGTGTTTGGTCCCATTTCTTAAGTTTTTGGCCACTATTTTAGGCCTAGTTAGAGTTGCCTAATTTAGTTTAAGTTCATCCCTTTGTTTGTTGCATGCTCTCCTTGTATGTTGTAGCATATTGGTGAGTTGTTGCATGTTTGAAATCGCATGATTGAATGAAGTCACATGTTGGCTTACATGCTTGGATGCCTACATTAGCCTTGCACACTTGTTAGTTGCATTCCTCTATGCCTTGCATTTCTTGCATGCTCATTTGCATTGCCGTATTGCATACCTAGTTAACATGCTTAGGTTGCATTGCATTGGCATGCATGCTTGGCCTCTTGACTATCCATGATAGAGGTTAAGTCCCCCCCCCCTTTGGTTTGATGGTTTGCATTACACTTAACATCAAAATGTCCACACTTGGTCCCTTGGGCCATCACGCATGAAAATGCGCGATTGATAGTCCGAGAACCAAGGAGCATGTCCCTTTGAGTCACTAACATGATAAGGGACATGATTGGTGCATATATGGCTTGAATTGCATTGCCATGCAAAGTCCTGTCCTCTACTGCTGTCAAACAGGTTCTGCAGGCACTTTCTGCCGATCGACTGCATGGAGTGCCGACCGGCAACCCATTGATGGCCGATGGATGCATTCACAGCCGGTGATCACATACCACTGCCGGTGGCCATTCTACTCAGCCGGTGGTGTCTCCCAGTATCCAGAGAAACAATTCTGAGACTTTGGCAACCTTCAGAGGAGTATAGCAGGGAAAACAGAGGCAGCTTGCGCATGACAATGCACTTCCGAGCAGGACCGAGCACGCGCGCATCGAACCCTCTTCCCGAGGCAGTTTATCTGCTTTCCATAGACTGGTTAATTTTCTTAATTAATTAGGTGATTTGTAATAATTAATTAGCTTGTAGGTTAATTATCTGTAATATTTATTTGGTCCCTCCGAGCGAGGGCGAATCTGTAATAAGTGTGGGTGAGTGTGCATGTCTTCCAACCCCCACTTCTTTCTCCCTTTTACTTACCCGCTTTGATGGTTAGTAATAGGTCATGTTCAATTTAGCATACCTTATGCTATGCATGCGTGCATCATTCATCAGTATTGCATGCACCGGGCTCGGCGCATCATGATAATTACATTAGTATTTCAAATCTAACTTGAATACATGCTACTTGTGCATTTTCACATGCCATGTTTAGGTTAGCCGAGCCTACTCTAGTGACATTCCGTATGCGTTGCATTAGACATTAAAACATGGACTTGGATCATGCATTGATTGCTAACTAGTTTATTGTTTTGGCACGGAGTACGATGTAAGTATTTTATGCTTTAGCATACCGCATGCGTGTAAATGCTATTATGACAGCATGCTTACCATGTGGCTAGATGTTTATGTGATAAACTGTTTGAATGCCTGTGGGTGAAGGTTGGGTTGCCTGAGTTGGAATAGCTCGTTGAAATCCGTATTTTAGCCTACTTGTGAGTAGCAAATTCCAAAGTGTTTTTTCAAAACAAACGGATATGCAATGTTTATTTCCAAATTAGGCAATCTAGTCTATACTTGTTTGCTGTGTGCATAACATAGTAATTCTAGGCTAATAACCGGAATAAGAGCACATAACGTTTTCAAAAACGGATATCACGGTTAGTAGAGGCCGATCTTCGGATCGGGCGAGAGGGGGTGCTCATAGCTGACCTTCCCCGATCGTACCCAAGTTCCCGAGCCGAGGCAACTTTGGTGATGACGGACACGTGGCCTTTGGCACCGAGTCGGGGTTTTCTAAATTTCCCCATTTTAAAATATTTAGGTGGCGACTCTGTATCTGGCAAAACAGTCCATGTTTGGCACTTCTTTTCAAAAAAATCTGTTTCTCAAAACGATTTGCCAAATTTGGACTCTTTGGTTCAGATTAAGAACCGCGACACAAATCGAGTCCGAACTGTAGTAGTGAGGCCCACGGGCGCGTGCTACAAAGGGTCTGTCTTCCCTTCGTACGTGGTAAATTTAGGCTGAATGAAGCCTGAGGGTAATGGTGCGTTCTCAATTGCCGGAACGAACGGCGAGCTATGGAGTCTTGCCAGCGCTTTATCTGTTGGTTCGTAGGCAAGGTATGGTATTGGCATTCCAACCTCGACGCTTCCATGCGTCCGAGGAGCCAACCGCCGAAAGGCTGAAACTTTGTGCGGGTCGCGTGCCTTGGCATCCTCCTTCTGTCGCGCCCTTTCTTCAAGCATGGTTCGTAAGTCGGACGATTTAGGCAACTTCGTTTGCCTAGATGATGTTTGGTGCGTGTGTGAGGGTCGATAGGTACTTCCCTCAGTGTAAGACCTCAATGATCTCGTTCTCTCAGACCTGGAGTAACGAGTTCTGGAAGTCCTTGTTTGAGTGTCGCCATTCCTGAGGCTTCTACTTTCTGCTTGCGATGGCGTGATATGCCTATCACAATCTTCAGAGTGGCAAGGAGGCGTATTGCCTTTGCGCCCCCCTCTCGTCGCCACTTCTTTTCCCTTGATCTGGCGCTTCATGGTCTCCATGTTCGCCGCCATCTTTCTTATCAGTTCATCTTGCTCTTTTACGCGATCCTCCAAAGCTTGAGGGTCGATTCTTCGCCTTTGCCTTTCAGGACTTTGTAAGCGAGAGCGATGGGGGTTGTTATTCCGCCTCCCCCTTGTATCCCTCCGAGGATTCTGTCGCTAGGGCTCTAAGTCTGCCATGGGAGGGATAGAGAGCAATCCTTCGCGCCTCCCACCCCCCTCTGGGGTTTGTCCGTCGATGGCGGACTGTGGCAAATCTTCGTTGTGCGCCATTCAATGAGGGAAACTTGATCAAAAGGTTTTGTTCATTCTGTTTGTTCCCACAGACAGTGCGAATTGTACAGGAAAGAAATAAACCTTCTCGTATAATCCTGTTGATCAAGATTGCGCTCCTCCGTAGGACGCCGCTTTACTCCTTGAAAACACAAACGTGAGCTAGCCAGCGGGTGTGTGCCGGATACCTCTCCGATGCCTAAGTCAGCAAAAACAAACAAATAGACAAAAAGCTCTGCGTATTTGAGAATCAAAGTTGTGTTACCTTTCAATAGGTGATGTTATGAGCTTTTATAGGTTCCATGTGGCACAATCCTAATAGGACTTTTACTCCTCCATATAGAGTCCTCCTAGGAATCGTATTCTTGAAAGATAATGCTTATCCTTCAACACCCTCCTCACTACTTGAACCAAGTGAGATGGTTTTTCCATGATCGGACTCCAATATGAAACCGAGGTAGGCATGGCTATGCTAAGACGCAAATTAGACCGAACTATAGCTAGTTTGGTTCTTCCTTTCACTGCTCTTACCTCGATTTCTTATGTACAAACCATGATGTGATCAAACCGAGCTAACAAACAGCAAGGTTCTGACCGAGATAACAACGATAAGCCATGATCGGGCTAACTTTGAGTACGGTGACCGGGCTATAAGCAAAGCTTCTCTAGACCGGACTAACTTCACGGTTCTTTCGGACCGGGATAACAATAATGCTTACCAGGACCGGGCTAACTACAAGCCCTCTTTCATCCAGCTCTTCTTACTGTGGCCCAAAGAATAGCCCATTTACCCAGCTCGGCCCATTTACCCATCTCGGCCCAATTTAGGTATAAATTACCCTCTCACTAATAATGTCTTTCGAATTATGGGATTTGATGAAGTTGAAATTTTAAAATGAAATTAAACATGTTTGGAATTAATGGAATTTAAAATGGGATTTCATTTGATGGAATTTAAATAGACCTCTTGAAATATGGTGAATTTTTTTTTCATGTAATTTGATATTAATAAATTTTGTATAATCCCATTGTCCATACCATCCTTCATTTTCTTCTTTCCGACGCATCATCAAATCAAACAAAAACTTAGAATCATTTTTTTTTTTTTAAAACAATTCCAACTACACTCTCTACTTTTCACTAGTTAAGGTATGAAAAAGTATGCTCTTTATTTTACTTAAGGAACAGGGGTCCCTGCTGTGCTCAAAGCACAGCAGTGATTGTGGTGCCTCCGTTTGAGATATATTATGGTCTTATTTTTATGATTTAAACCGTTCATATTGTAGGGTTTGTTAAGTAATTCATGCTTATCAAAAATCATATTAATCGGATATCAATAATTATATGATCGAATCGCATATTGTTTATGCTATTTCTCAAACGAAAAACTTATTATTTATTTTTTTAGTTATCGATCATATAGTTGTTGATATCCGATTAATATGATTTTTGGTAGGCATGAAGTACTTAACAAACCCTATAAAATCAACGGTTTGGATCATAAAAATAAGGCCATAATACACCTCAAACGAAGACACCACAGTCACTGTTGTGCTTTGAGCACAGCAGTGACCCCTTTCCTTTATTAATCACTTTAACTATTGTATTTTCCCACCACACTCTTTATTTAAACTAATCATTCAAACTAACTTAATTAATTTTTAAAACAAAAAATACTAATTGCTGATATTTTTCTAATGTAAATTTGCAATAATAATAAATTAGCCCATCATCTGTGCTATGCATGGGATAATTGTAGATATTTATATTTATTTTAGATTTTTTTTAATATATAAATTATGTTTTTTAAGATTTTTTATAAAAATAATTTAATAATCTTATTACTAACCATAGTGTATGAAAGAAGATGAAAAGGGTACTGCAGTAATTATATACGGATTGTATCTATAATTATTTGTATAGGGGGATTTTAAATGCTGATCAGAGATTTTGACCAAATCATTAATTGTAGGCGTGTGGAAAGACATGTAGATTGAAAAAGTTAATAAATGCTGATTAGGAGATTTTGACCAAATCAATAAATGCTGAGTTTTTTTTTTAAATAAAAAATTTAGAAAACTCAGATTGGGATATTGAAACTCCCACAGGTCTTGAGGATTAAAAACCCTCTTTTGCTTAATATATAGTACTAGCCTATCACCCGTGCTATGCACGGAATAATTATAGATATTTATATTTGTTTTAAATTTTTTTAATATATAAATTATGTTTTTTAAGATTTTTTATAAAAATATTTTAACAATCTTATCACTAACCATAGTGTATGAGAGAAGATGAAAAGGATACTGCAATAATTATGCATAGATTGTATTTATAATTATTTGTATGAGGGGATTTTAAATGCCGATCAGGAAATTTTGACCAATAGTAATGATATAGACCCCCATAAAACACAACCCCCAAAATGATCTGAACCATTCATGTTATTGTCAGACACAAGTCTAAAAAAAATTCAAACACATCAATGATCAATACATTAGTGGGAGTCATGGGGGTTCTCTTTTGTGAGGGTCCCAAACATTTTCCTTTGACCAAATCAACAAATGCGAGCATGTGAAAAGACATGTGGATTGAAAAAAGTTAATAAATGTTGATCAGTAGATATTGACCAAATCAATAAATGCTGATGGTTTTTTTTTTAAATAAAAAAATCAAGAAATTTAAATTGGGATATTAGAGCTCCCACAAGGATTGGGGCTAAAAACCCTTTTTTTTCTTAATATATACTAACATATCACCCGTGTTATGCACGGATTATGTTTACAATTATATATATATATATATATGTGAATTGTGATTTTTAATTTTTTTTTTTAATTTCTTCTTTTTTTTCCTTTTTATATTATATTAAAATTTAATATTTTGATAATAATCATATGTGTTGGACTTTTCAAGGAATTAAATGTCTTTTTTTTAATTGTTATATTATATTAAAGTTTAATATTTTGATAATAATCATATATGTTAGACTTTTCAATTTTTTTTTTTTATACTTGTTCTTAATGCATTAAAGTGTTATTATGAGGGATAATAATCATATGTGTTGGGACTTTTCAAGGAATTTATATGTGTTGGATTTTAAAGAATTTTTTTTATGCTTGTTCTTAATGCATTAAAGTGTTATTATGAGAGTAAGACTTGGGAGTTGATAGAAGCTAATAAATGCTAACATTTTATTATTTTTTTTTAAATCAAAAAATCAGGAAATTTAGATTGGGAGATTGGAACTTCCACAAACCTTGAGGCTAAAAAGCCCCTTTTACTTAATATATAGTACTAGCCTATCACCCGTGCTATGCACGGAATAATTATAAATATTTATATTTTTTTTAATATATAAATTATGTTTTTTAAGATTTTTTATGAAAATAATTTAACAATCTTATCACTAATCATAGTGTACATAAGAAATTAAAAAGGCTACTGCAGTAACTATGCACGGGTTGTATCTATAATTATTTGTATGAGGGGTTTTTAAATGTTAATCAAGGATTTTGACTAAATCAATAAATGCAGACATGTGAATTGGAAAAAGTTAATAAATGCTGATCAGGGGATTTTAACCAAATCAATAAATGCTGAGGTTTTTTTTTTTAAATCAAAAATTTAGAAAATTAAGATTGAGATATTGGAGCTCCCACAAGACTTGGGGTTTAGAAACCCTATTTTCCTTAATATATTTGCAATTTTTAAATATATATATTTTTAAATGTCATCTTTTTTTTCTTTTTTATATTATATTAAAGTTTAATATTTTGATAATAATCATATGTGTTGGACTTTTCAAGGAATTAAATGCTTTCTTTTTTTTATTATATTATATTAAAGTTTAATATTTTGATAATAATCATATGTGTTAGACTTTTCAAGAAATTTTTTTTGTGCTTGTTCTTAATACATTAAAGTGTTATTATGAGGGATAATAATTATATATGTTAGGATTTTTCAAGAAATTTATATGGGTTGGATATTAAAGATTTTTTTTATACTTGTTTTTAATGCATTAAAGTGTTATTATGAGGGTAAGACTTGGGGGTTGGAAGAAGTTAATAAATGCTAAGGTTTTTTTTTTTAAAATCAAGAAATTTAGATTGAGAGATTGAAACTCCTACAAGGCTTGGGTTAAAAATCCCATTTTGCTTAATATATAGTATAGACTAGCTTATCACCCGTGTTATGCACGTGATAATTATAGATATTTATATTTATTTTAGATTTTTTTTAATATATAAATTATGTTTTTAAAGATTTTTTATAAAAATAATTTAACAACCTTATCACTAATCATAATGTATGGGAGAAGTTGAAAAGGGTACTACAGTAACTATAAACGGCTTGTATCTATAATTATTTGTATGAGGGGATTTTGACCAAATCAATAAATTCATTCATATAGAAAGACATGTAGATTGAAAAAAGTTAATGAATGTTGATCAGGGGATTTTGACCAAATCAATAAATGCTGAGTTTTTTTTTAAATAAAAAATAAAAAATTTAGAAAATTCAGATTGGGATATTAAAGCTCCCACAGGCCTTAGGGGTTAAAAACCCCCTTTTGTTTAATATATAGTATAGATAGATTATTTAGAGCCATTGAACAAACTACAATCACATTTTTCTTTTTGTACGTTAACTTCAATCATATTAAAAAAATCAAATTATAAACAAAATGAAATAATTTCAATCATACAAATCACAATTTTTTTAATGCTTTCTAATTACAATGACATTTTTTTCATAAGAAAAAAATAATAACCATTAAAATAGTAAATAAAAAATATTATTTAGAACTATTGAACAAATTACAATCACATTTTTCTTTTTGTGAATGTTTATGTTTATCTAATTTCAATCATATTAAAAAATAAAATTATAAAATAATTTAACAATCTTATCACTAACCATAGTGTATGGGAGAAGTTGAAAATGGTACTACAGTAACTATAAACGGATTGTATCTATAATTATTTGTATGAGGAGATTTTGACCAAATCAATAAATGCATTCATATGGAAAGACATGTAGATTGAAAAAAGTTAATAAATGTTGATCAGGGGATTTTGACCAAATCAATAAATGCTGAGTTTTTTTTTAAGTAAAAAATAAAAAATTTAGAAAATTCAGATTGGGATATTAAAACTCTCACAGGCCTTCGGGGTTAAAACCCCCTTTTGTTTAATATATAGTATAGATAGATTATTTAGAGCCATTGAACAAACTACAATCACATTTTTCTTTTTGTGCGTTAATTTCAATCATATTAAATAATAAAATTATAAACAAAATGCGATAATTTCAATCATACAAATCACAATTTATTTAATGCTTTCTAATTACAATGGCATTTTTTTCATAAGAAAAAAAAATAATTGAAAAAAATAACCATTAAAATAGTAAATAAAAAATATTATTTAGAACCATTGAACAAATTGCAATCACATTTTTCTTTTTGTGAGTGTTTATGTTTATCTAAGTTCAATCATATTAAAAAATAAAATTATAAACAAAATGAGATAATTTCAATCATACAAATCACAATTTTTTGTAATGCTATCTAATCATCATCAATAATTAAAAAAATCAATCACAAATTAAGTCAATTGATAATTAAAAAACACAATAATTTATTTTTCAAAAAACATAGTGAGTTAAAAAGATCAATTACAATTTTTTTTTGTCAAAATACAATCTAATCATCATCAATAATTGGTACATTATGTGACTCTAATGAGTACAACCCACTTTGTTTTTCAAAAAACACAGTGAGTTAAAAATCAAATAACAAATTAAGTGAATTGATAGTTAAAAAAACACAATAAAGTTTTTTTCAAAAAACACAGTTAGTTAAAAAAATAAAGTACAATTTTTTTTTTCAAAATACAATCTAATCATTATCAATAATTGGTACTTTAAAAATCAAATCAGAAAAAAATCAAATCAAATCACAAATATTTTTATGCTATCTAACTACAATCATATTTTTTTCATAAATAATTGTAAAGAAAAACCATTAAAACAGTAAATAAAAGATTAAATCAAATTAAAAAATAAGAATCATTGAACAAACTACAATCACATCACATTTTTGCCATAATAAAATAAACAAATTAATAAATGAAAAAAAGAACCATTGACTAACTGCAATCACATTAAAAAAAAGAACCATTGACCTAATTACAATCACATTTTTTTCTTTGTGAGTGTTTATGTTTATCTAACTTCAATCATATTAAAAATAAAAATAAAATAGTAAATAAAAAGATTAAATAACATTAAAAATAAAACCATTGAACTAACTACAACAACCATATTAAAAAAAAAGAGCCATTGAACAAACTACAATCACATCACATTACAATCACATTTTTTTTCTTTGTGAGTGTTTATATTTAAGGTTTAGGGTTTAGTGTGTATTGGAGAAGTTAAAAGATTTTGAAGAATTTAATAAGTACTAAGTTTTTAAAAAACAAAATCAAAAAAATTAAGAAATTAAGGTTTAGATATTGGAACTCCCCCAAGACTTCTGGGTTAGAGACAGTTATATATAAATAGATAGATATATAGATATAGATATTTATATTTGTTTTAAATTTTTTTTAATATACCAATTATTTGTTTTGGAAAAGGTACTACAGTAATTATGAGATAAGTCAAAAAGTCTTATGGGTTGAGAGAAATTAATAAATGTTGAAGTTAATTTTTTTTAAAAAAACAAAAAATAAAAAAATTAGAATTGACATATTGGAGTTTCCACATGCCTTGGGGATTAGAAACCCCCTTTTGCTTAATATATAGCATAGTATAGATATGTAAATTGTGATTTTTAAATATTTATTTATTTTTTAAATGTCTTCTTTTTTTTCTTTTTTTATATTATATTAAAGTTTAATATTTTGATAATAATCATATGTGTTGGACTTTTCAAAGAATTAAATATATATATTTTTTAATTATATTATATTAAAGTTTAATATTTTGATAATAATCATATGTGTTGGACTTTTCAAGAAATTTTTTTTATACTTATTCTTAATGCATTAAAGTATTATTATGATGGATAATAATTATATGTGTTGGGACTTTTCAAAGAATTCATATGTGTTGGATTTCAAAGAATTTTTTTTATGCTTGTTCTTAATGCAATAAAGTGTTATTATGAGGGTAAGACTTGGGAGTTGAGAGAAGTTAATAAATGCTAAGATTTTTTTTTTAAATAAAAAAATCAAGAAATTTAGATTGAGAGATTGAAGCTCCCACAAAGCTTGGGGTTAAAAATCCCATTTTGCTTAATATATAGTATAGATAGATATATTTGGCCATACAAACATACAAAACCTGTAGAACGAGGAGGAAAAAAAAATACGAAATACAAAATAAGTTATTTCGTAATTCATCAAACAGAATTGAAAGAACACATAAAATTGTTACATACACATATACATATATAAAATATATAAAATCCCAAATCAAAGACATAAATATATAATGAGTAAATTATACTGACACCCCTTGAGGTTTATGTTTATTACAATTCCCCCCTCACTTTTTGAAAATTACATCTCCCTTCCTGAGGTTTAAAGTTTCATTACAGATTCCCCCCTTAGCAATTTAATTTTTTTAAATACCAATTTTGCCCTCACTGGGTAAATTACATTGACACCCCTCACATTTTAGAAATTACAACCCCCTCCCTAAGGTTTAAAGTAACATTACCAATTACCCTCGGTTAGTATTAGTTGGAAAAAAATTAATTAAAAAAAATTAATTAAAAAAAATATTTTTAAAAAAATTAATTGAAAAAAAAATTTATTAGTAAAATTTTTAAATTTCTGTTTAAAAATCAACGTAAACTCATTTTTTGAATTTAGTTTTTTTTTCTCAAATTTACAAGTTGAGACAACCATTTATAAACCAAAACAATTATCAAACAAGTTTTTATGACAGTTTTTTGAATTTTTGTAAGTATAAATTGAAAACTAAAAACGAAATGGTTATCAAAAAAGTTTTAGATGGTAAAAATGTCGTAAAATTAACAAATAATTAAATAAGTTACCAACATAATAAATGACTTATCAAAAGATTCTTAAGGTATGTATGGTTTGATTTTTTTTTTAAAAAAAATTAGAAAATAAAACTTAATTTGGTTAAGAAATAAAAATTAAAAAATAATTATCATTTTTACATAATTTTTATCTTTTGAGTGGTTAGAAATAATTTTTTACAAATTAAATTGAAACAGCCATACGTATGTATATAACATGTCCAAAAGTTAAACTGATAATTATTTTTTACCCTTAAATAATAATAATTTTTTATTTCTTATTTCTTAACCAAATTAATTTTTAATTTAAAAAAAAAATTCTAAAAATCAAACCATACATAGCTTAAGAATATTTTGATAAATCATTTCTTACGTTGGTAACTTATTTAATTATTTGTTAATTTTACGACATTTTCATCATCTGAGGCCTGTTTGGTAACCATTTCCTTTTCAGTTTTCAATTTATATTTACAAAAATTTTAAAAACTGTCATAAAAACTTGTTTGATAATTTTTTTAGTTTATAAATTGTTGTCTCAGTTTGTAAATTTAAGAAAAAAATGTAAATTCAAAAAATGATTTTACGTTGGTTTTTAAACAGAAATTTAAAATTTTACTAACAAAATTTTTTTCCATTAATTTTTTTTTCAAATAGTTTTTTTTTCCAACTAATACTAACTGAGGGAGCAATTGGTAATACTACTTTAAACCTTAGGGAGAGGATTGTAATTTCTAAACTGTGAAATGTGTCAATGTAATTTACCCAGTGAGGAAAAAATTGGTATTTAAAAAAATTAAATTTCTAAAGGAGAATCTGTAATGAAACTTTAGACCTCAGGGAGGGAGATATAATTTCTAAAAAGTGAGGGAAAAAACTGTAATGAATATAAACCTCAGGGCTGTCAGTGTAATTTACCCATATATAAAAATCCAAGACATATACATACATATTTGTTTGGAGAGTTTCTGGAGCTTTTCAATTGTGGTCAACAAAAAGATAAGATGGTAAACTAGCTAGCCTAATAATTAACCTATTGGAGTTCAAAATTAGAATTACAATGACTAAAATGCTAAGAAGTTTTTTTTAAGGGAGCTTTTTTGATAAATCCATTTTCTAAGAGCTTTATTCCATCCAACCCATATTCTTTTTTACTATTCCATTAGGTCCAATTTGAGATAAGAAGACCAAAATACCCTTTTCATCTACTTATGTTCCATTTAGTTCACATTATTTTCTTATATTTCAATAAGTCCTATGGGTGACATAATTGCCAAAATACCCTTAATGTGAATGTTCACACCGTCAACGTAAATGTTCATATCGTCAATGTGTAGGGGCCCGGCCCATGTCGATCCTCGTGGGTGCCCGGAAAAATTCGAGTCGGGCCGGGCCAGGCCGGCCCACAGGCCAAAAAAATAGGCCCGGCTCGGCCTGTTGATAATATAAATATTTACATTGACAAGTTAACATTCACATTGATAAGAGTGTAAAATTGGCCTGCGGCCCGTGGGCGGCCCGAAACCAGTCCGCCGCCCGGGGCGGGCCCGGACCGGGCCGTTCACAATGTGAATATTCACATTGACATATTAACATTAACAATAACATTGATAAGAGTGTAAAATTGGCCCATGACCCGTGGGCAGCCCGAAGCCCGGGCCCGAGTCGGGGCGGGCCCGGCCCTTCCCGACCCGTTGACAATGTGAATATTCACATTGATAAGTTAACATTCACATTGATAGGAGCGTAGAATTAGCCCGCGGCCTGTGGCCGGCCCGAAACCCGCTCGCGACTCGTGGGCTGCCCTGGGCGGGCCCGGCCCGACCCGTTAATAATGTGAATATTCACATTGACATGTTAACATTCACATTGATAAGAGTATAAGATTAGTCCGCGCCCCGTGGCTGCTCGAAACTAGCCCACGGCCCGTGGGCGGCCCGGGGTGGGCCCGGCCCGGCCTGTTGACAATGTGAATATTCACATTGACATGTTAACATTCACATTGATAAGAGTGTAAAATTGACTCGCGTCCCGTGGGCGGCACGAAGCCTGTGGGCGGCGCGGGGCAAGCCCGGTCCGGCCCGTTGACAATGTGAATATTCACATTGACATATTAACATTCACATTGATAGGAGTGTAAAATTGGCCTGTGGCCCGTGGGCGGCCCGAAACCCGCCCGTTGTCCAGGGCGAGCCCGGCCCGGCTCGTTGACAATGTGAATATTCACATTGACATATTAACATTAACATTGATAAAAGTGTAAAATTGGCCCGTGACCCGTGAGCAGCCCGATGCCCGGCCCCGGGCCGGGGCGGGCCCGGCCTGTTGACAACGTGAATATTCACATTGACATATTAACATTCACATTGATAAGAGTGTAACATTAGCCCGTGCCTCGTGGCTGCCCAAAATACGCCCACGGCCCGTGGGCGGCCCGAGGCGGGCCCGGCCCGGCCTGTTGACAATGTGAATATTCACAATGACATGTTAACATTCACATTGATAAGAGCGTAAAATTGACTCGCGTCCCACGGGCGGCCTGAAGCCCGTGAGCGGTCCGAGTTTGGGTCCGGGCCTACCCCGGGCCGCGGGCGAGCTTCGAGCAGTGGACAAATTTTACACTCCTATCAATGTTAATGTTAACATGTCAATGTGAATATTCACATTGTCACGGGTCGGGCCAAGCCCGCCTCGAGCTGCGATCAGGATTTGAGCCGCCCACGGGCTGCGGGCCAATTTTACACTCCTATCAATGTGAATGTTAACATGTCAATGTGAATATTCACATTGCCAACAAGCCAGGCCCGCCTCGGCCTGAGGTCAGGCTTCGGGCTACACACGGGTCACGGGCCAATTGTACACACTTATCAACGTGAATGTTAACATGTCAGTGTGAATATTCACATTGTCAACAGACCGGGCCGGGCCCGCCCCGGGCCACCCACGGGCCGTTGGCGGGTTTCGGGCAGCCACGGGGCGCGGGCTAATTTTACACTCCTATCAATGTGCATGTTAACATGTCAATATGAATATTCACATTGTCACGAGTCGGGCCAAGCCCGCCTCGGGCTGCGGTCGGGCTTCGGGCCGCCCACGGGCTGCGGGCCAATTTTACACTCTTATCAATGTGAATGTTAACATGTCAATGTGAATATTCACATTGTCAACAGGCCGGGCCCGCTCCGGGCAGCGGGCGGGCTTTTAGCCGTCCATGGGCCGCGGGCCAATTTTATACTCTTATCAATGTGAATGTTAACATGTCAATGTGAATATTCACATTGTCAACGGGCCGGACCGGGCCCGCCCCGAGCCGCCCATTGTCCGTGGGCGGGTTTCGCGCCACCACGGGACGGGGACCAATTTTACACTCCTATTAATGTGAATGTTAACATGTCAATGTGAATATTCACATTGTCAACGGGCCGGGCCGGGCCGGGTCTGCTCGCCCTGGACTGCTGTCCAGTTTTATACTCTTATCAATGTGAATGTTAACATGTCAATGTGAACATTCACATTGTCAACTGGCAGAGCCGGGCCCGCCCACGGCCCGTGGGCGGGTTTTGGGCAGCCATGAGGTGCGGGCTAATTTTACACTCCTATCAATGTGAATGTTAACATGTCAATGTAAATATTCACATTGTTAACGGGCCGGGCCGGGCCCGCCCCGGGCTGCGGCCGGGCTTTTGGCCGCCCATGGGCCGCGGCCCAATTTTATACTCTTATCAATGTGAATGTTAACATGTCAATGTGAATATTCACATTGTCAATGGGCCGGACCGGGCCTACCCCGGGCCGCCCATGGGCCGCGGGCGAGTTTCGCGCCGTCACGAGACGGGGGCCAATTTTATACTCTTATCAATGTGAATATTAACATGTCAATGTGAACATTCACATTGTCAACAAACCGGGCCGGGCCCGCCCACGGGCCGTGGGCGAGTTTTGGGCAGCCACGAGGCGCGGGCTAATTTTATACTCCTATCAATGTGAATGTTAACATGTCAATGTGAATATTCACATTGTCAACGGGCCGCGGGCGGGCTTTTGGCCGCCCATGGGCCGCGGCCCAATTTTATGCTCTTATCAATGTGAATGTTAACATGTCAATGTGAATATTCACATTGTCGACGGGCCGAACCGGGACCGCCCCGGGCCGGCCATGGGTCGCGGGCGGGTTTCGCGCCGCCACGGGACGAGGGTCAATTTTACACTTCTATTAATGTGAATGTTAATATGTCAATGTGAATATTCACATTGTCAACGGGCCGGGCCCGCCCCGGCTCGCAGCCGGGTTTCGGGCCGCCCACGGGCCAATTTTTCATTTCTACCAATGTGAATTTTAAAATATGAATGTTCACATCATTAAATTGCTAATCGTTCAAAAAATATTTATAAGGGTATCAAAATTAAATATAAGGGCATAAGTGTCCAAGAAAATAGTGTAAATCAAGAAAATGAAGTTTATGGAATAAAACTATACATACATAGGACTAAATGGGTTAAAAAATTCCTTCATGGACTTCTTGGGTTAAAACACTTCTAAATTGGACTTATCAATAAAAATCCCTTTTTTTAACTATCTCTTTGGAGATAAGTCTATTAGTTCCAAACACTCAAAAAAACCAAATAAATAAATAAAATAAAAAACTATTCATTTTCTTTTCTATTTTGAAATCTTATTTATAAGCAATGATACTACAAATCGAGAAATTATATTCAGAATTTATCTAATGTTTCATCCAAATTTATTTAAAATAAATTTGGGAATACACTCATTCAATTTTCACCACACATATACTTCATGGAATCATTTGTCTGGATTTTAAAATTATAAGAAGTAATTTATATTTTAAATAAATTTTAGGAATATATTTACAATTTATTCAAATTATTTATAGAGATATTTGATTCCAACCACAATGTAAAAGTGGCTCTGTAAAGTAGTAAACATTTTGTTGAAGCAACTGAGACATTCAACAAAAACAAGAGGCATGAAAGTCACTTCCTTCAGTAAACATTAGATATGAAAGTAATTCTACAGGTGTGGTATCACCATTTAATTTAATGAATAATTTAATCAGATACGTTTACTTTATTTTTTTATGATTTATTCATTTATTAATAATATTATATAAAATAATATCATCCTTATATTGAACGGAAAATGCATAAGACTCCGTGACGGTGTTAAGGCCTATTTTGATTGGTCAAATTTTTTTATTTTTTTTTTCATTGACAACCCCTCACGTGGGGAGGGAAGCTGGGAGTCGTTCCGTACGCTGGCAGCCCCTCTCGTGTCGATGAGCCCTGTTTGGTAGAGCTGTGGGAAAGTGCTTATAGCTTATGCCTAAACAGCTTATAGCTTATAACTTTCAGCTTAAGCTGATTTCCAGCTTATTCTTAAAGCATCTCCTGCCCCACTCAAAGAATAAGCTGTTTTCTGACTTCCACAAAGCTATAAGTTATAAGCTATAAGCTAAACCAAACACATCAAAATAGCTTAAATTAAGCTGAAAGCTGAAATAAGCTGAAATTAAGCTGTACCAAACAGGGCGATTGTCACGGACAGAAGGTACAGAACATGTACAACGAGGAAAGTTAGCCATTAATGAAAGAAACAATAATCGACACGCCAAATAAAAAAAAAAAAAAAAAAGGCAAAGTAGATAACCACCATGTTCTCTCTCTCTCAATAATGGAGAAAAAGTTAATTATGTTTCCTTTTCTTTCTCACTCCTGTGATGGTAGCAAAACAAAAGATGAACATAATTAAGAAATTGATGTGACATGAGATATATCATACATACTATTTTTAAGGTGATACTTGACTTTTACCTATGTTGTATTTTGTTAAGAAATTAAAATTAAAAAAAAATAATAATAATAAGTAAAATATAAATAAAATATATTTATTATGGGTATTGATTTTTGACCACACAATAAAACAGAAAAACTTAGAAGGAGAGCACTAGCAGAATAAATTAAACTTGAACAACCTGTTACAGAAAGGTAAGAATCCGACAGTAGTTCGTCCATCCGGGACACTCCGACGATCAAGTTAGTAATTATCTCTCAAAGATAGCCAACAGTATTTAACTCACTAGACAGAGCATAAAAAGCATACCTTACATCCACAAGGATGCCATGTTTTTATAGCCAGCACTAACCTGATCTCTGTAGAAGCCTATCTTTAATGGACTTTGGCTCAATGCTCATCTTGAACTCTCAGTTAGATAGAGATAAGCTCCCTAAGAGTTTTATCTTTATCTAGATTGAGATCCTCTCCCATTTTAGAACTCTTGTCTCTTATCCGTTCATCTCGGATTCCGATATCTCCGATGATAACCTCGGTCTAGCCGAGATCATCTCGATGCATGACCAAGACATATGGCACCTCGGCTGACACGTCGGCGTCACCTTGGCCACGTGCTGCCATTCACGAAATATGCCCCCACAACTGTCCCCTAGGTTCTATTACCTCGACAACCTGAGCTGATAGAACCTACAACGTTTCGTCGGTCAAAGTTCGCTCTTTCCTTCTACGGCCGAGATCATCACTCATCGGCTTCATACGACCAAGACTCTACAGTCTACTTTATCAATGACTAAGAACCAAGAACCAAGTTCTTCAAGTTCCTTAACCAAGATCGTTCCTCTAGCCGAGGTTTTTGCTTTATTAAATCAAGAACTCCAAGAGTTTGATCTGTGTATGAGCTGTCACGCACGGTTTACTCAACCGTTTTCTCCACGCGTCACTCCCTCATTGGTTCGTACCTGACACGCGCTATCAGGTCGCGTCACTTCTGTGTACGCCGCCTGACAGACACATTCTCCAAGGTGTATTCATTATGGTTTGCTGTCTTTTCATAATTTTGAAAAAACTTCTCCCTTTCTCTCCGTTTCTTCACTTTTGAGTATTCATTTTGCCTTGAAACTTTCTCTTTCTAATGCCTCTCTCCCAAACCGCCATTGTTCAAGCTTTTAAGCTTTGCAATTGTTCCAATTACCTCCTCCAATGACCTTTTCATCATTTGTTTGCGACCATACACGTCATCTGACTCCAGCGATACTCATCCCGGCGTTTGTTTCCTAGGTAAGCCACTGATTTCTTCGTTTTTCAGTTTTTTACTATTCCTTTGATACGTTTTAAATTTGTTATATGTTTACATGCTATTTGTCGCCATTGCAAATCAGTTTGTGTTCTTGAATCTTTACTGTATGTCAATTCTCGCATTTGTCTATGATTCATGTTGTTCAATATATCATTGTGTCTTATTCATATTGTTTGTGATTCTCGCACACACGTAGTGTTCATAAATTTGAAGCTTTAATAACTTTTCCACTGTTCTTGGCTTTCGTACATCCCACACATCTACTTAGTGTTTCTTGAAAAAAAAAATGTTGCTTTCTTGATTCTGAATCATATTCTTTCTTGTTTTTATTTGACTTGTTTCCAGATTCTAGCATTTGATTTCTTGTTTCCGTATAGATTTAGGTTTGGGATTTGATAGAAATCATATTCCTTAGGGAAATTGAAACAAATTCCCCTAGATCTTGAAAAACCATTGCCCTAGTTCTTGTTTAGGGTTTAGCTGAGGTCTTTTAAACCCATACCAACCACTCTCTTCTGAAATCTTGCACCTTCTTCCTTTAGCCGATATCATGGGTATGTTTAGGTGGAGGGTAGATACCCCAGAAAAACTAAGATACTTCCATCGAGAGTTTTTCATCCCAACCGACGTTCAACTCAGGTTGGCTGGGGAGGAGGACTCTATCATGCCCGATGGGAATTTCATGCCCTTCCCAGTAGTTGCTTTCATCGAATATGGTCTTCGGCTTCCCTTAGACATCCTTTTTAGGGAAATCCTCCACTACTACAAACTTAACCCTATGCAATTGACCATTAACTCCTATAGGATCATTAATGGTATAATTGCTCTAGCTCGCCAAGAAAACGCTAGGATAACACTACCCGACATCCAATATTGTTAAACCATGTGTGGCCTAAAATCTGAAAAAGGCTACATTTATTACCTTAAACTAAGATCCACAACCTACAAAATCATAGTCGACCTCCCAACTTCCAACAAAGGTGTTGGAGATGACTACCTGATTGTCTAAAGTAACTGGGAATTTGCTTCAGATAATGATCTTCATTTCTTCCCTCTGCGCCAATCGGTGTTTAAAGAGGATGAGAGTAAGAACTAAGCGTCAACGTCTCCGCTTAAGACTTTACCACTTTATTTCCTTTATTTATTCTAATGTCTGAATTTTGTTCTTGCAACTCTCCCTCAACCCTCAAAAGAGTTTCGCCAGACCTTCTTCTCCAATAAGGACTTGAAAAGGGTGTTGGGTTTGCCAGTTGACCAGTGCAAAGCCCCCCCTGTTGCTCAATTACATTTTAACTTACAAGTCTGCATTACCCGACGTTCCCAAGAGGAGCAAGACCCCTCTTTCTGCTGCAACTCCATAGGTTGCATCATCACCAAGGCCAGATCAAGGATCTACCTTCGATCTTGTAGAGCAACCATTCACTTCTGCTCCGTAATTGATTCCTCCACATCAGCGCCAACGCCGTCATTGAGTTCCTGCCAACACTCCTACTTGGAGGACTCGAAGCCGCAAGCGCCGAGGTTCTGACACACCAGTGGTCGACCCACTCAACCCTCCTATTGCTCTTTCTATATTCCATTTTGGCACCAGAGTCACCGTTGCTTCAACCGGCGATGAAATGGGCCGTGCAAAAATCATCCCGGACGACCTACTTGCCGACATCCCAGACGTAGTGTCAGTCCACTCCTCTAGTCCTTCCCAATCTCAGCAGAAACCTAAGGCAAAAAAGGTTAAAAGGGCTAAGGCCAAACCTAGCGCCACCGAGGTGAAGTCAAAAGACACGGTGCCAATTTCAAAATTGGTTGAAACAAAAAAGTGTGCTGAGAAGAGGCTTGCTGAGGCCGAGGCACCCCACCAACCGCAATCAAAAAAGCTGAGGTCCAGCGGGTCTTCTGAGCCCTCTGGATTTCGTGCCAATGCTCCTTGGACCCCGTTTGTTAACGTTGGAGACTGACCTCTTTTAGCTAGGGATAGTGCTCTCGACAGTTTGGAAGTCGATGCCGCCATCTCCACCGTCGTTCTACTCCTAGCTGACATCAATCGGATGGCCAAGCTTTCGAAGTATGAAAATTATGCGATGATAATGCAGCATTGTGTCTTGGTAAGTCTCAATACTTGTAACTTTTGATCTCACTTTAACTCTGGTTTTCATACTTAACTAATTTCCTTTGCACTCTTGCAGGCTATCCACTAGGGACACTCACTTGCAGTTAAGACCGATGAATTCAAGAAAGAATTAACCCAAAAAACCAAGGAGGTAGCCAAACTCCTCCCTTCACTAAACAAAGATGAGGCCCGCATCCAAGGTCTTCTTGATCAAGCCAAGGCTATTAAGATGGCCCTGAAAAATGCCAAGGACCGCGCCCAGGCTGCAGAAAATGTTGCCGAGGTTGCTCAGACCGAGGCAAAAGAGGCCAAGGAGAAAGAGGCCCAGGCCTAAGCTGAGCTCTAAACAGCATTGTCTACAAGGCAGCCAAAGTCAAAAAGGCGGACGAGAAGGCCTATGCCGAGGGGACAGCCAATGTTCGTGATGAATACAAGAAACAAGTCAAACACGCATACAACAGGGGTTACACCTTTAGTCAGATGGCTGCTTTGAAGGAGCTTGTTATTCCCGACGATTCGACCCTTAAGGACGAAGGCCGACTTGTTTTACCATTCCCTCTCACTCCAAGCCAGTCTGAGGACGAGACTGAGGGGGACGAAAAAGTTGAGGCTAAGAAGACTGATACTGCTGGGGCCAAGTTCCCAACTCTGAATGAACAAGTCCTGGACTTGACTCTAGACGACGAGGACGAGGTCCCCAAGAACACGCCTGAAGCTGAGGTTGACAGCACCGAGAAAAGCCTTGACAAGACTCTTCTAGAGATCAACGTTGAAATCGAGGTCGAGAAGGCTTCCGAGTTGTCTGTTAAGGCCAAAACACAGCCAACCGCCGATGCAAAGTAATCTGTTTAGAATCTCTTTTTTGTACTTTTTCCTTTGTTTTGAACAATGTTTGTTTTTGTCAGGCCGATGTGCCTACTTATGTACTCAAACAAGTTGTCTTTTCCTAAATGCAAGTCTTATATTTTCTTCCAAGTGTTTGAATGTGTGCCTTCCTTTATTCTATGCATGCTTATTGTTTTCTTTCATGCCTCTGATACTTCCATACTTAGAATATTTTTGTATTTCTTCAAAGTATACCTTAACTGTATAATAACTCCAGGATATAATACCTCGGATATAAACCTTGAATGTTTTCCTTGGCCAACCATTAGCATACCTCGGCTAACACATTAAAAGTATCAAAATATTTTTACAAGTGTTATTCAGTATTGCTTTTTACCTTCATATGCTATCTTCTATCAAGATTGCAACCTCATCATTTTTTAGCTCTTTGCCCCCTAATGTGAAACTAAGTTTTACTTTAAGTTCACATTAAGCATGTGTCTATGGTCTTTCGCCGAAGTCAGATTCAAACAAAGATTAGTCGAGGTTTTCAACCTTAGTTTCTCTGTTAATCTAACTGAAATGCACTTAGTTCCATTCCGAGTTTGATTATGCCGACATGGTGAGTCCAGGTTAATTCAACTTAGTTCAACTCCATTATATGCCAGTATATAATGAGCCTAAGTCATTCGTCATGTTTCATTCAGAAACATCGCCAACTTAGTTCAATTCTATTATATGCAAGTATAATTCAATTCTGTCATATAATAAGCCTAAGTTATTCGTCATGTTTCATTCAGAAATATCGCCAACTTAGTTCAACTCTATTATATGCAAGTATAATTCAACTCTGTCATATAATAAGTCTAAATTATTCGTCATGTTTCATTCAGAAACATCGCCAACGTAGTTCAACTCTATTATATGTAAGTATAATTCGACTCTACCATATAATAAGTCTAAGTTATTGGTCATGTTTCATTCAGAAACATCGCCAACTTAGTTAAACTCTATTATATACAAGTATAATTCAACTTTTCCATATAATAAGGCTAAGTTATTCGTCATGTTTCACTTTAGAAATATCGCCATGGGATTGATCAGTCCTTTCACACAAATTTCAAATCTATCAAACTAAAATTTTATTACTACCTCGGCTAATAAAATCATGACATAAATTTTGAAAAAATAAAAATCTAATGATAGAAAAACTTCAAGTTGCCAATGTTCTTGGGTCTTGGCAGCTCTTTGCCATCACTGTCCTCAAGTTGATATGCCCCATTGCCGGCGACCGAGATGATTCTATAAGGCCCCTCCCAATTTGGGCCTAACTTGCCCGCCCTAGGATCCTTCTTGTTGCCGACCACTTTCCTCAGTACAAGGTCCCTTTGAACTCTTTTGGGTTGACCTGCTTGTTGTAAGCCCTAGCAAGTTGCTGGTATGCCTCCAACCGAATTGCTACTCTCTCTTTTTTTTCCTCTAGTAAGTCTAGATCTCGGGCTAAAAATGCCTCATTAGGACCATTTTCCACTCCCTGGGTTCTGATCCCTGGAATGCCAACTTCTAGTGGGATAACCCTTCAGTGCCATAAGCCATGGCAAACGGAGATTCCCCAGTTGATCTTCTCAGCGTAGTCCGATATGCCCAGAGTACATTGAGTAACTTCTCTACCCATTTTCCCTTTGCTGCTTCTAGTCTCTTTTTGATCCCATCCAAGATAGTCTTATTGGATGCTTCTGTCTGACCATTACTCTGAGGGAAATTTGGAGTAAAGTAGTAGTTCTTGATTTTGTACTTTGCACAGAAGTTTTTGATTAGCTTACTGTCAAACTGTGTACCATTATCTGCTATTATTGCCCTTGGGATCCCAAACCTAGTGATGATGTTCTTCCATATGAAGTTCTTTACATCAATATCTCGAATCTTCGCAAGGGGTTTAGCTTCTACCCTTTTGGTGAAGTAATCAGTTGCTACTACCAGAAACTTCTTTTGCCCAGTTGCTTGGGGCAATTGTCCAACAAGATCCATGCCCCATTAGGCAAATGGCCAAGGGCTGGATACTGGGTTCAGATCTGCTGCTAGTTGATGTATCAAAGGTGCAAACCTTTGACACTTCTTGCACTTTCTGACGTAGGCTTCAACATCCTTTTGCATGTAGGGCCACCAATACCCCTGAGTAATGGCCCAATGAACAAGTGATCTACCCCCAGCATGGCTGCTACATACCCCTTCATGTATTTCATACAAGAAGTCTTCAACCTAGGAGGGGTGCACATACCTCAAAAGGGGGCCAGTAAAAAACCTTTTGTAGAGATGTCTTTCTGCTGTTAGGCTAAACCTTGTGGACTTCAGCCTGATCTTGTGCGCTTCTTTGCGATCATCCGATAACTTGTCATCCCTAAAAAATATCACTATTGCATCCATCCAACTTGGACCCATCTCCATACACGTTGCTTCATACTCTGTGATTAATGGTTCTACACTTGGGCTAGACAAATAGTCAGCCATTATTGTCCTTGCCTTCTTTGATTTCATTGCACTAGCTAGGTTAGCCGAGGCATCGACATGGCTATTGTCATCTCGGCTAACCTGCTGTAGTTGGCAATCCTAAAATAAGGCTAGCAGTCTAACAACTTCTTTAACATAGGCTATCATTCTTTCATCTCGGGCTGCATACTCGCCTGTTGCCTGGTTTATAATAAGTTGGGAGTCACAGAAGACTACTACCTCGTCGGCTTCCATTGCTGTTGCTAATTTCAACCCTGTGATTAGTGCCTCATATTCTGTTTCATTGTTTGAGGCTTTGAACCCTAAACGAATAGACTGTTCCAATATTCGCCCATCTGGTGACACCAGCACTACTCCTGCCCCCGCTCCGTGATGGTTTGAACTCCCATCAACAAATAGGCGGAAAGAGTTGCCAATGTAGATATCACAGGGCTTTTGTTTTTCTTTTTTCTTCTTCTCTGCTGTGGGATTTTTCATTCCCAGCTAGGTCTTCTCTTGTTCTCCTGAACACCTTAGGCTGCGGCTCACCGGAGCCCGACGTGGGATAGCACTAGGTGTGAACTTGGCCACAAAGTCGGCCAAAACTTGGCCTTTGATTGCCATTCTGAGTCTAAACTCTAAGTCATATTGTCCTAATACTACTGCCCATCTGGCTACCTTGCCTGATAGATCTCCTTACTGTAACAGGGACTTCAAGGGATGCTCAGTCAATACCACAATCTTGTGGGCTTGGAAGTAATGATTCAACTTTTTGAAAGCCATCACTAAGGCCAATGTTAATTTCTCCAAGGGTAAGTACCTGGTCACTGCGCCTGCTAGGGTTTTACTCACATAGCATACTGCCCTTTGTTCTCCATTCTCTTCTCTGATTACCATTGCACTCACTACATACTCCGAAGCTGCCAAGTATAAGAATAGTTCCTCTTCAGGTACTGGATTTGATAGAACTGGAGCTGTGGTCAGGTATTTCTTCAAGTTAGCCAAAGCGACTTCGCACTCTTCTATCCACAAAAAATTCATGGCCTTCTTCAATAAACTGAAAAATGGTTTACACAAATCTAAATTTCAGCTTGTAAACCTATTCAGGGCTACGGCCCTTCCTGTCAGCATCTGTACTTGTTTTGCTGATGTTGGGCTCTCCAAGTCCAGGACGGCCTTGATTTGATCTGGGCATGCCTTAATACCCATTCTAGTGACTAGGTATCCCAGAAACTTATCAGATCCAACTTCAAATACGCATTTCGAAGCATTGACTCGGAGCCGATATGTTATGAGAATATCGAAAACTGCCTTCAAGTCAGCCAGGTGGTTCTCAGGTTCTTTGGTCTTAACAACCATGTCATCAATGTACACTTCCACTATTTTGCCAATCAGATGTCTAAACATCTTGGTCACCAACCTTTGGTAGGTTACTCCTACATTTTTCAACCCAAAAGGCATCATTCTGTAGCAACACAGCCCTTTCGAGGTAATAAATGCAGTCTTCTCCTCATTAGGGGAATACATTGCTATCTGGTGGTATCCCCTGTAAGCATCCAGTAAGCTCATCCTTTCATGCCCTGAAGTAGCATCTACCAATTGATCAATCTTGAGCAGTGGCAAACTGTCTTTGGGATAAGCCTTGTTCAGGTTGGTGAAGTCCACGCAGACTCTCCACTTCCCATTCTTCTTTTTCACAGCAACTGTGTTTGACAACCAAGTTGGGTAGTATACCTCCTGAATGGCTCTGACCTCCAACAATTTGTTCATTTCCTCCTCTACTGCCTTCACATGAACCAACGTCGCCCTCCTTACTGGCTGAATGACAGGTTTAGTCAACTTGTCTACATTTAGTCTGTGGCATGTGACCTTGGGGTCAATGCCAGGTATCTCATACGGCGTCCAGGCAAACACCTCTATGTTTGCTCGCAAGAATGCTTCTAACTCCTTTTCCTCCTCCTCAGCCAAGCCTGAGCTGAGAAGGAAGAAGCGTTTTTCATCTCCTTGTTGGACCAGGATCTTCTTTAAGGCTTCTTCGCTTTTGTCAGCCGGCTCTTTGCCGACGTCCTCCAGGACCTCCATGTCCTCGTCCTCAATCTCTACAGTTTCTACTTCTCGTACATTGTAGGTGGATTTCATTGCTGCCATGGAATAATTATTTGTCTGCACCTAATTCCCTCTGACCTGCTCAATTCCACGCTTTGTTGGAAACCGCAACAGCTGGTGCAGTGTTGAGGGAACATCCTTTACTACGTGTAACCATGGCCTTCCCAAGATAACATTGTAAGGGGAAGAAGTGTTAATTACTGTGAACTCTGTGCTTACCTTCTTGGTGCTTGCTTGCACCTCCAAATTTATTATTCCCAGGGGCCATGTCGACGTTTCATTAAACTCGACCATTGGGCTGTTGGATTGCTCCAAATCATCTCGGTAAAGGTCGAGCTCCTTGTAACATTTGACATACATGATGTCACAAGAGTTACCTTGGTTAATCAGAATGTGCCTTAACTAGCACTCTCCAATCTTAAGGGATACCACCAGAGCATCGTTATGTGGATGCTGCACCATGTCTAGGACGGCTTCAGTGAAAGACACTATTGGTCCCTGGTACTCGTTTGTCTTTGGTCTCTTTTGCTGGACCTGATACATATGTTGTAAGTGTTTCACCCTCTGAGTCTCCCCACGTACCTCATTCTCATTGACCCTTGAGTGAATCACATTGATCACTCGAGGTCCGTCTGCTTGCAGTTATGGTGCTAGTGGAGGCAGTGTTACCGGTGCCTGGGGCAGCCTTGCCTGTTCTTCCCTCGTTCTGACCTCGTCTACAAGGTCCCTTAAGTGACCTTGTCTAACTAGATCTTCCGAATGCGTCTTCAAAGCTCCGTACCCTTGAATCAGGTGCCTATCCTCATTGTGGTAGGCACAGTGCTTCCCAAGGCTTGTTCTTATAAATTCGCCAGGAATCTTCTCTGGTGCTCTGTAATACGGCTGGTTCCTAATCCTTCCAAGACTTTATAAACCGGGATCCGAAACACTATGTGACTACCTGTGTAGGCCTCAATCCTGTTTCTTGTCTATTAAAATTTATATTACCTTAGCCTCACTTCGGCGAGCTGTTCCTCTTTTCTTGCTTTGACGCCTTCATTCCTGGCGATCCTCTTCTACTCTCGCATATTTCTCGATCCTAGCCATGACCTCCTCCATACTCTTCAACAAAGTCTTTGCCAATGACTTTCGAAGCATACAGTCATCCCCCAAGCCGTTCTTAAATGATACGACCGCCAACTCCTAGTTGCATCCTGGTATTCGATTGAACACCTCGTAATACCTTTTGGCATAAGCCCTAAGGTTTTCACCCTCGTCAATTTTCAGAGCCATTAGGGAATCTACCCTCAACGGTTGCATTTTGTTTGTAACAAAACTGGCCACAAACATCTCGGTCAGGCCTTCCCAACTCTTCATAGTTCCTTTCGGCAACTTGTGAAACCAATCTGATGCAATTTTCCCAAAGGATGAGGGGAACACCTTGCACAACAATGGTTCGTTCCAAGTATATAAGGCCATTGAATTCAGGTATAAGCTGACGTGAAAGTTCAAATCTAACTTACCATCATATATCTAGAACCTCGGCATATGGAACCTTTTTGGGGCCTCAAACTTATCAAACTCCACTGAGAACGACATTCTCGACTTGACCAGAGATGTAACCTCGGCGTCTTGCCGCTTCCTCTGAAGGTAGTCCCTCAAATCTTCCTTAGTCCGACCAAGAGCTCGACTGTCAATAGATTTCAACCTTTTGGGTGCGCTACTCCCGGTGTCGTTATGAGTCCTCTTGGACTTCTCTTTATTCATCGTTTCAAAACAAAGTTCCTTCCATTGGACATGCCGATGTTCCTTGACATAAGTTCCTATGGTATGAAGTGTCCTCTGTGACTCCCCTCTCATTGACTCTGCTCACCCAGCGTCCTGTGATGGCTGGTGTGAGCGTTTCTTTACCTTGTCATGCTGAGGGACTACTGGGACTACTTTCTGCCCCCTTTTCTGGGCATCGTTCCTAGCCGCTGGAATCAGCGTGTCCTTTAATGGAAACGGTGGTTGCATGACGTTGTTCTGCTTCATGAAGTTGACAACTGATTGTAGGTCTGCCAACTTGTTTGCCATTCCTTTCATCTTGCCATCCCTCCTCAGGCATCTATCTTTCCACACTTAAAGGTTGCTTTCGTTATAGTATTCATCTCGACCTGCTTTCTTAGATTAGTCTCCCTCTTGGCCGACATCCTTCTCTATGGGATTTTGATCCCGTGGTCCTTTATTAGGGTTCTCCTCTTCCATGTTAGGATCAGCATGTTTACCACTCCCACTAGGGATGACATCCACAATCTTCTCTTTCTGTCCGTCGTTGGCCATCTATTCTTCTTACGTTTCCATAGACAGTGCCAAATTGTAGGTGTTGATTTTTGACCATACAACCAAACAGGAAAACTCAGCAAGAGAGCACTGGCAAAATAGATTAAACCCGAAGAACCTGTTACAAAAAGGTAATAATCCGGCGGTGGTTCGTCCACCCGGGGGCACTCCGATGATCAACTCAGTAATTATCTCTCAAAGATAGCCAACAGTGCTTAACTCACTAGACAGAGCATAAAAAGCATACGTTAGACCCACGAGGGTGCCATGTTTTTGTAGCCAGCACTAACCTGATCCTTGTAGAAGCCTAGCTTCAATGGACTTTGACTCAATGCTCATCTTGGACTCTCAGCTAGATAGAGATTAGCTTCCTAGGAGCTTTATCTTTATCCAGACTGAGGCCCTCTCCCATTCTAGGAATCTTGTCCCTTATCCATTCATCTCGAATTCCGATATCTCCGCAGATAACCTCGGCCTAGTTGAGATCATCTCGGCGCATAACCAAGCCATGTGGCACCTCGGCTGACACGTCGACGTCACCTTGGCCACGTGCTGCCATTCACGAAATATGCCCCTACATGTAACAACCCTGATCCCTATTTAACGTAAATCCATACTTAATTATGCCTAATTAGTAATTAAAGAGAAATTCTGAATTAATTTCTAAGTGTGCTTTGCGTTATTGTGTTTAAATCTGTTTGCTGTAGAAAGATCTATTCATGTTTTAGTTTGGGTTTGTGAATTGAAGGCCTTAACGGCATCTGACCCTGAAATTGATTTGATATATGTGTTATGTGGGATTTATAGAATTTTATGGTAAATTTAATTAAAATTCGATTTGGGACGATTAAATTAGATTAAATTAGTGCTATTGATTTGACCCTAATTAGCTATGCTATATCTAAGTCTCTATTAGGCCTCTATTGAGCTCCACTCACCTCTTTTATCTCATTTGATACACTTGAGTCTTCAAGAAGAGAGAAAACGTGAGAAAGAGGAGGGTAGGAAGAAAAGAATTGAATTCAACCTTGGAATTGCTAGAATTGTTGGTGAATTATGAAGAATTAGATAACTTTAACTTCAACCCTTGAGAATTCACATCACTAGGTAAGACATCAAGCTCTTGGTTGTGTAATTGAACAAGATTTTGCAAGATTCAAACAAATTAAATGAATTCGTGTAAGATTTGGGCTAGGATTGAAGGAAGTCAAATTGTTCCATGCATGCATGCATAAATTCCCATGTTTTGAGTTTAATTATCAAGAAAACTTCCATGCATGTGCTCATCTCATCTACATTTTGAGAGTTTACTGATCATGTTTTGAAGTGTTGGGCTCCAAGGAAGTCCATGCATGTCATGTTCATAAAACATCCTTGAGTTCATGTTAAATTTTGTTCAATTGGCAAACTTTTGGGCCATAATTTCTTGAATTGATCCTTGAAACATGTTATTTTATGAGTGTTTATGAGTTTTCCAAAATTTTGGCCCCGAAAAATGGAGTTTGAAGGCTTGAAGGTTGGAATTGAACTTGTGGATCAAATCTGAAAATTCTAGAAATTTGATCTACACTCAAGCGGGGAACTTCACGTTCAAGCGTGCACTATGAGTACATACACTTCCACTCGAGCGGCGTGAATCACGCTCGAGCGTGAAATGCATATACCCAGAAGCTCATATGTTTTGCAGTCTGCTCGAGCGAGGGAATTCACGCTCGAGTAAAGGTCTGAGTCTCACGCTCGAGCGGGGGTAGAGCGTCCGTCGAGCGTGAAAATTATGCATCTAGTACTTTTGTTGAGTTTTGCAGTCCGCTCGAGCGGGGAAAGCCATGCTCGAACGAGCCTTCACATCTTACATGTCCGCTGGAGCGGGGAAATCCACGCTCAAGCGTGGACCCTATTTTCAGCAAAATCTGGAAAATGTTTCCAAGTGCATTTTGCATCCTCTTTCCATCCTAGGCCATGCTTGAGTCACTATAATAAGGATAAAGACTAGAAACATGCCTAGAACAAATAAAGCAAGTTATGAATAATTCGAACAAGTGTTTCAAGTGTGTATTTGCATATATGTTCGTGTAGGTCGCGTGCCTCGAATCAATTGATTAATCTGCTCTGTTTGTCTGCACCCGAGGTCAACTGTGAGTAATAACTCCGTAAAGTTATGTTTAACTTTAATTATTTTATGATAATATGAGATGATAAGTTTCTGAAATGCTAAGCTTTGTATGAATGAATGATTGTCCAATTTTCTTTGAAATATAATTGTGGTATCCTTAGCCGAGGCCCTCGCCCAGGGGACATAATACTGTGGCTTATGGTCATGAGGCCCTTGCCTGGGAGAAAGAATACCGTGGCCCAGGCCCTCTCCCGAGGGAAACAATACCGTGGCACAGGCCCTCGCCCGGGGGAAATAATACCGTGGCTGATGTATGAGATATGTTACCCGGTACTGGAGGTTCTTCTATGGAACTTGATAAGCTTGACCCAAAAGATATGTTTGTGCTCATGTTTGTGCTAAGGGATGTACCACACATAATTTGAATATGGACATGATTATGATTCTGCTCTGTTATGAGATTTGAGATGTGTTATGGGCATCATTCATTAAAATCTTTACTCTGTTGTTATTCACTGGGTTTTAACTCACTATTTATATTATGTATGTAGGTGAGCAAGCTTGAGATCAGGCCCAGAGTTGATGGCCTACACTTCAGTTTTGTTAGCCAACCATTGTGCCTCCCGATGAGGTTCCGATTGAAGTCTAGTTTCATGGCTGTTTTTGTAATCATGTTAGGTTATGTTTATACTATGTTGTGTTTGGACAAGACATCTAGTAATGTGTATCTGGAAGTGATGTGTAAAGCTTGTATTACTGTTATAAAAAGTTTTAAGTTATCTGTTCCATGTATGTCTGCACAGCTCTATAGACTATGTATGTCTTGATTAATTGCTTCTTCAGCCCCTACTATACGTCTTTATGCCAAGAGGCCTTTGGTAATCCAAGGATTACTGGCCGGTTACGATACTAAACCTATAAGGGCAGGTTCGGGTCGTGACACCACACTTACATTTTACCTAATTTTACACACCTTTTCTTTTTCCTTTTCTAAATCTCTTCCAAAATCCTCCAACCAAACACAACATTGAAGTAAGAGGGTGGGTACATTCAATGACAGAGTCGAGAAATTAAATTAAAAGGGGTATTTATTAATTACAATCTTAAAAAATTTTATATTAATAATAATAATAATAATAATAATAATAATAATAATAATAATAATAATAATAATAATAATAATAATAACGACAACAACAACAACAACTAGTGTATCATAGATAATATATTAAAAAAAAAATTCATGGATATAAATTTTAAAATAAATTATATAATGATAAAATAATTTTTTATACAAAATCTGAGTAAAAATTCAATATCATAGTAATATTATGTTATCATTAAGATGTGATATCACCAACTAATAGTAGAGAAACACATAGAGGATAAACCTCACATGTCAAATGTAATTAACAATCTAATAAATTCCATATTTTTATTGAGATTAATTATGTTTGAATGTTAACAATAATAGACATCACTATGATATTGAAATTTTTATTGCTAATCTTTTTATTTTCAACTAAAATAATCATTATTTTTCTCATAATTTTAAAAATGCCATTGATGTTTCACTATAAATGATATTTTTATAAACTTTTTTGTTTAAAATATTTTATTTAAATTTATAAATAAAAAAAAAAATTCCAATATGCGGGAGCACCTCCGCTCTTGGTACATCAATCTTTAAGGCGTTGATTACCTCATACTCAAAAAACTTGACGTTTGATTCAAAATAATTCACTTGTAGAATTCAACAAAGTCGTGAGTAGTTTGATTGATTGAAAATGGGAAAGAAGAAGAGAATTAGAAGTGCATATCTGAAGCCAACTATTTATCAATGTCCAAAAACATTAATTGCACCTTTTATGAAAAAAAACATACCTTTTAATTTGAATTTTATTTACTTGCATCACATTGTGCTCGCACGCGCATACGCAACATATTTCATACAAAATTTATATACAGATTGAGGTGGTTTTTTGTGGTCCTCCCATTTTGTGTCCTCTCATTTATGTTTGCAAGTCACTTTTCTGTGTTTTTAAAAAATTTCCTAAACAATTATTTGAGATATTTATTAATAAATCTCATCTCATAAATAAATATTTTAATTAATTTCTATTTTTTTCTATTAATCTATTAAGTCTTATTAGTTGAGAGTTTTTTTCCTTATAGTCTTATTTTTTTTTTTAGATAATATTTTGGTGGACAACTATACTCTTTTATTAATGTGATGGTATGATGTGATACTCTAATGTAACAGGTATTAATATGACACTCCAACGATGTGACACTAAAAAAAAAATTAAAAACTCCTTAATATACTTTTTTTTAAATGTGACAACGTAGTGGGTATGGTGTGACATTCCAAAAAAAACTAAAAACTTCTTACTTTTTCAAATGTGACAATGTGGCTAGATGATGTGACACTCTAAAAAAAATAAAAATTCCTTAATGTACTTTTACCAAATGTGATAACATGACAGGTATAATGTGACACTCTAAAAAAATTTTAAAAAAAAATCTTTAGTGTATTTTTTTCAAATATGACATGTAACACTCCAACGTAACGTGTATGATGTGATACTAAAAAAATTTAAAAAAAAATTAGTGTATTTTTCCTAAACGTGACTCCAACGTTGCAAATCACTCTTCTTCTTCTTCTTCTTCTTTTTTTTTTTTTTTTTTTTTTTGTGGTCCTCTCATTTTGTGTCCTCTCATTTATGTTTGCAAATCACTTTTCTATGTTTTCAAAAAAAATCCGTAAACAATTATTGGGAATATTTATTAATAAATCTCATCTTATAAATAAATGTTTCAATTAATTTTAAATTTTTTCTATTAATCTATTAAGTTTTATTAGTGGAGAGTTTCTTTCCTTATAGTCTTTTTTTTTTTTATTTATTTTGGTAATGTTTTGGTGGACAATTATACTCTTTTATTAATATGACTGTTGGCTTTTTTGGCTTTCGAAAGTTACTTTCGTAATTATGAGCGTGCCAGCAAGGATCAATCAGTCCTTACAGAATTGCCAAACAATTATTCAGACGATTGTGTTATGGTTCTTTCGGCCTCAATAAAGAGGACTTTTACTGGTGGCTTACTGGTAATTAAACTTCATAAAATCTGAACATAAGAACAGTTAACTAAACTGGAGTATTTCATTAGTATAAAAAGAACTTACAATGATCTCAGTTCCGTAAAGAATTACAGCAGCAATGTACTTGACAACTACTCCTACAAATGAAGTGCAGCGCAGAAACTAAAAATACAGGAATATAAAGGACAGGAAATAACACTGGAATATGTAAAGTGATTCTTTAGATTTTTCTCCGTCTCCTTCTCTGAAGTCCTTCCTGCTATTTATACTCTCCGAAGATAACCATCGAATTGTACTTCAAACCGTCGAACTGCTCCTCCGTAGTTGCTGATCATGCTACCTTATAAGTAGTCCCACTACGCCTTCTCTTGCAGTTAGGCTCCCTCCTTATATTTGAATTTGAAATGTGAGCAACCGTTGAAGCCACGTCACTGTACGTCTCTTTGTTGATCTGCTACTACTCAGATCTTATAACAACCAATATTAATTGTCACGTGTATGATCAGGATCGAAGACCTACCTGGTCTCCCCATATTACCCTCACTTCGCCACGCGTCGGATTGTCACTGGCTTAGTACAAAATATGTAGCCAACATTACCCCCCGCACTAATATACCCAAGACTTGGTGATATTAGTGGATCAGAGTCCCTTTCCCCACGTCTTAGAACGTGCATGGGTTTTGCATCTTCCCAGAAATGCAACTGTCACACACCATCTGCATTAATACTCTAGTCTTGATCCTTAAGTACTTTCACTGTCTTATTATTCGAACAGACTGATACATTTCATGGCCAAATTAATTCTTTCTTCCAATGATGAAGCATACGAAGAGTCATATGTCGATGCTATTCCTCGTCGAAAGCATGCATTTATTAGCCACCTTTACCCACCTTTCTATATTCAGGTCATGGACGCCTTTGCAAATTACCGACCTTTGGATTACGAACACATTGCTCTTAATCCTTTGATTCAGAAGGCTAAAATCAAAGACATAAGAATTTTCCCTTCTGACCTACCTTTACAGTTCGAACAATCTGCTCTCAAACCTCTGATTCGTAAAATTACAAATATGGATTTGAGCAACTCTTCTTCGCAAATTTCTGTATGGGATAAAGCTGCAGCTGCTTCCTCTTCTGGCTCTTCTGGAAGTTCTGACTGGACAAACTGGTCAGTACCTGAGACTCCAGATTTAAGGGAGCGAATCAACCACCATTTTGTTGAGTTCACTGACCCTTTAGAGTTTCCCTCCTATGCTCGAAGTTCAGTTGTTTATCCTTATGTGCTCATTGACCATCGACGTAGTCTGGAGGAGAATCTTCTTGTAGCATGGTATACATCTTCCATGCCTACAAAGATAGTGCACACTGCCCCACGCCCAGAAGAAGCCCAAGGGTATAACCCATCATTCTTAGCCCAGAAGGCAAAGCTCTGTTCTTCTGACTGGCTTGATTATATTAATGCCTTTGTTCCTTCTGCCCCCGTATCATCCCCGGAAACAGAAGCGTCCACATCTTCTTCTTCGTCCCCCGAAGTTGAAGTATGCACACCTTCTCTCCCACCAATTCTTTCCTGGACAGAGAAACTAAAGATTGCTCTATCCATGGAGAAAGTCTTTCCCCCTTATAAACCTCCACCTCCTCCTACCTCAGCTGAGCGGAAACAAGCCCTACTCCTGCTTGCAGCCTTTTCTCACTTGCCTTTCAATGTACTCGAGGATGAAGTCCCCCTCACAAACCTTCAATGGGCTTGTGATATTCTGACTAGGGGTCATGTCCTTAATCCCCTTGCTCAGGCAGAACTTCACATGTTTCTAGACCAACTTCCATTACTCCTCCACTGGCATCGCAATTCTATGGCTACTACACAATCGTTAGACCAGCTTTCATCCCTTCGAATTCATACTCAATACGAAGCAGAGAACTTTATGGAAGAATTCAATGATTTCAAGAATAAAGACTCTGCCTATTGGGATGATTTAGACATTGATGAATTGGAACAAGGGTTAAAAGAAGTGGCCTTCGAAATAAAGGCTGAAGAGCTGTACTATGAAGTAAGAGCACATCATCTTATGCAGCCGATGGTAGAAAATTTAGAAGATAAAATAAGGAAAGAACAAAAGTTCATCGATCATTGTTGGACCAAATTTCATGATCTTGTTATTTATTCCATTCCTTATTTTTATGAGCTCGAGTTCATACCGAGATAGGGTCAGCTGATGTAATCACTCTGATCTTAATGTAAACAAAATTTGTCTCTGTTTGACTCTGTCTTCACTTGTATATTTTTTTTTTTTACTTGTGTTTTAAAAGTCAACTCAGAGCTTCGAACTTCGAACAATTTCATCCTTTAAATTTGGACTTAATTGTTTTAAATAAAACACTAAATGAGCCAATTGTAACCTTTCCAATTTGTGGAGTTGAGTTTTGGCTGACTTTCAATTGGAAACAGTGCTTCGAATCTAACAATCTTACATTCAAAACCTGTTTTGACCATAGTCAACATCTAGTCATTGTCATTATTGCTTTTGATGTTTCGAACACCAAATCCCATCCTTAAAGAAACTCAAGTTTTGCTTCGAAGGACATTACCTTTATTAAAGAAACTCAAGAAATAGGTCTTTAAACCCTTTTCAAAATAAATACTCGAGTATTTTTATTTCTTGGGTAGGGCAACCCATTTCGAAGCTGGCTTCTCTGTTTTCGAAGCCGTTTGACTCGGCTTCGAAGCAAAATATCTTACTTCGAAGCTAGCCTTAACAACCGGGCTTTGTTTTTCCCTCCAAAAGCATCAATGTTGAAGGAAGCTTTTGTACTCGTACTTTTAATACTTAACAGCTCATGTAATATATTTTCAAATACGAGGGCTTTAAAAACCCTTTTGTTTCGTGTTCTGAGATCACCTGCTCTTCTAATCGCACAAACCCCTTTTATTATCAATCGTCGGCTTCTCTTTACTTCCTTTCCCGAAGAAAAACATACCGTCAATGGCTTCTCCTTCAGTATCAGTCGTAGAGCGTATGAGCCCATCTGTGGCCTTGAAGAGAATTATTGACGCGGAATGCGAAAAGTACAAAGCTGGGGAGAAGAGCGCTATTGATGGACGCATCTTTGTCCCTCGTCGCCATGTGCAGTCAGACTATGTGCTCGGGCCCATATTCAAAGAAGTCCTCACTGAGCTTCCAGCCCTGTACCCTCGATTGGAAAACCAATGTCTTCTCTATGAAGGTGGTCTTGACTGGAGGAACTGGAGGATGAATCGCCCCCACCGATGCTGGCCCACGGTGAGACCAAAGTGGCAGGAGTGGTATGATCGGATTATTCCTGCTAGGACCCTGGACCTTCAAGAACTCTGCCTTCTCGATGCTCTCAGACTGTCTAGGGTAACTATTTCATAAGACCCTTTCCTTGTTCCCGCTGCTCTATGTTTTTGGAATCCTGTCTTTAACTTTTTCCAATTTAGATGTGGGATGCTGGCCCCTACTGTTCTTGATATCTGCCATTTACTGGGACTATCTCCCATTGGCACCCATTTTGGACCAGATTATCCTGATTTAGCAGTCCCCTTCTCTCTCCCCTCCCTTAACTCATCTTATAGTGATTTTGCTAGGGCTGAGAATAAAAGACAGGGCCCTGTGACTGATAGGGAATTTTTTTCTTTCTTATTGTATTGGCTTTGTAAATTCCTTTTTTGCACTTCTTCTCAGAGAATTATGCCTGAATTTGCCCCTCTTGCCAAAGCCTTTGTTTTACAGAAAAATGTGGCCTTAGCCCCACATGTTCTAGGGCATGTATATAGAGTCTACTCCCTTTTTTGTGAGAAACCCTTAGATGCTAATCAAGGGGGGCCATTCTGGATCCTTCAGTTTTGGCTTTTCGCCTATTTTACTGAATTACAATCCAAATGCCTTAAATTTTCCGAGCCAAACCCTCTTACTCATGGCATAAAGATAGCCAATGCTTCACTTTACCCTTCTACCTTTGCTTTTTACTTCTCTTTCTTTCATCAGCTTCCAGCCTCCCTTCCTGCTTACTGCTTTTGTCCCTTCGAACCTTCCATTGGTCCATCTTGGTTGAGGAATTTTCTGAGTGACCAGTCTTGTACTTCGCTTGCTCACAAGGATATATGGGCTTCCATTTTAATTCCCAAAGAGCTATTTATCGGGACTTTAAACCTGAAGGCATATAAATGTATTGCTGAACCTTACTGTCCAGCCCAGTTTGCTAGACAATTTGGCCTTTCACAAGGAGTCCCAATACCCCTCTGTAGCAACACAAATCTCAGCCTCACCAGAAGGGACTTGAAAGTTCGGAAAACCAGGCTAGAAGAAGCAACTTTGAAATTTGTGGATGACTTGGCCAACTTTGAATACACTCCTTTCATTCCTCAAGGTACCGTGTTGAAGAGGTACCAAAACTGGTGGGTGACTAACATGGAGATTTATCTGGCCATTCCACCTTTAAGCCTATTAACAGTGTTAGATGTGACCAAGCCCAAAGAAACCGGGAAGGTCACTTCTTCCACTGTTTCAGAATTGGCACATGCTGCTCCTGCTGCTTCAATTCCTCCCAGAGTCACTCAGGCTGCCTCGAAGAAAGGTATACTCTTGTCTCTTCTCCTTTCGTCTTTCCTAATGCATTTTGCCTTATCTTTAATTCTTCTTTTGTGGAGGTGGCCCATCACAAAAGAAAAGGAGCCTTTTTGAACTCGAGAAAAGAACATCCAATGTTCAAGGGGAAGAGAAAGAAGGATCAGATGAAGAGGAAGAGTTATTTTTAAAAAGAAAGAAAAAGGCGATCGTCTTTTCATCCGACTCGGTAACTGCCAGAGAGTCAGAAGATGAATTCATTTCTCTGGAATCTAGATCGCAGCTTGAAGAACTTGAGGGAAAAGTTGAGAAAGAAATTGAGAAAAAACAGACCCTGCCAATACAGAGGAAAAGGAAAAGAAAGATGACTGTTTCTCCTTCCGATATGGTCGAAGACTCTGATTCTGAGACAATCGCCAAGGCCATAGAGAAGAGAAAAAAGGTATCTGCTCCTGTTCCTATCTCAGTCGAAGATACCATCGAAAAAACAGTCATCAAGACAATAGAGCAAGAACATCCTAAAGCCATGATTGTCTTTGAAAGGGCTGAGAAGAGGCGGCAACAACAGTTTATGAGAGATGAACCTGCTGCTGCTGACACACTACAAAGGGCAACTGTAAGAAGACAACAGACTGCCAGAGCTTACACCCTTCACAGTTCCCCCATTCTCGCCGATACTTCTGGGGCAGGTAATTTTATGCTTTTTGTGATTTTTTCCTCTGTTAGCCTTTGGTATCAAGATTTGACATTGCCTTACATTTCTTCCTCACGCAGCAGCAACTTCTGAGCTCATCTTCCCGATGGAACCTCTCTCAGTTTCATTCGAGGCAGATCAGACGCAGGATACAGGGACTACTCAGACCATACTTCCATTTTTGGGCTTTAGATTTTCTACCCTTTTCCTGAGGCCAAGCATTCCTGTACCTTTTCCTCTTGGTTTAGCTCCTTATCTTTCTTACTTGACTCTTGACTTTCCTCAATCTACTTCTTTACTGAGTCTTGCTCCTCTCTCCCCTTCCAAGGAGGCTCCAAGTGCTACCTTGTCTTTGATGAGTGCTGACAGCTCTCCAATCCGTGACTCACCATCTTTACCTAGCTCCAGCCCTCCTTCTCTTGATTCATTGGTGACCAGGACCATGGAGACCATCAAAGATGCTCCACCCATTTCTCCTGTTGCTATACAATCTTCTGTGTCTCCCAAGGCAACTCTTTCTGCTCCCCTCATGTCCACTGATGAGATTGATATTTTTGAAGCAAGATTAGCTAGTCTTTTTGACATCACTTCTACTTCTCCGACATTCGATAAGGAGACTGAGCCATTAGTTTTAGCTGATTCTTTGCTGGAAATCTTTGAGAGTTTTCCTTCCTCTAGCAGCCAACCTTCTGTGCCTTCGATAGACTTGGACACCTGTCTAGACCTGCTACTTTCTTTTTTGAGGATTCCCTTCGAGGCTCTACATGGTCTATAATAAAAAACGGGTTTCTTCAATGCTGCAAACTTGCTGAGCAGTCTGGTATGGATGTCTCTAACCACCTATCCCAGGCAGCAGCTACTATTGATTTTTACATCAGCATCTGTCATGCTGCCAAGGCCGCAGATGAGAAATTGGTCAAAGATCAAAGTTTTGTTTCTCAAGTGCATACTGAAGTATCAACGCTTAAGGAACAACACTCATCTGCCTCTCACTTCTGAACTCAATTGCTGGAGAGGAAGGCTCAACTCGAAGAGGAGCTTTCTGCAGTGAATCAAGCCTTACTCCGAACTGACCTCAAACTGCAAATCACCAATCAAGGACTGGCTGATCAAAAGAAAGATATGACTGCAGCTATTCAACTGTTTGCATCATTTACAAATAGGAAATCTGTTGTACAAAAACAGCTAAAACATTGTAATGATTTTTGGGCCAACTTGTGGCACAATGTACTCGACTCTTTATAAAGTATTTCCTTGTTTATGTTCTTGTGCTCACTGTTTATTTTGTTCCCTGTGTTTCCCAAATAGTTGGAAAATAAGGTTTTAAATATCTGCCATTAATCTTTTTGGGATGCACATAACCACTCAGATCTTTCAAATGGTATGCCCCAAAAGGCAAAACTCTATGAATTTGATATGGTCCTTCCCAGTTAGGTGACCATTTGCCAAATCTATGGCTTCTAATCCCTATTGGGAGTATTGTTTTCCACACCAAATCACCTTCATCAAAGCCAATGTGTTTGACTTTCTTGTTATAATTTTTGGCTACTTTCTTCTTCTGAAAGAGAATGCTATTTAATGCCAAAATTCTAGCTTCATCTATATCTTCTAATTCCAAGCACATACTTTGATAGTACTCCTCAGGATCCAACTGGTCTTGACATCTTACCCTTAAGGATTTAACATTAATCTCCACTGGTACACTGCGTCATGCCCATAAACTAAGGCATAAGGAGTGACTCCTGTGCTTGACCTTGGGGAAGTTCTATAAGCCCACAATACATCTAACAATAAGTTGTGCCAATCTCTCGGATTATCTTCCACAACTTTTTGTATTCCCTTTTTTAAGGACTTGTTAGATGACTCAGCTTGACTATTGGCTTGTGCGTAGTATGGAGTGGAATTCACAAGGCTAATCCCGAACTCAGCCACAAAAGACTTCACCATTTTCCCATCAAAAACAGTCCCCATTATCGACCGTTATCGTTTGTGGGATGCCAAATCTATGAATCAAATCTTTAATGAACCCAATAACCTCCGTCTGATCTACAGCTTTATATGGTTTGGCTTCGACCCATTTGGTGAAATAATCAGCAGCCACCAAAATAAAACAATGATGCTTCGAAGAGGGAGGGTGTATTTTCCCCATCATATCCATGGCCCATCCTCTAAATGGCCAAGGCTTTACTACTGCATGTAAATCAGTTATGGGCACATGCCTTATTGTACCATGCTTTTGACAGGCCTGGCAGCCCTTTGCATATTCTATGCAATCTTTAAGGATAGTCGGCCAATAATAGGAATGTCTTCGAAGCAGCCATCTCATTTTGATACCAGGCTGATGTGCACCACAGATACCTTCGTGAACTTCAGCCATAGATATTAATGCTTCTTTTGGCCCTAAACATTCTAACAACAGACCATCTCCCCCTCTTTTGTAGAGATCATTGTTGTATATGATATATTGCATAGATTGCAATTTAATTCTTCTGCTAGCTTTCGAGGATGGGCCAGCCAAGTATTGTATTATTGGATGTCTCCAATCCTGTTCCTGCAGATCATTATAGTTGATTTCCAGGACTATGTTCCTCTCACACAAAGGAGGTATAGGTTTTTGATATGTCGTTTGGCTTACATCCCAATGGGTACCATCTTTACTCTTGAAATTCGAAGCTTTCTGCGCCACATCGTTAGCTCTATTATTCAAGAATCTTGGGACATAAGTTACATTTACTACTTCAAATTGAGAGAGCAGATGTAATGCGACGACATAATAAGGCAGCATACTTATACTTTGACACTTGAAAATCCCTTTTACTTGGTTAGCGACCAATTGGGAATCTCCAAATACGTCAACTGCATGTACTTGTAATCCAATAAGAATTTCCAATCCTACTATCAAAGCTTCATATTCAGCTTGATTATTAGAACAAGCAGTTCCATCTATTCTAAAACCATGTGTGATTTCAATTCCTTGTGGTGACTTGATTACTATACCAATTCCAATTAGGCCATTGGCTTTCGATCCATCGAACCACATTTGCCATGGTTTGACACTAGCCATACTGAGTTCCATTATTTCTTGACTCTCTGTTTGAGATGGATGGTCTGCCAAAAAATTGGCTAAAACTTGTCCTTTCACTGCCCTTTGGGGCACATATTCTAAGTGAAATTCTGACAAGGCTAATACCCATTTGCCAATTCTTCCCCTCAACATAGGTCTAGATAACATGTATTTAACCAAATCTATGGTTGCAATTACCAAGACAGTTGTAGGCAAAAGGTAATATCTTAATTTCATTACAGCAAAATACAATGCAAGGCAAAGTTTTTCTACAGCTGAATATTTACATTCGCAAGAATTTAAAAACCTACTAAGGTAATACACAGCTTGCTCCTTGCCTTCTTCATTGTCTTGGGCCAAAAAAGCTCCCAATGAATCTTCTGCTGCGGCTATGTACAACTTCAAAGGCTTAACGCCATTTGGTGGCATCAGTACCGGAGGGTTGGCCAAGTAGGCTTTGATTCCATCGAAAGCACTTTGATGCTCTGTTGTCCACACAAATTCCTCTTCATCTTTCAGCCTTAATAAAGAAGAAAAAATTTTAGTTTTCCCTGCAGTGTTAGAAATGAATCTTCGAAGAAAATTAACCTGACCAAGGAACTTTTGCAATTCTTTCTTACTTGATGGAGGTCTGGCTTCGATGATGGCTTTGGCTTTATTCTGGTCTATCTGTATTCCTTTCTTGTGTACTACATAGCCCAAGAAGTTTCCAGATGATACGCCAAAAGCACACTTAAGAGGATTAAGCTTCAATTTGAACCTTCTCATTCTTTCAAAGGCTGCCTCTAAGTGAAACAAATGTTCCTCCATGGATTGGGATTTAACCACAATGTCATCGATATAACACTCCAAATACCCACCAATAAGGTCATGAAAGATAGTGTTCATAGCCATCTGATATGTGGCCCCAGCATTCTTCAGGCCAAACGGCATTTTAACCCATTCGAAGGTCCCAATATTCCCAGGGCACCTAAATGCTGTCTTGTGAACATCTTCCTCCGCAATGCAGATTTGGTTATAGCCTGAGTGTCCATCCATCATTGATAAAATATGATGTCCTGCTGAGCTATCTACCAACAAATCTACTATAGGCATAGGATATTCATCTTTTGGAGTTGCCAGATTTAAGTTTCTAAAATAAATGCATACTCTCATTTTGCCATTTTTCTTGACTACAGGTACAATATTAGATAGCCACTCAACATACCTGGCTGTTCTGATAAAGCCTGCCTTGAGTAGTCTAAGAATTTCTTCCTTGACTTTCTGGATCACCTCTGAACCCATTCTTCTTGGTTTTTGTTTGTATGGCTTGAAGTTAGGCTTCATGGGAAGCCTATGTTCCACTAATGACCTATCCAATCCTGGTAGTTCATTGTATGACCATGCAAAACAATCTTTATATTTTCTTAGAATAACCAACAACTGGTCCTTATCGGGAGAACTCAACCAAGCACTTATATAAATGGGTTGTTGTACAGAATCTTCCCCCAAATTTATTTCTTCTAAAGGGTCTTGTATCTGAGTACCTACTGGAACCCCTTCTTTAATCTTTTCTGACTCCGCAGGAATCTCCTTGCTGTGTTTTGCTTCTAGGTTCTTTGATTCCTTCTCTTTATTTTCCTCCTCATGGACAAAGTCTGTCCAAAAGGATTCTTCTTCCTGTAGCTCTTGGACCTTTGTTTCTATGTCCAATGCACAGTATTTATCAAGAGTTAAAACTCTGGCTTGTTGCTGCTCCCGCTTGCAGCCAATCGTCATGACTTCTTTCTCCTGCTCTCGAACTTTCTGGATTATTGACTTTATGTCCAATATTGAAAACTTGATTAAATCCAAAGACCTGGCTTCTGGTGCTTCATCTCGCTGCCAATAACCAGGCATCATTGTCATCTTTAACCACTAGCTCTTCATCAGCACTCTCCTGGACTAGTTGCTTCAGGTGTGCTACCTCCTTATCAGCCGTTACTTCGGCTGAGCCATCGAATTCCATCAGTATACTAAGCGGTGCCACGCCATCAATATACAACTTGGCTTCTGCGACATCCGCACAGGCTATGAAAGGTTGAGGATCTGCATTAATTTCCTCCGTCTTCCCATTGCCTAGAGCTATTATCATTTTCTGATGCAAAGAGGAAGGCACACATTTATTAGTGTGGATCCAATCTCTACCAAGTAAAGCATTGTACTTCGCATTGCTATCGATGACCAAAAACGCCGTCATGCAATCCTTGGTTCCCACACTCAGGTTGATGGGTAGAATTCCCTGGGCCATCTGCTTGTCTCCAGCAAAACCAGCGATGGTCGTACTGGTTGGAATCAACCTGGGATTCCTCTTCCCTAATTTCTTCAAGGAAGATTTCGGCAATAAGTTCACCGCCGCTCCATTATCCACCAAGACTCGGTTTAATTGAACCCCATCGAAGAAGGCCTTAATGTACAAAGGCTTAACATGCTACGTCATGGAATTCGAGGGATATTCGAATGGATACGAGAGGTTAATGCTTACCACTTCCTCGCTCTCATATTCAGCTTCCATTGGGGTAACCATTTCGAAATTATCTTGCACCATACTCGCTTGTGAATCTTCACTAGAGACCGGAATTGGATCAGCTTCCTGCCCCTCTTGATTCTCATCTCCAGCTTGGAATTCCTGTGGTAGTATGTGTACCATGTTTACTGATACCGGGGGAAACGAGCCAAACTGGATGGCTGGCTGTACCTGTTTTCCCTCTTGGTCACCTTGGTCAATTTCTTCAGAAACATCCTGCATGATGCATTCTGGTGTTTCGTTGCTAACGGGTCCCCTCGAATGATTTTCCTCGGCTGGCTTTTCAACCAGAAATGTTTGCTCAGCCATGAAGGCTTCGAACATTTCTTCTTCCACCATTTCTTTCTTCTGGCTAACGCCACTATCTTCTTCCGTTTCGCTGCCACTCTCCATCAGAGCTTTCTCCATCCCTGCTAGACTTTCCTTCTCTCTGGCCTTTAGTTCAGAATGAACCTTGGCCAACTGTTCTCTACTGCGGTCCACCTCGTTTTGTGTAACTGGCTTTGAATTATAGTCTGACTTTTGATTCTTCTTTTCTCCTATATGGATCATCGAAGAACTTTCTCCACTTTCTTTCAGGTCTCTCTGGTATTGGGTGTACCTCCGTTGAATTTTTCTCCTTTGTGATCTGGAAATAACGGGGACCATATCTGGTTCCCTCGTTCTTGGGTGTTTCAGCAATACCCAGTTATTGGGGGTCACCAAAGGAGGCTTAACCATCCTACTTTGATTTCCAAAATTCCTCTGGGAAGGCAGTTTCCTAGGTTTGTTTTGCATCACAAACCAATCTGGGACTCCGGGTACCCACAAACTTACTGACTCAGACGTTGAACCGCCTCTTTCTTGTTTCGAGGTCACCTTCGAAGCTGGCTGTGAAGACAATTGTTTGGCCCTGTCTCCAAGCTTTGAGCCTAATTCAGGTTCTCGGTGATGGTGATCATTTTCTGTCTTTCGTGAAGCTGGCCCAAGGGGCCAATTCCTGGCTTTGATACCAAAACCTGAACTCTTCTCCAGCCTTCTTTCAGAATGACTACTCTCCAATCTGTAATAGTTAGGTGATCTGGACTCGTAGAAGGGCCTCTTGCCTTTAGCATATATTCTGTTAACTGCAGGTTCGACCACTAATGGCTGCTGCCTAACATTAGCCAGATACGGCCTTTTGTTATAAGCATTGGTTGGTTTGGGACGCCTCAGCACATCCCTGTAATACTGCTTCCCATCGACTGGAAGGCCTTTCAACCACTTATAACTCAGCCTGCACCTGGGAAACATTCGTTGCATTACGGCTGCCTCTAGGGAGTCATCATCCAGTGCTTCTTCATCAGAGTCTTCCCTCTGATGTGGGAAATCTCATCCCATGGCTGGTGGACTTCTAAGGTCTTTTTTGGTTGCTGACTGGTTGGCCACATGCATCTGTACATTGACTTCCTCCAATTCTTTCAGAGACAAGTTCTGAAAGTCTGACATAATGACATTGGCTGCCACCTCTCCAATCTCTGGAAATGGATTGCTATCGATCCCCATGGCTTTTTCAGCTTTGGCTGGGAACTTCAAACTCCCCTTCCGAATTTGTTCTTGGATCCTGTCTCGAAAAACAACACAGTTTTTAGTCGAGTGAGACCAAGAATTATGCCATTTGCAATATATTTTTCCTTTAAGTTCATCAAGAGATGGAATTTTAACACCCTTTGGTAACTTAAGGAAGTTGGCCACAAGCAAATGATCAAAAATGTCATCTGCCTTAGTTAAATCGAAAGAATATTTCCTGTGGAGATCTTTCTTTTTAAACTGCTGGTCAATTGTTGTATCTTTATGGATTAATGCTTTACAGATCATAGGCTCTTTTCCCACAATCTCTGCCGCATCAATCTCATAATTAGGATCTTTGTAGTATGTCCTATATGATGCATTATTTCGATCCTATTCCTCTTCTAGTAATGCTTCATATCTAGATACTTTATAAGTCAGTTCCACTAAATCTCTAAACTCTGTTGAATCAAACTTCTTTCGAAGCCTGAACTCTAGGCCATTTTGGGCCAATCTTACAAATTCAGTTTCTGGCAAGATTACTCTACATTTATTTCGAGCCCTCTTAAATCTGGAAATAAACTGAGTGGCCTTCTCTTCAGGCCTTTGACTCAATCTGGCCAGGTCTGCCATGGAAACTTCTGGCTCTGATTGGAAGAACTGGGCATGAAATGCCTCTTCCATTTGCTGCCAAGTCTGGATAGAGCCAGGTGGAAGGTTAATATACCATACAAATGCTCCTCCGGTCAGAGAATTTGGGAATAGTCTCGACTTTATATAGTCATGGTTGGTAAATTCACCACATTGAGCGGCAAACCTAGCAATATGTTCTACTGTGGATTGGTTTCCGTTCCCATGAAAGAGGACAAAATCTGGTATCCTGAAACCTCTTGGATATTCATGTACCCTATCGACCCATTCTGGGTATGGTTTTCTATACACAGGGGTTTGGACCCCCCGAGCCATTGGTCCACACAACTCCCTAACTATCTCAGTGATCTGGTCCCTAGGGACCATATTTTGTGTCTGCTGAACCACCACTGGGGGAACAAACACAGGATTTGGTGGACACACTTGTGCTTGTGGTCTTCTTGGTCCATAAGGTGGTACATTTGGGACTGGTTGTCCCTGTGGTAGAGGGTGCTGTTGGGGGTGTAGGTAACCTCTTTGAGCCTGTCCTGCGAAAGGACCCACGAAAGGTGCTGGAACAGGTATTGTATCCCTTCCACTTGTAGGAAAACCTTCCAACCCCCCGGGTATAAATTCGAATACAGGATTATTGTACCCCCTGGTACCAGGTATGGCTTCGAATGTGGGATTTGGACTCATTCTTATGCCATTTTCTTGTACCGGGCCAGATCCACCAATCTGCATGGCTTCACTGTTGAACATTGAGGCATTCTGGCCTGCTACAGGCCTCGAAATGGGTTCGTACCAAGACTAAGGTGGTAATCTTTCATGGTTCTGATTACTAGTTTGACCATTAGAATGTCCATTAGCTTGCATAGGCTGTTTGTCTCTAGCCAATCTTTGCTGAGGGACATTTACCTCCTCTATGTGTCTTACATTCGTTGGTTGGTGGTTGTTCATTCGATCCAAAAAGGATACTGCCCACCTTTCCATTGTGTTTATTAATTGCTGTCCCATGGCATCTACCAAACCGCCCCACGGATTGACTGGCTGAGTAGATGGGACACTGGATGGTCCAATTCCTTGGTCTCGTCCACTATTTCGAACAAATGGTATTTGCTCTGAGGTATTGGTCTGTTCGACCATGGGTTCTGATAGGATAGGAGTTTCCACAGGATGTGTTATCACATTACCCTCTGGATTGGATGTCTCCACCTCTCCTTCCACGCCTTCTTCCAAACGTTCATTTTATCCTTGTCTCCTACGTCTAGCCATTTTGTTTTTAAAAGGTCCCACTGGGCGTGCCAAAAATATATGTTGGCTTTTTTGGCTTTCGAAGGTTACTTTCGTAATTATGAGCGTGCCAGCAAGGATCAATCAGTCCTTACAGAATTGCCAAACAATTATTCAGACGATTGTGTTATAGTTCTTTCGGCCTCAATAAAGAGGACTTTTACTGGTGGCTTACTGGTAATTAAACTTCAGAAAATATGAACATAAGAATAGTTAACTAAACTGGAGTATTTCATTAGTATAAAAAGAACTTACAATGATCTCAGTTCCGTAGAGAATTATAGCGGCAATGTACTTGACAACTACTCCTACAAATGAAGTGCAGCGCAGAAACTAAAAATACAGGAATATAAAGGACAGGAAATAACACTGGAATATGTAAAGTGATTCTTTAGATTTTTCTCCGTCTCCTTCTCTGAAGTCCTTCCTGCTATTTATGCTCTCCGAAGATAACCATCGAATTGTACTTCAAATCGTCGAACTGCTCCTCCGTAGTTGCTGATCATGCTACCTTATAAGTAGTCCCACTACGCCTTCTCTTGCAGTTAGGCTCCCCCCTTATATTTGAATTTGAAATGTGAGCAACTGTTGAAGCCACGTCACTGTACGTCTCTTTGTTGATCTGCTACTACTCAGATCTTATAACAACCAATATTAATTGCCACGTGTATGATCAGGATCGAAGACCTACCTGGTCTCCCCATATTTCCCTCATTTCGCCACGTGTCGGATTGTCACTGGCTTAGTACAAAATATATAGCCAACAATGACATGTATGATATAATATTTCAATATGGCAGGTATTAATATGACACTCCAACGATATGGCACTCTAAAAAAAATAAAAACTCCTTAGTATACTTTTTCTAAATATGACAACATGGTGGGTATGATGTGACATTCCAAAAAAAATTAAAAAAATCTTAGTGTACTTTTTCCAAATGTGACAATGTGACAGGTATGATGTAACACTTTAAAAAAAATAAAAGCTCCTTAATGTACTTTTACTAAATGTGACAACGTGACGGGTATAATGTGACACTCCAAAAAAATTATAAAAAAAAAATCTTTAGTGTATATTTTTCAAATGTGACATGTAACACTCTAACGTGACGTGTATGATGTGACACTAAAAAAATTAGTGTACTTTTCTCAAATGTGACTCCAACGTGGCAGGTATGATGTGATACTCTAAAAAAATTTGGTATATTTTTTTCCAAATGTAACACTCCAACGTGGCTGCGTGTCATGCGCAATGTACCATCTAACAAAGCAAAACAATAAAAAGCCTTAGCCTTCGTTTGAGAAGTGGGTTGACTTTTTAGCTTTTTTAACTATTTTAGCTTGTGACTAAAAAGCTTGATTTGGGAAGGATTTTCAGTTTTTTTGAATTTTTTAGTTTTTTTTGTGAGAAAAAAATTTAATGATTATGGGTTGGATGTGATGTTTTGTCTTATTAAGCTAAAAAGCCTATTTTATTTTTTGTGACTATTTTAACCAAAAAAACCTCAAAATCAACTTCTCAAACGAAGGCTTAGTGCACTTTTGTATTGTGTGTCACCCATTCATGCGCATAATGTGGCATGTGTTCAGCATACAAAGGGTAAACCCTCACATAAAGTGGCACGTGACTAACACGTACCGCAACACAACCAACATATATAACCAATTTAAGGCATACAGTTGTCACGCTGAACAGGTCAAACCAATAGCACTTGTGTCTTTTACACAATAGCGAGGACCAAATGGATCACAAGTAATAATTTAGAACCAAATGGAACACAAGTTCAACATTTAGGATTTATGAGTAACTCTTCTGTTTTATTTTGTGCGAAAATAATTTTCAAAATCTAAAAAACAATTTTTTTGGTGTTTCTGAAAACATGGGTTGCTTGAATTTTTTTTTTTTTTTTATAAAAAAAAATAGTATTTAGAAATAGTTTGCCAAATAAAATTTTGATATTATTTCAAAAGATAAATTACAAATACACTTCCAGAAATTTGCTTAAAATATAAAATTATCTCTTATAATTTTGAAAATTACATCACACCCCATCAAATTTCTAATCACATAACAAATTATTCATTTTATTAATGAGTCATTAAGTCAATTAACAATTTTTAATGATGTCAAAAAAATATTTTAATTAACAATTTTAGTAATTTTATTGTTGTATAAGAGAGTACTTAAGAATTTCATTTTTTCTATTAATTATGATAAATAAAAAATTTTAACAATGGGATATTTATAATTTTCAGAACCACAAGCACAATTCATACTTTAAGTAAATTTTAAAAGGGAGATTAACCAATAAATCTCATATTTTGGACTTGTAATCCATATAGTCCCATATTTTTTCTTATGATCCATTCAGTCCATTTGGATGTGTAATGACTCATTTGCTTGCTACATTAGAGTGTCACATTCGGGAAAAAAAGTACACTAAATAGTTTTTTAGTATCACATTATACCCGTCATGTTAGAGTATCACATCATACTCGCTACGTTGTCACGTTTGGAAAAAGTACACTAAGAAATTTTTAATTTTTTTTAGAGTGTCACATCATACGTGTTACGTTGTCACGTTTGATAAAAATACACTAAGGAACTTTTATTTTTTTTTGAAGTGTTACATCATACCCACCACATTGCCACATTTGAAAAAAGTACACTAAGGAGTTTTTAATTTTTTTTAGAGTGTCACATCATACCTGCCACATTGTCACATTTGAGAAAAGTATACTAAGAAGTTTTCTAGAGTGTCACATCATATTCACCATGTTGGAATGTCATATGTCACGTTTTGGAAAGGTATACTAAGAAATTTTTAATTTTTTATAGAGTGTTACATCATATCCGCCACATTGTCACATTTGAAAAAAGTATATTAAGGAGCTTTTAATTTTTTTAAAGTATCACATCATACCCATCATGTTGTCACGTATTTTTATTATTTTTGAAGTGTTAACTCATAACCGCCACGTTGTCACATTTGGAAAAAGTACACTAAGGAGTTTTTAATTTTTTTTAGAGTGTCACATCATATCCATCACGTTGTCACATTTGAGAAAAGTATACTAAGAATGTTTTATTTTTATTTTTTTGAGTAAAAGTTTTGTAGTATCACATCATACCCATTACATTGTTACATTTAGGAAAAGTACACAAAGGAATTTTTAATTTTTTTAAAGTATCACATCGTTGAAGTGTCACGTTAATACCTGACACATTGGTGTATCACATCATACTTGTCACATTAGAAAAAGGGGTATATTTGTCCACCAAAACACTACCAAAATAAAAAATTGGACCACACGGAAAGAAATTCTCCACTAATAGGACTTAAGAGATCAATAGAAAAAACTTGAGACTAATTGGAGTGTTTGTTTGTAAGATGAGATTTATTAGTAAATATCTCATTTTGGAAAGTGTATTAGTAATTTATCCTATTTAATTATTTATTTTTTTTAGAAAAAAGGATCAAAAAGTATATTTATTGAAAAAATAAAAAAATTTCACTAAAGATTTTTTATTTTAAAATGGAATTAGCTTTTTTTTATTTTATGTTTTTTACTTCTTCAATGGTAGAATCTATAAATCAAATGTTTTTGATTTTTCTTAATAAAGTTCACTAAAAAATTTTAAAAATAATTGTCAAACCCAACTCTAAGGTCTGGTTTGGGATGATACAAAAAATTTAAAAAGTCAAAAAATTATAAAAAAAGTAAAAAAGTTATCACTATTCACAAATTAAAAATATAAAAAAATTAATATACATAATATTTTAATACAAACCAACTTTACACGGTTTTCGGGACTAAATTAAAGGCTTCAGTACCGTGAAAGGAACAAAAAAAAATTACATATATATATTCACTAAGTTGGACGGTAATGTTTGACCCGTGGGGCACCAGCACGAGTCCGTTTTTGATAATCCGAACCATTCAATGTGTACAACTCGTCCAGTACTATATGACCGTAAAAATCACGTTGATCGGATATCACTAACTACATGATCAAATTAGTTTTGTATAAAAAATGGATGGTGTTATAGTTAACGATTGTTAAAAAAACTAATCCGGGCAAATAGTTATAGATATCTGATCAACATGATTTTTTATAAACATGTATCGACGAGTTGTACACATTGAACGGTTTCGATTAGCAAAACGGGACCCCGTGGTGGCCCCCACTAGCCAAAGAGCACCATCCAAATGGTTGCAAGAAAAGGAGGCAACAATTTCTTATTACACCACTCAACAAACCAAACCTGCCACCGTACAGTTAAAAAGTCACAATTTTTCCTACACACTAATTTATATAATTTTTTAATATATATTTTTTTATAAAAAATTTAAAAGTTAACCAAAATGTCCATATTTTTTTCCTCAATTTTTTAATCTAAAAAATCAAAAAATACACTTATTTAAGATACCCCAAACAACTCTTTTAAGTTGGAGTAGTTGAGAATTGCATGGAGCACAATCCATACATGGAAATTGTGTTGGAAAGAGGTAAATTTTGCATTTTGACAAGCAAGCTAAGTTTTGACTAGGCAGAAAGAATATATTCTTGTGAAAAGATCTACGAACACAAAGTCAACTGTCTTCAATGAAATAGTAGTATATAATTTAGAAATAAATGCATGGTTTGTCATTCGACTAATGTTCATATGACATGTTCAAACCAAACGAATTTTCATAATTCTCTCTAAATATTTTTCAAAGGCCCATGACCTCAGATTTGAATAATTGATGATGTCACCATGATTGAGTAAATAATTACAAATTTTTGGACAACTACAAAGTTTTGTTTGAACCACAGAATCTTTGTGTTGAATTGAAAATGAAAGTTATTAATGCAAGGGTTAGACAATGTATTTCATTTTGAAACCATGATTTTTATTTTTTTTTTTCAAAAAAAAAAAAAAAAGGGTTTGACCGATTATATAAGTTTTATACATGTAATTTTCTGATATTCTTAAGAAAGAATAAAAGATTGAATAATAACCATTAGTTAACCTTTTGAAGTTCGAACTCATGACTCTTGAAGTTCGAACTCATGACCGCTTAAATTATTAACTTTGGCCAACTATGACAACTAGTTGGTTGCTTTGGCATTCTTTTCCTCAGATTGTATCATTCTCCCCCTTATTAGATATGAATTGACTTTTCTTTATTGACTTGTAGACAAAATAAATTTTGCTTTAAAAGTCTGCGCAAACATGAAAAAATCATAGAAAAGTCTCAAATTAATGTTTGAGTTGGTGTTGCCCAATGCCAAGTGATGGTAAGCCTAACAATGTCAATTTTGAGACTATTTTTCTTGTTTTTTTGTGTCTATAATAAAGATAATTACTTGCATATAATTTTTGTAGTTTGGTTCAAAATGAAAATTAATTAACAAACTAACAATTATCTAACTAAATTTTCAAATACGAATTTCTCTTCCTAGTTATGAGTATATTTGTACGAAGAAACATGGATTTGAAGAGCAAAGATTTCTTGGTTAATTTGGAGACATATAAGTATGAAAGGGTTATAATGCAGTTGTTGAAGACAAACACAATTATTAATGCGGTTTTAAAAATTATTCTTTGTTAGAAAAATATAAATGAGAATTGTTTGAAAATTGTTATTTTCTGATTATAATATGATGTTAATTAATTAGCCGTTAAAAAACAAATATGAGTACTAATCAAAGCAAAAAAAAAAAAAAGGAAAGAAAAGAAAAGTAACAACACAAAACTTTCACCATGCTATTTCAAGTTTACCAGTATTCAATTCTCATTTCATCTTTATTTTCAAATGCAAAGAAAAAAAGTCAATCATGCTAGTTTTAAGATTGTCAGAGTAAAGACGTACAACTACTACTTAGAAATTTAAGCATTTTCTTTTCTTGTTACCTAACTTTTATTTTTCTTTGCTTAGAAGAGAAGAGAGGGGAAGGGTCCTGGAAGTCCCTGGAGAGCATGGTTTGATTTAAAAATCAAGTGCACTGTATCAGTTGTGTTATTCTCTCTACTACCTCTAGTATTAGAAAAAAGAGAGGATAAATTACATTCATCTCCCTTAAAGTTTGAAGAAATACATCAAGCTTCACAAATTTGACATAATTAGATTTATTTAAAATTTTAATTCACGTAGTACTTTTTCTTTTCACCAATAATTCTTTAGTCATATGCATAAAAAAATGATATTTTTTTATCTTTTATACTAAGAAATATATTTTATATTTATTTATCATAATATTAATTTTGATCATTTTAACCTTATTAAAAAGAGAGTCAGTGGAACTATGCCAAACTTATAGAGCTTACTATTTTATTTTATTTTTTTTCTAAACCTAAAGGGTGATCAATAAATACCCTAAAAAATATATATTGATTTCAAAGGCTTTGCATCACACTATCTTGTTCTCACCAGACTTTTGCTATGATGATAATTTTGTGTTTTTTTTTTATCATAGTTTGAATTGAATAGGCACCTTGGTAGGTGATTTGAGTAAATGCATTGAAATAATCTTTTCTTATTTGAGTATTCAAAGAGAAAAAAAAGGCATTCAAAATAAAGAGTAATCGAACTTGAACAGGATAAAGGAAAGAACCATGGGCCAAATGAGAATTAGTAAATGACAAATGCTACATGGTATAAAAATTTATAAAAATGTATAACAATATGTGAAATATATATTAGAATTCTTTTTTTTTTTTTTTGACATTTTTTAAATTTTAACCAACATTTATAGAACCATGGTTAGCAAGCTAGTTGGTAAATTATAATCTCCAAATGTGTTCCCTTAAATGTGTGACACATGACCAAAACAATAAAAATATGAATCCAATACAACTTCAATTCGTAAAAATATTCAGCTTGTTTGGTTTTAGTTTTCAGAAAACACTTTTCAGAAAATTCTACCTCTTTATTTTCCATTTTTTTTTCAATGAATTTTTTGGATATTTTAAGTAATTTTTTTAATTTTTAGACACACCTAACATAAATACACTTAAAAAGTATAATATTTGTGAAAAAAAATCCTTAAAAAATTCACTAAATACAAAAAATATAAAAAAATACAAGAAATTTATTACATTTTTTGTATTTTGTGTATTTATTAATTTTTTAAAATATTTTTTCACAAATGTTTTACTATTTAAATATATCTAAGTAAGGTGCATCTAAACAAGTAAAAAATTGCTTAAAATTTAAAAAATCTTCACTAAAAACAAAAAAGATACGAAAAATAAAAAACTCAATTTCTAAAAAACTAAATTCATGTTTAAAACATCATTTAGAATCCATCTACTATTAAAAAGCATGTAAATTAAATAATAAAAAGAAAAGAAAAAAAAAAGAAAAAGAAAAGAGGTATCTAAAAAGATTGTCCATTTACTATTAAAACTATACCTAATTTTATACGGAATACTTAAGAGTTGACAGCTTAGGTCATTGTTTACCAATGGTCCTCAATCTTCAGTCTGACCTTCGTATTACTGTTACACTACCGTAATTTGAATTAGGGGGGAAAAAAATCATTAAATGTGTCTTAATAATTTAAAAAATAAATAAATTACATTAGATTCAAATTACGGTAACATAACAACTCTAAAAGGTTGGATTTAAACAGAGAAAGGACACAAAAGATCTAAAACCGTTTATTTTAGTTAATTAAAAATGATGACGAAACCATCTATAAAAAAAAAAAAGAATGATGACGAAAAATATTTTGGTCAAAATGTTAGTGATCAAGACAAAACAAAAATAGTTAGCTCATTGAATTGTCAATATTTTCTTTTTCCAAGCTTGTGAGCACATAAAGCGAACTGAAACATATATTGTCGAGGTTTTTTTTTTTTCAAAAAGGTTGGAGTGATTGGAAAAAGTTGGAAATAATTGCATTTTGAAACAGAAGCAAAATTTGATTGTGTGTAAGTTTAGAGGGAGAGCTGTCTGGGGGAGGACTGGACTGCAGGGTAGAGAAATTGTGGAGACACTTTCTCTTTTAACGAACTTGAACTTGGTTTGTATGTATGCATATAGGCCTGTAAATTGACCGGATTCGGATCAGATCTATCAAAATCTGAATTCAACCCTATTAAGAAAAACCCAAATCCGAATCTAATAATTTCGGATATCTGATCCATTTATTTATTTATTGAGCTACAATTTTATAAAATTTGATTTTTTTTTTTTTTTGTCATTTTGTGTTTTCTTTATTCAAATTGAGAATAATCGGATCGGATTTTTTTGTATATTCGATCTATTTAATAAACGGATTAAACAGATTTGGATTATTGGTTGGATTTTTTGTAAATAGATTTGTATTCTTGGATCGGATTCCGGTCGGGTCTGAATTAAATCCAATTCACTGACAGCCCTACATGTATGTGAAGTAGTAGATTTACCTTGTTTATCTTATATATATAGAATTAAATTATAATTTAAGGATGTATAAGCGATAATGATGGTCTAATTTATGTACAGATAAAAATGGAAAGAAAAATATTCATGTAGAATTTTCATAAGGATGATATGATAATCGCATTGTTACAAGGGATGGAATTCCCTCTATTTCATAATCTAGGCGGGAGGGTCCTAGTCCGTGGGGCCCACTAGGGGTCTTTTTTTTATGTTTCGAACTGTTAATTTGTAGTATTTTTCATATATATTATCCACACAAAAATTACGTGAATCTGATAATCATAAATTATTTAATTTATTGCATGCTTTTAAAGATTGGCCATTTATTTTTTCAGTATAACAAATGTAATAAATTGAATAAGTTAAGATTATCTAATTCACTTAATTTTTGGTTTGGATGATATACCCTTACAATATGAACATTCAGATCATCGAAACAGGACCCGTGATGAGCTCCACGAGCCGAGATAGTACCCTCCAATCTAGATTATGGACTAAAAGAAAGCTCAATCCTTATAATAATACTATTATCACATCATTCTCATTAAAATTCCATATGAATATTATATTATTTTTTCATTTTTATTAGTACATACATACAACTAATTAAACCATCATTATCACATATACATTCTTAAATTATAATTTAATTATGTATATATAAAATAAACTAGCTGACTCTGCTAGTTCACATACATTAATATACAAACCAAGTTGATGTTATATAAAAGAGAAGTGTCTCTACAATTTCCCCTGCAGTCGAATCCTCCCACCAGACAGCTCTCCCTTATTATTTCCAACTTTCCAAATCACATACTTTCTTGGGCTTGTGTCTGGGCCCATTAGTTGGGGATGACAATCTATGACGGTGCTACTACTACTTGCAGGGCTAACAACAGGCCCAAAAATATATATTTAAAAAAATAAATAAAAAATTGTAAGGCAAAGGAAATATATATCACTATGTTTGTTTGGATAAATATGATATTGAAATTGAATTAATAATATATATATATATATATATATAATCTCACATTTAAGTAAAGAATTCAGACTAATAGTCTACTCACATATGATATCCCCATATGAGGAGCTATTAAATTTCAAGAAGAGGATAGGATATGAAACAAGTGATTAAGAAGAGGTTTAGACTGATTTGTTAATTTACAAATTAAAATAATTTTATCAATCTTTTCATAAATCTAAGTCAATTCCAACATGAGATATAATACACAATCTAATCTATATACATCTGTATTAGAAAAAGTGTAAGCGTTAAAAGTGTTTTCTACATTTTTTATTCCAAAATTGACATTCATTTAATGGCATATTTATATATGAATTACAACTTAAAGTGAACCATTATGCCTATTGCGAAAGACTTCTCACACAGGAAATTATTTTATGATTTTAGAATATGATTCAATTTCAAACACTAATAGTCACAACTTAGAGTTGTATCTTTTCTAAGCATACGAAGAATTGTGGTGCCTAGCATCTATAAATAGTTTGGGCCATATAACTCAGTTCTTTGTTAATTTGTTCACCTCATCCATTTGAAATACGCTAAACAATTTCTTTGAAACTATTCTTTCTCATCCCCTACAATCTATGCTTATGATTTTTTCTTTGTTTGTTTCTCTTTCAATTCATGTTTAGAATTTTTTTTTTTTCCTTTTTTTTTTATCACAATTGACGGCATATGAAAAATTTTGAATTCCCAATTTTTAGAGTTTAATACCATAAAGTCTAAGGCAAAGATTTTGCTATCCTCAATAGCAAAGATGCAAGATGTTGACCATTAGTGCTGCCATAAAATAAATTACTAAAAAAATTTTAATTTGTGTTGAACTTTAAGATGTGTCGGTCTAACAAGTCTCACAGACATGTAAAATATTAAGTTGAAGTTTAGTTTAGTTTTGAAAGATGTTTTCTAAGTTTTTTGTGATTTTTTTTTATAAAAAAATTATCTTTTGTCATTTTTATTTTATTTAATTTTATATTTGAGTTAATTTTTTTTAGGTGCACCTAAAAGATAAATTATATGTGAAGACATCTAAAAAAAAACGACCCCCCAAAAATGTGCATGATCTTTATTATTTTTTATTTTTTAAAATTTTTGTAAACTTTTTTTTTCCCTAGATTTGTTCACATATATTTACTTTTGTTAAGCGTATCTATATTTATATTAGATGTATTTAAAAAGTAGAATAAAAAATGATTAAAATATGAAGAAAGAAAATTAACTAAACACCGAAAAAAATTACAAAATATAAGAAGCCAAAAACAATTTTTAAAAACTAAACCAAGAAATTTACACCACAATTCATGAGGCAACAAACTAACGACAATGTATTTAATAAAATGTTTCCATAAAGTTTAATTATCCATAATGATGAATTTCAATCTAATTTTACTTTTCTGATTTAATATGAATAATAATTTTAATTTATTTATTTATACTTATATTTTTTTAATTATACAAATTATGAATATTATATTAACCAAAGTCATAAATCACAATTAGATCAAAAGAACTATTGCATAAAATTCATCATTTTCTATTATTTGAAATTATGAATTTTTTTATTAAAAAAAATATGAATCCAAAATACAAAGTATTAGGATAATTCCATCAATACAGTTATGAAAATTAATATTGTGATGGATTCATATATTTCTCAATGCTCTTTGAAAGAGAAAGATAAACTTGGAGGGTGGAAAAGTACTATTATGGAAAATTTAGTTTTTTTAGGAATGAATTTTTGAAAATAGAATTTAGTTATCTATATTCAAATTTATAGGATTCAATGGTAATTGTCAAAATAAAATAAAACTTAATAATTTTTTCAATTTTGGTTGATAAAATAATCTCTTTGATAAGGTGAATTAATACAATAGATGTGGCAAGCAATTGAATTTGAAGAGATCATTAAAAGTTGACAAAGAGATTATTGCCATGTTTGTTCATATAAAGGGGTTTGATAATTGTTTGCTCAGGTGCATTGCACGTGCACATTTACTAGTATGTATATATATATATCCGAGCAATAATAACACAGGCATTCATCGTAAGATTTTTATTTTATTTTATTTTTTGGGTGCGGAGAAGGCCAAAAAGGCCAGAACAACACATAAAATATTCAAAAAAAATTGTTTGGTAAATTATTTTTTGAAACTTTTTTATGAAATTAACCCATTTTTAAGGAAACACTAGTCTAGTTTCAGATTTTTAAAAGTTATTTTCCCACAAAAATAAAAATGATAGGTATTTTCCAACTATACATTGTTTTAATTTTCAGAAACAGGAAAAATAAAAAAAACAAAAATGATATCAATAAAACCAGTCCAAACTACCAAGAATAATTTAGCCTAAGAAAGAAGGACTAGCTTTGATCAAATCGCCAAAAAAGTAATGAAAACAAAGAAAAACTAGTTACTCTGTGTTGAAGGTCAAAATAAGAAAACATGTATGGAGAATTGGTAATTTTAGTTTGTTACAACCTACTCCACTACAAAAGGCACAAATCCAATAAAAGAATACATAAACTAATGGTCAAAATAAAAAAAAAACACACCAACTTTGAGCTAGCATGCTAGAGAGAAAGGACTAACTATGTTTTACAACACAAAACCTTGGCCTCCTAATGACTTTTAATGTGTTTTATTTGATGCTATATCACTGTCCTCATTTAGCCCATTCTTTTCTGCAAGTTCCATGTTCAAATCGAATATTGCTTGCATTGGCAATTCGTTTAAAAAATGGGTCCATTTTGAGGCTCGTTGTTCTCAGCCTCATGCACCTCCCTAGCTGCAATGCACAACAAGTTTGGTCCATTTTGATGCTTATTGTTCTCAGCCTCGTGCACTTCCCTAGCTGCAATGCACCACAAGTTAGTTAGTTATTGTCCCATATATATGCACGCGCACTGCACATGCACATTTTGCAAGAGAAATAGAAAACCTTGAGGGACTGCTAAGATCTTTTGTAATCTGTATGAATCATGGAATGTTAAGGTATTTCGGAGCCTTATTTCTTTGCTTAGTGAGGGTCCAATGTGTTGAAAACCATATCTTTCTATCCATGTTCCAATTTTCTCACGAATTGAGGGTATGACCATGCTTTCAACTTTGAGGTAGCAAAGAGCCTGCCATGGAAATGAAATCAATGAGGATTTGTTCCTAGAAAATGAGTGTGGTGAGAGCCTACAACTCTCTCCAATCCAAGCAGAACATATTAGTTGGATTCAATTCTAATTTTAATTTACAAATCTTTTTTTTTTCTTTTTTCATAAGGAAATTGGTTGTAGCATTCTTGAATAACTAACAGATTCAATTGCAACCATTAGTCTCCGACACATCCCTTGACTCCTGTAGCTCTCACGGGCTGCGATGAAGGGCATTTCAGCAAGTTTGGTCCCGTGAATCCTATAGCAAGAATGTGTAGAAAATCTTAGACATGCAAATTTATATTTCTATAGGCATAAACATAAAATGTAGATGTGATGGAGCACATATACCTCACAGATGCCACAGATATGATCTCATCATCCTTTTCTAGGATAGCAGAATGAAATCCACTAAAGTTTGTCCGCGTATAGTTTGGTCTACACAAAAAGGCATTATTGAAAACAATGATTTTTTTTCTTGCACTAAACTTGTGATGAAATCAAATGGCAATAAAAGGGAAAGAAGAAAACAAATTGTTATGCTAAGAAGAGTGGACATGAACACGCAATACAACATGGATACGATACGGACACGCCAATTTTCAGAAAATACAAAACATGACACCTATGGGACACACATAAAATATATAGTTTTATATATTTTTATATGTTATATATATGAATATATCATTCAAAGATAATAAAAAATGCAATACGATACTAATATCTATAAATTTATATAGTTTTTGTTTTATTATTGTATCTTAAGTTGTTTTGTTCAGATTTATAATTAGTTTCACATGCGTTTAATCGCTAGACACGTGTGTGTAAATGATAAACATGTATGTTCTCCAAGTATCCAAAGACTGTCCGAGTCTTTAAAAAAATAATTAAAAAATATGATACATTTTGAAGAGTGTCGGATACATGTCGGGAAAGTGTCCAAATAGTGTCGATGTTCGATACGAACCTAACATAGATATGTCACCTTCTTAGAAGTATTCATGCTTTTTAGTTGTTATACCAAAGGTAGAAATTGAGAAACTAAGACAATACCGACGCACAGAAAAATTTACATGGTTCAACTATAAGCCTACTTTTATGGGCACAAAACATTATCAAATCAAATAGAGAAAGAAATAATTTACTGAAAAATTTCAAAGATACATGGTGAGAGTACTTACTTCCGATTATACACAACATTTCAAATAACATTGATTTTGGTGTTGCGGTCTTTTATTGGCTCGAAGCATTCCTCCATCACAATCCTTGCAACTGCAAGCTTGGAATGGCACTCAATAATTTGATACAAATCATCTAACTGAACTCCAAATTCTTGATCCATTTGTCGAAGTAAAGTCCATGAGAATCCTTCATCAAGCTCTATTCTAACTCCAACCATCTTCTCCAATTTCTCATAAACCTTGTACCCAAAAATTTAGTTTGGTCATATCTTAAAATTCGCCAAACTCAAAAAAGTATCACAAAAAAGTGTCTAACAGTCATTTTCGGTGGAGTGTGCGCTCCATCCAGAATGAATGAAGTATAGCTAGCACAACATTCTAAACATTTTTTTCTGAAAAAAATTCATTGCTTTCCAAAATATTGTTGCTTTTTCTTGCCTATTAGTTCGATCTACTTATGTTTCTATAGATTAAAAAAAGAAAAAAGAAAAAAAAAAGTGTAGAATAAGAGAAATCGAGGGAGACAAAGAGTACCTCTTTACAGCTCTGCTCACAAAGTGGGGTGGATGGACTGTTGACATCGATGGATTCCAAGTTTCTCTCTTGATAGCATTCCCAGTGATCCTTACAACCAAGAAACAAACACATATTTTAGCCTTTTCATCTTCAATAAAAAATGATTTTATGCATTGAAAAATTTAGATTGAAAAAAGACCAAGGTCTATTTGGTATTGTTTTCAAATTCTTCGTTTTCATGTTTTTTGAAACAAAGACATTGAAATGTTTGAAATTTTGCAAAAATAATTTTCAGAAAACAAAAAACTAGAGTGATACCAATGCTACAGAATATGAGAAAAAAATAATACACATACATCTCTTCTCGCTTTGAAAACAAGTGACCAAATAGTCATTTGCACCACAAGGATTCCCACAAAGCTTGCAAACACAATAAGGGCAAAGCCAAGGACCTTCAGGAACCACCTGTTTACACAAAATCAAAGAATTAACAACATTAGCAACTCAATTAAAACTCATATTTAGCGAAGAAATTGTTAAGCATTGAAACATTAATCTCCTTACTGTTGGAAATGGTAGAAAAATTCTTGGTAAAATCAGAATTTTTTCTCAAGTTTAGTCTATTTTTTAGGTGGGCCCCGAGCATTGATTTACTCGGGTCAAAGTGGTAACGCATTCTATGCCGCATTGTGATTCACGTGGTATATTTGGTTGCTCAAAACCATTACCGAGTGAATGGGAAATTGAAGCCAAAGTGTGCTCCATGGAAATGGAGTTATGGTGGAAATTCCTTAAGGTTGTAAATTGGCTTGTCCCACATTGATTTGGTGAGAAGTTTTGAAAGGGTTTATAAGGCTTAGGGTGAGATACTTGGGGTGTGCCCCAAGGGGTACCCAAGTGTTTTAGAGGAAGAGGTTATGGGCAAAATGAGCTAGACCTATTGGACCCAAAAATCACCACTCGCGCGCCGTGGTGAAAACACCGTGGAGAGGACGAATCTGTCTTAAGGACACAATGTTAAATACTGGACTTGATCAGAAAAGTTGTTTTTGTTTATTTTATTTTTTGTTTTTGTAACAAAATAAAATCTGTGGTTTTATTATTTCGAGTTTGATTTTTGTAATCAAACAATTTCTCTCCTTTTCTTTATTTCTTTATATTCTTGTTGTTGTTTTGTACACAACAGAATTTAATCTTTTTAAATACAGTGAAGATTGTCCAACAATCTTAAGACAGATTCCTTTTTGGGTATCTTCATTGTATTTAATTTTCTGTGTTTTCAAATTAATATTCTGGTTGGAAAAACAAATAGTGATTTATGCTATTTGACAGATAGTAGTAATATACTGTCTCTTTTCTTTGACAACAACTATTAGTACGATACTGGTGTCATTAACAATTCAGAATATTATTTGGTATTACAGAAAATTCTTATGATATTTTATTTTTCTAGTTTTAGTAACAAAGAAAATAAAATTATTTTGTTGTATAATTTATTTTCTGGTTTTAGTAACTAGAAAATTAATTTGTGTTTTATTTTTTTCTGATTTTTGTAATCAGGGATTATGGCTACTACAACTGAAACTGCATCTGGCAGTGGTACTCCTATTGTTACACCTACATCGGTCCCTATCCAGAACCATGTTCATGTACCAATCAATCATGGGGAAAAATCGGAAAAATTTAACGGTACCGAGTTTAAGAGATGGCAGCAGAAGATGCTGTTCTATCTTACAACTCTTAATTTGGCCCGATTTCTCCATGAAGAGGCTCCAGCACTTAAAGAGGGTGAAAGTGATCGGCAAGTTGTTGCCGCTGTAGATGCTTGGAAACATTCAGATTTCCTGTGCAGAAACTACATCCTGAATGGCCTTGACAATATGCTGTATAATGTATACAGTCCTCTGAAAACAGCAAAAGAATTGTGGGCAAGGTTTTAAAAAGCGGCCGCAACCGTTACGTAACGCCGTTACGTAACGGTTTTGGCGGTTACCGCCACCCGTTACGGCCGCTTTTGCAGTGTGATTGAGATTCACAGGTGTGTCGGCCGCAGCGGCTGCCGTAGCAGTCGTAACAGGCCGTTACGGCTGTTACAGCACCGTTACGTAACGGTTCCAAACTGTTTCTTCCGAAAAAACACACAAAAAAAAAAGCTAAAAATGAGGGAAGAGGGATAGAGAGAAGAGAGAAGATAAAGAGAGAAAATGGAGGAGCAAGAGATAGAGAGAGAGAAGAGGAAAGATGAAGAACATGTTATTAATTTGTTGAAACTGTAAGACCTATGCTATTCTATTCAGCTGCTATCACTAAACCATTTTGTTTGTGTGTGTCTATCTATATATTGTTTGAAAATAATAATAATAATAATAATAATAATAATAATAATAATAATAATAATAAGTGTGGTCATTATCTATTGTCATTATCTATTTGGCTTGGTTAAAATATGTATATATATATATATATTTAGGCTCTTATTTATTCTCTTACTTTTGTCATTGTTTATTTTATGTATAATAGTTAGTGATTGATTTTTTGTATAATATAAAGTCATTAATTATTAAAATAAAATGTAAAAAACTCAGTTTATAGTGATTTAAAAATATGAAATATATTCCATCATACTTAAAAATTTACAAAAATTGATCAATATTTATTTTTAACCCAATAAATATGATCATGGAAAAAAAATATGCGTATCGGTAAGTTTTTTTCAAATTGTGCGAAAAATAAAAAAATTCACGGTTCCGGTTACCGCAACCGTTACACTACGGCCTTTACACCCCGCAACCGCAACCGCGTCACCGCCACCGTTACGGCGACCGCAACCGCTTTTCAGAACCTTGATTGTGGGATTCTTTGGAGAAGAAATACAAGACAGAAGATGCCGGCACGAAGAAATTTGTCGTCGGTAAATTTCTGGACTTTGTAATGGTAGACTCCCAAACGGTAATTTCTCAAGTTCAAAGTTTTCAAATAATTTTGCATGATATTCATTCAGAAGGTATGTCTCTTAGCGAGTCATTCCAAGTCGCTGCTTTAGTGGAAAAGTTACCACCGGCTTGGAAAGATTTCAAAAATTATTTAAAACATAAACGCAAAGAGATGACTATAGATGAATTGATTGTAAGATTAAGAATTGAAGAAGATAACCGAAAGGCTGAAAAGAGGAATGGGAAAAATCCCATTGAGTCTAAGGCTAATGTGGTAGAACAAGTTCATAAACCACATAACAAAAAGAGAAAGTTTACTGGAGATGGTCCTAAACAAGGCGATAGTAGCAAGAAGTTCAAAGGAAAATGCTATAACTGTGGCAAAACTGGACATCGAGCTTCTGACTGCCGCCGCCCTAAGAAGGATCATGGAAGTACAAGTAAGAAGACCACCAATCAGGCCAATGTAACAGAATTGGATTACATCTCTGACGGAGTGAATGACATCAACCTTTCTGCTGTGATGTCTGAGGCTAACTTGGTTGGAAATCCCAAAGAGTGGTGGGTTGACACTGGAGCAACTCGTCACATATGTGCGGACAAGAAAATGTTCACTACCTACAATGAGGCTACAAATGGTGAACAACTTTTCATGGGAAATTCTTCTACTTCTACTGTGGCTGGACAAGGAAAAGTTATCTTGAAGATGACATCAGGGAAAGAACTGACCCTCAACAACGTACTGCATGTACCTGACATCCGGAAGAATTTAGTTTCTGGGTCTTTGTTAAGTAAAAATGGTTTTAGGCTTGTTTTTTAGTCTGATAAATTTGTATTAACAAAGAGTGGTATGTATGTTGGTAAGGGATACATGAGTGATAATCTCTTTAAGTTGAATGTAATGACAGTAGTACCGAAAGTTGCTATGAATAAAAATAACACATCTTTTGTTTATATTCTTGAGTCAAATTTATGGCATGGTAGATTAGGACATGCGAATTTTGATGCTTTGCGTAGATTAATTGGTTTAGATTATATACCAAAGTTTGAAATTAATCCTAATCATAAATGTGAAATTTGTGTAGAAGCGAAACTAACTAAGGTTCCATTTAAATCGGTTGAAAGGAAAACCGAACCTTTAGAATTAATTCATACTGATGTATGTGATCTAAAATTTATTCAAACTAGAGGAGGCAAAAAGTATTTCATAACTTTTATCGATGATTGCACAAGATATTGTTATGTTTATTTACTTAGAAGTAAAGATGAAGCCTTAGAAATGTTTAAACTCTACAAAACAGAAGTTGAAAATCAACTTGGTAAAACCATTAAAATGGTTAGAAGTGATAGGGGTGGTGAATATGATGCACCATTAAATGAATTTTGTGCATAACATGACATTATTCACCAAACTACAGCCCCTTATTCTCCACAGCAAAATGGAATTGCTGAAAGGAAGAATAGAACCCTAAAAGAAATGATGAATGCCATGTTACTAAGTTCAGGTTTACCACAGAACTTGTGGGGGGAAGCAATATTGTCTGCTAATTATGTTCTTAATAGAATACCCCACAAGAAAACCAACAGCACTCCTTATGAATTGTGGAAAGGTCGACCACCTTCCTACAAATACTTAAAAGTGTGGGGGTGTTTGGCAAAAGTTGAAGTTCCTGTTCCTAAAAAGATTAAGATAGGACCAAAAACAATAGACTGTGTGTTTATTGGTTATGCTCAGAATAGTAGTGCATATCGGTTTCTGACTTATAAATCAGAAATACCTGATATAAATGTGAACACTATTATAGAGTCAAGGAATGCTGTGTTTTTTTGAACATGTCTTTCCTTACAAGAAATGACAGGAATTAAGTTCACAGAAAAGAACTTATGATTGTACACAAAGTCAAGAGACTAATGACAATCAAACAAAAGAGACTAGTAATAGTCTCGACCAACAGGATTTAACTAATGATGAACCAAGACGAAGTAAAAGAGTGAAAACATCAAAATCCTTTGGTCCAGATTTTCTGACATACTTGTTAGAAAATGAACCTCAAAGCTTTAAGGCAGCAATGACATGTCCTGAAGCACCTTTGTGGAAAGAGGCTGTTAATAATAAAATTGAATCCATTATGCAAAATCATACTTGGGAATTGGTGGATCTTCCACCAGGTTCTAAACCTCTTGGATATAAATTGATATTTAAGAGAAAAATGAAAGCAGATGGTTCAATTGACAAGTATAAAGCAAGACTTGTTGTTAAAGGTTATAGACAAAAGGAAGGTCTGGACTATTTTGACACATATTCCCCTGTGACAAGAATAGCATCCATTCGCATGCTTATTTCTATAGCAGCGTTGTTTAATTTAGAAATACATCAAATGGATGTTAAGACAGCTTTCTTAAACGGTGATCTAAATGGAACAACCCGAAGGGTTTGTAGTATCAGGGCAAGAAAAGAAAGTTTGTCGACTTGTAAAATCCCTTTATGGATTAAAACAAGCACCTAAGCAATGGCATGAAAAATTTGATCATGCAATGCTTACTAATGGGTTTAAGATAAACGAATGTGACAAATGCGTCTATGTTAAAAACACCGACCAATGATATGTCATAGTTTGTCTTTATGTGGATGACATGCTTATCATTGGAAGCAGTCAAAACATGATCAAATCAACTAAGCAAATGCTTAACAAAAGATTTGATATGAAAGATATGGGGGTCGCAGATGTTATATTAGGAATGAAAATTACTAAAATATCTGACGGATATGCATTATCTCAATCTCATTATATTGAGAAAATTCTTGATAAATTTATCAAGGATGATTTGAATTTAGCTAGAACACCTGTAGACATCAGTCTTTATTTATCGAAAAATAAAGGTGATGCAGTGTCTCAGTTAAAATACTCCCAAATTATTGGAAGCCTAATGTACTTAATGAATTGTACTCGTCCTGATATAGCTTATGCTATCAGTAAATTGAGTAGGTACACTAGTAACCTCGGAGAAGACCATTGGAAAGCGATCATTCGGGTTCTTAGATATCTAAGATTCACCCGTGATTATGGTTTGAACTTTACTCGATATCCAGCAGTACTTGAAGGTTATTGTGATGCAAATTGGATATCGGATACTAAAGATTCAAAATCCACAAGTGGATATGTCTTTACTTTAGGAGGCGCTGCTGTTTCTTGGAAATCCACCAAACAAACATGCATCGCATGATCCACAATGGAATCCGAGTTCATTGCTTTGGACAAAACAGGAGAAGAAGCAGAATGGCTTCGTCACTTCTTAGAAGACATTCCAATATGGCCAAAACCTGTGCCAGCTATTTGCATTCATTGTGATAGTCAATCTGCAATAGGCAGGGCACAGAATCACATGTATAACGGTAAGTCACGACATATTCGTCGTCGACATAATACCGTAAGGCAATTATTGTCAAACGGAATAATCTCAATAGATTATATAAAATCTAAAGAGAATATTGCGGATCCGTTAACAAAAGGTTTGACAAAAGAGCTAGTGTATAGTTCATCGAAGGGGATGGGATTAAAGCCTATTACATAAGAGTCGTCATAATGGTAACCCTACTTATATGACTGGAGATCCCAAGAACTAAGTTCAAAGGGACAACTAAGTTATGTATGGCTCACTAGAAATCACCAAAGGATTAAAAATTCCCTACCCATTCCTATGGTGAGAGTGATATCTGCAACATATGTTGTATGCAGGGATATAAGGATAAGCTTTGCTTTTAATGATTACTTATATCTTGATTAAAGGTATAAAATCAAGACGAGTATAAGGAGATACTCACAATAAGAATCACCTATATGAGTGTCGAACTGGGGCCGGTTCTATGAGAATGAAGAGGCTAAATTCTCTAGAAACACTTATGAAAACCAGGCGCGTTCAAGGCCAAAATGTACACAACAGTAAGAACCACGATGTGTTAGAAGATATTTTGTGTGAAATCTAATGTCTTGGCTTACACAAACAGCTGAACAATTCAAGGCATCGCGTCCATTGGTTAGTCAGTAAGTCCGATAGGTTATCACTAGGGAAGGTTCAAGGCTGAAAACTACCTATCCTGATACAAGATATTTTCGACTTATACTCTTTCGTTAAAGTCTGCATATTGTTGCATTTCCGTTGTCATCAAATTCCATTCATATGGGGGATTGTTGGAAATTGTAGAAAAATTCTGGGTAAAACCAGAATTTTTTCTCAAGTTTAGTCTATTTTTTAGATGGGCCCCGATCATCGATTTACTCGGGTCAAAGTGGTAACGCGTTCTATGCCGCGTTGTGATTCACGTGGTATATTTGGTTGCTCAAAACCATTACCGAGTGAATGGGAAATTGAAGCCAAAGTGTGCTCCATAGAAATGGAGTTATGGTGGAAATTCCTTAAGGTTGTAAATTGGCTTGTCCCACATTGATTTGGTGGGAAGTTTTGAAAGGGTTTATAAGGCTTAGGGTGAGATATTTGAGGTGTGCCCAAAGGGGTACCCAAGTGTTTTAGAGGGAGAGGTTATGGGCAAAATGAGCTAGACCTATTGGACCCAAAAATCACCACACACGCGCGCGCGCCGCCGCCGCCGTCCATCCGGTCGGGCGGGCTGGGCTAGGCCTGGGCTTGGGCGCGGGTGCGTGGTGTGTGGTTGGGTTGGGCTTCTAATCTTTTTGAGCCAAAAACATTTGAATTTAATTTTATTTTTTTGGTAAAATAAAATCCAGAATTCAAATTAAACTGATTTGGATTTTCTGTACATCCAAACAGGGCCCTTCCCGTTTTCAAACAGAATTAAACTGGTTTGGATTTATTGCTCATCCAAGCAGAGCCCTTCCCGTTTTTTATCTGTTTGATTTATTAACCCAACAGATTCAAATCTGTTTAAATTTGAAACTAACAGGTTTCATACCTGTTCAATTCAAAACCAAGAGTCACCTTTACATCTATAAATAGACTAGCCTCCCATTTGGATTTCACTCCAATTTTCGTACTCCATCCTCTGCTTTAAATCTCTGCATTTTGCTGCATTTTATTTCTGAAAGAAAGAGTGTAAACACTTAGTGTGTTCGTAAGGCAAACAATTTGTAGTGCTGCTATTGTTTGTGGTAAGATCATTTCATCCTGGGAGATAGACGTCCAAATTCTGAAAGCACCGTGGAGAGGACAAATCTGTCTTAAGGACACAGTGTTAAACACTGGACTTGATCAGAAAAGTTATTCAAATAAATTAACCAAGTAAGTTGTTTAATTTTATTCTGTTTTTTATTTGTTTATTTAATCAGATTTTATTTTTTGTTTTTGTAACAAAATAAAATCTGTGGTTTTATTATTTATTTATTATTTCGAGTTTGATTTTTGTAATCAAACAATTTCTCTCATTTTCTTTATTTCTTTATATTCTTGTTGTTGTTTTGTACACAACAGAATTTAATCTTTTTAAATACAGTGAAGATTGTCCAACACTTATATCCATATCCATGCAATCTTGATGATAAGTCGAAGAACACATGTCACAACAAAGCAAACTTCCTCCATCAGCACAAATCATACAAGCATCGTCATGCTTGTCACTAGCTCTGCATTTAGCCCCAACATCTTTCAATTTGTCTTGTTCAATTTGCTCAGTTTTATCGCAAGCCTCTATGAGGCAAGACCAGCGAGAAACCAACGGCTCTTCATTGATGAAAATGTCTTCATATGGTCTCTTAAGATCACCACTCCCACCATGAACCTCAAAATCCAATGCAGTGAAAATCTCATGACAACAATCACATAATATGCCATCCTTCTAATCATTCCTTGTTTTGATGCCTCCTCGCGAGCTTTATTTACATAACAAACTTTTTTGTTTTGTTGAATCACTTTGACATCTATCAACCATGATAATAAGGTTCTTTTGATCAGTCTCTGATCGTTCTTACTTTTGCTACGCTTTGATCTTCGAAGACTTAATGAAAGCCTTTCATCTCTCACCCTTTTTATTTTTTGAGCCATTTGCATTTGAGTGTTTTTGTTTCTGTTATAGGAATTTGAACTGTTTAGTTACAGTTGTCTTTGAGGAGTCTCAGTATGATCTGGGTTGGGGCAATCATCTGAACTGCTTGAACTTGAGCTGCTAATGTTCTCCTCCATCTCTGATTTACTGTCCATTTTCTAGTTATAAACAACTTCAAAGAATTTGGTGTTTGTGTGTTGCTAATAAAAACTAAGACAACGGAAAAAAAAAATATCAAAAAAGTGAAACAAATGTGTAAATAAATCATAATCATTTTGATTTGTTTCTATTCTTATGAGGAGAATGTGAATGGTAATTGAAAAACTAGTTTAACTACTATCAAATAATTGGATCTTTGAAGTTATTGATGATCAAAACTTACTTATAATGTCTCAAGAGTTGAGATTACATTATACTTCATGCGGTCCACTTCAGGATACTTTTTTTATTTTTTATTTTCTTTTTTCATAATTGGCTTTATAAAAAATATAGTTTCTCAATTTTTAAATTCATAATTATAGTTTTGTCCGATTCTAGTCAAATTATGATATTCTTATGATAACTCTTTGCTTGCACATACAATTCTTATTCATGTTAAGGAATTTTTTTTTTATATATATTTTGATTCCTTTTTACTGTGCTTTTAACCCTATAGTGATTTTGGTTGTTGATTTTGTAATATATATTTAATTTGTCTAATTAAAAATGGTTGTGAAGACTTTAATGGAAAATTGCTACATTCTCCTCACATGTATCTAAAAAAATCATGTGCATCGTATGTGTATCTAATGTACGGAATATGAAGAAGAAAAGAGAAGAGAAAATATGGTCATATTGCAAAAACAATTCAATTTCATGTAACGTACGTGATTTTATCAATGATAAGTCATGAATAATTGAAGATAAGAATATATAAAAAAAAACTATTATATATAATTAACTCACAAAATAAGTAACAAATGAAATGGAGAATGAATATTGTTCTTACCAAATATGAAGAATGAATAAGCTCTCCCTTGAAAAAATTTGGATTCTTAACCTGCCATCACCAAAATAAAAAATGAAAATCATAAAAAACAAAAACAAAAAGAACAATCCTGAAATATTATACATCATGAGTTAGACAAGAAAATAATTTTTTTTTAAAAAAACTCCCTAGAAGACAATGAGAATCATTATGGTAAAACACGTAAAACTTATGACAAAACAATTTAGCAACAAAATTTATACACCATTAGCTATTAGGTTATCAACTCACAAAGATAATAAAGAAAAATAAAAAATAATTTTTTCTAGCTCACGTGAGATATGATACATTTTGGATGTATATGAACATAAAGTGAGGATGCCAAAACCACTCTATATTTTGGTACTCAAAGGCAAGTTTAAGAAAAAATAACAAATATATATATACACCATGATAGATCAAACCTCCAAATTGTTAATTAAAAAAATATATTTCATGGTTATAGAAACTTTTTTTTATGTAAGAGAGATTTTCATTCAAAATCAACTAGTGTTGATTGCAGTTATTTCAATGTGCCATCTAGGTGCAAATCAGAACGAAACTTACAGTAGCCACAAACTCGAAGAGAAACAAGAAATTTTATTAAATGAATTATTTCTAACTTCTCTCGCTAAATGAATGGTGTGCAACTAGCCGATGATGAGAATACATATTGGCATGATTTCTAGACAACGTCACCACCTAACCATCTGTCATGATACCCATGTTCCCAAATTAAGAAAATTAAGCAAATTCAACTAAGAACTTGAGAAATATTAGAATGAAGAGAGGTTTGATAATTGGTTGAATATGTTTATAGTTTTAATCTCTCATATAAGAAAATTCACTTTTGAAGATAAAATCTATAATAAAGATTTTTAGCCAGAGTAGCAAAAGTTGCACAAAATGTGCTTTCAATGATGAGAATACAATTTAATGAGCTTTCACCCTAGACAAACGTCATACTTATCCGAGCTATATAAGATTTGAATAATTTAGGTTCCTTTGAAATTAGCATTACGTTCAAGCTGTGTCAAAGGAAACTCAATCATGGCAAACTTTACTATTGAATCTCATTTATTGAGAGAAATTTATGTTCCAGCTAGATAAGTTTCTAATTTCTCTGTTGCCTATAAAATGTCCTAAATAAGGAAAAGAGAGTGCATCAATTTTTTTATTAATTATTGCACGTATTTAGTGATTTTACAATACTGTCTTTGGTTGTCTTCTTAGTAATGATGGCAAAATTAATTTGTAGCAAAACAAAAAAAAAAAAAAAACCCCTTCAATTTTTCTTAAACCAAGAATAGTGCATGTGCATTGCACATCAATGAATATTAGAGAATCTTAGTATAACTTTTTTGTTTTCGTAGTAAATGGTAAGTCTAGCAAAATTCTCATATATGGAAACAAAAATAGTGGCACTTCACCAAAATATGGCCATAACATTTCATAGAAAAAGGCTAATGAAACCAAGTTGTAGCAAATAATATAAATATTTTGATTTTTTATACACCAAAGTGGTGCATGTGCATTGCACACGGATGAATATCATAAATTGACCTATAAAATTATACTAGCATAATAATAGACATGACTAATGATGAATATGAAATTTCAGGAGAAAAAAAATAGACAAAATTTCTCTATCTCGTCATATTAAGTCAATGAAATTTCACTTATGTGGATAGTAAAAATTCAAATTGAGAGCTAAAAATTACAAAATTGATGGTCAATTTTAAAAATTCAATAACTAATTTCCAATTAAAGGCTAATAATTTTCAAATTAAGTACGATTTCAATTTAATTATTGAAATTTCATTAAAACAAAGAAATTTGATGTTTCCTCAAAACATAGAAATTTCCATATTTTAAGGTTAAAAAAGCAAGATTATGGGTTCAATTGAAATACATATACGAACTGGTTGGACTTAACTAGAGTATCCATTACTTTCTCTCAAGTTCTGATAAGAGGCTTATTGTAGTCCCAAAGCATTGTTACTTTTAGTCACCAGATTTGACCCCATCGATATTACCATACATGGGTCAATTGTTGTAATTGTTGAGATGTGGGGTTGGTGGCTTGAAAATTCTCTAGTGGTTTTGACGATTGTTCAGGACTTTTTGATGAAATTACCTCATTTGTTGCTTAGAACTATGATTTGTTGTTGTAGATCTGAACTGCAATAGTAGTGTTTTTTAATTTGAAGTATGATTTTGTGGTCATCTAAGGGCTTTGAATAGAGTGGGCAAGGTGGTGGTATGATAGGGAAGAGATTTGGGCAGTAGGGCCAAGAATGAATGGTAAAACTAGTGAAATAATAAGTAGAAAGACGTGTAGGGGTAAAATAGCCTTAAAAATTACAAAAATGCACAATGTGGACTCAAGTTTGGGAACTAGCTAAAATAGTTTAAAAACCAAAAAAATAATACTAAAAAGTATTCTCTATACTTTTTTACACGTCTTTTCTTAAAAAGTTAAAAAAAATAAACTAAAATAGCTTCTCGAAATTAAAAAAAAATAGAAGAATTTCAACTTTGAAGACTTTTTTTACAAGGACTTGATCTAAGATGAACTTAATTTGGAAATGTATCTCTATATATATTTTTTAATTTATAAGATCTGAAAAAAATGCTTTTTGATCATGGCCCTAAAAAAGTCTGAGTTGATCCATGGAGAGAGAGGGACAACAAGAGTTTGACATGTGTTGGTTTTTGAGTACTATACTCAAATCAATCTTATTAGATCCAACACAGATGAATTTTATCTGTTAATTAGTAATGAGTAAAATGGATAAAAAATTGAGATGACTTTCACGAAAATTGCGGTAGTTTTACTTATCATTGGAATTTATCTAATTTATTGACTAATGTGATTAAAGTGATTTGGTAAAATTTACAACTTATATCTATTTTTTGGTGTAAAAAAAATATTTGATACACGTATGTTTCCAAAAACTTCTTATAAAAACAACTGAGAAATAGTGGCCAGGTCCAAAATATATTTTCGTTGGAAAATATAAGGATAGCTGAAGAAAATGAGATTTACCAGAAATAGTTGCTGGTGACGATAGTGAGAATTTCATCGACAATGGTGGTTGAAGGAGAGGAAATGGTTGTAATTTTTTAGTAAAGGAAATGATTTTTTTCTAAACGGGGTGAAAAACAATTTTTTAGTATTTACTAGAATATATAAAGGGAGAATTGCAAAAAAATGACAACCACAAAACAATTGCAATATCATAGAAGTACAAGCAATTTGTGCATGAGATTGTGCAACTAAGTCCTATATAGAAAAATATATAAGTTGCTTACAATTTTTTTAAAAACAAAAATAGACACTAAATAAACTTTTGTTTTCAGTTTTTAAAAAGGATATTTGGCCAAATATCTCTCATTGGTCCCCTTTAAAGTGAAAAAAATAGTCTAAACTTTTTTAATTTGTAAGCCCCCTAGAGAAGAAGCACCTTTTTCATCAAGGACAAACAAATTTGTTTTCATTTTTTATAGACAATCTTATCCTTAGTAACTACTTTTATATTTCAAACTTTAAAATGATATAACTTTTGATCTATATATTGATTTTTAATAAAATTAGTAGTTTTAAAATTCTCTCGTCAAAATCTATTAAATAAGATACATGTTGGCTATAAAATTCTTTTACAAAAATCATAATTTTTTTTGATGAAACTAACGTCAACAGTAAAATTTTACTGTTTACGTCAATTACAGTGGTAATTTATTTATTTTTTTAAAAAAAAGAATTTCATAGTTAACCTAGATCTTGTTTGATAGATCTTGATGAGAAAATTCCAAAAATATTAATTTTATTAAAAACTAATATTTAGATCAAAAGTTGTACTCCCTCCATTCTAAAATATTAGTCCTTTATTCTATTTTTTATTGTCTCAAAATATTAGTCATTTTCTAAAATCAATAACCAAAATAATATAATTTCTTATTTTGTCATTCTTTAAAATTTATTTACATTAATATATACCAAAAGTGTAATTATGACAATTGATATTTTTCAAAAAATTGTACTATTTTAATTTTAAATCAAAAGGTAGTTTTTGAAAGCTCATAATTTTGAAGTGTAATAATTGTACTACCAAAAAAAAAATTTGAATTTCCCAAAAGTGCCCAATATTTTGGGACAAATGGAGTATAATTTTAAAATTTAAAATATTAAATTAGTCACTGAGGATATTTTGATAATAGAAATGTATGCTGGACTTTTTAAGGAAATTTTTTTATACTCCTTAATGCATTAAAATTTTATTATGAGAGAATTTTAACCAAATTTTCTTTTTAAAATTGGTGAAAATGTGAACACAAATTGTAACTTAAATGTCATTCAACACCTCTCCAAATTAAGAAGAAGAAAAAAAAAGAATTAATTACTAGTCATTAAATGAGGTAAATATCATTAGAATTAATCTTAGGCTTTTTTACCACCTTCCCCCCCCCCCCAAAAAAAAAAAAAAGTGAGAAAGAAAGATAGACTATAAAAGTCCATTTTAGTCTCTTTTTTTTTTTTGATTTCACTAAGGATATTTTGGTAACAGTAGTGTGTGCTGGACTTTCTAAATTTTTTTTTTTGGTATTTGTCCTTAATGTATTAAAGTTTTATTACGAGGAAAGTTTAACCAAATTTTCTTTTTAAAATTGGTAAAAGTGTGAACACGAATTGTAACTTAAATGTCACTAAACACCCCTCCAAATTAAGAAAAAAAGAATTAATTACTAGTCATTAAATGAGATAAATATCATTAGAATTAATCTTAGGCTTTTTTAACAATCCTTTACCAAAAAAAAAAAAAAGATTGGCTTTAAAAGTCCATTTTACTTTTTTTAGAGAGAGAGAGAGAAACTTTGATTGTTTGGACATATCCATAAAATTAAAAAAAAAAATTAATCACTTTAAAAAGGTATTAAGAAAGCTAAAAATTATTACGACTATACTGAATAAATTAATTTTTTTTAACATTAATGTCAGTAATAATATACAACTAAAAAATTTATTTGTAATTTTATACAAAATAATGCACATGAAGCTTTCAATTTTATTTTATTTTTTAAAAAAAGGTTGCTCCAATGAATTTTATTTATGAAAATAAGAGCACTCGATCCATAAATCCAAATTTGAGTTTTGTTTGCTCAAAAGTCCAGGCAGTAAAATATTATGCCCATAAGGACACACTTGTGCAAAATAACTAGAATACCCATGCATATATACATATATTATACATGGTGAAACCCTCTCATCTCTCTCTCTCTCCCATCTTCTCTTCAATTTCTTCGCACCGACTAACCACCACTACTTCTGTTGCCACCAATCTGTCATTTATCGGTCGCCTCCTCGCTGTCATCCACTCCGCCAACTCTTTCCCCCACTCGTCGGCGGTGTCATTGTCGCCGACTTTGGTTTATAGGATCATGATCGGAGGAGTCGATGACAACGTATATCTGGTTGCCTTTGCCACTGAGTATGCTTAATCTAGCTATCATTTTTTACCCTAAACCCTCATCCGAAGTCCCTTTTAAGCCTCCATCACCAGCGTCACATCGTGTTTGGTTCTGAATCCTTTTTAGCTTCACCACCTCTTCCTTCGATCTAAGATTTATGATTAGGAGATCCTTGGTTATGACACCACCGACTTCTCCGTAATTAACGATTTCATAGCCGTGGAAGAATTATCCGGAGGCTTTGTAACGCCCTGAAATGTTTCAACATAAACCAACAACATCAACCAACATTCACTAAATAATGACAATAGCCCTTCCCTCTTCTCATGATTCATAAACAAACTTATACAAAAGTTCACATGCGATTATACATTCAATGGTAAGAAAACTTATAAATCTATAGCATGTGAAGTATATTGTCTTCAAATAAATAAAATGCCCTTATGGGCTACAACTTCCAAGGCTTAAGCCCGGTTACACAAAAGTGGCTTCTCGGACCCATACAAAAATAGCTCTTGGCTAGCAATTAATTCACAACAAAATAGAGCTATATACTCTTCACAAATTATCCACGCCCTCAACTTGGCGGGATCACCACGTTTTTACCTGCACCAAATCCCATAGGGGTGAGCATAAAGCCCAGTAGACAATTTCTTACAAAGTATATACAGTTATGCAAACTCTCAATGTAAAATGCAAATGTCCATGCCATGCAATGCCATTATAAAGACAATTTTATATCATGTTTTTCTTGATGGTCATCATTTTTCAATAAAAGCTTGCAATCTCAACAATTTCCAAAAGAAAACTTCTAATTTTAATTTAATAGGGGTGGTAAATACAACTTAGGTAATCCCTAAGTTGGTGTCTGCAAGTGGGCTCAACAAGCTCTACCAATAACCCCACTTTACCGGTTGCTAACCGAAAGGGAAGTGGTACCTCATCCGCGCGTGTTTTCGGTCTTTCACCTGGACACTCAGGCCAACTTATCAAATTCATCTACACCTCCTAACCGGACTTACCAACGTATTTACCCCATAACATTTCAAAAATAGTATTTCACATTATTCCTTTCTCATGCAAAAGATTTCAATTCTCAATTCTGCACTAGTAACAATAGATGCCAAAAATGTTTATGCAACATGCCAAAGCTAAATAAAAATCTTGTAATAATCATTTGAACGAATGTGCAATGCCATAATTGCTTGTTTTTCAACATAATATCCACAATACGTAATAATGATCAAATTCCTTTTCTCCTTCCAATGCTATTCCACAAATAGCCCAAAATTCGTTACCAATCATCACCATTACAATAACATGCCCACAATCCATACACTTCCATTACTTTCACCATTCATAGTGATATTGCAAATATTTAACAACACTCCCAATCCCCAAAACTTTTCATGAGTGGGGAAATCCAACACCACTATATTGTATACAAGCATTTATAGTTCAACAAGGAAATTCTCCACTTTCTACACTTGTCATGGCACATTACTATGAATTTATTTATAATGGCAACCATAAAACCCTCATTTTCTTTCATTCAAGAAAAACCCCAATTTTCTAGGTTTTCTTCTCTACAAAACACATACATTAAATACTTGAAAAAGGACTCAAGGTAACACCCCATGTTTCAATTTAAGAGGGTTTCACTATCTAGATATCATCTTTAGAAAAGTTAGAGATTTTTAAAACCCACATTTTGAAAATCTCTACATTTTAGCCACAACACCAAAAACCACATAACAACTTCAAGAAAATCTTTATATCAACATCAATCTAGCAAAACATGTATATATACTTCAAGAAATCCCTACCTCAAATCTTGATGAAGATATAAGTGAAACCCTAGGATCAAGGATGAGAGAGCTTTAATTCCTACCACCACAAGTGAAGTTCTAGCTTTTGACCTCCAAAGCTTGAGAGGGAGAAATGATGATGATGATAAATCTAGATCCAAGGAATTGCAAAAATCAAAGAGTTTTAATGTTTGAAGAGGTCTTCTAGAAAGAATAAGAAGAAAAATAGGGTTTAGAGTGAGAGGGAAATGCCTAAAATGTGATACACAGCCAAAAAGAGAGAAAAAAACAAAGTTTCGAGCTACCCAAACTACCGCACGTACGGCGTCCATCCCCGCACGTGCGGCCCTCACCCTTGCACGTGCGATGGCCCTGCTACACCTCAGTCCGCACCTGCCTTTTAGGCAGTGTGCAATCTTCAGAACCTTCCCTCTCCTCGAACGTGCGGCCTCACCCCCGGCACGTGCGGCTCTGGCCCAACAGTTCAAAAATTCAGGTTCATCCTCCCGGGCACTCCGGACGTAACCGTGCACCGTCCAGAACAAGTGAAATTAAACACTGACGAAAACAAGAACAAGAACAAGAACTTTAATTGAAAATAACTTCCGACCGTTTCAAACCTAACGAGAGCAAAATGAAAACAGAGTGAAGAATAAAGAAAAAGAAATAAAACGAGAACCCAGTCGTCACAAGCTTCGTAGTGGTAGTGAAGGGCAGAATTGCATGCCTCTCTAACCATCTGTCAGTCGATTCAACTGAGATGATGATGATAGTGACTCAAATCTATAAATGAGAGTAAAGGTACTGTGTCTGGAACAAAAGCCCTAACTACCATCCAGATACTTTTTTTTGTTGATTGTTGTTGTTGTTTTTATTGATCTATTGTTGTTGTTCTTGTTGATCTGTTGTTGTTGTTCTTCTTCTTATTGATGTGTTGTTGTTGTTAGGCTTTGGTTTGGCTTGGTATTGCAACAGATAGGATTGGTTGAGCTCTATATTTTCAACATATAGGATTTGCTCTGGCTTGGTATTTCAACGGATAAGAATTTCAAATATATGGCATTTCACACAGATAGATTTTGAATTGTTATAATCAAAATTTTAACAGATAGAATTTTGAAAGATAGAATTTCAGAAAAAAATAAACAGATAATAAAATTAGGATAGGTAGATTTAAATAGATAAATGAAAAAATTGAATAAATAGTACAATTTGGACAAATATTTAAACATATAAAGCAAAAAAATTGAACAGATAGTCAAAAAAATTGAACAGATAGATATAAAATTTTAACATCTAAAAAATAATTTGAACAGATAAATATAAATTTGAACAGATAGAAAATATTCTGAACGGATAGATATAAATTTGAACAGATGGTAAAAAAAATAAACGGATAAAAAAGTCACAAATAAATTTTAGGATAAAATTGGAAATAAAATGTCATTTAAAATAAACAAAAGGGGGATCCTCTATTTACACACCAACATTTCTCTTATCCCACACAATTTCTTAATTTGTACAACACACAATAAAAATTCTTTCAATTCATACCACTGCATTCCTAAAATATCCTCATCTTCATAATTTTTTTACTAACCGTAATCATAAACTGTCGCCACCTCGTCTATTGTTAGTGTCGGAGCCATAACCCTAACCATCGCCTGTTGTCTTTTCCTCCAATGGTCCCCATTCCTAGTCATTATCTCTCTCGCGCTACGGCCTCTTTCTCTACCGTCTTTCGCTGCAGCTTTTTTTCCAATCTTTGCTCCATTCCATCACCGCCTTCTTATCGCAACCCTCTCTCTTGTTGCCGCTCCTAGCCTTCTCTTCATTTCTTTGGTAGCACGATATAAATCGCAAAGATGGTAGGTCACGACGATGTAGGTTGTAATAGTGGTGGTTGTGAAGGCGATGGTGGTGGGGAAACGGGATTGGGGGCCTACGAGATGGACTAAGGGGTTGCAACGATGGTCGAAGAGGGAAGTCATTGTCGTAGTGGTACAAAGACAACAAGTGGAGGTGAAAAGCTAATGGTGTCAACATTCTCATTGCAGCCTCTATAGCCAACCCTCTTTCATCTTTGGGTAAATTACACTGACACTTCTAGAGGTTTGGTCCAATTACATACTGCCCGTTGACGTTCTGGAAATTACATGCTCACCCTTGTGGTTAATAGTCTCATTTCACAAACTCCCTTATTTATATAAAAGGCAACAACTCCCAGTAGAAAAATAGATAAAATTACATTGAAAATAAAAAGTAAAGCAAAGGAAAGGAAAAAAAAAAAAAGAAGAGTAAAGCAAAGAACGAATGCATGACTTCAATATCTTCATTCTGTCTAAATAATTACAATGATAAAGAGTTAGTGTAATTTCCTAAACGTTAGGGGTGACATGTATTAAACCAAATCTCAGAGAGTGTAAGTGTCATTTACCCTTCATATTTTCTTCTTTTTCTTTAGGCGAATTTCGATCTTTCTCTTTGCTAATGATGGTAGTGGTCGGCAATGGAGATCGAGAGGGATGGATGAGGTGCTGCGAGCGTGGAGAGAGCTTTTGAGTATGGTTCACTGCCGTTGCTGCTGTCGTTACCTAGGGAAACGGTAGAAAATTGTTGCCAGAGGTTTGAGTTGGTGTGGACTGTCCTCCTTAGTAATTTGTTAAGAGGCAAATTAATAATTAAGGTTGTATCTGGTTAGCTTCTCCAAATATATTTCCACCCTTTGTTTTGAGTGTCTTGTTTGTTTAGAGCTTTCAAAAATTAATTCCATACCCACTTTTGAAAACTTTTTCTAAGGCGGGAAATTTTGGGCTAACCAGTCGTCCTCCCGAACGTCCGGCCAGTTGACTGGAACAATATTTTTTATTTTTATTTTTTTTTTTAGCAATTGACGCTTGTTGTTTTTTATATTTTAAATAAAAAAATCATTTTTTTTTTAAATTTTTTTTATGAGTTTTGAATATAATTTTGAGTTGTGTGTTTAGTTATGAGTTGTAAGTTTTTATATCAAATATCATATGTCATATCAAAAATTCTAATCTCAGTTCAAAACTCTTTTTAAAAACTATTTTCAAAGCATCTAACCAAACAAAATTTTCACACTCAAATTATAATTCTAAAATTCACAAATTTAAAATACAACTCTATTCTCAAATTATAATTCTAAAACTCTTCCAAACACCACCTAAATTTTTTTTAAAAAAAAATGGGATGGAATGGGAGAAATGATGATACGTAAATAGAAACTTCAAACAAAAAAATTTCTCATCAAATTATTTTACAAAAGGTCTCACTAACAAAATATATATATATATATATATATATTAATCTAACACCTTTTTAATAATTTTTTCTAAAAATAACATTATTGCAACATTTTTATGAATTTATTTACATGAATAATTATTTAAAAAAAAATTTACAATAATGAATTATCCAATTTTCCATCGTTCTAAGTAGGGCTGAGTAAGGAATCCGTGAAATTCGTAATCTAATCCAGTTCAGTCCAATCCAGTAGGTTTGGATTGGTTTTTTGAGTCCGTAGTTCGATTCCGGATTGAAAAATTAAAAATTCATAATTTATGGATTGGTTTCGGATTGAACTCCACGGTTCCGGATTGGAATCGATCCGAACCGTATACAAATAGTCTATATTTTTATTATACACCCTCCTGCATAGTGTCTTATCTTATTTTATATAAAATTTAAATCCAAACCTAAACTTGCATAATATCTTCTTTTTATTACTTTTGTTTGCTAGTTTTTAATTTTAATTTGTAATAGTCTAAATACTTATGGTGAAACCAATTTTCTTATAATTGTTTAAATTTTAAAACAATATGTCACTATTATGAAAAGACATGTTATTATTATGAAACTAATATAATGCTATATTTATATTTTTATAAAATTAAAATATTATATATGTATTTTTGTTATTTAGGCCAAGTTTGGCTAACCTAAAAAAGTATACTTATTTTATCTTTTTATCTTTTTTTAGTCACATCAATCAACATCTCCTCTCTACTTTTTCTACACATAATACAAAAAAAAATAAAAAATTACACTTATCTAGCCTTCCCAAACTTGGCCTTAATCATATAACTCCGGCCTTAATCATATAACTCCCGTGTTCTAACCGATCCAATCTGTTTCAATAACTTTAGATTGATCCTGATTTTACCAATCCGGTCCAATCCGGCCATACTCACCCCTGGTTCCCAGTTCTCAAGAGTCACCGGCAAATCGCCCGAGCACTCAACTGAGCTTACTTTAAAAAATGGTGACTCTCTCGACTCTCGGAGCATCAATCGGTCGCAAATCCGTGGGAATTTCGAAACCCTACTTTTCTCAACTCTTCAATTCGAATTCAATTCCATGGACTCTCAATTCTCAATGGCAATATCAGAGTCTCAGAACACTCCTTTTAGATCGCATTTCCGATTGCGTAAAGCTTCACAGACACTCCGATTCCGATTCCGGTAATATAACTATACACCCATGTATACATATACATACATATGTCTGCTAGGGTTTGATTCCATGGTGATAGAGGGTGTTTGATGTATCTTGAATGTGTTTAGGTATTATGTTATTTGTTGTTGGTGATTTTTTATGTTGATGTTTTGATTGAATTTCGTTTAAAAGGATTTATTGTTGAATTTTCTTTTATAAAGGTTTAATTTTTATCGGTGGTAGTGACATTTTTTTTAGGCTTTTGTTTGGAAATGAGAGAAACTGCCACATTTTTGTAGGAAAATTATGTTATTGTATTGTTTTTCAATTATGTTTTGATTTGCTCTTTTTTTTTGGCCAGATGTTTATTGTAATTTTGATGTGAAATAGTAGAAATGCTTCTGAAAACCCATTCTTTTTTGAGTTTATTATGATGGGAAAAATACACTCTGCCTTCTGTGGACCTGGGGTGCCTCTATTTACGCACCATATTTTATCTCAAGGCAAACCATTACTCAAGGCACGCCTTAATATTTTGATAAATAAATGTTTTACATAATATACACCATAAACTTCCATATTTACCCTTACTCACACACCCCACCCACAATCTGCTTCCTTGTTTACCTTCACTCACTCACCCACCCCACCCACCCACCCACCCACCCACGATATATCCATCTCCCCCTCCATTCTCTGTTTCCATCTCCCCCAGATCCAACATTGCTGCATTCTATGGATGCACATGTCTGGAAAAAGCCCAACAAATAAAAAAATGTTATAAGTGTTCGGCAGTACAGAGTCGAATTAAATGGAATTGTTTTATTGTTTCTAACCGAACAAATGGTTTTTGTTCGATACTTAAAAACCGAAGAATTGAATTATGTTTGACATTATGAAACCGAACATATACAATTTGTTCGGTTTTAGGTAGTCGAACATTGATATATTATTCAACTCTGGATAACCGAACTTATACAAATGTTTACCACTTAGCAAGTAAACGAAAACAAAAACGAAAAAAAAAAAAAGAAAAAATAACCTTTTCCTTGCTCCATTGTTCCAAATCAGTATTGCCAGATTGTAAAAATAATCAATGTATAAAGAGAAAAATACAGAGAGAATAAATGTATTGATTGATATAATATTGATTAATTATTCTGTTGATTACAAATGGTTCCTTATATAGATGTAGGTGTAGTGGATGGTGGTAGTGGTGTAGTAGGTGTAGTGGATGGTGGTAGTGGTGTAGTGGGTTAGGTTTAGTGGAGTAGGTGAGGTGGTAGTGGTGTAGTGGGTTAGGTTTAGTGGAGTAGGTGAGGTGGTAGTAGTGGTAGGTGATGGTAAATTCTGACAGCCCCCCGCAAACTCAAGGAGGATAGAAACTAACCAACTTGAGTTTGAAGAGAGAAACAAAACAAGAAAATACATAAAAATAAAAAAAGGATAGGAGACACTGTATGGTCGTGTCAGACCATTGGTGAAGACACTGAATGGTGGTGTCATAACGTTGTAGAGGACACTGTATGGTGGTGTCATAACGGTGTAGAGGACACTGGATGGCGGTGTCAGACCGATGTAGAAGACAGTTTACAGAGTCTTGTCGGACCCATAAAGGAGCTAACCGGAATCAATGTCGGGACAGTTTACAGAGTCTTGTCGGACCCATAAAAAGTCGCACCCTCAAAAGGTGTGCCCAATTTTTCAAAAGGCGTGCCATCAAAAGGCGTGCCCAATCCATAAAAAGGTGTGCCTGACATGATGGCGAGGCACGTGGGCGCCTTGGCTTGCGCGCCCGTTGGTCGGCTGTCGGCAAGTGGCGCGCGATGCGCGGATCGGCCCTGGCTATTTAAACCAAGGTTGAGGCAGAGGCTGAGGCAGACAAAAAACTTCTGAAAATCCTCTGAAAAAACTCTTCCTTTGCTAAGAGAGAAACTCTGTAATACTCTGTAACCAACCCAGAAAATAGTCTGTAACACTTTGTTGCCCAGAAAATGGCTTCATCGTCTTCCCGCGGGCTGCTCACCCTCTTTCCCGACCTCAACGAGTCAACCAGAGAGAGAACTGGTGCGGTGGCACTGGAAACTCAACCAAGCGCCCCGGAATTTGCTCCGTTGAACTTTCCGATGCAGTCGGTGGAGCAAAGAATGGCAGTGCAGTCAGATGTGGAGGCCAATCAGTATACTTTGAAGGCATGTGTGGAAAGCATGACGGTGGTCACAAATTTGTCGAACCGGCTGCAGAGTAGGACAAATGAGGTGCAGCATGTAAACGCCCAACTGGCTCTGCTCCAACGCATGTATAAGGATGCGCGAGCAGAGATAAGTGTGCTAAAGGCGGAAAATAAGGAGTTGAAGCGGAAGGCCACCGTGATGTTCCGATTTGGAGGGCCGCCATATGCTGCAGTGGAGGAGCAGGGAGTAAATGTGCTCGGTGGCGTGGGAAACACGGAGGCAGCACCGGCAAGGGCCGTCCAAGACGGAGGCAAGAAGAAGAGACTGGCGACAGAGTAGAGAAGAAAAAATCCCACTGTGGGTGTGATTGTTGTGGTTGTGGGTTTTTGTTGTATTTTTTTTTTTTTTTTTTTTTGATGTAAAATGGTGAATGGGGTGAGCCCCGACATGAATAAAAGGAATTTGGGGTGCAAAATTGTAAAGTTTGTATTTTTTTTTTTTTTTTTTTATGTGATTTGATTTGATTTTATTATTTTTGTTATATATATATATATATATATATATTTTTTTTTTTGAGATGCAAAGCTGTAGAGAAAAGTAAAATAAAAAGAAACGAAAAAGGAATAAAAAGAAAGAAATAAAATAAATGGCTTTGGGTGGAGAATAATTTAAAATAGAAAAAAATTATATAATATATTTACCTCTTTGAAACTATATGCTTATTTTGATCAAAACCGTGGGTCAAATTACCACCCACGTGAGTTCAAACTGGCAAAAAGGAAAAGAGAGAGGTAAAGTGTGCTAAAGTGACGTTAAAGGCAACCACATCACCCACCAGGGCCAGGCCATGCTCGTGATGTGGCAGCCGCAGAAAAAAAAAATGTTTTTCTTTTGTCGGTTCTTGTCCCCACCATTATCATAAAAGAAACAGAGCAGAGTGCAGGCCACCATTATAATAAGCTTCTTACTACTCCCAATCACAACGTTTTCTTTATAGGTTCCCTTCTTGACATAGATAACATAACGAGTGCAGCCGGTGATAGCCGAAGCTGTCGCGACACCAACATTAGCCGAAGCTGTGGCCGCCGACGGTGAGCAACGAGGCATCGGTCTTCGGTGACGCCGACGATGCCGGCGCCTTAAGTTGCGGCAGTGGGCTAACCCAGGTTGCTGTCTTCTCCACCGAAGCTTAACGACGCTTCGTAGTAGTTTGCTACCTGAAAACCCATTGTTCGAGTCATACTTGCCGGAGAACAGGTTGTTCTGGAGGTAGAGACTTCGCAGGAGCTTGAGGTTGGAGAAATCGGAGGGAATGGAACCGGAGAGACGGTTGGCACGGAGGCTGAGGATTCGGAGTTGGGTTAGGTTTCCGATGGTGTTGGCCGGAATCTGACCCACAAGGCCGAGCATGGCGGAGCTGACGTAGTGGCTGGACCGGCGAGGTTTCGCCGTGGGGTGAGTCGCCGGAGATTTGTCTTCTTCGTTCTCAGATCTGTGAAAGTCTCTCTCTGGAAGGTACAGTGTTTGTGATATGTGTTGAAAAAAACTCCCGCGGGCAGCGAAGGCAAGGTTGCCGGCCGGCTGCCCGCCGGAAAGAAATGAGTATAGGCCTAAATCTTATAGCTCTGATACCATGTAAAAATAATCAATGTATAAAGAGAAAAATACAGAGAGAATAAATGTATTGATTGATATAATATTGATTAATTATTCTGTTGATTACAAATGGTTCCTTATATAGATGTAGGTGTAGTGGATGGTGGTAGTGGTGTAGTAGGTGTAGTGGATGGTGGTAGTGGTGTAGTGGGTTAGGTTTAGTGGAGTAGGTGAGGTGGTAGTGGTGTAGTGGGTTAGGTTTAGTGGAGTAGGTGAGGTGGTAGTGGTGGTAGGTGATGGTAAATTCTAACACAGATGAATCATTCATTGAATCCAATCAAAATGTTTAATAATACGTATATTTTTGGTTGTTTCTTTAAGGATTTTTGGTGCTTGTTTTAGGGTTTTTGGATCGTTGAGAAACAAGATACGCAAGTAATACCTTTGAGATTGTTAATGAGTATTTTATTCATTATTGTCCTTTATGATAATTATACAAATGGTGTGTATCATAGCTTGTCCTTTGTAGTCATTTTGCCTAAGGTTACAATTGTAATAAAAAATAAACTAATTAATGGTTTGCCTTGAGAGGAAAAGTGATGTGTAGATAGAGCCTCCCGTGGACCTGTGGTTATGGAAGAAGCAAAATGACAAAAGTAACCTTCTCTTGTTTGAAATTGTAGTTCACATAAAACCAATAATAAAGCTATATACTTAGAGGAGTTAGGGCTTGAATGAAAAATTGGCGCTTGATTTGGACTCATTTTTTTTGAAAATCAACCATGAGAAGGTGTTGGTGTATGGGATGGTAATTGGTGGCTTGGTGGTGAGTGTTGACGAGTCTGGTAATGGTGGTGGGTTTGGTAGAGAGAAAAAGTGAAACGTGGTGGGGGTGGGGTGGGTGTAGTGTTGAGTGGTGATGACCATCTTGTGATGGGTTTTGCTATGCGGATATGTTCATACAATGATGTCTTGCAAAATTACTGGAATCTTAATTCAACAAAGCTTTATCCTAACGATGCGGCTAACTTATAAATCCTGTTTTCAAACTCCAGTACATCTATGGACATTTTTTGGGCTAAATTACGGGTTCAATATGTTTATTTCACTGCCATAACATATACCTTTTTGTTCATTTTCCCTTTTCCTTGCAGCACCTTTATCGAAATTAATGGACATATTTTAATTCAGCATTCGTTCTCTTCCTTGCAAATTTATTTGCCTGAGTTCCCTTGAGACACTGCCATCTTATCATGCTAAGTACTTGATTTCCTTGAAGCGATCATCTTCTCTTTGATTTTTCTTTTCAACTACTACCTCAATTTAGGTTTATTTACAGGAATTATTGAGGTTAACTTGGATAGGCCTGGAGCAAAAAATTCCATTGGGAAGGACATGCTGAGAGGATTGCAGCACAGCTTTGAAGCTATAAATAGGGATTCTAGTGCAAATATTTTAATGATCAGTAGTTCAGTTCCCAGAGTGTTCTGTGCAGGTGCTGATTTGAAGGTAGTATGTGATCTCTGATTTTTTAATTAAGTTAGCAGATATGATTATAGTTACAGACTTGCAGGTAATATTTACTTATTGAATAGAATGAAGGATATACAATATGCACTATAATAAAGGACTTGTTTGGATGTGGTGTGTCAAAGAGTTGTACAATTCTAAAAAATATAAAATAAAAGTGTTTGTCCGGTTCTAAAGATAAAATAAAATAATAGGACATGTTTGGATGTAATGTGTCAAAGAGTGTTTGTCAAGTGTCGGTGTCCGACATGTGTTTAACATGGACACGGCACTTTCATAGAAGTATTTGTGCTTCTTGGAATGAAAAAAAAGAAGAAGATTCCTTCTATCAACTAATAAGAAGCATAATCCTTGGTCCCTCAGTATTCCATCCTTTCATGATATGGTATAAGTTTTCTGATTCCCCCGAAATTCTATCCTTCATGATATAGCATCAGTTTCCTTAGACATGTGCTATTTGTAAAACTAAAGTTGAACGTCTAGTTCATGATCAAACCAAGATTGTTCGGACAGCTACGGCCAAATGTGACTAATTTCACCAATTTTGGTTCGTTTGGCCGGAAACAATCTAGCGAACTTGCTTGTTTTGCCATTTCAGCCTTGGTTAGCCAAACAAAGCTTGAACGCAAAAAAAAAGAAAAAAAGAAAGGAAAATGAAAAAGAATAAGGTTGTCCCACTATTGTTGTCCTTAGTAGTGGTGGTGAAAGAAATGGAAGTGAGAAGGGGGGGAAGGGGAGAGAAAAAAAGGAGAGAGGAAGATGTGGGTGTAAGAGATGGTGGGAGGTTAGGAATGGGGATATGTTTGGAATTATAAGGGGTGTAAAGAGTTAAAATGAAAATTTTAAAATTTTGAAGTGAGTGTGATAAGAAAATGGGTTTAAGGAGTTAAAATTGTTGCTAAATGGAAGCTCCCTTAAAAATTTTATCCTATATTTTCCCTCCCCTTGGTCATACACCATTTGTCAGGTGTTTGTCACCTACTTAGGAATGGATGGGCATGTGATATCAATCAGTTGGTAGTTCTTAGTGTTTTTCCTTCACATTTAACTTCCACTTTCACCCCTCTGTTGATTAAACCATTTCGTTTTCAATTTTCAGTTTATATTTACAAAAATTTAAAAAGAGTGCTGCTATTAGCACCTACCAAAATTCTTTAGACCCCCAATTTCTTTGGACCCCAACCCTAAACCCTAAATTTTAATAATATTTTTTTGGATACCCCACTTATTACCAAATCTACCCATATTCATAATATTTTCACAATGAAATGCACACCCACCTAATTTTTCATCCTCTCCTTCCCTGACACACTCAATCTTCAGAGTTTGGAGCTTTGGTCCAGTACAGTTCCTCTGACCTCCCCATTGCGTAAGGATGGTAATTCACTCTCATACCCTTCTTCACTACTGTCCTATCTGGCAACACGTCATTCTTTAAAGCTTGCTTTCCGTCAATGGGGATGGTGGGTAGAGTCTCGTGGTCTCGCTCAGCGACGCGTGTGTGTAAACCATGTCTTTCACTTCTTCGTAGATCGGAGCTTCGGATTTCTCATTGATTTCTTTGAGAATCTCAGTTTCTACATCTGGGTTTTTGGAGACAAGCCAGAAGAACCAGATTAAAGCTTTCATCTAAATACCCTGAATTTAAGAATCTCGATAGGAGATCAGCAGATTCGATTGATGATTTTGAATTTGTTCACCACTGTGTAGCCGAAAAAATGTATTTTGTTCAGAACGGTTTTGTCGAACAATAATGATCCTGTCAGCACTGTATGTCCGAACAAAATTTATTCATCACTGTGTAACTTGAATCCATTCCAATTCACAACTTAAAATAACATGAATTAAATCCATTCAAAATATATAACTTAAATCCATTCCAATTCACTCTTTTCCATTTTAAGTTAGTTTAACAAAGAAAATTACATAACTGATTATCTGTATTAACGTTCAGAACCTATGTATTGAACGAAAGGATTATGTTCAATACTGTATTACTGAACATAATTCTAACAGTCAGCAAACTAGTACCGAATAGCTCGAACGAAACAAGAACGACCGAAAGCGACTGAGAATGTTAATACAAGATAGATAAACTTATTAATGGAACGCCGGTCTCACTAGAATTGTTGTCCTCGTCCTCCATTGCTCTACACAGTAAAATATGTGATGAAGTATACGTTATACTTGAAGCAAAACTTTCAAGTTCAATAGCGTTGATGATGGTGATGAAGATGATACATTCAGGATTTAAGATGATTATGAAAAATAATAGATTTAGGATTTATAATAGTTGGTTATGAAAAGTAATATGTTTAGGGTTTACAAACATGGAATACGTATAGGTGGAGTTGGAGGTGGGGGTGGGGATGGGTGTGGGTGTCCAATATTATAGAGTATTAGTTCTTATTGATAGGTGGGTGTTCCATTTAATAATGTCTTTTAATGTAATTTTACTTTAGGGTATAATTGTAATAAAAAAAATTTATAAAATGGGGGGTCCAAAGAATTTTGACAGGTGCTAATAGCAGCACTCTTTAAAAAACTATCATAAAAACTTGTTTGGTAAATTTTTTGGTTTATAAACTAGTGGTCTAAGTTTGTAAATTTGATAAAAAAATTGTAAACTCAAAAAATGAGTTTACGTTGGTTTTTAAACACACCAAAAATGCGGAGCTACAGTAATTTGGGGTGTGCATAACACAGACCATGGTTCGAATCTACGTAGGAGCAAGCAATGTTTTGAAAATCAGACCGGTGAGCAAACCGGAAAAAGGACCGGTGGACGGGTCACCAGTTTAACCGTTGGATCAAAGCGGTCAAACCGTGACGTCATAATTAATATTATATAATTATAAATTGTAAATAAATAAAAAAATATATAAATGCTCAAATAAAAATAAAAATTGTTGCATAGTATTTATTAATAATATTTAATAGTCATAATTGATAAGAAAAAGTCACTTATTTTAAAGAAATTAATTTTTTTTAACATTCTCTCCAAACAAATTGATTGAATGCTAGATTTAATTTTGGAGGGAAATGAAATTTTAACTCTCCCTCCAGTCAATATGATTTAAATAATTTGATTGAATCCCACATAAAATTTTGTAGGTTCTTTTTGAAAAATCTTTTCCTATAAATATCAATAGACTTTCATAATCTCTCTATAAGCTTCCAATGAGACTCCTCTCATGAGGAGACTCTAGAAGTAAGAGTTTTTAGTTAAAATTTTGAAATATATATATATATATATATAAATATAAGAAAGAAAGAAAGAAAGAAAGAATGAAAAGAGATCTGCTGACTGAGATTGTGAGGTCAGTGTTTGGATTGCGAACTGAGATCGATTTCAGTCTTTCTTCTTGTTTAGCTCTTCGGCAGCGGCGGCGAAGAATAACGGAGGAGGTCTTGCCACCCTCTTCTTCTTCTTCTTCTTCCCTGATCTCTCTCTCTCTCTCTAGGTTTTCAAACACTCTCTCTCTATATTTGGCTTTACTGCTCCACGTGGTTGATGGTGATATTATTATTATGGTTTGTATGTTAGCTGTTATGAACATTATTAATATGGTTATTAAATTTATCTATGGTTGGTATTATATTAATATGGTTATTATGGATGCTTATTATAATGTGTATGATCCTAATGTCATAAATAATAAAAAATAAATATAAATATTTTAGGCCTTAACAAATATGTTTTTTAGTTTATGTTTTTAAAATTTTTCAAACATTTTGTCCAAATCGAACGTGTTTGTAGTTTATGTTTTTTTTTAAAATAAACAAAAATCAATTTATAAAATTTTTGTAAACATAAACAAAAAACGTAAATGTCACCAAACGCTACCTTAGTTATGTATTTATTTGTTTATATTTTTTCATTCCTTAACTTTGTACCCCTAGACAATGTTTTCAAGGGGAGAGAAGGAGTGAAATTTTTTGCCTCCACTTCCATTTCTTGTTCTTGTTCCTCAATTTACATTGGATATCATCTATTTGTTATTCTAGGAAGATCTATGTTACACGGACGTGTATGCGGTTATCGGGTAAGGGAGCCTTTGGGTTCATCAAGCTTCTAATTGAAAGATATGTGGACTTGGCAAAAAAGGATTGTACTTTTTATATTTTTAATCCTTTTTTGGATAAAAAGGCACCTTACTTGTTTTATAGTAATTATGCAACAAAAAATACAAATAATTATAATGTTAAATACAATTATATAAGCAAGTTAAATTGATGGATGTTCTTGCTAAGCGCATATTTGATAGAAAGTATGAGGCACATATCCTAAAACCTTTTCCAGGTGTCAAGTGTCCAACATTGGTACTTGATTTATTTTGAAGAGTCCATGTAACCTATAGGAAGATGATAATTTTACTGATTTCTACGAAGGAAAGGAAGACTTTCAATTTCATTACAAGAATATTGCAAAAATCATTAGTGTTCCATGAATATGACTCAAACATCACTGAGATGAAATATTCATGCTTGTTTGATAAAAGTAGAGTTGCTTAAAACAGTTAAATCAAAGTGAAGGCCAATCTGGACATATATACCATATTGAGGCCATCCCTACAATTCAAGTAAGCTTCGCAGAAAGTAACGAATGTACTCGGACTAATGAGTAGGTCCTCGGGCAGCTACAAATTTGTATTCACCACACTGATCATGTAAACGTGTAAGGGCAGATGAGTGATTAACAACAGGTTGCATGTTGAATGGTCAGAAGGCCAATCTACTACATATTAGACACAGGTCATGGAATAAGAATTCAAGAATACCCTATGTCTTATTTTCTCTGGCTCGCATAAGAGATACTTTGTATTGAGCATTAAATATAGATGCTCTTTTTTTACGCTTTTACCCTTCCTAAACCTTGTGAATTTTCTACCAGCCCACCATCATACAATAACTTCTTGTTTGGTTTCTATAACCGGATTCTGTGATGTTGATTTTGCCTTTTAACTACTTCATTAAAAACATGGTATGCTTTCATGAATGGTGTTCTCCTAATATAATTTGCTAGGAAGCACTGATACCTCAAATAGGTTGAAGTATCCATATCTGGTACTTATCCCTCAATAAAATATTAATAAATTAACCTTGATTACCATGGGTAGGAAGTACTCAGTTAGTATTGTTACACAGAAGAATGCACGTGTGGAAGAGAAATATGAAGGGTGCAGAGAGAGATAATTTATGAGTTTTGAAGGCAACTCATCTGCTACTGTCATGAGTGCTTTCGAACTGGCTTTTCTATGTGGTCAGGTGGTGCATATTTTGTGATTTTTGGAGTCATTTCAACATGACTTCAGCTAAAAGAAAGAAGGAAAAGTCTGGTTGTTTTATTGGCCCACTTCTTTAACTGTTAAAATTAAATAATAATTTGAAATTGTAATTATCATAACTATATAATAAAAACATTAAATAATTTTTTGTTATTGACATATTCTTGTCGTATCCATATATTAGTTTCTAAATATTGACACATCACCGTATCTGTGTCATATCATCCCCATTTCCTGTATCTGTTATCTGTGCTTCCTAGATAATTTGGGAAATGTTCTGTTTGTCAATTTAACCCTCTGCAATTTGTCTACTAGTTTGATACAATAGTCTATGTTTGTTTGTTTATTTATTTTTAATGTTAGATACTGATCTTATGCTTGTAATATTTGATGTATTAATTGTAAAAATAATTCATGTGTTGATTGTATTTCTTGCGACCGTAGTTGTTTAACAGCTGGTTTACTTCCATAACAGTGCTTTTGCTGTAAATTCGATTGGTAGGAACGGAAGACAATGAGTTCATCTGAGGTTCAGGCTTTCGTGAACTCTTTGCGCTCCACTTTCTCATACTTGGAGGTTTGTCCTCTTCATTCTTTTACATTTTTTTAGACAGATACTTATCTTCTAACCAGCTTGAAGGCACAAATAGAAGGAACCTCACTCATTTGTGAACTTGACGTCACTCATTTATGAATTCTTCTATTATTATTCATAAACAGGAGTTTTATGTATGCTTTTCTTATTAGAACTCGTAACCAAAATTGACAAATACTTCAGGCGCTTCATATCCCTACTATAGCTGTTATTGAAGGTGCAGCATTGGGTGGCGGATTGGAAATGGCTCTATCTTGTGATCTTCGGATTTGTGGTAATTCTGTATTTGATGCTTCAAAGTTTATTTGATTCTCTATGAATGTTTCATTTTTTCTTTTAATAAGCTTTTCAGAAGTTGATGGTTTCACTATAAATTACTCAGGAGAAGATGCTGTGTTGGGCTTGCCTGAAACGGGCCTTGCTATAATACCTGGGTATGTCTATAATCTCAATTAAAATTTTGTAATCTTTGTTATGTTGATTTGTTGATTGGGAACTACCTCAATGTTGCTGGTTAGGGATTATGCAATTCAGTTTTAACTTACCTTAGATCTTTTATATATTGACTGTTGGCATGCCTATAATTGATGGAGAATTGTAGCATCATACCAGCTCAATATTGCATGTTAGTAGGATGTTGCAGCTCATGTATTTATTTATTTTTTTGAACACTACTTATATCCAACCTTCTTTAGCATGAATAATAAGTTTCCAGCAAAGCATTCATGCTTGATCAGATGACCTTATTATGGAATTTTAACCTTCTGCAGGGCAGGTGGGACCCAACGGCTTCCTAGGTTGGTTGGAATATCGGTGGCGAAAGAACTTATATTTTGTGGTCGGAAAGTTGGTGGCAGAGATGCAGTTTCAATGGGTATGTTTGTTTGGGAGCTACTCCAATTTTAACTTTTTTTAGTCATCACTGAGCAACAAAGGTGCATTGATGCAGGCCTTGTCAATCACTGTGTTCCTGCTGGTGAAGCTCATTTAAAGGCACTTGAAATTGCTCGGAATATCAATCAGAAGGTACAAGTCTGTATGTCTCCAGAATCTTCTAGATACAACTGGGGTGCCATGTGCAATGCATGTGAGCCTTACATCATACAGTTTTTCCCTTTAGGGTTATTTGCAGTTATGTTGATTCTTAAAATTTCCTGGCATCAGCAGTTATCTTTTACCTGTCAGACTTTGCGAAGTGGCAGTATACATTGCATCCCTTGTAAGACCAAAACTGCTCCCATGTCAAAGTCAATATCAGACAAACCCTGTGTTGGCTTGGTAAGATGAGATAGGATGAGTATATCATGTCTCGAATAATGGTATGGGTTATGATGGTCTCAAAATAAAAAGATAAATACTGTATTTACAGGACCTTTTTGTGATTTTATTTGAGTCCCTCACATAGGATGGTTTTTTGTCTTGTAAGGAGTGTCCTCACAATGTGCTATAATGATGATTCAGAAGGTTGTTGCATTCTTTAGTGTGTATCGAAGTGGTTATTATTTATGTGTATTTGTGAAGAAGCATTGATTGGAATCTAGAAGTACGGACACGGACACGGACAAAGATGCAGACACGGGACATAACGATTTCAAAAAATTGGAGACACGGACAAGGCAATAAAATATATTTTCATATATTTTTATTTGCCATCCAGATTAATATTACCTCCACAGACAATCAATATTAACAAAAACTAATTCTAACTTATTTATTTATTTATTTTTGTAAAAGCACTTTTAAATTAGCATTTACAGTTTATATCATTTTTTAGGATGATCTATTAAGTATTTAAATCTAAGAAAAAAATAATAAATATTCAACTTTCAACATTTATCAAAAGCAGTAAATAAAATGGGGGAAAAAGACAATTTGGCATGTCCCTAATGTGTCCTCGAAGTGTTCCCTGAAAATAAATTAATTAAATAAGGATACACGCCATGTAGTGTGTCCCATAGGTGTCCGACACGGATACAACACTTGTTTTGAAGTGTCGGTGCTTCATAGATTGGAATTCTTGTTCGTTCAAGAAGTCTGCCTTGTGATGCCAGAGTCTTTACTTACCAGAACCATCCATTTCTGGGATTAAGATATGGATTCACAACATAAACCTTAACAAAAATGCTAGTCATTTTTTTTAATGATAGTTGGAAGTTAGACTTGGACTTCACATACATGTGTGGTTATACTTACGAAATCAGATTTTCTTTGTCAATCTATGGTCTGTTGCAAATATACAATAGTAGAATATGTCAAGTGTATATTTTATATATTGTATTATACATGATAATCGAAAACTTTTTGATAAATTCTTCAAGAATTCTTAGGTGCCTTTTGGCAAGATTTACAGTTAATTGTTTTAGTTTATAGAATACACTAAACATGTTTATGTTTGTTTTGGATAAAAGGAGAAACAAAAAATATATTTGGTACGCAAGTATTTTAAAATTTTGTTTTGAAAACAAGTGAAAGATGTGTTCGTTGACGGTCGGAGATGGTGTCCGAAGGTCGTTGCCGGCCGCGTAAGGTGGTGGCCGAAGGTGGTTGCCACCAGTGGGAGGTGGTTGGCAGTGGCCGGAGGTGGTTGTGGGCCATTGGAAGTGGTGGCCGAAAGTGATTGCCAATGGTCGAAGATGGTGGCCGGTGGTCAACTGCCTAAGGTGGTTTACAACAAGAGGCAGTGGCCGAAGGTGATTGATAGAGGAGGTCATCGACGATGGTAGCTGGTAGTGATAAGCAATGGGTGGTCAGAATGGGTGGGAGAAAGAGGAAGAAATGGGGGAGAAGAAAAGAAAAGTGAAACTAAACTTTTTCGTATTTACAAATTTTTTTACAATTCTTTGGAAATGGAAACAAAAACCAAATGAGTGTCTGTTTACAGTTTTCAAAATTTTTGTAAATATAAACAGAAAATTGTAAATATAGCGTTACGAAAGAGGCACTTAGTGTTCTGCTCAAAATTAGTAGTCTCTGAGCAATGGCCAGTTTTGGTTAAGGGTTTAGTCAAGTTTGACTAGGCTTTGTTTGAGGTTTAAGGCTCAATCACGCTTGAGTGTAAGTTCAATAGGTTTGACTAGAAATTTGATTATATGGGTTTCTGCCTTAGCTTTGATTTAGAAAGAGAGGGAATTGCCTAAGACATGAAAGGTTGTGATGCAGCACCGATACAGGAGATGGAGAAAAAGAAAAGAACACAATACGAATCAATATATCAGTTAATCAATATTCATGTAAACTCTGCAAAATTCTTACATAAAAGTCATATGTATAGGTAAATCAAACTAATCTTATGAGGAAACAAATACAAACTAAGAAATAAATCCTAAACTTTCAAAAGAAAAAAAAAAAAAAAAAACTCCCAGTTAGTACACATTAATGTGTGTTTGGGTGGAGAAAGATTGAGTACACACTTAACCTTTGGCATAATGCGCAAAGTTTCAACTTCCTAAATAAATTAAACTCCTAAATAAATAAAATTCCAAATCTTCAATATTTTCTTATTCAATTTGTTTGCTTTCCCCATCAGGTGGTTGGTCGATCAACCTTTATATACGCTTAAAATTTCTTATTTTCACAAAATAAACCTACTATTTTGTGTTCTATTTAAAAAAATACATTTTATTTCTTCTATTGGCCCCTTTCTAGTAATTTAACAAATGCATCCGTCATATTCGAGATTCTAAATGTATCCTATTTCTATCTAGTCCTGAAAAACTAATTCAATAATTTTCTAATACATATAACACATCCAATGCATATTGGATTGTGTCTAACATGTATTGGTTTCTGATACATATTCAATTCAAACATGGCATCAGTGGTTCATAACTCTCAACCTTTGACTCCGGCATAGGATATTACACCTCACAAGATCAATTCAATCCTCTGATGATTAATATTATTCGCGTCACTGTGCGGTGTAGATATTAAAATAAAAGAAGATTTTTGGCTGTTGTAAAATCAAGTACTGGCCAAATTTCTCCTTTTTATGTACTAATGATCAACTGTAAGTGGATTTCAGCTAGTAATAATGGATTTTAACTCCCCCAAAAGAGAAGATATGTTAAATTGACTTCTTTGGGGAAAAATACTTGTTCTTACACTTGCATGCTCCACATTGATAAGAACACATCATGTTCTTCTCAGGGTCCGTTGGCATTAAGGATGGCAAAGCGAGCTATTAATGAGGGGCTCGAGGTAGATATGGCATCAGCTTTGGCATTGGAAGAAGAGTGCTACGAACAGCTTTTGAACACAAAAGATCGCTTAGAAGGCTTGGAAGCATTTGCTGAGAAGCGAACTCCTAAATATACAGGTGAATGAAAAAGAACATAACCTAATAACTTACTTCTAGTGCTTTTGGTCCCTTGTGCCTAATATTATCTATTATCATTTATCATTTGAACTTGAGAGGACCCAAATGCTGGCAGGCTCTAATTTATAAGTTAAAGAGTTAACAATTTTTATATCTTTCAATCATGTGGTGAGGATATTTGGGATTTTGGACATGTACCATGATGTATCATTTGAGAAAGGCTACTTTATATTAGTAAAAGAGCTTCTTTATAGACCTTTCACATTAATGGAGGATTCATTTAGGGGATATATAAATATTGCTAACCAACTCATACTAGATTGTTAGTTTTTAAAGGTTACTTGCATTTTAGCTCTGCTGTTTGGAACTGAAATAGAATAAAACAATCTGTATTGTCTGATATTATAGTATTAAGAAAAATAAGATAGCTGCAGCCATATACATACTATTTTATTAAGGATTAGTACAGCCTAATCGTTGTTGCGATTTGGTTCTCTCTCTCTCTCTCTCTCCAATTCTGTGCTACTAATAAATGTTTGGTGTTTTTAATTTTTTGAGTTGTATTTTATATCTAATGCCCCAATTTTATTACCACATGTATTTCATTACCTTGTTATCTCATACACTTCGAGCTTCACACAATTAGCAATTTTACCCCTAAATAACATATCATTTTAATTGATGAATGTTCTTAATATATTTTAGTAGTTCTTATTTTGTTTATATGTAATTCAAGTGGTTGCTTCATCTCTTTTTACTTGCTGAAATTGTGGAGCCGGTTTTGGGGGGGGTTGGTTTGAATTGGACAAACCCTTAAAAACTTTTATCAACTTAAATTACCAATGTTGTTTATTTAGCCAACGTCAATACTTGATTCTATCAATCATGTTCACACACAAATCACATAGTGACTAAGAAGTACGGACACGTGACACGGCAAGGACATGCTGACACAAGCAATTTTAAAAGCTAATATGTTTTGTAATGAAGCATCATTCAAGTCGACTTTAGTTTCAAGGCTTGATTGTAAAGACAGACTCTTCTTCAGTGGAAATGTAAAACTTGTGCATTGTATAAACATCATTTAGAGGTTTTCATCTTGGTAGTTTGTTGGGTTGGGTTTATTTTTGTGTTCTTGACCTTATATAATTTGATTTTAGACTATAGACTAGATTAGCTATTGGGCTCAACTTATAGGACCCATAGACTTGGTTATCTGGGCTTTGTACATCTGTGTGGTGTGCTTGTCAGTACACGAAAAATCATGTGTGTGTTTGAATGCTTGAGTACTGTTCGAACGAGAACATTGTAAAGTTTCGTTGGTTTGGTCCACAACGTTGATTGTTTGAACACATTAGATGCTTGTTCAAACATTGAGCCAACTGGAATTGATTTTATTGTAATGAAGTACCATTTCCGTTTGAACGCAGATCATGTTCATTTGATTGGTGGCCCTTCTATTTTGTAATAAACGGATTTCTATTTTACAATAGAAGCTTCTTCGTTTGAACAGTGCTTACCGTTCGAACCCATGTTACTTGATACATCTTGTTTTGCATGTTTGGAGCTGATTTCTTCAGAAATTTTAACTCCTTGGTCACTTAGGATTTCTCATTACTATATATTGAGATATATACATCTGTGTTTAGGTTACACTCGAGAAATAGTTTTCCTAAGAGAGCCCTGATATAGTCTATCTTCACTTCTTTCATAGGTTTGAGACACAGTTTGCATAGGTTGGATTGATCTTTCTGGTTCTAAATCTTGTGAGTGAAGAGTGTTGAATTGATTCCTTTGGTAGCTTTGCAATCATCTGGATTTAGTGCATGTTCATTGATCGAGCTTGTGGACTTGGGAGATCGTGTTTGTGCGGCTTGCATGGTTGGCGAAGATTTGAAGGTACAAGTGAGTCTTGGAGATGTGGGTAGCAGATTTAACTAGGGGAACTGCTTTGGCTGTTGAGTGGGTAGGATATGTGCATCTGCTTTGGGTGTCGTGTAGGTAGGATATGTGCATCAATTGATCTTGGTAAGCATTATACTGCATTCTTTTACCAGTGAAGTTTGCGTCCAAGGTTTTTTTCCCTTGGGTTTGCGGTTTTTCCATGCAAGCTCTGGATTTTCTCGTGTGGTTGATTATAAATCATGTGATTATTTAGTGTTGGATAATTAATTGGACTATCTGTTTAATCACCTGAATTAAAAGTATGTTTCCAGTATGTTTCACTGAAAAATAACAGAGGCTATTTTTTTGCACTTTGACTCGAAAACACTGTTTTTCAAACATGTTTTTTTGCTTCAATGCAACTGAACGATGAACACGTGTGCGCCCCCCAATTGTCCAAAACTTGTCCAGGTCTAAAAAAATAAAAAAATAATAGGGCACGTTTTGGGCGTATCTGACATAGACACACCACTTTCTTAGAAGTGTTTATGCTTCTTAGCATATATATGAAGGTGACATGATTTAATGTGAAAACCTTGAGAAAAACTCTCTCGAAGGAAAAAACAACGGACACATCCAACCCAATAAAATCTACTGTGGAATCAAAAGTTATGAGACTCTCAATGAAATGAATTACAACCCTTTACTCGGTTTTGAGTCTCCTGTAATTGTAAAGCTCCTCACTTCTTCTCCACTGCATGTGGTTCTGATCCTCTCAGATGCTTTTGATTCAACAGTAATCCACATAGCTTATTGCTCCTATCTCCGTTCAACACAGCTCCATCACCAATGGCCAATGGTTGAGTATGTCATGCCAAAGTGTGGATTTTATGAAAAACAACTCTATCTAGAACGTAATAAAGTGTAAAAGCTTGTGTGCTCTTGTTCCTAGATTGAAAGAAACATGGGTTTCTAGCATTATGCTTTTTTGAAGCTGAATAGGGTTGCTCTCTAACTCAAAAGGCTGCTAGGGTCATTTATGATGGTTTATATGAGTTTTGGAGAATAGAAACATGAACTAGGTAAAGTTCTGCGTGTGGAGCTTGTAGTATCTCTGCAGGCTATAGGACATTTAAGCAGGCTTTCAAGAGCTCGTTCAGGTGGAGCCCTCAAGACCACTGCAGGCCGTCCCTCAGTCAGGCAGCCCTTCAAGCACACGTTACAAAATATTTACCGTTTTGCATACAGTGCGCTCAAACGAATTTCATGTGTGCTCAAGCGGTTTTTTTTTTATATATATATATATTTTGAAAACCAAATTTTCATAAATCTGAAACAAGAAATTTGAACTTTAAACTAGGTCAATCTTGTGTTTTTTCAAAATCGTGATGCAAGTGCTCTACCTTCAAGTGTAATGGAACGAAATCTTACACAAACCACGAATCAAATCTCAAATAGCTCTTCACAATTCTTAACCTGACCTAGCTACCCTTACAACCATGCACAAATTGCAATACATTGACCCAACAGTTTTGTCTCACAGAAATTGCTAACTTAACCTAGATCCTATTACACTTGCAAGATGCAATATTTTTGTGCACTTGTCTATCCTTTCTCAGTATTTAAATTTATTGGCTGTTGTCTGAAAATATAGAAAGGAGTTTTTCTTTGTATATGACTATATGTTTTGTATTTTGGGGCCTTTCTTGTTTAGTGTCTCATCTCTAATACAACCAGTCCCAAAACCTGAAGAAAGTAAGGCTACTACAGGTGGACAACCATTAAAAAAGACAATCATAGCATATGAACATCTAGAAGTTGGAATTTAGGTTTTCCAAGTTGAGTTGGTCACAAATATAGCCATTGATTTGGTTTGCTTATCATTAGCAAGGGTTTATTGCTTATTTCAAATCTTGGAAAGACAAAACTGGGGATGTATTAGATGGCCATGCATAGATGCAATGCAAGTATGTTAAGAAGCACGGATACGGACACGTGACACAATACGGACACGCAGATACGTAAATTTTCAAATAATGCAGGACACGACAAGTTGGGGATACATTCAAAACATATATTTTTATTATATGTATATTTTTAAATATTTAATATGTATTTTATATCAAATATTTAATTTTATCAAATTTATCAACCGTAGGTATGTTATTTTAGTAAAAAAATTAAAAATTTTATTTATTTTTTTTTTCTGAAACAAATAGTACTTAGCGTGTCCTTAGAGAGTCCTAAGCGTGTCCCTAACGAAAATACGGACACGCAGATACGTAAATTTTCAAATAATACAGGACACGACAAGTTGGGAACACATTTAAAACATATATTTTTATTATATGTATATTTTTAAATATTTAATATGTATTTTATATTAAATATTTAATTTTATCAAATTTATCAACCTCAGGCATGCTATTTTAGTAAAAAAATTAAAAATTTTATTTATTTATTTTTTTGAAACAAATGGTACTTAGCATGTCCTTAGAGAGTCCTCAGCGTGTCCCTAGCGACGTGTCCCTAGCATTTCTCAATGTGTCTGAAGTGTTCCAGCATGTTCAACTCTTTCCAGCTTGTCCGACACATGACCGAAGTGTGTTCGTGTCTGACATGTGTCGATCACTTGTACGTGACCTCCAGATAGGTGTCCATACTTCATAGCAAGTATGCATTATGAATAAGTTTGAAGTAAAAAGTGATGATGGGCCACAAATGCACCTTCAAATAATTTAAGATTAGGTATGCGAAGGTTAAAGCACGAAAATACATGCCGAAGGGAAAGAAGCAGGCACTAGTTTGATATTGTAAGCTCTTAAAATCTTGTTTATCAATTTATCTTAGTGAAAAGCTGTAATTTACACAGAGTAATGCAGAATGTAACAACCTCCCTTTTTGTCAATACTTAGCAAATAATCTCTCTTTTACAATAGCTGGTAGTGACAACTTGAATTTGATATTGGCATTGAAAGAATAAGTTCATATGATTTTATAATGTAAACATGAATGAAGAAGAAAAATCCATTCTATCCAAATGTAAACTAATGCTTGTTTAACAATTCAAAACTGGACAATTAAAATAATAAAATATATATCCTGACTTGTAAAGGCATCCGCTAATGAGCTTATTACCTGGTTTATATTTTGAAACGTAATTAGTTCTATTCAGTGCCTCATACAAGGGTGGAAAGAGAAAAGACAAGGGTCCTCGAATAGGTTAATTTTCTTTAAAAATTTAGTAAACGAGTTTAGTAGATTTTTAATCGTTGGTATCTAAGAAGTACGGACATCTCTAAGAAGGTGATATGTCTGTGTCGGACACCAACACTCTTCAGACACTTGTCCAATACTTTTTTTTATGTGTTCGTCATTAAAAAAAAAAATCTTAATTTTGGATACATGTCTGACACTCAAATTTTGCAATGTGTTTGTCACTTGCCCATGTCTATCATTAAAAAATAAATATAAGACTAGCACCTTTTAGACATTTGCTAACAAATGATTTTTGAAGTTTGAGAATTTGACATAAATATATCTTAATACTCTTTATAATTATTAAGAATAATCCTATACAAGTTTCACTTAAAATTAAATGAAATGACATGCTTGGAACGTGTTAAAGTTTTATATTTTTATAAATTTATTATATGTTATATATATGAATAATTTATTCAAAGATTAAAAAAAAAAAAAAAAACGTAACACAACACATTTTTTACATTAAAAATCTATTTATTTCATAAATTAAACATCAAGATATCATTCACATAGTAATTACATTCTAAACAATACAAAACATTTATATAACATCATATATTCTCCATTCATCTTATAAATGTTTCAAAACATATTTAGAATACGTAAGTTATGTTATGAAGAATGGGGAATATTGTTATAATAAAGGGATTCATCATATTCGCAAAGTGTTGTAGAAGAGTTAGATTTTATGAATTTGATTTTTTAATTAGGAAACGTTGAAGAATTTGATTTTTTAATTAGGAAACGTTGAAGAAGTGCCGGATACGCTTTTAGGAGTGTCTAAAGAGTGTTGTGTCAGACACGACACGCTTCCTTGGTAGAAGTGCCAGTGCTTCTTTGTATATAACTACATAATATAATATCAATATAATATCAACATGTAATTGTTTGTGGTGTGTCGATACCGTGCCCATACTTTTTCAAAGTTTATCGTGTCGACATGTCTGTATTGCGTCATATTCGTGTCTTGTGTCCCGTGTCCGTCTCTATGCTTCATAGGTTGGTATGATAATTCAAGTTTCCTAGAAATTAAGTGTAACCAGCCAACTATAGACAGACTCAAATTGCATTTATTTAGTACCAACCTTGAACATAACGTAAAAATTATAATTGATTTAAATTCATCTTTTTCCATATTAGTTGTCATATCAATTATGAAAAGATGAGTTTTTAACCGTTTAATTAATTACCTCGTATTACGACAATCTATGGCCCCATTGCATAGCTAAGTGAATTAACGCCTAGTTGTTATCAATATAAAGGTTGGGAGTTGTTGCATTTTGAAAGTGTTCCGCTCTTCCTTCTAGGGATAGACATGGTTGTTAGAATTATACGATTCGCGATTCGATATAAGTATCATAAAAAACGATTCGAATTGTACTGTTGAATCGGAAATTGAGTGAATCATACAATTTGTTTTTGTCCAAATTGACTTGTTTCATGAACTTATGAGAATCTTGGAAGCTTGTTAAGGAAAATATCATTTGAAAATGAGAGAAATTTGTTTTTGAGAAAAATCCTAGATTTTGGAATTTGAGGAAAAGTGGATTTTGGGAAAAACTAAAGCAAATGTTGGGTTTTCATTGAGAAAAATGATGAACTTTCACATGTTGATATGTTGTTGAGATATCCTTGAGATGGATGAGTTTTTGTGGTTGAGAAAGTGTCATGGATAACATGATTGATACATGTTTGGATTATGAACATTTGATATTAATTATGAATATGGAAGATTGTCATGTGTCACATACATATATTGTTGAATGATATTCGAGAAATATCGATGATTAAGATAAATTTGAGAAATGCTGAACATTGTATTAATATTGAGAAATGTTGAAAATTTGGGAATTTCTTATTGAGAATGTGTATATGTAATTACATTTCCATTTCATTCATTACATGGTTTTTTAATAATGTCTTATTAAAGTAACGATTTTGGAAAGATAGAGTCATTGCTTTGAGATGGCATTTGAAACTTGAATTGTTTTGGAGTAAATACAGTGGTAAGTCTAAATAGGAGTGTAGACTGAAAATTAAGTTGGCCTGAGTGTTTAAGGTGAAAGATTGAAAATATGCGTAGGGTAGTACTGCGCGCCTTCTGGTTAGGAGCCGGCAAAGTGGGTTTGGTAGAGTTTTGAGGGATCTACTTGCTGACACCAACCTAGGAATTACTAGAGTCATATTCACTACTCATATTATAATTTTATTACACACACACATAGATATATATATATATATATATAAGTTTTCGAAATTGAGCATTGGCATGAGATTTCAAAGAGATAAGAACTCATGATTTTTGGAGCATGACATGCCATTGCATGCATATTTATAAGACTGTTTAAAACATATATATTTTGTTAAGATCTTTGTACTGGGCTTTGTGCTCACCTCTAGTGGATTTGTGCAAGAAATGATGTGGTATTTTCGCATTAGTGAAAGTGAGTGAATGTTTTGTGAGCGTAAGGCTCTTTTGTTTATTCGTTATATTTTTGACAAGCCAAGGACTTATGTGTATGGGTTTGTAAATCATTTATTTGTAACCAGACTTAATGTGATGTCCCGAGTCTTGGACTTGACCGGTATTGCGTAGTAAGACAGTGTGCATTACTTTTGGCATTTTGTTTATTGTTTTGGGTTGTTGAGATTTTTTTCTACTCTTACTTAACCTTTCTTAACTTCTTCGGGTTAAAAATTTTGAGTTTTGAGCATTGGAACTTGTTTTGGGATGTGAAATCAAATCCTAGATTTTCTAGGCAAGACCGTTCATGCGGATTAGGCAACCGCTCGGACGGAATCACACATAGTATACTGGGAAATTTCTGGGCAAAACCACTTCTGTGAATTTGGGTTTCGCTTGAGTGGATTTTTTGTGAAAATTCTGGGATTTCTCTGGAGCAATCCTCCCGTGGAGGCATCAAAATCCACTCGTGTAGATTAGGATTCCGCTCGTGCAGAATTCAAATCGCTCGTGCGGATTTCTACGCGTCTGTCTCGAATCTTGTGCTATTTTCCTCAAAACTGATGCAAAAAATGTGTTTGACCCACTTTTTCACTTCTCTCTCTCTCTCTCTCTATACTCATATTTTCTCTTCCTTCTCTCTACAAACCCACCCAAATCCAAACTTCTCTCTAAGATTTAGAAAAAATCTTCAAGAATTTGAGAGGGCTTTTTACACCAAATTGAAGAGAGCGACGAAGGCTACGTTTACACCAATCGAATTGAGTTTTCATCAACGTTGAACTTTAGGGTTTTCATCTCCTTTCTCTTTCAAGCTTGAGATAGGAATAATCTTTGAGTTATATATATGTTTTTTCAAGTCTATGCTTATTTGGGGTATTTCTTACATGTTTGCATCATGATTTTGGGTTGATGAACCCTAGATGATGTTAGAAGTAGATTTTCACTTCTTTCCCAAAGCTTTTTAGAATATGAGCTATGTTCTATAGTGTGGGTGTTATTGTGAAAAAATCTTTTCAAAAATGGAACAAAAACCTAGTTTTGGTGAAAACCCTAAAATTTGGAGATTTTGGAAGAAAAAAAAGTTGAGATATTGTGAAATTTTTGTTTGATAAATTGTTATGCAAGTAAATGATGAAGGAAATTTCTATAGTTGTATCAAATGAGGAAATTTCATGAGAAAAATGAGAATTGTTGATGTGGGAAGCTTGATGAATAGTTTATTGTTGTTTGTCTTGGAAAAAGACCAAATTTTAAGAATGATGACTAATATGTGAAAAATGCATGAATGATGTTATTGTTATATTATCTCTTGGAAAATGTATTATGATGTTGTATTGATAAGAGATGTGGAAGTTGATCACAACGGGAAATTATGTGATGAAAATTGAAAATGAAACTATATTAATGCATTATTAAGTCTTGCATTGCCATTCCATTTAATCATTGTTGCAGTTGGTTTTGAATCTTGCAATGAAAGATTATTTCTTTGAGAAATGAATTGTTTTGTGAAATAAGATCATTTTGATTTGTTTTGGATAAATACATTGGTAAGTCTGAATAGGGGGTGTAGTTGGTATTGGTTAAGTTGACCTGAGTGTCCATGGTGAAAGAACCAAAACATGATCGGAGGAGGTACCACATGCCTTCCGGTTAGCAATTGGTATAGTGAGGATTGGTAGTGCTTGTTATGCCTACTTACAGACACCAACATAGGGATTACCTAAGTTGTATTTGTTATCCTAGGTAGGCAACCTAAGAGAGGGATGTGAATTGGGTTATTTAAAAAATTTTACAATATTAAAATTTATAACACAATATTTAAAATTTTAACAAATAAAAAATAGAATAATAATTATCAATATGAAAAATAAGAGAGATAGAGAGAGAAAATCAAATACTGAGATTTATAGTGGTTTGGCACGTTAGACCTATGTCCACTCCCTAAGGGACTTCCTTGAGAATTTCTTTACTATTAAAATGAATTAATACACCACCAAGTCTTCACTAAGCTTGTGGATTTTGCACAGGACTTACTCTTATTTATTGAGTCTCACTCAACAATAAATGCCTTACCCTTACAAAATCTCTCACAAAAATAATAAATAAAAATAAGTGGTACTTAAACCCTCTTTTACAATAGTTCTCTCACAAAGAGTAGATATAAAAGTGTAAGAACAAAGGCTACACTTAGATATGAAAGTGAAAGAGCAGAATACAATATACTCAAAATTTTGGAGCACAGAAATTTTTCTTTTCAAGTTCTTGATTTTTCTCTACACACAACACTTCTATTTATAACAAAAAATATACCCGTTAGAAGTAGGACGCTCCTTGATGACGTCATGGATTACATGGGCATGCTCCTTGATTCAAATAGACAGTAAATGATAATGTTTGAAAAAATGATAAAAGTTTTTTTTTTTTTTTTTTCAAACATGGAGCCACCGTTTGAAGACAAATTGAAAAATATAATACAATTATCACATCTTTGAATTCAAATAAGCAAATGATTTTGCTCAATCATTATGGGTTCTTTGAAGTCAAAAGCCACATGAAAATTGTGTCTATTTTGTAACTTTTTCTTTTTCTTTTTGCAAGCAACTTTAAACCAACTTACAATTTTTTCTTTTTCGTTCTGCAGGCAAAACATCTTCAAGGATTTGTTTACAATAAAAAATTAAATAAGTCTTTTCCTGCAATCATTATAGTATATCAATTTCAATATTTCGACTATGTATATATATATTTATTTATTACGGATGCACCACACAAATTCAAACTTGAATACTTTTTATTATATCAATATATATATGTATGTAAAAAGTGCATCACATGGCACCCTCCGCACCCCCATACTTATATATCAACTATCCCATGTGAATATATTAAATTTGTCAAAAGATGACAGCTCACTAAAATCACATTTATCAAAATGATACAACTAATCAATTTTAAATTTGTCAAAAGATGAATAGTGATCAACCTAATTTTTCAAAAAGCGAATAGTAAAAAAATATATTTATTTAAATAATATTTCACAAATGTATCATACAATATATATTTTAAACAGATAATATTTTGTGTCAAATAATATGTATATTAAAAAATCAAAATTTTTGCAAATAATATTTTAGATATCATTAAAATTAAACAATATGATTAACAGTATTTACCACCCCTTGAACTACATTGATGTTATTGAATTATTGTATCTTCAAATTACATTGTGCATAAAAGTTTCAAATGATAGAGATATATATTTTTGAGCATGACATAGTATATGCATTCATCTCAGGAGACTGTATAAAATGTATATACTTTATTAAGATCATCCTACTTGGCTTTGTACTCACCTTATGAGATTTTGTGCAAAAAAAGATGTAGTGATCCTGCTGAGTTAAAGGTGTTGAATATATTTTGAGAGCACAAGGCTCTTTTCCTTTTGTTGTAATTATTTGGACAAGCCAAGAGCTTTACATGTATGGATTTGAAAAGCATTTATTTTGTGTAATTGGCATAAGCCTTGGAAATTGTAGCCCTTGAGGACATTGAATTGTACTTGACATATTGTCCCACATACTATAGATTCATATTCTAGGGATGTTGAATGTATAACCGCATGTGGAATATTTTTTTGTAAATCTCTTGAGTTTAATGAATACAAATGTTGGAGACTTGATAATGTTGTCAAAATTAAGGCTTTATTTTCCGTATACATTAAGCAATGTAAGTTATTGATTTGGAAACAAGATAATGTAATTGGAAGTTATTGAGTCTATATTGTGTTATTTCTTTGAGGCGTTACACTTAAGCCTTGGAACTTGTAACACATGAGACTTTATTTTGTAATTTGTTCTTTACTTCTATTTGTCTCACATGCTATAGATTTATACCTTAGAGAACATTGAATATGTATTGTATGTGGACACCTTTTTTACATCTCTCATATATCAAGAAATACAAGTTTAAAGATTTTACTAGTATAATGATGTTAGGAGTTTCATGATTATTTAACCGAAAATGATTAAATCAGGATTTTTATATGTTAATTATTTGGGGACGCTATAAAAAATTAAACAGCAAGTAATATACACCAGCTAGTGCTCTACAATCCCAAAAAATAAGAATAAAAATTAAACAACAAATAATGCATACTTGTCCCCCTAAAAATAATATATATATATATATATAAAGAGTTTATTGCATTTTTGAAAGTTTGGATGTTTGATATGACGAAAAACATAACGAAAAATATTTTATGTAGCAAATAGAAAACAAATTTATTTGAACAGAAAGTTTCTACTTTTGTAAGGAAATATTGCAGTCAACCAATCTAAGGTACTCAATAGAACAAGTCTATCACAAGGAACAGATACTTGCTTCAAGCAAGCTTCCACCACCAACTTTTGAACTATATGAAGACAATTACTCACTAAATTATGTGTTCTTTTTCTTCTTCTTTTCTTTTTGGTAAGCCCTACAATATACAAATATTCAAAAGGAAGTGTCCTTGAAGGCCCAGCTGCAATTCTAGGAATAGATCACAAGATGTATCCCAAAGTTCCTTCGCAAGTTTCGTGTCGTAAGAAAGTGCAGAAGAATTGACGGTCCTACCGTTTCCTCCAAAAAAGTAAACTCCTGATATCTCCTGAAATCAACAAAGTTACGAGCTTAATTCCCATCAATTGACTTGTATTAAAAATTAAAAATAAAAACAAAAAAACACTTTCACATTCCAGAGATGAACATATCAACACTCAGTATAATTCAAGAACTGCTGCAGCAAATGATTCCAAATTTCCATTGATATGCAAGAAGAAAGAACTTTGTGGACCTCTCATCAAGCCCCAATCCAAAAATATTCATTTTTCAAACTTTAGCTCATGTACAAATCTAGTCGGTCATTCCTCGATCCATGCAAATTCTATTAGATTAGATTTGGGTTGGGTTGGGTTTGGTTTAAGGTATTAAAATCAGCAGCATTTTCTTATAAGAGTACAGTTAGAAAATATCTGTAATACAATTCTAATTAATCAAACACTTCGAGGTGGGTTCTAACCTCTAGGCCTTTGATACAACTCTTGGCAAAGCCAAAGGCTCTTGCTTTTCACCCGGTGATGAGGAGTGGTGCATCTCATTACTGCCAGGTTTGGGTGTCATCCAACTAGGTGGGGGTCCCATGTGTATAATTAACTTGAAAGGGGGTCCTGTCCTGGGTTATAAAAAACACAAAATACAAATAAAATAGTACTCCCAAGGTAATATGGACTCATTAGTATCATCCTCCACCAATGTCATAAGCCTATTTAATAAATGGACTCTTGATGAGAATACAGAGAATAGCAAGGCTGCGGCTCATGCTATGGCTTCAAGTGCAGCTCACACTCAAGCATCAACTCATCAGTTCAACAAATGCAGCTCAAACTTAAGACACGTGTGAAGGGATCAAGGCTTGATGTTTGTTGTAACTTTTCTTGGTTTGTTAGAGATGTAACTCAGTTAGTTAGATATAACTCAGAATGATTAGGATTAACTAGAGTTAGATTAGTTTTGTAACTAGATGGTAAACAGTATAAATTGTATAGATCAATGCAATGGTAAGCTGAATTAGAATCAAATTTTTGTCAACTCTTTTTTCTATCATACTCGAACACAGAAATTCTCTGTGCTGGAAAATAACATAAAATGGTTAGCACAGCAGAGAAAGTCTAAGTTTTAACTTGATCCAACAAGCTGTAATCCCAATTACTTCTTGAAGTAGATTACCTAAACATAAGATATCACGTGGCAAAAACATATTTACCAATAGTTACTTCCGCAGAAGCAATCACGATGGATCAGAATAAAGAACTCACTGGAGGGGCGAGAGCTGCATCAAGAATAGAGCGGACTCCATTTTCAGGCGATTGCAGAAGACCCAAAAGACAATAATATCCAGATTAGTTGAATTTATGCAGGAGACTAAATTTTCAAGTCATAGTTGAGAAAATCCAAAAGACACTGAAGGAATTGGCAACCTTTGACTTGGAAATTTAGCCTCAGAGATTTCCATATTAAACCAGCCAATATGGACATTCATGCTGTCAGTCATTCAATTCGATTCAAAACAGGAGGAAGGAAATAGTTCTTTGCCGAAGGGATTTCAATACACGTTACTGACTTTTGTCTATAATGAAATAGAAAATAAATCTCATTGTTTGCCAAGATTAGGAAAAGCTACAAACAGAAGAAAAAGTATTCTTTTTTGTTCTTTTGGTTAAATTTTGTTGGCAAATTAACATGTTAGGTTTTCTAGTCCTCCGTCCTACGACTAATATTGGTGTTTCAACAAACCCCATGTCATCAATGCCATCTCTCTCCCTCCCCTATTACTTTTGATGTAGAACAATAACAAAAGGACAATGTTCTACCTACATTTCTACTTATAAAAAAAAAATAATAATAATAAATAAATAAAAAACAGAAGGGAAGACTTGTGCATAGAATGATAAAAATAGAAGTCAATATAGGAACCTCCTATGAAGCTCAAATAAAAATTAATTGTCTAATGGGGTTTAGGTTTAATTTGAATGTAATTATATTTTATAGGATAGTGTGCTGTCGGTTTTATTTTTATATATGTTTTCTTAAGTCTTAAAATTCAATAGCATTTTGGTTACCTAGGTTTTTGAAGTGTAGATTAGGTTGCCAACTTGCCACCAAGCCTTTTGTTTCTGGGCTTAGTTATTAGTTTTGGGCAGAGTGGTAACTAAAGAGAGCATGAGGACAAGCGCCAACCACCACCAGGAGTCAATCTGAAACTTCTACGTGCACGAAGCACATCATCCCTTATAACAGCATCAGTTTGTGTTTACGGTACAATTAGTACAAGAATTACAGAATTTCTAAACACCAAAATGAAACCCTTCGCAACCCGAACCTTCACTACGGAAGCAATTGTCAAACTAGACCATCAAATCCTTCCTCAATATGTAATTGCTGCAGAAACTTCTTGCCAAAAATTGACATTTAACAAAACTCTGATTCCAAAATGAGATGAGACTCAGCCACAATCCTTTCTCGGTTTTTCTCCTGTTGGGAAGCATTGTTTTTCCCTATTTTCATCTTCCTACCAAAAACATAAAAGAAGTTGCAACAAGAGCCCCTTGAATCATAAAGATACAGATGCAAGTGTGCAAAATTATTGCATGATTGAGACTAAGATTGGAAATTTAAGCCATGGCCATGACCTTTTCCAGCCAAATATTCAGGATATGAGAACATGTGGAAACAAGAAAGAACACCTTTATGCCTTAATCATATAATTTCCACAATACAGCAGAAAAACACCAGTAATTTGTTCTGTCAATAGTGAAAACCTCAATGAGCAAAAATTTTACATCTTGCAGTCACATAATGAAACAATTAAACAATTATTATTATATTTAAAAGTTCACAAGTTAACAAAAATAAAAAGCAAGGAACATGGGAAGTATTGAAACACATACATGACAGAAACCTGATGAGATTTTCTGATCACACCAGAATGTCTATGAAGCTCATACGAGAATAGTAGTAGGCACACTATCAAGAGGAAAACACACACACAGTTACAAATGCAGTAAACAATTATTAAGTCAATGTCATCATGACAAGTAACTTACATTTAGAATACTCATAGATTTGAGCAAAAAAGACTTTCCAGAAACAGTTTCCTTGTCCACCTGTTTATCAGACACTGAAGAAAAAAATAAATAATGCGATATTTATATCCAACACTCTGTAAAGAACCTAATGAAAAACAAATTATGATATCCCACTTGACTGAAAACTACCAACTAGCAGGAAAATAATAATATGGTCCGTGGTGCATACACACCAAATCACCATGTGCAGAAGATGCAATGGTTTCTCTTTTATAGCATGTATAATCCATTGAACACACCATATTATCAGTACATCACCATTGACAGCAATGCCACTAATGTTTTCTTTGGGTGACATGTCAGGCACCGTTTATGTGTGACCATTAGTGTCCATGTTACATAGTCTAGATGCACACAAGCAGGGATAAAAATTTCGACAATTAAAGCAAACTCAAAGCTATATATTTTAAGTCTAGTGAACTTTTTTTTTTTGTACAATTAGTGGTTGAAAATCAAATCGCCTCTTTTTATGTGTATTTCAAATGTATCTCATAAAGTCAGAAAGGTTAGAAAATGCTCACCACTCCGATGTGTAAAGGATGTGACATTAACAATCCGGGCAGGAACGGGGCTGTTTTCCAAAAGTGGTAATAGAACTTTGGTAAGAGAAAATGCACCAATGTAATTGGTACCCATCATCCTGGAAAAGGCAAGAGAAACATCAGCAAGCAAGTTGCAACCAAGTATTCTTTAGGAGCGTAGGAACCTTGATGTAGACTTCCTTTTTTTTTTTTTCCTTACTTCAAAGGGAGCAACACAATTTGAATTTAATTCTAATTACATAGAAGAAAACCAAGACTCCTGCATTCTGCCACGTAGACACAAAGGAAACACACAACATATAAAGAATAGAATTGACATATATTTTTAAGATAGAAATCTAGGAACAAACACATCATCAAAATTATCATGTACACAAATTCCACGAGGATCAACTGTAACTCAATCAGCTAGTGTAGTTTTAGAGGAACCAACTTTACCAATTACTTTGTTTTGGCAAACGATAGGATAGGATGTTAGTGGGTCAGTAAGATTACAACGAAAGGGCCGCAGTCATTCCATCGACTTGAAACCTGAACCTCTGACCTTCTCATTGTCCCAAGGGATAGCTACATGGATCACTAGACTAACTGCCATGTCCTCAACTTTACCAATAACTTACACCAGTTTAATTCACTTTATGCAAATTAACTTTCATCTCCTAACAGCTCACTAAAACTCCTACACTTTCCTATCATGTGACCTTCCTATGTCATCAAGCTGTCACCAAGCTTATAAAATAATTACTTTGTTCAAGTGGCAAATGTAGGCCTATATATTTTACAAGCAAATAGATAAATAATTTGAATTATTACTGATCATAGCCTTCAGCAGTGAGTCTAAATGTTGTTGCCAGTATCCCAGCGTTGTTTATTAGGAGTTGGACTGAAGAATGCAGATCTGAATCCATAAGCCACTGCTGAAAGGAGCCTTTGAACTTCAATATTGACTGAAAGGATGATAAATCAACCTGAAAGCATTTGAGATGGGCATTTTTTATTTCGTCTTTCAGTATCTTCCATAGCCTATCAAACAACCAAGAGAGAGAAGATCAATGAAAGCATTCAAATCTAGGGACATACAAATAGCAATATACTTATGACATACACTACACCTTTGACAACAGATGTGAGGATCGTCCAACTAGTACTGCAGGTAGGAAATGAATTTAGTTAGAGGCCATTCTTTCTTTCATATGGTCCTTATTGTAGAACAATTTTTACAAGTGCTTTGTGGGTGTAGCAGCATGTTTGATGGATCAATTAGAATGCATTCATGCGGAGACACAACACTAACGCTCCAATTTTCGGGGCTTTTCCCAAAATAAGCAAAAATAGCAACCTATTTCCCAAACTAGGCCTAGTTTGGACAGAATTCCCAAAGTAAGCTGAAACGCTATTACAAACCATGCTTTTAATTAAAAAAGCATGGTTACAAACCACGCGTTTAACGAAATTTGTTTTTGCATAGAAAGCGTGGTTTAACCACGCTTTTAAATAAAATTTGGTTTTTTTAGAAAACGTGGTTCGTAACCACGCTTTTACTATTGACTAAAGAAAGCGTGGTTATCATCCACACTGTTAACTAAAATCTGGTTTTAAAGGAAAGTGTGGTTTGTAACCACGCTTTCATAACTTATATAAAACCCCCACCCTCCTCATTTGCAACCACGCTTTTTACACTTAGTTTTTTTCCCCTTTCGATCTGCTCTCTCTCACTCTCTCTCTGCTCTCACGCTCCCTCTCCGTCCGTGGGTTCTCTGCTCTCTCTCTCTCTCTCTGTGGGTTGCCCTGCTCTCTCTCTCTCTCGCTAGTATGACTGTTTGTCTCTCTCTCTCTCTCAGTTTGAATTTTATATGTGTTTATTGTGTTTGTGAAAATGTGAATGTGGGTACAATGTGGGTAGAATAGGGTTTGTGAATGTGAAAATGTTGTGAATTGAAATTGATATCAATGTGGGTAGAATAAGCTTTGTGAATTGAAATTGTGGTTTTGAATTGTGAAAATGTTCTAGGGTTTTCAATTGAATGTGAAATCAGATATTAGGATTAGGGTTTCAGAAATTAGGGTTTTGAATTGTGAAAATGTTCTAACCCAAAGTTTTTGTTTGAATTTGTTTGACAATTCTAGGGTTAGGGTTTCATATCCGTATCTATATGTATATTTGATTTGTTTGGTATTGGTATTATTATTATGGTTATTATTCAAAATTAAAGAAAGGTTGACACACGTATATAATTTCCATTTTAGTGCAAAAACAATTTTTAAAATTAGGAAAGAACTTTTTATTGTTTCCTAAAATGACTAGCTAAAATAAATACTAAAAAAAAGTAACTCTTAAGTTAAAAATATAACTAAAAGTTTAATTAATCTTATGGAGATGCTCTTGCTATAGTATACGAGAAATTATTTAGTATTCTGAAAACACAATGTGATTATATGTCACTCAATATATAACACAGTGTAACATTTCACAAACTTTTTAGAAAAAATAAGAACAAAAATGATCATGTTATTGTATCATAAATTACGCTGAAATTCTTAACGCACCAAATGATTTTTGTAATTATTATACAAAGTATAGTTGTTAATTTGCATCATAGTCCATTGTGGTTTGCTTTTTATTAGATTGTGATCAAAAAGCCACTACTACATTAAATATTAAAATAATATTTGGAATTTTTTTTTTTAACACTTTCCATTCATATTTATATCCATATCCATAATGGGTAATAAAGATAAAACAATTGATGCGTAAAGAGGGACCAACAAACACATATTCAGTGTACAAATGCATGCACCCATTAACATATAAAATCCATAACCATATGAGACTTTACGTAACGCTATGGCATAAAAATAAATAAAAACTATATAATAGTGGCATTTGGCATTGTAAACTTTCGCAGTGGTCCCCATTTGTTCTTCATTATGTTATAATAACATAAACCAAAAAATGTCAAAAAAAAAAAATTGAAAAACAAAAATACAACTGATCACTAAGGAACTAAACTTTTTCACTATCAAAAGTAAAGGTTTTTTTGCAAAATACAATCACAGTCCAATTTCACTCATCATGTGAGTAGGCACGAAACGTAAAAGGAAATATAAAAAAGTTCTTAAGTTGTATTTTGTTAGGAGATTGGAGAAGAGATTTGAAAAGGAAAAGAGAAAAGATAAAATTTTGGGGTCTTTACCATTACTCTTTTTCTTTTTCTTTCCAAGTTCCTTTCCAAATTCCTCAACCAAAAACAACATTAGTGACTAAATTTTGAAAATGCCACTAATAAATGTATTTTTAAGACCCAAATAATTTCATGCTAAATGGTATACCTTTTTTAAAATAAAATTTTGGTCTTGACAGGATAGTAATTCATTACCAAATGTCTAATTTCATCCTTAAAGAGTAGAGACAATTGGTGAAAAGTTTATTTCAAAGGGTATAAAGTATTAGATCCAAGGTAAAATCTTGTTTGGTAAAAAAGACAAGGTGAAAATTGTTGATGATGTTGAAAAAGTTGCCAGAAAAGTCAGCGGTGGCAAGTGGTGATGGTGAGGTAGAAAAATGTATTATATTCAAGAAATATGGTGTTAAATGAGTGGCATTTATCACATTTTAACACATAGTTAGTTTGGTAAGAGATAGGTTGATTTCAACCGGTAAGTTGCAATAGATAGTTGTATTTTTGGATAAATTGTGTCTGTTTGGTCAAAGAGTTTAGAGCTTTGATTTAATAACTCAAAAGATTCAGAAATTGACATGGTTTGAAGCTCCTAAAAAAATAAATGTATTTCCAATTCACATTCATTATTATTATTATTATTATTATTATTATTATTATTATTATTATTATTATTATTGTTTTGTGTGGCTATTTTTAACAAATTCTAGATTTATATCATAGAATTAATATTTGTGTAGGTTGGCACTTTTAATAAATTTTTAACTTGATAACCTGTTATCTTTTGCTTGATTCCTTAATCGTCCTCCTCATCACTTGCAATAAAGTTTTAGACTGTTTAGTATGAAGTGGCCAGTGGGTTTCAAATAAATTATGTTTGTTTTATCACACACCATAGATTCGTCATTGTATTTTTATCACAGAATAGCATAATGCACTTTTAATAATTATAATTTTTATCATAAAAAATTATAATTCTCTTGTAAAATTTATCCAAAATTAATAAAAGATCTTCAGAACAAAAAGTTAGTTGAATTATGACATATTGTGATATAACATATTGTGATGTCAATTATGACATTATTTTGATTATGATCTAAGAGTTGTTTAGTTATGCTTGATTTGATATTCGGTTATAATTCAAATTTTATTTTTAATTAGGACTCCCACAAAAAATTATGTCATTTATAATGATGAAATTTACAAATGACATAATTTGCACATGTTACACAATATTTAATATTTCCTTATTGAGGTGATCTTAAAATTGTACATAGTACATGAAGCGTATATCAATAACGATCAAGGAAGCAATAATGGACCTAGAGTGGAGTAGGAGAGGCAATTGTCCTACTCATAAGATTTCAAAAAACTCTTTATATATTTTTTATATTACTTTTTTACTTCTTATGTTAGTAGAAAATAATATTGTAGTTCATTATCAAAAAAAAAATATTAATATACATGTCTACCTCATCAAGATTAGAAAACATTTCGCAGCCATGTCGACATGTGTGTTAAACTCATACTATCCAACCACAACCACTTAGGCCATAAGAAAATACCTACTTGTGGCAAGATGTCTCAACTAAACTAAATGGAAAAGTTAGGGTAACAGAAAATATACTAGAAAATTATTAGAATTTTAAATTGGGTGATTTTATTTATACATTATTAATACTCTTAATACACAATATTACTTAATACATATACAAAATAATTTACGAAGTTTAAAAATGAGTGTTGTTATTAGCATCTACCTAATTTCTTTGGATCCTTCAATTCTCACTCATTTATTTTTTTATAATTATATGCTGAGGTAAAATTACATTAAATGACAATTTTAAATGGAACACCCTCTCACCAAATGAAAACAATTACAATGACACTATACAATATTATATACCCATCTCCATCCCCATCGACATATATTCCTTATCAATTTAAACTCTAATCATATTCTTTTTCACCACCATCCTAAACCCACGTATTCATATTCAATAAAAAACATTTGAAACTACGTAATCAGTCAACGTTTTGTTCGATGGTTAATGTGTTCGGTATTCCAAATCAGTTAACGTTACAAACAATCCTTTTTTTATTATTATTTTTCAAAAATTTATCTCCCTCCATCAATGACACCTTTGTTTTTCTTTGCTTCGCATTTTTTGTTTGTATCGAACAAAAGTTGGGAAAATTTTGGGAGTAAGTGATGTCCATGTTTCGGCCTTTCCAAGTGGAAATAATCTATAATTATAGATATAAATCGCTAGCACAATTAGGGTTTGAATTATCAGTCGTTATTTAACCCATTTAGTGTTGAGATTTTAGATTTTACACTTTGAATACCGTTATTTATCAATATATTAACTGACATTGTCGGATATTGATTGATAAATATGATCATACTGGTAATATCAATACATATATTTTGTTAAATGTTACTTCATAGTTTACCAAAATTCAATACACAAATTTTAAAAATATAAAATTATCTGAAAACAATAATTTAAATGCAACAAAATTTCACCTAAATGTTACTCTTCTTATATTTTTAATTGCAAAGTTACGAATTAAACTTGCAAAATTACTAATTAAACATTACTCTTTTTAATTTTTAATTGCAAAATTACTCTTCTATTATATCCTTTTCAATGGATAATATAATAAATTGCAAAATTACTAATTAAACATTACTCTTTTTTATTTTACTTTTTTGGTTTGGTTGCTAGCTAAATTAAAAATAATAATTTTGGACCTTTTGGAGTTGGACTCCATTTGAGTGAGGCTTATTAAGAATATTTTAATTTTGAACTGAGTATAAAATGTAAAAAAAAAAGATGTGTACTAAATCAATTAAGTGTATGAAAATATAATTTCCCGGTCCCCACTCTATTTTCTCATTGAAGTGATATTGGGAAAAATTACCATCTCTATTCAAAACTCAATTAAGTTATTATATTTGAATAGTGTGGTGTGTTCCTATGGATTGGATTGAGATTTTTCTTCTACGTGGACCTATGATGAGCTCTTACCATAAAAGTTCTTGAAGTGGACAAAAAGATAGTTTTTTTTTTGGGTAGTATACCAGTTTTCTAACGAATGTAAAATATATCTAATTCATGTAACTCAGAAGTAGGTGCAAATGTTATGAATTTATAATTTTATATTTAAATTTGTAGATAGTTTTTGATAAATCCTTAAGCAAATATTAAACGTGATAGTGATTGTATGCAGGGAGCGTTCTTTTTTTGCTTTTATTTTTAAATGTGAGATTCTTCATTTATATAATAGAATACATTGCTTGTCTATTTGTGTCAAAATTGCAATATGAAATTTAAATTTTAGTACAACTCTTAATTGTTTATTTTTATATTTATTTTTTTTATGAGAAAACACAAGATTTAATATATTATACATCTAACAATAACTCATCTAATAAAATAAATCTGAGTACAAAATATAAAATAAATCCTAAATGGAGAAAAAGAACCTTCACGCAGAAAAAATACGAGTCTCCACATAGGGAGTAAAAAAAAGGAAAATTTACCCATAAATCTTATTTTCTGAAAAGTTGAACCATTTAGTCCTAAAAGTTTTCTTATGCACCATTTAGTCCCATTTAATAACATCAAACATCATCATCAAAACAACTAGGGAGAACGCAATAATTTAAGCTAGGTTTACAATCACAACATCAAAACAACATCAAACATCACAACAGCATCATCAAACATCATCATCATCATCATCATCAAACGTCGTCGTCATCATCAAAACAACAAGGTTTATATGAGGAAATACACCAACAGTTCCATCAACAAGCCTCGTTTCAACAACTTCAACCCTGACCCTATCAATACGAGCCCTAATCTACTCCCCAACTGATAGATCCATGATTCTTCTTCTACGCACCGTCAGGACTCTGCGGCGGCGGCGGCGACGACACAACCGATGACGCTGGCGGCACTACTAGGGCGTGTGACGGGCCGAAGGGAAGCCTCGATGCTGGTTCGAGAGACGGCGGCACGACAGCTGGATGAGCGGCTCGCCGACTGGAGGTACTCGAAGCCGATGGTGGCGCTGGACATGGTGTGGAACCTGGTGTTCATTGTGGTATCGGTGGTGATGTTGATTTGCACAGTGGAGGAGAGGCCTAATGTGTCGATTAGGGTTTGGATCTGCGGTTACTCGCTGCAGTGCTTGGTGCATGTGGTTCTGGTGTGGTTGGAGTATCAGAGGAGGAACAGGACGATCAGATTCCGAGATGTGGATGCATCGACGAGGACTGATACGAATTCAGTTGATGCGAATGATAGTGAGGATGAGGAAACTAGAGGCGCTTTGGGAATTTCTAGATGGCGATGATGTGTGTTGTTTTTGATGATGATGACGTTTGATGTTGTTGTGATGTTTGATGCTGTGATGTTGTGTTATTGATGATGTGATGACGTTTGATGTTGATGATGATAATGTTGATGATGTTTTATGTTGTTTTGATGATTATGTTTGTGATGTTTGATATTGTTTTGATGATGATGTTTGATGTTGTTTTGATAATGATGTTGTTTTGACGATGATGATGTTTGATGTATATGCCCTCTATGGTCAATTTCCCTATAATGGGACCTTTCAGTCTATAAGAAAACTTTTAGGACTAAACAGTGTATAAGTTATTAATTTGGGATTTATTGGTGCATCACCCAAAAAAAACTCCACGTAGAGATGAAACCTCAGCCGTTGTTTTATATGAATAAAAATAAGTGAACAAAAATGAGAAAATAAACAATAATAAACAAATAGAAAGAAAAATAAAAATGGGAGAAAATATAAATTGAAGTAATGTTTAGTGGTGTTGAAGCAATGTTTCACCCCTAGAGTTCCTTCTACCCTGGAAAATATAAATTGACAAAAATGAGAGGGCTGATTTTTATAGGAAAATGTCACTTATGATATAAATGTCACTTATAGGAAAATATAAATTGTCTTTTGACTCGCACAACTTCTCTCCACCAAGTGTCTGCCTAAACAAATTCAAATAACCAACACAAAAATAATAGCAGGTTAATTTAAAAAAATCAAATCAACACTGAAATATTACTAAAACAAAGAAGAAGAAATATGGAAAAAGAAAAATTTACACTTACCGTGCACAAGAGCATGATGTTAATGGTAATAAATAATGAAAAAAGCAGAACACAGAGTTCCATAGACAATTATGTCAAAACAAACCAACATTCTTTATGTGTTGTAAGCTTTTTTCTTAAAAAGCTAAAAAATCCAAAACATAATAATTATTTTAACTCATATTTTAATTAAAAAATCAATAATGATTGTTGGATTACAATTTCTGATTACTTAAATAAAGTTCTTGCCTCACAAGTAATTGTCATTGCATGAGTTAAAATTCATATTATTCTTTTAGAAGTAAAATCTGATATGAGTATATTGTTGATATTTTAATATTTTTTGTTTCATTGAAGCAAGTATTTAGAGACTGTTCCAATTATCTTCTACTGGGGGAAAACATAATTTGGGATCCCGATGAAGGTGTGTCATATGATGCTGAGCCGAAAGGGCTATATGGGGTGCAACTTGGCACCATGCTTAGCAATTTGGAGGAGATGTTCATGTCCAAGGTGGCATGTTACGGCAAAAGTGTCCGATTAAACTTCAAATGTAGAAATCCTTATCGCCAGTGGCAAGCAATCAACAAATACAAGATATTACGGATCAATGACGATGAGACGTTGAACATCGTATTAAGTATCGATGCAAGTTTCCAACCACCAAATTGTTTGGAAGTGTACATTGATAAAGAGGTTGTACACAATGTCTTGAATATGACACAGATGGATTATCGTCCCTTCACTACATTGCTTACACAGGGGATTGACACCACAGCATTTCGGTCTCCTATGTATGCACCAGATCAATGTTATTCAGTGGCCTACACACAACAGACATTTGAGGGCCATGGTGTGGAACCAAGTTCACGTGGTGGATATGATTATGAATTTCACAATAACACAGAAGATGTGCCCACCTGCAGCCATCATACCACTCCAGTTGAAGTTGTTGGTAATATGGCGGAAACGCTGAACTATGTGCAGTTTGTTGACAATGACATGTACGGTCCTGATATCGCCCAAGATGATGATGAGAATGAAATGTGTGATGAAGAAAATTTATTGGCTGGATCAGATGATGATGATGAAGAAGATGATGCTGACGGCCCCATTGACCCTAAAAATGTCCCCATTCCACCTAGACCTGAAATCCCTTTCTATGACAATATTCACATGGGTGGTGATTTTGACATAAGTAGCTGTGATGTCGTTCTCCATAACCGGATCTGGAATGTTAAAAGTCCAGAGTTGGACAAAGGGATGGTTTTCGTTGATAAGAAGCAACTTGTATATGCTGTGAAATTGTACCATGCAACAAATAATCGAGAGTATAAGGTCGTAACCTCCAAATGAGACCTTTGGGTGTCTGCTTGCAAGCACGATTACAGTTGGTGGTTACGTGCATCTCTTTGTAGGAAACATGGTCTTTTTGAAATAAAGCAGTACAGGGGTCCTCACCGTTGTTTATACCCACAACTGAACAGGGACCACACTAATATTAGCTCCAGTTACATTGCTTCTTATCTTTTGGGACAAGTTGCGGTGAGTATAAAAAATAAATTTTTATATATATATACATGAGGGTTTGTTTATAGTGTTCACACCCAAATAATCCAACTCATATTTGATTGTCGTATGCAGAATGAACCTGATATGCCAATTAAGAATGTCATCAAAGATATCAAAAAGACCATGAACTACAGTATATCATACAAGAAGGCGTGGCATGGAAGGGCAAAGGCAATTAGAATGGTATTCGGGGATTGGGATGAATCATATAGGTAGTTGCCTAAATTCATGCATGCATTACAGACATCTAATCTTGGCACCATTGTTCAATGGAAGCATAGGTATACCGGAGGTACAACCATTATGTCCGTCTTCCACTTTGTTTTCTGGTTTTTCAAGCCTGTCATCAATGGATTTAAATATTGTAGGCCTGTTATAACCATAGATGGTACATTCTTATATGGAAAATACACTGGTGTATTTCTTGTAGCAACGATCGTCACTGCCAATGGCAAAGTATTACCGCTTGCATTCGCTGTTGTCGACAAGGAGAGTTTGGAGTCTTGATTGTTCTTCATTTCAAATATCAAGGAACACATTGTCATGGATCGACAGAAAGTGACTTTGATATCTGATTGAACTGAGAGTATTTTAGCTGCTGTGAGGCGGCATTGGCTGAATCCCTTGCATCAATTTGTTGGATATCATCGGCACTGCCTTCGACATGTTTGTAGTAACTTTAACACAAAGTTTAAAAATAAGGAGCTGAAACAACTTCTATGGAAAGTAGGGAGTGCTCATCAACGACGAAAGTGTAATGCTTACTTAGAACAGATACAAGCTATTAACCAAGATGCCATCTATTGGGTCTGCAAGATGAATCCTATGGAGTGGGCCCTTGCGTATGACGGTGGATATCGGTGGAGGGTATTGACCAGCAATGATGCAAAGTGCTTCAATAGTGTCTTGAAAGGTGTAAGGAACTTACCTATCTCAGCTATGGTTGAGTTTACATTTCGACAGTTCGTAAAATATTTTGATGAGATGGGAGCCCAAGTAGAAATAGATGTACGGAATGAGTTCCAATACCCTAGAGGGATGCAAAAAACTATCGAGGAGGGCATTGCAAGGGGAAATACTTTCCAGTTGATATCGTATGACATGTTAGTTTGTAATGTAAGCTAAATTGTTATTATTATGTTTTGAAGTTAATTATACCTAAAAACATGAACTTGATTATTTTGTATCAATATTGTCTGATAAGCCCCGCCGCATATTTGAGGTGTAAACATCTTTTCACCATGGACGAGGTCGCAATACACAGATTGTGCGCATGAATGAACCCACGTGCAGTTGTGGCAAATACGAGATAAGACACTATCCATGTTCCCATATGCTCGCTGTTATGTCTGAATGCAGTGACAATCCATTCGAGTACGTTGATCCAGTATATAGGCTTCCTGTATACATGAGAGTTTGGAAAACTAAATTCAACCCAATACCGCATCAAGATTGTTGGGATGATCTGCAGTGGACCTTAATGCCTAATGTACTTCGTCTGCGAGAAGTAAAACGGGATCGTAAATCTATGTCCCGTATTCCGAATGAGATGGATATATCAGATAAGCGTTTGACCGCTTGTTGCAGTGAGTGCCAGCAAACAGGTCATGACAGGCAAACATGTCCGATGCGGCTTGGTCAATGAAGACTATGTAATGCTTACATAAGTTTCGTAAATTGTGAAATTATAAAATGGTTGCGCTTTTTAATTCTGAAATTGTAATTGGACAGCTCATGTGAATTTTTAGCTTGTAATGCAAATGACCCCATGTTAAACTAAATTGTAATTGTTAATTTTTAATTCTTTAAATAGATCATTTTTTATTTGTAATAGATCATTTTTAATTTTTAATTCTTTATATATTGTAATTGTTTTATATTAAAAAAAATTTACAACTAACATACTAAGCAAATAAATTAAACTAAATATGTATGCAAAAACATTTAACTGTAGCACATAGGCTTAAGTTTTTTATTGTGTACTTGATTGAAAATGTGTATTACAAAATTTTATACTTAATCAAATAGTTCTTCTACCATTTGAAAATTTAATATTTATGAATAAATTTAATATTTTCGAATGGTCCAAGCATTTTTCACATTTACAATTTATAAATAAATTTATGTAATTTAAAAATTTTATACTTTATTGAAACTTTTAGCATTACAAAATCAATAATTAAGTTTTGTCAAATATGTCATAAATGTAATCATCAACCTATTATTGATACAAAAAAAATTTCTCATTCAATTTTTTGGCAAATATTTATGCAGGAAAACTATCCACATGTTACTGCACTATGTTTATGGTCATTATTAAGCTTATGTAACTGTGGCCCTAAAATTTTTTGGAAAAGATTTCTATATTAGTTATAGCATAGATAACTGTAGGTTCTATTGAATTGTTTATCATATTTAATGACACATAATTTTAAATCTTAAAGTACATATATATATATATATATATTTAAAAATCATAAATTATGGAATAATTAGAGTTTTTTTTTTATGATTATAATTAGATTTTAGTTAATTGCTTCCATGTTAGTGGCACACAAATATATAATTTTAAAATAATTGAGCACATTTTTTTTTTGAAGTCGTCATGTACGAAATAATTAGAGTTTAATTGTTATAGTTAAATTACAGGTAACCAATAGAGTTTTTTGAAATAAAAATTAATTACATTTTAGTGAATTGCTTCCATCTATAGTATCACACAAATTTAGATTTTGAAATAACTGAGCATACTTTTCTTTTACAAATCGTAATTTATGGAATAATTATAGTTTTTCTGTTATGATTAAATGAGAGTTTTATTGTTATGATCTAGTATTTCACTTGTACAGGCTTCATGGCACATTTACCTGTGGAGGTCCCATTTTTCATTCATCCACATCGAGCCGACAGTATATGGGAGCATCTGGTATGCAATAACGTTTGTTGGACTTTACGCTGACAATTAAAATACCATGCATTTTGTTTTATCTTACGTGATAATGCTATTATTTAAACTAGTCATTCTGTTATGCAGGACGAGGCACGCACAGTGTTAACATGCTGCCGGGCAGATTCTGGCCTATGGGGGCATCCGTTGGACCATAGAGTCTTGCAGTATATACTACGCGCAGGATTCTATGGTGTCTACCGTATTGGTCATATTAGACTGGACCACCCACTCATCACTGCTCTGGTCGAAAGGTGGCGCACAGAGACTCATACATTCCATTTCCCGATCGGAGAGGCCACCGTCACATTGCAGGACGTATCTGTCCTATATGGTCTACGGATTGATGGGCGAGCAGTTTCTAGTGTTGACCCATCATTGACGAGGGAGCAGTGGATAGCTCTATGTGGTGAGCTATTGGGAGTAGCACCTACACCTGCAGACTTACATACAGGTAGACTGAGGGTGAGGTGGCTGGCTAAGCAGTTTGGTCCTCTTCCAGAGCAGGCTCCAGATGAGTTGGTACAGCAGCATACCCCAGCATATATTCTATGGCTTATTGGGGGGATATTTCTTCCTAATAAGTCACAGAACCTGCTCAAGCTTATGAACTTGCCACTGCTGAGAGACATTGACGAGATCGACGAGTACAACTGGGGTGGCGCTTCTTTGGCATGCTTGTTTAGAATGCTATGTCGAGCAACTCAGGTGGGTGAGAAGGAGATCGAAGGCCTACTTGTCTTGCTACAGGTTAGTAAGAATTTTATTACATGTCAATTCATATTGTATGACATATATCAGTATTGTAATTGCGTTCAAACCATTATAGATTTGGGCGTGGGAGAGATTCATTCGCATTGCCTCGTCTAGGCGGCAAGTGGTTGCTCCTGGTGAGCTTCCTATGGGCTAGGGAAACATGCAATTGCCATCCGGACCTCGAGGTAGCCGGTGGAGGGTTGACTTCGGCCACGAGGTCGTATCAACCTACGTAGTCGTCGTTTATAGAGACCAGTTCGACCGGATGATCAAGGGCAAGGTATGAAATTTTGCTCTCAATTTTAGCTGTCTTGTTCATTGTATATGTTTTGAGTTCACGAGCGAATTTTAATATACTTGTCGTTATTGTAGTTTATTTGGCAGCCTTATGCTGGGGTCCTCAGTACGCTCCCAAACTATTGTTGACTAGGTCAAGAGATATGGATGGAGAGAGTGCCACTTATTTGTTTTGACGTGGTTAAGTGGCATCTCTCACATCGTGTCCTTTGACAGTTTGGTCGGGTCCAGTCCATGCCAGATCGGTTCGACACCGAGTGGCGATTGCATGTGACTGATAGGTGTGGCCTAGCTAGCACTGACTGGAGTCTGTTTTATATGCGATATATACAGCTGTGGGATGCCCGTCGGGACAGTATTGTATAGGCTGACTGGAGCGATGAGGTGCTCCCCTCTTCCGACCCTTACATGTTGTGGTATCAGCGACATACACGTCTACTAGCCGGTAATCCGAGCCACCTGTCTGAGTCCAGATATCAGGGAGTTGGGCCTTCTCTTGAGGCATTGGTGAGTATCATAGTATGTGTCAGATAATTATTAAAATCATAATTGATTTACTTTTAGTCAGTTGTACCCTAATACGTCCAAATTTTTATTCAGGTGGTTGGAGCTGGGAGGTCATATCATTTGGCTGAGGACGTCCTTTTCAGATGTGATGGACAACATGCCTTGCAAGCCGTTGTAGAGATCCGAGACTTATTGTACGAGGCGATCTAGCATGCCTATTGGGGAGATCGTCTGCATTTTGGCCACTACGGTGTACACAGTGCAACAGCTGCTCCAGATACATCAATACCGTCTACGTCAGTGCCTTTCACTTCAGCGCCGGCCACATCAGGTCCTTGGACATTAGTCACCCCACCGCATGCTACCCCATACATATCTCCAGATTCCCTCCACGTACATCCTACCCAGCATACTGGCATACCTTACGTAGTTGACCCTGATTGGATATTGCCCCGATACATGCATGACATTGTCACCCCACCCACCCCATTACCACCGCCATACAGTTTAGGTGTGTGTAGTGTTGGAGTTGATACATGTACATCACATACTCCCACACTACATACATCTACTTTTGTGGGGACTAGTTCGACCGCGACCATGAGTACACATGATACAGTTCTCACTGACATCTCCCACGTTCAGGATGAGGCCCATATTGAGACCCCCCAGAGCGTGAGGGAGAGGTCGAGGTTATGGTCGTGGCGGACGTCGCAGCCGAGGTTGGGGTGCGGGCAGAGGCAGAGGTCGAGGTCCAGGTTCAGTTGCACATCGTGATACAGTTGCACCAGATGAGGGAGTTTCACAACTCACAACAGTATCCGATGTTGGGCCAGAGAGAGGATCAAGGGCAGCATAGGCAGGAGAGGGAGGGTCACAGTTACATGATACGCATTTACGATAGGGGGAGCCACATATTCAGAGAGTCTACCACAGGAGACTGAGGAAGAAGGTCCACGGTCGGGGTTGTGGGACTGGGTGTAGGTTAGGGCATTAGAGGGTATGATATGGAGTGTATAGTATTTTTTATTTATAGTTTTTGTTATAGTTTTTGTAAATCAAATTTGTACAGAGGATGTAAATGTGCTATATTTATTTATTTGAAAATAGAATTTTACAATTTTTGATTCTTACTTATTCTGAGGATTTCTTAAATACTTCAAATATTCAAATCATGATGTCACAATGGGTTTAAACAGGGTGAATATATACATAAGAGATTGAAGTTGTGTTGCATTTGGTACCATATGAATTTTCGTTTTACAATAATAAACTATATAATTTTATACATTTTTTTTTAAAAAAAATTCGTTTTTAAGTATATAATTATTTCTTTACAAAAAACACAAAAAGAATAAATACATAAATTTTATTTCTTATTCTGTACTTTTTTTCCCAAAGAATTTGATAACATAATGGAAAATTTAAGAACACTTTTTTTTTGAAACACACACACAAAAATTTCAGATTACATAAAACTACCAAAAAAAAAAAAAGGTACAGAACGTGATAATATAATAGAAATTTTAAGAACATTGATTTTTTTAAACAACGTGCGCACACACACACATACAACATTAAGAAAACAAAAACACAAATTTTTTATACTCTGCTTTCCCCCCCCCCCCTCCCCAAAAAAACAGAAAGAAAGAAAGAAAGAAAAAAGTTCTTGAATACTTGAATAGTCTTTCTCCAAAAAAAAAAAAAAAAACAAATTTTAGTTTTTCAATAGAGTGAAGATGATGAACTGTGGAACTTACACAGTAGTTTGTTATAAATTTAAAATATAAAATTAAAAAAAAAAAAAGAGAGCGAAGACAGTGAAACGTGGAACTGCACAACAGTTTCTAAAATGTGAGAAGTGGAGAAGTGGAAGTTATTTATTAAGTTGGTAATTTACGATTTTACCCATAATTACAATTTGATATAAGTTTTAAAATAATAGATTATTTAACAAGTTATGGTCATTTTAGGAAAAATAGAAAAAAATTTGTAATGACACCAAAATTGGTGTTCCCCTTTAATAATAGAATAAATTAACCCTCCAACTGGACCCAAATTCTGTAATAATAAATAGTTTCTCCAGCACTCAAATTCTATAATTTGCCAACCCCACATTCTTTCATTTCCATCATCACTGTGGCCCTCTACACTCGAAGAACCCCAACTCCCTCTACTGGACCCTCAGCCATTTTCTTTTGACGTTGTGTCGTTTCCCAAAATCTGATTTTTGTCAACAGCCCACTCGTTGCCACCATTGGACTCCCTATTTTTATTACAACTCCAGATATTAGTGGGTGACTCATTCTCATGCTTGGTTTGAGATTGTATTTCAACTTTACTCCCCTCAGTATTCGAAGAACCCCAAGCAGCAAAAGTTTTTGACTGAGGTACATGCTCAACATCTTCTTACTTGATTGTGGGTGACTCATTCTCATGCTTGGTTTGAGATTGTATTTCAACTTTACTCCCCTCAGTATTCGAAGAACCCCAAGCAACATAAGTTTTTGACTGAGGCACATGTTCTATATCTAGGTACTTCATTGTGGGTGTGTTTCACAGTTCTATCTGCGACTGAGAAAATAATTTCGATTTTATCTCATGTAACTTAGCTCATGGGCTTTTCAAGACACTTGAGGGTATTATGGGTATTTCAGTATTTATTTTTGATGGCATCAGTAGCTTCGGTTAGTTGGGTGGACAACAGTACAAAAATGAGAGAATCTTCATATTGTCAGTTAAAGTAAGGCAGACTTCTATAATTATTAAAATTACAAGAGAGATTTTTATATTTGTCAAACATCTCTAGGGAGGTAAGTGTAATTTACCGAATACAAAAAGAAGCAAAAAATGCAAAGAGGAGAAAAGGGGATGACTGTGAAGTTTCGTAAAGTGAAAATAAGATAAAATATAGGCTGGAGTGCCAATCTTCTTTACATATCAGGTGGCCATTTTATTGTTTTGTTTTGTTTTGTTTTGTTTTGTTTTGAACATTGTTTTGGTGAAAAAATTAACGATAGTTTTGTAGGTCGAAGTGAGTTGGAAGATTGTGTATTTACTTGCACTCTATTTCATAGTTGTTTATGAACAATATTACTTTAAAACAAAGAAAATTAAAGCCTCTATTTCATTTTATGATTTAATTTATAATTTTTTGAAAACACCAATTTGTACTGAAATCGTCAATTCGAAGTGACTACTTGTTGCATTAAAAAAGCAAGCATCAGAAAATAGTTTACTGTGGCGATATGACAACTCACTGCATTACTGATTAATTTGACAACTCACTGCTCGAATATGAAGGGATTGCATTGTGAAAAAGATGACCCACAATTATGATTTTATCTAACAACCATGTCCGTGACTGCATCACAGATACACAAAGTCACGAGTACTCAGGATTGCATGAAATGAATAAGACAAAATAATACCACGGGTATCACTTCTTCCACAGTGCCCCAACATCTCAATTATCGTCACCAGGTCATCTTTAGTTAACCCCCAATATGATGTCTATAAATAGCGCTACCCCCAGTATGATGTTTGTTCAAGTCATAACAATAGTAATATATCTACAATTACTATTATTATTAATTTTTTTTTATTTTATGAACAATGTCTTCAAGAGGTGCAGGAAGTTCATGTCGTCAAAGAAATCCGAAAGTATGGCTATTACCTCCATTTACTTATGACCACAGAGAAAAAAGTACTCGAGTCTGAAGGATTATTATGCTGGTATCCGAGCAGAATGGGCGTTCAGGGTAATGGAGCAAGAAGGATTGTTTAATGATCTACGTAACTTTGGGGCACCGGTACCTTGTCGTTGTTCATTGACCATGGCTAGACGAAATGTGAGTGACTATGAAAAAGCAGTTAGCAGAATTAAGAAGGAGAATAACATAATGTTGATGTGGAGATGTCGACATTTCATGCTTCAACTAGCCACCGAAATGGCAGAAGCAAGCAACAGAGAATTGACAGTGATTGAGCGAAATAATGTCTTAAACAATGAAAAATATCTCTCTGACTACTACATGTCAGATGGGGAATGAGAAATCAAACACCTTTATCTTTCATATATGTTTGTATGTTGTGTCATATCTTCGTTACTGGAGTGTAAGACAATGTTGTTGTTCATATAGCTTACGGATGTATTTCAACTATTTGTTATATGAACCTAAAGTTTATGAAATCACTACATTTATAAGTACACATGTCAAGATTCGTTACAAATTTCTCTTCCTATTGATAACTCGTGTATAAGCATTGCAAAGCCATTACAATGAATAAAAACATTTGGTCATACATGCAACCAAGTTCATTCAGTATCATCATTATATTCCATATCAATAATGCCTGAAATCATGAAAGCCTAGTTCAATTAGCATTCTTCAAAATAACAATAACAGAGAGAAAGCAAAGGTATTTATTATTTGTAGAATTACAAGAACTATTCAAAAACTATTGAACTTGCTCCCTTCATTGATAAGTCGTGGATAAGCATTACAAATCTATTACAAGATAAATGGTTTGGTCATTCATCCAAACAATTTCATTCATTATCATCATCATCTGACATCTCAATATCAGATTCATATATAGCATCCATGCTCCAAGTGAAGTACTGGTGCGCATCATCCATTAACCCATCTTCGGCACGCTCATTTGCGGTTTTCATTAGTTCGGACCTTTGCAAACGTTGGGTCATGCGATTAACTTCGTCGCGGATACGATGCAATGCCCTTTGCAACAACTGTGGAGTGTCAGTTGGCATACATATGGCTAACCGGCGAGGAAATTTAATATAAACTTCACGACATAGCTCAACGAGAACGTTTGCTCGAGTTATGCGAAATTGCCACTCAGCTCTCATGGTATTGACGGCGACATGTGAGTAACGCAAATTTGGATTTAATGGGTATTGAAATTCATCTCTATCTGCAACCCAATGGCGACCCATTGCTGAATATAGATCAACCACTGTATATCTCATGATGATATCGCTCGAAATAGCTATAAAACTTTTGTTGTGGTATGATGCGATATTTATACCACATATACACAGTTGTTATAACATGCACAAATTCAAAATGGAGATGGACGCAAGTATTCATGTCTTATAAACTCTAAACTCACATGCCAACAATGAAGTACTGATACTTCAGGAAGTTCACATGGTAGCTGTATGTTTGAAATTATTATAAACAACTATGCATTAGAGTTGTCACGTCAACTTTTATGACCTGAACAACTATGCATCAACTTTATAGGAGTTGTCACTTCGACTTTTATGTACTACTTAGTGCATATCTGAAGGTTTTAAGCAAGGTTCAAATCCGCTTAGAAATTTAATTTCACTTTCACCTTACATATTTAATTTAATTTAATTGGAGAAATTTGACCAATTTAATTTCAAGTTAACTATGTGTTGATTTAAGTCGGTGTTGTTCTTGTCTGAATACTAGGCTAGCTTTTATCTGTAACACTTTCAAGTTCTATACATTGAAAAACCCATTCATTCTAACTCTACTACAAATTAATCTTCAATGCATTCTAACTCTATAATGTTTTCTCTTCAAGGTTTATGAATCTATTTAAAGCTGCATAGGGTGGCTTTTTAAACACAAAGGGTCTAATTTTTTTGTTGTTTTGTTCTGACACTCCCTCATCCCATTATGAATTACAAAAATTCACATGGGCACAGTAGCTATAGTACGATAATAAATTGTAGCTCGGCGCAGTGATACGTCCAACATTTCTTAGTGATGCAGTGATGTAGTGACTTTAACAGACGTAATAAATTGTGTGCTTTGTCTTTCCTCAGATGTTATGTGACTTTGTGCAGCGATACAGTGCTGCATGTGACTTTTTTCCTCAGATGCAGTGATGCATGTGACTTTGTGCAGTGATGCATGTGACTTTATGCAGTGATGCATGTGACTTTCTGACTTTGTAAATTATATACTTTGTAACTTTTTTCCTCACATGCAGTGATGCATGTGACTTTGTGCAACGCAACTTAGATGCTTTGTTTTTTTCTCACATTTTAACATTCATCTAAGTCACATTAATACGACCACATGGAAATAGTGTTGACAAATAACTATATAAAGGATTGAAGGAGTGATGGTAAACACACAACCTTTCCACTCAGTTTGCTCTAGGAAACTATCGTTTATCTATTGAGAAAAAATCAAATGGAGTATAGATTCACGGCAGGGGGTAGGAATCGCAGAAGTGAGAGTTCACGACGAGAAAAAGGAACGGGAAGGGGACTCGCAAGGGTTAGGAACTTCAAAAGAGGTGAGAGTTCATGCCGAGGAAGAGGAACGAGAAGGGGAAGTGGCGATGCTGAAGATGAAACACCATTTACTTTGTTAGATGCCTCTTGTGCTTATCATGATAGGTTTGGGAAGCGACATTTTGTCATGCGCAAGTACTATCTAGATCCATGTGGTTTCATGGAGGATCCATCTGATAATCAAACATGATATGATTTAGCAGATGCTAGACTTCTGAAGTGGCCCACACTATTTATAAAGTGAGTGCAAATGGAAAGATTATGTCGGGAAAATCGACTGAAGGTGTTGAAAGCACGTTCAGTTCAGATCCAAAAGGAAGACCCAGATAATGTTAATCGACTAAGTGAAAGACTTCGACGTGAGATTTCTCAAATGCGCCGTAGGTCAGCCTGCGATATGAAACTATCTATACTTAAGTCGGATGCCAAGAAGAACGAAACAACACCAAATGCTGCGACTATCAAGGCTATCAAGGACGATCCTGCACTTCTCTCTAACCCTAAGCTCTTTAATTGTTCGGACTTTGAGATTGCCGATTTGAGCGAGGATTAGGCGTCTATCTGTCTACTAAATTATATTAGGTTATCCATAATTATGTGTTGTGTGTGTTAAAATAACTCTTTCGACAATGAGTTTGTGAAAGGTTTGTCTAATATTTGTCTATGTAATTGTTAAGTATTGTACTCTTCGCTTTATTTTATGTTTTGTGTTATGTTGAATTGTTCCACAAATTATTTTTGTGGAATCGCTTTATTTTATATTCTGTGTTATGTTGAATGGTTCCACAAATTATTTTTGTGGAATACTTATGTTTGAACTAGCTACGGCGTTCTAAAGTGTTATAAGTGTTATAGTCATACCTTTATTTTGTTTTCCTGTTCGTAGTAGTAATTAGCAAATTAGATACTTTGTATATGCTGTGTGAAGTTTTATTTAAATATTTCTTGGCAACAAAAATTTAAGGGAACAACAAATATTTAGTTTCGAAAATTCTGCAAAAGTAGGCTTACTTTGGGAAATAAATTAGTTTAGGGGCTTAGTTTGGGAAAAGCCCCAACAAAATCTCTCCGAAACTGCTCAAAATGTTCTCTAGGAGGGTGCGTGTCTCGAGGCCATTATTTTCTTCTTTTTTTTAATTTTTAATTTTTAATTTTTTATTTGTTGTTTATATTTTTGTCCATCATGGATCTTTTTAAAATTATATTTGAATTATATAACAAAATAAAAATTTATTTAAAAATTTATATTTAAATAACAATTTAAAAAATATCAGGTAAATTTAGCAAATATTTAATTTATATTTTTTACACAATTCACTACTCTTTAGACAATGCATGCTGTTTATTTTTTAAAAATTTTATGTATAAATTATTTATGTAAATATCAAATTGATCTGATAATCGTACATATAATTTTATCATTTTTTTAAAAAAATAATGGATGCGAAACATAATTTCAAAATTACATAATTTATTTTTAAATATTAAAATAATAAAATTTGGTAGCTAAGATTATTTATCAATACGATATTTTATATGAATAATTTATATATAGAGATCTACAAGATGACTGAGCGAATTATAGAATGTGGATTGAATAATAATAATAATAATAATAATAATAATAATAATAATAATAATAATAATAATAATCAGTATAAAAAGCGTGGTTATGCTTTCCTTTAAAACCGAATTTTGGTTAAAAGCGTGGATGATAACCACGCTTTCTTTAGTCAACAGTAAAAGCATGGTTGTGAACCACGTTTTCTGGGAAAAAAAAACAAATTTTAGTTAAAAGCGTGGTAACCACGCTTTCTATATAAAACAAATTTCCTTAAACGCGTGGTTTGTAACCACGCTTTCTTAATTAAACGCGTGGTTTGTAACCACGCTTTTATGGTTTTACCAATTTTGCGCGGCTGGGCCAGAAATATGGTGAAAGCGTGGTTTGTAATAACGTTTCAGCTTATTTTGGGAATTCCGTCCAAACTAGGCCTAGTTTGGGAAATAGGTTGCTATTTTAGCTTATTTTGGGAAAAGGCCCCCAATTGTCTCATTGCAAAATGTTTTCTGACACTTATTTCCTTCATTTTCCTCCGTTGATGCAATTGAAAATATTGAAAATATTGAAGACAAACACAATTATTAATGCGGTTTTAAGAATTCTTCTTTGTTAGAAAAATATAAATGAGAATTGTTTGAAAATTGTTATTTTCTGATTATAATATGATGTTAATTAGCTGTTAAAAAAACAAATATGAGTACTAATCAAAGCAAAAAAAAAAAAAAAAAAAGGAAAGAAAAGTAACAATACAAAACTTTCACTTTGCTATTTCAAGTTTACCAGTATTCCAATTCTCATTTTATCTACATTTTCAAATGCAAAGAAAAAAAAAAGTCAATCATGCTACTTTTATGAATCTATTTAAAGCTGCATAGGGTGGCTTTTTAAACACAAAGGGTCTAATTTTTTTGTTGTTTTGTTCTGACACTCCCTCATCTCATTATGAATTGCAAAAATTCACATGGGCACAGTAGCTATAGTACGATAATAAATTGTAGCTCGGCGCAGTGATACGTCCAACATTTCTCAGTGATACAGTGACTTTAACAGACGTAATAAATTGTATGCTTTGTCTTTTCCTCAGATGTTATATGACTTTGTGCAGCGATGCAGTGCTGCATGTGACTTTTTTCCTCAGATGCAGTGATGCATGTGATGCATGTGACTTTGTGCAGTGATGCATGTGACTTTATGCAGTGATGCATGTGACTTTCTGACTTTGTAATTGTATACTTTGTGACTTTTTTCCTCACATGCAGTGATGCATGTGACTTTGTGCAACGCGACTTAGATGCTTTGTTTTTTCCTCACATTTTAACATTCATTTAAGTCACATTAATACGACCACATGGAAATAGTGTTGACAAATAACTATATAACGGACTGAAGGAGTGATGGTAAACACACAACCTTTCCACTCAGTTTGCTCTAGGAAACTATCGTTTATCTATTGAGAAAAAATCAAATGGAGTATAGATTCACGGCAGGGGGTAAGAATCGCAGAGGTGAGAGTTCATGATGAGAAAGAGGAACGGGAAGGGGACTCGCAAGGGTTACAAACTTCGAAAGAGGTGAGAGTTCATGTCGAGGAAGAGGAACGGGAAGGGGAAGTGGCGATGCTGAAGATGAAACACCATTTACTTTGTTAGATGCCTCTTGTGCTTATCATGATAGGTTTGGGAAACAGCATTTTGTCATGCGCAAGTACTATCTAGATCCATGTGGTTTCATGGAGGATCCATCTGATAATCAAACATGATATGGTTTAGCAAACGCTAGACTTCTGAAGTGGCCCACACTATTTATAAAGTGAGTGCAAATGGAAAGATTATGTCGGGAAAATCGACTGAAGGTGCCGAAAGCACGTTCAGTTCAGATCCAAAAGGAAGACCCAGATAATGTTAATCAACTAAGTGAAAGACTTCGACGTGAGATTTCTCAAATGCGTCGTAGGTCAGCCCGCGATATGAAACTATCTATACTTAAGTCGGATGCCAAAAAGAACGAAACAACACCAAATGCTGCGACTATCAAGGCTATCAAGGATGATCCTGCACTTCTCTCTATCCTTGAGTTCTCTAATTGTTCGGACTCTGAGATTGCCGATTTGAGCGAAGATTAGGCGTCTATCTGTCTACTAAATTATATTAGGTTATCCATAATTATGTGTTGTGTGTGTTAAAATAACTCTTTCGACAATGAGTTTGTGAAAGGTTTGTCTAATATTTGTCTATGTAACTGTTAAGTATTGTACTCTTCGCTTTATTTTATGTTATGTGTTATGTTGAATGGTTCCACAAATTATTTTTGTGGGATACTTATGTTTGAACTAGCTACGGCGTTCTAAAGTGTTGTAAGTGTTATAGTCATACCTTTATTTTGTTTTCCTGTTCGTAGTAGTAATTAGCAAATTAGATACTTTGTATATGCTGTGTGAAGTTTATTTAAATATTTCTTGGCAACAAAAATTTAAGGGAACAACAAATATTTAGTTTCGAAAATTCTGCAAAAGTAGGCTTAGTTTGGGAAATAAATTAGTATAGGGGCTTAGTTTGGGAAAAGCCCCGACAAAATCTCTCCGAAACTGCTCAAAATGTTCTCTGGGAGGGTGCGTGTCTCGAGGCCATTATTTTCTTCTTCTTTTTTAATTTTTAATTTTTTATTTGTTGTTTTTATTTTTGTCCATCATGGATCTTTTTTAAATTATATTTGAATTATATAACAAAATAAAAATTTATTTAAAAATTTATATTTAAATAACAATTTAAAAAATATCAGGTAAATTTAGCAAATATTTAATTTATATTTTTTACACAATTCACTACTCTTTAGACAATGCATGCTGTTTATTTTTAAAAAAATTTATGTATAAATTATTTATGTAAATATCAAATTGATCTGATAATCGTACATATAATTTTATCATTTTTTTAAAAAATAATGGATGCGAAACATAATTTCAAAATTACATAATTTATTTTTAAATATTAAAATAATAAAATTTGGTAGCTAAGATTGTTTATCAATACGATATTTTATATGAATAATTTATATATAGAGATCTACAAGATGACTGAGCGAATTATAGAATGTGAATTGAATAATAATAATAATAATAATCAGTATAAAAAGCGTGGTTATGCTTTCCTTTAAAACCGAATTTTGGTTAAAAGCGTGGATGATAACCACGCTTTCTTTAGTCAATAGTAAAAGCGTGGTTGTGAACCACGTTTTCTGGAAAAAAAAAAAACAAATTTTAGTTAAAAGCGTGGTTTGTAACCACGCTTTCTTAATTAAAAGCGTGGTTTGTAACCACGCTTTTATGGTTTTACCAATTTTGCACGGCTGGACCAGAAATATGGTGAAAGCGTGGTTTGTAATAACGTTTCAGCTTATTTTGGGAATTCCGTCCAAACTAGGCCTAGTTTGAGAAATAGGTTGCTATTTTAGCTTATTTTGGGAAAAGGCCCCCAATTGTCTCATTGCAAAATGTTTTCTGACACTTATTTCCTTCATTTTCCTCCGTTGATGCAATTGAAAATATTGAAGACAAACACAATTATTAATGTGGTTGTAAGAATTCTTCTTTGTTAGAAAAATATAAATGAGAATTGTTTGAAAATTGTTATTTTCTGATTATAATATGATGTTAATTAGCTGTTAAAAAACAAATATGAGTACTAATCAAAGCAAAAAAAAAAAAGGGAAAGAAAAGTAACAATACAAAACTTTCACTTTGCTATTTCAAGTTTACCAGTATTCCAATTCTCATTTTATCTACATTTTCAAATGCAAAGAAAAAAAAAAGTCAATCATGCTACTTTTAAGATTGTCAGAGTAAAGACGTTCAACTACTACTTAGAAATTTAAGCATTTTCTTTTCTTAGTTACCTAACTTTATATTTTTCTCTGGTTAGAAGAGAATAGAGGGGAAGGATCCTGGAAGTCGACTCCTGGAGAGCATGGTTTGATTTAAAAATCAAGTGCACTGTATCAGTTGTGTTGTTCTCTCTACTACCTCTAGTATTAGAAAAAAGACAGGATAAATTACATTAATCTCCCTTAAAGTTTGGAGAAATACATCAAGCCTCACAAATTTGACATAATTAGATTTCTTTAAAATTTTAATTCACGTAGCACTTTTTCTTTTCACCAATAACTCGTTAAATGATATTTTTATATCTTTTAAACTAAGAAATATATTTTATATTTATTTATCCATGTGTCTGCACACTATTATAGTATTAACCTTATTAAAAAGAAAGTCGGTGTAACTATGCCAAACTTATGGAACTTACTATTTTATTTTTATTTTTTTCTAAACCAAAAGGTATCAATATATACCCTAAAAAATATATGTTGATTTCAAAGGCTTTGCATCACACTATCTTGTTCTCACCAGACTTTTGCTATGATGATAATTTTGTGTTTTTTTTTTTTTATCATAGTTTGAATTGAATAAGGCACCTTGGTAGGTGATTTGAGTAAATGCATTGAAATAATCTTTTCTTATTTGAGAATTCAAAGAGAAAAAAAAAGGCATTCAAAATGAAGAGTAATCGAACTTGAACAGGATAAAGGAAAGAATCATGGGCCAAATGAGAATTAGTAAATGACAAATGCTACACGGTATAAAAATATATAAAAATGTATAACAATATGTGAAATATATATTAGAATTATATATATATATATATATATATATATTTTGACATTATTTAAATTTTAACCAACATTTATAGAACCATGGTTAGCAAGAACTACAACAAAATGCACATTCGGCGACTAAAATTAGCGACTAAAAAAAGTTTAGTCGTCAAAAGTTGTGAAATTGGTGGCCAAAAATTTTTTTTAGCTACCAATACCTTCCCCGACAATCTTCCCACGACCAAGCCGGCAACCAAACTAGCAACCAAACTATTTAGTCGCTGAAAGTCAAGCTTTTTGGCTACTAAAAAAAATTAGTAGCTAAAAACAGTCAATTGGCGACTAAAATTCACTTTAGTAGCCAAAAGGGGACGTTTTTGGCGACTAAAAACAGGTTTGGTCGCCAAAAGGGGACGTTTTTAGGCGGAACATATTTTTTTAGCGATTGAAAATTAATTAGTAGCCCAAAATTATAGAATTGGCGACTAAATCCATTATTTAGTCGCCAAAAGTGATCTAAATTTTTTTTTACTAAATAATTTATTTTTTACATAAATTATATTGAATATATATAATTATATTCATATATATAGTTTTGTATTAATATCGGTCAAAGTAATATATAAATAATATATGTTGCATTTATATTCATGTGATGTTGTAGTGGCATAGTGGGGAGAGTGTGCTGGTAAATGTTTGGAATGTGCGAGGTCTTAGGTGCGAAACCTGGGAACAACAAAGGGTAATTTTTTTTTTTTCCAAATATGCTTTTGGCGACTAAACTCTGTGGTCGCCCAAACCCTTATGTTAACGAAATACAATGCTACTATAGACTGTGTAATGAAACAAGTAGTTTTCCGTCCACCTGGTTTGCTTGAATTTGTGTTTAATGGAAGTGGAGTAGTACCTCCTCCGTATTTGATTTCATCTGTGAAAGCTGTTAAATTGATTAGAAAGGGGTGTAAAGGGTATTTGTGTTCTGTATTGACTGTATCTACTGATGATAATGCTAATGTGAACAGTATTCCCATAGTCAGAGAATTCCCAGAAGTTTTTCCAGATAATCTGCCAGGGGATTTGATTGACAGGGAGATTGAATTCACCGTTGATGTGATTCCGGGTACCCAGCCAGTATCTAAAGCTCCTTACCGAATGGCTCCGACTGAATTGAAAGAATTGAAAGTGCAACTGTGGGAATTGTTAGATAAGAAGTTCATCAGGCCTTGTACTTCACCGTGGGGCGCACCTATTTTGTTTGTGAAAAAGAAAGACGGCTCACTGAGATTGTGTATTGACTACCGTGAACTGAACAAGGTAACTGCGAAAAATAAATACCCATTTCCACGTATTGATGACTTATTTGATCAGTTACAGGGTGCTTAAGTGTTCTCTAAGATCGACCTCAGATCAGGATACCATCAGTTGAAAGTTAAACCAGAAGACATTGACAAAACTGCTTTTCGAACGAGGTATGGACATTATGAATTTTTAGTTATGCCTTTCGGAGTTACCAATGCACCTGCTGCCTTTATGGACCTCATGAACAGAATCTTTAAACCGTACCTTGATGACTTTATTGTTGTATTCATTGATGGCATACTGATTTACTCCAAAAGTATAGAAGAACATGAACATCATATGAGACTTGCCCTACAGACCCTAAGAGAACAGAAACTTTATGCTAAACTGTCTAAATGTGAATTTTGGCTTGATCATGTTATGTTTTTGGGGCATGTTCTAGCAAAGATGGAATTTCAGTTGATCCACAGAAAGTTGAAGCGGTAGTAAACTGGCCTAGACCAACGAATGTGACAGAAGTCCGAAGCTTTTTGGGTTTGGCTGGATATTACAGAAGATTTGTCAAAGATTTCTTCAAAATTGCCTTACCGTTGACTTAGTTAACTCAGAAGGGGATATCATTTGACTGGACTGACCAAAGGGAATCAACATTCCAAGAGTTGAAAACTCAACTTGTAACTGCACCGATTCTTACCTTACCTTCAGGTACGGATGGTTTTACTGTATTTAGTGATGCTTCTCATAAGGGTTTGGGATGTGTTTTAATGCAGAATGGGAGAATCATTGCTTATGCTTCCCGACAACTGAGACTGCACGAAAAGAATTACCCAACGCATGACTTGGAACTTGCCGCAGTGGTATGTGCATTGAAAATCTGGCATCACTACCTGTATGGGGCGACATGTGAGATGTATATAGATCACAAGAGTCTGAAATACTTCTTCACACAAAAAGAACTGAACATGAGACAGCGGAGATGGCTAAAACTGATTAAAGACTATGACCTACAGATTTTGTACCATCCGGGAAAAGCCAACACCGTTGCCGATGCATTGAGCCGAAAATCGATTGGAAATTTAGCCTGTTTGCTCACCGGGCAGAAAGAATTACTTTGTGACCTTGAAAATTTTGAAATTGAAATTGTTTTGCGAGAACAAGGTGGAACAATAGCTGCTATTTCTGCTCAACCAGCACTGATTGAAGAAATTAAAGAGAAACAACAATCGGATGACTTCTTGAAGAAGATCATCGAAGAAAGGAAAACTAACCCAAGATCGGGTTTCAAATTTGAAAGTAATGTACTGAAATTTCAAGAAAGACTGTGTGTACCAAATGATACTGAACTGAAAAGAAGAGTTCTGCAAGAAGACCACAATTCAAAACTGTCTATCCATCCAGGGAACATGAAAATGTACCAAGATTTGAAATTGAATTTCTGGTGGCCGGGAATGAAGAAAGAAATTGCTGATTTTGTATCGAAATGTCTTCATTACCAACAAGTTAAAGCCGAACATCAACGACCCACATGCTTATAGCAGCCCTTACCCATACCGGAGTGGAAATGGGAACATATCACCATGGATTTTATTGTGGGATTGCCTCGCTCCAGTAAAGGTATGGACTCAATTTGGGTTATTGTTGATAGACTGATAAAATCTGCTCACTTCTTACCTGTTAAGATAATTTATAATGCGGACAAATTGGCTATACTCTATATTGATGAAATTGTTAGACTGCATGGAGTGCCTGTGTCCATTGTTTCTGATAGGGATTTGAAGTTTACATCGAGATTTTGGCAAAGCTTACAGACTGCATTGGGTACTGAATTGAGACTGAGTAGTGCTTATCATCCTCAGACAGATGGCCAGTTAGAAAGGACCATCCAGACTCTGGAGGATTTACTGAGAATGTGTGTCCTTAATTTTCAGGGAAACTGGGAAAGCCATTTGCCATTAGCCGAATTCGCCTACAACAACAGTTATCATTCAAGTATTGGTATGGCGCCTTTCGAGGCATTGTATGGCAGAAAATGTAGGTCTCCGATTTGCTGGGCAGAAGTTGGAGATGGGCCTTTGCTTGGGCCCGAGATTGTATATGAAACGAATGAGAAAGTAAAATTGATACAACAGAGACTGAAAACTGCACAGAGCAGGCAGAAAAGTTATGCTGATGTCAGAAGACGAGACAGAGAATATAAAATAGGTGATCACGTGTTTGTGAAAGTGACACCAATGAAAGGCCAGACTCGTTTTGGAGTCAAAGGCAAGTTAGCACCAAGATATGTCGGACCGTATGAGATTATTGAGAAAATCAATTCGGTGGCGTATCAAGTTGCGCTTCCTCCTGAAATAAAGCATATGCACAACGTCTTCCACATTTCTATGTTGAGGGATTACCTCCGGGATCCTTTCCATGTGATAGAGCCTACTCGTGTAGTGCTGAGTGATGACTACACTTACGAGGAACGGCCTATTCAGATTGTAAACAGACGGATCAAGAAGTTGAGAAACAAAGAGATCCCGTTAGTGAAAGTCGACTGGCAAAACCATGGTGGCGTGTATGCCACTTGGGAAAGGGAAGATGACATGGCTAAAAAATATCCTGAACTGTTTCCACTGAATCCTGTTTTCTTCCAAAACGAAGGTAACTCGAGTTTAGAGGACTAAACTCTTTTTAAGGAGGGGAGACTGTAACAACCCCCACCACTGTTTACCGATAAACTACCAATTACTGCTAAACTGAGACTGATTATGAAAAGTAATTGAACTGATTGAAATACTGAACTGACTGACTGAAATCTGAAACTGATTGATTGACTATATCTGTTTAAATGCATTATCTATCTGTTTGACTGTTTGATTATCTGTTCATGTTTTATGTTTAAATTGTGAATTGAAGGCCTTATCGGCGGCCGAACCGGAGATCGATTAGTGTTTTATGATCATCATAATTTATGTGATTTTATGGTGTAATTATCTGAAAACTGATTAGGTATGATTAAATTAGATTAATTAAGGTTGAATAGCATCGTTAGGCTTATTTACAATAGTGCCATTGTTAGTGGGCCATGTAGGCTAAACATATTTGAGCCTGTATACACTCAAACAAACATTTCATCAGCTCATTTCCTCACCACCACCGAACTAGAGAGTGAGAAGTGAGAGAAGTGAGAGAGTTGAATTGTCCTTGTTGATTTGCTTAGAAACTTGAAGGAATTGAAGTGTAGATTGCAAATTGAGCTTGTGTATCTTGCATTGAAGACCTAAGGTAGATCATTGACCTTCTTCATTGTGTATTTGAGTTTATTCTTGCATGATTAATGGGTCTTTAGTGATCTAAGGCTTGAATTGGTTCAATAGTGTTGAATTAGAGCTCAATTGTTGCATGCATGTGCATATTGATAAGTTTTGAGGTTGTAATTCATCATGTTTTTGTAAGAGTTAGCTCATTTGAGCTTGTATTTAAAGCTTTGAAATGATTTAAGTTCATGCATGTTGCATGTTCGTCTTGTTCATGAAAATTGGTTTGAAATTGGATTTAATTGAAACACCCTTGGGCTTTGGTTTCTTAAATTGAGCTTTGAATCAGGTTATTCTATGTGTTTACAAGTGTTTTCTAGAAAGTTAGGCCAAGAGGATCGAAATTTATGCATCAAAACATGATTTTGAACTTGAGACTCAAACCTGGAAAATCCAGATTTTTGACTCCTGCTCGAGCGGGGGAAATTGACCCTCGAGCGGGAAAATCGAGCTCTTAGCATCTTGCATTGATTTACAGTCCGCTCGAGCGGGGGCATGTGTCTCACGCTCGAGCAGGCGTCGAGCGTCTGTCGAGCGGGGATTTCACCTATCCAGTACTTTTACAGTCCGCTCGAGCAGGGGATTTTCCGCTCAAGTGGGTAACTTTGTTGCATGTCCGCTCGAGCGGGGAAACCTGCACTCGAGCGGGGCTCTGTTTTTTCTAAAAATTCTGAAACTGTTTTCTGAATGCATCTTTGCATCCTCATCCCATCCTAGGCATTCTTAGGCCGAGTTTAAGACATCTTAATAAAGATATAGATGTAGAACACACCGAGGCAAATTAGGGATTAAATTATTATCTTTCCCAACTGTGTAGCTTAGTGTGTGTTCAATCTATAAACTGTGTAGGGTTGGCGACTGGGGACGCGCTCTAGCCTAACTGTAGTCCAGAACTCTGTGAGTAACAACTGTGTAAAGATATGTTCAAAAATGATTATCTTCTGAACAATTGAACTGTACTGTTTTTGAATTGATACTGTTAATAGAATGAATGTATGTCCTCTATTCTGAACTGTATTGTGGCATCCTTAGCAACTACTATTACTGACTGTTACTGTTACAGAGATCTCTGTCGGTTCCCTTGTTGGAACCACTACTGTTTACTGATTGATGGCCATCATTGACTGTTCGGTCTTTCAAGACCTACTGTTTACTGTACTGTTATGCTAATAGATGTACCACTTATGACTGTACTGACCGAACGACTGAAATACTGATTTAATGAACTGTTTTCATTACTGTAAGGACATTCATTCTAAACCTCTTTACGCATTGTGTTATTCACTAGGCTTTAGCTCACTGCTCATATATATATGTAGGTGTACAGGCACCAGACCGCGGCTAGGAGCGTCGGAGTAAGCTCCAGTTTTGTCAAGCCAACCACTGTGCCTCACTGCAAGGTTCCGTGCCTGTCAAGCTATGGCTTAGGGGTGTTTTAATTTCCCCTGTCTGTCTCTGTAACTGTTTTGTTAACTGTATAGACTATATAAGCTTTTACTGTACTGTTTAATAGGGATTAGGTCCCTAATCTGAATGATTATAAATGTTGTATATACTACTATGCACTGTGTATATATATATATATACATATATATATATGAAAAGTCTTTTTGGCATACAGACTGTCACAACTCATTGGACATTGTTTATTTACTGTATTGGCTTCCACCAGGCCCCTGTACTCTGTTTTACTGTATTACTGTTAAGCAGACCTTCGGTAATCTCAGATTACTGGCCGGTTACGGTGCTAAACCCATAGGGGCGGGTGCGAATCAGAACGAAACTTAAAGTAACAACAAACTCGAAGAGAAACAAGAAATCTTATTGAATGAATTATTTCTTACTCCTCTTGGTAAATGAATGGTGTGCAACTAGCTGATGATGAGAATACATATTGGCATGATTTCTAGACAACGTCACCGCCTAACCATCTGTCATGATACCTATGTTCCCAAATTAAGAAAACTAAGCAAATTCAACTAAGAACTTGAGAAATATTAGAATGAAGAGAGGTTTGATAATTGGTTGAATATGTTTATAGTTTTAATCTCTCATATAAGAAAATTCACTTTTGAAGATAAAATCTATAATGAAGATTTTTAGCTAGAGTAGCAAAATTTGCACAAAATGTGCTTTCAATGATGAGAATACAATTTAATGAGCTTTCACACTAGACAAACGTCATACTTGTCCGAGCTAGTTAAGATTTGAATAATTTAGGTTCCTTTGAAATTAGCGTTACGTTCAAGCTGTGTCAAAGGAAACTCAATCATGGCAAACTTTACTATTGAATCTCATTTATTGAGAGAAATTTATGTTCCAGCTAGATAAGCTTCTAATTTCTCTGTTGCCTATATAATGTCCTAAATAAGGAAAAGAGAGTGCATTAATTTTTTTATTAATTATTGCATGTATGTAGTGATTTTACAATATTGTCTTTGGTTGTCTTCTTAGTAATGATGGCAAAATTAATTTGTAGCAAAACAAACAAAACAAAACAAAAAAAACCCTTGAATTTTTCTTAAACCAAGAGTAGTGCATGTGCATTGCACATCAATGAATATTAGAGAATCTTAGTATAACTTTTTTGTTTTCGTAGTAAATGGTAAGTCTAGCAAAATTCTCATATATGGAAACAAAAAATAGCGGCACTTCACCATAATATGGCCATAACATTTCATAGAAAAAGGCTGATGAAACCAAGTTGTAGCAAACAATATAAATATTTTGATATTTTATACACCAAAGTGATGCATGTGCAGTGCACACTAATGAATATCATAAATTGACCTATAAAATTATACTAGCATAATAACAGACATGGCTAATAATGAATATGAAATTTCAGGAGAAAAAAAATAGACAAAATTTCACTATCTCGTCATATTAAGTCAATGAAATTTCACTTATGTGGATAGTAAAAATTAAAATTGTGAGCAAAAAATTACAAAATTGATGGTCAATTTTAAAAATTCAATACCTAATTTCCAATTAAAGGCTAATAATTTTCAAATTAAGTACGATTACAATTTAATTATTAAAATTTCATTAAAACAAAGAAATTTTGATGTTTCCTCAAAACATAGAAATTTCTATATTTTAAGGTTAAAAAAGCAAGATTATGGGTTCAATTGAAATACATATATATACGAACATGTTGGACTTAACTAGAGTATCCATTACTTTCTCTCAAGTTCTGATAAGAGGCTTATTGTAGTCCCAAAGCATTGTTGCTTTTAGTCACCAGATTTGACCCCATCGATATTACCATATATGGGTCAATTGTTGTAATTGTTGAGATGTGGGGTCGGTGGCTTGAAAATTCTCTGGTAGTTTTGATGATAGTACTGGACTTTTTGATGAAATTACCTCATTTGTTGCTTAGAACTATGATTTGTTGTTGTAGATCTGAACTTCAATAGTAGTGTTTTTTTATTTGAAGTATGATTTTGTGGTCATCTAAGGGCTTTGACTAGAGTGGGCAAGGTGGTGGTATGATAGGGAACAAATTTGGGCAGTAGGGCCAAGAATGGATGGTAAAACTAGTGAAATAATAAGTAGAAAGACGTGTAGGGGTAAAATAGCCTTAAAAATTATAAAAATGCACAATGTGGACTCAAGTTTGGGAACTAGCTAAAATAGTTTAAAAGCCAAAAAAATAATACTAAAAAGTATTTTCTATACTTTTTTACACGTCTTTTCTTAAAAAGTTAAAAAAATAAACTAAAATAGCTTCTTGAAATTTAAAAAAAAAAGAATAATGCTTGGGACCCCCTTTTGGGGGTCACCCCCTCACCCTCTTTGCCACGTGACGGGTGGTGATTGGAGGAGCAGGAAAAAAAAGAAAAAGAAAAAGAAAATGTAACCAATGAGAGAGAGAGGGGGTCAAAGGGGGTAGGGGGAAAAGGGGGGATGAATCATTGTTGAAAAAAAAAATAGAGGGATTTCAACTTGGAAGATTTTTTTACAAGGACTTGATCTAATATGAACTTAATTTGGAAATGTATCTCTATATATATTTTTTAATTTATAAGATTTGGAAAAAAATGCTTTTGGATCGTGGCCCTAAAAAAGTCAGAGTTGATCCATGGCGAGAGAGGTATGAGAGAGGGACAACAAGAGTTTGACATGTGTTGGTTTTTGTGCACTATACTCAAATCAATCTTAGTTATTAGATCCAATACAAATGAATTTTATCAATTAATTAGTATTGAGTAAAATGGATAAAAAAAATTGAGATGACTTTCACGAAAAGTGAGGTAGTTTTATTTATCATTGGAATTTATCTAATTTATTGTGTAATGTGATTAAAGTGATTTGGTAAAATTTACAACTTATATCTATTTTTTGGTGTAAAAAAAAAATTTGATACACATATGTTTCCAAAAACTTTTTACAAAAACAACTGAGAAATAGTGGTCAGGCCCAAAATATATTTTCGTTGTAAAGTATAAGGATAATTGAAGAAAATGAGACTTACCAGAGATAGTTGCTGGTGACGATAGTGATAGGGATGGCAATGGAGGTTAATAGGATAGATATTAATTCTCCATTCTCATTCCTTTATAATTATTTTTCCCCATTCCCCATTCCCCATGGGTACTACCCTCCCCATCTCCTAATGGGTTTGGATATTTTTCAACCCAACTTGACCCCCTTTTTTTTATCTTTTATTATTTTATATTTTTAAGATTCACAACCAAAACTAAATATACATTCAATCTTTTTTTTTAAATTTTTTTTTTTAAGTTTCACAACTTTTTTTTTTTTTTTGGTAAGATTCACAATCAAAGCTAAATATATATTCGATTTTTATTTTTATTTTTTTATTTTTTATTTTTTATTTTTTAAGGTTCACAACCTTCTTTCTTTTTTTTTTTTTTTTAGGTAAGATTCACAACCAAAACTAAATATACATTCAATCTTCTTTTTTTTTTTAAGGTTCACAACCATTTTTTTTTAAAATTTACAACCAAAGCTAAATATACATTCAATCTTATTTTATTTTATTTGGCTCAACAATAAAATCAAATACACATTAATGAACATTGTCACATTATTCGTGTCAAATTTTATGTATATCTAAAATTTTTAAAATTTATTTCGAAAAATTCAATCTTAACCAAAGCTAAATATACATTCAATTTTTTTTTTTTTAAGATTCACAACCAAAGCTAAATATACATTCAATCATATTTTATTTTATTTGGCTCAACAACAAAATCAAATACATATTAATTAACATTGTCATGTTATTATTGTCAAATTTTATGTATATCTAGAATTTTTTAAATTTATTTAGAAAAATTCTATTCCTACAAAAAAAAATTCCATCTTCCTTTTTAATTTTATGTATCTCCTTCTCCTCTCTATTAATTGATGTTCGATAATATGAAGGTGAGTTATTGCTCTCGTTTCCATCTTTTTCTTCTTCTTTTTTTTTAAATTTTTTTTATTTGCATTTATAGAATGAATTTTCTTATTTCAATATCTCCTGCGATTTTTTTATTAGATTTCTTTCTAATTTGGTGGTAACCTTAAATTGAATTTTTCAATTTTCATCTTAACTAGTGATCACCTTAATTGAAATTTTGTACAATTTTGTCTTTAATTTTCATATTTTGGTTATGATTAATTGCGCATTTTTGATCGACAGTCACAATCTTGTCACCGCTAGATTGTCGTCATCGCAAATCGCCGTTGTTGTAGTGAGAGGATGAGAGAGTGTGAGAATTAGAACTCTAATTATCAATAGAGTAGTGATGACAATGGATAACCTCCCATGTGAGTATCCATGGAGACCCAGCCCAAATACTTGGGTTTCCCCTTTTTTCTTGTTCGTTGAGTAGGGTAAGTGATATTCTTTAAATCTCAACCGGGGATGGGTACCCACTAATTTCCCCATATTTTTTTTGGGTACATCGGAAAATAATTTTTTCATATGTTTTCACTACTCTGTTGACAATTAGAGTTCTAATTCTCACTCTCTCTCATCCTCTCACTACAGCAATGGCGATTTGCGATGACAACAATCTAGTGGTGACAAGATTGTGACTATCGATCAAAAACGCACAATTAATCGTAACCAAAACATGAAAATTGAAGACAAAAATGTACAAAATTTTAATTAAGGTGATCGCTAGTTAAGATAAAAATTGGAAAATTCAATCTAAGGCTACCATCAAATCAGAGAGAAATCCAATAAAACAATTGCAGGAGATATTAAAACAAGAAAATTCATTCTATAAATGCGAATAAAAAAATTTTAAAAAGAAGAAGAAGAAGAAGAAGAAGAAGAAGAAGAAGAAGAAGAAGAAGATGGAAACGAGGGCAATAACTCACCTCCAGATTATCGAAGATCAATTAATAGAGAGGAGAAGGCGACACATAAAATTAAAAAAAAAATTAAAAAAGAAGATGGAATTTTTTTGTACGAATAGAATTTTTTTAAATAAATTTTAAAAATTCTAGATATGCATAAAATTTAACAAGAATAATGTGACAATGTTAATTAATGTGTATTTGATTTTGTTGTTGAGCCAAATAAAATAAAATAAGATTGAATGTATATTTAGCTTTGGTTGTGAATCTTAAAAACAAAAAAAAAATGGTTGTGAACCTTAAAAAAAAAAATTTTAAAAAAAAACAAAAGAAAAAAGATTGAATGTATATTTAGCTTTGGCTGTGAATCTTAAAAATTAAAAAAAAAAAGGATGTGAACCTTCAAAATAAAAACAAATAAAAAAATAAAAAGATTGGATGTATATTTAGCTTTGGTTGTGGATCTTAAATAAATAAAATAAATAAATAAATAAATAAAGAAGAAAGAAAGAGTTGGTTGTGAACCTGAATAAATAAATAAATAAAAGAAAAAAGATTGAATGTATATTTAGTTTTGATTGTGAATATTAAAAAAAAAAAAAACATATGGGGAAATTAGTGGGTACCCATCCCCAACCCATCCCCTGTGGATATTTAAAGAATATCACTTACCCAACCTAATGGATAAGAAAAAAAGGGAAAAACTCATGTATTTGGGTTGGGTCTCCATGGATACCCACAGGGTAGATTATCCATTGACATCCCTATATAGTGAGAATGCCATCGACAATGGTGGCTGAAGGAGAGGAAATGGTTTTATTTTTTTAGTAAAGGAAATGATTTTTTTCTAAACAGGGTGAAAAACAACTTTTTAGTATTTACTAGAATATATAAAGGGAGAATTGCAAAAAAAAATGCCAATCACAAAATAATTGCAATATCATAAAAGTACAAGCAATTTGTGCATGAAATTGTGCAACTAAGTCCTATATATAAAAATATAAAAGTTGCTTACAATTTTTTTAAAAACAAAAATAGACACTAATAAACTTTTGTTTTCAGTTTTTAAAAGGGATATTTGGCCAAATATCTCTCATTGGTGTCCTTTGAAGTGAAAAAAACAGTGTGAACTTTTTTAATTTGTAAACCCCCTAGAGAAGAAGCACCTCTTTCATCAAGGACAAACCAAAATATTAGTCCCTTATTCTATTTTTTATTGTCTCAAAATATTAGTCATTTTCTAAAAATCAATTGATATTTTTCAAAAAATTGTACTATTTTAATTTTAAAGCAAAAGGTAGTTTTTGAAAGTTCATATTTTTGAAGTGTAATAATTGTACTACAAATTTTTTTTTGAATTTCTCAGAAGTGCCCAATATTTTGGGACAGATGGAGTATCATTTTAAAATTTAAAATATTAAATTAGTCACTGAGGATATTTTGAGAATAGTAGTGTATGCTGGACTTTTTAAGGAAATTTTTTCATACTCCTTAATACATTAAAATTTTATTATGAGAGAATTTTAACAAAATTTCCTTTTTAAAATTGGTGAAAATGTGAACTCAAATTGTAACTTAAATGTCATTCAGCACTTCTCCAAATTAAGAAGAAAAAAACAAGAATTAATTACTAGTCATTAAATGAGGTAAATATCATTAGAATTAATCTTAGAATAAAGCTTGAGGCCTCTAATTAGAGGTGCCACTAGTGATGTAGTAGCATTGCCACAGTGTGTGCTATGTTTTGTTTGTTTTTTTTTTTCCGTTTCCACCTCACTAGTAGTGGATTTAAAGCTCTATATTTAGGGCTCTAAATCATTACTGTTAATCTTAGGCTTTTTTACCAGTCCTTCCCCCCCCCCACCCCCTCCCCCCCAAAAAAAAGTAAGAAAGAAAGATAGACTATAAAAGTCCATTTTAGTCTTCTTTTTTTAAAATAAAAAAAAAAGACAAAACTTTGATCTCACTAAGGATATTTTGGTAACAGTAGTGTGTGCTGGACTTTCTAAAAAATTTTTTTTTTGGTATTTGTCCTTAATGTATTAAAATTTTATTATGAGGAGAGTTTGACCAAATTTTCTTTTTAAAATTGGTGTAAGTGTGAACACGAATTGTATCATAAATGTCACTAAACACCTCTCCAAATTAAGAAAAAAAAGAATTAATTACTAGTCATTGAATGAGGTAAATGTCATTAGAATTAATCTTAGGCTTTTTAACAATCCTTTACCAAAAAAAAAAAAGATTGGCTTAAAAAGTCCATTTTACTTTTTTTAGAGAGAGAGAGAGAGGGGGAAACTTTGATTGTTTGGACATATCCATTTTCTTTAAAAAAAAAAAAATTAATCACTTTAAAAAGGTATTAAGAAAGCTAAAAATTATTACAACTATACTGAATAAACTAAATTTTTTTTAACATTAATGTCAGTAATAATATACAACTAAAAAATTTATTTGTAATTATATACAAAATAATGTACATGAAGCTTTCATTTTTTTTTTAAAAAAGGTCGCGCGAATGAATTTTATTTATAAAAATAAGAGCACTCCATCCATAAATCCAAGTTTGAGTTTTGTTTGCTCAAAAGTCCAGGCAGTAAAATATTATGCCCACAAGGACACGCGTGTGCAAAATGACTAGAATACCCATGCATATATACATATATTTTACATGGCGAAACCTTTTCATCTTCTCTCTCTCTCTCCTCTTCTCTTCAATTTCTTCACACCGGCTAATCACCACTACTTCTGTCGCCACCGATATGTCATTTGTTGGTCGCCTTCTCGCTGTCATCCACTCTGCCGCCTCTTTCCCTCACTCGTTGGCGGTGTCACTGTCGCGCGACTTTGGTTTATAGGATCATGATCGGAGGAGTCGATGACAATGTATATCTGGTTGCCTTTGCCACTGAGCATGCTTAATCTAGCTATCATTTTTTAACTTAAACCCTCATCTGAAGTCCCCTTCAAGCCTCCATCGCCACCGCCACATCGTGTTTGGTTCTGAATCCTTCTTAGATTTGTCACATCTTCCTTCGATCTAAGATTTATGATTGGGAGATCCTTGGCTATGACACCATCGAATTCTCCGCAACTAACGATTTCATAGCCTTGGAAGAATTATCCGGAGGCTTCGTAGGGTAGTGAAGGGCAGAATTGCGTGCTTTTCTAGCCATCTGTCAGTCGATTCAACTGAGATGATGATGATAGTGACTTAAATCTAGAAATTGGAGTAAAGGTACTGTGTACAGAATAGAAACCCTAACTACCATCCAGATACTTTTTTTTGTTGATTATTGTTGTTGTTTTTGTTGATCTATTGTTGTTGTTCTTGTTGATCTGTTGTTGTTGTTCTTCTTCTTATTAATGTGTTGTTGTTGTTAGGCTTTGGTTTGGCTTGGTATTGCAACAGATAGGATTGGTTGAGCTCTATATTTTCAACATATAGGATTTGCTTTGGCTTGGTATTTCAACAGATAAGAATTTCAAATATATGGCATTTTACACAGATAGATTTTGAATTGTTATAATCAAAATTTTAACAGATAGAATTTTGAAAGATGGGATTTTAGAAAAAAAATAAACAGATAATAAAATTAGGATAGGTAGATTTAAATAGATAAATGAAAAAATTGAATAAATATGAAAATTTGGACAAATATTTAAACATATAAGGCAAAAAAATTGAACAGATAGGCAAAAAAATTGAACAGATAGATATAAAATTTTAACATCTAAAAAATAATTTGAACAGATAAATATAAATTTGAATAGATAGAAAATATTTTGAACGGATAGATATAAATTTGAATAGATGGTAAAAAAAATAAACAGATAAAAAAGACACAAATAATTTTTAGGATAAAATTGGAAATAAAATGTCCTTTAATATCAACAAAAAAGGGATCCTCTATTTACACACCAACATTTCTTTCATCTCACACAATTTCTTAATTCGCATAACATAAAAAAAAAAATTCTTTCAATTCATACTACCGAATTCCTAAAATATCCTGATCTTCATTATTTTTTTACTAACCTTAATCATAAATTGTCACCACCTCGTCTATTGCTAGTGTTGAAGCCATGACCCTAGCCATCGCCTGCTATCTTTTCCTCCAATGGCCCTATTCCTAGTTACTATCCCCCTTGCGCTGCCGCATCTTCCTCCACAGTCTTTTGCTACAGTCCTTTTTTTGATCGTTGCTCCCTTCTATCACTGCTTCCCTACCGCAACCCTCTCTCTTGTTGCCGCTTCTAGCCTTCTCTTCATTTCTCTAGTAACACGATATAAATCGCAAAGATGGTAGGTCACGATGATGTAGGTTTATAATGATGGTGGTTGTGAAGGCGATGGTGGTGGGGAAACGGGATTAGGGGTTGTCACAACCCAAACCCGCCCCTATATGTTTAGCACCGTAACCGGCCAGTAATTTGTGAATTACCAAAGGCCTTTGAATAGATTAGCAAATAATAAGGGGCTACGGGAGCAATAATACAAAATAGACAAGGTCCAATGAGCTGTGATAGCGTACATGGGACAGAACTTTTCAAAATTTATTTATATATATACATAAACATGCCAGTCCAGATACACAATATTTACATAATGTACATCCCAAGACCTGACTGTACAAAGCATACACAAGACTAGCATGAATACAAAAAAAAAAAAACAGCCGTGGCATAAGGCTTCGTTCGGAACCTCCTCGGGAGGCACAATTGTTGGCTGACAAAAACATAACAGAAGGCCGTCAACTCTGGCCCTGGTCACATGCCGGTTCACCTACATACATAATATAAACTATGAGCGAAGCCCAGTGAATAATAATAAAGTAAAGGGTTTTCAATGAATGAGTTCGTACAGATTCAGAAAATCATAATTCAGATTTGTATCAAATTCATCATTTGTCCAGATCATATACAGACAGAAATTATAAGTCATGATTAAGTTTACGCGATACATTTATTAACATTAATAGAACAGAACATAACAGAATGTATACACGTGAGGTTACGAATAATCGGTTCCATAAAGGAACCTTCGGATCCGGGTAACAGAACAAAACAAAAGTTAAGCCCCCGTGACAGGGCCTCTGGTACGGGTAACAGAGTGCAGACAGAAATAAGTTCCATAAAGGAACCTCCGATACCGGGTAATAACTAGCAGATATCACATGATGCTAAGGATGTCACGAATACATATCAGAAATTGAACAATCATTCACTGTACAGAACATATCATTTCGAAAAACAGATCTTGTTTTATCAGACAGAAAGTAGATACCATTTGAACATAACTTTACTAAATTATTACTCACAGTTGACCTTGAAACAGACAGACGGAGCAGATTGATCACACGATACGTGACACGCAACCTACATAACACATAACGGACACACACTTGAAACACACATTCTAATTGTACAAAACTTACGTCGATGGTTCTTAGTGTGTTTCTAACCTTAAATCCTCACTAAAGAGTCTTAAACATGGCCTAGGAATGCCTAGGATGGAATGAGGATGCAAAGATGCCTTGGAAAATATTTTTCAAAACTTGTTGAAAACGGGGGTCTTGCTCGAGCGTGACTTTCTTCGCTCGAGTGAGCTTGTCAAAACAGAAGGGTTGCTCGAGCGTAGACTCCTTTGCTCGAGTGGTCTATAAAAATGCAAAAGTACTAGTTGTTGAAATTTTACGCTCGATGCCTGCTCGATGCTTGCTCAAGCGTGAGACACAACCCTTCGCTCGAGCGTAGGTCTCATCGCTCGAGCGTGCGTCTGCGTGCGCCAAAAACTTGAGAGCTTGCAATTTACGCTCGAGCCACCATTCCTTCACTCGAGTGGAGCTCTGAACAAACGATGGTCGCTCAGTGTGGAATCCTTCGCTCAAGCGAGGAAGCCAAATTTTGGAATTTCCAGATTTGCCTCCCAAGCTCAAATCAAGCATTCAACACCTCAAAACTCGACCTCTTGGGCCCATTTTCTGGAAAACACTTGTAAACTCATAGTATAAGATGTTTCAAAGATCAATTTGTAAAATCCAAGCCTAAGGGTGAGTCAATTGAACATAATTTCAAATAAAACTTCAAGAACAAAACAAGAGCTTAACATGCAAGTGTTCATTTTAAATCCAATGCTCTAAAACATGACCAAATGTAAGATTAAGCTCAAAATCATGATGAATTCATGGACTAAGGCTAGAATATGGGCTTGCATGCAAGAACTACCATGAATACACTTCAAAATGCTAAGATATGAACATGCATACATGATTTATGCCTCAATTCAACATTTTCAATCAATTCATGACTTAGATCACTAATGTCTCATGAACCAAGCAAGAATTAACCTTAATGTAACGCCCTCAAAATAATGACATTAAACCCATCAAATAAGACATTCATTAACATATGAAATAACCACATTCTTCTATTCATCAGAGTTTCATTACAAAAAATATTACATGTTAACAACAAAAGCAAAATGCCCTACAGGCTTACAGCTTTTCAAGTTAACACTTGGTTACAACAAAAGAGTGCTATCTCATCTACACATTAAGCCCTCGGCTTGAATATACATGTAATACATCAAAAAGAACTAAAACAACAACAATCTGCTCGCCTCTAGCCTCCCAAGCTATGACCTTGGAGGTGACATGCTACGTGTACCTGAAAATGTTATTCCCATATAGGGTGAGCCACAGCCCAGTAGAAATACACTAAACCAACCATGAACAATGACTAAAAGATTAGCAATTGATAGATGGCCAACACTGATACATCCACATAAATCACATTTTTATGTCATCCGACTTATGAGTCCAAGTTACTTTTCATTTTCCCTTTTTCAACAGATATGCATATTAGCTCTATCGTCATCTCAACAGATATGTATAACAACAATATCCCACATTCACAGATAAGCATATAAGCTATATCCACATTCTCAACAGATATGTATAACAACAATATCCCACATTCACAGATAAGCATATAAGCTATATCTATACTTCACAAAGATAAGCATATGAGCTCTATCTTCACTTCTCTAGACAAGCATATGAGCTATATCTACGGAGTTCATCCCCTATCTTCTCCCAATACTATCCGGTTTAGAGGTACATCCCCCATCTTCCCCTAAACCGCGGAGTACATCCCCCATCTCCTCCTCTACACATAACGTATACAAACACATTGGTTCTATATACAATCACTCAATACATACAGTTAATGTATTCTATCAACCGTCAAATTCCATGACACAATCCATTGATTAGTTTCCGTTTGCCTAATCATCATGCATTGTCTACAACAATCACGACTATCCTTCACCGATAGCTCAAAGCAATTATTTCTAAACAGAAAATAAATGCACAAATGGATATTCAATCAACATTTCAATTCGGTGTGTGATAAACAATTCAACTGCACCCTTTAACCCCATGCACTCTCAATCTCAACAATTCCATTTCATTTCCTCATTTCTCACAATTAATTATACCAATTAATCAATCAATGTAATTAGGTCATTTTCCATAATTAACATTACAACCCTTAGGTCCCATTTTCATCAATGATTCAACATTTAATCCATTCCTCTATACCAAACATGCATCTAGGTTTATTATAAATAAAACCCCAACTTTTGTAAAATAACACAAAAGCCCCAAACTTTCACAAAATTACCAAACCAACCCCAACATCTCAAAATACCAAAATTTAAAGACAAAATCCATAGAGAGAAGTAGGATATCCCTACCTCAAATTCGGAGCCCCAAGGGAGAAGATGACAAAACCCAACGTGCTCCAAATCCCGAAATTTTCAGATTAAAATGTAGCCCTCGACGATCAACAACCTTTTTGTAAAGGCCAAAGATGAGCAAATCACTCCTACTAGATCAAAACCTAGAGAGAAGGTAGAGTTCTAGAGTGAGAGGCTCAACAATGGTGTTTTTGGAAAAGTAGGAGAGAGAAGAGAAAGTGAAAAAGTGATTTGAAAAGTCAAAACTCGGAACTTAAACCCAGTCGTCCCGCTCGAGCGTCAAACACCCCGCTCGAGCGTCACTCACAGACTCCCGCTCGAGCTTCAACAATCCCGCTCGAGCGGCGGATACACACTCCCAGAACTTTTTACAGAACCAGGTCTCCGCTCGAGCTTCCAACTCCCCGCTCGAGCGGCACTCACACAACCCCGCTCGAGCGACCAACTCCACGCTCGAGCGTCCAACCCTGCACAGGAAATATTGGATGGGTGCAATTCCCGCTCGATCGCCAGAGCCCCCGCTCGAGCGAACAGGTCAAAATCTGGGTAACTAGTTTTGGTTTCTAAACTCAACCAACCTGTAACAGACCTGCCCAACACATCCTACAACTCAAATACGAAGTAAAAAGGATGTAAACAAGATAATAATCAACTACCAACATCCACGGACACATGTCCGGATCACTGTACAACAAGGGTAAATCCGGGATCGCTATACTTAAATTCACAATTGAAAGGGAAATCTCCTACCTTAAACTTTGAATTCCAACCCTAGAAGCTCAAATATGCAAACTACTCTTCAATTCTCCTAAGCTCCAAGCCAATCCTCTAGATGAATTTAATTTTCTCCTAATTCCCTCTCTCTACTCGGTTTTGGCCAAGAAAAATGGCTGAGGAAATATGCTATTAAGTGTAATAAGGTGTGGTAAGGTTGGTCTCAAGTCAAGCCACTAAGTCGCATAATGGTAGATAAGTCCAACTAATGTAATTTAGCTTATTTAATTCAATTTAATCATACCAAATCAAATTTCAACTAAATTTATCATAAAATCACATTAATTCTAATTAACACAAAACGCTAATCAGTTTCGGATTCGGCCGCCGATAAGGCCTTCAATTTGCAGTTTAAAACATAAATTATGAACAGATCATTTTATGGCAAACAGATAAAAACACAAAGACAATGCAAGACATATGCAATTGAATTCCGGAGTCCTTCTAAATTACTGTTAGGCATAAATAATCATGGTTAGCATTAATCGGAGGTTGGGGTTATTACAGGGGTCTACGAGATGGACTAAGGGGTTGTAATGGTGGCCGGAGGGGGAAGTCATTGTCGTGGTGGTGCGAAGACAACAAGCGGATGTGAAAAGCTAATGGCGTCAACATTCTCAGCTATTGGAGCCTCCATAGTCAACCCTCTTTCATCTTTGGGTAAATTACACTGATACTTCTAGAGGCTTGGTCCAATTACATACTGCCCGTTGACATTCTAGAAATTACATTTTCACCCTTGTGGTTAATAGTCTCATTTCACAAACTCCCCTACTTATATAAAAGGCAACAACTCCCAGTAGAAATAGAAAAAATTACATTGAAAATAAAAAGTAAAGCAAAGGAAAAAAAAAATTAGAAGAAGTAAAGCAAAGAAAGAAAAGAGAGAATGCATGAGTTCAATATGTTCATTCTGTTTAAATAATTACAATGATAGGGAGTCAGTGTAATTTTCTAAACGTTAGGGGTGATATGTATTAAACCAAATCTCAGAGGGTGTAAGTGTAATTTACCCTTCATCTTTTCTTCTTTTTCTTTAGGCGAATTTAGATCTTTCTGTTTGCTGGTGATGGTAGTGCCCAGCAGTGGAGATCGAGAGGGATGGATGACGTGCTGCGAGGGTGGAGAGAGTTTTCGGGTCTCGTTCACTGCCGCTGCTGTTGTCATCACCTAGAGTAACTGTAGAAAATTGTTGCAAGAGGTTTGAGTTGGTGTCGATTGTCCTCCTTGGTAATTTGTTAAGAGGCAAATTAATAATTAAGGATGTGTTTGGTAGCTTCTCTAAATATATTTCTACTCGTTGTTAGCTTCTCTAAATATATTTCTACTCGTTGTTTTGAGTGTCCTGTTTGTTTAGAGTTTTCAAAAATTAATTCCACATCCACTTTTGAAAACTTTTTCCAAGGCAGGAAAATTTGGGCTAACCAGTCGTCCTCCCGGACGTCCGGCCAGATGACTGGAACAATATTTTTTATTTTTATTTATTTTTTTAGCAATTGGCAATTGGCACTTGTTATTTTTTATATTTTAAATAAAAAAATCGAAATTTTTTTAATTTTTTTTATGAGTTTTGAATATAATTTTGAGTTGTGTTTGTGGTTATAAGTTGTAAGTTTTTATATTAAATATCATATGTCACATCAAAAATTCTAATCTCAATTCAAAACTCTTTTTAAAACTTTTTTCAAAACTCCTAACCAAACAAATTTTTCACACTTAAATTATAATTCTAAAATTCACAAACTCAAAGTATAGCTCTACTCTTAAATCATAATTCTAAAACTCTTCAAAAAACTACCTAAATTTTTTTTTAAAAAATGGGATGAGACGAGAGAAATGATGATATGTAAATAGAAACTTCCAACAAAAAAAAATTCTCATCAAATTATTTTACAAAAGGTCTCACTAACAAATATATATATATATATATATATTAATCTAATACCTTTTTAATAATTTTCTCTAAAAATAACATTATTGCAACATTTTTATGAATTTATTTTACATCAATAATTGTATTTAAAAAAAATTACAATAATAAATTATCCAATTTTCCATCGTTCCCAGTTCTCGAGAGTCACCGGCAAATCGCCCGGGCACTCAACTGAACTTACTTTAAAAAATGGTGACTCTCTCGACTCTCGCAGCATCAATCGGTCTCAAATCCGTGTGAATTTCGAAACCGTACTTTTCTCAACTCTTCAATTCGAATTCAATTCCATGGACTCTCAATTCTCCTCAATGGCAATATCAGAGTCTCAGAACACTCCTTTTAGATCGCTTTTCCGATTGCGTAAAGCTTCACAGACACTCCGATTCCGATTCCGGTAATATAACTATACACCCGTGTATACATATACATACATATGTCTGCTGGGGTTTGATTCCATGGTGATAGAGGGTGTTTGATGTATCTTGAATGTGTTTAGGTATTATGTTATTTGTTGTTGGTGATTTTTTATGTTGATGTTGTGATTGAATTTCGTTTAAAACGATTTATTGTTGAATTTTCTTTTATAAAGGTTTAATTTTTATAGGTGGTAGTGACATTTTTTTTGAGGCTTTTGTTTGGAAATGAGAAAAACTGCCACATTTTTGTAGGAAAATTATGTTATTGTATTGTTTTTCAATTATGTTTTGTTTTGCTCTTTTTTTTGGCCAGATGTTTATTGTAATTTTGATGTGAAAAAATAGAAATGCTTCTGAAAACCCAATCTTTTTTGAGTTTATTATGATGGGAAAAATACACTTTGCCTTCTGTGGACCTGGGGTGCCTCCATGTACGCACCATATTTTATCTCAAGGCAAACCATTACTCAAGGCACACCCTTAATATTTTGATAAATAAATTTTTTACTTAATACACACCATAAACTTCCATATTTACCCGTACACACCCCACCCACAATCTACTTCCATGTTTATCCTCACTCACTCACTCACCCACCCACGCACGATATTTCCATCTCCCCCTTCATTCTCTATTTCCATCTCCCCCCAGATCCAACATTACTGCATTCTATGGGTGCACATGTCTGGGAAAAGCCCAAAAAATAAAAAAATGTTGTTAGTGTTCGGTAGTACAGAGTCGAATTAAATGGAATTGTTCGACTGTTTATAACCGAACAAATGGTTTTTGTTTGATACTTAAAAACCGAAGAATTGGATTATGTTCGACACTATGAACCGAACATATACAATTTGTTCGGTTTTAGGTAGTCGAAGATTGATATGTTATTCGACTCTGGATAACCGAACTAATTCAAACGTTTACCACTCATTAAGTAAACGAAAACGAAAACGAAAACGAAAACGAAAAAAAAAACAAGAAAAAATAACCTTTTCCTTGCTCCATTGTTCCAAATCAATATTGCCAGATGAATCCTTCATTGAATCCAATCAAAATGTTTAATAATACGTATATTTTTGGTTGTTTCTTTAAGGGTTTTTGGTTTTGTTTTAAGCTTTTTGGCTCCTTGAGAGACAAGATACGCAAGTAACGCCTTTGAGATTGTTGATGAGTATTTTATTCATTATTGTCCTTTATAGTAATTATACAAATGGTGTGTATCATAGCTTGTCCTTTGTAGTCATTTTACCTAAGGTTAAAATTGTAATAAAAAATAAACTAATTAATGGTTTGCCTTGAGAGGAAAAGTGGTGTGGAGGGTGCCTCTATTTACACACCATATTTTATCTCAAGGCAAACCATTACTCAAGGCACACCCTTAATATTTTGATAAATAAATATTTTACTTAATACACACCATAAACTTTCATATTTACACTTACTCACACACCCCACCCACAATCTACTTCCATGTTTACCCTCACTCACTCACACACCCCACCCACCCACCCACGATATTTCCATCTCCCCCTCCATTCTCTGTTTCCATCTCCCCCAGATCCAACATTACTGCATTCTATGGATGCACATGTTTGGAAAAAGCCCAAAAAATAAAAAAATGTTATAAGCTTTCGGCAGTACAGAGTCGAATTAAATGGAATTGTTCGACTGTTTCTAACCGAACAAATGGTTTTTGTTCGATACTTAAAAACCAAAGAATTGGATTATGTTCGACACTATGAAACCGAACATATACAATTTGTTTGGTTTTAGGTAGTCAAACATTGATATATTATTTGACTTTGGATAACCGAACCAATACAAACATTTACCCCTCAGCAAGTAAACGAAAACAAGAAAAAAAAAAAAGAAAAAGTAACCTTTCCTTGCTCCATTGTTCCGAATTAGTATTGCTAGATGAATCCTTCATTGAATCCAATCAAAATGTTTAATAATACGTATATTTTTGGTTGTTTCTTTAAGGGTTTTTGGTTTTTGTTTTAGGGTTTTTGGATCCTTGAGAGACAAGATACGTAAGTAATACCTATGAGATTGTTGATGAGTATTATATTCATTATTGTCCTTTATGGTAGTCATACAAATGGTGTGTATCATGCTTGTCCTTTGTGGTCATTTACCTAAGGTTAAAATTGTAATAAAAAATAAACTAATTAATGGTTTGCCTTGAGAGGAAAAGTGGTGTGTAAATAGAGCCTCCTGTGGACCTGTGGTTATGGAAGAAGCAAAATGACAAAATTAACCGTCTCTTGTTTGAAATTGTAGTTCACATAAAACCAATATTAAAGCTATATACTTAGAGGAGTTAGGGCTTGAATGAAAAATTGGCGCTTGATTTGGACTCATTGTTTTTTGAAAATCAACCATGAGAAGGTGTTGGTGTATGGGATGGTAATTGGTGGCTTGGTGGCGAGTGTAGACAAGTCTGGTAATGGTGGTGGGTTTGGTAGAGAGAAAAAGTGAAAAGTGGTGGGGGTGGGGTGGGTGTAGTGTTGAGTGGTGATGACCATCTTGTGATGGGTTTTGCTATGTAGATATGTTCATACAATGATGTCTTGCAAAATTACTGGAATCTTAATTCAACAAAGCTTTATCCTAACAATGCGGCTAACTTAAAATCCTGTTTTCGAACTCCAGGCCATCTATGGACATTTTTTGGGCTAAATTATGGGTTCAATATGTTTATTTCACTGCCATAACCTATACCTTTTTGTTCATTTTCCCTCTTCCTTGCAGCACCTTTATGGAAATTAATGGACATATTTTAATTCAGCATTCGTTCTCTTCCTTGCAAATTTATTTGCCTGAGTTCCCTTGAGACACTGCCATCTTATCATGCTAAGTACTTGATTTCCTCGAAGCCATCATCTTCTCTTTGATTTTTCTTTTCAACTACTACCTCAATTTAGGTTTATTTACAGGAATTATTGAGGTTAAATTGGATAGGCCTGGAGCAAAAAATTCCATTGGGAAGGACATGCTGAGAGGATTGCAGCACAGCTTTGAAGCTATAAATAGGGATTCTACTGCAAATATTTTAATGATCAGTAGTTCAGTTCCCAGAGTGTTCTGCGCAGGTGCTGATTTGAAGGTAGTATGTGATCTCTGATTTTTTAATTAAGTTAGCAGACATGATTATAGTTACAGACTTACAGGTAATATTTACTTATTGAATAGAATGAAGGATATACAATATGCACTGTAATAAAGGACTTGCTTGGATGTGATGTGTCAAAGAGTTGTACAATTCTAAAAAATATAAAATAATAGTGTTTGTCTGGTTCTAAAGATAAAATAAAATAATAGGACATGTATGGACGTAATGTGTCAAAGAGTGTTTGACAAGTGTCAGTGTCTTTAACATGGACACGGCACTTTCATAGAAGTATATGTGCTTCTTGGACTGAAAAAAAAGAAGAAGATTCCTTCTATCAACTAATAAGAAGCATAATCCTCGGTCCCTCAGTATTCCATCCTTTCATGACATGGTATAAGTTTTCTGATTCCACCGAAATTCTATCCTACATGATATAGCATCAGTTTCCTTTTAGACATGTTCTATTTGTAAAACTAAAGTCGAACCTCTAGTTCATGATCAAACCAAGATTGTTCGGACAGCTACTGCTAAATGTGACTAATTTCACCATTTTTGGTTCGTTTGGCCGGAAACAATCTAGCAAACTTGACTTGTTTTGCCATTTCAGCCTTGGTTGGCCAAACAAAGCTTGAACACAAAAAAAAAAAGAAAAGGAAAATGAAAAAGAATAAGGTCGTCCCACTATTGTCGTCCTTAGTAGTGGTGGTGAAAGAAATAGAAGTGAGAAGGGGGGGAAGGGGAGAGAAAAAAAGGAGAGAGGAAGATGTGGGTGTAAGAGATGGTGGGAGGTTAGGAGTGGGGATATGTTTGGAATTATAAGGGGTGTAAAGAGTTGAAATGAAAATTTTAAAATTTTGAAGTGAGTATGATAAGAAAATGGGTTTAAGGAGTTAAATTTGTTGCTAAGTGGAAGCTCCCTTAAAAAGTTTATCCTATATTGTCCCTCCCCTTAGTCATACACCATTTGTTAGGTGTTTGTCACCTACTTAGGAATGGATGGGCATGTGATATCAATCAGTTGGTAGTTCTAAGTGTTTTTCCTTCACATTTGACTTCCACTTTCGCCCCTCTGTTGATTAAACCATTTCGTTTTTGTTAAAATCCACCTACTACACACCTACCACTACCACCTACTACACACTCACCTACTTCACCTACTCTCCACCTACTCCTCACCTACTACACACTCACCCTCTTCTATATATACGAATCATGAATCATTGTAATCAATATCAAAATACACCAATCAATAATACATCAATTTTAACATGGTATCAGAGCAAGGTTAAGAACTTAGTATTTTTCGCTTCACCGGCGGGCGGCAACCTCGCCTTGGCCGCCCGCCGGACCTCAACCTAGTCCGCTAAAATTTTCTACACATACCTTCACTCTTCTCCTTCCTTACCACCACCACTGCCGAAGTTCCAGAAGTCACGGCCACTGGAGCCTGCTCTACCTGTTCGGACGTCGGGTTGTTCTGGTTCGGTCATGTTGGATTGTGATCGGTCTCTGACGTCAAAGCAAATAGCCCGCAAGTCCATCGGAGGCTAGGTCCGAGGAAGCAATTTGCCACCACCAAGGCCGGCTGGAAGTCGGCGCCGGCCACCGGAGGAGCGAAGAAGTCTTCTCTCTCCCTCTCTGACAAATCTGAGTTGGCTCCGCCGACGAGGTCGTCTCTCCTTATCGCATGCATCTCGCGTTTTCCAGATCTGTTTTTGGCTCCGCCGGTGGCATCGAGTAGAAGCCATGACCGCATCGCCTCCATCAACAGACAGACAGAGACAGCCGTGCAGTAATCTTCAGTGATCCCACCTTCGCACCAACCATCCAGATGCCATCTCCTTCTCTCTCAGCATCGACTTCTTTAATGCCTCTCCTTGATAACCCTGAACTCAGCAACAATAGCAATCAGGCCACTAATCTTGTAAAACCATCTCAGCAGCATTCATTGCATTTGGAAGATCTTGCTTGTTTGCAAATACCAGCAGCACAGCATCCCTCAATTCATCCTCATTTAGCATTCTGTGCAATTCATCTCTTGCTTCAACCACACGCTCTTGGTCATTGCTATCAACCACAAAGATAAGTCCCTGTGTGTTTTGGAAGTAATGTCTCCACAAAGGTCGGATCTTGTCCTGGCCACCAACATCCCAAACAGTAAAGCTAATGTTCTTGTACTCCACAGTCTCCACGTTAAATCCAATGGTAGGAATTGTGGTGACTATCTCTCCCAGCTTGAGCTTGTAAAGAATGGTAGTCTTACCAGCTGCATCAAGACCCACCATCAATATGCGCATCTCTTTCTTTGCAAACAGCCGACTGAAAAGCTTGGCCTTCACATGGGCACACACTCCACACACTGCCCCATACACACACATGCGGGACGTCCCTCTCTCTCATCTTTTCCCACTTTCAAACCCACTTTAATCATATCTCTCCTTTCTCTTAATTTATTCCACCCACGTTCTTTCACCATTTTCTTTTATTTTAATATATATATATATATATTTTTTTATTATAATATATTTTCCCTCTCCTGGTTAGTGAGCATCCCCCGTTTTTCCATTCTCTATTTTCTTTATCCATTGTTTTCTTTTATTTTATTTTTCTTATTAAACAAAACAACACCACAAAATACCACCAACAACTTTTCACACTCTTGTCATTTTATTCATATCAGGGGTTCAACCCCGATCACACTTTTACATCACACACACACAAAAAAAAAAAAAAAAAAAAAAAAACACAACAAAACAAAAACCACATCCACAGGCGGGATTTTTCTTCTCTACTCGGCCGCCGGTCTCTTCTTCTTGCCTCCGTCCTGGCCGGCCCTTGACGGTGTTGCCTCCGTGTTTCCTAGACCACCAAGCACGTTGCCTCCTCCCTGCTCCTCCACTGCAGCATATGGCGGACCTCCAAATCGGAACATCACAGTGGCCTTCCGCTTCAGCTCCTTGTTTTCCGCCTTTAGCACACTTATCTCTACTCGCGCATCCTTATACATGCGTTGGAGCAGAGCCAGTTGGGCGTTTAAATGTTGCACCTCATTTGTCCTACTCTGCAGCCGGTGCGACAAGTTTGTGACCGCAGTCATGGTCTCCACACATGACTTCAGTGTATATTGATTGGCTTCAATATCTGTTTGCCCTGCCATTTTTTGCTCCACAGACCGCATCGGAAAGTTCAACGGAACAAACCTTGGGGCGCTTGGTTGAGGTTCAGGGGCCACCGCACCAGTTATTTCTCTTGTGGACTCGTTGAGGTCTGGAAAGAGAGTGAGCAGACTACGGGACGAAGAGGCCATTTTCTGGGCAACCGAGTGTTACAGAGTGTTTCAAGATTTGCAGCTCTTAGAGACAATCTCTCAGAAAACGAATATCTCTCTCAGAAAATGAAGAGTTTTTTCACAAAGTTTTTTTGTCTTCGCTTCTGTCTCAAGCATAGCCTCCGCCTCAGTTTATAAAGACCCTGACGAAGAGGCAGACACGCGCATCATGCGCCGCTCGGCGCTCGACGACAACATGGGCGCGCCTTTTGATGGCCCGTCTTTTGATGGCACGCCTTTTTATGGATTGGGCACGCCTTTTGATGGCACGCCTTTTTTGACAGATTGGGCACACCTTTTGAGGGTGCGACTTTTTAGGGGTCCGACAAGACTCTGTAAACTGTCCCGACATTGATTCCGGTTAGCTCCTTCATGGGTCCGACAAGACTCTGTAAACTGTCCCGACATTGATTCCGGTTAGTTTCTATAAGGGTCCAGCAAGACTCCGTAAACTGTCACAACAACTGTCACAACATTGTCTGCTACAACGGTCCGACATGACCCCATAAACTGTTTTCTACATCGGTCTGACACCGCCATCCAGTGTCCTCTACACCGTTATGACACCACCATACAGTGTCCTCTACAACGTTATGACACCCCCATACAGTGTCCTCTACACCGTTATGACACCACCATACAGTGTCCTCTACAACGTTATGACACCCCCATACAGTGTCCTCTACAACGTTATGACACCACCATCCAGTGTCTTCACCAATGGTCTGACACGACCATACAGTGTCTCCTATCCTCTTTTATTTTTATGTATTTTCTTGTTTTGTTACTCTCTCCAAACTCAAGTTGGTTAGTTCCTATCCCCCTTGAGTTTGCGGGGGGCTGTTAAAATCCACCTACTACACACCTACCACTACCACCTACTACACACTCACCTACTTCACCTACTCTCCACCTACTCCTCACCTACTCCTCACCTACTACACACTCACCCTCTTCTATATATAGGAATCATGAATCATTTCAATTTTCAATTTATATTTACAAAAATTTTAAAAACTATCATAAAAACTTGTTTGGTAAATTTTTTGGTTTATAAACCAGTGGTCTCAGTTTGTAAATTTGATAAAAAAATTGTAAACTCAAAAACTGAGTTTACGTTAGTTTTTAAAAACACCACAAATGCGGGGCCACAGTAATTTGGGGTGTGCATAACACAAACCATGGTTCGAATCTGCATAGGAGCAAGCAATGTTTTGAAAATCGGACCGGTGAGCAAACCGGAAAAGGGACCGGGTGGACGGGTCACCAATTCAACCGTCGGGTCAAAGCGGTCAAACCGTGACGTCATAATTAATATTATATAATTATAAATTGTAAATAAATAAAAATGTATATAAATACTGAAATAAAAATAAAAATTGTTGCATAGTATTTATTAATAATATTTAATAAAGTCATAATTGATAAGAAAAAGTCACTTGTTTTAAAGAAATTAAATTTTTTTAACATTCCCTCCAAACAAATTGATTGAATGCTAGATTTAATTTTGGAGGGAAATGAAATTTCAACTCTCCCTCCAATCAATATGATTTAAATAATTTGATTGAATCCCACATAGAATTTTGTAGGTTCTTTTTGAAAAATCTTTTCTTATAAATATCAATAGACTTTCATAATCTCACTAAGCTTCCAATGAGACTCCTCTCATGAGGAGACTCTAGAAGTAAGAGTTTTTAGTTAAAATTTTGAAATATATATATATATATATATATAAATATAAGAAAGAAAGAAAGAAAGAATGAAAAGAGATCTGTTGACTGAGATTGCAAGGTCAGTGTTTGGATTGCAAACTAAGATCGATTTCAGTCTTTCTTCTTGTTTGGCTCTTCGGCGGCGGCGGCGGCGGCGAAGAACAACAGAGGAGGTCTTGCCGCCCTCTTCTTCTTCTCGCTGATCTCTCTCTCTCTCTCTCTCTCTCTCTCTCTAGGTTTTCAAACACTCTCTATATTTGGCTTTACTACTCCATGTGGTTGATGGTGATATTATTATTATGGTTTGTATGTTAGTTGTTATGAACATTATTAATGTGGTCATTAAATTTATCTATGGTTGGTATTATATTAATATGGTTGATATGGATGCTTATTATAATGTGTATGATCCTATTGTCATAAATAATAAAAAATAAATATAAATATTTTTGGCCTTAACAAATATGTTTTTTAGTTTATGTTTTTAAAAATTTTCAAACATTTTGTCCAAACCAAACATGTTTGTAGTTTATGTTTTTTTAAAAATAAACAAAAGTCAATTTATAAAATTTTTGTAAACATAAACAAAAAACGTAAATGTTACCAAACGCTACCTTAGTAATGTATTTATTTGTTTATATTTTTTCATTCCTTAACTTTGTACCCCTAGGCAATGTTTTCAAGGGGAGAGGAGGGGAATTTTTTGCCTCCACTTCCATTTCTTGTTCTTGTTCCTCAATTTACATTGGATATCATCTATTTGTTATTCTAGGAAGATCTATGTTACACGGACTTGTATGCGTTTATCGGGTAAGGGAGCCTTTGGGTTCATCAAGCTTCTAATTGAAGGATATGTGGACTTTGGCAAAAAAGGATTGTACTTTTTATATTTTTAATCCTCTTTTGGATAAAAAAGCACCTTACTTGTTTTATTGTAATTATGCAACAAAAAATACAAATAATTATAACGTTAAATACAATTATATAAACAAGTTAAATTGATGGATGTTCTTGCTAAGCGCATATTTGATAGAAAGTATGAGTATAGCGATTCCGGTTTTTCCTTCATTGTTTAATTGTATTCCGGGCTCGGGTCCGTGGATGTTGGTTGTTGTCTTATACTCGTTCCCATCCTTTACTCTTGTATTTCAGTCTTGGGTTGTGTTGGGCAGGTTTGAAATAGGTTGATTGTATTTGGAAACCAAGGGTTGATGCCCAGATTTTGGCCTTCATGCTCGAGCGGGGCTTTTGACGCTCGAGCGGGCCCTTTGCTTTTGTTCCTCCGCTCGAGCGGGCATTTTGACGCTCAAGCGTGATTATTTAACCCTCAGTATTTTTCCCTGCAGGTTGTCGGACGCTCGAGCGACCACTTTCACGCTCGAGCGGGGACTTTCGTCTGCAGAACTTTTGGAAGTGTGCATTCGACGCTCGAGCGTTGCTTTTCATGCTCGAGCGGGAGTCTGTGTCTGACGCTCGAGCGGGGCGTTCCACGCTCGAGCGGACTGTGTATTATATCAATCCAAATTTTAGCATTTTTAGTCACTTTTTCGACTCTCTCTCTCTCTAGCTTTTCAAAACCCAAACTTGAGAGCTTCTCACTTTAGACTACATCTTCTCTCTAAGAAATCATCTAGTGTTAGTGATCTTCTACCCTAGTCCCTTTGTAAAAAGTGTGAAGCTTTGTGTGGGCTACATTTTGATCCGAAAATCTTTGGGTTTGGAGCACCTTCGAATTTCTTCATCTTCTCCTTTGAGCTCCGAAATTTGAGGTAGGGATAACTACTCATATATATGGTCTTTGACATAAACTTGTAGTCATTTTGATTAAATGTTGAAGTTGGGAAATTTTGGGTGTTAGGGTTTCAAAATGTATAAAGAGCGGTTTTGTTCTTTTAATCCATACTTGTGTATTTTGGGTCTTAAAATTGGGTTATTGATGTTATTGATGATATTTGGACTTTTGGGTCAATATTGAGAAAAGGGGGAGAAAAGCCCTAATTATTTGTTATGAATTAATTGGTATAATTAATTTGTGAAAGTTATGAAAATATGAAATTGAGTTGGAAATAATGAAATTGGGTAATTACGAGATTTAATGGTGGAGTTGGATTTATTAATCACTCACATTTGAAATTATGAATAATTTATCTGTTGGATAAATCATTATCTATTTAGAAAAAAATGTTTTGGGCTATCAGTGGAGGATAATCTTGATTGTTGTAGACACTGCATGATGATTAGGTGAATTGAAACTAATCATATGAGTATGTCATTGGATATGACGGATGGGATAACACATTGAATAAGTGTTTTGCTTGATCATTGTATATGATAAATGTTTAAATACATTGTATATGTATGTTGTTTGGGAGAAGATAGGGGATGTACTCCACTGTTTGGGAGGAGATAGGGGATGGACTCCAGTGATAACTAAGTTGGCCGGAGTGTCCAGGGTGAAAGTCTCGAAATCCTAATTGCGTTTGCATAACGTAGAGGAATTGAAGTATTGTTAATATGAGTTGTAGTCTCATTTGAAAATTAAATTGTTGAAGTATTGTTAATATGAGTTTTTGGCTCATTATGAACTGTTTGGTTGAATAAAGAACCATATCTATGAATTTGTTTGGATAATGAAATGGAAAGAGATGTGTGTTTGTTTATATGAGTTAAACATTTATCAAATGCCGATGTTTTAGTTATTGCTCATATTATGTTTAACATATCTCTACTGGGCGTTGGCTCACCCTATATGGGATATCATTTTCAGGTTCAGGTGTTATGCCACCTCCAAGGACGTAGCTTGGAAGGTCGACTCTTTTGTTTACGACTCTTTTGTTTATTTTGGTATTTTTGGTGGTACATGTAAACTCAAGCCAAGGGCTTATTTGTGTAGAGTTAGAATTCTTCTTTTGTTGTAACCAAGTGTTGACTTGAAAAGTTGTAAGCCTACAGGGCATTTACTTTTGTTGTTAATATGTATTACTTTTTGTAAGAATACTCTGATGAATGGAAATATGTTTTATTCTCTTGTCTATGTATATCATGAATGTTGGGTTTATATGTATTATTTTGAGGGCGTTACAATGAGACACATATCCTAAAACCTTATCCAGGTGTCAAGTGTCCAACATTGGTACTTGATTTATTTTGAAGAGTCCGTGTAACATATAGGAAGATGATAATTTTACTGATTTCTACGAAGGAAAGGAAGACTTTCAATTTCATTACAAGAATATTGCAAAAATCATTAGTGTTCCATGAATATGACTCAAACATCACTGAGAAGAAATATTCATGCTTGTTTGATAAAAGTAGAGTTGCTTAAAACAGTTAAATGAAAGTGAAGGCCAATCTGGACATATATACCATATTGAGGCCATCCCTACAATTCAAGTAAGCTTCGCAGAAAGTAACGAATGTACTCGGACTAACGAGTAGGTACTCGGGCAGCTACAAATTGGTATTCACCACACTGATCATGTAAACGTGTAAGGGCAGATGAGTGATTAACAACAGGTTGCATGTTGAATGGTCAGAAGGCCAATCTACTACATAGTAGACACAGGTCATGGAATAAGAATTCAAGAATACCCAATATCTTATTTTCTCTGGCTCGCATAAGAGATACGTTGTATTGAGCATTAAATATAGATGCTCTTTTTTTAAGCTTTTACTGTTCCTAAACCTTATGAATTTTCTACCAGCCCACCATCATACGATAACTTCTTGTTTTGTGTCTATAACCGGATTCTGTGATGTTGATTTTTCCTTTTAACTACTTCATTAAAAACATGGTATGCTTTCATGAATGGTGTTCTCCTAATATAATTTGCTAGGAAGCACTGATACCTCAAATAGGTTGAAGTATCCATATCTGGTACTTATCCCTCAATACAATATTAATAAAATAACCTTGATTACCATGGGTAGGAAGGACTTGGTTAGTATTGTTACACAGAAGAATGCACGTGTGGAAGAGAAATACGAAGGGCGCGGAGAGAGAGAATTTATGAGTTTTGAAGGCAACTCATCTGCTACTGTCATGAGTGCTTTCGAACTGGTTTTTCTATGTGGCCAGGTGGTGCATATTTTGTGATTTTTGGAGTCATTTCAACATGACTTCAGCTAAAGAAAGAAAGAAAAGTCTGGTTGTTTTATTGACCCACTTCTTTAACTGTTAAAATTAAATAATAATTTGAAATTGTAATTATCATAACTATATAATAAAAACATTAAATAATTTTTTGTTATTGACATATTCTTGTCGTATCCATATGCTAGTTTTCTAAATATTGACGCATCACCGTATCTGTGTCATATCATCCCTATTTCCCGTATCTGTTATCTGTGCTTCCTAGATAATTTGGGAAATGTTCTGTTTGTCAATTTAACCCTCTGCAATTTGTCTACTAGTTTGATACAATAGTCTATGTTTGTTTGTTTATTTATTTTTAATGTTAGATACTGATGTTATGCTTTTAATATTTGATGTATTAGTTGTAAAAATAATTCATGTGTTGATTGTATTTCTTGGGACCATAGTTGTTTAACAGCTGGTTTACTTCCATAACAGTGCTTTTGCTGTAAATTGGATTGGTAGGAACGGAAGACAATGAGTTCATCTGAGGTTCAGGCTTTCGTGAACTCTTTGCGCTCCACTTTCTCATACTTGGAGGTTTGTCCTCTTCATTCTTTTACATTTTTTTAAACAGATACTTATCTTCTAACCAGCTTGAAGGCACAAATAGAAGGAACCTCACTCATTTGTGAACTTGACATCACTCATTTATGAATTCTTCTATTATTATTATTCATAAATATGTGTTTTATGTATGCTTTTCTTATTAGAACTCTTAAAAAAAATTGACAAATACTTCAGGCGCTTCATATCCATACTATAGCTGTTATTGAAGGTGCAGCATTGGGTGGCGGATTGGAAATGGCTCTATCTTGTGATCTTCGGATTTGTGGTAATTCTGTATTTGATGCTTCAAAATTTATTTGATTCTCTATGAATGTTTCAATTTTTCTTTTAATAAGCTTTTCAGAAGTTGATGGTTTCACTATAAATTACTCAGGAGAAGATGCTGTGTTGGGCTTGCCTGAAACGGGCCTTGCTATAATACCGGGGTATGTCTATAATCTCAATTAAAATTTTGTAATCTTTGTTATGTTGATTTTTTGATTGGGAACTACCTCAATCTTGCTGGTTAGGGATTATGCAATTCAGTTTTAACTTACCCTAGATCTTTTATATATTGACTTTTGGCATGCCTATAATTGATGGAGAATTGTAGCATCATACCAGCTCAATATTGCATGTTAGTAGGATGTTGCAGCTCATGTATTTATTTATTTTTTTGAACACTACTTATATCCAACCTTCTTTAGCATGAATAATAAGTTTCCAGCAAACGATTCATGCTTGATCAGATGACCTTATTATGGAATTTTAACCTTCTGCAGGGCAGGTGGGACGCAACGGCTTCCTAGGTTGGTTGGAAGATCGGTGGCGAAAGAACTTATATTTTGTGGTCGGAAAGTTGGTGGCAGAGATGCAGTTTCAATGGGTATGTTTGTTTGGGAGCTGCTCCAATTTTAACTTTTTTTAGTCATCACTGAGCAACAAAGGTGCATTGATGCAGGCCTTGTCAATCACTGTGTTCCTGCTGGTGAAGCTCATTTAAAGGCACTTGAAATTGCTCGGAATATCAATCAGAAGGTACAAGTCTGTATGTCTCCAGAATCTTCTAGATACAACTGGGGTGCCATGTGCGATGCATGTGAGCCTTACATCATACAGTTTTTCCCTTTAGGGTTATTTGCAGTTATGTTGATTCTTAAAATTTCCTGGTATCAGCAGTTTTCTTTTACCTGTCAGACTTTGCAAAGTGGCAGTATACATTGCATCCCTTGTAAGACCAAAACTGCTCCCATGTCAAAGTCAATATCAGACAAACCCTGTGTTGGCTTAGTAAGATGAGATTGGATGAGTATATCATGTCTCGAATAATGGTATGGGTTATAATGGTCTCAAAATAAAAAGATAAATACTGTATTTACTGGACCTTTTTGTGATTTTATTTGAATCCCTCACATAGGATGGTTTTTTTTGTCTTGTAAGGAGTGTCCTCACAATGTGCTATAATGATGATTCACAAGTTTGTTGCATTCTCTAGTGTGTATTGAAGTGGTTATTATTTGTGTGTATTTGGGAAGAAGCATTGATTGGAATCTAAGAAGTACGGACACGGACATACATGCGGACACGGGACATGACGATTTCAAAAAATTGGGGACACGGACACGGCAATAAAATATATTTTCATATATTTTTATTTGCCATCCAGATTAATATTACATCCACAAACAATCAATATTAACAAAAACTAATTCTAACTTATTTATTTGTTTATTTATTTATTTTTGTAAAAGCACTTTTAAATTAACACTTACAGTTTATATCATTTTTTAGGATGATCTATTAAGTATTTAAATCTAAGAAAAAAATAATAAATATTCAACTTTCAGCATTTATCAAAAGCAGTAAATAAAATGGGGGAAAAGACAATTTGGCATGTCCCTAATGTGTCCTCGAAGTGTTCCTTGAAAATAAATTAATTAAATAAGGGTACACGCCATGTAGTGTGTCCCATACGTGTCCGACACGGATGCGACACTTGTTTTGAAGTGTTGGTGCTTCATAGATTGGAGTTCTTGTTCGTTCAAGAAGTCTTCCGTGTGATGCAGGAGTCTTTACTTACCAGAACCATCCATTCTGGGATTAAGATATGGATTCACAACATAAACCTTAACAAAAGTGCTAGTCATTTTTTTTAATGATAGTTGGAAGTTAGACTTGGACATCACATACATGTGTGGTTATACTTACGAAATCAGATTTTCTTTGTCAATCTGTGGTCCATTGCAAATATACAATAGTAGAATATGTCAAGTGTATATTTTATATATTATATTATACATGATAATCGAAACTTTTTGATAAATTCTTCGAGAATTCTTAGGTGCCTTTTGGCAATATTTACAGTTAATTGTTTTAGTTTATAGAAAACACTAAACATGTTTATGTTTGTTTTGGATAAAAATAGAAACAAAAAATATATTTGGTACTCAAGAATTTTAAAATTTTGTTTTGAAAACAAGTGAAAGATGTGTTCGTTGATGGTTGGAGATGGTGGCCGAAGGTGGTTGCCGGCCGTGTAAGGTGGTGGCCGAAGGTGGTTGCCACTAGTGGGAGGTGGTTGGCGGTGTGGTGGTCGGAATGGGTGGGAGAAAGAGGAAGAAATGGGGGAGAAGAAAAGAAAAGTGAAACTAAACTTTTTCGTATTTACAATTTTTTTACAATTCTTTGGAAACGGAAACAGAAACCAAAATGAGTTTCTGTTTACAGTTTTCAAAATTTTGTAAATATAAACAGAAAATTGTAAATATAGCATTACCAAAGAGGCCCTTAGTGTTCTACTCAAAATTAGTAGTCTCTGAGCAATGGTCAGTTTTGGTTCAGGGCTTAGTCAAGTTTGACTAGGCTTTGTTTGAGGTTTAAGGCTCAATCACGCTTGAGTGTAAGTTCAATAGGTTTGACTAGAAATTTGATTATATGGGTTTCTGCCTCAGCTTTGATTTAGAAAGAGAGGGAATTGCCCAAGACATGAAAGGTTGTGATGCAGCACCGGTACAGGAGACGGAGAAAAGGAAAAGAACACAATACCAATCAATATATCAGTTAATCAATATTCATGTAAACTCTGCAAAACTCTTACATAAAAGTCATATGTATAGGTAAATCAAACTAATCTTATGAGGAAACAAATACAAAATAAGAAATAAATCCTAAACTTAAAAAAAAAAAAAAAAAAACAACGCACAATTAGTACACGTTAATGTGTGTTTGGGAGGGGAAAGATTGAGTACACACCTAACCTTTGGCATAATGCACAAAGTTTTAACTTCCTAAATAAATTAAACTCCTAAATAAATAAAATTCCAAATCTTCAATATTTTCTTATTCAATTTGTTTGCTTACCCCAACAGGTGGTTGGTCAATCAACCTTTATATACGCTTAAAATTTCTTATTTTCACAAAATAAACCTACTATTTTGTGTTGTATTTAAAAAAATACTTTTTATTTCTTCTATTGGCCCCTTTCTAGTAATTTAACAAATGCATCCATCATATTCGAGATACTGGATGTATCCTATTTCTATCTAGTCCTGAAAAACTAATTCAATAATTTTCTAATACATATAACACATCCAATGCATATTGGATTGTGTCTGACATGTATTGGTTTCTGATACATATCCAATTCAAACATGGCATCAGTGGTTCATAACTCTCAATCTTTGACTCAGGCATAGGTTATTACACCTCACAAGATCAATTCAATCCTCTGATGATTAATATTATTCGTGTCACTGTGCGGTGTATATATTAAAATAAAAGAAGATTTTTGGCTGTTGTAAAATCAAGTACTGGCCAAATTCTCCTTTTTATGTAATGATCAACTGTAAGTGGATTTCAGCTAGTAATAATGGATTTTAACCCCCCCCCAAAAGAGAAGATATGTTAAATTTACTTCTTGGGGGAAAAATACTTGTTCTTACATTTGCATGCTGCACATTGATAAGAACACATCATGTTCTTCTCAGGGTCCATTGGCATTAAGGATGGCAAAGCGAGCTATTAATGAGGGGCTCGAGGTAGATATGGCATCAGCTTTGGCATTGGAAGAAGAGTGCTACGAACAGCTTTTGAACACAAAAGATCGCTTAGATGGCTTGGAAGCATTTGCTGAGAAGCGAACTCCTAAATATACAGGTGAATGAAAAAGAACATAACCTAATAACTTGCTTCTAGTGCTTTTGGTCCCTTGTGCCCAATATTATCTATTATCATTTATCATTTGAACTTGAGAGGACCCAAATGCTGGCAGGCTCTAATTTATAAGTTAACGAGTTAACAATTTTTGTATCTTTCAATCATGTGGTGAGGATATTTGGGATTTTGGGCATGGACCATGATGTATCATTTGAGAAAGGCTACTTTATATTAGTAAAAGAGCTTCTTTATAGACCTTTCACATTAATGGAGGATTCATTTAGGGGATATATAAATATTGCTAACCAACTTATACTAGATTGTTAGTTTTTAAAGGTTACTTGCATTTTAGCTCTACTGTTTGGAACTGAAAGAGAATAAAACAATCTGTATTGTCTGATATTATAGTATTGAGAAAAATAAAATAGTTGCAGCCATATGCATACTATTTTATTAAGGATTAGTACAGCCTAATCGTTGTTGCGATTTGGTTCTCTCTCTCTCTCTCTCTCTCCAATTCTGTGCTACTAATAAATGTTTGGTGTTTTTAATTTTTTGAGTTGTATTTTACATCTAATGCCCCAATTTTATTACCATATGCATTTCATTACCTTGTTATCTCATACACTTCGAGCTTCACACAATTCGCAATTTTACCCGTAAATAACATATCATTTTAATAGATGAATGTTCTTAATATATTTTAGTAGTTCTTATTTTGTTTATATGTAATTCAAGTGGTTGCTTCATCTCTTTTTACTTGCTGAAATTGTGGAGCCGGTTGGGAGGGGGGGGGGGGGGGGGGGGGTTGAATTGGACAAACCCTTAAAAACTTTTATCAACTTAAATTACCAATGTTGTTAATTTAGCCAATGTCAATACTTGATTCTATCAATCATGTTCACACACAAATCACATAGTGACTAAGAAGTACGGACACGTGGCACGACATGGACATGTTGACACAGGCAATTTTAAAAGCTAATATGTTTTGTAATGAAGCATCATTCAAGTCGACTTTAGTTTCAAGGCTTGATTATAAAGACAGACTCTTCTTCAGTGGAAATGTAAAACTTGTGCATTGTATTAACATCATTTAGAGGTTTTCATCTTGGTAGTTTGTTGGGTTGGGTTTATTTTTGTGTTCTTGACCTTATATAATTTGATTCTAGACTATAGACTAGATTAGCTATTGGGCTCAACTTATAGGACCCATAGACTTGGTTATCTGGGCTTTGTACATCTGCATGGTGTGCTTGTCAGTACACGAAAAATCATGTGTGTGTTTGAATGCTTGAGTACTGGTCGAACGAGAACATTGTAAAGTGTCATTGGTTTGGTCCACAACGTTGATTGTTTGAACACATTAGATGCTTACACTGAGCCAACTGGAATTGATTTTATTCTAATGAAGTACCATGTCCGTTTGAACACAGATCATGTTCACTTGATTGGTGGCCCTTCTATTTTGTAATACACAGATTTCTATTTAACAATAGAAGCTTCTTCGTTTGAACAGTGCTTACCGTTCGAACGCATGTTACCTGATACATCTTGTTTTGCATATTTGGAGCTGATTTCTTCAGAAATTTTAACTCCTTGGTCACTTAGGATTTCTCATTACTATATATTGAGATATATACATCTGTGTTTAGGTTACACTCAAGAAATAGTCTTCCTAAGAGAGCCCTGATATAGTCTATCTTCACTTCTTTCATAGGTTTGAGACACGGTTTGCATAGGTTGGATTGATCTTTCTGGTTCTAAATCTTGTGAGTGAAGAGTGTTTAATTGATTCCTTTGGTAGCTCTGCAATCATCTGGATTTAGTGCATGTTCATTGATCGAGCTTGTGGACTTGGAAGATTGTGTTTGTGTGGCTTGCATGGTTGGCGAAGATTTGAAGGTACAAGTGAGTCTTGGAGATGTGGGTAGCAGATTGAACTACAGGAACTGCTTTGGGTGTTGAGTGGGTAGGATATGTGCATCTGCTTTGGGTGTCGTGTAGGTAGGATATGTGCATCAATTGATCTTGGTAAGCATTATACTGCATTCTTTTACCTGTGAAGTTTGCGTCCAAGGTTTTTTTCCCTTGGGTTTGCGGTTTTTCCATGCAAGCTCTGGTTTTTCTCGTGTGGTTGACTATGAATCATGTGATTATTTAGTGTTGGATAATTAATTGGACTATCTGTTTAATCACCTGAATTAAAAGAATCTTTCCAGTTTGTTTCACTGAAAAATAACAGAGGCTATTTTTTTGCACTTTGACTTGAAAACACTGTTTTTCAAACATGTGTTTTTGCTTCAGTGCAACTGAACGATGAACACGTGTGCGCCACCCAATTGTCCAAAACTGGTCCAGGTCTAAAAAAATTAAAAAATAATAGGGCACGTTTTGGGTGTATCTGACATAGACACACCACTTTCTTAGAAGTGTTTGTGCTTCTTAGCATAATATGAAGGTGACATGATTTAATGTGAAAACCTTGAGAAAAACTCTCTCGAAGGAAAAAACAACGGACACATCCAACCCAATAAAATCTACCGTGGAATCAAAAGTTATGAGACTCTCAATGAAATGAATTACAACCCTGTTAGAATTTACCATCACCTACCACACACTTACCATCACCTACCACACACTCACCTACTACACTCACCTACTCCTCACCTACCACCACCTAACCTACATCTATATAATCAATCAAGTGTAACAGAATCATATATCAATCAAATCAATAATACAGTATTTTTTAACATGGTATCAGAGCAAGGTTAAGCACCTATTCATTCTGCTTCACCGGCGGGTGGCAGCCTCACCTTGGCCGCCCGCCGGACCTCTAGACATACCCAGACTGTAACTTCATTTTCTCTCTCTTTCTTTTCTCGGCCTTGTTCTTTCCTCTTCGTCCTCCTGAGATTCAGAAGTGGATTTAGAGAGCGTAGGGAGATGAAGAGCTGTGAGCTATGCAAGTCGGCGGCGAGGATGTACTGCGAGTCAGACCAGGCGAGCTTATGCTGGAGCTGCGATGCCAAGGTTCACTCAGCCAATTTCCTCGTCGCTAGGCATTCGAGGAGTTTGCTGTGTCACGTTTGTCAGTCTCCGACGCCGTGGAATGCTTCTGGTGCGAGAGTCGGCCGGCCTGTTTCGATGTGTGAGAATTGTTTCGCAGTGAAGCACAACAGAGTCCAGGAGGAAGAGAACGAAGGAGATAACTATAATGAAATTGATACTGAAGAGGATGAGTATGGAGATGATGAGAAGGAGGACGTTGATGATGAGGAAGGAGATAATCAGGTGGTACCGTGGTCACCGACTCCTCCTCCTCCTCCGGCTGAGAGTTCCTCAAGCAGTGAGGAGTCCTCGAACAGGTCCATAAATGGCGATGGAGTTGTTTCACTAAAGCAATTGCACTAACCAATGCCCTTTACTCTCTCTCTCTGGTCCCTTCACACCGCCCAAGCCCACTCCGATTTCTTTTATTTTAATATATATATATATGTATATGTTTCTTCTCATATAATACTCCCACTCTATGAACTACCACTTTTTCTTTTTTCATCACACTCATCCACCCACTTTTCTTTTATTTTAATATAATATATTTCCACTACCCCTATTTTTCTTTTATTTTCTTTTATTTTATTTTATTTTATCTTTCTTTTTTAATCAATTTAAAAAAAAAAAAAAAAAAAACTTCCATCTCATTTTTCTGCTCAATCTTGTACCTTAAAGCCATTTGGATTTACATAACAACCCATATTTTATTCATTTCAGGGATCAACCCCGATCACCATTTTACAACAACACACACACAAAAAAAAAAAAAACAAAAAAAAAAAAACAAACATATCCACACCCACAGTGGGATTTTTCTTCTCTACTCTGCTACCGGTCTCTTCTTCTTGCCTCCGTCTTGGCCAGTCCTTGACGGTGCTACCTCTGTGCCTCCCACTCCACTGGGCATGATAACTACTCCCTGCTCCTCCACTGCAGCATATGGCGGCCCTCCAAATCGGAACATCACGGTGGCCTTTCGCTTCAGTTCCTTATTTTCTGCCTTTAGCACACTGATCTCTGCTCGCGCATCCTTATACATGCGTTGGAGCAGAGCCAGCTGGGAATTTAAATGCTGCACCTCATTTGTCCTACTCTGCAGCCGGTTCGACAAATTTGTGACCGCCGTCATGGTTTCCACGCATGACTTCAGAGTATACTGATTAGCCTCAATATCAGTTTGCACCGCCATTTTTTGCTCCACCGACCGCATCGGAAAGTTCAATGGAGCAAAACCAGAGGTGTTTGGTTGAGGTTCACTGGCCACCACACCAGTTATTTCTCTTGTGGGCTCGTTCAGTTCTGGAAAGAGCGTGAGCAGGTTCTGGGTAGCTGGACGGGAAGAAGAGGCCATGTTTTTGGATTGCTAAGTGTTTCAGCGAAATAGCAATTTCAGACTGGTAATGTTCGGAAGGGTTGGTGACAGAATGGCAACAAAGAGTTCCACAGTTTCTCTCTCCGCAGAGGCAGAGTTTTTTCAGAGAAGGGTTGGTTTCAGAGGTTTCAGAATGGTATGCCTCAGCCTCAGCCTTCGTCTTGGTTAAATAGCCGAGGCAGCCACGCGTATCGCGCGCCACTTGCCGCCAGACGACAAACGGGCACGCCAACCAAGGCACTCACGTGCCTCGCCATCATGTCCGGCACACCTTTTGATGAATTGGGCACGCCTTTTGATGGCACGCCTTTTGACAAATTTGGGCACACCTTTTGAGGGTGCAACTTTTTCAACGGTCCGACATGACCCTATCAACTGTCCCGACATTGATTCCGGTTAGCTCCTTTATGGGTCCGACAAGACTCTGTAAACTGTCCCGACATTGATTCCGGTTAGTTTCTACAAGGGTCCGACAAGACTCTATAAACTGTCCCGACATTGATTCCGGTTAGCTCCTTTATGGGTCCGACAAGACTCTGTAAACTGTCCCGACATTGATTCCGGTTAGTTTCTACAAGGGTCCAGCAAGACTCCGTAAACTGTCACAACAACTGTCACAGCATTGTCTGCTACAACGGTCCGACATGACCCCATAAACTGTCTTCTACAACGGTCCGACATGACCCCATAAACTGTCTTCTACATCGGTCTGACACCGCCATCCAGTGTCCTCTACACCGTTATGACACCACCATACAGTGTCCTCTACAACGTTATGACACCACCATTCAGTGTCTTCACCAATGGTCTGACACGACCATACAGTGTCTCCTATCCTTTTTTATTTTTATGTATTTTCTTGTTTATTTTTATGTATTTTCTTGTTTTGTTCCTCTCTTCAAACTCAAGTTGGTTAGTTTCTATCCTCCTTGAGTTTGCGGGGGGCTGTTAGAATTTACCATCACCTACCACACACTTACCATCACCTACCACACACTCACCTACTACACTCACCTACTCCTCACCTACCACCACCTAACCTACATCTATATAATCAATCAAGTGTAACAGAATCATATATCAATCAAATCAATAATACAGTATTTTTTAACAAACCCTTTACTCGGTTTTGAGTCTCCTGTAATTGTAAAGCTTCTCACTTGTTCTCCACTGCATGTGGCTCTGATTCTCTTAGATGCTTTTGATTCAACAGTAATCCACATAGCTTATTGCTCCTATCTCCGTTCAACACAGATGGCCAATGGTTGAGTATGTCATGCCAAAGTGTGGATTTTATGAAAAATAACTCTATCTAGAACATAATAAAGTGTAAAACCTTGTGTGCTCTTGTTCCTAGATTGAAAGAAACATGGGTTTCTAGCATTATGCTTTTTTGAAGCTGAATAGGGTTGCTGTCTAACTCAAAAGGCTGCTAGGGTCATTTATGATGGTTTATATGAGTTTTGGAGAATAGAAACATGAACTGGGTAAAGTTCTGCGTGTGGAGCTTGTAGTATCTCTGCAGGCTATAGGACATTTGAGCAGGCTTTCGAGAGCTCTTTCAGGTGGAGCTCTCAAGACCACTGCAGGCCATCCCTCAGTCAGGCAGCCCTTCAAGCACACGTTACAAAATATTTGCCGTTTTGCATACAGTGCGCTCAAACGAATTTGATGTGCGCTCAAGCAGTTTTTTTTTATTTTTTATTTTACATATATTTTGAAAACCAAATTTTCATAAATCTGAAACAAGAAATTTGAACTTTAAACTAGGTCAATCTTGTGCTTTTTCAAAATCGTGATGCAAGTGCTCTACCTTCAAGTGTAATGGGACGAAATCTTACACAAACCACGAATCAAATCTCAAATAGCTCTTCACAATTCTTAACCTGACCTAGCTACCCTTACAACCATGCACAAATTGCAATACATTGACCCAACAGTTTTGTCTCACGGAAATTGCTAACTTAACCTAGATCCTATTACACTTGCAAGATGCACTTGTCTATCCTTTCGCAGTATTTAAATTTATTGGCTGTTGTCTGAAAATATAGAAAGGAGTTTTTCTTTGTATATGACTATATGTTTTGTATTTTGGTCCTTTCTTGTTTAGTGTCTCATCTCTAATACAACCAGTCCCCAAACCTGAAGAAAGCAAGGCTACTACAGGTGGACAACCATTAAAAAAGACAATCATAGCATATGAGCATCTAGAAGTTGGAATTTAGGCTTTTCAAGTTGAGTTGGTCACAAATAGAGCCATTGATTTGGTTTGCTTATCATCAGCAAGGGTTTATTACTTATTTCAAATCTTGGAAAGACAAAATTGGTGATGTATTAGATGGCCATGCATAGATGCAATGCAAGTATGTTAAGAAGCACGGATACGGACACATGACACAACACGGACACGCAGATACATAAATTTTCAAATAATGCAGGACACGACAATTTGGGGACACATTCAAACATATATTTTTATTATACGTATATTTTTAAAAATTTAATATGTATTTTATGTCAAATATTTAATTTTGTCAAATTTATCAACCTTAGGTATGCTATTTTAGTAAAAAAATTAAAAACTTTTAATTTTTTTTTTTGAAACAAATAGTACTTAGCGTGTCCTTAGAGAGTCCTCAGCGTGTCCCTAGCGACGTGTCCCTAGCATTTCTCAACATGTCTGAAGTGTCCCAGCGTGTTCGACTCTTTCTAGCTTGTCCGACACATGTCCGAAGTGTGTTCATATCCGACACGTGTCGAACACCTGTACGTGGCCTCCAGATAGGTGTCCATACTTCATAGCAAGTATGTATTATGAATAAGTTTGAAGTAAAAAGTGATGATGGGCCACAAATGCACCTTCAAATAATTTAAGATTAGGTATGTGAAGGTTAAAGCACGAAAATACATGCCAAAGGGAAAGAAGCAGGCACTAGTTTGATATTGTAAGCTCTTAAAATCTTGTTTATCAATTTATCTTAGTGAAAAGCTGTAATTTACATAGAGTGATGAAGAATGTAACAACCTCCCTTTTTGTCAATGCTTAGCAAATAACCTCTCTTTTACAGTAGCTGGCAGTGACAACTTGAATTTGATATTGGCATTGAAAGAAAAAGTTCATATGATTTTATAATGTAAACATGAATGAAGAAGGAAAATCCATTCTATCCAAATGTAAACTAATGCTTGTTTAATAATTCAAAACTAGACAATTAAAATAATAAAATATATATCCTGACTTGTAAAGGCATCCGCTAATGAGCTTATTATCCGGTTAATATTTTGAAACGTAATTAGCTCTATTCAGTGCCTCATACAAGGATGGAAAGAGAAAAGACAAGGGTCCTCGAATAGGTTAATTTTCTTTAAAAATTTAGTAACCCAGTTTAGTAGATTTTTAACTGTTGCTGGTATCTAAGAAGTACGGATATCTCTAAGAAGGTGATGTGTCTGTGTCGGACATCAACACTCTTCATACACTTGTTCAATACTCTTTTTTTATGTATTCATCATTAAAAAAAAATCTTAATTTTGGATACATGTCCAACACTCAAATTTTGCAATGTGTTTGTCACTTGCCCATGTCTATCATTAAAAAATAAATATAAGACCAACACCTTTTAGACATTTGCTAACAAATGATTTTTGAAGTTTGAGAATTTGACATAAATATATCTTAATACTCTTAATAATTATTAAGAATAATCCTATACAAGTTTCACTTAAACTTAAATGAAACAACACACTTGGGACATGTTAAAGTTTTATATTTTTATAAATTTATTATGCGTTATTTATATGAATAATTTATTCAAAGATTAAAAAACAAAAAATGTAACACAACACATTTTTTACATTAAAATTCTATATATTTCATAAATTAAACATCAAGATATCATGCACATAGTAATTACATTCTAAACAACACAAAACAATTATATAACATCGTATATTCTCCATTCATCTTATAAATGTTTCAAAACATATTTAGAATACGTAAGCTATGCTATGAAGAATGGAGAATATTGTTATAATAAAGGGATTCATCATATTCGCAAAGTGTTGTAGAAGAGTTAGATGTTATGAATTTGATTTTTTAATTAGGAAATGTTGAAGAAGTGCCGGATACGTTTTTAGGAGTGTCTAAGGAGTATCGTGTCAGACACGACATGCTTCCTTGGTAGAAGTGCCGGTGCTTCTTAGTATATAACTACATAATATAATATTAATATGTAATTATTTGTGGTGTGTCGATACCGCGTCCGTACTTTTTCAAAGTTTATCGTGTCGACATGCCTGTATTGCGTCATATTCGTGTCTTGTGTCCCGTGTCCATCTCTATGCTTCATAGGTTGGTGTGATAATCCAAGTTTTCTAGAAATTAAGTGTAACCAGCCAACTATAGACAAACTCAAATTGCATTTATTTAGTACCAACCTTGAACATAACATAAAAATTATAATTGATTTAAATTCATCTTTTTTCCATATTAGTTATCATATCAATTATGAAAAGATGAGTTTTTAACCGTTTAATTAATTACCTCGTATTATGACAATCTATGGCCCCATTGCATAGCTAAGTGAATTAACGCCTAGTTGTTATCAATATTAAAGGTTGGGAGTTGTTGCATTTTGAAAGTGTTCTGCTCTTCCTTCTAGGGATAGACATGGTTGTTAGAATTGTACGATTCGCGATTCGATATGAGTATCATAAAAAACGATTCGAATCGTACTGTTGAATTGGAAATTGAGTGAATTGTACAATTCAATTTATGATTCACTACGATTTGTTGCAATTCTCTACGATTCAGTTCTATTTCTATTTTTGCTTACATAATGTATGAAATGAGGTCATTTTTGCCGAACTATGAAGATATATAGAAGAGATTAATTAGTTATATTGATATATGTAATTTTATATATATATATATACATGTATATAATTTAGTCATATTGATAATTTGCTTTATTTTAAACACCTTATATATTATATATATATATATATATATATATAAATATATAGAATTGTATATCATATTAAATAAAATAAATCTTGTGAAACAATTTATTATTTAGCAAAACCATTCATGATTCGATTTGCGATTTGACAACAATGCTTTGTGGTTACAAATTTGATGATGGTGGGAACAGGCTTTTATTGACTGGCTTTAATTTTCTATTTTGTAAATCTCATTAGCTTAGATTTCTCATAATTGTCTCCTATCCTGGTTGTGCACTTTAAAAAACACCAAATTAACCCCACTTGCCTTCTTTAAATTGAGAGCGGTTCTTTGTTTTGCCTCATGAGTCTATTTCGATACTGAATACAGCTCATGCCAGTCAAAGTAACAAAGGGATGCCTTGGTTGTTCCCCCACGGAGATTTAAGGGTGTTCTGCAGCAGAAATGTGCCTCGGATCTTTGTCTAGGGAACTTTATGCTGCAGAGTGACACAGCTAAGGTTTGTGGTGTTGTTGTATCAAGGTGAAGCTTGACAGCCCTGCTGTAACTTCTCAACAACTAATCTGATAGTGCAAGAATAGGGCTTTTGATCCCTTCACTCTGTTGAAGAGATCTTCCAAATCATTTTTCAAAAAAAAGAAAAAAAAGAAGAGATCTTCCAAATCCTTGAATTCCAAAATGGTTTGGTGTACTGGGGAGGGCAGTGAAGCAAGACACCTGTTGAATGACAGGGAGATCTCTTGCCAAGAACTCTTTCGCAAAAAACTGACACCAAGCGATGTCAGTGGGCTGAACAGGCTTGTCATTCCGAAAAAATATGCTGTCGTGCATTTCCCTCCTGTGAGAAACATTCATGCACAGGGCATTTCAAATAAACGTCAGGCGGTGGGCATCCCAATAAGGTTAAAGGATAAAGGTTTCAAGACATGGAACTTTACGTATTGTTTTTGGAAAAGTAATCAGAGTTTTGTGATTACAAAAGGCTGGAAAGAATTTGTTAAGGAGGCAAGATTGAAGCCAAAGGACGTTGTTATCTTTTATGGTCCTCGAGAGGGGAAACTGGCTTCTATAATTGGTGTAGAGTGTAATGACAGTGGAACAAGTGGTGGGTTACTTGGAAGTCATGTGGGCCTGCAGCCTGATCTGCAATGTGATTTTGAAGATCAAGATGGTGAGGATGAAAGGGGGGGAAACGAGATGAAAAAGGGGTTTAAACTTTTTGGTGTAGAGATCAAGGTGGGCGGCGGAAATGGAAATGGAAATGGAGTGTGAACTCTCTATTGTGGTGTCTAGTAGCTGAAAACACCAAACTATCACCCTTTCAAGGTGTTCTAGTAATAAATGTCTATCGGAGTCTAGTTTTCTTTTTCTATTCCTAAGTGGTAGATGTGTCTAATCGAGTGAGATCATGTAAGTCAACCTTAATGCCTATTTTATCAGAAGAATGTTTCTATTTCTCTTGCATAATCATCATTATCTCAATGCCTATTTTGTCACAAGTGAATGTGCCTATATTGAAACATTATTTGTTAATTGTTTGACATACAAGTTTACATGAAGGGGAATTCCAAATTGGATGAATGAAGTAGAACCAAATCTTTCTTTTATTATATTTCTATGTTTACCAAAAACTTCATGAGATGCACATAATTTTTGGAAAAGATTATTTAAACCTAATAACTTGCGAAATTACAACAATTTCAGCCCTTGAAAGTAGCAAACTGCCCAATAAAGTTGGGCAAATGAAAAATCGATCACTGTTTTAACACAAAAAAAAAAAAAACATAAAAAAGAGGAAGAATCACTAAAACAAGATCTAAGCAGGCGAGGAAGGAGAGGCTAGAAAAGGCAAGGGAAGGGGCTCTCCAGCTCTAGGAAGATTGTGTTTAGGATCTGTTAATCTAAGCCTTGCTTCTTTTGGTCAGCTCGTGTTATAGCCTGTGCTTTTAGTTTGTGTTTGCTTTATGCTATCAACATTTACCTGCGATGAACATTGCTGTGGTACTTGATTGTTGAATCTTCATTTGAGTTCATGTTACGATCTGGGTGATCTGGATATGAGGGAAGGGGTTCTTGAATGAGTAGCCAGGGCCATACTACAATGAAAATACTCAAATGCATATTACAATGTGTTCTTTTGATTTTGCAGCACTCTAATATGATCTACTTCTTTGGACATCATAATGGGTAGTATGTACTTGATTTGTCATGCTGTATGTGAACTTGTCATATAATCCCAAATTGTAGATTTCTTATAAGATATTGCTTTGAAGGCTTCTTGTACTCCCTAGAGTTCAACTTCATGCTTTTCTTTGAGTTCAATTTTTCATTTCAAGTTAATATATAATGTTGTTCTGTTAAAATGTGAACTTGCTACATAATCCCAAACCGTAGATTTCTTATAAGATATATTGCATTGACAGCTGGTAGTCTCTAGAGTTCAACTGCATGCTTTTCTTCAAGTTCAGTTTTTTTTTTCATTTCAAGTAAATATGAAATTTTTGTTATACTAAAATGTGAACTGGCTGCATCATCCCGAATTGTAGATTTCTTATAACATACTCTCTAGAGTTCACTGCATGCTTTTCTTTGAGTTCAATTTTAAGGTACTTGCTTTATCTTGGATGAGGTGATACTGGAGATCTCCGTGGACATCTTTTGTAACTGGTCATTTTTCTGTGTTTCTTTTTTGCAATTTTATTGTTTTTGTATTTGGTTCATTTTTTTGTGCTATTAATTCCTTTTTATTGTTCTGTATCTGTATTTGGCTCAGTATATGTTTACTCATTGGCAGGTTTAAGGATTTTCATTCATATTAAGGGCCCCAAAATTAGCTTTAGAAAATGAGACAAGTAGTTCTACCTGAAACGTTTGATGTTTCCAATTTAGTGATTTTTCCTCGTTTTTGAGTGAAAACCTTGCTTTGAAAATGACTGTTAATGGTGGTCTAAGAGGAAGAACCATCTTCGGCTAGTACTCCAGCCTTTAATGGCAGTCAGTATTGCTCTCTTGATTCTCTTTGGAGCCATCATTGTCCACTTTGCCAACCATAATGTCGCTATATCTCTTTGTAGCCATCATTGTCGACCTTGCCAACCACAATTTAACGACTTCATATAGAGGATCCATTGATGGTGGCCGAGGCCAAATCCAAAGCCTAGACCATAGAACTTGAGTGGAAAATGATTTATGTATATATATTCACATCCACATATATTTAGAATTGAGGTAGTAGCAACTTTGCATTATACCACATTATAGGTTATCCTTGTGTTTTCTTATGTATCTGTATGCGGTGTTGTGTTTATTTTATGACAATTTATTGTGAATAAATCTTTTTAATCTTTTAAGGGTCATTAGGAAATATGTAATCCGGGATAGTTTTGTGGAAACACAAAATTACCTTGGCAATAGGGCCATCATATTATTCAAACTATTAGTTGAATTGTAGACTATTATAGAAAAATTTATTCTACATAAAATTTAATGTTATGACCTAACTTGGAGAAATTAAAGTTTGAGTTCTAAAATTGGAGTTAAAAAAAGAAAAAGAAAAAGAAAAAAAAAGGAAGACGATGAAATTTAAGTCTAATCGTTCTTAAAGGTTAAACTAAAAGCAAAAATAAAATTCACACGAAACCAATTATGTCAAAAGAGATCCATGAATATAGCCAATGGCTTATAAATTTTAACCATTCTGAATACACAATTATATTCGTAAAAGCATCTTCAATAATCTCTCGATTTTTCCTCCTTAGTTATAGTAGACAGCTGAAATTTTAAAATTTACGTTACAAATTCGTTATCTCACGCTCTATTATAAGGTGTTTGATTTTTGCTCTCTAAGTAAAAACTCAGTCTACATCTTATAAATTATATTAGAGATCATTGTTGGAGTATTTAATAAATAGCTCTCTATTTTGAAAATTAAGGTTTTCTTTTTATTGTAAAGAAATTTTAAGAACATTGCTGGACAATGAGAAATATTATTTACATAGAAAATTTACGTATAAAATGCACATAATTTTCACATTAAGGCGAGTTTCACATGTGCACCATTATGTGAGAGCTTTTGTGCATGTTGTGCTCATATTTTATGTAGCATGCCTATTTAACAATGAAAAATGTTTGGGACCTCCAAAGTTGGGGACTTTCATAACTCTCAAAATGATGTGAATTAATCATGTGTTTTTTTTTTTGTTTTTGTTTTTGTTTTTCTTTCTTTCCTGGACCAATCATGGTGAGTGGGGATTGTGTTTTTTGAGGGTTTGTTACATTGTTGATTTAACAATATTGATTTCATTAAGAGTAATGCTAGAGACTCTAAAAATTTTATTAAAATTTTTATTAAATGTCTCACATGAGTGTAGAATTCACACTCATGTGAGACATTTGGTAAAATTTTTGAAGTCTTTAACATTTTTGTTTCATTAATGCTTAAATCTCCACAAGTTTGATCATATATTACCATCATTTTACCTTATTATATGATATATTTGTTTAATTGTTAGCAGTAAAGTGGATGAGAAATACTATTTACATAGAAAATATGTGCATTAAATGCACAAAAGTTCTCACATGAGTGAGACTTCTATTTTTTGGAGACTCTTACAACTCACTTTAGATTTTCACCATTAATGATGTGAGCCCCCACACATACATGAGTGGGTTTCATGCATACATCAATAATGAAAATCTAAAAAAATTTATAGAGGTCTTAAAAAAATAGGATCTCAAGCATTTTTCGATTTTTTATACATATAGCATTGATGTCTAACAATATTGATTTCATTAATGCTCAAGTCTCCACAAGCTTGACCATGTATTTCTATCATTTTATTATCTGATGTGTTGGTCTAAGCAGTGCATTGGAGATTTATATTGGGTGGATCTATAACATCAATATTGTGTTGACGTAAGCATAAATGATGTAGAAATGCGGTAGATGTATAATGTCAGGGAAACTTTATTGATACAAAAAAATTTATATGAAAATTATTATAAGAATGGTGTGACAATATTATTTTTGTAAATAATTGTCATCTACTAATGTTGGGAACACAAATCAAACACAGAGGTCATGTTTGTTTGGGTGGACATGAGCTTGGGATTGGACTAATAGTCCAATAAAATTATTAATCCGATGTTTGGTTAAACAATTAAAGTAGGGATTAATTATTTTAAGCTTGACTATTAGTTAAGATCGGATACATAATCCAACGGATTCGTAGTCCTAGGACTATTAGTCATGGGAATGTTAATCCAGTCCGCCCAAACAAACATGGCCAGAATGAACTACACATGTCTTACTAGGGGTGGGGTCTGCATGATGTGGGACTCACATGTGGGATTCACTTTTTGTAAGAAATATGTGTTTCATTTTGTATTGAACAATACTATATCTACCAATTAGTGTACTAACTAATGTACTAATTGATGATGTGACACAATTTAAGAGATTTTTGATATTTGTAATTTGTATAATGAGTGGAGTCAATCATAATGTCATAATTAATACTGGTATACTAATTGGTGCATGTAGGATCACCATTTTGTATTTGGTCCTATATTTATGAGTGTTTTGTTTCAATTGACTACTTTACATTCAGTCAAATCATTATGTATAGAAATAATGTTATTGTATTTAAATTTCTTATTTAATGTTCGTAAATAATTACATTAATTATAATTTAATGAGTGTCTAGACACTCATTAAATTATAATTAATGTAATTATTTACGAACATTAATTAAGAAATTGAATTTGAAATATAAGACATAAGTTATATTAGGGATCCCAAATAAATTATTAAATTTTCTACCAAACCTTTCACATGGGTGTGGAATCCACACACATGCGATTTGTTTGGATCCCACACCTATGTGAGAGGTTTGGTAAAAAATTTAGTAATTTATTTGAGATCCATAGTATTTTCCATAAGACATTGATTGGTATTACAACTCAAATAATATGATGTAGAAATGTGGTAGATGTATAATTCAGGGAAACTTTATCGGTACAAAAAAAATTTATATAAAAATTATTATAAAAATGTCTGGCAATATCATTTTTATAAATAATTGTCATTCAATAATGCAAGGAATACAAATAAAACACAAAATGAGCTACACATGTCTTACCAGGGTGGGGTCTACATGATGTGGGACTCACTTTTTGTAAGAAATATGTGTTTCATTTTGTATTGAATAATGTTATATATACCAATTAGTGTACTAACTAGTGTACTAATTGATGATGTGACATAATTTAAGAGTTTGTGGTATTTATAATTTGTATAATGAGTGGGGTCAATCATAATGTCATAATTAATGTTGGTATACTAATTGATACATGTAACACCATCATTTTCTATTTGGCCCTATATTTATGAGTGTTTTGTTTCAATTGACTATTTTACATTTAGTCAAATCATTATGTATAGAAATAGAGTAATGATAGGGATACTAAATTTTCTACCAAACAAATGACCAAATGTCTCACATGGGTGTGGGGTCCGCAATTTTGTGGGCTCCACACCCATGTGAGACATTTGGTCATTTATTTGGTAGAAAATTTAGGACCTCTAGCATTTTCCATAGAAATAATGTTATTGTATTTAAATTTCTTACTATTTAATGCTAGTAAATAATTACATTAATTATAATTTAATGAGTGTCTAAATATGTATAATTGTAGGTTATACATATTTAGACACTCATTAAATTATAATTAATGTAATTATTTATGAACATTAATTAAGAAATTGAATTTGAAATATAAGACATAAGTTATGTTAGGGACCCCAAATAAATTATTAAATTTTCTACTAAACCTCTCACATAAGTGTGAGACCTACACACATTTGATTTGTGTAGGTCCCACACCTATGTGGAAGGTTTGGTAGAAAATTTGATAATTTATTTGGGATCCATAACATTTTTCATAATTGGTATTACAACTCAAATACTTTTTGAGTTTTTTAATTTTTTGTATATATATATATTTTTTTGCTGAAGCTAATCTAGATTATGTGTATTTAAAAAAGTAAAATATTTATGAAAATTTTTAAAAAATGTTTACTAGAAAAAATAAAAAAACTGGGACATTTATTTTTTATTTTTTATTAGTGATTCTTTAAAAAATTTCTTCATAAATATTTAACTTTTTAGTTGTCTCTCTAGATTACATGCATTTAAATTATATATATAGAAATATAATAAGTATAAGATTTGACCTTATCAAAATAAAGAGAGAGAAAATGAGTCTTCAATTTTTATTTTATTTTATTTTTTTCAAAAATAACATATGAAGGAATTAGGTGAGAATAAAGTTCCTTCACTAGATAAAAGCAATATACATCAGTAAAAGACGATTTTAATCTTTAAATTTGTTATTTTAAACAACTACAACATCAATCAAAATATTATTACAATGTTTAAAATAAAATTTAAATTCCATGTGCAAGGCATATGGACCACCACTAGTGTATACAAAGAGAGACCAAAATATGGAAAAAAAAAAAAAAAAAAATCACAAAAAAGAATTTAAAAAAATCACAATTTTAAAAACTAAACCAAACAAACTAATAATGCTACATTTATCACATTTCAACTACTAGGTTAAAGGTTCTACTTAGGTGACAAATTATCAACAATTGTATACATATTGGAAGTTTAGTATTGTACATAATATTTACAAACTGATGAATGCTAATAAGTTTTCCACATTTCTTTGCAATTAAGTAATATTGAACTACTAAGCCAAACCTTATACTTTAGATGGCATACTAAGACATGTGCTACAATGATTTTGCCTATAAATGTTTTATAATTAAACTAACAATTTGTATATGGTGATATTGTTTGGCAACCTCAGGTATTGCCAATTAATTTTTTGCAAGATACACGGAAATTATCCCAAAGTTAATATTTTATAATGAAATTTAGAAGAACGATTTTATCCATTCCTAGCAATTATTTTATTTTACTCACGAGAGTATTTAGAGTTTCGTCTTAACTAATCCCTCTGATACTTGTAGTCCTCCCATCTCACATATAGAGTCAAATGCTTGGAGGCAACAAACTTAATGTTCGATTCTATGTCTTCCTAATTGGTTATAGCAAATTGACACTACTAGAGTTTGAATGATTAAACCTCAACTCTCTCTAACATAACAATTTCTCTCATTATAAAATTCCTACAAAATGCAAGGAGGTGTCCATTATAAAGAAGCTCACTGGTACAATATTTATTATTTTATGTTCAAGCTTACAAATTAAATTTGCATTAACTAACCCAATGAAGAAATGCGCCGAAAGACACATACATTAAGCGAAGACAAAAAATAATTTTGATCATATATATAAGATGGTGAGAATACTGTTTTATTCAAAATTTTCCACTCGTATTATTTATGATTGGTTCTGTATCCCTAAACTTGTTGTTATGCATAAATAACATTCATTTCTCTGTTCTCTTGAAGAGCGCCAATGCTCTATCAAAGTATTGGGCTTGCAACTTTATGGGCCAAGCATACAATGAAGTGTGACTTAACCATCCCAACGGCTATTTCAATTTGGTTTGATTTGATGTGATTTAGTTGGCCATCTAAATTTGAAGAATCCCACTAAGATTAATTTTGCTATGGGTTCAATAGTAACCCAAATCGAACTAATTCATGTGCATGTATCACAAGAAAAATGGATGTGTTCAAGAATTTAAATTTTTTAAGTTTATTATAATCCTTGATTACAAGAAGTCAAATTTTATTGAAGGTACATTTGATGTAAAATTTTGGGACGAAAACAAAAGAAAATTGGGGTTAGGAAGATGGCACATATATGTACTAGGAATAATCCGTGCCTAAAGGTATTCTTCACAAAACTAAAGCATACATTTTAGTTTTATTATATGATTGCCTAAAAAAAAAACACTTTTAAAACGTTCTATATTTAACTCAGTCATAAACATTTCGTATCCATTATACATTTGCTACCAAAAAATGCTACAGAAACCTCAACACATCAAACAATACACACCAGCTAATGCTATTCAATATAAAAAAATAATAATAATGCACACCAACCAATGCTCTGTAATCCCAAAACATAAGAATAAAAATTGTGAGGTCCCGGGTATGTCATAACTTTATCTTTACTTCAATTTCGTTTAATTTCATAATTTCGGGCTCTTGATTTCAATCCGAGGCCTCATTGACTATGCGAATTCACCACTTTCGAAAGCTTTCTTGTGTTGATATCCTAATTTGTTTTTAGAGTTGAGCCTTTCTTGTTTTGGGTGCGGAGTCGAAGCCGTGGTTGGAGAATTTATGTCAACTTGTGAACTAGAATCGATAAACAAAACTACATGTGCGGGGGTTTGAGCCGCATGTGGATGGGAGGCATCGCATATGCTGGAATGTATGCCGTACGTGAGGTGAAGGGTGATTTTTGTAAGTTGCATACTGAAATAAGGGTAGGTGCCAAGGGGTTCACGGGTGAGTGGTTCGCCGCATGTGCAGAAAGAGGTGGCCGCACGTGCAGATTGGGTCCCTTACATGTGGGAGTGTTTGTGTATGAAATTATTTCTCTTTTTCTTCTCCTTGGGCTAAGTGTATCTCGTTTCCTTCATTTTTCTCTCTCTCTCTCTAAAACACATTTCTCCCCTTTCTCTCTTCATTCACTCTCACCAAACTTCATTTACTTCTTGGTTTCTCCAAACCCATTAGAATTTTGATCCTAGTGCTTTGGAACTTTTTAGAGAGCTCATTAAGGGCTACAATTTGTGCAGTGGATATTGAATTTCAACACTGTTGATTCTAGGGCTTTTTCACATCTTTCCTCTCTAAACTTGAGGTAGGGAGTTTTTTAAGTTATATGTCTAGCTATTCTTTGACAAATCTATGGTATAATGAGTAGAGTTTTGTATTGTTGGGTTTTGGAAATACTTGAAAATGTGACATCACTCATGTTTTTGTCCAAATTGACTTGTTTCATGAACTTATGAGAATCTTGGAAGCTTATTGAGGAAAATATCATTTGAAAATGAGAGAAATTCGTTTTTGAGAAAAATCCTAGATTTTGGAATTTGAGGAAAAGTGGATTTTGGGAAAAACTAAAGCAAATGTTGGGTTTTCATTGAGAAAAATGATTTACTTTCACATGTTGATATGTTGTTGAGATATCCATAAGATGGATAAGTTTTTGTGGTTGAGAAAGTGTCATGGATAGCATGATTGATACATGCTTGGATTATGAACATTTGATATTAATTATGAACATGGAAGATTGTCATATGTCACATACATATATTGTTGAATGATATTCGAGAAATATCGGTGATTAAGATAAATTTGAGAAATGTTGAACATTGTATTAATATTGAGAAATGTTGAAAATTTGGGAATTTTTTATTGAGAATCTGTATACGTAATTCCATTTCCATTTCGTTCATTACATGGTTTTTTAATAATGTCTTATTAAAGTAACGATTTTGGAAAGATGGAGTCACTGCTTTGAGATGGCATTTGAAACTTGAATTGTTTTGGAGTAAATATGGTGGCAAGTCCGAATAGGAGTGTAGACTGAAAATTAAGTTGGCTTGAGTGTTCGGGGTGAAAGAACGAAAATAAACGTAGGGTAGTACTACGTGCCTTCCGGTTAGAAGCCGACAAAGTGGGTTTGGTAGAGTCTTGAGAGACCTATTTGCAAATACCAATCTAGGGATTATCAGAGTCGTACTCACTACTCATATTATACTCTTATTACATTGATATATATAAAATTGGCACGAGATTTCAAAGAGATAAAAACTCATGATTTTTGGAGCGTGATATGGCATTGCATGCATATTTATAAGATTGTTTAAAACATATATTTGGTTAAGATCTTTGTACTGGGTTTTGTGCTCACCTCTAGTGGATTTGTGTAGGAAATGATGTGGTGTTTCCGCATTAGTGAAGGTGAGTGGATGTTTTGTGAGCAGAAGGCTCTTTTGTTTATTCGTTATATTTTTGACAAGCCAAGGGCTTATGTGTATGGGTTTGTAAATCATTTATTTATAACCGAGCTTAATGTGATGTCTCGAGTCTTGGACTTGACCGGTATTGCGTAGTAAGATAGTGTGCATTACTTTTGGCATTTTGTTTATCGTTTTGGGTCGTTGAGATTTTTTTCTACTCTTACTTAACCTCTCTTAACTTCTTCGGGTTAAAAATTTTGAGTTTTGAGCATTGAAACTTGTTTTGGGATGTGAAATCAAATTCTGAATTTTCTAGGCAAAACCGCTCATGCGGATTGGGCAACCGCTTGAGTGGAATCACACATAGTGTGCTGGGAAATTTCTGGGCAACATCGCTTGTGCGAATTTGGGTTCTGCTTGAGTGGATTTTTTGTGAAAATTTTGGGATTTCTCTGGAGCAATCTGCTCGTAGAGGCATCAGAATCCGCTTGTGTAGATTGGGATTCCGCTCGTCTAGAATTCAAACAGCTCGTGCGGATTTCGATGTGTCTGTCTCAAATCTTGTGCTATTTTCCACAAAACTGATGCAAAAAACGTGTTTGACCCACTTTTTCACTTCTCTCTCTCTCTCTCTCTCTCTCTATACTCATATTTTCTCTTCCTTCTCTCTACAAATACACCAAAATCCAAACTTCTCTCTAAGATTTAGCAAAAATCTTCAAGAATTTGAGAGGGCTTTTTACACCAAATCGAAGAGAGCGACGAATTACACCGATCGAATTGAGTTTTCATCAACGTTGAACTTTAGGGTTTTCATCTCCTTTCTCTTCCAAGCTTGAGATGGGGATAATCTTTGAGTTATATATATGTTTTTTCAAGTCTATGCTTATTTGGAGTATTTCTTACATGTTTGGATCATGATTTTGGATTGATGAACCCTAGATGATGTTAGAAGTAGATTTTCACTTCTTTCCCAAAGCTTTTGAGAATATGAGCTATGTTCTATAGTGTGGGTGTTATTGGAGAAAAATCTTTTCAAAAATGGAATAAAAAACCTAGTTTCGGTGAAAACCCAAAAATTTGGAGATTTTGGAAGAAAAAAAAAAGTTGAGATACTGTGAAATTTATGTTTGATAAATTGTTATGTGAGTAAATGATGAAAGAAAATTCTATAGTTGTATCAAATGAGGAAATTCATGAGAAAAATGAGAATTGTTGATGTGGGAAGCTTGATGAATAGCTTGTTTGTCTTGGAAAGACCAAATTTTAAGAATGATGATTAATATGTGGAGAATGCATGAATGATGTTATTGTTATATTATCTCTTAGAAAATGTATTATGATGTTGCATTGATAAGAGATGTGAAAGTTGATCATAATGGGAGATTATGTGATGGAAATTGAAAATGAAACCATATTAATGCATTGTTAAGTCTTGCATTGCCATTCCATTTAATTATTGTTGCAATTGGTTTTGAATCTTGCATTGGAAGATTATTGCTTTGAGAAATGAATTGTTTTGTGAAATAAGATCATTTTGATTTGTTTTGGATAAATACATTGGTAAGTCCGAATAGGGGGTGTAGTTGGTATTGGTTAAGTTGACTTGAGTGTCTATGGTGAAAGAGCCAAAACACGAGCAGAGGAGGTATCACGTGCCTTTCGGTTAGCAACTGGTAATGTGAGGATTGGTAGTGCTTGTTATGCCTACTTGCAGACACCAATCTAGAGATTACCTAAGTTGTATTTACCACCCCTTGAACTACATTGATGTTATTGAATTATTATATCTTCAAATTGCATTGGGCATAAAAGTTTCAAACGATAGAGATATATATTTTTGAGCATGACATGACATGTGCATTCATCTTAGGAGACTGTATAAAATGTATATACTTTGTTAAGATCATCCTACTTGGCTTTGTGCTTACCTTATGGGATTTTGTGCAGAAAAAGATGTATTAATCCCGCCGAGTTAAATGTGTGGAATGTATTTTGAGAGCACAAGGCTCTTTTCCTTTTGTTGTAATTATTTTGACAAGCTAAGGGCTTTACATCTATGGATTTGAAAAGCATTTATTTTGTGTAATTGGCATAAGCCTTGGAAATTGTAGCCCTTGAGGGCATTGAATTGTACTTGACATATTATGCCACATGCTATATATTCATATTCTAGGAATGTTGAATGTATAACCGCATGTGAAATATTTTTTTGTAAATCTCTTGAGTTTAATGAATACAAATGTTGGAGATTTGATGATGATGTCAATATTAAGGTTTTATTTTCTGTATACATTAAGCAATGGAAGTTATTGATTTGGAAACAAGATAATGTAATTGGAAGTTATTGAGTCTATATTGTGTTATTTCTTCAAGGCGTTACACTTCAACCTTGGAACTTGTAGCACAAGAGACTTTATTTTGTAATTTGTTCTTTACTTCTATTTGTCTCACATGCTATAGATTTATACCTTAGAGAACATGGAATATGTATTGTATGTGGACACCTTGTTTACATCTCTCGTATATCAAGAAATACAAGTTTAAAGATTTTACTAGTATAATAATGTCAGAAGTTTCATGATTATTTAACTGAAAATGATTAAATCAGGATCTTTATATGTTAATTATTTGGGGGCACTACAAAAATTAAACAACAAATAATACACACTAGCTAGTGCTCTACAATCCAAAAAAATAAGAATAAAAATTAAACAACAAATAATGCACATCGGCCAGTGCTTTGTCATTTCAAAAAATAAAAATAAAAATTAAAGTCAAACCTTATAAAATAAAATAAAAAAAGATTCGAACAATAAATGGGTCAAAATATGTATTTTTACAAAGAGTGGGCTGTATCTAGCATTTCTTTGAAATTCATTCTTGTGAATCCATATTTTTTTCAACCCAATCCTACAAAAGTTCGCATGTTCATTAAATATTATATTTGAAAGTTTATATAATTAGCAGAAATAAGCTTATTAAGTAAATGTACCCTTTGCTAAAAATTGCTTGGATCCACAAGTAACATAACAAAACTTCAAGATAAACAATATTTATGATAGAATCCGGGCCATCTTTTGGAAGAAGAACATTTATATGATCAAACGATGTGCATTTAGATAGCGCCACATATAATTGCCCATGACTAAACATTAGAGTGTGCAAATCAACCCCAATAAATTTCACAAATTATCTTGAGATTTATTAATGGTTAGGGTGTATGCCAATTGAATGGGGAATTGACGTCTTGACATTTGGAAAGGCATTTTTGAAGAAGACGGTGTCAAGGATACTCTTGATATGAATGCCAAATTACCAAACTTTTTCCCAATTAAAATTTGAGCTTCAATTATGCGAGTGTTGCAATTAGTAACCATCAATCTTGTACCATTATATAGCCCATCATTGGGTGTAATGTTTCTTAACAATGTTATAAAATAACCCACTTTCAACTCTATCTTAAAAGTTGGTAGGCCAATAAGATCTAATGAATTTAAATACTCATTAGGTATTCTATTTGTATTGCTTGGATCAATTTCATCATTTTCAGACATTTTATCTGCAGCAAGATAAGTATAGATGTTTCTTGGAAAAAAATTCAATGCAACAATATTGATAGTACTTACATCATCATTTTGAGTAGAAAGAATTATACGTTCAGTTAAAAAGGTTGGGATCGATTTATCTACCACATCCAATTGTGGATAAATTGTAGAGATTAATTCCTTCAAGTCTTGACATTTGTGTATTATTCATGAAAGATTAATAATTTTTTGTGGATTGGTCCTAATCTACAAATAAATAAATAAAAGTAAAATCAATCATAAGCATAATAGTGCCTACGCATTTCATCAAATCAAAAGCTTAGCAATTTTCCAAAATTAACATTTCCACTATCCTTGTGATTCAAGCGCATGTTCAATTCTAAAGACAAAACATGTACATCCTTTCACAGAATAGAGTGTCTCAATAATACATTAACAATTTCCTCAATGACTCCTTTGGTTGTAATTGGTAAAATTTGTCGAAAGTCTCTACCAAAAACAATAGTGATACCTCTAAATGGCTTTTCACTATAGGGGATTTGGTGATAGCCCCCTCACTATCTAATTTGTCTTTCAAAAGGACAAGAATTATATAAGTACTTTCAAAACCCCCTAATATTTTAAAACTTGTTTCTTTTACTATATTACCCTCATATCTATCAGCTCTTCTATTAAGTCATCTTCACTATATATTTCAGAGTAAAATTTTACTGTGTATGAAAGTAAAATTTTATTCTGTATGAAAGTAAAATTTTACTCTGTATAAAAGTAAAATTTTACATTCTGAAACTAAAAGTAAAATTTTACTCTGGATGAAAGTAAAATTTTACTCTGTATGAAAGTAAAATTTTACATTCTGAAACTAAAAGTAAAATTTTATTCTGTATGAAAGTAAAATTTTACTCTGTATAAAAATAAAATTTTACATTCTGAAACTAAAAGTAAAATTTTACTCTGTATGAAAGTAAAATTTTACTATGTATAAAAGTAAAATTTTACTCTGAATAAGAGTAAAATGTTATACTCTGAAACTAAAAGTAAAATTTTACTATGTATAAAAGTAAAATTTTATTCTGAAAAACTAGTAAAATGTTAGACTCTACACAAAAGTAAAATTTTACTATGTATAAAAGTAAAATTTTACTCTGAAAAATGAGTAAAATGTTAGACTCTACACAAAAGTAAAATTTTACTCTGTATAATAGTAAAATTTTACTCTGGTTCTGTCAAATGAAAAAAAAAGAGCAATAGAACCAGAGTAAAATTTTACTCTGGTTCTGTCAAATGAAATTAGATAAAAAAATAACAAAAATAAATAAAAAACAAACAAACAAACAAAAATAAAACAAATTAATCAACAAATCAACATATCTAATTGAGAAGAAAAACTTCTAAAACTCGATCAACAATCACAAATCTCAATGAAAAGAATACATGTGTTCAACAACACTCATACACACAAATATATATATATATATATATACATATATTCAAAACTCAAATCTGTGTTTAAAAAAATATGTATAACCAAACAACTCCATCCGCACTCTTCTCCACGTGGTCATTGCGAACTCGATGGATCTTCAAATTGCAATAGAAGCTTCAAATTGAGTCTAATTTCGCTGCAAGATAGCAAATACAAGTCTGATTTCGATTCAGTTAGCGAAGTCGATCTGCAAGTCGTTCGAACTTAGAGTTTGCAACCTTTAAGCCAGATGCAAACTGAAATCGCAATTCCAATTAGAACTTGAAATCCAAAGTTCTCATCGAAGTTGACTCAGAGAACAACGAGTCACAAGAGAGAACCCAAGGTCAGATCGCGAAGGACTCCAGTTCGTAATCGCGAGTTCTAGAAGCTTGAATTCGGGTTGATTGTCGAATCGGATCAATTTTGCGATGAAGTCCTTGGTTTCTTAACAGACGCAAATTAGATTAAAGCTTCAAACTAAGCTTCAATTCAAATACACAGGTCAGATTGTGATTGCTTGAACCAGGTCAATGTTCTAGGTCAAAGATTGAATGAATCTTAGGCTTAGATGAACTCGATTTTGGCTAGCCAGAATCATAGAGACCAAGAAGGTGGAGAGAGAGTGGGTAGAGAAGGTGAGAAGATTTAGTTGAGGGTATAATAGTCTGAAAAAATATTTAAATAATAAATTTTGTCCTTTATGCAAGATTTTATAATTATGAAGGGGTTTAGAAAATTTAATTTTTTTCTTAGTCCTTTTAACAATGAAAGGAAGGTAAAAGGGGTTTATAGTCAAATTTCCCTTTCACTATCACAAATATCTCGAAGTGTACGATCAACCACCTCAACACAATATCTACGCTGCATAGAAACTTCATCTCAGATTATGAGTTTTGTTTTTCTAAATAACTCAGCCTGTAATGATTGCTTGCTAAATCCACAAATTGAATTTTTTAGGATATTCAATGGAATGAAAAATGTTGAATGCGCAGCTCGGCCTCCTACCAATAACAATGATGCGATTCCAGATGAAGCCACACTAACAATAATATGGCCAAGACTATGACATTTTAATGCAACCAAAAAATGGATATGTTTGAGAATTTAAATGTTTTTTTAAGTTTATTATAATCCTAGACTTCAAGAAGTCAAATTTTTATGAAGGTACATTTGGTGAAAAAATTTGTGAAGAAAATAAAAGAAAATTGGGGTTGGGAAGATGGCATATATATATATATATATATATCTTCTTGCGCCAAGAATGCCTACCTTTCTTCCCTCCAAAATTGTAGGGTTTGTAGGATTAATCTATAAATAATTAATTGATTTTCCTTTATCAAGCAAACAATAATTGCTTTTTTTCTCGTGCATTGGTTTCTTGACCGACCAAAATAAGTAAGAAAAATAATACTCTTACAAAAAATGAAAATATAAGTAATTGTTTTTTCCGCACATTCTTCTCTGTTTTATTATTTTTATATTTCTTTTATCCTCTTCAAAAAATATCAATGTTTAAGAGGGAGAGAGAGAGAGCTCACCAAGTAAAACTTGTTTGTTAGTTTCCACAAAAAAAAAAAAGGTAACACTTGTCCCCCTAAAAAAAAAAAAACAATATATATACATATATAAAAGAGTTTATTGCATTTTTGAAAGTTTGGAAGTTTGATATGACGAAAAACATAATGAAAAATATTTTATGTAGCAAACAGAACAAATTTATTTGAACAGAAAGTTTCTACTTTTGTAAGGAAATATTGCAGTCAACCAATCCAAAGTACTCAATAGAACAAGTCCTATCACAAGGAAGGAACAGATCAAACACCTAATTGCTTCAAGCAAGCTTCCATCACCAACTTCTGGACTATACGAAGACAATTAATCACTACATTATGTGTTCTTTTTCTTCTTCTTTTCTTTTGGTAAGCCCTACAATATACAAATATTCAAAAGGAAGTGTCCTTGAAGGCCAGCTGCAATTCTAGGAATAGATCACAAGATGTATCCCAAAGTTCCTTCGCAAGTTTGGTGTCGTAAGAAAGTGCAGAAGAATTGACGGTCCTACCGTTTCCTCCAAAAAAGTAAACTCCTGATATCTCCTGAAATCAAAAAAGTTACGAGCTTAATTGCCATCAATTGACTTGTATTAAAAATTAAAAAAAAATAAAAAAAAAACACTTTCACATTCCAGAGATGAACATATCAACACTCAGGATAATTCAAGAACTGCTGCAGCCAATGATTCCAAATTTCCATTGATATGCAAGAAGAAAGAACTTTGTGGACCTCTCATCGAGCCCCAATCCAAAAATATTCATTTTTCAAACTTTAGCTCATGTACAAATCTAGCCGGTCATTCCAAGATCCATGCAAATTCCATTAGATTAGATTTGGGTTGGGTTGGGTTGGGTTGGGTTTAAGGTATTAAAACCAGCAGCATGTTCTTATAAGAGTACAGTTAGAAAATATCTGCAATACAATTCTAATTAATCAAACACCTCGAGGTGGGTTCTAACCTCTAGGCCTTTGATACAACTCTTGGCAAAGCCAAAGGCTCTTGTTTTTTGCCTGGTGACGAGGAGTGGTGCATCTCATTACTGCCAGGTTTGGGTGTCATCCAACTAGGTGGGACTTAGAAAATATGAAGAAGAAAAACTCCGAAAATATGAGGAAGAAGGAATATATTTCTGTTATATTCAAAACTTCTTATCTTACAAGACCAAATGACACTCCTTATATAGGAGATATTACAAACATCATCATAACCCATTATATGCCACTTACATATTATATATTACCACTATCTACCACTATCATATTATATACATGCCACTATCTACCACCAACACCACTATCATATTCTATACATGCCACTATCTACAACCAACACCACTATCATATTCTATACATGTCACTATCTACCACCAACACCACTATCATATTATATGCATGAACACAATTTCCAGCACTCCCCCTCAAGCTGGTTTGAAGATATCTTCCATAGCCAGCTTGCTAGTCAGCTTATCAAATTGCTTCTTGTGTAGTCCCTTCGTTAGCACATCAGCTAATTGTTCACCTGTTGGAAGGTAGGTCATACAGATTATGCCAGCATTGATTTTCTCCTTGATGAAATGTTTATCCACTTCTATATGTTTTGTGCGATCATGTAGAACTGGATTATGAGTTATAGATATAGCTGCTTTGTTGTCACAATAGACCTTCATAGGTGTCGGGTGAGAAAGCTTTAATTCTTCAAGAATTCTTTTAATCCACATTACTTCACAGATTCCATGGGCAACAGCTCTGAACTCTGCTTCTGCACTACTTCTAGCTACCACATTCTGTTTTTTACTCCGCCATGTAACTAGGTTCCCACCTACAAATGAGCAGTATCCGGATGTTGATCTCCTGTCTGTAACACTTCCTGCCCAGTCTGCATCTGTGTATACTTCAACTTGAAGATGTCCATGTTTCTTGAATAGTAAGCCTCTCCCTGGAGTTCCTTTCAAATATCTTAAGATCTTATAAACGGCCTCAAAGTGCTCTGCCCCTGGTGAGTGCATAAACTGACTTACCATGCTGACTGCAAAGGCAATATCAGGCCGCGTATGAGACAAGTAAATCAATTTCCCTACAAGTCGCTGATATTGTTCTCTCTCTTTGACTTCTTCAGCCTTAGCAGCTTGTAACTTCAAGTTAGGCTCGATCGGAGTCTCCGCCATCTTACAACCAAGCATACCTGTTTCTCCAAGGAGATCAAGAGCATATTTTCTTTGATTAACGAATATACCTTCCTTGGATCTTGCAAATTCCATTCCGAGGAAATACTTGAGGGCTCCCAGATCCTTAATGTGAAATTCTTTTGCGAGTTTCTCTTTGAGGGCTGCTAACTCTGCTTCATCATTACCAGTTAAAATGATGTCATCAACATAAACAATCAAAATTGCAATTTTACTGTTTTTTGAATGTTTATAAAATATTGTGTGATCTGCTTGACTCTGCGAGAAGCCACAACTGATAACTGCCTTCCCAAAGCGTTCAAACCACGCTCTTGGTGATTGTTTGAGTCCGTATAATGACTTGTTCAATCTGCATACTCTGTCACTTCCAAGTCTCTGCTCAAATCCCGGCGGTAGGCTCATGAACACCTCCTCTTCAAGATCACCATTGAGAAATGCATTTTTAATGTCAAGTTGATGTAGAGGCCAATCTGAATTTACTGCAAGAGATAACAGTACTCTGATGGAATTTATTTTAGCAACAGGAGCAAACGTCTCCTGATAGTCGATCCCATAAGTTTGAGTGAAGCCTTTAGCTACCAGTCTCGCCTTGTATCTCTCAACGCTTCCATCTGCGTTACATTTTATCGTAAACACCCATTTACACCCAACTGTTTTCTTGTCTTTGGGTAGATCAACTATCTCCCAAGTACCACTTCTCCTTAAAGCATTCATCTCCTCCATGACTGCTAATTTCCAATTCGGATCATCCAATGCTTCCTGTATATTCCTTGGAACAAACAAGTGTGAAATCCTAGATGTGAAAGCTCTATGGTTTTTAGACAGTCTTTGATAGGAGAGGTAATTTGCAATAGGATGTTTAATGCAATTTCGGACACCTTTCCTAATTGCTATAGGTACATCAAGGTCGGAAATAGAAGGAATAGGATTACCTAAAATTTCGATGCCAGAACTCGGGTGGACATTCGGGTCATTAGGATGGACATTCGGGTCATTATTCCTCAGATGAAATCGCTTCCTAGTATAAACCTGAAGCTCAGGATTTAGATCATTTTGTAGTACTTCTCCCCCTAAACAAGAATCTTCTTGACTAGGCACCATAGAACTTGGTTCTCCTAAGTGATCATTATCAGAAAGATGTGGTTTTTGTGTAGGATAAATGACATTGGGGAGCGGGATAGAAATATCCCAAAAACGGTCTTCTACTCCACTTGTCTCCCCCTGAAGAGAAGTGTTGGGGAAATAGGATTTTGTTTCCACAAATGACACATCCATACTCACATGAAATTTCTTGTTTTGAGGATCGAAGCACTTATACCCCTTTTTGTTTGAGGAATAACCCAAAAAAAACACATTTTATAGCACGGGGGTCAAGTTTTGAACGAAATTGACTGGGAACATGAACATAGGCAGTACATCCAAAAACTTTGGCGGGTAAATCAGAAAACAACCTCGTGTCAGGAAAAAAAGTTTTGAGACAATCAAAAGGTGTTTTGTATGTTAACACCTTTGTAGGCATCCTGTTTATCAAATAAGAGGCTGTTAAAATTGCTTTACCCCATAAATATTTAGGAACATGCATGTAAAACATTATAGCACGTGCTACTTCAAGTAGATGTTTATTTTTTCGTTCTGCAATGCCATTTTGTTGAGGGGTATCCCGACATGTAGATTGATGAAAAATCCCCTTTTTTTCCAAAAACTCACCCAACTGCTCATTGAAATATTCTGTTCCATTATCAGAATGTAAAATACCAATTTTGGTTTGAAATTGGTTTTCAATCATATTGTAAAAATTTGTGAATAAATTTTTCACGTCAGATTTTTTATTCATCAAATAAATCCAACATAAGCGGGTATGGTCATCAATAAATGTAACAAACCATCTTTTACCAGAAAGAGTAGTGATTTTAGAAGGGCCCCAAACATCACTATGAATCAAATAAAAAGGTTTTGAAGCCTGGTAAGGTTTTGGCAAATAAGTAGAGCGATGAAATTTTGCAAAAATGCAACTTTCACAATGAAAAGAAGAACAATCAATCCCTTTAAATAATTCTGGAAATAAATGTTTCAGATAAAGAAAACTAGGATGTCCTAGCCTATAGTGCCATAGCATTATTTTTTCTCGAACAGAGATTGAACTGGTACTATTAAAGCTCTGAGCTTTTTTATTACTAACAGGTACTTCATCAAAGTAGTAAAGACCTTCAAGCATCCTAGCACGCCCAATCATCATCCCCGAGTTCTGGTCCTGAAATTCACAATGGGATTCAAAAAATGTAACACGACAATTAGAATCCTTAGATAGTTTACTGACAGACAAAAGGTTACAGGCTAAGTTGGGGACGTGAAGAACAGCATTGAGATTAATTTTCTCAGTTAGTTTAATAAATCCTTTTCCTGCAATAGGTGAAAAACTACCATCGGCTATTCTGATTTTGTCATGACCAGAACAAGGGAAATAGGTACTAAATAAATGGGAAAAACTAGTCATGTGATCGGAGGCACCGGAATCTATGATCCACGGAGAGAAGTTTAGGCAAGAGAAGGCTTTAGGATTTCTACCTGTTTGTGCCAACAAAACACTAGGAGTACCGGTTGAGGAGTTAGATTTTATCAGCTTTAAGAGTTGATCAATCTGCTCTTTGTTGAAGGGACCTGAATCGGCTTCATTAGCGGTAGGAAAGCCACGATTCTTCTCTCCTTGTTTGCTGCTTTTCCAGTTGACAGGTTTGCCATGAATCTTCCAACACGTTTCGCGTGTATGGCGAGGCTTGTTGCAAAAATCACACCAGACCCGTGGCTTATCATCAAACCTGCGCTGGTAATTTGCAGCCTTGTTGGCCGCAGCATCGCTAATTAAAGCAGAAATTTCAATTGATTCACCATTACCTTTTTTCTTAAGCATGACGCTCCTTCGCCTCTCTTCCCTTCTGACTTCGGCAAATACTTCGCCAATGGATGGGAGAGGAGGTCTGCCAATAATTCTTCCTCGCACTTCATCGAACTCAATGTTGAGGCCGGCAAGAAACTTGTAAATACGGCTGTCTTCCACAGTTTTCTTGTGGTGGTTGCAGTCGTCAACCGATTTCCATTCGTATGTGTTGAAGATGTCAAGATCCTGCCACAACCTTTTCAACGAATTGAAATATTTGGTGACGGAATCATCTCCTTGACGAATCTCTCCCAACTTCAAAGTTAATTCGAAAACTTGAGATTGATTTCCTAGGTCAGAATACATCTGACTAACATTATCCCACAATTCTTGTGCAGTAGTATAGCACATGTAATTAGAGCTTATATCCTCCTCCATGGAATTCACCAACCATGTCATAACCATGGAGTTTTCAGCGTCCCAATTGTCGAACAGCGGATCATTAACAGCAGGAGCCTTCTTGTCACCAGTGATGTAACCGATCTTTCCTTGCCCACGGATATACATCCGGACAGATTGTGACCAGCGGAGAAAATTATCACCATTTAAGCGGATGGTGGTGATTTGGACAGAGTGAGAGTTGGACGTTTTCACCGGAATGGCAGCGGCAGGGGTTGAAGTGGTTCCGGACGTGACTTCCGACATGGCTATGACGGTTTTAGGGCTGCTGTGTTTTTTGTTGCTCTGATACCAACTTAGAAAATATGAAGAAGAAGAACTCCGAAAATATGAGGAAGAAGGAATATATTTCTGTTATATTCAAAACTTCTTATCTTACAAGACCAAATGACACTCCTTATATAGAAGATATTACAAACATCATCATAACCCATTATATGCCACTTACATATTATATATTACCACTATCTACCACTATCATATTATATACATGCCACTATCTACCACCAACACCACTATCATATTCTATACATGTCACTATCTACAACCAACACCACTATCATATTCTATACATACCACTATCTACCACCAACACCACTATCATATTCTATACATGTCACTATCTACCACCAACACCACTATCATATTATATGCATGAACACAATTTCCAGCAGTGGGGATTCCATATATATAATTAACTTGAATGGGGGTCCTGTCCTGGTTTATCAAAAAAAAAAAAAATACAAATAAGATTGTACTCCCAAGGTAATATGGACTCGTTAGTATCATCCTCCACCAATGTCATAAGCCTATTTAATAAATGGACTCTTGATGAGAATACAGAGAATAGCAAGGCTGCGGCTCATGCAATGGCTTCAAGTGCAGCTCACACTCAAGCACCAACTCATCAGTTCAACAAATGCAGCTCAAACTTAAGACACATGTGAAGGGATCAAGGCTTGATGTTTGTTGTAACTGTTCTTGGTTCGTTAGAGATGTAACTCAGTTAGTTAGATGTAGCTCAGAATGATTAGGATTAACTAGTGTTAGATTAGTTTTGTAACTAAATGGTAAACAGTATAAATTGTATAGATCAATGAAATGGTAAGCTGAATTAGAATCAAGTTTTCGTCAACTCTTTTTTCTATCATACTTGAACACAGAAATTCTCTGTGCTGGAAAATAACATAAAATGGTTAGCACAGCAGAGAAAGTCTAAGTTTTAACTTGATCCAAAAAGCTGTAATCCCAATTAATTCTTGAAGTAGATTACATAAACATAAGATATCACGTGGAAAAAAAATATTTACCAATAGTTACTTTTGCAGAAGCAATCACAATGGATCAGAATAAAGAACTCACTGGAGGGGCAAGAGCTGCATCAAGAATAGAGCGGACTCCATTTTCAGGCGATTGCAGAAGACCCAAAAGTTTCAAGGCTAAAAGTGCCACATAAGATATACATGTCGGAACTTCTCGCATGATGTTAGTTTTCACTGCTCCAGGATCAACAGCACTTCATGATTGGAGAGGACCAGAGACAAAGCAATCAAGTCCATGAGAATCATTCTCAAAACTAGCTTTTCAAAACAAGCGTAAAAATAGAGTTCAAATGGTTCCAAGGTAGGGGTCATTTTGTCTATAATGTGTACTAACAAGTATGGCTGCCAATGAATAATTAAGAGACAATAATATCCAGATTAGTTGAATTTATGCGGGAGACTAAATTTTCAAGTCATAGTTGAGAAAATCCAAAAGACACTGAAGGAATCGGCAACCTTTGACTTGGAAATTTAGCCTCAGAGATTTCCATATTAAACCAGCCAATATGGACATTCATGCTGTCAGTCATTCAATTCGATACAAAACGGGGGGAAGGAAATAGTTCTTTGCCGAAGGGATTTCAATACACTTTATTGACTTTTGTCTATAATGAAATAGAAAATAAATCTCATTGTTTGCCAAGATTAGGAAAAGCTACGAACAGAAGAAAAAGTATTCTTTTTTGTTCTTTTGGCTAAATTTTGTTGGCAAATTAACATGTTATGTTTTCTAGTCCTCCGTCCTCCGACTAATATTGGAGTTTCAACAAAGCCCCCCCCCCCCCCCCCCCCCACCCCCCAATTACTTTTGATGTAGAACAATGACAGAAGGACAATGTTCTACCTATATTTCTACTTTAAAAAAAGAAAAAAAAGAAAAAAAAAAAAGGGGGAAGACTTGTGCATAGAGAAAAAAAAGAAAAAGAAAAAAAAAAAGGGAAGACTTGTGCATAGAATGATAAAAATAGAAGTCAATATAGGAACCTCCTATGAAGCTCATATAGAAATTAATATTGTCTGTAAAATAAATTGATGTATATTATTGATTGTTTTTTTTTGTGTATTATGTATATTACAAGGATTCCTATCATATAGGAGAGGATTTGGGAGTAGGTGAGGAGTAGGTGTAGGTGGTAGTGGAGGTGGTAGGTGGAGTGGGTGGTAGTGGAGGTGGTAGGTGGAGTGAGTGGTAGTGGTAATTTACATTTACACAATTTACATTAACAGCCCCCCTCAAACTCAAGGAGGATAGGCACTAGCCAACTTGAGTTTAGAGAGAGTCACAAAACAGAAAAATGAACTGATAAATAAAATAAAACAGGATAGGAGACACGGTATGGTCGTGTCAGACAGTTTACGGGGTCATGTCGGACCGTTGTAGCAGACACTGTGTGGTCGTGTCAGACCGTTGTAGAAGACAGTTTATGGGGTCATGTTGGACCGATGTAGCAGGACAGTTTACGAGGTCGTGTCGGACCGATGTAGCAGGACAGTTTACGAGGTCATGTCGGACCGATGTAGCAGGACAGTTTACGAGGTCATGTCGGACCGATGTAGCAGGACAGTTTATGGGGTCATGTTGGACCGTTGTAGCAGCTGACCGGAATCAATGTCGGGACAGTTTATGGGGTCATGTCGGACCGTTGTGGTGGTGCACCAAGGGGGCGACTTAGGGAGTGCGCCATGAGCGACTTATATATGATACTGTGTATAACCCCCCCTCAAACTCAAATAGGTGTGAAGATAAAAACCAGAGTTTTAAAAGGCTTTCTTGAGGCTCGCCTCGATGCTCGCCTCGCCTTAAGGCTAAGGTAAAACGCATCAAGGCTTTGATTTTTAGGCATTACTCCCCAAAGGCTTGTTCATCATAGTTTTAGACATGCTCCTTAAGTGCGCTTTTTACGCCTTTTGCGCATAAGCATGTGAGGAGTATGCACATGCAGAAGTTGCCTTGGGCATTTGTTAAACTTAGTCTATTAGATTGTTTAAACATAAAAAATTAAAAAGAATCTATTTTTACAACTATATTCTACAGGAAAAATTAAGTATATGATCAATCAAGAAAAACACAGTTAATGGTCAAGTGAAGCTCAATCACTGAAGTTAAGAATATCGATTTCTCTTTCAGTGAAGGAAAACTTCTTTCTATGCAGTAAAATGTTCAACGCATTAAAGTGAAAAGTATTTACACATTTATATTTAATTTTGTTTTTATTTTTTTAACTATTTAAAAATATTTAATTTATTCAGTAAATATTAAAATTTGAAATTTGAAATGCTTACGCCTCAACGCCCTGAGGCTTACGCCTCGCCTCATGAGGGGTAAAACGTCTCAAGGTACGCATTCGCCTTTAAAAACTTTGATAAAAACCTATTTGAGGTTGAAACAAAAGGATTGATAAAGCTGATCGGTGTAGAAGACACTGTATGAGTGTGTAGATAGGCTGCTCAAAAGATATACATGGATATAGATATCGAGCCCTCAAAAGTCGTGCCCTCAAAAGGTGTGCCTAATCTTTCAAAAGGCGTGCATCAAAAGGCGTGCCCAGTTTGTCTGGCGTCAAGAGGCGCGCGATGCGCGTGGCTGCCTTGGCTATTTAATCAAGACGAAGGCTGAGGCTGAGGCTGAGGCAGAAGCTGAGACAAAAAAAAACTGAGAGAAACCTCTGAAAAAACTCTTCCTTTGCTGAGAGAGAAACTCTGTAATACGCTGTAACACTCTGTTGCCCAGAAAATGGCTTCGTCTTCCCGTGGGCTGCTCACTCTCTTTCCCGACCTCAATGAGTCAACAAGAGAGAGAACTGGTGTGGTGGCCAGTGAACCTCAACCAAACACCTCTGTGTTTGTTCCGTTGAACTTTCCGATGCGGTCGGTGGAGCAAAAAATGGCGGTGCAAACTGATATTGAGGCCAATCAGTATACTCTGAAGTCATGTGTGGAAACCATGACTGCGGTCACAAACTTGTCGCACCGGCTGCAGAGCAGGACAAATGAGGTGCAACAGTTAAACTCCCAGCTGGCTCTGCTCCAACGCATGTATAAGGATGCGCGAGCAGAGATAAGTGTCCTAAAGAAAGAAAATAAAGAGCTGAAGCGGAAGGCCACCGTGATGTTCCGATTTGGAGATCCGCCATATGCTGCAGTGGAGGAGCAGCGGGGACTGAACGTGCTCGGTGGCGTGGGAAATACGGAGGCAACACTGGCAAGGGCCGTCCAGGACGGAGGCAAGAAGAAGAGATCGGCGGCAGAGTAGAGAAGGGATGTCGGTGTGTGGCCGTCTGCAGAAAAGAAAACAAAGCCGTTGTTGTGTGTTTTTTTTTTTTTGTTTTTTTTTGTGTTTTTTTTGTTTTTTGTTTTGTTTTGTTTTTTTTTTTTTTTTTGTGTGTAAAATTGTGATCGGGGTTAATCCCTGAGATGAATAAAATATGGTTTGGTGTGCAAAGCTATATGGTATGAATGGAATTGGAAAAAGATGAAAAATAATGTGAAAGAAAAAATAAAGAAAGAAATAATAAAAATATAATTGAAATCAAAAATGAAAGATGGGGAAAATAATTGAAAAAATTGTTAAGAGGGGGAACACGCCCATGTGATAATAATAAAAATAATAAGAATGATAAGGAGAATTTGAGTGTGTTTGAGTAATATATTAGAATAAAAAAAAAAAAGATATATATATATATGTGTGTGTGTGTGTGGGGCAGGGGAGAAGATGGGTTTGAAAATGATGATGATAAATAAGATAAAATAAGTCTTTGATGGGCGGTGGGATCACACAGCTGCTTTATTTGAAAGATAAAATGTAGTAGATGTGAATATTAAAATAAAAAAAAAAAAAGGAAAGAGAGGTTAAAAGTGAGAGAAGAAAGCCACTGAGGAGTGGAATATTCAAACAATGCACACTGCACCCGGTGGGGTGGTATGGCGTATGATAATATAGTATAATGGTGTGAAAGATGGTGCTACAGCTGGGTTTGCAGAAAGGTGTGAAAGAGTGTGTAATGAGGCGGTGGGGGAGGAATAGTAGTCTTGGGTGAAACTCTTTCAGTAGGTGTGTTCCAACAACCAATAGAAGCCACATAAGAAGTTACTGTCATAGCATTCCTTGACTTAAATCCATCCGAAGATCCAGATACCCTCCACCTAGGACTCTCACTATATTCAACTAGATCAGACACTTCAGTAAACGGAACTGAACTCAAATTCAGATACTTCACAAACAAATTGACAACCTCTCCCAACCCGGAAGTGGGCGGAATCTCGCCAAGAACCGAACGAAAAGGAAATGACCTCGGATGATGGCGGGGGTGGAGGGTGTGATCGGAAAGAAGGTGAAGACCCCGAAGAGGGTGGAGACCGGGAAGGAGACCAAGCTCCGTTGGGAGGTAGCCGGCGAGGTCAGCGTGGTTGAGGTCGATGCCGGCGACAACCCTTAGAGAAGGATCGGAGGGAGAAGGAGCACAGAACACTCCCAAATAAGAGCAGACCTTGGGACCGTTCCAGTTGGCGATGAAATTGAATGGGTCGGAGAAGATGGCGGATTTCCATGTTTGGAGGGCAATGTAGGCCTGACGGAGACTTGGGGTCTCAAACTGAAGAGCCTTAAAGCAGATCTGAACAATGACAAAGTAAATGAAGATGGTCAACAATTTGAGTCGGCGTCCACCTACCACCACCAGATACACGCGGAGGAGACATGTGTTACTGGGTTTGTTGCCTTCTGTATTTTGGTTTTGGGAAGGGGTAATGGTGATGCTGTGTAGGAGATGTTGAAAAACTCCAGCGGGCAGCGAAGGCATGGTTGCCTGCCGGCTGCCCGCCGGAAAGAAAGGAATATAGGCTTAAATCTTATAGCTCTGATACCATGTAAAATAAATTGATGTATATTATTGATTGTTTTTTTTTGTGTATTACGTATATTACAAGGATTCCTATTATATAGGAGAGGATTTGGGAGTAGGTGAGGAGTAGGTGTAGGTGGTAGTGGAGGTGGTAGGTGGAGTGGGTGGTAGTGGAGGTGGTAGGTGGAGTGAGTGGTAGTGGTAATTTACATTTACACAATTTACATTAACATTGTCTAATGGGTTTAGGTTTAATTTGAATCTAATTATATTTTATAGGATAGTGTGCTATCGGTTTTATTTTTATATATGTTTTCTTAAGTTTTAAAATTCAATAGCATTTTGGTTACCTAGGTTTTTGAAGTGTAGATTAGGTTGCCAACTTGCCACCAACCCTTTTGTTTCTGGGCTTAGTTATTAGTTTTGGGCGAAGTGGTAACTAAAGAGAGCATGAGGACAAGCACCAACCACCACCGGGAGTCAATCTAAAACTTCTATGTGCATGAAGCACATCATCCCTTATAACAGCATCAGTTTGTGTTTACGGTACAATTAGTACAAGAATTACAGAATTTCTAAACACCAAAATGAAACCCTTTGCAACCCGAACCTTCACTACAGAAGCAATTGTCAAACTAGGCTATCAAATCCTTCCTCAATATGTAATTGCTGCAGAAACTTCTTGCCAAAAATTGACATTTAACAAAACTCTGATTCCAAAATGAGATGAGACTCGGCCACAATCCTTTCTCAGTTTTTCTCCTGTTGGGAAGCATTGTTTTTCCCTATTTTAATCTTCCTACCAAAAACATAAAAGAAGTTGCGACAAGAGCCCCTTGAATCATAAAGATACAGATGCAAGTGTGCAAAATTATTGCATGATTGAGACTAAAAGATTGGAAATTGAAGCCATGGCCATGAGCTTTTCCAGCCAAATATTCAGGATATGAGAACATGTGGAAACAAGAAAGAACACCTTTATGCCTTAATCATATAATTTCCACAATACAGCAGAAAAACACCAGAAATTTGTTCTGTCAATAGTGAAAACCTCAATGAGCAAAAATTTTACATCTTGCAGTCACATAATGAAACAATTAAACAATTATTATTATATTTAAAAGTTCAGAAGTTAACAAAGCTAAAAAGCAAGGAATGGGAAGTATTGAAACACATACATGACAGAAACCTGATGAGATTTTCCCATCACACCAAAATGTCTATGAAGCTCATACGAGAATAGTAGTAGGCACACTATCAAGAGGAAAACACACAGAGTTAGAAATGCAGTAAACAATTATCAAGTCAATGTCAACATGACAAGTAACTTACATTTAGAATACTCATAGATATGAGCACATGGATATTTTTTGAATTTCAAGAAAGACTTTCCAGAAACAGTTTCCTTGTCTACCTGTATATCAGACACTGAAGAAAAACAATAAATAATGCGATATTTATATCCAATACTCTGTAAAGAACCTCATGAAAAACAAATTATGATATCCCACTTGACTGAAAACTACCAACTAACGACAAAATAATAATATGGTCTGTGGTGCATACACACCAAATCACCATGTGCAGAAGATGCAATGGTTTCTCTTTTATAGCATGTATAATCCGTTTAACACACCATATTATCAGTACATCACCATTGACAGCAATGCCACTAATGTTTTCTTTGGGTAACATGTCAGGCACCGTTTATGTGTGACCATTAGTGTCCATGTTACGTAGTCTAGATGCATACAAGCAGGGATAAAAATTTCGACAATTAAAGCAAACTCAAAGCTATATATTTAAGTCTAGTGAACTTTTTTTTGTACAATTAGTGGTTGAAAAATCAAATTGCCACTTTTTTTGTGTTTTTCAAATGTATCTCATAAAGTCAGAAAGGTTAGAAAATGCTCACCACTCCGATGTGTAAAGGATGTGACATTAACAATCCGGGCAGGAACGGGGCTGTTTTCCAAAAGTGGTAATAGAACTTTGGTAAGAGAAAACGCACCAATGTAATTGGTACCCATCATCCTGGAAAAGGCAAGAGAAACATCAGCAAGCAAGTTGCAACCAACTATTCTTTAGGAGCGTAGGAACCTTGATGTAGACTTCCTTTTTTTTTGGTTTTTTCCTTACTTCAAAGGGAGCAACACAATTTGAATTTAATTCTAATTACATAGAAGAAAACCAAGACTCCTGCATTCTGCCACGCAGACACAAAGGAAACACACAACATATAAAGAATAGAATTAACATATATTTTTAAGATAGAAATCTAGGAACAAACACATCATCAAAATTATCATGTACATAAATTCCACAAGGATCAACTGTAACTCAACCAGCTAGTGTAGCTTTAGAGAAACCAACTTTACCAATAACTTTGTTTTGGCAAACGATAGGATAGGATGTTAGTGGGTTAGTAAGATTACAACAAAAGGGTCGCAGTCATTCCATCGACTTGAAACTTGAACCTCTGACCTTCTCATTGTCCCAAGGGATAGCTACATGGATCACTAGACTAACTGCCATGTCCTCAACTTTACCAATAACTTACACAAGTTTAATTCACCTTATGCAAATTAACTTTCATCTCCTAACAGCTCACTAAAACTCGTACAGTTTCCTATCATGTGACCTTCCTATATCATCAAGCTGTCACCAAGCTTATAAAATAATAACTTTGCTCAAGTGGCACATGTACGCCTATATATTTTACAAGCAAATAGATAAATAATTTGAATTATTACTGATCATAGCCTTCAGCAGTGAGTCTAAATGTTGTTGCCAGTATCCCAGCGTTGTTTATTAGGAGTTGGACTGAAGAATGCAGATCTGAATCCATAAGCCACTGCTGAAAGGAGCTTTTGAACTTCAATATTGACTGAAAGGATGATAAATCAACCTGAAAGCATTTGAGATGGGCATTTTTATTTCGTCTTTCAATATCTTCCATAACCTATCAAACAACCAAGAGAGAGAAGATCAATGAAAGCATTCAAATCTAGGGATGTACAAATAGCAATATACTTATGACATACATTACACCTTTGACAACAGATGTGAGGATCGTCCAACTGCAGGTAGGAAATGAATTTAGTTAGAGGCCATTCTTTCTTTCATATGGTCCTTATTGTAGAGCAATTTTCACAAGTGCTTTGTGGGTGTAGCAGCATGCTTGACAGATCAATTAGAATGCATTCATGCGGAGACACAACACTAATGCTCCAATTGTCTTATTGCAAAATGTTTTCTAACACTTATTTCCTTCATTTTCCTCGGTTGATGCAATTGAAATAATAATCCAATTTTATTTTAAATCATTTCACCAAATTGGATGTAAAGTCTATGGATTCCTTTTGTGAGTTTTTCGGTTCAAAATCATACAACTACAGGAGGTTCCTATCATCTCAACAGTAGTCTTAGGCATCTTCTACAACACTTGCGAGTCATAACCCTTCCTCGAATTTATTATATGAATAAAAATGTACATAGGCACACACACCAACTTGGTCAAAGTCTTTTCTTCAAGAAATCTCACACTCTACACTCAGTCAGCCTAACTGTGTTACCCCTCAAGTATTCAATTATTGTTCTTTTGCTTTCTTATATCATATTTTGTATGCCCACCAGCTGTTTGATGATTTCTTTAGACTGAAACTTCATTTTCAAAATTTTAGCCAACCAAACACCCGAAAAATGGCAGGATGACAATTATTTGACCTGTAAAGAACTTTGCAATTGAAACATCAGTGCAGTAAATGATTTTACATTGAACCAAATTGAGAACTCAATTAAACGCAAATGAACTAAAAAATATGAAAAATATGAAAAATATGAACAAACGAGAGAGAGAGAGAGAGAGAGAGAGAGAGAGAGAGTACCAAGAACAACAAAGAAACCTTCCATTGAAAGAAAATAAGCAGCTGCAGCTCCTAACCCAGAAGTCGCCTACACACATAATTCAACCAAACAGAGAAAACCCAAATCAGAAAATCAAAACTAAACTCCATCTAAAGCGATTAGTAAATATAATCAACAAACCCACTTCAAAACTGTCACATATAGCATTAAAAAATAAAATAAAATTAGAACAATTACGCCGGTGATAATGCAGACAGGCCTCCTGGTAGGACTGGAGGTGGGAGTTGAAGTTGCGGTGGTTGCTGGTGGTGGTGGTGGTGAAGGAGAACAACGTGGGTGTGAAATGGGTGTCCGGGAAAAAAGGGTTGTGGTGAACAACTGCAAGTAGGAAAGGACGAGAGAGATGGTCCAGAACACACCCATCCTCCAGAATTCTGTTGTGAAAGCGAAATTCAAAGCTTCTTTGAAATCCTTTAACTCCATCATCAGATTCTTGTATTTTGAATTTGCAGAGGAGGATTGTCAGAGTCTACTTTGTGAAATCAGGTTGTTTGTGGGGGGTTTAGCTTGGGGTTTTCTCTCAACCTGGGGTTTTCTTGCAGTCGATACAGGGTGGCTGTGACTTGTGATGTGAGAAATATATGCCATTCCACCATCATTTTTTTTTTAAATTATATTTTTTTCGCATTTGAAATTATCATTAAAGTCGTAAATTATAGAAGCTTAAAATCATATTTTTTTAATTGTGTAGGTTCACTTGATTCAGTTTAAGTCGTAAATTATAGAAGCTTAAAATCATATTTTTTTAATTGTGTAGGTTCACTTGATTCAGTTTAAAAATAAATTAAAGTTTCGTTGGGTAACCTTTAGTTTTAATTAAAAAGTCAAAAGGTTAATATAAATTGTCATATTATTATTTTTACTTTTTCGTATATTCTGTTGACTGTATAATTTGTAAAAATTAATCATAATTTAACGCACGAAAAGGGTAATTTGAGGAGTTGTCAACCAAAGTCAGACATGTGGCAGTTCGTATTGGTAATAATAGATCTGCGTAGCACTGGAACAATCGAGAGATACAAGATGATGTGGCCTAACGGTTACTCATAAAGTTTAAATTCAAAATCAGGAGGGAAGCCTAACTGTATGAGTGCGTAGTGGGACTGACTGTGAGAGAGTATGTTCAGCAATTAAGGGAAGACATTTTCGACGGTTGGAAGCCCACTTCGACGGTTACCATTGAGAAGTATAAATAGTAAGGAATGCCCCAGAATGAACCCCCAGACTCAGATCAAAAAATTAGTTTATTTATTTCATTTTTCCTTCTAGCTTAATAGTTCTTTACATTTCTACACTTCAATTCCTATGCTACACTTTATTTTCTAGGAGTAGTTTCAAATAGTTTGTTGTTGTGAACCTTTACGAGGCTGGGTCAGATCATTGTAAGTTTTCATTACTTAATGAAATTCAGATTTTGAAATTGTTCTTCACTTATTGTTATTTACTAATTTCTCCTAAGCAAGCCACCAGTAAAAGTCCTCTTCATTGAGGTTGAAAGAACTACAACATAATCGCTTGATAATTGGTTGGCAATTATAAATTCTGTAAGGACTAATTGATCCTTACTGGTATGCTTAAATTTACATTATTAACCTTCGAAAGCCAAAAAAGCCAACATATATTTTTGGCATGCCTGGTGGGACACTAAATGGCTAGACGTAGGAGACAATGAGAAAATGAATGCCTAGAAGAAGGTGTGGAGGGAGAGGTAGAAGTACCTGATCTAGAGGATAATGTGATAACAAATCCTATGGAAACACCTATCTCATCAAAACTTATGGTCGAACAGACCAGCACCTTGGAGCATGCACCATATGTTCAAAAATATTGGACGAGGCCATGGAATTGGACCATCCACTGTTCCGTCTACCCAGCCAATGAATCTGTGGAAAGGCTTGGTAGATGCCATGTGACAACAATTAATGTATACAATGGAAAGATGGGCAACATCCTTCATGGATCGAATGAATTCCCATCAACTAACTATCACAAGGCATATAGAGGAAAATTCAAATGTTCTTCAGCAAAGATTGGCTAGAGATAAGCAGCCTATGCAAATTAATGGACATACTAATGGTCAGAATAATAATCAAAATTATGAAAGACCATCACCTGTACCTCAGTCATGGTATGAGCCTCCTTCGAGGCCTTTGGTAAATCAAAATCTCTCATTATCTAACAATGAAACCATACAAATTAGTGGATCTGGCCAAATACAAGAAAATAGCGTGAGAATGTTTCCAAATCCCATGTTTGAAACCATGCCTGGCACAAGGGGGTTCACTAACCCTCTGTTCGAATTCACACCCAGGGGGTTGGAAGGGTTTCCTACAACTGGGAGAGAAACAACACCTATTCCTCCTCTTGCAGCACTTTTTGCAGGTCCTTTCATAGGATAGGCCCAGAGAAGTCAACCATATCCCCAACAACAACTAGTACCATAGGGACAACCAGTCCTAAATATACCTCTCTATGGACCAAGAGGACCTCAAGCACATGGGATTCCACCAAACCCTGTGTTTGTTCCTCCAGTAATAGTCCAACAAGCATAGAATATGGTTCTTAGGAACCAAATTGCTAATATTGTCAGAGAGATGTGTAGACCTATGGATCGGGGGGTCCAGACTCCTATATATAGAAAGCTATACCCAGAATGGGTAGATAGGGTGCATGAATACCCAAGGGGTTTAGAATGCTAGACTTTGCTTTCTTTTATAGAAATGGAAACCAATCAATAGTAGAACATATTCCCAGGTTCGCAGGCCAATGTGGTGAATTTACCAATAATAATTATATGAAGTTAAGACTCTTTTCAAATTCTTTAACTGGGGCAACCTTTGTATGGTATATTCACCTCACACATAGCTCTATCCAAACTTGGCAGCAAATGGAGGAAGCATTTCATTCCCAATTATTCCAAACAAAGCCTGAAGTTTCCATGGCAGATTTGGCAAGGTTGAGCCAAAGGCTCGATGAGAAGGTTGTTCAATTTATTGCTAGATTCAAAAGAGCACGAAATAAGTGTAGGGTCACTATACCAGAGCCTGAATTTGTGAGATTGGCTCAAAATGATTTAGAGTTTAGGTTTCGAAAGAAGTTCGATTCAACTAAGTTTCGAGACTTAATGGAATTAACCTATAAGGTGTCTAGATATGAATCTTTACTTGAAAAAGAACAGGATTGAAGTAATACATCATATAAGACTTATTATAGGGAACCTAATTATGAAATTGATGCAGCAGAGATCGTAGGGAAAGAGCCTATGACCTGTAAGGCGTTAATTCATAAGGACACTACAATAGACCAGCAGTTTAAAAAAAAAGACCTTCATAGGAAGTATTCTTTTGATTTTATAAAAGCAGATGACATTTTTGATCATTTACTTGCAGCAAATTTCCTAAAGTTACCAAAGGAAGTTAAGATCCCTTCCCCAGAAGAACTTAAAGGAAAAATGTACTGTAAATGGCACAATTCTTGGTCTTATTCAACTAAGAATTGTATTATTTTTTGGGACAGGATCCAAGAACATATTCGAAAGGGGAGTTTAAAGTTCCCAACCAAAGCAGAGAAAGTTATGGGGATTGACACCAACCCGTTCCCAGAGATTGGGAAGGTTACAGCCAACGTTGGTGTGCCAGATTTCCAAAACTTATCCTTGAAGGAATTTGAGGAGGTTAATGTGTAGATGCATGTTGTCAGCCAGACTGCTTTCAAGAAGGATACTAGAAGTTCACCAGCAAATGAACAGAGCTTTGCGGACCAAAATGATGACTCTAATAAGGAAGCACTAGATGATGACTTTGTAGAGGCAGTTGTCATGCAAAGGATGTGTCTCAGATGTAGGTTAAGTTATAAATGGTTGAAAGGGCTCCCAATTGATATGAAACAATATTACAAGGATGTATAGAGACGCCCTAAGCCAACCAATACCTACAACAAGAGGCCATACCCAACTGGTCCCAGACAACAGCCATTCTTAGCTGCACCACCAGCCACTAGAATGCATTCCAAGGGTAAGAGACCTCTGCATGAGTTCAAACCACCCAATTACTACAAGATGGAAGGCAATTATTCTGAGAGAAGGCCTGAATTGGGCTCAAGTTAGGGAATCAGAGCCAGTAATTGGTCTCCAAAGTCAACTTCGAACAAGATGCAAGCCAATTACCTTAAAAGAAGGCCTGAATTAGGCTCAAGACAGGGTGCCAGAGCCGGTAAATGGCCTAAAAATTTAGCTTCAGAAAGCAAGTTCAGCAACTGAACTAGTGAGTTCATGGGTACTTGGGGTGCCAGACTGGTTTGTTATGTAGAACAAGCCTGAGGAAATACCTGCACAGAAAAGTGTCTTTAGAGACCAGGGCAGAATGATTAAACTTCCCTTGGTGGTTTCAAATAATTGAGTATTACTCAAGCACCCAAAAACAAAGGAAACAGATATGGTTCCAGTAATCTCTATGTCTCAAAGGAGAAAGATCCAGAGAAGGTACACCTTGTACCAAAAGAATCTGAACGAAAGTGGAGAGAGTTCTTCATTAGCCCAGTCAAAAGGCGAGGCAGATAAGAAAGAAAGTCCAAAATTGGCTCCTCAGAACAAAAGAAGTGCCAGTAGAGAGCAGTTGGCTAAGGTTCATACTGAACTAAAAGCCAATGAAATATCCAACTTAGCAAGTCTTGAAGGCCTTGATAGAAAGCGACAGTGAAACAGAAGGAGAAGTTGCACTAGGCCAAAGGAAAGAAATGACTGAAAATGAGATGTTTGAAGCCTTTATGGCTGAACAGACCTTTTTGGTCGAAAATCCAACAAAAGTATACCACAAACGAGTTGATTCGAAGGAAGTCACCAGTATTGAGGTACCAGAGTGTAGAATAGAGGATACTTTTGAAATAATTGAACAAGTTAGTTTGGAAAAGAAACAAGTGCAACCAGTAGTTCAGTTTGGCTCATTTCCTCCAGTGTCAGTAAACATGGTATATATATTGCCACAGGAGTTCCAGGCTGAAGATGGAGACCAATAAGGTTAGGAAGATGACCCTATTCTAGTTTCTAGTGAAAATTCACAGGCTAGCATGATTCAATATGAGTCTAAAGTGGCCACACCAATAAAAACTGGAGATGAAAGTGGGGAGGTGAGTATTACTCTCATATCCCTTCAAGTATCTTATAACATCTATGACACAACACGTTAAGCCCTTGTATATCAAGGTTTATTTTGATGGGATACAATTGAACAGGGTGTTAGTGGATAATAGGGTAGCAGTGAACCTGCTTCCAAAGTCCTCTTTAAAGAAATTTGGAAAAAGAAATCACAAATTAATCCCAACCAACATAACCATTGCTGGCTTCGCTGGGGATAAACAGATGGCTCAGGGCATCCTGCCCATCAACCTAAGTGTGGAAACCAGAGATTTCATGACAACATTCTTCGTTATAGATAATAATGCCAAGTATAATGCTTTACTTGGCAGGAATTGGATTTACACCAACAAATGTGTGACTTCTTCTCTACATCAGAAAATAATGATGGCCCTAGGTAATGGAGAGACTGAGGAGATCAATGCAGACCCTCAACCATTTATCACTTGTGTTGACTTTGTAGAGGCCTAGTTATATACTAAAAGAGTGATACCACTCAGTATATTAAGGAAACCTGATGGAATAGCCGAAGTGACGGCTGATGAGGAAGTAGCACACCTGAAGCACTTAGTGCAAAAAAGTGCTGATGAAGAGTTCGTCATCAAGGATGACAATGATGCCTGGTTATAGGCAAGAATATGAGACCCAAGAAGCCAGACCCTTGGCTTTAGTCAAGTTTTCAGCATTGGACATAAAATCAATAGTCTAGAAGGTTTAGGAACAAGAGAGGGAAGCCATGGTAGTTGGCTGTAAGTAGGAGTAACAACAGGTCAGGCCTTTGACCTTTAATAAGTACTGTGCATTGGACATCGAAACAAAAGTCTAGGAAATACAGGAAGAATAAGCCTTATGGACAGATTTTGTTTATGAGGAAGAAGGCAAAGATGTTGAACCAGAGTAAGTGGAAGCAGAACAAAGCAAAGAAGTTGCTTCGAAGACATAAGAAGTCGAAGGAGAAGCATTAGTAAGTGTTCAAGTATAAGACCCTTTGGAAGAAGTCAATTTAGGGGAAGGTTCTGCACATCAACCTACTTATATCAGTGCTTGGTTAAGTTTTTTTTGTCAGGAACTAGTTGTTGGTAGTCCTAAAGAAATATAAGGATTGTTTTGTATGGTCTTATAATGAACTGCTAGGGTTGGATAGGTCATTAGTGGAACATAGGCTCCCTATGAAGCCTAACTTCAGACCACACAAACAAAAAAACCAAGACAAATGAGCCCTGAAATGGTTCAGAAAGTGAAGGAAGAAATTCTCAGACTCCTTAAAGCAAGCTTCATTAGAACAACCAAGTATGTTGAATGATTGTCTAACATTGTGCCTGTGGTTAAAAAGAATAGCAATATAAGGGTATGCATCGACTTTAGAAATCTGAATTTGGAAACTCCAAAAGATGAATACCCCATGCCTATAATGGACCTATTGGTGGACAGTTCAGCAGGGCACATGATTTTGTTTATGATTGATGGGCATTCTGATTACAACTAGATCTGCATTGCAGAGGAGGCTGTCTACAAGACAGCATTCAAGTGTCCTGGGAATATTGGTACCTTCGAATGAGTAAAAATGCCATTTGATCTAAAGAATGTTAGGGTAACATATCAGAGGGCAATGAATACTATCTTTCATGATCTGATTAGAGGATTCCTAGAGTGTTATATTGATGATATTGTTGTAAAGTCTCGGTTTATGGAGGAACACTTAGTTTACTTGGTAGCAGCTTTTGAAAGAATGAGAAAGTTTAAGTTAAAGCTTAATCCTCTCAAATGTGCTTTTGGTGTATCAGTTGGAAACTTCTTGGGCTATATGGTGCACAAGAAGGGAATACAGATTGATCAGAATAAAGCCAAAGCCATCATTGAGGCCAAACCTCTATCAAATAAGAAAGAAGTACAAAAGTTCCTTAGTCAGGTTAATTTTCTTCGAAGATTTATTTCTAACACTATAGCGAAAACTAAAGTATTTTCTTTTCTGTTAAATTTAAAAGATAAAGAGGAGTTTGTGTGGACAGTAGAGCATCAAGCTGCTTTCGAAGAAATTAAAGCCTACTTGGCTAAGCCTCCAGTGTTGATGCCTCCAAGGAACAATAAGCCCATGAAGTTATACATTGTTGCAGTAGAAGATTCATTAAGAGTTTTCCTAGCCCAGGACAATGAAGAAGGCAAGAAGCAAGCATTTTATTATCTTAGTAGGTTTTTAAATTCTTGTGAATGTAAATACTCAGCTGTAGAAAAGTTGTGCCTTGCATTGTACTTTGCAGCAATGAAATTAAGATATTATCTTTTGCCTACCGTTGTCTTGGTAATTGCAATCACAGACTTGGTTAAGTATATGTTATCTAGACCTATGTTGAGGAGAAGAATTGGCAAATGGATATTAACTTTATTACAATTTCATCTAGAACATGTCCCCTAAAAGGCAGTAAAATGGCAAGTTTTGGCTAACTTCTTGGCAGATTATCCATGTCAAATAGAAAGCCATGAGATAATGGATCTTGGTATGGTCAATGTTGAGCCATGGCAGATGTGGTTCGACGGATCAAAGACTAATGGTCTGATTGGAATTGGTGTTGTAATTAAGTCACCACAGGGGGTAGAAACCACACATGGTTTCAAGGTTGATGAAATTACTTATTCTACTAATCAAGCTGAATATGAAGCTTTAATAATGGGACTGGAAATGCTTATTGAATTACACACTCATGCAGTTGATATATTTGGAGATTCTCAATTGGTGGTCAACCAAGTGAAAGGAATTTTCAAATGTCAAAGTGCAAGCATGTTACCATATTATGTTGTTACATTACATTTTCTTTCTCAGTTTCAGATAGCAAATGTGACTTATATCCTAAGGTTCATGAATAACAAAGCCAATGATGTAGCTTAGAAGGCTTCGAATTTCAGAAGGAAAGATAACACTCAATTAAACACAAGTCAAGCAACATATCAAAAATTAATACCACTTTTAGCTAAAAGGAATGTTGTGTTGGAAGTCAATCATAATGACTTACAAGATCAAGATTGGAGGCATCCAATCATGCAGTACTTAAGTGGCCCATCTTTGAAGGCCAGCATAAATATTAAATTACAATCTATGCAATACATAGTGTATGATAATGCTCTTTACAAAAAGGGAGTATATGAGTTGTTATTGGAATGTCTAGGGCCAAATGAGGCATTGACAACCATGACTGAAGTCCATGAAGGCATTTGTGGTGCTCATTAGCCTGGTGTGAAGATGAGATGGTTGCTTCGAAAGCATTCCTACTATTGGCCAACCATCCTCAAAGATTGTATAGAGTATGCTAGAGGTTGCCAGGCATGCCAAAAGCATGGCATGATAAGACATGTACCAATAACTGATTTGCATGCAATTGTGAAGCCTTGGCCATTTAGAGGTTAGGCTATGGATATGATAGGGAAAATACATCCACCCTCTTCAAAGCACCATTGTTTTATCTTAGTGGCCATAGATTACTTCACTAAGTGGGTCGAAACTAAACCATATAAAGCTGTGGATCAAACTAAAGTTATTGGATTTATTAAAGATCTGATTCACAGGTTTGGCATCCCACAGACCATAACTATAGATAATGGGACTGTATTTGATGGAAAGATGGTAAAATCTTTCACAGCAGAATTTGGAATTAGTCTTATTAATTCCACCCCTTATTATGCACAAGCAAATGGTCAGGCAGAATCATCTAACAAGTTCTTGAAAAAAGGAATACAAAGAGTTGTGGAAGACAATCCTAAGGATTAGCATAACTTGTTGTTGGATGTATTGTGGGCTTATAAAGACTTCTCCAAGATCAAGTAGTGGAGTCACTCTTTATGCCTTGGTATATGAGCATGATGTAGTGTTGCCTGTGGAGATTAACATTAGGTCCTTGAGGGTGAAATGCCATGACCAGTTAACTTCTGAGCAGTACCATCAAAGCATGTTCTTGAAATTAGAAAATGTAGATGAAGCTAGAATTTTGGCATTAAATAGTATTCTTTTCCGAAAGAAAAAGGCAGCCAAAAACTATAATAAGAAAGTCAAGCACATTAGCTTTGATAAAGGTGATTTGGTATGGAAGACAATACTTCTAATAGGAATAAAAAGTCATAAGTTTGGTAAATGGTCACCTAATTGGTAAGGATCATATCAAATTCATAGAGTCTTGCCTGGGGAGCATACCATTTGAGAAACCTGAATGGATATGTGCATTCTAAGAAAATTAATGGTAGGTACTTGAAACCTTATTATCCAACTGTGTGGGAAACACAATGAGTGTAGAAAATGCTAAACAAGAGAAGCATGAAAACACTCAAACAATAAATAAGTATTTCATTTCATAAAGAGTTAAGTACATGCAGCCATAGATTGACCCAAAAATCAGTACAATGCTTAAGTTATTCCCTTATAATTGATTCTTTACTCCTAAGGGGTGGGAACAACTAAATGGCTGTAGCCATGTCTTGCTTTCGGTCAGCTAGCCCTGGATTGGTAATCTGCAGCTTTGTAGCAGTTCGATCCAAAGCTAGGTTAACTGCTGCTAACTCCTCTTCTAATTAGGCCTTTTTCTCCAAAAGCTGGATGCGAAACTGAGAAGCAGAAGGATGTTGTCCCTTTAATTCAGATACCTCAGTATGTATATGGGAAACAAATTCCTTATCTTTCACTAGCTTCTTTTCTGCAACTTTAGCAATGTGACAAATATTGATTTAGAAATCTATAGTAGCTGCTGCTTGGGATAAGTGGCTTGAAATAGCCATATTGGATTGTTTAATGACTTTGCAGCATTGGAGGAAACCATTCTTAAGTATGGGTCTTTGTAGGGCTTCGAATGGGATCCTTGACAATGATGTCAGCAATTCCAAATAGGTGCCTAAATCTAATAGAGGCAAAGAAACTCTGCTGTTGATTGAAGAGCTCTAAAAAATTTCCAAGAGGGAGTCAGCAAAGGCCAATGGCTCAGCTTCACTACTGGCTACTGGTGTGGTTGAAGGTGTGTCAAAAAATCTAGCCAGCTGGGCCTAAAAAATGTCTATCTCTTCTACTGACATTGAAGGTGCAGAGTGGTCTGGAAGAGATGGTTACATAAGGATAAGAGAAGAGGTTGAAGTGTCCCTGGCAGTGTCTATAGTTCTGGCCACCAGCAAATCAAGGGAAGAGGGACTAGAGCTGGATGGTGGTGGTGGACAAGAAATTGGTAAGCTACTAGTATCTTTTCTAAGAGCATCAGTTATCACTGATGAGGTGACAACTAGGGCCTTCTTAGGTGATGAAGAAGCAGCCGGGACTGTAGTGAGAGTAAATTGAGCTGAGGTGAAGGTTAGATGAGGTAGATATGGAGTTAAGCCCAGGCATAAAGAAATAGGGATACCTTGCCTTAAAAAAGGTATGGAAAGTGTAGAGCTGGGAAGTGGAAGTATTGCCTGGATGGGCTCTACACTTAAGGGCACTTCGGTATTGATCTTCTTCCTCATTTTCAAGGCTATCTCAAATGGCTTTTCGATTTCAGATAAGGTTGAAGAAGCCATTGTCAAAAGATGATGTGGAGTAACTGTTGCTGCAAGACAAAAAATAAGAAGCAATGGTACATTTTATTACTGAAAACTTGGGAAATGAAATTACTAAAGAAACCAAAGGAAATTACCAGTCTCGGAAGTGGTGGTAATGGTGGGAGAACTGCGAAGAGCATAATGTTCGGTAGTTTGTTGCCTTCTTGCAGTTTCCTTCTGGAGTGTGTCAACAACAGCAGCTTCATTCCTTAATATCTGCTACTGCCTCCTTTTCTCAGATCCCTGTAAAACCACCAATTCCTTGGATTGCTCCCTCTCTACTGCCTTAGCAGCTACCTGATGAGTAGGGTTATCAATGAAATCAGAGGGGGAGACTATTATTTTCTTCCTCATTTTAAGTGATGTTTCTTCAGGTACCTCCTTTTCCTCAGGATCAAGCAAGAGTTTTCTTCTCTTCTATTATTGTTGCTGCTTGTCTTTAAGAATGCTTAAGGCTTGAGCCCTTTGAGGAGAGTCTACTAGTGAAGCCCCTGCATCAAAAAGAAGTTATAAGTAGACGAGCAAGACATTATAAGGAGAAAAGAAAAGAAAGATAGAAGTGCATGCCTCTCTTCGAAGCAGCCCTGGTGACTCTAGGAGGAGGAAGGAAGGCAGCAAGAGCAGTCTTGTGGCAGCAGGAGTAGAAGCTGGGATAGCAGGAGTAGTAGAAGGAGTGATGAGCCCAATCCCCTTAGGCTTGGCCTGAGAAGGCAAGTCTAATCCCACCAATAGATTCTGAGGGGGAATGGCCAAGTGCACCTCTATATTTGTTGTCCACTAGTTCTGGTACCTCTTCAATGTAGTGCCTTGTGGGATAAGGGGAGTGAATTGCAATTCGATCAAGTCTTGGATAAATTTGGAGGCTGCTTCCTCCAGCCTAGTTCTTTGCAGTCTCAGCTCTCTACTGGCAAGGTTAGGGTTAGTTTGGCTACAGAGAGGAATAGGGATCCCTTGAGTAAGCTCAAATTCCCTCGAAATTGAGTAGAGCAGTAGGCTTCTGTTATGCATTTGTAAGCTTGAGGGTGTAAAGTGCCAATAAAGAGCTCCCTTGGAGTTAAGATAGAAGCCCACATGTCCTTGTGTTGAGGCTGGGAACAATTTCTGTCAGCCAAGAAAGTCCTCAACCAAGCTAGGCCAATATTGGCTTCGAAGGGACAAAAGAAGGATTGAGAAGGAGTGGAAGTTAAGAGTTAGTGGAAGAAAGTAAAGTAATAAGCAAAAGTGGAAGGGTAAAGTGAAACTCTGGCATATTTTACTCCATAATAAGTAGGGTCTGATACCAAAAATCTCAGGCACCTAGAGTGTAAGGCAGTGAAATAAGCAAAGAGCCAAAGTTGCAATATCCAAAGTGGCCCCCTTTGGTTGGCATCTAAAGGTTTTTCACAAAATTGGGAGCAAACTTTATATACATGGCCTAAAACGTATAGAACCAAGGCTATTTTCTTCCCCAAAACAAGGGCCTTAGCAAGGGGAGCAAACTCAGGCATAATCCTCTGAGAAGATGTACAGAACAAAATTTGCAAAGCCAATATAGAAGAAAAGAGAAGAACTCTCTATCTGACATAGAGCCCTTTCTTGGGTTTTCAGAATGTGCAAAATGGCTAAAGGAAGAATTCAAATGAGGGATGGAAAAAGACACATTAAGGTCAGAATAATCAGGACCAAAAGGGATGCCAATGGGGGATAACCCTAAGAGATGGCATATATCAAGAATGGTAGGGGCCATCATGCCACATCGAAATTGGAAAAAATTGAAAGACGGATTCCAAAAACAGAGTGCAATAGGTATAAGGAAAAGGTCTTCAGGGATAGAAAACCTGGCTAGTCAAAGGGCATCAAGAAGGCAGAGTTCCTGAAGGTCCAACGTCCTAGTGGGGACAACTCGATCATACCATTCTTCCCATTCAAGTCTCATTGTGGGCCAGCAACGGTAGGGTCAGTTCAACCTCCAGCTCCCCCAGTCAAGCCCACCATCGTAGAGTAGGCAATGGTCTTCCAGACGAGGTATAAGGTAGGGAGTTGAGTAGGGGCCTCCTTGAAAATGGGTCCAAGCACATACTCTCCTTGAACATGGTGACGAGGAATGAGGATGCATCCATCAACAGCACACCGTTTACCAGCTTTATATTTCTCATATTCTTCATTGATGACTTTCCTTAAGGTCACAAAAGGGCTTACACGCTTAACAACTGGCACTTTCAGAGACGAAGAAGCCATTATCGAAAAGTTGAAAAAGGAAGGTGGATGAGGAGTGGAAAGTTACAGACAAGAGCAGTAGGGGTGAGAAGGAAAATTTTGGGAGAGTGAATAGGCAAAGCATGAAGGAAGAGGGTTTTTAACCTTTTTGTCCAAAAGATTACCAATTCAACCCAACGGGTCAGTTATAACTTATGTGGAATTAAAATGCTAATTTCAGAATATAAGGGGTTTTAAAACCACATCATAGAGAGTCTCTTTCAAGAGTAAGTTATGGGAGGGAAGTATATTTTTAAAAGCCCATCTTAGCTTCGAAAACCTATAGTTGGCTTCGAAGCCTGTTTTCTTCCAAGATCTTCGAAGTTTATACCTCAAAAGGGAAAATAGATAAGGCTTGTTCGTTTCGAAGGTTCTATAAGCATTCTCCTAGACCATCTTTATATGGCAATGTTCTTCGAAAGAATCTTTAAAATGCCTATCTTGTTTAAAGTTGTGGATTCTGAAAGTAAGCACTACAAAGCCAGTACTTGGCCAAATAGTGAAAAAACCCAAAATGACTCACTCTTTAAGAGTAAGTAGTATAATATCTAAGGGAAATTTCCATACTTCAAAACATGTAGACTGTATTTCGAAGCAAAAATTCGAAGCTGTTGGTTATACAAATTATGTTAACTATGTAATTGGAATGTGAAGCTTAGGACAAAGATTTTCTTCCTTAAGAGAAAATTTCACACCTTAAAAATGCTTAAGTTAGGCTTTAGAGCAAAATTGGTTGATTCAAAGTTTTTGTGAACATAGTAAGGAGCAAGGTCACATCAACCATACAACTAAGCATGGAATTGGAACATAAAACCAAATCATGCCAAATAGGGAGAGAAAATCCTAGTTTTATTGATATTTAAGTAATTACATTAGAAAAGCCAACTTGGCTACAAATTCGATCTCATAATAATAGGGAATAGAAAGAGTAACAAGTTCATTAAATTTGATCTACCAATGTTCAATGAACTTATGTTCTTTCTTTATTCTAGTTTCTATCCTATCAAAGTTGGGTTGTTGCAGCTGGTATGCTCTTATTTGGTGAAAAAGCGGTTTAGCTTTCACTTCAAATTCTGTCTCTTTCAAGCCTTGTTCCATTTCGTCCATATTTAAATCATCCCAGTACGCTAAATCCTTATTCTTGAAGTCATTATATTTTTCAATAAGGTTCTCTGTTTTGTACTGTATCTGAATTTGGTTGGTTGTTATTTCGTCCAAAGAATCACTGGTAGCCAAAGAAATTTTGTACCAGTGAAGAAGGAGTAGAAGTTGGTCCAAAAAAGTTTGAAGTTCTGTCTGGGCGATGGGGTTGAGAACATGACCCCGAGTCATAACATCGCAAACCCATTGGAAGTTCTTGAGAGGAATCTCATCTCCAAGAACATTGAAAGGCAAGTGAGAGAAGACAACAAGCAGAAGTTAAGCTTGATGTCGCTCAAATGCGGTTAGAAGAGCTGGAGGTTGGTAGGAAGGAAAAAACTGATTCTCGAAAAGAGTAAGTTTCAATTCCTTCATCTAGTAAGGATTTTGAGGGAGATGAGGTGTAGAGGGATCCATCCCGAAGGAAAAGGGGAACTGGGGGTTATTCATGCATTCGAGCTAGTCAGAAGAGCAAAGTTTTGCCTTATTAGCCAAGAATGACGGATTATATCCTTGTGCTTCGTCTGGATAAGGAGTTGCTCGCATTATCTTTGCTGGCATGGAAGACGTGTACCACGCCACAAGCAAGTTGTCTTTCAGACTGCGTTGGTGATCAATGGGTACATAGGGGTAAACCACTGAGCTTTGAATAGAAAGAGGAATAGAAGGAGAATCATCGAATTCAACAAATCGATGGTGAATCTGCTCCCTTAATTTGGGTTTATTAAGTTGTGGCCAACTTTCCCAGCCAGTGGACCTGGAGGAAGAAGAAACGGTTGTGTCCCATGAAGAGAGTGGTGGGGCAGAAGAGGAGCTTCCAAGATCTATTTTTGCAAATGCCTGGTCCAAGGGTTTGTAGTTGGCAGATTTTTGGTCTAAAGATTGGTAATTTGGAAAAGCTTCCATGACTTGTATAAATGGAGGAGGATAGGTGTAGCCAATAAATACAATAAGGTTCTTTCGAGGCCTACAATCATCTTCCAAAGACTCCTCGTATGCTCAATCAATGTAAGAGAATGTGTGATTGGCCATTGGGGATGTACCAGTCTTTTCGTCTACTCAAAGAATGGAAGTGCAAGATACAAGGATTTAATGAAGTTCACTGCTTCATTATTCAAAGAGCGATTATACTACCTGAATACACAAAGTCCATGCACGTCCTAGAATGTGGGTGAATTGCACTAGTTCACTAATATCACCTAGTATTGGGTATATTAGTGCGGGGGGTAATATTGGCTATATAATTTGTAAAAGCCAATTACAATTTAAAACATGGCATGAAGAGGGCAATTTGGAGAGTTAATACAAGTTGCCAACCAAAGTCAGACACGTGGCAGTTCGTATTGGTAATAATGGATCTACGTAGCACTGGAACAATCGAGAGATACAAGATGATGTGGCCTAACGGTTACTCATAAAGTTTAAATAAAAAATCAGAAGGGAAGCCTAGCTGCAAGAGTGGCGTAGTGGGACTAATTGTGAGAGAGCATGTTCAGCAATCATGGGAGGGCATTTTCGACGGTTGGAAGCCCACTTCGACGGTTACCATTGAGAAGTATTAATAGCAAGAAATGCCCCAGAATAAACCCCCAGACTCAGATCAAAAAATCAGTTTATTTACTTCATTTTTCTTCTAGTTTAATAGTTCTTTACATTTCTACACTTTAATTCATGTACTACACTTTATTTTCTAGGAGTAGTTTCAATTGTTATTGTGAACCTTTACGAGGTTGGGTCAGATCATTGTAAGTTTTCATTACTTAATGAAATTCAGATTCTGAAATTGTTCTTCACTTATTGTTATTTACTAATTTCTCCTAAGCAAGCCACCAGTAAAAGTCCTCTTCATTGAGGCTGAAAGAACTACAACACAATCACTTGATAATTGGTTGGCAATTATAAATTCTATAAGGATTAATTGATCTTTGTTGGCATGCTTAAATTTACATTATTAACCTTCAAAAGTCAAAAAAGCCAACATATTCTTTTGTAAAAGTCAAAAAATTACTAAAAGATAAAGGACATCCAATATTTTCATAATGTCTAAGGTCCCTCAATATCGATCCAAAGAAAATTCGATTCAGAGAATTTCTCTAAACTTCCTAGATAATTTCTCTCCAGAAAATTTTTGGGAAAGCCAAAGAATTCCTCTAGATTCCAATGTAGAGATTTTCTCTGAATTTTCAGAGAATTTATCTGGAACCCACTCATTCAAAACCCACAACCACTACTACCACCACCCTCTTCTTCATCTCTTACGTCTGGATTTCAGAGAAAATTATGAAATTGAGGTCGATTCAGAAGCGAACCCCACACAAAAATTAAGTACTTGCCCCCAATTATCAAAATTGGATAGAGCTTAGATTGAAAAAGATGAAGCAAATTTCTTTAGAACCCATTCCTTCAAAACCCACCACCACCCTCCTCTTCATCTCTCTCCTTTGGCTTTCCAAAGAAATTTTCTAGAAATCTAGAGAAATTATTTGGATTTTAGAGAAAATTATGAAACTGAGGTCGATTCAGAAGTGAACCCCACATAAAAAATAATTACTTGTCCCCAATTATCAAAATTGGATAGAGCTTAGATTAAAAAAGATGAAGTGAATTTCTCTAGAACCCACTCCTTTAAAACCCACCACTACCACCCTCTTTTTCATCTCTCTTCTCTGGCTTTCTAGAAAAATTCTCTGGATTTTAGAGAAAATTATGAAATTGAGGTCGATTCAGAAGTGAACCGTACACAAAAATTAATTACTTGTCCCCAATTATCAAAATTAGATCAGAAAAAATTATGAAATTGAGGTCGATTCAGAAGCAAACCCCACACAAAAATTAATTACTTGCCCCTAATTATCAAAATTGGATGGAACTTAGATTGAAAAAGATGAAGTGAAGAGCAACAAAAAGAGTGTAAATACAGTAGATAAAGATACAGATATATATATATATATATGTGCATGTGTGTATGTATTTGTAGAGAGAGAGAGATTACATCTAATGGTGGAGGCGTTATGAGAGCCATGAGCGGAGGTGAATAGCAGTCAACTCAGCAAATCGGAGAGAGATATGTATCTGTAGAGAGAGAGAGAGAGAGAGAGAGAGAGAGATTACATCTAATGGTGGAGGCATCATGAGAGTCAGGGGCGGAGGTAAATGGCGGTCAGCTCAGCGAATCGGAGACAGAGAAGAAGAAATTGTTAGGTAAAAAGAGAAAACGAAAAAGAGAGAGAGAGAGCCTTCCTATGGAAGGTATTTCACTTTTTTATGTTTTGGTTCAGTTTCAGAGAAATTCACAGAGAGAATTTATGTGGATGGATGTTGAGGACCTTGACATCACAAAATAATATTGTGGATCTCTTTCATTATTAAAAATGGGAGAGGGACCTTAGATTAATTTTCTTTTTCTTTTTTTATCTACTTTTTACACGTTTTTTTTATATAAAAAATTAACTAAAATAAACAACATATTTACAAGAGCAAGGGTTTTCTTTCCTTAGCAAACAAACGAGAAATGGATGACTCGCAATCTCCTCTCCTCACTTTTCTTTTCATTCTTTTTCTTTCACAATGTTTGAGTGACAAAATTTGTGACATTGGGTTTCTACTTTAGAGGATCATAGTCATAAATTCTGGTTGAGTAAATTACACTTATTATTTTCATACGTTTATCAAAATTTACTTTAATCCATTCACTTTTACTTGCTATGCACTTTAAATTAAGTTCTAATCTCACCCTGACGTCTAACTATCGTTAATAAAGTTAGCGAAAATTAAAAGTGAAAGGATTAAAATGAAATTTTAGTGAAAACATAATTAAAGTGAAACTTTAATGAAAGTTAAAGATACTAATGAGACAACAAAACTGTTATATATACTTTAAATGATAAGTTCCGTCAATTTTATTAATGGTAGACGAATAAAATGATGAGATTACAATTTGTTTTAAAATATAAAAAGTTAATTGTTACAATTAAAAGTGAATGAATGTAGACACCCCATTTTTGACCGTCCTCAAGACTTGGACGTCACCGTTTGAACACTCGGTGATCATCCATGTTTGTGTTCGTTTGGAGTTCCCAGAGGTCTCGGCTACGCGCCTTGCCTCAGGATCTCCGAACTTGACCGTTTAGTGTCTGGTTTTGCACCAAACACTTGCATCTTGCCTTTGAGAGGCAGGGTAGGGCTTGTGGACCATCCCCACCCACCACCGGCAGTGGCTAGAGGTCACCGGCTGGTTTTTGATGCCACCGGCAATGTAGTTTGCCGGTCGGCATTGTTTAGTGCTGGTCGGCACTGTTTAGTGCCGGTCGGCACTCTTTTTGGCCAAAATGGCATTTTTGGCCGGCCGACTACTGTGCATCTGCTTTTGCAGATATTTTAAGACAGCTGTCTTGCTTTTGCTCCCCTCCATACACGTGTATGGAGGGATCTCCCTCTTATGAAGCTTGTCTTGTAAGCTTTACAAGACAAGAAGCTTCTATAAAGAGAGGGGCTCTCTCTTGTTGCTAAGGTTGGAGAGGTTAGAGAGTTTAGACATTTTAGAGAAAGGAAAACACAGACCAAGCTCTGGTTTTAGGGTTTGAGTTACATACACATCCTATCTCTATATTACTCTTGTGTGTGTTTTAGTCCATACTATTGCACACAAGCACCTAGTGTTTCACCTTCCTCTTGAAACAAAGGTTCTAAGGGCTTTTTCTTGAGGTTCTTGGCTGGTTTGGAGCCTAAGGAAGGCCATTGGAGCATCATTGTTGAAGAGGACTTCAAGGGTAAGAATCTAGCCTTTTTATTCCCCAATCTTGCATTGTATTTTTACCTATCTTAAAATCGTTTTTGAGCTTAGTGTATAATACAAAAAATTTCTTTTTTTAGGCCCTCTTGACTGTTTATTAAGAGTGTTTTGTGGTTTGGAGGTGTTTGACCCCTCCTAGGCCTTGAAAGGCCTCATTTTGTGCTATTTTGTGCTAGTTTCGAGACTTTGGTGTTTGGGCCTCTTCACCACTGAAATCTTGAGGGATTTCAGTGGTAAAGATGGTGCCTTGAAGTCTCCGAAAGGAGAGGGCCACCCCCTCCCTTTGTTGTCCTTGAAATGGACCATTTTTGGCCTCTTGAGGGAGCCCATGTTTGAGTGTGTGTTGAGCATGTATAGACTGTTTTTCATGCTTATATTTCCATAATATAACATGATTTTAAATTGGTTTGGTATACCATGCATGTTTAGCATACCTACCTTGTAATGCCATGTTTATGCCTTAATGTGCCTTAGGTTGTTAGCCTTTGTTCAAGCATGTTTTAGGCTTAGCCTTGTAAAGGTTTTGTGCTCATTTTGTCATGTTTTAGCTCTGTCCATAGTCGTTTGGATTGATCTTAGCATGCTCAGTATAGCTCCTTTGTATTCGGGCTTGTTGGCCTCAAGTATGTGGATATGTAGTATGCCTTCCTTGCTTTGTTTCGGTGGTTTGGAACCGCTTGACATGTTATTTCAAACCTTATGATGTGCTCATACGCTCGCATTTGATGTCCCTTTGATGCCTTGTAAGGTTGTCATTTCATGCCCCACATTCATGCCTTCATGTATGCCATCATGATTAGGCCCCTAGGATGTCATATCATTGTGCTCTTAGCTTTGTCGTAACATGCTAAACCTCTGATTTTGATCATTCCTTTCATGCCATGTTTGGTTCGGTTAAGTGTGATCCAATACTCCCTTTAGCTTGCCTTGAGTTTTGATCATGCTAACATGCGTTGCTTGTGTTAATTAATTGGTTTGGCACCTCTAATTCATGATTTTCAGAGCTTAAGTCACATGCTATATGTCCATGATTACCTTCTTTCAAATGTGTTTGAGAGTTGTTCAATTTGTGCCTAAGTGTTGGCCCTTCAACATATGTATGTGTGCATGTGTATTTGGTCCCTCATTGTAGCACTTTGGCCCTTGTTTTAGGCCTTATTAGAGCTGCCTAAACCATGCCTAAGTCCACCTTGACATTGATTGGCATTGCCTCATGTTTGCTTGTATGCTTGCATAAGTGTCTTGCCATGCCATGTTGCATCCTTAGCTTGTATGCCTAGGTTGCATTGCATCTTGCATGCATGCCTTGTTCCTTGAATTGGTGATAGGAATTGGGCGTTGTTTGTTTGTTTGGTTTGCATTTCATTTGACATGAAAGTTGCATACTTGATCACTTGGGCCATCATGCATGGAAATACGTGATTGGTGGTCCGAGAATCGAGGCACATGCCCTTTTGAGTCATAAACATGATAAGGGGCATGAGTGGTGCATACATGCTTTGAATTGTGCTGCCATGCTTTGCCTTGCCCTCTGTTGCTGTGAGTTGCAGGTTCTGCAGGCTTTCTTTGCCGACCGGCAGTGTCAAGTGCCGACCGGCAATCTTTTATCTGCCGATAGCTTCAATTTGTGCCGGTGGCTAAACCGTACTGCCGGTGGAGATTCCATTCAGCCGGTGATGTCTCCCAGCATCCAAGGAAGTAGTCCTGAGGTTTTGGCAGCCTCCAGAGGAGTAAAGGGAGGAAAACAGAGGGAGCCTATGCATGGCGGCGCATTTCCGAGCGGGACCGGGCATGCATTGCATCGAGCCCTCCTCCCGAGGTGGTTTACTATTTTTCTAGCTTTAGTTAGTTGCTTAGTTGATTAGGCAATTTGTAATATTTAATTAGCTTGCGTAGTTAATTATTTGTAATATTTATTTGGTCCCTCCGAGTGAGGGCAAATCTGTAATAAGTGTGCGTGAGTGGTGTGTATGTCTTCCAATCCCCACTTCTTTCTTCCCTTTTACTTACCTGCTTTGTTGGTTAGTAATAGGACATGTTCAATTTAGCATAACTTATGCTATGCATGCGTGCATTCATGCATTTGTACTGCATGCATTAGGCTCGGTACATCACGCTAACTGCATTTGAATTTCAATTCCAAATTGAATACGTGCATCAATTGATCGCATTTCATATGCCATGCTTAGGTTAGCCGAGCCTATTTCGATCGCATCCTGTATGTGTTGCATTAGGCCCTTTAACATGAACTAGGACATGCATGTTTGCTAACTAGTTTATTGTTTTGGCACGGAGTACGATGTAAGTATTTTCGCTTAAGCATATCGCATGAGTGTGAATGTTGCCATGATAGCATGCTTAACATGTGGCTAGATGCTTATGTGTTATAAACTGTTCGGATGCCTGCGGGTGAAGGTTGGATTGTTTGAGTTGGAAAAACTCGTTGAAATTCGTATCTTAGCCTACTTGCGAGTAGCAAATTCCAAAACACTTTTCAAAACAAACGGATATGCAATGCTTATTTCCAAATTAGGCAATCTAGTCTATACTTGTTTGCTGCGCGCACAACATAGTAATTCTAGGCTAATAATTGGTTTAAGAACACATAACGTTTTCAAAAAACGGATATCATGGTTAGTAGAGGCCGGTCTTCGGACCGGGCGAAAGAGGGTGCTCATAGCTGACCTTCCCCGATCGTACCCAAGCTCCCGAGCCGAGATAACTCCGGTGATGACGGACATGTGGCCTTCGGCACCGAGTCAGGGTTTCCTAAATTCTCCCATTTTAAAATATTTAGGTGGCGACTCTGTATCTGGCAAAGCAGTCCATGTTTGGCACTACTTTTTCAAAAATCTGTTTCTCAAAACGATTTGCCAGATTTGGACTCTTTGGTTCAGATTTAGAACCGTGACACAAATCGAGTCCGAATTGTAGTGACCCCAAATGAACAGAACGGGACTCACCCTCCCGGGGGCGTTCGGGGGACGTCTACAATGAACTATCTATCTATCTATATATTATATAAGAGAAATGGAGTTTTAACCCATAAGCCTTGTGGGAACTCTAATATCCCAATCTTAATTTCCTAATTATTTGATTTAAAAAAAAAAAAAACCTTTCCTGCCCTACTGCCAGTCTACCATTTAATTTGACTCATCGTATTACTCTACTATTTAATTGGACTCATCATGTTACTCCACTACTACCTACTAACCTAAACCTTATCATATTACGTAGCCTAAAGAGAAAGTTTGGGAGGGAGAGAGTTAGACAGAATCTGGGGAAAAAGGTTGATATCTTCACAGTTACAATCTTTATTCCAACACAATCTTCAAAGTCTGCAAGTAATTTTTTTCATTTATTTTTTAATACGGTGATTGTATTTTTAAACTGATTAGGAATGATTGTAGTCATTAGATTCACATAAAGTACCTACTATTAATGATGATTAGTGTGGGTGTTGATTTCCAACCACACAACCAAAGGGGGAACTCAGCTGGAGAGTATCGACAGAATAGATTAAGCCCAACAACCTGTAACAAGAAGATGAGAATTCTCACGGTGGTTCATCCACCTGAGGGCACTTCGTCGATTAAGTCAGTAAATCTTATCTCTCACAAATATCAAATTGTGCTTAAACTCACCAGAAATAACTTCATAAATAAAAGCATACCTTAGACCTACGGGGGTGCCTCACTTTTATAATGGTCAGTGTCCAACTTCCCCTAAAAGTCTCATTTTATGGGACTCTATCCTTTACAAGGATAACATCTATCATAACTTACACTATTTAGATTAAGATGAACTTCCTCAAGAGTCTCATCTCTATCCAAATAGGTAGTTTGATATCATCTAGGACTCTAGCCCTCTATCCAAATATCTCAGATTTTGGTATCCCCGTAGAATACCTCAGCAGTGCCCTAAACATCTCGGCAAACATGATCTGCCTACGTGGCATCTTAGCTGACACCTCAGGGTCACCTTAGCCACGTGGCGTCATCTCAAAATACTTCCCTACAACTGTCCCCTAGGTTCTATTACCTTAGCAACCTGAGGTGATGGAACCTACATCGTTTCATCTTCTAACATGCTAGAGATACTCTTCCGACCGAGATCATGACTTGCTGGCGTATTGAAACAAGGACTCAAATGTCCACTCGTCAAGAACTAATAATCAAGAACCATCATGTTCTATTTCATCCAGGTCCAACATCTCCACAGAGATCACACTACTAGCAAAGATCATGATTCACTAGTTCAAAAACATCAAGACCTTAATATCAACTCATCAGGAACCAAGAGCAAACAAGTTCTGTCCTATCTAAATTCAACATCTCAATCGAGGTCAACATTCAACCAAGATCATCATCTCAACCAAGATCAATATCTCAATCGAGATCATCATGTCATCACCTCGTCGATTCCTATCAGTTACGCGTTACTCTATCGCATCATGTTAGGCACGTCGTCCAAGGCAGTTACATAATGCTTTTGCCACCTTTTCGTTTTTGGGCAAAACTTCCTTCACTCTCTCTTTAGAAGTCTCCATTGCCGTTCCTTCGAAGCTTTTCCTATTATAACTTTGGTCACCACTTCCGGCGTGTACTCAGCAGTTCCGTTTCGATCAGAGCGTTGTCTGATTCCGACGAATCCCGTTCCGGCACTTACTTCCTCGGCTTCGCTTTGTAAGTCCTTGATTTTTTTTATTTTAACTTCAGTTCTCCACTGTTTTCAAATATATTCCTTTTGTGGATTGTTACTCATCACCCACGGTATTTGTATCTGCATCTACATTGCCATCTTGTGTTCATATTCGAATCTCATTGTTCTACATGCCTTCGCTTTTGACTCATATTTTTTCCTTCATGTTCTTGAGCCCATCTTCAAATTTTTTGTATTTGACACATATCTTCTAGCACACTATCACCGAATTCTATCAATTTTTTTCATACCCTAAATCTGTCAATGCTCTATTTTTCTCGTATTCTTGAATCTTTGATCACTGTTTCATGTTTTTGAGACCTATTTCTTCTTGTACATTTGCATAGACTTAGGTTTGGGATTTGCTAGAATCCACACTTAGGAAAACTGAAACAAATTTTGCCCCCAAACCTTCCTCAGAACCCTAAAACTGATAACCCAACCATCTTTAGGGTTTCGCCGAGGTCTTTAACCCACATAATCCAACCCTCCTTGCCAAAATCGCCCTAGCCGAGGTCATGGGGATGTTCAAATGGAGGGTAGACTCCTCTAATAAACTAGAATACTTCCGTCAGAAATTCTCCATTCCAGCCGACGTTCATCTAAGGTTGGCTGGAGAGGAGGATTCCATGATCCCTAGAGAGATATATATGCGCTTCCCTATAGTATCTATTATCGAGGGTGGAATCAGATTCCATATTGACATCTTGTTTTGCTTCGGGCCAAGGTGCCTTATTTTGTATCTGAACAAGTTGTCTTTTTTAATGCAAGTCCTCTTTTTGACTAAGTGTTGAATGTTTGTCTCTGTCTTAACTGTCTTGTATGATTCCATACTTAGAATATTTTTGTACTTCTCCCAAGTATACTTTAATTGTGTAATCACTTTGGATTAGAACACATCTAACATGTACCACATCGGATCCACTTCATCTCGGGTGCACCCTTAGTTGGTCACCTTGGACTAACATACCTCGGAGTTCACCTTTTACTATGATCTCGGCCAACGAGCACTTTATAAAAAAAAAATTGAATAACATTTAACAAATATTACTTCCTTACTTATATTTGCTGTCTTTTATTAAGACTTCACCCTTCCAACATTTCCAGGTTTTGACGACCTGGTTGGTGATCTCGAGTAACCAACAACTCGAGTGTCCCCTCATCTGGATACCTCCGCCGACTTCAACTTGTAAGTTTTTTTGAAAGTTTCAACTAGTGTCAAGCCTATTCCTGCTTCTTTCATCTGGATACCTCAGCTGACTCCAACTTATAAATTTTAACAAGCGTCAAGCCTATTCCTTATTTTTGCTTCCTACCCCCTAATGTGAACCTAAGTATCACTTATGCTCACATTAAGCATACATCTTCAATTTTTCCGAAGTTTGATTCAAACAAAGCTTAATCGAGGTTTTCTACCTTGGTGTCTCTGTTAATCTGACTAGGTCAAACTTAGTTCAACTCTGCTGTTATGGCAAGTCTAAGTTATTCGTCATGTTTCATTCGAAAACATTGCTAACTTAGTTCAACTCTACCATATGGTAAGTCTAAGTTATTTGTCATGTTTCATTCAAAAACATCGCCAACTTAGTTCAACTCTACCATATGGTAAGTCTAAGTTATTCGTCATGTTTCATTCGAAAACATTGCCAACTTAGTTCAACTATACCATATGAAAAGTGTTAATTCAACTCTACCATATGGCAAGTCTAAGTTATTCATCATGTTTCATTTGGAAACATTGTCAACTTAGTTCAACTCTACCATATGGCAAGTCTAAGTTATTTGTCATGTTTCATTCGAAAACATAACTTAGTTCAACTCTACCATATGCAAGTTAAGTTCAACTCATGGCAAGTCTAAGTTATTCGTCATGTTTCATACTGAAACATTGCAAACTTTGTTCAACTTTACTATCTCAGCAGGTCTAAGTTATTCGTCATGTTCTCCAGGGGAACATCGTTATAAGATTTTTCGGTCTTATCGCATAATCATGGATTTCAACAACATTTTCACGTTTTTTTACATAGGGTTCAACTTCCTTTTGCATGTAGGGCTACCAGAATCCCTGTGATATAGCTCTGTGGACAAGGGATCTACCCCATGTATCGCTTCCACGTACTCCTTTGTGGACCTTGTATAAAAAGTCTTCAACCTGGGAAGGATGTACACATTGTAATAGAGGTCCAGTAAAAACCCTTCTGTATAGATGGCCTTCTGCCGACAGGTAGAACCTGGTCGACTTTAGTCTGATCTTGTGTGCTTCCTTTTTGTCTTATGGGATCTGGGATTTGCTTACTCAGAGTGAGTTCTTCTCTTCTCGGACCTAATCATCTAGGCTAGGATCTTGTCTTCTGGAATCTGGGATCTGCTTACTCAGGCTGAGCTCTTCTCTTCTCTTCTCGAGCTTAATTATCTAGGCTGAAATCTTGTCTTTTGGAATCTGAGATCTGCTCACTTAGGCTGTGCTCTTCTCTTCTTGGACCTAATCATCTAGGTTAAGATCTTGTCTTCTGGAATCTAGGATCTGCTCACTCAGGCTGAGCTCTTCTCTTCTCGAACCAAATTATCTAGGTCGAGATCTTGTCTTCTGGAATCTTGGATCTGTTCACTCAGGCTGAGCTCTCGTCTTCTCAGACCTAATCATCTAGGTCGAGATCTTGTCTTCTAAAATATGGAATCTACTCATTTAGGCTAAGCTCTTATCTTTTCAGACCTAATCATCTAGGTCGAGATCTTGTCTTTTGGGCACCAGTTTTGGTTGTTGGTACCAGCATGTCCTGTAATGGGGATGTCGGTTGCATCACGTTGTTCTGCATCATGAGGTTGACCATTATCTGTAGATCTATCAACTTATTTACTATGTCTTTCAGTTTCATCGTCTATTTTCTAGTATCTGTCCCTCCATACCTGAAGGTTGCTTTCACGGTAGTACTCATCTCAGCTACCCTTCTTGTTCCCTTCTCGGTATTTGGCGACATTATTAGCCTCAGGATTCACTTCTTGCACTTTTCCGTTATGGTCTCATCCTTCAGTATTAGGATCTACATGCTACTCCTACTCACTGTGGATGTTGTCTCTAATCCTCACTTCTTGTTCGTTGTTGGTCATCTATCCTTACTAAGTTCCCACAAACGACACCAAATTGTGGGTGTTGATTTCTAACCACATAACCAAAGGGGGAACTCAGTTGGAGAGCACCAGAAGAATAGATTAAGCCTAACAACCTATAACAAGAAGATGAGAATTCCCACGGTGGTTCGTCTACCCAGGGGCACTTCGTCGATCAAGTCAGTAAATCTTATCTCTCACAGATATTAAATTGTGGTTAAACTCACAAGAAAAAACTTCATAAATAAAAGCATACCTTAGACCCACGGGAGTGCCTCATTTTTATAATGGTCAGTATCCAACTTTCCTTAGAAGTCTCACTTCATGGGACTCTATCCTTTACAAGGATAACATCTATCACAACTCACACTATTTAGATTAAGATGAACTTCCTCAAGAGTCTCATCTCTATCCACATAGGTAGTTTGATATCATCTAGGACTCTAGTCCTCTATCCAAATATCTCAGATTTTGGTATCCCTGTAGAATACTTCAGCAGTGCCCTAAACATCTCGGCAAACATGATCTGCCCACGTAGCATCTCAGCTGACACCTCAGCATCACCTTAGCCACGTGGCGTCATCTCAAAATACTTCCCCACAATTAGATTGTATTTTGTGATTGTGATTAGACTTAATTTATATAAGGGAAAGGGAGTTTCTAACCCACAAGCCTTGTGAGAGCTCCAATATCTCAATCTTAATTTCCTAATTTTATGATTTTTTAAATAAAAAAAAAACTTTCCCACCTTACTACCATCTTACCATTTAATTGGACTCATTATATTACCCCACTACTACATATTAACCTAAACCCTATCATATTATGCAGCCTAAAGAGAAAGTTTGGGAGAGACAGAGAGAGAGTTGGCATAATCTGAGGAAAAAGGTTGATACCTTGTAGACATCTCGTTTTTGACTGCCCTTAAGACTTGGGCGCTACTGATTGCTTACTTGATGATGAAATGTGTGCAGTGCAAAGTTTCGATTTCTTCAGCAAGGAGAGCATCAAATCCCAACCTCACACCCCATTTTTGGGCTAAAACTATTCTGACTAAAAATTTTAGACCTTAAAACCCTCTCTTTCAAAATATTTTTGAAACAAAGTTTTTACGATGTTCCAAGGCTGACATTTCGTTAAATGTTGCGCTTTTCGGTAAACCGAGCAAGGACAGAGTAGAAATGCATGAAAGAGAGATGAACTCTTTGGAAAAATCTTTAAAACATCTTTTTTAGAGGTTTGGACTTGAAGAAAAGAAGAGGAGAGGGAAGAAACCAAGTTGGGGAAGAAGTTGGGCATGAACCGTTAAGAGAGAGTCGAGTTGCCCTCGCTAAATCGAGCCTATCCGTTTGTACATTTGGATTTCAGCTATGAGGCCACCACCATTGGAAAGTGGACTTCCGAGGCTTCATTTTGGACTCAAGAATCTCCTAAAGCCGAGCTAGATGAGGAAGATATGGCTGGTTGAAGTTAGGCATCAATCCAGTTAGACCGAAACTAAGCAGTCTTCACTAAAAGAGGCATAACTTTTTCACACTTGAAATTTTTATGTGAGGCTGCCACCATTGGAAATCTTACTTCCGGCGCTTCAGTTTAGATACAAGACTGGCCTGAAAAGGAGTCCAGATGAAGGAGTTATGTCCATTTGAAGTTGGACCTGCAAAATAGATTTTTAGTGGCCGGCCGGCCACCACAAGTGGACGACCGGCCAGAAAAGTGGATGACCGACCACAACAAGTGGACGACTAGCCAAAAAAGTGGGTTGTCGGCTACTAAAGTGGCCGGTCGGCCACTAATGTCCAAAACTCAGATTTTTTTGCAGATATTTCTCCTCCAGCTGTTTTCACATTGCTCCAGCTATCCATTTTCAGATATTTAGACCAAAGCTCTTGTTTTTGCTATATATAGAGGCCATATCTCTTATATTGGAAGGTTAGAAATTTTTGGAGCCTCTCTCTCTAGGAAATTTGTGAGCAAAATCTTCCCTCTCTCTAGATTTCTCTCTCTCTTGCCCTTTTGTACATAGAAGTAAAGATACACAACTAGTTTGCCAAGGCATCCTTAATCAAAATTGCTTGTCTTTGGGCTAAGATTCCTTGGGACTTTTTTTGAGCTCCAAAAGGTGGTTTTAGCTTGATTTGGTACATCATTTGTACCTAGAGTGCTCTTTGCTCCAAAGGTATACTACTTACCTTCTTTAAGCTTGCTTTGAACTCTGGTTTTGCCATCTTTTTACACTATTTTTGGCCTGATTTTCAACTACAAAAAACTCTAATTTTTGGGCCTAAACATGTTGGTTTAAAGCCATTTTGTGCTAAGGGGTTGTCTCCCATTTTTTGTTGCCTATTTGTATGTGTCTTTGCATCATCTCTTAGCATGCAAAAGTCAAACCTTTTGGGCTTTTAAACCACTAAAATTCAGAGTTATTTCAGTGGTAAAAAGTGTATTTTGAAGTCCAAAAATAGGAGGGGGTGGCCTCCCCTCCTTGTGTCTTCTTTGCAAGTGTTGCTGGCCCAACATGTGAGCATGTTTTTCTACCATCTCATGGCTTGATCTCAGCATGTTTTTGTGACTTTTTTGACTTGCTTTAACTCTTTTTTTTGCTGGTTAGGTCACTTGTTGCTTGCTTCTTACACTTGTAGTGCAATCATGCTTACTAGCCTAGCATGTTTGATGATTTAGCCTATCATTCTAGATTATGTTAGCTTAACTCCAGCACATTTTTGCTACTGATTTAGCATGCTTTGGCTCTATTTTGAGTGGTCATGGTCATATATGCTTTGCCTTGCATGGCTATAGTGTAGTTGGCTTCACTAGCTTTGTGATTTAAGGCTTCTAACATGCTTTGCTTGGGTTGTTTGCATTCCATAGCATCATTTAGCATGTAATTTCAGTGCATATATCACTGTCACACTCTCACATATATCACTCTTTCATTGCTTCTAAGAGTTGTGCTTTGTGTCTTGCTTGCGAGCCAACATGTGCACATGATGTTCTTGCCTTTTGTGCCTAAATTTCAGCATGTTTTGGCTACTGATTTGGCATGTTTAAGCTTTATCCAGAGCTGGTTTGGTCATTTAAGCTTGGTATTGCGTGCCTCTAGTGTAGTACTCTTCACTAGCTTTAGTGTTTTGGGGTCTTAATATGTTATACATGAGTTGTTTGCATGTTGTAGTATTATTTCTCATGCATTTCAGCACTGGAAATTCTACAACCTCCCTCATTTCTTCACTTTTAATTTGCTTTGAGGGTTGGTTGGCCTTAAGGTTGCGTTTAAGCATGGGTAGAGTTTGTGCTCAAATGGCTTTAACCCTCTTTTGAGGGTTCCTCCTAGCCAAAGGTATGATCTCTCTCATGTCTTAAACCATCCTTTGGTTGACCCCTCTTTCATTAGATAATTTTCACGTTGGACTTAATCGGTTAAAGGATTAATCGGTAACATAAAATGTGTAAACAAAAATGAGCAAAGTAAAACATGGACATGATAATCATGTTGTATTGCATTGCATGTGTTTGGATCAGATGTTAATCCAAACACAAGAAATGTGGTACGTTTCATACTCAAAGTGATGAAACGTGTCACGTTTCTTGGTCGCCGTCATCCTTGATCATGCATAATAAGGTGATGGCCATTTGAGTCTTATGTACACATTTATTAAGCTTGTACGAGCTTGGTCCTTTGGCCATCATGCATTGAGATGCTTGATTGGTGGCTTGAGAGCTGTGTGCCACTCTCCTTTGAGCTTGAGGCATGATGAGGAGAGTGGCAGTACACATATTTCCTTGCAAATACATTGTCTTGGCTCTGTTGTTCTCTGTTGCAGCAAAACCAGGAGTTTGGGAAATGAGGTAGCTAACTGACTAGTGGCAGTAGCCGACCGGCCACATGCACTAGCCGACCGACCAGTTGAAGTGGTCGGCAGCCACTTTTGGTGGCCAGCCGGCCACCAGTTCATTTTGGTGCAAAAATGTTCCTATTTTCAAGCAGAGGCAGTCTGAAGTTCGTATAGTGTTCAAAGATCAAGGCAAGTGCAAACAGAGACAACCGACGGCAAGGCGATGAATTTTCGGGATGACGCCAATTGAGCATGCATGTCTCCCTCGCCTGCGAGGCCATTTTATTGTTTATGATTAGTTTGTGTAATTAATCATTCAATTCATTTTGTAATATTTTAATTAGCTTAGCATAGCTAGTTATTCAATTTGGTTTGTAATAATTAATTAGGTAGAATAGTTAATTAATTCGTTTTATAATAATTAGCTTAGCTTAGTCTAGCTTAGCTTATTCTCTCGGACCCTTCTTCGCGAGGGTGTAATGTTTTAATAAGCGTGCGTGCGTGTGTGCATGTCTTTCAACCCCACGTCTTTCTCCCTTTTATTTATCCGCTTTCGGTGGTTAGATTAGGGCACGTTTTGATTAGCATACCTTATGCTTGCATGTTTGCATAATTCATTTGTCTTGCATGCACCGGGCTCGGCGCATCATTCAAATTGCATCGTATTTCAATACTTCTTTGAATACATGTTATCAAAGTGTTGCATTCATATGCCATATTAGATAGCTGAGCCTATTTAATTACATTATTGCATGTGTTGCATTAGGCATTTTGTATAGTTAGGATCATACATTCTTTCTAACTAGCTTTTGTTTTGGCTTGGAGTACTCTGTAAGTTTTTACGCTTTAACATACTTACATGAGTGTGAGTGATGCCATGATAGCATGCTTGCCATGAGGCTATGTGCTTATTTGCTTAACTGCATGAATGCCTGTGGATGAAGACTTTATTACTTGAATTGGGACAATTCATCAAATGTGAGTTTTAAGCCCACTTTGCGAAGTGGCAAAATCATGTTTCAAGCCCATCATGTTTGATGGCAAATCCGCGTTTTAGCCCACTTAAGGGTGGCACTTTCAAACCATTTTTGAAAACAAACATGAGTTAATTTGTTCCAATTCTTGCGATTTTGGTTTATACTTGTATGCTGTGCGCATCACATAGTAAAGTTAGCTAATAACCGGGATAAGAACACATGTGTTTATAAAACAACATATCATGTTTAGTAGAGGCTGATCCTTTGATCGGGCGAGCGGGGGTGCTCATTTCAGGACTTTCCCCTCTTGTACCCAAGTTCCCTAGCCGAGGCAACTTTGGTGATGACGGACACGTGGCCTTTGGCACGAGTCAGGGTTTTCTAAATTTTCCAAAAATAAATATTTAGGTGGCGACTCTGTAATCTGGTAAAGCAGTCCAGTTTGGCATAATTTGATTTAAAATCTAATTTTCCAAAATGGTTTGCCGGATTGGACTCTTTGGTGTTTATCAGTCTTACATTGCACTTTGTGAGATTAGATTCAGAATCGTGATAGAAGTCCGAACTGTAGGAGACCAATTCGCGCCTCTCCGAAAAGGGGCGCGCGAAGAAGGTCTAGTCTACACACTGTCACAATTACAATCTTCATTCCAACACAATCTTTAAAGTTTGTAAGCAATTTTTTCATTTATTTTTCAATATGGTGATTTTAATTTTAAACTGATTAGGAATGATTGTATTTATTAGGTTCACATATAGTATTTACTATTAATGATGATTATATTGTATTTTGTGATTGTGATTGGACTTAATTTATTTTTAATATAGGAATTGTATTTTTAATCTATATAGGTTCATATAAACTACCCACTATTGATGATGATTAGATTGTATTTTATAATTGAGTTTTTAACTTACTGTATTTTTTGAAAAAAAAAATGATTATGATTTTTAACTATCAATTAACTTAATTCGTGATTGGGTTTTTAACTCACTATGTTTTTTGAAAAAAAATAATCATATTTTTTAATTACCAATTGACTTCATCGCTTTTTCTTATTTTATTAATATTATGAGGAAAAATGTGATTGTGTTTTTTTTACACTCTGTTTTGATCACACGGTTATTTTATTTTTTTAAATGATTGTGTTTTTTTTTACACTCCATTGAATCTATGTTTTTTGAAAAAAAAAATAAATTGTATTCATTAGGTTCACGTAAAGTACCCACTATTGATGATGATTAGATTGTATTTTGTTTAGCCAAAAAAATTTGTAATTGGGTTTTTTAACTCATTGTATTTTTTGAAAAAAATTATTTGAACTATCAATTAACTTAATTTGTGATTGAATTTTTAAGTTACTATGTTTTTTTGAACCTATTGGATTCATTGCTTCTTTTATTATTATTATTATTATTATTATTATGAGTAAAAATGTGATTGTGTTTTGTTACACCCCATTGTGATCACATGGTGATTTTATTTTTTAAATGATTGTACTTTTTTATACTCCATTTCGATCACATGATGAGAAAAAAAATTTGTTTGGGTTGTGCAATCTCTATGTGTTTTGATGATTAGATTATATGTTGTCTTACAAAAAAAAAAAAAATTGTAATTAGGTCTTTAACTCACTGTGTTTTTTGAACAAAAAAATGATTGTATTTTTTAACTATCAATTGACTTAATTTGTGATTGAGTTTTTGTACACTCTGTTTCGATCACATGATGAGAAAAAAAATTTGTGTAAATTGTGACAATCTCTGTGTTTTTTAAAAACTTATTTAGTCAAGTAATAGATTATTTAACCTCTTCTTTCACAATATAAATATTAACTACCATATCACCTATATTATGGATGGGATTATTTGTGTGTGTGTGTGTTTTTTTTCTATTAAAAAATAAATGGGTACCAATGGAGATATTTGTGTGTTTTTATTTTCTACTTTATAATTTATTAAATATTGATTCGAGATTTATTACAATAACTTTTTTGACAGGATGGAAGGTTGATACCTTCGCAGTTACAATTTTCATTCCAACATAATCTTTACAGTTTTTCAGTAATTTTTTCATTTATTTTTCAGTACAGTGATTTTATTTTTAAATTGATTGGATTTTTTAACTTATTGTGTTTTCTAAATAAAAAAAAGACTGTTTTTTAAATATCAATTAAAAATTTTGTAATTAATTTTTGATTGGGTTTTTAACTCATTGTATTTGTGATTGTGTTTTTTAACTATCAATTGACTGTGTTTTTTACACTCCATTTCGATCAAATGATGAGAAAAAAAAAAATTTGTTTGGGTTGTGACAATCTCTGTGCTTTTGTCGATCACTTAATGGATTGTATTCATTAGGTTCACATAAAATATCCACTATTGATGATGATTAAATTGTATTTTGTCTACCAAAAAAAAAAATTATAATTGGGTTTTTTAACTCACTATATTTTTTGAAAAAAAAATGATTGGGTTTTTTAAATATCAGTTGACTTAATTTGTGATTGGGAATGATTGTAAGGAAAGGGAATTTCTAACCCACAAATCTTGTGGAAATTTCAATATTTCAATTTTAATTTTCTAATTTTCTGATTTAAATATTAAAAATAAAAACCTTTCCCACCCAACTGTCAGCCGACCATTTAATTTGACTCATCATATTGTTCTATCATTTAATTGGACTTATCATATTACCCAACTGCTACCTACTAACCTAAACTCTATTATATTATGAAGCCTAAAGAGAAAGTTCAGAAAAGAGAAACTTGGAACGAATCTGGAAAAAAAGGTTAACACCTTCACAATTACAATTTTCATTCCAACACAATTTTCAAAATCTATAAGTAATTTTTTCATTTATTTTTTATTACAGTGATTGTATCTTTAAACTGATTAGGAATAATTGTATTCATTAAGTTTACATAAAGTACCTACTATTGATAATGATTACATTGTGTTTTGTGATTGTGATTAGACTTAATTTATTTTTCAATACGGTGATTATATTCTTAATCTATATAAGTTTACATAAAGTACCCACTATTGATGATAATTAAACTGTATTTTGTAATAAGTTTTTTCACTCATTGTATTTTTTGAGAAAAAAAATGATTGTACTTTTTAACTATTAATTAACTTAATTTGTAATTGGATTTTTAACTCACTTTTTTTTTTGAGAAAAAAAAAATTATATTTTTTAATTACAAATTGACTTCATTACTTTTTTGTTTTATTATGAGCAAAAATGTAATTATGTTTTTTTTACACTTTGTTTTGATCACACAGTAATTTTATTTTTTTAAATGATTGTGTTTTTTTACACTCCATTTAATCTATGTTTTTTGAAGAAAAAAAAAAGATTTTATTCATTAGGTTTGCATAAATTACCCACTATTGATGATGATTAGATTGTATTTTATCTAGGAAAAAAAAAATTGTAATCAGATTTTTTAAGTCACTGTATTTTTTGAAAAAAAAAATTATTCACTTTGTTTGGTTCTAATTTTAAGAAAATTCTACTTTTTTATTTTTCATATTTTAATATTCTCAATGAATTTTTTAAAAATATTTTAAGCATTTTTTTAAAAAAAATTTTTAGACACACCTAACATAAATGTACTTGAAAAGTATAATATTTGTGAAAAAAATCTTTAAAAAATACACTAAACACCAAAAAAAAAAAAAAAAAAATTCAACACATTTTTTATATTTTTATGTATTTATTAATTTTTTAAAATATTTTTTCACAAATATTTTACTATTTAGATACATCTAAGTAAGGTACATTTAAAAAAGTAAAAAAATTGCTTAAAATTTAAAAAATATTTACTAAAAACAAAAAAATACAAAAAACAAACAAACTCAATTTTTAAAAAATTGAAACTAAACACACTGATTATGCTTTTTAACTATCAATTAACTTAATTTGTGATTAAGTTTTTAAATCACTATTTTTTTTGAACCAATTGACTTCATTGCTTCTTCTTTTTTTATTATGAGCAAAAACATGATTGTGTTTTTTTACACTCTATTATGATCACACGGTGATTTTATTTTTTAAATAATTGTGTTTTTTTATACTCCATTCCGATCACATGATGAGAAAAAAAATTGTTTAGGTTGTGACAATCTCTATGATTTTTGATGATTGGATTGTATGTTGTCTTGTTAAAAAAACATATATATATATATATAATTGGGTCTTTAACTCACTGTGTTTTTTGAACAAAAAAATAATTTTATTTTTTAACTATCAATTGATTTAATTTGTGATTGATTTTTTGTACACTCCGTTTCAATCACAAGATGAGAAAAAAAAAAATTGTATGGATTGTAACCATCTCTATGTTTTTAAAAAACTTATTCAGTCAAGTAATAAATTATTTAATCTTCTCTTTCATAATATAAATATTAACTACCATATCACCCATATTATGTATGGGATTATTTGTGTGTTTTTATTTTTCTATATCTTTATAAAATTTGAAATACTCTATTTATGATATTATTTTTCCTAGTCTCAACTTTTTTTTTTTTTTTTAAATTGTAAAAACAGTTTCACGTTAGTAAGACTAACTCTATGGAATGCGTTTGCGACAACTGATGGCATGCAACTATATCATACTCTAGAAAATGATAATATTTTATTTGCCATTGGATTAACAGTTAAAAATTATCATGGTAAGATTATTTTTTATTGGCTTTTATGATATCTATATGCATATACGGATATAGATATTGATATTGATAAATTATATTTTCTCAACTTTTAGGTCCATGACTCACTATATGTAAATACATCAAATTATATACTAATCATTCATTTTGTTACACAAATTATATTCGAGTGTGGTATGTTATGATTGTATAATATTAACCAATTACATATAACAATATAATTCTCACAATTATATATATATATATTGTTAAGTTTTTGTAATTGGCAATCCCGTTTGACAAAATTCATTTCAATTGTAATTTTATTCGCTTTTTTGTTTCAGTAAGATTATGAGTGTTGAGATGCGAATCCAACCCAAATTATGCCTTGCAGAGGAGTTTGTGATCTTAATTGTTTCATGTTTTCCACTTCGCTAATGCCGTCGAAGTTGTTTGATCATTCGAGCGGTCATTTGTGCGTTCGAGTGAAGAAAATGATCATCCAGTATTTTTGCAGAGTGCCTGAACTTTTGAGAAGAAAGTTTTACTGGTCAAGTGGTGAAAGTTGCGCTTAAGCGGTCAGCCTATATGTTTCGTATCGCCTTTAGTCACACTGCTTGAGTGGTGAAATGTTTGCTCAAGCGGTCTACGCGATCCTATTTTCTATAAAGTGCGCCCTTCGCTGTTTTTAGGATTTGTGCCGTTTAGATTTTTAGAGAGGAAAAAAAAAAGTGTTTTATATTGGAGAGTACTTTATGAGTTTTTTCTTAATGATTTAAGAGTGATCAATGGATCCATGAACTTTATATCAACATCATCAAAAGGTTTGTTTATTTTCTTTTATTCACAAAAGAGAGAGTTGTTCTTTGGTGGATTTCGGGAAACTTGGGCCTGAAGTTTTGGTGGATTACGGAGTGACTCATCGTCGTGGATTCGACATTAGCGTTGTAGATTCAACATTGGATAAGATAATTTCAAGGCGAAGATGGTAGTGGAAGAGTGTAATAACCCCGACCTTTGATTAACGTTAATTCATGATTTAATATGCCTAATCAATAATTAAGGTGAAATTCTGAATTAATTGTATGTGTGTGTGTCGCATTTTATGCTTATATCTATTTATCATAGAAATATCTGTTTGCATTTCTGTTTCGTTCTGCGAACTGAAAGCCTTATCAGCATCTGATTACGAAATTGACTTGATGTACATGCTATTTAGGATTTTTAGAACATTATGGTATGTTTAATTAGAATTCGATTCGGAGCGATTAAATTAAAATAATTAATGTCAACTAATTAACCAACTCCTAATTAAGCTTATATAAGGCACCTATTGTACCTCCACTCATTTTTTTTCTTCATCTCAACACATCTTTGAGCTTGCACACACAAACCAAACGTGGGAGAGAGAGGAAACAGGAGTTTGAGCTCAAATTAAGAAGATTGCTAGAGAATCTAGAGATTTTGGCTTGGAACTTCTAACAATTGATCATCTAGAGCATCATTGGCAAGCCTAGGTAAGAATTCAACCTTTAAATTGTACAATTATGATGTGTAGGACATGAGCTCTAGAGAATTATGTTGGATAATACAAGAATTGAATTAGAAATGAAAAGAATTGAACCATATCATGCATGCATGTATATATCATGATATTTTGAGTAAATTTCTAAAGAATTTTCACATGCACGTGTCTATCTTGACTTGGTTTTGAGAAGTCATCACATTTCTTACCATTTGACCGTTTTGGAAAGTCTAAGTTCAAAGTAATTCATGCATGTCATGTTCATGGCATATTCATAAATTTCAAGTTGGAGCTTTGGTCAATTGGCATGCTTTGGGGCTTTGATTTTGTGAAATGATCTTCAAATCATGGTATTTTGCAAATTTCTAAATGTTTTTTGGAATTTTGGCCCAAAAAGATGAGTTTTGAAGTGTGTAATTCGAGTTGGGAGCTTGGAAGTGCAATCTGGAAATTCCAGATTCTATACTTCCGCTCGAGCGACAAACTCTGTGCTCGAGCGACCACTCTGAGGTCTTGCATTTCCGCTCGAACGACCATAAGTCCACTCAAATGTGAAATGCAAGCTCCTAGAAGTTTTCACATTCTGCAGACCTTTCGAGCGATAGAAATTGCGCTCGAGCGGGGACCTCAGTCTCACGCTCGAGCGATCGTCAAGCGGCCATCAAGCAGAGAATTCACATCACCAGTACTTTTTTAGAGTTTGTTGACCGCTCGAGCGCAACCTCGAGCGAAGGAAGTTGCCCTCGAGCGTCCCCTCACATGTTTGCATGTCCGCTCGAGTGAGGAAAGTTGCACTTGAGCGTGACCTCTGTTTTTAGCAAGTTTTGTTAAGAGTTCCAAAGTGCATTTTTAGCATCCACGTTGCATCCTAAGCATTCTTAGGCCATGATTAAGACATAATAAGGGGTTCAGACCTACAAACACACTACAATGAGATGAAAGAAGTTAAGCACCAATCGAGTGTGTGTTTTATTATGTGTGTGTAGGTCACGAGCCACAATCTGATTTTTCTATTCTGCAAGTTGAGCCATCTGTGAGTATTAACTTTGTAAAACTATGTTCACATTAAAGTATTTTCTTATATGATATAACAAGAAATGATCTGCTTTCTGAAATGCTATGTTCTGTATTGTAGACACCCCATTTTTGACCGTCCTCAAGACTTGGAAGTCATCGTTTGTGCACACAATGATTGTGATTGCATGTGTTTGTTTTGAGTGCTCAAAGTCCTCGGCGTAATGCCCCGCTTTTGAGCCCTGAAACCGTGTCCGTTTTGTGCCTTGTTTTGGACCAAAACCTTAGTATTTCAAACTAAAACTTTAGTGCTTCAAGCTTGCAACCCCTAGTGGCCAACCGGCCACTGTTCGAGGTTGCCGGCCACCCTTGTGCCTTGTCGGCCAATGGTGTGGCCTGCCGGCCACCAGTGACCTTTTTTGCAGATATTTTCTTGACAGCTATTCCAGCTGTTGGCACATTGGGCTTAATCACCAGACACGTGTATGGACTGATTTAACTCAGCTAAAAACCTGTTTTTCTATAAATATGGGACCTTCTCCCCCATTGTAGAGGGTTAGAAATTTTGGAGCAAAATTCTCTCTCTCTCTCTTGCAATTTTGTATACATTTGCTCAGAAATCCTATACTTTTGCATACACTTCCTTGATCAAAGTTGCTTCTCTTTGGGCTGAGGTTACTTGAGACCCTCTTTGAGCTTTAGAAGGTGGTTGTGGCTTGCTTTGTTGCCTAATTTGTGCCTTGGCTTCAAGAAGTATAACACTTGCTTTGTTAGCTTATTTTACATACTTGCTTTGCCATCTTCTTCTACTGTTTTGGGGCTGTTTTGGGGCTGATTTTGAACTGTAAAAAACTCTATTTTTGTGGCCTAAAGGTGGTGGTTTGAGTCCATTTTCAGTTAGGGGGTGCTTTACCCTTCTTACTCATTTGTTTGTAAAGCTTTTGTACCTTTGTTCACCACTTTCAAAACAACTTTTTTGGGCCTTTTAACCACTGAATTTTAGAGGTTTTTCAGTGGAAAAAAACTAATTTTGAAGTCCAAATTTGAAGGGGTTAGCCTCCCTTCCTTGTGTCTTGTTTGCATGCTTAGTTATCTCCATATGTTAGAATGTTTTTCTAGCTTAACTTAGCTCAAGTCTGCATGTTTTAGCCTCTAAAATAGCCCGCTTTAGCTCTATTTTGGGTTGATTAGTTCATTTGAGTCTTGTTTTGCATGGTTGTAGTGTAATAGTCTTCATAAGTTGGTGTTTTAGGGGCTTAGACACCTCTTGTTTGAGTTGATAGCATCTTTTGGTGTTGTTTTTCACTCCATTTCAGTACTATAAACTCTGCAACCTCCCTATTTGCTTCACTCTTTCATTTGCTTTTGAGGGTTGTTTCAAGCTTGGGATCCTTTAAGCTTAAGATTAAGGTCATGCTTAATGGTTTAATCCTCTTTGAGGGTTCGTTATTAACGACATGATCTCTCTCTTGCCTTACATTATCCCTTGGTTGACATTTCTTTCATCTTAGAGGACACTCACCAATGGACAAATTGATTAAAAAATGATTTGGTAACTAAAATGTGTAAACAAAATTGGCAAGTAAAAGTGACAAGATAAGCATTTCTCTGTGTTGCATTGTATGTGTTCAAATCATACGTTAATTTGAACACAAGGAGAATGGGGCATTTCATACTTCAAAGTGATGAAATGTGTCACTTTCCTAGGTCTCCGTTACCCTTGATCATGCATTATGGGGTGATGGCATTTGAGTCTTGTTTTACATTCATTGAACTTGTACAAATTGGTCCCTTAGCCATCATGCATGGAAATTACTTGATTGATGGTTTGATGGCCAAATGTATCACTCATTTGAGCTTGTGTTGATGATAAGGGGTGATACATGGTATAAACAACCTGTGAGACCACCCATTTCTTGCTCTATTTTGTCCTCTGTTGCAACAAGGAAAGACTTGGCTTCAATGGTTGGCAAACCTTTATCAGTGGCCGGCAGGCCACCTCCAATGGCCAGCAACCCCTCAATGTTGGCCGGCAAACCCTCATTTGTGGCCGGCTGGCCACCTGTGAAAATTGTGCTTCTAAAGCAGAGTAGTGTTGATTTGGAGGAGGAAAACAGTGTAAGTGTTGTGCAACAAAGGCAACTAGTGGTAGACAATGGATGTTCTTCGAGTAAAAAAATCGAGCATGCATGCATCCCTCGTTTCCTGAGGCCATTTAGTTAATTTGCTTAGTTAATTAGTTGTAGCTAATTCATGCAAATGCTGTAACTATTTAAGTAGATTAGTTAATTAATTCATGTTGTAATAATTAATTAGTTAAGTATTTAGCTAATTAGTTCGCTTTGTAATATTTAATTAACTTAGATAGTTAAATATTTAATTGTAATAATTAATTACCATATAATAGTTAGTTAATTCATTTCAAGTGTTGTAATAATTAGTTAAGTAGTGTAGCTTAGCTAGTTTCATTCGGATGCTCCTTCGCAAGGGCGTAATGTTGTAATAAGTGTGCGTGCGTGCTTGTATGTCTTCCAACCCCACGTCTTTCTCCCTTTTATTTACCAGCATTTGATGGTTAGATTAGGGACATGTTTCAATTAGCATACCTTATGTTTGCATCCATTCATTCGTATTGCATGCATTGAGGCTCGGCGCATCATTCAAACTGCATTGTCATTTCAATATTCTTTGAATAAGTGTTTAACCACATGTTATCAAATTGCTTCATATGCCATATTAGTAGCTGAGTCTATTAATTGCATATCGCATGTGTTGCATTAGACATCTTGTATAGTTAGGAGTCATGCATATTTTTCTAACTCATATCTTCTTAGTTTGGAGTACTAGGTGAGTTTTTAACGTTTTAGCATACTCGCATGAATGTGAGTGTTTCCATGTCTAGCATGCTTGCCATGAGGCTAAATACGTATTTGATTAACTGCTTGAATGCCTGTGGATAAAGGCTTGTTACTTGAATTGGAACGATTCAACCAATACATGTTTTTTTAAGCCCACTTTGTTAAATGGCAAATCAGTTTTAAGCCCACTTACGTTTGGTGGCAAATCCGCAAACTTTTAAGCCCACTTGAGGTGGAAAATTCAAACCATTTTTGCAAAAAACAAATATGAATGGAATTGTTTCAAATTGAGCAAACTAGTCTATACTTGCTTGTACGCACCACATAGTAAATATAGCTTAATAATCAGAACAAGAGCACATAATGTACATAAAAATCATATCATGATTAGCAGATGCCGATCTTTGATCGGGCGAGCGGGGGTGCCCAATTCATGACCTTCCCCTCTCGTACCTAAGTTCCCGAGCCGAGGCAACTTTGGTGATGACGGACATGTGGCCTTTGGCACGAGTCATGGGTTTCCTAAATTTCTCTAAAAATAAAACATTTAGGTGGTGACTCTGTATCTGGCAAAGCAGTCCAATTTTGGCACTTTTTGATTCAAAATCAATTTTCCAAAATGATTTGCCAGATTTAGACTCTTTGGTGATTATCAATTTCACATTGCATTTGTAAGATTAGATTCAGAACTACGGGAGTCTAAACTATAGGGCTTTTTTTCGAGCTTCTGAAAGGGGACGCGAAAAAATCGAGCTACATGTATCAATGAATGAATGTCCAATTTTCGACAAGTATGCGTGGTATCCTTAGCACAAGGCCCTTGCCCGGGGGTAATAATAATACTATGGTTTACAAGTACAAGGCCTTTGCTTGGGGGTAACAATACCGTGGTCTCATGGCCCTTGCCCAAGGGTAATAATACCGTGGTCTACAAGTACAAGGCCCCTACCTGGGGTAATAATACCGTGGCTCAAGTATATTACAAGTACTCGATATTGGAGGTTCCTTATGGAACTAATAAGCATGATAACGCTATTGGATGCACTATGTATGACGAAGCATGAACTCTGCTTTCAGTATGTAACTTGAACAAGAATATGAATATAAATCTATTTCTGATATGAACTCTGATTTCTAAATCTGTTATGGACATCGTTCGTTTAAACCCTTTACTCTGTTATTATTCGCTGCGCTTCCGTTCATTATTTATACTATGTATGTACATGAGCAGGCACGCGGCCAGGCCTAAGCTGCTGCATGGAGTTTTGGGTCATCCAGCCACTGTGCCTCCCGGGGAGGTTCCCTTTTGAGATATCTAGTTTGTAACCTTGCTACAGATGTTTTTGTTTGTTTTGCTTTTCGGTACATTGGGATAAGTTCCCTTTTTGGTTTCATCTGTGTATATGGGTGATGTAAGACTAATGTATTTATGACGTCACACACACACACACACACACACACACACACACACACATATATATATATATAAGTTTGTTTTAAAGATTTTTATCTCATATCCGTTAACGCAGCTCTATGGACAATGTATATTTCTATATTCGCTTCCGCAGCCCCTTATTATAAGTTGTTCTGTTAAGAGGGTAATCTAAGGATTACTGGCCGATTACAATGCTAAACCTATAGGGGCGGGTTTGGGTCGTGGCAGAGTGGTATCAGAGCACGTGATACACCACACACATAAGTCCATATGAGCTATAGAGTGTCCTAAAAAAGAAGTAGGGACATTCCATGTGCATGTGTGAGTATATGAGTTAATTACTATGACAACTGGATCTAAACATGAATTCAACTTAACCTCACATAAATGAAACAAATGAACTGAAACTAAATAATCTGAACATTGTGGATGGGATTACTCGCCTGTGTTTATTATTGTTTTGTTTACCTCTAGCTAATAGAGAATGCAAGAAGTAATGATGCAAGTGAATCCTTAGAGGCTCGCATGAGCCGAATGGAACAAATGATTACCGTTCCAACTCAACAGAGACAACAACCGATGCCTCCTCCGCCTCCTCCGATCCAAGTTGAGTTGGATAATAATGACATCATTAACCTAACGCAGAAATTCATGAAGATGAAACCTTCAACTTTCTTGGGTGGTATTAAATCGTTGAAAGCGGAGACAGGGTTACTTGAAATGGAAAAGTTATTTGAAGTGTTCGCCTGTACTGAGAGTCAGAAGGTTTTATTGGCCACCTACACTCTTAAAGATGAAGCTTGGAGATGGTGGTTATTGATCTAAAATAGTAATGGGAATATGACTTGGGCTCAATTCAATGAAATCTTCTACAACAAGTACTTTTCCCAATGCTTTAGGGATCGGAAGGTGTCGGAATTTCATGAACTTAAGCAAGGAAGGATGTTGGAGGCCGAATATGAGGCCAAGTTTACCGAATTAGCTCATTTTTCCCCACATATGGTGGACTCGAATTATAAGAAAGCCTGAAAGTTTGAGGGAGGACTAGATTTGGATGTGTATGACAGAGTAGGCGTATTGAAGTTGCCTACTTATGTAGAAGTACTTGATAGGTCATTGATGGCAGAAGCCATTTTGGCAGCAAAACAACAAACCAAAGCACCAACAATAGAATAGAGAGGCAAAAGATCTAGATCCAATTTTCGGAAGGGCCGCTCATCATTTACAGGTAAAAGGAAAAATACTGGATCGTTAAGTAGTTCAAGCCAAAGCAGTGGATCTATGCTAGTTTTTCCAGAATATGGAAGGAAGTATAAGGGCACATGTCACCGTGCATCTAGCACTTGTTTTCGGTGCGGCAAGGATGGCCATATGATCAGAGATTATCCAATGAGATCTGTTAATGCTAATCATCCCACGGCAAGTTCAGCTAGATTTACCCTTGCACCAAGAACAAATGTGAAAACCCATACCGGGAGAGAGACTCTGAGACAAGGTCGAGTGTTTGCATTAGTACCTGGAGATGTACAAAATACCGAATCTGTGGTGTCAGGTATAATCTCTATCTGTGCTCAAAATGCCTATGTGTTAATAGATTCTAGTTCCACATATTTATTTGTATCGTATGATTTTTGTTGGAAATTAAATAGCCCGTTAGAACCTATGAACTGTTTACTATCTGTGTCTACACCATCTGGAAGTTCTATGATATGTACTTCTGTTTATCCGATATGTGATGTTGTGATTGGGGATGTGACATTGTATGTTGATTTATTGCCATTGGGTATTGATCATTTTGACTGCATACTTGGTATGGATTGGTTAATGAAATACTATGCCACCATTGATTGTGTGAGTAAATTTGTCGTGTTTAGATCACCAGGTGTGCCTGAATTTGTTTTTACTATAAATAGGGTAGTTCCTCTACCATACTTGATTTCATTTATGAAAGCTAGGAAATCGTTAAGGAAAGGTTGTCGAGGCTACTTGTGTTGTGTGTTGACTGTATTTTCGGATAGTGTTAGTGTGGAAAATATTCCCGTGGCCTGTGAATTTCCTGATGTATTTCCTATTGACCTACTTGGGGAGTTAATTGATAGGGAAATTGAGTTCACCATTGATGTAGTACCCAGGACACAACTGTAGACGTCCCCGAACGTCCCGGGAGGGAAATCCTGTTTTGTTCATTGGGCTCACTACAGTTTAGGACTCAAATGTCACGGTCCTGTATCTAATCTCGCAGAGTGCAATGCGAGACCGATAAATCATCAAAGAGTCTAAATCCGGCAAATCGTTTTTGAAAACAGATTTTTTAAAAGAAGTGCCAAACATGGACTGCTTTGCCAGATACAGAGTCGCCGCCTAAATATTTTATTTTGGGGAATTTAGGAAACCCTGACTCGTTTGCCTAAGGCCACGTGTCCATCATCACCAAAGTTGCCTCGGCACGAGAACTTGGGTACGATTGGAGAAGGTCACTTTGTGAGCACCCCCGTTCGCCTGATGAAAGATCGACCTCTACTAACCATGATATCGAGTTTTGAAAACACTATGTGTTCTTATTCTGGTTATTAGCCTAGATTTACTACGTGATGGACACAGCATATAAGTATAGATTGGATCGCCTGAATTAGAACAAAACATCTCATGTTCATTTTGAAAAACGGTTTGAAGGTGCTACTCGCATGTAGGCAAAAATACGAATTTGTCACCCTCAGGTGGGCTTAGAAAACAAGATGATTTGCCACTCTCAAGTGGGCTTAAAACTCACAGTCAATGCATTATTCCAATTCAGATAATCCAACCTTCACCCACTGGCATTCAGGCAGGTATATCACATAAGCAGTTAGCCTCATAGTAAACATGCTATCATGGCAGTCACTCACACGCATGCAAGGATGCTAAAGTATAAACACTTACCGAGTACTCCAAGCTAAACCAGAAACTAGTTAGTAATCAATGCATGATCTTAGTTCATGTTAAGATGGCTAATGCAACATATGCAAAATGCAACTAGAAATAGGCTCGGCTATCCTAAGAATGGCATATGAGATGCTACAGCTAACACGTATTCAATTTGGAATTGAAATACAATGCAGTTAGTATGATGCGCCGAGCCCGGTGCATGCAATACAGATGAATGATGCAAACATGCAAGCATAAGTATGCTAATTGAAACATGCCCTAATCTAACCATCATAAGCTGGTAAATAAAAGGGAGAAAGACGTGGGGTTGGAAGACATACATCACACACACGTACACTTATTACAATTGTGCCCTCGCTCGGAGGGTCCGAATAAATAATACAGTCTGAATGAATAATTAACTACTCTAGCTAATTAAATGTTACAAAAACCCTAATTAATTAACAAATTATCTAGGAAAGCGAATAAACTAGCATGCAACACTACAAGTAATGGACTGCCTTAGCTTTGTTCTAACTGATAAAAGATGCATGCATGCTCGAGTCGCCTTGTCGGTCAATTCCATCGCGATGCCTCGCTTCACCCTTGTTTGCAATTGATCTCAGAAACTTGCACAAAGCTCCAAAAGGCTGAAATTCCACCTTGGGAAGGCCACCGACCAGTTATTAGCATGGGAGACCACCTGTGGACCACCCTTTGTAGTGGAGACCAAAGAGGGTGGTCGGCCTGCCAGAAAATCTGGTCGGCCGACCAGTTTCTATCTCTGGTTTCTGGTTTTTTCTGCAACAAAGGCAAGAGAGAGAAAAGGCAATGTATTTTCTACAAATGTGTGCACGACCACTCTCTTTATCATTGCACAAGCTCTAGGGAGTGTAGTCTTCGATTCTCATGCCACCAATCACGCATCTCGGTGCATGATGGCCGAGAAGTTGAATTGCACGACTCGATGTGAAATGAATGCACATATAAGCAAGTAAAGCCAACAACTCTATCATGGACAGTCAAGAGTGTCGGCGACCGAGAATCGAGACACGTTTCGTCACTTGGAGTACGAAACGTCCCTCGTTTCCCGTGTTCGGACTAAACCCTACTCCAAACACAAAGCAATGAGATGGCATACACAATGCGACTAACATGCAACCTAGCATACGCAATGCTATGGGCTAAAATGGCATACACAATGCACGTGACATAACATGGCATACACAATGCACTTACGAAGACTATCATGCGCACATGAACTAAATGGCATATACAAATGCAAGATGGACTTACACCAATATGAGTGGACCTCAGCCACACTCACATCAGTGGCCATATGATGGAAATGAGACAACCGAAATACATGCAAACATGCACGGATGCAAAGGACCGATCCTAAGGCACAACATGCAACTCTAACTAAGCATGGCAAAGGATGAAGTATGGCATGCAAACACACATTTTCCAGCTCTGAAACATAATGTACAATGGTCCCGAATCATGCAAACATGTCACACAATGCATGCAAGATGGCTCGAATACTGAAACTAGTGAAGTGGGTTATACAAGAGGTACACAAAGCAATGTATAAATGGCAAAACCAGCCCTAAAAAGACCCTAGGAAGGACTAAAACAGTGGGAAAACGGCCCAAAATGATGACTCAACATGCAAAGAAACGAAACTCATGCAATGGTCCGAAAACGAGGCATTTATGCACAACTCTCAAACACGTTTAAAGAGTGGAAATCATGGGAATATGGCATTCATATAAGCTCTGAAATATGATGTATAATGACCCCAAAGCATGAAAACACCTCAGTATATGCATGCAATAGACCTCAAATCTCAAAGCTAGGCATGGATATTGAACTACAAGCATGCAAAACAAGCATCATTCGACCATGAGACCCAAAAATAGAGTTAAGGCAGTCCAAAAAATGCACAAAATCAGTTTAAGGCATAGCCAAAAAGTGCTAACATGAAGGGCCAAAACAACATGCAACATAGGCTAGTAAGCATGGTTTACACTACATATGTATGAAGTACATGAGGGGCCACCAAACCAGCCAAAAAAAGAAACATGGCATGTCAAAATATGACCAAAAATCCACTGAAACTCAGTCAACACATGTTAGAATGAAGTGTTCCTTTGAAAGGCCAATGAGAGGGTTGTTCTACACATGTATGATGGACACACAAAATAGAAAAACTAACTCTGGACAGAGGTTATGAGGGCCCTAAAACTCACTGAAAATGGCCTGAAATAAGTCTAGGAAGCGTTTGGAAGGCCTTGAAGAGGATTACTCTACACATGCATAATAGAAATTTAACATAGAAAAAAGGGCTCTGGACAGAGCCTATGCAGGTCACAAAACTCACAAAAAGTGGCTTGAAACATGGCTTTGAAACATGCAAATAGGGGCTCCTTTGTAAGGCCAACAAAGCTAGTAAACAAAACAAGGGGTGAGAGGGTCACCCCTCTCTGATTTTGAGGCTCAAAAACACGTTAGACACTGAAAATCCGCTGGATTTCAGTGGCTAAAAAGCCAAACCAAGGCCAACACAAATGTTCTAATGCATAGCTCAAAACAAGATGGAATGAAGCATGCAAGGGTGTAGATGACCCCCAATCGAAAAATGGCCTTAAACAAACATGTTTAGAAGCTCAAAAAAAGACTTTTTTCAGTTTATGACAAAGCCTAAATATGCTTTCAAATAGAGCTAAACTATGAAGCAAAATAAGGCTACAAAGAGGAAAATAGAGACTTACCCTTGTAGAGAAGAAGGCCAGCAGCTTCTGGACCAATGTAGCAAGCTTTCAACCTCTAAAAAACAGCTCCAAGGTGCTTAGAGTGATGGCGGAGGTGTTGTGCTTGGAGGTGTAGGGCAATGGTGCAAGAGCTATGGAGTTTTGGAGCTCAAGTGTAGAGATATAGGGAGAGAAGTGTATAAGCTTTAGACACCAAAATCTCAACCTTGGCTCAAGAGGGAGAGGCTCCCTCTTATAGAAGAGGAGGTCCATAGCTTCTCTAAGAAGCTTGGAGTAAAGAAGCCAAGCTTCGAAAGGAAGCTAAACCAAAAGGGTCAAGCTTCTCTTAGAAGCTAAGGGTAAAGGACCAAGCTTCTTTAAGAAGCCAAAACAAAAGGGTCAAACCTCGGAGGATAGAGCAAATGCCTCCCAGCTGGCACAACTGGATTGCACTCAGTGAGACAAAAAATGAGAGAGCTGGCCAGGGGTCAAAAGGTTCAAGTTGAAAAGGTGGTCAGCCTACCCATATTGGTGGTCTCCCAGGTAAATTGAACTCAATGGTGGTATGGGAGACCAGAAATTGTGGCTCAAAAGTGAGGGAGACCACTTACCTGGCAAGAAAAATCGGCCGACCGGGGAAAGGTGGTCTCCAAGAAGAAAAATGTGGTCTCCCATCCTACTACCACCTTCCTAACTATGAAACTAGGTCCATGCCAAAAATGAACCCACACCGATGCGAAACGAAGGTTCGGGGGCCAAAACGAGCAGCCGAGGGCCCCGAAAACTGACTTTTAAGCATCGAAAGTGGCGTGCGACCACGAAGGTGGTCTCCCGGGCCACAATGTCCCTCTAAGGAGAGGAAACAAGGTGTGTGCCAAAAATCGGAACAAACGGAGAATGTTAAGCGGTCCCGAACCGAGGCGCACGGCCGACGGCTCTGAAAATCAGAAACTGGTCTCCAAACGGGAACAGTGGCCTACGACCACGAAAAGTAGCCTATGGCCACTGAGAGATGGTCTACGGGACCTCTCCCTTCCTTTGAGAAGAGAAATAGAACCTGGTTCGCAAACCGAGGCAAAGCACAAAAGGGTCCCGAGGTCTGGGGGTAAGGCTCTCAGCCCAAACTCTGAAATCTCAGAATGAGCACAACATGCGTCATCACCGAGCGCTCAATCGATGACGTCTGAGTCTTAAGGTCGGTCAAAAATGGGGTGTCTATAGTTGCCCCTCTTTGACAGAACTTTAAAGTCATAACAATGACGGGAGTGAATGTCAAAGCCCAGAGACGACCCATTTTTGATAAGGCCGAAGACTTAGACAAAGTATACAAGCTATTGATAAAAGATATGCGCCCAAGGGCGGGGGCAAAATGTAAGAACAATGCATAAAGCCGAGCATAACTTATGATCACGCAAAGAAAGCTGTAACGAAGCATATCATGCAACAGTTTTAAGCAAGCATACACAAATCTAACTACATTACATGCAGAAAGGGTGTAAGAGAATTACTGCAATTCTCACTGCGAATACAGTGTGCATGTGTGATAGATACACAAAGCGAACGTACGATAGATACACAAAGTGAGTAAGCACGTGTGATAAATACACAAAGGGTGAACACAAGGTGTGATAGATGCACTTAGTGAACAAAGTGTGATGGATACACAAAAGGTGAACACGAAGTGTGATAGATGCACTAAGTGAACGAGTGTGATGGATACACTAAAGGTGAATACGAAGTGTGATAGATGCACTATGTGAACAAGTGTGATGGATACACAAAAGGTGAACACGAAGTGTGATAGATGCACTTAGTGAACAAGTATGATAGATACACTAAAGGTGAACACGAAGTGTGATAGATGCACTAAGTGAACAAGTGTGATGGATACACAAAAGGTGAACACGAAGTGTGATAGATGCACTTAGTGAACAAGTATGATAGATACACTAAAGGTGAACACAAAGTGTGATAGATGCACTTAGTGAACAAGTGTGATCGATACACAAAAGGCGAACACAAAGTGTGATAAATGCACTAAGTGAACAGGTATGATAGATACACTAACGGTGAACACGAAGTGTGATAGATGCGCTAAGTGAACAAGTGTGATGGATACACAAAAGGTGAACACGAAGTGTGATAGATGCACTTAGTGAACAAGTATGATAGATACACTAAAGGTGAACACAAAGTGTGATAGATGCACTATGTGAACAGAGTATGATAGATACACTAAAAATGAACACAAAGTGTGATAGATGCACTATGTGAACAGGGTATGATAGATACACTAAAAATGAACACAAAGTGTGATAGATGCACTCTGTGAACAGAGTATGATAGATACACTAAAAATGAACACAAAGTGTGATAGATGCACTATGTGAACAGGTGTGATGGATACACAAAAGCAAATGAAGTGAACATGTGCATGATAGATACACAAAATGAGAATGCGTGTGATAGATACAGAAAATGAGAATATGTGTGATAGGTACAGAAAATGAGAATGTGTGTGATAGATACAGAAAATGAAAGAAGTGTGATTGATACACTAAGTGAAGAGAGTGTGATTAATACACTAAATAAATGAAGTGTGATTGATACATTAAGCGAATGAAGAATGTGTGATAGATACACTAAGGGTGAATGAGGTGTGATTGATACACTAAATAAATGAAGTGTGATTGATACACTAACTGAATGAAGTGTGATTGATACACTAAATAAATGATCTCAAACGGAACTTCTTTGAATGAACTGTACATACAATATCGTGCATGAATGAGAAAGAAACTTGATAGGTACAATGCAATATAATGCATGATGTTTTAGGAACGCAATAAACAAGCGTAGCGGCGCTTTAGAAAGCACCTCATGGGGTGAGTGGCGATGAACCGCTCTACTCTGACGGGGATCTCCCTTCGTGCTCTTCGAACACTTACCTTCAACTCACAGTACAAAGGCTCTGAAATACTGACAACGGTTCTTCACGTAGAACACTTTGGATGTTGCCTTTCTTCCTGATCATATTCACAACTTTCCCTATTCTCCAACGGGGTGACAGACTAGGTTGGTTCGGTATCCAGAATTGAGGTGCATACACGCTATCTCAACCTATGGGGCTTCCATACAGACTTCAAGCCGAGGACACGCCTCTGGGTATTTAAACCAGACTTTAGTCTCGGAAATCCCGAACCTTTGCGTTCTAGGCAACAACCATTCGAACTCTAGTTTCCACCGTCGCAGTTGGTCTCCTAGGAACTCATTGCGAACACAGCCAAGATGCCTCTGGCAGGGAATGGTACTCAGGGAGAGCACTTCTGATCGCCATTCTGGCTTGAAGTAGACTTGATCTTGAGCTTGAGGTAGAGGCACACTCATACTTTGGAGCATTGGCAAGACTTGAAGAGGTACACACGGAATGCAATCTCGGAACTTACTGAAGTTAAAACGAACTCAGATGCTCGATATTTCCTCTTTTCTCTTGCTTTGCAGTCTGGAACCCATATAGCTTCAGATAGGTCCTGGCTTTACTGTTCCCACATGACCCGGGTTGAACCCTGCGATTTTTGAAAGAACAAAATCTTGTTTTGCACAAATGTGGAGAACGGCACAGCACTCTAAGCACAAAACGATTCATTTTTGAAATTGAAATGAGAAAAGGGTTCTCAACCGGGTATTGAGCCTACAACTGACCACAGCCACAACGACTCAACAACGGAAAACAAAGGTGGAACAACCTTAACACTACTCAACAAAGGAAAAATAACCTCAACACATCTACTGACACTCAAACGACTCAAAACAAGAATCGAGACAAACAAAAACACACAAACACCACACTCAGCTGTGTTACAAAGGAAAGAGACCTCTTGGTGCACGAAGAGCCAGTTTTTCCGGGTATTGTTTCCCACCCTTTCTCATTTGTGATTCTCACATCACTCGGCCCTTAGGCTCTGTTTTTCTGAAAAAGTCCTTTTCCTCACTTTTTCTCTCAGCGCACATCTCTCTATTCTTTAATCTCTCATTTTTTATCCCTCCTCTGGGTGGTTGATGGGTAAGCATGAAGTTGCGGGCTCTTGCCCCTAGCATGCTACTAGATTCTCTTTCTTCCGCTCACAGCCAGTGAGTTCCTCCCACAGAGGGGTTGCGCTAAGACTGGGTATGTAGCAAATCTGCGGCTGACATTGGTCGACGATGCTCTGTCGGGAAGTTTGGACGTGATCAGATCTGTCCAGATGAGGGAATGGAATATCCTGCTCTATTCCAGTTCGTGCTTCGCACTTGGCTTGATACCTCGCTACTTGGAGGATGAGAGAGCTTTTCGGCCTTTTGTTGTTAGCTTCAGTTGTGCCCTTTTCTGGCAGATAGAGTGCCCTTTCTGGCAAGTATGTTGACAATGGGGAAAAGACAGAACACCTGACTTAATTATGCCCCTAGTTCATTATTTTGACCATTTTTTGTTTTTGACATTCTGTTTAAACAATTTTGACCAACATGAGAGTTAGATTAACACGCTTGTTCGATTTTCTGATTTGAAATCATGCAAGTCAGGTTATGAGCATTGAAAATTTTCCTTTTTTGGGTCCAAGAACTATTTTTGCAAACGGCCACTGCTCAACGAGCGTGGAACCTACTCTTGAGATGCGCAACCTCAGATGTGAAGGAAAATTGTCCCTTATCTAAACGACACTGCATGGCAATGAAAAGTTGCCCCTTGTTTGAATGGCACCGCAGCGCGCTGCATGGCAACAGAAAGTTGCCCCTTATTTGAATGGCACCGCAGCGAGCTGTATGGCAACGGAAAGTTGCCCCTTGTTTGAATAGCATCGCAACGCGCTATAACTAGTTTTCAAGGTGACGATCACAACCGAACTCTCGGATACAGAGAAGACAACGATGATCAGAACCATCACATGGACACAGTCAAATTTGAAGTGTTTTACGACTGGACTTCAGAATGAAGTTGCCTACGTATCCCAAAGATTGGAATCAAGCCTTACGTAGTTTGGGGTAAGGTACACTCGGGTATTAACCTCTCCTTTTGCGCTCTAACTTTTGCCAAGGGCGTCGTTTCTGGGTTTTCAACCTTGCGAGCTTTGTTCTTCTTTTCTTTTCAATTCTTTTCATTTTTTTTCTTCTTTTCTTTTTTTTCATCCTTTGTATTTTTTCTTTTTTTTTTCTTCTCTTTTTTTTTTTTGCATTCTTTTCTTTGCTCTAACTTTTGCTTGGGTCGCCCTTCCGGGTATTCGGCCCAACGATCCTCTCAAGGGTAAAAGTGAAGCTTTGTCCATGTCAAATGGTTTTGAGATCTTGAAGTCATCTGAATCCATGAGGATGGCTACTGTTCGCTGATGATGTAAGAGTCTATCTAATTGGGGCTGAAATTGCCCCTAGTGTTGTGGATAGGAACTCAGTTGTCCTTCAGCACAAACTTTCTTCTTTCCTCCCTTCTGGGATTTGGCATTCTTGCCAGTCTTCATTGATTTGCAAGATGATCCATCTTTAGCTCTTCGAGCACATCTGACATTTTTCCGTCCCTAGGTCGAGGGCTGCTTTGAATCTGGCCACACAGGCCTCACATTGCGGTTGACCGTTAAACATTCTGAGTTAAGGTTCAAGGTTTGAAAGCAAAAGGGGGTTGAGTCTTAAGGCTGAGAGTGATCCTAAGCTGCACAATCTCAAGAGCGATTCCACACAGGTCTTCGCAGGACTGCGCAAAACATTTTTTGAAATCTTTTAAGAAAGCGACTAATCGCTCGTGCGGAAGACAATGTAGAACCAATCTGGATCAAGCCAGGATCCTTCTCGGTACTCTCATTAACAAACATGATTTCATTCATTAAGGGCTTAGCATGCCTCTCTTTCTCTCAATTGATCAAATTTTTTTGCAAATCCCGAGAAATTCCTTCCTCTTTGTTTTCATCACAATGTTCAAAAAGTTTTGAAAAACTTAAGTCCATGTAATGATTTCAAAGCACAGAAAAGATGCAGTTCTGGTCAAATATTGCCATCTTATTCAAAACTTCTGGCACAACTGGTACAAGGCAGAAGCAAACACAAGAGTGTGAAAATCATTGCTGTTTCATTCAAAATCTGTTGGCACAACTGGCTCCAAGACAGAAACAGACTCAAAGGAAAACGAAAAGACAAGCACAAAACAAGCAAGTGATGTCCGAGGTAACACCCCCAAAATCACCCGACTCTAACAAAACAGGACTGACTCGATACAACAAGACAGACCCAACTGACTCAGTATGAAAAGACTGACTCTATACAACGGGACAGACTCTAAACGACATAACAAAACTGACTCAATACCCAAGTCAGAAAGTACAAAAACCAGTATTCACAAATGCTCAAAACAGTGCGTGCCATACGCCACATCTGGAGTAAACTGAGTGCCGCCCACAGGTGGTTCATCCCTTGATCACATATTCGTACTATCCCCTAAGTTCACTGATCCAGTGGCGATAGACTTTGCTGAGCTGGTGCAGCGTTAACCTTGTTGTCAAACAGATCTTATACATCATGGCGAAGACGAAAGCAACTGTCAGTGTCATGACCGGTTTGTTGATGGTAGGAATAGTATTTAGTGTGGTCATGCTTTGGAGGGATAGGATCGGGTAGAGGCCGTTATTCCAATGGTTTCAAATATCCCTTCCGGAGTAAGGCCTCTAGAGCCTTTGACAGAGGCATACAAAGTAGGGTAAAAACCCTCTTGACTCGAGGTGGATATTTGATTTTTTGTGAGCTACTTCCGGACGCACCGGTGAATGGGGTAGCTATTTTTGATGCGGTGGTGGTAACCGTGCCCACTTCAGAAGATCTTGCAGCTGCATCACCACTGGTGGTCGCATTCGAACTGCGGGAAAATGCCCTCCTGGGCTGCTCCTTCTCCTGGTCAATGAGGCCCTGTTTCATAGCATCCTCAATTTGTACCCCCATCTCATGTAAATCTGAAAAGGTGGGGAAGGGGAGAACAATCATTTTCTGCATAAGCTTGGGCTGGAGATTGCACATAATCATCCGAATCTGATCTTTGTCAGTAGGCCTAGTGGTCATCATTGAGGCCTTGGCCCTCCATCGGGTTACGAAGTCAGAAAAACTCTCCTTAGGCTCCTGCCTAGTCGTCTCAAGATCACGGGTTGTCACCTCGATCTGTTTATTATAGGAGTACTGAGCGACAAAAGCCTCGGCCATCTCATCCCAATTCCTCTTAACATCGTCTTCTAGTTTTGATTACTAGATGGCCGCCACACCCGACAGGGTCCGGCCGAATAAAGAAAGCTTCTGTAGTCTAGTGAGGCCCATCGGCCTTAATATGTCTGAAAACAGCCGTAAGTGCACCATGGGATCCCCGGACTTGTCAAAGCCGTCAATATGTGGCATTTTAAAGCGGTCTGGCAGCGTCACGGCCGCATCGGTATACCCATCCTCAATGTCCGGGATGGACTTGACGCCTTGAGATTTCTTGAACAGCTTTTCAAGCTTGCTCACCTTCAATGCTGTGGGGTCCACCTCGGACTCAAAGGGAGAATCCGGCAGGTTGATGGGTGTTTTGGATAATTGGGGTAGGATTTGGGGCGGAGCCGGTCCTGTCAGAATGTTCGTATCTCCCTGGACATTTGGTGCCTCCTCGGGTGCTGGAACTCCTGGTGGGGGAGGGGCTTGGTGCGAAGTAGATGCTCTGATTTGCTGCTGTAACCTAGCAATCAACTCTGCTTGTTGAGCCATGACCTCGGCCTGTTGTTTGGCAAATTCGGCTTGACGAACAGCGTCCTGCTGCATGATTTTCATACTTTCTTGGAGTTGACGCATCATCTCCTCCATTCCTGCCATACTGCCCTGATCTAACTGATCTATCGGTATATCTGTCTCTGTAAAAACATATATCTCAACCCAACTGCGCACAAGTGAGATGGATAATGACCGCTGATCTGAGGACTGTTGAACTGGTGATCTGTGCCTAAGTGGCCCTTTTACCATGCCTCTGGCAAAGGAACACTGATTTCCCTTGAACTGAATCTCTGACCTGACAAAGTCTATCAGCACAAGTCCGATGAACCTTGGGGGATATTGGAGCCTTCTGGAGCTACGGTTCCAAGACTACCTAGCAAAAGAAAAAACATGCAGCATCTCAGCCTGATTTCACCAAAACAGATATGAGCAGCCGAATAACTGTGCCCTCTACTGAATTCTATCCAAGATTCTGCCTGTAAACTGATACCCTCAGGTCAAACTGATTCCCCACATACTGATGCCCTCAGGCCTGATGCCCAGACTTGCAAACTAATATACACAGCCCTGCAGAGACACACTCTGACAGCACATAGCAGGAAAATAAGAGCCAAAACACCCCTATGTTGGGGTAGAGTTTCCCTGTCCTATTTTGTCAGGAGCTAGGGTTTCACTACGCACGCAGCGGTTTCAAACAACCTATGATCGGGTAAGCAACCGGTCCTAGTTTGGAATGGTCACTATGGATTTCGATATGCACTAGATCGAATGGTCAAAGAGGGTGCCCCGGTAAAACCGGGCTTTGTGTTCCCGTCGTGGCAGAGGCCGCAACCGGTCAACCTTATGGCATGCTTCTCGAAGCGAGCCTCCGACAAACCGTTCAGGAATAGCATACGGCAAACACGGTGTCCTAGGCGCACCAATGCAAATGCAATGCAAAGAAACACACAAGTATAGTCAAAACCAGATATCACGAGTTCGAGTCAAGTTCTCTAATTCCCCAGCAGAGTCGCTAGAAACTGTAGACGTCCCCGAACGTCCCAGGAGGGAAATTGTAACAACCCTCATCACTGTTTACTGAATAACCACTGATTACCGTTAAACTGAAACTGATTATGACTGATAAGTGAACTGAATAAACTACTGAATTGACTGACTGAAATCTGAAACTGATTGATTGACTGTACCTGTTTAAATGCATTTTCTATCCGTTGATTGTTAATTGATCTGTTCGTGTTTTTATGGTTAAATTGCGAATTGAAGGCCTTATCGGCGGCCGAATTTGAAATTGATTGATGTTCTGTGTTAGTCATAATTTATAGGATTTTATGGCATATTTATCTGAAAATCGTTTTGGTATGATTAAATTGGATTAAAATGAGTTGAATTGCAATAGTTGGCTTAATTACAACCTTGCCATCCCTAGTGGATCACTTAGGCAACATACTTGGAGGCTTGTATACTTGTAAACAAAACATTTCTTCTTCTATTTCTTGCACACAACCGACCAAGAGAGTGAGAGTGAGGGAATTGAGTTCAAGTGAGAGTTTAGCTTGGAGACTTGGAGAATTTGTAGGAGATTTGCCTAAATTGAACTTCTACTCTTGTAATTGAAGACCTAGGTAAGGAAATTCAACCCCTCATTATTGTGTTTAAATTGATTCTTCCATGGTTCATGTCTAATTGAAGGGTTAAGTCACAAATTGGTTCAAAAGTATTGAATCGAAGCTTAATTATTGCATGCATGGTATACTCTTGCATTTTAGAGCTTGGTCTTCATAAATTTGCCACATGCATGTTCATAATTTTACATTAGACCATGAATTCATCATGTTTTGTAAGAGTTAGCTCATTTGAGCTTGTATTTAAAGCTTTGAATTGGTTAAATTCATGCATGCTTGCATGTTCTTCATATTCATGAAAATTGGTTTGAAATTGAGTTGTTTGAAACACCCTTGGGCTTTGATTTTACAAATTGAGCTTTGAATCATGTTAAAGTATGAGTTTTGATGTGTTTTCTGGAAAATTGGCCCAAGAGGATCGAAATTTATGTTTTAAAACTTGGTTTTGAGCTTGAGGTTCAAATCTGGAATTTTCAGAATTTGGACTCACGCTCGAGCAGGGTGACTGGCGCTCGAGCGTGGGAATCGTGCTCCCAGCATTTTGTTCTGTTTTGCAGTCCGCTTGAGCGGAATAATTAACGCTCGAGGGGACATTGTGTCTCATGCTTGAGCGGGTGTCAAGCGCCTAATCGAGCGTGATTTCCACCTATCCAACACTTTTGACTGTTTTACAGAACGCTCGAGCGGGTAATTCTACGCTCGAGCGGAAACCTTTGTCTGCATGTCCGCTCGAGCGGAGTACCTACGCTCGAGCGTGACCCCTGTTTTCTGAAAATTCTGAAAATGCTTTTAAAGTACATCTTTGCATCCCCATCTCATCCTAGGCATTATTAGGCCTAGTTTAAGGCATCTTAATGAAGATATAGATGTAGAACCACACCGAGGCAAATTAGGGATTAAGTTATTATCTTTCCCAACTGTGTAGCTTAGTGTGTGTTCAATCTGTATATTGTGTAGGGTTGGTGACTGGGGACGCGCTCTAGCTTTACTGTAGCCCAGAACTCTGTGAGTAACAACTGTGTAAAGATATGTTCAAAATGATTATCTTCTGAACAATTGAACTGTACTGCTTTCTGAACTGTTACTGTTAATTGAATGAATGTATGTCCTATATTCTGAACTGTATTGTGGCATCCTTAGCAACTACTGTTTACTGTTACTATTACAGAGATCTCTGTCGGTTCTCTCGTTGGAACCACTACTGTTATTGACTGATGGCCATCATTTACTGTTCGGTCTTTTAAGACCTACTGTTTACTGTACTGTTATGCTAATGGATGTACCACATATGACTGAATGACTGACATACTGAATTAACGAACTGTTTTCATTACTGTAAGGACATTCATTCTTAACCCCTTTACGCATTGTGTTATTTACTGGGCTTTAGCTCACTGCTCATATATATATGTAGGTGTACAGGCACCAGACCGCAGCTAGGAGCGTCGGGGTAAACTCCAGTTTTGTTAAGCCAACTACTGTGCCTCACTGCGAGGTTCCGAGCCTGTCAAGCTACGGCTTATGGGTGTTTTTAATTTCCCCCTTCAGTCTCTGTAACTGTTTTGTTTATTGTATGGTACAGTTTAATAGGAATTAGGTCCCTGAACTGAATGGTTGTATATATGTACATACTGTTTTGTCTGACTGTATATATTTGAATGAAAAGTCTTTTGCATGCAGACTGTCACAGCTCATTGGACATTGTTTATTTACTGTATTGGCTTCTGCCAGCCCCTGTACTCTGTATTACTGTATTACTGTTAAGAAGGCCTTCGGTAATCTTGGATTACTGGCCGGTTACGGTGCTAAACCCATAGGGGCGGGTTTGGGTCGTGACAGAAATCCAGTTTTGTTCATTGGGCTCACTACAGTTCAGGACTCAAATGTCACGGTCCTGTATCTAATGTCGCAGAGTGCAATGCGAGACCGATGAATCATCAAAGAGTCCAAATCCGGCAAATCATTTTTGAAAACAGATTTTTTGAAAGAAGTACCAAACATGGACTGCTTTGCCAGATACAGAGTCGCCACCTAAATATTTTATTTTGGGGAATTTAGGAAACCCTGACTCGTTTGCCTAAGGCCACGTGTCCGTCATCACCAAAGTTGCTTCGACTTGGGAACTTGGGTACGATTGGGGAAGGTCATTTCGTGAGCACCCTCGCTCGCTCGATCAAAGATCGGCCTCTACTAACTATGATATCGAGTTTTGAAAATATTATGTGTTCTTATTCCGGTTATTAGCCTAGATTTATTACGTGATGCACACAACATACAAGTATAGATTGGATCGCTTGAATTGGAACAAAACATATCATGTTCATTTTGAAAAACGGTTTGAAGGTGCTACTCGCAGGTAGGCTAAAATGCGAATTTGCCATCCTTAGGTGGGCTTAGAAAACAAGATGATTTGCCACTCTCAAGTGGGCTTAAAACTCACAGTCAATGCATTATTTCAATTCAGATAATCCAACCTTCACCCACTGGCATTCAGGCAGGTATATCACATAAGCAGTTAGCCTCATAGTAAACATGCTATCATGGCAGTCACTCACACGCATGCAAGGATGCTAAAGTATAAACACTTACCGAGTAATCCAAGCCAAACCAGAAACTAGTTAGTAATCAATGCATGATCTTAGTTCATGTTAAGATGGCTAATGCAACATATGCAAAATGAAACTAGAAATAGGCTCGGCTATCCTAAGAATGGCATATGAGATGCTACAGCTAACACGTATTCAATTTGGAATTGAAATACAATGCAGTTAGTATGATGCGCCGAGCCCGGTGCATGCAATACAGATGAATGATGCAAACATGCAAGCATAAGTATGCTAATTGAAACATGCCTTAATCTAACCACCGTAAGCTGGTAAATAAAAGGGAGAAAGATATGGGATTGGAAGACATACATCACACACACGCACACTTATTACAATTGTGCCCTCGCTCGGAGGGTCCGAATAAATAATACAGTCTGAATGAATAATTAACTACTCTAGCTAATTAAATATTACAAAAATCCTAATTAATCAACAAATTAACTAGGAAAGCGAATAAACTAGCATGCAATACTACAAGTAATGGACTGCCTCAGCTTTGTTCTGACTAATGAAAGATGCATGCATGCTCGAGTCGCGTTGTCGGTAAATTCCATCGCGATGCCTCGCCTCACCCTTGTTTGCAATTGATCTCAGAAACTTGCACAAAGCTCCAGAAGGCTGAAACTTCACCTTGGGAAGACCATTGACTAGTTATTAGCATGGGAGACCACCTGCCGACCACCCTTTGGGGTGGAGACCAAAGAGAGTGGTCGGCCTGCCAGAAAATCTGGTCGGCCGACCAGTTTCCATCTCTGGTTTCTGGTTTTTTCTGCAACAAAGGCAAGAGAGAAAAAAGGCAATGTATTTTCTACAAATGTATGCACGACCACTCTCCCTATCATTGCACAAGCTCTAGGGAGTGTAGTCCTCGATTCTCGTGCCACTAATCATGCATCTCAATGCATGATAGCCGAGAAGTCGAATTGCACGACTCGATGTGAAATTAATGCACATATAAGCAAGTAAAGCCAACAACTCTATCATGGACAGTCAAGAGTGTCAGCGACCGAGAATCGAGGCACGTTTCATCACTTGGAGTACGAAACGTCCCTCGTTTCCCGTGTTCGGACTAAACCCTACTCCAAACACAAAGCAATGAGATGGCATACACAATGCGACTAACATGCAACCTAGCATACGCAATGCTATGGGCTAAAATGGCATACACAATGCACGTGACATAACATGACATACACAATACACTTACGAAGACTATCATGCGCACATGAACTAAATGGCATATACAAATGCAAGATGGACTTACACCAATATGAGTGGACCTCAGCCACACTCACATCAGTGGCCATATGATGGAAATGAGACAACCGAAATACATGCAAACATGTACAGATGCAAAGGACCGATCCTAAGGCACAACATGCAACTTTAACTAAGCATGGCAAAGGATGAAGTATGGCATACAAACACACATTTTCCAGCTCTGAAACATAATGTACAATGGTCCCGAATCATGTAAATATGTCACACAATGCATGCAAGATGGCTCGAATACCGAAACTAGTGAAGTGGGTTACACTAGAGGTACACAAAGCAATGTATAAATGGCAAAACCAGCCCTAAACAGACCCTAGGCAGGTCTGAAACAATGGAAAAATGGCCCAAAATGATGACTCAACATGCAAAGAAACGAAACTCATGCAATGGTCCGAAAACGAGGCATTTATGCATAACTCTCAAACACGTTTAAAGAGTGGAAATCATGGGAATATGGTATTCATATAAGCTCTGAAATATGATGTATAATGACCCCAAAGCATGAAAACACCTCAGTATATGCATGTAATAGACCTCAAATCTCAAAGCTAGTCATGGATATTGAACTACAAGCATACAAAACAAGCATCATTCGACCATGAGACCCAAAAACAGAGTTAAGGCAGTCTAAAACATGCACAAAATCAGTTTAAGGCATGGCCAAAAAGTGCTAACATGAAGGGCCAAAACAACATGCAACATAGGCTAGTAAGTATGGTTTACACTACATGTATATGAAGCACATGAGGGGCCACCAAACCAGCCAAAAACAGAAACATGGCATGCCAAAATATGACCAAAAACCCACTGAAACTCAGTCAACACATGTTAGAATGAAGTGTTCCTTTGAAAGGCCAATGAGAGGGTTGTTCTACACATGTATGATGGACACACAAAATGGAAAAACTACCTCTGGACAGAGGTTATGAAGGCCCTAAAACTCACTGAAAAGGGCCTGAAATGAGTCTAGGAAACATGCAAGTAAAGGCTCGTTTGGAAGGCCTTGAAGAGGATTACTCTACACATGCATAATAGACATTCAACATGGAAAAAAGGGCTCTGGACAGAGCCTATGCAGGTCACAAAACTCACAAAAAGTGGCCTAAAACATGGCTTTGAAACATGCAAATAGGGGCTCCTTTGTAAGGCCAACAAAGCTAGTAAACAAAACAAAGGGTGAGAGGGTCACCCCTCTCTAATTTTGAGGCTCAAAAACATATGTTAGCCACTGAAAATCCGCTGGATTTCAGTGGCTAAAAGGCCAAACCAAAGCCAACACAAATGCTCTAATGCATAGCTCAAAACAAGAGGGAATGAAGCACGCAAGGGGGTAGATGACCCCCAACAGAAAAATGGCCTTAAACAAACATGTTTAGAAGATCAAAACAAGACTTTTTTCAGTTTCTGACAAATCCTAAATATGCTTTCAAATAGAGCTAAACTATGAAGCAAAATAAGGCTACAAAGAGGGAAATAGAGACTTACCCTTGTAGAGAAGAAGGCCAGCAGCTTTTGGACCAACGTAGCAAGCTTTCAACCTCTGAAAAATAGCTCCAAGGTGCTTAGAGTGATGGTGGAGGTGTTGTGCTTGGAGGTGTAGGGCAATGGTGCAAGAGCTATGGAGTTTTGGAGCTCAAGTGTAGAGATATAGGGAGAGAAGTGTATAAGCTTTAGACACAAAAATCTTAACCTTGGCTCAAGAGGGAGAGGCTCCCTCTTATAGAAGAGGAGGTCCATAGCTTCTCTAAGAAGCTTGGAGTAAAGAAGCCAAGCTTCTAAAGGAAGCTAAACCAAAAGGGTCAAGCTTCTTGAGGAAGCTAGACCAAAGGGGTCAAGCTTCCTCAAGAAGCTAAACAAAAGGTCAAGCTTCTCTTAGAAGCTAAGAGTAAAGGACCAAGCTTCTTCAAGAAGCCAAAACAAAAGGGTCAAACCTCGGAGGATGGAGCAAATGCCTCCCAGCTGGCACAGCTGGATTGCACTCAGTGAGACAAAAAATGCGAGAGCTGGCCGACTAGTTCAAGTGGTCGGCCGACCACTTGCCCTGGTCGGCCGACCAGGGGTCAAAAGGTTCAAGTTGAAAAGGTGATCGGCCTACCCATATTGGTGGTCACCCAGGTGAATTCAACTCAATGGTGGTATGAGAGACCAGAAATTGTGGCTCAAAAGTGAGGGAGACCACTTACTTGTTAAGAAAAATTGGCCGACCGGGGAAAGGTGGTCTCCCAGAAGAAAAGGTGGTCTCCCACCCTACTACCACCTTCCTAACAATGAAACTAGGGTCCATGCCAAAAATGAACCCACACCGATGCGAAACGAAGGTTTGGGGGCCAAAACGAGCAGCCGGGGGCCCGGAAAACTGACTATTAAGCATCGAAAGTGGCGTGCGACCACAAAGGTGGTCTCCCGGGCCACAGTGTCCCTCTAAGGAGAGGAAACAAGGTGTGTACCAAAAACTGGAGCAAACGAAGAAAGTTAAGCGGTCCCGAACTGAGGCGCACGGCCGAGGGCTTCGAAAATCGGAAACTGGTCTCCAAACGGGAACAGTGGCCTACGACCACGAAATGTAGCCTATGGCCACTGAGAGATGGTCTACGAGACCTCTTCCTCCCTTCAGGAAGAGAAAACAGAACCTGGTTTGCAAATCGAGGCAAAACACAAAAGGGTCCCGTGGTCCGGGAGTAAGGCTCTCAGCCAAAACTCTGAAACCTCAAAACGAGCACAACATGCGTCATCACCAAGCGCTCAATCAATGACGTCTGAGTCTTAAGGTCGGTCAAAAATAGGGTGTCTACAACAACCAATTTCTAAAACCCCATACAAAATGTCCACCTCTGAATTGAAAGAATTGAAAACTCAACTTCAGGAACTGTTAGACAAGCAGTTTATCTGTCCGAGCACTTCACCTTGGAGTGCTCCAGTATTATTTGTCAGAAAGAAAGATGGGTCTTTGAGGCTATGTATTGACTACCGTGAATTAAACAAAGTAACTATCAAGAACAAGTACCCACTACCCCAAACAGATGACCAGTTTGACCAACTTCAAGGTGCACAAATGTTTTCTAAGATATATCTTAGATTCGTATATTACCAGCTGAAAGTGAAAGTAGAAGACATTGAGAAAACTGCTTTCCAAACTAGATACGGACATTATGAATTCTTAGTCATGCCATTTGAGGTAACTAATGCACCTACAGCATTCATTGACTTAATGAATAGAGTGTTCAAACAATTCCTTGATGAGTTTATTGTTGTGTTCGTCGATGATATATTGATTTATTCTAAAAGCAGGGAAGAGCATGAAAATCATCTAAGAATTGTTTTACAGACCTTAAGGGAAAAGAAGTTATATGCAAAATTTTCCAAATGTGAATTTTGGCTTAACAGTATGGCATTTCTAGGGCATGTAATCAACAAGGATGGTATCTCTGTTGATCCACAAAAAATTGAAGCTATTGTGGACTGGCCTAGACAGACAAATGTATCAGAAGTTCGAAGTTTTCTGGGACTTGCAGGCTATTATCGCAGATTTGTGAAAGATTTTTCTAAACTTGCTTTGCCACCGACTCAATTGATGCAGAAAACTGCACCATTTGATTGGACTGATCAAAGAGAGACTGCCTTCCAAGAGTTAAAGACCAGGTTAGTAACTGCACCAATTTTGACCTTGCCTAATGATACTGATGGATTTCAAATTTACAGTGATGCTTTCTACAAAGGCTTCAGGTGTGTGTTGATGCAAAATAAAAAAGTGATTGCTTATGCTTCTCGACAACTTCGTCCTTATGAAAAAAACTATCCAACCACGACATTGAATTAGCAGCGGTTGTATTTGCTTTGAAAATTTGGCGACATTATCTATACAGTGTGACTTGTGAAGTGTACACTGATCATAAAAGCCTCAAATATTTCTTCACTCAAAAGGAACTGAACATGAGACAGAGACGATGGCTTGAGTTGATCAAGGATTACGACTTACAAATCTTGTACCACTCGGGAAAAACCAATATCGTTGCAAATGCCTTGAGTAGGAAACATGTGGGTAATTTGTTCTATTTACTTACTGGTTAGAAGGAGTTAATATGTGATCTAGAAAGGAATGAGATTGAAATTGTACTGCACGAACAAGGCGGGATCTTAGCTGCCATTTCTGCTCAACCTACAATCATTGAAGAGATTAAAGAGAAACAACATGAAGATGAGTTCTTGAAGAAAATTTTCGATGAAATTGACTCAAAACTGGGGCCTAGGTTCATGATTGAAAATGATGTGTTAAAATTTCAGAATAGACTTTGTGTATCGGATTGTTCTGATTTAAGGAAACGTGTTATGACCAAGGCTCACAATTCAAAATTTGCTATGCATCCGAGGAATACAAAGATGTACCATGATTCGAAACAAAATTTCTAGTGGCCGTGAATGAAGAAAAGCATTGTAGATTTTATGGCTCGATGCTTACATTGCCAACAAGTTAAGGCTGAACATCAGCGACTTGCTGGATTGCTACAGCTACTTCCAATACCGGAATGGAAATAGAAACATGTCACGATGGACTTCATTATGGAATTACCTCGCTCTCCTCGAGGTATGGACTTTATCTAGGTAATTGTTGATCGTTTGACTAAATCTGCACATTTCTTACCTGTCAAATCTTTGTATAATGCGGATAAGTTGGCTAACTTGTATGTTAATGAGATTGTGAAATTACATAGTGTGCCAGTGTCTATTGTATCTGACAGAGATCCTAACTTCACTTCAAGATTTTGACAAAGTCTACAGCAACCTCTAGGAACTGAATTGAGACTAAGCAGTGATTATTACCTACAGATAGATGGTCAATCTGAATGAACCATTCAAACATTGGAAGACTTGTTACGGATGTGTGCCCTAGATTTCCAAGGCAGTTGGGAAACCTACTTATCATTGACTGAATTTGTGTATAACAATAGCTACCATTCGAGTATTAGCATGGCTCCTTATGAAGCTTTGTATGGTAGAAAGTGTCGATCTCCAATTTATTAGGTTGAGGTAGGTGATAGATCGTTGTTGGAACCAAAACTTGTGCAAGAAACAACTGAGAAAGTGAAACTAATTCAACAACGTCTGAAAACTACACAGAGCCTTCAAAAGAGTTATGTGGATGTCCGGAGGAGGGATAGGGAATACGAAGTCGGTGACCATGTATTTATAAAAGTAACTCCAATGAAGGGTCATACGCGATTTGAGGTGAAAGGAAAACTGCACCAAGATACGTTGGCCCATATGAAGTTTTAGAGAAAATCAACTCAATAACATACCGAGTGGCCTTACCTCCGGTGATGGAAAATATGCACAGTGTTTTCATGTTTCAATGCTTTGGGATTACTTACGAGATCCACTCCACGTCATTGAACTGACACATGTGCTTTTGAAAGATGACTATACCTATGAAGAGAGTCCAATTCAGATTGTGAATCAAAGAATCAAAAGATTAAGAAACAAGGAAATTCCGTTAGTAAAAGTGGATTGGCAGAACCACAGAGGGACTTATGCAACCTGGGAGACAGAAGAGGATATGAAGAAGAGATAACTAGACTTGTTCCTCGTTGGACCCAACGTTATCCTGAAATGAAGGTAATTTGAGTTTGGAGGGCCAAACTCTTTAAGAGGGGAAGATTGTAACAACCCCAACCTCTAATTAACATTAATTCATGATTAAATAAGCCCAATCAGTAATTAAGGTGAAATTTTGAATTAATTGTATGTGTGTGTGTCGCATTATTGTGCTTATATCTGTTTATCGTAGAAATATTTGTTTACATTTCTGTTTTATTCTGCGAATTGAAGGCCTTATCGACATCTGATTACAAAATTGACTTGATTTACGTGCTATTTAGGATTTTTAGAACATTATGGTAGGTTTAATTAGAATTCGATTCGGAGCGATTAAATTAGAATAATTAATGTCAACTAATTAACCAACTCCTAATTAAGCCTATATAAGGCACCTATTGTACCTCCACTTATTCTTTTTCTTCATCTCAACACATCTTTAAGCTTACATACACAAACCAAATGTGGAAGAGAGAGGAAACAGGAGTTTGAGCTCAAATTAAGAAAATTGTTAGAGAATCTAGAGATTTTGGCTTGGAACTTCCAATAATTGATCATCTAGAGCATCATTGGCAAGCCTAGGTAAGAATTCAACCTTTAGATTGTATAATTATGATGTGTAGGACATGAGCTCTAGAGAATTATGTTGAATAATATAAGAATTGAATTAGAAATGAAGAGAATTGAACCATATCATGCATGCATGCATATATCATGATATTTTGAGTAGATTTCTAAAGATTTTCACATGCATGTGTTTGTCTTGACTTTGTTTTGAGAACTCATCACATTTCTTACCATTTGACCTTAATTGATCATGTTTTGGAAAGTCTAAGTTCAAAGTAATTCATGTATGTCATGTTCATGGCATATTCATAAATTTCAAGTTGGAGTTTTGGTCAATTAGCATGCTTTTTGGAATTGATCATTGTAAATGATCTTCAAATCATCAAATCATTGTATTTTACAAATCATCAAATCATTGACCTTGATTTTGTGAAATGATCTTCAAATCATTGTATTTTACAAATTTTCTAAATGTTTTTTGGAATTTTGGCCCAAAAAGATGAGTCTTGAAGTGTGTAATTCGAGTTGGGAGCTTGGAAGTGCAATATGGAAATTCCAGATTCTACACTTCCGCTCGAGCGACAAACTCTATGCTTGAGCGACCACTCTGAGGTCTTGCACTTCTGCTCAAGTGACCATAAGTCTGCTCGAGTGACCATAAGTCCGCTTGAACGTGAAATGCAAGCTCCCCAAAAGTTTTCACATTTTGCAGACCACTCGAGCTACATAAGTTGCGCTCGAGCGGAGACCTCAATCTCATGCTCGAGTGATCTTCGAGCGGCCATCGAGCGGAGAATTCACATAACCAGTACTTTTTCAGAGTTTGCTGACCGCTCGAGTGAAGAAAGTTGCGCTCGAGCATCCCCTCACATGTTTGCATGACCACTCGAGCGAAGGAAGTTGCGCTTGAGCGTGACCCCTATTTTCAACAAGTTTTGTTAAGAGTTCCAAAGTGCATTTTTAGCATCCACATTGCATCCTAGGAATTCCTAGGCCATGATTAAGACACAATAAGGGTTTAAGACCTAGAAACACACTACAATGAGATGAAAGAAGTTAAGTACCAATTGAGTGTGTGTTTCATTATGTGTTTCTGTTATGTGTGTGTAGGTCACGTACCAAAAATTATCTGATTTTTCTGTTTTGCAAGTGGAGCCATCTGTGAGTAATAACTTTGTAAAAAGTATTTTCTTATATGATATAACAAGAAATGATTTGCTTTCTAAAATGCTATGTTCTGTATCAATGAATGAATGCCCAATTTTTGACAAGTATGCATGGCATCTTTAGCACAAGGCCTTTGCCCGAGGGTAATCATACTGTGGTCTACAAGTACAAAGCCCTTGCCCGGGAGTAACAATACTGTGGTCTCATAGCCCTTGCCTTGGGTAATAATACCGTGGTCTACACGTACAAGGCCCTTGACTGGGGGTAACAATACCGTGGTCTCATGGCCCTTACCCGGGGGTAATAATACTGTGGCTTAAGTATATTACAAGTACCCGGTACTGGAGGTTCTTTATGGAACTAATAATCATGATAATGCTATTGGATGTAACATGCATGATGAAACTTGAACTCTGATTTCAGTATGTAGTTTGAACAAGAATACGAATATAAATCTATTTCTGATATGAATTCTGATTTCTGAATCTGTTATAGACATCGTTCATTTAAACCCTTTACTTTGTTATTATTTACTGGGCTTCCGCTCACTATTTATACTATGTATGTAGGTGAGCAGGCACGCGACCAGGCCTAAGCTGCTGCCTGGAGTTTTGGGTCAGCCAGCCACTGTGCCTCATGGGGAGATTCCCTTTTGAGATATCTAGTTTTGTAACCTTGCTATAGATGTTTTTGTTTGTTTTGTTTTTCAGTACATTGGGCTAAGTCCCCTTTTTGGCTTCATCTGTGTATATGGGTGACGTAAGACTAATGCATTTATGACGTCACACACACACACACACACACACACACACACACACACACACACACATATATATAAGTTTGTTTTAATGATTTCTATCTCATATACATTAACACAGCTCTATGGACAATATATATTTCTATATTTGCTTTCGCAGCCCTTTATTATAAGTCATTCTGTTAAGAGACCTTTGGTAATCCAAGAACTATTGGCCGGTTACGACGCTAAACTTATAGGGGTGGGTTTGGATTGTGACAAAGAGGCACATTGGGGTCGGTTCAATTCGGGTGTGGATTCGCTAGGTAATTGAGAGTACACTTGTGTAATTCGAATTGTTTTGTGGCTTTGGCTTGTAATTTTTTTATCACAATTGGAGGCGCTCTAATTGTGATTTTTTTTTACGTTAAATCGTTGTGTTGATTTGTCTTTGGTTGTTTGATTGGGATTATTATTTATTGTTTAAAAATTGAAACATAATCACAAATCAATATCTTGGGGTTTTTAGATTTTTCATATATATATATATATATTGACATGTCTATCTAGGCTTGCTATGAATCCTATATCACAAAAGTTAGTATCTTGGAATCAAAAAATTAATTCTCAATTTCATAGTTATTGGTAATATCAAATGCCAAAAGAATTCGAATACATGATTTTACACCTATGTCAAATGTAAGAATTATTATCATCCCAATTAGTGAAAGTTAAACGATATGTATATATGTTTGTTTATAAAGAGAGATTAATTTATATTTTTTCAAATATTTTGTAGGTTTCATATTTTCAAATACTTGGGTATATCGAATAAATTGATATTGACAACCTTTGGATTGATTTGTGCAAAAGTTGCTATCAAAAAGTTGAATATCATTATGATCACATTGTTTGTTGTCACTGCATATATGATGATATTGATATTATAACAAGATAATTTCCTTTAGGTAAATAATTTCTATGTATAATAATAATTCAAACTTAACAAGTATTTTAATATTTTATTAAATACAATATTTTCTTTTAACAATTTTTTTTTTTTTTTTTTTTTTTTGTGATTAGATACAATATCCATTGTGGTCAAAGATAATATTGGTTCAATAAATCTCATTGTTCAAGATAAACATTCAGAGTTTATCTTGCGATGTCAACCATCATATTTGAAGAATATAAGATCAAAGGTAGCAAACTATACAATTTATTATAAATAATTTATTCCTACATTTTCAAACACAATGTTATAATTTCAAAACTTTACAAGATAATGGAGTTAGAATGATTGAAAATTATATTGTGTCATGCCAAGATCGTACCTATACATTTATCATACCTGTATCAACAATACAACGTCAACTAGATTGTGCACTGTGCGTGATCTTTGTTTTAAATAAAGATTGATCTGAAAAATATCTACACCTTTTAGAAGGTAAATATATATATGTATAATATGTAAGTATAATATTTTTATTTTATAACATTTTATAAATACATAATATATGTGTTTTTTATCAATTATAATACTATCATGTTGATAATGCAAAAATGCTGATAGAAGACTCACAACAATTTAGATTTTAGTTATAATATATTTTATTTATTCAGTGAATTTCGAACAAATGTAATAAGTTTTTATTTTTACTATAATTATGAAATGTCAACATTTTCTTTCAAAATTATGTATAGTTTATGCTAATAATTTAAAAATATATTTGACATAACTATAAATAGTTTTTTTGAAATTCAATCATGTGCATAGCACGGGTGATATGCTAGTAGTTAACTATTGTAATTAATCTATTCTGGAATATGGAAATATGTATTAAATATAAATTTTAAAATTTAAAATGAGTGTAAAAAGATTGTGTAATGAGATGATTTTGCAGTGTCATTCAAGGCTCATGATACTTTTTTTATGCTTAACAAGTAAAAAGATTAAAATGGGATATAGACAAATTTTATGCTAAAAATGGGATATAGACAAATTTTATGCTAAAAATGATTCAATAACAATTTAAAATTGTATTTTTTGAACATGTGACTAGAAAAATTAACTTGAGTCGCATAAAAAAAGAAAAAAAAGAAGAAAAGAGAAGACTTGATCATGTTTCATATGGAAAATATAAAAAATATATATATATTAAATATATGTATAAACGATTTAAAGAAACATAAAAGATGTTGGTTATAAAAAAGAAGAATGGCAAGTGGAGAGTTTGTGTAGACTTCACCAGCCTCAACAAAGCTTGCCCAAAAGACAGCCGAGCTCCAGGGAGGAGCAAAGAAGACTTGAGGGACTACCTCAAGAGGAGGCAACAGAATGGAGAAGCCGAGGTAAACTCCCCAGTGAAACCAAAGACAGCCTTCTCGGCGGAACTGGACAAATTTGAACCACCCAAAAGATTCAGTATGCCGAGGTTTCAAATCTATGACGGTAAATCAGATCCGAACTTTCATGTTGGGTTGTACCTAAATTCAATGGCGCTATATAGCGGAAACGAGCCGTTGCTCTGCAAAGTATTCCCCTCGTCCTTTGGGGAAATTGCATCTGATTGGTTCCACAAGTTACCAAAAGGAAGTATAAAGACATGGGAAGGCTTGGCCGAGATGTTTGTGGCCAGATTCGTGACCAACAAGCTGCAACCCCTGAGGGTTGATGCTTTGATGGCTCTACGAATCACAAAAGAAGAAGGCCTCAGGGCCTATGCGAAGAGGTACTACGAGGTGTTCAACCGAATACCTGAATGCAACCAGGAAGTAGCAGTCGTATCCTTCAAGAACGGCCTGAAAGATGACTACCCACTACGGAAATCTTTGGCAAAAACATTGCCAAAAAGCATGGAAGAACTCATGGCAAGGATTGAGAAATACGCCAGGGCCGAGGAGGATACATCGGGAAACAAGGAGGTGAAACAAGAAAAGGGAAACGGCTCGCCAAAGCGAGGCCGAAACAACAATGGACCGACCAAACAAGAAATAGAATTGAGAAATAAACAGGCGGTAACAACGGTATTCCGGATCCCAATCCATAAAATCTTAGATCGGATTCGAAATCAACCTTATTTCAGGGCTCCAGCAAGAGCACCAGGGGAATTCATGGGAAGGAACGTTGGTAGACGTTGCGCCTACCACAATGAAGAAGGGCATCCAACTCAAGGTTGCAAAGCCTTAAAAGCACACTTGGAAGACCTAGTAAGACAAGGCCTTCTGAGGGACCTGGTCGACGAGGCCAGAACGAGGGAAGAACAGGCAAGGTTGCCTCAAGCACCAGCGGCACCCCCTCCCCCGGCACAGCTACCACAAGCAGGGGAACCGAGGGTGGTTAATGTGATCCACTCAAGGGTCAACGAAAACGAAGTCAGAGGAGAAACCCAGAGGGTAAGACATTTACAGCATATCTACCAAGTCGGGGAAAAGAGACATCGGCCAGAAGAATGCCAAGGGCCAATGATAGCCTTTACTGAAGCCGACCTAGACCTGGTCCAACATCCGCATAATGATGCCTTGGTAGTATCCCTCCAGGTTGGGGAGTGCCAAGTAAAACGCATCCTAATAGACCAAGGCAGCTCCTGTGACATCATGTACGTCAGATGTTACAAAGAGCTAGGTCTTCACCCCGACGACCTAGAACAATCCAGCGGCCCGATGGTCGGCTTTAATGGAACGCCGACATGGCCACTGGGCGCAGCAAGCTTGGAGGTACAAGCCGGCACTAAGAAGATCAGGACGGAATTCCTGGTAATTGACACACCTTCACCATACAACATCATCCTGGGAAGACCGTGGTTGCATGCAATGGGGGCAGTTCCCTCGACGTTGCATCAACTACTCCGGTTCCCAACAGAGCATGGGATTGAAGAAGTCAGAGTGGATCAACTACAAGCCAAAAATTGCTCCATGGCAGCAATAAAATCCACCTGTAGTATACGAGAGCCAAAGAAAGCAGAAGTTGAAGACGAGGACATGGAAGTCCTAGAAGACGTTGGGAAAGAACCAGCCGAGAAAAGCGAAGAGGCGCTAAAAAAAATCCTCGTCCAGGAGGGCGACGAAGAACGGTTTTTTCTTATCGGCTCCGGCTTAGCTAGAGAAGAAGAAAAAGAACTGGAAGATTTTTTAAGGGCAAACATAGAGGCGTTCGCCTGGACACCTTATGAAATGCCTGGCATTGACCCCGAGGTCACTTGCCACAGTCTGAATGTCGACAGATCGGCAAAACCTGTGATTCAACGAGCCAGGAGGCCGACGTTAATGCACGTCGAAGCAGTCGAGGAAGAGGTAGACAGACTCCTTGAAGCCAGGGCCATCCGAGAAGTCCAGTACCCAACGTGGCTGTCCAACACAGTAGTAGTAAAAAAGAAGAATGGCAAGTGGAGAGTTTGTGTAGACTTCACCAGCCTCAACAAAGCTTGCCCAAAAGACAGCTTTCCTCTGCCCAAAATCGACCAACTGGTAGACGCCACCTCGGGACATGAAAGGATGAGTTTTTTAGATGCATACAGAGGGTACCACCAGATTGCTATGTACCCTCCAGATGAGGAGAAGACCGCGTTCATCACCCCGAAAGGCCTGTACTGTTACAGGGTAATGCCTTTTGGGCTGAAAAACGCAGGAGCAACCTATCAGAGGTTAGTGACAAAGATGTTTAGACACCTGATTGGCAAAACGGTAGAAGTTTACATCGATGATATGGTCGTAAAGACCAAGGAATCAAAAGGTCATCTTGCCGACCTAAAAGAGGTCTTTGACATACTCAAAACATATCGGCTCCGACTCAACGCCTCAAAGTGCGCATTCGGAGTTGGGTCAGGTAAATTCCTAGGATATCTGGTAACAAGAAAGGGCATTGAAGCCAGCCCAGACCAAATCAAGGCCATCCTGGAACTACAGAGCCCAACATCGGCAAAACAAGTTCAAGTGCTCACTGGAAGGGCCGCAGCCCTAAACCGATTCATCAGCAGAAGCTCAGACAAGTGCAGACCCTTCTTTAACCTGGTGAAAAAAGCCACAGACTTCCTGTGGACAGAAGAATGTAAAGCTGCCTTAGCCGACCTAAAAAAGTACTTGACCACAACCCCGGTCCTTTCTAACCCAATCCCAGGGGAGGAATTGTTTTTGTACTTAGCAGTCTCTGAGCACGCAGTCAGTGCAGTGCTAATCCGAGAGGAAAAAGGGGAGCAAAAGGCTGTCTATTACGTAAGCAAAACTCTGGCTAACGCAGAAACAAGGTACCTACCACTGGAAAAATTGATGCTAGCCTTGGTAATGGCCTCAAAGAAATTGAGCCATTACTTTCAGGCACACAAGATTGTGGTTCTAACAGAGCACCCACTGAAGTCCTTATTACATCAAGGAGACTTAACAGGAAGAATAGCAAAATGGGCAGTAACACTAGGCCAGTTTGACCTAGAATTTAGGCCAAGAACAGCAATAAAGGGCCAAGTTTTGGCCGACTTCGTCGCAGAACTCACACCTGAAGCCATCACACCTCGGGCTCCGTCGAGCCAAGAGGAACATTGCCCCGACAAGCAAAAAGAATCCCAGTCAAAGACAAAAAAGCAAGAGAAAGAAAAACTCAGACCATGCAGCATCTACATCGGCGATTCATTCAGACTATTCGTCGATGGAAGTTCAAACCGCCAGGGAGCAGGAGCAGGAGTACTGCTGATATCTCCAGATGGAGAAATTGTAGAACAATCCATCCGTCTGGGGTTCAAAGCCTCCAATAACGAAGCAGAATATGAAGCATTAATTGCAGGGCTAAAGCTAGCAGCAGCAGCAGAGGCAGACGAGGTAATTGTTTTTTGTGATTCACAATTGATTGTTAACCAGTCAACAGGGGAATTTGCAGCCAGAGACGAAAGAATGTCAGCATATGCAAAGGAAGTCATCCGACTGGCAGCCCTATTCCAGAACTGCAGATTACTCCAAGTAAGCCGAGATGACAACACCCACGCCGACGCGTTAGCCAACTTGGCCAGCTCAATTCAAACTGGAAAAACAAGGACAATTATGATCGACTACATGTCGGCCCCGAGCATAGATAAACAAAGCATCGAACAAGAAACAATGTGCGTGGGCCTTGGACCAAGTTGGATGGATGCAATCATTGCATTCCTAAAAGAGGGGAAGCTGCCAGAAGACCATAAAGAAGCACATAAAATTAGGCTGAAATCGGCCAGATTCAGTCTAACAGCGGAAGGCCAACTCTACAGGAGATCCTTCACTGGACCACTTTTAAGGTGCGTACACCCTTTGCAGGTTGAAGATTTCCTTTACGAAATTCATGAAGGAATTTGCGGAAGCCATGCAGGGTGCAGATCGTTAGCCCACAGGGCCATTACCCAGGAGTATTGGTGGCCCTACATGCAAAAGGACGCCGAAGCCTATGTAAAGAAGTGCGAACAATGTCAAAGGTTTGCACCTTTGATACATCAACCAGCTGCCGACCTAAACCCAGTATCCAGCCCTTGGCCGTTTGCCCAATGGGGCATGGATCTGGTTGGACAACTTCCCCAAGCAACTGGGCAAAGAAAATACTTGCTGGTAGCAACAGACTACTTCACAAAATGGATAGAGGCAAAACCTCTTGCCAAAATCCGAGATGTGGATGTCAAAAATTTTATTTGGAAAAACATAATCACCAGATTTGGGATTCCTAGAGCAATTGTTGCCGACAACGGGACACAGTTCGACAGCAAACTCATCAAAAACTTTTGTGCGAAATTCAAGATCAAGAATTATTTCTCAACACCAAGTTTTCCTCAAAGCAATGGGCAAGCAGAAGCATCCAACAAAGTAATCCTGGATGGAATAAAGAAGAGGCTGCAGGCAGCAAAAGGAAAGTGGGTGGATGAATTGCCCAACGTACTTTGGGCATATCGGACTACGCCGAGAAGATCAACAGGAGAATCCCCCTTTGCCATGGCTTATGGCACAGAAGCAGTCATCCCATTGGAGATTGACATCCCAGGGATCAGAACCCAGGGAGTGGAAAATGGCACCAATGACATACTGTTAGCCCGAGACCTGGATTTATTGGAAGAACGAAGAGAGAAAGCTGCGATTCAGCTCGCAGTATACCAGCAGCAGCTTGCCAGAGCTTACAACAAGAAGGTTAATCCAAGAGATTTTCAAGTTGGCGACCTAGTCTTAAGAAAAGTCGTCGGGAACAAGAAGGATCCCAGGGAAGGCAAGCTTGGCCCAAACTGGGAAGGACCTTACAGAGTCACCTCAGTATTAGGCAATAGAGCATATCGGCTTGAGGACAATGAGGGCAAAGCATTGCCCAGACCTTGGAATACTTGTAATTTGAAATTTTTCTATCATTAGAAAAACATCATTGTTTAGCCGATGTTATCAATAAAGTCTTTTTCAGAATCCTTTCAACATGATCGATTGATAAAGTTATGCACGGATGTTTTTTGAAGACATATCAAACTCAAAGCTAAGCTGATTCCTTATCTTCACTTGTGAAATTTGTAGCAATTTACAAGTTGAAGTTAAGCCGATGATATTCCTTAATCCACTTGTTGAAATTTGTAGCAATTTACAAGTTGGAATTAAGCTGATTCCTTATCTTCACTTGTTGAAATTTGTAGCAATTTACAAGTTGAAGTTAAGCCGATGATATTCCTTAATCCACTTGTTGAAATTTGTAGCAATTTACAAGTTGGAATTAAGCTGATTCCTTATCTTCACTTGTTGAAATTTGTAGCAATTTACAAGTTGAAGTTAAGCCGATGTTATTCCTTAATCCACTTGTTAAAATTTGTAGCAATTTACAAGTTGGAATTAAGCTGATTCCTTATCTTCACTTGTTGAAATTTGTAGCAATTTACAAGTTGAAGTTAAGCCGATGTTATTCCTTAATCCACTTGTTGAAATTTGTAGCAATTTACAAGTTGGAATTAAGCTGATTCCTTATCTTCACTTGTTGAAATTTGTAGCAATTTACAAGTTGAAGTTAAGCCGATGTTATTCCTTAATCCACTTGTTGAAATTTGTAGCAATTTACAAGTTGGAATTAAGCTGATTCCTTATCTTCACTTGTTGAAATTTGTAGCAATTTACAAGTTGAAGTTAAGCCGATGTTATTCCTTAATCCACTTGTTGAAATTTGTAGCAATTTACAAGTTGGAATTAAGCTGATTCCTTATCTTCACTTGTTGAAATTTGTAGCAATTTACAAGTTGAAGTTAAGCCGATATTATTCCTTAATCCACTTGTTGAAATTTGTAGCAATTTACAAGTTGGAATTAAGCTGATTCCTTATCTTCACTTGTTGAAATTTGTAGCAATTTACAAGTTGAAGATAGGCCGAGGTTATTGCTTAAAGTTCTCATAAGCAATATGTGGGTTGTTTAAACCTAAGGGAAGATGCTTAACACTTGTTGAAATTTGTAGCCATGTACAAGTTTATGTTAAGCCGACATATGATCACCAGCCGAGGTATACAGTAAGTTACAGGTTAAAATAAAGACATAGTATATTGTTCATTACTTGTTAAAATTTGTAGCAATTTACAAGTAGGTAGGATTAAGACTGCCAGTTAAATACTTGTTGAAATCTATGAAAAGATTGCAGGACAGTATCTTGCCGAAGTAAAAGTCTCATGGTTATACCCGAGGTATATAACTCCGAGAAAATTGCACAAAGGAAGCAACATGCAAAAGATTAAGCAGTCAACAGAATAGCGCAAGATAAAACATCCAAAAGAAAGAACTGTTACAGTTACATGTTGAAGAAACCACGTCGGCCAAAAGAAAGAGTTTTGCATTTCCCAGAAAGTACAAAGTGCAAAGTACAGAAAAAAGAAGGAAAAAAGTACAAAAAACATTTTCAAGATTCTTCAGTATCAGCCACTGCAGGAACGGGGACCTCGGACGATTCAGGTGGAATCTCCTCGGCCACTTTCTCCGCTTGTATTTCGGCATCTATCTCTGCCAATGTTGTGTCAAGACTTCTTTCAGTCAGAAGGAGGTCCGATGATAGATACCCTTGAACAGACTCCCTGGGCACTTCCTCAGCATCATCACCCCCCTCATCTTGAGTTAAGTCCATAACCAGTTCAGCGGGAGGAGGGGACTTGACTTCGGCAGCATTCTTGGGTTTTCTCACCAAGGCCTCACCATCATCTTTTTCTTCATCTTCCTCCTCGGCCTCGGACTCTGATTCACCTTCAGGAGGAGGTGGAGGAAATGGTAACGGAATAGCATCGGCCTGACGCAATGGCGAGTCAGCAGGAAGGTCAAGCTTCTTTATCAAGGACATCCAACCAAGGGAAAATCCCCTGTTGCATGCCTGCCTGACTTGAAGCTTGTAGTCTTCTGCAACGTCGGCCATACCTTGAGCATAGGCCTTTTCATCGGCCTCTTTGATTTTGGCCTCTTTGGTGGCCAAAGCTTGTTGTAGTTCTTTCTCCGCTTGGGCCTTCTGAACCTCGGCCTCTCTTTTCTCGGCCTCAGCAACCTTTTTAACGGCCTCAGCAGCCTCGGCCTTCTCAAGAGCTAGAGTTTGAACCTTAGTTGCAGCCTCGGCTTGATCCTCCAATTTTTTCATTTTTGCTTCAAGAGACCTGATCTCTCTCTTCATAGAAGATGCTTCCCTCTTCATGTCAACCAACCTTTGACGATTTTCAAAGGCTTGCATGGAAAATGAGTGGGCATGCTGAATGGCCTGCAAAAAGAACAGAAATGTGAGACAGTACTCTCAGTGAAGAGCGGAAGAAAGAATCACAAGTACAGATAGAAATACTTACTTGAGCAGAGTGTTGGAGCATCAGAGCGTAATTTTCATACTCGCTAAACTTGGCATTTCGCTCCAAGTCATTTGGTAGAAGAAGAGCAGTACTAAGGGCGACAGCGACGTTGATATCATCAGCACTTTCACTAGCCATGATAGGCCTATCCTCCAAGGATAGATCAGGGGCCCAGGGGACGTCGGACTTCTTCGAAGCCGAGGTCGTCGCAGACGATGACCTTGGCCTCTTTGTTTGTACAGACCCTGAGGGTTGGCCCTCAGCAGACCTTTTGGTTGAAGTAGAGGCTGATTTTTTGCTTTCAGCCAGCTGCGAAATCGGCAGAGCATCCTCAGCCTCGGCATCTGTAGCCTTGGCCTTAGGCTGAGCCTTTTTTACCCTCTTCGGTTTGGGTGGAAGCATTGTTTGCGTTGGTGCGGCTTCGGCGTCAGTTGGAATGTCGGCAAGAAGATCTTGGACGACAGGCTTTGGACGAACCATTTCGGCTGTTTTTACAAGCTTTCTTCGGCGTCTACGTTCTGGAATTGGTATTAAGTAGGGGGCCGAAGTTGATGGAAGATCGGCTGGGGCAGATGTGGATTCTTGATCCGTTCGGGATGTAGAAGCAGTTAAGGTTGTGGCTGTAGGTGGAGAAAGGCTCTTTTTCCTTTTTCTTGGGACGTCGGGTAAGGTGGATTTGTATGTAGGGATGAAGTTTAGTAATACTGGGGCTTTTCGTTTATGGATTGGGAGGCCAAGAAGTGTTTTCAGATCTGTTCCTGGGAAGAAGGATTGGCGAAAATTTTTCGGTGGCTGATGAAGATCTGCAAAGGAACAGACGTCAGAAATAAAGTATTAAAATCTTAAGTAAAAACAACTAAGTGTTGACTCAGGGCTCTTACTCTTGCCCTCTGTAAGTGTTCGAGGAAGAGGGTAGAGGTGGACATCTTCATCTGGGCCAAATTCCCAATTTCCAGAAGCAATGAGAAAATCATCTCCAGCCCCCTTGTTGGAGTCTGGGAGGTCGGCTATAATTTTGTACTGAGTGGATCTCGGCTTAAGGTAATAGACAAAACCCCTATCCTTCAGATCGAGAGGACACATGGTATAACAATATTGAAGGTCGGCTAGGGTGATTCTAAGGTTTTCTTGCCTAGCTAAGGCAATAATACCGTTAATTACCCTATAGGAGTTGATAGTAAGTTGCATAGGGTTCAGCTTATAGAAATGGAGAACTTGACGAAAAAAGGGATCGAGTGGAAGCCGAAGTCCACATTCGGTAAAAGCAACTATTGGAAAGGGCATTGTATGATCTGTGGGCACGATGGTATCATTATCCCCAGCCAATTTAAGATGAACATCGGCTGGGATAGAGAATTCTTGTCTAAAGTATTCAAGTTTTGTTGGGGTATTCACCCTATGCCTCCACATACCCATTATGTTGGCTTAAACTAAGAGGAATCTGTTTTAGAAGGTGGGCGTTTTTCAGGTTTCCCTAAAGATTAAGGGTTCTACAGACAAATCCCAAATCTATAGGGTATGAAGATAAAAATCGAGGGCACAGATCTGGGGCAGATACAAAAAAGAGAAAACAAAGATGAAGTTTCAGATTCAAGAACAGAGGTATAGTTCTCAGAAACAATAGAAATACAGAAAAAATCAAGGACAACGGCAAAGAGAATGATGAAAAAGCATAGAAATTTAAGATACAAATAAATCCAAGACCTCGAACAAGATCAGTAATGGCAACAGACAGACAAAAGCACATAAAGAGAATGGAAAAATTAAAGAAGAAGATCTTACCAGGACAAATGAAGCTAAGGCTGTGCTCGCCGAACTCAGAAATTGATTGCAACAGCAAAGAGGGCTTTTGCAAGAATTAAGAGCAGTTCCAGAAGAAAGAATGAGGCAATGGCAGATTCAAAGAAGAATGAGCTTTTCAGAGAGAGAAGGAGCGAGAAGATGGAATGCAAAAAGTAAAGAAAAGATAGAGGCAAAAGAAAAGTTTTGTCAAAAATATGAAACGGCGGCAAAATTAGGGCAATCATTACGCCTAGGGTAACGCACGCGTCAGACGGCGCAGACGAAATGAACAGACAGCTTAAGGCGCGTCACTAACACGCTCCAATAAAGACGGAACACGTAAGAGAAACAGTTAGAGATGCATGACAGCTCATGCGCATGGGAGAATACAATCAAAGCCTTATTCTCCGAAGAGAACACGTCGGCTGAAAGTAGATAAACTTGGCAAAATGGTTTTTGAGCCATTACTCAGGAAAGAAGCGATAAAATTTCGGAATAGGTTCCATCACCTCAGAATGCCGAGGTAATAGAACCTAGGGGGCAGTTGTGGGGATATATTTTCTGTATACCAACACGTGGCATGGTGACGCCGACGTGTCAGCCGAGGTGCCACGTGCCCTGGTAGTTAAGCCGAGGTAATCTCGGAGAAGCCGAGGTCATCTCCGAAGATATCGGAATCCGAGATATGGGGCAAGAGTCCTAAGGCACAAAGAGGATTGAACCAAGATAAGGATAAAACTCTCAAGGAGTTTATCTATATCATTTAAAAGAGTCCAGAGTAAACAGTAAACTAGAATCCATAGAAGTCATACTTCTAGTGGGACTTGGATTGAGTATATTATAAAAGAGAGGCACCCCCATGGGTCTAAGGTATGTAACTTATACTTTGAGTATTCAATTTGGTACTTGATTATCTTTGAGAGATATACTGACTTGATCGTCGGAGTGCCCCCGGGTGGAAGAACCACCGCCGGAGCTTTTTCTTTCTGTTTCAGGTTACTTTAGCCATCTATTTTGCTTGTGCTCTCCAGCTGATCACTAAACGGGCAGTGTGGTCAGATTTTCACCCACACAGATATATATCATAAGATAATTAAAAATAGAAAAACAATGTTAAATCTATAAAATTTGTGAAAACAGTCTATAAATAAAAAATAGAAGAAATTAAAAAAAAAAAAAAACCTAAGATTTGAGTCTTATGACAAAATAAACCCTAATTTTTTTATTTTGTCAATTTAAATTAAAATTTTTTAATTAAAACATTTGCTTATTGTTAAATAAAATAAAAAAATATAATGTTTTAGTAATGGTTTAGATTGAAAATAAATTTAAAAAAATTAAGATTTAAATTGATAAAATAAATAATTTATAATTTATTTTGAATAAAAATTTAACTTTGGAGATTTTTTTTATATAATTTTTCTAAGATAATATAAGTTGATATCTCAATTAAATTTATATTGTGAGCAAACTATTTGGCATCCCTATATTAGCACAATTTTTTATCTTCTTTTTTTTCTTGGAATCACATTATCTCTTTATTTTTTTTACATATTTTTTGTAAAAAATTAAAAAGTATACTTACCCAAACACCCTTTTGAATTTTGTTTATTTTTAAATAGGATTTTGTAAAAGAGTTTTTTCTCTCTCTAGAAAATGACCGTTATTGAGGCTCTGCAGGATAGAGAATGGAAAACTTATCATCGGTGCTCGACAGAAGAGAAGGACCACCTGAGACGAAGCACCAAGAAAATTAAGGGAAATATCGATCTTGAAGATGAAGCCATGGGTGAAAGTGCACCACTCGGTAAGAATCAAGGAAGGAGTTACCCAACCCTAATTAAAGGTTTGACCTCACGAATCAGGAGAAATCCCCACCTACTGAAGGGAACTCAAATGATGCACCGTCAAAAGCTTCAACGTCCTTCAAGCAAGCATTATTGAGATCGCGTTTCAATGAGAATGGTAATGAAATTTTTTTTGATAATGATGTGGAGGCGCTAACATTTGATAATGAAGACACAGATACGATAACGGCCTCTGAGAAAGAGGAGGAGAGAGATGGGATTCCCAGGGTTAAACTACCAGCAATTCTCTTGCAAAAGATCAGGGAGCCATGGAAAATATGTTTGATTGTGAGGTTATTGGGGAAAACTATAGGCTACAAGCTCTTTACGATAAAAATGACAAAGATTTGGAGACTTCAAGCTGATTGAAGCTCTGGATATAGGAAATGGTTTCTTTATAGTCAAATTTGATTTGATGGATGACTATACCAAAATCTTCACTAGAGGTCCATAGATAGTGATGGATCACTATGTAACAGTGAGAAAATGGCAACATGATTTCAAGTCCAATGAAGCCGAAGAGGATACCACAGCGATATGGGTAAGATTTCTTACCTTACCCATCGAGTGTTACAACGAGAAAGCCCTCTTCTATATCGCCAAAGTGCTAGGAGTCCCACTGAAGATAGATATCAACACTGCGATGGCCGCACGAGGGAAATATGCTCGAGTTTGTATGGAAATGGACCTCTGAAAGCCATTGATTTCCCAATTCTCTATAGGTAAACATATCAACGGAGTTGAATATGAACACCAGCATTCATTTTGTTTTTCTTGTGGCAGGGTCGGGTACTGGAGGAAGATCTGCAGTGAAAGAACAATGCTGAAAGTTAGAGAACATGGGCAAAGGAAGATCGGAGAAGGAAGCCAAGGGCAACAAGCCCAAACAAGGGACGAACCAAGCCCCCCAATAGTAGCCCAAGGTGGTGAGCCTAACCATGAGAAGTATGGGTCGTGGATGACTGTATCTAAACAAAAAAGGTAGCCAAAAGGCCCAACAACAAACAAAAGGAAATAATATGCAACAACACAACATATTTGGTGCTCTTACTGAAAAAAGTGAGCCAGTTACAAGCCATAAAGCCTACTTAGGTAGAGGAAGAGGGATAAATGGCAAGGCCCACTTGGAGGCAGGACCTAAGCACCACCCAAAGCTACATGAGAGGAGAACTGCAACTGATCCTGCAGTAGCTAAGGACAAGACCAAAGAGGAGATTAGATTGGGGAAGAAAAGTGCCACTGATATGGAGATTCAGTATTAAGGGGCAGAGATTAGGACAGACGAGCAATCTGCGAGCACAAACCTAATCGTTCAGGCATCTCTGAATCAAGTAACCCAGGAAACTACTTTTATCATCCTAACCAAACCCAGCCAACCCAAAAACACTACTACCAAATCACAAGTCACCCAAAATAGGATAGGCTTCAACAAACCCAAATTCAGAGACCCACTAGGCAAATATGAAAGAAGAAGGGAAGAGCTATCCTACAAAGAAACACAACATGATCCAGAACAGAGTGATGGTGCGTCTCACACCAGGGAAAGAACCATTTCACCTCGTCATTTCAGAATGGTAGAACGAAAAATCAAAGCTAAGAATCCAAGCTTAGAGACAAGTGGACGCTAATCAAGAGCTGTACTACATCTCAATGAGCCCAATGAAGTCAATGGCAGAGAACCACCAAGCAATGAAGAGGTATCTAGAGCTTGATATCCAGAGCCCTCTACCTAACCAAGATATGCATTCCATGGATTTAATGATCTAGAATTGCAGAGGTGCAGGTAACAAGAAATTCAAAAGAACTTTGCAAGGGCTAGTCCAAATCCACAACCCAGAACTGGTAGTTCTTATGTAGCCCAAAGTGGACTTTCAAGATATGGGAATGTACTTCAACTGCATGGAATCCACGACTTTAGCTCATGTTAACCCTACTGGCCGCAGTGAAAGAATATGGATGATTTGGAATCCTAATGTGGTGAATGTCAAAGTTGTAGAGGCCTGCTCTCAACAGATAACAACAATAATCTCTAGACAAGACTTCCAAGATTGGGTTTTATCAGCAGTTTATGCAAGCCCTAATGTTCACAAGAGAGATGAGTGGGAGCAACTAACAACCATTGTTCAGTCCATGGCTGAACCATGGTTAGTTGTTGACGATTTTAATGACTTCTTCTCCCCAAATGAGAAACGAAGTCTTCAGGGATGCAATATTTAGAATATTAATCAAGATCTTAGAAGAAATAACAAGTTCAATGAAAGATTTAATACTTGTAAGCTAATGGATTTAGGATGTGCAGGCCCACGGTTGACATGGTTTAATAATCAGAAATGATAGGCTAACATTATGGTTCGATTGGATAGAGCTTGTGCAACACTGGATGGAGAACTACATTTCCATATGGAGTTGTCAGAAATCTACCTTGGACCTATTTAGATCATTCTCCAATAATGGTGTTCTCCCAAGGTAAGTCTCCATTTGACCCTGTTTGTAGACCTTTAAGTTTATGGCTACTTGGTTAACCCATGCGAGCTTCAAATCTGTGGTTGAAAATAGTTAGGCTAATCCCTCTTATTCTCCGAGTGAGAGTCTTGATAATCTTGCTCAAGAAGCTAGCACCTGGAACAAAGAGGTGTCTGGTAACATTTTTAGAAGAAAGAGATGGTTACTTGGGAGGATCGAAGGAATCCAAAAATCCTAGGCTACCAACTATTCCCACAATCTTCATCATCTGGAACTTGATCTTATTGCGCAATACAATCAAGTTTGCATCAAGAAGAACTCTTGTGGTTCCAAAAATCTAGAGCCAAGTAGATAACCCAAGGTGAAAGAAATACTAAATACTTTCACCTTACTACTTTGGCTAAAAGGAGAAAGAGAAAGATTGAGATTCTCAAGAATGAGAATGAGGTGTGGGTGGACCAACCTGACCAACTGAGAGAGTTGATCACTAACTATTTTGTCAGTCCTTTTGGCTATACCCCTTCTATTTTGTCTACTAGTTGGAGCAATCTGGTGAGCTACAAGCTCACCCAGGAGGACAATGCTGCCCTTACTAATGACATTACCAATGAGGAAGTGTGGAGAGCTATTAAGAATATTAATGCCTTTAAAGCTCCTGGGAGGGATGGGTTCCAGGCTATGTTTTACCACACTTATTGGTCTATTGTTGGTGCTTCTGTGTGTGATTTTGTTAAAAAGTGTTTCCTTTGTAACCAAATTCCGAGAGAAATGAACAGAACTCTTATTGCTTTGATCCCTAAAACTGATAACCGTGAGAGTGTGAAACATTTTCGACCTATTAGTCTTTGTAACGTTTCCTATAAAATCATTTCAAAAATCATTGTTAATAGATTGAGGCCCTTTTTGAGTAAGATTGTTAGACCTAACCAAAGCAGTTTCATTCCTGGACGCAATACTAGTGATTATATAATCATTACTCAAGAAATTATTCACTCTTTGAACAAAAAGAAAGGTAAGAAGGGAGGTCTGGTTTTTAAAATTGATTTGGAAAAGGCTTATGATAACATCTCTTGGGACTTTTTAAAACAAACCTTGGAGGAGTTTAATTTTGATCATCATTTTACTGAGCTTATCATGAGCTGTGTGACCACTATGTAGAACTGCTGTTATCTAGGATGGTGAACCTCTAGAGGAATTTACTCCTTCTAGAGGGTTGAGACAAGGGGACCCTTTGTCTCCTTACCTGTTTGTGCTGTGCTTAGAGAGGTTATCTAATATGATCAGTTTTCAAGCTGATAATAAAGCTTGGAAGGGAGTGGAGACTTCAAGAGGAGGGCCTAAACTCACTTATCTTTTCTTTGCTGATGACTTAATGCTTTTTGGACAGGCTACTACTTCCAATTGTAGCACTATCATGAAGGTCATGGATGAGTTTTATGAAATTTCTAGTTTGAAAATCAATTCACATAAATCCCAACTCTTTGTATCTCCTAACATTGATAGGAGGAGTGCTAAAGAGATTAGTACCATGTGTGGCATTCTTCTTACCTCTGATTTAGGGAGATACTTGGATGTCCTTATCATCCATGGTAGAGTTTCCAGGGGTATTTTCACCTACATTTTAGAAAAGATGCAAAAGAGTTTGGCAGGATGAAAAACTAATACTCTATCCATGGTTGGTAGAGCTACTCTAATCCAATCGGTGGCATATGCTATCCCTTCTTATGCTATGTAGACTATGCTTTTACCATCCAAGGTTTGCAATGAAATCGATAACATGAATAGAAACTTTCTCTGGGAGGATACTTTGGAAAAGAAGAAAATCCACCTTATCAAATGGGATGTTGGGGATTAAAAAAGCTAGGGAACCTAGCTTTGATCTCGAAGTTGGGATGGAATCTGATTAGCCACAGAGACAGTCTGTGGTGTGAGGTTTTGAGAAATAAATACTTAAACAAAACTTCCTTCTTTGATTGCCAGAAAGGCAAGGATGTTTCCGATATTTGGAGAGGCATCATGAGCACCAGACCTCTCTTAAGGAAATGTGTGAAGTGGAGCATTAGTGATGGCAAGTCTGTGAATGTTTGGAAAGATTGGTGGTGTGGAAACAGTCCCTTTGAGGACATTCTCTAGCACTACATAATCTATTCATACTTATGCTAATCACATTACCAATTTGAGAGAGTTACTGGGGGCGGATGGGAAATGGGATGTCAATCTGGCTATAGATAAGTTTTCCTATCCACTGGCTGCTCTGATTCTAGGGGCTCTGCCCCCTGGAAACACTAGGATGGATACTCTTGTCTGGAAGGGATCTCCTGGTGGAGAATTTACTATTTCCTCTGTGTATGAACTGCTATAGGGAAATGAGAACAAGGAGGAGGACTGGTCTTGGGTGTGGAAACTGAGATTGCCACAAAAACTTAAAGGTTTCTTGTCGACTGTGTTTCATGGAAGGATGCTCACCAATCAAATGAGATTGAAGAGAGACTTGACTAATAATCCTCAATGTCTTAGATGCAATGGGATTAAAGATATGAATCATTTATTTAGAGGCTGCTACTTGGAAAAAGAAGTGTGGCTCACTGTTTTTGATGAACGCTGGTATATAGACATGTTGAGGAGGCTTTGGATGGATTGGCTCAAGAGGAATGCTAAAAGTAAAAACCATTTTAATGATCAGCTCTCTTGGTATACTATTTTTGTTGTGGCTTTATGGAAAATATGGAAAAACAGAAATGGTTTTGTTTTCGAAGGAAAAACTGTTAGTAACCAAGAGAGTGCAAAATTCATTTTTGATTACTCTCGAGAAATCCATCAAGCTTTCCTCTAGTTTGTACCACAACCCAGACCCTCTTTTAGACTAATTAACTGGTGTATACCACTTGCAGAAAGGCTGAAACTTAACACTGATGGCAGTAGGAAAACTAGAGGAGATGAAGGCTTTGGTGGGTTGATCCGGGACGAGAGAGGTGCTTGGGTGTGTGGTTACTATGGACGATTGCAACAAGGAACAAGCCTTGAGGCTGAATTATGGGCCCTTTACAAGCGACTCATAGTTATACTACAAAAAGGAATGAACAATGTTATCATTGAAACAGATGCGATGCAGGTGGTGCAATTGATGAATGAAGAAATAAGAGACAACTGCCCCTTCAAGAATCTGGTGGAAGACTCTAAGATCCTGCTCAGAGGATGATGCACTGTCCAACACATTTGCAAGGAAGGGAACCTTTGTGCCGACCCCTTGGCGAAGTTTGGAGCTCAACAACCCGAAGATATGTTGGTGGTGAACGATCCACCGACGGAAATTAAAAGCCTTATTATTGCAGACATGATGGGATTGTCTAGGGAACGTGCTTAGCCCCTTGTTTTTCTTTCCATTTCCGATGTAACCAAAAAAAAAAAAAATTATGTTTATTTTAGAAGACTTTAAGTCCTGTTTGTTTATCGGATATGGATGTAAGATGTGATATAATATGAGGTGGGTCCCACCTATTTTTTTTATCTCCTTATATCTTATGTATGGTTACTTTAGATATAGAGAGTTCGGATAGTATATGATACAAAAAGAAAATATGCAATACCACCCTTCCTATGGTATTATATATCCTCTATCATCAGATATAGTTTATCTCTCATTCTCAAGTAAAAAATAATTATTCTCCTTTCACCCCCATACTATATTCTATTTTAACCAAACATAATATAATTAGATCCACAATATATAATCGATCTCATAATTCATCTTTATCTCTAGATATTACATATCTTCTTAAAATTCTTATATTCAATTTCAACAATCAAACGATTAAAAGATCGGGCTTGACAACTTGGGTTGGGAGCGCCTCACGCGAGCGGATCCTCTAGAGTAACCCTCTAGAGTGATCTCCTAAAGTGAGCGGATCGGACGGCTCAGAATACTCCTCACCAAAACGACGTCGTTTTGGTGAGGAATTTGAAAAAAAAAAAAAAAAAAAACAGATCTAAACCCGACGCGCATCCTCCTCCTCATCCTCTCTCTCTGTCTCTCTCTCTCTATATATATATATATATCTATATCTATATCTATTCGCTCTACTCGTGATCGCTCCTCCTCGTCGATGTGAAATATAGAGAGAAAGAGAGAACTCAATCATGGAGGAGAATTCTGCGGCCATTGAAGCAATTCTGAGAGGAGGAGGAGGAGAAGAAGAAGAAGAAGAGAGCAGCAAAATCAACAACAAAGGAACCGTGAACAACGATGGTGGATGGAAAACGGTGTCGTACCAGAAGCGCCACAGAAAGAAGTCGGTGAAGGCCCCGGAGGCCTTCCCCGATCCCCAAAAGCTCGGCTCCTCCGCCACTGGCAATGTCTTTCGGTCAATCGAGCAGCACTCCGAGGAGCGTCGCCACCGTCTCGAAGCTCAGAGGGCCGCCGCCGGAGAAAACGCCGTCAAATTGAGCGGTGATGACATGGAGGATGGTGCCGATATTGAGGCCGCCTCCGGTGTCGACAATGGCGGTGCGGAGGCGAAGAAGACTAAGGTGAAAAAGCCGAAGAAGCCGAAGGTTACTGTCGCTGAGGCGTCGGCGAAGATTGATGCTTCTGATCTTGCTGCTTTCCTTGCTGATATAACGGTAAGCATTGAATTCTTTCAACTTCATGTATCAATTCAATCTAATTGAGCCTGATCTGTTATTCAGATAGATTTGGATATAGATATAGAGAAAGAGAGAGAGAGAGAGAGGAGGAGGAGGATGCGCGTCGGGTTTAGATCTGTTTTTTTTTTTTTTTTTTTTCAAATTCCTCACCAAAACGACGTGGTTTTGGTGAGGAGTATTCTGAGCCGTCCGATCCGCTCACTTTAGGAGATTACTCTAGAGGGTTACTCTAGAGGATCCGCTCGCGCGGCGCACATCCCAGCTGTCCCCTCCGCATTCCACGTGTCCACAATCAAATCCAACGGTTGACACGTATTCACCCCCGTATAAAACCCCAACATGACCAAAACTTATATATATAGAGCGAAAGCTAGAGCCTTTTCTCACACTCCATCCCAATCAAAACCCTAGCTTTTGGTACTCTTTCGATTCTTTTCCACATACAGAGTATATATATACGCTACATAGAAAAATATTAATCAAGAAAAAGGTGTTGGTGTAAAGAGAGAGGAGAATTTCAGAGCAATGGACGAAAGCCCTTCTGCTAAGAGATGGCTTCCACTTGAAGCTAACCCTGATGTTATGAACCAGGTAAATCTATGTGGGTTTTTCAATGATCGGTGATTGGAACAATGCTAAGCTTTATTCAGTTTTCTCGGTAATCGAGCAAAAGATTGGGTTTTTCTTGAGCCCTTTTATTGAAATTTCACTTTGTTAACTTGGTTGGATGTTGGCAGTATTAGACTAGTACTGTTATATGATTAAATTTGGTAGGAATATGAAGGGTTTGATATTTATATAGACTGGCTTAGAAATTGTATGTTTGTTGAAATGGGTGTTTAATTTTTGACAAGTTTAAATCCAAATAGAACTTGCTTGATTTGATGGGAAGGAAAGATGTTAGTGTGCTGCATGATTTGTTTGATTTTTTCATGGAGTATAGTTCCTTTGGGGACTCGGGCTTCCGGAGGATGAGGCAGAGTGCCATGATGTATATGGCTTGGATGAAGAACTGTTGGAAATGGTCCCAAGACCAGTTCTTGCTGTGCTGTTTCTTTATCCTATCACACCCCAGGTGTGTGTTGTTTTTGAAATCCATGTTTGTTCTATTTTTGTGTATGCTTACTTTTTTTGTGATGTATATGTGGGTTGATTTGAATAAATTTTTTTATGTTTTCAGAGTGAAGAAGAGAGGATACTGCAAGACAGTGTAAAAAAGGTGAGATTTGGTGACATTGTTATTTCACTATTAGTGAAACCTTTGTATTATCTAAGGTGCTGCTTTTCTTCTGATTTCTTTTCTTACCTGGGAATGCTTTTTGCAAATAATTTGTGATCAGTACATAATTGGAAATTGAAATTTATATGTCTAGATCTAGAATTTAATATGAAATTCTACACATCCCCATTAGGCACTTAGACTCTTGTTACAATGAAATAACTGATAACAGACCATTTGCCTGCACGAAACTTTCAGAGAGAAAAGGGCTAACACCATTTATTTATTTATTTAAAGTAGTCTGGCACTCATCATGTCAATCATTTTAGCACTAATACTTTTTTTAAGTAAGACTATGTTGGTAAGGGCCATTTGCTTGCATGAAACAATTCCTAACACTCAGGCCTCGTTTGGGAACCTACTCATTTAGCCTAAAGCTAAAAAGTTACTAAAAAAGCCAAAAAGCCAACAACCCATACCAAAAAGTCAAAGATTCTCTTTTCTCTCTATTTTTTGCACATCTTTTCGTAAAAAGCCAAAAAGTCATCCCAAACATACTAGTTTTTTTTAGCTCATATCTTAGCCAAATAGTCAAAAAGTTATTAAATTAGCCTGTTCCCAAACGAGGCCTCAGATGTTGCTGCTAAAATTAGGGTTCTAGGAACTATTATTAATGGTGCTGGATTACCATGTAATTCCTTAATGGTCATCTGTTATGCTTGGTTATTGGTATATCTCTCAGGTGGATAGTATGACGTTTTATTTACTAGGTTGTATATTAGTGCCTCATGGATGCGTAGTAATTTTTTATTAATCTCGAGTAAATATGTTTCTGTTTCTCTACAAAAGTTTCAACTATTGTAGTCCTCATTGTTGATTAAGTATAGCTCCTGTACAGACTGAGTTTCAGATTAAGTATCTGATTAGTAGTTGGGGTTTGGCTCATGTGACAAACATATTTCAAGCTTAGGTGATTGAATATCCAAAGTTTTCATTTAAGCTAGGAATCTCATGATCACATAACTCTTTGATGCATTTATCCATTTCACTCATTTTATAAGTGACATCCTCAATCTTCCATTCATTATTAACAATTGATCCAGTGTTGAAAATAGGAATACCTTTCCCATCAATTTTTACTCTTATCTTCTTTTGTGTTTCAAGTTTTACAAAAATTAAACTACATAATTCTATCATAGTTTTACTTAACATAGAAATTTTAGATTCTAAAGTATATCACAATTCTAGCTTTGTTTTCTCTCTTGCTCTTGTTATAGTAACGATATGATTTAGGACAACTTTGGATAGTGAAAATATGGTTATCCATGTTTTACAATGGAAAAATGTTATGAAAAAGCTTATTAGTATTAGTATGACTTTAGGGTTTTAAATGACAGAAAGGTGTGTGTAATACAACTTCGGATATTCAAAATATGGATATCCATGTATGGTTTTACGATGGAAAAATGTGATGAAAAAGTAGTTCAATGACCTGGTGGCGACCAATTTATAGGTTTTGGCATAAAATTGAAGGCTAAAGGGTGGGGAAGAGGTTAGGGTTTATTAGGTCTTAATATTCAAGAGTTTTTGAGGTTAAATTTTGTGATGTTATAGAGCTTTGATTAATAGCCAGAGAACAAAACCTTTCCCATTTATTATATAATTTGGTTGTGCCTAGGGTTATACAAAATATCGTCTAATCCGCTAAAATCGCACCAATCTGCATCAATTTGCACCGCTCTATCCGCTAATTGTTGTTTAAATTTTAAAATTTATAATTCGCCTTTTAAACCGTTCTGCTTTGCTATAATTAATATATATATATTTATTTTTTTTTTAACTTTTAATAAAATATCAAAGTAAAAATGAGTGAGATAGATTTAATATGTGAAATTTATTACAAATTAGTAATTATATATATAAAAAATATTATGTAAAATTAGTTTGTGTTATATTATATATATGAAAAATATTATGCAAATTAGTGTTATATATTATGCAAAGGCTTGATAATTGGTTAGAATATTTTTCAATCTGCCCAAAACCTTTCAAACCGCAATTTGTCAATCTGCTAATCCGTCAATCGGTTTATAATTTTACTTCCAAACCGTCCGAACCACAGTGTGCACACCTTTTTGTGTCTCTAGATTGGTGCCTCTATCATGGGGATGCTCAAGCAACCCATGATCTAACGCGGGATTTCCAAGGACTTATGAATTGGCAACTTGAGTTGAGGAATCGTCAAAGCTATTCGGCTCGCCCTTGTAGGGTGACCCTACTTTGACTAGTCTTAAACATGGCATGTGATACGTTGATCAAGTCATGTGATACGTTGGAAAGTGTATCACCCCTAATCAGCACAACCCACAAGAGTGAGTTTGGCTTTGCGGACCAACTCTCCTATAAAAGGGGGTCTTCCTCTCCATACGTAGCAGTCCATCTCCATGTGCAGAGAACTCACCCTTCTCTCTCTCTGTGTGTCCATCTCCATGTAGCAGTCCATTTCCACGTGTCTTGCATCATCAGTGCCTACCATGATTCCCAGGGGGCCCTGTCTGTCCACGTCGACCTAGACCATTTCACACAAGATTTTTCTTCCAAACAACAATGTCTTGGGAGATATAAATCTAACACTAATCTCAAGGGATTGGCCTAGTGGGCACAACTTGGGGCCCATGGTATGTTTCCTTCAGGTCTCAAATTCAATGCTCACTAGCTTTAATAAGCTCCTTGGGGAGCATTTGCTCAGGCTTCAAATGTGGCCCCTGCAAGTGGGCGGTGGGATTGGTGGTGCACGTAAGTTAGTCTGGACACCCAGTTATTAAAAAAAAGTAAAAATAAAAATAAAAATAAAAAAATAAATCCAACACTTAGCCATGTAATGTTTAATGCCGCAGATCAAGGTTTACACACTATCTAAGATTTTTCATACCCTCAAACTGTAGGTTTTACTCGGCAATGGCATTTATTCATATTGATCTCTTTGTTTCATTTTCTTTATTTTTCAACTAGCCCTTTGCAATTGGATTATGATCTGATTTTTGCCAACCTGTCTGCAGGAGCATAATGATAGAGTTTACTTCATGAAACAAACTGTGGGAAATGCTTGTGGAACAATTGGACTTCTTCATGCTGTTGGGAATGTAACTTCCGAGATAAAGCTTCGTAAGTGTTCATAACTTTAGTTCTAATGGATGATTTCGGTTATGTTTGGTTGGGGGTATGCAAAAGTTGTTTTTAAATTTTTTGTCTTCATTGAAACATGCTTTCTGTAGATGACAAGATACGACACAAAGACTTGGGGGATCTTTAAATGCTTTTGGGATGATTTGAGTCATCAGTTATGAATATATTGTACATTTACATCTGATTTCTTTTGGTGTTTCTTTGTTTTCAGTTGAAGGGTCTTTCTTGGACAGATTCTACAAATCAACTGCAGCCATGGATCCATTAGAGGTTTTGTCTGTCTGATATTTTCATATTAAACTAAAACATTTTGATGATAGTATTTTAGTTCTTCACAACTCACATATTTGATCATACAATCTTTTGTAGCGTGCTGCATTCCTTGAAAAAGATAGGGAGATGGAAGTAGCTCATTCAGTAGCTGCTACTGCTGGTGAAACTGAGGTAAGTTTCAGCTGGTTGAATTTCAATTTAAGTAGGTTGTAATCGACTTCACTACTTTACCATGGTCCATAGCATTTCTTTTCAGTCATTGTCTCATATAAGACTGGTCTAAAGAGATGAATCTGATTGTCCTGTATAGATTAGGCTCATTCTAAGGAGTTGGACCCCATTTAATGGTTTCCAACTATGAGGTCTGTCAAAGGGATCCTATGGCCTGTAGAAGTAATATGCTATGGAACATGATCTTTGACATAGATTTTTTTTTTTTTTTTTTAATTTTATAATTTGCTAGGGGATATTATTTAGCAGATTGTGAAGTCAGTCCTCTGGCAGTGGAATGATAAAATCTGTACTGGAAAAGGAGTTGACAGTCTTTAAGGCTGAGACAGCAAGTGTACCTTTAGGGTGCTTTAGTAATGTGCTGGAAGATGGGAAACAAATTGGTTGATCATGTGACCTTGTTCTTGTAAGATAAATTGATAGAGTAAGAGAGAATAAATTGTGTATATATTGATTGATGTATTGAATATGTATTACACAGAGAAGGCACTCTCTTTTATAGAGAGAAATGGATGCCTCGGATGCCTTTGAGGATGCCCACCGAGCATGCTACAATTATATACAATTATGTATTACTAACAATGCTATGATGATGTCCACCGAAAGTTGCACTATATTTAGGTATTATATTATATTACTAACAGCCCCCCTCAAACTCAAGGAGGATAGGAACCAACTTGAGTTTGGAGAGAGTAACAAAATAAGAAAAATAAGCTGACAATTAAAAATGGGATAGGAGACACTGTATGGTCGTGTCGGACCGTTGTAGCAGACAGTTTACGGGGTCATGTCGGACCGTTGTAGCAGACACTGTGTGGTCGTGTCAGACCGATGTAGAAGCTGAGAAGACAGTTTATGGGGTCATGTCGGACCGATGTAGAAGCTGACCGGAATCAATGTCGGGACAGTTTATGGGGTCATGTCGGACCGTTGTAGAAGGACAGTTTACGGGGTCATGTCGGACCGTTGTAGGAGACACTGTATGAGTGTATATATAGGCTGCCCAAAAGATATACATGGATGTAGATATCGAGCCCTCAAAAGTCGTGCCCTCAAAAGGTGTGCCCGCACCCTCAAAAGGCGTGTCATCAAAAGGCGTGCCAGGTTGTCGGCGTCAAGAGGCGCGCGATGCGCGTGGCTGCCTCGGCTATTTAACCAAGACAGAGCCTGAGGCCGAGGCAGAAGCAAAAAACCTGCGAAATCCTCTGTAAAACTCTTCGTTGTGCTGAGAGAGAGAGGCTGTAACACTGTTGTGCTGAGAGAGAGAGTCTGTAACACTCTGTTGCGAGAAAAAAAAGAAAGAAAAAAAAAAGAAAAGAAAAAAAAAAAATGGCTTCGTCGTCCCGTGGTCTGCTGACTCTCTTTCCTGACCTCAACGAGTCAACAAGAGAGATAACGGGTGCGGTGGCCAGTGAACCTCAACCAAACACTGCCGGTTTTGCGCCGTTGAACTTTCCGATGCGGTCGGTGGAGCAAAAAATGGCTGTGCAGTCGGATGTGGAGGCCAATCAGTATACGTTGAAGGCATGTGTGGAGTCCATGACGGTGGTCACAAACTTGTCGAACCGGCTGCAGAGTAGGACAAATGAGGTGCAGCATTTAAACGCCCAACTGGCTCTGCTCCAACGCATGTATAAGGATGCGCGAGCAGAGATAAGTGTGCTGAAAGCAGAAAATAGGGAGCTGAAGCGGAAGGCCACCGTGATGTTCCGATTTGGAGGGCCGCCGTATGCTGCATTGGAGGAGTATGGGGGAGTGAACGTGCTCGGCGGCGTGGAAAACACGGAGGCAGCACCGTCAAGGACTGCCCAGGACGGAGGTAAAAAGAAGAGACCGGCGGCAGAGTAGGTCGGTGGGTGGCCGTCTGCAGAAAAGAAAACAAAGCTGTTGTTGTTGTTGTTGTTTTTTTTTTTTTTTTTTTTTTTTTTTTTTTTGTAAAATGTGGATCGGGGTTGATCCCGATATGAATAAAATGAGTGTATTGTGCAAATCCGAATGGCGGGAAGGGACAAGACGGAGCAGAAAAATTAAACTGGAATGAATTTTTTTTTTTTTTTTTTTTTTTTGTTAAATAATAATAATAATAATAATAATAATAATAATAATAATAAAAAATAAAATGGAGTGGGGGAAATCAGTGGAATCAAGTAAGGCTAGGATAATATATGGGAGTGGGGAAAAGAATGATGGGAATGTTGAGTATATAATAAAATAAAAATGGGTATGTGAAAAAAAAAGAGTAAAAAAAAAGGGTTTAGAGAAAAGAAATAAAAATAAGAGAGTTGAAAATCAAACAGAAGAAAGAGAGAGGACAAGCCCACGTGGGTGGCCTCGTGTTTTTTTTTTTTTTTTTTTTTGTTTTTAATAAAATAAAATAATAAAATAAAATAAAAAAAAGTGTCATAAAAGGGATCAAATAGCACATGGGGCTGTTATTGTGTAAAGGGAAATATCTTGGGGCATGTGGGGCGGTGGAGAAGCAAATAAATAAATAAAAAGAAAAGACCAGAGATAGCCCCACTGATCATGAAATAAGCGGGCTTTGTTTGTTTGTTTGTTTGTTTTTTTTTTTTTTTTTTTTTTTTTTTTTTTTTTTTTTACATCCATGTATATTTTTTTTTGTTTTTTGTTTTTTTTTTTGTTTTTTTTGTTTTGTTTGGAGTTTGCTGTAAGCATGGCATCAATTAAAGATAGAACATATTCTATTGTGTCTTCCTTGAAAATGGCACGTAATATGCTAATGAACACGCGAACAGAAGCTGGACCATCATCATCCAGCAAAGCTGCTCGGTCTTTAGAGAGAGAGAAACCGAGAGGGAGAACAAATGTTGAAGTGCCTCTTGGACACACTCTCGGCTGGGGTTGAGAGAGATCGAGGTTTTGGAAGAATCGACGTCGGAGAGGAGAGATCTGAGATTGTCGACGGCAATGATGAAGTCCTGGTAGTGAGCTCTGCAGACATCTTCGATCTCAGCCTCCTTGGATTTGGAGAAGTGGCGGAGATGGTGGAGGAGAGTCTCGGGCTTGCCGGAGGCGAAGGCTTTGCGGACGAAGGGGCCTAAGTCTTCGCCGTTGCAGATGGAGGCGGAGAGAAGGAGTTGGTCGAGTTTGTCGGTGGAGTCGCCGCTGTCTGTGGCGGAGATGGTGAGGGTTTTGTGACAGTGGAGAAACCGCTGGAGATTGAGTGGGGCTCGGAAGAGCAGTCGGGTCGGATAGGCCATGCAAGAAAATCGCCGAGAACCAGAGATCGGAAAAGGAATGAGATGAGTTTTCTGATGAAACCCAGAATGGAAAGTGTGTGTGTATGTTTGTTTTAGCCCAGATGCTCTCTGTCTTCACCCCCAACGAGAGAGAGAGAGAGAGAGATTTGGTTGAGGGAGAGAGCCGTGGGCCTTGGTGATCGATAGCTCAGTTATGGGATTTGTGGCAGCGGATGGAAGGTATGTGTAGAGGTCCGGCGGGCGGCCAAGGCGAGGCTGCCGCCCGCCGGTGAAGCAGAATTACTAGCTTCTCAACCTTGCTCTGATACCATGTAAGATAAATTGATAGAGTAAGAGAGAATAAATTGTGTATATATTGATTGATGTATTGAATATGTATTACACAGAGAAGGCACTCTCTTTTATAGAGAGAAATGGATGCCTCGGATGCCTTTGAGGATGCCCACCGAGCATGCTACAATTATATACAATTATGTATTACTAACAATGCTATGATGATGTCCACCGAAAGTTGCACTATATTTAGGTATTATATTATATTACTAACAGTTCTTTGTCCCTTTCATAGATTTATGTATTGCCACAACATAACCAATAACATCCTTGTGGGGTCTGAGATTTCTTCAATTATTCCATTCATCTTTGCGCATTATTTGTGAAGAGATGTGTATTATATATATATTTTTGGTAAGTATTTGTGACAAAAGATTCTGGGTTCCATTTCTTAAGCTCAAGGTTTTGACAGTAATATACTTAAACCTTTAAACCTGTATGTATTGATTGAAAAACTGGAAGTTAGGATATGTAGAATATTAGTGAGAGAAGGATGATTTTATTTTGTTGAAATGCTATTTTTAATGCTTGCTGTTACAGTGGCCTCAGATAAATTTTAACTGCCACTAGTGCATTTAAATGAGTTTCGACAAATACTATTTTGAGAGAAGCAATATTGTTCAATTTTCTCCCCCTACAATTTTGTTGGACAATTTGTGCTTATGCAGTCTTCCAATTTTCTTTCTACAGGCTTCAGATAACGTGGACGCTCACTTTATCTGCTTCGCGTGTGTGGATGGTAACTTCTCTCTCTCTCTCCACATCAAATAATGGAAAATAGTGCTTCATTAGACTTCATTGATGAAAGATATTTTGAGTCTCTGTGACCTCTTATAAATGCTTGAAGAACCTCTATACGGAACAATGGACACTGATATCTATTGACCAACTTTTTAGCTGAATATGTACTTAACAACTGTGTAGGCAGTAGTGTATATGAATTCACTATATATCTAGCTGAAAGACAAATTTACCATATATCTAGATGAAGCTCTAAATGATATTTTTGTTCTTTAACATTACAAGTTCTCTCCAAATTAAGTGCATGAACTCTGACTGTGGATTTGGGAGTTAACTGCATGCTAGCCTGCTGTGGGTAGTGGTTACCCAAGTCCTTTAAGTATTGTGTTAAATTAAAATTTATAACAAACAATATTTGTAATTTCTAATATTATAGGACCGATTCATATTTTAAACAAATTTTATAGCTTTATTTGTAATTTGTTAAAAAATAAAAGATTTATGTTTCATAATTGACCAAAAATGTTTGTGTAATTACGAAAAAATTTATTTCATAATTGACTAAGATTGTTTGCTTAATTACGAAAAAACCTATTATATAATTGACCAAGAATATTTGTGTAATTACGAAAAAATCTTCACTCAACATATAGGCCACCATTAGTTAATTATTTAAAATGAAACGGCAAAATCGAAAAGAAAAGACGAACCTCAAGCAGCTAACCGGTTCTTATATATATAGATATATGTTCTGTGCTTTTTATCTGTAAAGCTTCTGATCGAATATCATTTATAGGCCAACTTTATGAGCTTGATGGAAGAAAGTCTGCTCCAATTTCACATGGTCCATCCTCACCAAGCAGCTTATTGCAGGTAATTTATTTTAGCAGAAATTTGCATTGGATGACCATTGTAGTTGTGCCAGCTTAAATTTTTCTTTCCATGTTATTGCTAGGTGACATAGTAAAGAGAAGTACATAATTTTGAATAAACAAAATCTATATATTGCTTTTGAGTTTCAAAAGTAAAATAAAATGCACGACCAGGGTGCCGTGCCTCTAACCCAACCAATTGGGTTGGTTTGGTTTGTGTTTTTGTGACGGTTTAGGCTCGGAGGAAATAGACCATGTAGCCAAACCTAAATAATTGAGATAGATGCTTGTTGAGCAGAGTATTATTGGTTTGTTTATTTTGCTAATATGTACTATTTTTTATCTTACTACAGGATGCAGCTAAAGCCATACAAGGAATGATCCAAAAAAATCCCGACTCAATGAGCTTCAATGTCATTGTTTTTTCGAAGAAAGCTAGGTAAGCATAGTGTCGTTGCAACTTGAGCTCAAAAAACCGGTCATGCATAGGTTGAATGTTTTAACCTAGACATACTTGGATGCAAACATTTCTTAGTTCATGTCTTATTCTGCTTTTGACATATAGTTGGTAGAAATTTCTGTATTCGAGCCACTCTATACAGTTCGTTTGTTTGCTTGTGCAAATTTCTCCCGAGTTTGTTGCATTTGGAGAAATAATTTGATTATGTGGAACCCGGTTTAACAATGACCTGCCTATTTTGATCTTAATAGTAGTGTGTTGTGCATTGACTAGTCACAAGATGAATGCAATGATAATGGATAAAATGATTTTTGAGCTGAGAATGGAATGAGTTATTGGTGATAACTTGTTTAAATTTCGAGTCGATTTCAAATAACCTTGTTGGATATTCTTGCTCCCCGGCGTCTCCCTCTGTGTTGATATCTCTCTTTCCCCCCTTTGTCAATCTCTTTCTCGTTTACCCCTGCTCTCCCTGCTCACTGTCACTCTATTGCGCTCCGTGTGTCGATCTCTCTCCAGCCTCTTCTAAATCTCTCACTTTTCCCTGCTCTCTGTCGGGCTTTCTCACTGTCCCCCTCTCTTGCTCTCCCCTTTCTGTTGATCACTCTTTCTCTCTCTCCGTGTCTCAAGGTCTGAAAGGGAGAATGGGGAGACTTGTAAGGAGATTGTTGGAGGTAGAAGAGTGACGGGGTACAAAAAAAATAGTATATAGTTGAGATTATGGTAGGTGTAAAAAAGTATTATAGCTATTTAGCAGCACTTTTTTTCACCACATTTGGCAGCACTCTCTTTCACAACACTTGTAACTTTATCCTGTGCACCCCAGAAAATTTTAAAAAAAAAAAAAAAAAAAAAAAAATTGCATTAGTCTCTACCACAATGTATGAAACATGCATTGATTGCAGAGGCCAGTTTTCAAGTGACTCCTCCATTGTTGGTAGCTGGCTTTCCTTCAACTAACCTGTTGCTGCCCAAATTGCTCAGCCCGGTCCTTCAACTCTGTCGCTGCACCGGCAATCCTCCGGCGCACCTGATCAAGCTGATCAGATCCAATTGGATGCTTCCCGGCTGCAAAATTGTACATCCAATAGAACACAAATGCTGCCGCGGTGCCAAACCCACCGGAAGCCGAAAACCCAGCAAGAATCAGAAACCCTGTTATCGCTGCCGGGACCAAAACCGGGCTGAAAATCCCCATCAGCGGCGTTGCGATCACCAGAATGATGACAGTGGCCACCAGCATAAGGGCAGAGAGGACCATGAGGGAGCCTCTGACGGTGACTGCGGTGGTGGTTTTGGCCACCTGATAAGATAACTGCTGGTGGTGTGGCTGGGTTTGAGGCATTGTTGAGGTTGAATCAAAGTGCTGTGAATGATGGGATTGGGAGTGTTCTTGTTTTGGTTTGATGGGTTTTGGTGGTGAGATAGAGAAAAGATATAAAAGCTAAAATGGGGAGAGAGAGTGTGTCACGTGGTTCTTGTTTGTGAAACATGCAGGGTTTGCATGAAGTGGAGAGTCTTGCCGCTGGACACGTGTTTATATATCTTGTCTATACTCTCTTGAGAAGATAAGAAAGTGAAGAAAAATAAAAAAAATTACAACTTAGGTCTCGTTTGGAAATAAAATATTTTAATAATTTTTAACTTTTTTAGTTAAAATATGAGGTAAAAAAATTAGTATGCTTAAAATGATTTTTTGATTTTTTTACGAAAAGATGTGCAAAAATAGAGAATAAAATTTTTAACCTTTTGGTCTAGGTTATAAACTTTTTGATTTTTTTAATTAATTTTTTGACTTTTAAGCTAAAACTATAGCATGCTAAACGATGTTAATATGATTATCAGGAGATAAATCAGTGAATTTATTGTGAATTTTTAAATTGTTAATAAAAAAAGAGAATTTTTAATAATTATTAGCCGAATTTATGTGTGACATTAATATAAATGACACTGGCTTCTCTCCAGTTCGATCTGGGATTAGAGGGTACTGTTGGACATATGAGAGTCTACCACGGGTCCCGTTTCGATAATCCGAACCGTTCAATGTGTAGAACTCGTCGAGCACTATATATACGTAAAAAATCACGTTGATCGGATATCGATAGCTATTTCATCAGATCAGTTTTCTATCAATCGTTTATTTTTTCACTGTTTATTTTTTTTTTATACAAAACTGATTTGATCAAGTAATTATTGATATCCGATCAATGTGATTTTCTACAGGTATATAGTACTCGACGAATTCTACATATTGAACGATTCAGATTATCGAAACAGGTCCCGTGGTGGGTCTACACAGGCCCAATAGCAAGCCAGGACCAATATAAATCCTGTCAACTCCATCGATGCCCTCGCATTAGAGGTCTCTCACAAACCATTTCTTAAAGCAATAAACTACATTAAAATTAATTTACTTACAATCCAAACCCAACAGTGACAGAGATTCTATCACAAAAATACTAGGACAGTATTTGAATTACAGATTTAAATAGGGATTTGAAAAGGAAAAGAAAAGAAAAGACAAGAAGAAAGATAGGACTTTCCTAAACAACAACAAAACAAAGGCCTGGATCTTCATGGTTCACGAAGCCAAGCAAAAGGAATAAGGGCCAGTGGGAATTGGAACTTCACCAAATCCTTCTAGCATTTGTATCACTATCTTCATTGTAGGCCTTTTCAAAGGGTTCTCTTGAATACAACAGAGAGCCGTTGCGACCCATCTGCGCAACATCATGATATCACTCATGGCTTCCTCATCATTATCCACCAAAGTATCTAGTCTCCCTCCCATATAGCAATCATAAGCCCAATCTGTCAGTATTGCTCTTTCTTCTTCCCCACATTCCATTGCCACACTCTTCCTGCAGCAAATGATCTCCAACAACATGACACCGAAACTGTAGACATCCACTTTGACTGTCACGGGTGAATTTTTGAACCATTCTGGAGCCACGTATCCTTGAGTTCCTCTTATCCCAGTATGAGTCCGAGTCTGATTAAGCGTCAAAGATTTTGCCAATCCAAAGTCGGAAATTCGTGCTATGAAATATTCGTCAATGAGTATGTTTTGAGGCTTTATGTCACAATGGATGATTGGGGCACTGCATTCTTCATGCAAGTACACTAGCCCTCTTGCAATCCCCAAAGCTATTTGAGTTCTTGAATACCAATCAAGTCTTGGAAGGCTGAAAAGGAAATTTGCTAAACTGCCATTGCTCATGAGCTCGTATACTAGAAGTCTTTCAGGCCCCTCAGCACAATACCCGATCAGTTGGATTAGATTTCTGTGATGGGTTCTCCCAATTGCATTCACTTCGGCTTTAAATTCCTTCTCTCCTTCTGGTGACAATTTGTCCAATTTCTTGACTGCAACTTGATTCTTAGAACCAAAGTTTAGTACACCTTTATAAACAATGCCAAAAGAACCCACTCCCAGTTCTTCCTTGAACCCTCGTGTTGCTTCTTTGAGTTCTTCAAAAGTGAAAATATGCAAATTTGTTTCGAGAGCGTTAGAATCATGTAGAGTCTTTTTTGGGTTCTTCTGACACCTTGAGAAAACAAAAAAAGAAACTGCAACTAGCAAAAGAATGTTGAAGAAACTAGAGCTGCCAAAAAGAAGTGGCCACGAGAAAATATGATTATCTTTCTTCGAGTTGGAAAAGGGAGCATCAGAATTGCCTGAAGGAGGTACATCTCTCCTTATTTTGATGATGGTTGTTCCACCCGACATTCTACCGTAAGACAATGGCATTTTCATCTTCCAACATCTGCCATTGCTACCATCAAATACGGCAACAGTACAAGAACAATCATGCAAACCAGACTGTTCGCATAGTGTTTGATTTTCAGGTTGAAAAACTTCATAAGTTTCCTATGTTGGAAAATTCAATTCCGGAATCAACTCTAAATAATACAAGTCTTCTGGTTTTCTTGATCCATCATCTACTCCACAACCAAGAGGGAAATTTGGTTTGCAGCCTCCAAATTTGTCATTTGGATCCATAAAAGAAAACCCGGGTGGGCATTGACAACTAGGAGTGCCACTATTTTCTTTGCAGATACTATTGAACCCACAGACACCGCTACTATATACATCCAACATATTGCAAATGTTCTCAGGTTGGTATTGAAGAACTGACCAGCTTTGGTCAGTGACCAAAGTCTTTGAGTAAACACAGAGCCTGAAAACACCATCAAAACCCAATGTTGCACGGTAATAGTTGTTTGGGCTATTCAAATCAATACACTTCCAAAAATGGACAATCTCTCCATTCCTTTTCACTATATAAATATCCACTGATTGATTGAAAACCAGCTGAAACCCAGATTGAGAAGAATCGGTGGAATCTGTTCCACTATGGTAATAAAATGGATAAAGAAAATCAGTCGGCCAATCGACTTGTTTGAGCCGAAGGTCCCCATTCTCTAAGTGAAGCACAAACCTTCCTTGTGAGTAGTTGGTTTCAGTCAGCTTAGAAAACATTTTGCCATCCAATGGCAACACTTGGGTTGGCAACAGGGTGTCTGTGGGATAACTAAAACTCGCCCATAAATAAGCAGAGCTATTAGTACTACTTGAAAGCACAAAGTTCCCACTGTCGAGCATTGAGGCATACGAAATGGTGGTTGTGAGTTGTGGCTGCCATATTGTTGGGCCATCAGGACTATTCAGTGTGAGGCCATTTGCTGTGAGCTCAACCTTCGACCCTGATGGCACTGGACTAGTTGTCTTTGCATGCCAGACGATGGTCTTTTCAGGTATATTGACATACCATATGGCAAGCAAGAAGATGTTTGTATTGTGAAGTTGGTAAAATCCAAAAGCGAAATCCCCAGAAGGTGAAATCCATGAAGAGTTATCACCAATGGCAGAAAGTGAAGAGCCCAAAGTTACGTTGGAAGCACCAAATATGGGCAGAAAAGGCAAAAAAGACAGTAAAAGGAGATGACGGGTCGCAGACGAAGCCATTAAGGTTGTTGCTCTAACTGCAAGCAAGGTTTAGATCACTGAGATTTGTTTTGCAATGTTTTAGCTAATTGGGATAGAGCTGTGCTACATGCACGAAAATCATTCATTATCATATAAAATGGTTCACAGGATTAAGAGGGTAGGGCGTTCACATTAGGGATGGCAATGGATAACCTACCCTGTGGGTATCCATGGAGACCCAACCCAAATATATGGGTTTTCTCCTCTTTTTCTTATCCATTGGGTAGGGTAGGTGATATTCTTTAAATATCCACAGGGGATGGGTTGGGGATGGGTACCCACTAATTTCCCCATATGTTTTTTTTTTTTTTTTTTTTTTTTTTTTTAAGATTCACAACTAAAACTAAATATACATTTAATCTTTTTTCTTTTTTTTATTTATTTATTTTTTCAGGTTCACAACCAATTTTTTTTTTTTTTTTTTTTTTTTTTTTTTTAAGATCCACAACCAAAGCTAAATATACCTCCAATCTTTTTTTATTTTATTTTTAAGGTTCACAACCATTTTTTTTTTAAAATTTTTAAGATTCACAATAAAAGCTAAATATACATTTAATTTTTTTCCTTTTTTTAATTTTTTTTAAGGTTCACAATCATTTTTTTTTTTTTAAAGATTCACAACCAAAGCTAAATATATATTTAATTTCTTTTTTCTTTTTTTTTAATTTTTTTTTAACGTTCACAACCATTTTTTTTTTTTTTTTTTTAAGATTCACAACCAAAGCTATACATTCAATCTTATTTTATTTTATTTGGCTCAACAATAAAATCAAATACACATTAATTAACATTGTCACATTATTCTTGTCAAATTTTATGCATATCTAGAATTTTTTAAATTTATTTAAAAAAAATTAAGGACATTGGCTAGTGTAGGTTTCGGTTTGCTTTTCTATGTTATTTTATTTTGTTGTGTATTGTAATTTTCAGAATGGTTTGCTTGTTCTGAAATTTCAATTAACGAGTATGAATCTATTTGTTTTATGTTATCACACAATTTATACAACATATATATATATATATATATATATATATGAATGTATTTGAAAATAAGGAAATTGTAGAGAATCAAAACAAGCATGAGTTGCGATTGGTTAGAAATGATGGGTACATAGATTTATTTGCTAGAAAAACAAAAAAGGGATACAAAGTCATACTAAATAATTTTTTTTAAATTAAAAGAATTTTTCTTAGTTATGAACAGATTTAACTGAAATCAGCTTGTTTCCCAATGTTATGATTCATTTATTTAGATAGAAAATATTTTTTAATGAAAAATATTTTTTATAAAAAAAATTCAAAATATATTTTTTTATATTTGGTGGTGGTGGTGATGGAACGAAGGTGAAAGTAGAAATTGTTACATAGTGGTGGGGTGATGGCGGCAGTGATGATGGTAGTGGCTATGGTGATGGTAATGTGACTGTGAAAGTGAGAATAGTGGTGATGGTGTTGTGAAATTAGTAAAAATTTAATTGAAAAAACATTTTTTGTTTTTTAAAAGTAACAAACAACAAAATTCGTGGGGGACTAAAGGAAGAAGATGGAGGATGGATTAGGTGTGGTAATGCATAGATATCTTAAAATGAGTGGTTCAGATTTGTTAAAGGTATAATTAGATTTTGGATAAATTAAAATGAATTGTTCAAATTTGCTAAGAGAAAGATGGTTTAATGTCTAAATTGTCCGTGGCTAACAATTCCTTATTTATGCCCTGATGCAATTTAATATGAGTCTTATAACACTTTCTTCAAACAAACTTTTTGATTTTCTCAAAATTATATATTTGATTATTATAAAATAAACTTTTTAATTAATTAATTAATGTGTATTTGATTTTGTTGTTGAACCAAATAAAATAAAATAAAATTGAATGTATATTTAGCTTTTATTGTGAACCTTAAAAAAATAAAAAATAAAATAAAAAAATAAGTTGTTAGCATTAAATATATTAAAAAAGAAAGAAAAAAGATTGAAGGTATATTTAGCTAAAACCTTTTTAAAAAAAAAGACAAAAGAAAAACAAGAAGGTTGTTAACATTAAATATATTAAAAAAGAAAGAAAAAAGATTGAAGGTATATTTAACTTTTGTTGTGAACCTTAAATAAAAAAAAAAAAAAAAATTGTTAACATTAAATATATTAAAAAAGAAAGAAAAAAGATTGAAGGTATATTTAACTTTTGTTGTGAACCTTAAAAAAATAAATAAATAAATAAAAAAGAAATAAAGAAATAAATAAAAATTGTTAACATTAAATATATTAAAAAAGAAAGAAAAAAGATTGAAGGTATATTTAACTTTTGTTGTGAACCTTAAAAAAAATAAAAAATAAAAAAAAATTGTTAACATTAAATATATTTAAAAAGAAAGAAAAAAGATTGAAGGTATATTTAGTTTTTGTTGTGAACCTAAAAAAAAAAAAAAAAAAAAAAAAAAAAAAAAAAAAAGTGGTTGTTAACATTAAATATAAAAAATAAAAATGGGGATTAAAGTGGGTTGGGGAAAATCCATACCCATTAAAAAATGGGGAAGGTGGTACCCATGGGGAATGGGGAATGGAGAATGGGGAAAATTTATTATAGGGGAATGGGGATGGGGAATTAATATCCACCCCATTGCCCCCATTGCCATTCCTAGTTCACATATAGGCTCGCCTTTTTGTCTTTTTGTTTGTGAATAATTACTATACAAATATATTTACTGATTGGACTAACATGGTTGTCAATCTCCCTCCAGAGCCGTATTGTAACAAAAAGGCTATCGACCCAGATTTCTTGCCCCAGATTTTTCTGGGTGAAGTGTTTATGTGGTAGAAATTGAATTGGTATAGTGTGAGGCCAAGTATAAAATGAATTTGAGTCATAAATTGATATTTTTGAGTAAAATTGAGTATAAATTTTTTGAAATTGTAACATTATTATTGGTATTGTAAAAGTTAAAAAAGGTACACAAGGAAACTCAACTTTGTTTGGAGTAATTTTTTTTATTACAATTATATCATCAAGCAAAAAGACTAATAAGGACACTAGCGCACACACTCAATAGTTGATATTTGAACCATTGGCTTTTGTTCGGTAATTTATATCCAAATAATGAGTTTTTGTTAGCTAGTTGATATCTGAACCAAGGGTTTAAAAATTTTGAAGAATGTGAATAGAGAAAATGTTTGAATTGAACATATAATGGGAAATGCTATGATAGACACCCTAAAAAAGGTGTGTATCATATGTAAGTTATGTCATTTGTGAGTTTAATTATCACAAAAAAGAAGAAGGTTATAATCAAATATCACATAAGGTATAACCATAACTAAAATAATGGCAAAATCAACATCAAAATAACTAACAAACAATATGTTATAACCAAAGACACAAAAATTATAACTAAGGGTGCATATGATAGAATTTTTCATAAATAAAATGTGAATAGTGTTGCAATATAAAACAATCCTCTATGAACTTGACTCGTGTTTCTCTTATTAAAAAGTTCATTTAAAATCGGCTTGCGATATAAACAAATTAAATTTGAACATATTTTAAATTTCATTACTACTTGATTTGACTCAATAATATGTACTATAAAAGAATTAAGCTACTTGATCTCAACTCATGATCAGCTTAATTAAAACCCATTTAAGATCGACTCAAAAGATTAAAAAAAAAACTAGGTTTGAACACATTTTGTCACTCATTATGTTTTAAGTCACGTTTAAACAATGGGGCACTCACCCGCAGGTCCTCTTTACATAGTTCAAAACTCATCTAGTCCCCAAACAAAACACTTGTACCAATTAGTTTTATATATTTTTATTTGTTACCAAAATTTCTTATTTTTTAATTTTTTTTTTTAAAATTTAAGGACACTGCATATCTTACCACCGTCGAACCACCGTCATACTTTTGTTAGATAGTTATCGGAGGCTCGTCGGAATGTTCAACATTATCGCAAAGTTGTCAGAAATTCACTGGCATATCGCTAGAATGTCCAAAATGTTGTTGGACGTCGAGAACATCGCTGGGAAAAAAAGAAAAAAGAAGGAAATGAGAAATTAGAGCGAAAACATTGCAAAATTTAACCACATCCTCCCCAACACCACAAAACATGAAAAAAAAAAAAAAAAAAAACTCTTTATCATATAGAGCACATAATTTTTAGTTCACAAAATTGTAAAATTTAAAGTTTGAATTTATTGCTCATCAAACTGCACAAATTATTAGTTTATAGTTTCAAAACTGCAAAAATTATCAATTTGGTAGTTTGTAATTTATCAAAACACAATTTCACATCGCGGGGATAATGGAGATCTCAAATTAGTAGTTTCTAAGGGTTTGTAGCTTTTTAGTTTGTCAATATTTGCTAATTTTTTTTTTGTTTGTTTTAATAAAGAGAGAGAGAGAGAAAAGAAGAGGCTAGAGTCATAAAAAAAACTGAAATGTATATTCAAAATTATAAAAAAGTTCCCTTTTTATTGTCTGTAATTAAAACTCAAAAAATATTTATTTAAAATTTGTAATTTTTTTCCATTATAATAGAAAAAGAGAAGTATGTAGCAATGAAAAAAAACAACTAGAGATTGAAGGATTACGACCTTTGGGTTTACACAAAAAGTCATGAGATTAAATGGAGTACAACTCCTTGTATGAGGGAAGACTTTGGGCTTGGCCCAGTAGTCTTGTAGCCACTTTTTAGGGTGTGATGAGGAGAAGGTCAAGAGTTCGAATTGATAGAGTAACGACGACCCTTTTAATTATAATATAATAATTTTATTAGCAATTAATATCTTACCATTTAAAAAAAAAAAAAAAAAAAAAAAACTCCTTATATAAGGACTTACGTGTAATTAACCCTTAAACAACAATGTAAGACTCCTCATTTACAACTCAATATGTGAAAACAAGTTTTCCATACCGAGTGATTTGTGATTTATGACTTAGAATCTTAGATCACTCGAACCAATCATGGTTTTTCGCGTAATGGATTGTGGATTTTGGTGTTCCAATGAATGAAAAAACAAATAAACAAATAAAAAAATACAAAGGAAAATAATCATTCGAATGCAATATTAGATTCTTACCTTTGTACTTGGCATTCCAATAAAAAGCAAGCTAAGAAGCTCTTTTTTCTCTGTTCTTCAACAAATTGATTTTGTGTTTCATCCATCCACGAGAATCAACAAGTATTTTGTAATGAACTGGACGGGATCGGCGGTCTAGACTTGGCATACTTTGGTCAGTTATACCAAAGACTTTGGGAAGAAGAAACGTTAACGCCCGTTTGTTTGAGTGAAAAACGTTTTCTAAAAAATATATATTTTTATATTTTTTAGTATTTGATATAATAAAAAATGAAAGTCAACAAAAAAATATTTTTCATGATCAACAAAAAAAAAGTTTATATAGGCAGGAAATATTTTTTACTTCTAGAAAGTGGAAAATGTTTTCAGAATATAGTGTTACCAATGTCACTACACTACCATTGCGACTCTCACATCTACCGCCATACCACCATCATCATGGGCACTGCCACCATCACCGTTGCTATCACTGCCGTTATGCCTCCACTTCCACCTCCATTTCACCACCACTATCACCAAATATAAAAAAATATTTTTCATTTAAAAATGTTTTCTGCCAAAACAAATAGAGCGTAAGTCTTTTAAGTTTGTAGCCGGGATAGTTGACCAAAGGCAGGGAAATAAGAATGAGTAATGTTAGAGATATCAAATTTTCTACTAAATAAATAATCAAATGTCTCACATTTTGTGAATCTTACATCTATGTGAGACATTTAGTCATTTATTTAATAAAAAATTTAAAATCTATAACATTTTCCAATAAAGATTTGTTGTCACTGTTGTATGTTTTATGCACTCCTTTCAAATCTTAATTTAATAATATTGAGTAAAACATAATTATAAAAAATTGGACACCCTAGACTTGGCATACTTTGCTCATTTATTATCAAAGACTTCGGGAAGAAGAAAAGTGTCAAGTCTTTAAGCTAGTAGCTGGGGCAGTCGACCAAAGACCAACGAAATAAGGATTTAGAGTTCGTTTGGTATTGATTAATATAGTTAATTTTTTGTATTTAAACTTTTTAAGTTTGTCTTTTTTAATCTCGTTTAATTTTTATTTTGGAACTTTTTTAATTTTTGTAAAAAAAAAGGTTTAATGATTATGGATAAAAAATAATATTTTATTTTTTGTGATTATTTAACCCCAAAATAAATGCCAAACAGGCACTTTAGTGTCATTGTTGCATATTTTATGGGGCTCAACCCTCATTTGGAGAGTAGTTATTTTAATCAAAAAGTCACTATTTATCACATCACTCTCTTTATTTTTTTATACATCTTTTCATAAAAAATTATTAAAATAATATATTCCCAAACCAGCCCTCAGTATGGTGAAGCACATCAGTTACCATAAGATTATTTGTGAATAGCTTATTTATTGAATAGATTATTTGGGTTCAATATAAAAAATTGATAATATGCCTTCTTTGCAATAGTAATGGATTGAATGGCTAAATAATTTTTAATTTTTAATTTTTTAGAGAGTTGTGTAGTCATGACCATCGGCTTTGATGTTGGCCCGAGAAATACATTCGCAATGTTTGGTTTTATTTTTTTTTGAATGAATCTAACTTGTCTTATGTTTAAGATTAAAATCAGACTGTCTAGTTTGGTCCATAGGTTTATTTTCGGGCTTCATTTAAATAATTCGAACCGTTAATGTGTAGAACTCGTCGAGTATTATATTTTTATAAAAAATCATGTTGATCGGATATCTTTAGCTATTTGATCGGATCAGATTTCTGTCAACTATGTTTTTTTTTTTCCCATCCATTTTTCTTTATACAAATTTGATCCGATCAAATAGCTATCGATATCCGACCAATGTGATGTATTACAAAGATATAGTACTCGACGAGTTCTATACATTAAGAAGTTTTGAATTATCAAAATGGGGCCCAAAAATACGCCCATGGGCTGGACTAGATGGTCCAGTCTTGATCTCAAACATGAGACAAGCTGGACCCTTTTGGAGTTATTTTTTAAAAAGTTATTTGAAAACTCTATTTTAAAAAAGAATTTTTGTTTGGTTTTCAAAAAAATGCATTATGACAAATTCAAGTTTTCTCCCAATTTAAGGAGACAGACAATTAAAAAAAAAATGTCACATCAAAAAATACTTCCATGTTAGTTATATATATATATACATGCTATATATGTATGAAACTATAATTTGGTAGGTATCCATTTATAGGTACATATCTTATCATTAAGGCCTCGTTTGGAAACATATTTTTTTAGTAACTTTTTAATTAAAATGTGATGTAAAAAAAACTAGTATGTTTGAGATGACTTTTTGACTTTTTACGAAAAGCTGTGCAAAAAGTAGAGAGAAAATGAAATCTTTGACTTTTTGGTATGAGTTGTTGGCTTTTTGATTTTTTTAATAACTTTTTAACTTTTTGACTAAAAGGGACACTTGTCAAACGAGGCCTAAATGTGTGAGTTTATCATAAAATTTCTACTCATTTCAACCACAGAAAACATAATTTTTTTACAAATTGGCATTAAAAAAAAAATTGTAACCAACTTACAAACTTTTGCAACATCAAATACAAAAGAATTGGACTTTTTCTTATGCCAATTTCTGACGATGTTACACATGTTTGTGTTAATGTTACGATATTTTGTGATAAAATAAATTTTCTGCATAACATTTGTGAAAATTTAATTCTATGTAAGAAGTATTTTAATGTCAATTTGTAAAAAAATTACGTTTTCTGTGATTGAAATAAATGAAAATTTTATAATAAAGTCACACATTTAATGGTAGAATATATACCCATAAATAGATACATACCAAATTATGTTTTCATACATATATAGCATATACATGTATATATATATATACATAAAACTAACATGAGCGTATTTTTTGATGTGATAATTTTTTTAAAAAAAATTGTCTCTCTCCTTAAATTGGATGGAAACTTGAATTTGCAATAATGTATTTTTTTGAAAAATAAATAAAGATCCTTTTTCAAAATAGAATTTTCAAATCATTTTTTTTAAAAATAATTTTAAAAAAAATAGAACCAAACAAGTGATTATTATTTTATCTTGCAAATGTGACATGTTTTTATTAGCCACTTGCGATACTTGCATTTAATAGATCATACTTATTTTTATTCTTTGGAAACTCATAAAATACTACATTCAAAGATTTTTATGCCATTTTTTGCTATATCCACCTACTACCCTTCTTGTTATATACTAGTTGGATATCATCATTAAAGCACAAAATTTAATAATCCTTAAATTAATAACGTCCAAGGAAAAATTGTTGTTCACCTAAAAATTATTTTGATTAAATGGTCTTTTAATGTGTTATAAAAGAAAGGGAAAATAGCAATTCAGTGTAAAATTAGAAAATTACAAATAAATAGTAAACATTATAAATAATAATAATTAAAAATTCTAAACTTTTTCATGTGTTTATAATTTTTTTTTTTATATAAAAAAATGGTCCACTGGGTTGTAATTTCCCTTAAAAGAAACAAAATAAATAGAACAATGGCGCTTAAGCAAATCAACTATATGTATTCAAGAAGCTCTATGTTTATGGTTGGAAATGGTTAATTTTTCCTCAAGTTTGGTCTATTTTTTAGGTGGGCCCCGAGTGTCGATTTACTCGGGTCAAAGTGGTAACGCGTTCTATGCCGCGTTGTGATTCACGTGGTATATTTGGTTGCTCAAAACCATTACCGAGTGAATGGGAAATTGAAGCCAAAGTGTGCTCCATGGAAATGGAGTTTTGGTGGAAATCCCTTAAGGTTGTAAATTGGCTTGTCCCACATTGATTTGGTGGGAGGTTTTGAAAGGGTTTATAAGGCTTAGGGTGAGATACTTGGGGTGTGCCCCAAGGGGTACCCAAGTGTTTTAGAGGGAGAGGTTATGGGCAAAATGGGCTAGACCCATTGGACCCAAAAATCACCACACGCGCGCGCCGCCGGCCATCCGGTCGGTCTGGGCTGGGCCTGGGCTTGGGCGCGGGTGCGTGGTGTGTGGGGTTGGGCTTCTAATCTTTTTGGGCCAAAAACATTTGAATTTTATTTTATTTTAAAATAAAATCCAGAATTCAGAATTAAATTAGTTTGGATTTTTTGTTCATCCAAACAGGGCCCTTCCCGGTTTCAAACAGAAATAAACTGTTTTGGAATTAATGCACAGGGCCCTTCCCGTTTTACTATCTGTTTGAATTAATTCAAATCTGTTTGAATTCAAAACCCAACAGGTATGATACCTGTTCAATTCAAAACCAAGAGTTACATACCTGTTTATTTCAAATCCAAGAGCCACCTTCACATCTATAAATAGGACCACCCTCGTTTGATATTTTGCATTCAGAAATTTCGTATTTCACTTCTGTTTTCTATTCTTCATCTTGCTGCATTTTATTTTCAAAAGAAAGAGTGTAAACACTTAGTGTGTTCGTAAGGCAAACAATTAGTAGTGCTGCTATTGTTTGTGGAAGATCATTTCATCCTGGGAGATAGACGTCCGAATTCTGAAAGCACCGTGGAGAGGACGAATCTGTCTTAAGGACACAGTGTTAAACACTGGACTTGATCAGGAAAAATAATTCGAAGAAATTAAATCAAGTAAGTTATTTAATTACTTTCAGTGTTGTTTTTATTTGTTTATTTATTCAGATTTTAATTTTGTTTTTGTAACAAAATAAAATCTGTTATTTATTTATTTATTTTTATTTCGAGTTTGATTTTTGTAATCAAACATATTCTCTCCTTTTCTCTATTTCTTTTATTCTTGTTGTTGTTTTGTACACAACAGAATTAAATCCTTTTAAATACGGTGAAGATTGTCCAACAATCTTAAGACAGAATCCTTCTTGGGTATCTTCATTGTATTTAATTTTCTGTGTTTTCAAATTAATATTCTGGTTGGAAAAACAAATAGTGATTTATGCTATTTGACAGATAGTAGTAATATACTGTCTCTTTTCTTTGACAACTACTAGTAGTACGATACTGGTGTCATTAACAATTCAGAATATTATTTGGTATTACAGAAAATTCTTGTGATATTTTATTTTTCAAGTTTTAGTAACAAGGAAAATAAAATTATTTTGTTGTTATAATTATTTTCTGGTTTTAGTAACTAGAAAATTAATTTGTGTTTTAATATTTTCTGATTTTTGTAATCAGAGATTATGGCTACTACAACTGAAACTGCATCTGGCAGTGGTACTCCTATTGTTACACCTACATCGGTCCCTATCCAGAACCATGTTCATGTACCAATCAATCATGGAGAAAAACCGGAAAAATTTAATGGTACCGAGTTTAAGAGATGGCAGCAGAAGATGCTGTTCTATCTTACAACTCTTAATTTGGCCCGGTTTCTCCATGAAGAGGCTCCAGCACTTAAAGAGGGTGAAAGTGATCGGCAAGTTGTTGCCGCTGTAGATGCTTGGAAACATTCAGATTTCCTGTGCAGAAACTACATCCTAAATGGCCTTCACAATATGCTGTATAATGTATACAGTCCTCTGAAAACAGCAAAAGAATTGTGGGATTCTTTGGAGAAGAAATACAAGACAGAAGATGCCGGCACGAAGAAATTTGTCGTCGGTAAATTTCTGGACTTTGTTATGGTAGACTCCCAAACAGTAATATCTCAAGTTCAAAGTTTTCAAATAATTTTGCATGATATTCATTCAGAAGGTATGTCTCTTAGCGAGTCATTCCAAGTCGCAGCTTTAGTGGAAAAGTTACCACCGGCTTGGAAAGATTTCAAAAATTATTTAAAACATAAACGCAAAGAGATGACTATGGATGAATTGATTGTAAGATTAAGAATTGAAGAAGATAACCGAAAGGCTGAAAAGAGGAATGGGAAAAATCCCATTGAGTCCAAGGCAAATGTGGTTGAACAAGTTCATAAACCACATAACAAAAAGAGGAAGTTTACTGGAGATGGTCCTAAACAAGGCGATAGTAGCAAGAAGTTCAAAGGAAAATGCTATAACTGTGGCAAAACTGGACATCGAGCTTCTGACTGCCGCCGCCCTAAAAAGAATTATGGAAGTACAAGTAAGAAGACCACCAATCAGGCCAATGTAACAGAATTGGATTACATCTCTGACGGAGTGAATGACATCAACCTCTCTGCTGTGGTGTCTGAGGCTAACTTGGTTGGAAATCCCAAAGAGTGGTGGGTTGACACTGGAGCAACTCGTCACATATGTGCGGACAAGAAGATGTTCACTACCTACAATGAGGCTGCAAATGGTGAACAACTTTTCATGGGAAATTCTTCTACTTCTGCTGTGGCTGGACAAGGGAAAGTAATCTTGAAGATGACATCAGGGAAAGAACTGACCCTCAACAACGTACTACATGTACCTGACATCCGGAAGAATTTAGTTTCTGGGTCTTTGTTAAGTAAAAATGGTTTTAGGCTTGTATTTGAGTCTGATAAGTTTGTATTAACAAAGAGTGGTATGTATGTTGGTAAGGGATACATGAGTGATGGTCTCTTTAAGTTAAATGTAATGACAGTTGTACCGAAAGTTGCTATGAATAAGAATAACACATCTTTTGTTTATATTCTTGAGTCAAATTTATGGCATGGTAGATTAGGACATGTGAATTTTGATGCTTTGCGTAGATTAATTGGTTTAGATTATATACCAAAGTTTGAAATTAATCCTAATCATAAATGTGAAATTTGTGTAGAAGCGAAACTAACTAAGGCTCCATTTAAATCGGTTGAAAGAAAAACCGAACCTCTAGAATTAATTCACACTGATGTATGTGATTTAAAGTTTATTCAAACTAGAGGTGGCAAAAAGTATTTCATAACATTTATCGATGATTGCACAAGATATTGTTATGTTTATTTACTTAGAAGTAAAGATGAAGCCTTAGAAATGTTTAAACTCTACAAAACAGAAGTTGAAAATCAACTTGGTAAAACCATTAAAATGGTTAGAAGTGATAGGGGTGGTGAATATGATGCACCATTAAATGAATTTTGTGCACAACATGGCATTATTCACCAAACTACAGCCCCTTATTCTCCACAGCAAAATGGAATTGCTGAAAGGAAGAATAGAACCCTAAAAGAAATGATGAATGCCATGTTACTAAGTTCAGGCTTACCACAGAACTTGTGGGGGGAAGCAATATTGTCTGCTAATTATGTTCTTAATAGAATACCCCACAAGAAAACCAAAAGCATTCCTTATGAATTGTGGAAAGGTCGACCACCTTCCTACAAATACTTAAAAGTGTGGGGGTGTTTGGCAAAAGTTGAAGTACCTGTTCCTAAAAAGACTAAAATTGGACCAAAAACAGTAGATTGTGTGTTTATTGGTTATGCTCAGAATAGTAGTGCATATCGGTTTCTGACTTATAAATCAGATATACCTGATATAAATGTGAACACTATTATAGAGTCAAGGAATGCTGTGTTTTTTGAACATGTCTTTCCTTACAAGAAAGGACAGGAATTAAGTTCACAGAAAAGAACTTATGATTGTACACAAAGTCAAGAGACTAATGACAATCAAACACAAGAGACTAGTAATAGTCTCGACCAACAGGATTTAACTAATGATGAACCAAGACGAAGTAAAAGAGCGAGAACATCAAAATCCTTTGGTCCAGATTTTCTGACATACTTGTTAGAAAATGAACCTCAAAGCTTTAAGGCAGCAATGACAGGTCCTGAAGCACCTTTGTGGAAAGAGGCTGTTAATAATGAAATTGAATCCATTATGCAAAATCATACTTGGGAATTGGTGGATCTTCCACCAGGTTCTAAACCTCTTGGATATAAATGGATATTCAAGAGAAAAATGAAAGCAGATGGTTCAATTGACAAGTATAAAGCAAGACTTGTTGTTAAAGGTTACAGACAAAAGGAAGGTCTGGACTATTTTGACACATATTCCCCTGTGACAAGAATAACATCCATTCGCATGCTTATTGCTATAGCAGCGTTGTTTAATTTAGAAATACATCAAATGGATGTTAAGACAGCTTTCTTAAACGGTGATCTAAATGAAGAAATCTATATGGAACAACCCGAAGGGTTTGTAGTATCAGGGCAAGAAAAGAAAGTTTGTCGACTTGTAAAATCCCTTTATGGATTAAAACAAGCACCTAAGCAATGGCATGAAAAATTTGATCATGCAATGCTTACTAATGGGTTTAAGATAAACGAATGTGACAAATGCGTCTATGTTAAAAACACTGACCAAGGATATGTCATAGTTTGTCTTTATGTGGATGACATGCTTATCATTGGAAGCAGTCAAAACATGATCAAATCAACTAAGCAGATGCTTAACAAAAGATTTGATATGAAAGATATGGGGGTCGCAGATGTTATATTAGGAATGAAAATTACTAAAACATCTGACGGATATGCATTATCTCAATCTCATTATATTGAGAAAATTCTTGATAAATTTATCAAGGATGATTTAAATTTAGCTAGAACACCTGTAGACATCAGTCTTTATTTATCGAAAAAATAAAGGTGATGCAGTGTCTCAGTTAAAATACTCTCAAATCATTGGAAGCCTAATGTACCTAATGAATTGTACTCGTCCTGATATAGCTTATGCTATAAGTAAATTGAGTAGGTACACTAGTAACCCTGGAGAAGACCATTGGAAAGCGATCATTCGAGTTCTTAGATATCTAAGATTTACTCGTGATCATGGTTTGAACTTTACTCGATATCCAGCAGTACTCGAAGGTTATTGTGATGCCAATTGGATATCGGATACTAAAGATTCAAAATCCACTAGTGGATATGTCTTTACTCTAGGAGGCGCTGCTGTTTCTTGGAAGTCCACGAAACAAACGTGCATCGCACGATCCACAATGGAATCCGAGTTCATTGCTTTAGACAAAGCAGGTGAAGAAGCAGAATGGCTTCGTCACTTCTTAGAAGACATTCCAATGTGGCCAAAACCTGTGCCAGCTATTTGCATTCATTGTGATAGTCAATCTGCAATAGGCAGGGCACAAAATCATATGTATAATGGTAAGTCACGACATATTCGTCGTCGACATAATACCGTAAGGCAATTGTTGTCGAACGGAATAATCTCAATAGATTATATAAAATCTAAAGAGAATATTGCGGATCCGTTAACAAAAGGTTTGACAAAAGAGCTAGTGTATAGTTCATCAAAGGGGATGGGATTAAAGCCTATTACATAAGAGTCGTCATAATGGTAACCCTACTTATATGACTGGAGATCCCAAGAACTAAGTTCAAAGGGACAACTAAGTTATGTATGGCTCGCCAGAAACCACCAAGGGATTAAAATTCCTACCCATTCCTATGGTGAGAGTGATATCTGCAACATATGTTGTTTGCAGGGGTATAAGGATAAGCTTTGCTTTTAATGATTACTTATATCTTGATTAAGGCATAAAATCAAGACGAGTATAAAGAGATACTCACAATAAGAATCACCTATATGAGTGTTGAACTGGGGCCGGTTCTATGAGAATGCAAAGGCTAAATTCTCTAGAAACACTTATGAAAACCAGGCGCGTTCAAGGCCAAAATGAACACAACAGTGAGAACCACGATGTGTTAGAAGATATTTTGTGTGAAATCTGTTGTCTTGGCTTACACAAACGGCTGAACAATTCAAGGCATCGCGTCCATTGGTTAGCCAGTAAGTCCGATAGGTTATCACTAGGGAAGGTTCAAAGCCGAAAACTACCTATCCTGATGCAAGATATTTTCGACTTATACTCTTTCATTAAGTCTGCATATTGTTGCATTACCGTTGTCATCAAATTCCATTCATGTGGGGGATTGTTGGAAATGGTTAATTTTTCCTCAAGTTTGGTCTATTTTTTAGGTGGGCCCCGAGTGTCGATTTACTCGGGTCAAAGTGGTAACGCGTTCTATGCCGCGTTGTGATTCACGTGGTATATTTGGTTGCTCAAAACCATTACCGAGTGAATGGGAAATTGAAGCCAAAGTGTGCTCCATGGAAATGGAGTTTTGGTGGAAATCCCTTAAGGTTGTAAATTGGCTTGTCCCACATTGATTTGGTGGGAGGTTTTGAAAGGGTTTATAAGGCTTAGGGTGAGATATTTGGGGTGTGCCCCAAGGGGTACCCAAGTGTTTTAGAGGGAGAGGTTATGGGCAAAATGGGCTAGACCCATTGGACCCAAAAATCACCACACACGCGCGCGCGCGCCGCCGCCGCCGTCCGTCCGTCCGGTCGGTCGGGCTGGGCTGGGCCTGGGCTTGGGCGCGGGTGCGTGGTGTGTGGTTGGGTTGGGCTTCTAATCTTTTTGGGCCAAAAACATTTGAATTTAATTTTATTTTAAAATAAAATCCAGAATTCAGAATTAAATTAGTTTGGATTTTTTGTTCATCCAAACAGGGCCCTTCCCGGTTTCAAACAGAAATAAACTGTTTTGGAATTAATGCACACCCAAACAGGGCCCTTCCCGTTTTACTATCTGTTTGAATTAATTCAAATCTGTTTGAATTCAAAACCCAACAGGTATGATACCTGTTCAATTCAAAACCAAGAGTTACATACCTGTTTATTTCAAATCCAAGAGCCACCTTCACATCTATAAATAGGACCACCCTCATTTGATATTTTGCATTCAGAAATTTCGTATTTCACTTCTGTTTTCTATTCTTCATCTTGCTGCATTTTATTTTCAAAAGAAAGAGTGTAAACACTTAGTGTGTTCGTAAGGCAAACAATTAGTAGTGCTGCTATTGTTTGTGGAAGATCATTTCATCCTGGGAGATAGACGTCCGAATTCTGAAAGCACCGTGGAGAGGACGAATCTGTCTTAAGGACACAGTGTTAAACACTGGACTTGATCAGGAAAAATAATTCGAAGAAATTAAATCAAGTAAGTTATTTAATTACTTTCAGTGTTGTTTTTATTTGTTTATTTATTCAGATTTTAATTTTGTTTTTGTAACAAAATAAAATCTGTTATTTATTTATTTATTTTTATTTCGAGTTTGATTTTTGTAATCAAACATATTCTCTCCTTTTCTCTATTTCTTTTATTCTTGTTGTTGTTTTGTACACAACAGAATTAAATCCTTTTAAATACGGTGAAGATTGTCCAACATTTATTTTATTTTTTAATATATATATTTTTTGGTCAGTCAATAAGAGGTTATTTACAAATATTTTAAAAAAAAATTCAAATTGAGGAATCATAGTTGAACAGCATATCCAGAAGTGAAGATTTGTTCTTGCCGCCACAGATAACACATTCTCCCTCACTATTGGGCTCCTTGTTAACTAATAATAGAGATTTTTGGTGAAACCTCCCTTTTGAGCCTTTTTATTAGGGTAAAGGATAACTCAATCAATTTTCTTTCAAAAAGCTCCTGAGTAGGAAATGCCTACCTTAATAAGGACATTTTATAATTTCTATTTTTTTTATCACAATATTGCCCTTCTATATATACGTATCATACATTTGAAATATTTGAAATCTAAGCTAAAGATCTCGCAGGAACGAAATTAGGAACGAAATTGATGAAGACAATCTCTAAATCTAAAGATCTCGCAACCAAAGATCTCTTACTTGATCAACAATAGACGATCTCGCCGTCGACGATCAACACTCTCAATTAAACGAGAGTTTCATTGAGATTTGTGATTGTTGATCGAGTTTTAGAAGTTTTTCTTCTCAATTAAATATGTTGATTTGTTGATTAATTTTTTTTTTTTTGGATTTATTTTTGTTGTTTTTGATCTGATTTCATTTGACAGAACCAGAGTAATACTTTGGCTCTATTGTTCTGTTTTTTGTTTCAGATAATGAGAGTAAAATTTTACTCTGGTGTTAGAATGACAGTAAAATTTTACTGTTAAGATGTGGTCATTGCCAAACACTTCAGCCACCACAAACACTGCCTTGGCTTTTTTACTTTTATGCAGAATAACATTTTACTTTTAGATTCAGAGTCTAACATTTTACTCGTTTTTAGAGTAAAATTTTACTTTTATACAGAGTAAAATTTTACTTTTGTGCACAGTCTAACATTTTATTAGTTTTTCAGAGTAAAATTTTACTTTTATATAGAGTAAAATTTTACTTTTAGTTTCAAAGTGCAACATTTTACTCTTATTCAGAGTAAAATTTTACTTTTAAATTCAAGGGGTAACATTTTACTCTTAGATTCAGAGTGTAATATTTTATTCTTATTTCAGAGTAAAATTTTACTTTTATGTAGAGTAAAATTTTACTTTTACATTTATGTCTCAAGTTGTGTTGGTGACACACTGTATGAGTTGGCAATCTTTGGCAAACCTAATAGTAAAAATTAACTCTAAAATATAGTACAATGTTACACTAAACCACAGTAAAATTTTATCCACACATATTGACTTTTGGACTTGTGGTGATAGTAAAATTTTACTTTGATAGTGATATTACTTTGATATTGACAGTAAAATTTTACTTTGATTGATAGTAAATTTTTACTGTTAATTGTTTCATATTTCCCTACTTATATGGAAGGACATTTTAGCGAAGTCATGACATTTTTTTAATTGAGGGGCTTTTGGAGTTATTGTTTAATTCTGTGGGCTTCACACAAAATAGGCCCAATGGAAGGGGCTTTTCACCAAAAATCCCCTAATAATAAGGGCCTTCAGGTTCATTTATGAAACTTTTAGATCAATACGCTTAAGTTAAAAGAATATCATTGATTCAACAGGACATCTATCTGTTCAAAATTTATTTGTCTATCTGTTAAATTGCCACTTATTTGTTTAAAATGTGACATATATATACATGTGTTACCTATCTGTCTAACTATTTGTTCAAATGTCATTTATTTGTACATGTGCAGCCTATTTGTTCAATGTCATCTATTTGCCCACATTGTCGTCATTGGTGACTTTTTGGTGACGTTTCCAGTGACTTTTTAACGCGTGTCTTTATTACTAAAAAAAAAAGGAAGATTAAATCTTGAACTAAATAGCATAAATAATCATAATTGGTTAATTTTTTACTTACATAACACATTGATATTATTAAAAAAAAAAAAAAATCGAATAAAAAAGCACAATGAAAGATGTGATTTATGTCTTTTCATGCTTTGATTCCTTTAATATGTTACATACTTTAATACAGGAAAAATTATCTTTATAAGTGGAAAAGCGCTGCCAAAAACACTATACTAGCATTTTTACCTTATGTCGCTGACGCGGCCATCACATAGGTCCAAGGCATTTTATAAACGTTGCTGATACTTATAGTGACGTTTTCATAAACGCCGATATACTGTTAAATCTGTTAAAATAATTTTGTCAAAGATAACCAATGACGTCACAGATATAGTGATGTTTTGAACAAAAATGCCATCTTTTTACTTTATTTTATAATTTAATTAATATAAAATATGCTCTGAGCTGGTTATTTACATTCCATTCACATTCCAATTTGTACAAAACCACAAAACAAATCATAATAGAAAATAAAAATAAAAATTAATAAAATCATCAAATTTGATATTTTACAGAAAACAATTAAACTATGCATGTTCATAAAAGTATATTTAAGTTATAAGATTCACCCCGATCTTTTAAAAAAAAAAAAATTGAAATTCACGAATCAACACACTTAGATATTTAAATGCTCTTTACCAAAAATAAAAAAATAAAAAAATTTCTAGCAAGATTTCAATTTTGGGCTTGTTACAAAAATCAAGTTGCAAATTCCTCTTACATCCAGAATAAGATCTTTCCCTTAGCAAAATTATCATTTTGAACTACACATAAATAAATAATATGTTAGATTTTCTTTTACTTTAAGAGAGCCACATCAAAACTAGATGAATCACAGACAACAACAAAAAAAAAAAGAGTAAAGTGGTACCATATGCTTTTGAATTTAACCAAATTAATGAAACAAGAGAAATTATGAAAAGAAAAAAGAACAAATTATGCTTCATACATATCCTAGAAACATCATCTCGAATTGCTAACCTTTAAAACTTTTGAATGCAATGAATCAGAGAAGGTAGCATTTGTAAATTGCCTCCCCGAGGTACTAGGGATGTCATTGTGAGAATATATTGTGAGTCTTACAAATTAACTTTAGAGTCCTATTAGAGGCATGATTATATTAGAGTCTTATTAGAGTCATTGTCGTATTGTATTTGTATTTCCTTTTTGGTTTAGGAGTTAGGGCTATATATTCTCTAAGGTCTGATTGTAATTTATACACATTGAATATATGAGACACAGAAAGCTATTCAGAAATCTTACATGGTATCAGAGCTTTGTTCGAAACCTTAAGTCCATGCCTGTTATTCGAAGTTTTCGCCGATTGTTCGAAGTCGTCTCTGTTCTTTGGTCTTCTTCACAGTCGCGACTTAGGGTTCGTGGGTCTCTCTGGTTCGTGGGTCGTGTCTTCAGTCATCATCAGCAACTCGAGATCAGCTTCAGCCCGTGCTTCGTCGCGACTCAGTTCTGGTCCTTTTGGTTCGCGAACTCAGTCCCTCTGGTTCACGAACGCCATCACCGTGCTTCTGATTCAGGCCGCGATCGTCTTCTGCCATCGTCCACAGCCATCGCGACTCCGTCTTGTCTTTTGAATCTTCTCTAGTTCACAATCAGTCCTTGTGATACATATAACTGATTTGTTGGTATTTACACTTTAACCCCAAAATTTCATTGACTATCGCACTTGGACTGGCTCACTCATCTGTGTGTTCTAAGTACTAAGATAGTGGTTATAATTTGACCCCACAATTCTATAACTTTGGTTCACTTTGATGTCGAATACCCATAAGCTTCAATCTTTAACAAATCCCAATAAAGGACCATTAGCTCCAGATGAGTGCGCCTTCTACCATCAGAGGGGTCATTGGAAGTATCATTGTCCCAAGAAGGGATGTTTGTCTACTTTGTCTGTGTTTGCCTCGTCTTCTTAGCAATTGCCGATTAAGTTCTGCGCTCCTCCTCTGAGTACCGTTCGGCCTCCTACCGATTCTACTATATCTGCTTTGGCTCCTGATCTTGACTTAGCTTCCTTGACTGCTCAGATTAGTCAGTTTCAACATACATTGTGTACCTCCCAGCCATCTGTCTGCCTCCATTGTTTCCCCTGTTCATTCAAGTTTGCTTGGGTCTTCTTCAGGTATTTCTTCGTTTGTCTGGCTTTTTGACTCTGGTGCCTCTCATCATATGACTCTCCATCTCTCCTTACTTCAAAATTGCACTCCTCCTCATTTTTCTATTACGGTCAATGCTGCTAATGGGTCTGGTTTGTCTGTTATATCTATTGGGTCTGCCCTACCGTCTGCTGTTTGTTGTCTCTATTCCATCTGTTCTTTATGTTCCTCAATTATCTGTCAGTTTATTATCTATCAATCAGCTTGACGCCTCTGGTTTTGATGTTATCTTTTCCTCTTCTATCTGTTTTGTACAGGATCGGATGTCTAAACAACAGATTGGGATTGGTCGTAGAGTTTGGGACCTCTATGTGGTAGAGAGCTTACATCTGCCTTTGACAACCTCTCCGACTGCCTTTTTCTCTTTTCAGTTAGATTCTCTATCCAGTTATTTCTACTTGTGGCATTCTAGATTAGGGCATTTGTCTGCTGACCGCTTACGGTCTTTGGCTCAATCATGTATCTTGGGAAAAGTTTCCCCTAGTGAACTTACTGAATGTCAAGGGTGTAAACTCGCCAAGATGACAGCCTTACCTTTTTGTAAAAGCACTTCTATAGTTGATACACCATTTTCTTTAGTTTATACTGATGTTTGGGGCCCTTCTCTTGTTCTCACCAAAGGGGGTTCTGCATACTATGTATTATTTGTTGATGGCTGCACCCGTTACACTTGAGTTTATCTTATGACTCATAAGTCCAATTTCTATCAGATATACCGTACTTTTCAATCTATGATTACTACACAGTTTGGGTCTACCATTAAAGTGTTACGGTTTGACTTGGGTGGAGAATATTTTAAAACTGAGTTTTGTGATTATTTGGCCAATTTGGGTACCATTCACCAAACTTCATGTACAGATACACCTATCCAAAATGGTCGCGCTGAGCGTAAACACCGTTATCTCCTTAAGACAAGTAGGTCTTTTCTTCTCTCTGCCTCAGTTCCGGCTCCATTCTAGGGGGAGGCACTTCTTACTGTTGCTTTTCTTCTCAATCACATGCCTACTCCCATTCTTTCTGGTCGGTCTCCTTATGAGGCTTTGTTCTCCAAACTTCCTAACTACTCCCTTCTTCGTGTGTTTGGGTCTTCCTGTTTTGTCCTTCTTCCCTGCAAAGATAGGACCAAACTTAGTGCCCGGTCTGTCCTCTGTGCCTTTTTGGGTTATAGTCCTACTCAAAAAGGCTATCGGTGTTGCGACCCTGTTTTCCGTCGTCTTTATGTCTCCCGTCATGTTTCTTTTCTCGAACGTCTGCCTTACTTTCAGCTTCCTCTTGTCACTGCTCCAGTTTTCAAAGAGGATTTGGTTCACATTGACCTATTTCCTTCTAAGGTACCGTCTGATGAGTACATCTCCACAGTTCCTCCTAAGCTTGTTTTATCTTCTCCTCCTGCTTCACCTCTGGCTGCTTCTCCTCCTTCAGTTTGTTCTCCTCCTTCGTTGTTAGTTTATTCTCGTCGCAAGGCCACTCCTCTACTAGTTGTCTCTACCCCTACTGCTGATCCTCCTATTGCTGCCGACTCTGATCTTGCTGCACACCAATATCCTACTCGAGCGTGTCATCCTCCAAACAGGTTAGATTGGTCTAATACATGTTTTTCTGCTTCCTATCGTACTTTTTTGTCTGCTATTCACTCTTTTTCAGAACCTCAGTCTTACAAAGAGGCATGTTAGGACCCTCACTGGGTTCACGCTATGGAAGATGAGTCGTTTGCTCTACAGAAAACTAGTACTTGGGAGCTGGTTCCTTTGCTTGCTGGTAAAAACTTGGTTGGTTGTAAATGGTCTACAAAGTCAAGACTCATTCTGATGGGTCTTTTGAGCGTTACAAGGCTCGTCTGGTTGCCAAAGGTTTCTCTCAGGAGTATGGTATTGATTATGAGGAAACGTTTGCTCATGTTGCCAAGATGACTATTGTCCGTACTTTGATCTCTGTCGCTGCTATTCGTTCTTGGGCTTTTTATCAGATAGATGTTAAGAATGCTTTTCTTAATGGCCATCTCATTGAGGAGGTTTACATACGTCCTCCTCCTGGTCTTCCCCATTCCTCTGGCCAAGTTTGTCGTCTTCGACGTGCTCTATATGGTCTGAAGCAGTCTCCTCGTGCTTGGTATGATCGCTTTCAGACTGCTGTTACCGAGCTTGGATTTTATTCTTCTGTTTTCGACTTTGCTTTATTTCTTAGGCATACATCGGCTGATTTTGTTGCTCTCTTACTCTATGTGGATGATATGATCATCACTGGCTCTGACTCTCCTACTACCTATGAGGTCAAGCAGCATCTCTTCCGCACCTTCGAAATGAAAGATCTGGGTCCATTACGGTTTTTCTCCAAAGGGCTATTTTTTGTCTCAGGCTAAGCATGGTAATGAAGTCATTCACCGTGCTGGTCTTACCGATACTAAGGTTTCTGATACACCTATTGAGCTTAATGTGAAGCTTAATTCTATTGATGGTGTCCCTCGGGATGATCCTACTTTATATCGCAAGCTTGTGGGTTGTTTAGTTTATCTGGCTGTCACTCGCCCTGATCTTGCTTATGCTGTTCATGTGGTTAGTCAGTTCGTTTCTATGATGCCCCAAATTTTGATAATATAATACAATGATACATCGGGGTTTAACTAGTAGATACACCTCATTTTTAAGAACAAAATACAAATAATTACACTAAAATAAAATAGTAATAAAAATTCTTCAAGTCTTTGAGTACAAATCAGTTCATTGATACAAAAAGATTATCTAAAATACAGGAAATATGAAATCTAATCTCTAAGGCAGCGTGGTTCCGCGAAGCTTTTAGGGATTCCATTCTCGGTGTAAAACTCACATTCACCTGGCATAAAATGCCATGAGCTTGGAATGCCCAGTAAACACACACACCCCGACCCTTTTCCCATCCCAAATACACAAGAACATAACGGCATGATCATAACATACAATGAAAGCAATAATTAAGCAGAGTTTATAATTAAATTTCAGTTCTCATGAATAATAGTCAATTTTAGTTAGTTCTAGGCAACTCCCCGCGGAATGTCGTTCCTGCCCAACCACTAACACTGGCCACGGGCAATTCTGACTCCCCCTTGGTTAATACCATACCAATGCGTCGCTTACTGCATAACCACCAATGATGCCCATGCACCTAGGTTACATACCCGAGTGGTGACATCACGGTCTGCCCCATGGGAACGGGCTTCCAGGGATACTCTCCCTGTGTGAGACCCTCACTGCCACCCTTGTGCCTCCAATTTCCGTTAAGCAGCCAGAATACCTCTCGTGCCATGTTAGGGTTCGAAAACACACTTGTGCAAGACTTCACAAAAATAGAACACATTCCACTATATCGTACTCTTAAATCCATCGTTCATTATCTCATAAAATGATCGCAACCCATTACCATCCCATTTGATTTCCCCTTAATTAAGTGCATTATGTTCTCAGTTATAGCAAAGTATGGTCAATATAATTACGAATCCAAACTAAACAACAAGTAATTTATTCATGGTAAAGGAAAATTCACAAATTATCATAAATTACATATCAAGACTAAAACATTCAAGAAACATAGAATCTAAGATTTGCAAACCAAATAAGAGCATATTAATACAAATTTCTAGATTTCCAGATTTGGACCAGTGTGAAAATAATTATAAAAAAATACTTTTATTGGCCCTAAGTACCTGGCCTCATGTGAGTTTGTAGATAAATAAGTCTAGTTTCAAACTCAATTTAGCATAGGTGTTTTAGATTTTAAGATAATTCAGAATTACCAAGATCTGTCCAAATTCGTTGATAGTTACGCAAATCGATTTTTCTCTCAAACCCCTCACTCTCTTGAGTTCAAACAAATTTTAGTTAAAATATAACACCAAGATTAAGATTTTGACATAAAATTGGACTCAAGATTATTTTTTTGGAATTTTATAAAAATAGAGAAAGTTGACTATTTTTCTAGTTCTGTGAGTAACAAACTTAGAAAAATTGTTTAGGTTATAAAAATACATCCTTAGGACCTACCAAAATTACCACATACTCTAGACATACCAAATATTAGACCATAAAAACAGATTTTTTTGATAGAAGAATAAATTCAAGAGAGAGAAAAGATTTGCTGCTGGAAATTTAAGAAAGAAAGAGAAGCACACCATTTCTTGATTAATACACATTTATACAAGAGTGTAGGCCTAGACTACAACAAATATATACAAATAGCATGTATTAGGAGGGGAAAAACAAGTGGTAAGAGAACTTGAGAGAAGATGTGATGTATGTTTACCTTTGTTGTACAAGACTTAACAAAATTCTTATTTTTCCTCTTTTCCTCTTTCTCTCTCTTTCTCTCTCTCCCTCTCTTTTCTCCAAGATCACTCTCTCTCACTCCTCTAGTGCATGGCTGAAAAATGTGTAAAATGAGGGGGGGAGAAGTGTGCATATATATAGAGAAGGATTGAAAGGTTTCTTAGGGGCCAAGTTTTATAAGTGCAAATTGTTAAAGTTGCCATCATGACCATTTTCATCATCACATGGTCAACAACTTGGGCTCCAAGACATATATATATATATATATATACATACATATATATAACATATTTGTATTTATAAACATAATATAATAGGCACAAGTACATTAATTAATAAAATATTACAATTAAGGGTTGGAATGAAATAAAATAAAAGTATATAGGGACCAAGTCTAAATTTATGAAACATTGATATTTAGCATACGATATACTAGCCTTAGAAAATAGTAAAAATAATAAATTTGGATCCTGTTAAATTAAAGCGCAAACAAAGGCGAGAAACCGAGCAAAAACGGCGTTACCGAGAATTAAGATTTTAAAGTGATGAATTTATAATTATAGGGTCTAATAATTAATAATATGGTTTTAAAGGTGATTATTAATTCACTGGGATCGATTAGAGTTTACTCGAATTAATCCGTGATGCTTTCGAGGGTTTAAAACACAATTAAGGGAAAATTCAAGGGCTTTATTGAAATAAACTCAAGGTTAGGGATTTAACGGTAATTACAAAAATTAGGGTCTCTACAATTTCTGCTCCTCGCTCTACCCATTGGGCTACTTTAGTTCGCATTCTTCGCTATCTCAAGGGTACCATATTTCAAGACTTACTATTGTCCTCTACTTCCTCTTTGGACTTGGTGGCCTATGCTGACTCTGATTGGGCTGGTGATGTTACTGATCGCAAGTTTATGTCTGGTTTCTGTATGTTTCTTGGTGATTCCTTGATCTCTTGGAAAAGTAAGAAATAATCAGTCGTTGCCCACTCTATTGTCGAAGCTGAGTATCGTGCTATGGCTTATGCCACTGCTGAGATTGTTTGGCTTCGTTGTCTTTTGTCTGATTTGGGTGTCTCTTAGTCTTCTTCGACCTCTCTCTATTGTGACAACCACAGTGTTGTTTAGATTGCCCACAATACTGTCTTCCATGAGCGGACAAAACACATTGAGATTGATTGTCACTTTGTTCGCCAACATCTGCAGTCTGCCTCTATCTCATTTCATTTCATCCCTTCAGCTTTGTAACTTGCGAAGACTCACACTACTGCTCGGTTTCAGTTTCTTCTTAGCAAACTCTCTGTGTTTTCTGCTAAAACACCTTGAGTTTGAGCGGGAGTGTAAGAATATATTGTGAGTCTTACAAATTAACTTAGAGTCTTATTAGAGGCATGATTGTATTAGAGTCCTATTAGAGTCATGGTCGTATTTTATTTGTATTTCCTTTTTGGTTTAAAAGTTAGGGCTATATATTCTCTAAGGTCTGATTGTAATTTATACACATTGAATATATGAGACACAAAAAGCTATTCAGAAATCTTACAGTCATAGCATTAACAATCTTAGGCTACCTAGCATTGGCAAGATGCATTTCTGCAGGCAGATCAGAAAACTAGGGAATATGAATGATATCAAGGATATCCTGTGTCTTATCACAATATAACAACAATATAGCACCCCCAAACAAACCAAGCCAATTGCAACTTGATTTGGTGGATACCATACTTAAGATATTCCTTTGCATATATCTAGTGGTAGATTATTTTTCTTAAATAGGCCTACCAGCATTTGCGCCTTCCCTTCCTATTTCAATATCAGTATCAGGCCCCTCAAATATCTGATTCTGAAATGAAATGGGCCCAATGCTATCATAGCATCCATAATTGTTTTCATCCTTTACCCAGTCAGTTCTGTAGCATTGAACAAGTTCGTTCAGATGTGGTCACTGCTCCAAATTTTCATCAAGCTGACTTAATATGGCAGTAAATTTTTAAAAAAATATTAAGAAAATTTTATTACAAAATAAATAAATTATTGTGAATGAATAAATCAACTAATAAATAACTAAATATGGAGAAAAGACTTCATGAGGTATAGTATAGGAAATGAAGAGAGGCAATCCATTCTATACCTAGCAAACAATACATCCTCAACCCAAAAAAAAAAAATCACAATGATTGGCCAAGTGAAAGCACTTATCCTCTTTAACATACAAGTTTTCTTGCCTTAGACGCACAATAAAACCCTTTGCTTCTAGCTGGTAAGAAGAAAGTACCACATCATGGTTGTTGCATCACTTCCAACATTAAATTTCCTTTCTTACCAAACTTTTAAAATTTCACTAATTTCCGGTGAAGGGCATCTGGATCCAAATAACAATAAAAATTAAATTAAGAATGAGATATGGTCTACATAATATCCATCCTTACTATGCACTAGGCATATAATACTTGTTAGTTAAAATGCCTAGTGTAATTCACTTTTTTCAATTCCAATGCACTAGGCATATGATTAGGCATTTTGCCTCAACTCATATTCACTAGCTACATGTAGCTAGCCTTCAACGCTAGGCAAAATGTATTCATTCATTAGGATCATTTCCCTCCATCTTTGTTGTTTACATGGCATTCTATAAAATTAATAGTATTTGGATAAATAGCTAAAATAAAGAGCATGGTTGGAGTAAAAACATAAAACAGTTGATAGGCAAAATAAAATATATACTTTATAGTAATATTCAGATAGGTAAAATGCCTACTACCGTTGGAGATGCTCTCAACCATCTATATTAAAAATTTGAAGTAGATCAATGAGCTTGGGCAATCATGGTTAAAACAAAACAAAAAACAAATGACGTAAATGTATGTAATAATACTGATATGACAAACTCACCAACGGGTCTAAGTTCAGATTAGATGCAAAGGATTAATAGAGTATTCTCTGCAAACAATTGCCATTGGATGACAAATTCTCCATGACCTGAGATCAAAGTTCAAGAAATAACCACTAAACCTCAAATGCAAATCAAGAACAACTACACAATCATTGCATTTGCCTAACAAAGGTTATAAAATTCATCCCCCAAACCACACAAGCAGGCTCATTGATCCCATAAATTACAAAATTCCAGAAACATGATAAATTTCTTATTCTTTTTTTTTTTGGGTTTAAAATGCTTTTATTTTATTTTTCTCCTATTTTTGATGTACACAAGTATATATGTGTAAGTATATATACATTTGCGCTTTATAGTTCTTGAGTAATATTTATTTAATGACACATATGAGACCTAGTAAAAGAAAATCTAAAATGTTTTTTTCAGTGAAATTAATGTAGTATAGAAATGGTAATCCAAGTGTAAAACTTGTCAAGTTCTAAAAAAATTCATTACCTGAACTAGCATGTCAAAAATCCATATTGAACAAGACTTCCTTTTTGCTGAACTCCTTCCATTTCTAGTTTTCTCTTTCTGCCTTCCTAAACAAAAAATTTCAACAATAATATCACCCAGTTAACTACATGAACAATTTAATAAGATAATGGAGGAAATGATATTTATTCATATGATGGAGGTAAGACTTTAAATATGTCTACTAGGATTACATATCATGTAAGCTCGTAAGATAAAAGCAAATTTATTCTTATTAAGAGTCCAACTTTTAAAAATTACTGCAAAAAAATCAAATCGCTATTTATGGCTTAATGCATACAAATTTCATTCAGTAAGGAACAGAACATGGTTCGCCATTTTTCTAACAACAAAGAAAAAAATCTCAAACTTTCACTAAGCCTCAACACAACTTCCATTTATTTTGCATCACATAGTTTGCAAAATTTTGGGGGGAAAAAAAAAATCCTAAACCTTACCTAAAAAAATTTATGAAACTACTGAAGTAAAACAAGAATCAAAAGGAATTTGGAATTCCAGTACCTAAGTGGTTAATTTGTGGTTTTAAAATGGCATCACCCCACTATTCGAAGACGAGGACATTATTGAGAGAATTTCAGTCACGAAAGCCATGGCACTCAAAGCTGCCTTAAGAACATCCTGTGAACACCCTGGTTTCACAATGGTTTGCACCAGGGAAAAAGAGGCCCAAAAAACAAAAAAAAAAACATGAGACACAAATAACAAACATGAGGATAAATGGAAAAATGAGATATAGTCAAATGAAAGGATAACATCCCACGGCTATCATGTCACAGTCCAAAGTCATCATTCTAAACATGGACATTAGTCCCTTGTACAAGTTGGTAAGGTTTAACTTTCACTTCCCTGGGCTTAGCTAATTCTAAATGACCAACCAATTATGCGAGGAGCATTAAAGCAGTTTATCTGCTTCAATTAGACGCTCTTACAAGTGTTATTTCAGTTTCCATTCCTTAGATTGGCAGATTGGAAGCCATTTTTCAATCCTCATTACCTAAAGTCAGCACAGATCCACAATCCTGATTCCTGACATAACATAGACACATTAGAAAACCTATAAAGCTACAAGACAACATGGTTTTTCCTGCATATTTCAAGTAAACCAACATTTTTAGTAATTTCATAAAGAAATCAAATAGCTAGCAATAAGAAAATTTGCAAACCATGATGGACATTAGAAATTATAACAAACAAAAATTACAAGAAGTTTACTCTAGGAATTTTATAACCTCAAAAAGTTTACTCTGGGAAGATCGAAAATAGAGTAATAGACTATTGTTTCCAAGAATCAAAATGTATAATGAGTAAACAAATCAGAAAGATCAGAACCATAGTACCTATTAAGCAACATTTATCAGAAGAAAAAAAAATAGTACCTATTGAGAAACATCATAGAGGTTCTTAGAACCACACTTCAAGCCCTTGAACTGATGTTGTGTGATTTTGAGGCTACTGGATACACCTTTCGATCAGCAACAATATCTCGTAATCGGTACACCATTTCTTTTCATCCATTGGCAACACCCCCTAGGCTCAGGGTTAGTGTTGCCAGGGAAACGTAAATGGAAATAACCCATCCCAATGTGTGGATAAGAGATACCAAAAACAAAAAGGGGGAAAAAAAGCAAAAAAAATGTTAGAAATCAGCTCAATCGGGTGAAAAAAAAAAATGAATCCACAAAAGTTAATGTAAATACAACCCATATCATTATGAAAATATAAGATCTTTTTTTGAATTCAGTAAATCCGTAACCTTAAGCGATGTCGCACCCAAACACGAAGAAAAACAAGCACTAGATCGATTTAGATTAACAGAGAATCGAACAATCTCAATGATAAATATAGCGATCCCGATTTTCCCTCTTACTGTTTAATAGTATCCCGGACTCGGTTCCGTGGTTGATGGTTATTGTCTGTGTTGCATTTCCATCCTTTAACTCTTGGTAATTGAGTTTAGAAATGTTTTGGGTGTGTTTCGAACAGGTTGGCTGAGTTCTGGTCTCTAGTAATGTTGCCCAGGTTTTAGGTGATCCGCTCGAGCGGGTCCCTTTGAGCTCGAGCAGATTCTGCATACTTTTAGTATCTTGTGCATTTGCAGAACTACTGCAAATGTGTTTTTCACGCTCTAGCGGATTTCCTTACGCTCGAGTGGGTCGCGCTCGAGCGAGTATCTTGGCGCTCGAGCGGGTGTTCAAACTCTGTATTAATACTGGATGAGTGTAATCTATGCTCGAGCGGCTTTCCCTTTGCGCTCGAGCCGGTGTGTTTTACAGTTGTGTCTTGGAGCTCGAGTGGGTCCAATTTTTTGTGCTTGACGCTCGAGCGTCCTATTCTCCGCTCGAGCGGACTAGTCATATATCAGTTGGCAGCTGGGTGATTTTAAATCACTTTTCACACTTTCTTTCTCTCTTTTACTTTTCAAAACCCTATTTTGAGAGCCTCTCTCTCTCTCTAAAACTCAAACTTCTCTCTAGGGTTTGATCTAGTAGGAGTGATCTTCTATCCTTGGGCCTTTGTAAAAAGTGTGGAGCTTGTTGAGGGCTTCGTCTTAATCCGAAAAACTTTGGGATTGGAGCACTTCCGAGTTTGGCTCTTCTTCCCCTTGGGTTCTCCATTTGAGGTAGGGATTCTCCTTGTTCTTTTTCAAAACTCCGTCTATAGATAGACATGTGGTAGTTTTGTATTGCATGAAAATCATGTCATGTTGAATTTCTTTAAAAACCATGTGAAGGAACCTAGGGTTGGTTGTTTAAGAATGATTATTTTTATCATTGATAGTTCTTTGAGCTAATTGGAGTGTAAATTAGCATGTTATTGTGGAAAGAAAAAAAAGCCCTAAATTATGTTTTGATTTGGTAAATTAAAATGGAGGGTAGTTGATTAATGTTTATAAGCCTCTATTGTTGATATGAGTTGGGTGAAGGTGTTAATGCCTAAGGGATTAACTATGACTTTGGGGTTGTTTTGAAATGAATGTATTGAATCGAGTCAGGTTATGGTTTTATAATGAATGGAACTGGTTTTGTGAAATGAAAAAGGGGTTTTGGAATTTGAAATCTTGGAAGTTGATCTTGGAAATAGGAAATGAAATGTTAACTCTATGTGAGTTTCAGAAAATAAATATGAGAATTGAATTATTGTGTCATGAGTATTGAATACACACATTTGGGGGTTTTACCCTTACCTATCGTACTAGTGTCGTTATTGGGTTTAAGATCAAATGAGAGTTGAGTCTTTATAATAGGTGTATTAAAATCATGCATCAAGAGGTTTTGTCCTTGGTCATCGGTGGAGGATGACATTGTTGTATTGGATTGTTGTGTTTGCATTACACCGGCGTTGATTGAACACTGTATGTGATGAAGTGTTATGATACATTGTATATGTATAATTGTTAGGGAGGAGATAGGTGATGCACTCCAGTGTGTGGGAGGAGATAGGGGATGTACTCCACACACCTATGTTTTCATATACTTTAACACATTGCTTATGTTTCTTGATAGCTCATGTGTATGTATTACACTTATTGGTTGTGCTTTGTTATATTGAGATGGTTGGTGTTATATACCGCGCTTAGAATTAGGGGTACCAGTACCTTCCAGCTAGCGCCTGGAGAACTTGGACTAGGTACCATTACTTTCCAGCTTGTGTCTGGAGAATATGGCTAGTCATTTGATCTTAAGGTGTATCCTTAATTTACCGTGCTTATGGCAGGTAGAGTAGAGCTTTTATCATCACTGTCCCAGTGTATCTGAGTATGTCATGAGTTACAATGGTTATGGTTTTGAAAGGCCAAGTTGCCTTATTTGTTGATTGTACACATGTTGATGATTTGTTATTTCCCTTTTTACTAAAGGCATGTATGTATAGATATGAATGTATTGGGAATAAACCAAAATGCCATTATGAGATTTTGGGAAAGTGTGAAGGAAAATTGGGTATTTGAAAGTATGTTTTGAAAAAGGAAAGAATCTGTTGTAAGTATGGAAAATGGGAGAAAAGTAATGGGCTTAGAGAAATTGTCTTTCTAAGAAGTTGTTATTGTTATGAAAGTTTGGGAACAAGTGGTAATGAAAAGAAAAGAAAGATGAATCGCTTATAGCGTTGAATGAAATGGCTGTTTTTGAGAAAAGTTCATACTTATGTATATTTTGTATAAACTGCCACATTACTATTCTAGTACGAGATTGAGCATCCATGATCATAGCTATCTGTGAGTTGTTATTGTTGAGGGCCATGTTGAGATCCCTACTGGACTATATGTTCATCCCACGTAGTTGAATCTTTTTCAGATGTTAAGCAGGATGTGCTACAAGATTTGGATCTTCTTATTTGTTGGCCATGGGGCCTCTTTCGTGTTGGCGGAATGCCATATATGTAAAAGGGTTACACCCTTCTTCTTGATTCTTTAAAGATGTAAGGCTTCGGGCATTTTATTTAGTATACTCATGTTGTATTTAATTTGCATTCAGATGAGAGAATTGTTATTTATTTCTACTCATGGGACTAAAGAGTTTATTTCTGCATGTTATCTCTGAACTTGAATTAAGTAAATGAATTTGGTAATGACTTCGAGAAATAAAAAGTGGGGCGTTACAACTTGGTGTCAAGCGAGTCGGGTTTGAATACTTTGGGCTCGTGGGAAGTGGTTTTTACCATAGTGAGTGTACTACGTATGGTGAGGACGTTGCATATAGTTAACATGAATGTTAGGACTTTTGTGTTGCATTTATGTGAGCATGGGATTAAGTTTCCTGGATGGTATTCATAGCCGATGAACTTGCTTTGAGGTCCTCTTGGAAACACGCCTGATTAACGTGGTTTCTGGTAGGAGTTCCTTGAGAGTTCCGGGATGAGTGGCTATCTTTGCGGACTTGATTCAGTTATGTGTTTAAATGTTTAGATGTTTATATGTAATTGTAATATATGACTTGAGACTAAGTGTGTCTTGTGACTTAATAGTAGCAAGTGTGTGCCTCGGAGAAGGCTATTGTGTTGTGCACTAAGCATGGTTTTGTTTTTTGGATTTTATAGGATGTCTACACGAGGGAGTAGAGGTCGGGTGAGTAGTAGGAGCGCCAGGAGAGGCACAACAGTTCCTTTAACAACCGTCATTGCAGCATCGGCTATCGGTGAGGACGTTGCATGCGAGATTGTGAGAGCATTGCAGGACGTCTTAGCTCGCACTGAGGGTGGCAGCGGGCGTGCCCTCAAGCTTACTACGGAGTTTTTTCGCTCCAACCCACTAGAGTTTGTGGAGGAGGCTAAACCGTTGGAGGCAGAGAGTTGGTTAGAGCAGATTACCAAGACTCTTGATATGCTCAGAGTCGAAGATGAAGAGTTGAGGGTTTCTTTGGCTACTTTTCAATTGAAGGGAGATGCGAGTTATTGGTAGAAGTATGCTAAGAATACTGTAGGTAGCACGTGAGTTGCTTTTACCGAGGCCTTTTGGGCCAAGTATTTCCCTCCTTCTGCTCGGGAAAGGTTGAGGGAATAGTTTATTGAGTTGCATCAGGATGCAGATCATGTGGCACAGTTTGAGATGCGGTTTACTAGTTTGTCGAGGTTCGCTCCGGAGTTGGTGGCAACAGAGGAGCATCGTTGTTATGAGTTTGAAAGTCGGTTGTGTTTCGATATTCAGGAGAAGGTAGCTGGATCATTCTGGAAGGATTATTATAGTCTAGTCGAAGCAGCGGCCCATGTGGAGGCCATGGTTGTGAGTGCTGGTCAGGTTAGGGAGGAGGCCATCCCGGTAACTTCTACGGTTGATAAGCACTCTAGGCCCAGTAAGAAGTGGAGGCGAAAACATGCTCAGTCCCAGGCTAAATCCTTCTCTTTGCCAGGGGTTTCGGACTCTTCTGTTGGGAGGTCCAGAGAGGTTCAGGTTTTTCAGACCAGTCTCAGAGTAGAGAGTTTGTTCATTGTTTTGGTTGTGGTCAATTGGGCCATGTTAGGCGTTTATACCCTTTACGTGTGAATTCTGTAAGTGTTTCAAAACCTAGTCAGACTCAGTCATACCCATCCAGTCGGGGACGTTATCGGTACCAGAAACGGGCAGGCCAGGCTTCGAGAGCCTCGCGAGGGGCGACTTATTAGCTAACCCTATAGTACTACCCTGGAGGGGGACTTTTGTATTGTTGATCGGTGATGTAATATGTGAATCATTTTATTGTTGACCGGTGTATTGTTGGATGCTAAGGCATCATGATTATGTAGTGCTTTTGTATGCATGTTGTTGTTTGTTTAATCCTCATATATTGGGGCATGCATAGAATCTCGCACCTTCTTTTATTTATATTGAGAAGCTGTCAATGGGATCGATGATCCTAGTATTGTTGTATACTTGGTACTGAATTGTGAGATAGTTATGTGATGGCCTGTGAGCCTTGTTCAGTTTAAAAGTTATACGTTGAGAACGGAGAATCCGTAGGTGAATGTGATTGGTTTGATGGTTTTGAGAGTTGTGCGGTATTGGCAAAGTTATGTGAGGATGCTTGAGGGAATGTGAGATTTGTGTCTTGGGTTAGCAGGAATGGTATCGGCATATTGTTTAGTGTTTTGGGTGTTTCTAGTTAATGAGTTCGTTGTGATCCCATCAGTTATGTATATGGGCAGTGATCGTATTGTGACTTGTTGTTGGTTTTGGGTATGGTTTGTGAGTTGGAGGAGAATTTCATGAGTGGATGTTGGTAGCATTCTTTGAAAGGAAGAATAGATTGTGTTCTCAGGTAATGAGAGTATCATTGATCAAAATTGTCTTTCATGTTCGGGTTTGTGTGATTGGGGTTGACCATGTCGGTCTTGAGTTGAGGAGATGGGCAGGCTTGCTATGTAGCCATGGGGGGTGGTGATTCCCTTAGAAACAGTGACAGTGTGATTCAATTTTGAGAAGTCCGGTGAGATTTCATTTAGAGTGTGTGTAGGGAACTCCGTGTTTGGGGTTAGTGGTTTGAGTGGCACATCAATGTTTAGTTTGATGAGTGTGGAGGTTTAATGAGTCGATTAGTCAGCTTGTTAGCATTGGGTTTTGGGTTGGCATTGGTCACCTTGAGGATGGTCTTGATTGCTGTAGACATCGTATGTTGATTAGGGAAAACTGAAACTAATCACCCGGAATGTGTCACTGAATATGACAGTTGGAATAATACATCAAATATGCGTATTGGTTGATCATTGTGTATGATAAGCATTTTTATACATTGTATATATATTGTTTTGGAGAAGATATGGGATGGACTCCACTGATACAACAAATTTGTGTATCAATTGAAGTATGGAAGTGTTTTTATATGAGTTGTAGTCTCATGGAAATTGGTTGGCTAGATAATGCACCATGTTTATGACTTTAAATTTGATTAAGAAAAGGAAGGTGGAATGAAATTGCAAAATCATGAATTTCTTATACCTTATTGCGTTGTTAGCATAATTGTTATTTCTATTAACTATCATTATAGAAATGTTAGGCTTTGTGTTGGTTGTGTCATCATCGTGTGAGTGATGGGTATTATTGGAAAAGGGATTGAAAAATAAATTCTTCCTAGTTGTTATGGCCTTTTAAGGGCATTGTCAAAAGGAAAATATTGAGGATTTGATTTAATTTGAATGTAATGAGAATTTCCAACGAGTAGTTTTTGTCAAATAAACGGGAGATGTTTACGTATTATGGGTAACGCTATGTTTATGAAAAATGTTTACAAAACTTTTGAGTTTCGCTTGGAAAATGCAAAATTTGATTCGGAATGTTAACGTTGAAAATTTGATTATCTTTGAGAAATGTTTCTTAAACAAGAGAATGATTGCCTTTACATTTAAACAAAAGATTTGCCTTGGTTGTTTTATATTATGATGATGAATAGTGACTTAGCTTGAAGTGCTAGTCGGTTGTTGGTGATTTGTTTCGGGAAAGGTTTGGTTTTGTTAAGGCTTTCGTGCCTAAGTGTTGTCTTTTGGAACATGTTTCCTTGGCAAGCTTTTTTCTTTTGTGAGAGTGAACTGAAGGTTTGTTGTGAGAATAGTTTCTTTCTTAAGTGCTCGGGTGTTGGGTGCTGTGTGATCAGTTGGCCTTGTTCTTATGGCGTGTTCTTAATTTCGGGGACGAAATTCTTTAAGGGGGGGAGGTTATAGCGATCCCGATTTTCCCTTTTACTGTTTAATAGTATCCCGGACTCGGTTCTGTGGTTGATGGTTGTTGTCTGTGTTGCATTTCCATCCTTTAACTCTTGGTAATTGAGTTTAAAAATGTTTTGGGCGTGTTTCGAACAGGTTGGTTGAGTTCTGGTCTCTAGTGTTGTTGCCCAGGTTTTAGGTAATCCGCTCGAGCGGGTCCCTTTGAGCTCGAGCAGAGTCTGCATACTTTCAGTATCTTGTGCGTCTGCAGAACTATTGCAGATGTGTTTTTCACGCTCGAGTGGATTTCCATACGCTCGAGCGGGTCGCGCTCGAGCGGGTATCTTGGCGCTTGAGCGGGTGTTCGAACTCTGTAAAAATACTGGATTAGTGTAATCTACGCTCGAGCAGGTTTCTCTTTGCGCTCCAGCCGGTGTGTTTTACAGTTGTGTCTTGGAGCTCGAACGAGTATTCTTGCGCTCGAGCGGGTCCAATTTTTTGTACTTGATGCTCAAGCGTCCTATTCTCCGCTCGAGTGGACTAGTCGTATATCAGTTGGCAGCTGGGTGATTTTAAATCACTTTTCACACTTTCTTTCTCTCTCTTACTTTTCAAACCCTATTTTGAGAGCCTCTCTCTCTAAAACTCCAACTTCTCTCTAGGGTTTGATCTAGTAGGAGTGATCTTCTATCCTTGGGCCTTTGTAAAAAGTGTGGAGCTTGTTGAGGGCTTCGTCTTGATCCAAAAAACTTTGGGATTGGAGCACTTCCGAGTTTGGCTCTTCCTCCCCTTGGGTTCTCCATTTGAGGTAGGGATTCTCCTTATTCTTTTTCAATACTCCGTCTATAGATAGACATGTGGTAGTTTTGTATTGCATGAAAATCATATCATGTTGAATTCCTTTGAAAACCATGTAAGGGAACCTAGGGTTGGTTGTTTGAGAATGATTATTTTTATCATTGATAGTTCTTTGGGCTAATTGGAGTGTAAATTAGCATGTTATTGAGGAAAGAAGAAAAAGCCCTAAATTATGTTTTGATTTGGTAAATTAAAATGAAGGGTAGTTGATTAATGTTTATAAGCCTCTATTGTTAATATGAGTTGGGTGAAGGTGTTAATACCTAAGGGATTAACTATGACTTTGGGGTTGTTTTGAAATGAATGTATTGAATCGAGTCAGGTTATGGCTTTATAATGAATGGAATTGGTTTTGTGAAATGAAAAAGGGGTTTTGGAATTTGAAAATCCTGGAAGTTGATCTTGGAAATGGGAAATGAAATGTTAACTCTATGTGAGTTTCAGAAAATAAATATGAGAATTGAATTATTGTGTCATGAGTATTGATTACACACATTTGGGGGTTTTACCCTTACCTATCGTACTAGTGTCGTTGTTGTGTTTAAGATCCCATGAGAGTTGAGTCTTTATAATAGGTGTATTAAAATCATGCATCAAGAGGTTTTGTCCTTGGTCATCGGTGGAGGATGACATTGTTGTATTGGATTGTTGTGTTTGCATTACACCGACGTTGATTGAACACTGTTTGTGATGAAGTGTTATGATACATTGTAAATGTATAATTGTTAGGGAGGAGATAGGTGATGCACTCCAGTGTATGGGAGGAGATAGGGGATGTACTCCACACACCTATGTATTCATATACTTTAACACATTGCTTATGTATCTTGATAGTTCATGTGTATGTATTACACTTATTGGTTGTGCTTTGTTATATTGAGATGGTTGGTGTTATATACCGCGCTTAAAATGAGGGGTACCAGTACCTTCCAGCTAGCGCCTGGAGAACTTGGACTAGGTACCATTACCTTCCAGCTTGTGTCTGGAGAATATGGCTAGTCATTTGATCGTAAGGTGTATCTTAACTTACCGTGCTTATGGCAGGTAGAGTAGAGCTTTTATCATCACTGTCCTAGTGTATCTGAGTATGTCATGAGTTACGTTGGTTATGGTTTTGAAAGGCCAAGTTGCCTTATTTGTTGATTATACACATGTTGATGATTTGTTATTTTCCATTTTACTAAAGGCATGTATGTATTGATATGAATGTATTGGGAATAAACCAAAATGCCATTATGAGATTTTGGGAAAGTGTGAAGGAAAATTGGGTATTTGAAAGTATGTTTTGAAAAAGGGAAGAATATGTTGTAAGTATGGAAAATGGGAGAAAAGTAATCAGTGTGTTTGGTTTGAGTTTTCTGAATTAAGTTTTTTGAAAACTAAGTTTTTTGTTTTTCGTATTTTTTTGTTTTTAGTGAATATTTTTAAAATTTTAAACATTTTTTTAGTTTTTTAGATGCATCTTACTTAGATGTATCCAAAAAGTAAAAAATTTGTGAAAAAATATTTTAAAAAATTAATAAATAGATAAAAATACAAAAAATGTACTGAATTCTCGTATTTTTTTTTTTGTATTTTTGGTATTTAGTGAATTTTTAAAAGGTTTTTTTCACAAATTTCTTACTTTTTAGGTATATTTATGTTAGGTATATCTGAAAATTAAAAAAATTGCTTAAAATATTAAAAAAATTCATTAAAAACAAAAAAACACGGAAAATGAGAAGGTAGAATTTTCTGAAAACTGTTTTCAGAAAAACGAAACCAAACAAGCTTGGGCTTAGAGAAATTGTCTTTCTAAGAAGTTGTTATTGTTATGAAAGTTTGGGAACATGGGGTAATGAAAAGAAAAGAAAGATGAATCGCTTATAGCGTTGAATGAAATGGCTGTTTTCGAGAAAAGTTCATACTTATGTATATTTTGTATAAACTGCCACATTACTATTCTAGTACGAGATTGAGCATCCAAGATCATAGCTATCTGTAAATTGTTATTGTTGAGGGCCATGTTGAGATCCCTACTGGACTATATATTCATCCCACGTTGTTGAATCTTTTTCAGATGTTAAGCAGGATGTGCTACAAGATTTGGATCTTCTTATTTGTTGGCCATGGGGCCTCTTTCGTGTTGGCGGAATGCCATATATGTAAAAGGGTTACACCCTTCTTCTTGATTCTTTAAAGATGTAAGGTTTCGGGCATTTTATTCAGTATGCTCATGTTGTATTTAATTTGCATTCGGATGAGAGAATTGTTATTTATTTCTACTCATGGGACTAAAGAGTTTATTTCCGCATGCTTTCTTTGAACTTGAATTAAGTAAATGAATTTGGTAATGACTTCAAGAAATAAAAAGTGGGGCGTTGCAATAAATGCTCAAATAAATTGAAGAACAAGCTTAAAAAGATCAAAAGACGAAGAATCGATTCAGATCAAAGTATCTGTCACGCCCTCAAAATTAACCCATTATATATCATTGACATTTATTATTTAAAGAAGACAATCTGTTAATTCATTCATCAGAGTATTACAAAATAAAGCATTACATGTATCATCGAATAAAATGCCCTACAGGCTTACATCTTTCCAAGCCAACACTTGGATACAAAAATATGAATTCTAACTCAATACAAGGAAAGCCCTAGGCTTGAATGTTTACATGTACTAATAATTTAAGACAGTTAACTAAAAGTAGTCTTCTTCAATCCAGAAGCCAAACCCTCCCAAGCTAATTCCTTGGAGGTAGTTTATCACCTGAACCTGAAAATGATGTTCCCATAAAGGGTGAGCCACAGCCCAGTAGAAATATACTAAACCACGTATAAGCAATGAATAAAGCAATAGCATTCAACAGATGGTTAACCAAGATAATCAATTGCTTCAATTTACAGTCTCATGACCATATTGTCTAAGATACGTTTTACTTTCCAATTTTATCAACATGGCTCAGAACCTGGCCAAACTTACAACAGTGAATCACATATATCATATTCACATTCTTCCAATATCAACAAACAAATGAGACTCAAGCTCAAATCAAACACTTCATACTTCCAGATTGATACACATTTTAGTGCTGTATCAATAAAACACTTCTATATAAATAAGCACACATAAAAGTGATGCTAATGGAGTCCATCCCCTATCTCCTCCCAAACAAAATCCGGTTTAGAGGTCCATCCCCTATCTCCTCCCACACACAAAACAATGTATGCAAATGCAATGCTCAACCAATACATGTATTTTCTGTATCAATGCCATAGTCAAAATTAATGACTTAACCAATGTGATTAGTTCCAATTATTCCTAATCCACATGCAATGTCTACAACAATCACGACTATCCTCCACCGATAGCCCAAAACAGTTATTTCTAAACTGAAAATAACTATGTCCACAATTCAATAGACAAATGATTCAAATAATCCAATTATGCCATTTAATCAATGAATTCCCCAATTCCATGAATTTAACCATCTTTTCCCAATTCCATGAATTACTTATACAAATCAATTCAATAATTCAATTAGGGTTTTTCCCAAAATTTACCAAAGTATTCCCAACATATTAAAATACCAAAACTTAGAACATAACCTATAAAATGGAGTAGGAAATCCCTACCTTACAGAAAACAACCCAAATGGTGAAGACAGAGATGAGTACCCAAATACCAAAGTGCTCCAAATTGCCAAATGTTCAGATTAAATGGAAGCCCTCGACCCACTCTATCTTTTTAATGAAGGATCTAGGGTAGAAACACTCCCTAAGTGGATCAAATCTAAGAGAGAAGGTGAGTAGGGAGAAGGAGAAGTCGGACCTAGGGTTTGGAATCCAAAGAAGATGAAAAAGACTGATCAAATCCCGCTGCTGTGTATATAAACTGGACAGGCTCGCTCGAGCGAAGACTTGGTCGCTCGAGCGACCAGACACAGAGAAACTACGCTCGAGCCAAGGAAGCCTTGCTCGAGCCAACAACCCAAAAGCTCGCTCGAGCGAAAGAAAGCTCGATCGAGCGAAGAACTCAAACCCTCAGGCCTGAAACCAGACTCACGCTCGAGCGAAGGAACTATTGCTCGAGCGAAGAACAAACTAACTCGCTCGAGCGAAGAAAAGCTCGCTCGAGCCAAGAATGCAAAGCTACAGGTCCATACAGGACGCCAACTCTCGCTCGAGCGACCAAACCCCAGCTCGAGCGAAGAACAAAAACGACATCTCGCTCGAGCGACAAACTCCTCGCTCGAGCGAATAACCAAAATTCTGGACAGCAACACTTGGTTTCTAAACCCAACCAACCTGAACAAACCTGCCCAACACATCCTATAATTCCAAATAAGAAAATAAAGAACAACAACAACAACAATTATACAATGACAGAATCTACGGAACAGTCCGGATACAATAATCTAATAGGAAAAGACCGGGGTCGCTATAGTATCAAGGCATAGATCCCTCTCTCTCTCTCTCTCTCTCTCTCTCTCTCACTCTCTCTCTCTTTCTGAAGAAAAACAAGCCCTAGATTGATTTATATTAACAAGGAGTCAAACAATCTCGATGATAAATGCTTAAATCAAGTGAGGAAAAAGCTTTACAAGATCAAAAGGATGGAGAATCGATTGAGATCGAAGCATCAAGGCATCGAAGTCGGGAAGTCGCGACTCTTTCTCTTTCTATCTCTCTCTCATCAATTTGGATTCCCCAGTTTTAAAAACAAAAAGGAAATTCAAAAAATAAATAAATCTTTACATTAAACAAAACAACACCGTTAACACCACCGTTAACACCACGTTTAAAAAATGTTGTCCTTTCATAACGCGGGTACGAGTAGATTGTCACGTATTTATGACAGTTCTAGAAAAAGCCACCAAAACAAAATGTTGCTATAACCTCTTTTTGTTGTGAAAAATAGCTTGTAGCTCGAAAAGTCTATGGATCGATTGGTCCGAATCGCAAAACGACGTCCTTTTGCTATTTTTTTTCTTTCTTTTTTGTATTTGAAACGGGAAGGGAGGAAGAGAGAGAGAGTGAGAGAAAGCGAGAGAAGAGAAAAGAAAGAGGGGGAGGGCGAACACAGAGAGAGAGCGAGAGAGAGAGAGAGAGATGGTGATAGACGATGGCGACGGTGCGACGGTGTGACGGTGTGAGGCGGTGATGGGCGACGGTGCGAGATCTGTGTTTGGTTTTTTTTTTTTTTTTTGATTTGAAAATCTGTGTTTGATGATGTTGTGTAGATCTGTGTTTGATTTTGAAAATCTGTGTTTAATTTTGATTTGTTTGGTTTGTTGTGGTAGATCCGTGTGTTGTGTTTGATGATGATGATGTTGTGTGTCCCCTCTCCTTCTTCTCCTTCTTCTTCTTCTTCTTCTTCTTCTTTCTTTTTTTCTTCTTTCTTCTTCATCCTCTCTCTATTTCAAAATAGAGAGAAGAAGAAGAAGAAAAAAAAAAAAAAACAGCAAAACGACGTCATTTTGTGATTCGAGCCATTTCGAACCTTAGCTTTTTCGAGCTACAAAACGGGACTATTTTGTTGTAGTCTTTATGGATCCCCTAAAAAAAAGGGTAAACTATCAATAGGTCCTAATAGTTGGACTTAATTTCTATCAAATCCTATTGAAAATAAGTATTGGTAAAATTGTCGTTAAAAATAATTTTTTGGGGACAATTTTTTATATATGTCGCTATGATTTTTATAAATTGTTGCTAAAACTTACAATTAGTGACTTTTTTTATGACAATTTTTTCTATAGGGTCTATTAAACAATAAGTCCACATATTAAGACGTGCACGTAAGTACCTTTAACCTAATTGCTTGTAGCATTATTAGTGGCATAAACTTGTTGTTGGCATGTGTTGGGTGGCCATTATCGTAGTCAAACAAATAATTGAGACTTTTTACTTAATATGATTTTTTTTTGCGTGTGTGTGCGCGCGCATGTGTTTGGGGGGGGGGGTGTGGGGAATCTCACTTGTTTATAGGTGTCACACAAAACCCAAATTAAAATACCTAGATATAATGTATATATTTTCCAGTATATGATCCAATGAATTTATTGGTTAATAGTCAATCATGTTGTATTAGTGTTGGCATGAAGAGGAAAAAATAAATATAAAAATAAAAATCAAGGGCGGCTGCTGAGATTATCAGCTCCATTTAAAAGTTCACTTGTTTCTTGAAAGACAACAAATTTTGTTAAATTAATGTGATGAAGACCAGGACAAATTACTCATAAATTCCATTTGGGGAAATGTTAGTTCATTTAGTCCTACATATTTTTTATAAACCAAATAGCCTTTTTTATTTGTTATCTATATAATTGATTTGATTTAGTAATATTTGAGTTTACTTGTTTGTCCCTTATTGTGATTATATTTTTGATGTTTTTTTTTGGATTGAGTGTATGTGGATAAGGTATGGTTTGATATTTTCATTTTTTTTAGGGATTTTGTGGAGTGATTGTGGGGATTATTGATGTTACTTACTTGGTGTTACATTATTCATGTTAAATCATTTGCGTTTTCCTAGGAAGGAATGTGAGTTGTAACGTTCATATTTACCTACATAACATCTGCCCAGAGCCACATTACTGTACCATTAAACCTCCCACTAACAACCTATAACATTAGCACCAATCACCAACCACATAACATAACTTCGACACAGTCTGACAATCCTCGACAATTAATAGCCACTACCCCTTACTACCACCAAACACCACCAACACTTTTAGGCATACATCCTCCCACTAGCCGCCAATATTACAAAATACACATCCAATAATACAAACATTAGCTACAACACCACACGCCTGTTACATTACATACATGCATAACATCACATTTGCAATCACTGGTAATCCCCACACCCGTGAAAATATTACAACATTAACCAATAAAACCATGTTTTTGTCACATTACAAACATGCACAACATCACATTTGCAATCAATGGTAAACCCCAAACTTGTGACGTGAACAAGATCATCTAAAACCTCACATGATGCACTAATTAAACAAAAACTCATTTTGAGCATTGACCTTGATGTCGTATTGTTCCACAAACAATCAAGCTAACATTGAAGACACCCATACTTGTTGTCATCACACTAACACACGATCAACGATGCTGTCGACGGATTAATTTTAAATTGCCGACGTTACGTTCTCAATGTTAATCACACTCCAAGATGTCCTAGTGCCCACGCCGTTTTGCCTCTGTAAATTTGATAAAAGGGGTTTCCATGATTTTCTAGGATTTTTTTGGGGGTTTTGTAATGTTATTTGGAGAATAACGAATTCTAGGTGTAATGTTCCCAAATCTAGCGTTCAACTCACACAAATTGAGGATCAACACTGCAACATCGTCAAGGAAACGTTGACATTCCTATTTTTGAGCTTCTGTTTTGTTCGCAATTGAGGGAAAAGGAAAAAAAATGCTACAGTATACTTTTGAGTTTTTTGGTAACTATAACATCACCTAAACATGCAATATACCCCTCCAAACGGCCAACCTATGCATTACATTTGTGGGCTCAAGTGTAATTAACATTGACATGGAACCAATCAGTCTACAAAATAAATTACAGGACTAAATGGTTTAAACTATCTAAACTTGGAATTTATGGGTGTTTTCCCCTAAAGACAAGCACTCAAGTACTCATAATAAAAAAAATAAGAGTGGATGAGACTGCATCATCTAATTTTAGAAAGTGATATCTATTATTTTGACAACACGGTTAAATTTTTTTTTTTTTTGATTTTTTAAAGTCATATTACTTCTTTATTTAAAAAAAAAAATCCAAAAAAAAATTAAAAAATTAACTTCTAAATGCATTAATTTGTGAGTGGCAAGGCAGACATGATAGATCTCTATCACATCTCCTGGGTTGGTCTTTGGGGCATAATTCACGGGGTACGTAGTACCACTCGTGGGCCGGCTTACGAACTCATTAGAGATGCGAGTTCTACACTAAGCACCTTGCAAGCGCATTAGTTTGTGAGCGGTAAGGCATGTAGGGTAGATCCCTATCGCATCTCCTGGGTTGGTCCTTAGGCATAATTCACAGGGGTATGCAGTACCATTCGTGGAGCTGATTTCTCGGGAGGATGACAAGCGTCCAGTCCATGACAAGTGGTATCAAAGCCAAGCCTAGGGGTACTGTGATGGGGATAGTATGTGGGACTTACACCAAGTACCTTCATTGTGGGGTCCACACCAAGAGTAGTGTCCGCACCTGGGCAGGTTCCCATGGGCAAGGGAAAGGACAAGCATAGAGGCAGGTAGGGTAATGTCCCCCTAATGAGGGTGTCAGGGATTGATGGTGGTAGTATGTTACGTAACGACTTATTAGGAATGTGAATTCTACACCAAGTACATTGCAAACACATTAGTTTGTGAGTGGCAAGACAAGCATGATAGATCCTTATCACATCTCCTAGGTTGATCCTTGGGGAATAATTCACTAGAATACACAATATCACTTATGAAGCCTATTTTTCGAGAGGATAACAAGCGCCCAGTTCGTAACAATTAACTAACATATAAAAAGACATGACGTTATAGAGAAGCATACATAAATCTGAGCAGTACAAAAACATTGACATTTATAGAATCCACTAACTGAGAAGAAAGAATTTTTTTTTTCTTTCTTTCTAAGAAATAGTGTGTTATTCTTCATGCTACAATTGGCTTGAATTTGACTTATAATATCAATCAATCAATACTCTGCATGTTAATTGATTTAAAGTATTGTTAGTTTATGGGGGTGTTTGGCAAGAAAATTTTTAACCTTTTTAGGTTAAAATTTACAAAAAGATAAAATAGACTAAAACAACTAATAAGAAAAATGTCATATCAAACCCATAATCGTTTTAATTTTTCTCTCACAAACATCACATTCAACTAAAAAAAATTCAATCTTCTTTCCAAACACAAAAATTTTAGCCTACTAAAATAGTCAAAAATTAAAATAACTTACTAAAATAACAACTTCCTAAACACCCATTATATATCTTTTTTTAGTTGTTTTCACATATTATTTATGATTTTTTTATTCTTCACAAAAATAATTATGTGGTTGTTTTTTATGCTTGAGTGGTCATAAAAACAACCTAGCCATCTTTCTTGCCCAACATTGGACCCTTTATAAAAATATAATTTTTGATGATTGTGTTTATTGAAGGGGGCTTCCCTCTAGTCTATTAATTGAATTAAAGGTCCAATTTATGATATTGTAAGCTTTTTCTCTCTTTAGCATATTCAGGAGACCAAGACTAATAAGAGGAAGACAATGTCAAAATAATGAGAGAAAACAATTTAAAAAATAGGATCAATTACATGGAAATATTGCTTTAACGACGTCAACTTCAAAACTGTAAATTTAGACCCCTTAAGTAAAAAAAAATTGTAAAAATTACTCCCTTCTTGAGGAGTGAAAGTGACATAATTTTATGGTTATACACGGCTTTGAAGTTGAGAGCGACCCAAAGATTTTGGATCCATTTAGGTCCTTCAAGGTTTGCCATCCATATTATATCAGATGTATCTGGAAAATGTTTCTAAAATATCCTTCAATTTCTGCATTGAAGTATAATTCTCTTCTAGAAGGCATACAGTGTTTTTAGAGAAAAAACACAAGGCAGAAAACTCTATGCCCAACAAAGGGCAAAATCTAGACAACCAAGAAACGAGAGAAATTTTAGAATCAAATTGTTATTAGGAAAAATATATGATTCACCATAAGTAAATCAATCAATGAGAATAAAAACTAATGCGAAAAAATTAAATCAAAAGCAATACAAGAATTTTACGTGGTTCCCTCAATGTAGTCCATGGGATCGAAATCTGATTCCACTATTAACCAAATAAGTTTCCAAACGATTACAAACGAGACACGAATGGTCTCACAAACCACCCTTAGGTGAATTCCAAATAATCACAAATAAACAAAGAAGAAAGACCTCACCAAATAGATGAACAAAAGTCTTCAAAACCAGAGTTGTAGAAGACCCAAAATAACGAACCAAATCAGCTTCAGAACAGAGACAACATAAGCATGAACAAATCAAGCACCCTTGACAAATCTTCACCAATTGTAATTCTCTAGCATTGTTACCGAAGCAATATAATAGTATGGTAGCTGCACACTACTCCACCGAATTGAATTGCCAAAATTATTCTCTCACCGGAAAGTTACACTCGAAGCATTATCTCATAAATCAATTTGCTGCAACTTCACTAATTTTTCAAGGACTAAAACAATATATATATATATATATATATTATTGAATCTTGGGTTTTGTAATCAAACCCTAATTGTTACCAAACTGAATTAGGTCTCCAAAAAAATTAGATATAATATATTAAAATATATTATACCTAAACCAAACCAAATTAAAAATCTTTAACAAACCAATTGGGTCTCAAACTCCAATAAGGAGATATACCCCAACAATTCTCCCCCTATCGACTTAGGTGGAGATATCAACCATACTCGCCAAAGTTCGACACTTCAAATGTTTGTCCCTCGACAAAGTCTTAGTCAACATATCTGAAATATTATCATCTGTATGAACCTTTTCGAGTTGTAACAATTTCGAATCTAACACATCACGAATCCAATGGTATCTCACATCAATGTGTTTCAATCTCAAATGAAAAGTAGAATTTTTACTCAAATGAGTAGCACTTTGACTATCACAATCAAACACATACTTTTCTTGCTTCAAACCAACACTTGCAAAAATTTCTTCAACCATAACTCTTTTTGGCAAGCTTCCGTAATGGCAATAAACTCAGCTTCGGTAGTTGAGAGAGCAACACATTTTTGTAATTTAGATTGCCATGCCACAGCTTCCCCTACAAATGTCATCAAATACCCCGAAGTAGATTTCCTCAAATCAACATCACCAGCCATGCAGAATTTTTGAACCCATCAAGCATCGGCTTACCATCTTCAAAACACAAACACACCTTTGCAGTCCCTCGAAGATATCTTAGAATCCATTTTACCACTGCCCAATGTTCTTTAACCGGATTAGAGAGAAACCGACTCACTACACCAACAACGTGAGCAATATCCGGCCTTATACAAACCATTGCGTACATCAAAGAACCAACTGCTGAAGAATAAGGAATTTTCAACATCTCTTCTTTGTCTTTCTCACTTGTAGGCCATTGATTCGAACTAAGTTTGAAGTGACCCGCAAGTGGACAACCAACCGGCTTTGCTTTATTCATGTTGAATCTCTCAAGAACTTTCTCAATATAGCTTTCTTGAGACAACCAAATCAGCCCCTCTTTATGATCACGAACAATTTTCATACAAAGTATTTGCTTTGTCAGTCCCAAATCTTTCATAGCAAAAGACTTGCTCAACTCCAATTTCAACCTGTTTATCATGGTAGAATCTTGACCCACAATTAACATGTCATCAACATAAAGCAAAAAAATAATAAATTTACCATCTGGAAAATTTTTCACAAACACACAATGGTCCGAAGTGGTTTTAGAAAAACCATTATTCATCATGAAAGAGTCAAATTTTTGTACCATTGCCGCGGGGCTTGCTTGAGGCCATGCAAACTTTTCTTCAATTTGCAAACAAATTTCTCTTTCCCTTTCTCTACAAAACTTTTTGGTTGCTCCATGTAAATTTCTTCTTCAAGATCACCGTGAAAAAATGCGATCTTCACATCAAGTTATTCAACTTCAAGGTTCATACTTGCAGCCATGCCAAGTATAATCCAAATAGAAGACATCTTCACAACCGGCGGAAAAATTTCATCAAAATCAATACCTTTCTTTTGCCCAAAGCCTTTCACAACAAGGCGTGCTTTGTACCTTAGATTTTTGCCATCATTCTTCAATTTGAAGACCCACTTATTTTTCAGAATTTTCCTCCCCTTAGGCAACTTCACTAAATCATAAGTGTGATTTTCAAGTAAGGAATTCATCTCATCTTCCATGGCCTTTTTCCAATCACCTTTCTTTGCATGCTCAATTGCTTCTTAGTAGCTCTTAGGCTCCCTTTGATCGAAAATCAACACAAATTCATTGGGAGGATACTTTCTTGAAGGTTGTCGGTCCCTTGTAGATTTCCTCAACTCAAGTTGTGGTGGCAGTTCTTGAGTTGGATGTTCTTCTTCAATTTCTGGCTCAAGTTCATTAGGATTAGTATCATCCTCTGCATCTTCAATAGGTGGTTGCACATCTTCCCCATTTTCATCATCCACCGAAGATGAAGGAGATGGATCCATGTCAATGAGATCACTACTTTTTGGCTCCAGTTGACCATCTTTGCCAAAATCTTCAATTGTTTGGTCTTCAAGAAATATAACATCACGGCTTCAAATGACTTTCTTGTCAACCAGATCCCACAATCTATAACCAAATTCATCATGTCCATAGCCAAGAAAAATGCATTGTCTTGACTTACTATCAAGCTTGGACCTCTCATTCTTTAGAATGTGAACAAAAGCTCGGTAACCAAACACTTTCAAGTGCTCATAAGACACATCTTTACCGATCCAAACTCTTTTTGGAACATCACCATTCAAAGGATAGGAAGGAGACAAATTGATCACGTCAACCGCTGTCCTCATTGCTTCACCCTAAAAGGATTTTGGTAATTTAGTTTGTAAAAACAAACACCTTGTTCTTTCCACAATGGTGCGATTCATCCTCTCGGCAACGCCATTTTGTTGAGGAGTCTTCTTAACTGTCTTTTGGTGCCGAATACCTTGGCTGCGACAATACTCATCAAATGGCCCGATGTATTCACCACCATTGTTTGATCGGATGCACTTCAATTTCTGCCATGTTTCTCTTTCAACCATGGCCTGAAAATGCTTAAATAATTCTAGAACTTGATCTTTAGTTTTTAGTATAAAAGCCCAAACTTTTTTTGAATAATCATCAATGAAAGTAACAAAATAAAGTGCTCCACCATGTGTTCTAACTTTTAAATGACCACAAACATCCGAATGAATCAACTCCAAAACATTTCTTTTCTAGAAGCAATATTTTTATGAAAAGAACTCTATATTGTTTACCTGCCAAACAATGAACACAAGTTTTAAGATGTGTACCTTTCAAACCGAGTAGAAGCTCTTTCTTGAACAACACTTGTAGCCCCTTTTCACTCATATGGCCAAGCCTCTTGTGCCACAATTTGGTAGAAGTATTATCTTCAAGTGCATTGACAAAACCTTTACAAATTTTTCCTTGCATCGAATAAAGTGTATGAGTCTTCTTGCACTTAGCCACCACTAAAGAACCCTTTGTGAGCTTCCATATTCCATCACCAAATTTGTTGTTGAAGCCTTCATCATCTAGTTTCCCAGTAGAGATCAAATTTAGGTGAATGTCTAGAACATGCCTCACATCTTTAAGCAACAACTTGCAGCCCAAATTTGTTTCCAAGCAAACATCACCCATGCCAATAATCTTGGACAAACCTTCATTACCCATTCGAACAGAACCATAATCTCCTTTGGTGTAGGTAGTGAAGAAATCAACTCGAGAAGTCATATGAAAAGAAGCACCGAAATCAATCACCCAATTGCTCTTTTGGCCCACAAAATTGAAACAATCATCTTCACAAAGGACCATGAGATCACCATTGGTAGTAACTGCCGTTGTGACTTCTTGCTTCTTATCCACACTTTTGTCACGCATTTTCTCCTTGTTCTTGAGCTTTTGGCATTCTCGCTTCATGTGCCCTTTCTCATGGCAATAATAGCACTCAATGTCTTTTTTTGAAAAAGAACCATCTTTTGATTTGTCACGGCTTTGATCACGACCATAAGGAGTCTTACTCCTCCCCCTTGTTTTGCATCGGCCTCTCACAACAAATGCTTCCGAATGAGAGGAACCTGCTGATTTTCTTCTGGTTTGTTCATTTAAGAAGCTACTAGTGACTTGGCCCATTGTGAAAACTCCATCGGGCACCAAATTACTAATTGTCACAACCAAAGTCTCCCAACTTTCGGGCAAAGAACTAAGTAGCATCAAAGCCTGTAACTCATCATAAAAAATGATTTTCATAGAAGCAAGTTAGTTAACAATACTCTTTATTTCATTCAGATGTTCTGGAATAGAGCTTCCCTCTTTATATTTTAAATTAACTAACTTACGAAACAGAAAAATTTTATTTGTGACAGATTTCCTATCATAAGGTCTTCTAATTTTTTCCATAAATCATGTGCCGAAGTTTCAGTAGCAACATGATGAAACACACTGTCATCAATCCATTGACGGATAACACCAACGACTTTTCGATTAAGCCTCTTCCAATCATCATCTTTCATATCATCAGGTTTGCCACTATCACCCTCAATAGGCCCATACAAATCTTTACAAAATAATAAGTCCTCCATTTTAGTTTTCGAAGTTACCCAATTGTTTCCATTGAAGCTAGACATACGACCCACATTCCCTTCCATTGATTTACACAAATAAATAAACCCCAATAAATCGTAACCTCTGATACCAGTTTTTAGGGAAAATATATGATTCCCCACAAGTAAATCAATCAATGGGAATAAAAACTAATGCGAAAAAATTAAATCAAAAGCAACATAAGAATTTTACGTGGTTCCCTCAATATAAGGTACGTCCACGGGATCGAAATCCGATTCCACTATCAACCAAATAAGTTTCCAAACGATTACAAACGAGACACGAATGATCTCACAAACCACCCTTTGGTGAATTTCAAATAATCACAAATAAACAAAGAAAAAATACCTCACCAAATAGATGAACAAAAGTCTTCAAAACTAGAGTTGTAGAAGACCCAAAATAACAAGCCAAATCAGCTTCAGAACAGAGACAACATAAGCATGAACAAATCAAGCACCCTTGACAAATCTTCACCAATTGTAATTCTCCAGCATTGTTACCGAAGCAATATAATAGTATGGCAGCCGCACACTACTCCACCGAATTGAATTGCCAAAATTATTCTCTCACCGGAAAGTTACACCCGAAGCACTATCTCAGAAATCAATTTGCTGCAGCATCACTAATTTTTCAAGGACTAAAACAACATATATATATATTATTGAATCTTGGGTTTTGTAATCAAACCCTAATTGTTACCAAACTGAATTAGGTCTCCAAAAAATTAGATATAATATATTAAAATATATTATACCTAAACCAAACCAAATTAAAAATCTTTAACAAACCAATTTGGTCTCAAACTCCAATAAGGAAATATACCCCAACAATTATCTCATGGTTAAAGCATAAAGATGATGAATGTTAAAATTTTACATTATGCACATACATCTATTAAGATTAGTTCATTTTCTACATTGGTCTCTTGATTGTCAATTATGAAGTACAAAGAAATGCAATACAAAGATGGTTGATGATATTATTGACATATATACTCATTGCTATCACATTGCAATTTGCAAGACCCAAAATGGTTTCCAGAAGAACAAAAAAATTGAAAGTCAAGAAAAGAATCTATCAAACAATAAGAATAAATAATCTACTAACAGCCCTCATTTTTTTTTTTTCCAATTCTCCTTTTTATTTGATTGAACTCACAAGCCATTAACGAATTGTTTCTGGTCACGTGGAATAACACACACTCCCCCTCCAATTTCCAACTTGGAGTGTACTAGCGTTTGCATGGTGCAGTTTATGTGATTTGAAAGTAAAACTATAAATTAAATGATGGATATATGAATTGACAAATTATAATGTGAGAGTTTTGATTGAATTGAAGAATATTTTAACTAATTATCAATAATTTGTATATATGTAATTGAGAGGGAGAAGTATGATCTGGATTGGGCCATGGTAATACCGGACAAATTGTGGGCCGAACACATTTGGGCCGTGGTATCCTGGGTCTACCCAGAAGTGATTTTTGCTCGGTAATGGCAAAGGGCATATGGAACCGAGCTACTTGACCTTGTCGGCACGGAGGCCGGTCAAGTAAGGGTTCCACGGTTTATGCGTTGCTCGGTTGGAAGGCGCGCTTCCATAGCTAGGCATGAAGGTTCGTGCCTTAAGCTCGGCAGGTTGGCCTTTGGTTGACCGGTATGACCAATCTCAAGCTTGGCTTCGCCGGAATGCAGTCGAGCACTCGGTTATTGGCACACTTGGGCATGAAGCGCAGCATGGCCATTGACAGCCGAGATACTGCAGCCCGGTTGCCGAGCTCCCAGTAAAGTGGGCTGGCAGTTGGGTTAGGTGATGTTCAACAAGATTTGTGCTGACAGATAGGATAGCAGCACCACGTGTCGAGAGATCACTGGGAGTAGATTTGGGGCGCAGAAGATATATAAGCATGTCTGCGTCCCCCATATGGGAGCATGACATTTTGGTGAGATAAACACTACACACAACTCAGTTCTCTCTCTCTCTATCCCTGTGTGTGTCTAACTTGATCGTCGGAGGGGTTTTCCGGCCACACACCGCCGGGTAGCTCACCGCCGTTGTGTTCGCAGGTTGATTGGACAGGCAGGAACTTGGAAGAAAGGAGTGCGGGCTTGCCTGAATGTTTGCTCCCTGCACAATTGGCGCCGTTTGTGGGAACATTGCAGACAAAACCTTCTCTTTCAGGCTCATCTGATCACCGTCCATGGCGAACAACGAAGAGATTCCGCTGTCCGCCGTTAACGGAGTTACCCAAAGTCGGGCAGAAGGAGAGAAGGACATCCCTCCATCATTCCTCTGATGGCGAACCTGGAGACTTCTCTAAGAGGACACTCAGGAGACGCGCGCGATAAGCGCGGAAGAAGTTATGGTCATTCACGGAGTCCAGATGGTCATCGGCGGCGGAGAGAATCGCACGCCAGACGTCTGGAACACAAGCTAAGGGACCAGGATGCCGTCATCCGGCGAATGGTAGCGGAAATGGAGGAGCTGAAGCGGCATGTCAAAGGGAAGGGTGTAGCTAGAGGGGGAGACCACAGTAAGCGTATCCAACCCCGTCGTTCAGGAAGTTAGAGTCAGCGACACACTCCTTCCATTTCTATCACCAGAAGTTACAAGGTTGGAGATTCCAACGTGCATATAGAGAAATCCAGCGCACAAGATAGCACTTACCAGCCCTCATGTCCGATGACGACATCGAGGTACTCTTATTCCGCTCAATCAGAGGATTTGTGGGCAGTTTTGAAGGAACGGGCTCGCCGGCGGGAGGCTCAGAGGGTGCCGGCGTTCCAGCGGCTATCCTATAGGGTTCACGCCAGCGAGGAGGTCGGAATGCCTCCACCCCGCCCAGCCGTGCCTCTCCTTGTAGACACAGACTTGGCGAGGCTCAGTGCCACTCCATTCTCCGTGGATATAGAGACAGCACCGCTTCCGGCGGGCTTCCACCAGCCAAAGTTCACGCTCTACGACGGAAAAATCGACCCATATATGCATGTAAATCATTTTCGACAGGTCATGGCCAGACATAGGCGGAATGACGCTTTTATGTGCTTGATCTTCCCGTTGAGTTTGGGCAAGCTAGGTTTGAAATGGTTCGAGAGGCTGCCCGAGGGGAGCATTGAAAGGTGGCAGCAGTTGGCCGAGGCCTTTGTGACACGCTTCAAAACCAACACGAAAACACCAAAGGAAGTTGATCATCTACTGAGTGTCAAGATGGAACCGAGCGACACATTGAAGGCATACAACTCCAGATATTGGGAGACCTTCAATGAGATCTTGGATTGCCCGGTCAACCTTGTAATCACACAGTACAAGCATGGTCTCCCGGTCGAACATAGACTGCAGGACTCGCTTACCATGCACCAACCGACATCCATGGGCCAGCTAAAGCAGCGCATCAATGAGTACATTCGAGTGGAGGAAGATGCATCAACATCTGCCACGAAGGCAATTCCAGTAGCAACGGACAAGAGGTCGGCTGGCAAAGTGCACGCGGTCGGACAAGAGTCCAGTCGTTCAAATGACCGCGCCGAGGAATCGGACCGTGGCTCAAATCGCAAAAATCGGGGTAGAGGACGTCGGAATGACCGGGATGACGTAACCGATGCAAACAGAAGATTGAAGGCCAGGACAGGTATCACCACGGTCTTTAAGATTCCAATCTATCGCATACTTAGTGAAATCCGTGACGAAGGAGTATGTCCGGTTTCTTGCTAAGTTGGGCGACGGACAGAAGGGCTTCAATCCACAGTAGCATTGCACGTTTCACTGGGAGCGTGGCCACCAGACGGAGGATTGTTTGCCTTTGAGGCAACACTTGGAAGAGCTAGTCACAGCCGGACACCTGGACCTTTACATTGATGGAGGCGTGAAGGCCAATCAAGCTCCGGTTGACCCGTGAGGACCGGATGACCGGGATGCGCCTCCTCAAGGGATTGTTAATGTCATCCATGGGATAATGGAACCGACGTGTGTATGCGAGCTCCGCGGTATGATCAAGAAGGCAGAACACATGAGGGAAGTTTTGTCAGTTCAGCCTGCGATCAAGAAAGGGAAGACCGAAGTGAAAGATGTGATCAGTTTCTCCTCAAGGGACCTAGAGCGCATTCAGACGCCGCACAACGATGCCCTAGTGGTTACACTCCGCATCAAAGAATTTGATGTCAAACGGATCTTGATTGATCAGGGAAGCTCGGTCGAGATCATGTATTACGACGCATTAAAATAGCTCAAGCTCCGAGATACGGATTTGGCTCCGGCAACCTTGCCACTGGTTGGTTTCAACTCACAACTGGAGTGGCCTTTGGGAAAAATTATCTTGCCGGTCAAAGCAGGGTCCGTGGTAAAGCAAGTGGAGTTTTGGGTGTTGTAGGAGCCATCTACTTATAACCTGATCCTTGGAAGAGGATGGCTTCACGCTATGCAAGCTGTGGCGTCAACCTACCACCAGGTAATGAGATTTCCCTCGGTTATGGGGGCAATTGAGGAGATATGGGGCGATCAAGTCATGTCGAAGCAATGCTTCGTGGCAGTGAACGGGAGCCGGGCTGCCAAGGGCTTCGTCCAAATGATTGAGGGACCGGAAGACCGGGGAGTCCTTGATGATGTGGGTACTAAGGCCGAGGACAAAGCCGTTGAGGAATTGGTGGAAGTGCGAATTGATACAGAGAATTCAGAGAAGTTCTTCTTGCTCGGCTCGAGCCTTACCGCCCGAGAAAGAGCCGAGATGGTTGAGTTTTTAATGGCTAATATCAAAGTCTTCGCATGGTCGCTTTATGACATGCCCGGCCTCGATCCGAGCTTTATTTTCCATCGCCTCAACATCTTTCCCGGAGCCAAGCCGGCCATTCAGCGAACAAGGAGATCAGCGTTGCATCACGCCGAGGTAGTTGCCGAGGAAGTGAAGAACTTGCTGGAGGCACGCGTAATTCAGGAAGTGCACTACCCTCGGTGGATTTCAAACACGGTCGTGGTGCCCAAGAAAAATGGAAAGTGGCCTACCGCGGATACCATCAGATTGCCATGCATGGCCTGGACTGAGAGATTACCTCATTCACTACACCACGGGGACTCTTCTGCTATCGAGTTATGCCTTTCGATTTGAAGAACGCTGGGGCGACTTTCCAAAGAATGGTGATTAAGATGTTTGCTCCTTTGCTGGGCCGGACAATGGAGGCTTACATTGATGATATGGTGGTTAAAAGCCAGCATCAAGCAGACCACTTGTCCGACTTAGCCGAGATGTTCACCATTCTCAAAAAACACAAGCTACGCTTGAATGCGTCTAAGTGTGCCTTTGGCGTGGGATCCGAAAAATTCTTAGGCTTCCTAGTCACGAACCGAGGCATCGAAGCAGACCCCACACATATCAGAGCCGTACAAGAATTGAAGCAGCCTAGCTCGGCTAAGGACGTGCAGCTTCTAGCCGGAATGGCTGCCGTGCTTAATCGATTTATAAGCCGGTCATCAGATCGCTGCAATCCTTTCTTTTAAGCATTGAAGTCAAAGTTCTCGTGGGGTAAAGAGTGTGACTGGGCTTTGGCCCATCTCAAGGAGTATCTGTCTTCGGTGCCACATTTAGTAACACTGACGGCCGGGGAGGAACTTTACCTTTATCTGGCCTTTTCACAGCATGCGGTCAGTGCAATGCTTGTTCGGTCAGAGGGAATCAAGCACCTCCCTATCTTCTACGTCAGCAAAACCTTGTTACCAGCAGAGTCGAGATACTTGCCGCTAGAAAAACTCGCGTTGGCATTAATGATGGCCTCAAGGAAGTTGGCGCACTATTTTCATGCGCATGCAATAACCGTTCTGACCGAGTTCCCCCTCAAAGCTTTATTCAAGCGGGCGGACTTCTCTGGTCGAATTCTTAAGTAGGCGGTCGAGTTAGGACAGTTTGACGTCAAGTTCCAGCCGCGCACTGCCATAAAAGCTCAGACTTTGGCCGACTTCATTGCTGAATTCTCACCCGGAACTCATCCGGTATGCTTGGTCGTTATTGCCGCAGGAGATGAAGAGGTGAATGCAAGCCTGATAGAAATACCACAACCTGGCGGTGTTGGTGACGCGGAACTTGCGCGCCCCACTGAGACACCTTCAGTTGACATGATACCACAGCCCGGCGATGCGATGACGGAGTTGGGTAGCACTGACCAACCTGCTCTGTCCGGTACCGCATCACCGCGGGGAAAAGAAATGGAACCGCTCAGCACAGAGCCTGCGGCCGGCATAATACCGCAACCTGGCGATTCACCTACGAACTTAGGCATTATGGATCAACTTGCTGAGTCCGACGCCGAATGACCAAGGGGGGCTGAAGTGGAACCGCTTAGCACAGAACTGGAAGCCCAACAGCCGAGCAACCGTGATCCTATCAACCTTCAAGCCTCTCAGGACCCCTCAGAGTGTTGGAAGCTCTTTGTTGGCGAAATGTGGAAACTTTTTGTTGATGGAGCCTCGAACCGTCACGGTACCTGGCTGGGTATAGTTCTGATTTCGCCAGACGGACTGACTATTGAACACTCTATCACCCTTGGCTTCCCAGCATCCAACAATGAGGCCGAGTACGAGGCACTCTTGGCCGGGCTCAAGAGCGCGCTTCAGATGCAAGCATCCGAGCTGATAGTTTACAGTGATTCCCAGCTCGTGGTTAACCAAGTTTCTGGGGTTTACGAAGCAAAGGATGACTGAATGATGAAGTACCAAACTCTGGTCAGGGACCACATTAAGCGATTTCAGGCGATCAGGGTCTAACAGATTGGCCGAGAAGAAAACGACCGAGCAGATGAGTTGGCCGGTCTCGCTTCTATGGTCAACAACTCGTCTCCCAACCCTCTTTTGATTGAATTTCTTCCGAGGCCCAGCATTGAGGAAACCGGACAGATAGAAGTACTCTGCACCAAGCTAGGTCCTTCTTAGATGGACCCTATCATCCTTTTTCTCAAGAACCGGACCCTTCCAGCCGCCAAGAAGGAAGCACATAAAGTGCGGGTGAAGTCAGAGCGGTTTTGGCTCTCTCCATCGGGCGCTTTATACAAGCAGTCGTTCACCGGTCCCTACCTGAAGTGTGTGCACCCGAGCAGCGTAGAAGCCTTCTTGTACGAAATTCATGAAGGCATTTGTGGCAGTCACATTGGGGCAGGTCCTTGGCCTACTGAGCTATTTCGCAAGGCTACTGGTGGCCGTGCATGCAAGCTGACGCACAGAAGTATGTTCGCAAGTGTGAGAAGTGCCAGAAGTTTGCCCACCAGATCCACCAGCCGGCCAGGGAACTTCTTCCCCTCACCAGCCCTTGGCCCTTTGCGATGTGGGGGCTTGATATAGTGGGGGGCCACTCCCAACCGCACCAGGCAACTGGAAGTTCTTCATCGCGGCCACAGATTACTTCACCAAATGGGTTGAAGCAGAACCTTTGGCAACAATCAAGGAGAAAGACGTCAAGCGGTTTGTTTGGCAGAATGTGGTAACGCAGTTTGGCGTCCCCAAAATTCTGATCTCTGACAACAGCACCCAATTTGACGGATGCCTTTTTAGAGGATTTTGTGAAGATTTGAAGATAGAATTCTACAACTCCACCCCGGCTTACCCGCAGTCTAATGGTCAAGCCGAGGCTTCAAACAAGACCATTCTTGATGGGTTGAAGAAAAGGCTAGAGAAGACAAAGGGAAAGTGGGCTGAGGAACTCCCCAGCGTCCTTTGGGCATACCGAACAACCCCGCGACGATCTACCGGGGAAACTCCTTTTGCTTTGGCATATGGCATGGAGGCGGTCATACCTTTGGAAGTTGGAATGCCCACCCTTAGAAGTGAAAGTTTTGAGCCCGAGCTGAACGCCGAAGCCATCGCCCTGGAATTGGACCTCATGGACGAATGCCGAGAAAAGGCTCTCATCCATGTGGCCGCCTATCAACAAGAGCTCTCACGAAAATACAACAAAACGGTGCACCCCAGACCGTTCAAAGTAGGTGATTGGGTCTTGAGGAAAGTCATGGGCAATACCCTGGTGCCAGGTGAAGGCAAACTAGGGGCAAATTGGGAAGGACCCTACAAGATAACCGGTCTGGTAGGCAAGGGGGCATACCACTTGGAGGACTTGGATGGTAGAGGAATACCCCGGCCGTGGAATGCGGCCAACCTCAAACTGTATTATTTCTAGCATTTGCTTTCTTTTTGTGCAAAGGAACTTTTTGCCTTACACTTCAGAATGTAATATTCTTTTTGTCAATATATAGAAGTGCCACATCTTTGCCTTGGCATTTTTATTGTTGTTTTGTGTTTAGTCATTCTCAACCAAGATGTTTATTCCGGTTGAAAGAGTCGATGATTTGTTCAACTATGCGATTCTCGATCGAGATGTTTACTCCGGTTGAAAGAGTTGATGATTTATTCAACTGTGATTCTCAACCGAGATGTTTACTCCGGTTGAAAGAGTTGATCATTTGTTCAACTGTGATTTCCAACCGAGATGTTTACTCCGGTTGAAAGAGTTGATGATTTGTTCAACTGTGATTCTCAACCGAGATGTTTACTCCGGTTGAAAGAGTTGATGATTTGTTCAACTGTGATTCTCAACCGAGATGTTTACTCCGGTTGAAAGAGTTGATCATTTGTTCAACTGTGATTCTCAACTGAGATATTTATTCCAGATGAAAGAGTTGATGTTTTGCTCAACTTATTTATTCTCAACCGAGATGTTTATTCCAGTTGAAAGAGTTGATGGTTTGCTCAACTTAGGTGTTCTCAACTGAGGTACTTCTTCTGGTTAAAAGAGTTGATGATTTGTTCAACTATGATTCAAACCGAGATGTCTTTTCCGGTTACATCAATTAATTAATGAGGTTTGTCTAGCCGAGGTATTTTGTTTGACTGAAGGTAGGAGGCTTGAAGACCGCACAAACACTTGATGAAATTAGAGCTTTTTCATTGATGCGAAAGTAAATACAAAAGGTGGGGAACTTATCCCGGTTACATGTTCAAAAAAAAAAAAAAAAAAAAAAAAAAGCAAGGAAAAAGAAAACTAGGCTAAGGGGGAAAGGTTGGTGAATTCATCCTCGGTTGCCTCCAAGTTGACCGTTAGAGATTGGTCTTGGACACCGGTTTCTGTTTGGCCGGGCTGCTCCTACTCTTGGTGGTCCTTTCCCTCAGCATCTGCCTCGGCTTCTCCTTCAAGTCCTTCTTCGGCCTTAGCCTACAACGCGCTGAAGACATCGTTGGCATATGGCACGAGATAGGTCGGCAGGAAGACAACTGGCGGAGAGGCAAACACGTCGGTATCAGGACCTTGACCGAGCTGTTCGCAGGCAGACTTCCAACCCGCCTTGAAATAGATGTCTTGGGTGGCGAAGACTTGCTTCTTATAGCTGTCCTCGGCCTCCTTAAAGCCAAAGTTGTTGGTGTCTTTGCACTCCTTCTCCTTTGACTTTTTGAGTGCGTCCAGCTCGGCTTGGAGCTCATCCCACTTTTTCTCGGCGTCGCCAAGCTGGCCGAGCAACTTGGTGTTGTCAGCGTTGGCAATCTACAGTGAAGACTTTGCTCGGCCGAGCTTGGTTTGAAGACTTTGGACTTGGCTGACAGTGTCGTTTGCCTTCTGCCACAGTCAATGAATTCTCTCCATGACCAAGTGTTACTTCTGGATGGCCTGCAAGAAAAAGATTGATCAGAGAGGAAACCGTACAAACACTTATGAAAATTTGAGTAGAAGTTTGACTCTTACCCTGGTCATGGACTTCACGGCCGACTTCACCAACCGGGTGTTTGGAACATGGTCCCTGCCGACCACATCGCTCGGTAGGAGAAGGGCCTTGGAGAGGTCGAAGGCGAGAAGATGTTCTTTGTCGCCTTTCACGGAAGCTGTTGCTGGGATCTCCTTACCCCGGTGTTTGAGCTGCGGTCGCCATGCCGGTGCAGGGTCTACGGTGACGCCGGGTTGCTCGGTAGTCAGCTCTTCAACCAGCTCGGCAGAGGGATTTGTGTGAGGCCTTTTCCCAGCTCGGTAGGCTTCATGGCGGGCTTGACTGGCGACTGGAGACACCAATGCCACCACGGCGCCGCTTGATTGACCGGTAGTTGGAGAGCGGGTAATGACGCTTGGTATCTCGGCGGAAGTTGCAGTGAGGAGGTTTTTGATACGGCTTCGTTTTGCCATCTCTTCTTCCTCGGTTAACCGGATTAGGGGCACGTCTGGTAGTGTTGGGTCTGGAGAAGATGATGGAGCACGGAGAAAGTCTGTGACCTTACTCCGCCGTGGAGCAGAGTACCGGTATGTTGGGGTGTAGCCGAGCAGCTCGTTGCAATCCCGATGGCGATAACGGAGCACGGTCCTGATGGCTTCTTCGTTGGGATAGTGGCAGTTGGCCTATAAGGCGTGGATTGTTACAAAGGAAGAAAGAAAAATGTTTTAAGTACAAATTATTGTGAAAAAGAAATTAATCTAGCCAGTTAGCACGACTTGCATGTCTTGCCGAAATTTTTGCTAATGAATCAGCCCGGTACGTCGGCCGTTTCATAATTGCCGGACACCCAGAAGAAGTCGTCGTCGTGTAAGTCTTTGTCTGGGGTACCGGTCACTATTTTTTCTTTGCCCGGCCTAATCTTTAAGTAATAGGCGAGGCCGTCGCCGGTGTGCCCAAGGGTATACTGTCGCAGTATCTCGGCTAAACCTAAGTTGGTCCCTAGCCGATTATTCAGCTCATGGATGCCGTTGATTATTCGGTAGGTGTTGGTCGATACTTGTGTGGGTGCTAGCCCGGTACGGCACGGGAATTCGGTCAGCAAAGGGTTGACCGGGAAGCGGAGGCCTTATTCAATTATGGAAAGCACGGTGAAGGGGCACTGGACTAATGCACCCCAAGGGGTTGTCTCAATCTAACCGAGCTCTAGGTGTACGTCGGCCGGGATGCCATACTCTTCCCGGAATATGGCCAGGGCAGCCGGAGTATCGACAAGGAAGCGGAAGCGTCCCATGTGTAGCCGGCTGGTTTAGCTCGGCTGAGGTGGTTTTGGCAAAGACTAGTGTCTTGATGGCTGTTCGGTCTTTGAGAGCCTCAATATTTGGTTAGTGGTCCCCTTGGACTCTGCAAGAAAAGGATGGCAATGGTAAGTGTGAGCGCGGTCGCACAAAACAAGCTTGACTTTAGCTCGGTTATGAAGAGTGCCAACCACCTCGGTTTGAAGGTGAACCAAGGTGCTCGGCCACTTAAGCGGACCAGATGTTAGCCCGGTCGAGCGGCCAGGCTCCTTGTCTACCCTGGTTTCTGCTAAAGGTTTTGGTAAACTAGTAAATTGCTCGGTCTTATTGTATTTTGGGATCAAAAAATGACCTGGAGCCCGGTCCGCCCCAGTTCTTCGTGTATTCATATGTTCATCACTGGGATTGAAGAACAACAAAGAGAATAGGGGCAAATATGGGTTTTGGGAGGGTTATGTCCTAAAACCTATGGATTTGGTGCCCTAAAAGGAGAAATATCAAATTAAATGACAATAAGAAGAGTTGAAGGACTTACCAGTTGAGGGGCAGTGGCTCCTTCTTCGAACACAAACTCTGAAATGGCAAGGGAGGAATGGCACGAGCTCTGGGACGTCAAACAGAAAGAAATGGCAAGAATAGTGGAATGAAGTAGGTTGGGCATGCTTATGAGGTTGAAAAGCCGCCAAAATTTGAATGAGAAGGGACGGTTAGCTGCTCGAGGCCAATCAGCACGCTACACGTGTCCCTCATTAATGCAACATCAGAGTGAAGAGACAGGAAGGTCAGACGAGGCGTCGACCGAGCAAGTCAAGAGAAAGGAAGGTCAGACGAGGCGTCAACCGAGCAAGGCAAGGAATCGAGCGCGGAAATTAGCCCGGTTTGCCTCTTGCAAATTGTGAACCGAGGAAGAGTTCATCCCGGTCGGAACAGGTAATCCCGGTCACGCTAGCGCGGACGGAATTAAGGGGCAATTGAGAGGGAGAAGTATGATCTGGATTGGGCCATGGTAATACCGGGCAAATTGTGGGTTGAACACATTTGGGCTGTGGTATCCTGGGTCTACCCAAAAGTGATTTTTGCTCGATAATGGCAAAGGGCGTGTAGAACTGAGCTACTTGACCATGTCGGCACGGAGGCCGGTCAAGTAAGGGTTCCACGGTTTATGCGTTGCTCGGTTGGAAGGCGCGCTTCCATAGCTAGGCATGAAGGTTCGTGCCTTAAGCTCGGCAGGTTGGCCTTTGGTTTACCGGTATGACCAATCTCAAGCTTGGCTTCGTCGGAATGCAGTCAAGCACGACTGGAAAGGAGCTCGGTTATTGGCGCACTTGGGCATGAAGCGCAGCATGGCCGTTGACAGCCGAGATGCTGCAGCCCGGTTGCCGAGCTCCCAGTAGAGTGGGCTAGCAGTTGGGTTAGGTGATGTTCAACAAGATTTGTGCTGACAGATAGGATAGCAGCACCACGTGTCGAGAGATCACTGTGAGTAGATTTGGGGCAGAGAAGGTATATAAGCATGTCTGTGGCCCCCATATGGGAGCATGACATTTTGGTGAGATAAACACTACACACAACTCAGTTCTCTCTCTCTCTCTCTCTCTCTCTCTCTCTCTCTCTCTATCCCTGTGTGTGTCTAACTTGATCGTCGGAGGGGTTTTCCGGCCACACACCGCCGGGTAGCTCACCGCCGTTGTATTCGCAGGTCGATCGGACAGGCAAGAACTTGAAAGAAAGGAGTGCAGGCTTGCCTGAATATTTGCTCCCCGCACAGTAATATTAATTTTATAATATTTTTTATATATATAACATAAACTTATTTTATATAATATTTTCATATGTACAATTATTAATTTGTAACAAATTTTATATCTTAATTTTTTTTTATACTTATTTTTATTTTAATATTTCATTAAAAGTTAATATATATTCATATATGTTATTGGCCCTGTTTGGTAGAGCTGTGGGAAAGTGCTTATAGCTTATGCCTAAACAGCTTATAGCTTATAACTTTCAGCTTAAGCTGATTTCCAGCTTATTCTTAAAGCATCTCCTGCCCCACTTAAAGAATAAGCTGTTTTCTGACTTCCACAAAGCTATAAGTTATAAGCTATAAGCTAAACCAAACACATCAAAATAGCTTAAATTAAGCTGAAAGCTGAAATAAGCTGAAATTAAGCTGTACCAAACAGGACCATTATAACGGATTATAAAATTTAAAATTTAATATGTAGTTAGCGAATTGAACGGGTACGAATTAACGTGGATTTATACAATTTTAACAGACTGGATAATATTTTACTCAATTCTAAGCTAAACCACTGCCGGCTCTGCTTTCGCCACCACTTTCTTCCTCCTCTTCCTAGAGCAACCATTCTCCGATGACGATGACAAATATCGATTTGCCGATGACCTTTTTGCTGTAAGGTGCACCGGCTCCGGCTCACCCAAATTAATCCAGAGTGAAAAATTGAGAAGCGTACATGACCCGCGCATGCGATACGCCGCAATGTCATAGGCCACGACGGCGTCCTCCACCGTTTCACACGTCCCCAGCGACACCCTAGCCCCATTCTTCTCTGGTTCCCTAACCTCCGCCGTGTACTTGCCCCACGACCGCCTCCTCACTCCCCTGTACTGCGTCCCCTTCGACTCCACCGCCGCCGTCACAGGTGGCGCAACAGATTCTGGAAAATTACTCATTTCGGTAGCAGCTGCGGTGGTGGACGGAACCGCCGGAGTTGGAAGCCTGCCAATGTCCTCCGAATGGTTCTCCTTCAAAGACAACTCTCCCAAGTTTTGGGTCAGACAAGGGAACAAGTTGTTAACCGAACAGTACTCTACGGGGTTGTTACAGGAGTTAATTGCCGGAGCTTCAAACTCTCCAAGCAAGTCACGACGTATCGACCACAGCAGAGCGAAATTGGCATTGAAATCACCTTCTGCGTACATGATCGTATCAGAATCAAACACAACTGTTATTTATAGAATTAGAAGTGTAATCGTTTGTTTAGAGATTGAGTTGAGTGTGTATCGGATGAGAGATAGAGACAGAGACAGAGACAGGGAGAGTGAGCTGATATTTGGGGAAGAACATGGATGAGAAATTTATATAGGGGTTGACGGGTTTAGGTTTGGGAAAGTTGGTTCATGAACTTTGATTTTCGGATTTTTATTTCCCAATTGGGAATTCTTTAATTGTTTTTTTTGGATTTAGGTTTACTCAATTTTTTTTTTTTGGGTTGCAAAAAGTATGTATAGATTACGAATAAGAAGAGATTATAAGTTCGTTTAGGAAGTGGGTTGGTTTTTGAATTTTTTGATTATTTTAGTTTGGGATTAAAAAGTCTCGTTTGGAAAGAGTTTTTTGACTTTTTAACTTTTTATGAGAAAAAGAATGTAATGATTATCGGTTGAATGTGATGTTTTATAAAAAGTCTATTTTATCTTTTTTTGACTAAAATAGCCCCAAATCCAACCCAACCCAACCCAACCCAACCCATCTTTCCAAACAGAAGCTACAAGTAAAGAGACTAGTATTAAAGAGGGACCAGACACCCAACTAGTCGAATGGGCTACCCAATGGTAGGGGTGCAACTTGGGCAGCTCAATCCGAGCAACCTGAGCCCAGTCTGAATTTTTTTAGGATTTGGACAAAATATTTTTAAATTTGGTATTTACTTGGGCAAAAATTAAGAAGTCTGAATTAAATTTGGGCGGGCTTGGGCAAAGACGTTAAACAATCCGAGCAATCCAAAACCCTAAATATACATATATAGATATATAAAAATATTAAATATACATATAAATTATTAGCCATTACATGATATTAAAATAATTTATATTATTAAATCATATTGAATATATATTATACATACAAATAATATAAAGTCTTACTTTTTTTCTTTTTATTTTCACTCATAAATTATAAGGACTACAATAGTGACATTTCTCTTACATTATATAAATTATTTGTTTTGATGATATTAATGATTTTCTATTAAAAAAATATAAATAGAATCAAATTTTAATAATTTAATAATGTAGCTGGAAAAAAAAAATTGAAATTCATTTACAATTCAGGCAACTCGGATAGTTCGGGTTTAACTCGGGTCGGGCTTGGGCAGACAACCTCGGGTTACAATTCGGGCTTGAGTGGACTTGGATAGGTCTCAGTACGACTTAGACTAGGCTTGGATAACCTCCCAACCTGACTGAACCCGCTCGAGTTGCACCCTACCTAATGGGCTACCCTGTCTATAGATCTTTTAGACCACGAGAAAGTCCAAGACCAGCTTTGGCAAACCGATTAACATCTGAAATTCTAGTTTCTTGGAAAGTTCTTCCGCAATGTTGGAGAGAGAATTGTTGAATAAACCTCTTCAACAAAGTATGTGATTTAAAGAATATTTAATTTGATTTGATAGTATTAATTATAATACGCCTTTCATATTTTTAGAGACAATAGAATATTAAAATTTATTTGATGACAACTAGTTTTATTTAATTGTTTGTTGTCGGAGTACAAGGCATATCAGTACACTTTGTATTGATTAGTGCTACTGATATATCATTTCGGTGGGTTGATTATGTTGGAGTAGCTTGGTGTGTAAATTCCAATTAGGTGGGTTGATCAATAGTAGTGTTGTGTGTGTCTCCACACTCTTCGCCCCGAAAAAAGGGAGGAAAAATTAGAAGACAGTGATAAACTCCAACAAACTGAGCAATGGAAAATATTCGAATATTGGTTCTTAAAATTGTTTTATAAATATACAATGGGCAAGAGATTTTTGGTTTTCAAAGATGGATGTTGTGGAAGGATGAATTTTTCTCCACAGGCAAGTTGTTTCTTCCTATGCTCTGTAAAAAGACACCAAGTTGTCAATGTTCTCTCCCGGCCAGATTTGGTCGGGAAGACCCTCCGACGGTCAAGTCAGAATATTGTTTGGTCATATTGTATTGAAAGGAAAGACTAGTTGTATTGGTTATTGTTTAATTCCCTCCTTGGTTATTCTTGATCCTTTCTTTTATAGTGTCAAGATCTTGCATTTGGGCCGTTGGATGACTGTCTTGATCCAATGGTATTTTATGCTCCCAGATCTTGGTCGTTCAAGTGGTCAAGTTGTCTTAATCTGCCACCATCGGAGTTGTTTCATGTTGGACGGCCTAGATTAGTTCGGATACTAGTTTTTATCTTCAACCGTCGGATCCTGCTCATCAACTGATTATGCTGTCAGGATATGTTGATCCCATATCCTTAACTCTGTCAAGTCTGATCTCCATCATAGGTTACAAACGGATCCAACGGCTCTTCTTTGTGTTGCGGATTTCCTTCTATAAGGTAATCTTATTCAAATCTTTGATTATGTGACTTTGTCTCTTTCATTAAGATGGACCTAACACGGGTTTGGGCCTAGCCCTTACTTTGGAGCTGCTTTGGTTGGGTTAAATGCCCTAGGCCATATATCCATTTCCTTAGGCTCTAGGTCAATATTTTTACCCTCCACAATTGTCCCTCCTTCAGCGATCCTTTCTGATGAATTGTCGAAGGTGGTACAGCTGATTTTGGTTAGAATCTGTGTTGACAACATTATTTGTGACACACCTCTATTGAGTAGTCTTATATTAAATAATGACGCCCGTCATTTCTTCTTTTAATGTGCCATTTCTCTTCTGACATATTAATTGAAGAATTTGCCGCTTTACTTTTCATCTTCCATCGCATCACATCCTCAGTCCTTATATACACATTTCCTCGCTCTTCGCCTGAAGCTATCGATTGATAACTATTGTAAGTTCCTCCTCTTTTCTTCTTGTGATTTCGTATTTCTTTTGTTTTCCCTTTGTAACATGTCCGGGGGGTACCCATGCGCGTTAAACAGTTCGGACTCTCAGCCCCTTTGATCTAGCCTCACTAGTGCAATGTGAAACATAAATGAGAGTCCAGATTTGACAATTTTTAGAAAATCCATTTTATTGCAAAATCTTTTGCCAGAAATAAACTGCGTCGTCATATCTCAGAGTCGCCACCTAATATTTTTGAAAAATTAGGAAACCCATGACTCATGCCAAGGCCACTGTTCGTCATAACCAAAGTTGTCTCGGTTTGGAACCTTAGGTATAAGAGGGGAAGGTCATTAATTGGGTACCCCTACTCACCGTACTCACCCGATCAAAAGATTGGCCTTTACTAAATCATGATATGAATTTTATTTTGTTTCATATGTTCATATTTCGATTATTTAATAAATCCTAAAAATTACTATGTGAAGCATATAATTACAGACTATGTCATTTATTTTGGAATAATTTGATTTCATGTAGTTTTGAAAGAGTTTTGGAGATGTATAACCCAAATAAATTGAATTTACAAACATGAAAATCAACACTATTTCAAATTAAGCGACACAACCTCCATCTACTGGCATTCATATAGTTATATCAAGTAAGCAAGTGGCCACATGGTAGGGTGCTTAAACATAATAAGAAAAACGCACACAAACGGGATATTAAAGGATAAAAACTTACATATTTACTGACGTCCCTCGACCAGCTACAAAACAAAGTTAGTAAAACATGCATTATCTTATATACAAAATCCTAATGCAATTCACTCATGAGATGTAACTAAAGATTTGATTTCTAAAATATGACATGTGAATCATCTCAATAACATGAGGTAGCGCATATAATCACATAGGAATTGATTAAATCCATAAATACAAATTTAGCCTAATCAAGATGCATGAAACATAAATGTAAAGTATGGATATAATGGCAAAAAATAAAATAAAATAAACACGATGCATATTTACAAATAAGGAAAGTAAGTAAAAGAACGGGATAGAAAGAAGTGGGATGGGAAATTATTATAACACTTTGAATAAATTATTACAAACCAAATTAGAAGGGGGTGAGGAGAATATTACAACAAAATAAAAATATCACAATACACTCAAAATAAAATAAACAAAAGAAAAAAAAAGTTTCATATGCCTTGGAAACCACCGGAAGTTGGTTAACATCGGAAGACAATACCGTCTTGTCCAAAAGAAGTTAACCGGCCGGCCAACTAAGCCTAGCAAAACCTGTCTTATTACGAAACCAAGAAAATGAACAAACAAGAAATATGTAGATAGTTCAACTAACCACTACCGGTTAGATTAAAAACAAGAAACCAAATATAAAATAAAAAAAGTGCAAACTTACAACAAAACTAACATGAATCTAAAACAAGAAAATAAATATAAGGTAGAACATGCAAGATTACAATAAAACTAATATGAGACTAATATAAGAAAAATATAAGTTAGGAAATGCAAGATTACAACATAATTACTATGAAACTAAAACAAGAAAACAAATAATAAGATAGAACATTTAAGATTACAACAAAACTAACATGAACTTAAAACCAAAAAAAAAAAAAAAATATGAGGTAAAACATGCAAGATTACAGTAAAACTAATATTAGACTAATACAAGAAAAATATAAGTTAGGAAATGCAAGATTACAACATAATTACTATGAAACTAAAACAAGAAAACAAATATAAGATATAACATGCAAGATTACAACAAAACTAACATGGACCTAAAACAAAAAATATGAGGTAGTACATGTAAGATTACAACAAAACTAACATGAACCTAAAACAAAAAAAGCAAATATAAGGTAGAATATGCAAGATTATAACAAAACTAATATGTGACTAATACAAGAAAAATATAAGCTAGGAAATGCAAGATTACAACATAATTACTATGAAACTAAAACAAAGAAAACAAATATAAGATAGAACATGCAAGATTACAACAAAACTAATGTGAACGTAAAATAAAAAAAGCAAATATGAGGTAGAACATGCAAGATTACAACAAAATTAATATGAGACTAATACAAGAAAAATATAAGTCAGGAAATGCAAGATTATAACACAATTATTATGAAACTAAAACAAGAAGGCAAATATACGATAGAACATGCAAGATTACAACATGAACTTAAAACAAGAAAGCAAATATGAGGTAGAACATGCAAGATTACAACAAAACTAATATAAAATTAAAGCAAGTGAATAAAAATAAATAAATAATTATGAGTTAAACAAACCACTTAGATTACAACAACATACTATGAAATACAAAGTAAAAAAATAAATATGAGATAAACAAATCACTTGGATTATAACAAAATACTATGAAATAAGAAGTAAGAAAATAAATATGAGATAGAAAATATAAGAAAATGAAAGACTAGAAATTCACCTTTCAAAGAAATGTTAAATTTCTTGATTTCCAAACTTCGTCTTGATCACCCTCAAGTTTAGGAAGTGTGTTCTCAATCCTCAATTTGAAACTAGAATGGAACTCTGGGTATGTATGGTGGAAAAGTGGTTAACTCTCTTATTTTTTTCTCATTTTCAATAACACTCACTCTTTCCTTTGATCAATCACTACTGAAATTTAGTTATTTCAGAATTTTTGAAGGAGTTTTGGGTGTAGGAAAGATGGAATTTCAGTTTGTATGGAAGGTATGAAGTGTATATGGAAGATATGAGTATTTTTGGCCCCAAAACTCAAATTTTCTCTCTTTTTTCACTATTTTCTCACTATTTTCTCTTCAATTTCATGGTCCTCCTCTCTCTTATAGTATGATCATTCTATATAGGCAATGAGGGACAGTGAAGGTCAAAAAGAAGGTGGGAGACAAGAATGTGATAGGAGGGCAAATTTTCAAGGTGGTTGCATGGGATACCCATTTATGGATGCAAACAAAACTTGTTTTTGACAATGGGGGATGATTAGGTATGTATTTGGTGATATATGGGTCGGCCAATGGGGTAGGGGAGTGTCCCACACACAAGAAAAAAAATACACCTTTGCCTACTAGTTTGAAATGGTCAAATATTATTTGTGGGAAAATATAACACAAGGCAAAGCTTTGATAGAATGGTTAAGATGTTTGGTATGGAGTCTTAGGTTGGGCGTTCAAACCCCTTCACTAGCACTCCTTAAATTCATTTTTTTGGATAAAGACAAGTCAGTGCCACATCATCAGCAAGGACCAATCCAGTCATGCTACGTTAGTAAGACCGCTACGTCAGTGTCCCAGTCAACATTAACGAAATATTCTGCATATGGACGAAATATTTCCTGACTTAACAGAATATTCCCTCACATAATAGAATATTCTCTGAGTTTATAATTGACCCAGAAGTCTCAAATAATTATGCTATAACCCAGATTTTGGGACAATTTTTCAGTAAGGCCCCTGGAAGTGCAACGAAGGTTGATTCTAGCTAAATGAACCATTTTAGACATAACCGCGAGGTCAAAATATGCCCTGGCTGTTTAGGGTTGGAAACAGGGCTCAAATTCTAAGTTTTCTTATTAAGGATTCTGTGAGAAACACCTTCTTGTTTTGTTATCATAGGGTAATCAAAAGAAAATGCCCAAGTCTTAGGACCGGTCAAAATAGGGCGTCTACAACCCTCCCGTTGTTAAGTTTTTGTTTGTCGAAATGAATCGATTGAGATCTTTCTTTGGATCCGAAGCGAGTATTGCTAAGTTTAGGGCTTTGTATAGTATTCTTGAAGATGTTGTCGTCCGTCTTCTTACCTTTGGTGACAGTATATCAGAGGGATCTAAAGAACGAATCCCTCTTACATTGATAAGCATAATCAAGAGGGGAGTTAAAATTCCCTCTTCATCCTCTCCTAAGAGAGGTGCTTCATTTTTGTAAGCTACCTTTATCCAAGCTTTCCCATAATTGCTTTAGGATAGTGACGGGGGTAGTTTCTTTGAATGACATCCTTGGAATCAACTTAGGTTTACCTGAAATTAGGTACTGTTATTTGTTCCAACTACCAAAGAAAGAACAATATTTTACTTCAAACCTAGGTCGATGAAGCGACCACTTGTCCAGATGCTTTCTATTCTGGTAAAAGCGTGAACGAAGTGTTTGTAATATTAGAGGGGAATTTCCTCCTAGCGTTGATTAGATTCGACCTATCCCTTAGGTAACTGGCCATCCAGGTTATAAGTTGTCTTTATGTGTTTGCCTTTATGATTATCTATCGAAACATCTGGTTTATTAATATTTTTATATCCTCTGTCACAGCTTTTGAAGTTTTTGCTCATCCCAGCGAGTGGGAAAATCAAGTAAACATATCTCTTTTTCAACAAGCTTGACCATATGGAGGACCACCAGAGCAACAAGGGCAAGGTCGGGCTGCTCATGTCCTGTTTTTATACACTCCTTATCATGGAATAGTGATAGCTACTGACGGCATAGATCTTGGTGCCGACGGTGGTTTCAACTTTTACATTCTTCCTCACTTGCGGGAGAATATCGAGGAGGCTGCTCCTGAAGAAGAATCTCAAGAAGAACCATCTAGTTCAGAGGCCACAATATCCGACACCATGCCTCCGAAGAACTTCTTGGAGATCGCTGCAGCCAGAAAACGTGAAAGGGTTGCGGCGATAACTTTTGCTTCTCAGACATCTTCTGATCCTGTAACCACTAATCGGCCCCAACGCTCGCCGATCGTTGTAGTGGAGGATTCACTGTAGCGACCCTGATTTTTCGTAAGTCATCATTTATTTATTATTACTTTATTTTATTTTGGGACTCCATTAAACCTTACATACACATCTAATCAAATCATGATGAATTGATTTCATGATTTGATTAGATGTGTATGTAACGTTTAGGATTTTTGTATATATTTACTTTGTGGAAGTAATCACACTCACGGACATATGAAATTAAAATAAATTAGGAACTCATAGATAAATTCCTTATACCCCACCATGACTCCATGGATTGTTGTTTTATTTGAGTATTGGTGAGAAAGAGTGAAAAAAAAAAGGGTGAGGATTATGAGATTTATTTGAATGTCTTAGGCTTGGCATTGTTATGTTTGTTCTTATGAGTGAGATGTTGTGTATATATATTGTTGCCTCGTTCGCATGAGTAGACGAGTGCTTTGATTTATGTGTGTACGTATATGTTAACCATCCAGGGAGTGTGCGTCAAACTCGAGACGATATCCCCGTGCAATTTTGGCTTCAGAGTGGCGTTAGGTATACGGGAGGCACATGGGATATATGTGTAGGCCGGAAGTGGAGGCCGAAGTGGTGGAGTTAAGGTACAAAGAATTTAATTATGATTTTATTGGTATAGTGTGAATTATGAAATTTGGGCAGAGGTATGTATATGTAATTCTTGACAACTTTTGTGTTTTAACTTTTTACTACAAAGATCGATTAGAACTTGTAATCGGATAATCTTTGTTTCAATAGTTTTTATTTATTTTAGTATTGCAGATTTTAGATGCTATTTTAACCCACGAAATGCGCTCATTTTTATTGGTTTCGCATAAACTGAAGTAAAACATTATTCTAAACTCTTTTCGTGTTTTGAACTTTGCCGAAAAAAATCATCTTAGGGTAGTTTCTTTTCGTTTTCAGTTTTAGATTTTTCGGTTGAATTCCATCTAGGTTCTTCTATCAAGTTTTTCTCTCAACCTGTTCAGTTTCTACTAAATTCGTTCTAATTGCCTTTTAGGAAATTTGATTCTGTACAATTTTTGTTCTTTGAGTTTTGGTCAATTCAAATTATTTAAGCATGAAACGATATATTTTTATACTTTTTCAGCAAGTTACTTGTGATTAAATTATACTAACTTTATTTTTTTGCAGGATGGTGGGTCTGACTAACTTTTTATGCAGGGCTGGCCCACCATATTTTTATTTTTATTATGTTTATTTTTTTTTCTCAATTTATATTTCGTTGTGTACGGGCAAGAAACTAAATGCCACCGTATCCGGGAAACTACCCATTCGTCTCGGTACGGATGGCACTACTTGTTTTGTCCTGTAACAAGAATTAAATGTATTTTTGTTTGTGTTTGGTAGACAAGTGGGTGTTAAATTTTGTACTCATACCAGTATACCTGTATACTGACCCGTTTGATCTCTTGGGAACTCGGGTGCATTCTGTTTGAGCGCAACCAAGCTTCATTTGCAGGATTAGTTGGGACTATGGTGTTCATAAGAAATAACTATGATCGTAGGACATGTCTTTTGAACTTCTTTTGGTTTTTTTTGAGCTTAGGGTTGATATTAGTTTATGTATTTATTATTTTTTTTATGGCCTTAGTATTTTGATAATTTGGCATGGTTTGTAACTTTATATTATTTAAGTTATTTTGACTATTCGTTATTACTTAAATGTTGGAGGTATTGGTTAGTTAGAAAATTATGGTGGATCATTTGGTTAGCATTTTGTTAGATTTTTTTTATCCCTTGTAAACTTTTGAGGATGAAAATTTACTTAAATCCTTTGGAGACGTGAACGTTTAGATTTTGTTTTATCCCTAGGATTTGGATGATGAAATATTGATTGTGATTTAGTCTTAATTTAATATTTAATTATTCAAATTTTGGGGCGTGACAGTTTGGTATCAGAGCTCTAGGTTACTCTAGACTTGTGAAAGTTTAGGTGATCCTCGGACTATGGAAACATGGGTTAGCTAGTTTAGTTTGGTGATTGAGTTTATTTTAAGTATTTATGAACGAATTCTTTTTGTGCGTTAAACTTGAAGGTGATGGCTGAAAGGTATCTTTACTTTATTTAAAAAAAAAAAACCCATTAGAGTACTATTTGATACTGGTGTCTCTCATTCTTTCATATCTAGATTGTTTGTAGAAAGAGAAGACCTTGTAACTACCTTGTTATTTAGACCTATTCGTGTTGAAACCCCTTTAGGAAGGGCAGTTACTCTTTATGAGATGTGTAAAGATTTTGAGATTGACTTTCCGAGTAGAGTCTTGTATGCAGGCCTAATTGTGTTAGGGTTTGAGGGGTTTACAATTATTTTGGGTTTGGATTGGCTGAGAAAATACTTTGTAACTTTAGATTGTGCTAAAAAGACTGTAAATATAGATATTCTCGGTATGCCACGGCTTACCCACACTTTTAGCATTGGAGAAGAGTCAGTGATGACGAGTTTTCTATGCTCGGTAGAAATCCCTAAGCAGGATATTTGTGAGGTAGATGTGGTACATGAGTCTGAGGATGTATTTCAAGAGACACCTGCACCTCCTCCTCGACGGATAGTAGAATTTCGCATTGACTTAGTGCCGGGAATTGCACCAATTTCTAAGGTGGCATACAAAATGGTGCCTAAAGAGCTTGTAGAGATGAAGAAGCAATTGGAAGAGATGCTTCAGAAAGGGTTCATTCGTCCAAGTAACTCCTTGTAGAGAGCACCCGTGATCTTTGTCTCCAAGAAAGATGGCACTCTCTGTATGTGCATAGATTATAGAGAGCTAAACAAGGTGACTATTAAGAACAAGTATCCGCTACCTAGAATTGATGACTTGTTTGATCAGTTAAAAGGGGCAGCCATGTTCTCTCAGTTTGATCTCAGAATGGGTTACCATCAAGTGGGTGTGTCAGAGGAAAGTATACCGCTTACTACTTTTCAGACTCGATATGGGTTGTACGAATTTCCTGTAATGCCTTTTGGTTTGACAAATTCTCCTGCCTATTTCATGGACTTGATGAATAGAAATTTTCAACTGTATCTAGATAAGTTTGTGATTATTTTCAGAGATGATATCCTGGTGTCTTCTAAGAATGAGGAAGAGCATAGAAAACACTTGAAAGTTGTGTTGTAGACTTTGAGGGAGCAGCAATTATACGCTAAGTTCAGTAAGTGTCACTTTTGGGAGAAAGAAGTTCAGTGTTTGGGACATGCTGTGTCCAAACAAAGGATAGCGGTAGATCCTAAGAAAGTTGTTGCGGTCAAAGAATGGAAGCAACCTACAAATCCTTCAGATGTGAGGATTTTTTTAGGACTAGCTGGTTATTACAGAAGATTTATAGAGAAGTTTCCCACTATTGCAGTACCCATGACCATGTTGACCCGCAAGAATGTGAAATTCTTATGGACAGATGATTATGAGAGAGCTTTGCAGGAGTTAAAACAGCAGTTGACTACAACACTGGTGTTAACTATACCAGTACAAAGGGAAAAGTTAGTTGTGTTTGCTGATGCGAGTGGAACTAGGTTGGGATGTGTGTTAATGCAGCATCAGAAGATTGTATCTTATGTTTCTTGACAGTTGAAACCTCATGAGAGACGATAACCTACTCATGATTTAGAGCTGGCAACAGTTGTTTTTGCGTTAAAAGTGTGGCAACACTACTTGTTTGGGTAGCGCTTTGAGTTATACACAGATCACAAGAGCCTCAAATATCTTTTTTCTCAAAGAGAGTAAAACATGAGGCAACAGAGATGGGTTGAATTCGTCAGTAATTATAATTTCGAGATCCTTTACCACCCAGGGAAAGGAAATGTGCTTGCAGATGCACTTAGTCGACAACATGGGATTATAACTTCTTTGATGATTCAGGAATGAAAGTCCTTGGAGTTCGTTTCGATGCATGATGTTCAACCAATAGAGAGTGCAGCTGACGTTACTGGGTAAAGTTCGTCAGATACAAAATTTAGGTGGGTTTCTCGTCAGCAAGCTCGATGACCTTGTAGTGGATTTGATTAATGATTGTTCTACTGATTGGTCTGTGGACTCAGATGGGGGATTCAAGGGCAGGTTGTGTGTACCTAACATTGTTGAATTGAGGAAGATGATGCCCATAGGTCCCGATATACCATTCACCCTGGTGAGACTAAGATGTATCATGACCTGAAGAGGACGCTTTGGTGGAAAGGTATGAAGAAAGACGTAGGAGAGTATGCTTCTCGATGTTATGTGTGCCAACAGGTTAAGACAAAACACCAACTACCGTTTGGGCTTTTGCAGCCTCTCGAGAACCCTACATGGAAATGGAAGTACATCTCTATGGACTTCGTAGATAGATTGCCGCGGTCTAAGCGAGGCAATGAATCTATTTGGGTGATAGTCGATCGACTCACCAAGTCTACTTATTTTATTCCTATTAGTGTTCACCGAACTATGGATAAACTAGCTAGGCTATATATTCGAGAGGTGGTGTGACTTCATGGCTCACCAGTTTCTATAGTTTCGGATCGTGATCCATTGTTTGTGGTAGAGTTTTGGGAGATTTTTCAGCATGCTTTGGGTGCTAGGTTAGACTTGAGCACGACTTATCATCCTCAGACAGATGGACAAATTGAGCGGGTAAATCAAATCTTGGAGGATATGTTGAGAGCTTGTGTCCTCGATCTTGGTGGCAGTTGGGAAGAACACTTACCATTGGTGGAGTTTGCTTATAATAATAGCTGTTACTCTAGTATTGAGATGGCCCCTTTTGAGGCTTTGTATGGAAGGCCATGTTGATCACCTGCTTGTTGGATGGAGGTAGGAGATACGCCGTTGTTAGGGCCAGAGTTGGTGAAATAGACCACAGAGCAGGTGAACATTAATCAGGAACATATTGGGCTTGTTTGGTTTGTTTTTGGGAAAAATTTTTGGGAAAAATTTTTGGGAAAAATTCTCTACAAACAAATTTTCAAGAGTAATCAAACCAAACAAATTTTTTCAAAAAAAATTTCAAAATTTTGTTTGGTTTGCTTCTTTCCAAAATCACTCTCTCTCTCATACACATCAAATCAATCACTTTTTTTAAAACTCTCTCCCCAAAATAATTTTCCAAAACCATTTCTGAAAAAAGGCAAACCAAACAAGTTTTCGTACTTTTTATCTCAAGAAAAATGCTTGGGAGCACTAATTAGTGCTCCCACTAATTAGGTGGCAGTGGGTCCCGCTATTAATGATGTGATGTTTTGGTCTTGGAGTTGTATTTTTTTTTTTTTTTTTTACTTTTTTAATGCATTAGTGCTATTAGTGGTGATATTTTTAGTGGGATGAATCATTGTTGTTATCTAAAAAATTACTCTACAAACACAAATCAAACAAGCCCATTAAGATTGCATAGAGTCGTCAGAAAAGTTACACTGATAGAAAACGTAAGGGGGTTGAGTTGAATGTTGGAGATTTTGTGTTTTTGAAGGTCTCGCCGATGAAGGGTATCATGCGGTTCAGAAAGAAGGGAAAGTTGGCACCTAGATTTGTGGGACCATACAAGATCACTGAGAAGATTGGTAATGTGGCTTACAAATTAGCTCTATCACCTGCTTTAACTATGATTCACAATGCATTCTATGTATCTTTATTGCAGAAGTGTGTGCAAGACCCTTCCCAAGTAGCATCACCAGAAGTGTTGGAAATTAGTAATGATCTCATGTATGTGGTGTGACCGGTTACTATTCTAGATCGGGATGTAAAATAGTTGCAGTTAAAGAAAGTGAACTTAGTGAAAGTGCAATGGAGCGAGGATGAGAACGATATCACTTGGGAATTAGATGAGAAAGTTCGGCGTATGCACTCAAAGCTTTTTGCGTAGTATTCTTTCTTTTCGAATCTCGGGACGAGATTCTTTTGAGGTGTATATATTGTAGCGACCTTGATTTTTTGCAAGTTATCATTTATTTATTATCATTTTATTTTATTTTTGGACTTCATTAATTGCGTGATTACATGAGAAGTTAATGTGATATTTAATTAACTTAATGTGATATTTAATTATATATAATTGATCTGAGTATTTATATTTATAAAAAAAGAAAAAAGAAAAGACGTTATATATATTCATTTTATAATGCATATTTATATATATTATATTGATACAATAAAATATAATACAATCATTAATTAGGTTAACATGTTACTGTCAAAAGCAAAACAAAAAGAGTGAGGGTACGGGGTAGTTCAGAGAGCAAAGAGGACGGCGGGAAAAAAAAAGAGAGAGAGAGAGAGAGAAATGAGAGATGAGAAACAGAGGTGAGGAAGAGAGACAGAAACAAAAGGGGTTATGGTTTTATTTTGGTGACTCTATTAATTTTTAAAGTGATTCTTTGATCTTCAAAAATAATTGTGAGTACAAAACCCAATTCCCTTTATTTATGTTTAATTCGTTATTTTTATTTATTTATTTTTATTGATTTGATATTGGTTTGATTTTGTATTTGTATGTAGATGATGAATTGATTTCATGATTTGATTAGATGTGTATGTAAGGTTTAAGGTTTTTATATATATTTACTTTGTGGATGTAATCACACTCATGGACATATGAAATTAAAATAAATTAGGAACTTATAGATAAATTCCTTACACTCCACCATAACTCCATGAATTGTTATTTTATTTGAGTGTTGGTGAGAAATAGTGTTAAAAAAAAGAAAGGTGGGGATTATGAGATTTATTTGAATGCCTTAGGCTTGGCATTGTTATGTTTGTTCTCATGAGTGAGATGTTGTGTATATATATTGTTTCCTTGTTCTCATGAGTAGACGAGTGCTTTGATTTACGTACGTACGTATATGCTAACCATCTGAGGAGTGTGCGTCAAACTCGGGATGATATCCCCGTGCTAGTTTGGCTTCAGAGCAGTGTTAGGTATACAGGAGGCACATGAGATATATGTGTAGGCCGGAAGTGGAGGCCGAAGTGGTGGAGTTAAGGTGCAAAAAATTTAATTATGAGTTTATTGGTATAGTGTGAATTATATTGATTTGTATATCTTGAAAAATAGTAAACGATCTCGATAAATTATGAAATTTGGACAGAGACATGTATATGTAATTGTAGACATATTTTGTGTTCTAACTTTTTACTACAAAGATCGATTAGAACTTGTAATCGGATAATCTTTGTTTCAATAGTTTTTATTTATTTTAGTATTGCAGATTTTAGATGCTATTTTAACTCATGAAACGAGCTTATTTTTATTGGTTTCGCATAACATAAAGTAAAACATTATTCTGAACACTTTTCGTACTTTGAACTTTTCTCAAAAAAATCATCTTAGGGCAGTTTCTTTTCGTTTTCAGTTTTAGATTTTTCGTTTGAATTCCGTCTAGGTTCTTCTATCAAGTTTTTCTCTCAACCTGCTCAGTTTCTACTAAATTTGTTCAAGTTGTCTTTTAGGAAATTTGATTCTGTATAACTTTTGTTCTTTGAGTTTTGGTCAATTCGAATCATTTAAGCATGAAACGGTGTATTTTTATACTTTTTCAGCAAGTTACTTAGGATTAAATTATACTAACTTCATTTTTTTGCAGGATGGTGGGTCTGACTAACTTTTTATGCAGGGCTGATCCACCATATTTTTATTTTTATTCTATTTATTTTTTTTCTTTTCTCAATTTATATTTCGTTGTGTACGGGCAAGAAACTAAATGCTACCATATTCGGGAAACTACCCATTCGTCTCGGTACAGATGACACTACTTGTCTTGTCCCGTAACAAGAATTAAATGTATTTTTGTTTGTGTCTGGTGGACACGTGGGTGTTAAATTTTGTACTCATGCCAGTATACCTGTATACTGACCCGTTTTGTCTCTTGGCAACTCGGATGCGTTCTGTTTTAGCGCAACCGAGCTTCCTTTACAGAGTTAGTTAGGACTATGGTGATGACAAGAAATAACTGTGATCGTAGGATATGTCTTTTGGACTTCTTTTGGTTTTCTTGAGCTTAGGGTTGATATTAGGTTATGTATTTATTATTTTTTTTAATGATCTTAGCATATTGATAATTTGGCCTGGTTTGTAACTTTACATTAGTTAAGTTATTTTGACTATTTATTGTTACTTAAATGTTAGAGATATTGGTTAGTTATAAAATTATGATGGATGGTTTGGTTAGCGTTTTGTTAGTTTTTTTTATCCCTTGTAAACTTTTGAGGATTGAAATTTACTTAAACCCGTTAGAGACATGAACGATTTTGTTTCACCCCTAAGATTTGGATGATGGAATATTGATTAGGGTTTAGTCTTAATTTAATATTTAATTGTCCAAATTTTGGGGCGTGACATTCACCCCCTCTTCTGTAGTGGTTTCTACTGACTTTGTCCCTCCTCATTCTGCCCAGAGATCTGGCAAATGTCCTACCGACCAATCGGTCGAAATAACGATGAAGAGTTACTCTGACCCTTTAACAACTGCTACTGTGTCATCTCCGGTCTCAGTTTCTGAGGTTGCAATCGTAGCCTCCCTGATCACTTTGATGCCTTCCCTAAAATATCGGCAATTGACAAATATAGATACGGCCACAGGAAGCACCGAAGTAGCTATTGCAATTGTTCGTAGCTTTATTTTGCCTGTGGATACCACACGTTTAGCTGAATAGTCAGATAGTACCATTTTTTCTCAGGCTTTGCATTTTACTCTAGTAGTGAGTACCTACACCCTTTTCTTAGTGTTTTGTTATGCTCCTTTTTTTCTCCTTTTTTATTTTTTTATTTTTTTTATTTTTAACAAGGTCTGTTCTCTACTTATAAGGCCATGGTGCGTCATAAAAAACTGATTAGGGTCGCAGATAAGATGAAGACGTCCAATGATCGACAGGTTGAAAAGATCAAAGAGTTGGAGTTTCAAGCGGTAGATGCAGCGGGGAAGGCGGCGGAGGCTGCGAAAAAGCTTCAATCCATGGATTTAGTTCTAAAATCTTTAGAACAAGAGATCAGCTCTTTGAAGGCAGAAAATGAACAACTTGCCAATGCTCTAGCTACTTCAAAGGACAGCCTAGCGTGTGCAATCAAAGCGGTAAAAGATGAGGGGTGCAATGAGGCCATCGCTGTCTATGTAGTGCAGTTTGCCAAGCTTGACAATATGTTGTACGAAGATGGCTGGACATCGGCACTCAAGGCGGCAAATGTCCCAACAGACTCTGATTTAAGGAAAAACGTGCCTTATCCATGCCTTGAGACTGCTGAACATCCAAAGGATATTACTGAAGGAGTGGGAGTTGGGGATACTTAGGCAGAGTGATCATGATGATCAAAAATTTATTTTATTTTATTTCATCAAAATTTTATTTTTTATTTTTTTAGACCGTGTATCAGGATTTCTTTTTATAAATCAATGGACCTACTTGGATTGAAAAAGTTATGTTTCTTATTTCGTTGGTGTTAATTCTTTTGGTGGAATATTTGATTGTCATGTGAATTTTTGAGTACAAATGTTTTTTGTTTTTGTTTAATGATTCAAGCAATAGATCAGCAATGTCAACTGTTGATGTACTATTCTTGGGATAGGTTTCATGAAAGGATCCTCATGGATCCGTTCCTTGCCCAAGGCAAGAGATTGGCATCCCATCTTGCTAATGTACTATCCTTAGGATAGGTTTTGTGGGAGGATCCTCATGGATCTGTTCCTTGCCCAAGGCAAGAGATCGGCACCCCTTCTTGCCAATGTACTATCCGTGTGATAGGTTTTGTGAGAGTATCCCCATGGATCCGTTCCTTGCCCAAGGCAAGAGATCAACACCCCATCTTGTAGATGTACTATCCTTGGGATAGGTTTTGTGGGAGGATCCCTATGGATCCATTCCTTACCCCAAGGCAAGAGATTGGCTCTCCATCTTGCCACTATCCTTGGAATAGGTTTCATGAGGGGATCCTTATGGATCCGTTCCTTGCCCAAGGCAAGAGATCGGCACCCCATCTTCCTGATGTACTATCCCTAGGATAGGTTTCGTGAGAGGATTATCATGGATCCGTTCCTTACCCAAGACAAGAGATCGGCACTCTACCTTGCCAATATACTATCCTTGGGATAGGTTTCATGAGAGGATCTTCATGGATCCGTTCCTTGCCTAAGGCAAGAGATCGCATCACATCTTGCCGATGTACCATTCATAGGGTTAGGGTTTCATTTTTGTTTGGGGTTTTAACATGTTAACGTCACCCGGACATGTGTTGATATTTTGAAACATCTATCAGCATTAGGTATTAAATGCGAGGGCACACTTACTCAGATGAATCGACATGTGAGTCGAAAGGGAGCGTCATTTACTCACCTTTTGCTTAAATCATTATTATTGATATTTGGGATTTTCTGCCTCTACAACCATTTTAATCGAAGGTTCGTCTAGTGCTGACACCTGTCCCCCCCTCCTCTGTTGTTTGAATCATCTTTCCCCTCAAATTGTAAATGTTATTGTGCCTTATTCGTATTGCACTAGTTTTACCGTAGATTTTGGTTGAGATGGGGAAGTATATATATTTACTTAGTAGTCTAGAGGACATATCTTATTTTCGATCTACTTGCAATATTCCTGCTAGTGTGAACGTAGAATCTCCTCATCCGAATGACAATTTCTTATTCCCCAGTGATGATAGAGTTCCATGGCTAGTTCCTCCATAGTGGATGGCAAGGTTAGGTTTCCCCTTCAACCCTGTCTTCTCGAGACTCTCTCACATTACGGAGTCTCTCCTTTTCTGTTGACCACAAATTTTTTCAAAATCGTAAACGCAATGCTTGCTCTGAACAACATGCTAAGCTTAGATATAGTTTGTACTAGGCTCCCTCGGGGGCTTTCTTCCTTGCATCTAAGCATCATGATCGGGACAGATCACTTGTTCGGTTACTTCTCGAGACCTTCGACGTAGAATCAGAGGACGTAATCATGGTTTCTGGGAGTTGGTAGTTGCGTCCTCTCTTTTTGTTTAGGGCGCTGCAACTTTGTCCCAAGTGTTGGGTGTAGGTGAGCCTTGATGATTTTCATGATTGCGTAACTATATCTTTTATTGCGGTATACTAATCATACAGCTTTTATGCCTCGTGTTTGTAGATTATCGCTTCATTAATACAGATCAGCATAACGAGTCCTGCGTATGAATTTGCAAGCTTTACAAACAGTTTGGAGGTGTTCTGCCGCTACTTCCCGATCGGTCGAAGTGTTGATAGACCAATTTCTGCCATGAGTAGCTGTGCTACCGCTTCCTGCGCCCGATATTGTTCCTGAGGCTCTTGACGAAACTGGAGACGCAGAGCCATTACTTCCCTTATTATTAGGAGAAACCAATCAAGGAGAAGTTCATCGGCCAGAAGTAATTCTTGTGCCAACTGAGTCGTCAGAATCTTCGGTGCCCGATATGTCTACCCAACGTCAATTGACCAGGCAATCCGAAGTTGCTCAGAGGGTGAGTCAGGAGGTTGATGGAAGAGGCTTACGCAAGTCGGCCAACCATCCGCCTAGTGGGACAGAGCCGTTAACAAGTCGCTCATGTATTCAGGCGAGCGAAGAGCATATGAGAAATACCGTAGAAGGACCGATAGAATACATTTTTCAACCAATGATAGGGAATCGGTCCTTGAATACACGCGATTCTGTATTTACCGATGTTGGGGTTGCCCTTGCTATGGCGTGAGGCATGCATATTCCCGAAGACATTTGACATCTAGAGGGACAATCCAACCAACAAATTCTAAGTCAAGGCATTCAAAATTTAGTAATGGTATGGCTGTCATGATTTGTCCTTTTAACTGTTGTCGTTATGGTTCTAATGAGTATACATGACGATGTAGGCCGTTAATCAATTGATAGAGGCGGGTGTTCGGCTAATCTGAGAGAAAGATTGGCAGGACGAAGATAGGCGTAAGATCGAAGAAGAGAGGAGACTAATTGTCGATGAAACAAAGCAGATATTGGCTCTGAGAGAACATTTTAAAAAGGAGTTGGCTCGAGCCGAAAGCAAAATTACAATGGCCAAGTCAAGCCAGATGTCGGTCGAAGAAAATTTTGAAGCAGCAACTCGTCAACTGGATAAATTAAGGTGGAATTATGAGGGTTTTAGGACCGCCATGGAGACCATGAAAGATCAATGAGAGGTCGAGCTTAAAGCGAGCATAGAGGCCACTTGGAACGAGGCAAACATGGCCTATGCCGATCAGATGAATAAACTAGAGAACTTTTTTTGAGAAGGCCGGAGTGTGGCAATGAAATAGGTGGGGGTTACTGAGTCATCAGAGCTGTATTAAAGTAAAACATTTTGATTATAGTATTTTAGTTCTTCACAACTCACATATTTGACCATACAATCTTTTGTAGCATGCCGCATTTCTTGAAAAAGATAGGGAGATGGAAGTAGCTCATTCAGTAGCTGCTACTGCTGGTGAAACTGAGGTAAGTTTCAGCTGGTTGAATTGCAATTTAAGTAGGTTATAATCAGCTTCACTATTTTACCATGGTCCATAGCATTTTCTTTTCAGTCATTGTCTCATATAAAACTGGTCTAAAGAGATGAATCTGATTGTCCGGTATAGATTAGGCTCATTCTAAGGAGTTGGACCCCATTTAATGGTTCCTAACTTATGGTTTGTCAAAGGGATCCTATGGCCTGTAGAAGTAATATGCTATAGAACATGATCTTTGACATAGATTCTTTTATTTTTTATTTTATAATTTGCCAGGGGATGTTATTTAGCAGATTGTGAAGTCAGTCCTCTGGCAGTGGAATGATAAAATCTGTACTGGAAAAGAAGTTGATAGTGTTTAAGGCTGGGACAGCAAGTGTACCTTTAGGGTGCTTTAGTAATGTGCTGGAAGATGGGAAACAAATTGGCTGATCATGTGACCTTGTTCTTTATCCCTTTCATAGATTTATGTATTGCCACAACAGAACCAATAACATCCTTGTGGGTTCTGAGATTTCTTCAATTATTCCATTAATCTTTGCGCATTATTTGTGAAGAAATGTATATTATATATATTTTTGGTAAGTATTTGTGACAAAGGTTCTGGGTTCCATTTCTTAAGCTTAAGGTTTTGGCAGTAATATACTTAAACCATTAAACCTGTATGTATTGATTGTAAAACTAAAAATCAGGATATGTAGAATATTAGTGAGAGAAGGATGATTTTATTTATTTATTTATTTTTTGTTGAAATGCTATTTTTAATGCTTGTTATTACAGTGGCCTCAGATGAATTTTAACTGCCACTATTGCATTTAAATGAGTTTCAACGAATATTATTTGAAAGAAGCAATATTGTTCAATTTTCTCCCCCTACAATTTCGTCAGACAATTTGTGCTTGTGCAGTCTTCCAATTTTCTTTCTACAAGTTTCAAATAACATGGACACTCACTTTATCTGCTTCGCATGTGTGGATGGTAACTTCTCTCTCTCCACATATCAAATAATGGAAAATAGTGCTTCATTAGACTTCATCGATGAAAGATACTTTGAGTCTCTGTGACCTCTTATAAATGCTTGAAGAACCTGTGTACGGAACAATGAACACTGATATCTATCAACCAACTTTTTTGCTAAATATGTACTTAACAACTGTGTAGCAGTAGGGATGGGCGCGGGTCGGTTGCGGCCACGGAACCTCCAATCTGTCATCCGTCCGCTAGATTGGCGGACTGAAGAAAATCAATCCGCATTCGTTCGCCAATTTGGCGGATGCGGATTGAGCGGATTGAGCGGATTGGCGGTTTGGCGGATGGATACGAATCGGTTTGGCGGTTTGAAATTTTATAAATTTTCAACATAGTTCAACTTGTGCACTTCCTAAAAAAAAAAAAAGTATTACAGTCAATGACTTAAAAAAGTATTACAATTACTGCATGCCTCATCCAAAGAAAGAAAGCTTGAAACTTTAGATTATCACAATCACTGCATGCATCATCCACATATTACAATCACAGCATGTCTCGTCCACATAAAGTATTACAATCTATGGTTCTTAAAATATAAAAATAATTCAAACTACCAAAACCATGAACAGAGCAATAGTAAAGATAGTATGTCTCTGTATTGTTACATTTATATATGTTTTTGAAAATAAAAATCAACCAGCATATCATATTTTTTATTTATTACTTTTAGAGTTAGATTTAAAAATAAAAAAATATAGATAAATAATACGTTTATTTTTTTCAATTCAAAAAATATATTCAAGTTGAAAACTTTTTTTCAACAAAATATTTGAACTCTTTTTCAATTGAAAACACAAACAAAATATTTAAATAAATTGAAAACACAAAGTCTTATAAATTACTAAGGGTGCTCGCGGTTTGGCGGTTCGGTTGTGGCCAAAGGAACTTCAAATCCGCCATCCGTCCGCCAAATTGGCGGATTGGAGAAAATCAATCCGCAACCATCCGCTCGTCATCACGCATCTATCCAAAATGCGGCAGATCGGTTCGGTTCGATCGGTTTTGGCGGATCGATATATCTGCTGCTCACCCCTAATAGGCAGTAGTTTTCTCATATACATATATATAAATATATATCTAGCTGAAAGACAAATTTACCGTGTATCTAGATGAAGCTCTAAATGATATTTTTGTTCTTTAACATTACATGTTCTCTCCAAATTAAGTGCATGAACTCTGTCCATGGATTTGGGAGTTAATTGCATGCTAGCATGCTGTGGGTAGTGGTTACCCAAGTCTGTCTAACGAATAGGAAATTATTAAAATTGTTTATTGTAAAATATTTCTCAAATCATTAAAAATTATTAATTGACTTAATACTTTGTTTATTGACAAAATGGTTAATTGAAAGATATTTTTCATATCGTTAAAAAATGTTAGTTCACTTAATGATAACTTATTAATAAAATTGGTCATTTGTTATGCGAGTATGATTTATTTATTAATAAAATGGGTCATTTGTATATATATGTATTCTCTTCTACTTCTTTATGAATTCAGTGAATTATCTTAATATGTTTAAGTTTTGTATTTTGATAATTTTTTTTAAATTAAAATATTATTCTATGAAATTGAATAAAATAAATCATTATATATATGATAGAATTATGTGGTATGATTGGTATCATTTTTTGATTCATTATACACCCAATGATTTCAACTCCAATTCTATTACCATATTATTTTTGGTGAATTTATGAGTCTTTAATATTTCTGTCAAATTTATAAAAAAAAAAAAAAAAAAAAAAACTATGGTAGGCAGCTTTTCTAAACAAATAAATATAATACAAATACTAAGATGATTCTTCCATCTAAAAAAACTACTAAGATAAGTCATTGAATTAATAAAGAAATGGAAATATATATATATATATATATATGCAAATAACTAATTTTATTAATACATAAATCATACTCGTATAACAAATGATCAATTTTATTAATAAGTAAATCATTCAGTAAATTAATAATTTTTAATGATATGAAAATTTTCTTTAAGTTAATCATTTTGTTAATAAATAAATCATTAAGTCAATTAAAATTTTTTAATGATATGAGAAATATTTTTCAATAAACCATCTTGATAATTTATTATTGCATAGGAGAATAGTTTTTTTTTTTTTCTTCCTTAAGTATTGTGTTAAATTAAAATTTATAATAAAACAGTTGTAATTTCTAATATTATAAGACTGATTCATATTTTAAACAAATTTTATGGGTTTATTTGTAATTTATTAAAAAATAAAAGACTTATGTTTCATAATTGACCCAAGAATGTTTACGTAATTATAAAAAAATTTATTTCATAATTGACCAAGAATATTTACTTAATTACGAAAAAACTTATTACGTAATTGACTAAGAATATTTGCGTAATTACGACAAAATCTTCGCTCTTAGTTCAATGTCTCATTCTGCTTTTGACATATAGTTGGCTGAAATTTCTATATTCAAGCCACTCTATGCAATTCGTTTGTTTGCTTGTGAAATTTTTTTCATGACACTACAAAAAAAATTGTTTTTTGCGACGGCATTTTACTCCCGCACGCCGTCTCAAAAGCTATTTGCGACGGTAATTTTTCTTTTTGCGACGGGAAGTGGGGGTCGCAACAAAGGGGGTTGCAAAAGAGCTTTTAACGACGGCTTGCGACGGGAAATTTTCTTTTTTGCGATGGCAATTTTCTGTCGCCAATAATGAATGAAAATCTGGGTTTTTTTGCGACGACATAAGCTTTTCGTCGCTAAAATAGGTTTGTGCGACGGCAAAAATCCCGTCGCTAAAAAATGTCGTCGCTTTTGACTATTGTCGACAGCAACCTGAGCCGTCGCTAATGACTATTGGCGACGGCAATTATACCGTCGTTAAAGCCTTGTTTTTCAATAAATTCCATACCTTTTGCGACAGTATGGCTGCCGTCGCAAAAAGCTTGGCACTTTTTTTTTTTTTTTTTTTTTTGTGACGGGGTGTGCTGCTGTCTCAAAAAAAAAAAAAACCCCTGTTTTACAATTATTAAAAATATAAAAATAACCTGTAATGTTGGCAAATGATATAATAATATAAATACATAAATAAAATAACTAATGTTGGCAAATGATGTAATGTTGGCAAATGTTGGCAAATGAAAAATAACTACAAAAAAATCAAAAAATTACATAATAATATAAATACATACATAAACAAAAGTTGGCAAATGATGAAAATACATAATGTTGGTCACATGATACATACATAATGCTGTTCACAAATTTAAATAACATAAATCAAAATCAAAACCAAAAGTTTTCGTCTTGATTCTTTCGTGGGTTACAAAAACAGAAGTTGGTCATAATCTTTACATGCCCACATTCCACACGAAGCAAACTGCTACTCAGGAAATATCTGGAAAAAAAAAATAAAAATAATTAATAACAATATAATGGTGCTAATATTTTAATTACAGAAAAATATAAAAAAATTAACTACTATATAATTAGAAAGATAGTTTAGTAAATAATTTTGACTAGACCGAAATCCGACTCTAACTCCCAAACCAGGAACCCAATTTGAGCCTTGTCTTCTCCCACAAGTCTCTCGTACCTAGGAGGTCGTGTGTGCCAAGTTTCGTGCTAAACCGACGCCGATTGGTGAATTTGGGGCATTAACACCTCGAATTTAAGTTTCTTAAGGAACTAGTTTGCCTAACGTGAAATCCGGCTCTAACTATCAAACCAGGAACCCGATTCGAGCCCCGTTTTCTCCCACAAGTCTCTCGTGCCTAGGCGGTCGTGTGTGCCAAGTTTCGTGCTAAACTGACGCCGTTTGGTGAATTTGGGGCATTAACTCCTCAAATTCAAGTTTCTTAAGGAACTAGTTTGCCTAAAGTGAAATCCGGCTCTAACTCCCAAACCGGGAACCCGATTCGAGCCCTGTCTTCTCCCACAAGTCTCTCCTGCCTAGGAGGTCGTGTGTGCCAAGTTTCGTGCTAAACCGATGCGGTTGGGTGATTTTGGGGCATTAACTCTTCGAATTCAAGTTTCTTAAGGAACTAATTTGCCTAAAGTGAAATCCGGCTCTAACTCCCAAACCGGGAACCCGATTCGAGCCCCGTCTTCTCCTACAAGTCTCTCGTGCCTAGGAGGTTGTGTGTGCCAAGTTTCGTGCTAAACCGACGCCGTTTGGTGAATTTGGGGCATTAACTCCTCGAATTCAAGTTTCTTAAGGAACTAGTTTGCCTAAAGTGAAATCCGGCTTTAACTCCCAAACCGGGAACCCGATTCGAGCCCCGTCTTCTCCCACAAGTCTCTCGTGCCTAGGAGGTCGTGTGTGCCAAGTTTCGTACTAAACCGACGCCGTTTGGTGAATTTGGGACATTAACTCCTCGAATTCAAGTTTCTTAAGGAACTAGTTTGCCTAAAGTGAAATTCGGCTCTAACTCCCAAACCGGGAACCTGATTCGAGCCCCGTCTTCTCCCACAAGTCTCTCGTGCCTAGGAGGTCATGTGTGCCAAGTTTCGTCCTAAACCGACGCTGTTTGGTGATTTTGGGGCATTAACTCCTCGAATTCAAGTTTCTTAAGGAACTAGTTTGCCTAAAGTGAAACCCGGCTCTAACTCCCAAACCGGGAACCCGATTCGAGCCCTGTCTTCTCCCACAAGTCTCTCGTGCCTAGGTGGTCGTATGTGCCAAGTTTCGTGCTAAATCCGGCTCTAACTAGTCTCGTCTTCTCCCACAAGTCTCTTAACTTAGAATGTAAAGAATGCAAAGATACATTTTAGCTTAGAATGCAAAGATACATTTTATACCTGATCTTCTGGTGGTGGTGTATATGGATTCTCGTCTTCTGCAGATTCCCTAAATGCCCGGTGGCCACTCGATGCATCAGGAACCTATGTTAGTCAATGCATAATGTGTTAATCATATTCGAATTTTATACATAATCTTGAGTGAAAATTGAACTATCAAACAATTTAATTTATATGGAACCTGTCTATTGGGATCCATACTCGCCCCCTGTGACACAAGGGCCATCATCTCAGCTCTCATCTGCTGCAAATGTGTAGAGAACTCTGCTCGCAGCTCTTCCCTCAACTCATCCCTTAGCTCTGTACGAACTTGCTGCGTGATCTGATCAATAGTCGATGGCTGGGGTGTTGACTGTGATGGCCCAACACCATCTTTATACACCGCTCTCCTAGGCACAATTCTCCCGTATGTGCGACAATATCCATGTCCGTCGTGACCTATCAACTCATGGAAAATGGCATTCCTAGCCTCCAAAGTCCGACCATCCTCAGGTAGCATAGAGAGTTGACGATTAAACTCATCCTGTATTGAATAAGACATACAAGTATATGCCAAATTAAGATGGTTGACACACAAAAAATAAACTTTAAATACAATCAAAGGTGTTTGGAAACTATCAAGGTCTGGATAACCTCTGGGTCATCTATTCTACGTGTCATAAGCCAAACATTCATCATATCAGTAGACTCCCCCTTACTGGGTCATCTACATTTTTTTTTAGAAATATGAAAATTAGAATCCAAATAATTTGCAAATATACAATGTTTATTTATATACAAAAATAAAACAATAAAATGCAAACCTCATGCCGTATCTGAGAGAAAGTAGTACGCCCTGTGGTATGAGCTATGCCGTGAGCTCGCCGATTTTTAGCGTTCCTACTTGTAATTTTCTATAACAGGTTCAACAAATGTAAGTATTTAAATATGATTTGTATGTTTACATATCATAAATATAACGTAATTGTATACCTCAGCATTGGAAGTACGCCAATACTCCACAAGTTGTTCCCACTGGCTTGGCACAATGTTCATAGGAACATCATCCTTCAGATTAGGATCAGAGCTTCTAGGCTTGAAATACTTAGCCTTAAGCTTTGTTCTTGTGATCCTTCCATATGCTGTTGCAGTTTTTCATGCAGATTGGCTTGTACTCCTCTGGACATATATTCAAATTGTCCTATAAAACACAATTTCAAAGTTTAAGGCTAAGTATAACACAAATTTGGAATTCAAATTTGTGGACAAAAATATACTTTTACCTTCACATCCTTCCAGATAGCATCAACAATATCATCAGGCACATTGTTCCAGTCAAGAAAAGTAAGAGGAACAATGTTACCATTCCGCACAATAATGCCAAGTTGAGTAGTTAACTTGGCCACGTTATCCCCTATTGGGCAGTAATTTCCATCAAATTGTATGTCCAGCTTTTTACCAGTACCCCACTCTTTAATGCCCTTGGCACATCCTCTACTACGCCTAGTCGAGGTTGATGAAGAACTAACATGACCTGCGATATACAATAATAATAAACAATATGCAATGGTAATAAACAAATGCAAATTTAAATAATGTGAATACAAATCATATCAAATAAACCTGAGGTGGGCTGTGAAGAAGTCGAAGGGTCTGCAAAATACAATGAGAATAAACAAGTTATATATAATGAGCATAAATAAATATATGTGTAAATAATTTTCATACAAATTAAAGCAAATTTATATACCTACGGATGGCTCATAAGCTGATGATGATAGCTGCTGTGGTGCCACTGATGGTGGACGCACCGATAGTAGGCGTGGAGGCTGAGTACATGGTAGCTGCTATGGTGCCACTGATAGTGGTCGATACGGTGGTACTAATGGCCCCTCAGATGGTGGTGGCACTAATGGCCCCTCCGATGCTGGCCGATGTGATGCCTCCTCTGATGGTGGTGCTACTGATGTCCTGTTATGTAGCACATCAGACATCATGCGCCGGGGATGATCAGGCTTCCTCTTCCTTCCCATAATAATCTGCAAGCAATATAACATTAATTGACATTAGAAACATAGACAATGGTTTGTTATCAACTATAATATGACATTAATTGAACTAATTACAAAGACAAAGTAAATTAAGAAATTGATGATTAACTACAACCTTGGCCTTAATTGAATTACTAATATTGATTAAATATCAGCTTATTTGAACATCAACTGTTTCCCCTTCTGCGGCTTCCCTCACCCAACCAACTTCTTCATCACGAAGCATTATATTTTCTTCCAATTGTTGGCTCATGTATGGCTCGATTTGTGGATCGATCGAACTCATATCAAATAAACCTCTTTGAGACATCTTCACCACGACTTACCAGTCTAGTTGTAACGGGTCTGCAACATACCAAACTTGCTCTGCTTGGGACGCCAAGATGAAAGGTTCATTGGTAATTCGATCATCTCGGTACAACAAATGATTGAAGTTCACCAACGTGAAATTGAAGACATCTTCTTTCTTTCCGTGAATGTTGTCAATCTAATCACACTTAAACAACACATGTTTCTTCTCATTGGAATATCGAATCTCAACAATATCTGTCAATTGTCCATAATAGTACACAGACCCCAGACGAGGATTCTTGTCTTTTCGACTAGCATAACTTATGGTATCTGCCTTCAAAGCTACACCACAATTTTGTGTGGCTCGACGATCATCCATGGCCTTTACTCGATACCGAAACCCATTCAGTATATACCCGTTGAACCTCCTTGCCAGGTTATGAGGACCATTTACCAATAGAATAATCTCTTCAGAAAATATGACATCAGTAGTCCTTCGCAAAGTTTGGACCTATATAACACGAAAATGTAAAATTTAAAATGTAGATCAACTTAAGTAACTAGAATCTATAGAGTTAAATACATACATGTTCCTTGAACCAAATGTGAAAAGTTTCAAAATGTTCACGCCGAAGTTGATGATCGTCGACACGAGGCATTTTGAGCTTAAGTACTTCAAGGTGTTTGTTGTGTAGATTGAAATTTTAGCAATACAAAAAATTTAGTTGAAAATTCAATAAAACATAATAAAATATTGAGTGAGTGACTTAACCTACTTTATGAATGATTGAACCGCGTTTGTATTGAATAAGATGTACCGATGAGCTTGTACCCAAGAAGTATTATCAAAATAAAAGCTTGTGTTTTCACCAATAGCATGACCCAAATTATCAGCACCACTATAGTTCCTCACGGGTCGACTAGATTTGGTTTCCACATCATTGAGATATTGTGCACAAAAATTCATGCATTCTTTCATAAGATATCCTTTAGCAATTGATCCTTCAGGATGAGCTCTATTACGCACGTATTGCTTCAAAGTAAGAAGATACCTCTCAATTGGATACATCCATCGAAACTGAATCGCTCCACCCAATAAGGCTTCATCAGCTAGATGTATAGGCAAGTGCTTCATTATATCAAAAAAACTCTGAGGAAATATTTTCTCTAGATGACAAAGTGTTATAGCGATATGATCTTGAATATATTGCAAATCCGTCGCACGATTCACTTTTGAACACAATTGTCTAAAGAAATTGCTCAATTCAATCAAGGGTTCAATTACATTCTTCGGTAACGATCTTCGAATAGCCAATGGAATAAGTTATTGCATCAGAATATGACTATCGTGGCTCTTAAGACCCCCAATACTTCTATCATGTGAGCGCACAGGACGTGATATATTGGATGAATACCCGTCGGGAACTCTTACTTCCTTCAACACTTTCAAGAACAAATCTTTCTCATCCTTGGTCATCGTGAATTGTGCTGGTGGTAAATAGGCTTTATTCGACCCTCTTAACTGCAAATGTAGGGGTTTTCTAATATTCATATCTTGTAAATCACGCCGAGCATTAACACCATCCTTCGATTTTCCTATAACCCCTAATATTGTCCACAACACATTGTCACAAACATTCTTCTCTATATGCATCACATCGAGGTTGTGTCTTATTAGATTGTGCTCCCAATATGGCAATTCATAAAAGATACTCTTTTTCTTCCAAATGTGGGTGCGATGTCCAGCTTTCTCCTTCTCTACTTGTCTCCTATGCCTCTCCGTAAGGTCATCCCTCTTGTATTGGGTTAAAATACCCTCAGATTCTAATTGTAGCAACATCTCAGTTCCAGACAACAATTTTGGTTTGAGTCTGACTTCCCGACTACCATCAAATGATACTTTATCCTTCCGGAATTTATGGCCAGTAGGTAAAAATCTGCGATGACCCAAGTATGATTGTTTCCTACTATGCTTCAGCCAACACGATGTAGTTTCCTTATTGCAACAAGGACATGCATATTTGCCTTTAGTGCTCCATCCTGACAAGTTTGCGTATGCAGGAAAATCACTAATTGTCCACAGTAAAGCTGCATGCATTTGAAACATTTGATTTGTTGATGCATCAAATGTTGACACACCCTCATTCCATAGTTCTTTCAACTCCTCAATCAATGGTTGCATATACACATCAATCTTGTCACCAAGTCCTTTTGGGCCGTCAATAAGCACGGCTAAAATTAGAAATGGTTGCTTCATGCACATCCATGGCGGCAAGTTGTATGGAACGAGTACAACAGGCCAAGTGCTATGAACTATATTCATCGTTCTGAATGGGTTAAAACCATCGGATGCTAAGCCAAGCCTTACACTTCGGCAATCATTACTAAAGTCAAGATTCCGACGGTCAAAATCTTTCCATGCAAGGGAGTCAGCAGGATGCCTGAAGACACCATCATCAGTTCGTTCCTCTGCATGCCATCTCATTAACTTGGCCGTCTTGGATGACATAAACAACCTCTGCAACCTTGGCTTTAAAGGAAAATACCTCATCTGTTTTGCAGCTATTCGTTTGCCACCTTTGTTAGGACCATTTGAACCACCATCACCATTTGATTTCCATCTAGAACTGTTGCATATGACACATTTATCAAGATTGGCATTCTCATTTCGAAACAACATGCAACTGTTGGGACATGCATCCCACGTCTCATACGTGAAGCCCAAATCTGTTTTGACCTTTTGAGCTTTATAATATGAGTCCGGGAGTTTCACACCCAACGGGAACGCCTCATTCAATAACTCAAGCAACATGTCAACAGACTTGTCTGTCCACTAATTAAGCACTTTCAAATGTAAAAGTCGAACAATGAATGACAAAGATGTGAACTTCTGACAACCAGGATACAATTCACTTTGTGCATCTTGAAGAAGTTTGAAATACTTTGCAGTCTCTGCATTTGGATCGAGCTGGGGTTCAGATGCATAGGGATCAGGCCCTTGTGATTCATTACCCTCAACACTTGTACCGGCATGTGGATTTCCCATAACCCCTTGTATCATTCCAATCATATCATCCCCAATGTCTAAATTAACTAATGTTTCATTCTCTCGATTACCATGCAGAGATACGTAAGATTCTCCATGATTAATCCAATGTTTGTATTTTTTAAAAAAATAATTCAAAATCAGATGCTCACGTACACCCTCTCATACAAAATAGTATCAATTCTCGCACTTCCTACACGGACAACTGATCATCGATCCTTCAACCCTATTGGTGTAGGCAAACACAAGGAATTCATCAATCCCATTAATGTATTCGCTCGACATCCTATTTGGCAAATCAATCCAACTCTTATCCATCATCTGTACACATCCACAAAAATATCTCATCAAAGTAACTCTAAATATAATACCTTTAACTCAAACCTATTCAAAAAAATACTCAAAACTCATCTATTTAAGTTTGTCTAAAAAATACTCAAAACTCATCTATGCTCTTTAACTCAAACCTATTCAAAATTAAATTCTACTCTTTTTTTTTTTTATTACCCAAAATCAAGAGATCCTTTTAGCAAACTCAAAACTCATCTATGCTCCGTCACCCATTGGCAACCCCTCTAACCATCGTCACCAGTCACCACTTTCAACAACTAAGACGAACAAAATTTTCAAATTTTTTAGAAGAAAAACAAAAATGAAAACTAAAATACAATCTATTAAGATTTCATGGTCAGGTTAACGTGCCTATTTTGCTATAAAAAAACAAACAGACACAGATATTTATTAAATGATATTAAAAAGAAGGTTTAATAAAGGTAAACGAATACAGATATGTTTGGTCTCAGTTTCGGTTTTTCACTATTGTTTGGTCTCAGTCTCGGTTCTTTACCAAGCCATTCAATATGAGACACCACCCAAAGAAACCACAGTGTGAGAGTTGAGACCAAACATAATTGAAAACACACAAAAATAATAAATAAATCAAGCACAAATATACAGCAAGATTTATTTAATTTCTCACATCACTAAAAATATAAGCAAGATTTACACCAAAATTAGTCTAGTTATTGGGGTCTGGATAGAGTAAACTATAGTCTCAGAGGGGTGTGTTCAATGGAAATGAGGGGTAATATGATAAAAATAAATCATTAAATAACTTATTTGAGTGTTCCCAAACCATGCCTTAATACATATTGAATGCCTCTTTATCAAAATAATTTTAATTGTGAAAGTTGGAGATATTGTTATAAATTTTAAATAAAATTTACAGTATTAAAAAAATAAAATTAGATTATGAGTAATTATAAAAGGGCCTCAACTAGATATTTCAAAGTAATTTTTTTATTAAAAAAATAATAATAGTAAATAAATAAATTTACAAATAGAAAAAAAAAATTTATATTCATGTATATATTTTTAATTTTTTTTTGAACAGATAATACATACATATATATATATATATATAGAGAGAGAGAGAGAGAGAGAGAGAGAGAACATACCTGAGTAGCTGTCGTCGTCGAAGCACCACCGCACCACCGCTAGCCCTTCGCCGTTCGTCACCCGTAGCTCGTTTGGGGATTTTGGGGGAAAGAAATTTTGTTTCAAACAATTTTAGGGATTTCGATCCAACTGAGCGGCAAGATGAAAGGGAAGATGGGAGGGGAAATTTTTTTTTTACTTTTTGCGATGGGACGGTTTACACCGTCGCAAATGATACATAATTATTAATAAACCGACGTCATTTTGGTAATCCTTTTTTCGCGACGGACATTTGCCATCGCAAATTGTCGAGTATTTGCGATAGCAAACTTATGCCGTCTCAAACATTTTTTTGTTGGCGACGGTTCAACACGCCGTCGCTAATACTTCCGCATTTTAATACCTGCCCGTGCAGTTTTATTACCGACGGTTAAACGCCGTCGCTAAAGCTATTTTTTGCGACGGTTAATTTTGCCGTCGCAAAAGACCATTTTTTGCGACGGGGAACGGGCCATCGCAAATGCTTCCGTGTTTTTTGCCCTCTTTTCTTGTAGTGTGAGTTTGTTGCATTCAGAGAATTTGATTTTGTGGAACCCGGTTTAACAATGGCCTGCCTATTTTGATCTTAATAGTAGTGTATTGGGCATTGACTAGTCACAAGATGAATGCAATGATAATGATAAAATGGTCTTTGAGCTGAGAATGGAATGAGTTATTGGCGATAACTTGTTTAAATTTCTAGTCGATTTCAAATAAACTTGTTGGATTTTCTTGCTCCCCAGCTTCTCCCTCTGTGTTGATCTCTCTCTCCCCCCCTTTGTCAATCTCTTTCTCGCTTACCCCTGCTCTCTGTCGCACGATATCTCTCCAGCCTCTTTGTAAATCTCTTTCTTGCTCTCCGTCAGGCTTTCTCACTCTGTCCCTCTCTCTTGCTCTAACCTTTCTGTTGATCACTCTTCCTCTCCCTCCGTGTCTCAAGGTCTGAAAGGGAGAATGGAGAGGCTTGTAAGGAAATTGTTGGTGGTAGAAGAGTGATGGGGTACCAAAAATTGGTATATAGTTGAGATTATGGTAGGTGTAAAAAAGTATTATAGCTATTTAGCAGCACTTTTTTCCACCACATTAATATGGTAGTGTTGGGTGTTTTGAAAGCAAATGTGTGTTTAAACTACAAAGGAATCAATCTAAAACACACAAAATCAAATCTGTTTTTTTTCTGCAGAAAATAGAAAAAGAAGAAGAGCCAAAACAGGGGAGAAGATGGGTCACTGTTAACAACCCTTTTTGTAGAATTTTTTTATTAACTTTTTAGCTTCCCTTACAAGCTTTATATATGAAATTATATCAATCCAAGTACCAATAAAACATCTGGACAAATTTTTTCCACATACATTAACTCTAATTAACAAAACCCAACCCAAAACATAACTAGAATTAAATAAGTATAAGTGATTGTTTGGATACAAAATTAAACAAGCACATTATATCAACATTGCTCCCCCCTAATGTGTTGTTCCATAACTCCAAACAACTCCTTTAGGAAAAGGTTGCCGATGATGCTTCCCAAGTGTACACCCCTCACAAACATCATGTATTTCTTCAATACTTGAAAGTCCTTGGTCCACATTCTTTTGGTGAAGCACTTTGAGACTATGAAAATTCAAATGCCCAAGTCTTCTATGCCACAACCATGACTCATCATTCGTATGAGCTTTCAAAGCAACATTTCTAGCATAGTTGAATGTGAGTGGGAAGCTTTGATTCTTCTCCATTTGAATTTTTGCCGCCACTTACTTTGCATTTCTGTCATGAATGGTACAGCTGTTAGCTTCAAAATGGACTATATATTCATGTTCCACAAGTTGTCCAACACTTAGAAAATTTTGCTCCAAGTCTGGAACAAGCAACACATCATGAATAAACTTAGTCCCCTTCTTTGTTTCAACTCTTATGGTTCCTTTTCTCTTTGTATTTACTAACACTCCATTTCCCATTTTAACTTGAGAGCAAATTGAAGTGTCCATGTCCAAGAAAATAGACTTATCACTTGTCATATGATTGTTACACCCACTATCAAGGTGCCAAACATCATTTTTGTGTTCTGAAGTTGCTTGACACGTATAAAATAAGTTTCCTTCTCCATCTTTCTCCTCTAAAAAATTAGCTTGTTGATTGCTTTTGACTTTGCAATCCTTTTGGAGGTGGCCAAAATTCTTGCATTTATAACATTGTGGTTTCCCTCGAAACCAACAATCCTTCTCTAGATGATTTCCACTTTCACAAATTCTGCACTTTCTTGTATTTTCTTCCACACTTGAACTTCTATGAATGTTGCTTCTATCTCTTCCCCTTGATGAATTTCTTTCTCTACCTCTTCTTCTTCTTTGTCTACCATCTCTTGATGATTCCTCTCTTGTTTGTTCATTACTTGATGATTCTCCATGACTTTTAGAATTCAAATTAACTTTTGATTGGAATGCACTCTCCAAAGGCTTCTCTGATTGTTTTAATAACCTTTGTTCATGAGCTTTCAAAGAACCCATCAATTCTTGGACACTCATTTCAGAGATATCCTTTGTTTTTTTAATTATTCCAACCTTTGTGTTATATTTTTCTGGTAAACTAACTAGAATTTTCTCAACAATTCTCTTTTGTTCAACTCTTTCACCATATGATTTCATTTGATTGACAATCTTCATTAGTTTAGAGAAATAATCACTTAAAGTTTCAGATTCTTTCATCTTCAAATATTCTAACTCCCTTTTAAGAGTTTGGAGTTTGATGATTCTTACCTTTTTGTCTTCTTGAAATTCTTGTTGTAAAATTTGCCATGCTTCCTTTGATTTCTTGGCTTCAATGATTCTTGGAAACAACTCATCAGAGAGTGCTTGTTGGATGAAAAAGAGTGCTTTAACATCCTTTTTTCTGGTTTCCTCTAGCTACTGCTCTTGTGCTGAAGTTGATGTAGTTGTTGAATGGGGTTCATCATACCCATTTTGTATCAAGTTCCATAAACCTTGGGATTGAAATAAGGTCTTCATCCTCATACATCAATAATCATAATTTTCTCCAGCAAAAATGGGCATAGATAATGGTTGCTGGATACCTATACTTTGGTGGGCATAGATGATTGCTGGATACCTATACTTTGGTTGCTTGAGTTAGCCATGGAGATTTTCTGCAAAACTCACTTTTCTTCTTCACACACCTTCTATTTTCAGTCTTCTTTTTCGAATCCAAGCTTCCACTTTGAACTAGGCTCTGATACCACTTTATGTTGAGTGTTTTGAAAGCAAATGTGTGTTTAAACTACAAAGGAATCAATCTAAAACACATAAAATCTATTCTGATTTTTTTCTGCAGAAAATAAAGAAGAAGAAGAGCCAAAACAGAGGAGAAGAGGGGTCACTGTTAACAGCCCCTTTTGCAGATTTTTCTATGAAATTGTATCAACGCAAGTACCAATAAAACATCTCAATCAAAACAAAAAAAAAAAGTACCAATAAAACATTTGGACAAATTTTTTTAACTCTAATTAACAAAATCCAATCTAAAATATAACTAAAATTAAATAAACATGAGTGATTGTTTAGATATAAAATTAAACCAACACATCATATCAACAGGTAGCACTCTCTTTCACAACACTTGTAACTTATCCTGTGCACCCCAAAAAAAAAAAAAAACATTGGAAGGCCTTCACTTATTGAGTCATTGTTGAAATACAAAAGTAGGGCACATTAAAAACAAAAAAGCAGCAAGTGAAGAAGAACTGATTGGAAACAAACTGAAGCAAAAAGCTAGCAAACAAAGTGCCTAAAAAAGTAGCCCCATTAGTCTCTAGCACAATGTATGAAACATGCATTGATTGCATAGGCCAGTTTTCAAGTGACTCCTCCATTGTTGGTAGCTGGCTTTCCTTCAATTAACCTGTTGCTGCCCAAATTGCTCAGCCCGGTCCTTCAACTCCGTCGCTGCACCGGCAATCCTCCGGCGCACCCGATCAAGCTGATCCGATCCCATTGGATGCTTCCCGGCTGCAAAATTGTACAGCCAATAGAACACAAATGCCGCAGCAGCACCAAACCCACAGGAAGCCGAAAACCCAGCAAGAATCAGAAACCCCGTTATCGCCGCCGGGACCAAAACCGGGCTGAAAATCACCATCAGTGGCGTTGCGATTACCAGAATGATGACAGTGGCCACCAGCATAAGGGCGGAGAGGACCATGAGGGAACCACCGACGGTGACTGCGGTGGTGATTTGGGCCACCTGATAAGATAACTGCTGGCGGTGTGGCTGGGTTTGAGACATTGTTGAGGTTGAAACAAAGGGCTGTGAATGATGGGATTGGGAGTGTGCTTGTTTTGGTTTGCTGGGTTTTGGTGGTGGGATGGAGAGAAGATATAAAGACTAAGTGGGTTGAAAATGGAGAGAGAGAGAGAGAGGGAGAGAGTGGGTGTCACGTGGTTCTTGTTTTGAAAATGGAGAGAGAGAGAGAGAGAGAGGGTGTCACGTGGTTCTTGTTTGTGTAACATGTATGCTTGGTTTGCATGAAGTGAAGTGTCTTGCCGCTGGACACGTGTTTATATATCTTTGGCTTGTCTCTTGCGAAGATAAGAAAGAGGAAAAAATATATATATATATATATATAACATTATAGTTTCAGCTATATATATATTTTTTTGAACAAGAAAAAAAAGATGTTCTGAGATGTTATCATGATATTTGTGGGCTCATATCTCAAGATAATCAGTTCACAATTTGATTTGATTCAATTTATAGGAATGGATCCACTATCAAGACACCAATGGAACTCAACCACACGCTATAGATGAATTCAAATTTCGATTAGAGTACATCACGAGATTTTCAAAAAAAGCAATGTAAAGCAATTATTTTTATTTCCCAGAATTTAAGCTTAGGTTATGCCTATAGAGAGGGATACATTCTCCACTAAGTCACACTCTTGTGGTAACAATATGTATATATTGGGAATTGGGTGATGTTATTGTGAATTTTAAAATAGCTGACCAAAGAAAAATGCGAATTTTTTAAAATTATTAGCAAAACTTATGTGTGACATCAATACAAAATCATATCAGGTCAAAGTCCATCGATCTCCTTGTATTAGAGGTCCTCTCAAACCATTTCTTAAGACAATAAACTACATTAAATTAATTTACTAACACTACAACAAAATTAAGTTTTTACAGCTCTACATTAACGATATACAGTAAATGCAAGTCGTGATTTCTCACTTTTACGATTTACTTTTTTTGCATGTCGTAAATAGTTTTTCAATCACAGCGTGTCTATTGCGTAGGCCATAAATGCTAATAAAGATGATTTTCTTACGACTTGCAAGGTTAGCTGTAAATAATAAAACTTTCTATGACGTGTATATGACATGCCGTTAATACATCAACTATATACGACACGCGTATACTAGCTGTTAAAAATATTGAACATTTCACAGCGTACAAAAAGTCAACTATTAAAAAATGTACTTTCCATGACGTACATATGCTAACCGTTAAAAATATTTGATTTTTCACGACACGCAATTTCTATCGTGAATAGTATAACGAAAATAAAAATAGACACTAAAATAAAATTTTGAGCGCTAATTACCAAAATATATATATATATATATATTAAACTTACACTATGTTTGGGAACCTAGGAAAGAAAAGAAAAGAAATGATTACTTAAGTAATAAGAGAAAAGAAAAGAAAAGAAAAGAAATGATTGTGATTTCTCTCCTTTTTGTTTGGATAAGGAAGAAATAAAAGAAAAGAAATAATTGTGATTTCTCTAATTCTTGTTTGGTTAGGTTTCATTAAGAGAAAAGAAAAGAAATTATTTTATGTTATATTACCAAAATAACCTTTTTATATTTTCAATCATTTTATTTCTTTTATTTTTATAGGGACAAAATAGGTATTATAAAAATAGTGGTTTCTTTTCTCTCACAATTTCTCCACTTTTAGGAAGATTGAAAATGAGGCTCATAATAGAAATGAGTTTCTCTCAATTTCTTCCCATTTTTTCCCATTTCTCTCTGCTTAGATTATCCAAATAAATAAAAGAAATACATACCACTCAATTTCTTTTCTTTTCTCGTCAATCCAATCCAAGTGTTAGGGTTTCAGTCTCTATCTCTCTCTGATAATTAAGGCCGAATGAATTGCTGAGGGTTACTAGGCTCTCTGGAAATCCCTCTTCGGCTGTGAATCTGAAATCAAAGGGAGGTTTCAATCTCTCTCTGGAAATCCCTTCTACTAGGTCTTCATCTTGAACAGAACCAAAAAATCCCCCTCTCACTCTCTGTTCTTCTTGAGCAGGACCAAAAAATGCTACCCAGAAAAACCCACTCTCTGTTCTTCTCACGCACGCCCCTCCTCCTTCCCTTACATCCCTTACAACCCTTCGGATTTCAATTTATAACTCGCAAGGGGTAAGATTTGTATTCGGTCGCTGTCGTACCGACGCTGCTTCTTTCGAACTCGCAAGGTAATTTCGAGTCACTGTCGTTGATTATGTTGTTTCTCTCTCCTCCTTCGAACTCGGTGATGGCTGTTTTTATTTTTTGCTCATGGTTGTGTCTAGCATCTATATTGTCTCACATATTATACCAAGACTAATACTAATTATCAGAGGTGTACGCAGATAATGCGAGCCTGTTGTTATAAGATATCGTGATTGTTACTTTGCATAACTTTGTGATTGGTTTGGGTAGACCTGAACTTGAATGTTGGACTAAACCCAACAAATTGAATCATATGATACGGATAAATTCAACCAAATAAGACCCATGTGAACTGAACTTGAGTTGAGATAAGATAGATTCAACCGTGTTTACCTGGAATGCATATTTTAATAATTTTACTTGTTTATAGGAAATATTAGGGGAAAGCATGAGAAACTGTTCTTGTAATCCTGCATTTTATGGGAAGGCAGTACTTTTTGGTTGATAAGTATAATTTATTAAGAAAGAGGAATAAGGGGTTGCACAACCTGTATTGAAAAAGACGACCTATATCAACTATACTTATTTTTTGTTTTTTTTGCTGTGTTGGGTTAGCATTCTTCTTTATACCATAGTTTTCTCCTAATATAATTGATTGATTTTGTGATCTCTCCCTGTTTTGTACAAGTCAGTTTGTGAAATTTCTGACAGCTCACCGATTCTTCAGCCTCAATCACCGCATAGCCCGTTATCCAATCGTAATCTCTCATCTCCTCCCCCGCCCCCACCTCTCTCTCTCTATTAATTCCTCTCTCCCCTTTCCTCTTCTCTTCTGAACCCATTTCCTTATATGGGTTTTTACTTTTTTTTGGCCTTTCTCAAAGTTTTGTTTCGTTATATCTATCTTTTTGTTCTGAGTTATACATTCTACGGATTTCACAGTTTTGAATCTGTTTGAAACTTGAAATCTTCACTTGGGTATTCTTTATTTAGCTCTTTTCTATAATTTCTTTTTCTGGGTATATCACCAAATTCACTGACTTTCCAATTGGTTTTGCGTTTCCAATCATTATTTTAAAAAAGAAAAAAAAAATTAAAGTTAGAAATAGGTTCTGTTCTGATCTTGTGGAAACAGAGATTAATGGTTAACAGTTACAACACAATTGAATCATTTTAAGGTCTCATAATTTTTGACCAATTTTTATTGTTGATAAAAAATTTATTTTAGCCCTTTGTGTTCATGGTCATTTTGGAGACATTACTTGCAGCTTAGGTATTACTATTGTCTAGTTGTAATTCCCCTTAGTCATCGTTGATAAGATTGCTTTTCTTGAAGAAAGAAGGAAAAGACAATGTTCTTGTCTTTATCCCAAAACAGGATATTACATTCAAAAAATGTTTTAATCAGCTGTTATTGATAGTATAGAGTGTTCCCTGTGAACGCACTGTTTGTATTAGAAAGACTAAAAATATTTAATGGTTCCTCAGATAACACATATGGTATCAGCTCTTAGAAATTTATGTTTTAGCTGAATAATACTAGTTGTCTAATATGTGAAATCTAATCCTAAACTGAAAACACATTACATAAGGAATTGGGGGAATACACTGTTTGGTTGATTAAGGCCGAAATGTACATCATTGAGGCCGTTAATTAGAATCTCTTAACTTCACTTGCTGGTCAAACTGTATATTTTATGTGTGTTGAGTGTCAATCAGGTTGTACATCGTCGGAGCATAAAATGAGTAAAAAGACAGAATTTGGGCAGAGTTGACTTTCCTGCACGTGCGTTGACTTTTCCGCACGTGCGTTGACTTTTTTTGGGAAAGTCAAACCGACGTTTTAAACCTGTTTGGACGAGATTGGAAGTATAAAAGGGCAAGTAAGAGGCTGGATTAGGGTTCTGAAATTGTTTTGACCTAAAGAGAGAGGTTAGGGTTTGAAAAAGAGGAAGAAACAAAAGCTCCAAGATGTCTCCCATGGTGGTTCCTTCTCCTTCTACCTCCTTCCACTCCTCCATGAGTGGCTAGTCTTCTTTTCTAGGGTTTTGATGAAACGCTAACCATGTAATTATGTAGTTTTCTTTTTTATTTTTAATTATGTAAAGGTTTGAACATTTGTATGGTGATTTAGAAGTTTGTTTTATATAATTTTCATTATTCTTTCGAATATTTGACTTTCTGTGATTGTTAAATGTTATTCATACAATTGTTTTCTTTTCCTTCACATTTAAGGTATGGGACGAACCATACTACGAGGAACGAGTCGTATCACTACCTTAGTTTAGAGTGAACGGTTCGTATTACTTGAGATGGTTCGTGCTCGTACATTGAATGTGATGATCTTCTTGTTAAATGCTTTGAGCTTATAGTTGCGAAGCATTAATCCGTTCAAACAATAGCATAATTGATTTCAATTGGAAACCCTAATTATGTGGTTAGTGGTGAATTCTCTACCCTAGGATTTTTGCCCAATTCAGTAAACCCAATTTCATTTATTATTGATAATTTAATTCCTTAGTTTAATTTACTCGTTATTAAATTAGGTTATAAACAACCAATCTTTTTATCAAAATTAATTTAGGAATTTGACAATTAAATTAGTTTAATTTCACAATAGTCCCTATGGATCGATACCTGGATTTGCCATTATTCTGATTGAATTTGGTATAGTTTAGTATTTAATTTTGGTGTGTTCAACGACCCATCAAATTTTGGCGCCGTTGCCGGGGACTTCTGGCGAAATTAGTTAATTTAAAGTTACATTCTTATTTTAATTTTTAGTGTAGGATTTTATGCTTTTGGTGTTGCTAAGTGTGCAGAGCGTTTGAAATTGGAGCTATCACTGAAGTGCAAGCGGAGCGCAGCCAAGCTTTGAAAAATAAAAAAAAAACCCGCAGCGCTAAAGTGAGTAAACAGAAACAAACACTCACAAGCAAAGCAACAAAGTGCTAAAACGGAAGTCAAAGCTCAAACAGAGATTGGAGATAACGTCTACACGTCAAGCATCTGCAAGACGAGTAAAGCGTTTTCGTTAAACCGCTGTGAGTATTTCTTCCTTTAGTATTTTGCTTTCATACTTAGTGCACAGAGTCGGAACTTGTTGTGTGTGTTTGGGTAGTGTATGCACGGGCGTCGTTCTTGTCGTCATGAATTGTGGAATTTGGACCTTGAACTAGAAAAGACCCGTAGGAGACTTAGGACCTCTGCCCGTATTCCTAGGCTTGAATATTCATACATTGAGCCATTAGAGATGGCAGATCCTAATGTCCCGAATGTGCCAAACCGGACACTTAAGGATTATTTTACACCCACTGCATATACATCACCATTATGCATCCAATTACCCAACACCACTGCTGCTCATTATGAGATTAAGTCCAGTACTATACAAATGCTCCCATCATTCCATGGACTAACTCATGATGACCCTTATAAGCATTTGAATGAATTTTTGGAAATTTACTCGACAGTGAGGATTCAGAATTTCACAAATGAGGCTTTAATGTTGCGATTGTTTCCATTCTCGTTAGAGGATAAAGCCAAACACTGGCTAAATTCTTTACTTGCTAATTCAATCACAACTTGGGACCAATTACAGCAACGGTTCTTGGAGAAGTACTTTCCCATAGGTAAAACCAACCAGCTTAGGCGAGCCATCACAAACTTTGTTCAAATGGATGGCGAGCAATTCCATGAGACGTGGGAAAGACTTAGAGACCTTCTCCAACAGTGTCCTCACCACCAAGTGCCTAATTGGCAACTTGTTCAAACATTTTATTATGGCTTAACTGAGCCGCACCGCCAAATGGTGGATTCGTCCTGTGGTGGGACATTTATGTCTAAAAATGATGCCGAGGCATGGCAATTGTTTGAGAATCTAAGTGATAATTCCTTTCACCATGCATCCGCAGCTCGACAAGTCCGGCAACCAGTAGTTGGAGCCCCGAAAAGAGGGGGCATTTATGAGGTCGGGCAAAACCTAGAGTTAGCACAACAAGTTGAGGCACTGTCCCGCAAGATGCACAACAAGTTGAAGGACCTTTGTACGCAAAAGCGTAAATCTAGGACACATGTATCCCAAAAGGTCCTACTCACGGAGCAAGTAAGCTCCATCTTGTTGAATGACACACCTCCTAAGCTTAAGGACCCAGGTGCCCCAACCATTGCATGCATTATAGGGGACCACTTCATTGATAGGGCCTTATTGGATTTAGGGGCTAGTGTTAATTTGTTGTCTTACTCTGTGTACGAGGAATTTGGGCTTGGCGAGTTGAAGCCCACTACTGTTACTCTTCAGTTGGCTGACCGGTCCCTCAAAGTGCCACGAGGCATGATTGAGGATGTGCTAGTTAAGGTTGATAGGTTCTACTTCCCTGTTGACTTTTTGGTTTTAGATATGGAACCGGTAGCCAGTTTGAGGAAACAAATCCCGGTGATTTTGGGTTGACCTTTCTTGGCTACGGCCAATGCATGCATTAATTGTCGGACCGGGGTTATGGAAGTTTCATTTGGTAACATGCAAGTGAAACTTAATATTTTCCAAGTATCACAACAACCTCATGAGAGAGAGGAGTGCTTATTAGTGGATGTTGTGGATGAGATTGTTGAGGAGACTTTGCCCTCCATTCTTGTAGAGGACCCTTTGGAGGCTTGTCTAGCTCATTTTGGGTTTGAAAATTTTGATATAGATGGGTCAGTTAAGGAGGTGAATGTCTTACTTAATTCTTCTTCTACACCGGATTTTTCTCCATGGAAAGCCCGGTTTGAGTCACTTCCTCCTCTGTCGAGAGAGCCTGTCACACCATCTTTGGTCACACCACCTACACTTGAGTTGAAGCCACTTCCGGCCACACTCAAGTATGCATTTTTAGGGCCCCAAGATACTTTACCGGTCATCATTGCATCTGACTTGACTGCAGCGCAGGAGAGTCAGTTAATGAGTGTTCTCGTAGCACATCGGAGTGCTATAGGGTGGTCAGTGGCTGATTTGAAAGGGATAGATCCCTCCGTGTGCATGCATTATATACACCTAGAGGAGGACACCAAACCTTCTCGCGAAATGCAACGGAGACTGAATCCTAACATGAAAGAGGTGGTGAAGAAGGAGGTTTTGAAATTGTTAGATGCGGGTATCATATACCCCATCTCAGATAGCAAGTGGGTGAGTCCCACACAAGCAGTGCCCAAGAAATCGGGCATCACTGTTGTTGAGAATGAAGGAGGAGAGTTAGTCCCCACACGAACCACTACTGGGTGGCGAGTGTGCATTGATTATAGGAGACTAAATTCCTTGACTAGGAAGGACCATTTTCCCTTACCTTTCATTGACCAAATCCTAGAACGGTTAGCGGGGCAGGGTTTCTATTGTTTTCTTGATGGCTATTCGGGGTATAATCAAGTCCCGGTGTACCCTGCTGACCAGGAAAAGACCACATTCACATGCCCTTTTGGCACTTTTGCTTACAGGCGCATGCCCTTTGGGCTGTGTAATGCACCGGTGACCTTTCAACGGTGTATGATGGCCATTTTCTCCGACATGGTGGAGAAATTCTTAGAGGTTTTTATGGATGACTTTTCGGTGTTTGGACCGTCTTTTGAGGAATGCCTTAGGAACTTGACTAGAGTGTTAGAACGATGTACTGAGGCAAACCTAATCTTGAGTTGGGAAAAGAGCCATTTTATGGTTCTTGAGGGTATAGTGTTGGGACACATTGTGTCCCTTCGAGGTATAGAAGTTGACAAGGCTAAGGTTGACCTCATTGCAGGCCTTCCTCCACCCAATTCCGTGCGTCAAATTAGGTCTTTCCTAGGGCATGCAGGTTTTTACCGTAGGTTCATCAAAGACTTTAGTAAGATATCACGTCCTTTGTGTAGTTTACTAGTTAAGGACGCGCCTTTTGTCTTTGATGAAGCATGCTTAAAGGCATTCGAAACACTAAGAATGGCCTTGACCACCGCCCCAATCATGAAATCACCAGATTGGTCTCTTCCCTTTGAAATCATGTGTGATGCCTCCGATTATGCTGTCGGGGCTGTGTTGGGCCAAAGGGTCAATAAGGCACCATTTGCTATATATTATGCTAGTCGCACTCTCTCGGATGCTCAATTGAACTACACTACTACCGAGAAAGAGTTGCTAGCTGTGGTCTTTGCCTTGGACAAATTCCGGTCTTATCTCCTAGGTTCCAAGGTCATAGTCTTCACTGATCATGCCGCTTTACGGTATTTACTATCTAAGAAAGAGACCAAACCTAGGTTGATTAGATGGATTTTGTTGCTTCAGGAATTTGATTTAGAGATTCGTGATAAGAAAGGATCTGAGAATGTGGTGGCGGATCATCTCTCCCGAATCCTCGTTGAGTATAATAGCGACCCTCTTATTTTGCATGATTCGTTTCCGGACGAACAACTTTTTGAGCTGTCACAAGCGAGCCCCCCGTGGTTTGCACATATTGTGAATTACTTGGCCATTGGGCAAACTCTGCAGAATTGGTCTAAGCAAGACAAAGACCGATTCTTTTCACAGGTCAGGTATTACTTTTGGGAGGATCCGGAGTTGTTTAACTATTGCTCCGACCAAGTGATCCGACGGTGTGTGCCGGAGAGTGAGGTGCATAGCATTCTTACATTTTGTCATTCTTCTGCATGTGGCGGTCATTTTAGTGGGCATAAAACGGCCGCTAAGATTTTACAAAGCGGGTTTTATTGGCCCACAATTTTTAAAGATGCCCATCAATTTTGTAGAACTTGTTTGCGCTGTCAGCAAATGGGTTCGATGTCTCGGCGTGACATGATGCCAATGTCCCCTATTCTTGTGGTAGAAATATTTGATGTTTGGGGGATTGATTTTATGGGCCCTTTCCCGTCGTCGTTCGGGTTTGAGTACATTCTCTTGGCAGTAGATTATGTGTCTAAGTGGGTGGAGGCAATAGCTACCCGAACAAACGATCATAGAGTGGTAATCAAATTTTTGCATGAAAATATCTTTAGTCGTTTTGGGTTTCCTAGAGCCATAATAAGTGATCAGGGTACACATTTTTGTAACCGGTTCTTTGAGTCGGTAGTTAAGAAATACTCTATCACCCATAAAGTTGGCACTCCATACCACCCTCAAACTAGTGGCCAAGTAGAAGTCTCAAATAGGGAGGTAAAACACATAATTGAGAAAACGGTGAGACCGGATAGGAAAGATTGGTCACAGCGGTTAACTGATGCATTATGGGCTTACCGCACTGCTTATAAGACACCTATTGGGATGTCACCATATAGGGCGGTGTTTGGCAAAGCTTGTCATCTCCCGGTTGAACTTGAGCATCGAGCATTGTGGGCCATAAAGAAGTTTAACTTCGATATGGCCGCGGCTGGGCTCAACCGGAAATTGCAACTCAATGAGCTGGAGGAAATCCGGAATGATGCATATGAGAGTTCGAGAGTTTTTAAAGCTCGGACTAAGGAATTCCATGACAAGCACATTAATAGAAAATCCTTTGAACCCAACCAAAAAGTGTGGCTTTTTAATTCAAAATTGAGACTCTTTCCGGGTAAGCTAAGATCAAGATGGGATGGCCCCTTTGAGGTTGTTGAGGCATTTAGTCATGGCGCCGTTGAGGTGCGAGATCCAAAAACTGGCCACACTTTCAAAGTGAATGGCCAAAGATTGAAACCATATATAGAGGGGATTGGGAATGGGGTATGATTGAGTCCATTGCTTTGATGGACCCATTTTACTATGATTGACAAATTGATTTCTTGTTCTCTTTTCTTTCCCTTCTATGGTATTATGTTTTTCTTTATTCTCGTTATGCTTTACTTGCGTCTAGGAGACTTTAAATCCTCTAAAGGTGTAATTCCTTTGGTGTTAGCCGTGCCTGAACGGCATCTGACGGTCTGGTATAGCCACCTAACCGTGTTTGTAGTGAGTTCCTAGGAGACCAACTGAGATGGTGGAAACTAGAGTTCGAATGGCAAAGTCTAGAACACAAAGGTTTGGGATTTCCGAGACTAAAGCCTGGTTTAAATACCCAGGGGTGTGGAGATTGCTTCAAAACTACCTCGGCTTGAACTCTGTATGGCAACCCCATAGGTTGAGGTAGCTTTATGCGCCTCGATTCTGGATACCAAATCAACCTAGTCTGTCATCCTGTTGGAGAATAGGGAAAGTTACAAATACAGTTAGGGAGAAAAGTAGTACCCGTGATTTTCGCATGAAGATCATACCTTTAGTGGGCATTCCGTATGTTCTTTTGTGCTATATTTATTCCGGATGTCAATTGAAGGTAGAAATGTTTATTCTCTGTGTTTAAAAGCATGCTTTCATGTTTATTTTCTGTGTTAAAAAAAAAAAATGGTTATTCTTGTTCACTAAAAAAAAAAGGGGGGGGTGAAATCGCCGCATGTGCGGCCTAAGCCCCGCACGTGCGGGACATTTGGTGAAAACCAACCTTGCACTCTGCTAAATAAGCAGGTGCGGAGGGCGGCATGCGTTGACCACCCGCACGTGCGGCTTGGGCCCTGCACGTGCGGGACGCCGATAAAAAAAAAAAAAAAAAAAATTCGCGCGGAGTTCATAGTTGCACTCTGGACGCCGATAAAAAAAAAAAAAAAAAAATCGCACGGAGTTGAAATCGCTGCATGTACGGGAAAATTTGGCAAAATCACAGTTGCACTCTGCTAAATAAGCAGGTGCGAGAACGGCGTGCGTTGACCAGTCGCACGTGCGGGACGAAGAAAATTATAAAAAAAAAAGAAAAAAAAAAAGAGAAGCGCGGGGGATGGCATCGCCGCACGTGCGGCCTTGACTCCCGCACGTGCGGGGCGGAGAAATTTCAAAAAAAAAAAAAAAAAACAAATTAATTTTGTTTTGTTTTCTTATTATTATTATTATTTATTTTTATTTTCATTTACTAATTTTTTTTTTTAATTTTCGTACCCAAAAAAAAAAAAAAAACCCTTATCTAACACAACTCACTCTCTCCCAATCACTCTCACTCTCAGTCTCATATTTCTCTCTATCTCTTTATCTCTCTCTCTCTCTTTCTCTCTTTCTCTCTCTCTCTCTCTCTCTCTCTCAACCCCACAAACCCACCTTCTTCTTCTTCTTCCCTTTTCTTTTTTCTCTCTTCTTCCTCACTACCATCGTCTCACCGCCGGCATCACTTCCCTCTCCGTCCGACGAAACTCCGGCGACCACCATTTTTTCCGGCGAACCTCCATTCTTTTTCTCTCTTTCTCCACTTTTTCAAGGTAATTTTTTTCTTTTTCTTTTTTTCTTTCTTTTGCGTAGATTTGTGAAGGTAGGAATCAATTTGTAGAGTTTTTGATTTTTTTTTATTTATTTTATTTATTTTTTTATTTTGATCTAGTGTTCATCTAAAAAAAAAAAAAAAATGCTTAGCCATGACTGATCTACTTCTTTTAGTATTTTTAGTGGTCATTATGATTTTATTTTATTTTCTTTTATTTTTTTTATTATTATTTTTATTTTATTTGTGTTCCTTTAGTTGTAGAATGCATGTTTATTTGTTAAAAAAAAAAAAAAAAAAAAACTTCATAAACAATGGTACTAACGCTAATCCTAATTTAGTTTTTTTTATTTGTTATATTTGTTTAGTTTAAATTGCTTCGTAGTGATTCTGGTTAATTTAATTAGTTAGTGAAATTTGGTTTTATTTTTATTTTTCTTATACTTGTGTAGTTAATGATTTTATTTTTATCTTATTCTATGATGTCATTGTTCATATAATTACTAAGTAGTTTAGTTTTTATTTTATTTTGTTTTCTGAAGTTTTATTTAATTTTCTTCTCTTCAATTAAAAAAAAAAAACAAAAAAAAAATAAAAATAAAAAAATAAAAATAAAGAAAAAAAATAAAAATAAATAAATAAACATGTTTAGTTTTGGTTGTTTGATTCTATACTTTAGTCTATTTTGTAGTTTAGTTATTTTATAGTCTAGTTTAGTTTAGTTTATTTTATAGTTTAGTTAATTTAATTTAATGACATTTTACTTCATTTATTTAATTAATTTCGTTTTTTTTCAAAACTTGATGGGTCGTTGAACACACCAAAATTAAATACTAAACTATACCAAATTCAATCAGAATAATGGCTAGTCCAGGTATCGATCCACAGAGACTATTGTGAAATTAAACTAATTTAATTGTCAAATTCCTAAATTAATTTTGATAAAAAGATTGGTTCTTTATAACCTAATTTAATAACAAGTAAATTAAACTAAGGAATTAAATTATCAATAATAAATGAAATTGGGTTTACTGAATTGGGCAAAAATCCTAGGGTAGAGAATTCACCACTAACCACATAATTAGGGTTTCTAATTGAAATCAATTATGCTATGGTTTGAACGGATTAATGCTTCTCAACTACAAGTTCAAAGCATTTAATAAGAAGATCATCACATTCAATGTACGAGCACGAACCATCTCAAGTAATACGAACCGTTCACTCTAAACTAAGGTAATGATACGACTCGTTCCTCGTAGTATGGTTCGTCCCATACCTTGAATGTGAAGGAAAAGAAAACAATTGTATGGATAACATTTAACAATCACAGAAAGTCAAATATTCGAAAGAATAATGAAAATTATATAAAACAAACTTCTAAATCACCATACAAATGTTCAAACCTTTACATAATTAAAAATCAAAAAGAAAACTACATAATTACATGGCTAGGGTTTCATCAAAACCCTAGAAAAGAAGACTAGCCACTCATGAAGGAGTGGAAGGAGGTAGAAGGAGATGGAAGGAGGTAGAAGGAGAAGGAACCACCATGGGAGACATCTTGGAGCTTTTGTTTCTTCCTCTTTTTCAAACCCTAGCCTCTCTCTTTAGGTCAAAATAATTTCAGAACCCTAATCCAGCCTTTTACTTGCCCTTTTATACTTCCAATCTCGTCTAAACAGGTTTAAAACGTCGGTTTGACTTTTTCAGAAAAAGTCAACGCACGTGCGGAAAAGTCAACGCACGTGCGTAAAAAGTCAACGCACGTGCGGGAAAGTCAACTCTGCCCAAATTCTGTCTTTTTGCTCATTTTATGCTCCGACGATGTACAACCTGATTGACACTCAACACACATAAAATATACAGTTTGACCAGCAAGTGAAGTTAAGAGATTCTAATTAACGGCCTCAATGATGTACATTTCGGCCTTAATCACATCCCCTAACTTACTACTTGCTAGTCCTCAAGCAAGTACAATAAAATAAAATTAAACAAAATCTATCTATTTCCTCTTTCGTGGGAAAACGGTTGTATTTAGCATATGCAACAAGCCTTTAAACCACAATGTTACACCAAGTGGACGAGTAAAGTCTCGTGAGGGTTTTCAGAAATGATACCTACAAACATTAACATATTCTAATGTACTCAACAACAAATGACCACACTACTCCACCTAACAATCAACTTATGTGCCACTACAGTGTGATATTTAGACATCATGAGTCATTAAAGGCATAGTGGACAAGCATGAAGGAACCTATTGAGTCAAGTTAATACAAAAGTAAAGTTCCCTATACTTGTGCATGCTAGGAGACAAGTCATGAGTACCCTCAGTGTAAAGTGCAATCTCCATATTAGTTAACTACCCACTATAATAGTCCAGTGTAACTCATAATAACACCCATCATATACAGAAAAACTAACCTGTTGCAGCCAAGATTTTCAAAAGTTGTTTGTTTGTTTGTTTGTTTTTTTTTTTTATTTTTAAATGATTGTGCAATGTCCTGATCCATTAAGTTTTCTAATCAACCCATGTAACAAGCATTGGGCCAATGACTCCCAAACCAGACGGTTTTAGGGCACTAGGTGTAAAGATACCCCTACGGGCTTAATAACTCGAGTTGAAAAGGCTACGAATCCGAACAAGTCATTCTTCTTATTTTTCCTTAACTGTGCAATGTCCATGTCCCTTAAGCTTTCTAATTAACCCATGTAACAAGCATTGGGCCAATGACTCCCAAACCAGACGGTTTTAGGGCATTAGGTGTAGAGACACCCCTACGGGCTTAATAACTCGAGTTAAAAAGGCTACGGACCCAAACTAGTCAAGTGTTTTTTTTTTTCTTTTTTTTTGAAGTTTTAAGAATCTTGGCTCCTCATTTATTCTTTTCTGCATCTCTTGCTATTATCAATGATGTACAACCGGGGATTATAATAAAAAGATCACTGCTATGATAGTGTGTTCATGTGAATTAAGGCATACCCATGACAAGTGTACTAATACCACAAACATAGACAACTCTCCTCGTGCAAACATGGCATGCAAGTATCTACCCAATAAATCCTTTTCATACAAGTCTACTATGCTCTCTAATTAACATATGCAAATATCATCACTCTACTAGCAAAAAGTCACATCAAGTGCAGTAATGCAATCAAGTGAAACATGTATAAGCATGAATTATGAGCCAAATAGCAATGCACAAAAGAAAATATGACCCTCATCCCCCAACTTGAATATGACATTGTCCTCAATGGAAAAGGAAAGAGAAATGAGAGAAAATTACCAGAATTGTAGGTGCACATCCAGGTAGGCAGAGAGTAACATATACACACTTCACTCTATTTTTTTTGTTTTTTTTTGAAGAAAAGAAAAAACGAAAAAGAAGAGGGAAAATAAAAATAAAAATAAAAGAGACAAAGCAGTATACAGGCGGGTACTACGGAGAAGCCGGTGGTGGTGGTGGTGGGAAATGCTGGGCAAACAAGGCTTGCATCAAAGCGCGCGTCTCGAAGGCGTCATCCTGACCCTGTTGCCGAATGGCGAGGTTGTCGGCGTGTAGCTGATCGAAGCGCGCCTGAGAATAGTCGCGATGCGCCTGAAAATCCGTGCGCAACTCCATGAGACTCTGGTGGTGATCACGAAGAGTACGGTGGACCTGATTGACAGAGTGCTGAAGCTGTAAGTACTCCTCGCGAGTCATGTAGAGTGGGTCCCCTTGGGGAGGCATGGGGGGAACAAGATGAGCTGGGTGGTCATGTACGGGGTCCTGGGCCTCATCAACAGGGGCACCTACCGGCTGCGGGATGCGAGATATGCTGTGCTGCCATTCCTGCTGGCCGAATGTCGGATACCCTCTATCAATCTCCTCATCCTCAGCAATGGGGAGGTGGTTCAGCTCAAACACAAGTGTCAACAAATTGGCGAATGGTAGTGGCCAAGTCAGGTTCTGCATAGGAGTAGGTCGAATTGCCTCACGTAGAAATTTCTGCAAATGCAGCAAAATGAAATCCTCAAGCGGGACCTGATAGCCAAGCTGATACCCGTGTAAAACCCGCACAAACTCTAAACGGCGCTCAGCTCGATGCCCAAGTGGAAGGACATTCTTATGGACCACGGAATCAAGGAAAAGCAAGCGGCTAGGTAGCTTGCTCCGTCGCAAGCATGTGAAACTGGTGTCACCGTGGGCTCCCGGGAAGTATTGCTGGATGAGGCGATGTATGGGTTGGCGATCCTCAACTTCTGGGAAAGGCTGATATTCCGGTTTGGCGAACACTGTGGCAATCATGGCTGAGGTGATGTGGACAACATGACCATCAATGTTAGAGAGCAGTCCAACCGCGGTGGGTGTCTCATGCAGGTTCTGGTAGAATAGGCGCACCAGACGAGGATAAGTGGGCGCGGTCACAGCGCAAATGCCCAACTGTTGCCGGAGTCGGAGCTGCTCAATAGCCCAAGTAGTGTCCTCGTCACGCTGGAAAAATGGCAGGTTGAACTGCGTGAGCTTGTGAAGAGGGCGTGAAGCCCACTCCGGCTGTGGCAAGTCACCTGGTGGTGGTGGTGACGGTGGTGGTGGTGGTGCCAAAGAGGATGCACCTCTGGCCTTTTTTGAAGCCCGAGCAGAGACACGGCGACTCATATCCTGCACACACCAATAATAAATACGGATACCCGTGAAACCAGTATGAGAATCAAATAAAATATGAAAGAACAAATTTGCCCATTGATGTACCACATGCCAACCCATACATCACCTCATCCAGCAATACTTCCCTGGAGCCCACGGTGACACCAGTTTCACATGCTTACGGCGGAGCAAGCTACCTAGCCGCTTGCTTTTCCTTGATTCCGTGGTCCATAAGAATGTCCTTCCACTTGGGCATCGAGCTGAGCGCCGTTTGGAGTTTGTGCGGGTTTTACACGGGTATCAGCTTGGCTATCAGGTCCCGCTTGAGGATTTCATTTTGCTGCATTTGCAGAAATTTCTACGTGAGGCAGTTCGGCCTACTCCTATGCAGAACCTGACTTGGCCACTACCATTCGCCAATTTGTTGACACTTGTGTTTGAGCTGAACCACCTCCCCATTGCTGAGGATGAGGAGATTGATAGAGGGTATCCGACATTCGGCCAGCGGGAATGGCAGCACAGCATATCTCGCATCCCGCAGCCGGTAGGTGCCCCTGTTGATGAGGCCCAGGACCCCGTACATGACCACCTAGCTCATCCTGTTCCCCCCGTGCCTCCCCAAGGGGACCCACTCTACATGACTCGCGAGGAGTACTTACAGCTTCAGCACTCTGTCGATCACGTCCACTGTACTCTTCGTGATCACCACCAGAGTCTCATGGAGTTGCGCACGGATTTTCAGGCGCATCGCGACTATTCTCAGGCGCGCTTCGATCAGCTACACGCCGACAACCTCGCCATTCGGCAACAGGGTCAGGATGACGCCTTCGAGACGCGCGCTTTGATGCAAGCCTTGTTTGCCCAGCATTTCCCACCACCACCACCACCGGCTTCTTCGTAGTACCCGCCTGTATACTGCTTTGTCTCTGTTATTTTTATTTTTATTTTCCCTCTTCTTTTTCGTTTTTTCTTTTCTTCAAAAAAAAACAAAAAAAATAGAGTGAAGTGTGTATATGTTACTCTCTGCCTACCTGGATGTGCACCTACAATTCTGGTAATTTTCTCTCATTTCTCTTTCCTTTTCCATTGAGGACAATGTCATATTCAAGTTGGGGGATGAGGGTCATATTTTCTTTTGTGCATTGCTATTTGGCTCATAATTCATGCTTATACATGTTTCACTTGATTGCATTACTCCACTTGATGTGACTTTTTGCTAGTAGAGTGATGATATTTGCATATGTTAATTAGAGAGCATAGTAGACTTGTATGAAAAGGATTTATTGGGTAGATACTTGCATGCCATGTTTGCACGAGGAGAGTTGTCTATGTTTGTGGTATTAGTACACTTGTCATGAGTATGCCTTAATTCACATGAACACACTATCATAGCAGTGATCTTTTTATTATAATCCCCGGTGTATATCATTGATAATAGCTAGAGTTGCAGAAAAGAATAAATGAGGAGCCAAGATTCTTAAAACTTCAAAAAAAAAAAAAAAAAACACTTGACTAGTTTGGGTCCGTAGTCTTTTTAACTCGAGTTATTAAGCCCGTAGGGGTGTCTCTACACCTAATGCCCTAAAACCGTCTGGTTTGGGAGTCATTGGCCCAATGCTTGTTACATGGGTTAATTAGAAAGCTTAAGGGACATGGACATTGCACAGTTAAGGAAAAATAAAAAGAATGACTTGTTCGGATTCGTAACCTTTTCAACTCGAGTTATTAAGCCCGTAGGGGTATCTTTACACCTAGTGCCCTAAAACCGTCTGGTTTGGGAGTCATTGGCCCAATGCTTGTTACATGGGTTGATTAGAAAGCTTAATGGATCAGGACACTGCACAGTCATTTAAAAAAAAAAAAAAAAACAAACGAACAACTTTTGAAAATCTTGGCTGCAACAGGTTAGTTTTTCTGTATATGATGGGTGTTATTATGAGTTACACTGGACTATTATAGTGGGTAGTTAACTAATATGGAGATTGCACTTTACACCGAGGGTACTCATGACTTGTCTCCTAGCATGCACAAGTATAGGGAACTTTACTTTTGTATTAACTTGACTCAATAGGTTCCTTCATGCTTGTCCACTATGCCTTTAATGACTCATGATGTCTAAATATCACACTGTAGTGGCACATAAGTTGATTGTTAGGTGGAGTAGTGTGGTCATTTGTTGTTGAGTACATTAGAATATGTTAATGTTTGTGGGTATCATTTCTGAAAACCCTCACGAGACTTTACTCGTCCACTTGGTGTAACATTGTGGTTTAAAGGCTTGTTGCATATGCTAAATACAACCGTTTTCCTACGAAAGAGGAAATAGATAGATTTTGTTTAATTTTATTTTATTTTACTTGCTTGAGGACTAGCAAGTAGTAAGTTGGGGGATGTGATTAAGGCTGAAATGTACATCATTGAGGCCGTTAATTAGAATCTCTTAACTTCACTTGCTGGTCAAATTGTATATTTTATGTGTTGAGTGTCAATCAGGTTGTACATTGTCGGAGCATAAAATGAGCAAAAAGACAGAATTTGGGAAGAGTTGACTTTCCCGCACGTGCATTGACTTTTTACGCACGTGCATTGACTTTTCCGCACATGCGTTGACTTTTTCTGAGAAAGTCAAACCGACGTTTTAAACTTGTTTGAATGAGATTGGAAGTATAAAAGGGCAAGTAAAAGACTGGATTAGGGTTATGAAATTGTTTTGACCTAAAGAGAGAGGCTAGGGTTTGAAAAAGAGGAAGAAACAAAAGCTCCAAGATGTCTCCCATGGTGGTTCCTTCTCCTTTTACCCCCTTCCACTCCTCCATGAGTGGCTAGTCTTCTTTTCTAGGGTTTTGATGAAACCCTAGCCATGTAATTATGTAGTTTTCTTTTTGATTTTTAATTAAGTAAAGGTTTGAACATTTGTATGGTGATTTAGAAGTTTGTTTTATATAATTTTCATTATTCTTTCGAATATTTGAATTTTTGTGATTGTTAAATGTTATCCATACAATTGTTTTCTTTTCCTTCACATTCAAGGTATGGGACGAACCATACTACGAGGAACGAGTCGTATCACTACCTTAGTTTAGAGTGAACGGTTCGTATTACTTGAGATGGTTCGTGCTCGTACATTAAATGTGATGATCTTCTTGTTAAATGCTTTGAACTTGTAGTTGCGAAGCATTAATCCGTTTAAACCATAGCATAATTGATTTCAATTGGAAACCCTAATTATGTGGTTAGTGGTGAATTTTCTACCCTAGGATTTTTGCCCAATTCAGTAAACCCAATTTCATTTATTATTGATAATTTAATTCCTTAGTTTAATTTACTCGTTATTAAATTAGGTTATAAACAACCAATCTTTTTATCAAAATTAATTTAGGAATTTGATAATTAAATTAGTTTAATTTCACAATAGTCCCTGTGGATCGATACCTGGACTTGCCATTATTCTGATTGAATTTGGTATAGTTTAGTATTTAATTTTGGTGTGTTCAACGACCCATCATTGGTTGTTGAAACACTACTCTAGATATTTAGGTTACTTTATTATCAAGTTATTGAATGTCAAATTTATTTAATTATGTAGTTTTACTTTTCTTTTGCCTTTAGATTTGACAATTGGCACAAGAGATCAGGGAGTTGACAGTAGCCCGTCCCATAACCATTTTCAATGGGAACTCTAACTCTACTTCCACTGGTACGTAAATTTAATTTTCTTCTATGTTCTTTATTTAATTTCGTCTCTTGATTTTTGAGACCATGGACACCCCCAACTTTGTCTCCGCTAACTCTTGGGATGAAAGTTTGTTAATTATTAAGATGCTGGTTTGCAGTGTTTGTCAATTGGATTGGCTTAAAGGGTGTTTTCTTTCTTTCATTTTTTTCCTTGTGTCCTAGTTATGCTCCCCCTTCACCTTTTTGTGCATTTATTTTTGTCTATGCTACCATTACTTGTTTAACTTCTTCATTCTCTCTCTCTCTCTCTCTCTCTCTCTCTCTATATATATATATATATATATACATATATGTGTGTGTGTATATCATATATTTCCTTTCTTTAATTTACCATTAAAAAATGCAATGGCTTGTCTGTATCTGAAGGGTTTCAAGTTCGAAATTACCTGGCTAATATTTAATGATGAATTTGAATAATAATAATATAATTTGTTATCCAAAATCCTCGTGGATTCCACAAATGTAGTCATTTGACAAGAAAATCAATTTCAAAATCCATGCTGCCATGTGCACTGTGCATTTGAAAGTTTTCTTTTATCAACCTCTTACAAAAAATTAGGATATGGATCTAGTAAAGATACGACAAATAAATAAATAAATAAATAAATTTATAATGGGCCATTTTACTAGTATGAATATAAAAAATAAAATAAAATTATATGAATATAAATTTATAATACATTGATATGAGAGACATTGATGTATATGTGGGTGTATTATTAATTTTACTAGTTTTTCCCTCTCTGACCGTAAAACAAAATATAATAATTAACAAAATGTCTCCAAAATGACCATGAACACAAAGGGCCATTTAGACTTAAGATGAGATAGCATCAATTGTTCATGTATGGCGGGCTTTAGCTCTGTTTTGTTTCTCCTTTATTTTAGAAGTTAACTCTCTTGGCATCTTAATTTTCCTTATTGTCTGCATATATATATTTCAAATTTTGTTTATTTATTTATTGTTTTTGGGGTGGGGCTTAGACTGAAGACTTTTGTAAGGTTTAGGAAGTTAGTTTATGAATGTGGGAAAGACTCTAACACTGGTGTTTGGAGATTGCTTGGTCATGTTGCGATTAAGATATTTGACTGGACTATTTAAGAACAATGGCTAATATATTTTGAAGTTGGGGGTATTCATTAAAATATGCACAATACTTTGTCACATGAAACAAAATCTATGATTTAATTAAAAACAAGAAATAAAGTTCTATGAGGGTGATCCAAAAATAGTGTCTTTTGCAGCTACGGTTCTAATCTTGCATTAGATCGCCAACAAGTGCTTTAATCCTTTCAGAAATCCGAAAGTAGTGTTAACATTCTTGGCTAATATGCCTCATAATTTAGTGGGTGGCAATACTAATCTTCAGTATAATGTGTTAGCATTCTTCTGCTGAAATAATTCTAGTTTTTTTTTTTTTTTTTTGAAACATTTCTACCCAAGGGATTCTAATTTCTGAGCATATTGAGATGTTTATGACTTGCTGTCCTGGGGTTCAAGATATAAATTGCTGCGGGACTGGAGGTGGTCTTGTTAGCCTTCCTTTTTTATGGCATCTTTGTACCCAAGACTATGTAAGGAAGCATGTTTCATGGTGATAGCTGCTTGGGACAAAGTACTGATGGTCTGTCACCGGATCAGCAGGAAATGAACTTTTCCATAGAAATGTAGATGTGCTAAGGGAAACTGTGAACAGTGAATCAACATATACTGTCTTCCTTATCATTTCTCCTTCCTCCATGGTATTCTGTGTAGCCTAATCCAGCGCTGACACTTTGTTATGTCATTCATGGATTATGGCAATGGTGACATCCCTTTAATCTAGGCTTGAAGTAAGGTTCTGTGGTCACTTTCACTATCACAATGTCCCGACTAATATCTGTAAACAGTTAATCTAATTTGTGATATTCTAATAATAGCCAACCCCTACAACCACCTTCCTTTATGCGATCAGCATTGCCAACCTTTGACATTAGTATAACAACACCTTTTCTTCCATCATACTACAGGTGGGGTGTGGATACGGGTTCACGTTGGGCCTAAACTTGAAATTATGTTTTATTTTTTCCTATGTAGGAGTGAATTGAGGCAAAAAATCTCTTTTCATCAGAAGAAGCTGAAGAACAAGCTAAAAAGGAATCTGCAAAGACATTTGTACCTAGTGAGGCTCCAAGTACCCCAGAGGAAGAAAAAGATTAGCTTAGGGATTATTCTTATAGTTCCTTATCTTATGTATTTGTTACTAAGTTCTCAAGTAGAATTACATCATATTGTCCCAAAAAGCGCCTAAAGCTACTAAAACTTACCTAAATTTCTTCTATAATGGATTGAAAGTTTCTTTTTAAACATGTAAATAATATAAACTCTAATTTGGCTTGGACTCTTTATTTTTGAACTTACAATGGTGATGGATAAAACCTAGACAAACCTAAACCTCATGCGTAGAGATCCTTTAACATAATTATTATGCAAGTCTCATGTAGGTGCTGCATTGAAGTAGATTAATTTCACCTCTTCCTCTTTTTAAATTTAATTTTTCTCTTGAACTTCTTATGGCCTGGATTTAGTAGCAAACTATATTTTCCTATACAAACTTAATGGCTTGTTTGAAGATTCCTACTCATTTCCCTCTAGAAACATTATCATTAGAGGTAGCTTTATTTGAGGTATGAAAAAAAAAAGGTTTTGCTTTATGTGGATTTTATTTGCATATATGTTGAGACTATTAAGATCTTGAAATTTTGCTAATTTTTCATTATGACATTGTTTTTTTGGGGCCATTGAATTAACTTATTAATTTTGGAAATGTTTTGTTGACGTTTTAAAATTTCTTGATCATTTCTTAATACCTTAAGAAATATTTTTGTCCCTAAGTTGTTGGTTTTTGTACTTATGTGAAGTTTCCATTGTCATGCAGACAAGAAATGCAACAGGGTTAGTTGCTCCAGCTATTGCCGTGGGTTTAGGTGACACATACATTGGGCACCCTCGTCCCTCCGATAGGAGCAAGTGGATTTGCTACAGTTGCGGCTGCAACTGCTATAAGAACTATTGTCGGTAGTTTTAGATAATCTCTTAATAGTTGTCGATATGTTTAGAAAATTAGATATGCATAGTTTTGGATGGTTTATATTTTTTGTACTGTTTGGAACTTAAGGATATAGTTTTCGAATGTTTGGAATATATAGACAATTGTTGAATGTTTATAATTTATGGATATAGTTTCTTTTTGATGTTTCAAACAATATTTTAGTAGTTGATTGATGTTTTGTGATGTTTGTTTGTAATATTTGTTAGATTGTACAAAATTAGTCAAATAGAACCTGCTGAATTTAAAAATATATAAAAAAAAACTGCATATTCTACGGTAGACATAATAAGTCGTCGTATTACATATTTTATGGCACGCAATCAGTGTCGTTATTTGTCTCACCAATTAATGGCATACAAAAGTAGTCGTAGAAAAAGTAACGACGATGTACAAAATATGCCGTTAAATAGTTTTTAACGGCGTATGAAGCATGCCGTTGAAAGTAAATGACTTTCCATGACTGGTCATAATATAATGCGTGCTGCATGTTGTAGAAGGGTTTTTACGACGTGCAATGCCCGCCATAAAAATCCTTTTTTGTTGTAGTGTAACAACCCAAACCCAACAATGATAGAGATTGGGGGTGTTTGTTTAAGCTTTTCAGAGCCAACTTATAGCTTTTAGCTTTGAAAAAGTTATTTTGGACTGTTTGGTTAAACTTATTTCAAACAGCTTCTGATTCTAACAGTTTATTTTAACTCAAAAAAGCTGATTCTGAGAAGCTGCTCACCCCTTGCTTCTGATTATCAGCTTCTGCTGTGGACATGTTAATTTATGGTTATACTCTTAAATTTTTTTATTTTTTATTTTTTTAAAAATAGAAAAAGACTCAAATAGACTATAGATTATTATTATTATTTTTTATGTGAAATGTAGACAAACAAAAAATAAAAATTAATTAAAAAAGCTATTTCACAGCTTATTTAACAAACATTACTCAGGAATTTAAATCTATAATCCAACAGCTACACCAAACAGATTAACAATTTCTGATTAAAGTCATAATCTATAATCTGTTAAGTTATAATCTATAAGCTGTTTTAACAGCTACACCAAACGGGGCCATTCTATCACTCAAATACTATTTGAATTATATATTTGAATATGAATTTAAAAAGAAAGAGAAGACTTGCCTAAACAACAACAAAACAAAGATAGATAAGGAAAAAAAATAAATAAATAAATAAAGAGAGGACTTTGCCTAAACAGGCTTATATTTAGGGGTATTCATAGGTCGGTTTGGTTCAGTTTGATATTAAATTTAAAATCAATCCAATCATGATTGGTTTCGAGTTTTAGGATCTAGAACTAAACCTATCATGCAATAGAAGTAAACCAACCCGGTCTAAATGTAGCTTGGGTTAGTTCGGTTTGGAATCACAGTTCCCCCAAATTAAAAATAAATGAATCAATTAATAATAAATAATAAAAATAAACAAGTCTTTAACATTTAAATATAAAGCAAACAAAGAGTCAAATATTATTTAATGCAAATCAATGCAAATTAAATCCAACTCAAGTTTAAACATAATCAATATAAATTAAATCAATTACGAAATTCAACTCAAAATTCTAATATTTTCTAAAATTTTCTTCGTTCACCTAATAATTCATATATGTGGGAAATTATTAAGTGCAGTCAAGTTTATTGTAATAGACTAATTAGGTGAAAACATGTTAATATAAATAGGTTCGGTTATCGGGTTGGTTCGATTTAGGCAAGGCCTAAATCAAGAACCAACTCGATCCTATCAGTTTGATAATTTGAAAATATAGAACCAAACCAATGCACTTAGAAACCAACCCAATCCAATCCAATCCAATCCAATCCAACCCAACCCAACCCAACCTGTGTCTTCATGGCTCATGAAGCTAAGGCTAAGCAAAAAGGAAAAAGGGCCAATGGGAATTGGAAATTCAACATATCCTTCTAGCATTTGTATCACTGCCTTCATTGTAGGCCTTTTCAAAGGGTTCTCTCGAATACAACAGAGAGCTGTCATGACCCATCTGCGCAACATCATGATATTACTCATTGCTGCCTCATCATTGTTCATGAGTGGGTAATTTTTGGGAAAAATTGGGCCGAGCTGCGAGTTGGGCATTGAGGCCCAAAACGCGAAGGACTAAGTAAGAAGGCCGCAATAGATACTCCGGCCCAGAAGGACAAAGTTACTTCGGCCCAAGGAGGTGAAATTACTCCGGCTCAAGAAGAGATATTTACTTCGGCCCAAGGAAGAGTAAAACTACCCCGGTCTTTAGGCAACTCACAGTTAGGCCGGTCTCGGAGTTAGTCCGGTCACAGTATGTTCTGAGAAGGCCGGTTTCGGAGTTAGTCCGGTCGTGACTTACAATGGTTAGGTCGGTCAGAACTTGTTACTTGGAAGTTTGATCTAAGTACGTCAAGGTTGAACAGAACAGCCGAAGTAATGAGTTTGAGGAGAAGACCGAGCTAAGGATAGTTCGGCCCTCTGTGGCTCGGTATAGCCAACTTTACTTCGGTCAAATGGAAGTTCGGCCATAAAGAAAACCATCCCACTTGGTTTAAGCAGTGGGGGAGGGTGTAAAAGGATAAGCATTATCCTTTGGAGTATGAATCCTAGGAGGACTCTGCATGGAGAAATACAAGTCCTACTAGGATTGTGCCACGGGAAACTTATAAAAGCCTACAAACATCACCTTGGAGGAGGTAATTGAACACAATCTTTCTGAGAACTTAGAGCTTTGTCTATTTGTCAAGTTTTCTGACTTAGGCATCGGAGAGGTTTCCGGCGCACACCCGCCGGCTAGCTCACGTTTGTGTTTTCAGGTGACAAAGCGACGTCGTACGGAGGAGCGTGGACTTGGTCAACAGGATTATACGAGGAGAATTATTTCCTCCCCGTACAGTTCACCAAAGCTTCTAGTCTTTCTTCTATGTAGCAATCATAAGCCCAATCTCAGTATTACTCTTTCTTCTTCCATACATTCCATTGCCACACTCTTTTTACAACAAATGATCTCTAACAACACGACATCGAAACTTTAGACATCCACTTTAACTGTCACGGGTACATTCTTGAACCATTCTGGAGCCTTGTATCGAGTTCCTCTTATCCCAGTATGAGTCCGTGTTTGATTAAACATCAATGATTTTGCCAATCCAAAGTCAGAAATTCATGCTGTGAAATATTCATCGATGCGTATGTCTGGAGGCTTAATGTCACGATGGATGATTGGGGCACTACATTCTTCATGCAAGTACAGCAGCCCTCTTGTGATCCCCAAGGCCACTTGAGTTCTTAAATTCCAATCAAGTCTTGGAAGCCCAAAAGAAAATTAGCTAAACTGCCATTGCTCATGAGTTCGTATACTAATAGTCTGTAAGGCCCCTCATTGTAGTATTTGAACAATTGAACTAGATTTTGGTGATGAGTTTTTCCAATTGCACTCACTTTGGCTTTAAATTCCCACTTTTCTTCTTGTGATAACTTGTGCGACTTCTTGATTGCAACTTGATTCTTAGAACCAAATTTCAGTACACTTTTATAAACAATGCCAAAAGAACCCATTCCCAGTTCTTCCTTCAACACTTGGTGTTGCTTCTCTAAGTTCTTCAAAAGTGAAAACTTCTCTAAGTTCTTCAAAAGTGAAAAGACGCAAATTTGTTTCAAGAGCATTAGAATGTGTTGGTGGGAGTGGGATATCAAACCACTTGTGGTGGTGCAAGAAGAAAAGAAAAAAAGAAACTGAGACTTTTGTTGGAAAAATAGTACCAAACTATAAGGAAAATATAATTAAAAAAATATGTAAATGGTTTTTGGGCAAAACCAAAATTGAAATAAATTGATAAAATAACGTAACAAAATTTACCGTAAACAAAAAGATAAAACTTGATCGAGTCGAGTGTGTGACACTCTTTCCTTAAGACAGATTCGTCCTCCCACCGGTGCTTAGGATTCAATGAGCATCTATATCTCAGGATACAACGATCAATACCTTGCACTAGCAGCATTACTATTGCAAGCCTAGAGAACTTCGTTGTGCATATACTCTCTTTATAGTAAAATTAGACTCAGAAAATATGAAGAATAAATACAAAGTGAAAAAGAAAAGACAATTCTCTATCTCAAATTGAAGTGAAGGGGATAGAATTTATGGATTCCTCCATGACTCTTTAGAAAGGTTATGACCCTTCAAAAGGACACACCCTCCTATGTCAAGAAACACGACCATTAGAGTAAATTGTAATTCAAATTTTCCAATCCCCCACATGAATGAAATTTACGGAAAGGATATGCAACAACATGCAGACAAAGAGAGAGTACATTAAGGAAATACCCTGCATCAGGATAGGTAGCTTTTGACTTTGAACCTTCCCTAGTGAAAGCTTATTGGACTTACTAACTAATCAGTGGACGTGCTGCCTTGAACTGTTTAGCTGTTTGTGTAAGCCAAGACAATAGAATTCACACAGAATATCTCCAAACACGACTTAGTTCTCACGGTTGTGCCCGTTTTGGCCTTGGGCATCTCCTAGTGTTTCATGAGTGCTTTAGAAAATTTAGTCTTATCAATTTTCATAGAAGTGGCCCCTTCACACTCATATAGGTGATCCTTATTTCAAGTCTCTTTAATACCCCTCTTGAAAGATACCCCTTTAGAGTTTTCAAGATATAAGTGATTATTGAAAGCATAGTTTACCCTAAGTTCCCTACATACAACACATGTTGCAGATATCACTCTTATCATAGGAATGGATAGGAGTTAGGCTCCTTTAGTGATTTCTGGTGAGCCATACATAACTTAATTGTCCCTTTGAACTTAGTTCTTGGGATCTCCAGTCATCTAAGTAGGGTTACCATTATGATGACTCTGATGTAATAGGCTTTAATCACACTCCCCTCGATGAACTTTCCCTCATTTGCACTTTGGTCAAACTTTTTATTTAGCAGCCGCTATTATTCGTTTAACCTTCTCAGTTATATATCATTGAGTAGTTAGTGGATCCATTATATTATCCTTAGATAATATTTACAACTGAAAGGAAATTTCCTACGGTATTAAGTCTTTGATTATATCGAGACTTACTATTACTCTATGTCACTCCCGTTTTCAAATTTAAATAATAAACATAGAGTTGTTCCTTAGGAGTTAATGAAACCATTTTTGTTTCTACTCCAACTTTGTCCTATAAAAAGAATTGAGATTCTTTGTGGACCTACAATTGGAACCATTACTTTGGTAAAATCCTCCAAGCACCCCCACATTTTAAGCATTCCAAGGAAACTTAATTTCTCTTGCTGGTGTATAATTATACAAAAATATTAATACACCCCCACAATTCTGAGATAAATCATAATATATCATTAATTGCCGTGTTGAACTAAATAACAAGATGTAAATTGCTTTGTGAATATAATCAAAATATTAATTTGTCTAAAATACAATTAGACTTCATAACTTGCTTTCGCAGTACAAAGAAGAAATGACCAATACTGGTTGTGGCCACAATACTTTGTCAAATATCATTTCTTTAGCCATGATTAATTTCTTTTTGTTTCAACCCTTAATTCCAATCTCAACATGGAATATAAATATCACTGTATAAATGTATTTACATCTTATTTGTCTTATTCAGTATTAGTGACTACGTCGACAATTACCAAAGTGTCTTTCACCCATGAAATATTTTAACTCATGTAATATTTCATTACGGAGTTATCGGTCACCACACTAATTTCAGTCATTATTCCAAAGAATAGTTAGAATTCTTCTTATATCAAAACACATAAGTTCACATTTTTATCGACATTTTGATAAAAAAAAATTGACACCTATATATAATACACCACATACCAAATCGATATATTAAATATATCAATTAATGACATCATATAAAAAAAAATGATGCTATTAATTGTCAACTCTACAACATATGTAGACATGGATAAGATTAACAAGTCAATCATAATCATAATTTCTCATTTATCTCTTTCCTCCACATTTGTGATAATACATAAATTAGCATAAATAACATGATTCATTTCCAGACAAGTGTCATTGTCACAAATATAACTCATTTTTGATAAATTCATACATAATTTATTCAAAAATATTTGTAACAAAAGAAAAATTAAATTTTCTCTTCAAATTCAAGAGATAAACTCCCACATGAGAACATATTGACTCTTGTTAATGCTTAGTGCAACAAATATCTATGTAACCCAGACATAATAGAATACTCACTAAAACATATAAAACAACTCTACTTCACAAGTTTCATAATAAATAATGACAACTTATGTCAAAGTTATTTTTTTTTAAAAAAACTTTCAACTTGATTATTAACAAAATAATAATCAGTACAAAAGATTCCTCAACCTTACTTCCAATTAAATGGAACACCACTATTAAATTATCATGTTTAAATTTATCTGGTGTTAATGATTGGTTGATATTGCAAGAGTACTACTACCATAATCAATATTACATATATAATACTCCAAAAGAAATCCATTGGTAGTAGCACCACCACAATTTAATTAAAAGTTCACAAACTTTTAAATAAACTCTAATTAAATCCCATATATAGCACTGAAGCTAAATCAGTCAAAAAATTAGCACATATATAATTTTTCATAATAATTACATGACTACATGATGTCTATAACAAGGGAAAATGGGGGAGACCCCCAGCACCCGCAGTGGGTGCTGATTGGCCCAATTTTTATTTTTTTTTTCTCTTTTTCATCCTCTCTTGGACCCCCACGTGTATGTGGGGGTGGTAGGGGTCACCCCCAACTGGGGGTCTGCAGCATGATTGCTATAACAAGTTGTGAAAATTAAATAATAATTTGACATCAAAGTACTATATACGTTTGATATCTCTGTGAATGGCGATGGACTTTCTCAGAATATCCGCTAATCAATATAAAGATATACTACTGCTAAATTAATTCACACCACAAAAAGCGTGCTATGAAACCGTTGTTTCAAATATGAACCGTGCTAAAACACTTCAAAAAACTGAATAGTTGTTTCAATTCAAAAGACATATCTAAGAAGGGACGACAACTGTTGGTACAAAACCAATAATAATAGTTTAACTGCTTATGATATAAAACAATTTAATCATATTTGCAAATGAGTAGCATTGAATATGAATTCATTTCACAAAAAAAAAAAAAAAAAAAACTAATTCTATTAGCAATTCACCATATACTAATAATAAATCAATTACATTTTCCCAAAAGGCATAAACAAATATGAATCTGTCTTAAGATTGTTGGAAAAATAGTACCAAACTATAAGAAAAATACAATTAAAAAAATATGTAAATGGTTTTTGGGAAAAACCAAAACTGAAATAAATTGATAAAATAACGTAACAAAACTTACAGTAAATAAAAAGATAAAACCTGATCGAGTCGAGTGTGTGACACTCTTTCCTTAAGACAGATTCGTCCTCCCACCGGTGTTTAGGATTCAATGGACGTCTATCTCCCAGAATACAACGATCAATATCTTGCACTAGCAACACTACTATTGCAAGCCTAACGAACTTCGCTGTGTATGTACTCTCTTTATAGTAAAATTAGACTCAGAAAATATGAAGAATAAATGCAAAGTGAAGAAGAAAAGACAATTCTCTATCTCAAATTGAAGTGAGGGGATAGAATTTATAGATTCCTCCATGACTCTGTAAAAAGGTTGTGCCCTTCAAAAGGATACACCCTTCTATATTAAGAGACATAACCATTGAAGTAAATTGTAATTCAAATTTTCCAACACCTTTTATTATACGAGGAGAGGAGAAACTTTATTTCACTTCAAACAATTCTGAAACAAAATACAAGGAGAGGAGAACTCTCTCTCTCTCTCAAACTCTCACACTCTCTCTAACTCCTATTCTTCTTCTTATTCCCTTACTCAGAATACTATGATACAATGCATATTTATAGATGAAAATTGACAATATGAAAACATTAAATGAACTTGTCACGACCCAAACCCGCCTCTATGGGTTTAGCACCGTAACCGGCCAGTAATCCGAGATTACCGAAGGCCTGCTTAACAGTAATACAGTAGAACATAGTACAGGGGCCTAGCGGAAGCCAATATAGTAAATAAACAATGTCCAATGAGCTGTGACAGTCTGTATGCCAAAAAGACTTTTCATGCATACATATATATATACACACAGTGCAGAACAGTATGTACAACATTTATAATCATTCAGATCAAGGACCTAATCCCTATTAAGCAGTACAGTAACAGTCTATACAGTTAACAAAACAGTTACAGAGACAGACGGGGGAAATTAAAACACCCCTAAGCCATAGCTTGACAGGCTCGGAACCTTGCAGTGAGGCACAGTGGTTGGCTTGACAAAACTGGAGTTTACCCCGACGCTTCTAGCCGTGGTCTGGTGCCTGTACATCTACATATATATATGAGCAATGAGCTAAAGCCCAGTGAATAACATAATGCGTAAAGAGGTTTAGAATGAATGTCCTTACAATAATGAAAACAGTTCATTAAATCAGTATTTCAGTCGTTCAGTCAGTACAGTCATATGTGGTACATCCATTAGCATAACAGTACAGTAAACAGTAGGTCTTGAAAGACCGAACAGTTAATGATGGCCATCAATCAGTAAATAGTAGTGGTTCCAACAAAGGAACCGACAGAGATCTCTATAACAGTAACAGTTAGTAACAGTAGTTGTTAAGGATGCCACAATACAGTTCAGAATAGAGGACATACATTCATTCTATTAACAGTATCAATTCAGAAACAGTACAGTTCAATTGTTCAGAGGATAATCATTTTTGAACATATCTTTACACATTTGTTACTCACAGAGTTCTGGGCTACAGTTAGGCTAGAGCGCATCCCCAGTCGCCAACCCTACACAATTTACAGATTGAACACACACTAAGCTACACAGTTGGGAAAGATAATAATTTAATCCCTAATTTGCCTTTGTGTGTTCTACATCTATATCCTTATTAAGATGTCTTAAACTAGGCTTAAGAATGCCTAGGATGGGATGAGGATGCAAAGATGCATTCAGAAAACAGTTTCAAAATTTTCAGAAAAAACAGATCCCCGCTCGAGCTCAGGTTTCCCCGCTCGAGCGGACATGCAACAAAGTTACCCGCTCGAGCGGAACATCCCCCGCTCGAGCGTACTGTAAAAGTACTGGATAGGTGAAATCCCCGCTCGACGGACGCTCGACGCCCGCTCGAGCGTGAGACACATGCCCCCGCTCGAGCGGACTGTAAATTAATGCAAGATGCTGGGAGCTCGATTTTCCCGCTCGAGCGTCAATTTCCCCCGCTCGAGCGGGAGTAAAAAATCTAGATTTTCCAGGTTTGAGTCCCAAGTTCAAAATCATGTTTTGATGCATAAATTTCGATCCTCTTGGGCCAACTTTCTGGAAAACACTTGTAAACACATAGAATAACTTGATTCAAAGCTCAATTTAAGAAACCAAAGCCCAAGGGTGTTTCAATTAAATCCAATTTCAAACCAATTTTCATGAACAAGATGAACATGCAACATGCATGAAGTTAAACAACTTACAAGCCTCAAATACATGCTCTATTGAGCTAATATCTTCAAAGACAAGATGAATTCATGGACTTAACATAAATATGAGCATGCATGTGACAATTTTCCATGGAATCAACTCAAAATTCAATAATATAGGCATGCATGCATGAATTAAGCTATAATTCAACATGTTAGAACTAAATCATGGCTTGGCTCCTCAATTAGACATGAACCATGCAAGAATCAACTTAAACACAACAATGAGAGGTTAAATCTCCTTACCTAAGTCTTGAGTTTAAGGTGTAGGAGCTTAATTATGTAATCAACCTTCAATTTCTTCAATTCTACAAGCAAAACACAAGAAGGAATTCAATTCCTCTCCCTCTCTCTCTCTTTTGGTCGGCTAAGGCAAGGGAAATGAGCTGATGAAGTGTTTGCCTAAGTGTATAATAAGGCTCAAATATAGTTCATGAAGTGGCCCACTCACAATGGCAAAGTTGTAGATAAGCCTAACTCTTTAATTAGCTTTACTTAATCTAGTTTAATCATACTAAATCAAATTTCAGATAAATATGCCATAAAATCACATAAATTATGATGATCATAAAACACTAATCGATCTCCGGTTCGGCCGCCGATAAGGCCTTCAATTCGCAATTTAAACATAAAACATGAACAGATAATCAAACAGTCAAATAGATAAATGATGCTTTTAAACAGATACAGTCAATCAATCAGTTTCAAATTTCAGTCAGCCAGTTCAGTATTCCAATCAATTCAATTACTTTTCATAATCAGTCTCAGTTTAGCAGCAATCGGTAGTTCATCGGTAGACAGTGGTGAGGGTTGTTACAGTCTCCCCTCCTTAAAAAGAGTTTAGTCCTCTAAACTCGAGTTACCTTCGTTTTGGAAGAAAATAGGATTCAGTGGAAACAGTTCAGAATATCTTTTAGCCATGTCATCTTCCATTTCCCAAGTGGCATACACGCCACCATGGTTTTGCCAGTCGACTTTCACTAACGGGATCTCTTTATTTCTCAACTTCTTGATCCGTCTGTTTACAATCTGAATAGGCCGTTCCTCGTAAGTGTAGTCATCACTAAGCACTACACGAGTAGGCTCTATCACTTGGAAAGGATCCTGGAGGTAATCCCTCAACATAGAAATGTGGAAGACGTTGTGCATATGCTCCATTTCAGGAGGAAGCGTAACTTGATACGCCACCGGATTGATTTTCTCAATAATCTCATACGGTCCGACATATCTTGGTGCTAACTTGTCTTTGACTCCAAAATGAGTCTGGCCTTTCATCGGTGTCACTTTCACAAACACGTGATCACCTACTTCATATTCTCTATCTCGTCTTCTGACATCAGCATAACTTTTTTGCCTGCTCTGTGCAGTTTTCAGTCTCTGTTGTATCAGTTTCACTTTCTCAGTCGTTTCATATACAATCTCGGGCCCAAGCAAAGGCCCATCTCCAACTTCTGCCCAGCAAATCGGAGACTTACATTTTCTGCCATACAATGCCTCGAAAGGCGCCATACCAATACTTGAATGATAACTGTTGTTGTAAGCGAATTCGGCTAAGGGCAAATGGCTTTCCCAGTTTCCCTGAAAATCAAGGACACACATTCTCAGTAAATCCTCCAGAGTCTGGATGGTCCTTTCTGACTGGCCATCTGTCTGAGGATGATAAGCACTACTCAGTCTCAATTCAGTACCCAATGCAGTCTGTAAGCTTTGCCAAAATCTCGATGTAAACTTCGAATCCCTGTCAGAAACAATGGACACAGGTACTCCATGCAGTCTAACAATTTCATCAATATAGAGTATAGCCAATTTGTCCGCATTATAAATTGTCTTAACAGGTAAGAAGTGAGCAGATTTAGTCAGTCTATCAACAATAACCCAAATTAAGTCCATACCTTTATTGGAGTGAGGCAATCCCACAATAAAATCTATGGTGATATGTTCCCATTTCCACTCCGATATGGGTAAGGGCTACAATAAGCCTGCGGGTCGTTGATGTTCGGCTTTAACTTGTTGGCAATGAAAACATTTCGATATAAAATCAGCAATTTCTTTCTTCATTCCCGGCCATCAGAAATTCAATTTCAAATCTTGGTACATTTTCGTGTTCCCTGGATGGATAGACAGTTTTGAATTGTGGCCTTCTTACAGAACTCTTCTTTTCAGTTCAGTATCATTCGGTACACACAGTCTTTTTTGAAATTTCAGTACATTATTTTCAAATTTGAAACCCAGTCTTGGTTTAGTTTCCCTTTCTCCGATGATCTTCTTCAAGAAGTCATCCGATTATTGTTTCTCTTTAATTCCTTCAATCAGTGCCGGTTGAGCAGAAATAGCAGCTATTGTTCCACCTTGTCCTCGCAAAACAATTTCAATTTCAGATTTTTCAAGGTCACAAAGCAATTCTTTCTGTCCGGTGAGCAAATAGACTAAATTTCCAATCAATTTCTGGCTCAGTGCATCGACAACGGTGTTGGCTTTTCCCGGATGGTACAAAATCTGTAGGTCATAGTCTTTAATCAGTTTTAGTCATCTTCGCTGTCTCATGTTCAATTCTTTCTGTGTGAAGAAGTATTTCAGACTCTTGTGATCTGTATGCACCTCATATGTCGCCCCATACAGATAGTGACGCCAGATTTTCAATGCAAATACCACTGCGACAAGTTCCAAGTCATGGGTTGGGTAATTCTTTTCGTGCGGTCTCAGTTGTCGGGAAGCATAAGCAATAACTCTCCCATTCTGCATTAAAACACATCCTAAACCCTTATGAGAAGCATCACTAAATACAGTAAAACCATCCGTACCTGAAGGTAGGGTAAGAATCGGTGCAGTTACAAGTCGAGTTTTTAACTCTTGGAATGCTGATTCCCTTTGGTCAGTCCAGTCAAATGATATCCCCTTCTGAGTTAATTGAGTCAATGGTAAGGCAATTTTGGAGAAATCTTTGACAAATCTTCTGTAATATCCAGCCAAACCCAAAAAGCTTCGGACTTCTGTCACATTTGTTGGTCTAGGCCAGTTTACTACCGCTTCAACTTTCTGTGGATCAACTGAAATTCCATCTTTGCTAACAACATGCCCTAAAAACATAACATGATCAAGCCAAAATTCACATTTAGACAGTTTAGCATAAAGTTTCTGTTCTCTTAGGGTCTGTAGGGTAAGTCTCAGATGATGTTCATGTTCTTCTATACTTTTGGAGTGTCATCAATGAATACAACAATAAAGTCATCAAGGTATGGTTTAAAGATTCTGTTCATGAGGTTCATAAATGCAGCAGGTGCATTGGTAACTCCGAAAGGCATAACTAAAAATTTGTAATGTCCATACCTCGTTCGAAAAGCAGTTTTGTCAATATCTTCTGGTTTAACTTTCAACTGATGGTATCCTGATATGAGGTCGATCTTAGAGAACACTTGAGCACCCTGTAACTGATCAAATAAGTCATCAATACGTGGCAATGGGTATTTATTTTTCACAGTTACCTTGTTCAGTTCACGGTAGTCAATACACAGTTTCAATAAGCCGTCTTTCTTTTTCACAAACAAAACAGGTGCGCCCCACGGTGAAGTACTGGGCCTGATGAACTTCTTATCTAACAGTTCTCGCAGTTGCCCTTTCAATTCAGTCGGAGCCATTCGGTAAGGAGCTTTAGATACTGGCTGGGTACCCGGAATCACATCAACGGTGAATTCAATCTCCCTGTCAATCAAATCCCCTAGCAGATTATCTGAAAAAACATCTGGGAATTCTCTGACTATGGGAATACTGTTCATATTAGCATTATCATCAGTAGATACAGTCAATACAGAATACAGATACCCTTTACACCCATTTCTAATCTATTTAACAGCTTTCACAGATGAAATCAAATACGGAGGAGGTACTACTCCACTTCCATTAAACACAAATTCAGGCAAACCAGGTGGACGGAAAACTACTTGTTTCATTACACAGTCTATAGTAACATGGTATTTCGTTAACCAGTCCATTCCCAATATTACGTCAAAATGATCAATGTTCAGTGGCAGTAAATCAATATACAGATGTGCATCTCCAACAATAATTTCACAAGCAGGTACATATATGCACAAGTCATGGATCCCCCAACGGGTGATGATACAGCTAACAGATAATTCATGGGTTCTAATGGTTTATTCAGTTTTCGTGAAAAAGCATGCGACACATATGAATGTGTAGACCCCGAATCAATCAGTACATAAGCATTTTGAGTACAAATAGAGAGAATACCTGACACAACGGTCTCGGTATTCTGCACATCTCCTGGTAGTAGGGCGAGCACTCGGCCCTACCTCATGGGCTCTTTCCCGGTAGCTTTGGGGTTCGGTTTTGGTGCAACAGTTGATGCTGCCACGCTTGGTGCAGCTTTACTATTGGCTTGTGGAGCAGAGGGGCAGTCTTTAACCATGTGGCCCACCTTGCCACACCTGTAACAGGCTCCAGATATTTTGTAATAGACCCCTTTGTGCTTCCTGCCACACTCAGAACAGGGTGGTACGAAACCACTCCCTTGGCTGGGGCTAGTTGTTGACCCTGTATTCTGTTTCTTGTTCAATGGGTTATGCTTGCCTTTCTTGAATTTAAAACCCTGCCTTTTACCATGCCATTCAGACGCTGGTGTTTCAGTTTTCAGTGCCTCGATGTTCGATTCAGCCATCAAAGCTCGGTCAAGAACATTTACATAATTCGGTAGCTTCAAAACATTAATTCTGTCCAGTATTGCAACATTAAGGCCGCCTTCAAACTTTCTGGCCTTCTTATAATCAGTGTCCACCATGTGTGGTGCATATCTAGCAAGCTCGGTGAATTTTGTTTTATATTCAGCAACGGATATTGTGCCCTGTCTCAGCTGTTCAAATTCAGTTACTTTTCTGTCCCTGATACACTGAGGGAAGTACTTTTCAAAGAAGGCTCCTTTGAATTGAGCCCAAGTCATTACAGTGTTGTCATCGCGGATAAGCATCCATCACCTTCTGGCCTCTTCTTGCAAGGTAAAGGTAGCTAACAGTACTTTATGTGCTTCAGAGCACGGAAACACTTCAAATAACTTTTCTGTCTCAAGGACCCATGCTTCAGCTTTTAACGGTTCCAGGCCTCCCTAAAAGGATGGCGGTTTCATCTTGCTGAACTTATGTGTCAGTGCAATTATATCATTATTAACATGTGGCTCTAGCGGTACTGGAGGAGGTGGGGGCTGTGGGTTCTGTTGTTGCCCTAATCTCTCAGTTATGAGTTCTATCATTCTCTCCAATCTTTCCATTCTTGCCTCAGAGGATGAGGATTCAGATTCATTTGTAGTTCTTGTATTATCTATTTCACTATAAGCAGTTATAGCAATTATAAACATAAGTAGTTACATACTTAAACAGTTTATCACATTAGCATATATTCAGTCATGTCATAGTCAAACATACTTTAACAAGTTCATGCAATGCCCTAATCGCTTTTCTAGGACATCCTATAGCTCATTTGGACATGTGTGTGCGGTAAAACTCGTGGTAAGTATTGCTCTGATACCACTCTGTCACGACCCAAACCCGCTCCTATGGGTTTAGCACCGCAACTGGCCAGTAATCCGAGATTACCGAAGGCCTACTGAACAGTAATACAGTAGAACAGAGTACAAGGGCCTGGCGGAAGCCAATACAGTAAATAAACAATATCCAATGAGCTGTGACAGTCTGTATGCCAAAAAGACTTTTCATGCATACATATATATATACACACAGTGTAGAACAGTATGTACAACATTTATAATCATTTAGGTCAGGGACTTAACCCTATTAAACAGTACAGTAACAGTCTATATAGTTAACAAAACAGTTACAGAGACAGACGGGGAAAATTAAAACACCCCTAAGCCATAGCTTGACAGGCTCGGAACCTCACAGTGAGGCACAGTGGTTGGCTTGACAAAACTAGAGCTTACTCCAACGCTTCTAGCCACGGTCTGGTGCCTGTACACCTACACATATATATGAGCAGTGAGCTAAAGCCCAGTGCATAACATAATGCGTAAAGAGGTTTAGAATGAATGTCCTTACAGTAATGAAAACAGTTCATTAAATCAGTATTTCAGTCGTTCAGTCAGTGCAGTCATATGTGGTACATCCATTAGCATAACAGTACAGTAAACAGTAGGTCTTGAAAGACCGAATAGTCAATGATGGCCATCAATCAGTAAACAGTAGTGGTTCCAACAAGGGAACCGACAGAGATCTCTATAACAGTAACAGTCAGTAACAGTAGTTGTTAAGGATGCCGCAATATTGTTCAGAATAGAGGACATACATTCATTCTATTAACAATATCAATTCAGAAACAGTACAGTTCAATTGTTCAGAGGATAATCATTTTTGAACATATCTTTACACAGTTATTACTCACAGAGTTCTGGGCTACAGTTAGGCTAGAGCACGTCCCCAGTCGCCAACCCTACACAGTTTACATATTGAACACACACTAAGCTACACAGTTGGGAAAGATAATAATTTAATCCCTAATTTGCCTCTGTGTGTTCTACATCTATATCCTTATTAAGATGTCTTAAACTAGGCCTAAGAATGCATAGGATGGAATGAGGATGCAAAGATGCATTCAGAAAATAGTTTTAGAATTTTCAAAAAAAAACAGATCCCCACTCGAGCTCAGGTTTGCCCGCTCGAGCGGACATGCAACAAAGTTACCCGCTTGAGCGGAACATCCCCCGCTCGAGCGTACTGTAAAAGTACTGGATAGGTGAAATCCCCGCTCGACGGACGCTCGACGCCCGCTCGAGCGTACAATTCTCCACTTGAGCGGACTATAAATCAATGCAAGATGCTGAGAGCTCGATTTTTCCGCTCGAGCGTCAATTTCCCCCGCTCGAGCGGGAGTAAAAAATCTGGATTTTCCAGGTTTGAGTCCTAAGTTCAAAATCATGTTTTGATGCATAAATTTCGATCCTCTTGGGCCAACTTTCTGGAAAACACTTGTAAACACATAGAATAACTTGATTCAAAGCTCAATTTAAGAAACCAAAGCCCAAGGGTGTTTCAATTAAATCCAATTTCAAACCAATTTTCATGAACAAGATGAACATGCAACATGCATGAAGTTAAACAACTTACAAGCCTCAAATACATGCTCTATTGAGCTAATATCTTCAAAGACAAGATGAATTCATGGACTTAACATAAATATGAGCATGCATGTGACAATTTTCCATGGAATCAACTCAAAATTCAATAATATAGGCATGCATGCATGAATTAAGTTATAATTCAACATGTTAGAACTAAATCATGACTTGGCTCCTCAATTAGACATGAACCATGCAAGAATCAACTTAAACACAACAATGAGAGGTTAAATCTCCTTACCTAAGTCTTGAGTTTAAGGTGTAGGAGCTTAATTATGTAATCAACCTTCAATTTCTTCAATTCTACAAGCAAAACACAAGAAGGAATTCAATTCCTCTCCCTTTCTCTCTCTTTTGGTCGGCTAAGGCAAGGGAAATGAGTTGATGAAGTGTTTGCCTAAGTGTATAATAACGCTCAGATATAGTTCATGAAGTGGCCCACTCACAATGGCAAAGTTATAAATAAGCCTAACTCTTTAATTAGCTTTACTTAATCTAGTTTAATCATACTAAATCAAATTTCAGATAAATATGCCATAAAATCACATAAATTATGATGATCATAAAACACTAATCCATCTCCGGTTCGGCTGCCGATAAGGCCTTCAATTCGCAATTTAAACATAAAACATGAACAGATAATCAAACAGTCAAATAGATAGATAATGCATTTAAACAGATACAGTCAATCAATCAGTTTCAGATTTCAGTCAGTCAGTTCAGTATTCCAGTTAGTTCAATTACTTTTCAAATCATTCTCAGTTTGGCAGTAATCAGTAGTTTATCGGTAGACAGTGGTGAGGTTGTTACAGAACTGTAACAATATCATTCGAACTCAAACTCTTCAGCCTTCAAACACAGTGAAATGCAGCCATCCTTGAACCCTTGTTTTTAGCATTCTTGCTCTAGCTAGGACGGTGGAGGAGGAGAAGCTTAATACTCAACAGCAACATCTCTAGTCGTTTCCTGCCACCTTAAGAAAGCATGGAAATGAATTGCAACTAGCAAAAGAATAGAGATGAAACCATACCTACCAAAAAGATTTTTCATTGAGTTGAAAGGAGGAGCATCGGAATTATGTACATGTTTCCTTATTTTGATGATGCACATGTTGTTCGTTAAAACCATTTATGAGTGAATGAGAAGTTGACGTCATTTTCAGGTTCAAGGAATGGACATTTAAACTAAGGAATGGACATTTAAACTAATGGGTTGTCCCACATTGAAACTTTAAGAGAGTTTTTTTTGTGTATATAAGCTCTAGACTACAACACTTGGGTTGGGTCCCAAGGGGCACCCCAAGTTTGTAGAAAGGAGGAGTTGTGGATAAAGTGAACCTTAACCCAAACCACCACACACGCGAGCGCGCGTTGCTACTGTCCGACCGAGCAGAGCCGTGCTCGGCGCGGGTGTGGGTGGTGGGTCGGGTTGGTTCTTATATTAATTTTTTAGATAAAATTCTTTTGAATTTTTTCAAAAAAATTATTTTAGAAATTTAATTCCAAGTTTGAATTTGAAATTCAAATTGTTGTCCATAATTTTGTGCCTTTTTTCTAAACCAAATTCCACAACAGATTTTCAATCCAAACAGTTTATTAACTGTTCAAAACCGAACAGATTCATAATTGTCCAGACAGATTCAAATTCTGGACAGTTTTGTTGCAAATCTGTTTGAATTTTGAATGATATCTGTCCAATTCAAAATAGTACCTGTTCAAATTCAAATCTGAATCTGTTGAATAGATTCACACCTGTTCGTACAGCACTTGTTGTGCCTATAAATACCAACATTCCAGCAGAGTTATAGCATCCAAAAACAGTCTGAATTTTATTTCTCTCGCTGTCCAGATTTATCTATTTGCATTATTCTTCATATTAGTTTTACGAATTTTTTATAGAGAGTATAGAACACAAGGTTCTAGTTCGCTGGACAAATTTGTTTGAAGTGCTACTAAAAATTTGTGAAGATCATTGTATCCTGGGAGATAGACGTCACATTATCGTAAGCACCGTAGCGAGGCGAATCTGTCTTAAGGACAGAGTGTCACATACTCGACTTGGTCTTTAAATTTTTAATTCGGTTTGATAACATAAATTCTGTAAGTTATTTATTTTATTTTGTTTGTTTTAGTTTCGATTTATTTTATTTACACAGAAGATTGTTCTAACAATCTTAAGAGAGATTCGAATTATTCTGTTTACAGAAATTTTTTGTTTGTTCCCTTTTCTCTTTCTTGTTCTTACAAAAAAAAAAAATATTATTTTTGTGGATTTACAAAATAATATTATAGTTGGAAAAATAAATAGTGATTATATACTATTTGACAGATAGTAGTAATATACTGTCTATTTTCTTTGACAACTAGTAGTAATATACTGGTATCATTAACAATTCAGAATATTTATTTATGGAATTTTTTCAGAAATTAATTTTGGTTTTCTTAATTTATTTCTGAGTGTTCTGTAATTAAAAAATTCAGTTTTAGGTTTTTTTTTAATTATTGAAGTGTTACAGAAATTTAATTGTCTGTGTGGAATTAATTTGGTTAAATAAAATTTTATTTTATTTCCAAATTAATTGAAAAATAAAAGTTACATTCTTGTTTCTTTTATTTTTACAGAATTTAATTATGTGAAATTGGATTAATTTTCTATGTAGTATAAATTCTAATTATAATTTAGAATTAATTGTTACTGAAACAAATGCTCAAACAAGTATAACTGTGGTGGCTGCAATTGCGCTAACCCTTCCTTCTGTTGTGACAGTACCAGTAAATCACGGTGAGAAGCCAGAGAAGTTCTCAGGAACTGATTTTAAAAGATGGCAACAGAAAATGTTGTTCTATCTTACAACTCTGAACTTGGCTCATTTCTCCGTGAGGATGCTCCTATTTTGAAAGAGGATGAAACCGACCGGCAAGTGGTTGCTGGGGTTGATGCCTGGAAACATGCTGATTTCCTTTGCTATAACTACATCTTGAACGGACTTGACAACACATTATACAACGTGTACAGTCCTATCAAGACAGCAAAGGAACTTTGGGAGTCTTTGGAGAAAAAGTACAAAACGGAAGATGCCGGCTCAAAGAAATTTGTGGTTGGCAAATTCCTAGACTTTGTGATGGTTGATTCTAAGACTGTGATCAGCCAAGTTCAAGATCTCTATCTCATTCTGCATGACATTCACGTAGAAGGCATGTCTCTCAGTGAATCCTTCCAAGTTGCAGCCTTAATTGAGAAATTACCACAAGGCTAGAAGGAATTCAAGAACTACCTCAAACACAAGCACAAAGAAATGTCTTTGGAAGAATTAATTGTGCGTTTGAGGATTGAGGAGGACAACTGTAATTCTGAAAAGCGGGCTGGTAAGCATCCTATGGAGTCTAAGGCAAATGTGGTGGAACATGCTTCAAAAACCAAGAAACGGAAGTCTTCTGGAGAAAGTTCATCACAAGGCTCTGAAGGGGGAGAAAATAAAAAGTACAAGTTTAATGGCAAATGTTACATCTGTGACAAAGAGGGACATCGGGCCAAAGATTAGCAAAGGCAAAAGCAAAAGAAAAATAAGCAAGAAGCCTGATCAAGCCCATATGACTGAAGTGGACAATATTTCCAATGGTGTAGATGACATCAATCTTTCTGCAGTTGTTTCCGAGACAAATCTTGTCGGAAATCCTAAAGAATGGTGGGTGGACACTGGTGCTACTTGCCATATTTGTGCTGACAAAAAGATGTTCACATCTTATTCTTCAGTGGACGATGGTGAACAACTTTTTATGGGCAACTCCTCAACTTTCAAGTTTGATGGACAATGGAAGATTATTCTCAAGATGACATCTGGAAAGGAACTCACTCTCAACAATGTACTGCATGTACCGGACATTCGGAAGAATCTTATTTCCGGATCTTTGTTGATTAAGAATGGGTTTAGGCTAGTATTTGAGAGTGATAAATTTGTACTTACTAAGAATGGAATGTATGTAGGAAAATGTTACATGTCTGATGACCTTTTCAAGATGAATGTAATGATTGTTATACCCTCAGTTATTAATAAAAATATATCTTCTTCTTATTTGCTTGAGTCTTCAAATTTATGGCATGGTAGACTTGGTCATGTTAATTATAGATTTTTGAGTAGATTAATTAATATGGATATTTACCTAAATTTGACAATGTTTCAAATCATAAATGTGAAATTTGCATTGAGGCAAAATTATCCAAAACTCATTTTCATACAATTGAAAGAAGTACGGAACCACTTGAATTAATTCATAGTGACATTTGTGATTTTAAATCAATTCAAACTAGAGGTGTGTCACGACCTCATTTCGCCCCTAGTAGAATGGTGCCATGATGGCCAGTAATCCGAGATTACCAAAGGTCAACTTACAAAGTCACACACAATCAGAGTATACATATGGGGCTCACATGTGCGGAAGCAATAAATTTAAATCTAAATAGTCCACAAGAGCTATGCATAGATCAAATGAAATGTCATACATAATGTGGTTTTACAACTTGAGTACAAATAAAATAAATACATATTACATCTTGATCAAAAGGCTTCTTAAGCCGACATATACAAAATGAACTACAATGACCAAGCCAAGAAGCATAATCTTCAAGATGCTACAAAATATGAATCCAAACAAATTGTAAATAATCATCTAAGCGTCAGTGCCTTCTTGCTCGTCACCTACATATATATATGGAGAGGGTGAGCTTGGATACTCATTGAATGATATAATTAATAAAGGTTTAAATGAATGTTATCTGAGATCTTTATCAAAATAATACATATAATAACTTGTACAAATCAAGGGATGAACCAAGTTCATCTATCAAATCTTTCAAAGCTTCAAGGGATGCTTACTAGCATCAATATAATACAAAGGATGACATTCCTACAAAATAAGGGAATAATCGACTCGGAATCGATTAGACAAACCCACCCGCACAAGGCCGTCGGTGGCAAGGGAGATATCTCAAACAAGGGTGCTAGTTGCATTATAGTCCCCTAGCACTAAGGACCTTCCAAGAATGTCATCAAAACAAGATAATACTTGATACAAAAACTAGGGATAATCATTCATACACGAACAAATACTTTTCCAAAGCAAAACAAGCAAGGCTTTATCAAAACTTTATAACATAACTTTATTAAAAATACCACTCACATAGCTCTTCGGGTGTTGGGATTACAAGCAAGGATCCAAGGCCTACAAGTACATAATAAATCCCATTGAATGCATTTCAAGACGACAAGAAGAGATGCTCAAAGATGGATATGAAATGCATTCCTAAAACAAGCTTTACATGAGTGCAAATGATTTCGGCATTCCCTCAAAGCTAAGTCAAGCCAGAGCAAAACAGGCTGGGGGTTAAACACTGTCTTTTTCATCTCGGGAAAACATGCTGGGTACCAACCAAGTCTTGGCCAAGGTCCCACACCTCTTGGTCGAGGCATGGTCCCGATGACCACATTCAGGGAAATGGAGTCTGGAAATTCTGGGTTTCTTTTTGAAGAACATGAAGAACATGAACATGAAGGACATCAATGCTAAAATCATAACTTCTTTATTCAAAATCTGAGATTTCATGAGATGAGTTCGAAAACATGGACCTGGGTACCCATACTTGAAGATCTTATGAAAACAAACACAAAAACATGGATCTTGATACAAACTTTCGGATCAAAACATGATTTTATTTCAAGAACACAAGAACATCATTTTCTCTTTCTAAAACAAACTTTAAATCAATGCATGGCTCATGAATCATGCTAGATCATGCACTGTGATCAAATAAACATAAAGAACAATAAGAGAAAATCAAGAATCTAACCTCAAAACACGGATCAAACGGTTTAGACTCTAAGGATTAAGCTTGGAAATCCACTTCTCTTTCAAGAACTCCTTCTTCCTCACTTCCTAGAGCTTTTCTCTCTATAAAGGCAAAGATATGACAAATGATGTTGGTTTCTCTACTGCCAGAAGACTTAACCCTCTGCTAGGACATGTGGCACTACCGGATTGGATTTCCTCAAAAGGTGACTGACTAACAAGACAAGAGCATGACAAAGTGTGTACAATAAGTAAGGTGACATGGGCACTCTGGCAGGTAATGATCTCGGGTCAGGACAAAGGCTTCGGCAAGTAAGGTCTCAATGATCTCGGCTAGGAAGGATATCACTTGGCCCAACTGTGCCACACCTCGGCCTAGATGTGCCACACCTCAATCTAGGTCATTCTAGTCCCGGTACAAGATCACTAGGTGCAAGGTTCAAGGATGTCGGATGCCTAGATGATAACATCTCGGCCTAGATGATGACATCTCGACCAAGACGCCAAGGTGAAGATAGAGGTCAACCAAAGTGATTCCAAGATGGTCCTAGGTGTAAGAGGTTCTAAGGTGTGACCTAGGCTTAAGATAACCTCGGCTTAACACACACCAAGCGAGAAACAAAACATGCAAGCAACACTTAGACAAAACAAATCAAGGTCTGTAAATGCAACTTAACAAAACAAATCCATGTGTATGCATGTGAGCATGACCAAGATAAAGCGAGGGTTGTTACAAGGTGGGAAAAAATATTTAATCACTTTATAGATGACTACACTAGATATAGTTATGTTTATTTAATTCGAACCAAGAATGAAACTTTGGAAACTTTCATTCAATATAAGAATGAAGTTGAAAATTAACTTGGTAAGAAAATCAAGAAACTTAGGAGTGATAGAGGTGGTGAATATGAATCACCTTTTGGTGAATTTTGTAAAGAACATGGAATAATTCATCAAACCACCGCTCCTTACTCACCTCAGCAAAATGGAATTGCTGAAAGGAAAAATAGGACTTTAAAAAAAATAATGAATGCCATATTAATAAGTTCTGGATCACCTCAGAACTTGTGAGGGGAAGCAATATTTTTTGCAAATTATATTTTAAATAAAGTTCTCTGAAAGAAAGTGAATCAAACACCTTATGAATTGTGGTATGGAATAGTACCATCCTACAAATATTTAAAAGTGTGGGGGTGTTTGTCTAAAGTGGCTATTCCTAGTCCTAAAAAGACTAAGATAGGTCCTAAGACCATTGATTGCATTTTCCTTGGTTATGCCAAGAATAGTAATGCATATCGATTTTTGATTTATAAATCAGAACATACCGAAATGCATGTAAATACTATTATTGAGTCTCGGAATGCATCTTTCTTTGAACATGTGTTTCCGAATAAGATTGGACAAGAGACTAGTAATAAGGAAAGATCTTTTGATGCTATTACTAGTAATGATTAAAAACAAGATCAAGAGCACGAGCAAGATCAAATTGATGAAGAGGAACTTAGGCGTAGTAAACGTGCTAGAACCTCAAAATCCTTTGGTCCAGATTTTCTAACATTTTTTTTAGAAAATGAGCCTTTAACTTTTAAAGAGGCTATGTCCTATCCTGAAGCTCCTTTATGGAAAGAAGCTGTCAATAGTGAAGTTGAATCCATCTTGCAAAATCACACTTGGGAATTGGTGGATTTGCCACCAGGTTGTAAACCTCATGGGTACAGGTGGATTTTCAAAAGAAAAATAAAAACGGATGGATCAATTGACAAACACAAGGCAAGACTTGTGGTGAAAGGTTTTAGACAAAAAGAATGTCTTGATTACTTTGACACATACTCACCAGTTACTAGAATAATATCCATTAGAATGCTAATTGCCATTGCATCTCTATACAATCTAGAAATTCATCAAATGGATGTGAAAATCGCTTTCTTAAATGGTGAGTTAAATGAAAAAATTTACATGGAACAACCAGAAGGTTTTTCTGTTCCAAGAAAAGAAAAGAAAGTGTGTAAATTGGTTAAATCATTATATGGTTTAAAACAAGGGCCAAAACAATGGCATGAGAAATTTGATAAGGCAATGATGTCAAATGGATTTAAAATTAATGAGTGTGACAAATGTGTTTATATTAAAAACACAGACAAATGTTATGTCATTGTATGTCTTTATGTAGATGATATGCTCATCATTGGTAGTAATAATGACATGATTAAAACTACCAAGAAAATGCTGAATAAACATTTTGACATGAAGGACATGGGCATCGCTGATGTAATTCTTGGTATGAAAATTACCAAAACATCAGAAGGTTATGCTTTGTCAGAATCTTATTACATTGAGAAAATATTTGACTAATTCAGCAAAGATGATGATCATCTTGTTAGAACACCTGTAGATGTTAATTTGTTTCTATCTAAAAATGTACAGGAAAGTATCAATTAGAGTATGCCCAAATTATTGGAAGCTTAATGTACTTGATGAATTGCACTCGGCCAGATATAGCTTATGCAGTAAGTAAATTAAGTAGATATACGAGTAACTCAGGAGTAGAACACTGGACAACAATTATAAGGGTTCTTAGATATCGCCGATTTACTCGTAACATTGAGCTGAATTATACTAGATATCCAGCAGTACTTGAAGGATACTGTGATACAAATTGGATATCGGATACTAGAGACTCAAAGTTCACTAGTGGGTATGTCTTTACTCTTGGAGGGGCGGTTGTATCTTGGAAATCCTTCAAACAGACTTGTATTGCTAGGTCTACTATGGAATCATAATACATAGCTTTAGATAAAGCTGGGGAAGAAGCAGAATGACTTCGCCACTTCCTTGAAGATATTCCAATATGGTCAAAACCGATGTCTGCTATATGCATACATTGCGATAGTCAATCAACAATAGGTAGAGCACAGAGTCATATGTATAATGGTAAGTCACGACACATTCGTCGTCGACATAATACCGTAAGACAACTACTCTCTAATGGAATTATTTTCATTGAATATGTGAAGTCTAATGACAACATAGCGGATCCACTAACCAAAGGGTTAGCAAGAGAGTTAGTTGAGAATTCATCGAGGAGAATGAGACTTAAGCCTATTAAATAAGAATAACCACAATGGCAACCCAACCTAGTTGACTGGAGATCCCAAGATCTAGGTTCAAAGAGACAACCGAGTTTTGTATGACTCAGAATGATCACTGGGGAGTCAACTCCTACCCATTTCTTTGATAAAATAGTGATGTCTGCAGCGTTTTAGGTTAAGCAATACTTTTAATAATTCTTATATCTAGGTATACCTAGTGGAGTATGGCATGATACTCTTCATAAGAATCACCTATGTGAGTATGAACTGGGCCGGTTCTATGAGATTTGTGAAGGGCTACAATTCTGTAGAGCACTCATGAAAGACCAGGTTGTTCAGGGCCAAAATGAACAGAATAGTGAGAACAAAACTGTGTCTGGGGATATACTGTGTGAGTTCTATTGTCTTGGTTTACACAAACGGCTGAACAGTTCATGACTTCATGTTCACTGGTTAGCTAGTAAATCCGATAGTGTCTCATAAGGGAAGGTTCAAAGCCAAAAGCTACCTATCCTTTGCAGAATATTTCCAATTTCTGTACTCTCTGTATTTAGACCATGTTTTTGCATTTTCTCTCCGTCAAATTCCATTCATGTGGGGGATTGTTGGGAAAATGGTGCAATATAGGCTTATTTTGGGCCATCTTTGAGCCCAAAATTGAGTGGGCCCCAAATGTCTTTTGGGGTGGGTTCGAAGAGGTGACGTGTTCCTTGCCGCGTGGCAAGTCACACGGTGAAGACGGTTCGTCAAAACCATTTATGAGTGAATGGAAAGTTGACGTCATTTTTGGGTTCAAGGAATGAACATTTAAAGATTTAAATATGGGTTTTCTTTTAATGGTTTGTCCCACATTGAAACTTTAAGAGAGCTTTTTTGTATATATAAGCTCTAGACTACAACACTTGGGTTGGGCCCCAAGGGGCACCCCAAGTTTGTAGAAGGGAGGAGTTATGGACAAAGTGAACCTTAACCCAAACCACCACACACACGCGCGCGCTGCCGCCGCCGCCATCCGGCCGAGCCGTGCGGGACGCGGGTGTGGGTGGTGGGTCGGGTTGGTTCTAATATTAATTTTTTAGATAAAATGCTTTTGAATTTTTTCAAAAAAATTATTTTAGAAATTTAATTCCAAATTTGAATTTGAAATTCAAATTGTTGTCCATAATTTTGTGCCTCTTTTCTAAACCAAATTCCACAACAGATTTTTAGTCCAAACAGTTTATTAACTGTTCAAAACCGGACAGATTCATAATTGTCCAGACAGATTCAAATTCTGGATAGTTTTGTTGCAAATCTGTTTGAATTTTGAACGATATCTGTCCAATTCAAAATAGCACTTGTTCAAATTCAAATCTGAATCTGTTGAACAGATTCACACCTGTTCGGACAGGACTTGTTGTGCCTATAAATACCAACATTCCAGCAGAGTTATAGTATCCAAAAACAGTCTGAATTTTATTTCTCTTGCTGTCCAGATTTATCTATTTGCATTATTCTTCATATTAGTTTTACGAATTTTTTATAGAGAGTATAGAACACAAGGTTCTAGTTCGCCGGACAAATTTGTTTGAAGTGCTACTACAAATTTGTGAAGATCATTGTATCCTGGGAGATAGACGCCACATAACCGTAAGCACCGTAGCGGGGCGAATCTGTCTTAAGGACAGAGTGTCACACACTCGACTTGGTCTTTAAATTTTTAATTCGGTTTGGTAAAATAAATTCTGTAAGTTATTTATTTTATTTTGTTTGTTTTAGTTTCGATTTATTTTATTTACACAGAAAATTATTCCAACAGCACATTCCATCTTGTTAGTAATGGGCGCCCATGTGGCATGACCATTTAACATTTAAATTTGATCATTATCCAAATAGGTTTTGAATTTGAATTCAAACCTATTTAGGATAACCACTCAAGATACAGATGTTATCAGTTTTAACTGATATGGATAGATATTATAATATATAATATATCTGATATATGGTTATGGGTAATCCAAGTGAGAAACAACGATAGTCTGTTTCTACCCATATACTGACTCTCTCCCAAAAACACAACGATCAAGTCTTTGACACTGTGGTTTGTGTGGGTGATATTCAATCTGTGATATCACTCCACTGCTGGGTTGGTTCATCAAGAAGTTTTCTGGAAGCACGTGATTTATCCAAGAAGGTTCTATCATCAAGAAGGTATGATCAGATTCTTTTATCCGCTGCACTATCTGTGTTTTTAAGTTTACATTGGTATCAGAGCGTGTTAATGGATATTTTCGTGTTTTCCTCATGTGTATACTTTTATATGTATATGTATATATTATACACATGAATATTTGTAGAAAAAAAAAATTTCAGATTAGGAGCATAAAAATATTTTTTTATGTTCATTATTGTCTTTTTTCATACAATAAATAGTTTTATTTTGAAAAAAGGAGTCCGGCAGTACAAAAATCGGACCAGAAAACACCCTGGAAGGCGGTGCGTGGTCTGCACGCGCCACCTGACGCCGTGGGCCGTTTCCACGCGCCACCACGCGCAGCCACGCGCCTCCACGCGCCAGCTGCTCAACCGACGCGCTTGCACGCGCTCTCACGCGCGCGTCAGCGGCGCAGCCACGCGCGCGCCCTCAGCGCCACGCACGCGCGCCGTGCTCTGAGCCGCGGGCTGAGCCGCGCGCTGAGCCGCGAGCCGAGCCGCGCGCCGAGCCGCGAGCCGAGCCGCGCGCCGAGCCGCGATCTGGGCCGCGTGCTGAGCCGCGCCGTTTTCCTCGGCTGGCTTGGCTGCTGGCGATTAGGCACTGTTTGTTTTGTTTTTAATTCTGTATTGCGTTAAATGGTCATAATTAATTCATTACATATTTGTTTTATGCGTGGCTTATACTGTTAGACTCAGAATTAATTTTTCTACATTCTGTAAAATTTTGAAATTTTTCAGAAAATATAAATTATTTTTCCTGTGTTAATAATTCATTTTTTATGCTTTAAAATGATTCTGGTATTGCATAAATAATTTTCTGGGGCTGAAATATTTATTGTAGACTTCTGAAAGGTTTTATTATTTACTGGTAATATTGTCTCATTTTATCAGTTTCTGGATTTTTTATTTCTAATTTTATGTGTATTTATTAGTCATTTAAAATTCCAGAATATTTCAGAAAAATTTCAGAACAATGTACATTTTAATTATGGCATAATCTGAATATTGTTTCTATTTACTAGTTTCTGGATTTTTTATTTCTAATTTTATGTGTGTTTAATTAGTTATTTAAAATTCCAGAAAATTCCAGAAAATTCCAGAAAATTTCGAAAAATGATATACACTTTAATTATGGCATAATCTGCATATTAAATACAATTTTTGGTTTTTTAATATGTTGCAATTAAAGAAGCATGATTAATTATTTATTTGAATTCCATCATTAAATAAATATAGCATGAGTTGTTTGTAATTTTATATTGAGATGCTATTGTATGGAATTTATCATGCTTTGTATATGCCATAAATAGTGGGAGATTGTTTGATTATTTTTTGCGCATGGAATGAAATTAAATTTTGATAATTATCACTAGAGGTGCAAGAGATGATTACGAGCATAGCAAATTTTCGATCTTGAGACATGTGTAAAATTATCATTATTTAATTTAGATTCTTTTTTGCTGCAAAATATTTTGTTTTGTGTTGCTATCATTAATATCCCCTGCGCATTTATTTACTCTGTATGTAGAAATGGCTGCTAAGACAGTGGTGGCAGACTTAACTAAGGGAGAGAAATTGGATGGCGACAATTATGACATATGGCGCCGTAAGATCCAATACCTCCTCAATGAGCAAAAAGTGTTGACCACACTTGAACAAGTGATGGTTGAGCCAGAGCAGGGCAATACAGCTCAACATCGTCGTGATCTTGAAGCCTTTCAGACTTGGCGTAACAAAAGTTTGAGCATTGCCCGACTGCATTTGAGATGTGGGAAGCTCTCAAGCAAAAGTTTGGTATTACCTCTTTGGCAAAGCTACGTGGGCTGACTATGAAGTTTGACTCATATCAGAAAAGGGCGCATCACTCGATGAAGCAGCATTTGAGAGTCATGTCAGCCATGATACGTGAGCTTGCGGCTGCTGGGCATAATTTGACTCAAGAGCAGCAAGTACAGGCTGTGATACGCTCTCTGCCAAATTCTTGGGAGCAGATGAAGCAGAACATGATGCATAATGAGAGTGTGAAAACATTCGAAGACATATCGCGTCATTTGGAGCTAGAGGCTGAGCGCCTTGAGGCGGCTAAGTCTGATGGTTCTGCTATGGTGGTTGAGTCAAGCTCACGTAGGACTTCTCAGTTCAAACGTGGAAAAGCAAAAGGTGCCCCTAAGAAGCAAGCAGCGGCTGCGCTTAAGCCCAATGGCGCTAGAAATTTCAAGCGTAGGGGCAAGAGAGGTGGTAAGAAGGCAAAGGCTAAATTGACATGCTTTAACTGTAACAAAGAAGGACACTTCGCTCGGGATTGCCCTGAGCAGAAGAAGGTACTCCCTTACTTAATTTCTCGCATTCAATGCTTTGTGTCTAGTCAAGCATTAATTGCTCATTCTCCTCATTTTTGGGTTGTAGACTCCGGAGCAACAGACCACATCGCGAGGGACAAAGTAGGGTTCGTTGAGTATCGTCGAGTACCTGCTGGGAGCAGAAAAGTTTACATGGGGAACGAGTCCAGTGTGGAGGTGCTTGGCATTGGCACATTCAAGCTGGAAATGCGACGAGGGCGCACCTTGTATCTTCATGATGTTCTTTATGCTCCGGATATTCGGCGAAACTTAGTTTCAGTTATTAGCATGATGAGCCTTGGTTTTAGCTTTTGTTTTGAGAATAATGGTGTTAGCATTTATTTGGGAACAATTTTTTATGGTTTTGGTTATCTTTCAGATGGTTTTTTAGTTTTGGATGTGGATGATTCTAGTATTAATAAAAATGCCAATGGCTCTATTTCTAATATTGCATCTTTTTGTGATAATGATTCTATGAGATGGCATGCTAGATTAGGCCACATAGGGCAAGACAGGATGACTAGATTGGCTAGAGAAGGTCTTTTAGGCCCACTCGCTAGAGTCACTTTGCCTACTTGTGAGCACTGTCTTGCTGGAAAGGCAACAAGAAAACCATTTGGGAAAGCCATAAGGGCATCTATCCCATTGCAACTTATTCATTCTGATATATGTGGACCAATGAATGTGAGGGCAAGGCATGGAGCCCCTTATTTCATCACATTTATAGATGATTGCACACGTTTTGGTCATGTCTATCTGATTTCTCACAAGTCAGAAGCATTGGATTGCTTTAGACGGTATGTTAATGAGGTTGAGAATCAATTAGACAAGAGCATTAAAGCTCTAAGGACTGACCGAGGACGTGAGTATCTATCTGAGCAATTTAAAGTGCTCTGTGAGGAAAAAGGAGTTATCAGGCAATTGACAATTCCTAGGACTCCGCAACAAAATGGTGTAGCGGAGAGAAGGAATCGCACATTGCTTGACATGGTTAGATCAATGATGGCGCAAGCTAATCTTCCAATTTCTTATTGGGGAGATGCTTTGTTGACTGCTGCCTACGTCCTTAACCGTGTGCCCTCCAAATTAGTTCCTTCCACCCCATATGAGATGTGGACTGGCAAAAAGCCTGATTTGGGCAATTTGCGGCCTTGGGGTTCGGCAGCTTACATACACAACGCTTCTCATAAGTTTGGGAAGTTGGGCCCTAGAGGAAAGAAGTGTATCTTCATTCGCTATAGTGAGCATTCTAAGGGCTATGTGTTTGTTGGGGAGCATCCGGATGGAAGTGTGACTGAAATTGAGTCGCGAGATGTGGATTTCCTAGAGGAGGATTTCCCTAGCAGAGGTGAGGTAACTAGAGAAGTAGAATTCTACGAGATGGAGGATCTACTTGAAGGCGCACCTAGTAGCTTAGTAGAGAATGAGGAAATAATTCCTCAAGCTCCTAGGGACAGTAGGAGCGATCTACCTACCCATGGATTAGATCCAATGGATGAGGATTCTCAGGATTCTCAACTACGTAGAAGCAAACGTGGAGCTATACCCCGTCGTCGTTTTGAGATTGAAGGGGAAGCATTCATGATTGCTCCGAGTGATGAGATGGAGCCTAAGAATCTCAAGGAGGCTTTCTCATCCCCTGCTAGTAAAGAATGGAGTACTGCAATGGAAGAAGAAATAGAGTCTATGAAGAAAAATCATGTCTGGGACTTGGTTGATTTGCCGCTAGGGCGCAAGACTATTGGGAACAAATGGGTTCTCAAAATCAAGCGCAAGGCGGATGGTTCCATAGAAAGGTATAAGGCTCGCCTAGTGGCGAAAGGTTACACCCAACGAGAGGGTGTGGACTATGAGGAAACGTTTTCACCAGTTGTAAGGTTTGCCTCTATTCGCCTAATCCTGGCCATAGTAGCTCAGTTGGACTTAGAGCTATATCAGATGGACGTTAAAACTGCATTTCTCAATGGAGAACTGGATGAAGAGATCTATATGGATCAACCAGAAGGCTTTGTGGCAGTAGGTCAGGAGCGCAAAGTTTGCAAGCTTCAACGATCTATTTATGGCTTAAAGCAATCATCCAGACAGTGGAATCTGAGATTTCATCGAGCCATTATTTCAAATGGGTTTACGATGATTGATGAAGATCACTGTGTGTACGTTAAGCGGTCCAAGGACATTTTTCTGATATTGTCATTATATGTAGATGACATATTATTGGCTGGAAATGACAAGGAGATGATTGTCGCCACTAAAATGCGGTTGTTCTCTACATTTGAAATGAAGGACATGGGTGAGGCGAGCTATGTGCTCGGTGTTAAGATCCTTAGGGATCGCTCTAGGAGACTTCTTGGTTTGTCTCAAGAGACTTACATTAAGACTATTCTAGAGCGGTTCCAGATGCAGAGCTGCAAACCCATTGACACTCCTGTTGCAAAAGGCGAGAGCCTAAGCCTTGATATGGGTCCTAAGACTCAAGAAGAAAATGAAAAGATGGCCCGTGTTCCCTATGCAAATGCTGTTGGAAGCTTGATGTATGCTATGATGTGTACACGTCCTGACATTTGTTATGCAGTCGGATTGGTGAGTCGTTACCAATCTAACCCAGGACCAGCTCATTGGAAAGCAGTTAAGAGGATATTACGATATCTTAGAGGAACTGCAGATTACACACTTTGCTACCAGAGTTCAGATCTACATCTAGTTGGCTATTGTGATGCTGACTGGGGAGGAGACCTAGATGAGCGTAAGTCTACTTCAGGATATGCTTTCATGCTTAGCGATGGTGCTATTTCTTAGAGCAGTAAGAAGCAATCCTGCATCGCCTTATCGACCATGGAGGCTGAGTTTGTGGCTTGTTCATCTGCCGTTCAGGAAGCCGTGTGGTTGAGGAGATTCCTTCAGCATTTGGATGTTGTCACACACACTTCAGACCCTGTGACTATCCATTGTGACAGCATGGCTGCACTCGCTTACGCTAAGGATCCTAAATACCATGGCAGAACCAAACACATTGATGTGAGGTTCAATTTTATCAGAGATATTTTGGCGCAGAAAGAAGTGATCCTGGAGCACATCCCTACGAGTCGCATGGTTGCGGACCCTTTGACTAAGCCCATTGCTAGAGATGTTTATCTTACTCATGTTAGGGCTTTAGGACTACGTAGGTGGTGATATTTTTTATGTGTATTCAGTTGAACTCATTTTTTGGGGATATTTATGCCATTAGTATTCATACTTGTTTCTATCACACATTTATGTTTACTATTTTTAGTAATGGTCTGTGAATTAGCATACACAAAACAATTAAATTGATGTTAGCAGGCAAGATTGGCCCACTCACACGAGCAATCGCCCTTAGCGCTGGGTAGCGAGTAAGGATGAGACTAGAAGCTAAAATTATCCACTAGCTATGTCGCCTTGGTTGGAGCCAAGATGAGGTCTTGTTAGAGACCGACCATGGATATGAGAGTACCCACTTTTCCATGATATGTCTGTTATGGATAGCCAGATGCGAGATCTCATTTGATGCCTGAGAGGCGAGCAAATAGAGAATTCGAGTTAGACGGTAGGAAGCGACTCGTGCGCTTAAGAGCGACTAGACTAAGATCTGTATGGTGTGTGAGTTTAACATCACTCTTTGGAAGAGTAACTCCACTATAACATGCATTCATACTGCATGTGCTTATCGACCCGTTAGCGAGGTGAAAGAATGGATCCCTGCTTCTTCACCGTGTGAGTCCTAAAAGTCATTTTTTCCCTAAATGACTTCACTTTGTGCCTTTTGTGACCTTTGACTATGTCATAAGATGAGGAGTTGATGTTCAGCTACTTTGGTATGTTGCCTGCGGTCATGTATGATTCGGCTTTAAGGGACATTACTGGGAAAGCGGTCAATTTCAAATTGAATGATATGAGGGTGAAGGGAAGATCATCTAGTTCTACATCTTTGCTCTATATTCACTGTCGACAACTCACATCGCTCTTTATAGGATGCTGATTGGGTGTGAATATAATGCGGGACCTAGGAGAGTCAAAACATGCTCTTTGAGGGATTAGAGATGTTTTTTTTGGACTGATGTAGCTAGATGGGTCTGGGTACATGAGACACTATTTCTATTCTTTTTGGGTTGATGTCTCTATGCTGACTCATATTGAGTTTCTAGTATAGAGCTCCCACTTGCAGGTGTTCTCAGCGGTCGCACGGTGCATTGGCTAGTATGAGATTGTTCTTTTTGGGGAGATTGAGATAGAGATGTGGCAGTGTCATGCCAACTCATGTGCGAGTGGGAGATGTTAGTAATGGGCGCCCATGTGGCATGACCATTTAACATTTAAATTTGATCATTATCCAAATAGGTTTTGAATTTGAATTCAAACCTATTTAGGATAACCACTCAAGATACAGATGTTATCAGTTTTAACTGATATGGATAGATATTATAATATATAATATATCTGATATATGGTTATGGGTAATCCAAGTGAGAAACAACGATAGTCTGTTTCTACCCATATACTGACTCTCTCCCAAAAACACAACGATCAAGTCTTTGACACTGTGGTTTGTGTGGGTGATATTCAATCTGTGATATCACTCCACTGCTGGGTTGGTTCATCAAGAAGTTTTCTGGAAGCACGTGATTTATCCAAGAAGGTTCTATCATCAAGAAGGTATGATCAGATTCTTTTATCCGCTGCACTTTCTGTGTTTTTAAGTTTACACATCTCCACCCTCCAATCTACTGTAAGACAGTGGCATTTTCTTCTTCCAACATCTTTTACCACCAAATATGGCAACAGTACAAGAAAAATCATGCAAACAAGACTGTTCGCACAATTTTTGATTTTCAGGGTCAAAAACTTCATAATCTCCAAATGGGAAATTCAATCCCGAAATCAACTTTAAATCATACAAGTCTTCTGGGTTTCTTGATCCATCATTTACTCCACAACCTAGAGGGAAATTTGGTTCGCAGCCACCAAATTTGTCATCTGGATCTATAACAGAAAACCCAGGTGGGCAATGGCAGCTAGGAGTGCCACTATTTTCTTCGCAAATATTGACCCCACAAACACCGCTACTATATCTGTCCACCATGTTACAGATGTTGTCAGGGATGTATCGAAGAACTGACCAGCTTTGGTCAGTGACAGAGGTGTTCAAGTAAATATATTGCCTAAAAAAACCATCAAAATCCATTGTTGCACGGTAATAGTTGCTCGGGTTATTCAGAACAATGTTATGCCATGACAGCTGGACAGCCTCTTCATTCCTTTTCGCTATGTAAATATTTGCTGATTTACTGAAAACCAACTGAAACCAGAAGCTATTCCAATTTTGTAATAAAGCGGATACAGAAATTTGCTCGGCCAAGAGACTGGTTTGAGCTGAAGTTCTCCATTCGTGAAGTGAAGTGCAAACCTTTCTCTTGAGTAGTTGGTTTCAGTGAGCCTAGAATACAAGAAGCGTCCCAGTGACAAATTTTGGGTTAGTAAGCTAGTGTCTGTGGGTAATTAAAACTCTGCCATTCAAAAACAGAATTTGTACTTACAAGCACAAAGTTGCCAGTGTTGAGCATTACGGCATAAGAAATGGGGGTTTTGGGTTGTGCCTTCCATATTGTTTGGTCTTTACGATTATTCAGTGTGAGGCCTTCTGCTGTGAGCTTAACGGTTGAATTTGTTCGCACCGGACTAGTTGTGTTTGCATGCCAGGCGATGGTCCTCTCGGGTATACGTGCAAACCATATGGCAAGCAAGAAGATGTTTGTATTGTTCAGCGGGCGAAATCCAAAGGAAAAATCCCCAGAAGGCGAAATCCACGAAGAGTTGTCACCAATGGAAGAAAGTGATGAATCCAAACTTATGTAAGAAACACCAAATACAGGCAAAAATGAGTAATGTTAGGAATCATGAAAATTATCATGAAATATTCTCAACCTTTGGATTACCCATACAATAAAACATCACACACTAATCAATGGATGAAAAATCTTCATGATACACTTCATGATATATTTTTTATGATCCCTAACATTAGGCAAAAAAGACAGCAAGAGCAGATGGCAGATAGCAGAAGAAGCCATTAAAGCTTGTTGCCTTTACTGCAAACAAGGTTTGCACCAATATTAGATTCATTTGATTTAGCCAATTGGCCTAGATTTGTACTATATGCACAAAAATAAGTCATTCATATAGAGGCCAACCCTCTTATTTTTGGTTTGTGAATCATTCTGTAATTGATTTATATACAAATATATTTATTGATTGGACTAACATTAATGGGTAAATTATACCGATAGTCTTTATATTTTGCCGCTTATGTTATTTTAATTTCTACAGTTTCAATTGGCTCAATTTTGATCCTTAATTTTAAATTTTACGTCAATTTGATCCTATTGATAACGCTATTAGGGTTTTTAATAGAAAATTTTCACTTAATTAGTTAAAGTTAAGTTACTGAATTGATCAAGTTTACAATTTTAATACTAAAAGTATGACACATGCCGTTCATGTGCGCATTTACCATTAAAAAAATACTAACAATTAGACTAATTTAAGACAAAGTCAAAAATTCGATGTCAAAATCAATCCTATTAAAATTATAGTGATAAAAATGACACAAAAACCAAAATACAGAGATTGATGGTGTAATTTGTCCAACATTAATATAGCATCGATAATATTACACACACAATTATTACCTAATTTTTTTTTTCAAAAATTATTAATATATAATTCAAATTTGTTTAGTATGTACCTCACAATATAGTAATCTCATCTACACTTTTCCATTATGGTAACTAGGGTATCACCCGTGCTATGTACGGATTGTGTTTACAATTATCTATATATGTAAATTGCGATTTTTAAATGTCTTTTTTTTTTTATTTTAAATGTCTTCTTTTTTTTTTCCTTTTTTATATTATATTAAAGTTTAATATTTTGATAATAATTATATGTGTTGGACTTTTCAAGGAATTAAATGTTTTTATTTTATTTTATTTTATATTATATTAAAGTTTAATATTTTGATAATAATCATATGTGTTGAACTTTTCAAGGAATTCATATGTGTTGGACTTTTCAAGGAATTTTTTTAATGCTTGTTCTTAATGCATTAAAGTGTTATTATGAGGAATAATAATCATATGTGTTGGGGCTTTTCAAGGAATTCATATGTGTTGGACTTTTCAAGAAATTTTTTTATACTTGTTCTTAATGCATTAATGTGTTATTATGAGGGTAAGGCTTGGGGATTAGGAGAAATTAATAAATGATAAGTTTGTTTTTTTTTTAAAAATCAAAAAATCAAAAAATTTAGATTGAAATATTAGAGGTTCCATAAGGCTTGGAGGTTAGAAATTTCATTTTCCTTAATATATAGACTAGCCTATCACCCGTGCTATGTACGGGATAATTATAGATATTTATATTTGTTTTAGATTTTTTTTAATATATAAATTATGTTTTTTAAGATTTTTTATAAAAATAATTTAACAATCTTATCACTAACCATAGTATATGAGAAAAGTTGAAAATGGTACTGCAGTAACTATACACAGATTGTATCTATAATTATTTGTATGAGAAAATTTTAAATGTTGATCAGGAGATTTTGACCAAATCAATAAATGCAGGCATGCGGATTGAAAAAAGTTAATAAATGCTGATTAGGAGATTTTGACCAAATCAGTAAATGTTGAGTTTTTTTTTTTAATAAAAAATTTAGAAAATTCAGATTGGGATATTGAAGCTCCCACAGGATTTGGGGTTAAAAACTCCATTTTCCTTAAAAACCCCTTTGAGTGTTTATGTTTATCTAACTTCAATCATATTAAAAAATTAAATTATAAACAAAATGAGATAACTTCAATCATACAAATCACATTTTTTTTAATGCTATCTAACTACAATCACATTTTTTTCATAATAAAAAAAAAATAATTCAAAAAAAGGACCATTAAAATAGTAAATAAAAAGATTATTTAGTAGTATTGAACAAACGACAATCACATTTTTTTTGTGAGTGTTTATGTTTATCTAACTTCAATCATATTAAAAAAATCAAATTATAAACAAAAGCAGATAATTTCAATCATACAAATCATAATTTTTTTAATGCTATCTAACTACAATCATATTTTTCTCATAATAAAAAAATAATAATTGAAAAAAAGAACCATTAAAATAGTAAATAAAAATATTATTTATAACTATTGAACAAACTACAATCACATTTTTCTTTTTGTAAGTTAACTTCAATCATATTAAAAAATAAAATTATAAACAAAATGAGATAATTTCAATCATACAAATCACAATTTTTTAATGCTATCTAATTATCATCAATAATTAAAAAAATCAATCACAAATTAAGTCAATTGATAATTGAAAAACACAAGAATTTATTTTCAAAAAACATAGTGAGTTAAAAAGATCAATTACAATTTTTTTTGAGTCAAAATACAATCTAATCATCATCAATAATTGGTGTGTTATGTGACCCTAATGAGTGCAATCCATTTTGTTTTTCAAAAAACACAGTGAGTTAAAAATCAAATCACAAATTAAGTGAATTGATAGTTAAAAAACACAATAATTTTTTTTCAAAAAACACAGTGAGTTAAAAAAATCAATTACAATTTTTTTTTTTCAAAATACAATCTAATCATTATCAATAATTGGTACTTTAAAAATCAGATCAGAAAAAAATCAAATCAAATCACAAATATTTTTTTCATAAATAATTGTAAAGAAAAACCATTAAAGCAGTAAATAAAAGATTAAATCACATTAAAAAAAAAAAGAACCATTGAACAACTACAATCACATCACATTTTTCCCATAATAAAAAAATAAATAATAAAAAAAGAACCATGGGCTAACTACAATCACATTAAAATAGAACCATTGAACTAACTACAATCATTTTTTTTTCTTCGTGAGTGTTTATGTTTATCTAACTTCAATCATATTAAAAATAAAATTAAAATAGTAAATAAAAAGATTAAATAACATTAAAAAAACCATTAAATTAACTACAACAATTATATTAAAAAAAAGAGCAATTGAACAAACTACAATCACATCACATTACAATCACATTTTTTTTCTTTGTGAGTGTTTATATTTATTTAAATTCAATCATATTAAAAATAAAATTAAAATAGTAAATAAAAAGATTAAATAACATTAAAAAAAACCATTGAACTAACTACAACAATCATATTAAAAAAAAGAGCCATTGAGCAATCTATAATCACATCACATTTTTCCCATAATAAAATAAATAAATGAAAAAAAAGAACTACTAAACTAACTACAATCACATTTAAAAAAAAAAAGAATCATTCAACTAATTATAATCACATTTTTCTCTTTGTGAGGGTTTATATTTATCTAACTTCAATCATATTAAAAAATCAAATTATAATTTTTTTATTCGCTAGAAAAATCACAAAATATTTTTATGCACTATCTAACTACAATATTAAAAGAGTAAACAAAAGAAAAAGTCAAGAAGGAGAAAACAAAAAGAAGACTTACTGTTTGCATACGTGGTCACTGAAGTTGAAAGTGTAGAAGTAAGAAGTTAAGAAGGAAAAAACAAAAAAGAGACTCACTGTTTGCAATAGATATGTGAAAAGTTAAAAAGAGTGTGTGTGTTGGAGAAGTTAAAAAGATTTGGAAGAATTTAATAATTGCTAAGTTTTTTTTTAAAAAAAAAATCAAAAAAAATTAAGAAATTAAGATTCAAATACTGTAACTCCCACAAAACTTGTAGGTTAGAGATAGATATAAATAAATAGATAGATATAGATATAGATATTTATATTTGTTTTAAATTGTTTTTAATATACAAATTATTTGTTTTGGAAAAGGTACTGCAGCAATTATGAGAGAAGTCAAAAAGTCTTGTAGGTTGAGAGAAGTTAATAAATGCTGAGGTTAATTTTTTTTTTTTTAAAAAACAAAAAATTAGAAAATTAGGATTAGCATATTGGAGCTCTCACAAGCCTTGGGGGTTAAAAATCCCATTTTACTTAATATATAGTACTAACCTATCACCCGTGCTATGCATGGGATAATTATATATATTTATATTTATTTTAGATTTTTTTTAATATATAAATTATGTTTTTTAAGATTTTTTTCTTATTACTAACCATAGTGTATGGGGGAAGTTGAAAAGGGTACTGCAGTAACTATACACGAATTGTATCTATAATTATTTGTATGAGGGGATTTTAAATGCTGATCAAGGGATTTTGACCAAATCAATAAATACTGAGTTTTTTTTTTAAATAAAAAATTTTAAAAATTCAAATTGGAATATTGAAGCTCCCATAGGCATTGGGGGTTAAAAACTCCCTTTTGCTAGATATAGATAGATAGATAGATATATCTTTTTATTTTTATTTTTATTTTTGTGTGGTTTCTATTCGAATATTTTTTTTTTCAATTTATTTAAAATGGAGTTGTGGGTATCTTTTTTTTTAAAATTTAATTTATCTGTGGTTTCCATTCGTTTTTAATTATTATTATTTAGGTAAGTTATGATATGAGTTAGATATGTGATAGACATGTGAGTTTTATTGATTTAAAATTTATTTAGATAAACTTTAAAGATTTTTTTTTAGTTTTTTAGTTTTTTTTGTTATGTTATAATATAATATATATAAAATATAGATAGATATCTACAACTTTAATAGAAAATATTATCTGATTTTTTGGGGAAAAGAAAATTTGTGAGAGAGATTAGGAGGGAGAGATTATGAAATATTTTTGTTATTAAATAAATAAATCAGTCAATAGTTTTTTTTAATCTATTTTGTAAATTAAAAATCAATAATTTTGAAAAATTGATTAATTTGTCCCATTAAGTGATTAAATTTTTTTATAGATATACATAAAAAAAAATACATAATTATATTATTAAATCATAATTCAAATTTGGATGTTATATCTTTTTGAGATCTATAACTAAATTCTTATCTCTTTTTTTTTTTTTTTTTTTGTGTGTGTGTGTGTAACCATAGTGTATGGGAAAAATTGAAAAGGGTGTTGCAATAATTATGAGAGAAGTCAAAAGGGATCTATTTTGTAAATTAAAAATCAATAATTTTAGAAAATTGATTAATTTGTCCCATTAAGTGATTTAAAATTTTGATAGATATACATAAAAAAAAATACATAATTATATTATTAAATCATAATTCAAATTTAGATGTTATATCTTTTTGAGATCTATAGCTAAATTCTTATCTTTTTTTATTTTTATTTTTGTGTGTAACCATAGTGTATGGGAAAAATTGAAAATGGTGTTGCAATAATTATGAGAGAAGTCAAAAGGGATTGTGGGTTGAGAGAAGTCAATAAATACTGAGATTGGGTTGGGAGAAGTCAATAAATGCTGAGATTTTTTTTTTAAAATCAAAAAATTAGAAAATTAGGATTAGGAGATTGGAGCTCCCACGGGCCTTGGGGTTAAAAACCCCCTTTTGCTTAATATATAGTATAGATGAGAGAAGTCAAAAGGGATTGTGGGTTGGGAGAAGTCAATAAATGCTGAGATTTTTTTTTAAATCAAAAAATTAGAAAATTAGGATTAGGAGATTGGAGCTCCCACAGGCCTTGGGATTAAAAACTCCCTTTTGCTTAATATATAGTATAGATTTTCTTGACAATTTTTGTGGGTGCCTAGAGTTTTCCTAGAGATATTTTTGTCCAAGTTTTTTTTTTTTTTTTTAACCAAATTTTTGTGGGTGCCTAGAGTTTTCCTAGAGATATTTTTGTCCAAGTTTTTTTTTTTTTTTAACCAGAAAATGAAGGATGCTCTGTGGTGTCATCACAGCATCCGTAGGCTCAGGCGCTGGGTAACCGGTTCCCAGCCTGATTTAACCCAACCCATAAGAAGGGACCCACTACCGAGGCACCAATGGAGCGCAACCTTGCCACAGACAAGCCCAGATTTCGATTGGAGTACAAGGCGAGTTCTCTACAGAGAACCAGTTGCAAAACAACCTTTATTTACCTCCCTTAAGATTCGAACCTGGGTCAAACTTGGAAAATAGGAAGCATTCACCATCAGGCCACCACCCCCGATGGTATATTTTTGTCCAAGTTTGGGTCCTATGGATGGTAGCCTCCATTTCCGCATATTCATTTTGCTCACTTCGGACACTCGATCAATAATTTTTTAATTACAATTATATCATCGAGCAAAAATGGCTAATAAAGATATCAGGACACGTGTCATCCTTTTGGTTAGGGATGATAATTTTTTCTGCCCTACTTTACCACCACATTTCCTGCCCCATCGTGTCCTGTATGGATTTTTCTTGCCTTGGGGTTGGGATGGATTGTATTTTCCGTCCGATTCTAACACATCCCTGCTCCATTTATATTTACTAAATATAATTTATTTATACATAATATGTATCATTTAATTTTTTTTTGAATATGATAAAATTAAAATCCACAAGATTATACTTCATATTCATTTTCACTCCTTTCTTTTTCATCTTACATTTTTGAAGAAATTACAAAAAACAATTCCCAAGGTTTGACCCTTATAACAAAATAAATTATGATTTTTTTAATTTTATCCATTTAATTTTTTTGATTTATTTTCAATTTAAACTATTTGTCTATTTTCGTTAGGTAAAATTGACGAAAAATAGTTATTTAGGCCTCGTTTGGCAAGAGGCTATTTTAGCCAATTAGCCAAAAAGTTACTAAATTAGCCAAAAAGCCAACAACCCATACCAAAAAGTCAAAGATTCTCTTTTCTCTCTACTTTTTGCACATCTTTTCGTAATTAGACAAAAAGCCATCCCAAACATACAAGTTTTTTTTACCTACCTTTTTAGCCAAATAGCCAAAAAGTTATTAAATTAGCCTGTTCCCAAACGAGGCCTTAGTCATTAAACTTAATGTAAGTGTACATAAAATGTCTAAAATACCATTTTTGTTAAGTTTAATAATTAAAATATCGGTTTTTAGTCAATTTTAATGAAAATAAGTAATTAATTTAGATTGAAAATAAATTAAAAAATTATCATCTTTGAATCAATGAGTTTCATTCAATATTTGATCTATAAGTCAGAGGTGAAATGTTTTTGAGAAGGTATTAAAAACTTATTTAGTTTTCAAAATAAATTTAAACAATCTACTATTTAATTTGACTTACTTCATTTACTGCCCCCATATGTAAAAATAGAAGCTCCCCATACCAAGCTGTTCGAGTACTTACTATGAATAAATAAATAAATAAAACAAAACATATACAAAGGAAAGTAATCATAGGAATTTTCAAGGCAAAGATTAGAAAGTTCAATGGCGATGTAAATCTTTTCCTCTTTTTGAATTTATCAATAAAAGCTTTTCTTCGGCATTGAACTTTCAAAGATAAAAACTTGAACTGTGAGTTGTAGGCAGGACTGTTTCTCAAAGACTTTATGCAAGTCTATCAAACATTTCAATAGGATTTAATCTTGTGTGTCCTATGTATAAGCTGTTGGAATTATGGTTTTTTTTTTTTTTTTATAGGTTTATTTTGGGTTAATTTTGAGCCCAAATTTGAGTGGGACCCACACATCTTTTGGAGTGGGTTCAAAGAGGTAACGTGTTCCTTACTGTATGGCAAGTCACACGGTGCAAATGGTTCGTCAAAACAATTTATGAGTGAATAGGAACTTGATGTCGTTTTCAGATTCGTGGAATGGACAATTAAAGAGTAAAATGTGGGTTTCTTTGAAATGATCATCCCACATTGAAACTTGAAGAGAGCTTGTATGTGCTTGTAAGCTCTAGGTAGACAAACTTGGGTTGGACCCCAAGAGGCACCTTAAGTTTGTAGAAGGGAGGGCTTATGGACAATGTGGGTTTTGGCTCAAATCACCACGCACACGCCCGCCATGGACAGCCGGGCGCGGGTGTGGGTCGGGTTAGTCATACTATTAATTTTTTGTGTGGGTTGCACCTGTACAGTTTGATTTCATATTTGTTCAATTTAAAATTGAACCTGTTCAGATCTGTTCGAATAGGCACCATTTGCCTATAAATACAAACCATCTTCCAGCATTTTGATCATTCCGAAATTCACTTGTTGCCTTCCTGTTTTGCTCTCTTGCATAAATATTCTTCATACTAGTTCTAGAGAATTTTCTAAGAGTATAGAACATATGTTTTGATTCGCCGAATAGATTGTTTGTAGTGCCACTACAATTTGTGAAACGATCATTGTATTGTGGAAGATAGACGTCATTTATCCGAAAGCACCTGAGCGAGACGAATCTATCTTAAGGATAGAGCGTCATACACTCGCCTTGATTTTAAAGTTGTCTCAGTAAATAAATTTTGTAAGTAATTTATTTCTATTTGGTTTCAAGTTATTTATTTTACACAGAAGATTGTTCCAACAATCTTAAGACAGATTCAAATTATTCTGTTTATACATAATTTTTCGTTTGTTTCTCTTTCTTCTTTTCTTCTTACAGAAATTATTTTCTGTGCTTATACAAAATAATATTCTGATTGGAAAATACAAATAGTAGTAATATACTATTTGACAAATAGTAGTAATATACTGTTTATTTTCTTTGACAACTAATAGTAGTATACTGGTAGTCATTAACAATTTTAAAATATTCATTTATAAAGTTGGTTAGAAATTAATTTTGGTTCAGAAATAATTTCTGATTTTTCATTAATTAAAATTTTGTTTTCAGTATTTTAATTTTTGAAGTGTTACAGAAATATTTTTTTTTCAGTGTGGAATTAATTTGTTTAAATAAAATTTATTTTCAAATTAATTGGAAATAAAAGTTACAATTCTTGTTTCTTTTATTTTTATAGAATTTAAATTCTGTGTTTTTTGTTTAATTTCTGTGTAGTATAAAATTTTAATTATAATTTTTTATAATTTAGAATTCATGACTACTGAAATTAATGCTCAAACAAGTACTAGTATAGTGGCTGCAATTCTCCAACCCCTCATCTTGTTGTGATTGTGCTAATGAATCACGGTGAAAAGCCAGAGAAGTTCTTAGGAATTGATTTTAAAAAATGTCAGCGGAAAATATTGTTCTATCTTACTACTCTAAACTTGCCGCGTTTCCTCCGTAAGAATGCTCCTACTCTGAACGAGGATGAAACCAACCGACAAGTGGTTGTTGCGGTCGATGCCTGAAAATATGCTGATTTCCTTTGCCGGAACTACATTTTGAACGACCTTGATAACACATTGCACAACGTCTATAACCCTATCAAGATGGAAAAAGAACTTTGGTAGTTTTTGTAGAAAAAGTATAAAACAGAAGATGCTGACTCAAAGAAATTTGTGGTTGGTAAATTTTTGGATTTTTGATGGTTGATTCTAAAACTGTGATCAGCCAAGTTCAAGATTTCCAACTTATTTTGCATGACATTCATGCAGAAGCCATGTCTCTCAGTGAATCCTTCGAAGTTGCTGCCTTAATTGAAAATTACCACAAGCCTCGAAGGAATTCAAGAACTACCTCAAACACAAGCGCAAAGAAATGACTTTGGAGGAATTGATTGTGCGTTTGAGGATTGAGGAGGACAACCACAATATTGAGAAGCGAGATGGTAAGCATTCGATGGAGTCTAAGGCAAATATGGTGAAACATGCTCCGAAAATAAAGAAACGGAAGTATGCTGGAGAAAGTTCCGCACAAGGCTCTAAAGGAGGGAAAACTAAAAAGTACAAGTTTAATGGCAAATATTACATCTGTGACAAAGAAGGACAACGGGCCAAAGATTGCCGTAACAAACGCAAAGGCAAAGGAAGATCAAGCCAGAAGCCTGTTCAAGCCATTATGATCGAAGTGGACAAAATTTCTAATGGTGTGGATGACATAAATCTTTCTACAGTTGTTTTCGAGACAAACCTTGTTAGAAATCCTAAAGAATGGTGGGTGGACACTGGTGCTACTCACCATATCTATGCTGACAAAAAGATATTCACATCTTGTTTTGTGGTGGACAACGGTGAACAACTTTTCATGGGCAACTCCTCAACTTCTAAAGTTAAAGGACAAGGAAAGATTATTATAAAGATGACATCTAGAAAGGAACTCACTCTCAACAATGTGTTACATGTACCGGACATTCGCAAGAATCTAGTCTCCAGATCTCTGTTAAGTAAAAATGGGCTTAGGCTAGTGTTTGAGAGTGATAAATTTGTACTTACTAAGGCCTCGTTTGGCAAGTTAACATTTTAGTCAAAAAGTCAAAAGGTTATTAAATAAGCCAAAAAGTCTATAATCTATACCAAAAAGTCAAAATTTTCTTTTTCTCTCTACTTTTTGCACATCTTTTCGTAAAAAGCTAAAAATTCACCCTAAACATACTAGTTTTTTTTACCTCATATTTTAGCCAAAAAGCCAAAAAGTTACTAAAATAGCATGTTCCCAAACGAGGCCTAGAATGAGATGTATGTAGGAAAATGTTACATGTCTGATGGCATTTTCAAGCTAAATGCAATGACTATTTGTAGACACCCTATTTTTGACCACCCTTACGACTTGGACGCCACCGCTTGTGCACCCAATGATGAATTTGTATATGCTTGTCAAGTGCTTGAAATCCTCGGCAGAATGCCACAACTTTGAGCCTTCAAACCCTACACACCTTTTGTCTTGTTTTGGACCAAAACCATAGTTTTTCAAGCCTAAAAAACCTTGGGACTTGCCGGCCACCACTGTGGATTGTTGGCCACCAGTGTAGGCTGCGGGCCACTTGTGTGGCCTGCCGACCAGCATTAGTGGCCTGCCGGCCGCAAGTGTATTTTTGCAAAATATTTTGGCCAGCTGTGCCAGTTGTTTTCACAGATACATGCACCAGCCTACGCATGTATGTATTGATATTTTTTTAGGGAGTTTCATTGTTTTCTACATATAGGGGGCCTCCCCTACCATTTTTTAGGGTTGAACATTTTAGAGCAGAATATTTTCTCTCTCTCTCTCTCTCTCTCTCTCTCTCTCTCTTGCAAATTCTTGAGCCATTACCTATACACTCTAAACCAAACCTTGTGGTCTTTGAGCTGAGGTACTTTTGAGCCTACTTTGAGCTCTTGAGGGTGTGTAAGTATTGATTTGTTGCTTAGAAAGGATTCTCCTCTTCAAGAGGTATAAGTCTTGACTTGTTTCCTTGCTTTGTTTGCTATTTTTATTACTCTTTTTCTACTATTTTTTGGGCTATCTAAACTCTGAAATTTTGGGCTGAAACTTATGGTTTAAGGCCAATAAGGGTGGAGGGGTGGCTCACAATTCCTTCTACCTAGCTTCCTAGGCCTTTACCCTTGTATTTCCCACCTTGTTGTCTCCTTTTTTTGAGCTTTTAAATACTAACTTTTAGAGGCTTTTCAATGGCAAAGAACATGTTTTAAAGTCCAAAAATAGAGGGGGTAGCCTCCCCTCTTTATTCTTTGTTTACTAGCTTACATAGCTCCATGTTGTAGCTTATCATTTTGGCTATTTTTGTCTTAATTCCAGCATGTTTTAGGACTGATTTAGTACTGTTTTAGGACTATTTTTTAAATGTTCATTGCATTTGAGCCTTGTATTACATATTTGTAGTGTAATAGTCCTCACAGGTTTGGTGGTTTAGGCCTTAGCCACCAACCTATTTGAGTTGATAGTGTTTATTTCTTGTTTTCCTTGCTTGTGATCACCTTTAATCATCTCTGCAACCTCCCTCCTTTCTTGGCTTTTTCTTTGCTTTGAAAGTTGTTTCAAGCTACTTGTTTGTTTAAGCTTGAGATTGAGGTCTTGTGTTTAATGGTTTAATCCCTTTGTGGGTTCATTACCAACGGTATGACACTTCTCTCATGTCTAAAACAACTCTTGGTTTGGTGCTCCTTTCCGTTAGAGGACTTAAAGCTCACTTTTGGACTCAATTAAAGAATGGTTGGTGATTAAAATGGAGTAATAAAATTGGGAGTAAAATGATGCAAGATAATAACTTGGTTAGGGTTCAATCGCATGTTAATTGAACCCGTGAGCCTTGAATTGTTCATACTTGTTCGTGATGAAAATGGTTCAAGAGTCATTGTCAACCACTTCCTAGGATCAATTCATGATAGCGAGGGGGTTTGAGAGTCTTTCATTGTGCATATTATTGAAATTGTTCCCTTTGGTTCATAGGCCATCATGCAAGGAAATTACATCAATTGATGGTTTGTGAATCAAATTTACCACTTCTTTAAGCTATTTGATGATAAAGAGGGGTAAAGTGTACTTTGAGAACACCCTGTTTTGTGCACTGTATGTTTTTTGTTGCAGCAGGGGGAACCAAGGTTCAATGGCCAGCAGACCACTATTTCTGGACGGCAGGCTACCATTTGTGGCTGGCCGGCCGGCCATCACTTTTGGCCTGCCGACCACTTTTGTCATATTGAGCAACAACCCTTCTGGAATAGAACAGAGTAGAAGATGAGGTCAAAGATGTTCTACTATGCAACAGAAGCATTCTGGCAGCAGAACAGTGTGCTTTTCGAGTAGAAATCCGCGCATGCATGAGCATCTCTCACTTCCCGGGACTAATTAGTTATTTTTGTTACTTTATTCATGTTGTAATTAATTAGTTAGCTAATTAGCATTTTGTAATTAATTAATTAGTGTCATTACTTAGTTAGTTCCAATTTGTAATAATTAGTTAGAATAGTTAATTTGTTGTGATGTTGTAATAACTAGCTAGTATAGTTAGTTAATTTGTTTTGTAATAATTAGTTAATTAACTTAGCTAGTTAATTTATTCGAACCCTCCTGCAGGGCCGGCCCTGGGGGCAGGCAAGAGAGGTCTGTGCCTTGGGCCCCCAAATTTGGGCTGAAAATAGGGGCTCCCAAATATAATTTTGTGTTTTAGATATTAAAAAAAAAAAACACACACACACAATAATATTATAGGCTTAATTGAACATGGGGCCAAAAAAAAAAACAAAAAACACATCATCATAGAGGCCCAATTGAACATGGGGCCCACAAAAAAAGAAACCCATCATAATATAATACCCACCTGAGAGGAATGAATTCAGTGCACTAGGTCCAAAAAGAAACACAATCTCTCTCTCTCTTGCATTTGAATTTCAGAATTTCAGATTAAATCGTTGTTACCCAAAAGACAACCTAAGAGGGGAGGTGAATTACGTTTTTACAATTAAAATTAATAATACCCTAATAAAAATTATGACTAGCACAATAGATAAATATAATTAATGAAATAAAAATAATTAAAACAAGTGTCTTAACAACTATGTCAGTTAATGATTTTAGCACAGTAAAAATGTGAAATATAACTATGGCAATTTAAAATAAAATAAAGAGATAAGGGAGAGAGAAGCAAACAAATTTATAGTGGTTCGGCTTCAACTCGGCCTACGTTCACTCCTCAAGTTTCACTTGAGATTTTCCACTATCTTCTAGCTTCACAGGGGTGCTAGTAACCTGTTTACAAATGGGGCAATCCTCCACGGATTTTACACAAACTTCACAAGGCCAAACCCCTGCAAATCTTAGGTGATTCACAATCACTCTCAAGATTTCAAGAACACAGTGTTTGCAACACTTTTACAAGATGAAATGATATTTTTTGTTTCAAAGAAAGCTTACAATAAATATCTCTCAAAGATAGATATATAAAATGAAGCTTTCATTTTTCTGTAAATCTCACACAGGAAAGATGTGCTTAAAGCTATAAGGCTCAATGTATAATTTTTGAGAATAAATGTGAGTGATTATAGATCAAAGAATATTTTCAGATTTTTTTGTAACTTGTTTACATTAGAGGCTTTGGTATATATAATGAAAATTATAGCCGTTTATAGCCGTTGTATTCATTTGAATTTATAGCCATTTATAACCGTTCTAGTCATTTGAATTTATAACCGTTTATAGTCGTTGTACTTCCATCATTACCAATTTGAATATCTTCCACTCCATCATTACAAATTTGAATATCTTCCACTTGAACCTTTTGGCCTTTTGAACCTTTATAGTTGTTTATAGCCGTTGTACTTCCATCATTACTAATTTGAATATCTTTCACTTGAACCTTTTGAACCTTTTGGCCTGCTGCTGTGCTAGGCTGTTTGAACCTTTGTTTTGAGCTATTTGAACTCCTGATTTAATCAAATATTAAATACATTCTATCAACATTTAGGATAAAGGTTTAGGTGAGAAATAATGGGATAAAATAAATTTTGATTCTATTTTTTTCTTTCAAATAAATCATCAAAATAAATTTTAATTCAATTTTTCTCTTTCAAATAAATCATCAAAATAAATTTTGATTAAAATATAATTAAATAAATCATCAAAATAAATTTTGGATTCTATTTTTCTCTTTCAAATAAATTAAAACATAATTAAATAAATCATCAAAATAAATAAGTCTAACAACCGTCCCTAACTCCGTGAGTCCACCTTCTTCATACCACCTTCAGTCATCTCCTCCCCTCCATATTCGACGCAAACGCTGAGCATCAATCAACGATTTTGGACAGCAAAATTGTGACTCCTCTCTCTCTCTCTCTCTCTCTATATATATATATATATATATCACATTTAAATGAAGGAAGTTGTTGCTCTAATTTTCCCCCTAATTTCTTGCCCTAATTGCCCCCTCCCCTTGTTTTTCCTCTAATTTCTTGCCCTATATAATTTGTTCTTTAAATTAGAAAAATACCTAATTTATGTGCTTTAGTGGAAGTCTATAATTTTTGTTGTGCTCTAATTCTGAAAATTAATTATTTGCAAAGATCCGTGATTGTAGATTTGTGTAGATTTTTGATTATATAGGATAGTCATGCCTCCTATGAAGTATATTTCTGGATGCGAAAAAAGGAAAGAAAAAAAAAAAAAAAGCAAATATTATAAAATTTTATTCAATCTCAATTGGGAGCGCTTGATAAATTTTTTGGTTGCAAGAAACAAATAGAAAGTTCATGTTTGGTTGATGAAGATTTGGTAATTGAAGAACTTAATCAATGTAATGAGAATGATAACGAAGATTAATCTTTGAATGAGAATGAAAATAAAGATTTGGTGAATCTTTGAATGTAATGTTGAATATGGACCTTTAAATATTAATGACCCAAGTAATTGGTACAAGATTGATCATAATTTCAGAGATTTATTAGTTGAAAGATGTCCTATAAGAAGTAATGTTGTCGATTTTCCTAGAGATGATAAGGATAGACATTTCTCCTCTACATATTACATTCGAGATTTATCAAATGGAAAGAAGTAAGATAGGAAATGGCTAGTATATTCAGATGCTTCAAACAAAGTATTTTGCTTTTGTTGTAAATTGTTTAAGGAAGATGGGAACAAGACTCAGTTGGCTACTAATGGATTTAAAGATTGGAAGAATCTATGTCACAGGCTTAGAAGTCATGAAACTAGCAATGAGCACATTACTTGTATGAGCAAATGGGTTGAATTGGAAAAAAGATTGCAAAAGAATGAAACAATTGATAAAGGTGTTCAAGAACAAATCAATAGGGAGAGAGAACATTGGAAAAATGTGTTACTAAGGATAATTGTTGTTATGAGAACTCTTGCTAAAAATAATTTAGCGTTTCGTGGAGACAATGAGAAGATTTATCAAGAAAGAAATGGAAACTGTTTAAGTTTAATTGAAATGATTACTCAATTTGATTCAGTAATGCAAGACCACCTTCATTGCATTGAAAGGAATGAAATTCATTACCATTGTCTTGGTCTCAAAATTCAAAATGAATTGATACAGAAGTTAGCGGGTGAGATCAAAAGTACAATTATGAAAAGAATCAAAGAAGCGAGATATTTTTCAGTTATTCTTGATTGTACTCTGAATGTTAGTCATGAAGAACAAATGTCTCTTGTAATAAGATGTGTGGATGTTTCAACTAATCAAGTAAAGGTGGAAGAGTTCTTTTTAGAATTTTTAAAGGTGGATGATACATCGGGACTAGGTCTTTCTAATGTACTTAAAGAGGTATTGTGCACACTTCAACTTGATATTGGTGATATAAGAGGGCAAGGATATGATAATGGCTCTAACATGAAAGGAAAACACAAAGGTGTACAGAAAAGGCTACTTGAAATAAATCCTAGAGCATTCTACACACCATGTGGTTGTCATAGTCTTAACCTTGTACTTTGTGATATGGCTAACTCTTGTCCCAAAGCTATCTCTTTTTTTGGAGTGTTACAACGTATATATTTATTGTTTTCATCTTCTACAAAGAGGTGGAAAGTTTTCAAAGATCATGTGGCAGGTCTCACATTGAAGCTATTGTCACAAACAAGGTGGGAAAGTCGTGTTGAAAGTGTTAAAGCAATAAGATATCAAGCTCCACAAATAAGAGATGTTTTAAATCATTTGGAAAATATTGGTGAACCCCACAATACAAAGAGTGAAGCTGAGTCTTTAGCAACATATGAAATTGTGAACTTTGAATTTTTGTTTGGCATGATTATTTGGCACAATTTATTGTTTGTAGTTAACTCAGTTAGCAAAATATTTCAAAGGGAAGACATGCATATTGATGTTGCTATAATTTAGTTAAAATGACTCATTATGTTTCTTGAAAAGTATAGAGAAATTGGATTTTTGGATGCCATGATTGAGGCTACAGAAGTTACTACTCTAATGGAAATTGATCCAGTATTTCGTGAAAAGCGTGTCATTTGCAGAAAGAAGCAGTTTGATGAGAATGTTATGAAGAGGTGACACAGACTGTTGAAGAATCTTTTAGAGTTAATTGCTTTATGTATATAATTGATTAAGCTCTTTCTTCACTTAAGAGTAGGTTCGAACAATTTCAAGTATATGAGGAAAATTTTGGATTTTTGTTTGATTTGAAAAAGTTGAGTTCTACCAACAAGGAATGTTTGAAGACTTATTGTGTTAATCTTGAAGATTTTTTGAAACATGATGAACTTTCTAATATTGATGGGAGAGATCTATTTTCAGAGTTAAATGTCTTGAAAGAAGTTTTACCGGAAAGAAGCAAAAGGCCAATTGAAGTATTAAATTATTTGCAAACAATGGATGGTTATTTTCCAAATACATGGATTGTGTATCGAATTTTGTTAACTATACCTGTTACAGTGGCCTCTGGAGAAAGAAGTTTTTCAAAGTTGAAGTTAATCAAATCTTACCTTCGGTCAACCATGTCACAAGAAAGATTGAATGGGTTAGCTTTGTTATCTATTGAAAAGGATATGGTGGATAAATTTGATTATGCAAGCTTCATTAGTGATTTTGTGGCTAAAAATGTGAGAAGAGTAATGTTTATGTGATCGTTGGTTCAATTGTAAACTGGATATTGCTAAACTATAAAGCAACAAGACTAGGTTTTTACTTTTTTTGAGTATTTGTAATGATTGCTTCCTATTTTAATATATAAAAGTAAATTTTTGTTTATAATTTTAATGATTATATGTGCAAGTAAATTTTTTTGTAACTACAAACAAATAAAAAAACTTGTTGTAACTTATCGTTTTATCCATGAACTTTTTTTTTTCAATGTAAAAGGGGCCCCATTTTCGAAGTTCGCCTTGGGCCCCCTAAATCTCAGGGCTGACCCTACCCTCCTACGTGAGGGCACAATTATAATAATGTGTATGCCTTCCAACCCACGTCTTTCTCCATTTTATTTACCTGCTTATGATGGTTAGTTTAGAACATCATATTTCGTTTAGCATCTCTCATGCTTTGCATCCATTGTCTTGCATGCATTGAGTTTGGCTCATCATTCTAACTCGCATTGTTAGTTAATACTTCTTTGAATACGTGCTCAGACCACATGCAATCAAATTGATTCATATGCCATATTATATTAGTAGCCAAGCTTAGTAATTTCATATTGCATGTATTTCATTAGTCATATTGCATAGTTAGGATCACACATTTTTCCTAACTCTTTCATCTTTTTGGCTTCGAGTACTAGGTGAGCTCTTTTGTGCTTTAATATATTGCACGAATGTGATTGTTGCCATGTTTAGCATGCTTTCCATGAGGCTAATTGCTTGAATTAGAATAATTTGAGTAATGTTCATATGTGATCACTTTTTCAAGTGGTACATATTCGAAATAATTTTCAAAACAAACATGAGATCAAGTGTTCCAATTTTTGCAAATTAGTCTATACGTGTGTGTGCGCATCACATAGTAAAGTTAGTCTAATAACCAGAACAAGAGCATATAACATCAATAAGATTCACATCATAATTAGTAGAGGCCGATCTTTGATCGGGCGAGCATGGGTGCTCAATTCATGACTTTTGCCTCTCGTACCTAAGTTCCTGAGCCAAGACAATCTTGGTAATGACAGACACGTGGCCTTTAGCACGAGTCATGGGTTTCCTAAATTTTTCAAAAATATTTAAGTGGCAACTCTATATCTGGCAAAACAGTCCATTTTTGGCAATTTGATTCAAAATCGACTTTTTAAAAGATTTGTTGGATTTGGACTCTTTGGTGTTTATCTATTTCATATTGTACTTGTGAGCTCAGATTCAGAACCACGGAAGTCTGATATTATAGGGCTTAGTCGTTTTCCAAAAGGAGCATGAAAAATCGAGCTACACTATTATACCCTCTGTTATTAACAAAAATATATTTTCTTCTTACTTGCTTGAGTCTTCAGATTTGTGGCATGGTAGATTAGGACATGTTAATTGTGGATTTTTGCGTAGATTAATTAATATAGAATGTTTACCTTAATTTGAAATTGATGCAAATCATAAATGTGAAATTTGTGTTGAGGCAAAATTAACTAAAACTCATTTTTCATTCAATTAAACGAAGTACGAAACCACTTGAATTAATTCATAGTGACATTTGTGATTTTAAATCAATTCAAACTAGAGGTGGAAAAAACTATTTTATTACTTTCACAGATGATTATACTAGATATAGTTATATTTATTTAATTCGAACCAATGATGAAGTTTTGGAAACTTTCATACAATATAAGAATGAAGTTGAAAATCAACTTGGTAAGAAAATTAAAAAAACTAAGAAGTGATAGAGGTGGTGAATAAAAGTCACATTTTGGTGAGTTTTGTAAAGAACATGGAATAATTCATCAAACCACCGCTTCTTACTCACCTTAGCAAAATGGAATTGCTGAAAGAAAAAATAAAACTTTAAAAAAAAATGATGAATGTCATGTCAATAAGTTTTGGATTACCTCAGAACTTGTGGGGAGAAGCAATATTTTTGCTAATTATATTCTTAATAAAGTACCCCAAAAGAAAGTGAATCAAACACCTTATAAAATGTGACATAAGAGAGTACCATCCTACAAATACTTAAAAGTATGGGAGTGTTTTGCTAAAGTGGCTATTTCTAGTCCTAAAAAGACTAAGAAAGGTCCTAAAACTGTTGATTGCATCTTCATTGGTTATGCCACGAATAGTAGTGCATATCGATTTTCAATTCATAAGTCAGAACATTCCGAAATGCATATAAATACTATTATTGAATCTCAGAATGCATCTTTCTTTGAACATGCGTTTCCTAATAAGACTAGACAAGAGGCTAGTACTAATAAAAGATCTTATGATGCTATTACTAATCATAATCAAGAACAAGAGCAAGAGATAGATCAAAATGAGGAAGAGGAACCTCGGCGTAGTAAACATGCTAGAACCTCAAAATCTTTTGGTCCAGATTTTTTAACGTTTTTGTTAGAAAATGAGCGTTTAACTTTCAAAGAAGCTATGTCCAATCCTGAAGCTTCTTTATGGAAAGAAACCATAAGTAGCAAAGTTGAATCCATCCTGCAAAATCACACTTGGAAATTGGTGGATCTGCCACCAGGTTGTAAACATCTTGGGTACAAGTGGGTTTTTAAAAGAAAAATGAAAACGAATGGATCAATTGACAAACACAAAGCAAGACTTGTGATTAAAGGATATAGACAAAAAGAAGGTCTTGATTACTTTGACACATACTCACCAGTTACTAAAAAAACATCTATTAGAATGCTAATTGCCATTATATTTTTGTACAATCTAGAAATTCATCAAATGGATGTGAAAACAGCTTTCTTAAATGGTGAGTTAAATGATGAAATTTACATGGAACAACCAGAAGGATTTTCTGTTCTAGGAAAAGAAAAGAAAGTGTGTAAATTGGTTAAATCATTATATGGTTTAAAACAAGCGCCAAAGCAATGACATGAGAAATTTGACAAGGCAATGATGTCGAATGGATTCAAAATTAATCAATATGACAAATGTGTTTATATTAAAAACACAAACAAAGAATATGTTATAGTATGTCTTTATGTGAATGATATGCTCATGATAGGTAGTAATAATGATATGATTAAAACTACCAAGAAAATACTGAATAAATATTTTGACATGAAGGACATGTGGATTGCTGATGTAATTCTTGGTATAAAAATTACCAAAACATCAGAAGGATATGCTTTGTCACAATCATCTTACATTGAGAAAATACTTGACAAATTTAGCAAAGATGATGATCATCTTGCTAGAACACCTGTAGATGTTAATTTGTTTCTTTCTAAGAATGTATAGGAAAGTATTTCTCAATTAGAGTACGCCCAAATTATTGGAAGCTCAATGTACTTGATAAATTGCATTTGCCCAGATATAGCCTAGCAGTAAGTAAATTGAGTTGATATACAAGTAATCCAAGAGTAGAACACTGGAAAGCATTTACAAGGGTTCTAAGATATCTCCGATTTACTCGTAACATTAGGCTAAATTATACTTGATACCCAGCAGCACTTGAAGGATACTATGATGCAAACTGGATATTGGATACTAGAGACTCAAAATCCTTCAGTGGATATGTCTTTACCTTTGGTGGAGCGGCTATATCTTGGAAATCTTCCAAAAAAACTTGCATTGCTAGGTCTACTATGGAATTAGAATTTATAGCTTTAGATAAAGCTGGGAAAGAAGTAGAATGCCTTCGCCACTTCCTTGAAGTATTCCAATGTGGCCAAAACTGGTGCCTGCTATTTGCATACATTATGATAGTTAATTAGCAATTGGTAGAGCACAGAGTCATATGTATGACGGTAAGTCACGACACATTCGTCGTTGACATAATACCGTGAGACAGCTACTCTTTAATGGAATTATTTCCATTGAATATGTGAAGTCTAAAGACAACATAACAGATCCACTAACCAAAGAGTTAGCAAGAGAGTTAGTTGAGAATTCTTCGAACGGAGTGGGACTTAAGCCTATTTAATAAGAGTTACCACAACGGCAACCCAATCTAGTTGACTGGAGATCCCAAGATCTAGGTTCAAAAGGACAATCGAGTTGTGTATAACTCATAAGGATCACTGGGGAGTCAAACTCCTACCTATTTCTATGATGAAATAGTGATGTCTGCAGCGTTTTACGTTAAGTAATACTTTTAATGATTCTTATATTTAGGAATACCTAGTGGAGTATGGCGGGATACTCTTCATAAGAATCACCTATATAAGTGTGAATTGGGCTGGTTCTATGAGATTTGTGAAGGACTACAATTCTCTAAAGCACTCAAAGACCAGGTTGTTCAGGGCCAAAATGAACACAATAGTGAGAACTAAATTGTGTCTGGTAATATACTGTATGAGTTTTATTGTCTTGGTTTACACAAATGGCTGAACGGTTCAAGACATCATGTTCACTGGTTAGCTAGTAAATCCAATAGTGTCTCACAAAGGAAGGTTCAAAGCCAAAAACTACATATCCTTTGCAGAATATTCCTAATTTCTGTACTCTCTATAGTAAGATCATGTTGTTGCATTTTTTCTTCATCAAATTCCATTTATGTGGGGGATTGTTGGAATTATGGTTTTTTTATAGGCTTATTTTGGGCCAACTTTGACCCCAAATTTAAGTAGGGCCCACACGCCTTTTGGGGTGGGTCTAAAGAGGTGACGTGTTTCTTGCCGCATGGCAAGTCACACGGTGCAAACGGTTCGTCAAAACCATTTATGAGTGAATGCGAACTTGGCATCGTTTTCGGGTTCGTGGAATGGACAATTAAAGAGTAAAATGTGGGTTTCTTTGAAATGGTTGTCCTACATTGAAACTTGAAGAGAGCTTGTAAGTGTTTATAAGTTCTAGGTAGACAAACTTGGGTTGGGCCCCAAGGGGCACCCTAAGTATATAGAAGGGAAGAGTTATAGACAATGTGGCTCAAATCACAACACACGCATCGTCGTTTGTCCGGCCGGTCGACTGAGCCGAGCCGTGCCGTGCCGTGCCGGTAATGGGTTGGGTCAGTCCTAATATTAATTTTTTGGACAAAATTTATTTGAATTTTTTCCAAAAATTCTTGCAAAAAAATTATTTTTTCTGAACGAATTTAATTCAAATTTTTGCACTAAAATTTGAATTCAAATTTTTTCTGTCCATACAGTGCCTTTCCAGTCCGAAATTCTCTTCCAACAGATTCAAACAGGTTGCACTTGTACAGTTTGATTTCATATCTGTTCAGTTGGGTTGCACCTGTTCAATTCAAAATTGAACCTATTTAGATCTGTCCGAACAAGCACCATTTGCCTATAAATACAAACCATCTTCCAGCATTTTGATCATTTCGAAATTCACTTGTTGCCTTCCCATTTTGCTCTCTTGTATAAATATTCTTCATACTAGTTCTAGAGAATTTTATGAGAATATAGAACATAGGTTTTGGTTTGCCGAATAGATTGTTTGTAGTGCTACTACAATCTGTGAAACGATCATTGTATCCTGCGAGATAGACATCATTTATCTGTAAGCACCTGAGCGAGGCAAATCTATCTTACGGATAGAGTGTCACACACTCAACTTGATCTTAAAGTTGTCTCGATAAATAAATTTTACAAGTAATTTATTTTTATTTGGTTGATTTGGTTTCAAGTTATTTATTTTACACAGAAGATTGTTCCAACTAGGGATGTAAGAAAAACTTAAAAAATTGACCAAACCGATTGAATTGGACCAAACCGACTATATTTAGTCTGTTTTTTAACAACAATCGGTCTGTGCGGTTTTTAAATTTGATTTTTTTGGGTTTTCGGTTTGGTATTGGTTTAAGTACCTTGTGAACCGATCTAAACCAAAACCGACCGCTTAAACATATATTGTATCTATAATATATATATATATATATATAATATAATATAATAATATAATGAAATTAACAAGTATAATAAATTATTAAACTTAATTAATTAACCTTAACATCTTTATAACCTAAGTTTGTAAACTCTTAGTATATATAATCTTAACTCTAACTCATTATTCTTGAAACCTTAGTATTTTTAATTTTATTTTTTCTGGTTTTATTTTTTTTTAATTTAGGAATTGAAAAGTATGTATTAAATGAATGGATTGGATATGTTTTAAATGGTAAACAAATAGCTAATTTAATGTTTTTATATAGATTAATGATTATATTTAAAAGTGGCTCAAATTTGAAAAATCCTAAACCGATTAAACCACATTAAACTGAACCGTTTCAGTCGGTTCGGTTCAATGTGGTTTGATGGGAGAAGTGGTCTGTATTGATGTTCAAAATAATAAAGCCGACATTATCAGTTCGGTGTAATTTTTTACCTAAATACCGATCGTACCGAACCAATTACATCCCTAGTTCCAACATATGCTACACCATTTGCATTCTATCATGAAGTGCCTCAGACATCTGACTGAGAAATGCTATGGATCGCTTGTTTTTTATTACCTTTTTGTATTATTATTTATGTGAATTCTCACGATTGATTTTCGGCATGGAAATAATTATTACAAAAATAATAAAGATAAATAATATAGTGGCACATATCTAATAATATAAAAAGCTGAAGTAAAAAGTGATATACAGTAGCCCTTTTCTATTTGATAACATTGCTTATATTATGATAAATTCGGCTTAACGATTATGTAACAGCTTTTGTGGTGTGAGGTCTCGGGTTTAACCCTTATAGGAAAGAATTTGATATCCTTTGTGGTGGTATATCGTGGATTAGTAATTTATTTGATAATGTAAACATTTCTCATATTTTTAATTACTCTCTTATCGATTGACCCAAAAAAAAATTGTTATGGTAAATTACACTTGAGGAAATTTCATTTTGCCCTCCAAACTATATATTAATGATCAATTTAACCTATTTACTTCTTATAATTTAAATTTTACACCTATACTATTTAATTTTGGATCAATTTCATCCTTGTCGTTAGCTACCGTCTATAATTAGATGGCATTTACTGCCGTCTTCATTTGAGATATCATTTTACCCCTCAAACTATCTCCAAAATATCAATTGTGGTTGTTTAATTGATATTTCGAAGACAGTTTTTTTTTTTTTTGGGGGGGGAAATAAAATTTCAAATGAAATTTCAATACCACGTCAACAACTTCCGTTTGATTATAGACATCAGCTAACAACAAGGGTAAAATTGATCCAAAATAAAGTAGTATACGTGTGAAATTGAAATCATAAGAAGTATATGGGTTAAATTGATTATCGAGATATAGTTTGGGAGGCTGAAATGAAATTTCCTCTATTTAATATATACAAGATCCAATTGAAAAAAAATATATTTTTAAATTGTAACTTCTAATTTTTATATTATAATGACGGCAAAGGCAGTGGTGTAATGATAGTGGTGATTATGGTAACGGTGACAATAGTTATGGAAGTGAAGGGTAGTTGTGATGGTAGTGGAGAGATGGTGGTGACTACAGTGGTGGTATGGTAATAATGGTAGTGAAATGAGGGTAATGCTTATGCAATGATGACAATGGTGGAGGTTGTGGTGGTGGTGGTGGTGGTGGTGGCGTGATGGTTGTGGTGACAACAATAACAGTAGCAGTGATAGGAGTGTTGGTGGTAGTAGGAGTGGTGATGGTAGTGGAGGGGTGATGGTGTAGACGTGCTCGAACGTCCTGGAAAAATCCCGTTTTGTTAATTGGGCTCACTACAGTTCGGACTCAATGTCACGGTTCTTAATCTGATCTTGCAAAGTGCAATGCGAGATTGATAAATCACCAAAGAGTCCAAATCCGGCAAATCGTTTTGAAAAACTGATTTCTAGAAAAAAGTGCCAAACATGGACTACTTTGCCAGATACAGAGTCGCTACCTAAATATTTTATTTTTGGAAAAATTTAGGAAACCCTGACTCGTGCCTAAGGCCACGTATCCGTCATCACCAAAGTTGCCTCGGTTCGGGAGCTTGGGTACCAGAGGGGAAGGTCATGCAATGAGCACCCCCGCTCGCCCGATCAAAGATCAGCCTTTACTAACATGATATCTTGTTTTTTAAAACACATATGCTCTTATTCTGGTTATTAACCTAGAATTACTATGTGATGCACACAGCATACAAGTATAGACTGGATCGCCTAAGTTGGAACAAAACATCTCATGTTTGTTTTTGAAAGCGGTTTGCTACTCGCAAGTAGGCTAAAATGCGGATTTTGCCGCCCTCAAGCGGGCTTAAAAAACATGGTGATTTGTCACTCTCAAGTAGGCTTAAAACTAGCAATCAATGAATTGTTCCAATTCAAGTAATCCAACCTTCACCCTGTAACAAGCCCGCGGGGGACCCTCGCTACAGCTCGGACTCGACTTTTCGTAGTCACGGTTCTAAGTCTGAACCAAAGAGTCCAAATCCGGCAAATCGTTTTTGAGAAAACAGATTTTTGAAAGAAGTGCCAAACATGGACTGCTTTGCCAGATACAGAGTCGCCACCTAAATATTTTATTTTGGGAAATTTAGGAAACCCTGACTCGGTGCCAAAAGGCCACGTGTCCGTCATCACCAAAGTTGCCTCGGTTCGGGAACTTGGGTACGATTGGGGAAGGTCACTTCGTGAGCACCCCCGCTCGCCCGGTCAAAGACCGGCCTCTACTAACCATGATATCAATTTTTGAAAACATTGTGTGTCCTTATTCCGGTTATTAGCCTAGGTTACTATGTGATGCTCGCAGCATATAAATATAGACTGGGTCGTCCGAATTGGAACAAAACATTTCATGCTTGTTTATTTGAAAATGGTTTGATGGTGCTACCCGCAAGTAGGCTAAGACGTGGATTTGCCACCCTCGGGTGGGCTTAGAAAACATGATTTTGCCACTATCTAGTGGGCTTAAAACACACATTTGATGAATTATTCCAATTCAAATAACCCAACCTTCACCCACAGGCATTCAGGCAGTTATATCACATTAGCAATTAGCCTCATGGTAAGCATGCTATTCATGGCAGTCACTCACACGCATGCAAGGATGCTAAAGCATAAAACTTACCGAGTACTCCAAGCCAAAAAAAGGAAGTTAATTAGAAATCATGCATGATCCTAAGTATACAAAAATGCCTAATGCAACACATGCAAAATGCAACTATAGCAGGCTCGGCTATTCTAAGATGGTATATGAAATGCTACAACTATCATGTATTCAATTTAGAATTGAAGGTACAATGCAGTTAGTATGATGTGCCGAGCCCGGTGCATGCAATACAGATGGATGATGCAAACATGCTGTCATACTATATGCTAATTTAAATATGCCCTAATCTAACCATCATAAGCGGATAAATAAAAGGGAGAAAGACGTGGGGTTGGAAGACATACATCACACTCACGCACACTTATTACAGTTATGCCCTCACTCGGAGGGTTCAAATAAATATACAGTCCAAATATTACAGTCCCAAATAAAAGAATATTACAGTCTAAAATATTACAGAATTCTAATTAATTAATGAATTAACTAGAAAGCAAATAAAAAACTGGCGTGCAAGCCAGGGACTGCCTTGCTTCTGGTGGATGATGCATGTCTGGATTGTCTTGCGCGGAAATCCACCGGAATGCCCCAATTAGCCTCTGTTTACACCTGTTCTTGAAATGCGTGCCAAGTCCCAAGAAGTTGCTGATTCTGCGTTTTGCTGCAGCAGAGAGCAGGAAAGGGGCATAGCAATGTATTTGCACAGATATATGCATGTCTCGAACCTCGTGCCACCAATCACGCATACCGAGGCATGATGGCCGAGGAGTCGAAATGCACTACTCAATATAGGATGAATGCACATGAAACTACAGCTAAAACCTAACTCCATCATGGATAATCCGGAGTGTCGGTGACTGGGAATTGAGACACATTCCGTCACTCAAAGTACGAAATGTACTTCGTTTCCCGTGCCCGGGCTAACTCCTATTCCGGACATGATGCAATATGCATGATATGCATGAAATGCAACTAATATACAATCCTAACATACACAATGCTATGAAAGTGAAATGCCTCGAAATACGTGTACCCGGGCACGCAAACCGAGAAAATGACAGAATGCAATGAAAATGAGGTGCCTCGAAATGCATGCACGCGGGCACGCAAACCGAGGCAATGGTAAAATGCTGTGTAAATGAAGTGTCTCAAAATGCGTGCACACGGGCACGCAAACCGAGGCAATGCTATATGTCTCGAAATACGTGCAGGCGGGCACGCAAACCGAGGCAATGATATGTGTCTCGAAATACGTGCACGCGGGCACGCAAACCGAGGCAATGATATGTGTCTCGAAATATGTACACGCGGGCACGCAAACCGAGGCAATGATATGTGTCTCGAAATACGTGCACGCGGGCACGCAAACCGAGACAATGCTATGTGTCTCGAAATACGTGCACACGGGCACGCAAACCGAGGCAATGACAGAATATGATGAAATGATATGGAAATGACAAATGGGCTTATACCAACATGAGTGAGCCTCAGCCACACTCACATGGGATGCCGATCGGATAAAAATGAAGTGCCTCGAAATGCGTGCACGCGGGCACGCAAACCGAGGCGATGCAAAAGCGATGCGAATGACATGGAAAATGCAACATGGACTTATACTAACATGAGAGAGCCTCAGCCACACTCACATAAGATGCCGATGGCAGAAAATGAAGTGCCTCGAAATGCGTGCACACGGGCACGCAAACCGAGGCGATGCAAAAGCGATGCGAATGACATGGAAAATGCAACATGGACTTATACTAACATGAGAGAGCCTCAGCCACACTCACATAAGATGCCGGCGGATAAAAATGAGGTGCCTCGAAATGCGTGCACACGGGCACGCAAACCGAGGTAATGATAAAATACAATGAAATGGCATGAAAATGACAAATGGGCTTATACCAACATGAGTGAGCCTCAGCCACACTCACATAGGATGCCGTCGGATAAAAATGGAGTGCCTCGAAATGCGTGCACACGGGCACGCAAACCGAGGCAATGACAAAATGTGATGAAACATGGCAAAAATGATATGCAAGCATGCTAACGAAATTTCAGCACTAAAATATGGGGGAAAACAGTCCCGAAATGAGGCGAAATGACATGAAATGCAAGGAAATGTCCCGAAATGCAACATTAGGCATCCGAAATGGCCTATAGCTATGCCAAAAATGCACAATATGGACATGCAATGCAAATACAGAAGCTAGACAGTCCCAAAAGATGCACTTTCACAGTTATAAACATGGCCAAACAGCAAGTATAGGTAGGGGAAAAATAGCATGCAAGAATAGGGGCCAAAAGAGGGGTAATGAAGCAAGTGGTATAAGCAAAACCCAAACTGAAAAATTTCCTTATACAACACTGAAGATGGACCAAAAATATGAACATTTACAGTATATGGAAGCCTCAAAATCAGTATACAAACATGCTAAAAATATGATGCAAAATGAGGCTCAAAAGGTGCTAAAACATGAAGTATACAAAATAATCACCAAACAGAAAAAAAGTGTTAGTGAAACATGAATTATAGGCCAAAATAAGGCCACTTTCAGTTCGGACCAAGGTCCAAAAACAGAAGCCAAGAGGGCTATTAATTTATGCAAAAATGGGGCTAAATAGGGGATATAACTACAAGTGACATATGGAAACACCAAACAATGTTGAGCCCTTCTCCAATGTTGAAGAGGGGCTCAAAATATGCCTCATATCAGTTTACAACATGCTCGAAAATAAATTGCTCATGGGTCAAAAATAGCATGCAAAATTATGACATACAAGATGGTCAATGAAGCAAGTGTATTATGGAGGGCTCAAACAGGGTTGAGCCCTTAATGAGAAGTGAAGATCAGCTCAAAATATGGCCCTTTTCAGTTAGGGCCGAAGCTTGAAACCAAAAAGAGATGAGGCTTAGAAATAGATCAAGAAAAAGGGTCAAAAGGGTAAAAGTGTTACTTACCCTTGAAGATTCAAGCTTTTGTTGCTTCTTGGATGGATTTGCAGCTTCTTTAACCTTCAAGAATCCTTCCTTGTTGCTGGAAATGAGATGGTGGTGGTAGAGCTTGGTGGTGTAGAAGGAATGATGGTTAGGGAGTTAGGGTTTTTTGAAGAATTGAGAAGGAAGAAGATGGAGTTGGCTATGGAAGCTTGAAGAGTAATTTTTCTAACCCCTCTAATGCATGTTGGTAGCTGGTTATATGGACCCAAAAAAGGGTGTAAAGGTGGGGCATAAAGGAGAGCAAAATTCCCCCAAAAGGGTCCCCCCGGATGTAGATATTTTTGGGAGAAAACCAAGGCACAGCTGGAATGCACTCAACCTGAAGAAGCAGGCCGGCCTGTTACTTTTTCTGCAGATGGCCGGCCAGCCACTTAACATAGCCGGCCGGCTAGGTCAAAGAAAAAAATGGCCGGCCGGCCAGAAAAAATGGCCGGTCACCCCCTAGGATGAAGCCCCAGAAGTTAGCTTTCCAATGGCGCAAACCTTGCATTAAAATTCCTCCTGTAGAAAAAGTTATGCCCTTTTCCGTGAAGCCGCGCAGATTCAGTCCAAGCGGACTTCAACCAACCACATCTCTCCCCCCCGGACTTGGACTTGGGAGATTCTTGAGTGCAAAATGAAGCCCCGGAAGTAAGCTTTCCAATGGTGGTGGCCTCATATCTTAATTCCTCTTGTGCAAAGAGTTACGCCCGTTTCGGTGAAGCCGCGCAGCTTTTTCTCCTTCCCGGATTCATGCTGAAACACTTTTGACCAAAAAGAAGTTGGCTTTTCGGCAAAATTACTAGCCTCCCACCAACTTTTGGTGTCCTCTCATGTGTGTAGATCACATATATGTGGTTTGGGGTTGGCAACAGTGACTCCAGGGTGTTCAACATTGCATTTGAAGAGGAGGGGCAAAAATGGAAAGAAAAATTAATGGCCGGCCATAAACTTTTAGGGTCCTCCCAAGTGTGTACATCACAGATATGTGGTTCAAAGTTCAAGAAAGTGGGCCCAAGGTGTTCAACATTGGCCCGGAAGAGGAGGGGAAAAAATGGAAATAACAATTAATGGCCGGCCATGACTTTTTTGGGTCCTCCAAGGTGTGTAGATCACAGTTATGTGGTTGAAAGTTGGCAACACTACCCCTAGGGTGTTCAACATTAGCCCGGAAGTGCGAAAAACGGGCGCCGGGAGGCTCCGGAGGAGAGATAACTGGTTGCTGCAACAATTGCTGGCCTCCCACCCTTCAGTGACCTTCCCTGTGATAAAACAGAGGTACCTGCCAAAAATGAACGAAAACCGTTGCAAAACGAATGTTCCGGGGCCAAAACACGCAGTTCGGGGTCCCGAAAATGGGCTGTTAAGCATTGAAAATGGCAGTCGACCTCGAAGTGGGTTTCTCAACCCCCAGTGTCCCTCAACAGGAAGCAAATAGGAAGTATGCCAAAAATCAGAGCAATATGAGATGGTTAAGCGGTCCCGAACCGAGGCACACGGCCTGACGGCTCCGAAAATCGGGAACCGGACTCCGAAATGGGAAAAATGGCCTACGGCCACCAAATGTAGCCTACGGACATTGAGAGATGGTCTACAGGACCTCTCCCTCCCCTCAGGAAAAGAAACAGAGAAAACCGAGTCTGGTTCGCAAACCGAGACAAGGCACAGAAAAGGGTTCGGGAGTCCGGAGGCAGGGCTCACGGCCGCAACTCCGAAACTTCTGAACGAGCACATCATGCAACATCACCAAGCGCTCAATTGGTGACGTCTGAGTCTTAAGGTCGGTCAAAAATGGGGTGTCTACACACCCACAGGCATTCAAACAGTTATATCACATAAGCACATAGTCTCATGGCAAGCATGCTATCATGGCAGTCACTCACACACATGCAAGGATGTTAAAGCATAAACACTCACCGAGTACTCCGAGCCAAAACAGAAACTAGTTAGTAATCAATGCATGATCCTAGTTCATGTCAAGAATGCCTAATGTAACACATACAAAATGCAACTAAGATAGGATCGGCTATTCTAAATGTCATGTGAAATGCAATTTGATACATGTATTCAAACAGGAATTGAAATACAATGCAGTTAGTATGATGCGCCGAGCCCGGTGCGTGCAAGACAAATGAATGGATACAAACATGCGAGCATAAGGATGCTAATTGAAACATGCCCTAAAAGTAACCATCGTAAGCTGATAAATAAAAGGCAAAAAGAAATGGGGGTTGGAAGATATGCATCACACATACGCACACTTATTTACAACAGTTGTGCCCTCTCAATGGAGGGTCCGAATGAATAATACAGAACCAACTAGCTAATCTATGCTAATCTAATTAAACTAGTTATTACACAACAGAATGAATAACAAGCTATAGCTAATTATTACACAACTCTAACTAATTAACAAATTAACTAAGTTAGCAATTAAATAAGAGTATAAACTATATGATGTAGGCTGCCTCAGCTCTGCTTTGGATGACAAAGGATGCATGCATGCTCGAGTCGCCTAGTTCGGAAATCTCTCGTGACACCCCGATTTGTCTCTGTTTGCAATTGATCTCAGAAACTTGCACCAAGCTCCAGAGAGATGAAACTCCACATTGGGAATCTGTAGGGATGCTGCCGACCAGGTATTGGCCTTGGAGACCACTAGTCGACCAGCTTTTGTGGTGAAAACCAGAAAAAGTGGTCGGCCAGCCACTTTATCTGGTCGGCCGACTAGTTTTTGTGGTGAAAACCAGAAAAAGTGGTCGGCCAGCCACTTTATCTGGTCGGCCGACCAGGTTTTGCTGCTGGTTTCTGATTTTCTGCAACAGAGGGCAAGAAAGGGACATGGCAAAGTATTTGCAACACATGTATACACGACCACCTTCCCTATCATTACATAAGCTCAAGGAAGTGTAGGTCTCGACCCTCGGGCCACCAATCACGCATCTCGATGCATAATGACCGAGGGGCCAAATTGCGCAACTCGATATGGAATGAATGCACATACAAACACCTAAAGCCTAGAACTCCGTCATGTATAGTCAAGAGTGTCGGCGACCAGAAATCGAGGTACGTTTCAACACTTCGAGTATGAAACGTGCCTCGTTTCCCGTGTTTGGACTAACGCTTATTCCAAACGAAATGCATCAAACATGGTATGTACAATACGACTCAATCATGCAACTTAATGCAATACAACTTCGACCTGCAAACATGCAAATGGGTAAACATGTGAACATGCAATTAGCATACACAATGCTATGAATTCCATGGCATACACAATGCTCATGACACTAGCATACACAATGCACGTGGCAACTAACATACATAATGCAATGAATATGGCATGCACAAATGCAATGTCTAACCATGCAACTACATGGCATACTCAATGCTATGGACTACATGGTATACTCAATGCACAATGGGTTCAAGGCACCAAAACACACACAAACATGCATAATGCAATGGCTCAAGTCTAAGGCACATAGTACAACTCTCCAAGAGCATTGAAAAGATGAAACATGGAGTGCAATGGCATGTGTACCAGCACTGAAATGGCATACAAAATGACTTAGAATCATGCAAAACAACTCATGTAAGGCATGTTGAAAGGCTCAAGCATCAAAAGTTAGTGAAGCAAATTACACTACAAGCATGCATGGCAAGTATCATTTAACCAAGGGGCCTCAAAACAGAGCTAAGACAGCCCAAAATATGAACAAAATCATGTTGGAGCATGGCCAAAATATGCTAGAATGGTGAGCCAAAACATCATGCATTCCAAGCTAGTAAACAAGATTTACACTACAAGCACATGGAGCATGTAAGAGGCTACTAAACCAACAAAAAATAGAGCCATGATATGTCAAATGATGACCAAAAACCCACTGAAATGGAGCTAAAACATGCTAGATTGACATGCTACCTTGATGAGCCATAAATGGGAATACACTACACATATGAGAAGCATGCCAAGGGTGACCAAACCAGCCATGGACAGGGTCTAGGCAGGCCCTAAAAGTCACCAAAAAGTGCCTGAACCAAGCCTTGAAAGTATGAAAATGTATGCTCCTTTGATAGGCCAAAATGCAAGTAAACAAGACAAAAAGAGAGAGGGTCACCCCTCTCTGATTTAGGACCTCAAAACCACATGCCAACCACTGAAAATCCATTGAATTTCAGTAGCTAAAAGGCCAAGCAAGGATTAGCTCAAAGGCCCTAAGGCATGGCACAAAACAAGGCCAAACAAGGCATGCAAGAGGGTAGGAGACCCTCAACACCCAAGAGGCCTTAAGCAAACATGTTAAGTGCTAAAAAATGAAGCTTTTTTTAGTTGAAAACAAAGCTCAAATAAGCATGCAAGTATGGCTAAGAGAATGATCAAGACAAAGCTTAACAGGGGAGAAAAGGGATTACCCTTGAAGCTCAGCAAAACCAGCAGATTTTCTGAACCAAAAACCAGCTTTTCAACCTCCAAAAAGGTCCTCCAAGAGCCTTAGTTCAATGGTGGGGTGTGTGGTTAAGAGTTGTAGTGTAAAGGTGAAGAACAACACACACTTTAGGCACCAAATATAGAGATATAGAGGGAGATATACACTTATTCCTTAAAAAAAACTCAGAACATCTGGAATGGAGAGGGAAAGCCTCTCTTATAGAAAAACAAAGGGTTCAAGCTTCTTGGAGAAGCTAAACTTGGTTGCAATCCCTCCATACACGTGTATGGAGGATACAGTCTGTGCCCTCCAGCTGGCACAGTTGGCATCCATACAGTCTGCCAAAACAGGGGGAAAGCTACTGACTAGCAAAGGTGGTCGGCCTGCTACTTTTAGTGGTCGGCCGACCACCCAAAGTGGTTTCTTAGGAAAAAAGTGGTCGGCTAGGGGAAATGGTGGTCTCCACACTGAAAGCAAGCCAATGGTGGGGTGAAAAATCAGAAAATGTGGCCCAAAGACTAAGAAAACCAGTTTCTCGACCAGAAAATTGACTGGCGGGGAGAAAAGTGGTCTCCAAGGAAATATCCGGTCTCCCACCCTTGTACCACTTCCCAAACAAGGAAAGTAAGGTTTGTACCCAAGACAAACCAAAACGGATGCAAGACGAGGGTTCGGGAGGCAAGATGCGCTGCCGGTAGCCCCGAAAACAAGCTGTCGAGCATCAAAAGTGGCATACGACCAAAAAAGTAGTCTCTCGGACCACAGTGTCCCTCTAGATAGAGGAAACGAGGTGTGTTCCAAAAACCGTGCCAAACGGAGGATGTTAAGCGGTCTCGAGCCGAGGCGCACGGCCGACGGCTCCGAAAATTGGAAACTAGTCTCCAAATGGAAACAGTAGCCTACGACCACTGAGAGATGGTCTATAAGACCTCTCCCTCCCTTCGGGAAGAGAAAACAAGACTTGGTCCGTAGATCGAGTCATAGTACAAAGGGTCCCAAGGTCCGGAGGCGAGGCTCTCAGCTAAGAACTCCGAAACCTCGAAACGAGCACAACATGCGCAATCACCGAACTTTCAATCGATGGCACCTGAGTCTTAAGGTCGGTCAAAAATGGGGTGTCTACAGATGGTTATGGCCATTGTTATGGTGCTGGTGGCGATAATAGGAGTGGTGGTGGTAGTGACAATGGCAGTGGTAGGAGTAGTGGTGGTGATGGCGATAGCGACAATAATATTATAACCATGTATCTCGATACATATGCATAACTAATTATAAATTTAGTAAGAATTAAGTAAGTTTCTTATTACTTAAAATTTTTCTTAACTTACATTTTAGGAAAATTTACCTATAAATCCCATTTTTAGGAATGATGATTCATTTAGTTCCAAGAATTTTCTTCTAGACCAATTAGTTCCATTGATTTTGGAAAGGTAGATTTAATATATTATTTGAAAATTAGATTTATGGTTATACCTATATTTCTATTTATGTTTCCTTCTTTTTCTTTTTTCTTTTTTTCTTTTGTGCTAGAGAGGTAATGTACACAATCTATGAGAATCAAATTTGGAATTAATTTTTATATAAGAATCTTTTTTATTTGGAAAACATTTCAAAAGGAGTACAAAAATAACTTGAACTGTGGGATTCTTCAAACATTCCAAAAGGATGTGGATTCTTCAAATATTTCAAAAGGAGTACAAAAAATCCTTAGTAAACTTTGGGCAAATGTATAATTTCAAACTGTAGCACTCCAATATAATACTCAAACGTAACACTCCAATATACACTTCAAAAAAACTTCTTAGTATAACATTCTAATGTAGCACACAAAAAAAAATCCTTAATATACTTTTTCCAAACGTAACACTCCTAAAATATTATGTGGGATTCTTCAAACCATTTCAAAAGAAGTACAAAATTTCATTTATAAGCTTTGAGCAAATGTGTAATTTCAAATTGTGAGTGTTATGTTTGGATAAAGTACATTAAGAAATTTTTTAGTATTTTTGTGTGTGTTACATTGGAGTATTATGTTTAGGATTGAATTGATTGGAGTGTTACGTTTGGGAAAAGTACATTAAGGAGTTTTTTTTGTATGTTACATTGGAGTGTTACATTTGGAAGAAAAAAAAAAGTGCATTAATGAGTTTTTTTGTATGTTACATTGGAGTGTTACATTTGGAAGAAAAAAAAAAGAAGTGCATTAATGAGTTTTTTTAAAGTGTTACGTTGTTACATTTAGAAAAAGTGCATTAAAAAGTTTTTTAGTGTGTTACATTGGATTGTTATATTATAGTGTTACATTTTTATTCTTAATGTGGAATTTGTTCTACAATGAGGGAAAATCCAAAAACTCTATAATGTGAATTGCTCAAATGTGTAATTTTACATTTAGAGAAATCCACTTTTATCCCTAGAAAATTAAATCCAAATATATAAATGACTATCATTTTGTGTAATTTTCACTTTAATGAGACCTTTGGGTTTAAAAAAAAAAGAAAAAAAAGGACTAAATAGTTCATAAGATCACATTTTTGAGATTTATTAGTGCTTTACCCCAAGTTTTAATTAGCCTCTGTTATTTATTTATTTTTTTAAAATTAAAAGCATTAGACAATGACAGTATCAAAAAATATTATCTTAATTTTGAAAATTTTCTAAGACGTGATGCTTTTTATGATATTGATTTGTTTTTTTGAATGAAAAAGTCTTAAAAGATTTTATACAAATAAGAGTAAAGAAAAATATACTAATTTATATATTAAATTATAGGGAGATTTACCAATAAATCCCAAAAGTTGGTCTTATGATCCACTTGGTCCTAATTTTTATTCTAATGTTCCATTTGGTCCCGTCATGCGTGAAAGGACATATTTGCCATGAACGCACTGTTTAATGTCTGCATTGTAGCTGGATATAAATGGATGTGTTGTTAGCGCGTGAGGCAACACAGGGTTTAAGGTGTGGGAAGTTAATTGAGTTGTGCCACGTGACACATATTGGTGTGTCACAAAATAACAAAGCGTACTAAAGGGTTTTAGAATGATAGTGGAGATTTGGGAGGTGCCACATGTCACACAGCCCTGTAACCCATACACATGAAATACAACTCGTTTTTTATATCCATATTCCCACATTCATGAAATGGTATCCCGATTTGTATATCAATAATCCCAAACCCCCTTGTGATATCTCGCTGAAACCTTAATATAGCGATTTCGTAATATTTGTAGATTTTGATTGACTGTATATGCCGTTGCATGATTTGGGGTAGGGAAGAGCAATATTGAAGATTGATTGCAGTGATACGTTGGTTTAAGATTTGTGTGACATTGTAGGTCGTTTAACATATCGGAACCCTAGTGTCACTCTTCCATGTTCGTTGGTTTGTCAGACGTTTACTATGGGCAAAAAGGGTATGTCACGTAACATTGTTTTTTAAATCCTTGTGTGGAAATGTCTTACTTTGGTATTTGTTGTTTTCCTTCTGATTACCCGTGTGGTCGGTCGTATTTACGTTCAATCATGCAGTTGTGGGGGTGTATATTTTTTATTGTTGTATTACGATGTGGCTGTCGTGTTAGGGTGTGTAGGTGTTGGGTGTGTGGAGTTGGATGTGTGGTGGGGCAGTGTGGTTATGTGTTTTGTTTTTGTGCGTAGTGTGTTTGCATTGGGATAGTGTGTAGTGTATGTTGGGTTTGAAGAGAGTGGGTTTGTGGATGGTTTTTGTGCTGATGTGTGTTTTGTTTTGGATGGTTGTTTGGCTAACAATTGTGGTCAATTTATTAGCATATATTGTAGTACAAAAGTTGGGATCACAGGAAAGGGTATACATTTTTATGATTTGTTTCGCATATGTAGGGGTGGGGCCTTTAATTTTTAATGGTGCTGCAAGGAGTGAATGGGATATGTTGTGGTTCTGTTACACATGTGTGGAATGTGTGACCTTGTAGTTTGTACGCGTGGTTTTGGTCTTAGGTTTGGGTAATGGTTTGGTTTTGTTTTGTTGTTACTGTGTAACTATGTTGTAATGGGGTGTTCGTGTATGTCAGGGTCGAATGGGGTGGGGTGGTTATTGTGTGGATGTGGGTCTGTGTGTTTTGTTATGGATGGTGGTGTGTCTAACAGTCATGGGTCAAATTAGTAGCGCAAATTGACGAACAGAAGTTGGGACCACATAAAAGGGAACCCATTATTTTGACATGTTTTGTGTACTTGGTACAATGTGTTGGTGTGGGGAAGTGTACGTAGATGCCACCAACACCACAGAGTATGCGGCATATGAGTGTTATGTGCAAATGGATGTGTTGTTTTTTGGGTAAAGGAAAAAATGGGTTTTGAATGTGTGTAACACAACGGTAAACGTGAAGGTGTTAGGTTAACCGAAGATTGTGTGAATGTGTTACGTGGGGTGCGGTAAGTTGTTATGAGTTTGCGTTTCATCGATATTGTTGTTAGGTGTTGGATGTGGTTAGATAAGTTGGTGTGATATGTGTCATTTGTGTGTCATGGATTATTGTGGGGTTTTTATGGAAAAACACAAACGTGTGTTATGTTGTGAAAGGTGAGTTGGGTTCTATGTAATGGCAAAAACATGTACTGAATAAGCGTAACGACACAGGGAACTTATAAGTGTTAGGTTAACCGGATATTGTGGTAATGTGTTATGTGGGGTGTGGTAACTTCTTGTTAGTTTCCGTTTTGTGGTTATTGTGGTAAGTTATTGGGTGTGGTTGTGTGGGTTGGTGTGGCGTTGAGTTTGAAAGTTTCGTGTTCCACAGGTGACATAAAATGGAGGTTGTTGTTTTTTTGTTATGAGTTGTGGATTTCATGAGGCATGTGTGTGATGTGTGTGTTACGCTAACTGTATATGTGGTTTGTGTTGTAGATGGTGATAAGGTAAGGAGTCTGTGGACACGTTCATGTGAACGGAAATGCGTTGAGGAACCAACTAGTTCAAATGCAAACAACCTTGGAGTGAAAATGCAAGGACGAATTCTATTCAAGCAAGCTAAAATAAGGAAGGGTGAAGAAGATTTTGTTGACGGAGTAAATGTAATGAAAGAGGCAGTTGATGTTGGAATACGGGATGGGAATGTTGAGGCATGTGGGGACAACATATTTGACAAGTGTCATGCGGGTAATGTCCATGATCACTCATTAGGTGTGTTGGGCGCTGCCATAGATGTACAGCATGAATCGATTGGTGCATATGAAAATTACAGGCAGGTAGATTCTAAACTTGAAGAAGCGTTAACTACAATCACATCACTTCAGCTGCAAAACAAAACCAAGGACAATATGATATCACTCATTGAAGAAGAGATTACTAAGTTGAAGAGTATGAGCAACTTGTAGGCTGTGAACATAGTTGGTTGTTTTGGGTGTGTTTTGAATATGAAAAATAAAGAGCTCGAAAAGTTGAGAAAGGAGAATGGGGAAATGCATAAAACAATAGCATTATTGGAAGACCAATTGGCGGACCCTGATGTTCATGTTGTCACGCAAGCATTTCATGACGCCAGAGATAAGGGAGTTATTAGTGGATCTGCCATGAGGTGTAGTGGGTATGGTGGGTCTTTTTTATGCGATGTAACACCGTTACGTGCAGTCGATGATTGTGGATGAAAGGCAAGTAATGTTTATATGGATGTTGGTGAGGAGTCAAATGAGATGGAGGTGTATAAGTCAATGGGTGTCCAGCAGTGTGATTCCGAAATAGAAGTGTTACCATATATGGGTGAAGGAGTATCGGGGTTGGGTATGCAAAATTCATTGGTGCGTAACATTAAAGGTAAAGTAAGGAAGGAACAGAAGTTGGCAGACTATGAGTACCCATTTTGGGGGGTGCGTGATAGAAGGATGGGATCAGAAAGTGATAATATTAGAGGGGACAAGGACTGTGTGAGTGGTAATGCTGTTATAGATGTGGATTCAGTTGAGGTAGCAGGAAAAAAATGGTCGGGATTCGATATCAACAACCAGTCAGGGGTGTGGAAGATGATGACAATCGAAGAGAAGACAAAGATCACAAGAGCGTATGATTGTAACGGCGACGAGTACGTTTTTTTTTTCCCATTGTTATGTTGTTGTGTGTACATCACCTTATTGTGTGGCTTGTAAACAATTTGTTTGTAGGGTTATCATATGGGCAGACGATACGACCGGCGTGACAGTGTACTTTACAGATGTGAAGGGACTGGTTAGACAAAGTAGTGTCTGGGGCAATGTTCGTTTCAATTTCTCTTAAATGTGTTATGCTTAATCTTTGTTAGTTGTAGAGTATATATATTTAGCACATAGTGGCAGCATGCGAAGTGGTGTTTTTTTTTTTTTTTTTTGAGACGCGATTGTTTTGTGCAACTCAGGTGATTGATGCATATACGGAGCTGTTGAAAATTGAACAGTTGAAGCTGTTTGGAAATGATGATCAGGCAGACAAATCATATTTTTTCAGTGGTGTTTGCTTGGTGAGTTGTTGGTGTGGGTTAGTGATGAGTGATTATGTTGTGGTTGCGGGCAACGCGGTGTGTTTGTTATATGTGTGCAGGATATGGTAAGAAGTGCAGACGTGCGTGGCTTGGATAAGCTTGTGCGGAGGAATATTTCTGTCGGTAGCGTGTGTCGGTTCATTCATTTTTCGATGTGACATAATGGACATTGGACACTTGTCGTATATGATACTGAGAACGGTGAGTGAAAGCATTACAATCTGATGCGACAACGTTCGGAAAGGGTAAACGTGCATTACACGAAAGCGCTTGTGTTGGTAAGTTGTTAAATAATGCGTGTTGATGTGTGGCTGGGATTTGTGTGGTCATGGTTGTAGGTATTTTGTATGTATGTGGCAGAAGGAACGGGTGACAAACGTCATGAAACAGTCGCTACCTGAGTTGGGAATGGATGTTCTCAGCATCGAGGCTGATTTCAACCATGTGCTAGAGGCTGTGAGTAGGTGCCCACATCAAAAAGCAGAATCGTAAGTGTGTCAATTGTGAATGTAGTGACGTATTGTGTGGGTGGGTTGTTTTGTGTACTTCGTACAGTTAAGTGAGTTAATGTAATGTTGTTCAATGCAGGCTTGACTGTGGGATAATTGTGTGTGCTATAATGCGCCAGTACGTGCACCATTGCGATGTGGAACGAACACTGCAAGGTTCTAACTGCAGCGTGTTGCATGCAAATATGGTGAAGTCTTTCATCAATGATCCGGTGCGGGGGTTGATATAGTATACCTGTTTGTTGGTGCTTTGTTTGGCTAATGTGATTATGATTAAATTAAAAGTTGGTGCCAATTATTCGTATGACAATTTTTGGTTAGGAAGGTTGTTATTCCTGCGTAGTTATTTAGTTTTGAAACATACATTTAGTAGCGTACAAACAGTAGTTTGGTTGTTAGTTTTTGCAGTTGTTGCACACCTATTTTTTTGGTGTTAATATACAGTCGTTGTGGAGTACTTACCACAAGTTTTGAATGAAATAAGTTTTGGTTGGACAACTAATTTTGTGTGTTTTGTGCTGTGTGTGTATGTTGACGATCCTTGTTATGTGCATGAGAGTTGGGAAAATAGCGAAAGATGTAGTCAAGTTTGTTTGGAAACTTAGTGAAATTAGTATGTGTAGTTTGTTTGTGTGGAGTGGTGCGTTATAGACGAAGAATGTTATTATGTGATTGCTTATATGTGGCGTAAGTCATGTATGTGGCGATGGTGGTATCTACCATGGTATAATATGAAAATGACAGGGTTTATTGGGTGAGTGGGCATGTTGGTTTTGTTGGGTGCACGTTTATTTGTCGACGTCGGGTGTGATGATTGTGTTAATGTTTGGTGGGCAGTTTGTGGGAGACAGTGGGTTCGAATAGTGTTTGTGTGGATTTTTATGTGCATGTCTATAATGTTTGATGGGTTGTTTGTTTGTACATGGAACATGTGAGACGGACTCGTAGTGAACAATTGTTGTATGTCGGAGTGGTGTAAGGCCTGTTTTGAAATAGCTATGTAAGTGTTATGGCTATGTAATGTGGTTTGAATTGTGAATGTGCAATTGTGTGATACTGTTACGAATCAATTGGACGTTAACTTGTAAAACAAAATAAATGTATAATAATAAGGTATATGCGATGTATAATAATAAAGTTTATGTGATGCATGTTACGTATCGAAAATTTAAAATTGAAAATGTTGACAAAGCTAAAAACATGGTAAAAACAACAAAAGTTTTAGGGTCATGGTGTGTGGCACACCGGATTATTCTGATTAAAACATAATGACTATAAATGTTGTATTTGAAATCTATGTGGCTAAATATAATGCTAAATTGGTTCTTTGCATGTCTTTCTGTTGTGGTTCCCTAATTGTTGGCAACGACTGCATCTAATTTGTTGAACTTCTTCCTCTCTGGAAAGCATCCGTTTTTTTTTTTGGGCCTTCTCGGTGGCCTTTTGACAGCTGGTGGTTGTATGATGAAATCTTCAATGCTAAATGGTGGTTTCTCAATAGTGGGTATGGGGTTTATGTTGCATGCGTAAGAATACCGGTACTCCGACACATGGTAATATGGATCGACTAAATCATAAAGGTCGAGTCCACTGTTACGAATAGCAACAACAGCATGAGCACAAGGGAACCCTTTGATTTACCACTGGAAACAAGAGCATGTATGCCTCCTCACATCAACCATTACTGATGGGAAAGAGTGGACCTCAAAAACCTCATTGTTGGACTAACTTAGAAGCCATGATCTTCCTTTGTTGTATGCTTTAACTAACTGAGCTTCCATCTTCGGGCAAACAACATCAGGCCACGATTGCGCCTTGAGTCGGCATTTGGACATCTATCACATAATCTTGGTCCGAATACTGTCAACCAGTTAAGTTATTGGAAGGTGGCGTGCTTTCTGTATCCATGAGTTGAATGACTCGACGGCATTGGAACTCATTTCGCCATAACGTGCACTGCTGATGGGATATATATAGCAACTTTGTTAGACTGAAATATACATTGTGACATTGCAAGCATAACAGAGTATAAATTTGGTAAAATTAAAAGTAGTGATTATGTACCGGAAATAAGCATTTGCCCAATACTCCAGCGATAAATCTTTTAAGAAAGTTGGTGCCACCTTGGGACCAGCCTTCATGAACTCCTCCAATCTTTGGTTGAATGCAGACAAGATCGAAATTTCGATAACAAACACGCGTGGTATGAACTGTTTATGTAGCGTAATTTGTCTTGCAAGTTACGTTGCAAATGTTCTAAGCAAAATGCGTGATGTGCAGTGGGAAATATGACTGGTATTGATTCCAGCAGCCCTGCGTGTTGATCGGATAAAAATGTTAGTGTTCTTTGGCCATTTACCACGTTTGCGAGGTGTCCCAAAAACAAAGCCCAATTTGTCATGTTTTTGGAATCAACAATCGCTGTGGCTAAAGGGAGTAGACCTACATGAAATAAATTTTTTGGGGTCAGTCGAGTATTTTCTTGTAGAATACTGTGTACATTAATATAAACAGACATGATCGAATATGGGGAAAACGTGTCGCGCATGGTAGCACAAATACGTCATACCTTGGTTTCCATCTTTCGTTGTGGCGATTATCAAGTTCCCCTTAAATTTCCCTTTTAGAAACGTCCCATCTAAAAAACGCATTGGTCGGCAATGGGCGAAACCATCAATACATGCTTTGAATGATATGAAATACCTTAAGAAACAGTTGTGCTGTTCGTCGTATTTAATGTTGATATAACTACCAGGGTTGTTAGTCATAACTGTGTTGATGTACCAACATAATTGGTCAAACGAGATTGAGTGTGCACCGAACATTTCACCGCGGGCTTTTTCAACACCTAACTAGGCAACCGAGTAGCTAACCCCAAATCGTAATCTTCTTTCAAGTCGTACACAACATCAGTGGGGCGTGTGAGGGGTTTGTCACGTACCCGTTCAGAAATGACATCAGACACTACGTCAAAACCAGCCCTTGGATTTTTGGGTGTCTGAACGGCAACACCACAAGTGTGCAAGCCATTCCACTTACGTATATAAAAAAAAATCTGTTGGCATGTAACACACGTGCGTGTACGAACCATATACATCCTTTCGATTCGTGCATCATGAATATTGTTGTAATCCGAATAGAATCATTCTTAATATATTCAAACCAAAATTCGTACTCCACCGCATACTTGTGAAGAACCGTTCGAAATTCAGCAGCTCCCCCTTCAAAACTTTGGCCAATATTTCGAATTCCATTCGCCCATGGAGCAGACAAAAAAACCTTCTCGACGTGGGGACAATATTTGGCCAAAAAATCTTGTTTGTCATCCATATCGACTCGTCAAACAACATACCTGACACACATGGACCAAGTTGTACATTGTTTTGTGGGTTGTAAACATTTTCTGAATATCCCGCACGTCGTACCTCAATGATGACATCGATGCATTGCAACCAGAAAGATTGAGCAAAAAAGAACATGTTCTCCATATCGACATCATTCTGTAATGTGAAGTTATTGTAACCTGGCATTTTGAAGAAAAAACACAAATTGGCATGTGTGAGTCCGGAAAAATTTTCGCACACACGATTCACGAAGTCCTAAAATCGGAATGGGGCTTTCAAATTGACAGCGGCATTCATATTACCGTAACAACAGATCAACATTACATGTGTCTCCACCGCCTGTAACAGAAAACAAGTCGACACATTCAGAAGATGAAATGCAATAAAACATGTAGACACACAACCCCATCCAGAAGCAATAATGCACACAACATAAAACACACAATCAAATACAAACACACAACACACCCATACCAAATCACCACCCACCCAGCCCCTCCATAACACACAACCCACATCCCAATGAATAAACAAACCTTGTAAACACATACACACAATGAAAACCCACCCCCAAACGAAACCCACTATCCCCTCTCCCTCCCCGGTAATGCACCACCACACACACCCCTGCATTGACCATACCCCACAAACACTAATTCATACACATGCCAACAACGTTATGTAACATGACGTAAATGTACTGGTGAAATCTAGTCCACAGAACAAATCAACAAACGAAGAAATCAACGTCGCACAAAAAACATGACATACCTGCAAACTGACGGACATTGTCAACGTTTGAACTGTTGCATATGCCACCCAAACACACAGGCGTCACAGCCAAAACACTACGACGGCACACCACAAACCCTAACAGAGAAGTGGCTGACCCATCCTTTAAAGTAACATTCGACTTACCAAATATGTTGTCCAACATACCTAAAAGAAAACATCATCCCATGAAACACGTCCCAATCAACAAAGTGAAGGGTACAATCGTCCACAAATCAACACCAAAAACGGAAAAAATGATCAAATGGAACAAATCTGTCTAGTAATAGGACTTATCAGTTCAACAGTTTAAATTGGAGATTGATTGGTATAATTGTTTGTGAGGTAGGATTTATTGGTAAATAATCCTAAATTATATTAATCTAAATTCTTTTTCAAATGCATGTATTACATACAAAATATTATTAACTATACTCAGGGGCGGAGGTAAAGAGGGTCTAGGGGGGTCACATGCCCTCTTGGGTTTTGCAAATTTTTTTTTTTAAACAAATATAAAGAAAATATTTTAAATAAAAAAATTTATAAAAATATTATTTAGAGCGAAATGTCAATGAAATTTTTTAAATTATGATAACAATAATGATTATTTTAATTAAAAATAAAGAGACTACGATAAGTTATATTATTTTTTATGAAAATTTCAATATAATGGTGATATCTATTATTATTTACATGCAGACATAATTAATCTCAATAAAGATATGGAATTTATTGGATTGTTAGTTACATTTTGACATGTGGAGGTTCATCATCCTTGTGTTTCTTTACTATTGATTGGTGATATCACATGTCAATGATGACGTAATATTACTATTATGTTGAATTTTTACTCATATTTTGTATAAAAAAATTATTTTATCATTATATTATTTATTTTAAAACTTATATCCATGACTTTTTTATATTGTCTATGATACACTAGTTACAAATAACATTATTTTTTTTTATCTTTCTTGAACTCAATCGTAAAAATTTATGTGAAATATTTTTGTAAAAATTTTTAATGTTGTAATTAATAAGTGCCCCCTCCGATTTAATTTCTTGACTCTGCCACTGACTATAATCGTAACAATTGCTTTTGTAGAAAATATATTTCAAAATGAAATTTCATAAAATCTTAATTATAAATGTATTTTCAATTTAACAATTAAAAAGGGCATTTTACAAAAACTTGATTACAAAAAAATAATAATAAATAAATAATACATTATGAAGTAACTTTATATTACAGAAAGTAAGAATTAAAAAACTATTTTTGATGAAACTAAAATATGAAAATTTTAATATTTAAATATAAAATTTGCACTTTAAAATGTTGTCATAGACTCTTGACAAACAAAAAAATAATGTTATGATATCTTGATATATATATATATATATATAAGCATTTAATAACCTTCGTATTATGTGTTGAATGTGTTCGCAAACATATAAATGGTACCTAATATATAAGCATTTAATAACTTACATATTTTTATTTTGTTAGTCGATAAATTGAAACTAAGTGCATACCACAGTTTCACTTTGTCAATTTTTCGGTTACTTGTAAATGAGAATTTACAAGAGATTTTAAGACCATGTCGGAATAAATTTTTTTTTTGAGTCAATTAAAGAAAATAGTACATCATAATGTGAATTTGAAATGGTGGCGTGATCGTTGTGTTGGTGATGATAACGATAGCGATAGCGGTAGCGGTAGGAGTGATAGTGAAGGGGTGGTGGCTATGGCAATTGTTGTGGTGGTGACATGATGGTGGTGGCGATAATAGGAGAGGTGGTGGTGTTGACAATGACGGTTATAAGAGTAGTGGTAGTGATGGCGGCAGCGATGATGATATTATAATGATGTATGTTGATACATGTGCATAATTATTTATAAATTTAGTTAAAATCAAATAAGTTTCCTATCACTTAAATTTTTCTTCACTTTTATATGTCACTTGAAATTCTAAATAATATTAATTATGATTATTAAACGTATTTAATTAATTTTCACTTAACAAAAATGCTAGAGGTCCCAAAAATTCTACCAAAAGTTTTACCAAATGTCTCACATGGGTGTGGGACCCACAAAAGATCCACATTGTGTGGGTCCCACACCTATGTGAGACATTTGGTAAAATATTTGAGGTCTGGCATTACTCTTCACTTAATTCATTAAATTTTAAGTGTTAAATTTGATAATTATGCACCACTTAACACGCGTAATGGATGAGCGAGCTCATCTTTGAAATTTAATCCTGTACATTAAGTTTTAAGTGTTAAGTGTTAAATTCGACAATTATGCACCACCAAACACGCGTAATGGATGACCCAGCTCATCTTTGAAATTTTAATCCTGTACCATTTGCATCCACCAAACCTATCATGAAATGTCAGTCAAATAATAATTGTTAACTTCACCTTCTAACTAGTTAATAGTATTATATTTTCAATTATATCATTTTTATAAAATGCCATAAAAGTCAATTTATTTATTTATTTTTGATAAATATAAAAATCTTAAACTTATTTAATTTTTTATAGCATTCATAAACGGCTATTAAAATTGGAATAAATGTTATAAAAACAAATCTTCATATGCCATTTTATTGCAAAATGCTATAAATGCACCATGTTTGATAATATTTTTTAAAAAAAACAATGCTATAATAAAATGTTATTAAAAATATTTTTTTGTTGCAGTCAAACAAACTCTAATAATTATTTGTTTCTACTTTTTAAATTCAAAATTTATACTATATATTAAGTAAAAAGGGGTTTCTAACCCCCAAGGCTTATGGAAGCTCCAATATGTCAATCCTAATTTTTTAATTTTTTGTTTTTTTAAAAAAAAATTTGACCTCAGCATTTATTAACTTTTCTCACCCCATAAGATTTTTTGACTTCTCTCATAATTATTGCAGTACCTTTTCCAAAACAAATAATATATATATTAAAAAAAATTTAAAACAAATATAAATATCTATATCTATATCTATCTATTTATTTATACCTATCTCTAACCAACAAGTTTTGTGGGAGTTCCAATATCTCAATCTAAATTTCTTGATTTTTTTTATTTAAAAAAAAAACCTTAGAATTTATTAATTTCTCACAACCCCTAAGCCTTACCCTTATAATAACACTTTAATGCATTAAGAATAAGTATAAAAAAAAAAATTCCTTGAAAAGTTCAACACATATGAATTCCTTGAAAAGTCTCAACACATATGATTATTATCCCTCATAATAACACTTTAATACATTAAGAACAAGCATAAAAAAAATTCCTTGAAAAGTATAACACATATGATTATTATCAAAATATTAAACTTTAATATAATATAAAAAAACAAGACATTTAATTCATTGAAAAGTCCAACACATATGATTATTATCAAAATATTAAATTTTAATATAATATAAAAAAGAAAAAAGAAAAAGAAGGCATTTAAAAAAAATTTAAAAATCACAATTCACATATATATCCCCTGATCAGCATTTATTATCTTTTTTTAATTCACATGTCTTTCCACATGCCTAAATTTATTGATTTGGCCAAAATTCTCTAATCAGCATTTAAAATCCCCTCATACAGGTAATTATAGATACAACCCGTGCATAGTTATTACAGTACCCTTTTTAACTTTTCTAATACATTATGGTTAGTGATAAGATTGTTAAATTATTATTATAAATAATCTTTAAAAATATAATTTATATACTAAAAAAATCTAAAATAAATATAAATATTTATAATTATCCCGTGTATAGCACGGGTGATAGGCTAGTTATCCTTGTGGCAATGTAACAAATAAAAAAAAAAATTATAATTATTGAATTTTGGAGGGTGTTTAATGCAACTTGTCAAGTTTCAAAGTTCGAAAATGCCATATGGCTAATACCAATTCTGCTTAACAAATCAGTGACGGCCCAATACAAGGCCATTAACACCATTGTCTTGGTCCCCAAATTGGTAAAGGCCCATTTTGCCATATAATATGTATATATTTATTGACTTTTGTTAGTGAGTATCCTAAAGTGTTCATTAATAAAATTTAAATTGATTATGCATTTTTTATGCCACATTTTTATAAATAATGTAAAACCATTTCATAATTATAACAAGTGCTTTTCAGGCAACTTGATAAGGCTTGTTTTGTAAATTTCAAGTTTTTTCACTGTCACGAGCATTTTTTTTGGATCAGTGAAAAAAAAGACATGATGATTTTTTTTGTCACAAGTTTTAATTAGCCTTTGTTATTTATTTATTTTTAAAAAATTAAAATCATTAGACTATAGCGATCCCGAGTTTACCCTTGTTGTACAGTGATCCGGACATGTGTCTGTGGATGTTGATAGTTGATTATTATCTTGTTTACATCCTTTTTACTTCGTATTTGAGTTATAGGATGTGTTGGGCAGGTTTGTTACAGGTTGGTTGAGTTTAGAAACCAAAACTAGTTGTCCAGATTTTGACCTGTCCGCTCGAGCGGGGGTTTTGGCGCTCGAGCGGGAATTGCACCCATCCAGTATTTCCTGTGCAGTGTTGGACGCTCGAGCGTGGAGTTGGCTGCTCGAGCGGGGTTGTGTGAGTGCCGCTCGAGCAGGGAGTTGGAAGCTCGAGCGAAGACCTGGTTCTGTAAAAGTTCTGGGAGTGTGTATCCGCCGCTCGAGCGGGATTGTTGACGCTCGAGCGGGAGTCTGTGAGTGACGCTCGAGCGGGTCGACTGGGTTTAAGTTCCGTGTTTTGACTTTTCAAATCACTTTTTCACTTTCTCTTCTCTCTCCTACTTTTCCAAAAACACCATTGTTGAGCCTCTCACTCTAGAACTCTACCTTCTCTCTAGGTTTTGATCTAGTAGGAGTGATTTGCTCATCTTTGGCCTTTACAAAAAAGTTGTTGATCGTCGAGGGTTACATTTTAATCTGAAAATTTCAGGTTTTGGAGCACGTTGGGTTTTGTCATCTTCTCCCTTGGGGCTCCGGATTTGAGGTAGGGATATCCTACTCCTCTCTATGGATTTTGTCTTTAAATTTTAGTATTTTGAGATGTTGGGGTTGGTTTGGTAATTTTGTAAAAGTTTGGAGCTTTTGTGTTATTTTACAAAAGTTGGGGTTTTATTTATAATAAACCTAGATATATGTTTGGTATAGAGAAATGGAATAAATGTTGAATCATTGATGAAAATGGGACCTAAGGGTTGAAATGGTAATTATGAAAAATGACCTAATTACATTGGTTGATTAATTGGGATAATTAATTGTGAGAAATGAGGAAATGAAATGGAATTGTCAAGATTGGGAATGTATGGGGTTAAAGGGTGTAGTTGAATTATTTATCACTCACCAAATTGAAATGTTGATTGAATATCCATTGTGCATTTATTTTCTGTATAGAGATAACTGCTTTGGGCTATCGGTGGAGGATAGTCGTGATTGTTGTAGACAATGCATGATGATTAGGCAAACGGAAACTAATCAATGGAATGTGTCATGAAATTTGACGGTTGATAGAATACATTAACTGTATGTATTGAGTGATTGTATATAGAACCAATGTGTTTGTATACGTTATGTGTAGAGGAGGAGATGGGGGATGTACTCCGCGGTTTAGGGAATGTACCTCTAAACCGGATAGTGTTGGGAGAAGATAGGGGATGAACTCCATAGATACAGCTCATATGCTTGTCTAGAGAAGTGAAGATAGAGCTCATATGCTTATCTTTGTGAAGTGTGGATATAGCTTATATGCTTATCTGTGAATGTGGGATATCGTTGTTATACATATCTGTTGAGAATGTGGATATAGCTTATATGCTTATCTGTGAATGTGGGATATAGTTTTTATACATATCTGTTGAGTTGATGATAGAGCTAATATGCATATCTGTTGAAAACGGGAAAATGAAAAGTAACTTGGACTCATAAGTCGTATGACATAAAGATGTGATTTATGTGGATGTATCAGTGTTGGTCATCTATCAATTGCTAATCTTTTAGTCATTGTTCATGGTTGGTTTAGTGTATTTCTACTGGGCTGTGGCTCACCCTTCATGGGAATATCATTTTCAGGTACAGGTAGCATGCCACCTCCAAGGATATAGCTTGGGAGGCTAGAGGCGGACATACTTTTGTCGTTTTATTTTTGATGTATTACATGTAAATTCAAGCCAAGGGCTTAATGTGTAAATGAGTTAGTACTCTTTTGTTGTAACCAAGTGTTAACTTGGAAAGCTGTAAGCCTTTAGGGCATTTGCTTTTGTTGTTAACATGTAATACTTTTTGTAATGAAACTCTGATAAATGGAAGAATGTGGAACTTTTACATATCAATGCATATCTTTTTTTATGGGTTTAATGTTGTTATTTTGAGGGCATTTCAAGACAATGACAGTATCAAAATAATATTATCTTAATTTTGAAAGATTTCTAAAGCGTGATGCTTTTTGTGATATTGATTTGTTTTTTGAATTAAAAGTCTTAAAGAGATTTTATACTAATAAGAGTAAAGAAAATATACTAATTGGCGCATTAAATTATATTTAAAAATCTAAATTCTTTTTCAGATGCATGTATTACATACAAAATATTATTAACTATACTCGTAACAATTGCTTTAGTTGAAAATATATTTCAAAATGAAATTTGATAAAATCCTAATTAAATGCATTTTCAATTTATAAATTAAAAAGGACATTTTACAAAAACTTGATTACAAAAAATAAATAAATAAATAAATATGAGGTAACTTTATATCACAGAAAGTAAGAATGAAAAATTTATTTTTGATGAAACTAAAATATTAAAAATTTAATATTTAAATATAAAAATTTCACTTTAAAATGTTGTCATAGACTCTTGACAAGCAAACAAATAATGTTATCATACATAAAATCCTGATATATATATATATATATATAAGCATTTAATAACTTTCATATTATATATTGAATGAGTTCGCAAATATATAAACGGTCTAAAACCTAATATATAAGCATTTAATAACTTGCATATTTTGATTTTGTTAGTCGATAAATTGAAACCAAGTGTGTACCAGGGTTTGACTTTCTCAATTTTTTGATTAGTTGTATTCACAAGAGACTTTAAGACTATGTTCGAATAAATTTTTTTTTGAGTCAATTAATGAAAATAGTACATCGTACTATAAATTTGAAATGATGTCAGGATGATTATGGTGGTGTTGACAACAATAGCAGTAGTGGTGGTAGGAGTGATAGTGGAGGAGTGGTGGTGGTAATAGGAGTGTTGATGGTAGTGGAGGGGTGGTGGCTGTGGCAATTGTTGTGGTGGTGGTGGCAATAAAAGGAGTGGCGGCGACGGTGACAATGGCAGTTGTAGGAGCGGTGGTGGTGATGGTAGCAGCGACGATGATATTATTATAACCATCTATGGCGATATATGTGCCTAACTATTTATAAATTCAATAAGAATTATAAGTAAGTTTCTTATCATTTAATTTTTTTTAACTTTTAGCTTACATTTTAAATGTTACTTAAAATTTTAAGTGATATTAATTATGATTATTAAACATATTTAAATAATTTTTAATTAATACATTTAATTTAAGTATTAAATTCGATTATTAAACACCATCTAACATGCGTAATAGATGAGCCAACTCATAGACTCTTGACAAGCAAACAAATAATGTTATGATATATAAAACCCTGATATATATATATATATATATAAGCATTTAATAACTTTCGTATTATATATTGAACGAGTTCGTAAATATATAAATCGTCTAGAACCTAATATATATGCATTAAATAACTTGCATATTTTGTTTTTGTTAGTTGATAAATCGAAACCAAGTGTATATCACAGTTTGATTTTGTCAATTTTTGGATTAGTTATTAATGAGAATTCAAAAGAGACTTTAAGATTATGTTTGAATAAAAAAAAAATTGGTCAATTAATGAAAATAGTACATCGTAGTGTGAATTTAAAATGATGGCATGATGGTTATGATGGTGATGACAACAATAGCACTAGCGGTGGTAAAAGTGATAGTGGATGAGTGGTGATGGTAATATGAGTGGTGATGGTAGTGGAGGAGTGATGGCTATGGCAATTGTTGTGGTGGTGGCGATAATAGGAGTGGCGACGGTAGTGACAATGGCAGTGGTAGGAGCGATGGTGGTAATGGTAGCAGCAACGATGATATTATAACCATCTATGGTGATACATGTACATAATTATTTATAAATTTAGTAAGAATTAAGTAAGTTTCTTATCATTCAATTTTTTTTTAAACTTTTAGCTTACATTTTAAATATCACTTAAAATTTTAAGTGATATTAATTATGATTATTAAATAGAGAAAATTAGTCTAGGGTCCCTCTCCCACTTTTCGTAATGGAAGAGATCCACAAAATTATTTTTTGATATCTAAGGTCCCTAAACATTTCTCAGATAAATTTGGCTCTTTCTCTCTACTCTACTCTACTCTCTCTCTCTCTCTCTTCTCTTCTCAGCCACTGTCTTCTAGATCCAAGGCAATAAGCTCTGCTCCTCCACCCTCCTCTACGACCTCTTCCTCAACACCTTCTCCTCTGACTCCTCCCTCCGGTTCGTTACTGTCGCACCTCCGTTTGGAATGGTAAATCACGATGTGTTTGGAATGGTTAATCATGACGTTTTGTAGAACGGATCCCAATAGATGGAGCGACCGGACAGCAGCAGAAGCATACACTATGATCCGTCTTCCTCACACAATGACATTCACAACCTTGATTTCTACAAACTTATACAGAGAAAAATTTCTGTGTGTTTGTTAACAATTTTAAACCAGAGAAAATTGAGTATAATGACGGTGATGCTCTGTAATTGAGTATAATTGATTTCCATATGATCGAAATAGGTACTCCTTGCTCAGGAGGAAGATTAGAAGTCTATACTGGAATGGCTCACCCATAGCATGCCGCTAATGGGGTGGCCGATGGCAGTAGAGCAGTTTTTCAGTGCCAAGTTCTTGGCTGAGAAGATTAGGGTTTGTGTGGTGGCGGCAAAGGGGGTTTAATGTTGAGGTTAGGCATCGAGATATAGCGGAAAAGATAAAGTTGGTGATGTTAGAGTGAGCAAGGGAAGGAATTGAGAAGGAAAGCTGGTGAGATCAAGGAGATGATTGAAGATGCCATTAGAGATCAGAATGGTTTCATGGGGTCTTCTGTCAAAGCTATGGATGAGTTTCTTAATGCTGCCTTGTTGATGAAGGAGAAGACAAAAAAAGGTTTATATACAGCACAATAGCTAGGTGTTCAAGTACATCTGGTCAAACATGTCATCGGGTAGTTCTGTCAAACCAATGCAACCAGAAAGATCAAGCACCTCTAGTTTTTTAAGGGGATTCAAGTCTACCAACTCCTCCAGGTACGCACAAGAGGATAGTGAGGCCCCAAGAATTTCTCAAATTTCTTTGGATTCAACTCAGAGCAATTTGAATTTTCTCTGGATTCATTTTGACCGGTTTCTTTCGATGCGAGCTATTGATGTAAGTTTGATTTTAATTTTCAATTTTGATTATGAATTTTAAAGTTTTTTGGTTGATTGTTGGTTATTATAATTAAAAGCAGAGTGACAAGTGGTGGGCGATGTTTTTTTTAGATGCTGGTGTGAACATGTTTTTTTTAGATGCTTTTGGTATGTAATAGGCATCGGCACTCTTTGTTGCTCTTTGTATTATCAACAAGGAGATGAAATATAAGAATTATATTGAACCAATATTATACCATGGATTTGCTTTTGCTTCTTCAGGTGGAACTTTTTGATGGTGCTTTAAAAAAATAGCCTGTTATTTCTGGACTGTTCTTGTAGGGACTTGTATCTTGTAGATGGATGGAGTTTAATGAAAGTGAGAGTTGTTGATGCTTATAACTTGGAAATTAAAAAAAAATCTTCTGCTAAATCAATCGTTGTTTAGCTTCTATAGATTATAGAGTGGTGAGTAACAACAGTTGGAGAAACAGGATCATTTTAACTTGAAAAGTAACAGAACAGTCAATGAAATTTCTCTGGAGAAACCTCCAGCAGGATCATATATATATAGGTTGTTATTTGTTGCTTATTCACTCAATGAAATGATCTTCTCTCTCTGTTTTGAACTGAAATTTCTCTGGATTGGTGAAGAGAAATTTTCTTGTTTGAACTGAAATTTCTCTGGGAAGTTTAGGGAAGTCCAGAAAATTTCTCTGGACCAATTTTCTCTGGCTTGAATTTTCTCTGGACCAATTTTCTCTGGATTAATTTTCTCTGGACCAATTTTCTCTGGATTGATGTTGAGGGACCTTAGACATCATAAAAATATTTGATGTCCTTTATACTATAAAATCATAATATCAGGGACCTTAAAAAAAATACCCCTATTAAATATATTTAATTAATACATTTAATTTTAAGTATTAAATTCGATTATCAAACACCATCTAAAAACGTTACATGCGTAATAGATGAGCCAGCTTATGTTTGAAATTTTAATCTTGTACCATTTGCATCCAAACCTGTCACGGCCTCAAAAATAAACCCATAATATATATATCATTGACATGCAATATTAAAAGAAAGCAATTTATTATCTCAATCATCAGAGTACTACTAAATGAAAACATTACCTGTAACATCAAATTAAATGCCCTACAGGCTTACATCTTTCCAAGCCAACACTTGGACACAAAAGTATGAGTTCTAACTCAAATACAAATAAAGCCCTAGGCTTGAGTGTTTACATGTACAAACAAATAAAAACAAATAACTGAAAATAGTCTTCATAATCCAAGTCCTTCCAAGCTAAGTTCTTGGAGGTAGCTTATCACCTGAACCTGAAAATGATGTTCCCATATAGGGTGAGCCACAGCCCAGTAGAAATATACTAAACCAAATATAAGCAATGAATAAAGCGATAGCATTCAATAGATGATTAACCTAGATAATCAATTATATCATTAAACTGTCTCATGACACTAATGTCTAAGACACGTTTTACTTTCCAACATTATCAATAGGGCTCAGAACCTGGCCAAATTTACAACAGTGAACTATATATATATCATATTCACATTCTTCCAATGTCTACCAACAAATGAGACTCAGGCTCAAATCAAAACACTTCATACTTCCAGTTTGATACACATTTTAGTGTTGTATCAATAAAAACACTTCAATATAAATAAGCACACATAAAAGTGATGCTAATGGAGTCCATCCCCTATCTCCTCCCAAACAAAATCCGGTTTAGAGGTCCATCCCCTATCTTCCCCTAAATCGTGGAGTACATCCCCTATCTCCTCCCACACAAAACAATGTATGTAAACACATAACATATACAACACACAATCAATACACATAATGTCTGTATTAATTCAACAGTCAAAATTGATGACTTAATCAATGATTAGTTTCAGTTATCCCTAATCCACATGCAGTGTCTACAACAATCACGACTATCCTCCACCGATAGCCCAAAACAGTTATTTCTAGACTTGGAAATAAATAACTCAACAATTAAATGGACGAGTGATTTAAATTAACCAACTACCCCATTTAATCAATAGATTGCTCAAACTCATGAATTTAACTAGTTTCCCCAATGTTCCTTAAATTAAATATACAATTCAATTTATTTAAACAACTAGGGTTTTTCCCAAAATTACCAAAATACCCCCAACCTATTAAAATGCCAGAACTTAGAACAAAACGTATACATTGGAGTAGGAAATCCCTACCTCGAAGAAAATAACCCGAATGGAGAAGACAGAGATGAAGACCCAAATTCCAATGTGCTCCAAATCACCAAACGTTCAGATTAAATGGAAGCCCTCGACTCACTCTATCTTTTTAATAAAGGATCTAAGGTAGAAACTCACTCTAAGTAGATCAATCCTAAGAGAGATGGTGTGTAGAGGGAGAGAGAACTCGTACCTAGGGTTTTGGAATCTGAAAGTGGATCAAAAACTGATCTGAAACACGCTGCTGCCTATTTAAACCTGACAGACTCGCTCGAGCGAAGACTTGGTCGCTCGAGTGATCAGACACACGAAAACCTCGCTCCAGCAAAGAAAAGCTCGCTCGAGCCAAAATGCAATGCTTCAGGTCTGCAACCCAGCAGCACGCTCGAGCGACAGAAAGCTCGCTCGAGCGAGGAACTCGAAAACATACACCTCGCTCGCTCGAGCGAAGAAAATATCGCCCGAGCGAATAAGCACTGCCCTCAGGTCTATACTAGACGCAAACGCTCGCTCGAGCGAAGCAAAGCTGGATCGAGCCAGAAGACACAAAATACAACCCTCGCTCGAGCGACCAAGCCCTGGCTCGAGCGACCAACCCAAAAACTGGACAGCAACACTTGGTTTACGAACTCAACCAACCTGAAACAAACCTGCCCAACACATCCTATAACTCCAAATGAGAAAATAAAGGACGACGACAACAATTATACAATGACAGAATAAACGGAACCTAAGTCCGGATACAATAATCAAATGGGAAAAGACCGGAGTCGCTATAAAACCTATCATGAAATGTCAACTGATAATTGTTAACTACACCTTCTAACTGGGTAATAATGTTATATCATTTTTATAAAATGTCATAAAAGTCTTAATTTTTTTTTTTTTTGATAAATATAAAAGTCTTAAACTTATGTAATTTTTTTATAGCATTTATAAAAAGCTATTAAAATTGGAATAAATGTTATTAAAAAAAAAATTAACGATGCCATTTTATTGCAAAATGCTATAAATGCACCATGTTTGATAATATTTTTAAAAAAATGCTATAATAAAATGTTATTAAAAATATTTTTTGTTGCAGTCAAACAAACTCTAATAATTATTTGTTTCTATTTTTTAAATTCAAAATTATAATTATCGAAATGTAACAATAAAAAAAAATTATAATTATGGAGTTCTGGAGGGTTGCACATAGGTGGGTGCTTCACATTAATTTCATTTAATACAAATTTTCAAGTTGTAAAGTTCGAAAATGCCATATGGCTAATACCAATTGTGCTTAACAAATCAGTGACGGCCCAAGTACAAGGCCATTATCACCATTGTCTTGGGCCCCAAATTGGTAAAGGCCCATTTTGTGTGATGCCCATAGAATATGTATATATTTTTTGAGTTTTGTTAGGGAGTATCCTAAAGTATTCATTAATAAAATTTAAAATGATTATGCATTTTTTATGCCACACTTTTATAAATAATGCAAAACCATTTCATAATTCTAATAAGTGCTTTTTAGGCAACTGGATCAAGGCTTGTTTTGTCAATTTCAAGTTTTTTTCATTGTCACAATCATTTTTTTTTTAATGAGTGAAAAAAAAAAAAAAAAAACACATGATGATTTTTTTATCACAAGTTTTAATTAGCCTTTGTTATTTATTTTTTTAAAAAAATTTAAAAGCATTCGACAATGACAATATCAAAAAAATATTATCTTAATTTTGAAAATTTTCTAAAACGTGATGCTTTTTATGATATTGATTTGTTTTTTGAATTCAAAAGTCTTAAAAGATTTTATACAAATACGAGTAAAGAAAATATACTAATTGATGTATTAAATTATATTAAAAATTCTAAATTCTTTTTCAAATGCATGTATTACATACAAAATATTATTAACTATACTCGTAACAGTAGAAAACATATTTCAAAATGAAATTTCATAAAATCTTAATTATAAATGTATTTTCAATTTATCAATTAAAAAGGACATTTTACAAAAACTTAATTACCCAAAAAAAAAACTATACAAAAAGTAAGAATTAAAAAATATTTTAGATGAAACTAAAATATGAAAAAATTTAATTTGGAAATATAAAATTTTCACTTTAAAATGTTGCCATTGACTCTTGACAAGCAAAACAATAATGTTATGATATATAAGACCTTGATATATATATATATATATATATAAGCATCACCTTCGTATTATATGTTGAATGAGTTCGCACATATTTTAAACGGCCTAGAACCTAATATAGAAGCATTTAATAATTTGCATATTTTTATTTTGTTAGTTGATAAATTGAAACCAAGTGCATATCACAGTTTAACTTTGTCAATTTTTCAGTTAGTTGTAAATGAGAATTCGCAAGAGACTTTAAGACTATGTTCGAATAATATATTTTTTGAGTCAATTAAAGAAAATAGTACTTCGTAGTGTGAATTTGAAATGGTGGCGTGATAGTTGTGTTGGTGGTGACAACAAAAACGGTAACAGTGGGAGGAGTGATGGTGGAGGGATGGTGGCTGTGGTAATTGTTGTGGTGGTGGCGATAATAGGAATGGTGTTGGTGGTGACAATGACAATTGTAGGATTGGTGGTGGTGATGACAGCAATGATGATGATATTATAACTATGTATGTCGATACATGTGCATAATTATTTATAAATTCTGTAAGAATTAAATAAGTTTCCTACCACTTAAAATTTTTCTTCACTTTTAACTTAGAGTTTATATGTCACTGAAAGTTCTAAATAACATTAATTATAATTATTAAACGTGTTTAATTAATTTTTACTTAATATGTTTAATTTTAAGTATTAAATTCAATTATCAAACACCACCTAACACACATAATGGATGAGCCAGCTGATCTTTGAAATTTTAATCCTGTACCATTTGCATCCAAACCTATCATGAAACGTCAGTCAAATAGCAATTATTGGGGGTGTTTGGTGCAGCTTTTTTAAGCCAACTTATGGCTTCTGGCTTTTAAAAAGTTATTTTGGACTGTTTGGTTAAACTTATTTCAACTTATTTTAAGTCAAAAAAGCTGATTCTGAGAAGCTGCTCACCCCTTGCTTCTGATTATCAGCTTCTGCTGTGGACATGTTAATTCACGGTTATACTCTTAGATTTTTTTATTTTTTATTTTTTTAAAAATAGAAAAAGACTCAAATGGACTATTAAATATTATTATTATTTTTTATGAAAAATGTAGACAAATAGTGAATAATAAAAAATAAAAATTAATTGAAAAAGCTACTTCACAACTTATTTAACAAACACTACTCAGCAACTTAAATCTATAATCTAACAGCTATACCAAACAGATTAACAGCTTCTGATTAAAGTCATAATCTATAATCTGTTAAGCTATAATCTATAATCTGTTTTAACAGCTACACCAAACACCACCATTAAGTTCAGCTTCTAACTAGTTATTAGTATTATATTTTCAATTATATCATTTTTATAAAATGCCATAAAAGTCTTAATTTTTTTTTTTTTTTTATAAATATAAAAGTCTTAAACTTATGTAAGTTTTTTATAGCATTTATAAAAGGCTATTAGAATTGGAATAAATGTTTAAAAAAATCATTACGATGCCATTTTATTGCAAAATGCTATAAATGCACCATGTTTGATAATATTTTAAAAAATATGGGATGATAAAATGTTATTAAAAATACTTTTTGTTGCAGTGAAACAAACTCTAATAATTATTTGTTTCAACTTTTTAAATTAAAAATTATAACTATCGCAATGTAACAAATAAAAGAAATTATAATTATGAAATTTTGGAGGGTGGCAGATAGGTGGGTGCTACACATTTAGGTCAAGTTGGGGAAGTCTCAAAAAAGTTAAAAAGTCAAAAAGTTACTCAAAAAGTTAAAAAGTTATCACTATTCACTAAAAGTCAACAATTACGGCTGCACAACTCCCAATTCTAATTTTCCCCAACAAACCAATTTTTACAATTTTTTATTACACATTTTTCCATAAAAAGTCAAAAAGTTAACTCAAACATTCATATTTTCAATCTCAACTTTTTAGTCTAAAAAGACAAAAAATACACTTATTTAGGACACTCCAAACAACCCCTTAATTTCATTTAATACAACTTTTCAAGTTACAAAGTTCGAAAATGCTTCCAATTGTGCTTAACAAAGCAGTGACGGCCCAAGTACAAGTCCATTAATACCATTGTCTTGGACCCCAAATTGGTAGAGGCCCATTTTTGTGTGATGCCCATATAATATGTATGCATTTATTGAGTTTTGTTAGTGAGTATCTAAAGTATTCATTAATAAAACTTAAAATGATTATGCATTTTTTATGCCACGCTTTTATAATGAGCAATGCTACGTATCATGAAAAAACTTTCATGAAAATGATCATGAAAGATTTATGACTCTTAGATTACACTTAAAATAAAACACCACACACTAATCAAGATAATCTAAGGGTCATAAATTTTTCATGATCAGTTTCATGAAAAGATTTTCATGATCCCTATCTTTTCCCTTTTATAAATAACGTAAAACCATTTCATAATTATAGTAAGTGCTTTTCAGGCTACTTGATATGGCTTGTTTTGTAAATTTCAAGTTTTTTCATTGTCACAAGCATTTTTTTTGAATCAGCGAAAAAAGAAATGATGATTTTTTTTGTCACAAGTTTTAATTAGCCTTTGTTATTTATTTATTTTTTTAAAATTAAAATCATTAGACAATGACAGTATCAAAATAATATTATCTTAATTTTGAAAATTTTCTAAAACGTGATGCTTTTTATGATATTGATTTGTTTTTTGAATTCAAAAGTCTTAAAAGATTTTGTACAAATAAGAGTAAATAAAATATACTAGTTGACGTATTAAATTATATTAAAATATATATATATATATATATTTTTTTTTTTTTTCCAAATTCATGCATTACATACAAAATATTATTAACTATACTTGTAACGATTGCTTTTGTTGAAAATATATTTCAAAATGAAATTTGATAAAATCCTAATTAAATGTATTTTCAGTTTATCAATTAAAAAGGACATTTTACAAAAACTTGATTACAAAAAAATAATAATAATAATAATAATAAATGTTTTCACAGACTCAAGCAAAAAAATAATGTAATGATATATAAGACGCTGATATATATAAATATTTAATAACTTTCATATTATATATTGAATGAGTTCACAGATATATAAACGGTTTAAAACTTAATATAAGCATTTAATAACTTGCATATTTTGATTTTGTTTGTTGATAAATTGAAATCAAGTGGTTCCACGGATTGACTTTTTCAATTTTTTGATTGGTTGTAAATGAGAATTCAAACTTTAAAACTATATTCAAATTTAAAAAAAAAAAATTGAGTTAATTAATGAAAATAGTGTGAAATTGAAATGGTCAATGTATGTTGAAAAAGTCTAGAGTCAAAGATTTGAAGGTCAAATTTATGGATAAAGCTTTTTCTCTGACCGTACCGCTCTCTCGTGACGACCCACTCCACGTGTTGTTTGTAATTACATTTACGAGCTGCTACACGTCTAATGTTCCAAAAATAAAAAATAAACTATATACAATAATTTTGTAATTTTAGTTTTTTTTTTTAAATTTATAATTGAATGTTTTATACACATCTTAACTAATTCTAAAATTCTCGGAAAAATTTCTTTAATTATAACTTATATTTGATATATTTTATGTGTACCAATTTTATTTATAAATCAATTTCCTTAATTTAACACTTTTGGGAGCAGTTCGGCCATGTTTGATTTGATTTTCTTAAACTATTTTTTGATTTTTTAAAAAATAAAAACTAATTTGACAAAATTAAATATTAAAAATATTTTTTTTGAATTTGTAAAAGTTATTTATGCCTTCCAAGAAGATAAAATTATATAAAAATGATAAGTACTTTTTATTTATTTTTATTTTTTTCACGAAAATAATTTTGATTTATTTTATTTTTCTAAAATAAGTTTTTATAAACCAAACAAAAAATGTTCATGAATACTTTTCCAAATTTGAGTTATCTGAGAATTTCAGTTCAATGCATAAGATTACAATACTGTTAAACAATAATCTACAAATTGTTATATAAGTATCAGTTTTAAGATCTCCTTTAATTGTTTTGGGTTCAATATAAAAATTTGATAATATGCCTTCTTTGCAATTAGCAATAGATTGAATGGCCAAATAATTTTAAACTTTTTTTTTTTTATATATATATATATATAGAGAGTTGTTGTCTAGTGATCATGACCATCGGCTTTGATGTTGAACCTGAGAAATATATATATATATATATATGTTTTTTAACTTGTAAATGTGACATGTTTTTATTAGCCACTTGCGATACTTGCACTCAATAGATCATACTTATTTTTATTCTTTGGATACTCATAAAATACTACATTCAAATACTTTTATGCCATTTGTTGCTTATTGCTATATTAACCTAAAACTCTTTTTGTTATACTAGTTGGATATGATCATTAAAAAAGAAAATTCAATAATGCTTAAATTAATAATGTCCAAGATAAAATTGTATTTTATTTTATTTTTTTTAGATAGTAAGCAGGTAAAATTGTAGTTCACCTAAAAATTATTTTAATTAAATGGTCTTTTAATGTGTTATAAAAGAAAGGGCGAATAGCAATTTAGTGTAAAATTAGAAAAAGAATTACACATAAATAGTAAACTTTATAAATAATAATTATAAATTATAAATTGTTTCATGTATTTATAATATATTTTTTTTTAAACCCTATTGGGCTGTAATTTCCCCCAAAAGGAACAACATGAATAGAACAATGGCGCTTATGCTAACCCATTATGTATTCAACAAGGTCTATGTTATTTTTATTTTATTTTTTTCTATCAGTCAATAAGAAATTATTTTCAAATAGTAAAAAATATATATATCAATATCATCTATAAGTTCACTTTTTTTATAACTTTTCCTATAACTTTTCAATGCGTGTCCTTATTACTAAAAAATCAGAACCGATTGGGAGCTCGAATTTGAGCTCCCCCGAATGCCCCGAATTCCTTTTTTTTTTTTTTTTTTTTTCCAGCAGCAGAAGAAGGAAGAAGAGGGAGGAGGAGGAGGAAGAAGGAGGAGTGGACTGAAGGGGGCCATACCAGTGGGAGGAGGCGGAGGCGGGGCCGGAGGTGACGGCGGTGGTGCTGCGACGATCAGGGCTGGGCAGCGACGACCGGGGCTGGGCCAACGACAACGTGGGTAGACGACCGGCGAACCACCTCTCTTCTCTCTCTCTCTCTCTCTTCTCTTTCTCTCCCTCTCCCTCTCTGGTTCAGACCGAAAATGGAAGAAGAAGAAGAAAAAAAAAAAAAAAACTAATGCCCAAAACGACGTCGTTTTGGGCAATAGGGGCATTCGGGGCGGAGAAATTCGGGGCAAAAAACATTTCTCCTAAAAAATATTAAATCTTGAATCAAATAAAATATGACCCTTCCAATTAAACCATAATAATAACCACAATTGATTAATTTTTCACTTACATAATACATTGATATGGAAAAATTTATATAAAAAAAAAATTAAAAAAAGTCGAATTAAAAAGCACAAGAAAAGATATGATTTATGTCTTTTCATGGTTTGATTCCTCCAATATGTTACATACTTTACGCTAACCAAATTCCTTGTAGCATTATTAGTGGCATCAACTTTGCTGTTGGCATGAGTTATGAGTTGGGTGGCCATTATCATTGTCAAACAAATAATTGAGACTTTTTACTTAATGTGTGTTTTTTTTTAAAATTTTTTGTGGCAATGTCACTTGTTTATAGGTGTCACCCGAAAGGCAGATTAAAATACCTAGATATAATGTATATATTTTCCAGTATATGATCAACTGAATTTAGCGGTTCATTGCCAATCATGTTGTATTAGTGTCGGCATGAAGAGGAAAAAAATAAAAATCAAGGGCGGCCCATATGATTATCAGCTCCATTTAAAAGTCCACTTGTTTATCAAAAGACAACAAATTTTATTAAATTAATGTAATGAAGACAAGCACTCATAATAATGTCAAATACTCATAATAAAAAATAAAAATAAAAAATAAAAAATTACGAGATGTGGATAAGACTGCATCATCTAACCTTAGAAAATGATATGTGACTGCGCCATCTAGCTTTAATTATAGGTTGAGATTATAATAGTTTAAGGGTGAGAAGATTAAAATGGAGCTTGTTGTTATGGTAAAACTCAATTTTTAAATAAGATTACCATTAACTAACATAAAAAAAGACATGACGTTAATGGAGAAGCATACATAAATCTAAGCAGTACAACATTGACAGTTTAAAGAAATAATTTTAATTTTTTTTTTCAACAAATCCGTGTGTTATTATTCATGCTACAGTCGGCTTCTTGCCAATGTCAAATATTGATTAGTTAGTATTAAGAATTCACTATAATATTAATTAATCATTATTCTGCATGTTAAATGATTTAAGTCTAAACAGTACAACACGATTGACATTTTAAAGAAATAATTTTTTTTTTCAACAAAACCGTGCGTTATTATTCATGCTACAGTCGGCTTGAAATCGACTGCCATGTCAATGCCAAATATTGATTGGTTAGAATTAAGAATTCACTATATATTAATTAAGTCATTATTCTGCATGTCAAATGATTTAAAGATAAACTACCAAATAGTTTTAATTCTCATCAAGTTCTACTAAAAATAAATTTTAATATAATTGTCACTAAAAATAATTTTGAAGATGATTTTTTACATGTCTCGCTAAAAATTGACAATTAGTGACTCTTATTTTGTGATGAATTTTTCAAATCATCACTGAAAACAAAAAATTAGTGACTTTTTTATGATATTTTTCCAAAATTGTCGCTAAAACTTATAATTAGTGACAATTTTTAAACTGTCATTGAAAATTAATAATTAGCGACGTTTTTTAATAGTGTTTGATGAAAAATGCCATTAATTATCATAGGACCTATTGGATAATAAGTTTATTTATTAAGATCTATACGTAAGTTCCCATTGATTTAAAATATTGTTAATTTATATATTATTTTTTTTACTTGTTTTCCTATATTATTTATGACCCTTGTTTTTTTTTTTTCATAAAATAATTTTGAAAAACAACCCTTGCAATCTTTTTGCCCAACAATGGATCCTTTATAAAAATATAATGTGGGCCTCGTTTGGGAACATATTTTTTTAGTAATTTTTTGATTTTTTAATTAAAATATGATGTAAAAAAAATTAGTATATTTGGGATGATTTTTTTGACTTTTTACGAAAAGATGTGCAAAAAAAAGAGAAAAAATAAAATCTTTGACTTTTTTGTATGGATTGTTGGCTTTTTGAATTTTTAAGCCTCGTTTGGGAACAGACTAATTTAGTAACTTTTTGACTATTTGGCTAAAATATGAACTAAAAAAAATTAGTATGTTTGGGATGATTTTTTGACTTTTTACGAAAAGATGTGCAAAAAGTAGAGAGAAAAGAGAATCTTTGACTTTTTGGTATGGATTGTTGGCTTTTTGGCTAAAAATGAGGTTCCCAAACGAGGCCTAACTTTTTGATTTTTTGACTAAACTGGTCGCTTCCCAAACGAGGCCTAAGTGTTTGGGACATTGCTATTTTAGTTTTTGACTATTTTAGTAGATTAAAATTTTTGTGTTTGGGAAGATAGTTAGATTTTTTTATAATTGGATGTGATATTAGTGAGAGAAAAAGTGAAATGATTATGAATTTGATGTGACATTTTATCTTATTAACTAATTTAATCTATTTTATCTTTTTCGTAAATTTTAGTCCAAAAAGCTCAAAAAGAGGCTTTGCCAAACACCCCAAATATATTGATAATTGTTTATTGAAGATGGCTTCCCACTAGTCTATTAATTGAATTAAAGGATCCAGTTTAAGATATTATTGTAAATTTAGAGCATCTCTAATGGTAAGCTATTTGAGCTGCTATTGTCAAAATTTGACAAGAGTTCTAAAAAATGTTACTCCAATAGATTGCTATAACCCTTGCCAAATTTAGCAAATATCATTTCATCTCTCAAATTTGGCAACAAGTTTGACAATTGCCAAATTTGTCACATCATCCAAATAAACAGAATTTGACTCCAAATTTTTTAGATTGCTAAATCTTGTAATTTTTTATTTATTTTTTGTAATGGTTCATTTTTTTGGTAGGATAAATTATATTTAATTTTTTCTTTAATTTTTCAATTTCTTTTTCGTTTTTTATATTTGTCTAGTCGAGTATAATACAAATACATATAAAAAAATTCAAATAGTTATAAAAAGGTCACAAAAAATAAAATAAATAAATAAATAAAATCACTAAAAAATTTATATCAGAGCAATATCTACAAATTTAGAGAGAATTTGGTTGAGATTTGTCAAAATAGAATATGTACTATTAGAGCACCATTACTATAATTTAACAAATTACTATTATTCATTACTAAATTATAAGAATAACAATGATATTATAACAAATACCATTAAAAATGCTCTTATATAGAGTTCATCTCAATAATTGGAAACATCAAAATTTTACCTTGGGCATATACGCACCTATCAACATGAGTACATTTTCTTCATTGATCTCTTGATTGCCAATTATGACGTACAATGAAACGCAATACAAAGATGATTACTGACATTATTGATATATATCCACATTGCTACCGCTTTGCAATTTGCAAACACAAAATGCCAAAAAAGAAAAAAGAAAAAAGAAAAAAAAAAAAGATAGAGTAAATAAGAAATAGAATTCAAGAAAAGAATCTATTCACAATCCCAAACAGCACTCAAATTTTTATTTTTATTTTTATTTTTATTTTTCCAATTCCCTTTTAATTGATCAAATTTTCATGAATGTCCCCAGATTTATATGAAAATTTTATAATCGAGTCATGAACTCAGAAGCCATTAACGAACTCAAATCCTCCCATCCACTCTCTCCTCCAATTTCCAACTTAGGCTGAACCACCACCACCGGCTCCACTTTCGCCACCACCTTCTTCCTCCTCCTCTTCTGTGAAGAACCATTCTCTGTAGACGATGAGCTCGATGACGACGAAGATCGATCTGCCGATGACCTTTTTGCTGTAACCCGCACCGGCTCCGGCTCACCCGAATTAATCCGGAGCGGAAAATTCAGAAGAGCACGTGACCCGCGCATGCGATACGCCGCAATGTCATAGGCCACGGCCGCGTCCTCCGCCGTCTCATAGGTCCCTAGCCAAACCCTAGCCCCATTCTTCGCCGGATCCCTAATCTCCGCCGCGTACTTCCCCCACGGCCGCCTCCTCACTCCCCTGTACTGCTTCCCCTGTGGCGCAACAGATTCCGACAATTTACCCATTTCGGTAGCAGCTGCGGTGGTGGTCGCCACCGCCGGAGTTGGAACCCTGCCAATGTCCTCCGAATGGTTCTCCTTCAGAAGCAGCTTTCCGCAGTACTCTGCGGAGGAGTTTTTGCCGGAGTTCATCGCCGGAGCTTCAAACTCACCCAGCAAGTGACGACGTATCGATTCCAGCTGAGCGCAATCCGCATCGAAATCACCTTCTGTGTACATGACCGTATCAGAATCAAGCACAACTAATAATATGTATAGAGAATAGAATTACAAATGTAATAGTGTGTATGTATAGAGCTTGAGTTGAGTGAGTGTGTAATAGGAAAGAGAGGATATATGGGGAAGAAGATGAGTGGGAAGTTTAAATAGGGGTTGATGTGTTGGTTTTGAGAAAATTGGTTCGTGAACTTTGTTTACAGTTTTGGATTTTTATTCCCAATTGGGAATTCTTTTAACTGATCTTCTGGATTTAGCTTTACTTTTTTTTATCGTTTCTTGGAAAGTTCTTCTGCAACGTGAGAGAGGAATCAACTTTGAAGGGAAGGAGAGTTTTATGTCACGTGTGTAATTATGGGGGCTTGGGTGGGGGAGCAAGGATGCTCCAGAGTGATTTTTTTTTTTAATTTCTTAGAGTGTTAATTTTTTAAAATGTTATATTGTGTGGTTGAGATTTACTAATAAGTTACATCAGTAAATCTCAACCACACAATGTAACACTCTAGAAAACTTTAGAGAAATTTCACTTTAAAGCATCTTGGTGTGGATGGGGACCAACTATCCTTCATGTTGTTACCTCGTCAATGTTGTTGCTCCTCGCTTCCAACTTGGGGTTTTTTTTTGTCTCTACTTCACAAAATGAATTGGATGGTTTTATTAGGTTTATGGCATTTATTACGAATTTTATTTTGATATTTTGAATCTATTCAATGTATAAAATTCATTAAATATTTTATTTTTGTAAAAAATTATATTGATTGGATATCGATAGCTACTTGATTAGATCAGATTTTTGTCAACAATTTATTTTAAAAATTATATTTACCATTGATAGAAATCTTACCTGATCAAATAGTTATCGATATCCGATCAACGTAATTTGTAAAAGAATAAAGTATTATACTAGTTCTATACATTGAATTGTTCGGATCATCGAAACAAAACCCGTGATAGGCCTTACAGACCCAACAACACGTTCCAGTTCGATCATGAGCTGGAGAGAAGGCTGGCCCCTTTTTTTTAACGGTGTGTTTGATTGGAAGATTTGGAAAGAAATTTAGGAAGAGAAATAAAAAAGATGTGTGAAATTAGATAAAATATAAATATATTTTATTCATATTTTACCTATCTTTTTTTTTTCTCTCTTTCCAAATCCTCTAACCAAATACAACGTAAGAGTATTTTCAATTATTTATTTTTTGAATTTATTAAATAATTTAGATTAAAAACATGATTTAATATAACTCCCTTGAATTAAAATTTTTAATTATTTTTTAAAATTAAAATACTAAACCTATGCTAATTATGGTGCCAAAAAATATCATACGAAATTCTTTATCTTTCAACGATTTCATCAAATTTCAGTAAAAAAAAAATTGTTTGAAATTTGATGGAAGATTTGATTCATTTTTTTTTGGATGAAAATTTGAGTTGATGGAAGTTTGATTAAAATATTAAATCTCATATTCACCAAAATTTTCATCAAATTTAGATTTGATGAACGATTTAGTTAAGGATTGGAGATACTCTAATTGTAGCATTTAACATTGTTAAGCCATGGGTGCCAAATCAAAAATATTATGCAAATAAAATGAACAATGTTGAAAATATATCTGATGCTAGTGTCAAATTCAGTTACATCAAAGTTTACGTTTAAAATAAATTTTAACCAATCAATAAACTTTTGTGATTTATTATGTATTTTTATTTTATATTTCTAATAGTATTGAAATAAAATAATTCATTAAAATTAAGGGCTTATATATATTACCACATACAAATTAAATTAGTGATCTTTACTTTTTATGTTTATCAATTTTTTTTTTTTTTTTTTTTTTGAGTTTTGAATTTTTCAAAAAAAATTATTTTGAAAATTAAACACAATTTTCTTTTTTCTAAAATAATATTGATGACTTTTGTTGAAATTATAAATCAAAGCGATGAGGCAATTTTCGAACCCATCATTTTGTATGAGACTTCTATTCTAACAGTAGTATTTTGAGATACTACAATAGATAGGAAATTGTGGTTTGATAGCCGCGGTAGTAGGTTTTCGCCTTTGCTAATGGAGGAGTAATGGTGAGGTAGGGGATGGTCGTGGTCGAGAAAAGGCGATTGGTGATTTTATTTCTGTAAAGAAGGACGAAAAATGTAATATTACTCTATCCGTTAACTTAATCATTAATGTAATGGAAGTTGATGTAATTATAATAAAATTATAAAATTTATTATTATTATTTTTTTCTCTCTAAATAATAAGGAAAGTAATACTTTATTTGGATCGTGAGATGAGATGAGATGAGATGAGATGAGATGAGAAAAGAAATAATTGTGATTTTTCATAGAAAAGAAAAGAAATAATTTTAATTTTTCACAAAAAAGAAATGAAATGATTATGATTTCTCACCATTATGTTTGGATAAATAAAAGAGAAGAGAATGAGATTTCTCGCCTATCTTATTTGGATAGAATAAAAAGGGAAAAAAAAAGTGTTGTATTTTATTTTACTAAAATAACCTTTCATATTAATAAAAATATATTTTTTCATAAGGATAATTTTAATATTTTAATTTTTTTATATTAAATCCAATTCTTTTCTCACTAAATCAAACCACTTTTGATAAAAAAAACAAAACATAGGTTTGATGAGAATCATTTTCTTACAATCTCTTACCATTTTTTATCTACTTAACCTGTAAGACTAAATTTAATTATTTAGTCATTATGGTAACCCACATAATATGGCAATATTAATTATAGATTTAATAAGATTATAATTTCATATCTTGAACCACAAATTATTATCTTATTGATCAATAGATGGAGTGTAACAACCCCCATACTGTTTACTGATTAATGACGGATTGATTACCGATAATCACCGATTACTGTTAAACGGAACTGATAATGACTGATAACTGACTGATAATTGAACTGATCAAAAGTACTGAACTGACTGACTGAAAATTGGAAACCGAATTGATTGAGTATATGTTAGTTAAATTGCATTCTATCTGTTTGATTGTATGATTATCTGTTCATGCTTATATGTTTAAACTGCTAATTGAAGGCCTTATCGACGGCCGAATTAGAAACTGATTGATGTTTAATGACCCTCGTAATTAATGTGATTTTATGGTATATTTACCTGAAAATTGATTAGGTATGATTAAATTAGATTAAATATTAATTAATCGCATAGTTCGGCTTAATTACCATCTCGCCACTTAGTGGCCACCGCCTCACACCTCATGAACCTTGTATACACTCCACGTATTTGATTAAACCATCATTTCTTCTCACATTTTGAGCCTCAACCGACCTTAGAGAGAGAGAGACTAGAGGAGTTGGTTTTCATCTTGAAATTGTTTGGAGAATTGAAGGAATTGAAGTATAGATTGCATATTTGAGCTCCTAGTCCTCTAATTCAAGCTCTAGGTAAGGATCCTATCTTCTTATTGATGCTATTGAACTAGTTCTTGCATGGTTCATGCTTCATTGTAGAACTAAGTCATGATTTGGGTCATTAATGGTGAATTGAAGCTCATTTCATGCATGCATGTTGGAATTAATGAGTTTGGAGTTGAATTCATGGTAATTGGTGCATGCATGTTCATGTTTATGTTAAATCCATGATTTCACCATGTTTTGAAAAGAATTGGCTCCTTAGAGCATCAAATTGGAGCTTTGAACTGATTTGAATTCATGCATGTTTGCATGTTCTTCCTATTCTTGAATAATGGTTTGAAATTGAGTTTGAATTAAACACCCTTGGACTTTGATTTCTCAAATTGAGCTTTAAAACATGTTATTCTATGTGTTTATAAATGTTTTCCAGAAAATGAGCCCAAGAGAATCGATTTTGATGCTTTTTGACTTGGTTTTGAGCTTGGAGGTGCAATCTGGGTTTTCCAGATTTCGCACTTCCGCTCGAGCGGGGTAAATTGGCGCTCGAGCGGAGAATCCGAGCATCCTGTATCTCTGCACTGTTTTACAGTACGCTCGAGCGGAGGATTGGGCGCTCGAGCGGAATCATGTGTCTCAAGCTCGAGCGGGCGTCGAGCGGAGATTTCACCCATCCAGTACTTTTACAGTACGCTCGAGCGGGAAAAGTTTACGCTCGAGCGTGTACCTTTGTTGCATGTCCGCTCGAGCGGGGAAGCATACGCTCGAGCGTGACTCTGTTTTTCTGAAAATTCTGAACATGCTTTTGAATGTACATCTTTTCATCCTCATCCCATCCTAGGCATTCTTAGGCCTAGTTTAAGGCATCTTGTTGAGGATATAGATGTAGAACACACCAAGGCAAATGAGGGATTAAGTTATGTTATTTCCCAACCGTGTAGCTTAGTGTGTTCAATCTGTTAACTGTGTAGGGTTGGCGACTGAAGAGACACGCTCTAGCATACTGTAGCCCGAACTCTGTGAGTAACAATTGTGTAAAGATATGTTCAACTGATTATCTTCTGAATACTGAACTGAACTGTTTACTGAACTGGTATTATTTACTGAATGAATGTATGTCCTTTATTTCTGAACTGTACTGTGGCATCCTTAGTATCTACGGTTTACTGTTACTGTTACTGTCACAGAGATCTCTGTCGGTTTCCTTGTGAAACCACTACTGTTTACTGACTGATGGCCATCATTACTGTTCGGTCTTTTAAGACCTACTGTTACTGTTATGCTAATGGATGTACCACATATGACTGTTTACTGTACTGAGCAACTGAATTACTGATTGAAATGAACTGTTTTCATTACTGTAAGGACATTCATTCTAAACCCCTTTACGCTTTATGTTATTCACTGGGCTTTAGCTCACTGCTCATATATATATGTAGGTGTACAGGCACCAGACCGCAGCTAGAGGCGTCAGGGTTACTCCAGTTTTGTCCAGCCAGCCTCCGTGCCTCACCGCGAGGTTCCGAACCTAACGTGTTAGGGCTTAGGGGTGTTTTACAATTCCCCCTTCTGTACTGTTTCACTGTTTTGTATGGACGGAATGTTTTCTGTACTGTTTTGTAGGGTTGAGTCCCTAGTCTGAATGATTGTAAATATTGCACATTGTTCTGTACTGTTTATGTATGAATGTGTGAAAAGTCTTTTTCATATAGACTGTCACAGCTCATTGGACATTGTTTAATTACTGTATTGGCTTCCGCCAGGCCCTGTACTCTGTTTTACTGTATTTCTGTTCTGCAGGCCTTCGGTAATCTCGGATTACTGGCCGGTTACGGTGCTAAACCCATAGGGCCGGGTTTGGGTCGTGACAGAGTGGTATCAGAGCGATACTTAACCACGAGTTATACCGCACACACGTGTCCAAATGAGCTATAGGGTGTCCTAGAAAAGTAATTAGGGCATCTCATGAGCATGATAAGTGTGTGGTTATGTTATGACTGAATATCTGCTAATGTGTTAAACTGGTAAACCAATGACTGCTTATGTTTAAAACTGTTATAACTGCTTATAGTGAAATGGACAATGCAAATGAACCTGAGTCCTCATCTACTGAGGCAAGAATGGAAAGAATGGAAAGAATGATAGAACTGATAACTGCTAGACTTGAACAACAGAACCAACAGCCTCCTCCTCCTCCGGTACAGCCGGAACCTAACGTTAATGTGAATGATGGGGATATAATTGCTCTGACCCAGAAGTTCAGCAAAATGAAACCGCCATCCTTTCAGGGAGGCCTTGAACCGTTAAAAGCTGAAGCTTGGGTTCTGGAAACAGAGAAACTATTTGAAGTGTTTCCGTGCTCAGAAGCGAATAAAGTACTGTTAGCTACCTTCACCTTACAAGAAGAAGCTAGAAGGTGGTGGATGTTGATCCGCGATACAAATGCTGTTATGACTTGGGCTCAGTTCAAGGAGTCATTCTTTGAAAAGTACTTTCCGCAGTGTGTCAGGGATAGGAAAGTAACTGAGTTTGAACAACTGAAACAGGGCACCACGTCGGTTGCCGAATATGAAACAAAATTTACTGAACTTGCCCGTTATGCACCGCACATGGTGGATACTGAGTATAAGAAGGCCAGGAAATTTGAGGGCGGCCTTAATGTTGCAATTCTTGATCGAATAAACGTTTTGAAATTACCGACTTTTGTGAGTGTTCTCGACCGGGCATTGATGGCCGAGTCGAACATTGCAGCAGTGAAACAATCTGAAACACCAATAACTGAATGGCATGGTAAAAGGCAGGGTTTCAAATTTAAGAAAGGCAAGCACAACCCAGCCAACAAGAAACAGAATACGGGGACGATGATTAGCCCCAGCCAAGGGAGTGGATTCATACCACCCTGTTCTGAGTGTGGCAAGAAGCACAAGGGAGTCTGTTACAGAATATCTGGAGCCTGTTACAGGTGTGGCAAGGTGGGCCACATGGTTAAAGACTGCCCCTCTGCTCCACAAGCCAGTGGTAAAGCTGCACCGAGCGCAGCAGCATCAACTGTAGCACCAAAGCCTAACCCCAGAGCTACCGGGAAAGAGCCTGTGAGGCAAGGCCGAGTGTTCGCACTAGTACCGGGAGATGTGCAGAATACCGAGACCGTTGTGTCAGGTATTCTCTCTATTTGTGCACAAAATGCATATGTATTAATTGATTCGGGGTCTACACATTCTTATGTATCGCATGCTTTCTCACGGAAACTGAATAGACCCTTAGAACCTATGAACTATCTGCTAGCCGTATCATCACCTGTAGGGGGATCCATGACATGTGCTTATATGTACCCCGCATGTGAAATCATTGTTGGGGATATGCATCTGTTTATTGATTTACTGCCATTGAACATTGATCATTTTGATATAATATTGGGAATGGATTGGTTACAAAAATATCATGCCACTATTGACTGTGTGACCAAGCAAGTTGTTTTCCGTCCACCTGGTCTGCCTGAATTCGTGTTTAATGGGGTTGGAGTAGTACCTCCCCCGTATCTGATTTCATCTGTGAAAGCTCTAAAATTGATTAGAAAGGGCTGTAAGGGATATTTGTGTTATGTACTGACTGTATCTACTGATGATAATGCTAATGTGAACTGTATTCCTATAGTCAGAGAATTCCCAGATGTTTTTCCAGACAATTTGCCAGGGGATTTGATTGACAGGGAGATTGAATTCACCGTGGACGTGATTCCCGGAACACAGCCAGTTTCTAAAGCTCCCTACCGAATGGCTCCAACTGAACTGAAAGAATTGAAGGCGCAATTGCAAGAACTGTTAGACAAGAAGTTTATTAGACCTAGTACCTCACCATGGGGTGCACCGGTTTTATTTGTAAAGAAGAAAGACGGCTCACTGAGACTGTGCATTGACTACCGTGAATTGAACAAGGTAACTGTAAAGAATAAATACCCATTACCGCGCATTGATGATTTATTTGATCAGTTACAGGGTGCACAAGTATTTTCCAAAATTGATCTCAGATCCGGATACCATCAGTTGAAAGTTAAATCTGATGACATTGATAAAACTGCTTTTAGAACGAGGTATGGACATTACGAATTTTTAGTTATGCCTTTTGGAGTCACGAATGCACCAGCTGCATTTATGGACCTCATGAACAGAATCTTTAAACCATACCTTGACAATTTTATTGTTGTATTTATTGATGACATATTGATTTACTCTAAGAGTATAGAAGAACATGAACATCATCTGAGACTTGCCCTACAAACCTTAAGGGAACAGAAACTGTATGCTAAACTGTCTAAATGTGAATTCTGGCTTGACCATGTTATGTTTTTGGGGCATGTTGTTAGCAAAAATGGAATTTCTGTTGATCCGCAGAAAATTGAAGCTGTAGTGAACTGGCCTAGACCAACAAATGTGACTGAAGTCCGAAGCTTTTTGGGATTGGCTGGATATTACAGAAGATTTGTCAAAGATTTCTCCAAAATTGCCCTACCAACACAAAAGGGGACATCATTTGACTGGACTGACCAAAGGGAATCTGCCTTCCAGGAGTTGAAAACTCGATTAGTGACTGCACCTGTTCTGACTTTACCTTCAGGTACGGATGGTTATACTGTATTTAGTGATGCTTCTCATAAGGGTCTGGGGTGTGTTTTAATGCAGAATGGGAGAGTTATTGCGTATGCTTCCCGACAACTGAGACCACATGAAAAGAACTACCCGACCCATGATCTGGAACTTGCTGCAGTGGTATTCGCACTGAAAATCTGGCGTCACTATCTGTACGGGGTGACATGTGAAGTATACACCGACCACAAGAGTTTAAAGTATTTCTTCACACAGAAAGAACTGAATATGAGACAGCGGAGATGGCTGGAACTGATTAAAGACTATGACCTACAGATATTGTACCATCCGGGAAAAGCCAATACCGTTGCCGATGCATTGAGCCGGAAATCGATTGGAAACTTAGCCTGTTTGCTTACAGGACAGAAAGAGTTGCTTTGTGACCTTGAAAAATCTGAAATTGAAATTGTTTTGAGAGAACAAGGTGGAATCTTAGCTGCTATTTCTGCTCAACCGGCGCTGATTGAAGAGATTAAAGAGAAACAGCAACTGGATGACTTCTTGAAGAAGATCATCGAAGAAAGAGAATCTAAACCGAGACCGGGATTCAAATTTGAGAATAATGTACTGAGATTTCAAGAAAGACTGTGTGTACCAAATGATACTGAACTGAAAAGAAGAGTTCTGCACGAAGGCCACAATTCGAAATTGTCTATCCATCCGGGGAATACGAAAATGTATCAAGATCTGAAACAGAATTTCTGGTGGCCGGGAATGAAGAAAGAAATTGCTGATTTTGTATCCAAATGTCTTCATTGCCAACAGGTCAAAGCTGAACATCAGCGACCTGCCGGATTATTGCAACCCCTACCCATACCAGAGTGGAAATGGGAGCATATCACGATGGATTTTATCGTTGGATTACCTCGTTCCAGAAAAGGTATGGATTCAATTTGGGTTATTGTTGATAGACTAACCAAATCTGCTCACTTCTTACCTGTCAAGACGATTTATAATGCGGACAAATTGGCTGTCATCTATATTGATGAAATTGTTAGACTGCATGGAGTGCCTGTGTCTATTGTTTCTGACAGGGATTCGAAGTTTACATCGAGGTTTTGGCAAAGTCTACAGACTGCATTGGGTACTGAACTGAGACTGAGTAGTGCCTATCATCCTCAGACAGATGGACAGTCGGAAAGGACCATCCAAACTCTGGAGGACTTACTGAGAATGTGTGTCCTTGATTTTCAAGGAGATTGGGAAAGTCATCTGCCATTAGTTGAATTCGCCTACAACAACAGTTACCATTCGAGTATTGGTATGGCGCCTTTCGAGGCATTGTATGGCAGGAAATGTAGATCTCCAATTTGCTGGGCAGAAGTTGGAGATGGGCCTTTGCTTGGGCCCGAGATTATTTATGAAACAACTGAGAAAGTGAAACTGATACAGCAAAGACTGAAAACTGCACAGAGTAGACAGAAAAGTTATGCAGACGTCAGAAGACGGGACAGAGAGTATGAAGTGGGTGATCACGTTTTTGTGAAAGTGACACCAATGAAAGGCCAGACTCGTTTTGGAGTCAAAGGCAAGTTAGCGCCGAGATATGTCGGACCGTATGAGATTATTGAGAAAATCAATCCGGTGGCGTATCAAGTTGCGCTCCCTCCTGAAATGGAGCATATGCACAACGTCTTCCGCATTTCGATGTTGAGAGACTATCTCCGGGATCCCTTCCATGTGATTGAGCCTACTCGTATAGTGCTGAGTGATGACTACACTTACGAGGAACGTCCTATACAGATTGTTAACAGACGGATCAAGAAACTGAGAAACAAAGAGATCCCGCTAGTGAAAGTTGACTGGCAAAACCACGGTGGCATGTATGCCACTTGGGAAAGGGAAGATGACATGGCCAAACGATATCCTGAACTGTTTCCACTGAATCCTGTTTTCTTCCAGAATGAAGGTAACTCGAGTTTAGAGGACTAAACTCTTTATAAGGAGGGGAGACTGTAACAACCCCCATACTGTTTACTGATTAATGACGGATTGATTACCGATAATCACCGATTACTGTTAAACGGAACTGATAATGACTGATAACTGACTGATAATTGAACTGATCAAAAGTACTGAACTGACTGACTGAAAATTGGAAACCGAATTGATTGAGTATATGTTAGTTAAATTGCATTCTATCTGTTTGATTGTATGATTATCTGTTCATGCTTATATGTTTAAACTGCTAATTGAAGGCCTTATCGACGGCCGAATTAGAAACTGATTGATGTTTAATGACCCTCGTAATTAATGTGATTTTATGGTATATTTACCTGAAAATTGATTAGGTATGATTAAATTAGATTAAATATTAATTAATCGCATAGTTCGGCTTAATTACCATCTCGCCACTTAGTGGCCACCGCCTCACACCTCATGAACCTTGTATACACTCCACGTATTTGATTAAACCATCATTTCTTCTCACATTTTGAGCCTCAACCGACCTTAGAGAGAGAGAGACTAGAGGAGTTGGTTTTCATCTTGAAATTGTTTGGAGAATTGAAGGAATTGAAGTATAGATTGCATATTTGAGCTCCTAGTCCTCTAATTCAAGCTCTAGGTAAGGATCCTATCTTCTTATTGATGCTATTGAACTAGTTCTTGCATGGTTCATGCTTCATTGTAGAACTAAGTCATGATTTGGGTCATTAATGGTGAATTGAAGCTCATTTCATGCATGCATGTTGGAATTAATGAGTTTGGAGTTGAATTCATGGTAATTGGTGCATGCATGTTCATGTTTATGTTAAATCCATGATTTCACCATGTTTTGAAAAGAATTGGCTCCTTAGAGCATCAAATTGGAGCTTTGAACTGATTTGAATTCATGCATGTTTGCATGTTCTTCCTATTCTTGAATAATGGTTTGAAATTGAGTTTGAATTAAACACCCTTGGACTTTGATTTCTCAAATTGAGCTTTAAAACATGTTATTCTATGTGTTTATAAATGTTTTCCAGAAAATGAGCCCAAGAGAATCGATTTTGATGCTTTTTGACTTGGTTTTGAGCTTGGAGGTGCAATCTGGGTTTTCCAGATTTCGCACTTCCGCTCGAGCGGGGTAAATTGGCGCTCGAGCGGAGAATCCGAGCATCCTGTATCTCTGCACTGTTTTACAGTACGCTCGAGCGGAGGATTGGGCGCTCGAGCGGAATCATGTGTCTCAAGCTCGAGCGGGCGTCGAGCGGAGATTTCACCCATCCAGTACTTTTACAGTACGCTCGAGCGGGAAAAGTTTACGCTCGAGCGTGTACCTTTGTTGCATGTCCGCTCGAGCGGGGAAGCATACGCTCGAGCGTGACTCTGTTTTTCTGAAAATTCTGAACATGCTTTTGAATGTACATCTTTTCATCCTCATCCCATCCTAGGCATTCTTAGGCCTAGTTTAAGGCATCTTGTTGAGGATATAGATGTAGAACACACCAAGGCAAATGAGGGATTAAGTTATGTTATTTCCCAACCGTGTAGCTTAGTGTGTTCAATCTGTTAACTGTGTAGGGTTGGCGACTGAAGAGACACGCTCTAGCATACTGTAGCCCGAACTCTGTGAGTAACAATTGTGTAAAGATATGTTCAACTGATTATCTTCTGAATACTGAACTGAACTGTTTACTGAACTGGTATTATTTACTGAATGAATGTATGTCCTTTATTTCTGAACTGTACTGTGGCATCCTTAGTATCTACGGTTTACTGTTACTGTTACTGTCACAGAGATCTCTGTCGGTTTCCTTGTGAAACCACTACTGTTTACTGACTGATGGCCATCATTACTGTTCGGTCTTTTAAGACCTACTGTTACTGTTATGCTAATGGATGTACCACATATGACTGTTTACTGTACTGAGCAACTGAATTACTGATTGAAATGAACTGTTTTCATTACTGTAAGGACATTCATTCTAAACCCCTTTACGCTTTATGTTATTCACTGGGCTTTAGCTCACTGCTCATATATATATATGTAGGTGTACAGGCACCAGACCGCAGCTAGAGGCGTCAGGGTTACTCCAGTTTTGTCCAGCCAGCCTCCGTGCCTCACCGCGAGGTTCCGAACCTAACGTGTTAGGGCTTAGGGGTGTTTTACAATTCCCCCTTCTGTACTGTTTCACTGTTTTGTATGGACGGAATGTTTTCTGTACTGTTTTGTAGGGTTGAGTCCCTAGTCTGAATGATTGTAAATATTGCACATTGTTCTGTACTGTTTATGTATGAATGTGTGAAAAGTCTTTTTCATATAGACTGTCACAGCTCATTGGACATTGTTTAATTACTGTATTGGCTTCCGCCAGGCCCTGTACTCTGTTTTACTGTATTTCTGTTCTGCAGGCCTTCGGTAATCTCGGATTACTGGCCGGTTACGGTGCTAAACCCATAGGGCCGGGTTTGGGTCGTGACATGGAGTAGTTTCCAAATCTCCTACTTTGATGGCAAGTGCAATTATAGTTATATTAGAAAATTGGTCATCTCTCTCTATCTATAAAAGTATATTTAGATCACTCATTAATTATTCTGAATAAAACGTATTCTAAAGAGGGTCAAGAGAGAGAAACATTTTTCTGCCCTCCATTTGTTCGACAAAATGCCTCAGTGAACTCTGCTACTGAGAAGTCATAAGATGATTAAGGAGAAAGAGAGAGAGAGACAGAGGGACAAAGAGAGAGACAAAGAGGGCAGCAAGCTGTCAATGAAGAAGGGCAAACTAGCTAAGAGCAAATTAGCGAAGAGTAAATCAAAATGTAAATCTGTTAAGTGCAAATCAACCAAGGTCTCCTTGCAAGAGTTTGATAATCAGGTGGATGCTCATATATCTACCGATGAGATGCCTGTTGTACTCCCCCGCAGGTCTACACGCATTCGAGGAGCCCCCAAATTTCTCATATCTGGAGATTTTGTAGGACCATGGCAAGGGCCCTCGAATGAAAACAAAGGGGGTTTAAGGGATATGGAATCGGAGGATAGCTCAATTGAGTGTGATTGTGTCGATCTATATTTGTGTGGAAATCTTGGTACACCACGATTGCAATTAAATGCAGAAATGCAAGCATCAACTTAGCAATCATCAAAGCAGCATCAAACACCTAATGCATGGAACACACCAACTAGAGTGCTAACTGATCTTGAGCAGTGGCCAAAATTAGCCATTGTTTCCCCACTGGCGGCAAATGAAATGATAATGACAAATAAACTTGGCTCACCTAGTGTTGATCAAAGGAGAGAAGTAATTGGCACCAAGCAACATAAGAGTGTTGAAAATGTGCGAGCTTGCAGAAATGAGGATTTGGTTGAACTACATATGGAAGACACGCAATCTGGCAAGGGTGAATGCCTTGATGGTGATACAGCTGCTATATCAGGTAAGCCTCTACAAGCTTGGAGCTCTTTACTTAAAGAAGAGATTAACAAGGGGTCAAAAATGAAGTATAAAATAGGAGCCCATAAGATTGAAAACCTAGTAGATGGCATGTACAATGTCCCTATAGAGATCTCAAAAAAAGGCTTTTCTCATTGGGAAAATGCCTTGGTTGGATACTTCATTGATAAAAGATTCTCTTTTCATTATGTGAAACCTTGGGCAGAGAAACTTTGGAGAAATTTGCTTGAAGATGTTGTCTCCATTGATAATGGGTTTTTTATTTTTAAAGTAAAAAGTGAAGAGGCTATAGACAAAATTTTGGAAGATGGCCCCTATTACGTTGGGGCTAGATTGATTGTTGTTAAAAAATGACAACCTGGACTAAAACTAACAAAGTGTGAATTTTCGAGTGTGCCGTTGTGGGTGAAGTTGTATAGTGTTCCTTTGGAGCTTTGGACTGAAGAAGGGTTTGGGTTACATTGCTAGTATCATGAGAACTCCTCTTTATTTGGATGAGCCTACGTTCAAGAGAAGCAGACTTATGTTTGCGAGAATATATATTGAAGTGCCAGCAAATAAAGAGATCCCTGAGTCTTTCAAAATAAATCTTGGTTATGGTGACCCATATGAGATTCAAGTTGAAGTTCCATAGAAGCCTCAAAGGTGTGATGTTTATAAGACTTTTGGTCATACCACTAATTTGTGCCCTTAAAAGCCAAAGACTTTGAACCCTCCGTCTTCCAAACAAGAGTGGAGAGTCAAGGAGACTAACATACAAGTTCCAACTGAGTGGGAAGTGGTGAAGAAAAAAGGAAGAGATGATGGGCAAGGTTCAACGACAGTGATAAACAAAGAGGGAGAGATGCAGTGTTTCACTCCATCAACATCTAATACTTTTGATGTCCTTGAATCATGTGATATGGAAGAGTTGGGGAATGGAGAATTAAATCAAGAGTTGTTGTGTCAAACGAAGAGCCGAAAAAGTAGAGAGAGTCCATCTCCAAGTGATCCCATTAATGGGGAGACTCCAAAGGAGGATAACAGAAGAAAACTCAAAGCGAAACTTCATTACTTGAAGAGTGCTAGAGGGAAATTTTGAATCTTTTGTTGTGTATGTTGTGTTTGTCGTCTATAGGCTTAGTTTGTTTCTTTTGATGGAGTAGTTTGTTTTTGTTTATGTTTATTCTCCCTACAAAAGATGTGTATTGAACTTTATTGTATATCTTTCTTTTTGGTTATAATATGACTTGCTTATCCAAAAAAAAAAAAAAAAAAGAAACATTTTTCCACTAATATTGATATTAGGTTTATGTTCAGTCAATTATGGATCACTTGAATGTTTCGCATAATTGATCTGGATATATTATTTATTTTTTTACATTATGTTATTATTTGTGAAAATCATCATAATTCACGATTTTAAATTATGAAGGTTATTATATAAATAATACCATAAATTTTTTACATAACTATCCAAATAAATAAAAAAATTTCCTACTCTTATTATTTTTTTTTTTATTTTCTCACCAAACACTTCCATCCAAAAGAAGTTCAAGTATAATTACCCTTTACAAAAATAATGAAGAGGCATTGAGGATGCTAGCGGACTTGGGGGCATTTTGGAGAGGTTTTGCGGATGCTAGTGTACTTTTTTTTTAGAAAATGATGTGTGACTGCATCAATTATTAGTCTGAGATTAAAATAGTTAAGGTGAGAGGTTGTTTGGAGTGTTCTAAATAAGTATACTTTTTATTTTTTTGAACTAAAAAATTGAGGAGAAAAATATGGATGTTTGGATTTACTTTTTGATTTTTTATGAAAAAATGTATATTAAAAAATTGTATAAATTAGTGTGGGGGAAAATTTTGGATTGGGAGTTGTACAGTCGTAATTTTTTACTTTTGGTGAATAGTGATAACTTTTTAACTTTTTGAGTAACTTTTTGACTTTTTTAATTTTTTTTCAACTTACCAAACTTGACCTAAATTAAATATAGTGTAGTGGTAAAACTCCATATTAAATAAGATTATGATATAGTTAACATAAAAAGTCATGAGGTTGATTGATAAAGAAGCATGCTAGTTTTGTCCATGAATACGTAAATTGCGCAGCACAATATGCAGCAACAAATTGGGGGTGTTTGGTGGAGCTTTTTTAAGTCAATTTATGGCTTCTGACTTTTAAAAAGTTTATTTTAGACTGTTTGGTTAAACTTATTTCAAACAGCGTCTTATTCTAACAACTTATTTTAAGTCAAAAAAGTTGATTCTGAGAAGCTGCTCTCCCCTTACTTCTGATTATCAGTTTCTGCTGTGGACATATTAATTCACGGTTATACTCTTAGTTTTTTTATTTTTTATTTTTTTTAAAATAGAAAAAGACCCAAATGGACAATTAAATATTATTATTATTTTTTATGAAAAATGTAGACAAATAGTGAATAATAAAAAATAAAAATTAATTGAAAAAACTACTTCACAACTTATTTAACAAACACTACTCAGCAACTTAAATCTATAATCCAACAGCTATACCAAACAGATTAATAGCTTCTGATTAAAGTCATAATCTATAATCTGTTAAGTTATAATTTATAATCTGTTTTAACAGCTACACCAAACAGCACCATTGAACATTTTGCGGTAAAAAATCGAGAATTACAATTCAAGAGTAGGACTCACTACAGGAAATATATGATTTTACAGCGTTTATTTAACGGCGTTTTTTTAAACGTCACTATTTCTAACATTTAACGACGTTTTATAAACGTCACATTTTATTTTAATTAAAACGGTACCGTTTAAGTAATCCAAGTCGTTTGACAAGTGCCTCCAAATGTGTTTCTCTCTCTCTCTCTCTCTTCAAACCCTCAAATCTCTCACCAACGTATTTGAATCTGAGAAACCCTAGATTCTTAGAGAAACCGATCCCTCAAATCTCTCACTCCCTCTCTCTCTAAACCCTTCAGCTCCTTCAACTCAATTCAACCTTCTTCACTCGGTGATTCATCATTCGGTCGATCCAATCTCAGAATGATTTTGATTTCGAAGCTCCACAGTCATCGCCACCACCATCTGCATCTGCATCTGCATCGTCTACTAACCATCTGCACGATTTTGATTTCAATCCAATCTCAGTTTCGTCGATTCTTCTCTCTCTCTCTCTCGATCTCTACCTGTCTCTGTCTCCCTCTCTCTCGATCTCTCAATCTCTCTCTCGATCTCGTTCTCTCTCACACAATCTCGTTCTCTGCGTACACATTATCTGTACCTTTTTCTGGATAATTTTTTTGTCCTAAAAATATCTCTATACAAGTATATATATGAATTTTTATATGTATCTCTATGTCTTAATTGAGTAATCATCTTTATTTTGTTTTCAAGCTGTCGAATGATCCAATCGTTGATCGGCAGTGATGGAAAAAATCAACTCCTGTGAGAAAAGAAACCCTAGCTTTCTCATTGGAGGTAAGTTCTAATATATTTGTTTACATGTTTGTTCTTTTTTTTATCTTGTTTAGATTTGTATTGAACAACTCTATTTAGATTTGTTTACTCGATATACTTGTGAGAATCTACTTGAATTTGGTTTCTCTTACTTTTCTGGAGCTATATTCTTTTGTCTATAATGCTTCTAAATATGAGGATACATTCACCATTATCTCAATTTCTATATATCAAAATATATTTTGGTTTATTTAGATGATAAACATTAATTGGAGAACTCAGTAGTGATTAGCAGTCTGTCTATTGGTTAATTTGGGTATTGACTTAAATTTGATTTTTTTTTTTTTTTTCTATCACTCATCTATCTTTCGTTATATTTTTTCACAATATTGTATTGAAGGTCATCAGCCAAAGTTGGGTTTGGCTGGAACATGTTTGTCATTGATTTATTGATTGAAAAGGAATTACATAATAAAATGTTGATCTAGAACCAGGTTCCTCCTTCCCGTTCTCTTAGTAGCATCATAATAGTGCTATTATTTATCTAGCTTGTTTGTGTTTGTATTTTTTCTTTTTTTTTTATTTGTTTTGGAAAATAGATTATGCAAGAATACAAATATGGAGCACAAATACAACACCATCAAGATGATTTAAAAAAATAAATAAATAAAAAATCATGACACTGTCACGAAGATAAATAGGACCTTGGCTTCATTATTCAGTGGTTGCTTCTTTGATCAAATTTTCCCTTAATTTTGTTTTCTCTTCGTGGTTCACTTTAGATGTGAAATTTTCTTAGATCATTATAGTCTTATCAAATGCTATTGGTGTTGGCAGCTTCACAATAAATGTTGGTCCAGTTTCAAGCATAGTCATTTCAAATAAGTTGAATGGCGTAAACATCTTGAAGGTAATGCAGTCATTTTGTTTTAAGAGGAAGTTTACCTTACTGTTTGTATTTTTTAGGTAATTTGTTGGATGTTGTTGTTGAGAAGGTACAGGTACAGGTACTGTTTTAGGTAATTTTCTCTGGTTCTTCCACACTTTTGTCTATGCTCTGAAGTCTTTCATATGTAGGGCTGTGAGAGAGAAGTTGTAGAGTCTGCAAATGGTGTCTCAGAAAGATAGATAAAAAGAACAGAGAAAAAGAAAATGGTTCATCTGACTAGTACCCTTCATATATTGGATTATCGAGAATATGCATAATCACTTAACAATAACTAAATTTGATGACTAGAAGGAAGAAGTTGAGTTAAATGGTGAAATAATAACTGAATGGAGGAAAATGATTTACTTACTTTAACTCAAGTTGTTGGGATATATGATTTGTTGAGTAAATTTGTATACTTAACCTACCAGGTATATGATGGTGCATACAATTGTGTTTATACAGTTGTTTTAGACTAATAGTCATCAATAGATCACTCATTTGGTTTATTATTTTGTAGCCAGCTTCACCTACCACCCTTGGAAAGGAAATTGCAATTTTTGCTGTCAGATTAAGCAGGGAAAGAAGGGATATTTCTCAAGTTGAGATAATGGGGAAGTTTGCCGGTGCAGTTAGAAATTACAATGCACATCTTGTTGCATACCCTGATATTAAATGGCCTCAAATTGCAGAGGAGTTCATGAAATCTCTTGGATTAAGTTTCAATCCCTGTGTGACTCAGGTGTGTTCCATGCACAAGATTTCTTCTCACTTAAGTTTTTATTAGGTTTCTTCGTAATTCTTCACAGATCAGAGTAATTTTTAGAAGTTTATCAACAAGTTCTAAGTTAAATGGAAAATGCCTGCTCTTTAAATTTAAAACAAATTGGATTAGAAAAAGCATGCATTTAATGATGAATCAACTTTGTTCATTTATCTTTCTTCACTTCCTTTGTCCACAGATATGAAACTGGGGACCATGTCGGTGTGTACTGTGTCTGTGAGAATGTGATTGACATTGTGGAGGAAGCTAAAAGGTTAATGGATTTATCACCAGATACAAATTTCTTCATTCACACCGATAAAGAGGATGTCACTCCATTTGGTGGTAGCTCATTGCTGCCTCCTTTCCCTGCATGTACCATAAGAACGACACTGACTCGATATGCGGATCTTTTGAGCTTTCCGAAAAAGGTAGGGCCATTGTTTGTTTAGTTATGTGTTGCTCATAATATTATATATGTGAACTCTCATTAACTAATTTGTTAAATGTATGTGTTTTCCAGTCTGCATTACTTGCCCTGGCAGCTCATGCTTCTGATCCAAGTGAAGCCGAGCGATTGAGGCATGTTGCATCTCCTGCCGGAAAGGTTTGCAATTTTTTGGTTCAGAGTTTTCATAATAAAATGGTTCATCCATCATAGTTTTTAACGTTATCTTTCCTATCTACAGGATGAATATGCACAATGGGCAGTTGCAAGTCAGCGAAGCCTTCTTGAGATTATGGCAGAATTCTCATCAGCCAAGCCTCCACTTGGTGTTTTCTTCGCATCAGTTGCCCCACGCTTGCAGCCTAGATATTACTCAATTTCATCCTTCTCAAGGTGAATAATACCACAGCCTAGATATTACTCAATTCCAATCTGCTAAGCCTTCTTGAGATTTTGGGTCAGTTGCTAGTAGTCCTGATTCAAATGAAGTGAGAGAGAGGGAGGGAATCCCTGATTTGGAACATGAAAGAGAGACTGAGTCTTTTAGAGAAGTTCACTTGGGGAAGAAGTTGAATGAAGAGATGAAGAACTCGGGAGGGTACTTCCTCCAGGGAAGTGTTATCACAGAAATTCACTGCGATTACAAAACAATGAGGGGACTTCAAAAGAAGTACCAGAAGAACAATATTATGAGGCAGCACATTCTGTTGATGTGAAAGAGGATAAAGGAAGTTCCGATACAATCTCACGTGAATTGGCATGACCAAAAATTAAAAAAAATGGTACACCCAACTTATATATTTTTTCCTTTTATTTTTTGGTTGCATTTGTTGTTTGATTTTGGTTTAGAAATAGTCATGTAATGTTTGCTTAAATGTAGTCAATATATTAAAATAGCAGTAAAGTTTTATCCATATTATTGTTATTTTTCAGCTTTATTACAGTTATGTTTTTTAGTTAAACCTAACAAAATTAGCACAATTTAAAAATAAAAAAAATAAAAAAAAAGAAGCTATAACGACGTTTTTCCAAAACGTCACTACAGTGTCAACGGTCATTTTTAAAATAGGAAAAATCTATCACGGCATTTTTTAAACGTCGCTAAATATTGGATGACGTCATTTTTACCATAACTATCACATTTAGCGGCGTTTTTTTAAAAAAACGCCGCTTATACTAATTCTAGCGACGTTTTTAAAGCGTCATAATGCTATAGCGACAGCTACATCTTCGACGTTTAGTACAAAACGTCACAAAAAGAATTAGCGGCGTTTCTTACACCTATAGCGGCATTTTTTAAATGCCACTAAATATAAAATTTCCAGCAGTGACTAATAATATTAACAAAATATGGGATTTTAAGTCATCGTGTGATGGGGTGCAAGTCAAACATTCATTTATGTTTGTGTATTTGTTTTTTTTTTTTTGTTTTTTTTGTTTTTTTTTTTTGTCTCACTATTTTGTAGGTCTCCCTAAATTAAAAAGCTAGTATTATTCAAGGCAAGTATGCTTGGAGTTCTGGTCAAATGATATAGATTTAATTTTAGATAAATTACATCTAGACCTTACAAATATGATTTTTATTTTTCTTGTCACTCGTTAAAACTTATTCTAGTCTACATCCCAAAAAAAGGAAATAGGATCATTCCAACATACCCTATATAGAAATTGAGCTCACTTAGCATACAATTGTGATACGATAAATAAAATTGGGTAAGTTACACTTTATTCTTTTTATGTTTAATTATTTTTTTATTTTGATTCTTTTTTTTTTTTTTCAATTTGGCCCTTGATGTTTCATTTTTTTTAGTTTACTTCTAAAATTAATTTTTGTTCAAAATTAGACAGAAAACGCCATAATAACTGTCACATAACATAAAAAAATATTATTATATTGAAATTTAAGTTTATGTTAGAGATGCAAGTTATATATAATAAAAAAAAATTTATCTCACATGATTGATAATGTGTCATTTTTTGTCTGTTTTTAATAGAAATTTGTTGTAGAAGTAAATTGAGACAAACTTGAAACATGAAGAGCCAAAATAGAAAAATAAAATAAATAAATAAATAAATAAAATTTAAGGGCTAAAGTGAAAAGTGGTCAAATATAAGGAGGCAAAGTGTAATTTACCAAAACAAAATTACTATTCACTTGTATAAGATAATCATCCTTCTATAAAATTTAAGGAAAAATTAAAAATATATTTTCTGAGATTTGTTTAAAATATGAATTATCTCCTATGATTTGAAAAATTACAAATATCCCTTGTAAGAATTTTTTATTTAATAGAATTAACTGAAAAAATGAAATGCTTAACTGCTCTCCTATACAATAACAAAATTGTCTAAATTATTAATTGAAATAGGTTTCTAACATTATTAAAACCTATTATTAATTTGATGATTTATTAATAAAATAGTTATTTGTTCTGAAATTAGAAATTTCAAGGTACGGGATGTAATTTTCAGAATCACAAAGAACAATTTGTATTTTAATCAAATCTCAAGGGGTGTGATTGTAATTTACCCATAATAAAATAAATACTTAAGAATATAATTATTTGGAAAATGATAAATAACCCCATTTTCTAAACCTACCTTTTAGATGAAATGATGTGTTAATAGGATGATTAATTGATGATTAGAGAAGATACGAAAGAAAATATTGTCTTAAATATTCTAATTAATTGCTATATTTTTAAATTTAAAAAACAAATTTAATTTTTGTACTTGAATAATAATATTTAAATCGTTTTACTCCATTATAAATCAAATGGAATTGTAAAGAAAAGCAATGAAAAGATAAAATGATAAGATATGTCGCATTGCAAGAGGCTGAAAAGATCATTCATTTTCATGAGATGAACAAATGTTTTCCATAAGAACAAAACACAAAAAAAAATTATTCTGATCCAAGAAAAGAATCAATTAAACAACAATAGAGACTACTAATTTAGTGACTTTAAACCCACCACTAATAAGATAGTAAAACGAAAAAAAAAAAAAAAAAAACAAACAAACAAACAAACAAACAAACAAACAGACACAATACAAACTGTGGCAGCGAGATCACTGGTGGTAGCTCTAATTAGAGCTCCCACTCATTTTTCAAAACCATAAATGCACAATCCCAAGCAGACATTAGTCAGAACTCAAAAGCCATGAACCAAATTCAGTTTAGAACAGTTGGTATTTAGATAAAATTTTATACTAAATTGATAATATTAGTTTTATTATACTGAGAATCGATACAGACTGATTTTTTTACTAAACCATATCAAATCACACCAATTCAAATGGTTCAATTCAGTACAGTGTAACCGGTTCAAGACATTTTAAATTTGAGTTACTTTTTAAATTTGTAATATAGTAAATAATTAAATAAAAATATTGAAGTAGAATTAGAAACAAATATAATCTGAAAATTAAAGTTTTGACACCAAATAAAAAACTAAGTTTAAAACTATCATCCCATAAGGTTAAATCACAAATCTATCAAGTAGAATTAAAATAAAAAATTAAAAACAACATAAACATCTGCTATGACTACATTTTTTTTGATCAGCATCTGCTATGACTACATAAGCATAATAGTAGCAAAACTTAACTAAAACACATATAATAATTTATCACATTGCCAATATTTATTATCAAACCTGAAATATTTATAAAAAAATAAATAATTAAGCGAATTAATTGAACTTTATACTTAACAGACTATATATTTAGGTCAAGTTTGAGAAGTCTCAAAAAGTCAAAAAGTTACTCAAAAAGTTAAAAAGTTATCACTATTCACCAAAAGTCAACAATTATAGCTGCACAACTCCCAATTCAAATTTTTTCCTACAAACTAATTTTTACAATTTTTTATTACACATTTAAAAAAAAAAAAAAGTCAAATAGGACCGATTTGGTTTGGTTCTGCGCAACCGATTTTGTCCATTTTTTTGATTTTTTTTACCTCTCTAATCTCCAATCGACGCTCTCCTCCTTCTTCCTCCAACTTGGGAACCACCACCACCGGCTCCTCTTTCGCCACCACCTTCTTCCTTCTCCTCTTCCCAGAACATCCATTCTCCGATGACGGCAACGAACTCGCGGGCGACGATGAAGATCGATCTGCCGATGACCTTTTTCCTGTAACCCGCACCGGCTCCGGCTCACCTGAATTAATCCGGAGCGGAAAATTCAGAAGCGCACGTGACCCGCGCATCCTATACGCCGCAATGTCATAGGCCACGGCGGCGTCCTCCGCCGTCTCATACGTCCCCAGCCAAACCCTGGCCCCATTCTTCGCCGGATCCCTAATCTCCGCCGCGTACTTCCCCCACGGCCGCGTTCTCACTCCCCTGTATTGCCTCCCCTTCGACTCCACCGCCGCCGTCACAGGTGGCGCAACAGATTTCGAAAAGTTACTCATTTCGATAGCAGCTGCGGTGGTGGACGCCACCGCCGGAGTTGGAAGCCTGCCAATGTCCTCCGAATGGTTCTCCTTCAGAGGCAGATCTCCCGAGTTTTGGGCCAGACAAGGGAACAAGTTGTTAACCCAACAGTACTCTACGGGGTTATTGCCCGAGTTCATCGCCGGAGCTTCAAACTCTCCCTGCAAGTCACGATGTATCGAGCACAGCAGAGCGAAATTGGCATTGAAATCACCTTCTGCGTACATGATCGTATCAAAAACAAACACGAGTATTATTTATAGAATTAGAAGTGTAATCGTTTGTGTAGAAATTGAGTTGTGTGCGTATAGGATAAGAGATAGAGATAGAGATAGTGAGCTGATATTTGGGAGAGAAGATGCGTGGGAAATTTATATAGGGGTTGATGGGTTGGGTTTGGGAAAGTTGGTTCATGAACTTGGTTTTGATTTTTGGATTTTTATTTCCCAATTGGGAATTCTTTAATTGTTTTTCTGGATTTAGCTTTACTTTTGTTTTTTCAACGCAAAAAGTATGTATAGATTACGAAAAGAAGAGATTACAAGTTAGGAGATAGTAGTATTAAAGAGGAAACGAAAGACATCGTTTAGGATAGGCATTAGCTCCCCCAATGGGCTATCCTATTTGTAGATCTCGTAGACCATGAGAAAGTCCAAGACCAGCTGCGGCCAAACTGATGAACATCCGATACAACCGCCGTAATCTCCCATGCTAAACTATGTCTTCACTTTTTTTTTTTTTTTTTTTGAAAGTTCTTCTGCAATGTCAGAGTATGAGACTCAGTTATTTAAAAAATATTTAATTTAATTTAGAGCAATGGTAGAGGGCTCAAATTCTGTGGCTCAAATGTGGCTCAAATAGCCAAAACGACGTCGTTTTGAGTACAAAACAACATCAAAATGGCCAAAACGACGTCGTTTTGGCCATTTGAGCCACAGAATTAGGACCCCAAACATTATTCTTTAATTTAATGTTAGTTATAATATATCTGTCATATATATGTGACTTTTAAAAACTCAATAAAATATTAAATTCTGTTTGTTGCGGGAGTACAAGGGATATCACTACCACTCCAATAAATTAAACTTTTGACAATTAAATTTGGTAATTAAAAAAATTTTAATCACCAAAAATTATAAAATTAGCAATTCAAAATTATATTTGTCGGCAAAAATATAATATTTAGCGATTAATTTTTTTTAGTCAGGATATATTGATTATTGGCGACTAAAAAAAATTTTTGTCTCTAAAAATGTCACAATTGACTATTGAAAATTTTTTTAGTTGTCGAATGAAAATCAAAATTTTACTTTTTTGATCGTCAAAAAGTTATTTTCAGCGACAAACAAATATTTTAGTCGCTGTATAGTTAGTTTGGGCTATTAACATTATTTAGTTGCCAAATAAAAAACGTTTTGTCTTTGGCAACCAAAAATTTGGTCACAAAAAATTTATTTTCAGCGACTAAAAAATATTTTAGTCGCTGTATAGTTAGTTTTGACTACTAAAATTATTTAGTCGCCAAATGAAAAACTTTTTTATCTTTTGGCCGCCAAAAATTTATTTTCACCGACTACAAAATATTTTAGTCAATGTATAATTAGTTTTGGCTACAAAAACTATTCAGTCGCCGAATGAAAACAAAAATTTACTTTTTATCTTTGACGGCCAAACAAAAATTTATTTTCAACGACTAAAAAATATTTTAGCCGTTGTATAGTTAATTCTGACTATTAAAATTATTTAGTCGCCAAATGAAAAACAAAAATTTACTTTTTATCTTCGGCGACTTAAAGTTTGGTCACCAAAAATTTACTTTCAGCGACTAAAAAAAAATTTCGTCACCAAAGAACTAAAATATTTAAAGAGAGACATTTCAAATTTTGAAGAGATTTATGAAATTAATTGGTGACCAAAATGTTTAGTCACCAAATAACTAGAATAATTATTGCTATTAAATTTTGGTGACCAAACTTTTGGTCGACATATATTTATATTTTGTGACCAAAAAAAAAAATCTAATCGTCATATACCAATTTTTGCCTACTAAAAAATTTAGTTGTCAAATATTAATGAATTTTTTTTTACTTTTAATCTTTGCCAACCAAAAATGTGGTCGGCAAATACTTATTTTCAGTGACAAAAAACAGTTAGTCGGCAATAAAACTAAAAAATTTCATAAAACACATAGATTTATTCTTTGGTGGGAATACTTTCACATTACCGCCCACTTTATTAATTATGATTTATTTTTATTTTTTTTCATATTTTTCTCTGTCTTTACATAACCCAAACAAGTTCTCTCTCTCTCTCTCTCTCTCTCTCTCTCTCTCTCTCTCTCTCTCTCTCACACGGACTCACCATCGCTGATTTACCATTCATAGTCACTGTTGGTCATCCAATGTGAGTATTCCACCGTCGCTCACTGTCGATCTTCCACCGTCAATCTTCCACCGTCGAACATCATTACATCGCCATCGCCGCTCGCATCGCATCATTTCAACATTGAGGTTTTTCTCTTCCTCTCTTTATTTCTCTTCTTCTCTTTATCTTTGTCCCTCTCTCTTTATGTTGCTCCGTTTCCCTATTTTCCTCTAGCTCCAGTATATATATATTTATGTATCTAGAAGGGAAAAAAAGGAAAAAAAAAGAAAAAAAAAATGAGCTGTTCCATGTGTACATATTTGTTAAATAGATTGGGAAATTAAATAAATTCGATTTTAGATTCTTTGGTAAAAATCAGAATAACTTTCCATATGTGTATATATGTATCTGTTTGCAACATTTATGACATTTGTAAAATAAATAGTGTTTGTTTGCAATATCTTGAACATAATTATTGTACGGGGAGCAAATATTCGTCACTGCCCGTATTCCTCATTTCCAAACTTTGTTTTGCTCTGCACAACTTGAGAACACAATGACAGTGAGCTATCCGGTGGGTGTTTTACCAAAAAACCCCTCCGACGGTCAAGTTAGCACCCTTAGAGAGGAGGAGAAAGAGAGAGGGAGAGAAAGAGAGAAAGAGAGAGAGAGATGAGAGAGAGGTGAGCTCTGATCACCAGATTTTCATACCTCTGCATGGAGGCGCAGCATCGTTTATATAGTTTCTATGCACGCTTCTGCGTCCATTCTCCTCTGGACGCATGGACCTACTCTTCTCTTACGTTCCCCCACGTGTTAACGCTAATACAGCTAAATGTCAAATGACAAAACCGCCAAACAGTATTGATGCGTATGGACAACGAAATCTTCTTTTTGTAGTCTTGTCACGCTGCATAATACCTCTCACCGAGCTATACTTAGTGCGGTACCACGCCATCACCATATAACCGTGTTACTTGTCCGGTCCCCTCGGTAATTATTGATCGTGGGCTCAACCGAGCTCCACAGTCACGACCGAGCTTCAATCCAGTCGAACTTGATCTTCCGAGGACTAATCCCGTCCAACTTAACTGAGCACACATCTCCACCAGGCTGGTACTCCAAAGTTGTCCCAACTTGACTGGACTAAGCCCATGGTCCAGCACGCACCCAACGTCTAACCAAGCAAGGACCCTTATTCCAGTCCAAATTAGCTCGGCCCACTATTAGGTCATAAGCCTCCCTCTCAATTGCCTCTTAATTCTGTCCACACTAACATGACCGGGATTACATTCAGCGATCAAACTGGAACCGATTCTTGCTTGGCAGCCGAGGTTGAAATCCTAGGGAGGCCTTATCCCGGCCAATGCTTCTGTGAAGGGGGACAAGGAACATCTCATTGCCTTTGATCTTTCTAAATCCCTGTTTCTGCCAACAGATATGATAGAGACCAAGCACGCTCCAGACACCTGGCTTCTCAGGTCTGTAGTGAAATCGATGGCGAGGGTAAGAGCTTCAAATTTTAAAATCTTCCCAATTGTCTTCCTAGTTTGTTTCTTGCTCGGTCTAAACTTCTTCTGGTTTCCTGCAATCTATTTAGAAGACCCATCTTGTCATGGACCTCATTGTCAACTTGCAGCAAAATGTAACCAAGCTGAACGCTGCCAGGAAGAATGTCTCGGCCGAGTTGGGCCGAGCTAAGGCTTCGCTCGAAATCGCGAATACTGATAATACAAGGCTACGTGGTTAGCTCGAAAAGGCCAAGCAAGAGAGAGATGCCTTGAAAGCCGAGCTCAAGGAGGTGAAAAAGGCAAAGGACAAGACGGTAGATGAAGCCAACAACCTCGGTTTCAAAGAGGCTGATGAGAGCTACACAAAGCAAGTCGAAGCCACCAAGGACATCTTCTTCAAGTCTAGTTGGAAGGTAGCTTGTGAGAAGCTTGGTTAAGGACTTAAGACCGAGGTGTTCACCTCTGTACCCCCCGCCTTCGTACTGGGCTACATGGTGCCTTATGCCAACGACGTCTTCAATTCTTTGCAAGAGGGAGCAGAGGCGGACGCCGAGGCCAAGGAAGAGGGCAGTCTAGATGAAATAGACCAAAGGGAGCGTGGCGATGCAACCGCCGTAGTTGACCTGGAGGCCATGGCTGGGGGCATGGACGAATTTGCTGACCTTTCTTCTTTAGTCTAATCTATTTATTTTCTGTCTTTCTGGGTTGAACTTTTGTAACCGGGCTGCTAGCCCCAACTTTTGTACTTTGTAACCTCAATCAATGAAATTTTTTTACAACTTTAGTCTCTTGCAATTACATTGTATTCCTTCTTTACAACCATGCAATATTCTTGAACAATGCATCTATTCATTTTACCGGACAGAGATCTCGACCATAAATCATAAGTTAAACAAGAAATTTCCTCTTTAGCCAGGCAAAACACCTCGGCTACAACCTGGAGTCGAATTGGTCATCAACTCTTTTAGCCGAGCAAAACACCTCGGCTATGAACTTGGAGTCGAAGAAGTTATTGATTCATTTGGCCAGGTAAAACACCACGACTAAGAATTTGAAGTTGAATAAGTCATCAACTCTTTCAACCGAATAAAACGTCTCGGCTATACACTTGGAGCTGGTCATCAACTCCTTTAGTCGGGCAAAACATCTCGGCTAAAACTTGAAATTGAACAAGTCATCAACCCATTTAGCGAGGCAAAACACCTCGACTAAAGATTTGGAGTTAAACAAGTCATCAACTCTTTTGGCCAGATAAAACATCTCAGCTTAACACTGGAGTTGAACTAGTCATCAACCCCTTTAGCCGGGCAAAAGGCTAAAGATTTGGAGTTAAACAAGTCATCAGCTTTTTTGGCTGGATAAGACATCTCGGCTTAATGCTGGAATTGAACAAGTCATCAACTCCTTTAGCCGGGTAAAATCACCTTGGCTTAGAGACAACTGCCTCTTATTCAGTTCAAACCATCAATCATGACAAAATTTTCAAGTACAGTAATTTGATTTATTTCCACATCTGAAAGAATTTTATTGAAAAATGGAAAGGTATGTCTACTTTCTATAAAAGTAATACAATTTTAAGTTGGCTGCGTTCCACGGCCGAGGTATGACTTGGCCGTCCAAATCTTCCAGACGATATACCACTTTGCCTGCTAAATCGGTTATCTTGTAAGGCCTTTCCTAATTTGCCCCTAGCTTCCCTTCGCCAAGTACCAGAGTATTGTCCATCACCTTCTGTAGAACCCAATCCCTAACTTTGAACTGTCTAGGGTGAACCATCTTGTTATACTTCTTAAACAGTTCTTGTTGGTACGCCGCAACGTAAACCAGGGCTCTTTCTCTACATTCTTCAACGAGGTCTAATTCAAGGGCGATGGCTTCGGTGTTCAGATCTGGCTTAAAATTTTCACTGCGAATGGTGCGCATACCAATCTTCAATGAGATGACCGCCTCCATACCGTATGCCAAAGCGAAAGGCGTCTTCCCAGTTGAGCATCTCGGCGTTATTCGATAGGCCCAAAGGACATTTAGAAGTTCCTCAGTCCACTTGCCTTTAGCTTTCTCTAGCCTTTTCTTCAGTCCATCTAGAACAGTTTTGTTTAAAACTTCGGCTTCGCCATTTTGGGCCTGTTTAGGGTGTCCTAAATAAGTGCACTTTTTGTTCATTTGGACTAAAAAGTTGAGGAAAAAAAGATGGATGTTTGGGTTAACTTTTGATCTTTTTACGAAAATATGTGTAATAAAAAATTGTATAAATAAGTGTATAGGAGAAGTAAGTGTAATAAGCTATACGACACCTTTTTCTGGGCAGAGTGCAGGAGATAATGACTTGATTGCCTCCTTCGGGGGCAACCATTTAAACTATGTTGTTCGGCCCGTGAAGCCCACCACGAGACCCATTTTGATAATTTGAACCATCCAATATGTACAACTCGTCGAGTACTATATGCTTGTAAAAAATCATATTAATCGGATATCAAAATCACATTGATTGGATTAATTTTTGTTCATCAGTTAACTATAACACTATCCGTTTTTTTTATACAAAAATGATTTGATCATATAGTTAGCGATATCCGATCAACGTGATTTTTTACAGACATATAGTACTCAACAAGTTCTACAAATTAATGATTCAGATTATCAAAATGTGACCCATGGTGGCCCCCACGGGCCGAACAACACAGTCTAAATGGTTGCCCGCGAAGGAGGCAATCATTTCTAGACCAGTACAGTAGACCAATCACACGGACAGCCCATCACTTCAGCAAAAAGTTGAGTTGTATTTTTTTATGTGTAATTTTTTTTTGTGAATAGTGATAACTTTTTAGCTTTTTAAGTAATTTTTTGACTTTTTGTCTTTTTCAAGACATGCCAAACCAGGCTTAAGGATAGGCCGGTGTTAAATTGTAAAACTCTATTTTTAGCTCTTCACATAATCCTCTGAACAACCTTCCATCAAATTGGGTGCCATTGTCAGAGATCAAAGCTTTGGGAACTCCAAATTGTGTTGTTACACTCTGCGAGACGAATTTCTTTACGTCATTTTCTTTGATTGTTACCAGGGGCTCAGCTTTGACCCACTTAGTGAAGTAATCTGTCGCCGCGATAAAGAATTTATGGTTGCCTGGTGTAGTTGGGAGTGGGCCCACTATGTCAAGCCCTCACATTGCGAATGACTAAGGACACGTGAGAAGAAGCAGCTCTTTGGCAGATTAATGAATTTGGTGGGCAAATTTCTGGCATTTTTGACACTTTCTCACATACTTCTAGGCGTCGGCCTGTATGTACGACCACTAATATCCTTTAGAGATAGCACAGTAGGCCAGAGATCTTTTCCCAATATGGCTTCCACACATTCCTTTGTGGATTTCAAATAAAAATACTTCAACCTTGTTTGAATGGATACATTTCAAGTAAGGTTTTGTGAAAGACTTTTTATACAAAGCACTAGATGGAGAGAGTCAGAACTGTTCAGACTTCACCTGGACTTTGTATGCCTCTTTTTTGTCAGTTGGCAAGATTCTTTTTTTTCATAAACAAAATGAAGGGGTCCATCTAGGAAGGACTTAGCTCGGCGCAGAGGACTTCAGTCTTCTCTGGTTCTTCTATACTAGGTCTAGGAAGGAATTTAATCAAGAGAGGGCTGGGGGTTGATTTGTCGGCCATGGAAGCCAGACCGGCCAACTTGTCTGCTCGGCTATTGTCTTCTTGGCCTATTTGTTGGACTCTTATGGCTTGAAACTTCTTGATCTACTTTCTCACCAGAGTTTTGTATTTGGCCATTCTGTCATCTTTGGCTTTATATTCTCCAGACACTTGGTTTACAATGAGTTGGGAGTCATTGTAGACCATTAGCTCAGATGCTTGCAATTGGAGCGTGTTTTTCAGTCTGGCTATTTGTATTCAGCCTCATTGTTTGATGCTGAAAACCCAAGCGTGATGGAATGTTCAATGGTTAGTCCTTCTAGTGAGATCAAAACTATGCCTAGCCTGGCTCCATGCCTGTTTGAAGCGCCATGGATAAAAAGTTTCCACATTTCGCCAATAAAAAGCTTCCAACATTCTGGGGGGTCTTGGGACTTTTGGAGGTTCAAGTGTTCTGAGTTGCTCGGCTATTTTAGTGTCAAGCGCGCCAGTGATGATTGCAACTTGCATGCTTTCATTCCTCCCAGGTGATGCGGTGTTAGATCCAATAGGTTGTCTTATTATTTCCAAATCCATCAGCGTATTGCCAAGACGTGGTTATTTTTCAAGTGACTGGTCTCTGCTCGGGCACTTAATTTTTGCATCACCTTCCATATTCAGTTTGTTAGAAGGGTTGATAGAGGCCAGAGTGGGAGTTGGCTGTGCCATTGTCTTGATACTTACCTCTCTCGGCCCGGTTGCGTCGGTAAAGTCCACCAGGTAAATTGAGTGAGTCCTTGGTAAGAATTCTGCAACGAAGTCGGCCAATGCCTGGGCCTTGATGGCAGTTCAGGGTTGAAGCTTGACGTCGAACTGTTTCAACTCTACTACCCACTTCAGGATTCGACCGAAGAAGTCTGCTCGCTCAAACAAGGCTTTCAAAGGGAACTCAGTAAGCACCACAATCGTGTGAGCATGAAAATAATGTGCCAACTTCTTTGAGGCTATCATTAGTGTTAAGGCAAGTTTCTCGAGCGACAAATATCTCGACTCTGCCGGGAGCAAGTTTTTGCTCACATAGAAGACCAATATATGTTGGATGCCTTCTGTCCAAACAAGCACCACGCTTACAGCATGTTGAGAAACAACCAGATAAAGATAAAGTTCCTCGCCGTGCTTCGGCGTAACCAAGAGTGGAGTGGAAGATAGATATGTCTTTAGTTTGGTTAAGGCTCTGTCGCATTCTTCGTCTCATGAAAACTTGGACTTCAAGGCTCGGAAGAAAGGGCGGCAACGATCTGATGATCGGCTTATAAATCGATCAAGCGTGATTGCCATCTCGGCAAGATGTTACACGTCCTTTGTTGAGGTGGGCTGCTTCACTTCTTGTATGGCTTTGATTTAAGAGGGATCTGCTTCAATCCCACGGTTAGTGACCAAAATACCCAATAACTTTCCTGACCCCACGTCGAAGGCGCACTTAGATACGTTCAAATGCAACTTGTGTTGCTTAAGAATGGTAAACATCTCTGCCAAGTCAGCTAAGTGGTCGGTCTCACATTTGCTCTTCACGACCATGTCGTCGATATAGGCTTCTATCGTTCGGCCAAGCAAAAGAGAAAACATCTTCGTGACCATTCTCTGGAAGGTTGCTTCGGCGTTCTTTAGCCAGAAGGGCATAACCTTATAACAGAACAAGCCTTTTAGGGTCGTGAAAGAAATGATCTCTTTGTCGGGCTCGTGCATGGCAATATGGTGGTAGCCGCAATAGGCGTCTAGGAAGCTGAGCCGGTTATGCCCGGCCGTCAAGTCCACCAATTGGTCGATTCTAGGCAAAGGGAAACTGTCTTTAGGGAAAGCTCAGTTAACCGTCTTGTAGTTGACACAAACTTGCCATTTTTCATTCTTTTTCAGACCACGACCGTGTTGGAAACCCACCAAGGGCAGTGTACCTCCTGGATAGCCCTCGCTTCAAGCAAGTTCTTAACCTCCTCCACCATTACCTCGGCATGATGAAGCGCTGATCTCTGCGACCTTTGAATTACAGGCCGGGCATCTAGAAAGACGTTCAATTGGTGGCAGATGAAGTTCGGATCGACGCCAGGCATATCGTAAGGCGTCTATGCGAATACGTCAATGTTTGCAATAAAAAAACCCACCATGTCTAACAGTTCTTGGGCGACTAGGCTAGATCCCAATAGAAAGAACTTCTTAGGATCATTTTTGTTGATCCGCACCTCAAACAAATCCTTGACAGCTTTCTCCTCGGCTTGGGTGCCCACATTGTCTAAGACACTTTAATCTTCTGGTCCTTCGATCATCTGCACGAAGCCTTTGGCAGCCCGGCTCTCGTTCACGGCCACAAAACACTGTTTGGCCATAACTTGATTATCACAGATTTCTTCTAGCATCCCGGTAGCAGATCAAAACCTCATGACTTGGTGGTAAGTCGATGCCACTGCTTGTGTAGCATAAAGCCATCCTCTACCCAAGATAAGGTTGTAGGTAGAGGGCACTTTCAATACCCAAAACTCGACTTGCTTTATAATGGACCCTGCCTTGACTAGTAGGATTATTTTCCCGAATGGCCATTCTGGTTGCGAGTTGAAGCTGACCAGCGGTGATGTTTCTAGGGCCAAATCTTTTTCTTCGAGCTTGAGCTACTTGAAGGCATCGTAATACATTATTTCAACCGAGCTGCCCTGGTCGATGAGAATGCGCTTACATCAAAGTCCTTAATGCGAAGTGTGACCACCAGCACCTCATTTTGCGGTGTTTGAATACGTTCATGATCTCGGCTTGAAAAGCTGAGAACATCATTCATTTCAGTTCTACCCTTTTTGACCGTAGGTTGGACTGATAGAACTTCTCGCATGTGCTCCGCCTTCTTTATTATTACCTGAGCTCACATACCCGCACTGGCTCAACAATTCCATGGATCACGTTGATTACACCTCGCGGGGGCTCGTCTAACGTGGCTATACCATTTGGTTCTGCTGGAGCTTGGGGCGCTGCCTTGACGCCTCCCTCAATGTAACGGTCCAAGTGGCCAGCTACCACCAACTCCTCCAAATGTTGTTTTAGAGGCAAACAGTCCTCGGTACGGTGCCGTCGCTTATCATGAAAGGTACAGCGATACCGCGGATTGAAGCCCCTTTTTGTGTTGCCCAACTTAGCTGGAAACCAGACGTATGTGTCACGACCCAAACCCGCCCCTATAGGTTTAGCATAATGACCGGCCAGTGATCCTTGGATTACCGAAGGCCTCTAAACAGATTAATAAGATTAAGGGGCTAGCGAAAGCACATACATAAATATAGTTGCCTAATGAGTTGTGCTGACTTAAATGAAACAGAATATTTAAAACTTTATATACATAACCGGTAGTCATACATTATACCCACACACATTACAGTATTTTAAGTACAGCCAACGATACCAAATTAAGTCTTAAATAAATAGAACCCACAGAACTTAAACACCAGACGCTTTAGGAACCTCCACGTGAGGTACAATGGTTGGCTGACAATAGAACACAGATCCAGACAAAAGCCTTCAGGCTCAGGCTCCAAAATGCTCACCTATACATATATATACACATAATGAGCTAAAGCCCAATGAATAATATTAAGGTAAAGGGGTTAGTGAACGAAATCCGAATATATCATAAGCAGAAAACAGACCAGAGCATAATCATTCTCATATCAGAACATAATAATTGTACAACCCATAGAACACATCATAGAACGTCTTCCGACTAGAGTAATCGGTTCCGGATACCGATTAAACACATATCACCACAATGAAGTGGCTAACGAGATCTCGTAATTACTTGTATGTCATGGACCCCCATTTTCATGTCGTCCCCCATGACTTGGGACTATCTATGGATGCCATAATAGATTTCAAACTTGGAATATTCGTTCACGAAAACAGATATCATTTCAGAAATCAGAACTTATCATATTTCATTTGAAACGTAATTCATATGAACGTATCTTTACAATAACGTTACTCACAGTGGTTCCCGTAAATGGCCAATCAATCCTCGAACGTTGACCTACAACACAAAGGTACATAACACAAGCATATCTTATCATTACACATTCAAGTGGCCATTAAGACTTAACTTTCATTACATTGGTTCTTATTCTTTCTTATCACATTGCCTAACACACACACACTTGCAGTCTCGGAACTTAGTACATTCATTCCTTAGTGTGTTTCTAATCCATAACCTCATTACTATGCCTTAATTAAGGCTTAGGAATGCCTAAAATGCAATGAGGATGCCAAAACATGCCTTGGAACACTTAGGAAAATTTCTGAAAATAAGGTCCATGCTCAAATGTAGATTTCCTCGCTCGAGCGGACTTGCAAATATGAGAGGGGTCGCTCGAGCGAGACTTCCTTCGCTCGACTGGTCTGCAAACTCGGAGAAAGTACTAGTTGGTCTCAATCTATGCTCGAGCTACAAATTACACGCTCGAGCAGATCAACAATATACAAAGGGTTCGCTCAAGCGTGACTTTGGTTGCTCAAGCAGAGCGCTCATGCCTGCAAAAATACTGAGGGCTCGCATTTTTCGCTCAAGCATAGGTTTCCTCGCTCGAGCGGACTGTGAAATTCTGGGTTTCCAAAAACAGAGTTTTGAGCTTCAAAATGCCATTCAATGGCAAATTCGTGCATGGCTTGTTCATAAACTTGGAAAACTTATTCATAAACATGAATATATGATTTTCACCAATTCTTTTTAGTCAAAACCCAAGAATTTCCCAAAATTAGAACCAAAACTTTAATGCATGTAGAACATACAACTCTTTTCTCCAAAACTCATGAAGTTAGCAAATTGAGCTTCTAAGCTCCATGCATGTAAGAAATTCTTCCCAAAACATGATTTCATGTGATTAAACATGGTAATCCTAACATGCATGTACGTTACAACCTCCAAATTCAACACAATTGATGCAACTCATAGCTAATTTGGTAGGTGTTAGCAATTTAACACCTACATGAGCATGCATGTATGAATTGTAACTCAAATCTTCATTCTAAGCTTAATGTACACATTTAAGCTCATAATCTTCATGTTGGTGACTTAGATTCATAAATTAGGGGTTGAATTCATACCTATAGTCTTGAATTAATCTAGCTCTTGCACAATATTAATGAACTCAAGCAAAATCTTCAACTTCTACATTAAATCTACACTTTCTCTCACTAAAATGGAGTCTCTCTCTCTAGGATGTATGAATTCATGTTTTGGCACTCAAGATGGGCAAGAAATGAGCTCAAATGAGCTTAAGGGCTCCTATTTATACCTATGATGCTATAATACATTAATTAGAACATTTGGCTTGCCAAACGCAACTTAACGAATCAGACTGAATCAATTTTTAATAAAACTTGCCATATGGCTCTAAAAATTCCAATTAACACATCGGTGTAATCAATTTCAGTTTCGGATGCCGATAAGGCTTTCAATTTACATATTAAAGTGGAATTCCAAACAGATATTTCTATAAGTAACAGATAGAAAGCCAAAATCATACAAAGTGCAGAATAAACACATAGTTTATTTTAATCCACTCATTAACATCATTAAATACAAATTAGTGGCTAATTACGGATAGAGGTTGTTGCAGTATGTCTCGTCGCAAATCTCGCTAAGAATGCGGTAGATTGAGATCTTGAAAACAGTGGTGATGCCTGTTTGGGTGTTCAATTTTCTCTTCACATCTTCTACGGCGTCACAGGGATAATCAGCTCAGTCATTGCAACGACCCTTACCCCGGTTGTTACGATTTGCACCGCGGTCTGATTCTCTTTCGCGGTTGTCGGACGGTTTGCCTCATGTCCGACCGCATCAACCTTTTTGGCCACTATTTTGTCTGTTGCCACCAGATTCGCCTTCGCGGTGGCTGCGACAGCATCATCCTCTACTCGAATGTGCTCGTTGATGCGTTGCATTAGTAGCTCTATGGTCATCGGTTGGTTCACGGTGAGCGAGTCTCTCAGTCTATATCTGACCAAGAGACCGCACTTGTATTGGGTGATCGCCAAGTTGGTCGAGCAATCAAGGATTTCATTGAAGGTTTCCCAATATTTGGCGTTGTACGCTTTGAGTGTGTCGCCCGGTTCCATCTTGACGCTCAGAAGGTGGTCGACTTCTTTGGGCGTTTTGGTGTTGGTTTTGAATCGGGTCACAATTGCTTCTGCCAACTGCTGCCACCTTTCGATACTTTCCTCCGGTAGCCTCTCGAACCATATCAGGTCCAACTCACCTAAACTTGACGGGAAAATAAGGTACATAAGTGTGTCGTTCCTCTTGTAGCCAGCCATAACCTATCGGAAGTGGCTCACATGCATGTATGGATCGGTTTTTCCGTCATAGAGCGTGAACTTGGGCTGGTGAAAGCCCGCAGAGAGCGGTGTGGTCTCTATCTCAAGGGAGAAAGGGGTGGCGCTCAGCCTCGCCAAGTCTCTGTCTAAAGGGACATGTATAGCTGGGCGTGGTGGCGGCATTACAACTTTTTCATTGGTGCGACCTCTATGGGACAGCAGCTGTAGTGCCGGCAGCCTTTGTGCCTCCCGCTAGCGTGCTTATTCTTTCAAGACGTCCCTCAAGTCCTTTGAACAGACGGAGTAAAAGTATCTCGACATCGTTGACGGACGTGAGGGACGGTAGCTGTTATCTTGTGTGCACGACTTTTCCACCAACGGGTCAGAGTCACCAACCCCATAGCTCCTAGTGATTGAAAAAAAAGGCGTCATTCGTTGGTTCTGGCTGCCTGAGCGACGGGGTTGGGTGCGTTCACTGTGGTTTCTCACTCCAGTAATACCCTTCCCTTTGACTTGCCACTTCAGGCCTCCATCTCTGCCGCCACCGGCCGAATGATGGCATCTTGGTCTTTCAATTTGTGCTCCAAGCATTGAGCATGCAACTCTCTATGTCGTCGGTGTCTGTCTGGACTCTGAGAGTGATCGATGCTCTTAACGCGCTTATCTCGTGCATCTCTGGGGAGCTCTCTAGATGAAGTCTCCAGGCCTACTATGTTCGGAATGACGGGGGGTTCGTCTCTCTTCCAGACTGACTCTGGGGTGATGTCGCCGACGACAGACAGCGGAGTTTCGTCGTTGTTCGCCATAAGATGATCGGACGAGCTTGGAGGACAAGGTTTTGACTATCAAAACTTCCCACAGATGACGCCAATTGTACAGGAGCAAATATTTGTCGTTGCCCGTATTCATCGTGTCCAAGCTTCCCTTCGCTCCGAATAACCTGAGAACATAAGGACAACGAGCCACTTGGCGAGTGTGCTGCCGGAAAACCCCTCTAACAGTCAAGTTAGCACCCTTAGAGAGGAAGAGAGAGAGAGAGTGGTAGATGAGATCAACAAATTTTTCAGACCTAAGTATGGAGGCACAACATCGTTTATATAGTTTTTGCGCACGCTTCTGCGTCTATTCCCCTTTGGACGTATGGACCTATTGTCCTTTTACGTTCTCCTACGTGTCAGCACTAATATAGCTAAACACCAAATGACGAAACAGCGAAACGGTATTGATGAGTACGGACAGCGGAATCTTCTTCCTGCAATCGCGTCACGCGGCGTAATACCTCCTACCGAGCTATGCTTATTGCGATGCCACGCTATCACCTTATGACCGTGTTACTGGTCCGGTCCCCTCGGTAATTCTTGATCGTGGACTCAGCCGAGCTCTATAGTCAAGATCGAGCTTTAACTTGGTCGAGCCTGATCTTCCGAGAACTAATCCCGTCCAACTTAACTGAGTGCAAATCTCTACCAGGCTGGCAGTCCAAAGTTGTCCCAACTTAACTAGACTGACACGCACCCAACGTCTGACCGAAAAAGGACCCTTACTCCGGCTCAAATTAGCTCGGCGCACTGTTAAGTCATAAACCTCCCTCTTAATTATATTCTTGTATTTGTACCCTATTATTATTTAATGTTTATCCATTAAAAGGATGTAGTTCTTATCTTCAAAGAGATAACTCTGTATATGTAGAACAGTCTATGAGGTTTTGTTTTGTGCAAAAATCATTTTTGTTCAAACCGTTCAACACTTTTAACAACTGGAAATAAAAATATGAAGGGTGGAATGGTTGAATTGTGAGAATAATATCTTATTTGTAGAGATCAATACATGTTTTATGTGTTCAATAATCTGAATTGGGACACAACCATATCTTATAGGTTTTTCTTCATGGTGGGCTAGTTGTATTTTGGAAGAATCAATGCAAGTCGTAATTTTTTGCTTTTACGATTTTCTTTTTTTGTGTGTCGTAAATAATATCCTAACCACGACATGATAATTGTCTATGCCGTTAATGATAATAATAATAATTTTTTTACGACTTATAATATTAGTCGTAAATAGTTAAACTCTCTACGACACGTACGGATGTAAGAAAAATCGAAAAAATCGACTATATTTGGTCTGTTTTTTAACAAGAATCAGTCTGTGCGGTTTTTAAATTTGAATTTTTTTGGTTTTCGGTTTGGTATTGGTTTAAGTACTTTGTGCATCAATCTAAACCGAAACCGACAGTTTCAACATATATTATATTTATAATATATATATATATATATATATATATATATAATCTAATAATCTAATGATATTAATAAGGCCTCGTTTGGCAAGAGGCTATTTTAGCCAATTAGCCAAAAAGTTACTAAATTAGCCAAAAAACCAACAACCCATACCAAAAAGTCAAAGATTCTCTTTTCTCTCTACTTTTTGCACATCTTTTCGTAATTAGCCAAAAAGTCATCCCAAACATACAAGTTTTTTTTACCTACCTTTTTAGCCAAATAGCCAAAAAGTTACTAAATTAGCCTGTTCCCAAACGAGGCCTTATTAATCTTAATTAATTAACCTTATCATCTTTATAATCTAAGTTTGTAAACTCTTATTATATATAATCTTAACTCTAACTCATTATTCTTGAAACTTTAGTATTTTTACACTTTTTTTTTTGTTTTTATTTTTGTTAATTTAGGAATTAAAAAGTATGTATTAAATGGATGGATTGAATATGTTTGAAATGGTAAACAAATAACTAATTTAATATTTTTATATAGATTGATGATTATATTTAAAAATGACTCAAGTTTGAAAAATTCTAAATTGATTAAACCGTACCAAACTGAACCGTTTCAATTGGTTCGGTTTGGTGCAGTTTAATGTGAGAAGCGGTCTGTATTAGTATTCAAAATAATAAAATCGATATTATCAGTTTGGTATAATTTTTTACTTAAATACTGACCATACCAAATTGATTACATCCCTAAATATGAGAGATGGCTTGAAGAAGGATAGTAAAGCAGTAGAGGGTGGAGAGAAAATGCTAGAGTAGCAACAATTTCAACTCTTTTTCAAAACTTCATTACCAAACACAAAGTCCACTAGAAACACAAAGAGTGTTTCTCTCCCTCTTCTTCATGTGACTTTTGATGAACCCTAGCCTCATGTTCCTTTTGATTAGAAAAAGTAAAGAGTTGATGTATTTTGATTTTTTTTTTTCTTAATTTGTGTTTTGGTGTTTGGCATTAGAGTTTTTTTTTATTATTTATTTTGACAATACTTTTTTTTTCGATCATAGATTTTATGGCAGAAATTACATATTGTGTAAAGTGAAATATATTCAACGACAGGTATACACGCGCTGTGTATATTTAAACTATTAACAATATGTCTTACGTGTGTCATTAGGGATGTAATCGGTTCGGTACAGTCAGTATTTAGGTAAAAAATTACATCGAACTGATAATGTCGGTTTTATTATTTTGAATACCGATACAGACCGCTTTTCACATCAAACCGTACTGAATCGAACCAATTAAAACGGTTCGGTTTGGTGTAATTTAATCGGTTTAGAATTTTTCAAACTTGAGCTATTTTTAAATATAATCATTAATCTATATAAAAATATTAAATTAGTTATTTGTCTACCATTTCATACATATTCAATCCATCCATGTAATACATACTTTTTAATTCCTTAATTAACAAAAATAAAAACAAATTTTTTTTTTTAAAAATATTAAAGTTTCAAGAATAATGAGTTAGAGTTAAGATTATATATAATAAGAGTTTATAAACTTAAGTTATAAAGATGGTAAGATTAATTAATTAAAGTTAATAATTTATTATACTTATTAATATCATTAGATTATATATATATATATATATACATTATAAATATACAATATATGTTGAAGCAGTTGGTTTCGATTTGGATCGGTGCACAAAGTGCTTAAACTGATACCGAACCGAAAACTAAGAAAATTCAAATTTAAAAACCGCACATATCGATTCTTTTTAAAAAACAGACCAAATATAACCAATTTAGTCAAATTCAATAGAATTAGTCATTTTTTCCATTTTTCCTACCTCCCTGCTCGTACCCATTCTCAAACCTCCCAAAAAACCCTACCTGGTAAGCTAATCCCTTTCAATCCCTCTCTCTCTCTCTCTCTCTCTCGCTGTCTGTTTTTGTAACCCTAAGTTTTGTGATTTGGAGTATAGAGAAGGACCAGAAATGGAACGTGTTGTAGAGCCGAGTTCTCTCAAGACGTGACATTCACTGTTGTAATCGGCGCTTGCATTCTCAATTCGGTCTTCTTTCCGTTCACTTCCGGTTCTGAAGATGACGACCAAGGCGACTCCTTCATCGATTCTACTGATGCGAGGTTTGCTGTTCATGAGTTTCATTCCTTACTTCAATTGGCCGGTGAGACTTTCTTACACACTATAACTATACACATACATTCATATCTATGAATTTCAAATTTTATTTCTCATTGAAAGGTTAATTTCACTTTTTATCCCCTAAATTATCCCTCCTTTTCTATTTATGCTGCTTTAAAGTTTCTGATTTATGTTATTTTGGTCTAATTGAAGACATTTATTCAAATTAATAATTGTTGAATCCTAATTTGATGGGAAAAGGTTTATTCAGAATGTGAACAACTTGTATGCTACAAAACAACCCATTTTTCGTACTATTTTGAACAAATTATACCTCACAACCAATTTAATGGGTGTTTGATTATGATTTAAATTGTCCAAATTAAAAAATTACCTTTTTAATCATTAAATTGGACTTTAATGGTTACTGATTTGTACAATCATTTCTAATTGGACAAACCTAATGAACAGAGATTATAAAGGACTAAATAAATCAAATCAATAGTTTAGGGATGAAAAAAAAAAAAAAAAGAAAAAAGAAAAAAGAAAAAAAAGAGGTGATAGTTTTGGGGATAAAATAAAAGTGAAATTAACTCATTGAATTTGTTCTTCTTGTTTTGATTTTTTTTTTTGGACAGAGCTGGGTGTTTGCCTAGTTGGATACTGGGAAGTGTATATCGTGTATTCACTTGTATACTTGGCTTCCTACTTGAGGTTTTAATCTCACCTTCCAATGGATTTCACTTGCCATAGTCCAATTACTCCAAACCTATCTTACTTGAATTGAATGTGTTTAAGTTGACTGGGAAATCTTTTTGGCTAGTGATTGTAAGGCAGAGACAATGACTTAGTAATTGGCTCATAAATTAACTTAAAAATGGCGAAGTAGTTTGTGAACTTAGGGGTGTTGATTTGGTGAAATTGATGGTCTGATTCCTGTAAAAAAAAAAGATTTTTTGGGGTTAATTATGATGATTTGGTAAGTATTTATAGTTGCAAGTTATGCTTATTTGGATATTTAATTTAAAATTAGCTGAATTTGCTTATTGAGCTTATAGAATTAAGTTGAAACCTATCTAATTTGGATGCACTATATGCACTTTGTTATGTAACATTATTTTAGTCGTAGTAAATGTTAAATAATTTTTTGGTAGAGTTGAAATAATTTGTGATTCAGAAAAATGAATAAAATTTATGGTTATGACAATTTGTGGTTCAAAATTATTTCAATGAAAAATTATATAACATTACTACACAAAATAGATAACTTTATTTTTATATCACAAACTATCGTAACTTTTCTAAAAAATCATTTGACAAAGTGCATATACATACCAAAGGGGTTCCGTACTATCTTAATAATGTTAATTACGAACCATTGTGGTGTGATTGTAAAAGTTGATTTGATATGGATTTTTCTTTGGAAATGTGGCCCATAACATTATTCTGTTAACAATTGTCCTAGACAGTTATAAACTAATTGGTTTCCCATCTTTGATCATCAGTGAGGACATTCTTTGTGGTTATTAAACCTCCTTGATATGGCATCTTCACTTGTGAAAGATGTCTACAAGTTTCTTGGAAGTATGTAGTCATTTTTTCTCCAATTTGTCTCTTGATAGTTTACACTTGAAAATTATCTTAGTTTAATACTCTTGTGTTAAGGTAAATCAAATTAAAGTCATTGGCTTGAAAATTGAATTATTTATTTATTCTTAAATGATGTCTCGTCAGCTTGTTTAATTTTTAATGTATTTCCTCCTCTATAATATGAAGGTTGTGTTGATAGGACACAGTTAGTTATGTAGACAACAAAATGTTATGAAAAAAGGCGAAAACGGGCTGTTTGGGGGCAAAAATTAGAAATAGCATCGAAACACCCCCGAAATCATAATGGTCACCTCTGCCCAGATTAAAGAAATTGTGAGAGTAAGCAGTGTGTCAATAGGATGCATAGTTAGAGATTTAGACAAAAAAAATTGTGAGGAAAAAATGCAAAAAAGGGCCGTTTGGGGGACCACAAATGAAAAACTCCGAGGATGAGGCCAATGCAGTTGGTATTTAAAGTAGACGACAAACAACATTAGAAATGATTGTATTGATAGAATTGTAATGTTGGTTGGATATATACATATGAATGCTGTTGTTTTATTTATAAAATGGTATTGATAGTCATTTAATTTGTTCATGTTATCTTTATTGAAATTGGACATTTTTCATTTTTTGTCCAATTTTACAATCATTTGATGTGTAAATTTTTTATAAAAAATTACCTGACATTATTTTTTTTTCTTCTTTGGTGTAAATGGATGAACTCGTGCACGAACTTGAATGTATAGGACTAGTTGGCACTTATTACATTTTTGGAAGAATTATATATTTTTGACTAGATGTTTTGGTGGAATATATTTGGGTAGAATAGTAGTTATATTCTTGGATGGATGTGTATGAAAAATATTTGACTAGACTACTAATTATATTTTTTTGATAGATGCGTATGGATAAAAACGTAAAACATAATAATAAGTACTTGTTATGTTTTAAATTTTTATATAGATTACAAGTAGATTTTTAATTGAAGGAATATGTAGTTTGGAATTACTTATGGATGAAAACTTATAATAGTTGTTGACTTTCATTAAACAGGTTCAGGATTAGATGATTTATGTATTTTGTCGAATGTTGATAATTCAGTTGATTTTAATGATTTTTGCAAATTACATATTATATTGAATGAATTGGATGGATTATTATGAATTATAAGTTTATTTTGTTGGATGTTGGTGACTAAATTTTGATTTTGTTTTTCATTTTTTGGCGACCAAGTGATTAGTCGAGAAAAATGAGTAATACTTTTGCTGACTGAATAAGGTAGGCGAGATGGTACATTTGGCGATTAAATATTTAGTCCTTAAAATTGTCAATTTTGGCAACCAAAGGATTTGGTCGCTAATAGGTCTATTGCCAATTAAAGTTTTAGTTGCGTAAATATTCTTTTTGGTGACTAACATGTTTGGTAGTGGAATGTGACAATTGATGACCAAATTTTTTGGTCGTGGAATGTGACAATTGCCAACCAAATGTTTTAGTCGTTTAATGTGACAAATGACGACTAACATGTGTGGAATGTGATAATTGGCAACTGACATGCTTGGTCGGGAAAATATGACTTTTTGCGACCAAAGTATTTTAGCTACTAAATGGATTAGTCGTAGTAATTATATCTTTAGCGACTAAAATTTTGTCGGCAAATAGAACTTTTTTTCAACTAAATTTTTTTTTTGTCGTTAATTACTTTTCACGGCTCTCAATTTGTGACCAAAGTAGCGATCAAAAAAATTAATCACAGATAACTTTTGCATATTCAAAATAAACTTTTACCGACTAAATTTTTAATGGACAAAAATACAAATTCCTCGTGTGCACTTTGCATTGATTAGTGCTACTGATATATCATTTTGGTGGAGTGGCTTGGTGTGTAAATTCCAATTAGGTGAGTTTTGATCAATAGTAGTGCTGTGTGTATTTGTCTTTGTGCTACACTCTTCGGCCCAAAAAAAGTGAGGAAAAATTAGACGACAATGATAAACTTCTACAAACTGAGCAATGGAAAATATTCGAATATTGCTTCTCAAAATTGTTTTCTAAATATACAATGGGAAAGAGATTTTTGGTTTTCAGCGGTGGTTAAATTGGAAAATTGAAGGATTATAATTATTTTATACCATTATAATAAATCAAAATCAATAATTTTACGCATTAACAATCCTACTAAAAATACAAATGGTCAAATGTGATTATTTGTTAAAAATATAATAATGTTTAAAATTTCAATAATATTTAGACATTGATACTTTTAATAAGATCGTTAATAAAATTTTAATTACATGCAACATTGTTCAGGGATAAAATGATGAGAGATATCGCATTTCAAATGCTCAAAAGGATCATTCATTTTCATGAGATGTACAAATGTTTTCCGTAAGAACAAAAAAAAAAAAAACAAAAACAAAAACAAAAAAATTCTGATCCAAGAAAAGGATCAGTTAAACAACAAAAAATCATATATGCACAATCCCAAACAACCCTTGGTCAGAACTCAGAAGCCATGGACCAAGTGGAATAATTGGGGCCAAATTGTATTTGTATAGTCTCCAATCCACTCTCTCTTCCTCCTACTACTACTTCCTTCAACTTAGGAGGTGGAACCACCACCACCGGCTCCACTTTCGCCACCACCTTCTTCCGCCTCCTCTTCCCTGAACAACCATTCTCCGATGACGACGAAGAAGATTGATCCGGCGATGATCTCTTCGATGTCACCCGCACCGGCTCCGGCTCACCCGAATTAATCCGGAGCGGAAAATTCAGAAGCGCACGTGACCCGCGCATCTTATACGCCGCAATGTCATAGGCCACGGCGGCGTCCTCCGCCGTCTCATAGGTCCCCAGCCAAACCCTAGCCCCATTCTTGGCCCGATCCCTAATCTCCGCCGCGTACTTCCCCCACGGCCGCCTCCTCACTCCCCTGTATCGCCACCCCTTCGACTCCACCGCCGTCGTTTCAGGTAGCGCAACAGATTCCGAAAAGTTACTGATTTCGGTAACAGTGGCGGTGGTCGCCACCGCTGGAGTTGGAAGCGAAACTATGTCCTCCGACTGGTTCTCCTTCAGAGGCAGCTCTTCCGAGTTTTGGATCAAACAAGGGAACAAGTCGTTAACCCAGCAGTAGTCTGTGGGGTTATCGCCGGAGTTAATCGACGGAGCTTCAAACTCACCAAGCAAGTGACGACTTATCGACTTCATGAGAGCGAAACTGGCATCAAAATCATCTTCTGCGCACATTATTAGCGTATGTGTATACAAATAGAAGTGTAATCGTGGGTGTATAGAGTTTGAGTTGAGTGAGTGAGTGAGTGTAATAGGAAGATATGATGAGAACGCAAAAGAGAGTGAGTGGTTTGGGGAAAAAAATTGGGGTGGGGAAGTTTATATAGGGGTTGATGGGTTGGTTTTGGAAAAGTTGGTTCATGAACTTGGTTTACATCTTTTGGATTCATGTTTCCCAATTGGGAATTCTTTAACTATTTTTCTGGATTTAGCTTTACTTTCTTGGAAAGTTCCTGTGCAACTTGAGAGAGGAATCGACTTTGAATTTAAAGGAAGTACTGGAACGAGAGTTTTATGTCACGTGTGTAATTATGGGGGGTTTGGATAAAGACGACCTTCAGTCAATATTCTCACCCGCATCAGAATAGTTTGGAAAATAGTTTTTTGTTTTTTTCCATTTTTTAAAATTTTTTTTTTCAAATTCATTCAATAAGTTAAATTAAAAGCTTGATTTAATATAGTTCACTCAAATAGTGAGAATCAAAATTTTTATTTTTATTAAATTGAAAAAACTACTTTATTCTATCCCAAAAACATTCTTTAACAAATTATGGTGCAAAAAAATTAATATGAAATTCTTTATCTTTTAACATTTTGATCATATTTAAGTAAAAAATAGTTGTATGAAATTTAATGAAAGATTTGATTCATTCATGAAAATTTTGGTGAAATTTTAAATGGATTGAAGTTTGATGAATGGATTAAATCTCATATTTATTAAAATTCTCATCAAATTTAATTTGATGAAGGATTTTGTTGAGGATAGGAGATACTCTAATTGTAACGTTTTTAAATTGTAAAACCATGTGTGATAAATTAAAAATATTATGCAAATAAAATCAACAATGTCTACAATATATAATAATTTACAAAAATAAAAATAAAAATAAATAATTGATGCTGGTATCTAATTCAGTTGTGACGGAATTTACAAGTAATAAAACTTTAAACAATATATCAATAAACTTTTTGTGATTTATTTAGTATTTTTATTTTATATTCCTAATATTATTGAAATAAAATAAGTCGATAAAAATTAAGTGCTTATATATGTCACCACATACAATTTAGTGATATTCCTAGTTTTTCATTTTTGAATTTTTCAAATAATAAATTTTCAAAATGAAACCAAAGTAAGGACTGGTTTGGCATTCCCTAAATAATCCATCTTTTTATCTTTTTTCCATCACATCACCTCTCTACTTTTTTGTACATCTTTTTGTAAAAAGACAAAAAGTGTACTTATTTAGATCATCCCAAACAAAGTGAATAAGCCATACACGTGCCTATTTTTTGTGTCCACATATGAGATCAAAAATAGTAAAATTTATTAGGATACAAGCTCAAAATTATTATTTTTTTCTAAAATAATATCGGGATGGCTTTGTTGAAATTATAAATCAAAATTGTTAGTTTTTTTCCTCCCTAGAATGATGAGGCAATTTTGGAACACATCATTTTGTATAAAAATTATATTTTAATAGTAATATGTTGACATATTTTAATAAATAGGAAGTGGTGATTTTATAGTTGCGGTTAGGGGTGTGCGCGGTGCGGGTCGGTGTGATTTAGGAGAAAAATAGAAACCGTATGGCGGGTGGCGGATTGATAAAAATGTCATTAGAATTTGTCATTTTTCTTACCAAAAATCAACGGTTCGGTTGGCAAATAATGATGGATTTGCCTTGGCAGTTCCGGTGGATTGGCAGTTTATAAAAAAATATAATTAAAATTACAAAACTTAAATCAAAGAGTAAAAAGATCTAATTTATAAATTAACTAAAATAGTCAAAATTAAAATTTTCATCTAATATAACATTAAACATTAACAAACTAGTAAACTAAAAATCCAACACTCTACACAAATTATACAATAGCAATTTAACAAGGTAATAAATACTAAAAAACATAACATCATCCAACATTTAATATAGTTTTAAAAAAAGGTTCTGAAAAGTTAATCAAAGTTCACAAACAATCCAAAAGTTCAAAAGTTAAACTAAGTTCAACATCTAACATGGTTCTAAAAAAAATTCTGAAAAATTAATCAAAGTCCACAAACAATCCTAAAGTTCAAAAAGTTAATCTACTTATTAAACTCCACAATAACTTCAATCCTTCACAATTGCTTCAACCAAACTCCAAAAACTTCATTAATTTAGTAGGCATAAGCAAAAAAAACATAAACAAATTTTTGGAACAATCTTCTATGTAAAATAAATAAGTTGAAACCAAATCAAACAAATAAAATAAATTACTTACTGAATTTATTTATCGAAATGAAAAATACAAAATAGATCAAGTTAAGTGTGTGACACTCTGTCCTTAAGACATATTCGCCCCACTACGGTGCTTACGGATAAATGACGTCTATCTCCCAGGATACAATAATCTTCACAAATTGTAGTAGCACTCCAAACAATTTGTACAGCGAACAAAAAACCTGTGTTCTATACTTTCAGAAATTTTCCTAAAATAATATATAGAATATATATGCAAAAGAGCATAAAAGAAGGGAAAAAAAAACAGATTTTCGAAATGTAGAAATCTGCTAGAATATCTTGGTATTTATAGGACTGAACAGGTTTGATTTTCATACCGAACAGATGAGTTTTTGAAATGAACAGGTGCAATTCAAATTTCAATAGATCTGCTAGAATTATTTGATCTGTCTGAACTGTTGGAATTGTATGAATCTGTCCGAACTGTGTAGTTTCAAATCTGTTGGAAATTGGACCGGTGGAGGCTTGTTTTGGATAGAAAAGTTTTGGCGCAAAAATTAAATTAATTTCGTTCTGAAATTTAAATAATTTTTCTCACAAGAATTTGAAAAAATTCAAATAAATTTTGTCCAAAAAATTAATGTTGAAACCAACCCGACCCACAACCCACACCCACGCCCACGTCCGGTCAGACGGTGGCGACGTGCGCGAGTGTGATGGTTTGAGCCAAGGTTCACTTTGTCCATAATTCTTTATTTTTACAAACTTGGGGTGCTCCTTGGGGCCCAACCCAAGTGTTGCCACTTAGAACCTATATACACACATAAGTTCTCTTAAGTTTCCAATGTTGGATAACCATTTCAAAGAAAGCCACATTTTACTTCTTCAATTTCTTATTCTACGAACCCGAAAACGACGTCAACTTCCCATTCACTCATAAATGGTTTTGACGAACCATCTTCACCGTGTGACTTGCTATGAGACAAGGAACACGTCACCTCTATGGACCCACTGTAAAAGATGTGTGGGACCCACTCAATTTTCGGCTCAAAGTTAGCCCAAAATAAGCCTATAAAAACCATAAATTCCAACAATCCCCCGCATGAATGGAATTTGATGGAGAGAAAATGAAATAACATAATCTAATTACAGAGAGTATAGAAATTAGAAATATTCTACAAAGGATAAGTAGGTTTTGGCTTTGAACCTTCCCTTGTGAGACACTATCGGATGTACTAGATAACTAGTGAACATGATGTCTTGAACTGTTCAGCCATTTGTGTAAACCAAGACAATAGAACTCATACAGTATATTACCAAACACAATATAGTTATCACTATTGTGTTCATTTTGGTCTTAAACAACCTGGTCTTTCAAGAGTACTCTAAAGAATTGTAGCCTTTCACAAATCTCATAGAACCGGCTCAGTTCATACTCACATAGGCGAATCTTATGAAGAGTATCCTACCATACTCTACTAGGTAATCCTAGATATAAGAATCATTAAAAGTATTACTTAACCTAAAACGCTGCAAATATCACTATTTCATCAAAGAAATGGGTAGGAGTTTGACTCTCCAGTGATCCTTGTGAGTCATACACAACTTGGTTGTCCCTTTGAACCTAGATCTTGGGATCTCCAGTCAATTAGATTGGGTTTCCATTGTGGTAACTCTTATTTAATAGGCTTAAGTCCCATTTCCCTCGATGAATTCTCAACTAACTTTCTTGCTAACCATTTGGTTTGTGGATTCGCTATGTTATCTTTAGACTTCACATATTCAATGGAAATAATTTCATTAGATAGTAGTTGTGTTACGGTGTTATGTTGACGACGAATGTGTCGCGACTTACCGTCATACATATGACTCTGTGCTCAATCTATTGCTGATTGACATCACAATGTATGTATATAGCATGCACCGATTTTGGCCACATTGAAATATCTTCAAGGAAGTGGCGAAGCCATTCTACTTCTTTTCCAGCTTTATCTAAAACTATAATTTTGATTCCATAGTAGACCTAGCAATGCAAGTCTGTTTGGAAGATTTCCAAGATACAACTGTCCCACCAAGAGTAAAGATACACCCACTGGTGGATTTTGAGTCTCTAGTATTCGATATCCAATTAGCATCATAGTATCCTTCAAGTACTGCTGGATATCTAGTATAATTAAGCTCAATGTTACGAGTAAATTGGAGATATCTTAGAACCCTTATAATAGCTTTCCAGTGTTCTACTCCTAGATTACTCGTATATCTACTTAATTTACTTACTGTATAGGCTATATCTGGGTGAGTATAGTTCATCAAATATATTAAGCTTCCAATAATTTGGATATACTCTAATTGAGAAATACTTTCTTGAACATTCTTAAAAAGAAACAAATTAACATCCACAGGTGTTCTAGCAAGATGACTATCATCTTTGCTGAATTTATCAAGTATTTTCTCAATGCAATGAGATTGTGACAAAGCATAATCTTATGATATTTTGGTAATTTTCATACCAAGAATTACATTAGCAATGCCCATGTCCTTCATGTCAAAATGTTTATTCAATATTTTCTTGGTAGTTTTAATCATGTCATTGTTACCACATATGATGAGGATATCATAAACATAAAGACATACTATAACATAACTGTTGTTTGTATTTTTAATATAAACACATTTGTCACATTCATTAATTTTAATTCATTTGACATCATTGCTTTATCAAATTTCTCATGCCATTGCTTTGGCGTTTGTTTTAAACCATATAATGATTTAACCAATTTACACACTTTTCTTTTCTTTTCCTGGAATAGAAAATCATTCTGGTTGTTCCATGTAAATTTCTTTATCTAACTCACCATTTAAGAAAGCGGTTTTCATATCCATTTGATGAATTTCTAGATTGTACAAAGATGCAATGGCAATTAGCATTCTAATGGATGTTATCCTAGTAACTGATGAGTATGTGTCAAAGTAGTCAAGACCTTCTTTTTGTCTAAAACCTTTGACCACAAGTCTTGCATTGTATTTTTCAATTGATCCATCCGCTTTCATTTTTCTTTTGAAAATCCATTTATATTCAAGAGGTTTACAACCTGGTCGCAAATCCACCAATTTCCAAGTGTGATTTTGCAGGATAGATTCAACTTCGCTAGTTACAACCTCTTTTCATAAAGGAGCTTCAGGACTGGACATAGCTTCTTTGAAAGTTAAAGGCTCATTTTCTAATAAAAATGTAAAAAAATACGAACCAAAAGATTTTGAGGTTCTACCATGTTTACTACGCCTAGGTTCCTCTTCTTCATTTTGATCTATCTCGTGCTCTTGTCCTTGATCATGACTAGTAATAGCATCAAAAGATCTTTTGTTAATACTAGTCTCTTGTCTAGCTTTATTCGGAAATACAAGTTAAAAGAAAGACGCATTCCGATATTCAATAATAGTATTTACATGCATTTCGGAATGTTCTGACTTATGAATCAAAAATCGATATACACTACTATTCATGGCATAACCGATGAAAATGTAATCAACAGCTTTAGGACCTATTTTAGTCTTTTTAGGACTAGGAATAGACACTTTAGCCAAATATTCCCACACTTTTAAGTATTTGTAGGACAGTACTTTCCCATGCCACAATTCATCAGGTGTTTGATTCACTTTTTTTCAGGATACTTTATTTAAAATATAATTAGCAGAAAATATTGTTTCCCTCACATGTTCTGAAGTAATCCAGAACTTATTAACATGGCTTTCATCATTTCTTTTAAACTCCTATTTTTCCTTTCAACAATTCCCTTTTGCTGAGGTAAGTAAGAAGTGGTGGTTTGATGAATTATTTAATGTTCTTTACAAAACTCACCAAAAGGTGATTCATATTCACCACCTCTATCACTTCTAAGTTTTTTTTAATTTTCTTACCATGTTGATTTTTAACTTCATTCTTGTATTCAATGAAAGTTTCCAAAGTTTCATCCTTGGTTCGAATTAAATAAACATAACTATATCTAGTATAGTCATCTATGAAAGTAATAAAATATTTTTTCCTACCTCTAGTTTGAATTGATTTAAAATCACAAATATCACTATGAATTAATTCAAGTGGTTTCGTACTTCTTTTAATTGAATGAAAATGAGTTTTAGATAATTTTGCCTCAACACAAATTTCACATTTATGATTTAAATCAATGTCAAATTTAGATAAACATTCCATATTAATTAATCTACGCAAAGATCCATAATTAACATGTCCAAGTCTACCATGCTATAAATTTGAACACTGAAACAAATAAGAAGAAGATGTACTTTTATTAATAACAGAGGGTACGATAGTCATTGAAAAGGCCATTAGATATGCAACATTTTCCTACATACATCTCGTTTTTGGTATGTACAAACTTGTCACTTTCAAAAACTAGCCTAAACCCATTTTTACTCAACAAAGATTCGGAAACAAGGTTCTTGCGAATGTTCGGTACATGCTGCACATTCTTGAGAGTGAGTTTCTTTCTAGATGTCATCTTTAGAATAATCTTTCCTTGTCCTTCAACTTTAGAAGTTGATGAGTTGCCCATAAAAAGTTGTTCACAGTTGTCTACTATAGAATAAGATGTGAACATTTTTTTGTTGGCACAGATGTGGCGAATAGCACCAGTGTCAACCACCATTGTTTAGGATTTTTGACAAGGATTGCCTCGGAAATAACTGCAGAAAGATTTATGTCATCTACACCATTGGAAATTTTTTCTACTTCGATCATATTGGCTTGAACAGGCTTCTTGCTTGATCTTCATTTGCTTTTGCGTTTGCAATGGAAATCTTTGGCCTGATGTTCCTCTTTGTTACAGATGTAACATTTTTCATTAAACTTGTACTTCTTAGTTTCCCCAATTTTAGAGCCTTGTGAGAAACTTTCTCCAAAAAACTTCTGTTTCTTTGCTTTTGGAGCATATTCCACCACATTTTCCTTAGACTTCATTGGATGCTTACCAACCCGTTTCTCTGATTTACGGTTGTCCTCCTCAAACACACAATCAATTCCTCTAAAGACATTTCTTTGCGCTTGTGTTTGAGGTAGTTCTCGAATTCCTTTCAGCCTTATCGTAATTTTTTAATTAAGGTAGCAACTTGAAAGGAATCACTGAGAGACATGCCTTTTGCATGAATGTCATGTAGAATGAGTTCAAGATCTTGAACTTGGCTGATCACAGTCTTAGAATCAACCATCACAAAATTCAGGAATTTGCCAACCACAAATTTCTTTGAGCTAGCATTTTCTGTTTTGTACTTTTTCTCCAAAGACTCCCAAAGTTAATTTGCCAGTTTGATAGGACTGTTGACGTTGAATAATGTGTTATCAAGTCCGTTCAAGATGTAGTTCCGGCAAAGGAAATCAATATGTTTTTAGGCATCGACCGCAGCAACCACTTGCCGGTCAGTTTCATCCTCGTTCAGAGTAGGAGCACTCTCACGGAGGAAACGTGACAAGTTTAGAGTATTAAGATAGAATAGCATTTTCTACTGCCATATTTTAAAATCAGTTCTTGAGAACTTATCTGGCTTCTCACCGTGATTGACAAGCACAGTCACAACAGAATGAGGGGTTAGCATAATTGTAACCACCGTACTAGTACTTGTTTGAGTATTAATTTGACCAGTTTCAGTAGCCATGAATTCTAAATTATAAAACAAAATTATAATTAAAATTTTACACTAGACAAAAAATTAAACCAAACCTACAGAATTAAATTCTATAAAAATAAAAGAAACAAGAATTGTAACTTTTATTTTCAATTAATTTGAAAATAAAATAAAATTTTATTTAAACAAATTAATTCCACACAGAAAATTAAATTTCTGTAACACTTCATTAATTAAAATACTGAAACAGAATTTTAATTAATGAAAACTCAAAAATTATTTCTGAAAACTAAAATTAATTTCTGACAAACTTCACAAATAAATATTATGAAATGTTAATGACACCAGTATATTACTACTAGTTGTCAAAGAAAATAAACAGTATATTACTACTATTTGTTTTTCCAACCAGAATATTTCTTTGTAAAATCACAGAAAATAATTTCTATAAGAAGAAGAAAAGAAGAAAAGGAAACGAATTAAAAATTATGTATAAATAGATTAATTCGAATATGTCTTAAGATTGTTGAAACAATCTTATGTGTAAAATAAATAAGTTGAAACCAAATCAAACAAATAAAATAAATTATTTACCGAATTTATTTACCGAAATGAAAATACTGAATAGATCAAGTTGAGTGTGTGATGCTCTGTTGTTAAGACATATTTGCCCCGCTACGGTGCTTACAGATAAATGGCGTCTGTCTCTCAGGATACAATGATCTTCACAAATTATAGTAGCACTCCAAACAATTTGTATGGCGAACAAAAAACTTGTGTTCTATACTCTCAGAAATTTTCTTCAAATAATATATAGAATAGATATACAAAAGAGCATAAATGAATGGAAGAAAACAGATTTTCATAATGTAGAAATCTACTCGAATGCCTTGGTATTTATAGGACTGAATATGTTTGATTTTCAAACCGAACATGTGTGTTTTTCAAATGAACAGGTGCAGTTCAAATTTCAACAGATCTGCTGGAATTGTTTGATCTGTCCAAACTGATGGAACTATATGAATCTGTCCAAACTATGCAGTTTCAAATCTGTTGGGAATTGGACCGGTGGAGGCTTGTTTGGACAGAAAAATTTTAGAGCAAAAATTAAGTTAATTTTGTTCTGAAATTTAAATAATTTTTCTCGCAAGAATTTGAAAAAATTCAAATAAATTTTGTCCAAAAAATTAATGTTAAAACAGATTTGACCCATAACCCACACTCGTGCCTGGCACGGCTGGTCAGCGGCGGCGGCGTGCGCTCATTTAGTGGTTTGAGCCAAGGTTCACTTTATCCATAACTCTTCTCTTCTACAAACTTGGGGTGCCCCTTGGGATCCAACCCAAGTGTTGCCACCTAGAACTTATATACACATATAAGTTCTCTTAAGTTTCCAATATAGGATAACCATTTCAAAGAAACTCACATTTTACTTCTTCAATTTCCTATTCCACGAACCTGAAAATGACGTCAACTTTCAATTCGCTCATAAATGGTTTTGACGAACCGTCTTCATCGTGTGACTTGCCATGCGGCAAGGAACACGTCACCTTCTTGGACCCACCCAAAAGACGCGTGGGACCCACTCAATTTTGGGCTCAAAGTTGGCCCAAAATAAGCCTATAAAAACCATAAATTCCAACACAAATAACAAAAACTATCATTAAAATCATTATAAAAAATAATACAACAAAATAATATAACAAAATAATATTCAAGAGTAAGAATTAAGTCCAACCTTAAGAACTTTAAAACCAAACTAACTTAGAGACAAATTAGCCCTCAACAATAGTTGCTTCTTGTGTAGTAGATGAAATGTTCCCAATCCTCAGATTTTTTTTTTATCTAAATTAATACTAGGGCATGGACGAGTTTTACTAAAATTTTTGGCAAGCATTGTGATAGTGGTAGAATTAGCAAAAGTAGTTGATTCTGAAATTAGTGTAGGAGGGTTTCCACCAGCAAAGCAGCCATCATTTGTATTTTCCCCATCATCCATTCTCTATAACAAAATAAAAAATTTACATGATCAGTAAATAAATAAAAATTATCAACATGACTTTGCATATAAATAAAAATTATCAATGATGATAAGTACATATAAATAAAAATTATTAGTAAGTTACTTTTATATATAAATATCAATGATGTAGGAATCCAAAAAAAATTAAGGAATCCAAAAAAATATATATCAATGATGTATACAGAGGCTAATAGTGTGGAAGTAAAGAATAGAGATTATCATTGAGTTGCTGTTAGAGGCTAACAGTGCAGGAGTAAAGAACAGGGAGAGTAAAGAGAGTAAAGAACACAAAGAGAGAGATCAGCAAGACAAAAGAAAAAAGCAGAGAAAGAAATATCAGCAAGAGAGAGAAAAAAACAGCGAGAAAGAGCAGAGAGAGAAAGTAGCGAGAGCGAGCACAGAGAGAGAGAGAGAGAGAGCCATGTACCGACGTGATGAGTCGGCGACGACGAGTAGGCGCCGATCGGCAAAAGAGGAAGATAGTAGCAGCGATAGTGAGGAGAGGCTAACAGCGGCAGTGATGAAAGCCGATCGGCGAGGTAAGGAAGGAGACCAGATGTTTGTGATAGACAGCGACGATGAATCAATATGAATGAGATGAAATGTGGGTGTCAATTAGGTTTAATTAAGGAATTATTGTATCTGTGTGAGTATATGTCCGACAGATGTGTGTGCATGTAATCTATGGCTGGGATTTCTTGCTCTCTGTGTGTGTGTAATAGAGGATGTTTTTTGCATCAGAAAACTGGTTGCGTTGGTTAGAAATGCGGTTTGGCAAAATTCCACCAGCCACCCGCACCGACCCGCCAGAACTGGGACTCCAACCTGCCCAATCTGCCCGCCAAAGTTGAAAAATTGTGTGGTTCGGAGCGATTCGGTACGATTTTGGCAGTATTATGCACATCCCTAGTTGCGGTGAGAGGGCTCTGCTTTTAGTGATGCGGTGTAATTATTTGTCGAACCGGATTGAGCAGATATAGAGGCTTGATGTTAAAGTCGGACCGAATTTGAACAGACACAAAATTCCTTGTGAGGTAATATCAGTTCAATCCGAACCTATCTCGCCCATCTTTGTCCATCCCTAATAATTAGACTTTAAAAAATAATTAAGAGGTGTTGAGGACGATGCTAGTGTACCAGCGATAGTACTTCATTTCTAATGAACATATATCTCAACTATAATTTGCAAAATGATATGTTATTGCATCAAGTATTAGTATGAGATTATAATAGTTAAGGGTGAGTAAATTAAAGATAATGTAGTCGTAAAACTCCATTATTAAATAAAATTATGACATAATTAACATAAAAAAGACATGACGTTGATCGATAAAGGAGCATGCTAGTTGGGTTTGGGGTGGGCGCTGTGTAGCCAATGAGACTTTTTTCGAGCTCATTTCTGACAATTCAAACCATTCACTTTTTAGAAGACATCGAGTAGACACTACAAGAATTTTCACTTTTGGCGATGAAATTTTTAGTCACCAAGAGTCACTATTTGGTCGCAGAATTAGTCGGGGAAGAATTGTCGGGAAAGATCATTGGCGACTAAAATTATTTTTGTCGCTAAGTATACATCATTGCCGAAGTTGCCAAAAGGTTTGAAATAAAATTAAATATCATATTTTTTGCAACTAATTTTTTTGTCGCTAAAAGTTCAGTTATTTTTAACGATTAATCATTTAGTCGCGAAAAAGAGTTTTAGCTACTAAATATATTAGTGGCCTAAAGTAAATAACAATGTTTTGGCTACTAAGATTTTAGTCGCCTAAAGTCAAATTTTTTTTTTTGCCTACTAAAGGTTTAGTCACCTCAAGTCTTATGTTTTTAGCTACTAAGATTTTAGTCGGCAAACATTTTATGTTTTGGCTACTAAACATTTGGTCGCATAAAGTTTCACATTTTTTTTCAACTAAAGTTTTAGTTGCCAAAAGTTTTTTTTTTTTATTTCTTCAGCTTATTTTTTTAGCTACGACATATTTTAGTCGCCATATGTTTGATTGTTTTTTGCTACAAAATATTTTGGTTGCCAAATGTTTGATTGTTTTTTTTGGCTACTAAACTTTTAGTAGCCAAAACTATTTTCTGAATTTTTTTTTAGCTACTAATAATTTAGTCGCCAAAAACATGCTCTTATGTTTCATCGCAAAATTATAATTTATTCACAACCTATCTATAATCCATGCGACCAGTAATACGTATATAAACAAAATAATACATATACTATTCATCATTTCACAATGTAAAATTATCAATCATGCCACAGTCTATATTAGTTCCAACCATCCAAAAATAAATAACTTTAAATGTATATATTCCATACAAACCAACTATTGTCCAAACTAAAATTATATTTCCATACAAAAATCCAACCCGTCATATACAAAAAATATATTTACTACCATGCGATATGGCCATTTGGCATGGTACAACTTACCATCGTAATCTGTACCACGACAAAAGGTGATCTATATGCCACATCAGCAACTATCAGTTGGATTACAAAAGTTATATGTATCAGTAATGCTAATATTCACAAAAGCAGAGGAAGACGTAGTTAGCAGAATTATATAAAAGTGTCAAGTGTCCTCCATAAACAAAAATGTAGACTATCCATAAGTCCACGCCAAAAGCCATCTACAAAAAATAAAAAAATAATTGCACCTATTACAAAATATCAATTCATTCAGACATAGGAAAAAGGTTGTAATAACATGCATTTAAGGTAGAACAATCTATAAAAACCTTTTTTCGAAATACAATCATATGTATGTATCATGAAAGATTTATTCCAAACTTGATTTCAATTTACAAATAATACAATTTTTAGGAGCATACCTCTTCATAAAATAAATTTTTATGAGTAGAATGTTTTGGTGGTAAATTTACTTTAACTCTTCTTCATTCTCATTTTCCTAGTCAAAGTAAAATGATTGAGTAATCTACGGGGTTATCTCCATAACCATATCATGCTTTATTAATACGTTTACCACCCAAATGACCACCGTGTGTGATGAAACAATGGCATCATTTACAATGAAAATGTTAAAAATTTATTAGATGCCAAACTCTCCCTTTTTCGAATAAGTTTAAGTCATTTCTGGCTCTAACTTCCAAACTACGTGTGCTAATGACATTCCGTCTATTGTCACAAGTCCTATATGTCACGGGGAAGTTGGCCTTGACATCCCTACAGTGGTTCCGGGGTTGTTTCTCTTTTTTGCTCCCTTAACATCCTTTTTTAGTTAAGCTTAAGACGTTTTTGGCTCTAACTCTCAACCTACACATGCTAATTACATTTCATCTATTGTCACAGGTCCTATTTGTCACAGGAAAGGTGGCCATCACATCCGTACGGTGGTTCAGGGGCTGATTTGCATTTTCGCCCCTTTAATGCCCTTTTTCGGTTAAGTTTAAGGCGTTTTCGGCTCTAACTCTCAACCTAAACATGCTAATTACATTTTGCCCATTGTCACAAGTCCTATTTTCCACGGGGAAGGTGGTCGTGACATCTGTACACTGGTTCAGAAGTTGTTTCGTATTTTTGCCCCTTTAACGCCCTTTTCCGGTTAAGTTTAAGGCGTATTTGGCTCTAACTCCTAACCTACTTGTGTTAATTACATTCTGTCTATTGTCACAGGTCCTATTTGTCACGGGGAAGGTGTCCGTGACATCCATATGGTGGTTCGGGGGCTGATTCACATTGTTGCCCCCTTAATGCCCTTTTTCGGTTAAGTTTAATGCATTTTCAGCTCTAACTCCCAAACTATGTGTGCTAATTACATTCTGCCTATTGTCACAGGTCCTATTTGTGATGAGGAAGGTGTCCATGACATCTGTACACTGGTTCAAGGGCTGTTTCGCATTTTCGCCCCCTTAACGCCCTTTTTCAGTTTTGTTTAAGGCGTTTTCAGCTCTAACTCCCAACCAACACATGCTAATTACATTTCACCTATTGTCACAAGTCCTATTCATCACAGGGAAGGTGGCCGTGACATCCGTATGATGGATCGGGGGCTGATTCGCATTTTCGCCCCCATAACACCCTTTTTTCGGTTAAGTTTAATGCATTTTCAGCTCTAACTCCCAAACTATGTGTGATAATTACATTCCGTATATTGTCACAGGTTCTATTTGTGATGGGGAAGGTGACCGTGACATCCGTACGGTGATTCAGAGGCTTTTTCGCCCCTTTATCGTCTTTTTTCGGTTAAGTTTAAGGTATTTTTGGCTCTAACTCCCAAACTACGTGTGCTAATAACATTCCATCTATTGTGAGAGGTTCTATTTGTCATAGGGTAGGTTTCCATGACATTCGTTCGGTGGTTCGGGGGCTGTTTCCCATTTTCGCCCCCTTATCGCTCTTTTTCGGTTATGTTTAAGGCGTTTAAGGCTCTAACTCCCAACCTACACGTGCTAATTACATTCCGTCTATTGTCACAGGTCTTATTTTTCATGGGGAAGGTGGATGTGACATCCGTATGGTGGTTCGGGGCTATTTCGCATGTTTGCCCTCTTAACGCCTTTTTTCAATTAAATTCAATGTGTTTTCGGCTCTAACTGCCAAACTATGTGTGCTAATGACATTTCATATGTTGTGATAGGTCCTATTTGTCACAAGAAAGGTGGCCGTGACATCCGTACGGTGGTTCGGGGGCTGTTTTGCATTTTCGCCCCCTTAATGCCCTTTTTCAGTTAAGTTTAATGTGTTTTTGGTTCTTACTGCCAAACTACGTGTGCTAATGACATTTCATCTGTCGTGGCAGGTCCTATTTGTCACAGGGAAGTTGGTCGTGACATCCGTACGGTGGTTCAGGAGCTGTTTCGTATTGTCGCCCCCTTATCGCCTTTTTTTTTTTTTTAGTTTAAGGCACGCTAACTACCCATCTCTTTACCAACCTCATCATTGACCTAAGACTATCACACTCCCATAAATTTACTTAATTCTACATCTAGAATCTGACTTGAGACTGGTTTGATCACTACATCTATAACAGTTGAAATGATCAATTAAGTAAACGTATGTGGGGGCCGAATAATGGAAAGATCAGATGGTGTGTATCTTTGGAAGACTGATATTAATCGACTATATCCTACGAGAGCGGGGAGCTGAATAGAATATATGTGCCGAATAAAGTATAAGTACTTAGAGCCGAATAAAGGAAAGGACAATGATTAAAAAGTAGGCCCTGGCCCCGAGGATCAAGAAGAACAGGTATAAATACAGGAACAACGGTTATAGAAATGTATGTAAGAATCACTTCACAAAACTGGTAAATAGGCTATCCTGAGCGTCTGAACTAACTTGTCCGTCGGAGTGCTAATTCCGGCACCCCCAACAGGAGTGTTTATTTCTTTTCAGGTGACTAGTTGAGGATCACTAGTGTCTCCCAAGATCCGAAGAGTATTTCCAAACCACTTCCCCACAATTGGCGCCGTCTGTGGGAATACTCAAATACATCCATGGCAGGCGTGACTGAAGATCCTCCGGTAGCCATTGACGAGACCGCACAGGGAGATGACCTCACTCCAGCAAATATGCTTAGAAAAGAAACCATCGCTGCAAGATGCGCCTTGAACTTCGACTCACCAACGACCTCAACGCAAGAGACAATGCAAGCAATCATCGAACAAACAAAGCAGAGCGAACAAAGGCTGGAGAACATGATCGCTGAAAAACGAACGTCTCCATTAAGATTTGGCCCTCGAAGTCGCAAAATCGAGAGAAGCCATGCGCCAAGATCCCGAACGACCTCTGAGGGCCGGTGGACAACGACCTCGAGCCCGACCAAAGGATATCGATAGCGACTGCAACTCATTAACCGCATAGCTCAACAAGAAAGGACGATCCGAAACTTCCAGCTCCTCCGAAAAGAGTCCGTATACAAGGAACAAGCGTAGGAGGAGCAGTTCAGATGAAGAGGACCAGCACGATCCTTTTGTTCGATGGATTGCAAGGGCAACCCTGCCTAAGAAGTTCAAAGCTCCGTCATTCACTCTTTACGATGGAAAATCAGACCCCACTGATGATATCCATCACTACAAGCAGGCCATGACATTGCATGCAGACAACAAAGCCCTCATGTGCCAAATATTCCCTAGCAGCCTGGGGTCGTTAGCTGTCAGGTGGTATTACAAGTTGGAGCCGGCCTCGATCAAAAGCTTCCATCAATTACAGAAATCCTTCAGGGCCAGGTTCATCACCAATGAGGTGCAGCCGAAACAGGCCGACTCTCTCTGGGCTATGTAGATTCAGTCAGGAGAAACGCTCAGAGCGTATTCAGCGTGCTATTGGGAGTGCTTTAACCTCGTCGACGACGCTTGTAACGACTCCATGGCCATCACTGCCTTCAAAATGGGACTACATCCTGATAGTCCCCTTCGCAGTTCCTTGACCAGAAGACCCCCCAAAACAGTATGGGCGTTGATGAAGAAAGTTGAAGAGTATTGCAAAATGGAAGACGATGCCTTGAGAATAAAAGCTGGCCAAATGTCCAACAAAACGACCCCCCTTGAAATTGCACAACCAATAAGTTTCATGCCACCTCTTAGCCCAAAGCCTTGGCAACGCGCTAAACGAGACAAAAGAAGGGATACTCGTCGATCAAGTGATCAATGCTCCCATCGGACGAATGAATTACTGCAAGTCGACAGCAGGCGTTCGAGACATGCCGACAAGAAGTACACAGAGTTGTTAGAACCGATCGCTGCAATAATGACCAAAGTCCAACACCTTCCATTCTTCAAATGGCCGTCAAAGATGGTGGGGCCGCCCGACATGCGAAGAAGGGATAGGTAGTGCGAATATCACAAAGATCACGGCCACGAAACGGAAAGTTGTTACGCATTAAAAGATCACCTGGAAGAACTGGTGCAAGACGGCCGACTGCAACAGTACGTGAGAAAGGGAAAGCCAGCCACGGCACTGGCCTTGAGGCAGGACTCACCTCCACTTGACGTGATCCATATGATCTACAGCCTACCTGAACCCCCAGCCATGCAAACAATTCAATTGCATCTAATCCCCCAAAAGCAACGTATTCCAATTGAATGGCCCAAAGAAGCTCCAACAATTACTTACAATGACTCCGATCTTAGCGGCACAACAGCTTCCCACATCGATCCGTTGGTCATTAAATTACGCATAAATCGGTTCACCATCGAACGCATTCTCATAGACCCGGGGAGTACTTCAGAGGTTATGTACTACCAAACTTTCATCAAACTCGGCCTCAACAAGTCAGATCTGTCTCCGTCGCCTTACCCATTGTTCGGCTTTAATATGAATCCCGAATATCCGTTAGGGAAGATCATACTACCTGTTCGAGTGGGTTCCAGAACGGTCGAAGTAGAATTCCTGGTCGTAAAGCTCCCTTTGCCGTATAATGTCATCATGGGGCGAACCTAGATACATATGATGAAGGCTATTCCAAGCACTTATCATCAACTTGTGCGCTTCCCGACAACCCATGGCATTGAAGAAATCCGTGGCTCCCCCCAATCGGCACAAACAGAGACTTAATGAAAACCCTATCACTGACCCGATCTGTGGGCTTTGATACTTGTATATGTATCGCTTCTGCAATGTAAATCATTTTTTTTCGTGGCTCCATTCATCTCTCAAAGTCTCCGGATTCGGAGCCCCTTTTGGTGCATGACACCTTAGGGCCGAACAAAATCTCCGAATTCGGAGCCCCCTTTGGTGCATGACACCTTAGGGCCGATTAAAGTCTCCGGATTCGGAGCGCCTTTCGTGGATATCACGATTGGCCAAATAGAGTCTCCGGATTCGGAGCCCCCTTTGATGCATGACACCTTAGGGCCGAACAAAGTCTCCATATTCGGAGCCCCCTTTGGTGCATGACATCTTAGGGCTGAACAAAGTCTCCAGATTCGGAGCCCCCTTTGGTGCATGACACCTTAGGGCCAATTAAAGTCTCCGGATTCGGAGCGCCCTTCGTGGATATCACGATTGGCCAAATAGTCTACGAATTCGGAGCCTTCTTTGGTGCATGACACCTTAGGGCCAAACAAAGTCTCTGGATTCGGAGCCCCCTTTGGTGCATGACACCTTAGGGCCGATTAAAGTCTCCGGATTCGGAGCGCCCTTCGTGGATATCACGATTGGCCAAACAAAGTCTCTGGATTCAGAGCCCCCTTTAGTGCATGACACCTTAGGGCCGATTAAAGTCTCCCGATTCAGAGCGCCCTTCGTGGATATCACGATTGGCCAAACAGTCTCCGGATTCGGAGCCCCCTTTGGTGCATGACACCTTAGGGCCGAACAAAGTCTCCGGATTTGGAGCCCCTTTGGTGCATGACACCTTAGGGCCGATTAAAGTCTCCGGATTCGGAGCACCCTTCATGGATATCACGATTGGCCAAACAAAGTTTTCAGATTCGGAGCCCCCTTTGGTGCATGACACCTTAGGGCCGATTAAAGTCTCCGGATTCGGAGTGCCCTTCGTGAATATCACGATTGGCCAAACAGTCTCCGGATTCGGAGCCCCCTTTGGTGCATAACACCTTAGGGCCGAACAAAGTCTCCGGATTTGGAGCCCCCTTTGGTGCATGACACTTTAGGGCCGATTAAAGTCTCCAGATTTGGAGCGCCCTTTGGTGGACGACACCTTAGGGCTGATTAAAGTCTCCAGATTCGGAGCGCCCTTCATGGATATTACGATTGGCCAAACAAAGTCTCCGGATTCAGAGCCCCATTTGGTGCATGACACCTTAGGGCCGATTAAAGTCTCCAGATTCGGAGTGCCCTTCGTGGATATCACGATTGGCCAAATAGTCTCTGGATTCGGAGCCCCCTTTGGTGCATGACACCTTAGGGCCGAACAAAGTCTCCGGATTCGGAGCCCCCTTTGGTGCATGACACCTTTAGGCCGACTTAGTCTCCGGATTCGGAGCGTCTTTTGTGGATATCACGATTGGCCAAACAGTCTTCGGATTTGGAGCCCCCTTTGGTACATAACACCTTAGGGCCGAACAAAGTCTCTGGATTCGGAGCCCCCTTTGGTGTATGACACCTTAGGGCCGATTAAAGTCTCCCGATTCGGAGCGCCCTTTGGTGGACAACACCTTAGGGCCGATTAAAGTCTCCGAATTCGGAGCGCCCTTCGTGGATATCACGGTTGGCCAAACAAAGTCTCCGGATTCGGAGCTCCCTTTGGTGCATGACACCTTAGGGCCGATTAAAGTCTCCGGATTCGGAGCACCCTTCGTGGATATCACGATTGGCCAAATAGTCTCCGGATTCGGAGCCCCCTTTGGTGCGTGACACCTTAGGGCAGAACAAAGGCTCCGGATTTAGAGCCCCCTTTGGTGCATGACACCTTAGGGCTGACTTAATCTCCGGATTAGGAGCGCCCTTCGTGGATATCACGATTGGCCAAACAAAGTCTCCGGATTCGGAGCCCCCCTTTGGTGCATAACACCTTAGGGCCGATCAAAGTCTCCGGATTCAGAGCCCCCTTTGGTGCATAACACCTTAGGGCCGATTAAAGTCTCCGGATTCGGAACCCCCCCTTTTTTTCGGTGCATGACACCTTAGGGCCGACTAAGACTCCGGATTCGGAGCGCCCTTCGTGGATATCACGATTGGCCAAACTAAGTCTCCGGATTTGGAGCAACCTTTGGCACGAACAAAACAAAACTCGCCAACATCGCAAATAAGGTGCTTAACTAAGCATATAAAAAAAAATTCAGAATAAGACGCAAATGTTCAAAATAAAGCTTTTTGTTCAATCAAGCAGTTGTTACATAAACACAACCCGCATTTGAGCGTTACAATTTTTATTTAATCACACAGTTGTTACATAAACGCAACTTGCATTTGAGCATTACAATACCCATCTCCAAACTTAAAAGCTAAAAAAGGGAGAAGACGCATTAGTAAAGCGGCAGCGCCGAATCACCTCCCGTCACCCGGAAGTCCTCCGTGGTTTGCAATGCCTTGAGCCAACTGTGCCCAAGTCCTCCACTGATACCATTGACAATGTCAAGGCAAAGATCCAGGACAAGGAAGGATAAAAACCCGACGGTCGTTGCTTTTCCTTTCGGGGTGATCTACTTCGATGACTCGAAGATTCATGCCAACATTTGGACGCCCTACTTCCCATATGGATGGGTCCTCTGCCGCACTCCATGGCAACACCAAGATCGGCTGAACTCCAGTCTCTCTAACTAACATCCCCACTTATTCCACCACACATGAGTGATTGTTTATCTGCGCGAAGCGCCCACTCCTTTTATTTTCAATACTGGCAGCGATCTCGAGGCCCCAATCCCGAGGCGATTTCACTAACTCTAAACTCCACGAGAAAAGCGTAGGTTGACATTCGCCACAACGTAGTTATCCAAACTACTTTTTGAAGCACGTGCACCGTCTGAAAATCTAGGCCCCGAGCCGAGTTGAATTTGCCGCAGCCACCTTACCCGCTGGCTTTTGGCTTCCTCAAGTTACAATAGCCTCATTCAGGGATAAACGGCTATCACGTATGGGTCGACCCTGCCGATCAACGTTTATACATCCATTCAAACATATACAGAAACGAAACGCATACATACCAAATACGAACTGCAACAAAATATTTATCATAAAACGCTTTTTATTTGATAAAACAGGCAATATATTACATAGTTTTCAACGTGATCTGCGTTTCAACCTTACAACAAGTACACTTATACAGCGTCACCCTTATGCTCACTCTTCTCAACCTCAAAAGAAGAAAATGAAAATGTTTACTATGGTAGAATGGCGATGCCGAATCAATGCCCGACGCTCGAAGAGCTTCTGCGGCTTGAGATGCCATGATCCAACCGTGCCTAAATCCATGATTTTCACATCGGCAAACTTCTTCGACAAGTTTTTCCTTCGTCTTTTTGATTCCAACTTTTTGGCCGTCATGAAAGCCTTTCTCATAGGCCCTCCCCTTCGCGTTCTCCAGTGCGAACATACTCGCCATCTCACGATCGGCAAGCGCAGAACTGATGAACCGACTGGTAACCCTTTCTTCGATGATTGGGTTTCCGTGCCCGGCAGTTTGTGCCTGGGCCGCCTTGGTCTTCCCTAACTCGCGCTTAGCCGCCTTCGCCCGAGCCTCCAAACTTCGAATACGTTCCTCTTTCTTCTCCATCTCTCGGCGGGCAGCGCGTAACCGCATGCCGATTTCATAAGCAGTGTAAAGCCCCTTCACTGCCCCGTGAATGCCTTCGTGAAATACTTTGTAGTCCTGACAACCTACCATCGATTGCTGAACCTTAGGAGGAAAAATTTATCGAGCAAACTCGACCGCTACATTTGGGTCTCGCACGATCGAATCTGCCTCTGTCATGGGTCTGTTCCCCATAAACGCCGTAAAGCTTAATGGGCACGGATTCGAGTCAGATCCCTTCTCAACTCGAGGTTGAGAAGACCTGCCCTGCGACTGCTTGTCCCGCCTAGGCGACCTGCTCCGACATCGGGGAGACTGACGCCTCTCTCGATCCCTGGAACTCTTACCCCTGGTGTGCGAAGGGTCACCACCTCGATGCATGTCTCCACCCAGCCCAGCTAGCGTCTTCGCTTCCCCTCTGCTATTAAAGAAAAGTCTGTTCGACATTCACACGATTCCTTCAAAAGCTGGAGTCAATTGTTTACTGTATTCATAAAAGTTGTACCCATAATCATTTATCCTTCACAAAGGCAGCACCTTCGAGGCAATTTCATTAATTGTGAAAACCTCAATCACCCAGCGCCGACTGGATAGACCCGCCGGCACCTGAATGATCATGCCCACCTGGGGCAAGGGCGGGATAGATTAATGAATCCATTCGGCTTAGGTGCCCTAGTCGGCTCATGAATCGACTTCAGAATGATCATGCCCAGCCTGGGGCAATAGCGTGATAGATTAATTAATCTATTCGGCTTAGGTGCCCCAGCCGGCTCACGAATCGATTTTAGAATGATCATGCCCAGCCTGGGGCAAGGGCGTGATAGATTAATCAATCTATTCGGCTTATGCACCCCAGCCGGCTCACGAATCGACTTCAGAAGGATCATGCCTGCCTGGGGCAAGGGCGGGATAGATTAATGAATCCATTCAGCTTAGGTGCCCCAGCCGGCTCACGAATCGACTTTAGAATGATCATGTCTAGCCTGGGGCAAGGGCGTGATAGATTAATGAATCCATTTGGCTTAGGTGCCCCAGCCGGCTCACGAATCGACTTCAGAACGATCATGCCCAGCCTGGGGCAAGGGCGGGATAGATTAATCAATCCATTCGGCTTATGTGCCCCAGTCGGCTCACGAATCGACTTCAGAATAATCATGCCCAGCCTGGGGCAAGGGCAGGATAGATTAATGAATCCATTCGGCTTAGGTGCCCCAACCGGCTCACGAATCGACTTTAGAACGATCATGCCCAACCTGGGGCGAGGGCGGGATAGATTAATGAATCCATTCAGCTTATGTGCCCCAGCCGGCTCACGAATCGACTTCAGAAGGATCATGCCCGCCTGGGGCGAGAGCGGGATAGATTAATGAATCCATTCGGCTTATGTGCCCCAGTTGGCTCACGAATCGACTTTAGAAGGATCATGCCCAGCCTGGGGCAAGGGCGTAATAGATTAATCAATCTATTTGGCTTATGTGCCCCAGCCGGCTCATGAATCGACTTCAGAATGATCATGCCCCGCCTGGGGCAAGGGCGTGATAGATTAATCAATATATTCGGCTTATGTGCCCCAGTCGGCTCACGAATCGACAACAAAACTAAGTTTGCCTCCTCAGGCGCACGAATGATCATGCACCGCCTGGGGCAAGGGTAGATTAATCATGATATTCAATCATAGAAAGGTCAACAGAGTAGTCATTCTAACTAAAGTAGTGAAAGGCAAACATTCTACACCAACATAACATCACAAACTGCGCATTAGTAGGGACGCGAGAAGATAATTTTCATTAATAAATGGAGCACAGACAATAGCCAATTTATACATGAAAACTACTCGGAACCAACAAAAGTCCTAAAAACAAAAACATACATTAAAAGGGAAAGTATTTCATAAAATTCGACTGACTCCCAGATCAATCCTCGGGGTCAGACTCAAGTGGCTCAACGTCCACCTGCTCATAAGGAATTGGCAAGGCCAATGTAACCCCAGCGGCACCAAGGGCCTTGAGCCACCCGTGTTTGAACCCCCGATTCTCAAACCTGGGGACTTCATCTACGTATTCTTTGAAGGCGACGCCTTTTCCTGCTTCGAATGCGGCAGAAGCCTCGGATTCTGCCTTTTCCTTGGCCGCCTTCAACTCTGCTAACTCAATCTCCATCCTGGTAAGCGCCTCCTCGACTAGCCTAAGCAATTCTTTGCTCACGTTCGCCCTATCTTCGGCTTCAGAACGGTGCTGATCGGCAGCTCGAGCCCTTTCCGCTTCGGCTTCGGCTTTGGCTCGCGCAGCTTCCATAGCGGCCCTCATTATCTTAAACTCGGCCCTGCTCTTTTGATCGACCACTTCCGACTACAAACGGTCAATCCTCTCAAGGGCGTCATGTAGGCGGCGGCCTAAGTCGGCGATCCTGCCAATCGTCTGCAAAACGACTTGCGATCGTTAGATGCCATAGGCAATCAAATCAAAACAAGTCAAAGTTCACCTACCAAAAGGGCCGACTGCGCAGATAGGGCTATGGCCACCAAATTCGGCACGGCATGAAAGGACGCCTTATCAGCTGGTAAGGAGACTGACGCTGCCAGGCTCAAGGCTACCGCCGGGTCGGTAATGATGGATGCATCAGAAGGAATCGGCATGCCTCTAATCTTTGGCTGAACAATAAAAGGGACAACCACGTCCGATTCTTCTAAGCAAGGCCTTTTGTCGGCAAGACTATCTTTTGAACCCGCCTCTCCCTCGGTGCTACGCTTCTTGCCCCGCTCTTCTGGAATCAACCGTTCATCAATGACCAGTTGTTCGACCTCTTTCGCCTTTTCGGCCTCAACAATCTTAGCAGACTCTTCAATAATGGGTTCGGAAGACTCAACCAAGGCAGGTCCAGAACGAGCAGCCTCGACCTTTTTTCAGGCGGCCATACGTTCGGCATTTTTCTTTCGAGCCATTTGCGTGAGGCTTTCCCCAGCCATACCTTCAAAAAAATCACCGGGTAAATCTTCCAAACCTCCAAAAATATCTCCAAAAGAAAACTCAGCCCGACTCGAAGTGGACGGCGAGGTAGGCTGACTACGTGTGGCTGCCTCAAACGCTGAGTTTAGGGCCTCGCCAACCTCTTCGACCTCCTCAGCGAACTCTCTGTCTAGTTCGGCGACTTCCTCTACCACGGGCTTGACGTCTTGCCCCGAGTTAGAGGCCTCGAGGCCAACTTGTCTGAGACTCTTGAAGCTAGGGAAAATAAGAGCCGCAAGCTATCGATCGCCGGATAGAATTGGAATATTGTCAACGGCCGAAAAAGTAGTGTAAGTAGGCTCGTATCGAAGAAGTATGTGGGCCGCTCTCCCTTGCTTCTGTAAGTTCGGACGACCGAAGTATCCGAGTGCAGTCGCAACCTGCGAAAGGACCGCGTCGTCGGCAGAAACCAGAATCTTCTTCAAATTACTGCCTGCAAAGGCAAGGGGTTAGACACAGAGGGAAAGCCGAGTAAAAGAAAAGTTCAGTAAAACACGACAACCTGGTTCACCTCTTCGTCTGGGAATAGGGTCTAGGTGATCCTCGCCTTCACCAAATTCCCAGTTCCCTTGGATATTGACCATTACGTCATCCACACGCTTGCCAGAACTGGCGAGCATGGTTACCAAATGATGGTCAGTATCCTTGGCCCTAAGAAAGTACTGCCCAAGCCGACCGGAGGATTTGGCTAAAGCATAGCAGTGCCGAATGGCCGGAACCCCAAGGTCGATCTTGAGGTGCCGGTTCAACTCTACGATCCCCATTATGATCCGAAAAAAGTTCACGTTGGGCTGAGAAGGAATTAGACCCCAATAGCGGAGGACGGCCCTAAGGAACGGATGTAGGGGAAAGCGAACCCCGCCCTCTGCAATGGATAGGAGAGGAAAGACGATTGAATTTTGATCCTCTCTCTCCATATCCAGACTGTTGTCCGTCACTAGAGATAGATGAACATCGTCGTGGATGGAAAAGTGTCGCTGGAATCCGGAGACACGACCCTCAGAAAGGAGGTCTTTCAAGTGTTTGGCCATTTTCACGGGGAATAAAGGGTTCACCAAAATGAAAGCGATAAACAAAAAGTAAGATTGCAAAGAAAAGAGAAGAAGACTTACGAGGAACAAGGGAGACGAGGGTAGATGGAGATGAGTTGCAGAGAATGCGAGTCAGAGAAGGGATATCTGCTGGCGGTCTAAGAGTCTTGAATACTCGATGAACTGTGCATTCGAAAGGATTGAAATTTCAAATCACAATAAATGCGAGATGCAAGGTTGAGGCGGGAAAGCGTAATGATGAACGAAAAGGTGTGCGCATCCTGACATATATATTGGGGTACGCAAAGCTGCCTGACCTATTTTAACCTTTCCAATTCAAAACCGAACACGCCGATTAACATCCGTCAATGGGGAGTTCGGGGGGGCAATTGTGGGGGCTGAATAATGGAAAGATCAGATGGTGTGTATCTTTGGAAGACTGATATTAATCGGCTATATCCTACGAGAGTGGGGAGCCGAATAGAATATATGTGCTGAATAAAGTATAAGTACTTAGAGCCGAATAAAGGAAAGGACAATGATTAAAAAGTAGGTCCTGGCCCCGAGGATCAAGAAGAATAGGTATAAATACAGGAACAACGGTTATAGAAAAGTATGTAAGAATCACTTCACAAAACTGGTAAATAGGCTATCCTGATCGTCTGAACTAACTTGTCCGTCGGAGTGCTAATTCCGGCACCCCCGACCGGAGTGTTTATTTCTTTTCAGGTGACTAGCTGAGGATCACTAGCGTCTCCCAGGATCCGAAGAGTATTTCCAAACCACTTCCTCACAACGTACATGAGGTGAGGATCACATGCATATTTTTCCTGTACGTGCAATGCTGCACCATTGATAAAAGCGTTGAACCAAAGTCCAAACAGAGTTTTATAAGCTAGAAAGTGTCATTTCATCAACTCTAAGCACTAGAAATGCAAATAGACTCAAACCTTGACGGCCAAAGTAATTTGTCCACAAATTTTTTTAGTAATTTTCAAATAATGTTTGACAACCAAGAGTAGAGTCACAAGTTCATATAATTAATTTGATATAAACATTTAAGTATTGAGAAAAATGAAGAAAATGAGGACATGTTGTCCCGACCCAAATCCACCCCTATAGGTTTAGCGTCGTAACTGGCCCGTAATCCGAGATTACCAAAGGCCTTCCTGAACAATCAAAAATAATCGGGGCTAACAGAAGCGATATTCAAAAATACACCAATAGTCCAATGAGCTGTGCATCTGTATGAACAAATTTTTATCATGCAAAAACGTTAATTTACCCACATTCAGTACATAACTTATAACTTAACATTTTATACATAACGTAAGCACATAACAAAAGTGTACTTCACGATCAAAAGCTTGACAACGGCCTTTCAGGCCTAGCCCCAACTCAGAGGCACACAAAACAACTCAGTAGGCTTTAAAAGAGTAGCTTGGCTAAAGACCTCTTCTAGACTTGACTTCCAGAACGCTCACCTATACATACATACATATATATATATATATATATATATATAAATAGCGAGCTAAAACCCAGTGAATAACATTAACGTAAAGGGGTTAGTGAACGAATTCCAAATATATCTTATCCGTAAAACAAATCATGACACAGTCATTCATATCAGTCTCATATCAGAACATAAAATAATGGTACATCTCACAGAACATATCACATATCGTCTTTCGACTAGAGTAATCGGTTCTGGATACCGATTAAACACATATCACCACAATGATGTGGCTAACGAGATCTCGTATCACATATGTGTCATGGACCCGCATTAACATGTTGTCCCCCACGACTTGGGACTATCTATGGATGCCATAATAGATTCACAAATAGGACATTCGTTCACATAATTAAAATAACATTTCAGAAGTTATAACTTATCACATAACAGTTGAAACATAGTTCATATCAACATATCTTTACAGAAATATTACTCACAGTGGGCTCCTGAAAAACACATCTATTCATTCGGCGTCCGACCTAAACAAATAAGTCAAGCACAACATGATTACAAGTACACTCTTACAATCTATTTAATTCGGTTACTTGTTTGTCTTTCGGTTTCTCTCATTTAATTCTAATTTTTCATTCGGTTATTCCTATTTATTTTTCTTCCATTCCTTTTAAATATGGATGACTAGTATTAGGAATAAATTAAATTATTAACCTTCAATTAAAATATGTTTAGCTATGTATTAACCAAACTAATTAAATATAAATAATTTAATTATAAACCAATCCTTATTAAGTTCAGTAATTATACAATTAAACTTAAATTAGGCTCATACACATTAAATTACAATTATTTAGTCATGTTTAAATTACTGAATTAGAAACTCATACACATATTGTTAGGTTTTTATTCTTGGCAACTCCATTTGACAAAACTCCTTTCAGTTGTATTTGTTTTCGCACTTTTTATTTCAGTGAGGCTATGAGTTTTTAGATGTGAATCCAACTCGAATTGTGCCTTGCAGAGAAGTTTTGTGATGTTAATTCTTTCAGGATTGTCACTTTGCTGATTATGATGGGGATCGAGCTGCCTGGTCAGGTCGCGGGGGCCCAGGGAGCAGTGCCCCTTAGCGGGTCCGGGGCAGCGCCCAGGCGGGGTCGAGGGGCAGCGCCCCCGAAGCAAAATACAAAAATACATTCAAAGTTGCCTGTCCGTTCGACTGGACATTCCCCCGCTCAAGCGGAGATTGGTGAGTTCTAGAAGTATGTGTGTTTGCAAAAATACTGTGATCCGTGTTTTCACGCCCGAGCGTCAAAATCCCCGCTCGAGCGTACATCCTGGTTTGGAACACATCATATAGTGTCCCCGCTCGAGCATCCATTCCCAAGCTCGAGCGGACCTCGCGATTTCAGATTCTATAAATTCGCATGTTGCTCCAAATCTAGGGTTACGCCTCCAGATCTTTTTCTTGGGTTCTAGGTTTTATATCTGGGGCTATTTTGCTAGTTTTCTTTGATGTTTCATTAAGTATTCAACTCATGGTTTAAGGAGGATACATCAAAGGATTGTTTGTTCATTCTATACAAAAGAGAGAGTTATTTTTCGGTGGATTCTGAAGAATTTGAGCCTGAAGCTTTGGTGGATTCTAGAGTGGCTCATTGTCAAGACAATTCCGAGGTGAAGACTGGGTTGGAAAAGGCACATAGGGGTTGGTTCAATTCGGGCATGGATTCGCTAGGTAATTGAGAGTATACTTGTGTAATTCCTTTATATCTTCTTAGTGGATTGTTTTGTGGCTGTTGCCTGTGATTTTTTTCTTTCACAATTGGAGGTGCTCCAATTGTGATTTTTTCACGTTAAAATCGTTGTGTCGATTTGTCTTGATTGTTTGATTGGGATTGTTTTATTGCTTGAAATTGATACATAATCATGAATCAATATCTAGCGGATTTCTAGATTTTTCAATTGGTATCAGAGCGGGTCGCTCTTTTGTTTTTTTAAAACTTTTGAGTGAGATATTGTTTGATTTGTGACAATGGATTCAATACGTGAGGGAAATTCATTGGTTCGACCACCCCTACTTGACGGATCCAATTATTCTTTTTGGAAAGCTCGAATGAGATTGTTTTTGAAATCTATTAATAAAAAAGTTTGGCAATCTGTCATGTATGGGTGGACCGAACCAACGATTATCGTTGATGGAGTAACTTTTCCCAAACCAATTGATAAGTGGGACACAATTGATTACCAAAATAGTAGCTAGAATAGTAAAGCTATCAATTCTCTTTTTTATGCTGTCACACCTGAAAAGTTTAGTCGCATTTGCAATTGTGAAGTCGCAAAAGAGGCTTGGGATATCTTACAAACTATTCATGAGGGCACTCATTTTGTTAAACGCTCAAAACTTCAAAGGCTCACGTCTAGTTTCGAAAACCTTCCAATGAAAAATAGTGAGACCTTTGATGAATTTTATGCGAAGTTGAGTGACATTGTAAATTCCAGCTTCAATTTAGGTGAAAAAATACCAGAATCCAAGATTGTAGGAAAAATTTTGAGGTCCTTGCCCGATCGGTTCCAACCAAAAGTTACGGCTATTGAGGAGGCTCAAGATGTTGATAACCTCAAGCTAGATCATTTGGTTAGAAATCTCCAAACTTATGAGGCACATAGGAATTTCAATAAGAAACAAAAAGATGTTATTGTTTTTAGTAGTGCTTACAGAGTTGGAGTAGATTCTGATGAGGACTGTGAGATAGATTCCAAGATTACGAATGCTTTTGTAAAACAATTTAAAAAAATCTTTTTTGAAAAAGAATCCTAATCTTTTGGACTCTACTCATACTCATAATTCCAAAGGCAAAGATAAACTCAAAATGAATTCTATAGCCAAGAAGGAGAAAAGAAAGATACAAGGGAACTCTGAAAGAATCCAAAGCTATGAATGCCAAGGATTTGGCCACTTTGCTCAAGAATGCCCCACTCGTTTGAGGAAGAAGAAAGCCCTCGCTATCACTTGGGATGATGAATCAGAATCTGATAAAGATGAAAGTGACAACGAAGGCGAAGAGGGATACAAACAATTCCTTGCCTTCATGGCAGCTTCTGAAACTGATAGACGAATAGAGTATCCAAAGAGCCCGATTAAGAATGCCACTGCTGATGAATCCTCGGGGAGTGAAGATGAAGAACTTCAGCAAGCATATCAAAAGTTGTATAAGGAATCTCTTAACTTATCCAAATTGAATGACAAACTACTACAAAACTCAAAGCATGTGAAAGCGAGAATGTCAAATTAAAGAAAAAGATTTCCGAGGCTAGGAATGATGCCTTTAAGATTTCTAATGATCGACAAGCTCTTTGTACAAAACTCTTGACTTGTGAGACAGAGAGGAATGAGCTACAACAAATCTATGCAACATATGAAGAAAAAATTGAAACTCTCGAGATGTCTCAAGTTGCTTTGGAAGAACTAATGATCAAGAAAGAGGAAGAATTCAAGTGTGCTATGGCTACCATTGGTCTTTGGAACAGAGGATCAAAGACTTTGGAAAATATCATTGGGTCTCAACAAATTTGTTCTGACAAGAGTGGCATTGGCTTTGGTGGTAAGAAAGAGCAAAAACAGAGTGCTTCCACATCTCATGATATAAGAACTCAAGGAACGGGAGAACAAAAAATTCAACATGAGGATGGACTTCTCAATCTTCCTAGAGTTGGTAAGGTCAAAGAAAAGAAGGTACATCCTGTACACCCTGTTTTTATTTGTCATCATTGTGGTTTGGCTAGTCATGTTCGCCCTTATTGTTATGAGTTGCATGGGAGAATGTCTCATAGAGATGGAAGAAATTCCAACATCTCGTTGGGTAAGGGACTTCATTGGTGGTAATGAGGTTAAGGGTCATATTAGACCTTGTTATTTTGATTTGCTTGAGACCAAACATGGAGCGAGTTTGTATTTGCCTAGACCTAGAAATGGGAAGTTGGAAACCATGTCGAGACAGGTTCCCATTGAAAGGGAAGGGAACCCCACAATGTCAAGACACCACCCAAGAACCGTCATTCTCACAACTTTGTTCATACTAAAACAATTTGGGTGAGAAAACTTGACTTGTGTTAATTTGTTTCTTAGTTTTAGTTTTTGGGTTTCTGTATGTTTTTTTTTAGTCATTTAGTGTGTGCGTGTTCGCTCTCTGACTTGCTTTGTTTAGGAAAAAAAAAATGTGTGCATGTTCGTTTTATGTCTTGCTTTAGAAAAAGAAAAAAAAAATCCAAAAAGATTTTCTTAGTATGGTTTTGCAAGCTTGAAATTTTTGAGTTGTCCTTGGTGCATATTGGAATTGATGAGAATATCCATTACATGTTAATATATGTGTGCTTTCTATGGTCATTACTCATTTCAGAGTGTGTGTTCTTTCATTAGTATGTCTCATTTTGTACACACTCTTGGATTAGCAAATTTTGGAGTCTTCCGCCTTAGTGATCATTTTTCTCTATGGACTTCTGGCATTATATCTTTTGCTTTTCTAGAGGAATTGACCTATACTAGAACATCATGGGTGATGTTGAGTCTCTTAGCCACCTTCCATCTTTTTGCATCTCCATGACTTTCCCCTCTATTCTTTGTAATCCAGCCATAAGGAAAAGACCACCTCAGAGTCACCAACCAGGCTATCTTTATTATATCCATGCTTCTCTGGTTCGGTTTCTATATTCTTGAGCGTGTTAGCCACCAATGAGTGTGCACAAGAAAAAGAAAAATAAAAAGAAAAATAAAAAAAGAAGAAAAAAAAAATGTGCAGAAGAAAGGAAGAAAAAAAGAAGAAGAATAGATTCATTGATTGAGGGGGAGCCTCCGCTATTACTCAACAAATACCCCTTGATTCCTAGTGGTTTGACTTTCCTAAGTTGTGCTTAGATTCTCTTGTCAGAGGTCCAGCTTACTAGGATTTGAATCTAGTGTTTGTCGATCTCCAAGAGTCACACACCCACTTTTCTCATGGGATCTATGCTTTTCACATAATGCATCACTTTCTTTTATGAGGAATTTTCTAGAAGCTGTGCACATTGTGTTTTCAAGTGATTGTGCTTCTTGGATAGTCTTGTGTGTTTTAAGGTACAAATCTGAAATTTCCTGCTTGCTCCACCATATTATTTTTGTCGTTTTCTTCTTGTTCATTTTTTTTAATTTGTGTGTTGCTATCCACTACTTGTTTATTGCTTACATCTCGAAGGTTATTAATTTTTCCATCATCTTGTCCCTGTTTGTGTGGTGTTTGATCTTGCTTTAGTTGATTGAGGTTCCTTTGTCAATTCATGACAAAAAGGGGGAGAAAGTTGTTGTTTATGTTTTCATGCATATGTGTCGTAGTTTGATTTCATCCATTCATGTGTCGGGTGCATGTGTCTTAGTTTTCATGTTTTCATGCTACATGTTCTTAAGATCTCTAATTTCCTTCTATTCATTTTTTTATCTCATGCTTCAAGGTAATCTAGTCATGTGTTTATTGTTTTTTCATATACTCTTATGGCACTAATAGTTGTTTTGGAAATTGTGGCACTAATAGCTGTTTTGCAGGTCATGACCTTGAGAAAGAAGTTTGTGTTTGTTGGCTGTATTGGGTTGGGGTGATTAGGATTTTATTTGTTAGGTATGTTTTGTCACGGCATTGCCAAAGGGGGAGATTGTTAGGTTTTTATTCTTGGCAACCCCGTTTTACAAAACTCCTTTCAGTTGTATTTATTTTTGCACTTTTTTATTTCAGTGAGGCTATGAGTTTTTAGATGCGAATCCAACCCGAATTGTGCCTTGCAGAGAAGTTTTGTGATGTTAATTCTTTCAAGATTGCCACTTCGCTGATTATGACGGGGATTGAGCTGCCTGGTCAGCTCGCGGGGGTCCAGGGGGCAGCGCCCCTTGACGGGTCCAGGGCAGCGCCCCCGAAGCAAAATGCAAAAATACATTCAAAGTTGCATGTCCGCTCAAGAGGACATTCCCCTGCTCGAGTGGAGATTGGTGAGTTCCAGAAGTATGCGTGCCTGCAAAAATACTCTGATCCGTGTTTTCACGCTCAAGCGTCGAAATCCCCGCTTGAGCGCACATCCTGGTTTGGAACACGTCATATAGTGTCCCCGCTCGAGCATCCATTCCCACGCTCAAGCGGACCTTGCGATTTCAGATTCTATAAATTTGCATGTTGCTCCAAATCTAGGGTTACGCCTCCAAATCTTCTTCTTGGGTTCTAGGGTTTATATCTAGGGCTATTTTGCTAGTTTTCTTTGATGTTTCATTGAGTATTCAACTCATGGTTTAAGGAGGATACATCAAAGGATTGTTTGTTTGTTCTATACAAAAGAGAGAGTTATTCTTTGGTGGGTTCTGAAGAATTCGAGCTTGAAGTTTTGGTGGATTCTGGAGTGGCTCATCGTCAAGACAATTCCGAGGTGAAGACGGGGATGGAAGAGGCACATAGGGTTGGTTCAATTCGGGCGTGAATTCACTAGGTAATTGAGAGTATACCTGTGTAATTCTTTTATATCTTCTTAGTGGATTGTTTTATGGCTGTTGCCCGTGGTTTTTTTTTATCACAATTGGAGGTGCTCCAATTGTGGTTTTTCCACGTTAAAATCGTTGTGTCGATTTGTCTTGATTGTTTGATTGGGATTGTTTTATTGCTTGAAATTGATACATAATCACAAATCAATATCTAGCGGATTTCTAGATTTTTCACATATAAATTTCGCAATTCAACTTCAATTTCAAGGCCCGAAACTTCTTCAAAAACACTTTGAATTCACAATTTCCAACTTCAAACAAAAATCATGAGTTTAAAACAACCTCAAATTGCCATGAAGAAATCAAACCCTCACTTTATTATGTACATGTATGTAAATGTATAAAACATACAAGTGTGTGCTCTAAAACTCAAGCTTCCATGGAATTCCCTCTCAATTGAAGACCCATGCAAGAATTCAAATGGATAAAAACAAATTTCCATAAAAATCATGCCATGCATGTAGAATTTGGGAGCTAAAACACTCATTCTTCACATATGAACTCATGCATGTAACAAGCTTTTCATTACACAAACCCACTTCAAATAAGTTCATATTTTCTTGCCTAATCTTAAATTCTTTAACTTAAGGGCATAATTCTTCAACTACATTCTAATTCATGAAATTAAGGAGAAGAATCCTTACCAAAAGGGAGTGAATTGTGAGGGGTAGAGTGTAGCAGCAATGGTTTCTTCACTTCACCTTCTTTTCTTCTTTCTTCCTGGGTTGAGTTTACACTCTCAAGTCTCTCTTCCTCTGTCTCTACGTGTATAGCGTGAAGCCATCCAATAAGACCCACTAGCTATCTCATCTAATTTCATTTGATGAGTATGAAAGACACTAGGCTCAAATTAAATAGATTAATAAATTAAGTAAAATTACCTAAGGCTAAGAGATTAATTAAGATTAATTTGACTCAAAGTAAATTAGTCTCAACATCTTAAAATCTTAATTACACTAAATTAAATTATACTCATGTGTATTAAGCTCTAATTCCTATTCAATTATTTAATTCCAACCTATTAAAATTAGCAATGTGAGGCTTTGGAAAGGCTAAATTAAATTATACTCATGTGTATTAAGCACTAATTGCATTTGTAACATAGCATAGTTTCATTCTTCCTGACACTTCATTTAAATCAAGAAATTAGAGTGAAGCAACTAATTTTAGGACTATGCATATTTATTATACTTCTTAATTGTTAATTGAAGTCCCTATGTGACCATCCGGTACATTTTCTGAGAAGATCTTGATCTAAAATTTCAATTGAGATGAATTTGTCCCATTTGCATGCTTTGTTACAAGTTCACAATCTCTTATTTCAGGGAGATTGTGGTGCAGTTCAATGCTGATGTGGCTGATGGAATGCAATGGAACCTATTGGTTATGTGCCGGCGTTGGTGGATGAGGACATTGTGCTTTCTGACTCTTTTGCAATCTTAATGGTGAGTGGTTGGACCTTTATTGTCTTCACCCCATTGGATTTGATTTTATTAAAAAATTTCAACATTTCTAACATGTGCTTAGTAATTTACAGTATTTGGAAGAGAAGTATCCTTAACATCCATTGTTGCCTCGTGATCTTCAAAGAAGAGGCATCAACTACCAGGTATAATGCATGTAATCTCTTATTTTCTTGATCAATTGATATGAGTTGTTTATTATTTACAACAACATTTTTTAGCTCTTTTCCATTCACCAGTATGATATTTATTGGATTCAATGTGTTTGAACCTAAGCATCTCTGGAAAGGCTAGTATTTCACTGCTTGCATAATTTTTATGTTGTCATATTTTCTACGAGTTCACACTAAAATTAGCACACTTTATTTAAACCAAATATAGTTACAACTAATATTAGCAAACTTTATTCAAACCGAATATAGTAACAAATCAATTTTTATGAGGAATAAGCTAGAAAATTCAGGCCTGGTGAAGAAACGCTAGTTGACTTAAAATTGATTATGTGACAACAGAGTTAACATTATATTGTTATGGAGTTGTACTATATGCATCTTATTACTCTCACAGTTGAAGGTGTTTAAACTAGGAAAATTTAATTAAAATATCCTACAAATGTTGGGTTGCTATATTGCTTGATGAAGGTCTTGTCAATTATATGGAGGTGATTACTATCTTGGTATTGGTCAATGACATGCCTAAAGAGTCATATACACATCATAAGCTCAAATGTTCTCTTCACAAGCCCACTCATTTTTTAGCAAATTTAGTTGAATTGGGCTAACCAGCATGTACGCATGTTAATTGCTTCAAATGCTAATAGCCTCTCTTTATATAAATCATAATAAGGGTAGAAATCTCTTCTTTCGACAGAATCCGACACCTCATGCATGGGTGTGGTTGCCTCCACGGACACTATGAAAAGTTATTGGCCAAATTAATCACCAATGGTAGTCATTTTCCACAAGGATATTCCTCATACCAAGTTCGCTTGTATTGTTTTGAATAGGTTACCCATTGTTGTCAAATTGCGAATCAAATCATGAATCATATCGAATCATGAATTGTACGATTCTAACAACCATACCAATATAACTATCGTCAAAGTTAAACTTTCAAACGACTTGATTATATTCATGTGAGGAGTACAATGAGATCAAATGGTTCTCAATCACAAAATAATGAACACAGGAATTCTTTGGACTGCTTGGCAACAGAAAATCGGTGATCTAAGCTTAGTGGTATCTGTTTGACCTCTCATCTTTGATGTTCGGTGCTCAAATCCACTTGTTGGTATATATGTGATTTTTTGTGATCAAGAAATGCACCTTCTGTGGTATTTTCATTTCTTAGATAAGATAAGGATCTTATTGAAAGATAAGGGAATTCTTGGGAGGATGGAGTATAGGTTATAGCAATGCTACTGAAAGTCTGAAAATGGACCTTAGCGGGTCCAACACGTACATGCAACTGTCATTTTACATGGAAAATGATATCATTAGAACACCCTTGCTCTAGTTGAAGTGCTTTATGTGGCTTTAAGGGAATAACATGTTAAAGTAATAAAACTTTAGGTTAGCAGAACTATTCATTCATTCCTTCTACTTTCTCAATTTTTTTTGTTTTTTTTTTCCATCCTGTTCTGTTCTGATTAACTAATCCTCAATGTATTTATTATTTGATTTATAGGCTGCAAATATTGTTTCCTCAAGCATACAACCGCTTCAGAATATAGGTGTACTGGTGAGTATTGGAGTGAGATCACTGCTTTAAAATTTCTGTTTCATTGCTAAAATTCATATAATGCTATCACAACATTTTTTTTAGCATAGTGATGGGTATTTCCCTGCTTTTTAATGTACAGAAGTATATTGGGGAAAAAGTTCATCCTGATGAGAAGCTTGTTTGGGTTCAGTATCATATTGGCAAAGGCTTTGCAAGTAAGCTTTACCTAATGAACTACAGATTATGGATTTTTATTTTATTTTTTCATTTAAAGAAATCTGTCATACCAGTTTGAATACACAAGTTGGTTGTGTGTAGCTTGCTAGTGCTGACTACTTGACGTTTCACCTTCTTAACCTGTTGCCTTCAATCATCCAAGCAATACTTTGTTTCCTTGTTCCTATCAAAGAGCAAATGTGTGCAACCCATGGACATCACAGTTTGATCCAAACTCCTTTATGATAATTTTGTTTTAATAATGTATTTTAATTGTTTTGCTAGTATCAACCAAATAATAGCTGGATCATTGTTAAGAAGAAGACTTTATGAAGTGACTGGAACCTTTTTCCTCATGCCAATTACTTAATTAATTTATTAGTAATTGATGTTAGCTTACTTTTAAAACATGTCTTGTGTTAGGATCATCAAATAAATACATAAAAAGTAGAAGATATGATCTTGTTATCTATTCAAATCTTCACTTTGTCCTCTACCAAAAACCCTATAATCTAGTAAGCATGGACATGGACACCGATACAACAGTTTTCAAAAAAAATGCAGGACATTACGTGGGGACATGAGTAAAATATAATTTTTTTATATTTATCATATGTTATATATATAAATATTTCAGTCAAAGTTAATAAAAATACACAACATAACACGCATTTCCAAAGTTCAAATGAGAATGGATTAATGGGTATAAATTTACATTTTTTTTATAATTATTAGTTTCTAATTTATTTTGTTCAAATTTGTAATGTTTTGTGTCCCTCAAATTTCCAAAGTGTGTCTGAGTTTAAATTTTAGTTGATAATAATAATCATCATAATAATAATAACTGGACGTGTTTGACACGTGTCAGAAGTGTCTAAAGACAAGTGCTGGAGTCCAACAAATGAAAATGGGCATGTCATTAATATACCTTGTTTTAGTATGCCTTATATTGAAAAGATGGAACTTTTTTAATACAACCTATGGTTCAGTCCAATGGAAACATGTTCTATCCTTTTTTCTTTTTTCTTTTTTTCAAGCCGGACAACTTATGTGCAATGCAAGTTAAATTTGAGGCAACTTTATATTTTATGCCATGAGGATCTACAAACCATTCAAATGATCTTAGTATTGTATCAAATATAGGACTTTGCACAGAAGTTCTGGTGCTTTAAAAGGATTAATCAACGCATTCAATAAGAATGCATCAATTTATCTGATTGAACATACATAATTAGGATTAGCATATTCAATAGGTAATCATCTCCATGAATGTGGGGAGTGGATTGAAAGTGCATCATGGCTTCCTATTGGTTTAAGTTTCAATTACCATGAAGTTAGGTGAGAATTTGATCTTGTACTAAGCATTAGGAAAAAAATCACTGCTGATTTAAATTCATCATCGATAGGAGTTTCTTTTTGTAGAATTCCTCTGAAAAAATCCTAACCTATTTTAACTTTTAAGTTGGGAAATTTTCCATTAGAGTTTGGTAATTTCTGGGCAAACAGTGACCAAAAATCAAGTTTGCTATGATATGATTAAGGTTGCTTTGAAAATTGAGTGTTGAATTTGAGTTGATTTCTATGTACACACATTGTAGCTCTTGAGAAGCTATTAAAAGATTATGCTAGGAAATATGCCACTGGAGATGAAGTCTGTCTGGTTTGTTTTTTCCCTCCCTGCTCTCTGTGTTCAAGCCTATATGCGTACTTTATGTTTAGGGGGAATCCATTGCAGAGTGTGAATATCTAAGCCCTAATGAAATTTTAAAATATGAGACCACGCTGGCTGTGTAACCTGAATAGATAGTTTTTTTTTTTTTATACCAAACACACGTCATTTCGAAACAAATTTCCCAAACTCGAGCCGTTGTGAAATTATATACCAAACCAAGTTTGTTTTTGAAATCATGTTTTCAAAACATGACTTTAAGATAAAAACGTTTTTTGAAAATATGATTTTAAAAGCAATGGAGAGTTAATATGTGTATCGATTTCACGATTTCATTGAAATCGTGTGATCAATGCACGACTTCCATGGCTAAAACCCTTCCCTAACATAAAAGCCTTATTTCAATCAATGTTAGTTAACCAAATAGACAGAAAAAAAATTAGTCATTAAAGGGGAAATTTTAGTCGACAAATGTGTGAATTCTTGTAGTCGACTAAAAATTTTAATTCTTGTAGTGGAAGGGTTTTAGCGACCAAAAAATTAGTCGCTATATATTTGAGATTTTGCGACAAAAAAAGAATTTAGTCGTTAAAGGCAAAATTTTTTTAGAGGGAAATCACGCGCCCACCCCTGTTCTACCTTGTTTCTTAAACTATTTTAGCAGCGATTTGTTCTACCCTGTTTCTTAAACTATTTTATCTTTCATAAAAGATTTAGTAGAAAATAAGAGAGAATAGAATTTTGAAAGCAGTATGAGGCCTTCAACTACGGCTTTTTTTTTTTTTTTTCTGTTGAATGATTGAATCAACATTTCACTTTAGCATTGCATTTCCTCTCCTAGTATATTGATGTTCAATCTTATTGCCCTTGATTGGAATGGTCCAACCCCAGGCCAAAAACATCTCCTTAACTATTCTGTCATCTTGCCACTCTTAAGTCCATTTCTAGAATGGACTCTGCTAGCCACAGCCCAATGGGGTGTTGGTTATGGATCAAATAATGTAAAAAATAAAATAAAATAAAAAATAGAATGGTAATACACATCTTACATGTTTTATATATTGTTAAATATTTTTATACATTTTTTACATATTTCAATACATTTTTTACATATATTCCAACTTTAGCATTTCCCTTCTAGTATTCATACTGGCATCCTATTTTTGACTTGCCTTGACACTTGTTTGTCCTGAAATTATCACTTGAATACTGCTTGTTTCATACTCATGATGTTTTTTGGATAATCAACATTTCAAAGCATAAAGAGAAGATTAGCACTGATCATGCGCAAGAATGACACAAGCATATTGAGATAAAGCATCTATATTCCAATGTATTTTGACTTTTCCTGCCACTTATCTGTTGTGAAATTATCAACTTAATAGTGCTCGTTTCATACAAATGATATTTCTTGGATATTCATCGTTTGAAGAGTAAAAACATGTTTCCTCGCATATGCAATCTTAAATCTCTCTCCTTCATTTTAATCAGCATACATCAATTGCACATAGCATGCTTCACAAGTTTGATAGTCTGATAGTTGGTCCAAATATATTGCATCCTAAGAGTGCCTGTAATGCTTCTCCGATACACTTTTCGATCTAATAAAAATAATAACTAATACTAATAATTTTTGCATCCTACTTCCCTAAAGTTTCTCTTACTCGAAATAATATAATTATGTGAAGTTATCCATGACATCTAAGCTCAGTAGTATCACTTAGCCACCTTGTACCCAAATCCCCTAGTCTCTATTGTCTAAATTTTTAAAATCAAATCTCCACATTTCTCTAAGGGGATTATCTCTTACTGGATCTGAAGTCGGAGTACCAGTCCAATGATTAAATTCCAGCTTCATCATCAAACATAAGATTATAATTAGTAGGAACCCTTCAAGAAATTAGGAGGCTAATGAGTATGATCATCAATGGCATCTAGTCTGATCAAACCTAAAACAAAATAGATTATTTATGACATGAAAAGGAGGTTTAACGGCCCATGTAAATTTACCCTTCAGCATCTTTTCCATGCTCTTAATTTACAACGTTGCCGCAGATGCCCCTGATTAGAGTAACCGGACCTGCGAACCCAATTAGTATTGTGTGTTGGGCGTGAAGTGTTTGAAGAAAGGGATGAAAATGGGATGTATAAATTACAGTTGATGATTATTTTGAACATAGTTTAATGGGTTGATTCTTGATACTGTAATTAATGGGTTATAGAATGGAAATAAGTTATTTTTCTCTAGCTTAAGTACTTAACTATAACTGTGTCGGGCATTGTAAACAGAATTGTGATGTCTTCTCTTTTAAGTAATACATCTAATCTTTTCCCCCAAGAAAGATCTTCATGAATCTCATTTACTGGGGAGTTTGGACATCCAACAAAACTGCTACCAAGGCCCAATTCTTCAAATAAGATCCATTGCATAACAAATTAGAGGCGCAGCAAATAACCAGAGTGACTTAGATGATCTCAGCACTTTATTTCATAAATTTTAGTCATACCTACTTACTTTTCCTTAGGAAATTCTGGGGGCATGAAGTATTGGTTTTAGTCAAAACTTGTATTCCTTCCTGGGATCCTGCACTTGGAAGGTGGCACTTCATAATGTTCTAATGGTTACCCATTGCCTGAAAAGCTATCATTGTAACTAGCACATATTGTTTGATGAAACTTGTATCCTTCTTGAGATCCTTCATGGACCATAGGCTTGTGTGTTCATTTATCTGCCTTGGGGCTGCTATCCATTTGGTTTTGAAGGCATGTCTAGAAGAGTTTTAGATGCATAGATTATTGTTATTATTTTTCTATCTAGCTTTATTTGACTACAACTTTTTGAAAATTTTAAAATTTAATAAAAATTCAATTTATTTGGACCTTATTTTGCAAAATATGGTTGAACAGAAGTATATTGTTGCGTGCCATTATCTGTTTAGTAACTTATTGACAGTGTTGTGTTCTTTTGATATGTAGGAATTGATTGTGATTGATGATCTTCTGTCTTCTTTGGTTGGAATTGGAGGACGATACACTTCAATCAAAAGAGTCCGAGGGAAGGATGTTAATTTTGCCTTCCAACTTGATGCATCTATGGATTTAGCACTTCAGGTTAGAATGCTTTCTTTGTGGTCTTCAGATCTGGTGGTTTAAGTAAATTGACACTTTTGTAAAAATTGATCTGGTTTAAGTAAAAATTGATGTTCATTTTGATGTTTAAGTAAAAACAAGATCAAAAATTGACACTTCAGGTTAGAAATATTTTATTTGTAATTTGTGATGTTTATTTTGAACTTCCTTGCTTTATATCATGGACTGGAATAAAGATTTTGGGTTTTACCGTTTCATTGTTGAATTTCAAAGTTTAAGGGAATATCTATTATTATGTATATATTGGTGCAGTGGTGTGGTGTGGTGTGGTGATGGACTACACAATGGTCCCGTAACTCCCCCAATTGGATAAAGCTGGATTCAATGGCAGACTTGTAGTATCACATTAAGAGACTTGCTATTGGATTTTCACTAAGAGTGTGATTGGGTATGAAAATAGGTGTTCAATCTACCAGTCATAAAAAATAAAATAATTAAAACAAAATCATTTGAGATGCTTATTTTCTACATATGTAGTTACTGATATTTGCTCCATTCATAACTCTAAAGTTAGGTGATCATAATGTCATTACTTCTATCAAGTTTCCTTGTAAGTACTACAGGTTTTGACCTAGGTAAAGGGCAAATTTGAAATGTGGTCTCATAAGTACTACAGGTTCAAGTAATTTTAATTATTATGGTGTGTTCCCGTTGAGAGGTAAATTGCCTAATGTGAGGGAAGCAAGCCATAAACAGATCATGGAGAACGCTGAAATTCAGAGCATCAAGCAGATTCTTGGACTTCAGCATGGAAAACAGTATGACAGTGTGAAGACTTTGAGATACGGTCATTTGATGATCATGGCTGATCAGGTTTAAAACATTTAACTTCTTGTTTTGTTTTTTCTTTTGGTTCTCGAAAACCCATGTACTGCACACTGTTTGTTTCAATAAGTCTTTATCAATGACTTTGGATTGAAGGCCTAATTTTAATAACATACAGTTTCTCCATATATATATATATATATATATATTTTTCCGACGTGGTATGTGCACTGTGTAAATGGGATCTATTCTTGGCTTCCATTTCATTAAACTTCTTTTACTGTCTGCTTCATTACTCAAGATTTACATTAGATACTAAGTATTGAAAAAATTCATTTAAATGTCAAAAACAACGAGTATTTTACATTTAAATGTCATCAAGAATTCAATTTAGCAAATTCACTTCACTTCGATTGCTCAAGTATTGTTTCACACTATGTTATGTATGAACCATGATTTCTTTTTGGTCATTTTTTAGTTATTTTTTCCATCCACACCCTCTATACTTTGAATTAAGATTATTTGTTCTATGCTTATACAAAAAGCTTTATGCAGTCATATGTGATCCAAGTGGACCGCTTTATTTTTGCAGCCAGGGATATGCATATGGTATGAGAAGTTTCCAGCTCTCAAAATCAGAGATTTGTTTCTTACATGAGAAAGTTGTGCAGGTAACAAAATAGAGAATACAGTCCCTAGTCTAGTGGTGGACTTCTTCAATGAAAAGTGTGCAAGACCGAGGAATTAGTGACTATTTAGGTTGCGTTTGATGTTTGGGATATGTAGAATTAGTGACTAATTTGTTTCTACATTATATCCCAAATTTGTTCAACTTGTAGTCTTTGGACCTTGTCTTTTTAAGGAATCAACTTCTTTTTATATTAGATATACAGCTTTATTAGCTCTGTTCTTTTTCAGATACTCTTTGGTTGATGTAGGGTCAACAATTGATATACAAGTAAGTTTAGGAATACAAAAATTGATATATGAATAAGTTTTGGTGTGAGTGCAATGCTTGCCAATTTAATGGGTCAACGGGATACATTTATTGGGACTTACAACTACATGTTGGTAAGTGGAGTTATTGTCCTTGTATTTGCAGCAGAATTTAGCTGGTCTAGTTATTTAGGTGGTTATCATTCTTCTCTTGTTTTGTAGTTTAAGAATATTTTGGTTTTCTCCAAACTTTTTATGCAAACTAGTATGCATTTCGTAATTTGAAGAATGCCACTAGTGATAATGTTTTTCCTATCTTTTGTCAGCCCGAAAGAATTAGTGGAAGAACTTATGACTATAAGAGTGATATTTGGAGTTTGGGCATGGTAATTCTAGAAGTTTAGAGAAGTGTTTTTCCTATCTTTTCCACATAGGTTGCATCCATGAAGTTCAGAGAAGTGTTTGCGAAATGTTTGGAGTGCGCAAGTTGCATTTAGAAGAATGCCAAACATTGTTACTATTAAGAGATTCACCGATTAAATTGCGTCCATGAAGTTTAGAGAAGTGTTGCTGCAGTATTGGCAAAGTGTTTGAAATTAGGAAATTGATTGTGTGAAATTTTATTATTACTAATGAATTTATTATTACTAATTGAAAAATTGATTGTGTGAAATTTTACTTCGCTACATGTGTTTTAGGAAAAATAACATGGGTGTTTATGGAATAATATAATAAATATAACATAGGTTTGGCTATAAATAGTTGAATTCTTTTTGTCCTTTTTAAAAAGTGAAAATAAAAAGCATTTTGATGTTTCTCTTTATTTATTAGGAGCTTTTTAGAGTAGTGTAGATTAGCTTGTCATGCACTCATATATACTTGGAGCTGATACTAGATCCTTGACTAGCCTTTATTTTTTTTGTGGGTTTATGCTGATCAGTTGATACTTTCAATTTCTTTTAGGCTTTAGTCAAAGATAATATGTCTAAAAGCCATTGTAATAACCATTGACTTTGCAGGATACGAATCCATTGCTACCTGTGAAAATGGTTGAACATCTCAAAAAGGGCATTGGAGCTTACGGACAGGTTTCTTCATTTGTCTCTTCCTTTGTGGTTATTCTCTCTTTTTCTTTCATCTTGTCTGGGGAGGAGCTTGGGATTGGAGGTTAGGAATAGCTAACTGAAAAACATTAAACTAAGAAGACCTCTTTGGCCTGGGGACCTTCGATGCGGATATAAAAACCACCTTCTATTTAAATCTTATGTGGGATGTTGTGCTGAGTGCTGGACTATTCTGATGTAGATGGTGCATGTTGAAAAAATTAGTGCCAGGGTTGCCTGCCATGTTGAAATCCCAAATGAACTGTTAGAGAAAATGAAATTTGCTCTGAAATGTATTGGAATTACTAGGTTGTATAGCCACCAGGTATGGATGTTATCTTGAACTGCAATTCTTTTCTGAGCCAAAATTTTGAATGAACTTTAATTCTTCTGGTATCTGCAGGCGGAGTCTGTTCGGGCTTCCCTTGCTGGCAAGCATGTAGTTGTGGCAACAATGACATCCAGTGGGAAATCTCTTTGCTACAATCTGCCAGTACTAGAAGTATTGTCCCAGAATTTGTTAGCGTGTGCTCTGTACCTCTTTCCGACAAAGGTTCACAGGAATAGATCTCATGCTTTAATTTTATTGTATTATTCTTGGTGATGTGCCTTGGTTCTATTGAATAAAATTGAATTACAAAATGCCTTGGTTCTACTGAATAAAATTGAATAAAATTGGGTGTCAATAAGAAAGGAGATGCTGTTGGACAGTTAAAAACATCCAATCCAACTGAACCTGAAGACGTTGAGGTAAATCTTTGATAATTTTATTTTAGCTATTTGATGTTTATCCTTTTCCTTGTTTGTTCTTATCAACCTAGCACTGAATGTTACACTATTGCGTGTGCTTAATACTTGCAGCCGGCTGATATGAGTCTTGAAGAGATTGAAAGCAAAATAGGTTCTCTTATAAATGCTGATAGTGTTTCACAATTGAAGAGTGCTGTATGGAAAGAACGGCTGGAAGGTTATTCTCTCTCCATGTCCAATGTTTATACTTAGTTTTTCTGATTTCTCTTGAACATGTACCATGAGTTTTGGTGATCATGAAGGGAAGAATGAAAGAGCGTCAGTATAAGTAAGCTATAATGAAAAACCACTATAATTGCAGGTGATGGATATGCTTGGACCTAGTTTATGGGATGTTTGGAATAACGACTCCCACGCGCAGGCTTCTTCTCAAATTTAATTTCTGAAGAACATACCTTTTATCATAGTTTCTTGTTCCAATTGGCACATCTATGAATCTTCTGTTATGTTTTCCAACTTCAGGATGTCCATTGAAATGGTTGCCTACATTGCCATTGAAGCAATCTCTATATTAGAGAAGATGCACTCCAGAGGGTGACTTTTTTTACCCCATTTACTTTTGAATTTTGCTTATATTCTTTTTTATTTCCCTTGATGTGAGGAGAGGTTTTTCTTTCTTCCCCTTTCTATGTTTGTAAATAAACTTAGAATCCAATTATTATTATTTAGCTGTAGCGATTTCCACTTGTTAAAGTATATGGTCTGTATATGACTGCTACAACTTTATGCAGATATGTGCATGGAGATATAAAGCCTGAGAACTTTTTGCTTGGTCCGCCAGGGACACCTGATGAGAAAAAACTGTTCCTTGTTGACCTTGGATTGGGTAGATTTTACCATATACATTTGTTCTCTGCTATACAAATATAAGACACAGTACGATACTGAATTATGCCAGTTTTTCATTATTCTGACAATACATTTTGACATGCAACAACCAGGTGGCGTGATGGTTCTACTGGTCTACATGTTGATTATGATCAACGGCCAGATGTTTTTAGGTAAGCTAATGTTTCAATAATTTATTTTAGTTCTTTTCTACTAATGTTTCACTTACTATTGTTCTCACTTTCACTACTTTAAAACCTAGGTACCTAGTATTTACAGCAATCCTATAAAGTGAGCGAGTCATTTCCATTCAAGTGGATAAATAAAAAATGGAGGGAAGGATTCTATGTAACTGCCATGGCTACTGCAGGAAGTAGATGGCCAATTGTCATGTCTCGTAGAGCAGGATTTTTTGATCAGGTTCAGTTATAATTTTTGGAGCTTTGCTCAGTTAGAAAGCCAATTTTCTGGTGAAGAAAACTCATGGTAAATTGTACAAGACTACTTGGCAGTATAAGCATTTTTGGGAGGATTAAATATTTTTGGATGGATGTGTATGGATAACAAATATTAATAGTTTTATTTATTGATAGCTGTGCATGGATAACAAATAGTTATGTTTCAAATTGTTATGCTAGATGAATGTGACTTGTGAATGAAAACTTAGAATAGTTGTATTGTGTCGAATGTTAATGAATTATGTATTGTGTCGAATGTTAATGATTCAGTTAATTTGAATGATGCTTTAAAATTATAGGTTTATTATGGATTGAATGAATTATTAGGAATTACAGGTGTATTGTTTTTCTGTTTTGGCGACCAATTTATTAGTCGCGACATCCAAAATAATTTTTTTTTGCAAAAAATGACAATTGCCGACCAAGAGTTTTGGTCGCAAAAAATACATCTATTGCCAACCAAAACAGCTCTTGGTCGTGGAAACTCACTTTTGCTGACCAAAAGTTTTGGTCGCGAAAAGTAACAAAAGGCGACCAAATTTTTTGGTCATGGAATGTTACAATTGGCGACCAAACTTTTTGGTCATTGAATGTGATAATTGGCGACCAAACTTTTTGGTCGCGAAATGTGTCAATTGGCGACTAAGATATTTGGTCGGGAAAATATCACTTTTTGCGACCAAAGTGTTTTCGTGACAAAATGAATTAGTCGCGGTAATTAAATATTTAGCGACCAAAAATTTGGTCGGCAAATCCAACTTTTGCCGACCCTCAATTAGCGACCAAAGTAGCGACCAAAAAAATTGGTCGTGGATAACTTTTGCCGACCAAAAATAGACTTTTAGCGACCAATTTTTTTGTTGCCAAAAGTGTTAATTCTTGTAGTGAGAGTGAGTGGTTTGGGGAAAAAGATTCGGGTGGGGAAGTTTATATAGGGGTTGATGGGTTGGTTTTGGAAAAGTTGGTTCAGGAACTTGGTTTACATCTTTTGGATTCATGTTTCCCAATTGGGAATTCTTTAACTATTTTTCTGGATTTAGCTTTACTTTCTTGGAAAGTTCGTGTGCAACTTGAGAGAGGAATCGACTTTGAATTTAAAGGGAAGTACTGGAATGAGAGTTTATGTCACGTGTGTAATTATGGGGGGTTTGGATAAAGACGACCTTCAGTCAATATTCTCACCCGCATCAGAATAGTTTGGAAAATGGTTTTTTTTTTTTTCCATTTTTAAATTTTTTTTTTCAAATTCATTCAATAAGTTAAATTAAAAGCTTGATTTAATATAGTTCACTCAAATAGTGAGAATCAAAATTTTTATTTTTATTAAATTGAAAAAACTACTTTATTCTATCCCAAAAACATTCTTTAACAAATTATGGTGCAAAAAAATTCATATGAAATTCTTTATCTTTTAACATTTTGATCAGATTTAAGTAAAAAATAGTTGTATGAAATTTAATCAAAGATTTGAATCATTCAGGAAAATTTTGGTGAAATTTTAAATGGATAGAAGTTTGATGAATGGATTAAATCTCATATTTATTAAATTCTCATCAAATTTAATTTGATGAAGGATTTTGTTGAGGACAGGAGATACTCTTATTGTAACGTTTTTCAATTGTAAAACCATATGGGATAAATTAAAAATATTATGCAAATAAAATCAACAATGTCTAGAATATATGATAATTTACAAAAATAAAAATAAAAATAAATAATTGATGCTGGTATCTAATTCAGTTGCAACGGAATTAACAACTAATATAAACTTTAAACAACATATCAATAAACTTTTTGTGATTTATTTAGTATTTTTATTTTATATTCCTAATATTATTGAAATAAAACAAGTCGATAAAAATTAAGTGCTTATATATGTTACCGCATACAATTTAGTGATATTCCTAGTTTTTCATTTTTGAATATTTTAAATAATAAATTTTCAAAATGAAACCAAAGTAAGTGAATAAGCCATACACGTGCCTATTTTTTGTGTCCACATATGAGATCAAAAATAGTAAAATTTATTAGGATACAAACTCAAAATTAATTTTTTTTTTCTAAAATAATATTGGGACGGCTTTGTTGAAATTATAAATCAAAATTGTTAGTTTTTTTCCTCCCTAAAATGATGAGGCAATTTTGGAACACATCATTTTGTATGAAAATTATATTTTAATAGTAATATGTTGACATATTTTAATATATAGGAAGTGATGATTTTATAGTTGCGGTTAGGGGTGTTCGCGGTGCGGGTCGGTGCGGTTTAGGAGAAAAATAGAAACCGTATGGCGAGTGGCGGATTGATAAAAATGTCATTAGAATTTGCCATTTTTCTTACCAAAAATCAACGGTTCGGTTGGCAAATAATGATGGATTTGCCTTGGCGGTTCCGGTGGATTGGCAGTTTATAAAAAAATATAATTAAAATTACAAAACTTAAATCAAATATCTAATTTATAAATTAACTGAAATAGTCAATTAAAATTTTCATCTAATATAATATTAAACATTAACAAACTAGTAAACTAAAAATCCAACACTCTAAACAAATTATACAATAACAATTTAACAAGATAATAAATACTAAAAAACATAACATCATCCAACATCCAATATAGTTCTAAAAAAAGGTTCTGAAAAGTTAATCAAAGTTCACAAACAATCCAAAAGTTCAAAAGTTAAACTAAGTCCAACATCTAACATGGTTCTAAAAAAAAAAATTTGAAAAATTAATCAAAATCCACAAACAATCCAAAAGTTCAAAAGTTGATCTACTCATTAAACTCCACAATAACTTCAATCCTTCACAATTGCTTCAACCAAACTCCAAAAACTTCATTAATTTAGTAGACATAAGCAAAAAAAACATAAACAAATTATTGGAACAATCTTCTATGTAAAATAAATAAGTTGAAAGCAAATCAAACAAATAAAATAAATTGCTTACCGAATTTATTTATCGAAATGAAAAATACAAAATAGATCCAGTCAAATGTGTGACACTCTGTCCTTAAGACAGATTCGCCCCACCACGGTGCTTACGGATAAATGACGTCTATCTCCTAGGATACAACGATCTTCACAAATTGTAGTAGCACTCTAAAAAATTTGTATGGCGAACAAAAAACCTGTGTTCTATACTTTCAGAAATTTTCCTAAAATAATATATAGAATATATATGAAAAGAGCATAAAAGAAGGGAAAAAAAAAAGATTTTCGGAATGTAGAAATCTGCTAGAATATCTTGGTATTTATAGCACTGAACAGGTTTGATTTTCAAACCGAACATGTGTGTTTTTGAAATGAACAAGTGCAGTTCAAATTTCAATAGATCTGCTGGAATTATTTGATTTGTCCGAACGGCTGGAATTGTATGAATCTGTCCGAACTGTGCAGTTTCAAATCTGTTGGAAATTGGACCGGTGGAGGCTTGTTTGGACAGAAAAGTTTTGGCGCAAAAATTAAATTAATTTCGTTCTGAAATTTAAATAATTTTTCTCACAAGAATTTGAAAAAATTCAAATAAATTTTGTCCAAAAAATTAATGTTAGAACCGACCCGACCCACAACCTACACCCACGCCCACGTCCGGTCAGACGGTGGCGACGTGCGTGTGTGTGGTGGTTTGAGCCAAGGTTCACTTTGTCTATAACTTCTCATTTTTACAAACTTGGGGTGCCCCTTGGGGCCCAACCCAAGTGTTGCCACCTAGAACCTATATACACACATAAGTTCTCTTAAGTTTCCAATGTGGGATAACCATTTCAAAGAAACCCACATTTACTTCTTCAATTTCTTATTCCACGAACCCGAAAACGACGCCAACTTCTCATTCACTCATAAATGGTTTTGACGAACCATCTTCACCGTGTGACTTGCTATGAAACAAGCAACACGTCACTTCTTTGGACCCACTCTAAAAGATGTGTGGGACCCACTCAATTTTGGGCTCAAAGTTGGCCCAAAATAAGCCTATAAAAATCATAAATTCCAACAATCTTCCCCATGAATGGAATTTGATGGAGAGAAAATGTAATAACATAATCTAATTACAGAGAGTATAGAAATTGAAATATTCTACAAAGGATAAGTAGGTTTTGGCTTTGAACCTTCCCTTGTGAGACACTATCGGATTTACTAACTAACTAGTAAACATGATGTCTTGAACTATTCAGCCATTTGTGTAAACCAAGACAATAGAACTCACACAGTATATTACTAAACACAATATAGTTCTCACTATTGTGTTCGTTTTGGTCTTAAACAACCTGGTCTTTCATGAGTACTCTAGAGAATTGTAGCCTTTCACAAATCTCATAGAACCGACTCAGTTCACACTTACATAGGTGAATCTTATGAAGAGTATCCTACCATACTCCACTAGGTAATCCTAGATATAAGAATCATTAAAAGTATTACTTAACCTAAAACGCTACAAACATCACTATTTCATTAAAGAAATGGGTAGGAGTTTGACTCTCCAGTGATCCTTGTGAGTCATACACAACTTGGTTGTCCCTTTGAGCCTAAATCTTGGGATCTCCAGTCAACTAGATTGGGTTTCCATTGTGGTAACTCTTATTTAATAGGCTTAATTCCCATTTCCCTCAATGAATTCTCAACTAACTTTCTTGCTAACCATTTGGTTTGTGGATTCGCTATGTTATCTTTAGACTTCACATATTCAATGGAAATAATTCCATTAGATAGTAATTGTCTTACAGTGTTATGTCAACGACGAATGTGTTGCGACTTACTGTTATACATATGATTCTGTGCTCTACCTATTGCTGATTGACATCACAATGTATGCATATAGTGGGCACCAGTTTTGGCCACATTGGAATATCTTCAAGGAAATGGCGAAGCCATTCTACTTCTTTTCCAGCTTTATCTAAAACTATAATTTTGATTCCATAGTAGACCTAGCAATGCAAGTCTGCTTGGAAGATTTCCAAGATACAACTGCCCCACCAAGAGTAAAGACACACCCACTGGTGGATTTTGAGTCTCTAGTATCTAATATCCAATTAGCATCACAGTATCCTTCAAGTACTGCTGGATATCTAGTATAATTAAGCCCAATGTTACGAGTAAATCGGAGATATCTTAGAACCCTTATAATAGCTTTTCAGTGTTCTACTCCTAGATTACTCGTATATCTACTTAATTTACTTGCTGTATAGGCTATATCTGGGTAAGTATAGTTCATCAAATATATTAAGCTTCCAATAATTTGGACATACTCTAATTGAGAAATACTTTCCTGAACATTCTTAAAAAGAAACAAATTAACATCCACAGGTGTTCTAACAAGATGACTATCATCTTTGCTGAATTTATCATGTATTTTCTCAATGTAATGAGATTGTGACAAAGCATAACCTTCTGATATTTTGGTAATTTTCATACCAAGAATTACATCAGCAATGCCCATGTCCTTCATGTCAAAATATTTATTCAATATTTTCTTGGTAGTTTTTATCATGTCATTGTTACTACCTATGATGAGGATATCATAAACATAAAGACATACTATAACATAACCATTGTTTGTATTTTTAATATAAACACATTTGTCACATTCATTAATTTTAAATCCATTTGACATCATTGCTTTGTGAAATTTTTCATGCCATTGCTTTGGCGCTTGTTTTAAACCATATAATGATTTAACCAATTTACACACTTTTCTTTTCTTTTCTTGGGACAGAAAATCCTTCTGGTTGTTCCATGTAAATTTCTTCATCTAACTCACTATTTAAGAAAGCGATTTTCACATCTATTTGATGAATTTTCAGATTGTACAAAGATGCAATGGTAATTAGCATTCTAATGGATGTTATCCTAGTAACTGATGAGTATGTGTCAAAGTAGTCATGACCTTCTTTTTGTCTAAAACCTTTGACCACAAGTCTTGCCTTGTATTTGTCAATTGATCCATCCGCTTTCATTTTTCTTTTGAAAATCCATTTATATCCAAGAGGTTTACAACCTGGTCGTAAATCCACCAATTCCCAAGTGTGATTTTGCAGAATAGATTCAACTTCGCTATTTACAGCCTCTTTCCATAAAGGAGCTTCAGGACTGGACATAGCTTCTTTGAAAGTTAAAGGCTCATTTTCTAATAAAAATGTAAAAAAAATATGGACCAAAAGATTTTGAGGTTCTACCATGTTTACTACACCTAGGTTCCTCTTTTTCATTTTGATCTATCTCTTGCTCTTGTCCTTGATCATGACTAGTAATAGCATCAAAATATCTTTTGTTAATACTAGTCTCTTGTCCAGCTTTATTCAGAAATACATGTTCAAAGAAAGACGCATTCCGATATTCAATAATAGCATTTACATACATTTCAGAATGTTCTGACTTATGAATCAAAAATCGATATACACTACTATTTATGGCATAACCGATGAAAATGTAATCAACAGCTTTAGGACCTATCTTAATCTTTTTAGAACTAGGAATAGACACTTTAGTCATACACTCCCACACTTTTAAGTATTTGTAGGATAGTGCTTTTCCATGTCATAATTCATAAGGTGTTTGATTCACTTTTTTTTTGGGGTACTTTATTTAAAATATGATTAGCAAAAAGTATTGCTTCCCTCCACATGTTCTGAAGTTATCCAGAACTTATTAACATGTCTTTCATCATTTCTTTTAAACTCCTATTTTTCCTTTCAACATTTCCATTTTGTTGAGGTAAGTAAGGAGTGGTGGTTTGATGAATTATTCAATGTTCTTTACAAAACTCACCAAAAGGTGATTCATATTCACCACCTCTATCACTTCTAAGTTTTTTTTTTAATTTTCTTACGATGTTGATTTTTAACTTCATTCTTGTATTCAATAAAAGTTTCCAAAGCTTCATCCTTGGTTCGAATTAAATAAACATAACTATATCTAGTATAGTCATCTATGAAAGTGATAAAATATTTTTTCCTACCTCTAGTTTGAATTGATTTAAAATCACAAATGTCACTATGAATTAATTCAAGTGCTTTCGTACTTCTTTTAATTGAATGAAAATGAGTTTTAGATATTTTTGCCTCAACACAAATTTCACATTTATGATTTAAATCAATGTCAAATTTAGATAAACATTCCATATTAATTAATCTACGCAAAGATCCATAATTAACATGTCCAAGTCTACCATGCTATAAATTTGAAGACTCAAGCAAATAAGAAGAAGATGTATTTTTATTAATAACAGAGGGTACAACAGTCATTGAAAAGGCCATTAGACATGTAACATTTTCCTACATACATCCCGTTTTTGGTATGTACAAACTTGTCACTTTCAAAAACTAGCATAAACCCATTTTTACTCAACAAAGATTCGAAAACAAGATTCTTGCGAATGTTCGGTACATGCTGCACATTGTTGAGTGTGAGTTCCTTTCCAGATGTCATCTTTAGAATAATCTTTCCTTGTCCTACAACTTTAGAAGTTGATGAGTTGCCCATAAAAAGTTGTCCACAGTTGTCCACTATAGAATAAGATGTGAACATCTTTTTGTTGGCACAGATGTGGCGAATAGCACTAGTGTCCACCACCATTGTTTAGGATTTCTGACAAGGTTTGCCTCGGAAATAACTGCAGAAAGATTTATGTCATCTATACCATTGGAAATTTTTTCCACTTCGATCATATTAGCTTGAACAGGCTTCTAGCTTGATCTTCATTTGCTTTTGTGTTTGCAATGGAAATATTTGGCCCGATGTCCCTCTTTGTTACAGATGTAACATTTTCCATTGAACTTGTACTTCTTAGTTTCCCAAATTTTAGAGCCTTGTGAGAAACTTTCTCTGAAAAACTTCTGTTTCTTTGCTTTTGGAGCATATTCCACCACATTTTCCTTAGACTTCAATGAATGCTTACCAACCCGCTTCTCTGAGTTACGGTTGTCCTCCTCAATCCTCAATCCTCAAACACATAATCAATTCCTCTAAAGACATTTCTTTGCGCTTGTGTTTGAGGTAGTTTTCGAATTCCTTCCAGCCTTGTGGTAATTTTTCAATTAAGGTAGCAACTTGAAAGGATTCACTGAGAGGCATGCCTTTTGGATGAATGTCATGCAGAATGAGTTCAAGATCTTGAACTTGGCTGGTCACAGTCTTAGAATCAACCATCACAAAATCCAGGAATTTGCCAACCACAAATTTCTTTGAGCTAGCATCTTCTGTTTTGTACTTTTTCTCCAAAGACTCCCAAAGTTAATTTGCCAGTTTGATAGGACTGTTGACGTTGAATAATATGTTATTAAGTCCGTTCAAGATGTAGTTCCGGCAAAGGAAATCAATATGTTTTCAAGCATCGACCGCAGCAACCACTTGGCGGCCAGTTTCATCCTCGTTCAGAGTAGGAGCATTCTCACGGAGGAAACGCGACAAGTTTAGAGTAGTAAGATAGAATAGCATTTCCTGCTGCCATCTTTTAAAATCAGTTCTTGAGAACTTATCTGGCTTCTCACCGTGATTGACAAGCACAGTCACAATAGAATGAGGGGTTGGCATAATTGTAACCACCGTACTAGTACTTGTTTGAGTATTAATTTGACCAGTTTCAGTAGCCATGAATTCTAAATTATAAAACTAAATTATAATTAGAATTTTACACTACACAAAAAATTAAACCAAACCTACAGAATTAAATTCTATAAAAATAAAAGAAACAAGAATTGTAACTTTTATTTTCAATTAATTTGAAAATAAAATAAAATTTTATTTAAACAAATGAATTTCACACAGAAAATTAAATTTCTGTAACACTTCAATAATTAAAATATTGAAACAGAATTTTAATTAATGAAAACTCAAAAATTATTTCTAAAAACTAAAATTAATTTCTGACAAACTTCACAAATAAATATTCTGAAATGTTAATGGCACCAATATATTACTAATAGTTGTCAAAGAAAATAAGCAGTATATTACTATTATTTGTTTTTCCAACCAGAATATTTCTTTGTAAAACCACATAAAATAATTTCTATAAGAAAAAGAAAAGAAGAAAAGGAAACAAATGAAAAATTATGTATAAACAGATTAATTTGAATCTTTCTTAAGATTGTTGGAACAATCTTATGTGTAAAATAAATAAGTTGAAACCAAATCAAACAAATAAAATAAATTACTTACCGAATTTATTTACCGAAATGAAAAATACAGAATAGATCAAGTTGAGTGTGTGACACTCTGTCCTTAAGACATATTTGCCCCACTACGGTGCTTAAGGATAAATGGCGGCTATCTCGCAGGATACAATGATCTTCACAAATTGTAGTAGCACTCCAAACAATTAGTATGGTGAACAAAAAACCTGTGTTCTATACTCTCAGAAATTTTTTTAAAATAATATATAGAATAGAGATACAAAAGAGCATAAAGGAATAGAAGAAAACAGATTTTCAGAATGTAGAAATCTACTTGAATGCCTTGGTATTTATAGGACTGGATATGTTTGATTTTCAAACCGAACAGGTGTGTTTTTCAAATGAACAGGTGTAGTTCAAATTTCAACAGATCTGCTGGAATTGTTTGATTTGTCCGAACTGCTGGAACTATATGAATCTGTCCAAACTATGCAGTTTCAAATCTGTTGGGAATTGGACCGGTGGAGGCTTGTTTGGACAGAAAAATTTTAGAGCAAAAATTAAGTTAATTTCGTTCTGAAATTTAAATAATTTTTCCCGTAATAATTTGAAAAAATTGAAATAAATTGTCCAAAAAATTAATGTTAGAACAGATCCGACACACAACCCACACTCGTGCCCGGCACGGCTGGTCGGCGGCAGCAGCGCCCGTTCATTTAGTGGTTTGAGCCAAGGTTCACTTTGTCCATAACTTCTCCCAACTACAAACTTGGGGTGCCCCTTGGGACCCAACCCAAGTGTTGCCACCTAGAACTTATATACACACATAAGTTCTCTTAAGTTTCCAATATAGGATAACCATTTCAAAGAAACCCACATTTTACTTCTTCAATTTCCTATTCCACGAACCTGAAAACAACGTCAACTTCCAATTCGCTCATAAATGGTTTTGACGAACCGTCTTCATCGTGTGACTTGCCATGCGGCAAGGAACACGTCACCTTCTTGGACCCACCCAAAAGACGCATGCGACCCACTCAATTTTGGGCTCAAATTTGGCCCAAAATAAGCCTATAAAAACCATAAATTCCAACACAAATAACAAAAACTATCATCAAAATCATTATAAAAAATAATACAACAAAATAATACAACAAAATAATATTCAAGAGTAAGAATTAAGTCTAACCTGAAGAACTTTAAAACCAAACTAACTTAGAGACAAATTAGCCCTCAACAATAGTTGCTTCTTGCGTAGTAGATGAAGTGTTCCTAAATCTGAGATTTCTTTTTATCTAAATTAATACTAGGGCATGGACGAGTTTTACCAAAATTTTTGGCAGGCATTGTGGTAGTGGTAGAATTAGCAACAGTAGTTGATTCTGCAGGTGGTGTAGGAGGGTTTCCACCAGCAAAGCAGTCATCATTTGTATTTCCCCCATCATCCATTCTCTATTACAAAATAAAAAATTTACATGATCAGTAAATAAATAAAAATTATCAACATGACTTTATATATAAATAAAAATTATTAGTGAGTTACTTTTATATAAATATCAATGATGTAGGAATCCAAAAATAATTAAGGAATCCAAAAAAAAAAATATCAATGATGTATACAGAGGCTAACAGTGCGGAAGTAAAGAACAAAGATTATTAGTGAGTTGCTGTTAGAGGCTAACAGTGTAGGAGCAAAGAACAGGGAGAGCAAAGGGAGTAAAGGACAAGAGAGTAAAGAACACAAAGAGAGAGATCAGCGAGACAAAAGAAAAAAGCAGAGAAACAAATATCAACGAGAGAGAGAAAAAAACAGCGAGAAAGAGCAGAGAGAGAAAGCAGCGAGAGCGAGCACACACACACAGAGAGAGAGAGAGAGAGAGAGAGAGAGAGAGAGAGAGAGAGACATGTACCGACGCGATGAGTCGGCGACGACGAGTAGGCACCGATCGGCAAAAGAGGAAGATAGTAGCAGCGACAGTGAGGAGTGGCTAACAGCGGCAGTGATGACAGCCGATCGGCGAGGTAAGGAAGGAGACCAGATGTTTGTGATAGACAGCGACGATGAATCAATATGAATGAGATGAAATGTGGGTGCCAATTAGGTTTAATTGCGGAATTATTGTATCTGTGTGAGTATATGTCTGACAGATGTGTATGCGTGTAATCTATGGCTGGAATTTCTTGCTCTGTGTGTGTGTAACAGAGGATGTTTTTTGCATCAAAAAACTGGTTGGGTTGGTTAGAAATGCGGTTTGGCAAAATTCCACCCGCCACCCGCACCGACGCACCAGAATTGGGACTCCAACCTGCCCAATCCGCTCGCCAAAGTTGAAAAATTGTGTGGTTCAGATCGATTCGGTGCGATTTTGGCAGTATTATGCACATCTCTAGTTGTGGTGAGAGGGCTTTGCTTTTAGTGATGTGGTGTAATTATTTTTCAAACCGGATTGAGCAGATATAGAGGCTTGATGTTAAAGTCGGACCGAATTTGAACAAACACAAAATTCCTTGTAAGGTAATATCAATTCAATTCGAACCTATCTCGCCCATCTTTGTCCATCCCTAATAATTAGACTTTAAAAAATAATTAAGAGGTGTTGATGACGATGCTAGTGTACCAGCGATACTACTTCTCCTTTCTAATGAACATATATCTAAACTATAATTTGAAAAATGATATGTGATTGCATCAAGTATTAGTATGAGATTCTAATAGTTAAGGGTGAGTAAATTAAAGATAATGTAGTCATAAAGCTCCATTATTAAATAAAATTATGACATAATTAACATAAAAAGACATGACGTTGATCGATAAAGGAGCATGCTAGTTGGGTTTGGGGTGGGCGCTGCGTAGCCAATGAGACTTTTTGCGGGCTCATTTCTGACAATTCGAACCATTCACTTTTTAGAAGACATCGAGTAGACACTACAAGAATTTTCACTTTTGGCGACTAAATTTTTAGTCGCCAAAAGTCACTATTTGGTCGCAGAATTAGTCGGGAAAGAATTGTCAGGAAAGATCATTGGCGACTAAAATTATTTTAGTCGCTAAGTATACATCATTGCCGACTAAATTTTCAGTCGCCAAAAGGTTTGAAATAAAATTAAATATCATATTTTTGGCAACTAATTTTTTTGTCGCTAAAAGTTCAATTATTTTTAACGACTAATCATTTAGTCGTGAAAAAGAGTTTTAGCTACTAAATATATTAGTGGCGTAAAGTAAATAACAATGTTTTGGCTACTAAGATTTTAGTCGCCTAAAATCAATTTTTTTTTTTGCCTACTAAAGGTTTAGTCACATAAAGTCTTATGTTTTTAGCTATTAAGATTTTAGTCGGCAAACATTTTGTGTTTTGGCTACTAAACATTTGGTCGCCTAAAGTTTCACATTTTTTTCCTACTAAAGTTTTAGTTGTCAAAAGTTTTTTTTTATTTCTTCAGCTTATTTTTTTAGCTACGACATATTTTAGTCGCCATATGTTTGATTGTTTTTTGCTACAAAATATTTTAGTTGCCAAATGTTTAATTGTTTTTTTTTGGCTACTATACTTTTAGTAGCCAAAACTATTTTCTGAAATTTTTTTTAGCTACTAACAATTTAGTCGCCAAAAACATGCTCTTATGTTTCATTGCAAAATTATAATATATTCACAACCTGTCTATATTCCATGTGACCAGTAATACGTATATAAACAAAACAATACATATACTATTCATCATTTCACAATGTAAAATTATCAATCATGCCACAGTCTATATTAGTTCCAACCATCCAAAAATAAATAACTTTATATGTATATATTCCATACAAACCAACTATTGTCCAAACTAAAATTATATTTCCATACAAAAATCCAACCCGCCATATACAAAAAATATATTTACTACCATACGATATGGCCATTTGGCGTGGTACAACTTACCATCGTAATCTGTACCACGTCAAAAGGTGATCTATATGCCACACCAACAACTATCAGTTGGATTACAAAAGTTATATGTATCAGTAGTGCTAATATTCACAAAAGCAGAGGAAGACGTAGTTAGCAAGATTATACAAAAGTGTCAAGTGTCCCCCATAAACAAAAATGTAGACTATCCATAAGTCAACGCCAAAAGCCATCTACAAAAAATAAAAAAACAATTGCACCTATTACAAAATATCAATTCATTCAGACATAGGAAAAAGGTTGTAATAACATGCATTTAAGGTAGAACAATCTATAAAAACCTTTTTTCGAAATACAATCATATGTATGTGTCATGAAAGATTTATTCCAAACTTGATTTCAATTTACCAATAATACAATTTTTAGGAGCATACCTCTTCATAAAATAAATTTTTATGAGTAGAATGTTTTGGTGGAAAATTTATTTTAACTCTTCTTCATTCTCATTTCCCTAGTCAAAGTAAAATGATTGAGTAATCTACGGGGTTATCTCCGTAACCATATCATGCTTTCTTAATACATTTACCACCCAAATGACCACCGTGTATGATGAAACAATGGCATCATTTACAATGAAAATGTTGAAAATTTATTGGATGTCAAACTCTCCCTTTTTCGAATAAGTTTAAGTCCTTTCCGGCTCTAACTTCCAAACTACGTGTGCTAATGACATTCCGTCTATTGTCACAAGTCCTATATGTCACGGGGAAGCTAGCTGTGACATCCCTACAGTGGTTCCGTGGTTGTTTCTCTTTTTTGCTCCCTTAACATCCTTTTTTAGTTAAGCTTAAGGTGTTTTTGGCTCTAACTCTCAACCTACACATGCTAATTACATTCCATCTATTGTCACAGGTCCTATTTGTCACAGGAAAGGTGGCCGTCACATCTGTATGGTGGTTCAGGGGCTGATTCACATTTTCGCCCCTTTAATGCCCTTTTCGGTTAAGTTTAAGGCATTTTCGGCTCTAACTTCCAACCTAAACATGCTAATTACATTCCGCCTATTATCACAAGTCCTATTTTTCACAGGGAAGGTGGTCGTGACATCTGTACACTAGTTCAGAAGTTGTTTCGCATTTTTGCACCTCTAATGCCATTTTTCAGTTAAGTTTAAGGTGTATTTGGCTCTAACTCCTAACCTACACATGCTAATTACATTCTATCTATTGTCACAGGTCCTATTTGTCATGGGGAAGGTGTCCGCGACATCCGTATGGTGGTTCGGGGGCTGATTTGCATTATCGCCTTCTTAACGTCCTTTTTCGGTTAAGTTTAATGCATTTTCAGCTCTAACTCCTAAACTACGTGTGCTAATTACATTCCACCTATTGTCATAGGTCCTATTTGTGATGGGGAAGGTGTCCATGACATCTGTACACTGGTTCAGGGGCTGTTTTGCATTTTCGCCCCCTTAACGCCCTTTTTCAGTTTAGTTTAAGGCGTTTTTAGCTCTAACTCCCAACCAACACATGCTAATTATATTTCACCTATTGTCACAAGTCCTATTCATCACAGGGAAGGTGGCCGTGACATCCGTACGATGGATCGGGGGCTGATTCGCATTTTCGCCCCCATAACACCCTTTTCCGATTAAGTTTAATGCATTTTCAGCTCTAACTCCCAAACTACGTGTGATAATTACATTCCGTATTTTGTCACAGGTCCTATTTGTGATGGGGAAGGTGGCCGTGACATCCGTACGGTGGTTCGGGGGCTGTTTCGCATTTTCGCCCCCTTAACGTCTTTTTTCGATTAAGTTTAAGGTATTTTTGGCTCTAACTCCCAAACTACGTGTGCTAATAACATTCCATCTATTGTGAGAGGTCCTATTTGTCATAGGGTAGGTTGCCGTGACATTTGTTCGGTGGTTTGGGGGCTGTTTCTCATTTTCGCCCCCTTATCGCTCTTTTTCAGTTATGTTTAAGGCATTTAAGGCTCTAACTCCCAACCTACACGTGCTAATTACATTCTGTCTATTGTCACAGGTCTTATTTTTCATGGGGAAGGTGGATGTGACATCCGTATGGTGGTTCGGGGGCTATTTCGCATTCTTGCCCCTTTAACAGCTTTTTTCGGTTAAGTTCAATGTGTTTTCGGTTCTAACTGCCAAACTACGTGTGCTAATGACATTTCATATGTTGTGATAGGTCCTATTTGTCACAACAAAGGTGGCCATGACATCCGTACGGTGGTTCGGGGGCTGTTTTTGAATTTTCGCCCCCTTAACGCCCTTTTTCGGTTAAGTTTAATGTGTTTTTGGCTCTTATTGCCAAACTACGTGTGCTAATGACTTTTCATCTACTGTGATAGGTCCTATTTGTCACAGGGAAGTTGGCTGTGACATCCGTACGGTGGTTCAGGAGCTGTTTCGTATTTTCGCCCCCTTATCGCCCTTTTTTTTTTTTTTTTTTAAGTTTAAGGCACTCTAACTACCCATCTCTTCACCAACCACATCATTGATCTAAGACTATCACACTCCCATAAATTTACTTAATTCTACATCTAGAATCTGACTTGAGACTGGTTTGATCACTACATCTATAACAGTTGAAATGATCAATTAAGTAAACGTACATGAGGTGAGGATCACATGCATATTTTTTTCTGTACGTGCAATGCTGCACCATTGATAAAAGCGTTAAACCAAAGTCCAAACAGAGTTTTATAAGCTAGAAAGTGTCATTTCATCAACTCTAAGCACTAGAAATGCAAATAGACTCAAACCTTGACGGCCAAAGTAATTTGTCCACAAATGTTTTTAGTAATTTTCAAATAATGTTTGACAGCCAAGAGTAGAGTCACAAATTCATATAATTAATTTGATATAAACATTCAAGTATTGAGAAAAATGAAGAAAATGAGGACATGTTGTCACGACCCAAACCCGCCCCTATAGGTTTAGCGTCGTAACTGGCTCGTAATCCGAGATTACCAAAGGCCTTCCTGTACAATAAAAAATAATCAGGGCTAATGGAAGCGATATTCAAAAATACACCAATAGTCCAATGAGCTGTGCATCTGTATGAACAAACTTTTATCATGCAAAAACGTTAATTTACCCACATTCAATACATAACTTATAACTTAACATTTTATACATAATGTAAACACATAACAAAAGTGTACTTCACGATCAAAAGCTTGACAATGGTCTTCCAGGCCTAGCCCCAACTCAGAGGCACACAAAACAACTCAGTAGGCTTTAAAAGAGTAGCTCGGCTAAAGACCGCTTCTGGACTTGACCTCCAGAACGCTCACCTATACATATATATATATAAACAGTGAGCTAAAGCCCAATGAATAACATTAACGTAAAGGGGTTAGTGAACGAATTCCAAATATATCTTATCCGTAAAACAAATCACGACAATCATTCATATCAATCTCATATCAGTACATAACATAATGGTACATCTCACAGAACATATCACATATCGTCTTCCGACTAGAGTAATCGGTTCTGGATACCGATTAAACACATATCACCACAATGATGTGGCTAACAAGATCTCGTATCACATATGTGTCATGGACCCGCATTAACATGTCGTCCCCCGTGACTTGGGACTATCTATGGATGCCATAATAGATCCACAGATAGGACATTCATTCACATAATTAAAATAACATTTCAAAAGTTATAACTTATCGCATAACAGTTGAAACATAGTTCATATCAACATATCTTTACAGAAATGTTACTCATAGTGGGCTCTTGAAAAACACGTGCTATTCGTTTGGCGTCCGACCCAAACAAATAAGTCAAGCACAACATGATTACAATTACACTCTTACAATCTCTTTAATTCGGTTACTTGTTTGTCTTTCGGTTTCTCTCATTTGATTCTAATTTTTCATTTGGTTATTCCTATTTATTTTTCTTCCATTCCTTTTAAATATGGATGACTAGTATTAGGAATAAATTAGATTATTAACCTTCAATTAAAATATGTTTAGCTATGTATTAACCAAACTAATTAAATATAAATAATTTAATTATAAACCAATCCTTATTAAGTTTAGTAATTACACAATTAAACTTAAATTAGGCTCATACACATTAAATTACAATTATTCAGTCATGTTTAAATTACTGAATTAGAAACTCATACACATATTGTTAGGTTTTTATTCTTGGAAACCCCATTTGACAAAACTCCTTTCAGTTGTATTTGTTTTCGCACTTTTTATTTCAGTGAGGCTATGAGTTTTTAGATGTGAATCCAAGCCGAATAGTGCCTTGCAGAGAAGTTTTGTGATGTTAATTCTTTCAAGATTGCCACATCACTGATTATGACGAGGATTGAGCTGCCCGGTCAGCTCGCGGGGGTCTAGGGGGCAGCGCCCCTTAGCGGGTTCGGGGCAGTGCCCAGGCGGGCTCAAGGGGCAGCACCCTCGAAGCAAAATGCAAAAATGCATTCAAAGTTGCCTGTCCGCTCGAGCGGACATTCCCCCGCTCGAGCGGAGATTGGTGAGTTCTAGAAGTATGCGTGTCTGCAAAAATACTGTGATCCGTGTTTTCACGCTCGAGCGTCGAAATCCCCGCTCGAGTGTACATCCTAGTTTGGAACACATCACATAGTGTCCCCGCTCGACCGTCCATTCCCACGCTCGAGCAGACCTCGCGATTTCAGATTCTATAAATTCGCATGTTGCTCCAAATCTAAGGTTACGCCTCCAAATCTTCTTATTGGGTTCTAGGTTTTATATCTGGGGCTATTTTGCTAGTTTTTTTTGATGTTTCATTGAGTATTCAACTCATGGTTTAAGGAGGATACATCAAAGGATTGTTTGTTCATTCTATACAAAAGAGAGAGTTGTTCTTCGGTGGATTCTGAAGAATTCGAGCCTGAAGCTTTGGTGGATTCTGGAGTGGCTCATTGTGAAGACAATTCCGAGGTGAAGACGGGGCTAGAAGAGGCACATAGGGTTGGTTCAATTCGGGCGTAGATTCGCTAGGTAATTGAGAGTATACCTGTGTAATTCCTTTATTCTTAGTGGATTGTTTTGTGGCTGTTGCCTGTGATTTTTTTTTATCACAATTGGAGGTGCTCCAATTGTGGTTTTTCCATGTTAAAATCGTTGTGTCGATTTGTCTTGATTGTTTGATTGGAATTGTTTTATTGATTGAAATTGATACATAATCACAAATCAATATTTAGCGGATTTCTAGATTTTTCAATTGGTATCAGAGCGGGTCGCTCTTTTGTTTTTTTAAAACTTTTGAGCGAGATCTTGTTTGATTTGTGATAATGGATTCAATACGTGAGGGAAATTCTATGGTTCGACCACCCCTACTTGACGGATCCAATTATTCTTTTTGGAAAGCTCGAATGAGATCGTTTTTGAAATCTATTGATGAAAAAGTTTGGCAATCTGTCATGTATGGGTGGACCGAACCAATGATTACCGTTGATGGAGTAACTTTCCCCAAACCAATTGATAAGTGGGACACAATTGATTACCAAAATAGTAGCTGGAATAGTAAAGCTATCAATTCTCTTTTTTGCACTGTCACACCAGAAGAGTTTAGTCGCATTTGCAATTGTGAAGTCGCAAAAGAGGCTTGGGATATCTTACAAACTATTCATGAGGGCACTCCTTCTGTTAAACGCTCAAAACTTCAAAGGCTCACGTTTAGTTTCGAAAACCTTTCAATGAAAGATAGTGAGACCTTTGATGAATTTTATGCGAAGTTGAGTAACATTGTAAATTCCAGCTTCAATTTAGGTGAAAAAAAATACCAGAATCCAAGATTGTAGGAAAAATTTTGAGGTCCTTGCCCGATCGGTTCCAACCAAAAGTTGCGGCTATTGAGGAGTCTCAAGATATTAATAACCTCAAGCTAGATCATTTGGTTGGAAATCTCCAAACTTATGAGGCACATAGAAATTTCAATAAGAAACAAAAAGATTTATTGCTTTTAGTAGTGCTTATAGAGTTGGAGTAGATTCTGATGAGGACTGTGAGATAGATTCCAAGATTACGGATGCTTTTGTAAAACAATTTTAAAAAATTTTTTTGAAAAAGAATCCTAATCTTTTGGACTCTACTCATACTCATAATTCCAAAGGCAAAGATAAACTCAAAATTAATTCTATAGCCAAGAAGGAGAAAGGAAAGATACAAGGGAACTCTGAAAGAATCCAATGTCATGAATGCCACGGATTTGGCCACTTTGCTCAAGAATGCCCCACTCGTTTGAAGAAGAAGAAAGCCCTCGCTATCACTTGGGATGATGAATCAGAATCTGATAAAGATGAAAGTGACAACGAAGATCAAGGCGAAAAGGGACACAAACAATTCCTTGCCTTCATGGTAGCTTCTGAAACTAATGGACGAATAGAGTATCCGAAAAGCCCGATTGAGAATGCCACTGATGATGAATCCTCGGGGAGTGAAGATGAAGAACTTCAGCAAGCATATCAAAAGTTGTATAAGGAATCTCTTAACTTATCCAAATTGAATGATAAACTCACTACGAAACTCAAAGCATGTGAAAGCGAGAATGTCAAATTAAAGAAAAAGATTTCCAAGGCTAGGAATGATGCCCTTAAGATTTCTAATGATTGACAAGCTCTTTGTGCAAAACTCTTGACTTGTGAGACAGAGAGGAATGAGCTACAACAAATCTATGCAACATATGAAGAAAAAATTGAAACTCTCGAGATGTCTCAAGTTGCTTTGGAAGAACTAATGATCAAGAAAGAGGAAGAACTCAAGTGTGCTATGGCTACCATTGGTCTTTGGAACAGAGGATCAAAGACTTTGGACAATATCATTGGGTTTCAACAAATTTGTTCTGACAAGAGTGGCATTGGCTTTGGTGGTAAGAAAGAGCAAAAACAGAGTGCTTCCACATCTCATGATACAAGAACTCAAGGAAAGGGAGAACAAAAAATTCAACACGAGGATGGACTTCTCAATCTTCCTAGAGTTGGTAAGGTCAAAGAAAAGAAAGTACATCCTATACACCCTGTTTTTATTTGTCATCATTGTGGTTTGGCTGGTCATATTCGCCCTTATTGTTATGAGTTGCATGGGAGAATGTCTCATAGAGATGGAAGAAATTCCAACATCTCATGGGGTAAGAGACACTTCATTGGTGGTAATGAGGTTAAGGGTCATATTAGACCTTGTTATTTTGATTTGCTTGAGACCAAACATGGAGCGAGTTTGTATTAGCCTAGACCTAGAAATAGGAAGTTGGAAACCATGTCGAGACAGGTTCCCATTGAAAGGGAAGAGAACCGCAATGTCAAGTCACCACCCAAGAATTGCCATTCTCACAACTTTGTTCATACTAAAACGGTTTGTGTGAGAAAACTTGACTTGTGTTAATTTGTTTCTTAGTTTTAGTTTTTGGGTTTCTGTATGTTTTTTTTGAGTCATTTAGTGTGTGCGTGTTCGTTCTCTAACTTGCTTTGTTTAGGAAAAAAAAATGTGCGCATGTTCGTTTTATGTCTTGCTTTAGAAAAAAAAAATCCAAAAAGATTTTCTTAGTATGGTTTTGCAAGCTTGAAATTTTTGAGTTGTCCTTGGTGCATATTGGAATTGATGAGAATATCCATTACATGTTAATATATGTGTGTTTTCTATGGTCATTACTCATTTCGGAGTGTGTGTTCTTTGATTAGTATGTCTCATTCTGTACACACTCTTGGATTAGGAAATTTTTGAGTCTTCCGCCTTAGTGATCATTTTTCTCTATGGACTTCTGGGATTATATATTTTGCTTTTCTAGAGGAATTGACATATACTAGCACATCATGGGTGATGTTGAGTCTCTTAACCACCTTCCATCTTTTTGCATCTCCACGGCTTTCCCCTCTATTCTTTGTAGTCCAGCCATGAGGAAAATGCTACCTCAGAATCACCAACCAGGCTATCTTTATTATATCCATGCTTCTCTGGTTCGGTTTCCATACTCTTGAGCGTATCAGCCGCCAATGAGTGTGCACAAGAAAAAGAAAAATAAAAATAAAAAAAGAAGAAAAAAAAATGTGCAAAAGAAAGGAAGAAAAAAAAGGAATAGATTCATTGATTGAGGGGGAGCCTCCGCTATTACTCAACAAATACCTCTTGATTCCTACTAGTTTGACTTTCCTTAGTTGTGCTTGGATTCTCTTGTCAGAGGTCCAACTTACTAGGATTTGAATCTAGTGTTTGTTGAACTCCAAGAGTCACACACCCACTTTTCTCATGGGGTCTGTGCTTTTCACATAATGCATCACTTTCTTTTATGAGGAATTTTCTAGAGGCTGTGCACATTGTGTTTTCAAGTAATTGTGCTTCTTGGATAGTCTTGTGTGTTTTAAGGTACAAATCTGAAATTCCCTGCTTGCTCCACCATATTATTTTTGTCGTTTTCTTCTTGTTCATTTTTTTTAATTTGTTTGTTGCTATCCACTACTTGTTTATTGCTTAAATCTTGAAGGTTATTAATTTCTCCATCATCTTGCCCTTGTTTATGTGGTGTTTGATCTTGCTTTAGTTGATTGAGCTTCCTTTGTCAATTCATGACAAAAAGGGAGAGAAAGTTGTTGTTCATGTTTTCATGCATATGTGTCGTAGTTTGATTTCATCCATTCATGTGTCGGGTGCATATGTCTTAGTTTTCATGTTTTCATGCTACATGTTCTTAAAATCTCCAATTTCCTTCTATTCATTTTTTTATCTCATGCTTCAAGATAATCTAGTCATATATTTATTGTTTTTTCATATACTCTGTGGCATTAATAGTTGTTTTAGACATTGTGGCACTAATAGCTGTTTTGCAGATCATGACATTGAGAAAGAAGTTTGCGTTTGTTGGCTGTATTGGGTTGGGGTGAGTAGGATTTTACTTGTTAGGTTTTTATTCTTGGCAACCCCGTTTGACAAAACTCCTTTCAGTTGTATTTGTTTTCGCACTTTTCATTTCAGTGAGGCTATGAGTTTTTAGATGCGAATCTAAACCGAATTTTGCCTTGCAGAGAAGTTTTGTGATGTTAATTCTTTCAAGATTGCCACTTCGCTGATTATGACGGGGATCGAGTTGCCCGGTCAGCTCGCAGGGGTCCAGGGGGCAGCGTCCCTTGACGGGTTCAGGGCAGCGCCCAGGCAAGGTTGAGGGGCAGCGCCCCCGAAGCAAAATGCAAAAATGCATTCAAAGTTGCCTGTCCGCTTGAGCGGACATTCCCTCGCTCGAGCGGAGATTGGTGAGTTCCAGAAGTATGCGTGTCTGCAAAAATACTGTGATCTGTGTTTTCACGCTCGAGCATCGAAATCCCCGCTCGAGCATACATCCTGGTTTGGAACACGTCATATAATGTCCCCGCTCGAGCGTCCATTCCCACGCTCAAGTGGACTTCGCGATTTCAAATTCTATAAATTCGCATATCTCTAAATCTAGGGTTACGCCTCCAGATCTTCTTCTTGGGTTCTAGGGTTTATATCTGGGGCTATTTTGCTAGTTTTCTTTGATGTTTCATTGAGTATTCAACTCATGGTTTAAGGAGGATACATCAAATGATTGTTTTTTTTGTTCTATATAAAAGAGAGAGTTGTTCTTCGGTGGATTCTGAAGAATTCGAGCCTGAAGCTTTGGTGGATTCTGGAGTGGCTCATCGTTAAGACAATTCCGAGGTTAAGACGGGGCTGGAAGAGGCACATCGGGTTGGTTCAATTCGGGCGTGGATTCGCTAGGTAATTGAGAGTATACCTGTGTAATTCATTTATATCTTCTTAGTGGATTGTTTTGTGGCTGTTGCCCATGCTTTTTTTTTATCACAATTGGAGGTTCTCCAATTGTGGTTTTTCCACGTTAAAATCGTTGTGTCGATTTGTCTTGATTGTTTGATTGGGATTGCTTTATTGCTTGAAATTGATACATAATCACAAATCAATATCTAGCGGATTTCTAGATTTTTCACATATAAATTTCGCAATTCAACTTCAATTTCAAGGCCCGAAACTTCTTCAAAAACACTTTGAATTCACAATTTCCAACTTCAAACAAAAATCATGAGTTTAAAACAACCTCAAATTGCCATGAAGAAATCAAACCCTCACTTTATTATGTACATGTATGTAAATGTATAAAACATACAAGTGTGTGCTCTAAAACTCAAGCTTCCATGGAATTCCCTCTCAATTGAAGACCCATGCAAGAATTCAAATGGATAAAAACAAATTTCCATAAAAATCATGCCATGCATGTAGAATTTGGGAGCTAAAACACTCATTCTTCACATATGAACTCATGCATGTAACGAGCTTTTCATTACATGAACCCACTTCAAAGAAGTTCATATTTTCTTGCCTAATCTTAAATTCTTTAACTTAAGGGCATAATTCTTCAACTACATTCTAATTCATGAAATTAAGGAGAATAATCCTTACCAAAAGGGAGTGAATTGTGAGGGGTAGAGTGTAGGAGCAATGGCTTCTTCACTTCACCTTATTTTCTTCTTTCTTCCTGGGTTGAGTTTACACTGTCAAGTCTCTCTTCCTCTCTCTTTACGTGTATAGTGTGAAGCCATCCAATAAGACCCACTAGCTATCTCATCTAATTTCATTTGATGAGTATGAAAGACACTAGGCTCAAATTAAATAGATTAATAAATTAAGTAAAATTACCTAAGGCTAAGAGATTAATTAAGATTAATTTGACTCAAAGTAAATTAGTCTCAACATCTTAAAATCTTAATTACACTAAATTAAATTATACTCATGTGTATTAAGCTCTAATTCCTATTCAATTATTTAATTCCAACCTATTAAAATTAACAAATCAGACGGAATCAATTTTTAATTAAACTTCCCAGATAACTCTAAAAATTCCAATTAACATATCCTTGTACTCAATTTTGATTTCTGAACCTATTTATGTCATCAATTTCAATTCCAAAGTTGTATTCTCAACAAATAATTTCCCAATTTGGACAAATATACACAAATTAAATCATATAATCCGCAATTAACACATGTATAATTCAGATAATTATAATTTACATTTTTGGGGTGTTACACATGTTTACCATGAAAAGGCAAAACACATGCATTGCATTATCATCGTTTGGAGAGTTCTTATCTTTATTAGTCAGAAGGGTTTGGTTTATTTTATTTTCTTGAACATAGTTAACTTAGTTTGGACTACAGACTAGGTTTGCTATTGGGCTTGACTTATAGTACCCAAAGACTTGTTAACTAGGCCTTGTGCATTACATGCAATAAGTGGGTACACAAACACAAACCTATGTGGCATCGACCCATGAAGGAAGAAGTCTACAACCACAGTAAGGGAGATGACAAGCAGCAGCAGTAGTAGCTGTGAAAAGATGATGAAGAAATAGAGGAGAAGAAAATGCAGAGAAAAATGCATAAAGACGTGTGTGGGCAGTCTCAATCAGTCATCCCTAAAATGAGAAAGGATTCATGGTTAAGAAACTTAAATTAAACCCTAGTTCCTTGAAGTGTGTACTCCTGAAGAATATGAAGACCATTTAGCATGCCTTTTAAAATTACTAAAAATTGAAGTTTATTTTTTTCTATAAATGTCACCAAGAACATGATTACAGGAATGCAAATGAATTATTATGAGGTTCATAGATAATATACATAACCACAAACTTACTTTGAGAATTTAACAGTGTTGGCAGAGCCACCATTAGATATTGATAGGCTGGTCCCAAAGAAGGAGAAATTTTCTGTCCCACAATTTGGACAAGGGCCCTGAAAATTAATGGCATTTGTTAGTTTACAATGCACACCAAACATGGCACAGTTGTTAGATATAGAACCTCCTACATGATGACATCAAGGTTCCTACCCTCAAGATCAAAGAGTCTTTTACAAAGAAGTTTGTAATTGATAGAGCTAACCACAATATGAGTGGCAACGCAGCAAACCATTTGAAAATGAAACTGAATGGCTCTGGAAGCTACAAAATAATAATTGAAATAATTAAGAAAAAAATAAAATCAAAGCCAAGAAGCAAAAACCAAAAATTTATTCGTGAGAAAAGGAGAAAATACTTCATATAATGTTGAACAAGCTTTGTCTCACACCATCATATCAACTTTGCTTTCAAGTTGTAACTTACTTCAATTGAGTTCCCCAGCCCTAGAAAAACTGTAGATGATAATATCTAGCCATTACTTGCCATTGTAATGACCAGAAATTCATAATTTAACCAAGAGTAATGATTCGGAATTGTACACATGCATGGTAATGATAAGGAATAGTTGAACTACTAATGTATTTGAAAGAGTAAAACTCATTTTAGCCAAGAACTGACAGCAGAAACCATTCTTTTTGGACGACTACTAAAAAAATCCCAACCTAATCAATTGAACCCTCACTTTCCCATTAAGTAAATGTGGAAGAACTTGCTGTCCAAATAAGGTTCTCAGCAAACTGAGATGGTAACTTTACTGGGAGATCAATAGCCCACTCTTATCCCTATTCTTGAAGGAAAATAGTCAACTCACTCCTCTTTCTTCCAAAAAGAGAACCAAAAGCTTTTACAAATACAGAATCACAAAAGCTGTTACAATGTGTCAACGTGTTTAACTTAAAAACCATTCAGTGTGTTTGGTTTGAGTTTTTTGAATTAAGTTTTTTAAAAACTGAGTTTTTTGGTTTTCTTTTTTGTTTTTAGTGAATATTTTTAAAATTTTATACATTTTTTTTTTACTTTTTTAGATGCACCTTACTTAGATGTATCTAAAAAGTAAAAAAATTGTGAAAAAATATTTTTAAAAAATTAATAAATACATAAAAATACAAAAAAATGTACTGAATTCTTGTATGTTTTGTATTTAGTGAATTTTTAAAAGATTTTTTTACAATTTTTTTACTTTTTAGGTGTATTTATGTTATGTGTGTCTAAAAAGTAAAAAAATTGCTTAAAATATTTAAAAAATTCAGTAAAAACAAAAAAACACGGAAAATAAGAAAGTAGAATTTTCTGAAAAGTGTTTTTGAAAAAATGGAACCAAGCAAGCTGAATTCATTTTTTTTTTCCCTGTTCACAAAGCATAATTAATCTCTAATAAACTTTGGTTGTAACAAGGCCAATTATCATCCTATGAAGAACTAACTTTGTTTTTATAGTATTTAGAGATGCTGAGAAACTTCAATCTACAATGAAATTAAATTCTGTAGAAAGTTATGACTAGTTGCCTAGAGAATTGGTCGAGCAAACTTGTTTAGCTGTGATTTGACTTGATATAATCCTATTGATGAACAGGTTTCATCATGTATCAAAATTGTGGTCACTCAGAAAGGCCAAAGTACATCTCAAAACTGTCAGCCAACTGTGTATTTCAAACAATTTGCATCTTACCACCTCAGTGTTCCATACAATTCCATTTGAGAACGAGAAAAAGCTATAAAAATAAAAATTTACTTCCAAAAGATATGTGATCTTAAATCCAATCGAATTATCTAGAAAGAAAAACCTGTTAAAACAAGAAAGATGACAAAAACCTTCTTGAACATCAAAAAATGCTGTAAATTCAGATCCACAAAAATAGCCTTCTGCCATCACTACTAGATGAATCTTCATTAGTGAAGAAAATTACAAAAATAAAATAAAATAAAATATAGAAGTGTGCACATTTTTTAACCTCCAACAAATGTACAGTATGCTTGTTATTTATAAATGTCGGCAAACAACGACCTTTAGAAAATTAAATTCAAGAAAATTAGTTCCCTAGAACCTTCGAAAAGAGATCAGATCTCAGTCTCATACCTTGCCACTGATAACACTTATATTTGATCATTTCTATTTTTGAATACATGAGATTACATACAATGGATTAGAGCTTTGAAACTAATGAGAGAGAAAGGAAAAATAGGGGCAAAGGTATCAAACCCTAAAATCAAACCTATTTACAACATTAAACCCATAAAACTCTAGTAATGAAATCACTTCAAACAAACCCATTTAAAAAATAAAGACAATTAAATTGAATGGGCATATTAAACAACCCTAGAGTAAGAGTTCACAGTTGGGGAAATAGAAGAAGTGAGTGTGTGTGAGAGAGAGAGAGAGAGACCAAAAGCGAGAGAGCAACAAAGTGAAATGGAGTGAGAGAGCGAACCAATTAGCGACGGTGGCGATGCTGATTTGCGGCGTACGAGGACCGACGGTGCTGAGGATGCGCGGTCGTGAGGTTTGTTGATTTGTGGTGGTGAGGTTTGCTGAGAGAGAGGTTCTGTGGCTATGGTATATACACAGAGAGGGTAAAAGTGTGAGATAGGGGCGCGAATTTGAAATTATTCCCTCTATAAAATTTTGAGCTTCCACGACTAAATGATTTCTTTGTCGGGAAATGTATATAAGGAGTAAATAATTTCATGTCATTTGGCGACTAAATATTATTTTGGTCGCTAAAAAGAGTGTGAAAAATCTAATTAATAAATATTATTTTAGCCTAAATTATATATTATTGGCGACTAAAATTGTTTTAGTCGCTAAAGGTAGTAATTTGGCAACTAAATATTTTGGTCGCCAATTAATTTTATAAATCCCTCCAAAATTCGAAATTTTCCCTCCAAATATGTTAATTCTTTGGCGACTATAGACACCCCATTTTTGACCGATCTTGAGACTCAGACGTCACCAGTTGAGCATTTGGTGATATTGCATAATGTGCTCGTTCAGAAGTTTCAGAGTCGCGGCCGTGAGCCCTGCCTCCGGACTTCCGAACCTTCTTCTGTGCCTTGTCTCGGTTTGCGAACCAGACTCGGTTTTCTCTGTTTCTTTTCCTGAGGGGAGGGAGAGGTCCCGTAGACCATCTCTCAATGTTCGTAGGCTACATTTGGTGGTCGTAGGCCATTTTGCCCATTTCGGAGTCCGGTTTCCGGTTTTCGGAGCCGTCAGGCCGTGTGCCTCGGTTCGGGACCGCTTAACCATCTCTTATTGTTCCATTTTTTGGCATACTTCCTATTTGATCCCTTTTTAGGGACACTGGGGTTTCGGAAACCCACTTCGTGGTCGAACGCCACTTTCGGTGCTTAACAGCCCATTTTTGGGATCCCGAACTGCGTGTTTTGGCTCCCGGACATTCGTTTTGCAACGGTTTTCATTCATTTTTGGCAGGTACCTCTGTTTTATCACGGGGAAGGTCACTGAAGGGTGGGAGGCCAGCAATTGTTGCAGCAACCAGTTATCTCTCCTCCGGAGCCTCCCGGCGCCCGTTTTTCCAACTTCCGGGCTAATGTTGAACACCTTGGAGTTAATGTTGCCAACTTTCAACCACATATCTGTGATCTACACACATGAGAGGCCCCTAAAAGTTGGTGGCCGGCCATTAAGGTTACCTGACCCTTTTGACCCATTTCTTCCGGGCTAATGTTGAACCCCTTGGGCCCACATTCTTGAACTTTCAACCACATATCTGTGATCTACACACATGAGAGGCCCCTAAAGTTCATGGCCGGCCAGTAATTCAACTTGACCCTTTTGACCCCCTCTTTCCGAGCCAATGTTGAACCCCTTGGACCCACTTTCTCTAACTTTCAACCACATGGTTGTGTTGTACACACATAGGAGTACCTCCCCAGTTACTGGCCGGCCAGAAAATATGATTGAACCTTTTGACCCCTAGCCGGCCGGCTAGGGGGTGTGGCCGGCCGGCCACCTGCAACAAAAGTGATAGGCCGGCCGTGTTCCTTGCACTGTGCACTTTACAGCTGTGGGGCAATATCCCCCAGATATTATCTGTATCCGGGGGATATTTTGTGGGGGAGTTTTGCTCTCCTTTTCCCCCACCTTTACACCCCCTTTTGGACCCTTATAACCAGCTGGTGGCCTCCTTTGTTGGGGTTAGAAGACTTCATCTTCAAGCTTCCATACTCAACTCCATCTTCATCCCTCTCAATTCTTCAAAAAACCCTAAGTCCTTAACTATCATTCCTTCTACACCACCAAGCTCTACCACCACCATCTCATTTCCAGCAACAAGGAAAGATTCTTGAAGGCCAAAGCAGCTGCAAATTCATCCAAGAAGCAACAAAAGTTTGAGTCTTCAAGGGTAAGTAATACTTTTACCCTTTTGACCCTTTTTCTTGATCTATTTGTAAGCCCCACTTGCTTTTTGTTTCAAGCTCCGGCCCTAACTGAAAAGGCCCCTATTTTGAGCTCATCTTCACCTTTCATTAAGGGCTCAACCCTGTTTGAGCCCTCCATGACACACTTGCTTCATTGATCCTCTTGTATGTCACAATCTTGCATGCTATGTTTGACCCATGAGAAATTTATTTTCGATCATGTTGTAAACTGATATTAGGCTTATTTTGAGCCCCTCTTCAACATTGAAGAAGGGCTCAACACCATTTGGGATTTCCATGTTATACCTACCTTTATACTCCTCTTTTCTTCCCCATTCTTGCATGCAATGGCAGCCTACCATGCTTTTGTTTTTGGCCATTTTACAGTTCTGAAAAAGTGCTTATTTTGGTCCATACTTCATGTTTCATTTAGGTCCTTTCATGGTTTGGGGCCTCCATAGGTCACTTCATGTTATATCCCTCTTTTCTTCCCCATTCTTGCAAGCAATGGCAGCCTACCATTCTTTTGTTTTTGGCCATTTTACAGTTCTAGAAAAGTTCTTATTTTTGTCCATTCTACATGTTTTATTAAGGGTCTTTGGCTGTTTGGTGATTATTTTGTATACCTCATGTTATAGCCATTTTTGAGCCTTATTTTGCATCACATTTCTATCATGTTTTTATACTGATTTTGAGGCTGCCATATACTGTAAATATTCATATTTTTGGTCCCTCTTCAGTGTTGTAGAAGGAAATTTTTCAGTTTGGGTTTTGCTTGTATCACTTGCTTCATTACCCCTCTTTTGGCCCCTATTCTTGCATGCTATTTTTACCATACCTATGCTTGCTGTTTGGCCATGTTTATAACTGTGAAAGTGCATTTTTTGGGACTGTCTAGCTTCTGTCTTTGCATTGCATGTCCATATTGTGCATATTTAGCATAGCTATAGGTCATTTCGGGTGCCTAAATTCACATTTCGGGACAATTCCATGCATTTCATGTCATTTCGCCTCATTTCGGGACTGTTTTCCCCTATATTTTAGTGCTGAAATTCCATTAGAATGTTTGCATATCATGTTTCCATGTCATTTCATCACATTTTGCCATCGCCTCGGTTTGCGTGCCCGTGTGCACGCATTTCGAGGCACCTCATTTTTTTATCCGACGGCATCCTATGTGAGTGTGGCTGAGGCTCACTCATGTTGGTATAAGCCCATTTGTCATTTCCATGTCATTTCATCGCATTTTTGCATCGCCTCGATTTGCGTGCCCGTGTGCACGCATTTCGAGGCACCTCATTTTTATCCGCCGGCTTCTTATGTGAGAGTGGCTGAGGCTCTCTCATGTTGGTATAAGCCCATTTGTCATTTTCATGACATTACATAACATTTTACCATTGCCTCGGTTTGCGTGCCCGTGTGCACGCATTTCGAGGCATCTCATTTTCATTACATAACATTTTACCATTGCCTCGGTTTGCGTGCCCGTGTGCATGCATTTCGAGGCATCTCATTTTCATTACATAACATTTTGTCATCGCCTCGGTTTGCGTGCCCGTGTGCACGCATTTCGAGGCATCTCATTTTCATTACATAACATTCTATCATTGCCTCGATTTGCGTGCCTATGTGCACGCACTTCGAGACATCTCTTTTTTCATGTCATCCGCATTGTTTCTGTCATTTTCTCGGTTTGCGTGCCTGTGTGCACGCATTTCGAGGCATCTCGGTTTGCGCGCCCGAGGGTACGCATTTCGAGACATATCATTTTCATAGCATAGTGCATACTAGGTTGTATCTTAGATTGCATTCCGTCATTTTCTCGGTTTGCGTGCCCGTGTGCACGCATTTCGAGACATATCATTTTCATAGCATTGTGCATGCTAGGCTGTATCTTAGTCGCATTTCATCCATATCATGCATATTGCATCATGTTCGGAATAGGAGTTAGCCCGGGCACGGGAAACGAGGTACATTTCGTACTCCGAGTGACGGAATGTGTCTCAATTCCCCAGTCACTGACACTCCGGATTACCCATGATGGAGTTAGGTTTTAGCTGTAGTTTCATGTGCATTCATCCTATATTGAATTGTGCATTTCGACTCCTCGGCCATCATGCCTCGGTACGCGTGATTGGTGGCACGAGGATCGAGACATGCATATATCTGTGCAAATACATTGCTATGCCCCTTTCCTGCTCTCTGTTGCAGCAAAACGAAGAATCAGCGACCTTTTGGGGCTTGGCACGCATTTCAAGAACAGGTGTAAACAGAGGCTAATTGGGGCATTCCGGTGGATTTCCGCGCAAGACAGTCCGGACATGCATCATCCACCAGAAGCAAGGCAGTCCCTGGCTTGCACGTCAGTTTTACTTGCTTTCTAGTTAATTCATTAATTAATTAGGATTTTGTAATATTTTGGACTGTAATATTCTTTTATTCGGGACTGTAATATTTGGACTGTATATTTATTTGGACCCTCTGCACGAGGGCCACAACTGTAATAAGTGTGCGTGAGTGTGATGTATGTCTTCCAACCCCACGTCTTTCTCCCTTTTATTTATCCGCTTATAATGGTTAGATTAGGGCATATTTCAATTAGCATACAGTATGACAGCATGTTTGCATTCATTCATCTGTATTGCATGCACCGGGCTCGGCGCATCATACTAACTGCATTGTACTTTCAATTCCAAATTGAATACATGATAGTTGTAGCATTTCATATACCATCTTAGAATAGCCGAGCCTGCTATAGTTGCATTTTGCATGTGTTGCATTAGGCATTTTTGTATACTTAAAATTCATGCATGATTTCTAATGAAGTTTCTATTTTGGCTTGGAGTACTCGGTAAGCTTTATGCTTTAGCATCCTTGCATGCGTGTGAGTGAATGCCATGATAGCATGCTTACCATGAGGCTATGTGCTTATGTGATATAACTGCCTGAATGCCTGTGGGTGAAGGTTGGGTTATCTGAATTGGAATAAATCATCAAATGTTTCAAGCCTACCTGCGGGTAGCAAACCCTTTTCAAAAACAAGTATGAAATGTTTTGTTCCAATTTGGGCGACTCGGTCTATACTTATATGTTGTGAGCATCACATAGTAACCTAGGCTAATAAACCGGAATAAGAACACACAAAGTTTTCAAAAATTGATATCATGGTTAGTAGAGGCCGGTCTATGACCGGGCGAGCGGGGGTGCTCACGAAGTGACCTTCCCTAATCGTACCCAAGTTCCCGAGCCGAGGCAACTTTGGTGATGACGGACACGTGGCCTTTTGGCACTGAGTCAGGGTTTCCTAAATTTCCCAAAATAAAATATTTAGGTGGCGACTCTGTATCTGGCAAAGCAGTCCATGTTTGGCACTACTTTTTCAAAAATCTGTTTCTCAAAACGATTTGCCGGATTTGGACTCTTTAGTTCAGATTAGGAACCGTGACATTTTAAGAGTCCGAGCTGTAGTGACCCCAAAATGAACAGAACGGGAGCTTAACCCTCCCGGGGCGTTCGGGGGACATCTACAGCGACCAAAATATTTTTTAGTCGCTAAAAATAAATTTTTGGCCACCAAAGATAAAAAGTAAATTTTTATTTTTTATTCGGCGACAAAAAAATTTTAGCAGCCAAAACTAGCTATGTAGCGAATAAAAAAATGTTTTAGTCGCTGAAAATATATTTGGTCATCAAAAGTCTGAAACTAAATTTTTATTTTTCATTCAGCGACTAAAAAACCTTAGTAGCCAAAACTATCTATACAGTGACTAAAACATTTTTTAGTGGCCAATTGTGGAATTTGTAGCGACTAAAATATTTTTTAGTCGCCAATAATCAATATTTCCCGACTAAAAAAAATTAGTAGCTAAATATTGTACTTTTGCCGACTAAAAAAATTTTTGGCCGCCGATTCCACAAGTTTTGGCAACTAAATTTTTTTTAGTCGCCAAATTTAGTCTCCAAAAATGCATTTTGTTGTAGTAAGAGTATACTTGAAAAAATTCAAGTTAATCGAAAATGGATAGAAGTTTTGGTGAAATTTTAATTGGATAGAAGTTTAACGAAAGGATTGAATCTCATATTCATTAAAATTTTCATCAAATTTAATTTGACGAAGGATTTTGTTAAGGACGGAAGATACTCTAATTGTAGCATTTTAGATTGTTAAGCCATGTGTGACAAATTAAAAAAATTATGCAAATAAAATCAACAATGTTAAGAATATATAATAATTTACAAAAATAAATAATTGATGCTGGTATCAAATTCAATTACAATGGAATTTACAACTAATATAAATTTTTACCAATATATCAATAAAATTTTTGGGATTTATTTAGTATTTTTATTTTATATTCCTAATATTATTGAAATAAAATAAGTCGATAAAAATTAAGGGGCTTATATATGTTACCACATACAATTTAGTGATACCCCTAGTTTTTTTTGTTTTTTTATTTTTCAAATAATAAATTTTGAAAATGAAACCAAAGTAAGTGAACAAATCATACAAGTGCCTACACTACAAGAAAAAGCACCTTTGGCGACTAAATTTTTAGTCGCCAAAAGTCTGTTTTTAGTCGCCGAAAGTCGAGTTTTTACTTTCAGCGACTAATTTTTTTAGTCGCCCGTTTTGTCGTATGTATATATGGTCGCTGGAGGTATTGGCAACTAAAATTTTTTTAGTCGGCAAAAAATAGCTCTTTAGCGACCAACGATTTAGTCGCCAATAGTGATTTATACTTTTTAAAATCACACATTTAGCGACTAATCTTTTAGTCGCCCATAGTCTATGAATCGCCGACTAAACCGTTTAGTCGCCCAAAATAAACAGGTGCTTCCGTGAAAACAAAAAAAAACCAACTTTTTTGCTTTTTCTGAGATTCGAACCGCCAACCTCTCCCACATTTTAAACCTTTAGCAACACACTCTCTCCACTATGCCATTACAACACCACATGAATATATATGCAACATATATTATTTATATACTATATTGACCCGTATTAATATCTAGCTATATATATAAAAATAATTATTTTTATTCAATATAATTTATGTAAAAAATAAATTATTTACTAAAAAAAATTAGATCACTTTTGGCGACTAAATCTATTTTTTAGTCGCCAATTGTATAGTTTTGGCTACTAATTATATTTTAGTCGCTAAAAAAATTCATTCCCACTGAAAAACCTCCACTTTTGGCGACTAAACTGAAATTTAGTCGCCAAAACCTCTACTTTGGGCGATTAAACTGCATTTTAGTCGGCAATTCTTGACTTTTAGCTACTAAATTTTTTTTAGCAGCCAAAAAGCTTCACTATTGGCTACGAAATTGATTTTTGTCGGTAAAACACGTATCATCAGCGACCAAACTATTTTTTAGTCGCCAAAACCTATACTTTTGGCTACTAAATGTTTTTAGTCACCAAAAACCTTCTCTTTTGGCTACTAAAATTTTTTTAGTCGCTAAAACCCCTATATTCGGCGACTAAACTGAGTTTTAGTCGCTAAAACCCCTACATTTGGCTACTAAACTGTTTTAGTCGCCAAAAGTGTTCACTTTTGGTGACTAATTCTATTTTAGTCGCCAATTCTGTTACTTTCAGCGTTGAAAAATTCATTTTTAGTCGCGAAATCTGCTTTTTCTTGTAGTGCTATTTTGTGTCCACATTGAGATCAAAAATAGTAAAATACAAACACAAAATTATTTTTCTTTTCTAAAATAATATTGGGATGACTTTGTTGAATTTATAAATCAAAATCGTGTTTTTTCCTCCCTAAAATGATGAGGCGATTTTGGAACCCATCATTTTGTGTTCTAATAGTAATATGTTGACATATTTTAGTAGATAGGAAGTGGTGATTTTATAGCTGCGGTGGTAGGGCTCTACTTTTGGTGATAAGGTGTAATTTATGTTTTAGATCTGGTTAGATAAATAAAGAGGTCTGATGCTAGGATCAAATCGAGTTTGAACCGATACAAAATCTCTTATTATGCCTTTGTTCACCTCTAATAATTAGCTTTTAAAAAATAATCAAGAGGTGTTGGTGAGATACTAGCGTATCAACGAGAATACTTCATTTCTAATTAACATATATCTAAACTGTAATTTGAAAAATGATGTGACTGCAAAATGCATTAGTATGAGATTATAATAGTTAAGGGTGAGAAAATTAAAGATACTGTAGTCATAAAACTCCATTATTAAATAAAATTATGATATAATTAACATAAAAAGACATGACGTTAATGGATAAAGGAACATGCTAGTTTTGTCCATAAATACATAAATCGAGCAGCACAACATATAGCAATGTAATATTGAACGTTTTAGGGTAAATTAAAGGAGGAATTACAATTCATGAGTAGGAGAAAAAAAATACGATATATTAGACTGACAACCCTTGAGGTTTATATTTATTATAGTTCTCTTTTTTATCTTTTGAAAATTATATCTCTTTCCTTGAGGTTTAAAGTTTCATTACAGATTCTTCCCCTCAGTAATTTAATTTTTTTAAATACCAATTTTTTCCTCATTAGGTAAATTACATAGACACCCCTCACATTTTAGAAATTTCAATCCCCTCCCTAAAGTTTAAAGTAGCATTACCAATTGCTCCCTCGGTTAGTATTAGTTGGGGGAAAAAAAATTCATTAAAAAAAAATTCATTGAAAAAAAATTAATTGAAAAAAAAATTGTTAATAAAATTTTTAAATTTCTATTTAAAAACCAACGTAGACTCATTTTTTGAATTTATGTTTTTTTCTCAAATTAACAAACTGAGATAACAATTTATAAACCAAAAAAAATTATCAAACAAGTTTTTATGACAATTTTTAAAATTTTTGTAAATATAAATTAAAAACTGAAAACGAAATGGTTACCAAACAGGCCTCAGATGGTAAATATGTCATAAAATTAACAAATAATTAAATAAGTTACTAATGTAAGAAATGACTTATCAAAAGATTCTTAAGCTATGTATGGTTTGATTTTTTAAAAAAAAAATTTAAAAATTAAAAATTAAGAGGCCTAAATTCAAAAAATGAGTTTACGTTGGTTTTTAAATAGAAATTTAAAAATTTTACTAACAAATTTTTTTTTTCAATTAATTTTTTTTTCAAATAATTTTTTTTTTCAATTGCTTTTTTTTTCAATTAATTTTTTTTCAATTAATTTTTTTTTAAATGAATTTTTTTTTCAACTAATACTAACCGAGGGGGCAAATTAGTAATGCTATTTTAAACCTTAAGGAGGGGATTGTAATTTTTAAAATGTGAAGGGTGTCAACGTAATTCACCCAGTGAGGGCAAAATTGGTATTTAAAAAAATTAAATTGCTGAGGGGGGAAATCTGTAATGAAACTTTAAACCTTAAAGAGAAAGATGTAATTTTCAAAAGATGAAGGAGGAACTGTAACAAACATAATCCTCAGAGGGTGTCAGTGTAATTTACCCAAAAAAATATTTGACAAAACATGCCGATACAATTCATCTTGTGATTGAATAAAATTCATCTTGCGATGGAATGCAACGGATATAGTCATTGTTGTGCAGTTTTATGGGCTCATTTTGGAGCCTGTTCTGATAATTCAAACCGTTCAATTTCTAGAATATATCGAGTAAAACATAATTACAAAAAATAAAATTGATTGAATATTGATAAATATTTTATTCACACATATTTGTATTCAATTTTATACTTCAAAACTTATTTGTCATTTATTTTTATAGATACATATACAATTCGATAAAATAATAAATAATGTTAATTAACTTGATTTTTTGATTATATATATATTCTATTTAATATATTTTAAAAAATAAATAATTTAAATTATTAAAACGGATTCCAAAATTAACACAGAACAATAGCTGCTGTGTGGCCCAATCAGCCACCTCATTTGCTTTTTTTCCTGTCTTATTATTTAGTGATTCCTCCTAAATTAAAAGGCTAGTATTATTCAAGGCGAGTTGGCTTGAAATTGTCCAATATTAACTGGTGAAATAATATAAATTTTGGATAAATTATACCTAGTCCTTACAAATGACAAATAGATTGAGCTCACCTCTGTTATGCAACTTGATGAGCATACAATTGTGATGCAAAACCATAGGTAAAAAAAAATAAAAAATAAATAAATAAATTACTATTAACTGGTATGAGTTAAATAGTGAGATACAACGCATTGGAAGACTCGCAAAACATCATTCATTTTCATGATATGAACAAATGTCTTCCATAAGAACAAAAAAAACAAAAAAATTCTGATCCAAGAAAAGAATCAATTAAACAACAAAAATCATATATGCACAATCCCAAACAGCCCTTAATCAGAGAACTCAGAAGCCATGAACCAAGTGGAATAATTGGGGTCAAATTGTATTTGCATAGTCTCCAATCCACTCTCCGCTCCTCCTACTTCCTCCATCTTAGGCTGAACCACCACCACCACCGCCACCGCCGGCTCCGCTTTCACAACCACTTTCTTCCTCCTCTTCTGTGAAGAACCATTCTCCGACGACGACGAAGATCGATCCAGCGACGACCTCTTTGACGTTATCCGCACCGGCTCCGGCTCACCGGAATTAATCCGGAGCGGAAAATTGAGAAGCGCACGTGACCCGCGCATGCGATACGCTGCAATGTCATAGGCCACGGCGGCGTCCTCCGCCGTCTCATACGTCCCCAGCCAAACCCTAGCCCCATTCTTCGCCGGATCCCTAATCTCCGCCGCGTACTTCCCCCACGGCCGCCGCCTCACTCCCCTGTAATGCCTCCCCTTCGATTCCGCCGCCGCTGGTGGCGCATCCGGAAAAGATACTTTTTCCGGAAAATTACCAATTTCGGGCTCCAGCTTCACATCAGAGGTGGTTTCCGCCGCCGTAGACGAGGGAAGGCATCCTATGTTCTCCGGCAGCATGCCCTCCGAATGGTTCTCTTTCAGAGTGAGGTCTCCCGAGTTGGCATTGAAGGAAGGGAACAAGTTGTTAACCCAGCAGTAGTCTGCGGAGTTTAACGCCGGAGCTTCAAACTCACCCAGCAAGTGACGACGTATCGACTCGAGAAGAGCGAAATCAGCATCCAAATCATTGTCTGCGTACATCATCATATCAGAATCAAACACAATTAAATATGTAGAATGGAATTACAAGTGTAATGGTGTGTCTATAGAGATTGACTTGAGTTGAGTGTGTATAGGATAAGAGATGGAGATGGAGACAAAATGAGAGGATGGGTGGGAAGTTTATAAAGGGATTGGTGGGTTGGGTTTGAGAAAGTGGGTTCATGAACTTGGATGATCCCAGTTGGGAATTGTTTAATTGATTTTTTTTGGGGCATTTAGCTTTACTTACTTTATTCTTGTTTCTTGGAAAGTTCTTCTGCAAGTAGAGGAGAGAGAGGGCTCGAGTTTGGAGGAGGAAAAGAGAGTATTACGTCACGTGTGCAATTAAGAGGGTTGGATGGAGACGGCTACTCATTAAAACGTCCCGTCAATACTCTTTCCGGTCGCAGCAAACGTGGCCTTCCTGGTCCAACTATTGGTTGTTTTGAGAAGATGGTAAAAAGTGATTTTTTGGTTTTTAATTAAGGCCCCGTTTGGAAATAGGTTAATTTAGTAATTTTTTGGCTATTTGGCTAAAAAGGTAGGTAAAAAAAAATTGTATGCTTGGAATGATTTTTTGGCTAATTACGAAAAGATGTGCAAAAAGTAGAGAGAAAAGAGAATCTTTGACTTTTTGGTATGAATTGTTGACTTTTTGGCTAATCTAGTAACTTTCTGACTAATTGGCTAAAATAACCTCTTGCCAAACGAGGCCTAATTTTTTGACTTTTTTAAACAAATGATTTGAAAAGTTGGTAAAAAGTGACTTTTGACTTTTTTTATTAATATTTATTTATGATGTCAAATCATAATAAAATGACCAAACTACCCCCATTTATTTAAAATATTTATAACTTTATCTATGTAACACATTTTGACCCATGAGTGGTAAAATTGTAATTTCACCGTTGACTAAAAACCAACATCCCAAATGAAAAAAAAAAAGACAAAAAAACCAATTTTTGACTTTTACTACTAATCAAAAAAAGTTAGGGCAAATTACATATACACCCCTCCAGGTTTGGTTAAATTACAGATACCCCCCTGAGGTTTCGGAAATTACATCCCGCCCCCTGAGGTTTGTATTTTCATAACAATTTACCCCCTGAGGTTTATATTTCATAACAAATTACCCCCTAATTTCTTATGCAAATATAGCATTCAGGGGGGAATTCGTAATTTCTCAAACCTCAGGGGGGTATCTGTAATTTTGTCAAACCTGGAGGGGTGTATATGTAATTTGCCCAAAAAGTTACTACAAACTATGTTGCCAAAATAGGCCTATGCCAACAAAAAGTACGGCTTGTTTAGTTTGTATTTTAATATGTAATTTTGAAAAAAGAATTTTAAAATTTTATTTGATTTAAATTTTTTTAAAAAAAATATTTAAAAATTACTTTATCTCTTATACATTAATTAATTACTTTTTCTTTCTCCTCCTCATTTTTAATCACTTTTTTTCTCACACACATCTATTCAACTATAAGAAAATATCAAATCATCTCAAATTCTCAAATTATTTTCAAAATATATAACCAAACAAATCAAAAAAAATTCTAAACTATCTCTCTAAATTTAAAAAAAAAAATTTATCTCAAAATACAAACCAAACACACTCGTAGTATCACTACAACATATAAGAGTTTTAGAAATTAAATTTTTTAGTCTTTAAAAGTGAAAATTTTGTTACAAAAGACATTTAGGAATTAATTTCTATCGTCGTGAGGATAGCCTCTAAAAGATCATCCTGAAAAGTCAAAAATAAGGCTTTTGGCAACAAAATTTTGAAAATGTCACTAATAAATATACTTTTACGGACAAAATAATTTGGTCTTAAAATGATTTATTTTTGTAGACAAAACATTTTGTCCTAAAAAAATAATAATTCATTACTAATGTCCAATTTTTATTGCTAAAAATATAATAACGATTCTTTTCGCAACAAAAATAATTTTGTCCATAAATTTTAATCCTTAAAATCTTAATTTTTTTTGTAGTGTATTCTAATTGTCGCTGGGAGTCATTGATTTTATCGGTGATGTGATGTGATGTGATTTGATTTTTTTTTTCTACTAAGGAAAAATGTTTGGGACTCATAAAGGAGGATCCCTATTGATGTATTGATCATTGATGTGTTTAAATTTTTTTAGGAAGTTGTGTGTGACAGTAACAAAAATAATTCAGATCATTTTGAAAGTTTTGGAGGTTGTTTTTTGTGGAGATTTCTACTATTACTATTTAACTAATAGGTGGTATGACGAAGTTATTTGATGGTTATAGGACACGGTTACATGACATCTCAGATATATTGTGATTGATAGAAGAGATGAAATGTATAATTTTGTGTTAGGTAATTTAAAAATAGCAGGATAGGATAATTTGCGATTGATATGGGGTATAGTCACGTGACATCCCTAAATCAATAAATAATTTTTCAGTGATATGATATTTATATAATGTTTCACTTTAAATAGTAGTGTATATCAATACTTATGTTTAGTATTTATAAATTTAATCAGAATTAATTAAGTTTTATATTACTTAAATTTTTTTTTAAATTTTAGTTTACATTGTAAGAGACACTTAAATTTTTAAGTGATATGAATTATGGTTATCAAACGGACTTAATTGATTATCACTTAATCAATTTAGTTTTAAGTATTAAATCATATTATTAAACACCGTAAACTTCTTTATTAGGGGTGAGTATGATTTGATTTGGTTTGTTTAAGAATAAACTAATGACTAAACAATTACCTACAAATTTCTGAAATTTAGAATCAAACTGTAAAAATCTTAAAATCAAATCAAATTAAAGGAGTAATTTTATAGCGTGATCGCAAAATATTATTTATAACTTACTTGAACATCAAGCAATGTACTATCATTTTACAAATAAAAATAATTTACATGAACATTTAAAGAAAAAATTAGTAAAACATCTCTCTCTAATGGTAACTATGATTTTAAAAATAAGTTACTAATATAAATTTGATCTGATCAAGTAACTATCAATATCTAATTAATATAATTTTTTATAAAAATAAAATAATTAATAAATTTTACCTATAAAACGATTCGAATAATAAATATGGGCTATGTGATCGGCCTCGTATTGAATCCACGAAAGCACAATAATACACTCCAAATTAAAAACCCAACTAGAGAGGAGGGTGAGCCTTTTCGTTTCCTCATAACTTAGGAACCAATACCAACATCATTAGCGAGTAGGTGAGAGTATGACAATAAGGGCAAGTTGGCAATTCATTTTTCATTATCAATCTTTAACTTATGCTGCTTTACAACCTGTACAAGGAAAGTATTAAACTATTATCAAGTGGGGATTTAGCAAAATTTGGAAATGAGAAAAACATGGGAAGAGATATTAGGTGCCTTGTTTCAAAATAGAGAAGTGTCAAATTGTACAGATCATTCAAACTATAGATGAAGAGTTTGAAAGTTGAAACTTGGCTCATAATTCACATTTATTTCTGCTCGTCAGTGATTAAGATTTTTCTTTTGTCACTCAAACTATACTTTTCTTGCACAATATCTACACCCTACTCAATATAAATAATTACAGTTAAAAATTTCTTTCAAATTGAAATATAAACTACGATATTAAAATTTTTTTATGAGAAATTGATCATGAATTCGTGTAAAGAGAGCAAAGAACGAAACTATTTGGGATAGCATGGTTGACTAGAATTCCTATTTTCAATTAAAAGTTAAGAAATATTAATTTTGTCACATGCAAGATTCACCATAGCCTATAATGTATCCCAAAAATAAATAAATAATTAAGTGAGAAGTCACCACAAGAAATCAATTTTTTAGAGACAAATTTATTTCGTTCCTAAAAGTGTAATATTTGTTGGGAAAAACTTTAGCCAACTAATTTTATCCATCGGGAAGTTTGTCCCAAATGGTCTATCCGGAAAAGCCAAAAATTGACTTTTTAGAGTGAAAATTTTGCATTTGTCACTATATATAAACTTTTAGAGACAAAAAATTTATGGTTGCAAAAAGTTTTGATTTTGAAATAACCAAAATTTATCTCTAAAAGTCTAATTACAACCCCAGGGCCAAAGAAGTAGTCATGGAGAAAAAAATTTAGTTTTTGAGATAACACAAATTGGTCTCTAAAAATTTTAATTTTTGAGACAACACAAATTGGTCTTTAAAAGTTTTAGTCTTTGAGACAAGTAAAATTGATGTCTAAAAGTTTTAGTATGGTCGGTAAAAGTTATAATTTTTTTGAGACAAATAAAATTGGTCTCTAAAAGTTTGATAATATTTTTTATTTTTGCCTTTTGATTTTGTAACAACTACTCTAAAAATACTAACTTGATTTCTCAACAGCCAAACATAAAATATCAATCATATCTCCAAACTATTTGTTCATCTCCAAATTAAAATTCAACAACACTAAAAAATCAACAAAAAAATGCTAGCAAGAGTACATATATTAGGCTGTATCAACAAAACATTGCAATGGCCTCACAAAAAATCTCATTCTTAGAATCCCATTCTCAGAATAACCAGTTATCAGAGAATTCCAAGAAACAGAATCTCTACAATCTCATCAAAGACCCTTGGCAAAACCCATCAGTTCACATAATTCCAATAATTTCAATGTACATTTCTCATACAATGAAATTATTGCATTACAAACAGAGACAACAAACAATTGTCCAGCCTTGTAACAAAGGGCATGAATTTGCTCTTCAAGATTCAACAACTTTGGCCTCGCAATGGCAGACAAAACATTACTCAACAAATTTTGCTGTTAAATGGTCCAAAATGTCCAAAAGGAAAGTAAGGAGTTTCATCGCATTCTAAAGGGTCCCAAGCAACCAACAGTTTGGGTGGATATATAGCAAGCATTCCATCCTTCAAAACATTTTTGCAAAAACAATCCATACTTCCAAAAACAAGATAGTAACAACCAATACATTGTGATCAGGGATGGCTTTAATTCACATAACATGCATCTAGGAAATCAAAAACAAGATCTAGTGGCAGAGAACTTCATTTCAAGTTAACAATAGAAAACAAATTTAGAACTCAACTATTTTAATTTTCCCCCCTAAATGTATTCAATTTTGCTTCTTTAGAGATGCAGAGTACTTGCAATTAAGGCTTAATGGCCCACTAGTAAACTACAATTATTGATGCTAAGCTATGAATTCATGCTCAACAAAGTGCATACTCATTAAACTAGTATAGAAACCCACAAAGGAAATTGAATGTAGATCTTAAAAGATGACTTACTAAGAAGAAAAATCAGTAGAGGGTTCTCTACGACTGATCTGCTGCATCAAAAAGTCAGTTTGGCATTCTATTTTGTGCGATTGGACTCCAAGATTTGAATTCTTTCCACCAGCTCCTCATTGATTCTTCGTTGCTCTTCAGCCTCTCTTATAGCAGCCTCATGTCCCTCTCGAGTTGGGCACATTTACTTTTGGCACCATAAAATATTCTTATTATTGTTATTATTAGTATTATTATTGTTATTATTTTCAAGACACGTGGCATCCTCTTATTCATTTAGAAGTTAAAAGAAGTTATAGAGATGATGGAGAACATGAAGGACATAGTGGATGCACTACAAGAAAACTGGGTATATGAGACGGAACTTTTTGCGACGGCACACTTGCCGTCTCAAAAAGTCACTTTTTGCGACGGCAAAAAATGCCGTCTCAAAAAAGCAGAGTATTTGCGACGGCACAATTTGCCGTCTCAAAAAAGCAGAGCATTTGCGACGGCACTAAATACCGTCGCAAATACTCTCATTTTTTGAGACGGCAAATAGTGCCGTCGCAAATGCTCTGCTTTTTTGAGACGGTAAATGGTGCCGTCGCAAATACTCTACTTTTTTGAGACGGCATTTTCTGCCGTCGCAAAAAGTGACTTTCGTGTTTTTTTTTAGTGAATATTTTTAAAATTTTAAATATTTTTTTAGATATACCTTACTTAGATGTATCTACAAAATAAAAAAATTATGAAAAAATATTTTTAAAAATTAATAAATACAAAAAAATGTATTGAATTATTGTATTTTTGGTATTTAGTGAATTTTTAAAAGATTTTTTTTACAATTTTTTAAATTTTTAAGTGTATTTATGTTAGGTGTGTCTAAAAATTTTAAAAAATACTTAAAATATTTAAAAAATTCAGTAAAAACAATATAACACGAAAAACAATAAAGTTTAATTTTCTCAAAAGAGTTTTTGAAAATCTCTAACCTAGCATAGTGATTGTGGTTTTGAGATAGCTTCATATATATACAGTCACAAAATGGTTTGAATAAATTCAACGGTATTTTTCTGTCACAAAAAAAATAAAAAAAACAATGTCGTCTTACTCTTTTGATATACCATTTCTCTTTTCATTCATTTTTTCATCTTCCCGTCTCTCTGTCTCTATCTCTCTCTCTCTTCTCTTTATCTCTTTCACTTATCACTCTTCTTTCTATGTCTGCCTGTTTCTCTCTCTCATTCTCTCTGTGTCTCTCGCCTATCTCTCTTCTCTCTATCTCTCTCATTTCTTTTTTTTCTCTCTCTCTCTCTCTATCTCTCTCGCTCATTTCTCTTCTCTTTCTGTCTCTCTCTTTTTCTGTGTCTCTCTCTCGTTCATCTCTTTTCGCTCTATTTCTCTTTCTTTTTGTCTATCTCTCGCTTATCTCTTGTTTCTCTCTCTTTTTCTATCTCTCCATCTCTCTCTCTCTCTATCTCTTTTTCTGTCTATCTCTCTCTTCCTGTCTCTCTCTCACTCATCACTCTTCTCTCACTCTCTCTCTGTCTACTTGTCTATTTGTCTATTTCTCCCTCACTATGTTCGCCTTGTTCACTCTCTTACTCTCATCTTCTCTATTTATCGAGCTCCTTCTCGATTTATCGATCCACTATAAGAAAATACACTTTTAGCAACCACTTTGTCTATCTCTCTCTCTCTCGCTCATCACTCTATCTCTGTCTCTGTCTCTCTCTCTCTATCTCTCTTCTTTATCTGTCTCTCACAAAATTAAAATATTTTTAAAATATTTAAAAAATTGATTTGAATTAAGTTTTGAAAAGAGTTTTGAATTATCTGTCTTCTTTATTTATTGAGCTCCCTTTCGATTTATCGATCCACTACAAGAAAATGTATTTTTAGCGACCACTTTGTCTCTTTCTCACTCATCATTCTGTCTCTTTCTCTGTCTCTCTATCTCTTTTCTCTATTCGTCTCTCACTCATCTCTCTTTCTCACCACCCATCTTCTCTACCACATTTACCACTACTGCAAATGCCATTTAACTACCACCACTCTTCTCTTTCTCTCTTTCACTCATCACTCTTCTTTCTTTGTCTGTTTGTCTATCTGTCTGTTTGTCTGTCTGTCTGTGTGTCTTTCGTTCATCTTTCTTCTTTCTATCTCTCTCATTTGTCTTCTCTCTATGTCTCTTTCGCTCTTCTCTCTTCTCTCTATCTCTCTCATCTCTTTTCTCTCTGTCTCTCTCGCTCATCTCTTTTTTCTCTCTCTGTTTCTCTCGCTCATCTCTCTTCTCTCTATCTCTCTATTTTTCTATTCTCTCTCTCGTTCATCTCTTTTCGCTTTCTTTCTATATGTCTCTCTCATCTCTTGTTTCTCTCTATTTTTCTATATGTCTCTCTCTATCTCTCTCTGTGTCTGTTTGTTTGTCTCTCACTCTTTTGTTTCTCTCTCTTTCTCTCTATGTGTCTGTCTGTCTGTTTGTCTCTCTTCCCCATTGTGTTCACATTACTCACTCTCTCCCTCATCGCTTCTCTATTTACTGAGCTCTCCACTACAAGAAAATGCACTTTTAGCGACCACTTTGTCTCTCTCTCGCTCATCACTCTGTTTCTGTCTCTCTCTCTCTCGCTTTCTCTCCTCTATCTGTCTCTCACTCATCTCTCTCTCTCTCTCTCTCTCACTACTCATCTCTTTTACCAACTTCACCTCTACGACTACCATTACTACTACCATTGCCACCACTCCACTACCACCACTACCACTACTGCCACTACTACTACCATTACCTCTCTTTCACCCCTGCCACTCCATTTACACTACCACTACCACAACTTCACCACGAATTTCTTTCGCTATCACCACCACCACCACCATCTCTCTTTCACCTTTTTTTCATTAAAATATTTTTTATTAAAATATTGCCCCTACTTCTACCAAATAAAAAAAAATAATATTTTTTTTCATTAAAATAAAAATGAAACAAATAAATTTTCAATCTTCGTAACTAAAATAATATTTTTAATTTATTTTTCATTAAAATAATATTTTTAATTTTACCAAATAAAAAAAAATTTATCAACTATAAAAATTATTTTAATAATTTTTTATTTTAATAAAAAATACATTAACTATAACATTTGTGGGTGTGTAGGGTTTTGTTTGATGTGTAGGGTTTTGTTTGAGAACACACACAAAACAAACACCACAGAGCCGTCTCCTCTCATCTCCTCCTGCTCGCTCTCTCTCTCTCTCTCTCCATCTAGGGTTTCGCCTTCCTCTCTCTCTTTCACACAACGATGGCGCCGATCATCCGTCACCGCCGATCCTCCCTCACTCCCGATCCTCCCTCACCGTCGCTCGTACCTCACTGTCGATCCTCCTCCCTTACCGCCGCTGCTGCCTCCCTCTCTCTCTCTCTCTCACAAACGACGTTGACGGTTGCTCGCCCCTCACCGCCACTCCTCCCTCACTGGCGATCTTCCCTCACCGCCGATTTCAAAGGGTATCTCTCTCTCTCTCTCTCTCTGTGTCGGGATTTCGGATATAGGGGGTTTTCATACACACACACACATATATATATATATATATATACATCTGTGAGTGTATATAGGGGGGTTTTTGATCTGTTATATATATATATATATATGATCTGTTTTTTTTTTTTTTGATCTGTTTTTCCCATACAGATCTGCCTAGTACTGCTACTCATACCAGCCTCTTTTAGAAGCAATTGGAGAGTAATTCAATTTCTACTCATACCGGCTGGGGGTAAGTATAGGATTGCAGTATGTTCTTTGTATGGTGTAGGAGCATTCTGTCTTCCCTATATATTTCTTCAGTGGACCTTACAATGGTTTGGAATTTTGGCTCATTCATGTTGCCAAAATTTGCAAGAGTTTCTGGAATAACTTAGATGAAAATGATAAAGATAAATTTTATGTAGAATGAAATTGCTCTTCGTTCATCTCTGAGGGGATGGTTCTGTCAGTTGGTGGTTGAGAGTAATCACTGAGCTAGTCTTGTCAAAGATTTGTATGATACGTTGAATAGGAGCTTATGTGCTGGATGTGGCATTGACATTTGGAATTCCAGGTTGTCTTAGAGAACAGTAAGTCATATTATCCATGTTCAAGAGTTTGATTGGGCTTGACAGACTTGTCTGCAGCAATTCAATGAGCAAGGGGGCACCCACATACACTACAAGAAAAGTAAAACAAAACATCTAAAACTCCCATATATATCCGTTCACTCAGAAGTCTCTACATAGTCCCTGCAGCAATTCAATGAGCAAAAACTGTACACGAATTTCTGACTTCTGTTGTTTGTAAGAAATATTTTGTTAATTTTTTTTTTTCCTTTTTTGAATGTCATCCTTGGTTAGTGAGTGTATTTAGATTACAAGGGGATGTGGCAAAAATATTTTATGTTGACAGGTTCATGGGCCTGGGGCTGACATGGATACCTTGTGTGTCGGACCATCTTACGTAAATAGAGAGGTTGGTTATAGTTTGGGTCATTCTTTCTTGTTAGGTTTTGCAAATCCAGAAGCTTTATATTTAAAGGTTGATATGATGTTTGTCTGCAGGAAGATTTCTTTATTATATTGCATGATATGCTGGCTGAAATGGAAGAAATTACTGAGCTTCAACCAGTTCCAGATGCTTATGTCCCAGTAATGAAGTTCAAGTATCAGGGAAGACCTCTCTTTCTTGTTGCATGGTTGTTAACTATATTGTCTGCTATTTTCTCTCATTTTGAGGCCTTCCCTTCTCACTTATTATCTTCATTTTCCCTTTTCCAATCCCTGCTCTGAAATGATTTCTGGCAGTTCTATTGAATACACTTTTCTACTTTTGAATGTGTCATTAGATAGAATTTTTTTTCAATAAAATAAATTATTCTATTTTAATTTTGATAAATCATGCCTTGTATCCTGTAGAAAAAAGTGTTGCACGTTTGATGTTTACTCAATATTAACCCGCTTTAGTTTAGTCTGTTAGCATAGTCTGTTGGCATATGTCCAGTCTCGTTGTTGGTAGTATTAATCGTTAGTAATTCTCAACATAGTTTGTGTGAGATGAAAAAAAAAGAGTAAAAAATAAAAATAAAATCAAAGAAAATACTCAAATTATTTATGTAGGGGTGAAACTGACAGGCATATGTTTTTGTTTTTGATATTTTTATGTGGTCTAAAATCGGGTAGGTAGGGGTGCTATTTAACTCACCATAAAATCTAGCTTAATGGGTATGTTCTACAATTTCACGCAGGGTTCACTTGGGACTTGTATAAACTACCATAGACTATTCATCCATAAAAATGTCAAAACAGTTTGCTAATTGTTCTCCACAAAAGGCTTTAATTTTATTTATTTTTATTATTATTGAATTGGGTTGCTTTTCCATCGTATGGTCTATTTAGTCACCATCTTGTTACTGGGACATATAGACACAGTGTCTTTATAACACGTATACGTTAGGAGTGGTTTAAAGCTGGATTCATTTAAACTCCTATTTTATTCAACGTCCTTTGCATCATCAGTCTGTATCGCTTGATGTGGTTTTTAATAAGTTGGGAAGATTTTCTTTCATTCTTATCCTATTTTCACTTTAAAAAACATGTCCACAACTTCGAATCCGATTTTGGAACATCATATTGTTTCAATTGTATAATTCATTTGGGATGTTTGGTGGTTTGTTTTGTTTTGTTTTTATGTTTTCAGAAACAAGAAGTAATGAAATTTTCAAAACTATCTTATGTTTCCATATCGTTTCTTTTTTCTTATAAATTTATCCTAAAGGCTCATGGTGTTTCTTAAAAAATGAGTTGTTTTTAAAGAAAAAAAATCCCAATATCTTGACCTTGTATGTAGGTAAAGCTGGTTTACAATTTTTTATAAAACTAGTGAAAAAATCATTTGCGTATGGTCTCTACTAGATCCAAAGGTGTTCATATTAGTAAATAAATAAAAAAAGAAAAAAGAAAACTCTATTCATATATAAAAATTGTACAAGAAATTATGAGAAGAATGATATTCCTGTAAAAAAAAAAAAAATCTTCATTTGCATTTTGTTTCAAAGTGAAAAGTAGTCGCATTATTTTGTACAAAAACTTTGTAAGAATTTGTGGAGGGATTTGGAAAAAGGAAAAGGAAAGGAAAAGGGAAAATATAGGTGAAATAACATAGTTTTGCACACATTTTCTCTTTTCATTTCTAAATCCCTCCCCAAAATCCATGACCTAAACACAGCGTAAGGGCTGAACATAGAAGCTTCATTATAGGATAATTTTTGAAAGTCTCATGTTAGATACATAGAAGCTTCATTATAGGATAATTTTGAAAGTCTCATGTTAGATTCTCAATGGGTGCGAAAAAATTCAAGCTCGTGTGACTTGCAGGTTATTATGCGTATTCAGAGTTTGAGTTTATTCACGAGGCTTTGTACCCGCTAGACACTCGCCCCACTCTGCATTTCCTTAGCTGCAAGAGTGGGAAAAGAATTATGTAAGAAAATGCAGCTGATATAGTATTTTCTATGGTATTATTAAATATGTTATGCAATGTAATCACAAAATCTAGTTTATGCCAGTGAAGGCAGGGTAGAAAACAAAATTTCTGAACTCTTCTTATTGGTGCAGAGCTTGCGTACACCATGGCCGTGACTGAGCAGTGGGATGTTTATAGCTTTGGGGTGGTGGTTCTAGAAACAATAATGGGAAGGTATCCAAGCGAACTACTCTGTTCAGTGTCATCATCATCTGCTCAAAATAGTCTGCTGAAGGACCTATTAGATCCCTGCTTCTTGTCTGCTGTCAATCAACTGATTGCTCAAAATTTGGTTCTCTTAGCAACAATGGCAATGGCATGCTTAAGTCCCAATCCGAGATCTCAGCCTACAATGCTGCAGGTGTCTTGAGTGTTTCTTGTTCACAGACCACTGTTACCAAAGCCTCTGCAGGCATTACAATGTGGGAGCTGATGAATCAGGGGATATATAATTCCATGGACGAAAATTAGGTGAGGTTGATATATAATCCCAGATAGTGTATGGTTTATTCTAGTTTTTTATTCAGTTTAGTGAATGTTTATTTTGTGTAGAATTAGCCTACACAATGGTTGCAATTGAGAAGTGTGATGTTTGTACACAAGAATTTGTTATTTGAATATCATTACACAATAAGTAATCGTATTTGGGTGAATTTTTATTTTATTATTTTATTTTTTTTAGGATTTGGGTGAATTTTATAATTTAAATATGCTTTTATGAATATGTACAGGTTAATTATTCTTTGTAAAATATTGAATTTGATGGTTTGATCAATTTTTATTTTTATTTTCTGTTATGATGTTTTTGTGAATGGAATGTAAATAATCAGCTCTTTTCACCGTCGGAAAAAATAGAAATTTTTAATATTTTTATTAATTTTGTTATAGGTTTTACTTTTTGCGACGACATTATACTGTCGCAAAAAATAGAAATTTTATTATTTAAAATAAAAATTTTATTATTTTTTAATATTTTTTGCGACGGCATTACACTGTCGCAAAAAATAGAAAATTTTATATTTTTTATACTTTTTGCGACGGCACACACCGTCGCAAAAACAGTGTTTTTTTTTAAAGAAAAAGATTATTAGCGACGGTGTTTTTTGCCGTCTCAAATAACATTTTTAGCGACGGTAAAATAGGGCCGTCGCAAAAAAGTCAAGAAATTTCAAACGTTATTAGCGACTGCACGGTGCCGTCACAAAAAGGTAAAAAATGCCGTCGCAAAACACTAGCGACGGCACTTACCGTCGCAAAAACTCTTTTGCAACCCCTGCAGTTGCGACCCCCTCTTTGCCGTCGCAAAAAGTCATTTTGCCGTCGCAAAAAGTATTAGCGACGGCATTAGGAGTATTAGCGACGGTATTTTACCGTTGCAAAGAGTCAAATTTTTTGTAGTGATGAGTGGAAGGACACATGGCAAGACAAGGATGAAGATGCGAGAAATGGATAGTTACTAAGCAGTTATTGTTGTATTTTTTCCTCTATAAATAGCAGTCAATGGCTACATTGTAAATGATTCAAGACTCAAATCAAAGACAATTGATTTATATTTTTCTTATCATTTATATTTTCTGTATTTTATTTTATGAACTTCCTTTTTCAAAGCATTTATTTTCAGCATTTCCTTTTCAAAGCATAGGAATAGAGGTAAATAATTATTACTTTAATTGTTCATTCAATCATCTTTCTCCGTCTCCCTCTTTCTTCTTTTAATTTTTCTTTTCTCTACACTTGGCAATTTTTAAGTCCTCATCATTGAGGCCAAAGAACCGTCAATGCAATCACTTGATAATTGGTTTGAATTTAATCTGTAAAGATTTTTCAATCCTTGTTGGCACGCTTACATTTATGATATTTTTCTTTGTAGGAAAAATAAGCCAATAGGTACGTTTTCTAGATAATGTTGTACTTGGTTTTCAACCACGTCCTAAGCCTTGTATTTAGCCAGATTTTTGTCCAAATACCTCAATAGAAAGTTTCTCATTGGATAGCGGGCTAGATTCATCTTCAATAGCTTTGTCCTGCCGCTTTTCAAGCTTGTACTACAATATTCATTAGTTGAGATAAAACTAAGTATCCATCCACATTTTATTAAGGATATAAGGAACAAAAGTACATAAAGATTGATGTCTTACATGCCTAAAATCTCAACATCAGCATGCACCCATGCCTCTTTTTTCTCACTAAAATGCGTCTTTTTGTACAACTCAACAAGTTCAAGTTCCTCTCCAATGGCACGGTCTTGCTGTGCCATTTATAGCACACATTAAACATCAATATAGATTACGTTGTTCAATTACAATTTCAAAACATAAATTATAGATTCTATAATTAATACCTCATCATATTGCACTTTTCTGAAGGCCTTCAAGCTAGCAGTGCGGAGGACTTTCAACTTCTTCCGATTCAACTTATTCTTGCCACATCTCATCTATTATTAAATGCATAAGTCAAAGTACAAAGTTACCACTGTGTTTGACAAAAAATGAGACAAGATTGACAAAGTTACCTTATAGTCCTTGTTAGACAGCTTTTCACACAAGAAGCTCTACACCTCTTTTTTCATATTTTCAGGTGGATCCGCAAGGGTAGATTCCATTGTAGGAAAACTTCTAAAGCTTAGTTGTAGGTCATGTCGATAGTTCTTATACCAATCATGCGTCAATTTGAGGATAGATTCAATAGCATAGTGTCACAATCCAAACCCGCCCCTATGGGTTTAGCATCATAACCGCCCAGTAACCCTTGGATTACCAAAGGCCTCTTAACAAAATAACATGAAATTAGGGGTTGTGGAAGCAATAAACAGAAATATACATAGCCCATTGAGCTGTAAAGACATACATGAGACATGTATTCTTAAACTTTCACAAAGACACGTGTGACGTCAAAAGATATAGTTGATACATGTCACTCTATGTACTGTACATATTAACAGAAATTGTCCATAATCAAAACAAAAGAACCAAAGTCTTAAATATTCACAAAAACATGGCCACGGGGCTTGACATGATCCGGAACCTCCTCGGGAAGCACAAAGGGTGACTAACAAACACAAAACCCTTCAAGCATCATCTTAAGCCTAGTTGCGCACCTGGTCAACTACATATATAATATAAATAGTGAGCGGGAGCCCAGTGAATAATAACAAAGTAAAGGGTTTTAATGAATGATGTCCATCATAGAGTTAGAAATCAGAGTTTATATCAGAAATAGAGTCATATATATATATTTAGATTTCAAAACAGAAACAGATTCATAAACATGTTAACTTTCGTTTTCAAAGTTCATACATTTCACATCATAGTACGTAGCACATCCATTAGCGTTAACAAATCCGATGGCCTATAAAGGGACAGCCGTGAAGGCATTCTGATAACTTGTAAAAAAACAGCCATAAGGCATTCCGATGACTCGTGTGCACAGATGTAGACACCCCATTTTTGACCGACCTTAAGACTCAGACGTCATCAATTGAGCGTTCGGTGATGGTTCAGGTTGTGCTCCTTTCGAGGTTCGGAGTTTTTGGCTGAGAGTCTTGCCTTTAAGCCTCTGAACTCTTTGTGCTTTGGCTTGGTTTGCGGACCGAACCTTGTTTCTCTTCCCTGGAGGGAGGGAGTGGTTTGGTAGACCATGTCTTTATGGTCGTAGACCGCTTTTCCCGTTTGGAGACCAGTTTCTGATTTTCGGAGTCTTCGGCCGCGCGCCTTGGCTCGAGACCGCTTAACGTTCTTCGTTTGGCGTGGTTTTTGAACCACACCTTGTTGCCTCTGCCTAGAGGGACACTGTGGTCCGGGAGACCACTTTTGTGGTCGCAGACTACTTTTGATACCCGTAGACTAGTTTTCGAGTCTCCCGGCCGTGCGCCTTAACTCCCGAACTTTCATCTTGCATCCTTTTTGATTTATTTTTGGTACAAACCTTGCTTTCCTTGTTTGGAAGATGTTACAAGGGTGGGAGACCAGTATTTCCCCTTGGAGACCACTTTTCTTCCCGCCAGCCAGTTTTCTGGTCTGACAACTGGTTTTCTTGGTCTTTGGGCTACCTTTTCTGGTCAGCCACCCCACCCCTAGCTTGTTTTCAGTGTGCTGATCATCTCCCACCATGGCCGACCACTTATTTTCTTTGGAGACCACTTGTAGTGGTTGGTCGACCACTATAAGTAGCTGGCCGATCACTTCAAGTGGTTGGCTGCTTTTTGTCACCTTTTTGGAGATATTTTCCTCCAACTGGCACAGTTGGAGAGCACTGAAGCCATCATCCATACATGTGTATGGAGGAATGGCCTTGAACCTTTAGCTTCCTCAAGAAGCTTTACCTTTTGTTCTCTATAAGAGAGAACCACCTCCTCCCTCCTCTAGGTTCAGAAAAAGTGTGCTTGAGTGACACATATAATATATATCTATACTTCTTCATTTTGCTCTTGTTTTGTGCCTTAAAGTGTAATTTTGTCTCACTTTTGTACACAAACACACACTAAAACACCATACTCTTGGAGCTGAGGTCCCTTGAAGTTGTTTTTGGAGTTCTTGGACTGGTTTGAATTCAGAAAAGTTGCTGGAGTTGTAGCTTTAAAGAGGGTCTTCAAAGGTGAGCATTTAACCTTTGAAACCCCCATTTTTGCTTAAGCTTTTAGCCCTACTTGCATGCTGTTTTAGGCTTGACTTTAAACTAAAAAAAGTTCTGTTTTTCAGTCCTTGTGAAGTTTGTTTAAGGTCACTTTTGCATTGGGGGTGGTCCACCCCCTTTTAGGCCTTGTTAGGCCTTGTTTTGAGCCATCACTTTTGGCTCTTGTTCTAGCCTTTGCATGACCTTTCTACCATTGAAATTCAAAGGATTTTCAATGGTGGAAAGGTGGTTTTGAGGTCCCTAAAAAGAGAAGGCCATCCCCTCTCCTTGTGTCTTCAATACTTATCTTGAATGCCTCATGTGTGAGCATGTTTGTTAAGTTTATGTTGTCCATATCTTAGCTTGTATGTAGGGTTATTTTGTTGTGGTATACCACTGTTTTTACTTGGTTTTGTCACTCCATGCATGCCTTATACATTTGTAGTGTAAATCACACAAACTAATCTTTGTATGCTTCATGAAGTAGCATGTCATTCTAGCTTCATTTGAGTCCATTTCAGCATGTTTTTGGTGATGTTTTGCCATGTCATACCTCTGTTAAGGTTTGATTTAGTTGGCCTTTGCATGCTCCATGCACTTATAGTGCATTTTCATGAATTAGCCTAACATGCATCATGTTTTAACATGTCATTCTAGCATGATTCTGGCTTAACTTCAAGAAGATTTTGTCCATGTTCTAGCATGCTTTAGCTCTGATTTGTGTTGTTTTGGCCATGCATGGCATGCTTTGTATATCTATAATGCATTCTAGCTTGTTAGCTTTGTGTATCAAGTTCACTAGCATGCATTACTCAGACTATTTGAATGATTTGGCATCATTTATAATGTGTTTTCAGTCCATGTTTCATGGTCATACACTTGCATCTTACACTCATTCAATGCGTTAGAGGGTTTGCCCCTTTATGCCTTAACATGAATCATTGAGTATGCCTTCATGCCTTAGCTTGCGAGCCATCGTTTCAATGTGTTTTTGGGGTTATCTTGCCATGATATAACTTTGATTTTTGTTGGTTAAGTCATCCTATGCTTGGTCTTAATAGATGTAGTGTAATCTGCCTTATTTGACTTGTATGCATTATGTCTTATGCCTTTCATGCTAGCTTGTTTTGGCTTCCTTCCATGCATGTTTTAGTATCATTTTGACATGTTCTAGGACTGTTTTGGGTTGCCTTCGCCATATCTTTCATGCTTTGTATAGCTGTAGTGCAATTGGCCTTGCTAGCTTTGTGTTTTGTTGACTCATGCATGCTATCTTTGAGCTATTTAGATGATTTGGCATCATTTAATACTTCATTTCAGAGTTTATAGCATTGCCATGTTCCCACTTCTTTCATGCTTTGAATGCCTTTAAGTGTTGCGCATTGTTGCCTTACTTATGGCCTAGCATGTATGCCATCTTGCCTAGGCCTTTGAGCCCCTAACTTAGCATGTTTTGGTATTTGTTTAGACCTGCTTGAGCACTGTTTGTGGTTGGTTCATGCCTTTTCGCCACGTATTGCATGCCTCATTTGTAATCCTCTTTATTATCCTTCATGCTTTAGGACCTTTGCATGCTATACTTGTGTTTGTTTGAATGATTTGGCATCATTTCACACTTAATTTCAGTGCATTTAGTGTTGTTACACTTCTGCATTTATCACTCCTTGAGCCTTCTTGAGGGTTGTGTTCTTAGGCCTAGTTGATAGGCCAATGCATTGTGCATGCATGCCTTGCCTTTTGTGCCTTTGTTTTGATGTTATGGCCGCTGATTTGGGTAGGGCTGAGGTCTGTCCATTTTGGTTTAAGTCCATTGAGCATTGTGTATGCCATGTTGCATCGCATCGTGCATGCTATGTTATTATTTGCATTGTGCATGCCATGCTCTTGATTCGCATTGTATATGCCATGGTCATATTGCATTGAGTATGCCATGATTGTCATTGCATTGAGTATGCCATATTGTTCATTGCATTTGTGTATGCTATGTTCATTTGCATTGTGCATGCTAGTTGTTGTTCATATTGTTGCATGCTTATGTTATCTTGCATTGAATATGCATGCATTAGTATTGTGCATTGTGCATGCCATTAGCCTTGTCAGGTTATTTATGTTGCATTCCATGTTTGCATGCTTAAGTCATATTGTATATTTGCATACTTGTGTTGCATTGCATTTTTGTATACTTCATGTTACATAGCATTGTGCATACCATGATATGTGTTGCATTTTGTTTGGATTAAGTGTTAATCCAAACACGAGAAACGAGGGACGTTTCATACTTACAGTGATGAAACGTGGCTCAATTCTCGGTCGCCGATGCTCTTGATCATACATGATAGAGTTCTAGGCATTTATGTGTTTATTCGTGTATTCATTTCATATTGAATTGTGCAACTTCGCCTCTCGGCCATCATGCATCGAAATGCGTGATTGGTGGCCCGAGGATTGAGAACCACACTCCCTTGAGCTCATGAAATGATAGGGAGGGTGGTTGTGCACACATATCTTGCAAATACATTGACATGCCCTTTCTTACTCTCTGTTGCAGAAAACTGGAGTTTGTCAGCAACAACTGGTCGGCCAGCCAGAAAAACTAGCTGGCCGACCACTTTTTCTGGTTCACAACAAAGACAGGTGGTCGGCCATGTCTGGTAACACCCCTAGGTGGTCGGCCACCCTCCCACAGGTTCCCATGGTGCAGTTTAAGCTTTCTGGAGCTTGGTGCAAGGTTTTGAGAACAATTGCAAACAGAGGCAAGTTGGGGCATCGCGACGGATTTCAGAACGAGGCGACCAAGCATGCGTGCATTCTTCTCCCTCTGAGGATATTGCTTTACTGCTTTACTTAGCTTCTTTTCTTAGCTAGTTTATGCTTTGGTTATGTAATTTAAGTAGTTAATGCGTTTTGCTGCTTACTCGTGTTATAATAGTTAGTTAACTAGGAATAGTTAATTAGCATTGTTTGTAATAATTAGTTTAATTATCTTAGATTAACTAGTTAGTTTCTTATTCTGACCCTCCGTCGAGAGGGCCAATTGTTGTAATATTTTGTTTAGCATACTTTATGGTCGCATGCGTGCATCCATTCATCTGTTTTACATGCACCGGGCTCGGCGCATCATACTAACTACATTGTATTTCAATTCCAAGTTGAATACATGTACCGAGTTGCATTTCACATGATATTCTAGATAGCCAAGCCTATTTTAACTACATTTCGCATGTGTTGCATTAGCCATCTTAACATGAACTAGGTGTCACGACCCAAACTTGCCCCCTATGGGTTTAGCACCGTAATCGGCCAGTAATCTGTGATTACCGAAGGCCTGCTTAACAGTAATAACGGTAATATAGAGTACAGGGGTTAGCGGAAGCCAAAACAGTAAATGAAAGATGTCCAATGAGCTGTGACAGTCTGTATGCAAAAAGACTTTTCATAACATATTCACATTCAGAACAAAAGCAGTATATACATACATCATATACAGACATTCAGGTTAGGGACCAAATCCCTACCATAACAGTACAGTACAAGTCTATACAGTATTACAAAACAAAGACAGAAGGGTGAACTGAGGCACTCCAAAAACGCCTAAGCTTGAACGCACTTGGAACCTCGTAGTGAGACACGTTGGTTGGCTTGACAAAAAAGGAGTTTAGCCCAACGCTCCTAGCTCCGATCTGGTGCCTGGACACCTACATATATATATAAACAGTGAGCTAAAGCCCAGTGAATAATAGTTGTGTAAAGAGGTTAAGAATGAATGTCTTTTCAGTCATTAAACAGTCATATCAGTCATTTAGAAACCATAGCAGTTATATGTGGTACATCCAAATAGCAAACAGTACAGTAGGTCTTAATAGACCGAACAGTCAGTTGATAGCCATCATAACAGTAAACAGTAGTGGTTCCAAACATGGGAACCGACAGAGATCTCTGTGACAGTAGCAGTACAGTACAGTAACAGTAAATTGCTATGGATGCCACGAGTACAGTTCAGAAGTAGAACAAGCATTCATTCAGTAAGAAATATCATTTCAGAAAGTAGTACAGTTGATCATTCAGAAAATATTCATAATTGAATATATCTTTACAACATTGTTACTCACAGAGTACTGGGCTATAAGCAGCTAATGAGCATCCTCGGATGCCAACTCTACAGTTATAGAACGAACACACACTAAGTTATACACTTGGGTTTAATAACTTAACCCCTTACTTGACTCGGTGTGGTTCTACATCAATAACCTCATTAAGATGACTTAAACTAGGCCTAGGAATGCCTAAGATGAAAAGAGGATGCAAAGATGTACTTTAAAACACTTTTCAAAATTTTCAGAAAACAGGGGTCTCGCTTGAGCGTGGCTTTCTATGCTCGAGCGGACATGCAGACAAAAGATCTCCGCTCGAGCGTGACTTTCCCTACTCGAGCGGACTGTAAACTTAGGCAAAAGTACTAGATGCATGCAATTCACGCTTGATGGGCGCTCGACCTCTGCTCGAGCATAAGACACAAGTCCTCGCTCGACCGTGCATTCCCTCGCTCGAGCGTTACTTTACCCGCTCGAGCGGGATGCATGTACTCAGAGTGTACGCTCGAGCGTAGAGTCCCCCGCTCGAGCGTGGATCCAAAATCTGGAATTTCCAGATTTGTCTCCAAGCACAAAACTCAACATTTAAAGCATTAAATTCGATTCGTTTGGGCCAATTTTCTGGAAAACACTTTAAAACTCATAATATGATATGTTTTGAAGATCAATTTGCAAAATCAAAACCCAAAGGTGAATCAATTACACACAATATCAAATAAACTTCAAGAACATAAAGTGTATGTACCATGCATGTGTTCAATTGAAATCAAAGCTTCCAATACGTAATCAAATGAGTCAAAACTTCCAAAAACATGATGAATTCATGGACCATAGCTAGGATATAGACATGCATGTAAGAATTTCCATAAAAACAACCTCAAAACTCACCAATGTGTACATGCATGCATGATTCAAGCTTCAATTCAACAATTTAAAACCCATTCTAGACTTAGATCACTAATGGCTCATGGACCATGCAAGATACAACTAGAATTCAAGTTCAAGAAGATGATTCTCCTACCATAGGTCTTCAATTTCAAGTCTAGGAGCTCAAATATGCAATGAACTCTTCAAATCTTCTAAGTCTCAAGCAAATTTTGATGAACTCAAGCTTACTTCCAACTCTCTAGCTCTCTCTCACATTTTTGGTCTCTAGAGGAAATGAATGGCATATCAAACATGAGGGAAGTAGAAAAGAATGGTCTGGGATTGTCCACTAAGTGGCAATTTGGTAATAAAGCCAAACTAATGTAATTTAATCTTATTTAATCAAACCAAATCACATTTCAATTAAATCTACCATAAAATCACATAACACCAACAAATTTTTGAATCGGCCGCCGATAAGGCCTTCAATTTGCAGTTTAAAACATAATACATGAACAGATCAATTAATAGTAAAATAGATAGAAATGCGTTTAAACTAATACACTCAATCAATCAATTCAGAATGTCAGTGAAATCAGTTACTTAATCATGGTCAGTCACAGTTTAGCAGTAATTAGTGGTATTATCAGTAAACAGTGGTGAGGGTTGTCACAGTCTCCCCTCCTTACAAAGAGTTTGGTCCTCCAAACTCGAATTACCTTCATTTTGGAAGAATATCGGATCCAGAGGGAACAGTTTAGGATATCTCTTGATTATATCGTCTTCTCTTTCCCAAGTGGCATATACGCCACCATGGTTTTGCCAATCAACTTTCATTAACGGAATTACTTTGTTCCTTAACTTCTTGATCCGTTGGTTTACAATCTGAACAGGCCGTTCTTCATAAGTGTAGTCATCACTTAGCACTACACGGGTAGGCTCAATGACATGGAAGGGATCCCAGAGGTAATCCCTCAACATTGAAATATGGAACATGTTATGCATATGCTCCATTTCAGGAGGAAGCGCTACTTGATACGCCACCGGATTAATCTTTTCAATAATCTCGTATGGTCCGACATATCTCAGCGCTAACTTGCCTTTAACCCCCAAACGAGTCTGCCCTTTCATCGGTGTCACTTTAACAAAAACATGATCACCTACTTCGTACTCTCTGTCTCGCCTTCGGACATCCGCATAACTTTTCTGTCGGCTTTGTGCGGTTTTCAGTCTCTGTTGAATCAGTTTCACTTTTTCAGTGGTTTCATGTACAATTTCGGGCCCAAGAAAAGGCCCATCTCCAACTTCTGCCCAGTAAATCGGAGATCGACATTTTCTGCCATATAAAGCCTCGAAAGGCGCCATACCAATGCTCGAGTGAAAACTGTTGTTGTTGGCAAATTCCGTTAGGGGTAAACGGCTTTCCCAATTTCCTTGGAAATCAATAACACACATCCGCAGTAAATCTTCCAGAGTCTGGATGGTTCTTTCTGACTGGCCATCCGTCTAGGGATGGTATGCACTACTCAATCTCAGTTCAGTACCCAATGCAGTCTGTAGGCTTTGCCAAAATCTCGATGTAAACTTCGAGTCCCTATCAGAAACAATGGACACAGGCACCCCATGCAATCTAACAATCTCATCAATATAAATTATGGCCAATTTGTCCGCATTATAAATTGTTTTGACAGATAAGAAATGAACAGATTTAGTCAGTCTATCAACAATAACCCAAATTGAATCCATACCTTTACTGGAGCGAGGTAAACCAACAATGAAATCCATAGTGATATGTTTCCATTTCCACTCCGGTATGGGTAAGGGTTGTAGTAAGCCTGCGGGTCGTTGATGTTTGGCTTTGACTTGTTGGCAATGAAAACATTTCGACACAAAATCAGCAATTTCTTTCTTCATTCTCGGCCACCAGAAATTCAGTTTCAAGTCTTGGTACATTTTCGTATTTCCTGGATGGATAGACAGTTTTGAATTGTGGCCCTCTTGCAGGATTCTTCTTTTCAGTTCAGAATCATTCGGTACACACAACCTTCCTTGGAATTTCAACACATTGTTCTCAAATTTGAAATCCGGCCTCGGTTTAGATTCTCGTTCATCGATGATCTTCTTCAAGAAGTCATCCTGTTGTTGTTTCTCTTTAATCTCCTCAATCAGTGCCGGTTGAGCAGAAATAGCGGCTAAGGTTCCACCTTGTTCACGCAAAACAATTTCGACTTCAAATTTTTCAAGGTCACATAGCAATTCTTTCTGCCCGGTGAGTAAACAAGCTAAATTTCCAACTGATTTCCGATTGAGTGCATCAGCAACAGTGTTAGCTTTCCCTAGATGGTACAAAATTTGCAAGTCATAATCTTTTATCAGTTCTAACCATCTCCACTGCCTCATGTTCAATTCTTTCTGTGTGAAGAAGTATTTCAAACTCTTGTGGTCTATATACACTTCACATGTCGCCCCATAAAGGTAGTGACGCCAGATTTTCAGTGCAAACACTACTGCAGCAAGTTCTAAGTCATGGGTCGGGTAGTTCTTTTCATGCGGTCTCAGTTGTCGGGAAGCATACGCAATCACTTTACCATTCTACATTAAAACGCATCCCAAATCCTTATAAGAAGCATCACTAAATATGGTAAAACCATCCGTACCTGAGGGTAGGGTAAGAATCGATGCAGTCACAAGTCAAGTCTTTAACTCTTGAAAAACTGATTCTCTCTGATCGATCCAGTTAAATGATATCCCCTTTTGAGTCAACTGAGTCAATGGTAAGACAATCTTGGAGAAGTCTTTCACAAATCTCCTGTAATACCCGGCTAAGCCTAAGAAACTTCGAACTTCTGTAACATTAAACGGTCTGGGCCAATTCACTACTGCTTCAATTTTCTGTGGGTCAACTATAATGCCATCCTTACTAATCACATGCCCCAAAAACATTACATTATCAAGCCAAAATTCGCATTTTGTTAGTTTAGCATACAGTTTCTGTTCTCTTAGGGTCTGCAAGGCAATTCTCAAATGATGTTCATGTTCTTCCGTGCTTTTGGAATAAATCAAAATGTCATCTATGAAAACAACTACAAATTTGTCGAGGAATGGTTTAAAAATTCTATTCATAAGGTCCATAAATGCAGCAGGTGCATTAGTAACTTCGAAAGACATAACTAAGAACTCATAATGTCCGTACCTCGTTCGAAAGACAGTCTTTTCAATGTCCCCTGTCTTGACTTTCAACTGGTGGTATCTACATCTAAGGTCAACTTTGGAGAACACTTGGGCACCCTGTAACTGGTTAAATAAATCATCAATACGAGGCAATGGATATTTTTTTTTCATTGTTACCTTGTTCAGTTCACGGTAGTCAATACAGAGTCTCAATGAGCCGTCTTTCTTTTTCACAAATAAGATCAGCGCGCCCCACGGTGAAGTACTGGGCCTGATGAACTTCTTATCTAACAGTTCTTGCAGCTGAACTTTCAACTCTTTCAATTTAGTAGGTGCCATTCTGTAAGGAGCTTTAGATACTGACTGTGTACCGAGAATCACATCAATGGTGAACTCAATCTCCCTATCAATCAAATCCCCTGGCAAATCATCTGGAAAAATATTTGGGAATTCTCTAACTATAGGAATACTGTTCACATAAGTTTTAGCATCAGTAGGTATAGTCAATATACAACACAGATACCCTTTACACCCATTTTTAATCAGTTTAAAAGCTTTCATGGAAGAAATCATATATGGGGGAGGTACTAATCCAACTCCGTTAAAAACAAATTCAGGCAGTCCAGGTGGACGAAAAACAACTTGTTTTGTTAAACAGTTTATGGTAGCATGATATTTTGTTAACTAGTCCATTCCCAATATCACATCAAAGTGATCAATATTCAGAGGCAGTAAATCAATATACAAATGAACATCTCCAACAATAATTTCACATGCAGGGTACATATAAGCACAAGTCATAGATCCTCCAACAGGTGAAGATACAGCTAACAGATAGTTCATAGGTTCTAGTGGTCTATTTAATTTTCGCGAAAAAGCATGCGATACATATGAATGTGTAGACCTCGAATCAATCAGAACATAAGCATTTTGAGTACAGATTGAGAGTATACCTGACACAACGGTCTTGGTATTCTGCACATCTCCCGGTACGAGTGCAAAACACTCGGCCTTGCCTCATAGGCTCTTTTCTCGTAGCTTTGGGGTTGGGTTTCGGTGGAGCAGTTGATGCTGCTGCGCTTGGTGTAGCTTTACTATTGCCTTGAGAAGTGGAAGGACAATCTTTAACCATGTGGCCTACCTTGCCACACCTGTAGCAAACACCTGAAATTTTATAACAAACCCCTTATGCCTCTTACCACATTCGGAATAGGGCGGTATGAAACTATTTCCCTTACTGGAACTAGTTGTTGACCCCGTATTCTGCTTTTTGTTCAATGAGTTATTTCGGCCTTTCTTGAACTTAAAGCCTCGTCTCTTACCGCGTCATTCAGTCGCTGGTGTTTTAGTCTGTTTTAATGCCTCGATGTTCGACTCAGTCATTATTGCTCGATCAAAAACATCCATGTATTTCAGTAACTTCAGAACATTTATCTTGTCAAGTATTTCAACATTAAGGTCGCCTTCAAACTTCATGGCCTTTTTGTAATCAGTATCAACCATGTGTGGTGCATATCTGGTGAGTTCAGTGAATTGAGATTCATACTCTGCTACCGACATGGTGCCTTGTTTCAATTGTTCAAACTCAGTCACTTTGTGGTCCCTGACACACTGAGGGAAGTATTTCTCAAAGAAGGCTCCCTTAAACTGAGCCCAATTCATGGCAGTATTGGTGTCGCGGACCAGCATCCACCACCTTCTGGCTTCCTCTTGCAAAGTAAAAGTGGCCAATAGGACCTTGTGTGCTTCAGAACACGGAAACACTTCAAATAATTTCTCTGTTTCAAGAACCCAGGCTTCAGCCTTTAGTGGTTCAAGGCCTCCTTGGAATGATGGCGGTTTCATTTTACTAAACTTCTGTGTTAGAGCAATTATATCATCATTCACATTCGGTTCCGGCTATATCGGAGGAGGTGGGGGCTGTTAGTTTTGTTGTAGCCTCAAGGCCTCAGTCAACAGTTCAACTGTTCTTTCCAATCTTGCCATTCTGGCATCAGATGATTCTGCTTCATCAGCATTCCTTGCGTTGTCCATTTCATTATATACAATACAATGATAATAAACATGGGCAGTTTCATACTTAAACACATTAGCACATTAGCACATATATTCATGTCATGACCACACACACTTTTTCATGCTCATACAATGCCCTAATTACTTTTCTAAGACATCATATAGCTCAATTGGACACGTGTGTGCCGTATAACTCGTGGTTTGATATCGCTCTGATACCACTCTGTCACGACCCAAACCCGCCCCTATGGGTTTAGCATCGTAACCGGCCAGTAATCTGTGATTACCGAAGGCTTGTTTAACAGTAATAACAGCAATACAAAGTACAGAGGCTGGCGGAAGCCAAAACAGTAAATGAAATATGTCCAATGAGCTGTGACAATCTGTATGCAAAAAGACTTTTCATAACATATTTACATTCAGAACAAAAGCAATATGTACATACATCATATACAGACATTCAGGTTAGGGACCAAATCCCTACCATAATAGTACAGTACAAGTCTATACAGTATTACAAAACAGAGACAGAAGGGCGAACTGAGACACCCCAAAAACGCCTAAGCTTGAACACACTTGGAACCTAGCAGTGAGGCACGTTGGTTGGCTTGACAAAAAGAGAGTTTAGCCCAAAGCTCCTAGCTCCGATCCGGTGCCTAGACACCTACATATATATATAAATAGTGAGCTAAAGCCCAGTGAGTAACAGTTGTGTAAAGAGGTTAAGAATGAATGTCCTTTCAGTCATTAAACAGTCATATCAGTCATTTAAAAACCATATCAGTTATATGTGGTACATCCAATAGCAAACAGTACAATAGGTCTTAACAGACCGAACAGGCAGTTGATGGCCATCATAACAGTAAACAGTAGTGGTTCCAAATATGGGAACTGACAGAGATCTCTGTAACAGTAGCAGTACAGTACAGTAATAGTAAATTGCTATGGATGCCACGAGTACAGTTCGCAAATAGGACAAGCAATCATTTAGTAAGAAATATCATTTCAGAAAGCAGTACAGTTGATCATTCAGAAAATATTCATGATTGAATATATCTTTACAACATTGTTACTCACAGAGCACTGGGCTATAAGCAGCTAATGAGCGTCCTCGGATACCAACCCTACAGTTATAGAACGAACACTCAGTAAATTATACATTTGGGTTTAATAACTTATCCCCTTACTTGACTCGGTGTGGTTTTACATCAATAACCTCATTAAGATGCCTTAAACTAGGCCTAGGAATGCCTAGGATAATATGAAGATGCAAAGATGTACTTTAAAACACTTTTCAAAATTTTCAGAAAATAAAGGTCTCGCTCGAGCGGACATGCAGACAAAAGATCTCCGCTCGAGCATGACTTTCCCCGCTTGAGCGGACTGCAAACTCAGGCAAAAGTACTGGATGCATGCAATTCACGCTCGATGGGCGCCCGACCTCTGCTCCAGCGTAAGACACAAGTCCTCGCTCGAGTGTGCATTCCCTCGCTCGAGCGGACTGTAAACATATGAAAAGTACTGGATACACGCATTTCACGCTCAAGCGTTATTTTACCCACTCGAGCGGGATGCATGTACTCAGAGTGTACGCTCGAGCGTGAAGTCCCCCGCTCGAGCGTGGATCCAAAATCTAGAATTTCCAGATTTGTCTCCAAGCACAAAACTCAACATTTAAAGCATCAAATTCAATTCCTTTGGGCCAATTTTCTGGAAAACACTTTAAAACTCATAATATGATATGTTTTGAAGATCAATTTGCAAAATCAATGCCCAAAGGTGAGTCAATTAAACACAATATCAAATAAACTTCAAGAACATAAAGTGTATGTAACATGCATGTGTTCAATTGAAATCAAAGCTTCCAATACGTAATCAAATGAGTCAAAACTTCCAAAAACATGATGAATTCATGGACCATAGCTAGGATATAGACATGCATGTAAGAATTTTCATGAAAACAACCTCAAAACTCACCAATGTGTACATGCATGCATGATTTAAGCTTCAATTCAACAATTTAAAACCCATTCTAGACTTTGATCACTAATGGCTCATGGACCATGCAAGATACAACTAGAATTCAAGTTCAAGAAGATGATTCTCCTACCTTGGGTCTTCAATTTCAATTCTAGGAGCTCAAATATGCAATGAACTCTTCAAATCTTCTAAGTCTCAAGCAAATTTTGATGAACTCAAGCTCACTTCCAACTCTCTAGCTCTCTCTCACGTTTTTGGTCTCTTAAGGAAATGAATGGCACATCAAACATGAGGGAAGTAGAAAAGAATGGTCTAGGATTGTCCACTAAGTGGCAATTTGGTAATAAAGCCAAACTAATGTAATTTAACCTTATTTAATCAAACCAAATCACATTTCAATTAAATCTTTCATAAAATCACATAACACCAACCAATTTTTGAATCGGTCGCCGATAAGGCCTTCAATTTGCATTTTAAAACATAAAACATGAACAGATCAATTAACAGCCAAATAGATAGAAATGCGTTTAAACTAATACACTCAATCAATCAGTTCAGAATGTCAGTCAAATCAGTTACTTAATCATGGTCAGTCACAGTTTAGCAGTAATTAGTGGTATTATCAGTAAACAGTGGTGAGGGTTGTCACACTAGGATCATGCATGATTCCTAACTAGTTCTCTGTTTTGGCTCGGAGTACACTATGAGTGTTTATGCTTTAGCATACTGGATGTGTGTAATTGACTGCCATGAAAACATGCTTGCCATGAGGCTAACTGCTTATTTGATATAACTGTCTGAATGCCTGCGGGTGAAGGTTGGATTACTTGAATTGAAACAAATCATCAAATCCCCAATTTAGCCTACTTGCGAGTAACAAAATTCAAACCGTTTTCACAAACGAACATGCAATGTTTTGTTTCAAATTAGGCGATCTAGTCTACTTGTATGCTGTGCGCATCACGTAGTAAGATTAGCTAATTAACCGGAATAAGAGCACATGTGTTTTCAAAAACAAAATATCATGCTTAGTACAGGCCGATCTTTGATCGGGCGAGCAGGGGTGTTCATTGCATGACCTTCCCCTCTCGTGCCCAAGTTTCTGAGCCGAGGCAACTTTGGTGATGATGGACACGTGCTTAAATTTCTCCAAAATAAAATATTTAGGTGGCGACTCTGTATCTGGCAAAGCAGTCCATGTTTGACACTTCTTTATAAAAATCAGTTTTCCAAAACGATTTGCCAGATTTGGACATTTTGGTGATTTATCAGTCTCACATTGCACTTTGTGAGATTAGATTCAGAACCGTGACATTGAGTCCGAACTGTAGTAACCTAGAGAACAAATCGAATTCGCGCCCTCATAAGCGTGGATATCGGAGAGTTCTCGCGGGGTGCGTCTATGACAGAGACGTTTCTGATGACCCATAGAGAGACGGCCATAAAGGCATTCTGATGACCCATAAAGGGACGCAAATATCACATAATGCTATGGATGTCACGGGTACATTTCAGAAACTTGGACGATCATTCATTCATACAAAACATGGCTTTTCAGAAAACTAATCATGTCATATTATCAGAAAATAATCAAAGTCTAACATAACTTTACAGAGTTATTACTTACAAATAACAGATGACTCCAAATAGACGAATGGAGTAGGCGATTTAGATACCTTGTGGCGCGTGACCTACATAGGTACAAAACGAATACATATTGAATTACATACCTGGAAACATTACCTTTGCTCTTTTCTTATTTTGGTGTGTCTTTAGGAATACTTAGGATGGAATGAGGATGCAAAAATGCACTTGAAAACACTTAACAAACTTGCTAAAAATAAGGTCATCGCTCGAGTGCAACTTCCTACGCTCGAGCGGACATGCAAAATGTAAGTGGTCGCTCGAGCGCAAGATCTGTCACTCGAGCGGTCTGTAAACTTAAGCAAAAGTGTTGGTTGCTAGATTTTTTCGCTTGACGCTCGCTCGAGTGTGAGAGACGTGCCTCTGCTCGAGCATAACTTTTGTCGCTCGAGCGGCCTACAAAACAAAAGAACTTCTGGGAGCATGCATTTCATGCTCGAGCAGACTTCTAGTCGCTCGAGCGAAAGTACACGCACTTAGAGTAGTCACTCGAGAGTAGGAGCAGAATTTTGGAATTTCTAAATTTGCTCCCAAGCTCAAAACTCAATTTCAAAACCTCCAAAAGACACCCTTTTGGACCAAAACTTAGTAAAACATTGAGAAACTCATAATACATGATAAATTATAAACTATTTTGCAAAATCAAACCCAAAAGCTATGCCAATTGTAGTGAACAAAACTTGAAACTTAGATAACATAACTTGCATGTAATGTCATGAATTCCAACCTTCCAAAACATGATCAAATGAATCATTAAGCTCAAAAACAAGTTGAATTCTTTGAACCAAACCAAGATATGAACATGCATGGGAAAATTCTTGTAAAAACAATTTCAAAACTTCATGATATGCACATGCATGTATGATTTGAGTTACAATTGTTTAATCCTAGTTCATTCTCATGTTAGACCACCTCCTTTGAATTTTTACAAAAACTAACTCAATTACACAACTAAGAGTTAGATTTCTTACCTTAGATGCTCAACTATAGTCTTTCTAGAGTTATTTGGTTGAAATTCCTACCCAAATCTCCAAATTCTTAACCAACTCCCATTTTGAAGCCACTTTCCTCTTAGTCTCTCTCTCTCTCTCTCTCTCTACACATTTGAACTCAATCAAGAGGAAATGAGAGTGCAAAAAGTGTATATGAGGTGTTGAGGTGCTGAAGTGGCCTTATATAGGTTTGGCTAATAGCCTAATTACTTTGTTGATCAACTAATCAATTGACATTAATTTATTCTAATTTAATTCGTTCTAAATCGAATTTAATTAAACTTATCATAAAATTTTAAAATTCCCAAATAATACATAAATCAAGTCAATTTCTGAATCGGATGCCGATAAGACCTTCAATTCGCAAACCGAAACAAAAGCATGAATATATCTTCCTACGAAAGATAGATAAAAGTATAAATAATGCATCACACATGTATTTAATTCAAGATTCGATCTCAATAACTTATTAGACATATTAAATCATGAATTAACGTTAATCATGAATTGAGATTGTTATACATAGTTCATTGATAAACTTAAAATCTTCCTGTCATACCACACAAGAACAAAATTAAAGCACATTAAAAAATAATTCTTTTTCTCATCATTTCCTATCAAGTAGAAGTTGCATTGATACCAAAAAAAGAAAGATAATAAGAGTATAGTCAACACCAAAATCCAAATGCTAACATACGTGGAATTAGGGATTAGGGAGAGAGAGAGTGATGAAATTGTCCCAACTTTTTTTTTTCTTTTGGGTTTAGATAGTTCAAAAATGAATATATATAAAACAAAATAATGTATAATTTGGGTTTATTAGGGATCAATTAAAATTATAGGTAAAAGTAGTTGATCATTTTACAACCAAATAGACTTGTCTAAAAAATGTATTAACATGATTAAATATATATATATATTTTTTAAATTCTTTTATTTTGTCTTTAAAAATATAATTTTTGCAAACAAATTATTTTTGTCCCTAAAAATTTGTTTCTAAAATCTTAATTTCTTGTAGTGTTATTCCCACTCTCATTTTTTATATGCATTTCATATTTTGTTCTTTATATTGTAAAAAAACTACACACAACACAATTTTAATACATATTAATAATAAAGTTTAGAATGTATTATAAAAAGGGTAAATTACACTGATTTCCTTTGAATTTTTTTTTTTTAAAAAAATATCACAAATTTTATAGTTTGATATAATTACATTAAATTTCTTTGAAATTTTAATTTATATAACACTTAAATCCCTTTTTATTCATAATTCCTTAGCTACATGGATAGAAAAAAAAATGATATTGTTATCTTTTTATATTGAAATGTATTTTTATAGCTAAGGATAGAAAAAAAAATGATATTGTTATCTTTTTATATTGAAATGTATTTTTATTTTTGTTCTCACATTATCTGTATTAATTTTAATTTATTTATTTTTATTAAAAAAAATTAATATAATTATATTAAAATGATGAGACTTTAGTTTGGGACGAGAGTAAATCCAGTCCAAATTATCAATGGTACGGGAGCAACTAACGTGGACCAAATTAGTCATACTTTTGACTAACGACTTTTGACTAACGACTTTTCAATAAAATCTTTATTTTGTTTCTATAATTAGCAAAACCGATGCGCAGTCTTTACGTGACGAAATGCCAACAGGAACACAATCCACAATAATACCGAAGTACAATAGAACTAAAAACAGTGAACCCCACAAAAATACTTTCACAACAATGTTACATACGGGTGTACAATAGAATTAAAAAGAGTGAACCCCCAAAAATAATTTTACAACAATTTTACATACGGGTTATTTGGTGTCTGGAGGATAGTCACGTGTTATTTTAAAGTATTTGTTAGTAAAATTTTTATTAGATTTAAATTGATAGAATTGTAATTAAAATCTCATTAAACAAACACAATGATCAAGCAATTGTATTGAGATTCTATGCGTTAAAAATTCAAGGACTTCTTTAGAGTGATAATAATGATAAAACAAGCAAGAAAAAAAGAGAGAAAGAAGAAGAAGACGATAATATAAATGATTGAATGAACAATTAAATACAAATAAATTACATTAAAACTACTTCTATTTAAGTTTTAAACAAGTCCTATGTAGATTAGATCTACTCCTAGGATAAAAAAGAAATGAAAATCAAATATGTATTGATTTGTTGGTGTCTTTATAATAGAGTTATCAATGACAATTTATACCAAAAAAAAAAATGTAGGAAAAACTTCTATTAACCATCATCTAACTACCACTACAAGAAAATACATTTTTGGCGACCACTTTTGGCTACCAAATGGCTTTTAGTCGCCAAAAGTTATGGAATTGGCTACCAAAAATAATATTAGTCGGCAAAAGTCAAATTTTTAGCTATTAATTTCTTTTAGTCGGGGAATGTTGATTATTGGCGACTAAAAAAAATTTAGTCAGTAAAAATGCAACAATTGGCTACTAAAAAATATTTTAGTCGCCAAAGATGCAACAATTGGCTACTAATCACAATTTAGTCGGTAAAAATACAACAATTGGCTACTAAAAAATATTTTAGTAGCTAAAAATGTCACAATTGGCGACTAAAAAATAGTTTAGTCGCTGTATAGTTAGTTTTGGCTACGAAAATTATTTAGTCAGTATTTAATTTACTTTTAGCAACTAAATTTTAGTCGGCAATTATAATTAAAAATTTTAAAAATTAGACTTCAGATTTTGGGGGGCAAAATTAATTAGCTACTAAATATTTCGTCGGAGAAAAGCCTTTATTTATTATGGGTGACTAACTTTTTTAGTCGGGAAAGAAAATAACTAGGTTTAAGAAATACACTCCCAGACGCTCTAACTCTCTCATACATCTCTGTCTGCCTCTGCTCTCCTCCGGCTCTCTCTTTCTTTCTCTCTCTCTCTCTCTCTCTCTCTCTCTCTCGCTTTTGTCTCCATCGTTAACGGAGCATCACCGCCATCGCACACGAGCACAACCTTTAATCCACCATTGGAGCATCATAGCCATCGCACAGGTATGTCCTCTCTATTCCCCTAATTTCAGCCTCTAGGGTTTTCTTCTTCCTGTTGCATACCTTCAACCAAACCCAACCCCAAATTGACCCATGTTAAGGTTGAGGCATCTGTTCATTCATTGTCCTTGGATATGGAGGATATGGGTTGAATTACTAGAATGGTGGAATGTTCACTGGGTTACACCATAATCTTTTTTAAATTTGTCACACTGGGGGTTTGGGTTTAAATTTGGGAAGCTGGAAAAGAAGATGTTGAGGCCATGGTTTGGTCAATTTGGAAGGCTCATTAAGTATGTTTGTTTTTTTTCTATCTATTGCTCTTGCTTGTTTGTTTTTCTCTACCTACTGCTCTTACTTGGCCTGTTTCGTCCATGCTTGTATTTGTTGTTGTCTTCTGACCCTTTTGCTCACCATGTGTTTGACAAAATGTTCAAATGAAACTGGACAATGCTCATGTGTTTGACATCTGTTTATGAGGTTTGGTAGTGCCCAGATTGAAGTGTTTAAACCGGGGGGGTGGTTTAAAATCTATTTTTACAAAATATCAGCCCAACAATCTGATTTAATTGTTATATATATCTGAGAGGGGAGATTTGCACCGTTAGTACGGCCGAGCTAAGACGACAAGGATCTGTTTTGCTCAGTCTTAAAGACCGGCTGCCCGGCGTGAACTAAGCCTGGCCGAGCTACGACTCGCAAATATCCGGCAGTGCACACAGCCAAGTGGCGAGACTGGGCTACGGATAGCTTGGGCTAAACTATGGACAAGCGAGGCTTGGTACGTCTCTGACCGGTGAGCCGAGATGGGCAGATTCCAGAGAACCTTGGATGAAGGTAGACCGGACGGAGGCCGACATGCCTCACAACCGGTATGCCACGACGAACCGGACAACTCCAGCCCGATCCATGGGCGTCTCCCCCCCCCCCCCGGCCGCCCCTTTGCCAAGGGGCAATCCGGTGGGGCATAGCGCGGTTGAGCGCCTGTAGCGATAGTTCTTCTTGGGAAATAGGCCGGTCGTGGTACTACGGTCAGGTGTGCCACCTGGGCCAATGGCACGAAGGAAGGGACATCTGCTCCACATATGCCTCAATACCGTTAGGCAGTTCTACGTGTACTGTTGGGAGGACTAAGCCTTTACACGCGTAAGGTGGTGAGAGGCGAGTACTGCCACCTGTCTTGGGAAGGACAGCAGAGGTAGTGCACGCATAATCTTGAGGCTGCATGGCCAGCCTTGAAATAGGGAGGAGGGCGAATGTTAGAGGTATGCAACTTTTTCCCCAAAAGAAAACACTCTCTCTCTATCTCTCTTCTCCTTCCTCAAGTAGACTGACTTGATCGTCGGAGGGTCTTTCTGGCACACCACCGCCGGGCAGCTCACCGTTTCTGTGTTACCAGGTAGACGTCGTCAAGAGAAGCTTAGAGTACAAGGAGTACGGAAACCAGTGGATATTTTTCCCCCGTACAATATCTTACCTTGTTCTATGTGATCTATATGACTTCATTTATTAGGGAGTAATTTAGTCGAATTGAAAGGTGCTACAAGTATAGGACAAAGGCAAAATAGAACTTTGGTTGAGTCCAAGCTTATTCCTTAGAAAACAAAAGGATCACAATTCTTTTTTTACTTGCAATTGATCAAAATAGGGGGAAGGAAAGAAAGAAATAAAGGTTTCTTCAACGGCTTATGATAAGATGCTTATGAAAAGTTTAGAACACACCAAAGACACTATTTATTGTTTCAATTGCATCATAGCATGATTAAAACACTGGTCTTAAACCCTAAAGCATTGGGCTCATGACTCGTAGGTTTTGACAACAGGTAAATGGCACTCTTTTTTCTCGTAATTGCATGCCAGATTATTTATTTTTTTGGGTTGTACCTGAATGCATTAGCACCTGCAGTATGTGGGAATTTCCAACACAAATGGTGGACAAGTTTTTTAAGCCTTATTTTTTTCATTGTAGCGTATGATGTACTTCTTTGAGATAATCACATGCAAGAATTTTTGTACTTCGGCTGTGAAACATTGACAACATATTGATACAAGGGGTACCCTGGACAGGTGTGTCTGAGGATGCTGTTTCAGGTCACATACAATTGCTAATTCCTGGAGAAACATCATGTTTTGCATGTGCACCACCTTTGGTAGGTTCAATCATTTTTCCGATTTTGGATAATTTTGGAGTTATAACCCTACATTGGGAACCTTCATGTAGTTGTGCAGTTTTGAACTTACATATGGTTAAACTAAGCTAGTGTGATTATGTTTAATTGGTACAAAAATGGTACATATGCAGTAGAAAATTGTTTTTGGGTCACTAGGCTAAATTATTGCACTTCTTTTGTAACAATTTACACATTGATGAATTGGCAAATCAAAATTGAACGTTCGGTTTATCTTTTTCTCTAGGTTGTAGCATCTGGAGTAGATGAACGAACGCTCAAGCGTGAAGGGGTCTGTGCTGCATCTTTACCTACTACCATGGTAATGATTTTACTCCATCTTCCAAGCTCTTTTGACTTCTATCTTCCTCTTTCTCAGTATGGGGGTTGACTTTTAAATATGGCAAAGATTTTTGTTCCTCGGTACAAATGTTCTTATGGATTGTAGATGCAGATTTGCAATGGAAATTTGACATGCTTATTCTGCAACATTGCTTTTGTCATCCATAATTTATTCTTTGATGCCTTTAGTACTCGAGCAATTTGTTACCTTTCCAATTTTATGCTACTTTCTTCATACATGTCGAGACAAGTAAATTTGATTTTTAAATAGTTGATTGTGCTGCCAATGGACCATGTAAATTTGTCATTTATCCATTTCCTCTGCTGCCATTTTTACACATGGTGACTTGAATTGGTTTGTAGGGCGTTGTTGCTGGGCTTTTAGTTCAGAACACAGTCAAGTATTTGCTGAAGTTTGGATATGTATCCCCATACTTGGTAAATACTGAGCCAACTCTCTCTCTCTCTCTCTCTCTCTCTCTCTCTCTCTCTCATTAAATTGTAACACATTATTTGGAAAATTGAACTATTTAACATATTTGTAACAAAACGTTCAATTTATTGAATCTTCTTCATCAATTCATTCTGTTTTGCTGTTAAAAAGGAGTTTTTCTAAATACTTGCATTTATTTGGGCCTCTGGCTTAATTTATAAATTGGAACAACCGGTGTGTGTTCTAATTTGACATTTATATGTAAGAAATCAATAGTTGTGTGCCAATTATCATGATTTAATCTTAGATAAGTTACTGGCTGAACTGGAGGGTCATGCTTTGTATCATTTGAGTGTTGTTGTCATTGATTATTACATCCCTTCTTATTTCAAAATACGAAGGACCACGCATATATAACAACTTTTCAGTCTTGCATATATGGTATAACAATGGTTACTGCTGCAGGTTTCAGATGGTGACCACATTGATAGATTAATATCTTGCCTGCATATGGCTCTTCCATTTTTTACGGTACAAACTGTATTTGCAATCAATTTTACCAAATTTAGTGGATTATATGATTATCTGTCCACCTTAACTTTTTTTTTTTTTTTTTTTTGGGTTTCCAGAGGGGTGCATCAAGTAATAGGTTTCTCAACTATTTGAACAAGAATATTGTACCTGTTTTTGATAAGGTAATTAGTACTTTCCACTAATTATTTTATTTGGAGATTAAAATAAATAATAGAGTTTGTAATTGTCCTACATTTTGCGCATTTGAACTTAAACCCAACGTTTATAATGTCCCAACTTTGTTTTTGCCAACTTACATTACTTGATAATTGACTTCAATGTGTTACCTCATTTGGTAATGAAATATCATACAGAAGAATGCATTATAAATCATAATGATAACTATGTATTATTACAACTTATGAGCAACTTTTCTCAGGCTTTTTGTAGCACATGACGTAACTTTAAAAAGGGAAAAATAGCTCTTGTATTAGTAAGTTTGTTGTATTATTATCTGAATCTAAAGAAGATCCAATCCCAGCAAAATACTTTTTCTTCATGACGAGGAACCCCTCCAAGGCAAGGCCACTTTGGGCTGACCCATTGGAGGTTGGTCAAGCAAGGCTGGAGTAAGGTCACTTGGTTGACCAAACCATGTAGGATGGTCAACCAATGAAATTCCCGAGAGCTAGGTAGGAACCCATAGGAGTGGTCAAATAATCTTAGACCAATTCTAGGTGGCTTGATCGACTCCAATGCATAACCCCAACTATGACAAGCGTTTGGTGGTGGGACAAACAAGTCTTGGTAGAACATAGCATGGAAAGGACATATCAAGTGTTCAAATATTTGGCCAATTTGGTGATAATGCAAATATGGTGTTCTTTTTCAAAAATAAACCTAGGAAAGAGCCATGTATTAGAGGTGAAGTAGATGCCTCAATGAAATTGGGCTACAGAATCCCAGTTCCTGATCTCACATTTTAGTTTAGTTAACTTGTGGTGCTTATGTTGGATGTACTTTGTCAAGGAAAGTGGCCCTAACTTGGAAGTGAGGTTAAATCTGGAAAGAACAGGTGATACAATTGTTGAGAGCTCCTTGTTTAGTGCAATAATGTAGGTTTTCTTTTTTTCCATGACTCTTCTTTCAATGGAGCCTTATTTTTTTGCATCGACTATAATTATGTCAGCTTGAACAATTTGTTTTGAACTTGTGGTTGTGAAAGACCACTTTTGTGATGGAGCTATTTCTCTGCCCCCCCTTCTCTCCTAGTCTTGATTGGTTCAATAGATATAGAGAGCTTCTTTGCTTCTTCAAACCAGTTATTCTTGTGTTAGGAGCGTCTTGTTGATAGATGCCTTTCAGAAGAATGACTCGGTATATACAATAGAAAATCTGGCAAAATTATGAACGAGCTTTTGAAGCCGTACTCTGATTTTTAGGGAGGATTGTTTTTTATCCTATTTCATCCTTCTTTTTTGGCACTTTCAAGAACCTCATATTTAGCTAGTTTTATAAGAAACACACCTTTGTACGGCTTGGCCTTACCAAGGATAGGACTGCACTTGTTGTTACCACTTTGGCCACAAAGCCAATGGTCTTCTTTCACCTTTTTAGTCAATATGATATAGGGTATGAACCAGGAGGTATCTCAATGTACACTCATTCCTGTTTATGAACAAATTGCGTATAGATGATTACAACAAAATCCATCGTGTTCGATATTACGTGATGGGTATTGGACAACCAAGATTTAGATTTTTGCTACATACTTTACCTGTTGAAGTAACAAAGTATTGATGAGCATTCTGACATTATGCCATTTTCTTCCCCTTCTGGATTATGGAGGTTCCTTCCTTTATTTATTTGTTTATGTTTGACACTTGATATAGTGTTGGCATCTCTATGGTTGATGATGTGCAGGTTGAGAACCATAGATGATTTAACTAAAGCTATGGTGAAGAAATTAAATCAAGGAATGACAGAGCACAACAAAGCGATGGCAGCTGCTAAAACTGCAGGATAGAATCGAGGATTTTGATGTCGAGCAAGGCATTAATTCAAATGAATCCAATGGGGAAAAGCACTTGGAATCTAAGCTAATTTGGAATGGTAGAAATTAGCATATATGCTAATTTAGGTTGTGGTACATATGTCCTTTTTGTTAATTAATTTGGTTAGTCCTGTATTATGTATGAAATGAAATTATTGACGTTAGATTAGACTTGGTTCGTATGGAATTTGTATTATATATACAATTGGACGTTCAATATTAATGTTTTGGATGGTTGGAGCTAAAATGTGTGCACATTGTTGAATGCTTGAATGGTTGATAATATATTCAGCTTTGATGGATTATATTGGTTATACAGGATACAGGTTGTATTAAAAATGGATACAGGTTGTTTAGAATTTTTTAAAAAAAAAAGAAAAAAAAAAGAAAGTATTTGGCCACCAAATATTTTGGTAGCCAAATATGTAATCAAATGTTTTGGTGACTAATAATTTAGTAGCAAAAACATAACCAAAATTTTTTTTGTGACTCAATAGTTAGTAACGAAAACAATTGAGAATGAGAGAAAGAAACTATTGGCCACTAAATTTTTTAGTCACGAAAAAAAAGGGTATCATTTAGCGACTAAAACATTTGGTGGCAAAAAGTAATGTATTCTATTGGTGACCAAAATATTTAGTCTCTAATAGTTGGTTAAAATTTTCATGTAGAACTTTTAGTGACGAACACTTTAGTCGCCGAATGCACCTTTTGCCGACTAAATACAGTTTCATAGCCAAATGTGTACTTTTGGCGACTAATTATTTAGTAGCTGAAGGTGACACCTTCCCCGACCACAACAACTTAGTAGCCAAAAAGCCTCATTCGGCGACTAAAGGTTTTAGTGGCGGAAACATAACATTTGCCGACTAAACTAATATTAGTAGCCAAATGTAGTCACTCTCGGCGACCAAACGAAATTTAGTCGCCAATACTATCACCAACAAGGTAAAGGCGACGAGCTTGGCGACAAAATATTTTAGTCGCTAAATTGTTTCAGCGACTAAATATTGGACTTTTGGCGACCAATATTTTGGTAGCCAAAAGTGACATTTCTTGTAGTGTACTCATATAACTTCTACCTTCTTACATTGCCACTTATCCTCTATCCTTTGAATCTTTAAAATTTGACCTAACTTCTTGGAACTTTCAATATTTTCCTCCATAATCATAATAATAATAACAATAATAATAATTATAAAGTTTAAACTTAGTTATAATCTATAAAATTTTTATTTATAATGTAAACAATGCCCCCAACTCTTTAAGAATGAGTATTCGAATTCTTGATGAATTGTATGAACATAAATATATAAGAGAAACTATGAAAATTATAATTGATTAGCCATATATATATAATTTTTTGTTTGTTGTGGTTACATCTAAATACTCTCTTATTACTGTCATATAAAAAATATAAATAAAATTCAGAATTTCTTTTTGTAAATCACTTTATCAAAATTAATTTTTGATATGAACCACAACGCCATTGTAGTTATTAGATGACAGAAATCATAATATCAATTGACTTTAGAAAATAAAATTTTTTGACAAAATTAATAATGTCAAAAAATTCAAATTCATCAAATGTGGAATGTTCATAATTTTTAGTCATGTTTGGCTTAAAATCATACCCCCTAATTAAATTTTCACAATCATTTTGTGATTTTTTTTTTAAATCAAATTTAGCCATATTTGGCTTAAAACCACGCCCTCCAATTGGATTTTCATCATCATTTTGTGATGGTTGTTCATCAAATTTAAAATTATACTTTCTAATTGAATATTCACCATTATTTTGTAATGGTTGTTCAACATTCTTTATCATAGTTGACTTAAAACCGTATCCTCCAATTGGATTAAAATGCTCAATAGCAAAAAAAGTTGGTCCTCTTTTTTAATTAATGGCTTAAAATATTGCCCCTCAAACTTGCCATTTTCATAACTTAATTTTTCCTTGGCCATGATATTTGTGGAGAGAAAGTTTTGCTTGGAAACACCTCTTAGAAATACATAAAACTTGTGTTTTTTTAGATTCTCTAATTTTTAACTCCAATGTTGGATTTTCATCATCATTTTGTGATGGTTGTTCATCAAATTTAAAATTATACTTTCTAATTGAATATTCACCATTATTTTGTAATGGTTGTTCAACATTCTTTATCATAGTTGACTTAAAACCGTATCCTCCAATTGGATTAAAATGCTCAATAGCAAAAAAAGTTGGTCCTCTTTTTTAATTAATGGCTTAAAATATTGCCCCTCAAACTTGCCATTTTCATAACTTAATTTTTCCTTGGCCATGATATTTGTGGAGAGAAAGTTTTGCTTGGAAACACCTCTTAGAAATACATAAAACTTGTGTTTTTTTAGATTCTCTAATTTTTAACTCCAATGTTGAATTTCTCCATCAACTTGATAAAATCAACAACTAAGTTGACGAGTTTTTTCATCAAAGTAATTTATATTTTTTTGCATCAAATAATATGGCAGTGATGAAATTATTTGAAATTTTTTCCAATCAAGAGAATTAATTTCTTCTTGTAAAGCCAAAATTTCACTATTGCACTAATAAATTTAATCCTCACAACGCCGAATTATTCTTTCCATATTATTTATCATGCCATGATGTTAGCAATAGACGGTAGAATCATTATCATAATATTGACAATTATTATACATGGAAGACGAGACATTCCAATAATCATTCATGCCCATTAGAACATTACTACTCTATTGGTAGTTTGCATCCATGGGTGCACAATATGCAAACATGCCACTTGATGGCATAATTTCTTGATATTTTGTTTGTATCATTTTTTTCTTTCTCAAAGTTAGGACGATGTCTCATTGGGTGTGCCAAAAATTGTTAGTAAAATTTTTGTTAGGCTTAGATCAACAGAGCTTTAACTAAAATCTCACTAAATAACACAATGATCAAGCAATTGTGTTGAGGTTCTATGCCTTAAAAATTCAAGGACTTCCTTAGAGTAAAAATAATGACAAAACAAACAAGAAAAAAGAGAGAAAGAAGAAGAAGATGATGTAACTGATTGAATGAACAATCAAATACAAGTAAAGTACATTAAAACTACTCATATCTAAGTTTAAACTACTCCTATGTAGATTAGATCTACTTCTAGGATAGAAAAGAAATGAAAATCAAGTCATTGTAACATGCTAGGGGAGTACCCGTGCGCGTTAAACAATTCGGACCCTCGGTTTCTTTGATGTAGTCTCACAAGTACAATGTGAAACGTAAATGAGAGTTCACATTTGACAACTTTTAGAAAATTCATTTTATTGCAAAAACATTTGCCAGAGATGGATTACCTCATCAAATCTTAGAGTCACCACCTAATATTTATTTCGGAAAAATTAGGAAACCCGTGACTCATGCTAAGGCCACTGTTCGTCGTAACCAAGGATGCTTAGCTCAGAACCTTAGGTATGAAAGGGGAAGGTCATTAATTGAGCACCCCTGCTCACCTAATCAAAAGATCGGCCTTTACTAATCATGATATGATTTTTATTTCCTTTATGTGTTCATATTCTGATTATTTAATAAATCCTAAAAAATTATTATGTGAAGCATACAAGTATAGACTATATCACCCATTTTGGAGCAACTTGATTTCATGTAGTTTTGAAAGAGTTTTGAACATGTACAATCCAAATAAATTGAGTTTGCAAACAAGAAAATCAACATTATTCCAAATTAAGTGGCACAACCTCCATCCATCGGCATTTATACAGTTATATCAAATAAGCAAATAGCCTCATGGTAGGATGTTAAACATAGTAAGAAAGACACACACAAGCGGGATACTAAAGCATAAAAACTTACATATTTACCAACGTCCCGTAAACAGCTATAAAACAAAGTTAGCAAAAATGCATGATCTTATATACAAAATCCTAATGCAATTCACACACGAGATGCAACTAAAGATTTGGCTTCTAAGATATGACATGTGAATCATCTCAAGAACATAAGGTAGCACACATAATCACATAGGATTTGATTAAATTCACAAATGCAAAATTAGCCGAATCAAAATGCATGAAATATGGATGCACAACAAGGATATAGAAAGGAGTGGGGCAGGAACTTTCTCTGCCACCACTCTGTAACCCCTTTCTTTTGCATCACTCTCTTCTGACATGGCCTCTTCCCGCGGTTCTCTTCCTTTTTTTCCAGACCTCAACGAGTCCACGATAGAGATGACCAATTCCGACTCCCCTGAACCTCAACCGCGTGCTCCTCCTCCTTCTTCTGTTTTCAGCTTTCTAGCAATATCAGTTGAGCAAATAATGGTGGCACAGTCTGACATCAAAGCTAACTCGTATACGTTGAGGTCATGTGTGGAGATCGTGACTGCGGTTTCCAACTTGTCCCGTCCACTGTAGAACAAGGCGTTTGATGTACATCAGTGAAATACACAACTCTCCCTGCTCCAACGTATGTACAAGGACTCTTGAGTAGAAATTAGTGCACTAAAAAGGTTGAACGAAGAACTGAAATCACAGGCCACCTTTGCGGTTCGATTCGGAGTTTCTTCGCACAACCACTTTGATGGCCGACGAGCAGTAATTTCTTTTGAAAGCTTTGCCAATGCCGAGGTAGAGTCTTCAAGGACTCCCCGAGAGTAAAGATAAAGCGAGGCAGCTGATGATAAAGTCGGGCAATGAAGCTGTGTGCTTGCCGGTGTTCTCGGGAAGCCATAAGAAGCCCCTATATAGAGATGTTTGCCTGCATCTTTTTAATCGTTTCAGAACCAGGTCTTCTTTTACCTCTTTCTCTTTCTCTTTCTTTTTCTCATTCTCCTCTTTTTTGTCTTTTCTCGATGATTCTGCTAGGTCTAGATGCGGAGGCTTAAAGTAACTCCCACTTCTAGTAATATGATCAATCTCTTCAGAATTCCAAGTTTCATTAGGGGAATTGACACCCCATCCTTCATCAGTGTAGGAAAAGTTTAGGTCACTGTCCTCCACCATTCTTCTTCAATTATTAAAAGGCAATTATTTGGAGAAGTCAATCAAATCTCCCTTCATGTTTATCAAAAGCTCCGGAGTTTGTGTTGCCACCGCCTCTACAAGGTTTTGGGGTTTTGGCTGGGGTTGAGGTGCATCTATCGTGCACATATCAATGCTCTCTGGAATAAGCACCTTGGGTTTGGATAGATGGGAAGGCGTGATGTATATACTGGGGTCATAGGTGGATGGCAACATATGGATTAGGTTCAAGCGAGGAAGCAGTTGGATTTTGTCATGAGGTGGTAGTGGATTGGTGATAATATTCCTTAACATAATATTCTCTATCTTAACAAAATATTCGTCTCTCTAATGGAATATTCTCCTAGAAAGGTAATTCGTCACTGTTTTTGAGACAGGAAGACTTGTTTCTAATTAAAACACTTAGCCAAAACAAGTTTAGGGTTGAAAATAAAGCTAGGGATGAAAATAAAGCTCAAATTTTATTTTCTTACTAAGGATTCTAAGAGAAACACTTTCTTGATTTCATCATCAGGTAATCAAAAGAAAGCACAAAAGTCTTAAGGTCGGTCAAAATAGGTTTCTACAGTCATGTATTGGTTTGTTGGTATCTTTACAATAGAGCCATCAATGGCAATTTATACCAAAAAATGTAGGAAAAAATTTCTATTAACCATCATCTAACCACCCATATAACTTCCACCTTCTTACATTGCCACTTGTCATCCATCCCTTGAATTTTCAAAACTTGACTTAACTTCTCTTAACTTTCAAGATTTTCTTGCATAATCATAATAATAATAATAATAACAATAATAATAAGTAATAGAAAGTTTAAACGTAGTTATAATGGATAGAAATTTTATTTATGGTGCAAACATTATAATTGATAAAAAAGATAGAATATATGATTTTATGTCAAGTGATTGAGAAATCTGAGAGATTATAGTGCATAATAATAAGTAAAGGAGTATGAACATGCAACGCTCCAAAAGTACTGAATAGTTTTTTCAATGTTGCATTCCTTAATTTATTATCCCTAAATGACCCTTAATGATGTGATATTGAAATTAAATCACAGTTGATAAAATGTTTGACAAAACAAAATTTAATACTTATCAAATATATTATTAAATTGATTTTAAAAAATAATAAATTAAATATTTCAAATATTTTTCATAATTTTATTACAAAAATAAATCCCCACATCTTTATCTTATCATCATACATAAAAGAGAATCCGAAACGTGATCAGATAGATATAGGAGGCTGCTTGGAACCTTCTTTGCCTTATTTTTATTTTGTTTCATTGATAAGCCATAGAGAATTTTTTATATTTTATTTTAGGCATATTATGTTTGGAGAAGTATGTCGTTGAATCGAATTTCAACCAAAGCATTTGGCTTTAGTTTATTAATACATGACCTTGCTTTTTAACATTTTATAATCATTGTTGTAAAATAGTGGGTTTCGACAAACTAAGTCTAATGATTATTCAATTATACAACACAACTAATCAATGTGCGTATCACTATTGGAACAGATTATCTAATAGATCTGTTATATATTATTGTACATGGTGTATTCTTCTAATAGTAAAAAATCCTGTAATTAGTTATCATTATTTTTTTTAAATATATTTTGAATAAAATAATTATTTGTACTCTTACTATAAGGTAGATGGATACAAGAATGATAGATTGAATCTACAAAAATAACTTCTCAACTTAGAATGTGATAACCATAAAAACTTAACAAAATTAGGAACTTACATTGTGTTTGATTGAGAGATTTAGAAAGAAAAAAGAAAAATATAAATAAAATATATATAAAATATATATTTTACTTAATTTCATACACATTTTATTTTTTTCTTTTTAAATCTTTCAATCAAATATAATATTATTAAATTCATTTTTTTATTTTATTTTTTATATAAAAGCATTAGATGAGGATGAATGTGGACTATAGAGTGCGCCACCCACAATAAAAATGCATTCCCCCCTTTACAAAAGAAGATTGACAATGTTGATTAAGATAATATTAAAAAAAATTCTTAATTGCCATCGCGACATTGGATATAAATAACTGAGGTTACAAAAAGTCCCTATAATATATAAAAGTTTTAGTGACAATTTTTTGTCCTTAAAAATATAAATTTTGTTACAAAAAAATATTTTAGAATTGATTTTAATTGTCGCGAGGATAATCGTTAAAAAGTTATCCCGAAAAGTCGAATAAAGAGCTTTTACGAACAAAATTTTAAAAATGTAATCAATAAATACACTTTTAGATACAAAATAATTTGGTCCAAATTTTCTTTTTCTTTTTTTTTTCTTTTTTGGGACAAGAATTTTTGGTCATAAAAAGTTAGTAATTCATCATTAAACGCCCAATTTTCTCACTTGAAATAAAATAATAACACTTTTGGGAACAAAAATATTTTGTCCCTAAATTTTTGTCCTTAAAACTTTAATTTATTGTATTGAGTGACTGGCAGTAATCACCAATGTTTTAATTGAAAAAACGGGTGATTTTATTTGCACTCAAATAATAACTTAATACGCCTAATTAAAATTTTATTTTGCATTATACCCTAATTTAAATTTACTAATAAGGATAATACACATTAAATCTTAAAATAATTTTTTTTTCTCATGGTACACCCTAATCACTTATGCACATTTTTTATATTCAAGGATCTTCATCTTCTTCCCTAAGTTTTAATTTTTTTTTCTCTCTCTGTCTTCTTGCTCACTCCAACACTTCAATTCAACTCTACCAAAACTCACTATTATCATCAACATCATTATTTCTTATTGTGTTGTTACTTGTAAATAGAAGAAAAATTGAATAAAATCAAACAATGAATAATAATAATAATCAAAAGTATTTTTTGAAGCAATCCATCAAAGATGAGGTAAGTATTCGCATAAACATTAAAGTATAATTTTGATTTTTGTGATTTTTTTTTATACGTAAAAATACGTATTCTACTTGTTTTGCATCAATGTTGTTTGGTTCTGAAAGGCCGAAGAAAGGCAATATGTTAGGCATACTAGGGCCGAATGGTTTCAGCGAAGATCAGAAATTGAAATCAACCATTGCAGTTATAAAAAACCTACAACCACTATCCCAAATAATGAAAAATGCAATCAACGGAAAAACATGAGAAATTTACCTACTTATGGAAATGAAACAATGTCTTCCTCCTTCTCTTTCTTCTTCTTTTTCTTCTTCAATATTTGCCAACGATGAGAGTATAGGAATACTGTGGCTGAGAAGAGAAAAAGGGAGAGCGGATGTCTTTTTTGAATTGATTTATTTATTATTTAAATGTAGCACAAATTATAAATTTATTTTGAAAGGTAATTAGTAAAAAAGCATAGGTGTATTGAGTGTAAATTATAACCCTAAATAATTTAATAGAGAATATTGTGAAATTGGACATATTCAATGATTTTTTTAATGTAAATAGAATAACCCAAAAAGGAGGCACTCATCTCCAGTCCACTATTTGGGCCCATGGGCTTACCACTAGTCCTGTTTTGTTAATTTAAACCATTCATTTTATCGAGTACCTCATGTACTTCATCCATAAAATAAAAAAAAATTAGGTCAATCCAATAATAGTAAAATCTTCAATTTATCGTGTTTGTCACTAAAAAATTGAATGGTTTATTTTTAAAAACACAATTGTCATCTATTTTTTGGTGACAAACACGATAAATTGAATATGTTATGATTATTAAATCGACCTAATTTTTTTTTATAGAAAAAATACACGAAATACCGAACAAAATGAACAGTTTGAAATATCGAAATAAGACCCGTAGTGGGCCTCACGGGTTCAAATAGTGCCCTCCAGCCCATAATCTAGATTGGAAGGAATCATCCTCCTTGAAAAATTACACTATTTCTCTCAAGCTTTTTAAAAAATTAAAATTACAGCAACGCTACATCTACACAAATTCAACCACGTGGTAAGACATAATGTAAGTTCTATCTCAATTGCTACATGTTGTGCGTGTGTTTCACACACAACAACACATTTCTAAGATTCGAAGGGGTAAGAAAATTTTAGTATAAGAAAGGTTTTGAGAGAATATTGAAGCGTATGTCAACTTTTAAAATTTTGTTTGCCATGTCATTTGGAGGATAAATGATCATTTTACTCAGTTTTTATTTAAATCAAAATTAAATTATTGGATAAATAACATTAATCTCGCTTGAGGTATGGAAAAAAGTACAACTAGCTCCAATTTTTGCATACCTTGACATCTCTTAAATTTTAATTTGCAAAACAAATGGAGGAAAGAGAGTCGGTGTTGTTCGCTATTGGATAAATTGTTCGTTGAGGTGTTGAAGGTTGGAGTGCTGAATGGTGTGGATGGCATGTGTTGTGTGGTGTGGTTTTTAAAAAGCAAGATTAGGGGGTGCCGGTGTTGGGTTGGGAATGTTTTGATTCTTAATTTTATATTATGAATAACATCAATAAATATTAATGGATCTTTAGTAGCATGGACTAATTTGTTATACAAATTAAAAATTTCAGAGAAATTGATAAAATTATGCTAGAATATAATCCATTTTGCTTTCATGAACCTCTAAAGTAACCTGTATAATTTATTGCCTTCAGTTTTTTTATTGAAATAGGAAAAAATTGCAGCACCATGCACAAAAAATGTGATGAATGTTCAAATAAAACTTTCAAAATTTTATTGTTTGGTTTGAGATGTTTTAAATAAGTGTATTTTTTGAATTTTTATAAAAAGATGTGTAGAAAGGTAGAGAGGAGATGTTAATTGATGCGACCTAAAAAAGATAAAAAGATTGACTAAAATAGGGTATCCCAAACAATAATTTAAATTTTAACATTGTTGAGTTGTTATAATGTTTTATAGCCCATTATATTTGGGCTATAACATTATTACAAGCGTATTTACGCAAGACCATTATTGGGCCATTCATGTAGGCCCTTCTATTCTATGTGCATAAATCATGTTGAAAACATAGAAATAGGAGGAGAAGATCCCTCTGCTTCTGAACTGGGCTAGATGTTTTAATGCCCAATTATGTTGTCTAATTATATTATGATTTGATATCAGTGGCAATGGATTGCACGAGCTGACTTTTTAGTCTTTTTTTTGCTTTTTTTTTTTTAAAAAAAAAAAATATGTAAAAAATTGTGAAAAATGATATGACCCAAAATGGATTAAAAGTTGAGGTACTTATGTGCAGGTCCTAATAAGTAGACTTATTGTCTAATAAGTCCTATGAAAAAAAATTGTCAAAAAAAAAGTCACTAATTATAAGTTTTAGCGACAATTTATAAAAATTATTACAAAAAAAAATCACTATTTGTCAATTTTTAGCGACGTATGTAAAAAATTATCACAAAAATTATTTTTAGTAACAATTTTATCAAGACTTATTTTCAATAAGACTTTATGAGAATTAAGTCTAATTATTATGACATGTTGATAGTTTACCCAAACTTTTTTTTTTTTTTTTGGAAAGTGACTTTTAATCCATTTCTCAAAAGAAGCCTATGTTTAGCTTTTCAAGGATTGAAAAATAGATTTATTCTTGAATTTGCATCCATCATACAAGATGATTCTAATGTCATTATTAAGTCCAGCAATTATAAATGATTATCTATAATATATCATATCATTTCTTATTATTGAAACTAGCAGTATTTTTAAAGTTGCAAAATTAACATATCCTCATCTCGCCCTATCATGCACCATCACGGTTTTCTCACACCTAATATGATTCAGGATGAGTACTATAAAACTATCTCATGCGCTGTCCCATTGTCATCCTTAACTGCTTAGTGTAATTAATTTTTGCTCATTTTTATTCTGCCTATTCAAAATGAACATGTAAGACATGATCATTTTTTTTGTCAAAAATCTTGACCCAGATTGTCAATTGAATTAGTTAAACAAAACACAAAATTAAATGATAAAATTATTGCATGGATACATCGATCCTAGACAATTTATTTCCATGGATAATTCTTAATAAATGTTGGATCTGGCTCTGTCAATTTCTTAAACATATATACACATTTTAAAGGAGTTCAATTTGTTTATATATTGTTAAAGTGTGTGAATAAAACATTTTCTGTAAATTTGAGTATAATTTTATTTTTAATAATTAATATTCACCACGTTGTAAGTCCCACTTTGCTAAAGGACAAACAGAGGAAATGCATTGACAATCCATTTGTGAATTAAGAGATTACAAAACTGGATCAGATTGCAGGGTGCACGTGGAGATGTGCGCTGTGTGGTTGAGGTGGTTTGAGTATAAAATTATAAGTGGAATGGAATTCAAGAATATTTTAATTGATTATTAAATATTTATATAATATATAATATTAATTTATATAATATTTTTTATATATATAATATAAAATTAATTTTACATAATATATTTTATGTATATAATTAATTTGTAATAAATTGTATATTTTAAATCTCTCTCACGCTTATTTTTAATTTGATATTTCATTTGAAGTTTAAAAAAATATATATTAAATATAACAGAGCAGAACAGTTTTAAAGGGAATTATAAATTTTAAAATTTAATCTGCTATTTATGAATAGAACGGTACGAATTGATGCTAATCAATATAAATTTAACAGATTAGGCAGTATTTTACAATCCCTAGGTGCATGCATGCATCCGAGAATCTAGCAAAATTTTAGCTACATTATATTATACATTGAAACTTTGTTGTTGAATGGAATCCCAAGCACACTGTTTTGTTATAATTTATATTATATATATATATATATATATAAAATATGGCCAGCCTTTTGATTTTCAATCACAGTTATAGAATAATGGATTATGTTCGGTGGTGGTTTCAAAAATTTTATTCATGGTATCATGTAAAATATTAATACGTTATAATTACCAAAAGCAGTGTTGTGCTATGTGCAAATGGAAAAATCGGGAGACCCCATTGGGGTGACCCCACGGCCCTAGTAGGGTGTGATTGGCCAAAAAAAATTTTTTTTTTTTTGTTGGTTTGTTTCATCCTCCCTCCACCCCCTACACGTGTATGTGGGGTCTGCCCCAGTTGGTGGTTTGCAACAAGGTTCATGTGCAAATACAAAAAACAAAAAATAAAAAATACACTAACCATAATTCAACCAAAAATTTCACAATTGAACAACAAAGATTACCATCTATACATTTTACAAAATTCAAAAAGTAAAGATTTTTTAACTTATTTTTCAAATTATGCAAAAGCAAGGTTACTGAATACATTTTTTGAAAATATGTTTGGCACGCTTTCAAATTTCCTAGATTTTGTAGTTGAAATCTGTTAAAAATCGAAGTGTAGAGAAAATGTGATCGCTAACAAACTTTTTATTAAAATGTTGTAATTGAATACATTTTCTTCGATGCATGAATAAAATAGGAAATTAGAAAGTATGGTCATTAACTATGCTTTCAGATAGTTTACAAATTAAATTTTCAAAACAATGCCCAAAATTTTAAAATAGATGTATTAATAGTAAGAACATAGTATATAATGAGCAACAATAATCATACCTCACTTACCATTATTTTATAGTTTTGTATGGAATTTCAAAGGCTAATGTTAAAAATATTTGTTAATTTTTATTTTTTATTTTTTGGTTGGCTGATGGGGTCAACTAACCTCATTCTAAATAACCCTGCGCCGTCCCTAATTTTGTTAGATCAGGTTTAGCGAATGATTAGAGATTAGAATATGCTTAATCAAACTAAATCAAACTATGCCTTATATTAATTAAATGGGATCAATCATCTTTATCATTCTACTCGGTCAAAACCTATAAATTCAACTATATCAAATAAATTCATATAATTTTTTGCTTTTGTCAATGACAATAAATTCAACTAAATCAAATAAATTCATATAAATTTTCCAGCCTCATTCCATGTTTGATCATCACTCTTTCTTACTGTTACACCTATGTATATTTGTTGTACACAAACAAATCATCTTAGCTTGCTTTATTTCAATTTATCCTTAATTAATACTGCTCCTATCATTTTTTGAATATATTAATTTCTAATTTTATTTTTCTTAATTTTTCCATACATCCATTTAAGAATAGATTTTTTGACTTAAGGAACTAACCAATTAGAGTTTTTATTTATTTATTTATTATTTTTTTAAAAATTAATAAATTAACAAAATTAGTTTAGGAGTTTGGAGCTCCCACAATCCATATTCTTATAAAGTCCCCTTTCCTTATATATATAGATATATTCATCTATATCCATCATCCACAACTCCCACATTTATATTCATCCATATCCATTACCTATAACTCCTACAACTCCTACTTATAATCAAATGTAGTGTTTTCTCAAAAGGTTCCAAAAACTTATTCCTAAATTATCATAATTTTAGAAAAAATAAATACGTGACATCTCCCTTCACTTCTCTTCCTACTATTTAGGCATTTTCACTCCCTCTCCCTATATTAAAATATAAAATAAAAATAAAATAATAAAATATTCATTTATATCCATATTCATCTATATCCATCACCCACAACTCCCACATCTATATTCATCCATATCCATCACCTATAACTCCAACAACTTTTTACACAAACGTTTATGTATTCTGTTTATTCCATATTTTAGTCAAATTCAATTATTCTCTTTCATCTACCCATCTTTTTTTTTCTTTCATCTACCTATCTTTTCTCAAACTAACTCATCATCTTCATTATTATATTTTGCAAGTTTGATGATCTGCAAAAATTATATTATCTTCTCCATTGTTACATTTTCTAAGTTTAATGATCTGTAAAAATTATTACAAGGTCGGTGTAATATTATTCTGTCACGTCCTAAAATTTGGGCAATTAAATATTAAATTAGGACTAAACCCTAATCAATATTCCATCATCCAAATCCTAGGGGTGAAACAAAATCTAAACGTTCCCGTCACCACAAGGTTTAAATAAATTTTCATCCTCAAAAGATCACAAGAGATAGAAAAAAAAAAGAAAAAGAACAAAAAAAAAAAAAAAGAACAAAACGCCAACCAAACTATCTGTCATAAATTCATAACTATCCAATACCTCAACATCAAGGTAGCAACAACTAGTCAAAATAATTTAAATAATATTCAGTTACAAACCATGCCAAATTATCAAAATATCAAGGTCATAAAAATAATAATATTAATAATAAATACATAAACTAGTATCAACCCTAAGATCAAGAAAACAAAAGAAGTCCAAACGACATGTCCTACGATCATAGTTATTTCTTGTCACCACCATAGGCTTTACTAATCCTGCAAAGAACGCTCAGCTACACTCAAACAGAACGCACCCGAGTTGCTAAGAGACAAAACGGGTCAGTTTACAGGTATACTGCTATGAGTACAAGATTTAACACTCACGTGTCCACCAAAAACAAACAAAAATACATTTAATTCTTGTTACGGGACAAGACAAGTAGTTCCAACCACACCGAGATGAATGGGTAGTTTCTCGAGATACGGTAACATTTAGTTTCTTTCCTGTACACAACGAAATATAAATTGATTATAAAATAAATAAAATAGAAACAAAAATATGGTGAGTCAGCCCTACATAAAAAAGTTAGTAAGACCCACCAGCCTGCAAAAAATAAGGTTAGTATAATTTAATTACAAGTAACTTGCTGAAAAAATATAAAAATGCACCGTTTCATGCTTAAATAATTCGAATTGATCAAAACTCAAAGAACAAAAGTTGTACAGAATGAAATTTTCTAAAAAATTAAGCGAACAAATTTAATAGAAACTGAACAGGTTTAGAGAAAAACTTGATAGAAGAATCTAGACGGAATTCAACCAAAAAATCTGAAGCTGAAAACGAAAAGAAACTACCCTAAGATGATTTTTTTCAAAAACATTTAAAGCACGAAAAGTGTTCATAATAATGTTTTACTTCAGTTTACGCGAAACCAATAAAAATGAGCTCGTTCCATGAGTTAAAATAGCATCTAAAGTCTGCATTGCTAAAATGAATAAAAACTACTATAACTAAGATCATCCGATTATAAGTTCTAATCGATCTTTTTAATAGAAAGTTAAAACACAAAAATTGTCGAGAATCACGTATACATGCCTCTGTTCAAATTTTATAATTTATCGAGGTCGTTTACTATTTTTCATGATGTACAAATCAATACAATTCATACTATAACAATAAACTCATATTTAATTCCGTGTACCTTAACTCCACCACTTCGGCCTCCACTTCCGGCTTACACATATATCCCATGTGCCTCCCGTATACCTAACACTGCTCCGAAGCCAAACTTGCACGGGGATATTGTCCAGAGTTTGACTCACACTCCCCGAATGGTTAGCATATACGTATGCGCGTAAATCAAATCACTCATCTACTCATGAGAACAAGGCAACGATATATATATACAAAACATCTCACTCATGAAAACAAACATAACAATGCCAAGCTTAAGGCATTCAAATAAATCTCATAATCTTTACCTTTTTTTTTTATACATTCTTTCTCATCAACACTCAAATAAAACAACAATCTATGGAGTCATGGTGGTGTATAAGGAATTTATCTATGGGTTCCTAATTAATTTTAATTTCATATAACTATGAGTGTGATTACAACTATAAAATAAATCTATATAAAAACCCTAAACCTGGCATACACAACTAATCAGAATAATTACAATCAATCAATCAACTAAAAATCCTAAACCTTACATACACAACTAAACAAAATAATTAAAATCAATCAATCATCTAAAAATCCTAAATCTTACATACACAACTAATCAAAATAATTAATATCGATCAATCAACTAAAAACCCTAAACCTTACATACACAACTAAACAAAATAATTAAAATCAATCAATCATCTAAAAACCCTAAACCTTACATACACAACTAATCAAAATAATTCAAATCAATCAATCATCTACATGTAAATATGAAATCAATTCAATATCAAATAAATAAAAATAAACAAATAAAAACAACGAATTAAATATAAATCGAGGGAAGTGGATTTTGTACTCACAATATTTTTTTGAAGATCAAAGAATTATTTGAAGAACTAATAGAGCCACCAAAACAAAATCTTAATCTTTTTTCTCCTTTCCTCTTCTCTCTCCCGCTAGTCTCTCTCTGTTTTTCGCCACACACACAGTACTCTCTTTTTTGTTCTTTGATTACTCTCTCTGTCTCTCTCACTCTCACGCCCCACACACAACTCTTTCTTTTTTTTTGTTCTTTGATTACTTTCTCTCCCTCTCTCTTTCTCTCTCTTGTTTTCTTTCTTCTTAACTTCTAAACCTAATTGACTTCGTATACTATACTATATTATAACCCTAAGTCTAAATATATAATAACCTAATTTCCTATTATATTATATTATACAAATAAATCACAAATATAACATATATAAATATAAATATCTTATGTAAAATCTATATCAATAATTTTCTTTTTATATATTTATAAAAATATATAAATATAAATATTTAGATTAATTATAATTAACTAACACATTAAATTAATTATATACCACATTAAATTCTTATATAACTACGCAATCAATAAAGCCAAAAATAAAATCGAGTAATAATAAATAAATAAAGGCTTGCGAAAAAATCCGAATCGCTACAATATACACACCTCAAAAGAATCTTGTCCCGAGATTCAATAGGAGAGAGTACTAAACAAAAAATTCCGTGTGCATACGCTAAACTTTCTTTTCTAATTCCCAAGTGATATCATTCTCATCCTCGCTTCATTGCACTTTAACCAAGTTCACTTTCTTGCGTCACAACTGCTTTACATCCCGGTCTAGAATAGTAACCGGTCACACCACATACGTTAGATCGTCACTAATCTCCAACACTTCTAGTGATGGGTCTTGCACACACTTCCGCAATAAAGATACATGGAAGACATTGTGAATCATAGCTAAAGTAAGTAGTAGAGCTAATTTGTAAGCCACATTACTAATCCTCTCAGTGATCTCGTATGGTCCCACAAATCTAGGTGTCAACTTTCTCTTTTTTCCGAACCGCATAATACCCTTCATCGGCGAAACCTTCAAAAATACAAAATCTCCGACGTTTTCTATCAGTGTAACTCTTCTGATGACTTTGTATAGTCTTAATACGTTCTTGAATAATGTTTACCTTCTCTGTGGTCTCTCTTACCAACTCTGGCCCCAACAACAGCGCATCTCCTACCTCTATCCAACAAGCAGATGATCGACATGGCCTCCCATACAAAGCCTCAAAAGGTGCCATCCCGATACTGGAGTGATAGCTATTATTATAAGCAAACTCCACCAATGGCAAGTGTTCTTCCCAACTACCACCAAGATCGAGGACACAAGCTCTCAACATATCCTTCAAGATCTGATTTACCCGCTCAGTTTACCCATCCGTCTGAGGATGATAAGTTGTGCTCAAGTCTAATCTAGCACCCAAAGCATGCTGAAAACTCTCCCAAAACTCTGCCACAAACAACGGATCACGATCCGAAACTATACAAACTGGTGCGCCATGAAGTCGCACCACCTACTGAATATACAACCTAGCTAGTTTATCCGCAGTTCGGTGAACACTGATAAGAATAAAATGAGCAGACCTGGTGAGTCGATCCACTATCACCCAAATAGATTCATTGCCTCGCTTAGAGCGCGGCAATCCATCCACAAAATCCATAGAAATGTACTCCCATTTCCAAGTAGGGATCTCAAGAGGCTGCAAAAGTCCAAACGGTCGTTGGTGTTCTACCTTAACCTGTTGGCACACATAACATCGAGAAACATACTCTCTTACATCTTTCTTCATACATTCCCACCAAAACGTCCTCTTCAGGTCATGATAGATCTTAGTCCCACTAGGGTAAATGGTGTATCGGGACCTATGGGTACCATCTATAATCTCTTTCCTCAATTCAACAATATTAGGTACACACAACCTGCCCTTGAATCGCAATCCTCTATCTGACTCCACAGACCAATCAGTAGGACACTCATCGATCAAATCCACTACAAGGTCATTGAGCTTGCTGATGAGAAAACCATCTAAATTTTGCATCTGACGAACTTTACCCAGTAATGTCAACTGCATGGTCAAACTACCAATGTATGCCCTCTCAGCACTCTCTATTAGTTGAACATCATGCATCAAAATTAACTCTAAGGACTTCCATTCCTGAATCATCAAAGAAGCTATAATCCTATGTTGTCGACTAAGTGCATCTGCGACCACATTTCCTTTTCCCGGGTGGTAAAGGATCTCGAAATCATAACTATTGACGAATTCAACCCACCTCTGTTGCCTCATATTCAACTATTTTTGAGAAAAAAAATATTTGAGACTCTTGTGATTTGTGTACGACTCAAAGCGCTCCCTAAACAAGTAGTGTTGCCACACTTTCATCGCAAAAACAACTGCTGCTAACTCTAAGTCATGAGTAAGGTATCGTCTCTCAAGAGGTTTTAACTGTCGAGAAGCATAAGATACAACCTTTTGATCCTGCATCAACACACATCCCAATCCAGTTCCATTCGCATCAGTAAACATTACTAACTTTTTCCCTTGTACCAGTATAGTTAACACCGGAGTTGTAGTTAGCCGTTGCTTTAACTCTTGGAAAACTTTCTCACAATCATCTGTCCATAAGAACTTCACATTCTTGCGTGTCAACTTGGTCATGGGTACTGCAATAATGGAAAATTTCTCTATAAATCTCCTGTAATAACCGGCTAGTCCTAAAAAAATTCTCACCTCTGTAGGGTTCGTGGGCTACTTCTATTCTTTGACTGCAACAACTTTTTCAGGATCTACTGATATCCCCTGATTGGATACAACATATCCCAAAAAGCAAACTTCTTTCTCCCAAAAGTGACACTTACTGAACTTAGCGTATAACTGCTGCTCTTTTAAAGTCTACAACACAACTTTCAAGTGTTCCTTGTGTTCTTCCTCATTCTTAGAATACACCAGGATATCATCTATGAAGATAATCACAAACTTATCTAGATACGGTTGAAAAATTATGTTCATTAAGTCCATGAAATAGGCAGGAGCATTGGTCAAACCAACAAGCATTACAGGAAATTCGTACAACCCATACTGGGTTCGAAAAGCTGTAAGCGGTATACTTTCCTCTGACACACCCATCTGATGGTAACTTGTTCTGAGATCAAACTGAGAGAACATGGCTTCTCCCTTCAACTGATCAAACAAGTCATCAATTCTAGGTAGCGGATACTTGTTCTTGATAGTCACCTTGTTTAGCTCTCTATAATCTATGCACATACGGAGAGTGCCATCATTCTTGGAGGCAGAGATCGCAGGTGCTCCCCACGGGGAGTTACTTGAACGTATGAACCCTTTCTGAAGCATCTCTTTCAGCTGCTTCTTCATCTCCACAAGCTCTTTAGGCGCCATTCTGTATGCCACCTTAGAAATCGATGCAGTTCCCGGCACTAGGTTAATGCGAAATTGTACTACCCATCGAGGTGGAGGTCCAGGTATCTCCTGAAATACATCCTCAAACTCACGCACCACATCTACCTCACTAATATCCTGCTTAGGGATTTCTACCGAGCATAGAAAACTCGTCATCATCGACTCTTCTTTATCGCTAGAAGTGTGGGTAAGCCGTGGCATACCGGGAATATCTATATTTGCAGTCCTTCCAGCACAATCTAAAGTCACAAAGTGTTTTGCAGCCAATCCATACCCAAAATAATTACAAACCCCTCAAACCCTAACAGAATTAGGTCCGCATACAAGACCTTACCCACAAAGTCAATCTCAAAATCTTTACACATCTCATAAAGAGTAACTGCCCCTCCTGAAGAGGTCTCAACACGAATAGGTCTAGACAAGAAGGTAGTTACAATATGTTCTCTTTCTACAAACTGTCTAGATATAAAAGAATGAGAGACATCAGCATGAAAAAGTATTCTAATGGGTTCTTGAAAGAGATTAAAAGTACTTTGCACTTTGTTAGTTCTTGGTATCACTGCAAATGCTCTGGCTGGAGTTGCCTGACCCTGTCGCGCCTGCTGTCTCTGAGGGCAATCCGATTACATGCCCTAACTACTGACACCCAAAACACTCACATTAATCGGTTGAGGTGCAACTGGTCTGATAGGTCGGGGCCCTTTTAACTGAGGTACGGAAGGACGATAACCCAACTATGGCACTTACTATTATTGTCCTTGACAACCTTGTGGGCGCAGACCACCCTGTCTTTGATAAAAGTGCCTCTAGGGCTGGAAATTGCCCTAAAGCCTAAAATTACCCTGAGGTCTGAAATTTCCCTGACCACCCTGTTGTTGTGGCCTCTGAAACTGCTGACCCCTATGCCTTTGATCATAGGGTCGGCATTTGTTCCCATCACGCTATTGGAAATGACTTTTTCTAGAAGTCTCTCCAACCCTAGCCTTCCCTTCTTTAAACTGTTTCTCTTTTCCTCATACTTCAGTACCAAGTCAAGAACTATATCAAACGGTTCAGCATCAAAGGGAATAAGGGACTTAGACAGGTCATGATTCAATCCCTTAATAAACTTCTCATTCTTCTTTTCCTACGTGTCGACCAAGTAAAGGGCATAACGAGACAACTCATTAAACTTGGTGATATACTCGATTACTGTTTTATCCTCATGAGTCAACTTTAAAAATTCATCACTGAGTTGAGACCGAATAACAGCAGGAACAAACTTCTGGTCAAAACGAGTCTTGAAATTGGCCCAAGTCAAAGCCGTCAAATCTAGACCCTCTTTTCACGAGTTCCACCAAAATAGAGTTGCTCCCTCAAGCTGATGTGTAGCCAACTCCTATTTTTGAACCTCGGTGAGCTGCATATGACCAAACACCATCTCACATTTTTGAACCCAAGCGTCAGCTGCAATGGGTCCTCCATCTCCAGAGAATTTTTGACCTCCCAAATGACCAAAGTCTTTGTTTCTCTTCGCAAAGGGATCTCCCTGCTGGCCTTGATTATTGTTCTGAACAACCTAAAGTAATTGAGCCATCACCTCCCCCACATTAACTTGCACCATATTGGTTGCCCCGGTAGCAGCCGCCGCGTTAGCAGTTGTTTCTTCTCCTGTGCCATTGGGCTCAGCGCTTCTCAAATTATACCTTTCAACCATCACCTTCAAGTTAAACACACAAGAAGCATTCGTTCATAAATACTTAGAATAAACTCAACCACCAACCTAAACTAGCTAACCCATGTTTCCACAATCCGAGGATCACCTAAACTCTAACAAGTCTAGAGTAGCCTAAAGTTTTGATACCAAACTGTCATGCCCAAAATTTGGACAATTAAATATTAAATTAGGAGTAAACCCTAATCAAAATTCCATCATCCAAATCCTAGGGGTGAAACAAAATCTAAACGTTCCCGTCACCACAAGGTTTAAATAAATTTCCATCCTCAAAAGATCACAAGAGATTAAAAAAAAAAAAAAAAAAAAAAAAAAAGAACAAAACGCTAACCAAACTATCTATCATAAATTCATAACTATCCAAAACCTTAACATTAAGGTAGCAACAACTAGTCAAAACAATTTAAATAATGTAAAGTTACAAACCATGCCAAATTATCAAAATATCAAGGTCATAAAAAAAAAATAATAATAAATACATAAACTAATATCAATCATAAGCTCAAGAAAACAAAAGAAGTCCAAACGACATGTCCTACAATCATAGTTATTTCTTGTCACCACCATAGGCTCTACTAATCCTGCAAAGAACGCTCGGCTGCACTCAAACAGAACGCACCCGTGTTGCCAAGAGACAAAACGGGTAAGTATGCAGGTATACTGGTACGAGTACAAAATTTAACACTCACGTGTCCATCAGACACAAACAAAAATATATTTAATTCTTGTTACGGGATAAGACAAGCAGTTCTAACCATACCAAGACGAATGGGTAGTTTCCTAAGATACGGTGGCATTTAGTTTCTTTCCCGTACACAACGAAATATAAATTGATTATAAAATAAATAAAATAAAAATAAAAATATGGTGGGTCAGTCCTGCATAACAAAGTTAATAAGACCCACCATCCTGCAAAAAATAAGGTTAGTATAACTTAATCGTAAGTAACTTGCTGAAAAAATATAAAAATGTACCGTTTCATGCTTAAATAATTCAAATTGATCAAAACTCAAAGAATAAAAGTTATACAAAATCAAATTTCCTAAAAGATTTAACGAACGAATTTAATAAAAAATGAACAGGTTGAGAGAAAAACTTGATAGAAGAATCTAGACGAAATTCAACTGAAAAATCTGAAGCTGAAAACGAAAAGAAACTACCCTAAGATGATTTTTTTCGGTAAAGTACGAAACACAAAAAGTGTTTAGAATAATGTTTTACTTCATTCTTTTTTGAAACCAATAAAAATGAGCTCGTTCCGTGAGTTAAAACAGCATCTAAAGTCTGCATTGCTAAAATGAATAAAAACTACTACAACCAAGATTACCCGATTATAAGTTCTAATCGATCTTTTTAATAAAAACTTAAAACACAAAAATTGTCTAGAATCACGTATACATGCCTCTGCTCAAATTTCATAATTTATCGAGGTCGTTTACTATTTTGCATGATGTACAAATCAATACAATTCACACTATAACAATAAACTCATATTTAATTCCTTGTACCTTAACTCCACCACTTCGGCCTCCATTTCCAGTCTACACATATATCCCATGTGCCTCCCGTATACCTAACACCGCTCCGAAGCCAAACTTGCATGGAGATATCGTCCCGAGTTTGACTTACACTCCCCGGATGGTTAGCATATACATACACGCGTAAATCAAAGCATTCGTCTGCTCATAAGAACAAGGCAACAATATACATACACAAAACATCTCACTCATTAGAACAAACATTATAATACCAAGCCTAAGGCATTCAAATAAATCTCATAATCCTCACTTTTTTTTATACACTCTTTCTCACCAACACTCAAATAAAACAACAATCCATGGAGTTATAGTGGAGTATAAGGAATTTATCTATGGGTTCCTAATTAATTTTAATTTCATATAACAATGAGTGTGATTACAACTATAAAATAAATCCATATAAAAATCTTAAACCTGGCATACACAACTAATCAAAATAATTACAATCAATCAATCAACTAAAAACCCTAAACCTTACATACACAACTAAACAAAATAATTAAAATCAATCAATCATCTAAAAACCCTAAACCTTACATACACAACCAATCAAAATAATTAAAATCGATCAATCATCTACATGCAAATATGAAATCAATTCAACATCAAATAAATAAAAATAAACAAATAAAAACAATGAATTAAATATAAATCAAGGAAAGTGAGTTTTGTACTCACAATATTTTTTTAAAGATCAAAAAATTATTTAAAGAATTAATGGAGCCACCAAAACAAAGCTCTAATCTTTTTTTCTCATTTCCTCTTCTCTCTCGCCGGTCTCTCTCTATTTTACACCACACACCACACTATCTTTTTTGTTCTTTGATTACTCTCTCTCTCTCTCTCTCTCTCTCTCTCTCTCTCTCTCTAAGCCTAATTAACTTCTTATATTATACTATATTATAAACCTAAGTCTAAAAATAGGGTTAATTACACTAATAGTCCCTGTAGTTTGGGACTTGTGTTAATTTTGTCCCTGACTTTTCAATTGTAACACATTTGACCCTGAATTTTGTATTTTGTTCCAAATAAAAACAATTGAAAATATCATTAGATTTTTCAAAGGTAAAATCGTCAATTTGATAAAATATAAACTAATTTGACAAAAATAAATGTCAATCAAATATTTTTAAATTTTTAAAAATTATTTCTACCCACTGAAAATAAAATTATGTAAAATTGATAAATCTTTTAGACATTTATTTTATTTTTTACCAAATTAATTTTTATTATGTATTTGGATGATGATCATGTAAAATTAATTTTAAAAAATTAATCATGTAATTTTTATTAATTTTACATAATTTTATCATTGGTGGATAAAAATAATTTTTAAAAAATTAAAATATTTTTTTGACATTTATTTTTGTCAAATTAGTTTATATTTTATCAAATTGACGATTTTACCCTTGAAAAATCTAATGATATTTTTAATTATCCTTATTTGGAATAAGATTCAAAATTCAAGGTCAAATGTGTCACAATTGAAAAGTCAGGGACCAAAGTAACACAAGCCCCAAACTATAGGGACTATTAGTGTAATTAACCCCTAAATATATAATAACCTAATTTTCTATTATATTATATTATGCAAATAAATTACAAATATAACATATATAAATATAAATATCTTATATAAAATATATATCAATAATTTTCTTTTTATATATTTATAAAAATATATAAATATAAATATTCAGATTAATTATAATTAACTAACACATTAAATTAATTATATACCACATTAAATTCTTATATAACTACACAATTAATAAAGCCAAAAATAAAATCGAGTAATAATAAATAATTAAAAGCATACAAAAAAATCCAGATTGCTACATATTCTGTACTTTATATCTTTGTGTGTATATATATATATTTCTTTTTTTCAATATTTTTCAATTCATCTACACATCTTTTCATTTTCTCCATTTTTATGCTCCTAATATTATTTCTTATTTTATATTCATTTTTTTTTCAATGTTTATTAGTTGTGTGTACGTATTTCTTTTTCCCAATATTTTTCAATTCATTCGCATATCTTAATTAGATTCGATTTGTTTCTTTTTCCTAATATTTTTCAATTCATCCACACGTCTTTTTATTTTCTCCATTTGTATACTCCTTATATTATTTCTTACTTTATATGCATTTTTCCAGTGTTTATTACTTTTGTATGTATATATTTCTTTTTCTCAACATTTTTTAGTTCATCTACACATCTTTTCATCTTATCCATTATTACATTCTGCATAGTTTGGGCTTACTTGCTTTTTAATTTTTGGTTTGCATTTGTTCTCCAATTTAATCAGATTTATTTGTTTCTTCTCACATAACAACGTTGATATCTTCTTCAACTTTTATAAATCCTCTCCTTTACATATCAAAAGTAATTCACCTAAAATTCAAGAAAATTAGATGTCTATCACATAACTTAAATAAATTAAAATAAATGTCACTCTCAATTAAACAAATTAATAAAAAAAAATATAAACCTACAAATATGTATCCAATGTCTATCACGTTATTTTTTTTTTTAAAAAAAAATTCACAATTATCTGTAACTTAAATATCACATAACGACTTAAATAAATTAATAATAAAAATATAAACTCACAAAATATATATCTATATATAAATTACAAATATCCAATGTCTATCATATTATTTATAAAAAAAAAAAAACTCTCAAATATCTATAACTTAAATAAATTAAAAACATATATACAAATTATAAATATCCAATCTCTATCACGTTATTTAAAAAAAAAAAAAAAATCCACAAGTCTTATTCATACAATTTACTCAAGCATATCCATCACCCACAATTCACTCAATCAGATATCTATCACGGAAAATCCAATACAAATCCAAAAAAGACATTGCTTTGTGTTTATTTTGTAATTTAAAAAAATCTTAAAATAAATCTAACAATAAATCAAAATAGAATCCTTTTTTTCCTTTGTGTGTGTGTGTGTGTGTTTTTTTTTTGATGTACAACAAGTCTATCTTTTCTTATTTTAAAATTATTGTTATCATTTTTTTTTTACAAAAAGTTACATTAACTCCTCAATAGATGGATGTTGTATAGTAGATTTGTAATTTTTTTATTTTTTTTATTTTTTTTATATATACATCTGTTGGAAAAATGGTTTTTTATATGGCTTATTTTGGGCCAACTTTGAAGCCAATTTTAAGTGGGCCCCAAACGTTGTTTGGGGTGGGTCCGAAGAGGTGAAGACGGAACGTCAAAACCATTTATGAGTGAATGGGAGTTGACGTCGTTTTCGGGTCTAACATTAATTTTTATTAGATAAAATTCATATGAATTTTTTCAATAAAAAATTATTGTGGGAATTTAATTTAATTCTAAATTCAAGTTTTGGGTTCCTAAGTGGTTTCCTAAAGTTTGTAATTATGGGAATTTAATTCTAAATTCATATTTTGGATTCCTAAGTAGTTTCCTAAAGTTTGTACCTCTTCTTTTATTTATTAAACTATTCAAATAAAAATATATATATATATATATATATATTCTAATTGTTTAATATATATATTTACCAAATAGTTTAATAATAAAATTTCCCAACAGTTAGTAGAAAACTATTCCATTGAAACGGTTGGTTTTTATTAAACTATTTAAATGGTTTAATAAGTTTAGTCCAACGGTTTGAATTTTTGTTCTGCAACGGTTAGATTCAATTTTTCAATTAGCACCTGTTCGGCTTCCTCACTTGTTCGGGTCTAATTTTTTAGCTATATATACAACCATTTTCCAGCAGTTCGGATGATGAAATATCAGTCTGAAAATTCTGTCCTAAATTCTGCACTTATGCATTATTCTTCATATTAGATTTAGAATAAAATTCAGAGAGTTAGAACACAAGTTTGGTTCGCCGAACAAATTGTTTGGAGTGCTACTACAATTTGTGAAGATCATTGTATCCTAGGAGATAGACGCCGCTCAACCGTAAGCACCGTAGCGGGGCGAATCTGTTTTAAGGACAGAGTGTCACACACTCGACTTGGTCTTAAATTATTTATTCGGTTCAACGAAATAAATTCGGTATGTTATTTATTTATTTTGTTTGAGTTATTTCAGTTTATTTTATTTACACAGAAGATTGTTCCAACAATCTTAAGACAGATTCGAATTATTCTGTTTACAGAATTTTTCGTTTGTTTCTTTTTTTCATTCTTCGTAAATAATTTCGAAAGAAAATTATTTTCTGTGGATTTATAAAATAATATTCTGGTTGGAAAAACAAATAGTGATTATATGCTATTTGACAGATAGTAGTAATATACTGTCTCTTTTCTTTGACAAACAACTAGTAGTGCGATACTGGTGTCATTAACAATTCAGAATATATTTTTGTGAAATTTTTTCAGAAATTAATTTTGGGTTTTAGAAATTATTTTATGAGTTTTTCATTAATTAAAATTCTATTTTCAGTATTTTAATTATTGGAGTGTTACAAGAGATTTAAATTCTTGTGTGGAATTAATTTGGTTAAATAAAGTTTTATTTTATTTCCAAATTAATTAGAAAAATAAAAGTTATAGTTTTTATTTCTTTTATTTTACAAAATTTAATTTCTTGTGTGGAATTAATTTGGTTAAATAAAGTTTTATTTTATTTCCAAATTAATTGAAAAATAAAAGTTATATTCTTATTTCTTTTATTTTACAGAATTTAATTTTCTGTGTGGAATTATTTTGGTTAAATAAAATATTATTTTATTTCCAAATTAATTGAAAAAATAAAAGTTATAGTTTTATTTCTTTTATTTTGCAGAATTTAATTTTCTGTGTGGAATTAATTTGTTTAAATAAAATTTTATTTTATTTTCAAATTAATTGGAAAATAAAAGTTATATTCTTGTTTCTTTTATTTTTTACAGAATTTAATTCTGTGAATTTGGTTTAATTTTCTGTGTAGTGTAAATTCTAATTATAATTTTGTTTTATATATTAGAATTGATGGCTACTGAAACTAATGCCCAAACAAGTACTACTGTGGTGGCTGCAATGACGCCAACCCCCTCTCCTGTTGTAACAGTACCGGTAAATCACGTTGAAAAGCCAGAGAAGTTCTTAGGAACTGACTTTAAAAGATGGCAACAAAAAATGTTGTTTTATCTTACAACTCTGAACCTGGCTCGTTTTCTCCGTGAAGATGCTCCTATCCTGAAAGAGGATGAAACTGACCGGCAAGTGGTTGCTGCGGTTGATGCTTGGAAACATGCTGATTTCCTTTGCCTGAATTATGTCTTGAACGGACTTGACAACACATTATACAACGTCTACAGTCCAATCAAGACAGCAAAGGAACTTTGGGAATCGTTGGAGAAAAAGTACAAAACGGAAGATGCCGGCTCAAAGAAATTTGTGGTTGGCAGATTTTTAGATTTTGTAATGGTTGATTCAAAAACTGTGATCAGCCAAGCTCAAGATTTCCAACTCATGCTGCATGACATTCACGTAGAAGGTATGTCTCTCAGTGAATCCTTTCAAGTTGCAGCCTTAATTAAAAAATTACCAAAAGGCTGGAAGGAATTCAAGAACTACCTCAAACACAAGCGCAAAGAAATTTCTATGAACGAGTTAATTGTGCGTTTGAGGATTGAGGAGGACAACCGCAATTCGGAAAAGCGAGCTGGTAAGCTTCCTATGGAGTCTAAGGCAAATGTGGTGGAACATGCTTCAAAAACCAAGAAACGAAAGTCTTTTGGAGAAAGTTCATCACAAGGCTCTAAAGGGGGGGAAAATAAAAAGTACAAGTTTAATGGCAAATGTTACATCTGTGACAAAGAGGGACATCGGGCCAAAGATTGCCGTAGCAAAGGCAAAAGCAAAAGAAGAACAAGCAAGAAGCCTGCTCAAGCCCACATGACCGAAGTGGATAATATTTCCAATGGTGTCGATGACATCAATCTTTCTGCAGTTGTTTCCGAGGCAAATCTTGTCGGAAATCCTAAAGAATGGTGGGTGGACACTGGTGCTACTCGTCATATCTATGCCGACAAAAAGATGTTCACATCTTATTCTTCAGTGGATAATGGTGAACAACTCTTTATGGGCAACTCCTCAACTTCCAAAGTTGAAGGACAAGGAAAGATTGTACTCAAGATGACATCTGGAAAGGAACTCACTCTCAACAATGTGCTGCATGTACCGGACATTCGCAAGAATCTTGTTTCCGGATCTTTGTTGAGTAAGAATAGGTTTAGGCTAGTATTTGAAAGTGATAAATTTGTACTTATTAAGAATGGGATGTATGTAGGAAAATGTTACATGTCTGATGGCCTTTTCAATTTAAATGTAATGACCGTTGTACCCTCAGTTATTAATAATACTACATCTTCTTCTTACTTGCTTGAGTCTTCAAATTTATGACATGGTAGACTAGGACATGTTAATTATGGATCTTTGCGTAGATTAATTAATATGGAATGTTTACCTAAATTTAACATTGATTCAAATCATAAATGTGAAGTTTGCATTGAGGCAAAATTATCTAAAACTCATTTTCATTCAATTGAAAGAAGTACGGAACCACTTGAATTAATTCATAGTGACATTTGTGATTTTAAATCAATTCAAACTAGAGGTGGGAAAAAGTATTTTATCACTTTTATAGATGACTATACTAGATATAGTTATGTTTATTTAATTCGAACCAAAGCTGAAGCTCTGGAAACTTTCATTCAATATAAGAATGAAGTTGAAAATCAACTTGGTAAGAAAATCAAGAAACTTAGAAGTGATAGAGGGGGTGAATATGAATCACCTTTTGGTGAGTTTTGTAAAGAACATGCAATAATTTATCAAACCACCGCTCCTTACTCACCTCAGCAAAATGGAATTGCTGAAAGGAAAAATAGGACTTTAAAAGATATGATGAATGACATGTTAATCAGTTTTGGATTACCTCAGAACTTGTGGGGGGAAGCAATACTTTCTGCTGATTATATACTTAATAAAGTACCCCGAAAAAAAGTGAATCAAACACCTTACGAATTGTGGCATGGAAGAGTACCATCCTACAAATACTTAAAAGTGTGGGGATGTTTGGCTAAAGTGGTTATTCCTAGTCCTAAAAAGACTAAGATAGGTCCTAAGACCATTGATTGCATTTTCATTGGTTATGCCAAGAATAGTAGTGCACATCGGTTTTTGATTCATAAATCAGAACATTCCGAAATGCATGTAAATACTATTATTGAATCTCGAAATGCATCTTTCTTTGAACATGTATTTCCGAATAAGATGGGACAAGAGACTAGTAATAAGAAAAGATCTTTTGATGCTATTACTAGTAATGATCAAGAACAAGAGTTAGATCAAAATGAAGAAGAGGAACCTAGGCGTAGTAAACGTGCTAGAACCTCAAAATCTTTTGGTCCAGATTTTCTAACATATATGGTAGAAAATGAGCCTTTAACTTTTAAAGAGGCTATGTCCAGTCCTGAAGCTCCTTTATGGAAAGAAGCTGTCAACAGTGAAGTTGAATCTATCTTGCAAAATCACACTTGGGAATTAGTGGACTTACCACCAGGTTGTAAACCTCTTGGATATAAGTGGATTTTCAAAAGGAAAATGAAAGCGGATGGATCAATTGACAAATACAAGGCAAGACTTGTAGTCAAAGGATTTAGACAAAAAGAAGGTCTTGATTACTTTGACACGTACTCACCGGTTACTAGAATAACATCCATTAGAATGCTAATTGCCATTCCATCTCTATACAATTTAGAAATTCATCAAATGGATGTTAAAACCGCTTTCTTAAATGGTGAGTTAAATGAAGAAATTTACATGGAACAACCAGAAGGGTTTTCTGTTCCAGGGAAAGAAAAGAAAATGTGTAAATTGGTTAAATCATTATATGGTTTAAAACAAGCGCCAAAGCAATGGCATGAGAAATTTGACAAGGCAATGATGTCAAATGGATTTAAAATTAATGAGTGTGACAAATGTGTTTATATTAAAAACACAGATAAAGGTTATGTCATTGTATGTCTTTATGTAGATGATATGCTCATCATAGGTAGTAATAATGATATGATTAAAACTACCAAGAAAATGTTGAATAAACATTTTGACATGAAGGACATGGGCATTGCTGATGTAATTCTTGGTATGAAAATTACCAAAATATCATAAGGATATGCTTTGTCACAATCTCATTACATTGAGAAAATACTTGACAAATTCAGCAAAGATGATGATCATCTTGCTAGAACTCTTGTAGATGTTAATTTGTATCTTTCTAAAAATGTACAGGAAAGTATTTCTCAATTAGAGTATGCCCAAATTATTGGAAGCTTAATGTACTTGATGAACTGCACCCGCCCAGATATAGCTTATGCAGTAAGTAAATTAAGTAGATATACGAGTAATCCTGGAGTAGAACACTGGAAAGCAATAATAAGGGTTCTAAGATATCTCTGATTTACTCGTAACATTGGGCTTAACTATACTAGATATCCAGCAGTACTTGAAGGATACTGTGATGCAAATTGGATATCGGATACTAGAGACTCGAAGTCCACCAGTGGGTATGTCTTTACTCTTGGTGGGGCGACTGTATCTTGGAAATCTTCCAAACAAACTTGTATTGCTAGGTCTACTATGGAATCTGAATTCATAGCTTTAGACAAAATAGGGGAAGAGGCAGAATGGCTTCGCCACTTCCTTGAAGATATTCCAATTTGGCCAAAACCGGTGCCTGCTATATGCATACATTGTGATAGTCAATCAGCAATAGGTAGAGCACAAAGTCATATGTATAACGGTAAGTCTCGACACATTCGTCGTCGACATAATACCGTAAGACAACTACTCTCTAATGGAATTATTTCCATAGAATATGTTAAGTCTAAAGACAACATAGTGGATCCACTAACCAAAGGGTTAGCAAGAGAGTTAGTTGAAAATTCATCGAGGGGAATGGGACTTAAGCCTATTAAATAAGAGTTACCACAACGGAAACCCAACCTAGTTGACTGGAGATCCCAAGATCTAGGTTCAAAGGGACAACCGAGTTGTGATTGACTCAGAAGGATCACTGTGGAGTCCAACTCCTACCCATTTCTATGATGAAATAAGTGATGTCTGCAGCGATTTAGGATAAGTAATACTTTTAATGATTCTTATATCTAGGTAAACCTAGTGGAGTATGGCAGGATACTCTTCATAAGCATCACCTATGTGAGTGTGAACTGGGCCGGTTCTATAAGATTTGTGAAGGGCTACAAGTCTTTAGAGCACTCATGAAGACCAGGTTGTTCAGGGCCAAAATGAACACAATAGTGAGAAATAAACTGTGTCTGGGGATATACTGTGTGAGTTCTATTGTCTTGGTTTACACAAACGGTTGAACAGTTCAAGACATCATGTTCACTGGTTAGCTAGTAAATCCGATAGTGTCTCACAAGGGAAGGTTCAAAGCCAAAAGCTACCTATCCTTTGCAGAATATTTTCAATTTCTGTACTCTCTGTATTTAGATCATGTTGTTGCATTTTCTCTCCGTCAAATTCCATTCATGTGGGGGATTGTTGGAAAAATGGTTTTTTATATGGCTTATTTTGGGCCAACTTTGAGGCCAATTTTAAGTGGGCCCCAAACGTTGTTTGGGGTGGGTCCGAAGAGGTGAAGACGGAACGCCAAAACCATTTATGAGTGAATGGGAGTTGACGTCGTTTTCGGGTCTAACATTAATTTTTATTAGATAAAATTTATTTGAATTTTTTCAATAAAAAATTATTGTGGGAATTTAATTTAATTCTAAATTCAAGTTTTGGGTTCCTAAGTGGTTTCCTAAAGTTTGTAATTATGGGAATTTAATTCTAAATTCATATTTTGGATTCCTAAGTAGTTTCCTAAAGTTTGTACCTCTTCTTTTATTTATTAAACTATTCAAATAAATAAATATATATATATATATATATATTCTAATTGTTTAATATATATATTTACCAAATAGTTTAATAATAAAATTTCCCAACAGTTAGTAGAAAACTATTCCACTGAAACGGTTGGTTTTTATTAAACTATTTAAATGGTTTAATAAGTTTAGTCCAACGGTTTGAATTTTTGTTCTGCAACGGTCAGATTCAATTTTTCAATTAGCACCTGTTCGGCTTCCTCACTTGTTCGGGTCTAATTTTTTAGCTATATATACAACCATTTTCCAGCAGTTCGGATGATGAAATATCAGTCTGAAAATTCTGTCCTAAATTCCGCACTTATGCATTATTCTTCATATTAGATTTAGAATAAAATTCAGAGAGTTAGAACACAAGTTTGGTTCGCCGAACAAATTGTTTGGAGTGCTACTACAATTTGTGAAGATCATTGTATCCTGGGAGATAGACGCCGCTCAACCGTAAGCACCGTAGCGGGGCGAATCTGTCTTAAGGACAGAGTGTCACACACTCGACTTGGTCTTAAATTATTTATTCGGTTCAACGAAATAAATTCGGTATGTTATTTATTTATTTTGTTTGAGTTATTTCAGTTTATTTTATTTACACAGAAGATTGTTCCAACAACATCTACAATAAACAATAATACTTATTGAGATTTTCTACTCTTTATCTTTTATATTCTAGGTATCGTCGAGCTTGCTTATCTTATTCTTTATGTAATTGTATGTCAAATGTGTTAAATTCATTATGCAGATAAATATGTGGCCTCCTCTAAATTTGCGTCGTAGCCATCGTTTGGCCATGTAAAATGCCATAAATGAATTTCAAACTATACCTCATAAAAAGGATTTACAAATAGAAAATATTAGTGATTGGAAAATCAAAACATGTCCAGCAATGCAAAAATTAGGAAAAAAAAAATAAGTGAAAAAAATTTGATGGAAACATTATTACCATCGAGCTGGAATAAAGCAAAGGGAACAATTTTTCAAAAGCATGAAATCAAGATGACTCGGACTTAATGGATGTTTAACGGAGGAGGAGCGTGAAGTCCATCCTCTATGGATTAAACTTGAGTAAGAGCAGATGATTTTAAATTTAACAGTACAAGAGCATATGTTATATAAAGAGCAAGTGTTTTATAAGCTTAGAAAAAAAGGTTTTCAGCCTCACATTATAATATTAGTTTATGCTATAGTTAACTCATTTCCAACCTCAAGGCCAATAGAAGATATTCATAAAAAAATATATATAAAAAGACTTTCTAGACATGAGAGCATTGATAGTTATGTTGGAGGAAATTGAAAATTATATGATTTATTTACAAGCATTGGATGAAGTGGAGCAACTCATTGGTAATGAAAATAATAAAGTGGAGCAGCAACAACAACAACAAAACAATAGTTGTGAAGAGAATGAAGTGGAGCAACAACACAAAAATGAGAACAATTAAATCAACACTCCTCATAAGGTAATGCATCTTCTTCTTCTTCTTCTTCTTCTTCTTTTTTTTAAAGTTTATTTGTATGTAAAAAATGATAACACTTTTTCTTTATTCTCTTATTTTTTAATTTTTTTTAAATTTTTGGGGCATTTGGACATGATGAGCGATATTTATTGAGTTTTAATTTATTAAATATAGATAGATTTGATTTATGACATTCAGTTTATTATTAGTTTTTTTAGAATATATATGTTTTAAACATTAGGTTCATTGAGAAACATCTTATTTATTATTAATTTCATTAATTAGAAATCAAGTTTATTATTTCAAGAAAAATATATCAGTTGGATGATTATAACATTTTGTGAATATTTGTTTTGAAGTATTATTGTCTTTACTTATAAAATTTGAGAAGATGATCCATATGCATTATGATTATAATTTTATGATTTAAATTAGAACTTAAAGCATTATTAAAAAATTTATACGTTATTAAATCAGTTCCATGCATAGCACGGGTTTACCACTAGTTGGGGTTTAAATAATTGAGGTTACAAAAGTCACTACAACATATAAAAGTTCTAAAGATTAAAAAAAAAATTATCTCTAAAAATATAAAAAAAAAATTAAAAAAATATTTTGGGACTAATTTTAATTGTCGCGAGGATAGTCGCTAAAAAATTCATTCCGAAAAGTAAAAAAAGAGCTTTTAAGAACAAAAATTTTAAAATGTCGTTAATAAAAAATAACTTGGTCCCAATTTTTTTTTTGTTTTTTTTTTTAGACAACAATTTTGGTTAGAAAATGTTAGTAATTCATCACTAAATTTTCAATTTTTTCACTTGAAATAAAATAATAACACTTTTGGAGATAAAAATATTTTATCCCTAAAAAGTGATTTTGTCGCTAAAACTTTAATTTCTTGTATTGAGTGACTGACAATAATCACCAATATTTTGCAACAGGGTCTGTTAATTGAAAAAATGAGTGATTTTATTTGTACTCAAATAATAACTTAGTACGGCCAATTAAAATTTTTAAATTTTAGTTTCTATTATATCCTAATTTAAATTTACTAATAATTAAATGGTAAAGTAATTTTTTTTTTCATGGTATACCCTAATCACTTAGACATATTATTTATATTCAAATATCTTCATCTTCTTCACTAAGTTTCAATTTTTTTCTCTTCATCTTCTTGCTCACTCCAAAACTTCAATTCACCCCACCAAAACTCACTATTATCATCAATATCATTGTTTGTTATTGCGTTGGTATTTGCAAATAGAAGAAAACTTAAATAAAATCAAACAATGAATAATAATAATAATCAAAAATATTTTTTGAAGTAATCCATCAAAGATGAGGTTAGTATTCACATAAATATTAAAGTATAATTTTTGATTTCTATGTGTTTTTTTTTTAATTTTACGTAAAAATTGCATATTCTGCTTGTTTTACGTCAACATGTTTGGCTCTGATAGGCCAAACTAAGGCAATATGTTAGTCATACCAGGGCCGAACAGTTTCAGTGAAGACCAGAAATCAATCATTGCGGTACTGAAGAACCTACAACCACTATCCCAAATAATGGAAAATGTAATCAACGGAAAAATATGAGAAATGTACATACTTATGGAGATGAAACAATGTCCACCTTCTTCTCCTTCAGTATTTGCTAACAACAAAAGTGGGGGAGTATTGTGGCTGATAAGAGAGAAAGGGAGAGAGTGAAAGTCTTTTTTGAATTGATATTTATTTATTATTTAGATGTACCACAAATTATAAATTTATTTTGAAGGGTAATTTAGAAAAAAACATAGGTATATTGAATGTAAATCATAACCCTAAATAATTTAATAGAGAATACTGAGAAATTAGTCATATTCATTGATTTTTTGAATGTAAATAGAATCACCCAAAAAGGAGGTACTCATCTCCATATTTGGGCCCATAGGCTTACTACTAGTCTTGTTTTGTTAATTTAAACCGTTCATTTTGTCGAGTATTTCATGTATCTCATCTATAAAAAAAAATTAGGGCAATCCAATAATAGTAACGTATTTAATTTATTATATTTGTCACTAAAAAAATGAATGGTTTATTTTTAAAAACATAATTGTCATCTATTTTTTTTTATGACAAATGCAATAAATTGAATATGTTACAATTATCAAATACCTAAAAAAAAAATTGGATAAAATAGACGAAATACCCAACAAAATGAACAATTCAATTATAGAAATGAGACCTGTAGTGAGCCCCATGGGTCCAAACAGTACCCTCCAGTCCATAATTTGGATTGGAGGGAATCATCTTGTTGGAAAAATTGGTTTATTAGGCTTATTTTGGGCCGACTTTGAGCCCAAAATTGAGTGGGCCCTGTACGTCTTTTGGGGCGGGTCTGAAGAGGTGAAGTGTTCCTTGCCGCATGGCAAGTCACACGGTGAAGTCGGTTCGTCAAAACCATTTATGAGCGAATGGAAACATGACGTCGTTTTCAGGTTCGTGAAATGAACATTTAAAGTTTGTAATGTAGGTTTCTTTGTGAGGCTTGTCCCACATTGAAACTTTAAGAGAGTTTTGTTGAGTTTATAAGTTCTAGCCTACAATACTTGGGTTGGGCCCCAAGGGGCACCCCAAGTTTGTAGAATGGAGGAGTTATGGACAAAGTAAACCTTAGCCCAAACCACCACACACGCACGCACCGCTGCCACCAGGCTGGGCGCGGGTGTGGGTCAGGTCGGTTCTTGTATTAATTTTTTGGAGGAAATTCATTTGAATTTTTTCAAAAAATATTGCAGGAATTTAATTCCAATTTTTATCCAACTTTTTTCCGAAATTCCTCAACAGATTAAAATTGTTTTTTCAGTTTTTTTAACTTCCAGAAACTGCCCAGCAGTTCTGGGTTTTAGATCTGTTTGAATTTTGAAGTATACCTGTTCATTTCAAATTCGCATTTGTTGAGTTCAAAATTCTGCACCTGTTTGGCTCTATACATACCAGCACTGTCTAGCATTTTTTCCAATCCGAAAAATCAGTCTCTTTGCTGTCCAGTATTTGTTTTGTGCATAAATCTTCATTGTAGTTTTAGAATAAAATTCAGAGAGTAAGAACAAAGGTTTTAGTTCGCCGTACAAATTTGTGTGGAGTGCTACTACAAGTTTGTGAAGATCATTGTATCCTGGGAGATAGACGCCACTCAACCGTAAGCACCGTAGCGGGGCGAATCTGTCTTAAGGACAGAGTGTCACACACTCGACTTGGTCTTTTATTTTTAATTCAGTTTGATAAATAAATTCGGTACGTTATTTATTTATTTATTTTGTTTGATTTAGTTTCAATTTATTTTATTTCACAGAAGATTGTCCAACAATCTTAAGACAGACTCGAATTATTATTTTTACAAAATTTTTCGTTTGTTTCCTTTTCTCTTTCTTCTTTTAAGAAAATTATTTTATGTGGATTTACAAACTAATATTCTGGTTGGAAAAAAAATAGTGATTATATGCTATTTGACAGATAGTAGTAATATACTGTCTATTTTCTTTGACAACTAGTAGTAATATATTGGTGTCATTAACAATTCAGAATATATTTTTGTGAAATTTTTATCATAAATTAATTTTGGTTTTTAGAAATTATTTTCTAAGTTTTCATTAGTTAAAATTCTGTTTCAGTATTTTAATTATTGAAGTGTTGCAGAAATTAATTTTCTGTGTGGAATTAATTTGGTTAAATAAAATTTTATTTTATTTTATTTCCAAATTAATTGGAAAATAAAAGTTACATTCTTGTTTCTTTTATTTTTACAGAATTTAATTCTGTGAATTTGGATTAGTTTTCTGTGTGGAATTAATTTGGTTAAATAAAATTTTATTTTATTTTATTTCCAAATTAATTGAAAATAAAAGTTACATTTTGTTTTGTTTCTTTTATTTTAACAGAATTTATTTCTGTAGTTTTGGTTTAATTTGTTTAAATAAAATTTTATTTTATTTTCAAATTAATTGGAAATAAAAGTTACAATTCTTGTTTCTTTTATTTTTACAGAATTTTAAATTCTGTGTTTTTTGGTTTAAATTTCCTGTGTAGTATAAAATTCTAATTCTAATTTTATTTTTATAATTTAGAATTTATGACTACTAAAACTGGTCAAACTTATGTTAAAACAAGTACTGGTATGGTGATTGGCATTACGCCAACCTCTCCTTATGTTGGGACTGTGCTAGTGAATCATGGTGGAAAACCAGATAAGTTCTTAGGAACTGTTTTTAAAAGATGGCAGAAGAGAATTGTAACGCCCTCAAAATAATAACATTAAACCCATCAATATAAACATGCATTGATATATAAAAGCTTCACATTCTTCTATTCATCAGGGTTCCATTACCAAAAGTATTATATGTTAACGACAAAAGCAAATGTCCTAAAGGCTTACAGCTTTCCAAGTTAACACTTGGTTACAACAAAAGAGTGCTAACTCATTTACACATTAAGCCCTTGGCTTGAATATACATGTAATACATCAAAGAAACTAAACAACAAAAGTCTGCCCGTCTCTAGCTTCCCAAGCTACGTCATTGGAGGTGGCATGCTACCTGTACCTGAAAATGATATTCCCATATAGGGTGAGCCACAGCCCAGTAGAAATACACTAAACCAAATATGAACAATGACTAAAAGATTAACAATTGATAGATGGCCAACACTGATACTTTCCCTTATCACACTTTACGGTTTCATGACATACAAGTCCGTGTTACAATCCATTTTCCAATTCTTTTCAATTCTCAATTTATAACCATGGCTCAGAACCTGGCCAAACAACTTATATGAGACATAACTCATATTAAGCCCTTTCTCATTTCATAATAGATAAGCATACTAGCTATATCACACACCAACAGATAAGCATACAAGCTATATCATCACTTCCATAGATATGCATAAGAGCACTATCACACTTCCAAAGACAAGCATATGAGCTATGTCAACACATTACTAGATAAGCATATGAGCTCTATCTATGGAGTCCATCCCCTATCTCCTCCCAACAACATCCGGTTTAGAGGTCCATCCCCTATCTTCCCCTAAACCGTGGAGTACATCCCTTATCTCCTCCAACACGACGCAATGCATATAAACAATAATTATACACATCATCACACAACACATAAATTTAATGTATTCTTTCAACCGTCATACTCAATGACACATTCCAGTGATTAGTTTCAGTTTGTCTAATCATCATGCATTGTCTACAACAATCAAGACTATCCTTCACCGATAGCCCAAAGCAGTTATTTCTATACAGAAAATAAATGCAACAATGGATATATTTAATCAACATTTCAACTAGGTAAGCGATAAATCCAACTACACCCTTTAATCCCATACATTTCCAAATCAATTCCTCATTTCTCATAATTAATTGTGCAAATTAATTAACCAATGTAATTAGGGCATTTTCCATAATTAACACTACAACCCTTAGGTTCCATTTTCATTAATGTTTTAACATTAATTTCACTTTTCCAAGATAAACATGCATCTAGGTTTTATATAGCTAAAACCCCAACTTCTGTAAATTTACACAAAAGCCCCAAACTTTCACAAATTACCAAACCAACCCCAACATCTCAAAATACAAAAATTTAAAGACAAAGCCCATAGTGAGGACTAGGTTATCCCTACCTCAAAGAATGACACCCAACCAAGAAGATGATGGAAACGAAAATGCTCCAAACCACGAACTTTTCAGATCAAAAGATAGCCCTCGACGATCAACAACTTTTTTGTAAAGGCCAAAGGTGAGGAAATCACTCTTTCTAGATCAATACCTAGAGAGAAAGTAGAGCTCTAGAGTGAGAAGCTCAACAATGGTGTTTTTTTTGGAAAAGTAAGAAAGAGAAGAGAAGTGGAAAAAGTGATTTAAAACTGTCCCACAGCCAATTGATATACGACACTTCCGCTCGAGCGGAAAACACAACGCTCGAGCGTCAAGAACAAAAACTGTGTCCGCTCGAGCGCCAAGACACAAGAATAAAGCACATCCGCTCGAGCGAAAACCAGTCCGCTCGAGCATAGATTTCCCCCCTCCCAGAATTTATACCCAAAAAGTACTACCCGCTCGAGCGCCAACAGACCCGCTCGAGCGCTACCACTCGAGCGTAAAAATCACATCTACAGAAGTTTTGCAAGAACACGAAATACTGGAGGTGTGCAATCCCCGCTCGAGCGCAAGAAGACCCGCTCGAGCGGATCGCCTAAAAACTGGACAACAAGGAATTGAAACCAAGGCCTAACCAACCTGTAACAACCCTGCTCAAAACATCCTAAAACTCAATCAAGTGGAATTAAAGGACGACAACAAGATGGATACCACTACCAACTTCACGGAACCGAGTCCAGAATACAACAGAACAGTAAAGGGACAACCGGGATCGCTATAACCTCCCCCCCTTAAAGAATTTCGCCCCCGAAATTAAACACAAGTTCTTCAAAAACAGGTTTTCTCCATTCTCAACAATATTACGACATAATATTAAACACTTCGACCCATTACCGGTCAATTTCATCTCTTTTCAAGAGACAAAACACAACATATATTGCAAATGCATTATCAACATGCAATTTTCTTCCATTTCCAACCATTTCCAACATACATGGTTCACAGTTCATATCATAATCAATATACATGATACAACTCCAATTCTACAATATAGCCAACATATGCAATATCATAATCAACTCCCATATCAAGGTAAATTCTACAACATACTTCCATTAAACCAAAACATTACCAATGTTTTACAACTTAAGACATATATAAAGCTCTTAAGTCCAACAACATTACAAAATCTAAATACAAGATTACTCATCAATAAACAAGTTCAGATATTTCCTGCGGACCTCTAACTCACGTTCCCAAGTGGCTTCCTCCACTCCATGATGTTTCCACAAAACCTTTACCAAAGGGATGGTCTTGCCACGCAGGACTTGATCCCGCCTATCCAAGACCCGAACCGGTCTCTCCTCATACGAGGCATTCTTATCTACCTCTAAGTCGGTCCAATCTAATACATGCGATGGATCCGGCTCATACTTCCGAAGCATACTCACATGAAAGACGTCATGAACTCCGGACAACTGCGGCGGTAAGGCTAAACGATAAGCAACCTCGCCAATCCTCTCAAGGATCTCAAAGGGACCAATAAATCGAGGGGATAACTTCCCACTCTTCCCAAACCTCATCAACCCCTGCCTAGGTGATATCTTCAGAAAGACATGATCACCTATCTCAAATGCCAAAGGTCTCCTCCTACGGTCAGCATAACTCCTTTGGCGACTCTGGGCTGTAACAAGTCTCCTACGGATAAGCTCAACTTTCTCCGTCGTCTCTCTAACCAACTCCGGACCCAACAAAGGTGCATCACCCACCTCGGCCCAACACACTGGAGACCTACACGGTCGGCCGTACAAGGCCTCAAACGGTGCCATACCGATACTAGACTGAAAGCTGTTGTTGTAGGCAAACTCTACCAATGGTAAGTGCCTCTCCCACGTCCCACTAAAGTCAAGGACACAACCCCGAAGCATATCCTCAAGGATCTGAATAGTACGCTCGGACTGCCCGTCAGTCTGAGGGTGATAAGCCGTACTAAAGGTCAACTTAGTGCCCAAGGCACTCTGCAAACTCTGCCACAACCTAGCAGTAAAACGAAGATCTCTATCTGAGACGATCGTCACTGGGACCCCGTGCAATCTCACTATGTCCCGAATATACAAGTCGGCGAGATGATCTACCGAATCTCTCACGCGCATGGGAATGAAGTGCGCCGACTTAGTCAACCGGTCTACAACCACCCAAATAGCATCACTACCCCGCTGAGTCCTCGGAAGACCTACAACGAAGTCCATAGTGACATGCTCCCACTTCCACTCGGCAATAGGCAAGGGTTGCAACAAACCCGCTGGCCTCTGATGCTCGGCCCTCACTTGCTGGCAAGTAAGGCACTTCGACACGAAATCTGCCACATCTCTCTTCATACCCCGCCACCAAAACTGGCGACCCAAATCCCGATACATCTTAGTACCTCCAGGATGCACCGCAAGACGTGAATGATGAAACTCTCGGAGTACTTCCTCTCGGCAAGACTCCGGCACACACAGACGGTCTCGGTATCTCACACTCAGGTCGGGATGCACCGTCAAACCCTTCTCAGCCTTTCCATTTTAGATCTTCTCTCGGAGGGATTCTACCTCAAGGTCACCTCTCTGTGCCTCTAACACTCGAGTCATAAGTGTGGGCTGCGCAACAACAGAAAATAAGGCCGCAGCCTCAACAGATTCGCCCAAATGCAAATCAAACTCGCCAAGTGCACCCAACATCTCCCATTCTCGGATGGCTATACAAGCTACATCACTAATAGATTTCCTACTAAGGGCATCGGCCACAACATTGGCCTTTCCCGGGTGATAGTGCAACTCAAAATCATAGTCCTCAATGAACTCCATCCATCTCCTCTGCCTCAAATTCAAGTTTCTCTGTGTAAACAGATACTTCAAACTCTTGTGGTCCGAGAACACCTTGAACCTTTCACCACAAAGGTAGTGTCTCCAAATCTTCAAGGCAAAGATCACTGCTGCTAACTCTAGGTAGTGTGTAGGGTAATTCTTCTCGTGTATTTTCAACTGACGTGAGCCATAAGCTACCACTTTCCCCTCTTGCATCAACACACAACCCAAACCCTCTCGTGAGGCATCACAATAAACCGCATAACCCAACCCTCTCTCCGGAATAATCAAAACCGAAGCGGTGGTCAATCTAACCTTCAGCTCTTGGAACGACTTTTCACAAGTCTCACTCCACACAAACTTGACCCCTTTCCGCGTCATTCTAGTCAACGGCGAAGCTAATCTGGAGAAATCCTTCACAAACCGACGGTAATACCCAGCTAATCCCAGAAAACTGCGGATCTCAAACACACTCTTAGGCTGTGCCCAATCTTGCACTGCCTCAACCTTGGATGCATCAACGGACACCCCTTCCCCGGATACCACGTGGCCTAAGAATTTGACTTCCCTCAGCCAGAACTCACACTTCCCAAACTTGGCATACAACCTATGGACTCTAAGCAAGTCAAGCACCACTCTCAAGTGTTCCTCGTGCTCCTCCTCTGAAGGTGAGTAAATCAAAATGTCGTCCACGAAAACGACTACAAAACGGTCTAAGAATTCCCGGAAGATCCGGTTCATCAAGTCCATAAAGACTGCCGGTGCATTGGTAAGCCCGAATGGCATCACCAAAAACTCATAATGGCCATACCGCGTACGGAATGCCGTCTTAGGAATATCCTCCTCCCTGACCCTCAACTGGTGGTAACCCGATCTCAAGTCTATCTTAGAGAAACAACGGGAACCCTTCAACTGGTCAAACTGATCATCTATACGGGGCATAGGGTACTTATTCTTGACCGTAGCCCGATTCAACTTTCGGTAGTCGATACACAATCTCAAGGCACCATCTTTCTTTTTAGCAAAGAGGGCCAGTGCTCCCCACGGCGAAACACTAGGGCGAACAAAACCCTTATCTAGCAATTCCTGGAGCTGAACTTTCAACTCAACCAACTCTGCTGGAGCAAAACGGTAAGGTGCCATAGAAATCGGCGTCGTGCCGGGCACTAGATCAATAGAGAACTCTATCTCTCGGTGAGGTGGCAAACTAACAAGGTCCTCGGGAAAGACATCCGAATACTCATAAACCACCCTCGGCAACACAAGCTGGGTCTCACCACACTCACCCCTCTCAAAGCTAGCAAGTAGACCACTAAGCTCACTCCGCCCTCGCGAATCATACCCCGGTGGCAAAACACTACCAACTCGATCTCCCAAGAAATGGAACCACTCCCCGCTCAAGGTACATAACGTGACCCTCTGGCGGTAGCAATCGATAACAGCCCGGTATGACGATAGCCAGTCCATACCCAAAATAACATCAAAACCCTTCATGGGCATGACAGCAAAAGAAAAAGGAAGCCTATGGTCGGCGACCTCTATATCACAACCTCTAACACCTTGTTTCAAAATCAACTCACCGCCAATAGGCGATACCACACAAATAGGAGATGCTAACTGTGCCAACTCTAATTCCAAAATAGATGCAAATGCAGCAGATACAAAAAAAAATGAGATGCACCCGTGTCAATCAACACATTAGCAACCGAGTTGCAAAACAGAAAAGTATCTCTCACTACTGATGGAGCCGGTACTAGATCCTGCGCGGTAACAGCATACACGTGCCCCGTAGGCCCCTGATCCACCTGCTCACCCCTCGGAGCATACGACTGCTGCATTGACTGGGATGACGAAGCTCCCGGATTGGCTCTCGAGGCCTGCACAGACTGAGCTGGCTGATAACTCTGCGTCTTCCTAGAACCAGACGCTCCTGAAATAGCACTCAACTGCGGGCAATACCTCTTCAGGTGCCCAGGCCGACCACACTGATAACAAGACAAGGGCTGGCCCCTGCCCTGACTCTGGCCCTGAGGTCTAGCTGAAGAGGAAGTAGCTCGCTGACCCCTCCCTTCTGCGGGCAAACCGAAGACTTGTGACCCAGCTGGCCACACGCAAAACAAGTCAAGCCTCCCTGACTGCCTCTCTCAGAGCCTGCACTCGGCACCGGGAAGGTCGATCTAGTAACTCCACCCTGAGACTGCTGAGGGTTATAACGCCTCTGTCTCCTGCCATCACCCTGACCCTCCTGGCCCCTCTTGGAGCCTCTATGTTTCTCCTCGTCCTCCTCCTGCATCATAAGCTCCATATGAGCTGCAACATCCACTAAATGTCTATACTCTTGGATGTAAGACCTACCAACCCTCAACTTGAGGCCCCGCCTCAACTTCCGTTCAAACTCATAACAACGGCGTTCTTCGGACGCCACCAACTCAGGTGCAAACCTGGACAAACTAGTAAAAGTGGCCTCAAACTCTGCCACAGACATACCCTGCTGATTAAGCCGGCTAAACTGATCCCTCAACTTCTCCCTAGCCACTGCAGATAAGAACCTCTCCTAGAAAGCATTTACAAACGCCTCCCATGTACCACCAACACGAGCCTTCTCATACTTCCACCATTGACCCGCATCTCCCTTCAGTTGGAAGGATGCCAAGGTCACTTTCAATGCTCCGTCCTCGATGCCAAGCATCTCGAACGTCTTACTCATTTGTTCTAACCACTCATCAACTTTCAGTGGTTCCTTCGGATCTCCAACAAACTCGTCCGGATTAGACCGGAAGAACTCCCTCTTCAAGAAAGAAGGCCCTGCCTCCGCTGCCTGATTCCCTGCTCTGAGAATACCCAAAGCTCCTGCTATCTCTCGGGCCAAGGCACTCATAGCCTGTTGACCCGCTGGCTCGGCCACATTGGCCTGACCAACTCCCTCCTGCACTGCCGGAATATCATCCGGTAAGGGTACTTCTTGCCTCGCAGGCCTACCACGCCTAGCACCTATTCCTCGTCCTGACATCCTAATAAAGGTAATACAGAACGTTAGCATATTCACAAATGTGCCAAAACTAAACACTCGCGTCCTAATGCATGGACAACTGTAATTCACTCCATGTAAGCACATAAACACATAAGCACTTACGAATTTCATTTCCGGATAATGATAGTCCGGAGGCGTTACTAGAGTTCCGATTAGAAACAGCATTGATCAAGTGCCTTTCCAACAAGACTCACAGAAACCCAAGGATCCAATCAACATCGTAGAAACTAAATCCCATACCCATATAGTCACATAAGCATGTTATCAATTTAGCACATAGCATATGACACTACATCTAAGTCTCTATCAAGCGAGACAAACCCATTGTGATCCTAATCACTTCCTACGTACCCAAAGTATTCGAACCCGGTACGCTCTGATACCAAGTTGTAACGCCCTCAAAATAATAACATTAAACCCATCAATATAAACATGTATTGATATATAAAAGCTCCACATTCTTCTATTCATCAGGGTTCCATTACCAAAAGTATTACATGTTAACGACAAAAGCAAATGCCCTAAAGGCTTACAGCTTTCCAAGTTAACACTTGGTTACAACAAAAGAGTGCTAACTCATTTACACATTAAGCCCTTGGCTTGAATATACATGTAATACATCAAAGAAACTAAACAACAAAAGTCTGCCCGCCTCTAGCCTCCCAAGCTACGTCATTGGAGGTGGCATGCTACCTGTACCTGAAAATGATATTCCCATATAGGGTGAGCCACAGCCCAGTAGAAATACACTAAACCAAATATGAACAATGACTAAAAGATTAGCAGTTGATAGATGGCCAACACTGATACTTTCCCTTATCACACTTTACGGTTTCATGACATACAAGTCCGTGTTACAATCCATTTTCCAATTCTTTTCAATTCTCAATTTATAACCATGGCTCAGAACCTGGCCAAACAACTTATATGAGACAGTAACTCATATTAAGCCCTTTCTCATTTCATAATAGATAAGCATACTAGCTATATCACACACCAACAGATAAGCATACAAGCTATATCATCACTTCCATAGATATGCATAAGAGCACTATCACACTTCCAAAGACAAGCATATGAGCTATGTCAACACATTACTAGATAAGCATATGAGCTCTATCTATGGAGTCCATCCCCTATCTCCTCCCAACAACATCCGATTTAGAGGTCCATCCCCTATCTTCCCCTAAACCGTGGAGTACATCCCTTATCTCCTCCAACACAACACAATGCATATAAATAATAATTATATACATCATCACACAACACATAAATTTAATGTATTCTTTCAACCGTCATACTCAATGACACATTCCAGTGATTAGTTTCAGTTTGCCTAATCATCATGCATTGTCTACAACAATCAAGACTATCCTTCACCGATAGCCCAAAGCAGTTATTTCTATACAGAAAATAAATACAATAATGGATATATTTAATCAACATTTCAACTAGGTAAGCGATAAATCCAACTACACCCTTTAATCCCATACCTTTCCAAATCAATTCCTCATTTCTCATAATTAATTGTGCAAATTAATTAACCAATGTAATTAGGGCATTTTCCATAATTAACACTACAACCCTTAGGTTCCATTTTCATTAATGTTTTAACATTAATTTCACTTTTCCACGCTAAACATGCATCTAGGTTTTATATAGCTAAAACCCCAACTTCTGTAAATTTACACAAAAGTCCCAAACTTTCACAAATTACCAAACCAACCCCAACATCTCAAAATACTAAAATTTAAAGACAAAGCCCATAGTGAGGAGTAGGTTATCCCTACCTCAAAGAATGACACCCAACCAAGAAGATGATGGAAACGAAAATGCTCCAAACCATGAACTTTTCGGATCAAAAGATAGCCCTTGACGATCAACAACTTTTTTGTAAAGGCCAAAGGTGAGGAAATCACTCTTACTAGATCAATACCTAGAGAGAAGGTAGAGCTCTAGAGTGAGAAGCTCAACAATGGTGTTTTTTTTGGAAAAGTAAGAAAGAGAAGAGAAGTGGAAAAAGTGATTTAAAACTGTCCCACAGCCAACTGATATACGACACTCCCGCTCGAGCGGAAAACACAACGCTCGAGCGTCAAGAACAAAAACTATGTCCGCTCGAGCGCAAAAAGCCCCGCTCGAGCGCCAAGACACAAGAATAAAGCACATCCGCTCGAGCGAAAACCAGTCGAGCGTAGATTTCCTCCCTCCCAGAACTTATACCCAGAAAGTACTACCCGCTTGAGCGCCAACAGACCCGCTCGAGCGCTACCGCTCGAGCGTAAACAAACCCGCTCAAGCGTAAAAATCACATCTGCAGAAGTTTTACAGGAACACGAAATACTGGAGGTGTGCAATCTCCGCTCGAGCGCAAGAAGACCCGCTCGACTGGATCGCCTAAAAACTGGACAACAAGGAATTGAAACCAAGGACTAACCAACCTGTAACAACCCTGCTCAAAACATCCTAAAACTCAATAAAGTGGAATTAAAGGACGACAACAAGATGGATAACACTACCAACTTCACAGAACAGTAAAGGGACAACCGGGATCGCTATAAGAATGCTATCTAAAGGAGGGGAAACTAAGAAATACAAGTTTAATGGCATGTGTTACATTTGTAACTAAAAGGGACATCGGGGCAAAGATCGCCGTTACAAACGTAAAGGCAAAAGAAGATCAAGTAAGAAGGTTGCTAAAGCCAAAATGACCGAAATGGATGAAATTTCCAATGGTGTAGATGTCATAAATCTTTCTGCAGTTGTTTCCGAGGCAAATCTTATCGGAAATCATAAAGAATGGTGGGTGGACACTGGTGCTACTCGCCATATCCGTGCTGACAAAAAGATGTTCACATCTTATTCTACAGTGGACAACGGTGAATAAATTTTTATGGGCAACTCCTCAACTTCCAAAGTTGAAGGACAAGGAAAGATTGTACTAAAGATGACATCAGGAGAGGAACTCACTCTCAACAATGTGCTGCATGTACCAGACATTCGCAAGAATTTAGTTTCCGGATCTTTGTTGAGTAAGAATGGGTTTAGGATAGTTTTTGAAAGTGACAAGTTTGTACTTACCAAAAACGGGATGTATGTAGGAAAATGTTACATGTCTGATGGCCTTTTCAAGATGAATGTAATGGCTGTTGTACCCTCAGTCATTAATAAAAATACATCTTCTTCTTACTTGCTTGAGTCTTCAAATTTGTGGCATGGTAGACTAGGACATGTTAATTATGGATCTTTGCATAGATTAAATAATATGGAATATTTACCTAAATTTGACATTGATTCAAATCATAAATATGAAATTTGCGTTGAGGCAAAATTATCCAAAACTCTTTTTCATTCAATTGAAAGAAGTACGGAACCACTTGAATTAATTCATAGTGACATTTGTGATTTTAAATCAATTCAAACTAGAGGTGGGAAAAAATATTTTATCACGTTTATAGATGACTATACTAGATATAGTTATGTTTATTTAATTCGAACCAAGGATGAAGCTTTGGAAACTTTCATTCAATATAAGAATGAAGTTGAAAATCAACTTGGTAAGAAAATCAAGAAAATTAGAAGTGATAGAGGTGGTGAATATGAATCACCTTTTGGTGAATTTTGTAAAGAACATGGAATAATTCATCAAACCCCCACTCCTTACACATCTCAGCAAAATGGAATTGCTGAAAGGAAAAATAGGACTTTAAAAGAAATGATGAATGCCATGTTAATAAGTTCTGGATTACCTCAGAACTTGTGGGGGGAAGCAATATTTTCTGCTAATTATATACTTAATAAAGTACCCCGAAAGAAAGTGAATCAAACACCTTATGAATTGTGGCATGGAAGAGTACCATCCTACAAATACTTAAAAGTGTGGGGGTGTTTAGCTAAAGTGGCTATTCCTAGTCCTAAAAAGACTAAGATAGGTCCTAAAACCATTGATTGCATTTTCATTGGTTATGCCAAGAATAGTAGTGCATATCGGTTTTTGATTCATAAATCAGAACATTCCGAAATGCATGTAAATACTATTATTGAATCTCGGAATCCATCTTTCTTTGAACATGTATTTCCAAATAAGACTGGACAAGAGACTAGTAACAATAAAAGATCTCATAACGCTATTACTAGTCAGGATCAAGAACATGATCAAGAACAAGAGTTAGAACGAAATGAGATAGAGGAACTTAGGCGTAGTAAACGTGCTAGAATCTCAAAATCTTTTGGTCCAGATTTTCTAACATATTTGTTAGAAAATGAGCCTTTAACTTTTAAAAAGGCTATGTCCAGTCCTGAAGCTCCTTTATGGAAAGAGGCTGTCAACAGTGAAGTCGAATCCATTTTGTAAAATCACACTTGGGAATTAGTGGACTTGCCACCAGGTTGTAAACCTCTTGGGTACAAGTGGATTTTCAAAAGGAAAATGAAAGCAGATGGATCAATTGACAAACACAAGGCAAGACTTGTGGTCAAAGGTTTTAGACAAAATGAAGGTCTTGATTACTTTGACACATATTCACCGGTTGCTAGAATAACATCCATTAGAATGCTAATTGCCATTGCATCTCTATACAATCTAGAAATTTATCAAATGGATGTTAAAACTGCTTTCTTAAATGGTGAGTTAGAGGAAGAAATTTACATGGAACAACCAGAAGGTTTTTCTGTTCCAGGAAAAGAAAAGAAAGTGTGTAAATTGGTTAAATCATTATATGATTTAAAGCAAGCGCCAAAGCAATGGCATGAGAAATTTGACAAGGCAATGATATCAAATGGATTTAAAATTAATGAGTATGACAAATGTGTTTATATTAAAAACACAGACAAAGGTTATGTCATTGTATGTCTTTATGTGGATGATATGCTCATCATAGGTAGTAATAATGATATGATTAAAACTATAGCGATCCCGGTTTTCCTTTTCTTTAACTGTTGTGTCCGGACTTGGGTTCCGTGGAGTTGGTTGTTGTATTTGTCTTGTTTGCATCCTTTACTCCTTCCATTCGAGTCTTGGGTTGTATTGGGCGATTTTGAAACAGGTTGGTTGAACTTAGAAACCAAGAGTAGTTGCCCAGATTTTGGCCTTCACGCTCGAGCGGGGATTTTGACGCTTGAGCGGGCCCTTCGTTGTTGTCTGTCCGCTCGAGCGGGGTTTTCGACGCTCGAGCGTAGTTTTCCATCTTCCAGTATCTCCTCTGCAGAGTTGTACGCTCGAGCGGGAGTTTTTAGGCTCGAGCGGGTTGTTGTGTGTGACGCTCGAGCGGGAGGGTTGACGCTCGAGCGGAGACCTGGTTCTATAAAAGTTCTGGAAGTGTGTATTCGCCGCTCGAGCGGGATTGTTGACGCTCGAGCGAGAGTCTGTGAGTGACGCTTGAGCGGGGCGTTGGACGCTCGAGCGGGGCGACTGGGTTAAAGTTCCGTGTTTTGACTTTTCAAATCACTTTTTCTATTTCTCTTCTCTCTCTTACTTTTCCAAAAACCCCATTGTTGAGCTTCTCACTCTAGGACTCTACCTTCTCTCTAGGTATTGATCTAGTAGGAGTGATTTGCTCACCATTGGCCTTTACAAAAGAGTTGTTGATCGTCGAGGGCTACCTTTTGATCCGAAAAGTTTGTGGTTTGGAGCACTTCCGTTTTCTTCGTCTTCTTGGTTGGGAGTTATCTTTGGAGGTAGGGATAACCTACTCCTTACTATGAGTTTTGTCTTTAAATTTTAGTAGTTTGAGATGTTGGAGTTAGTTTGGCAATTTTGTGAAAGTTTGAGACTTTTGTGCAAATTTACAAAGTTGGGGTTTTAACTATATAAAAGCCTAGATGCATGTTTGGCATGGAAAAGTGGAATTAATGTTAAAACATTAATGAAAATGGAACCTAAGGGTTGAAATGTTAATTATGAAAAATGCCCTAATTACATTGGTTAATTAATTTGTAAAATTAATTGTGAGAAATGAGGAATTGAATTGGAAATGTTGAGATTGGGAATACATGGGATTAAAGTGTGTAGTTGGATTTTATGTCACTCACCTAGTTGGAAATGTCGATTTTATATCCATTTGTTGCATTTATTTTCTGTATAGAAATAACTGCTTTGGGCTATCGGTGGAGGATAGTCTTGGTTGTTGTAGACAATGCATGATGATTAGGCAAACTAAAACTAATCACCGGAACGTGTCATTGAGTATGACAGTTGAATGAATACATTAAATGTTATGTATTGGTTGATGATGTGTATAATTATTGTTTATATGCATTGTTGTGTTGGAGGAGATAGGGGATGTACTCCGCGGTTTAGGGGAAGATAGGGGATAGACCTCTAAATCGGATGTTGTTGGGAGGAGATAGGGGATGGAATCCGTAGATAGAGCTCATATGCTTATCTAGTAATGTGTTGACAGAGCTCATATGCTTGTCATTGGAAGTGTGATAGTGCTCATATGCATATCTGTGGAAGTGATGATATAACTTGTATGCTTATCTGTTATGTAATAGGAGGTGCTTGATATGAGTTACTGTCTCATATGAGTTGTTTGGCCAGGTTCTGAGCCATGGTTATAAATTGAGAATTTGAAAGGAATTGGAAAATGAATGGTAATATGGACTTGTATGTCATGAAAATGTAAAGTGTGATAAAGGAAAGTATCAGTGTTGGCCATCTATCAACTGCTAATCTTTTAGTCATTGTTCATATTTGGTTTAGTATATTTCTACTGGGCTGTGGCTCACCCTATATGGGAATATCATTTTCAGGTACAGGTAGCATGCCACCTCCAAGGACGTAGCTTGGGAGGCTAGAGGCAGGCGAACTTTTGTTGTTTTATTTTTTGATGTATTACATGTATATTCAAGCCAAGGGCTTAATGTGTAAATGAGTTAGCACTCTTTTGTTGTAACCAAGTGTTAACTTGGAAAGCTGTAAGCCCGTAGGGCATTTGCTTTTGTTGATTAACATGCAATACTTTTGTAAAGAACTACTCTGATGAATAGAAGAATGTTTATCTTTGTTACCAATGCATGTCTATATTGATGGGTTTAATGTGTTATTTTGAGGGCGTTACAACTTGGTATCAGAGCGTACCGGGTTCGAATACTTTGGGTACGTGGGAAGTGATTAGTATCACAATGGGTTTGTCTCACTTGATAGAGACTTGGATGTAATGTCGTATGCTATGTGTTTAAATTGATAACATGCTTATGTGTTTATATGGGTATGGGATTTAGTTTCTAGGATGTGGATTGGATCCTTGGGTTTCTGTGAGTCTTGTTGGAAAGGCACTTGATCAATGTTGTTTCTAACCAGAACTCTAGTAACGCCTCGGGACTATCATTATCCGGAAATGAAATTCGTAAGTGCTTATGTGTTTATGTGCTTACATGGAATGAATTACAGTTGTCCATGCATTAGGACGCGAGTGTTATACCTTCGACAGATTTGTGAATGTGCTAATAGTCTTGGTTATCTTTATTAGGATGTCAGGGCGAGGAAGAGGTGCTAGGCGTGGTAGGCCTGCGAGGCAGGAAGCACCTTTACCGGATGATATTCCGGCAGTGCAGGAGGGTGTTGGTCAGGCCAACGTGGCCGAGCCAGCGGGCCAGCAGGCTATGAGTGCCTTGGCACGAGAGATAGCAGGGGCTTTGGGTATTCTCAGGGCTGGGAATCAGGCAGCTGAGGCAGGCCCTTCTTTCTTGAAGAGGGAGTTCTTCCGGTCTAACTCGGATGAGTTTGTTGGGGATCCAAAGGAACCACTGAAGGCTGACGAGTGGTTAGAACAGATGAGTAAGACATTCGAGATGCTTGGCATCGAGGACAGAGCTTTGAAAGTGACCTTGGCATCCTTCCTGCTGAGGGGAGATGCGGGTCAATGGTGGAAGTACGAGAAGGCTCGTGTTGGTGGAACATGGGAGGCGTTTGTGAATGCTTTCCAGGAGAGGTTCTTGTCTGCAGTTGCTAGGGAGAAGCTGAGGGATCAGTTTAGCCGGCTTAATCAGCAGGGTATGTCTGTGGCAGAGTTTGAGGCCACTTTCACTAGTTTGTCCAGGTTTGCACCTGAGTTGGTGACATCCGAAGAACGCCGTTGCTATGAGTTTGAGCGGAAGTTGAGGCGGGGCCTCAAGCTGAGAGTTGGTGGGTCTTACATCCGAGAGTATAGACATTTAGTGGATGCTGCAGCTCATATGGAGCTCATGATGCAGGAGGAGGATGAGGGGCAGTGAGGGGCAGAGAGGCTCCAAGAGGAGCCAAGATGGCCAGGGCGATGGCAGGAGACAGAGGGGTCCTAATCCTCAGCAGTCTCAAGGTGGTTTGGCTAGGTCGACCTTTCCAGTGCCGAGTGCGGGCTCTGGGAGAGGTAGTCAGGGGGATTTTACCTGTTACAAGTGTGGCCAGCTGGGTCACAAAGTTTCGGTTTGCCCGCAGAAGGGAGGGGGTCAGTGAGCTGCTTCTTCTCCAGCTAGACCTCAGGGCCAGAGTCAGGGCAGAGGCCAATCTTTGTCTTGCTATCAGTGTGGTCAGCCTGGGCACCTGAAGAGGTATTGCCCACAGTTGGGTGCCACATCGGGAGCGTCTGGTTCTAGGCAGACGCAGGGATTTCAGCCAGCTCAGTCTGTGCAGGCCTCGAGGGCCAATCCGGGAGCTTCGTTGTCCCAGTCAGTGCAACAGTCGTATGCTCCGAGAGGTGAGCAGGTGGATCAGGGGCCTACAGGGCGCGTGTATGCTGTTACCGCGCAGGATTTAGTACCGGCTCTATCAGTAGTGAGAGGTACTTTTCTGTTTTGCAACTCGGTTGCTAGTGTGTTGATTGACACAGGTGCATCTCATTCTTTTGTATCTGCTGCATTTGCATCTGTTTTGGAATTGGAGTTGGCACAGTTAGCATCTCCTATTTGTGTAGTGTCACCTCTTGGGGGTGAGTTGATCTTGAAACAAGGTGTTAGAGGTTGTGATATAGAGGTCGCCGACCATAGGCTTCCTTTTCCGTTTGTTATCATGCCCATGAAGGGCTTTGATGTTATTTTGGATATGGACTGGCTATCGTCATACCAGGCTGTTATCGATTGCTACCGCCAGAGGGTCACATTATGTACCTTGAGCGGGGAGTGGTTCCATTTCTTGGGAGACCAGGTTGGTAGTGTTTTGCCACCAGGGTATGATTCAGGAGGGCGAAGTGAGCTTAGTGGTCTACTTGCTAGCTTTGAGAGTGGTGAGTGTGGTGAGACCCAGCCTGTGTTGCCGAGGGTGGTTTGTGAGTATTCGGATGTCTTTCCCGAGGACCTTGTTAGTTTGCCACCTCATCGAGAGATAGTGTTCTCTATTGATTTAGTGCCCGGCACAGCGCCGATTTCTATAGCACCTTATCGTTTTGCCCCAGCTTAGTTGAGTGAGTTGAAGATTCAGCTCCAGGGGTTGCTAGATAAAGGTTTTGTTCGCCCTAGTGTTTTACCGTGGGGAGCACCGGCCCTCTTTGCTAAGAAGAAAGATGGTGCCTTGAGATTGTGTATCGACTACCGAAAGTTGAATCGGGCTACGGTCAAGAATAAGTATCCTATGCCCATATAGATGATTTGTTTGACCAGTTGAAGGGTTCCCGTTGTTTCTCTAAGATAGACTTGAGATCGGGTTACCACCAGTTGAGGGTCAGGGAGGAGGATATTCCGAAAACGGCATTCCGTACGCGGTATGGCCATTATGAGTTTCTGGTGATGCCATTTGGGCTCACCAATGCACCGGCAGTCTTTATGGATTTGATGAACCGGATCTTCCGGGAATTCTTGGACCGTTTTGTAGTCGTTTTCGTGGACGACATTCTTATCTATTCACCTTCAGAGGAGGAGCACGAGGAACACTTGCGAGTAGTGCTTGAGTTACTTAGAGCCCATAGGCTGTACGCCAAGTTTGGGAAGTGTGAGTTTTGGCTGGGAGAAGTCAAGTTCTTAGGCCATGTAGTATCCGAAAAAGGGGTGTCTGTTGATGCGTCCAAGGTAGAGGCAGTGCAAGATTGGGCACAGCCTAAGAGTGTGTTCGAGATCCGCAGTTTTCTGGGATTAGCTGGGTATTACCGCCGGTTCGTGAAAGATTTCTCCAGATTAGCTTCGCCGTTGACTAGATTGACACGGAAAGGGGTCAAGTTTGTGTGGAATGAGACTTGTGAGAAGTCGTTCCAAGAGTTGAAGGTTAGATTGACCACCGCTCCGGTTTTGATTATTCCAGAGAGAGGGTTGGGTTATGCGGTTTATTGTGATGCCTCACGAGAGGGTTTGGGTTGTGTGTTGATGCAAGAGGGGAAAGTGGTAGCTTATGGCTCACGTCAGTTGAAAATACACGAGAAGAATTACCCTACACACGACTTAGAGTTAGCCGCAGTGATCTTTGCCTTGAAAATTTGGAGGCACTACCTGTATGGTGAGAGGTTTGAGGTGTTCTCGGACCACAAGAGTTTGAAGTACCTGTTTACCCAGAGGGACTTGAATTTGAGGCAGAGGAGATGGATGGAGTTCATTGAGGATTATGACTTTGAGTTGCACTATCACCCAGGAAAGGCCAATGTTGTGGCCGATGCCCTTAGTAGGAAATCCATTAGTGATGTAGCTTGTGTAGCCATCCGGGAATGAGAGATGTTGGGTGCTTTGGGCGAGTTTGATTTGCTTCTAGGCGAATCCGTTGAGGCTGCGGCCTTATTTTCTGTAATTGTACAACCTACACTTGTGACTCGAGTGTTAGAGGCACAGAGAGGTGACCCTGAGGTAGAATCCCTCCGAGAGAAGATCTCCAGTGGGAAGGTTGAGAAGGGTTTGACGGTGTATCCCGACCTGAGTGTGAGATACCGAGACCGTTTGTTTGTGCCGCAGTCTTGCCGAGAGGAAGTACTCCGAGAGTTTCACCATTCGCGCCTTGCGGTGCATCCGGGAGGCACTAAGATGTATCGTGATTTGGGTCGCCAGTTTTGGTGGCAAGGTATGAAGAGGGATGTGGCAGTTTTCGTGTTGAAATGTCTTACTTGTCAGCAAGTGAAGGCCGAGCATCAAAGGCCAGCGGGTTTGTTGCAACCCTTGCCTATTGCCGAGTGGAAGTGGGAGCATGTCACCATGGACTTCGTTGTAGGTCTTCCGAGGACTCAGCGGGGTAGTGATGCTATTTGGGTGGTTATAGACCGATTGACTAAGTCGGCGCATTTCATTCCTATGCGCGTGAGAGATTCGGTAGATCATCTTGCCGACTTGTATATTCGGGACATAGTGAGATTGCACGGGGTCCCAGTACGATCGTCTCAGATAGAGATCCTCGTTTTACTGCTAGGTTGTGGCAGAGTTTGCAGAGTGCCTTAGGCACTAAGTTGACCTTTAGTACGGCTTATCATCCTCAGACTGACGGGCAGTCCGAGCGTACTATTCAGATCCTTGAGGATATGCTTCGAGGTTGTGTCCTTGACTTTAGTGGGACGTGGGAGAGGCACTTGCCATTGGTGGAGTTTGCCTACAACAACAGCTTTCAGTCTAGTATCGACATGGCACCGTTTGAGGCCTTGTATGGCCGACCGTGTAGGTCTCCAGTTTGTTGGGCCGAGGTGGGTAATGCACCTTTGTTGGGTCCGGAGTTGGTTAGGGAGACGACAGAGAAAGTTGAACTTATCCGTAGGAAGCTTGTTACAGCCCAGAGTCGTCAGAAATCTTATGCTGACCGTAGGAGGAGGCCTTTAGTGTTTGAGATAGGTGATCATGTCTTCTTGAAAATATCACCTAGGCGAGGTTTGATGAGGTTTGGGAAGAGTGGGAAGTTATCCCCTCGGTTTATTGGTCCCTTTGAGATCCTTGAGAGGATTGGGGAAGTTGCTTATCGTTTAGCGTTGCCACCACAGTTGTCCAGAGTTCATGACGTGTTTCATGTGAGTATGCTTCGGAAGTACGAGCCGGATCCATCCCATGTGTTAGATTGGACTGACTTGGAGGTAGATGAGGATGCCTCGTATGAGGAGAGACCGGTTCGGGTCTTGGATAGGCGGGATCAAGTCCTGCGTGGCAAGACCATCCCTTTGGTAAAGGTTTTGTGGAAACATCACGGAGTGGAGGAAGCCACTTGGGAACATGAGTTGGAAGTCCGCGAGAAATATCCGGACTTGTTTATTGATGAGTAATCTTGTATTTAGATCTTGTAATATTGCTGGACTTAAGAGCTTTATATATATGTCTTAAGTTGTAAAACATTGGTAATGTTTTGGTTTAATGGAAGTATGTTGTAGAACTTACCTTGATATGGAAGTTGATTATGATATTGCATATGTTGGCTATATTATAAAATTGGAGTTGTATCATGTATATTGACTATGATATGAACTGTGAACCATGTATGTTGAAAATGGTTGGAAATGGAAGAAAATTGCATGTTGATAATGCACTTGTAATATATGTTGTGAAATGCCTCTTGAAAAGAGATGGAATTGACCGGTAATGGGTCGGAATATTGGGTTGAAATGTTGTTAGAAACGGAAAAAAGCTGTTTTTTTGAAAAACTTGTGTTTAATTTCGAGGACGAAATTCTTTAAGGGGGGGAGGTTATAGCGATCCCGGTTTTCCTTTTCTTTAACTGTTGTGTCCGGACTTGGGTTCCGTGGAGTTGGTTGTTGTATTTGTCTTGTTTGCATCCTTTACTCCTTGCATTCGAGTCTTGGGTTGTATTGGGCGATTTTGAAACAGGTTGGTTGAACTTAGAAACCAAGAGTAGTTGCCCAGATTTTGGCCTTCACGCTCGAGCGGGGATTTTGACGCTCGAGCGGGGCCTTCGTTGTTGTCTGTCCGCTTGAGCGGGGTTTTCGACGCTTGAGCGTAGTTTTCCATCTTCCAGTATCTCCTCTGCAGAGTTGTACGCTCGAGCGGGAGTTTTGACGCTCGAGCGGGTTGTTGTGTGTGAAGCTCGAGTGAGAGGGTTGACGCTTGAGCAGAGACCTGGTTCTGTAAAAGTTCTGGAAGTGTGTATTCGCCGCTCGAGCGGGATTGTTGACGCTCGAACGGGAGTCTGTGAGTGACGTTCGAGCGGGGCGTTGGACACTCGAGTGGGGCGACTGGGTTAAAGTTCCGTGTTTTGACTTTTCAAATCACTTTTTCCATTTCTCTTCTCTCTCTTACTTTTCCAAAAACCCCATTGTTGAGCTTCTCACTCTAGGACTCTACCTTCTCTCTAGGTATTGATCTAATAGGAGTGATTTGCTCACCTTTGGCCTTTACAAAAGAGTTGTTAATCGTCAAGGGCTACCTTTTTGTACGGGGAGGAAATAATTCTCCTCGTATAATCCTGTTGACCAAGTTCACGCTCCTCCGTACGACGTCGCTTTGTCACCTGAAAACACAAACGTGAGCTAGCCGGCGGGTGTGTGCCGGAAACCTCTCCGATGCCTAAGTCAGAAAACTTGACAAATAGACAAAGCTCTAAGTTCTCAGAAAGATTGTGTTCAATTACCTCCTCCAAGGTGATGCTTGTGAGCTTTTATAAGTTTCCCGTGGCACAATCCTAGTAGGACTTGTACTTCTTCATGCAGAGTCCTCCTAGGATTCATTCTCCTAAGGATAATGCTTATCCTTTCACACCCTCCCCCACTGCTTAAACCAAGTGGGATGGTTCTCTTTATGGCCGAACTTCTATTTGACCGAAGTAAAAATGGCTATGCCGAGCCACCAAGTAGGCCGTACTAACAGCTGTTCGGTTCTTTTTCATGCTATCGTATCTTGGTTCTCTAACACCTGAACCGTGGTATGTTCGGACCGAACCACTGACTCGACCGGCATAACTTTCAAACCGGTATGCCTCTAAGGCCGGTCTAACTCCAAGTTGCTCCCCAAACCGAAGTACTTTACAATCCTCTAGCCGAAGTAACTCTATTACTTCGTAAGCCGAAGTAATTCCACCTCCTTTGGGCCGGAGTAACTCTGTCTCTCCTAGGCCGGAGTAACCATTACGGCCTTTTTTACTTAGTCCTTCGCTTTTCTGGGCCTTAAAGCCCAACTCGCAGCTCGGCCCAGTTTTTCCCAAAAATTGCCCTCTCAATTGCCCCTTAATTCCATCTGTGCAACATGATTGGGATTACCAGCCTTCTGGCCGAGCTAAAGTTTGTTACGCTTTTTCAGCCGAGCTAAAAAACCCTTTAGCCTTTCCAGCCGAGCTAAAAACCCTTTAGCCTTTCCAGCCGAGCTAAAAACCCTTTAGCCTTTCCAGCCGAGCTAAGTTTACCTCGGGTATCACTATGTCCGGTCAAAACGTCTCTTCAATCACAGCGACTGTAACGCTTCCAATTCCAATGACACGTGGCAAGCTCTGATAAGCTGTGGCCAACTGTCACGCCGTCCTTCAGAATTTTTGTACTGTTCCCGCTTCTTTTTGCCGCCTTTTTCTCTCTCCCTTTTACACAAAACAGCCCTTTCGATTCTGGAATCATTTACTCTATTGTTTTCATCTTCTTTCTGTATCTCTACTTCTTCCACACTCGAGCTTGTGTTGAGCTTGTGTTCTTTTCTTGCTGCCACCGTTTCCGACTCCAGTCTTCTTTCTCTCTTCTCTGGTAAGAAAATCTAACCATCTTGCGATTTTTTGTTTGTTTTACCATTCGTTTCTGTTTTGTATGCTTTTTGCAAACATTTTTCTCCATTTATCTGCTCTGCTTTTGTACTTTCTATGAAGAAACCAGTAGAACTTGTATGTGTATGAACTGTTATGTAGAAAAACAAGCCTTAGATCCAAAATCACATTGCGACCGAACTAGGATTCTGTTTGCCCCTAATATGTAGATTTCTGTAGTCAATAACCGAGCTAGAACTTGTAGGAATGTCAGTAGTTTATCCTGAACCACTCTAGCCAAGATAAGATTACCGAATAAGCTTGCACATACCGAACTAGGTACTTCGGTCTCCAACCGAGGTAAGACCTTGGGGCCAAGCCGGCTTTCTTAGTTCTGAAACCGAACTCAGAAAGCCGCCCCTAGGGGCTCAGCCGGAGTAACTCTCCTCACACCGCAACCGATTTAGGCCTTGGGACTAAACCAGCTTTCTTAGTTTTTTAGACCGAACTCAGAAAGCTGCCCCCAGACGTTAAACCGGTCTAAACTGCTCAAACCGAGCTAAGAAACCTTCTGATGAGCCGAGGTAGAACCAGCCCACTAAACCGAAGTAGGATTTGTATATCTTGCTTATAATTTGTAGCGCGGTCCAACGATCTGTGCTTAACCCCTTTGTTTTCTACTTTGCAGACTTAGGTTGCCCAGGCACTCCTGCGTGTGCTCAACCGAGCTACTGAGCCTAGTTTTTGTACCGAAATAATTTATTCATGAATTATACAATAAATGGGTAAGTATAGATATTTAGTCGAAACCCCTGGTGGCCTGGCCGAATTTAGGCAAGATTACCAGATTCCTGATGATGTCCATCTGGCGTTGGCCGAAAAAGATGCTACCCCCCTGGAACAATGAAGGCTTCGTGCCCTTTACCCTTCAATCCATAATAGAAACCGGACTACGGTTTCCTGTCCAACCGCTAATCTGCGAATTTCTTAGACAGACTAGGTTATGTCCCACCCAACTATCCACCAATACATACCGTATTATAATGGGGATAGCCGCATTAAACCACCAAACCGGACTGAATCTTGGTCTAGCCGAGATCTTTCATCAATACTCTATCGGCTCAAAGAATGCTGGGTGGGTCTACTACCTTAGAATTCGCCGTCGCCGAGAGAAGATAATCAAGCACACTCCGGACAAAGATCTTAACGATGATGATTTCTTTTGGGTCTCTGGGAACTTTGAGGATTTTCAAGCTCAAATTCCTGGCCGACCTATAAATTGGAAAATGGGAGAGCCTGGTAATTTTACTTCGGTCTTCTGCTTTGTGTGTTATCTCGGTTGTTTAGTCTATTAGCCGAACTAACACTTCTCTCTTTTTTGCAGATTTCGCCCATCTCCATTCCTTATATAGCTATCCCAACCTCGGAGTCTTGCGAGCCGCATTTCGGATTAAAGAAAGAGATTGGGCCAAGCTTCTAAATTTTGAGCCGACCTATCGCTACAGCGGTCGCCGAAAAGCAAGGGTGACTGACTTCCTTCTTGAAGAGGCACCGGAGCCGGACCCCACTTTGCCCGAGATAAGACTTTTCCCTCTAACCGCAGAAGAAGAGATGGCGAAAAGGAGCAGAGTCAGGGCCCTTCTTACCGAAACAGCTAGGCCCGAAGTGGCGCCTCCCAGCCAACCGCAACCTGCTGTTGTCGCCCTTCCTTCCCAACAGCCATCCTCTTCCCGCCGAACCAAACGTGCCCGAACTTCCGAACCCGAACGAGTTTCGATTGATGAAGAAACTCCTACTCAGCCGAGCTTACCACCGAGCCCCCTTCCGGAGTCTTCCGACCGAACCATCGGCTGCTGGGCACCGAAATTAACCTTCAACGACCGAGACATTCTAGACACAGACTCGGTCGTTGCTGAGAAGGACCACCTGTTGGCCATCAACCTGGCCAAGAGCGTGTGTCTGCCCAGAGACATGGAGCATCACCAAAAACAATTAACCACCAAGCTGAAGTCCATTCGGTCTGCGACTAAATCGATGATTCTGGTTAGTAACTTCGGTCGAATTTCTATTTTTTCCTCTTTTTATTTTCAACTTTTTCTTCGGCTAAAAGGAAGTTGCTTTGTCAGGCCATTCAAAAGAACCAAATCACCCACAGGAGAGTACTGGAGCTGAGGAAAGTGACAAGGCAAGCGGCGGCCGAGGCAGAGGCGAAATCGGCCGAACTAGAGGAGGCCAGAAAGGAAATGGCCGAACTCCGAGGTGAGGTCGGTCGTTTGACCGGAATGGTTAGTTCGGCCGAGGCCGAAAAACAAAAGACTGCCATTGTGCTGAAGGACAAGTACTTGCGCGAGTTGTTAAAACTTGAAAGAAAGAAGGATGCCGAAATAAAGGAGAAGGTAAAAGAGGCTGACAAGCAGGGCTTCAAGAGGGCAGAGGATGCTTACGCCCAACAATGTAATGCTGCCAAGGATCTTTTCTTTAAGTGCGGCTGGAGGGGAGCCGTTGAGAAGCTCGGTCATTATCCTCAGACCGAGGTTTTCAACCCTCCAGCCTACTTCATACCTAACTCCTTGATGGAATATGCCACGGCCATGCAACAGCAGTTCCTTGAGGGCTCAGATGATGAAGATTCTGATGAAGACTCTGCCCCTGGGGATACTTCGGTTGTGAATGTGGATCAGATAGATCGGCCCGAGTCCAGAGTGGAAGATCTGACTGTTGAACAGCCAAATGAAACTGTGGCTCCGGTCGATACCACTGTTGTGACTGAAGGAGTCCTGCCGCCAGAGACCGGTCTTCCAGCTGACACTGATGCTGCCTTTGATGCCGAGATAGATGAACTTTTCTCTTAAATTTGTACTCTTTTCTCTGTAACCGAACTAAGCCCCCTTGTAATGACTTCTTTTTGAATGAAAATTTTACTGCAACTCTTATTCTGGTTGTGATATGTATACTTGTAGTTTATAATGCCTTCACTTACTTTTATTTCGGTTTTAGGTGGTTTAAACTATACTTGCCAGCCCACCTCTCCTTAGCCGAAATAATTACTTCGGCTGAGGAGTACACAGTGTTGGTTCATTTCAGCCAACCACTCTTCAGCCATACACTTACTTCGGCTGAAGAGAAACAAGTGTTGGTTTATTCCAGCCAACCACTCTTCAGCCATACACTTACTTCGGCTGAAGAGTAACAAGTGTTTGTTTAATCCAGCCAACCACTCTTCAGCCATACACTTACTTCGGCTGAAGAGTAACAAGTGTTGGTTTAATCCAGCCAACCACTCTTCAGCCATACACTTACTTCGGCTGAAGAGTAACAAGTGTTGGTTTAATCCAGCCAACCACTCTTCAGCCATACACTTACTTCGGCTGAAGAGTAACAAGTGTTGGTTTAATCCAGCCAACCACTCTTCAGCCATACACTTACTTCGGCTGAAGAGTAACAAGTGTTGGTTTATTCCAGCCAACTATTGAAGTTAGTTTTTCCAGCTAACTTATAGTATTTGGTTATTCCGACCAAATGTCCTGCAGCCTAGATCCTTATCCTGGGCTTAGGAAGGATGTTGGTTTAATCCAGCCAACCTCTGAGTTAGTTTTTCCAGCTAACTTGGAATAGAATGCTTGCAATAAACTTAGTCTCTAAAGCTAACTTTTACAAAGAATAATTTGTGCTAAAAAGAATTGCTCATTTTATTGAAGGAAGAAAAAATTACATATGTTTGAAAAAGAAAAGCTAAAAGTAAAATAACTTGAGATTGGCCGTATTCCATGGCCTAGGGATTGCCTTGCCATCCTTGTCTTCTAGGTGGTATGCCCCTTTGCCGGCTAACCCAACCACCTTATAAGGACCTTCCCAATTTGGGCCTAACTTGCCGTCTCCTGGGACCAAGGTGTTTCCCATTACTTTGCGCAATACCCAATCGCCAATTTTGAATTGTCTTGGATGAACCTTTTTGCTGTATTTTTTGATTAACTCTCGTTGGTATGCGGCGATGTGGACCAACGCTCTTTCTCTTCTTTCTTCTGCAAGGTTGAGTTCTAAGGCTATGGCTTCTCCATTTAAGTCTGGATCAAAATTTTCGCTTCGAATTGTGGGAAGGCCAACTTCTAGTGGGATCACTGCTTCCATGCCATAGGCTAAGGAAAATGGTGTTTCTCCAGTTGATCGCCGAGGTGTGGTGCGGTAAGCCCATAGAACATGAGGAAGTTCATCCGTCCACTTGCCTTTTGCTTTCTCTAGCCTTTTCTTTAGTCCATCCAAGACGACTTTATTTGATGCTTCAGCCTGCCCATTTGCTTGAGGATACGCCGGTGTGGAATTGTAGAACTCTATCTTGTATTCTTCACAAAAGCTTCTGAAGATTCTGCCGTCGAACTGAGTTCCATTGTCTGAGATCAGTGCTTTTGGTATGCCAAACCGAGTGATAATATTTTGCCAAACAAACTTCTTCACGTCTTTTTCTTTGATTGATGCCAATGCTTCTGCTTCCACCCATTTTGTGAAGTAGTCTGTTGCTGCGAGAAAGAATTTTCTGCCTCCGGGTGCTGTTGGAAGTGGTCCTACTATGTCTAAGCCCCACATTGCGAAAGGCCATGGGCTAGTTAAAGGTAGGAGCTCTCTTGCTGGTTGATGTATTTGGTGCGCGAATTTCTGGCATTTTTCACACTTCTTCACATATTTCTCTGAGTCTGCTTGCATATATGGCCACCAATATCCTTGTGAAATAGCCCTGTAAGCGAGCGACCTTCCCCCTTGATGACTTCCACAAACCCCTTCATGTATTTCGAACAGGAATGCTTCTACTTTGCTGGGATGAACGCACTTGAGGTAAGGCCCAGAGAACGACTTCTTATATAATGCCAAAGATGGAGATAGCCAAAACCGCTGCGATTTCGCCCTTATTCTGTTGGCTTCTTTTTTCTCTTCTGGTAGGATGCCGTCTTTTAGGAACAGGATGATGGGATCCATCCAAGAGGGCCCTAATTCTGTGCAATACACTTCTTCTGCTTCGGGGTCTTCTATGCTTGGTTTTGGTAAGAAGTCGACGAGTAATGGATGAGGGATTGATGTATCTGCCATTGAGGCAAGGCCTGCTAGCTCGTCCGCTCGGCTGTTTTCCTCCCTGCCAATTTGTTCTATCCTTACCACATCAAACTTCTTGATCTCCGTTCTGACTAGCTCTTGGTACTTGGCCATTCTGTCATCCTTTGCTTCGTATTCGCCAGAAATTTGGTTTACCACCAGCAGTGAGTCACTGTACACCATTAGTTCGGTTGCTTTCATGAAGTGTGCCGACTTGAGTCCTGCGAGAAGCGCCTCATACTCTGCTTCGTTGTTGGATGCTGGGAAGCCAAGGTTGATTGCTTGCTCTATAACCAGGCCGTCTGGAGAGATGAGGACTATGCCAAGCCCTGCACCATGTCGGTTGGATGCTCCATCCACAAAGAGCTTCCACATCTCTCCAACGAATAGTTTCCAGCAGGTGGAAGGGTCAGACGATGCCGTGGGGTCAAGGATGGTGTTTTCTTCAAAGTCCATATTGGCTGTCTGCCCTTCGTCCTCTGTTTGAACTGCTGGTGAGCCTTTGTTCGTTTTTTCCTTGTTGTCCTTAGTATGGTTTGCCTTTGTGCTTGATGGACTACCTTCCACTAGGGGTTGCGCTATTCCGGCGTCAACTTCCGTCCCTGGTTCGGTCGAGTCAGTCAGGTCGACTGGGCAGATATGATGACTTCCAGGAGTAAACTCTGCGACGAAGTCTGCCAAAGATTGAGCTTTTATTGCGGTCTTGGGTTGGAATTTGATGTCGAATTGTCCCAACTCTACTGCCCATTTTAAAATTCGCCCACTGAAGTCCGCCCTTTCAAACAGAGCTTTTAATGGAAAGGCTGTGAGGACGACTATGGTGTGGGCGTGAAAGTAATGCGCCAACTTTCTGGATGCCATAATTAACGCTAATGCTAGCTTCTCTAAGGGCAAGTACCTTGTTTCGGCTCCCAACAATGTCTTGCTTACATAAAAGATGGGCAGGTGTTGTATTCCTTCTGCACGAACCAACACTGCGCTAACTGCGTGCTGAGAAACTGCCAGGTATAAAAAGAGTTCTTCACCAGGAACTGGAGTTACAAGTAGTGGTGGGGAAGACATGTACTCCTTCAAGCTTTCCAGAGCTCGGTCGCATTCTTCATCCCACTCAAACTTGGCTTTTAAAGCTTGGAAGAATGGTCGTAGTCTGTCTGACGACCTGCTTATGAACCGGTTTAGTGCAGCCGCCATACCAGTGAGATGCTGTACTTCTTTGACTGAGTTTGGTCTCTCCAACTCCTGGATTGCTTTGATCTGAGAATTTGCTTCTATACCTCGGTTGGTCACCAGGAAGCCCAAGAATTTGCCAGATCCAACTCCGAATGCGCATTTGGATGCGTTGAGGCGCAACTTGTGTTTCTTCAGGATCTGGAACATCTCGCCCAAATCTTTCAGATGGTCATTCTTATCCTTGCTTTTGACCACCATGTCGTCGATGTAAGCCTCCATTGTTCTGCCTAACAATGGTTCAAACATCTTGGTGACCATCCTTTGGAATGTCGCCCCTGCGTTCTTTAGGCCAAAGGGCATGACCTTGTAGCAATATAACCCCCTTGGTGTTGTGAAGGATGTGACCTCCTGGTCTGGTTCGTGCATGGCGATCTGGTGGTAGCCTCTGTATGCATCCAAAAAGCTAAGTCGGTTATGTCCTGCCGTTAAGTCCACCAGTTGATCTATCCTTGGTAGAGGGAAGCTATCTTTTGGGCACGCTTTGTTGACTGTTTTGTAGTCGACGCAGACACGCCATTTACCATTCTTTTTTGGAACTACGACGGTGTTGGAGATCCATTTTGGGTAGTGCACTTCCCTTATCGCTCCTGCCTCCAGCAGGTTGCCTACCTCTTCTGCCACTATTTCGGCGTGGTGGAGTGCCGATCTGCGTGTGCGTTGAATGACTGGTCTGGCGGATGGGTGGACATTGAGTTGGTGACTGATGAAGTTTGGATCAATGCCTGGCATGTCGTAAGGTGTCCAGGCAAACACTTCGATATTAGAGGTCAAGAATTCCAAGACCTCTAATCTCTCAGCGCTGGATAATGATGAGCCAAGCAAGAAGAACTTATCCGGGTTCTTCTCATCTATTTTTACCTCCACCAAGTCTTCCACCGCTTTCTGATCAGCCTCTTTGCCGACGTCCGCGAATAGTTCATTACTCTCTGGTTCTTCCACCGAATGAACGTATCCTTTGGCAGCTCGGCTTCCATTTGCTGTGGCGAAGCACTGTTTTGACATGATCTGATCGCCATAGACTTCTTCAATTATACCGGCGTCATTGGGGAACCGCATTACCTGATGGTATGATGACGCTACCGAACGCATGGCATGCAGCCATGTTCTGCCCAGGATGATGTTGTAGGTGGAGGGGACCTTCAATACCCAGAACTCCACCTGTTTTGATACACTTCCTGCTCTGACTGGAAGGATTATTTTGCCGACAGGCCACTCTGGCATGGAGTTGAATCCAATCAGGGGAGAAACTGCAGGTGCCAAGTCTTTGTCTTGCAGCTTTAGTTGTTTGAATGTGTCGTAATACATGGTCTCACATGAACTACCCTGGTCAATCAGAATCCGCTTGACGTCAAAATCCTTGACTCGGAGAGTGACAACCAGGGCATCATTATGGGGGCAGTAAATTCGTTCCAAGTCCTTATCCGAAAAGGACATGACGTTTGTTGCCTCTGTCCTCCCCTTCTTGATGGCGGGTTGGGCACTTAATACTTCCCTAAAGTGTTCAGCCTTCTTGATTGAACCTCTAAGCTCGCATACGCGCTCAGGTTCAAAAACTCCATGAATTACATTGATAATGCTTTGTGGTGGTGCATCGTTTGGCATTCTGTTGGGTTGGTCATTATGATCTTGGGGGGCCGGTTGCGCTCCTCCTTCAATGTATTCGTCCAAGTGGCCTGCTGCCACCAATTCTTCTAAATGCTGTCTTAGTGGCGTGCAATTCTCAGTTCGGTGCCCCTTTTCTTTGTGGAAGGTGCACCGTGATCTGTCGTCGTAATTCTTCTGAGCTTCCCCAAGCTTGGCTGGCCACTTGACAAAAGGCTTGTCTTTGATTTCGCTCAGAATCCGATATATTGGTTTTTTGAACACCGTTGTTATGGCAGTGCGGATTCTCAACCATCTTTTCTCTGGGTCTTCTCCGTTATCTTGTCTGCCACGTCCGTTCTTGTTACTTCGGTCAACCGTGTTGACCTTGGCAGGGGTTTTCTTTTCCGGTGCTGCGGTCGTGCTTGATCTTGCTTTAGCACGCGCGCCGTCCTCTTCTACCCTGATGTGCTGATGCACTCTTTCCATCAGGGCCTCTATGGTGAGGGGTGGCGTCATGGTAATTGAATCCCTTAGTCGGTTCCCTACTGGTAGGCCTCTTTTATATTGCGCAATGGCTAGATTGGTGGGGCAGTCTCCAATCTGGTTGAATGTCTCCCAGTAGCGACTGTTGTAAGATCTGAGGGTTTCTTTCTCACCCATGTCGATGGAGAGTAACTGGTCTATCTCCACCGGTGTTTTAGTATTTGTCCGAAACCTTGTTACGAACGCTTCTGCCAATTGGGCCCAGGAGGCTATGCTGCCCTCTGGGAGCTTTTCGAACCAAGTCAAGCCTAAGTCGCCCAGACTTTATGGGAAGAGTATGCACATTAGGGCCTCGTTTCGCCTGTACACAGCCATGACTTGGCGAAAGTGGCTCAGGTGAGAATATGGATCCGTCTTCCCTTCATATGTATTGAACTTCGGCTGAAGGAAGCCTGATGGTAGGGGTGCGTTTTCGATCGCTGGGACAAACGGCGAAGTCTGTAGTCTTGCCAATGCCTTGTCCGTTGGTTCGTAGGCCGGTCGCGGTATGGGCATTCCAACCTCGACGCTTCCGTGCGTCCGAGGAGCCAACCGTTGTAAGGCCGAAACTCGGTGTGGATCCCTTGCCCTGGCATCCTCCTTGCATCGTGCTTTTTCTTCTAGCACGGTTCGTAAGTCGGATGACCTGGGTAGCTCGGTTTGTCTGGATCTGGTTTGGTGTGAATGTGAAGGCCAATACGTGCTTCCTTCAGTGTATGATCTTTCGGATCTCGTCCTCTCAGACCTGGAGTGACGAGTCCTTGAAGATAAGGAGTGAGTGTCGCCTGTCCTGAGGCTTCTGCTCTCTCCTTGAGAGGGTGTAGTATTCCTACTACGACTTTCTGAGTGGCGAGGGGGCGTCTTGTGCTTGCGCCCCTCTCCTGTCGCCACATCTTTGGTCTTCATCTGGCGTTTCAAGGCCTCCATGTCCGCCGCCATCCTCCGAATCAGTTCATCCTGTTCCTTTACGCGATCTTCCAGGGCTTGAGGATCAATCCTCCTCCTTTGCCTGTCGGGACTTTGAGAGTGACGAGGGCTGCCATTCCGCCTTCCCCTGCCGCTCCTCCTGGAATTATGTTGTTGGGGCTCCAAGTCCGTCATGGGAGGGACAGCAAGTAATCCCTCACGCCTTGCGCCCCCTTCTGGAGTTAGTCCGTCGACGGCGGACTGCGGCAAGTCTTCAATGTGTGCCATTGAATGAGAAAAGGAGAAGCTTAGTCAAGAGGTTTTTGTTCTTGTCTGTTATTCCCACAGACGGCGCCAATTGTACGGGGAGGAAATAATTCTCCTCGTATAATCCTGTTGACCAAGTCCACGCTCCTCCGTACGACGTCGCTTTGTCACCTGAAAACACAAACGTGAGCTAGCCGGCGGGTGTGTGCCGGAAACCTCTCCGATGCCTAAGTCAGAAAACTTGACAAATAGACAAAGCTCTAAGTTCTCAGAAAGATTATGTTCAATTACCTCCTCCAAGGTGATGCTTGTGAGCTTTTATAAGTTTCCTGTGGCACAATCCTAGTAGGACTTGTACTTCTTCATGCAGAGTCCTCCTAGGATTCATTCTCCTAAGGATAATGCTTATCCTTTCACACCCTCCCCCACTGCTTAAACCAAGTGGGATGGTTCTCTTTATGGCCGAACTTCTGTTTGACCGAAGTAAAAATGGCTATGCCGAGCCACCAAGTAGGCCGTACTAACAGCTGTTCGGTTCTTCTTCATGCTATCGTATCTTGGTTCTCTAACACCTGAACCGTGGTATGTTCGGACCGAACCACTGACTCGACCGGCATAACTTTCAAACCGGTATGCCTCTAAGGCCGGTCTAACTCCAAGTTGCTCCCCAAACCGAAGTACTTTACAATCCTCTAGCCGAAGTAACTCTATTACTTCGTAAGCCGAAGTAATTCCACCTCCTTTGGGCCGGAGTAACTCTGTCTCTCCTAGGCCGGAGTAACCATTACGGCCTTTTTTACTTAGTCCTTCGCTTTTCTGGGCCTTAAAGCCCAACTCGCAGCTCGGCCCAGTTTTTCCCAAAAATTGCCCTCTCACTTTTGATCCGAAAAGTTTGTGGTTTGGAGCACTTCCGTTTTCTTCGTCTTCTCGGTTGGGAGTTATCTTTGGAGGTAGGGATAACCTACTCCTTACTATGAGTTTTGTCTTTAAATTTTAGTAGTTTGAGATGTTGGAGTTAGTTTGGTAATTTTGTGAAAGTTTGAGACTTTTGTGCAAATTTACAAAGTTGGGGTTTTAACTATATAAAAGCCTAGATGCATGTTTGGCATGGAAAAGTGGAATTAATGTTAAAACATTAATGAAAATGGAACCTAAGGGTTGAAATGTTAATTATGAAAAATGCCCTAATTACATTGGTTAATTAATTTGTAAAATTAATTGTGAGAAATGAGGAATTGAATTGGAAATGTTGAGATTGGGAATACATGGGATTAAAGGGTGTAGTTGGATTTTATGTCACTCACCTAGTTGGAAATGTCGATTTTATATCCATTTGTTGCATTTATTTTCTGTATAGAAATAACTGCTTTGGGCTATCGGTGGAGGATAGTCTTGGTTGTTGTAGACAATGCATGATGATTAGGCAAACTAAAACTAATCACCGGAACGTGTCATTGAGTATGACGGTTGAATGAATACATTAAATGTTATGTATTGGTTGATAATGTGTATAATTATTGTTTATATGCATTGTTGTGTTGGAGGAGATAGGGGATGTACTCCGCGATTTAGGGGAAGATAGGGGATGGACCTCTAAACCGGATGTTGTTGGGAGGAGATAGGGGATGGACTCCGTAGATAGAGCTCATATGCTTATCTAGTAATGTGTTGACAGAGCTCATATGCTTGTCATTGGAAGTGTGATAGTGCTCATGTGCATATCTGTGGAAGTGATGATATAGCTTGTATGCTTATCTGTTATGTAATAGGAGGTGCTTGATATGAGTTACTGTCTCATATGAGTTGTTTGGCCAGGTTCTGAGCCATGGTTATAAATTGAGAATTTGAAAGGAATTGGAAAATGAATGGTAATATGGACTTGTATGTCATGAAAATGTAAAGTGTGATAAAGGAAAGTATCAGTGTTGGCCATCTATCAACTGCTAATCTTTTAGTCATTGTTCATATTTGGTTTAGTATATTTCTACTGGGCTGTGGCTCACCCTATATGGGAATATCATTTTCAGGTACAGGTAGCATGCCACCTCCAAGGACGTAGCTTGGGAGGCTAGAGGCAGGCGGACTTTTGTTGTTTTATTTTTTGATGTATTACATGTATATTCAAGCCAAGGGCTTAATGTGTAAATGAGTTAGTACTCTTTTGTTGTAACCAAGTGTTAACTTGGAAAGCTGTAAGCCCGTAGGGCATTTGCTTTTGTTGATTAACATGCAATACTTTTGTAAAAAACTACTCTGATGAATAGAAGAATGTTTATCTTTGTTAGCAATGCATGTCTATATTGATGGGTTTAATGTGTTATTTTGAGGGTGTTACAAAAACTACTAAGAAAATGTTGAATAAACATTTTGACATGAAGGACATGGGCATTACTGATGTAATTCTTGGTATGAAAATTACCAAAACATCAGAAGGATATGCTTTGTCACAATCTCATTACACTGAGAAAATACTTGACAAATTCAGCAAAGATGATGATCATCTTGCTAGAACACCTGTAGATGTTAATTTGTTTCTATCTAAGAATGTACAGGAAAGTATTTCTCAATTAGAGTATGCCCAAATTATTGGAAGCTTAATGTACTTGGTGAACTGCACTCGCCCAAATATAGCTTATGTGGTAAGTAAATTAAGTAGATATACGAGTAATCCGGGAGTAGAACACTGGAAAGCAATTATAAGGGTTCTAAGATATCTTCGATTTACTCGTACCATTGGGCTGAATTATACTAGATATCCAGCAATACATGAAGGTTACTGTGATGCAAATTAGATATCGGATACTAGAGACTCAAAGTCCACCAGTGGGTATGTCTTTACTCTTGGTGGGGCGGCTATATCTTGGAAATCTTCCAAACAAACTTGTATTGCTAGGTCTACTATGGAATCAGAATTCATAACTTTAGACAAAGGTGGGGAAGAGGCAGAATGGCTTCGCCACTTCCTTGAAAATATTCCAATATGGCCAAAACCGGTGCTTGCTATATGCATACATTGCGATAGTCAATCAGCAATAGGTAGAACACAGAGTCATATGTATAACGGTAAGTCTAGACACATTGGTCGTCGACATAACACCGTAAGGCAACTACTCTCTAATGGAATTATTTCCATAGAATATGTTAAGTCTAAAGACAACATAGCGAATCCACTAACTAAAGGGTTAGCAAGAGAGTTAGTTGAGAATTCATCGAGGGGAATGGGACTAAAGCCTATTAAATAAGAGTTACCACAATGGCAACCCAACCTAGTTGACTGGAGATCCCAAGATCTAGGTTCAAAGGGACAACCGAGTTGTGATTGACTCAGAAGGATCACTGGGAAGTCTAACTCCTACCCATTTCTAGGATGAAATAGTGATGTCTGCAGCGTTTTAGAATAAGTAAAATTTTAATGATTCTTATATCTAGGTAAACCTAGTGGAGTATGGCAGGATACTCTTCATAAGAATTACCTATGTGAGTGTGAACTGGGCCGGTTCTGTAAGATTTGTGAAGGGCTACAAGTCTTTAAAGCACTCATGAAAGACCAGGTTGTTCAGGGCCAAAATGAACACAATAGTGAGAACTAAACTGTGTCTGGGGATACACTGTGTGAGTTCTATTGTCTTGGTATACACAAACGGCTGAACAGTTCAAGACATCATGTTCACTGGTTAGCTAGTAAATCCGATAGTGTCTCACAATGGAAGGTTCAAAGCCAAAAACCACCTATCCTTTGCAGAATATTTCCAATTTCTGTACTCTCTGATATTAGATCACGTTGTTGAATTTTCTCTCCGTCAAATTCCATTCATGTGGGGGATTGTTGGAAAAATTGGTTTATTAGGCTTATTTTGGGCCGACTTTGAGCCCAAAATTGAGTAGGCCCTGTATGTCTTTTGGGCCGGGTTCGAAGAGGTGAAGTGTTCCTTGCTGTGTGGCAAGTCACACGGTGAAGACGGTTCGTCAAAACCATTTATGAGTGAATGGGAACATGACGTCGTTTTTGAGTTCGTGAAATGAACATTTAAAGTTTGTAATGTGGGTTTCTTTGTGAGGCTTGTCCCACATTGAAACTTTAAGAGAGTTTTGTTGAGTTTATAAGCTCTAACTTACAATACTTAGGTTGGGCCCCAAGGGGCACCCCAAGTTTGTAGAAGGAAGGAGTTATGGACAAAGTGAACCTTAGCCCAAACCACCACACACGCGCGCGCTGCCGCCGCCGGCCGGCCGCGGGTGTCGGTCGGGTCGGTTCTTGTATTAATTTTTTGGACGAAATTCATTTGAATTTTTTCAAAAAATATTGCAGGAATTTAATTCAAATTTGAATTCCAATTTTTGTCCAACTTCTGTCCGAAATTCCTCAACAGATTAAAACTGTTTTTTCAATTTTTTTACTTCCAGAAACTGCCCAGCAGTTCCGGGTTTTAGATCTGTTTGAATTTTGAAGTATACCTGTTCATTTCAAATTCACATCTGTTGAGTTCAAAATTCTGTACCTGTTCGGCTCTATATATACCAACACTGTCCAGCATTTTTTTCAATCCAAAAAATCTGTCTCTTTGCTGTCTAGTATTTGTTTTGTGCATAAATCTTCATTTTAGTTTTAGAATAAAATTTAGAGAGTAAGAACAAAGGTTTTAGTTCGCCGAACAAATTTGTGTGGAGTGCTACTACAAGTTTGTGAAGATCATTGTATCTTGGGAGATAGACGCCACTCAACCGTAAGCACCGTAGCGGGGGAATCTGTCTTAAGGACAGAGTGTCAATTTATTTTTAATTCGGTTCGATAAATAAATTCGGTACGTTATTTATTTATTTTGTTTGATTTAGTTTCAATTTATTTTATTTCACAGAAGATTGTTCCAACGCATCCTCCTTGAAAAATTATACTATTTCTTTCAAGGTTTTTGAAAAATTATAATTACGACAATGCTACATCTACACAAATTCATCCAAGTGGTAAGACATAATGTAAGTTCTATATCAGTTGCTACATGTTGTGCATGTGTGTCATGCACAACAAAACACATTTATAAGATTCTAAAGGGTAAGAAAATTTGTAAGAAAAGTTTTGCAAGAATATTGAAGCGTATGTCAACTTTTAAAATTTTGTTTGCCATGTCATTTAGGGGATTTGGGGAAGGGAAAAATTATTTAGATGAATAATTTTTCTTCTAATTAATCATATAATTTTGAAATAATTATAACCAATTAGTTCATTTTGGCCCTGTTTGGTAGAGCTATGGGAAAGTGCTTATAGCTTATGCCTAAACAGCTTATAGCTTATAACTATGAACATAAGCTGATTTCTGACTTATAAATTAAGCATCTCCTACTCTACTCAAAGAATAAGTTGATTTCTGACTTCCAAAAAGCTATAAGCTATAAATTATAAGTTAAACCAAACACATCAAAATAGTTTAAATTAAGCTGAAAGCTGAAATAAGCAGCTTTTAAGCTGCACCAAATAGGCACATTATTAAAGATCAATTAATATTGACTAATGTCATGAAAAATATTTAATTAAATGACCATTTTACTCTGTTTTTATTTAAATCAAAATTAAATTATTGGATAAATTACATTAATCTCCCTTGAGGTATGGAAAAAAGTACAACTAGCTCCAATTTTTGCATACCTTGACATCTCTTAAGTTTCAATTTGCAAAACAAATTGAGGAAAGAGAGGCGGTGTTGTTCGCTATTGGATAAATTGTTCGTTGAGGTGTTGAAGGTTGGAGTAGTGAATGGTGGATGGCTTGTGTTGTGTGGTGTGGTGTTGAAAAGGCAAGATGAGGGGGTGGCAGTGTTGGGTTGGGATTGTTATGATTCTTAATTATATATTATGAATAACATCAATAAATATTAATTGATCTTTAGTAGCATGGACTAATTTATTATGCAAAATTAAAAAATTTAGAGAAATTGATAAAATTATGCTAAAATATAATCCATTTTGCTTTCATGAACCTCTAAAGTAACCTGTATAATTTATTGCCGTCAGTTTTTGATTGAAATAGGGAAAAATTGCAGCACCATGCAAGAAGAATGTGATGAATGTTAGAATAAAACTTTCAAAATTTTATTGTTTAATTTAAATTTTAGCATTGTTGAGTTGTCAAAATGTTTAATAGCCCATTATATTTGGGCTATAACATTTTTACAAGCCTATTTCTGCAAGACAATTATTGGGCCATTCATGTAGCCCCTTCTATTCTATGTGCACAAGTCATGTAGAAAACATAGAAATAGGAGGAGAAAGATCCTTCTGCTTCTGATCTGGGCTTGATGTTCTAAGGCCCAATTATTTTGCCTCATTATATTATGATTTGATATCAGTGGCAATGGATTGCAAAAACTGACTTTTTGGATTTTTTTTTATTTCTTTTTTTTGAAAAAATATGTAAAAAATGTGGGAGATGATACGACCTAAAATAGGTTAAAAGCTAAGAAATAATTTTTAACCCACTTCCCAAAAGAGGCCTATGTCTAGCTTTTCAAGGATATATTGAAAAACAGATTTTATTATTCAATTTGCATCCATCATACAAGATGATTCTAGCGGCATTATTAAGTTCAACAATTATAAATTATTATCTATAATATATCATATCATTTCCTATTATTGATACTAGCGTCCTTTTAAAAGTTGTAAAATTAACATATCCCCGTCTTGTTCTATCCTGCACCTCTACGGTTTTCTCCTATATAGTATGATTAAGGGTGAGTACTATAAAATTATTTCATGCCCTGTCCCGTTGTCATCCCTAACTGCTTAGTATAATTAATTTTTGCTCATTTTTATTTTACCTATTCAAAATGAACATGTAAGACATGTTCATTTTTTTTGTCAAAAATCTTGACCGAGATTGTCAATTGAATTAGTTAAACACAACACAAAATTAAATGATAAAATTATTGCATGGATTCACCGATCCTAGACAATTTATTTCCATGGATAATTCTTAATAAATGGTGGGTCTGGCACTGTCAATTTCTTAAACATATATATACACATTTTAAAGGAGTTCAATTTGTTTATATATTATTACAGTGTGTGAATAAAACATTTTCTGTAAATTTGTGTATAATTTTATTTTTAATAATTAATATTCACCATGTTGTAAGTCCCATTTTGCTAAAGGACAAGCAGAGGAAATGCATTGACAATCCATTTGTAAATTAAGAGATTACAAAACTGGGTCAGATTGCAGGGTGCACGTGGAGGTGTGTGCGGTGTGATTCAAGTGGTTTGAGAGTAAAATTATAAATTGAATGGTGGATTGAAAAATATTTTAATCGATTATCAAACATTTGTATAATATATAATACTAATTTATATAATATTTTTCATATATATAACACAAATTAATTTTACATAATATATTTCATATATATAACTAATTTGTAATAAATTTTATATTTTAAATCTTTCTCACGCTTATTTTTAATTTGATATTTCGTTTGAAGTTTAAAAAAATATATATTAAATATAGTAGAGCGGAGCGATTTCAAAGAGGATTATAAATTTTAAAGTTTAATCCATTATTTACGGATAAAACGGTACGAATTAATGTAGATCAGTACAATTTTAACAAATCAGGCAGTATTTTGCAAGCCCTAGGTGCATGCATGCATCCGAGAATCTAGCAAAATTTTAGCTACATTATATTATACATTGAAACTTTGTTGTTGAATGGAATCCCAAGCACACTGTTTTGTTATAATTTATATTATTTATATAATTTATATTAATATGGCTAGCCTTTTGATTTGGAAAAATTACTAGTAAATTTCAAATTGAGAAATGTTAATCTATTTAGTCCTGTGTTTTTTTTTATGAATCATTTGGTCCTATTTAATTAGTAAGGAATATTTACATTTGATTTGGCGTACGTGGAGTTTACACATTTACCCTATAGCGATCCCGGTTTCTCTTCCTTTGATTGTTGTATTCCGGACTTAGGTTCCGTGAAGTTGGTGGTTGTATATCTTGTGTTATCCTTTAATTCTGTGTGTTTGAGTTTTAGGATGTATTGGGCGTGTTTTGAGCAGGTTGGTTGAGCTTTAGCCCCATTCCTTGTTGCCCAGATTTTTGGTGGTACGCTCGAGCGGGTCCCTTTGCGCTCGAGCAAAGTTTGATTTTGGTTGTCCGCTCGAGCGGGTCTTCTTGCGCTCGAGCGGGGTTTACACACTCTCAGCATTTCGTGTCTCTGCAAAATTTCTGCAGGTGTGTTTTTCACGCTCGAGCGGATTTCCTTACGCTCGAGCGGGTAGTTCATTGTCTATAAAAGTTCTGGAAGCGGGAAATCTACGCTCGAGCGGCTTTCCCTTTGTGCTCGAGCGGATGTGCTTTGCAGTTGTGTCTTGGCGCTCGAGCGGGTCCAGTTTTTGTGTCTAACGCTCGAGCGTCCTATTCTCCGCTCGAGCGGGTCATACGTATATCAGTAGATAGCAGTGGGATTACACTTCACTTTTTCATCTCTTCCTATCTGAGCTCCCTCTCTCTCTAAACAACTTCTCTCTAGGGATTGATCTACTTCTAGTGAGTTTCTAACCTAGGCTCTTTGTAAGAAAGATAAAGAGTGTTGAAGGCTTCCTTTTAATCTGAAAAATCTTGGATTTGGAGCACTTTGGATTTTGGTCATCTCCTCCATTTGAGCTTTCATCTCGAGGTAGGGATAACTACTTATTCCTATGGTCTTTGACATAAACTATTGGTCTTTTTGATATAATGTTGAGTTGGGTGATTTTGGGTGTTAGGGTTTCAAAATGTATAAAAGAAGGGTTTTGTATTTTGAGCCTATACATGTGTATTTGAGCCTAGAAATGAGAATATTGGTGTTGTTAATAATATTTGGACCTTTGGGTCAATATTGAGCTTAAAGGGAAAAATGCCATATTTGGATATAGTTGGGTCATTAGTGTAATTAATGACATTTGTTATGAAATTGAGTTGGGGATAATGAAATTTGTTCATTATGAGATAGAATAGTGGAGTTGGATTTATAAATCACTCACTTTTGAAAATGTCAATTATATATCTGTTGAGGCTGTTTTGAAATAACTGCTTTGGGCTATTGGTGGAGAATAGTCTTGATTGTTGTAGACATTGCATGATGATTAGGTGAATTGAAACTAATCAAGTTGTGTATTTGAATACATGGGTGTCGAATCCCGCGGATGAAATTTCCGTAAAATGACCATTTGAATATAATTATACATGGGTACCGAATCCCGCGGACGTAATTTCCGTAAAATGGCAATCCGAATATATCTATACATGGGTGCCGAGTCCCGCGGATGAAATGTTCGTAAAATGGCCAGAAGAGAATGAAAATACATGGGTGCCGAATCCCGCGGACGCAGTTTCCGTAAAATGGCAGTTTGTAGTATTGTTGGTATGAGATGTAGTCTCACTTTAGTTATTTGGCCAGGTTCTGAGCCATGTTTATAAGTTGAGTTTTGTTAAGTTAAACATTTATCAAGTGCCAATGTTTTAATTATTACTCATGTTATGTTTAGCATATCTCTACTGGGCGTTGGCTCATCCTATATGAGACATCATTTTCAGGTACAGGTGTTATGCCACCTCCAAGGACGTAGCTTGGGAGGCTTGAGGCTGTAAACTCTTTTTTGTTGTTTTTGTTGTATTACATGTATATCAAGCCAAGGGCTTATTTGTGTAGAGTTAGTACTCTCTTTTTTGTAACTAAGTGTTGACTTAGAAAGTTGTAAGCCTATAGGGCGTTTACTTTTATTGTCAACATGTAATACCTTTTGTAAGAATACTCTGATGGTTATAATATGAGAACTCTTTTACTTATTGCGAATGTTTGCTATGATGGGTTTATTTTTGAGGGCATTACATACCCTTTGGTGAGATTTGGTGTGAATCTTTTGCTGATGTGTTCGTAATGATGTAGAAGGTAATGTTTTAGGTTCCCATTTTTGTGTGTGTGTTTTACGATGGGTTATTTTGCAGTGTTGCTGATTTTTTTTTTTTATTATTATTATTATTTTTTTGGTGATGTGATTACTATTTTTTTCGATTTGCAGAAAGTCTGGTGTCCCGTTAAATTCGCAAAACATTTTTCAAATTTTTACATTATGTCTGTCTATGTTGACGTTGCAATAGTGCACATTAACTTTATCAATAAACATAAACAATATCTTCATATGTATTAGTTATGCTTCATTTCCCGATACAACATTACTAGTTCCCATATTTGTTTGTATGTTACTGTTGATTTTTATTGGATGGAGTATGGCAGTCCATTACATTAGCAGACAATTACATTATGCCATATTACCTATTTGTTAATAGTTGTAACTCATTACACTATGGCAGTCCATTTTTTGGTTGGCTGGGTTGATTTTCCGTCCACAGCGCGTATTAGGTGTGATTGCCCCACATTGCACAACGTCTGTCAAACTTTACAAGAGAACAAAATGACAAGAGTTCAACACATTATCGGGTAGTGAAATAACATGGTCGACCCACATCAAATTCAAGTAAAAATGTCAACACGCATCAACAACGTTTGTTGTGCAATTTGAATCATTCCATTGCTAGCAATTGAAAGGTGAGCTGTGTTGTTAAACTTAAATTTAACCATATCCACGCAATGTAATGATAACAGTGTTGACAAAAGTGCTCACAAAAAATGTAATTTATAATCAACAGGCCAAAAATTGTGCACCAACAAAATTATACGTCATTAAATTTGCAACCTAATATTTTCAATGTCATCCAACAAAAAATAGCACAAGAACATACCATAACATTAAGCACTAACATTGTTTTCTCTCAAACTCTATCGCCAAGCTGGCACCCAAAAAAAATTAAATAAACATGTAGATACTTTTAGATTGGGGGATAGAGGGGAGAGTGTTTGCGTTGCACCATCATAATAACTTAGCGCAGATGTACAAACACATAAGCTTTGCAATGTCTTTCTCATCACGCTCTGTTTTTCCCTTCAACGCTACAACCAATAGATCTTTTATGAATTTCAAAGATATTCTTCTGACATAGGGGCTCTGTCGTTGCACAAAATTTGACGGGGGTTTAGTCGCATACGACACATCCAATTTGTCCTTCCCACATTGCACACCAAATATGAAGTGGATATTGTTATTCCGGAGTGGCAACCCGTACCCTCCAATGTAAAACTTCTCATCATCGGAATTATACGACTGGATTATTCGATATACAGCTTCATTGCATTTTTTGAACGAATTTGGCTGCAATTTATATTCATGGATGGCCTTGATCGTCAACCAAAATGGTGTTTTCTTGAGTTGTCGAACGTGCCTATCGTCTAGTTTAACCTCCAGCACAATTTTGATTACACCTGCTATGTTTGAATGATACATCAGTCGCAATGGCTCAACGAGGGGTGCCTTCTTCATTCCTGATACAGGTTTTTTGGCCTTGAAGGGTAATTTTGATTGTTTTCTGATTGCCAGCCTTGTCAACGTGGATGCATTCAGACCAGGACCTCGTGTACTAATAGCATCCATTTTTTTAGGCATCCACTGCGAAGCTCTACCTGTAACGAATTTCAACAATTAGTCATTAGAGTGGGTTGACAGTATATCGTACGAAAACGGTATGAGCAACAACATAAACAAACATGATAAGGGAAATTTCGAAATAAGTGGAACAAAGTGAACAATATGTAATCAATTAATGTCACACCAACATAATAATTACACAAAACTGACCAAAATTGCGACATGTCAAAAGGGAACATAATGTGTTGTTAATCGTTCAACTTCAAGTATCACTTTGTCTTCACATTGGGTGTAATGCAAACCAACTAATTATACGTCAAACCAAATATGTCACACTGCTTTTTTAACAAAAAAAAAAAAAAACAAATACCACGAGTGCATGGATGCATCAACATTGGCTTTTATGTAACCCAAAAGTTTCACCAAACATTGACAGGTCCGCTACATTACTTGGACATTAGGAAACATGTTTTTCCCAAATAATACAGTTGAATGTGCGCATACAACTGGCAAGATTACAACCTCAAACTCACATACATATATAACCAAACAAATCAAAACATAACAAGGAATTTCATAGAACACATACACACCGTGGAATGACACATTCAACACCTACCCAAGGGAATTTTCATATCCCTACACGTCGGCCATTATATTCTAAACACATCACTAACGCCCCACCCACCAAACCTGACCTCCCACGAACATATAGTTCGGAACGACAACAACATCAACATCAGTTGAGCAATACGCCAATGAACATTGATGACAAATTATGTCACGACCTCCCACAACACAATTCCAAAACAGCATGACAGATAAAACCATATTGCAATTGACTCTTTTTTTTCCCACACAATGTAATTCCACATTAAAATAGTGGAAACAAACATGGGATATTAATATAACACATTTGTCTATGTGACAATTACACTAACATGCACAAGCAGTTTGCAACCGTACAATGTCAACAATGTATCCTGTATGAAAAGGCTAAGTACATAACCGAAATGTCACATTTCAAACAACAACTACAGCAATATCAGATCTCAAATCAGGGGATTTCCCCAGTCATAAATCAACAAAATAACATCAACGTACATCACTCATTCCTAAAACAATAACCACGACTCCTAAACATTCAAAAAGTCACCGTACCTACAAGCAACAACAAAATATCCCATCTACTCATACATGTCCAGTTTGATTGAAACACCAAAATGAATCTTCACAATACAATTTGATCTATAAATCACATATCACATTACATTAACAACCTAGGGCATGTAATGACGAATGTAATACCGACATTAGGATCATATACGTCAACAACATGGAATTCATGACACAGATATAACCAAACATCATCCAATTACATTGTCAACTGATACACATCTTCACTGTTTATTGTAATCGACTGAAATCGTTGTAGCATCGTGCCCGGCGTATCTGAAGGAAGAACACTTTTCACTACGTCTGTACTTCAGTCTACGGGGAAGATGACGAAAAAATCTCGTTGGCAGAGGGTAATCAAATAGCGATTAACGTGGTTTGTCAACGAAGAGGTTCATGCAATTAGGGTTCCAGCCACAGACTTAAATGTGGAATTTGACAGAATAAGTTCTCAGAAAACTCAAAAATATCTAGGGTTTCAATCGACTAGAATAGAAATGTCTCCAATGTGGGCACGTCTCTTAACAATGTTTACATATGAAGATCGAAACATTCGATCAAAAACGAGAGAATACAAAAAAAATTCCTATAGTAGGCTTTATGTTCACTAGTGTAATTTCACCCACAGAAAAAAAAAAAAAACCCACAAAAGCCCCCATTAAACACATCAACACGCACGTTGATGAGGAAATATGTGTCAATTCGTATGTTTTAGGACTTTTCGGTTCAACAAATAAATTGTAGAACTAACTAATGTACACGTTTACAAAATGGGATTTATTAGTGCTTTATCCTTGAAGGACTGTTATAGAATAATGGATTATGTTCGGTGGTGGTTTCAAAAATTTTATTCATGGTATCATGTAAAATATTAATACATTATAATTACCAAAAGCAGTGTTGTGCTATGTGCAAATACACAAAATAAAAAATAAAAAATATACTAACCATAATTCAACCAAAAATTTCACAATTGAACAACAAAGATTTCCATCTATACATTTTTAAAATTCATAAAGTAAAGATTTTTTAACTTATTTTTCAAATTATGTAAAAACAAGGTTACTGAATACGTTTTTTGAAAATATGTTTGGCATGCTTTCAAATTTCCTAGATTTTGTAGTTGAAATCTGTTAAAAATCGAAGTGCAGAGAAAATGTGATTGCTAAAAAACTTTTTATTAAAATGTTGTAATCGAACACATTTTCTTCGATGCATGAATAAAATAGGAAATTAGAAAGTATGGTCATTAACTATGCTTTCACATAGTTTACAAAATAAATTTTCAAAAAAATACCCAAAATTTTAAAATTAATGTATTAATAGTAAGAATATAGTATATAATGAGCAACAATAATCATACCTCACTTACTATTATTTTATAGTTTTGTATGGAATTTCAAAGGCTAATGTTAAAAATATTTTTTATTTTTTGGTTGGCTAATGGGATCAACTAACCTCATTCTAAACAACCCTGGGCTGCCCCTAATTTTGTTAGATTATGTTTAGTGAATGATTAGAGATTAGAATATGCTTAATCAAACTAAATCAAACTATGTCTTATATTAATTAAATGGGATCAATCATCTTTATCATTCCACTCGGTCAAGACTTATAAATTCAATTATATCAGATAAATTCATATAATTTCTTGCTTTTGTCAATGACAATAAATTTAGTTAAATTAAATAAATTTAGATAAACTTTCCGGCCTCATTCCATGTTTGATCATCACTCTTTCTTACTGTTACACCTATGTATATTTGTTGTACACAACCAAATCATCTTAGCTTGTTTTATTTCAATTTATCTTTAATTAATACTACTCCTATCATTTTCTGAATATATTAATTTCTAATTTTATTTTTCTTAATTTTTCCATACATCCATTTAAGAATAGAGTTTTTTGACTTAAGGAACTAACCAATTAGAGTTTTTTTTTTATTATTTCTTTAAAAATTAACGAATTAACAAAATTAGTTTGGGAGTTTGGAGCTCCCACAATCAATATTCTTAAAAAGTCCTCTTTCCTTATGTACATAGATAAATTCATCTATATCCATCACCCACAAATCCCACATCTATATTCATCCATATCCATCACCTATAACTCCTACAACTCCTACATATAATCAAATGTAGTGTTTTCTCAAAGTATCAGGATCCTCTGAAGTTTTCCCCCTTAAGTGATCCCTGAAGTGGGGTGATGCAACGGCTCAAAATGTAACTAACCAAAACGACGTCGTTTTGGTTAGTAATTTCAAAAAAATAAAATAAAATTTGCTTTCATTCAAAATTCCAATTATTTCCTCTAGTATAATAGAGCTATGTGGCGGGAGTGCGAGAAAGAGAGAAGAAGACAGAGAGAGAAGAGAGGCGGGAGTGTCGTCCAGCCGTTGTCGCCGTCCAGTCGTCGCCGCCGTCGCTGAGGTGTGGGAACATTTCATTCATCCCTTTTTGAATACAAATTCTGCAAATGATTGCACAAATCATACAAATCTGATGATGTATTTTTAACATATATATTTCATTAACATATATATTTATGTTCTAGATGATGTATTTTTAACATTGTACAAATCTATACAGATATAATCCCCCAATCTCTGCACTTTATTTTATTTTTATGGAAGCAATCATGATATATATATAATTATATCGATATATACATATATAATCCAAAAACCATGGCTCCTCCCTTCTTTCAATTCACTACCATGAAAACCAATACACATACATACTTCTATTTATATACATTATTTAATAACGACGTATCTTTGACTACAATAAAATATGAATATACTTTATTTATCTATCGCTTACCATTTTCTTTTTTATTATTATTTTTTTTTTGAATCTCCCAATCAAACTTAAGAAGCACAACATTATGCTGATGCAAAATGAAATCTGCGTTTGCTTAGTAGATGAATGTGGATTGCGTGGGCCATGTGAGTTGCCAAGTGAATGAAGATTGATTTAATGATTTGGCCTTTATTCAAATAATCATGTGAGTTGCCAATCTACTACTCATTCTGCGACAAATGGATTTGAATTATTAAAATACCCAGTTTTTAAATTGAAACATGATGTGATTTACGCGGTATTGGATTAAAAAATTGCAAAGGAATTTAAAAAAAGAAAGAAAAAAATATATGAAATTAAATAAAATATAAATATATTGTATTTATCTATCGCTTATCATTTTCTTTTTTATTTTAAATTTTTTTTCTAAATCTAACAGTCATACTTAGGAAGCGCAGCATTATGCTGAGGCAAAAGGAAATCCGCGTTTGCGTAGTCGATGAATGTGGATTGCGTGGGCCATGTGAGTTGGCAAGTGAATGAAGATTGACTTACTGATTTGGCCTTTATTCAAATAATAAAAACTACTCGTTCTATGACAAATAGATTTGAATTATTAACACACCCAGTTTTTAAATTGAAACATGATGTGATTTACGCTGTATTTGGTTAAAAAAATTACAAAGGAATATAACAAAAGAAACAAAAAAATATATATAAAATAAAATAAAATATAAATATGTTTTATTTATTTATCGCTTATCATTTTCTTTTTTATTTAAATTTTTTTTTCTAAATCTCCCAATCAAACTTAAGAAGCGCAGCATTATGTTGAGGCAAAAGGAAATCCAAGTTTGCTTAGTTGATGAATGTGGATTGTGTGAGCCATGTGAGTTGGCAAATGAATGAAGATCGATTTAATGATTTGGCCTTTATTCAAATAATCAAAACTACTCGATCTGAGACAAATCGATTTGAATTTTAAAATACCCAATTTTTAAATTGAAACATGATTTGATTTACGCTGTATTTGGTTAAAAAAATTGCGAAGGAATTTAAAAAAAAAGAAAGAAAAAATATATAAAATTAAATAAAATATAAATATACTTTATTTATCTATCGCTTACCATTTTCTTTTTTATTATAATTTTTTTTTTCTAAATCTCCCAATCAAACTTAAGAAGCACAGCATTATACTGACGTAAAAAGAAATCCGCGTTTGCTTAGTTGATGAATGTGGATTGCGTGGGCCATGTGAGTTGGCAAGCGAATGAAGATCGATTTAATGATTTGGCCTTTATTCAAATAATCAAAACAACTCGTTCTGCGACAAATGGATTTAAATTATTAAAATACCCAGTTTTTAAATTGAAACATGATGTGATTTACGCAGTATTTAGTTAAAAAAATTGCGAAGGAATTTAAAAAAAGAAACAAAAATATATAAAATTAAATAAAATATAAATATATATAATTAAATTAAATTAAATATATTTTATTTATCTATCTCTTATCATTTTCTATTTTATTTTAATTTTTTTTTTCTAAATCTCCCAATCAAACTTAAGAAGCGCAGCATTATGTTGAGGCAAAAGGAAATCCACGTTTGGTTTGTCGATTAATGTGGATTGCGTGGGCCATGTGAGTTGACAAGTGAATGAAGATCGATTTAATGATTTGGCCTTTATTCAAATAATCAAAACTACTCGTTCTGCGACAAATAGATTTGAATTATTAAAATACCCAGTTTTTAAATTGAAACATGATGTGATTTACGTTATATTTGGTTAAAAAAAATTGCGAAAGAATTTAAAAAACAAAGAAAAAATATATAAAATTAAATAAAATATAAATATATTTTATTTATCTATCGCTTATCATTTTCTTTTCTTTTTTAATTTTTTTTTCTAAATCTCCCAATCAAACTTAAGAAGCGCAACATTATGCTGAGGCAAAAGGAAATCCGCGTTCGTTTAGTTGATGATGTGGATTGAATGGGCCATGTGAGTTGGCAAGTGAATGAAGATCGATTTAATGATTTGGCCTTTATTCAAATAATCAAAACTACTCGTTCTGAGACAAATCGATTTGAATTATTAAAATATCTAGTTTTTAAATTGAAACATGATGTGATTTATGTTGTATTTCGTTAAAAAAATTGTGAAGGAATTTAAAAAAAGAAAGAAAAAATATATACAATTAAATAAAATATGAATATACTTTATTTATCTATCGCTTACCATTTGCATAAAAAGAAATTAGCAATTCATTGGATTTTGATCTTCTTTCACTGTGTAATATTAAAACCCAAAAGATGTAAAAAAAAAAAAAAATTGCATTCCTTTAATGTTATATGTTATGTCTAGAGTTGCATTTTACATCATCAGATGGAATGTGCATTGGGGCTTTTTAGTTTTATTATGTTAATTTTTCTTATGTTATTTTTCAAACATTTTAGATCTCTTACAATTCATTCATCCCTTTATTTTGTTTGTTTTTGTTGTTTAATTTTGATTTTGTATGTTCACATGTTGATTATAAGAAAATTAAGGAATTTGTGTTAAATCTGGATCATTGAAAACATAATTTACCATTGAAGGGATTTGTTCCCCTTTGTTTATATAATCTAATATGATTCAATTCTTGTAGTATTTTTATTTAGTTTGTATTATTTTGCAAACATAATTTACAGTTTCTATGCTAATATTGAGCACTTTTTTTTTTTTTTAAGTGACTTGGCACATTGATATGGAACCTAACAATGTTGAGAATGATGGGGGTGATTGTGATTGGAAGCCTAGAGTTCACATGACATTTGATACAGAACAAGAAACATATAATTTCTATAATGCTTATGGAGGAAGGCTGGGCTTTAATATTAGAAGGGGTTATGTAAACAAGAACAAGGAGGGGCAAATCACTTCAAGGCTATTTGTTTGTAATAAGGAGGGGTTTCGGGGTGTCGATAAGTGAGATCCATTAACAAAAAGGGTAAACTACCAATAGGTCCTAATAATTGGACTTAATTCCTATCAAGTCCTATTGTAAATAAGTCTTGGTAAAATTATCGCTAAAAATAATTTTTTTGTGACAATTTTTTATGTCGTTAAAAATTGACAATTAGTGACTTTTTTTGTCATGATTTTTATAAATTATCGCTAAAATTTACAATTAGTGACCTTTTTTATAACAAATTTTCCCCATAGGACCTATTAGACAATAAGTTCACTTATTAGGACCTACACATAAGTACCCCTAACAAAAAATCCTAGGCAGGAAGTAAGGACTGGTTGTCAAGCCTGACTTATCATTAAGTGGGATAGGAATATTCATAAATTTTTTGTTGGTGAGTTTGTTGAACAACATAATCATATTTTTGTACCATCAGAATGTACACATATGTTACCATCCCAAAGAAAGATATCTGCATCACAGGCAACCGAAATAGATTTAGCCGAAAAATCTGGAATTCGACTTAATGCTGTATTTGAGCTCATGGGTAATGAAGCTGGTGGAAGGGAGTCGCTTGGGTTCACAAAAGTGGACCAAAAAAATTATTTGAGAATGAAGAGGCAAAAGAGTTTAGCATATGGGGAGGCAGGTAACAATTTGCAATATTTTCGTAAGAAGACATTGGAGAATTATCTTTTTTTTACTCGGTCCAATTAGATAATGAGGAGCAGATTACAAACATATTTTGGGCCGATGCTCAGATGATCATGGATTATGGGCAATTTGGTGATGTTGTGACTTTTGACACTACTTACAAGTTAAATAGTGCACATAGACCATTTGCGTTTTTTGTTGGATTTAACCATCATAGGGAAACTGTTATATTTGGCGCAGCTTTGATGTATGATGAGACTGCTGATTCTTTTATATGGATTTTTAGAAGATTCTTGGAGGCAATGTCAAGTAAGGCTCCGAAAACAATTTTTACGGATCAGGATGCTACAATGGCTAAGGCCATACCTATTGTCATGCCTAACACAAAACACCGCCTTTGCACTTGGCATTTGATGCAAAATGCATTAAGGCATGCAAATTCTATCTTCAAGGATATAGAGGTGAAGGATAAGGAGATGAAGAGTGTTTTATCCAAATATATGTACGACATTGAGGATGAGGATGATTTTACGTTAAAATTTGAGAAAATGCTTGACAAGTATGAAGTGTGAGATAATCATTGGTTGAAGTTAACATTTGGAGTCAAGAAAAAATAGGGTTGCCCATATGTTAGAAATGCATAGGTATGAGTAACACCCAACTTAGTGAATCCTTTAATGCATTCTTGAAGGATTTCATTCAATCTGATCATAACTTAATGCAATTTTTCATGCATTTTGATCGTGTTCTTTGTGAGAAGGGTACAAAGAGTTACAAGCCGAATATGCTCTATGCCAAAAGTTGCCAAGGGTGAATATTAAAGTGAAGATTATGGAGCAAGCTGCAGATGTTTACACAAATAAAATTTATGAAGAATTTCAAGATGAGTATGTCAAGTCCCTTGAAGTAAACATTGAAGAAAATGAAATTTGTGGTGAGAGTACCATTTATACGGTTCTTGATAGTGATGGTGTAAAGGTGAGGAAAGTGAGAGTGGAGTGTGATGGTTCACTCACTTGCAATTGTAAGAAGTTTGAAATGAAAGGCATTTTGTGTAGTCATTGTTTGAAGATCCTTAGAGAGACCCTCAAATTCAAAGAGATCCCTTCCCAATATATTCTCAAGAGATGGATTGAAAAAGCAAGAACTGAAAATGTGAAAGATAGGTGTGGCATGATATTAAGGTTGATGTAAGATTGCATCAAAATTCATGCTTTAGATCATTGATGGCAATTTTCAGAGCAGTAGCGTGTAGAGCTTCCGAAGTGAGGAAACAAATAACTTGACGATAGAGAAAGCGGATGACTTAATTGCAAACATTGAAAGCATGTTAACACTACAGGAAAATGAGGATTTGATGGCGTTTTGTTAACGACGTTTTTGTAAACGTCACTGTTATTAGTATTTAACGGCGTTTTATAAACGCCGCATATTCTATTAAGAAAAACGACACCGTTTTATAATGGAAACGCCTCCGAATGTGGTAAACTACACGCGCCCCTTTTAGTGAAAACCTTATGTTGAATCAGAGCCTTAATACATACGCACAGATCTCTCAACCCTTGATACATACGCACAGATCTCTCTCTCTCTCTCTCTCTCAACCCTCTCCATCGAAGCTCCATCGAAGCTTAAATATTCAGATTGAACAAAACCTAATTCAGATCGAAGCTCCATCGAAGTTTCAGATCTAAGCTTCATCGAAGATTCAGATCGAAGCTCCATCGACGCGATTTCGAAGCGCCATGGCCAGCGATTTCGAAGCTCCATTGAAGCGATGTCGAAGATTCAGATCTGAACTCTCTGGCCCCTCGATTACTCGCATTTCAAGCTCCATTGAACAGTCTACTTTGTTTCTGAACTGTAATCGGTACTCTCTCTCTCTCTGTCTCGCTCTATTTGTGTTTAATTGGACGTATTGGATAAGAGTGAATTAGAATCTATCATACTTGAATTCTGAAATTGTGAATTTAATTACAATTTACTTACACATGTACAGAGTGTAATTTGCATACAATGAGAAATTGTCACAAGTCTTTTGCAAATTAGCTATGTTTTGATCCATTAGTCAATTAATTAGATTCTTTCTATCAGAGAGAGATAGTTCAAGTTGGTAAATTCTTCGATCTTTTATTTTTTATTTTTTGATTGAGAAAATGACGCTGTAATTAATCAGATACACAGAGCTCATGAACCCGAAGCTCAGGTTTGGCAAACTTGATAGAGTATGCCCAACTAGCTGAGGTGAGTTGAGAGCAAAACAAAATTAGAAGCAATCCCCAACCATCACTTTCAGCCTTGAATAATCTCAACTTGTCCATTTTATTTTATTATTATTATTTTTTTCGTGATGATAAGTCTTGATCATGTTCTTGTGTCAAAGAAACATGTTTAGTGACCAAATTTTTTATTTTTATATTTTAATAATTTAGTATCTAATTTATTAGACTGATTAATTCAAATATAGCAGGAATCATAAGATGTTGATTGCAACCATAAATTGGGGAGGATGAAGAATACTTACTAACAGCCAAAAACATCACCCAGAGTGATGGCTTAATGGTGGGGTTCACTAATAAGAGGAGATGAGTTGGACTCTAGAAAAGGATGAGTTGTTATTGGGTAATAAATCACACAAGCAATAGTAGAAAGAACCAATTACAATTTCAATGGCAATCCCATTAAAACATTCGGTAGTTATAATATTGAATAGCAAACTCATTCGCATTGTATTGGAAGTTCGGATGTAAATGGACCAAACTCATTGTTTGGTTTATAATGCTAAAACCGTTTTTGAGCTTTTTATTTTTTGTCAAGTGATTATTTTATGCTTCATTTGTTATTTCAATGAGAGTTATTATTTTATATGTTAGTTATTTTATATTTATTACAGGTATTTGAATGGAAGTTGGATATTAATTGAATAAGAAACTGAATTAATGTTTCATTTTTGTTGTTTGAATGAGAGTTAATATTTTATATGTCAGTATTACTACAGGTATTTTTTTAATTCAATCAAATAAAAATTAGTACAATTTCCCAAAAAAAAAAAGAGGGGATATGACGGCGTTAAGTGAGGTTTGATGTTTCAAGCCAATCATCCCTGCATTGTCATGTAAATAAATATATCTGTTAAGACCTTAAGTGAGGTAACTAGTGTTCAAAAGGTGTTGTCTATTTAATTGAGGTAACTAGTGTTCAAAAGCCAATCTTTGATCTTTGATGTATGTAAATAAATTTATCTGTTAAGACCTTAAGTGAGGTAACTAGTGTTCAAAAGGTGTTGTCTATTTAATTGCAGTAGATGTCTGTAGAACCTGCTGGTACACTTCAGAAATGTGTGATCTTTTCTTTTAGTGGGCTTGAAATTTATTTTGCTAGTTTTTTCTTTTGTTCATGCGATGACAGATGGCTTGTTAAGCTTTTTGTAGCAAGCTATGCTATTACGTATGAGTGGCTATGTAGTGTCAGTGTCGATGAATTGCTTCTTATCAAACTGTGTTGTGCTGTGCTTATGGTGACATAATTTATGCGGCTGTTAAACTAATGAATTATACAAGTTTACTGAATGTTATGATACATGCGGGACATGATCCGATTAATTATAGTATTTGTTTCATTTCAGGACACACAAAATGTGTATACTGGATAGTTTCTGTCATTTCTCAATTTTTGGTTAAGCATTATACACTAGGATAGTATTTACTCATGGTATTGACAGGGTTAATAATGCATTTGTTATGTTAAAAACCGAGTTGATGATCGGTCTCTTTCTGAACTAACTGCTTTCTTTTATGCTTAGCCTGGTCCGGATTCCATTGGAATCGTTGCTATTTCTCATGGTTGCACTGGTGTGGCAGCACGTGCTTGCGGCCTGGTGGGTTTAGAGCCTACAAGGGTACGATAGTCTCCCCATTCTTTCTTCTTTTTTGTAGTAGTTGTGGAGTTTATGTGAAGCATTTATCGGTTATGCTTCGCTACTTCCAGGTTGCAGAAATCCTTAAGGATCGGCCTTCGTGGTATTGCGATTGCCGAGCTGTGGATGTTCTAAATGTGCTGTTCTAAAAAAAAATGTAGAGTGCTCGTTCTATAATTAATTTGCCCATTAATAGATTGTTAAATTAAGCATCCCAAGATAACAAATGCTTTCCACTTTGTTCTGGAGAGCAATTGTTATGAAATTTCACATATTAGCAAGTGAAGTAAATTAAGATAATTGTTGTATATAGGTCTATTAACGCAAGTCTTGCCCAATCCTTTTCTACTAGTTCTCTGTATTCATGTTCTCATTTCGAGCTTAACATTTCTTTATCTGATCTTGCTGTACACTTTTCCTATATTTCAGAATGTGCCCCCTGCAATACTACTTAGATTCCTGCAGGAGCACAGGTCAGAATGGGCAGACAGTAGTATCGATGCTTACTCAGCTGCAGCTGTTAAAGTTGGTCCCTGTAGCTTACCAGGGTCTAGAGTTGGAAGCTTTTCAGGTCAAGTTATTCTGCCACTGGCTCATACTATTGAGCATGAAGAGGCAAGTAATTTCATCTTGATTTCTTCATTATCTATTCCAAAATTTTGAATATTTACTTGGAATTTTGACATAGATTGTACATTTCATTTCATGGATATTAGTTATTGGAGGTCATTAAGCTGGAAGGTGTTGGACATTGTCCTGAAGATGCAATAATGCCTAGAGACATGTTTCTCTTGCAAGTAAGTTTTGGTTCTTCATATCTTTGTCATATATTTAATGCTTGAATTATCACGGTCTGTAGGCATGTTGCCCCAACAAGCCTAAAGTTTTGATTCTTCATATCTTTTGTCATATATTTAATGCATGAATTATCACGGTCTGTGGGCATGTTCCCCCCAACAAGCCTAAAGTTTTGGTTCATATCTTCACAGAATTTTTTTTGTAATGGGGATATTTTTAAATGTTACTACTAGTTCATTTTTACAAAGTCCTCGTTCTTTTTTTTATCCATTACTTTTTATGGCCCTAACCTTCTTGCTTAATGTCGTTGTTTATACTTTCCTAACAGCTATGGAGCGGAATGGATGAGAATGCTGTTGGCACTTGTGCTGAACTTATATTTGCTCCTATCGATGCCTCTTTTGCTGATGATGCACCTCTTTTGCCTTCTGGTTTTCGCATCATTCCTCTTGATTCTGGCAAGGTCAGCATCTAGAATTACGTTATAGTTGTTGTATTCGGCTATCATTCTTTCTCTTTTTTCTCTACTTTAAACTCTTCTTTGGACTTCCATTTATTTGATGAACTGGGACATTTTGTAGGAAGCTTCCAGTCCAAATCGTACCTTTGACCTTGCTTCTGCTCTCGAGATTGGACTGGCTGGAAATAAAGCATCTAATGATTATACTTCTAATGGTGGCAGTACAAGATCTGTGATGACAATAGCATTTGAATTTGCATTTGAAGGTACAGTGGAGCATGACTTTGATGTTTGAAGTTTTATATCTTCCTTGTGGCATTATTGGATTAGATTGTAATAGTGTGTTCGTAGATGGATGCCAATGAACACAAAATTTCTGAACTTTGCATACTCTATTTAATAGGTCAAATCAAGAGGAGTTTTAAAAATCTAGTTTTTGAATTCCGTTGTCCCGAAGTGTAGCAATTGGTCTTTTTGGGGGCTTAAAATAAATTTTTTTGCTCTCACTGGTCCTCGGTGTGTTCTTTCTTTCTTGACAGGTGTTATTTGGGAGTAGAGCTTCTCAAGTCTGGCAGTGGAGGAAGTGAAACCACCCTCAAAACCCTTTGGCATCACACAGATGCTATTATGTGCTGCTCTTTAAAGGTATGTGGCTTAAAATTTTCAGCTGTCTCTCTGTCTCTCTCTCTCTCTGTGACATGGGTCTTGAATACAGAATAGAGGGTGATATGTCACAGTTAAAAATCCCAGTTACTTTAGACCCCTAAAATACAAAAATTAGATAGCTTTTAATTACGCTTCTTCTACAAGCTCATTATCTTTTCAATTAACTGTACATGCAGGCATTGCCAGTTTTCACCTTTGCTAACCAGGCTGGTCTTGACATGCTTGAGACAACCTTGGTCGCCCTTCAAGACATTACTTTGGAGAAGATATTTGATGATCATGGAAGAAAAACTCTCTGCTCTGAGTTTCCACAAATTATGCAACAGGTTTGCAATTTTCTCTTGAATTAATAAATTTGATAAATAATAACTGAGATCAAGCAGATGATGGCTAACTGAACTAGGATCTGCTATTGAGATAACATTGATTTCAGACTTCAGTAGTATTTGAAAGCAACCAAACAACCAACATCTCTATTTGTTTCTGCATCCATAAAGAATGATTCATTGCGACAAATTGTTGTTGATACTAAAAGGATGAACCATGCTACTTTTCATAGAAACTTAATGAGGCATTCACCACAATCACCTATTAACTTTGCCTCTGCCAAGAGAGTGGTAGGTGTAAATTTTAATCCCAGTTCACTTTAGTATGTCCTAAATATTAAAAAAATAATAATAATTGTATGCCATATACATTTAGAGTTTCCCATTTGTTCTGTCTCGAGTAAACTTTGCCCCATTTGTTTTGATGGAAAATATTTTTGTGGAAATTAACATTTTTAATAATAAATTTGAAGATGGGTTGTTTCAGGCAAAGAAGAAAATGGTTGAATTAGTACATAAAATCATCGAAGCGAAAAGGAAGAACAGAGGCAGAGCAAAAGTTGCAAAAGATGTAGCTGATGTTTTGCTGAATGATGCAAGTGAAGAGCTAAATGATTATCTAATTTCAGATGTTTTTAATATAAGCCATATTAGTGTGCTTTTTATTCCTTTTTAATTTTTTTGGGCAAATTACACTTCTTGACCATTTTGATTTTAATTGATGGATTTAAAGTCTAAATTGTTGCTATTCTTAGGTATGCAATGTATTGTTTTTTTATTTTTAATTTTGTTTTCAAGCTTAGTTTATTTATTATTTGAATAAAAATCAATTATTAGTTTGATAGGTATTTTTTTTTTGTTCAACCATGTAAAATTAAAAAATTTAAAAATTAAAAAAAAGGCTATGGCGGCGTTTAAAAAACGTCACTATATCCCACCCTAATGGCTAGATTTTAAAAATGTATAAATGTCTATGACGGCGTTTTAAAAAACGTCGCTAAATGTCATAGTGACGTCATAGTACAGTTAGGTAGGACATTTGGCGGCGTTTTTAAAACGCCGCCTATACTAATATAACGACGTTTTTCAAACGTCATAAAGTTATAGCGACGGCCGCGTCATCGGCATTTGGTACTAAACGTCATAAAAAGAATTAGCGATGTTTTTAGTACTTTTAGCGGCGTTTTTTAAGCGCCGCTAAAAGTGAATTTTCCAGCAGTGTAAGCGCAAAATTCAATATGCTTTTTTCAGATACTATTGAACTAGAAAGCCCTCCCGACACATGCCTCGAAAGCTTTGAAATGGATGGTGTAGCGGATACAAATATAGTTCAAGCAAAAGGACTCAAATGAAGAGAGTGCACTAGCAAGGGACGAAGGCAGACAAAAGGAGGTTTGGATCTTGCGTTGGCAAAGAAAAATAAAACAAGTTCACATAATGCTTCTCAAACTCCCATGTCTGTTGCGCTTCAACCTAGTTCACATAATGCTTCTCAAACTCCCATGTCTATTGCTCCTCAACCTAGTTCACATAATGCTTCTCAAACTCTCATGTCTGTTGCTCCTAAACCTTCTCCCTTATTTTCGGCGAGTGCTCCTGAACCACCTCCCTTATTTTCACCGAGTATTCCTCAGTCAGCTCCTTTATTTTCAATAAGTGCTCCTCAACTTCCTCCATTGTCGACATGTGTTCCTCAAGTTAATGCTTCGTCTTCTCAATTTACGTATCCCGCCTATGATGTAAGTTAGTTTAATAAAAAGTTTTATTATGTTTATTTGTAAATATTTTGTACCATTTTAAATTTATATGTGTTTGTTATTGTTGCAGCCAAGTTGTCTTTGTCATAATATGCCTTTTTCAATGCCATCGATGTGTTCCGTCCATGAAAGCTATCAAGCCTTGTTTAACAATGCAAGAGGTTATGACTCACAAGCCTCGAATAGTCCTGCATGTAGTCAAGTAATTTATTTTTCGCCTTTCCTCTTTTATTTTTCCATTCATTCATTTAAAGTTCCATTTTATTTTATGGTTCCTTTTATATATTTGTTTTCTTTTTTAGGTACTATATGGGCGTGGCAAAGGGCATGGGAATATGGATCACGCGTCAATATTGTAGCGTTAATTTTTTTTGTTGGATATGTAATATTGAACACTTTTCATGTGAATGTAGAAATTTCTGAAATTTGTAAACTTTTTTGTTGGATATGTAATATTGAAGACTTGGCAGACTTTGGTGCTGAAATATGTGCTGAAATGGTGCTAAAATTTGTGTCGATATGTTGCTGAAATTTGGTTGAAATGGTGCTCAAATTTATGCTGATATGTTGCTGAAATTTGGTTGAAATGGTGCTGAAATTTGCGCTGATATGTTTGTGAAATTTGTGCTGATATGTTGTGGAAATATGTGCTGAAATGGTGCTCAAATTTGTGCTGATATGTTGCTGAAATTTGGTTGAAATGGTGCTCAAATTTGTGCTGATATGTTGCTGAAATATGTGCTGAAATTGTTGAAATTTGTGCTGATATGTTGCTGAAATATGTGCTGAAATGGTGCTCAAATTTGTGCTGATATGTTGCTGAAATTTGGTTGAAATGGTGCTCAAATTTGTGCTGATATGTTGCTGAAATTTGTGCTGATATATTGCTGAAATATGTGCTGAAATGGTGTTCAAATTTGTGCTGATATGTTGCTGAAACTTGGTTTAAATGGTGCTCAAATTTTGTTGAAATGGTGCTCAAAGTTGTGCTGATAATTGTGCTGAAATGGTGCTCAAATTTGGTTGAAATGGTGCTCAAATTGTTACATGTGTTCTAGAGGAAGGATTATTTCACCATTCACCAATGACAGATTGATTGATTCCCCCCCCCCCCCCCCTAAATCAACTCAGACCAACTTTGTTGAAAAAAACTATACCCCTAATCAGTCATGAGAACATTGTAAATTTACCTATTTGATTTCTTTCTACACTCGTCAAACGTATTGAATTTAATTTTTTTTTTTTAAATGTACTCGACTAGGGAAGTGGTGTTGTGATGTCATTAAGGTTTCTTGTTCTTCTCATTTCATCACCAAATAAAGAGAACACTAATAAGTTCTTTCCAGTACATTTCTATTCCTTCAATCCTAGCATACAAAAACCACCTCATAGAACAACAAATGCATAACCTAATCCCCAAATGATGAGGATTTTACATGAACTAAAAGCACAAAAAATAGTAACATACCATACCAACAATCCAAACCAATAATCCAAACAAACAAACAAAGTCAGCAACCAACTTAATTTACACATAATATTTAGTTTACAAAAGGCGAAGTCCAAATCCGAATTTAAATTACACTTAATATTTAAACAACAAAAGAAGTCCAAATCCAAATAACATCATTACAATGGCGTGGTGCAACTTTTCCCGAAGTTGTCTAATCTCTACAACCATTTGTTTACTTTTTTTCGTAAACTTTGTAACCATCTCTTTCAGCTCATCATTGGATACAATCAGTTCGTTGACCAAAGGGTTGATATTACAATTTTCGTCGCTTTCCTCCCTTATCATCTTCAACCATTGACGCTGCTTATGTAAAGGCATCCACCACTCAAAGAAGCCGCATTCATTGGTGTTGTTTGAAGGGCAAGCAAAGTATACCGTCCCTGGATTGTCCTTTGACTCTGAAATCCTGAATGCTACTCTCACCCCACAACGACATTTTCGATTTCTAAACTGAATTTCACTAATATCACTCACAGATGCATTTGATGTTGACATTTTTTTACCTAACATAACAACAATGAGTAGGACTCAAATTCTAAATCACTTGAAATGGGTAATGGGAGTGAATCCTGCCATCTATAAAGGTAAATAAGTACATGAAATGGGCAATGGGAGCAGGGAATTTATAAATATTGAGTCAAGCAAATCTCAAGTAAAATAATATGGTGTAACACAGTGATAACATAATCTATATCATCAATCAGATTTCACCATCTGATTTGGGTTTTTCCTCAAAATAATACACTACAATTACTTTTAAGAACTACATGGTACACTAAAGATCAATTATCAAATCAGCTCCACAAGAAAATAAAATAACAGTTTTGATATTAAAAAAAATAAATTTTACAAGGGAATGTGATTAAATCCACAAGAATAATCCTAACAAAAGTTTCAGCATAAAAAGTTTCATCACCATCAAACCATTCCTCATTTAAATGACCTTAAGCTACCAATGTAACTGAAGAAACAAACAAATTATAACTAAACTCCATACTAGTGCACATTGCCAGACTTCATTATAAGAAACAAATCCAATTTAAGCAATCCCAATCTATAGAACCCACCAAGATTTTGGCACAAAATGTTACAAACTTTATAGCTTTATCCCAAATCTAATCCACATAGTTCAAATTAACAACTCATCCAGGCACAACCTCACATCAAAGTAATCAGATTCACAAAGATTTCATAGCTGAACCTCACAGCAACAAAGTCAACGCAGCAAACACAAGGGGTATAAACACCCAATCCAAACCCAAATCATAAAATTGACGATATAACATCAACAAGAGCGCAATTAACCAAATGGGTCACCATAGATTCAACTTTGGATTAACAAAACACTACACACACAAAGTTTCTTGTATAAACTAATCCAGAAGTAGAATTAGATACTCACGCAAAGGGAGAGGGCTCAACAAAACAAACACATCATAAACTTAATCAATAATAACTAATATGTTTAGGCTGATAGTTGAGCTTAAGCAGAAAAATCAGTAATATGGTTCATGTTGACTACTTTAACAAGGATTGATTTTGCATTAAAACCTCAAATGGAGCAAAATATAAAATGTGTTGAATAAACACCATTTGCAATAAACATCATGATCGCATTTAGAATGACAGAGTGTACCTCAGATCCAATTTTGCTTTCCTAGCTAATGTGAGGTTTTGATTTAAAGAAATCAAAGAACCAATGAAGCAAAGAACACACGTTCAGATTTTGCATTTACAGAGAACACACATTCCCTAACACCAAATAAACAATCCCTAGTGCTCACATTTGCAGAGATAAATAAACATATAATCAATCCACATTTCTCTATTAAACCAGATTTTCTTGAAAACACGAAGCAGAAAATGAAAGAAACTTTAATCAAAGTCAACATTGACATCTGGTAGCCAAGTTCAAATTTTCCCTAATTTTTTATTCGAAGCCCTAATATTTTAAGTTTGGAGGATGAATGAACCTGTTCTTTTTTCCTTCAATCTGTTGGAGTATGGCGGGCAGCGGCGTGACAACGGAAGCGGCGTGGCAGAGGCGAGTCGGGGGTGGATCGGAAGCTCCTCCTCTCAGCCCTTTGCATTCTCTCTCTCTCTCTCTCTCTCTAATGCTTCACATATCAGATCTGAGGGAATTTTGAATGAAAGCATTTTTTTTTTTTTTTGAAATTACTAACCAAAACGACGTCGTTTTAGTTAGTTACATGTTGAGCCGTTGGATCACCCCACTTCGGGATCACTTCAGGGGGAGAAACTTCAGAGGATCCTAATACTTTCTCAAAAGGCTCCAAAAACTTATTCCTAAATTCTCATAATTTTAGAAAAATAAAAAAATACGTGGCATCTCCCTTCACTTCTCTTCCTACTATTTAGGCTTTTTTCACTCTCTCTCCCAATAATAAAATATTCATTTACATCCATATTCATCTATATCCATCACCCACAACTTCCACATCTATTTTCATCCATATCCATCACCTACAACTCTTGCAACTCCTACATACATGTTTCTGTATTCAATTTATTCCATATTTCAGTCAAATCAATCATTCTCTTTCATCTACCCATCTTTTTTTTTTCTTTCATCTACCTATCTTTTCTGAAACTAACTCATCATTTTCATTATTATATTTTGCAAGTTTGATGGTCTGCAAAAATTATATTATCTTCCCCATTGTTACATTTTCTAAGTTTAATGATCTATAAAAATTATTACAAGGTCAGTGTAATATTATTTTGTACTTTATATCTTTGTGTATATATATATTTCTTTTCCTCAATATTTTTCAATTCATCTACACATCTTTTCATCTTCTCCATTTTTATGCTTCCAATATTATTTCTTATTTTATATGCATTTTTTTTCAATGTTTATTATTTGTGTGTACATATTTTTTTTTCCCAATACTTTTCAATTCATCTTCATATCTTAATCAGATTCGGGTTTGATTTCTTTTTCCTAATATTTTTCAGTTAATCCACACATCTTTTAATCTTCTCCATTTGTATACTCCTAATATTATTTCTTACTTTATATGCATTTTTTCAGTGTTTATTACTTTTGTGTGTATATATTTCTTTTTGTCAATATTTTTTAGTTCATCTACACATCTTTTCATCTTATCCATTATTACATTTTGCATAGTTTGGGCTTACTTACTTTTTAATTTGTGGTTTGCATTTATTCTTCAATTTAATCAGATTTGATTTGTTTCTTCTCATATAACAATGTTGATATCTTCTTCGACTTTTATAAATTCTCTCATTTACAAATCAAAAGTAGTTCACCTAAAATTCAAGAAAATTAGATGTCTACCACATAACTTAAATAAATTAAAATAAATCTCACTCTCAATTAAACAAATTAATAAAAAAATATAAACCTGCAAATATGTATCCAATGTCTATCACGTTATTTTAAATAAATAAAAAAAAATTCACAATTATCTGTAACTTAAATATCACATAACGACTAAAATAAATTAATAATAAAAATATAAACCCACAAAATACATATCTATATATAAATTACAAATATCCAATGTCTATCATATTATTTAAAAAAAAAAACTCTCTGTAACTTAAATAAATTAAAAACATATATAAAATTATAAATATCCAATGTCTATCACGTTATTTAAAATAAAAAAAATAAAAAAAAACATCCCCAAGTCTTATTCATACAATTTACTCATGCATATCCATCACCCACAATTCACTCAATCAGATATCTATCACGTAAAATCCAATACAAATCCACAAAAGACATTGCTTTGTGTTTATTTTGTAATTTAAAAAAAAAATCTTAAAATAAATCTAACAATAAATCAAAATAGAATACTCTTTTTCCTCTTTTTTTTCATGCACAACAATAATTTGATCACTATCTTTTTCTTATTTTAAAATTATTGTGTTATCATTTTTTTTTACAAAAAGTTACATTAGCTCCTCAATAGATGGATGTTGTATAATAGATTTGTAATTTTTATATTTTTTATTCTTTTTTATAGATACATCTACAATAAACAATGATACTTACTGAGATTTTTTACTTTATGTAATTGTATATCAAATGTGTTAAATTCATTATGCAGATAAATATGCGACATCCTCTAAATTTGCATCGTAATCATTGTTTGGCCACGTAAAATGTCATAAATGAATTTCAAACTATACCTCATAAAAAGGATTTATTGGAAAATCAAAATATGTCAGGCAATGCAAAACTTAGGGGAAAAAAAATAAGTAAAAAAAAATTGATGGAAACAATATTACTATCAAGCTGGAATAAAGAAAAGGGAACAATTTTTCAAAAGCACGAAATCAAAAATGCCTCAGACTTAATGGATGTTTGACGGAAGAGAAGCGTGAAGTCCATCATCTATAGATTAAACTTAAGTAAGAGCAGATGACTCCAAATTTAACAGTACAAGAGCATATGTTATATAAAGAGCAAGTGTTTTATAAGCTTACGAAAAAAGTTTTTTAGTCTCACATTATAATATTAGTTTATGCTATAGTTAAAACATTTCCAACCTCAAGGCCTATACAAGATATTCATAAAAAAAATATAAAAAGACTTTCCAGACATGAAAGCATTGATAGTTACGTTGGAGGAAATTAAAAATTATATGATTTGTTTACAAGCATTGGATGAAGTAGAGCAACTCATTGGTAATGAAAATAATAAAGTGGAACAACAACAACAAAACAATAGTTGTGAAGAGTGATGAAAATATAAATCTCTTTCTATTGATTCAATGATTCAAATATAAACAACTCAAGATATTATATAGTGCAAGTACTCTAACTAACTTAGTTAACAAACAGCTCTAACTTCCTAACAAACTTTACAACTGTATCTATAACTGTTACAGATATTATCTGGAGAACATCTAGTGAAACATGACTGTGACAGATGGGATATCAATGCTGACTTCTCCTCTAACTGTGACTGCAGCTTTGGCTCTTCCTCTAACTGTGATTGTGGCAACTTAGTATAAATCTTAGTAGTCCTCTGCAAGTTGATGGAGCAAGGCTGTATGAGAAGCTTGTCTTTCAAATAAAGGAAACGAGAGGTAGAAAGAGGTTTGGTGAATATTTCAGCCACCTGGTCTATGGTAGGAACATATTTCAACGCAATCTGTTTGGCAACAACTTTATCTCGAATAAAATGACAATCAATTTCTATATGTTTAGAACGAGAGTGGAAAATTGGGATTAGAAGCCAAAGCCATAGCAGAGAGGTTATCACACCAAAGCTCAAGAATGGAAGATGAGGTAATATGCATGTCTGTCAGTAACTGTTGCAACCAATCTAATTCATCAGTGGCATTAGCCAAGGCCCTATACTCAGCCTTAGTAGATGATCGAGAAACAATGGATTATTTCTTAGCACTCCAAGAAATTAGATTAGGACCCAAATATACACAGTAACCTGAAGTGGATTTTCAATCAATACCATCTCCAGCCTAGTTTGAATTAGAAAAAGCATGAAGAAAGAAGGGACCATAAGTAAATTGCAGACCATGGTGAAGAGTACCTTTCACATATCTCAACAATCGTTTGACAGCTTGAAAATCAGCATTAGTAGGAAGATGCATATGCTGGCATGCCTGGTTAACAGCTAAGGCTAAATCAGGCCTGGTAATGGTGAGATACTGCAAGCCACCAACAATATTCCTATACAGAGAAGGATTAGAAAATGGAAGACCATCTAAAGAAGAAGAATGAGAAGAAGCTTTGATAGTTAAAGAGGTAAAGCAGGGTTTACAATCAGTTAAACCAGCTTTGTGAAGAAGCTCAGTTGCATACTTAGCTTGAGATAAGAAGTAACCATGAGACAAGGTTTGAACTAAGATGCCCAAGAAATAAGACACAGTACCCAATTCCTTCATAGAGAACACAGTATGCATATGTTGAATAAACTGTGTAAGAAGAGAATGATCACCACCAGTGACTAGGATATCATCAACATAGACTACAAGAATGAGAAGACTAGTGGAAGTATGCTAAACAAAGAGAGAGGAATCTGAATGACTATTAGCAAAACCTTGAGAAAGAAGAAACTTAGAGAAAGTAGAATTCCAAGCTCGAGGAGCTTGTTTAAAACCATATAAGGCGTTGCAGCATATACACTTCCTCATCTAATGTGCCATGAAGAAAGGCATTAGAAATGTCTAATTGATGAATAAGCCAATGGAAATGAAGAGCCAAACAAAGAAAAATACGAATTGTAGGCTGCTTAGCCACAGGGCTAAAAGTTTCATGAAAGTTAACACCTTCTTGTTGAAGATATCCCTTTTCCATCAATCTGTCTTTATACCTAGCCACAGAACCATTAGAATTACGCTTGATTCTATACACCCATTTACAACCAACAGTTGTTTTATGAGAAGGAAGAGACACAAGATCTCAAGTGCGCTGTTGCTGCAAGGGTTGAAATTCCTCCTGTATAACAGTAAGCCACACAGGAGAAGCTAAAGCAGCCTGAATAGTAGGAGGTTCAGATTGAAGATAAGAAGAGGAGGAAGAGGATGTGGTTGTAAGACACAAAGGAGATTTGGTTTTAGACTGAGTGAGCATGGGATGCACATTAGAAGAAGGCAATGAATGAACAAGATTAGAAGGCAAACTAGAAAGTGGAGGAAGATCAATAGGAATAGAAGTAATAGGAATAGCATGAGAAGGTGGAGAAAAACTCAGAGGAGAGGATAATGAAGATTGAGGAATAGAGGAATGAGAAGGAGAAGACAATTGGGAAGAAGAAGAAGAAATAGATGAAGAAGAAACAATGGGAACCTCAGAGGAAAGAGAAGAAGGTCAAAAAAATGATGAATATGATTCAAGGAGATAGGAGGAGATGAAGAGGAATGATCAGAAGAAGCAAAACGAAAGCATGATTCATTGAAGATGACATGTATAGAGACAAATAACTTGCCACTGAGATGATCTAAACATCTATAGCCGTTAACAGTAGGATGGCAACCTAAAAACCCACAAGATAAGGACTTAGGTTGGAGTTTGTGAGTAGTGTAAGGTTTTAACCAAGGAAAACACTGGCAACCAAAGACCTTAAAGAAAGAAAAATCTGGAAGTGTTTTAAAAAGGACCTGAAATGAAGATTGATTGGAAAGAACAGAACTAGGTAGTCTATTGATTAGGAAAACTGTTGTAGCAACAATATCAAACCAATATTTCAAGGGAAGAGAAGATTGATGAAGAAGACTGATAGCAATTTCAGTGATATGGCGATGCTTCCTCTCAGCAACACCATTCTGTGCTTGTGTATAAGGACAACTAGTTTGATGAACAACACCATGAGAAGAGAAAAGAGAAGCAACCTTCTTGTTAACAAATTCAATACCTCCATTAGTTCTTAAAATTTAGAAGTATGAAACTGATTTTCATCATAGATTTTAAACTCAAGCAATTTTTCATAGACTTCACTTTTAAAATGCAAGGGATAGATCCAAGTGAATCTACTACAATCATCAACAAACAAAACATAAAATCAAAATGTAGCATTATCAACAGTAAAAGGTCCCCATACATCAGCATGAACAAGAGAAAGAGGACTGTCACTAGAAGAACAAGACAATTTGAAAGGAAGTCTATGACTCTTATATACATAGTAGTCAGTGCAGGCTATGGTTTTATTAAAACTCTTTTGATTTGAAAGATGTGGTGCCAAATGTTGTGGCTTGAGAACAGAGGGATGACCCAATCTTTGATGGCACAGCAAAATCAGAGATTGGATAGATTGAACCAGTGGAAACAGTGAAAGATTGAAAAGCTTGTGGTTGCTTGGGACAGATAGAAGATGATGGAGACAACTGATAAAGACCATTGATATTTGAGCCTTTATACAGGACATGTTTTGTGTGTTTGTCCTGAATGACAAAAGAATCAGAATCAAAAATAACAAAACAGTTATGATTCTTGCTTAATTGATGAATAGATAAAATATTGGATGATATAGAAGGAACATGCAAAAGATTGGAAAAATGAAAAGAAAATTGAGGTGTTGGAAGGACACTATTCCCAATATGTTAAATGGGCAAAACTGAGATATTTCCCACTGTAACTTGATCTGAGCCCTGATAAGCTTGATATTGCTGAAGATTGGTCAAATCATGTGTAAGATGAATTGTGGCTGCTAAATCAATGTACCAAGGAAGAACAGGAGAATCTGAAGATGAAGAAGATACAGCAGCAGCATAGGCCCTTGGAGAAGCGGTTGAAGAAGGTTGATAATGTGGATCAAGTTGATACCAACAGTCCAAAGCCAGATGACCTGATTTGCCACAGATCTAACAAACAGATGGAGAAGAACCAGGATAAGTTGATTTAGATCGATTGTTAGAAAATCGATTATTAGATCTGTTGCCATGAAAATATCTACCACCTCTACCTCCTCTGTACTGAGATCTACCACTAAAATTACTACGAGGATATGATCCAAGAATAGAGTGTTGTGCTTCAAAAACAGAACTTAAATCAAAACTAGAACCAGAAGTGGTTTGGTTGTTGAATAAGCAACATGCAAATCAGTTTTAGAATACTGCTTCATCTTGTTTTCGATATGAATCTCTTCTGAGCCAAGTAAGGAACACAACTCTTCCATAGAGACAACATTAGATCTAGTACGAATCAATGTTTTAAATGCATCATATTAATCCGGTAAGCCATTTAAGGTAAGAAGAATAAGATCTTCATCATCAACTTTTGTACCAGACAAAGCTAACTGATCTGAGACTTCTTTGATCTGTGAAAGATAACAATCAATTGAAGAAGATTGCTTTCGAATCGTACGAAGTTTGTTCTTTAATTGATGAATGTGAGATCTGGAGACAAAAGTAAATTTCTGCTCAAGTGTTTGCCAGACTTGCGAGCTACTTTGAAGATGAAGAACAGATGAATACATTGAAGAAGAAAGTGTTGCAGTTAAACAAGTAAGAAGATTGGCATCAATTGCTTCCCATTGAGTATATACAGGATTGGAAACTGATTTTCCAGATGCATCAATAATTTCGAATAAAGGACAAGGTATTGCACCAGTCACATATCCAAGAAGACTAGTGGCTCAAAGAATATTATGGAGTTGATTTCTCCAGATCAAAAAATTATTGGAATCAAGTTTAACAGTAATGAGAGACCCAAAATTGGACAGAAGAGATTGAAGGCTTGAAGGTAAAGAAACATGATCTGCCATGGATGGATCTTGAATTATGCTCGTAAGAGCTTAAAGCTCTGATACCATGATGAAAATATAAATCTCTTTCTATTGATTCAATGATTCAAATATACACAACTCAAGATATTATATAGTGCAAGTACTCTAACTAACTCAGTTAACAAACAGCTCTAACTTCCTAACAAACTTTACAACTGTATCTATAACTGTTACAGATATTATCTGGAGAACATCTAGTGAAACATGACTGTGACAGATGGGATATCAATGCTGACTTCTCCTTTAGCTATGACTGCAGCTTTGGCTCTTCCTCTAACTGTGATTGTAGCAATTGAGTATGAATCTTAGCAAAGAGAATGAAGGAGTAACAATACAAAAATGAGAACAATTAAATCAACACTCTTCATAAGGTAATACATCTTCTTCTTGTTTTTTTTTTTTTCTTTTTTTTTTTTAAAGTTTATTTGTATGTAAAAAATGATAACACTTTTTCTTTCTTCTCTTATTTTTTAATTTTTTTTTTTTAAATTTTTGGGGCATTTGGACATGATGAACGATATTTATTGAGTTTTAATTTATCAAATATAGATAGATTTGATTTATGACATTCAGTTTATTATTAGTTTTTTTAGAATATACATGTTTTAAACATTAGGTTCATTGAGAAACATCTTATTTATTGTTAATTTCATTAATTAGAAATCAAGTTTATTATTTCAAGAAAAATATATCAGTTGGATGATTATAACATTTTGTGAATATTTGTTTTGAAGTATTATTGTCTTTACTTATGAAATTTGAGAAGATGATCTATATGCATTATGATTATAATTTTATGATTTAAATTAGAGCTTAAAGCATTATTAAAAAATTTATACGTTATAAATCAGTCCCATTTACCACTAGTTGGGGTTTAAATAATTGAGGTTACAAAAGTCACTACAACATATAAAAGTTCTAAAGATAAAAAAAAAATTTATCTCGAAAAATATAATTTTTTTTACAAAAAATATTTTGGGATTAATTTCAATTGTCGCTAAAAAAAATCCCGAAAAGTTAAAAAAGAGCTTTTAAGAACAGAAATTTAAAAATGCCGTTAATAAAAAAATAACTTGGTCCCAAAAAGTTTTTTGTTTTTTTTAGACAACAATTTTGGTCAGAAAATGTTAGTAATTCATCATTAAATTTTCAATTTTTTCACTTGAAATAAAATAATAACACTATTGGAGATAAAAAAATATTTTATCCCTAAAAAGTAATTTTGTTGCTAAAACTTTAATTTCTTGTATTGAGTGACTCACAGTAATCACTAGTGTTTTGCAATGGGTCTGTTAATTGAAAAAAGGGGTGATTTTATTTGTACTCAAATAGTAACTTAGTATGCCCAATTAAAATTTTAGTTTCTATTATACCCTAATTTAAATTTACTAATAATTAAATCTTAAAATAAAATATTTTTTTTTTCATGGTACACCCTAATCATTGATACGTATTATTTTTATTTAAATATCTTTATCTTCTTCACTAAGTTTCAATTTTTTTCTCTTTATCTTCTTTCTCACTCCAATACTTTATTCACCCCACCAAAACTCACTATTATCATCAATATCATTGTTTCTTATTACATTGGTATTTGCAAATAGAAGAAAATTTAAATAAAATCAAACAACGAATAATAATAATAATAATCAAAAATATTTTTTGAAGTAATCCATCAAAGATGAGGTTAGTGTTCGCATAAATATTAAAGTATAATTTTTGATTTTTGTGTTTTTTTTTTATTTTACGTAAAAATACATATTCTGCTTGTTTTACGTCAACATGTTTGGCTCTGAAAGGCCGAACAAAGGCAATATGTTAAGCATACTAGGGCTGAATGGTTTCAGTGAAGATCGGAAATCAATCACTGCAGTTCTGAAAAACCCACAACCACTATCCCAAATAACGAAAAATGTAATCAACGGGAAAATATGAGAAATTTACATACTTATGGAGATGAAACAATATCCGCCTTCTTCTTCTTTAGTATTTGCTAACAACAAAAGTGGAGGAGTATTGTGGCTGATACTAGAGAAAGAGAGTGTGAGAGTCTTTTTTGAATTGATTTATTTATTATTTAGATGTACCACAAATTAGAAATTTATTTTGAAGGGTAATTTATGAAAAAACATACGTATATTGAATGTAAATTATAACCCTAAATAATTTAATAGAGAATACTAAGAAATTAGGCATATTCATTGATTTTTTGAATGTAAATAGAATCACCCAAAAAGGAGGTACTCATCTCCATATTTGGGCCCATAGGCTTACTACTAGTCTTGTTTTGTTAATTTAAACCGTTCATTTTGTCGAGTATTTCATGTATCTCATCTATAAAAAAAAATTAGGGCAATCCAATAAGAGTAACATATTCAATTTATTATATTTGTCACTAAAAAAATGGATGGTTTATTTTTAAAAACACAATTGTCATCTATTTTTTTTGGTGACAAATGCAATAAATTGAATATGTTACAATTATCAAATACCTAAAAGAAAAATTGTATAAAATAGACGAAATATTCAACAAAATGAACAATTCGATTATCGAAATGAGACCTATTGGATTGGAGGGAATCATCCTCCTTGAAAAATTATACTATTTCTTTCAAGGTTTTTGAAAAATTATAATTACAACAATGCTACATCTAAATAAATTCATCCAAGTGGTAAGACATAATGTAAGTTCTATATGAGTTGATACATGTTGTGCATGTGTGTCACGCACAACAAAACACATATCTAAGATTCTAAAGGGTAAGAAATTTTGAGTATAAGAAAAGTTTTGAAAGAATATTGAAGCGTATGTCAACTTTTAAAATTTTGTTTGCCATGTCATTTAGGGGATTTGGGGAAGGGAAAAATTATTTAGATGAATAATTTTTCTTATAATTAATCATATAATTTTGACATAATTATAACCAATTAGTTCATATTATTAAAGATCAATTAATATTGACTGATGTCACGAAAAATATTTAATTAAATGACCATTTTACTCTGTTTTTATTTAAATCAAAATTAAATTATTGGATAAATTACATTAATCTCCCTTGAGGTATGAAAAAAAGTACAACTAGCTCCAATTTTTGCATACCTTGACATCTCTTAAATTTTAATTTGCAAAACAAATTGAGGAAAGAGAGGCGGTGTTGTTCGCTATTGGATAAATTGTTCGTTCAGGTGGTGAAGGTTGGAGCAGTGAATGGTGGATGGCTTGTGTTGTGTGGTGTGGTGTTGAAAAGGCAAGATGAGGGGGTGCCAGTGTTGGGTTGGGATTGTTATGATTCTTAATTATATATGATGAATAACATCAATAAATATTAATTGATCTTTAGTAGCATGGACTAATTTGTTATGCAAAATTAAAAATTTTAGAGAAATTGATAAAATTATGCTAAAATATAATCCATTTTGCTTTCATGAACCTCTAAAGTAACCTGTATAATTTATTGCCGTCAGTTTTTGATTGAAATAGGGAAAAATTGCAGCACCATGCAAGAAGAGTGTGATGAATGTTAGAATAGAACATTCAAAATTTTATTGTTTAATTTAAATTTTAGCATTGTTGAGTTGCCAAAATGTTTAATAGCCCATTATATTTGGAGCTATAACATTTTTACAAGCCTATTTCTGCAAGACAATTATTGGGCCATTCATGTAGCCCCTTCTATTCTATGTGCACAAGTCATGTAGAAAACATAGAAATAGGAGGAGAAAGATCCTTCTGCTTCTGATCTGGGCTTGATGTTCTAAGGCCCAATTATGTTGCCTCATTATGTTATGTTTTGATATCAGTGGCAATGGATTGCAAAAACTGACTTTTTGGTTTTTTTGATTTCTTTTTTTTGAAAAAATATGTAAAAAATGTGAGAGATGATACGACCTAAAATAGGTTAAAAGCTGAGAAGTAATTTTTAATCTACTTCCCAAAAGAGGCCTATGTCTAGCTTTTCAAGGATATATTGAAAAACAGATTTTATTATTCAATTTGCATCTATCATACAAGATGATTCTAGCGTCATTATTAAGTTCAACAATTATAAATTATTATCAATAATATATCATATCATTTCCTATTATTGATATTAGTCCTTTTTAAAGTTGTAATATTAACATATCCTCGTCTTGTCCTATCCTGCACCTCCACAGTTTCCTCCAATCTAGTATGATTAAGGGTGAGTACTATAAAATTATTTCATGCCCTGTCCCGTTGTCATCCCTAACTGCTTAGTATAATTAATTTTTGCTCATTTTTATTTTACCTATTCAAAATGAACATGTAAGACATGTTCATTTTTTTTGTCAAAAATCTTGACCGAGATTGTCAATTGAATTAGTTAAACACAACACAAAATTAAATGATAAAATTATTGCATGGATTCATCGATCCTAGACAATTTATTTCCATGGATAATTCTTAATAAATGGTGGGTCTGGCACTGTCAATTTCTTAAACATATATATACACATTTTAAAGGAGTTCAATTTGTTTATATATTATTACAGTGTGTGAATAAAACATTTTCTGTAAATTTGTGTATAATTTTATTTTTAATAATTAATATTCACCATGTTGTAAGTCCCATTTTGCTAAAGGACAAACAGAGGAAATGCGTTGACAATCCATTTGTAAATTAAGAGATTACAAAACTGGGTCAGATTGCAGGGTGCATGTGGAGGTGTGTGTGTGTGGGGGGGTGGGGGGGGGACTGGGTCAGATTGCAGGGTGCATGTGGAGGTGGGGGGAGGGGGGGGCGTTGATTCAAGTGGTTTGGTGCATGTGGAGGTGGGGGGTTGATTCAAGTGGTTTGAAAGTAAAATTATAAATTGAATGGTGGATTGAAAAATATTTTAATCGATTATCAAACATTTATATAATATATAATACTAATTTATATAATATTTTTCATATATATAACATAAATTAATTTTACATAATATATTTCATATATATAACTAATTTGTAATAAATTTTATATTTTAAATTTCTCTCACGCTTATTTTTAATTTGATATTTCGTTTGAATTTTAAAAAAATATATATTAAATATAGTAGAGCGGAGCGATTTCAAAGGGGATTATAAATTTTAAAGTTTAATCCATTATTTACGGATAAAACGGTACGAATTAATGTAGATCAGTACAATTTTAACAGATCAGGCAGTATTTTGCAAGCCCTAGGTGCATGCATGCATGCATCCGAGAATCTAGCAAAATTTTAACTACATTATATTATACATTGAAACTTTGTTGTTGAATGGAATCCCAAGCACACTGTTTTGTTATAATTTATATTATTTACATAATTTATATTAATATGGCCAGCCTTTTGATTTGGAAAAATTACTAGTAAATTCCAAATTGAGAAATGTTAATCTATTTAATTAGTAAGGAATATTTACATTTGATTTGGCGTACGTGGAGTTTACACATTTACCCTTTGGTGAGATTTGGTGTGAATCTTTTTGCTGATGTGTTCGTAATGATGTAGAAGGTAATGTTTTAGGTTCCCATTTTTGTGTGTGTGTTTTACGGTGGGTTGTTTTGCAGTGTTGCTGATTTTTTATTATTATTATTATTTTTTTTTGGTGATGTGATTACTATTTTTTTCGATTTGCAGAAAGTCTGGTGTCCTGTTAAATTCGCAAAACATTTTTCAAATTTTTACACTATGTCTGTCTATGTTGACGTTGCAATAGTGCAGGTTAACTTTATCAATAAACATAAACAATATCTTCATATGTATTAGTTATGTTTCATTTACCGATACAACATTACTAGTTCCCATATTGTTTGTATGTTACTGTTGATTTTTATTGGATGGAGTATGGCAGTCCATTACATTAGCAGACAATTACATTATGCCATATTACCTATTTGTTAATAGTTGTAACTCATTACACTATGACAGTCCATTTTTTGGTTGGCGCGGTTGATTTTCCGTCCACAGCGCGTATTAGGTGTGATTGATCCGCATTGCACAACGTCCGTCAAACTTTACAAGAGAACAAAATGACAAGAGTTCAACACATTATCGGGTAGTGAAATAACATTGTCGACCCACATCAAATTTAAGTAAAAATGCCAACACGCAACAACAATGTCTATTGTGCAATTTGAATCATTCCATTGCTAGCAATTGAAAGGTGAGCTGTGTTGTTAAACTTAAATTTAACCATATCCACGCAATGTAATGATAACAGTGTTGACAAAAGTGCTCACCAAAAATGTAATTTATAATCAACCGGCCAAAAATTGTGCACCAACAAAATTCTACGTCATTAAATTTGCAACCTAATATTTTCAATGTCATCCAACAAAAAATAGCACAAGAACATACCATAACATTAAGCACTAACATTGTTTTCTCTCAAACTCTATCGCCAAGCTGGCACCCAAAAAAAATTAAATAAACATGTAGATACTTTTAGATTGGGGGATAGAGGGGAGAGTGTTTGCATTGCACCATCATAATAACTTAGCGCAAATGTACAAACACATAAGCTTTGCAATGTCTTTCTCATCACGTTCTGTTTTGCCCTTCAGCACTACAACCAATAGATCTTTTATGAATTTCAAGGATATTCTTCTGACATAGGGGCTCTGTCGTTGCACAAAATTTGACGGGGGTTTAGTCGCATACGACACATCCAATTTGTCCTTCCCACATTGCACACCAAATATGAAGTGGATATTGTTATTCCGGAGTGGCAACCCGTACCCTCCAATGTAAAACTTCTCATCATCGGAATTATACGACTGGATTATTCCATGTACAGCTTCATTGCATTTTTTGAACGAATTTGGCTGCAATTTATATTCATGGATGGCCTTGATCATCAACCAAAATGGTGTTTTCTTGAGTTGTCGGACGTGCCTATCGTCTAGTTTAACCTCCAGCATGATTTTGATTACGCCTGCTATGTTTGAAAGATACATCAGCCGCAATGGCTCAACGAGGGGTGCCTTCTTCATTCCTGATACAGGTTTTTTGGACTTGAAGGGTAATTTTGATTGTTTTCTAATTGCCAACCTTGTCAACGTAGATGCATTCAGACCAGGAACTCGTGTACTAATAGCAGCCATTTTTTGAGGCATCCACTGCGAAGCTCTACCTGCAATGAATTTCGACAATTAGTCATTAGAGTGGGTTGACAGAACATCGTACGAAAACGGTATGAGCTACAACATAAACAAGCATGATAAGGGAAATTTCGAAATAAGTGGAACAAAGTGAACAGTATGTAATCAATTAATGTCACACCAACATAATAATTACACAAAACTGACCAAAATAGCGACATGTCAAAAGGGAACATAATGTGTTGTTAATCGTTCAACTTTAAGTATCACTTTGTCTTCACATTGGGTGTAATGCAAACCAACTAATTACACGTCAAACCAAATATGTCACACTGCTTTTTTAACAAAAAAAAAAAAAAAAAAAAACCAAATACCACGAGTGCATGGATGCATCAACATTTGCTTTTATGTAACCCAAAAGTTTCACCAAACATTGACAGGTCCGCTACATTACTTGGACATGAGGAAACATGTTTTTCCCAAATAATACAGTTGAATGTGCACATATTACTGGCAAGATTGCAACCACAAACTCACATACATTTATAACCAAACAAATCAAACATAACAAGGAATTTCATAGAACACATACACACCGTGGAATGACACATTCAACACCTACCCAAGGGGATTTTCATATCCCTACACGTCGGCCATCATATTCTAAACACATCACTAACGCCGCACCCACCAAACCTAACCTCCCAGGAACATATAGTTCGGAACGACAACAATATCAACATCAGTTGAGCAATACGCCGATGAACATTGATAACAAATTATGTCACGACCTCCCACAACACAATTCCAAAACAGCATGACAGATAAAACCATATTGCAATTGACTCTTTTTTTTCCCACACAATGTAATTCCACATTAAAATAGTGGAAACAAACATGGGATATTAATACAACACATTTGTCTATGTAACAATTACACTAACATGCACAAGCAGTTTGTAACCGTACAATGTTAACAATGTATCATGTATGAAAAGGTTAAGTACATAATCGAAATGTCACATTTCGAACAATAACTACAGCAATTTCAGACCTCAAATCAGGGGATTTCCCCAGTCACAAATCAAAAAAATAACATCAGCGTACATCACTCATTCCTAAAACAATAACCACGACTCATAAACATTCAAAAAGTCACCGTACCTGCAAGCAACAACAAAATATCCCATTTACTCTTACATATCCAGTGTGATTGAAACACCAAAATGAATCTTCACAATACAATTTGATCTATAAATCACATATCACATTACATTAACAACCTAGGGCATGTAACGCCGAATGTAATACCAACATTAGGATCATATACGTCAACAATATGGAATTTCATGACACAGATATAACCAAACATCATCCAATTACATTGTCAACTGATACACATCTTCATTGTTTATTGTAATCGACTGGAATCGCTGTAGCATCGTGGTCGGCGTATCTGAATGGAGAACACTTTTCACTATGTCTGTACTTCAGTCTACGGGGAAGACGACGACAAAATCTCGTTGGCAGAGGGTAATCAAATAGCGATTAACGTGGTCTGTCAACGAAGAGGTTCATGCAATTAGGGTTCCAGCCACAAACTCAAATGTGGAATTTGACAGAACAAGTTCTCAGAAAACTCAAAAATATCTAGGGTTTCAATTGACTATAATAGAAATGTCTCCAATGTGGGCACGTCTCTTAACAATGTTTACATATGAAGATCGAAACATTCGATCAAAAACGAGAGAAAACAAAAAAAATTCCTATAGTAGGCTTTGTGTCCACTAGTGTAATTTCACCCACAGCAAAAAACAAAAACCCACAAAAGCCCCCATTAAACACATCAACACGTGCGTTGATAAGGAAATATGTGTCAATTCGTATGTTTTAGGACTTTTCGGTTCAACAAATAAAAATTGCAGAACTAACTAATGTACACGTTTATAAAATGAGATTTATTAGTGTTTTATCCTTGAAGGACTGTTATAGAATAATGGATTATGTTCGGTGGTGGTTTCAAAAATTTTATTCATGGTATCATGTAAAATATTAATACATTATAATTACCAAAAGCAGTGTTGTGCTATGGGCAAATACACAAAATAAAAAATATACTAACCATAATTCAACCAAAAATTTCACAATTGAACAACAAAGATTACCATCTATACATTTTTAAAATTCATAAAGTAAAGATTTTTTAACTTATTTTTCAAATTATGTAAAAACAAGGTTACTGAATACGTTTTTTGAAAATATGTTTGGCATGCTTTCAAATTTCCTAGATTTTGTAGGTGAAATCTGTTATAAATCGAAGTGTAGAGAAAATGTGATTGCTAACAAACTTTTTATTAAAATGTTGTAATCGAATACATTTTCTTTGATGCATGAATAAAATAGGAAATTAGAAAGTATGGTCATTAACTATGCTTTCACATAGTTTACAAAATAAATTTTCAAAAAAATACCCAAAATTTTAAAATAAATGTATTAATAGTAAGAATATAGTATATAATGAGCAACAATAATCATACCTCACTTACCATTATTTTATAGTTTTGTATGGAATTTCAAAGGCTAATGTTAAAAATATTTTTTATTTTTTGGTTGGCTGATGGGATCAACTAACCTCATTCTAAACAACCCTGGGCTGCCCCTAATTTTGTTAGATTATGTTTAGTGAATGATTAGAGATTAGAATATGCTTAATCAAACTAAATCAAACTATGCCTTATATTAATTAAATGGGATCAATCATCTTTATCATTCCACTCGGTCAAGACTTATAAATTCAACTATATCAGATAAATTCATATAATTTCTTGTTTTTGTCAATGACAATAAATTCAGTTAAATTAAATAAATTCATATAAACTTTCCGGCGTCATTCCATGTTTGATCATCACTCCTTCTTACTGTTACACCTATGTATATTTGTTGTACACAACCAAATCATCTTAGCTTGTTTTATTTCAATTTATCTTTAATTAATACTACTCCTATCATTTTCTGAATATATTAATTTCTAATTTTATTTTCTTAATTTTTCCATACATCCATTTAAGAATAGAGTTTTTTGACTTAAGGAACTAACCAATTAGAGTTTTTTTTTTTTATATCTTTAAAAATTAACAAATTAACAAAATTAGTTTGGGAGTTTGGAGCTCCCACAATCAATATTCTTAAAAAGTCCTCTTTCCTTATGTACATAGATAGATTCATCTATATCCATCACCCACAACTCCCATATCTATATTCATCCATATCCATCACCTATAACTCCTACAACTCCTACATATAATCAAATGTAGTGTTTTCTCAAAGTATCAAGATCCTCTGAAGTTTCCCCCCTTAAGTAATGCCTAAAGTGGGGTGATCCAACGGCTCAAAATGTAACTAACCAAAACGACGTCGTTTTGGTTAGTAATTTCAAAAAAATAAAATAAAATTTGCTTTCATTCAAAATTCCAATTATTTCCTCCAATATAACAGAGCTGTGTGGCGGGAGTGCGAGAAAGAGAGAAGAAGACAGAAAGAGAAGAGAGCGCGGGAGTGTCGTCCAGCCGTTGCCGCCGTCCAGTCGTCGCCGCCGTCGCTAAGGTGTGGGAACATTTCATTCATCCCTTTTGAATACAAATTCTGTAAATGATTGTACAAATCATACAAATCTGATGATGTATTTTTAACATGTATATTTCATTAACATATATATTTCTGTTCTAGATGATGTATTTTTAACATTGTACAAATCTATGCAGATATAATCCCCCAATCTCTGCACTTTATTTTATTTTTATGGATGCAACCATGATTTTCTTGGTTGAACTAGCTATACATATATATACATATATAATCCAAAAACCATGGCTCCTCCCTTCTTTCAATTCACTACCATGAAAACCAACACACATACATACTTCTATTTATATACATTATTTAATAACGAAGTATCTTTGACTGCAATAAAATATGAATATACTTTATTTATCTATCGCTTACCATTTTCTTTTTTATTTTAATTTTTTTTTTCTAAATCTCCCAATCAAACTTAAGAAGCACAGCATTATGCTGACGCAAAACAAAATCCGCGTTTGCTTAGTAGATGAATGTGGATTGCGTGGGCCATGTGAGTTGGCAAGTGAATGAAGATTGATTTAATGATTTGGCCTTTATTCAAATAATCAAAACTACTCGTTCTGCGACAAATAGATTTGAATTATTAAAATACCCAGTTTTTAAATTGAAACATGATGTGATTTACACGGTATTGGATTAAAAAAATTGCAAAGGAATTTAAAAAAAGAAAGAAAAAAATATATGAAATTAAATAAAATATAAATATATTGTATTTATCTATCGCTTATCATTTTCTTTTTTATTTTAAATTTTTTTTCTAAATCTAACAGTCATACTTAGGAAGCGCAGCATTATGCTAAGGCAAAAGGAAATCCGCGTTTGCTTAGTCGATGAATGTGGATTGTGTGGGCCATGTGAGTTGGCAAGTGAATGAAGATTGACTTAATGATTTGGCCTTTATTCAAATAATAAAAACTACTCGTTCTATGACAAATGGATTTGAATTATTAACATACCCAATTTTTAAATTGAAACATGATGTGATTTACGCTGTATTTGGTTAAAAAAATTGCGAAGGAATTTAACAAAAGAAACAAAAAAAAATATAAAATAAAATAAAATATAAATATGTTTTATTTATTTATCGCTTATCATTTTCTTTTTTATTTAATTTTTTTTTTTCTAAATCTCCTAATCAAACTTAAGAAGCGCAGCATTATGTTGAGGCAAAAGGAAATCCAAGTTTGCTTAGTTGATGAATATGGATTGCATGGGCCATGTGAGTTGGCAAGTGAATGAAGATCGATTTAATGATTTGGCCTTTATTCAAATAATCAAAACTACTCGTTCTAAGACAAATCGATTTGAATTATTAAAATACGTAGCTTTTAAATTGAAACATGATTTGATTTACGCTGTATTTGGTTAAAAAAATTGTGAAGGAATTTAAAAAAAGAAAGAAAAAAATATATAAAATTAAATAAAATATGAATATACTTTATTTATCTATCGCTTACCATTTTCTTTTTTATTATAATTTTTTTTTCTAAATCTCCCAATCAAACTTAAGAAGCACAGCATTATATTGACGCAAAAAGAAATCCGCGTTTGCTTAGTTGATGAATGTGGATTGCGTGGGCCATGTGAGTTGGCAAGTGAATAAAGATCGATTTAATGATATGGCCTTTATTCAAATAATCAAAACAACTCGTTCTGCGACAAATGGATTTGAATTATTAAAATACCCAGTTTTTAAATTGAAATATGATGTGATTTACACAGTATTTAGTTTAAAAAATTGCGAAGGAATTTAAAAAAAGAAAGAAAAATATATAAAATTAAATAAAATATAAATATATAAAATTAAATTAAATATAAATATAAATATATTTTATTTATCTATCTCTTATCATTTTCTATTTTATTTTAATTTTTTTTTTCTAAATCTCCCAATCAACTTAAGAAGCGCAGCATTATGTTGAGGCAAAAGGAAATCCACGTTTGGTTTGTTGATGAATGTGGATTGCGTGGGCTATGTGAGTTGACAAGTGAATGAAGATCGATTTAATGATTTGGCCTTTATTCAAATAATCAAAACTACTCGTTCTATGATAAATGGATTTGAATTATTAAAATACTCAGTTTTTAAATTGAAACATGATGTGATTTACGTTATATTTGGTTAAAAAAATTGCGAAAGAATTTTAAAAACAAAGAAAAAAATATATAAAATTGAATAAAATATAAATATATTTTATTTATCTATCGCTTATCATTTTCTTTTCTTTTTTAATTTTTTTTTTCTAAATCTCCCAATCAAACTTAAGAAGCGCAGCATTATGCTGAGGCAAAAGGAAATCCGCGTTCGTTTAGTTGATGATGTGGATTGAATGGGCCATGTGAGTTGGCAAGTGAATGAAGATCGATTTAATGATTTGGCCTTTATTCAAATAATCAAAGCTACTCGTTCTAAGACAAATCGATTTGAATTATTAAAATACCCAGTTTTTAAATTGAAACATGATGTGATTTATGCTGTATTTCGTTAAAAAAAATTGTGAAGGAATTTAAAAAAAGAAAGAAAAAATATATACAATTAAATAAAATATGAATATACTTTATTTATCTATCGCTTACCATTTGCATAAAAAGAAATTAGCAATTCATTGGATTTTGATCTTCTTTCACTGTGTAATATTAAAACCCAAAAGATGTTAAAAAAAATTGCATTCCTTTAATGTTATATGTTATGTCTGGAGTTGCATTTTACATCATCAGATGGAATGTGCATTGGGGCTTTTTAGTTGTATTATGTTAATTTTTTTTATGTTATTTTTCAAACATTTTAGATCTCTTACATTTCATTCATCCCTTTATTTTGTTTGTTTTTGTTGTTTAATTTTGATTTTGTATGTTCACATGTTGATTATAAGAAAATTAAGGAATTTGTGTTAAATCTAGATCATTGAAAACATAATTTACCATTGAAGGGATTTGTTCCCCTTCGTTTATATAATCTAATATGATTCAATTCTTGTAGTATTTTTATTTAGTTTGTATTATTTTGCAAACATAATTTACAGTTTCTATGCTAATATTGAGCACTTTTTTTTTTTTTAAGTGACTTGGCACATTGATATGGAACCTAACAATGTTGAGAATGACGGGGGTGATTGTGATTGGAAGCCTAGAGTTCACATGACATTTGATACAGAACAAGAAACATAAAATTTCTATAATGCTTATGGAGGAAGGCTGGGCTTTAATATTATAAGGGGTTATGTAAACAAGAACAAGGAGGGGCAAATCACTTCAAGGCTATTTGTTTGTAATAAGGAGGGGTTTCGAGGTGCCGACAAGCGAGATCCATTAACAAAAAGGGTAAACTACCAATAGGTCCTAATAATTGGACTTAATTCCTATCAAGTCCTATTGTAAATAAGTCTTGGTAAAATTATCGCTAAAAATAATTTTTTTATGACAATTTTTTATATGTCGCTAAAAATTGACAATTAGTGACTTTTTTTTTCATGATTTTTATACATTATCACTAAAATTTACAATTAGTGACCTTTTTTATAACAAATTTTCCCCATAGGACCTATTAGACAATAAGTTCACTTATTAGGACCTACACGTAAGTACCCCTAACAAAAAATCCTAGGCAGGAAGTGAGGACTGGTTGTCAAGCCCGACTTATCATTAAGTGGGATATGAATATTCATAAATTTTTTGTTGGTGAGTTTGTTGAACAACATAATCATATTTTTGTACCAACAGAATGTACGCATATGTTACCATCCTAAAGAAAGATATCTGCATCATAGGCAACTGAAATAGATTTAGCCGAAAAATCTGGAATCTGACTTAATGTTGTATTTGAGCTCATGGGTAATGAAGCTGGTGGAAGGGAGTCGCTTGGGTTCACAAAAGTGGACCAAAAAAATTATTTGAAAACGAAGAGGCAAAAGAGTTTAGCATATGGGGAGGCAGGTAGCATTTTGCAATATTTTCGTGAGAAGACATTGGAGAATCTATCTTTTTTTTACTCGGTCCAATTAGATAGTGAGGAGCAGATTACAAACATATTTTGGGCCAATGCTCAGATGATCATGGATTATGGGCAATTTGGTGATGTTGTGACTTTTGACACTACTTACAAGTTAAATAGTGCACATAGACCATTTGCGTCTTTTGTTGGATTTAACCATCATAAGGAAACTGTTATATTTGGCGCAGCTTTGATGTATGATAAGACTGCTGATTCTTTTATATGGCTTTTTAGAAGATTCTTGGAGGCAATGTCAAGTAAGGCTCCGAAAACAATTTTTATGAATCAGGATGCTACAGTGGCTAAGGCCATACCTATTGTCATGCCTAACATAAAACACCGCCTTTGCACTTGGTATTTGATGCAAAATGCATTAAGGCATGCAAATTCTATCTTCAAGGATATGGAGGTGAAGGATAAGGGGATGAAGAGTGTTTTATCCAAATTTATGTACGACATTGAGGATGAGGATGATTTTATGTTAAAATTTGAGGAAATGCTTGACAAGTATGAAGTGTGAGATAATCATTGGTTGAAGTTAACATTTGGGGTTAAGGAAAAATAGGGTTGGCCATATGTTAGAAATGCATAGGGTGCGGGTATGAGTAGCACCCAACTTAGTGAATCCTTTAATGCATTCTTGAAGGATTTCATTCAGTCTGATCATAACTTAATGCAATTTTTCATGCATTTTGATCGAGTTCTTTGTGAGAAGAGGTACAAAGAGTTACAAGCCGAATATGCTCTATGCCAAAAGTTGCCAAGGGTGAATATTAAAGTGAAGATTATGGAACAAGCTGCAGATGTTTACACAAATAAAATTTATGAAGAATTTCAAGATGAGTATGTCAAGTCCCTTGAAGTAAACATTGAAGAAAATGAAATTTGTGGTGAGAGTATCATTTATACGGTTCTTGATAGTGATGATGTAAAGGTGAGGAAAGTAAGAGTGGAGTGTGATGGTTCACTCACTTGCAATTGTAGAAAGTTTGAAATGAAAGGCATTTTGTGTAGTCATTGTTTGAAGATCCTTAGAGAGACCCTCAAATTCAAAGAGATTCCTTCCCAATATATTCTCAAGAGATGGACTAAAAAAGCAAGAGCTGAAAATGTGAAAGATAGGTGTGGGCATGATATTAAGGTTGATGTAAGATTGCATCAAAATTCACACTTTAGATCATTGATGGCAATTTTCAGAGTAGTAGCGTGTAGAACTTCCGAAAGTGAGGAAACATATAACTTGACGGTAGAGAAAGCGGATGACTTAATTGCAAACATTGAAAGCATGTAAAGCGCAAAATTCAATATGCCTTTTTCAGATACTATTGAACTAGAAAGCCCTCCCGACACATGCCTCGAAAGCTTTGAAGTGGATGGTGGAGCGGATACAAATGTAGTTCAAGCAAAATGACTCAAACGAAGAGAGTGCACTAGCAAGAGACAAAGGCAGACAAAAGAAGGTTTGGAGCTTACGTTGGCAAAAGAAAAATAAAACAAGTTCACATAATGTTTCTCAAACTCCCATATCTGTTGCGCTTCAACCTAGTTCACATAATGCTTCTCAAACTCCCATGTCTGTTGCTCCTCAACCTAGTTCACATAATGCTTCTCAAACTCTCATGTCTGTTGCTCCTAAACCTCCTCCCTTATTTTCGCCGAGTGCTCCTGAACCACCTCCCTTGTTTTCGCCGAGTATTCCTCAATCAGCTCCTTTATTTTCAATAAGTGCTCCTCAACTTCCTTCATTCTCAACATGTGTTCCTCAAGTTAATGCTTCATCTTCTCAATTTATGTATCCCGCCTATGATGTAAGTTAGTTTAATAAAAAAATTTATTATGTCTATTTGTAAATATTTTGTACCATTTTAAATTTATATGTGTTTGTTATTGTTGCAGCCAAGTTTTCTTTGTCACAATATGCCTTTTTCAATGCCATCGATGTATTCCGTCCATGGAAGCTATCAAGCCTTGCTTAACAATGCAAGAGGTTATGACTCGCAAGCCTCAAATAGTCCTTCATGTAGTCAAGTAATTTATTTTTCGCCTTTCCTCTTTTATTTTGCCATTCATTCATTTAAAGTTCCATTTTATTTTATGGTTCCTTTTATATATTTGTTTTCTTTTTTAGGTACTATATGGGCGTGGTCGTGGGCGTGGCCAGGGGCATGGGAATGTGGATCACACGTCAATATTGTAGCGTTAATTTTTTTTGTTGGATATGTAATATTGAAGACTTGGCAGATTTTGGTACTGAAATTTGTGTTGATATGTTGCTGAAATATGTGCTGAAATGGTGCTAAAATTTGTGTTGATATGTTGCTAAAATTTGGTTGAAATGGTGCTCAAATTTATGCTAATATGTTGCTGAAATTTGGTTGAAATGGTGCTGAAATTTGTGCTGATATGTTTGTGAAATTTGTGCTGATATGTTGCTGAAATATGTGCTGAAATGGTGCTCAAATTTGTACTGATATGTTGCTGAAATTTGTGTTGATATGTTGCCGAAATATGTGCGGAAATGGTGCTCAAATTTGTGCTGATATGTTGCTGAAATTTGGTTGAAATGATGCTCAAATTTGTGCTGATATGTTGCTGAAATTTGTGCTGATATGTTGCTGAAATATGTGCTGAAATGGTGTTCAAATTTGTGCTGATATGTTGCTGAAATTTGGTTTAAATGGTGCTCAAATTTTGTTGAAATGGTGCTCAAAGTTGTGCTAATAATTGTGCTGAAATGGTGCTTAAATTTGTGCTGAAATAGTGCTCAAATTTGGTTGACATGGTGCTCAAATTGTTACATGTGTTCTAGAGGAAGGATTATTTCACCATTCACCAATGACAGATTGATTGATTCCCCCCCCCCCCTAAATCAACTCAGACCAACTTTGTTGAAAAAAACTATACCCCTAATCAGTCATGAGAACATTGTAAATTTACCTATTTGATTTCTTTCTACACTCGTCAAATGTATTGAATTTAATTTTTTTTTTAAATGTACTCGACTAGGGAAGTGGTGTTGTGATGTCATTAAGGTTTCTTGTTCTTCTCATTTCATCACCAAATAAAGAGAACACTAATAAGTTCTTTCCAGTACATTTCTATTCCTTCAATCCCAGCATACAAAAACCACCTCATAGAACAACAAATGCATAACTAATCCCCAAATGATGAGGATTTTACATAAACTAAAAGCACAAAAAACAGTAACATACCATACCAACAATCCAAACCAATAATCCAAACAAACAAACAAAGTCAACAACCAACTTAATTTACACATAATATTTAGTTTACAAAAGGCGAAGTCCAAATCCGAATTTAAATTACACTTAATATTTAAACAACAAAAGAAGTCCAAATCCAAATAACATTATTACAATGGCGTAGTGCAACTTTTCCCGAAGTTGTCTAATCTCTACAACCATTTGTTTACTTTCTTTCGTAAACTTTGTAACCATCTCTTTCAACTCATCATTGGATACAATCAGTTCGTTGACCAAAGGGTTGATATTACAATTTTCGTCGCTTTTCTCCCTTATCATCTTTAACCATTGACGCTGCTTATGTACAGGCATCCACCACTCAAAGAAGCCGCATTCATTGGTGTTGTTTGAAGGGCAAGCAAAGTATACCATCCCTGGATTGTCCTTTGACTCTGAAATCCTGAATGCTACTCTCACCCCACAACAATATTTTCAATTTCTAAACTGAATTGCACTAATATCACTCACAGATGCATTTGATGTTGACATTTTTTTACCTAACATAACAACAATGGAACAACAATGAGTAGGACTCAAATTCTAAATCACTTGAAATGGGTAATGGGAGTGAATCTTGCCATCTATAAAGGTAAATAAGTACATGAAATGGGCAATGGGAGTAGGGAATTTATAAATATTGAGTCAAGCAAATCTCAAGTAAAATAATATGGTGTAACACAATGATAACATAATCTATATCATCAATCAGATTTCTCCATCTGATTTGGGTTTTTCCTCAAAATAATACACTACAATTACTTTAAAGAACTACATGGTACACTAAAGATCAATTATCAAATCAGCTCCACAAGAAAATAAAATAATAGTTTTGATATTAAAAAAAATAAATTTTACAAGGGAATGTGATTAAATCCACAAGAATAATCCCAACAAAAGTTTCAACATAGAAAGTTTCATCACCATCAAACCATTCCTCATTCTGTTAAATGACCTTAAGCTACCAATGTAACTGGAGAAACAAACAAATTATAACTAAACTCCATACTAGTGCACATTGCCAGACTTCATTATAAGAAACAAATCCAATTTAAGCAATCCCAATCTATGGAACCCACCAAGATTTTGGCACAAAATGTTACAAACTTTATAGCTTTATCCCAAATCTAATCCACATAGTTCAAATTAACAACTCATCCAGGCACAACCTCACATCAAAGTAATCAGATTCACAAAGATTTCATAGCTGAACCTCACAGCAACAAAGTCAACGCAGCAAACACAAGGGGTATACACACCCAATCCAAACCCAAATCATAAAATTGACAATATAACATCAACAAGAGCGCAATTAACCAAATGGGTCACCATAGATTCAACTTTGGATTAACAAAACACTACATACACAAAGATTCTTGTATAAACTAATCCATAAGTAGAATTAGATACTCACGCAAAGGGAGAGAGCTCAACAAAACAAACACATCATAAACTTAATCAATAATAACTAATATGTTTAGGCTAATAGTTGAGCTTAAGCAGAAGAATCAGTAATATGGTTCATGTTGACTACTTTAACAAGGATTGATTTTGCATTAAAACCTCAAATGGAGCAAAATATAAAATGTGTTGAATAAACACCATTTGCAATAAACATCATGATCGCATTTAGAATGACAGAGTGTACCTCAGATCCAATTTTGCTTTCCTAGCTAATGTGAGGTTTTTATTTAAAGAAATCAAAGAACCAATGAAGCAAAGAACACACGTTCAGATTTTGCATTTACAGAGAACACACATTCCCTAACACCAAATAAACAATCCCTAGTGCTCACATTTGCAGAGATAAATAAACATATAATCAATCCACATTTCTCTATTAAACCAAATTTTCTTGAAAACACGAAGCAGAAAATTAAAGAAACTTTAATCAAAGTCAACATTGACATCCGGTAGCCAAGTTCAGATTTTTCCTAATTTTTTATTCAAAGCCCTAATATTTTAAGTTTGGAGGATGAACGAACCTGTGCTTTTTTCCTTCAATCTGTTGGAGTATGGCGGGCAGTGGCGTGGCAGCGGCGAGTGAGGGGTGGATTAGAAGCTCCTCCTCTCAGCCCTTTTCATTCTCTCTCTCTCTCTCTCTCTGTAATGCGTCACATATCAGATATGAGGGAATTTTGAATGAAAGCAATTTTTTTTTTGAAATTACTAACCAAAACGACGTCGTTTTGGTTAGTTACATGTTGAGCCGTTGGATCACCCCACTTCAGGGGGGGGAAACTTCAGAGGATCCTAATACTTTCTCAAAAGGCTCCAAAAACTTATTCCTAAATTCTCATAATTTTAGAAAAATAAAAAAATACGTGGCATCTCCCTTCACTTCTCTTCCTACTATTTAGGCTTTTTCACTCTCTCTCCCTATAATAAAATATAAAATAAAAATAAAATAATAAAATATTTATTTACATCCATATTCATCAATATCCATCACCCACAACTTCCACATCTATATCCATCCATATCCATCACCTACAACTCTTACAACTCCTACATACACGTTTCTGTATTCAATTTATTCCATATTTCAGTCAAATCAATCATTCTCTTTCACCTACCCATCTTTTTTTTTTTTTTCTTTCATCTACCTATCTTTTCTCAAACTAACTCATCATCTTCATTATTATATTTTGCAAGTTTGATGATCTGCAAAAATTATATTATCTTCCCCATTGTTATATTTTCTAAGTTTAATGATCTGTAAAAATTATTACAAGGTCGGTGTAATATTGTTTTGTACTTTATATCTTTGTGTATATATATATATATATATATATTTCTTTTCCTCAATATTTTTCAATTCATCTACACATCTTTTCATCTTCTCCATTTTTATGCTCCCAATATTATTTCTTATTTTATATGCATTTTTTTTCAATGTTTATTATTTGTGTGTACATATTTCTTTTTCCCAATACTTTTCAATTCATTTTCATATCTTAATCAGATTCGGTTTGATTTCTTTTTCCTAATATTTTTCAATTAATCCACACATCTTTTCATCTTCTCCATTTGTATACTCCTAATATTATTTCTTACTTTATATGCATTTTTTCAGTGTTTATTACTTTTGTGTGTATATATTTCTTTTTGTCAATATTTTTTATTTCATCTACACATCTTTTCATCTTGTCCACTATTACATTTTGCATAGTTTGGGCTTACTTACTTTTTAATTTGTGGTTTGCATTTATTCTTCAATTTAATCAGATTTGATTTGTTTCTTCTCATATAACAATGTTGATATCTTCTTCGACTTTTATAAATTCTCTCATTTACATATCAAAAGTAGTTCACCTAAAATTCAAGAAAATTAGATGTCTATTACATAACTTAAATAAATTAAAATAAATCTCACTCTCAATTAAACAAATTAATAAAAAAAAAATATAAACCTACAAATATGTATCCAATGTCTATCACATTATTTTAAATAAATAAAAAAAATTCACAATTATCTGTAACTTAAATATCACATAACGACTTAAATAAATTAAAAATAAAAATATAAACCCACAAAATATATATCTATATATAAATTACAAATATCCAATGTCTATCATATTATTTAAAAAAAAACACTCTCTGTAACTTAAATAAATTAAAAACATATATAAAATTATAAATATCCAATGCCTATCACGTTATTTAAAAAAAAATAAAAAAAAAACATCCCCAAGTCTTATTCATACAATTTACTCATGCATATCCATCCCCCACAATTCACTCAATCAGATATCTATCACGTAAAATCTAATACAAACCCACAAAGGACATTGCTTTGTGTTTATTTTGTAATTTAAAAAAAAAATCTTAAAATAAATCTAACAATAAATCAAAATAGAATACTCTTTTTCCTTCTTTTTTTTTTTCATGCACAACGATAATTTGATCACTATCTTTTTCTTATTTTAAAATTATTTTGTTATCATTTTTTTTACAAAAAGTTACATTAGCTCCTCAATAGATGGATGTTGTATAGTAGATTTGTAATTTTTATATTTTTTATTCTTTTTTATAGATACATCTACAATAAACAATGATACTTACTGAGATTTTTTACTTTATGTAGTTGTATGTCAAATGTGTTAAATTCATTATGCAGATAAATATGCGGCATCCTCTAAATTTGCGTCGTAATCATTGTTTGGCCATGTAAAATGCCATAAATGAATTTCAAACTATACCTCATAAAAAGGATTTACAAATAGAAAATATTGATGATTGGAAAATCAAAATATGTCGGGCAATGCAAAACTTAGGGGAAAAAAAATAAGTAAAAAAAAATTGATGGAAACAATATTACTATCAAGCTGGAATAAAGTAAAGGGAACAATTTTCAAAAGCACGAAATCAAAGATGCCTCAGACTTAATGGATGTTTGACGGAAGAGGAGCATGAAGTCCATCATCTATGGATTAAACTTAAGTAAGAGCGGATGACTCCAAATTTAACAGTACAAGAGCATACGTTATATAAAGAGCAAGTGTTTTATAAGCTTACGAAAAAAGGTTTTCAGTCTCACATTATAATATTAGTTTATGTTATAGTTAACACATTTCCAACCTCAAGGCCTATACAAGATATTCATAAAAAAATATATAAAAAGACTTTCCAGACATGAGAGCATTAATAGTTACGTTGGAGGAAATTAAAAATTATATGATTTGTTTACAAGCATTGGATGAAGTAGAGCAACTCATTGGTAATGAAAATAATAAAGTGGAACAACAACAACAAAACAATAGTTGTGAAGAGTGATGAAAATATAAATCTCTTTCTATTGATTCAATGATTCAAATATACACAACTCAAGATATTATATAGTGCAAGTACTCTAACTAACTCAGTTAACAAACAGCTCTAAATTCCTAACAAACTTTACAACTGTATCTATAACTATTACAGATATTATCTGGAGAACATCTAGTGAAACATGACTGTGACAGATGGGATATCAATGCTGACTTCTCCTCTAACTGTGACTGCAGCTTTGGCTCTTCCTCTAACTGTGATTGTGGCAACTGAGTATAAATCTTAGTAGTCCTCTGCAAGTTGATGGAGCAAGGTTGTACGAGAAGCTTGTCTTTCAAATAAAGGAAATGAGAGGTAGAAAGAGGTTTGGTGAATATTTCAGCCACCTGGTCTGTGGTAGGAACATACTTCAAAGCAATCTATTTGGCAACAACTTTATCTCGAATAAAATGACAATCGATTTCTATATGTTTAGAACGAGAGTGGAAAGTTGGGATTAGAAGCCAAGGCCATAGCAGAGAGGTTATCACACCAGAGCTCAAGAATGGAAGATGAGGTAATATGCATGTCTGTCAGTAACTGTTGCAACCAATCTAATTCATCAGTGGCATTAGCCAAGGCCCTATACTCAGCCTTAGTAGATGATCGAGAAACAATGGATTGTTTCTTAGCACTCCAAGAAATTAGATTAGGACCCAAATATACACAGTAACCTGAAGTGGATTTTCGATCAATACTATCTCCAGCCTAGTTTGAATTAGAAAAATCATGAAGAAAGAAGAGACCATAAGTAAATTGCAGACCATGGTGAAGAGCACCTTTCACATATCTCAACAATCGTTTGATAGCTTGAAAATCAGCATTAGTAGGAAGATGCATATGTTGGCATGCCTGGTTAACAGCTAAGGTTAAATCAAGCATGGTAATGGTGAGATACTGCAAGCCACCAACAATATTCCTATATAGAGAAGGATTAGAAAATGGAAGACCATCTAAAGAAGAAGAATGAGAAGAAGTTTTGATAGTTAAAGAGGTAGAGCAGGGTTTACAATCAGTTAAACCAGCTTTGTGAAGAAGCTCAGTTACATACTTAGCTTGAGATAAGAAGTAACCATGAGACAAGGTTTGAACTAAGATACCCAAGAAATAAGACACAATACCCAATTCCTTCATAGAGAACACAGTATGCATATGTTGAATAAACTGTGTAAGAAGAGAATGATCACTACCAGTGACTAGGATATCATCAACATAGACTACAAGAATGAGAAGACTAGTGGAAGTATGCTGAACAAAGAGAGAGGAATCTGAATGACTATTAGCAAAACCTTGAGAAAGAAGAAACTTAGAGAAAGTAGGATACCAACCTCGAGGAGCTTGTTTAAAACCATATAAGGCTTTCTTGAGCTTGCACAATTGGTGGGAAGAGTGAACAAAACCTAGAGGTTGCAGCATATACACTTCCTCATCTAATGTGCCAAGAAGAAAGGCATTAGAAATGTCTAATTGATGAATAAGCCAATGGAAATGAAGAGCCAAACAAAGAAAAATACGAATTGTAGGCTGTTTAGCCACAGGGCTAAAAGTTTCATGAAAGTTAACACCTTCTTGTTAAAGATATCCCTTTGCCATCAATCTGACTTTATACCTAGCCACAGAACCATTAGAATTACGCTTGATTCTATACACCCATTTACAACCAATAGTTGTTTTATGAGAAGGAAGAGACACAAGATCTCAAGTGCGCTGTTGCTGTAAGGCTTGAAATTCCTCCTGCATTGCAGTAAGCCACACAGGAGAAGCTAAGGCAGCCTGAATAGTAAGAGGTTCAGATTGAAGATAAGAAGAGAAGGAAGAGGATGTGGTTGTAAGACACAAAGGATGTAACGCCCTCAAAATAAACCCATAAATCATACATTCTTGACATGCTTAGACGAAAGAGAATAAAGCATAATTTCATAAATCAGAGTATCATTTACAAAATGTATTACATGTTGACAACAAAAGTAAATGCCCTATAGGCCTACAACTTTCCAAGTCAACACTTGGTTACAAAAGGAGAGTACTAACTCTACACAAAATAAGCCATTGGCTTGATATACATGTAATACAACAAAATAAAACAAAAAGAGTCTTCGACTCCCACTGCCACCCAAGCTAAGGCCTTGGAGGTGGCATACTACCTGTACCTGAAAATAATGTCCCATATAGGGTGAGCCAACGCCCAGTAGAGATATGCTAAACATAAAATGAGCAATAACTAAAACATTAGCACTTGATAAATGTTTAACTTAACAAAACTCAACTTATAAACATGGCTCAGAACCTGGCCAAATAACTGAAGTAAGACTACATCTTATGCCAACAATACTACAACTTGCCATTTTACGGAAATTGCGTCCGCGGGATTCGGCACCCATGCATTTTCATTCTCTTATGGCCATTTTACGAATATTTCATCCGCGGGACTTGGCACCCGTGTATAGATATATTCGGATTGCCATTTTATGGAAATTGCGTCCACGGGATTCAGCACCCATGTATAATTATATTCAAATGGCCATTTTACGGAAATTTCATCCGCGGGATTCGGCACCCATGTATTCAAATACACAACTTGATTAGTTTCAATTCACCTAATCATCATGCAATGTCTACAACAATCAAGACTATCCTCCACTGATAGCCCAAAGCAGTTATTTCTAAACAGATAATAAATGCCTCAACAGATAAATAATTGACATTTTCAAAAGTGAGCGATTTATAAATCCAACTCCACCATTCTATCTCTTAATGATCAAATTTCATTATCCCCAACTCAATTTCATAACAAATGCCATTAATTACACTAATGACCCAAATACACCCAAATGTGGCATTTTTTTTCCTTTAAACTCAATATTGACCCAAAGGTCCAAATATTATTAACAACAACAATAATCTCTTTTTAAGACCCCAAATATATATATATATATATGAGTCAACAAGACAAAACCCCTTTTTTTCAATATAATACATTACAAACCCTAACTTCCCAAACCAAACCATTTATACAAAAGCTCTACATTTAGGTTAAAGATCATAAAGATGAGTAGGAATCCCTACCTCGAAGTTAGAGCTCAAACGAAGAAGATGAAGAAATCAAAAATGCTCCAAACTCCAAACTTTTCGGATCAAAGCGAAGCCCTCGACGATCAACACACTTTTTACAAAGGCACTAAGAGAGTAGGTCACTTTAGCTAGATCAATCCCTAGAGAGAAGGTATTTTCTAAAGAGAGGAGCTCTCAAAATCGGTTTTTGGGAAAGTAAGAGAGAGAATGAAAAGTGAAAAGTGATTCAAAAATGCCCAACTGCCAACTGATATACGTATGACCCGCTCGAGCGGATAATAGGACGCTCGAGCGTCAGACACAAAAACTGGACCCGCTCGAGCGTAGATCCCCCCCTTCCAGAACTTTTACAGACAATGAACTACCCGCTCGAGCGTCAAGACACCCGCTCGAGCGTAGGGAAATCCGCTCGAGCGTGAAAAACACACCTGCAGAAGTTTTGCAGAGGCACGAAATGCTGGAAGTATAGAATCTCCGCTCGAGCGCACAATGACCCGCTCGAGCGGACCACTCAAAGACTGGGCAACAAGAATTTGAACCAAGGCTCAACCCACCTGTTCGAAACACGCCCAACACATCGTAAAACTCAAACACACGGAATTAAAGGATAACAACAAGATATACAACCACCAACTCCACGAAACCTAAGTCCGGAATGCAACAAACAATGGAAAAGAAACCGGGATCGCTATAACCTCCCCCCTTAAAGAATTTCGTCCCCGAAATTAAGTACAAATTTTTCAACAGTATGTTTTCTCAATTACCAACATTATTACAATGTAAAATTCAACAACTTGACCCATTACCGGTTATTCCATCTCTATTCAAGTGGCAAACTTTCAACATAATCTCCAACATGCATTATCAACATGCATCACATAACAAATTCAATGTCAAAATTATATTTGCATTTCTACAACAGAGTTAACATATGCAATATTAAAATAAACTTCCATTACAAGGCAAGTTCCACAATATTCCCATAAACCAAAACATTCACAATGTTTTACAACTTAAGACATATTTAATGCTCTTAAAGTTCATTAATATTACAAAAAACCAATACATGGTTAAACGTTTACAAACAAGTCCGGATATTTCTCACGGACATCCGCCTCACGTTCCCAAGTGGCTTCCTCCACTCCGTGATGTTTCCACGAAATCTTCACTAAGGGAATGGTCTTGCCTCGCAAGACTTGATCCCGCCTATCCAAGACCCGTACCGGTCTCTCCTCATACGAGGCATCCTCATCTACCTCTAAGTCGGTCCAATCCAACACGTGCGATGGATCCGGCTCGTACTTCCGAAGCATACTAACATGAATTACGTTATGCACTCCGGACAACTGCGACGGCAAAGCTAAACGGTAAGCAACCTCCCCAATCCTCTCAAGGATCTCAAAGGGACAGATAAATCGAGGAGACAACTTCCCACTCTTCTCAAACCTCATCAAACCCCGCCTAGGTGATATTTTCAAGAAAACATGATCACCCGTCTCAAATGCCAAAGACCTCCTCCTACGGTCGGCATAACTCTTTTGGCGACTTTGGGCTGTAACAAGCCTCTTATGGATAAGCTCAACTTTCTCCGTCGTTTTCCTCACCAACTCCAGGCCCAACAAAGGTGCATCACCCACCTCGGCCCAACAAACCGGAGACCTACACGGTCGGCCATACAAGGCCTCAAACGGCGCCATACCGATACTAGACTGAAAGCTGTTGTTGTAGGCAAACTCCACCAAGGGCAAGTGCCTCTCCCACGTCCCACTAAAGTCAAGGACACAACCTCGAAGCATATCCTCAAGGATCTGAATAGTACGCTCGGACTGTCCGTCAGTCTGAGGATGGTAAGCTGTACTAAAGGTCAGTTTAGTGCCCAACGCACTCTGCAAACTCTACCACAACCTAGAAGTAAAACGAGGATCTCTATCAGAAACGATCGACACTAGGACTCCGTGCAACCTCACTATGTCCCGAATATACAAGTCGGCAAGATGATCTACCGAATCTCTCACGCGCATAGAAATAAAGTGTGCTGCCTTAGTCAACCGGTCTACAACCACCCAAATAGCATCACTACCCCGCTGAGTCCTCGGAAGACCTACAACGAAGTCCATAGTAACATGCTCCCACTTCCACTCGGCAATAGGCAAGGGTTGCAACAAACCCGCTGACCTCTGATGTTCGGCCTTCACTTGCTGACAAGTAAGGCACTTAGACACGAAAACTGCCACATCCTTCTTCATCCCCCGCCACCAAAACTAGTGACCCAAATCACGATACATCTTAGTGCCTTCCGGATGCATCGCAAGGCGCGAATGATGAAACTCTTGGAGTACTTCTTCTCGGTAAGACTTCGGCATAAACAGACGGTCTCGGTATCTCACACTCAAGTTGGGATACACAGTCAAACCCTTCTCAGCCTTCCCACTGAAAATCTTCTCTCGGAGGGATTCTACTTCAAGGTCACCTCTCTGTGCCTCTAACACTCGAGTCACAAGTGTAGGCTGTGCAATAACAGAAAACAAGGTCGCAGCCTCAATGGATTCGCCTAGAAGCAAATCGAACTCGCCCAGTGTACCTGACATCTTCTACTCCCGGATGGCTATACAAGCAACATCACTAATGGATTTCCTACTAAGGGCATCGGCCACAACATTGGCCTTTCCCGAATGATAGTGTAACTCAAAATCGTAGTCCTCAATGAACTCCATCCACCTTCTCTGCCTCAAATTCAAGTCCCTCTGTGTAAATAGATACTTCAAACTCTTATGATCCGAGAACACCTCGAACCTCTCACCATAAAGGTAGTGCCTCCAAATCTTTAAGGAAAAAATTACGGCTGCTAACTCAAGGTCATGTGTAGGGTAATTCCTCTCGTGTGTTTTCAACTGACGTGAGCCATAAGCTACCACTTTCCCCTCTTGCATCAAGACACAACCCAATCCCTCTCGTGAGGCATCACAATAAACCGCATAATCCAAATCTCTTTCCGAAATAATCAAGACCGAAGCGGTGGTCAATCTAACCTTCAACTCCTGGAACGACTTTTCACAAGTCTCACTCCACACGAACTTAACCCCTTTCCGCGTCAATCTAGTCAACGGTGAAGCTAGCTTGGAGAAATCCTTCACAAACCGGCGCTAATACCCAGCTAATCCCGGAAAACTGCGGATCTCAAAAACGCTCTTAGGCTGTGCCCAATCTTGCACTGCCTCAATCTTGGACGTATCAACAGACACCCCTTCCCCGAAAACCACATGGCCTAAGAACTTGACTTCCCCTAGTCAAAACTCACACTTCCCAAACTTGGCATACAGTCTATGGGCTCTAAGCAACTCAAGCACCACTCTCAGGTGTTCCTCGTGCTCCTCCTTCGAAGGCGAATAAATCAGAATGTCGTCCACGAAAATGACCACAAAGTGATCTAAAAATTCCCAGAAGATCCGGTTCATCAAGACCATAAAGACTGTCAGTGCATTGGTGAGCCCAAATGGCATCACCAGAAACTCATAGTGGCCATACCGCGTACAAAATGTCATTTTTGGAATATCTTCCTCCCTGACCCTCAACTAGTGGTAACCCAATCTCAAGTCTATCTTAGAGAAACAACGGGAACCCTTCAACTGGTCAAATAGATCATCAATACGGGGTATAAGGTACTTATTCTTAACCGTAGCCCGATTTAACTTCCGGTAGTCGATACAAAGTCTCAAGGCACCATCTTTCTTTTTAGCAAAGAGGGTCGGTGCTCCCCACGGTGAAACACTAGGGCAAACAAAACCCTTATCTAGTAACTCCTGGAGTTGAATCTTCAACTCACTCAACTCGGCTGGGGCAAAACGATAAGGTGCCATAGAAATTGGCGTCGTGCAGGGCACTAAATCAATAGAGAACTCTATCTCTCGGTGAGGTGGCAAACTAACGAGATTCTCGGGAAAAACATCCAAATACTTACAAACCACCCTCGGCAATATAATCTGGGTCTCACCACACTCACTACTCATAAAGCTAGCAAGAAGACCACTAAGCTCACTCCGCCCTCGCGGATCATACACCGGTGGCAATACACTACCAACCCGATCTCCCAAGAAATGGAAACACTCCCCGCTCATGGTACATACTGTGACTCTCTGGCGGTAGCAATTGATAACTGCCCGGTATGCCGATAACCAGTCCATACCCAAAATAACATCAAAACCCGACATGGGCATAGCTACAAACGGAATAGAAGTCGGCGGTCGGCGACCTCTATGTCACAACCTCTACATCCGTGTTTCAAAATCAATTCGCCCCCAACAGGCAATATAACACAAATAGGAGATACTAACTGTGCTAACTCCAATCCCAAAACAGATACGAATGCAGTAGATATAAAGGAATGAGATGCACCCGTATCAATCAACACATTGGCAATCGAGTTGCAAAACAAAAAGGTACCTCTCACAACAGATGGAGTCGGTACAAGATCCTGCGCGGTAACAGCATACACGCGCCCTGTAGGCCCCTGATCTACCTACTCGTCTCTCGGAGCAAAGGACTGATGCACAAACTAAGACGATGAAGCCCTCTGATTGGCCCTCGAGGCCTGAACAGACTGTGCTGGTTGCGAACTCTGCGTCTGTCTCGAACTAGACGCACCGGGTGTACCACCTAACTGTGGACAGAACCTCTTCAGGTGTCCTGTTTGACCACACTGATAACAAGAGGATGACCGGCCTCTGCCCTGACCCTGACTCTAAGGTTGAGCTGAAGATGAAGCTGCTCCCTGACTTCCTCCCCTCTGCGGGAAAGCTGGAGACTTGTGGCCCAGCTGACCACACTTGAAATAGGTAAAGTCCCCCTGGCTGCCTCTTCCAGAACCTGAACTAGGCACTGGAAAGGTAGATCTCGCTAAAGCACTCTGGGACTGTTGAGGGTTAGAACTCCTCTGCCTCCTACCATCCCCTTGGCCTTCCTGACTCCTCTTGGAGCCCCTCATCCTCTCCTCCTTCTCCATCATAGACTCCATATGGGTCGCGGCATCCACAAGACGCCATACTCCCGGATCATGGATCCTCCAACCCTCATCTTGAGGCCATGCCTCAACTTCCTCTCGAATTCAATACAACGACATTCCTCCGACGCCACGAGCTCAGGTGCGAACCTGGACAAACTGGTAAAAGCGGCCTCAAACTTGGCCACTGACAAGCCTAGTTGCTTAAGCTGGCAAAACTGATCCCTAAGCTTTTCCCTGATAGCTGGGGCTAAGTACTTCTCCTGGAAAGCATCAGCAAAAGCCTCCCAGGTGCCACCAATACGGCCCCTCATGAACTTCCACCATTGACCCACATCCCCCTTAAGCTGGAAGGATGCCAAGGTCACCTTTAATAACCCGTCATCGATGCCAACCATCTCAAATGTCTTGGTCATCTGTTCTAACCACTCATCAACCTTAAGCGGCTCCTTTGGATCCCCAACAAACTCATCCGGATTAAACCGAAAGAACTCTCTCTTTTGAAAGGAAGGCCCTGCATCAACAACCGGGGCCTGAACCTGGGCTTGAACTGGAACCTCAGCTCTGAGAATGCCCATAAATTCCCTCAAAGCATCAGCTATCCTACGAGCTAAGGCGCCCATAGCCTGCTGACCTGCTGGCTCGGCCACATTGGCCTGACCAACCACTTCCTGCTGCGCCGAAATATCATCTGGTATAGGCATTTCTTGCCTTCTAGGCCTGCCTCGCTGTAGACACCCCATTTTTGACCGTCCTCAAGACTTGGACGTCACCGTCTGAACACCCGGTGATCATCCATTGTTTGTGTTCGTTTGGAGTTCCCGGAGGTCTCGGCTCGCGCGCCTTGCCTCAGGATTTCCGAACTCGACTGTTTAGTGTCTGGTTTTGCACCAAACACTTGTGTTTTGCCTTGGAAAGGCAGGGAATGCCTTGTGAGGCATCCCCACACATCACCGGCCATGGCCAAAGGCCACCGGCTGGTGTTTTGCTGCCATCGACAATGTTTATTGCCGGTCGGCACTCCCTTTTGCCAAAATGGCATTTTTGGGCAGCCGACTACTGTTCATCTGCTTTTGTAGATATTTTATCACAGCTGTCTTGCATTTGGCTCCCCTCCATACACGTGTATGGAGGGATCTCTCTCTTTAGAAGCTTGTCTTGTAAGCTTTACAAGACAAAAAGCTCTATAAGAGGAGCCCTTCTCTCCCTTGCTTAGGGTTAGACACTTTAGAGATTTTAGACAGCCATATTAGGGTTTTGAGTTCTAGGGTTAGGATTGATATACATTCTATCTCTATACCTCTCTCTTTTTACCTTTGTGTGTGTTTAAGTGTGTTTGTGTCTTACTATTGCACACAAACACATAGTGCTTCACCTTCCCTTAGCTACTGAGGTTCTAAGAGGTTGTTTTTGAGGTTTTGGAGCTGGTTTCAACCTAAAAGAGGCTGCTGGTCCACCATTGTTGAAGGGGTCTTCAAGGGTAAGAAACTAGTCCCTTTATTCTCCATTTTTGCATTGCATTTTTACCTATCTTAAAATTGTTTTTGAGCTTGGTGTATAATATAAAAAAGTTCTTTTTTTAGGCCCTCTAAATAGTTTGTTTAGAGTGTTTTGTGGTTTGGAGGTGTTTGACCCCTCTTAGGCCTTGAGAGGCCTCATTTTGTGCTATTTTGTGTAAGCTCCGAGACCTTGGTGTTTGGGCCTCCTCACCACTGAAATCTTGAGGGATTTCAGAGGTGAGGATGGTGCCTTAAGGTCCCAAGAAGGAGAGGGCACCCCCTCTCCTTATTGTCCTTGAAATGGACCATTTTTGGCCTCTTGAAGGAGCATCTAGCTAAGCTTCATGTTGACCATGCCTTGGCTATTTTTTTGTGCCTATTATATCATAATATGCCTCTGTTTATTGTTGGTTTTGGTACACCATGCATGCTTAGCATACCTATCTTGTAATGCCATGTTTAGGCCTTAACATGCCTTAGGTTGTAAACCTTTGTTCAAGCTTGTTTTGGGTCTAGTTTTGTGAAGCTTCTATGCTTATTTACCATGCTAAAGGTCTGTCCATAGTTGTTTGGGTCGGCCATGGCATGCATTGTATAGCCCCTTTACATTTTTGGCTTGTTGGCCTTAAGTGTGTGAATGGATAGCATGCATCCTTGCCTTAATTTAGTGGGTTGGGACCATTTGTCATGTAATTTCAGTCCCTTTGACATGCTTGTATGCTTGCCTTGGACACCTCTTTAATGCTTTGAAAGCTTATGTAGCATATTCCATGTTTTTGCCATTGTACATGCCTTTGAATTCGAGCCACTTAGATGCCATCTAGGGAGTCCTCTTTGCATGGTCTAGGTCTGCCTTGAACCTATTTTAAGTCCTCTTAGCCTTGTGGGGCTTGGTTGACTTGGTCATGATTCAAGCCCCTTTGACTTGCTTCAAGTACTTGGGCCATTTTTTTTGCATGCTTAGTCTATTTTGTTTGCTTGGTTTGGCACCATCTTTACATGATTTTCAATGCTTACCTTGCATACCATATGTCCACGATTACCCTCTTTCAAATGTGTTTGAGAGTTGTCCCATTTGTGCCTAAGTGTTGGCCCCTTTAACATGTGCATGTATGTATGTGTTTAGTCCTTTATTGTGGTCACTTTGGCCACTGTTTTGGGCCTTATTAGAGTTGCCCAAATCATGTTTAAGTCCATTATTTGTTTGCTCGCATGCTTACCTTGCATGTTTGTTTGCATGCTTGCATGTGCCTCTTGCATTTGCATGTTGCATCCTTAGCTTGTATGCCTAGGTTGCATTACATTTAGCATGCATGTCTTGCTCCTTGATCTAGTGATAGGAATTGGACTTTGGTTTGTTGGTTTGCATTGCATTTGACATCAAAATGTGCACACTTGGTCCTTTGGGCCATCACGTATGGAAATGCGCGATTGATGGTCCGAGAACCAAAGAGCATGTCCCTTTGAGTCATTAACATGATAAGGGACATGATTGGTGCATATATGCCTTGATTGTATTGCCATGCTCTGTCTTGCCCTCTGTTGCTGCCAATTGCGGATTCTGCAGGAGCTTTCTGCCGACCGGCAATTCTAAGTGCCGACCGGCAATCCTCCCTCTGTCGATAGCTTCACCAATGGCCGGTGATCACATGCCACTGCCGGTGAGCATTCTACCCAGCCGATGGCATTCTCCAGTATCTAGAGAAGCAATCCTGAGGTTTTGGCAGCCTCCAGAGGAGTAAAGAAAGGAAAACAGAGGCAGCCTATGCATGGCAGTGCACTTCCGAGCAAGATCCGAGCACGCATTGCTTTGAGCTCTCTTCCCGATGTGGTTTATTGTTTTCCCTAGCTTAGTTAGTTTGTTAACTAATTAGGTAATTTGTAATAATTAATTAGCTTGTAGGTTAATTATCTGTATTATTCTTTTGGTCCCTCCGAGCGAGGATGAATCTGTAATAAGTGTGGGTGAGTGTGTGAATGTCTTCCAACCCCACGTCTTTCTTCCCTTTTATTTACCTGCTTATGATGGTAGATTAGGGCATGTTTAAATTAGCATACCTTATGCTATGCATACGTGCATTCATACATTTGCCTTGCATGCACCAGGCTCGGCACATCATTCTAACTGCATTTGTACTTCAATTTCAAATTGAATACGTGATAGTTGTTGCATTTCACATGCCATGTTTAGGTTAGCCGAGCCTACTCTAATCGCATCTTGTATGTGTTGCATTAGCCATTTTAACATAAACTAGGATCACGCATGTTTGCTAACTAGTTTATTGTTTTGGCACGGAGTACGTTGTAAGTAGTTATGCTTTAGCATCTCGCATGCGTGTGAATGCTATCATGACAGTATGCTTACCATGTGGCTAGATGCTTATGTGTTATAAACTGTTTGAATGCCTGTGGGTGAAGGTTGGATTGTTTGAGTTGGAAAAACTCGTTGAAATCCATATTTTAGCCTACTTGCGAGTAGCAAATTCCAAAATATTTTTCCAAAACAAACGGATATGCAATGCTTGTTTCCAAATTAGGCAATCTAGTCTATACTTGTTTGCCGTGCGCATAACGTAGTAATTCTAGGCTAATAAATGGAATAAGAACACATAACGTCTTCAAAAACGGATATCACGGTTAGTAGAGGCCGATCTTCGGATCGGGCGAGAGGGGGTGCTCATAGCTGACCTTCCCCAATCGTACCCTAGCTCCCGAGCCGAGGCAACTCTGGTGATGACGGACATGTGGCCTTCGGCACCGAGTCAGGGTTTCCTAAATTCCCCCATAAAAAAATATTTAGGTGGCGACTCTGTATCTGGCGAAGCAGTCCATGTTTGGCATTTCTTTTTCTAAAAATCTGTTTCTCAAAACGATTTGCCAGATTTGGACTCTTTGGTTCAGATTAAGAACCGTGACACAAATCGTGTCCGAACTGTAGTAGCGAGGTCCCTCGCGGGCGCGTCTACACTCGCCTACCACCACGTCCTCGTCCTGACATCCTAATAAAGGTAACGAAGAATATTAGCACATTCATAAATGTGCCGAAGCTAAAACACTCGCGTCCTAATGCAATGGACAACTGTAATTCACTCCACGTAAGCACATAATCACGTAAGCACCTACGAATTTCATTTCCGGATAATGATAGTTCCGAGGCGTTACTAGAGTTCCGGTTAGAAACAGCATTGATCAAATGCTTTTTCAACAAGACTCACAGAAACCCAAGGATCCAATCAACATCCTAGAAACTAAATCTCATACCCAAATAGTCACATAAATATATTATCACATAAGCATATAACACTACATCTAAGTCTCTATCAAGCGAGACGAACCCATTGTGGTATGAACCACTTCCCGCGTACCCAAAGTATTCGAACCCGGTACGCTCTGATACCAAGTTGTAACGCCCTCAAAATAAACCCATAAATCATACATTCTTGACATGCTTAGACGAAAGAGAATAAAGCATAATTTCATAAATCAGAGTATCCTTTACAAAATGTATTACATATTGACAACAAAAGTAAATGCCCTCTAGGCCTACAACTTTCCAAGTCAACACTTGGTTACAAAAGGAGAGTACTAACTCTACACAAAATAAGCCCTTGGCTTGATATACATGTAATACAACAAAATAAAACAAAAAAATTCTTCGACTCCCACTGCCATCCAAGCTAAGGCCTCGGAGGCGGCATACTACCTGTGCCTGAAAATAATGTCCCATATAGGGTGAGCCAACGCCCAGTAGAGATATGCTAAACATAACATGAGCAATAACTAAAACATTAGCACTTGATAAATGTTTAACTTAACAAAACTCAACTTATAAACATGGCTTAGAACCTGGCCAAATAATTGAAGTAAGACTACATCTCATGCCAACAATACTACAACTTGCCATTTTACGAAAATTGCGTCTGCGGGATTCGGCACCCATGTATTTTCATTCTCTTATGGCCATTTTACGGATATTTCATCCGCGAGGCTTGGCACCCATGTATAGATATATTCGGATTGCCATTTTACGGAAACTGCGTCCGCGGGATTCGGCACCCATGTATTCAAATACACAACTTGATTAGTTTCAATTCACCTAATCATCATGCAATGTCTACAACAATCAAGACTATCGTCCACCGATAGCCCAAAGCAGTTATTTCTAAACAAATAATAAATGTCTCAACAGATAAATAATTGACATTTTCAAAAGTGAGCGATTTATAAATCCAACTCCACCATTCTATCTCTTAATGATCAAATTTCATTATCCCCAACTCAATTTCATAACAAATGCCATTAATTACACTAATGACCCAAATACACCCAAATGTGGCATTTTTTTCCTTCAAACTCAATATTGACCCAAAGGTCCAAATATTATTAACAACAACAATAATCTCTTTTTAAGACCCCAAATATATATATATATATATATATATATATATATATATATATATATATATACATATATATGAGTCAACAAGACAAAACCCCTCTTTTTCAATATAATACATTACAAACCCTAGCTTCCCAAACCAAACCATTTATACAAAAGCTCTACATTTAGGTTAAAGATCATAAAGATGAGTAGGAATCCCTACCTCGAAGTTAGAGCTCAAACGGAGAAGATGAAGAAATCGAAAATGCTCCAAACTCCAAACTTTTCGGATCAAAGCGAAGCCCTCAACGATCAACACACTTTTTACAAAGGCACTAAGAGAGTAGGTCACTCTAGCTAGATCAATCCCTAGAGAGAAGGTATTTTCTAGAGAGAGGAGCTCTCAAAATCGGTTTTTAGGAAAGTAAGAAAGAGAATGAAAAGTGAAAAGTGATTCAAAAATGCCCAGCTGCCAACTAATATACGTATGACCCACTCGAGCGGATAATAGGACGCTCGAGCGTCAGACACAAAAATTGGACCCACTCGAGCGTAAAGATTCCCGCTCGAGCGCCAAGACACAACTGCAAAACACACCCGCTCGAGTGCAAAGGAAAGGCCACTCGAGCGTAAATCCCCCCCTTCCAGAACTTTTACAGACAATGAACTACCCACTCGAGCGCTACCCGCTCGAGCGTAAGGAAATGCGCTCGAGCATGGAAAACACACCTGCAGAAGTTTTGCAAAGGCACGAAATGCTGGAAGTATGGAATCTCCGCTCGAGCGCACAATGACCCGCTTGAGCGGACCACTCAAAGACTGGGCAACAAGAATTTGAACCAAGGCTCAACCCACTTGTTCGAAACACGCCCAACACATCCTAAAACTCAAATACACGGAATTAAAGGATAATAACAAGATATACAACCACCAACTCCATGGAACCTAAGTCCGGAATACAACAAACAATGGAAGAGAAACCGGGATCGCTATAAAGGAGATTTGGTTTTAGACTGAGTGAGCATGGGATGAACATTAGAAGAAGGCAAGGAAGGAACAAGATTAGAAGGCAAACTAGAAGGTGGAGGAAGATCAATAGGAATAGAAGTAATAGGAATAGCATGAGAAGGTGGAGAAAAACTCAGAGGAGCGGATAATGAAGATTGAGGAATAAAGGAATGAGAAGGAGAAGACAATTGGGAAGAAGGAGAAGAAGCAGATGAAGAAGAAACAATGGGAACCTCAGAGGAAAGAGAAGAAGGTCAGAAAAAATGATGAATATGATTCAAGGAGATACGAGGAGATAAAGAGGAATGATCAGAAGAAGCAAAACGAAAGCATGATTCATTGAAGATGACATGTCTAGAGACAAATAACTTGCCACTGAGATGATCTAAACATCTATAGCCTTTAACAGTAGGATGGCAACCTAAAAAGACACAAGATAAGGACGTAGGTTGGAGTTTGTGAGTAGTGTAAGGTTTTAACCAAGGAAAACACTGGCAACCAAAGACCTTGAAGAAACAAAAATCTGGAAGTGTTTTAAAAAGCACTTGAAATGAAGATTGATTGGAAAGAACAGAACTAGGTAGTCTATTGATTAGGAAAACTGTTGTAGCAACAATATCAATGTTTCAAGGGAAGAGAAGATTGATGAAGAAGAGTGATAGCAGTTTCAGTGATATGGCGATGCTTCCTCTCAGCAACACCATTATGTGCTTGTGTATAAGGACAACTAGTTTGATGAACAACACCATGAGAAGAGAAAAAAAGAAGCAACCTTCTTGTTAACAAATTCAGTACCTCCATCAGTTCTTAAAATTTAGGAGAAGTATGAAACTGATTTTCAGCATAGACTTTAAACTCAAGCAATTTTTCATAGACATCACTTTTAAAATGCAAGGGATAGATCCAAGTGAATCTACTACAATCATCAACAAACAAAACATAAAATAAAAATGTAGCATTATCAACAATAAAAGGTCCCCATACATCAGCATGAACAAGAGAAAGAGGACTGTCACTAGAAGAACAAGACAATTTGAAAGGAAGTCTATGACTCTTATATACATAGCAGTCAGTGCAGGCTATGGTTTTATTAAAACTCTTTTGATTTGGAAGATGTGGTGCCAAATGTTGTGGCTTGAGAACAAAGGGATGACCCAATCTTTGATGCCACAGCAAAATTAGAGATTGGATAGACTGAACCAGTGGAAACAGTGAAAGACTAAAAAGCTTGTGGTTGCATGGGACAGATAGAAGATGATGGAGACAACTGATAAAGACCATTGATATTTGAGCCTTTATGCAGGACATGTTTCGTGTGCTTGTCCTGAATGACAAAAGAATCAGAATTAAAAATAACAAAACAGTTATGATCCTTGGTTAATTGATGAACATATAAAATATTGAATGAAATAGAAGGAACATACAAAAGATTGGAAAGATGAAAAGAAAATTGAGGTGTTGGAAGGACACTATTCCCAATATGTTAAATGGGCAAAATTGAGCCATTTCCCACTGTAACCTGATTTGAGCCCTGATAAGCTTGATATTGCTAAAGATTGGTCAAATCATGTGTAAGATGAGTTGTGGCTGCTGAATCAATGTACCAAGGAGGAACAGAAGAATCTGAAGATGAAGAAGATACAGTAGCAGCATAGGCCCTTGGAGAAGCAGTTAAAGAAGGTTGATAATGTGGATCAAGTTGATACCAACAGTCCAAAGCAAGATGACCTAATTTGCCACAGATCTGACAAACAGATGGAGAAGAACCAGGATAAGCTAATTTAGATCGATTGTTAGAAAATCGATTATTAGATCTGTTGCCACGAAAATATCTACCACCTCTACCTCCTCTATACTGAGATCTACCACTAAAATTACTGCGAGGATGTGATCCAAGAATAGAGTGTTGTGCTTCAAAAACAGAACTTGAATCAAAACCAGAACCAGAAGTGGTTTGGTTGTTGAATAAGCAACATGCAAATCAGTTTTAGAAGAATGCTTGATCTTGTTTTCGATATGAATCTCTTCTGAGCCAAGTAAGGAACACAACTCTTCCATAGAGACAACATTAGATCTAGTACGAATCGATGTTTTAAATGCATCATATTAATCTGGTAAGCCATTTAAGGTAAGAAGAATAAGATCTTCATCATCAACTTTTGTACCAGACAAAGCTAACTGATCTGAGACTTCTTTGATCTGTGAAAGATAACAATCAATTGAAGAAGATTGCTTTCGGATTGTACGAAATTTGTTCTTCAATTGATGAATGTAAGATCTGGAGACAAAAGTAAATTTCTTCTCAAGTGTTTACCAGACTTGCGAGCTACTTTGAAGATGAAGAACAGATGAATACACTGAAGAAGAAAGTGTTGCAGTTAAACAAGTGAGAAGATTGGCATCAATTGTTTCTCATTGAGTATATGCAAGATTGGAAACTGATTTTCCAGATGCATCAGTAATTTCGAATGGAGGACAAGGTATTGCACCGGTCACATATCCAAGAAGACTAGTGGCTTAAAGAATATTATGGAGTTGATTTCTCCAGATCAAAAAATTATTGGAATCAAGTTTAACAGTAATAACAGAACCAAAATTGGACAGAAGAGATTGAAGGCTTGAAGGTAAAAAAACATGATCTGCCATGGATGGATCTTGAATTATGCTCGTAAGAGCTTAAAGCTCTGATACCATGATGAAAATATAAATCTCTTTCTATTGATTCAATGATTCAAATATACACAACTCAAGATATTATATAGTGCAAGTACTCTAACTAACTCAGTTAACAAACAACTCTAACTTCCTAACAAACTTTACAACTGTATCTATAACTGTTACAGATATTATCTGGAGAACATCTAGTGAAACATGACTGTGACAGATGGGATATCAATGCTGACTTCTCCTCTAGCTGTGACAGCAGCTTTGGCTCTTCCTCTAACTGTGATTGTGGCAATTGAGTATGAATCTTAGCAAAGAGAATGAAAGAGTAACAATACAAAAATGAGAACAATTAAATCAACACTCCTCATAAGGTAATACATCTTCTTCTTCTTATTTATTTATTTTTTCTTTTTTTTAAGTTTATTTGTATGTAAAAAATGATAACACTTTTTCTTTCTTCTCTTATTTTTAAATTTTTGGGGCATTTGGACATGATGAACGATATTTATTGAGTTTTAATTTATCAAATATAGATAGATTTGATTTATGACATTCAGTTTATTATTAGTTTTTTTAGGATATATATGTTTTGAACATTAGGTTCATTGAGAAACATCTTATTTATTGTTAATTTCATTAATTAGAAATCAAGTTTATTATTTCAAGAAAAATATATCAGTTGGATGATTATAACATTTTGTGAATATTTGTTTTGAAGTATTATTGTCTTTACTTATGAAATTTGAGAAGATGATCTATATGCATTGTGATTATAATTTTATGATTTAAATTAGAACTTAAAGCATTATTAAAAAATTTATTAGTTATTAAATCAGTCCCATCTACCACTAGTTGGGGTTTAAATAATTGAGGTTACAAAAGTCACTACAACATATAAAAGTTCTAAAGATAAAAATAAAAAAAAAATAAAAAAAAATATATATTATCTCTAAAAATATAAATTTTTTTACAAAAAATATTTTGGGATTAATTTCAATTGTCACGAGGATAGTCGCTAAAAAAAATCCCGAAAAGTAAAAAAAGAGCTTTTAAGAACAGAAATTTAAAAATGTTGTTAATAAAAAAATAACTTGGTCCCAAAAAGTTTTTTGTTTTTTTTAGACAACAATTTTGGTCAAAAAATGTTAGTAATTCATCACTAAATTTTCAATTTTTTCACTTGAAATAAAATAATAACACTTTTGGAGATAAAAAATATTTTATTCCGAAAAAGTAATTTTGTTGCTAAAACTTTAATTTCTTGTATTGAGTGACTGACCGTAACCACTAGTGTTTTGCAATGGGTCTGTTAATTGAAAAAAGGAGTGATTTTATTTGTACTCAAATAGTAACTTAGTATATGCCCAATTAAAATTTTAAAATTTTAGTTTCTATTATACCCTAATTTAATTTTACTAATAATTAAATCTTAAAATAAAATATATTTTTTTCTCATGGTACACCCTAATCACTTATACGTATTATTTTTATTCAAATATCTTTATCTTCTTCACTAAGTTTTAATTTTTTTCTCTTCACCTTCTTTCTCACTCCAATACTTTATTCACCCCACGAAAACTCACTATTATCATCAATATCATTGTTTCTTATTGCGTTGGTATTTGCAAATAGAAGAAAAATTAAATAAAATCAAACAATGAATAATAATAATAATCAAAAATATTTTTTGAAGTAATCCATCAAAGATGAGGTTAGTGTTCACATAAATATTAAATTATAATTTTTGATTTCTGTGTTTTTTTTATTTTACTTAAAAATATATATTCTGTTTGTTTTACGTCAACATGTTTGGCTCTGAAAGGCCGAACAAAGGCAATATGTTAAGCATACTTGGGCTGAATGATTTCAGTGAAGATCGGAAATCAATCACTGCAGTTCTGAAAAATCCACAACCACTATCCCAAATAACGAAAAATGTAATCAACGGAAAAATATGAGAAATTTACATACTTATGGAGATGAAACAATGTCCGCCTTCTTCTTCAGTATTTGCTAACAACAAAAGTGGAGGAGTATTGTGGCTGATACTAGAGAAAGAGAGAGTGCGAGTCTTTTTTGAATTGATTTATTTATTATTTAGATGTACCACAAATTATAAATTTATTTTGAAGGGTAATTTATGAAAAAAACATAGGTATATTGAATGTAAATTATAACTCTAAATAATTTAATAGAGAATACTGAGAAATTAGACATATTCATTGATTTTTTGAACATAAATAGAATCACCCAAAAAGGAGGTACTCATCTCCATATTTGGGCCCATAGGCTTATTACTAGTCTTGTTTTGTTAATTTAAACCGTTCATTTTGTCGAGTATTTCATGTATCTCATCTATAAAAAAAATTAGGGCAATCCAATAATAGTAACATATTCAATTTATTATATTTGTCACAAAAAAAATGGATGGTTTATTTTTAAAAACACAATTGTCATCTATTTTTTTTTTTTTTTTGTGGCAAATGCAATAAATTGAATATGTTATAATTATCAAATACCTAAAAAAAAAATTGGGTAAAATAGACGAAATACCCAACAAAATAAACGATTCAATTATCGAAATGAGACCTGTAGTGAGCCCCACGAGTCCAAAAAGTGCCCTCCAGTCCATAATTTGGATTGGAGGGAATCATCCTCCTTGAAAAATTATACTATTTCTCTCAAGGTTTTTGAAAAATTATAATTACAACAATGCTACATCTACACAAATTCATCCAAGTGGTAAGACATAATGTAAGTTCTATATCAGTTGCTACATGTTGTGCATGTGTGTCACGCACAACAAAACACATTTCTAAGATTCTAAAAGGTAAGAAAATTTGAGTATATAATTTGAAAGAATATTGAAGCGTATGTCAACTTTTAAAATTTTGTTTGCCATGTCATTTAGGGGATTTGGGGAAGGGAAAAATTATTTAGATGAATAATTTTTCTTATAATTAATCATATAATTTTGACATAATTATAACCAATTAGTTCATATTATTAAAGATCAATTAATATTGACTGATGTCACAAAAAATATTTAATTAAATGACCATTTTACTCTGTTTTTATTTAAATCAAAATTAAATTATTGGATAAATTACATTAATCTCCCTTGAAGTATGGAAAAAAGTACAACTAGCTCCAATTTTTGCATACCTTGACATCCCTTAAATTTTAATTTGCAAAACAAATTGAGGAAAGAGAGGCGGTGTTGTTCGCTATTGGATAAATTGTTCGTTGAGGTGTTGAAGGTTGGAGTAGTGAATGGTGGATGGCTTGTGTTGTGTGGTGTGGTGTTGAAAAGGCAAGATGAGGGGGTGGCAGTGTTGGGTTGGGATTGTTATGATTCTTAATTATATATTATGAATAACATCAATAAATATTAATTGATCTTTAGTAGCATGGACTAATTTATTATGCAAAATTAAAAAATTTAGAGAAATTGATAAAATTATGCTAAAATATAATCCATTTTGCTTTCATGAACCTCTAAAGTAACCTGTATAATTTATTGCCGTCAGTTTTTGATTGAAATAGGGAAAAATTGCAGCACCATGCAAGAAGAATGTGATGAATGTTAGAATAAAACTTTCAAAATTTTATTGTTTAATTTAAATTTTAGCATTGTTGAGTTGTCAAAATGTTTAATAGCCCATTATATTTGGGCTATAACATTTTTACAAGCCTATTTCTGCAAGACAATTATTGGGCCATTCATGTAGCCCCTTCTATTCTATGTGCACAAGTCATGTAGAAAACATAGAAATAGGAGGAGAAAGATCCTTCTGCTTCTGATCTGGGCTTGATGTTCTAAGGCCCAATTATGTTGCCTCATTATATTATGTTTTGATATCAGTGGCAATGGATTGCAAAAACTGACTTTTTGGTGTTTTTTGATTTCTTTTTTTTGAAAAAATATGTAAAAAATGTGAGAGATGATACGGCCTAAAATATGTTAAAAGCTGAGAAGTAACTTTTAACCCACTTCCCAAAAGAAGCCTATGTCTAGCTTTTCAAGGATTGAAAAACAGGCTTTATTCTTCAATTTGCATTCATCATACAAGATGATTCTAGCATCATTATTAAGTTCAACAATTATAAATTATTATCTAAAATATATCATATCATTTCCTATTATTGATACTAGCGTCATTTTTATAGTTGTAAAATTAACATATCCTCGTCTTGTCCTGTCCTGCACCTCCATGGTTTTCTCGCACCTAGTATAATTTATGGTGAGTACTATAAAATTATTCATGTCCTGTTGTCATCCCTAACTGCTTAGTGTAATTAATTTTTGCTCATTTATTCTGCCTATTCAAAATGAACATGTAAGACATGATCATTTTTTTGTCAAAAATCTTGACCGAGATTGTCAATTGAATTAGTTAAACACAACACAAAATTAAATGATAAAATTATTGCATGGATACATCGATCCTAGACAATTTATTTCCATGGATAAATCTTCATAAATGGTGGGTCTGGCTCTGTCAATTTCTTAAACATATATATATATATATATACATATTTTAATGGAGTTCAATTTGTTTATATATTATTAAAGTGTGTGAATAAAACATTTTCTGTAAATTTGTGTATAATTTTATTTTAAATCATTAATGTTCACCATGTTGTAAGTCCCATTTCGCTCAAGGACAAACAGAGGAAATTCATTGACAATCCATTTGTGAATTAAGAGATTACAAAACTGGATCAGATTGCAGGGTGCATGTAGAGGTGTGCGCGGTATAAATCGGACAATTTGAGAGTAAAATTATAAATTGAATGGTGGATTGAAAAATATTTTAATCGATCATCAAACATTTGCATAATATATAATACTAATTCACATAATATTTTTCATAAATATAACACAAATTAATTTTACATAATATGTTTCATATGTTATAATAAATTTCACTTCTTAAATCTCTCTCACGCTTATTTTTATTTTGATATTGAAAAATCTAGAAATCCCCTAGATGTTGATTTGTGATTATGTATCAATTTTAAGCAGAATATAACAATCCCAATCAAACAATCAAACAATCAAGACAAAGAGACACAACGATTTAACGTGGAAAAAACCACAATTGGACACTTCCAACTGTGATCAAAAAACCACGGGCAACAGCCACAAGACAATCCACTAAGAAGAATTAAAGAAATTACACAGGTATACTCTCAATTACCTAGCGAATCCACAACGCCTAATTGAACCAACCTTTATGTGTCTCTTCCAACCCCATCTTCACCACGGAATTGTCTTTCTGATGAGCCACTCCGGATTCCACCAAAGCTTCAGGCTCGAATTCTTCAGAATCCACAACTGAAGAATAACTCTCTCTTTTGTGTATAACAAACAAACCTTTGATGTACTCTCTTTAGATCATGAGTTGAATACTCAATAAAAACATCAAAGAAAACTAGCAAAAAAATCTCCAGATATAAACCTTAAGATCCAAAAATAAGATCTGGAGAAGTCCTTTTAGTGTTGGGAGAAAACCCACTATTTATAGAAAATCAAAGCAATCCTAATTTCAGAAGAAAACCAACTCTTTAATCAAATCTGGAAATCTGGGATCGCGAGGTCCGCTCGAGCATAGGTCTTCTCGCTCGAGCGGAGACTTCAAATTCTGTGATTTCATACAGGCTCTACGCTCGAGCGTCGGTTTTGCCGCTCGAGCGGCAAATCAAACCATCTAGTATTTTTTCAGGCGACTGCAGAGATGCTGAGAGCTTCCAATCCCCGCTCGAGGGTCCCTTTCCCGGCTCGAGCGGGAAGGCCAAAACTAGAAAAACTGGAAAAATATAACAAGATTGGACAGGCAACTTTGAATGCATTTTTGCATTTTGCTTCGGGCCGCGAGCTGACCGGGCAGCTCGACCCCCGTAATAATCAGCGAAGTGGCAATCTTGAAAATATTTGCATCACAAACTTCTCTGAAAGGCTCAATTCGGGTTGGATTCGCATCTAAACACTCATAGCCTCACTGAAATAAATGTGCGAAAATAAATACAACTGAAAGGAGTTTTGTCAAACGGGATTGCCAAGAAATAAAACCTAACAATCTCCCCCTTTGGCAATGCCGTGACAAAACACACCTAACAAATAAAATCCTAAACACCCCAACCCATTACAGCCAACAAAACCAACTTCTTTCTCAAGGTCATGATCTGCAAAATAGTTATTAGTGCCACAATCTCCAAAACAACAATTAGTCCCACAAGAGTATATGAAAAAGTATATGACACGACTAACTTGAAACATGAGATGGAAAACATGAATAGATGAAAATTAAGACTCATGAAAAACAACTCTCAAACAACAAAAGCAAGATCATAAACCACACAAGCAATGATATGACGATGTAAATACCATGAACATACAAGAAGGGCAAATAGTGCATATCAACATGCAAAACATATAGCCAATCTCCCTTACCAAACATATCAAAGTGTTCATGCTAAACAACTCTTGTAATGAAAAAACACACTTCCTTACCAAGATCATAAAACAACCCAAGTCAAGATAAACCAAACTCCCCCTCACTAAAAGCAACCACAAACACTGAAAACAATGAACAAGAAGAAAACGAAAGAAAATAATATGGTGGAGCAAGTAAGAAATTTCAGATTAGTACTTTAAAACACACAAGACTATCCAAGAAGCACCATTACAAGAAAACACAATGTGCACAGTCTGTAGAAGATTCCTCATGCAAGAAAGTGATGCATTATGTGAAAAGCATAGATCCCATGATAAAAGTGTGTGTGTGTGACTCTTGGAGTTCGACAAATACTAGATTCAATCCTAGTAGTGATATGAAAGCTGGACCTCCGACAAGAGAATCTAAGCACAATAAAGGAAAGTCAAACCACTAGGAATCAAGGGGTATTTGGTGAGTAAAGGCGGAGGCTCCCCCTCAATCAATGAATCTTTTCCCTCTTTTTTTTTCTTTCTTTTACACATTTTTTTTCTTTCTTTTGCATATTTTGTTTTCTACTCTTTTTTTTCTTTTTCTTTTTCTTTTTCTTTTTCTTTTTCTTTTTCACAATCATTGGTGGCTGACACGCTCAAGAGTATGGAAACCGAACCAGAGAAGCATGGATATAATAAGGATGGCCTGGTTGGTGGCTCTGAGGTAGCCTTTTCCTCATGGCTAGACTGCAAAGAATAGAGGGGAAAGCCATGGAGGTGCAAAAAGATGGTAGGTGGTTAAGAGACTCAACATCACCCAAGATATGCTAGTATAGGTCAATTCCTCTAGAAACGCAAAAGATCAATGACAGAAGTCCATAGAGAAAAAATAGTCACTAAGGCGGAAGACTCCAAAATTTGCTAATCCAAGAGTGTGTACAGAATGAGACATACTAATCAAAAAACACACACTCCAAAATGAGTAATGATCACAGAAAGCACACATATATTAACATGTAATGGATTTTCTCATCAATTCCAATATGTACCAAGGACCACTCAAAAATTTCAAGCTTGCAAAACCATACTAAGAAAATCTTTATGGAATTTTCCTTTTTTTTTTTTAATTTTTTTTTTCTTAACCAAAGCAAGACAAAAAACAAACAAGCACACATTAAAAGACCCAAAAAAAAACACACAAAAACCTATAAACTAAAACGACCAAACAAATTAACACAAGTCAACTTTGCTCACCCAAATCTTTTTGGTCTTAACAAAATCAGGTCTAGCGGTCTTGGTAAGTGTCATGGTGTAGTGAACACCCACATGAATCTTGGTATTCCGCCTAGACATGTAAATCGAATTTCTACCCTTTTGAGGCACTCTCCCATGCAACTTATAACAATAAGGGCGAATATGACCATGCATACCACAATGATGACAAATAAAAACAGGGTGTACCTTCTTTTCTTTTACCTTACCAACTCTAGGGAGTTTGAGAAGTCTTTCCTCTTGTTGAATCTTTTGTCCTCCCTTTCCTTGAGTTCTTGTATCATAAGATGAGGAAGCAATCTGTTTTTGCTCTTTCTTACCACCAAAGCCAATGCCACTCTTGTCACAACTCATTTGTTGAGACCCAATGATATCCTCCAAAGTCTTTGATCCTTTGTTCCAAAGACCAATGGTAGCCATAGCATACTTGAGCTCTTCCTCTTTCTTGACCATTAGTTCTTCCAAAGCAACTTGTGACATCTCAAGAGATTCAATCTTTTCTTCATACATGGCATGGGTTTGCAGTAGCTCATTCCTCTCCGTCTCACAAGTCAACAATTTTGCACAAAGAACTTGTCGATCATCAGCTACCTTGATGGAATTAATCCTGGCCTCGGAAATCTGCTCCTTAAGTTTGACATTCTCACATTCACATGCTTTGAGTTTCTTTGTGAGTTTGTCATTCAATTTGAATAACTTAAGAGACTCCTTATACAACTTTTCATAAGCTTGCTCAAGCTCTTCATGATCGCTCTCCGAGGATTCATCATCAGTGATATTCTCAACTGACCTCTTTGGAGAATCTGTTTGTCCTTCAGCTTCAGAAGCCGCCATGAAAGCAAGAAATTGTTTATGACCCTCTTCGCCTTGACCTTCATTGTCACTTTCATCTTCATCAGATTCAGATTCATCATCCCAAGTGATGGCAAGGGCTTTCTTCTTCTTCAAACGAGTGGGGCATTCTTGAGCAAAATGGCCAAATCCTTGGCATTCATAGCATTGGAGTCTTTCAGAGTTTCCTTGTATCTTTCCTTTCTCCTTCTTGGCTATAGAATTAATTTTGAGTTTATCTTTGCCTTTAGATTTATGAGAATGAGTAGATTCCAAAAGATTAGGATTCTTTTTCAAAAAAGATTTTTTAAATTGTTTAACAAAAGCAGCCATAATCTTGGAATCTATATCACAATCCTCATCAGAATCCTCTCTAACTTTATGAGCACTACTAAAAGCAATATCTTTTTGTTTCTGTTTGAAATTCCTGTGTGCCTCATAAGTTTGGAGATTTCCAACCAACTGATCCAGCTTGAGGTTGTCAACATCTTGAGCCTCCTCAATAGCCGTAACTTTTGGTTGGAACCGATCGGGCAAGGATCTCAAAATTTTTCCCACAACTTTGGATTCTGGAATTTTTTCACCTAAATTGAAGCTGGAATTTACAATGTCACTCAACTTCGCATAAAATTCATCAAAGGTCTCACTATCTTTCATTGAAAGGTTTTCGAAACTAGATGTGAGCCTTTGAAGTTTTGAGCGTTTAACAGAAGGAGTGCCCTCATGAATAGTTTGTAAGATATCCCAAGCCTGTTTTGCGACTTCACAATTACAAATACGACTAAATTCTTCAGGTGTGACAGCGCAAAAGAGAGAATTGATAGCTTTACTATTCCAGCTACTATTTTGGTAATCAGTTGTGTCCCACTGATCAATTGGTTTGGGGATTGTAACTCCATCAACAGTAATTGTTGGTTCAGTCCACCCATTCATGACGGATTGCCAAACTTTTTCATCAATAGATTTTAAAAAAGATCTCATCCGAGCTTTCCAAAAAGGATAATTGGATCCGTCAAGTAGGGGTGGTCGAACCATAGAATTTCCTTCACGAATTGTATCCATTATCACAAATCAAACAAGATCTCGTTCTAAAAGAAAATATTTTTTTAAAAAAAAAAAAATAGAACGACCTGCTCTGATACCAATTGAAAAATCTAGAAATCCCCTAGATGTTGATTTGTGATTATGTATCAATTTTAAGCAGAATATAACAATCCCAATCAAACAATCAAACAATCAAGACAAAGAGACACAACGATTTAACGTGGAAAAAACCACAATTGGACACCTCCAACTGTGATCAAAAAACCACGGGCAACAGCCACAAGACAATCCACTAAGAAGAATTAAAGGAATTACACAGGTATACACTCAATTACCTAGCGAATCCACAACGCCTAATTGAACCAACCTTTATGTGCCTCTTCCAACCCCATCTTCACCACGGAATTGTCTTTCTGATGAGCCACTCCGGATTCCACCAAAGCTTCAGGCTCGAATTCTTCAGAATCCACAACTGAAGAATAACTCTCTCTTTTGTGTATAACAAACAAACCTTTGATGTACTCTCTTTAGATCATGAGTTGAATACTCAATAAAAACATCAAAGAAAACTAGCAAAAAAATCTCCAGATATAAACCTTAAGATCCAAAAATAAGATCTGGAGAAGTCCTTTTAGTGTTGGGAGAAAACCCACTATTTATAGAAAATCAAAGCAATCCTAATTTCAGAAGAAAACCAACTCTTTAATCAAATCTGGAAATCTGGGATCGCGAGGTCCGCTTGAGCATAGGTCTTCCCGCTCGAGCGGAGACTTCAAATTCTGTGATTTCATACAGGCTCTACGCTCGAGCGTCGGTTTTGCCGCTCGAGCGGCAAATCAAACCATCCAGTATTTTTTCAGGCGACTGCAGAGATGCTGAGAGCTTCCAATCCCCGCTCGAGCGTCCCTTTCCCGGCTCAAGCGGGAAGGCCAAAACTAGAAAAACTGGAAAAATATAACAAGATTGGACAGGCAACTTTGAATGCATTTTTGCATTTTGCTTCGGGCCGCGAGCTGACCGGGCAGCTCGACCCCCGTAATAATCAGCGAAGTGGCAATCTTGAAAATATTTGCATCACAAACTTCTCTGAAAGGCTCAATTCGGGTTGGATTCGCATCTAAACACTCATAGCCTCACTGAAATAAATGTGCGAAAATAAATACAACTGAAAGGAGTTTTGTCAAACGGGATTGCCAAGAAATAAAACCTAACAGATATTTCATTAGAAATTTAAATATATATATATATATTAAATATAGCAGAGCGGAGCAGTTTCGAAGATGAATTATAAATTTTAAAGTTTAATCCGTAATTTACAGATAAAACGATACGAATTAATGCAGATCAATACGATTTTAATAGATCAATCAGTATTTTGCAAGCCCTAGGTGCATGCATGCATCCGAGAATCTAGCAAAATTTTAGCTACATTATATAATACATTGAAACTTTGTTGTAGAATGGAATCCCAAGCACAATATTTTGTTATAATTTATTTTATATATATATATATATATATATAAAATATGGCCAGCCTTTTGATTTTCAATCACGGTTATAGAATAGTGAATTTTGTTCAGCGGTGGTTTCAAAAATTTTATTCATGGTATCATGTAAAATATTAATACATTGTAACTATCAAAAGCAGTGTTGTGCTATGTGCAAATACATAAAATAAAAAATAAAAAAAATACACTAACCATAATTCAACCAAAAATTTCACAATTGAACAAAAAAGATTACCATCTATACATTTTTCAAAATTCAAAAAGTAAAAATTTTTTAACTTATTTTTCAAATTATGTAAAAACATGGCTACTGAATATGTTTTTTGAAAATACATTTGGCACGCTTTCAAATTTCTTAGATTTATAGTTGAAATCTGTTAAAAATCCAGTGTAGAGAAAATGTGATTGCTAACAATTTTTTTATTAAAATGTTGTAATCGAATACATTTTCTTCGATGTGTGAATAAAATAGGAAATTAGAAATTATGGTTATTAACTATGCTTTCACATAGTTTACAAAATAATTTTTTAAAAAATGTTCAAAATTTTAAAATAAATGTTTTAATAGTAAGAATATAGTATATAATGAGCAACAATAATCATACCTCACTTACCATTATTTTATAGTTTTGTATGGAATTTCAAAGGCTAATGTTAAAAATATTTTTTAATTATTTATATTTTTTTGGTTGGCTGATGGGGTCAACTAGCCTCATTCTCAACAACCCTGCGCTGCCCCTAATTTTGTTAGATTATGTATAGCGAATGATTAGAAATTAGAATATGCTTAATCAAACTAAATCAAACTATGCCTTGTATTAATTAGATGGGATCGATCATCTTTATCATTCTACTCTGTCAAGAACTATAAATTCAACTATATCAAATAAATTCATATCAGTTTTTGCTTTGTCAATGACTATAAATTCAGTTAAATCAAATAAATTCATATAAATTTTACTGTCTCATCCCATATTTGATCATCACTTTTTCTCACTGTTACACCTATATATATTTGTTGTAAATAACCAAATCATCTTAATTTGTTTTATTTCAATTTATCTATAATTAATACTACTCCTATCATTTTATGAATATATTAATTTCTAATTTTATTTTTCTTAATTTTTTCATACATCCATTTAAGTATGATCCCAATTACATTCATTTTATAAATATGTTATTTTTTTAATTGTTAAATGTGTTGTTTTTTAATTCTCCAATCCTTTATCTCATAACGCATCTTTGAAACTATCATAAATAATTTATAAATTTTTTTATTTAATTTTTATCAGTAGCCCTCAATTATATAATGGCCCTGTTTGGCAAGTTGGGTTTGAGATTTTTTTTTTTTTTGCTAAAATTCACGAAAAGATAAAATAGGTGAAAATAGTTAATAAAATAAAATATCACATCAAATTCATAATTATTTTATTTTTTCTCTTACAAATATTATGTTCAACTAAAAAAAATCTACTATTTTCTTAAATAGAAATATTTTAACATATTAAAATAATTAAAAATTAAAATAATTTATTAAAATAGTCAAGCCAGGGCAATATGTGAAAAGCAACCATCCGTCATGTTGGATGAAACCATTGTCGTGTCACAAGTACTTAAGATGAATAATAATAATAATAATAATACGGTTATGCTACAGACCCCACTGCGGGTCGACCCCCAGTGAGGTGGCAGCCCCTCATTCGTCCAAAACACAAAAAAAAAAAAACAGTTTTTTTTTTAACCAATGGGAAGCCACCATTCATGACCCCCAGTGACCCCCACTGGGGTCTGAGGCATTTTTCATAATAATAATAATAATATCTTGAACAAAAACCTTGAACTATGTTTTGACCCAAATAAGGTACTCTAGAGTGTTCATTAATGCCACCAGGCTAAATATGTCATGACCCAAATAAACTTGAAATCTTGGTTGGGCCCTGTAACATGATGGTTGATAACACCTTTTATACAAACCTCTCTCTTAGCAGTATTGATAGTGAAATGAATATACATTTCGATTAGGATTCGTCAGAGGCGGCGTATTTGTAATTTCTCTCTTAGGCTAGGTTTGGCATGATACAAAAAAAATTAAAAAGTTATTATTCTATTTAAATTATATCATCTTATTTAAATTACGTCATCTCTCTATTACATCATTTTAAACCCAACTCATATTTTATAAAAAGTCAAAAAGTGCACTTATTTAGATTATCCCAAATAACCCTTTACAATTTTATTTATTTTTTATTTTTCTTTCATTCAATTATTCACATATATTCATTTATAATTTTTAAGAATAAATTATATATATATATATAAAAGAAAATCCAAAGTTTAACACTTGTAATAAAATAAATCAGTTTTTAATTTTGTTAATATAAATTCGAAAATCAACGTAAGTTTATATAAAATGTTTAAAATATTATTTTCAATACTCTTTTTTTCTGCTAGTTTACTTAATGAAAATATACAAATATTTTAAATTAAAAACAAATTAAAAGTTTTGGAATTTATTTTATTATAAAGATCAAATTCTAGCTTTTTTTCTTCTTTTTTTTTTTTTTTGTTTATTTTGGTAGTTTCCCAATTTTTTATATGCAATGCAACACATATATATATACATAAGGGATGAGCACATCATATGAGCTGGTTTTCACAAAATTCTCTACAACTAAGACGTCTAATTAAAGATGGTTTAAAATCCTCTGGCCAATGAAACTTATGATCGGTATCTGACATAGGTATGTGGCCTGTCCATCTCCCTTGGCATGTTCATTTCTGAAGGCTATGGTAGGGATGGGGGAAGGTGATGCCATCAATTTTATTTTTTTAAAAGTTTTTTTTGAACTATTTGGATTGACGGATTTTAAATTGATGGAATTTAAAGTTGAATTTTATACAATTATAAGAAGATTAGTTATTGAAAGTAGATAATGACTTTAAAGTAGAGTATTGAACATAGGTATGGTTCATGTATTTTGTTAAGATATTTGTATGAGTAGAACCTTTTATGGAACAATTTCAAATATTTATTTAATAAAGTTAATCTATCATTAAAGTTCTCAAATCCATTCTTGATATTTAAATATAGAATATTATATTGATTTCAAGGCTATATACAAGTCTGATTAATGTTAATCTATTCTCATTAATATTTATTATCTTGTTGTATTTCTTCATTGTGTCATAATAAAAATTTGATTTTTGCCCATTAAAACAAAAAAAAAAAAAAAACCTTCAAAATAGAAAAGTACTAAAAGAAACCAAACTCAGTAATACCTATAACACTTAATAATGATTTTATCAATTTTTATTGGAAATAAGTCTTAATAAAATCGTCGCTAAAATAATTTTTTAGTAACGATTTTTTACAAATGTCGTTAAAAATTGACAATTAGTAATTTTTTTTATCATGATTTTTATAAATTGTTGCTAAATTTTAGAATTAATGACTTTTTTGTGATAAATTTTTCAAATTGCTGCTGAAAGTTAAAAGGAGGACTTACGTATAAATTCTAATAAGCGTACTTGTTGTCCAATAAGTCCTGTGATAATTAATGATATTTTTCATCAAACATTATTAAAAAAAAGTCACTAACTGTTAATTTTCAGCGATAGTTTTAAAATTTTGTAACAAAAATATCAATAATTATAAGTTTTATCGACTGTTTAAAAAAATCGTCACAAAAAAGTCATTAATTTTTAACTTTTAATGAGAATTTGAAAATTGTCAAAGAAAAATATCAAAAATTATAAGTTTTAGCAACAATTAATGAAAATCGTGACAAAAAAATCACTAATTCTCAATTTTTAGTAACATATGCAAAAATTGTTACAAAAAAATATTTTTAATGACGATTTTACTAATACTTATTTTTAATAAAATTTAATATAAATTAATTCCAACCATTACAATTTTTTTGGTAGTTTACCCTTAATTTTAATACGGATCCTAAAGCTATGTTGAATTTTTAATTTTGAAATGATGAGAGCTGTTAAGGTGCACAACGGTTTTAAAAAGACCCACATATGTAATTTTCACACCGGAACTTTCACAGTAAACCTAACATTTTTTCACTAGCAAAAACAAAAAAAAATTATTGATAAAAATTAACATAATATTCCCTAATAAACATTACAATATGTTCATAAGAAATTAGAATACATGTTACCATAATATTTATGTGAAAATTAAACTTAACAAGATTTTAAATTCAATACATCTTAAGAATAAAACAAATATATTTTTATTTGTCATTGAACTAGAGAAATTGAAAAAATATCCCTTTAGTTGAACATGTTAAATTTATTCTTGAGATGTATTAAATTCAAGATCTGTTAGGTTTAATTTCCGCATAATTGTTATGGTTACATGTATATTAATTTTTAAATTTTTTTATATATATTTTCACAACACTGTTTATAATATAACTATAGAAATTATTAATTCTACATTTATAATTTTTAGGATAAATTAAACTGGCAGTTCATACATTTTGCCCATTGTATCATTGTGGTCATTGCAATTTCAATTAACTCAATTTTGACATTTAATTTTAAATTTTGTGCTCCAATTGATAACACCGTTAGTATTTTTTTACAAAAAATAATCATTGAATTAATTGAGATTAACTCATTGAGTTAAGCAAAACTTATAATATTGCCAATGAAAGAATGACATATGTCACTTATATACATATTTTTCATTAAACAATACTAACAATTATAATTAATCAGAATAAATTGAGACAGAGTTATAAGTTCATAATTAAAATTGAGCCAATTAAAATTATATAAACTAAAATGACACAAAAATTAAAACAAAGAAATTACCGACATAATTTGTCCTAATTTTCATCATAATATAATGTAATATAATACATATCACAAATATTTGTACTTGTATTTTTTTTTTTTAAAAAAAAAGATTGGAGTGTGGATGTACTTGGGCAATATTTAACACCGCTTATATTAGCACATTTTTTTATTTTTTTAGTTACATTACTTTTTTACTTCTTTAAATATCTTTTCATAAAATTTTTAAAAAAATATACGTATTTAATTAATTTGAAACACCTCTTATATTTTTCTGAATTTATGCATGCTGAAAGTGTGAATATGAGTGAGTCAGGTCAAAAATTGTGTGGTGACCTTCAAAACCACTAACAAATAATTGTGTTCTTCGTAGAGATGGAACACCTGATAATAATCAGAAAGGGTAAATTACATTGACACGGTTTGGTTCAATTATTATTCACATTTTAACGTTTTGAAAATTACATTTTTATTCATGTGATTAATAGTCTCATTTCACAAATTTTTTTACTTATATAAAAGGTAACAACTCCTAGTAAAAAAAAAAAAAAATTACATCAAAAAAAAATAAAGGAAATGAGGAAAAAAAGAGAAAATAAAGTAAAAAAAAAAAAAAAAAAAAGAATGTATGAGTTCAATATTTTCATTCTGTCTAAATAATTATAATGATGAGAGTTAATATAATTTCTTAAACGTCAAAGCGTGATATGTATTTAAATTTAAATATCAGTAGTTGTAAATTACCCTAATCAGAAAATATAAATACTAATAGGAAATCTATATTTTAAGAACTTTTCAAATAGACTGTCGCTGTTCTCAAAAAACAAAAAAAAAACAAAAAAAACTAACACTACTTTTCTACTGTAAAACTATTATAATATTCACAAGTCAAAAAGTGACGGCGTAGGTTTTACTTCCCAAACTATCGGTTATAAAATGTAATTTTTTTATCATCGTTAGTCGTAAAGGCGTATTTTGAAGAGGGGGTGAAAAGTTATTTTTTAATTTCATAAAAAAGTTATAAAAAAATTAAAAAAATAATTTTTAATTATTTTTTTAAAATATTTAAAAATCACTACGTTTGGTTTATAAGTTTTAGAAAATAGATTTTTAAATTTTCAATTCATTTTCTTTTGTTTTTTTGTGAAATATTTTAAATTTTTACGATTCACTAAAGTTATAGTTAGTTTTTTTAATGAAAAATTCAATAAATACAAAAGTTTATTTGCAAATATTTTACTTCTACCTAGATTCGGATTGTTTTGGAAATTGATTTTTTAGCGACTTTTTTAACTTTCTACAAAATGATGTATAAAAAAAATTAAAAAATAGTTAATTTTTTTATAATGACCTTTTAATTTTTTTATAATGACCTTTCAATAAATATATATATATATATATATATATATATATATTAAAATTAGGCCGAGTTATGTGATGGGCTTTGTGGCCCAAAGTGCCAAGGACTTGGTGAAACGGCCGCAATGTTACTCCGGCCCAAGAGAGGTATAGTTACTCCGGCCCAGGAGAGGCAAGGCTACTCCGGCATAAGAGAGACAAATTTACTTCGGCACAGTGACTGTAAAGATACTTCGGTCCGAAAGCAACTTGGAGTTATACCGGTCTTAAGGTTATACTGGCCGAAAGTCATTGGTCCGGTCTAAGACCGTACTATGGGTTCTACATAGAAAGCCGAGATAAGAAAGGGATAACACAAGAACCGAACTGAGGATGAATTCGGTTTACTCAGTGGCTCTGCATAGCCAAGCTTATATCGGTCATATAGTAGTTCGACCAAAGTAAAAACCATCCCACTTGGTTTAAGCAGTGGGGGAGGGTGTAAAAAGATAAGCATTATCCTTAGGAGTATGAATCCTAGGAGGACTCTGCATGGAAAGATACAAGTCCTACTAGGATTGTGCCACAGGAAACTTATAAAAGCTCACAAGCATCACCTTGGAGGAGGTAACAGAACACAACACAAATTTTGCTTTCTGAGAACATAGAGCTTTGTCTATTTGTCAAGCTTACTGACTTAGGCATCGGAGAGGTTTCCGGCGCACACCCGCCAGCTAGCTCACGTTTGTGTTTTCAGGTGATAAAGCGACGTCGTACGGAGGAGCGTGGACTTGGTCAACAGGATTATACGAGGAGAATTATTTCATCCCCATACAATTGGCACCGTCTGTGGGAAAAACAGACAGAACAAAACCTCTTGACTAAGTTTCTCCTTTTCTTATTCAATGGCACACATTGAAGACTTGCCGCAGTCCGCCGTCGACAGACTAACTCCAGAAGGGGGCGCAAGGCGTGAAGGATTACCTTCTGTCCCTCCCATGGCGGACTTGGAGCCCCAAAGACATACCTCCAGGAGGGATGCTAGAGGGAGACGAACTCACAGCCTCCGTCAATCCCATTCTCAAAGTCCCGACAGACAAAGACGGATGATTGACCCTCAAACTCTGGAAGATCGCGTGAAGGAACAAGATGAATTGATAAGAAAGATGGCGGCGGACATGGAGGCCTTGAAACGCCAGATGAAGAACAAAGAAGTGGCGACAGGAGAGGGGCTCAAACACAAGACACCCCCTCGCCACTCGGAAAATCGTAGTAGGAATACTACACCCTCACAAGGAGAGAGCAGAAGTCTCAGGACAGGCGACACTCATTCCTTGTCTTCCAGAACTCGTCACTCTAGGTCTGAGAGGACGAGACCTGAGAGATTATACACTGAAGGAAGCACATATTGGCCTTCACATTCACACCAAACAAGATCTAGACAGACAGAGCTGCCCAGGTCATCCGACTTACGAACCGTGCTCGAAGAAAAAGCACGATGCAAGGAGGATGCCAGGGCAAGGGATCCACACCGAGTTTCTACCTTACAGCGGTTGGCTCCTCGGACGCATGGAAGCGTCGAGGTTGGAATGCCAATACCGCGCCCAGCCTATGAACCAACGGACAAAGCCTTAGCAAGACTACAGACTTCGCCGTTTGTTCCAGCAATTGAGAACGCGCCCCTTCCATCAGGCTTCCTTCAGCCGAAATTCACCACATATGAAGGAAAGACGGACCCGTATTCACACTTGAGCCACTTTCGCCAAGTCATGGCCGTATACAGGCGAAACGAGGCTTTAATGTGCATACTCTTCCCATCAAGCCTTGGCGACCTAGGCTTGACTTGGTTCGAAAAGCTCCCAGAGGGCAGCATAGCCTCCTGGGCTCAACTAGCAGAAGCATTTGTAACAAGGTTTCGAACGAACACTAAAACACCGGTGGAGATAGACCAGTTACTCTCCATCGACATGGGGGATAAAGAGACCCTTAGATCCTACAACAGTCACTACTGGGAAACATTCAATCAGATTGGGGACTGCCCTACCAATCTTGCCATTGCGCAGTATAAAAAAGGCCTTCCAGTCGGGAACAGACTGAGGGACTCAATCACCATGACGCCACCCCTCACCATGGAAGCCCTGATGGAAAGAGTGCATCAGCACATCAGGGTAGAAGAAGACGGCGCACGTGCCAAAGCAAAATCTGGTGCGACCACAGTACCAGAGAAGAAGGCCTCAGCAAAGGTCAACACAGTGGATCGTCAGAATAAGAACGGTATGGCAGACGGGATAACGGAGAAGACCCTGACAAAAGATGGTTAAGGATCCGCACTGCCATAACCACAGTGTTCAAAAAATCGATATATCGAATTCTAAGCGAGATAAAAGATGAGCCTTTCGTCAAATGGCCAGCCAAGCTAGGAGAAGCTCAGAAAAACTACGACGACAGATCACGGTGCACCTTCCACAAAGAAAAGGGGCACCGAACTGAGAATTGCACGCCATTGAGACAACACTTGGAAGAGCTGGTGGCAGCAGGCCACTTGGACAAATATATTGAAGGAGGGACGCAACCAGCCCCCCAAGATCACAATAACCCCAACGGAATGCCAATCGACGCCCCACCTCAAGGCATTATCAATGTAATACATGGAGTCTTTGAACCTGAGCGCGTATGCGAGCTCAAGGGATCCATCAAAAAGGCTGAGCACTTTAGAGAAGTACAGAGTGCCCAACCATCCATTAAGAAGGGAAAAACAGAGGCAACAAATGTTATGACCTTTTCAGATAAAGACTTGGATCGAATATATTGTCCCCACAATGATGCCCTAGTCGTCACTCTCCGAGTCAAGGATTTTGACGTCAAGCGGATTCTGATTAACCAGGGTAGTTCATGTGAGATCATGTACTACGACACATTTAAACAACTGAAGCTACAAGACAAAGACTTGGCGCCTGCAGTTTCTCCCCTAATTGGATTCAACTCCATGCCAGAGTGGCCCGTCGGCAAAATAATTCTTCCGGTCAGAGTAGGAAGCGTAACGAAACAAGTGGAGTTCTGGGTATTGAAGGTCCCCTCCACTTACAACATCATCTTAGGAAGAACATGGCTGCATGCCATGCGATCAGTGGCGTCTTCCTACAACCAAGTAATGCGGTTCCCCAACGACACCGGCATAATTGAAGAAGTGTATGGTGATCAGATCATGTCAAAACAATGCTTCGCCACAGCGAATGGAAGCCGAGCTGCCAAAGGATACGTTCATTCGGTGGAAGAACCAGAAAGTAATGAACTATTCGCAGACGTCGGCAAAGCAGCGGATCAAAAAGCAGTGGAGGACTTGGTAGAGGTAAAGATAGATGAAAAGAACCCGGATAAAGTTCTTTTTGCTCGGTTCGTCATTGTCCAGCACTGAGAGATTAGAGGTCTTGGAATTCTTGACCTCTAACATCGAAGTGTTCGCCTGGACACCCTACGACATGCCAGGCATTAATCCAAGCTCCATCAGTCACCAACTCAATGTCCACCCATCCGCCAGACCAGTCACTCAACGCACACGCAGATCGGCACTCCACCACGCCGAAATAGTGGCGGAAGAGGTAGGCAACCTGCTGGAGGCAGGAGCAATAAGAGAAGTGCACTACCCAAGATGGATCTCCAACACAGTCGTAGTGCCAAAAAAGAATGGTAAATGGCGTGTCTGCGTCGACTACAAAACGGTCAACAAGGCGTGCCCAAAAGATAGCTTTCCTCTACCAAGGATAGATCAACTGGTGGACCTAACGGCAGGGCATAACCGACTTAGCTTTTTGGATGCATACAGAGGCTACCACCAGATCACCATGCATGAACCAAACCAGGAGGTCACATCCTTCACAACACCAAGGGGATTATATTGCTACAAGGTCATGCCCTTTGGCCTAAAGAACGCAGGGGCGACATTCCAACGGATGGTTACCAAGATGTTTGAACCATTGTTAGGTAGAACAATAGAGGCTTACATCGACGACATGGTGGTCAAAAGCAAGGATAAGAATGACCATCTCAAGGACTTAGGAGAGATGTTTGAAGTCCTGAAAAAGCACAAGTTACGCCTCAATGCATCCAAATGCGCATTCGGAGTTGGATCTGGAAAATTCTTGGGCTTCCTTGTGACCAACCGGGGTATAGAAGCAGACCCCTCTCAGATTAAAGCAATCCAGGAGTTGGAGAGACCAAACTCAGTCAAAGAAGTGCAGCATCTCACTGGTATGGCGGCTGCGCTCAACCGGTTCATAAGCAGGTCATCAGACAGACTACGACCATTCTTCCAAGCTTTAAAAACCAAGTTTGAGTGGGATGAAGAATGAGACCAAGCTCTGGAAAGCTTGAAGGAGTACATGTCTTCCCCACCACTACTTGTTACTCCAGTACCTGGTGAAGAACTCTTTTTGTACCTGGCAGTCTCTCAGCACGCAATTAGCGCAGTGTTGGTTCGTGCAAAAGGAATACAACACTTGCCCATCTTTTATGTCAGCAAGACATTGTTGGGAGCCGAAACAAGGTACTTGCCCTTGGAGAAACTAGCATTAGCATTAATGATGGCATCCAGAAAATTGGCACACTACTTTCACGCCCACACCATAGTCGTCCTCACAGCCTTTCCACTAAAAGCTCTGTTTGAAAGGGCGAACTTTAGTGGGCGAATTTTGAAGTGGGCAGTAGAGTTGGGACAATTCGACATCAAGTTCCAACCCAAGACCACAATAAAAGCCCAATCTTTGGCAGACTTCGTCGCAGAGTTTACTCTTGGAAGTCATCATATCTGCCCAGTCGACCTAACTGACACAACCGAACTAGGGACGGAAGTTGACGCTGGAATAGCGCAACCCCTAGTAGAAGGTAGTCAATCAAGCACCAAGGCAGACCATACTAAGCACAACAAGGAAGAGACAAACAAAGGATCACTAACAGTTCAATCAGAGGACGAAGGACAGACAGCCAACATGGACCTTGAAGAAAACACCATCCTTGACCCCACGACATCATCTGACCCCTCCACTTGCTGGAAGTTATTCGTTGGAGAGATGTGGAAGCTCTTTGTGGATGGAGCATCCAACCGGCATGGTGCAGGGCTTGGCATAGTCCTCATCTCCCCAGACGGCCTGGTTGTAGAGCAAGCAATCAACCTTGGCTTCCCAGCATCCAACAATGAAGCGGAGTATGAGGCGCTTCTCGCAGGACTCAAGTCAGCCTACTACCTGAAGGCCACCGAACTAATGGTGTACAGTGACTCCCTACTGGTAGTAAACCAAATCTCTGGCGACTACGAAGCAAAGGATGCCAGGATGGCCAAGTACCAAGAATTGGTCAGAACAGAGATCAAGAAGTTTGATGTAGTAAAGATAGAACAAATTGGAAGGGAGGAAAACAGCCGAGCGGACGAACTAGCAGGCCTTGCCTCAATGGCAGATACATCAATCCCTCATCCATTACTCATCGACTTCTTACCAAGACCAAGCATAGAAGACCCCGAAGCAGAATAGGTATGTTGCGCAGAATTAGGCCCCTCTTGGATGGATCCCATCATCCTGTTCCTGAAAGACGGCATCCTACCAGAAGAGAAAAAAGAAGCCAACAGAATAAGAGCAAAGTCGCAGCGGTTTTGGCTATCTCCATCTTTGGCGTTATACAAGAAGTCATTCTCAGGGCCTTACCTCAAGTGCGTTCATCCCAGCAAAGTAGAAGTATTCTTGTTCGAAATACACGAAGGGGTGTGTGGAAGCCATCAAGGAGGAAGGTCACTAGCCTACAGGGCCATTTCACAAGGTTATTGGTGGCCATACATGCAGGCAGACTCAGAGAAATATGTAAAGAAGTGTGAAAAATGCCAGAAATTCGCACATCAAATACATCAACCAGCAAGAGAACTCCTACTATTGACCAGCCCATGGCCTTTCGCAATGTGGGGCTTAGACATAGTAGGACCACTTCCAACAGCATCCGGCGGCAAGAAATTCTTTATCGCAGCAACAGACTACTTCACCAAATGGGTGGAAGCGGAAGCATTGGCATCAATCAAAGAAAAAGATGTGAAGAAGTCCGTTTGGCAAAACATCATCACCCGATTTGGCATACCAAAGGCCCTAATCTCAGACAATGGCACTCAATTCGACGGCAGAATCTTCAGAAGCTTTTGTGAAGAATACAAGATAGAGTTCTACAATTCTACACCAGCATATCCTCAAGCGAATGGCCAAGCAGAAGCATCAAATAAAGTCGTCTTGGATGGACTAAAGAAAAGACTTGAGAATGCAAAAGGCAAGTGGGCAGACGAACTTCCTCATGTTTTATGGGCATACCGCACCGCACCTCGGCGATCGACAGGAGAAACACCATTCTCCTTAGCTTACGGAATGGAAGCAGTAATCCCACTAGAAGTTGGCCCTCCTTACAATTCGAAGCGAAAATTTTGATCCAGACCTAAATGGAGAAACCATAGCTTTAGAACTCGACCTTGCAGAAGAAAGAAGAGAAAGAGCACTGGTTCACATCGCCGCATACCAACGAGAGTTAATCAGAAAATATAACAAAAAGGTGCATCCAAGACAATTCAAGATCGGCGATTGGGTACTGCGCAAAGTAATGTGAAACACCTTGATCCCAAGAGATGGAAAGTTAGGGCCAAACTGCGAAGGTCCTTACAAGGTGGTTGGGTTAGCAGGCAAAGGGGCATACCACCTAGAAGACAAGGATGGCAAAGCAATCCCTAGGCCATGGAATACGGCCAATCTCAAGTTATTTTACTTTTAGCTTTTCTTTTTCAAACATATGTAATTTTTTCTTTCTTCAATAAAACAAGCAATTCTTTTCAGCACAAGTTGTTCTTTGAAAAAAGTTAGCTCTAGTAAAGATTAGGTATATTGCAAGCATTCTATTCTAAGTTAGCTGGAAAAACTAACTTAGAGGTTGGCTGGATTAAACCAACACCCTTCCTAAGCCCAGGATAAGGATCCAGGCTGCAGGATGTTTGGTCGAAATAACCAAACACTGTTCTAAGTTAGCTGAAAAAACTAACTTAGAGGTTGGCTGGATTAAACCAACACCCTTCCTAAGCCCAGGATAAGGATCCAGGATGCAGGACGTTTGGTCGAAATAACCAAACATTGTTCTAAGTTAGCTGGAAAAACTAACTTAGAGATTAGCTGGATTAAACCAACACCCTTCCTAAGTCCAGGATAAGGATCCAGGCTGCAGGACGTTTTGGTCGAAATAACCAAACACTGTTCTAAGTTAGCTGGAAAAACTAACTTAGAGGTTGGCTAGAATAAACCAACTTTTGTTACTCTTCAGCCGAAGTAAGGGAATGGCTGAAGAACGGTTGGCTGGAAAAAACCAACTCTTGTTACTCTTCAGCCGAAGTAATTGTATGGCTGAAGAGTGGTTGGCTGGAATAAACCAACTCTCGCTACTCTTCAGCCGAAGTAAGGGAATGGCTGAAGAGTGGTTGGCTGGAATAAACCAACTTTTGTTACTTTTCAGCTGAAGTAAGGGAATGGCTGAAGAACGGTTGGCTGGAAAAAACCAACTCTCTTTACTCTTCAGCCGAAGTAAGGGAATGGCTGAAGAATGGTTGGCTGGAAAAAACCAACCCTCTTTACTCTTCAGCCAAAGTAAGGGAATGGCTGAAGAATGGTTGGCTGGAAAAAACAAACTTTCTTTACTCTTCAACCGAAGTAAGTTTATGGCTGAAGAATGGTTTGCTGGAATAAACCAACTCTCTTTACTCTTCAGCCGAAGTAAGGGAATGACTGAAGAGTGGTTGGCTGGAAATGAACCAACTCTGGTTACTCTTCAGCCGAAGTAAGGGCATGGCTGAAGAAACAGTTGGCTGGATAAACCAACTCCGTATACTCCTCACCCGAAATGATTATATCGGCTGAGGAGTGGTTGGCTAGTGAGCATAGGTCGACAACCTAAAACCGAAATAGCAGTTGAAATAATAGAGGGCATTACAAATACAAGCATACGAATCAAAACCGGAATAACAGCCGAAGCAAAATTTTTTCATTCATTGAAAAGTAAGTACAAGAGGGGCATAGCCCGGTTACAAAGACGAAATAACAAAAGAAAAAGTACATAGTCAAGAAAAAAGATCTTCGATCTCAGCGTCAAAGGCAGCATCAGCATTAGCATGAAGACCGATTTCAGGCGGAAGCTCGGTGTCGGTAACAAGAGTGGTTTCGGTCGGAACCACGGTTTCACCTGGCTGATCAACAACTAAGTCTTCCACCATAGGTTCCGACCGAACTGTCTAATCCACATCAACAACCGGAGCATTGTCAGAAGCAGAATCTTCATCTGAGTCTGAGCCCTCAAGAAACTGTTGCTGCATGACATTTGCGTACTTCGCAAGGGATTTCGGTATAAAGTAGGCTGGAGGGTCGAAAACCTCGGTTTGAGGATCATGACCGAACTTCTCAACGGCTCCCCTCCAGCCACACTTAAAGAAAAGCTCCTTGGCGGCCTCACATTGTTTGACATAAACATCTTCTACCTTCTGGAAGCCAATCTTTTCGGCCTCTTTGGCGCTCTCCTTCGCCTGGGTTATTTCGGCGTCTTTTTTCTTTTCAAGTTTTAACAGCTCGCGCAAGTACTTGTCCTTCAGAACAATGGCAGTCTTTTGTTTTTCGGCTTCGGCCGAACTAACCATTCCGGTCAGTCGGCCGATCTCACCTCGGAGTTCGGCCATTTCCTTTCTGGCCTCCTCCAGCTCGGCCGCTTTCACCTCGGCCTCTGCCGCTGCTTGCCTAGTTACTTTCCTGAGCTCCAGTACCTTCCTATGGGTGATTTGGTTTTTCTGAAGGGCCTGACAAAGCAAAGATTTCCCTTTAAACCGAAGTAGAAGTTGAAAAAATAAAGTAGACAGCAAGACGACCGAAGTTGCTTACCAGAATCATGGATTTTGTCGTTGACCGGATGGCCTTTAGTTCGGTATTCAGTTGTTTTTGGTGATGCTCCATGTCTTTGGGGAGGCACACACCCTTGGCCAGATTGAGGGCCAACAAGTGGTCTTTTTCAGCAACAACCGAATCTATATCTCGGATGTCTCGATCGTTGAAGGTAAGTTTTGGGGCCCAGCTGCCGGTAGTTCGGTCAGAGGGTACCAGTTGGGGGCTCAGTGGCAAGCTCGGCGGAAGTATGGGTTCTGCCTTATCAACCAAAATCTGTTCAGTCTCAGCAGTCCGGGCGCGCTTGGTTCGGCGAGAAGAGGACGGCTGTTGAGAAGGGAGGGCCACAACAGCAGGTTGCGATTGGCTGGGTGGTGTTACTTCGGGCCTAGTTGTTTCGGTCAGAAGGGCCCTGACTCTGCTTTTCTTTGCCATCTCTTCTTCTGCAGTTAATGGAACAAGTCGTATTTCGAGCAGGGTTGGGTCCGGTTCAGGTGCGTCTTCGAGAAGGAAATCGGTCACTCGGGCTTTTCGGCGACCGCTATATCTGTAGGTCGGCTCAAAGTTTAAAAGCTTAGCCCAACTCCTTTCTTCAACACGTAATGCGGCTCGGAGTGTGTTCAAACTTGGGCAGCTGTAATAGAAGGCAAGATGAGCTAAGTCTGCAAAAAGGATACAACTGTTAGATCGGTTATAACATCTGAAACCGAAGTACAAGAAAAAATAATAAAACCGAAGTAAACTCTACCAGGTTTTCCTTTCTTCCAGTTAATACTTCGGCCTGGGATTTGGACTTGCTGATCTTCAAAATTGCCCGATACCCAGAAAAAGTCATCATCATTGACGTCCTTATCCGGCGTGTCTTGTATTATCTTTTCTCTACGGCGGCGTATCCTAAGGTAATAAACCCAGCCATCTTCTTTGGAACCTATGGAGTACTGGTGGAAGATTTTGGCTAAACCGAGGTTCAGGCCTGCTTGGCGGTTTAGCTCGGCTATACCTATTATTATCTGGTATGTATTGGTGGATAGCTGGGTTAGGCATAGTCTGGTTTGCCTAAGAAATTCACAAATTAATGGCTGTACTGGGAACCTTAGTCTGGTCTCAATTATTGAAAGCAGGGTAAAGGGTACAAAGCCTGCCTCACTCCAGGGTATGATATCCTTCTTGGCTAGGGTAAGGTGTACATCGTCTGGAATGCCATAATCCCTTCGGAATTCGGCCATGCCACCAGGGGTCTCTACCAAATACCTATACTTACCCATTTGTGGTATAAATTATTAATAAGTTAGTTCGGTCGGAAGATTGGACTCAAGTAGCTCGGTTGAGCACAAGAAGGAATGCCTGGGCAACCTAAGTCTGCAAAGTAGAAAATAAAGGGGTTAAGCACAGATCATAGGACCGTGCTACAAATTAAAAACAAGGTAAAAACGCCCTATTTCGGCTTTAAGGGCAGGTGATATCTCGGTTTGGCAAAAGGTTTGGTAAGCTCGGTTTGAGCAGGTTGCTTATTAGACCGGTTCGCCATCTAGGGGCGGCTTTCTTAGTTCGGTCTAAAAACTAAGAGAGTTGGCTTAGCCCCAGGACCTAAATAGGTTGAACTATGTGTTTTGTTACTTCGGTTGAGCCTCTAGGGGCAACTTTCGGAGTTTGATATAGAAACCGAGAAAGCTGGCTTAGCCCCAAAGGCTTAGCTTGGTTAATGACTGAGGTTCCTAGTCTATTGAGTTCATATTTCGTTCGGTGATCTTATTTCGGCTAAGTTGAATCGAAAATTTATTTTTCAAAGCTGCTGTCATCTTGCAAAGTTCTAGTTCGGTTAATTGTCTAAGGTGATCTACCACTAGCACAAAAACAGTATCCTAGTTCGGTTGGGGCGCGATTTTGGATCTAAGACTAGTTTTTTATAGAAGTTCATACACACATGAGCTCTGCTATTATTTTTTCGTGAAAGTACAGAAGCAAAAGCAACAAATGGAAAAAAGTGTTTGCAAAAAGCATACAAAACAAAACTATACAGATGGTAAAGTAGACAAAGAGCAAGAAGGATAGGCTTGCTTACCCGAATAAGAAAGAAGCTAGGAAATGGAGGCAATGGCAGCAATGGAGGCATGAACACAGCAAGCTCAAAACTCAGGGGCTCAGGAACAAGGGAGAGAAGAAGGTGAATGGTTCAAGAATGAAAAGAGTGTTTGGTGAAATGAGAGAGAGGGAAAAGAAAAGGGAAGAAGCGGGAACTGTTCAAAAATTGTGAAACACGAAGACGGCGTTGACAGCTGCCTTCTACGAATGGGGGCGTGCCACGTGTATACGGAAAGGGAAGCGTTACAGTCGTGATTGAAGAGACGTTTTGACCGGACAAAGTGAAGCCCGAAGTAAAATTAGCTCGGCTGGAGAGGCTAAAGGTTTTTAGCTCGGCTGGAAAGGCTTAATAACTTCAGCTCGGTTGGACTGGTAATCCCAATCATGCTGTGCAGATGGAATTAAGGGGCAATTGAGAGGGTAATTTTTGGTAAAAATTGGGCCGAGCTATGTGATGGGCTTTGTGGCCCAAAGTGCCAAGGACTTGGTGAAACGGCCGCAATGTTACTCCGACTCAAGAGAGGTATAGTTACTCCGGCCCAGAAGAGGCAAGGCTACTCCGGCATAAGAGAGACAAATTTACTTCGGCACAGTGACTGTAAAGATACTTCGGTCCGAAAGCAACTTGGAGTTATACCGGTCTTAAGGTTATACTGGCCGAAAGTCATTGGTCCGGTCTAAGACCGTACTATGGGTTCTACATAGAAAGCCGAGATAAGAAAGGGATAACACAAGAACCGAACTAAGGATGAATTCGGTTTACTCAGTGGCTCTGCATAGCCAAGCTTATATCGGTCATATAGTAGTTCGACCAAAGTAAAAACCATCCCACTTGGTTTAAGCAGTGAGGGAGGGTGTAAAAAGATAAGCATTATCCTTAGGAGTATGAATCCTAGGAGGACTCTGCATGGAGAGATACAAGTCCTACTAGGATTGTGCCACAGGAAACTTATAAAAGCTCATAAGCATCACCTTGGAGGAGGTAACAGAACACAACACAAATTTTGCTTTCTGAGAACATAGAGCTTTGTTTATTTGTCAAGCTTACTGACTTAGGCATCGGAGAGGTTTCCGGCGCACACCCGCCGACTAGCTCACGTTTGTGTTTTCAGGTGATAAAGCGACGTCGTACGGAGGAGCGTAGACTTGGTCAACAGGATTATACGAGGAGAATTATTTCTTCCCCGTACAATCATCGTTAGTCGTAAAGGCGTATTTTGAAGAGTGGGTGAAAAGTTATTTTTTAATTTCATAAAAAAGTTATAAAAAAATTAAAAAAATAATTTTTAATTATCTTTTTAAAATATTCAAAAATCACTATGTTTGGTTTATAAGTTTTAGAAAATAGATTTTTAAATTTTCAATTCATTTTCTTTTGTTTTTTTGTGAAATATTTTTAATTTTTACAATTCACTAAAGTTATAGTTAGTTTTTTTAATGAAAAATTCAATAAATACAAAAGTTTATTTGCAAATATTTTACTTCTACCTAGATTCGGATTGTTTTGGAAATTGATTTTTTAGCGACTTTTTTAACTTTCTACAAAATGATGTATAAAAAAATTAAAAAATAGTTAATTTTTTTATAATGACCTTTTAATTAAAATTGTGACTTCTCAAAATAGACCTAAATGGATCTAATATATATTTATTAAAATACTAAAAAAAATACAAATTGAAAACTCAAAACCAAAGCAAAATGATAAATTTGTGTATTTGTTAACACGAATTTCATCTTTTGTGTTTAATGATAAAACAATTTATTAAAAAATTCATTTATATAGACTTTTCTTTTCTTTTTTCTTTCTTTCTTTGTAGGCTATTTTTCTCATTTAAACTAGGATTTCAAGCAACAGACCTATATGTTTTGTTTTTGTCCGCAATAGTTCTTGGTGTGTTAAAAATCAAACTGCCCAAGTTGAAAATCAAAGCAAAATAATATAAATAATGAGAAACACGATAATACCCAATCCGCAAAAGGCGTGTGTTATATGTACCTTTTAACTGAGAAAAAAATGGTGTAGTTTTATATTTTTTGAGTCATAATTAAAAAAATAAAAAGTGTCATAATTAAACATAACATAATGTATAATTAAAGAATTTATGAGTTATATCTAAAATAATATCATAATTTAAGAAGAAAATTGATCATAACTAAAGAAAAAAATGACATAACTATAAATCCATATGATACACCATTTTCCATGGTGTGAATATTAGAATTTCCCTAAAATAATACATTCTTATTTTATACTGCACATTCTGAACTATTACCTTTTACTTATATTTTAAATTTAAACTGTTAAAATAATACAATAAAATAATTAAAAATAGGTACATTATATTGGTAATTCCTACATTTTGTTTATTATGCCATTTTTGGTCATGTAATTTTAATTAATTTGATTTTGACCTTTAATTTTAATTTTGTGTCAATTTAATTTAATTAATAACTCTTCTAAAGTAAAGGTTTTCAAGGAAAATAGTCACTAAGTTAGTTGATGTTAACTCATTAAATTGAATTGATTTATAAATTTGTTTATAAAAACATAACATGTACAACTTATGTGCACATTCTTATCAACAAAAAAAAATAATAACAATTGTAATCAATTTTATCAAATTGAGACAAACTTATAAATTTAAAGTTAAAATCGAGTGAATTAAATTAGAGAGATTAAAATAATATAAAAATTAAATATAAAGACTTTCCGGATAATTTATTTAAAAAAAAAATGAATAAGAGAGTATCTCAATCATGAGTCAACAACAACCATTTAATTATTTTAGTTGTGCTTTCACTTCAAATGAATCCATCAATTGACAAATGCATGCACTTAGCATTACTCTCTCTCCACGATCAATGTAAGACCAAAGACTAAAGTTTAATAATGCAGCCAAAACCCTTGACCGCTTCAATTCTTTAACAATGCACAACAAAATAACAAGCTTTGCATAGTCGGTAACCAAAAAAAAATTTATTTGATGTATTTTAATATCTTGTTTTGGATGTTATATATTATTCACGCAGTTTCGGTCAAACTATGAAATAGTTTTTTTGGTCAGCTTCCATGACTAGCGAAAGTAGGACAGAACAGAAGTTGACTTTAAATTAGTTAAATGTGCCACAGTGCCAATTTATTGCAGTGCCTCTTAACATGTTTAGATGTTGCCCTGTACCAAAAAATGTTTCCTCAAATTATTAATAAATAAAAAAGCAAAAGAAAAATCAAATAATGTTTCATTGTTTTACTAGAAAAAAGTTAAGATAGTGTTTGGTTGATTAAAATAAAAGTGGCATGAACAATAAAGGCTGTATCGTTTGACAAGTGATTTTTTTAGTTAAAAAGTCAAAAAATTATTAAAAAAAAGTAAAAAGTTAACAATTTATACATAAAAGTTAAAGATTTCATTTTCTCTCTATTTTTTGTACATTTTTTCGTAAAAAACTAAAAAGTCATCCCAAATATATTAATTTTTTTTGTCTCATATTTTAATCAAAAAATCAAAAAATTACTAAAAAAGTCTGTTCCCAAACGATTGATTGGTGTTGCCCCCCGGCAGGCAAATTGAAGTTGAACACAAAGGGGAGTGCAAAGGGAGAGCTAGAGAGAGCAGGATTTGGAGGCATATTCAGAGATGAAAAAAACTAGAAAGCGCAGGCAGACTTGAAGCTGAGATATAGGTAATCTACAAAGGTCTCTAACCATACTCTTTGAGAAAGAGGATGGAAAGAGATCCAAGTGGAGACAAACTGCATAGAAGCAGTGGACTTCACCACCAAGAGAATTCCCACTCCGGGCTCAAATTGAAGATGCAAGGCTTTTGCTTTAACGAGCATGATCTTGTATCAAGCACATATCTAGAGAGTCAAACCATTGTGCAGACACTCTAGCAAAATTAGGAGTGGAACTGTTTGAGAACCTGGCGGTCATGGAGGACCCCACTGACCTTTTGAGACATCTGCTATTTATTTGCTAATATGTATGAGAGGGCTTTGACCCTCATATTGTCGAACCTTTATGTATCTTTCCTTTGCACCTAAAAAATAAATAAATAAAAATTCGTATGGAATGATTATCAAAATATATTTTTTTTACATTTAATTTACTTAAAAATGATACGGTTCGTTTAGGAAATAGATTGATTTTTTGACTTTTTGATTATTTTAGCCTTTGTTTGGAAACTGTTTGTTTTAAATTAAAAGTCAAAAAATTATTAAAAAAAACTAAAAAGTCTATAATCTATACCAAAAAGTTAAAGATTTTTTTTTTTCTCAACTTTTTACACATCTTTTCATAAAAAACTAAAAAGACATTCCAAATATAATTTTTTTATATCTCATATTTTATCCAAAAAATCAAAAAATTACTAAAATAGCCTATTCCAAAATGAGGCCTAAGCCTGTGACTAAAAAACCTCGTTTGGAAAAGATTTTTTGACATTTTTATTTTTGTGAGAGAAAAAATATAATGATTATAAGTTGGATGTGATGTTTTGCCTTATTGGATTAAAAAGCCTATTTTATTTTTTTGTAACTAAAATAGCTCCAACCCTTCTTCCCAAACGAAACCTAAAGATATATTTTAAATACAATTGCCATTCACCATTATATATAAAATATCATTTTATGGAGATGTTAAGGGATACTCATTTTATAAGAAAGTTAAAGAATAACTATTTCATTAAATTTCACATTATTCTAGTGAATCAACACTATCCAAATATTTCAAAAAATTATTACCAAAATTATTCCACAAGTGCAGTGTAATATACATTCAAACTAAATGTTGTGTTGACATTTACATATACACCTTCAATCTACCTATTAAAATGTACTTTGGCATCCAATTATTTTTAATTTATTTAGATACAGGGAAAGTCTATAGTACATTTTGTCAAAAAATGTACGGTATATAGAAAATCAATGGCTAAGATTGAGCCACATTATTAAAAGTGACCTGCTAAACAGGTCATTTTTTATAATTATAAACCAAAATCATATTTCTTCATAATTATAATCAAATTGATCATAACTTAATCATAACCACATTTTATAACCAATACCATTTTGTTCATAATTAATATCACATATTTCATAACTATAATCACATATCTCATAACCACAGCTCATAACCAACCCCTTTGAGTCATAACCAACATCATATATCTCATAACTAACACTTTTTTTTTTCCCCAGAACCAACATCACATATCTCATAACCACTAGTCATATATCTCATAACTAACACTATTTTCCTCATAACCACATCACTTTAATCATAACCAATATCACATATTTCATAACTATCGATCATATATCTCATAACTATTATTCACATGAATCATAACCACATCTCATAACCAACCCCTTTGAGTCATAACCAACATCACATATCTCATAACCACTAGTCATATATCTCATAACTAACAACCCTTTTGCTTATACACTTTGATCACAACCAATATCTCATATCTCATAACCACTAACACATATAGCATAATCAAACACCATTTGATACCATTTTGCTCATAACCAAAATCACATATTTTATAATCACTAATCAAATATCTCATGACCATTACCCCATATATCTCATAACCAACATCACATATATCATAACTATAAATCACATATCTCATAACCACACCACTTTGATCATAACTAACATTATATATCTCATAACCACTAATCACATATATCATAACCAAACATTCTTTGACTTATAACTACACCACTCTGCTCATAACCAAAATCACATATCTAATAATTGTTAGGAATGATTTTGGAAGTTTTGGAAATTTTTCCTTAACTTTGATCTATTTTTTAGGTGAGACCCATGCGCCAAAGTTGGCGGGTCTAAGTGGTAATGCGTTCTATGCCGCATTGTGATTCACGTGGTATATTTAGTTGCTCAAAACCATCATCGGGTGAATGGAAAATTGAAGCTAAAGATAGCTCCATGAAAATGGTGTTTTTGGTGAAATTTCCTAAAAGTTTGGTTTAAGGCTTGTCCCACATTGATTTGGTGGGGCAAACTTTGAGTGGGTATTTAAGTCTCTGCATTTTGCTGTATTAAATTTCTGTGAGAAAGAGTGTATACACAAAGTGTGTTCATTGTGCAAACAATTTGTAGTGCTGTTATTGTTTGCTATCAATCATTTTATTCTTGGAGATAGACGTCCACAATCTGAAAGCACCGTGGAGAGAACGAATCTATCTTAAGGACACAGTGTTAAACACTAAACTTGATCAGAAAATTTGTTCAACAAATTAATTTGATAAGTAAGTAATTTACTTTTCTGTTTTATTATTTTTTGTTTCAGATTTTTAATTTGTTATTTTGTTTTTGTAACAAAATAAAAATCTGTTTTATTTATTTTATTTTATTTTCTGGTTTAATTTTTGTAATCAAACAAACTCTTTCATTTCCTTTATTTCTTCTGTATTCCGTTTGTTCTTAAGTACACAAACATAATTTATTTTTTAAATACAGTGAAGATTGTCCAACAATAATCACTAATCATATATCTCATAACCTTTACCCACTTATGTCATAACCATATCTCATAACTAACACAATTTGCCTCATAACCAACATCACATATATCATAACCACTAATCATATATGTCATAACCACTATCCACATATAAAGGTGTAAATTTGGCTCATGAGCTTGTAACACACCCCAAGTCCAGTCGCACCCTAGGTGGGCCCAACCAAGCCTGAGCCTAAGCCTGAGCCTAACCTAAGACCCTGTGCTATGTGTTCTAGAGCCCGGCCCAACTCTGGTGTATTATAGAGTGTGACCCATCTCGTGAGCTCGACCCTAAATTTTTGTCCCCATCTGGCCCGATCTAACCCCAACGGCTCCCTACCTCCCTATTAGTGCAATGGTCAAAAAAAAAAAATCGAAATAGTCATATAACCGTTAATTCCACCAACAACCAAATTTATTTAATTTTTATTTTTATTTATATATATATAAATTAACCCCTTCCTCCCAAGTGCTATAAATACCACCACTCTCTCCTTTTATTTCTCACAAACAAATCTGTCTCTCAAAATCTCATCATCTCTGAACTCTCAACTCCCTTAATTAATTTTGAAGTGTCGTCCCTAAGTGACAATTGCAATTGATCACCTATCTCTATTTTAGATTATTTTTAGTCATAGTGTCTTCATTAAATATAATAGAAATAGTAATATACAAACGATATACTTTTTAAAATATCTATATACACTTTATAGACATATATATATAATTTAACTAAATTTTAATAGAAAATATGTTGAAAAAAATTATCTATGACGTAATTTTATTTTGTTTTACTAAATAAATTTTCTCCTAAATTTTTTTCCTCACCTCTTCTTCATTTTTTTCTCTACTCTATTTTATTTCCATTGATTTGTCCTAGTTGTGCCTGAGCTCTCTCTATTTCTTACTCAGACTTATCTATTTCACTCAAATTATCGAATGACCATTGTTGATAGTTCTTCTTCATTGGATTCTTCCTCTCTCTACTCCTCTGTCTCTGTAATAGATCTTTGAACTCGTCACTACGCTCTTTGTCTATTTTAACACTATTCATTTTGGTGATATTTCTCTATCTAGTATATGCATCTATCCTGAAACACTAGCTCATTCACATTAATATGTCATACATATATGAGAGGGTAATTTTTGGGAAAAATTGGGCCGAGCTGCGAGTTGGGCTTTGAGGCCCAAAACGCGAAGGACTAAGTAAAAAGGCCGTAAAGGATACTCCGGCCCAGGAGAGCAAGGTTACTCCGGCCTTGGGGAGACAAAGTTACTCCGGCCCAAGGAGGTGAAATTACTTCGGCTCACAAATGATAAAGTTACTTCGGTTAGAGGATTGTAAATGTACTTCGGTCTGGGAGCAACTTGAAGTTAGACCGGCCTTGAAGTTATATCGACCTTAGAGGTATACCGGTTTGGGAGTTATACCGGTCGAGAGTCGTTGGTTCGGTCCAAACACACCATAGGTTGAACAGATGAGAAACCGATATAAGAGAGAGTAAAGGGAAGGGCTGAACTAAGGATAGTTCGGCCTACTTTACTTCGGTCAAATGGTAGTTCGGCCATGGAGAAAACCATCCCACGTGGTTTAAGCAGTGGGGGAGGGTGTAAAAGGATAAGCATTATCCTTAGGAGTATGAATCCTAGGAGGACTTTGCATGGAGAAATACAAGTCCTACTAGGATTGTGCCACGGGAAACTTATAAAAGCCCACAAACATCACCTTGGAGGAGGTAATTGAACATAATTCTTTCTGAGAGCATAAAACTTTGTCTATTTGTCAAGCTTACTGACTTAGGCATCGGAGTGGTTTCCGGCACACACCCGCCGGCTAGCTCACGTTTGTGTTTTCAGGAAACAAAGCGACGTCGTACGGAGGAGCGTGGACTGGGTCAACAGGATTATACGAGGAGAATTATTTCCTCCCCGTACAATTGGCGCCGTCTGTGGGAAGAACAGACAAGAACAAAAACCTCTTGACTAAGCTTCTCCTTTCTCTCAAATCAATGGCACACATTGAAGAACTACCGCAGTCCGCCGTCGACGGACTAACTCCAGACGGGGGCGCAAGGCGTGAAGGATTACCCTCTGTCCCTCCTATGGCAGATCTGGAGCCCCAACAACATAACTCCAGGAGGAGTGGCAGGGGAAGGCGGAATAGCAGCCCTCGTCACTCTCAAAGTCCTGACAGGCAAAGGAGGAGGATTGATCCTCAAACCCTGGAAGATCGCGTAAAGGAACAAGATGAACTAATTCGGAAGATGGCGGCGGACATGGAAGCATTAAAACGCCAGATGAAGACTAAAGATGTGGCGACAGGAGAGGGGCGCAAGCACAAGACGCCCCCTCGCCACTCAGAGAATCGTAGTAGGAATACTACACCCTCCCAAGGAGAGAGTAGAAGCCTCAGGACAGGCGACACTCACTCCTTATCTTCAAGGACTCGTCACTCCAGGTCTGAGAGGACGAGATCCGAAAGATCATACATTGAAGGAAGCACGTATTGGCCTTCACATTCACACCAAACCAGATCTAGACAAACGGAGCTGCCTAGGTCATCCGACTTACGAACCGTACTCGAAGAAAAAGCACGATGCAAGGAAGACGCCAGGGCAAGGGATCCACACCGAGTTTCGGCCTTACAACGGTTGGCTCCTCGGACGCATGGAAGCGTCGAGGTTGGAATGCCAATACCGCGACCGGCCTACGAACCAACGGACAAGGCATTGGCAAGACTACAGACTTCACCGTTTGTCCCAGCAATCGAAAACGCGCCCCTACCATCAGGCTTCCTTCAGCCGAAATTCACTACCTATGAAGGGAAGACGGACCCGTATTCACACTTGAGCCACTTTCGCCAAGTCATGGCTGTGTACAGGCGAAACGAGGCCTTAATGTGCATACTCTTCCCGTCAAGTCTTGGAGACCTAGGCTTGACTTGGTTCGAAAAGCTCCCAGAGGGCAGCATAGCCTCCTAGGCCCAATTGGCAGAAGCGTTCGTAACAAGGTTTCGAACAAACACTAAAACACCGGTGGAGATAGACCAGTTACTCTCCATCGACATGGGTGAAAAATAGACCCTCAAATCTTACAACAGTCGCTACTGGGAGACATTCAACCAGATTAGAGACTGCCCCACCAATCTAGCCATTGCGCAATATAAAAGAGGCCTACCGGTAGGGAACAGACTAAGGGATTCGATTACCATGACGCCACCCCTCACCATGGAGGCCCTGATGGAAAGAGTGCATCAGCACATCAGGGTAGAAGAGGATGGCGCACGTGCAAAAGCAAAATCTAGTGCAACCACGGTACCAGAAAAGAAGGCCTCAGCAAAGGTCAATACAGTAGATAGGCAGAACAAAAACGGGCGTGGCAGACGAGATAACGGAGAAGACCCAGACAAAAGATGGTTGAGAATCCGCACTGCCATAACAACGGTGTTCAAAAAACCAATATATCGGATTCTGAGCGAAATAAAAGACGAGCCTTTTGTCAAGTGGCCAGCCAAGCTAGGGGAAGGTCAGAAAAATTACGATGACAGATCACGGTGCACCTTCCACAAAGAAAAGGGGCACCGAACGGAGAATTGCACGCCACTGAGACAGCACTTGGAAGAATTGGTGGCAGCAGGCCACTTGGACGAATACATTGAAGGAGGGACACAACCAGCCCCCCAAGATCATAATAATCATCCCAACAGAATGCCAATTGACGCCCCACCACAAGGCATCATCAATGTAATACATGGAGTCTTTGAACCTGAGCGTGTATGCGAGCTCAGGGGATCGATAAAGAAAGCTGAGCACTTTAGGGAAGTGTTAAGTGCCCAACCTGCCGCCAAGAAGGGGAAGACAGAGGCAACAAATGTCATGTCCTTTTCAGATAAGGACTTGGATCGAATATACTGTCCTCACAATGATGCACTGGTCGTCACTCTCCGAGTCAAGGATTTTGACGTCAAGCGGATTCTGATTGACCAGGGTAGTTCATGTGAGATCATGTACTACGACACATTCAAACAACTGAAGCTGCAAGACAAAGACTTGGCACCTGCAGTTTCTCCCCTGATTGGATTCAACTCTATGCCAGAGTGGCCTGTCGGCAAAATAATCCTTCCAGTCAGAGCAGGGAGTGTAACAAAACAAGTGGAGTTCTGGGTATTGAAGGTCCCCTCCACATACAACATCATCTTGGGCAGAACATGGCTGCATGCCATGCGTTCGGTAGCGTCATCTTACCATCAGGTAATGCGGTTCCCCAACGACACCGGCATAATTGAAGAAGTCTATGGCGATCAGATCATGTCAAAACAATGCTTCGCCACAGCGAATGGAAGCCGAGCTGCCAAAGGATACGTTCATTCGGTGGAAGAACCAGAAAGTAATGAACTATTCGCGGACGTCGGCAAAGAGGCTGATCAGAAAGCGGTAGAGGACTTGGTGGAGGTAAAAATAGATGAGAAGAACCCGGATAAGTTCTTCTTACTTGGCTCATCGTTGTCCAGCACTGAAAGATTAAAGGTCTTGGAATTCTTGACCTCTAATATCGAAGTGTTTGCCTGGACGCCCTACGACATGCCAAGTATTGACCCAAACTTCATCAGTCACCAACTCAATGTCCACCCATCCGCCAGACCAGTCATCCAACGCACACGCAGATCGGCACTCCACCACGCCGAAATAGTGGCAGAAGAGGTAGGCAACCTGCTGGAGGCAGGAGCAATAAGAGAAGTGCACTACCCAAGATGGATCTCCAACACAGTTGTAGTGCCAAAAAAGAATGGTAAATGGCGTGTCTGCGTCGACTACAAAACAGTCAACAAGGCGTGCCCGAAAGATAGCTTTCCTCTACCAAGGATAGATCAACTGGTGGACTTAACGGCAGGGCATAACCGACTTAGCTTTCTGGATGCATACAGAGGCTACCACCAGATCGCCATGCACGAACCAGACCAGGAGGTCACATCCTTCACAACACCAAGGGGGTTATATTGCTACAAGGTCATGCCCTTTGGCCTAAAGAACGCAGGGGCGACATTCCAAAGGATGGTCACCAAGATGTTTGAACCATTGTTAGGCAGAACAATGGAGGCTTACATCGACGACATGGTGGTCAAAAGCAAGGATGAGAATGACCATCTTAAAGATCTAGACGAGATGTTCCAGATCCTGAAGAAACACAAGCTGCGCCTCAATGCGTCCAAATGTGCATTCGGAGTTGGATCTGGCAAATTCTTGGGCTTCTTGGTGACCAACCGAGGTATAGAAGCAGACCCCACTCAGATCAAAGCAATCCAGGAGTTGGAGAGACCAAACTCAGTCAAAGAAGTATAGCATCTCACTGGTATGGCGGCTGCACTCAACCGGTTCATAAGCAGGTCGTCAGACAGACTACGACCATTCTTCCAAGCTTTAAAAGCCAAGTTTGAGTGGGATGAAGAATGCGACCAAGCTCTGGAAAGCTTGAAAGAGTACATGTCTTCCCCACCACTACTTGTTACACCAGTACCTGGTGAAGAACTCTTTTTGTACCTGGCAGTCTCTCAGCACGCAGTCAGCGCAGTGTTGGTTTGTGCAGAAGGAATACAACACCTGCCCATCTTTTATGTCAGCAAGACATTGTTGGGAGCCGAAACAAGGTACTTGCCCTTGGAGAAACTAGCATTAGCATTAATGATGGCATCTAGAAAATTGGCGCACTACTTTCACGCCCACACCATAGTCGTCCTCACAGCCTTTCCACTAAAAGCTCTGTTCGTAAGGGCAAACTTTAGTGGGCGAATTTTGAAGTGGGCAGTAGAGTTGGGACAATTCGACATGAAATTCCAACCCAAAACCGCAATAAAAGCCCAATCTTTGGCAGACTTCGTCGTAGAGTTTACTCCTGGAAGTCATCATATCTGTCCAGTCGACCTAACTGACACAACCGAACTAGGGACGGAGTTGACGCCGGAATAGCGCAACCCCTAGTAGAAGGTAGTCAATCAAGCACCAAGGCAGACCATACTAAGGACAACAAGGAAGAGACAAACAAAGGCTCACCAACAGTTCAAACAGAGGATGAAGGACAGACAGCCAACATGGACCTTGAAGAAAACACCATTCTTGACCTCACGACATCATCTGATCCTTCCACTTGCTGGAAACTATTCGTTGGAGAGATGTGGAAGCTCTTTGTGGATGGAGCATCCAACCGACATGGAGCAGGGCTTGGCATAGTCCTCATCTCTCCAGACGGCCTGGTTATAGAGCAAGCAATCAACCTTGGCTTCCCAGCATCCAACAATGAAGCGGAGTATGAGGCGCTTCTCGCAGGACTCAAGTCAGCACACTTCATGAAAGCAACCGAACTAATGGTATACAGTGACTCTCTGCTGGTTGTAAACCAAATTTCTGGCGAATACGAAGCAAAGGACGACAGAATGGCCAAGTACCAAGAGTTAGTCAGAACGGAGATCAAAAAGTTTGATGTAGTAAGGATAGAACAAATTGGCATGGAGGAAAACTGCCGAGCGGACGAACTAGCAGGCCTGGCCTCAATGGCAGATACATCAATCCCTCATCCATTACTCATCGACTTTTTACCAAGACCAAGCATAGAAGACCCCGAAGCAGAAGAAGTATGTTGCGCAGAATTAGGCCCTTCTTGGATGGATCCCATCATCCTGTTCCTGAAAGACGGCATCCTACCAGAAAAGAAAAAAGATCTTCGATCTCGGCGTCGAAGGCAGCATCGGCGTCAACCCGAAGACCGGTTTCGGGCGCAAGGACGTTTTCAGAAGGAAGAATGGTTTCGGCCGGAGCCACGGTTTCACTTGGTTGATCAATAGTTAGATCTTCCACCATGGGCTCCGACCAAACTACCTGATCTGCATTCACAACCGAAGTATCCTCAGGGGCAGAGTCTTCATCAGAGTCTTCATCGTCTGAGCCCTCAAGGACTGCTGTTGCATGGCTTTGGCATATTCCATCAGGGAGTTCGGTATAAAGTAGGCTGGAGGGTTGAAAACCTCGGTCTGAGGATCATGACCGAGCTTCTCAATGGCTCCCCTCCAGCCGCACTTAAAGAACAACTCCTTGGCAGCATTGCATTGTTGGGCATAAGCATCCTCTGCCCTCTTGAAGCCTTGTTTGTCAGCTTCCTTTACCTTCTCCTTTATTTCGGCATCTTTCTTTCTTTCGAGCTTCACCAGCTCGCGCAGGTATTTGTCCTTAAGAGCTATGGCAGTCTTCTGCCTTTCTGCCTCAGCCGAACTAACTAGTCCGGTCAGCCTGCTGTTCTCAGCTTGAAGCTCGGCCATTTGCTTCTTGATTTCTTCTACTTCGGTCGACTTCACTTCGGCTTCTGCAACAGCATCCCTTGCAGTTTTTCTGAGTTCCAGCACCTTCTTGTGAGTATTGTAGTTTTTTTGAATTGCCTGGCAAAAAAACGAGGACTTCCCATGAGCCGAGATAAAAGTTAACAAAATTAGACAGAAAAATGGACAGAGCGGCATACCAGGATCATGGACTTCGTTGCAGACCGAATGGACTTTAATTCGGTGTTTAGCTGCTTTCTGTGGTGCTCCATATCCTTGGGGAGGCACACTCCCTTAGCCAGATTAAAGGCCAACTCGTGATCTTTTTCGGCAACAACCGAATCAGCATCCTCGACATCTCGGTTTTTAAAAGTCAATTTTGGTACCCAAATGGTGGTAGTTCGGTCGGTAGGTTCCGGTTGGGGGCTCGGTGGCAAGATTGGTGGAGTAACAGTCTTATTTTCATCAACCAAACTTGGTTCGGACTCGCTGGTTCAGGCGCGCTTGGTTCGGCGCGATGAAGACGGTTGTTGAGAGGGGAGGGCCACAACGGCAGGCTGCGTTTGGCTTGGTGACGGTACTTCGGCCCTGCTTGTTTCGGTCAGAAGCGCCCTTACTCTACTCTTCTTGGCCATTTCCTCTTCGGCAGTTAAAGGAATTAATCTTATTTGCGGCAAGTTTGGGTCCGGCTCTGGGGCTTCTTCAAGAAGAAAGTCAGTTACTCTTGCTTTTCGGCGACCGCTGTACCGGTAGGTCGGCTCAAAGTTCAGAAGCTTAGCCCAGCTTCTTTCTTTAATCCGTAGTGCGGCTCGCAAAATTGCAAGGTTTGGATAACTATATAAGGAATGAAGATGGGCGAAATCTGCGACAAAAAAAGAGAAGTGTTAGTTCGGTCAATAGACTAAAAAACTGAGATAACATACAAGAAAGAAGACCGTAGTTAAATTACCAGGCTCTCCCTTTTTCCAATTTATAGGTCGGCCAGGAATTTGGGCTTGAAAATCCTCAAAATTCCCAGAGACCCAGAAGAAGTCATCATCATTAAGGTCTTTGTCCGGTGTGTGCTTAACTATCTTCTCTCGGCGGCGACGGATCCTAAGGTAATAGACCCACCCAGCATCTTTCGAGCCGATGGAATATTGATGGAATATTTCGGCAAGGCCAAGGTTTAAACCGGTTTGGTGGTTTAGTGCGGCTATTCCCATAATAATACGGTATGTATTGGTGGACAGTTGGGTGGGGCATAACCTAGTCTGCCTAAGGAACTCACAGATCAATGGTTGGACAGGAAACCGTAGTCCGGTTTCTATTATGGATTGAAGAGTAAAAGGGACGAAACCTTCATTTTCCCACGGAATAACATCTTTTTTGGCCAACGTCAGATGGACGTCATCTGGAATTTGGTAGTCCTTCCTAAATTCGGCCATGCCACCAGGGGTCTCAACTAGATACCTATACTTACCCATCTGATGTATAATTTACTTATAAGTTATATCGGTGCAAAAATCGTGCTCAGTAGCTCGGTTGAGCGCACACAGGAGTGCCTGGGCAACCTAAGTCTGCAAAGTAAAAAAACAGAGGGGGGTTAAAGCACTGATCAACGGACCGTGCTACAATTTAAGAGCAAGGTATAAAAGCCCTACTTCGACCTCAAAAAACTGGTTCTATCTCGGTTCATCAAAAGGTTGGGTAGCTCGGTTTGAGCAGTTTGCTCGGTAGACCGATTTGACGTCTAGGGGCAACTTTCTGAGTTCGGTCTAAAAAACTAAGAAAGCTGGTTTAGCCCCAAGGCCTAAATCGGTTGCAGTATGAATAGAGTTACTTTGGTTAAGCCTCTAGGGGCGGCTTTCTGAGATCGGTTTAGGAACCAAGAAAGCCGGCTTGGCCCCAAAAGCTTAGTTCGGTTGAAAACTGAGGTTCCTAGTTTGATATGTTCAAAACTCGGTGATCTTATTTCGGCTAGAGTGAAGTGAGACGTTAATGACTCTTTGAGCCTTTCAAGTTCTAGTTCGGTTATTGACTACGGTGATCTACCTATTTGGGGCAAACAGGATCCTAGTTCGGTTGCTATGTGATTTTGGATCTAAAACTGGTTTTCTTCATAATAGTTCATGCACACATGAAGCTCTACTGGTTTTTTCATGAAAGTACGAAAGCAAAGCAACAAATGGAGAAAAGTGTTTTCAAAAGCATACAAAACAAAAACAGTTGATAAAGCAGGCGAAAAAGCAAGAAGGATAGGCTTGCTTACCCGTATAAAAGAGAAGCTAGAGATGGAGGCAATGGCAGCAATGGAGACACGAACACAGCAAGAACACAGAGAGAAAATGAAGAAATGGCAAAAGTGAAAAGACCTAGCCTCAGGGATGGTTTTTGCCCAAAATTTGGGCGGGACTGTTCAAAATTCACGAAGTACGAAAGACGGCGTGACAGCCGTCCTCAGCCTATCAGAATCTGCCACGTGTCATTGGAAGGGGAAGTGTTACAGTCGCTGTGATTGAAGAGACGTTTTGACCGGACATAGTGAAGCCCGAAGTAAAATTAGCTCGGTTGGAGAGCCCGAGGGTTTTTCGCTCGGCTGGAGAGGCTAAAGGGTTTTTAGCTCGGCTGGAAAGGCTTAATAAACTCTAGCTCGGCCAGTAGACTGATAATCCTAATCATGTTGCGCAGATGGAATTAAGGGGCAATTGAGAGGGTAATTTTTGAGAAAAATTGGGCCGAGCTGCGAGTTGGGCTTTGAGGCCCAAAACGCGAAGGACTAAGTAAAAAGGCCGTAAAGGATACTCCGGCCCAGGAGAGCAAGGTTACTCCGACCTTGGGGAGACAAAGTTACTCCGGCCCAAGGAGGTGAAATTACTTCGGCTCACAAATGATAAAGTTACTTCGGTTAGAGAATTGTAAATGTACTTCGGTCTGGGAGCAACTTGAAGTTAGACCGGCCTTGAAGTTATATCGACCTTAGAGGTATACCGGTTTGGGAGTTATACCGGTCGAGAGTCGTTGGTTCGGTCCAAACACACCATAGGTTGAACAGATGAGAAACCGATATAAGGGAGAGTAAAAGGAAGGGCTGAACTAAGGATAGTTCGGCCTACTTTACTTCGGTCAAATGGTAGTTCGGCCATGGAGAAAACCATCCCACTTGGTTTAAGCAGTGGGGGAGGGTGTAAAAGGATAAGCATTATCCTTAGGAGTATGAATCCTAGGAGGACTTTGCATGGAGAAATACAAGTCCTACTAGGATTGTGCCACGGGAAACTTATAAAAGCCCACAAACATCACCTTGGAGGAGGTAATTGAACATAATTCTTTCTGAGAGCATAAAACTTTGTCTATTTGTCAAGCTTACTGACTTAGGCATCGGAGAGGTTTCCGACACACACCCGCCGGCTAGCTCACGTTTGTGTTTTCAGGAAACAAAGCGACGTCGTACGGAGGAGCGTGGACTGGGTCAATAGGATTATACGAGGAGAATTATTTCCTCCCCGTACAATATACAAACATTTGGCTGTAGTTATGATTTGAAATGTTTTGTTATCATCAATTTATACATGTGTTATAGAACTGTTAAAAAATGAATATTACGCATTTTGTTGTTCTGTTCTGCTATCTCAGTCCTTTTCGTCCCTCAAGCATCTCTCTCATTCTTTACTCTCATTATAGATATCTCCGATGTTCCTTATCAGAAACGACAACACCTTTGACATCATTTTCACAGGCGATAAACCTGTTCAGTCTCTCTTTCTCATATTCCCTTTCCTCTTACTCTACTAGCTAATCTTCTCTAACTCTCATTTTTTGTTCCATGGTTTTAAGTCGTTGATTAAATTATTTAATGATTGTCATTACATTTTGTTTTCTCTGTATTATAAGAGATCCCGATTGGTGATTCTAAGATTTTTAGTGATTTGTTTAGTCATTCTATGATAATTGTTATGAAACTTTGTTGCTTGATTATTATATTTGTGGTTTATAAAAAATTTGGATATTTTTGCTACATCAATTAGTTATGTTATGTATTTTGTGATTGATGTTATAAATTTTTTGGGTTGGGTATAACATTTGTGATTTGTAAAAATTTTGATTATTTTTATTATGGCAATTAGTGGTGTAGTTACGCATTTTGTAATTGATGCTATTAAATTTTGTGAGTTGGTTATGACATTTGTGGTTTTTAAAATTTTTAGATGTTTTTGTTACACCAATTAGTGGATAGTTACATAATTTTTGGTTAATGTTACAAAATTTTGAGAATTAGTTACGACATTTGTGATTTTTTTATAGTTTTAAACAATTTTGTTACGCCAATTAGTGATGGCGTTATATATTTTGTGTTTTATATTACAAAACTTTGGGACTTGATTATGATATTTGTGGTTTCTAAAATTTTAAATATTTTTATTACGCCAATTAATGATGTGATTATACATTTTGTAGTTGATGAGTAAAATAGTCTTTTTTTATCAATTTTACTTAATAAAAATAGATGGGAGATTTATATTAAAAATAAATAAATAAAATTTAAGTATAAATTGACAAAATTATAAATTAATAATTTATTTTACTATAAAACTCTATTCATAAATGTTTTAATTTTTTTTTATAATGATTATTACATAATTTTGGTCCCATGTTAAAAATTTGGAACAAACATCTAAATTTTGTCAAAATCAAAATTCTCTCATTAATTATTTTTGACAAATCCCTAGACCATTTCTTTAGCCCAAACGAGAGAGAGAGAGAGAGAGAGAGAGAGAGAGAGAGAGAGAGAGAGAGAGAGAGAGAGAGAGAGAGAGAGAGTTGGGGTGTGCCACGAGCACGTGGGCCAAATTTACACCCCTATATGTGAATAATGGTTATGAGATATGTGATTAGTGGTTATGATATATGTGATGTTGGTTATGAGGCAAATGGTGTTGGTTATGAGATGTGGTTACGACATAAGTGGGTAAAAGTTATGAGATATATGATTAGTGATTATTAAATATGTGATTTTGGTTATGAACAGAGTGGTGTAGTTATAAGTTGAAGGATGTTTGGTTATGAGATATATGATTAGTAGTTATGAGATATGTAATATTGGTTATGATCAAAGTGGTGCGGTTATGAGATATGTGATTAGTAGTTATGATATATGTGATGTTGGTTATGAGATATGTGTGTAATGGTTATGAGATATTTGATTAGTGATTATAAGATATGTGATTTTGGTTATGAGCAAAGTGGTGTCAAAGGGTGTTTAGTTATACTATATGTGTTAGTGGTTATGAGATATTGGTTATGATCAAAGTGGTGTAGTTATGGGTAAAATGGTTGTTAGTTATGAAATATATAACTAGTGGTTATGAGATATGTAATATTGGTTATGACTCAAAGGGGTTGGCTATGAGATGTGGTTATGATTCACGTAGGTAATAGTTATGAGATATGTGATATTAGTTAATTACGAACAAAGTTGTGTGGTTATGGACAAAATGGTGTCAGTTATGAGATATGAAACTAGTGGTTATGAGATATGTGATGTTGGTTATGAAAAAAAATGTGTTGATTATGAGATATGTGACTAGTGGTTATGAGATATGTGATGTTGGGACCCCTGGACTCCTCTAATTTCCTTTGCCCTCTTTTTGGTAACCGGTTACATCGGTTGCCAATTCAGAATTAAATTATTAAAATTATTTAGTTATGTGGTAGTTATGAGATAATATGGTATGTATGAATAACTAAATATAATTAAGTTATGAGTTAATATAATAATGGTTATGATCTATATGATATTAGTTATAATTTAAAATCACATATCCTCATAACTGTTGTATGGTACATTCAAACGTACCGTAGCATCACCCTTTTTTTTCTTTTTGATGTACATTAAAGTACCATTAAGCCTTATTTGGAAGCTGCTATTTAAGTGTGTGATTGTTAATGGTAACAACGGAGAAATCAAAATTTAAATCTATCTACTTCATCATTGTTTTTTGTTTTGTTCTTTATGTTTGCTCGATCCTTTCCTCTAGAACGATACACTTATATTAAAAACATGTTGCACTGTTTATAAGTACTCAAGAAAACACATTTTTTTTTTTTTTATGTTATCTATGTGAATTAGGGCATGCATTTTATGTCACAAATTTCATCATATTAAAACATCTAGAATGAGGCCTCGTTTGGGAACAGGCTAATTTAGTAACTTTTTGGCTATTTGGCTAAAAAAGTAGGTAAAAAAAACTTATATGTTTGGGATGACTTTTTGACTAATTACGAAAAGATGTGCAAAAAGTAGAGAGAAAAGAGAATCTTTGACTTTTTGGTATGAGTTGTTGACTTTTTGGCTAAAATGGTAATTTTTTGGCTTTTTGGCTAAAAAGGTAAGTCCCCAAACGGAGCCGAGTGTATCATGCTTTAAAATTATTGTCCTTTGAAATTCATATATCAACGCTGCTAAGTAGCTCGAAAGGGAGCTGGCACGGCTGGCTCGAATTCCAAAACGATGTCATTTTGGATTTTTTTTGTTCCCTCTCTTTTCTTTCTGTTTTCCTGCTTCTCCTCCAAACATAACCCAGAAAAGCTCTATTTTGATCTCCACCAACTCTTACCCATATACCCAATCCACAAAATCAACCCAACATTCAAAGCCAAAGACACCATCAAAATATTCCTCAATGACAAAACTCTCCCTTCATCCATCTTCATAGTACAGAGTTTAACCAGAATTTTAAAGAAATAAATGGACAGAGGTGGGTGAGTGGCGAAGAAGAACAAGTCAAAAGTGTTTTAGAGGTGGTGGGGATGTAAGTCAGATTTCAGCAAAAAATAAAGATTTGTGTCTGTACACAAATATATGTGTGTGTATATATATATATATATATGAGAGAGAGAGAAAGAGAGAGAGAGAGAGAGAGAAAAAACCACCCACCGGCGCCACCATCACCGTTCCCTCTGTGTATACACAAATTTGTGTATACAGACACAGATTTATGTATATACACATATGTGTGTGTATATATATATATATATATATATATGAGAGAGAGAGAGAGAGAGAGCCACCCACCGACGTTACTATCACCATCTCCTCGGTGTGTATACATACAAAAATCTGTGTGTATCAGATTTGTTCCCCCTTTCTGTTTTTCTTATCTATTTTTTCTCCTTCTTATTCTTCTCTTTCTCCTCATTCTCTCCGTCTTTTCTCCTTCTTTTCTCTCACGCCTCTCTCTTTCTTCTGTCTGTTTCAGAAAGGGAAGGAAAAGAAAAAAAAAATATCCAAAACGACGTCATTTTTGATATTCGAACCATTTCGAGCTAATTTTTTTTTAGCTAAGAAGTATTTTTCTTCATATGTAATATAACAATGATCATAAATATTTTGAAATAATAATAAATTAAAAAAAATTAAAAAAGGACCCCTAACTGTAAATTAAGTAGTAATGTGAGGCACAACAGGAAAAAAAAATTAAATTACTCAAATGCTAGTTGATAATCTTTAAATAAAAATAAATAAATAAATAAAAATTGAGTACAATAATGGTATCATATCATTATGTGATATAGCTGTCTAATAAATACAAAAATAATAGGTGGATATGATTAACCTCATTTAACATAATTTAATAAACATTGACCTCCCTTAAAATTTAGAGAAAATATAACATGTTTCATAATTTTGATATAATTACAAAGACCTCATTTTTTAATAAATTAAAGAAATTAAAATTAATATAGATAGTATGAAGACACAATGATATGTAATGAAAAATATTTATTCCAATGTAAAATAGATTAAAATATTATTTATTCTAATTTAGCCTGAAACTTGCTTCCCAAACACACGCTAAAAGAGTTTGGGAAGTGGTTTTGTGGACTTTTTTGGCTATTTTAGTCATAGAAGACAAAATAGGCTATTTTAGCCACAACAAACAAAACATCACATCCAACCCATAATCATTACACTATTCTCTCACAAAAAAAGTCAAAAAAGCCAAAAAGTCAAAAAATCATTCACAAACCAAGCTTTTTAGCCTAGGCTAAAATAGTCAAAAAAAATCAAAAAGCCAAAAAGCTAACCCATTTCCCAAACCAACTCTAAGTGTTAGACGAATCAAAAAGCTTTAAGGGTGTGTGATCTAATTATGTGAAGCTCGTAAGATTTATTGTATTTTTTTAAAACTTCATAAAAGGTTAATATAATTTACTTTTTTTTTTGAACTCACTGTAATTTACTCTTTAATAAACATGTACATATATGTGTTTATGTTGAAAAATTATAGGGGAATTACATTCCAACGTGGGAAAAAAAATTACACAAATATGAAGGGGGTGCAAGTCACACTTGAACACCGCCCCCCCCCCCCCCTACCTTTTGCTTGCGTCCATAACAAAAATCATTTATACCTCACATATTTTTGTAATTTTCTTTTTTATTTTGTTCATTCCACTGTATTAAAATTTCTCTAAAAATTATTAAATATTCTCGTAATATCATTGCTATTGTTTATGTAGTATTTTGATTAGCTATCATTTGCTAATTAGTTAATTAAAGTCAGTCAATTTATTGTAGTCACAAAATTTTTGACTATGTCATTGATTGGCTGGTTTGAGAATTGAATTTTTAGTAATTTTTAAACTTTTTAAGAAAAGATTTACAATAAAATAGAAAGAATGATCTAGTAATTTTTTAATTGAAATATTTAATTCTCAATTATATAGTTTAAAAGGGGATTGGATTGTCTCTAATTGGACAGCTTAATTGGACCATCCAGTCTGGCCTATTTAAAGTCCGTCTCAATAATTTGAACCGTTAATGTGTAGAACTTGTTAAGTATTTCATCCTTATATAGTTTAAAAGGGGATTGGATTGTCTCTAATTGGACAGCTTAATTGGACCATCCAGTCTGGCCTATTTAAAGTCCGTCTCAATAATTTGAACCGTTAATGTGTAGAACTTGTTAAGTATTTCATCCTTGTAAAAAAAATCACATTAATCAAATATCGATAGCTATTTAATCAGATCGTATTTTTGTCGACAAATTTTTTTAAATAATATTTACCATTGACAGAAATGTGAACTGATCAAATAACTATTGATATCTGATCAACGTGATTTTTAAAGGAATTAAAGTATTAAACATGTTCTATACATTAAACGATTTGCATTATTAATTTTGGGTTCGGTGTAGCCCAGACAGACTCAACAACATGGTCCAATTTGATTAAAAATAAGGAAAATGGGGGAGTGGCCCATTTTTTTTTTTTAAAAAAAAAAAATAAACCTAGGCCTTTAAAAAAATCAGCACACAAATGATTCAAAACTAATCAGTAATTATTCAAGAGGAAATTACGTTCAAGTGAAAAAAAAAAATACAAATTCATGAAAAAATTTATAATTTTAATTATTAATATTTATACTTTTTTTACTAATTTGTAATTATTTTTTTATAGGAATGGTTTTTTTGTCCAGTCCATTTTGTAGACTAGAGCATATTGTTAGGTTTATGGGTTCACTACATATCTCGTTTCAATGATTCGAACCATTCATTGTGCAGAATTAGATGAGTATTTCATCTTCATAAAAAATTACATTGATCAGATATCGATAGTTTCTCAATCGGAATATAGTTTTGTTAATAATTTATTTTTAAAATTATATTTACTATTGATAAAAATGTATTTCGATTAAAGGGTTATCAATATCCGATTAACTTAATTTTTTTTTCTAAAAATAAAATATTCTATAAATTTTACACATTAAATAATTTAAATTATCAAAATAAAATCCATAGTAGATCTCATAAATTATTAATGAATGAACTAACTAATATATTAATGAATAATGTTTGAGAGCTCGAAAATCTCCCTCCCTAATGCCCAAAACGACGTCGTTTTGGGCATTATTTTTATTTTTATTTTTTTTCTTCGTCTTCTTCCATGTTCAGTCGCAGAGAGGAAGAGGGAGAGGGAGAGAGAGAGAGAGAGAGAGAGAGAGAGAGAAGAGAGGTCCCCGTCGTTGTCGTCTTCGTCCAGCCCGATCGTCGTCCCCGTCATCGTCCAGCCCAGCCCGATCGTTGCCCAGCCTCGCCTCCGCCTCCTCCTCCTCCTCCTCCCTTATGATTATGGCCCTCTCCAGTTCCTCTCCTCCTCCTCCTCCTTCCTCTTCCTCCTCTTCCTTTTCTGCTTCTGGAAAAAAAAAAAAAAACAAAATTAGGGGATTCGGGGGAGCTCATTTTCGAGCTCCCTAGCATTGCCCTATATTAATAGAGCATCATTTCTGTTAGCCCTTAATGTGTGTGTGGGGTCCATTCATCTATCACAATTGTATAATTATTGATTTCACCTATTATACAAATTATAAATATAATTGTGATAGAGACCTCCTCACATACATGACCCCACAACCCCTACTCTCATCCTAACTACTTATAATGTGGGGCTTACATATACATAAATGGACCGTACACACATATCAAGGGCCAATATCAAATTTAAAATCATGAAACCCCCAAAAAAAAGATTCCAAACATTTCTCATAATAATAACATAATATTAATTAATACATTGATGTGTGTATTAATTATTGCATATAGCAGCCGGTTATTCAATAATGATATTCACTGTATTTGGTTTAAGTTTTCTGAATTAAGTTTTTTGAAAATAGAGCTTTTTGATTTTCGTATTTTTTTTGTTTTTAGTGAATATTTTTAAAATTTTAAACATTTTTTTTACTTTTTTAGATGTACCTTACTTAGATGTGTCTAAAAAGTAAAAAAAAATTGTGAAAAAATATTTTAAAAAATTAAGAAATACATAAAAATATAAAAAATATACTAAATTCTTGTATATTTTTTTTGTGTTTTTGGTATTTAGTGAATTTTTAAAAGATTTTTTTTACAATTTTTTACTTTTTAGCTGTATTTATGTTAAGTATGTCTAAAAAGTAAAAAATTTACATAAAATATTTAAAAAATTTAATAAAAACAAAAAAACACAAAAAATAAAAATATAAAATTTTTTGAAAACTGTTTTTAAAAAATTGAGAACCAAGCAAAGTTGCTGTTATGCTGGATTTTGTCGGTAGTTTTAAATCACAACGGGACAAAAACGAACGACTCGCATGCTAGCCGTCGGATGATGCTCTGATGACGACTGAAGTACCTAGAAGAATCCAACGACTAAGATGAAATACGAACACATACTCCTGACTTTCACTGCATCATATCTTATTCCTTTGAATTTTGGAAGAGTCCTGCTCTGTTCATTAATCGCAAAGCTGATGTCAGAAGTCGCTTTTGTAAGGAAGTCAATTTTTTTTTTCGGTTATATATAGCTTTCCAATCTCGTCTACTCTCATCCAATTCAAACCCCATCGTTTTTCTCTCTCTCTAGATTTCTTCAACTTTCTCTCTCTAAAGTTCAGTACACATTTAAGCTTTTCAACTCATCGGAGCTTCAAGAACTTTTGGTTGAGCTAAACCATGGCGACACCAGTAGAAATCTGGGATCTCGAGCTCATCGAACAACACCTCCTCGGCGAGGTCTCTCCTGTTGAGAGCTTCGTCAGTGTTCAGACTGAGGGTTCAAGCTCTCAATCTGATTCCTTCTGTTCACAGACATTGAGCTGTGACTCTACCATCACAATCTCCGATTACCTGAACTCCAACAAAGTTGAAAGCACGGAAATCATTGATTTTGTAACCGATTCAATCACTTTCGATCAAAATGATTTCTTTGGATTTGAGTCGAAGCCTCAAATAATCGATCTTAGGAGGCCGGAAGAAATGAATTCGAGCAATCAATCGAGTTCTAGGTCGAGCTTCAGCGAGCGAAAGCCGTCGTTGAAGATCGACCTGGCTCCGGTGAAGAAATTCGAGTGGTTGGAGTTCGGGGAGCCGAGTAAACCTGCATTTTCAATAGAGAAATCGTCGAATACGGAGGAGAGGAAGCACTACAGAGGCGTGCGACAAAGGCCGTGGGGGAAATTCGCGGCGGAGATCAGAGATCCGAAGCGGCGGGGGTGTAGGGTTTGGTTGGGAACATTCGACACCGCCATGGAGGCCGCCAAAGCCTACGATCGAGCCGCATTCAAGATGCGTGGGAGCAAAGCTATTCTCAACTTCCCTCTCGAAGTTGGAAAATGGCGTCGCTCACCCACCTCCGCCTCCGCACCCTCCTCCACCGCCTCTAAGGCGGAGAACGGCGGCGCGAAGAGGCAGAGAGAGGTTGAAGAACAAACAGAAGAAAGGTCGGTGAAGAAAGAGAGGTTACCGGAATCTGATGCATCGGTGGTTAGTAGTGAAGCGAGTAGTCCGTTAACGCCGTCAAGTTGGACCGCCTTATGGGATCAAAATGCGAACGGTATCTTTAACGACCTGATGTTATCCCCTTTATCTCTTCACCCATTGTTGGGCTATGCACAACTCACGGTCATTTAGGCGAGAAGGTTTGTGTTGGGGCACCCGGATGTATTGTAAATGGTGGAGGGATGAGATTTTATAAATTTGTATTAGGTAATTAAGAAATTATGAAGGCGGTGTAAGCCTTTAGGTTTTTTTTGTCATGGTTGGAGAGATTTTTTTTCATAGGTGTTAATTTAACAATTAACAATTAATATTTGTCAATAAAAAAATAAAAAATAAAAATAAAAATAAAAAAATTAAGAAATATAGAAAGTATGATGAATTTTGATCGATAACAAGAATGGCATGTAGTACCCTAGAATAAGGAAAAAGTTAGGGATCATAAAAATTTTGTCATGAAAATGATCATGAAAAATTTATAATCCTTGTATTATCTTGATTAGTGTGTGGTGCTTTATTTTAAGTGTAATCTAAGGATCACAAAATTTTCACCATTTTTTTCATGAAAGTTAATAATTTTTCCATTCAAGATGTACTTTTTTGTTAGTTGTATATAGGAATGTCATGACGAATTGTAAACTTTCTAAAAATGGAAACCATGTTTATCCATTATATTGATAATTTTTAGAAATATTATGTTGATAACATTTCTTTGAATTTTCAAAATATTCATAAAAATCTTAGACAGTTAATGTGGAAAAAGTGTCGTTCCAAACGGCAATGCTTGTGATTACGAGGGGAAAAAAAATTAAGAGGCGATTTCAATTTAGAGGAACATGAATAACAAATGATTCTTATCACTTTATCATCAGTTTTCACATTTGTTTTTGTTTCTACATATTTGATGTGATAAGATGTGCTTCACATTCGGATAATGAATAGAGTGCTTTCAATGACAATTTGTGTTGATAGTGTTTAATTATGTTGTGTTCATTTTTTATATGTTTTCTCATAATTGTGCACCCAAAGAAAAAAAAAAAATTAAAAATTACTAAATTTCTTTTCATTGATAGGGAAACAATTACTTGCTTCTGGAATGTATATATATATTTCCGATAAAAAAATGTTTGAGACCTCAAAGTTGGAGATTCTCATGATCTCAAAATGATGTGAATCAATCATGTGTTCTTGTTTTTTTATTTATTTTTTTCTTTTTTGAACCAATCACAGGTGAGTAAGAGATGTATTTTTTGAAGGTCTGTAGCATTATTGATTTATGATCAGGTAAGAATATGTTGGGATTTCTGTCAATTTTTTTCCAGACATATATGGTGATAACAGGTTGCAGATAAAAAAGATGTAGCAGCTATAGCATGTTCGAGTTCTTCACCACCATGTTTGGACCTATTGTTGGTTTTGTTCAAGTCAGCCTTGTAAATTTGAATGAGTTCTGGAGTAGTTAGAAGAAGAGGAAGAAAAAACGGCAACGAACATGACAGATAATATTGTTTAGTTGTTACGATGGTTATCTTAAAAAAGGAATACGTCTATGTACCCTAATAGTGCATGTAATATATATATAACGTTCTATAACAAACACGCCAATATGTCATTTGTTTTTTTTTTTTTTTTAATTAAAATGATTCAAAACAATTTCAAGTACAAATGATACATATAACATTTATATTATACTCTTCATAACGTATTGACAATGGCTCAAAATTATCATTTTAAGAATACACAACATAAATTCATTTATTCCTAGCTTTTTAACACAAAGTTTTTGTTTGGCAAGTAGGTTGGGACTAAAAGAACACAAAAAGATAAAATAAGTTAAACAAGTTAATAACAAAATATCATATTTAAATCATGCTCATTTTATTTTTTCTGTCACAAAAAGTCAAAAAAATCTACTTAAACAGAGCCAATTTAGTTAGACTAAATTAACTAAAAAAAATAAATTAAGCTAAAAAGTTATTCCCAAATGAATCCAAACTTGCATAACTAACACCTAAAATGATAATAATTTTGTTATGATGTGTCCTGTTTTTGCTGTGCATACCATGCCATAGATTTATCACATCTCATTTACAATTGTAAGGTTATTGGTTGTTTGGAAAGTTAGCTTTTTGCCTTAAAAAAGCCACAAAAGAAAAATAAGTCACTAAAAAAATAAAAAAAGATAACTGGCCACTAAAAAAATAAGTTTTGCACATTAGTCATTCACCATTTTTTTTTTTTTTTTTATATATACAATTGAAATTTTTATTTCTATCCACATTAACTCCAAACCACACCTAAGACTTCCAAAAACATCCTAACGAGTTAGGATATTATTATATTAAAAGACAACATAATTTTGTCTCAGCGTTGGTTTGGAAACTAAATTGTTTAGTAATTTTTTAATTTTATACAAAAACACATTTACAAAGTTGGCTTTTTTTTTTTTTTTTTTTGGGGGGGACTAATTTTGCATGCTCCCATACATGGCCTCAATTTAATTATGGGGCAAAATTCATTTACCTCCTTATAGTATGGTGTAATAGTACTATACCCCCTATCTTTTAAAAATAATCACACGTCCACCATTAATTATAGAAGTGAAATGACTATAATACCCTCAAATTCTATAGTTTTTGTTATTTTCTTTCTTTCTTATTTCTCATACACATAATTTATAATGTCTAGTATTAATTCAATTAAATCACAATTAATTATAAATTCTTAATCATTTATTGTAATTCTTAAACTTTGATTCTAATTCTAATTTAATGATATTTTAGTTCAAAATTAACCCTAAATATTTAATTATTTGATGTAATTATTAACTTTTTAATCTAATTTTAATTTAATTATATTTTAGATCACAACTAATCCTCAATTCTTAGCTATTTATTATCATTTCTAACATGTTAATCTAATTTTAATTTAATTACATTTTAGATCAATTCTTAATTCTTATTTATTTTATATTTTATTTAATTATATTTTAAATCTGTTATTAATTATCTTTATATTTTAGATCAATTCTTAATTATATTTTAATTAACATATTAATCTGAATTTAGATTTGGAAAAAATAGGAGTAAAATTGTCTTTTTGTTGTATTAATTTTATTACAATTTTTAAGAAAACAAAACCCAACTCTTAAAAATGGTTTGTGTAATACACCTTTCTTTAATTTAGATGGAAAAACTAACTGAAGCTCTTTAATCCAAAATCACATTGGAACTTTGTGACTATATTTGAATGATAGAGAGTTAAAGTGCTCTTACCCCAAACTACATGGGGATAAAATGAATTTAAATGTTTAATTATGTTTCACAACAATCTACAATAAGCTGCTCAAAAAAAAATCTACAATAATAGTTTTTTGAAAAGCAGTAACAATTACATAATAATAACTGATATGGTTATCTCTCTAAAATCAAAATAATGAATTTATTTCAAACAACAACAGAGAAAACAAATCATCTACAACATTTTTCTGGAGTTCATTAAATATATATTATACAATCATACGAAACAAGGGATTGTTTTTGCGATTCTTTTCTTCTGTTGACCTCCAAACTGAATGATATGGAAGTTTTGTGGAACTCCTCAGGGTTTGACATTTCTGAATCAAAATGCCATGACATCAAGGGCACTTGACCATATAACTTTTCTTTTGCGGAAAAAAAAAAGAATAAAAAAAATGTCAATTTAGAAAACATCAACCTGCATAACCAATGACGGATCGAGGGGGTAGGAGGCGGCCGTACCCTTAAAAATTTGAAAAATATCATGTATTATATTAAAAATTTTAAAATAACTTAAAATTATAAGAGTTCGTATCCCCAATTTTTTTGTAGATAATTTCAAAATTATATAGAGTAATCCCAAATTTTTTAAACTATAGAATAATTCCCCAAAGACATAATTCTAGATCCGTTCCTGTGCATAGTGCTTAATTATATTGTTTGTCAATATTGAAGAAATCAACCTTGATAAATCCTTTTTCAGTCCATAATCTTAGGTTTGAAAAGCAAGTTCTCATCTATTAATAAATTGTAATAGTTTGAACATCCAAACCCTAAAGTTCAAAGTCAAAAGCATCATCTTCACTCTCTATGACTTATTCATAGCTTTCTCTCTTCTCCTCCTCTTTAATGTGTGTTTCATGTTTTGTATGTTTGTATGAGTTATAATGTTGTACTCAAAATTACGTACAATTTTGCTTTATTGAAAGCTGTTAGTTCTTTTTTTTTTTTTTTTTGACTTTTGGAAGAAGGTTAAAAGTGATTTTTTAACTTTTCACCCATTTTAAATCATATCATCTCTTACATTTTTTACAAATTTTTTAAAAAAAAGTCAGAAATTAACTTTTAACTATCTTTCCAGAATAATCAAAACAAGTGAAACCCCAACAAAACAAAATCAATAAATATTTCTATTTTGGAGACGGCTTCTCTAGCATACTGTTAGGCCTGTGGGATCTACTACACGTCCCATTTCAATAATCCAAACCATTAAAGATTATTAAAATGGGACTTGTGATGGCCTCAAGAAGCCCAACAGTATGCTGAAGCCTCTTCCTTTTATTTTTGTACCTCAAAACATTCACAATTGTTAAACAATGTGTCAAGATTTTTATATTTTGATATTTTTACATAATTTAACGATCATAAGAGTATCTCCAAATGACTCTTTAAATGAGGCTTATTAGCTCTAATGGGTTGGCTATTACCATAATTATTTTAACAAAATTCTTCAACTCTAGCAATATTTGAAGAGCCTTGGAAGACTTTTTTAACAGTTTGTGTGTATGAATAGATAAAATAAATAGTAATGTTAGAGTACATAAATAACAAAAGAATTAGACAAAATAAAGAATTATCTTTTTTCTATTTTAATTAGTAAAAAATGAAGAGTATTTTAGTTAGTTAATGTGACAAACATGTGGGCCTCATTTTAATTATAATCAAGCGTTTAATTATGAGATGTGAGAGAAATTATGGATGGAAAACATCTAAGTCCCTCATTTTTTTTAGTTCGAAGTCGGTTAGCACCATATGAAAATTCTTAAAAAATCTAATATTGATTTGAAAAATGAAATAGAAAAAAGAAAAAAAAAAAGATATATTATCTCCCAATTATTTCTTTTTCTCATCCAAAAGTAATAAATAATAATTTTTTTTTGTCACATCCTAATTAAACATATCATTCTATTCCCTCTATTTAATTATTTATTTCATGTATTTATGAAATTAAGATTTACTTATCCTTATAAATTTATTATATATCCAATCTTTAATGTAATCTAATTTTTATAGTTATTCTTATTATTCTATCAAAATTCTCATTCATATCCAAATTAAATTAAAAACAATCCCATGCCCTCATAGTGTATAAAGGGAGAACAATAGCTTTACTCGAATTCTAGCCGTCGATGTCCTCTATGATGAAGATTAAAGCTCCATGACGGTTCAATTTAACGGTGAAGATCAAATAAGAGTTTGATTTTTCTTAGATTCACAATTTAACTTGAGAGTATTTGGAGTCAGTAGACATATTGTGAGTTCAATTTTGATAATTTAAATCGTTCTTTTTTTTAATATTGGTGGACCAGAATATATGTAAAAAAATTTAAAATAATTGAATTTCATTAGCTATATATTTATATCACAATTATAATTTTAAAAATAATTGTTTATTTTTTAAAAACGAATACTTTTTAAACATATACCTACCGAAATCTAATCATTTTAATTTTTTACATAAATATTCTTCACAATAAAGAGTAATGATACGTAGCTCGAAAATTTCTAAGCTCGAATTTATCCCGAATCCAAAACGACGTTGTTTTAAACGGTAGTTTCGTTTAACGAGAGAGTTATTTAATGAAATTTATTTTATTAGTAAGAGAATTTTAATATATATTACCAGTAAGAGAATCCAAAATAATGTCGTTTTGAGCAGTCGGGGATTCGAAGAAGAAAGATTAAGGAAACAAAACATTATTGCATAATAAATTTTAAAAAATAAATAATTAAAATAATCAAAATTTGACTTACAACAGACCTATTAAATCCACCAGTGATACTAGAGACCTCTAAGACTCTAAAGACACCTCTAATGAGGTAGAAGAGAAGAAAAGGAGAAAAAAAATAATAATAAAAACAGACACAACACTGACAATAACAATAAATTACATCACTAATGACGCTTCTAATTAGACGTTCCATCATTTGTCTAAATCCACACGCTCTCTGGAATCCCGAAGATGAAAATAACCAAACCCATCAAGTAATAACACTAGAAGTACAAGTCATCGCAGCTTTTGGCTTTGAACACGGAAGAGGTCGCTTCTTTCTTCCATCCTAGAATTTACGTTAGGAGGTCGCTTTTTGGGGGAGACATATTTTGGTTTCGTCTATAAATAGCTTTCCACTCGCCTCTTCCACGCTCATCAACCCTAAGCTCTCCTCAATTCAAACAAACTCATCTTCTTTCTCTCCCTAGCTTTGGAAGAGAGAGAGCGAGCTTACTTACTGACCAATGGCGACACCAGTAGAAATCTCAACTCTCGAACTCATCGAACAACACCTCCTCGGCGACTTCTCTCCTGTTGACAGCTTCCATATCAATAGCCTCAGCAACACCAGCTCGATTTTCACAGCATTCGATTCTGCAACCAGTGTTCAAACCGAGGGTTCAAGCTCTCAATCTTATTCCTTCTGTTCACAGACTTTAAGCTCTGACTCTACCATCGCAATCTCTGATTACCTGGACTCGAACCAAGTTAACAATACTGGAAATTTTGATTTTGTCCATAATTCGATCAATTTCGGGCAAAATCAATTTAATTACTTTGGAATTGAGTCTAAACCTCAAATAATCGATCTTACCACACCGAAACCAGTGAACTTCAACACTCAGACAAGTTCTAGGTCGAGCTTCAGCGAGCGTAAGCCGTTGTTCAAGATCGACCTAGCTCCGGTCAAGAAATTCGAGTGGTTGGATTTCAGCCAGCCAACTAAGCCAGCAGCAGTTTCCGAAGAGAAACCGTTTAGTAGGCACTACAGAGGCGTCCGGCAAAGGAGGTGGGGGAAGTTCGCGGCGGAGATCAGAGATTCGAAGCGGCGAGGGTCTAGGGTTTGGCTAGGGACATTCGACACTGCCATTGATGCCGCCAAGGCCTACGATCGAGCCGCATTCAAGATGCGTGGGAGCAAAGCCATTCTCAACTTCCCACTCGAAGTAGGAAATTGGCGTCACTCCTCCTCCGCCGGCACGAAGAGGCGGAGAGAGGTTGAAGAACAAACAGAGGAAAGGTCGGTGAAGAAGGAGAGGTTACTGGAATCTGAAGCATCGGTGGTTAGCAGTGAAGCGAGTTGTTCTTTAACGCCGTCTAGTTGGACAGCCCTATGGGATCAAAATGCAGATGGTATCTTTGACGCCGCGCTGTTATCGCCGTTATCTCTTCAGCCTTTGTTGGGCTATTCACAAGTCATGGTCATTTAAAGGAGTAGTTTTTTCGCGAGTTGTACTAGTTTTGGATGTATATAGGGAATGCCGTGAGGAATCGGAAACGTTTTACAAATGACAAACCATGTTTGTAGAGAAAATTGTCCACGTGGTTTGAAACAGCAATGCTTTGATTATGAGAAAAATTTTTTTTGTATTATTAGTTGATTTGAATTTATATGAACTTGAACATGATTTTGTTTTTAAAATTATGTTGATTTGATAAGTATAAATTGTTTAATTTTTTACTAAAAAATAAATAATATATTTTTTAGTTACAAATGTAATAAATTGAACAAATTATAATTATTTGATCAATTTAATTTTTTTTCGTAAACAAAATATACAAAATATTTGACAAAATAAACGGTTCAAATTATTAAAACGATACCCCATAATGGATGTCACGGACCAAACAACACATTCTAGTCCAAAATTTGGACTAAAGGTAGCCTACTCCATTGATTTAATGATTCCCGAAATACACTCCTAAATACTAAAGAAAAATGCTTGGGAGCACTAGTGCTCCCACTAATTAGGTGGCAGTGAGTTTCGCCATTAATGATGTGATATTTTGGTCTTGAAGTTGTGTTTTTTTTTTTTTTTTTTACTTTTTTAATGCATTAGTGCTATTAGTGATGATGTTTTTAATGGGATGAATCATTGTTGAATACTAAAATATTATTTTTCATTTTCCTTTTCTTCCAAACACCTCCACAGAGGAAGACCCACCACAATCCCCGCCCTCTCTCCGCCACCACCACCACCTCCACCTCCATCCACAACATTTACACACATGCCCCCAAGAGCACGTGCATCCTCTCTCTTCTCTCATCCCGTCTCATCTGTATTCTGATCATAACGTAACCCCTCTTTGGCTCTCACTGTTTTTCTCTCACTTTCTCTCTCTAAATTGACGCATTACACACAGAAGAGAGAGAGAGAGAGAGAGGGGGGGATGGTACACAACAGGCTGCCAGGCAGCGGACACAACAGCCCGTCGCCGCAGCAGTCGCCGCTCCTGTCGCCGAATAGGCTCAGTCACTCCGGCAGCCGGTCGAAGCAAGGCCGGTTCAACTTCTTCGGTAATCAGCCCTCCTGAACCCTCGCTTACCCCCTGGCCTGGTCCCTCCTCTCTGTCCTCCTCCGCAGACAAGGCGTCGTCCTTCTCCCTTCATTTTTCTACGGCATGTCTATATTACTGTGCTGCACTGATCTTGACATTTTATTATAATGCCAGGGCAACTTAAAAATTAGAAGTTAATGCATTTTATAAAAGAGTAATATTAGGAATTTTAAATATTTTATTAAATATGTCATATAAATATGAGATTTATATGAAATTTATATGGTGCAGTTTTTACATTTATGTAAGATATTTGATAAAAATATTGATAAAATATTTGAGAGTTCTAACATTTTATTTTGTAAAATGTCATTGAAACTTTGTTTGGTTTGGGTTTTCTAAAAATATTTTTTAAAAAAATTTATTTTCTTTATTTCTTTTTTTCGCATTTGTTGTTTTTACTAAAATTTTTTAAATATTTTAAGTAATTTTTTTAATTTTTATATGCACCTAACATAAATATACTTAAAAAATATAATTTTTGTAAAAAAAAATCTTTAAAAAATTCATTAAATACCAAAAATATAAAAAAAAACAAAAATTCAATATATTTTTTGTATTTTTGTGTATTTATTAACTTTTTGAAATATTTTTTCACAAATATTTTACTTTTTAAATATATTTAAGTAAGGTGTATTTAAAAAAATAAAAAAATGTTTAAAATTTTAAAAATATTTATTAAAAACATAAAATTACAAAAAACAAAAAATTTAATTTTTGTAAAACTGAATTCAGAAAACTAAAGGGAAACGCATTGATTTGTTTTTTTTGGTGGTATGTCATTGAAACTTCATTAGCAGTACTAGTGGGCGTTTGGCAAAAATTATGTTAGTAGGCTCAGTGGTTCAGTTTTTTTTTTTTTTTTTTTTACAAGCCAAAAAAAGTAACTTTATTAATAAAAATTGATATGTATATAACACTAGACAAAATTAATAAAGAAAATGCAACTACATAAACTTAAAGTATCAAAGCAAAGTTAATCAATGATAGTTCACAACATTTTCAAACAAATAGTTTTACTTTTCATGCTATTTGTTATGGGTATAAAGGATTAATTTAACGAACATTGATTTAATCATATACCATTTTATTACAGTCTTTTTTTAAAAAAAAACAATTAAATATATACATGATGCCACCATCTCCACTGCATTTTCATTATTGCTTTGAATAGTTATACAAGAATTTTTATTCTATTTTTTTTAAATCAAAACTCATACAATAATTTGAGGTAGGTTATACTCATTTTGGTTAAGATCGATCTTGACTTCTTAGTAGTTTCACAAGTGTCTTCCAGTGCTGGAATGAACTTCCTAAAAGACAAACGAACCCTTGTCTAAAGCTAATTATGTTTCATAACTGATATGGTTATCACTTTGCAATCAAAATTATGATTTATTTCAAATAATTACGGAAAAAGCATATCACTACAACATTTTTCTGGACTTCATTAAATTTATATTAGTATGACTATATGATATGTCAACATGAGATTGTTCTTGGGATTCTTTTCTTCAATTGATCTCAAAACTGAATGATTTAGAAGTTTTGAGGAATTCCTAAGGGCTGGGCTCATTGAAATAAGTTTCATTTCTTTGATATGTCTGAATTAAAACTCCATTAGGGTGTTTATTAGCCATATTACTTTTAACAAAATTAAAAATTAAAAAGAATAGAGAGAGTCAATTTTGAAGATATCAACCTATAATGTCACCACAACAAGAAACTATTCTGGTGACTAATTAATTTAAAAGAGCTATGTCACCACAACAAGAAACTATCATGTGCTAGCGATGAAGGTTAGGTGTTGTTTATAAGCAGAGGAGAGTGATTAGGCTGTGTTTTCAGCCTCATTTGTTAACTTGTAGTGTAGAGGGGCTATCTAGTGTCTTTTTATTTTCTTGTTGCTTGATACAGTTTTCTTGCTCTGTTGGATTGGTCCCTCACCAGTCCATGGGTCAAGTGCTAGTGAATGATTGTATTTTATTTTATTTTTTTTATCAGCCAAAAAAGAGTATTTTATTGATGAATAAACCGGCTATTACAAAATATACATCAACAAGAAGGAGAGGTGCAATAAGCATCACAGTAACCTATACCATCCCAACAAGGTTTAGCTATGATGCCAATTGACTTCTCGATGCCAATTTAGTTGGATCGTAGAGTGTTAGCTATGATACTTTTTGTACTTTCCTCTTTTATTGATGTAAGTTATGCTTGTAATCTGCTTCTTTCATCAATAAAATTTTTTCTTTTGTTGATCAAAAAACAAGAAACTAACATGTGTTTGGATTATGGATTTGAGTAAGATTTTGACAAAAGAAAGAAAAAAAAGTAGGCAAAATGCTAATGAAATATAATTATATTTCACATACTTTGTACACACTCTTTCCCCCTTCATTTCCAAATCTCTATCCGAATTTTTTTTTTTTTTTTTGCCAAAAGAAAATAACTTTATTGATGAAATGAAACATACATCACATATGAAATCACATCAATAAAAAGGGAGCAAAAGCAAAGAGCATCATAGAGTAAGTTCCGAATCCACTAGGTTGGCATCATGAAGAACTTCCAATTATATGCTAGCTCAAGCCAAGAGAGTTAGTGAGAAACCACCAAAAAAAAAGGAAAATAGAGAAGAAGAAAAAAAACTAGAAGAAACCACAACAGTAGCAACTAAAAGCTCTGCCAACGCTCTACAGAGCAAAGAGAACTTGACCAAGAAATGCAGGCCAATCTCTATCTAAATTTATGAACTAAACACAACTGAATCAGACTATTGTTAAAATGGGGTCAGAAAAGGACAAGCATTTTATCTCCCTCTTGATAGAAAATATATTTTTGTCACAAATTGGTGCCACTAGGGTTTTGATTAATTTCAAAAATTAAAGAAAGTTCCATATCTTTTTTTTAAGTGAGAGGTTGTTTGAGTGAGCAAAATAAGGTAGGTTTTTTGGTTTATTTATCTAAATAAATAAAAAAGTCAAGAGGATGTTTGTCATAAAAAGAAGAAGATTAAAAATTTACTCAACTTTTGCACTTAAAAAAAATAAATTTGTAAGAAACTTTTCCAATGCATTCGTTCTTTTAAAAATTAAAAAAAAAAAATTCAATAAACCACTTAAAAAGCGAATGTCAAAGCACTCCAAAATTAATTCACATCGCTTTTGATAAGGGAATGCATTATATACAAAATTAAGCCCTTGGTCTTACTTTAGGAGTGCTAACCATATAGTTTAATTGTTTGTCCAAATTGAAGAGATCAACCTTTTTTTACTTTAGGAGTGCTGAACCATACTGTTTAATTGTTTGTCAAAATTGAATGCATAAAATCAGTTTGAAAATCTCTAATAAATTATAGAAGTTTTGAGGGTCCATCTTGTCTCATGTTTTAAGAACAAGATTGGACCGTCTAGCCCGGCCCATAGACTCAATTTTGGATCCCGTTTCGATAATTCGAACTGTTCAATGTATAGAACTCGTTGAGTACTATATCCGTATAAAAAATCACGTAAATCGGATATCAATAACTATTTCATCAGATCAGATTTCTGTTAATCGTTTATTTTTTCACCGTCCATTGTTTTATTCAAATCTAATCCGATCAAATAGTTATCAATATCCGATCAACGTTATATTTTACGGGAATATAGTATTCGACGAGTTGTACATATTAAACAGATTGGATTATCAAAATAGAGCCCAAAAATGGGCCCATGAGTCAGACTAAACGGTCTTATCTTGATCTCAAACACGAGACAAGTTGACCAAATTTTAAATCTCCCAACCCTAAAGGTCAAAGTCAAGAACTATTTTTCTTCACTCTACCTGACTTATTCATATCTTCCTCTCTCCTTTTCCTCTTGCATCTGTGTGCTTCATTTTATGTATTTATTTTATTTTATTTCATTATATTTTATTTTATTTGTAAGAAAAGACTACATGCACCCATAAAAATGACATATTTAACAAAAATAAGTTTTTTGTGATGAAAATTACAAATTTTTTGATGTGTGTATCATGTCACTTTTGTGATAAAAGTCACCAATTTCCTTTATCCAACTTTAAAAAATAATCATATATTTTTATCATATCTTGACCAAACCTCATAATCTCACTCTATCTATCCAACCATTTATCTTATCTAGTTATTGCATGATATAATTCATTCTCATACTAATTATATTATACATTGAATCTTTCTTCTTATCAAATCAATAGTATAACTCAGTGTCATAATTCTATCACAGAAACGAAAAATCTTTGGTACACAGTGATATATCATATGTACCTAGCTATACATTTGTATAGTACATATTATACATTTTGGTGATAATATTACGTAATTTTTTAATAGAATTACATGAATTTATAATTTAAAATTGAATTATGCATTTTGAGATAATGTTATACATTCTTTCATTGAAACATATTTGAACCACAAAATATGTAACATTATTATAAAGATACATAACATATTTTTGAATCACAAATCACAAAAAATTGGTCTCACTGCAAGAAAATTACTTTTTTGCGACGGTAAAATGCTGTCGCAAATAGCCAAAACGCCGTCTCAAAAGGTTTTTTGTGACGGTAACTGGCCTTTTGCGACGGCAAGTGGGGGGTCGCAACAAAGGGGGTTGCAAAAGGGTTTTTGCAACGGTATAACGCCGTCGCAAAAAAAAGGCGACGGCAAAGATGCCTTTTGACGACGGAAAAATGTTGTCGTCATTAACGCGTGAAAATCTGAGTTTTTTTGAGACGGCACTGTGTTGTCGTCACTAAAAGAGTTATTTGCGACGGCACAAATACCGTCGCTAAAGGTTTATTTGCGACGGCACAAATACCGTCGCTAAAAGTACTATTGGCGACGACAAATAACACCGTCGCTAAAAATCTTCATTTTCAACCAAATGCCCTATCTTTTGCGACAGCATTACTGTCGTCGCAAAAAACCATGGTTCTATTTTTCTTTTTGGGACGGTGTGTGTGCTGCCGTCTCAAAAAAAAAAAAAAAAAAAAACTGTAATAAAATTATTAAAAATATGAAAATGACCTGTATTAAATGAAAAATAACTAAAAAAAAAATCAATAATTACTTAATAATATAAAAAGTCCAGTATATAAATAAAAATTCATCCATAATTATAATATTCTTCCATTCATAACAATACATCAGCAAATTATCTCAATACATAATGTTGCATAATACATACATAATGTTGTTCACAAATCTAAATAACGTAAATTAAAAACAAAAGTTTTCGTCATGATTCTTCCGTGGGTTAATATTTTAATCTTTACACGCCTGCATTCCACAAGAAGCAAACTGCTACTCCGGAAATATCTGAAAATAACAAATAAAAATAATTAATGACAATATAATTGTGTTAATATTTTAATTACAGAAAAACATAAAAAATTAACTACTATATATATACAAAATTGGCAGAATAAGGATTCATACTTTTGTTGCAGCCAAAGGTTCTAAGAATATTTATTTATTTATTTTTGACTCACGACTCTGATGGCATTAAAACTGATTGTTTTGAAGAAAGAACATTATGTCCTTACATGTCACAATTTATAATAATTTCTTTTAACAAAGTGAGATATGGGTTGGCAAAAATTAGATCATGAATAGATTGCTTCCCATCTCTGTCTATCTTCTTCAGGTTTGGATTTTCTTATCTGGTGGATTATTAGGCTAAATCTCTTACATTGATATAGATCCTGAAAGTTCACCTTATTTGATTTGTTTTCTCATCTTATGACAACTGATCCATTGCACTGTAATTTGTACATTTTGTACAGTATTGCTATTCACATGACAACAACATATTAATTTCAAAAGCATTCATATGCCTATTCCTGAATTCTTAACTGTCAACAACACAACAAATTTATGAAGAGCCAAAGTTTTGTTTCTGGTGTTTGAAACTTGAACATTACGTTTCATACTAGTGTTTTTTATTTATTTATAAAAAAATATAATAATTATGTTTGGACTCTGTTTCATTTCAAAATATACATGGAAAAATATTTGTAAAATGTTTGGAAACAAAAATAAAAACCGATATAAATGTTAATATATTCTCAATAATTAAATAATTGAGGTCTATGAACAAATTTGCGGTAACAAAGAAAGAAACAAATAGAAATAAGCATTGTAGAATATTCTTAACCGGTATCAAAAAATTGATTGGGATTTCAGTATTCCACTAAAGTTTTATTTTGGTTTCTGTAGACACCCCATTTTTGATAGCCTTTAAGACTTGGGCACTACTGATGGTTTACTTGGTGGAGAAAGTTGTGCAGGGCAAAGGTTCACATTTCTTCGGCAAGAGGAGAATCAAATCCCAACCTTACACCCCATTTTGGACCAAAGCTATTTTGAATAGTATTTAGACCTTAAAACCCTCTCTTTCAAAATATTTTGAAAATAAAGTTCCTACGATGTTCCGACGTTCGCATTTCGTTAAATGTTGTGCTTTTCGATAAACCGAGCGAGGACAAAGTGGAAATGAATGAACAAGAGATGAAATCTTTGAAAAATCTTTCAAAACACCTTGTTTAGGGGATTGGATTTGAGGAAAATTGGAGAAGAGGGAAAGAACCAAGTTGAAGAAAGAGGTGGACATGAATCGCTAAGAGAGAGTCGAGCGGTCATCGTTAAATCGGGCTTATTCATTTGCGTAATTGGATTTAAGATATGAAGCCACCACCGTTGGAAAGATTACTTCCGGGGCTTCATTTTGTACTCAAGAATCTCCTAAAGCCAAGTCCGGGTGGGGGAGACATGGTTGGTTGAAGTAGGGCATCAATCCGATTGGACCGAATCTGCGTAGCTTCACCAAAACTGGCATAACTTTTTGCACAGGAGGAATTTTAATGCAAGGTTTGCGGAATTGGAAAGCTAACTTCTGGGGCTTCATCCTTGGGGGTGGCCGACGACCTTGACCCTTTTGAACTGGTCGTCCAGCTACCCTCTGTTTTGTCTGTCTGAGTGTGTTCCAGTTGTGCCAGTTGGGAGCCATTTGCAGCATCCTCCATACACCACGTGTATGGAGGATCTTCAAAGTTGTTTTTAGCTTCCAAGAGAAGCTTTAGACCTCTTTGTCTATATAGGAGAGCCTCTCCCTCTTTTGTGCTGGTTCAGAAAATTGCTAAGGCTAAACAATATATCTCTCTTTATATCTCTCTCTTTTGAGCTCTAAATTGCTTGGTTCTTGGTCCCTTTACACCACCTCTCATAGCTTAACACCTCCATCATCAACCTAAGGTCCTTGGAGGGTATTTTTAGAGGTTCAAGGTTGGGTTTTTGGGTCCAGAGGCTGTTGGTTTCTGCTGGTCTTCAAGGGTAGCCACTTTTCCCCTTTTTGAGCATTATTTTGCTTCATTGTTTAGCCCTACTTGTGAGAATTTTTGAGATTTATCATAAACTTAAAAAAGTTTCCTTTTGAGCTTATAAACATGTTTACTTAAGATCACTTTTTTGTTTGGGGTCACCTTCCCCTTTGTATGCTTCATTCCCTCATGTTTAGGGCTATGCATTAGAGCATTTACATTGGTCTTGGTTTGGCCTTTTAGCCACTGAAATCCAGTGGATTTTTAGTGGCTTAGATATGTCTTTGAGCCCTAAAATCAGAGGGGGGCGACCCTCTCTCTCCTTGTCTTGTTAGTTGGCCCTTTTGGCCTTCCAAAGGAGCTCCATTTTGCATGTTGCAAAGTCATATTTCAGGCCCTATTTGGTGAGTTTTAAGGTCTGCATTGACTCTATTTGGAGCCCTTTTGGCCATATTTTGTGTCTATAATGCATGTGTAGAACAATTCCATTCAAGGCCTTTCAAAGGGGCCTTTCATTACATGCTTCATTGACTCATTTCAGGGCTTTTTTGGTGAGTTTTAGGGCTGTCATAACTTATTTCCAGAGGTGGTTTTTCCCTTTTGTTTGTCTACCATGTATGTGTAGAACAACCCCTTGCATGGCTTTCCAAAGGGGCTCATCATTCTTGCATGTGTTGACTGAGTTTCAGTGGTTATTTGGGCATATTTTGGCATGAAATACTTCTGTTTTTGGCTGGTTGGGTGAGCCTTCATATGTTTCATATAATTGTAGAACAACTCATGGTTCACTAGCTTTCTTTTCATGCTTTATAGGTTATTGATTCTAGCATATTTTGGCCATGCCTTAGACTGATAATGTGCTTATTTTGGACTACCCTAGCTCTGTTTTTGGGTCTTGTGGTTGAACGATGTTAGTTTTGCATGCTTGTAGTTCAAGGTCCATGCTTAGCTTTGAGTTTTGAGATCTATTCCATGCATATACTGAGGTGTGTTCATGTTTTGAGCCTATTATTCATCACATTTCAAAGCTTGTTTGAATACCATGTTGCCATGTTTTTATCTCTTTAAATGCGCTTGAGAGTCGGGCTTGTATACCCCATTTACCGACCATTGAATAAACTCCATTTCGTTGCATTCCGAGTCATCATTTTAGGTCAATTTCCCACTATTTCAGACCTGCCTAGGGTCTTTTTGGGGTTGGTTTTGCCTTTGGTGCATTGCTTTGGGTACCTCTAGTGTAACGCACTTCACTAATTTCGGTACCCAGGCCCCCTAGCTTGCATTGTGTGCCATATTTGCATGTTTCAGGACCATATTTCATGCTGTTTTAGAGCTGTAATTTATGCTATTCCATGTCATGTTTCATCCCTTGCTATGCTTTGGTAGAGTGACATTTGATGCCTTAGGATCGGTCCCTTGCATCGTGCATGTTTGCATGTGTTTCGGCTGTCTCATTTCCATCATATGGCCACTGATTGGAGTGTGGCTGAGGTCCACTCATATTGGTTTAAGTCCACCTTGCATTGTGTATGCCATGTTGCAATGTGTTGTGCATGTTATGTTGTTAGCATTGTGTATGCCATGTCATTCCTCGCATTGTGTATGCTAGGTTGTTAGTAGCATTGGGTATGCCATAGGTTGTTAGTCGCATTTAGTTCATGAGCATTATGCATGCCATGTAGTGTTAGCATTGTATATGCTAGGTGTATGTTTGCATTTTCATCCCTTGCATGTTTATGTCATTTAGTGGCATTGCATCTAGGATTGCATGTTAGAATTGCATTCGTGCATATCATGCATATTGCATTGTGTTTGAAGTAAGGTTTAGTCCAAACACGGGAAATGAGGGACGTTTCGTACACTAAGTGACGCAACGTGCCTCGATTCCCGGTCGCCGATGCTCCGGGTTATCCATGATGGAGTTTAGGCCTTGTTGCGTTCATATGTGCATTCATTTCACATCGAGTTGTGCAATTCGATTCCTCGGCCATCATGTCTCGAGAAGCGTGATTGGTGGCATGAGGATCGAGGACCACACTCCCTAGAGCTTGTGCAATGACAGGGAGAGTGGTCGTGCACACATGTGTTGCTAATGCCTTGCTTTCTCTTTCTCTTGCCTTTGTTGCAGAAAAACCAGAAACTGGAGGCAGGAACTGGTCGGCCGACCAGCTTTTCTGGCAGGCCGACTACCCCTTCGGGTTTTTCCCATATAAACTGGTCGATGGGTGGTCTCCAAGCCCAATAGCTAGTCGGTGGCCCTCCCACAGCTTCCCAGAGTGGAGTTTCAGCCTTCTGGAGCTTTGTGCAAGTTTCTGAAATCAATTGCAAACAAAGGCGAGGCGAGGCATCGCGATGGAATTTACCGACAATGCGACTCGAGCATGCATACACCCTTTGCCATCCGAAACAGAGCTGAGGCAGTCCATTGTATTTAGTTTGTATGCTAGTTTACTCTGCTTACCTAGTTCATTTGTTAAGTAATTAGTGTTGTGTAATAATTCGTTATTTATTTTGGTTATGTAATATTCATTCGGACCCTCCGAGCGAGGGCACAATTGTAATAAGTGTGCGTGTGTGTGATGTATGTCTTCCAACCCCACGTCTTTCTCCCTTTTATTTACCAGCTTATGATGGTCAGTTTAGGGCACATTTCAATTAGCATACTTATGATAGCATGTTTGCATTCATTCATCTGTCTTGCATGCACCGGCCTCGGCGCATCATACTAACTGCACTGTTTTTCAATTTCGAGTTGAATACGTGTGTCAGTTGCTACATTTCATATGTCATTGTAGAATAGCCGAGCCTATTTTAGTTGCATTTTGCATGTGTTGCATTAGGCATTTTTGTATAGCTAGGATAATGCATGGATTTCTAACATAGCTTTTGTTTTGGCTTGGAGTACTCGGTAAGTTTTATGCTTTAGCATCCTTGCATGTGTGTGAGTGACTGCCATGATAGCATGTTTACCATGAGGCTAACTGCTTATGTGATATAACTGTCTGAATACCTGTGGGTGAAAGTTGGATTATCTGAATTGGAATAATGCGTTGACTGCGAGTTTAAAGCCCACTTGAGAGTGGCAAATCATCATGTCTTCTAAGCCCACCCGATGGTGGCAAAATCTGCATTTTAAGCCTACTTGCGAGTAGCAAACCGCTTTCAAAAACAAACATAAAATGTTTTGCTCCAATTCGGGCGATCAAATCTATACTTGAATGTTGTGCGCATCACATAGTAAATCTAGGCTAATACCCGTAATAAGAACGCATAATGTTTTCAAAACTAGATATCATGGTTAGTAGAGGCCGATCTTTGATCGGGCGAGTGGGGGTGCTTACGAAGTGACCTTCCTCAATCGTACCCAAGTTCCCGAGCCGAGGCAACTTTGGTGATGACGGACACGTGGCCTTAGGCAAACGAGTCAGGGTTTCCTAAATTCCCCAAAACAAAATATTTAGGTGGCGACTCTATATCTGGCAAAGCAGTCCATGTTTGGCACTTCTTTAAAAAAAAAAAAAAAAATTTCAAAAAACGATTTACCGGATATGGACTCTTTGATTATTCATCGGTCTTGCATTGCACTCTGCGAGATTAGATACAGGACCGTGACTTTTGAGTCCAAATTGTAGCGAGCCCAAATGAACAAAACCGGGGGGGGGGGGGGATTCCCTCCCGGGACGTTCGGGGACGTCTACAGTTTCCTACAAAACAAAAACATGAATGGGTGTTTGGGAGTAGTTAGATTGGGTGTACGCCTAACATTTGGCATAAATGCACAAAGTTTTTGTCCTCAGACTTGAACCCATAACCTTAAGGTTAGTAGGCCAAGGTAAAAACCACTGGACTGAACCAGTGGTTACCCCAATTTTGAGTTGTTCCCACTAAAATGCAATTTCCCCGAAATTAAATATCAGAAACTAGCACTCGTTATTTTATGCATGACTCATATTTGACTATTCATATTGCCATTGGTAGGTTGCTTGAAAAATGCCACATCTAGTTATGTAAGGTGATGATTGTAAAACCATGGGAGCTTCAATTGGCAATTTAATCCTCAAAAAGTAGGTTTAACAAGAGAAATGCAACATAAAATATTTCTATTAACTACTAGTTGGCTTTTTGTTTGGGGGGGGGGGGTTGGGGAAACCAAACAAACAAACAAAACAACAAAAAAGAAAGAATGATAGAAGATGAATAAAGCACTTTTAGAGTAAACTACCTCCTTATAGAACATTACACCCTAGTTTAACTGCTTGATTTTAGAAACAGAGTGTACAAAGAGCGTAACAAAATAAATTTGAATTCGTATGACTCGTAGGAGAAAAGAACCAAGATAGAAAAAATTAAATTAAATTAAAAATGAAAAGGATAAGGATGAGGAAAACAAGGCACATACTATTACATTAGATATGGATGCCTAGAGCTAATTAAAGTCATATATATGATAAATAGATGTTACTTTAATTAACTCAGGTTGAGGGAGCACCTTGTCAATGATGCTCTTTATAACATCATCTGAAAGGTTCATACCAGATTCTGCAAGAGTTACCACTACCATTTGCTTCACTTACATTTCGGAAGTCGATTAAAAATCTAAAACACTGAAAAAAATATGACAGATATTAAAGACAAATAACATGAACTATACTGTGTCACATCTTTCTTATTGAAGGCTAAATCTACGAAAAGGGAACAAAGAGGAAAATCATTAAACCAAATGCCTTAACATCTAGTATTCAACCATAGTATGCCCAACACCGAAGTATATTGGCGAACTATAATTCCTTTCCATTGGCTTAGCTCAAACAAGAATTGCTCTAGCGCAAAATCACTCACATGAGAGTGACGTATGTTTATTCTATGTCACTCAAATTATTGGCCAACATAAAAAGTCGACACCCACTAGGTCCATAATGGTCTGATGCCTTCTCTGAATTATTTTCCTCTTGTACACCTTTTCTATTTCATTTAATCTTTGTTGCAAAGTAAACTTTCAACAAAACAACTAGTAAAAATACAACGATCATTTTATCCATTCAACCTACAGTTCCTACATTGTTTTTAAGGTTCCAACCCAATAATAAAGAAATACAGCTTAGAAGAACGTTTGAGAATATGTTCCCACCCAACAATGGTAGTTCATATTTTGGCTTTATAGTTTCTTACCTTGGTTGATATTTTTCTGTGTACGTATTGTCCCTATGTGAATTGTGCTCCGTGGAAAAAAAACACATTGTGTCTTAGCACATGGAAAAGTTACTGAAACTTAAACAGCAAAACAAACTTTTTTCTGCAACGCCTCTCAAGTCAAGTCACGGTTTATGGATTTTTCATGGGATAAGATATTGGTATCTATTAGCAATTTATATAATTCACTAGACCAAATAAGAAAACAATAGAGTAGATTTCAGTGATCATAGAGTATTAATTAAGACCAGTGAAAAACAGAAAAGTGAAAATAATGGAAGCCATCACAGCCTATGGAAAGTCCAAATTTAATTAATTTAGGTCTCAAAACAGTTCATGAAAATGCAAGTAGTTACCTCTTGCCTCTCAATAAAACCTTGCTGCTTGAGATCGTACAATTGAAACGAAACTGCAACACAAAATTATTGGTGTAATGAAAATGCAAAGTAGAAATTTCAGACTAAATCAACTGAAAAATCTAGAAATCCCCTAGATGTTGATTTGTGATTATGTATCAATTTTAAGCAGAATATAACAATCCCAATCAAACAATCAAGACAAAGAGACACAACGATTTAACGTGGAAAAAACCACAATTGGACACCTCCAACTATGATCAAAAAACCACGGGCAACAGCCACAAGAACAATCCACTAAGAAGATTTAAAGGAATTACACAGGTATACTCTCAATTACCTAGCGAATCCACAACGCCTAATTGAACCAACCTCTATGTGCCTCTTCCAACCCCATATTCACCACGGAATTGTCTTTCTGATGAGCCACTCCGGATTCCAACAAAGCTTCAGGCTCGAATTCTTCAGAATCTACAACTGAAGAATAACTCTCTCTTTTGTGTATAACAAACAAACCTTTGATGTACTCTCTTTAAATCATGAGTTGAAGACTCAATAAAAACATCAAAGAAAACAAACAAAATATCCCCAGATATAAACCTTAAGAACCAAAAAGAAGATCTGGAGGACTTCAATCAATCACCTAGTTTTGGGAGAAAACCAAGTATTTATAGAGAACCAAAAGTAATCCAAGATTGGGAAGAAAACAAACTCCTTGAGAAATCCGGATTCTGAGGCTCGCTCGAGCGAAGATTTGCTGGCTCGAGCGAGGAGTGTATTTTTCATGATTTCTACTAGTGCCTTGGCTCGAGCGACGGATCCTTGGCTCGAGCGAGTAATACACTCTTTCAGGTTTTTGTATGGACGCAATCTTGGCTCGAGCGCGCATTCCTTGGCTCGAGCGAGCAAGCCCTAGCTCGAGCGAGAATTCCTTGGCTCGAGCGAGCAACGACGGACATGCAATTTTGAATGCAATTTTGCATTTTGCTTCGGCCGCGAGCTGACCGGGCAACTCGACCCTCGTAATAATCAGCGAAGTGGCAATCTCGAAAGCATTAACATCACAAACTTCTCTGAACGTCACAATTCGGATTGGATTCGCATCTAATAAACTCATAGCCTCACTGAAATAAAAAAGAGCGAATAAAATTATAACTCAAAGGAATTTTGTCAAACGGGGTTGCCAAGAATAAAAACCTAACATCAACTATAACAAAAATTCCCACCATCATAGCAATATTATAGAGCATTCTAGCATACACTCAATCTTATCATCAATAGGGGCATTCGGATGAAATACAGAGAGTGCGCGGGCAAATTCTTCAAAGCCTAGGATGCCATTATGTTTTGTGTCAAACAAGTCAAATACCTGAAATTATTAAAAAATTAGGATGAGAATAGCTTTAGAAGATTTAGCATATTTGTTTTGAAGCATCTATAAACTATATATCAACATAATGATGAGTGATTCCAACATAATTCACTTTCAACACAGAAATACACAAATATTTCTATATTCCTAGTCTGCAGCTTTTAAAATAGGCACAAACACACAAATAAACATGCATCTATATATGACTGTGCTTATACCTACATATATAATATGCATGCTTTTGTTTTTTTTATCACTAACAAAGTCTGTGTATGGAAAAGTTCATAATTCATGGTGCTCTAAAAAATGCAGTGCAAGAAAAAGAACACATGAAAACTAGTTTAAGAGAATGTCTAGTTAAGGTGAGCATTAACAAGAGCAACAAGAATAATAGTAGTCAAAAATAAAATACCCGATCAGCAAACAGGCTCTCTTTTTTGTTCGTCTTAAATAACGCCAATTGAAACTCTTCCTGCAATATTATATAGAAAGAAAGCATTCAAGAAACAAGACAGAATGACGTAAAGCTTCACCGGAGGAGAGAAACAGTGGCTTACCAGAAAGAGGGAAGCCGAAATGAGAATTGCCGAAGTCTGACGACAATGACAGAATGACGTAAAGCTTCACCGGAGGAGAGAAACGAAGACAGTTGAAGAAGCTTGAAAGCTTGGAACAAATGACGGATTTAAGCAAAAGAGCTAGAAAGAGAAGAAGCCAGAGGATTAAATGAGAAAAGAGAAAAATAGTCAAGAAGACGGCAAAGTTCAAGAATAAAGCCAAGTGCACAGGCACTAAGTAAGTATGTGAAGAACAAGAAAGTAATGAACCAGACATGATGCTAGCAACAGAAAGCGGATATGACAAAGAACAGTTTCAGGCATTTTAGCAATAAGAAATCAAAAAGACAGATGAGAACAGAAGGCCACAGATGGCAAATAAACAGATTCAAAGTAAATCAGAAGAGTTATGAAAGATTGAGCTTAATAGCAAGTAAAGAGTTTATGAACTTACCAAGTGAAATGAACGCCGATATGAAAATCGCCGGAGTCAAATAGATGACTGAAAATCGGGAACTCACCAGAGAGTGTGAGTGGAGCAGTTGCAAAGCTCTTGGAGTTTACGAATTAATGGAACCAGAACCTCGGCTAGGAGGTGCGATTTCAAGCAGCTTGGAAAGCATGAAACTTGACTCTTGACACCAGTGGACAGTAAAGTCCAGGGAACTTTGAGGTCGGCGAGTTTGATCTCGGACAGAGAGGCACAGGTGAACGAACAGTGTAGGTTCCATCACCTCAGAATGCCGAGGTAATAGAACCTAGGGGGCAGTTGTGAGGATATATTTTCTGAATACCAACACGTGGCAAGGTGACGCCGACGTGTCAGCCGAGGTGCCACGTGTCCTGGTCGTGATGCCGAAGTGATCTCGGCAAGGCCGAGGTTATCTCCGAAGATATCGAAAACCGAGATAAGCGGATAAGGGACAAGAGTCCTAGAGTGAAGATGGAACTCAACTTGGATATGGACAAGAGTCCTAGATTGGGAGAAGACTTCAGTTTGGGTAAAGATAAGACTCTTAGAGAGTTTATCCTAATCCCACTAGGAGTCCCAGATTAGCAGTAATCCTAAGTCCATTAGGGCCAGGCTCCTTTTGGGACTAGGATTGTATTGGCTATAAAAGAGAGGCACCCCCATGGGTTTAAGGTATGCTTTTGATACTCAAGCTTGTGAGTTTAGTACTTGATTTATCTTTGAGAGATATACTGACTTGATCGTCGGAGTGCCCCCGGGTGGTCGAAACCACCGCGGGATTCTTATATTTCTGTTACAGGTCAGTCAGGTGCCATCTATTCTGCCAGTGCTCTCCAGCTGGTTACTAAGCGGGCAGTGTGGTCGGAAAATCACCCACACAATTTGGCGCCGTCTGTGGGAAAGAAAGAAGAATAGATGGCCAATGACGAACAGAATGACTAGATTAGAGACTACGCTCCTGCTGGGAGTAGAAGACCTATTGATCTCGACGTTGAAGGGGACAATAGCAACATAGACACTCGTGACTAGAGTCACGGAGTGAAAGAAGCCGGCCAGGAAGGTGACGCACCAAAGACAACAGATCGAAGCAACGAAGACGACCTCCAGGTATGAAAGGATAGATACCTGCGGAGGAACGAAGACCCTTCTAGAAGGGATGCAAAGACAGGGGGCATGAGCGCTCCCAAGAAGATAACATTCAAGTATAGAAGAACTCATCCTGAGTGAACAAATCCCGGATTCCAGATCCTGGATCCCGGATCCCAGAAGACATGATCTCAGCCTAGATAAGTAGGCTCGAGAAGACGAGAGTTCAACCTAAGTGAGCAAATCCAAGATTCTAGAAGATAAGATCTCGGCACCTGAGTCCGAGAAGAGAAGAGCACAATGAGCAGATCTCAGATCCCAGAAGATAAAAAGGAAACACACAAGATCAGACTAAAGTTGGCCAGAATTGAGAAGTATGCTAGGGCCGAGGAGAACATGTCGGGAACAAAGGCATCGGAACAAGAAAAGAGAAACGGCTCGCCGATGCGAGGCCGAAAATCAAACTCAGGTTGGAGCCAAGTAAGATCAATAGAGAAACCAAGGCCGACAACCTCGGCCTGAATCAACCTCGGCGACAAGGTCGAAGCTACATGATGAGAACCCAAGTGGATTTTAAGTTCACATTGGGGGCAAAGAGAAGAAGAATGCGGTTACCACTTGTTGAAATTTGTAGCAATTTACAAGTTGGTTAAACCAATATGATGCTTAGCCGAAGTTAAGCCCAGATGATGTTTAACCGAAGTTAAACCGAGACGATGCTTAACCGAAGTTAAGCCGAGATAATGCTTAACCGAAGTTAAGCCGAAGATGATGTTTAACCGAAGTTAAACCGAGATAATGCTTAACCGAAGTTAAGCCGAGACGATGCTTAACCGAAGTTAAGCTGAGATGATGCTTAATTGAAATTAAGCCGAGATGATTCCTTGTCTCCACTTGTTGAAATTTGTAGCAATTTACAAGTTGGAGTCAAGCTGATTCCTTGTCTTCACTTGTTGAAATTTGTAGCAATTTACAAGTTGGAGTCAAGCTGATTCCTTAATTCACTTGTTGAAATTTGTAGCAATTTACAAGTTGGAATTAAGCTGATTCCTTATCTTCACTTGTTGAAATTTGTAGCAATTTACAAGTTGGAGTTAAGCCGAGATTACTGTTTCTCTTCACTTGTTGAAATTTGTAGCAATTTACAAGTCGAAGTGAAGCCGAGGTTATAGTCTGCACACTTGTAGCAATCTACAGGTTGGTTAAACCAGAGAAGATGCTTAACACTTGTTGAAATTTGTAGCAATTTACAAGATAATGTTAAGCCGACATGTGATCATCTGTTGAAATTTGCAGCAATTTACAGGTTGAGGTAAAAGCTAAGTATATTGTTTAAACACTTGTTGAAATTCGTAGCAATTTACAAATAGATTATTGTTTAACACTTGTTATGTTAATCCTTGTTGAAATTTGTAGCAATTTACAAGTAGGCTAGACCGAGATCACCGTTTAAACACTTGTTGAAACTTGAGAAAAAGTTTGCAAAGTTAACATTGAGTAGTATATGTTTCACACTTGTTAGAATTTATGAAAAGTTTGCAGGTCAGTATCTTGCCGAAGTAAAAGTTTTGTAGCTATTATACCCGAGGTATGTAACCCCGAGAAGATTGCACAAAGGAGGCAAAGTATGAAAGGCATGCACAATATTCTAAGTATAGAATCTTGCAAGAGCAGTTAGAAGAAGATCAAAACAGAATTCGTCGTGATTGACACGCCTTCACCTTACAACATCATCTTGGGAAGGCCATGGTTGCATGCAATGGGGGCAGTTCCCTCAACGTTGCATCAACTATTGCGGTTCCCCACAGAACATGGGATTGAAGAAGTCAGAGGAGATCAACTGCAGGCGAAGAATTGCTCCATGGCAGCAATGAAAACTACGTGCAACATTCGGGAACCAGGGAAGGCAGAGATTGAAGACGAGGACATGGAGGTCCTAGATGATGTCGGCAAGGAGCCAGCCAAAAAGAGTGAAGAGACACTGAAGAAAATCCTCGTCTAGGAGGGCGACGAAGAGCGCTTCATTCAGAGAAGGAAAGTTGAATTAGACATTGAAGAACAAGGAGGCACATCGGCCATATGCAGAGTTTACATTATCTAAAGAACAAAAAGGTACAAGAGTACAAGCGACAAAAAAAAAAGAAGAAAAACTTCAAAAACTGAGATGATGCTTAACCGAAGTTAAGCCGAGATGATGTTTAACCGAAGTTAAACTGAGGAGATGTTTAACTGAAGTTAAACTGAGATGATACTTAACCGAAGTTAAACCGGAATGATGCTTAACACTTGTTGAAATTCTGAGCGAATTTACAAGTTAAAGAGTGCGCAAAGTTAAATGTCGGCAAAAGATTCGCCGGAGTCAAACGTCGTTTTGATTAGAACCACTAAAGTGCACGCCAGAAATGGTGACCAGAATTGTGAAAAGGAATAAATGCTTCAAGAAATAACGATGATAGTTTGCAAAGGCCAAGAGAAAGAGGGTCTAAAGGGGGTGAATTAAATACCAGAAGTTTTAGTACATCGGCGAAAGAAGAACACATCAGGTCTGTGACTACAACATGAAGCCCACTTCCCTAATGTGATCCTAAGTACAACTTGCGTTCACATTAGGGGCCAGGGAGAAGGTGTAGGGGGAAGGAATGATAATTAAGGAGCAAGGAATGTTAACACTTGTTGAAATTTTTGAACAAATTACAAAATGAGTTAACCGAAGATTATGAAGTCTACCACTTGTTGAAATTTGTAGCAATTTACAAGTTTGGTATAGTCGAGATAACACTGAAAGACGTTTCCAAGATATGATCAACCGAGATGACCAACTAGCTTGTTAAGAGCTGAGAAAGTTGGCAAGTACAAAAATGAAGACCTTAAAAAACTAGGGACTGAAAGCAAGAACGTCGGACTAATCTACTTCGACGGACGACAATGGTTCAGCCTCGGCAGTCAGTTGGAGGAGCTTCTCTACCGCTACCTCGGCATCAATTTTAAGAAGGAAGCAAACTACTCGGCATCAGCGGTAGGTTATGTCTCACCCCCAGAAGACAGTTGGAAAGAACTTCTCAGCAGCCTTCTCAGCCACGAGCTCAGCATCAACCTCCTGAAGAGTTTGATCAAAGCTCTTCTTGGCGATTGGCACCTCGAAGTTTTGAAAGCAACGATTGAAAGCAAAAAATCTGGGAAAAGACACAGAAAACAGAAACAAGAATGTAATTCGTAAATCAAAAATGGTGATGAAGCTATCAGGAAATTAAGACAAAAGGATTGCACAGGTGTGTCAAGCCAAGAACAGTGACAGAAATCAACAGATATGTGAACAGTGTGTAGCCAAGAAGATGATTTGGAAATAATGGGTAAAACAAGCAATGGTGATTAACAATGAAGCAGAGCTTCTTGGAAAGCAACAAGAAATAAAAACAGGAGGAACGGTGACTTACCAGAAAAAGGGAGGCCGGGATGAGAATTGCCGAAGTCTGACGACATTGACAGAATGACGTAAAACTTCACCGGAGGAGAGAAACGAAGACAGTTGCAGAAGCTTAAAAGCTTGGAACAAATGACGGATTTAAGCAAAAGAGCTAGAAAGAGAAGAAGCCAGAGGATTAAATGAAAAAAGAGAAAAATAGTCAAGAAGATGACAAAGTTCAAGAATAAAGCCAAGTGCACAGGCACTAAGTAAGTATGTGAAGAACAAAAAAGTAATGAACCAGACATGATGCTCGCAACAGAAAGCGAATATGACAAAGAACAGTTCCAGGCATTTTAGCAAATAAGAAATCAAAAACTTGAAGACAGACGAGAACAGAAAGCCATAGATGGCAAATAAACAGATTCAAAGTAAATCAGAAGAGTTATGAAAGATTGAGCTTAATAGCAAGTAAAGAGTTTATGAACCTACAAAGTGAAATAAACGTCGATATGAAAATCGTCGGAGTCAAATAGGTGACTGGAAATCGGGAACTCACCAGAGAATGTGAGTGGAGCAGTTGCAAAACTCTTGGAGTTTACGAATTAATGGAACCAGAATCTCGGCTAGAAGGTACGATTTCAAGCAGCTTGGAAAGCATGAAACTTGACTCTTGACACCAGTGGACAGTAAAGTCCAGGGAACTTTGAGGTCGGCGAGTTTGATCTCGGACAGAGAGGCACAGGTGAACGAACAGTGTAGGTTCCATCACCTCAGAATGCCGAGGTAATAGAACCTAGGGGGCAGTTGTGAGGATATATTTTCTGAATACCAACACGTGGCAAGGTGACGCCGACGTGTCAGCCGAGGTGCCACGTGTCCTGGTCGTGATGCCGAAGTGATCTCGGCAAGGCCGAGGTTATCTCCGAAGATATCGAAAACCGAGATAAGCGGATAAGGGACAAGAGTCCTAGAATGAAGATGGAACTCAACTTGGATATGGACAAGAGTCCTAGATTGGGAGAAGACTTCAGTTTGGGTAAAGATAAGACTCTTAGAGAGTTTATCCTAATCCCACTAGGAGTCCCAGATTAGCAGTAATCCTAAGTCCATTAGGGCCAGGCTCCTTTTGGGACTAGGATTGTATTGGCTATAAAAGAGAGGCACCCCCATGGGTCTAAGGTATGCTTTTGATACTCAAGCTTGTGAGTTTAGTACTTGATTTATCTTTGAGAGATATACTGACTTGATCGTCGGAGTGCCCCCGGGTGGTCGAAACCACCGCGGGATTCTTATATTTCTGTTACAGGTCAGTCAGGTGCCATCTATTCTGCCAGTGCTCTCCAGCTGGTTACTAAGCGGGCAGTGTGGTCGGAAAATCACCCACACAGTAGTCAAAAATAAAATACCCGATCAGCAAACAGGCTCTCTTTTTTGTTCGTCTTAAATAACGCCAATTGAAACTCTTCCTGCAATATTATATAGAAAGAAAGCATTCAAGAAACAAGAGTTAGATTATGGAGGGGTAACAACACATTGACACTAGAAAATATAAAGAATAGCATCAAATTCATGGTTATTAAGAGCAGTACTATAATGGCATACCATCTTAACATGTTAAAAAATGCAACAATAATTTTCCACAAAGATATAGACAAACCTTGTTGATTAAACTGTCATCAATTACTACACTGCTAATCTTCTTAAATAGTTCATAAAGAGCCTCTATTTCACTTACGCTAACTGCATCTAATCCAAGTAGAAAAATCACAATCTTCATGAGCAGAGTTTGGTTGCTTTTTCATTATAGGAAATAAAAAGACAAATAATTAGAATCACGAGTGCATTACAAAGCTAGTTGAATCAGACAACAAGTGTACTAACTACCATCATTTCTTTTTGTCCTGAAAATTTTACTTTTGATAGGTATAGGTGGACAATATGTTGACCATCACAGGGCGTTGAGTTGCATAAGGGCAAGTAGCGAAAAGGGCAATGTTGATGTACATTATTTGCGGTTGGATACTAGGGCGTCAAATGGCATAAGGAGGCTTAATTTGACACATCCCATGAATCCTAGCCATTTGGATGCATTTGATAGGCTTGTAACCAAAAATTGAAGCAATGCATCAAATTAAACTTTTTTCTACACCATTTGGACTGGCAACATTATGTATATAGAATTCAATTGTTATGTATATGCTTATCACTAGTTTCCCGGTCAATTCACAATGACCATTATACTTCCCAATTTAACTTAATTAGGATTCTTTGAGAAAAAAAAAAAAGAAAAAACCAAAAAAAGAAAAAAAAAGGGGAAAAAAGCAGAGTACATTCAACAACTTGTTAAAACAACCAAATTAAACCCGTAAATTTCTAGCTAGTTCCTCTTGTCCACTCAGTTTTCAAGTACAAAAAAATGACAAAAAAACAAAAATAAAAATAACAACTAAAACTACCAGGAATATGAGGGAAAAACAACCAAAGGAGTAAGAATTTCACCTCTTCGAAGCGATTTTCTCGGAAAGCTAGGTTCCCAATCTGCATGAGATCTATTCACATGACAAAACCGTTCAAACGTCACGGATGAACCGACTTCGCTCGCCTGCATTTCAATCCACACACTCTCAATCAAAAAAAATCACACAGAGATTCACAAATTCCTCTATGAAAAAAAAAATACATAAACCCTCACTTTGTCTGACAATATGAAAACACAGCTTTTTTACGAAACTCTGCCGAATACTCAAAAAAACAAAAATTCAAAAAATTTGATTTTGTTTCATCATATACATTTTCTCACTAACCAAACAAGCGAAAAGAAAGGCTCACCCCGACGAACTCATCAACGTCTTCGAGCCCTTCCGAGGTCAATAAAATCGATGAAGCTTCTTTCTTCATTTGCAGAGACGAAGAGAGACTCGATCGGAATAGAAGCGATTTGCGAATCGAAGAAAAACGATGGTGAATGGAATGAGGAGAGTGAAGAAGAAGAAGAAGAAGAAGAAGAAGAAGAAGAAGAAAAAGAATCGTGTTCTTCAGTTGCATACACGAACCATATTAGTTTACGTGTTTCTTCACTTTCTCTCCCTGTATATCACTATACATACATATTATATATGTATATAATATGATCTTTGTCGCTTTTGATCCTAGGCCTCTGGTTGGTTCATGATTCACCCTAGGTCATCTAACTCTGCTTCGTGACTCTGCTTCCCTGCTCCCTCGCTGCTAGCCGTCGTCGATCACCGTTGTCATCCGTCACCGTTGTTGAATTTTGGCTCAAGGGCTTTGGGGATTTTGCTTCAAAATGGATTTGGGGATTTTTTGTTTTTTGTTCAGATGCTTTTGAGGATTTTGGTTTTAGAGATTTTAGGGATTTTGGGTTGGTTCAAAAAGGTTTGGGGATTTTGGAGAAACACATGACCGCGAATAGGCTAAAATGAGCGCGATTGAAAAATTTCATTACTTTTTGCGACGGCGTACTTAAACCGTCACAAATTATGAATCCTATCAAATAAAACGACGTCGTTTTAACAAGGCTTTTGCGACAGTAAATGTTCCAGTCTCAAAAAAAAATATTTTGCGACGGTACATCAGGCGTCGCAAATGTTTTATGTTTTTTTTGTGATATATGCATTAGTGACGGGGTCACCACCGTCGCAAAAGACTATTTTTTGAGACGGTTTGAAAATGCTATCAAAAAAGACTATTTTTTTAGACGGTTTGAAAACGCTGTCGCAAAAGACCATTTTTTGCGACGGCTATACCGTCGCAAAAAGTTCCGTGTTATTTAAACTATTTTCTTGTTGTGTTTGTTGGTTAAGACTTAGAGTCTGATATGTATTCACTCAATGATTTCAAATTTCAAATCTTCCAAAGGTTTGGTTTCTTAAATTAGTCCGTCCATTAAATCAAATATCAAATTATCTACATATATTTAGAAAACACAAATTATTGTAAGTATGTTTTTTTTTTTTTTTTTTTTAAAAGGTATTTAATATGGAAGACGCACTATGAATAGTCCTCTTTGATGAGGAATATATCTCCAAGGCGATTGAATCAACGGCGAAAGACCAAATAAAAAAAAGCACACCTGAATTACAAGTCATCGCCCATTTTGCCTTTGAATTGGGAAAAGGTCGCTTCTTTCTTCCATCCTAGAATTTACGTTAGGGGGTCGCTTTTGGAGTAGCCATTAATTATTATTCGTTTCGTCTATAAATACCTTTACACTCTCCTCTTCCACGCTCATCTCATCAACCCTAATTAAGCGTGCCTCTCAATTCAAACAAACTCATCCATTTTTCTCTCTTAATTACTTATTAATGGCGACACCAGTAGAAATCTCGACTCTCGAACTCATCGAACAACACCTCGTCGGCGAGTTCTTTCCTCTTGACAGCTTTGATGTCAATAGCCTCCGCAACACCAACTCGATTTTCACAGCATTTGATTCTACAACCAGTGTTCAAACTGAGGGTTCAAGCTCTCAATCTTATTCCTTCTGTTCACAGACTGCAAGCTGTGACTCTACCATCGTAATCTCTGATTACCTGGATTCCAACGAAGTTAACAACACTCAATGTTTTGATTTTGTCCATAATTCGATTAATTTTGACCAAAACCAAATAAATTTCTTTGGATTTGAGTCGAAGCCTCAAATAATCGATCTTACAACGCCGAAACCAGTGAATTTGAACATTCAGTCCAGTTCTAGGTTGAGTTTCAGCGAGCGCAAGCCGTCGTTGAAGATCGACCTAGCTCCGGTGAAGAAATTCGAGTGGTTGGAGTTCGGGCAGCCGACTAAGTTAGCAGTTTCCGTAGAGAAACCGTTTACTAGGCACTACAGGGGAGTCCGGCAGAGGCCGTGGGGGAAGTCCGCGGCGGAGATCAGAGATCCGAAGCGGCGGGGGTCTAGGGTTTGGTTAGGGACATTCGACACCGCCATTGATGCTGCCAAGGCCTACGATCGAGCCGCATTCAAGATGCGCGGGAGCAAAGCCATTCTCAACTTCCCTCTCGAAGTAGGAAAATGGCGTCGCTCCTCCGCCTCCGTCTCCGCCGCTGCCACGGAGGAGAACGGCGGCGCGAAGAGGCAGAGAGAGGCTGAAGAACAAACAGAGGAAAGGTCGGTGAAGAAGGAGAAGTTACCGGAATCTGACGCGTCGGCGGTGATTAGTAGTGAAGCCAGTTGTCCATTAACGCCGTCAAATTGGAGCGCCGTATGGGATCAAAATGCGAACAGTATCTTTAACGCCCCGTTGTTTTCGCCATTGTCTCTTCACCCAATGTTGGGCTTAGCATAGCTCAATGATCATATACGAGTCATGGAGGTGTACTCTGTCTGTTGTATATAGGAAGGAATGCGAAACTTTCAAAAAATGGTAACAATGTTTATCCATTGTATTGTATTGAAAATTTTCAAGAATATTATAATAATGTGTAGAAAATTGTTCTAGGCAATGAATGTGATTAATGTGATTATGATGAACAAATTATGAGATGAATTGAATTTACATGAACGTGAATAAAGTGTAGTTTGTGAGAAAATGTAGGTAGCAATGGTTGAGATTCATATTTAGATCTAATATTTAAATATCAAGAAAAGTATCTCATCAAGTTTTGATAACTAATATTGCCGAGGTGATGGTGGAGTGGAAATGTACATTCCTTCTACATAATTGACCAGCGCTCGATTTCTAGGGACGTGACTAGCGGCCCATTTTTCAAATGGTAAAATTGACTGCGATGTACTTTGATCGAGACTGTCTTCTGTACTGGGAGTTGGTGCATTCCTCTCTTGCCCCAGTGGTTTGTCCTTTTCATTGAATTGAGTTAAATCTAACCACTAACTAATTATCTAGTGCCAAGATCCACAGAAATTACGATATCTCCACGGAGTGTCTTTTTTCGTGTTAAATTTTTTTTTTTTTGATAAGTGACAAGTGATAAGTTTATGTAATCTGAGTTAGGAGGATGTATTAGAGTGTTAAAGAAATTTTCATAGTAGTACAATGATTTTAGTTTTTCACTGCAACTTAAAAATCAGAGCCAAATGCGGTAAAAAAAAGGAAAAGGGGTAGCACAGCAGTAACTGTGGTGCCTCTATTTGAGGTGTATTATAGTCTTATTTTTATAATCCAAACAGTTCATTTTGTAGAATTTGTTAAGTACTTCATGCCTACCAAAAATCATATTAATCGGATATTAATAACTATATGATCGAATTGCATATTGTTTATGTTATTTCTCAATAGAAAAACTTATTATTTATTTTTTTAGTTATCGATCATATGGTAGTTGATATCTGATTAGTATAATTTTTGGTAGGCATGAAATGCTTAACAAACCCTACAAAATGACAGTTTAGATTATAAAAATAAGGTCATAATACATTTTAAATGGAGACATCACAGTCGCTGCTGTGTTTATTTTTCCTTAAAAAATCATTGAAACTTCAAATGATTAGTGGTTAAGTTTCAATGTAAACCAAATGAAGCGGCCTAATCCACCACTCCACATTTCACGATGTTGATGATTTGCATAACGAACATTTATATGGTGGTAATTTACAATTATTAGTCTTTCTTGAAAAAAATGTAGACTCGAGATAAACGTTGACAGTGTATATGATGCAAAGTATATATGATGCTAACCTGCTTAATTTGCACCACCCCCAATTTAATGTCATTCCTTCCTACCATTTTCAGCCCCACATCGCCATTCATCACATGGAAAAATTATATACTAATTTTATTTTTATTTTTAAATTCAAAAGTTATACGGGAATTTGAAGTAGGCTTATTTTGGTTAACATGAGGTTGTTCTTGGATTCTTTTCTTCAATAGATCTCCAATCCAAACTGAATGTTTTAGGTTATGTTTGGTATGAAGGCTTGGGTTGGGTTAGGTTTGGACTATTTTAGTTATAAAAAGACAAAATAAATTTTTTTAGTTAATAAGATAAAATATTACATTCAAATCATAATCATTTCATTTTTTCTCTTACAAAAGTCAAAAAAATTAAAAAACCTATCACAAACGAGACTTTTTAGTCCCAAGCTAAAATAATCAAAAAATCAAAAAGTCAACCCACATCCCAAACGAAGGCTTAGGCAATTAGATACTTGAGAGTATTATGTGATATTATTTACGTGATATTTCTCGGCTAATAAAAAAATCCAACACATTAAATAAGTCATTATTTATCTTCCTTTTTTTTTCTTTTCTTTTTTTTTTAAAATCTATGGTCATTCTTTATCTCTTAACTTTTGTATTCGTTCATTACGTGATTCATTTCGAACACCACATACTCCAAAACTATTGAATATTACCCATGCTTAAGAATTGGCCTACTTAAGGTTGAAATCATTAAAAGAATATTTCATATTTGTCACATGTTTGAATTAAAAAAATTCATTATTTTATGAATAGTTGTGCTACATATCCAGAAAAAAATATTCAAAATTTAAACATGTGAATAAGATTTATTCTATTTATAGCTCACAATACACTAATTTTAAATCTACTCCCTATGCACTTTCATGATACAATTATAGATAATTTTTCATAGTTCCTAGAATTATTGTTTCAAGTAGGGTTAACTATATTGCTATTCCTCTTTTCTTCTTCTTTTTTATTTTTTTATTTTTTGGGGGGTACTGAACTTGAGCATCCTGAACTTAAAATAGTTAAGAAACTATGAACTCCTTATTGTTGAACTCACGTTTAAAAACAATAAGAAATATGCAATTTCATCTCAATTTTTAAAAGAAAGGCTTTTCTTACTCGAATCCATACCATCAGGGTTGGACTCATTAAAATGTCATTAGTTAAGGGGTGTTAACCATATTATTTTATATACACTACAATAAATTAAGATTTTACAAACAAAAAATTAGGAACTAAATAGTTTAGTTGCCGAAAGTGTCACTTTTATAATTTTAGCCACGAAAATGGATATTTATTGATGAATTACTATGATTTTAGAACCAAAATTTTTGTCTCAAAAACTATAAAAAAAAAAAAAAAATGGACAAATTGCAACAGTAGTCCTTGTACTTTGGTTCTTGTCATTTTGCTCTCTGTAATTTCAATTGGCTTGATTTTGAACTTAAATTTATGATTTGTTTTAATTTGGTCCAATTGATTACAACTCTTAGCATTTTTTTATTTTTTATTTTTATAAAAAATATGCATACAAGTGACATGTGTCATGATTTAATAAATTTACTAACCTCTGTGAGTTAACCTTAATAAATTCAGTGATTATTTCAGTAAAAAACACTAAGAATATTATTAATCGGACCAAATTGACACAAAATTTAAAAGTAAGGATCAAAATTATGCTAATTGAAAGTGAAAGAACCAAAATAACACAAGGGACAAAATCCAGTTTGCCCAAAAAACTTTGCACCAAATTCCTGACATTTTTAAAATTTGTCGTTAAAAGTTTTATTTTTTTGACTTTTTAAGACGATCTTTTAGCAACAATCCTCAAGACGAAAAGAAATAGTTCCCAAATATTTTTTGTAACAAAGCTTTTATTTTTAAGAATTATAAAAAAAAAAATTAACCCTAAAATCCTTATATATTATAGTTACATATATATGCATAATTTTATTTCAATTTTTAAAAGAATGATTTCTATGACTCGAATGGATCCCATGAGGGTTGGACTCATCTGATAAGAGGGGGAAAAATTAATATCTTTTGACATGTCTAAAATAAAAGGCCATTAGTTAAGGGGTGCTTAACCATATTGTTTTATGGATTGTCATAATTGAAGATATCAACCATGATCTTCGACAGTTAGTGTCTATAAATCGTTTTGGAATGCATAAACTAGGTTTGAAATTCAGTTCTCATCTACTAAAATAATTTATAGAAATTAGCAAAGTCAAAATATTCCATTCACTGTCCCAACAAATAGGTCTTCTCCCATAACACATACATATATTTCCCTATGGAGTGTTATTGTGTCACCATTTAAGTATGTTATAAGTCAATAAAAAGATGTAAATAGATTAAGTGAACAATTCTTGTTTTCTATTAAACCAACAATATTGTAATCTCTATCACAAATCAAAAAAATTTATTAGATGTTATTATCGTTTCATTTAATATTTACTCATCTCCTTCTCTTGCATGTGTGTTTCATTTGAAAAAAAATTTAGAGCACATAATTTTAATTATAAAGCTGAATACAATCTTCTTAGATAATATGAGACTTATTGAATATGTGGGTCTCATCTTATATTAAATGTTTTTATCTGTGATCGAATTTTAGATATAATTGATGTTATTTTGTGTATTTTTATATGATTTTTGTGTGTGGTTATGACGTGCAAGGAAGAGATTTTCTACATTGCATATTTAATGTTGGTCAAGTATTTCTTTATTTGGCAATTTTGACTATTATTTTGTTGGACATCATCATATTTGAGTTTTGACTAGGCAAACTTTTGCCACATTTGTCGTAGGAGTTTTTACAGTGTTACACGTAGCCCAGATTCAGAAGGACAACTGAGACAGACTTGAATTATTTTTTTTATTTAATTTTTTTGAGAACCGACAGACTTTTAACCGTGGGAGGCAAAGATCCGTACATAATTTTGAGCGTAAAAATTATCTATAGATTCTAATAGTTCGACTTAAATTTTATTAAGTCATATTGAAAATAAGTTTTGATAAAATTGTTATTAAAAATAATTTTTTTATGACAATTTTTTATATATGTCGCTAAAAATTGATAATTAGTAATATTTTTTTATCATAATTTTTATAAATTGTCTTTAAAATTTACAATTAGTGACGTTTTTTCATGATAAATTTTTTTCATAAGACTTATTAAATAATAAGTTCACTTATTAAGATTTACACGTAAGTACTCCTTAAATTTAATAATTGCACTTAGAGGACATTTTTAGATATAAAATTTTCATAACATCGACACTTAAAGTTTGCTTTATAAAGTAATATAAAAGATTATATAATTGTATTGAAGCTCTTTCATTACACATTTAAGGTTGTTAGTGGCGGCTCAAGAATTTTTATCTAATAGGTCCTTCAAAAAAAAAAAAAACCCAACTCAATGTAAATTGTTTCTCTAATTTTATAAAATTTAAATAATAATTAGTAAAATTAAAACCCTAGTTTTATGATATCCATGATGAAGAAGAAAAAAATTCATGACTAAAAGTCACAAATTCACTGCAATTAATTAAGTGCATTTCTTTGGCAATATGTCAATCTCAAGTACAGTTTTCAAATTCCCATAAGTATATTTTTTTATTTTAATTTTTCATTTATCAACCAATATATGATAAATTGTAAATATAATGAAAATTACATGAAAGCGGACATTTAGTGATGAAAAAAAGTTCAACCAATATAAGAAAAAAATATATCAAATAAGTACAATAACACATAAGGAGCCATGTCATTAAAGGAGCCAAACTATCTATAAGATGGAGTAAAATTGTCTTGAGATTGGAAAATGTGTTAAGCAATTTTTGAGAAAATGGACAAGGCTATAATTAATTGCTTGCAGTAACGACTCTTTCTTTTTAAAAATATCATAAAATTTATATCTGATGAAAAAATTAATTTTCTTAAGAATTCATAACACCTTAGTTGCAAGGAAACTAACAACATTTAATTACTTAAAAAATCATAACAACTTAGTTACAAACAAGTTTTTTTCAAAAAAAAAATTAAAAAAAAAAACAACAGCAGATTTGCTTCAAAGCAAATATGTGGATCCAATTTAAATTTGATGTTTCCACAGTAAAAACTTCCTGGTGTCGTTCTCAGCAAGTTACAAACTTTTCTCCCACTAGTTTATTTTTATAGCTTTCAACTTAATAAAAGTCATAGACACATGAAAAAACTCTAAATTTAGAAAAATGCAAAAGAATATGATATTGACCTTATCATTTCATTCAAATTAGAGATTGAATTTTGTACAAATTTGTCTCTTGTCATTATTTGGATGCATTATTTGCCGTAAACAAGAAAAGAAGGCTCTACTAAATTCAACTTATCCTCTGCACCTTTCATTTGAAACGTGAGTTGAAAATGACAACTGAAATTCAAATATAGAGCAGAAGAAAAGATTGCATTTGGTAGAGTTTTCCAAATGTGATTCGAGAATAGAGTTGTATTTTGAGTTTTTGAGTTTTGAAATTATGATTTGAGTGTGAAAAATTTGTTTGGTGAATAAGTTTTGAAACAAGTTTTGCATTAAGTGGGAAATTTTTGATGTGACATATGATATTTGATGCAAAAACTTACAACTCATAATCAAACACACAATTTAAAATTCTATTAAAGCTCATAAAAAATTTTAAAAATTTCGGAAAATATGTTTTTATCGAAATATAAAAATTAACATAAAAGCAAAAAAAAAAAAATTGTATTGTTCTGGTCAACCGGCCGGACGACCATTGGGACGACCGGTTGGCCCAAATTTTCGCACATTCGACCGCATTTTCAAAAGTAAGCGTCAAATTAATTTTTAAAATTCGTAAACAAACGCCTTATTCAAATCAAGCTCTTTCGGTCTTTCTAACAAATTTTCCATTGTGAAAAATTGGAAATCCAACAAAAAAAAAATTTCTTTTTCCACATAAAAAAGGCCACAAAACAAAACAAAGACAAAATATGTTTGGAATAGTTTCATTGCTCTCATCTACAAGTTTTTTTTTTTTTTTTTTGATCGGCAAACAAAACTTTATTGATGAAGCGCGTACATAGTATAATGGAAAACATCAATAAAGAGGAGTTAGGAGCCAAACCGAGCTCAAACCTCCTAGTTGGTGAGAAACCAACAAAAAGAGAGAAAAAGAAAACAAAAAACAGCAGCAAAGAACAATCAAAGAACTACATAACAAAACCAAAAATAGCAAACAAAACACTGCAATGCACTGTACAAGACTTCAACAAAAGCAGATCAAACACTCAGAAACAAACCCAGGGCAGAGAGGCAGACTTCAATAGAGCCAGAGTAGATTACAAGGCAGATTACAATAGAACAAACAGACTTCAATCCAGATAGCTGCATAGCAGTTTCCAACAGATAGCAGAAGTCTCCCAGAGAGCTGAAGACTCCCAAAAAGAAAAACACCAAGCTCCAACCCTGATCTGTCTCTAGTTGAAGACAAGATCATCAACTGTGTAGGGGAAATCCTTAATGGAAGCTTTGAGCCAAACTGCAAATTTGAACTTGATGAATTCTGGAAGATCAGAAGAGATGGGTTGTGCATTAGAAAACACACATTCATTTCTAAGTTTCCAAATAGACCAAAGGACAATTAAAGGGATTGCTCTCCAAATTAATCTGTCAAACTTATGAAATTTTCCACCCATCCACCAAAAAAACAGACCATTAACTGATTTAGGAATACACCAATATAATCCCCATTCCTCAACAATTGCAGACCAGATTGACCAAACAATTGCAGACCAGATTAACCAAGAAATGGGGCAATGTAGCAGGACATAAGAATCAGACTCCAACTCGGAGCTGTAAAAGTAACAGGGGGTGAAGTATTGTTGTCCAGGATACCAATCTTGAGCAGAAAATCTAAACATTTGATCCTATTTTTCCAGGCCAGCCAAGAAAAAAAAAGAAACTCTAGGGGGCAGTAAAGAGTTCCAAACACATTTGCATACCTTAAGCTGAGGGCCAAGAAGAGATGAATTGTGAGAATAGAGGGTAGAAACAGAAAACCCAAACATAGAATCAGAGTTCCAGACTTGATAGTCATCACAATCCAAACACAAAGTGGAAGCTGAGGATAAAAAACATTCAGTCTCACTTCTTCAGCCAATTCCTATGAATAAAGCTCTCTTCTGTGGGGAAGGTTCCAAGCGGTTGGACTTGATTTCCTAGCAAAGTAATGATGAATAGAGCCTTCCTTATCAGATGACAGATTAAAGACACCCCTTTAAGGATACCAAGATTAAGGGCTCTGACTAGAAGAATGTTAAGGCCTTTGGCCACTATGTTAAAGAGGAAAGGTGAGAGCGGATCGCCCTACCTAAGACCCCATTGGGATGAAAATTCCTCGGTAGGTGATCCATTCACTAAAATGGAAATTCTTGCTGTAGAGACACAAGTCTTCATCCAAGAGATCCATTTATCCCCAAAGCCAAAAGTGATCATCAAAGAAAATAAGAATTCCCAATTGACAGAATCAAAAGCTTTCTCAAAATCTAATTTAAGAATCAACCCTTGCTTTTTGGCCTTCTTCCAACCATCCACTACTTCATTAGCAATAAACACCCCATCAAGAATATTTCTCCCTCCCAAGAATGCTGTCTGAGTTTCACCAATGATTGAGGGAAGCACTGCTTTCAATCTGAATGACAAAACTTTGGCCAAGATTTTATAAATAGATCCCTCGAGGCTAATAGGTCTATAATCAGATAGACCAATAGGATTATCGAACTTGGAAATAAGGGTGATGAATGAGCTATTAATGCCATAAGTAAGCCTGCTGTTGGAGTGGAACTCCTTAAAGAATTGCATTATGTCCGGCTTCATAACCTTCCAAAATTTCTGATAACACAGTAGATTGAACCCATCAGGGCCTGGAGCTTTGCTATTATTACAATCTTTGATTGCTGCTAATACCTCAGCTGCACTGAACTCAGCTATCAGATGTTGAGAAACATAATTTGACTCAATGGTATTGAACACCCCTGCCAAAGAAGGCCTCTTAACCCATGTTTCAATGAATTGAGACTTAAAGTGAAGTACAATTTGGTGCCTAACTGTACTAGGATCCTCAAAGGACACTCCACTTACTGAAATAGAATTGATCAGATTTCTACTCTCCCTAGACTTGCAACAACATGAAAAAATCTAGTATTTTTATCCCCATTGAGAGTCCAATTCAATCTGGATTTTTGGTGCCAAGTCCACTCTACCATTCTGTAAAGTTTCCACAGCTCACCTTTAGCCTCTCTTCTTCTAGCCTTTTCTAAAGAAATCAGTGCCCTTTCCTTTGCAGTGATATCCAAACATGTAGCTCTTCCTCTGAAGACTTGATTTTAGAAGCAATATCAACATTTAAATTTTGAATTTTTCAATATTGAAGATGAAGAAATCAAAAGAATATCAGTTAGTTTGCTAACCAAGTTAAATTCTGGAACTCAAAAATGACCACATAGCTGGTTAGACTCATAGCTGGAATAGTTTCATTCCTCTTTTGACATGCAATAATGATTGATTGGAAAGTCAAACGTAATGGTCATGGGACATTTCCCAACACTTCAAAATTTATCTTGATTGTTTAAGATGACAATAATGATAAAAAGTTTTAATTTTAGAACTTTAAAGAGAGTTCTAACGATGTGACAACATGAAAAAAAAACAAACAAAAACAAAGCGCACACATCACCTCATATGTGGACCCCACTCATTGCCACATCACTGGAGCTCTCTTTAGAGTTTCAAAATTAATGCTCTCAATCTTTATTCTTAAGATTATGGGGTTGTTTAGGAGGAAGATTGGGCTAAAATAGTTCATTAACAAATAAAATAAGTTAAAATAACTAATAAGACCAAATGTTACAGCCAATTCATAATCATTTTGTTTTTTCTCTCACAACCATCATATCAAAAAAAAAAAAAAAAAATCAACCAACTTTCGAAATACAACTATTTTAGCCAAGCTAAAATAGCCAAAAAACTAAATAACTAACTAAAATAGCCAACTTCCCAAACAAGGCTTATGTACACTAGGAAAGACAAATTAAGGATGTATGGAGACATAATTTTGGGGTTGTCCACGTGGGTGATTGTAGACACCCCATTTTTGACCGACCTTAAGACTCAGACGTTACCAATTGGGCACTTGGTGATGTTGCATATTGTGCTCATTCAGAAGCCTCAGAGTCGCGGCCGTGAGCCCCGCCTCCGGACTCCCGAACCCTCTTCTGTGCCTTGCCTAGGTTTGCGAACCAGACTCGGTTTTTCTCTGTTTCTTTTCCTGAGGGGAGGGAGCAGTCCTGTAGACCATCTCTTAGTGGCCGTGGGCTACATTTTGTGGCCATAGGCCATTTTGCCCATTTCAGAGCCCGGTTTCCGGTTTTTCGGAACCGTTGGCCGTGTGCCTCGGTTCGGGACCGCTTAACCATCTCCGTTTGCTCTAAATTTTGGCATACATCTTATTTTCTCCCTTTCAAGGGACACTGGGGTCTGAGAAACCCACTTCGTGGCCGAACGCCACTTTCGGTGCTTGGCAGCCCATTTTCGGGACCCCGAACTGCGTGTTTTGGCCCCCGAGCATTCGTTTTGCATCAGTTTTCGTTAGGTGCCTCTGTTTCATCACCAGGAAGGTCACTGGAGGGTGGGAGGCCAGCAATTATCTTGGCAACCAGTTATATTCCATTTTCGCCCTCCGACACCCGTTTTTCGCACTTCCGAGCCAATGTTGAACACCTTAGGGCCACTTTCTTCAACTCCAAACCACATATTTGTGTTGTACACACATGGAAGGATCCTAATATTATTTGGCCGGCCAGAAACTCCATTTGACCCTTTCGAACCCCTCTTAAAAATGGCTTGCTCTCTCTCCTGTTTTAGAGTTTCCAAATTCGAACCACAAGGTTGTGATGAGGGGACCTGGGAGGCCACCTTTTGGTGGTGGCCGGCCACTAAAGCAAGTTGACCTTTTTGACCCCTAGCCGGCCGGCTAGGGGGGGTGGCCGGCCGGCCACCTGCAACTCCAAAAGGTGGCCGGTCATGTTTCTCTCAATGTGAACTTTACAGCTGTATAGCTGTTGTCCCCCAGAAATATCTAATTCCGGGGGACACCTTTTGGGGAAAACTTGCCTCCTTTTCCCCCACCTTTACTCCCTCTCCTTGGTCCATATAACTAGCCTCCAACACTTGTATTAGGGGTTAGAAAAAATTGCTTCAAGGAGAGGGATCCAAATCTCCCTCTATCTCTCTCATTTTCTCAAAAACTCCTAAGTTCTACCCCATTCCTTCATCACCACCAAGCACCACCACCACCACTCCATTTCCAGCAGCAAGGAGGGCTTCTCAGAGGCTAAAGGTGCTGCAACTTGGCCCAAGAAGCAACCAAAGATTGGTCTACAAGGGTGAGTTGCCATTTCCCCCTTTTTGGAGCTTATTTTTGCAACATTTCTTAACCATATATGCTTACTGTTTTGAGCTCCGGCCCTAACTGAAAGTGGCCTTCTTTTGAGCTCTTTTTCACTTTTTCTTAAGGGCTCAACCCTGTTTGAGCCCCCCACCTTGCACTTGCTTCAATACCTTCCTTGAATGCTATTTTCTTGCATGCTTTGGAAGCCCATTATGCTTCCATTTTTGGGCATTTCACAGAACTAAAAATAGGCTTATTTTGAGCCCCTCTTCAACATTGAAGAAGGGCTCAACACTGTTTGGGACCTCCATGATATACTTGCCTTTATATTCTCTTTTGGGTCCCATTTTTGCATGTTTTGGAAACCCATTATGCTTTCATTTTTGGTCATTTTACAGAACTGAAAATAGTCTTCTTTTGGCCCATTATTCATGTTTCATTTAGGGCCTTTCATGGTTCGGGACCTCCATATGCCACTTCATGTTATATCCCCTCTTTGGTCCCCATTTTTGCATGCTTTGGCAGCCCATTATGCTTTCATTTTTGGTCATTTTACAGAACTGAAAATAGTCTTATTTTGGCCCATTCTTCATGTTTCATTAAGGGCCTTTGGCTGTTTGATGGATATTTAGTATACTTTGTGCTTTGGCCATCTTTTGGCCCATTTCTTGCATAAGAGCTTAGCCATATCTATATTTGTTTTTGGGGTTTTTGCAGTTCTGTAAAGTGGCTTATTTTGGGCCCCTCTTCAATGTTGTTGAAGGTCCCTAACCTGTTTGAGGTCAGCAGCTGTGAGTTGCTTCATAACCTCACATTTAGGGCCATTTTTGCATGCTAGTTTTGCCCTGTTCCGGTTAGCTGTTTGGCCATGCTTTGAACTGTAAAAATGCTTATTTTAAGGCTTCCTTGCTTCTGTCTTTTCATTCCATGTACCAATTATGCATGCTTTGTATAGCTGTAAGTCATTTCACGTACTTAATTTTGCATTTCGGGAGAGATTCCATGCATCGGGTGTACTTTCGCCTCATTTCGGGGCTGTTTTCCCCCCACATTTCAGTGCTGAAATTCCATTAGCATGTTTGCATATCATTTTCCATGCTATTGCATTGCGTATGCCATTGCCTCGGTTTGCGTGCCCGTGTGCACGCGTTTCGAGGCACTTCATTTTCATCCATCGGCCTCTTATGTGAGTGTGGCTGAGGCTCTCTCATGTTAGTGTAAGTCCAAGTTGCATTCTATATGCCATTTTAGCCATATTGCATTGCGTATGCCATTGCCTCGGTTTGCGTGCCCGTGTGCACGCATTTCGAGGCACTTCATTTTCATCCATCGGCCTCTTATGTGAGTGTGGCTGAGGCTCTCTCATGTTAGTGTAAGCCCATATCACATTTCCATGTCATTTACATTGCGTATGTCATTTTCTCGGTTTGCGCGCCCGTGTGCACGCATTTCGAGGCATCTCATTTTCACAGCATAGTGCATACTAGATTGTATCTTAGATCGCATTCATGCATTTTCTCGGTTTGCGTGCTCATGTGCACGCATTTCGAGGCATCTCATTTTCATAACATTGTGCATGCTAGGTTGTATCTTAGTTGCATTCATGCATGTCATGCATATTGCATCGTGTTCAGGATAGAAGTTAGACCGGGCACGGGAAACGAGGTGCGTTTCGTACTCCGAGTGACGGAACGTGTCTCAATTCCCAGTCACCGACACTCCGGATTACCCATGATGGAGTTAGGCTCTTGTTGTGTTTACACGTGCATTTATTCTATATTGAGTTGCACATTTCGACCCCTCTGTCATCATGCATAGATATGCGTGATTGGTGGCACGAGGATCGAGGCACGCATATATCCATGAAAATACATTGCCATGCCCCTTTCCTCCTCTCTGTTGCAGCAAAATAAAGAATCAGCAAACTTCCAGAGTTTGGCACGCTTTCCAAGAAAAATCACAAAACAGAGGCTAATCGGGGCATCCCAGTGGATTTCCGCGCAAGGCAGCCCAGACATACATCATTCATCAGAAGCAAAGCAGTCCCTGGCTTGCACGCCAGTTTTACAGTTTTCTTAGTTAATTTGTTAATTAATTAGGAATTCGTATATTATTCGGACTGTAATATTCTTTTATTCGGGACTGTATATTTATTCGGACCCTCTGTGCAAGGGCATAACTGTAATAAGTGTGCGTGTGTGTATTGTATGTCTTCCAACCCCACGTCTTTCTCCCTTTTATTTACCAGCTCATGATGGTTAGATTAGGGCATATTTCAATTAGCATACAGTATGATAGCATGTTTGCATTCATTCATCTGTTTTGCATGCACCGGGCTCGGCGCACCATACTAACTGCATTGTACTTTCAATTCCAAATTGAATATATGTTAGTTGTAGCATTTCATATGCCATATTTAGAATAGCCGAGCCTGCTATAGTTGCATTTTGCATGTGTTGCATTAGGCATTTTTGTATACTTAGGATCATGCATGATTTCTAATGTAGTTTCTATTTTGGCTTGGAGTACTCGGTAAGTTTTATGCTTTAGCATCCTTGCATGCATGTAAGTGGCTGCAATGATAGCATGCTTACCATGAGGCAATATGCTTATGTGATATAACTGCCTGAATGCCTGTGGGTGAAGGTTGGGTTACTTGGATTGGAATAAATCATCGACTGTTTGTTTTAAGCCCACTAGATAGTGGCAAAACCATCTTTTCTTAAGCCCACCCGAGGGTGGCAAAATCTGCATTTTAAAGCCTACTTGCGAGTAGCAAACCATCTTTCAAATAAACAAGCATGAAATGTTTTGTTCCAATTCGGGCGACCCAGTCTATACTTATATGCTATGTGCATCACATAGTAACCTAGGCTAATAACCGGAATTAGGACACACAAAGTTTTCAAAAATAGATATCATGGTTAGTAGAGGCTGATCTTTGATCGGGCGAGCGGGGGTGCTCACGAAGTGACCTTCCCCAATCGTACCCAAGTTCCCGAGCCGAGGCAACTTTGGTGATGACGGACACGTGGCCTTTGGCACCGAGTCAGGGTTTCCTAAATTTCCCATTAAAAAACATTTAGGTGGCGACTCTGTATCTGGCAAAGCAGTCCATGTTTGGCACTTCTTTCAAAAATCTGTTTTCTCAAAACGATTTGTCAGATTTGGACTCTTTGGTTCAGATTTAGAACCGTGACAAATTTGAGAGTCCTGAGCTGTAGTGACCCCCAAATGAACAAAACGGGGGCTCGTTCCTCCCGGGGCGTTCGGGGACGTCTACAGTGATCCACATTGCCGAGATAAGATACGATTATATCGGACTCTAAGATATTTAGATAGAGGATAAGAGTCCTAGTTGATATCAACTACTTGTTTGGGTAAGGTTTGACTCTTGAGAGAGTTGATCCTAATTTGAACAGGAGAAGTTTTGGATAGGTGATATCCTTGTAAAAAATAGAATTCCATGAAATAAGACTTTTAGGGAAATAAGACATCGATCACAACCTTGTTGGTTTAAGGTGTTCTGAGCTAGTTAGCTGTAATGGGCTTATTAGCTGTAATGGGCTAGCTATAATTTAACGATCATAAGATTATCTCCAAATGATTTTTTAAATGAGGCTTATTAGCTGTAATGGGCTAGCTATTACCATAATTATTTACCATAATTATTTTAACAAAATTCTTCAACTCTAGCAATATTTGAAGAGCTTTAGAAGACTTTTTAAACAGTTTGTGCGTATAAATAGGAAAAATAAATAGTAATGTTGAAGTACATACACTACAAGAATCTGCACTTTTAGCGACCACTTTCCGCGACCAATATAAAAGTTGGTAGCTAAAAGTTACCTTTTGGTGACCAAATATTAATTAGTCGCGAATGACCATTTTTTTTTTTTTGGCGATCAAATATGAGTTGGTCGTAGAAGGTCATATTTTGGTGACCAAAAAATGAGTTGGTCGCAGAAAGTGGTATGGTTTTGGCGACCAACTACAAATTTGGTCGCGAAATGTCACATTTTGGCGACCCAAAAATAAGCGGGTTGTGGAATTGGCGACCAAAAGTTTGGTCCCCAAAAACTTATTTTTAGCGACAAAAAATATTTTAGTCACCGTATAAAAGTGTTTGTTTTGGCTACTAAAACAATCTAGTCGCCGAATGGAAAATAATTTTTTTTTTTTAATCTTTTGGCGACCAAAATTTTGGTCACCAAAAAACTTATTTTTAGCGACTACAAATATTTTTGTCGCCGTATATTGAGTTTTGGCTACTAAAACAATGTAGTCGCCGAATGGAAAATAAAAAATTATTTTTTTATCTTCTGGAGACCAAAATTTTGGTCGCCAAAAAACTTATTTTTAGTGACTAAAAATATTTTAGTCATCGTATATTGAGTTTTAGATACTAAAACAATGTATTCGTTGAATGGAAAATAAAAAATTATTTTTTATCTTTTGGCGACCAAAATTTTGGTTGCCAAAAAACTTATTTTTAGCAACAAAATATTTTAGTCGCCTTATATTAAGTTTTGGCTACTAAAACTATTTAGTCGCCGAATGCAAAATAAAAAATTATTTTTTATCTTTTGGCGACCAAAATTTGGTCGCCAAAAAACTTATTTTGAGTGACTAAAGATATTTTAGTCACCGTATATTGAGTTTTGGCTACTAAAACTATTTAGTCGCCGAATGGAAAATAAAAAATTATTTTTTTATCTTTGACGACCAAAATTTTGGTCGCCAAAAACTTATTTTCAACGACTAAAAATATTTTAATCGCCGTATATTGAGTTTCGGCTACTAAAACTATTTAGTCGCCGAATGGAAAGTAAAAAATTATTTTTTATCTTGGGCGACCAAATTTTGGTCACCAAAAACTTTTTTTCAGCAACCAAAAAAAATTTGGTCGTCGTATATTTATTTTTTCTGACCCAAAAAAGTTAGTCGCCAAATTAATACTTTAGGTGACTAATGTTTTAGTCGTCGTTAATTAAGATTTGGCTACAACAAAATTGTAGTCACCAATTATTAACATTTGCCGACCAAAACTACTTTTGTCGCCAAAGGTGTGAAACTTTTAGAGGGAAACCAATTGTCCCCGCCTGTTCTCTGTTTAAACAAATCAGATTGTTCTCTCTCTCACACAAATTCTCCTTCACCCCCACCTCACTGTTGGTGGCCATCAAAACGCAAGGCAACAATCTGCATCAAAGAAAACAAACCAAAAATAATACCATATTAGAGTACAAAAGTGAGAGAGAGAGAGAGTACATGGAATGTCGACCTGAATGGTGCCCATGAGATCTGTGTGCCAAAGGTTACAGTAGTTCTGGCAGAGCTGCATCTTGTCCAGATGCTCTTGCGACGCCATTGACATCTTCGAAGAGCTCGTGGTGACATTTGTGGTGACCAAAACACATTTAGTCAATATTTATTTTATGTTTGACGACTAATTGAGTTTTAGTCGTCAAAAATAATGTTTTGGACTACAAAAAATAAAATTGGTCCCTAAATGTGCAATCTTTAACTATTAAAAATAATTTAATCGATATTTATTTAATTTTTAGCTATTAAATTTTGGTCGCTAATTATAATTAAAAATTTTGGAGGCTGGACTTCAAATTTTGGAGGGATTTTTAAATTAATTTGGTGAGGAACTCTAAAGGGATTTTAGAGGGATTTCAAACACACAAATGAGTTAGGGCTCATAAACAAAATGTCACTCTGTGACTCTGTCTCTCTCGCATCTACCCTCCTCCGATTATCTCTCTCTCTCTCTCTCCTCAATTCCCTGTTGCAGACCCAACCCCGAACCCCCTATTTCTGTCTTCATTTTCTCTCTTCCTCACTCCCTCTCTCCACCATCCCAATCTTCATCAACAGTGGTGGCCCCAAACTTCCTATTTCATTCATATGGGGAGATTTCGAAATGAGCCACTACAAAAAGGGAGATTTCACTGGACCACCACCGTCTCCAGGGAGATCGGTACTCGGTTGTCATCAATATTCAAGGAGATACGAAACAGGTATTTTAATTAGTTAAGTTCTTCTTTTTTCCCCCTCTGAATCAGATCAATCTCTCTCTGCCTGTGTATTTTGATTGTTTGGTTCAATTCCATAGATGTGACAAAAAGTTAGGTTTTATGTATGAGTAACAAGATATATACACATATACATATAGATATGTACGTATTGTGGAGAACATGTATGCATATATTTCTATATATACACATATAGCTATAGATATATGTACGGGAACGAAATAAACCTTCTCGTATAATCTTGTTGATCAAGTCTGCGCTCCTCCGTACGTCGTCGCTTTACTCCCTGAAAACACAAACGTGAGCTGGCTGGCGGATGTATGCCGGATACCTCTCCGATGCCTAAGTCAGCAAAATAGACAAAGACAAAAAGCTTTGTGTATTAGAAAATCAAAGTTGTGTGTTACCTCTCCATAGGTGATGTTGTAAGCTTTTATAGGTTCCGCGTGGCACAATCCTAGTAGGACTTTTACTCCTACATGTAGAGTCCTCCTAGGATTCATACTCCTGAAAGATAATGCTTATCCTTCAACACCCCCCCTCACTGCATAAACCAAGTGAGATGGTTCTACCATGGTCAGACTTTAACACGACCGAGGTAAGCATGGCTATGCTAAGTCGCAGACTAGACCGAGATAACATTAGCTCGGCTCTTCCATTCACTGCTCTTACCTTGGCTCTTCTTAATGCTAACCACGGTATATCTAGACCGAAATAATCAATACTCCGGTCCAAACCGGGATAACTTTATGAGTGACGACCGAACTTACCGTAAACTCTTTGGGACCGGAGCAACTTCAGGTCTCTCGCGGACCGGAGTAACTTTACACCTCTTTTGAGCCGGAGTAACTTCATGGCCTTTTTACTCAGCCCTTCGCACTGTGGCCCATAACGGCCCATTACCCAGCTCGGCCCAATTTTCATATTAATTACCCTCTCAATTGCCTCTTAATTCTATCTGCACAGCATGATAGGGATTACCTTGTCTACCAGCCGAGCTAAAAAACTCTTTAGCCTTTCCGACCGAGCTAAAAGACTCTCTTAGCCTCTCCAACTGAGCTAAATTCACGCTGGCTCTACCTGTCCGGTCAAAACGTCTCTTCAATCACAGCAACTGAATCGTTTCTCATTCCAAGGACACGTGGCCCCCTCTGATTGGCCCAATGCAGCTGTCACGCCGTCTTTGTACTCCGTGAATTTTGAAGAGTTCCTGCCTCTGGTCCTTGCATCAAAACAAAACTCTTTGTTTTTTGGATCACTCACCACACTATTCATTTCCTCATCTCTCTCTCTCTCGTTCCTGAGCTTCTTCAACCTTGAACTTGCTGAGTTCATGTTCTTCATTGCCGTTGCTTCCATCTCTGATTTCTTCCTCTTGACCTGGTAAGTTTACTCAAATCTGCCTTGTTTTTGTTGTTTTCGCATTTGCTTTTACAATACATGTATTTTGTGTGTTTTTTCAAAACACATACCTTCCTTTCGTGTAATAGAACCTCTGGCTTTTCACGAATAAACTGAAACACTGATTTTGATCCAAAATCACTGTATAACCGAACTAAAAAGTAGTTTGTAGTTGATGTCACTCTTGCCAGGCCATTCAACCGAACTAACACTTTACGTTATAACAATAGTTTCAACAAGTCAAACCACCTTTTGTTTTAACTCAACCGAGCTAGCCAACCGCACTAAGTCTGCGTAATAGTGCGTCTGTTAGTCTCAACCACGGCCGAGCTATAACTTGGGGCTAACCCAGCCTTCGTAGTTAAAACTGAACTAAGAGCGCTACCCCTAGAGGTTCAACCGGGCTAACACTAACTGAGAGGGTGATTTATGCTCCGGCGTTGGGCCGAGGTATAAACCGAACAGGTTGGGGGCCCAGCAGAGCAGTGGGCCGAGATGATCGACTGTTCACCCGGAGATGGGGTACCAGAACTTCGGCCGGGCAGAGTTTGGACTATGTGCTGCCCCGAACCGTGCAGAAGGTGCCCGGCTAGGGAGTGACCGGTCAAACCAGGATGCTCGGTCTGAGGATTGTCGAGATCAGACAGACCGAGAGGCCGGCGCTCGGAAAGGCGCGGTCAGCCGAGGTAGTTGACTGACCGGCGAGAAGACCGACCAAAGGAGGATCCCGGGCTAAGCTTTGCCGAGATGCCGCCTAGCCCGGTCCTTCATTCGGTTATCTGGTCGGGCGCTTAAGGTATGAAGCATGGTATGACCGAGGTAGGGCAGCTCGGCTGCCGAGCTCCAGCTATGCTGTCAGGCAGTTGAGAGCAGGTGATGAACGGCATGGTTTAAGCTGACAGATGGGATAGCAGAGCCACGTGTCAGGAGATGACAGGGAGTGGATATGGGGCACAGAAGGTATATAAGCCTGTCTGCGCCCCCCATACAGGACAGACGAACACTCTGTAAGAAAATCCTTACACTCAAACACTCTCTCCCTTCTCTCTATTCCCTCTAAGGTGTGTGCTAACTTGACCGTCGGAGGGTTTTTCCGGCCACACACCGCCGGGTAGCTCATCCTTATTGACTCGCAGGTGATCGGACATCGACGGAGCTCGGAAGAAAGGAATACGGGCACGCCGGAATATTTGCTCCCCGTACAATTGGCGCCGTCTGTGGGAAACTTGACAGACAAAACCTTGTCTTCCAGGTTCATCTGATCGCCGTCCATGGCGAACAACGACGAGTTCCCGTTGTCCGCCATCGATGGAGCCACCCCGGAGTATACCCGAAGGAGAGAGGGACCACCTGCCGTCCATCCAATGGCTGAGTTGGGGACGCCCACTGGAGGACAGTCAGGGGACGCGCGGGATAAGCGCGGAAGGAGTCATGGGCATTCACGGAGTCCAGACGGTCACCGGCGGAGAGACTCACACGCCAGGCCACTGGAAAGCAAGTTAAGGGACCAAGACGCTGTCATCAGGCGGATGGCGGCAGAGATGGAGGATCTTAAACGGCATGTCAAAGGGAAAGGTGTAGCTGGAGTGGGTGACCACAGTGAGCGCACCCTATCCCGCCGTTCAGGCGGACAGAGCCAACGACATACTCAGTCCATATCTATCACCAGAAGTTACCAGGTTGGTGATTCCGACGTGCGTGCAGAAAAGTCCAGCGCGCAAGACAGCACCTACAAACCCTCACGTCCGGCGACGACGTCGAGGTATTCTTATTCGGCTCAGTCAGAGGACTTACGGGCAGTATTAAGGGAGCGGGCTCGCCGGCGCGAAGCTCAGAGAATACCTGCTTTCCAGCGGCTCTCCTACGGGGTACATGCCAGCGAGGAGGTCGGAATGCCTCCACCCCGCCAGGCAGTGCCGATATTCGAAGATACAGACTTGGCAAGGTTGAATGCCACTCCTTTCTCCCTGGAAATAGAAACAACGCCGCTTCCAGCGGGCTTCCATCAGCCTAAGTTCACGCTTTACGACGGGAAAACCGATCCATACATGCATGTGAGCCACTTCCGACAGGTTATGGCCGGACATCGGCGAAATGACGGACTTATGTGCCTGATCTTCCCGTCAAGTTTAGGTGAGTTGGGCTTGAAGTGGTTCGAGAGGTTGCCGGAAGGGAGCATACAGCGGTGGCATCAGTTGGCCGAAGCCTTTGTGACGCGCTTCAAAACCAACACAAAAACACCAAAGGAAGTTGATCACTTGCTGAGTGTCAAGATGGAACCGTGCGACACACTGAAGGCGTACAATTCAAGGTATTGGGAAACCTTCAACGAGATCTTAGACTGCCCGGTCAACCTTGCTATCACGCAGTACAAGCGCGGTCTCCCGGTCGGACATAGACTGCGGGACTCGCTTACCATGCACCAACCGACTTCCATGGGCCAGCTCATGCAGCGTATCAACGAGCACATCCGAGTAGAGGATGATGCGTCGGCTTCCACCGTGAAGGCCACTCCGGTCGGAACAGACAAGAAGACAGCAGGCAAGGTGCACGCAGTTGGGCAAGAGTCCAGCCGCTCAAATGACCGGGCAGAGGAATCAGACCGAGGTTCAAATCGAAAAAACCGGGGTAGAGGACGTCGGAATGACCGGGATGACTACCCCCGTGATGACGTTGAGGACGCAAACAGGAGAATGAAGGCAAGGACTGGCATAACCACGGTCTTTAAGATTCCAATCTATCGCATACTTAGCGAAATCCGAGACGAGGAGTATGTCCGGTTTCCTGCTAAGTTGGGCGATGGACAAAAGGGGTACAACCCGCGGTATCGTTGTACGTTTCACCGGGAGAGGGGCCACCGGACTGAGGATTGTTTGCCTTTGCGACAACATTTGGAAGAATTGGTTGCAGCCGGGCATCTGGACCTTTACATTGATGGCGGAGTGAAACCAAATCAGGCTCCGGTTGATCCCAGGGGACAGGACGACCGAGATGCACCACCACAAGGAGTCATCAATGTCATCCACGGCATCGTGGAACCGGAGCGTGTCTGCGAACTCCGGGGCATGATCAAGAAGGCAGAGCACATGAGGGAAGTTTTGTCAGTACAGCCTGCCATCAAAAGGGGGAAGACAGAGGAGAAAGACGTGATCAGTTTCACCTCAAGGGATTTAGAGCGTATCCAGACGCCGCACAACGATGCTCTTGTCGTAACACTACGCGTCAAAGAATTTGATGTTAGACGGATCTTGATCGATCAGGGAAGCTCGGTCGAGATCATGTATTATGATGCGTTCAAACAGCTCAAACTTCGTGAGACAGACTTGGCACCGGCCACTTCGCCACTGGTTGGATTTAACTCGCAGCCGGAGTGGCCATTGGGAAAGATTATCCTGCCGGTCAAAGCGGGATCCGTGGTCCAGCAAGTGGAGTTTTGGGTGCTACAAGTGCCTTCAACATACAACCTTATCCTTGGAAGAGGATGGCTTCACGCCATGCAAGCCGTAGCATCGACCTACCACCAGGTGATGAGATTCCCCTCGGCTATGGGGGCAATCGAGGAGATTTGGGGTGATCAGGTCATGTCCAAGCAGTGCTTCGTGGCGGTCAATGGGAGCCGGGCTGCCAAAGGATTCGTTCAAATGATCGAGGGACCGGAGGACCAGAGTGTCTTGGATGATGTTGGCACCAAAGTAGAAGACAAGGCAGTTGAAGAGTTAGTTGAGGTGCAGATTGATGCTGAGCAGCCGGACAGGTTCTTCTTGCTCGGTTCAAGTCTCTCGGCCATGGAGAGAACCGAGATGATCGAGTTTTTAATGGCGAACATCGAAGTCTTTGCATGGTCGCCCTATGACATGCCTGGTCTTGACCCAAGCTTTATCTGCCATCACCTCAATGTCTTCCCTGGAGCAAAGCCAGTCATCCAGCGAACAAGGCGATCGGCGCTGCATCACGCCGAGGTAGTAGCAGAGGAGGTAAAGAACTTGCTTGAGGCACGAGCAATACAGGAAGTGCACTACCCTCGGTGGATTTCCAACACGGTAGTGGTGCCCAAGAAAAATGGAAAGTGGCGAGTTTGTGTCGACTATAAGACAGTCAACCGAGCTTGTCCAAAAGACAGCTTCCCTTTGCCGCGCATTGACCAGCTAGTGGATTTGACGGCTGGACACAGTCGGCTCAGTTTCTTGGATGCATACCGCGGCTATCACCAGATTGCCATGCATGGGCCTGACCAAGAAATCACCTCTTTTACGACTCCAAGGGGACTCTTCCGCTATCGAGTTATGCCCTTTGGTTTGAAAAACGCCGGGGCAACCTTTCAGAGGATGGTGACCAAAATGTTCGCTCCTTTGCTCGGCCGGACAATGGAGGCTTACATCGATGATATGGTGGTAAAGAGCCGACATGAGGCACACCATCTGTCCGACTTAGCCGAGATGTTCGCCATTCTTAAGAAGCACAAGCTGCGCTTGAACGCCTCGAAGTGTACCTTTGGCGTGGGATCCGGGAAATTTTTGGGATTCTTAGTCACGAACCGAGGCATCGAAGCAGACCCTACTCAGATCAAAGCCGTGCAAGAATTGAAACAACCTAGCTCGGCTAAGGACGTACAGCATCTGGCCGGTATGGCCGCCGCGCTTAATCGATTTATAAGCCGGTCATCAGATCGCTGCCGCCCTTTCTTTCAAGCATTGAAGTCAAAATTCTCATGGGATGACGAGTGTGACCGAGCTTTGGCTGAGCTCAAGGCTTATTTGTCTTCCCCGCCGCTGTTGGTTACACCAGAGCCCGGTGAGGAACTCTACCTTTACCTTGCCGTCTCCCAGCACGCAGTAAGTGCGGTGTTAGTTCGGGCTGAAGGAATTAAGCACCTCCCAATTTTTTACGTAAGTAAGACCCTTCTGCCGGCTGAGACGCGGTACTTGCCGCTGGAAAAACTAGCGTTGGCACTGATGATGGCTTCGAGGAAATTGGCACATTATTTTCACGCCCATACCATCGTCGTACTGACCGAGTTCCCTCTCAAGGCCTTGTTTGAGCGCGCAGACTTTTCCAGCCGAATATTAAAATGGGCGGTCGAGTTGGGACAGTTTGATGTGAAGTTCCAGCCGCGCACCGCAATCAAAGCCCAAACCTTGGCCGATTTTGTTGCCGAGTTCTCACCTGGCACTCATCCGGTATGCCCGGTCGTCATTGCCGGGGCAGATGATGAGACGCCCACAATGCCAACCGAGGAACTACTATCTGCAGAAGGTCGCGCCGCGGAGTTAGCGCGCACCATCGAAATTCCCTCAGTTTGCACGGTAATACCTCCCGGTGTTGCGCTGACGGAGTTGTGTATCACCAACCCATCCACTCTGTCCGGTACCGCATCACCAAGGGGGGAAGGAATGGTTCCACACCGCTCAGAACTTGATGATTCGCCTACGGACTTGGGCATTCTGAACCAACTTGCTGAGTCCGGTGCCGAATCCTCAAGGGGGGAAGGAATGGTTCCAGGCAGCTCAGAACCTGCGGCCGGCTTCACACCGCAACCTGGTGTTTCGCCTACGGACTTGGGCATTACGGACCAACTTGCTGAGTCCGGTGTCGAATCACCAAGGGGCACTGACTTTGAACCGGTCAACACCAAACTTGACACCGCACAGCCGAGCAGTTGTGATCCCATTGCCCTTCGCAACTCTCAGGACCCATCTGACTGCTGGAAGCTTTTCGTGGGGGACATGTGGAAGCTTTTTGTTGATGGAGCGTCCAACCGCCATGGTGCCGGCCTAGGTATTGTTCTTATATCCCCGGACGGCCTAACCATAGAGCATTCTATCACACTCGGCTACCCGGCATCTAACAACGAGGCTGAGTACGAGGCGCTTCTTGCCGGGCTCAAGAGCGCAATCCAAATGAAGGCTGCCGAGCTTCTGGTATATAGTGATTCCCAGCTTGTGGTTAATCAAGTTTCCGGGATTTATGAAGCGAAGGACGACAGGATGGCGAAGTACCAAGCTCTGGTCAGGGACCATATCAAGCAGTTTGAGGCAATCAGAGTCCAGCAGATTGGCCGGGAAGAAAACAGCCGGGCTGATGAACTCGCCGGCCTCGCTTCCATGGTAGATAGCACATCTCCAAACCCCCTATTGATTGACTTTCTTCCGCGGCCAAGCATTGAAAACGCCGGGCAGACGGATGTACTCTGCGCCGAGCTAGGTCCTTCATGGATGGACCCATTGATCTCGTTCCTCAGAGACCGGACTCTTCCAGCGGACAAGAAAGAAGCACACAAAATCCGGGTGAAGTCCGAGCGGTTTTGGCTCTCTCCATCAGGCGCGTTGTATAAGAAGTCCTTCACCGGTCCTTATCTCAAGTGCGTGCACCCGAACAGTGTGGAGGCCTTCTTGTTTGAAATTCATGAAGGCAGTTGTGGCAGCCACGTCGGGGGACGGTCCTTGGCTTACCGAGCTATTTCGCAGGGATACTGGTGGCCGTGCATGCAGGCCGACGCCCAAAAATATGTCCGCAAGTGCGAGAAATGCCAAAAATTCGCTCATCAGATCCACCAGCCTGCCAGGGAACTTCTTCCCCTCACCAGTCCTTGGCCTTTCGCCATGTGGGGGCTAGATATAGTGGGACCGTTGCCAACAGCACCGGGCAACCGGAAATTCTTCATCGCGGCCACGGATTACTTCACAAAGTGGGTTGAAGCTGAGCCCCTGGCCACAATCAAAGAAAAAGACGTGAAGCGATTTGTCTGGCAGAACATTGTCACGCGGTTTGGCGTCCCCAAGATTTTGATCTCTGACAACGGTACCCAGTTTGACGGTCGCCTATTCAGAGGATTCTGTGATGACCTAAAGATAGAATTCTACAACTCCACCCCGGCCTACCCGCAGTCCAATGGTCAAGCCGAAGCATCAAACAAGACTATACTGGATGGGTTGAAGAAACGGTTGGAAAAGGCTAAGGGCAAGTGGGCTGAAGAATTACCGAGCGTCCTTTGGGCATATCGAACAACCCCGCGACGTTCGACCGGGGAAACTCCATTTGCTTTGGCTTATGGCATGGAGGCGGTCATACCCTTGGAAGTTGAAATGCCCACCCTCAGAACTGAGAGTTTTGAGCCCGAGCTAAATGCCGAGGCTATTGCCTTGGAGTTGGACTTAGCGGAAGAGCGCCGGGAGAAAGCCCTCATCCATGTTGCCGCTTACCAACAAGAGCTCTCCAAGAAGTATAACAAGTCAGTGCACCCCAGACCGTTCAAAGTTGGGGATTGGGTTTTGAGGAAAATTATGGGCAACACCCTGGTGCCAGGAGAAGGCAAACTAGGGGCAAATTGGGAAGGACCTTACAAGGTCACTGGTCTGGCGGGCAAGGGGGCTTACCACTTGGAGGATCTAGAGGGAAGAGCCATACCCCGGCCATGGAATGCGGCCAACTTGAAATTGTATTATTTTTAAGCTTTTTACTTTCCTCTTTTTTGTAAAAGCAATTTTTTGGCTTGCAAAGCAGAATGTAATTCTTTTTGTCAAATTATAGAAGTCATTTTGCATTAGCACTCGGATTGTTCTTTTAATGTCTAAAACCGAGATGATTTGTTCCGGTTGGAAGAGTTGGTGTTTTGTCCAACTTAGGATCCCCAACCGAGATGATTTGCTCCGGTTGGAAGAGTTGGTGTTTTGTCCAACTTAGGATCCCCAACCGAGATGATTTGCTCCGGTTGGAAGAGTTGGTGTTTTGTCCAACTTAGGATCCCCAACAGAGATGATTTGCTCCGGTTGGAAGAGTTGGTGTTTTGTCCAACTTAGGATCCCCAACCGAGATGATTTGCTCCGGTTGGAAGAGTTGGTGTTTTGTCCAACTTAGGATCCCCAACCGAGATGATTTGCTCCGGTTGGAAGAGTTGGTGTTTTGTCCAACTTAGGATCCCCAACCGAGATGATTTGCTCCGGTTGGAAGAGTTGGTGTTTTGTCCAACTTAGGATCCCCAACCGAGATGATTTGCTCCGGTTGGAAGAGTTGGTGTTTTGTCCAACTTTGGATCCCCAACCGAGATGATTTGTTCCGGTTGGAAGAGTTGGTGTTTTATCCAACTTTGGATTCCCAACCGAGATGAAGTACTCCGGTTGGAAGAGTTGGTGTTCTGTCCAACTTGGGATTCCCAACCGTGATGAAGTACTCCGGTTGGAAGAGTTGGCGTCTTGTCCAACATGGTATCTTGTCCAAACTTAGCAACAACCGAGATGGATATTTCGGTGCGTGAATTTGTTTTGTTATGCTCAACTGCGTCGACCATGTTATGGACTCCGGTCGACCAAGTGTTCAAATGATAAGTCGTACCGAGATAGTTTGCTGAAGACGGAATTAATTACTACCGGGCAAACACTTGGCGAAAATTCAAAATTTTTCATTGATAAAGAAATTCATTACAAAAGGTGGGGACAAAGCCCGGTTACATCAAGTGTATTGAAAGCAAAAATACAGAGAAAAGAAACCTAAACTAAGGGGGAAAGATTGGCGAACTCATCCTCGGCAGCATCAGCGTCAAGGTCAACAGCTTGGCTTGCTTCTTGAGCGCCGGGCTCATCGTTGCCGGGCTGTTCAGGCACCTCGGCCTCTTCTTCCTCAGAATCTGTGTCATCCTCTCCATCTTCAAGTCCTTCCTCGGCCTCCGCTTGAAGCGCAGTAAATACATCATTGGCATATGGCACGAGGTGGACCGGTAGTGAAGCTTTGGGAGGATTGGCAAAAACGTCGGTGTCAGAGCCCTGGCCGAGGTGTTCACAGGCAGACTTCCAACCGGCCTTGAAGTAGATGTCTTGTGTTGCAAACACCTGCTTCTTATAGCTCTCCTCGGCCTCGTTGAACCCGGCCTTGTTGGCAGCCCGGCAAGCCTTCTTCTTCGCCTTCTTCAAAGCGTCAACCTCGGCCTGAAGCTCACTTTGTTTTTTTTCGGCTGCGCCCAGCTGACCGAGCAGTCTATTGTTGTCATGGTTGGCCATTTCGAGAGAAGCTTTAGCCCGGCCGAGCTCGGCTTGGAGGCTTTCAACATGGCTCGCAGTGTCGTTGGCTTTCTGCCTAAGCCGGTGGATGCGCTCTAGGACCAAATGTTGTTTTTGAATGGCCTGCAAAAAGAAGCAAAGTACATCAGAAAGGGGACCGAGCAAGAAGGACCGAGCAAACACCTGTGAAACGTTAAAAAGAACGCCGACTTACCCTGGCCATCGACTTCACAGAAGATTTTACCAGCCGGGTGTCAGGGACGTGGTCACTGCCTACCACGTCGCCCGGTAGGAGAAATGCTTTGGAGAGATCGAAGGCGAGCAAATGTTCTTTGTCTGCCTTGATCGATGCAGTCGCCGGGATGTCCTGTCCCCGGTGCTTCAGCTGAGGACGCCAAGCGGGCACGGGAGCAGGAGTTTCAACAGGATGCTCGGTTGTCAGCTCGGTGACGAGCTCGGCGGAGGGATCTGCCCTTGGTCTTTTTCCAGCCCGGCGCGCTTCTCTGGCGGATTGCACGGCAGCTGGAGCCGGAGAAGCAAGGGCTACGACGGCTGCACTCGATTGACCGGCAGCCGGGGAACGGGTGGTGACGCTCGGTATCTCGGCTGAGGTCGCGGTTAGAAGGTTTTTGATCCGAGATCTTTTGGCCATTTCTTGCTCGTCAGTTAACCGGATTAATGGGACGTCTGGTAGTGTTGGATCTGGAGGTGGCGAAGGAGCTCTAAGGAAGTCAGTTACTCTACTCCGGCGCGGAGCAGAATATCTGTAAGTCGGTGTGTAGCCGAGCAATTCGTTGCAGTCTCGGTGACGGTACCTAAGCACGGCCCGAATTGCCTCGACGTTGGGGAATTGGTAGTTGGCTTGCAAGGCTTGGATAGCTGTAAAAGAAACAGGGAAACCGGTTAGTAAAACTAAAGAATAATGTTAACCGAGCAAGTTTGAGTGGCTTACATGAAGAACCGAAGTCCTTGCTTATGAACCAACCCGGCACCTCGGCTGTTTCGTAGTTGCCGGACACCCAGAAGAAATCATCATCGTGCATATCTTTGTCCGGGGTGCCGGTTACGATTTTTTCCTTGCCCGGTCTTATTTTCAGGTAGTAAGCCAGGCCGTCACCGGTGTGGCCCATAGTGTATTGCCTTAATATCTCGGCTAGGCCTAAATTGGCGCCCAGCCGTTGGTTCAATTCGTGTACGCCGTTGATTATTCTGTATGTGTTGGTGGACACCTGTGTGGGTGCCAGCCCGGTTCGGCGGAGGAACTCGGTTATGAGAGGGTTGAGTGGGAAACGAAGACCCCCTTCAACGATGGATAGCACGGTGAAGGGGCATTCCTCCCTACCCCAAGGCGTGGTCTCTTCTTCGGCCAGCTCGAGATGGACGTCGGCCGGGACGCCGTAGTCCTCTCTGAAAGCGGCTAGCGCGGCCGGAGTATCCACAAGGAAGCGGAACTTCCCCATTTGTGGCCGACTTACTATAGCCCGGTTGATGGGTTGGGCACGGTGATAAATTGCTGCAGCTCGGTCCTGAGAGGTTCAGGAATGACAGGGGTCCCTTTGGACTCTGCAGGAAAAGGATGGTAAGTGTAAGTGTGTGGTTTCGCTAAGAGAGCTAGACTTCAGCTCGGTCGGTAAGGGGGCCAAGCTACCTCGGTTGTCTGATTAAGGAGCTCGGTCGCCCAAGCAGACCTGATGTTAGCCCGGTTAAGCGACCAAGCCCTTTGGTTATCTCGGTTTTTGCCATGATTGGAACAAACACGTTGTTTGCCCGGTTTGGCTAACTTTTCGGATCAAAAGAAGGCCCAGAGCCCGGTTCACCCCAGTTTTTCGATGTTCTTCAGGAAGACGAAGAACACCAAGAACAGTGGGAGGTTTAGGACGTTTTCTATGGTCTAAGCCCTAAAAGCTATGTTTTCGGGTCCTAATGTGTGCAAAATAAGAGTAAATAGCAACATAAGAGAGATTGGACATCTTACATGTGAAGGGCCGAAGGTGTTCTTCCCAAACACGAAGAATGGCAGGATGGCAGTCGAGCTTGGGTCTGAGAATCGACAGAGATGGATGCAGCAGTAGAGGAAAAATGGAACTGGGGGGGGGGCAAATTTGTATAGGCGTTAGAGACCGCCCAAATTCAAATTCTGGCAAAAACGGCGGGTTAGCTGCCCGATGACCAATGGCAGACCGCCACGTGTCACCATTTATGGCTTTGGCAGGACTGAAGCGACGGGTTGAAAAGACGAAGAGCCAACCGAGCTGCTTTCAACGAGAAAAGGTCAGCCGAGGAATACAACCGGTCAAATCTGCGGACAATTGCGTCAACTAGCTCGGTCGAAGCTTGGCATCCTGACGACCGGATAAACGTTATCTCGGACAAGGTGAATAATCCCAGTCACGCTTCCGCGGACGGAATTAAGGGGCAATTGAGAGGGTGATTTATGCTCCGGCGTTGGGCCGAGGTATAAACCGAACAGGTTGGGGGCCCAGCAGAGCAGTGGGCCGAGATGATCGACTGTTCACCCGGAGATGGGGTACCAGAACTTCGGCCGGGCAGAGTTTGGACTATGTGCTGCCCCGAACCGTGCAGAAGGTGCCCGGCTAGGGAGTGACCGGTCAAACCAGGATGCTCGGTCTGAGGATTGTCGAGATCAGACAGACCGAGAGGCCGGCGCTCGGAAAGGCGCGGTCAGCCGAGGTAGTTGACTGACCGGCGAGAAGACCGACCAAAGGAGGATCCCGGGCTAAGCTTTGCCGAGATGCCGCCTAGCCCGGTCCTTCATTCGGTTATCTGGTCGGGCGCTTAAGGTATGAAGCATGGTATGACCGAGGTAGGGCAGCTCGGCTGCCGAGCTCCAGCTATGCTGTCAGGCAGTTGAGAGCAGGTGATGAACGGCATGGTTTAAGCTGACAGATGGGATAGCAGAGCCACGTGTCAGGAGATGACAGGGAGTGGATATGGGGCACAGAAGGTATATAAGCCTGTCTGCGCCCCCCATACAGGACAGACGAACACTCTGTAAGAAAATCCTTACACTCAAACACTCTCTCCCTTCTCTCTATTCCCTCTAAGGTGTGTGCTAACTTGACCGTCGGAGGGTTTTTCCGGCCACACACCGCCGGGTAGCTCATCCTTATTGACTCGCAGGTGATCGGACATCGACGGAGCTCGGAAGAAAGGAATACGGGCACGCCGGAATATTTGCTCCCCGTACACTAACCTTTGCACAAAACGGCCTAAGACACGTAGCATTTCACATAGCCGAGCTAAGATTTGATATATCTTGCCTTTATTTCTTTTTAGCACGGTCCAACAGTCTGCTTAACACCTTTGTTTTTCCACTTTGCAGACTTTAGGTTGCCCAGGCACTCCTTTGAGCACTCAACCGAGCTACTCAGCACCTTTCTCCGACCGAGCTATCACACGCTTAATTTATTCATAACTTTAGACAAAATGGGTAAATATAGGTTTTTAGTAGAAACACCTAGTGGCCTGGCCGAATTCCGAAGGGAGTATAACATTCCTGACGACATCCATCTCACCTTGGCCGAACAAGATATCATACCTTGGGAAAACCCTGGTTTTGTTCCCTTCACCCTCATTTCCATTGTAGAAACCGGCCTAAGATTCCCTGTTCAGCCCTTACTTTGTGAATTCCTTAGGCAAACTAGGATATGCCCAACTCAGCTTTCCACAAACTCATACCGCATAATAAACGGTATAGCCGAGCTAAACCGCCGAGCTGGCATTAACCTCAGCTTAGCCGAACTCTTTCATCAATATTCAATAGGATTAAAAGAAGATGGCTGGGTCTATTATCTAAGAATACGCCGTCGTCAAGAGAAAATAATAATGGATACACCGGTGTAGACGTCCCTGAATGCCCTGGGAGGACGAGTCCCCCCCCCCCCCCCCCGGTTCTGTTCGTTTTGGGTTCACTACAGTTCAGGACTCTCAAATTGTCACGGTTCTTAATCTGAACCAAAGAGTCCAAATCTCGCAAATCGTTTTGAGAAATAGATTTTTTGAAAAGAAGTGCCAAACATGGACTGCTTTGCCAGATACAGAGTCGCCACCTAAATGTTTTTTATGGGGGAATTTAGGAAACCCTGACTCGGTGCCAAAGGCCACGTGTCCGTCATTACCAAAGTTGCCTCGGCTCGGGAGCTTGGGTACGATTGGGGAAGGTCAGCTATGAGCACCCCCTCTCGCCCGATCTAAAGATCGGCCTCTACTAACCATGATATCTAATTTTGAAAACGTTATGTGTTCTTATTCCATTTATTAGCCTAGAATTACTATGTTATGCGCGCAGTAAACAAGTATAGACCAAATCGCCTAAATTGGAACAAAACATTGCATGTTTGTTTTGAAGGTGGTTTACTACTCGCAAGTAGGCTAAAATGCATGTTTTTCCACCCTCGAGTGGGCTTTTAGAAAAGATGGTTTTGCCATTATCTAGTGGGCTTAAAACTCACAGTTTTAATGCATTATTCCAATTTAGGTAATTCAACCTTCATCCACAGGCATTCAAGCAGTTTATATCACATAAGCATCTAGCCTCATGGTAGTCATGCTATCATGTTAATGTTCACACTCATGTGAGATGCTAAAGCATAAAGAGCTCACCTAGTACTCCGTGCCAAAACAAGAACATGTTAGCAATCATGCATGATCTAAGTCCATGTTTTAAATGCCTAATGCAACACATACGGAATGTCACTAGAGTAGGCTCGGCTAGTCTATAAATGACATGTGAAAATGCATAAATAACACGTATTCAAGTTAGATTTGAAATACTTATGCAGTTAGTATGATGCGCCGAGCCTGGTGCATGCATGACTAATGAATGATGCACTCATGCATAGCATAAGGTATGCTAAAGTAAACATGTCCTAATACTAACCATCAAAGCAGGTAAGTAAAAGGGAGAAAGAAGTGGGGGTTGGAAGACATGCACACACGCACCCACACTTATTACAAATTCACCCTCGCTCAGAGGGACCAAAAGAATAATACAAATTAATTAACCTACAAGCTAATTAATTATTACAGACCACCTAATTAATTAAGCAAATTAACTAAGCTAAGAAAGCAGTAAAGGCCTCGGGAAGAGGATCCAATGCGTGCGTGCTCGGGTTTGCTCGGAAATCCAACGCCATGCACAAGTTTGCCTCTGCTTTGACTGTTCTACTTCTCTGAAAATTGCACAACTCCCAAGGTTGCTTCTCTGAGTATTGTGGAACACCACTGGCTGAGTGGGATCATCACCGGCCATTTTGAAGTGGTCATCGACCATCCATTGAGCTCTCGACCAAATATATTTGGTCGGTCAACAGTATATATGGCCGGCCGGCCAAAACTTCCTGCAAAAACCTGTTTGACAGCAACAAAGGGCAGGCAAGGCATGGCAATGTATTTCAAGCAAATGTATGCACCAACATATCCCTTATCATGTTTATGACTCAAAGGGACACGGTTCTCGATTCTCGGACCATCAATCGCGCATTTCAATGCATGATGGCCCAAGAAACCAAGTATGCACTTTGATTTTAAATGAAATGCAATGCAAATAAGCAAACAAAGGGGCTTTCAACCTCTATTATGGCTTGATCAAGAGGTGAAAGATGCATGCAAATGCGATGCCACCTAAGTATGTTAACTAGGCATGCAACATGAGCATATGGGAAGCATGCAAGACATATAACAAGCATGCAAGTTAAATGAGCATACAAGGCACAATGTTAACACACAAGCATGCAAAACATATGGCATGTTAAGCAACCAAAACAAGGAGGAGAATACGTGCCAAATGCAACATCATTTCAACATGCAACAACATGTCATAAGCTAGGCATGCAACAACATGCCAAATGGTGGACTTAAACTAAATTAGGCAGCCCTTAAACAAGCCTAAAACAGTGGCTAATGCTATGGAAATGATAACCAATACACACACACACACATGCAAACAAATGGGCTAACACTTGAACATCAAATAAGCAACCTTTAAGCACACTTAAAGGAAGACAAACATGGGCATATGGCATGTATCATAAGCTCTGAAATTGCATGAAAGAGAGGTGCCAAACCAAGTAATCAAAGCAAGCAAAGCATGCAATAATGGTCCAAGTACTTAAAGTAAGCTAGGAGGTATTGAACTACCCTTAGCAAAACCAAACATGCCATGAATTAAATGATCAAAACAGAGTTTTAACATATTAAAACAAAGCCTAAAGACCACTTAGATGGCATCCAAATGACTTAAATTCAAGGGCATGCACAATGACCAAACATGGAGCACAAGGCACAACCTCATAAGGCATCAAAGAGGCATCAAAGGCAAGCATACAAGCATGTTATAAGGACTGAAATAACATGGTAAGTGGTTCCAAACCACTGAAACAATGCAAGTAATGCATGCTAGAGAGGCCAAAGCTTAAGGCATTCAAGAGGGATTGCATGGTAGCTATACAAAGCAAGACATGAATGACTCAAATGACCTAAAACAGTCCCTTAACACATCAAAATATGCATGTAAGCTTCACAAAGCTAAGCCTAAATCATGCTAGAACAAGTGTCTACACCTAAAGCATGTTAAGGCAAAAATGTGGCATTACAAGACATGTATCCAAGGCATGCAAGGTGTGTCCAAACCAACTGAAAATAGAGCTATATTATGACATAATAAGCACGAAAATCAGTTAAAGCATGGCCAACATATGCTTAAACAAGATGTTCCCTCAAGAGGCAAAAATGGCCCTTTTCAAGGACAACAAGGAGAGGGGGTGGCCCTCTCCTTCTTAGGACCTCAAGGCACCATCCTCATCACTGAAATCCCTCAAGATTTCAGTGGTGAGGAGGCCCAAACACAATGGTCCCGGAGCTCAACCGAAATGGCATAAAACAAGGTCCAAACAAGCCTTAAGAGGGGTCAAACAACCCCAAAGCTTAAAACACCCTTAAGAAACTATTTAGGGCAGATAAAAACAAGACTTTTCTATGTTATATGTTAAGCTCAAAAATAGTTGCAAATATGGCAAAACAAGCTATGAAAACAAGGCTTAAAAGAGGTAAAAGCTCACCCTTAAAGCACAGCAGCAAATCAGCAACTTTTGAACCAAAAAAGGACTTCAAATCACCCCAAAAATCACCTCCAAGGACCTCAGCTCAATAAAGAAAGTAGAGAACTAGGTGTTTGTATGCAAAAGTGCAAAGAAAATGCTCTTTTGAGCACAAACAAGCCCTAAACCTTAGAGAGAGAGGCAGAAAATGTAGAGAGAGATAGAGAGATTTTTTTGCTCCAAGTTGTATATCTCTTCTTTTTTTTGTTAGAGAGCTTGATTGATATAGAAATATGTCAATCTGTAGCTCCTTAGAACTCCCACGTCCAGGCATGGGCTAGGGTATGGCCTAGAATGACAGCTGCCAGCTGTCTACAGAGATATCTGTTGAAAACCACACTTGGCCGGTCGGCTATCAAAGTGGTCGACCGGAAGTCAAATTGGTCGACCGGCAGTCACATTTGGCCGATTGAAAATCAAGGTGGCCGATGGGCAGGAGGCTTGGTCGACAGGCTACCCCCTTCCCTCAGGAACACATCCACAAGCTCTTGGTGCAACCAAGCACAAAACAGAGAAGTTAAGAGATTCTAAGGCAAGGCGCGCAGCCGAGGCCTCCGGGAACTCAAGACGAACACAAACAAGGATGATCACCGAGTGTTCAAACGGTGACATCCAAGTCTTGAGGACGGTCAAAAATGGGGTGTCTACAACCGGATAAAGACTTGAACGATGATGATTTCTTCTGGGTTTCTGGGAACTTCGAAGACCAAGAAGCCCAGATTCCTGGTGATCGAATAAACTGGAATAAAGGGACCACCGGTATAATTACCTCGGCTCTATTGCATGCCTCTTTTTATTTCAGTTTCCTGTTCCTGAACCGAACTGACAGTTGTCTTCTTTATGCAGACTCAGCCCACTTCAAGTCACTGTACAGTTACCCTAACCTAAACACACTTCGCGCCGCACTACGGTATCCTGAAAGGAGTTGGCCAAGCTGCTTCATTTTGAACCGACATACAGATATAGCAGTCGACGAAAAGCTAAAGTAACAGACTTTTTGTTGGAGGCATCGCCTGAACCGAATCCAACCTTGTCACAAATTAACCTGGTCCATACTACTGCTGAACAAGAGATGGCAAAGAGGAACAGAATGAGGGCCCTCCTAACCGAAACACACCCAACCGAAGTAACACCAACCACCCAGACTCAAAAGACCGTGGTGGCTCTTCCATCTCAACAACCCTCTTCATCACGCCCAAGCAAGCGTGCCCGGACTACCCAAACCAAGCAACGCTTTGTTGATAAAGACGAAACCCTTCTTCCACCAAGCCCTCTACCGAGCCCGCAATTGAAGCATTCCGACCGGGTTGGCTCCTTCAAGTGGGCGCCCAAAATCACTTTTCAGAACCGAGCTATTCAGGACACTGACTCGGTGGTCGCTGAGAAGGATCACATGATGGCATTCAACCTTGCCAGGAGTGTTTGCCTCCTAGCAGACATGGAGCATCACAAAAATCTAACCGAACTAAAAGCCATTCGTTTGGCCACGAAATCCATGGTGCTTCTAAGTAGCTTTTTCTGTTGATCTTTCTAATTTGCACAACTTTAATCTCAGTTTGATTATAAGTCTTTCCCCTTCTTTTGCATGCCATGCAGAAGAGCCACATCGCCCATAAGCGTGTGCTAGAACTTCGCAAGACTGCAAGGCAAGCCATGGCCAAGGTGACTGAAAAAACTGCCGAACTAAAAAAAGCCAGGAAGCAAATAGCCGAGCTAAATTTCGAGAACGGTCGTCTGGTCGGACTTGTTAGCTCGGCTGAAGCAGAAAAATAAAAAACTGCAACTGTGATGAAAGTCAAATATCTGCGTGAGCTAGCCAAGCTCGAAGGTAAGAAAAACGCAAAGATCGCCGAGCTAAAGAAAAAGGCGGCTGATGCGAATGCTGAAGGTTTCAAGGAGGGGGAGGCCCTCTATATACAGCAATGTGAGGCAGCCAAAGATTTGTTCTTTAAACGTGGTTGGAGGGCAGCTGTGGTGCAGCTCGGTTATGGGTCCGAGACCGAGGTCTACAATCCTCCTCAGTACTTCATACCGAGCTCACTATCGGAGTACGCTGCATCAGTTCAGCAACAGTTTCTTCAGGGTTCAGACGACGATGAAGAAACCAAGCCCAATGATACCCCGGTTGTTAATGATCACGCTGATCAGACAGCTCGGTTGGAGCCAACGGTGGAAGACCTGACTAACGAGCTGCCGACTGAAACCGTACTTCCTGCCGAGACCAAGCTCCTAACCAAGACCGCACTACTGTCAAAAACCAGGCTTCGGGTTGATATTGATGCTGATCTTGATGATCTGTTTAACTGATTCTGTTTTTTCTTCTTTTTGTTGGACAAATGTAACCGAGCTGGGGCCCCTCCTTTGTATTTGTTTTGAATTTTTAATGAAGTCTACTCTTTTTGTTCCAACTCTCATTTCGGTTGATCTCCATACTTGTATTTTACTTTCTGATTGAAGTCTTGGATGAGGTATAACAATCGCTTGCCGGGATACTTTATATTGGTCTTTAACATTTGCAAACATTTGCAACTATAAGTACACCTGCCAATCATTCTTTAGCCGAGATCCCTACCTCGGCTGAAGAATACTTAAAGTTGGCTTAATCCAGCCAACCACTCTTTAGCCGATGTCCTTATTTCGGCTGAAGAGTACCAAGAGTTGGTTTAGTCCAGCCAACCACTCTTTAGCCGATATCCTTACTTCGGCTGAAGAGTTCTAAAAGTTAGTTTAATCCAGCCAACCACTCTTTAGCCGATATCCTTACTTTGCCTGAAGAGTACTAAGAGTTGGTTTAATCCAGCCAACCACTCTTTAGCTAATATCCTTACATTGGCTGAAGAGTACTAAGTGTTGGTTTAATCCAGCCAACCACTCTTTAGCCGATATCCTTACTTCGGCTGAAGAGTTCAAAGTGTTGGTTTAATCCAGCCAACCTCTAGATTGGTTTTTCCAGCCAACCTAAAGTAAAGTGTTTGGTTTATTCCGACCAAACGTCCCGCAGCCTGGATCCTTATCCTAGGCTTAGGAAGGGTGTTAGTTTTTCCAACCAACCACTAGATTGGTTATTCCAGCCAACCTAGAGTAAAGTGTTTAGTTTATTCCGACCAAACGTCCTGCAGCCTGGATCCTTATCCTGGGCTTAGGAGGGGTGTTGGTTTTTTTAGCCAACCTCTAGATTGGTTTTTCCAACCAACCTAGAGTAAAGTGTTTGGTTGTTCCGACCAAATGTCCTGCAGCATGGATCCTTATCCTAGGCTTAGGAGGGGTGTTGGTTTTTCCAGCCAACCGCTAGATTGGTTTTTCCAGCCAACCTAGAGTAAAGTGTTTGGTTGTTCCGACCAAACGTCCTACAGCCTGGATCCTTATCCTGGGCTATAGTTGGTTATTCCGGCCAACCTTGCTTTTAATGTCCCTAACTCACTAATACAATCTCTTACAGAAGGAAACAATTATACTGAAAATGAGCTACTTATTTTATTGAGAAAGGAAAAATTACACATACTTAAAAGAAAAAAAAAAGCTAAAAATAAAATAACTTGAGATTGGCAGTATTCCATGGCCTGGGAATTGCTTTGCCGTCCTCATCTTCTAAGTGGTATGCCCCTTTGCCTGCTAATCCAACCACTTTGTAAGGTCATTCCCAATTGGGCCCTAACTTGCCATCTCCCGGAACTATGGTGTTTCCCATTACTTTGCGCAGTACTCAATCTCCGATTTTGATCTTGTTGTATTTCCTGAATAACTCTTGTTGGTATGAGGCAATGTGAACCAGTGCTTTTTCTCTTCTTTCTTCGACGAGGTCGAGCTCTAATGCTATGGCTTCTCCATTCAAGTCTGGATTAAAATTTTCGCTTCTAATTGTGGGGAGGCCAACTTCCAGCGGGATTACTGCTTCCATGCCATAGGCTAAGGAGAATGGTGTTTCTCCTATTGATCGTTGAGGTGTGATGCAGTAAGCCCATAAAACATGAGGAAGCTCGTTAGCCCATTTGCCTTTTGCTCTTTCTAATCTTTTCTTCAGTCCATCCAAGATGACCTTGTTTGACGCTTCTGCCTGGCCGTTGGCTTGGGGATATGCCATTGTAGAATTTTAGAACTCTATTTTGTATTCATCACAAAAGCCTCTAAAGATTCTGCCATCGAACTGGGTGCCGTTATCTGATATTGGCCCTATTTGGTAGAGCTGTGGGAAAGTGCTTATAGCTTATGCCTAAACAGCTTATAGCTTATAACTATGAACATAAGTTGATTTCTGACTTATAAATTAAGCATCTCCTGCCCCACTCAAAGAATAAGCTGATTTCTGACTTCCAAAAAGCTATAAGCTATAAGCTATAAGCTAAACCAAACACATCAAAATAGCTTAAATTAAGCTGAAAGCTGAAATAAGCTGTTTTTAAGTTCTGCCAAACAGGCACATTAGGGCTTTAGGTATGCCGAATCGAGTAATGATGTTCTGCCAGACAAACTTCTTCACATCTTTTTCCTTGATTGATGCCAATGCTTCTGCTTCCACCCACTTTGTGAAGTAGTCTGTTGCTGCGAGAAAGAACTTCCTGTTTCCGGATGCTGTTGGAAGTGGTCCTACTATGTCCAAGCCCCACATTGCAAAGGGCCATGGGCTGGTCAATGGTAGAAGTGCTCTGGCCGGCTGATGTATTTGGTGTGTGAACTTCTGACATTTCTTGCATTTCTTCACATACTTCTCCGAGTCTGCCAGCATGTATGGCCACCAATATCCTTGTGAAATGGCTCTGTAAGCTAACGATCTTCCTCCTTAGTGGCTTCTGCACCACCCTTCACGTATTTCGAACAAGAATTCTTCTACTTTGCTGGGGTGGACACACTTTAGATAAGGTCCTGAAAATAACTTTTTGTACAATGTCATAGATGGGGAGAGCCAAAATCGCTACGACTTTGCTCTAATTTTGTTGGCTTCTTTCTTTTCTTCTGGTAAGACGCCGTCATTTAAGAACAGTATGATGTGATCCATCCATGAGGGGCCTAATTCGGCGCAACACACCTCTTCTACTTCGGGGTCCTCAATGCTTGGTCTCTGTAGGTAGTCAATTAGTAGTGGGTGAGGGATGGATGTATCTACCATTGACGTAAAGCCTACTAGTTCGTCTGCTCTGCTGTTTTCCTCCCTGCCAATCTGTTCTATTCTTACTACTTCAAATTTCTTGATCTCTGTTCTGACTAATTCTTGGTGCTTGGCCATCTTGTCATCCTTTGCTTCATAGTCGCCAGAAATTTGGTATACCACCAGCTGTGAGTCGCTGTAGACCATTAGTTCAGTGGCCTTCATGTAGAATGCTGATTTGAGTCCTGCAAGAAGTGCTTCATACTCCGCTTCATTGTTTGATGTTAGGAAGCCAAGGTTGATTGCTTACTCCACAACCAGGCCATCTGGTGAGATGAGGACTATGCCAAGTCTTGCACCATGCCGGTTGGATGCTCTATCCACAAAGAGCTTCCACATCTCTCTAACGAACAACTTCCAGCAAGTGGAGGGGTCAGATGATGTCGTGGGGTCAAGAATGTTGCTGGTGTTTTCTTCAAGGTCCATGCTTGTTGTCTGCCCCTCGCTATCTAATTGTACCAAGTCTTTATTTGTTGGTGAGTCTTGGCTCGGTGTAGCTTGGTTCGCATCTTCCTTGATGTCTTTACTCTGGTCTACCATGGGGTCTGATTGAGTATCCTGCACCAGGGGTTGCTCTATTCCGGCGTCAACTTCTATCCCTAGTTCGGTTGTGTCAGTCAGGTCGACTGGGCAGATATGATGACTTCCTGGGGTAAATTCTGCGATAAAGTCTGCCAAAGCTTGGGCCTTTATCGCGGTTCTGGGTTGGAACTTGATGTCGAATTGTCCCAACTCTACTGCCCACTTCAAGATTCTCCCAGAAAAGTTCGCCCTTTCAAACAGAGCTTTTAATGGGAAAGCTGTGAGGACAACTATAGTGTGGGCGTAAAAGTAGTGCGACAACTTCCTTGATGCCATCATTAAGGCTAAGACCAGTTTTTCTAGTGGCAAATACCTTGTTTCGGCACCCAGCAATGTCTTGCTGACATAATAGATGGGCAGATGTTGGATTCCTTCCTCACGGACCAACACTACGGTAATTGCGTGCTGAGAGACTGCCAGGTACAGGAAGAGTTCTTCTCCAGGTATTAGGGTGACAAGCAGTGGTGGAGAAGACATGTATTCTTTCAAGTTTTCCAGTGTGCGGTCGCATTCTTCGTCCCACTCGAACTTGGCTTTTAATGCTTGAAAAAATGGTCGTAGTCTGTCTGACGACCGGCTAATAAAGCGGTTGAGTGCAGCAGCCATGCCGGTGAGATGCTGCACTTCTCTTACTAAGTTAGGCCTCTCCAGATCCTGAATAGTTTTGATCTGGGAGGGGTCTGCCTCTATACCCCGGTTGGTCACTAGGAAGCCCAGGAATTTGCCAGATCCTACACCGAACGCGCACTTAGATGCATTAAGGCGCAACTTGTGCCTTTTTAGAATCTGGAACATCTCACCTAGGTCCCTTAGATGGTCGTTCTCATTCTTGCTCTTGACCACCATGTTGTCGATGTAAGCCTCTATTGTTCTGCCTAATAACGGCTCAAACATCTTGGTGACCATTCTCTGGAATGTTGCCCCTGCGTTCTTTAGGCCAAAGGGCGTGACCTTATAGCAATATAGTCCTCTTAGAGTTGTGAAGGACGTGACCTCTTGGTCTGGTTCGTGCATGGCGAGCTGACGGTAGCCTCTGTATGCATCAAGAAAGCTAAGTCGGTTGTGTCCCGCCGTTAGGTCTACCAGTTGATCTATCCGTGGTAGGGAGAAGTTGTCCTTTGGGCATGCTTTGTTGATTGTCTTATAGTCGACGCAGACACGCCATTTGCCATTCTTCTTTGGCACCACGACTGTGTTAGAAATCCATCTGGGGTAGTGCACCTCTCTAATAGCTCCTGCCTCTAGTAGATTTCCCACTTCTTTCGCCACTATTTCGGCGTGGTGGAGTGCCGATCTGCAAGTGCACTGAATGATTGGTCTGGTGGATGGGTGGACATTGAGTTGGTGACAGATGAAGTTTGGATCAATGCCTGGCATGTCGTAGGGTGTCCAGGAGAACACTTCGATGTTAGAGGTTAAGAATTCCAAGACCTCTAATCTCTCGATGCTGGACAACGACGAACCGAGCAAAAAGAACTTATCCGGGTTCTGTTAATCTATTCTTACCTCTACCAAGTCTTCCACCGCTTTTTGATCAGCTACTTTGCCGACATCTGCGAACAGTTCATTGCTCTCGGGTTCTTCCACCGAATGAACATATCCCTTGGCAGGGCGGCTGCCGTTAGCCGTGACAAAGTATTGCTTGGGCATAATCTGGTCTCTAAAGACCTCTTCAATTACTCTGGCTCCGTTGGGGAACCGCATTACTTGATGGTAGGATGATGCTACTGATTTCATGGCATAGAGCCATGTTCTTCCCAAGATTATGTTATAAGTGGAAGGGACCTTCAACACCCAAAATTTCACTTGTTTTGTCACGCTTCCTGCCCTGACTGGCAGGATAATTTTGCCGACTGGCCATTCTGGCATTGAGTTGAATCCGATCAGGGGGGATACAGCCGGTGCCAAGTCTTTGTCCTCCAATTTCAGTTGTTTGAAGGTGTCGTAGTACATTATCTCACACGAGCTACCTTGGTCTATCAGAATTCGCTTGACGTCGTAATCCTTGACGCGGAGGGTGACGACCAGTGCATCGTTGTGAAGGCAATATATTCTTTCCAAGTCCTTGTCTGAAAAAGACATGACGTTTGTAGGGTCTGTTCTCCCCTTTTTGAGGGTAGGTTGAGCGCTTAGTACTTCTCTTAAGTGCTCAGCCTTCTTGATCGATCCTCTGAGCTCGCATACACGCTCAGGTTCAAATACTCCATGTATCACATTGATCACACCTTGAGGTGGGGCGTCAATTGGCATTCCATTGGGGTTATTGTGGTCTTGGAGGGCTGGTTGCGTCCCTCCTTCAATGTATTTATCCAGGTGACCAGCTGCCACCAACTCCTTCAGATGCTGTCTCAATGGCATACAATTTTCAGTGCGGTGCCCCTTTTCTTTATGGAAGGTGCATCGCGAGCTTTCGTCATAGTCTTTCTGTGCTTCTCCTAGTTTAGCTGGCCATCTGACGAAAGGCTCATCGCGTATTTCGCTCATTGTCCTTTGAAGGACAATGAACGTCAAGATCGGTTTCTTGAATACCGTGGTTATGGCAGTGCGGATTCTCAGCCATCTTTTATCCTGGTCCTCTCCGTTGCCTCGCCTGCCGCGTCCATTTTTGTTCGGACGTTCTACCGCATTGACCTTTGTCGCGGTCTTTTATCTGGTACTGCGGTCATACTAGACTTTGCCTTAGCACGGGTGCCATCTTCTTCTACCCGATTGTGTTGGTGCACTCTCTCCATTAAGGCCTCCATGGTGAGGGGCGGTGTCATGGTGATTGAGTCCCTTAGTCTGTTCCCGACTGGAAGGCCTCTTTTGTATTATGCAATGGCGAGATTGGTGGGGCAGTCCCCAATCTGGTTGAATGTCTCCCAGTAGCGACTATTGTAGGATCTTAGTGTCTCCTTTTCGCCCATGTCGATGGAGAGTAACTGGTCAATCTCCACCGGGGTTTTGGTGTTCGTTCTGAACCTTGTGACGAACGCCTCCGCCAATTGTGCCCAGGAGGCTATGCTGCCTTCTGGAAGTTTTTCGAACCAAGTCAAGCCTAGGTCACCAAGGCTTGATGGGAAGAGGATGCACATCAAAGCCTCGTTTCGCCGATATACCGCCATAACCTGGCGGAAGTGGCTTAGGTGTATGTAGGGGTCCGTCTTCCTCTCGTACGTGGTGAATTTGGGCTGAAGGAAACCTGAAGGTAGAGGCGCGTTTTCAATTGCCGGAATGAACGGCGAGGTCTGCAGCCTTGCTAATGCTTTGTCCGTTCGTTCATAGGCAGGGCGTGGTAACGACATTCCGACCTCAGCGCTTCCATGCGTCCGAGGAGCCAACCGCTGAAGGGCAGATACCCTGCGAGGGTTGCGCGCCCTAGTATCCTCCTTCCATCGTGCCTTTTCTTCCAACATGTTCTGCAAATCGGATGATCTTGGCAACTCCGTCTGCCTGGATGATGTCTAGTACGAGCGCGAGGGTCGATAGGTACTTCCTTCAGTATAAGACCTCAATGATCTCGTTCTCTCAGACCTGGAGTAACGAGTTCTGAAGGTTCTGGATTGAGTATCGCCTCTCCTGAGGCTTCTACTCTCTGCTTGTGATGGTGTGGAATGCCTTCCACGGTCTTCTGAGTAGTGAGGGGGCGTCTTGCTGTTGCGCCCCTCTCTTGTCGCCACTCCTTTTCCCTTCATCTGGCATTTCATAATCTCCATGTCCGCCGCCATCCGTCGTATTAATTCGTCCTGCTCCTTTACACGGTCCTCTAAAACTTGAGGATCAATCATCCGCCTTTGTCTGTCAGGACTTTGTGAATGAGAGTGACGGGGGCTGTTATTCCGTCTCCACCTAGCATCCCTCCTGGGGTTATGTCGTTGGGGCTCCAAGTCCGCCATGGGAGGGATAGGGGGCAAACCTTCGCGCCTCCCACCTCCTTCTGGTGTTTGTCCATCAATGGCGGACTGTGGTAAGTCTTCATTGTGCGCCATTGATTCTAAAGAGGAAAAAGCTTGATCAAGAGGTTTTGTTCTTGTCTGAAATTCCCACAGACGGCGCCAATTGTACGGGAATGAAATAAACCTTCTTGTATAATCCTGTTGATCAAGTCTGCGCTCTTCCGTATATTGTCGCTTTACTCCCTGAAAACACAAACGTGAGCTGGCCGGCGGGTGTGTGCCGGATACCTCTCTGATGCCTAAGTCAGCAAAATAGACAAAGACAAAAGCTCTGTGTATTAGAAAATCAAAGTTGTGTGTTACCTCTCCATAGGTGATGTTGTAAACTTTTATAGGTTCCGCGTGGCACAATCCTAGTAAGACTTTTACTCCTCCATGTAGAATCCTCCTAGGATTCATAGTCCTGAAAGATAATGCTTATCCTTCAACACCCCCCCTCACTGCATAAACCAAGTGAGATGGTTCTACCATGGTCAGACTTCAACACGACCGAGGTAAGCATGGCTATGCTAAGTCGCAGACTAGACCGAGATAACATTAGCTCGGCTCTTCCATTCACTGCTCTTACCTTGGCTCTTCTTAATGCTAACCACGGTATGTCTAGACCGGAATAACCAATACTCCGGTTCAAACCAGGATAACTTTGTGAGTGACGACCGAACTTACCGTAAGCTCTTTGGGACCAGAGTAACTTTACACCTCTTTTGGGCCGGAGTAACTTCATGGCCTTTTTACTCAGCCCTTCGCACTGTGGCCCATAACGTCCCATTACCCAGCTCGGCCCAATTTTCATATAAATTACCCTCTCAATATAGATATAGATATATTTCTATACTGTGGGGAATATGTATTTATGAGCTCTCTATGCATTTGCACATTGTACAAACTCTCAGTTTGTCTAATATACATATTTCATCTTTTTGACTGATCTTGATTACCTTGATTGTGGATGAATTTGACATGTGTGTGTGTACCATCTGTTTCCAAATGTTATAAATTGCCTAATTTTTAGATTGTAGTTACCGGTGGATTGAAAACATAGCTTTCCAATATAGCAGAGAACCTTTTAGTGTTTTACCCTATTCAAACAAAATATCTATCAACTTTTTTTTCTCTATAATTTCCATCTACATTTTCATGTTTACTTTGAGCTTACTTGAGCACAAATTTACATTGGTGAATAATCTTCCAAGTTTTTTGAATTAAGATGTATAAAGAAACATTGAACTTTTAAAGTTTGATGAAGAATTTGGTGGATTCTTAATTTGTTGAAAGATAATTCTTTGTTGATTTAAGAGTAATGCTATTTGGGCCAAAAGTCAGTGAACTTACAGTAGTATTTATGTTATACATTTTATATTCTTATATTCTTAAGCTACCAAAGCCATGTCTGGTCTATCCATGTTCCATGAAGGGGTAGACATGTACCTCAATTTGACACAATTTTGTGAATACTTTGGCTGCATTTTTTTTTATTACAGATACTCTGGCTGCATTTTTTTTCTCAACAGACTCTGGCTGTATTTTTTAAAATTTAATTTAATTTAATTTTTTTTTTTTTTTTTTTATACTTTGGTTGCATTTGTTCAAGCTATTGCAGTACACAACAAGATAGGTACAGAAATGGAAGAAGAATTGGGGAAATGAATTTCCTAATATCCTAAGTTGATTACCATACATTACATGCATTAAAGTTTGCTTCTGTATATATATGTATATATGTATGTAGGTGAGGCTGGAACATGAAGAGTACTACTGTAATTATTATAAAAATGTTTGATGGCTTTTATTTTGAATAAGTGGCATGTTGATGGTCAGTGAGATTTTGCAGGTCTGGTTTATTTGACACTATTTAGTATCAAATGCAAATGAGGATAAGGAAGTTTGTGTAACCAAAAGACCAAAAGTTAGTTGGGAATGATAATTGTTACAGTTTTACTATATTGTTAATTAGAATGTGGTTAGTAGTTGTTAGGTTAGGTTGGGTTAGTTTAGTTAGGATACAATTGATGTATATATACTCTGTTACATTCAAAAAATGAAGACATAAACTTCTATAACTACTGCTGAGATTTCATTTGTGAATACCTGGTACTAATTATTAATAAAAACCTTGCTTTGTGCTTTTGAAAATGCAGAACATGTGTCATTTATCAAAGATGTAGCTGCAACTCAACAACCAGAGCATTTGCCTCATCATTTGAAAATGCTTCAGGTGAGAAGTAAGGTGTTGAATGAACTCTCAACTGCTTAAATTGTGAGGTGGAATTATTGCATTGGACATGTTTCAAAATGAAGATATTTTTATTTTAAATAGTTAAAAACACATCGCAATACAACCTAGAAAGCAATTGATATACTTTGATTCCCCAACTCAATTAGTAGTACCTCTAGGGTCCTCGTATCCCCCATACTAAGAGCAATATGATACAAGTATCTAATAGAAAGTGCTTAACCACTTATGCATCCAATTGCAGCCGTACTTTGCACAGTTCTTATTACTTGTATTAGCTCTGTTTTAAATAAGAGGATGTGCCTGAGGCAGTATACTATTTAGATAAAATAGAAGAGGGGCCCCACTATTTATCTTTGACCTCAAAAAAGAGTTAACATTACCCCTTCAATGAACATCACACATTTTTAGTTTCTCCTCTCTGATCTCACTTTGAAATAGGTGCGAATAAGACAATTGTATGTTGATGGTTGAATGACTGTAGAAATTTGGAATTTGTTTCTTGTAAACAAATTTGGAATTTGTTTCTCCTTTTTTCTGTTTTTTTTTTCTGCAGTGATGGTTGAATGACTGTAGAAGAATGTAATGAGCTCATAAATTAGGAATTTAAATTAATGAAAGGGGTGGTGAATGGAATCTGGTTATGAGGTTTAGAGGATTAAAAGTGCAGAAAATCAAGACAAGATGAAAAAGAAAAAGAAAAAGAAAAAAATCTCAAGAGCCAACTTTAGAATCCCTTCAGCACCATATGTAGGGATATAATTGCATTACACAATTATAGATCTATCCTTGGTCCTAGGTCCATGATCTGAGTTTTATTCTTATAACTAACTTCATTTAACTTAAGGTGCCATTTAAATTTTTTTTGCACCTCAGAATTTTTGAAGGCCAAGTGTTTGATGAATTGTAAAGTTTCCTTAATTCTTGAGCATAAATATGAGCAGCTACAGCAGATGGCTGATGATCCAATGAACCAAGTTTCTCTGTGACTATTACTTGTGCAGGTTCATCTCTCATTCTTTTATTTTTCTTATTAATTATAGATAACATTACAAATTAGTGCCGTTGAGGAACTTTTCACGATACTGCTATGCGGCCATTATGTTGCCACTTTGGTACAAATTACCATCAATTGACTTCTGTGTGTTGGTTAAGTGGTTTGAACTTATCTACTACCCACTATTTCATTGGATAAGGGCTTAACATAAGTTGCTGAAACTTCTTGGGTCATGCTATAGGCTGAGTGCTTCTTTGGACTCGATGGCTAGATTCCCACATTAAGCATAATTAAATGGACGCTTATGATTTTAAAAAATACTGCAACTTGACTTTTTCTCTTGACTAAAGAACAATACTCAATTCTCATTCCTGAATTGGGGTTTTCCCTTTGAAGGGCAGACAAATAAATCAGGAGTTATTATTTCTTGAGATTTGTTTTTATTTCTTTATTTATTTATGCTGGGTTTATGTGGATAAAATTGCAGTGATAGAACATATGGGGCTTACTCCTCAAGCCACCAGTGTTCTTGGAGGATTTAGGCCTCAAGGAAAGAATATTGCCAGTGCCGTCAAGGTCAAAATCTCTATAGCGATCCCGGTTTTCCTGTCCTTATTTACTGTATTTCGGACTCGGTTTCGTGATAATTGTTGTTGTTGTCTGTATTTCGTTTCCGTCCTTTAACTCTTTGATTTGAGTTTAGAATTGTCTTGGGCATGTTTCGAACAGGTTGGTTGAGCTTTTGTCCCAACTCTTGTTGCCCAGATTTTTAGTGATCCGCTCGAGAGGGTCTTCTTGCGCTTGAGTGGAGTTTGTGTACCTTCAGTAGTTTGTCTGTTTGCAAAAATACTACAGATGTGTTTTTCACGCTCGAGCGAATTTCTTTATGCTCGAGCGGGTCGCGCTCGAGCGGGTATCCTTGCGCTCGAACGGGTGTTCGATGTCTGTAAAAGTACTGAAGAGTGTAATCTACGCTCGAGCGGGTTCCCTTTTACGCTCAAGCGGGTATTTTTGCGCTCGAGCGGGTTAAGTTTTTGTGTTTGACGCTCGAGCGTCCTATTTTCCACTCGAGCGGGTCATACGTATATCAGTTGGCGGCTGGGTCATTTTAGATCACTTTTTCAACTCTCATTCTCTCTCTTACTTTTCAAAAACCTATTTTGAGAGCTTTCCTCACTACATTTCACCTTCTCTCTAAGGTTTGATCTAGTTCTAGTGTGTTTCTAGCCTTGCCCCTTTGCAAAAAGTGTAGAGCTTGGCTTGGGCTACCTATCAATTCAAAAATCTTGGGATTTGGAGCACTTTCAATTTTCCTCACCTCCTCTTTTGGGCTTCAAATTTGAGGTAGGGATAACTACTCATATTTATGATTTTTGACATAAACTTGTTGTCATTTTGGTGTAATGTTGAAGTTGGGTAATTGTGGGTGTTAGGGTTTCAAATATAAAAATGGGGGTTTTGGTTCTTTTGGCCAATACATGTGTATTTGGGCCTTAAAATGAGATTGTGGATATTTGATGATAATATTTGGACCTTTGGGTCAATTTTGGAAAAAGGGAAAATACCATAGTAGGGTTTTATTGGGTCATTAGTGTAATTAATGACTTATATTGTGAAATAATGAAATTGGGAAGCCAAGAGAAAGAATGGTGTAGTTGGATTGATTAATCGCTCACTCTTGAGAATATTGATAATTTATCTGTTGATGCATTTATTATCTGTTTAGAAATAATTGCTTTAGGCTATCGGTGGAGGATAGTCTTGATTGTTATAGACACTGTATGTCAATTAGGGAAAACTAAAACTAATCACGTTGAATATGTCATTGAATATGACGGTTGGAATAATACATCGAATATGTGTATTGATTGATCATGTATATGATAATTGTTTATATACATTATTTTGTGTGGAAGGAGATGTGGGATGTACTCCATGGTTTAGAGGAAGATAGGGGATGAACTCCTAAATCGGATGTTATTTGGAGGAGATAGGGGATGGACTTCATTGATACAGCGAATCTGTGTATCATTTATGACGTATGGAAGTGTTTGAATATGACATTGATACAGCAAATATGTGTATCTATTGTGAAGTATGGAAGTGTTTTGTTATGAGTTATAATCTCATTTAAATTGTTGATATTGGAAAAGCTTTTAACATGAGCCGTAGTCTCATGGGAATTGTTTGGCCAGGTTCTAAGCCATGTTTATAAATCGAAATTGTTAAGTAAAGGAAAATGGAATAAAGCATGGACATATGTGTCATGGAACTGAAATGTGTAATGAGTTGATTTATATGAGTTCAACATTTATAGAATGCTTATGTTTTAGTTATTGCTCATATTATGTTTAGCATATCTCTACTGGACGTTGGCTCACCCTATATGGGACATCATTTTCAGGTACAAGTGATATGCCGCTTCCAAGGACTTAACTTGAGAGGTTTTAGAAGCTGAAGGCTTACTTTTGTAATTATTTTGTGTATTACATGTAATTCAAGCCAAGAGCTTATTTTGTGTTTTGAGTTAGTACTCTCATTTTTGTAACCAAGTGTTAGCTTGGAAAGTTGTAAGCCCGTAGGGCATTTACTTTTGTTGTCAACATGTAATATTTTTGGATTAAATACTCTGATGAATGGAAATATGTTTATTTCTCTTATGTTTATGGATGTCTCGAACGTATGATTTATGAGTTTATTTTGAGGGCGTGACAACTTGGTATCAGAGCGTACCGGGTTCAAATACTTTGGGTCCGCGGGAAGTGGTTAGTACCACAATGGGTTTGTCTCGCTTGTTAGAGACTTAAGTGTAATGTTATATGCTTATGTGATAACATCCTTATGTGACTATATGGGTATGAGATTTAATTTCTATGATGTTGATTGGATCCTTGGGTTCTTGTGAGTCTTGTTGGAAAAGCACTTGATCAATGTTGTTTCTAACCAGAACTCTAGTAACGCCTCGGGACGATCATTATCCTGAAATGAAATTCGTAAGTGCTTATGTGATTATGTGCTTACGTGGAATGAATTACAGTTGTCCATTGCATTAGATGTGAGTGTTATAGCTTCGGCACATTTATAAAAGTGCTAATGTTTTTTGTTACCTTTATTAGGATGTCAGGACGAGGACGTGGTGGTAGGCAAGGTAGGCCTAGGAGGCAGGAGATGCCTATACGAAATGAGATTCCGACGCAGCAGGAGGGTGTTGGTCAGGCCAATGTGGCCGAGCCAATAGGTCAGCAGGCCATGGGCGCCTTAGCCCGCGAGATGGCAAGAACTTTGAGGGAATCTATGGGCATTCTCAGGGCTGAGAATCAAGCCTAGGCCCGTGTAATTGAGGCAGGGCCTTCCTTTCTGAAGAGGAAGTTCTTGCGGTCTAATCCGGACAAGTTTGTTGGTGGTCCGAAAGAGCCGCTTAAGGCTGATGAGTGGCTTGAGCAGATGACGAAGACATTTGAGATGCTGGGCATCGAAGACGAGGCTTTGAAGGTGACCTTGGCATCTTTCCAGTTGAAGGGAGATGCGGGTCAGTAGTGAAAGTTCATGAGGGGTCGTGTTGGTGATACATGTGAAGCCTTTGTAGATGCTTTCCAGGAGAAGTTTTTGTCTCCAGCTGTTAGGGAGAGGTTGAGGGACCAGTTCTGTCAACTCAAGCAGCTGAGTATGCCAGTGGCCGAGTTTGAGGCCGTATTTACCGGCTTATCCAGGTTTGCACCTGGGCTTGTGGCGTCTGAGGAACGCCGCTGCATTGAGTTTAAGAGGAAATTGAGACATGGACTCAAGACCAGAGTTTGGGGATCCATGACCCGAGAGTACGGGTGCCTTGCGGATGCCGCGGCCCATATGGAGATTATGATGCAGGAGGAGGAAGAGAGGATGAGGGGCTCCAAGAGGAGTCAGGATGGCCAGGGGGATGGTAGGAGGCAAAGGGGTTCTAACCCTCAACAGTCCCAGGGTGCTTTTGCAAGATCTACCTTTCCAGTGTCGAGTGCAGGTTCTGGGAGAGGCAGTCAGGGAGACATTACCTGTTATAAATGTGGTCAGCTGGGCCACAAGTCTCTAGCTTGCCCGCAGAGGGAAGGAGGTCAGAGAGCAGTTTTATCTTCAGCTCGACCTCAGAGCCAGAGTCAAGATAAAGGCCAGCCGCTCTCTTGTTACCAGTGTGGTCAGGCGGGGCACTTGAAGAGGTATTGCCCGCAGTTGAGTGGCACATCAGGTGCGTCTAGTTCGAGGCAGACGCAGAGTTTTCAGCCAGCACAGTCTGTTCAGGCCTCAAGGGCCAATCAGGGGGCGTCATCGTCTCAGTCTGTGCAGCAGTATTTTGCTTCTAGGAGTGAGCAAGTAGACCAAAGACCTTCAGGGCGCGTGTATGCTGTTACCGCGCAGGATCTTGTACCAGCTCCATCTGTTGTGAGAGGTACCTTTATGTTTTGCAACTTGGTTGCCAATGTGTTGATTGATACGGGTGCATCCCATTCCTTTATATCTGCTGCATTTGCATCTATTTTGGGGTTGGAGTTGGCACAGTTAGCATCTCCTATTTGCATTGTATCACCTGTTAGGGGTGAGTTGATTTTGAAACAAGGGTGTCGAGGCTGTAATATAGAGGTCGCCGACCACCGGCTTCCATTTTCTTTTGTAGTTATGGCTATGTCGGGTTTTGATGTGATTTTGGGTATGAACTGGCTATCGTCATACCGGACTGTTATTGATTGTTACCGCCAGAGGGTCGCTGTATGTATTTTGAGTGGGGATTATTTCCATTTCTTGGGGGATCGGGTTAGTAGTGTGTTGCCACCAGTGTATGATCCGCAAGGGCGAAGTGCGCTTAGTGGTCTTCTTGCTAGCTTTATGAGTAGTGAGTGTGATGAGATCCAGATTGAGTTACCGAGAGTGGTTTGCGAGTATTCGGATGTTTTTCTCGAGGACCTTGTTAGTTTACCACCTCATTGAGAGATTGAGTTCTCTATTGAACTAGTGCCTGGCACGGCACCGATTTCCATGGCACCTTATCGTTTTGCCCCAGCCAAGTTGAGTGAGTTAAAGATTCAGCTCCAGGAATTGCTAGATAAGGGCTTCATTCGTTCTAGTACTTCGCCGTGGGGAGTATTGGCCCTATTTACTAAAAAGAAAAATGGTGCCTTGAGACTTTATATCGATTACCGAAAATTGAATCGGGCTACGGTTAAAAATAAATACCATATGCCCTGTACAGATGATCTGTTTGACCAGTTGAAGTGGTCCCGTTATTTCTCTAAGATAGACTTGAGATCGAGTTACCACCAGTTGAGGGTCAGGGAGGAAGATATCCCGAAGACGGCATTCCGTACGCGGTATGGCCACTATGAGTTTCTGGTGATGCCTTTTAGGCTCACCAATGCACCGGCAGTGTTTATGGACTTGATGAACCGGATCTTCCGGGAATTCTTAGATCGTTTTATAGTCGTTTTCGTAGATGACATCTTGATTTATTCACCTTCGGAGGAGGAGCACGAGAAACACTTGAGAGTGGTGCTTGAGTTGCTTAGAGCCCATAAGCTGTATGCCAAGTTTGGGAAGTGTGAGTTCTGGCTAAGAGAGATTAAATTCTAAGGCCATGTGGTCTCCGGGGAAGGAGCGTCTGTCGATACATCCAAGATTGAGGCAGTACAGGATTGGGCACAACCTAAGAGTACTTTTGAGATTCGCAGTTTTCTGGGATTAGCTGGGTACTACCGTCGATTTGTGAAAGATTTCTCCAAGCTAGCTTCGCCGTTGACTAGATTGACGCAGAAAGGGGTCAAATTTGTATGGAGTGAGACTTGTGAAAAGTCGTTCCAAGAGTTAAAAGTTAGATTGACCACCGCTCCAGTGTTGATTATTCTGAAGAGAGGTTTGGGTTATGCTGTTTATTCTGCTACCTCACGAGAGGGTTTGGGTTGTGTGTTGATGCAAAAGGGAAAAGTGGTAGCCTATGGCTCATGTTCGTTGAAAATAAATGGGATGAATTACCCTACTCATGACCTAGAACTAATAGTTGTGATTTTTGCCTTGAAGATTTGGAGGCACTACCTTTATGGTGAGAGATTCGAGGTGTTCTCGGACCATAAGAGTCTAAAATATTTGTTTACATAGAGAGACTTGAATTTGAGGCAGAGAAGGTGGATGGAGTTCATTGAGGATTATGACTTCGAGTTACACTATCACCCGGGAAAGGCCAATGTTATGGCCTATGCCCTTAGCAAGAAATCCATTAGTGATGTAGCTTGTATAGCCATCCGGGAGTGGGAGATGTTAGGTGCACTTGGCGAGTTTGATTTGCTACTAGGCGAATCCGTTGAGGCTGCGGCCTTGTTTTCTGTTGTTGCGCAGCCTACACTTGTGACTCGAGTGTTAGAGGCACAAAGAGGTGACCTTGATGTAGAATCCCTCCGAGAGAAGATCTCTAGTGAGAAGGTTGAAAAGGATTTGACTGTGTATCCCGACCTGAGTGTGAGATACCGAGACCGTCTGTTTATACCGGAGTCTTGCCGAGAGGAGGTACTCCGAGAGTTTCACCATTCACGCCTTGCGATGCATCCGGGAGGCACTAAGATGTATCGTGATTTAGGTCGCTAGTTTTGGTGGCCGGGTATGAAGAAAGATGTGGCAGTTTTTGTGTCTAAGTGTCTTACTTGTCAGCAAGTGAAGGCCGAGCATCAGAGGCCAGCGGATTTGTTGTAACCCTTGCCTATTGCCGAGTGGAAATGGGAACATGTCACTATGGACTTCGTTGTAGGTCTTCCGAGGACTCAGCGGGGTAGTGATGCTATTTGGGTGGTTGTAGACTGGTTGACTAAGTTGGCGCACTTTATCCCTATGCGCGTGAGAGATTCAGTAGATCATCTTGCCGATTTGTATATTCGGGACATAATGAGGTTGCACAGGGTCCCAGCGTCGATCGTCTCAAATAGAGATCTACGCTTTACTGCTAGGTTATGACAGAGTTTGCAGAGTACTTTAGGCACTAGATTGACCTTTAGCACAGCTTATCACCCTCATACTGACGGGTAGTTCGAGCGTACTATTCAGATCCTTGAGGATATGCTTTGAGGTTGTGTCCTTGACTTTAATGGGACGTGGGAGAGGCACTTTCCCTTGGTGGAGTTTGCCTACAACAACAGTTTCCAGTCGAGTATCAGTATGGCACCATTTGAGGCCTTGTATGGCCGACCTTGTAGGTCTCTAGTGTGTTGGGCCAAGGTGGGTGATGCACCTTTGTTGGGCCCGGAGTTAGTTCGGGAGACAACGGAGAAAGTTGAGCTTATCCGTAGGAGGCTTGTTACAGCCCAGAGTCGCCAAAAGAGTTATGCCGACCGTAGGAGGAGGCCTTTGGCATTTGAGGTGGGTGATCATGTCTTTCTGAAAATATCACCTAGGCGGGGTTTGATAAGGTTTGGGAAGAGTGAGAAGTTGTCCCCTCGGTTTATCGGTCCCTTTGAGATCCTTGAGAGGATTTGGGAGGTCGCATACTGTTTAGCTTTACCGCCGCAGTTGTCCGGGGTACATGACATGTTTTATGTTAGTATGCTTCGGAAGTATGAGTCGGATCCATCGCATGTATTGGATTGGACCGACTTAGAGGTAGACGAGAATGTCTCGTATGAGGAGAGACCGGTTCGGGTCTTGGAAAGGCGAGATCAAGTCTTGCGAGGCAAGATCATTCCCTTGGTGAAAGTTTTGTGGAAACATCACGGAGTGGAAGAAGCCACTTAGGAACGTGAATTGGAGGTCCGAGAGAAGTATCCGGATCTATTTATGGATGTTTGAGCATATGTTGTATATTTTGTTGTATTGACGAACTTTAAGAGCATTGAATATGTCTTAAGTTATAAAACATTGTAAATGTTTCGGTTTATGAAAGTATTATGGAACTTGCCTTGAAATGGAAGTTTATTTTAACATTGCATATGTTAATTCTGTTTTAGAAATGCAAATATATTATTGGCATTGAATATGTAATTGAATGGTGGAATATGTGTTCAAATTGATAAGTTTCAAGGGAAAGCATGTTGATAATGCATATTGAGTAATATATTGTGATTTGCCTCTTGAAAGCAGATGAGATGACTGGTGATGGGTCAGGTTGTTGAATATTGAAGTGTAATATTGTTAAGAATTGAGAAAACATGTTTTTGAAACTTGTATCTAATTTCGGGGACGAAATTCCTTAAGGGGGGAGGTTATAGCGATCCCGATTTTCCCGTCCTTATTTACTGTATTCCGGACTCGGTTCCGTGATAGTTGTTGTTGTCTGTATTTCGTTTCTGTCCTTTAACTCTTTGATTTGAGTTTAGAATTGTCTTGGGCGTGTTTCGAACATGTTGGTTGAGCTTTTGTCCCAACTCTTGTTGCCTAGATTTTTAGTGATCCGCTCGAACGGGTCTTCTTGCGCTCGAACGGAGTTTGTGTACCTTCAGTAGTTTGTTCGTCTGCAAAAATACTGTAGATGTGTTTTTCACGCTTGAGCGGATTTCTTTACGCTCGAGCGCCGCTCGAGCGGGTATCCTTGCGCTCGAGTGGGTGTTCGATGTCTGTAAAAGTACTGGAAGAGTGTAATCTACGCTCGAGCGGGTTCCCTTTTACGCTCGAGTGGGTGGCGTCTTGTTTTGTGCCATGGCACTCGAGCGGGTATTTTTGCCTTTGAGCGGGTTAAGTTTTTGTGTTTGACGCTCGAGCATTCTATTTTCCGCTCGAACGGGTCATGCGTATATCAGTTAGCAGCTGGGTCATTTTAGATCACTTTTTCAACTCTCATTCTCTCTCTTACTTTTCAAAAACCTACTTTGAGAGCTTCTCTCACTACATTTCACATTCTCTCTAAGGTTTGATCTAGTTCTAGTGTATTTTTAGCCTTGTCCCTTTGTAAAAAGTGTAGAGCTTGGCTTGGGCTACCTATCAATCCGAGAATCTTGGGATTTGGAACACTTTCGATTTTCTTCACCTCCTCTTTTGGGCTCCGAATTTGAGGTAGGGATAACTACTCATATTTATGGTTCTTGACATAAACTTGTTGTCATTTTGGTGTAATGTTGAAGTTGGGTAATTGTGGGTGTTAGGGTTTCAAATATAAAAATAGGGGTTTTGGTTCTTTTGGCCAATACATGTGTATTTGGGCCCTAAAATGAGATTATGGATGTTTGATGATAATATTTGGACCTTTGGGTCAATTTTGGAAAAATGAAATAATACCATAGTTGGGTTTTATTGGGTCATTAGTGTAATTAATGACTTTTATTGTGAAATAGTGAAATTGGGAAGCCAAGAGAAAGACTGGTGTAGTTGGATTGATTAATCGCTCACTCTTGAGAATATTGATAATTTATCTGTTGATGCATTTATTATCTGTTTAGAAATAATTGCTTTGGGCTATCGGTGGAGGATAGTCTTGATTGTTGTAGACACTGTATGTCGATTGGGGAAAACTGAAACTAATCACGTTGAATATGTCATTGAATATGACGATTGGAATAATACATCGAATATGTGTATGGATTGATCATGTATATAATAATTGTTTATATACATTATTTTGTGTGGGAGGAGATAGGGGATGTACTCCACGGTTTAGGGGATGTACTCCACGGTTTAGGGGAAGATAGGGGATGGACTCCTAAACCGGATGTTATTTGGAGGAGATAGGAGATGGACCCCATTGATACAGCGAATCTGTGTATCATTTATGAAGTATGGAAGTGTTTGAATATGACATTGACACAGCAAATATGTGTATCTATTGTGAAGTATGGAAGTGTTTTGTTATGAGTTATAATCTCATTTAAATTGTTGATATTGGAAAAGCTTTTAACATGAGCCGTAGTGTCATGGGAATTGTTTGGCTAGGTTCTGAGCCATATTTATAAATCGAAATTGTTAAATAAAGGAAAACGGAATGAAGCATAGACATATGTATCATGGAACTGAAATATGTAATGAGTTGATTTATATGAGTTCAACATTTATCGAATGCTTATGTTTTAATCATTGCTCATATTATGTTTAGCATATCTTTACTGGGCGTTGGCTCACCCTATATGGGACATCATTTTCAGGTGCAGGTGATATGCTGCTTCCAAGGACTTAACTTGGGAGGTTTTAGAAGCTGGAGGCTTACTTTTGTAATTATTTTGTGTATTACATGTAACTCAAGCCAATGGCTTATTTTGTGTTTTGAGTTAGTACTCTCATTTTGTAACCAAGTGTTGGCTTGGAAAGTTGTAAGTCCGTAGGGCATTTACTTTTGTTGTCAACATGTAATACTTTTGGATTAAATACTCTGAGGAATGGAAATATGCTTATTTCTCTTATGTTTATAGATGTCTCGAATGTATGATTTATGGGTTTATTTTGAGGGCGTAACAATCTCTCCTTACTTACTATGTATACATGAAAGAGAGACACAACAATTGTATGTTGCCCTTAGTACTTAAATATCATTCTGTCATGAAAGAGAGACACAAACAATTGTATGAATCATGAAAGAGTCTGAACTCCACAAGTTATATATTCTTTAGCTTTTACTTGATTTTTAACATCTTGGACAGTAAGTTTGACTTTGTGCAAACATATTATGTTTAAATATTACAGACCAGGTCTTTAGTTTAGTACTAATTTGGGTTTTCCTGCTCAAAAGTACCTCATATATATATATATATATATATATATATATATATATATATATATATGTATTTCATGACATTTTCTATTGAGGCATACAAATATATTGCATAAAGATAGCATAATTGTTAGATAGCATAATTTTTTTTTTTTTTTTTTTTAAGATAGCATAATTCTGCAGACATATGTTGCCCTTCTCTTATTGTCTCCTTAAGATAGCATAATTGTTATTTTTTTTTATTTTTTTTTACAGTGGATGAACTTTTTGATTCAAAACTCTTGCCATATATTTTTATAACAGAATGTGTGATCCATTCTTAATCAATTGAGCTCATTTCTTTCATTCCCACACTTACTGTTATATCCCTTTGGCTAACCTTTGAAATTCTTCCAAAACTTGTTCTGCAACTTCCTTATCTGAATTATACTAAGCTTGCAAATGTTTGGTATCTTCTTGAATCCTTTTATACAAACAGCTAATGGCATTCATAAGCACTTCATGCTACATTGTGAAAGCCCTCATTTATGTGTTTTTTATTGTATCACAAGGGGAGAAATTGTGATGTTTGGTTTTGGAAAGATGTTTTGGAATGATGTTATGTTTTGCATTGGTGATGATTTGCCTAAATGTTTTGCTTAAGTATTTATGTTTGCCTTAGGAAAGTCAGAACATCAGGATGAACTTTTCATTCTGAAAAGTTGCTATGTTTAGCATGTTTGCCTCTTTTATCATCACGTCTTGCTTATATTGATACATATTGTTCACAATTGTAGTCCGGAATGGTTGCGGATCAAGGAAGCAGCAGAGAAAGCAAGAGAAGCTGCAACTCTAGAAGGAGATGAAATTGGTGAACTGACATGTTCAAAACTTTTCGAAGCTCTTGAGCTGAGCCGATGTCTTTTTCTGATGAAGTGCGAATAGAACATGATTGTATTGTAAATAAGGTGTTATAATGGAGCACCATGGAATACCCTTGCTTCCTTTTCTGCTTACTGTCTACTTATTATATGTCATAAGTGGCATAAAGAAGCCAATCAGTTTATCTCAAAACTATTGGATTGAATGTTCATTGGATTGAATGTTTATAAACAAAAATTGAAAAAAAAAAAGAGATTTGGCGACTAAAAAATTGTTCGGCAAATTTTACACTTTTGCGACTAAAATTATTGGTCGGCAATTCCATACCTTTTGGCAACTAAATTGTTAGTCGGCGATTCCTCGACTTTTGGCAACTAATTTGTTTGGTCGTAGAATGTGACAATTGGTGATTAAGATATTTGGTCGAGAAAATATCGCTTTTCGCGACCAAAGTGTTTTACCGACAAAATATATTAGTCGCAGTAATGATATATTTAGCGACAAAAAAATTAGTCGGCAAATCCAACTTTTCCCGACCAATAAAAATTTTGGTCGCGAATTACTTTTGCCGACCCTCAATTGGTGACCAAAGTAGCGATCAAAAAATTGGTCACGGATAACTTTTGTCGACTAAAAATAGGCTTTTAGCGACCAATTTTTTAGTCAACGAATGTGTTATTTCTTGTAATGATAGATAACAAAAGAATTAGATAAAACAAAGAATTATCTTTTTTCTATTTTAATTAATAAAAAATAAAGAGTATTTTAGTTAGTTAATGTGACAAACATGTGGGCCTCATTTTAATTATAATGAAGCTTTTAATTATGAGAAGTGAGAGAAATTATGGATGGAAAACATCTAAGTCTCTCATTTTTTTTAGTTCGAAGTCGGTTAGCACCATATAAAAATTCTAAAAAAATCTACATATCATTCCATTCCCACTATTTCTTTTTCTAAAAAAATTCTTAAAAAAAAGGGTATATTATCTCCTAATTATTTCTTTTTCCCATCCAAAAGTAATAAATAATAATTTTTTTTTGTCACATCCTAATTAAACATATCATTCTATTCCCTCTATTTAATTATTTATTTCATGTATTTATGAAATTAAGATATTACTTATCCTTATAAATTTATCATATATCCAATCTTTAATGTAATCTAATTTTTATAATTATTGTTATTATTTTATCAAAAATCTCATTCATATCCAAATTAAATTAAAAACAATCCCATGCCCTGAAAGTGTATAAAGAGAGAACAATAGCTTTACTCGAATTCTAGCCGTCGATGTCCTCAATGATGAGGATTAAAGCTCCATGACGGTTCAATTTAACGGTGAAGATCAAATAAGAGTTTGATTTTTCTTAGATTCGCAATTTAACTTGAGAGTATTTGGAGTTAGTATTGTGAGTCCAATTTCGATGATTTAAATCGTTCATCTTTTAGTATTAGTAGATAAGAATATATGTAAAAAATTTTAAAATAATTGAAATTCAGTAACTATATATTTATATCACATTTATCTTTAAAAAATAGATAATAAATATAATTTTAAAAATAATTATTTATTTTTTAAAAACAATTGCTTTTTAAACATATATCTACCACAATCTAATCATTTTAAACTTTTACATAACTACTCTTCATAATAAATTTTAAAAAATAAATAATTAAAATAACCGAAATTTGGCTTACAACAGACCTATCACATCCACAAGCTCTCTCGAATCCCGAAGATGAAATAACCAAACCCATTTGGCTTACAACAGACCTATTACATCCACACGCTCTCTCGAAACCCGAAGACGATGGGTGATTATTTAGTATTTTCGGAGTATGGACACATGGTGTTTCATAAGGTTTTGATTGGTGGAGAGACACAAGGACCCACGATTTATGTTGAAAATGAAAGGACAACATGAGACTAACTAATTGGTGATTAGTTTAGAATATGAATACGTAATGCTCGGGAGTATTGAATAATTTTCCGAAGATGAAATAACCAAACCTATCAAGTAATAAGGAACACTTGAAGTACAAGTCATCGCAACTTTTGGCTTTGAACACGGAAGAGGTCGCTTCTTTCTTCCATCCTAGAATTTACGTTAGGAGGTCGCTTTTTTGGGGGAAACATATTTTGGTTTCGTCTATAAATAGCTTTCCACTCGCCTCTTCTACTCTCATCAACCCTAAGCTTCCCTCAATTCAAACAAACTCATCTTCTTTCTCTCTCTCTAGCTCTGGAAGAGAGAGAGCGAGCTTACTTACATACTAATGGCGACACCAGTAGAAATCTCAACTCTCGAACTCATCGAACAACACCTCCTCGGCGACTTCTCTCCTGTTGACAGCTACGATATTAATAGCCTCAGCGACACCAGCTCGATTTTCACAGCATTCGATTCTGCAACCAGTGTTCAAACCGAGGGTTCAAGCTCTCAATCTTATTCCTTCTGTTCACAGACTTTAAGCTCTGACTCTACCATCGCAATCTCTGATTACCTGGACTCGAACCAAGTTAACAATACTCGAAATTTTGATTTTGTCCATAACTCGATCAATTTCGAGCAAAATCAATTTAATTACTTTGGATTTGAGTCTAAACCTCAAATAATCGATCTCACTACACCGAAACCAGTGAATTTGAACACTCAGACAAGTTCTAGATCGAGCTTCAGCGAGCGTAAGCCGTCGTTGAAGATTGACCTAGCTCCGGTCAAGAAATTGGAGTGGTTGGATTTCCGCCAACCAACTAAGCCAGCAGTTTCCGAAGAGAAACCGTTTAGTAGGCACTACAGAGGCGTCCGGCAAAGGAGGTGGGGGAAGTTCGCGGCGGAGATCAGAGATCCGAAGCGGCGAGGGTCTAGGGTTTGGCTAGGGACATTCGACACCGCCATTGATGCCGCCAAGGCCTACGATCGAGCCGCATTCAAGATGCGTGGGAGCAAAGCCATTCTCAACTTCCCACTCGAAGTAGGAAATTGGCGTCACTCCTCCTCCGCCGGCACGAAGAGGCGGAGAGAGGTTAAAGAACAAACAGAGGAAAGGTCTGTGAAGAAGGAGAGGTTACCGGAATCTGAAGCATCGGTGGTTAGTAGTGCAGCGAGTTGTTCTTTAACGCCGTCTAGTTGGACAGCCCTGTGGCATCAAAATGCAGATGGTATCTTTGACGCCGCGCTGTTATCGCCGTTATCTCTTCACCCTTTGTTGGGCTATTCACAAGTCACGGTCATTTAAAGGAGTAGTTTTTTCGTGAGTCGTTCTAGTTTTGGATGTATATAGGGAATGCCGTGAGGAATCGGAAACGTTTTACAAATGACAAACCATGTTTGCAGAGAAAATTGTCCACGTGGTTTGAAACGGCAATGCTTTGATTATGAGGGGAAAAAAATGTATTATTAGTTGATTTGAATTTATATAAACTTGAACATGATTTTGTCTTTAAAATTATGTCGATTTGATAAGTGTAAATTGTTTAATTTTTTATTAAAAAAATAAATAATAATTGTGTTTTTAAAAATAAATAGTCACAAATGTAATAAATTGAACAAATTATAGTTATCGAATCAACTTTTTTTTTTTTGAACGAAATACACGAACTGTCCGACAAAATAAACGGTTTGAATTATCAAAACAACACCCGTAATGGACTCACAGACCCAAACATCGCACTATATAGTCCAAAATTTGGACTGAAGGGAGCCTCCCCCATTAATTTTTTGAAATATTTTTTCACAAGTATTTTATTTTTTAGATACATTTAAATAAGGTGCATTTAAAAAAGTAAAAAAAAATACTTAAAATTTAAAAAATATTTACTAAAAATAAAAAATCATGGAAAATAAAAAATTTAATTTTCATAGAAGTGAAAGCAAACGCATTGATTTGTTTTTTTGGTGGTATGTCATTGAAACTTAATTAGCAGTACTAGTGGGCGTTCGGCAAAAATTATGTTAGTAGGCTCAGTGGTTCAGTTTTTTTTTTTTTTTTTTTTTCCAAGCCAAAAAAAGGAAATTTATTAATAAAAATTAATATGCATATAACACTAGACAAAATTAATAAAGAAAATGCAAACACATAAAGTATCAAAGCAAAGTTAATCAATGATAGTACACAACATTTTCAAACAAATAATTTTACATTTCATGCTATTTGTTATGGGTATAAACGATTAATTTAATGAACATTAATTTAATCATTTACCATTTTATTACAGCCTTTTTTTTAAAACAGTTATATATATACATGATGCCACCATCTCCACTGCATTTTCATTATTGCTTTGAATAGTTATACAAGAATTTTTATTCTATTTTTTTAAAATCCAAACTTATACAATAATTTGAGGTAGATTATACTCATTTTGGTTAAGATCGATCTTCACTTCTCAATAGTTTCACAAATGTCTTCCAGTACTAGAATGAACTTCCTAAAAGACAAACGAACCCTTGTCTCAATCTAAATATGTTTCATGACTGATGTGGTTGTCACTCTACAATCAAAATTATGATTTGTTTCAAATAATTACGGAAAAAGCATATCACTACAACATTTTTCTGGACTTCATTAAATTTATATTAGTATGACTATATGATATGTCAACATGAGATTGTTCTTGGGATTCTTTTCTTCAACTGATCTCGAAACTGAATGATTTAGAAGTTTTGAGGAATTCCTAAGGGCTGGGCTCATTAAAATAAGTTTCATTTCTTTGATATGTCTGAATTAAAACTCCATTAGGTATTAGCCATATTACTTTTACAAAATTAAAAATTAAAGGGCATGTTTGATTGGAGGGATTAAAGCATGGGATTGGGATTATTAATCCATGGGCCCAATTATCCTATGTTTGTTTTGACACTTTGGTTTAGGATTATTAATCCAATGGATAATTAATCCAACAAATTTGTAGGATTATTAGTAATGGGGTAGGGGTGGGTGGGATAGTTAACACCACACTAATTTGATAGGATTATTAATACTTCACTAATAGTGAAGTGAATCAAACATGACCAAAAAGAATAGAGAGAGTCAATTTTGAAGATATCAACCTATAATTACCCACATAACTATTCTGGCTACTTATTAATTTAAAAGAGCTATCTCACCACAGCAAGAAACTATCATGTGCTAGAGAAAAAGGTTAGGTGTTGTTTATAAGCAGAGGAGTGTGATTAGCCTGTGTTTTCAGCCTCATTTAACTTGTAATGTAGAGGGGCTATCTAGTGTGTCTTTTTATTTTCTTGTTGCTTGCTACTGCTTTCTTGCTCTGTTGGATTGGTGGGTCAAGTGTTAGCGAATGGTTGCACTTACTTCTAAGTTGTGATCGTAGAGTGTTAGCTATAATACTTTGTGCACTTTCCTCCTTTATTGATGTAAGTTGTGCTTGTAATTTGCTTCTTTCATCAATAAAATTTTCTCTTTTGTCGATTAAAAAACAAGAAACTATCATGTGTTTGAATTATGGATTTGAATAAAGGTTTTGGAAAAAGTAGGCAAAATGTTAATAAATTATAATTTTATTTTACATACTTTGTACACACTATTTCCCCCTTCATTTCCAAATCTCTATCCAATTTTTTTTTTTGCCAAAAGAAAATAACTTTATTGATGAAATGAAACATACATCACATATGAGATCACATTAATAAAAAGGGAGCAAAAGCAAAGAACATCATGGAGAAAGTTCCTAATCAACTAGGTTGGCACCATAAAGAACTTCCAATTATATGCTAGCTCGCCAATAGAGTTAGTGAAAAACCAACAGAAAAAGGAAAATAGAGAAGAAAAAAATAAAAATAAAACTAGAAAAAACCACAACAGCAGCAACTGAAAGTTCTGCTCTGCAAAGAGAACTTGACTAGCAAATGCAGACCAATCTCTATCCAAATTTATGAAGTGAATACAACTGAATCAGACTATTGTTAAAATGGGGTCAGAAAAAGGACAAGCATTTTATCTCCCTCTTGATAGAAAATATATTTTGTGTCACAAATTGGTGCCACTAGGGTTTTGATTAATTTCAAAAATTAAAGAAAGTTCCATGTCTTTTTTTTAAGTGTGAGAGGTTGTTTGAGTGAGCTAAATAAGTTTGGTTTTTTGGTTTTTTTTTTTTTCTAAATAAGTAAAAAAGTCAAAAGGATGCTTGTCATAAAAAGAAGAAGAAGATTAAAAATTTACTCAACTTTTGCACTTAAAAAAAATAAATTTGTAATAAACTTTTCCAATGCATTCGTTTTTTTAAAAATTAAAAAAAATTCAATAAACCACTAAAAAGCGAGTGTCAAACCACTCCAAAATTAAAACACATCGCTTTTGATAAGGGAATGCATTATCTACAAAATTAAGTCCATGGTCTTACTTTCGGAGTGCTACACCATATAGTTTAATTGTTTGTCAAAATTGAAGAGATCAACCCTTTTTTTACTTTAGGAGTGCTGAACCATATTGTTTAATTGTTTGTCAAAATTGAATGCATAAAATCAGTTTGAAAATCTCTAATAAATTATAGAAGTTTTGAGGGTCCATCTTGTCTCATGTTTTAAGATCAAGATTGGATTGTCTAGTCCGGCCCATAGACTCAATTTTGGATCCCATTTCGATAATTCGAGCCGCTCAATGTGTAGAACTCGTTGAGTACTATATCCCTGTAAAAAATCACGTAGATCGGATATCAATAGCTATTTCATCGGATCAGATTTCTGTCAATCGTTTATTTTCTCACTGTCCATTGTTTTATTCAAATCTAATCCGATCAAATAGTTATCAATATCCGATCAACGTGATTTTTTACGGGAATATAATATTCGACGAGTTCTACATATTAAACAGTTTGGATTATCGAAATAGGGCCCAAAAATGGGCCCATAAGTCAGACTAAACGGTCCTATCTTGATCTCAAACATGAGACAAGTTGACTAAATTTTAAATCTCCCAACCCTAAAGGTCAAAGTCAAGAACTATTTTCTTCACTCTACCTGACTTATTCATATCTTCCTCTCTCCTTTTCCTCTTGCATCTGTGCGCTTCATTTTATGTATTTATTTTATTTTATTTCATTATATTTTATTTTATTTGTAAGAAAAGACTACATGCACCCATAAAAATGACACATTTAACAAAAATAAGTTTTTTGTGATGAAAATTACAAATTTTTTGATGTGTGTATCATGTCACTTTTGTGATAAAAGTTACCAATTTCCTTTATCCAACTTCAAAAAATAATCATATATTTTTATCATATCTTGACCAAACCTCATAATCTCACTCTATCTATCCAACCATTTATCTTATCTAGTTATTGCATGATATAATTCATTCTCATACTAATTATATTATATATTGAATCTTTCTTCTTATCAAATCAATAGTATAACTCAGTGTCATAATTCTATCATAGAAACGAAAAATCTTTGGTACACAGTGATATATCATATGTACCTAGCTATACATTTGTATAGTACATATTATACATTTTGGTGATAATATTATGTAATTTTTTAATAGAATTTCATGAATTTATAATTTAAAATTGAATTATGCATTTTGAGATAATGTTATATTTTCTTTCATTGAAACATATTTGAACCACAAAATATGTAACAATATTATAAAAATACATAACATATTTTTGAATCACAAATCACAAAAGATTGGTCTGTTGTTTAAGACTCAAAGTCAGACATGTATTCACTCCATGATTTCAAATTTCAAACCTTCCAAATGGTTGGTGGTTTGATTTCTTAAATTAGTCGGTCCATTAAATCAAAAATCAAATTATCTATATATATTTAGAAAACACAAATTATTGTAAGTCTGTTAAAAGTTATTTAATATGGAAGACGCACTATGAATAGTCCTCTTTGATGAGGAATATATCTCCAAGGCGATTGAATCAACGGTGAAAGACCAAATAAAAAAAGCACACCTGAATTGCAAGTCATCGCATATTTTGCCTTTGAATTGGGAAAAGGTCGCTTCTTTCTTCCATCCTAGAATTTACGTTAGGGGGTCACTTTTGGAGTAGCCATTAATTATTATTCGTTTCGTCTATAAATACCTTTACGCTCTCTTCTTCCACGCTCATCTCATCAACCCTAATTAAGCTTCCCTCTCAATTCGAACAAACTCATCCCTTTTTCTCTCTTAATTACTTATTAATGGCGACACCAGTAGAAATCTCGACTCTCGAACTCATCGAACAACACCTCCTCGGCGAGTTCTTTCCTCTTGACAGCTTGGATGTCAATAGCCTCCGCGACACCAACTCGATTTTCACAGCATTTGATTCTACAACCAGTGTTCAAACTGAGGGTTCAAGCTCTCAATCTTATTCCTTCTGTTCACAGACTGCAAGCTGTGACTCTACCATCGTAATCTCTGATTACCTGGATTCCAACGAAGTTAACAATACTCAATGTTTTGATTTTGTCCATAACTCGATTAATTTTGACCAAAACCAAATAAATTTCTTTGGATTTGAGTCGAAGCCTCAAATAATCGATCTTACAACCCCGAAACCAGTTAATTTGAACATTCAGTCCAGTTCTAGGTTGAGTTTCAGCGAGCGCAAGCCGTCGTTGAAGATCGACCTAGCTCCGGTGAAGAAATTCGAGTGGTTGGAGTTCGGGCAGCCGACTAAGCCAGCAGTTTCCGTAGAGAAACCGTTTACTAGGCACTACAGGGGAGTCCGGCAGAGGCCGTGGGGGAAGTTCGCGGCGGAGATCAGAGATCCGAAGCGGCGGGGGTCTAGGGTTTGGTTAGGGACATTCGACACCGCCATTGATGCTGCCAAGGCCTACGATCGAGCCGCATTCAAGATGCGCGGGAGCAAAGCCATTCTCAACTTCCCTCTCGAAGTAGGAAAATGGCGTCGCTCCTCCGCCTCCGTCTCCGCCGCTGCCACGGAGGAGAACGGTGGCGCGAAGAGGCAGAGAGAGGCTGATGAACAAACAGAGGAAAGGTCGGTGAAGAAGGAGAAGTTACCGGAATCTGACGCGTCGGCGGTGAGTAGTAGTGAAGCCAGTTGTCCATTAACGCCGTCAAATTGGAGTGCCGTATGGGATCAAAATGCGAACAGTATCTTTAACGCCCCGTTGTTTTCGCCATTGTCTCTTCACCCAATGTTGGGCTATGCATAGCTCAATGATCATATATTAGTCATGGAGGTGTACTCTCTCTGTTGTATGTAGGAAGGAATGCGAAACTTTCAAAAACTGGTAACAAGGTTTTTCCATTGTATTGTATTGAAAATTTTCAGGAATATTATAATAATGTGTAGAAAATTGTTCTAGGCAATGAATGTGATTAATGTGATTATGATGAACAAATTATGAGATGAATTGAATTTACATGAACGCGAATAAAGAGTAGTTTGTGCGAAAATGTAGGCAGCAATGGTTGAGATTCATATTTAGATCTAATTTTTAAACATCAAGAAAAGTATCTCATGAAGTTTTGATAACTGATATTACTGAGGCAGTAATGCTAGGTATCATGAAAATTTTTCATGAAAATAATTATGAAAGTTTTGTGATTCTTGGATTACACTTGGAATAAAGCACCACACACTAATCAAGGTAATTCAATGATCATAAATTTTTCATGCTCATTTTCATGATCCCTAACTTTTCCCTTACCGAGGTGATGGTAGAGTGGAAATGTATATTCCTTCTACATAATTGAGCAACGCTCGATTTCTAGGAACGTGACTAGCGGCCCATTTTTTAAATGGTAAAATTGACTGTGCTGTACTCTGATTAGGAGTTTGTGCATTCTTCTTTTGTTTCAGTGATTTGTCATTTCCTTTGAATTGGGTTAAATTTAACCGATAACTAATTATACGAGGTCAAAATCCACAGAAATTACGATATCTCCACGGAATGTCGTTTTTCGTGTTAAAAAAAAAATTGATAAGTGACGAGTGATAAGTTTATGTAACCTGAGTGAGGAGGAAAGTATTGAGTGTTAAAGAAATTTTCATCACAGTACAATGATTTTAGTTTTTCACTGCAACTTAAAAATCAGAGCCAAATGCGGTTAAAAAAAAGGAAAAGGGGTAGCACAGCAGTGATTGTGGTACCTCCATTTGAGGTGTGTTATAGCTTTATTTTTATAATCCAAACCGTTCATTTTGTAAGGTTTGTTAAGTACTTCATACCTACCTAAAATCATATTAATTGGATATTAATAACTATATGATTGAATTGCATATTGTTTATGTTATTTCTCAATAGAAAACTTATTATTTATTTTTTTGGTTATCGATCATATAGTTGTTGATATCCGATTAATATAATTTTTGGTAGGTATGAAACACTTAACAAACCTTACAAAATGAACAGTTTGGATTATAAAAATAAGGTCATAATACATCTCAAATGGAGACACCACCACAGTCACTGTGTTTATTTTTCCTTAAAAAAATCATTGAAACTTCATATGATTATTGGTTAAGTTTCAATGTAAACCAAATGAAGCGGCCTAATCCATCACTCCACATTTCACGATGTTGACGATTTACATAATGAACATTCATATGGTGGTAATTTACAATTAGGACCGTGCTACGTAGCTCAAAAATGCATTCCGCCGAATCCCCCTAATTTTTTTTTTTTTTCAGAAGCAGGGGAAGGAGGGGAAGGAGGAGGAGGAGGAAGGAGGAGTGGACTGGATGGGGCCATAACAGTGGGAGGAGGCGGAGGCGGGGCCGGAGGCGACGGCGGTGGTGCTGCGACGATCGGCTGTGGTAAGCAGACGATCGGTGGCGGCGAGGCGACGGCGGTGGCGAGCAGACGATCCTCTCCTCCTCTCTCCCTCTCCCTCTTTCTCTTTCTCTCCCTCTCACTCTCCCTCTGCTCAGACTCGACAAAGAAGAAGAAGAAGAAATAATAATAATAATAATAATAATAATAATAATAATGCCTAAAACGACGTCGTTTTGGGCATTAGGGGGATTAGGGGGGGATATTTTCGAGCTCTCAAACATTATCCTTTACAATTATTAGTCTTTCTTGAAAAAAATGTAGACTCGAGATAAATGTTGTCAGTGTATATGATGCTAACCTGCTTAATTTGCACCACTCCCAATTTAATGTCATTCATTCCTACCATTTTCATCCCCACATAGCCATTCATCACATTGAAAAATTATATACTCATTTTTTTTTTCTTTTTTAATCCAAAAGTTATACGAGAATTTGAAGTAGGCTATACTTATTTTGGTTAACATGAGATTGTTTTTGGATTCTTTTCTTCAACAGATCTCCAATCCAAACTAAATGTTTTAGGTTATGTTTGGCATGAAAGTTTGGGTTGGGTTAGATTTGGACTATTTTAGCTATAAAAAGACAAAATAAGATTTTTAGTTCAATAACACAAAATATTACGTTCAAATCATAATCATTTATTTTTTGTTTTTACAAAAGTCAAAAAAACTAAAAAACCTATCACAAATGAGGCTTTTTGCACTTTCCTCCTTTCATTAACCCTAAAATCTATATAATAAAGCAGAATGGATTTTGAAAATATGTTAGACACAATTGTCCTATGAGGACATTTCAATAGTTATGATTCATTTATCTATTTAGATAAATGGCTGAGATGACCCCCTTAATTTGTTTTTAATTTGTTTCCCGCCCAAACACACTCTACTCTCTCTCTCTCCCATGTTTCCTCCCCCTTCCATCTTTATCTCTCTCTCCCTTTCTGTTGCACGTCTCCTCCCATTTCATCTTTATCTCTATCTCCCTCTTTGTTCCTCTTCTTTATCTCTCCCTTCTCTCCGACTGCAGAAAAATATTTTAGTTTCAGATTTTGCCTTCAAAGGCTTACGAAGAAAGTAGAAAAATATTCCAGGTGAGATTCTCATTTCTGTTTATCATCATCTCCCTTCTCTCCGACTGTATCTCCCTCTTTGTTCCTCTTCAGTTTCAGATTTCAATTCGCAACCCTTTGCTTTGAATTGCGATTTCAGATTTTGCCAATATTTCAGGTGGGATTCTCATTTCTGTTTATCTCAATCCCTCTTTGTTCCTCTTCTTTATCTCTCCCTTCTCTCCGACTGGCTTCAATTCGCAACCCTTTGATTTGAAATTTTTGAATCATTTTTGTCATGGAAATCTTATAAGCCTCCTTGAGTTCTTGAGTAGTTAACATAGTTGTTTTTTTTCTGAAATCTATGCTTTCTAGATTTAGCTTATTTTATGTTGTTCATTCTATTTATTTCTTTTGTGTAGTATAAGTTTGGTTGCTAAGAAATTTGGAAGAAAAAGGGGAAAAATAAAGAGAGAAATAAAAACTCTATAATTTAGAATTAGAAGTCACACCCATTAAGTGTTTGTTTGAATGTTGGTGTCCAACATGAATACAACTACTATCTAGAAGTGTCAATGCGATTATCAAGGCTATTGGTTTTATTAACCTATTCTTGTTTGAATTATTTACAATGATAAAGTGTAAAGGCAAAATTAAGAGGTCGTGTTTCCTGCAAGCAGGTTGGATTTTCCTCATCTTGCAAACCAGGGCAGTTGCGGAACTAAAAACACCCCTGTGAAAGGAACTCTTGGAGGGTCATTGGGCCAACAGAAATCTACGGGTGGCAGACCTGCTGAACATTCTCTTTCATCATCACCTGCCTCTGCTCGGTTGTCCCTGAAAGGGAAAAAGGATGCCATGACCAAGCAATCAGGTAAACCATGGCTGGTAGGTTTTCTAATTGAATAATTTAAGTGACCTTTTAACCTCCAATCCTTGCAGAGGCCATGGACTTCAGAGATTGGTGTGAGAGTGAGTCTATCAGGCTTATCGGGACAAAAGGTATTGTATTGTTATTTCCATTGGCATCTCATTTTCCTTGATTTTTTTATTGGTTGTAATAAATTAATCTATTTGTTATGATGAAAAGAGTTAATTTTCTCAGTTAATTTTCTTAGGCTTTTGAGTGTGTATAGTATTCTTGGTTTTGGTGTTATGGTTAATTTCAAATGTTAATTTGGGATAACAATGTGATACAAGGAAATGCAGTTAGTTTCAGATTTTATTATTAGAAAACATTTTGGGAACATGGTTTTGGTATTGTGGTTATCACATCCCAACTGTTGTTGTGAAGACGAGTGTCTTCCTTTTCCATGAGCTTGCTACTGCTGCTGCTATCAAAATGGATTGGGGTAACAGTTGTGTTTGACTCTTCCCAGCTGATCTATGTTATTTATTTTTTAATTTTTTATATTTATAAATATGTTTGTGACTGTAATGATTGTATTGTGTTGGCAGTCAGTTGATTGTTCTTTACCAAATGAACAATATTATAGAGGAATCTACATCTCGAGATTAAATTTAAATAATGTTGGGATTAAAAAATATTTAAATAGTGTTGGGATTAAATTTAAATTTAAATAGTGTTGGGATTAAATCTAAAGTTAAATAGTGTTGGGATTAAATTTAAATAGTGTTGGGATTAAATTTAATAGTGTTGGGATTAAATTTAAATTTAATCCATGTTGGGATTAAATTTATAATAAATTCAAACAGTGTTGGGATTAAATTCAAATTTAAATAGTGTTGAGATTAAATCTAAAGTTAAATAGTGTTGGGATTAAATTTAAATAGTGTTGGGATTAAATTTAATAGTGTTGGGATTAAATTTAAATTTAAATAGTATTGGGATTAAATTTATAATAAAGTTAAATAGTGTTGGGATTAAATTTAAATAGTGTTGGGATTAAATTTAATAGTGTTGGGATTAAATTTAAATTTAAATAGTGTTGGGATTAAACTTATAATAAATTTAAATAGTGTTGGGATTAAACTTATAATAAATTTAAATAGTGTTGGGATTAAATTTAAATTTAAATTTAATCCGTGTTAGGATTAAATTAAAATTTAAATAGTATTGGGATTAAATTTAATAGTGTTGGGATTAAATTTAAATTTAAATAGTGTTGGGAATAAATTTAAATTTAAATAGTGTTGGGATTAAATTTAATATTTGATATTTAATTTTTTTTATATTTGATTGTTTGAAATTGTAGAGTATAGTCTGTTAAATATATTTTTATAACTGCATTTTAATCTTAATATTATTTACACTGTGCACGGGCATACGCTAATCCTTATATATTATAGTTACATATATATGCACAATTTTATTTTAATTTTTAAAAAAACGATTTGTATGACTCGAATGGATCCCATTAGGGTTGGACTCATCTGATAAGAGGGGGGAAAAATTAATATCTTTTGACATGTCTAAAACAAAACGTCATTAGTTAAGGGGTGCTTAACCATATTGTTTTATGGATTGTCATAATTGAAGATATCAACCATGATCTTCGACAGTTAGTGTGTATAAATCGTTTTTGAATGCCTAAACTAGGTTTGAAATTCAGTTCTCATCTACTAAAATAATTTATAGAAATTAGTCAAAGTCAAAATATTCCCTTCACTGTCCCAACAAATAGGTCTCCTCTCCATGACACATTCATATATTTCCCTCTACTTAGGAAAAATATGGAGTTGTTGTGTCACCATTTAAGTGTGTTATCAGTCAATAAAAAAATATAAATAGATTAATTGAACAATTCTTGTTTTCTATTAAACCAACAATATTGTGATCTCTATCACAAATCAAAAAAAATTTATTAGATGTTATCATCGTTTCATTTAATATTTACTCATCTCCTTCTTTTGAATGTGTGTTTCATTTGAAAAAAAAATTAGAGCACATAATTTTAATTATAAAATTGGATACAATCTTCTTAAATAATATGAGACTCATTAAATATGTAGGTCTCATCTTATATTAAATGTTTTTATCTGTGATCGAATTTTAGATATAATTGATGTTATTTTGTGTATTTTTATATGATTTTTGTGTGGTTATGACGTGCAAGGAAGAGATTTTCTGCATTGCATATTTAATGTTGGTCAAGTATTTCTTTATTTGGCAATTTTGACTATTATTTTGTTGGACATCATCACATTTGCGTGTTGACTAGGCAAACTTTTGCTACATTTGTCGTAGGAGTTTTTACAGTGTTACACGTAGCCCAGATTCAAAAGGACACCTGAGACAGACTTAAATTATTTTATTTATTTAATTTTTTTGAGAACCGACAGACTTTTAACTGTGGGAGGCAAAGACCGGTACATAATTTTGATTGGATAAGTTATTAATACCTCTTAATAGTTGGATTTAATTATCATTAAATTTTATTAAAAATAATTCTTGATAAAATTGTCATTAAAAATAATTTTTTTGTGATAATTTTTTATATATGTCGCTAAAAATTGACAATTAGTGACTTTTTTATCATAATTTTTATAAATTGTCTTTAAAACTTATAATTGGTGACATTTTTTCATGACAAATTTTTTTTATAGGACTTATTAGACAATAAATTTACTTATTAAAATCTACACATAAATACCCCTTAAATTTAATAGTTGCACTTGGAGGACATTTTTAGATATAAAATTTTCATAACATCAACACTTAAAAGTTTGCTTTATAAAGTAATACAAAAGATTATATAATTGTACTGAAGCTCTTTCATTACATATTTAAGGTTGTTAGTGGCGGCTCAAGAATTTTTATCTAATAGGTCCAAAAAAAAAAAAAAAAAAAAAAATTCAACTCAATGTAAATTGTTTCTCTAAAGTCATAAAGTCATAAATTCACTGCAATTAATTAAGTGCATTTCTTTGGCGATAGGTCAATCTCAAGTACAGTTCTCAAATTTCCATGAGTAATTTTTTTTTTTAAAAAAAAATCATTTATCAATCAATATAAGATAAATTGTAAATATAATGAAAATTACATGAAAACGGACATTTAGGGTTGGTTTGAGATATTCTAAAAAAGTGTACTTTTTAATTTATTGGCTTATATGGGTTGGGTTTGGGTTGGTTTGATATGATGTGTTAGAGAGGTGATGTGATTTAAATAAGATGATGTGACTTAAATAGAATAGTGACTTTTTGAATTTTTTATTATTTAGGGTACCCCAAACCAAGCCTTAGAATGACCTAAATAAGTGTACTTTTTGTCTTTTTACGAAAAGATGTGCAGAAAAGTAGAGAGGTGATGTGATGAAAAAAAGATAAAAAAATAAAAAGATAAATTATTTAAAACTTCTCAAACTTGGCCTTAGTGATGAAAGAAAGTTCAACCACTTAGACATACAAGAAAAAAAAATATATCAAATAAGTACAATAACACACATAAGGAGCCATGTCATTAAAGGAGCCAAACTATCTACAAGATGGAGTAAAGTTAGGGGTGTGCGAGGTGCGGGTCGGTGCAATTTGAGAGAAAAATAGAAACTGTATGGCGGGTGACAGATTGATAAAAGTGTCACTAGAATTTGCCATTTTTCTTATCAAAAACCAGCGGTTCGGTTGGTAAATAATGATGGATTTGCCTTGGCGGTTTGGGCAGATTGGCGGTTTATAAAAAATATAATTCAAATTACAAAACTTAAATCAAAGAGTAAAAAAAAGACGAGAGATACCGTGATGTTAAGCATCTTGCGAAGCTTTCTTCTAATGCAGCAAGTGTAGCAACAACATGATAATATCAACGACTATGCCATCAGTTCATTACAAGCATCTGTGGAAGCTACAATGATCAAATACAATACATAAAATTAATATTATTCAGGCCTTACAATACATTGAAAATGTTTACTGTTGAAAAGTATTTAGATTGAAAAGTGAGCTGATGCAAGTTTGCAACATGGCCAAAAAAAAAAAAAAGATTGAAAAGTGAATTGGAATCCAATTTTATTTTGGATTACTAACATCTTGAATTCCCCTTGAGCAGTAATGTAATACTATATTCTAAGGTATAGAACAACAAGCAAACTTAAGTAAAAAAGAATTTTTAGAATCTTATAAAACATGATTTAATAGTGATACGGGTCGGTGCGGTTTGGAAGAAAAATAGAAACCGGCAGATTGATAAAAGTGTCACTAGAATTTATCATTTTTCTTACCAAAAATCGGCGGTTCGATTGGCAAATAATAACGAATTTGCCTTGGCGGTGCGGTTCGGCGCGATTTTGACGGTTTCGACTGTTTTAGCGGTATTATGCACACCACTAAGTAAAGTTGTCTTGAGATTGGAAAATGTGTTAAGCAATTTTTGAGAAAATGGATAAGGCTATAATTAATTGCTTGCAGTAACAACTCTTTCTTTTTAAAATATCATAAAATTTATATCTGATGAAAAAATTAATTTTCTTAAAAATTCATAACACCTTAGTTGCAAGGAAACTAACAACATTTAGCCTGTGTTTGGTAAGGGCTTTTTCAGGTTTTTTTGGCTATTTTAGCCACAAAAAACAAAATAGGCTATTTTAGCCATAACAAACAAAACATCACATCCAACCTATAATCATTACATTCTTCTCTCACAAAAAAAGTCAAAAAAGCCAAAAAGCCAAAAAATCCTTCCCAAACCAAGCTTTTTAGCCCAGGCTAAAATAGCCAAAAAAGCCAAAAAGCTAACCCACTTTCCAAACGGAGGCTTAATTACTTAAAAAATCATAACAACTTAGTTAGGAACAAGTTTTCTTCAAAAAAAAAAAAAAAAGCAACAACAACAACAACAACGTGCCGTTTTGGGAAGTCAAGTAAAAAGTCACGTTTTTTATCCAAAGGGAAAAAAACTGACAGTCAAAAACGCAACAAAATTCATTTGGGAAGAGATGAAAACGCAAGTGGTAAAATTACAAATTAGAGCCTATGACAGAAAAGTAAAAAAATAAATTTCTTATGTTGAGTAAAGATATTTTGGTCATTTAATTTGATTTGACACCATAAACAAATATTAAATCAAAAAGTCAAAAGTTAACTTTTTACCAACTTCTCAAATCATTTTTCAAAAAGTTAAAAAGCTTGGTAAAAAACGAAAAGTCAACTTTTTACCAACTTTCCAAAACATCATAAGATTTGCTTCTAAGCAAATATGTGGATCCAATTTAAATTTGATGTTTCCACAGTAAAAACTTAGGAGTTATTTGAGATGACTTAAATAAGTGTACCTTTTATTTTTTTACGAAAAGATGTGCAAAAAAGTAGAGAGGTAATGTGATAAAAAAAATATAAAAAAATAAAAAAATAGATTATTTTTGAATTGTCAAACTTAATCTTAGTGGTGTCGTTCTCGACAAGTTTCAAACTTTTCTGCCACTAGTTTATTTTTATAGCTTTCAACTTAAAAGTCATAAACGCATGAAAAAACTCTCAATTTAAAAAAATGCAAAAGAATATCATTTCATTCAAATTAGAGATTGAATTTTGTACAAATTTGTCTCTTGGTATTATTTGGATGCATTATTTGCCGTAAACAAGAAAAGAAAATTCTACTAAATTCAACTTATCCTCTGTAGTACCGTTCATTTGAAACGTCACTTGGAAATGACAACTGAAATTCAAATATAAAACAGAAGAAAAAGATTGTATTTGGTAGAGTTTTCTAAATGTGATTTGAGAATAGAGATGTACTTTGAGTTTTTGAATTATGCTTTGAGTGTGAAAAATTTGTTTGGTGAATAAGTTTTGAAAAAAGTTTTGTATTGGGTGAAGAATTTTTGATGTGACATATGATAGTTGATACAAAAACGTACAACTCATAACCAAACACACAACTTAAAATTCTATTAAAACCCATAAAAAATTTTAAAAAATTCGGAAAATATGTTTTATTGAATGTATAAAAATTAACATAAAAAAAAAATTGTACTGTTCCGGTCAACTGGTAGGACAATCAGTTAGCTCAAATTTTCACGCCTTCGATTGCGTTTTCAAAAGTAAGCGTTAAATTAATTTTTAAAATTCGTAAACAAACACCTTATTTAAATCAAGCTCTTTCGGTCTTTCTAACGAATTTTCCATTTTGAAAAATTGGAAATCCAACAAAAAAAAAATTGCTTTTTCCACATCAAAAAGGCCACAAAACAAAACAAAGACAAAATATGTTTGGAATAGTTTCATTGCTCTCATCCACAAGTTTGACATTTAAATTTTGAATTTTTCAATATTGAAGATGAAGAAACCAAAAGAATATGAGTTAGTTTGCTGACCAAGTCAAATTATGGAACTCAAAAATGACCACTTAGCTGGTTAGACTCATCGCTGGAATAGTTTTTTGGGTAAGTAATAGCTGGAATAGTTTCATTCCTCTTTTGACATACAATAATGATTGATGGGAAAGTCAAACGTAATGGTCATGGGACACTTTCCAACACTTCAAAATTTATTTTGATTGTTTAAGATCACAATAATTACATAGCGTTTTAATTTTAAAATTTTAAAGTTAGTTCTAATGATGTGATAATAAATAAATAAATAAATAAAAATAAAACACATGCATTACATCATATGTGAACTATATTTCTTGTCACATCATTAAAGTTTTTTTTAGAGTTTGAAAATTAAAACGCTTAATTTTTATTCTTAAAATTAGGGGGTTGTTTAGGAGGAGGATTGGGCTAAAATAGTTCATTAACAGATAAAATAAACTAAAATAACTAATAAGACCAAATGTTACAGCCAATTCATAATCATTTTGTTTTTTCTCTCACAACCATCATATCAATATATATATATATATATATATATATATATTTATATTTAACCAACTTTCGAAACACAACTATTTTAGCCAGGTTAAAATAGGTAAAAAACTAAGGCCTAGTTTGGAAAGACTAAATAAGTGCACTTTTTGACTTTTTTTGTATTATGTGTAGAAAAAGTAGAGAGGAGATGTTGATTGATGTGACCCAAAAAAGATAAAAAGATGAAATAAGTGCACTTTTTTGGGAGTAGCCAAACTAGGCCTAAATAACTAACTAAAATAGCCAACTTCCCAAACAAGGCTTATGTACACTGGGAAAGACAAATTATGGATGTGTGGGGACATAATTTTGGGGTTGTCCACGTGGGTGATCCACATTGCCGAGATAAGATACGATTATATCGGATTCTAAGATATTTAGATAGAGGATAAGAGTCCTAGTTGATATCAACTACTTATTTGGGTAAGGTTAGACTCTTGAGAGAGTTGATCCTAATAGGGGTGAGCGCGGGTCGGTTGCGGCCACGAAACCTTCAATCCGCCATCCATCCGCCAGATTGGCAGATTGAAAAAAATCAATCTGCATCCGTCCGTCAATCCGACGGATGTGGATTGAGCGCATTAGCGGTTTGGCGGATGGATGCGAATCGGTTTGGCGGTTTAAAATTTTATAAATTTTTAACATAATTCAACTTATGCACTTCCTCAAAAAAAAAAAAAAAAAAAGAAAAGAAAAGAAATTATTATAATTAATGACTTAAAAAAAGTATTACAATCGCTGTATGCATCATCCAAAGAAAGAAAGTTTGAAACTTTAGAATATCACAATCACTGCATGCCTCATCCTCATATTATAATCACAGCATGATTCATTCACATAAAGCATTATAATCTGTGGTTCTTAAAATATAAAAACAATTCAAACCACCAAAACTATTAACAGAGTAGTAATAGAGATTGTATGTCTCTGTATTGTTACATCTATATATGTTTTTGAAAACAAAAACCAACCTGCATGTATCATATTTTTTATTTATTATTTTTAGAGTTAGATTTAAAATCCAAAAAATATAGATAAATAATACGTTTATTTTTTTCAATTCAAAAAATATATTCAAGTTGAAAACTTTTTTTCAACAAAATATTTAAACTCTTTTTCAATTGAAAACACAAAGTCTTATAAATTACTAGGGGTGCTCGCGGTTTGGCGGTTCGGTTGCGGCCAAAGGAATCTCAAATCCACCATTGGCGGATTAGAGAAAATCAATCCGCAACCGTTCGCTCGTCATCACGTATCCGTCCAAAATACGACAGATCGGTTCGGTTCGGTTCGGTCGATTTTGACGGATCGGTATATCCGCTACTCACCCCTAGATCCTAATTTGAACAGGAGAAGTTTTGGATAAGTGATATCCTTGTAAAAAATAGAGTTCCATGAAATAAGACTTTTAGGGAAATAAGGCATTGATCACAACCCTATGGGTTTAAGGTGTTCTGAGCTAATGTGTTATTTTGAGCAGATATATTTGAGAGATAAGTTGAATAACTTGATCGTCGACTAACTTGATCGTCAGAGTGTCGCGAGCGACCTTGTTGTCTTTCTGTGTGCAAGTGTTGGGCATCTCTATTTCTGCACATGCTTTACGGCTTAATTCCTAGGATCTCGGCGAAGAGATCCAATTTGATTGTGAGGTCAAAATTCAACATCCATAGATTACACTTATAGTTAAATGAAAACAATAATTTTTTTTATTTTATTACCAAAGTTGAATGTTATCTAAGAGAAAGCCACAAACCCCCCCCCCATCCTCTTTCCAAAACCCAAATTGTCCATAACCTCCGCTAGCCAAACCCTCCCTTTCCAAAACCCAAATCGTCCATAACCTCTGCTAGCCAAACATAATTCAATCTCAAATACATCAACAAATTTTATTGTCAAGATAGCTGCCGCCACCCCCCTCCCCCCTCTTTCCAAAACCCAAATTGTCCATAACCTCCGCTAGCCAAACCCCCCCTTTCCAAAACCCAAATCGTCCATAACCTCCGCTAGCCAAACAGAATTCAATCTCAAATACATCAACAAATTTTATTGTCAAGATAGCTGCCACTTTTATTCACCCCCCCCCCCCCCCCCCTCTTTCCAAAACCCAAATTGTCCATAACCTCCGCTAGCCAAACCCCCCATTTCCAAAACCCAAATTGTCCATAAGATCCGCTAGCCAAACAGAATTCAATCTCAAATACATCAACAAATTTTATTGTCAAGATAGCTGCCACTTTTATTCATTATTAGGGGTGTGCACCCACTCGATCGATATAAATGTTTAACAATTTTTTCTTTCCTCCCCTTTTTCTTGAAAAAAATGGTATGTATACTCTCATCTCTTATCATATTTTCTTACTCAAATAATATATTACTTTGATGAGTTTTGACTTTAAATTATAAAATTATATCAAAATCTATCACATTATTTTGTACATATTTATACATATATATATATATATATATATGTTTTGTTTACATATCATTACACTCTCACTCTCTGTAACCACCCCCTCCCCCCCCACCCCAGTTGGGCTTTCAAGTGGGATGGGATTCAAAAAGAGTAAACAAAAGCCCATTTTTCAATTCGATTCGGATTTAAAGGCAAATGGTGTAAGCCTTGTAAGAACTGCACAATCCGAGCCTGAAAGTCCAAGTACTGAATTGAGTTTGGGCCTTTTGGCCCATTTTGAAGACCAAACTTCTCAAGCCTAAAATTCTAGTAATACAAAAGAATGGTTCGGTTTAGTTAGTCCTTCTAAAATTTACACTTGCAAGGACAACATTTGTTGGTTTGATTGTGGCTTCATTTTCTTTTTCTTTTTTTTTGTATTTATTTTAATGAAAAACACCACACAAAAAATCTAGTGAACTGTTTCCGAAAATTATTTTGATAATTGCTTTTTTGTTGTTGAAAATAACTCATGTTTTAGAGACAATTAAAAAATTATTTTTGAATTTTTAAAAATTATTAGCTAAAATAAAAATGATATGAAACCAATGGCAACCTAACTTTTAACCTTGGCCATCAGTTCTACAAATTTGACGAAACTAAAGTGGTGAGTTGTTCAGGTTTGGATTGAAAAATTGGATGATAAACTTCTTTATAATGATTTCAAACAATTTAAAAATAATAATAAAATAATTTAATCAAGCCATCACATATTGAGATTGACTAACTTGGTTTTTATATATACCGGAAACTTGAAAGTGTGATAATCGAGTCAAGATTGACTTGTTTTATGGAGTTTGGTGTGGATTATAAGGGGTGATTATAACTTATTTTAATTTAGGAATTTGTGTTAGACTGTTTGGTACAGTTTCTGCTTACAGCTTTTTAGGCAAAAATAGCTTAAATAAGTTAAGAAAAGCTGATTATTTAAAAACTGGGGGAAGGGTTGCTTTTGGTTTCTATTTTCTGATTATCAGCTTTTAACTTACAATAAACTGCACCAAACACCCCATTTGTATCTCAAGCCAGTTTTAAATAGGCTTCCTCTAAGGTAACACATTGTATTTAAGTAGTTCGGTTCATTTTAGAGTCCAGACTTTCATTAAAATCAAAATGAAAAATTAGTGAGAGTTAGCTCAAATGATAAGTCGCTTAAGTTCCAAATAGGAGATTATAAGTTAGAGTCCTGATATCTTACTTTGCTTTATATGCAAGGCAAACGGGTAGTCTAATATATTTTGAGTTTGCACTTGCGAGTTCAAAATATTCTCTTTAGACTGTATTTAGTTTATAAATTTGAAAAATATTTTGAAAAGATTAAAAAAATATATATATATGAAATATAAGTAAAATATAATTATATTTATTTATATTTTATTTATCTTTTCTCTTCTATATTTAAATTTTTATTCAAATTTATGAACTAAACATAACCTCAAGATTTCGATTAAAAAAAATAATTGAAATGAGCTTGGAGTGTGATTGTCAATTTGGGAATCGGCCTGCTCATTGTTGGGAGCATTGGGGCTGGGCCCATGTCCACACTAGATCACGTGGCATCAACTATCGGAATGTCGATTTCTATCCATTCAAACCCAACATTTTTTTTAACATCACAAACGTGGATCCTCCACCCTTATTTTTAAAATTTATTATTTCTTAAATCTTATTTATTAATTTATTAAGAAATAAATTTATCAATTTTTTTATTTTTATTAAATTTATAATAATAAATTTATTAATCAAAACCCATAAATAAATAAGTCTAGTTAATAGAATTGATTGGTAAATTTTTCGTATTATCCCTTTTAACTCTCAATGATATTTTCTTAAAACGGATATCAGAAAATCACGTGATATACTATCCGGTCCACGTCATTTCAATTAAGAAATGTTTCTTCATTACTTCCTCTTATTCCTCAAAATAATTTCATGTGATCTTTATTTATATTTTACATTTTAAATTTTAAAAATAATAATTAATTTATTTCAAACTATTAACGTGATTCTTTCACAATACATGATCTTGATCCCTCTCTGTCAGCCTCATCTCTCTCTTCTTTCTCTCATCAAATTTTAATTTGAGTAATGTCCTAGTTTTCTCAGTTATAATCTGTCATTTAATATGGAGATCTTTCGCTGATTTTTCATTGGTCACTTCCACACCAGACCCATTTAGCACCACAAGTTCAGTCTAATCTAACTTTCTGGATAAATCCTGTGCTCAATCATGGCTTCAATTGATTGTCTCCACCAGGGTTGTTTATTTCAAAACTAATTGCCATTGCATTACTTCTCTGTTTTCTCCATTTACCATTGTTGACTTCTTTTTTTAACTGGGTTATCCAATACATAGTTCACTCCGGCCGACGAACAATCCAATGATTTTTTTTTTTTTTTCTTGTTGAGTGAATCTAGATTCTTTTGAAGAATTTTTAGACAATTGTATTTGTATATTATAATCAGGGCTTATTTATACTTGTAGAGTCTGATCATTTTCTTTGGATTGTATGATAAAGAGTGAAGTAGAAGTTACTGCTAGTTGCTGACATTTGAAAGGTTGTTATTAATGGAGTTGAAACTGTTTGATTCAAAGGCTGTATCGTTGTCTAAGTTGGTTGGTTCAGAGAGCTTGTTTTCGAGCACATTTTTTAATCCAAGGCACTTTGTTGGTCTCAAAAGCTCTCCACAACTCTGTTCTTGCACAGGTAAATTAGTTCATTTACCCAATATTGAATTGTAGTTTTCTTTCTCTGCTTTGCTCAGATTACTCAGAACATGGGAAAAGAATGAAAAAATTAAAAAAAAATAAATATTGGTCAACTTGTGACAATCACTGCAATCCCATGTTGTTCTATGGTTTTTATGGTATTCACGTTCATTTTCTCTCCAAAAACACAGCAATTGTTAGTTGGTTGTAAGTTAAGATCAAGCCTCGGGTTAGTAGATAATGTGTTGTCCAAGTTGGAGTCTTACTTTGCGCTATGCAACTTTCCTTTCCCTATTTCATCCCTTCTTACCCATTGTTAAAATAAATAAAAAAAAATGAAAAAAAAAAATTTGAATTCTTGAATTTGAACTGCAAGTCCTGTTATGAATTTGAGTTGTTGATGGATCTGAAGCATGTTTTTAAATGATGGTATCGACGATGCAGTCATATATCTGCTAATATTGTATAAAATAGGCTGATTTATCAGTGAATAATGATGTCGGAAGTCCAAAATCCCAATATGTAGATATTTAAAACCCTGATCGGAAGTTGGTTTTTGATTAGTAAGTGAAAAGGGTATGGGATTGAAATAGAAAGTAAAGCAAATGCACAATCCATAGTCAAGGACACATGTTTTAGGTCTCCTTTTCTGATATTTGAATCATAAATTTCTTTCACTCTTTATTGGGCAAAAAAGCCTGATCTGAACCTTATTAGCTTGATTGATTTAGGATGTCAGTGACTTGTAATCTCACTGTGAGTTCAAAGCTCCATCTATTGAAATTTCAACTTCAAAGTGGATGATTTGCTTCTGTTTCTGTCATGCTTTTTGTATTCAGGCATTTCTCCTAAGGCATCTTATCTGAGTACTTCAAACAAAACCAATAGTTCAGTTGGCCAAGAAAATTTCACTGTAGAGCCTATTCAGTATCACATCAATGGAACGAATGGTTCAAGTTCAAGTCTGTTTTTGAGGGAAATGAGAGTACTTGAAGCATTTGATGATGAGTACGGGGGAGTTATTGTTAATCCTAAAAGATTACCGTCTAATCCAAAAGAATTCTCCTCTATACTTCATTCATCACTTTCTCACTGGAAAACAAAGGTAATTTATCTTCAACTGTTTGGTATAATTGCATTTTTCTTTACGATAGACCTGAAATTTATAAGCTTATTAATCCTAAGCAAAGTCCCAACAGTAGGACTACTTTGGTCATGAAATGATGCACCCATTGCAACAATCTTTTAATCAACACGGATGTATACGTGAAAATGGTTTCTAACTCATTTTTCCTTCATAAGCAATTCAGTGATTTTGAGCTATTTTCTGTAAGGTATAAACTGTAACTTTTTGTGCTGCATTCACAGAAACCATCACAAGTGTGGCAAAAAAATTTATTTTGTGTTCTGCTTGCAGCCCTACTGATTTTTTTTTTCCCATTAAATTCCTTTTCTTTTTTTTTCTTCTTTTCTTTCTAATTTGTCTGGTGCATTCAGAGTTATTACTCTCTTATGTCATACAATTGCAGGAGAAGAAAGGAGTTTGGCTAAAACTTCCACTGGAGAGATCAGAGCTTGTTCCTGTAGCAGTAAAGGTTAACTTGCATATCCTTAATTTTCACAAAAATCACCTCTCCAGAAACGGAAGTAAGGCTGTATACATCTAACTCGCTAGATCCTGCTTTAGCAAAAGCCTTGTGCACTGGGTTGCACTTTTTCAAATTGTTGGAGTTTTGATTGCCAACTCTTCTACTTTTGGTTTCTTATCCGCAAATCATTGCAATTTGTAAAATTAGTAACTTGATTATAGGAAGGATTTGAGTACCACCATGCAGAAAGAGGATATGTCATGTTGACATATTGGATTCCTGAAGGACCTTGCATGCTTCCTGCTAATGCTTCACACCAAGTGGGAGTCGGGGGATTTGTGATTAATGAAAAAAATGAGGTATGCTTGCTTGTGTCAACATTGTAGCAAAGAGAATGCAAATCAAAGCTACAAAACTTGACTTATCATACTCAGTAACCAAGTTTATAGAGCAGTTCTTTCATAATTGCTACTACTATCTATTACATGCGCCGCCATTAACACTCTAATACAAAGATTTTTAATGATATCATCCACAGGTGCTTGTAGTGCAGGAGAAGCATTATGCTCCAGCACTTGCCGGTCTTTGGAAAATTCCAACTGGTTTCATACTCGAGGTGTGTTTTCCCATCTGAAATTTCAATTTTAATGTTCTTTGATGCATCTAACATTATAAGACTACCAAAGACACAAGTGTTCACATAATTACATTTGATGTGTTAAAGTCAGAGGAGATATTTACAGGAGCTATAAGAGAAGTCAAGGAGGAAACTGGTGTAAGGACTTCATACATAATATATTTCCTCTGTAACTTATTTACCTACTCAGATTTTGTATCAAACAATCTAGATTGTTTTCAATTAATGTTAACTACATTTTTTTTCTTTCCCTTCTTAATTGCAGATTGATACTGAATTTGTGGAAGTCATAGCTTTCAGGTAACAACGACATGGTATTATTGCGCCATAAATATGATCTGAATGAACTGAGTGTATGTGGAACTCTGCAAATAACTATCATCTCAGTTAAAAGGAAATTCTTAATGCACTAACTAGATCAACAACTTATCATTATAGACCGCAGTGGCACATGTTGAAAAAAGGTTTAAAATTTTTGTATATTTGAATCACTTACACCCTCTCTGCCACTCCAACTGCAGGCATGCTCACAATGTTGCCTTCGAAAAATCAGATTTGTTCTTCATCTGCATGTTGAGACCCCTATCAACTCAGATCATTGTCGATGATCTTGAAATTCAATCCGCCAAGGTAAATATAGTCATTAAAAATTTCAGATCAATTTCCTTATCAAGGACAAAAACTTAGAAAGTAGAGGTAATAGCAATGTTACAACTAGTTGGAACTGATGGTTATTGCCATCTTACTTGTTTTCTCTCGTCATCTCAGTAAAATTTTAAAAAATATACATAATGAAGGAAGAATAAAAGCCGAGCAAGAGAAAATTTAAATGTAGGCAGAACATAGGAATGAGCCACAATCCATTATCTTGGACTTGATTGCATTATAACATATTCATTTTCCTTAATACCAATTTGGGTAAGTTCCCATTTGTCATGAACCAGTGGATGCCTTTAGCGGAGTTTGTGGAGCAGCCATTAATCCAAGGGGACAGCATGTTCAAGAAAATCTTTGACATATGCATTGCTCGTCTTGGGAAGCGTTACTGTGGATTATCTGCTCATCATTTGGTCTCTACATTTGATGGCAGATTATCTTCCTTGTACTATAATGTTGTCGAGGATCAAGATTTCAACTGTCAAGGCAGTTAAAACTGCTCAAAGTACCACACGAAATGTCAATGCTTTCATCAATGATCATCATTATGTGGAATGTATATTTTGTGACGGGGTTTGAAGAGGGCTTGACATTAGTATATTCACTTGATTGCATATTAGAACTGATCATAACATGTAACTGCAATATCTTATCTAATGTACATGTCTTGTAATATAGAATGAAGCTATTATAAATTCTTATGATCACATTTTCTTTGCTTACTAATATGTTTTCGTGTTTAATCTCCTTCAGATTACGCATCAAATTGAATTGGACTATTGTATTTTGCTTTTCTTTTGAGCTTGCATTGGTAGCCTAAGAAGGAAACATCACCGTCCTATTAAAATGAAGAATCAATTGAAATCCAAACGTGTTTGGTGAAGTGTGTCCGAAACTGTTTTGGAAATTTTCATTATGAAAACAACTCCGTTTTTTAAGAAACACCAAAAAGTAGTTTTAGCATTAAAATGAAAATAATATAAAAATGATGATTGTTTTCAATCTTGTCATTACTTCGTTTCTAAAAAGATGAAAAACGAAAATGAAAGTAATACCAAATAATTATAAAGTCCAGCCCACACTTCTCCTTAAAATCTAGATATTAAGGAGAGAGACCAACTCCAGGTGATGTGAGACACATTCCAGCACGTCCTCTTGGATCACAACTCCAGGCGATGTGAGACACATTCATACTCAACTATTAAGGAGAGGGAAACTAGAGCCCTGTTACCAGTACAGATGGGGAAATTCCAAGCGATGTAGGACACATTCCAGCACATCCTGTTGGACCACAACTCCAGGCGATGTGGGACATATTCCAATACATCCTCTTGCAGCCAAGGTTTTAAAAAGAGGCCGCAACCGTTACGTAACGGTTGTGGTGGTTACCGCCACCAGTTACGGCCGCTTTTGCACTGTGATTGAGATTCACAGGTGTGTCAACCGTAGCGGCTGCCGTAGCGGTCGTAACGGTACCGTAACAGCCATAACGACCTATTATGCACCGTTACGTAACAGTTTTGAACTGCTTATTTCGAAAAAAACACACAAAAAAAGCTAAAAATAGGAGAAGAGAGATAAAGAGAAGAGGAAAGATAAAGGGAGAAGATGGAGGAGCAAGAGATAGAAAGAGAGAAGAGGGAAGATGAAGAACATATTATTGATTTGTTGAAGCTATAAAACCTATACTATTTTATTCAGCTACTATCTCTCTATATATTGTTTGAAAATAATAATAATAAGTGTGGTCATTATCCATTTGGCTTGGTTAAAATATGTATATATATATATATTTAGGCTCTTATTTATCTCTTACTTTTGTTATTATTTATCTTATATATAATAGTTAGTGATTGATCTTTTGTATAATATACACTACAAAAAAATTGACTTTTTGCGACTGCAAATTGCCGTCGCAAATACTTAAAACGCCGTCGCAAAAAATTGCGACGGCAAAGTGTCGTCGCCTTTTTTTTGCGACGGTAAGTTGCCTCTTTTGCGATGAAATTATGCCGTCAGTAATAATATGTAAAAATCTGGGATTTTTTGAGACGGTACTGTGTTGTCGTCGCTAAAAGTGGTATTTGCGACGGCAAAAAATGCCGTCGCTAAAAGTGTTATTTGCGACTGTGGTACTTGTCGTCGCTAAAAGTTATTGAGACAGCATAGGCACGCCGTCGCTAAGATATTATTTGCGACGGCAAACAATACTGTCACGAAGGGTTTTTTCCAACTATTGGCAATATCTTTTGCGACGACAATGCTGACGTCGAAAAGAAAAAAAAAAAACTGGTTCTTATGTTTTTTTGAGACGGTGTGGTGCCGTCTCAAAAAAAAAAAAACAATAAAAATATGAAAATTACTTGTATTAAATGAAAAATAAATAAAAAAAAAGAAACCGATAATTATATAATAATATAAAAATTCCAGTATAAAAACAACAATTCATCTATAATAAAAATATTCTTCCATTCATACCAACACATTAGCAAAATTATCCCACTATATAATGTTGCATAATACATGTACAATGTTTTAATACATAATGTTGTTCACAAATCAAAATAACATAAATCAAAAACAAAAGTTTTCCTCATGATTTTTCCGTAGGTAACAAAAACAAAAGTTAGTCGCAATCTAACTCCCGCCTGCATTCCACAAGAAGCAAACTGCTACTCGGGAAATATCTGCAAACAAAAAATATAAATAATTAATGACAATATAATTATGTGTTAATATTTTAATTACAAAAAAAATATAAAAAAATTAACTACTATACAACTACAAAGATAATTTAGTAAATAATTTTGGCTAAACAGAAATCGGGCTCTAACTCTCAAACCGGGAACCCAATTGGAGTCCCGTCTTCTCCCACAAGTCTCTTGTGCCTAGGAGGTCGTGTGCGCCAAGTTTTGTACTAAACCGACGCCGTTTGGTGATTTTGGGGCGTCAACACTTCGAATTCAAATTTCGTAAGGAACTAGTTTGCCTAGACCGAAATCCGGCTCTAACTCCCAAACCGGGAACCCGATTTGAGTCTCATCTTCTCCCACAAGTCTCTCGTGCCTAGGCGGTCGTGTATGCCAAGTTTCGTGCTAATCCGACGCCGTTTGGTGATTTTGGGGCGTCAACACCTCGAATTCAAGTTTCTTAAGGAACTAGTTTGCCTAGAGTGAAATCCGGCTCTAACTCCCAAACCGGAAACCCGATTGGAGTCTCATCTTCTCCCACAAGTCTCTCTTGCCTAGGCGGTCGTGTGTGCCAAGTTTCGTGCTACACCGACGCCATTTGGTGATTTTGGGGCGTCAACACCTCGAATTCAAGTTTCTTAAGGAACTAGTTTGCTTAGAATGAAATCCGGCTCTAACTCCCAAACCGGGAACCCGATTGGAGTCCCGTCTTCTCCCATAAGTCTTTCGTGCCTAGGCGGTCTTGTGTGGCAAGTTTCGTGCAAAACCAACGTCGTTTGGTGATTTTGAGGGGTCAACACCTCGAATTCAAGTTTCTTAATGAACTAGTTTGCCTAGAATAAAATTTGGCTCTAAATCCTAAACCGGGAACCTGATTGGAGTCCCGTCTTCTCCTACAAGTCTCTCATGCCTAGGCGGTCGTATGTACCAAGTGTCATGCTAAACCGACGCCGTTTGGTGATTTTGGGGCATCAACACCTCGAATTCAAGTTTCTTAAGGAACTAGTTTGCCTAGAGTGTAACCCGGCTCTAACTCCCAAACCGAAAATCAGATTGGAGTCTCATCTTCTCCCACAAGTCTCTGGTGCCTAGGCGGTCGTGTGTGCCAATTTTCGTGCTAATCCGACGCCGTTTGGTGATTTTGGGACGTCAACACCTCGAATTCAAGTTTCTTAATGAACTAGTTTGCCTAGAGTAAAATCCGGTTCTAACTCCCAAACTGGGAACCCGATTCGAGCCCTGTTTTCTCCCACAAGTTTATCGTGCATAGGTGGACGTGTGTGCCATGTTTCGTGCTAAACCGACGCTGTTGGTGATTTTGGGGCATCAACACCTCGAATTCAAGTTTTTCGTGCCTAGCCTCTATCCTTTTGGGCTGTGTACAGTTAATTTATGGTTATTCTTAGCTTAGAATGCAAAGATACATTTTATACATGATCTTCTGGTGGTGGTGTATATGGATTCTCATCTCCTGTAGATTCCCTAAATGCTCAGTGGCCACTCGATGCATCAGGAACCTATGATAGTCAATACATAATGTGTTAATCATATATATATGTACGTATATCTTGTGTAAAAATTTAACTATCAAACAATTTAATTTATATCGAACCTGTCTGTTGGGATCTACACTTGCCCCCTGTGACACAAGGGCCATCATCTCAGCTTTCATCTACTGTAAATGTGTAGAGAACTCTGCTCGCATCTCCTCCCTTAGCTCCTCCCTTAATTCATCCCTTAGCTCCGCACGAACCTGCTGGGTGATCCGAACAATAGTCGATGGCTGGGGTGTTGACTGTGATGGCCCAACACTACCTTTATACACCACTCTCTGAGGCACAGTTCTCCCGTATGTGCGACAATATCCATGTCCGTCATGACCTATCAACTCATGGAAAATGGCATTCCTAGCCTCCAAAGTCCAACAATCCTCAGGTAGCATGGAGAGTTGATGATTAAACTCATCCTGTATTGAATAAGACATACAAGTATATGTGAAATTAAGATGGTTAACACACAAAAAATAAAAAAACAAACTTTAAATACAATGTTAGGTGTTTGGAAACTACCAAGGTCTGGATAACCTCAGGGTCATCTGTTCTATGTGTCATAAGCCAAGCATTCATCTTATTAGTAGACTCCCCCTTATTGGTCAGCTAGATTTTTTTAGAAATATGAAAATTAGAATCCAAATAATTTGCAAATGTACAATGTTTATTTATATACGAAAATAAACAATAAAATATAAACCTCATATCGTATCTGAGTGAAAGTAGTACACCTTGTGGTATGAGCTATGTTGTGAGCTCGCCAATTTTTAGCGTTTCCAGTTGCAATTTTCTATAACAGGTTCAACAAATGTAAGTATATAAATAAGATTTGTATGTTTACATATCATACATATAACTTATTTGTATACCTCAGCATCGGAAGTACGCCAATACTTCACAAGTTCTTCTCACTGGCTTGGCACAATGTGCAAAGGAACATCATCCTTCAGATTAGGATCAGAACTTCTAGGCTTGAAATACTTAGTCTTAATCTTATTCTTGTGATCCTTCCATATGTTGTTGCAGTTTTTCATGCAGATTGGCTTATACTCCTCTGGACATATATTCAAATTGTCTTATAAAACACAATTTCAAAGTTTAAATAATAATAGCACAATTTTGAAATTTGAATTTTTGGACAAAATATACTTTTACCTTCACATCTTTGCAGATAGCATCAAGAATATCATCAGGCACAGTGTTCCAGTAAGAGAAACAATGTTACCATTCCGCACAATAATGCCAAGTTGAGTAGTTAACTTAGGCACATTATCTCCTATTGGACAACAATTTTCATCAAACTGTATGTCCAACTTTGTACCAATACCCCACTCCCTAATGCCCTTGGCACATCCTCTACCACGTCTAGTCGAGGTTGATGAAGAACTAACATGACCTGCAAGATACAATAAGAATAAACAATATGCATCACTAATAAACAAATGCAAATTAAAATAATGTCAATACAAATCGAATTCTTATACCTGAGGTGGGCTGTGAAGAAGTCGAAGGGTCTAGAAAATACAATGAGAATAAACAAGTTATATATAATGAGAATAAATAAATGTATATTTAAATAATTTTAATACAAATCAAAGCAAATTTATATACCTGCAGATGGCTCATAAGATGATGACTCTAGTCGGGATGATAGCTGCTATGGTGCCACTGATGGTGGTTGATGCGGTGGCACTAATGGCCCCTCGGATGGTGCTCGCTGTGATGCCTCCTCTAATGGTGGTGCCACTAATGGTGGTCGCTGCAGTGGCTGGTCAGATAGTGGTGGCACTAATGGCCCCTCTAATGGTGGTCGATGTGATGCCTCCTCTGATGGTGGTGCCGCTGATGTCCTCTTACGTACTGCATCGAACATCATGCGTAAGGGATAATCAGGCTTCCTCTTCCTTACCATAATAATCTACAAGTGCCGTCACATTAATTGACATTAGAAACATAGAGAATGGTTTTCAATCAACTATAATATGACATTAATTGAACTAATACAATTACAAAGACAAAGTAAATTAAGAAACTGATGATTAACTACAACCTTGGCCTTAATTCAATTATTGATGTTTATTAAATATCAGTCTATTTCCAGATCAAGCGTTTCTCCTTCTGCGGCTTCCCTCACCCAATCAACTTCTTCATCACGGAGCATTATGTTTTCTTCTAATTGTTGGCTCATATATGGCTCGATTTCTGGATCAGTCGAATTCATATCAAATAAACCTATTTGAGACATCTTCACCACTACTTGCTAGTCTAGTTCTAACAGGTCTGCAACATACCAAACTTGCTCTGCTTGGGATGCCAAGATGAAAGGTTCATTGGTAATTCGTTCATCTCGGTACAACAAATGATTGAAATTGACCAACGTGAAATTGAAGACATATTGCATATTCTCGTGATTATTGTCAATCCAATCACACTTAAACAACACATGCTTCTTCTCATTGGAATATCGAATCTCAACAATATCTGTCAATTGTCTATAATAGTACACAGACCCCACACGAGGATTCTTGTCTTTCCGACTAGCATAACTTATGGTTACCTGCCTTTAAAGTTACACCACAATTTTGCGTGGCTCGACGGTCATCCATGGCCTTTACTCGATACCGAAACCCATTCATTATATACCCGTTAAACCTCCTTGCCAGGTTATGAGGACCATTTGCCAATACAATAATCTCTTCAGAAAATGTGATATCACTAGTCCTTCGCAAAGTTTGAACCTATTTAAAAAAAAAACTGTAAAATTTAAAATGTAATTCGACTTAGGTAAATAGAATCTGTAGATTTAAATACATACATGTTCCTTGAACCAAATGTGAAAAGTTTTAAAATGTTCACGCCGAAGCTGATGATCGTCAACACGAGGCATTTTGACCTTAAGTACTTCAAGGTGTTTGCTGTGTAGATTGAAAATTTATGAATAAAAAAAATTGGTTCAAAATTCAATGAAACATAATAAAATATTGAGTAAGTGACATAACTTACTTTATGAATTGTTGAACCACGCTTGTATTGAATAAGACATACCAATGAGCTTGTACCCAAGAAGTATTATCAAGATAAAAGCTTGTGCTTTCACCACCAACACGACCCAGATTATCATCACCACTGTAGTTCCTCACGGGTCGACTAGATTTGGTTTCCACATCATTGAGATATTGTGCACAAAAATTCATGCATTCTTCCATAACATATCCTTTAGCAATTGAACCTTCTGGATGAGCTCTATCACGCATATATTGCTTCAAAGTAAGAAGATACCTCTCAATTGGATACATCCATCGAAACTGAATCGCTCCACCCAATAATGCTTCGTCAGCTAAATGTATAGGCAAGTGCTCCATTATATCAAAAAAAGTAGGAGGAAATATTTTCTCTAGATGACAAAGTGTTACGGCGATACGATCTTGAATATATTGCAAATCTGTTGCACGATTCACTTTGGAACACAATTGTCTAAAGAAATTGCTCAATTCAGTCAAAGGTTCAATTATATTCTTCGGTAACGATCTTCGAATAGCCAATGGAATTAGATGTTGCATCAGAATATGACTATCGTGGCTCTTAAGACCTCCAATACTTCTATCATGTAAGCGCACGCAACGCGATATATTGGATGAATACCTGTCGGGAACTCTAACTTCCTTCAATACTTTCAAGAACAAATCTTTCTCATCCTTGGTCATCGTGAATTGTGCTGGTGGTAAATAAGCTTTATCCGACCCTCTTAACTGCAAATGTAGGGGTTTTCTAATATTCATTTCTTGTAAATCACGCCGAGCATTAACACTATCCTTCGATTTTCCTTCAACCCCTAATATTGTCCACAACACATTGTCACAAACATTCTTCTCTATATGCATCACATCGAGGTTGTGTCTTATTAGATTGTGCTCCCAATATGGCAGTTCATAAAAGATACTATTTTTCTTCTAGCTATGGGTGTGATGTCCAGCTTTCTCATTCTCTACTTGTCTCCTATGCCTCTCCTTAAGGTCATCCCTCTTGTATTGGGTTAAAATACCCTCAGATTCTAATTGTAGAAGCATCTCAGTTCCAGACAACAATTTTGGTTTGAGTCTGACTTCCCGACTACCATCAAATGATACTTTATCCTTTCGGAATTTATGGCCACTAGGTAAAAATCTGCGATGACCCAAGTATGATTGTTTCCTACTATGCTTCAACCAACACGATGTAGTTTCCTTATTGCAACAAGGACATGCATATTCACCTTTAGTGCTCCATCCTGACAAGTTTGCATATGTAGGAAAATCACTAATTGTCCACAGTAAAGCTGCATGCATCTGAAACATTTGATTTGTTGATGCATCAAATGTGGATACACCATCATTCCATAGTTCTTTCAACTCCTTAATCAATGGTTGCATATACACATCAATCTTGTCACCAGGTCCTTTTGGACCGTCAATAAGCATAGATAAAATTAGAAATAGTTGCTTCATGCACATCCATGGCAGCAAGTTGTATGGAATGAGTACAACAGGCCAAGTGCTATGAACTATGTTCATCGTCTTGAATGGGTTAAAACCATCAGATGCTAAGCCAAGCCTTACACTTCAGCAATCATTACTAAAGTCAATATTCCGATGGTCAAAATCTTTCCATGCAAGGAAGTCTGCAGGATGCCTAAAGACACCGTCATCAGTTCGTTCCTCTACATGTCATCTCATTAACTTAGCTGTCTTGGATGACATAAACAACTTCTGCAACCTTAGCTTTAAAGGAAAATACCTCATTTGTTTTGCAGCTATTTGTTTGCCACCGTTGTTAGGACCATTTGAATCACCATCACCGTTTGATTTCCATCTTGAACTGTTGCATATGACACATTTATCAAGATTGGCGTCCTCGTTTCGAAATATCATGCAACTGTTGGGACATGCATCCCACGTCTCATACGTGAAGCCCAAATCTGTTGTGACCTTTTGAGCTTTATAATATGAGTCTGGGAGTTTCACATCCAACGAGAACGCCTCATTCAATAACTCAAGCAACATGTCAACAGACTTGTCTGTCCACTGATTAAGCACCTTCAGATGTAAAAGTCGAACAATGAATGACAAAGATATGAACTTCTGACAACCCGGATACAATTCACTTTGTGCATCTTGAAGAAGTTTGAAATACTTCGCAGTTTCTATATTTGGACCGAGCTGGGGTTCAGATGCATGGGGATCAGGCCCTTGTGGTTCATTACCCTCAACACTTGTATCGACATGTGGATTTCCCATAGCGCCTTGTATCATTCCAACTATATCGTCCCCAATGTCTAAATTAGCCAATATTTCATTCTCTTGATTACCATGCAGAGATATGTAAGATTCCCCATGATTAATCCAATGTTTGTACTTTTTTAAAAAACCATTCAAAATTAGATGCTCCCGTACACCTTCTCGTACAAGATGGTATCGATTCTCACATTTTCTATATGGACAACTAATTATCAAACCTTCAACCCTATTGGTGTAGGAAAACACAAGGAATTGATCAATCCCATTAATGTATTCCCTCGACATCCTATTTGGCAAATCAATCCAACTCTTATTTATCATCTGTACTTCCTTCAAATGCACACTTCACTTCTTTTGTAATCTTCTCAACAATATATATAAATATATTTAAATGCCAGTCATTTTCCACATACATATGTGTTTTCCACCATTAATTTGCTTCAGGCAAACTTACTGAGAGATATACATCTCACATGCAACACAAATATGCCCTAGAAAAAAATATAATTACAACAAATGTAAAAGTCAACATTTAGGCTCAACATTAGGACTCACAAAAAATGTTTCTCCGCTTGGAAGATCCATGACCAAAATATTTTCAAATATACTGCATGAATAAGAAATCAAATACTCAGTTGTATGCTTTCTTTTATATTTGAATGAAGTTCTTATCTTTTGCCAAAACAAACAAATAAAGTAACAAACTTTAACAATTTAGAGGATAAGAAGATCAATACTTAGAAAATTTAGAGGGTAATGAAAACGCACATAGTAGATAAAAATGAAAACGAAAATAGATAAAAAAATCTGGGGCTTAATAGGGTAATGAAAAAATCAATAGGGTAATGAAAATTGATAAAAATCAAGAGGGTAATGAATTTAGAGGAAGCTGAAGATATATATCACATTGAATTCAAGCTTGGGGCTCTCTATGCTCAAACCCAAAAATCTATACCCCAAACCCACAAATTATATAAGCATATTTGTACATATATGCATGCATCCATACATATCAGAGAAATCAGTTTGGTTTGGACTAATTTAGAGGAATTTGAATATCTGTATTGTCAAACCCAAATATCTGCAACCCAAACTCACAAATTATATAAGCATATTTATACATATACACACATACATAGCAGAGAAATCAAATTAATTTTTGGACTAATTTAGAGAAAGTTAAAGTTAGACATTGAATTCAAGATCAAACCCAAAAAATCTGTAACCTAAACCCACAAGTTACATGTCTTTTTATATATACATAAATTCATACATGATACATATAGTCGCATACATAGAGAAATATAACATAGTTGAAGCCCTAATTAATTAATAGAACACACACACACACACATATATATATAACAGAAATTTCGAATAAACAACAATGAAACATTCAATTAGCGAAAACGAAAGTGAGAGAGACATGCCTGCTGAGAGAGAGAGATCGTAATATGCCATCGCCGCACCACCGCTAGCCATTGTCGCTCGTCGAGAGAGAGATCGTCGGTGAACACTCACCGTCGTCGCTGTGATCGTTAGTGAACTCGAACACCACTAGCCGTCGTCGCTCATCAAGAGAGAGGGAGAGAGATCGTCATCGCATTGGGAACTCGAACTCGTCTTTGTGATTGTGATACACGAACTCGATTTAGGGATTTTGGGGATTTAGGGATTTTGGAGGTTGGTGTTAGGGATTTGGGGGGTTTTGAGAGAGAAAGGTGTTAGGGATTTTGGGGATTTTGATCGAGCGCCATTTCGGCTGAAGGAGAGAGAGATGAAATTTTTCAGTACTATTTGCGACGGCATGGAAAAACCGTCACAAATGATCAAATCTATTTATTAAAACGACGCCATTTTAATAAGGGTTTTTTTTGCGACAAAGAATTCCCGTCACAAATGTCCACTATTTGCGACGATAAATTTCACCTGTCTCAAAAAAAATATTTTTGCGACGGTACACAGTGCCGTCATGAATACTTCCATGTTTAAGAGAATTTTGTTGTGTGCTTATTAGCGATGGGGAAACTGCCGTCGCAAAAAACATTTATTTGAGACGGCTTCATATGCCGTCGCAAAAAATTCCGTGTTTTATACCCACTTTTCCTGTAGTGATAAAGTCATTAATTATTAAAATAAAATGTAAAAAACTCAGTTTATAATGGTTTAAAAATATGAAATATATTGGATCATACTTAAAAAATTACAAAAATCGATCAATATTTATTTTAAACCCAATAAAGTGATGTTGGACACATTTCAGCACATCCTCTTGGACTACAACTCTAAGTGATGTTGGACATATTCCAATACATCCTCTTGAAGCACAACATATAGTAGCCGCCAGACAAATGGCATACTAATCACAAGCCTAACCCAACTCTGATACCAAATTGAAAAGCTCATCCCACATAACCTTATAACTAGCACAGATAAGGCAACTCCAAGTGATGTGGGACACGTTCCAACACACCCTCTTGAACCATAACATCTATTAGTCACCGAACAAATGGCACACCAATCACAGGCCTAACCAACCTCTGATATCAAATTGAAAAGCTCAGCTCACTCTTCTTCTTAAAACCCAGGTATTAAAAAGAGAGAAATTAAAGCCTTATAACTAGCACAAATGGGACTACTTCAAGCGATATAGGACACATTCCAACACACTCTTCTCCTTAAAACACAGGTATTAAGGAAAAAGAAATTTGACTTTTAAGGAGAGAAAAATTGGAGCCTTATAACTAGCATAGATAGGGCAACTCTAGGCAATGTGGGACATATTCCAACACACCTTCCTAGATTAGGACATACGACAAACGACATAAATTGAGAGAGAAATTGAAGCCTTATTAGCACAGATGGGGCAATTTTAGGTGCTGTGAGACACATTCCAACACACCATCCTAGACCAAGACATACGACATACGACAAACGACACAAATTGAAAAGCTCAGCTCATACTTCTCCTCAAAACCCAAGTATTAAGGAGAGAGAAACTGGAGCCTTATAACCAACACAGATGGGGCAACTCCAGGCGATGTAGGACACATTCCAACACACACTCTTGGACCAGGACATATAGTAGTCGGACAAAACGGCACACCAATTATAGGCCCAAATAGGGCAACTCCAGGCAATGTGAGACATATTCCAACACACCTTCCTATATTCCAACACACCCTCCTAGACCAAGACATATAGTAGCCGGACAAAACGACACACCAATTACAGGCCCAAATGGGACAACTCTATGAGATATGGGACACATCCTGACAAATGGTACACCAATTACAGGCTTAACCAAACTCTAATACCATTATGAAAAGTTCTGCCCACACTTTTTCTTAAAATCCAAGTATTAAAGAGAGAGAAATTTGAGCCTTATAATTAGCACAAATGCGGCAACTCTAAATAATATGGGACACATTCCAACAACAAGCTCATGGTCTGCTTGGATATTTTTTTGTTTTCTATTTTTATTTTCAAAAAACACAACAAACTTGATTTGCAAACTATTTACATAAGCTATTTTCAAAAGAAAAAAAAAATCTTAGAACAACTCACTTTTTAAAAAATACAAAGAGTTTGTTTTTGAATATTTAAAACAATTTTCACACAAAAAATGAAAACAATAATTGCTTCAAACTTTTTTATATTTTTATTTACAAAATAAAAAAAAAGAAATAAAAAAAAAAGAAAGAAGAAACAACAACCCAACAGGGCCTTATTGATCAATTAAGTCTTGGGAAAATGCATTGACCAATCTAAATGAATAAGAAACCAAACATGATCCATTGCAAAGCTTGTTATAGTGTACATATAAATCACTACATTAAAAGTCCTGTCTGGATGTCCCTTGAGATGGTTCAAATTATCTGAAACAATTAAGTTGGCTCGGCCTCTGATCTCCAACTAACTTGTCCTGGTCTGAGGCAAGGCAAAGACAACGGCATGTGAGGTACACTCACAACCATAGAAGAATGGTCCCAGCATCGCTGTTTCATGGGCCCAGCGAATTATTTTTTGAGCCAAATTTCGTGGTCCCGTTATTTTCTCCCCTGATGCATGCGAAATTATAGAATATTCTCAAAATACCACTGTCCGTACTTTTTAACCAATCATCATTCAATATGTTCCTTTATATTTCTTAACAACACAATACTCCACCTACCCACCTTTTCCACCAATCACAATACTATGAAATACACGTGTCTCTAGGATTACTAAATAATTATCCTGCATGCAGAGCTGAGCAACTGCCTCAACATGTGTTTGTGTTGAGTGATGTCTTCTATTGTCAAGCATAGCACATTTCTTCTTGTCGCTAAATACAAATTTTCTATAACATTAATAATCAAGCTTTTCAATTCTCATGTTTGCAGCAAATCTCTTTTTGTGTTTATGTAGTATTGTCATAGTAGTGCATATTTGTTCTATGTAGGACAATGTGTATGCTATTATGAACCATAGGAATAGAGAGAATATTAAATAAATAAGAAACACCGAAATAACTGTAAATTAAGAGAATGTCATATGTTGACAAATTTTTGGCTAAATTTTTCAAAATAAATTTAGCTTCTCTCATTCTGGGAGTTGTACATAAATGTAATTTCCTTTCAATGTACTAAGAAAACATTGGCTCGTTTTTGCTTGATAAAAAAGTGTATATTGGGCCAACCAACTCAAGCAATACTCATTGCCCTGATCAAAAGAGATTCTACTTCCTGAGAAGACGGACAGGAGAGACCTATATAAATCTAGAAAAATGGGGGTCTGCATAAAAAGATTCCGTAGACAATCCTTCAAGATGGGCCAAGTCGTAATTTGACCTTAGTCCTACCAGAATCCTAATGAGTAAAGTCTAGAGTAGAGGTGGATAGAAACTATGTCGCTCCCATGAAAACTCAAACCTAGAGACACTTGCTCATTAAATCGAATAAAAATGAGCTCTCACACACTAGGCTACCACGCATCACACAAAAGTTTTGGTTTGGTGTAGTAGTCAAGATCTTTGAGTGATGTGGGTGATACTGTGTCAATGCAAAAAGATAAACCAAACATTGATTCAATCATATAATAATATCATTTGTTGACTAGACATAGTAAGAAAGAAATAGCTGGAATTTAGCTGCTCAGAATTTAATATCTATATATTCATTCTGTGTCCCAGAAGCATGCGATAAATAGGGTTGCATTGGCCACTTGTAGTTTGGATTATTGGCATTAATTAATGGTAATATACAATCCGAGATTGACGTAGACTAGTGTAATAAATAGAAATATGAATCTTTTTAATTTGACTAACAAAATGGCGTTGGATTGAGCCAAGTAAAGAAGAAAGATTTATGTAATTGATTTCATTTGATGGGACTTAAAATTTAATTTGATATGAAATCCGAGATTGAATTTGTATTTATAAGAACTGTTTAAAGTGCCACTGCAGTTGCTTGGTCCCACAAGCTTTTTCTGATTTAATTTGAAGAGTTCAAATCATATTGTTAGCGCTTGAAAAGTTATTATGTAGTTTTTATTTCTTTATCATAGAATTGAACGGAATTGACAAATGGAGAGGGTGAAGTGATACAAAGAACAGGTTAAAATGAAGATATTGTCTTGAGGTTCATAGTGTTTGGTTACAAAGATAAGGACAGATGAAGAAAATCTATCAGTTAAATTATAGGAAAGTTAGTGTTATTTTAGAAATTTTAAAACAATGTTTTGTACAATTATGAAAACCTCAATGGAGATGTTTATACTATTTTATAAAATACAAATAATTTTTAATATATAATCCAATTTTTATAAAATTGGAACTATCCAAAATATTTCAACCATATATTTTAAATGAGACTAATATTAAATAGAAAAAATAGTGATAAATATATATTTTTAAATTTATACAACATTAGTTTTGATGATTGATTTATTTTAATTATAAGAATATACTTAATAAAATATATTAGTGCGAAGTACAAAATTGTTTTAGAAGTTTTTTTTTTTTTTTTTTTTTTTTTTCTATCTTTATCATTGTACCTTTTTATAGGATACTCAGGGCGTAAATTTAATTTAAAACTTTTGGGACAACAGCCCTAAACTCTATTTTTTGTTTTTTGAGTCAAAATGACAAAATAATTTGAAAGACCATATTATTCATACTTATCTGTCTATCTATCCACTGTCTACTTATTTGTTTACATCACCAATGTGTCATATATTTGTCCATCTATCTATCGACGTATCATCCTATTTGTCTATCTGTTCACATGACTACCACCACCACCACTAATCGCTGCCACCGATGACTTTTGTGGGTTATTTTCTTAACAAAATTTTCGATGGTGGTCCGACAGTTATCTAACAACAATAAAGCAAAAATTGGGGATTTTTTTTTCTCACCAAATAATTTTATTAATAATATTCTTAACTCGATAAAAGATAAATCTTTGGATCTAATATCATATTTTCTATAGAAATGGACTTATTACCAATTATACTCCTTTTATATATCTATTTTATCTCTCTATTCTCAAACACTATTATCAATTATCACCCATTATATCTGGCTGAAAAATCTTAAAAACTCTCGAAATATTGATTTGTGATTATATTTCAATTTTAAACAGTGAATATCAATCTCAATCAAACAATCAACGACATACCGGCACAACGATTTAACGTGAAAAAAATTACAATTGGAGCACCTCTAATTGTGATAAAAAAAAATCACGAGCCAAAACCACAAAATAATCCACTAAGAACACACGAGTATTCTTAATTATCTAGTGAATTCATGCTCGAATTGAATCAAACCTGATGTGTTTCTTCCACCACCGTCTTCACCTCAGAAGGGTTAAACTTTTTTGAGAATCTGGACGGGTTAAACTCTAAAAATAGCAAACAGTGCACTTTATACTAAACAGAGTCGCAAAGATCGCTCGAGTGGTATAAGCAAGGTTTTGAAACCCGAACCGGACCGGCCGGTTCAACCGATTGAACCGGTCACCGGATGGGGTTCCGGTCTGGTTAGCCCTCTTAAACCGGCCAATTGCAAAAACCGGACTATTTATTGAAAACTGGTGAACCCACCGGTTAAATCGGCGAACCGGTTGACCCGGTCACAGGTTGATCGAACCGGTCCGGCTCCTTTTTTTTTTCTTTCTTTTCTTTCTTTCTTATTTTATATATATATATATATATATTATATATAAAATATAAGAATATAAGAAACTTTTAATTTGAAACTCTTTTTTAAGGGTCTCCTTTTGTGAGGAATCCCATTAAGAGTTTTGATGAAATTATTGTGAAAGTCTTCACCTATTTATAAGAAAAAAATTCTTTCAAAAAGACTCAAGAAATTCATATGGGATTCAATCAAATGTATTGGAGGGAATATTGAAATTTTGATATTCCTCCAAAATTTTTGCTCTCCTTTATTTGAATTAAAATCATATGGAGGGAATATTAAATATTTGATTTCATCTTCCAAAATTGAAATTAATAATATTTCAAAATATATTATTATATTTTTCAGTAAAAAAAATATTAAGACAAATATTTAAGATAATTTAATATTTTTAATATTTTTAATTTATAATTTTATTACTTATATTTTTATTTAAATATAATTTTAATATATTTATTATGTCACGGTTCAATTCCGGTTCAATCCGACAGTTGAACCGGTGACCCGTCCACCCGATCCCTTTTTTCGGTTCGTTCACTGGTCCGGTTTTTAAAACATTGGGTATAAGTAAAAGGTGGTGCAAACGTATAGGCCAACCACTTGAGCGGTGAAATAGATTTTCCAAAAGTTCAGTTTACATGCAGAGATATTGGATACTTCACTTCATCGCTTGAGTGCACAAATAATCGCTATGACGACAGATGATAGATCAATGGACAGGTGAATAGATAGACAGTCATATGAACAAATCTATAGATAAATAAGCATAATATAATCTTTTAAATTATTATTGTCTTTATTAAAAAAAATAAAATTTAGGACAATCGCTCTCAATTTAATAGTTGCTTGACATGTGTTAACATTATTTTATTTAGATTACAATCATCTTATTAAAATTACATTATCACTTTTTTTAGAGTCAAATTATCTCCCTACCATATCACTTCAATCACAATCCATATTTAATATTTTTTCTATAAAAATTTAAAAAGTACACTAATCTAACATCTATCAAACAACCCACTAAAAAGAGAGGAAAAATAGTTGGAATGAAATTTTGGAGGAACTTGTTAAATGATTGAAGTATGGTTGTACGTATAAATGTAGTACATTTTCAACACCACCTGCACTTTTTATTTTAGCTAATTAATCCCAAAACCATCTATCCGTCCTCCAAAGCTAATTCTTTCCCTTTCCTCCAAAAGAATGGTCTTTTAAAGCCTCCTTCCAACAACCCCTCCCTCACACACAAATCAAACGCCACAAATTTTGGACTTCCCAATTTCCAACTGTAAGCTCTCTCTCTCTCTCTCTATATATATATATATATATATGCATATGTATTGCAGGAGAGCTCAAATTTTTGTTTCCTTTTCTTACCCGTTTTCATTCTCTAGGTTTTTCAGCTTCGATCCGCTAATTTCACTAAACTGAATTCAAATTCTTTGTTGTTATTGAAACCAGTGCTTTTAGGGTTTTTGCTACTGTGTTAATTTCTGAAGATTGACTTGTAAACTGTTACTCAGCTGATTTTCGTATTAAATTTGGTTTTTAGGGTTTTTTTATTGGGGCATAGTAGCAAATGTTGAGTTTGGGGTTGTGAGATTGTTGTTGTTGTTGTAGCATTGAGGGGGGTGGTGGGTGATAGATACAATGCGGCTGTTCTCGTCCGCGAGCTCGAGTTTGTCAAAGGAGCAGAGAAATAATCGTGCTCTTTTGTATCTCAATGTCTATGATCTTACCCCTATGAACAATTACCTCTACTGGTTTGGGCTTGGAATCTTCCATTCAGGCATTGAAGGTATACTTTGTTTTGTTTTGTTTTGTTTTCTTTTATTTTTAAATGTTGTTTATGCTAAAAACGAAGAATTCACATAAGTGATCATGCAGTATATTTTCTACATCTGGATGAGTTATTGTTTTATTTAGATGCCATATAATTGAATGTGACACTATAGTTGTTGTTATGGCTATTGACTTTTTACTGCTGTACAGTTTTGGTTTAGCGATACTCGGAGCTTTATTTCCAAATGGAAAATAAATTGATGGCAGTAGAAAAAGGAAACAAATTTCCCAAAATGGCTACTTGAAGAGAATGTACATGGAGTTACTCCATAATCCTATAAATTTATAACTTTAGAATTTACGAGGTTTTTTTATTGCGGCTCGTAGGGAAAACTTCTATCTGTTGTGGATGTGATGCATTGGCTGATTAAAATTGTATAAAGTCTGCGTTCTGTTGCATTGATGATGAGCTTGATTGAATCCTGGTTGAAAAAAGTGTTAGTAATAATGCGTATTCTTTTTGAAGAGTCAAAGGAAAGTGTGTTTTAGTATGTACAACATCTGTGGATTGTTGATGGGACTCGGAGAGTAATCAATGATTGAAATTGGAAGCACTCCCATAGTAGATTCGAGCATATGATAGGGGTGGCAATCATGGTGGGTTAGTCATGTTCAAGTCGTGGCGTCACATTGGTGTTGCATCGCAGTAAATGATCAACCCAAACAGGACCGTTTATTAATCGTGTCAAAATCTTCTACCCTAAAGAATCTGTTTATTATACATGACACAACACGTGTAACTAGTTTAACAAACAGATTGTGTTGGCTTAATACATGTAAGACATGAATATTGGCTTAATAAATGTAAGACGTGAATCCAGTAACCCATAAACAGTTCTTATGAGTGATAGTGAATCATGATTGATACTGCTGAGATTTCTATTTTTAGACGTACTCACACATAGTTTTTTATCTGTTTATTTTTATTTTGAAGATCTATGCTTTACAATGCATATTGAGCTAAATGCTAGAACAAGGATATTAATGACATGAAAAGATATTTGTTGGGTGGGTAAGGCTTAAAATAATTTGTTGGGTGGTTGGTTGTATGCAACGTATGTGATGGTGGTTCTCATTAAGATTCATTTTCCATTTCTTTTCTCTTTATCCTAATGGTGATGATCTACAGAAGAGGATAGCCCTCCCTAACCTATCATCGCCTCATGTCCCCCTCCTAATGTAAGACAAGTTTTTAGGAATTTATATTATACTTGGAATTTTGTGGTTTAGAATGCAATAACCTAGAATTATTAGGTTTCTAGTTAAAATTCTTGATGAAGATATTGGTTCACTTACAATTAGCCTCAACACCAAGATAGAGTACAAGTGTTTGAAGTTATATTCAAAGCAACAAGGAATGTACCTATGTCTATTGCTGGTTCGACTGAACCTTCAGAGCTCAATCTCTAGAAATTCTTCCGGTGACGTATCATTTGTTGGCTCATCCGTTGTTGTGAGATTATTTATGGGATAGCGTGAGATACTTGGCTTCTTTTTGGGCCTCGGCAAGTCTAGTGTTTCGAGGGATTCCGCTTTTTATGTTTGCTACAAATTGGGTGTCAATTTGTATTGTGTAGAAGTAACTGTTTGGCCTTGTTTGGTTTATGTTTTCCAAAAATTTTTTGGGAAAAATTCTCTACAAATAAGTTTTCAAAAGTAATCAAACCAAACAAATTTTTCCAAAAATTTTTTCCAAAACTTGTTTGGTTTACAAGTTTTCCAAACAAATCTCTCTCTCATACACATCAAATCAATCACTTTTTCCAAAACTCTCTCTCAAAATAATTTTTCAAAACATCTTTTGAAAAAAACCAAACCAAACAACTTTTCGTACTTTTTATCTCTAAAACTCGTCTCCCAAACTCAAACCAAACATACCATTTGTCTTTTTGTATTTTGATTTGTTTCTTTTTGGTTTTTTTCTTCGCTGTGTCATCTTTCTTGTAGAGGATGCCTTATCCTCACCTCTTTTTGGCCTTGTGCCTTTATATATCTTTGTTGTTGCTGATCAAAAAAAGAGATTTATTCCTTACAACGCAAGATAGGTTTCCTAGTGTGTTGATTCTAATTTACTTAATTTTGGATTACTTGCTCTACAAGTATTAGGTTTAGTTTATTGTAAATAATCATATAACCTAAAGGCCTATGGAGTTCATTCAATCAATAATATTTTTAGAGAATTTTCTTATTTTCCTTGTGGATTGAAGATTGTTTCTGTTGTGGATTCAAGAATTTCATCTACTAAAATGATATCTAGTCCTTTTCTCCATTGTGATTTCTTTTTAGGATAGAAACTTTTATAGAAAATATGAAATGAACTTTCTTAATTTTTGTATCAATAAATGTTCTTTGCTTGGTCTTTAGAAACATCATGGCATTTATTGTTGTTATATTTTTAGGGAAGATGATCTTAGGAATTGGCCCTAAAAGTCCTTAAGGTGTTACACCTATGGTTGGAATCATATCAAACCATCCTAAGAGATCTTTAAAATCTTTTGAAAATTTTCTAAATTAAGTTTCTACTGTACGGAAGACTTGAGTAGCTATATATAGATTTTTAAGTAATTTTAACTCTAAAAGGAGTTGGACTTCATATTAGAAACTTATAGGCATTGACTAGTAAAACCCATAAAACCATACTGAAGTTAAAAAGAAGAAGCAGCAGAAGAAGAAGAAGGCTGAATACCACAAATAATACCATAACCATGCCATTATTGCAGCTCATGTCCACCAAAATTTTTAAAATACATGAAAAGCATAAAAAATTATATTGTGGCTTAGTAACTGAAGATAAACATAAACATACGACTCAATGTGTCTTGAAACTTAGCGGAGATAGTTGGGACTTGCCTTGAAGTCAAACCAATCTATGATATTCCCTTTCTTTGAATCTTCTTTTTCTTAAGATTCCCTTTCTCGTCAATAGATAGGAGGATGCCGAAAGTCAAAGAAGGCTCGCTCCTTCGAGTTCGAGTTAAGATTGTTTTGTAATCGAAAGCTTGCATCAAGAAATCATGAGAAAGGTTGGTGGAAGTAGTTGTGAACTTGAATTGGTCTATGCATATACAAGTTGGATTTGGTTTGTGATCAAGATTAGGTATCTGACAAATTGAATAGGCTGTCTTTTGTGTAAAGAATTTTAGTCCTTGAGAACTTAGAGACAGAAGGGAGTTTTCAGCATCTAGTCTTCACTATTTCAATTGGAGTTGATCCTCAATCTATTTGCTTATACTAAATTTGCTGCTTAAATTCAGTGACGGCAGGATTGGTTGCAATACAGAAATCTGGATTAGTTTTGCATTGGTGGATCACCAGTCATCCAATATTTTGTTTTCCTTTAGCATCTCACTTGTCATGACTAATCTGTGCGCAATACGTGATGACATCTTAACTTGAGATGGCATGCAAATACAAATAACTAAGGACATTTATATTTTTGTTTTTTTTGGAAGACATTGTGCCTATTCAAGTCTAATTTTTGGTGGAAGTTCTTATACCGTTGTGCACGTCATTTGATTAAGTTTGTCAGCATTTTGTAATGATCTTGTGCCTCCTCGTTTTCTCCATTTGTACTGTTGGTTAATATCTTAAGTCTTTCATTGGCATAACATGTTTATGCTGCATTGGATGATAGTGCATGGATTGGAGTACGGATATGGAGCACATGAGTACCCAACAAGTGGAGTATTTGAGGTGGAACCTAGAAGTTGCCCTGGTTTTATCTTTAGACGGTCAGTCCTTTTGGGCAGCACAGACATGTCTTGTTCAGAATTTCGATCATTCATGGAGCATCTTTCTGGGAAATATCATGGGGACACTTACCATTTGATTGCCAAGAATTGCAACCATTTTACTGCTGAAGTCTGTATGCGGCTCACCGGAAAGCCTATTCCTGGATGGGTGAACAGGCTCGCACGATTAGGTAAGGGGGAAATGCCTTTGCTTGTGGTCATACTTTACATGGTGTAAAAGAAGGTACTTGATTTTTACGATGCTGTTTTTGAAGCTTGTTTGTAAAATGAATTTTATAGAAGAAGGAATATTAAATGAATACCATCAAAATAGGCAAAATCCCAAGTAAACCAGTACAAAGTACTAGCAAAAGCAAAGAAAACACCAAAGCCTGGGTTCTAAAAAGTACTTCTATTTTAGAATTAGTGCAGAGGTTTGATCCAATTCAAAACTGCCATTTTCAAAGTTATTATCCACTTTTCTTCATGAGCTAACTTGAGCTCTAAGATCCTCCTCAACTTTCTTATTGGTAGAGCCAAATTCAGTTTCTTTTTCTTCCTTTTTTTTTTGGCAAGTTGCTTGTCAATTACATTGGTTATGGATATGTGGTACGTTTGGATACGGTACGAAAGCAAGCTTCTAAAACATGAGGTGACCTTTGAGCACTATCTGACATAGATTGCATGCAATGCAGTTATTTTTCCAAAATGAATAATTAAACGGGTCTTGGGTAGTTCTGGATATGTAGCTTCCTGCATTTCTTAGCCATGCGAATCTAGGTTTTGTTTGGTCCACATCTGATTAGCTTTTATCTTTATCTAATTTGATACCTTTTTGAAGTTTCAGGTTCTTTCTGCAACTGTCTACTGCCAGAAAATATTCAGCTTACAGCAGTCAGACATCTACCTGATCATCCATCATATTCTGGTTAGTTGTTTTGTTGTACAACCATGTTTCGTAGGTTAATAATATTCAATTTGTATAATGATGATGTTTATTTCATGTATGAGAAAATTGTTGACACTTTCTGTGCGAGAAAGATATGATTCATCGAAGCCTATTGTGTGTTGCTATGCATAGCGAACATGCAAATATAAAAGGTGAAAAAATTATGCATGATAAAGTATTCGTTCTCTTTTTTAACAGATTTCATACAAAATCCTCCTGTGACATTTTCTGAACTGCACCTTTCTGACTTATCTTTTCAACTCCTCTTGTGCTTAATGTTTTTTCTTTACAAAGCCCAAATAAAATAGGGTGTTAGGTATTGCAGCTAGCATAAAATTGTCTGGCCTTTTATGAACATAGATCCAGTTGGGAAGAGTGAAACTATCCACGCTGAGGGTAATGCTAAGAGATAAGGGAGACAGAAATTAACTTGGGTTGAGATAATAAAAACATGTTATTTTGTGGTTTAACTAACTATGGAAGTCCTTGGCAACAGCATTTAAGCAGGCACTGAAGTTGTCTTGCCTACACGGTTCATCATTAATTTTTACGGGCAACAGCATATCTATACAGGATCGTCTAGCATTCTTGCATGAATTTATTGCTGTACTCTAAATTTTCAGTGGAGTAGACTTTATACTTTTAGTTCGATAAAATCATTTTTATACATACGTAGGAATTGCATAATATGTCTATGTATGCATTTGCTAATTTACATGACCCAGCAATGAAAAAAAAAACTTTAATATGTTTTTAACTTGTAATTTCTAAGCAATTTTCCCTACTGAATGACTTGTGTCAAAACAGATGATGGATCAGATTCCGTTGGATCATTAGAAACAGCAGAGAGTGAAGAGGAAGAGTTGGATCATCATCTGCTGACGGTAACCAATGGTGACGTGGCATTTGTGAAGGAAAAACCTTTGAGGCTAGCAAGAGAGGTCCTTTGATACTTATTCATTTTCCCTCCAATTCATTAATTTCCCATCTTGGGTCCAGTTGTTTGTAGTGTATCATCTCTAGTGTGAGTAAACATGCGTCTCAATTAAATTGTCTGATCTCAACATTTGATCTTGGTACAGTGATGATTCAAGACTTGGTTGTTTGCCTATATTGTTGCCATTATACTTGGTCTTTCATGTTGTACCATGAAAGGTTTCAGCATTGCAGTGTAACCCTTTGTTTTTGAATTGTTAATAGTTGCCTTTAAATTCAAAGGAAAAAGATTGGAGTTTTAATTAAATTTCACGTCTGTTCACTCTGCTGAATTTGAGATACTGTTGGATCTGATAAGCACCTATGGAACTATTGATCCACAAACTAAAGGTGTGGACTGACGGAGCTAGTTCAATGTATTGTCTCAATCGAGTATTTTGTGAAGCATTCTGTTTAAAGAGACTAAGGGCCTGTTTGGTGTAGCTGCTGAATTTTAGGTACTGTTGGATCTGATAAGCACCTATGGAACTATTGATCCACAAACTAGGTATGGACTGACGGAGCTAGTTCAATGTATTGTCTCAATTGAGTATTTTGTGAAGCATTCTGTTTAAAGAGACTAAGGGCCTGTTTGATGTAGCTGCTAGAATAGATTATAAATTATTATTTAATAGATTATAGGTCATAACTTCGGATAGGAGCTTGTAATATATTTTTCTAATTAAGCTGTAAAGTTGCTTTTTCTTATGTAATTGTCTTTTTTTGGCCCCCAGTAGCAATAGAGGTTTGGGCTAAGAAGAAAATAAGTGGGTGGTGGGTTGTTTACATTTAAGAAGAGGGATATTTGAGTAAATTTTTAATTAAATTAGCTTCTCATATAAGTAGAAAGCTGAGAAGCACTCCTAGCCAGCTTTTCAAAACAATGTTATTTAAGTTGCAACAAACACCCCTAAGCGTGGTCACCACACTCGTCAAGCTATTTAATAGCTTGTAGCTCGAAATCATTGTGGCCCGAATGGCTCGACAGCCCAAAATGATGTCGTTTTGGATTGTTTTTTTTTTTTTTTCCTCCTTTTATGTCTGAAGCAGAGCAAAGAGAGATGAGAGATGAGTGAAGAAGAGAAAGAGAAAGAGAGAGAGGTTCGATCGATCGCCATCGCTGGGGCTACCTCGGCCGGGGGTCGATCTCGATCTCCGATTCTTCTCCTATTTTTTCTTTTTCTTTTTTCTAGTTGATTTCATCTCCAATTCTTCTCGATCTCCGATTCTCTTTTTTTTCTAGATGATGATCTGAAGAAGATGATGATGTTGATCTGTTTTCTTTCTCTCTCTATATATATATTTTTTCAGTTGTTCTGGATCTGAAAAAAAAATAAAAATAAAGAAATAAAAATAAATTGTTGATGATGATGATGATGATGGTGATGATGTTGATGTTGATGAAACCCAGCTCCTTGTGCAGCTCCTTCTTCTTCTTCTTCTCTTCTCCTTCTCTTTCTTCAGCTTCAGAAAAACTCTAAAAAAAAGTGTGGCTCATTTAGATTGGATTTTTTTGTGCTGGATGGATGTGTATAAACTGTATAAGAGCCTTTGTGATACCTTACAATAGTTTAATACCTTTGGTTTTGGCACCAAAAGATATAGATATTACCTTGTGATTTGAAAGCATAGCTACATCAAATTCTGGATTTAGAAAATTCCTTCCAAATACATATATTATAGATTCATGCTACAGTTCACATTTCCTGACAACAAAAGAAAAACAAATGAGATAAGCAATAAAGTAAGCTTAGATATGCCTTTATATAATTACTTATTCAAATCCAGTTAATTATAACCAATGAGTCTAATTTATTGGCCATGAATTCATGCACCCTTTGAGGATGTAAGGAATTCCACTCTTGTTACACAATTGTGTGTAGTTTCTCTTAGCATATTTTTGGGAGCTTTCTTGTAGTGTTTATTGAATTTGATATTTGTTAGATTTTGTTTTAAGTAAATGCTTAGTTTAATATAATTTTCATTAAATTTGTAGTTTATCCTTTTATGGATTAAAAAAAATCAATTAAATGCAATACCTGAATACCACATACTCTGCAATTATCTTTAATCTTAAAAAGTAAAAATACACTTTGTCAAAAGGTCTCCTCCGAGGTTAAGCGAAGACTTCCTCTTCTGAGTTAGCTTGGTTGAAGCATTGCACTAAAAAGTTGAGAAATCAATGAAGTACCCAATTGAGCAAGAGGAGAGACGGGAAAATCCTTTGCAGTAATCATGACACACGTATATATATATATATATATGATAGATAGATATATGGAAGGAGATGGCTTCCCTCCGGTCCATGATCGGACTGGAGGGTACTGTTGGGCCCGTGGGGGTCTACCACGGGTCTTGTTTCGATAATTTATATCATTTAATGTGTAGAATTTGTCGAGTATTATATGCCTATAAAAAATTACATTGATCGAATATCGATACCTATCTCATCAGATCAGATTTCTGTTAGCCATTTATTTTTCACTATATATATATATATTTTTTTATACAAAACTGATTTGATCACGTAACTATCGATATCTGATCAATGTGATGTTTTACTGGCATGTAGTACTCGACGAGTTTTACACATTGGACGGTTCAGATTATTGAAACGGGACCCTTAGTGAGCCCCCACAGGCTCAACAGTACTCTCCAATCCGTGATCGGACTAGAGAAAAACCCAACCCTATATGGAAAGTTCTATTAATTCAGAAATTTTGTTTAAAAAACTTATCATGAATAGAGAAGTGTAAGTGAGATTTAATTAATATATTATAAGATTTATGTATAAAAACTTATCATGAATCGAGAAGTTAAAATGAGATTTAATTAATGTATTGTAAGATTTATGTACAAAAACTTATCATGAATAGAAAAGTGTAAGTGAGATTTAATTGATGTATTATAAGATTTATGTATAGAATCAATTTGAATAACATATTGATATTTCAAATTAAAATTTTGTGTAGAAATTGTGAATGTGAACATATACGGCATCAGGTTGGTATGGAATCGGGTTGGTTGAATTCCACATATGGGTCATACAGCCTACACTTTCCCTGTCCTCTACACCTTGTCCACTAAGTAATCTTCTCCCAAATTGCTTTCTATTTTGTTCTTTTTGAATATTAAAAAGGCCAGAGAATAATTTGCTGCTTTCTCAGCCACTTGGCTTGTTATAGCTCCCCTCCCTAGAAATTAATGACGATAGCTCAGGAGGGATGTTGAAATTTTGAAAGTATGTAACTTAAAATTAAATGATAATGAATGTAGAAATTTTTGGACTACGTGAAGTAACCTCGAGTTATTGGGAGAAAAATAATCACCTTGTTTGTTTTTATTTTTTAAAAAATATTTTTTAGAAAATTTTATTTTTTTATTTTTGGTTTTTTTATTTTTTGTTTTTATTAAATTTTTTTAATATTTTAAGTAATTTTTTTATTTTTTAGACACACTTAACATAAATACACCTAAAAAATAAAAAATTATAAAAAAAAATCTTTTAAAAATTCATTAAATATCAAAAATACAAAAAAAATATAAGAATTCAGTACATTTTTATTTTTATGTATTTATTAATTTTTTAAAATACTTTTTCATAAAATTTTAACTTTTTAGATACATCTAAGTAAGGTGCATCTAAAAAAGTAAAAAAAAAATGTTTAAAATTTAAAAAATATTTACTAAAAACAAAAAAATACAAAAATCAAAAAAGTCAATTTTCAAAAAATTTAATTCAAAAAACTCAAACCAAACACACTGAATAACTTTTTAGAAAGATGTTATATTTTTCGATTTCAATCTTAGTGATATGATTAAGACCTATATGAAATTGTCTCATATTTCTCTCTGTTTCATCTTTAATGTTGTTTTTGATTGAGAGATTTGGAAGAGATTTGAAAAGGAAAAGAAAAAAATGTATGTGAAATTAAGTGAAATGTAAGTATATTTTATTCACATTTTATCTATTTTTTTTTCTTTTTTCTTTCTAAATTTTTTCTCAAATTTCTCAATCAACCCACAGTGTAACTCTCTTAATTCCACATCATTGGAATTGGAATTAGATGATCAAAATTAGAGAATGAATCATTTTTCAACTTTTTAACATTCTTCCACTTCTGCAACTTTGTTATACATGGAACTGGAAGAGAAAATGGCAAGACAAGAACGAGATAAATAGAATTTGCACAAAGACTTGTCATACAAAAATCACTCAAAGTTCAATTCTGATACCAAAATTTAAAAAATTTGGGGACATCAAACTCAAATTTAGGTCTCGTTTGACAATATTTAATTTTAATCAAAAAATTAGAAATTCATTATAAATTATCACATCATTCTATCTACTTTTCTGTACATCTTTTAATAAAAAATTAAAAAAATATTAAAATAATCCGTTTCCAAACAAGATATTAATTAATAATAAATAAAAATACTTAAAGATAAATCTCAAATCAAGATAAATCTCAAATCAAAAGACTAAACAAAGTCTCAATTAAAAAAGAAGACGACTTGTCAAGTTTGGCAGCAGGATCAGGGATTTGCTAAGGGACAACAAAACTTTAAAAAAAAAAGACTAATGGTTGCAGTGTAGACCAAACCATGGTTACTATCTTCTTGTTTAGATGAAAGGAATCGCTGAGTGGGTCCCAATCGACCTCTTTTAAATTACTTCCAAATTTCCTATGACTTAGAAAATTTCCCATGACTTAGAAAATGTTGACATGGGAAAATTTTTATATATCAACAGGATATTACGTGGTATTATTTTTTATTAATTATAAATATATATATTTTTATTATTTTTTAAACATTTAATATAAATATAATAAATTTTATTATCAAAACTAATCATAATAATAAAAAGTATATACTTTTAAAAAAAAAAATTACTAAAAATTAGCAGTTGAGATGACTTTGACTAAGAAGGCATCAACTTGTACAAGTCAATGGGGGAAAGTTCCCACCCATCCCTGTTATGCATTTAATTTCTTGTTAAAAATTTTGCTTTAATTACATCAAGACCCTCTCACTTTATCATATTGACCTTTTTAATTATACAAATTGTATAAATATACTCTTTTTGAAAGTGATTTGGACGGATTTGGAGAGATAAAAATGGTATATTTTTATAATTAAGAAGATAAAAAAATACAAATTCATAAATAAATAAAATAAAATAATATTCTCTGATAGTTAAGGACGTAATCAAGCCTAAAAATTAAAAACAAAAACAAAGACTAAAACAACTTCAGGAGCCGCTGAGCACTTTACCTTCCTCAGCTTGATCCCTTGCGGGTCTTACACTCTCCGCCTCTATGACAGTCTTATCTTTTCCACTTTTCTCTCTCTCCCCCCAATCTCTTTATAATTACATATATTAAAAGTTAGTGGTGACATATTAATTTTATAATTATACAAAATTATTATATAAATTGACGTAATTTGTTTTTGCAATCCGATTATATGAAGAAAAAAAATGTTTAAAATTTGTACTGACGTGAACCTGTATTGAAATTTAACTTTTATCACATCAGTGTGAAAAAATTTAACGGTGATATTTTAAGATTTTTATCTATTTGAAAACATAATACCCATCATTATAATTATAATTTGGGAAATGATTTGTAGCCCTAAAATCCTCACCCCTAATCCCCCTAATTTCCATTTCTGGCAACTGTTTCTTTTTTTTTTTTTTTTTTTCTTTACTTAATATGGAAATTAGGGGGATTAGGGGGATGTTTTTTAGGGGATGTAGCATGACCCTTATAATTTACAAGTATACTATTATCTCATTTTAGTATCAAATTTTTGTGTCGGTTTAACATTTTTCATTAAAAATGATGTCATACAGATTGTGTGAGCGAGCCTAATATATCTATATGCATTTACATAAATGGCTAATTTTGAATGATGGATTTTACAATTTTATCTTTACAGCTCAGAGAAACAAAAGTTTTTTGAACAGTCAATAAATGAATTTTGTTGGGCAATTTTGTAAAAGAAAAAAGGCATTACACAATTTAAAAGAAGTGTCAACACCAAACTAACTGTCCACTTTATAATAAAGTATCGAATTATAAATACACATCATTTGAAGACATAAATATTATAGTTAGTATAGTCCTAAGCTTTGTGTCTTTTGTCTAGATTAATTTACTAATGGAAGTCTTCTTCTTCTTCTTCTTCACCATCCTCTTCTCCTCAATCTTCATAGATACAGAGGCTAATTGTCCAGCAGTTAAATGCAGCCATGACGGCCCTGAAATCCTGTTTCCTTTCTCAGTCCAAGGGCTACAGCCCCTGGATTGCAGCTACCCGGGTTTCGAACTAATTTGCAGAGAAAACACAACCACAATTCACTTCCCATCATATGGGGATTTGGTTGTCAAATCCATCTCTTATGATAACAAAAAACTAAGCCTTCTTGATCCTAAAAATTGTGTCCATGAAGTGTTTTTAAACCTCAATCTCTCTCTTACGCCGTTCCAATATTACTATGTTGTGAAGAACTACACATACCTCAACTGTTCTTCTCTGCTTTCGCCTTCCTTCGTGCAAGTCCCCTGCCTGAGTGGACCTAGGCATCATGTTTATGTTGTGGAATCATTTGAAACCGTGCCAGTTTCTTGCAAGCCTGTGAGGACTATTTCAATTCCATTTTCATATAGTCCTTACCTGTCTGATAATAGTTTTGGGCTCGGATTTACATGGGATTTTCCTGGAATGGGAGGAGGCTGCCGTGAATCATGGGTTGTAAGGTGTTTCAATTTAGCACGCGGAAAAGGTAATTTTTTATTCTTCCTCCTTTCTTTTGTGAAGTTCTTTGGAAATCTTTGGATGGTTATAGACTGGTATATGATTTTTGTTATTTGCTGATAAACTGGTGGAACAATTGAAGAAAACAGACGAGGGTCTCGTTTGGGGATATGTTATTTTAATAATTTTTTAATTTTTAGGTTAAAATATGAAATTAAAAAAAATTAGTAGGTTTGGAATAATTTTTTAGTTTTTTAGAGAAAATGAAATGTCTGATTTTTTTGATATAAGGTGTTGACTTTTTAATTTTTTTTAGTAACTTTTCAACTTTTAGACTAAAAAGTGATGTTGTCAAACGATTGAATGGAACAGTAAATCAAGTATTTACTTGCTTAAAGATGATTTGAGTCTAAGAGGTAGTGGAGCAATGAATGAAATCTAAGTTCAAATAAAGCTTTAACTAATTTTAGCCCTTCTTTCGAATATATATATCTGCGTGTTTCACTGAGTCGATTCTCATTGAATCTGCCAATGTTGGTTGAATGTTTCCTATCACAGGTCCGGTCAATTTTTATTTTATTTTACATAATTTTTTATTTTTTTTTTATTTTTATGAACATAAGGTCCAGTCATTGCCCCAAGTCAAGATCTCTAATTACAACATCATGATAATATATCCAAAACTAAATAAATTGTTGATTTTGAGTTTATGATGCTCTGCTTATCTTCATAAATTTTTTGCGTAAAAATAAACTATTATTTCAAGATGTGCCATTGCTATGATGTCTTTCCTTTGGCAATTGTTTAGGCATGTTTGGTAACGTTTACATTTTCAGTTTATATTTACAAAAATTTTATAAACTGGTTTTTGTTTATTTTTTGTTTATTTTTAGAAAAACATAAATTACAAATGTGTTTGGTAATTGACAAAATGTTTAAAAAATTTTAAAAATATAAAAAAGAGTGAGAAATGACAAGTGGTGGCAGGTGACGGCGGAAGACGGTGTGGAAAGTGGTGATGGTAGGTGGTGGGTAGCAGGTGGTGGCACGTGGGTGAGTGGGTGACGGTGGCGCGTGGGTGGTGGTGGTGGTGGCAGGTGGGTGGCAGGTGGGTGGCAGATGGCGTGTGGTAGTGGGTGGTGGCGGGTGGTGGTGGGTGGTGGTGGTGGGTGGATGGGTGACGGTGGCGGGTGGTGGGTGGTAGCGAGTGGGTGGTGGGTAGTGGTGGCAGGTGGGTGGCAGATGGCGGGTGGTAGCGAGTGGGTGGTGGTGGTGGCGGTTGGTGGTGGTGGGTGGCTGGTGGTGGCGGGTGGTGGATGGTGGTGGCAAGTGAATGGTGAGTGGTAGTGGCGGATAGGTGGCGGGTAGTGGTGGCGGGCGGTGGATGGTAGTAGCGAGTGGGTGGCGGGTGGGTGGTGGTGGTGGTGGTGGGTGGGTGGGTGGGTGGGTGAGTGACGGTGGGGGGTGGTGGGTGGTAGCGAGTGGGTGGTGGTGGTGGTGGGTGGGTGGGTGGGTGGGTGAGTGACGGTGGGGGGTGGTGGGGGTAGCGAGTGGGTGATGGTGGTGGTGGTGGGTGGGTGACGGTGGCGGGTGGTGGGTGGTAACGAGTGGGTGGTAGTGGTGGTAACGGGTGATGGGTGGTGATGGCAGGTGGGTGGCGGCGGGTAGGTGGCGGGTGTGGGTGGGTGATGGTGGTGGTAGGTGGGTGAGTGACGATGGCGGGTGGTAGCGAGTGGGTGGTGGTGGTAGTGGGTGGTGGTAGCCGGTGGGTGGCGGGTGGATGGTGGTAGTGGTGGGTGGTGGTGGCGGGTGGTGGATGGTAGTGGTGGGTGGTGGATGGTGAGTGGTAGTGACGGGTAGTGGTGGCGGGCGATGAATGGTAGTGGCGAGTGGGTGGCAGGCGGGTGGTGGTAACAGGTGGGTGGTGAGTGGTGGTGGCAGGTGGTAGGGGAGGGTGGGTGGTGGTGGCGGAAGATGGTGGCGGGTGGTGGCTAGTGTTGGGTGGTAAAAAAAAAAAAACTCAAAACTCAAAACGAAAACATATTTTTTGAGTTTACATTTTTTGGTCAAATTTATAAACTAAGACTACTAATTTATAAATCAAAAATTTGCCAAACAAGTTTTTATTTGAGTTTTTAAAATTTTGTAAATATAAACAGAAAACTGAAAACGTAAGTGTTACCAAATGATACCTCAGTAACCATCTAGCTAACTTTGGGGCAAAGCTAAGCTCTTCTGAGTAAAGATTCAATGTATATTTTCTAGAGGAATGTTGAATACTGAAGAATCACTAACTTATGGTTCTAAATTTGTGCAGTCTCAAGTATCCTCATCTTCATTTTCATGGTTGCGACACTGATTGGTGTGAAGATTTATTGCTCCAAGAATGCTTGGGTTGAGAAGTTATTCATGCATTATGAAATCCTCAAGAAAGCAAAACACTCTGGTGCCAATGTGAAGGAAGTGAGCAATCAGATTACTACATCAGGATATGGAAATTGTGGGAGTGACTTCAAAGGAATGCTTCCAAATGAAGATTGTGTCTGTATAATTGAAACAACTGGCATTGATGGGAAAGTTTCCATGAAGTAAATCTGGGCACTAGATCCTTTGTCCCTTGTCTTAAAATACTCATAGTTGTTAGATTATATTTCAAGTTTCTCGTTCCTCAAAATTCTCACCTAATCCAATGGTGATGAGTGTTTTGGGATAAGAATACGAGAATTTGGGGACAGAGAAACCTGAATAAGTTGCTTAATTGAGAAGATAAAAAATGAAAGTTCCTCGGGCAACAACACAGAATAATCACAGAGCATTCAAATCTGGCTTTGATGGAGTCATCTTCCAAAGCTGGCAGAGATGAAAGTAGTGTCGGACAAAAATAACTACTTAATCATAAATTTTGGGAGGAAGGTTCAATTCTGTCCAATTTTACAAATTCTTAGAGGTCACTGTAGCATTTGTCGAAATTGAAGCAAGAACTATTAGGATTAGAGATGATAGCAATTTGTGTAGAATTATGGTTTATATAAATGTAATAATTTTGGGTTTTAGTTTGAATATTACCAAGTCCAAGTCATTCACAACATAATCAAGTTATCCAAGGTTACCAGGGTTTTCTTCAAACTTCATTTGTTGAGCAAGATACATAAATATTGGGTAGGATCAATTTACATTCAATAGCAAGGGTTGGACTAGTGAATGGCTCCCTTACCATGTGTGGTTCCTAGGTCTTAATTTTAGTTATTATGTGAAATAGCTTTCTCTTTCCCTATTTCCCATCTACTGATTAAAAAAAAAAAAATTACATTCAGTTTTAAAAGAGAGACTTGTGTTTGGTTTTTGTTTGAGTTAACTATAAAGACCTTTCTCAGGGTTTCTAACAATTATAGAAAATTTCCCTCTTGCATGATGCTCTTCTGTCAATCGTAAAAAGAAAAAAAATTGTATTATTTGGTTTTAAAAAGTGCAACTTATGGGTGCTTATAGTCTTTGTTTGATTTAACTAATTCTGACAATTATAGATTATTTTATTTTATTTTATAATTTTTTAAAAATTACAAGGTCTTCTTTTGTAAGTTATCAGCTAACTGAAATTAATATTACTTCTGGTCAAAAGCACACCAACCGCTATCACTAACCTTTGTTCACCCAAACCAAACTGACCTTCATCTTTCTCACACAATCAACATTGTCCTCTTTCCAAACCCACACTTTCTTGCCAAGTTGCTATCACCTCCTCTTTTTCTTTCTCCCCAGCCTCTTCCACAATCATTGATGACCATGAGCCATTTACCAGCCTCGACCACCACTTTCCTGTGAACCATCATCGTGGAACTCTCCTTCCCTATCATCCCCATGACCTACCTACCACCACCACAAGCTATTGTGTTTTTTAAGGAATTTGATATTGCGTCACACAAGATATTATTGTGTACAAACACATAACCATTGGGTCAATTTGATTTTTTTGTAAATAATATATCCACGTAGACTTAAAAAATGAACATATCAAATCAAAAAAATTGGGCCTGTGATAAAGCCTCCGGACCTAGACAGTATCCTCTCCAATCTACATAATGGATTGGAGACAGCCCAACCCTTGTGAAAATAGCAAAATACACCAACATCATTACATGTACTGGTTACTGATGATGCTTTTAGCTCATGATGGAACGGGTTGGGTTGATTCACGCCTCCCAAACCGTTGTCCGATTGCTGGGCCCACGGAGAAACCTGCACATGAGTTCAGCGGGGAACGGAAGTCCCCCAGCGAACTCTCCGACGAGCAAGTTAGAGAAGAGAGTGATGGAATGTAGAGATAGGATGGTCATAAAGAACTTAACCTTCTTTTGTCTTAGAAGTCTGCTTATATCCTTTGCTCATCATTTCTTTGTCCATTCCGACCTATCATGTTGGCCGAAAGCCTACGTTTTAGCTTGCCTTGTTTATGGTGAAGTCGTTTTGCCTCGACATGAAGGGGTTATCGCATTAAATGCTGTAGGGGAGCTCATTAATGGCTGATGCGTAGTGCAATAACTCTGCAAAATCTTTGTCTACTTACGTGGCTGGTTCTTCTGTTGGCAAGTGTTTAAGTATCATTGGTCCTTGGCGCAACGTTGGGTTCCAGCAATGTTGGCCTGTAGTGTTTGAGTTATGCATTGGGCTCTAAGTGGTGCGCCAAAAGCCCCTATGGGCCCATCTATGTCAGTAGTCCCCTATTCCCAAGTGCAGCTTCAGTCCAACGAAGGAAATAAGAAAGAAGATGGGGGTTGCGAGGGGTCGATGGAGAGAAAAATGACTGTGAGGTGGGCCGACGGCGAAGGCCAACTAGAAGGAAGGCTGACCGCGAAGGGTGGCCGAGTGAAACGGTCGATTGAGAGGTGGGCCGATCGCGAAGGGTGACCGGGTGGGAAGACCGACTGTGAGGAGGATCGACCGTGAAGGGTGACCGAGTGGGAAGACCGACTACGATGAGGGCCGACCTTGAAAGGTGACCAAGTTGGAAGGTCGACTACGAAGAGGCCCGACCGTGAAGGGTGGTCGAGTGAAAAGGTTGACTGAGAGATGGGCCGACCGCGAGGGGTGACCGAGTGGGAAAATCGACTGCGGTGAGGGCCGACCGTGAAGGGTGATCGAGTGGGAAGATCGACGGCGAGAAGGGCTGACCGTGAAGGATGGCTGAGTGAAAGGGTCAACTGAGAGGTGGGTCGACCGCGAAGGGTGACCGAGTGGGAAAACTGATTGCGAGGAGGGCCGACCGTGAAAAGTGTCCGAGTGGGAAGACCGACTGCGATGAGGACCGACCGTGAAGGGTGACCGAGTGAGAAGGGGAATGGCGGCGCGCGGGGCTCGAGGCGCGGTGTGGCACGTGATGATGTGAAGTGAAATAGACAGGAAAAGGGGAAAAGAGTAGTGGATCGTGGTCATACACGTGGCACAATCCCGTAATAAGGGAAGTGATGCGTTAGCAGGAAATGAAGGGGTAGGCTAATATAGGGTGTTGAAGAGGCAGGGGAGGAAATTTTTGAAAATTTTTAAACTGGCAAAATTTAATCTTGATCCTTGGAATATAGGCAAACTGTGGGCATTTGGGATTATTCTCTTTACCTACCTTATCGCAAAAAACCAATACATCCCTGAAGTGAACTCATTTGTCTCGTATGACACGCTTCTACAACACTTTGCGAACTTCCTTGTGCCAGTGTCTGAAGCAATACGTAGACACGTAGGAGGGATGGCTTGAGATGAAGTGTCAGCCGTAAGGCTTGACTCGTTAGGAGACAACGACGCGGTGGAGTTGGAGGAACAGTATCGAGTGGAGCGAATGGAGGAGAGGGGAGTTGGTCAAGCGGCACGGGCTCGTCCGACGACGATGATCGTAGCTGCTAAGCCAATGAGCCAAGTGAAGTCGGACCACTGGCATACCAAGGCCGACAAGTCCACGTTTATGGCGGAGGAGTTGGAGGAGGTATGAAGGAAGTACCAAATCCCCGCGGATATAGATCGGATGTTGCCCACATCGAAGAAGAGGGCGTCGGATGCACGACCGACGGGGTTCACGCTGTACGATGAGGCGCTGCCGGGGGGGCTAAGGCTACCACTCCCCCAAGTAGTGGTGGACGTTTTTAACAAGTTGGAGGTGGCGCCAGGGCAGTTGATGCCGAATGCCTAGAAAATACTAATGGCCTGTGCGAGTGCCTAGCCGCAGGCTACCGAAGGGGCAAAAATGACAGTGGAGGAATTCTTTTCCTGTTACAAGGCCTCGGGTCAACAGGAGACATGGGTGACCTTGCAGGCAGTGGCGAGTTGGGGTTTAGTGGCAGGCTTGCCGTCTTCGGTGAAAGGTTGGAGATCGAGATGGTTTTTTGTATCAGCGAACGGTGGGAAAGGAGTTCGCACAGCATGGAAAGTCCCCACAAAATTGGTGGAGCCAAAGTAAGATGTGGCAGCCGAAAATAGGGTGAAAAAGGTGAAGAAGTGGAGGGAGGAGAATGAGGTGAAGTGGGATAAGCTGATCCTTCCTTCAACCTTGTTTGCCCTGAGACTGGGGCCGCAACCGACAGAGGAGGATCCGACGAGGGAGGAATTGGAGGCACGGAGGAAGGCGGAAGAGGCAGAGGATAGGAGATTGTTCGCCAAAGCGGACAAGTATAAGGAGACACAATTGGGGCCAGCCCCTAAATTGGTGATAAGGAAGCGGCTCCGACCGCGTCCCAAACCGCTGGGCAACAAAGACTTAATCGGCTTTGCCCCACTGCCGCCGCCAATAGACCCGCTGAAGGAGAAGGGTAAGTAAGAGGTGGAGGCAGTGTTGAAGAAGTCAAAGAAGAAGAGGGCGGTTGTAGAGGGGGAAAAGACGCCCCTGTCTTGAAAAAGATGAAGGTTGGGGGGAGGATGCCTCTATGGTGGGGAAGATGAAGGAGGGAAGGGTGGAGGCATCTCCAGAAGAGGTGAAGGAGACTGCCTAAGTGGCGAAGGAAAACAAAGGTCCAAGTGCCCAAGTACCGGAAGAGCCCTTAGGCCGAAGTGCCCCAATGGTGCCGACGGTGGTACCTACACTAGAAGTAACCTCAAGTCCCAACGAAGGGAAGACTGGGATCAGCAAGTTAGAGCTAGAAACGAGTGCAGTGCAGGCGACCGCGTTGTACCATGCGCGCGCGCTGGCAGGTCGCTTGGCAGAAAGGGAGGAAGCCAGGGTCGCAGCCGACCGCCTTGTTGGGGTGGTGGAGGATGCAGCCGTGCAGTCGATGGCGCGGTTAACGGAGACCAACCTCCTGAGAGGGTTCTGCTCTGCCCAGATGGAGGCAGGGACCCTGGCAACTGCCTTGATGAATAAGGCAGCACGCGCTAAGGTGGAAGTAGGGCCGCTGAAGACCTAGTTAGAAGAGGCAAAATTGCAGTTGCAGAACCTAAGGGTTGAGGCAGTGGGGTGGAGGAAGGTCGCTCGGAGTGCATGCGCCAAGGGGTTGAAGTATGCGCAAAGGGCGAAGAACATAGAGGTATTGACACTGGTGCAAGCTACTCAGCGGAGCGAGCTAGTACCGAGCTCTTCGCAACCAAATCAGAGTTGGAAGCGGAGCGCCACAAGGCGATATTGCTAGAGTTCGAGTTGGTAGCTGTAGAGCAATTCAAGGATTCAGCCGACTTCCAAATGGCCATTGATGCCGTTGTCGCTAGCAGCTTGGCGAAGGAGGGAAATGAGGGGGCTGGGCCGTTAGGAGCGGCCACTGGAGGTAGGAGTGAAGAGGAAGTGATCGAGAGCTTCCAGCAGTCTGACTTCTACAAGCATGAAATGAGCGAGTTCTGGGACAGCGACTGGATGGCCTTCAAGCACAAGGCACAGGAGCTGTTCCCAGACGTGGACTTCAGCCTTGTGAAGATAGGCGAAGACGATGTCACCCAGACCCCCTTGGATGAGGGCATTGAAGAGGAAGATCTTGCCTCTAGTGAGAAAAAGTGATCTGTGTAACTAAGTGTAAAATTTTACTTTTGTTATTTTGTTTGATTGTTTTTTTTTTTTTTATGTAATTTCTGCAGCGAATTGTATGAAAGCATAAGTTTGTGAATAAAACAACGAGTTTTCTTTTGTATTATTGTTGTCGTTATTTCTTTTGAGTTGTAAATTTGGAATAATGAAAATGGCTGAGCAGAATTTAATGAAAAATGGGTGTGAAAGTAAGACTTGTGCGTGAATGGTGAAACTTGCTAGTAAATTGTGATGTAAAAAGTTTAAAAATGGGCAACCAGGCTAACTTGTGAGAAAAGCGTGATGTAAAAAATGTTAAATTATGAACTTGGATTTTAACTAAGTATGACAACCATGCTGTAATATTAAGTTATGAAAATGGACCGGCCGAATTCTTCATTCGAGTTCTGACTAAGACTGGGAAGGCTCTACCATGTTGAAGCTTTAATCGACGTGGTCTGGCCGAGCTCTTTGTGCTCATTTTGGCTGAGGCTTCAATTAACTCAGTCTGGCTAAGGCTTTAGTTAACAATTCGTTATTGAAACACAACGCAGATAATGGGGATATAAAGTCATTTGCATTTAATGCGTAGCCTATTGATCACAAGTTTACACCACATATAGAAAGGACAAAAATGAACAAGCATGTAGATCGTCAAAAAGAACATATAACAATTGATCAATACAAATTAGGAGACATCATTTTACTGGAAATAACGTTTCAAGTGCTCGGCGTTCCATGGATGGGAGAGGTCTCTGCCTTCCATGGCTTGGAGTCGGTAAGTGCTTGGGTGAGGTCTGGCTTTAACGACGTAAGGCCGTTCCCATTTGGCTGCTAGCTTTCCCTCAGCGGGAGTTTTGGTGGCAAGAGTCGCCTCGCGCAAGACTAGGTCCCCAACTGCAAACTCCCTCGGTTGGATTTTGCGGTTGTAGTGTGTTCTCATTTTTTGTTGATATGACGCCCGTCTGACAGCAGTGGTCTCTCAGAGCTCTTTAATTAGGTCTAAGTCAGCCCGACGCAAGTCTTTGATTAGTTCTGGATTCGGGTGCAAAACCCTCGGGGTCAGCAGGCTAATTTCTACCGGGATGACCGCCTCAGCGCTGTATGTTAAGCGATAGGGGGTCTTCCCAGTAAAGGTTCGGGCAGTAGTGCGATAGGGGCAGAGTACGTTTGGTAATTCCTCAGCCCAGAGTCCCTTAGCGGCTTCCAACTTAGTTTTGATGATCATGAGGAGAGAGCGGTTGGTGACCTCGACTTGCCCATTGGCTTGGGGATGACTTGGGAAAGAGAAACATGGCTGAATGTGAAGCTCTGCACAAAAATTCCTGAACCTGGCATTGTCGAATTACTTGCTGTTGTCTGAAACGATGGCTTGAGGGATCCCAAATCGGTATACAATCGACTGCCAAATAAATCTAGTTGTGTTCCGTTCAGTGATTGTGGCGAGGGGTTCTGCTTCCACCCATTTAGTCAAGTAATCAATGGCGACCACAGCGAACTTGGTTTGGCCCTTACCGGTGTGCAATAAATCAACTAGGTCGATACCCCACTTGGCGAATGGGTAGAGACTACTGAGTGTAATCAGTTCTGTAGGTGGAGCATGGGGGATGTTGGCAAAGCGCTGGCATTTATCACACTTAAGTACAAATTCCGTGGCATCTTGGTTGAGAGTAGGCCAGAAGTAGCCGGTGCGAAGGATTTTATATGCCAGCGACCTGGCACCCGAATGATTGCCACACACGCTCTCGTGGACTTCCCTCATCACATAGGTCGCTTGAGTGGGACCGGGGCACCTGAGGTATGGGCGTGAAAACCCACGTTTGTATAGTAGGCCGCTGACAAGGATGTAATTGGATGACCGGGCTCTGACTTTGGCGGCCTGCTATTTGTCGTCTGGCAACTCTCCATTTGTCAAGAACAGAAGGATGTCCGTCACCCATGGGATAGGTTCGTTTTGGAGGAAGTAGACCTCCTGCTGGGTTGGTGAAATAGCGGGGTGGGCCAGGTATTCAAGACGGATGCCATGGCTGAGGTCTGACTGGTCAGCTGAGGCTAATTGAGCCATTTCATTTGCCTTGGAGTTTTCTGACCGATGGATGTGTTTGATGTGGAAGGTGTTTAAAAGGCGAATGAGGGGGAGTGCAATATCCCTGTAGGTTCGCATTGTGTCTTCCTTTGCGTTGAATTCCCCCGTAATCTATCTGACGATCAGTTGGAAATCACTGAACACTTGGATATGGCTTACGCCAATGTTTCTAGCTAGGCGCAGACCTACTATCAAGGCCTCATATTCAGCCTCATTATTGTTGGCGTCGAACAAGAAGCAGAGAACACACTTGAAATAACCGCCCTCGGAGGCGGTGAGGATGAGACCAGCCCCACTCCCTTTTTTACGGGATGATCCATTGACATTGAAGGTCCAGGAGTGGGGATTTTTTGCCTCAGTGTTGAGTTGCTTGGGCGGAGGGAGTGTGGTTGAGGTGGGATTGGTGAATTCCAAGATAAAATCGGCGATAACCTGTCCTTTGATCGCTGTTCGAGGTTGGTAAGAGATTTCAAATTGGCTGAGCTCGATAGACCATTGTATAAGTCTGCCAGACAACTCTGGTTGTTGCATTACCTTCTTCAAAGGTTGGTCAGTAAGGACCACTATGGAGTGAGCTTGGAAATAAGGTCAGAGTCGTCTTGAGGCTATGACCAAGGCAAGGGCCATTTTTTTCCATCAGAGGGTAGTTCTATTCTGCCCCCCAGAGAGCTCGGCTAATGTAATAAATCGGACGCTGTACTGAGCCGTTCTCCCTGATGAGGGCCGCACTGACTGCGGTGTTCGACACGGCTAAGTAGAGAAAGAGGGTCTCGCCTGAGAGCTCCTGGGAAAGTAAGGGGGGGTTGGCCATGCACTGCTTCAATTGTTGAAAAGCCTCTTCGGATTCGGTGGTCGACTCAAAGGCCTGCCCAAGGACTTTGAAAAAGGAGAGGCACTTGTCTGTTGCACGGGAAATAAAACGGTTGAGGGCGACGACTCTGTCGGTAAGCCGTTGAACCTCTTTGATAGTTTTGGGAGATTACATTTCTATCAGGGCCTTGATTTTTTTTGGGGTTGGCCTCGATACCTCGTTGACTGACCATGAAACCCAAGGATTTCCCAGATCCTATGCTGAAGGCGCACTTCTCCGGATTTAGCTTCATTTGATACTTGCGTAGGGTGTTGAAAGTCTCCCGCAGGTTTGTCAGATGATCAGAAGAGAGTTTGCTCTTGACAAGCATGTCATCGACGTACACTTCCATGTTCTGACCTATCTGGTGATGAAATACGACATTGACTAACCGTTGGTAAGTGGCTCCGGCATTTTTCAACCCGAATAGCATAACACGATAGTGGTAAGTTCCCCGGTCAGTGATGAAGGATGTGTGTTCCTGGTCAGCCGGGTGCATCAGAATTTGATTGTAGCTGGAGAAGGCGTCCATAAAACTGAGCATCTAATGGTCGGCAGTGGCGTCGACAAGCAGGTCTATGCGAGGGAGAGGATAACTATCTTTGGGGCAAGCTCGGTTAAGGTCGGAGTAGTTGACGCAGAGTCGCCATTTTCTGTTATTTTTACAGACCAGGACCACATTCGACATCCATCTGGGGTAGTCTACATTCTTGACAAACCATGCCTTCAATAGTTTGTCTACCTCAGAGGCGATAAGGACGTTGCGTTCTGGGTGAAAGACACGCTGCTTCTGGCGGAAAGGTCGGAAATAGGGCTCGATACTGAGACGATGCATGATGAAGGAGGGATCGATACCCGGCATGTCAGAATGGGTCCAGGCGAATACATCATTGTGCTCAGTTAGGAGGGCTGTGAGGTCGGCCTTGGCTTGGGAGGATAGTTGGCTGCCGATCTTGGCTGTTTTTGTTGGGTTGGTGTGGTCGATGGGGACTTCAACAAGATCTTCCACTGGTTCTCCTCTGACTAATTCATCTTCGTCTCGGACATCAAGTTCTTCGATGATCATAACCTCTTTCAGCTTGACCTCTTTGAGTGAAGTGACGTAGCATTCTCTGGCAACAGTCTGCTCTCCCCTCACGGTGCCGACCCCGAGGTAGGTAGGAAACTTCATGGCCAGATGATACGTGGACGTAACAGCTTGAAAAGCGTTAAGGGCTGTGCAGCCGAGGATGATATTATAAGCAGAAGGACTGTCGACGACAAGGAAAATGAGTAACTTGGTGGTTTGCCGTAGATACTCTCCGATGGTAATGGGAAGATCAATGGAGCCTATGGAGGTCAACCAATCCCCCGTGAAGCCGACCAACGTGGTTTGGAGAGGGGACAATATTTCCTCTCCGACCTTGAGCTGGCGATAGGCGTTCAGAAAGATGATATCTGAAGAGCTGCCGTTGTCGACAAGCACTCGTCTGACTTTGTAATTAGACAAGAGAGCAGAGATGACAAGGGGGTTGTCATGAGGATAGTGGATGCCTGTACAATCGGCCTCCATAAAGGTGATGGGTTCCATCTACTGCTTGGGGTGTTTGAAGGGGCGGTCCAATGTCGCGACTTCTTTATCGAAGCCCTGCCTGATTTTTTTGAGTTATGCTCTTTGGACCGAATGGGATGGTTCTCCGTATGTAAGCTCGCCGGCAATAACTCTGATCTCTCCAACCGGGGGGCAGGGTTGCCTTGTGCTTGGGGTTGTGGTGGGGGTCGATCATTGCCTTGGTTAGGTTGTGCGAGTTGTCGGGGAGGGGTGTGTTGGTGGTTACCTCTGGTAGGTTCGGTCCTTGGCCGTTGCTGGGGACAGGTTGCCGTGAACCGACTGAGACGCCCCTGGTGTATCAAGCTCTCGACCTGGTCTTTAAGGTTAACACACTCTTCGGTATTATGGCTGTGGTCTTGATGGAAATGGCAGTATTTGGACTGGTCTCACCAGTTGAAAGGAGACCGCGATGGTTGTGGCCATTTCAGGAGATAATCTCATTGGATCTGGTTCAAGACTTGTTCCATGGGGGAATTGAGGGAAGTGTACCGTTCGAACCGGTCGGGCGGTCGGGTAGGTGCCGACCGGTCGGCTCAAGCAGGTCGGTCGGTATATTGAGGTGTTTGCTGTGTGTACTAGGTGGTTCTGGTTTCAGATTCCTTTCTCTTCTCTCTGAAGGTTAGGTTTTTGGTTGTGGAATCTTGTCGGGTGGCTAGAGAACCTTCGGTGTTCATATATTTTTGGGCTTTGGATAGGAGGGTTACCATGGAGGTTGGAGGGTTTTTGGAGAGGGAGAAAAGGAAGTCGGATGAACGTAGACCAGCCATGAAAGCCGTGAGAATGACCTTGTCATCATTTTCCGCCACCTACAAGGCCTCGATGTTGAAATGAGTGACAAAGCTACGCAGCGATTCCCCCTCTGTCTGACGGATGTTGAGGAGTTGAGTCATCGGGCGCCATTGGCGCTGGGCACCAATGAAATGGCTAAGAAAAGAATCACTTAGGTGTTGGAAAGTAGAGGCGGAGTCCATCGGTAGTTGACTGAATCAGAGTCGAGCCGACCCCTTGAGCGTTACGGGGAAAGCCCGACACATGATCTCATCAGGAAAAACATGGAGGATCATTAAGGTCCTGTAAGTCTCCAGGTGGTCGACTAGGTCATTATAGCGTCACAAGAGTAGATCGAGGGCATTTTGAACTTTGAAGGTAGGGGTTTGTCTCTAATGGAGGCGATGAACGGTGAGTTGGTTGTTGTGGAGGGTTTATTCTGTATGTTCGGCATGACTCCTTGAAGCTGGAGTTTCGTGGCTCGGAGCTCTGCATCCCAGATAGGGACGTTGTCATCCCCAAAATGCAATGGAGGTTGGACACTATTGGTCTCTCCCTCAAGAGCAGGTGCTTAGACCGGCAGACGTAGACCCCGAGGTGGTGGATTCATATCTTGGGGTAAGGGTCGCAAACCCTCCAAGTTGGAGGGGTGGGCTTGTTTGGAGGAATGGCTCGGAGTTCGTTCTCGGTTAGGTGGGATATCTTGTGGTGGTGGAGGAGGCACAAGGAGGTCTCGTTGAAGCAAAGCGTTGATCAGGACTTGGTTTTGTTCGGCTAGGCGGTTGATGCTGTTGGTGAGTTCTATGAAATACTGCGGGGGGTTGTTTAGGTTAAGAGGGTCGGCTTGGGGGTCGGCAACGTTGTGTTGAGAAGCCATGGATCTTGTTGTGACCATCCACCCGGTGGGTGGCAAGGAGAAATTATCGGGAGTAGGTCTCTGGCAACAATGAGCACGATTGTCACACGGAGTAAAAGGTTCGTACAGACGGCACCAACTGATGATGCTTCTAGCTCCTAATGGAACGGGTCGGGCTGATCCACGCCTCCCAAACCATTGTCCGATTGCTGGGCCCACGGAGAAACCTGCACAAGAGTTCAACGGGGAACGAAAGTCCCCCAACGAACTCTCCAACGAGCAAGTTAGAGAAGAGAGTGTTGGAATGTAGAGATAGGATGGTCATAAAGAACTTAACTTTCTTTTTGTCTTAGAAGCCTGCTTATATCCTTTGTTCATCATTTCCTTATCCATTCCGACCTGTCATGTTGGCCGAAAGCCTACGTTTTAGCTTGCCTTGTTCATGGTGAAGCTGTTTTGCCTCGACGTGAAGGGGTTATCGCATTAAATACTGCAAGGGAGCTCAGTAATGGCTGATGCGTGGTGCAATAACTCTGCAGGATCTTTGTCTACCTACGTGGCTGGTTTTTCTGTTGGCAAGTGTTTAAGTATCATTGGTCCTTGGCGCAACGTTGGGTTCTAGCAATGTTGGGCTATAGTGTTTGAGTAATGCATTGGGTTCTAAGTGGTAGGCCAAAAGCCCCTATGGGCCCACCTATGTCAGTTACCTTTGTAAATTTCATAAATTTTAATTACTGTCGATATAATGATACATATGAAGCAGAATTTCCAGTTAAGTTTGTTCAGAGAACATCCAATGGTGGAGCTCATGTAGTAGTTGATTTTGGGATTCCACCCATTTGTGTTTGCCAAGTCCTGTTGAAGATCATGGCTACATTTTTTTTACAAAAAAAAAAAATGAGAAAAAAACTTGACACAATTCTCTCCTAATATTCTATTTCATGATCACATAGAAGGGCTGATAGACGGCAAAGGTTGTGATCTATTGTGCACTCCCCTTTACTTCAGTTGTGTGGAATGCCAATTCAATCTCCATGTCAGCTGCATTAACATTACTGCCTACCATCAAACATGTATCTCACCGACATCCCCTCAGCCTTATTAATTCTTCGGTCAAAGACTACCTGGACGAAGATGACAATGCAGAGTTTTACTTCAGTTGTGTGGACTCATGTCCTGTGTGTGACATCCAAGGTTTGTACACACAATTTTTATTGATTTACAATGAATAATTGCTTTTATTAGGTTGTGTTTATTAGAGAAAAGAGGGGTGACAATATTTTTGGCCTTGGATTTACTTGGAACTTGTCTGGACCCAAAGATTTTGAAGTGGAATGAGGCTGCCGTGAATCATGGCTTGTAAGATTTTGCATCCTCCCCATTTTTCGATTTCAAAATTCTTTGGAAATCGTCGGATGGTTATAGACTTGTGTGTAATATTTCCAGCTGTTTGTTGTAAATTTGGTAAACAACAGAGGAAAACATCTTACAAGCCACGATTTCTGGAATATGTAGCAAGTAGGCAGCCTTCCTTCTTTCCATTAAATTTTTAATTTCTGTGACTTGAACACATGCCACAACACTTGGAGTAGATAACACTTATCATCGCTCCAAGTCACGACATGTACTTGCAGCATGATGATAATGACTTCAAAGGAGTGCTGCCAGATGGAAAATTGTCTGTATACATAAAATGACTGGCATTGATGGAGAAGTTTCCATGAAGTAAAACTAGGCGCGAGATTCTGTCTCAATTTTTTCAGTTCTCAAGTCCCAAAATGCTCAAAACTTGTTCGATTGTGTCCTGAGATTCTTGTATTTTGAGATTCTCACACGATGAACAATTGTTAGACAAAAATTACCAGTTAATCACCATTTTTCTAGGAAGGTTTAATTCTGACTAATTTTTATGAAAATACAGTAGAGGTCTACGTAGCATTTGTCGAAAATTCAAGGAAGACAAACCAGGAATAGAGATTGTGGCAATTTGTGTACCATTATGGTTTTATGTAAAAGTAATAATTTTGGGTTTTAGTTTGAATATTTTCATCACTTGTTTGGCAACTTACTATTTTAACATAAAAATTAAAGTCACTAAAAAAAGTAAAAAAACCAACAAATTATACCCAAAAAAAAAAAAAAATTAAATATTTCTTTTTCTTTTTACTTTTTGCACATTTTTTCTATAAAAAAAATTAAAAATTATTCTAAATACGCTAAGTTTTTTTATTTCATATTTTAGTTAAAAAAAATTATTAAAATAATATGTACCCAAATAAGGATAGTCAAAAAAATTTTTAGCCAAAAAACTCCATTTCTTCTCACCAGAAACCCTCCAATCCCTATTGGGAACCGTTGCTTGCCCAAACCTACCCTCACACAATTGACACTTTTTGGAGAAATTTTTGTATGCTAATAGGGCACCACGTGGCACTACTTTTCACTAATCACAAATGTATATGTTCACTATTGTTCCCCAAATACTCAACAAAAATTTCTCCACTTTTTGGATATAAGAATTGTATGTTTAATTTTAATTTTCTGAATTCAATTTTTTAGAAATTGAGTTTTTTATTTTTCATATTTTTTTTTGTTTGTAGTGAATATTTTTAAAATTTTAAACAATTTTTTAAACTTTTTTAGACATACCTTACTTAGATGTATCTAAAAAGTAAAATATTTATAAAAAAAATAATTTTAAAAATCAATAAATACACAAAAATACAAAGAATGTATTAAATTCTCATATTATACTTTTAAGTGTATTTGTGTTAAGTGTATCTAAAAATTAAAAAAAAAATTGCTTAGAATATTAAAAAAAATTAGAAAAAATGAAAAAAAAAACACTAAAAATAAAAAAAATTAATTTTTTGAAAAGTGAATCCTAAAAATCCAAACCAAATAAGCTAAATTATTTTTTATCACTCATATATGTTTTGTTCACCTAGCCTCACACAGTCAACACTTTTTGAATATAGGAATCATTAATTTTTGGGCAAATTACATATACCTCCCTCGAGGTTTAGCTAAATTATAGATATCCTTGAGGTTTCAGAAATTACAGATACCCCCCTGAGTTTTATATTTTCATAACAAATTGCTCCCTGAGATTTATATTTTCATAACAAATTACCCCCTAATTTATTATGCAAATATGACCTTCAGGGGGTATCTGTAATTTCTCAAACCTCATGAGTATCTCTAATTTTGTTAAACCTTGAAGGGGGTATACATAATTTGCCCTTAATTTTTTAACACGACTATTTTAAGAAGATGGTTAAAAGTCATCTTTTAACTTTTAATCAATTTTATGTCACATTATTTTTCATATTTTTTACATATTATTTTCAAAAAATATTAAAAAAATTTAAAAATTAATTTTTAATCATCTTCTCAAAAACAAGCTGAGCACTCCTTAAAAGGTAAACAAATTCATTTTCCTATTTTTGCGTCGGTTCAAAATGAGCATTGCGCAAGAGCAGTGAGAATCAAAAGGAAAGCAAAAAAAATAAGGGTGGGACTAGGAAATGGGCCAGGCTCGACCCCGGTCTAGACCCATGGACTTTGACTGGTCAATAGCACAGGCTTAGGTTGGCCCACGTGATATTTTAAGAATATGAGCTTATGGACTCCGTGCTTATCTTGGTCAATATGGGCCTAATATAAGTCTTAATTTAGAACATTTTTTTTTATTTATTAATTTTAGGATAAATTATAAACATAATGGGTCGTTAAACACACTAAAATTAAACACAAAATTATGTCAAATTCTATCAAAATAATGGCAAATCTAGGTATCGATCCACAAGGACAATTGTGAAATTAAACTAATTTAAGTGTTAAATTCCTAATTAATTTTGATGAAAAGATTTATTGTTCATAACCTAATTTAATAACAAATAAATTAAACTACGTAATTAAATTAACATTTATAAATAAAATTGGATTTACTGATTTGGAAAAAAACTTAGGGTAATGAGTCCACCACTAGTTACGTAAATAGGGTTTCAAATTAAAAACAATTATGATACGGTTCGAACGGAATAATGCTTTGCAACTACAAGTTCAAAGCATTTAACAAGAAAATCATCACGTTTAATATACGAGCACGAACCATCTCAAGTAGTACGAATCGTTCACTCTAAACTAAGGTAGTGACACGACTCGTCTCTCGTATGGAAAACATTCAACAATCACAGAAAGCCGAATATTTGAAGAAATAATGGAAAATGTATATTTATAACTTCTAAAACACCATACAATTGTTCAAACCTTTATATAATTGAAAATTAAAAAGAAAAACTAATTACATGGCTAGGATTTTATGAAAACCCTAGAAAATGAGACTAGCCACTCATGGAGGAGTGGAAGGAGGTAGATGAAGAACAAGCCACCATGGGAGACATGCTTAAAACTTCAAGTTTCTTTCTTTCTAAACCCTAACCTCTCTCTTTTCCAAAACAACTTCAAAACCCTAATCCAGTATTTTTCTTGCCTATTTATACTTCTGGTGTCTTTCCAAACAGGTTTAAAACATCTGGCACGTTTTCCCAAAAAAAGTCAACGCACGTGCAGACAAAGTCAACCCACGTGCAGGAAAGTCAACTCTCTCTAAATTCTGTCTTTTTGCCTATTTTATGCTCCGACTATGTACAACCTAATTGACATTCAACACACATAAAGTATATAGTTTGACAAGCAAGTGAAGTTAAGAGATACTAATTAACAGCCTCAATGATGTATAATTCGGCCTTAATCACATCCCCCAATTTATAACTTGCTAGTCCTCAAGCAAGTAATAAAAATAAAATAAAATAAAATAAAATCTACATATTCATATATGCCCAACAATTAACCACACTACTGCACCTAACAATCAACTTATGCGCCACTATAGTGTGATATTAAGACATAATGAGTCATTAAAGGCACAATGGACAAGCATGAAGGAACCTATTAAGTCAAAACCACAATTCAGTTAATACAAAAGTAAAGTCCCCTGTACTTGTGTATGCTAGAAGACAAATCATCAGTACCCTCGATGTAAAGTGCAATCTCCATATTAGTTAACTGTCCACTATAATAGCCCAGTGTAACTCATAATAACACCCAACATATACAAAAAAATTAACCTGTAGCAACCAAGATTCTTAAAAGTTTTTTTTTTTTTTAAATGACTGTGCAATGTCCTAATCCATTAAGCTTCTAATCAACCCATGTAGCAAGTATTGGGCCAATAACTTCCAAACCAGACGGTTTTAGAGCACTAGGTATAGAGACACCCCTACGGGCTTAATAACTCAAGTTGAAAAGGTTACGAATCTGAACAAATCATTCTCCTTATTTTTCCTTAACTGTGCAATGTCTAAGTCCCTTAAGCTTTCTAATTAACCCATGTAGCAAGTATTTGGCCAATGACTCCCAAACTAGACGATTTTAGGGCACTAGGTGTAGAGACACCCCTACGGGCTTAATAACTCGAGTTAAAAAGGCTACGAACCCAAACAAGTCAACTGTTTTTTTTTTTTTTTGAATCTTGGCTCCTCATTTATTCTTTTCTGCAATCCTAGCTATTATCAATGATGTACACTAGGGATTATAATAAAAAAGTCACCGCTATGATAGTGTGTTCATGTGCATTGAGGTATACTCATGACAAGTGTATTAATACCACAAACACAAATAACTCTCCTATGCAAACATCACATGCAATATCTACCCAATAAATCCTTTTCATACAAGTCTACTAAGCTCCCCAATCAACATATACAAATATCATCACCGTACTAGCAACAAGTCACATCAAGTGAAGTAATGCAATCAAGTGAAACATGTATAAGCATAAATGATTTAGCCAATAAAAATGCACAAAAGAAAATACAACCCTCATCCCCAACTTGAATATGACATTGTCCTCAATTGAAAAGTAAAGAGAAATGAGAGAAGATTACCAGAGATTGTAGGTGCACATCCAGGTAGGCATATAGTAACACACACACACTTCACATTTTTTTTTTCTTTTTTTTTGAAAAGAATAAATAACTAAAAATAAAAGAGATAAAGTAATATATAGGCAGGTACTACGGAGAATCCGGTGGCTGTGGTGGTGGGAAATGCTGGGCAAACAAGGCGTACATCAAAGATCGCGTCTCAAAGGCTTCATCTTGAACTCGTTGGCTGAGCTGATCATGGCCCTGCTGGCTCGACTCTCGATAAGTATAAAAATCAGTTTGCAGTGATGCAACTGACTGCTGGATGTCAAGCGGCAGGCGTGCAGTTGGTCGAAGGCCGCCTGAAAATAGTCTCAATGCGTTTGAAAATCCGTGCGCAATCCCATGAGACTTTGGTGGTGATCACGGAGAGTACTGTGGACCTGATCCACAGAGTGCTGAAGCTGTAAGTACTCCTCGCGAGTCATGTAGAGTGGGTCCCCTTGGGGAGGCACGGGGGGAACAAGATGAGGTGAGTGGTTGTGGACGAGGTCCTGGGCCTCATCAACTGGGGCACCAACCTGCTGCGGGATGCAAGATAGGCTATGCTACCATTCCCGCTGGCCGAATGTCAGATACGCTCTATCAATCTCCTCATTCGAAGCAATGGGGAGGTCGTTCAGCTCAATGACAAGTGTCAACAAATTAGCAAATGGTAGTGGCCAAGTTAGTTTCTGCATAGGTTGAGGCCGAACTGTCTCTCGTAGAAATTTCCGCACATGCATCCAGATGATATGCTCAAACGAGACCTGATAGCCATGCTAATAACCGTGTAAAACCAGAACAAACTCCAAACGGCGCTCAGCTCTATGTCCAAATGGAAGGGCATTCTTATAGACCACGGAATCAATGAATAGCAAGCGGCTAGGCAGCTTGCTCCGCCGCAAGCATGTGAAACTGGTGTCACCGTGGGCCCTCGGGAAGTATTGCTGGATGAGGCTATGTATGGGTTGTTGACCCTCGACTTTCGGGAAGGGCTGGTATTCTAGCTTGGCAAAAAACCCTAATGTGTCAGCAATCATGGATTCAGTGATGCTGACGAGATGGCCATCAATGATGGATAGCAGCCTGGGCTCAGTGAGTGACTCACGTAGGTTCTGGTAGAAGAGCCATACCGAACGAAGATAAGTTGGCACTGTCACAGTGCAAAGGCCCAACTGTTGCCGGAGTTGGAGCTGTTCAACGGCTCAAGAGGTGGTCGGGTCACGCTGAAAATATGGAATATTGAACTGCGTGAGCTTGTGAAACGGGCGTGAAGCCCACTCCGACTGTGGCAAGTCACCCGGTGGTGGTGGCGAGGATGGTGGTGACGGTGGCGGTGGTGGCGCTGAAGAGGTGGAACCTCTGGCCTTTTTGGAGGCCCGAGCAGATACACGTCGACTCATGTCCTGCACACACCAACAATAAACACATATACCCGTGAAACCAGCATGAGAATCAAATAAAATATTAAAACACAAGTCTGTCTACTGATGTTCCACATGCAATTCTCTTAACTTTTTTATTTTTTTGTATTACAAAATGAAATAGAATAATTTAAACTTACATATTAACATTTTAACAAGTATGAAATTAAACTAACAAGTAATACTAAGATAATAAACTACATCTAAACAACTAAATAAATAGATAGAAAATACAATGAATTAGAAAAGCTAGGAATTAATTATATATATATATATATATATATATATTTATTTATATTTATATTTATTATTTATTATTTATATTTTTTTATATCTTTTTTATTTTATTTTTTTTTACAATATATGAAACCTAAAATAAAATTAACTAAACACATGAGCATTTTATGTAAATACAACTGATTAAATAAATGAAAACAAACTATACTAACAAGTAAAGAATTAAATTAAAAAGAATAAAGAAATAATAAAATAAAAATGAATAAACAACTAAATAAACAAACAACTAAATAGCTAAAATATTTTTTTTTTATTTTTTTTATAGAAAGGTACCGCACATGCGCCGGATTAGGCCGCAGGTGCAGCTGTCATCTTTTTGCTGCCGAGATTTTTTTTTTTTATGATGAACAAACTAAATAAACATGGCTAAATTAGTATACTACATCTAAATAAACACAAATAAAATAAAATAATAGAAAGAATAAACAACTAAAAAAAAAAATCACCTGTGAACAAACATGACTAAGCAATATAAAAACCCCTTCTTTTTTTTTTAGTATGAAACATAGATCAAGATTTGAACAAAAAGTAAAATCAAAACTCTACTTCTCTACTCCTATACCTACAAATCTAAACAAAAAGTAAAGTTTACCTTGAAAAAGTAGAGAAATAGAGAGAAAGAATGGAGATTCGCCAGAAAAAATGGTGGTCGCCGAAGATTCGTCGGACGGAGAGGAAATAGTGATGCCGGCGGTGAGATGGTGGTGGTGATGAAGAAGAAGAAAAAGGAAGAAAAAGGAAGAAGAAGATGGTGATTATGGGTTTGTGGGATTATGAGAGAGAGAGAGAGAGAGAGAGAGAGAGATAATGAGAGGTAGAGAGAGAGTTTGTGAGTGATTGTGAAAGGAGTGGATAGGGTTTTGATGAGATCAAAAATTATTTTTCTTTTCTTTCAACATCGAAAATAAAAAATAAAAAAATAAAAATTTGCAATGTTTTTTTTTATACATATATTTTTTATATTTTCAATTTTTTTTATATAATGAAAATAAAAATAAATAGAGAAATAAAATAGTATATTTATTTATTTTTATTTATAATTTATTTATTTGAAATAAGTAAATAAATTAAAGATAATAATAAATAAACATAACAAAATCAGCAGATTTTTTTTTTTTTCTTTTCAAAGAAAACGCCACACGTGCGGGAGTGTACCCCGCACGTGCGGACACACACCTCGTACGCCCTTGCTCACTTGCTTTTAAAGTAGTATGCAACTTGTGGTTTGAGAATTTCACCGCACGTGCGTGGGTGGTGCCGCACGTACGGGGCCCAGGCCGTACGTGCGGTGTGCAGTGCCGCACCTCCTCCTCCGCACCTACTTTTAAAGCAGTGTGCACTTTTGAGGGATGGAATTGTGTCGCACGTGCGTGGGTGGTGCCGCACGTGCGGGAATTTTTTTTTTTTCCAACCCAACTTGAACCTTAAATTTACAATCAACATAAGAATATTTGTGACCATAAATAAATGGTTCAATAAATCTATAATCTTCACACAAAAACCACGGGTACTACTTTTCTCCGTAACGACATTTGTAACTTTTCCTATTCTCCAACAGGGTGACAGACTAGGTTGATTCGGTATCCAGAATCGAAGCGCATAAAGCTACCTCAACCTATGGGGCTACCATACAGAGTTCAAGCCGGGGTAGTTTTGAAGCAATTTCCACACCCCTGGGTATTTAAACCAGACTCTAGTCTTGGAAATTCTAAACCTTTGTGTTCTAGGCTTTGCCATTCAAACTCTAGTTTCCACCGTCTCAGTTAGTCTCCTAGGAACTCACTACAAACACGGTTAGGTGGCTATACCAGACCATCAGATGCCGTTTGGGCACGACTAACACTAAAGGAGTTACACCTTTAGAGGATTTAAAGTCTCCTAGACGCAAATAAAGCACAACAAGAATAAAGAAAAATAAAATACAATATAAGGGAAAGAAAAGAAAAGAAGACATCAATCTCTCAATCATAGTAAAAAGGGTCCATCAAAGCAATGAATTCAATCATATCCCCATTCCCAATTCCCTCTATATATGGCTTCAGTCTTTGGCCATTCACTTTGAAAGTGTGGCCAGTCTTTGGATCTTGCACCTCAACGGCGCCATGAATAAATGCCTCAGCAACCACAAAGGGTCCATCCCATCTTGATCTAAGCTTACCCGGAAAGAGTCTCAATTTTGAGTTAAAAAGCCACACTTTTTGGCCGGGTTCAAAGGATTTTCTATTAATGTGCTTGTCATGGAATTCTTTAGTTCGAACTTTAAAAATTCTCGAACTCTCATATGCATCATTTCGGATTTCCTCCAACTCATTGAGTTACAATTTCCGGCTGAGCCCAGCCGCGGCCATATCGAAGTTAAACTTCTTTATGGCCCACAATGCTCGGTGCTCAAGTTCAACCGGGAGATGGCAAGCTTTGCCAAACACCGCCCTATATGGTGACATCCCAATGGGTGTCTTATAAGCAGTGCGGTAGGCCCATAATGCATCAATCAATCGTTGTGACCAATCTTTCCTATCTGGCCTCACCGTTTTCTCTATTATGTGCTTTACCTCCCTATTTGAGACTTCCACTTGGCCACTAGTTTGAGGGTGGTATGGAGTGCCAACTTTATGAGTGATAGAGTATTTCTTAACTACCGACTCAAAGAACCGGTTACAAAAATGCGTACCCTAATCACTTATTATGGATTTAGGAAACCCAAAACGACTAAAGATATTTTCATGCAAAAATTTGATTACAACTCTATGATCATTTGTTCAGGTAGCTATCACCTCCACCCACTTAGACACATAATCTACTGCCAAGAGAATATACTTAAACCTGAATGACGACGGGAAAGGTCCCATAAAATCAATTCCTCAAACATCAAATATCTCTACCACAAGAATAAAGGACATTGGCATCATGTCACGCCGAGATATCGAACCCATTTGCTGACAGCGCAAACAAGTTCTACAAAATTGATGGGCATCTTTAAAAATTGTGAGCCAATAAAACCCACTCTGTAAAATCTTGGCGGCCGTTTTATGCCCACTAAAATGACCGCCACATGCAGAAGAATGACAAAATGTAAGAATGCTATGCACCTCACTCCCCGGCACACACCGTCGGATCACTTGGTCGGAGCAATATTTAAACAACTCTGGATCCTCTCAAAAAATAATACTTGACCTGCGAAAAGAATCGATTTTTGTCTTGCTTAGACCAATTTTGTGGAATTTGCCCAATGGCCAAGTAATTCACAATATGTGCAAACCACGAGGGGCTCGCTCGTGACAGCTCAAGAAGTTGTTCGTCCGCAAACGAATCATGCAAAATAAGAGGGTCACTAGTATACCCAACGAGGATTCGAGAGAGGTGATCTGCTACCACATTCTCAGATCCTTTCTTATCTTGGATCTCTGGGTCAAATTCCTAAAGCAACAAAATCCATCTAATTAACCTAAGTTTGGTCTCTTTCTTTGATAGTAAATACCGCAAAGCAGCATGATCAGTGAAGACTATGACCTTGGAACCTAGGAGATAGGACCGGAATTTATCTAAGGCAAAGACCACAGCTAGCAACTCTTTCTCGGTGGTAGTATAGTTCAATTGTGCATCCGAGAGAGTGTGACTAGCATAGTATATAGCAAATGGTGTCTTATTGACCCTTTGGCCCAACACAGCCCTGACAGCATAATCGGAGGCATCACACATGATTTCAAAGGGAAGCGACCAATCTGGTGATTTCATGATTGGGGCAGTGGTCAGGGCCATTCTTAGTGTTTCAAATGCCTTTAAGCATGCCTCATCAAAGATAAAAGGCGCATCCTTAACCAGTAAACTACACAAAGGACGTGATATCGTACTAAAATCTTTGATGAACCTATGGTAAAAACCTGCATGCCCTAAGAAAGACCTAATTTGACGCACGGAATTGGGTGGAGGAAGGCCTGCAATGAGGTCAACCTTAGCCTTGTCTACCTCTATACCTCGAGGGGACACAATGTGTCCCAACACTATACCCTCACGAACCATAAAATGGCTCTTTTCCCAACTCAAGATTAGGTTTGCCTCAGTACATCGTTCCAACACTCTAGTCAAGTTCCCTAGGCATTCCTCAAAAGACGGTCCAAATACCGAAAAATCATCCATAAAAACCTCTAAGAATTTCTCCACCATATCGGAGAAAATGGCCATCATACACCGTTGAAAAGTTGTCGGTGCATTACATAGCCCAAAGGGCATGCGCCTGTAAGCAAAAGTGCCAAAAGGGCATGTGAATGTGGTCTTTCCTGGTCAGCGAGGTACACCGGGACTTGATTATACCCCGAGTAACCATCAAGAAAATAATAAAAACCCTGCCCTGCTAACCACTCTAGGATTTGATCAATAAAAGGTAAGGGAAAATGATCCTTCCTAGTCGAGGAATTCAGTCTCCTATAATCAATGCACACTCGCCACCCAGTAGTGGTTCGTGTGGGGACTAACTCTCCTCTCTCATTCTCAACAACAGTGATGCTCGATTTCTTGGTTACCACTTGTGTGGGACTCACCCATTTGCTATTCGAGATGGGGTATATAATACCTGCATCCAACAATTTCAATACCTCATTTTTCACCACCTCTTTCATATTAGGATTAAGTCTCCGTTGCATTTCGCGAGAAGGTTTGGTGTCCTCCTCTAGGTGTATATAATGCATGCACACGGAGGGATCTATCCCTTTCAAATCAGCCACTGACAACCCTATAGCACTCTGATGTGCCACGAGAACACTCATTAACTGACTCTCCTGCTTTGCAGTCAAGTCAGATGCAATAATGACTGGTAAAGCATTCTGGGGCCCTAAAAATGCATACTTGAGTGTGGCCGGGAGTGGCTTCAACTCAAGTATAGGTGGTGTGACCAAAGATGGTATGGCAGGCTCTCTCGACAGAGGAGGAAGTGACTCAAACTGGGTTTTCCACGGAGGAAAATCCGGTGTAGAAGAAGCATTAAGCAAGACATTCACCTTCTCAACCGACCCGTCAATATCAAAATTTTTAAATCCAAAATGAGCTAGACAAGCCTCTAAAGGGTCTTTTACAAGAATGGAGGGCAAAACTTCCTTCACAACCTCATCCACAACATTCACAAATATGCACTCATATCTCTCATGGGGTTGTTGGGATGCTTGGAAAACATTAAGTGTCACTTGCATGTTATCAAATGAAACTTCCATCACCCCGATACGACAATTAATGCATGCATTGGCCGTAGCCAAGAAAGGTCGACCTAAGATCACCGGGATTTGTTTCCTAGAACTGGCTACCGGTTCCATATCTAACACCAAAAAGTCAACAGGGAATTAAAACCTGTCAACCTTTACTAGCACATCCTCAATCATGCCACGTGGCACTTTGAGGAACCGGTCAGCCAACTAAAGAGTAACAGTAGTGGGCTTTAACTCGCCAAGTCCAAATTCCTCGCACACAGAGTACGGCAACAAATTGACACTAGCCCCTAAATCTAATAAGGCCCTATCAATAAAATGGTCCCTTATAATGCATGCAATGGTTGGGGCGCCCGGGTTCTTAAGCTTAGGAGGTGTGTCATTCAACAAGATGGAGCTTACTTGCTCTGTAAGTAGGACCTTTTGGGACACATGTGTCCTAGATTTATGCTTTTGCGTACAAAGGTCCTTTAGAAATTTGGCATAGGATGGTACTTGCTTAATCGCCTCCAACAGGGGGAGGTTGATTTTTACCTGTTTAAAGACTTCCATCATTGCTTCCATAGATGCCGCCTTCTTATTAAAGGGGACGGTCTATCAAGGCATTGGGGAAAGGGTGCCTTAGGCACATATGGTGCCTTGAGCTCATGTGAAGTGCTAGGGACTAAGTCATCCCTCTTAAGTGTTTTCCCCTCACCCTTGCTCTCATTGGGTGTACCACCGTGGTCACCCTTTTTAGCTCTAGTTACATCAGACGCAACTGAATGAGGCTCTAATTCCCTCCCACTTCTCAAAGTAATCATCGTTTACACTGCTCATGGTGCTTTTCATTCCCACCCAAACTCTCTGCCCCGTATTGTCCCTTAGGGTTGGCCACAGTTTGACTTGGTAATTTTCCCTCCTCTCTCTGATTTATGTTGTTAGCCATTTGACCCAATTGGGCCTCTAGCTTGGCAATAGAGTGAGTATGGGAGTGAACTACCGGTGCTAACCCCTTAAGTTCTGAGAGAACTTCCAACACTTGAGTCTCAAAGGCAGAGTTGCCCTGAGGAACAGGCGGGGGTTGTGGTTGCCGGTACGGTTGTAGAGGTCGATAAGGTTGCGGTGGTCGGTAGGATGATTGGTTGGCAAAATTATTAAAATTCTGCCTTGGTGGTGGAGGATTGTAAGAAGTGCCTTGTGAATGGGGTCTCGTTGAAAAATTTGGGTGATTTCTCCATCTCGGATTGTATGTGTTGGAGTATGGATCATTACCCGAGTTGGAGAATCTTTAAGCCGCATTCACATGCTCTTGGACTAACTCCAGAAATTGTGATACTGAAGGGCACTCACTCAAGTCATGAGCAGGGCTCGCACAAATAACACATGCCTCGTGAAATTGAGGCTGATCTTGCTGGGTAGGGGCATGTCCCGCAACTAATAATTGGTCCATTTTGTAGGACAGTGCCTCTACTTGTTAGGCTAACTCTAGGTTTTTCCTGACCTCATAAATGCCTCCTCTTTTCGGGGCTCCAACTACTGGTTGCCGGACTTGCCGGGTTGCGGAGGCATGGTGAAGGGAATTATCACTTAGGTTCTCAAACAATTGCTATACCTCAGCATCATTTTTGGACATGAATGTCCCACCATATGGCGAATCCATCATTTGGCGGTGCGGCTCAGTTAAGCCATAATAAAATGTTTGAACAAGTTGCCAATCAGGCACTTGGTGGTGGGGACACTATTGGAGAAGGTCTCGAAGTCTTTCCCATGTCTCATGGAATTGCTCGCCATCCATTTAAGCAAAATTGGTAATGGCTCACCTAAGTTGGTTGGTTTTACCTATGGGAAAGTACTTCTCCAAGAACCATTGCTGTAATTGGTCCCAAGTTGTGATTGAATTAGCAGGTAAGGAATTCAGCCAGTGATTGGCTTTATCCTTTAATGAGAATGGAAACAATCGCAACATTAAGGCCTCATTTGTGAAATTCTAGATCCTCACTGTCGAGCAAATTTCTAGAAATTCATTCAAATGTTTGTAAGGATCATCATGAGTTGGTCCATGGAATGATGGGAGCATTTGTATGGTGTTGGACTTAATCTCATAATGAGCAGCAGTGGTGTTGGGTAATTGGATACATGATGGTGATGTATATGCAGTGGGTGTGAAATAATCCTTAAGGGTTCGGTTAGGCACATTTGGGACATCTGGATTTGCTATCTCTAATGGCTCAATATATGAATATGAATATTTAAGCCTAGGAACACGAGCAGAGACTCTAAGTCTTCTGAGAGTCCTTTCTAGTTCAAGGTCCAAACTCCACAATTTAGGGCGACAAGAACGGCACCCGTGCATACACTACTCACACACACACAAAAAGTTTCAACTCTGTGCACTAAGTTACGAAAGCTAAATACCAAAGGGAAAAATACTCACAGCGGTTTAACGAAAACGCTTTACTCGTCTTGCGGGTGCTTGACATGTAGACGTTGTCTCCAACCTCTAATTGAGCGGAGTTTTTCTTTTTAGCACTTTGGTGCTTTGCTTGCGAGTGTTTGCTTCTGTTAAGCACTTTAGTGCTGCGGTTTTTTTTATTAAGCTCGGTTGCGCTCCGCTTGTATTTCGGTGATAGTTTCCACTTTAGTTTCCGCTCTGCACACTTAGCAACACAAAAGCAAAAAATCCTAAACTAAAAATTAAAATGAGAATATAACTTTAAATTAATTAATTTCGTCAGAAGTCCTTGGCAACGGCGCTAGTCGTTGTAGTATTGTGGTAAGTATTCTTGCCTGTCGCACGGGTGACCCGGGTTCTATCCCCGACAATGGCACCAAAATTTGATGGGTCGTTGAATACACCAAAATTAAACACAAAATTATACCAAATTCTATCAGAATAATAGCAAGTCCAGGTATCTATCCACAGAGACAATTGTGAAATTAAACTAATTTAAGTGTTAAATTCCTAAATTAATTTTGATGAAAAGATTGATTGTTTATAACCTAATTTAATAACAAATAAATTAAACTAAGTAATTAAATTAACAATTATAAACAAAATTGGATTTACTGATTTGGGAAAAAACCTAGGGTAATGAGTCCACCACTAGTTACGTAAATAGGGTTTCAAATTGAAAATAATTATGATACGGTTCGAACGGAATAATGCTTTGTAACTAGAAGTTCAAAGCATTTAACAAGAAAATCATCACGTTCAATGTACGAGCACGAACCATCTCAAGTAGTACGAATCGTTCACTCTAAATTAAGGTAGTGACACGACTCGTCTCTCGTAGTATGGTTCGTCTCATACCTTGAATGTGAAATAATAGAAAACTTTTGTGTGGAAAATGTATATATATAATTTCTAAAACACCATACAATTGTTCAAACCTTTACATAATTAAAAATAATAAAAAAAAAACTAATTACATGGCTAGGGTTTCATCAAAACCCTAGAAAATGAGACTAGCCACTCATGGAGGAGTGGAATGAGGTAGATAGAGAATAAGCCATCGTGGGAGACATGCTTAAAGTTTTAAGTTTCTTTCTTTCCAAACCCTAACCTCTCTCTCTTTTCCAAAACAACTTCACAACCCTAATCCAGCCTTTTTCTTGCCTATTTATACTTCTGGTGTCTTTCCAAACAGATTTAAAACATTTGGCATGTTTTCCTAGAAAAAGTCAACGTACGTGCGGGAAAGTCAACTCTCTTCAAATTCTTTTTTTTTGCCCATTTTATGCTCCGACTATGTACAACCTGATTGACATTAAACACACATAAAGTATACAGTTTGACAAGCAAGTGAAGTTAAGAGATACTAATTAACGGCCTCAATGATGTATAATTCGACTTTAATCAAAACACACCTTTTGAGATTTACTTAAATTATAAATTATTCCCTATAATTCTAGAAATTACATTATGCCCCCCTAAGGCTTCTAATTTCATAACAAATAAGTCATTTTATTAATAAATTATCAAGTTAATTAACAATTTTTAATAATGTTAAAATTTTATTTCAATTAATAAATTATTGTATAAGTGAACAATTAGAAATTTCACTTTTTCAATTAATTTTGTTAAACAAAAAATTATGATAGGGAGGTACTTGTAATTTTTCCAATCACAGAGGGCAATTTATATTTTAAGCAAACCTCAAGGGATGTATTTGTAATTTACCTTTAATTTTAAAATAATTTAGATTTAAAAAAAATTATGATACAAATTTTTTAAGTGCATTACAATAATTATATCATTAATTTTTTTAAAACAAAACTTAACTTTATTTATTGAAAGGGAAACCCTATGGTACACACCTCTCCAAGATGCATCTTATAACTAAAAAAGAAAATGACATAATTTCATACTTTCTGAGTTATAACTTAAAAAAAAAAAATTATAACTAAACACAACATGAGACATAACTAAATATTTTATAACTAAAATAATATCACAACTAAAGAATAAAATTGGTCATACTAAAAAAGAAAATAGTATAATTAGGAATACATATGATACACCCTTTTAAGGAGTGTGTATATTAGAATTTTCCTTACTGAAATACATAATTGCATTCATTATGATTTTATTATCAAATTGCATGTATGTTTAATCTCATGAAAATATTGTTACTAGTTTGATTAGTATACTAGTCACTTGGTTTCTCAATTTTAATTTTATTAAAAATGTATATGTACACCCAAAAAAAAAAAAAAATGTATATATATATAGAATTAAAGGGGCCCATGACATGAGCTTATCAAAAGCCATCGGACTGGGCCACGGGTTCTATCCCTTCACCCAAGCGTAGCCCATATATTTTAAAGATGGCCCAACCCATCCTCGGGCCTAGGCTAGATAAAGCCTGATGGGCCTGCCCAACCCACGCACCATGGCCTTTTTTATGAGACGAAGGTGGGATTGAGTGAACAAAATAATAAAATGATAAAGAGAGGGGTAATAATTTAAAAAAGCTTCTTTTTTTTTTTTTTTTTTATTTATAGAAATTAAAAGTAAATAAAAAATCTTAGTACAGGTTAGTTGTATTGCCAAAAATCGTCCATGGTTGAACAAGTTCAAGTGTTCAACAGAGAGAGGAGAGCAAGTTGTGAAAATTGTTTTGTCTTTGTGAAACTAAATTGATGTTCCACAGATGGAGGAGTGAGAAAATTATGAGTAGATTATAATTATAATAATTAAAAATATTGATATGAAGTGATTCAAAATATTGATTGTGATTTTTATAAAAAAATACTAGAATGCTGCTTTGAAAATTTTATTCAAAAATAATGAATATTTTATTTAAAAATTCTATATTGAACTCTTGTTTTTTTGTTTGATAAATTCGAGGTCCATGTTGTTTCAGGCCTTAATATTAGATATTGGGCTTCAAAATTCTGGGCATATTACTAGAACTTGTACAAAATTTGGAGCCTACTCACAACATGCGGCCATAGGCACATGCTGCTATTTTAACGAGGACGGTCATGTGATCAAAAATTGAACAATTTTGACTTTAACCAGGATTTGGCATGTGCATAGTTTAAAAAAAATTTAAACATGTTTAGAATTCTAAAATTTGCAACTACTCGTCCAAAGTAAGAGCTACTAAAGTCTTCAAGGGAGACAAAAGTGATAATAGAAAAATGGTAGGAAAGTTTCACCAGTTTGAAGGAAGTGTTTTAACCAGCGGTGCTGGGACTCCAGCACCACGCGGGGCTGTGCGCAAGACTTAAAAATAAATAAATAAATTTGACCAATTAGATCTTATTAGGGTCCTGGGGTCATCTCAATGGGGTCTGATGTATTTTTGTGTTTTAACAGGGGTGTTATTATGCTTCCAATCGGTGCAACATAATTTTAATATTAATATTTTTATAATTAATACACACAATTTTTAGAGTAAATTACACTTTGTACCTTTACATTTTCTCTTAAATTTCACTTTGGCCCCTATATATGAAATCATGACAGTCAATACTTTACATTTCTGGTCAAATCTCACTTTGTTCCTTGCACATGAAATTGTGACAGTCAACCCTTGTACTTTGGTAAAATTTCAATTTGGTCCCTACACAAGTGTCAATATCTCTTTTTGTTACTCAGTTGTTTAAATTTTTAACAGAATCTAGGCACATATGATAAAAATGTGACTACGACATGAGATAAAAAAAGAAAAAGCATTTACATTTTCCACCAATACACACTTTATCTCAAAATTTACATCAAAATATGACGATATTAGACTAAAACCAAATGCAGATTGTGAACAATTAAGAAGATGAACTAGGGTTTTACACAAATTGAAATCATAAAACACTGTTTTTCATGGTGGCACAGTCTTCTGCCTATTAATCTTTCTTTCTCTTTGATTTCTTTGTTGCATTTTTATTTTATTTTATTTCAAAAGCTCTACTTTCTTACATCTTCGTCCAAATTTTTACCATACGAAAATATATATATATATATATATATTGTGTATTATGTAACTCTTACGTGCTTATCACGTAGGACAAAGTATAATACTGAAAAATATAGACAATTTTTTTTTTATCCTCATTTCGTAGTCATATTCTTGTCATAGGACTAGATTTTGTTAAAAAAAATTAAAAAAAAAATAACAGAAGAGGGACATTGATACTTGTGTAGAGACTAAAATAGGATTTGAGTAAAAAGTGCAGGTGGTTGACTGTCACGATTTCATGTATAGGGACCAAAATAGAATTTGACCAGAAATGCAGGGGGTTGCCTGTCATGATTTCATGGTAAGTTACACTTTGCACCTCTACACTTTGTACCAAATCTCAGTTTAACCTTTACACATGAAATCATGACAGTCAACCCCTTATATTTTTGGTCAAATCCCACTTTAATCCCTATACATGAAATTGTGACAATCAAACCCCTGCATTTTTACTCAAATTCCACTTTGGTCCCTACACAAGTGTCAATATCCCTCTTTTGTTACTTCATTTTTAAATCTTTAAAAAAATTCAGTCATGTAACAAAAATGTGACTATGAAATGAGGGTAAGAGAGGAAAATTATATATATTTCTCACCAATACACTTTGCCCTACGTGATAAGTACATGAGAGTTATATATCGTATGGTAAAAATTGGAACGAAAAAGTAAAAAAGTAGATGTTACCCAAAAAAAGCAACCTAAAAGGGTGGTGAATTAGGTTTCTACAAATTAAAATTAATAATACCCCAAAAAAATTAACTACTAGTATAACAAATGATTAACAAGCACAATCATGAAACAGTAAATGATCAAACAAAATAACAATGAAGTACAACTAACATACAGGGTAAATCAAATGATTAGCACATGAATATTAGATAGATATAGCAGTAGTAGGAAAGTAAGAGATTAGAGAAAAGGAGACAAACAGTTCAGCTTCAACAAAGCCTACATCCACTCTTAGGAATGGCAACGGGCCGGGGATCACCCTCCCTATCCCCGATCCCCAATGGTGAAATTTTCGCCGTTCCTGGTCCCGATCCTCGACGGGGAACCTGTCACCGTCCCCATACCCGTCCCCTAACGGGGATCAAGGATCCCCGACCCCGAAAATTCCCCAGTCCAAAAAAAAAAAAAAAAACTACTATAACAGATCAACAACACCATCAAACAATAGATCAACTCAACAACAAATCAACAACATCATACATCAAAAACAAATCATCTATACTTACACAACAAATCAACAAAACTATTTTACACAACAAATAAAAAAAATAAAAAATATAGAGATGGTAAGCTCTGAGAAATACAACTCAAAAAGATAAATCACACAGATGGTGTTGGCAGCGAAGGGAAAGGCAGCGCCGTGACGTTGACAGCAGAGATGGTGTCGCCATGATCGACGAGGTTAGACAGATCGGCGAGGTGAGATCGGCGAGGTCCGACAGATCGGCGAGGTCAGACAGATGGTGTTGCCGTGATGTTCTTGAGGCGGGAGATCGACGAGGTCGGCGAGATCGGAAGAGGGAGAGGACAGCGGATGAGCCGCCGCCGTCGACGCCGTGAGGAACACTTGCAGCAGAGAAAGAGAGAGGGAGAGGGATAGAGGCTGAGAGGAGAGGAGAAGTGAGTGTGAGTGAGTGGGAGAGAGATAGACTTAACCCAACGCTAGACATATATATATATATACACGAGAAATTTGGAAGAATATTCGGGGAATTAGTCGGGGTTTATCCGGGGCGGGGCGGGCCGGGGGAAACCTATCCCCGTCCCCGACCCGAAAACCATTGGGGATTTTATTTTTAATACCATCCCCGGCCCTATAGGGATAATTTTCGGGGAAAACCCGCTCTTGTCGGGGTCTGAGGATCGGGTCCCCGTCGAGCGGGGTTCAAATTGCCATCTCTATCCACTCCTCAAGCTTCGCTTGAGATTTTTCACTATCTTCTAGCTTCACAGGGTGCTAGCAACCTTTTCACAGATAGAGCAATCCTCCACAGATTTTACACAGACTTTCTAAGTCAAGAACACTGAGGGTTCGTTTGGTTTGTATTTCTGAAAAATTTTTGGGAAATTTTCTCTACAAATAAGTTTTTAAAAGTAATCAAACCAAACAAATTTTTCCAAAAAAATTTCTCAAAACGTGTAAACCAAACAAGTTTTCCAAACAAATCTCTCTCTCACACACATCAAATCAATCACTTTTTCCAAAACTTTCTCTCAAAATAATTTTTCAAAACATCTTTTGAAAAAAACCAAACCAAATAACTTTTCGTACTTTTTATCTCTAAAACACATCTCTCAAACACAAACCAAACATACCCTGAGTGTTCTACACTCTTACAAGGTTAAAAATAAGGTGTTTTTGCTTTCACAGAAAGCTATAATAATTATCTCTCAAAAATAGATATCAAAATGAAAACTCTGATTTTTCTGTAAACATCACACAGGAAAGATGAGCTTAATGTTATAAGGCTCAGTGTATAATTTCTGAGAGAGGATGTAAACAAAAATTGAAGAACACTTTTCAGAGAATTTTTCAGAGAATAGATATGAATGATTATAGATCAAAGAATATTTTTTGATTTTTTAAGTAACTTGTTTACATTAGAGGTTTTGGTATATATAATGAAATTTACAGCCATTTATAGCCGTTGTATTCATTTGAATTTATAGCCGTTTATAGTCATTGTACTTCCATCATTACTAATTTGAATGTCTTTCACTCCATCATTACTAATTTGAATATCTTCCACTTGAACCTTTTGAGTCTTTTGGTCTGTTACTGTGTTGGGATGTTTGAATCTTTGTTTTGGGCTATTTGAACTCCTGATTTAATCAAATATTAAATACATTCTAATAACATTTATGATAGAGGTTTATGTGAGAAATAATGGGACAAAATAAATTTTGATTCTATTTTTCTCTTTCAAATAAATTATCAAAATAAATTTTGATTCTATTTTTCTTTTTCAAATAAATTAAAATATAATTAAATCAATCATCAAAGTAACTTTTGGATTCTATTTTTCTCTTTCAAATAAATTAAAACATAATTAAATAAATTATCAAAATAAATAAGTTTAACAGTAGAGTTTTTGAAATTAAAAAAATAAAATGCGACAAAGAAATCAATAAAAAAAAAAGAAGATGAATTGACGGAAGACTGTGTTACAATGAAAAACAGAATTTCATGATTCCAATTTATGCAAAATTCTAGTTCATCTTCTTAATTGTTTACAATTTATGTTTTATTTTAACCTAATATAATCATATTTTGATGTAAATTTTAGGATAAAGTGTGTATTAGTAAAAAATTTAGATGATTTTTTTTTCTTACCCTCATGTCGTAATCACATTCTTATCACATAACTATTTTTTTTTTTAAATTTAAACAGTTGACTAACAGAAATAGGACATTGACACTTGTATAGAGATCAAAGTGAGATTTGACCAAAAGTACAAGGGCCTAACTGTCACAATTTCATGTGTAGGGATTAAAGTAGGATTTGACCAGAAGTTCAGGAAATTGACTGTCATAATTTCATATGTAGGAATCAAAGTAAGATTTGATACAAAATATAAGAATACAAAGTGTAATTTACCCATATTTTTATCTTTATGATGTGGAGTATTATTCTTCTCAGACTCCAAATTACCTCTCCTTTGTTTTCTGATACACGATTTTAGCGTTCGAAAGCCAAAAAAGCCAACAGGGACAAATGTAAGTTTTCTCATAATGTTGAAATTACCAAACGTAACACTTAAAAAAACTTCTTAGTGTATTTTTTCTAAATGTAAAACTCTAATATAATACTCTAAAAACATAACAATCCAATGTATCACACTAAAAAATTCCTTAATGTAATTTTCTCAAACGTAACAACGTAATATTCCAAAAAAATTCCTTAATTTACTTTTATCAAATATAACAACATAATATTCCAAAAAAAACTCTTTAATGTATTTTTTCCAAATATAACATTCCAATCAATGTAACACATAAAAACACTTTAGTGTACTTTTTTCAAATGTAACAATCTAATGTAATACGCCAATGTAACACCAAAAAATCACACTAACAGAAATGTAGATTTCCACGCTCGACAACCAAAAAAACACTCTTTAGTGTACCTTTTTCAAACGTTACACTCCAATTAATATAACACACAAAAACTCTTTAGTGTACTTTTTTCAAACGTAACACTCCTATCAATGTAACATACAAAAACTCCTTAGCGTACTTTTTCTAAACATATCACTCTAATGTAACACTCTAATGTAATACCAGAAAGTCACACTAGTAGAAAATGGTAGTGTTTGGTAGAGTTTTAGAATTATGGTTTGAAAATAGAGTTGTATTTTGAGTTTGTGAGTTTTGGTATTATGATTTGGAAGGAGGAAATTTGTTTGGTTATAAGTTTTTAAAAGAGTTTTGAATTAAGTTTTAAATTTTTGATGTGACATATGAAATGAGAAAATTTATTTGGTTATGAGTTTTGAAAAGAGTTTTCAGAATTTAAACCAAACACACAACTCAAACATGTTTTCAAAATATGTTTTGAAATTGATTTGGAATCATGATTTGAAAACCTCTACCAAACATAACATTCAAACCTGAGGGTGAAAAATTGATTAGAGTTGCACACCAAACACACGCTTGACAACCAATACTTCAACCACCAATCCGCCAAAAAGAATCTCCTACACCTCACCTTTCATTCTCATCCCAAAAATGAATTAGAAAATTGAAAAAATAAATTACAAAAGCGCATTCACTTAAATTCAAGTGGTACAAAATCAAACTTTCTAAAACAAAAAAGACTAATTGGTTCATAAGAAAACTCTTAGGGCTAAATGGATCAATATTCCCCTGTATAGGATTTATGGGTAAATTTTTTTATATAAAAAAGTAATTATTCTCTTTATTTTTTTACATATTTTTTTTTCATATATATAAAAAGTCAAAAAACAACTATAATAACTAATTTCCAAAACAACCCTAAACTATATTTCACCAAAGTGATTGGGTTTGTTGCTGTGCATGGTGTGCAGCAACAACTATTGCGCAACTTATTATCTCCGTTTCAGGATCCAATTCGATAATTTAAACTGTTCACATTTTAGAAAATATTGAGTAGAATATACCTGCAAAAAATCATGTTGATCAGATATCATTAGCTCTTTCATCAAATTTTATATTTCAAATTACATTTATCATTTTTTTAAATACAAATATAATTTGATGAAAGGGTTAATGATATTTGATCGACATGATTTTTTACAAGCATATTCTACTCAATATTCTCTAAAATATAAAACGGTTTAGATTATCAAATTGGGCCTTGGAATGGGCTCAATAAGATGTGCAATAGTTGCTGCCGTGTATCATATTCAGCATCAACACCAAATTTGAAAAAGCGATGAAAAATAATTTAATTAGTTGTAAAATATTTATAATATCAAAATTGTCTCTAAGAATACAAAGAAAGAAAAATAAATCTCACTCATATCTCTCCTTCACATGATTTACTTTTTCACTCATCTACACATGATAATAACAAAAACACAATTATTTTTTTTTTGATACCACAATCATTTTTCTTTTTTCTAAAGGAATTAACCGTGGTCTAGGCAACTACATATATACTATAAATATCCTTAAGAAAGATTTTGTGAGAGGTATCATTTTGACAATTTATTTACATATATAAATATAAAGTAGTGCTATTTAAATTAAAAAAGTTAATTTTTTTAAAAAAATTTAATGATGTGATAATGTATTAAAATATTTAATATAAATCTCTCTATTAGATGTCCTCTAATCGTTTACAAATTATTTTTGAGTGAAGCACTAATAAATCTTAAATAGTAATCTTATGAACTGTTTGGTCTTTCATTTTTTTTTATGGACCCAAAGGTTCTATTTTAGTGTGAATTATACAAAGGGTCAAAATATGAGTTTTCTCATAATGTTGAAATTACTAAACGTAATACTTCAAAAAAACTTCTTAGTGTACTTTTTTTTAAACATAATACTTCAATATAACACTCTAAAAACGTAACACTCCAATGTAACACATTAAAAAAAAAAATAGTGTATTTTTTTCAAACGTAACACTCCCATTAATGTAATACACAAAAACTTCTTAATATACTTTTTCCAAACATAACACTTCAATATAACAAATTAAAAAACTCTTTATTGTACTTTTTCCAAACATAATACTCCAATCAATGTAACATACCAAAAAATTCTTTAGTACATTTTTCTCAAACTTAACAATGTAATATTCTAAAAAAAATTCTTTAATGTATTTTTCTCAAACGTAACATTCCAATTAATATAATACACAAAAACTCCTTAATGTACTTTTTTCAACGCAACACACTAAAAAGATCCTTAGTAAATTTTTCTCAAGCGCAATAACGTAACATTAAAAAAAAAAATTATGTATTTTTTCCAAACGTAATACTCCAATCAATATAACACACAAAAACTCTTAGGAAAAAACTTTTTCCAAACATAGCACTCTAATGTAACACTCCAATATAATGCTAGAAAATCATACTATCAGAAATGTAAATTTTCACGCTCGACAACCAACACTTCAGCCACCAATTCCTCGAAAAAGAATCTTCTATACCTCATCTTTCCATTCTCATCTAAAAAATGAATCAAAAAATTAGAAAAAAATGAATCATAAAAATGCATTTACTTAAACTCAAATAACACCAAATCAAATAAATACAACTTTTCAAAATAAAAAAGACTAATTAATTCATAAAAAATCTCTTAAAACTAAATGGATCAACATTCACTCCTATTAAATTTATAAATAAATTTTTCATTATTTTTACACAGCATTATAAGTCTAAAAAATGATCCTACAAAATAGATTTATGTTTCGTATCCAGAAAAAAGTGTAAGGTTTCTTTTTCACCGCAACAATCAGCATCTTCATCTCACACGAGAGAGAGAGAGAGGGAGAGAGAGAGATCCAGAGATCCAGGGATGGAAGACAAGATTCAACAGAGAGAGACAGAGAGAGATCCAGAGATGGAAGACGAGATTCAACATTTCATCCATGAGCATCCATTGATATTCCATGAAGTGGACCCTGGCGAGTGCTTGGTATGCCGGAACGAAATCCCTCTTTGGTCGTGTGCGTATTCGTGTCGTGAACACTTTTGCTTTCCAAGTTACAATATCCACATACGATGCGCTAAATTGCAAAGAGAGATGATACACCCCTTTCACCCAAAACACTCTCTCACCTTCCAAATGACGTCCCCAAATGATGCTTCATCATCATCTGTAGTGTCATTCAAGTGCAATGCCTGTGGGCCGATCCCTCGCTCCCCTAATTACTTCCACTGTTCCGATTGTGGCTTTAACCTGGACCCTTGTTGTGCTTTACTAAAGCATATCGAAACAAGAAATGTCCAAGACCGTCAAATTCAAACTCAAATCCAAAGTCTACTTCGCCACCCACATCCATTGATTATTTGCGAGAACAAAACCATTTTTAATTTTCCCTGTTCTGCCTGCAGGCAACCCATCAATGGAAGTTGGATCTGTGTTTGCCTAGAGTGCAATTGCTTACTGGATGAATCATGCGCCCAATGGCCTTCCCAGATCGATCATCCTCTTCATCCAAAACACCCTCTTACCCTGCTCGTCCACCACCATTTCGATTCTGCTTCCAATCGGTGCAGCGCTTGTGGGAAGGTGCTGGTGGGCTTTACCTTCCATTGTTCTGACTGTAACTTTAGCCTCGACCCATGTTGCGCTTCGTTGATACCATTGCCTAGCCAAAATTCTCAAGGCAGGGCCAGAGGCAGGAAGGAGGAGGAGGAGTTCCAGATTCAACAGTTAAGCCACCCCCATCCTTTGATTCCTTGTGAAATGACGAAAAAGGGTTATACTATAACTTGCGATGCTTGCCAGCTTCTCTTTGAGGAGGATTCTTCTGTCGTCTATGTCTGCCTTGAATGCAAGTTTTTGCTGCACAAATCTTGTGCGGATTTGCCTCTTAAGGTAAAACACTCCTTTTGCCACCAACAACACGCACTCACCCTGCTCCCATATTCAATTCGTCAGTCGGAGGATCCTTTTGTTAAGGAGAAGCCATATACAAGCTCAATAAGTAGTGGGAAGGCACATGAATTCAAAGGAAAACTTGAGTGCCATGCGTGTACTAAGTATGCTTCAGGTTTCGCCTATGTTTGTCGCAACCCCAAGTGCGGAATCTTCTTTGACATTAGATGCCCAGTTTCCAAACCCTGGTTCATCAAGTCTGAAATTCACCACCACCCCCTTCCTTTTTTCAATGACAGACCGCCCTGGTTGTATTGCACCGTTTGTAATAGGATAATAAACATCACCCCTTTCTTCCGCTGTGTGGAGTGTGAATTCAATCTTCATCCCTATTGTGTTCCAAAATTACCACCAACTGCCAAAGATAAAATTCATAGGCACCCCCTTACTCTCACCAATTCTCCCATCAGAGACTATCCGGATGAACATGAACACTCAGAGTTCTACTGCGATACTTGTGAGGAAATGAGGTACCTAGAAGAGCCTACTTACTATTGTGAAGAATGCCACTACGTTGCTCATGTTCATTGCCTTCTCGCTGAGGTATGCATGCACTTTCAGGTTTATTTACCTGTACAGACTGATAAGAAGAGGAGACAGATTTTTGTTTTGTTTCATTAATTTTTTTACTATTGCGATTTTATAAAACTAAAAAATCCACAATCAAAATCAACATCTAATAAAAAGTAACAGGGGCCAAAATTGGTATGCAGAACATGAAATAGTAGTAATTACATTTTTAGATTAGTCTCTGTCTAAATGTCTGATAAGCAAGACAACATATTCCCATAAAAAGAAAAATAACATTTTAATTCAATTCTTCCTTCTTGTTCTTTGTTTTGTTTAGTTTCATTTAAAGTTTTGCTTAGCTAATATATCTACTGCTATTAATTTTGTTAGATCAATTTTTTCGGTTGCTTCTTAGATATTCCCTATGCTAGGAGCATACAAATTTGGGGAGACAAAATTGGACATGTCTACTAGTAGTAAGGCTTTGACTATAGAAGAGATGGTGGAGGAAGAAGAGGGAGTTGATGAACAGGAAGTTGACATGGCAACTGGTTCATCTAGTAAGGCTTTTCCAAGTGTTTCCACAGACAATTCTTCTATGGTAGCGAGCAAAAAAATGCTAGGGGCAAGAATTGATGGAGATTCTTTTCTCATTGAACTAGATAAAGAGATTGTTGAGCTTCGCTCAAAAGCAGAGTGGCTAGCCAAAAAATTAAAGGCAACAAAAGAGAAGAACAAAACAAGTAGAGGAGGGGAGTGCTGAGCATATTGCGTCTTCATTGCCCAATTCTGAGGATAGTGAGTGAGTGACAACAATGTTTAGCGAAGCACTGATTTGGAGCAAACCAAATCAGCACTGATTTGCGTCACCACTGGTTTAGTGAGCAAACCATCACTACTTAGATGACCATTTATCGAGCATGTCTACTTGGATGCACTATAGTTAAGGGACAAAAATAACTCATGTTGTGTTTCAACTCTCGCTCTGTTTTTTATGTTTTACTTAAATTATCTATGTTTGGATTGTGATTCCGTCTATTATAATTCATTATATATTATAATAGGGAGGCTCTATTATGATAAGTGTAATGATATTTTCTTAATTTAAAATAATTATAAATTTATATTTTTATTTCACAGTCATTAGATATGTAATCGATTCATCTATAATATCATAGATAATAATATTATAGATCATGAAAAATAATATCATAAAATGAAATTTTTTTATCCTTTACAATGATGGAGAATCTTTTATGATCATTATATTTGTATTTATTTTCTCTTTTGATAGAGATGAATGTGGGGTAGGGCTGAGCAAGGAATCCGTGAAATCCGTAATCCGATCCAGTCCAGTCCAATCCGATAGGTTTGGATTGGTTTTTTGAATCCGCGGTTCGGTTCCGGATTGAAGAATTAAAAATCCGTAGTCCACGGATTGGTTCCGGATTGAACCCCACGGTTCCGGATTGGAACCGATCTGGACCGTATATAAATAGTCTATATTTTTATTATACATCCTCCCCTATAGTATCTTCTCTTATTCTATATAAAATCTAAACTCAAACCTAAAACCGTATAATATCTTATTTTATTACTTTTGTTTGTATTTTCTTATGGTTGTTTAAATTCAAGAACAGTATGTCACTATTATAGAAAAATATGTTGCTATTATGGAACTGATATAGCGCTATATTTATATTTTTATGAAATTAAAGCATTATATATATATATATTTTGTTATTTAATTATGTGAATCCGTGGTCCTAAACCGATCCAATCCGTATTTAAATGGATTGGTTCGGATTGGTTCCATGATTTAAACGGATTGGATTGGTTCCAATTTTTCAGGAACCGTAGATAACGGATTGATCCTGATTTTACCCCAATCCGGTCCAATCCGGACCATGCTCACCCCTAATGTGGGGTAGATAAAAAGAATATTTATCAATATTTAAGTATTTCTTTGAGAATTTGTAGTGTATTTTTTTTTTTTTAATTTTGTACACGTAGTCATGGGACAATTATAACTTGGATTTTTTTTAAAAATAAGTATGTTTGTAACAATTTTAACAATACAAAGACAATAATGCATTTTAAAAAAGAAAAGATTAGATAAGATATTTAACATTATTTTAAAAAGATAAGATAATTTATGGAGTTAACAAAACAAGATAAAATAAAAGGACACGAAAGATAGAGAAAATAAATAAATTAATTATAAATTTATATTTCTATTTCATAATCATTAGATATGTAATTGATTTATTCATAGTATCATAAAGAACAATACTAAGGATCATGAAAAAAATATTATGAAATGATTTCTGAAAATTTTTCATCCTATGTAATTGAGAGGGAGATTCATGATCTGGCTTCAGGTCGTGGTGGAAGCTGAGTATGTTTGGGCCGAGCTAACTTGGGCTAGTCCAGAGTTGGTTGTGCTCGGTCGAGGCCCAAGTCCCATGTTTGGGCCGAGCTTACTTGGGCTTGTCCAAAGTTGGTTTGCTCGGTCGAATCCCAGGTCCCATGTTTGGGCAGAGCTAACTTGGCCTTGTCCGGAGTTGGTTTGCTCGGTCGAGTCCCGAGTCCCAAGTCCCATGTTTGGGTCGAGCTAACTTGGCCGAGATGATCGTTTGCCAACCCGGGTTTCATGATTCGCACATTTAGCTCGGCGGGAAAGGCCTTCTGAATACCGGCTTAACTTGTCTGGAGCTCAATCGTACCGGCATGCTGCTGAGCTCGGTTATGTTAGAGCTCGGCGAGTGGCGTCGTCAGACCCGTTATGTAGCACAGTCGTATGAGGCCGAGGTGATTCCGCCGGGCTGCCCCATTCCTGCTAATGTTGTCTGGCGGTTTAATTAGGTGGTGTTTAGCTGAATTTGCTCTGATTGATGGGAGAGCAGCTCCACGTGTCAATAAGCGAATGGATGCAGAGGTGAGCTCAGAAAGTATATAAGCATGACTGCGCCCCCTATGCTGGGAATGGAACATCATTCGGTGAGAGAAACTTACATTCATTCAACTTCTCTTTCTTTCTCTCACAGTGTGTACTAACTTGACTGTCGGAGGGGTTTTCCGGCAACACACCGCCAAGTAGCTCACCGCCGTTGTGTTCTTAGGTTGATCGGATAGACACGAAGCTTGAACGAAAGGAATGCAGACAGCGATGAATATCTCCTCCCCGTACAATTGGCGCCGTCTGTGGGAACCTTTTGCAGACATAACCTTGTCCTCCAAGCTCATCTGATCGCCTTCCATAGCGAACAACGACGAAATACCGTTGTCTGCCATTAACGGTGTTACCCCGGAGTCAGCCAGGCGGAGAGATGGACTCCCCGCCATTTCGAATATGGCGGACTTGGAGACTTCCCTAGGAGGACTTCCAAGAGATACACGAGATAAGCGCGCTAGAAGTTTTGGTCACTCACGAAGCCCAGACGAACACTGGCAGCGAAGAGAATCGCACGCTAGACGTCTAGAGCACAAGTTAAGGGACCAAGACACTGTCATCTAGAGAATGGCGGCAGAGATGAAAGCTCTCAAACGACAGGTCAAAGGGAAGGGTGTTGCTGGAGTGGGGGACCACAGTGAGCACACCCAACCACGCCGCTCAGGCAGCCAGAGCAAGCGGCACACATCCTCTCTTTCTATCACCAGAAGCTATAGGGTTGGGGACTCAGACACGCCTGTAGAGAAGTCCAGCGCGCAAGATAGTACCTACCATCCCTCGCGTCCGGCGACGACGTCGAGATATTCCTACTCCGTTCGTTCAGAGGACTTGCGGGTTGTCTTGAAAGAACGAGCTCGCCGACGAGAGGCTCAAAGGGTGCCGGCGCTCCAGCCGCTATCTTACGGGGGTCACACTAGTGAGGAGGTGATAATGCCACCGCCCTGCTTAGCCGTGCCTGTCCCTCTGGACACAGATTTGGCGAGACTGAACGTCATCCCCTTCTCCCTGGAGCTCGAAACCACGCCGCTCCCAGCGAGCTTTTACCAGCCCAAGTTTACGCTTTATGACAAAAAAACTAATCCGTACATGCATATAAGCCACTTCCAGCAGGTCATGGCCGGACACAGGCGTAATGACGCTCTCATGTGCCTTATTTTCCCATCGAATTTGGGCGAGTTGGGCTTGAAATGATTTGAGAGGCTGCCGGAGGAGAGCATCGAAAGGTGGCAGCAGTTGGTGGAAGCATTCGTGACGCATTTCAAAACCAACACCAAAACGCCAAAGGAAGTAGACCACCTTCTTAGTGTCAAGATGGAGTCGAGTGACACCCTCAAGACGTACAACTCCAGGTACTGGGAAACCTTCAACGAGATCCTAGATTTCCCGATCAACCTAGCAATTACCCAATATAAGCGCAGTCTCCCGGTCGAACATAGGCTGAGGGACTCGCTTACAATGAACCAGCCGACGTCCATGGGGCAACTAATGCAACGCATCAATGAGCACATCCGAGTAGAGGATGCTGCGGCGGCATCCACTGCGAAGACAACTCCAGTGGCAACAGACAAAAGGGCGGCTGGCAAGGTACACGCGGTGGGACAGGAGACTAACCATCCAAATGATTGCGCCGGGGAATTTGACTGTGGACCAAATCATCGAAATCGGGGTAAAGGTCGGCGTAATGATCGAGCAGAATATCCCCGCGATGACGTAGTTGATGCTAATAAAAAGTTAAACGCTCGGACGGGCATCACCACGGTATTTAAGATTCCAATCTATCGCATACTTAGTGAAATCCGCGACGAGGATTACGTCTGGTTTCTTGCTAAGTTAAGCGATGCACAAAAGGGCTTCAATCCGCGGTACTGCTGCACATATCATAGGGAGCGAGGACACCAGACAAAGGACTGTTTGCCTTTGAAGTAACACTTGGAGGAGTTAGTCGCAGCCGGTCACTTAGACCTTTATATTGATGGGGGCGTTAAAGCCGCGCATCCCACCCCGGCTGATTCGAGTGGTTCGGATGACTTAGAGGCGCCCCCTCAAGGAGTGGTCAATGTGATCCACGGCATAGTGGAGCCGGCGCGTGTATGCGAGCTCCGAGGAATGATCAAAAAGGCGGAACATATGAGGGAAGTTTTGTCAGTCCAGCCCGCTATCAAAAGGGGGAAGACCGAGGAGAAAGATGTGATTAGTTTCTCAACTAGGGACCTAGAGCGCATTCAAACGCCGCACAACGACGCCCTAGTAGTGACCCTCCACGTCAGAGACTTCGATGTCAAGCGCATCTTGATTGACCAAGGAAGCTCGGTTGAGATTATATACTACGACGCATTCAAGCAACTCAAACTCCGGGATACAGACTTGGCTCTAGCAACTTCGCCACTAGTTGGTTTCAACTCACAACCGGAGTGGCCTATGGAAAAGATAATCTTACCGGTCAAAGCTGGATCCGTGGTCAAGCAGGTGGAGTTCTGGGTATTAAAGGTGCCGTCCACATACAATCTGATCCTCGATTGGGGATGGCTTCACTCTATGCAGGCGGAAGCGTCAACCTACCACCAGGTTATGAGGTTCTTCTCGGCCATGAGAGAAGTTGAGGAGATTTGGGGCGATCAAGTCATGTCGAAGCAGTGTTTTGTGGTGGTGAACGGGAGCTGAGCTGCAAAAGGCTTCGTTCAAATGATCGAAGGTCTGGAAAACCAAAGCGTTCTTGATGACGTGGGCACAAGGCCCGAGGAAAAGGCTGTTGAGGAATTGGTGGAAGTAGGGATCGACACAGAGAGTCCTAACAAGTTCTTTTTGCTAGGGTCAAGCCTGACCGCCCAAGAAAGGACTGAGATGGTAGAGTTCTTGATGGTGAATATCGAAGTCTTTGCATGGACGCCATACGACATGCTTGGCGTTGATCCAAGCTTTATTTGCTACCAACTAATGTTTTCCCGGATGCACGCCCTATCATTCAAAGAACGAGGAGATCGGCTCTCCATTACGCCGAAGTAGTCGTGGAGGAAGTAAGGAACTACTAGAAGCAAGGGCTATCTAGGAACTGCACTACCGTCGGTGGATTTCAAACACGGTCGTAGTGCCCAAGAAGAATATGAAGTGTCGAGTTTGCGTTAATTACAAGACTGTCAACCGAGCTTGCCCTAAAGACAACTTTCCTTTGCCCATAATAGACCAGCTGGTGGATCTTACGGCCGGGCATAACAGGCTCAGTTTCTTGGATGCCTATCGCGGTTATCACCAGATCGCCATGCATGGCCCCGACTGCGAGATTACCTCTTTCACCACCCCAAGGGGACTATTCTGCTATCGAGTCATGCATTTTAGTTTGAAGAACGCCGGGGCGACTTTCCAAAGGATGGTGACCAAAATGTTCGCTCCTCTGCTAGGCCGGACGATGGAGGCTTACATCGATGACATGGTGGTCAAAAGCAGGCATCGGGCTGACCACTTATCCGACCTAGCCGAGATGTTCGCCATTCTTAAACAGCACAAGTTACTCCTGAATACGTCAAATTGTGCCTTCGGCGTGGGATCCGGGAAATTCCTAGGCTTCCTAGTCACAAGCTGAGGCATCGATGCGGACCCCACACAAATCAAAGCCATACAAGAATTGAAGCAGCCCAACTTGACAAAGGACGTGCAATATCTGGCTAGTATGGCTGCCGCGCTTAACTGATTCATAAGCCGGTCATCAGACCGCTGGCGCCCTTTCTTTTGAGCCTTGAAGTCCAAGTTTTCATGGGATGAGGAATGTGACAGGGCTTTGGCCGAGCTCAAGGCGTATTTGTCTTCTGTCCCATTATTGGTGACACCCAAGCCCGGTGAAGAACTCTACTTTTATCTGGCAGTTTCTCAGCATGCAGTTAGTGTGGTGCTTGTCCGGTCAGAAGGTATCCAGCATTTCTCTATCTTTTATGTGAGCAAAACCTTGCTACCGATAGAGTCGAGGTATTTGTCGCTGGAAAAACTCGCTTTGGCGTTGATGATGGCCTCCAGGAAATTGACGCACTACTTTCATGCTCACACAGTTGTTGTGTTGACCGAATTTCCCCTCAAAGCCTTGTCTGAGCGGGCGGATTTCTCCAGTCAAATCCTGAAGTGGGCGGTCGAATTGGGACAATTCAACATCAAGTTTTAACCCCGAACGACCATAAAAGCTCAAGCATTGGCAGATTTTGTTGCTGAATTCTCGCCTGGAACTGACCAAGTATGCCCAGTAGATCTCATCGCGGTAGCCGAGGAGACGAATGACGGCTCAACGAAAATTGCACAACAGGGCAATGTTGGTGACGCGGAACTTGCGCGCCCGTCCATAGAACCTCCCGTCAGAATAGTACTTCAACCCGGCAATGCGACGATTGACTTGGGAATAACAGACCAATCTGTTGTGTCCAGTGTCGCATCGCCGATGGGGGATGGAGTGGAACCGAACAGCAGCGAACCTGAAACCGAACAGTCAAGCGACCGTGATCCCATCAACTTTCAAGCCTCCCAGGACCCCTTAGAGTGTTGGAAGCTCTTCATCGATGAAATGTGAAAACTTTTTGTAAATGGAGCCTCAAATCGTCATGGCGCCGGGCTAGGCATAGTTTTGATCTTGCCAGATGGTCTGACCATTGAACACTCTATCACACTCGGATTCCCTGCGTCCAACAATGAGGCTGAGTACGAGGCGCTACTGGCCAGGCTTAAGAACGTGCTCTAGTTGCGCGCATCCGAGCTGATGGTTTACAACGACTCCCAACTTGTTGTCAATTAAGTGTCTGTGGTCTACGAAGCCAAAGATGACAGAATGGCCAAGTACCAAGCTCTGGTAAGAGAACATATCAAGCGATTCCAGGCAATAAGGATCCAACAAATTGGTCGGGAAGAAAGCGGCCGTACGGATGAGTTAGCTGGTTTAGCTTCCATGGTCGACAGTTCATCTCCCAATCCTCTCCTAATTGAGTTTCTTCCGAGGCCTAGTATTGAGGAACCCGAGCAGACAGAAGTACTCTACACCGAGCTTGGCCCTTCTTGGATGGACCTTATTATCCTTTTCTTGAAAGAACGGACCCTTCCGGCCGATAAAAAGGAAGCGCATAAGGTCCGGGTGAAGTCAGAGCGGTTTTGGCTCTCTTCATCTGGCGCTTTATACAAAAATTCATTCACCGCTCCTTACCTCAAGTGTGTACATCCAAACAGCGTGGAAGCTTTCCTGTACGAGATTTATGAAGGCATATACGGGAGTCACATCGGGGGAAGATCTTTGGCCTACCGAGCTATCTCGCAAGGATATTAGTGGCCATGCATGCAAGCGGACGCTTAGAAATATGTTAAAAAATGTGAGAAGTGCCAGAAGTTCGCCCATCAAATTCACCAGCCGGCCAGAGAACTTCTTCTCCTCACAAGCCCTTGGCCTTTTGCGATGTAGGGGCTGGACATAGTGGAACCACTCCCAACGGTACAAGGCAACCAGAAGTTCTTCATCACAGCTACGGATTATTTCACCAAATGGGTTGAAGTTGAGCCCTTAGCGACTATCAAGGAGAAAGACGTCAAACGGTTTGTCTGGCAGAATGTGATAATGCGGTTTGGCGTCCCTAAGATTCTGATTTCTGATAATCCACCCAATTTGACGAGCGCTTATTCAGAGGATTTTGTGAGGAATTAAAGATCGAATTCTATAACTCCACTTCGGCTTACCCGCAGTCTAACGGCCAAGCTGAAGGTTCGAACAAGACCATTCTAGATGGGTTGAAGAAGAGGTTAGAGAAGCCAAAGGCAAATGGGCTGAAGAGCTCCCTACTGTCCTCTGGGCATATCGGACAACCTCGAGACGTTCGACCAGGGAAACCCCTTTTGCCTTGGCATATGGCATAGAGGCAGTCATCCATTGGAAATCGGCATGCCCACCCTATACAGCGAAAGTTTTGAGCCCGAGCTGAACTCTGAAGCCATCGCCCTGGAATTGGACATAGCTGACGAGCACCGAGACAAAGCTCTAATCCACGTGGCTGCATACCAACAAGAGTTGTCCAGAAAATACAACAAAACGGGGCATCCTAGACCGTTCAAAGTCGGGGATTGGGTTTTAAAGAAGATGATGGGCAACACACTGGTGCTGGGCGAAGGCAAGCTAGGGGCAAATTGGAAAGGGCTTTACAGGATAACCGATCTGGCGGGCAATGGGGCATACTACTTAGACGATTTGGAAGGCAAAGGCGTACCCCGGCCATAGAATGCGGCCAACCTCAAACTGTACTATTTTTAGTATTTATCGTTCTTATGTAATTTTTTGTGGAAGGATTTGTTCTCCCTACACTTCTGAATGTAATATTCTTTTTGTCAATGTAATAAAAGTGAATTATCTTTGCTGAAGTAGTTTGTTGTTTTCGAAATAATATGGTTTCTGCGGGGCCTACTCTTGTGTTTTAACCGAGATGATTTCCCCCGCCTAACAGAGTTGGTGATTTGCCCAACTCAAGGGCTCTAGCCGAGATGATTTGCCCCAGCTGGAAAAGTTGGTGATTGCCCAACTAGTGTGTCGTAGCCGAGATGATTTACCGTGGCTAAAACAGTTGGTGATTTGCCTAACTCAAAGGAATTGTTTCTGTTTGGGAACTTTGTTGTTTTTAAAGTAATATAGTACACGGTTAAATGAGTTGATGATTTGCTCAACTAAGGTTTCAGCCGAGATGATTTACTCTGGCTAAAGAAGTTGATAATTTGCTTAACTTTGAAGGGGTTGAGGTATTGCTCAATTCAAGGCTCTAGCCGAGATGATTTACTCCAGCTAAAGGGGTTGAGGTATTCCTCAACTCAAGGCTCTAGCCGAGATGCTTTATCCCGGCTAAAGGAGTTGGTGATTTGCCCAACTCAAAGGCTCTAACCGAGGTGCTTTACCCCGGCTAAAGGAGTTGATGTTTTGCTTAGGTCAAAGGTTCCTGCCGAGATGATGAAACATAGTACAACAAGCAGTGCAACAGTTAACAAAATGAGAATTTTTCATTGATGATAAACTGTAGTACATAAGGTGGGGCAGGCAGCCCAGTTACATTCTCAAAAAAAAAGACAAAGAGAATTAAACTAAGAGGGAAAGGTTAGCGAAATCGTTCTCGGTTGCAACTGCCTCCAGGACGACCGTGGTTGTGGTTTCTCGAGCGCCGGACTCAACCTGGCCAGCCTCCTTAGGGCGGTTTTCTCCCTCGGGCTCCTCCTTGGCATCGTCCCCGCCTTTTTCCTCGGCTTCAGCTTGCAATGCACTGACGACATCGTTTGCATACGGCACCATGTAGGGCGATAGAAAGGCAGCGGAGGGAGAGACAAACACATCGGTTCCAAATCCTTAGCGAGTTGATCGCAAGCAGCCTTCCAGCCGGACTTAAAGAATATGTCCTTGGTGGCCTCGACTTGCTTGGTATAGCTATCTTCAGTCTCCTTGAAACCTTCATTGTTCGCCTCATCCACTTCATCTTTCCTTGATTGCTTTACCGCTGCTAGCTCGGCTTGGAGAGCGTCCTTTTCTTTCTCAACGGCTCCGAGTTGGCTGAGCAATTTGGAGTTGTCAGTATTTGCAATCTCCAAAGAAGCCTTCGACCGTCCCAGCTCGGTTTGAAGGTGCTCAACCTAGCTGGCAACGTCGGTCGCCTTTTGCCGGAGTCTGTGAATCTGGTCCATCACAAGATGTTTCTGGATGGCCTGCAAGAAGAGAGTTTGAATAAAGAAAGCCAACCGTGCAAGCACTTAAGCAAATTTGAATAAAACATGCGGAATTCTTACCCGGGTCATAGACTTGATCGAGGACTTCACGAGCCGAGTGTCGGGCATGTGGTCACTGCCAGTTACGTCGCTCGGCAGGAGTAAGGCTTTTGTCAAGTCGAAGGCTAGGAGATGTTCTTTGTCGCCTTTGACAAAAGCGTTGGCCGGGATCTCCTTACCCTGGTGCTTCAACTGTGGCTTCCAAGGTGGCGTTGGTTCAGATGCGACCGCGGATTGCTCGGTGCTCAGCTCCGTAACAAGCTCGGCTGTGGGGTCGACGGTCCGAGGCCTTTTCCCAGCTTTGCGGCTGTCTTTGCTGGTCTGTGCTGCAGCAGTTGACGCCAGAGCAATCACCGTCCCAGATGTTTGACTGGCAGTAGCCGCACAGGGAGCGATGCTCGACAGCTCGATGGTTGTGGCAGTGATGAGGTTCTTGATGCGGCTTCGCTTGACCATCTCTTTTTCTTCGGTCAGACGGATTAGGGACACGTTTGGTAGTATTGGATCGGGTGGTGGAGACGGTGCTCGGAGAAAGTCTGTAACTCTACTCCGGCGGGGAGCGGTGTATCTGTAGCTCGGTACATAGCCGAGAAGTTCGTGGCAATCCCGGTTACGATACCGCAGTACAGTTTTGATGGTAGCCTCGTTAGGGTTGTAGTAGTTTGCTTGCAAGGCTTCGATAGCTGCAAAGTGAGAAAGAAGAAAAGGCATTAGTACAGAACAGTGAAGGAAAATGGGTTGACCGAGCAGTGAGCACGGCTTACATGTCGAACCGAAGTTCTTGCTGATGTACCAGTCGGGCACGTCGGCTGTCTCATAATTTTTAGACACCCAGAAAAAGTCATCGTCGTGCATATCTTTATCTGGGGTGCCGGTTATAATCTTCTCCTTGCCCGGCCTAATCTTTAAATAGTAGTTAAGTCCATCGCCTGTATGCCCGAGGGTGTACTGGCATAGAATCTTGGCTAATCCTATACTCAGGCCCAGCCAGTTGTTTAGCTCGGCTATCCCATTTATTATTTTGTAGGTATTGGTTGAAACTTGTGTTGGTGTTAGCCCGCTGCGCCTCAAGAATTTGCACATTAGAGGATTAACCGAGAAGCGAAGGCCGCCTTCGATTATGGAAAGCACGATGAAAGGGCATTGGTCCAATCTGCCCCAGGGAGTGGTATCCTCGGCACCGAGCTCGAGATGTACGTCTGCGGGGACGCCATATTCTTCCCGGAATGCGGCTAGTGCGACCGGCGTGTCAACAAGGAAGCGGTAACGTCCCATGTGAAGCCGGCTGGTTTTAGCACGGCTGTGTTGGTTTGAAAAACTTTCGTTTGATGGCTGCTCAGCTGTTGAGAGCCTCAGTGTTGGTATCTGGTCCACTAGGACTCTGCAGTAAAAGTAAGTGTAAATGTGAGTGGGAGCGCGGTTGCGCAAAACGAGCTCTACTTTAGCTCGGTCAGATGGAGTGCTAGACTATATCGGTCACAGAGGTAAACTCAGAAGCTCGGCCACTCAAGCGGACCAGATGTTAGCCCGATCAAGCGGTCCAGCACTCTGTTACCTCGGTTCCTACACGAGTTTTGCAAACTTGCAACTTGCTCGATTTTGGTGTTTTTTGGGATCAAAAGAAGACCTAGAGCCCGGTTCGTCCCAGATCCTCGCGTGTTCATCACTGAAGTTGAAGAACAGTTGAGAGAGAATGGGCAGAGGTGGTTTTTAGGGAGCTACATCCTAAAACCTATGGCTATCGTGCCCTAAAATGTGAGTATCAAATGATAAACAATAAAGAGATTCGAAGAACTTACCAGTTTGAGGGCGAAAGTCGAATCTTCGAGCACGAAGACAGTTTAGGGCAATAATGGTGTTTGGTAGAGAGGATGGCACTACAACATTGGGTCGTTTGGAATGGAAGAGAAACAGTAAGAAAGAAATGTGTAGGGGTAAGCGGCGTGCTTATAGAAGAAAAAGAACCACCAAAATTCGAATATGAAGAGGTGGCGGGGTTGGCTGTTCGAGGCCAATGAGCGAAGGACGTGTGTCTCTATTGACGGCGGCGTCAATACTGAAGTGACAAGATGGCGAATTGAGGCGTCGACCGAGCAAATCAAGAAACCGAGCATGAGGGTTAGCGCGGTTAACGTCTTGCAGATTAAAGTCGGGCAGAGAATCGACCCTGGTCGGAGCATGTAATCCCAGTCACGCTTGTGTAGACGGAATTAAGGGGCAATTGAGAGGGAGATTCATGATCTGGCTTCGGGCTGTGGTGGAAGCCGAGCTAACTTGGGCTAGTCCAGAGATGGTTGTGCTCGGTCGAGGCCTAGGTCCCATGTTTGGGCCGAGCTAACTTGGGCTTGTCCAGAGTTAGTTTGCTCGATCGAATCCCAAGTCCCATGTTTGGGCCGAGCTAACTTGGCCTTATCCAGAGTTGGTTTGCTCGGTCAAGTCCCAGGTCCCATGTTTGGGCCGAGCTAACTTGGCTGAGATGATCATCTGCCAACCCGGGTTTCATGGTTCGCACATTTAGCTCGGCGGGAAAGGCCTTCTGAACACCGGCTTAACCTGTCTGGAGCTCAGTTGTATCGGCATGCTGCTGAGCTCGGTTATGTTAAAGCTCGGTGAGTGGCGCCGTTGGACTCATTACGTAGCATGGTCGTATGAGGCCGAGGTGATTCTACCGGGCTACCTCGTTCTCGCTAATGTTGTCTGGTGGTTTGATTAGGTGGTGTTTAGCTGGATTTGCACTGATTGATGGGAGAGCAGCTCCACGTATCAATAAGCAAATGGATGCAGAGGTGAGCGCAGAAAGTATATAAGCATGACTGCGTCCCCTATGCTGGGGATGAAACATCATTCGGTGAGAGAAACTTACATTCATTCAGCTTCTCTCCCTTTCTCTCTGAGTGTGTGCTAACTTGACTGTCGGAGGGGTTTTCCGGCAACACACTGCCGGGTAGCTCACTGCCGTTGTGTTCTCAGGTTGATCGGATAGCCACGAAGCTTAGACGAAAGGAGTACGGACAGCGACGAATATCTCTTCCCTGTACAGTAATGGTTGAGAATATTTCATGATCATTGTATTTGTATTTATTTTCTCTTTTGATAGAGATGAATGTGAGGTAGATGAAAAAAATATTTATCAATATTTAATATTTTTTTTGAGAATTTGTCATGTATTTTTTTTTATAACTTCGTACACGTAGTCATGGGACAATTATAACTTGGATTTTTTAAAATAAGTATGTTTGTAACAATTTTAAAGATACAAAGGCCACAGTGCATTTTAAAAAGAACAGATAAGATATTTTAACATCATCAGAAAGCTACTTTAACATTATTTTAAAAAGATAAGATAAAATAAGATACTTCAACATCATCCAAAAGCGACTTTAAGATTATTTAAAAAAAATAAGATAAGACACTTTAACATTATCAGAAAGTTATTTAACATTATTTTAAAAGATAAATAAGATCCTTTAACATAAAGACAAGAGAAAATAGAAGGACATGAAAGATGCAGAACATAAATAAATAAATGACACGTGGCATTTTTTTAAGTATGCTACATGGCACCATTATAAAGTATGTCAATAAAAATGCATTATTTTACTTAGGTGATATTTAATAAAGTTAAAAATTGAAAATTAAATATTAAAAGGTAAATGTTGAATTTTTTAAATTGAAAAATTGTTTGATAAAAATTTAAATGTTGAACTAAAAACAAGTTGTTTGATATGTATAAGATCAAATTTGAAATTTATTATTTTCAAATTGTATATTTCAATTTTTATATTATGATGGTGGTGATAGTGATAGCGATAGAGATGGTAGTGGTAGTACAATGATGATAGTGCATATGGCAACAATAATAATGGTGATAAAGGTGGTGGTAGTAGTAGTGGTGGCGGCGACAGCAGCGGCGGTGGCAGCATTATGGTAATGGGGGTGGTGATAAAAGCGGTAGCGATAGCGATGGTGGTGGTAGTAGTAGTGGTGGTGGTGTTAGTGGTGGCGGTGGCATGATAGTAATAGTGGTAGTAATGAGTTTAATAATATATATCAATATTTAGTATTTAGTATTTATAAATTTAATTACAAGTAAGTTCATATGATTTTTTTTAAAAAAATTAAATTTTAGTTTACATTGTAAGAGGGGCTTAAATTTTAAGTGATATCAAGTGTGATTATCAAATGAGCTTATTGATTATTGATAGCCACTTAATACTTCAATTTTAAGTACTTAATTAGGTTATGAAGCACCCCTTATAATTATATATGATTAGAATAATAATGAAAAGTTAAATAAATGGGAAATTCTATGTTACACATCCCATATGCATCATGTTGTGTATTTGTATGGTATATGTTACGTATTTTTTGATAAATGTTACGTAATTTTTTTTATAGAGTTACGAAAATTTGTGATTTAGAAATGAAATTATACATTTTGTATTATATTATGTGCTAGTGTATGCCCATGCTTAAAAGTACGGTGTAAATAATATTGTGATCAAAACACAGTTGTAATTTACACATATTATGTTAAAATTTATGAATTCTGTAGTATTTTTTGATGAAGATATTGAAAAATATATATATAAAAAATAGTATTCTTCTTAAAGAACTTGTAACAATTTTATTTGTACCACACGGTATATAGAACTCAAATAAAATAACAATTCTCCTAGCCTTAATGCAAATTAAGAAACAAACATATAAGAATAATGTTCACCAATATTGCAAATCAAACACTATACAAAATACATAAATCAAAGCTATTGTACATTTGTTAACATTTTATAATTTTAAAAAGTTAAAAAATTTCTAAACACTAAATAAAACACCCCAGCAAGTGCTTTGCAATCTCAACAAATTAAATTGAAAAATGCTTATCATCATGTACTCTACAATTCCAAACAAATCAAATATAAAATAAAAAAAATAAATATCAAATAATGTACACCAGTTAGTGTTCTGTAATCTAAAAAAAATTAAAATTAAAATGCACACCAGTTAGTAATACTATTGCCATTCAAATTATAATCACAAAAACAAACATTATGTGGGTTTTTGAGAAGTTGCTATTTTAGGAGGCTATTTTAAGAGATTAAAATTTTTGTGTTTGGGAAGATAATTTGATTTTTTTGTAGTTGGATGTGATATTTGTGAGAGAAAAAGTGAAGTGATTATAAGTTTGATGTGACATTTTTTCTTGGTTATTTTAATTTATTTTGTCTTTTAGTGCTGTTTTAGTAAAAAAAAAAAAAAAAAAAAACTAAAAAAAACTCTTCCCAAATGTCCCTATACACCTAAAGCTTTGATTGACATTAGATTTTTGGGTTAAATTAGTTATAAAAAGATAATATCACATCTAAATTATAATCATTTTATTTTTTTTTAAAGAAATAAAAAAATAAAATAAAATAAATAAAAAAGTCAACTCAAACAAACTTTTTAAATGAATCTAAAATAACCAAAAAAAACTAAAATAACAAAAAAAACTATATATATATGCTTTACAAATTCATTTTATACACACTAAACAATCCGTAGGCCCAAAGCACCACCAACGATGCACAAGCCACTATCGTTGCGTAACGTGTTTTCTCCAGAAACGCGTTATATATATTTTGGGACACTTTGGAAAGATTGATAAAAAATTAATTTTTTAATATATTTAGTTAAAAAAATTAGTTTTTTTATTAAAAAAATCCAATTTTTTGTCAAAAAAATCACTTAACAAATTAAAAAGCCGAAAAAATAATTTTTTATCAAATTCTCAAAACACCACTTTATATATGATCAATGCAGAACCTTGCCAAGCAGCCCCACAATTATTACAGTGAGACCCAGACCACCATTTCAAATATCAAACCAAACAACACCTAACGGTAATAATTCAATCTAAAAGCACCCCACATATATTTTATGTATTTTAAATAATGTGTCATACCCAATTTTGCTTCATAATACCTATATCAAAATGCATAAACAAATGATTTCACATGAAATGGCCCACCAACACCGCTAGCTTTCGGTTCACTTCACCCCAAAAATAATTCGAGTTTCCCTCAAATATTTTACCCATGTGCTGAACCAACTATCAATGTATCCCCCGTACATGTGCCCAGTTTTTTGTCTTCCCCAAATACTGCAAAAGAAGACACCCGAACGCACATGAAGCGCGTGTCCATTCCCTGGAGCATGCAAAAACTCACGGAGAAGCACCGCCAGAAAACACACGCGCCTCTCTCTTTCTCTGAAACCGTCTAATCTCTCTTCAAACTGGTATCTTTTTTCTCTCTCAAACTTTCCTCTTTTTCTCTCTCTTCCTCTCAAAATTATTTTGAAAAGTTTGATTTTAATCTTCTTTTCTTTTTTTTTGTTTTTTTTAGAGCCAAACACTCGTCGTCGATTGGATCTTCAAATTCAAAAAGAAGAGAGAAGATGACCGTTGGAAGCGAAATTGGCATTCATGAAACATCATCAGAGGAGCAAGACCATCTTGATCGGAGTAAGAAAAAAGTGAAAGCTACTGATTCATCTAAGAAGGAATTCTTGGAAAAGAATGATGATCACATGGTGGAGGAAGGTTGTACCCAGAACAGGGAACCAGAAACGGCCATGGGCACCCCAAAATCTTTCAAACAAGTACTGATGCGATCCAGATTCAATGAAACTGAGAGAGAACGCAGTTTTGACTGCGAAGCGGCCTATCTCTCTTCCGATGAAGAAATGGAAAATGAGAAGGAAATCGAGGAATCTTCAGAGGAGAAAGGGACATCATCGCACCCGGTGGTTAACCTACCTGCGGGGCTTCTTAAAAAAGTGAGAGAACCATGGAAGAAATGTCTCATAGTACGACTTTTGGAAAGGAATATTGGCTATAACCGGTTTGTAAATAGAATGAGGAAGGTATGGAATCTCCAAGCTGATTTTGAAACATTGGATATTGGAAATGGTTTCTTTATAGTGAAATTTGAAATGGTGGAGGATTACACGAAGGTTTTCGCTGGAGGACCGTGGGTAGTGATGGATCGATACGTGACTGTGCGAAAATGGCAGCCTGATTTTAAATCTGATGAGGCAGAGGAGGACACAATGGCAATCTGGGTTCGTTTCCCTAATCTCCCCATTGAGTATTATGATGATAAGGTTCTCTACCATATCTCGAAGGTGCTCGGTACTCCCTTGAAGGTTGATATTAACACTGCCATGGCAACAAGAGGAAAGTATGCAAGGGTCTGTGTCGAGTTAGACTTGCGCAAGCCACTTATCTCGCATATCACTATTGGACGTTATCACTATGTGGTGGAATATGAACATTTGCATACATTGTGTTTCTCTTGTGGTCGAGTTGGCCATCAGAAAGAAAAGTGTACTGAATATCCGGTAATACAGTCGGAGAAGACGATGCAGAATGTGACCGTTACGCAACTTGATGTTGGTAAAGGACCAGGAACATCAAAGCCCACTAGGCAAGGGAATGAGGAAGGTTTTAATTTGGATGATAAATTGGGTTATGGGCCGTGGACTATAGCACCGAGCAGAAGGAAATTCTATCAGGGGAAGCAGAAGCATAAGGCCCACTTCCAAAAGAGTAACAGATTTGATATATTACAACTGGACAAAGAGCAAGGGGAAAAAGTAAAGGCCTAAAGAATAGTAAAGCCCAGGGAAGTCACGTGGATCTAGACATGGGCACTAACTTGGCTAATGGTGATGCAGATGGAGCCCAAAATAGGAGCCCACTGGACACATTAGTGCAGACTTCACCAGTAATGGACGTGGAGCTCACATAGACCCGGGAGAACATGAGGCAAGATATAGAGATGGGTATGGCATCTGGGCCACGTGGAAGAGAAGAGCTCCAACAGAATGTCTAGTCCAGTACTCCCAAATTAGGCCCACAAGCTAGAATGGGTGTAAACAATAACCAAGGAAGCCCTAAGTCTATCTCGGGTTCCAAGCCACAAACTAGCCCCCACACCTCTCCAAGGCTGCCAGTTGAGAAACCTTCAGCAAATAGATCGAGAGCAAGAGGAGGGAAATCACTGGATTCAAGCACGTCTCTGGAAGATAGGCCTGATGGAAAAAGCTACCGAGACCATTCGGTTGATAGAGCACCGTGTGGACCAGTTCAGGACGCTGTTGTTTTTAGAGCTCGGGAAAGAAGCATATCACCACGTCGGAATAGATTGGTGGCTCGAAGAAATGAAACTGATGATCCAACCGTGGTGGGAGATCGACACGCACAATGTGAGACATATGGTGCTTGTGAAACCAGCGAAAACATTGGAGGAAGATCAGACAAATGCGAGAAGCATTTTGGGTCTACCTGAGGTAGCGAACTGGCCCACACTTCCACTGTTGTCCATGGAGTTGCTGATATGGAATTGTAGGGGTGCTGGTAATGACCAATTCCGGCGGAATCTACATGAGTTGGTCCAAATGCATAAACCCGATATGCTTATCCTCTTGGAGACCAAGGTGGGTTTACATAAAATGGGTATGTTCTTCAATAATTTGGGCTATACGGCATCCTCTCATGTTGATCCCACGGGTAGAAGTGGTGGCATTTGGTTACTATGGAATCCTAATCAAATTAATGTTTGAGTAAATGAAGCTGGTTCTCAGATGATTACTGCTACTTTTGCTCGTCAAGACTACCCAGATTGGGTCCTTTCTGCCATTTATACAAGTCCAAATCCTAGGTTGAGAGATGAACTCTGGTCGGATTTGGAATCAATGGCGCATAACATACATGAACCATGGATGGTGGCAGGGGACTTTAATGATTATTCAAGTTCAACAGAGAAAAGGAGCTACTCTGTGAATCAAAGCCAGAACTCAAACCAAAGCCTAAGAAGGAGCCAAAAATTCAATGATAGAGTAAACAATTGTCAACTTATGGACCTTGGTTGTGTGGGTCCGAGGCTTACCTAGACCAACAACAGGAAATGGTGGGTTAATACTATGGTGAGATTGGATAGGGCCTTCTGCAACACTGAGTGGAGAACTCTATTTCCGGAGGGGTATGTTCGAAATTTGCCTCACACATATTCGGATCATTCTCCTCTTATAATGCACACTCAAGGTACGCGACTTTCTAACCCTCAACATATTTCGTTTAAATTCCAAGCGGCTTGGATCACCCATGAGGGATTCCGCACGCTGGTTGAAAATAATTGGCCTATTCATCACCAGCCGAATTTGTTGAGAAATTTGGATCGCATGTCAATTGCAGCCACGATTTGGAACAAAAATGTTTTTGGTAATATTTTTAGACGAAAACGATGGCTGCTAGGTAGAATTAATGGAATCCAAATTTCTCAAGCCAATCATTATTATCATAATCTTCATAAATTGGAAATTGAGCTCATTGAGGAGTTTAATAAAGTCCTGTATCAGGAGGAGTTGTGGTTTCAAAAATCTCGCATTAATTGGATAACTCAGGGTGAGCGTAATACAAAGTTTTTCCATTTGTCCACCATTATGAAGAGGAGGAAGACAAAAATTTTAGTTTTGAGAAATGATGAGGGTATTTGGGTGGATGATCCTGATGATTTAAAAAACCTTGTGTCTGCTTATTTCCACAAGCTCTTTAGTTATAGTCACACTATCTGCCTGGACCATTGAAATAATTTGACTAATCATTTAAGTTCTGATGATCAAATTGAGATAAGTAGGTTTGTTTCTAATGTTGAGATTTGGAGGGCGGTTAAAAGCATAAAAGCTTTTAAGGCCCCGGGTCCCGATGGGTACCAAGCCATTTTCTATCACACTTTTTGGGATATTGTGCGCAAGAGTGTGATAGACTTTATTCAAAATTGTTTTTCTTCTTGGTCCATCCCCCTAGAGATTAGTAGAACTTTTATAGCTCTCATTCCTAAAGCTAATAATCCTGAGACTGTGAAACAGTTTTGGCCAATCAGCTTGTGCAATGTTAGCTATAAAATTATTTCCAAAATCCTTGTCAACCACATCAAGCCTCTCCTTGAGACTATCATCAGCCCGAATCAAAGTAGTTTCATCCCGAGTAGATCCACCCATGATAACATCATCATTACTCAGGAAGCTCTTCACACTGTAAGGAAGAAAAAAGGGAAGGTGGGTTACATGATTTTCAAAGTTGATCTTGAAAAGGCTTATGATAACATTTCCTAGAATTTTCTTAAACAAACTTTAATAGAATTCCATTTTGAGAAGAAGATGGTGGATTTGATCATGAGTTGCGTTACTAGTGTGAATACTGCTATTTTATGGAATGGTGAACCTCTTGATGAGTTCCACCCTGCCAAGGGTTTAAGACAAGGGGACCCTTTATCCCCCTACCTTTTTGTGCTTTGCATGGAGAGGCTCTCAGGTATGATTAATCAAAAGGTGCATGAGAAAGAGTGGAGTGGCCTGTCCTTGTCTAAGAATGGTCCTAACTTATCTTATTTATTTTTTGCGGATGATTTGATTTTGTTTGCTAAAGCCAATGATAAAAATTGTTCTACCATTTTGAAAATTTTGGATGAGTTTAGTGCAATATCTGGTTTAAAGATTAACTTAAATAAATCTCATATGTTTGTTTCTCCTAACATTGAAAGGAGAAGAGCTAGAAGTCTGAGTAACATGTGTGGTATCCCCCTAACCGAAAACTTAGGGAGATACCTTGGGATCCCTCTTCTCCATACTAGAGTGAGTAAAGATAATTTTAACTATATTCTGGAAAAACTCAAGACCAAGTTAGCGGGGTGGAAATCTGGCCTTCTGTCCTTGGCAGGGAGGGCCACCTTAATCCAATCTGTGACTAGTGCTATTCCAGCATATTCCATGCAAACTATGGAGATTCCTCGGAAAGTTTGTGATGAAATTGACAAAATAAATCGGAATTTTCTTTAGGGAGACACCCTAGAGAAAAAGAAAGTTCATCTTGTAAACTGGGACCTAGTTTGTAGGATGAAAAAAGATGAGGGTCTTGGGCTTCGAAGGGCGAGAGATCAGAACCTAGCTCTTTTGTCCAAGCTGGGTTGGAAAGTGCTTAAGGAGGAAAAGTGCTTATGGGTGGATGTGCTTAAAACTAAATATCTCGGGCAGCAACCTGTCTTGCACAAGAAAAAAGGCAAAAATATTTCTCATGTTTGGAAAGGCATCCTTAACTCAAGAGAGCTTCTTGTTAAAGGGGTGAGATGGAACCTTGGAAGAGGGTCCAAAGTTAGAATTTGGAAAGATTGGTGGTGTGGGGAAGGAGTCCTTGAACAGGATTTGAACACTCTTACTTATCCACTTCCAAATCCTGGGAATACCACTGTGGATTACCTTCTTGATGGTAATGGAGATTGGGACTTGATGCATATAAATAACCTTATGCCAAGGCATGTGGTTGTGGAAATTTTGAAAATTCAACCCCCTCGTAATAGGGATGTAGAGGATAATCCTAGATGGGTTAAAGCCCCTTAAAGCCCCTGATGGAGATTTCTCTATAGCAAGTGCCTATGAAATAATAGTTGATCACCATAGTCAAGAGAGGGATTGGGGGTGGATATGGAAGCTTAAGGTCCCTCAGAAGCTTAAGAGCTTTGTGTGGGTTGTTCTCCATGAGAAACTTCTCACAAATCATATGAGACAATTGAGGGGCCTTACTAATGACCCGAAATGCCCTTGTTGTGAAAACTTGGAGGACATTGATCATTTATTTCGGTTTTGTCCCAACGCTGTGCAGGTTTGGAGTCAAATATTCAGTTCGGAATGGTACTCCAACATGCTTAATTTGTCATGGCCCGGATGGATCATTCGGAATGTAAAAGGAAAGAACAAATCCCCTCACCTGTTTCTTGTTACCTTGTGGACTATTTGGAAGAATAGGAACAAAATGGTTTTTGAAAATAAACACACTAATCTGCATCAAAGTGTGGAAAATATATTTTGCTATGCTAAGGAAATTTTTCAAGCATTCAGTTTAGATATTACAACACCGCTAAAATATAAAAGTCTAACTGTTTGGTCTTGTCCAAGTGCAGGAACAATTAAACTAAACACGGATGGTAGCACTCGCCGAAATGGAGGAGGTGGAGGTTTTGGAGGACTTTTTCGGGATGAGACAGGTTCATGGATTAGTGGCTACTATAGGAAACTAGAGATATGCACCAGCCTTGAAGCGGAGCTTTGGGCTGTCTACAAAGGACTCACAATCATTCTCCAACGTGGTATGAATCAAGTGGTCATTGAAACGGATGCGGAGCAAGTGGTGCAACTGTTAAGTGAAGAGTTGAGAGAGCGATGTCCCTTTAGGGGCGTTGTGGAGGATGCGTGTATTATCATGAGAGACTGTAACTGTACCATCCAACATATCAAAAGGGAAGCCAACATTTGCGCAGACGCATTGGCAAAACTAGGAGAAAATCAACTAGCTGAGTTACTAATTGTTAATGATCCTCCAGCGGAAATCCATAACATGCTTATTGCGGATATTGTTCACCTCTCTCAGGAGGTCGTTAGGACGTAGTTCCTTTGTTTTTCTTTTATTTCTGATGTACCCAAAAAAAAAAAAAAAAAAAATTTAGTCATTTTTTTTAGTTTGTAACAAAAGTTTAAAGTTGATTTTTTTATTTTTTTTTATACAAATTATATAAATAGCTTCTATAGTTTGGGGCTTATATTATTTTGGTTTTTGATTTTTTAATTGTGACATATTTGACTCTGAATTTTGAATCTTATTTCAAATAAGGACAATTGAATATATCATTAGATTTTTAAGGATAAAATTGTCAATTTGATAAAATATAAACTAATTTGATAAAAATAAATGTCAAACAAATATTTTTGAATTTTTAAAAATTATTTCTACCTACTAAAAATAAAATTATGTAAAATTGATAAATCTTTTAGACATTTATTTTTTTTTACCAAATTAATTTTTATTATTTGTTTGGATGATGATCATGTAAAATTAATTTAAAAAAATTAATCATGTAATTTTTATTAATTTTATATAATTTTATCATTGGTGGATAAAATTAATTTTTAAAAAATTTAAAATATTTTTTTAACATTTATTTTTGTCAAATTAGTTTATATTTTATCAAATTGACAATTTCACCCTTGAAAAATCTAATGATATTTTCAATTGTCCTTATTTGGATCAAGATTCAAAATTCATGATCAAATGTGTCACAATTGAAAAATCAGGCACCAAAGTGATACAAGTCTCAAAATATAGGGACTATTAGTGTAATTAACTCTATTTTTTTTCATTTGGAAAATTAGTTTTTAATTACTGGTGAAATTACAATTCTACATTTCATGAGTCAAAATGTACTACATGAGTGAAGTTGTAAATATTTTAAATTAATGGGAATAGTTTGGTCATTTTATTGTAATTTGATATCATAAATAGATATTAATAAAAAAAAGCCAAAAATAACTTTTTATCAATTTTCTGAATTATGTCTAAAAAAGTAAAAAAATTTGATTAAAAATCAAAAAATCGCTTTTTACCATCTTTTCAAAATAGGGCAAACTGGTATAGCTTTATTCTCATCATCAAATTGGTAACTTAGGGTTGTTTTGGAAAGTTGGTAAAAAGTTGACTTTTGATTTTTTTGAAAGTGATTTGAGAAGTTGGTAAAAAACTGACTTTTTACTTTTTAGTTTAATATTTATTTATAGTGTCAAATCAAATTAAAATGACTAAAATACCCTTACCCAACCTAAGACATTTATTTTTTAATTTTTTTATGATCCCTAATTTGTAATTTTAAAACTGCATTTTTGACACTTTTTAAAAAGATTTTGTTGCGTTTTTGACGACCACGTTTTTAGGCCAAGTTTGAGAAGACTAAATAAGTATACTTTTTGACTTTTTTTTATATTATGTGTAGAAAAAATAAAAAGAAAATGTTAATTGATGTGACTCAAAAAAAATAAAAAGATAAAATAAGTACACTTTTTTAGATTAGTCAAACTTAACCTTAAATATTTTGTTTAAAAATATGACTTTTTACTATTTCTCATCATCAGCGACATGTTCTTGTCTTGTGTTGGACAATTTTTTACAACAAAAAGATGAAACAGAAAATATAAAAAAATATAATACATAAACATAAATTACAAAAACTGTTCGTTTGTAATATATCAACATCAACGTAAATTCATTTTCTGTTTTCTTTTTTTCCCTCAGTTACTCCACCATTCCAGATCTGGATGGCTGGGTCGTAACGGCGATGGCGAGAGGTGATGAATGGCGATGGCGATGGACTGAGAATCATCTCCGGTGCTCTTTCGTTTTTCGAATCCAAAAGTCGTTCTTCGTGCGAAGCTATATCACCGACGAACTTGAATGGTCTACACTCCGAGGGGAGAGAGGGCGACTGGGGAAGGTTGCCTTTGGACGAAGAAGGGGGTTGGGGAGGGAAATTGGTGGTCGGCGTTATTTTAACCCAATCCTCTTCCCAGACACATAAAAGAAAGAAAGGAAAAAAAAAATTTGAGTTTCTTCCACTGCAACTACCAGAAAGCTCCCTGTAAAGCATTCATCAGAGAGAGAGAGAGAGAGATGGAGAACCAGATTAAACATTTCATCCATGAACATCCGTTGAGAATGGAGAAAGGTATCATCGATGATTGGCGGTGCTTCTGCTTGTTATGCCACAAAGACATCGCTTCACCAATGTATTCGTGTTGCAATGAATTTTGCTTGAGAAAGGCGTACATGCACAAATCATGCGCTCAATTCCCACAAGTGATGCTACATCCCTTTCACCCACACCCTCTCACCCTCCTCATCAGGCCCCGAAATGAATTTGAGAACTTCGACTGCGATGCCTGTTGGAGGAGTGGTCAGACCCATAGTAACTACCACTGTTTCGAGTGTGACTTTAACCTCGACATTTGTTGTGCTTCACTAATGCCTGCCAAAACCCCAGTCCAGCACAAGAATCAATCCCAAATTCAACATCATATACTACGTCACCCACATCCCTTGATTGTCTGCGACAACAACAAGGATACGATTTTATTTAATTTTACCTGTTCTTTCTGCAAGCTACCCATCAATGGAAGTCGAATCTATGTTTGCCTTGACTGCAAGTGTTTGCTCGACGAATCATGTGCCGAGTGGCCTTCACAGATCCAACATCCTTTCCACCGACAACACCCACTCACCCTGCTTGACCAACGTCACAATACGTTTTCGAGGCAGTGCAGAGCTTGTGGGAAGGTGCTCAAGAAGGGCATTCTCTTCAAATGTGATGAGTGTCGTGTTAGAAATGACCAATGTGTGGATTCGAGTCGGTGCAGCGCTTGTGAGAAGTGGCTGAGGGAGGGCTTTTCCTTCAACTGTTCTGACTGTAATTTCAGCCTGGACCCATTGTGCGCTTCGTTGATACCATTGCTGTCGTCTACCCAAAATTCTCAAGGCAGCAGCAGGGACGATGAGTTCCAGATTCAAAAGTTAAGCCACCCCCACCCTTTGATTCTTTGTGAGAAGAAAAAGGATTATCGCATATCTTGCGATGCTTGCCAGCTTCACTTTGAGGATGATGATTCTATTGTCTACATCAGTCTTGAATGCAAGTTTTTGCTGCACAAATCTTGTGCTGATTTGCCTTTGCAGGTAAAACGCTCATTTTGCCACCACCAACACACACTCACCCTGCTCCAATATTCACTTGGTCAGTTGTACGAGAATATTGGCAATACAAATGGATTCAGCGGTAAATTTAAGTGCCATGCGTGTCAAGTATATGCTTCAGGCTTTGCCTATGTATGTACCAAGTGCGCAATCTTCTTTGACATTAGATGCCCAATTTCCAAACCCTTCCTCATCAGCTCTCAACTTCACCACCAGCACCCTCTTGCTTTCTTCGCTGCCATACCCTATGTGCTCTATTGCAACGCTTGCAAGCGGCGAATCTGCACCTATTTTTCCGCTGTGTGGAGTGCGAATTCATCTCCATGTCAGTTGTGTAACTACATTGCCGCCAACTGTCAAAGATAAACATCATATACATCCCCTCACACTCACCAATCTCCCATCAAAGACCATCCAGATGAAAGAATATCGGAGTTCTACTGCGATTCTTGTGAGAAAAGAAGGGAGTTATATGATCCTACCTACTATTGTGAAGAATGCCACTACGTTGCTCATGTTCAGTGCCAGCTCTCTGAGGTATGTATGCACTTTCAGTATTTTTACCTGAATAGATTTTCTTTTTCGAGAGAGAGAGAGCTAAGTAGAACTACTTGGTGGGTTTCAGAGTCTAGGTTGACTTCAAAATTTGTAATTATTGCAATACTAGTGCCTAAATCATATTGCCCACAGTTTAGATCTTGTTGGGATTCAAATTCTTCAATTTTGTATTGTTTAGTTCTCTCTGGGTTCAGAAGCTCTTTTTAACATGATTGAACCAAAGCTCTTTATCATCAAGTTGACCTTCATTATTCCTTACTGCTGGGAAGAAGACCAAGAGACTTCCAAATGTTTTAAAACATAAGTTATAGTCTATTGAGATTGTGAGTAAGAGGAAGGCTTAATGATAAGTTATAGTTCTAACGGGTTCGGTTATATAATCCATTCTTCATCGTACACCCCCCCCCCCCCCCCCCCCCCCCCAAAAAAAAAAAAAAAAAAATCCCATGCTAGTTTTGTTGTGAAAATAACTTAAAATTTTTTTTTAAATGGTACAATGGTCCTCCCGTAGCAGCCAATGTTGTCTTCTCATTTGAGGAAGGAAACACGTTTAAAAAAAAAATTATGTTTTGGGGTTTTCATCAAACTAAAACCACAATCAACCATGTAATAAAGAGCAACAGGGGAAAAATAATCCTAGAGATAATAGTAGTGGTAACATTTAAGCTTATACTTTGCCAAAACAATCAGATAGGAAGTCCAAAATATTCCCCAGCAAGATAGATAAAATTTTGTTCCAATTCTTTCTCATTGTCCTTTCTTTTTCTTTTTCTTTTTTGTTTGCTAATGTCTTATACTTATTTTTGTTTTTTGGTTGCTCCATAGATATTTCCTATACTAGAGGAGCAATTCTTGCCTTGCAAACTTAGTGAGACAAAATTGGAGATGCCAGCAAGTGTGTGTGAAGATGGTACTGGTATAGGGGCTTGCAAGGATTTGATGATAGAAGAGATCTGGGGAAAGAGCGTGACAAGATGGAGGATGAAAAGCGTTTTCGCGGACCATATAGAGAGGTTTTTTCAGATGTTTCTACAGACGATGAAACGGAAGGGGTAAGAACTGCTGAACAATCTTCTCTCACTGAACTAGATGAGTAGAGTGGCTAACTACAAGATTAAAGGCAACAAAGAAAAGATTGAAAGAACTAGAGGAGAGGCGTGCTCGGTAGTTGCATCTCTACCGCTCAATTCTGGGGATAATGAGTGAATGTTTAGTGAAGCACTGATTTGGAAGAGCACACAATCACAATTAGCATCAGCCCTGACACACAGAAACACACAGAAAATCCCCCTATATATATAATGCTATAATTTTAAGGCATAACTTGTTTGGTGTCTTCAACTACGTCAGTTATTTATATTTAAATTATCTTATGCTTAAACATCTTTAGATTTTATTATGTAATGGTAAAACTTTAAAACTGTTTATCTAAAGAGCAATGTTAGGTACCATGAAAAAACTTTCATGAAAATGATCATGAAAGATTTATGATCTTTGGATTACACTTGAAATAAAGCACCACACACTAATCAAGGTAATCCAAGAGTCATAAATCTTTCATGATCATATTCATGAAAGTTTTTTCATGATCCCTAGTTTTTCTCTTATCTAAATGAGTGTTGCTATTTATTACCTTCTCTGACTCTCGAGAACTGCGCTGCACCTGTTCCATTTTTGAGTTGATTTTCGTAGAGGCTGGCTTGGGTTGCTTTAGTTTGGTCAAACAGAATTTGATGTTAGCTGTAATTTCAATCTATGAACGAACAAGTTTCCCATCCAATTGAGAAAAATAGTCGGCACATGGAAAGCTCCAGATTCCAGCATGTATATATGGTCATTTTTTTTGTGTTAGTTGTAATTTCAATCTATGAACGAAACAATTTTCCCAAATTTTTTGATGGACCAAATTTAGAAGGAAAATTCTTTGCTACTAAAATTTTCATACAAATTCACTTAATTAGAATGATGTGGTAGTAAATTTTGTTGAAATTTAGAATCATCTTGGGGGGGGGGGGGGGGGGGGGGGGTGTTTAAATGATAATTTGAGAATTCAACTATATCGTTATGTATGTATTTTTTTATTTGTATATCATTACTCAATTTAAAAATGAAGTTGTAAGGATTGGAGTTAATTGTTAGGGACTTTGAAAGAAGATAACTGCTTTGGTGTCTAAAAGATTTTGGAATGTAGTGGAGATAGATCACGTGGAGGAACTAAATTCTTGTATTAATAATTGTTTGGTCTTGAAATATATGGTTTTTGTTAGGTTTTGCATTTATTAGAGGAAGAGGAGTCGTTGGTTTGCTATGAACTTGAGGACACAATGTTGGACATTCAAGTGATGTTTTTGAAGGGAATCCTGATGTAAGTGGTTGACAATTACAGTGGTAGAAGAGATGGAAGCAACAGAGAACCACGTGTGAGAGAGTAATACATCAGCAAATGAACATGAAATTAAGAATGCTTAGACCAGGATGAATCTTTAGGTGTTGCAATAGACAATGAAGTCATGGAAATAAGGGATTCTTCCATGGCGGCAAGCAAAAATATGGGGGCAAAGAGTAAATGGAAACAGTTCGCTTGCACTTACCCAAAAAAAAAGGAAACATTTTGCTTGTTGAACTAGATGATTAAATTATAACACTGCGAAAAGTAAAACAGGTACTACAAATGAAATTTGAAATGCTCCATATAGAGAAAGAGATAGTAACGGAAAGACTAAATGCAACAAGAACAAAATTAAAAACACTTGAAAATATGAGCATGTTAAAATTTGCAGGTATCCATAGAAGTTTAACCTTTTAGAAAGTGTTACTGGAATAAATCAAATGGATGATGCTCTGTTTAATTCATGGATTTGGAAAGGGCAAATAAAAGAGCAAATGCAAAGGAAATTATTGTTCTTTGTTTGGTTAACATGGAAAGCAATGAACAATAAGAACTAATTCCAATGACACTGGGAACAATTTTAATGTATGTTGCTCTACCAGCAACCTACCCGTTGAGGGTTCAATCTATGGTAGTATCCTGTGCCAGTGCAAATTGTTTGACCAATTAAGCCAAAAAGATCATAGAGCTTACACGTGAACACCACAGCTCAAGATTAGATCTTGGTTTGGATTGAGACCTGACTCGAGCTCTCTGTTCTACTTCATGGCCAAAAAACTAACACCCAATTGTTTCCGTAGTGAGAGGACTCCTCTTTCTTATTTACTGTACATTTGTGAACCACAGCCGAGATAATACATAAAACTATCAAACAGAAATTATTTCTAACGTAAAAATAATTGACATACAAATAACGAAGAGATGACATTTTGATATTGAATATTTTCAAGTTAAGTGCTCAATGTCCCTAATTGGACATTTTCTCTCTCTAATGAAATCCAATTCCTGAATTTGGTTAATCATTTTGGTATCAGAGCTTTGGATCGAGTCCTAGTTCTTCCAAATTGGAGTTGATTCTTCAACTGTAGTTGAAGTTCAGTCCTAATTGCAGTTGAATTGCACTTGAGTTCCACTTTACAAAGCCCTTTTGCATGAGATATCCTGATTACTGAAACCCTAGCACCTTGAAATCCCAACACAAACTGGAATTTTAAGCTTTACAACAGCTTTGAGCTTCACGGCTTTGCTTCAAAGCTGAATTTGAATCTGTTCTTTGTAACCTTAGATCTACAATGATTTCATGTCCTATAACCTCTGATTCGAGTTGTTAGAGTGTCCTATGGAGTGCACTAGTTGTTCACAAGTCAATCACAACTGGGTTTTTTTTGTTTGAAAACTTTGCACTCTAATTCGATTCAGCCTCCATAGGCTTCACACCGCATTCAAACAGAATTTGAGTTCCAAATTGCTATATTCAAAATCCCAATTGAGTTATGAACAGATCACCCAAGTTAAACTCCTAACTCAATCCGAAACAATCCAAAACCCTAGCTTAGAGTTGTGGCTCACAGTTGGAGTTGATTTGTCTCAAGTTGATTAACCTTTCACGATACTAGTAACTGGCTATCAGACTGAGTTCATTGCATTAGTTCTCAATCACAGTTATCGATCTGGATCTTGCTCGAATCCATTGAGCGTTGCCCTTTGAGTTCCCTTGATTGTTCGAAGCTGAATGAGGTACATCAACTTCAGAGTGTAGAGATTCATTTACACAGACCTTGCAAGTATTGTGACTTCGAGCTACACATTGACAACATCGATTTTTGAACCTCAACTTCAGCTTGAGTTCTGGTTCGAATTTGGCTCTAGTTCATACTGACTGCCTTGAGTTTTTCAGATCCAGATTCACAAATTGTTTTGACATCGATATTTCTTTGCTCATTCAGTATTTCAAAAGTATCCTTCTGCACTTTTAGCTGGACTACGCATTTTGGACTGATTTTCATTGTTGTGTGACTGAATGCTGATTTATTATGATTTAGATTAAGGGAATTGATTTGGAGCCTTAAAAAAAAACCCTCCTAATTCCTAAAACGACGTCGTTTTGAAAAATTTTATTTTATTTTATTTTTTTGCCTTGGCCTCAATTTTCGAAGGATTAGGACTCCCCAAATTAGGGGATGTAGCACGGCCCTTAGATTAATGGCTTAAAGGAGGCCAACAAAGTGGACATAGCCTCCGTTTGGGAAGTAGGTTGACTTTTTGACTTTTTTAGCTATTTTAGCCTGTGTTAAAAAGCTTGGTTTGGAAAGGGCTTTTTGGTTTTTTGGCTTTTTGGCTTTTTTGACTTTTTTTGTGAGAGAAGAGTGTAATAATTATGGGTTGGATGTGATGTTTTATTTTTTGTGGCTAAAATAGCCTATTTTGTCTTTTGTGGCTAAAATAGCCAAAAAAGCCCAGAAAAGCCCTTCCCAAACGGACCCATAGTAGGGTTTATCTTGCAAATTTGGAAGACGACTTTGGGATGAATCTTCAATTGGATGAATGAATGACAAAACATAACCTAAAGAAGCATGGACAAGGATACGGACACATAACACGACACAGACACACCAACACGTTAACTTTCAAAAAAATGTAGAATTTACACATGAGGGACACACATGAAATATATAATTTTATATATTTATTATATATATTATATATATATATATATATGAATATATCATTCAAAGATAATAAAAAATACAATACGATACCAATTCCTATAAATTTATATTGTTTTTGTTTTATTATTGTATCTTAAGTTGTTTTGTTCGAACTTATAATTAGTTTCACATGTGTCTAATCGATAGATATGTGTGTTTAAGTGATTGACACATGTGTCCTCCAAGTGTCCAAAGAGTGTCTGAGTCTTTGAAAAAAATTTAAAAAATAGGACATGTTTTGAAAAGTGACAGACACGTGTCCAAAGACTGTTGGTGTCCGACGCGGACACGACACAGATACGTCACTTTCTTAGTAGTGTCCGTGCTTCTTAAAACAGAACCAAAGGAATGAGATTAACGAGTTTGGTCAACAACTTGCTACCTTGATTGGAAGAGTGAAAAGCTTGCAAACTGCTTTTCGAAGGTAGTCTTGGTTCCAAGGATCATCAACTTGATGATTCCTTCAATGCTACACATTGGCGTAGAGCACGTTCCCATGGAATTGAATCTAAATAGGGAAACATCATCAATGATTTTGTGCTTCCCAAATTTCTTTGATTGGAACGAGTGCAAAGCTTGCAACCTCTTTCAAGGGTAGTCTTGGTTCTAAGGTCATCAAACAAATCAAAAGAAAACCAAAAAATTCTTGAAAATTTATCAATGAATAAAGAAAACAGAAAAGAAATGAAAGACAAGAATACAAAAAAGAATTAATAAGTAAACAAATTATAAAACAACACTGATAAATTTGCAGCAATTCATTTCATACAAAAAAAGGGGAAAAAAACAGCAATTCATTTCATACAAATAAAGGGAAAAAAAAAGGAAAAGAAATTGATAGGAAGGCAACTATATAAATTTCAATACTATTGATTGATTCAAATAAAGAAATTGGAAAAACAAACACAATATAAAAAAGTCAACTAGAAACTATAATTTTTAATGCAAAGAAACCTAAGAAACTTTAGTTTCAATAGAGACTACGGCAAAGAGATGTCAATTTGTTTTTTAACCTCAAGCAATAGCTATGAATTATGTTCTCAAGATTTCTTGGCATACAACCACCCCAAAAGATGGCAGGAAAATCAAGCAATAAAAATATATTTATCAAAAAAAAATCAAATAATTAGAGAGAATTTATTGAAAACAAAGAAATTATTAAACAAAGAGCTGTAAGACAAGAATAAGAACTATAAAAACCAAACATTATAAAAATAATTACCAATTAACCAAATTATAAAACTATAACTGATAAATTTATTACTGTTCATATGTCATATAATTAAGGAAATCAAGAAATTGCGAGAAACTCACCAACACAAATTCCGATACTAGTAATTTATAATTTAAAGGAGAAAAAAATTGGAAAAAAAATTAATTACAAACCAAGATTATAGATTTTGATTGCTAAAAAATTTTAATAGAGAAATCTAATCTCAATGGAGATTGCGAAAAAGAGATGTCCAATTTTTTAACATAAAGCATTGAAATTGAAAGGTTATGAATTATGTTCCCAGGATTTCTTAGCAAACAAACCAACAGACCAAATAAAAATTAAGCAATAAACAAGGTTTTGAAAAGCAGTGGCGCGGTAGTGGTTGCGAGGTGTAAAGGTCGTAGCGTAACAGTTACAGTAACTGAAACCGTGAATTTTTAAATTTTTCGCACAATTTGAAAAAAAAACTTACCAATACACATATATATTTTTTTTCAAAATCACATTTATTAGGGTTTTAAATAGATTTTGATCAATTTTTGTTAAATTTAAAGTACGATCCAATATATATCATATTTTTAAATGGGATTTTTGGTGAAAAGCCCCTCCCATTGAGCCTATTTTGTGTGAAACCCACGGAATTAAACAATGACTCCAAAAGCCCCTCAATTAAAAAAATGCCATGAATTGACTGAAATGTCCTTCCATATAAGTGGGGAAAGATGAAACAATTAACAGTAAAAATTTACTATCAATCAAAGTAAAATTTTACTATCACTATCAAAGTAAAATTTTATTGTCACCACAAGTCCAAAAGTCAATTTGTGTTGATAAAATTTTACTGTAGTTTAGTGTAACATTGTACTATATTTTAGAGTTAATTTTTACTATTAGGTTTGCCAAAGATTGACAACTCATACAGTTTGTCACCAACACAACTTGAGACATGAATGTAAAAGTAAAATTTTACTCTGCATAAAAGTAAAATTTTACTCTGAAATAAGAATAAAATGTTACACTCTGAATCTAAGAGTAAAATGTTACACCCTGAATTTAAAAGGAAAATTTTACTCTGTATAAAAGTAAAATTTTACTCTAAATAAGAGTAAAATGTTACACTCTAAAACTAAAAGTAAAATTTTACTCTGTATAAAAGTAAAATTTTACTCTAAAAAACTAGTAAAATGTTAGATTTTGCACAAAAGTAAAATTTTACTCTGTATAAAAGTAAAATTTTACTCTGAAAAACGAGTAAAATGTTAGACTCTGAATCTAAAAGTAAAATGTTACTCTGCACAAAAGTAAAAAAGCGGAGGCAGTGTTTGTGGTGACTGAAGTGTTTGGCAATGACCACCTCTTGACAGTAAAATTTTACTGTCATTCTAACACCAGAGTAAAATTTTACTCTAATTCTGTCAAACAAAAAATAAAGCAATAGAACTAGAGTAAAATTTTACTCTCATTATCTGAAATGAAAAACAGAGTAATAGAACCCGAGTAAAATTTTACTCTAATTTTCTCAAACAAAAAACAGAGCAATAGAACCAGAGTAAAATTTTACTCTCATTAATTGAAACAAAAAACAGAGCAATAGAACCAGAGTAAAATTTTACTCTTGTTCTGTCAAATGAAATCAGATCAAAAACAACAAAAATAAATCCAAAAAAAAAAACAAACAAAAAAAAAACAAATTAATTAACAAATCAACATATCTAATTGAGAAGAAAAACTTCTAAAACTCAATCAACAATCACAAATCTCAATGAAACTCTCATTTAATTGAGAGTGTTGATCGTCGGCGGCGAGATCGTCTTTTGTTGACCAAGTGAGAGATCTTTGGCTGCAAGATCTTTAGATTTGAAGATCGTCTTCATCGATTTCGTTCCTGATTTCGTTCATACAAGATCTTCAGCTCAGATTTCAAATATTTCAAATGTATGATACGTATATATAGAAGGGCAATATTGTGATAAAAAAAAATAGAAATTATAAAATGTCCTTATTAAGGTAGGCATTTCCTACTCAGGGGATTTTTGAAAGAAAATTGATTGGGTTATCTTTTACCCTAATAAAAAGGCTCAAAAGGGGGGTTTCACTAAAAATCCCATTTGAAATCACTATAAAATGAGCTTTTTACATTTTGTTCCAATATTAATGACTTTAAGAATAATTGATTTTAAATGTCTATAAAATTATTTTTGATCAAAACCTGAACTAACTAAATAAAAAAATATTTACAATTATTAAATGAAATAATTATAAAAAAAATTATGCCATAAACAAAAAATATTTTTGAGCTAATGATTTTTTTTAAAATAACATTTTTTTAGACAACACTTTACAGCTAATTAAATTAAATTATTTACAATTAATTATTAAATAAAATGATTATAAAAATAAAAATTGTGCTATAAGCAAAAATTATTTTTGAGCTACTGATTTTTTTTTAAAGACATTTTTTAGACAACACATTATAGTAACAAAATAAAAATATTTACAATTAAATATTAAATGAAATGATTATAAAATTAAATACAACCATTGTTTATATATTTTTTATTTTACATGCTAATGTAATGAAATAAAAAATAAAAAATAAATTATAAAGAAAAAAAATTCATACAAAGTTTTTTTTTTTGGTTTGGATCACTTGAGTATTCATTCTTTTTTTGTAATTTTTTTTGGAGGAAGCTATTTAAAATATTGCAACGGTGTGTAACGGCCTGTTACGGCCGTTACGTAACACCGAAACGGCCGTTATACGTGAATTTTCGTCACACTACAAAAGCAGGTATAACGGTTAGCGCTTACCACTGCAACCTTTACATAACGGCCACAACTGTTACGTAACAACACTTTTTGAAACCTTGGCAGTAAATAATATATTTATTCATATGTCATATAATTAAAGAAATTGAGAAATTAAAGGCACTTGCACAAATTTCAACACAAGTAATTTAAAGGAAAAAATTTGGAAAATAATATATATATATATATATATATATAAAGTTAATTACTGTCAATTTAAACAAAAAAAAATGTGATATATAAACAAAATATTAAAATTTTAATTAGAAATTAATATCATAATTTTGATTACAAAGAAATCTGAGAGAGAAATTTAGTCTCAATGGAGATTGTGAGGAAGAGATGTCTATTTTTTTAACATTGATCATTGAGATCCAAAAAGTTATGAATTATATTCCCAGGATTTCTTGGCTAATAAACCAATAGATAAAGTAAAATCAAGCAATAAATAATATATTTATCAAAAAAAAAAAAACAAATAATAAAAAACATAACAAAATTAAAGAAAACATCAAACAAATAATTGCATGACAATAGTAAGAACTATGAAACCAAACATTAGCCCCGTTTGGTAGAGCTAAACTTCAGCTTTTAACTTAAATTAAGTAGTTTTTGTGTGTTGGTGTAGCTTAAGTGATCAGCTTTTAGCTTAAATTAAGTAAAAAAGGTGATTATTCTTTAAGGGGGGAGGAGACGCTTTTCTGAATCAGCTTAAGCGGAAAACTAGAATTGAGGGGCAAAATGACTTAAATGCCCCTCATCAATCTCAAATATTACCAAATGCCCACTCTATAAACAACAATGAAAACACTTTTCACTACTCTCAAACAATGATTCGCAATTTCCGACGTCTGGAGGTGATTTCTGGCATTGTGCTCTCTCTTTCTCTCTCCGGTGTGTGTGTTTCTCCAAAGCCATCGCAATTTGAACCAGAGTCGCCGTCATCATGATCTCAAGGCAAAACCCTACGCATCACGATCTGAACCAGAGTCGCCGTCGTCTCTCTCTCTCTCTCTCTCTCTCTCTCTCTCACAAACCAATTCCCATCTCCGGCGTTGTTTAGGAGGGTGAACGGTGATGATCGACAGTGCTCCCTCTCTGTCGTTCCAGATCACGACGGTGGCTAGGGTTGAAAACCACCGACGGCGTACGGATGAAAGAGGAGAGAAGAGAAGGGGAAAAAAAGAAAGAAAAGAAATATTAATTGGTACACTTTGTAATGAAATAATAAATTAAAAAAATAACAATTTTTATATTATTAATTGTAATGAAAAAAATATATTGATATAAATAAAACAAAATACATGAATATTAATTGATATTAATTGTAATGAATTAATAAATTAAACAAAATTAAATAAATTGCACAACTTATTGCACAATTGTTGATGTAAATTGCACAATTGCACAATTTAAATAAAGAAATAAATTGCACAATTTTATTTCAATTAATATTGATATAAATTTATTTCAATTAAATAACTTCTTTGGTATTGTAATAAAAAAAAAACAATTGTTCTAATTGATGTTAATGAAAACAAAATGAAATAATAAAAAAATGAAATAACTTCTATTAAATAAAATATATCAATTTTTATATTAATTGATACTAATTATATTAACTTCTATTAATGAAATAATTTTTTTAAAAAAATTAAAACTGAAGAAAATGAAAAAATAACAATTTTTATATCTTATAAGGGCAAAAAAGACATTACACAGCAAAAAGTTATTTTGCAGCTTATTCAACCAAACACTACTCTGCTGATTAAATCTATAATCTCACAGCTGCACTAAACAAATTAACAGCTTATGTTTAAAGCTATAATTTATAATCTGTTAAGTCATAATGTATAATCACTATTCCACAACTCTACCAAACGGGGCCATTATAAAATTAATTATCAAGTAACCAAATTGCAAAACCATAACAGATAAATTTGTTATAGTTTATATATCAAATAATTAAGAAAATTGAGAAATTGGGAAAACCATAACAGGTAAATTTGTTACAGTTTATATATCAAATAATTAGGAAAATTGTGTAAGTGAGAGAAACGAAACAACACAAATTTCAACACTAGTAATTTAAATCAAAAAAAATTGGGAAAACAAAAAAAAAAAAAATGCAAAAAAGAAACAAAATATTAAAATAAGAAATTAAGATTATAATTTTAATTACAAACAAATCTGAGATAGAAATGTAGAAATGGAGATTGTAAGAAAAAGATGTCTTGTTTTTAACATCAATCATTGAGATCCAAAAGTTTATAAATTAGTTTTCTGAGATTTCTTTGGCAAACAAAGCAATAGGCAGTGAAATCAAGCATCAAGCAATAAATAATATATATATATATATATATACTATAAAAAAAAACCAAATAATTAAAGAAGATTTATCCAAAAAAAATATTAAAAAAAGAATAGTAAGGCAAAAATATGAACTACAAAAACCAAACATTATTAAAATAATTAGCAAGTAAGCAAATTATAATACCATAACAAATAAATTTGTTACTGTTCATATGTCATATAATTAAGAAAATCGATAAATTGAGAGAAACGAAACAACACAAATTTCAATACTAGTAATTTAAATGGAAAAATAAAATTGCAAAAAAGAAACAAAACGTTACAAATTTAACTAGAAATTAAGATTATGATTTTGATTGCAAAAAAATCCAAGAGCCCTTAGTCTCAATGAAGATTGTGAGAAAGATGTCCATTTTTTTAGCATCAAGTATTGAGATCCAAAAGTTATGAATTTTGTTCTTAGGATTTTTGGCAAACAAATCAATAGACAAATTAAATAAATAATATATATCAGAAGAAAAAAAAAACCTAATAATTAGAGAAAATTTGTCAAAAATAAAGAAAATATTAAACAAAGAATTATAAAACAAGAAAAAGAAATTGAAAAACCAAACATTATAAAAATAATTACCAAGTAAACAAATTGTAAAACCATAACTCATATAATTAAGGAAATTGAGAAATCGAGAGCAAGGAAACTACACAAATTTCAATACTAGTAATTTAAACCAAACCAAGTCTCAAGTCCCATTAAATGGGGTTGGCTATAAATTAATATTATTATTTTGATTGCAAAAAAATTTGAGAGAGCAACTTAGTCTCAACTCAATGGAGACTGTGAAAAAGAGATGTCTGTTTTTTTTTAACCTCAAGCATTGGGATCCAATATCACTAGGAATTATGTTCTCAAGGTTTCTTGGCAAACCACCACTCCAAAAGATAAAAAGAAAATCAAGCAATAAATAATATACTTATCTAAAAGAAAACCAAATAATTATAGACAATTTATCGAAAAGAAATAAAATATTAAACAAAAAATTGTAAGACAAGAATAGGAACGACGAAAACCAAACATTACAAAAATAATTACCAAATAACCAAATTATAAAACCATAAATGATAAATTTGTTATTGTTTGTGGGTCATATAATTAAGGAAATTGAGAAATTGAGAGAAATGAAACTACACAAATTTCAATGCTAGTAATTTAAATTAAAAAATCTAGGGAAAAAATTGCAAAAAAGAAACAAAATATTACAAATGTAATTAGAAAAAAAAAATTTATAATTTTTGTAATAACCCGACCCTCGTCTATGATTCTGGTATACTTTCAGTTCCCTTATTCTGTATATTTATATGCTTATTGTGAAATTCCATATGGAATTACGGTTAAGTAAGTAAATCTCATGTTTAAAGATGTCTATCTGTTGAATAAGAAAAGTATCTGTTACATGTAGAATGTTTGAAGCAGAAATTGGAAGCCTTAACGGCTTAATTATCTGAAATTGATTATATATCTGTGATCAGCATAATTTTTAAGTAATATTAAGCATGTTTACGAAATTTCAATTTTGGAATGATTAAGCGATTAAGTTTTGTCTTATATGTCATTATTTGTAAATATATACACCCAAATCTCTTGAGCCTTGATAAAAAAAAAAAAAAAAAACGTGAGGCATCTTTTGGAGAGAATAAGGGTTGAAAAGAAGGGGAAAGGAGGACAAAGACAAGGTTTAACAAGGAAGGAAATTGAAGTTAAATTAGGAGATCAAGCTTAAGGTATGTTAAATTTAGAATATATATGAGAATTATCCTTTCAATTGTGAAGAAGAGTTGTTTATGATTTATGTTTGATGATCTAGGGTTGTAATGGACAATTGTTCATGATTTATGTTTGATTGAAGAGGGTGTTCTCATCATTTGGTTGTTTTACAACCTAATTTAAGTGTGCTATGTGAGAAATTTGAATCCAAGGATGGAATTTTGAAAGGTTGTGATTTGATTAAGCTTCTAAGCATGTTATCTTGTGATACTCAAGTTTGAAGTCATGTATTGGTAATGTTAGATTAAGGATTTAGTTTATGTTTGAATTAATACATGTTTATAGTCTTTATTTACATGTTTTTGAACCACACTTTATCAATTAAAAGGCCTATTTGGAGCCTTATGCAAGCTTACAAAAATGGGGTTTTGTTTGGGAAAATTTCGGACTACACTGCTGGAATCGCCGCACGTGCGGGGATCACTGCCGCACGTGCGGAAGGCCTGCCGCACGTGCGGGGCTCACAGCCGCACGTGCGGCCCATGCTGCAAAAATTTGTTTGCTCGGTTTTATGTGCTTAACCCTCTGGTATTTTTAGAATTTGTGTTTGATGTCCCTAAGATGCTTGTAAATTCATTCGAAGTAAACTAAAGCAGGAAAGGAATTAAGAAAGCAAAAGAACTAATGACTAAGTTATGTGTGTGTACAGGGCACACTCCAGAAGGGGCAAGCACTCTGTTGTAGCACTATGAGTAGTAGTACAAGAATGTACATTTTATATACTATTGACAATTATTGTCACTAATGCTCTGTTCTTTGGAAGTATTATTCAAACATTTATGACAATTGGAAAGCAATGTGAACTTATGAACGCTGAAAGATTTGCGTACGTCGGTGTGATTTTGGAATCCTTATATTCCGTTAATGACGAATATTAGCCCTTTGTTATTTATCAGTATAGTATGTTATTTCTTAAAGAATAAGTGGAACTTATGTTCATCCTTGAAGAGTGATGTGTGAATTTAAGTTTATGTTACGAAGGGACCCAAGAACGTTTAGAATCTATGATAGGAATGTAAAGGTTTACCATTAGTATGCAACCCACATAAGAATATAAATCATTCTATCTTGTTAAGTGCATGATAATGACATGATATAACAAGAAAAGCTCTGTTTTCTATTAACTTAATGATTATTCATATATGTAGAAGTATTCACATCATCTCTAGCACAAGGCCCTTACCCAGGGGTAATAATACTGTGGTTCAAATAATTAAGTTACAAGTTTACGTATGTTCTAAGTTTAAGTCTGTTATAAGTTTATGTATGCTCTAAGTCAAGAATGTTACAAGTTTATATATGTGTGACAAGTTCCAATATGTACAAGTTTAAGAAAGGTTACAAGTACAAGTATATACAAGTTTAAATGTGTTACAAGTTTTCAAGTTTAAGTATGTTATAAGTTCATGTATGTTACAAGTCCAAGTATGTTATAAGTCCATGTATGTTATAAATTCAAGTATGCTACAAGTTTAAGTACGTTACAAGCTCAAGTATGTTACAAGTTTAAGTACGATACAAGCTTAAGTATGTTACAAGCTACGTTACATGCTTACATATGTACAAGTTCAAGTGTACTATAAGTTCACAATGTTGAGGAATTTCTTTACGGAACTAACAAGGATGCCTTTTATTGATTTGCCAGCGCTATTAAAAGGCTAAGTATAAGTAAGTATGAATTCTGATTTATGTTAATGATTCAAGCATAATGCACATGTATGAATTTATTTCCATTTATAGTATGACATTTATGTATGGTTTGGTCTGTAAGACCTGCTAATTATTGGTATGGAACAAAGTGCTACTTGGAACTAAGTGCTACATTGTGAGCCACCGCTAGAGTCCATGTGAGACACCTCTTGAGTCCATACATATGTGAAAATTATGAGGCTGAAAGCCATTCTGTGAAAGTTATGAGGCTCATGGCCATCTGTATAAGTTGTTATGAAATGAAACAAAGTGCTACACGGAACTAAGTGCTACGATGTGAGTCACCTCTAGAATCCGTGTGAGACACCTCTTGGGTTCATATATATATATATATATGTTTCAAGGGCTTTAATGCCAATATGTTTTAAGGGCTTAATGTCATTCTGATAAGGGCTGTAATGTCAATCTGATAAGGGCTTATGCCATTCTAATATGAAACAAAGTGCTACACGGAACTAAGTGCTACTATGTGAGTCACCTCTAGAATCCGTGTGAGACACCTCTTGAGTTCATATATCTATATGTTCAAGGGCTGTAATGCCATTCTGACAAGGGCTTTATGCCATATGTACAAGGGCTATATGCCACCATGTTTAAGGGCTCCATGCCATATGTTCAAGGGCTATATGCCATTATGTTTAAAAGCTTAATGTTAATGTGTTCAAGGGCTTAAAACCATTATGACTCACGATTGGGGCCTAAGGCCATTTGAAATGAAAACAGGAACAGATTAACTACATGATCTTCGCATTTATTTATGCATTGTTATGTATTATGTTTAAATTGTGCATTTATGTATCATACTATTCACTGAGCTTGGCTCACCCTATGTTATGTCTGTTTCTGTAGGTAACCAACCAAGTGGTCAGTCCTAAACCATGACGCTTGTCCTCTTTGGTCAACCTTTCCATGTCCAAGCCTAAGAGAAGCTGCTCTTATTTTCATGAAGTTTTGACGAACTTTGGTTTTGCACTCTAGTTGTTGGCCCAAGGTTGAAATGTGTATAATACTTTCTTCCGAAACGTTTTTGGTGTATGCCCAATTATAGAGCTGGGCTTATATATATGTGCGTATATATCCGATATTCAGGTGTATGTTTTAGATTTTATTTGTCTGTTTAAAGTTTGTGATCCTGGCATGATAGTAGTAGCTCAATGGAGTTTGTTTCTATTGTCAAATTTTGATATTTAATGCTTCCGTTCAGGCCCCATATATTATATATATAACAGGTTAAGTGTCCGTTTCTGAAGTGGTCATGCCCAAACTTTTAGGGGCGGGTTTGGGGTGTGACAATTTTGATGCAAAGAAATCTGAGAAAAAAATTAGTCTCAACGAAGATTGCGAGAAAGATGTCCAATTTTTTAGCATCTAGCATTGAGATCCAGAAGTTATGAATTTTGTTCTTAGGATTTCTTGGCAAACAAACGAATACACAAAGTAAAATCAAGCAATAAATAATATATTTATTAGAAACAAAACCAAAAGTCAAAGAAAATTTGTCAAAGATAAAACAATATACATTTATTAAGCAAAGAACTTTAACATAAGAATAAGAACTATGAAAACAAAACATTATTAAAATGATTACCATGTAACAAAATAATAAAACCATAATTCGTTATGTGAGGATATATTTTCTAAGTACCAACACGTGGCTAAGGTGACGCCGACGTGTCAGCCGAGGTGCCACGTGTTCTAGACATGACGCCGAGGTTATCTCGGCGAGGCCAAGGTTACCTCCGAAGATATTGAAATCCGGGATAAGAGATAAGGGATAAGGGACAAGAGTCCTAGAATAAAGAAGAGACTTAGCCAAGATAAGGATAAAGCTCTTAGGGAGTTTATCTTTATCTCTAAGGAGTTCAAAGTAAGTACTGAACAGGAATCCATAGAAGACAGGCTTCTATTGGGATTAGGATTGAGGTAACTATAAAAAAGAGGCACCCCCATGGGTCTAAGATAAGCTTTTTATGCTCAAGCTAGAAAGTTTAGCACTATTGATTATCTTTGAGAGATATTGAGTACTGATTTGATCATCGGACTACCCCCGGGTGGCAAACCACCACCGGAGTCTTCTTTTTCTGTTGCAGGTTAGTCAAGTGCCATCTATTCTGCCGGTGCTCTCCAGTTGGATACTAAGATTGCAGTGTGGTCAGAAAATCACTCACACAATTTGGCGCCGTCTGTGGGAAAGAAAGTTGAATAGATGGCCAGTAACGGACAGAAGGAAAAGATTGGGGACGACACTCCTGCTGGGAGTGGGAGACCTATTGACCTTGATATCACCAGAGACGAATGCAACGCAGAAACTCGTGACCAGAATCACGGAGTGACAGACATCGGCCAGACTGGCGACGCACCAAAAAAACCAGATCGAAGTGGATACTACAATGAGGTCGACCTCCAGGTTTGGAAAGATAGGTGCCTACGGGGGACGAAGAGGTAAAAGAGATGGCAAACAAACTGGCAGACCTACAGTCGGTCGTCAATTTTATGATGCAAAATAACGTCATGCAGCCACCGTTCTCGTTGCACGACACGCCAATTCCAGCGGCCAATACCCAGAAGGGAGGGCAGAAAACAATCCCCGTAGCCCCTCAGCATAACGAGAGCGAGAGATACTCTCACCGACCTTCTAGGGAGGTAGGACGAAGAGAATCAAGAAGAGAAGAATTACGGAGGATGCACCACACAAAGGAGGCAGACCCCAAAAGACATCGGCATGTTCAGGGGCAGGCACTGTGCTTCGACACAACTCATGGAGAAGGGTCGATAAAGGCTCACCACGAGACCGAGAGTAGTATACTGAAAAGACTAAAGTCGAAAGATAGCCGAGCTCCTAGGCGGAGCAAAGAAGACTTAAGCAATTACCTCAAAAGGAAGCAACAGAATGCCGAAGCCGAGGTAACCTCCCCAGATAAGCCAAGGACACCATTTTCGGTGGAATTAGACAGATTTGAGGCACCGAAGCAATTCAGTATACCAAGGTTTCAAATATATGATGGTAAGTCAGACCCCAACTTCCACGTTGGACTATATTTGAACTCAATGGCATTATATAGTGGGAACGAGCTGTTGCTCTGCAAAGTGTTCCCCTTATCCTTCGGGGAGATTTCATCAGATTGGTTCCACAAATTACCGAAGGGAAGTGTGAAGACTTGGGAAGGCCTGTCCGAGATGTTTGTGGCCAGGTTCGTGACAAACAAGCTGCAACCATTAAGGGTGGACGCATTGATGGCTCTGAAGATTAGCAAGGATGAAGGCCTTAGGGCTTATGTAAAAAGATACTATGAGGTGTTCAATCGAATTCCCGAATGTAATCAAGAGGTGGCGGTCGTATCTTTCAAGAACGGCCTGAAAGACAACTGTCCACTACGAAAGTCTTTGGCAAAGACATTGCCAAAAAGTATGGAAGAACTCATGGCAAGAATCGATAAGTATGCCAGAGCCGAAGAAGACACATCGGGGACTAAGGAGATAAAACAAGAGAAAGGAAACGGCTCGTCGAAGCGAGGCCGAGGTAACAATGGATCGAGCAAACAAGAAGCAGAACTGAGGGCCACACAGGCAGTAAGAACTGTGTTCCGAATCCTAATTTACAAAGTCCTGGATCAAATTCAGAACCAGCCCTATTTCAGAACGCCAGAGAGGACTCCAGGAGAGTTCATAGGAAGAAACATTGGTAGGCATTGTGCCTACCACAATGAAGATGAGCATACAACTCAAGGTTGTAGAGCCCTGAAAACACATTTGGAAGACTTGGTGAGACAAGGACATCTGAGAGACCTTGTCGATGAGACCAGGACAAGGGGAGAATGGGCAAAATTGCCTCATGCACCAGTAGCCCCATCTCTCCCAACACAGCAGCCGCAGGCAGGAGGACCTCGGGTAATCAACGTAATCCACTCGAAGGTCAACAAAAACGAAATTCGATGAGAGACCCAGAAGGTAAAACACCTACAACATGTCTACCAGGTTAGGGAGAAAAGACATCGGGCAGAAGAGTGTCAGGGACCAATGATAACCTTTACCGAAGCCGACCTAGAGATGGTCCAGCATCCGCATAATGATGCCTTGGTAGTATCTTTCTAGGTTGGGGAGTGCCAAGTGAAACGCATCCTGATTGACCAAGGAAGCTCTTGTGACATCATGTACGTCCGATGTTACAAGGAGCTCGGCCTTCACCCAGATGATATGGAACAATCCAATAGCCCAATGGTTGGGTTCAATGGAACGCCAACAAGGCCCCTGGGAACAGTAAGCTTGGAGGTGCAGGCTGGTACCAAGAAGATTAAGACAGAATTCACCATCATCGACATACCCTCCCCTTACAACATCATCTGGGAAAGGCCATGGCTGCATGCAATGGGGGCAGTTCCCTCAACATTGCATCAACTATTGTGATTCCCAACAGAGCATGGGATAGAGGAAGTCAGAGGCGATCAGCTGCAGACGAAGAATTGCTCCATGGCAGCAATGAAATCTACCTGCAGCATACGAGAGCCAGAAAAAGCAAAAATTGAAGATGAGGACGTGGAAGTCCTAGAAAACGTCGGCAAGGAACCACCGAGAAGAGCGAAGAGGCACTGAAGAAAATCCTCGTCCAGGGTGGGGATGAAGAACGCTTCTTTCTCCTCGGCTCGGGATTAGTCGAAGAAGAGGAAAAAGAGTTGGAAGCTTTTTTGAGAGCAAATATTGAGGTGTTTGCTTGGACACCTTACGAAATGTCTAGCAATGACCCCGAGGTCACTTGCCACAAACTGAATGTTAACAGGTCGGCCAAACCTGTAATTCAGCGAGCCAGAAGACCGACATTGATGCACGTCGAAGCAGTAGAGGAAGAAGTAGACGGACTTCTGGAAGCCAGGGCCATTAGAGAAGTTCACTACTCGACATGGCTATCCAATACAGTGGTGGTAAAGAAAAAGAACGGTAAATGGAGGGTCTGCGTAGACTTTACCAGCCTCAACAAAGCCTGTTCTAAAGACAGCTTTCCTCTACCCAATATTGACCAGCTAGTAGATGCCACTTCAGGGCATGGAAGAATGAGCTTCCTAGATGCCTACAGGGGGTACCACCAGATAGCCATGTACCCCCCAGACGAAGAGAAGACTGCGTTCATCACCCCAAAAGGCCTGTACTGTTACAGAGTAATGCCTTTCGGGTTAAAAAACGCAGGAGCAACTTACCAAAGGTTGGTAACCAAAATGTTCAAACACCTGATTGGCCGAACAGTTGAAGTCTACATTGACGACATGGTCGTTAAGACCAAGGAGCCTGAGGGTCATCTCGCCAATCTAAAAGCTGTCTTTGAAATCCTTAAAACATATCGGCTCCGACTCAATGCATCGAAGTGTGCATTTGGAGTTGGATCTGGTAAGTTTTTAGGATACCTGGTGACCAGAAGGGGCATTGAGGCCAGCCCAGATCAGATCAAGGCCATCCTAGAGTTAAAGAGCCCAACGTCGGCAAAACAGGTGCAGATGCTAAATGGAAGGGTTGCAGCCCTAAATAGATTCATCAGCAGAAGCTCAGATAAGTGCAAACCTTTCTTCAACTTGGTGAAGAAAGCCACAGACTTCCTGTGGACCGAAGAATGCTAAGCCGCTTTGGTCGACCTAAAGAAGTACTTGATCACAGCTCCAGTTCTCTCAAATCCGGAACCTGGGGAGGAGCTGTTCCTGTACTTAGCCGTTTCAGAACATGCGATAAGTGCAGTACTAATCCGAGAAGAAAAAGGGGAACAAAAGGCTGTTTACTATGTAAGCAAAACCCTAGCTGACGCAGAAACGAGGTATCTACGCTTAGAAAAATTGGCACTAGCCTTAGTAATGGCTTCAAAGAAGTTGAACCATTACTTCCAGGCCCATAAAATTGTGGTACTAATAGAGCACCCCTTGAAGTCCTTACTGCAACAAGGAGACCTGATAGGAAGAATAGCCAGGTGGGCAGTCACCCTAGGCCAGTATGACCTGGAGTACAGGCCAAGGATAGCAATTAAAGGCCAGGTTCTGGCCGACTTCGTGGCCGAGTTCACACCAGAATCCATCAAATATCGGGCTCCATTGAGCCAGGATGAACGATGTCCAACCAAGCAAGGAGAAGCTCAGTTAAAGGCGAAAGAACAAAGAAAAGAGGAAAAACTCAGACCCTGCAGCATTTACATCAGCGACTCCTTTCGACTGTTTGTTGATGGGAGTTCAAACCGACAGGGAGCAGGGGTAGGAGTAGTATTGATATCCCCAGATGGGCAGGTACTAGAACAATCAATTCATTTGGGGTTCAAGGCCTTAAACAATGAAGCAGAGTATGAAGCACTCATTGCAGGACTGAATCTGGCAGCAGCAGTGCAAGTAGATGAGGTAATGGTTTTTTGTGATTCACAACTGATAGTTAACCAGACAACGGGCGCGTTTGCAGCCCGAGATGAACGAATGTCGGCCTACGCGAAGGAGGTTATCAGGTTGTCAGCCTTGTTTCAGAACTGCCGACTACTTCAGGTAAGCCGAGATGATAACAGCCACGCCGATACGTTGGCCAACTTAGCTAGTGCAGTACAACCTGGAAAAGCAAGGACAATAATGATTGACTACCTGTCGGGCCCGAGCATTGAACCAGTAACCACAAAGCGTGAAACAATGTGCGTAAATATGGGACCAAGCTGGATGGACGCAATTGTTGCGTTCCTAAAAGAAGAAAAGCTACCAGATGACCACAAGGAGGCACACAAGATCAGATTGAAGTCGGCAAGATTCAGTTTGACAGCAGAGGGGCATCTCTACAGAAGGTCCTTCACTGGACCCCTTTTAAGGTGCGTACATCCTTTACAAGTTGAAGATTTTTTATATGAAATTCATGAAGGAATTTGTGGAAGCCACGCTGGGGGTAGATCACTCGCTCATAGGGCCATCACCCAAGGGTATTGGTGGCCTTATATGCAGAAAGATGCAGAAGCCTATGTAAAGAAATGTGAACAATGCCAAAAGTTTGCACCTCTGATACACCAGCCAGCAGCAGACTTGAACCCTGTATCCAGTCCTTGGCCATTTGCCCAATGGGGCATGGATCTCATCGGGCAACTGCCCCAAACAACTGGACAAAGAAAGTACTTGCTGGTAGCAACAGATTACTTCACTAAATGAATAAAAGCCGAACCTCTTGCCAAGATCCGAGATGTGGACGTAAAGAACTTCATTTGGAAAAACATTATCACCAGGTTTGGGATTCCAAGAGCAATTGTTGCAGACAATGGAACTCAATTTGACAGTAAGCTAATCAAGAACTTCTGTGTAAAATTCAAGATCAAGAACTACTTTTCAATCCCAAGCTTTCCACAAAGCAATGGATAAGCAGAAGCATCTAACAAAGTAATTCTGGATGGGATAAAAAAGAGGCTGCAGATAGCGAAAGAAAGGTGGGTAGACAAATTGCCCAATGTACTCTGGGCGTATCGAACTACGTCAAGAAGATCAACAGGGGAATCCCCCTTTGCCATGGCTTATGGCACAGAAGCAGTCATTCCGCTGGAGGTCGGCATCCTTGGGATCAGAACCCAGGGGGTGGAGAACAGGACTAACGATGTACTCCTAGCCTGAGATCTAGATCTTCTAGAAGAATGAAGGGAGAAAGCTGTAATCCAGCTCGCAGCATACCAGCAACAGCTTGCCAGAGCTTATAACAAAAAGGTTAACCCAAGGGAATTTCAGATTGGTAACCTTGTCTTAAGAAAAGTCGTCGGCAACAAGAAAGATCCCAGAGAGGGCAAGCTAGGCCCAAATTGGGAAGGACCCTACAGAATCATCTCGGTGCTGGGCAATGGGGCATATCGGCTTGAAGATAATGAGGGCAAAGAGTTGCCAAGGCCTTGGAACACTTGCAATTTGAAATTTTTCTATCATTAGAATTCATTTGTTCTTTTTTCATTTGCCGAAGTAAATAAATAAAGATTCAGCTTGGTTTTCTTTCCAAGATACTTGACATTGTCTTTAGAATACATGCATAATGAGAACCCAAGTGAAACTCAGGTTCACATTAGGGGGTAGAAAGAAGAAAAGAAGAAGAAGAATATGTTTAACACTTGTTGAAATTTGTGGACAATTTACAAGTTGAAGTTAAGTCGAGATCATTGTTTAACACTTGTTGAAATTTGTGGACAATTTACAAGTTGAAGTTAAACTGAAATCATTGTTTAACACTTGTTGAAATTTCTGGACAATTTACAAGTTGAAGTTAAACCGAGATCATTGTTTAACACTTGTTGAAATTTGTGGACAATTTACAAGTTGAAGTTAAACCGAAATCATTGTTTAACACTTGTTGAAATTTGTGGACAATTTACAAGTTGAAGTTAAACCGAGATCATTGTTTAAACACTTATTGAAAATTTTGTATTTGCAAGGAGAAACCAAGATTATGCCGAGAAAGGTAGTTATTTACTTGCCGAGATAAATCATCAGTTTGTACAAGCAAGGTGTATCACCCCGAGAAGATTGCACAAGGATTGAAGTGTATATTGAAGACGAGCAAAAATTTCTAAGTATAGAATCGTGCAAAAGCAGTAAAGAGAAGACAAAGATACAAGCACTCAGAGAAGGAAAGTTGTATTAATATTCAGAAAAGGTACGTCGGCCACAGGCTTACAATTGTTCCCACAAAAGAAAAGCAAAAGTACAAAAGACAGAAGAAAAAGACATCAAAATTAAGATTCCTCAGCATCGGCAGTAAGTGGGTTGGCACCTCGGAAGACTGTTGAGAAGCCACCTCAGCCGCCTTCTCCGCCATAAGTTCAGCAACAATTTCTTGCAAGGTTTCATCAATGCTCTTGTCGGCGAGGGGGATGTCGGCTGAAACCCTTTCAAGAGCAGTATCTTTGAGGACCTCATCACCCTCCTCATCTTGAGTCAAGTCCAAGACTTGCTCATTTTGAGGAGGAGACTTGGCCCCAACAGCATCTTTGGTCTTCCTCACTAAAACTTCCTCCTCAGCCTCATCCTCAGAATCAGATTCATCATCAGATTGAGCAAGAGTTGGAATTGGAGGGAATGGAAGAGGAATAGCGTCGGCGCTTCTCAAAGGCAAATCCTCAAGGACATTAAGCTTTTTTAGAAGGGACATCCAACCAAGGGTGAAACCCTTGTTGCATGCCTCCTTCACTTGCTTTTCGTAGGCCTCTGTGACATCGGCCATGCCCTGGGTATATGCCTTCTCATCGGCATCCTTGATTTCGGATTCTTTCGTGGCCAAGGCCTCTTGAAGCTCTTTTTGGGCTTGATCCATCTTTTCCTCGGCCTCTCTTTTTTGGGCCTCAGAAACCTTCTTGATGGCCTCGGTAGATTCAGCCTTTTCTTCGGCATCGGTTTGGGCTTTGATTGTAGCCTCGGCTCGGTCCTCCAACTTCTTCATCTTTGATTGTAAACTCTTGTTGGCTTTTTGAAGAGTAGAGAACTCCCTCTTCATCTCGGCCAACTTCTCCCAATTTTCAAAAGATTGAATAGAGAAAGAATGGGCATGTTGGATAGTCTGAAAAAACACAAAACAAGAGTTATTAGAAAATTTCTAAGTATGAGAAAGAAGGAAAAAAGTGCCAGATAAAAGACACTTACTTAAACAGAACGCTGAAGCATCAAGGCATAGTTCTCGTACTCGCTGAACCCGGCATTTCGGTCAAGATCGCCCGGGAGAAGCAGAGCAGTACTGAGGGCTACACCGACGTTGATGTCCTCAGCACTATCGTTGGCCATGACTGGCTTATCTTCCAAGGTAATTTCAGGGGCCCAAGGGGCAGCAGGCTTTTTGGACCCCGAGGTCGTTGCAGAAGATGACCTCAGCTTTTTTGCTTTTGGCGATTCGGATAGTTGGGCCTCAGAGCGCCTCTTCCCAGTAGAGGATTGAGATTTGTTACTCTCAGCGAACTTGGAGATTGGCAAAGCATCCTCAGACTCAATTTGAGTAACCTTAGCCTTTGGCTGAGCCTTTTTTATTCTTTTCGGCTTCGGTGGAGGCAAGGTTTGTGTTAATTGAGCATCAACATCAGTTGGAATGTTGGCTAGAAGATCTTTAGCAACTGGTTTTGGGTGGCCCATCTCGGCGGTAAGAACAAGTCGTCGCCGACGTTTTCGTTGGGGTATCGAAATCAAATACGGAGTCGAGGTCTACGGATGATCAGCTGGATTCAAAGTCGATCCTTGGGTTGTCCGAGATGTGGATGCGGTTTGCGGAGTTGTGGCAAATGGTGGAGAAAGGCTTTTCTTCTTCCTCCTAGGGACGTCGAGCAGAGCTAACTTGTATGTTGGGATAAAATTGAGAATTAGAGGCGCTGTTCGTTTATGGATTGGCAAGTCCAAAAGTCTCTTCAAATCCTTGCTAGGAATGAAGGATTGGTGAAAGTTTTTTGGTGGCTTAGGAACAACTACAAGAAAAACAGTCATTAAGCAATGGATAAAGTATGAAAGACTTTAAAAAACAAAGTAGGTATGAATGCAGGGCTATTACCATTGCCCTCTACAAAGACTGATCGAAAGAGAGGGAAGAGATGGAGGTCTTCATCTGGGGCGAACTCCCAGTTCCCCGAAGTAATGAAATAATCGTCCCCAGCTCCCTTGTTGGAGTCAGGGAGGTCGGCAACAGTTTTGTATTCAGTGGACCTCGGCTTAAGGTAGTAAACGTAGCCAGTGTCTTTTTTGAGGCCACACATAGTGTAGCAATATTGGATATCGGCTAATGTGATCCTAGCATTTTCTTGTTTGGCTAAGGCTATGATACCATTGATGGTTCGATAGGAATTGATGGAAAGTTGCATTGGGTTCAACTTGTAATAATGAAGTATTTCACGGAAAAGGATGTTGAGTGGGAGCCGAAGTCCACACTCAATGAAGGCTACCACAGGGAAATGCATGGAGTCATCAGTAGGCATGATGGAGTCATCATCCCCAGCCAACCTCAGATGGACATCAGCTGGGATTTCAAGCTCTCTTCTAAAGAATTCTAGTTTGGATGGGGTGTTTACCCTATGTTTCCACATACCAATGATGTCGGCTTAAATGGAGATATCGGATTTCAGGAAGAAGTATTTTTGAAGGTTTGAAAGACCTCGGCCAGAAACCTAAAAGTACACTTTGGTAAGGGTTCGTATGGATCTAGAAGGAGTTCGTTTCAGTTTCCCTAAATTGTAGGTTCTACAGACAAATCCCAAACCTAAGTCTATGGAAACAAAGTTAAAGGCACGAAATCTGGAAAAGACACAAAAAAACAGAAACAAGAACGAGTTTCAGAATCAAGAATAGAGATGGTCTATCAAGAGCATAAAGAATACAAGAAGTATAGGGCCAAGAACAATGGCAAAAGCACAGGGAAGTGGTGAAACAGTGCATGTGTTCAAGATATGGGCAAGGGCAAAATCGTGAAAAAAAACACATTCAAATGTATGATTCACAAATTAAAAGTTTGAACAAATGCAGTAATAGCGGCAAGTAATAGAAAGCATCACAGAATTGAAAACGAAAGGAATAGTAAACTCACCGAAGAAAATAAGCCGGTGTAAGGATCGCTGAATTTAGACAATGGTTACAGAAGTAACAGAATGGCAGAAGCTTCACCAGATGGAGGAATGAAGGCAGTTGCAGAGCTTGAGGTCTGGAACAATGGCGTATTCAAGTGCTAGAGAGAGAAAAAGCAAAGGAATCGAATGAAAAGTGAAGGAATGAAAGAAGAGGGAAATTTGTTTTGTTAAAACTTGAAAATGCGGTGAAAACAAATTAATGCACCTAGAGCAGCGAATGCGTCAGACTGCGTACGCAGACAAGACGGTTTGTTGGCGCGTCACAAGCACGATCCAATAAGGATAAAACGCGTGAATAAAACAGTTGAAAAATGATGTTTGACAGCTCATACGCATAAAGGAGTTCATTGGAATTCTTGATCTTTAAGAAGACATGTCGACCTACGATAATGATCTCGGATTAAACCGATGTCCTAGCATGAGGTACTGATATAGGTTCCATCACCTCAGAATGCTGAGGTAATAGAACCTAGGGGGCAGTTGTAGGGATATATTTTCTAAGTACCAATACGTGGCTAAGGTGACACCGACGTGTCAGCCGAGGTGCCACGTGTTCTAGACATGACGCCGAGGTTATCTCGGCGAGGTCGAGGTTACCTCCGAAGATATCGGAATCCGAGATAAGGGATAAGGGATAAGGGATAAGGGACAAGAGTCCTAGAATAAAGAAGAGACATAGCCAAGATAAGGATAAAGCTCTTAGGGAGTTTATCTTTATCTCTTAAGGAGTCCAAAGTAAGTACTGAACAGGAATCCATAGAAGACAGGCTTCTATTGGGATTAGGATTGAGGTAACTATAAAAGAGAGGCACCCCCATGGGTCTAAGGTAGGCTTTTTATGCTCAAGCTAGAAAGTTTAGCACTATTGATTATCTTTGAGAGATATTGAGTACTGACTTGATCGTCGGAGTACCCCCCGGTGGCGAACCACCACTAGAGTCTTCTCTTTCTGTTGTAGGTTAGTCAGGTGCCATCTATTCTGCCGGTGCTCTCCAGCTGGATACTAAGATTGCAGTGTGGTCAGAAAATCACTCACACACGTTACTTTTCATATGTCATATAATTAAGGAAACCGAGAAATCAAGAGAAAGGAACCTACACAAATTTCAATACCAATAATTTAGACAAAGAGTGAATCGATTGTATTATCAAATTGGACGGAGACAAATTTGTTATTACCCTCGTGGTAGAATATATATAGCAATTCAAAAGTTGTAAATTACTATGTCGGATTTCAAAGACGCTATTCTAGAGGTAGGAATCATGGAGAAGAATGAGGTTTAGAAGAGTGAAAGATGAGAAATGAAAACTCACATTCTCTGCTAATACCAAAGGCAACTTGAGAATTTAAGGAGCACAAAAACAAAAAGAAGATGCATGTTGACGAAAGTTAGGGGTGAAATCGGTTCAATAGAGTCAGGGTAGAACCTGTTATTGGGACTGAACCAAAGTTTAGTTTTTTTGTGGAGCACCCTCCGAACCAAATTGGTGTCAATTCAGACAGTTTGGTTCAGTTCAAAGGATTCTATTTGGGCAATCAAAAAACTAGAGGGTAAGCGAACACGATTTATGTGTATTGAAACTATGAAGAATAAGCAAATAAAACATTAATAGCATAAATAATTGAGTTAGATAATGATAAATGTAAGCATTAACTCGGGGAAAACACAGAAGTACATTGATAATACCAATCAAAAAAGAGTCCATATGTACCCGGTGCCCCCCACCAAACCACTGCTTCAAAACCCACCTTTAGTTCATCAAGGATGGAAAGAAATTTCTATTTTTCCCCATTATTAATAGAAGTATAAATCTTCCATGAGCATATGAAATGCAACTCTTCCTCATAAAAGCTTCTTGAGACATGTCTTGATGTAAATCCTTTACTTCCCTTTGCTCGACGTATTGGAAGATTGTGTTGTTTGGTGAGAAAGTGAAGAAAATAAGGGAGTGAAGAAAATAAGGGAAGAGGGAGAGAGTTTTGATTCACCATGACTGGAAAAGTCAACCTTAAATGTACTCTTTGTTTATAGTTATTATATATTATATTATATTATATATATATAATAAAATAAAAGCGCCCAATTAGTACACTTAATACACATTAATGTGTGTTTGGGAGGAAAGCAATTAGGTACACACCTAACCTTTGGTATAGTATACAAAGTGGTTACCCCGTGACTTTGTTTGCACCCATTTTTGTGAAATTTCTGTCGACAGGTGGATCAATCAGATGGCGACATGTGGCAAAGTCAGAGTGAGTCTTTTATCAGGCAAGGGGACGGATGGCATTAGAAGAATAGATCAGGTACAGTAAGTGGCCCAAGTAATGGAGCAGTTACCAAGCTAAGTCATGGACTTAGTGGATTGTTGCAGAAGTGAGCATGTGTAGAATACAGATTTGGCTCTGTCGATCAAAAGCCCAAAGTATTAAGGGACGCGTGGCATCATGAAAGGAAGGTGGTTCGACAGGCAGAGATGAAGAATTGGTGAAGTTTGAGGGCTTGGAAGTGAAGGAGCAGTTGCAACAGTTAAGCAAAGGCAGTTGCAGGAATCAAGGAGAACATGTAATCATGGGCTAAAGAAAGATGGGGAGATATAAAGGCCAGGAATTGCCAGGGAGAAGGGACATCAACAACTCAACAACAGTTATCTTTTAGACTTAGGATTAGTTTAGCTTTTAGACTTAGGAGTAGTTTTGTAACTTGGGAGTAGTTTCTTTGTAATTTGTACTTTATAACTTTGTGAACTTTGGTAGTTTTATTCTGAAATTACCTTGTGTTTACTTCATCCCTCTTGTTGATTGCAATTTGTTCCAAAAAAGTTCTTGTACTTTCAAGGCAATTCGAATCAAATACACAATCGCTTGACTCGTTTGTTCTATTGTTTGCGTGAATTATTGTTGAAATCCTGTCAATTAGGAATAAGCATAAATTTTACTAACAGACTTGAACTCATAACCACAAGGGGCCAAGATATTACCATTGAACTAATGGTAGGAAGAAACTGAATCGGTTACTGTTTTGGGTGAAAGAAGTTTCTTAACCATTTGTTTCCAAATCTATACTCAAAAGTGAATCAGAATGCAAGTCAATTGAATTGTAAGTAACAGATGCCTTTTAGATAATTTTGGTATAGTGGAAAGTTCACACAACTTCAAAAATGCGAGACCCCAAAGATGTGTTCTCTCTTTACAGTCACAAACCAAACAATCGAATCTAACAACAATAAAACAAAATTAAAGAATTGATTAATAACAAATTAGGATTTTATTTTTCAAATTAGAATACTCAAACTAGGAGTTTGAATTAGGGTTTGAGATCAGGGATTTCAACAAACTATAAAAAAAAAAAAAAGTTTGAAAATTACCTTGGATGAGATTAACAGATCTCGGTGCGATCATTGTCATCATCAGAGATGAAGAAAGGTGCAACCGTCGTATTCTAAGAGATGTGAGACCCAAGACGGAGAGAGCCGCGAAATCAAGATTGAGAGCATGAGAGACGTCTGACAGGGAGGGTGAGACAGTGAGAAATCTCTGATAGTACGAGGATAAAATACCATTTTGTCCCCAAACTGTTAGCCAATAATCAATTCAATCCCGCTACAGACCCCCAGTGACTTTCGACCCCCAGTGACATGGCAGATGAGGTGGCAGTGGATGTGTAAACACAGCTGGAAAAAAAAAAGAAAAAGAAAATATGAAAAAAGCGGGAACCAAACCTGTAGCTCGTCTATCCTCATCTCTTGCCACCATCCTCGTCTATCTCCACCTCTCGCCGCCATCCTCCTCCTCCACCACAGCTCACCGGGAATTTCTGCAAAAGTGTATTCTGGACAACGGCCATAGCTCGCCAGGAATTTCGACGACGGCAAAAGTTTTGAGCAATATCAGATTACACGCTCTCATCTATCCTCAGATTACAGAGGTCGTCACAGGTGGCCCATGGTTTTGAGCAATATCAGATTACACTTTTGAATGGTAATATCTCCACAGCTCGCTCTCAACTATCCTCAATCTTCGTCGCTCTCATCAATCTGTTGTCCTCTATCCATCAATCTGGTTGTGCTCTATCTGTCTCCCTCTTCTGCTGTGTCTCTGTCTCGCATGTAATCTGGATCGGTGGTTTATGAGGTAAAAAATCAATTTCATATGACTAATCCAACTTGAGTTCTCTTTCAGTTATATGCTAATTTTAAAATCTGAAGTTATTTTATGACTAATTAATTTGTCATTTTGGACCTATGAAATCTGAAATATATATGAGTAATCTGAAATATGAAATTTGGGCAGTGTTATATAATCTGTAATCTGAAATATGAGTAATTTGTAGCTATATGGGCAGTGTTATATAATCTGTAATCTATCATTTTGTAATCTATAATCTATAATATGAAAGGATGAGTAATTTGTCATTTTGTGAAGTTTAGTTCCATATATATATAAGTAATGTGAAATATGAAATTTGGTTCACAGTGACCATTCTGAATGGAGTTTATATCGATTTATTTGGTATACAATGTTGTACTCCTTAGAAGAGTATTCCGAGAATTACGGGCAGTTCACTCAAATGTGTGTAGATCGCTTTTTGACGTGGCAACTAGGACTGTGGGAAGAGAGCCGGCGGAGAGCTCTGGTGAAGTTTGTTCCGGTGTACGAAGATCAGAGGGCAAAAATATCAAAGCTGAGGTGTCTGAATAGAAGGGTTAGCAGAGGTAACAAATCCTGTAGAAGTGTTCGTATAAAAGATTTGGAGTTATTTATAAAAAATGGAAGGAATAGGAAGCAGCCATTACCGGACCCCCCTTGCGTACCGGAGGTCAAGGACACCGGCGGCCAGTGGATATAGGCGTAGTTACCGAAGTCGTGCACCTTTTAAGACCCAGTATGTTCGCAGACGGTACGTTCAGAATATTCCCCGATTTATTAAGAAGACTAAGAGGAGAGTAAGGAAATTACAGCTATACGATGAACAATTAAGGGACGTTAAGTTTGATAATAAAGGCGTGGCGAGATTACTTAATGGTATTGAGTTGGGTAATAAGAGATCTGATCGTCAATCAGACAAGATCGTGGTTAAGGATATCAAATTCATTGGTAATGTTCAATTGGGACAGGATGCTAAGGACGAAGCTGTGGTCCACCACGTGTTGTTTTTTGTCATCAGTGATAATAGTCCGTCAGATTCCGTCCCTACACCTGACAAGATATTTATTGGAGTTGGCGAGGGTAATCCTGAGACCTGGATTGTTGATCCTGACCAGTCTGACCGTTTTCGGATGCTAAAGAAAATGAGATTCAAGCTCGTTGGTGGCAAGGACAAAGAGTGCGTTCGTCACGGGATAGAAGCTGTAGACCGGTTCTTCCTAGTTGATGTTTGGACGGACTACAAAGATACGCTATTGGGAAATGTTGGAAGCATTCAAAAGGGTGCCATATATTTAGTGGCTGCTACTGTTAGTGGAAAGGAATGCAAAATTACTTTAAGGAGTCAAATGTACTTTAAAACTGTTTAGAATTGTAATTTGATGTATTTTTATTTTTAATATTCAGGTTAATGGAGGTGGACGATATAAAAACTGGAGTTGTTGAAGGTGTTTCGGCAAGTGATTTCAGTTGTATTGAACTTGCGTTGCCTAATTTATTTTCTCAATTGAGATTAAGATACAAACAAAAAAGTATTAAGGTTGATAAAATATTGATAAAATATTTCCCCCTTTGCGCACCCAATGCTAGTGGGTTGGTCAAAGTAAATATTTATGATCGGAGGTTAGACGGTAATGACAGTTTGCAGGCATGGTTTATTTTTCCAGTAGATTGTCAATGCGAGTTAGTCTATTATGGGAATGGTTATTGTTCAATTAACGACAAACAAGTGCCATGGATGGTGAAGTATCGACTTGAAAATTCCAATATTAAAAGGGGGATTACGTATTGTAAAATGAAGGGGTATCTGAAGTATTCTACAAGTGACATGCCAGAAGATTCGCAAATGAGGGCCCCCTCTATTGTTGTGTTATCTAAAAAATATTCTAATGATAATGTTGATGTCTGGCATTGTCCTCCAACGAAGGCCATTCCGATTCTGACACGGACTAAGTCTGTTTGTTTACCGGAGAGGCGAAGAGATTTGTTGTTAGGAGGTTTTGGGAAAAGTGGTTCAGTCATTCATGAACGCAGAGATCATTTGAGTTTGTCAGAGATTGATGTACGCAGAGGTGGTGATGAATCTAGTGATGTTGATCCTGGTCTGTCGATTTCAGAGGTTGGTGTTAGCAAAGAGGAAGTTGATCGTAGAGGATCAATTGTTATGGATGCAGCAGAATTTTCTAATGTTTTACGAAATGTAATCATCAGTGTAAAAAATAGTGATGTGACTCAAGATGTAATAGTAGATGATAAGGGAAATGTAGTAAGTAAATAAAACTTTGAGCGGTTTCATAAATAAAATTAATAAAATTTTTCATTAATCATGACAGTGGTTACATTAACATCAAACCATTCTCTCATTTTTGGGGACATTGCATCTAACCAACAGACTTAGTCCGTGTCAGAATCGGAATGGCCTTCGTTGGAGGACAATGCCAGACATCAACATTATCATTAGTATATTTTTTAGATAACACAACAATAGAGGGGGCCCTCATTTGCGAATCTTCTGGCATGTCACTCGTAGAATACTTCAGATACCCCTTCATTTTACAATACGTAACCCCCCTTTTAATATTGGAATTTTCAAGTCGATACTTCACCATCCATGGCACCTGTTTGTCGTTAATTGAACAATAACCATTCCCATAATAGACTAACTCGCATTGACAATCTACTGGAAAAATAAACCATGCCTGCAAACTGTCATTACCGTCTAACCTCCGATCATAAACATTTACTCTGACCAACCCACTAGCATTAGGTGCGCAAAGGGGGGAATATTTTATCAATATTTTATCAACCTTAATACTTTGTTTGTATCTTAACCTCAATTGAGAAAATAAATTAGGCAACGCAAGTTCAATACAACTGAAATCATTTGCCGAAACACCTTCAACAACCCCAGTTTTTATATCGTCCACCTCCATTAACCTGAACATTAAAAATAAGAATACATCAAATTTATCATTCTAAACAGTTTTAAAGTACATTTGACTCCTTAAAGTAATTTTGCATTCCTTTCCACTAACAGTAGCAGCCACTAAATATATGGCACCCTTTTGAATGCTTCCAACATTTCCCAACAGCGTATCTTTGTAGTCCGTCCAAACATCAACTGGAAAGAACCGGTCTACAACTTCTATCCCGTGACGAACGTACTCTTTGTCCTTGCCACCAACGAGCTTGAATCTCATTTTTTTTAGCATCCGAAAACGGTCAGACTGGTCAGGATCAACAATCCAGGTCTCAGGATTACCCTCGCTAACTCCAATAAATATCTTGTCAGGTGTAGGGACGGAGTCTGACGGACTATTATCACTGATGACAAAAAACAACACGTGGTGGACCACAGCTTCGTCCTTAGCATGTCCTTGACAATCTACTGGGAAAATAAACCATGCCTGCAAACTGTCATTACCGTCTAACCTCCGATCATAAACATTTACTCTAACCAACCCACTAGCATTGGGTGCGCAAAGGGGGGAATGCTTTATCAATATTTTATCAACCTTAATACTTTTTTGTTTGTATCTTAACCTCAATTGAGAAAATAAATTAGGCAACGCAAGTTCAATACAACTGAAATCACTTGCCGAAACACCTTCAACAACCCCAGTTTTTATATCGTCCACCTCCATTAACCTGAACATTAAAAATAAGAATACATCAAATTTATCATTCTAAACAGTTTTAAAGTACATTTGACTCCTTAAAGTAATTTTGCATTCCTTTCCACTAACAGTAGCAGCCACTAAATATATGGCACCCTTTTGAATGCTTCCAACATTTCCCAACAGCGTATCTTTGTAGTCCGTGCAAACATCAACTGGAAAGAACCGGTCTACAACTTCTATCCCGTGACGAACGTACTCTTTGTCCTTGCCACCAACGAGCTTGAATCTCATTTTTTTTAGCATCCGAAAACGGTCAGACTGGTCAGGATCAACAATCCAGGTCTCAGGATTACCCTCGCCAACTCCAATAAATATCTTGTCAGGTGTAGGGACGGAGTCTGATGGACTATTATCGCTGATGACAAAAAACAACACGTGGTGGACCACAGCTTCGTCCTTAGCATCCTGTCCCAATTGAACATTACCAATGAATTTGATACCCTTAACCACGATCTTGTCTGATTGACGGTCAGATCTCTTATTACCTAACTCAATACCATTAAGTAATCTCGCCACGCCTTTATTATCAAACTTAACGTCCCTTAATTGTTCATCATATAGCTGTAATTTCCTTACTCCCCTCTTTGTCTTCTTAATAAATCGGGGAATATTCTGAACGTACCGTCTGCGAACGTACTGGGTCTTAAAAGGTGCACGACTACGGTAACTACACCTATATCCACTGGCCGCCGGTGTCCTTGACCTCCGGTACGCAAGGGGGGTCCGGTAATGGCTGCTTCCTATTCCTTCCATTTTTTATAAATAACTCCAAATCTTTTATACGAACACTGCTACAGGATCTGTTACCTCTGCTAACGCTTCTGTTCAGACACCTTAGCTTTGATATTTTTGCCCTCTGCTCTTCGTACACCGGAACAAACTTCACCGGAGCTCTCCGCCGGCTCTCTTCCCACAGTCCTAGTTGCCACGTCAAAAAGCGATCTACACACATTTGAGTGAACTGCCCGTAATTCTCGGGATACTCTTCTAAGGAGTACAACATTGTATACCAAATAAATCGACAAAAATGGCAGAAAGAAAAGGAGGGACGAAACAAGGTACCAGAAAATCACCTCAGTGTAATAAGTCTCCAACTGCAAAAGCATATCTCTCATATCTCTCTCCACTGACAAATATCTGAGGCTGGACCCAGATATATAGACAGCTGTAAATACGGAGATTCGGAATTTAAAATTTAAATTCCCGCCCATTACTGTTCATTCACGCGGAATTCTGTGCACCTTTGCTTTATCTCCAAGCAAAACCACCACGATCGTGACACGTGGGTGGACAGGATCCGGCCACGTCTACTCACACCACTCACACCAAATAGTGATTACTATTTGGTGTGAGTACGGATTTAATCTCCACCTTACACGTCACCATCCGTACGTCCATCGACGGATGAAATTGTCTATCGGGTACAATTTCAACAGGGGGGCGCTAGTAATATTATATATAGCGCCCCCTCCAATAAAATCTGAAATATGAAGTTTAGTTCCATAATCTGTAAACAATATTTTTGTTTGGGCATTGTTAGGGAACTGATATTTGTTTAATTGTTATTTCAGTACGCAAAGTGGAAGAATGGAGGTTGATTCAAATGTTGGTGAGAATCCTTTAATAAATGAGGGCGAAGACATTGAAGAACCTAAAAAGGGTATGTGTTTTAGCCCAAGGGAAGAGGTGTACACATTTTATGGCAAATATGCTAAGCATGTTGGATTTTCTATAGCTCATAGAGCACAACATTTTGGAGATGATGGGCAATTGCTAAACTTTGCAATTGAATGTTCTGGAGCGGGGTAGAAAAAATAGAAATCAGAAGTCAACCCTCTGAAGCCATGTTTGTCCACAAAAATTGGTTACACAGCAAGGGTACGAGGTAGTGTACAAAAGGATGGGAGATATAAACTAACCACAGTTAACCTTGAGCATAATCATGATTTGATTCCCACCGACTCACGTCATTTTGCAATGAATAAGAAAATTCTTACTCCTATGAAGAGAAGATTAGAAATTAATGATCAAGCAGGGATTGCAAAATGACGTGAGTCGGTGGGAATCAAATCATGATTATGCTCAAGGTTAACTGTGGTTAGTTTATATCTCCCATCCTTTTGTACACTACCTCGTACCCTTGCTGTGCAACCAATTTTTGTGGACAAACATGGCTTCAGAGGGTTGACTTCTGATTTCTTTTTTCTCTGCCCGCTTGAGAACATTCAATTGCAAAGTTTAGCAATTGCCCATCATTTCCAAAATGTTGTGCTCTATGAGCTATAGAAAATCCAACATGCTTAGCATATTTGCCATAAAATGTGTACACCTCTTCCCTTGAGCTAAAACACATACCCTTTTTAGGTTCTTCAACGTCTTTGCCCTCATTTATTAAAGGATTCTCACCAACATTTGAATCAACCTCCATTCTTCCACTTTGCGTACTGAAATAACAATTAAACAAATATCAGTTCCCTAACAATGCCCAAACAAAAATACTGTTTACAGATTATGGAACTAAACTTCATATTTCAAATTTTATATAAACTCCATTCAGAATGATCACTTTGAACCAAATTTCATATTTTACATTACTTATATATATATATATATATATATATATATGGAACTAAACTTCACAAAATGACAAATTACTCATCCTTTCATATTACAGATTATAGATTACAAAATGATAGATTACAGATTAAATAACACTGCCCAAATTTCATATTTCAGATTACTCATATATATTTCAGATTTCATAGGTCCAAAATGACAAATTAATTAGTCATAAAATAATTTCAGATTTTAAAATTAGCATATAACTGAAAGAGAACTCAAGCTGGATTAGTCATATGAAATTGATTTTTTACCTCATAAACCACCGATCCAGATTACATGCGAGACAGAGACACAACAGAAGAGGGAGACAGACAGAGCACAACCAGATTGATGGATAGAGGACAACAGATTGATGAGAGCGACGAAGATTGAGGATAGATGAGAGCGAGCTGTGGAGATATTACCATTCAAAAGTGTAATCTGATAATGCTCAAAACTTTTGCTCAAAACCGTGGGCCACCTGTGACGACCTCTGTAATCTGAGGATAGATGAGAGCGTGTAATCTGATATTGGTCAAAACTTTTGCCGTCGCCGAAATTCCTGGCGAGCTATGGCCGTTGTCCAGAATACACTTTTGCAGAAATTCCCGGCGAGCTGTGGTGGAGGAGGAGGATGGTGGTGAGAGGTGGAGATAGATGAGCTATAGGTTTGGTTCCCACTTTTTCCATATTTTGTTTTTTTTTTTGTTTGTTTGTTTGTTTTTTTTTCTAGCTGTGTTTACACATCAGCTGCCACCTCATCTGCCATGTCATTGGAGGCCACTGGGGGTCGGAAGCGGGATTGCTTACTTTAATTTGACAATTCAATTTTTTGAAATTTGATCAATTTATTGCCATCATCTAATTTCATCTACAATTAAATAGAATACCTTGATATAGCACAAAATTTCATTTGCAATTTCATTTTGTTTCCAAATTATATTTTAAAAATCAATTGGCTCCCAAATAAATAAAAAATAAAAAATAAAAAATAAAAAAATTAGTTACTTTGAAAAAAAATAATTAAAATATTTTTAAAATATTCATTTAGAATTGTCTCTTTAAATTTCAAATTATCTCCAGTCGATCCTAGAAAAACTAATCAAACCAAAAATTTATTGGTTACTCCATGTGTGTGTGCACACAATTGTAACTAATTTGTTCCCCAAATTAATTTTAATATAATTGATCGATTGATAGTAATTTCAAAATTGAGCGGGTAAAAATTTAGACCACACTTATTATGAGAATAACATCATCTTGTGAAATTTGAAAATTTATATTGAACAATAAAAATGAATATGTCGAGATTTGCCTACAAAATCGAGATTACCTACTCGATCGTATCATTGATTGAATGAGAATTTAACGCAACAGTTGGCAATTACTATCTAAAGAATACTCAACCGGACTAATTGTTAACATCCCAATTTCCGGACCGTTATATACATTAAATCAATCTAAAAAATATACAAATTTTGCCCCCAAAAGTATAATTACACAAATATCTCCAAAATATACTATAGTATAATTATCTTCAAAATTTTATATATAGTGGTGGGACCCAAAATCTCCAACTTAATTCCTTTATAATTTCAATTCTGATGTCCACTAAAATCTGTTTTGCACCTGAAAAATAAATTAATTCGAAAATAATACAATATAACAAAAATATAAGGCTCAGAAACAGAATAAATTAACAAGAATCTAACAATTTATTACATTGCACCAATGATACAATAATTAAGCAATTTACCAAATTGCACAACAATTCAATCCGACATATATAATTCATTCAAGACTAAATACCCGGTCCTCCTCAATACATGACCAGTGACCAACCTCACCTCCTCACCCAAGTACAACCACTTATCTGGAAATATTGGCACAGAGCATATTGGCAAGATCTGCTTAATTCATGTACAGAGTATTTCCATATCATTCAATCAGATAAATCAACATACCAACACAGAATATCTTCCCTAAATTACCAAATGACCATAATAATTAACGAATCAATAACTATAATTTCACATAAGTTATCAATGATCACAATAGTCAAGATGATTACAAGTTGGAAATAATTAAAATAGAACTCTTTGCAAAGAGATTTAAAAGAAGTATATTGTCTACCACTCAAATTAGCTCAAAATAATTCATCCGTCACCATAAATTTGAATTTGCTCCATAAATCTCCGAATGAATGGTGGATTAAAATTAATTTTCATCTTTATAAAAGTGCTTACTCTCACTCTAAATATTCCCCATTTATACTCAAAATTATCTTATAAATGGGGAAGAGAAAGCCGAATAAACTGAGAAAGAAACAGCAGAAGAATTATGGAGGAGGAGGGAGCCTTACATGGCTCAACTTTTGGGAAGTTGATAAAAAGTTGACTTTTGATTTTTTTTTTTTGGCTTTTTTAGCAAAAAGAAGCTGGTTTTTTTGGGAGAATTTGATAAAAAGCCAAAAAGTTGACTTTTTACCAAGTTCCCAAATTGCTCCAAAGAATGAAAGAAGAAATGATTATTATAAAAAAAAAAGAATAAAAGAAAAGAAAACAAATGAAAAATGGAATAAATAGAAAAGAGGGTCAAAAGATAAGAAAAGGAAAAGATGAAATGATGGGTGGTTTGGTTTTGTTGGCCAAGCTTTTTGATGTGAGTTTTTTTTTTTTTTTTTTTCACCGAAAGATGGAGAGTAAAAGTGGGGAAAAATGGATCAATTTTTTTTTTAAAAAAAAGATGAATAACAATGAGGTAGATATAAAAGAGATAAAATAAATATAAATAAATGATTTAAATTAGATCTTCATCTAAAAATATCACTACTAAATTATTATAATAAACCTTCAATACCACTCACTGAATTATTAATACTCAGCTTTTTTATTAATTTTTTTTTTCATCTTTGAGATAAAAAAATTATTAATTAAATATTAATTTTTTTTAAAAAAAATTAGGGGTTAATTGAAATTTAAACTATAGTTTGGGAGGTAAAATAAAGTTTCAAATGAAATTTGATACCACTTCAGCACATTTTGTTTGATTGTAAACGGAATCAGACGACGGGGGTTAAATTGATCAAATTTCAACAAGTTTAAGTGTAAAAGAAGACATAGTCTGAGTGCCAAATTAATCTTTGCATAATAATTTGAAGGAGAAAGTAAGGCTCTGTTTGATTTAGGGCTGGAATCATGATTCCACCCTATGATTCCAGCCCGCTGTTTGGATATAGTTTTCAAAAATTGATTATAACCCTATATTTGAAAACACATTGGAAACATGTTTGGTAACCAGAGAGTTTTTGAATTTTTATGTCTACCTGGTCGTCTGCCCAGACATCCTTCTAGACGTCCATCCGGTTGACCGGAACTTTTTTTTTTTTGCAATTGCCACCTAGTCAATTCAAAATATATATATATATATATATATTTGTTTTTGATATTTTTTAAATATAGAAATTATTTTTTTTTAGACCAAAATCTTAGATTATTATTTGCCCATTTATTTAAAATTAACATACAATAAAATAAAATAAAATTTAATTTTTCACAGTAATTTTTAAAAATTAAAAAAACATTTTTAAACAAAACAATTAAAAAAAATTACAATCAAAAGTAATTTTAAAGCACTAGCTGAATTTTTTTTAACAAAAAATAATATATATATTTTTTAATATTTTAAATAAAAAAATATTTTTGGAATTTTTTAAATAAAAAATTTATTTTTTTCAGTAATTATTTGTTGAATGGAATTTTAAAAAGAGTTTGGTTATTAGCTTCAAATAGAATTTTTAATAGAATTTTGAGTTATATATTTGGTTATGAGTTATAAGTTTTGAAAACAATTTTCAAAATTCATAACCAAACAACTTTTCTTATTTCAAAACTCATTTCAAAAATTTAAAATTCAATTCAAAACTCTTTTGAAAATTCATAACCAAACAAATTTTCTCTTTTCAAATCATAATTTCAAAACTCACAAACTCAAAATACAACTTTACACTCAAATCATAATTCTAAAATTAAACCAAACGCGACTAATATTTCCTTTGGTATGAGAGAGTAGGAGTTCTTCCAATGAAATTCTTAACCTTTACTTTTATTTCCAAATTCTAAACACTACTTTTTTAAACTTCACTTTATCAGGTGATTTGAGTCATTTGTGATTTACCTTCTTAATATTTTGGAAATGATCATATAATTCTTACGTGATTTGTGATATGAAATCCATTATTAAATATTCTGTCTGATTTAACAAGAAGTGTGAAATATATGATAGACATAAGGGAGTTATATGCTTATTTTTAAATTTTAAGAGAGTAAATCGCACTTGAAATAAAGTACAGGGATTAAAGTACACTTTACTTTCTAAACAAATGACAAAAATACATGAGTATTTTAGCCCTTTTTTTTATTAAATTATTAACGAGCCTAACAGTGTACGTCAATTCACAAAACACAATGGAGTTATGCGATCATTTCCAAACATTAGAAAGTAAACAACACGTGGCCCAAACCACATGGGGTAAAGTGAAATTTGCCTTTAGTTCTTACTAGTTTAAGGGCTCGTTTATTATAATTGTCAAATTTTAATTTATCAAACATTTTATTATGTGAGGTTTAACCTTTATCTCACATCATTAAAAATTATTTAAGAGTGATAAATTAGGAGAATATATTATTGTTGATATGCAATACATGGGTTCCGTCTTAACTATATGTCACTACAATAATGTGTAATGCATGTTTGAATTTTTGTGTAGTCAACCCCGTAAATTATTCAATACTCCCAGAACACCATGTGGCCATATTTCAAGTCAATCACCAATTACTTAGTCCCATATTGTTCTCTCATCCCCAACATAAATTGTGAGTTCTTACACCTCTTCACCAATCAAACTTTATAGAGTATCACGTATTCATACTTTAAGAGTATTAAATAAGAAAAATGTCTAAGACCCCCTTTTTTCCCACCCCCTTTGACCCCCTCTCTTGGTTGAATTTTTTTTTCTTTTTTTTTTATTTCCCTTTTCCTCCAATCACCACCTGCCACATGTGTGTGGGGATGGTGGGGTGGTGATGGAAGGGGGTCTCCATCACTCCTCTATTAAATAATCACTCAGTCAATCCTAATGGGAGATAATTCAATTTATTTATATTTTAAATTATAAGATGTTTGTAATTATTAGTAAAATGAGATTAAAACAACTCAAATCCAAACCTTCTTTTCATCACATCCTAAAATATAATTATAAGGCCATTGAATCAAACGGAGATATATTTTATTCTCTTAACCTATCTTCTACTGCTGTTCTCTCCCATAATCAGTTTGGACCATCCAACTAGCAATTGTTGTTGCATCATGTTGCCATCACTAAAGCTACTTTCTCTTTAAATCATTGATGATTCTTTTCTTAAAGTATTGCTAATGCTTCTTCCTTTTAATATATAAACCTCAAAAATATAATGTCAAGGGGTAATTCCAACCAAAAAAAAAAAAAAGTTTCTTCCACAAAACAACCAGCACCCTGTGGAGCATTCATCAAACAGAGAGAGAAAGTGATGAAAAACAGAGAGGCAAAGATGGAAAACCAGATTGAACATTTCAGCCATGAGCATCCACTGACACTCCAGAATTACATCATCCCTGAGCCGTGCTTGGTATGCTGGCAAGGCATCACTTCTCCAATGTATTTGTGCAAGGAAGAGCTTTGCTGCGGAAGCTTCCGAATCCACAAATCATGCTCTGAATTGCCAAGAGAATTGCCACAACACCCTTTTCACCCACACCACTCTCTCACTCTCCTTCCCAAATCCCCATACGACTCAGGGACTCTCTGGTGCAACGCCTGTGGGAAGATGTCTTGGGCTTTTACTTACCACTGTTCTGTCTGTCAATTTGATCTTGATGTTAGTTGTGCTTCACTAAGTCCTATCAAAATCGAAGACCCATATCATCAAATTCAACATCTATACCACCCACATCCCTTGATTGTCTGTGACAACAAAACAAATCTTAAATTTCCATGCTCTGGCTGCAAGCAACCCATCAATGGAAGTCGGGTCTATGTTTGCCTTGACTGCAACTGCTTGTTAGATGAATCATGCGTCAAATGGCCTTCACAGATTGATCATCCTTTTCACCCACAACACCCTCTCACCCTTCTCGTCCACCATCCTTGGAATTTGACTTCGAGCCGATGCAGAGCTTGTGGGAAGGTGCTGGAAGGCTTTACCTTTCACTGTTCTGAGTGTAATTTCAGCCTCGACACACGTTGTGCTTCGTTGATCCCTACCCAAAATCCTGAAGCCAAGGATGAGTTACAGATTCAACAGTTAAGCCTAAGCCACACCCATCCTTTGATTCCTTGCCAAACAAAAATGGGTTTTCGTTTATCTTGTGATGCTTGCCAGCTTCACTTTGATGATTCTTCTGTCTATATCTGTCTTGAATGCAACTTTTTGTTGCACAAATCGTGTGCTGATTTGCCTCGGGAGGTAAAACACTCGTTTTATCACCAGCACACACTTACCCTGCTTGAGTATTCACCTCGTCAGTTTGAGGAATCTTTCGACACAAAGCAAATACTAATGGCAAATTGTCACCCTTCCAACCCGGGACATAATGGGTATGTGGCTAAACTTGCATCTTGTAAGATGGAGCATTCGCTTAATTGTAGAGGGAAGGTAGATGAATTCAAGGGTCATTTTCAATGCCATGCGTGTTATCAGTATACTTCAGGCTTCGCCTATGTATGTACTGAGTGCACTATCTTCTTTGACATTAGATGCCCATTTTCGAAACCCAGACTCATCAAATCTGAACTTCACCATCACCCACTTGCTTTCTTCACTGTCAAATCGAAAGAGCTCAATTGCCATGCTTGTAATCGGTCCTTTTGGACCCCTTTCTTCCGCTGTGTGGAGTGTGATTTCAATCTTCATGTCAAGTGTCTTCCAACATTGCCACCAACTGCCAAAGATAAACATCATAGGCATCCCCTTACTCTCACCAATTCTCCTATCAAAGACCGTCCAGATGAAGATGAAAATGCAGAGTTCTACTGTGATGCTTGTGAGGAAAGAAGGGAGCTATATGAGCGTACTTACTATTGCAAAGAATGCCACTATGTTGCTCATGTTCATTGCCTGCTCTCTGAGGTGTGCACATTCATATCACTGACTTCTTTTTTTCCCTTTTTTAACCGTTTTCTATCACCGCTTATGTGAATTCTAGTGATCAGTTGTTCAAAAATAATAATGAACGTAAATGATAACTTGTCAATGTACTCCAATGATTTAAATTTTTTTAAAATAAAAAATTGGTTTATTTCATTTTGAAAAAATCTAGAAATTCCCTAGATGTTGATTTGTGATTATGTATCAATTTTAAGCAGAATATAACAATCCCAATCAAACAATCAAACAATCAAGACAAAGAGACACAACGATTTTACGTGGAAAAAACCACAATTGGACACCTCCAACTGTGATAAAAAAACCACGGGCAACAGCCACAAAACAATCCACTAAGAAGATTTAAAGGAAATACACAGGTATACTCTCAATTACCTAGCGAATCCACGCCTAATTGAACCAACCTCTATGTGCCTCTTCCAACCCGTCTTCACCTCGGAATTGTCTTTACGATGAGCCACCCCGGAATCCACCAAAGCTTCAGGCTCGAATTCTTCAGAATCCACCGAAGAACAACTCTCTCTTTTGTAGAACAAAACACAACCTTTGATGTACTCTCTTTAAACCATAAGTTGAATACTCAATAAAACATCAAAGAAAACTCACAAAGTATCTCCAGATATAAACCCTAGAAACCAAAAAGAAGATCTGGAGTAGTAATCCTAAAATTTGACCCAACACGCGAATTTATAGAATCTGTCCCGCGATCTCCGCTCGAGCGCCAAACAGCCCGCTCGAGCGGCTTCAGCAAAATATGCGCATGATATAACAGAGGTCTGCTCGAGCGCCAGAAAGCCCGCTCGAGCGCAAAATCACATATCTCAGTACTTTTGCAGGCGACCAAAACTGCTGGAACCAGGGATTCTCCGCTCGAGCGCGGGTATGTCCGCTCGAGCGGACAGGCAATTTTGAATGCATTTTTGCATTTTGCTTTGGGGGCGCTGCCCCTCGACCCCGCCGTGGCGCTGCCCCGGACCCGCCAAGGGGCGCTGCCCCCTGGACCCCCGCGAGCTGACCGGGTAGCTCGATCCCCGTCATAATCAGCGAAGTGGCAATCTTGAACGCTTTATCATCACAAACTTCTCTGAAAAGCACAATTCGGGTTGGATTCACATCTAAACACTCATAGCCTCACTGAAATAAAAAGTACGAATAAAATTACAACTCAAAGGAGTTTTGTCAAACGGGATTGCCAAGAAATAAAACCTAACACATTTGATAGCTAAGTAGAATTACTTATGTGATTTCACAAGTCTTGCCACCATTTTAGAATTTTATAGAAATCCCAAATTTGGGTAGGGATCATTTGGACACAAATTTTATTAGTCAGTGACATAATGTAAGAAAATATTATAGTTGCATCCAATATTTGTTTCTAATTAATGAACACCAAATGGCATGTTCAATGTGCTCCCAAAGCAAGAAAATTAACATTTTAGTCCAATTCTTCCTCGTTGCCCTTTCTTTTGTTTTCTTTATTCTAGTTTTCTTTTCTACTATCCTCTATGGTTAATTTTATTGGATCAATTTTGTTGGTTGCTCCTTAGATATTACCTATTCTAGAGGAAGAGTGGTCCTTGGCTTGCAAACTTGAGACAAAATTGGACATTTCAGCTACTGGGTGTGAAGACAATACTGGTATAGGCATTAGCAAGGTTTTGATGATAGAAGAGATCATGAAGGAAGAGGGAACAGAGCTGGAGGGTCATTCAAGTGCCGATGAAGTTGAGATGGCAAGTAGCTCATCTAGAAAAGTTTTTTCAAGTGTTTCCACAGGCAATGAAGTTATGGCAAAAGGGGTTTCTTCGGTGATGGCAAGCAAAGCCGAAGGGGCAAGAATTGCCAGAGATTCTTCACTCATTGAACCAGATGAAGAGATTGATGTGCTTCACTTAAAGGTAGAGTCCCAAGCCATAGAATTAAAGGCGACAGAGAGAAGATTGAAGGAGCTAGAGGAGAGGAGTGCTCAGCATGTTGCATCTGCATTACCTAATTCTGGGGACAGTACTGAGAATGTTCAGCCTAGGCATGTAAAATGGGCTGGGCTGGGCAAGCCCAGACCTGGTTTTACATTTGGATGGGCCATCGGGCGGCCACCACCTGCTTAGGGCTAGGCTCGCGTGTGCATATATATATATATACACTACTAATACTAGTGATTGGTACACGCGATGTGTGTGCAATTCAAATAAGTAAAAATAAAACAAAAAAAGTATTACATCTTGTGTGCTAGTCACGTGTAAGTGTGTTGTTTATCAAATGTAAGGTGTTAGGTTTAAGTCTTCCCTTCTTTTCTCTATTTTCACATGTAAGTTAGCATTTGTTATATACATTTATCTCTGCCTTCAGAATTTTTAAAATACAATAAGACTGGGTTGGGAAGAAAATGGGTTTACTCCCTTACACTAAATGTAGAAATCAAGGACCAACATTGGAATATGTAATCGAATCGGTACAGAGCTTGTGGGAAGGTGACCGAGAAGGGCTTTTCCTTCGACTGTTCTAAGTGTAATTTTAGCCTAGACCCATGTTGTGCTTCATTGATGCCATTATTACCATTATTGCCACTGCCAACCCAAAATTCTCAAGGCAAAGGCAAGGGCAGGGCCGACGATTTCCAGATTCAACAGTTAAGACACCCCCGCCATTGTCTGTCAAAAGAAAAAATATTATTGTCATATAACTTGTGATACTTGCCAGCTTCACTTGTGATATTTTGCCGCCACCAACACACACTCACCTTGCTCCAATATTCACTTGGTCAGTCGTATGAGGATTTGCTCTAGGAAAAAAAGTTTTGGCAACATAAATGAATTCAGGTGTAAATTTAAGTGCCATGAGTATATGCTTCAGGCTTTTTGCCTGTGTATGTACCAAGTGCGCACCAATTTTGAAACCCTTCCTCATCAGCCTTGAACTTCACCACCAGCACCCTCTTGCTTTCTTTGCCGCCATACCGTACTTGCTCTATTGCAACACTTGTAATCAGCAAATTTGCACCCCTTTTTTCCGCTGTGTGGAGTGAAATTCGATCTCCATGTCTGTTGTGTTGCCACCGACTGTCAAAGACATACATCAGGGACATTCTCTCACTCTCTCAGCAATTCTCCCATCAAGCCCATCCAGATGAAAATGAATACTCGGAGTTCATCTGCAATTCTTGTGAGCAAAGAAGGGAGTTATATGATCCTACTTACTATTGTGAAGCAGTAGAATGCCACTGTGTTGCTCATGTTCATTGCCAGCTCTCTGAGGTATGTATGCACTTTCAGTTGTATGCACCTGTATAGATTTTTCTTTATCCGAAAAAAAGAAGAAGAAGATAGCTAATTAGTAGAGCTACTTGGGTGGGTTTCAGGAGTCTAGGTGACTTCAAATTTCTAACTGTTGCAATACTAGTGCCTAAATCATATTGCCCCACAGTTTAGATCTTGTTGGGATTCCAAATTCTTCAATTTGTATTGTTTAGTTGTCTCTAGGTTTTGCAGCTCTTTTTAACATGATAAAATCAAAGCTCTTTATCATCGAGTTGACCTCATTATTCCTTACTGCTGGGGAGAGGACCAAGAGACTTCCAAATGTTTTAAAACATGAGTTGTAATCCATTGAGACTGCGAGGCTTAATGATAATGGAATGCGATTCATGATTTTTATTTTTTTAGTCAGTGATTAATTGTTGGACCTCTCCTTAGGAGAGACTTGGTGGCTAAAGGGTTATTGGACCTCTCCTTAGGATGGATTCAGTGGCTAAAGGATTAGCCACTTACGCTGTGTTTGGTTGAGGGTTGGGATCTGGGATCCCGCCCAAGACCTTATAGAAATCATTGCAAGCAGAAAAACACACCCACACACAAGGAGACACAATATTTTACGTGGTTCGGCCCAATGCCTACGTCCACGGGAGAGTAACCGGTTATCACTATACCAATGAGGAGATTACAGAAAGATTACAATAGAGGAGGAGCTCACACTCTCCTCACTCAGCCACTCACCCGTCTCCCTCGCTCACACCGAGGGAGACGGTCTCTCCGCCTCACATCTCTCGCACTCTTTGGTTCACGGTTTTCTTCCTCACTCACTTACTCACATTTTGCTCTCTCCTCTCAACCTCCATTTATAGGTGAGGGAGTAGGTGGGAGAGCCTTTGGGCAGCCTCCATCCTTGACTCTTCAAGATGGTTGGTGGCCGCCAAGGTGGACTTTGGTTGGTTGCCTTCCATTGTTGACCAAGGTGTGTTCCCATGGAAGAGCATCACCTTCTTCACATGGGGTGAATTCAACAAATCACCCCCTCAACCCATGTGAGGTGATCCACTGCACACACTGCTGCTAATCTTGTCACGCCCAAATTCAACATAGTCTGCATCTCTTCACTGAGACGCTGCATCCCCTGAAGCTAGAGATAAAACACCAGAGATACAAGAGGAGGAGGGAATCCGACATCCTCAACTCAACTCACACCACTCTCTGATTTGGAGAGAGCCTCTGCTCCTATCTCCCACAGATCTCTTCCATGCTTCTGTCTCGGATGTCTATACCTGCTATCCTTGAACTTGCGCAACCAAGATATCCGACACCCCTTGATTGGATGTCCTGCACCCCCTGCTTGGATGCCCTTGACTATCATGCAACTCCTTGCATGATGAACACTGGAGCAACTAGAAAACTTCAGAGTTTGACACATCAACATCCTCAAGTTTCCTTGCTCGGAGCTTATTTCTGAACAACCAGCCTTTGCCCTTCTGCACTTCTGAACAACCTCCTGGCGTTTTCACATACGCTTGTTGTCTGTGCTGCAATCCCTGATGTTCGGTTCTGTCTCACTTGTCTGTACTGATGTTTGACAGTTAGCCCTTCTGTCAAGACAACTTCCACCGGTCTGTACAAGTTACCACTATGCAACTCCGTGCATAGTGCTCGCACCCATGGCTTCTGGTCTCCCTGCGTCAAGCTTGCTTGAGAGATCTACATCAACTCTATCATCTGCTGCCATGGAACTAAAGAAACCACCATAGAGAAATAAGACTTGCCACTCCTTGGCACGCACTCTTGCGTTTTACCTGTCTCAATTTCTCTGTCTGGAAGTTCCTGTGAACTGTCAACAACCCGCTGCTGCACACTCTTCTCGCGCCTCTGTACGACACTCTAGCGTACCATTGCACTGTTGCACGTCTGCAATTGTACTTCTGCGCTTAGTATGCTCCTCTGCAACTATTGTTCTACATGTCCACATACCATTAGTACTTTCTCGTATACAGTAGCTCCAACAGCCACAGTATTTCCCTGAGCCTGTACTGGTTGCCAAATCATCTATCCGTCGATGAATGGTCTTCTCTTTTGATTGAACCAGATCCTCCGATCACCTCAACAACCAGGAAAGTTCCCAGGAAAGACTGGTGGGGTCACAACCGGTCCCACTTAAGAACCAGTCTCCTTAGACAGTGTCTTTTTGACAGAACTTTCCTAGACCTTTGATCTTGAGATAATCATGTCTGCAATCCTCTGATCGCCCCTGACCAATCCTGATCTCCCTCGATCTGCCATTTGATCAAGCCTGATCTCCTCTGGTCTTCAATGATCTATCTTAATCTGTATCTGGTTGTCCAATCGGGTCAGAATCTGCCCATTCTAACCTCTTCAGTGAATCCGCAGCGTTCCACAATATCCGGCAACCTTCCTTCGACTATTGAAGATGACAAACTCCCATGTTTTGACAATCTTTCAAAACCGTTCAGAATTTCACTATTCTGACCTCGCGGTTGCGTCCGGAGTGGTCCGTTTAGCTAGAACCAACCTTCGCTGCATTTCCAGGGACCTCACTGAAAACTATCCCCGAAAGCTGGGCCACACCACAATTTTCTGAAAATTCTGGGCCAAATTACAATTTTCAGAAGTTCAGGGAATATTCCGTGTACCAACAGAATATTCCGTCCACTGCCCCTGACGCCGTCTGCCACTTTAATCTGCCTTCTTTTTAGAGAAACTTCATCTCCAAAATCTGACCGTACGGATGTGTCCGGAATACTCCAAATAGTCGGAAACCACTATTGGATCACCAAAAACGGACTCCAAATGGCTTCGATCTAGCCAAAACATTTTGTACGCCTCAGATCTGCGGCTGTACCTTCGCCGCGAAACACAGGATTCTTCCTCCTGCGGATGACGTGGCAGCTGACATGGCTGCTGACGTGGCACGCGCGTGCCATACACGCGCCTCCCCCCACTCGTCTTCTTCCTTCATCCGCGCGTGGGGCGCGTGCCTGCGACTGGGCCGACGCGCCGGCTGCCTCCACGGCGCGTGGCGGCGCGTGCCGAGACTGGGCCTCACGTGCCTTCTTCAGGCGGCGCGTGAGGGCGCGTGGCAGCTCCTATGGATGTCTGCTTTATATGGTTGGACTCCTCTTCTCGAGCCCTTGCTCCTGGTATGCTCGAAATCGGATTTCGAGCAACTTGATTTCTGGGCAGTTTCGGACACCACGCTGTTTTTGTTCCGAAACGCCACCGACGAGGCTCTGATACCACTTGTTGGGATCTGGGATCCCGCCCAAGACCTTATAGAAATCATTGCAAGCAGAAAAACACACCCACACACAAGGAGACACAATATTTTACGTGGTTCGGCCCAATGCCTACGTCCACGGGAGAGTAACCGGTTATCACTATACCAATGAGGAGATTACAGAAAGATTACAATAGAGGAGGAGCTCACACTCTCCTCACTCAGCCACTCACCCGTCTCCCTCGCTCACACCGAGGGAGACGGTCTCTCCGCCTCACATCTCTCGCACTCTTTGGTTCACGGTTTTCTTCCTCACTCACTTACTCACATTTTGCTCTCTCCTCTCAACCTCCATTTATAGGTGAGGGAGTAGGTGGGAGAGCCTTTGGGCAACCTCCATCCTTGACTCTTCAAGATGGTTGGTGGCCGCCAAGGTGGACTTTGGTTGGTTGCCTTCCATTGTTGACCAAGGTGTGTTCCCATGGAAGAGCATCACCTTCTTCACATGGGGTGAATTCAACAGGATTTAGGAAGGGATTTAGAAAGGAAAAGGAAAAGGAAAAAAATAGGTGAAATGTGAATAAAAAGGGAAAAAAATAAGTGAAATGTAAATAAAATATACTTACATATCTTTTCTCTTTCCTTTTCCAAATCTCTTCCCAAATCTCCCAACCAAACACAGCGTTAGGCTACAATCCTTTGGTTAATGTGATTCATTATTTATCATGAAAGTTAAAGATTTACCCAGCTATTTTTTTTCCATATATACATTTGGGTAGTAATATAGAAGAGTCAGAGAACAAAATTCTGTATACAATTACTTTTTGGGCTAGAGTATGCATATGGTATAACTGTGTAACGGGTCTGATTATATTATCCATTCTTCCATGTACCCAAAAAAAAAAAAAAAAACATGTTAGTTTTTGATGGGGAAAAAAAAACGCAAGATATATATATATATCTATAAACGTTATACTGGTCCTCTAGTAGCAGCCAATGTAGTTTTCTCATTTTAGGAAGGAAACATGTTTGGAAAATTATTTTTGGGGGTTTTCATCAAACTAAAACCAACATCTAATAAAGAGTAACATGGGACAAAATATAGAATCCTCCAAACATTGGTCTACGGAAGATAAAATAATTGTGGTAACATTTTAAGCTTATACATACTTTGCCAGAACGTCAAATAAGGAAGTCCAAATATTCCCAAGCATCATAAATAAAATTTTAGTTCCAATAATATGTTGCTCCATAGATATTTACTATACTAGAGGAGTAGTTCTTGGCTAGAAAACTTGGGAAGACAAAATTGGAGATGTCAGCAAGTGTGTGTGAAGATAGTATAGGGGCTTGCAAGGATTTGATGATAGAAGAGATCTTGGGGACAGAGTGAGACGAGATGGAGCATCATCAGCGTCTTTATGGAGCATCTAGAGAGGTTTTTCCAGATGTTTCCATAGATGATGAAATGGAAGGGGCAAGAATTGCTGGAGAATCTTCTCTAATTGAACTAGATGAGGTAGGGTGGCTAACTAGAAGATTAAAGGAAACAACGAAAAGATTAGAACTAGCGGAGAGGCGTGCTGATCATTGTTGCATCTCGATCAACCAATTCTAGGGATGGTGAGTGACAATGTTCAGTGAAGCATCGCTGATAAAAAAATGTTTAGTGAAGCACTGATTTGGAAGAGCAACACATCAGCAATTAGCATCCGCACATATATATAATGCTATAATTAGAAGGCAATAACTTGTTTGGTGTTTCAACTATGTTAGTTATTTAGAATATTTAAATCATCTTATGCTCAAACATAATTAGATTTTATTATGCAATTGTTAAACTTTAAAACTGTCTATATTTAACTCTAACAACTTTTTCTAAATTTTTGGGATGCTACCTTTTTAGCCAATTAGCCAATTAGTCATACTAAAAAGTCAACAATTACGGCTTCTCTCTATTTTTTGCACAGCTTTTCGTAATTAGTCAAAAAGTCATCCCAAACATACAAGTTTTTTTTACCTACCTTTTTAGCCAATTAGCCAAAAAGTTACTAAATTAGCCTGTTCCCAAACGAAGCCTGAGTGTTGCTATTCAGTTTGAAGGGTGGGCTTGGCGTAGCAGTAAAAGCTACCTCTTGGTGACCTAGAGGTTACGGGTTCGAGTCACGAAAACAACCTCTCCGCTTGTGGGGGTAAGGCTACGTACATCAACCTTTTCCCATACCCCACTTAAGCGGGAGCTTCGTGCACTGGGTACGCCCCTTTTAGTGTTGCTATTTAGTTTAATAGGTTCTCTAACTCTGGAAAACTACGGCAGATTCAATTTTTGAGCATCTTCACGAATTTTTTATTTTAAAATGTTAAGTCAACAACTTAGTCACACAATTATACATATTTTATATTATTTTGTATATCATTACTAAAATGGAGCTCTAGGGATTAAAATTATTGTTAATGATTTTAAAGGGAGGAAATTGCTTCCATGTTTGAAAAAAGTTTGGAATGCAGTGGAGATAGATCATGTGGAGACACTGAGTCATTAGAATTAGTGGTGAACATCGATCATATTGGGTTGAGATTACACTGCATAGTATTGAGGATATGTGTTTTTTTTAAGGCCGGCTAGACTAACATTAAGTCTAGTTTAGTCATGTGAAATCTATCACACCCCAAATCCAGGCATGACCGGTCGTGGCCCACAGGAACTTAGCCCAAGGTACACGTAAACATAAACATGAACGCCAAATCATAAAGAATAAATGTGACGATAGCCCAAAAATAAATAAATCAAAACTCAATCCAGTGACATGCCACAAGTGTAAAACAAGCCATAACCAGCTTCCTAAAATATATATACATACTAAATGAGACACAAACCGCCCACAAAATAAAATAATTCTAAATAAAACCCAACCACAATGTATGCACAAAATCCGACATAACAACCTAAAACAAATTAAATGAATGTCCTAGAGGTCCATGCAATTGAGTCCCCGCTACGCCACAAGTCCACTCTAAGTCCTTCTAACACTTGGAAATGATAAACAACTAAGTCAGCTGATAGCTCAGTGAGTAGCAACATGGATAGTAAATACAACTTTAAAAACAGGGTTCAATTCCAAAATAAGATATATATCACAGAAACTAGATTGGCATACAGTTTTAATAAAGATAATCTGTTTCAAAAAGAAGGTTCCACAGTTCAACAGTTAAAATACTCATGTCTCTCAAGAACATGATAAATGACATTTTCCAATTAAAACAGATTACAACATGAACACCAATAATTTTCTGGGTACTAAGAATAACAAGTAACATGCCACACAGTTCTCAAGGCTATAAGCCTGTTGGATCCAATATCAAACTAAGAGTCATGCTCAAGGTGGCAACCCAGGCCTTTTCTCTAAGACGATCCAATTGAAGGTCACCTAGCCCAACCCAGATCTTTTCCTTACAATCGTTGAGCAATAAAGTCGTCACAGCCCAACCCAGATCATTTCCCTAGTGGCCAGAGTCACCACACACAATGGAATAATTTCCCTGAACTAAATATACAAATAGTCCCGATAATCAATACAATTCAGTTTCGCAAAACATATTAGTTCACCATTATAAACATGAGATCATAACAAATAGTTTACAGTATACCAGATTTACACATGTGTCAGAAATAATTTAATTCCATTGATACTATAATAATTTATCAAAACAGTTTAGTCTTAAAACAATAATCACTACAACAAAAGTAACCTACGGTGACGAAAACTAGTGAAGAAAATAAAATTCGTCACTAAATAAAAATAATTCGTGAGGAATTTATAAATTTTGTCACATATAATAAAAAAATGAAAATGGTAGGTGACAAAATTTATTTTCGTCAATAAATACTTCATTTTAAGTGAGGAAAAATTAAGTTTCGTCACCAAAAAATTTCCCGCTTTTTTTTTTGGTGGCGCCAAAATTTTGGGACTTTTGGTGAGAAAAAAATTTGTCACTAATTATAAAATTATTTGTGAGGAATATATTTTTGTCACCAAAACGTTTTAATATTTTTGATATCTTTTGGTGAGGAAATAATATTGTCACCAATTTTAGTGGGAAATTTTTGATATATTGAGCGGCAATAAAAAAAAAAAGGGTATTAATTTTTTTTACCCCTTTTCTGTTTATCATCTCTATCTATCTCTCTCTCTCTCTCTCTCAAAATAGGGTATTAATTTGTCTTACCCCTTGCTCCTCCACCACGCCGATCGCCATCGTTGCCTCTATTAGCCTTGCCGATCGTCGCCGCCACTAGTAGCCTTGCCGGTAACCGCCACATCTTCTTCGCTTGGTGAGAAATATATTTTCATCACCAATAATTTTATATATATATTTTTTAAGAAACTTGATTTTAAATATTTTAAGACCATTTGGTGAGAAATATATTTTTGTCATTAATAATTTTTAATATTTTGAGACTTTTTAGTGAGAAAATTATTTTGTCACTAATTTTGTAGGGAAAATTTTGACATATTGGGCGGTAATGAAAAAAAAATAGACTATTAAGTTTCCCTCTTTTTTTTTTTGTTTATCAGTTTTCCTGTTCTCCCCCCTCTCTCTCTCTCAAAACAGAACACAAGTTAATTAGCTCTCTAAGTAACTTATGGTGATGAAAAGTAGTAAAAAAAAAAAAAAAAATTTCGTCACTAAAAAAAAATAATCCGTGACAAACTATAAAATTTTGTCACATATAATAAAAACGTAAAAATAATTGGTGACAAAATTTATTTTCATCAATAAATATTTTTTTTAGGTGAGGAAAAATTAAATTTCGTCACCAAAGGTTTTGCCTCTTATTGTTTTGGGTGGCGCCAAAATTTTGAGACTTTTGGTTAGAAAAGAATTTGTCACCAATTATAAAATTATTAGTGAGGAATATATTTTCGTCATCAATATTTTTAATTTTTTTTTTTTGAGAAACTTGATTTTAAATATTTTAAGACCATTTCCTCACTGATAATTTTTAATATTTTGAGACCTTTGATGAGAAAAATATTTTGTCATTAATTTTAAAGGGAAAATTTTGACATATTGAGCGATAATGAAAGAAAATAGATTAATATCCCCCCCTTTGTGTGTTTATTAGTTTTCCACTCATTTTTTTTTTTTTTTTTTTTTTTGTGTTTATTAGTTTTCCTCTCATATCTCTCTCTCTCTCTCTCAAAAACAAAACACAAGTTAGGTCTCTTCCTTTAGCATTCCATGTCCTCCTTTAGCGTGTTTTTCTCCAGCGCTGCCGCCGACGTCGCCCATTCTCCTCCTTCATTGGCGCCGCCGACGTCGCATCTCCGAGCCCGTCCGCCCGTCTCCTTTAGTGCCATGTGTTCTCTTCCATCAATGCCTCTTATTATTTGATTTCTCTGCTTTGTATTTTCAGGTATGGGTCCTCTCTCTCTATTTTTCTATCTCTATTTTCCCTAATTTTCAAATCTAATGAGACACGCAGTGTCCCATATGTGATTTCTTCGGACTGTATTTTGCATTTAAAGGTTGTGATTTCTTCGGATTGAATGGTGGGGACATGATTGATTTGATTGCTAATGTTTCTCCCTGGTAAGCAGGTTAACAATAACTTATTTGCTTGGTTGTTTTCACAACATTGATTGACTTCCGTTGCCTTCACAGGTTTCCCTTATTGAACAGGTTTCTGAATAATATATTGACAAAATAATTACTCGGGGAGGGGGGGTTGGGGTTAACCTTAACTAATTATTTGTTGTAGGTAGAAGGGAAAAAAAAAGGATTGTCAATAGATTTCTAGCAAAGGTTTATTAGCTGACACGGCTTGATTGTGCTAGTCTAACTCCATAAATTTGTTATCTATTTAACCTCTCTACATGATAGGATTTTCCTACAATGTTACAGAGTAGAATTGAGGGGTTTTTGGTGGTCTCTTGGAACTTGTTCTCTGGTTGAGAAAATTGTTTGCATTTCTGAATCTTTGGCCTTCAGTTTTGTGAGTTTCGAGTTTTGTATTTCTGGATGCTTTTATCTCAGCAAAAAGAGGTACTTCAAGTGAAGTAGTATTATTTGGATTGTAATTACTTTGTATTGTTAAATAGTTAATTATTTTTCTTTTCTTTTCTGTTTTTTTTTTTTTTTGGTTCTTTTTCCTAATCTTCATCTTTTGCTGTTGAAACCTTTTACTCCTCCATTTTATATTTGAATAGTGATATGTCATGAATAATATTTTATTTAAAGGCGTCAAACTTTGTTGTAAGATGTTTAAGATTGTGAATTTTTTAAATAAACAGCTGATTGATTGGAGATGTATTTTCTTATGCACCCTTCTCCACATATCAATAATTATGTTAAGTTTGTCAAATCTTTTGTGAATGAGTATTGACCATTCAGTTATAATAGAATAGAGCTTAACTACATGTTCTTTTCTCATTTTCTACTAGGGTACATTCTTTTTGAAAGATTTGAGTTTGTCACATAGGGGGAAGCATTGATTATGGCTAGCCCAGTAAACAATCAGGGTAGTCTATCGATTTTGTGGAGATTGGTGACTAATTTGTTAACAAATGTAACTGGTACATTTTATTCTTGAAAATTGACATTTTTGGAGCAGAAATATTGCGTGTAACCACATTGTTGGGGAATGCGTCATTTTTAGATCAAAGTGGGTTCGAACATGCTAGCTCCCTGGCTTTAGGAGGAATATTTTCAAATGGAGGAGCCAATGTGAACAGATGGGCATCACCGTTTCAATCAAAAGTACGGATACTAACTATTAACATAACCTTTTGTTCCATCTAATTTTATTGTTTTTCAGAAGCATTCCTGACTCATTTTTTAAACATTTCATTCTAACTTCATTAGTCTATTTGAGTGCTTGTACTGAAATTCCGTGTCTTTCATGACGGTTAGTTTGAGGCTAACATCATTAAGAATAACACAAAGATTTAATCAAGTGTCCTAATCCAGCATAACTAGATAGTTAACACAATGTTGGAAAGGACATTTACCTATAAGGGCTGAGACAATTGGAGGACTTTTGTTCTTACTGCTGACTTCTTAATTAACATGATGTTTAGTGGTGTACATTACAAGGGGAGACTTATTGGCAGAGACCAATTCATTTGTTTTTGGTTCTAAGAAGTGACTAATTTATTATGTTGTTGATACAGTAGTTAAATATGCTATCATCTGAATGCAAAGAAAAAATTAACCAAAAAAAAAAAAAACTCATAAGAGCTGGTAATATTTGCAAAATGATGTATATTTCTTGGTTTCAATACTCTGGAGTTTGTTTTCAGATATATACGAATAAGTTCAAGCTCTTATATGATTTGTGCTCAAACGCGAGCATATGTTTTTGGTGTTCCATTCATATATATGTTGAGGTGCACCTATTTACTTCTGTGGGTTATCTTAATTTCAATGTGCAGCAGTTCTAAGGTACTTTTCTTTGTGATAGTTTTTTGGAAATTTGGTAGATCTTGCTTTGCAAAACAGTATTACAAGTGTATCTATCTTTTACGTTCTTTTAACGTTGGCTGTGTTTTTATTACATAGATGTCAGGTTTATTGCAGCCCTCATCTGCACAAAACAGGCTTGGTTCTCAAGGCAGCTCATCTGGTCTTATAGTGAAGAGAATGATGAGGGTGGATATCACAGTTGATCAATATCCTAATGTACGAGTTACTCTCTAATTCCATTGCATCTTTTTCATGGTGTGGTTTACTGCATTTCATGTTTAACTTCTTGTTACCCACTTGTCGTTGAAGTTCAATTTTGTCGGCCGCCTCCTTGGTCCTAGAGGGAACTCACTCAAGAGAGTAGAGGCAAGTGCTGAGTGCCGTGTTCTAATCAAAGGACATGGCAGCATCAAGGATCTTGTTAAGGTAATTTTGATTGTCTTTTCAACCAGAATGCTTGTGTTTCTTGGATACTTTATGTTGTGTTTTATGGTTTGATGTGTTAATACATGAAATGCTGAAACCATAATATTCTGGATACTGATTAGAGCAATGCCACACTTTTAATCTCTCTCTCTAAATGAAAGCTAGAGGTGTAACATGGGCTATGCTCATGTTCTTAACTTATGTCATCTTTATCTCATTTTCAATTCAATTATTTATTTCTTTTTAGTGGTATTCATTTCCTGATATCATTTCCAAAGAGTTTTGTTTGTACAATAGTCTACAATATTGATCAGGTTTCCAATTTCTTCTGACCTCGACCAAAAAGTAAAGAATTATTATTTTTTTTATTTTTTATTTTTTTGGGAGATCACAATAGCTTTACATGCTTTCAATTTTTCTTGTAAAAACTGTGAACTTTTATTAGATGTTGTAATTAACCATTACATTATAGTTCTTAATACCTTGTCTGATCATGAAGTTAACATGGTTTGCCTATTCATATTGATGGGTGTTGCATTTTTTCTCTCTCTAAATGTTCTATTTTACTCTGAATTACTTTTTATAATTTCTTCCCCATGGGTCTTTAATCGAGAGAACAATGAGATGCTCTAGCAATTGTATTTTTAGGAATCTTTATTTTTTATATAGCAGCTCAATGAGGATCTTCAATTTGGAACCCCCCTTTTGATTGAAGAGTGCATTCAGTTTTGCATATCAGGCTTTGATTGCATATTTCATGTATTGTGGTAGCTGAGAGTAGTTCATTTCCACAACCCTTTGAAATACATTTTTAGAAGCAGTGGGACATGAGATTCTTTGACCATCCATGAGTAACACTGATCCTTCCTTAGCCGTCTTGTTGACAAGTATGGTTTTAGGTATACCAAATATGAATAAGCATATTCTTGGTGTTTGATATATGATGGCGACTATCAAATATTTGATTTATGATTGTAATTATCAATTAAATATGTAGTCTCTTGAGTTTGTTGAGAATAAAAAATGCAAAACTAGTGTAGCAAGCGTGTACTGAAAAGCTTATGTTATGTCGGTTTTCATCCCAGTATGACACGTAAATAACTGTAGCACATGCACATGTATGGTGCCTGTCCAATAAACATAAATTTGGACTCTCTCTTTGGGATAATGTTTATAGGAGGAGAGGCAGGTTATTATCCTAATGGGATGGAACTTTTATTGATCGTGGTACCAATAAATGTTTTGGCTGGGATTTAATGTTGCTGACGCTTAACTTTTTTTTTTTTTGTTGGTTATGTATTTTTATTAAGAAGAGACAGATTTATAAAAGGTGCTAAAAGTGGATACAACTCATGTAGAAAGTCCAAGGGAAGCACATGCTATCATCCTATACAAGTACAAGAATCTAGCTAAATCTAAGAAATATGGATTCTTCTAAAAAGGTTCCATGTCCATGTTGGACATGTGTTGGGCACCCATTCAGACATGCCCTATTATATTTTTAGATGTTTTTAGGTGGAGTTTGGACATTTAGAATACATGTCTATCTCGTAGACACACATAAACACATTGTTAGTTTGGATTTGATATCCCTTTACTAGGAAAAAATACTTACAATCTCCAATCAATTGTGTGTACTAGTACTTGACCTCAAAACCTCCAAATTTGGAGGTTACCTCTTGCAGAATTCTGAGTTGGAACACGTTCTCTCTCAAGAGCAACCCCTGCCCCCTTTCTTCTGGCAGCCTACGTTCATTCCAAAATCTGACCCTATATGTCCTCTGACAATTACATTATATGTTCAAGGAACTTCTTCCATTTCTTTCCTAATATCTTTAGATGCACCAAGATCATTAGAGAGTTACACAATTGTCTGGTAGACCTCAACCCCACCATAATGAGTGATTTCTACCTTCCCCTAATAATTTCCTGCTTGAATGCAAATGTCTATTACCATTTTGTCATTAATGGTCATGTGAACACCCAGAGTCTTTTGTTTCTAAACTTGCCTATGTAATTAAGGAGCAAACAAAATCGCAATCCACCATATTATCTTTAAATTCTTCTCCCACATGTGACCACTGATTAACTGTGAATCAAATTTCCTATATGTCGCACTCATTGACTATGAAGCAAATTATTATTCATCGTACCATTATCATGTTTGCGGGTATTTACAGGGTCTCCCATATGAATCCTATCTGTTACATCAAGGAATGAACATGGCCATTTTCTTGGCTTATAATGGAGTCAATGTCTAGCTATAAAAAGCCTATCTTATACATGGACTTGTTTTCTATCACTTTGGAACTACTGAACTAGTGTTGTTTAGTTGGAGCATGTAGCTAACATATTTAGGCAATTGCTTTTGGTTTCTTCTTTCTTGTTTTTCCTTTTCTGGTTGTTTGTATCAGTAAGTTTTGATTGTATAATCATTTTTACTCTTTTTACTTTAGGAGGAAAATAGATCATACCCTTTTTTCAAGAGCTTGTTTGTTCTCTAGAATTCTACGACTATTTTCAATATTGGTTTTCAATATATATATATGAATTTGTAATTCATTTTTTTAAACATTGCATTTGACTATTGACAATTTAGCTATTTGACATAAATTTTGCTAACACGCAGTCTTATAATGCAGCTAAGTTTTATTGAATCTGAGATTGTTCTTTTTATTTTCCTTGTCATCACTTCTTGTAGTGGCTTTCTATCAGAAAAGATGAGAATGAATTTGGCCCATTTTCTGCTTGGAACATAACTGGAACATGCACAGGTTTGTAAGTTCGTTGTGAATCTGATTATCTTATTATTCCAGCTGATTGGGAAATGGTTTTTTTTTTAATTTTAAATTTCTTAATTCATTTTCCCTTTCTTTAATTGTATTATATGTTCTCTGTATTAGGTGTTCAAGTGAGTCATTCCACTGGTTGTTTATGGCCATGTAAGCCTTTTTTTAATTATTGTTTTTGTAACAATATTTTTCACATGAATAATACTTTGAGTGAAGAAAGTATTTTATTACTACATCTTATTGGGATGTGCTCTTTCTATTGCTCTTTACTTTTCTTTTTCCTTTATGTATTAAATGATTATTAATATTTGGCATCTTCTATTACCTGTGTTGCTTTATCATCAAGGATCACCTCAACTTTTTAAAGTTTTAGATTGTTATATGCATTTCTACTAAATTGGTTTATAAAATAAAATTATTTATATATGAGTTTAGATGTAATTGATAATATATTAATGTTTTCCTTGTTTATTTTCTTTGCAGATTGATTTTTGATGACATTTGGAAGCATACTTGCAAATCAAGATGAAGTGTTGAATTTTTTTTTTCTTGAACTGATACTTAGTTCTAGTTGCAAATCAAGATCGAGTGTTATTTTTTTGTTGACTCCACGTTAGTTCATTTTGGAATTTGCTATGATGGTTTTTTTTATTATACTTAATGGATTATTATTAAATTTGTTTGATGGATACATTTTCATTTATAATATAAATTGTTTAGTGAATTTTTTTGTGGAGTGGTGTATAATAGCTAGTGAATTTCTTAGTACATTTAAAATGCTATTGGATATGAGTAGGGATATTTGTGAAATAATAATTTAAATTGAAATATAAAATATGGAACAAGTTTAGCGACGAATTTGTTTCGTCATTTGTATTTGTTATTATGACAAAGTAATTATTCATCACTGATAAACTTTTTTTGTGACAAAATTTACTGCAGTTTACATATGAAAGTTTTTATTTATTTTGTTATTTGGTGACTAAAAATTTCGTCACGTATATATACATATTTGTGACGAAATATATTTCGTCACCCATGTATGACTTTTGAAGACGAAAAAGTTTGTCACCTTTACATCTTATTGTGACGAAATTATCTCCTCATCAATGATCAACATGCGTGACAAATTTATTCCTCAACTAAAATTATAAATATGGTACTAAATAACTATTTGGTGACGAAAATGAGAATTTTTGGCGACAAAATGTTGTTTTATTGGTAACAAAAAAATTATGACTTTTGAAGACGAAAAATTTCGTCACCTTTACATCTTATTGTGACGAAATTATTTCCTCATCAATGATCAACATGCGTGACAAATTTATTCGTCAACTAAAGTCATAAATATGGTATTGAATAACTATTTGGTGACGAAAATGAGAATTTTTTGCGACAAAATGTTGTTTTATTGGTGACAAAAAATTTCGTCACTGAAGTAATTTCATTGGTGACGAAATTATTTTTCGTCACGTTGGCTTTTAGTGACAAACATTCAATGACGAAACCGGTGACGAAAATATTTCCTCACAAATATCTATAGTGACGAAATTAGCTCTTTGGAGACAAAAAAATTTCGTCACTCAAGACCCAACTTCTTGTAGTGAATTCAATTTTCCAACAATTCAGGATAGGGGATCATTTATAAAAATACGTAGCAAGCAACTACTCACCTGAAAACGAAATAATGTAATCCTCAAATAGAGTATGAAAGTCCAACTAGTGCCTTGAACCAAGTATGAAGACTACACGTCACTACTAATTTAAAAATACTAAAGAGAATAATAAACTAAGTATCCCACACTAAAGCACACTAACACAGATCAACCCCACTCACCGTTACTCTTAAATAATACCTAAGTTCATGTTCTTCAAGGTCTAAAATTACCCAAGACAAGGGTTCCAATCGAAACTTAACTAAAAGTAGTTTTCAAATAAAACAGAGTTTTAAACAAGTTTTCCCAATCTATTCGCTAATTTTGAAAATTAAAAACCCACTCCATGCTGTTCGAAAAATTCCAAAACCCTCCAAATATCAACTAATATATCCTAAGTTTCAAACTCAATTGGTTTCACTTGATTTGTTTATCAAAATAATTATTTACAATTAATTATATCCAAACAAGTTATTTTCTGCATCACTTTAAAGAAATTAATGGTTCTCTTAGTATACACAAGTAATCAACGCAAGGCCAAAAATGTAAGAAACTAGACTCAACCGGTTCTAATGATGCTAATTTGATAATTTTCGGATTTATACACAACGAGAACGACACTTTCGAAGTTACTGCTTTGCACCAGTTTTCTGGACAGATTTGAATGCGCCAGTTAATATAGATTTTGACTCCCAAAAATTATGAGAAAATTGTGATATGCAATTCAATATGTAATTAATCTACTGCAAAAATTTCAGTTCAAAATTCATCCGTTTGATATGGTTTCTTGATTTTTAAAGTTTGTGATTCTATGCAAAATTTTTAAATTAAGAATTACACCCATTCTTTACACACAATTTATTTCCTTAGGTTTCTTAACAGTGTATATATATATATATATATAAAATACATAAATCTACAACCTCTCCATCAATGAACTAAATAATAATAGAATAAGGATTAAAAAAACAAAAGCAAAAGGAAGAAGAAAGCTAGAAAACACACCCAAAAATCCTTCATTGTTTGCAACCATTTGTTTCTCTTCCCTCTCTCACGGCTACTGCTAGGAAATTGTTAGAAGAACTAGGGTTTTTCTTTTCTTTTCTTTATTATACATAACATAAAAGACTCTAAATAATTATCCTTTGTTTTATTTTATTTTCTCTCTCCATTAATTTAAATAAAACACAACTAGTATTAGGTCAAAATATACTTACTAATTTGTCCCTTTTTTTAATATAATAAATCTTGCTTCTAAATTAAAGACTTTCACCAAAAATTTATTTTAGGTTTAAAATTGATTAAAAGACCCTCCAATAAAATTTAATTTGCACTTAAAGATTTACAAGCAAAGTATTTGGGATTTGTAAAATTATTATTATTTAATTATTTACTTTATTTTTATATTTGAGTTCTCACAAAATCTAGTCTAAATGGAACTTCTAAATCCAAATCCACTCACTTAACTTGATATATATAGACTATTATTTTTTAGAGGGGAACATTGATTGGTAGGTTTTTATTCTTGGTAATACTGTTTGACAAAACTCCTTTCAATTGTAATTGTATTCAATCTTTTATTTCAGTGAGACTATGAGTTTTAGATGCAAATCCAACCCCAATTACGCCTTGCAGAGATGTTTAAGAAGTTTATTCTTTCATGTTTGCCACTTCGCTGACTATGTCGGGGATCGAACTGCCCGGTCAGCTTGCGAGGGTCTAGGGATGAGTCCAGGGCAACGCCTCCGAAGCAAAATGCAAAAATGCATTCGAAATTGCTTGTCCGCTCGAGCGGCCGTTTGTGTGCTCAAGCGAATAATCTTTGGTTCTAGAAGTTTGAACTGTCTTTAAAAGTACTGAAAGTTATGTTTTTGCACTCGAGCGGAGCTTTCTGCTCTCGAGTGTCAGTCCGCTCGAGCGGCCATTCTTGCGCTCGAGCGGAGATCGCGGATATGTTTTCTATAAATATGCGGTGCAGTCAGTTTTTAGGGTTACGGCTTCCAGATCTTCTTCTTAGATATTAGGATATCTAGAATTTCTTTGCTAGTTTTTTTTTTATGTTTGTTTGAGTTTAAATCTAGTTTGAAAAGTATACATCAAAGGATTATTTGTTTCGTTCAATACAAAAGAGAGTGTTGTTCTTCGGTGGATTCCGTGGAATTCGAACCTGAAGCTTTAGTTGATTCCAGAGTGGCTCATAGTCGTGATTCGACATCGGCATTGTGGATTTGACGTTGGGCAAGACAATTCCGAGGTGAAGACGAGGCTGAAAGAGGCACATAGGGGTCGGTTTGATTCGAGCGTAGATTCGCTAGGTAATTGAGAGTACACTTGTGTAATTCTTTTATGTCTTCTTAGTGGATTATTTTGTGGCTTTTGCCTATGATTTTTTTATCACAATTGGAGGCGCTCCAATTGTGATTTTTCCACGTTACATCGTTGTGTTGATTTGTCTTTGATTGTTTGATATCACAAATCAATATCTACGAGATTTCTAGATTTTTCATTGATGAAGTGGTTTATAAAGTTTTTATTGTGGGAGAGATGGAGCAAAGAGAGAACAATCGGTGAAATGAGAGCAATCCATGGTAAAATAAAATTGAAATTAAGAATGCTACGACCAGGATGGATCTTTTAGGTCTTACAATAATAGACAATGAAGTTAGGGAAGGAACGGACTCTTCCATGGTGGGAAAGCAAATATATAGGGGCAAGACTAAACGCATCAAGAACAAAGTTAGAGGCATTTAAGAAGATGTGCAAATTGAAATTTGTGGGTACACCCGTCCATAGAAGCTTAAGCTTTCATAGTGTGTGTGTAGCAATTCACGATAAGTTGTGAACATGTGATAGATGATGCTCTGTTTAATTCATAGATTTGGAAATGGCCACACAAAAAACAAAAAAAACAAAAAAAAAGGAAAAAATGAAAAAATGCAAAAGAAACCATTGTTCTTTGTTTGGTTAACATGGAAAGCAATGAATGAACAATAAGAACTCATTCCAATGATAGTGGGAACAATTTTAATGTTCGTTGCTCTTCCTGAAAGGTTCCCGTTTGGGGTCCAATCTGTAGTAGTACCCTATGTTAGCTTTGTCCAAAAATCATTTGATAAATTAATCCAAAAAGATCATAGAGCCCCATTGATCAAGCCTCTCTCCTCCTCATTGATGCCTTTGTCCACTGCTTGTATGTGATGAGAATATTTATTTCATTGTTCCTTGCTCTTTGTGCAAGCAACCCATTGAGTGTTTAGTCTATGTTTGCCTTGAATGCCAACTCTTGCTGAACCAATCTTGTGCTTAATGGCCATTGGAGATTGAATGCTCCTTTCCTTGATGGATGCAAAGGAAGATTTTAGCTTCTTTTCTTTGTGTTAATTATTTCAACTAAAAATCTGTATTTGAGCTACAAAATCAAGTTCCAAGTAAATTGATCGGAAATAAATGAACAGTTGTAGGATTTAACATGCATCCCACAAAACATAGACCATTCACTGATAATCAGACCCTTATCAATTGAAAAAGTGTCTTCCAATGATAGCTCTGGTTAAATTGCAGCCAAAGAAATATTAATGCTTTGGCGTGCTCTTCTGAAACACGGAGTTGATTCCAATCAAAACCCATGAATAGGTTTGGAAAACAGTAATGCTAACATAATTTTTTTTTTGGTTATTTTTTTGTTATTTAATTTTTTTTTACCGTTAGACACAAAGGTAGAGCTTAATTACTTTGTGTCTAGTAATAAAAAATTAAAATAAAAATGTCATTTATGTATATCATTTTTCTAAATATAATACTAATATCCTACCACCCTAAAGCAAGTTAAGTTTCTTATACTACAACTACTGGCACCCTGTAAAGAATTCATTAGATAGAGATAGAGAGAGATGCAAAAAAGAGAGCCAAAAATGGAAAACCGTAGTCAACATTTCAGCCATGAGCACCCATTGAAACTTGAGAAAAACGAAATCTCTCAGACATGTTGGATATGCTTGCAAGACATCTCTTCTCCAATGTATGTGTGTAGCAAAGAATATTGCTTTGAAAGGTTCAGCATCCGCAAATCATGCACTGAATTGCCACGAGAGATGGTACACCCCTTTCACCGACAACATTCTATCATCCTCTTCATTTGGCCCCTATTGGTACCAGTGTTTGCCAAGTGTGGTGCCTGTGGGACAATCCCTAATGCTCCTGATTACTACGACCACTGTTCCGACTGTCAATTTGATTTGCACATAAGTTGTGCTTCACTAATGCCTGCCAAAAGCAAAGTCTAAGAGCGTCAAATTCAACATTTAGGCCACCCTCATCTCTTGATTCAGTGCGACAACAATACAGTTTTTAATTTTACTTGTTCTGGCTGCAAGCTACCCTTCAATGAAAGTTGGATTTATGTTTGCCTTTACTGCAACTGCTTGCTGGATGATTTTTGTGGTAAATGGCCTTCTCAGATCGAACATCCTTTTCACCCACAACATCCGCTCACGCAGTTCATCCGCACCACTTTGAGTTGGTGCAGAGTTTGTGGGAGGTTACCGGAGGGCTTTTCCTTTGACTGTTCTGACTGTAAATTTAGCCTGGATGCATAGCGCTTCATTGATGCCTACCCAAAATTTTCAAGGCAGGCACAAGTTCCAGATTCAACAGCTAAGTCACCCCCACCCTGTGATTCCTTGTGAGAAGAAAAACAGTTTTTGTTTATCCTGCAGTGCATGCCAGCTTCACTTTGAGAATTCTTCTATCTACGTCTGCCTTGAATGCAACCTTTTGCTGCACAAATCATGTGCAGATTTACTTCGAGAGGTAAAACACTCATTTTACCACCAACACACACTCACCCTGCTTAAATATACGAAGGAATTTTACTTGGAAATGGCGTCATCATCTTTATTACATGACCATAAAAGTTGGCTATCAAGAATCTTCAGGTCAATTTCGGTGCCATGCGTGTTATAGATATGCTTCAGGCTTTGCTTATGTGTGTCACAAGTGCGCAATCATCTTTGACACTAGCTGCCCAATTTCGAAACCCTAGCTCATAAAGTCTGAACTTCACCAGCACACTCTTGCTTTCTTCACCGACAAATCATACAATATCAATTGCCACGCTTGTCTTTCGTCCTTACAGACCCCTTTCTTCCGATGCGTGGACTGCAATTTCAATCTCCATGTCAAGTGTGTTCCAACATTGCCACCAACTGCCAAAGATAAACATCATAGGAATCCCTAGGGATGGCAATTTGAACCGGGCCCGACGGGGACCCGACCCCCCCGTCCCCGATACAAGCGGTTTTTCCCCAAAAAATACTCCCAATGGGCCGGGGACGGTATTTAAAATTGAATCCCCGATCAGTTTCGAGCTGGAGACGGGGATAGCTATCACAACCCCGTCCCCGACCCCGCCCCCTGTTCTCCCCGAAATGAAATTACCATCATACCCCTTTATTCATTCACATATATATCCCCTCCCCTATGTTTCTCCTCCGATCTGCCCCTCTCTCACTCACTCTTCTCTCTACTCTCTCCCACTTACTCCTCTCCCCAGTGGCGACAGTGGCGACGGCGTCATCTCCTCTCCCTAGTGGCAACGGCGTCATCTCCTCTCCCCAGTGGCGACGGCGAGTGCGATATCCTCTCTCCAGTGGCGACGGCGTCATCTCCTCCTCCACGGCAATACGCACACCCTCACCTCCTTCTCCTCCTCCTCCGTCGCCTCCTCCTCCTTCTTCTCCTCCGCGCCACCGCTGAACCTTCATACTCCGGCTTCACTTCCCACCACGACAGATCTGCGCAGATCTGAGTAGATCTCATCTCCTCCGCACCACCGCAGATCTTACATCTCACCTATATGTAGATCAGATCCCATATTATGTATATACATAATATTATGTATATGAAAATGATAGATCCCATATTACATCTAAGTAGATCAGATCCCATATTATGTATATACATGTATGTAGATCTCATGTCCTCCGCGCCATTTATGTATATACATGTATGTGTGTGTGTGTCACTGTGTGTCTAATCTGTAATCTGTCTCCATATTATTATTAATTTTTTTTTTTTTTTTTGTGGTTGATGATGTTGCCGTTGATGAAAATGATGTTGATGATTTGTTATTAAGAGAGAAAGCTAAACAGAGAGAAAGGGAGCTACGGGGATTTTCCGGGGTTGGGGAAACCCGATCCCCGTTGGGGGCGGGGGTGGGGGGGCTGATGGGTTCCCCGTCGGGGATCGAGGACCGGGGACCAGGACGGGAAATTTTGTAGCTTTGGGGATCGGGGACGGGAAGTGTGATCCCCGACCCTGCCCCGCGCCCGCCCCGCCCTGTTGCCATTCCTAGGAATCCCCTTGCTCTCACCAATTCTCCTATCAAAGATCATCCAGATGAAGACAAAAATGCAGAGTTCTACTGCGATGCATGTGAGGAAAGTAGGGAGCTTTATGATCCTACTTACTATTGTGAACAAGATTTTAAAAAGTGGCTGCAACCGTTATGTAACGGTTGTGATTGTTACCGCCACCCATTACGGCCGCTTTTACAGTGTGATTGAAATTCACAGGTGTGTCGGCCGTAGCAACTACCGTAACAGTCGTAACAGTGCCATAATGGCTTGTTACGCACCGTTATGTAACGGTTCCAAACTGCTTCTTTTGAAAAAAAAAACAAAAAAAACAAAAGCTGAAAATAGGGGAAGAGGGATAGAGAGAGAAGAGGGAAAATGGAGGAGCAAAAGATAGGGAGAGAGAAAAGGGAAGTTGAAGAACATATTATTGATTTGTTGAAGCTGTAAGACCAATACTATTTTATTCAGTTGCTATTACTCAACCATTTTGTTTGTGTGTGTCTATCGATATATTGTTTGAAAGTAATAATAATAATAATAGTAAGTGTGGTCATTATCTATTTGGCTTGATTAAAAAATATATATATATATATATATATTTTTAGGCTCTTATTTATTCTATTACTTTTGTCATTGTTTATTTTATATATAATAGTTAATAATTGGTATTTTTTATAATATAAAGTCATTAATTATTAAACTAAAATGTAAAAAACTCAATTTATAGTGATTTAAAAATATGAAATATATTGGATCATACTTAAAAATTTATAAAAATTGATCAATATTTATTTTAAAATCCAATAAATATGATCATGGAAAAAAAAATATGCGTATCAGTAAGTTTTTTTTCAAATTGTACGAAAAATAAAAAAATTCACGGTTTTGGTACCGCAACCGTTACGCTACGGCCTTTACACCCCACAATTGCAACCGTGCCACCGCCACCGTTACGACGACCGCAACTGCGTTTCAGAACCTTGATTGTGAAGAATGCTAGTACGTTACTCATGTTCATTGCCTAGTCTATGAGGTATGCCCTTTCAGTTATAGTTTTACATGTGCAAAAAGAAAAGAACATATATTTCTTTCTCAAAAAAATTATGACAGCTAAGTAGAACTACAAACTTTAACACCAACATGTATTTTGCCCCAACAAAAGTTCAAAAAAAAACATATTTTGTATTTTGTCTAAGCACATTGCCATTGTGTACGTCAACAATACTTTCTCTACTCTTGAAATTGATTTGCCTAACTTTCAAAGCTCTCCAAATGTAACTAGGCAAGAGAGGATGAGACAAAATGCCTATCATGTTGTTAGAGCTTCATTTTTTTGAGGTTAGGCAAAATGCTCTAAATGCCTCTTTGGTTGGAGATGCTCTCTTTTTTCACTATAGGTTAAACCCCTTATCATAAAGTTGACCTCATTCCAGACTACGCGGGAGATAGGACCAAGAGACTTCCAATTTTTTTTGTAGGCTTGGGACTTCCAAATGTTTTAAACGTAAGTTCTAGTCTACATTGAATTACACGTTGAAATTGATATTGTAAGGTGGAAGGCTTATGAGAACCTTCAAATTAATCTAAGAATTATCATAATGGAATGCGATTTACGCAGCTACTTTTAATTGAAAAGTCCAACCCACACTTCTCCTTAAAATCTAGGTATTAAGGAGAGGGAAACTGGAGTCTTATAACCAATCCTCCCTAGCACTTCTCCTTAAAACACTCCCTGGACCACAATACATAGTAGCCAGACAAATGGCACATCAATCACAAGCCCAACCACGCTCTGATGCCAAATTGAAAAGCTTAGTTCACACTTCTCCTTAAAACTCATGTATTAAGGAAAGGGAAACTAGAGCCTTATAACCAGTACAGATAAGGCAACTCTAGGCGATATGGAACATATTCCAACACTTTTTCCACATTAAACTGTTTGTTGGCTAAAAATTTGGGTAGTTGATAGAGGCGTCAAAGAATAGAAATTTGTAAACAAATTATTTATTTATTTATTTATTTCTTAGTGGATGTAGGCATAGCTATATAATAGGTCCTATCATATACTCCATTCTTCACTGTATACACACAAAAATGCCAATGTTAGTTTTGGTGGGGGACAAAAACTTGAAATAACTCAAAATATATTTTAAATGGTAAAATGGTCCTCTAATAGTAGCCAATGTAGTATTTCTCTTTTGAGGAAGGAAACATGTTTAGGACAGAAATACGTTAGACAAAGATTACTATTCTAATAATCAACATTTAATAAAGAGTACTGAGGAGCAAAAGATAGAATCCCCTAAACAATGGTCAACCAAAAGTGAAAATAGTAGTGGTTGCATTTTAAGCTTGTATTCTGCCAAAAATATCTTATAACAAAAACAAAATATTACCGAAGAAAAATAACATTTTAGTCCAATTCTTCATTCTCCTTTCTATTGTTTTCTTTCATTTTAGTTTTTGTCACACGCTAACTCCGGGCATGACCGGCCGTGGTCCACAGGGACTAAGCCCATGGCACACGTAAGCCTTAAACATGAACCCAAAATCACAAAGAATAAATGTGACGATAGCCCAGAAATAAATAAATTAAAACCCAATCCACTGACATATCACAAAACTAAATGGTAAAACAAACCACAACCAACTTCCAAAAATATATACTAAATGGGACACAAACCGCCCACAAAATAAAATAATTCCAAATCAAACCCAACCATAATGTATGCACAAAACTCATCATAACAAGCTAAAACAAAATAAATGAATGACCTAGAGGTCCATGTAATCGAGTCCCCACTACGCCACAAGTCCACTCTAAGTCCTTCTAACACCTGGAAATGATAAATAACTAAATCAGCTAATAGCTCAGTGAGTAGCAACATGGATAGCATAAACAGTTTTGAAAACAGTGATCAATTCCAAAATAAGATATATATCACAGAAACTAGATTGGCATACAGTTTGGTAAAGAGAATCTGTTTCAGAAAGAAGGTTCCACAGTTCAACAGTTAAAATACTCATGTCTCTCAAGAACATGATAAATGACATGTTCCACTTAAAACAGATTACAACATGAACACTAATAATTTTTTGGGTACCAAGAAATAACAAGTAAGGCCATCTCCAACGGTTCACCAAATCTAACATCAAATTCAAATTTGATGAAAAAAAGTTACTTTTTGTGCTCCAACGGTTGCACCAAAACAGTATCAAATTAAGAAAACATCAAACGTTTCACCAAACTGAGGACGACTCGCTCCTTTCACCAATTCACTGTGCATAGTCGTTAAAGCATAAATTTGTGAAAATTTTACACATGGTGGTCGACCACCTGGTGGACCACCTGGTTGCCCCCCTGGTCGACCACCCGGTTGACCAACCGGTCGACCAGCTCATGCAAAAATTAGCCTGCGAACTGGTTCAAATGGTTCAAATTACTGGTTCAAACGGTTCAAAAAAAATTTGAACCGGTCGACCCACTAGATGTCCCTTTCCTTTTTTGATGCACACTACAGTAACCATAACTGTTGGAGCTACGCGTATCAGGTCAAGAAAATCAACTTTTTTTACTCAGATTTGGTGAAAATTTTGCTAAACCGTTGGAGATGCTCTAACATGCCACACAATTCTCAAGGTTATAAGCCCCGTTGGATCCAATATCGAACTAAGAGTCATCCTCAAGATGGCAACCTGGGCCTTTTCTCTAAGACGATCTGATTGAAGATCACCTAACTTAACCTAAGTCTTTTCCTTACAATCGTTGAGCACTAGAGTCATCACGGCCCAACCCGGATCTATTCCCTAGTGGCCAGAGTCACCACACACAGTGGAATAATTTCCTTGGACTAAAATATACAAATGGTCCCAATAATCAATACACATCAGTTTCGCAAAACATGGTAGTTCACCATTATAATCATCAGACCAAAACAAATAGTTTACAGTATGCCAAGTTCACACATGTTTCAGAAATAATTTGATTCCATTAATAATATATTAAGTTATCAAAACAGTTTAGTCATGAAACAACAATTTAATTTTCCAACAGTTCAGGGTAGGGGAACATTTATAAAAATATGTAGCATGAAACTACTCACTTGGAAACGAAATAATGTAATCCTCGAATAGAGTATAAAAGTCCAACTAGTGCCCTAAACCAAGTATGAAAACTACACGTCACTACTAATTTAAAAATACTAAAGAATAAGAAACAAAGTAACCCCAAACTAAAGCGCACTAACACGGCTCAACCCAACTCACCGTTACTCTTAAGTATTGCCTAAGCTCATGTTCTTCAAGGTCTAAAATCACCCAAGACATGGGTTCAAATCGAAACTTAATTAAAAGTAACTTTAAGATAAAACAGAATTTTAAACAAGCATTCCCAATCTATTTGCTAACTTTGAAAATTACAAAACCCACTCCAAGCTATTTGAAAAATTCCAAAACCCTCCAAATATCAACTAATATATTCTAAGTTTTAAACCCAATTGGTTTCACTTGATTTGCTTATCAAAATAATTATTTACAATTAATTATATCCAAACAGATTGTTTTCTGCAGCACCTTAAAGAAATTAATGGTTCTCTTAATATACATGAGCAATCAATGCAAGGCCAAAAATGTAAGCAACTAGACTCGTAACTGGTTCTAATGACGCTGATTTGATAATTTTCGGATTTATACCCAAAGAGAACAACACTTCCAAAGTTACTGTTTCGTACTGGTTTCTTGGACAGATTTGAATACCTCAATTTATATGGATTTTGACTCCCGAAAAAAATTATGAGAGAATACTAATATGGGGTTCAATATTTAATAAAGTTACTGTAAAAATTTTAGCATAAAATTTATTCGTGTGATATATTTCCTACCTCTCTATTCATGGTTGTAGTCTGTAACAAACAGCAACAATAGTGAATATATTAAATAAAAGATGAATATGCACCTATCTTTGGCACCATCTACATCTCCCAAAGTCTACGGCTGAAACACACCAACTTATATGAAGTAATACATAAAATATTTACCTATTTATGAGAGTTCCTTCCCCTCCTTTGACTTTTTCACCAATGATTCTCCTCCTCCCTTTCTCTGCTTCTCTCTCCCTACCTCACTCTCACGGCTGCTGCTAGGAGAGCTAGGGTTGATCAAAATTATAAACACAAACCTTCAAGGTTTACCTTTCCTAAATATATATAACCAACTGCCCAACTTAAATATTATTATTATTATTATTATTATTATTATTATTATTATTATTATTATTATTATTATTAACTTTTAATATTATGTGTTTACAATTAATTAAAATACACTCTAACAATATTTAATTTTTACTTTAGGATTCACCATCAGAATATTTGAGATTCTAAAATTATTATTATTATTGTTACTATTATTAAGATTATTATCAATAGTTTTTAAAATTGGGGACTTCCATAAAAATTTATTTATAGTTTAAAATTAATTAAAAGATTGTTTAGTAATATTTAATTTGCACGTTAAGATTTACAAGTAAAATATTCGAGGTTTGAAAAATAATTATTTATTTAATTTTTATATTCGGGTACTCACAGTTTTTTTTCGCAAATATCTTCTACTGTTAAGTTTATTGGATCAATTTTTTTGGTTGCTCCTTAGATATTACCTATACTAGAGGAAGAGTGGTCTTTGGCTTGCAAACTTGGGAATACAAATTTGGACATTTCAACCATTGGGTGTGAAGACAATACTGCTACAAGGGTTATCAATGTTTTGACGATAGAAGAAATTATGGAGGAAGAGGGAGTAGAGCAGGAGTATCATGTAGGTGCTGATGAAGTTGATATGGCAAGTAAATCATCTAGAAAGGTTTTTTCAGGTGTTTCCACAGACAATGAGATTATGGAAAGAGGGGTTCCTTCAGCGATAGCAAGCAAAACAGGAAGGGCAAGAGTTGCTAGTGATTCTTCACTTATTGAACTACATGAAGAAATTGTTGTGCTTTCCTCAGAGGTAGAGTTGCAAGCCACAAAATTAAAGGCAACAGAGAGAAGACTAAAGGAACTAGAGGAGAGGCATGCTCAGCATGTTGCATCTCCATTGCCCATTTCTAGGGATGGTCTGAATGTTGAGTGAAGCACTAATTTGGATAAAGCAAACCATCAATGATTAGCAAGTCAAAAATTTAACGAACTTACGGTACCATGTTTATGGCATGTCTACGAGGATATGTATGTATACTATAATTAGAAGGAAATGACTCATTCGGTGTTTAAACTGTGCAAGTTTTTTAGTATACTTTACTTACCTAAGCTCAAACATTTTTAGATTTAACATGACTTGCTCGTAATGATAAAATGGAAAGACTATCTATGTTCATCTCAACAACCTTTTCTAGAACAAGTGTTGCTATTTAGTCTAAATAGCTAACTCTAGAGAACTACCTTTAATTCGATGTTTGTGTTGTTTTTTGTAGTCGCTTGGGCAGTTCGGTCAAACAGGAACTATGCAAGCTTTCGAGGCCATTTGAAATCATCTTTTCAAACAACAGTATTTGATGCTAATTATTTAAGAGAGTTTCAATCTATCAACCAGCAAATTTCCCAATCTAGTTCAGAAAAGAGTTATTGTTAGGAATTTTAAAGGGAGGTAATTGGTTCCATGTCTAAAATTTTTTTGGACTGTACTGGAGATAGATCACATGGAGGATCTGAGTTCTTGGAATTAGAAGTGGATATCGATTAGGTTGGGTTAGGCTTGTTATTTTAAGCCCGGCCAGACTAACATCAAGCCTAATCTAGCCATTGAAAATTCAGTCCTAAAGAACTTCTAAATCCAAGTCCACCCATTTATCTTGATATAAAGTAAGTATTAATTTTTTTATAGGGCTAGTAAACAAATTTTAAATTTTATCCTTTGAAAAATATAATGTGTAAATGGGGTGATGCTATGGTACATTTAGATGTACTATACATTTAGTTATGAACTTATATGATTTATATCATAACCAATATCATATTAGTCATAACTACTATCATATTAAGTCATAACTTAGTTATATTCAATTATTTACTTATACCATATTACTTCATAACTTGGTCATAACTAAGATATTTAAATAATTTGACTCTCAAATCAGGCAACCTGTGTAACCGGTTACCAAACAGAGCACAAGATGAGAGTAGTCCAATAGTCAGAGTAGTCCATAGCATCACCCAGTTCTCTCTGGCTCGTGCTCTTGCTCTTCTCTTCTCCTCCCTCCTCTCTTCCACCATAGCCGAAGCTTCAGCCATTGCCGAAGACCACCAGCTTTGTCGGCGTCGGGGCCACCATTCTCTCGGTGTAGACATCTTTCTTCATAACCTCTCACTGTCATGACGTGAAGAACTAGAGTTTCTTCCATCCTAATCGAATATTTCCAAGAGATATTTTCTGTAGCTCGGGTTTGTTTCTAACTCTAAACTTCATTTACATTAGGGCTTTTGATTTGAAAACCCTAACCCTTATTGAATATCTGATATGGATGTTAACCCACCAGCTGAACCGCCTGAGATGATAGCCTGTTCGAACAGAGTTTTCGATACATATGTTTCTTGGCACCTTTGTATTACCGAATTCAATTATTGAATAATTTTCTTAGCATCTCTGTTCTTGATTTCTGATGTTTGCTGCAGAATTCTTGATGTCTTGTTCTTGAATATTTTTCTATTTCCTTATTTTTGAAAGTTCTTGATGGGTGAATTTCAATTCATATATATATACAATTCTCTACATAGACATTGTTAGTATGAGATTATCACTGAATAATTTATGGGTTTGGGAATTTTACAAGCTGTGTAAATTCTGGAATCAATCTATCATACATTTACTGAATTTTTTCCCTTTGAATATTCATGACTCTACTTCTTGTAGTTTTCTGCAGAATTCTTGATTTCTTGTTCCTGAGTGTTTTCACTTTCATTAATTATATATATATATATATATTCAGTTCTTGATAGATGAATATCAATAGATATACAAAGAGACACAATAAACATATATATATATATATATATATAGTTATTCATTATATTATTCATCAACTTGCCATTGACTCAGCTTATCCTGCAATTTGTCTGTAAACTTAATGCACTCACTTAGTTATCAGCTAATAAGAAAACCACCATTTAATTAATGCTCTTTTGACATGCCAAGAACTGTTAATCATTTGTCACTTACAGCTTTTTGCCTTACTTACGTGATCTTTTCTGTTTCCTGCTCCTGGTTCTTGCGGTTTCACTGCCATCATTAGCTGTCCTACATCTAGACTACCACATATTAATGTCATGATGATCAGCAATAGAAAAGTTGAAGAACAATTCTGTTATTTCGAAAAAGTAAACTACAGCCAATTTGCTAGTTATCATCTACCAGAGGATACTTTATAGATCGACTTTTCCAAGTCTGCTTTTGCAAACAATATTGTACATTAATCTAAACATATCACAGTTTGAACTCATTTTGTATCCATTTTAAAGTTGTTGGCTTCTAGACCGTATATAATCCATGATTGAATCCATTTCCCTAATTCTGAAGCTATTTTTTACAAGTAATTCTAAAACATTAACAAGCAAAAGCGCGGTTTTTGATGGGCAAACAGGCAATGAGGGAGCTATATTAAGAGAATAGGTGAAAGGGGAACATGGTTATTGACCCATCCGCCACCACCACTTCCATCTCCGCTCGGTACCACTACAATTACCCTGTTTCCTTCTTCCCAATGTTGACCCACCATTTTTTCCCTTCTTGCAACGCAGCGACTTCTATCCCTCAAATAACCCAACCCTCTCCTTCCCCTTTTGCAATGCCATTATTACAAAATTTCATCACATTATTACAATTATAACCAATTACAACTAGTGAGTGTAAGGAGGACTCCACCTCCCAACGTAGCTCAAAGCGGTCCCCTCGTTTATTTCCTGAAAAGGAAGGGGTGAGTTAACAAGCCTAGTAGATAATTAAATTAGCTGATGCACCAAAAGTTTTCCAGCCCAAATGTAATGGAATGAAATGGACTGAAGCCCTAGCAGAAGCTAGCAGCAAGTCCCTCTTGACAGGTGGTTTGAGGAGGTTTCAGTTCTGTCTTTGGACTGATCACTTTCTCAAGGTGGGTCATTCATTGGTATTGCCATGAAGGTAAAAGATGTGAGATTTGAATTGATTGGTGATGATGCAATCATGTAGTTGCTAGTAGATGAAAAAAAGTAGTAATTGCACGATTGATTGTATTTATAATTTTGGGGGCTGAATTAAGAGGCTTTGGGTTGATTGATTTTTTCTATTTTATTTATACATGAGTTTTTTTTTATTTTGTTCTCTTGAATTTATATATATATATATATATATAGTGAGAAAAGTTATAAAGCAATTACATTAAAATAAATGTTAACATCGTATAGAACAATAAAAAAAAACAACAAAGGATCAAACAAGAAAATCTACTAAAACTTCAACAACAAACAGCAAAATCTGTCAAAAAAATTAGCAAACCACTAATCTACTTGTACGTGGAAAGGGATCGGAAACATGGTGCCATAAGGGTAGATTTGTTTAGATTATATTATTAGAATTTAAGAAACTTCTAAAGTAGCTTTCTTTAACAATTAGGCACCCAATTAAATAATGTTTTTTTCCCCTTTCAAATTAGTCATGTTACAACTCGTTTGTATGAGCAATATGACCCATTTTCTTTTACATTTTATGATACCAAAACCCCTCTCTTCTTATATTTTAGTTTATTATATTTCATTTGTTTTTTCTGCTAATGTAAACTTTAAAGTACACGTTGGAAAATATTTTGGGATTGCTTTATAGTTAAAAAGATAGATGCTATGGTACATTTAGATGTACCATACATTTAGTTATGAACTTATATGATTTTATATTATAACCAATACCATATTAGTCATAACTACTATCATATGATCAAGCCCAGCCATGTTTGGAAACCCCCTACGAGAGATTGTTCTAAGACGTAAGAAATCCCTAGTCAACCCATCATTGCCACCTCCACCACCGCCGCCTTCATTACTTCCCCTCATTGCCATCCCTTTGGCATTACATGGTCTAATTTTTTTTTTTTTATCACCCAAGTAGAGAGAGAGAGAGAGAGATAGCTTAATCCTCCAAGGTGACCATAAGGGACGAAAGAGCAACAAAAAGCACAACAAAAGATAATGACCTTCAATAAACCCCTCCCACTTCCAACTTAGTTACTCCCACTCTTCCTAGCAGGATTAGCAACCATCCTTGGCTTCTTTTTCTTTTTCTTTCTTTCTTTCTTTCTTTTTCTTTTTTTTTTTTTTTTTGCTTCAATAGAAGGTAAGAAACAATGATAAACACAAGCAAATTAATAAAGAAAATATAAAAAAATAAAAAATCATCTGGATTGAAATAGAGTGATGATAGGATTACCTCCAACATTCATGTCAAATAACACATCTGACCGCATATCGAACTAGCAAATACACACATCTTGATTTTCCATTAAATAATAAAAAAAAATATCAAAATTACTTGATTCGAGAAAAACCTATTTTCACTCAAAACCCTCAAACTTCAAAGACACTAAATTATTAATTTACTTCTTATTTTTCCTTTTCTTTTCTTCCCCCCCCCCCCTCCTTTGTTGTTTATTGCTTTTTCTACAAAAGCATGAAGATACATGAAACAGAAAAATGCCTTTAAAAAATTATTGTTCTTCTGTTTCTGGGGTCTTTGATTTATTGATTCATTCCAAACTAGAGTTTATATGGGTTTATGTGTGATATGTATGGTCATGCTACTACACCCCTTTTGAGATGTGTACCATATGCAAATTATAATATTTGGCCTAATTTCCAAAGGATTTACACTCTAACATGTATCCTAATTAATATGCTATATACTTATTAGAGTTCTATAAACCCTCATGTGTAATTATAATTATTTTACATTTTTTCATCACTAATGATGCCCTTTCATATATGCTATTTTCCCACCACCTCATTAACTCTTTTACAAATAACAACTTCATTTTGGAATTTTTAAAGTTTTGACATGTTGGTTTATGTCTTTTAATTTTTTCCCTTCTCCCTTAGTTTTGTGTTTTGGTTGAAATGCTTCATTCCTTATTTTTGGCAGGTAAAAGGAGAGGCCAATACCTCTTACATCTGTGCTTATATTTTGATCGACGGAGTACACTACAGCTATTGACTTCTGGTTTGCTGGTTGTGTTGTTGCTGAACTACTTCTTGGACAGGTACATATTTTTTCCTACAAGGTCCTCTATGCTTCAATATATTTAAATTATATGGTATGCATGATGGCCAAATTAAAAAGCAAAATATTTATGATATAACTTGTACAGTCACCCCCTCATTCATCACAGTTTTTGTATTAAAAAAAAACTAAGACTAAAAGTATAAGGTCAAAGTTAAAAATTGTGACCTTTAACCAATTTTGTAGTAGTGCTCATATATTAGTATTATCTATTATGAATCTAAAGTATCAATGACAGAATAAATATAAATAATAAAATTAAATAATAAGCATAGCATTAATACAAGAGAAGCACTATTCACAACCCAAGATTCAATTGTGAGTGGCAGTGGGTATAGCAGTATGCAAGGGTCCTTAGTGCATCAAATCTTTAGTTAGTGTATGTATATTACTGAATACAACTGTATCAAATCATTCTCTCATTTTCTAATTTCTTGTATTTTGTATTCTAAAAAACAAATTGCTTCCCTAAACATTTATAATTTTCAAGTGCTTTATGTGGTTCAAGCCATCCCCAAACCCATGCAGAGAATAAAAAAAAAAAATTAGCAAGATAAAATATGGGAAAGTGAACCACAACATAGCTAAAACCAAAGCAAGTAAAACCAGTTAATAAAGATATTCAACCTTCTGACTGTACACCTAAAGTGAGACTTGAAGGAGCAAAGGAGCTATACATAACCATGACATCGTTTTTTATTTTTTTCTACAATAGTCCCAAAAATAAAATAAAAAACAATGTCGTTTTTATTATCAATTCGTATGGTGCCAAAATATTTGGCTCCTTTTTGCGACAAAAAAATTTCCTTACCAAATTACAAATTTTGTCCAAAAAAATTAACTTCTTTAATCTATTTTTTATGGTAATGTGACCTAAGCTACTGGGGTATCATTTTTTGTTTATGATTAGAATTTTTTTTAGTGTCTTTCCTTTTTACATTGGAAACATAGTCTTTGTTAACTACATTATTATAAAACAAATCCATTCATGCATGTCGTGCATTTGATGAATGTACTATAACCTTTAAGATTTTTGTTTGTTTGTTTTTTTTCCTAATCAAAGATATTATGAGTTTATTTTTGTTGTCTTTCTTTACAAGGAATTCTGATTGAAGCCTAATGGATAAGCCGACTGATCCTCCAAAGCGCCCGATCACTCCATTCATTTTCTTTTGGTATTTCGTTAATATCTATTTGTATGTAGTTATATATTTTCCATTATACGAATTCTTATATTCATTTTCATATGTTTATAGCCAAGAACAATCAATGGAGTTAAAAAAAACCCAAATGAAAGTAGACGTGAAGGTAAGTGCAACGTATTCTTGTTGTTTGTAGTATTCCTTTTGTACTTGTAAGCTTGTATGTAATTGTTCATATGATTTTATGCATGTAATGTAGGATATTGGGGACAAATGGAATCAACTTCCTGAAGAAGAAAAAAATAAGTATATACAAATGGGAAAGCTGCAATCTGAACAATATGCCCAATTAAAAACTGTGGTCCAACAAAAGCCTCCAAAAGTAAAAATTCAAACCCGGATTGAGCTTACATCAATTTGTAAGATTATTAGAAGGTTGGACAAAGCACAACAACAAGCAGTGAGTGATATGGGGTTTCATGGCATCCTAAGCCTTAGGTGCACGCACATAGATCATGACTTGTGTCATTGGTTAGTTCAGAACTTTGATCCTTCAACTCATTCATTGAATGTCCACGGTCTTCGAATGCTTCTCACCGTAGAAGATGTTCATGAGTTGATGGGATTACCTTCCAATGGTCTACCTGTGAAGTTAACAGAGTCCATAGATGAAATTACAAACCTATGTGATGAACTTGCGATGAAGAATAAATTTGTTCTGTTCACATCTTTGAAATCTTATCTGCTTGAAACAAAAGATGCTGGAACTGAATTTAAAAGGAAATTTGTCTTATACATCATTGGAGCCCTCTTGTGCCCCACCACAAAGGCAGGCGTACACCAATCATTCATTAAAATGGTTAAAAAAGTTGAGTCCATCAGTCAATTCAATTGGGCAAAGCACACCCTTGATTTTCTTGTCGACCGCATTGCTATTGCCAAGGTCAAAGAGCGGTCTGCTATGTGCGGCTGTTTGCTTCTTCTAATGGTACTTCCCCTTGATGTGTAATTATTTCATCTATTATTTTTTATTGTATATTGTCTAACACACATTAAAATGACTTCTTTTTTTTATTTTTTTTTCCCATGTAGTTATTTTACTTGGAACAATTTGCTCGCAAAAGGGAGTTGGTGGCTACTTCCAACTCCATTCCTCGCTTATCCTATTGGGCCAATTCAGAAATTAAGTAGGGTTTGAATCAAATTAAAGCTTTGGGAGGATATTTAAATGTTGAGGTAAATATTTACAACACCTGACTTTTTATAACTATTGCTCAATTTACATTACACCTGTGACATTAACAAGTTATTGTATATCTGTGAATAGGTGGCTTTGCCTAACATTGGTGAAAAGTCCAATGCAGTAACTCTTAGCCAGGGAAGAATTGACAAGAATGATGACTCCCGATTGGCTAAAGTTGAGAAACAAGTCATTGAAATTCATGCCCTTTTGGTCCAAGGCCACAAGGACACAAGGCAAGATAAAGATGAGAAACGTCTAACCAAAGTGGAGAATCAAGTTGAAAAAATTCTTGAGTTGTTAGAAAAACACATGCCAGTTGATGGAGAACAAGTTAAAACACCACCAAGCAAACTACTTGCGGAGCAGCGACTGGTCAAAATGGAGAACCAAGTTGGTCAAATTCTTGAGTTGTTAGAACGACGCATTCCAATTGATGGTGGACATGTTAAAACACCACCAAGCAAACTACATGAGGAGCATCGAATTGACATTGAAATGGTTGGTCTCGATGATAGTGGTATCGAAAGGTTGCAGCCAATTCCCCGAAGTTTGTAGATGAGGATGAGATAAGGAATATGAATGACAAAAAACCATTGGAAACTTTGCATTTGAGAAAAACAAAACCAATCCTCACACCACCAAATGCAAAGGCAGTTGCAAAGAAACGAGCCAAATTGGTTGGTGGGAAAGCATTAAATAATGAACAACTTTCTATTCCACAAAAGGGGCGATTGCGCGCAAAAAAGAGCGATACAAAGGCAGTCGAAATGAATGTTGTAACAATGTCATCATCATGTAGTGTTGTTCGTGGTCCTCAAACTCGAGGGACCCAGAATTGCAAAGCCAGTCAGTGGTTGCGTACACCTTTTGTGAAATTTGATTTAAAGAAGAAAAGACCACAGTTGAAGTCATCGTCAACTGACAACAACGTTGACAATAATATTCATGACAATCTCGATGAGGTAAACTAAATGATTGTGTCTCAAAACATATTTGATACATGTGTAACAAATAGGGTTTGTTTCTTACTTTTCTTTTACTTGTATCAGCTATTTGATAATTTACTTGATCAACTTGGGGGTAATGTTGTTCCTGAAATCCCAAAGGTTTGGAACTAACTATTATAGTATCTTTTGTATATGTGGTTATTTTGCGCTAACATACACTAACCATCTTCATGAACATACACTAACCAAGCTTGATTTGTTTTATGCACTATTCTTCTCAATACCTTTACAAGTCATCCGTGCCTTTGCCAGAGCCATTAAATGACTATGACAGTCTCGTTCTACGATATGCATTTGATGAATCTTTTTCAGAAGGGTACAATTTGACTACCTTTAACTTGTTATGTATGAAGTACTATACCTTCTAACTCACATAGTTATCCATGTGCTAGGGAATATCTTGTACGGATGAAACTGCACTACGTGGAAGCATAATCTGCCACGCGGAAGGAATTATGGTCCTTGAAACCATATCAGTGGATATCCTCGTGTGTAAGACTTTTCTCCTTCTCCTATTTTATTTGCTACCATTCCATCATCCAAGTTACTTTACTTTGCCTATTCATAAATTTCATATATTTTGCACTGCAGATTATAAATCTCATTGTTGTGAAATTGACAAATAAACAAAGGAAAAAGTTTCCAAATAAGGATCACAAGGTTTGGTACTTTTCGACCCATGTATCGGTAAGTATTAGCCATACCTAAAGACTTTTTTTATTTAGGCACAAGTTATTTATATGTTAAAATTGAATATGCAGCAAAAGATTTTTTGTCAACCTTCTGATGACACAATGAAAGATATAGTAGAAGATTATTTTGGAATTTACAGATACACTGGCCCCCTTCATGCTTGTGATGAGGTAACATGATAAAATACTACTATTACCCAATTTCCAAATTTACCATGCACAATAACATTTGATCCATGTTATGTATTTATTTATTTTTTGCATGTACATTCGACGTTATATTTTTAGATTTACATGCCCTTCAACCATAGGGAAAACCACTGGTTGTGCTTGAATGTAAACATGGAAAAACGGGTTACCTATCTATTCGACTCCAGCAGATGTATTGACACCGATGAGGATCGAAAAAATCAAGCTACATTATTGGTAATAGAATAACCATTATGATACCCCACTTGTATCCACTTTTTTGTTTCTTGATCTATGTACCTTACTACCTACCACCAACAGGTACAATCATTGCATAAGCTGCTTCAATATGCGCATGGAGAAGATTACGTTCAAGATGTTAGTTCGTTTGCATTTCAATGGTTGGAAGACATGCCACGCCAAGACAACAAGTAATACACTACATTATCGTTCTTAATTTTTAAATAAGCATTAATGTTATAATCTCTAAGTTCGTTGACTCTATTGTTACAACTACACTCATTCCTATAGCTATGATTGTGGTCTTTTCGTCATCAAATATATGCAAGGGAAACCTTTGCCTTCGGGTGTAATCAAGGTACTTACATTTATACGTACCCAACTGTCCACTTATCAGTATCTTATGTTTTATGAAGACTAATTTTATAATGTGTGATGTTTTTACATACTCACTACATTTGGCATGTAGTTTGACTATTTGCATAGGGCTCGCTTGTTACTTGATCTTGTGATATACAAGCATAATTCAGCTCCTATTGTTGGTGATATCGCGCAATATAAAGCTGGTGATGCTCTATTCTTTTTTATTTTTCATAAGTTCGTACAATCAATGACGTTATCGCATTTCTTAAACTCGTGAACTTTGAGTTTATAACTCAACCTTTGTTATAAAATTATATTCTCAAGTGTGCTACCTTGTGCAGAACTCAGAGCTAGGGGTGAATTGAAATGGAAGTAGAGGCTATACGACTTTTGTGATCCTGAAAGAAGGAAAGATAGTGGATAAGGTTGTGGGAGCGAACAAAGACGACTTTGATTTTAATTGATGTATTTAAAATTTGAACATGAATTGTTTCTATTCTTGGGTATGCAATGCATTGTTTTTTTTATTTTTAATTTGAACATGAATTTTGCTTTCAAGCTTTAGTTTATTTATTAATTTAATATACATCAATTATTAGTTCTTAATAATCGTTTATGACAGGTATAAATATCTATCGCTATATTTAAATGTCAATCTTAGCACAATTAAAAAGAAAAGAAAAGGCTATGGCAGCGTTTTTTAAACATCCCTATATCCCAGCCCCAACGGTTGGATTTTTAAAATGTATAAATATCTATGACGGCGTTTCAAAAGCGTCGCTAAATATCATAGTGACGTCATAGTACCGTTAGGGTAGGACATTGGGCGGCGTTTATTTTTCATGATTTCAAAAATAAAACTAATCATTTTTACTATTATGCAAAAACAGTTTTGAAAAATTCAAATAACAACTTTAAAGTTTCTTATAAAAAGTATACTTCAAAAAAAAAAAAAAAATGTTGTCCGTTTTCGTTTTTTCTATTTTCGAGAATACAAAACATTAAAATAAAACAATACCAAAGTGTTTTAGCTTGTGTCTATTCATTTTTCTCTAGGAACCATGCAAGAAAAATAATGTTTTGAAAAATTCCTATGCATTCTTCCTTGAAACCCAACTAGGTTGCAAACGAACCGAATCAAAATTTTGAATGTTTAAACTCGTTTATTAAGAATTAGTCGAACTCGAGCTTGAGCAAGTTTTAGTCGAGCTTCAAAAATCGAACTCAAGCTCAGCTCGTCAAATATTTGTTGAACTCGAGCTCGCTCAATTACATAAACGAGCCAAGTTCAAACTCGAACTTAAAAATGAATTAAATTTAAATTAATTTACTTATTAAAATTAAAAAAATACAAAATTATTATTAAAATATATAATAATACTTATATTAATAATAAATTTCAATTCGTTAGCAACCCTAAACCCAGCCCAACCAAACCCCAGTAAGAAATTTTTGCTTCTCATTTTTTTTTTAAATTAACTTTTTCCTTTCCTTAACAAATTCAAGAACCAAAAAAGATATCACAATTCAGGCTTCTCTAATTTTCCGTGGCTATATTATCTCAATCACTTCACAAAATAATTATATGTATCCCATACCTAAAATAAACGTAAAAGAGATAAAATATGGATAACAAAAACACATTTAACAAATTCGCAGTCAAGAGTAAATTCAGATACTTCGCAAAATCTGCTGTCAAGAATGGCAGAGGCAGCTACTTCTATAAATTAGAACAATACAGTGTGTGATACCAAATGACAGTTTGGCCATTTTCAAGAGAATATTTTATAGGAAAAAACGATCGAAAATTTATATTAAAGCCTTACACATATATACATCTTAAAGAATTGATCCATCAACGATAGCCTTTGCTAGTGCAACTGTGGTCTAAAATTTATATTAAAACCTTACACATATATACATCTTAAAGAGCAAAAACACTAAACAAAATGGCTTTATAGCCTTTGCTAGTGCAACGGTGGTCTAAAATTTATATTAAAACCTTACACATATATACATCTTAAAGAATTGATCCATCAACGATATTAAAACCACACAAATATATACATCTTGAAGTGTCTTTTGATGAACTTGGACGGAAGATCAACAATATTGAAAAGCAAGTTACTATTGCAAGGCAGTGTAGGATTTCTTACAACCTCGTTTGGTGAATGATAATTCCTTACAAAATTCTTTCTTCAAGGAAAAAAAGAAGTGTGCATACAAAATATGAACTTCCATACAGCAAAACAAATATCCATCAACCATCATTTAAGAGTATTTATACAAAATACTAACAGATTTAAGTCCTCAAAAAAAAATTAAAAAAAAAATCTTAGTTTAACTTCCAATATCACCCGCTCGATCATATCAACTATTACCCACAGCAACACCTGCAGAAACAAATTATATTGTCGTTAAGGTTTGTTCACTTGAAATCTATGATTCAAATCATAACAAATTGAATTTTGATATATTGGTCATTACACACTCTTTTGTCATTTTATGTTCGTAAATTATTTATTTCCATAATCAAGTTGTAAACATCATAATCAGTTATGACATCTAAATGTTCTAGCTAAAATCTATCTTGGCATATCAAGAAATTAGAATTAAGCAGCCACACATAAAATTTGCAAAGCAAATGTAAACAAAATGAACATAATGTGAACTGAAAAGATGCCATAAAAGTAATCACCTAGAGACGTATCCGCATCAGTGAACGCTGAATTTTGGACAACTTGTGCATCGCAACTACGCAAGTCATTAACATCCTTGCTCAACTGCACTGGAGACGTATCCACATTAGTGACAAAAAGTCGTCTCTTCACAGGGTGGATCTTACATGGCCTCATATTATTCCTGGGACGCTTCGGTGTAAAAGGGGTGGGGGTACCAATTGGATCATAATCATTGTATTCCTCAAACAAATTGCTACCCACTTGTCCGGTTTTATGATCGTTTTGGGGGCAAGTTCTCCTCGTGTGGCCGACCCTACATTGTCAAGTAAATCACCAATCATTAAAGAGAACAAAAATGCCAAGACTACCTCACAATAAAAAAATTAAGACACAAAGCACAATATAATGTATACCTGCAACATTGGCATCGCCTTGGCTTTCGAGGTTTAGCCATGTAGGATCCCGCAGTATTCCCCTTCGTGTTCACTACTTTCGGATCCCCAACCCCAAATGGCGGTAGTGAACTTTTTCCTTCATCAACATTAGTTCCCTTGGCCATGCAAAGCTGCTTCATCCGACATGTCATAATGAAAAATGCATTCCTAGCCTCTTCAAATCCTTCAGATGTTTGTGAGGCATAGTAACACATTTCAGTAAAAAAGGAGCAAAGAACCCCAAAGCGTGTCTCCTGTGTGAGAGTGCTAGAGAATTGGGCTTGGCAATGTTGTTCACCAACCTTTCTTGCTTGCTTTGTCCAACGATGCATCACACAACCTGGGGGAATTTCAGTCATGTGTTCACATTTCATCACAGAAATCATATGGCTGCAAGGAAGTCCAATGAACTCAAACTTTTTGCAACTACATTTCATTATGCTAGTTGCGGGATGGTATGACACTTCTGATGTGGAACCAAATTCAGTGTACTTTGAAAATTTGTATATGCGATGATCGAACTCCTCTTTCCTTCCATCAAAAATCAACAATGCTTCCTCAATTATTTCATTATGGAACATTAAGAACAAACGTCTGGTAAAGATGGTTGCTGCATGTTTCTCTAGAGGCTGAAGTGCTGTGGTAAGACAAGGATCACTGTTGTCAGTTTTTGCCTCGGCATCCGCTTCTTTGTTCCGTAATCAATAAAGGGCCATGTCAAAACATCTAACAAATTCGAATAGTTTCAGTTTTCGTTTGAGGCGCTCATTGAAAAAAGCATGCATACCCTCACAACGCTGACTGCTCTTCATTCCAGCAAAAAAATGACCACGCAAATATGACTGAGCCCACATGCCTTTGTTGTTGTAGGTGTTTGATACCCACTTGTTATTTTGAAGGCCATATTTTCTAACCATCTTACTCCAAGCTTCCTCAAATACAACCTCATTCGCATCAAGATCCATGAGATGCTTGAAATGTCCCTCGAATCCATCAACTCGAACATTTCGCTTGGCATTTCTGTGCATATGCCAATTACATAGACGATGCTTGGCACTCGGGAAGACTTTTTGTATTGCCTCACGCATGGCCATATCCCCATCTGTCAACACTGACACCGGTCTTTTGTTATCCATGGCCTCTAACAACTTCTGCAAAACCCATGTGTATATTGCAATTGTCTCATCAACAAACAAGCTGTATGCAAATATGGTGGTTTCAAAATGGTTATTGACCCCGGCGAAAATAACAAAAGGTTTGTTATATGCATTCGTTTTATAAGTTGTATCGAAGACCAACACGTCACCAAATGCAGCATAGTCTAGGCGAGACCTTGAATCTGCCCAAAACAATTTGTCAAGCCGATTCTCTTGATCCTTGTCATACTTGTAAAAGAAGTAAGGGTCAGCATCAGCTTTTGCACATAAGTAAGCCAAAGCACACTCCGCATCACCATCCTTCATTTCTACTTTGCGCTCGGCTTGAATATAATTGTGCAAATCCTTGTGAATAAAGCCCACATTCGCGAAAGACCCAGATTGTTGCACCAACAAATCCATTATCTGGCTTGTCTTGACACCAACATCATGCAAAGTCTTTACTTGAGCATTGTCGGGGATCTTTACAAACCTATGCAATCGAAGAAATGGCACACATGGTGATGTTGCCAATGGATGGTTATGTTCCATGTTAAAGTGAGTGACAATGTATTTGCCTACATCCAGATTGTACCTTATGCGGAAATGAGCATCACAACCAACTCTAGTCAATGCCCTGGAAGCTCTTTTTCGATCAATACGGGCCAAGTGTTGCTTTGCTCTTTGGCCTTGCCTTGAGCATACCCATTTTCTACTAAGAACCTTTGTTGCCTGCATTGTTCGCGTGTCTTTCCTAATGCTAAATCCCACAACTTTAGCATATTGATTGTAGAAATCATTGGCATCCTCTTCTGAATTGAATTGCATTTCAAGAACCACATTCTTGGTTAAACTTTGAATAGGGTCATTTGCATGGGAACCTAATTCTTCTTTATTCCCACAAACTTCGTCATCTTCAAGCTTGCGCTCAAATTTGGTACATCCAAAAGGATCCATGATAACTACATCAAAAACAATACGAAAAGAATAACATTATCTTATAAAATGAATGAAAATTCCTAAAATCACATAAGAGAATTTTGTAAAAGAGCAAATAATAGACAAAAACAATAGTAGAATAATGTACATAGATTTAATGACATAGTTATTGAAAGCATTCAATAACTTGCCATTAATGACATAGTTATTGAAAATCAAAATAAATAGAGAATGATTCTGTAATCAACAATCAAAATATTGGTTGATCAATAGAAACACAATAAAATAGAAACAAAGAAAAGGAAAAAGGAAATAAATAAAAATATATGGAGACTCATTAAGGCAATTCATTTGGGTTCTTTGGTATTTTTCTTAATTGACTTGGGTTATTTTTAGGTATTTGGATTGCTCTAAAACACACCTGCAAGTATAACGTTATACACTGTCCAACTTATAGCAAATAACTAATCAAACTTATAACTTTACAGCAAAGAATTAATAAAACAAATAAAAATAAAATGAAAATAAGAGGGACCCATATATTTATGGATCACCATTCCAAGTAAATAAGAATCGAGAGAGTTCTTATAATTACAACACACATAAACATAGGGGCAAATTTTTTGATATACTAGGGGATATCCCTATCAAAAATTATTCAGGAAAAAGTGATATTATGTATATCCCTACCAAGCAAATTACTTTTTTTTAATATAAATGAAAATGGTAGTGAAAATAAAAACATCAATAGAAAGCAAAAGGAGGTTATACCCTCGAATGAAAAAAAAAAAATATACACGTGTTCAAATGAAAAGGAGGTTATCTGTCCAAAAATTTATCTATATGTTCAAACGTTATTTATCTGTACACATGTCACGTACTTTTCTAATTACTTGTCTAAATATCACCTAATTATACACGTGTCACCTATTTGTCCCACCTTACCGCTACCAACCATTGTTGCCAGCTACTGCCATCCGCCAACCATTGGCAACTTTTTCAACAACTTTAGGAGTGATAAACAAACCAAACAACTTGAGCTCGACTTTTGTTCAGCTCATTAAAAACTCGTTCGAGCTCAGTTCGTTAAGTAAATAAGCCAAACTTGAATAGTTAATTGCTTGTTCGGCTCTGTTTGATGAATCTAAAACTACCAAACTACTTCAGGTCGGCTTGAGAAAAACTCATTTGATATCGACTCGAAAATTTAACGAACCAAAGTTGAACAAATTTTAAAATTCGCTAAAGTTATCAAAGCAAGTTATAACAATCAACTGTTCAGCTCGTTTATTATCCGTAAAGAGGGTTTAAATAGGACTACAACTATTTGTCTTCTCATTTTACACCCCCTCCATACCTTATTCTCTCTACTACTTACAACACAATTTTGGAAGCAATTATTATATATGTAGAATCACTTGAAAATAACATAAAATAAACACTCTAGAGGATTCATGCTTCGTCTGTGATGGGTGGCTGTAGGCAAAAATCTCAGTATAGAATTTTCAAATGTCTATCAAAATTAATGAATTTACTTGAACCAGACTCTCTTGTGATGTATTTGCCCTAGAGTTCTTTCTTTTCAAACATGTACATTTCTCTAGTCCCTCAAAATTATGTTTATTTTTGTCGTGGGTGGGAAGCAAAAGTATCAGTTCAGAATTTCCAGACATTTACATGTCATTCAACAAATTTGAGTTCAACCAAAAATGAATTCAATCTTTCTCTTGTGACATCATCTCCCTCTAAAAAAAAGACAGTACACCCGCAAGTATCCTACTATCAATTAAAATAAACAAACAAAATAAAAGCACACCCGCCAGTGCCCTGCTATCAATTAAAATAAACAAATAAATAAAAATGACAGCACAAATAAATAAAATAGCATACCCACCAGTGCCCTGCTATCAATTAAAATAAACAAATAAATAAAAAAAGACAGCACAAATAAATAACGTAGCACACCTGCCAATGCCCTGCTATCAATTAAAAGAAACAAATAAATAAAAAAAGACAGCACAAATAAATAAAATAGCACACCCGCCAGTGCCCTGCTATCAATTAAAATAAACAAATAAATAAAAAAAGACAGCACAAATAAATAACGTAGCACACCCGCTAGTGCCCTGCTATCAATTAAAAGAAACAAATAAATAAAAAAAGACAGCACAAATAAATAAAATAGCACACCCGCCAGTGCCCTGCTATCAATTAAAATAAACAAATAAATAAAAAAAGACAGCACAAATAAATAAAATAGCACACCCGCCAGTGCCCTGCTATCAATTAAAATAAACAAATAAATAAAAAAAGACAGCACAAATAAATAACGTAGCACACCCGCCAGTGCCCTGCTATCAATTAAAAGAAACAAATAAATAAAAAAAGACAGCACAAATAAATAAAATAGCACACCCGCCAGTGCCCTGCTATTAATTAAAAGCAAATAAATTAAAAAACACACCTACTAATGCAACCGCTAGAGACGAAGGGATGGAGGAGGTATAGCTTTACTTCTACGTTAAGATGGAGAAATTGAGGACCTATAACAAACAAAAACAGAACATTGAAATAGACTCTATAGCGATCCCGATTTTTCCTTCCTTTGTATACTGTATTCTAGACTTAGTTCCGTGGACTTGTTTTTGTATCATTATCACTTCTAGCCTTTCCTCTTTGTATTTGAATCTTGGGTTGTGATGGGCAGGTTTGAAACAGGTTGGTTGCACTTTGAAACCAAAAGGTGATGTCCAGATTTTGGCCTTCACGCTCGAGCGGAAGTTTTAACGCTCGAGCGGGCTCTTCATTGTTGCTTATCCGCTCGAGCGAGAGTTTTGACGCTCGAGCGTGTTTTTCCATCTCTCAGTACTTTACTCTGCCGTCCCTCCGCTCGAGCGGAGAGTTTGGCGCTCGAGCGAGTACCATCGCCTGCAAAACTTCTGGAAGTGTGCAATCGACGCTCGAGCGGCTCTTTTCACGCTCAAGCGTAAGTCTGTGTCTGACACTCGAGCAGGGAGTCGACTACATCAGTCCGAGATTTCACTTTTTGGATCACTTTTTGACCTACTTTTCTTTCTTAACTTTTAGAAAACCGCCCCTTGAGAGTCTCTCTCTCTTTCTCTCTCTTTAAACCTGCCTTCTCTCTAAAAATTGATCTACCTAGGGTGAGTATCTAACCTTGGTCCTTTATTAAAAAGATAGAGTGAGTCAAGGGCTTTCATTCAATCTGAACGTTTGGTGGTTTGGAGCACTTTGGAATTTGGGTATTCATCTTCGTCTTCTCTATTCGGGTTATTTTCTTCGAGGTAGGGATTTCCTACTCCATCCTATAAGTTTTGTTCTAAGTTTTGGTATTTTGATATGTTGGGAGTACTTTGGTAATTTTGGGAAAAACCCTAGTTGTATTAATAAATTAATTTGTATAATTAATTTAAGGAAATTGGGGAAATTGGTTAAATGCATGAAATTGAGGAATTCATTGATTAAATGGTGTAGTTGGATAATTAAAATCATTCGCCTATTGAATTGTTGATATATTTATTTCCAGTCTAGAAATAACTGTTTTGGGCTATCGGTGGAGGATAGTCGTGTTTGTTGTAGACATTGCATGTGGATTAGGGAAAATTGAAACTAATCAATTTGTTTAAGTCATAAATTTAGACTATTGAATTAATACAGAAAATACATGTATTGATTGAGCATTGCATATGCATATTGTTTGGGAGGAGATAGGGGATGTACTCCACGGTTTAGGGGAAGATAGGGGATGAACCTCTAAACCGGATTTTTGTTTGGGAGGAGATAGGGGATGGACTCCATTAGCATCACTATTATGTGTGCTTATTATATTGAAGTGTTTTTACATGTTATTGATACAGCACTAAAATGTGTATCAAATGAGAAGTACGAAGTGTTTTGATATGAGCCTGAGTCTCATCTGTGTTGTTGATATTGGAAGTAATGTGAATGTGATATATAGTTCACTGTTGTAAGTTTGGCCAGGTTCTGAGCCATATTGATAATAATGGGAATTGAAACATGTCATAGACGTTAGTGTCATGAGACAGTATCAAGTTATAATTGATTACCTTGGTTAACCATCTATTGAATGCTATAGCTTTATCCAATGCTTATATTTGGTTTAGTATTTTTCTACTGGGCTGTGGCTCACCCTTTATGGGAACATCATTTTCAGGTTCAGGTAATAAGCTACCTCCAACGACTTAGCTTGGAAGGAATTGGAGTTGAAGACTCTGTTTAGTTTAGTTGTTATTTATTTATTTGATATTACATGTAGACATTCAAGCCTAGGGCTTTATTTGTATTTGAGTTAGAACTCATATTCTGTGTCCAAGTGTTGGCTTGGAAAGATGTTAGCCCGTAGGGCATTTAATTTGATGTTACATGTAACGCTTTTATTTAGTAATACTCTGATGAATGAATTAATGAATTATTTTCTTTAAATATTGCATGTCAATGATATATATATAATGGGTTAATTTTGAGGGCGTTACAACTTGGTATCAGAGCGTACCGGGCTTGAATACTTTGGGTACGTGGGAAGTGATTAGTATCACAATGGGTTCGTCTCGTTTGATAGAGACTTATTGTAATGTTATATGCTTACGTGATAACATGTTTATGTGACTATGTGGGTATGGAATGTAGTTCCTAGGATGTTGATTGGACCCTTGAGTTTCTAGTAGTCTTGTTGGAAAGGCACTTAATCAATGCTGCTTCCAACCGGAACTATAGTAACGCTTCGGAACTATCATCATCCGGGAATGAAGTTCGTAGGTGCTTATGTGATTATGTGCTTATGTGGAATGAATTATTGTTGTCCAATGTATTAGGACGTGAGTGTTTAGCTTCGGCACATTTATTAATGTGCTAACGTCTTTGTTTCCTTTATTAGGATGTCAGGACGAGGACGAGGACGCGGTAGGCGTGGTAGGCCGGGTAGGCATGAGGTGCCTGTGCAAGAGGAGATTCCGACAGTATAGGAGGGAGTTGGCCAGGCCAATGTGGCCGAGCTAGTAGGCCAGCAGGCTATGAGCGCTTTAGCTCGAGAAATAGCAGGGGCATTCAGGGAGTCAGTAGGCATTCTCAGAGCTGAGAATCAAGTTCGGGTTGTTGTTGCGGATGCAGGACCTTCCTTTCTGAAGAGGGAGTTTTTTCGGTCTAACCAGGATGAATTTGTGGGTGATCCTAAAGAGCCGCTTAAGGCAGATGAATGGCTCGAACAGACAACGAAGACGTTTGAGATGCTTGGCATCGAAGACGAGGGGTTGAAAGTGACCTTGGCATCTTTCCAGCTGAAGGGGGATGCGGGTCAGTGGTGGAAGTTCACTAAGGGTCGTATAGGAGGTACATGGGAGGCTTTTGTATATGCTTTCCAGGAGAGGTTCTTATCTCCAGCAATTAGGGAGAAGCTGAGAGACCAGCTCTGCCAGCTTAAGCAGTCGAGTTCTTCAGTGGCCGAGTTTGAGGCTGCATTTACTAGCTTGTCCAGGTTTGCACCTGAGTTAGTGGCGTCTGAGGAACGCCGTTGTATCGAGTTTGAGAAAAAGTTGAGGCGTGGTCTCAAGCTGCGAGTTGGGGGAACTATGATTCGGGATTATGGGCGTATGGTTGATGCTGCGGCCCACATGGAAATCATGATGCAGGAGGAGGAGGAAGGACAGAAGGGCTCCAAGAGAAGTCAGGATGGTCAGAGTGATGGTAGGAGACAGAAGGGTTTTAATCCTCAGCAGTCTCAGGGTAGCTTTTCTAGATCGACTTTTCCTGTGCCGAGTGCTAGTTCGGGGAAAGGCAGTCAGGGAGACATTACCTGTTTCAAGTGTGGCCAGCTGGGCCACAAGTCTCTAGTTTGTCCTCAGAGGGGAGGAGTGTAGAGAGCAGCATCATCTTCGGCTCGATCTCAGAGCCAGAGTCAGGGTAGAGGCCAGCCACTCTCGTGTTATCAGTGTGGTCAGCCAGGGCATATGAAGAGGTATTTTTCGCAGTTGAGTGGCACACCTGGTGCATCTGGTTTGAAGCAGATTCAGAGTCATCAGCCAGCACAGTTGGGTCAGGCCTCGAGGGCCAATCAGGGGGCTTCATCGTCCCAGTCGGTGCAGCAATCTTATGCTCCTAGGGGTGAGCAGGTTGATCAGAGGTCGTCTGGGCACGTGTACGCTGTTACTGCGCAGGATCTTGTGCCGGCACCATCAGTTGTGAGAGGTACCTTCTTGTTTTGCAACTCGGTTGCTAGTGTTTTGATTGATACGGATGCATCTCATTCCTTTGTGTCTGCTGCATTTGCATCTGTTTTGGAGTTAAAGTTAGCACAGTTAGCATCTCCTATTTGTGTAGTGTCACCTCTTGGGGGTGAGTTGATCTTGAAACAAGGTGTTAGGGGTTGTGATATAGAGGTCGACTATCATAGGCTTCCGTTTCCTTTTGTGGTTATGCCCATGAAGGGCTTCGATGTTATTTTGGGTATGGACTGGTTATCGTCATACCGGGCAGTTATTGATTACTACCGCCAGAGGGTCACTTGTTGTACCGTGAGCGGGGAATGTTTTCATTTTCTGGGGGACCGGGTTAGTAGTGTTTTGCCACCGGGGTATGATTCGCGAGGGCGGAGTGAGCTAAGTGGTTTACTTGCTAGCTTTTTGAGTAGTGAGTGTGATGAGACCCAGATTGTGTTGACACGGGTGGTTTGTGAGTACTCGGATGTCTTTCCCGAGGACCTTGTTGGTTTGCCACCTCACAGAGAGATTGAGTTCTCTATTGACTTAGTGCCCGGCACGGCACCGATTTCTATGTCACCTTATCGTTTTGCCCCAGCCGAGTTAGTTGAGTTGAAGATCCAACTCCAGGAGTTGCTAGATAAGGGCTTTATACGTCCTAGTGTTTCACCATGGGGAGCACTGGCCCTCTTTGTTAAAAAGAAAGGTGGTGCTTTGAGACTTTGTATAGATTACCGGAAATTGAATCGGGCTACGGTTAAGAATAAGTATCCTATGCCTCGTATAGATGATCTGTTCGATCAGTTGAAGGGTTCCCGTTGTTTCTCAAAGATAGACTTGAGATCGGGTTATCATCAGTTAAGAGTCAGGGAGGAGGATATTCCGAAGACGGCATTCCGTACGCGGTATGGTCACTATGAGTTTTTGGTGATGCCATTTGGGCTCACCAATGCACCGGCAGTTTTTATGGATTTGATGAACCGGATATTCCGGGAATTTTTAGATCATTTTGTAGTCGTCTTCGTGGACGACATCCTTATCTATTCGCCTTCTGAGGAGAAGCACAAGGAACACTTAAGAGTGGTGCTTGAGTTACTTAGAGCCCATAAGCTTTATGCTAAGTTTGGGAAGTGTGAATTCTGGCTAGAAGAGGTCAAGTTCTTAGGCCATGTAGTTTCTGGGGAAGGAGTGTCTGTTGATACATCCAAGACTGAGGCAGTGCAAGATTGGGCACAGCCTAAGAGTGTGTTTGAGATCCGCAGTTTTCTAGGGTTAGCTGGGTATTATCGCCGGTTTGTGAAGGATTTCTCCAGGTTAGCTTCACCTTTGACTAGTTTGACTCGGAAGGGAGTTAAGTTTGTATGGAGTGAGACTTGTGAAAAGTCGTTCCAGGAGTTGAAAGTTAGACTGACCACTGCTCCAGTCTTGATTATTCCGGAGAGAGGGTTGGGTTATGCAGTCTATTGTGACGCCTCACGAGAGGGTCTGGGTTGTGTGTTGATGCAAGAAGGGAAAGTGGTTGCCTATGGCTCACGTCAGTTGAAAATTCACGAGAAGAATTATCCTACACATGATTTAGAGTTAGCAGCTGTGATATTTGCCTTGAAGATTTGGAGGCATTATCTTTATGGTGAGAGGTTCGAGGTATTCTCAGATCATAAGAGTCTGAAATATCTGTTCACAGAGAAAGACTTGAACTTGAGGCAGAGGAGGTGGATGGAGTTCATTGAGGATTATGACTTCGAGTTGCATTATCATCCGGGAAAGGCCAATGTGGTGGCCGACGCCCTTAGCAGGAAACCTGTTGGTGACATAGCTAGTATAGCCATTCAGGAGTGGAAGATGTTGGGTGCACTTGGGGAGTTCGATTTACTTCTGAGCGAATCCGTTGAGGCTGCGGCCTTGTTTTCTGTTGTTGTACAGCCTACACTTGTGACTCGAGTGTTAGAGGCTCAGGGGGGTGACCTTGAGGTAGAATCCCTCCGTGAGAAGATTTCCAGTGGGAAGGGTGAGAAGGGTTTGACGGTGTATCCCGAACTCAGTGTGAGATACCGAGACCGTCTGTTTGTGCCGGAGTCTTGTCGAGAGGAGGTACTCCGAGAGTTCCATCATTCACGCCTTGCAGTGCATCCGGGAGGCACTAAGATGTATCGGGATTTAGGTCGCCAGTTTTGGTGGCAGGGTATGAAGAGAGATGTGGCAGCTTTCGTGTCTAGGTGCCTTACTTGTCAGCAAGTGAAGGCCGAGCATCAGAGGCCAGCGGGTTTGTTACAACCCTTGCCTATTGCCGAGTGGAAGTGGGAGCATGTCACTATGGACTTCGTTGTAGGCCTTCCGAGGACTCAGCGGGGTAGTGACGCCATTTGGGTGGTTGTGGACCGGTTGACTAAGTCGGCGCACTTCATTCCTATGCGCGTGAGAGATTCGGTAGACCATCTTACCGACTTGTATATTCGAGACATAGTGAGATTGCACGGGGTCCCAGTGACGATCGTCTCAGATAGAGATCCTCGTTTTACTGCCAGATTGTGGCAGAGCTTGCAGAGTGCCTTAGGCACTAAGTTGACCTTTAGCACAGCTTATCATCCTCAGACTGATGGGCAATCCGAGCGTACTATTCAGATCCTTGAGGATATGTTTCAGGGTTGTGTTCTTGACTTTAGCGGGTCGTGGGAGAGGCACTTGCCATTAGTGGAGTTTGCTTACAACAACAGTTTCCAGTCTAGTATCGGTATGGCACCATTTGAGGCCTTGTACGGCCGACCGTGTAGGTCTCCAGTTTGCTGGGCCGAGGTGGGCGACGCACCTTTGCTGGGTCCGGAATTGGTAAGGGAAACGACGGAGAAAGTTGAGCTTATCCGTAGGAGGCTTGTTACAGCCCAGAGTCGTCAGAAATCTTATGCTGACCGTAGGAGGAGACCTTTGGTGTTTGAGGTGGGTGATCATGTCTTTCTGAAGATATCACCTAGGCGGGGATTGATGAGGTTCGGGAAAAGCGGGAAGTTGTCCCCTCGATTTATTGGCCCTTTTGAGATCCTTGAGAGGATTGGCGAGGCTGCTTATCGTTTAGCTTTGCCGCCGCAGTTATCCGGAGTACATAACGTGTTTCATGTGAGTATGCTCCGGAAGTATGAGCCGGATCCATTGCATGTATTGGATTGGACCGACTTAGAGGTAGATGAGGATGTCTCGTATGAGGAGAGACCGGTTCGGGTCTTGGATAGACGGGATCAAATTTTGCGAGGCAAGACCATCCCTTTGGTAAAGGTTTTGTGGAAACATCACGGGGTGGAGGAAGTCACTTGGGAACGCGAGTTGGAGGTTCGAGAGAAATATCCAGATCTATTTGTAGATGCTTGAGCATATGTTGCTTAATTTGTTGTAATATTGCACCTTAAGTGTATTGAATATAACTTAAGTTGTGAAACATAGCTTATGTTTTGGTTAATGGGAGTATTTTGAAACTTGCCTCATAATGGAAGTTTAGTGTAACACTGCATATGTTAAATGTGTGGTAGAATTAGAGTTGTATCATGAGATTGAACATGATATGGAAATGGGAATCACATGTATTGAAAACTGTTAAATTTGAAGAAAAAAAAAATTTCTTGTACCTAATTTCGGGGACGAAATTCTTTAAGGGGGGGAGGTTATAGCGATCCCGGTTTTTCCTTCCTTTGTATACTGTATTCTGGACTTAGTTCCGTGGACTTGTTTTTGTATCATTATCACTTCTAGCCTTTCCTCTTTGTATTTGAATCTTGGGTTGTGATGGGCAGGTTTGAAACAGGTTGGTTGCACTTTGAAACCAAAAGGTGATGTCCAGATTTTGGCCTTCACGCTCGAGCGGGCTCTTCGTTGTTGCTTATCCGCTCGAGCGGGAGTTTTGACGCGCGAGCATGTTTTTCCATCTCCCAGTACTTTACTCTGCAGTCCCTCCGCTCGAGCGGAGAGTTTGGCGCTCGAGCGGGTACCATCGCCTGCAAAACTTCTGGAAGTGTGCAATCGACGCTCGAGCGGCTCTTTTCACGCTCAAGCATGAGTCTGTGTCTGACGCTCGAGCGGGGAGTCGACTACATCAGTCCGAGATTTCACTTTTTGGATCACTTTTTGACCTACTTTTCTTTCTTAACTTTTAGAAAACCGCCCCTTGAGAGTCTCTCTCTCTTTCTCTCTCTCTAAACCTGTCTTCTCTCTAAAAATTGATCTACCTAGGGTGAGTATCTAACCTTGGTCCTTTATTAAAAAGATAGAGTGAGTCAAGGGCTTTCATTCAATCTGAACGTTTGGTGGTTTGGAGCACTTTGGAATTTGGGTATTCATCTTCGTCTTCTCCATTCGGGTTATTTTCTTCGAGGTAGGGATTTCCTACTCCATCCTATAAGTTTTGTTCTAAGTTTTGGTATTTTGATATGTTGGGAGTACTTTGGTAATTTTGGGAAAAACCCTAGTTGTATTAATAAATTAATTTGTATAATTAATTTAAGGAAATTGGGGAAATTGGTTAAATGCATGAAATTGAGGAATTCATTGATTAAATGGTGTAGTTGGATAATTAAAATCATTCGCCTATTGAATTGTTGATATATTTATTTCCAGTCTAGAAATAACTGTTTTGGGCTATCGGTGGAGGATAGTCGTGTTTGTTGTAGACATTGCATGTGGATTAGGGAAAATTGAAACTAATCAATTTGTTTAAGTCATAAATTTAGACTATTGAATTAATACAGAAAATACATGTATTGATTGAGCATTGCATATGCATATTGTTTGGGAGGAGATAGGGGATGTACTCCACGGTTTAGGGGAAGATAGGGGATGAACCTCTAAACCGGATTTTTGTTTGGGAGGAGATAGGGGATGGACTCCATTAGCATCACTATTATGTGTGCTTATTATATTGAAGTGTTTTTACATGTTATTGATACAGCACTAAAATGTGTATCAAATGAGAAGTACGAAGTGTTTTGATATGAGCCTGAGTCTCATCTGTGTTGTTGATATTGGAAGTAATGTGAATGTGATATATAGTTCACTGTTGTAAGTTTGGCCAGGTTCTGAGCCATATTGATAATAATGGGAATTGAAACATGTCATAGACGTTAGTGTCATGAGACAGTATCAAGTTATAATTGATTATCTTGGTTAACCATCTATTGAATGCTATAGCTTTATCCAATGCTTATATTTGGTTTAGTATTTTTCTACTGGGCTGTGGCTCACCCTTTATGGGAACATCATTTTTAGGTTCAGGTGATAAGCTACCTCCAAGGACTTAGCTTGGAAGGAATTGGAGTTGAAGACTCTGTTTAGTTTAGTTGTTATTTATTTATTTGATATTACATGTAGACATTCAAGCCTAGGGCTTTATTTGTATTTGAGTTAGAACTCATATTCTGTGTCCAAGTGTTGGCTTGGAAAGATGTTAGCCCGTAGGGCATTTAATTTGATGTTACATGTAACGCTTTTATTTAGTAATACTCTGATGAATGAATTAATGAATTATTTTCTTTAAATATTGCATGTCAATGATATATATATATATATATATATATAATGGGTTAATTTTGAGGGCGTTACAGACTCAGTAAAGAAGACAATACGTAAGGAAATTAATGATTGTGGGGAGAAAACAAAGAATCTATGTACGAAAAATATTATTTTGCACATCTTTTGACATTAACAAACTGCATAAACAATAACAAAGATGAAAGTCTACTACCTTTGTTCAAAGTCTCAATAACCATTACATAAATAAACACTTAAACAAATGTACCACAACCAACCGTTTGACCACTTCAACAAAAAATTAAATAAAAATATATACAAAAAAAAAATTAAATAAACAAATGTTCTTATAATTACATTCAACACACATTTTCCCTTTCCCTTTCCATTTCCAAATCCCTAGCTACATCTATGATCCAAACATAACATTAAGGAAATATGATGGTTTGAACGTTATAGAAAGCAAAGCACATTCACATAATTTTCTTCTTCTTTTGTGCTAGCTTATTATTTTCCAAAAAAATTCAAAATATAATAAAAATATGGGAGTGGATTTTCCAAATGATTTGAGCCAACATCAATCAATATGTTATAGTTACATGAAGTTATATATCATAAAGTGAGTAATTATAAATGACAACAACTATGACTTTGGTTATAATTCTTGCTTAACATAAATTATTTATACGTAGAAAAGTTCCTAGAATTTGAATGTTTGGTATAGATTTAACTTGATGTGATGTGGACCACACCCTATATCTATGAAGATCATTGATGATACTAATAATGACAGCTATTAGGACATATTGGTAGTTTACCCTTTTATTTGTTGTTGGATTCAATGTGATGATAATGAAAGCATTTTATTTTATTTTACTTAAATTACTTCAATTTTGACACATGGTGGCATAGGCAACATCAGAGCTAATTCGAAGTTCTGCTAAGCCAATTCTTGAACAATATAGATCAATTATCTTGGCAATAACCAGACACAACACCCAGAGCAGGAATACTTATGCAGAGCAGGCATCTGATATTACTGAGACAACAAAAAGTGCTATGGAAGCATGGCCTTGACATAACACTGGCAGTGGCATCCGATAAGCCAAAAAATATCCTTAAAAAGAACATTTGCATAACAGAATTTGGGCTTCAAAGAATTCCATGCATGTTTTCTTGGGAAAACTGATGAACATTCCAACTTATAACCAAACTACAAGAGCACTACAATGGCATCTAAATAACAGCCCCCAAATAACAGATCAAACAAAGAACAGCCACCCACAAATCAAACAGAGAACAACACAGATAGATAAGGAAACCAGAATAAGCAGAAGCTGGATTAGCAGAACCAGACAAGGCCAACAGTTGAGGCCACACCAAAACTGAGGCAAACAAAACACCTCAAATAGCAGCAACACCAGAATGGTAGTTCAAAACAACAGAGCCTACGTGAAATCAGAAACCAGAACAGTTCACCATACAGTAAACCAGTACAGCAAGGAGACTGGCAGTTCACCATATAGGAAAAGTATCATACTTGATGTTAAAACTAGAGTCGGCATTGGATTACCTATACAGGTGATCTTCAACTTATTTCTCATATCAATAAAACTTTTCCTAGTAGCAAAACTATTAAAAACTACTCTCAAATTTATTTTATTTTCACATTTTATTTATTTATTTATATTATTTATTTATTTTTTGTGTGTATAGTACTTCTAATACTTATTTTATAGATAATCAATGTGTTCTCTTTCACTCTCTTTGAAGAATAATAGGTGACTAAAAAATTGGATAACATGATATAAAGTAAAAAATGTTCGGTTATTGGAATTTTACCATAAGATGCCACTTTAATATTTTTTTCATATATATTTTCATCTAGGTCAAAATATTGGATTCACGGCAGTTTTTAGATTAATTTTCAAACCACTAGTTGACGAGTTTCCATATTTTGGGGCTGTTTGTTATTCTTTGATGGAAAAGGTGGGTACTTTGTATCTTTGTCCCTCTTTGAACTTATTAGTCTAGTTTCCAACATTTTGGAAGTCATCTTCATGATAAATCACTCAAATTTGTGCAAATATTCATATATTTATCATGTCATCATAAAAAGAATTATATAAAATTTTGAAAAATTACTATGCACTTGATTTTTGATACTACAATTCCCCCTATGATTCTGCCACAGAAAAACATGGACTTTACACTCAAAGTTGTAGGTGGGGAATTATCAGCAATTCTCGAAATTTTTGATGCTATTGAGGTTTCAGAAATTTTATATTTTTATTTATTTATTATTTGTTTCACACTAAAATTGGAGTTAAACAAGCAAGTAAACTTGTGTACAACACTATTGCATGTGACATATAAAGAATAAAAACAAAATGTACAAGGACAATAAAAACAATGTAGATTTGATATTGAAATGAAATTTTTGTAGGACCTACTAAAAAAGCATAAAGTGGTTGGCCATTGGCTCAAAAATGGTTTGAGTTTATATATAATACAATACTAAAAATTATATATATATTTTACGAATGTATGTTGGTTGTACCCGTATCCTAATTTTTAGGTCTTTTCTCTATTTTTCATTTCTTAGTTTAGAAGAAAATCTATTTCACTAACACAAACAATTCATGAAGAAAAAATTGTTAAAAGAATGACAAAACTTCACAAGCGAAATCCATTTGCAAAAGCATGAGCTCTGAAATACAAAACCAACCTAGGCAGAGAAAATCAAATAAAAACAAAACAAAACCACAGAACCCAGAATTGCACCCTTAAGACAAAACTGACGTGAGACTCTTACGGTAGATACCCAGATACAGATGTTCCACAAAATCCAGTAATCCTATTTGCACTTCTCAGCACTCGGAGCCATGAAAATTAAAAAACTGAAATGAAAAAAGAAAAAAAATGCAAATTCCAACTATATTACTGGTAGATAATAAGGAATAGGAGCCAATGATGATTACATAATCAACCTACACACCAACACACAGATAACACATTAAACCCCATCACAAATCAACAATTAAGTAAATTGGAGTGCCTATTAGACCAATTCAACTTGCATGTTCAATAATCTGAAAAAATGCATGGGTTGTAAGATCAACTTTGCATAAAAAATGCTCTGGTTGGAGCAGAAAAGAGATATGAAAACTAGACTAGGACTTTTGTATAGATGCTGACAATCAATGTCCCCAAATGGTGGATGTAAGCCACCAAGTCCCCCAACTTCTCTGATTTTCTGGCTTTGATTTCATTTCCCAAACCAAGTTGGTGATAAATTGTGAAATTTGAAGATTTAGAAGGAAAAGAAAACTAAATCAAAATGTTATTTTTAAATGGTGAGTTTCACCTTTTTTGTGTCACATCCTAAAAGGATGCTTGTGATTGGAACATTGCATTGAAGAGAAAATTAAGAAGAATACCAAAAAGAATGAGATTGCTAAAGGTAATACATCAACCAAAAAAAAAAAGAAGGAAAAAAACAGAAAAGAAAAGAGAAAAAAGAGTCCAGTCATATATTGAGATATGACAATGATCTCAAAACCATTTTCCAGGACCTACTAAGAAGCTTCATGGTGCTACACCAAAATGGCCAACCACCCATATTGATTGTTAGCATTGATATCTTAACATAGTCGAAAATGCATACTTTCCAACATTAATGAGTATAGGCACAATAGTGATGATGTTGTGCACAATCATTTAACATACCCTATACCAATCAACCTAACATGGCATTATATTTTGCCTGCACACATCAATGGCATATAACAGTTCTTGTAGGACAAATATCAGATAAATGAAAATCGAAAAAATAATTACATACTAATAGAGTATAGATATGTATTCGGTGCAAATGAAAATTAAATTTTGAAATTTGAAATTACTTTATCTATTTCTTATTTATCTGATAGTCTCTCATTCTTGTAAGAGACATAAGGGATCTAGACCCTAAAATGAGGTTGCCTTTTCATGAAAAGCTTTGGATTCCATTTTAAAGACCAAATCAAAGTCATCAATCCCCCTTTTCTATCTTTGCCTGTTCCTATCAAATGCCTGACAAAAGCTGTCCTATAGAATTCACCATCCTAGAAAAGACTTTTGTTTATTTGAAATTTTGTTAGAAATTAACCTAAACTGATATTACTATTGAAAAAGGTACCCTACATTACTTGCCATTCAATGGAAAGAAAATATGTATTGAACATTTTTTACATCTCAAAAAGAAGATAATCACACATGACAGTGCCAGATTAATGACATAGGTGAGCTCACAAATTGCCCAACATATTTATTACTTCAATTCTTGTATAGTTCTCTACAATTCCCTCAAAAACCAAAACAAATAGATAATTCTAACCAATCCCAAAAGAGAACATGCTAAAAATTTAAAGAAGGTCGAGATTATGAACACTACACCGAAGGTCCAACAAATTTATGGCCTGGATTATGGAGGCCTAACCATTTAGATGAACTATCTTAAATGGGTTTGGTTCTTAGTCAAATCAGGGTTGAGAAGGCAGAATTTAAACAATCAATCCAACAGAAAAGAGTCATAGAAAACTCAAAATGCAAGGTGAGGGGGAAAGAAAGAAAAGAAAGGAAAAGTAGCCCTAAACTAAAAGGTATATATCTCATGGACCTATTTTAGTAATCTCTCAACTGATTATAGCACAAACACTTCTTTTGTTTAACAAATTATTTGAATTAATAGTAATCTATGTTCCTAGTATGGTGCCTCAAATCATGATTCTTCAAAGTTGGGTTGCAGAACAAAAGTCCAATAAGCAAATAGGGTATGTTGAATGGGTTTATACAGTAACATCAAAATATCCATTCATTTCTCAGTTTATACAATTCCCAGAAAATTGCTAAAGGTAATACATCCAAACCACTTTAATTTTGTTTCTCATAGGAAAATCAAGCCACCACAAGAGTAATTGTTAGAAAAATAAACAGATTTCAATAAGCAAATAAAAAATTAGTCTCATATCAGTTACATGGTTACAAAATTCAATTACCAACACATCAGATTTCACACAAGCCAAATTTCAAGTGTGTATATATATATATATGGAATCAACACAACTAACAAACATAAAAAACCTAAACCTATTCAAATCATATTTTCCTAATTTTATAAACCAACCCAGTGAGTTCACAAAGGTGAAAGGGGCAGTTTCGAAGAAGGGGATTTCGGTCTAGGGTTTCATAGAATGGAGATGGAGAAAGGGAGAGAAACAAGTAGCAGAGCGAGAAAGAGAGACATACATTGAGGCATGTAGCTTGCTAAAACGAGGAGGAAAGGAAAAGGGCATAACAAACTCACTCTTCGGTGCTTGGCCAGAAGGAGCTCCGGCGAGATCCTATACAGATCTCTGTCAACAGCTTTGGGAGCTTTTCTCCGTGGTAGAGGATGCGGCGGCGCAGGTCTCGGCCGTGGCAAGGGCAAAGAGAGAGAGAGAGAGAGAGAGAGAGAGAGAGAGTAATTTTTTAAGACGTTTGGGATGAAGAAAGGGTCTGAGGTATTTGTCATGAGATGAGGGAATTTTGATTTTCACAAAATTTGGAAATTTGGATGTTTGTTCTTTTGGGCGAAATTATTTGGGGGAATTATGTAATAATCATGATAAAAAAAAATTAAAATAATTAGAGTCTTATAATAAAATAAATTATTAATTTATAATTTTATCAATTTATACTCAAATTTTTTTTATTTATTTTTAATATAAATTCTTATATATTTTTATTAAGTAAAATTAATAAAAAAAATATTTTACTCATCAATTACAAAATGTATAATCACACCATAAATTGGCGTAAACATAATAGACAAAATTTTAGAAACTATAAGGTAGCGTTTGGTAACGTTTACGTTTTTAGTTTATGTTTACAAAAATTTTATAAATTGGTTTTTGTTTATTTTTAGAAAAACATAAATTACAAACGCGTTTGGTTTGAACAAATGTTTACAAAATTTTAAAAATATAAACTAAAAAATATGTTTGTTCAGGCCTAAAATATTTATATTTATTATTATTATTTATAACAATGGGATCACACACATTATAATTGAAAAAAGTTAATTAAAAAAATAATTGAAAAAAATAATTGAAAAAAAAATTAATTGGGAAAAAAATTAATTGAAAAAAAAATATTTGAAAAAAAAAATTAATTGAAAAAATAATTGAAAAAAAAAAGTTAATTGAAAAAAAAAATTATTTGAAAAAAAATTATTTGAAAAAAAAATTAATTGAAAAATAATAATTAAAAAAATATTTATTTGAAAAAAAAATATTTCAAAAAAAATCATTTGAAAAAAATAATTGAAAATAAATTAATTGAAAAAAAATTAAAAACTGAAAACGTAAACTCATTTTTTGAGTTTACGTTTTTTCCTCAAATTTATAAACTGAGACAATCATTTATAAACCAAAAAAAAATTATCAAACAAGTTTTTATGACAGTTTTTAAAATTTTTATAAATATAAACTGAAAACTAAAAACGAAATAGTTACCAAACAGACCATAATATTGTAATCAAGTCACAAAGTTTTGTGATATAAAATAGAAAATACATAACTGCATCACTAATTGGCGTAACGAAATTGTTTAAAATTCTAGAAAATCACAAATGTCGTAACTAATTTCCAAAATTTCATAACATTAACCAAAAATTATGTAACTATCCACTAATTGGTGAAACAAAAACATCTAAAATTTTTAAATAATTTAATCACCAATCGGGATCTTTAATGATACAGATAAACACAGAATTTAATGACAATAATCAAATAATTTAATCTACGACTTATAGCCATGGAACAAAAAATGAGAGTTAGAGAAAGTTAACCAATAAAGCGAAAAGAAAGGGAATATGAGTAAGAGAGACTGAACGGATTTGTCGTCTATGAAAATAATGTCAAAGATGGTGTTGTTTCCGATAAGGAACATCGGAGATATCTACAGTGACAGTAAGGAATGAGAGAGATGTTTGATAGATGAAGAGAGCTGAGATAGCAAAACAGTACAACAAAATCGTAATATTCATTTTCAACAGTTCTATAAGATATGTACAAATTGATAAAATCATAACTACGGCCAAAGATTTGTATATGTATGAGAGTTTAGAGAGAATGAGAGTTTGACAGACAAATTTGTTGTGAGAAATAAAATGTGAGAGGGGTGGTATTTATAGGACATGGGAGGGAGGAGTTAATTTATATATATAAAAATAAAATAAAATAAAATTGATTGTTGGTGGAATTAACGGTTATATGACTCTTTCAAATTGTTTTGACTTAAATTTTTGACTATTGCACTGACAATGGGGGCAGGGAGCCATTGGGGTCAGGTCGAACCAAATGGGAAAGAAAATTTCGGGGCGATCTCACGGGATGGGTCACACTCCATAACACACCAGGGTCGGGTCGGGCTCTAGAACACATAGCTCAGGGTCTTAGGTTGGGTTTAGGCTCAAGCCTAGTTAGGCCTACCCAGGGCACGAGCGGACTTGGGGTGTGCCGCGAGCTCATGGGCTAAATTTACACCCCTATATATGGGTAGTGGTTATGAGATATATGATTAGTAGTTATGATATATGTGATATTGATTATGAAACAAAGGGTGCTGGTTATGAGATGTGGTTATAATATATGTGGGTAAAGGTAATGAGATATATGATTAGTGATTACGAGATATGTGATTTTGGTTATGAGCAGAGTGGTATAGTTATAAGTCAAATGGTGTTTGGTTACGAGATATGTGATTAGTAGTTATGATAGATGTGATGTTGGTTATGAGATATGTGGGTAATGGTTATGAGTAAAGTAGTGTCAAAGGGTGTTTGGTTATGCTATATGTGTTAGTGGTTATGAGATATGTGGGTAATGGTTATGAGCAAAGTGGTGTCAAATGGTGTTTGGTTATGCTATATGTGTTGGTGGTTATGAGATATGTGGCTGATGGTTACGAGCAAAGTGGTGTCAAAGGGTATTTGGTTATGCTATATGTGTTAGTGGTTATGAGATATGTGGGTAATAGTTATGAGCAAAGTGGTGTCAAAAAGTGTTTGGTTATGCTATATGTGTTAGTGGTTATGAGATATGTGGGTAATGGTTATGAGTGGTTATGAGATATGTGGGTAATGGTTATGAGCAAAGTGGTGTCAAAAGGTGTTTGGTTATGCTATATGTGTTAGTGGTTATGAGATATGTGGATAATGGTTATGAGTAAAGTGGTGTCAAAGGATGTTTGGTTATGGCATATGTGTTAGTGGTTATGAGATATGTGGATAATGGTTATGAGTGATTATGAGATATGTGGGTAATGGTTATGAGCAAAGTGGTGTCAAAGGGTGTTTGGTTATGCTATGAGATATGTGGGTAATGGTTATGAGTGGTTATGAGATATGTGGGTAATGGTTATGAGCAAAGTGGTGTCAAAAGGTGTTTGGTTATGCTATATGTGTTAGTGGTTATGAGATATGTGGGTAATGGTTATGAGTAAAGTGGTGTCAAAGGATGTTTGGTTATGGCATATGTGTTAGTGGTTATGAGATATGTGGATAATGGTTATGAGTGGTTATGAGATATGTGGGTAATGGTTATGAGCAAAGTGGTGTCAAAAGGTGTTTGGTTATGCTATATGTGTTAGTGGTTATGAGATATGTGGGTAATGGTTATGAGTAAAGTGGTGTCAAAGGATGTTTGGTTATGGCATATGTGTTAGTGGTTATGAGATATGTGGATAATGGTTATGAGTGGTTATGAGATATGTGGGTAATGGTTATGAGCAAAGTGGTGTCAAAGGGTGTTTGGTTATGCTATATGTGTTAGTGGTTATAACATATGTGGGTAATGGTTATGAGTGGTTATGAGATATGTGGGTAATGGTTATGAGTAAAGTGGTGTCAAAGGGTGTTTGGTTATACTATATTTGTTAGTGGTTATGAGATATGTGGGTAATGGTTATGAGTGGTTATGAGATATGTGGATAATGGTTATGAGCAAAGTGGTGTCAAAGGGTATTTGGTTATGCTACATATGTTAGTGGTTATGAGATATGTGGGTAATGGTTATGAGTGGTTATGAGATATGTGAGTAATGGTTATGAGCAAAGTGGTGTCAAAGGGTATTTGGTTATGCTATATGTGTTAGTAGTTATGAGATATGTGGGTAATGGTTATGAGTAAAGTGGTGTCAAAGGGTATTTGGTTATGCTATATGTGTTAGTGGTTATGAGATATATGGATAATGGTTATGAGTGGTTATGAGATATGTGGGTAATGGTTATGAGTAAAGTGGTGTCAAAGGGTGTTTGGTTATACTATATTTGTTAGTGGTTATGAGATATGTGAGTAATGGTTATGAGTGGTTATGAGATATGTGGGTAATGGTTATAAGCAAAGTGGTGTCAAAGGATATTTGGTTATGCTACATGTGTTAGTGGTTATGAGATATGTGGATAATAGTTATGAATGGTTATGAGATATGTGAGTAATGGTTATGAGCAAAATGGTGTCAAAGGGTATTTGGTTATGCTATATGTGTTAGTAGTTATGAGATATGTGGGTAATGGTTATGAGTAAAGTGGTGTCAAAGGGTATTTGGTTATGCTATATGTGTTAGTTGTTATGAGATATGTGGGTAATGGTTATGAGCAAAGTGGTGTCAGAGGGTGTGGTTATGCTATATGTATTAATGGTTATGAGTTATGAGATATTGGTTATGTGACTAGTGGTTGTGAGATATGTGATGTTGGTTATTAGATATGTGACTAGTAGTTATGAGATATGTGATGTCGGTTATGATCAAAGGGAGGGATGTGGTTATGAGCAAAAAGGTATTAATTATAAGATATGTGATTAGTGGTTATGAAATATGTGATATTGGTTATGACAAAAAGGTGTTGGTTACGAGATATGTAACTAGTGGTTATGAGATATATGATGTTGGTTATGACTCAAAGGAATTGGTTATGAGATGTGGTTATGAGGTATGTGATCAATAGTTATGAGATATGTGATATTTGTTATGATCAAAGTGGTGTTGGTTATGAGATATGTGATTATGATTATGAAATATGTGATATTAGTTATGAACAAAATGGTATTGGTTATCAGATGTGGTTATGAAATATGTGATATTAGTTATGAACAAAATGGTGTTGGTTATGAGATGTAGTTATAGCTAAGTTATGATCAATTTGATTATAGTTATGAAGAAATATGATTTTAGCTCATAACTATTAAAAGTGACCTGTTTAGCAGGTCACTTTTAATGATGTGGCTCAATCCTAACCATTGATTTTGTATGTACCGTACATTTTTTATACAAAATGTACTATAGACTTTCCCGTGTAAATGAATTGGGCCTTTAACAAATGTTTAACCTTTGATATTTCAACAAATGTTTGAATTTCCTCCTAGAAAAAGAATTGGTATCCTTCTTATTTATTTGCAAATTTCATTGAAATAAGAGAATGGTCAGAACAAAGATAAGACTCATGTTTAGACATAGATATACAATCATCTATTGAAGAAAAGTAGATTAAATGCATCAAACAAAACATGAACATAAACCGAAGAAAAATTAACAAAATACTAGCAGCTCAGGAGGAAAGGAGACCAAACCAATGCTCCTTCAAGCTCATCAAAGACATTAGTAAAAACAGAAACAACAAGACAATCGTGAATGAAATTCTAGTCTATTGTATAACTAACTAATATAATATATAATATATATCTTATAAATGGACGGGCAACGAAGAAGAATGCTTTAACTGGGATGAATCTTTTAGGTGTTGCAGTAGACAATGAAGTTATGCAATGAAGGGATTCTTCCATGGTGGCAAGAAAAAAATATTTGGGCAAGAGTAACTGAACCATCTTTGCTTATTGAACTAGAGGACGAAATTACAGATCTGTGAAAGGAGACACGGGCACTAGAAATGAAACTCAAAATGTTCCATATAGAGGAAGAGGCAATAATGGGCAAGACTAAACCTGACAAAGAATAAAGTTGAAAGGCACTTCCGTATGTTGAAGTTTGCAAGTACACCCCTCCGTAAAAGTTTAAGCTTTTAGAGAGAAAGTGCAACAATTCACGATGAGTTGAGAACATGATTTTGGAATGAAGCAAACCAATTATGCACTGTTTAATTCATAGATTTGTAAATGGGCAAACGAAAAATAAAGAAGAGCAAATGCAAAGGAAGTTATAGTTCTTTGTTTGGTTAACATGGAAAGCAATGAACAATAACAACTCATTCTAATAATACTGGGACCAATTTTAATGTATGTTGCTCTGCCAGCAACCTACTCGTTGAGGGTTCAATCTGTGTTAGTATCCTGTGCAAGCTCCATCTGCAATTCGTTTGATCAATTAAGCTAAAATGATCATAGAGCCTACATGTGAATACCAGAGCTCAGGATTAAGCTAAAACGATCATAGAGCTTTATGGCAGAATAACCAACACCCAGTTGTTCCCATGGCGAGAGGATGCTTCACTTTTTTATTTGTTGTATATTTGTGATCCACAGCTGACATAGTATACATAATTTTATCAAACAGGATCTGTTCCTAGCATAAAAATAATTGAACTCTAAAGAATGCTATGCCAAGTGCAACTTGGCAGTGGTATGACAACTAAATAAAGATGAAATATTTATAGAGAATTTTTCACAAGAATGACGTGTAATACATATGTGAATCTGTCTTGTCTCTGTTATTAGTAGTGAAATTTCATTCACTCTGCACAAAAAATCAGCAACTAAATTTCAATTTTCATCTCTTTTATTTATCTTTTTGGTGCCTAGAGGGCAACAATGGACTGAAATTATAGGTTTACTCTTGCCAATTTTCACTCCAATGTCTTTCAAAACTATTTGGCATCATGTCGTCTTCATCGAAACTGCATTCCTTTTCATTGATAGAAAATATTAAACAAAATATTGCAAGACAAGAATAAAAACTATGAAAACAAACATTATGAAAATAATTACCAAGTTCATACGTCATATAATTAAGGAAATTGAAAGAAAGGCCCAACGAAAATTTCAATACTAGTAATTTAAATGTAAAATTTTTGGAAAACAATTAAATTAGTCCCATGTAACTTGATCCTAACTGTATCGATGTTTGCACCATTAAATCCTTTCTAATTGCCTCTTATTTGGCTGTTGGCTCCATTAAGTCTGCACAAAACACTGCGATCTCTTCATCCAGTTCATTGAGGGCAGAGCTCATGGTAGCTTCTCTATTCTGGGTGTCCTCCTCACTAGTAGTGACTGTAGAAAATTCTCTTGTAGCTTTTTCATTGCCTGTGGGAGTACCCAGAATTAATTTTGTAACAAATGAAGCAATTTCATTTGCCTCTGCATTAATTTCCAGCTTTGCTCTCTCCTGCTCTATCTCTTCTATCATCAAACTTCTGCTGCCGACCACTTTATCAGTGTTTCCTTTAACCATAACAGTAGATGTTTCCAACTTTGGGTCCTCAGGCATTCCAGCTAAGATGTTGTACTTTACCCCTACTAAACTCAGAAACTAAAAAGCAACAAAAAAAACTGTGTGAAATAATACTTATAGTAATAAAGCACCATGTAAGATATGTAGAAGTAAAATCAAAATTACATCTAGTTTAGTCTGCATTGGATGGAATGATAGATTGGGTGCATGCAGAACATTTGACATAATATGCATGAAGTACATGCCCTCAAATTCAAACCCACAATCTCATGATTAATAACTGAATTTTGACCACTAAACAAATGACTCCCTTAATTGCAAAAGTAAAAGAAACAAATTAAATCAAATCATAAATTGTGTTCTCCTTTTATATTTTTGATTAATCATTTATTCATTTCTAATCTAGAGCACCAACTTTTTCCAGAAAGTTCAGTGGATCTAACAAGGCCTGATCAATACCATGGTGTATGCACTTGATTTTCAATAGCCAAATTCAAATTATTGGATGAAGGATGAGCTACAATTTGTGTAATCAAATAAAATCTATGATACTCTAATCCAGTGGACACCCCTTCTGTTTCATGTGTTTCAGGAGGGTACAACTGACAAAAATTGTCTTATCCATATGATGATTGAGTAGAATGGAAGCAATTAAAGGGGGAGATTTTTTCAGCTATGTACGAAAAGTGAAAAGATCTGAAAAAATCTAAAAACAAAAATGTTAAGTGCACAGATTAAGACACAAAGAATCCTTCGTGTAGTCGAAATTTATTTTAAATGTGTCTCACACCCTATATACCCAAAAAATTTCAGCCACTTGAACACTTTCTGTGCACTTTTATGTTTTATTTATGTGCACTTAGCAATTTTGGTTTAAAAATTAAACTTGGTGCTTCAAGGTTTTGCTTAAGTGGAGTCTGGATAGAAGAACATGTATGGAATCTTTCAAGGTTTTGCTTAAGTGGAGTCTGGATAGAAGAACATGTATGGAATCTTACTTTCATAATATTTGAAGAGATTATTCAAGACTCATAACACAGTTGAAAGATGAACCTAATTTTTTGTTTCATTTGTTTTTCTTCTAATGACCATGACTTGCAAAGCTGATTTATGAACTTACCTCAGACATGACGCAACCAACATGGGCAACATAGTGGCATTCGACACAGTAGTAACTTCGGTCAGCAAGGACCCTTCTTTCCTCGCAAGTGTCGCAGTAGAATACTGCGTCCTCATCTTCGTCTGGATGGTCTTTGATGGGAGAATTGGTAAGGGTGAGGGCATGTCTGTGATATTTATGTTTAAGGGTAGGTGGCAACTTTGGGATACAACTGATGTGAACCTCAAAATAGCAGTGATACTCCACACAACGAAGGAACGGGGTGCATTGGATCTTAAAACAAGCATGGCAACAAAAGTTACTAGGTCCGGTGGTGGAATTGGTGAAGTAAGCAAGAGGATGGTGATGAATTCTAGTGTCCCTAACGTAAGGCAGCAAAGCACATCTACTGTCAATTGTCAAATCATTCTTGTCACAACCGTATTTCCATCGTGTTGGAGGCTTCAAACACACACGACAACAACTTTCCGTAAAGGGACCAAAATCAAAAGGTGAGCGTAGGTTGACATGGTGTGGAGGACCAGAATCAAAAGGTGATCGCAGGGTGAGCTGGTGTGGGGGATGAAAGGGGTGGTTGATCACTTGGGGCAAGTCGGGACATGAATCATGTAGCAAAAGACCACATTCAAGGCAAACATGGAAAAAGGAGTCATCCTCGAAGGGTAAATCGCATGCATAGCAGGTAAGGGGAAAATTTGTTTTCTTGTCAAAGCCACAAACAATTAAGGGATGGGGGTGAGTAAAATGTTGAATTGTATTGGGCTGATGACAATGACCACCCTCTCCTTCGTTGATGCTTTTGGCGGGCATCAACATCAACGAAGCACAATAAACGTCCAATACAAAGTCACACTCTGAACAGAAAAAGGTAATGGGGCTACATCTTGACCCACAGGCATTGCAAAAGAACACCCTTCTAATCTCGTTGTTTGCAGACGAAGTCGGGATGAGGGTGAGAAGATGCCGAGGGTGGAAAGGGTGTTCGATCTCCTTTCCCAACTCGCTGCATGATATGTGTAGCAAACAGGGTCATTGAAGGCAAACATAAGCTGATCCTTTTTTATCTCTTCGGCCGCAGCAAGAGAAGAAAAGTTCACTATTCTTCTCATTATCACAGAGAATCAAGTGATGTTGGTGGCGTATGTGCTGATCTGAGTATCACGAACATTGGCGGTCTGGGGAAGCAATTTCAGCGTAACACAATTAATGTCCATGGCAAACCCACAGGAAGACTCGGAACAATAGAAGGTAAAGCCCATACAGAGTTCCCCACAGGCATTGCACGATGGACGACATGCATCATCATTAGGGGGAAACTCGGCGTGGAGTTTGAGACAGTGTTGCGGGTGGAAGGGGTGTACCAGATCTTATGACAATTCAGCACATGATATGTCGAGATAAACCACAATACCAATAAAAAGTTTATACATAATTTCTAGAGAGTTGATTTTTCTTAGTGTTTTGTATACAAATAAAAAGTTTATACATAATGATATAGTTCAATATAGGCCCTTCCCTTTAAAACAAAATAGTGAAAATAAAAACTAAAAGCTTCTAGCAATGCTAGGAACACAGAACCAAACATACAGAATGAGACACAGATTAGATGGCTTATACAAGAAACTGCCATTAAATCCTTACCTAATCTTCAACATATGTTCGTCGTCTCAACTTCACATTGGCTGATGATTTTCAAGTGAACAACTTGTTATAATTTATTGTGGATGATGACTTCGAATGATATCTTTTATCCTCACATTGGCTGTTGACTTTTCAAGTGAACAACTTGTTATAATTTATTGTGGATGATGACTTCGAATGATATCTTTTATCCGTGGATAAATAAAAAATTACAACATGACTCACCTCTTATTAAACAAAGACTTTTGAGTTTGTTTAATGGGTCATAAACGCAAAAGAAATAATGACAAATAATATAATGCTAATGACCTTAAAGTACGAGCTTCATTTTTGTCAACTGTTTGTTGTTTTGAGTAATCCAAAGTGCAAAAATACTGGAAAATAAGTGTGTGCATATGAGAGAACGCATTTTACGCGTCAATCTCATTTTACGGGTCAATGAACAGAAAACAAATTTGCCTGTCGTGCTTAAGAAAAGACAAACATGAGGTCAAGCCGTGGCGGAGCCAGAATTTTGGCTCAAAGGGGACATTATATTGAGTTGAAATCTTAACAAAAATCACAATTAAATTATCTAATTTTTATTTGATGGTAGGAATAAAAAGCATTGTAATGCAAATACTATATTTAAATATAAGCTCGAGCTAATCAATCTTAATCATTTTTTGTTTTTACTTTGATTTTATATATGATGGTCACATGGTTTAAAAAATAGGGAAATTTGGCTATAAACCCTCTTTACCTTCCTTTCATTGTTAAAAGGATTAAGAAAAAAATTATACTTTCTAAACCCCTTCATAATTATAAAGTTTTGCATAAAGGACAAAATTTATTATTTAAATATTTTATTAGACTATTATACCCTCAACTAAATTTTCTCACATTCTCCACCTACTCTCTCCCCACCTTCTCTGTCTCTCTCCTCCCTCTCTCCGTTCTCTAACTCCTTCAAGCTTCAGATCTGGAAGCTCAACTACCGCCTCTGGAACTCCTGCGTCGACCTCGCCAACGCCGCCAGCGTCTGATCCTCTTACGCCGCTCCCTCCGGCGAACACGCGAAGTTCCGTCACGTCTCTGCTGATTTGCTCTTCCTATGTATACGTGTATGTATGTATTTATATATATGTGTGTGCATGTATGTAGGTATATATGACTCATACATACATGTGTATATGTATATATATCAGTAAGTGAGTGTATGTATATATATTACGCGATATTTTTTTAAACACAGATTTGAGTTTTGAATATATATATATGTGTATATATATATATATATTTGTGTGTATGAGTGTTGTTGAACACATGTATTCTTTGAAATCAAAAGATAGAGAGATATTTGGATGTGTTCTCTGAAATGGTCACCTCAATCAGATTATGATTATGTTGATATTTAGATATTTTTGTTTAGTTTTTGATCTGTGTGTTTTGTGGTTATATATCCTTGTAATATAGATTTGTGTTTTTACTAGTTTTTGAATTGATCCGTTCATACTCAGCTTGTTCAATGGATGATCGATCGATCAAAATGGATGATCTATTCAATTTCTCTCTCTTTCTCTCTCTCTAATAAGAATTTCACACAGAAATTTTACTAATCAGAGTAAAGTTTTACTTTGGTTAAAAAATGTTGATTTGTTTAAAAATATAAAATTTTCTTTGAATCAGAGTAAAGTTTATTATGATTCAAAGTAAAACTTTACTCTGAATTTTTATTTTGGTTAAAAAACATGTTGATTTTCTGAGGAACCAAACTATATTTGGTTTTCTTGTTATGTTTCTATAATTTTCTCAGCAACCAAACACACAAGGTTATTAATACATGACACTTAGTGTGATTCAAAGTAGATACTCTCCTTAGATCAAAGTAAAATTTTACTCTGGTTAAAACCATGTTGATTTGCTTAACGATATAAAATTTTACTTTGAATCGGAGTAAAATTGTACTTTCAGAGTAAAGTTTTACTCTGATTCAGAGTAAAATTTTACTCTTGTTAAAAACATGTTGATTTGCTTAACAATATAAAACTTTACTTTGAATCATAGTAAACTTTATTCTGATTCAGAGTAAAATTTTACTCTGAATCAAAGTAAAGTTTACTATGATTCAAAGTAAAATTTTACCCTAAAATACACTGTGAAGATGGCTTAATAGGAGAGCTAATAGATATGAGGGTAATATAGTAAAAGAAACAAGTTTTAAAATACTAGGGGGTTTTGAAAGTACCTATATAATTCTTGTCCTTTTGAAAGACAAATTAAACAATGAGGGGTTTATCACCAAATCCCCCTAAAAAATAATCACATGGCTTATAAAATATAAAAACAAAATTATATTAAGTTGCACACACAAAACAGATGTAGATAGGATGTGAATAAATAATACAAAGACAGTGATATATATCACTTATTTTTTTTTACAGTTTTGAATCATTGACTTACATAGTAATATATTATTAGTTGTTGTTAATTGTGTAATAAGTATTTCTAAACACAAAAATTAATTATGAGTATTCATATAATAGGTGATATAACAAAAAATTCAATGACATATAATATTTCTATAATATAAAAAATTAGTGACACATAGTAATATATTAAACAAGTTTTTCGTCATTATCAATTACAATATTAAAAAATTTTACTAAAATATTTCACATAAATTTTTACAATTGACTTATAAAAATAAAAAATAAAAAAAAAACTAGTGTGTTTGGTTTGAGTTTTTTGGATTAAGTTTTTTGAAAACTAACTTTTTTGATTTTCGTATTTTTTTGTTTTTGGTGAATATTTTTTAAATTTTAAACATTTTTTTTACTTTTTCAGATGCACCTTACTTAGATGTATTTAAAAAGTAAAAAATTTGTGAAAAAATATTTTAAAAGATTAATAAATACATAAAAATATAAAAAATGTACTAAATTCTTATATATTTTTTATATTTTTGGTATTTAGTGAATTTTTAAAAGATTTTTTTTACAACTTTTTTACTTTTTAAGTGTATTTATGTTAGGTGTGTCTAAAAAGTAAAAAAATTGCTTAAAATATTAAAAAAATCAGTAAAAAAAACACGAAAAATAAGAAAGTAAAATTTTCTGAAAAGTATTTTTTGAAAAGTGAAAACAAGCGAGGTGATATTATTTGAGTAAAAATTCAATTTAATAGTAATACCACGTCATCATTAACATGTGATATTACTAACTAATAGTAAAAAAAACATATGGAGGATAAACTCTACATGTAAAATGTAAATAACAATCCAATAAATTACATATTTTCATTGAAATTAATTATGTTTACATGCCAATAATGATACATATCATCATTATATTAAAATTTTTATAGATAATAATATGACTTATCACAGTATCTTTATTTTTAATCAAAACAACCATTATTGTTCTCATAATTTTAAAAATATCATTGACATGTCACTCTAAATAATATTTTTATAAATTTTTTTATTTAAAATATTTTCTTTATGTTTGAAAAAAAAAATTCCAAAACCCGGGGTGACTGCCCTAGGCCTCTATGCCTCCGCCACTAGTTATGAACAAATTTGGTGTTGACTCATAATTGTTTTTAAAAAAATGACATGACATAATCTTAACCGTTCATTTGGTGTGTACAGTACACAGTATGTGCCATAGAAAAATTTGCGAAGTACTAGAAAATAAGTGTATGTGTATATGTGAAAAAAAAAAAAAAAAAAAACAACTCAAATGTGCCTGATGCAGGGGCGGATCTAGGATTTAGATTTTGGGGGTCAAAAGATTTACATTTCTAAAAAAAAATATAGACATATTATACAAGTTTAATCGAAAGAAATATATTAAAATTATAGATAAAGTTTCTTCATAATAGTAATATTAAAAAAAAAAAAAGTAACATTCAATCTTGACAAAATAAGAACAAAAGAAGTTTGACTTCACTTTTCAACTATCAAAGTAGAACTCGACACTCTTTCAAATCTCGAAAATTATCTAAGATTGCTTCAAAGCTAAATTTCATTGTAATTTCTCTTTCAATGTATAAAACCACAGAGTCCTAGAGATAATCATCCTCCATCTTGTTGTGAAGCTTTGTTTTGATAATTTTCATGGCTGAAAATGATCGTTCTATAGTTGCGGTAGAAACTAGAAGATTAAGCACAAGTAAGATTACTAAAGCATAAAAATTGTTTCTAATGTAATTTGAAATTAATCATTCAACCCCTAAAAAGTACACAATTGTTAAAGAGATGATTTAATTACATACAAAGTCAACAATTTCATTGAATCCCACGAGCGTGAGAGAATTTTATAGATAATGCATAATTTAATTTATTTAAAATTAAAAAATATTCAAAACAAAACTCTAAAAAATATGAATAATATTTTTTTTCCAATATTATATATCATAGTACCTTGCAAGTTGTCAATTCTCTTGGTATAAATACATGGTGCAGTTTATATAATCGTTGAGTCTGAATTGATTTTCTAAATAGTCCGACGAGGAGAGGATGGAAGAACACTCTGCATAGGTTTTTTGGACTTCAACTACTAAAAGATTAAATTAAAGTAAAAAAGGTGAGTACTTCTACAATTTGTATAACATTTGATTTTGTTGGAAATGGTTATAAATTTTGGATAAAAGCAGAATTTTATCCTAAGTTCGGTCTATTTTTTAGGTGGGTCCCGTGCGTCGATTTTCACGGGTCAAAATGGTAACGCGTTCTATGCCGCGTTTTGATTCACGTGGTATATTTGGTTGCTCAAAACCATTACCGAGTGAATGGGAAATTGAAGCCAAAGTGTGCTCCATGGAAATGGAGTTTTGGTGGAAATTCCTTAAGGTTGTAAAATGGCTTGTCCCACATTGATTTGGTGGGAAGTTTTGAATGGGTTTATAAGGCTTGGGTTTGGTACTTGGGGTGTGCCCCCAAGGGGTACCCAAGTGTTTTAGAGGGAGAGATTATGGGCAAAATGGGCTAGACCCATTGGACACAAAAACCACACGCGCGCGCACTGCCGCCGGCTGGGTTTGGGCGCAGGTGCGTGGTGTGTGGTTGGGTTGGGCTTGTTCGGCCCAATATTAATCATTTTGGGCCAAAAACATTTGAATTTAATTTTATTTTTGATAAAATAAAATCCAGAATTCAAAATTAAACTGGTTTGGTTTTACTGTACATCCAAACATGGCCCTTCCCAATTTTAAACCGGAATTAAACTGGTCCGGATTTTAAATCGGAATTAAACTGGTCCGGATTTACTGTACACCCAAACAAGGCCCTTCCCACTTTTGTTATCTGTTTGAATTGTAATCCAACAGATTCAAATCTGTTTGAATTCAAAACCAACAGGTTTCATATCTATTCAATTCAAAACCTACAGCCACCATTACATCTATAAATAGGACAGCCCTCATTTGGATTTTGTAATTCTAATTTTAGTCCTTCATAATTCTGCAAACATCCTCTTCATTTTGCTGCATTATTTTCTTGTCAGAGAGAGTATAAACACTTAGTGTGTTCGTTAGGCAAACAATTTGTAGTGCTGCTATTGTTTGTAGTAGATCATTTTATCTTGGGAGATAAATGTCCAAATTCTGAAAGCACCATGGAGAGGACGAATCTGTCTTAAGGACACAGTGTCAAACACTGGGCTTGATCAAATTATAATTCGAATAAATTAAATCAAATAAGTTATTTAATTTATTTTCAGTGTTATTATTATTTATTTAAATCAGATTTTAATTTTATTTTTGTAACAAAATAAAATCTGTTTTTATTTATTAATTTTTATTTCGAGTTTGATTTTTGTAATCAAACAAATTTTCTTATTTTCTTTATTTCTTTTATATTTTGTTTGTTGTTAAGTACACAAACTGAATTAATTAATTACAGTGAAGATTGTCCAACAATCTTAAGGCAGATTAATGTTTTGTTTTTGGTATCTTCATTGTATTTAATTTTCTGTGTTTTCAAAGTAATATTCTGGTTGGAAAAACAAATAGTGATTTATGCTATTTGACAGTGTACGGGGAGCAAATATTCCGGCAAGCCCGTATTCCTTTCTTCCGAGCTCCGTCGATGTCCGATCACCTGCGAGCAAGTAATGGTGAGCTACCCGGCGGTGTGTGGCCGGAAAAACCCTCCGACGGTTAAGTTAGCACACACCTTAGGATGGATAGAGAGAAGGGAGAGAGTGTTTGAGTGTAAGAAGTCCTTACAGAGATGTTCGTGTGTCGCGTATGGGGGGCGCAGACATGCTTATATACCTTCTGCGCCCCATATCCACTCCCAGTCATCTCCTGACACGTGGCTCTGCTATCCCATCTGTCAGCACAAACCTTGCTGAACATCACCTAATCCCATCTGCCTGTCATCACAGTTGGAGCTCGGCAGCCGAGCTACCCTATGCGTTGTTGCGCCATGCCGTGCTTCATACCCAAGCACTTCCCTGGCAAAGTCAAAGGGGGGACCGAGCTAGGCGACATCTCGGCAAAGCCCAGCCCGAAGCACCACATGGTCAGCTTTCCCGCCGGTCAAACGGTCACCTCGGCCGACCACGCCTTTCCGGGCGCCGGTCACTCGACTTGTCTGACTTCGGCTATCCTCGGACCGAGCATCCTGGTCCGACCGAGCACTGCCATACCGAGCTGCTTCTTTACGGGACCGGACGCACTCGGCCCAAGTTCTGCCCGGCCCAAGTTCTGGCAGCCCTTCTCTGGGCGAACAGTCGATCATTTCGGCCCAATGCATTGCTGGGCTTTCAACCTGCTCGGTCGATACCTCGGCCCAACTCCAGATCATAAATCACCCTCTCAATTGCCCCTTAATTCCGTCCGCGAAAGCGTGACTGGGATTACTCACTTCGACCGAGATAACATTTCTCCGGTCTTCAAGACGCCGAACCTCGATCGGGCTAGTTAACATAATTGTCTGCAAACTTGCCCGGTTATATTCCTCGGCTGACATCATCTTCGTCGAGAGTAGCTCGGTTGGCTCTTCGTATTTGCAACCCGTCGCTTCAGTCCTGTCATAGCCATAAATGGGGACACGTGGCGGTCTGCCATTGGTCATCGGGCAGCCAACCCGCCATTTTTGCCAGAATTTGAATTTGGGCGGTCTCCTTCGCTTATACATACATGCCCTGCTCAAACTCCAAATCCTCCTACTGCCATTTCGACATTCGACCTCAGAGCTCTTGCATTTTCATCCAGACTTGCTGCCATTCTTCGTTCTTGAAGGATTAGGTCCTGCCCTTCACTGGTAAGTCATTCCACCCTCATTTTGTTGCTATTTTCTTTCATATTGCACATATTAGGGCACAAAAACGTAGTCCTTAGGGCATATGTAACAACCCTCATACTGTTTACCGATTAATGACTGATTGATTACCGATAACCATTGATCACCGTTAAATTGAATTGATTATGACTGATAATTGGACTGGTAAAAGTACTGAACTGACTGACTGAAATTGGAAACCGAATTGATTGAGTATATGCTAGTTAAATTGCATTCTATCTGTTTGACTGTATGAATATCTGTTCATGCTTATATGTTTAAACTGCTAATTGAAGGCCTTATCGGCGGCCGAATTAGAAATTGATTGATGTTTTATGATCCACATAATTAATGTGAATTTATGGTATACTTACCTGAAAACTGATTAGGTATGATTAAATTAGATTAAAACAAGCTAATTAAAGAGTTGGACTTAATTACCAAATTGCCACCTTTAGTGGCCCACTCAATATAACATATTTGAGTCTCATTTCATACACATTCATCAGCCATTTCCCTTACCATTGCCGACTAGAGAGAGAGGGTAAGAGGAAAAGAGTAATTCAACTTGTCTCATGGTGAATTGGCTAGAATTGCTTGAAGAATTGAAGGTTGATTACTAATTTGAGCTCCTAAACTTTGAATACAAGACTAAGGTAGGAAACTCATCTTCTTATTGTTGCCATTAAGCTAGTTCTTGCATGATTCATGCTTCATTGTAGAACTAAGTCTTGTTTTGGTTCATTGTTGTTGAATGAAGCTCAATTCTTGCATGCATGTGTTCTTGGTTGAATTTGGAGTTGAGTTCATGACAAAATGTTACATGCATGTTCACAACTATGTTTAAGTCCATGAGTTCATCTTGTTTTTGAAGGTTTGAGTTCTTTTGAAACAGCATTAAAGCTTTGAAAATGATTTAAGATCATGCATGTCATGTTTGAGGATTGTTCTTGGAAAATGGTTTGAAATTGGGTTTGAATTAAACACCCTTCGGCTTTGATTTCTCAAAATTGAGCTTGAATCATGTTATTCCATGTGTTTATAAGAGTTTTCCAGAAAATGAGCCCAAGAGGATCGGTTTTGAGTTGTTAACAACTTGGTTTTGAGCTTGGAGGTGCAATCTGGGTTTTCCAGATTTTGCACTTCCGCTCGAGCGGAGGAAGTGCCGCTCGAGCGTAGAATTCGAGCATCCAGTATCTCTGCACTGTTTTACCTTACGCTCGAGCGGAGGATTGGGCGCTCGAGCGGAGTCAGGTCTCACGCTCGAGCGGGCATCGAGCGGAGATTTCACCCATCCAGTACTTTCACGTTACGCTCGAGCGGGAAAGTTTACGCTCGAGCGTGTACCTTTGTTGCATGACCGCTCGAGCGGGGAAACCTGCGCTCGAGCGGAACTCTGTTTTTCTGAAAATGCTTTTAAATGTGCATCTTTGCATCCTCATCCCGTTCTAGGCATTCTTAGGCCTAGTTTAAGGCATCTTGTTGAGGATATAGATGTAGAACACACCGAGGCATTAGGGATTAAGTTGTTATCTTTCCCAACTGTGTAGCTTAGTGTGTGTTCAACCTGTTAACTGTGTAGGGTTGGCGACTGGGGAGACACGCTCTAGCTTACTGTAGCCCGAACTCTGTGAGTAACAATTGTGTAAAGATATGTTCAACTGATATCTTTTGAATACTGAACTGAACTGTTTACTGAACTGGTATTACTGAATGAATGTATGTCCTTTATTTCTGAACTGTACTGTGGCATCCTTAGTACCTACTGTTTACTGTTACTGTTACTGTTACAGAGATCTCTGTCGGTTCCCTCGTGGAACCACTACTGTTTACTGACTGATGGCCATCATTACTGTTCGGTCTTTTAAGACCTACTGTCACTGTTATGCTAATGGATGTACCACATATGACTGTTTACTGTACTAAACAACTGAAATACTGATTGAATTGAACTGTTTTCATTACTGTAAGGACATTCATTCTAAACCCCTTTACGCATTATGTTATTCACTGGGCTTTAGCTCACTGCTCATATATATATGTAGGTGTACAGGCACCAGACCGCGGCTAGAGGCGTCAGAGTAACTCCAGTTTTGTCAAGCCAGCCTTTGTGCCTCACTGCGAGGTTCCGAGCCTATCTGTTAAGGCTTAGGGGTGTTTTAGGAATTCCCCTTCTGTACTGTCTTACTGTTTTGTAGTAACTGAATGGTTCGTATAGACCGAATGTTTTCTGTACTGTTATATAGGGATGGAGTCCCTAGTCTGAACGATTGTATATACTGTTCTGTACTGTTTATGTATATATGCATGAAAAATCTTTTGGCATACAGACTGTCACAGCTCATTGGACATTGTTTAATTACTGTATTGGCTTCCGCCAGGCCCTGTACTCTGTTTTACTGTATTACTGTTAAGTAGGCCTTCGGTAATCTCGGATTACTGGCCGGTTACGGTGCTAAACCCATAGGGCCGGGTTTGGGTCGTGACAGCATAGGCCATAGAAAACGTCTCAAACCTCTTACTGTTCTTGGTGTTCTTCGTCTTCCTGAAGAACACTGAAGAACTGGGGCGAACCGGCCTCTCGGTCTTATTTTGATCCAAAAAACCAATCAAACCGGGCAAACAACATGTTTGTCGCAACCCCGGCACAAACCGAGATAACAAAAGGGCTTGGTCGCTCAACCGGGCTAACATCTGGTCTGCTTGGGCGACCGGGCTCCTTAGATAGAGTAGACAACCGGGGTGGTTTGGCACTCTTAATGACCGAGCTAAAATCCAGCTCCTTTTGCGCGACCGCGCTCACACTTAAACTTGCCATCCTTTTCCTGCAGAGTCCAAGGGGACCACTGTCGTTCCTGAGTCTCTCAGAACCGAGCGGCAACCAATTACCACAGTGCCAAACCCCTCAACCGGGCTATACCAAGCCGGCCAGAAATGGGGAAATTCCGCTTCCTAGTGGATACTCCGGCTGCGCTAGCTGCGTTCAGGGAGGAGTACGGCGTCCCGGCCAATGTCCATCTGGATCTCGCAGAAGAGGAGACCACACCTTGGGGTAGGGAGGAGTGCCCCTTCACCGTGCTATCCATTGTCGAGGGGGGCCTCCGTTTCCCGCTCAACCCTCTTATAACCGAGTTCCTCCGCCGCACCGGGCTGGCACCCACACAGGTGTCCGCCAATACTTATAGAATAATCAACGGCGTTCACGAATTGAACAATCGACTAGGCATCAATTTAGGTCTAGCCGAGATATTGAGGCAATACACAATGGGCCACACCGGTGACGGCCTAGCTTACTACTTGAAAATAAGACCGGGCAAGGAAAAAATTGTAACCGGCACCCCGGATAAAGATATGTACGACGACAATTTTTTCTGGGTGTCCGGCAATTACGAAACAGCCGAGGTGCCGGGCTGGTTTATAAACAAAGGCTTCGGTTCTTCATGTAAGCCGCTCAAACTTGCTCGGTTAGTCTAACTCTACTTTGTAACTAACCGGTTTTCCTGTTTCTTTTGTAGCAATCCAAGCCTTACAAGCCAACTACCAATTTCCAAACGTTGAGGCAATTCGGACCGTGCTTCGGTATCCCCACCGAGATTGCAACGACTTACTCGGTTACACCCCGACTTACAGATATTCTGCTCCGCGCCGGAGTAGAGTAACTGACTTCCTCAGAGCTCCTTCGCCACCTCCAGATCCAACCCTACCCGACGTCCCGTTAATCCGGTTAACAGACGAGCAAGAAATGGCCAAAAGATCTCGGATCAAAAACCTTCTAACCGCGACCTCAGCCGAGATACCAAGTGTCGTCGCTCGCTCCCCGGCTGCCGGTCAATCGAGCGCCGCCGTGGTTGCTCTTGCTTCTCCAGCTGCCGGGCAATCTGGCCAAGAAACACGCTGGGCGGGCAAAAGACCAAGGGCCGATCCTTCTGCCGAGCTCATCACCGAGCTGGCAACCGAGCAACCGGTCGACAGGGTCAGCTCCATCTCGGCATGGCGGCCACAGCTGAAGCACCGGGGAAAAGAGATCCCGGCAAATGCTTCGATCAAGGGAGACAAGGAGCACTTACTCGCCTTCGATCTCTCCAAGGCTTTACTGCTTCCCAGCGATGTGGTTGGAAGTGACCATGTCCCTGACACCCGGCTGGTCAAATCCGCCGTGAAGTCCATGACCAGGGTAAGAAGTTCAATCTGTTTCAATTTTCGCAAGTGTTTGCACGGTTTCTTCTCTGATCAAATTCTAATTTTGCAGGCCATCCAAAAGCAGCACTTGGTCATGGAGCGCATCCATAGACTCCGGCAGAAGGCCAACGACACAGCCAGCCAGGTGGAGAGCCTTCAGGCTGAGCTAGGCCGGGCTAAGTCATCCCTTGAGATGGCCAACGCCGACAATAACAGACTGCTCGGTCAGCTGGAGACGGCCGACAAAAAACAAAACGAGCTCCAGACCGAGGTGGACGCCTTGAAGAAGTCGAAGAAGAGGGCTTGCCGGGCTGCCAACAACGCCGGCTTTAACGAGGCCAAGCAGAGTTACAAGAAGCAGGTCTTTGCAACACAAGACATCTACTTCAAGGCCGGTTGGAAGTCAGCCTGCGAACACCTCGGCCAGGGCTCTGACACCGACGTATTTGCCAACCCTCCTCCAGCTTCGCTACCGGTCTACCTCGTGCCTTATGCAAACGACGTCTTCAGCGCTTTGCAAGCTGAGGCCGAGGAAGGACTTGAAGAGGGAGGCGGCGAGACAGATTCCGAGACGGATGAGGCCGAGGTGCAGGAGCAACCCGGCAATGAGGAGCCCGGCGCCCAAGAAGCAAGTCCAGCCATCAACCTGGATGCCGGCGAGGATGAATTCACCAACCTATCCCCCTTAGTTTAGTTTTCTTTTTTGTATTTTTGCCTTCAACGCTTTTTGATGTAACCGGGCTATGTCCCCACCTTTTGTATTCATCTTCTTATCAATGACAAAGCCAAATTTTGCCAAGTGTTTGCATGGTCGTCATCCAATCTATATTCAGCAAAACATCTCGGCATAAATCATTGTTTGACCGAAACACCTCGCCAACCGGGATTACTACCTCGGTTGAAGCACTTAAGCAGAACAAAACAAATTCATAAACCGAAATAACCATCTCGGTTGTAACATAGTTTGAACAAATCATCAACGCTTCCAACCGGATTGGGTCATCTCGGTTGGGAACCCAAAGTTGGACAAAACACCAACTCTTCCAACCGGAGTACATCATCTCGGTTGGGAATCCAAAGTTGGACAAGACACCAACTCTTCCAACCGGAGTACATCATCTCGGTTGAGGATCCGAAGTTGGACAAAACACCAACTCGTCCAACCGGAGTACACCATCTCGGTTGGGAATCCTAAGTTGGACAAAACACCAACTCTTCCAACCGGAATATATCATCTCGGTTGGGAATCCGAAGTTGGACAAAACACCAACTCTTCCAACCGGAATACATCATCTCGGTTGGGAATCCGAAGTTGGACAAAACACCAACTCTTCCAACCGGAATACATCATCTCGGTTGGGAATCCGAAGTTGGACAAAACACCAACTCGTCCAACCGGAGTACACCATCTCGGTTGGGAATCCTAAGTTGGACAAAACACCAACTCTTCCAACCGGAATACATCATATCGGTCCGTATCATTAAAACAACAGTCCAAGTGCCAAAGCAAAATTACTTCTATAAATTGACAAAAAGAATTACATGCTGTGGTGCAAGCCAAAAAATTTCTTTGCACAAGAAAGGAAAACGAAAGCTTAAAAATAATACAGTTTCAAGTTGGCCGCATTCCATGGCCGGGGTATGGCTCTTCCCTCTAGATCCTCCAGGTGGTAAGCCCCCTTGCCCGCCAGACCGGTGATCTTGTAGGGTCCTTCCCAATTTGCCCCTAGTTTGCCTTCTCCTGGCACCAGGGTGTTGCCCATAATCTTCCTCAAAACCCAATCACCAACTTTGAACGGTCTGTGGTGCACCGTCTTGTTATACTTCTTTGAGAGCTCTTGTTGGTAGGCGGCCACATGGATGAGGGCCTTCTCCCGACGCTCTTCCACTAGGTCCAGCTTCAAGGCAATAGCTTCAGCGTTCAGCTCGGGCTTAAAACTCTTGCTTCTAAGGGTGGGCATTCCAACTTCCAAAGGTATGACCGCCTCCATGCCATAAGCCAAAGCAAATGGAGTTTCCCCGGAAGAACGTCGCGGGGTTGTTCGGTATGCCCAAAGGACGCTGGGCAATTCCTCAGCCCATTTTCCCTTGGCCTTCTCTAGCCGTTTCTTCAACCCATCCAATATAGTCTTGTTCGATGCTTCGGCTTGACCATTGGACTGCGGGTAAGCCGGGGTGGAGTTGTAGAATTCTATCTTTAAATCTTCACAAAATCCTCTGAATAAGCGTCCGTCAAACTGGGTGCCGTTGTCAGAGATCAAAATCTTGGGGACGCCAAACCGCGTGACCACGTTCTGCCAAACAAACCGCTTCACGTCTTTCTCTTTAATGGTGGCCAAAGGCTCAGCTTCAACCCACTTTGTGAAGTAATCTGTGGCCGCGACGAAGAATTTCCGGCTGCCCGGTGCCGTTGGCAGTGGTCCCACTATATCTAGCCCCCACATGGCGAAGGGCCAAGGACTGGTGAGGGGAAGCAGTTCCCTAGCTGGCTGGTGGATCTGATGGGCGAATTTCTGGCATTTTTCGCACTTGCGGACATATTTTTGTGCGTCGGCCTGCATGCACGGCCACCAGTATCCCTGCGAAATAGCTCGGTAGGCCAAGGACCTGCCCCTTATGTGGCTGCCACAAATGCCTTCGTGAATTTCGTACAGGAAGGCCTCCACATTATTCGGGTGCACGCACTTTAAGTAAGGACCAGTGAAGGACTTCTTATACAACGCGCCAGATGGAGAGAGCCAAAATCGTGCTGACTTCACTCGGATTTTGTGTGCTTCTTTCTTGTCAGTTGGAAGAGTCCGGTCTTTGAGGAACGAGATCAAGGGGTCCATCCATGAAGGACCTAACTCGGCGCAGAGTACATCCGTCTGCCCGGCGTTTTCAATGCTCAGCCGCGGAAGAAAGTCAATCAACAGGGGGTTTGGAGACGTACTATCTACCATGGAAGCGAGGCCGGCTAGTTCATCAGCTCGGCTGTTTTCTTCCTGGCCAATCCGTTGGACTCTGATTGCCTCAAACTGCTTGATGTGTTCCCTGACCAGAGCTTGGTACTTCGCCATCCTGTCGTCCTTCGCTTCGTAAATCCCAGAAACTTGGTTAACCACAAGCTGGGAATCACTGTATACCAGGAGCTCGGCAGCCTTCATTTGAATTGCACTCTTGAGCCCGGCAAGAAGTGCCTCGCACTCAGCCTCGTTGTTAGATGCCGGGAAGCCAAGCGTGATAGAATGTTCAATGGTTAGGCCATCCGGGGAGATAAGAACGATACCTAGGCCGGCACCATGGCGGTTGGATGCTCCATCAACAAAAAGTTTCCACATGTCCCCCACAAAAAGCTTCCAGCAGTCGGATGGGTCCTGAGAGTTGCGAAGGGCAATGGGATCACAACTGCTCGGCTGTGCGGTGTCAAGTTCGGTGTTGACCGGTTCAAATGCAGTGCCCCTTGGTGATTCGACACCGGACTCAGCAAGTTCTTGAATGCTCAAGTCCGTGGGCGAATCATCAGGTTGCGGTGTGAAGGCGACCGCAGTGTCTGAGCTGTGCGGAACCATTCCTTCCCCCCTTGATGATTCGGCACCGGACTCAGCAAGTTGGTTCGGAATGCCCAAGTCCGTAGGCGAATCATCAGGTTCTGAGCGGTGTGGTTCAATTTCTGCCCCCCTTGGTGATGCGGGACCGGACAGAGTGGATGGGTTGGCGATACACAACTCCGTCATCGCATCACCGAGTGGTGTAACCGTGCAAACTGAGGGAACTTCGATGGTGCGCGCTAACTCCGCGGCGCTACCTCCTTTAACTGGTTGTACCTCGGTTGGCATTGCGTGCAGTTCATCATCTGCCTCGGTAATGTCGACCGGGCATACCGGATGAGTGCCAGGTGAGAACTCGGCAACAAAATCTGCCAAGGTCTGGGCTTTGATAGCGGTGCGCAGCTAGAACTTCACATCAAATTGTCCCAACTCAACTGCCCACTTAAGAATTCGGCCTGAGAAGTCCGCGCGTTCAAACAAAGCCTTGAGGGGAAACTCGGTCAGTACAACGATGGTATGGGCGTGGAAATAGTGCGCCAATTTTCTTGATGCCATCATCAAGGCCAAAGCAAGCTTCTCCAACGGCAAGTATCTCGAATCTGCTGGTAACAAAGTTTTGCTGACATAAAAAATTGGGAGGTGCTTGATCCCTTCAGCCCGGACGAGCACCGCACTGACTGCGTGCTGGGAGACGGCAAGGTAAAGGAAGAGTTCCTCACCCGGCTCTGGTGTAACCAACAGCGGAAGAGAAGACAAATAGTCCTTGAGCTCGGCCAAAGCTCGGTCACACTCGTCGTCCCATGAGAACTTTGACTTCAATGCTTGAAAGAAAGGGCGGCAGCGATCTGATGACCGACTTATAAATCGATTAAGCGCGGCGGCCATACCGGCCAGATGCTGCACGTCCTTAGCCAAGCTGGGCTGCTTCAACTCTTGCACGGCTCTGATTTGAGTAGGGTCTGCTTCGATGCCTCGGTTCGTGACTAGGAATCCCAAAAATTTTCCGGATCCCACGCCAAAGGCACACTTTGAGGCGTTCAAGCGCAGCTTGTGCTTCTTCAGAATGGTAAACATCTCGGCTAAGTCGGACAAATGGTCCGCTTCATGTCGGCTCTTTACCACCATATCATCGATGTAAGCCTCCATTATCCGGCCAAGCAAAGGAGCAAACATTTTGGTCACCATCCTCTGAAAGGTTGCCCCAGCGTTCTTCAAACCAAAAGGCATGACTCGGTAGCAGAAGAGTCCCCTTGGAGTCGTGAAAGAGGTGATCTCTCGGTCACCATGCATGGCGATCTGGTGATAGCCGCGGTACGCATCCAAGAAACTGAGCCTATTGTGTCCAGCCGTCAAGTCCACTAGCTGGTCAATGCACGGCAGAGGGAAGCTGTCTTTGGGACAAGCTCGGTTGACTGTCTTGTAGTCGACACAAACTCGCCACTTTCCATTCTTCTTAGGCACCACTACTGTGTTGGAAATCCACCGGGGATAGTTCACTTCCTGAATTGCTCGTGCCTCGAGCAGGTTCTTTACCTCCTCACCAACTACCTCGGCGTGATGCAGCGCCGATCTCCTTGTTCGCTGGATGACTGGCTTTGCTCCAGGGAAGACATTGAGGTGATGGCAGATAAAACTTGGGTCGAGGCCAGGCATGTCGTAAGGTGACCATGCAAAGACTTCGATATTCGCCATCAAAAACTCAATCATCTCGGTCCTCTCTACGGCCGTGAGGCTTGAACCGAGCAAGAAGAACTTGTCCGGCTGCTCAGTATCAATCCGCACCTCAACCAATTCTTCAACAGCCTTATCCTCGGCCTTGGTGCCCACATCATCCAGGACACCCTGGTCCTCCGGTCCCTCGATCATTTGAACGAATCCTTTGGCAGCCCGGCTTCCGTTGACTGCCACGAAGCACTGTTTAGACATGACCTGATCGCCCCAAATCTCCTCGATTGCCCCCATAGCCGAGGGAAATCTCATTACTTGGTGAAAAGTTGATGCCACGGCTTGCATGGCGTGTAGCCATCCCCTTCCAAGGATAAGGTTGTACGTCGAAGGCACTTGCAGCACCCAAAACTCAACTTGCTTGACCACGGATCCTACTTTGACCGGCAGGATTATCTTTCCCAAAGGCCACTCCGGTTGCGAGTTGAATCCAACTAGTGGCGAGGTAGCCGGAGCCAAATCTGTCTCGCGGAGTTTGAGCTGTTTGAACGCATCATAATACATGATCTCGACCGAGCTTCCCTGATCGATCAAGATCTGTCTAACATCAAATTCTTTGACGCGTAGTGTTACTACAAGAGCATCGTTGTGCGGCGTCTGGATACGCTCTAAATCCCTTGAGGTGAAACTAATCACGTCTTTCTCTTCTGTCTTCCCCCTTTTGATGGCAGGCTGTACCGACAAAACTTCCCTCATATGCTCTGCCTTCTTGATCATGCCCCGGAGTTCGCAAACACGCTCCGGTTCCACGATGCCGTGGATGACATTAATAACTCCTTGCGGTGGTGCATCCCGGTCATCCTGTCCCCTGGGATCGACCGAAGCCTGATTCGGTTTCACGCCGCCATCAATGTAAAGGTCCAGATGCCCGGCCGCAACCAGTTCTTCCAAGTGTTGTCGCAAAGGCAAACAATCCTCAGTCCGGTGGCCTCTCTCCCGGTGGAACGTGCAACGATACCGCGGATTGTAGCCCTTTTGTCCATCGCCCAACTTAGCAGGAAATCGGACATACTCCTCGTCTCGGATTTCACTAAGTATGCGATAGATTGGAATCTTGAAGACCGTGGTTATGCCAGTCCTCGCCTTCATTCTTCTGTTTGCGTCCTCAACGTCATCTCGGGGGTAGTCATCCCGGTCATTCCGACGTCCTCTACCCCGGTTTTTACGATTTGAACCCCGGTCTGGTTCCTCTGCTCGGTCACTTGAGCGGCTGGACTCTTGCCCAACTGCGTGCACTTTGCCTGCTGTCTTCTTGTCTGTTACGACAGGACTGGCTTTCATGGTAGAAGTCGACGCGTCATCCTCTACACGGATGTGCTCATTGATGCGCTGCATGAGCTGGCCCATGGAGGTCAGCTGGTGCATGGTAAGCGAGTCCCGCAGTCTATGCCCGACCGGGAGACCGCGCTTATACTGCGTGATTACAAGGTTGACCGGGCAGTCTAAGATCTCGTTGAAGGTTTCCCAATACCTTGAATTGTACGCCTTCAGTGTGTCGCACGGTTCCATCTTGACACTTAGCAAGTGATCGACTTCCTTTGGTGTTTTTGTGTTGGTTTTGAAGCGCGTAACAAACGCCTCAGCCAACTGATGCCACCTTTGTATGCTCCCTTCCGGCAACCTCTCGAACCACTTTAGGCCCAGCTCGCCCAAACTTGACGGGAAGATTAGGCACATAAGTCCGTCATTCCGCCTATGTCCGGCCATAACCTGTCGGAAGTGACTCACATGCATGTAAGGGTCGGTTTTTCCGTCGTAGAGTGTGAACTTAGGTTGGTGGAAGCCTGCCGGAAATGGTGTTGTTTCAATTTCCAGGGAAAAAGGAGTGGCACTCAGCCTGGCCAAGTCCATATCTTCGAAGAGTGGAACTACTAGGCGGGGTGGAGGCATTCCGACCTCCTCACTGGCGTGAACCCCATAGGATAACCGCTGGAAAGCAGGTATCCTGTGAGCTTCGCGCTGGCGGGCCCGCTCCTTTAAGACCGCCCGTAAATCCTCTGACTGAGCGGAGTATGAGTACCTCGACGTCGTCGCCGGACGTGAGGGTTTGTAGGTGCTGTCTTGCGCGCTAGACTTTTCTGCATGCACGTCGGAATCACCAACCTGGTAACTTCTGGTGATGGAAATGGACTGAGTGCGTCGCTGACTCTGATCGCCTGACCGGCGGGATAGAGTGCGCTCACTGTGGTCTCCCACTCCAGCTACACCTTTCCCTTTGACATGCCGCTTAAGATCCTCCATCTCCGCCGCCATCCGCCTGATGACAGCGTCTTGGTCCCTCAACTTGTTTTCTAGTCGCCTGGCGTGCGAGTCTCTCCTCCGCCGGTGACCGTCTGGACTCCGTGAATGACCATGACTCCTTCCGCGCTTATCCCGCGCGTCTCCTGACTGTCCTCCAGTGGGCGTCCCCAAGTCAGCCATTGGATGAACGGCAGGAGGTCCCTCTCTCCTTCGGGTATACTCCGGGGTGGCTCCGTCTATGGCGGACAACGGAAACTCGTCGTTGTTCGCCATGGACGGCGATCAGATGAACCTGGAAGACAAGGTTTTGTCTGTCAGTTCCCACAGACGGCGCCAATTATACGGGGAGCAAATATTCCGGCAAGCCCGTATTCCTTTCTTCCGAGCTCCGTCGATGTTCGATCACTTGCGAGCAAGTAATGGTGAGCTACCCGGCGGTGTGTGGCCGGAAAAACCCTCCGACGGTCAAGTTAGCACACACCTTAAGATGGATAGAGAGAAGGGAGAGAGTGTTTGAGTGTAAGAAGTCCTTACAGAGATGTTCGTGTGTCGCGTATGGGGGGCGCAGACATGCTTATATACCTTCTGCGCCCCATATCCACTCCCAGTCATCTCCTGACACGTGGCTCTGCTATCCCATCTGTCAGCACAAACCTTGCTGAACATCACCTAATCCCATCTGCCTGTCATCACAGCTGGAGCTCGGCAGCCGAGCTGCCCTATGCGTTGCTGCGCCATGCCGTGCTTCATACCCAAGCACTTCCCTGGCAAAGTCAAAGGGGGGACCGAGCTAGGCGACATCTCGGCAAAGCCCAGCCCGAAGCACCACATGGTCAGCTTTCCCGCCGGTCAAACGGTCACCTCGACCGACCACGCCTTTCCGGGCGCCGGTCACTCGACTTGTCTGACTTCGGCTATCCTCGGACCGAGCATCCTGGTCCGACCGAGCACTGCCATACCGAGCTGCTTCTTTACGGGGCCGGACGCACTCGGCCCAAGTTCTGCCCGGCCCAAGTTCTGGCAGCCCTTCGCTGGGCGAACAGTCGATCATTTCGGCCCAATGCATTGCTGGGCTTTCAACCTGCTCGGTCGATACCTCGGCCCAACTCCAGATCATAAATCACTCTCTCAATTTTGGAATGACTTACCAGTGAAGGGCAGGACCTAATCCTTCAAGAACGAAGAATGGCAGCAAGTCTGGATGAAAATGCAAGAGCTCTGAGGTCGAATGTCGAAATGGCAGTAGGAGGATTTGGAGTTTGAGCAGGGCATGTATGTATAAGCGAAGGAGACCGCCCAAATTCAAATTCTGGCAAAAATGGCGGGTTGGCTGCCCGATGACCAATGGCAGACCGCCACGTGTCCCCATTTATGGCTATGACAGGACTGAAGCGACGGGTTGCAAATACGAAGAGCCAACCGAGCTACTCTCGACGAAGATGATGTCAGCCGAGGAATATAACCGGGCAAGTTTGCAGACAATTATGTTAACTAGCCCGGTCGAGGTTCGGCGTCTTGAAGACCGGAGAAATGTTATCTCGGTCGAAGTGAGTAATCCCAGTCACGCTTTCGCGGACGGAATTAAGGGGCAATTGAGAGGGTGATTTATGATCTGGAGTTGGGCCGAGGTATCGACCGAGCAGGTTGAAAGCCCAGCAATGCATTGGGCCGAAATGATCGACTGTTCGCCCAGAGAAGGGCTGCCAGAACTTGGGCCAGGCAGAACTTGGGCCGAGTGCGTCCGGCCCCGTAAAGAAGCAGCTTGGTATGGCAGTGCTCGGTCGGACCAGGATGCTCGGTCCGAGGATAGCCGAAGTCAAACAAGTCGAGTGACCGGCGCCCGGAAAGGCGTGGTCGGCCGAGGTGACCGTTTGACCGGCGGGAAAGCTGACCATGTGGTGCTTCGGGCTGGGCTTTGCCGAGATGTCGCCTAGCTCGGTCCCCCCTTTGACTTTGCCAGGGAAGTGCTTGGGTATGAAGCACGGCATGGCGCAGCAACGCATAGGGCAGCTCGGCTGCCGAGCTTCAGCTGTGATGACAGGCAGATGGGATTAGGTGATGTTCAGCAAGGTTTGTGCTGACAGATGGGATAGCAGAGCCACGTGTCAGGAGATGACTGGGAGTGGATATGGGGCGCAGAAGGTATATAAGCATGTCTGCGCCCCCCATACGCGACACACGAACATCTCTGTAAGGACTTCTTACACTCAAACACTCTCTCCCTTCTCTCTATCCATCCTAAGGTGCGTGCTAACTTGACCGTCGGAGGGTTTTTCCGGCCACACACCGCCGGGTAGCTCACCATTACTTGCTCGCAGGTGATCGGACATCGACGGAGCTCGGAAGAAAGGAATACGGGCTTGCCGGAATATTTGCTCCCTGTACAGACAGATAGTAGTAATATACTGTCTCTTTTCTTTGACAACTAGTAGTAATATACTGGTGTCATTAACAATTGCAGAATATTATTTGGTGTTACAGAAAATTATTTTGGTATTTTATTTTTCTAGTTTTGTAACAAGGAAAATAAAATTATATTATTTTCTAGTTTTAGTAACAAGGAAAATAAAATTATTTTGTGTTTTAATTTATTTTCTGGTTTTGGTAACTAGAAAATTATTTTGTGTTTTTTCTGATTTTTGTAATCAGATAGTTTTGTGGTATTTTATTTTCTAGTTTCAGTAACAAAGAAAATAAAATTACAGTATTTTCTAGTTTTAGTAACAAGAAAAGTAAAATGATTTTGTGTTATAATTTATTTTCTGGTTTTAGTAACTAGAAAATTAATTTGTGGTTTGTTTTTCTGATTTTTTGTAATCAGATATTATTTCGGTATTTTATTTTACTAGTTTAAATAACAAGGAAAATAAAATTATTTTATGTTATAATTTATTTTCTGGTTTTAGTAACTAGAAAATTAATTTTGTTAATTTATCATAGTTCTTTTGACTTTATTGTAGTACATGGGAGAATTTGTTTCTGGAGTAAAATATTAATTTACAAACAAATTTCATTTTTATTACAAGGAAACCTTTGTGGTAAGTTTAGTTTCTTTATTGGTTTTTTGAATCATTTTTACATTTCTGTGTGTGGATCTGTAGTCGTGAATAGTTTCTGCATATGAGTCGGAATAATATATATATATATATATATATTCACAAGGACTTTTGCATGCATATTTAATTAGTTTATTTATGTACAAATCAAACTTATTAAATGAATGTATGTTTTGTCATTTTGGAATTTAAAATTCAAAACGCATTGAATTTTATTTATGAGTTGAGAATCTTTTTATTTCATGATGCAAATTTTGGGATCATGCATGATTAATTTATTTTGTTAATTCATTATTTTTAGTTGATGCGTTTGATATGCATGTATGATGTCAACTCAAGTTATTTCTTAACAAAAATTTTATGTGATTTGGAATGTTAAATTGATATGTTTATTAATTTGAGTTTTTCCAATCAATTTTGAATGGGTGTTTAAACACCAGAGAAATTTAAACATGAAGATGTATGTAGTTATATCGTTCCATTTAATTGGAAAGTAAATTTAAGAAATCTTTTATGTTGATTTTTAGTTTATTTTGAATTATGTGACATGAGATGTCATTAATAATTATTTTACTTGCGTAGTAGAATTTGTTAAACCATGAACCATTTTATTAATATGGGGGTATATCTCTTGCATTAGTTGAGATAATTTAATTTTCTTCTGTCACAAATATTTTTATGACAGTGACATTTATTTGTTATTGAGTTGTAAGAATGTATACAATGAAATGGATTTTTGAATTGTTTGATTCTTAAGTAAATTTTTTATGAGGACATGATTTTGTCAAAACATTAATTCTGACTTGAGTAGTCATAATTATTTTAGTTTTTTCTTGAATTTGTTTTGAAATTCATTGATTTATATCAGAAGTAATAGGGGTGGTGAATATGATGCACCATGAGATGAATTTGTGCACAACATGGCATTATTCACCAAACTACAGCCCCTTATTCTCCAAAGCAAAATGGAATTGCTGAAATGAAGAATAGAACCCTAAAAGAAATGATGAATGTCATATTACTAAGTTCAAGCTTACCACAAAACTTGTGAGGGGAAGCAATATTGTCTGTTAATTATGTTCTTAACATAATACCCCACAAGAAAACAAACAGCACTCCTTATGAATTGTGGAAATGTCGACCGCCTTCCTACCAATACTTAAAAGTGTGGGGGTGTTTGGCAAAAGTTGAAGTGCATGTTCCTAAAAAGACTAAAATTGGACAAAAAACAGTAGATTGTGTGTTTATTGGTTATGCTCAGAATAGTAATGCATATCGGTTTTTGATTTATAAATCAGAAATACCTGATATAGATGTGAACACTATTATAGAGTCAAGGAATGTTGTGTTTTTTGAACATGTCTTTCCTTACAAGAAAGGACAGGAATTAAATTCACAGAAAAGAACTTATGATTGTACACAAAGTCAAGAGACTAATGACAATCAAAACACAAGAGACTGGTAATGGTTTCGACCAACAGGATTTAACTAATGATGAACCAAGACGAAGTAAGAGAGCGAGAACATCAAAATCCTTTGGTCCAGATTTTCTGACATACCTGTTAGAAACTGAACCTCAAAGCTTTAAGGCAGCAATGACAGGTCCTGAAGCACCTTTGTGGAAAGAGGCTGTTAAGAATCCATTATGCAAAATCATACTTGGGAATTGGTGGACCTTCCACCAGGTTCTAAACCTCTTGGATATAAATGGATATTCAAGAGAAAAATGAAAACAGATGGTTCAATTGACAAGTATAAAGCAAGACTTGTAGTTAAAGGTTACAGACAAAAGAAAGGTTTGGATTATTTTGACACATATTCCCCTGTGACAAGAATAACTTCCATTCGCATGCTTATTTCTATAGCAGCGTTGTTTAATTTAGAAATACATCAAATGGATGTTAAGACAGCTTTCTTAAACAGTGATCTAAATGAAAAGATCTATATGGAGCAACCCGAAGGGTTTGTAGTGTCGGGGCAAGAAAACAAAGTTTGTCGGCTTGTGAAGTCTCTTTATGGATTAAAACAAGCACCTAAGCAATAGCATAAAAAATTTTGATCATGCAATGCTTACTAATGGGTTTAAGATAAACAAATGTGACAAATGTGTCTATGTTAAAAACACTGACCAAGGATATGTCATAGTTTGTCTTTATGTGGATGACATGCTTATCATTAGAAGCAGTCAAAACATAATTAAATCAACTAAGCAAATGCTTAACAAAAGATTTGACATGAAAGATATGGGGGTCGCAGATGTTATATTAGGAATGAAAATTACTAAAGCATCTGACGGATATGCATTATCTCAATCACATTATATTGAGAAAATTCTCGATAAATTTATCAAGGATGATATGACTTTAGCTAGAACACCTATAGACGTCAATCTTTATTTATCAAAAAAAATAAAGGTGATGCAGTGTCTCAGTTAAAATACTCCCAAATTATTGGAAGCCTAATGTACCTAATGAATTGTACTCGTCCTGATATAGCTTATGCTATCAGTAAATTGAGTAGGTACACTAGTAACCCCGGAGAAGACCATTGGAAAGCGATCATTCAGGTTCTTAGATATCTAAGATTCACCCGTGATCATGGTTTGAACTTTACTCGATATCCAGCAGTACTTGAAGGTTATTGTGATGCCAATTGGATATCGGATACTAAAGATTCAAAATCCACTAGTGGATATGTCTTTACTCTAGGAGGCGCTGCTGTTTCTTGGAAATCCACAAAACAAACTTGCATCGCACGATCCACAATGGAATCCGAGTTTATTGCTTTAGACAAAGTAGGAGAAGAAGCAGAATGGCTTCGTCACTTCTTAGAAGACTTTCCAATGTGGCCAAAGCCTATGCCAGCTATTTGCATTCATTGTGATAGTCAATCTGCAATAGGCAGGGCACAGAATCATATATATAACGGTAAGTCATGACATATTCGTCGTCGACATAATACCGTAAGGCAATTGTTGTCAAACGGAATAATCTCAATAGATTATATAAAATCTAAAGAAAATATTGTGGATCCGTTAACAAAAGGTTTGACAAAAGAGCTAGTGTATAGTTCATCAAAGGGGATGGGATTAAAGCCTATTACATAAGAGTCGTCATAATGGTAACCCTACTTATATGACTGGAGATCCCAAGAACTAAGTTCAAATGGACAACTAAATTATGTATGGCTCGCCAGAAATCACCAAAGGATTAAGTTCCTACCCATTCCTATGGTGATAGTGATATCTGCAACATATGTTGTATGCAGGGGTATAAGGATAAGCTTTGCTTTTAATGATTACTTATATCTTGATTAAGGCATAAAATCAAGACGAGTATAAGGAGATACTCACAATAAGAATCACCTATATGAGTGCCGAACTGGGGCCAGTTCTATGAGAATGAAAAAGCTAAATTCTCTATAAACATTCATGAAAACCAGGAGCGTTCAAGGCCAAAATGAACACAACAGTGAGAACCACGATGTGTTAGAAGATATTTTATGTGAAATCTATTGTCTTGGCTTACACAAACGGCTGAACAATTCAAGGCATCGCGTCCATTGGTTAGCTAGTAAGTCCGATAGGTTATCACTAGGGAAGATTCAAATCTGTTTGAATTCAAAACCAACAGGTTTTATACCTATTCAATTCAAAACCTACAGCCACCATTACATCTATAAATAGGACAGCCCTCATTTGGATTTTGTAACTCTAATTTTCGTCCTTCATAATTCTGCAAACATCCTCTTCATTTTACTGCATTATTTTCTTGTCAGAGAGAGTATAAACACTTAGTGTGTTCGTTAGGCAAACAATTTGTAGTGCTGCTATTGTTTGTAGTAGATCATTTTATCCTGGGAGATAGATGTCCAAATTCTGAAAGCACCATGGAGAGGACGAATCTGTCTTAAAGACACAGTGTCAAACACTGGACTTGATCAAATTATAATTCGAAGAAATTAAATCAAGTAAGTTATTTAATTTATTTTCAGTGTTATTATTATTTATTTAAATCAGATTTTAATTTTGTTTTTGTAACAAAATAAAATCTGTTTTTATTTATTAATTTTTATTTCGAGTTTGATTTTTGTAATCAAACAAATTCTCTCATTTCTTTTATTTCTTTTATATTTTGTTTGTTGTTAAGTACACAAACTGAATTAATTAATTACAGTGAAGATTGTCCAACAGGTTTGAGAAGTTGGCTCTTTTAGTTTATTATTTGACTATTTAACTTGGCTAAAACAATTGTGCTTGAAAAGTTAGCTAGCTTTTTATTGTAATTGATTTAATGATTATGAAAGAAAAAATGAAATAATTATGAGTTAGATGTAATATTTTATTTTATTAACTATTTTAATTTATTTTATTTTTTAATAAATTATTTAACCAAACTATCTTCTCAAACAAAGTATAAATTACAAAGAGAGGCAAGCGGTGACTTTTGTCATTTTTTATTACTGTTTGCACAGTTAGCTCGGCTCACCCAACTTTGACATATTTGTATATATAAATTATTTTTCACTTTCACATAGGTTGCTTTAAGCCAAGAGGGATATCAATTTTTTTTTATCAAATAAATAAATCAAATATCTCACCTTGTCACAGTCATTTTCCTCATAGGACAGAGAGAGAGAGAGAGAGAGAGATAGATGGAAATGGAACATTTCCCTTTGATCCCTTGTCATATTGAGGAGGGTAATTGGAACTGGTGTCCTGTATGCACTCAACAAATCTTGGATCCAGCATACGGTTATTCAAAGAGTCGCTTCACCATCCACAAACCATGCGTTGAACCGCCTAGGGAGATCCAACACCCTTTCCACCCGCAACACCCCCCCACTCTCGTTAAAAAACTACCTAATGGTTCAAGCAGCTTCGATTGTTGTGCCTGCAGTTTGAGAATTTCAGGCTTTGCTTACCAATGTATCCCCTGTCAAACATTTTTCCTAGACATTTCTTGTGCCTCACTGATGCCTGTCACCACCAACAACGACTCCGATGCTGCTGCACAACGCCTACTCTTCACTCACCCGCACCCAAGGTTTTAAAAAGCGGCCGCAACCGTTACGTAACGCCGTTACGTAACGGTTTTGGCGGTTACCGCCACCCGTTACGGCCGCTTTTGCAATGTGATTGAGATTCACAGGTGTGTCGGCCGTAGCGGTCGTAACGGTGCCGTAACAGCCGTAACGGCCTGTTACGCACCGTTACGTAACGGTTCCAAACTGTTTCTTTCGAAAAAACACAAAAAAAAAAAGCTGAAAATGGGGGAAGAGTGATAGAGAGAAGAGGGAAGATAAAAAGAGAAAATAGAGGAGCAAGAGATAGAGAGAGAGAGAGAGAGAAGAGGGAAGATGAAGAACATGTTATTGATTTGTTGAAACTATAAGACCTATGCTATTCTATTCAGCTACTATCACTAAACCATTTTATTTGTGTGTGTCTATCTATATATTGTTTGAAAATAATAATAATAATAATAATAAGTGTGGTCATTATCTATTTGGCTTAGTTAAAATATGTATATATATATATATATATATATATATATTTAAGTTCTTATTTATTCTCTTACTTTTGTCATTATTTATCTTATATATAATAGTTAGTGATTAATTTTTTATAAAATATAAAGTCATTAATTATTAAAATAAAATGTAAAAAACTCAGTTTATAGTGATTTAAAAATATGAAATCATACCTGAAAATTTATAAAAATTGATCAATATTTATTTTTAACCCAATAAATATGATCATCGAAAAAAAATATGTGCATCGGTAAGTTTTTTTCAAATTGTGCAAAAAATAAAAAAATTCACGGTTTCGGTTACCGCAACCGTTACACTACGGCCTTTACACCCCGCAACCGCAACCGCGTCACCGCCACCGTTACGGCGACCGCAACCGCTTTTCAGAACCTTGCCCGCACCCCTTGATCCTCTGCAATAACAATCGTGATTTCAATCAATCCTGCTCAGCATACGAGCTACTTCTCAATGATTCGATCTACGTTTGTCTGATATGCAAGCTCTTGCTGCACAAATCATGTGCTGAGTTGCCCAAAAAAATCAAGCACCCTCTTCACCAAATACACCCTCTTACCTTTCGCACCAATGATGATGGGAGTCCCTTCAGTTGCAAAGCATGTCTGATGCCTTGTGGTCGCTTCATCTACCATTGTTCCAAGTGTGATCACTCCTTGGACATCAAATGTGCTTCCCCAGTAAGAACAGTGAGGTCTGAAATTCACCACCACTCTCTTGCTTTCGTTGATTTCCCCTATCCCCGTGGCAGCAATCCTATTGGTTCCTTCAACCATCCTGATTCCAACTGTAGAGTTTGTGGTGGTAATTTCATGACGCCACAGTTTTGTGGTGGTAATTTCATGATGCCACAGTTTCGTGGTGGTAATTTCATGACGCCAGAGTTTTGTGAAGATAATTTCCCGATGCCAAAGGTTTACCGTTGTGTGGACTGCAACTTTAATAGCCATCTCAAGTGCATTCCAACATTACCAGAAACCATCAAAAATGGCCACAGACATCGCCTCACTATCACTGATTCAATGGTTAAAGACCGTCCGGACGAAGATGAAAAAGATCCAACCATAGTGTACTATTGCGATGCATGCGAGCAACGAAGACACATATTTGATCGCACTTATTATTGTGCTGAATGCCACTTTGTTTCTCATGTTGATTGCGATCCCGTGGCCTCTGAGGTAGTATTACTTCTGATTTTTTTTATTTTTAGAAGGTTTTCTAAATTGAAGCACTGTCTCTACAATTAAGTTTCAAATATTGATTTGTGTTTTACTAGGTAATTTCTTTAAATGTTTTAACTCAAGTATTGGCTGCCCGTTAGGTTGTAGAGTCACTAGAGACAGAATCGTTCTTGGCCAAAGAAAACACCGTCACCAAAAAATGGACAAGCAAAGAGGTAAATATATTATTGCTACTATTTATATTTTTGTTATTACTACTGTCAGATAGTTACAGAAGCAAAGGGCGTTGCTTGGTCAGATGGTAAAATCTTCAGCCTGTCTAATTATGAAATATATAAGAAGGGCTGATCTGTATATATATTGAGAGCTTTCATTTTGATTGAAATGTGTACTAATGAAGCATTAGATTTGAAGTACTGTTGATTTAGTTGCAAATGCACACAAAGTTTGGTACTGTTAAATTATAACAGTTCATTTGACATGCTGTTGAAGAGTCTTTCTCTTGAGATCTTGTCAAAATTTTGATGTTAAATCCTGCAACAAAGATTGTCTGCCTTGATGAGTTTGTTGAGTGCTAGCGTTTAGTTGTTTTGGAAGGCAGCTCTGTTAAGGCCTTTATTTGATATATGTCAACATTTTATCAATAATGTTAAAAGAAAATTTCGAACAAATTTGAAAAACAAATCCACTGAAAACAAAAACTGGGGCAAAATTTACTCTCTTTTTTTGTCATGCTATTCAACTTTGGTTCACTTTGTTTTTGATGTTTTATTTTTACCATGAATATACAATAATACTAGAAACACTACAAAAATACTAACGAATATATCAACCAAGAGAAAAAAAAACTTGTACATGAGTCTCACCATTTGGCACGAGATTATCTTAATATTATGTTTCATTAGTATGTTTATTTTTTTGATAAATGTCTCGTTAGTATGTTTATTAGTACGTTTGTTAGTATTGTTAACATTATCGATGAACATAAAGGCAGGCTGTGTTGTGCCATTCCTTTCCCCAACTTAATTTATACGGAAGCTTTTACATTTTTGTTTCAATCTTTTTCCTCCTCCAATCACTTCTTTTCTTTTCTTTTTCCCCCTCAATGTAAAGTTTGTGGGGCCAAATGGTTACACTTTTACCTTAGCTTAAAGGCTGAGGAGGGTATCTAAATCCTGGAAGTTGAAATAGAGAATTAAATTCTTCAATATGTAATTGCTAATCAATTCACATATGTGCACACACAGAGAGAAAGAGAGGATATGGAGATTCAACATTTCAGTCACAATTGTCTCTTGATGCTCCGTAACCAATTGAACTCTGCAAAACTCTGCGCCTTGTGTAACCAGCCGATCCCCGACGATCTGGGGGCCACCAGTCTATGGCTGCTCCAAATGCAACTTCTTCATTCACATATCATGTGCCCAATTGCCTCAAGAGATAAACCACCCTTTCCATCCCCAACACCCTCTCACCGTCTTTGACGGTCCACCAACTCGTTCCGGTAAGTCCTCCTGGGATGCCTGCGGTTTCTATTCCCCTCACTACTGCTTCTACTGTTTCTGGTGTGATTTTCTTCTAGACCTCAATTGTGCTTCTCTCACGCCTATCGAAGAACATGAATGTCATCATAAAAATCACACCAATCTCGGCCACCCACACCCCTTCGTTCCTTGTATCACGAACAAAAATATTTTTGATTTTCATTGCTCAGGATGTATGCGTCCCATCGACAGTCCAATCTTCGTTTGCCTCCAATGCCACTTCATGCTGCACAAATCGTGTGCTAAATTGCCACACGAGATTCGACACCCTTTTCATCCACAACACTCTCTTATGCTCGTGGAGAGATTTCACCATCTAGAATCATGTAATGCGTGTAGGAGAATTTTTAATGGTTTCATCTACTGGTGTGGTGAGTGTAAATTCAAGCTGGACACCAAGTGCGCTTTGCTACTCCCCAATGTGAAGTTCAAACTTCACCAACACCCTCTTGTTTTCTTGACAGCATATCGATGTGATTGTGTCAAATGTGGATGTAAGGAATGTAAGCAAGTTTTTCGCAATGTCGATTGTGACTCCTATCTTCATCTCCAACACTGCCACTCTGCACAAAGCACTCTGATCTCTTCATCCAATTTGACAAGAGCAGAGTCCTCTGTTTCCATCTTTAGGTCCTTGGATGTTCCAGCTTAGAAGTGGTACTTTTTCTCTAATAAACTTAGAAACTAATAAATAACCAAAAATTAGTTGTGAAAAACAAATAATGATAATTATAACAAAGAAACAATGTAAGACATGAAGTAAAATCAAAGTTACATCCAGTTTAGTCGGTGTTGGATGGGGTTTGGAAAAGATAGATTGGATACAGACCTAACATAATATACACAAAGTGTATGCCATCAAGTTAGACCCCACAATCTCAAGATTACTAGTGTAAGTTTTAACTAATAAATCACTGACTCCCTTCATTGCACAAGTAAAATTAAAAAACAAATTTGTAAATTAGAAAAGGGAAAAAAAAATGAAACTAAATCATAAATCATAAAAATGAAATAAATTTGGGTGCTACATTTATCATTAGAAAAATATATGAACGTATTTAGTAGATATGCATAGGTTTACTCTCTTGATCGGTTTACTCTCTTGATCATGACTAGTAAACTTGGTTATGGACTTACCTCATACATGAGACAACCAACATGGGCAACATAGTGGCATTCAGCACAGTAGTAACTTGGGTCAGCAAGTACCCTTCTTTTCTCGCATATGTCACAGTAGAATTCTGCATCTTCATCTTCATCTTCATCAGGACCGTCTATGATGTGAAAATTGGTAAGGGTGAGGGGATGCCTGTGATATTTATGTTTGATGGTAGGCGGTAACGTTGGGATACAACTGATGTGAAAATCATAAATGCAGTTATGCTCCACACAATGAAGGAATGGAGTCTGTCGTTGGCAGACTTGTCTGCCAGAACAAACCCGACACTCTAAATACTTAGGTAAAGCATCGGTGTTGAAGTAAACTAGAGGGTGGTGCTGAATTCTAGAGTCCATAATATAAGGCAGTGAAACACACCTACTATCAATTATGAACTTTACAGTTGCTACTACAACTGTATTTCCGTCGTGTTGCAGGACTCAAACATGCGCTGCAACGTTCGACGAAAGAAACAAATATTAAAAGATGATCGAAGGGTGAGGTTGTATTTGGGGTGAAAGGGGTGTTCAATAACTTGGGCCAAGTCGGGACATGAATCGTGCATAAAGAGATGGCATTCCAGGCAAACATTGATAAAGGAGTCCTCGAAGGGTAGATTGCACGCATAGCAGGTACGGGAAATTTTGAATTCTTCGCAACGCTGCAGGCAATTACCGGATGGGGGTGAGTAAAATGTTGAATCTTATTGTGTTGATCGTGATCGTCTTCTTCGTTGATGCTTTTGGCAGGCATCAACGTCGACGAAGTGCAATAAACGTCCAGATCAAAGTCACATTCTGAACAACGGAAGGTAATCTAAACCCACAAGCATTGCAATAGAACGTCCTCGTCCTTTCCATCGGGTTACTTGCTGATGACGAAAAAGTCAAGAGGAGGGTTAAAAGATGCTGTGGGTGAATAGGGTGTTTGATCTTTGTTCCCAACTTGGTGCACAATTTGTGTAGCAAACAGCAACATTGAAGGCAAACATATGCTAAACCATTATTATCTTGTCCACCATTGCAGCAAGAGTAGAAAAGATGGCGATTATTTTGATCATGACAAAGGATCATAGGATGTGGGTAGCTGTAGAAATTTAATGTATAAAGAGAAATAGAGAATTGTATTATTGATTGATTTATATTGATCTTTATTACAAGATTGATAAATTACAATTCCTATACAATCTATATATAGAAGAAAATGTGGTAGTAGGTGTAGTGGAGGTGATAGTGGGTTAGGTGAAGTGGAGTGTGTGGTGAAGTGGAGGTAGGTGAAGTGGAGTGTGTAGTGGAGTAGGTGAAGGTAAAGATGGGAAATTCTAACAGCCCCCCGCAAACTCAAGGAGGAGAGAAACTAACCAACTTGAGTTTGGAGAGAGTAACAAAACAAGAAAATACATAAAAATAAAAAAGGATAGGAGACACTGTATGGTCGTGTCAGACCGTTGGTGAAGACACTGTATGGGGTGTCATAACGTTGTAGAGGACACTGTATGGTGGTGTCAGACCGATGTAGAAGACAGTTTATGGGGTCATGTCGGACCGTTGTAGAAGACAGTTTATGGGGTCATGTCGGACCGTTGTAGAAGATAGTTTATGGGGTCATGTCGGACCGTTGTAGAAAACAGTTTATGGGGTCATGTCGGACCGTTGTAGAAGACAGTTTACGGAGTCTTGTCGGACCCTTGTAGAAACTAACCGGAATCTATGTCGGGACAGTTTACAGAGTCTTGTCGGACCCTTGTAGAAACTAACCGGAATCTATGTCGGGACAGTTTACAGAGTCTTGTCGGACCCATAAAGGAGCTAACCGGAATCAATGTCGGAACAGTTTACAGAGTCTTGTCGGACCCTTAAAAAAGCTAACCGGTATCAAATGTCTGGACAGTTTATAGAGTCTTGTCGGACCCTTGTAAAAGTGGCACCCTCAAAAGGTGTGCCCAATTTTGTCAAAAGGCGTGCCATCAAAAGGCGTGCCCAATTCATCAAAAGGTGTGCCGGACATGATGGCGAGGCACGTGGGCGCCTTGGCTTGCGTGCCCGTTTGTCGGCTGGTGGTAAGAGGCGCGCGATGCGCGTGGCTGCCTCGACTATTTAACCAAGGTTGAGGCGGAGGCTGTGCAAACCAGTCTGAAACCACCGAAAATCCTTTGAAAAAACTCTTCCGTTTCTGAGAAAGAGATTCTGGAACACTCTGTTGCCATTCTGTCACCAACCCTTCCGAACATTACCAGTCTGAAATTGCTATTTCGCTGAAACACTTAGCAACCCAAAAAACATGGCCTCGTCTTCCCGTCCAGCTACCCAGAACCTGCTCACGCTCTTTCCAGAACTGAACGAGCCCACAGGAGAAATAACTGGTGCGGTGTCCAGTGAACCGCAACCAAACACCTCTGGTTTTGCTCCATTGAACTTTCCGATGCGGTCGGTAGAGCAAAAAATGGCGGTGCAGTCGGATGTGGAGGCCAATCAGTATACTCTGAAGGCATGTGTGGAAAGCATGACGGCGGTCACAAATTTGTCGAACCGGCTGCAGAGTAGGACAAATGAGGTGCAGCATTTAAACTCCCAGCTGGCTCTGCTCCAACGCATGTATAAGGATGCGCGAGCAGAGATAAGCGTGCTAAGGGCAGAAAACAAGGAGCTGAAGCGGAAGGCCACCGTGATGTTCCGATTTGGAGGGCCGCCATATGCTGTAGTGGAGGAGCAGGGTGGAGTGATCGTGCCCAGTGGAGTGGGAAACACGGAGGCAACACCGTCAAGGGCCGCCCAGGACGGAGGCAAGAAGAAAAGATCGGCGGAATAGGCGAAAAAGTGAGGTCGGTGGGTGGCCGTCTGCAGAAAAGAAAACAAATCTTGTGGTGTTGTGGTTTGTGTTGTTGTGGTTGTTTTTTTTTTTTTTTTTTTTTTTTTTTTTTTTTGGTTAAAATTGTGATCGGGGTTGATCCCTGAGATGAATAAAAGATGGTAGCTATAAATGAATCATGCAGCTCAGGTGGAACCTGGGGAGCCACCAGAGGGAAGCAAAGCCGAAGGCTGCTGCAAAGCCGAAGGCTGTAAAAGCGAAAAAGGAAAAGAAGGCTCCGGCTAAGACAAAAGCTGCTGCGCCAAAAGCTAAAGCCGCTGTGAAGCCCAAGCCAGCGGCAAAGGCCAAGCCAGCTGCGAAGCCAAAAGCTGCTGTGAAACCGAAGGCTGCCGTGAAGCTGAAAGCTGCAGTGAAGCTCAAGGTTGTGGCGAAGCCCAAACCAAAGCTGAAGGCGAAGGATCCTAACAAGAGGCAAATGAGCATGGAGGAGAAGCATAGATTGAGTGTTGGGTTGCAGAGTTTGCCCCAGGAAAAGATGCCACAGTTAGTGCAGATTATGAAGAAGAGGAATTCACATTGGCCTCAAGAGAGAGGATTTAGGCAGTGATGGGAAGGTATGTGTAGAAAATAAGCGGAATAGGTTGAGATCCGGCGGGCGGCCAAGGCGAGGTTGCCGCCCGCCGGTGAAACGAAAAATACTAAGTGCTTAACCTGGCTCTGATACCATGTAGAAATTTAATGTATAAAGAGAAATAGAGAATTGTATTATTGATTGATTTATATTGATCTTTATTACAAGATTGATAAATTACAATTCCTATACAATCTATATATAGAAGAAAATGTGGTAGTAGGTGTAGTGGAGGTGATAGTGGGTTAGGTGAAGTGGAGTGTGTGGTGAAGTGGAGGTAGGTGAAGTGGAGTGTGTAGTGGAGTAGGTGAAGGTAAAGATGGGAAATTCTAACAGTAGCTGATGATGATCTGTTGATTAGAATACTGCTGCCAAACTTGTTCGTTTACAGTTGTGTTAGTAGTAGGCTTGAGCATAGCACAATTAACGTCCATGTCGAACCCACACTCAGTGGAAGATAATGCCGATACAGGATTTCCCACAGGCACTTGAAGAATCATGGCGAGACTAGTCTTGGAGTTTGAGAGGGTGTTAAGGATGGAATGGGTGTTGCAGATCTTGAGGCAATTGGGCACATGATATGTGGATGAAGAAAGGGCAACTAACACAACCATAGCTCTTACCTGTGATGGGTAGCAAACTCCCATTACAGAGGCCTTTCCTCTGATTCATATGGAGATTCAAATGATTTTTTTGGCTGAATATAGTGAGCTCCAAAGCAGTAGCGGAGTCAGGAAATTAAGTTAGAATGAGCACTAATTAATTACAATTTTTTATCTAAAAAAAAAAAAGGATCATGATCAACATTAAGATAATAATAATTTTATGAGTTAAATTTAAGCATAAGAAATTAAAAATCATTATTAATAGGAACAAATCAAAATTCTATAATAGTGTGCAATAGCTTGGTTCGGGATGGTGACGTAAATTTGTAATTTTAGCACAAAAAATTATGGATCAAAATTCCTAATTTTAGAAAATAAAAACACATCATTTATAGCACAAATTATTATAAAATCTATTTAATTTTTATTTGATAGAAAATATTAAAGAGATGATATTGCTTATAAATGATGTGTTTTGAATGGAAACTATAAAATAGTCTAAGAGTACCCTATGGCGTTACCTATGTGATGCTCAAAGCATGAGAAATCACAAATCACACTAAGTAGTTTGTCAACTACCGAAAAATAATGAGTTAATTACATACAGCCCATAAGATTTTTCACTACACTATTAGTTTAGACTACTACATAAACAATATCACATAGTGCTACCAAAGTATAAAATAACTACTTGTTGTGAACAATACAAGAAATCCTTAGCCAAATAACATGTTAAGAAAAAAAAAAACACATTTTGTATATGATCACAAAACAAAAACAAAAACAAAAACAACAAAAGATTCAAAATTGAGGGGGGCACGTGACCCCGGGGCCTTTGTGGCTCCGCCCCTGCCAAAGGATGTTCGTGAAAGGAAGGTTGAATCACAGGCTCCATCTCCATCCCTCTCTCTCACCTATGTTTTTTCCGATGTTTTTCTCCTCCTCGTAGGTCGCATTTAAACAACAGAATGGAAGAATCTCTTTGTTAAAGATGATGAAAATGTAGATACTCAAAATTTGATATGATTACACCGATTTTGATTTCTTTGTATTATTTATTACTATTAAAGTTAAAATAATTAAAATTAATATACAGACATAAAAATAAACAACGGTAAAATATACATGTGATTGAGTTTTCATGATTCAAGCGTTCAGAACTAAATGATTTAGAAAATTTATCTATTACAATCATGTATAGCAGGTAAGAAAAATAATCCTTGCGGCCTGCCAAGGAATCTAATGTTTGTCAGTGTGCAACTAATCAAGAAGCTGTAATGAGCTCACATAAAATAAATAAATAAAATAAAATAAGCTGTAATGAGTAAGATTTGCTTTTGGAATAATATCCATGCTTGCATCAGTCTTCTAAGAAAATCTAAGTGCATAGAAGATATGTTTTTATGATTGATTTTGTGAAATAATTATGTGCATGCAATACAACTCTTATTTACTTCAACCATGTGCATGATACAGCTCTTAAGTGATTACTTTTTTATTTTAAATTTCTTCATGTAAAAAAAAATAGAAATTTATTTATTAATATGGCAAAGTCATTTTCATCTAGTAGAAGTGGATATGAGTGGCTTAAACTAGATAATGATAATGAAGTGATTTCTAAAGTTTGGTCCGGCTCATTTATTCCCTAGTTCATTTAAAACAAAAATCAAAATTTTCAAGCTCACCCACAAATGGGACAACTTTAATTACTTGTGAGAGTGCCCAACAACCGTCACACATGAGAGAAAAAAAGGCTAGGCAAACAATACACCACTTTCCTGTGTTTATAGCATTACTGAAAAGAAAATGATATTAGATGCTACCATGAACAAATGTTGACGCTCATCGCACCTTGTTCAGTTCAGTCAACCCCCGCTTTCAGCAAAAACATCAAGTGAGTGGAATGTTTGACATTGCAAATGTGACATCTTGGTTACATTTCTGTTTAAGGGCCTCTAACTTGGTCACAATTGTATCGACAGTTGTTCTTCCCGCCTCTAATTTGGTTGTTTGTTCCTCTAACTCTGCACTTAGCACCATATACCTTCATCCAGTTCGACAATGGCAGAGTTCACTGTAGCTTCTTCATTGTCTGTGGAAGCTTAGTTTGCATTAAATGAAGGTCTAGAAGGGATAGAATAAGAGCATATCTAACATTTGATACAATATGCACATAATGACTATCCTCAAATTTGAACTCACAATGTCAAGGCAAATAGGTTGAGGTAATCACTAAATCAATAGCCCCATTAGATGGAGAATTAAAATTACAAAACAATTTAGCAAGTCAGACAAAAGAAAAAAAAAATAAAATCACAAATTATGTTCTCCTAATTTTTTTAATTTATTATTTAATTATTTATTCCTTCATTTCTAATGTAGATCACCAAATTCTCTTTCCAGAAAGTCCAATGGAGGTAATACTGTCACATGAAGACTGAGCCTTATTGATGCCTGATCCTACGGTGTATGCACTTGATTTTCAATATCTAGATTCGAATTACTGGATGAAGGGGAAGCTTCAATATGTTAGCAAATAAAATATTTGAGACTAATGGAGGACACAATTCTGTTTCATGTGATACATGAGAGTACAACCTACGAAATTGTGTGTTATCATCAATATCATGGGTGGAATGGAAGCAATAAAGAGGGTAGCAAGAGCAAAACACAGTAAGCATCAGCAAGAGGAACACAATTGAAAGATATAAACCTACAGATTTTTCTAATAATCATGACTGATGAAATTAATTATGGACTTGCCTTACCTTGGATACAAGGCAACCAACATGGGCAGCAACAAAGTGGCATTCGGCACAGTAGTAACTTGGGTGTGAGCTAAGTAAATTCGAGAGTCCATTCTATAAATGCACGAAATGTAACACGATCCTCCAATTACACATGGCAAGACCACAGCAAAAATCTTGCTTCGGTGCTGATCATAGTCTCACTCCACTTCAAGAGCCTCCCTTGGAAGTCAGAGAGAAGGAGATCTTTATGCAACAATTGATGGCTCTCTCTTTGCACCCTACTCCTATGGGGTCTGACCTATCTCTGCAAGAAGCACAGTGCTTTCCACAAGTCTTGCATCCGAGTCCCACTAGAGATCCAACACTGCTTTCATCCCACACACCCTCTTTCGCTCAACATGAATTACGAAGGAGTTGAACGTGTCCAATGTTACGCCTGGAAGTTCAATGCATCTTTACAGAGCTGATGATCAGAAGTCAGTCCCATGGGCACCTGCTCACGTTCGTTGAAGAGAAAACTGACCATCTTGGTGGTGGTTGTTCACACTGTAAAAAAAAATAAAACATAAAATCATTACCTGGAGGATGCCACATCATCCGATCTGCTTCATTCTGGTGCATGAGGGTATCCTCTTGCAGTGTGCAAATTCTGTAATTAGTCCTTGCTCGATGCCTTAATCAATCTCGCTTCAATAGAAATTTGGATCAACTCCATATATAGGACGGATCATCTGGTGCATTATCATAGAAGGGAGGGTGGATCATAACTTCTTTCATATGAAAATACAAGCAAATACTGAAAGAAACAAAAGATAAGAGAATAATAAAGCTTTCGCTAGTAAGTTTTTAAACAGATTATAATCCTAACACATCTCAACATAATCTGAGACAAAGAATAATCCAAGGTTTCAAGCCTCACTGAATTGGCAATGACATGCTACTAAAATTCAGGAATACCAACATGTTGATTTTCAACTTTCCAAGTACTCAATCATGTTCAAATGCTAAAACAACGCCCAATTAGTACACATTAACGTGTGTTTGGGAGGGGAAAATTTGAGTACACATCTAACCTTTGGCATAATGTACAAAATGGTGGTCCCAAGACTTGAACCCATAACCTCAAGGTTATTAGGCCAAATCTTAACCATTGAACCAATCAATGTCAAAAAAAAATGCTAATATCTCAAACATGTCAAAATATTGATACAATCAATGGCAGCCCTTCTAAAAAATTATAAAGAAACAAGTGCCTAAGGCTATAGAACTTTCTAGCCACAGAATTGTCCTCACAAAGCACTTGTTGAAAGATTCAAGATTCCTACTGCAGAGATGTGGAAGTCCCACATCATCATAGAAGCCAATCAATGTGCTGATACACTTGTCGAGAATGGCAATGAACAAGAAGAACAGTGCATTGAACGTTAAAGTGGATCCCCTAACTGGATCTGCAACATGTTGATTGAGAACATGATACATAGGGACTGAATTGCTTCTTTGCTGCTGTTTTCATTTCCATAGTACCACAATAATAATAATAATATGGGTAAATTACAGATACACCCCCTGAGATTTGCTTAAAATACAAATTGCTCCTTGTGATTTAAAAAATTACAAATACACCCTTGTTAAAAAAATTTATTTAACATAATTAATTAAAAAAATAAAATTCATAATTGCTCCCCCATAAAATAATAAAATTACCTAAATTGTTAATTGAAACATATTTCTAACATCATTAAAAACTGTTAATTGATTTGATGATTTATTAATAAAAAGAGCGATTTGTTATAAAATTACAAACCTCAGAGGGTAGAATGTAATTTTCAGAACTACAGGGGACAATTTATATTTTAATCAAACCTTAGGAGATGTATTTGTAAGTACCCTAATAATAATAATAATAATAATAATAATAAACAAAATAGAGCAATACCTCTTATGCAAACATCACAGCCACAACCCACTTGTCGTCTGCCTCTAATGTTGATGCTACTATTCAAGCACTACTGCTTTATGGATGACATTTTCAGACCCAATATATGGCGCATTCAGCATTAGCACCTTTAATTTTGCACCATCACTCTTGACACTATCTTGATCTAGCTCCATTCTGTTCCATTTCTTCCAACACCAAGGCTTTCCAAATTCCAAGTGAAGGATGATTCGCCCTCTAGTTAAAATGACTGCCTGACAAGCATAACCTTATATTTAGTCAATGCATAACCCAGATTTTTAATATAAGTTTGGATACTTGTTAATAATGAGAGTTACTAATAAAAATCAACAAATATTTATCTTTTAATAATTAGATCATTCATACTATTTGTAGTAAAAAGGAGTCAGATCACAACAAACCTGAGTTACATACAGATTGCAGCAGGGAAAATTGTCCAGCACCTCAAGGATTCCACCTTCAGTACGGTTTATGTTAAAATCCACCTACTCTCCACCTACTTCACCCACTTAAACCTACTCCACTAAACCTAACCCACTACACCACTACCACCTCACCTACTCCACTAAACCTAACCCACTACACCACTACCACCTCCACTTCACCTACTCCTTACCTACTACACACTCACCCTCTTCTATATATAGGAATCATGAATCATTGTAATAGATATCAATATAAATCAATCAATAATACAATTCTCTATTTCTCTTTATACATTAAATTTCTACATGGTATCAGAGCAAGGTTAAGCACTTAGTATTTTTCGTTTCACCGGCGGGCGGCAACCTCGCCTTGGCCGCCCGCCGGACCTCAACCTATTCCGCTCATTTTCTACACATACCTTCCCATCACTGCCTAAATCCTCTCTCTTGAGGCCAATGTGAATTCCTCTTCTTCATAATCTGCACTAACTGTGGCATCTTTTCCTGGGGCAAACTCTGCAACCCAACACTCAATCTATGCTTCTCCTCCATGCTCATTTGCCTCTTGTTAGGATCCTTCGCCTTCGGCTTTGGTTTGGGCTTCGCCACAGCCTTGAGCTTCACTGCAGCTTTCAGCTTCACGGCAGCCTTCGGTTTCACAGCAGCTTTTGGCTTCGCAGCTGGCTTGGCCTTTGCCGCTGGCTTGGGCTTCACAGCGGCTTTAGCTTTTGGCGCAGCAGCTTTTGTCTTAGCCGGAGCCTTCTTTTCCTTTTTCGCTTTTACAGCCTTCGGCTTTGCAGCAGCCTTCGGCTTTGCTTCCCTCTGGTGGCTCCCCAGGTTCCACCTGAGCTGCATGATTCATTTATAGCTGCAATTGATAAGGGAAGTATTAGAACAATGCCCAATAGAAGTATGCCAGCTGCTCCTTACCCTACTCCTGGAGCACTATTAATAGGTGATGCTTTCAACATGTGTCATCCTTTAACTGGTGGAGGAATGACTGGAGCCCTGTATAAGGTGTTTTGTGCATCTCCTGATCAAGCAAGGAAGGAAATGCGTGAAGCATGTTTTGATTATTTGAGCCTTGGAGGTGTGTGTTCAACAGGACCAGTGGCTTTACTCTCTGGTCTAAATCCTAGCCCATTGAGCTTGATACTCCATTTCTTTGCTATAGCCATATATGGTGTTGGCCGTCTCTTGCTACCATTTCCTTCCCCTAAGCGCCTGTGGATAGCAGCTAGATTATTTTTGGGTGCATCGGCTATCATTTTTCCCCTCTTTCTCTCACATGGGCTTGTCCCCTCTCTCTCCTCCGTTTGATTTCAAAATCTATTATTTTTATTTATTTTCTCCAAACCACTTTCCTTATTTCTCCCATCTTTCATTTTGATTTCAAATATATTTTTATTATTTCTTTCTTTATTTTTCTTTCACATTATTTTTTAATCTTTTTCAAATTCCATTCATACCATATAGCTTTGCACACCAAACCATCTTTTATTCATCTCAGGGATCAACCTCGATCACAATTTTAACAAAAAAAAAAAAAAAAACAAACCACAACACCACAAGATTTGTTTTCTTTTCTGCAGACGGCCACCCACCGACCTCACTTTTTCGCCTATTCCGCCGGTCTTTTCTTCTTGCCTCCGTCCTGGGCGGCCCTTGACGGTGTTGCCTCCGTGTTTCCCACTCCACTGGGCACGATCACTCCACCCTGCTCCTCCACTACAGCATATGGCGGACCTCCAAATCGGAACATAACGGTGGCCTTCCGCTTCAGCTCCTTATTTTCCGCCTTTAGCACACTTATCTCTGCTCGCGCATCCTTATACATGCGTTGGAGCAGAGCCAGTTGGGCGTTTAACTGCTGCACCTCATTTGTCCTACTCTGCAGCCGGTGCGACAAGTTTGTGACCGCAGTCATAGTTTCAACACAGGACTTCAATGTATACTGATTAGCTTCAATATCCGTTTGCACTGCCATTTTTTGCTCCACCGACCGCATCGGAAAGTTCAACGGAGCAAAACCAGAGGTGTTTGGTTGAGGTTCACAGGCCACCGCACCAGTTATCTCTCTTGTTGACTCGTTGAGGTCGGGAAAGAGAGTGAGCAGACCACGGGAAGAAGAGGCTATGTTCTGGGTAGCTGAACGGGAAGAAGAAGCCATGTTTTTGGGTTGCTGAGTGTTTCAGAGAAGGGTTGGTTACAGAATGTTACAGAGAACGAAGAGGTTTCAACTGGTTTGTTATGCTTCCAAGCCTCAGACTTCGCTTTGGTTTATAAAGACAGAGACGACGAGGCCGACACGCGCTCTGTCAATCACGTGCATCGCCGCGTGTCAGGCGCCCCTTTTGATGGCTCGACGCTTTCTGTCGGGCACGTCTTTTGATGAAGTGGGCGTGCCTTTTGATGGCACGCCTTTTGATGGCACGCCTTTTTATGGATTGGGCACGCCTTTTGATGGCACGCCTTTTGAAAGATTGGGCACACCTTTTGAGGGTGCGACTTTTTAAGGGTCCGACAATACTCTGTAAACTGTCCCGACATTGATTCCGGTTAGCTCCTTCATGGGTCCGACAAGACTCTGTAAACTGTCCCGACATTGATTCCGGTTAGTTTCTACAAGGGTCCAGCAAGACTCCGTAAACTGTCACCACAACTGTCACAACATTGTCTGCTACAACGGTCCGACATGACCCCATAAACTGTCTTCTACATCGGTCTGACACCGCCATCCAGTGTCCTCTACACCGTTATGACACCACCATACAGTGTCCTCTACATGGTTATGACACCCCCATACAGTGTCCTCTACATGGTTATGACACCCCCATACAGTGTCCTCTACAACGTTATGACACCACCATCCAGTGTCTTCACCAATGGTCTGACACGACCATACAGTGTCTCTTATCCTCTTTTATTTTTATGTATTTTCTTGTTTTGTTACTCTCTCCAAACTCAAGTTGGTTAGTTCCTATCCCCCTTGAGTTTGCGGGGGGCTGTTAAAATCCACCTACTCTCCACCTACTTCACCCACTTAAACCTACTCTACTAAACCTAACCCACTACACCACTACCACCTCACCTACTCCACTAAACCTAACCCACTAGACCACTACCACCTCCACTTCACCTACTCCTTACCTACTACACACTCACCCTCTTCTATATATAGGAATCATGAATCATTGTAATAGATATCAATATAAATCAATCAATAATACAATTCTCTATTTCTCTTTATACATTAAATTTCTACAGTTTATAATGCTCAAGAAACATCCTTACCATCTGTCCCCGGTGTCAATTTTCACTAATAGGTAACTGAAGGCTTGGCGGCAGTTTTGGGCATTCCCTGATAAAGCGATCTTGCCTAGATGGCAATCCACCTCCAACGCTCTTCAGCTCTGGTAGTCTCAATAGATGCAATCTATGTAAGTTCGGCCACTTAAAATCTGCTGACGTGCTGCTGTTTTCAATAAGAGTCTCCAATTTATCACAAGATTTCATTTCAAGGATCTTGAGGTCTTTTGGCAACTGGTGTGAAGACAGAACATTTACAAGAATGGAGCATTCCCCAACTTTTAAAGTATGCAGAGATGGCATCACGCACCCTATGCTCTTCAATTTTGGTAGTTCCCACAGATGCAATGTGTGTAATTTTGGTAATTTACACTGTGCTGACTTATCATCGAACAGAGCCTCCAATTTATCACAAAATTTTATTTCAAGAACTTCAAGGTTTTCTAGCTTCTGGGATGAAGAGAAAACACTTGAAATCTTTGGACAACAATCTAGATACATATATTTAAGGTTCTGAAAGGTCTCATGCTGTAGGTTCTCACTATATATACTCTCAAAGTTAAGCAGATTGGAAAGCCATAGCACCTCTAAATCTTTTCCCAATTCGACATCATCATCTTCTTCTTCTGCATGAAAAACAACCTCCATGTTTTTGCTTCTCTCTATCCAACATCCTTTCATCAGCTTGATGGTATTGGCAGCTAGATCATATAATTCTTTGACAAATGCATTATCAAACAAAAATAAATATTTAGCACGCTCAGTACCCTTGGGAAAATGATGGAATCCACAGATCTCTAATGATCGTTCTTGATCAATCATACGAGAGAAGCATCTAGCCTGGGAAAAAATACCTCTGAAGATAAGTTCATCTCTATAACAATGTATACCTCCTTTTTTATTTTGCGGGTCAACAGGGCAAACAGAGAAATGTAACTGTTTGAAGCCTGTCGAATTTTTCTCCAAATGTTGGAAAATTTTGGAACTACTGACAGATATGAAAGGTCTGTTACTGTCTGTGAGCATATCAGGCAAACTGGAGATGTGCCACTGATACTGGTTTGGCTCCTCTTCCAGGCAACTAATCTTCTTTTCATCAGCTCCTTGATTCTTCATCATGTTCGGCAGATCAAGTTGCTCAAGACAAGTCAATTCTGAGATTCCGTAGGGAAGTACTTTAATGATGGCTCCTGATGGATCACACATTTCAAGATGCAAAAACTCTTCTAGATTTGCACAATCTCTAAGCACCAGCTGACGGAGGTTGGTAAAATTGTTAAGAGGTGGCAAATGTGTGAGAGCAGTTCCAGAAAGATCAAGAACCTCAAGCTTAGTAAGTGCTTCCAAGTCCTGCACTGATTCTAAAAGCTGACAACCCCTTAGAAAAAGCTGTTTAAGATCCTTGAGCTTTGACATGGATGGTAGCTTTTTAAGAAGGGTTTCAGAGAGGTCAAGAATCTGAAGGTGACCCATATGCTCCAAGAAATCAGCACCGCTTTCTCCAAAGCACTTAACACTGGATAGATTTAGCTCTTCAAGTTTTGTCAGAGATCCCAGTGGTGGAAGTTCTTTCAAATTAATACATTTATTAAGTAAGAGGCGATGAAGGTTGCTAAGATGTGAAAGGGACGGCAGGCTATCTATTTGGTCAAAGGATGTGTCTTGTATAACTGTTAGAGCACTACAACCTGAAAGATCAAGCACCTCCAGCTTTTTAAGGTTATTCAATTGTGGCAATTTCTCCAAGGATGAGCAATGCGAAAGTAATAGCTGACGGAGCTTGCAAAGATTCAAAAGGGATGGCAATTTTTTTATGTTGGTTTCTGAAAGGTCAAGAATTCGCAGTTTTTTCAGATCGTCAAAGAACATATCTTCGATTTTAACCAGACTACTAGCACCAGAAAGATGAAGTGCCTCCAGGTCTCTAAGTGCCTTCATGTATGTAAGTTCTTTTAGCATAAAGCAACCTTTCAAATAGAGATGATGGGGATTCCCAATGTTGGAAGGCAAACTTTCAACTTTAGTTCCTGACAAATTGATGATTTTGAGGCCAGCATTTGTTTCGAATGATGGATTTTGGAATTCAGCAAATGATTTAGCACCCGAAATATCAAGAACCTGGAGACTGGTTAATGACTCAATGCTAGGTAGCCTCTCTACACAATGACAGTCACGAAGAGAGATATGAGTGAGTTGTTGAATGCCACCAAATATTGGTGGTTTTTGAATCTTGGTGTTGGAAAGATCGAGTGTTTGAAGCTTCGTCATCCCTTTTAGGGTTACATAAGGGAAGTTTACCAACGAAGCAGCACCAGAAAGATTAAGCACCACAAGTTTATCAGATCTTTTCAAAGGTTTCAGTTCCATTAATTTGGAACAATCTTTAAGGAGGAGCCTGTGGAGTTCAGTAAGCTTGTAAAAAGAGTCGGGCAAAGATGTGATCGGAAGGCCAGATAGGTTAAGGCTTCGAAGTTGGGTCATTTTATCAAAAAGATTGTGTGGCAATTTTTCCAAGGAACAAGCCCCAGAAATTTCCAGAACTGTTAAATTTGAAAGCTCTTGGATGAGGTCAACATTAACCAAGAAATCACAGCCCCTTAGCACAAGCATATTAAGTTCTTTAATTTCAGACAAGGCACGTGGCAGTGATTTAAGTGTGGGGTTGAAAATAGCCAGAACTTGGAGCTCAAGATTGGACTGACAGAATTTGTGAAGGACTTCAGAGCAGAGACGATTTCCATCAAGCAGCAAGGTTGACAGTTTTCCTTTTTTACCACTGCAAGGTGTTTTTATCATGCCACCTGCCTGTGTGATTTTCCCAAGGCCTCCCCACTCACCATCCTCAAACAAATCAGCCAATCCAAGGTGAGCTATCCCATTAAATCCACACCGGTGACAGTCTTCCAAACTCAGCATAGATCTTTCCATGAGGATGTAATCAGCCTCCACCGATCTTTCCATGATTATGCAATCAGCATCCACTTTTTTTAGCAACCGACAATCAATAAGCTCCATCAGAACACGATGTCCCTCCTCATATGCCTTCTCAATACAATCAATATGACCAAAATAACCTTCCATTATCCAGTAGGCTATTAATTCATTGTAATGGACGTTTCCACGGTTGCGGAAGAAATGGCTGCCCCTCCATGTATAGTCCATCAAAATAGTGCTGGGCAACAAGTCATACGCACTGGACAGTAGCTGTATAAAATTTTTGTTTTCACCATCAAATGCTTCATCCAGAGCACTTTCCAGAGTTCGCATCCCAGAAACACGTTCACTGAAGTAACTTATGGCTTTCGCTATAATGACAATTGCAGCAGGTAGTAGATCCATACTCCTTTCAACAAAAGCTTTAGCCAGTGCCATACCTGGAAAGTTAAGAACTTTAGACCCAGTTCTTTGTTTCAGCAAAGACCATGACTCATTCCCAGACAGGGTATTCACCTCAATCACCGTCTTAGTTTCAAAAGTTTTATGACGATCTCCATTCACAGAGGTGATTAATACCTTGCATGAATTTTTCTGGGAAACAGGCAAAAGTGCTTTGATCTCTTCCTCTTTCATTTTGTTTCCCTCATCATCCAAAATCAGAAGGAATTTTTTTCGCTCAAGTGCTGCAGATATCTTTTTTTCCAGGACCTCCAGGTTCTCCTCCTCCGGTACCTCCTCAATATCCACATTATGATCAACTTCGAACCCCTTAGTAGTAGAAAGCTGGAACAACTGACGGGCGATGCTATTGTAAAAAGCCTTGGTGTCATAGTTTCTGTTCAGAAACACCCAAAGGATGAAATCAAATAAGCGCTCCCTAGTTGCACGAGCACTTAACTTTTTTGCCATCCATGTTTTCCCACTTCCAGGCTTTCCAACAAGGACAATAGTTTTTGAACCCTCATCCTTTAACAGTTTCAAAATCCTTTCTTCTTCCACTGTGTTCAAAGACATCGCTGACATAAGGAATTCCCTGAATTATTTAAAAGAATAATTAATTGTAGGATTACAAACAATTGAAGAAAACAGGAAGGAGATTAGTTCAGTAAGAATTATAACCAAACTCAGGGGAATGTAAATCAAATCTAAGTATCTGCCACATCATTGTAGTTCATCCCTTGAGTTGCAAAAACTATAGAACTTCCTTAAAGTCAGAAGGATTTCTGTTACTTAGCTTGGTGATACGGTTATAAGAAAAAAGACAACATTAATATTTTGCAGCATGTGTAGTTAAGAGTTTCTTTTGATTTCTAGACATTTTTAATTTTAAAAGCCTTTTCCTTGTCATTACAAAATTAATTCTTTCTTGATGATCAAATGTTTGGTAAACTCAATTTACATGGTGATTTGCAAGTGCAGGACATGGATTGCACCGCATTGCATGCGTAAAAGTGGCATTTCCATTTTAATAATAAAGAATCAAACTTTAAACGAACTAACATGGTTTTTTTTTCTTTTTCTTTTTCTTTTTTGGTGGTCAATAAGGAGATAAATTACAAATATCATGAGAACTTAAATCAAACTAGACATTAAACTATTAAAGAAAGTCCAACAAACAGCCACAAGGATACACAAACACCACAAACCTATAAAATAAATAAATAAAAACTACATGGGGTACAGAACCACATGCATATGGGGCGAGTCAAAACCTTCACCTCCTAGTGAGGTGCAAGAACTTTTGGACAATAGGCTAACCCCATTGGTTACTAGCCTAGTTTATTTAGTCTAAACTCTACACTACAGTGATAACAAATAGGATATTTCACTTTATCTCCACCATTAATTTTAAAAAATTTAACAACTCGTGGAAATCTTATATCCCTTACACATGTGAAAATATCAGGTCTAGAAATATAAAATGTTGGTAACCCCAGAGTCCATCTCAAATAAAAGTTGTAATTAATCTCATTCTATGCTGCAAGGACTCTTCCACTTTCCCCAGCGTACATGAGTCCAACGGGTATGATAAGGGTATGGGAAACATGTCTAACACCCATTCCCAATGAAGACACTTAGATCCTTCAACTTTTATGATGTTTGAAGAAGAAGACATTCACATTTGTTAGAGAAGAAACATGAAAAATATAAATTCAATATTTTTCCTAAATACCATTTAATTTAGAATATATTTCTAAATAATTTACAATGTCTTATCCAAATAATTTAAAACATTTCTAGAGTATATTTCTTTCAACAATTATAAATTTATTTTGTTCCTCAAACTTCAGTTTTCCCATTACATTTTATTGTTATCTCTGCTTGGTTAAGCTTTACCATATCAAGATGTCATTTTTTATCAACCTTCTTCTTTTCTTAGGCTTGCAGAATGTCACTCATCTTCCTTCTCAATTACAGCTAATAAATGTATTCTTCTCACCTTTAAAGGAATCCAAGCCATTTTATCTATTTAAAGTATTTCAATTTGCGAATATAAGCTTCCAAGAGAGATGTTTGAGTACGCTAACCATGTATTTATTTGATTAAAACATAATATTTGATTCTCAAACCCAAAGCCATGGAAAATTATTTTCAATATAAATATTACAATGTGAACTTCAAAATTTGCCGCCCCTCCTCACTTGTTGATTTGTTTCTAAATTGACCCCCCATTCTGATAGTTTAATGTCAAGAAAATCAAACATTCTTCCATTTGCTCAAGCATAATTTTTGGCGAATGGATGCAAGAGCTCCCTTTCACCAAACTAAATTTTTGAATAAAATACATTCAAAACAATCAAAATTGATATTTGAGCTAGAAAGCCTTAAACACCTGATTTGTCACTAAGATCCTTAAAAATTATTCTCTAACACCATTCATGCATGTATGGCATAATCTCCAAAGTCCTAAAAACAATGCTACAGAGCTAGAAAAAGTAACCTGAAAATTGGCAAGAAAATGTAGTGACCAGATTCGTTCTGGGTGTGGTCCACATTACACCAAATTCCAATATACATCGTGCACTTCATTTTCTGGTCACTTTCCAGTCTCTTTTTTCAGATTTTGTAACTTTTTTTTCCTTTTGGTAATTGTGCGACTCCACAAAGTAAACAATTTAGAGGGGAAGATATGTGGGTGTTTGGGAAGTGGCTATTTTTTAGACTTTTTGGCTTTTTGGCTATTTTAGTAGGCTATTTTAGTTTTTGTGTTTGGGAAGATAGGATGGATTTGTATTTGAGTTGTTGTATTGAAAAATGTGTTTGAAATGATATTTGAGACTGGAATGACAAATTTGTCTCTATCCTCACTTTTTCCAAAATTAGTCTAAAGGGGGCAAAATTGTCATTTACTATCTTAGAGTCTAGGCTGGCACTACACTGTCAACGAGACAGTGTAGCTGCCCCACTGCCGAAATGATGTTTTCTTTTTCTTTTTCTTTTTCTTTTTTTAATATAAATCATTGATTTAGGATATTTGAGGCTATTTGGCTATTTTAGTGTTTGAGGCTATTTTAGCCACAAACTTGGGTTCCCAAACACCCCCTATAGCTTCTGGTGTTATAAAAGGGTAAATGCATAGCAATAGTCCAGTAAAAGGCTTCATAGGCAATTGAAATCTCTCGATTAAGGTTTTAGTGGGTTGTTTTGGAAACTAGCTATTTTTAGTTGACTTTTTGATTTTTTACGAAAAGACATACAGAAAAGTAGAGAGAAGATTTTTTGGTAGTGGCTTTTTAGCTTTTTGGCAAAAAAAGCTAGTTCCAAAACTTGCCCCATCCTTGAAAGATGTGTTTCAATCACAGGTCAAATTCTGGTCCCAAAATCCATTTAACCTAAAACACATTGTTTGGGAATTTTGGAGAGGAAAAAAAGAACTGATTTGTTTAGTAAAGAGAGAAAAGATTGTGTTTTCTCTCACTCCTATTTGGTTAAGTTGGATAGAGAAGAAGAAAATAGTGATTTTTCTCTAATCTTGCTTGGAAAGACTGCATAAAAGAAAGAAAAGAAAAGAAACTCTTCCACCTTTTATTTTTATTTTTTTCATACCTAGATGGACAATTTTAGTATTACATATAAAATTAAGGGGAACTTACGTATAAGTCCTAATAGATAGATTTATTGTCCAATTGTTAAAAAAAATGTCACAAATGAAGTCGCTAATTGTTAATAGCATTTTTCATCAAACACTATTAAAAAATGTCACTAATAATGAATTTTCAGCAATAGTTTGAAAATTGTCATAAAAAATGTTACTAATTATAAGTTTTAACGACAATTTTAAAAAAAATAATAACAAAAAAAGTCGCTAATTTTCAACTTTCAGCGACATTTTGAAAATTCATCACAAAAAAATTCGCTAACCTTTAATAGTATTTTTCATCAAACACTATTAAAAAAATATCACTAATTGTCAATTTTCAGCGATAGTTTAAAAATTATCATAAAAAATATCACTAATTATAAGTTAGCAACAGTTTAAAAAATTCGTCACAAAAAAAGTCACTAATTGTAAATTTTAGAGCCAATTTATAAAAACCGTGACAAAAAAAAAAGTCACTAATTGTCAATTTTTAGCTACATGCAAAAAATCGTCACAAAAAATTATTTTTAACGATGATTACTAGGAATTATTTTTAATATGACTTGATGAGAATTAAATCCAATTATTAAAACATATTGGTAGTTTACCTAAAATTAGTAATCTATCTCATTTTTTTTTTCTCCAAATTTCTCTACTTTTGGAGGGATTAAAAAAAAAAGGTTATAAGAGAAATCCATTTATCTCTATTTCTTTCCATTTTTTGTCATTTCTCTCCTCTTTAGTAATCCAAACAAGTGATTAGGATCTAGATAAATCAATTTCTTTTCTTTTTTTGTCTACAAACCATTCAATCCAAACACACGCAATTTGATTGGTGATAAAGAAACCCAGAACAAATGATTACCAAGTTGGACGATTACTTGTTTCATTTCATTTGAATTTGGACAACAACACACGACGACCAATGCATTCAAAACCGGAAAAAACACAAACAAAGACGATTTTGAATGCCAAAAGAGAACTTGTAAAAACTCAAATGAAGAGGGTGAAAGAGAGAACCTGGGTTGATAGGGGAACGTGGACTCTTTGATTTGAGAGACAGAGTAAACTGGGTTGGCGTTGAGTTTCTCAAATCTTCATTCTCATCGGTCGCCATATAACGTTCAATTGACCTATCTAATCAAAGTCATCGTCAACTAATTTTTATTATTATTATTATTATTAGAAGAGTAATACTAGAGGTCCCAAATAATCTATAAAATATTTTACCAAATCTCTTATATGGGTGTGAGACCCACAACATACATGTGGGTTTGTGTGGGTCCCACTGTGAGAGGTTTGGTAAAATATTTGGTAGATTATTTAAGGTCTCTAGCATTTTCCTTGTTAGAATAATGTTTTACGCATTAGTTAATGTACATTAGTATCAATGTGATATAATTTTAGAAATTTTAGATATTTATAATTTGTATAATAAATAGGATCATTAATGATATCATAACACTAATTAGTATATTAATATATATTAATTGATATATATAGCACCACCATTATTATTATAGTCGGGAAAATTAAAATACAATTGGAGAATTGATGTAAAATGAAAGGGAATTTTTTTCCAAGTGTCTTGGTTGAGGGATTTAACATGAGATTTAAAAAGGATAATAAATATGAAATTACATAAAATGTAAATATATATATATATATATTTTTTTTTTGTTTCTAAATTTTTTTTCAAATTTTCTAACCAAATACAGTGTTATCGTCCTAATATTAAAATTTTATACTGTAAATGATATATAATATTTTCATAGTAGTTAAGATTTCTCAATATTTTTACAGAAAAAATTTAACTCAGAGAAATTTTACCCCAACTTAAAGAAATTTTAATTTTCACAAAAAAATTTCGAAATTTCAAAATTTCGCTGGTCTAATCACAAGACTTAATGCGGACTTTTTGTATTTTTTTTATAATAATTGTCCAATCATCAATAAAATAAATTAAAGTCCCTAATAATGTTTTTTTTTTATATAAAATTATTGAGCATTTTGATTATTTATGTGACTATTTAATTTATTTATTACTTTATCTCGTTTCTGCCTATGTCACTTAATTTGTTAAAATTAAAATTAATTAATTAGTTAAGAATCCAGTCTTAAGCACTCGGAGTTAGGTCGTAATATACTTATAAAATAATTGCTCAAAAACATATTTAATAAACAATTATCAACCCTGGTTGGTTGCTCGAAAATCCGTGGGTCGAATGGGTCGAAAAATCAAAACGACGTCGTTTTGCCACTTTTTTTTTTTTTTTTTTTTTGATCTTCGTCTTCCTATCAGAAGTAGAAAATCAGAGGAGGAGGGGAAGAAAGGAGAAGAAGAAGAAGGGTGGAGAAGAAGATCGGGAGGAGGAGGAAGGAGGGAGGGGAGGGGGCCATAAAAATCGGCTGGAGGAGGAGGCGGGGCTGCGGCGAGGCTGAAGGACTGGACGAGCTCCTCGCGGCGGAGGCACAAGCGGCGAGGCGACGGCGTCGGCAGAAGTGACGAGCGGCGAGGCGACGACGTCCTCCTCTCTCCCTCTCTTCTCTCCCTTTTCAAATTTCGGGCCATTCGACCCTTAAATTTTCGAGCTACCACCCAATTTTCAACAATTATATAGAGTTTTTTTTTAAGCAAATAGGATTCATTTAACAAATAATATATCCTAAAAACTAATATAATTTATAAAATATAATTTACATAAAATAATTTATAATAACTCAAAATAAAATAAAACACACCTTAATATTAATTCATTATTGAAAAATGTTTGAAAGCCACAAAATCAGTGGCTCAAATGGCTTAAAACTGACAAAACGACATCATTTTAACTCATTTTACACCCAAAACGATATCGTTTTGATAATTTTAAACTATTTAAATCACTAATTTTGTGGCCCTCAAAGGTGCTCGTCATTATTTTTACTTAAACGTTCATCGCAACTCACTTCGTTTACTGACTGACTATATTTTCATTTGTCGTTTTGTTTTCCTTACTTCCCTTCCGAACACCAACGCACCTATTTATAGGTGATCCCTTCAACGTATGGTAGCTCAATTCAATTCACGCAGCAAAGTTATAACCACGAGGGGAACTCACTAATTGACACCCAGCAAGCTTATCCCCCACGCTTATCCTCCATGTACCTCTTTATGCCCACTTAAGCCTTTATTCTAAAATAATTATATTACTATTTTTTTTGATTAAATATAATGATTACTAACTTAAATTAAATTAAATTAAATTTTAACATATATAACTATTAAATCAAATATATATATATATATATATATATGTATATATGGTTAATATTAACGTGGTGTTAAAAATAATTAAACATTTAGGTCATGTTTGATTTATAAGACTAATAGTGAAGTATTAATAATCTTATTAAATTAGTGTGGTATTCACTATCCAATTGGATTAATATTTATTCGATTAATAATCTCACCCCTACCCCATTACTAATAATCTTACAAATTTGTTGGATTAATTATCCATTGGATTAATAATCCTAAACCAAAATGTTAAAACAAATATAGGATAATTGGGCCCACGGATTAATAATCTCAATCCCATGCTCCAATCCACCCAATCAAACATGCCCTTAGGGTGTTATATTAAAAGTCCAAAAGTCACTAAAAAAATTAAGAACAAACTTCACTTTACCCCTTATAGTTTAGGCCATGTGCGGATTACCCTCATGACTTTCGAATATTACCACATAACCTCTTGTGGTTGATAGAGTAATGTGCACCGTTAACACCATTAATGGCAGACGTAAAAAGACTAATTTACCCTTGTGTATATATATATATATATATATATCTAAGCTTGCTTATCATTTTCACTTCCAAAAGTCGTGAATCTGAGAAGAGAAAAGTGAAGAGAACTAGGATTGTTTGATTAAACGATTCAACAAATTAGGGTTGTTCGATTGAACAAATTAGGGTTTCAATCGGACCGAAATAGTGTATAGATTTGAAAAAATAGGGCTTCCACTACAACATTTTCTTAGTTTAGTGACATTTGAAAGTGCCACAAAACTATTAGTTTAATGACGTTTTTTAGTCTTGTGGCATTTTGAACAAGTATCATTTGTATCCGTGCCACGGTAGATACTTGCAAGTGCCACTACACCATCATGGCTAAAAACTTTCAATGACAATTTCATGTCACGGTAGATATTATTTGTGGCACTATCAAACGCCATTAAAAAAAGAGTTAGTGACATTTATAAGTGTCATTATACCATCAAAATTAAAATCTTTCAGTGACACTTTAATGTCATGGCAAACACTATTCGTGACGCTATCAAGTGTCATTCGTGACGATAATTCGTTATAGAACAATTTGATCCGCTCTTGCGGAGACTCAAACCGCCAACCTCCTACACCATAAACCCTATACACCACACTCTTTCCACTACACCTCTATAGCACCACATGATTATATATGCAACATATATTATTTATATAGTACATACATCCATATTAATATAAAAGTATATGTATAAACATAATTATTTTATCGAACATAATTTATGTAAAATAAACTATTTACTAGCAAAATAAAAAAAGACCACTTTTGGCGACTAAAAATATTCTATATTTTTGGCTACTAATTGTTTTTTAGTTACTAAAAACTTAACTTTTGCCGACCAAAATTGGATTTGGTCGCCGAAGATGCACTTTCAGCTACCAAAATTTTGGTCGCCAAAAAATTTAATTCCTGCCTTAGGATTTTAGTTTTCCCGCGTTAAAAATGACAACTTTTGACGACTAAACTTATTTTTTAGTTGCCAATTGTAGACTTTTGGCTACAAAAATTTTTTTAGTCACCGAAAAGCTTTACTTTTGGCTACTAAAAATTTTTTAGTCGTTAAAACCCACATAATCAGCGACCAAACTTATTTTTAGTCGCCAATTGTAGACTTTTGGCTACTAAATTTTTTTAGTCGCCAAAAAGCTTTACTTTGGGCTACTAAAAATTTTTTAGTCACTAAAACCAATATAATCACCGACCAAACTTAGTTTTAGTCGCCAATTGTAAACTTTTGGCTACTAAAATTGTTTAGTCGCCAAAAAGCTTTACTTTTGGCTACTAATGCTGTTTTGGTCGCTAAAAGTAAGCGACCAAATTTTTTTTGGTCAGGAAATTTAGTCGCCGAATGTGCTTTTTCTTGTAGTGTATATTGAGTTTAATTTATTTATTTTTAATCATTTATTGCATTTTTAAAATTTAAAAAATATATTGGCATTTTTTGTTTTTTCAAAAATGCCATTATAAGCTTGGAAAGTTTTTGGCTTAGTGGCATTTCTCAAAATGCTATAAAATATTTGTTTATGACACTTTTCACTTAAGCGTCATAAAAAGTAATTTGCACCTACCTAGTGTCCTGACATTTTTTAAAAAATGCCATTGCTACTAAAGTTTAGTGACATCTGTTGGTAAATGTCACGAACATAATTTTTTGTGTCATTATTTTATAAAATGCCATAAAATTAATGTGACATTTCTTTATTGAAATGCCACTAAAGCCTTATATGTTTGTGATTCTGTGGCATTTTTCTAAAACATTTATGTCAATTTTTATTTTTGTGGCATTTTCTAAAAACATGCCACTAGTGTAGTGTCACTAAAGTGTAAATTTGTTATAGTGACATTTTTATTGTAGTGAAGTGACACTTTTTTAATTGAAATGTCACTAGAGCCTTGTATGTTTGTGGCTCTATGACATTTTTCTAAAAAATGCCACCAAATATCCTTTTTGTCACATTTTTTAAGAACATGCCACTAGTATGGTGTCACTAAAATGTGTTTTTGTTATAGTGTTCAATTGTTCGATTGTCACTAATTTGGAGATTTACGAAGCAAACGAAGCCCAAAAGTTCACGAAGAATAAGTTGTAAGGTATTTTTTCAATCATTGCTTTTTATTTTGTATTTCATTCAGTTTGATTTGCTGATATATATATATATATATATATGTATATAAAATGTTAGTTGATATACTTTTTGTTGATATATACTGTGTTCCAGTATGTTTTGTATATTAGGGTTTGTGTGCCTCCCTTTTTCACACCATTAGTGGTTAACTTTTTGTCATGGCACTGTGTTCGATGCAATTGTTCATATCCTGTTGTTATGGTGGTTTTTTGTATATATGAAATTGTTCATATACTGTGGTCCCCTATGGTTGTTTGTTTATTTGTAGTGAATGATGTCAGTGTATTATTTTGTTTGTTTATTGTTATTGTGTTTTGTGTGGGGTATGCACTGAAAAGGTGAAGTTTATCCTTAATCCTCAGTTTATTATTTTGTTTGTTTCCTTCTTCAATTAACTTTTAACTTTATGCCTGAAGAATAGGTTTTTTAATTCTATTACTTTATGCTTGTCATATACTGTAGGCATTTGTATTGTATGACTTTATGCTTTTATATTCTGTTTCTGTTTTGTGTGATCTGTTTGAGGATTATGGATTATTTATTATTTTAGTTTATGTTGGTTACATGCATGATTATATCTTTGTTTAGGATTATGGGTTGTGGGTTGTGGTTTGTGGTCCCAAAATGTATTGATGAAAGTCTTTTCTACTTTAGGAGTGAATGCTGAAAATGTCAGACAAATTCATAATTGTTCAAATGCACCATGGAGGCCATTTTGTCTTTCATCCACATGTTGTTTATGAGGGTGGTAGGGTGAATGAAATAATTAACTGTGACCTTGGCAAAATGTCTAGGTTTGAGTTAAAAGACCTTTATTATGACATGGTTGGTGGAAAATGAGCAAACATAGATATGTACTATACATAGCCTGGTTATAGTTTAGATGTTGGGTTAAAAACAATTTACAGTGATGCTGATGTAATGAAAATGCTTTAGGCTTATAAGGGTTTGGATTATATAGTAGTTTATGTAGATAAGGGTGTAGATCCTATTATGGTTTTGTCATCTAATGGTGAGTTTTTGTCAAATCCCAATGGTGCAGAACAGGGTGGTAATGCCATAGGTGGTGGTGACACAAAACAGGGTGGTAATGCCATATGTGGTGGTGATACAAACATTATTGATATAAACTTGTTTGATATTGACATCATAGTTGATGACATTGGAAATAACTCAAATGATAGTGCAGAGGTAGCTAAGGATGAGGATGTGGGTAAGGAATGTGAGGGTAGTGATACACAACATGAGAGTAATGATACACAACATGAGGAAGGGTTGCAGCATACTACTGACATTGAGTCTGTAGAAGGTAATGAGGCTGATGAGAGTGACAGTGCACAGAGTGAGACTCAATTTTTTGGCTGATGAAGAGAGAACTGATAGTGATGATTCTGAGGACTTGGACTATATAGTTAGTGAAGAATATAGTGATACTGAAACTTCTAAGGATAGTGTAGAGGAAAGTGATGACCAAAGTTAGTTGTATGAAGACCTACAGGGTCCAAATGATGACATTTTTTATGAAACCTCACACAGAAGAACTGAAGGACCACCACCTAAAGTTAATCTACTAGGTGATGTTGGTTGGTATTCAGATCTTGATGATGATAATGAATTGATTAGTCTGAAAGGGTCTTCAGATGAGACAGATGATGCTGGATACCCAAAATACAAAGAAGGGATGATAAAGGATCCCAAACTTGTAGTTGGAATGAAATTTCCCAATCCCCAAGTTTTTAGAGAGTATTTGAGGGAGTTTAATGTGGTGCATGGTTATGATATAAGGTACATAAAAAATGAGAGTGCTAGGATCACTGCTGTTTGTAGGCATGGTTGTACTTTGAGGATACATGCCTCTTCATTTGGGGGAACCACAACCTTTCGGATCAAAACTCTAGAGGGGAAACACACATGTGGAAGGCATTACAGCAACAAACAAGCCAACTCTAAGTATTTGGGGAAGAAGTTTGTAGATGAGGTGAGAGATGACCCCACCACTAACATAGCCTCTTTCAAGAAAAAAATTAGAAAAGAGATAATGGTGGATGTAAGTAGGTTTCAAATATATAGGGCAAAGAAAAAGGCAATGGAGATAATTGCAGGGGATTTAGCAGAGCAATATCACAGGATTAGGGATTATGCAGCTACAGTTATTAGGAAAAATCCAACCTCACACATTTCAATAACAACTAATCCTGAAAAGACAGAGCCTACATTTGAAAGAATGTATTTCAGACTTGGTGCACGGAAAGATAGATTTCTAACAGTGTGTAGACCAATAATAGGACTAGATGGTTGTCATTTGAAAGGGATTTTTGGAGGGCAGCTACTCAGTGCTATTGGGAGAGATGGAAATGACAACATGTATCCTATTGCAGTGGATTTGGTTGAGATAGAATGTAAAGCCCCTTGGTCTTTGTTTCTTCATGAATTGATTAGTGATATTGGGAGTGTTGAGGAGATGGGGTGGACATTTATATCAGATAGACAGAAGGGGTTAATTGAAACATTTGTAGAGTTATACCTTACTGCAGATCACAGATACTGCTTGAGACATATGTATAGTAACTTCAAGACAAAATATAGTGGTTGTGTGTTGAAAGACCTGTTTTGGAAAGCTGCATCAACTGGAAATGTGCATGAATTCAATTATTGGATGAAGAAGATTGAAGAAACTAATCCTAAGACTAGAAATAAGAAGACAGATGTGGAGTGGTTGAGGGAGACTGATCCTACTTTGTAGGCCACATTGTTCTCCAAGGAGCAAGTGTGACATCCTTGTGAACAATTTGAGTGAGTCATTCAATTCTTACATTCTAAAAGCTAGAGAGCTACCAATAATCTCCATGTTTGAATGGATCAGAAAGAAATTGATGCAAAGGATTCAAGTTAAAAAGGCTGAAATGGAAAAATACAGTGGTGAGATTTGTTCCAATATTCATGACAAACTTGAAAAGTTGAAGGTGAAATCAAGGAACTGCTTTGCAACTTGGTGTGGACAATTGGAATTTGAGGTTGATCATTGTCAAAGGAGATATATAATGGACCTAAGTACTAGGATATACAGTTGCAAGAGATGGGATTTGTCTAGTTTACCTTGTAGTCATGCCATTAGTGCCATTCAAATTAATCATGAACAGCTAAAAGCCTATGTGCATGAGTATTACAGCAAGTCTTGGTACTTGGATACTTATGCATTCATGATACACCTAGTGCCAGACATGTATGAGTATGAGGAAGGTGGCCAGAAATTGAATCCACCAGAAGCAAAGAAATTAGCAAGCAGACCAAAGAAGTTAAGAAACAGACAAGCAAATGAGCCTAGAAATCCACACAAGGCATCAAGGAAGAACATCAATTTGACATGTGCTAAATATTTGCAGAAGGGGCACAATCGGAGGTCATGCAAGAACAAACTGCATCCTAAGTCCAAAATGGTGAAGGTTAGTGTATACTTATGCATTCATTTATTGTACACATGTTGTTATTTGTTTGTTGTATACTTTATTTATTGTATACTTAATTTGTTTGTTACAACAGAGATGTACTAGTGGGCAATCATCTCAACTTGTATCAACTCCTACTCCTACTCCAACAACAAACATCCCATCAAATAAGGTAACCAACTTTTAATGTTGACTTGTAACTTCAAGTAGGAAACTAACAGTAGTTTCCCCAATTTGTTCCTAATTGGAAATTTTTTTTGCCTCAGATGTCTAGTAACAGCCAAACTAGAAGAGGAGGCCAAGCAGTATCTCAGCGACCAATGAGTACTACTTCTATTGAACTGAGGATGAGGAGTACTAGGTCATCCACTTAGGTAACTCACTTGTTTATATAACTGACTTTTTTATTTTGTAACTTTTCAGTTTGTTAGTTGAAAATGTTGTTGCAGCCCACAAAACTACTAACCCATGGTAGAAAGGCATCAAGTGGTCCTGGCAAAAGATGTGAAATCACAGTTGGTGGGAGGGGTAGAGGACCAATTAATGCATCTGAATCTACAGTCAATGTTGGAAGAACTGGAGTGAATGCTGGAGTGAATGCTGTTGTCAGAGGGCATGCTGTTTCAGTAACTTCTGTACTAGAGACAATCAAAGTAAGGAGATTGGACAAAGAACTGGCAACTGAGTCAAAGTAAACTATAGGATTACCTGTTATTATTTATGTTTTTGTAATGAAACAATATTGTGGGATGTGTTGTGTTTGTATTTAAGCTAAGAAATGATAGACACACACATAGAGTTATGTTTTTGTATATAGAGTTATGTTTTGTATTTAGAGTTATGGTTTTTGAGAATGGTTTTCAAATGTCGCATACTTCTGTAAATGGATTGGTATTGAATAGCATTGTCAATCTTAGTTTTTTTTCGTCATTTTTGTTCCATTGCTTCAAGTGCATTGATTTAGAATGAGGCCTGTTGTTTTGCAAATTAACTCAATAGGGTTACCATTGCTTTAAGTATACAGTCATTTTGTTTGTGTTGGAAATGTTGGTTGTATGTTTTGTATTGGAATGCAGTAAAAGAAATTAAGAATTTGTTATTTTTTTCCAATTAAACTCAGCAGAGTTTGTGTTGGAATAATTTTCAATGCATTTTCATGTTGCAGTAAAAAAATACATACAAAAGTCACAAATTTCATAAACATAATTTCATTTCTTTCAAACATACATCAAGTACATAAAGCACCTTACAAATTCATTTCATACTAAACATTAACATGGTGGAAATGAAACACACAAGCAAAACCACCATAGATGTCTTCATCATCATGGTCAGTGCCTCTATCTTCATCTCCAACTTCATCAGTCTTCCATTAAACTGCACACATTCCTCAACTCTTGGCTTCTCATCATCAATCTCATCTCTTCCATAGATGGGAGCATATCCAACTGGGTTGCATTAAGCCGAGAAATCACAACCCCCAAAACCCGCATTTTCACAAACATAGTACAACTCACCTTTTGAAGGTTTCTCGGACTCCACGATTCTAATGGCTGTTTTTCTCCCACAATGACATTTCTTGCTCATGAACCTCAACATTTGTCCTTCTCCACCTCCAATGCTTGAAGATGACATTTTTGCTAGGTAGACTAGCCTGCAACTCAACATACAAAGCAAGGAGGCAATATAAAAATCAATCTTCTTGGGTAAGCTTTTATGTTTAACCCTAGCGGCATTTTGGTCTTTTCATTGTGAGGAAACATCATTAATTCATGCCCACTTGCACCACACTCGCTCTACACAGCCGGTTAGAATACACGGAAAAGCTAACGGTGCACATTACTCCATCAACCACAGGGGGGTTATGTGGTGATATTCGAAAGTCAGGGGGGTAATATGCACATGGCCTAAACCATAGGGGGGTAAAGTGAAGTTCGCCCAAAAATTAAAAAGCCAATAACCTATATCAAAAATTCAAAGATTTCCTCTTATCTCCACTTTTTACATATTTTTTCGTAAAAAATCAAAAAGTGATTTCAAACATACTAATTTTGTTTACCTTATATTTTAGTCCAAAAATCAAAAAGTCACTAAAATAACATGTTCTCAAATGAGGCCACTCAAGCCTAATAGTTTTGAGATTAGTAATACCTTAAAATTACATATCTCATATCCGATGTTTGAAATGTCTCGAAATTAAGAATGGAATTAATAGAATCATATCCTCTAATTTGATTCCATGTTTGTCTCGAATTACTAGACATGAACTATATGGTGTAATAACTATAGTTTGAGGATATTTTAGTTTTTAAATCCTTTAACCTAAACCCCTCTAAATCCTCTATTTTGTATCTCATCTCTCATCTTCTCTTCTCATATAATTCAATAGTCCTCCATAGAAGATATATAGTCCGAAAGAACTGTTAATTCAAAGATTCCAATTTTGTATTTAAACATGTGATTTGACACTTGCCAAGAATTGATATTGGACAAAATACATGGTCGAATCCTATAAACCTAATCTCTTGCCAAAAATAACAAACTTCAAAAAAATTGTGTTATCGATTTGATGAATGGAGTGGAAACAATTAGAGGGTAGCTTTTACCAAGGGGACAAGAAACCCCTTCATATTCTAAGGAACTATCTCCTCAAGAATGGGAGAATGACAAATAGATGGAAAGCCTAAAAATTAATTATAAAAGACTAGAGAATCGAAAAGAATTAAAACTACACATGAAATGCTCTAAAATAATTATAAAAATAGTGGAAAATCTGTGAAATTAATAAAATGCCCTTTTCTTTCTCTCTCCTCATTATCTCTTCATCTTCATCTTCCTCTATCCTTTCATTGAAAGAATATTGAGTGGTGTCACTGGCAAATAAAGAGAGGTAAATGGAATTAGGTAGATAACCCTTACCTCCCATTAACCCAACAATATTGTGATCCCTACCGCAGAGTAAGATTACTCATTGAATGGTAATACTGCAATGTGGTATCACCGTTACGCCTAATATTTACTTCTTTAATCCCTCTTTCCTATAAACCCTAACCCACATTCATTGGCCAACCCCTCCCCCTCCCTTCCCTAGGCCACGAGACTCATTCTTCTAATTTATCACTCATAAATAACTCTTAATGATGTAACATTAAAGTTAGACCTCACATAATAAAATATTTGACAAATCAAAATTTGACATTGTACCAAATGAGCCCTTAAACTAGTAAAAAAATAAGGGAAAACTTCCTATGATGGTTTGTAAACTGAAATGTACCGTTCGACCCATTAACGATTTAATAAAAAATAGGGCAAATTACATATACCTCCCTCGAGGTTTAGCTAAATTACAGATATCCCCCTGAGGTTTCAAAAATTACATCCCGCCCCTTGAGGTTTGTATTTTCATAACAATTTGCCCCCTGAGGTTTATATTTCATAACAAATTACCCCCTAATTTCTTATGCAAATATAGCATTCAGGGGGGAATTCGTAATTTCTCAAACCTCAGGGGGGTATCTGTAATTTAGCCAAACCTCGAGGGGGGTATATGTAATTTGCCCTAAAAAGGACTAAAATACTCTAGTATTTTCATCATTTGTTTGGAAGTTAAAGTGCACTTTAACCCCTTGTACTTTATTTCATTTGCAATTTACTCCCATAAAATTTGAAAATTAGCATATAACATCCTTATATTTGTCACATGTTTTGCACTTGTTGTTAAGTCGGACGGAATATTTAACGGTGGATTTCAGTCCACAAATCACGCGAAGGTTATGTGATCATTTCTAAAATATTAAAGGGATAAACCACACATGGGCCGAACCACATGGTGAAATGAAGTTTGTCCAAAAAACAAAGAGTAGTGTTAAGAATTTGGAAATAAAGGTAAAGGCAAAGAATTTCATTGGAAACTATGAGAGAAAAATATTAATTTGCCCTCTAAATTATTATGTGAAAATAAATTTCGTATCTAGACTTCGTCTTATTTTAATTTAACATTTAAACTTTTGTGAAATTTGATCAATTTATCCCTTACTGTTTGATTCCGTCTACAATCAAACAAAACATGCTGACGTAGCACCAAACTTTATTTGGAACTTCATTTTATCCTCCAAATTATATCTTAAAAATCAATTAGCTGCCAAATATTTTTAAAAAAATTTAATATTTAATTAATAATTTTTTATCCCAAAAGTAAAAAAATTAATATTTAAATAAAAAAATTGAGTATTAATCCTGTTGAGTGTTCTTTAGATAGTAATTGCTAATTTTTGCATTAAATTGTCATTCAATCGATCATACGAACGAGTAGGTAATTTTGTAGGCAAATCTCAACATATTCATTTTTATTTTTTAATAAAAATTTTCAAATTTCAAAAGAAGCTGTTACTCTTATAACAAGTGTGGTTGAAATTTTTACCCACTCAATTTTAAAATTACCATTAGTCGGTCAATTCTATTAAAATTAATTTAGGAAATAAACCAATTATAATTGCGCCCTCACACATACATATAGAGTAGCTAAGAAATTTTCAGCTGAATTACTTTCTCCAAGATCGACTCAAAATAATTTGAGATTTAAAGAGACAATTCTAAATGAAGATTTTTATAATTCTTAAATTATTATTTTTTTTCAAAATATATTATTTAAAATTTAACTTTTTCATTATTAAGATAAAAAATTATTTATTAAATATTTAAATTTAATTTTTTTTTATATTTGGGGTTAATTGATTTTTAAGGTATAGTTGGGAGGTAAAATAAAATTCTAAATAAAATTTGGTGTCATTAGTACATTCTTTTTTATTGTAAACGAAATCAGACGGCATAAATAAATTGATCAAATTTTAAAAAGTTTATATGCCAAATTAAAATAAGACAAAATATAAGTGCCAAATTGATTATCCTGTAATAATTTAGGGGAAAATGGTATTTCCTCCTCATACTATCATAGATTTGCTTACACTGTCTCACCCTTTTTGTTTGGAGTTGTACGAGCACGAAATAATCTTCTCGTATTATCCTGTTGATCAAGTCTGTGCTCCTCCAAACGTCGTCGCTTTACTCTCTGAAAACACAAACGTGAGCTAGCCGGCGGGTGTGTGCCGGATGCCTCTCCAATGCCTAAGTCAGCAAAACAGACAAATAGACAAACGCTCTGTGTATTCAAGAATCAAAGTTGTGTTACCTCTCCATAGGTGATGTTGTGAGCTTTTATAAGTTCCACGTGGCACAATCCTAGTAGGACTCTTATTCCTCCATGTAGAGTCCTAGGAATCACACTCCTGAAAGATAATGCTTATCCTTTAACACCCCCTCACTACTTAAACCAAGTGAGATGGTTTTACCTCGGTAGCATGACAAAACGACCGAGCTAACAATACTCCTTTGTCATACTTAAACCAGTACCTTCACATACAACTCATGGCTCGGCCCTTGTTCACCAATACCTCGGTTGTGCCTGTTAAAGACCGAGCTATCTACAGCAAGTTCTGACCGAGCTAACTGTAGCAAGGTCCACCTTAAGAAGCCATAATACCTCGGTCCAAAACATTGTGGCCGAGCTAACTACCGCCCTGACCGGGGTAACCGAGCTAATTGTAAGGCTCTTTTGGGACCGAGCTAACTACAAGTCCCTTTTGCTCCGCCCTTCTGACTACGGCCCACAGATCGGCCCTTTACCCAGCTCGGCCCAATTTACTTATAAATTATCCTCTCAATTGTCCCTTAATTCCATCTGCGCAGCATGATTAGGATTACCCGTTACTAGCCGAGCTAAAAATTTTAGCCCTTAAATCGAGCTAAGCTCACACCGGTCTACTAATCTATCTGGCTAAAACGTCTCTTCAGTTGCTGTAACTGAATCGCTTTCTATTCCATGGACACGTGGCAAGCCTCTATTTGTCAAATACAGCTGCCACACCGTCTTCGTACTTCTCGTATTTTGAACAGTCCCGCCCAATTTCATGCGTCTTTATACAAAACAAAACCCTATTTTTCAAACCAACTCATCACTATTCATCTTCTTCTCTCTCTACTTTCTGAGCTTTCATTCTTCCTCATCACTACGTCTGTGAAGCTTTGCATCCTTGGCCAACTCCTCTGCTGTTCCAATCTCAGATCTTCCACTTCACAGTAGTAAGTAACTAAATCTCTGCCCCTTGCTTTACTTTTTGGTAGCATGTAGCATTATATCCGTATGTTTTTTCGAAACACACTACTTTGGTTTCCATTTTTCTGGAAAAAACCACGTACTAGAACCACTATACTCATGAATAATCTGAAGAACAACGCATTTGATCCAAAGTAGAATTCCAACCGAGCTAGGAACCTGTTTGGGCAACTCAAGGCTTAGGTTCCACCGAACTAGGGAATCTTCTAGGTGTGCACCCAGCCACACTGGATAACTTTTCAAAGGACCGAACTATAACTTCATGCCAAACCTTTAGTTCCATTTAGCCGTACTAAGGAACTGCACTAGGTTTGCGCAATACCGCGCTAGAAATCCTCAACCACCGACCGAGCTATAACTTGGGGCCAAACCGACTCCCTAACTCAGTCAAAAACCGAGCTAAGAATGTTGCACCATAAGCTTCAACCGTGCTACGAACTCCTCATATACTTAACCGGGCTAAAGTTTCTTCGCCAAAACCGATCTAATAAAGGATAGTGTCCCACGTAGCAGAGCTAAGACAACATTTATTTCACCTTTGTTACTTTTAGCACGGTCCATCGATCTATGCTTAACACTTTTTCTTTGCCCTTTGCAGACTCTGACTAGGTTGCCCAGGCACTCATTTGAACGCTTCAACAGAGATACTCCATATCATCTCAGAACCGAGCTAACACTTGAGGATAATTTATACCTAATTTAAGACCACATGGGGAAATATAGGTTTCTAATAAACTCACCAGGGGCTATGGCCGAGTTCCGAAAGGACTACCATATCCCTTATGACGTCCATCTTAGTTTAGCCGAGCTAGACACCATACCCTGGGGAAAAACGGGCTTCGTTCCATTCACCCTTCTTTCCATTATAGAAACCGGACTCCGTTTTCCCGTTCAGCCTCTTCTCTGTGAATTCCTTAGACAAACAAATCTTTGCCCTACCCAGCTTTCCACAAATTCGTACAGGATAATAAATGGCATCGCCGAGCTAAACCGCCGGCTTGGCCTCAACCTCGATCTGGCCGAATTATTCCATCAATATTCATTAGGCCAAAACGAAGACGGTTGGGTATATTATCTAAGAATAAGACTCCGTCAAGAGAAAATAATAAAAAATACCCTAGATAAAGATGTAAACGATGATGATTTCTTCTGGGTCTCTGGTAACTTCGAAGACCAAGAAGCCCAGATCCTGGGCGACTGAATAAACTAGAATAAAGGCGTAGCCGGTATACATACCTCGGCTCACTTTTTGCATTCCTTACTTTATTTGTATGTTTTGAACCGCACTAACCGTTGCTTTTTTCCTTGTGCAGATTTAGACTTTCTAAAGTCACAGTACAGCTACCCCAACTTAGACGCCCACCGCGCCGCACTAAGATATCCTAATCGAAGTTGGGCCACGCTACTTAACTTCGAGCCGACCTACAGATACAGCAGCAAGAGGAAGACTAGGGTGACCGACTTCCTCTTGGAGCCCTCTCCTGAACCTGATCCAACCCTCCCACAAATCAATCTTATCCCATTGACTGCAGAACAAGAGATGGCCAAAAAGAGAGCAGTAAGAGCTCTTATCACCGAAACAAACCAGGTCGAGGTACCACAAGTCGGCCAATCGCAAGAGGACGTGGTAGCCCTGCCAACCGCACAACCTTCTTCATCTTGGCCAAGCAAGCGCACCCGAACTTCCACGACCAAGCCGCACCTCGTTGATGAAGAAGACACCGCTCTTCCGCAAACCACACCACCAAGCCCACAACCGGAGCGCTCTGACCGAGCTAGCTCCTCCAAGTGGGTGCCTAAGGTTACCTACAAGAACTGCGCTATCACTGACTCTGACTCAGTGGTCGCGAAAAAAGACCATTTGCTGGCCTTTAATTTGGCCAAGAGCGTCTGCCTTCCAGCCGATATGGATCACCATGATCATCTTACCAAGCCGAAGGCCATTCATTCGGCTACAAAATCAATGGTGTTGGTAAGTTCTCTTTTCCTTTCTCTTGCCTTAATTTCTACATCTATTTGTTCGATTTTGCTCAAAAATTTATTTCTCTCCTACTGCAGGCCTTACAGAAGAACCACGTCGCTCATAAGCGCGTGTTGGAGCTTCGAAAAACCACAAAGCAAGCCGTGGCAGAGGCAGATGCTAAATCGGCCGAGCTAGAAGATGCCAAGAAGAAAATGGCTGAGCTACATACCGAGTTGGCCCGCCTGACCAGCCTCATCAGCTCGGCTGAAGCTGATAAGCAAAAGGCGGCGGTCGTGCTGAAAGACAAATATTTGTGCGAGCTGGCCAAGCTCGAGAAAAAAAAGAATGATAAAATCGCCCGGTTGGAGAAGAGTGTGGAAGATGCTAAAAACCGGGCTACAAGGAAGGGGAGGACACCTATATCCAGCAATGCGAGGCTGCCAAAGATATCTTCTTCAAATGTGGATGGAAGGCAGCGATAACGCAGCTCGGTCTTAGCCAAGAGACCGAGGTCTTCCTCAACCCTCCGCCATATTTTATACCGAGCTACATGGCGGAGTACGTCCATGCCATTCAATAAAAATTCCTTCAAGATGATGATAAAAAAGCGGCCCCAGAGCCCAACAATGCCCCGGTCATCGCTAATGAGCCCATCGTTCAGTCAACTTGGGTGGTGCCACCGGTGGAAGACTTGGTTGAAAGTGTGACCGAGCTACCTGCTAAAACCGGGCTTCGAGTTGAACTGGATGTGGATCTTGATGACCTTTTTGATTGATCTTGTACTTTTTTTCTTTTTACTTTTGCAAAGAATATATAACCAGGCTAAGGCCCCATCTTTTGTACTGTTGACTTGCATTTTGAATGAAATCTCTTCTGGTTTCAACTGTTAGTTCAGTTAACTGCCATGCCATGCTTGCATTTACTTTCCACTTGTAATCTGAATGCAGTATAATATTTTCTGGTCGAGATACCCATCTCAGTTCTAACCTTGAGACCTTATCTGGTCATACCTGCCAACCTCTTCAGCCTAGGTTTTTACCTCGGCTGAAGATCACTAAAAGTTGATATTCCAGCCAACCACTCTTCAGCCTGGATCCTTATCTCGGCTGAAAAGTACTAAGTGTTTGGTTTTTCTAGCCAACCACTCTTCAGCCTTGATCCTTATCTCGGCTGAAGAGTACTAAGTGTTGATTTTTTCGGCCAACCACTCTTTAGCCTAGATCCTTATCTCGGCTGAAGAGTACTAAGTGTTGGTTTTTCCAGCCAACCATTCTTCAGCCTTGATCCTTATCTCGGCTGAAGAGTACTAAGTGTTGGTTTTTTTGGCCAACCACTCTTTAGCCTAGATCCTTATCTCGACTGAAGAGTACTAAGTGTTGGTTTTTTCAGCCAACCACTCTCTAGCCTAGATCCTTATCTCGGCTAAAGAGTACTGACTGTTGGTTTTTCCAGCCAACCACTCTCTAGCTTAGATCCTTATCTCAGCTGAAGAGTACGAAGTGTTGGTTTTTCCAGCCAACCTCTTCAGCCTAGATCCCTATCTCAGCTAAAGAGCAATAAATGTTGGTTTTTCCAGCCAACCTCTTTAGCCCAGATCCTGATCCTAGCTGAAGAGAGCTCAAAGTTGGTTATTCCTGCCAACCTGAGCCAAGTGTTTGGTTATTCCTGCCAAACGTTCTGCAGCCTAAATCCTTATCCGCGGCTTAGGAGAGGTGTTGGTTTTTCCAGCCAACCTCTTCAGCCCAGATCCTAATCATAGCTGAAGCGAACTCAAAGTTGGTTATTCCTGCCAGCCTAGAGTGAAGTGTTTGGTTCTTCCTGCCAAATGTCCTGTAGCCTAGATCCTTATCCTCGGCTTAGGAGAGGTGTTGGTTTTTCCAGCCAACCTCTTCAGCCTAGATCCTGATCTTAGCTGAAGAGAGCTCAAAGTTGGTTATTTCGGCCAACTCTGATTTCATTGCCCCTAATACGCTAAAACTATTTTTATAAAATAAAACAATTTATGCTGAAAAGAAACTACTTGTTTTATTGAAAAAAGAAAAAATTACAAGTACTTAAAAAAAACTAAAAATAAAATAATTTGAGATTGGCAGTGTTCCATGACCTGGGAATGGCTTTGTTGTCTTCATCTTCCAAGTGGTATGCCCCCTTTCCTGCTAATCCAACCACTTTGTAAGATCCTTCCCAATTGGGCCCTAACTTGCTATCTCCGGGTACCAGGGTGTTTCCCATTACTTTGCGCAGTGCCTAATCTCCAATCTTGAATTTCCTTAGATGCACTGTCTTGTTATATTTTCTGAATAACTCCTGCTGGTATGAGGCGATGTGAACCAGTGCTTTTTCTCTTCTTTCTTCTGGAAGGTCAAGCTCTAATGCTATGGCTTCTCCATTTAAGTCTGGATCAAAATTTTCGCTTCTAATTGTGGGGAGGCCGACTTCCAGCGGGATTATTGCTTCCATCCCATAGGCCAAGGAGAAAAGTGTTTCTCCAGTAGACCGCCGAGGTATGGTACGATAAGCCCATAAAACATGAGGGAGCTCCTCCGCGCACTTTCCTTTTGCTTTCTCCAGTCTTTTCTTCAATCCATCCAAGACGACTTTGTTTGGTGCTTCCGCCTGGCCATTTGCTTGGAGGTATGCCAGAGTAGAGTTGTAGAATTCTATCTTGTATTCTTCACAAAAGCCTCTAAAAATTTTACCATCTAATTGAGTGTCGTTGTCAGATATTAGAGCTTTTGGTATGCCGAACCGAGTGATGATATTCTGCCAGACGAACTTCTTCACATCTTTCTCCTTTATTGATGCTAGTGCTTCTGCCTCCACCCACTTTGTGAAGTAGTCTGTTGCTGCAAGAAAGAACTTTCTGTTGCCGGGTGCCGTTGGAAGTGGTCCTACTATGTCCAAGACCTACATTGCGAAGGGCCATGGGCTAGTAAATGGTAGAAGCTCTCTGGCCGATTGATGTATTTGGTGTGCGAACTTCTGATATTTCTCGCACTTCTTGACATACTTCTCTGAATCCGCTTGCATGTAAGGCCACCAATAACCTTGTGAAATTTCTCTGTAAGCCAATGATCTTCCCCCTTGGTGACTTCCGCATACGCCTTCGTGTATCTCGAACAAGAATGCTTCGACTTAGCTGGGATGAACGCACTTTAGGTAAGATCCTGTGAAGGATTTCTTGTACAAGGCCATTGATGGGGAGAGCCAAAATCATTGTGACTTTGCTCTAATCTTGTTGGCTTTTTTCTTTTCTTCAGGTAAGACGTCGTCTTTTAAGAACACTATAATGGGATCCATCCATGAAGGGCCTAGTTCGGCACAACATACCTCTACTACCTCGGGTTCTTCAATACTTGGTCTTGGTAAGTAGTCAATCAACAACGGATGTTGGATGGATGTATCTGCCATTGAAGCAAAGCCCGCTAGTTCGTCTGCTCTACTATTTTCTTCCCTGCCGATCTGCTCTATCCGCACTACTTCAAATTTCATGATCTCTTTTCTGACTAACTCTTGGTACTTAGCCATCCTTTCATCATTTGCTTCGTAGTCGCCTGAAATTTGGTTTACCACCAGCTGTGAGTCACTGTAAACCATTAGCTCGGTGGCCTTCATGTAGAGTGCTGATTTTAGTCCTGCTAGAAGCGTTTCATACTCCGCTTCGTTGTTTGATGCTAGGAAGCCAAGGTTGACTGCTTGTTCTACCATTAGGCTATCTGGTGAGATAAAGACTATGCCAAGTCCTGCATCGTGCCTGTTGGACGCTCTATCCACGAAGAGCTTCCACATCTCTCCAACGAACAGCTTCCAGCAAGTAGAGGGATCGGATGATGCCTTGGGGTCAAATGTCTTGTTGGTATTTCCTTCCAAGTCCACACTTACTGTTTGCCCCTCACTATCTAATTATACTAAGTTTTTACTTGTTGATAAGTCTTTGCTTGGTGTAGCATGGTTTGCTTCTTCTTCCTTTTCTTCACTTCGGTTTGTGTTAGGATGTGGTTGGGCATCCTGTACCAGGGGTTGCGTATTTCCTGCAGCGCTTTCCATCCCCATTTTGGTTGTATCAGTCAAGTCAACTGAGCAGATGTGATGACTTCCTACTGTGAACTCTACCACAAAGTCTGCCAAAGCTTGGGCTTTTATTGTGGTTCTGGGTTGAAACTTGATGTCAAACTGTCCCAACTCCACTGCCCACTTCAAGATTCGCCCAGAAAAGTTCGCCCTCTCGAACAAAGCTTTTAATGGAAAAGCTGTGAGGACGATTATGGTGTGGGCGTGGAAGTAATGCGACAGTTTCCTAGAGGCCATCATCAGGGCTAAGGCCAGTTTTTCCAATGGTAAGTACCTGGTTTCTGCGCCCAGTAAGGTTTTGCTGACATAAAATATGGGCAGGTGTTGGACTCCTTCCGCTCTGACCAACACCGCGCTGAATGCATGCTGTGAAACTGCCAGGTACAGGAAGAGTTCTTCTCTAGGTATTGGTGTTACCAGCAATGGTGGAGAAGACATGTATTCTTTCAAGCTTTCTAGGGCGCGGTCGCATTCTTCATCCCACTCAAACTTGGCCTTTAGTGCTTGGAAGAATGGTCGACATCTGTTTGACGACCGACTTATGAACCGGTTGAGTGCGGCTGCCATACCAGTGAGATGCTGCACTTCTTTCACTGAGTTAGGCCTCTCTAGATCCTGGATTGCTTTGATCTGAGAGGGGTATGCTTCTATCCCTTGGTTGGTCACCAGGAAGCCTAGGAATTTGCCAGATCCTACGCCGAACGAACACTTGGATGTATTAAGGTGCAACTTGTTCTTCTTCAAGATCTGAAACATCTCACCTAGGTCCCTGAGATGGTCATTCGTATCCTTGCTTTTGACCACCATATCATCTATGTATGCCTCCATTGTTCTGCCTAACAATGGTTCAAACATCTTGGTGACCATCCGCTAGAATGTTGCCCCTGCGTTTTTTAGGCCAAAGGACATGACCTTGTAGCAATACAGTCCTCTTGGTGTTGTAAAGGACGTGACCTCCTAGTCTGGTTCATACATAGCGATCTGATGGTAATCTCTGTACGCATCAAGAAAGCTAAGTCGATTGTGTCATGCCGTTAGGTCTACCAGTTGGTCTATCCGTGGTAAGTGAAAGCTATCCTTTGGGCATGCCTTGTTGACTGTTTTGTAGTCCACGCAGACATGCCATTTTCCATTTTTCTTTGGCACCACTACAGTATTGGATATCCACTTGGGATAGTGCACTTCTCTGATAGCTCCTGCCTCTAGAAGGTTTCCCACTTCTTCGGCCACTATCTCGGCGTGGTGGAGTGCTGATCTGCGAGTGCGCTGTATAATTGGTTTGGCAGTTGGGTGGATATTTAATTGGTGACAAATGAAGTTTGGGTCAATGCCAGGCATGCCATACGGCGTCCAGGCGAACACTTCGATGTTAGAGGTTAAGAATTCATGACCTCTATTCTCTCAGTGCTGGACAATGACGAACCGAGCAAAAAGAACTTTTCTGGGTCTTTGTCATCTATCCTTACCTGTACCAAGTCTTCCACCGCCTTCTGTTCAGCTGCTTTGCCAACATCTGCGAACAGCTCATTGCTCTCAGGTTCTTCCACCATCTGTACATATCCCTTGGCAGCGCGGCTACCATTTACTGTGACAAAGCATTGTTTGGACATAATTTGGTCTCCAAAGACCTCTTCAATTACTCCGGCCTCGTTGGGGAACCGCAATACTTGATGGTAGGTTGACGCTACCAATCGCATGGCATGCAGCCATGTCTTTCCCAAGATTATGTTGTAAGTGGAAGGGACTTTCAATACCCAGAATTCCACTTGTTTTGTCATGCTTCCTGCTTTGACTGAGAGGATTATCTTGCCCACTGGCCACTCTGGCATTAAGTTGAATCCGATTAGGGGAGATGTTGCAGGCGTCAAGTCTTTGTCCTCCAGTTTCAATTGTTTGAAGGTTTCATAATACATTATCTCACACGAGCTTCCTTGGTCGATCAAGATCCGTTTGATGTCGTAATCCTTGACGCGAAGTGTGATGACCAGTGCATCATTGTGAGGGCAATATATCCTTGCCAAGGCTCTATCTGAAAAAGATATGACATTCGTGGCTTCTGTTTTCCCCTTTTTGATGGCTGGTTGTGCACTTAATACCTCCCTTAAGTGCTCAGCATTCTTGATCATTCTCCTGAGCCCACATACTTGCTCAGGCTCGAATACCCCATGTATTACGTTAATCACGCCTTGAGGTGGGGTGTCGATCGGCATTCCGTCTGGGTTGTCGTGGTTTTGGGGGGCTAGCTGTGTCCCTCCTTCTATGTACTTATCCAAGTGCCCAGCTGCCACTAACTCCTCCAAGTGCTATCTCAACGGTGTGCAATTCTCTGTGCGGTGTCCCTTTTCATTATGGAAGGTACACCGGGATCCTTCGTCATAGTCTTTTTGTACTTCTCCCAACTTAGCTGGCCATCGGACGAAAGGTTCATCACGTATCTCACTGAGAATTCGGTAGATTGGTTTTTTAAACACCGTGGTAATGGCAGTGCGAACTCTTAGCCACCTTTTGTCTGGATCCTCTTTGTTGGCCTGTCTGTCTCGCTCATTCCTGCTTGGTCGTTCTACCGCGTTGAGTTTTACCGAAGTCTTTTTATCTGGTGTTGCTATTGTGCTAGATTTCACCTTGGCACGGGTGCCATCCTCTTCCACACGAATATGTTGGTGCACTCTCTCCATTAAGGCCTCCATCGTGAGGGGAGGCGTCATAGTAATTGAATCCCTCAATTTGTTGCCTACTGGCAGGCCTTGTTTGTATTGTGCAATGGTGAGGTTTGTAGGACAATCTCCTATCTGGTTGAAAGTTTCCCAATAACGACTATTGTAGGATCTCAACGTCTCCTTGTCGCCCATGTCAATAGAGAGTGGCTGATCAATCTCCACTGGTGTTTTGGTATTCGTTCTGAACCTAGTCACGAACGCCTCTGCCAATTGCGCCCAGCAGATGATGCTGCCTTCTGGTAGCCTTTCGAACCAGGTTAAACCTAGGTTGCCAAGGCTGGATGGGAAAAGAATGCACATTAAAGCCTCATTCCGCCAGTATACTGCCATAACCTGGCGAAAGTGGCTTAGGTGCATATAGGGGTCCGTCTTCCCCTCGTAAGTGGTAAATTTGGGCTGGTGAAAGCCCGAAGGTAATGGTGCATTCTCAATTACCGGAACGAACGGCGAGGTTTGCAGCCTTGCTAATGCTTTGTCTGTCGGTTCGTAAGCAAGGCGCGGTATTGGCATTCCTACCTCGATGCTTCCATGCGTCCGAGGAGCCAACTGCTGAAGGGCTGAAACTCTGCGCAGGTCGCGCGCCCTGGTATCTTCCTTCCATCGTGCTCTTTTTTCTAGCACAGTTTGCAAATCAGATGATCTAGGCAACTTCGTCTGACTGGATGACGCCTGATGCGTGCGCGAGGGCCGATAGGTGCTTCCCTCAGTATATGACCTCTCAATTCTCATTCTCTCAGACCTAGAGTAACGAGTCCTGGGAGTTCTTAACTGAGTGTCGCCTGTTCTCAAGCTCCTACTCTCTGCTTGCGATGGTGTGGTATGCCTACTACGATCTTCCGAGTGGCGAGGAGGCGTGTTGTTTTTGCGCTCTCCTATCGCCACCCCTTTTCCTTTGATCTGGCGTTTCATAGACTCCATGTCTGCCGCCATCTTCCTTATTAACCCGTCTTGTTCCTTCACGCGATCCTCTAGAACTTGAGGATCCATCCTCCACCTCTGTCTTTCAGGACTTTGAGAACGACGGGGGCTGTTAGTCCGCCTTCCCCTGGCATCCCTCCGGGGGTTTTGTCGTTGGGGCTCTAAATCCGCCATGGGAGGGATAGAAGGCAAACCTTTGCACCTTCCACCCCCCTCTGGGGTTTGTCCGTCGATAGCGGACTACGGCAAATCTTCATTGTACGCCATTACTTCTAATTAGAGAGGAAAAAACTTGATCAAGAGGTTTTGTTCTTTCTGGTTTTCCCACAGACGGCGCCAATTGTATGAGCACGAAATAATCTTCTCGTATAATCCTGTTGATCAAGTCTGCGTTCCTCCAAACGTCGTCACTTTACTCCCTGAAAACACAAACGTGAGGTAGCCGGCGGGTGTGTGCTGGATACCTCTCCAATGCCTAAGTCAGCAAAACAGACAAATAGACAAAAGCTCTATGTATTCAAGAATCAAAGTTGTGTTACCTCTCCATAGGTGATGTTGTGAAATTTTATAAGTTCCGCGTGGCACAATCCTAGTAGGACTCTTATTCTTCTATGTAGAGTCCTCCTAGGAATCACACTCCTGAAAGATAATGCTTATCCTTCAACACCCCCTCACTACTTAAACCAAGTGAGATGGTTTTACCTCGATAGCATGACAAAACGACCGAGCTAACAATACTCCTTTGTCATACTCAAACTAGTACCTTCACGTGCAACTTATGGCTCGGCCCTTGTTCACCAATACCTCGGTTGTGCCTGTTAAAGACTGATCTATCTACAGCAAGTTCTGACCGAGCTAACTGTAGCAAGGTCCACCTTAAGAAGCGATAATACCTCGGTCCAAAACACTGTGGCCGAGCTAACTATCGCTCTGACCGGGGTAACCGAGCTAATTGTAAGGCTCTTTTGGGACAGAGCTAACTACAAGTCCCTTTTGCTCCGCCCTTTTTACTACGGCCCACAGATCGGTCCTTTGCCCAGCTCGGCCCAATTTACTTATAAATTACCCTCTCAGGAGTAATTCTATTTTCACATACCTACTTATCTTTGTGGACATTATTTCTCAATGCACACTCTTATTAATTTGGTTATAGGTTATTATTCTCATTCCACACCCTCCATGTTCCAGTTATACCCTTACTTGTATGGTATACACACACTACCTAAACTCGCATTCCACGCACTTGTATTTATGTTCGGTTCAAACCCTCCTTCCCTTAATGTTCAAATTTTCATATCCATTTTCGGACCACTTTCTAAATACACAGTGAAGACCCTCTCCTCCTTTACATTATTGAAGATAAGTATCCCTTATCTATTTTGAAATCTTTTATATTATTATCTGTTTGCAAACCATTGACGAATACCGTTGTTTCAAAATCTCTCATTTTTTCTTTGAAAGATTTCTAATTTTGTGTACTCAACACTGATTTTTTTATTTTAAAAAAATGTATAGAAATTTTTTTAATAGAATATGAATAGTATGGTTTGATATCATTGATATTTTAGTTTAAGTATAATTTTTATTAAAATAATATTTCAAGCGTGTACAGTAGTTATGTGGTGATAGAATTTTGTCAGACGTCTCTCACGCTCTCAATCTCGATTTCGTGGCTCTCCATCTTCGATCTCGCCTCTCTCAGAACACGACGGTCTCACCCTTATCTCCGATGATGACAATGATCGCACCGAGATCTGTTGATCTCCTCCAAGGTAATTTCTGATTTTTTTTATTTTTTTATTTTAAGTTTGTTGAAAACCCTGATCTCAAACCCTAAGGGTCTGTTTGATAACGTTTACGTTTTCAGTTTATATTTACAAAAATTTTATAAACTGATTTTTGTTTATTTTTAGAAAAACATAAACTACAAATACGTTTGGTAATTGATAAAATATTTAAAAAAATTTAAAAATATAAAAAAGAGTGAGAAATGGCAAGTGATGGCAAGTGGCAGCGGAAGACGGTGGTGGAAAGTGGTGACGGTGGGTGGTGGCGGGTGGGTGGTGGGTGGCGGGTGGTGGTGGGTGGTGGCGAGTGGTTGGTGGTGGCAAGTAGGTGGCGGGTGGTGGTGGTGGTGGTGGTGATGGGTGGGTGGGTGACGGTGGTGAGTGGTGGGTGGTAGCGAGTGGGTGGTGGTAGCGAGTGGGTGGTGGTGGTGGTAGTGGTGGTAGCGGGTGGTGGGTGGTGGTGGCAGGTGGATGGCAGATGGCGGGTGGTGGTGGGTGGGTGGTGATAGTGGGTGGGCGACGGTGGCGAGTAGTAGCGAGTAGGTGGTGGTGGTGGTGGTGGCGGGTGGTGGGTGGTGGTGGCAGGTGGGCAATGGATGGCAAGTGGTGGTGGGTGGTGGTGGCAGGTGGGCAATGGATGGCAAGTGGTGGTGGGTGGTGATGATGGGTGGGTGGGTGACGGTGGCGGGTGGTGGTGGTGGTGGTGGTGGTGGTGATAGGTGTTGGTGGCAGGTGGATGGCGGATAGCAGGTGGTGGTGGGTGGGGACGGGTAGGTGGCAGGTGGTGGTGGTGGTGGATGGGTGGGTGACAGTGGCCGGTGGTGGTGGTGGTAGTGGGTAGGTGGGTGACGGTGGCCGGTGGTGGTGGTGGTGGTGGTGGTGGTGACGGGTGATGGGTGGTGGTGGCAGGTAGATGGCGGATAGTGGGTGGTGGCGGATAGGTGGCGGGTGGTGGTGGCGGTGGGTGGGTGGGTGACGGTGGCAGGTGGTGGGTGGTAGCGAGTGGGTGGTGGTGGTAGGTGGGTGGTTGGTGGTGGGTAGTGGTGGCAGGTGGGTGGCGGTGGTGGTGGCTGGTGGGTGGCTGGTGGCTGGTGGTGGCCGGTGGTGGATAGTGGTGGCGGGTAGGTGGCTGGTGAGTGGTGGTGGCGGTTAGGTGGCAGGTGGTGGTGGCGGGCGGTGGATGGTAGTGGCGGGTGGTGGGTGGTAAGTGGTGGCGGGTGGATGGCAGGTGGTGGTGGTGGTGGTGAGTGGGTGGCAGGTGGGTGGTGGTGGCTGGTGGCGAGTAGTGGGTGGTGGTGGCAGGTGGGTGGTGAGTGGTGGTGGCAGGTGGTGGTGGGGGGTGGGTGGTGGTGGCGGAAGACGGTGGTAGAAAATGGTGGCGAGTGGTGGCTAGTGTTGGATGGTAAAAAAAAAAAAATTCAAAACTCAAAACGGAAACACATTTTTTTAGTTTGTATTTTTTTGCCAAATTTATAAACTGAGACCACTGATTTATAAATAAAAAATTTACCAAACACATTTTTATTTGAATTTTTAAAATTTTTGTACATATAAATAGAAAACTGAAAACGTAAGTGTTACCAAACGACACCTAATTAAAAGTCCTAGTTTGAGTATTCTAATTTGAAAAATAAAACCCTAATTTGTTGTTGATCAATTCTTTAATTCTGTTTTTATTGTTGTTAGATTTGATTGTTTTGTTTGCTACTTTTAAGAGAGAACACATCTTTGCGGTCTCGCATTTTTGAAGTTGTGTGAACTTTCCACTTTACCAAAATTATCTAAAACGCATCTGTTATTTACAATTCAATTGACTTGCATCATGATCCACTTTGAGTATAGATCTGGAAACAAATGGTTAAGAAACTTCCTTTAAGGTTGGCTTTTCCATTGCCAGCCATGGTGAATCAACACTCTCTCAAGTTCTCCCTTATTTTCTTCACTTTCTAACCAAAACAACACAATCTTCCAATATGTCGAGAAAAAGGAAGTAATGGATTTACATCAAGACATGAGTCAAGAAGCTTTTAAGAGGAAGCGTTGCACTGCGTTCCATTGCATATGCTTATGGAAGATTTATACTTTTTTTTGTTATTAATGGGAAAAAATAGAAATATCTTTCCATTCTTGATGAACAAGAAGTGGGTTTTGGAGCCGTTGTTTGGTTGTGGGGCAGTGGGTACATATGGACTCTTTTTGGATTGGTATTATCAATGTACTTCTGTGTTTTCTCTGAGTTAATGCTTACATCAATTATTTATGCTATTAATGTTTTATTTGCTTATTCTTCAAAGTTTCAATACACACACATCGCTTGTGCTTACCCTCTAGTTTTTTGATTGCCCAAATAGAATCCTTCGAACTGAACCAGACTGCCTGAATTGACACCAATTTGGTTTAGGGGGTGCTCCACAAGAAAACTGAACTGATTGGTTGAGTCCCAATACCGAGTTCTTCCCTGACTCTATCAAACCGATTTCACCCCTAGCTTTCATCAACATGCATCTTCTTTTTGTGTTTGTGCTCTTTAAATTCTCAAACTTGCCATTGGTATTATCAGAGAATGTGAGTTTTGATTTCTCATTGTTGACTCTTCTAAACCTCATTCTTCTTTCTGATTTCTACTTCTCGAATACCGTCTTCGAGATCCAACATAGTAATTTACAACTTTTGAATTGCTATATATATTCTATCCACGAGGGTAATAACAAATTCATCTCTGTCCAATTTGATAGTACAATCGATTCACTCATCGTCTAAATTACTGGTATTGAAATTTGTGTAGGTGTTTTTCTCTCAATTTCTCGGTTTCCTTAATTATATGACATATGAAAAGTAACAAATTATGATTTTATTATTTGGTTACTTGGTAATCATTTTTATAGCGTTTTGTTCTCGTGGTTCTTATTCTTATCTTAAAGTTCTTTGTTTAACAAATATATAATTTTGTCTTTGATAAATTTTCTTTGACTATTAGGTTTTCTTTCTGATAAATATATAATTTATTGCTTAATTTTACTTTGTGTATTGGTTTGTTTGCCAAAAAAATCATAGGAACAGAATTCATAACTTCTGGATCATAGTTCTAGATGCTAAAAAAATGAACATTTTTCTCGCAATCTTCATTGAGACTAATTTCTTTCTTAGATTTCTTTGCATCAAAATTATAAATTTTTTTTCTAATTACATTTGTAATATTTTGTTTCTTTTTTGCAATTTTTCCCCTAATTTTTTAATTTAAATTACTAGCATTGAAATTTGTGTAGTTTCGTCTCTCAATTTCTTGATTTCTTTAATTAGATGACCTGCAAACAATAACAAATTTATCAGTTATGGTTTTATAATTTGGTTACTTGGTAATTATTTTTGTAATGTTTGGTTTTTGTCGTTCTTATTCTTTTAATATTTTATTTATAAAAATGGGCAAAGGTTCCCGCGTTTTTCTGGACGTGTGTGGGTAAAGAAGCTAGTCCAAGACTATATGTTTAGGATAGCCACTTGGAATATAGGAACTTTAACTAGTAAGACGATAGAATTGATAGATGTTATGATCAGGAGGAGAGTTAGTATAACATGCGTACAAGAAACTAAGTGGATAGGTGAGAAAGCTAAGGAAATTGACGATACCAATTTTAAACTATATTATAGTGGTAAGGATAGACGCAGCAATGGTATAGAAAATCATAGTTTCCAAGGGCCTTGTGGAAAATATAGTGGTGATCATTAGGAAAGGGGATAGTGAAAAATCTAGAAATTCCCTAAATGTTGATTTGTGATTATGTATCAATTTTAAGCAGTATATAACAATCTCAATCAAACAATCAAGATAAATCAACACAACGATTTTAACATGGAAAAATCACAATTGGAACACCTCCAATTGTGATAAAAAAATCACGGACAACAACCACAAAACAATCCACTAAGAAGATATAAAGGAATTACACATGTATACTCTCAATTACCTAGTGAATCCACGCCTGAATTGAACCAACCCCTATGTGACTCTTCCAACCCCGTCTTCACCTCGAAATTGTCTTGACGATGAGCCACTCCAGAATCCACCAAAGCTTCAGGCTCGAATTCTTCAGAATCCACCGAAAAACAACTCTCTTTTGTGTAGAACAAACAAATAATCCTTTGATATATACTCTTTAAACCATGAGTTGAATACTCAATCAAAACATCAAAGAAAACTAGCAAAATATCCTCAGATATAAACCCTAGAACCCAAGAAGAAGATCTGGAGAAGTTATTCTAGATTTGGAGCAACATGCGAATTTATAGAATCTGAAATCGCGAGGTCCGCTCGAGCGTGGGAATTGACGCTCGAGCGGGGACACTATATGAAGTGTTCCAAACCAGGATGTACGCTCGAGCGGGGATTTCGATACTCGAGCGTAAAAACACGAATCACAGTATATTTGCAGACTCAACAAACCTCTGGAACTCAACATTCTCAGCTCGAGCGGGGAAATGGAAGCTCGAGCGGGGAGGCAACTTTGAATGCATTTTTGCATTTTGCTGCGGGGGCGCTGCCCCTCGACCCTGCCGTGGCGCTGCCCCTGACCCGCCAAAGGACGCTGCCCCCTGGACCCCCACAAGCTGACCGGGCAGTTCGATTCCCGTCATAATCAGCAAAGTGGCAATCTTAGAAGAATTAAACACCACAAACTTCTCTGCAAGGCACGATTCGGGTTGGATTCGTATCTAATAAACTCATAGCCTCACTAAAATAAAAGTACGAAAACAAGTACAACTGAAAGGACTTTTGTCAAACGGGATTGCCAAGAATAAAAACCTAACAGATAGGATTATGTTAGTTAAACTAGTTATTAGAGGGAATATAGTGAACGTTATTAGTGCTGTCGCCCCTCAAGTAGGATTAGATGATCAAACTAAAAGGGATTTTTAGGAGTGAATGGATGGGATCTTACAGGAGATACCCGTATGAGAGAACCTATTCGCCTCTCAAGTAGGATTAGATGATCAGACTAAGAGGGATTTTAGAGAGTGAATGGATGAGATCTTACAGGAGATACCCATATGAGAGAACCTAGTTGTAGGTAGAGATTTCAATGGCCATGTAGACATAGATAAATTAGGCTATGAAATGGTGCATGCTGGATACGATTTTGGTGATAGAAATGAGGCTGGAGAGAGTATTTTAGATTTTGCGTTGGCTTCTGACCTAGTGGTAGTCAATACTATGTATAAGAAGATGGAAGAACATTTGATAACCTTTAAGAGTGAGTCAGTTAAGAGCCAAATAGTAAGAAAAGTGGACCGCCTAAAATGCAGTGATTGTAAGGTGATTCCTGAAGAGAGCCTGACCTCTCAATATAGGATTTTGGTACTAGATTTATGTTTTAAAGGCTAATACGAAGCTAAGAAGGATGATGGACGTCATAAGATGAGATGGTGGGACCTAAGAGGGAATAAACTAGAAATATTTAAGAATAGAATGGATAAGGAAGGTACTTGGGACTTAGAAGATGATGCTAACACTATGTGGAACTCGATGGCCAATTGTATGAGGAGAATCTCAAGGGAAGTGCTTAGAGAGTCAAAAGGAACGGGACCTAGCTCTAAGAAAACTTTGTCGTAGAGGGAAGAGGTTCAAGCGGTAATTAAGGCAAAAAAATAGTGCTTTAAAAAGTGGCAGAAGGATAGAATTGAAGAAAGCCTTAAGAGCTCTAGATTGGCTAATAAGGAGGTCAAGAACTAGTGTGAGAGACAAAGTTGAAAGCTTATGATGACCTATACACTAGACTCGATAGTAAGGAGGGAGAGAAGAGAGTATACAAACTTGCTAAGATACGGGAGAAAAACAAGAGATTTTAATCAAGTTAAGTGCATCAAGAGTGAGGATTCTAAGGTATTGGTGAAGAATGAAGAGATTAAGGAGAGATGGAAGAATTATTTTGAGAAACTATTAAATGAGGAACATGAAGGTACGTCAATAGGGGAAGAAGTAGCCAGTAATATGATAAACCAAGAGTATAGAATCTATTGCAGGATTAGGAACTTTGAAGTGGAGATTGCACTTGAGAAGATGAAATCAAATAAGGTTTTAGGACCTGATGATATCCTTATTGAAGCTTGGAAGTGTTTTGGTAAAAAGGGGACTGTTTGGTTGACTAGGTTGTTTAGCAAAATTTTGTTGACTAGGAACATGTCAGATGAGTGGAGGAAAAGTGTTTGAGTGCTAATCTACAAGAATAAAGGAGATGTCCAGAATTGCAACAACTATAAACGAATCAAGCTAATGTGTCATTTAATAAAAGTGTGGGAGAGGGTGATGGAACGCCGATTGCGAGATATAACTGAGGTGTCAGAGAATCAATTTGGGTTTATGCCTGACTTATCAACAATGGAAGCGATTTATCTTTTGAGGAGAGTAATAGAAAAGTATAGAGAAAAGAAAAGAGACATTCATATTGTGTTTATCGACCTTGAGAAAGCATATGATAGAGTGCCTCAAGATATAATATAGTGGGTGTTAGAGAATAAAAGGGTAACAAAAGGTTACATTGATGTGATTAGAGACATGTATGAAGAGATGGTGACCACTATTAGATTGCCTGTTGGAGAGACAAATGAATTTCCTATCACTGTAGGGTTACACTGAGGATCTACCTTAAGTCCTTATCTTTTTGCTTTAGTTATAGATGAGTTGACAAGAAATATTCAGGATGACGTGCCATGGTATATCATGGTATATGTTTTTTGCATATAATATCGTGTTAGTGGATGAGACTAGAGGAGTTAACACAAAGTTCCAGATTTGGAGAAAAACACTTGAATCTAAAGGATTCCGAATAAGCAGAACTAAGACAGAGTACATGAAGTGTAAATTTAGTAACAATAACAATGAAAGTAGAGGATAAGTGAATATTGAGAACCAAGAACTGCCTAAGAGAACATTTTCATTATTTAGAGTTGATTATTACAACGGCAGGGGAGATTGATGTAGATGTGGCCCATAGGATTAAGGCGGAATGACTTAAGTGGAGAAGTGTGTTTGGGGTACCGTGCGATAAACGAATATCCACTAGACTAAAAGGTAAGTTCCATAGAACGGTTATTGGACCACGATGTTGTATGTGATGGAGTGTTAAACAACATGTAGATAAGATGAGTGTTGCTGAGATGAGGATACTAGGGTGAATGTGTGGCAAGACTAGACAAGACAAAATTAGGAATGAGTGTATTCGGGGAATGGGTAGGAGTAGGGATATAAGAAAAATCGAAAAAACTGACTAAAGCGATCGAATCAGTCATATTTGGTCGGTTTTTTAATATGAATCGGTCTGTTCGATTTTGGAAATTGATTTTTTTTAGTTTTCGGTTCGGTGTCGATTTTGATATACTATACACCGATTTGCACCGAAACCGACCGAATATATTTACATATAATATATATTAAATATATAATGAATATTTTGACTCTATTTGATAGACATGTGGTTTAGACTTTTTTTTTTTTTTTGTTGATAAATAACCAAATTTTATAAAGAAGCATCAAGAAGATGTAAAGAATACAAAAAGATGGAAGCCATAGAGGCTTCACAAACAAACGAACTAACAAATCAAATCTTCCACAAACTCAACAAACGCCAAAACATCCAGATCAACCGAACTAGTCACCCAACCATACAATATCGTAAGAAGCCGTCGTTCTAACCAAAAGACTGAATAAGACAGCCCCTGAAAAATGCGCCTATTTCGCTCCAACCAAACCAACCATAGAATACAATGAGAAGCAAGCATCCACACCTTCCAACGTCTCCGTCCAACACGCCCCTGCCCAACTATGTAGAACTGCTTGAACCGACGCCGGCTGCACCCAAGCCAAACCAAAAGCCGCAACAACTGACATCCAAAAGCGAGAAGATACAGGACAATGAATAAGCAAATGCTCCACCGACTCCGCAGCACCACAACACAAACAACACCAATTAACCAATATGTGGCCACGACGAATTAAATTATCCAAAGTCAAAACATGAACCAACATACCCGTCCACACAAAAAAGGCCACCATAGATGGCGTACTCGGAACCCAAACACACTTCCAAGGAAAAGCAACGTCCTCCACATGAGCAAGCACACGATAATAAGAAGAAATAGAAAAAGTCCCCTTAGCCCTAGAACAGTCCCAAACCAAAGAATCCTGTCCTTCCTCTCCCACTCTCAACTCATATAAAAAAGCCAACAACTCCACCAACTGACCTTGCTCCTAATCCTGAACAGTACGGCGCAGACCTACATTCCAAAAAGTCGAAACCCCCTGGCCAGACCACACAACACCCACCAAAACCTCAGCATCAACGGCAATACCAAAAACCAAAGGGAACTGCTCTTCCAAAGTGAGATCCCCACACCACCGATCATGCCAAAACCGAACCCTATCCCCTACCCCAACCTTGAGCTTCACCCGCTTCCAAAACTCCTCCCACCTAAACCAAATCCCCTTCCATAGGCCAAAACCATGAGAATGCCCTACCCGTCCCGAGCACCACCCGCCATGCCCCACACCAAACTTAGCTACCACTACCCTTCTCCAGAAACGGTCATGTTCTGCCACAAACCGCCACAACCATTTCCCCAATAGGGCAATATTGAACAAGACCAACCTGCGAATCCCCAAACCCCCCTGCACCTTGGGACGACAAATCCGATCCCAGGCCACCAAGTGATAATTGGAACCTTCCCCCCCAGAACCCCATAAGAAATCCCTTTGCAACTGCTCTATCCACTTGGCCACTGACACCGGGATCACATGGACAGACATAAAATAAGTCGGGATGGAAGAAAGAACACTCTTAATCAATGTAAGTCTCCCTCCTTTTGATAAATACTGTCGTTTCCATCCTGCCAACCGCCGCTGCACACGGTCCACCACCCTATCCCACACCCCTTTAGCCTTAAAAGACGCCCCCAAAGGTAATCCCAAATACGTGACTGGCAAAGTTGCCACCTTACACCCGAGAATAGCTGCCAACACCGGAATCGTAGCCACCTCTCCCACTAGAATCAGTTTTGACTTTGCTAAGTTCACCCGAAGACCTGAGACGGCCTCAAAACACAATAACACACATCTCAAATACCCAATTTGATCCGCATCCGCATTGCAAAAAATAAGTGCATCATCTGCATAGAACAAATACGAAACCGACAAAATGGCAGGAGCCTTTCCCACCGCAAATCCCTTCAACCGACCTCCCTGCACCGCTTTAGATAACAGCCGGCCCAACGCTTCCATCACCAGAATAAACAATAAAGGAGATAAAGGATCTCCTTGCCGGAGCCCATTATAAGGAGGAAAGAAACCCGCTGGAGACCCATTCACAAGAACTGATATCCGCACCGTGGAAATACAGAATTGGATCCAACGCCTCCACCGAACCCCAAAACTGAGTCTGTCCAACATATATAGTAAAAACTTCCAATTAACATTATAATAAGCCTTCTCAATATCAAGTTTGCAAATAAGCCCCGACTGCCCTTGGCGGATTCGAGAATCCACACATTCATTTGCCACTAAGATCGCATCTAGAATTTGCCGCCCACCCACAAAAGCATTCTGAGACTCAGAAACAACCCCTTCTAACACACCTCGTAACCTATTAGCCAGCATTTTCGCCAGAAGCTTATACATACTACCCAACAGACTATTAGGACGAAAGTCCTGAATATCCTCCGCCCCACCTTTCTTTGGGATCAAAGCAATAAATATGGCATTAAGACTATGCTGAAACTCACTAGTCTGATGAAACTGCTCAAACATTGCCATCACATCAGCCTTTACTACCTCCCAGCAATGCTGAAAAAATGCTAAAGTAAAACCATCTGGACCCGGCGCCTTATCCCCAGGCATACTACGCAAAGCCTCCAACACCTCATCTTCTGCGAACGGATTCTCTAACCTACAACTAACCGTGTCTGAAATAGCATCGAAAGAAACACCATCCAGGCTTGGCCTCCACACCTCCCCCTCATCCCAAAAAAGGTGCTCATAGAAGCCCACAATTCCGGCCCTAACCGCATCTGAAGAAGACAACTCCACACCGTCTACACGCATACGACCTATTTGATTCACCCTCCGATGGGCATTCTCCATACGATGAAAAAACTTTGTATTATGATCCCCATCCTTTAACCACAGACATCTAGATTTTTGTCGAAAGCTAATCTCCTCCATACGGGCAATCTGGCCAAACTCCTTGCGGACATCATCACGACGACGAAGATCTGCCGCAGACAAAATCCCCTCGGATTCTATGCCGTCCAACTCCTGCAACACAGCGAGCACATCGGCCTTTTGAACCTCCAAGCGTCCAAACACTTCCTTATTCCACTTCTTCAAATCGGACTTAAGAAGTTTCAATTTCTGTGCCAGACAACAACTAGGCAAGCCTGAGAGCACATGACTATCCCACCAGCCCTTTACCCGCTCTAGAAAACCCTCAGACAATAACCACATATTCTCAAACCGAAACGGCGTCGGCCCACTCCGAATACCCCCACTATCCAATAAAACTGGCCAATGATCTGAAACTGGACGATGCAAACGTGTTTGGGTCACATGTGAAAAATTTTCCTTCCAATCCCATGTGACCAAAAATCTATCAAGCCGAGACATCAGTCCACCTCCAGACCATGTAAATGCACCACACTGCATCGGAAGATCCACTAACTCCACCTCATCAATGAATGACGAAAACATCCGCATAGAAGCCGTTACCGAGGTTGCCCCCTCTTCTCCTCCAAACTCCGCACCACATTAAAGTCACCCCCGACACACCATAGAACCCCCCACCGAAAGGCAATGTAGTGAAGCTCCTCCCAAAAACCAATCCGGTCTCCTCCATGAATCGGCCCATAAACACCTGTGAAAGCCCAACGGAAGTCATCCTCAATACAGCAAAAAAGACAAGAAATGGAAAAAGCCCCCACCTCCTCCTCCTCCTCCTCCTCCTTTACTATCACCCTCCTATCCCAACAAAGAAGAACTCCTCCAGCCACCCCTTGGGCAGGTAAAAATGTCCAATCCACAAACCGACCACCCCACAACTCCCGAATCAACTCTATCCCCAAACTCTCCATCTTGGTTTCCTGTAGACAAACAACATCCACACGCGCAGTTTTTAACAAAGATTTCACCGTTACCCGTTTTTCCCTATCATTTAAACCACGTACATTCCAAGAAAACAATTTTAACCACATTGTAACATGAATGGAGTACCACGACCCTTCTTAGCAGGCCGTCCATCCCCAACTTCACTCCGATCATAATTGATGGAACACTCAAATCTTCGTAATTCCCTAACACTCTTCTCATTGAGGTTCAAAGGCATCGTCGCTTGGCAGTTCGGGGCACTCTCCCTCCAAGAGCCCTCAATGGCAGAAAACAAAGCAAAAGCCTCATGCTCATGACCTTTAAAAGACATCCCTAAAAAATGACTAACCTCATTAATGCAAGAAAGAACCCACCTCGATACCTCCTCGGAGCTCGGAATGACATCCTCACGGAAGTCCACTACCGGACTATGAATGCCCTCCTCAACCACAACGTCACCTACCTCTACCTCAGCATCCACCACGTCGGGATGGACCACCAATGCCAACTGATCTACCCGCGTGGACCAACTACTGTCAACGTCATTTGTCGCAGTCACGCATCCTTCCCCGCAACACAGTTGCTGCAAACGGTGTTCATCCGCCACAAGTACAGGAAAAAACTTCGGAGAAACCCCAACACTAGACCTAGGCGAATGTGAGCAATCTCTAAAATCCTCTACAACAGCCTTTGCCTGTGGTCGTCCAGACTCCGGGGACAATGCCATGACAGTATGGGTCCGACGAAGCTCCAAACCATCACAAGAGGAAGCACGAACCCGGCTTAGGTCTGGATGCGTCAGAAAAGCCTCAACAATAGACCCAATCGAAAGTGAGGAGCCTCCAAAATCCTCCACAGCAACCTTCGCCTGAGGTTGCCCAGACTCCGGCGACGGTACCATAATAGAAAGGGTCGGACGATGCTCCAATTCATCACGAAGGGAGGCACAAACCCAACTGAGGTCTGGGTTGGATTAACCTGGGTTGGGTAGGGCTGGATCTTTCACCACTAGGCCTAAACCACACCCAGGTGCGTTGAAAAGAACCTTTCCACCAGCTGGCCTACTTGTGGATGGTGTTGGACCAGAGCCCACCTCTGCTAGCCCAAAGAAACAGCATCAGTCTTTTGGGCCTCAGAATGGCCCACCTGTTGATCTGGGAGAACCCCTAAAGAGCCCACTACAGAACCAATATAGGCATTAGGAGCAACCCGAACCTGATTACCCTTAAAGTCTATAGGTCGCGCAAATCTCTGCCTATATTCGTTGACCCCCACAAACTTTGCGAAACTCCGATACGTCCGCCACAAATCTCGCCCATCCAAACCCAAATCCAAACCACCCTCCTCGCTGGCGGACAGTGCCACAGGCACAACCTGCGGCTGAGCCTCCACCCATATTGGTAAGGAAAAAGACCACGATCCCTACCGGAGGAAGACAGTCGGCGGCAGCTTCGCCAAACCCCATACACGCAGACGAAAAGAACTGAGATCCACCGATGACTCGTCCGCCTCCACGAAGCCACCACACTGGTCGCCAATCACACGATAAACCTCCTCCCCACGAAGATGCAGCGGCAAGCCCGTCACACGAATCCATTCTCTTGGTCCTGGTGGTGATTCCGACCCCGAAGCACAGAGGATCAAGGGTGTCCACCATTCCAACAGCAAATCACAACCATCAAGAGTCCACCGACGACGCAACACAATTTCCGCCTCGCATCTGGAAGAGAAGACAAACAAAAAAGCCTGATCACCAAGTGGACGCACCTCCACCTACCCCGACGCCTGCCACCATCGACTGACCCAGTCTGACATAGCCGCAAAACTCAAGCCTTTATCACCCACCCCCCTTAGATGTCCCTCCATTGCCCTATCCAGTAGCTTAAACCACTCACCTTCCATTGCTGTGTGTACCACCTGACCCGCTGCTGCCAGACCACGATGAGCCACAGCCATAGGAGTAGAGTGCTTTACCCAACCATCACCTGATCCGAAACCTTCAATAACCAAAGCCAAATCCCCCCACCCATCACCAAAGGCAGACATCAAAAAGAAAACTTAAGTCCTCCGCTGCCCCTCCGTTACCACTATTTGGATAGATAATCCACCCTCCTCCTCACCACGAACCCAAACTGCCACACTACGGCTGCCGCCACTAAGCCGTCCCATAAATCGAAGGACCCCAGGATCCAACGAAGCCTTCCGAAATTTCGCCACCAACCAACATACTTCAAATCCAACAAGCAAGACTGCCTTTCTGAGCCCCTGACCCCGTTCCACAATCGAGAAACTCTGTCGCCCAATCGCGTCCACCACCGCCTCCTCCAGTTCAAAAGACCGACCGCCTAGAAAAAGGATTCGCCGGCGTGGCCCAACCTCTGACGTCACAGGTAACATTAATCAGAGGTTGTTTTAAGTTTTGGTTTTGTTTTGATGTCAAGACTTTGGTTCTGAGATTATATTTTGTTTCTAATTCTAATTTAGTAAAAGTTTCAAGCCTTAGTAGTTATTAATTTTTTTATTTGTATTTTTTGTGAATGGTTAGATTAGATATGGTTAAAATTGTGTACAAATGGCTAATTTAATATTTTTATATAAATTATTTATTATACTACAAATTTAAGAAATGACTTAATTTTGAAAGTACTTAAACCGATTAAACCGCATTGAACCGAACCGTTTGAACCGGTGCGGTTTGATAAAAAATTTGGTCTGTATTGGTTTTCAATATAATAAAGCTGACATTATCGGTTCGGTGCAAAATTTCACCTAAACACCGACCGTCCCGAACCGATTACATCCCTAGGTAGGAGTATCACCGATAGAAGATAAGTTGAGAGAGAATCGATTGAGATGGTTTGGTCATATTCAACACTAGATGGAAGTGTTAGGGGACCGGGTAGGCCTAAATTAATGTTGGCTAGCATTGTAAATAGAGATATGAATCTACTTAATCTGACTAACGAAATAACTTTTGATAGAGCCGCTTGGAGAAGAAGGATTCATGTAGCCGACTCCATTTGATAGGACTTAAGGTTTGGTTTGGTTTATTGGATCCCAATGCTTGGGGTTAAAAAAACCAGACATCTCTTTCTCGCAGTCTCTATTAAAACCAAAGTTTTAAAAGGCTTTACTGAGGCTAAGGAAAAATGTCTCAAGGCTTTGATTTTTAAGCTTTACACTTCAAAGGCTTGCACACACAGTCTGAGACATGCGCATTAGATGCATCTTGTATGCCTTCTACGTAGGCTTGTAAATGGATCAGATTCGGATCAGAGTTGTTAAAATTCGAATCTGATCCAATTAAGATAAACTTGAGTATGATCCGAATCCATTTATCCCAAATATGATTATAGATCACCCGAATTTGAATCCGATAATTTTGGATATCTGATCTGATAATCCGATCTAATCCATTTATTTATTAATTGAGCTACAATTTTATATAATATGAATTTTATTTTTTTTTCATTTTGTGTTTTCTTCATTCAAATTGAGAATAATCGGATCAGATCGGATTTTTGCGTATTCGATCTGTTTAATAAATGGATTAAATGGATTCGGATTATTGGATTACCCCGTCGGATTTTTTTGTAAATGGATTTGGATTTTCAGATCGGATTTGGATTAAATCCAATCCATTGACAGCCCCATTTCTACGCATAAGCATGTGAGGAGTATACATATGAAAAGTTTGCCTTAGGGTCTTATTAAACTTTAGTAGATGGTTTAAACATAAAAAATAAAAAAAGAACCCATTTTATAACTATATAGAAAAATTAAGTAAACGACCAATCAAGAAAAAATATAAAGTTAATGCTCAGTGAGAAGCTCAATCACTAAAGCTAAGAACACCGATTTTATTTTCAATAAAGCTTCCTTCTCTGCAGTGAACCTTGAGCATAAAAGTATTTACACCGTTATATTTAATTTAAATGTATTTATTTATTGTTTTAAAGTATTTATTAAATATAAAAATTTAGAATTTGAAATGTTTGCCACTCAACGCCTTAAGGCGGCTTATGCCTCGCCTCATGAGAGGTAAAATGCCTCACATTAGCCTTTAAAAACTTTGATTGAGACTTTTCTCTCGGATTTTTTTGCAATCAAAATAATAATATTTATTTTTAGTTAAATTTGTAATATTTGTTTCTTTTTGCATTTTTTTTTTCCATTTCCCTATTTTTTTCATTTAAATTACTAGTGTTGAAATTTGTGTAGTTTCCTTGGTCTCAAGGACATCTTTCTCGCAATCTTCATTGAGACTAAAGTTCTCTCTTCGATTTTTTTTTGCAATCAAAACTATAATCTTAATTTTTAGTTAAATTTGTAATATTTTGTTTCTTTTTTACAAATTTTTTTTTCGTTTAAATTACTAGGATTGAAATTTGTGTTTCGTTTCTCTCAATTTATAGATTTTCTTAATTATATGACATATGAACTGTAACGAATTTATCTATTATGATTTTATAATTTGGTTATTTGGTAATTATTTTTATAATGTTTGGTTTTGGTAGTTCAGATCATATTCTTGCTTTACTATTCTTTGTTTAATATATATATTTTGATAAATTTTCTTTAATTATTTGGTTTTTTTATTATATAAACATATTATTTATTGCGTGATGCTTGATTTCACCTTGTCTATTGCTTTGTTTGCCAAAGATCTCAGAAAACTAAATCATAAACTTTTGGATCTCAATGCTTGATGTTAAAAAATGGACATCTTTTTTTTGCAATCTCCATTGAGACTAAATTTCTATCTCAGATTTGGTTGCAATTAAAATTGTAATCTTAATCTCTTATTAAATTCTTAGTATTTTGTTTCTTTTTCGCGATATTTTTTTTGTTTCATTTAAATTACTAGTGTTTAAATTTGTGTTGTTTCATTTCTCTCGCTTTCACGATTTTCGTAATTATTTGATATATAAACTGTAACAAATTTATCTGTTATGTTTTCTCAATTTCTTGATTTCCTTAATTATTTGATATATCAACTGTAACAAATTTATCTGTTATGGTTTTCTCAATTTCTCAATGTCCTTAATTATTTAATATATAAAGTATAACAAATTTATCTATTATGGTTTTGTAATTTGGTTACCTGATAATTAATTTTATAATGTTTGGTTTCATAGTTCTTACTATTGTTGTGCTATTGTGCTATTATTTGTTTAATGTTTTCTTTAATTTTGTTATTTTTTTCTTCTAATTATTTGTTTGTTTGTTGTTTGTTTGTTTGTTTTTTTTGGGGGGGGGGGGGGGTAAATATATTATTTATTGTTTGATTTTACTTTGTCCATTGGTTTATTAGCCAAGAAATCATGGGAATATAATTCATAATTTTTTGGATCTGAATGATTGATGTTAAAAAATAGACATCTCTTTCTCACAATCTCCATTGAGACTAGTTTCTCTCTCAGATTTCTTTGCAATCAAGATTATGATATTAATTTCTGATCAAATTTTTAATTGTTTATCTATCACATTATTTTTTGTTTGAATTGACGGTAATTAACTTTTCTATATATATATTTTTTATTTTCCAATTTTTTTCCTTTAAATTACTTGTGTTGAAATTTCTGTAAGTGCCTTTCTCTCAATTTCTTTAATTATATGACATATGAATATTAACAAATTTATTTGTTGTGGTTTTATAATTTGGTTACTTGGTAATTAATTTTATAATGTTTGGTTTTCATAGTTCTTACTATTGTGCAATTCTTTGTTTAATATTTTCTTTAAGTTTGATTTGATAAATGTTCTCTAATTATTTGGGTTTTTTTAATAAATATATTATTTATTTCTTAATTTTTGTTTGGTTTATTGGTTTGTTTGCTAAGAAATCCTGGGAAGAGAATTCATAACCTTCCAATTTCAATGCTTGATGTTAAAAAATTGGACATCTCTTTCTCGCAATCTCCATTGAGACTAGATTTCTCTATTAAGATTTTTTAGTAGTCAAAATCTATAATCTTAGTTTCTAATTAATTTTTTTTTTCCAAATTTTTTTTCCTTAAAATTATGAATTACTAGTATAGGAATTTGTGTTGGTGAGTTTCTCGCAAATTCTTGATTTCCTTAATTATATGACATATGAATAGTAATAAATTTATCAGTTATGATTTTGTAATTTGATTACTTGGTAATTATTTTTATAGTATTTGGTTTTTATAGTTCTTATTCTTGTTTTACAATTCTTTGTTTAATAATTTCTTTGTTTTCAATAAATTCTCTCTAATTATTTGAATTTTTTTATGATTATATTTTTATTGCTTGATTTTCCTTTCATCTTTTGGAGTGGGTTGTATGTCAAGAAATCCTGAGAACATAATTCGTAGCTATTGCCTGAGGTTAAAAAAATATTTACATCTCTTTGTTGTGTTGAAACTAAGTTTCTTAGATTTCTTTGCAATCAAAATTGTAGTTTCTAATTGACTTTTTTTTATTATTGTGTTTCTTTTTTCCCATTTCTTTATTTAAATCAATCATTAGTATTGAAATTTTCTTTCAATTTCTGTTTTTTTCTTTATTTGTATGACATGAATTGCTGCAAATTTATCGGTGATGTTTTATAATTTGTTTACTTATTAATTCTTTGTCGTATTCTTGTCTTTCATTTCTTTTTTGTTTTCTTTATTCATTGATTAATTTTCTAGAATTTTTTGGTTTTCTTTTGATTTGTTTGATGACCTTAAGAACCAAGACTACCCTTGAAAAGAGGTTGCAAGCTTTGCACTCTTCCAATCAATGAAATTTGGGAAGCACAAAATCATTGACGGTGTTTCCCTATTTAGATTCAATTCCATGGGAACATGCTCTATGCCAATGTGTAGCATCCAAGGAATCATCAAATTGATGATCCCTGGAACCAAGACTACCTTCGGTTTGCAAGCTTTGCACTCTTCCAATCAAGGTAGCAAGTTGTTGACCACAAACTCTTCAATCTCATTCCTTTGGTTCTGTTTTTATCATTCTTTCATCCAATTGAAGATTCTCCCAATGTCGGCTTCCAAATTCGCAGATAAACCCTACTATTTCCACCTTGTTGACCTCCTTTGAGCCATTATTCTAAATCGCAATAATCAGGATTCAGTCACACTACAATGAAAATCAGTCCAAAATACATGGTGGTGTTTGGGAAGCAAGTTCCCAAATTTTTTTCTCATTTTTTCCAGACAAAAGTTTTGCAAAACCAAAAAAAATACATCCAAACAAAATATCACATCCAACCCCATAATCATTTCACTTTTTCTCTCACAAACATCACATCCAACCACATAAAAACCCAACTCACTTCCCAAACACCATCATAGTCCAGCTAAAAGTGCCGAAGGATACTTTTGAAATACTGAATGAGCAAAGAAATATAAATGTCAAAACAATTTGTGAATCTGGATCTGAAAAACTCAAGGTAGTCAATATGAAATAGAGTCAATTTGAACCAGAACTTAAGCTGAAGTTGAGGTTCACAAACCGGTGTTGTCAATGTGTAGCTCGAAGTCGCAATACTTGTGTGTAAATGAATCTCTACACTCTGAAGTTGATGTACCTCATATTCAGCTTCGAACAATCAAGGGAACTCGAAGAGCAATGCTCAGTGGATTTGAACAAGATCCAGATTGATAACAGTGATTGAGAACTAATGCAATGAACTCGAAGAGCAATGCTCAGTGGATTTGAACAAGATCCAGATCGATAACATTGATTGAGAACTAATGCAATGAACTCAGTCTGATAGCCAGTTACTAGTATCGTGAAAGGTTAATCAACTCGAGACAAATCAACTCCAATTGTGAGTCACAACTCTAAGCTAGGGTTTTGGATTGTTTTGGATTGAGTTCGGAGTTTAACTTGGGTTTTGGATCAAGTTCATAACTCAATTGGGATTTTGAATATGGCAATTTGTAACTCAAATTCTGTTTGAATGAGGTGTGAAGCCTATGGAGGCTGAATCGAATTAGAGTGCAAAGCTTTTGAACAAAAAAATCCAGTTGTGATTGACTTGTGAACTCGAATCAGAGATAATAATAGGACATGAGATCATTGTAGATCTAGGGTTACAAAGAACCAATTCGAATTCAGCTTTGAAGCAAAGCCGTGAAGCTCAAAGCTGTTGTAAAGCTTAAAAGTCCAGATTGCGTTGGGATTTCAAGGTGCTAGGGTTTCAGTAATTAGGATATCTCATGCAAGAGGGCTTTGTAAAGTGGAACTCAAGTGCAATTCAACTACAATTAGGACTGAATTTCAACTACAGTTGACGAATCAACTCCAATCTGGAAGAACTAGGACTCAATCCAAAGCTCACAATGATTAACCAAATTTAGGAATTGGATTTCATTAGAGAGAGAAAATGTCCAATTAGGGACAATGAGCACTTGGAAATATTCAATATGGAAATGTCATCTATTCATTATTTGTATATCAATTATTTTTACCTTAGAAATAATTTCTATTTGATAATTTTATGTATTATCTTGGCTGTGGTTCACAAATATACAGTAAATAAGAGAAGAGTCCTCTTGCTATGGAAACAACTGGGTGTTAGTTTTTTGGCCGTGAAGTAGAACAGAGAGCTTGAGTCAGGTCTCGATCCAACCCAAGATCTAATCTTTAGCTGGTAGAGCAACATACATTAAAATTGTTCCCAGTGTCATTGGAATTAGTTCATATTGTTATTAACCAAACGAAGATCAATAATTTCCTTTGCATTTGCTCTCCTCCTTTTTTAATTTGCCCTTTCCAAATCCATGAATTAAATAGAGCATCATCCATTTGATTTATTCCAGTGACATGTTGTCAACTCATTGTGAATTGTTACACGTTCTAAAAGGTTAAACTTCTATGGAAGGGTGTACCTGCAAATTTTTACATGCTCATATTTTCAATTGTTTTTAATTTTGTTCTTGTCGCATTTAGTCTTCCCGTTGCTAGCTCTTTCTCTATATGGAGCATTTCAAATTTCATTTGCAGTACCTCTTTTACTTTTCGCAGCGTTATAATTTCATCTAGTTCAACAAGCCAAGTGTTTCTTTTTTTTTTTTTTTGGTAAGTGCAAGCGAAGTGTTTCCATTTACTCTTTGCCCCCATATTTTTGCCTGCCACCATGGAAGAATTCCTTATTTCCATGACTTCATTGTCTATTGCAACACCTAAAAGATTCATCTTGGTCTAAGCATTCTGAATTTCATGTACATTTGCCGATGTATTACTCTCTCACACCTGGTTCTCTCTTGCTCCTATCTCTTCTACCACTGTAATTGTCAACCACTTCATCAGGATTCTCTTCAAAAACATCACTTGAATGTCCAACAGTGTCCTCAAGTTCATAGCAAACCAAGGACCCTCTTCCTCTAATAAATGCACAACCTAACAAAAACCAAATATTTCAAGACCAAACAATTATTAATACAATAAATTATTCTGTGTTTAATCTTTTTTTCTCTGATGTATGACTATTTGTTTAGAAAATAAAAGAATTAAACATAATTACTTTTTTAGTCTCAAATATATCTATTTAAAGTGTGACTAAATTAGTGGGTTGATAATAGTTAAATATATATTAAGCTGGTGGACTTGGATTTAATAATTCTTTCTCTACTAAATTTTGGATGAGTAAGCTAGGTTGATGCTAGTCTGGCTCTGTCTAGGCTTAAAGTAACATGTATATTTCTTATTATGTAGTGTATTCGGATCTGATCGATGTTCACCACTGGTTCCGAGAATTCAGTTCCTCCACATGATCTATCTCCACTACATTCCAAAATACATACAAAATGATATAGTTGAATTGTGAAATTATCATTTAAAAGAAAAAAAACCCCACCAAGATGATTCTAAATTTCAAAAAAAATTTACTGCAACATCATTCTAATTAAGTGAATTTGTATGAAAATTTTAGTAGAATAGAATTTTCCTTCTAAATTTGGTCCATCAAAAAATGACCATGTATACATTCTAATCTGGAGCTTTCCATTTGCCGACTATTTTCTTAATTGGATGGGAAAATTGCCCGTTCATAGGTTGAAATTACAGCTAACATCAAATTCTGTTTGAGCAAAACTAAAGCAACCCAAGCCAGCCTCTATGAAAATCAACTCAAAAATCGAACAGGTGCAGTGTAGTTCTCCAGGGTCAGAGAAAGTAACAAATAGCAACACTCATTTAGATAGATAGTTTTAAAGCTTTACTTACATAATAAAATCTAAAGATGTTTAAGCTTAAGATAATTTAAATATACTAAATAACTAACATAGTTGAGACACCAAACAAGTTATTATAGCATTATATATATATAGGGGGTTTTTCTGTGTGTTTCTGTGTGTCAGCGCTGATGCTAATTGCTGATGTGTTGCTCTTCCAAATCAGTGCTTCACTAAACATTCACTAATTATCCCCAGAATTGAGCAATAGAGACGCAACATACTGAGCACGCCTCTCCTCTAGTTCTTTCAATCTTTTCCTTGCTGCCTTTAATCTTGTAGTTAGCCACTCTACCTCATCTAGTTCAGTGAGAGAAGATTGTTCAGTAGTTCTTGCCCCTTCCGTTTCATCGTCTGTAGCAACATCTGAAAAAACCTCTCCATATGGTCCACGAAAACGCTTTTCACTCTCCATCTCGTCACGCTCTTTCCCCAGGATCTCTTGTATCATCAAATCCTTGCAAGTCCCTATACCAGTACCATCTTCACACACACTTGCTGGCATCTCCAATTTTGTCTCACCAAGTTTGCAAGGCAAGAACTGCTCCTCTAGTATGGGAAATATCTATGGAGCAACCAAAAAAAAAAAATAACAGTATAAGATATTAGCAAACAAAAAAGAAAAAAAAAGAAAGAAAGGACAATGAGAGAGAATTGGAACTAAAATTTTATCTCTCGCTGGGGAATATTTGGACTTCCTTATCTGACGTTTTGGCGAAGTATAAGCTTAAAATGTTACCACCACTATTCTCTCTAGGATTATTTTGCCCCTGTTACTCTTTATTACATGTTAATTGTGGTTTTAGTTTGATGAAAACCCCAAAAAATAAGATTTTTTTAAACACGTTTCCTTCCTCAAATGAGAAAACAACATTGGCTGCTACTGGAGGACCATTGTACCATTTAAAAAAAATATTTAAGTTATTTTTCACAGCAAAACTGACATGGGATTTTTTTTTTTTGGGGATACGGTGAAGAATGGATTATATAACCACACTTGTTAGAACATTTCCAATCCTTCATCAAATTTAAATTTGATGAAAATTTTGGTGAAAATGAGATCCAATCCTTTTATCAAACTTGTATCAAATCAAGGGAGAAGTAAATTTTTTATCAAATAAAGGATGAACCAAATCTTTCACCAAATTTCCAACAAGTCTTTTTCCACTTAAGTTTGATGAATTTGTTAAAAGATAAGGATTGGAGTCGGGGTTTTTTTCATCAAAATTGATGAAAAGTGAAATTTAGATATTAATGAAAACTTGATGAAAGGATTAGAGTAATATCCAACCAAGCTTTATACTTAAATTGGAATCAAATTAGATAAAAATTTTGGTGAATGATTGGAGATGATCTACAGCTAACACCATATGCATACGCCTCTCCAAAAAAGTTTATGTGCACAGAATTCTGTTCTATCACTCTTCGATGTAACTACCCAAAGTTATAGCCAACTGACGGTGAATATGGAAAAAATAGGTGGGTAAACTTTTACTTTTGTCATAAATAATGAATTGCATTAACTAAAGGGTTGTAGCGTTTGGCCACCAAATCTCACCTAAGGAGAGGTTGAACAATTAACCACCGACTAGAAAAATAAAAATCATGAAATTCATTCCATTATCATTAAGCCTTCCTCTTACTCACAATCTCAATAGCCTACAACTTACGTTTTAAAACATTTGGAAATCTCTTGGTCCTCTTCCCAGCAGTAAGGAATAATGAAGGTCAACTTGATGATAAAGAGCTTTGGTTCTATCATGTTAAAAAGAGCTTCTGAACCCAGAGAGAACTAAACAATACAAATTGATGAATTTGGAATTCCAACAAGACCTAAACTGTGGGGCAGGGCAATATGATTTAGGCACTAGTATTGCAACAGTTAGAAATTTGAAGTCACCTAGACTCCTGAAACCCACCAAGTAGTTCTACTTAGCTCTCTCTGTCTCTCTCTCTCAAATGAAAATCTATTCAGGCAAAAATACTGAAAGTGCATACATACCTCAGAGAGCTGACAATGAACATGAGCAACGTAGTGGCATTCTTCACAATAGTAGGTAGGATCATATAACTCCCTTCTTTTCTCACAAGAATCGCAGTAGAATTCCGAGAATTCATTTTCATCTGGATGGTCTTTGATGGGAGAGTTGGTGAGAGTGAGGGGATGTATATGATGTTTATCTTTGACAGTTGGTGGCAATGTTGTTACACAACCGATATGGAGATTGAATTCGCACTCCACACAGCGGAAAAAATAGGTGCAGATTTGCCGATTGCAAGCGTTGCAATAGAGCACGTAGGGTATGGCGGCGAAGAAAGCAAGAGGGTGCTGGTGGTGAAGTTGAGAGCTGATGAGGAAGGGTTTTGAAATTGGGCATGTAATGTCAAAGAAGATTGCACACTTGGTACATACATAGGCAAAGCCTGAAGCATATACTTGACACGCATGGCACTTAAATTTACCGCTGAATCCATTTGCATTGCCAATATTCTCGTACAACAGACCAAGTGAATATTGGAGCAGGGTGAGTGTGTGTTGGTGGTGGCAAAATGAGCGTTTTACCTGCAGAGGCAAATCCGCACAAGATTTGTGCAGAAAAAACTTGCATTCAAGACAGATGTAGACAATAGAATCATCATCCTCAAAGTGAAGCTGGCAAGCATTGCAAGATATACGATAATCCTTTTTCTTCTCACAAAGAATCAAAGGGTGGGGATGGCTTAACTGTTGAATCTGGAACTTATCATCGCTGCTGCTGCCTTGAGAATTTTGGGTAGACGACGGCAATGGTATCAACGAAGCGCACAATGGGTCCAGGCTGAAATTACACTCAGAACAGTTGAAGGAAAAGCCCTCTGCCAGGAATTTCCCACAAGCGCTGCACTGACTGGAATCCTCACATTGGTCATTTTTAACACGACACTCATCACATTTGAAGAGAATGCCCTTCTCGAGCACCTTCCCACAAGCTCTACACTGCCTCGAAAACGTATTCCAACGTTGGTCAAGCAGGGTGAGTGGGTGTTGTCGGTGGAAAGGATGTTGGATCTGTGAAGGCCACTCGGCACATGATTCGTCGAGCAAGCACTTGCAGTCAAGGCAAACGTAGATTCGACTTCCATTGATGGGTAGCTTGCAGAAAGAACAGGTAAAATTAAATAAAATCGTATCGTTGTTGTTGTCGCAGACAATCAAGGGATGTGGGTGACGTAGTATATGATATTGAATTTGGGATTGATTCTTCTGCTGGACTGGGAATTTGGCAGGCATTAGTGAAGCACAACAAATGTCGAGGTTAAAGTCACACTCGAAACAGTGGTAGTTACTATGGGTCCGACCTCTCCTCCAACAGGCATCGCAGTCGAAGTAGTGAAATTCATTGGGGGGCCTGATGAGGAGGGTGAGAGAGTGTGGGTGAAAGGGATGTAGCATCGCTTGTGGGAATTGGGAGCATGATTTGTGCATGTACACCTTTCTCAAGCAAAATTCATTGCAACACGAATACATTGGTGAAGCGATGTCTTTGTGGCATACCAAGCAGAAGCACCGCTCATCATCGATCACACCTTTCTCCATTCTCAATGGATGTTCATGGATGAAATGTTTAATCTCGTTCTCCATCTCTCTGTCTCTCTCTCTGTGATGAATGCTTTACAGGGAGCTTGCTGGTAGCAATAGAAGAAACTGATTTTTTTTTTTTTTTAATGAGGAAAAGCAAATTTTCAAATATTGAGGGGATATGTATTAAACAGAAATCTCAGGATTTACCCTATTTTATAATAATTTGATACAAAATATGAAAATGTATTCTATCTTTTTGGTACATATTACACCGAATTTAAACTAAGCCTTCGTTTGGCATGTCAGAATTTTTGAGTTTTTGACTATTTTAACCATAAAAAGACAAAATAGATTTTTTTTAACAAAATGTCACATTCAAACCATAATCATTTTATTTTTTCTCTCACAAAAGTCAAAAAATTCAAAAAGCCAAAAAGCCTATCCCAAATGAGGCTTTTTAGCTCCAGGCTAAAATAATTAAAAAACCAATCCACATCCCAAACGAATCCTAAGTAAATCTGTTATGCACCTTTTAAATAGTTTAATTATATATAATATAATTAAGAGTTACGGTAGAAACCCTAAATAATATATCAAATTTTTTATTAAATCTCATGAAATTTATACAAATTTATATATTTTTTAATCTCACATCTATACCAGATATTTAATAAAATTTTTAATAAATTATTTAAAATTTATAACATTTTCTTATAATTAAATGTACTATAGAGAGGCATACCACGTGGTGGGTGTCTCATTGAAAAATCCTCTGCATTTTTGTTTTTCTCTTGCCTTTCCTTTCTTTATTCTTGTTGACATATGCAAATTATGGGAGTGTACCGGTAAAAATATCAGAAATAGTTTAGAGTTTTAAATAATGAGCTCTAAATTCACGTGAGGTAGAAAATAGAAAAAAAAAAAAAAACGAAAACAAAGCACAGCACATATTGGCAGTGGGTGGGACCTACTGTCATATAATTAGTAGTAGTACTAATTAGTGGTCTCAAGCATTATTGTAAAAATATAAAAAAAAATAAATTCAAATGAATAAAAAAAAAAAAAAAAAAAGAAAGACGGAGGAAAGAGGGCTGGACAACAACCGACATATTTTTAATTGAATATAAAAGCACCACTGAAAAAGAAAACGCAAGAGACAAGTGGTGAAAAATTTGTGATATTTAAGAGTTTAAAATATTGTGTGATGTGTTTTTTTAAGTTATAATTTTTTTTGAGAAAAAAATTATTAAAAATTTGTACTTTTATTGTAAAAGGATTTTGTATCTCTTATTTTTATTTTGTAAAAGAGTGATATTTTTTGTGAGTGATATTTTATGATAAAATCACTTAGATTAGGTGTGGACTTGGCACCAAAGTCCAAACTAGTCGGAGTGATCGGGATTGATCACTTGTTTTAAAGATTCACTAGCACTTGTGAAACTAGGGGTATATTGCTATTTGAAAAATAGTGGAGAAATTCTCGAAGAGGATACTTAGGGAGTGGATGTAAGCTTGGATTGAACCAAACCACTATAAATCACATGTTTGCTTTCTCTTCCCTTTACTCATTTCATTTTTATTACTGTCATTTATATTACTTCATATTTTTATTTATTCATTATTTGGGTTATTTTTTTAATTTAGCTATTTATTTATAAACTCAATTCACCCCCTCTTGAATTGCCTTTCAGGTAAGAATTAGTATCAGAGTAAGGGCTATTGTATTTTTTACTTAACTGTCTTAGAGAGGATTAATGACAACTATTATAGGATTACAAATTATTGATGGTCACTCACCTTCCAAGCATTCATATTTTTCTAGAATCGATTATAGTTATTGGAAAAATAGAATGATGATATATATTTATACGGTATGGAAAATTGATAAAAATAGTCCAAATATTCCTTTCAAAATTATAGATACAAAGAAAGTCTTTAAACAGAAGTTGAATGGGATGAAAATGATCTTAAAGAGTATTCAAGCAAGTGCCAAAGCTAAACATATATTATATTGTGCACTTGATCCTAATGAATTTAATAGAATTTTTGCATGTGACACTGCCAAAGAAATTTAGGATAAATTAGAAGTCACACATGAAGGCACAAATCAAGTTAAGGAGTCACATATTATATAGTATGCTGGTTCATAATTATGAATTATTCAAAATGAAATCTAATTAATCTATTCCTGAAATGTTTACCAAATTTATTGATATTACAAATTCTTTGAAAAATTTTGATAAAGTATATACTAACAGTGAATGGTAAGAAAAATTCTCAAGTGTTTACTAAAGAATTGGGAACTGAAAGTAACGGTAATCCAGGAAGTCAGTGATCTCAACACACTTGGTTTAGATGAACTTCTTAGGCTATTAATGGCCCATGAGATTTTGATAAAGACCAACGATGATAATAATGACAAGAAGAAGAAAAGAATTGCATTCAAAATATCAACTCAAGAAAAAGATGAATACGACAACAACTCAAGTGACGAGGATGGTGACATTGCCATGGTCACAAAAAAAATTAAAAATTTAATGAAAAGAGAAACAATTTAAAAGAAGATTTCACAAAAATCATTAAATAAAGATGATTAAGAAAAGAAAGACCAAATAATCTTTTATGAGTGTAAGAAATAGAGTCACATTAAATATGATTGTCCCAACCTAAAGAAGATGAAGAAAAAGAAGAAAAGCAAAAGAAGAGCTATGGCAGCATGGGGAGAAAGTGACTACAGTAACTCAGATAGTGAATCAAGCGACTCAAAAGTGGCAAATCTTTACTTCATGGGGATTGAAGATGATGAGGTTATCAAAAACTCTCTTTCTTATGAAGAATTACTAGATATTGTTAAAAAATTTCATAAAGATTTTTAAAAGATAATTTCAAAAAATTATGCTCTTAAAAAATTAAATACTTTGCTTGTCAACGAAAATGAAAGTTTGAAAAACGAAAATGATTCTTTGAAAAATTCTTCAAATGATTGAAAATTGAAAATAATTTTTTAAAAGAAAATATAGAAGATTTAAATAAAATAATTTTTAAATTAATGACGCGTTTTCGAAAATAAATACAAACCTCACAATAAACAAACTTTTTATAAAAATTTCTTTGTTAAAACTTGCTCATCTAGTAGCCCATGTATTACTTGTCATTATTGTTTTAGAAAATGGCACTTATTTTCATCTTGTCCTTACAAGAAAAATTTATTAAGAACAAACATGAGATGGATTCCAAAATCAAGTAATTCACAAACTAACAATCATGGACCCAAAATAATATAGGTACCAAAACCGAATACTTGATTTCTTTTGTAGGTGTACTAAAGGCGAAATTCGGTAGAGAAAAATTGTATGCGGACATAAAATGTTCAAGACATGACCAGAGATAATTGCTATAGGTAGCATCGGTAAAAATTCGTTTCTAAATCTAAAAATATTTCATTTGATGATAAAATTTCTACTCTCATGTATACAAAATTCTCATGAATACATGCATACACACTACAACAAAAACACATTTTAGTGACACCATACTAGTGGCATGTTCTTAAAAAATATCACAAAAAGAATATTTTGTGGCATTTTTTAGAAAAATGTCATAGAGCCACAAACATACAAGGCTCTAGTGGCATTTCAATTAAAAAAAGCGTCACTTCACTACAACAAAAATGTCACTACAACAAATTTACACTTTAGTGACACTACACTAGTGGCATGTTTTTAGAAAATGCCACAAAAATAAAAATTGGCATTAAATGTTTTAGAAAAATGCCACAAAACTACAAACATATAAGGCTCTAGTGGCATTTCAATAAAGAAATGTCACATCAATTTGATAGCATTTTATAAAGTAATGACACAAAAAATTATATTCGTGACATTTACCAACAGATGCCACTAAACTTTAGTAGCAATGGCATTTTTAAAAAAATGTCAGGACACTAGGTAGGTGCAAATTATTTTTTATGGCACTTAGGTGAAAAGTGTCATAAACAAATATTTTATGGCATTTTGAGAAATGCCACTAGGCCAAAAACTTTCCAAGCTTATAATGGCATTTTTGAAAAAATAAAAAATGTCAATATATTTTCTAAATTTTTAAAATGCAGTAAATGATTAAAAATAAATAAATTAAATTCAATATACACTACAGAAAAAGCACATTCGGCGACTAAATTTCCTGACCAAAACAGCATTAGTAGTAAAAAATAAAGCTTTTTGGCGACTAAACAATTTTAGTAGCCAAAAGTCTACAATTGGCGACTAAAAGTTTAGTCGTTGATTATATGGATTTGACCGATTAAAAAAATTTTAGTAGCCAAAAGTCTATAATTGGCGACTAAAAAATAAGTTTAGTCGCCAAAAGCGGTCATTTTTAGCGCCGGAGAACTAAAATCCTAAGGCGGGAATTAAATTTTTTGGCGACCAAAATTTTGGTAGCTAAAAGTGCATCTTCGGCGACCAAAGCAAATTTTGGTCGGCAAAAGTTAAGTTTTTTAGCAACTAAAAAACAATTAGTAGTCAAAAGTATAGAATTGACGACTAAAAAATATTTTTAGTCGCCAAAAGTGGTATTTTTTATTTTGCTAGTAAATAGTTTATTTTACATAAATTATGTTCAATAAAATAATTATGTTAATACATATACTTTTATATTAATATGGATGTATGTACTATATAAATAATATACGTTACATATATAATCATGTGGTGCTATAGAAGTGTAGTGGAAAGAATGTAGTGTATAAGGTTTATGGTGCAGAAGGTTGGCGGTTTGAGTCTCCGCAAGAGCGGATCAAATTGTTCTACAACGAATTATCATCACGAATGGCACTTGATAGCGTCACGAATAGTGTCTACCATGACATTAAAGTGTCACTGAAAGGTTTGAGTCTTGATGGTGTAATGACACTTATAAGTGTCACTAACTCTTTTTTTAATGGTGCTTGATAGTGCCACAAATAATATCTACCATAACATCAAAATGTCATTGAAGTTTTTAGCCATAATGATGTAGTGGCACTTGCAAGTATCTACCGTGGCACAGATACAAATCACACTTGTTCAAAATGTCAAAAGATTAAAAAATGTCATTAAACTAATAATTTTGTGACACTTTCAAATGTCACTAAACTAAGAAAATATTGTAGTGACACGATTCTCATGCATACATGCGATACAACGTTATTATTGTTTAAATAATAATAAAAAAGTCAACTGAATTTATATATAATATTTTGCATGTGGACTAATATAATGATCTTATAAAGATACTTAGGGTCCGTTTGGGAAGGGTTTTATCGGATTTTTTTGGTTATTTTAGTCACAAAAGACAAAATAGGCTATTTTAGTCACAAAAAATAAAACATCACATCCAACCCATAATCATTACACTCTTCTCTCACAAAAAAAAGTCAAAAAAGTCAAAAAGTCAAAAAGCTCTTCCCAAACCAAGCTTTTTAGCCCAGGCTAAAATAGCCAAAAAAATCAAAAAGTCAAAAAGTCAACCCACTTCTCAAACGGAGGCTTAGGCTTCTTTCGGAAAATGGGTTGGTTTTTTGGTTTTTTAATTTTTTGACTTTTTGATTATTTTAGTCTGGGGCTAAAAAATTCGTTTAGATTGACTTTTTTAATTTTTTGGACTTTTGTAAGAGAAAAATAAAATGACTATAATTTATATGTGATATTTTATCTTATTAATTTTTTAACTTATTTTATTTTTTCGTGACTAAAAAAATCACCAATCTCATTTTAACCCATTGCCAAACGATGGCTTATTATAACTAAAAGTGATTGAACGAAAATAAGGCATCATTGAGCATGAGACGAAATAATTAAATATTAAAATATTCATTTGAGTCTCACATATATATATTAGGATATTTGCTACATTTTGAAAATTTTAAATATTTAATTGTGTACTTCTTGACAAATACATGACTTGAAATGATTATATCTTATAAATTGCATTTTTTTCATGAATATGAATGTATTTTTATTTTGATTGGATAATATTTTTAAAGTCATAATAGAAAGGAGGAAGCATCAATTTAGGGGAGATAAGAGTTTTGGAGATAAGAAAATAAATGAGAGGGAGCTATTCTAATGGTTATATTCTAATTATTTTCGTTTGCACAATTATTATTATTATTATTATTATTATTATTATTATTATTATTATTATTATTTTATTTTTTTATTTTATTTTTTTTTTGATAATACAATGTACTGAGATTGTAGCACAAATTCAAGGGGAGAAATTTCAGATTGAGACAAACAAGGAAGCACGGAGTTTTCTTTAAATTATATTATGATTATATGCATAATTTTAGGGAGAGTTTTTCTAAAAATATATTTTGAAATTATTCTAAATCCTTTTATGGAAAATTTACCAATAAATCCCATTTCACAAACTATTAAACCAATTAGTCCCAACTTTATTCTTTTGTTCGGATAAGTCCTATCAGTGGGGAAGTTTATTTCTTGTTAATCCTATTTTTCATATTTAGTGTACCTGTGTGGACAATTTTACCCATTATTGTTTTGTTTCCATATACTGTTGGGGCCATCAATGTGATCCCTCACTTCTCCATCACTTCACCATCTTCCTCCCTTCTGTCTCTTCCTCCCTTCTGTCTGCAAGCTCACCCGCGCTTCTCTCTCTCTGAAATTTCGTTCCCTCCAAACCCTTCCACACAACAAAAAAGAGTAAAATCGAACTCCTTCCGACTCACCATCAACAGCGACAAAGCAACGAACACGAACGCGAAGTTCCACAACAGATCCAGAATCACGATCGGCTTCGAGTACGCCCAATCGCTCTGCTTCTCTTCGATCTGCTCCGCCGTCGCCTCTCTTACCCTCAACTTCGGCTCGCGCATCATTCTCCGACTACCGCGGAAGCTCGGCGGGCGGCGCACGAACCGGCGGCTCAGGAAGATCTGATGGGTCAGCAATGGCGTCGCATCGATTAGCTATTGTGTGTGTGTGTGTCTGCCCCTCGTAATGTATGTATGTATCTGTGTGTGTGTGTATCTCTGTGTGTGTGTGTATCTGTGTGTGTGTGTGTATCTGGTGTATGTGTGTGTATCTCTGTGTGTGTGTGTGTATGTATCTATGTGTGTGTATCTGTGTGTGTGTGTATCTGTGTATTTGTGAGCAACGATTAAATGAGGGTAATTACGTCCCTCACAATTAAATGGGACTAAACAGTTTACTAGAATAAAAATGGGACCAATTGGTTCATAAATTTACATTTTGGGATTTATTGATAAATCTCCCTTTTTTTATCTTATTCTTTATCTGCACAAATATTTTTATTATGTCAAAAAAGGAGACGTCATAACAATTATATATGAATTGTTTGTCAAAAAATTTTTAAAGAGGGAGAAAATAAATGCTTGCATTAGTATTGTTGAGTATTTCTTGTTGCATTTATTTAAAAAGATAAATTGATTTTTCTCACTTGTATTAACTTTTTATTTTGATGATGTCAAAGGAAGAAAAGAAATATGAATTTGAATTGTACATATATTTTAATTATCAAATATTTTTTGTTGCATAAATGCAAAAGAAATTGATTTTGATTTTAAATTGTATCAAATCAATGTGTATAAAAGGGGGGACTATTAATTCTATAATTTGATTTTGATGATATTTAAAAAATTATGAGATAAATTATAATTTTTTAATATACATATTTTATAATAATTTGATACAAAATATAAAAATATATTCTATTTTTTTTTACATGTTGCATCGAATGAAACTAAAGCCTCGTTTGGGAACAGCCTAATTTATTAACTTTTTGGCTATTTGGCTAAAATATGAGCTAAAAAAAATTAGTATGTTTGGGATGACTTTTTGATTTTTTACGAAAAGATATGCAAAAAGTAGAGAGAAAAGAGAATCTTTGACTTTTTGGTATGGGTTGTTAGCTTTTTGGCTAATTTAGTAACTTTTTGACTAAAAGGGAGGGTTCCCAAACGAGACCTAAATAAATTTTTTATGCATCTTTTAAGGAAAAAGCTTCGGACCCCAGTGGAGTACTGGGAGTCGCGTGTGGCACACCCACGTGGTGGGTGTCTCATTGGAAAATTTGTTATACATCTTGCAAATAGTTTAATGATATATAATCTAATTAAATGTAGAATAAATTATACTTTACATCTTTATATTTTATACCAAATTTTACTTTGATCTATACATATAAAATTATGACAGTCAACTCCTTTCATTTTTGGTCAAATCCTACTTTAGTCCCTGCACATGAAATTGTGACAATCAACCCTTTGCACTTTTGGTAAAATCTCACTTTAGTCCCTACACAATTGTTAATGTCCCATTTCTGTCACTCAATTGTTTAAATCTTTAACAGAATCTACTCTTGTGATAAGAATGTGACTACGACATGAGGGTAAGAAAGGAAAATCATCTACGTTTTCTACCAATACACACTTTATCCCAAAATTTACATAAAAATATTACTGTATTATGTTAAAACAAAACGTAGATTCTGAATAATTAGTAAGATGAACTATGATTTTGCATAAACTAGAATCACGAAATTCTATTTTTCACGATAATATAGTCTTCTAGCTATTCATCTTTTTTTTCTTTAATTTCTTTGTCTTATTTTTTATATTACTTTAAAAACTCTACTTTCTGTGTTCTAATTTTTACCCTTCCAATATATATATATATATATATATATTGTATTATATAATTCTTATGTACTTATCACGCAAGACAAAGTATATTGGCGGGAAATATAAATGATTTTTTTCTCTTACTCTCATTTGATAGTCACATTTTTGTTACATGACTGGATTTTGTTAAAGATTTAAAAATAAAATAATAGAAGAGGGATACAGACACTTGTATAGGAATCAAAGTGAGATTTAAGTAAAAGTATAAAGGGTTGACTGTTACAATTTTATATGTAGGGATCAAAATAAAATTTGACTAAAAATATAAAGATTGATTATTATGATTTTATTTGTAAGAATCAAAATCAGATTTGGAACAAAATAAAAAAACAACAATGATTCATCCCACTAAAAACATCACCACTAATAGCACTAATGCATTAAAAAAGTAAAAAAAAAAAAATACAACTCTAAAATCAAAACATCATATCATTAATGGCGGGACCCACTGCCACCTAATTAGTGGAAGCACTAATTAGTGCTCCCAAACATTTTTCATAAAAAAAATATAAAGTGTAATTTACTCCTAAATGTACTATAGAGAGAGCATTGAAAAAAGTAAGTAAATTTATTATACATCTTGTAAATAGTTTAATTATATATAGAATATAATTAAATATACTATAAAGAGACACACCCACGTGGTGGATGTCTTCGTTGAAAAGATTAAATAAATTTGTGATGGATCTAGTAAATAGTTTAATTATACATAATAAATAGTTTAATTATACAAATATAATTAAATGCACTATAGAGAGACACACCCATGTGGTGGGTGTCTCGTTGAAAAAATTAAATAAATTTGTTAGGGTTCTAATAAATAATTTAATTATACATAATTAAATGTACACGTGGTGGGCGTCTCATTGAAAAATCCTCTGCATTTTTATTTTTCCTTTGCCTTTCCTTTCTTTATTCTTACTTGTTGATATGTGCAGATTATGGTAGTGTACCGTTAAAAATATTGGGGGAAAAAAAAAAAGAAAAAAAAAAAGAGCCTGGACAAGAATCCCTTTGCAAATGACATATTTTTAATTGTCTATAAAGGCAGCAATGTTTAGAAAAAGAAAATGCAAGAGACAAATGGTGGGAAGTTTGTGATATTCCACAGCTTAAAATATTGTGTGATGTATTTTTATTGAGTTATAATTTTTTTTGAGAGAAAAATTATATTGTAAAATAAATTTGTGTCCCTTATTCTTATTTTTGTAAAAAAAAAAAAGTGATATTTTTTGTGAGTGATTTTTCGTGATAAAATCACTTGGGTTAGCTATAATTAGCCACTGGAGTCAAAAACTAGTCGGAGTGATCGGGATTAGTCATTTGTTGTAAAGATTTACTAGCACCTGCAAAGTTAGGAGTGTATTACTATTTGAAAAATAGTGGAGAAATTCCCGATGAGAATACTTAGGAAGTAGATGTAGGCTTAGGTTGAGCCAAATTACTATAAATTACATGTTTGCTTTCTCTTCCCTTTACTCATTTCATTTTTATTACTCTTATTTATATTGCTTCATATTTTTATTTATTTATTATTTGGGTTATTTTTTAATTTAACAATTTATTTAGAAATGCAATTCACCCCACCTCTTAAGTTGTCTTATGGGTAACACCTTTCAATACTTAATTTTCAATTTTCAATTTTTAGTTTTATCAAATACTACGTAAGTAAAGTAGTGCATTTTATTGACATAATTTGAGCCATGTAGCATACCAAAAAATTGGCATGTGTCATTTATTTATTTATTTTCTCTATCTTTTGTGTCCTTTTATTTTCTCGTCTTTGTTAACTCCATAAATTGTCTTATCTTTTTATTTGTATTTATTTTTCTCTTTTGACAGAGATGTAAAATATATTTCAATTTATAATACTATGAATCCATTACATATATCTAATTAATGACTATGAAATAGAAATATAAATTTATAATTATTTTAAATTAAGAAAATATTATTACACTTTATCATTAGATGATATAATGAAGTCTCTCTATTACAATATGTAATGAATTGTAATAAAAAGAATCGCAATAAGAGCATAGATAATTTAAGTAAAACATAAAAAATAGAGAGAGAGACATGAAACACAACCTAGAGTTATTTTTGTCTCTTAATTATAGTGCATCCAACTAGACATGCTCGATACATGATTATCTAAATAGTGATGGTTTGCTCTTTCAAATCAGTGCTTCACTAAACATTGTTGTCACTCACTCACTATCCTCAGAATTGGACAATGGACACGCAACATGCTCAACACTCCCTTCTTCTACTTGTTTTACTCTTCTCTTTGTTGCCTTTAATTTTTCAGCTAGCCACTCTGCCTTTGAGCGAAGCTCAACAATCTCTTTATCTAGTTCAACGAGAAAAGAATCTCCATCAACTCTTGCCCCTTGCATTTTTTTGCTCGCTACCATCGAAGAATTGTCTGTGGAAACACTTGGAAAAGCCTTTCTAGATGAACTAGTTGCCATGTCAACTTCCTGTTCATCAACTCCCTCTTCTTCCTCCACCATCTCTTCTATCGCCAAAACCTTACTATTAGTGGACATGTCCAATTTTGTCTCGCCAAATTTGTATGCTCCTAGCATAGGGAATATCTAAGAAGCAACCGAAAAAATTGATCCAATAAAATTAATAGCAGTAGATATATTAGCTAAACAGAACTTTAAATGAAACTAAACAAAACAAAGAACAAGAAGGAAGAATTGAATTAAAATGTTATTTTCTTTTTATGGGAATATGTTGTCTTGCTTATCAGACATTTAGACAGAGACCAATCTTAAAATGTAACTCTGCATACCGATTTTGGCCCCTGTTACTTTTTATTAGATGTTGATTTTGATTGTGGGTTTTTTAGTTTTGTAAATCGCAATAGTAAAAAAATTAATAAAACAAAACAAAAATCTGTCTCCTCTTATCAGTCTGTACAGGTAAATAAAACTGAAAGTGCATGCATACCTCAGGGAGAAGGCAATGAACATGAGCAACGTAGTGGCATTCTTCACAATAGTAAGTAGGCTCTTCTAGGTACCTCATTTCCTCACAAGTATCGCAGTAGAACTCTGAGGCCATGTTTGTTTGGGCGGACTGGATTAGCATTCCCATGACTAATAGTCCTAGGACTACAAATCCGTTGGATTATGTATCCTATCTTAACTAATAGTCAAGTTTAAAATAATTAGTCCCTACTTCAATTGTTTAACCAAACATCGGATTAATAATTTTATTGGACTATTAGTCTAATTCCAAGCTCATGTCCACCCAAACAAACATGACCTGAGTGTTCATGTTCATCCGGATAGTCTCTGATGGGAGAATTGGTGAGAGTAAGGGGGTGCCTATGAATTTTATCTTTGGCAGTTGGTGGTAATTTTGGAACACAATAGGGATGAAGATTAAATTCACACTCCACACAGCGGAAGAAAGGGGTGATGTTTATTATAATATTACAAACGGTGCAATACAATAAGGACGGTCTGTCATTGAAAAAAGGAAGGGGGTGGTGGTGAATTTCAGGCTTGATGAACCAGGGTTTGGAAACTGGGCATCTAATGTCAAAGAAGATTCCGCACTTGGGGTTGCGACAAACATAGGCGAAACCTGAAGCATACTTAATTAGTACACGCATGGCACTGAAGTTCACCTTTGAATTCATGTGCCTTCCCACTACTTATTGGCCTTACATATGGCTTCTCCTTTACAAAAGGATCCTCCGACCGACGAATTGAATACTCGATCAGGGTGAGTGCGTGTTGTGGGTGGCAAAAGGAGTGTTTTACCTTAAGAGGCAAATCCGCACAAGATTTGTGCAGCAAAAACTTGCATTCAAGGCAGACATAGACAACAGAAGAATCCTCCTCAAAGTGAAGCCGGCAAGCATCGCAAGTTATAGTATAGCCCTTTATAGTCATCTCACAAGGAATCAAAGGATGGCGATGGCTTAACTGTTGAATCTGAAACTCCTCCTCCTCCGCCTCTCTGTCTATGGCCCTGCCTTGAGAATTTTGGCTAGGCAATGGTATCAACGAAGCGCAACATGGGTCGAGGCTAAAGTTACAGTCAGAACAATGGAAGGTAAAGCCCACCAGCACCTTCCCACAAGCGCTGCACCGATTGGAAGCAGAATCGAAATGGTGGTGGACGAGCAGGGTAAGCGGGTGTTGTGGATGAAGAGGATGATCGATCTGGGAAGGCCATTGGGCGCATGATTCATCCAGCAGGCAATTGCACTCTAGGCAAACACAGATCCAACTTCCATTGATGGGTTGCCTGCAGGCAGAACAAGGAAAATTAAAAATGGTTTTGTTCTCGCAGATAATCAATGGATGTGGGTGGCGAAGTAGACTTTGAATTTGAGTTTGAATTTGACGGTCTTGGACATTTCTTGTTTCGGTATGCTTTAGTAAAGCACAACAAGGGTCCAGGTTAAAGCCACAATCGGAACAGTGGAAGTAATTAGAGGAGCGAGGGATCGGCCCACAGGCATCGCACTTGAATGACACTACAGATGATGATGACGCATCATTTGAGGACGTCATTTGGAAGGTGAGAGAGTGTTTTGGGTGAAATGGGTGTACCATCTCTCTTTGCAATTTAGCGCATCGTATGTGGATATTGTAACTTGGAAAGCAAAAGTGTTCGCGACACGAATAAGCACACGACCAAAGAGGGATTTCGTTCCGGCATACCAAGCACTCGCCAGGGTCCACTTAATGGAATATCAATGGATGCTCATGGATGAAATGTTGAATCTTGTCTTCCATCTCTGGATCTCTCTCTGTCTCTCTCTGTTGAATCTTGTCTTCCATCTCTGGATCTCTCTCTCTCTCTCCCTCGTGTGTGAGATGAAGGTGCTGATTGTTGCAGTGAAAAAGAAACGGCGCAATGTTACGTATCATGAAAAACTTTTCATGAAACTAATTATAAAAGTTTTGTGACCTTTGAATTACACTTAAAATAAACCATCACATACTAATTAAGGTAATTCAAGGATCATAAATCTTTCATGATCATTTTCATGAAAAAATTTTCATGATCCCTAACTTTTTTCAAAGAAACCTTACACTTTTTTTTTGGATATAAAACATGAATCTATTTTTGTAGGATATTTTTTAGATTTAATGATGTGTAAAAATAATTTGTAAATAATTAGAGGACACCTAATAGAGAGATTTGTATTAAATATTTTAACATATCATCACATCATTAGATTTAAAAAATAAATTTAATTTTTTTAATTTGAATAGCACTACTCTATATTTATAGATATAAATAATTTGTCAAAATGATACCTCTCAAAAGGAAAAGACTATAAAAGGTGTGTATCGTGTGTACCTTATAACTAAAGAAAAAAAATAGTATAATTTCATAATTTTTGAGTTATAATTTGAAAAAAAAAAAATAAAAAAAAAAATAAAAATAAAAAATTTCGCAATTGACAGATAGATACCTCTCACAAGGGAAGGACTATCTGGATGTTCTTTGCTCTCTGCACATGCCTATTACGGAAAACAAAAATCACAATTTACAGATTGAACATTTTACCCACCAGCATCCCTTGATCCCAGTCACTTGTTATGAGGATGTTTATAAACTCAACTGTCCAATGTGAAACGAATATATCCAGAAATCAGTGTGTACGTTTGTTCCAAATGTGAATTGACAAAACAATGAAAACATAACTTTTCTATCCTTCCACAAGGAAGACTATCTTCTTATAATTTGGAGTATTCTATACAAGGAATGTTTAAGCTACCAAATTCCAAAGATTAAGACATTTACAGCTAATTCCCTAATTACAAGCAATCATACAACCTAGCAAACCAAACTGAAACAATTTGAATTTGGAATATAAATCATCTCTAATAGAGGAAGTCAGCACTGACATGAATTCTTCATCCATAAATCATGTGCCGAGTTGCCACAATAGATCCAACACCCATCTCACCCTCTCATTCTCCGCATGTCATCCGATCTGGAACCTATGCACAAGGGAAATCTTTGTAGTTGCCATGCCTGCAGCTAAACTTGCACCGGTTGTCACACCCCAAATCCGGGCATGACCGGCTGTGGCCCACAAGGACTTAGCTCAAGGCACACGTAAGCCTAAACACGAATCCAATCACATTGAACAACTAAATAATAGTCCAATAATAAATAACCAAAACTCAATCCAGACATGTCACAATTATAAACGGCAAAATCAACCGTAATAAAAAACCATCCAAACTTATGGGATAATAACAACCCACATATCAAAAATAATCCTAAATGAACTTCGATAAGAATAAATATAAATATGCACAAACTTGACATAACATTCTAAACTAAAAGAATGCCCTAGAGGTCCATGCAATTGAGTCTCCACTACGCCATGAGTCCACTCTAAGTCCTTCTAACACCTGGAAATGATAAAAACTAAGTCAGCTGATAGCTCAGTGAGTAGCAACATGGATAGTAAATACAGTTTTGAAAACAGGGTTCAATTCCAAAATAAGTTATATATCACAGAAACTAGATTGGCATACAGTTTGGTAAATACAATCTGTTTCAAAAAGAAGGTTCCACAATTCAACACTTAAAATACTCATGTCTCGCAAGAACATGATAAACGACATTTTCCACTTAAAACAGATTATAACATGAACACCAATAATTTTCTGGGTACCAATAAAAACAAATAATCTGCCACACATTTCTCAGGCTATAAGCCCCGTTGGATCCAATACCGAACTAAGAGTCATCCTCAGGGTGGCACTTGGGCCTTTTCTCAAAGACGATCCGATTGAAGGTCACCTAGTTGTTTTTAAAGGTCTATTCCTTACAATCGTTGAGCACTAGAGTCATCACGGCCCAACCCGGATCTGTTCCCTAGTGGCCAGAGTCACCACACACAGTGGAATAATTTCCCTGGACTAAATACACACATGGTCCCAATAATCAATACACATCAGTTTCGCAAAACATGGTAGTTCATCATTATAAACATGAGACCAAAACAAATAGTTTACAGTATGCCAAGTTCACACATGTTTCAGAAATAATTTGATTCAATTGATAATATAATAATTTATCAAAACAGTTTAATCATGAAACAACAATTTAATTTTTCCAACAGTTCAGGGTAGGGGAACATTTATAAAAATATGTAGCATGAAACTACTCACCTGAAACGCAATAATATAATCCTTGAATAGAGTGTAAAAGTCCAACTAGTGGCCTGAACCAAGCATAAAAACTACGCGTCATAACTAATTTAAAAATACTAAAAAAAATAGGAACTAAGTAACCTCAAACTAAAGCGCACTAACACGGCTCAACCCAACTCACCGCTACTCTTAAATATTACCTAAGTTCATATTCTTCAAGGTCTAAAATCACCCAAGACATAGATTTCGATCGAAACTTAACTAAAAATAACTTTAAGATGAAACAGTGTTTTAAACAAGTTTCCCAATCTATTCGCTAACTTTGAAAATTACAAAACCCACTCCACGCTATTCAAAAAATTCCAATAACCTCCAGATATGATCTAATATATCCTAAGTTTCAAACCCAATTGGTTTCACTTGATTTGCTTATCAAAATAATTTTCTACAATTTATTATATCCAAACAGGTTGTTTTCTGCAGCACTTTAAAGAAATTGACGGTTCTCTTAATATACACGAGCAATCAATGCAAGGCCAAAAACATACGAAACTAGTCTCGTAACCGGTTCTAATGACACTAATTTGATAATTTTTGGATTTATACCCAAAGAGAACAGCAATCCCGAATTTACTGTTTCGGACTGGTTTCCTGGACAGATTTGAATACCTCAATTTATATGGATTTCGACTCCCAAAAATTATGAAAAAATTCAGATACGCAATTCAATGTGTAATTGATCTACTGTAAAAAATTTCAGATTAAAATTCATCCGTTTGATATGGTTTCTTGATTTTTAAAGTTAGCGATTATGCGCAGAATTTTTTTTGAACTAAGAATTACACTCATTCTTTATACATCAATTTTACTCCTCAGATTTCTTAACAGCATATATATATACACAAAATACATACACCTACAATCTCTCCATCAATGAATTAAATAACAACATTATTAGGACAAAGAACAAAGAAAGAAGAGAAGAAAACCTAGGAGGCCACACAGCACAACACACCCAAAGCTCTCCTTCTTGGCTACAACAATAATCTTGATGATTGAAAAACCCCTCTCTTTCCTTCATAAACCCACGGCTGCTAGGGCTGCTAGTGTTGTGGAAAACAATTATAACAAGAGTTAGGGTTTGTGTTTATTTTATTTTATACTAGTGGTGGGCACACTTAGGTCAAATAGATAGATAAATATACAAAATACATATATAAGTTACATGCAACTCAAATGGTAAGAGCCTAACTTATTAATTATGTGGTCTAGAGTTCAAGTCACACCCTCTTCTCCATTTTTTTTTTTAATAATAAATCTTGCTTCTAAATCAATGACTTTCACCATAAATTTATTTTAGGTTTAAAATTAATTAAAAGATCCTCCAATAATATTTAATTTGCACCTTAGAATTCATCACCAAAATATTTGAGATTGTAATATTATTATTTAATTATTTACTTAATTTTTATATTCGGGTTCTCACATTCTCCCCCACTAAAAAAAAAGTTTCGTCCTCGAAACTAACCTGAGTAAATCATGAGAATAGATGTGGGTACTTCTCGCGCATCTCGTCCTCGCATTCCCAAGTCGCCTCTTCAACTAGATGATTACGCCACAGTACCTTAACCAATTTAATGACCTTTGTACGCAACATTTTCTCTTTCGAATCCAAAATCTGAACAGGTATCTCCTCATACGAAAAATCCTCTCTAATCTGAAGCGGCTCATAATCTATCACATGCGATGGACTGTGCACATATTTCCTCAGCATAGACACGTGAAACACATTATGCACTCCTGCCAACCTAGGGGGTAGAGCAACACGGTACGCAACCTCACCAACCTTCTCCAATACCTCAAATGGACCAATGTATCTAGGACTTAACTTTCATTTCTTTCCAAACCTGATCACTCCTTTCCATGGTGATACTTTCAAGAATACCATATCCCCCACATGAAACTCTAAGTCTCTCCTACGATGATCAGCATAACTTTTTTGTCTACTCTGAGCAGCCAATAATCTCTCTCTGATGGTGATAATTTTCCGTGTAGCATCCTCCACCAAATCAGGTCCAAACATTTGTCTTTCACCAACCTCATACCAACACAAAGGAGACCTACACTTCCTTCCATACAAAGGCTCATAAGGAGCTACTCCCAAACTAAAATGATAACTATTATTATAGGCAAACTCCATGAGCGGCAAATAATCATCCCAATTACCTCTCCACTCCAAGGCACAAGCCTTCAACATATCCTCAAGGGTTTGAATAGTTCTCTCTGATTGCCCATCTGTCTGAGGGTGATAAACTGAACTAAAATTTAACTGAGTACCCATAGCTGATTGTAACGCACCCCAAAACTTAGACACAAAACGAGGGTCCCGATCTGACACTATTGGCACTGGTGCACCATGCAATCTAACAATCTCCTTCACATACAACTGTGCAAATCGAGCTAGAGAATAGGTCATCCGTACTGCAATAAAATGTGCTGACTTGGTTAATCTATCAACAACTACCCAAACTGCATCGTGATTACTACTAGTACGAGGTAATCCACACACGAAGTCCATGGTAACATGATCCCACGTCCACTCCGGTATAGGTAAGGGTTGTAGTTTCCCCACAGGTTTCTGATGTTCTACTTTAACCTGTTGACACACCAAACACTGAGCCACAAATTCTGCAATATCTCCCTTCATACCATTCCACCAAAAATGTTCATGAAGATCCCGATACATCTTAGTGCTTCCAGGATGAATGCTGTAACTAGAACTATGTGCCTCCGTCATAATTTCCTTCCTCAAATCACCACTAGCAGGAACACAAATTCGGCTACGGAATCTAAGCAACCCATCATCACTAACCACAAAGTCTACATGCTTACCCTCTGCCATCTCTCCTTTAATACGCTCACACTGGGGGGTCAATCTCCTGTGCTATACGAATCCGTTCTCTCAAGGTCGGCTGAACTGTCAATTGACTACAATAAGCCCTATTACCAGGTGTAACAACTTCAAGTCTCAAACGTTTCATGTCTTCCACCAAACAACTCTCAATAGACAAAGCAGCTACATCTCCGACTGCGACTTTCCTACTCAAGGCATCTGCAACCACATTTGCCTTCCCCGGATGATATAAAATATTCACATCGTAATCTTTTAGTAACTCAAGCCATCTTCTTTGCCTCAAATTTAGTTCCTTCTGTGTGAAAATATACTTCAAACTCTTATGATCAGTGTAAATCTCACATGACTCTCCATACAAATAATGCCGCCAAATCTTAAGAGCAAAAATCACTGCTGCTAACTCTAAGTCGTGCGTAGGATAGTTTCTCTCATGTATTTTCAACTGTCGTGACGCATAAGCAATCACCTTCCCCTGCTGCATGAGCACACATCCTAAACCCTGTCGTGAAGCATCACTATAAATCACAAAACCACCTCCATCTGTAGGTAAGGCAAGGATTGGAGCTGATGTCAATCTCTGTTTAAACTCTTGGAAACTACGCTCACAATCATCATTCTACTCAAACTTTACCCATTTCCTGGTGAGATTGGTAAGTGGCAAAGCAATACGGGAAAATCCTTCCACAAACCGTCTGTAATACCCAGCAAGCCCTAGAAAGCTACGTACCTCCGCCACAGAAGTAGGTCGTGGCCAATCAACAATTGCTGTCACCTTCGTGCTATCCACAGATACCACATCTTTACTCACTACATGACCCAAAAAGGATACACTGCTCAACCAGAATTCACACTTCTTAAATTTTGCATACAGTCTCTTCTCCCTAAGGATCTGCAATACTACCCTTAAATGCTGCTCATGCTCCTCCTTACTCCTCGAATAAATTAGGATGTCATCAATAAACACTACCACAAATTTATCCAGTTGGGGTTTAAATACTCTGTTCATTAAATCCATGAATGCGGCCGGTGCATTTGTGAGACCAAAAGGCATCACCAAAAACTCATAATGCCCATAACGGGTTCTAAAAGCAGTCTTAGGAATATCCTCATCCCTTACCTTCAACTGGTGATAGCCTGACCTCAAGTCAATTTTAGAGAATACTTGAGCTCCCTGCAACTGATCAAATAGATCATCAATGCGTGGCAAAGGATACCTATTCTTCACTGTGACTTTATTCAGCTCTCTATAATCAATACACAATCTCATAGACCCATCCTTCTTCTTTACAAACAATACAGGCGCTCCCCAAGGTGAAACACTAGGCCTAATAAAACCTTTGTCTAGCAACTCCTGTAACTGAGTTTGTAACTCCCTCAACTCCAACGGTGCCATTCTATAGGGTGCTTTAGAGATAGGTGTTGTATTAGGAGTCAAGTTAATGGAAAATTCAACCTGGTGGTCTGGAGGAAGACCAGGTAGATCCTCTGGAAAAACATCAACAAATTCCCTCACTACAGGCAGCTCCTCTAACCTCTTCTCTGGTTGTTCAGTACTCATCACACAAGCTAAATAACCATGACACCCTTTTCTCAACATTCGATTAGCCTGAAGGGAAGAAATAAAGCAAATAGAAGACCCTTTCACATCTCCCTGAAAGAAAAACTCATGTTGCCCTGGCATAGCAAAAACTACCATCTTTCTAAAACAATCAATAGAGGCATGATGCTTCGTTAACCAATCCATCCCCAAAATCACATCAAAATCCTTCATCTCTAAAGAAATCAAATCCACTGGAAAAATTCTACCATCTAACTTTATCTCACAAGATCTACAAACATCCCCTAACACTACTGTTTCTCCTAATGGAGTAGACACAGCAATACATGCATCCAAAGGCTCACAAGGAATAGACAAGCAACGTAGAAACTTAGGTGCAGCAAAAGAATATGTAGATCCTGAATCAATTAAAACTCTGGCAGGTACAAATGATAGAAGGAGTGTACCTTGCACCACAAATGGAGCAACCTCAGCCTCCTCTCTAGTGAGAGCATAAACACGTCCTTGGGTAGCTGCTGACTTCTTTTCCTGAGTCCCATTCCCGGATGTCTACCCTTGGGTAGTCCCACTTTTGCCATTATTCTGCTTCTGGTTAAACCCACCGCTATAGAAAGTTCGTCTCTGCCCTTGCCCTTGAAATGACTGTGCTACTGACTGACCTCCTAGTCCCTTAGACCTACATTGTGCAGAGAGATGCCCAAGCTTGCCACACTTAAAGCATGTTCGAGCTGTGCCATCACAATTATACCCAACAGAATGTGACCTACCACATCTATCACAATTCCTCCAATTCTGCTGCCTCATGCCATTGTTAACCTGACCTTGGGTGTAAGGCTTCTTGCTAGGATTGCTACCACCACCACGATGCTCTACTTGTCTGTAACGCCCTCAAAATAACAACATTAAACCCATCAATAAAGACATGCATTGATATGTAAAAGTTCAACATTCTTCCATTTATCAGAGTTTCATTACAAAAGTATTACATGTTAACAACAAAAGCAAATGCCCTAAAGGCTTACAGCTTTCCAAGTTAACACTTGGTTACAACAAAAGAGTACTAACTCATTTACACATTAAGCCCTTGGCTTGAATTTACATGTAATACATCAAAAGGAACTTAAATAACAAAAATCTGCCCGCCTCTAGCCTCCCAAGCTATGACCTTGGAAGTGGCATGCTACCTGTACCTGAAAATGATATTTCCATATAGGGTGAGCCACAGCCCAGTAGAAATACACTAAACCAACCATGAAAAATGACTAAAAGATTAGCAATTGATAGACGGCCAACACCGATACATCCACATAAATCACATTTTATGTCATACGACTTATGAGTCCAAGTTACTTTTCATTTTCCCTTTTTCAACAGATAAGCATATTAGCTCTATCATCATTTCAACAGATATGTATAAAAACTATATCCCACATTCACAGATAAGCATATAAGCTATATCCACATTCACAACAGATATGTATAACAACTATATCCCACATTCACAGATAAGCATATAAGCTGTATCCACACTTCATAAAGATAAGCATATGAGCTCTATCTTCACTTCTCTAGACAAGCATATGAGCTGTATCTACGGAGTTCATCCCATATCTTCTTCCAATACTATCTGGTTTAGAGGTACATCCCCCATCTTCCCCTAAACCGCGGAGTACATCCCCCATCTCCTCCTCTACACATAACGTATACAAACACATTGGTTCTATATACAATAACTCAATACATACAGTTAATGTATTCTAGCAACCGTCAAATCCCATGACACATTCCATTGATTAGTTTTCATTTGCCTAATCATCATGCATTGTCTACAACAACCACGATTATCCTCCACCGATAGCCCAAAGCAGTTATTTCTAAACAGAAAATAAATGCACAAATGGATATTCAATCAACATTTCATTTCGGTGAGTGATAAATAATTCAACTACACCCTTTAACCCCATACATTCTCAATCTCAACAATTCCATTTCACTTCCTCATTTCTCACAATTAATTATCCCAATTAATCAAACAATGTAATTAGGTCATTTTCCATAATTACCATTTCAACCCTTAGGTCCCATTTTCATCAATGATTCAACATTTGTTCCATTTCTCTATGCCAAACATGCATCTAGGTTTATTATAAATGAAACCCCAACTTTTGTAAAATTACACAAAAGCCCCGAACTTTCACAAAATTACCAAACCAACCCCAACATCTCAAAATACTAAAATTTAAAGACAAAATCTATAGAGAGGAGTAGGATAGCCCTACCTCAAATCCGGAGCCCCAAGAGAGAAGATGACAAAACTCAACGTGCTCCAAATTCCGAAATGTTCAGATAAAAATGTAGCCCTCGACGATCAACAACTTTTTTGTAAAGGCCAAAGATGAGCAAATCACTCCTACTGGATCAAAACCTAGAGAGAAGGTAGAGTTCTAGAGTGAGAGGCTCAACAATGGTGTTTTTGGAAAAGTATGAGAGAGAAGAGAAAGTGAAAAAGTGATTTGAAAAGTCAAAACACGGAACTTAAACCCAGTCACCCCGCTCGAGCGTCAAACACCCCGCTCGGCGTCACTCACAGACTCCCGCTCGAGCGTCAAAAATCCCGCTTGAGCGGCGGATACAGACTCCCAGAACTTTTACAGAACCAGGTCTCCGCTCGAGCGTCAACTCTCCCGCTCGAGCGTTACACACAGAACCCCGCTCGAGCGGCCAATCCCACGCTCGAGCGTCTAACACTGCACAGGAAATACTGGATGGGTGCAATTCCCGCTTGAGCGCCAAAACCCCCGCTCGAGCGGACATGTCAAAATCTGGGCAACTAGTTTTGGTTTCTAAACTCAACCAACCTGTAACAAACCTGCCCAACACATCCTATAACTCAAATACAAAGTAAGAAAGGATGTAAACAAGATAATAATCAACTACCAACATCCACGGACACATGTCCGGATCACTGTTCAACAAGGGTAAACCCGGGATCGCTATAACCTCCCCCCCTTAAAGAATTTCGTCCCCGAAATTAAGCACAAGTTTTCCAAAAACAGGTTTTCCTCCATTTTAAACAATGTTACATTTTAACATTCAACAATTCGACCCATTACCGGTCATCCCATCCCTTTAATAAGAGACATTTCACAATATGTAAACAACATATGTACTTTCAACATGCATCAACATTACGCATTTCCGTTCTAATTTCAACAATATACTCAACAGATATATAATGTTACATTCAACTTCCATATGAGGCAAGTTCCAAAGCATACTTCCAATAAACCAAAACATTTTCAATGTTTCACAACTTAAGACATATATAAAAGCTCTTAAGTTCAACAATAGTTCAAAATTTAAACACAAGATTACATATCAACAAACAAGTCCGGATATTTCTCATGGACCTCCAACTCACGTTCCCAAGTGGCTTCCTCCACTCCGTGATGTTTCCATAAGACTTTCACCAAAGGAATGGTCTTACCACGCAGGACCTGATCCCGCCTATCCAAGGCCCGAACCGGTCTCTCCTCATACGAGGCATCCTCATCTACCTCTAAATCGGTCCAATCCAATACATGTGATGGATCTAGCTCATACTTCCGAAGCATACTCACATGAAATTCCGGACAACTGCGGCGGTAAAGCTAACCGATAAGCAACCTCGCCAATCCTCTCAAGGATCTCAAAAGGCCCAATAAACCGAGGGGATAACTTCCCACTCTTCCCAAACCTCATCAAGCCGCGCCTAGGTGATATCTTCAGGAAGACATGATCACCTACCTCAAACGCCAAAGGCCTCCTCCTATAGTCAGCATAAGATTTCTGACGACTCTGGGCTGTAACAAGCCTCCTACAGATAAGTTCAACCTTCTCCGTCGTCTCCCTAACCAACTCCGGACCCAACAAAGGTGCATCACCCACCTCGGCCCAACAAACTGGAGACCTACACGGTCGACCATACAAGGCCTCAAACGGTGCCATACCGATGCTAGACTGAAAACTATTGTTATAGGCAAACTCTACCAAGGGTAAGTGCCTCTCCCACGTCCCACTAAAGTAAAGGACACAACCCCGAAGCATATCCTCAAGGATCTGAATAGTACGCTCGGACTGCCCGTCAGTCTGCGGATGATAAGCCGTACTAAAGGTCAACTTAGTGCCCAAGGCACTCTGCAAACTCTGCCACAACCTAACAGTAAAACGAGGGTCTCTATCTGAGACGATCGTCACTAGGACCCCGTGCAATCTCACTATGTCCCGAATATACAAGTCGGCAAGATGATCTACCGAATCTCTCACGCGCATAGGAATAAAGTGCGCCGACTTAGTCAACCGGTCTATAACCACCCAAATAACATCACTACCCCGCTGAGTCCTCGGAAGACCTACAACGAAGTCCATAGTGACATACTCCCACTTCCACTCGGCAATAGGCAGGGGTTGCAACAAACCCGCTGGCCTCTGATGCTCGGCCTTCACTTGCTGGCAAGTAAGGCACTTCAATACGAAAACAGCCACATCCCTCTTCATACCCCGCCACCAAAACTGGCGACCTAAATCCCAATACATCTTAGTACCTCCCGGATGCACCACAAGACGTGAATGGTGAAACTCTCGGAGTACTTCCTCTCGGCAAGACTCCGGCACAAACAAACGGTCTCGGTATCTCACACTCAGGTCGAGATACACCGTCAAACGCTTCTCAACTTTCCCACTGGAGATCTTCTCTCGGAGGGATTCTACCTCAAGGTCACCTCTCTGTGCCTCTAATACTCTAGTCACAAGTGTAGGCTGCGCGACAACAGAAAACAAGGCCGCAGCCTCAACGGATTCGCCTAGTAGCAAATCAAACTCGCCAAGTGCTCCCAACATCTCCCATTCCTGGATGGCTATACAAGCTACATCACTAATGGATTTCCTACTAAGGGCATCGGCCATAACATTGGCCTTTCCCGGGTGATAGTACAACTCAAAATCGTAGTCCTTAATGAACTCCATCCATCTCCTCTGCCTCAGATTCAAGTCTCTCTGTGTAAACAGATACTTCAAACTCTTGTGGTCCGAGAATACCTCAAACTTCTCACCATAAAGGTAGTGCCTCCAAATCTTCAAGGCAAAGATCACTGCTGCTAATTCTAGGTCGTGTGTGGGATAATTCTTCTCGTGAATTTTCAACTGACGTGAGCCATAAGCTACCACTTTCCCTTCTTGCATCAACACACAACCCAAACCCTCTCGCGAGGCATCACAATAAATCGCATAACCCAACCCTCTCTCCGGAATAATCAAAACCGGAGCGGTGGTCAATCTAACCTTCAACTCTTGGAACGACTTCTCACAAGTCTCATTCCATACAAACTTGATCCCTTTCCGCGTCAACCTAGTCAACGACGAAGCTAGCCTGAAGAAATCTTTCACAAACCGACGGTAATACCCAGCCAATCCCAGAAAGCTGTGGATCTCAAACATACTCTTAGGCTGTGCCCAATCTTGCACTGCCTCAACCTTGGATGCATCAACAGACACCCCTTCCCCGGATACCACATGGCCTAAGAATTTGACTTCCCTCAACCAGAACTCACACTTCCTAAACTTGGCATACAGCCTATGGGCTCTAAGCAATTCAAGCACCACTCTCAAGTGTTCCTCGTGCTCCTCCTCAGAAGGCGAATAGATAAGGATGTCGTTCACAAAAACGACTACAAATCGATCCAAGAATTCCCGAAAGATCCGGTTCATCAAGTCCATAAAGACTGCCGGTGCATTGGTAAGCCCAAATGGCATCACCAGAAACTCGTAATGGCCATACCGCGTACGGAATGCCGTCTTAGGAATATCCTCCTCCCTGACCCTCAACTGGTGGTAACCCGATCTCAAGTCTATCTTAGAGAAACAACGGGAACCCTTCAACTGGTCAAACAGGTCATCTATACGGGGCATAAGGTACTTATTCTTGACCGTAGCCCGATTCAACTTCCAGTAGTCAATACACAATCTCAAGGCACCATCTTTCTTTTTAGCAAAGAGGGCCGGTGCTCCCCACGGCGAAACACTAGGGCGAACAAAACCCTTATCTAGCAATTCCTGGAGCTGAACTTTCAACTCAACCAACTCTGCTGGAGCAAAACGGTAAGGTGCCATAGAAATCGGCGCCGTGCCAGGCACTAAATCAATAGAGAACTCTATCTCTCGGTGAGGTGGCAAACTAACAAGGTTTTCGGGAAAGACATCCGAATACTCACAAACCACCCTCGGCAACACAAGCTGGGTCTCACCACTCTCACCACTCTCAAAGCTAGCAAGTAGACCACTAAGCTCACTTCGCCCTCGCGAATCGTACCCCGGTGGCAAAACACTACCAACCCGGTCTCCCAAGAAATGGAAACACTCCCCGCTCAAGGTACATAACGTGACCCTCTGGCAGTAGCAATCAATAACAGCCCGGTATGACAATAGCCAGTCCATACCCAAAATAACATCAAAGCCCTTCATGGGCATGACAACAAACGGAAAAGGAAGCCTATGGTCGGCGACCCCTATATCACAACCTCTAACACCTTGCTTCAAGATCAGTTCACCCCCAAGAGGTGACACTACACAAATAGGAGATGCTAACTGTGCTAACTCCAATTCCAAAACAGATGCAAATGCAGCAGACACAAAAGAATAAGATGCACCCGTGTCAATCAACACACTAGCAACCGAGTTGCAAAACAGAAAAGTACCTCTCACTACCGATGGAGCCGGTACTAAATCCTGCGCGGTAACAGCATACACGCGCCCCGTAGGCCCCTGCTCACCTCTCGGAGCAAAAGACTGTTGTACTAACTGGGACGACGAAGCCCCCGGATTGGCCCTTGAGGCCTGCACAGACTGAGCTGGCTGAAAACCCTGTGTCTGCCTAGAACCAGATGCTCCCGAAGTGGCACTCAACTGCGGGCAAAACCTCTTCAGGTGCCCAGGCTGTCCACACTGATAACAAGCCAAGGGCTGCCCCCTACCCAAACTCTGACTCTGCGGTCTAGCTGAAGAAGAAGCAGCTCTCTGACCCCCACCCTTCTGCGGGCAAACTGAAACCTTGTGACCCAGCTGGCCACACTTGTAACAAGCAAACTCCCCCTGATTGCCTCTCCCTGAGCCTGCACTCGGCACTGGAAAGGTCGATCTGGAAACTGCACCCTGAGGCTGTTGAGGGTTATAACCCCTCTGTCTCCTGCCATCACCCTGACCATCCTGGCTCCTCTTGGAGCCCCTCTGCTCTTCCTCCTCTTCCTGCATCATAATTTCCATATGAGCAGCAGCATCTACCAGGTGTCTATACTCTCGGATGTAAGACCCACAAACTCTCAACTTGAGGCCCCGCCTCAACTTCCGCTCAAACTCATAGCAACGACGTTCCTCGAACGCCACCAGTTCAGGTGCAAACCTGGACAGACTGGTAAAAGGAGCCTCAAACTCGGCCACTGACAAGCCCTGCTGTTTAAGCCGGCTAAACTGATCCCTCAGCTCCCTAGCTGCTGCAGACAAAAACCTCTCCTAAAAAGCATTTGCAAACGCCTCCCATGTACTCCCAACATGAGCTTTCTCGTACTTCCACCATTGACCCGCATCTCCCTTCAGTTGGAAGGATGCCAGGGTCACTTTCAGTGCTCCGTCCTCGATGCCAAGCATCACGAACGTCTTACTTATTTGCTCTAGCCACTCATCAGCCTTCAGTGGCTCTTTCGGATCCCCAATAAACTCATCCGGATTTGACCGGAAAAACTCCCTCTTCAAGAAAGAAGGCCCTGCCTCAGCTGCCTGATTTCCAGCTCTAAGAATACCCAAGGTTCCTGCTATCTCTCTGGCCAAGGCACCCATGGCCTGCTGACCCGCTGGCTCGGCCACATTGGCCTGGCCAACTCCCTCCTGCACTGCCGGAACCTCCTCCAGTAACGGTACTTCCTGCCTCGCAGGTCTACCACGCCTAGCACCTCTTCCTCGTCCTGACATCCTAATAAAGGTAACACAGAACGTTAGTACATTCACAAATGTGCCAAAACTAAACACTCACGTCCTAATGCATGGACAACTGTAATTTACTCCACGTAAGCACATAAACACATAAGCACTTACGAATTTCATCTCCGGATAATGATAGTCCCGATGCGTTACTAGAGTTCCGGTTAGAAACAGCATTGATCAAGTGCCTTTCCAACAAGACTTCCAGAAACCCAAGGATCCAATCAACATCCTAGAAACTACATTCCATACCCACATAGTCACATAAGCATGTTATCAATTAAGCACATAGCATATGACACTACATCTAAGTCTCTATCAAGCGAGACAAACCCATTGTGATCCTAATCACTTCCCACGTACCCAAAGTATTCGAACCCGGTACGCTCTGATACCAAGTTGTAACGCCCTCAAAATAACAACATTAAACCCATCAATAAAGACATGCATTGATATGTAAAAGTTCCACATTCTTCCATTTATCAGAGTTTCATTACAAAAGTATTACATGTTAACAACAAAAGCAAATGCCCTAAAGGCTTACAGCTTTCCAGGTTAACACTTGGTTACAACAAAAGAGTACTAACTCATTTACACATTAAGCCCTTGGCTTGAATTTACATATAATACATCAAAAGGAACTTAAATAACAAAAATCTGCCCGCCTCTAGCCTCCCAAGCTATGACCTTGGAGGTGGCATGCTACCTGTACCTGAAAATGATATTTCCATATAGGGTGAGCCACAGCCCAGTAGAAATACACTAAACCAACCATGAACAATGACTAAAAGATTAGCAATTGATAGATGGCCAACACCGATACATCCACATAAATCACATTTTATGTCATACGACTTATGAGTCCAAGTTACTTTTCATTTTCCCTTTTTCAACAGATAAGCATATTAGCTCTATCATCATTTCAACAGATATGTATAAAAACTATATCCCACATTCACAGATAAGCATATAAGCTATATCCACATTCACAACAGATATGTATAACAACTATATCCCACATTCACAGATAAGCATATAAGCTGTATCCACACTTCACAAAGATAAGCATATGAGCTCTATCTTCACTTCTCTAGACAAGCATATGAGCTGTATCTACGGAGTTCATCCCCTATCTTCTCCCAATACTATCCGGTTTAGAGGTACATCCCCCATCTTCCCCTAAACCGCGGAGTACATCCCCCATCCCCTCCTCTACACATAACGTACACAAACACATTGGTTCTATATACAATAACTCAATACATACAGTTAATGTATTCTAGCAACCGTCAAATCCCATGACACATTCCATTGATTAGTTTTCATTTGCCTAATCATCATGCATTGTCTACAACAACCACGACTATCCTCCACCGATAGCCCAAAGCAGTTATTTCTAAATAGAAAATAAATGCACAAATGGATATTCAATCAACATTTCATTTCGGTGAGTGATAAATAATTCAACTACACCCTTTAACCCCATACATTCCCAATCTCAACAATTCTATTTCACTTCCTCATTTCTCACAATTAATTATCCCAATTAATCAAACAATGTAATTAGGTCATTTTTCATAATTACCATTTCAACCCTTAGGTCCCATTTTCATCAATGATTCAACATTTATTCCATTTCTCCATGCCAAACATGCATCTAGGTTTATTATAAATGAAACCCCAACTTTTGTAAAATTACACAAAAGCCCCGAACTTTCACAAAATTACCAAACCAACCCTAACATCTCAAAATACTAAAATTTAAAGACAAAATCCATAGAGAGGAGTAGGATATCCCTACCTCAAATCCGGAGCCCCAAGAGAGAAGATGACAAAACTCAACGTGCTCCAAATCCTAAAATTTTTGGATAAAAATGTAGCCCTCGACGATCAACAACTTTTTTGTAAAGGCCAAAGATGAGCAAATCACTCATACTAGATCAAAACCTAGAGAGAATGTAGAGTTCTAGAGTGAGAGGTTCAACAATGGTGTTTTTGGAAAAGTAGGAGAGAGAAGAGAAAGTGAAAAAGTGATTTGAAAAGTCAAAACACGGAACTTAAACCCAGTCGCCCCGCTCGAGCGTCAAACACCCCGCTCGAGCGTCACTCACAGACTCCCGCTCAAGCGTCAAAAATCCCGCTCGAGCGGCGGATACACACTCCCAGAACTTTTACAGAACCAGGTCTTCGCTCAAGCGTCAACTCTTCCGCTCGAGCGTTACACACAGAACCCCGCTCGAGCGGCCAATCCCACGCTCGAGCGTCCAACACTGCACAGGAAATACTGGATGGGTGCAATTCTCGCTCGAGCGCCAAAACCCCCGCTCGAGCGGACATGTCAAAATCTGGGCAACTAGTTTTGGTTTCTAAACTCAACCAACCTGTAACAAACCTGCCCAACACATCCTATAACTCAAATACAAAGTAAGAAAGGATGTAAACAAGATAAAAATCAACTACCAACATCCACGGACACATGTCCGGATCACTGTTCAACAAGGGTAAACCCGAGATCGCTATATTGTCTCTCCTCTCTAAGTCTCTTGTTTTGTGGTTCCTTAGCCTTTTGTTCCTCAGCTCTCTTTTCCTCTTCTACTTCCCTTTCAGCTAGTAATGCCTTGCTTACCAATGCAGAATATGTCTTCATCTCCAAAATAGCTACTTTTGCATAGATCTCTGACCGCAAGCCATTCTCAAACAACATCACTCTATCTTCCTCTATGGCCACCTGATATGGGGCATACCTCGACAACTCCGCAAACTTGGCTTCATACTGAGCCACTGACATGTCATTTTGCTTTAAATTGAGAAAATCCACTTGCTTCTGCCTTCGCACTGCTTCAGGGAAGTATTTCTCATTAAACAATTCTAAAAACTTGCTCTACACTAGCTCTGTTTCTCTACCCTCATATTGACGCTTCACCATGCGCCACCAATGCTCTGCTTGACCCTTGAATCTAAAAGCTGCAAAGGCCACCTTCTGGTCTGCTGAACAACCTAGAACATCAAATATTTTCTCCATCTCTAGTACCCATGCCTCTGCCTCCGTAGGGTCCACTGTTCCGTGAAATTCTGGAGGTTTTGCCTTCATAAACCTCTCAAATAAGGAACCTCTATCCAAAGTTAAAGTTGGGTGAACTGCTGGTTGTGGGGCTACATGACTGTTCAGTAATGCCAACAACGACTGTAAAACCTATGCGGCTGGTGCAGTAGGAACAACTCCTGGTGCTTCAGGAACGATTGGAGCAACAGGTGGTGCGGTAGGGGGTATAGGAACAAGGGGAACTCTACGATTAGCGGCTGGTTGTTCAGTTCCAAGAGCATTGACACTTCTTCTCTTAGGTGCCATCTCTTAACCTTCAAAATGAAATTAAGAAAAGCTCAACACAAGCTTAAACAAAACTAACTTAACCAAACACTACTAAGGACTATAGGGACTCGGACCTCGTCTAAATGATGAAATGCAAGATATGTAACTCGATAAACTACAGCTCTGATACCACAATTGTCACACCCCAAATCCGGGCATGACCGGCCGTGGCCCACAAGGACTTAGCCCAAGGCACACGTAAGCCTAAACACGAATCCAATCACATTGAACAACTGAACAATAGTCCAATAATAAATAACCAAAACTCAATCCAGACATGTCACAATTATAAACGGCAAAATCAACCGTAATAAAAAACCATCCAAACTTATAGGATAATAACAACCCACATATCAAAAATAATCCTAAATGAACTTCGATAAGAATAAATATAAATATGCACAAACTTGACATAACATTCTAAACTAAAGGAATGCCCTAGAGGTCCATGCAATTGAGTCTCCACTACGCCATGAGTCCACTCTAAGTCCTTCTAACACCTGGAAATGATAAAAACTAAGTCAGCTGATAGCTCAGTGAGTAGCAACATGGATAGTAAATACAGTTTTGAAAACAGGGTTCAATTCCAAAATAAGTTATATATCACAGAAACTAGATTGGCATACAGTTTGGTAAATACAATCTGTTTCAAAAAGAAGGTTCCACAATTCAACACTTAAAATACTCATGTCTCGCAAGAACATGATAAACGACATTTTCCACTTAAAACAGATTATAACATGAACACCAATAATTTTCTGGGTACCAATAAAAACAAATAATCTGCCACACATTTCTCAGGCTATAAGCCCCGTTGGATCCAATACCGAACTAAGAGTCATCCTCAGGGTGGCACTTGGGCCTTTTCTCAAAGACGATCCGATTGAAGGTCACCTAGTTGTTTTTAAAGGTCTGTTCCTTACAATCGTTGAGCACTAGAGTCATCACGGCCCAACCCGGATCTGTTCCCTAGTGGCCAGAGTCCCCACACACAGTGGAATAATTTCCCTGGACTAAATACACACATGGTCCCAATAATCAATACACATCAGTTTCGCAAAACATGGTAGTTCATCATTATAAACATGAGACCAAAACAAATAGTTTACAGTATGCCAAGTTCACACATGTTTCAGAAATAATTTGATTCAATTGATAATATAATAATTTATCAAAACAGTTTAATCATGAAACAACAATTTAATTTTTCCAACAGTTCAGGGTAGGGGAACATTTATAAAAATATGTAGCATGAAACTACTCACCTGAAACGCAATAATATAATCCTTGAATAGAGTGTAAAAGTCTAACTAGTGGCCTGAACCAAGCATAAAAACTACGCGTCATAACTAATTTAAAAATACTAAAAAAAATAGGAACTAAGTAACCTCAAACTAAAGCGCACTAACACGGCTCAACCCAACTCACCGTTACTCTTAAATATTACCTAAGTTCATATTCTTCAAGGTCTAAAATCACCCAAGACATAGATTTCGATCGAAACTTAACTAAAAATAACTTTAAGATGAAACAGTGTTTTAAACAAGTTTTCCCAATCTATTCGCTAACTTTGAAAATTACAAAACCCACTCCACGCTATTCGAAAAATTCCAATAACCTCCAGATATGATCTAATATATCCTAAGTTTCAAACCCAATTGGTTTCACTTGATTTGCTTATCAAAATAATTTTCTACAATTTATTATATCCAAACAGGTTGTTTTCTACAGCACTTTAAAGAAATTGATGGTTCTCTTAATATACACGAGCAATCAATGCAAGGCCAAAAACATACGAAACTAGTCTCGTAACCGGTTCTAATGACACTAATTTGATAATTTTTGGATTTATACCCAAAGAGAACAACAATCCCGAATTTACTGTTTCGGACTGGTTTCCTGGACAGATTTGAATACCTCAATTTATATGGATTTCGACTCCCAAAAATTATGAAAAAATTCAGATACGCAATTCAATGTGTAATTGATCTAATGTAAAAAATTTCAGATTAAAATTCATCCGTTTGATATGGTTTCTTGATTTTTAAAGTTGACGATTATGTGCAGAATTTTTTTTGAATTAAGAATTACACTCATTCTTTATACATCAATTTTACTCCTCAGATTTCTTAACAGCATATATATATACACAAAATACATACACCTACAATCTCTCCATCAATGAATTAAATAACAACATTATTAGGATAAAGAACAAAGAAAGAAGAGAAGAAAACCTAGGAGGTCACACAGCACAACACACCCAAAGCGCTCCTTCTTGGCTACAACAATAATCTTGATGATTGAAAAACCCCTCTCTTTCCTTCATAAACCCACGGCTGCTAGGGCTGCTAGTGTTGTGGAAAACAATTATAACAAGAGTTAGGGTTTGTGTTTATTTTATTTTATACTAGTGGTGGGCACACTTAGGTCAAATAGATAGATAAATATACAAAATACATATATAAGTTACATGCAACTCAAATGGTAAGAGCCTAAATGGTAAGAGCCTAACTTATTAATTATGTGGTCTAGAGTTCAAGTCACACCCTCTTCTCCATTTTTTATTTTTTTTAATAATAAATCTTGCTTCTAAATCAATGACTTTCACCATAAATTTATTTTAGGTTTAAAATTAATTAAAAGATCCTCCAATAATATTTAATTTTATTTTTTTTAATAATAAATCTTGCTTCTAAATCAATGACTTTCACCATAAATTTATTTTAGGTTTAAAATTAATTAAAAGATCCTCCAATAATATTTAATTTGCACCTTAGAATTCATCACCAAAATATTTGAGATTGTAATATTATTATTTAATTATTTACTTAATTTTTATATTCGGGTTCTCAGACTGGTTTGACCTTCCACTGTTTCATCTTCCAGATTGATCTGGGCAGGAAATACGGCATGCAAATGCGCAACATATACAGCAAATGTGACTGGCAGCAGATTCAACATTGTATCCATTAACATCCCATCCCATTTGATGTGGAGAACAATGAGTTATTATGCATTGTGTGCCACCAATTCTTGGGCGACTCAAACTATATATGCTTCCAATGCATTTTTGTGGTGCACAAATCATGTGTCCATTTAATGCCAAAAGAGATCCGACACCCTTTCCACCCTCAACAACCTCTGGCCATAGTCGCTCTGGAGTACAGTAAGGATTGATTGTGCAAAGCCTGTTGTAGCTACCAGCACTCAGGCTGCGCCTACAACTGTGCTGTGTGTGATTTCAACCTGGGCCTTTCATGTGCTTCTCTAAAGCCCACCCTTCACGAGCACCTTCTTCTTCCAATGGACCAACATATTAATGAGAAAATCACTAACTTCAAGTGCACAACCTGCCGCTCTAGATCTGTTTCCTTTTATTTTACTTTTCTATTTTTATTATTATTATTTTAGTTTATGAGAATTGATAAAATAAGGTATCAACACCTACTTTGATATGATGAATTCTATCATGACTTTAGTACTTTAGATTTTTTTTATTTTTAATAATAATGTGTTTCTAAACGAAATTTGTGTCTATTTTATTAATAGACTCAAAATAAAGTAAAATTTATACTATAAATATATTTTAAATATTACGTACATATTAGTGAATTCTAAAAGTTAAAATTCTATTTTTAATAAAATTAGCCACATGCTATGTGATTTCCTCAGAAAGCCAGACAAAATGCAGTATCAACAGCTTTGTAGGGATATTTTCCTGCGTTGCGTCCCCTGTAATCTAAATCTCCATGTCAAATGTATCCCAGCACTACCATGCACTAGAAAACATATATTGTCGCAACACAAACCCTCCCTTATAAGTTTAGCGTCATGATCGACCAATAATCTTAGATTACCTACGGCCCCTATTAACAAAATCAATTGTAGTATAAATTACGGGGCTTAGTGGAAGCAATGTAAGCCTTGAAAATAATCCATTGAGTTGTGCTTATATGAAAAGATCTCATATTATAGCTGTGCAACCATTCAATGTACATACATCACAAAGGTTTTAAACATTTGATTCATACATCAAAACTCCACAACTTATAATTAAACAAAAACCCTATATACAAATACCAAAACAAGATTACAAAACAAAAAGAGGTTAGACTTTGCTTGGCCCACTCGAGCCCAAGCTTACTCCTTCTCGGAAACTCGTCAAGAGGTTGACACGGGGTTGACTCTGAGGCTTACTCTAACCTTGATGCTCAGCTTGCTCACCTATACATACATATAAATAGTGAGCTAGGGCCCAGTGAGTAATAACAGAATAAAGAGGTCACATGAATGAATTTCGATAGCATTTCAAATATCAATTTCTAATTCTATTCGAATCTCGATATCAATAACCATTCCAATCAATTTACGTGGCACATCCAATAGAGTAACAATGCATCAATGACAATAGGACCACAAGGGTCATTCAATGAGACCACGATGGGTCATTCAATAAGACCACGATGGGTCGTTCAACACTCCATATTCAATGTGACCACGTTGGTCTAACATCAGAGATCTCTGTGTTTCAATTATTCAATGGGCCACAGTATTGTTTTTCCCAAGCGAAGGTCAATGGGCCATGATATTGTTTTTCCTAGGCAAGGGCCAATGGGCCATGGTGTTGTTTCCTCGAAGGGCCTCACTAAAGGATACCATAAATACATTTTCAAAAGGGAACTTCATTCATTCATAAGAAAATAATGTTTCAATAAATCATTCCATCAATCATATATCAATTTCGAGAACAATAATAGTTTCGAAAATAAATATAACTTAAATATATCTTTATAAAGTTACTACTCATAGTGGGTTAAGTTGATGCTAGGCCTCGAATGTCCACCTAAACAAAATACATAACAAATACACAATTGAAGCACCACTCAAAATCCATTTCACTTTAAGTAACTCTCCTTATGTGTTTCTAAGTCATTCCATGGTTATGTGAGTCCAATTGGTGCCTAAGAATACTTGAAATGATCTGAGGATACAAATATGCACTTAAAAGAGTTAGTCAAAATTTGTTGAAAATGGAGTCTTTGCTCGAGCGCAACTTTGGTCGCTCGAGCGGTCCGCAAAACTCTGCAAAAGTATTGGTTGCTTGATTTTTACACTCAACAGTCGCTCGAGCCAAGCACTAAGTAAACATGGATTCACTCGAGCGCACACTTTGTCACTTGAGCCACTATGCAATTGTCTGCAAAACTTCTGGGAGTTTGAATTTTACGCTCGAGCAACACTTTCTTCGCTCGAGTGAACTGGTTGAATTCTGGAATTTCCACAATTGTGTTTGAAACTCAAAACTCATCTTTCAAGTGTAAGACTTGCATGGCTCATTCAAAAAACATAGAAAAACATGGTGAAACATGAAAATATAATTAATTGTAACCACTTGTCCAAAATCATGGTCCATTCTCAAATTTGAACTCAAATTTTAAGCTATAAGTCATGCATGTCTTAACTTGAATTCTCTTCCTTTCAAAACATAACAAGATGACATGAAATGTATAAAACCATGATGAACCTACAAGTTCTTGTCTTCTAGACCTCATGCATGTATGAAACTCAAGAAATCTTAACTCAAAAATGAAGGATCATGCATGCATGTACATAACTCAACTCAACTGTTCCAATTCATGGTAACTCTAGCCTCCATTATACATTTACATGTAGATGAACTTAAGAACTAGATGAATTCAACTTCTATATAGTTTTTCTGCTAGCTAGATATATGCTATTGAACATGGTGTATGTAGCTGCTATGGAAAACATAACAATGATAGGCTTGTTTTTGTATGTGCTAGCTAGATATATGCTAGCAGCAATGTTTTAGTTGGTTTGTTTTGTATAGCTTTGGTAGGCCCAGGGGTATACCCCTTGTATTCTTGTAAGTTTTCTTGCTTTTATTTATGACTTATTCACCCAAAGGGAAAAAAAAAAAAATCAAGTATAATCTAGCTTAATTCTCCAAGCCTCCTCCAAATCTCGTTCAAATTCTCCTTCTGTCTCTAAAGTGTTGAGTTCACCCTCCTATCTCTCTCAAAATCTCAGCTCATGTTATGTTTTTTGAGTTCATTTGAGCTTATGTAGCTCATATATATATGGGTAATTAGCTTAAGTTAATTAAGTTTACTTAGAAGTAATTAATTCCACTTAGTTTTGATTAATTCTAATTATTTTGATCCAAATCAAATTTTAATTAAAGTTGCCAAGAAATTCTAAATATTCTAATTAGCCTATAGGGCTAGTAAATTTTGGTTTCTGAAGCCGTTTGGACTTTCAATTTCTGATTCTAAGTTGATAAGTAAACAGATATTCCATGTATCAACAAATAATCACGAAATTAAGCATGTAATTACACATTCAATCAGACAACCATGCAATCAAGCTTATTAAAATACTAAAATATAATACTACGGAGGTCAGGGTCATCACATATATCTCACAGGCATCTTCTCACCCTCAATGATCCTCTTCCCGAAGACGATTTAGACGAGTACTGTTGTGACACTTGCGAGAAAGAAAGAAATCCAAAGCTTTCAGTTTATTATTGTGCCAAAGGCAAATTTGTTGCTCATATTGAATTGAAAGTTTAGTCCCCGAGGTAAGCCTGACAACAGTCTTACATTAAACTTCTACAATAATATTTGAGAACTCTAATTTGAGAGTTCTAATGCAATTCTAATGATGTGGAGAGTATCCATGTGAAGGTGGGGCCCACACTCCTCTCTCTCTCTCTCTCTCTCTCTCTCTCTCTCTCTCACCCCACTAGAGTTCCATTTAGAGCTCTCAAATTAGAGCTATATATCATTACTCTAAACAAAAATGTTTTTTACGTACTATTTCCTTAGAAAACAAAAATGTTTCCAAGAATAATCAATTTTCATAATTATAGTTGTAAACTGAAACTCTTGTTTTCAAGGTCATACCACTCAACAATATAGTTCATTCGTTGTACTGATCACGCAATTGATGACAGTTTACACAGGCATTACCTGATGAAGAGTCAAATGTGGCTCAACAAATTCAAGAAGCAGAATTTATCCTTTCTGACTCAATGGCTAGCGAAGATTGGGACGAGGAAGATGATGCAGATCAAGAAAGTGATGCCACAGATTCCAGCCTTGCTGCCCTGGACAATGAAATAGAAGAACTAACAGCAAAATCAGAGATACTCAAGCAGGAACAAGCCCGTCACATCTTGCTGTCAAATAAGAAATGCTCCAATGAATGAGGGTTCAACATCAGATTTTCAATGTTAACATGCATATAACACAAAGGCACAAGTTACTGGACTTTGTGTGTTGGTGGTTCCATTTTGACTAGCTTATATTGAAGGCCATCTATAAATTACCTTTTTTCCTTTTTATTGAAAAAACCAAATCAGTCCAGTTGATAGAAGTTGGGTTGATTCAGTTGTTAAATTTATTTGGGTATTTTGTACAGTGGATGAGAAACTGTGACAGCATCTAACTTACTTGTGGATGAAGGGTCTTGAGGGGAAAGATAAGGTCAGCAGTCTAATAAATTAAAAGAGTGGATCACTGAAATGTGAACTCATCTGAAAGTAAAGAAAACAGAGCGAAGTGTTGCAAAGAAACAGAGGAGAAAGAAATGGAGATTCAACATTTCAGCCACAATCACCCACTAACCCCTCATGAAGAAGGAGAGCTGAAGACAGCAGTGAAGTGTTCTTGCTGTGACTTACCCATCTCAGCTCCATTCCACGGGTGTACCAAATGCAACTTCTTCATCCACAAGTCCTGCGCTGAGCTCCCTCGAGAGCTCGATCAACTACACATCTTCCACCCCATACACCCTCTGACCCTCCTCTCTCGACCCCCTCGCAATTCAACAACCTTCAAATGCTACGCTTGCGAGAAATCTCGCAGAGGCTTCATCTACCATTGCTCACACTGTCAACTTGATCTCTGCATCAATTGCGTTTCACTAGTACCTCCCTCCAAAAACCCAGATGAGTATCACCAGATTCAACTCCCAACCCACGAACACCCCTTCATTCTATGTCCCAAGGATAAAAAATTCATCTTTCCTGCATTGATTGCCACCTACCCGTTGAAGAGGATTCGCTCTATCTGTGCCCAATCTGCATTCTCTTCTTCCACCAGTCATGTGCCGACCCACCACCAAAGATCAACCACCCATTTCACTCAAACCACCCTCTGATTCTCCTCTATTGGACATCGGATTGCAAGTCGATTTCTTTTCGCTGCAACGCATGTGGGAGACATGGCAGTGGCCGGACTTACTACTGCGCCGATTGCGGTTTCAACATGCACGTTCCGTGTCCTCGGCTCATGCCCACCGTGAAGCCTGATATTCACCAACACCCTCTTGCTTTCTTCCAATTCTACATTGATATTAGTTTAATTTGCCAAACTTGTGATAGAAGATTGGATAGGTGTAAGAATTTATGTATCTTATTGATTGATCTCTGATTGATGTTTATTCTGTTTACAATGATTCATATATAGAAGAGAAGAAGGTAGTAGGTGAAGTGTAGTGGAGGTGGTAGGTGGAGTGTAGTAGGTGAGTGTGAATTCTAACAGCCCCCCGCAAACTCAAGGAGGATAGAAACTAACCAACTTGAGTTTGAAGAGAGGAACAAAACAAGAAAATACAGAAAAATAAAAAAGGATAGGAGACACTGTATGGTCGTGTCAGACCGTTGGGGAAAGCACTGAAAGGTGGTGTCATAACGTGGTAGAGGACACTGGATGGTGGTGTCATAACGTTGTAGAGGACACGGTAGGGTGGTGTCATAACGTGGTAGAGGACACTGTATGGGGGTGTCATAACGGAGTAGAGGACACTGTATGGTGGTGTCATAACGTGGTAGAGGACACTGGATGGTGGTGTCATAACATGGTAGAGGACACTGTATGGTGGTGTCATAACGTGGTAGAGGACACTGTATGGTGGTGGCAGACTGCTGTAGCAGATAAAGTCTGGACAGTTGACGAGGTCACACCGGACCGATGGAGAAGCTAACCGGAATCAATGTCGGGACAGTTTATGGGGTCATGTCGGACCGTTGAAAAAGACTAACCGGAATCAAATGTCGGGACAGTTTATAGGGTCATGTCGGACCGTTGTAGATGCTAACCGGAATCAAATGTCGGGACAGTTTATAGGGTCATGTCGGACCGTTGGTGAAGGTGCACCCTCAAAAGGCGTGCCCAATTTTATCAAAAGGCGTGCCATCAAAAGGCGTGCCCACTTTATCAAAAGATGTGCCATGAAAAGGCGTGCCAGTTTGTCGGATGTCAAGAGGCGCGCGATGCGCGTGGCTGGCTCTGTGTCATGGTCTTTATAAACCGAAGCGGAGGAGGCAGAAACTGAGACAGAAAAACTGAGAGAAACCTCTGAAAATTTTGGCAGTCTGAAACACTCTTGAAACCCTGCGCTGAAACACTGAGCAACCCAAAAACATGGCCTCTTCTTCCCGTCCAGCTACCCAGAACCTGCTCACGCTCTTTCCAGAACTGAATGAGCCCACAAGAGAAATAACTGGTGCGGTGGCCAGGGAACCGCAACCAAACACCTCTGGTTTTGCTCCATTGAACTTTCCGATGCGGTCGGTGGAGCAAAGAATGGCAGTGCAGTCGGATGTGGAGGCCAATCAGTATACTCTGAAGGCATGTGTGGAAAGCATGACGGCGGTTACAAACCTGTCGAACCGGCTGCAGAGTAGGACAAATGAGGTGCAGCATGTAAACTCCCAGCTGGCTCTGCTCCAACGCATGTATAAGGATGCGCGAGCAGAGATAAGCGTGCTAAGGGCAGAAAACAAGGAGCTGAAGCGGAAGGCCACCGTGATGTTCCGATTTGGAGGGCCGCCATATGCGGCAGTGGAGGAGCAGGGAGTAAATGTGCTCGGTGGCGTGGGAAATCCGGAGGCAACACCGGCAAGGGCTGGCCAAGACGGAGGCAAAAAGAAGAGACCGGCGGCAGAGTAGAGAAGGGATGTCGGTGTGGGGCCGTCTGCAGAAAAGAAAACAAAGCCGTTGTTGTGGGTGTTGGAATTGCCTTTTTTTTTTTTTTTTTTTTTTTTTTTGGTTTGCTGTAAAATTCTGATCGGGATTGATCCCCGGCTATGAATAAAAGATGGTTGTTGTGCAAAAGGCCTTGGTATGCATGTAATGTCGCATGATCTATATGCCCCAGCTGATAGAGCCTGTGCTAGTGGTGTGGACTTGGTCTCTTTGGATGAGGAGAGATGTTTTTTTTTTTTTTTTTTTTTTTATAATAAAAAAAGAGATATATATAGAAATATATAAAATAAAGGAAGTGGGGAACAAGGGAATTTTGGGCGGTGGATGCAAAGGGAGGAGAGAGAGTGGGGATAGTGGGTCTGTTATGGATAGAAGGAAAGTGGGTGGTGGAAACAATGATGGTGGGGGACAAAAAGAGAGAGAGAGGGAATATACCAGAGAGAGAGAGACGGATAGTGGGTCTGGGGTGAACACGCACACACTCTCTCTCTGGGCCAAACCGTCAAACAAAACAGAGAGCTTAACAATGATAGTTTCAAGAGGTTCTGCGCCGGCGCGGCTGTTATTGACGTCGCAAGGTTGTGGGCTGAGGTGTATGGCACCTTATGCCTGCTCGGGAAAGGAGCTGGGTGTGGTTCACGCATTACGCTGGGCTGTTTTGTGCCTTCCGACGCCGGTGTTCTGGCTGGACGGGAGGGTTGCTGGGGAGGTGGAGCAGCTCGAGTTCTCCAAACCACTTTATCAGCATCAGCAGTTTGGAGATAGAAGGATTTTGAAGCAGAAGAAAAATGTCAGGGGAAGAGGGTGTTGTTGCAGCTGAGGCACCTGCACCTGCACCAGCTCTCGGTGAGCCTATGGACATCATGACTGCCTTGCAGCTTGTGTTGAGGAAATCATTGGCTCATGGTGGGCTTGCTCGAGGACTTCACGAAGGTGCCAAGGTGATTGAGAAGCATGCTGGACAGCTCTGTGTTTTGGCTGAGGACTGCAACCAGCCGGATTACGTTAAACTTGAGAATTAGAAAATTTGGGTTTGTCCGGCGGACGGCCAAAGCGAGGCTGCCGTCCGCCGGTGAAGCGGAAGCACTAAGTTCTTAACCTTGCTTACCTTGCTCTGATACCATGTAAGAATTTATGTATCTTATTGATTGATCTCTGATTGATGTTTATTCTGTTTACAATGATTCATATATAGAAGAGAAGAAGGTAGTAGGTGAAGTGTAGTGGAGGTGGTAGGTGGAGTGTAGTAGGTGAGTGTGAATTCTAACAATAGGCCTTGTTTTCGTTGCGTAGAGTGTGATTTTAGTCTCCACCTTGATTGTTTTCCTTCATTGTCGCATTTCGTCAAACACGTAAGCCACAGACATTATCTTACCATTACTGATTCTCCAATCAAGGACTATTCGGATGAAGATGATGATTCGGAGTTCTACTGTGATGCTTTTGAGGAGAGAAGGAATTTGTATGATCGCAGTTATTATTGTGCGGAACCGGAATGCCACTTTGTTGCTCACATTCCACATTAAGTGCCTCATCTCTGAGGTATATGCCTATCTTTTACCCATTTCTTCAATGAATGCATCAATATGTGTGTTCTATGGTTGCATCAAATTGGAATTATGAAGTCATTTCCCATGGAAGAAGTTGGAAATAGTTGTGATTGATGCCGGTTTTCGATTGATCTTTCACTCAACATTTGGCTTAAAATTTTATTTTTTTTAGGACAGGCGGCAAGGCATTGTGTTACAATTGTTGTATTTGGGAATTGTAGGAATTCAGGTGTCATATAAGGTGGACTAGCAAAAGAGTAATGCTAAGCAAGTTTTTCTTCCTATTTGGGCAAGTTCTTTATTTAAAGCCAAATTTCTATCAGATTCGACACGGGTGAGTATGTAGTGGAGAGGAGGTTAGTTGGAAGAAAGGGGCAATATTTATGGAAGGGAATAGACTTGCTCTTAAAAGCATTTTGTCAAGCCTTCGTACACACTTCATGTTGTTATTTAGCATTTAATTTTGATGATAAATAGGTTTGATTTGAACAGCTGTGGAAGAATTTCTTAATGGGATGGTTCGGGAATGATTGGTGTGCTCTTTTTTTGGAGACATGCACATTAAAGAGTTAGGGAATGTGGTTGTCAAGGTATGCAATGGGAAGCAAGAGTACATTTTATTTCAATAAAAGATTGAATTTTATTGAGTATATGCAAAATTTACACACCTATAAAAAGATAACATCTTGTTACCAACCTATACACTCAAAAAATTAAGCTATACAAGAAAGCTATCCAATCAGCTCAAAAAGCAAACAGATCACTAATCAAGAATCAGTTAAACAAACAATGGCAATCAAAGAATATTTATAGTTACAAAACCAGCAACAAGCCATCAAAATGGGAAGCAAGAGTACATGAATGGGAAGCAAGAGTACATGATGCAGTTCGTCCTAGGTGGATGGGTCGGGCTGGTCCAAGCTCTTCAAGTTCCGATCCAGGCGGATGATTCCACCAGATGACCTGCAAGCAAGTCCAAAGGGGAACGGGGTAGTCTCCCAGTGAACCCTCCGGCGAGCAAATCAGTAGAGGAAGAAGGAAATATAGAGAGAAAGAGAGAGATAGAAAAGCTTAACCTTCCTCTTGTCTTCGATTCTTGCTTATGTCCTTTGGTAATCATTTCATTGTCCCTTGCGACGTGCCCCCTTCCGCCGAAAGCCTGTGTCGTAGCTTACCTTGTTTAGGGTGAGGGGGCTCTGTTCCGACGGGGAGGTGTTGTCGTAATAAATGCTGTGATGGGCTGCATTAATGGTGATGTGTTGTGGCAATAACTCTGCAGATCTTTGTCTGCTGATGTGGCCTGTGTTTCACTTGCCATGTGCCCGAATGTCATTGGCCCTCCATGCCCAGATGGCCTCCAGCTGTCCTGGGCTTTGCCAGTCGGGTTATGCTATGGGTCCCAAGCGATGGGTTTGGGGTTATTTGTTGTGGGCTGTAAGCCTTATGGGCCTATCCATGTCAGTAGTCCCCCATTTCCGAGTGCAGCTTTAGTCCAACGAAGGGAATAATAATAAGGAAGAGAAGTGTGAACCGAGCGGAGAGGCCGACCGTTAGGCGTGCCGATCGTGAGGCGTGCCGACTGCAAGGGTGGCCGAGCAGGAGGGGTCGACCGTGAGGTGTGCCGACCGCAAGGGTGGCCAAGCGAGGGGAGCTGACCGTGGGGGTGGCCGAGCGGGAGGGGTCAACTGTGAGGCGTGCCGACCGCGAGGCGTGGCCGAGCGGGAAGGGTCGACCGTGAGGCGTGCCGACCGCAAGGGTGGTTGAGCGGGGGGAGCTGACCGTGAGGGTGGCCGAGCGGGAGGGGTCGACCGTGAGGCGTGCCGACCGCGAGGCGCGGGGCTCAAAAAAAAGGGGACGTGCCGTGTGATGATGTGAAATGGAAAGGACAGGGTAAGGGGAGGGGACAGTGCATCGTGGCCATACACGTGGCAATATCGTGGGGGAAGTGAAGCGTTGGAGCAGAAATGAAACGATAGGTCACGAGGGGGGTTTTGAAAAGGCGATTTTGGCAGTTGATTTGAAAGGTTTTTAAACGGGCAAAAATTAATTTGGATCCATGGAATACGGGTAAACCGTGGGTTTTTGGTATAATTCGTTTCACCTACCTTTTTACAAAAACTCAAAATACCCAAGTGTTAATTCCTTCATTGCGCACGACACACCTTTACAACATTTTCTCAACTTCCTTGCTCCTGCGTCAGAAGTGATTCGTAAGCAAACCCTAGAAATGGCACAAGAAGAAGTGGGAAATGTGAGGGTGGACCCCCTGGGAGACGATGATGCAGAGGAGCTAGCAGCGCGATATAGGACGGAGACACGAATGATGGGGGTGGGGGAACCGGTGGGACAATCGCAGGCGTCGGCCTTGATAGTGGCTCCAAGGCCAATAAGCCAGGTAGAGCTGGATCAGTGGCACACTAAGGCTGACAAATCCACAATTACTGAGGCGAATTTGAAGGCTATCAGGGAAAAATACCAGATTCCGGCTGAGGTGGAGTTATTACTACCAACATCAAGGGAAAGGTCGTCTGATGCCAGGCCAGGGGAGTTTTCCCTTTACGAGGAGGCGCTAAAAGGTGGGTTGAGGTTGCCACTGCCCCAAGTGGTGGTTGACGTACTGAACCGTCTGGAGGTAGCGCCGGGGCAATTGATGCCCAATGCATGGAAGATTCTGCTGGCCTGTGCTAGCGCGTGGCCCAAGGCGAATGGAGGGGAAGCCATGGCGGTAGACGAGTTCTTTTCCTGTTATAAGGCTTCGGGGCAACAAGAGACGTGGGTCACCCTACAGGCAGTGATGGGGAGGGGGTTGGTGGCGGGGCTGCCGACATCGATCAAGGGGTGGCGGCCACGGTGGTTCTACGTGTCTGCCAATGGGGGACTGGGAGTGCGCACCATCTGGAAGGTGCCCATTAGGTCGATGGAGCCAAGACTGGGGGCAGCGGCAGAAGAGAGGGTGAAGGAGTGGATGGGGAGAGAGAAGACCAAATGGGACAAGCTTGTTCAGTCGTCCGCATTGTTTGAGGCAGGGTTGGGACCCCAGACGAGGGGTGGGGACCTCGATCGAGGAGAATTGGAGGCGAGAAGAGAAGTTCAGGAAGCAGAGGATCAGGCCATACTTGCCAAAGCCACGAAGTTAAAGGAAGCGCGAGGAGACCGACCGCCTCAACCGATCGCGCGGGAGAGGATCCGACCGTGCCCAAGGCCGCTAGGGGGGAAGGACTTAAGCAGTTTTGAGCCACGACCGCCCCCAGTAGATCCTGTAAAAGAACAGGCCAGAAAGGAGGGGGAGGCTCTGAAAAAGAAGAAGAAAAAGAAGAGGAGTGCCCTAGAGGGAGCTGCAGATGAGTCTGGGGCCAAGAGGGCTAAGGTGGCCCCAACTGAGGTGGAGGCCCCTATGGCCAAGGATACCCTAGAGGTGGTGGGGGTCACCCCAACACTGGAGGTTGTGGAGACTGCCCCAACAATGCAAGTAGGAGTTGGGTTGACTGAGGCTGAGCCGAGCGGGAGGGAGCAGACCCAAAGGGGCCCTGCACCCCAAGAAGGAGGGGTCCGTCTGGCCACGACAATCTATCACGCTCGTGCGGTAGCTGAAAGGTTGGAGGGAGAAGAAGGCCCAGCCAGGGCGGGGGCAGACCGCTTGGTGAAGATTGTGAAGGAGATAGCCCTGCGCTCGGCATCCGGATTCAATGAGGCTGACGTGCTGAGGGGGTTATGCTCCGCCCAAATGGAGGTAACCACCTTGGCAGGGGCCCTTCTAAGGAAAGCAGGGGCTGCCAAGCTAAAAGCTGAAGAGGTCAAGGCCCAGTTGGCCAAGTTGAAGAAGGAGAGTGCCGACTGGAAGACTGCCCATGCTGAGCTGCAAGCAGTCAAGTTGGAGCTGGAGGACACACGCCGTAAGGTCGTGTCGCTCGAGTTCCAACTGGCTGGCGAACAGAAAAAGTTGGAGGAGTCCGAAAGAGCCTGCGCCGTTGCGGTCGAGAGGCATGAAGAGGCCATGAACAGCAATGAAGAGCTGGTCAGGCAAAAAGATGAGGCAGATGCCAGAATTGGAGATCTGTTGAAGGAGTTGGAGGATGAGCGCGCTAAAGCAGAGGAGGAGAAGGGGAGGCTCGTGAGGGAGTTGGAAGCAGAGAAGGCGAAGGCGATGGCGGAGATGGAGAGTCTGAGGAAGGGAATGGAAGAGGAAAAGGCAACGGCGGCTGCTGAAAGGGGGGCCCTGCAGAGAGAGTTGGACGAAAAGAGGGCGAAGGCGGCTTCTGAGAGGGCGGCCTACCCCGATCTGTGCGTCGCAGCAGTGGAGCAATACAAAGGGTCTCCCGAATTTTAGATGGCAGTAAATGCCACAGTCGCCAAGAATCTGGCTGGGCAAGAATCCGGAGGGGTGTGCCCATCAAGGACGACTGCTGGAGGTAGGACGGAGGCAGAAGTTATTGAGAGCTTCCAGCAGTCAGACTTCTACAAGCACGAAATGGCTGAGTTCTGGGACAGCGGTTGGAAGATGTTCAAACGCAGAGCTGAAGAGTTGTTCCCAGACTTGGACCTGAGTAGTGTAACGATTGGTGAAGATGATGTGGCCCAGACCCCCCTGGACGAGGGCATTGAAGAAGAAGAGCTTGTATCCAGCGAGGAAGAATAACCAAGGGAGATGAAGAGCCCCCTCTCTGCGTTTGTTTGTTTTTTTTTTTGTAATGAACTTGTGTACACATTGTAAATGAATAAAATTTCGTTTATGTTGTCAGTTGACTGTGTTGGCCTGTATTGTCTAAAATGAATGAAGTCTTGTCATAAAAACTGGTCATAAAAATTGTGCAATAAAAATTTCGTGCAAAGTTAAGTTAAAAGTTCCTCTCTGCAGAGTGAGATTGGATTTGTATGAAAATTGAAAAGATGATAGTGGTTTATTGAAAAATTGGATTATGAAATTGTAGAGCATAATATTCGAATGGGGTTAGTACTTCCAGTTTAACAAGTACGGATGAAGAATCCATGGATGAGGACAGAAAAGTAGGTTGCAAATCGTAACTAAACGGTTAATTGTAAACTTGTAGAGAAGAGATTGGAGAAACAAGCTGGGTGGGGTGGGAGATAATCTGATTAGTAAATGAAATACGTGAGAACACCTTTGGAATCTAACTAAGTAAAAACGTGGTCCTGGAATTGTGAATAAGTTTCAAAATGTGACTGAGTGTTAAAAACGTGGTCCTACTTTACGAAATTTCGTGGATAGGATGATCTCAGCATGGAGTGCTCAGTTCTGGCTGAGGCTTTGAAGTGCTCAGTCTGGCTGAGGCTTCTGAAGTGCTCAGTCTGGCTGAGACTTTGAAGTGCTCAGTCTGGCTGAGGCTTCTGAAGTGCTCAGTCTGGCTGAGGCTTTGAAGTGCTCAGTCTGGCCGAGGCCTTGAGTGCTCAGTCTGGCTGAGGCTTCTGAAGTGCTCAGTCTGGCTGAGGCTTTGAAGTGCTCGGTCTGGCAGAGGCCTTGAGTGCACAGTCTGGCTGAGGCTTTGGGTTCTCAGTCTGGCCGAGGCTTTGAGTGCTCGGTCTGGCCGAGGCTTTGAGTGCTCAGTCTGGCTGAGGCTTTGGGTGCTTAGTCTGGCTGAGGCTTTGAAGTGCTCGGTCTGGCTAGGGCTTTGAGTGCTCGGTCTGGCCGAGGCTTTGAGTGCTCAGTCTGGCTGAGGCTTTTAGCGCTTGGTCTGGACGAGGCTTTGAGTGCTGCAAGTGAAAGTGTCATGGGAGTGACATACAGACAGTTGAATTATAAAAGCTGAGAACTTCGGTCGGAATTTGCATTATGTATTAAAGAGGAAAATATAACAATGTTGACAATACAAAAGTATGAACTCATTGATAGTAACGCTTCAAATGTTCCATATTCCAGGGATGGGGGAGGTCTCGGCCTTCCATGTCTTGAAGTCGGTAAGTGCCTGGTCGTGGTCGGACTTTCACAACGTAGGGTCCCTCCCATTTGGCTGCCAGTTTGCCCTCGGTTGGATTCTTTGTGGCAAGAGTCGCTTCTCTCAAGACAAGGTCCCCTACAGAGAACTCTCATGGTCGAACTCTGCGGTTGCAGTGTGTTCTCATTTTCTGCTGGTACGAAGCCAATCTGACAGCAGCAGTCTCTCTGAGCTCTTCAATGAGGTCCAGGTCTGTTCGATGGAGCTCTTTGGTTGAGGCGAGATCCGGATGTAAAACCCTGGGGGTGGGCAGACCGACTTCTACCGGAATAACCGCCTCAGCGCCATATGTTAAGCGAAAAGGGGTTTTCCCGGTGGGAGTGCGAGCAGTGGTTCGGTAAGCCCAGAGTACATTTGGTAATTTCTCAGCCCAAAGGCCTTTAGCATCTTCGAGCTTAGTTTTGATGATTTTCAGAAGAAAACGGTTGGTGACCTCGACTTGGCCATTTGCTTGGGGATGACCGGGGGAAGAGAAGCATGGTTGAATCTGGAGATCTGCACAAAATTTTCTGTACTTCGCGTTATCGAATTGTTTGCCGTTGTCGGAGATGATGGCTTGAGGGATGCCAAATCGGCAAACGATCAATTGCTAGATAAACCTGGTGGTGTTCCGCTCGGTGATTGTGGCAAGGGGTTCGGCCTCGACCCACTTGGTGAAGTAATCAATGGCAACAATCGCGAACTTGGTCTGGCCTCGACCGGTGGGAAGTGGACCAACCAAGTCGATCCCCCATTTGGCAAACGGATAAGGGCTGCAGAGTGTGATTAACTCTGTAGGAGGAACATGGGGGATGTTGGCGAAACGTTGACATTTATCGCATTTGAACACAAAATCGGTTGCATCTTGATTAAGAGTTGGCCAAAAATACCCAGTACGGAGTATCTTGTGGGCAAGGGACCTGCCGCCTGAATGATTACCACAAATTCCCTCATGGATCTCCTGCATTACATAAGTTGCTTGAGCTGGATTAAGGCACCGTAGATATGGCCGGGAAAAACCGCGCTTGTACAATATACCATCGACAATGATGTAATTGGATGCTTGGGATCGGACTTTGGCTGCCTGCTGTTGGTCATCTGGGAGTGCCCCTGTGGTCAAGAATAGGAGAATGTCGGATGCCCAAGGGATGGGTTCGTTTTGGATGAACTGTACAGCTTGCAGGTCGGGTGAAATGGCCGGGTGGTATAGGTATTCGAGACGGACATCATGGTTGAGATTAGGATGGTCAGCAGAGGCCAGCTGAGCCATCTCATCTGCTTTGGAGTTTTCCGTCCGAGGTATGTGCCTGATGCGGAAGGTATTGAAGAGGCGAACAAGCGGGAGTGCCATATCCCTGTAAGCTCGCATTGTGTCTTCCTTGGCGTCGAAGTCCCCCGTCATCTGACCGACGACGAGTTGGGAGTCGCTGAATACTCGGAGGTGGCTGACACTAATGTCCTTGGCAAGGCGGAGTCCTGCTATCAATGCCTCATACTCGGCCTCATTGTTGCTTGCTTCAAATAAGAAACGGAGGGCACATTTGAAATAGCCGCCCTCGGGGGAAATGAGGATGAGGCCAGCCCCACTTCCTTCTCTGCTAGACGAACCGTCGACATTGAGAGTCCAAGAATGAGGATCTTCTGGCTCTGTTGGAGTTTGTGGGAGTGGAGAGGTAGTGGTTAGGGCCGGATTGGTGAACTCGAGGATGAAGTCAGCTACAGCTTGCCTCTTGATTGCTGTCCGAGGGCGGTAGGAGATGTCGAACTGGCTGAGTTCTACTGACCACTGCATTAGTCTGCCTGAGAGTTCTGGTTGCTGCATGACCTTTTTTAGGGGTTGGTCGGTGAGGACCACTATGGAGTGGGCTTGGAAGTATGGGCGGAGTCGTCTGGAGGCAATGACCAAGGCCAGGGACAGTTTTTCTAATAAGGGGTAGTTCTGCTCTGCTCCCCTGAGAGCCCGACTGATGTAATTGACCGGCCGTTGGATTGAGCCATCTTCTCTGAGGAGTGCTGCACTGACTGCGGTGCTCGACACTGCTAAGTAGAGGAAGAGGGGCTCGCCCGTGATTGCCTGTGAAAGGAGGGGAGGATTGGCCATGCATTGCTTTAACTGTTGGAAGGCCTCTTCGGATTCAGCTGTCCATTCAAAAGTCTGCCGAAGAACTTTGAAGAATGGTAGGCACTTATCTATTGCACGAGAAATGAAGCGGTTGAGGGCCGCCACTCGGCCGGTGAGTCTTTGAACTTCTTTGACCGTCCTAGGTGACTGCATCTCAACCAAGGCCTTGATCTTCTCAGGGTTAGCTTCAATGCCGCGCTGACTGGCCATAAAACCCAAAAACTTTCCAGATCCTACGCCGAAGGCGCACTTCTCTGGGTTGAGCTTCATCTGGTACTTGCGCAAGGTGGCGAAGGTCTCTCGTAAGTTAGTGAGGTGATCGGAGGAATGTTTGCTTTTGACTAGCATGTCGTCGACGTAGACTTCCATATTCTGGCCTATTTGGTGATGGAAAACGGTATTAACCAGCCGTTGATAGGTGGCCCCAACATTCTTCAACCTGAACGGCATTACACAATAGTGGTAGGTACCTCGGTCGGTAATGAATGATGTGTGTTCCCGATCAGATGTGTGCATCAGGATTTGGTTGTACCCAGAGAAGGCATCCATGAAGCTGAGCATTTGATGACCGGCCGTGGCGTCGACCAGCAGATCTATGCGGGGAAGGGGGTAGCTATCTTTGGGGCAAGCTCGGTTCAGGTCAGAGTAATCGACACAGAATCGCCATTTGCCATTGTGTTTGCGGACGAGGACCACATTGGACAACCATCTAGGGTAGTCCACATTTTTGATGAATTGGGCCTCGAGGAGCTTGTCAACTTCTGCGGCTATAAGAGTGTTGCGCTCCGGATGGAAAATGCGTTGCTTCTGGTGGTGGGGTCGAAAGTGGGGTTCGATGCTGAGGCGATGGGTTATGAAGGAGGGGTCAATGCCTGGCATGTCTGAATGGGTCCAGGCGAATACATCTCTGTGCTCGGTCAGGAGAGCGGTAAGGTCGGCTTTGGCTTGGGAAGGTAGTTGGCTGCCGATTTTGGCAGTTTTGATTGGGTTGGTGGGATCAATGTTAACTTCAACAAGTTCCTCCACAGGTTCTCCTCTGACCAGCTCGTCCTCGTCTCGGACGTCAAGCCCTTCGATGATCATGGCCTCTTTCAGCTTGACTTCTTTGAGTGAGGCGACATAACACTCCCTGGCCACGGTTTGTTCTCCTTTGACAGTTCCGACGCCGAGATCAGTAGGAAATTTGATGGCAAGGTGATAGGTGGATGTGATGGCTTGAAAGGCGTTTAGGGTTGTGCGGCCAAGGATGATGTTGTAAGCAGAGGGGCAGTCGACCACAAGGAAGGTGAGCAACTTAGTGGTCTGCCTCGGGTGTTCGCCAATGGTTATAGGTAGATCGATGGAGCCGATGGAGGTCACACGGTCGCCGGTAAAACCGACCAGAGGGGTTTAGAGAGGAGACAAGCTTTCTTCCCCAATCTTGAGCTGGCGGAAGCAATTGAGGAAGATGATGTCTGAAGAGCTGCCGTTGTCTATGAGAACTCGTCTGACCTTGTAGTTGGAGAGGACGGCGGAAATGACAAGGGGGTCACCATGTGGGTAACGGACTCCTGCACAGTCGATGTTCGTGAAGGTGATGGGTTCGATCCACTGTTTTGACTGTTTAGAAGGTCGGCCCACCGTTGCCACTGCTTTGTCTGAGCCCTGCCTTATTTTTCTAAGCTTTGCCTTCTGAGCCGAGCGGGATGGTCCCCCGCAAGCAAGGCTGCCTGAAATGACTCTGATTTCTCCGACTGGTGGAGGGGGATTGCCTGGAGGTCGAGGTTGTGGCGGTGGGCGATCATGGCCTTGGTTAGGTGGGGCTTGGTTCCGAGGTGGTGTATGCCGGCGATTGTTCCTGGGAAGGTCGGTTCTTTGCTTCTGCTGAGGGCGGGTGTCTGTGGGCTGAGGCGGCCCTGACGTATGAAGGTCTCGATCTGATCTTTGAGGTTAATATACTCGTCGGTGGTATGGCCATGGTCTTGGTGGAAACGACAGTATTTGGACTAATCTTTCCGATTGGAAGAGTTTCGTGAAGGTAGGGGCCACTTGAGGGGGTAGTCCCGCTGGATCTGATTGAGGACGTGTTCCATGGGAGAGTTGAGTGGTGTGTACCGCTCGAACCGACCGGGCAGTCGGGTCGGAGCCGACCGGTCAGCTCGGTGGGGTCGGTCATTATAGTGGGGTGTTTGGCTATTATACTGGGCGGTCATGGGTTCTGAGTCTTTCCTCTTGTCTCTGGGGGTCGGATTTTTAGTGATTGGCTCCTGCCAAGCGGCCAGAGAATCTTCAGCATTCATGTACTTCTGGGCTTTGGATAGTAGGGCTGCCATGGTGGTTGGAGGGTTTTTGGAGAGGGAGAAAAGAAAATCGAACGACCATAGGCCGGCCATAAAAGCCATGAGGATGACCTTGTCGTCGTTTTCCGCTACTTGAACGGCTTCGATGTTGAAGCGGGTGACGAAGCTGCGGAGCGACTCCCCCTCGGTCTGACGAATGTTAAGGAGTTGGGTGGCTGGGCGTCTCTGACGCTAGGCTCCGAAAAAATGGCTCAGGAAAGAGTCACTGAGGTGTTGAAAGGTGGAGACGGAGTCCGCCGGTAACTGGTTAAACCACAACCGAGCTGATCCCTTCAGTGTCACAGGGAAAGCTCGGCACATGATCTCGTCAGGGAAAGCATGGAGGATCATGAGGGTGCGGTAGGTTTCCAGATGGTCGACTGGGTCCGTCGTGCCATCGAAAGAGTCAATGGTGGGCATTTTGAACTTGGCGAGCAATGGTTTATCCCGGATGGAGGCAACAAAAGGCGAGTTGGCAGTGACTGAGGGCTTGTGCTGAATGTTCTGCATGACCCCTTGTAGTTGGAGCTTCATAGCTCGGAGTTCAGCATCCCAGAGGGGCATGTTGTCGCCATGGTCGGTCAATGGAGGCTGGACGTTGCTGGCTTCCCCCTCAGGGGCTAGTGCCACGACTGACGGGCGTGGGGGTGGAGGTGGTAGGCTCATATGTGGAGGAGGAGGAGGTTGTAAACCTTCTGGGTTGAGCGGAGGGGGTTGTGGAGCAGTGTGGACCGGGGTTCTTTCTTGGTTGGGTGGAATATCTGGAGGTGGAGCGGGGAGGTTTCTTTGGAGTAAAGCACTGATCAGGGCCTGGTTTTGCTCGGCCATGCGGTTAATGCTGTTGGTAAGTTCGATGATGTACTGTGGTGGGTTGTTTGGATGGGGAGGGTCTGTTTGATGATCGGCGGTATTATGGTGAGAAGCCATGGACCTAGTCGTGACCATACACCTGGACGGGTGAGAGAAAAAGGTAACGGGGAGAAAAGGGGGGCTCCGGCGATAGTGAACACAACTAGCGCACGAATAAACCACAAGTTCCCACAGACGGCGCCAACTGATGATGCAGTTCGTCCTGGGTGGATGGGTCGGGCTGGTCCAAGCTCTTCAAGTTCCAATCCAGGCGGATGATTCCACCAGATGACCTGCAAGCAAGTCCAAAGGGGAACGGGGTAGTCCCCCAGTGAACCCTCCGGCGAGCAAATCAGTAGAGGAAGAAGGAAATAGAGAGAGAAAGAGAGAGAGAGAGAGAGAGAGAGAGAGAGAGAGAGAGAGATAGAAAAGCTTAACCTTCCTCTTGTCTTCGATTCTTGCTTATATCCTTTGGTAATCATTTCACTGTCCCTTGCGACGTGCCCCCTTCCGCCGAAAGCCTGTGCCGTAGCTTACCTTGTTTAGGGTGAGGGGGCTCTATTCCGACGGGGAGGTGTTGTCGTAATAAATGCTGTGATGGGTTGCATTAATGGTGATGTGTTGTGGCAATAACTCTGCAGATCTTTGTCTGCTGATGTGGCCTGTGTTTCACTTGCCATGTGCCCGAATGTCATTGGCCCTCCATGCCCAGATGGCCTCCAGCTGTCCTGGGCTTTGCCAGCCGGGTTATGCTATGGGTCCCAAGCGATGGGTTTGGGGTTGTTTGCTGTGGGCTGTAAGCCTTATGGGCCTATCCATGTCAATTGAGGATATGCAAAATTTACACACCTATAAAAAGATAACATCTTGTTACCAACCTATACACTCAAAAAATTAAGATATACAAGAAAGCTATCCAATCAGCTCAAAAAGCAAACAGATCACTAATCAAGAATCAGTTAAACAAACAATGGCAATCAAAGAATATTTATAGTTACAAAACCAGCAACAAGCCATCAAAATGGGAAGCAAGAGTACATGAATAAGGGTGTAGGTTGCATTTTTTAGTGCTTTTCTTTTCCCCTGAAAATGGCCTATATAGTTGATTGTTATGACTCAAAATTCCCCAACCCCCCCCCCCCCCCCCCCCCCCCCCCCCCTGACAGATTTTGCCGTTGCTGGAGGAAGAATGGCCCTTGGCTTCAAAAATTGTCAAAGAGAAAAGGGACAAAGAGGTTAGTAAAGTTTGATGGAAGCACGTAGCAAAATCTCCGATTATAAAGGGTATTTGTGGTTATATGATCATTACTTTTAGCATAATACTTGTGGAAGGTGCTGTCCTGAGGTAACATACATATTACATAGAATTTCAAATGTTAATCACACCAAGGAAAAAGAAAGAAAGAAATATATGAATATTTTCATGTCGGACAGGATGATATTAATTTATCCTTAGAGCAGAAAGAAAGTTTTATTGTATACTTCTTGGTTTCGAAATCCAATAGTTGATATGAATCTAATAAAATGGTGGGGGAAAAAAAAAGGGAAAAAAGAAATCGTAATTTTGACTTATTCTTGTGTTTATTATTTACGATTTTTGTAAGAACCTGAATATACAAATCAAGTAAATAATTAAATAATAATAATATTACAATCTCAAAATATTTTGGTGGTAAATTCTAAAATGCAAATTAAATATTTGAAAGGTCTTTTAATTAATTTTAAAATCTAAAATAAATTTATGGTAAAAGTCTTTAATTTAGAAGCAAGATTTATTATTTAAATAAATAAATAAATTTAAGTGCTAAATTAGTAAGCATATTTTGATCTAATAATATTTGTATTTTAATGGAGATAGAAATTAAAATAATATAAAGAGATAATAATTTAAAACCTTTTTGTTTAGATATATGAAAAAAAAAACAACCCTAGTTTTTCTAACAAAAGCCCTAGCCCTTATAATAATTTTTTTTCCACAAAACTTTCAACACATAGCAGCGGTGAGAGAAAGAAAGGAGAGAGGAGAAGAGAAGCTACGTTGGGTTGTCTCTAGGAATCTTCTGAATCTAAAGCAAATTCTTCAAGGTAGACTAATGTTTTAATTGTTTTGTCTCTTCTTTTACATTTTTTTCCCCTTCTTTCTTCATTGTGATGTGCCACTGTTTTGGGTATCTTTGAGTACTGTTTTGGGTAAAGTGTAAGGCTTGTGTACTGCTAGAAATGGGCGCCCATGTGGCATGACCCTTTAAATCTTTTGAACCTTATCCAAATGGGTTTTAGTGGCATGACCCTTTGAATCTTTTGAACCTTATCCAAATGGGTTTTGAATTCAAATTCAAACCTATTTGGATAACCACTCAGGATATATATATATATATATATATCATATAATTGATATGGATAGATGATATATCTTATATTATCTCATATAACTGATATGGATAAATGAGATAAACATATTATATATCTGATAATATGAGATATTGGTGATTAAGAAAAAAAGCAACGTATGTTTGAGTTTTTCCCACATACTGACTCTCTCCCAAAAACCAACGATCAAAGCCATTTGCACCGTGATTTGAGTAGGTGATATTCACTATTGTAATATCACTCCATTGCTGGGTTGACTGATCAGATTCAGGAAACACGTGATTTACCCACACGATCCGTCAATTCAAACTCTGTTCTAAAGGTATGACCATAATTTACCCACGGCCTCCGCACCACACACGCGCGTCGCGTGCTGAGCAGCGCGCTGAGCCGCGGGCCGAGCCCGGCGCACTGAGCCGCGCCTTTTTTCCTCTGCCGACTTGGCTGGCTTGGCTGCTGATGCATTAGGCACTGTTTGTTTTGTTTTTAATTCTAAATCGCGTTAAATGGTCATAATTAATTCATTATAGATTTTTTTATGCATAGTTAGTACTATTAGATTCAGAATTAATTTTTCTATATTCTGTAAAATTTTGAAAATTTTACGAATATAAAAAATATTTTTTCTGTGTTAATAATTCATGTTTTATGCTTAAAAATGCTTCTGGTATTGCATAAATAATTTTCTGGGGTTAAAATTTTTATTATAGACTTCTGAAAAGTTTTACTATTTACTGGTAATATTGTTTCAGTTTATCAGTTTCTGAATTTTTTATTTCTAATTTTTAATGTGTGTTTATTAGTTATTTAAAATTCCAGAAAATTTCAGAAAAATTCCAGAAAATTTCAGTATGATGTACATTTTAATTATGGCATAATCTGAATATTGTTTCAGTTTATCAGTTTCTGGATTTTTTTATTTCTAATTTTAATGTGTGTTTATTAGTTATTTAAAATTTCAGAAAAATTCAGAAAAATTCCAGAAAAAATTCAGAATGATTACATTTTATTATGGCATAATCTGAATATTAAATATAGCATATTATTTTTTTTGGGTTTGTAATATGTTGTGATTAGAATAGCATGATTAATTGTTTTTTTATTTTAATTCCGTTATTAAATGTAACATAACATGTATTGATTGTGAATCTATATTATGATGCTATTGTATGGAATTAGAATATTTTATCATGTTTTTTAGACATGCCATAATCAGTGGGAGGTTGTTCCGTTGAGAGAAATCTTTGTAGATTTACTCCCAAAAACTAATATTTTGCACATGAATTAAATTAAATTTTGGATAATTGTCACCTGTGGCGCAAGAGATGATTACGAGCATAGCGGATTTTCGATCTTGCGACTTGTGTAATATTGTTACTATTTAATTTAGATTTTTGTGACAAAATTATATTATGCTAATCAAATTAATCCCAATGCGAATTTCTCTCTAAATTGATATACTTATGGAAGTTAATTTGGTTGACCTAGACTTAGTAGAGATGTTCAAATGTGAACAATGTAATCCCATTCTTTAGATGAGCAAAAGCCTTGGAGACTTTAGGTTAAACCTTAATTGAGCCAAAGTAAGGAAACATGACTCAAAGTCACCGTGATTTTGTTGCCTTGTTTGGCATAATAAAAACTAATGTGTGCGCTATGGTTAGCGGCATGCTACGTAGTTTTGGTTGGCGAGTTTTGGAGTTATGAAATTCGTAAGCCCTCAATAGATCTGTATATGATCTTGACTATTGAGCTGCGCAGATTGACTTTGTAATTGACTTGTAAATAATGTTACATCATTGGATGAAGTAGCATTCAAGAGTCACGCCATCCAAGAAATGCGAGCTTAAATAAATTAGTCCTTAAGTGTAAGACAAGTAGCCAGTATGAGCAGTGTTTTGCTCTCTACCCAATTATTGGGAGTGGATGGAGCAAAATTTCATGCACTATAATAGTGTGCGTTGAAATATCACGTGAAGTTAAAAGATTAGGGCTTAGAAGCTGCAAAATCTATTAACACTAAGTGAAAAGATTAGCGCTTAGAAGCTGCATAATCTATTAACACTAAGTGAAAAGATTAGCGCTTAGTGGCTGCAAAATCTATTAGCATTGTCAACTTGTCTTAGTCTGGATACTTACTGTTTCTACACTTGAGTGTGAGACATGATGAGGGGTTTCTTTGTATGATTCCTTAGCTAGGCTAACATTTTTGAATAACGTTTACCACTAAGCACAAACGTTGCAGCATAATAATGAAAAGGTCAAGGCCGACAAGGTTGTTATGACTCTAAGAATTTGACGCATCGCTTGTGAGAGCATTGTGTTGAATTAGACTCTTTAGCCTAATTCGCGCTTAAGTTACTTCAGGAGCTGTCATAAATTGCTAGCTTATTCTCTCCTTCTTGTGGATAGTAGAATTAATTGCAAGTAACTATGAAACGAGAAACAGAGATGGCAAGAGGAGTATCGTCATCTTTCAATTAGACGAAGTAAAGTGTATGGAGAATAAAATTAACTTGAAAGTGCAGGGGATTAGCACTTACTAGTTAAATTTGCGACTTAGGCGCACTTAATATCTCCATGACATCCTTTTATGATCTTGTGAATATGAATTAGTCGTGAGTCATTACCTAGTTGGGCCTAAACCTTTAAAACTTGTCTTCGAGAACTCAAACATTAAGATGATTGGAATTAGTTTATGACATTGGTCATGAACCAGTGGCTTACTATACTTAATCACATTAATGAGATGATGACATGATGGTTTGAGTAAGCCTTCTTGGGCCTACTCTCTTATGACATCTTGCTCTTATGTGAATATGTAACTTTGTTCGCAATGGGTGCGCACAAGTAAGTAGGAAAGCCGTAGAAGGTCATTTGTTTTGGCGCATTTATTCCATTATGATATTTGTGACTAGATATGTGTAAGGGTAAATAGCTAAGCCTCAATCTCGACACATTTATAGATTACGATACGCATCTGAGTCAAGTCATAAGTCAAAAGTTTTGAGATGATTTTTGACATTGCACATATGAGGTTGAGATCAATTAGATAATAGCTTTCGCGCCTTTAGTTTTGACCAAGGTGGCGAGTATCTATTTGAGTTATTTTAGAAAACTCTGTGAAGAGAGATAGATGCTTAGAAGATTGATTATTCCTAGTACTCAATAACACAATGGTGTAGTAGAGATAAGGAATTAAATATTGTTAATGTTAGGTGGATAATGGCGCAAAATGTTTCCCAATTGGGAAATTGCACTAGTTTGTTGCCTATATCCCTAACTAAGTGCCCTCCATATCAAATTTTACACTCCATTTGAGTAATGGGTTAGCGGAGAGCCATCTATGGACGATCTGTAATCGTTAAGCAGCTTATCTTTATTTTACTTCTCATAAGATTGCGAAGTTAAGACCTAGGGTTTTATAGCGCATTATTCTATGCTGTCTTGTAAACACAAAGGGTCGTGTGGCGCATTATTGTATGCGGTCATGTAAACCCTCCGGGTCATGTGCATATAGGTAAGCAGCTTTGTGGTAGTGTAACTAAGTCACATAAAGTTTTATTAGTAAAGGTGACGTGAATAGAGTTTTTGGAACTTTATAAGATAGAGAATTCTAAGCATAGCGCTCTATGTAGCCTAGTTGAGAATGGAAAGAAATTTCCAATATCCTAGGGACAGTGGGAGCAATGTGCCTACTAATGGATTACTCCATTAGAGAAGAATACTCTACATTCTTAGTTGCGTGGTAGCGAATGTGAAAATTTTCCACGTCATCACTGGGTGATTGAGAGGGAAACATTCATGATTGCTCCGCAAGATAGTAAAGAGCCTAGAATAATGCCAAAGGCTCTAGTCCCCTGTTTTTAGAAAATGGATTAATGTTGCGCAGTTTAAGACAAAATCTTTGAGGATTAACCATTTCTATAATTAGGTTGACTTTCCATTATGACGCGAAACTGTTCTAAAGTTATGCGTAATTTGGATAGTCATTGTTGAGACATAAGGCTCGCTAGATACCGAAAAGTCACACCATTGAGAAAAGTGTAGACCATGAGAAGACTTCCTCCTGGGGAGTGAGGTTATTTCAACTTAGGCTATGATTGACATAAGTTCGGAACATTGATTTGTGGACATTGTGACCCAACTTCTCGTTGGAGAATTGGATAAGTAGATCCGTAGGGATTTACCCTCTGCTTTTATGGTGAAAAGTTAGGAGTGCAAAAAGGTTGCTAGTTCCAATAAATCTTTTACAACCTAAAACAGTTATCCAAATAGTGGTTCTTAGATTTCGTCAAGCCATGATAGGCCAACGATGATCGATGAAGACCACTGAGGCATGATCAATGGTCCAAAAAGAAGTTTTTCCTTACTTAGTCATTATGAGCCAGGAATTTATAGGGTTGTCGCCACCTATGGTGGGCAGTCCTCTGTTTAGATATGATGGACATGGGTGATGTAATTTATATGCTCGGATGTACGATCCTTAGGGATTGTTCTTGGGAGAATTCCTATTTTGTCTTCGATGACTTACATAAGGAATATCCTAGAATGATTCTAGATGCAAAATTGCAAACCCATTGACTTACCTATCGGTAAAAGCCAGAGCCTTAACTATTGAGTGAATCCTCGGATTGTCTTTGAGAGAAACAGATGACCTATATTCCTTGATCTTTTCTTTGTTGTGGGAGCCTAAAGTACGCTATGTGGGCGTATTCGGCATGATAAGTGTTATCTTTGGTAAATGGTCAACTGAGTTGTTTAGACATTGACCATGCTCATTAGATTTTGGATAAAATGCTTTACTAGTAGTGTATTAATTTGCTCCTTGTAAGATTCAATGCGCTAGTTGGGCACATATGCGTTAGTTGGGCGCATCAAGAATAAATGCAAATTGGTCACCAAAATATCTTTAGAGAGGTTATTGCGCTAGAGGTAGTGATCTTAAATCACTTCATGTGAGGCGTACATGGTGGATTCCGTTGTATATACTTATCGTAAGAGGTGCTGATAAGGCTTATGTTTGGAATCTAGAATTGTGATCTTGAATCACTTCATGTGAGGCGCACATGGTGGATTCCGTTGTATATACTTATCGCAAGAGGTGCTGATAAGGCTTATGTTTGGAATCTGGAATTGCGCAAGCTGTGGTCAATTTTTTTTTAAATCGATCACTTATTTTGAGATGATGTGATGTTAACACTATTATGGTTTGTATCATAATGATTAGCAGATGATGATGTCAGCAGGCAAGATTGGCTCACTCACACGACCAATCGCCCTTGGCGCTTGGGACCCAGCAAGGATGAGACTAGTGGTTTATTTTTATTTGGAGCCAAGAGAGGCTTAAATAATCTACTATGTATGTCGCCTTGGTTACAACCAAGATGAGGTCGTGTTAAGGATCAAACATGGATATTAGTACCCACTTTCCATGTTGTGCCTGTTATGATTAGCCAGATGCGAGATCTCATTTGGCGCCTAAAAGGCGAGCAAATAGAGAATTCAGGTTAGGCGCTAGAAAGCGACTAGACTAATATCTGTACGGTGTATCGAGGATGACGTCACTCTTTTGGAAGAGTTACTCCACCGTAACATGTATTCATACTATATGTGCTTGGCGACTGAGTAATGAGGTGAGAGAATAGATCCCTGTTTCCTCACCGTGTGAGTCTTACGTGTCATTATTGATATGAATTTCATTTATGTACCCTTTTGTGACTTTTGACTATGTCATAAGGTAAGGGGTTGATGTTCTGCTACTTTGGTATGTTGCCTGCGGTCATGTATGATTCGGCCTTAAAGGACATCACTGGGAAAGCGGTCAATCCTAAACTAAATGGCATGTGGGCAAAGGGAAGATCATCTAGTATTACACCACTGTTGTATATTCACTGCCGGCAACTCACATCGCTCTGTATGAGAGGCGGATTGAGTGTGAATATATTGCAAGAATTGAGAGGGTCAAACATGCTCTTTTTTAGGGATTAGAGATGTTTTTTAGACCGATGTAATTAGATGGGTTTGGGGTATTTGAGACACTATATCTGTTCTTTATGGGTTGATGTCTCTATGCTGGCTCATTTTGAATTTCTAGTATAGAGCTCCCACATGCAGGTGTTCTCAACAGTCGCACGGTGCAGTGGCTAGTATGAGATTGTTCATTTTTTGAGAGATTGAGATAGAGATGTGGCAGTGTCATGCCAACTCATGTGTGAGTGGGAGATGTTAGAAATGGACGCCCATGTGGCATGACCCTTTGAATCTTTTGAACCTTATCCAAATGGGTTTTTAATTCAAATTCAAACCTATTTAGATAACCACTTAGGATATATATATATATATATATATATCATATAATTGATATGGGTAGATGATATATCTTATATTATCTCATATAACTGATATGGATAAATGAGATAAACATATTATATATCTAATAATATAGGATATGGGTGATTAAGAAAAAAAACGTATGTTTGAGTTTTTCCCACATACTGACTCTCTCCCAAAAACCAACAATCAAAGCCATTTGCACTGTGATTTGTGTGGGTGATATTCACTATTGTAATATCACTCCATTGCTGGGTTGACTGATCAGATTCAGGAAGCACGTGATTTACCCACGAGATCCTTCAATTCAGACTCTGTTCTAAAGGTATGACCATAATTTTTATTCCGCTGCATTATACTTTGCTTTACATGTACAGAGGTTATTTGGAGGCTAGCATGTATGGCTTTGGTAAGGTGAAGGGCTGAAGGTGTGTTTGGGTGGTAATGGGTCAGATTGTGAGAGTGCAACGTAGAGGGTGTAGATTGTAGTCTAAAAATTCTGTACAGAGTCACAAATTTTAAAAATCAAGAAACCATATCAAACGAATGAATTTTGAACTGAAATTTTTCAGTAGATTAATTACATATTGAATTGCATATATGAATTTTTCATAATTTTTGGGAGTCAAAATCCATATAAATTGAGGTATTCAAATCTGTCCAGGAAACCAGTCCAAAACAGTAAATTCGGGAGTGTTATTCTCTTTGGGTATAAATCCAAAAATTATCAAATCAGCGTCATTAGAACCAGTCACGAGTCTAGTTTCTTACATTTTTGGCCTTGCATTGATTGCTCGTGTATATTAAGAGAACCGGCAATTTCTTTAAAGTGCTGTAGAAAACAACCTGTTTGGATATAATTAATTGTAGATAATTATTTTGATAAGCAAATCAAGTGAAGCCAATTGGGTTTGAAACTTAGGATATATTAGTTCATATCTGAAGGTTTTTGGAATTTTTCGAATAGCGTGGAGTGGGTTTTGTAATTTTCAAAGTTAGCGAATAGATTGGAAAAACTTGTTTAAAACTCTGTTTTATCTTAAAGTTATTTTTAGTTAAGTTTCGATCCGAACCCATGTCTTGGGTGATTTTAGACCTTGAAGAACATGAACTTAGGTAATATTTAAGAGTAACGGTGAGTTGGGTTGAGCCCTGTTAGTGCGCTTTAGTTTGGGGTTACTTAGTTCTTATTCTTTAGTATTTTTAAATTAGTAGTGATGTGTAGTTTTCATATTAGTTCAGGGCACTAGTTGGACTTTCATACTCTATTCGAGGATTATGCTATTTCGTTTCCAGGTAAGTAGTATCATGCTACATATTTTTATAAATGTTCCCCTACCCTAAACTGTTGGAAAATTAAATTGTTGTTTCAAGACTAAACTATTTTGATAAATTATTTTTGAAACATGTGTGAACTTGCATACTGTAAACTATTTGTTTTGGTCTCATGTTTATAATGATGAACTACCATGTTTTGCGAAACTGATATGTATTGATTATTGGGACCATGTGTGTATTTAGTCCAGGGAAATTATTCTACTGTGTGTGGTGACTCTGGCCACTAGGGAACAGATCCTGGTTGGGCCGTGATGACTCTAGTGCTCAATGATTGTAAGGAAAAGACCTTAAAAAAATGCTAGGTGACCTTCAATCGGATCGTCTTTGAGAAAAGGCCCAGGTGCCACCCTGAGGATGACTCTTAGTTCGGTATTGGATCCAACAGGGCTTATAGCCTTGAGAACTGTGTGGCATATTATTTGTTTTTATTGGTACCCAGAAAATTATTGGTGTTCATGTTATAATCTGTTTTAAGTGGAAAATGTCGTTTATCATGTTCTTGCGAGACATGAGTATATTAAGTGTTGAACTGTGGAACCTTCTTTTTGAAACAGATTATATTTACCAAACTGTATGCCAATCTAGTTTCTGTGATATATATCTTATTTTGGAATTGAACCCTGTTTTCAAAACTGTATTTACTATCCATGTTGCTACTCACTAAGCTATCAGCTGACTTAGTTGTTTACCATTTCCAGGTGTTAGAAGGACTTAGAGTGGACTCATGGCGTAGCGGGGACTCAATTGCATGGACCTCTAGGGCATTTATTTAATTTATTTTAGGTTGCCTTGTCGGGTTTTGTGCATACATTGTGGTTAGGTTTTATTTAGAATCATTTTATTTGTGGGCGGTTTTGCACTTGTGGCATGTCACTGGATTGAGTTTTGATTTATTTATTTCTTGGCTATCATCACATTTATTCTTTATGGTTTTGGGTTCATGTTTAGGCTTACGTGTGCCTTGGGCTAAGTCCCTGTGGGCCACGGCCGGTCATGCCCGGATTTGGGGTGTGACAATTTTTTTTTTTTTAAATTTATATCTTTTATTCTTGTTAGGTGATCTCCTCTCTAGTGGAAGAACCAGTCTCTGTTGCAGGTGTAAGTGTTGGAATTGAAGCTATGGAGAACCTTACTCTTGCTGAACTTGATGTGGAAATAGCAAAACTCCAAGTGGAGATAGAGGTTCTAACAGCAAAATTGGGGGCACTTGAGAGGAGACGCACACATCTTGCTGCAACTACAATTTAACGATACTATATATGTGTATATATAGGGTGACCATTGGTTCAATGATAAAACATTAGCCTAATAATTTTGAGGTTATGGGTTTAAGTCATAGGGCAACCACTTTGTCCATTATGTCAAAAGTTAGATATATTGATGTGTACTAATTAAGCCTTATTTTTTATATATGTGTGTATATCTATATATTTGTACTATCTATAAAACAAACACTTAACTCGGTGTCTTAAAACCCAAGCATAACAGCATACAAGGCCACGTAATACATGAAAAAAAATTGAAGAAACTGATTTAGTTATTAAATTACTTTTCTCTAATTGTCCAAGTCAAATACTTTCATGGATCATTTGTAACTGTATATATATAACTGCTGCATGTTTCAAATACACCTATGTATATGTCTACACATCTTCTAATATGTACAGATATGCATATATTTTGGGAGGAGAAGAAAAAAGAAGGGAAAATTAGTCTAACCCATTTTTAGTAATGGAAGAGATCCACAATATTATTTTATGATGTCTAAGGTCCCTCAACTCTCACACTCATATCACAGGGAAATTTGACTGAAACCTCATTTTTTTTTTCTCTCTCACTCTAAACTCTCTCGACATGCCCAATTCATTAGATTGTCCACCTCCGAGATCACAAACTTTGGCGCCTTCGACATCCCCGCCGGAGACATCGCTGAAGGCGACGAAGCAGGGCGTACGGCATGGGATGCGACGGCTAAGCCACTAGCGACAGCAAGGTTGTGTAGATCGTCGCAACCTTCTATGATGTGATTCGAGGCGAGAGATTGAGATTTTCCGATACGCCCTCGATGCCTTCAATGCCATGTCCTTGATCTGCAAAACCTTGAAGCTTATTCCCCTAGTTCACTTGGTACGCATGTGTGTGTGCCTACAGGGAGAGAGAGGGAGAGAATGAAACCCTGTTGATTATCAGAAAGTGAGAGAGAATTTGTTGATGGCACCGTTTTTTAGAGGAATTGTAAGCTCTTCCATCTCAATGATGCATCTAAACTGTTTGACAAAAGGCCTCACCCAGATACATTCTTATAGCTTTATTTTTAACCATCATTATCATCATTTCTCTCTCTCTCTCTCTCTCTCTCTCTCTCTCTCTCTCTCTCTCTCTCTCTCTCTCAGTTTTTGTGAATTTCTCTGGGTTGGATGGAATTTTCTCTGGATTTTTGTAAATTTCACTGGGTTTGAGGGAAATTTTCTTTGGATTTTTGTGAATTTCTCTGAGTTGGAGGGAATTTTCTCTAAGTTTTTGTGAATTTCTCTGGGTTGGAAAGGAATTTTCTCTAGGTTTTTGTGAATTTCTCTGGTTTTGAGAGAAATTCTCTGATAAGTTTTTCTCTATTTCTCTTGTTCTTTTCAGTCTTCTGTGAGTTCATTTTTATTTTTTTATATTTGTTTCTATAACTTGTTATCTTTTTGCATCATATAGTGTTTGTTTTTTTAGATGGGATTTTATAAGAGAAGTCTCTTCAATATGCAAACTTGTAGGAGTTATTGTTGCAATTTTTCATGACGTAAACGTGAACAAGTACTGCGGATAGTGTCCATATATTGACTGTGTTCCCTCTAAATGGTGGAGCTGTAATAACAAACCAATGCATTGCGAGGTATTTTCTTAAATCAAAACTGTAAGATGACATTTGAATAAGCAACCTAAATGAGCAGAAAACTACAAAAATGATAACACACTGAAATGTGAATGCCAATTGTTAAAAGACAAGAAGTAATTTAATTTCTAGCGTGGTAAATATTGCCCAACATATCATTTTAAAAGATAACTTCAAATGCAGTCTTATTTTTGTTTTTGTCATGCAACTAGCATCTGGCACCAGATAGCTGAAAACCCATTCTTATTCTAGTGTTTTTGTTTTTATGGTAAATGCAGATAGAGGTAAGAACAGGGCGGTTGACTATGACTTGCAAGGGTAGTGACAAGTTCTGGGTTTTCCCTTTCACTGGCATCTCACAAGCAAGGATTAAGGACTTGTGCAATCTGATATGCTCATAGAAGAACCCTTAACCCTGTGTGAGATTTGTAAGCAAGCTTTTCTCTTCTTTGAGAAAACTAGTTAGGGTCTTGTAATGTGTTTGGATGACTGATATTGGTAACTCTGTTATCATCCATGTAAAAGAATTGGTTCATGAAAACAATGAATTTCTCTAGAGCGGTTTGGAAATTTCTCTAGAGAGGTAATTTGTGGAAAGTCCAAGGAAGGTCAGGTAGGCCAAAGAAATTTAATTTTTAAAATTTCTCTGGAGAGTGAGAAGTATAAGGAAGGCCAGAAAAAAAAATTTCTCTAGAGAGAAGGGAAGGCCAAAGAAATTTACAGTGGGTAGTGTAGGGAAGGTCTGAGAAATTTTCAAAATTGTGGGGAAATGGTTCGGAAATACTCTTCGGATCCTAGTGGGCGCTCGTGATCCTCAGCTAGTCACCTGAAAAGGAATGAACACTCCAGTCGAGGATGCCAGAATTAGCACTCTGACGGACAAGTCAGTGTATACTCTCTTAGTTTCTTATATCTCAAGTTTTTCGACTTTTTCTCACATGCCTCGTGTTAGCTGACACTCTCCTTATTTATGGTCGTCCTTGATGTTGACAGTTGGGCCCACTTTTCTTCCAATGAATAATCCCTCATTCGGCTAATTGTTCGTACTCAGCCGGGTCTACAGCTGATTATTCGGCTGATCTGGTTATTCGGCCTTTATCCCTCTGAGATGGAGCCCTGTAATTCACTTGGTTTCTCTCTTCAATCTATTCGGCCTCTGTGTGTAATAGAAGTTATTCGGCCCCCACAATTGCCCCCCAAATATCCTATTAACGTTAGTTAGTCGGCATGTTTGGTCCTTGGACCTAGAGAGTTAGAAAATACGACGGTATCCCTTACTCCAATGCAAGCGTCAGGGCGCCTACTACTTTTGAGCATCATTACAGTTTCCCGCCCCTTCGTACATTTCACTCATTTAATACGATTTGAAACCATGTTGTCTTCTCGTCTGTATGTTCTTTCTTGAATGCTCAAGATCTTTCGTTGCTTGTCAGTTCAATTTTCTCGCTTCTTGCCTTCTGTAACTTTTTTCCGCTCTTCATTGTCATTCTCATTTTTTTGTAAGTTTCTCTTTCTTCCACCTCGACTCCTTTTTCTTTGTTTGCTTGCTGTGTAGAGTGTTCATTTTTCATGTTGTGATGGCCAAACATCTGAGAGCCTGTCACGACCCAAACCCGCCCCTATGGGTTTAGCACCGTAACCAGCCAGTAATCCGAGATTACTGAAGGCCTGCTTAACAGTAATACAGAATACAGGGGCTGGCGAAAGCCAATACAGTAAATAAATGATGTCCAATGAGCTGTGATAATCTGTATGCAAAAAGACTTTTCATTCAAATATATACAGTCGAATAAAACAGTACGTACATATACGCAATCATTCAGTTCAGGGACCTAATCCCTATTAAACAGTACAGTAACAGTACAGTGAACAAAATGGTTACAGAGACAGAAGGGGGGAACTAAAACACCCCTAAGCTATAACTTGACAGGCTCGGAACCTCGCATTGAGGCACATAGGTTGGCTCGACAAAACTGGAGTTTACCCCGACGCTCCTAGCTGCGGTCTGGTGCCTGTACACCTACATATATATATGAGCAGTGAGCTAAAGCCCAGTGAATAACACAATGCGTAAAGGGGTTAAGAATGAATGTCCTTACAGTAATGAAAACAGTTCATTAAATCAGTATTTCAGTTGTTCAGTCGATACAGTCATATGTGGTACATCCATTAGCATAACAGTATAGTAAACAGTAGGTCTTAAAGGACCGAACAGTAAATGATGGCCATCAATCAGTAACAGTAGTGGTTCCAACAAGAGAACTGACAGATATCTCTGTAACAGTAACAGTAAATAGTAGTTGCTAAGGATGCCACAATACACTTCAGAATATAGGACATACATTCATTCAATTAACAGTAACAGTTCAGAAAGCAGTGCAGTTCAATTGTTCAGAAGATAATCATTTTGAACATATCTTTACACAGTTGTTACTCACAGAGTTCTGGGCTACAGTAAGGCTAGAACGTCTCCTCGGAAAGCCAACCCTACACAGTTACAGATTGAACACACACTAAGCTGCACAGTTGGGAAAGATAATAACTTAATCCCTAATTTGCCTCGGTGTGTTCTACATCTATATCCTCGTTAAGATGCCTTAAACTAGGCCTAATAATGCCTATGATGAGATGAGGATGCAAAGATTCACTTTAAAAACATTTTCAGAAAACAGGGGTCACGCTCGAACGTAGGTTACTCCACTCGAACGGACATGCAGACAAAGGTTTCCACTTGAGCGTAGACTTACCCGCTCGAGCGTTCTGCAAAACAGTCAAAAATGCTGAATAGGCGAAAATCACGCTCGATTGGGCGCTCGACACCCGCTCGAGCATGAGGCACAATGTCCCGCTCAAGCGTCAATTCTTCCGCTCGAGCGGACTTCAAAACAGAACAAAATGCTGGGAGCACGATTTCCACGCTCGAGCGCCAGTCACCCCGCTCGAGCGTGAGTCCAAATTCTAGAAATTCCAGATTTGAACCTCAAGCTCAAAACCAAGTTTTAAACCATAAATTTTGATCCTCTTGGGCCAATTTTCCAGAAAACACATCAAAACTCATACTTTAACATGAGTCAAAGCTCAATTTGTAAAATCAAAGGCCAAGGGTGTTTCAAATAAATCCAATTCAAACCAATTTCCATGAATATGAAGAACATGCAAACATGCATGAATTTAAATCATTTCAAAGCTTCAATTTGATGCTCTAAGGAGCCAATTGTTCCAAAAACAAGATGAAAACATGGACTTAACATAACCATGAGCATGCATGAGACAATTCTCCATGGAATCAACTCAAATTCAACAATTCAAACATGCATGCATGGAATGAGCTCCAATTCAACATTAATGAACCAATTCTTGACTTAACTCTTTCAACTACCATGATCCATGCTAGAAGAAACTTAAATACACAATAAGAAGGATGAAATTCATACCTAGGTTCCTCAATTACAAGTCTAGAGGCTCAATTTTGCAAAGAACTCTTCAATTTACTTCAATTACCAAGCAAAACTCAAGATGAAGCTAAGCTTTCTCCTTTCTCTCCCTCTCTCTCGGTTAAGTGACACACAATGGCTGATGAAATGTTTGTATAAGGCTCAACAATAGTCCAAGTAGTGGGTCACTAGGTGGCACTAATGTAAATAAGGCCAACTATGCAATTTATCAATATTTAATCTAATTTAATCATACCAAATCAGTTTTCAGATAAATATGCTATAAATTCACATAAATCACGATGATCATAAAACACTAATCGATTTTCCAGTTCGGCTGCCGATAAGGCCTTCAATTAGTAGTTTAAACACAAAGACACGAACAGATAATCAAATAACCAAACAGATAGAATTACAATACAACATGCATACTCAGTCAATTCAGTTTCAATTTCAGTCAGTCAGTTCAGTAGTTTATTCAGTTCACTTATCAGTCATAATCAGTTTCAGTTTAACAGTAATCAGTGGTTATTCGGTAAACAGTGACAAGGGTTGTTACAGAGCCCGTCTTTCTGTAGAGCGAGTTTCTGGTTTCCGTCGCCACTTTTCTATTCTTGACGACGTTCATCTGTCACTTTTGGCAGAGAACGTGATTGACACGGAGAGGACTGATGAGAGTACAATCGTCTTTCTTCTCCTATCAATCGTGGAGGACGGAGTCCGTTTCCCCCTTTATCCACTTTTAAGGACTGTCTTTCGTTATTGGGGTTTAATCCCTTCTCAGCCAAACATAAACTTTTTTCAAATAATAATGGGTATTATAGAACTAAACTGGCGCCTTAGGCTTAACCTTGGAGTCCCTGCCATTCAGCATTGTTATGCCTTGGCCAAATCCTCTAGACGGTAAGGGCGTTAATTTCTCAGGGCCAAGGACACCGACCATCACCTGGTCACTATTCTTGTCAGCTCTGGCAAGCGAGTTGACGATGTTATGGTTGTGGTTCATGGAAATTGGGAATTCGGCGAGGGCGAAGATCGCCAAGATCCAGTGCCCAAGTGAACCAAGTGGCCATTTAACCCACCCCATGAATTTTTACTAAACATCTTGTTCAAATTCCAAGTGTTTACCGTTTTATTTGTGCAGGAAACAATTTGAAGAAAATTCTAGTTTTGGCCGAAGACGCCGTACTTGCACAGATCAAAACGGTATTCCAGTTCTTTGGCCATCCGAATCTCCAGAAACAAGGGAGGGCGGCCCACATTCTTCTCAGATACGAGCCAACCTACACTACTTTCTCGGTCGCAGAAAATATTCTGATTCCAAGGGATGAACAGCACCTTACGACGCTTGTTTTTTTGAGCTTCAAGAATTTTAAGCAAGTCGGTTTTGAGGCTTCAGACTCAAAGCCGACGAACGAACAAGCAGCAGGAGTCGATGAGCAGCCGAATCAACCACCTTTGGACGAATCCGACGGACTAGAGGGAGGGTTGACGCGGCACTAAATTTGGCTTTTGAGGAAGTCGGCCTCAGTCAACCATCCACTTCCGGCTGAGCGGACGCGCCTTTCGAGGACATTTTCACCGACTTAAGGGACCTACCCGGCTCCCACTCCGACAACATGGCTGGTGAGTCGTTCACTCAATTGGCCAGACGAAAAAATGTCGAGATGATAGCAGCCCGTAGGAGGGCCGAAGAAGAGCAAAACGAACCTCCACCGCCTCTACCTGACACTAGGGAAAAAACTCCTCCACCTACTCTCGTTGAAGAAGAGGTTCAGATTGAAGTGGCCGAAACAGTGCCTGTTGCAGATCAATAGGAGGCTCAAGTGACGGAGCTTAGGGGGAAAAAACGTCTAGCCGAGTATGAAGCTGATGATTCAGAGAGTCCAGCGGATAAACGGCCCCGCATGGAAGAGTCAGACTTGGTTGTGCCGTTTGTAATACAACCAAGGGTAAGGAACATGCCGGTTGCCTCTAATGCATTGGCTATAAGAGACCCAACTGTGGTCTTGAGCTTGGCCTCCTCCATTTCCCTGCCCGTTGACAGAGCGGCTTTTAGGGCAGAGTCCGATTTGCTGGCCATCGCATTAGCCGCCCAATCGGCGGTATTGGTATGTGAGTTCTGCCAAGGCTAACCACAAGGAGTTCTTATATTAACTTATTGATCCCTTGTTTTGTAGGCGGCGGGAAGGATAGCTGAAATTGGTCGTCGCCAACATGACGCCATCGAACAAATCGACTTCCTTACAGCCCAGTTGGAAAATGAGAAGGGAAAGGTGGCAGAGGCCTTTCTTCGCGCCGAGTCTGATGCCATAAAAGCAACGGCAGAGAGAGCTAGGGCTGATTCCAAAGCAGATAAGGCCAGGACTGCTGACAAGCTGAAGGTGGCCGCCGAGGAGAGGGTGAATGCCAACAAGGAAGCTCAAATTGGCAAACGAGAAAATTGCCAAGCTAGAGGCTGACTTGGAAGGGTTGAAGAGGGCGATGGCAAACGTCGAGTCCGAGATTTCTAAGTCATTCCAGGTTGGCAAGGATGCGGCCTTGGTGGACTACATAGAAAAAGTGCCGAAGTTCGAAAATAGGGGGTTCAAACACGGCTGGCTCAAAGCCTTGGCTGCCGCTAACGTGGTATCGGAGCAGCCGATTCCGTACGAGCAGGTAAACACTAAACCGCTGGGGTCTAACCCAGAAGACTGATCTAGAGTCAAGTATTTTTGTTTTTTGGTATTGTGTGTAGGTTTTGTTAGAGTTATTAGGTTTTTGACTGTCCACTTTTGTAAGAAGCTGACGTAGGGTAGTTTTCATTTGTAAAATGACTTCTATTTATTTTCAGTTTATGAATGAAAATTACTTTTGCCTTTGTGCCGGATGAATGTGCCTGTTAACGGCTAAGTGAGATGTAAAATTAATCCAGCGTAACAGTAATTTATTACTTTTGCCTTTCTGACTTGTGAATGTGCATGTGCATGTTAACGGCTAAGAAATGAATGAAACGTACTGCAGAATCAATCCAGCTCAGGAATAACTCTATAGCACTGCAACTTAGCCGAATATATTAGTGAATATGCACTTGCCCCAACAGGTTGATGAAGACCAACAAAAGACGGCAGTTCAGGGATGTGTTGTGGCACAATGTATATTAATGAATAAGACCGAATGGATAAGATGCTTCTACCCTTGCTCTAGCGAGTCGATGAACAAGAAAGTCGAATTAATGAATAAGACCTAAAAACGGCATGTTAAAACTAGGCTGGGGCACCGTGGATATACGGCTAGGAGCTCTAATATTTAAGCCGAATAGATTGACGAATCTGCCCTTGCCCTAGCAAGTTTAAACAAGACCGCCTAAAAACGACAATTTAAAACTCTACTGGGGCACCGTGGATATTCGGCTAGGAGTTTTGATATTTAAGCCGAATAGACTGATGAATCTGCCCTTTCTCCAGCAGCTGTGGAGGATAATGATTATCGGCTGTTCATGAATTGGCTGAGGCAGCCTGTTTGTTCGGCACAATGACTTACGCAAGGCCGAATAAATTAATTAATCTGCCTGCCTAAAAATGATAGTTTAAAACTCTACTGGGGCACCATGGGTATTCGACTAGGAGCTCTGATATTTAAACCGAATAGATTGGCGAATTTGTCCTTGCCTCGGCAAGTTTGAACATGACTGCCGAATTAATGACTAAGACCTAAAAACGGCAGTTTAAAACTCTACTGGGGCACCGTGGATATTCAGCTAGGAGCTTTGATATGTAAGCCGAATAGATTGATGAATCTGCTCTTTCCCCCAACGGCTGTGGTGGATAACGATTATCGGCCGTTCATGAATTGGTTGGGGTAGCCTGTCTGTTCAGCACAATGACGTACGTAAGGCCGAATAGATTAATTAATTTGCCTTTGTCCCAGTGGATTAGTGAACGTTGCCGCCGATTATCAGTCATTTATGATTTGGCTAGGACAGCGTTGAAGGGATCACTTTAGGAGCGGTGCATCTGTGGTTAATAAAAAGAGAGTTGCTTCGTGCGTGTAGGTCTCATTAGTGTGCTAAGACTCAACTCCAACCAGTCTGTCGAAGAAGGTTAACTAAGTGTGAATGTTAGGTAGGCTATTCTTCAACAGCAGCGGAGATGATAGGACATTGGCTGAGCTAGACTCAGCGACGAGTCGAAGTGGCGAGCCTATGCGCACGAGCAATAGGACGTCGACAGAGCGGGAGAGAAGCCAGTCCCTACGTCGTCGAAGTAGGTCACCTAGAAGGGAAAAACAGCAATGAAGCAACTACCCTTAACCGTGCTCGAAGGGAGAATCTGGTGCGACACCGCGCCCGTTAAGTTTTGCGATTTTTGTGGGGAACAAACCGATGACAGAAGCGGTTCAATTGTGCACGACCCAAATGTGGCAGTCGAGTTCGCTCGACAGATTTTTCCACTAGAAGTCTAGCAATCGATGGTCGGTCGACGAGATTTCGAAGTGTTTCGGGAAGGCATTCATGGAGCGGTGAAAGGGTTGTATACCGCCTACAAGGTCAGCATGTGTCTACGTGCCGCACGGCGGGAGATAAAGCAGAAAGATGAACATATTCAGAACTTAGAAGCTCGCGCGGAGAAATTCGAGCGTGAACTGAGGAAGGCCAAGACTGCCGAGACAAATTCGGCCGACCTAGCTAACCCAATTGTGAGAACCCGAATATAAAAATTAAGTAAATAATTAAATAATAATATTACAATCTCAAATATTTTGGTGGTGAATTCTAAGGTGCAAATTAAATATTATTGGAGGATCCTTTAATTAATTTTTAAACCTAAAATAAATTTATGGTGAAAGTCATTGATTTAGAAGCAAGATTTATTATTAAAAAAAAAATGGAGAAGAGGGTGTGACTTGAACTCTAGACCACAAAATTAATAAGTTAGGCTCTTACCATTTGAATTGCATGTAACTTATATATGTATTTTGTATATTTATCTATCTATTTGACCTAAGTGTGCCCACCACTAGTATAAAATAAAATAAACACAAACCCTAACTCTTGTTATAATTGTTTTCCACAACACTAGCAGCCCTAGCAGCCGTGGGTTTATGAAGGAAAGAGAGGGGTTTTTCAATCATCAAGATTATTGTTGCAGCCAAGAAGGAGAGCTTTGGGTGTATTGTGCTGTGTGGCCTCCTAGGTTTTCTTCTCTTCTTTCTTTGTTCTTCATCCTTATTCTATAATTTTTTTATTCATTCATGGAGAGATTGTAGGTGTATGTATTTTGTGTATATATATATGCTGTTAAGAAATCTGAGGAGTTAAATTGATGTATAAAGAATGAGTGTAATTCTTAGTTCAAAAATTCTGCATAGAATCGCAAACTTTAAAAATCAAGAAACCATATCAAACGGATGAATTTCGAACTAAAATTTTTACAGTAGATTAATCACATATTGAATTTCATATCTGATTTTTTTCATAATTTTTGGGAGTCAAAATCCATATAAATTGAGGTATTCAAATCTGTCCAGGAAACCAGTCCGAAACAGTAAATTCGGGAGTGTTGTTCTCTTTGGGTATAAATCCAAAAATTATCAAATTAGTTTCATTAGAACCGATTACAAGTCTAGTTTCGTACGTTTTTTGCCTTGAATTGATTGCTCGTGTATATTAAGAGAACCGTCAATTTCTTTAAAGTGCTGCAGAAAACAACCTGTTTGGATATAATAAATTGTAGATAATTATTTTGATAAGAAAATCAAGTGAAACAAATTGGGTTTGAAACTTAGAATATATTAGTTGATATCTGGAGGGTTTTAGAATTTTTCGAATAGCGTGGAGTGAGTTTTGTAATTTTCAAAGTTAGCGAATAGATTGGGAAAACTTGTTTAAAACACTGTTTTATCTTAAAGTTATTTTTAGTTAAGTTTCGATCGGAACCTATGTCTTGAGTGATTTTAGACCTTGAAGAACATGAACTTAGATAATATTTAAGAGTAACAGTGAGTTGGGTTGAGCCGTGTTAGTGCGCTTTAGTTTGGGGTTACTTAGTTCGTATTCTTTAGTATTTTTAAATTAGTAGTGACGTGTAGTTTTTATACTTGGTTCAGGGCACTAGTTGGACTTTTACACTCTATTCGAGGATTATATTATTTCGTTTCCAGGTGAGTAGTTTCATGCTACATATTTTTATAAATGTTCCCTTACCCTGAACTGTTGGAAAATTAAATTGTTGTTTCATGATTAAACTGTTTTGATAAATTATTATATTATTAATGGAATCAAATTATTTCTGAAACATGTGTGAGCTTGGCATACTGTAAACTATTTGTTTTGGTCTCATGCTTATAATGATGAACTACCATGTTTTGCGAAACTGATGTGTGTTGATTATCGGGACCATGTGTGTATTTAGTCCAGGGAAATTATTCCACTGTGTGTGGTGACTCTGGCCACTAGGGAACAGATCCGGGTTGGGCCGTGATGACTCTAGTGCTCAACGATTGTAAGGAACAGACCTTTAAAAACAACTAGGTGACCTTCAATCGGATCGTCTTTGAGAAAAGGCCCAGGTGCCACCCTGAGGATGACTCTTAGTTCGGTATTAGATCCAACGGGGCTTATAGCCTTGAGAACTGTGTGGCATATTATTTGTTTTCTTGGTACCCAGAAAATTATTGGTGTTCATGTTATAATCTGTTTTAAGTGGAAAATGTCATTTATCATGTTCTTGCGAGACATGAGTATTTTAAGCGTTGAATTGTGGAACCTTCTTTTTGAAACAGATTCCCTTTACCAAACTGTATGCCAATCTAGTTTCTGTGATATATATCTTATTTTGGAATTGAACCCTGTTTTCAAAACTGTATTTACTATCCATGTTGCTACTCACTGAGCTATCAGCTGACTTAGTTGTTTACCATTTCCAGGTGTTAGAAGGAATTAGAGTGGACTCACGGCGTAGCGGGGACTCAATTGCGTGGACCTCTAGGGCATTTATTTAATTTGTTTTAGGTTGCTTTGTCGAGTTTTGTGCATACATTGTGGTTGGATTTTATTTAGAATTATTTTATTTTGTGGGCGGTTTGTGTTCCATTTAGTATATATATGTTTTTAGGAAGTTGGTTATGACTTATTTTTCACTTGTGGTATGTCACTGGACTGAGTGTTGATTTATTTATTTCTGGGCTATCATCACATTTATTCTTTATGGTTTTGGGTTCATGTTTAGGCTTACGTGTGCCTTGGGCTAAGTCCCTGTGGGCCACGGCCGGTCATGCCTGGATTTGGGGTGTGACACCAATTGTGGAGGAAAGGGTGAGCCAACGGCTGATAAGTCATGCGATTGCCGATCGAGATACGGCAAGTATGTTTGCAATAGAGACTTCCACGACGGCCGAAAAGTTGGGATAAACAAGACGAAGGAAAAGCTCGCCGAGGAAGTTTGCCAATGTAAGAATCGAGGATTCAGGCATGGGTGGATTAAGGCCCTCCGTGCCGCGGAGGCTCTCCAGGTAGCAGGCATTGACTCGGCGTCGCTGTTATACCAGAGTAACGATTTTCCTTTTGTGGCTTACGATGTTGAAAAAAGCGATGACGAAGGTGACGCCGAATAAAAATGAATCTATTGTAGCGCTTTTAGTGCATGTTGAATGTAAATTATGTAATCTCGATCAATATAATAAAATGTATCGTTTTAAATGCTAGAATGTTGTTTCTACTACGTACCATTTTTCGTCTATTGCGTCTATGCTCGTTAATTATAATACAAATGAAAGAAACGCCGAATTCCTAGGCATCTTGTCTTGGCTAATCGTGATTTTTACGAATCCGGAGACTTATTCGGCCCAAGCGTGTCTTGCATGGAGGGGCGCTCTGAATTCGGAGACTTACATCTTGGCCAATCGTGACATCCATGAAGGGCGCTCCGAATTCGGAGACTTGTTCGGCCCAAAAGTGTCATTCACTGATGGGGCTGCGAATCCGGAGACTTATATCTTGGCCAATCGTGACATCTACGAAGGGCGCTTCGAATCCGGAGACTTGTTCAGCCCAAAAGTGTCATTCACTGATAGGGCTCCGAATCCGGAGACTTATATCTTGGCCAATCGTGACATCTACGAAGGGCGCTCCGAATCTGAAAACTTATTCGGCCCAAAAGTGTCATTCACTGATGGGGCTCCGAATCCGGAGACTTATATCTTGGCCAATCGTGACATCCACGAAGGGCGCTCCGAATCCGGAGGCTTATTCGGCCCAAAAGTGTCACTAATGGGGCTCTGAATCCGGAGGCTTATATTTTGGCCAATCGTGACATCCATGAAGGGCGCTCTGAATTTGGAGACTTGTTTGGCCCAAAAGTGTCATTCACTGATGGGGTTCCGAATCCGAAGACTTATATCTTGGCCAATTGTGACATCTACGAAGGGTGCTCTAAATCCGGAGGCTTATTCGGCCCAAAAGTGTCATTTACTGATGGGGCTCCGAATCCAAAGACTTATATCTTGGCCAATCGTGACATCCACGAAGGGCACTCCGAATCCGGAGGCTTATTCGGCCCAAAAGTGTCACTGATGGGGCTCCAAATCCGGAGGCTTATATCTTGACCTCGTGACATCCACGGCCTATGAACGAGGCTTCCACGACTGCCGAAAAGTTAGAATAGACAAGAAGAAGGAAAAGCTCGCCGAAGAAGTTTGCTGATGTGAGAATCGGGGATTCAGGCATGGGTGGATTAAGGCCCTTCGTGCCGCGGAGGCTCTCCAGGTAGCAGGCATTGACTCGGCGTCGCTGTTATACCAGAGTAACGATTTTCCTTTTGTGGCTTACGAAGTTGAAAAAAGCGATGACGAAGGTGACGCCGAATAAAGATGAATCTATTGTAGCACTTTTAGCGCATGTTGAATGTAAATTATATAATCTCGATCAATATAATAAAACGTATCGTTTTAAATGCTAGAATGTTGTTTCTACTACTTACCATTTTTCGTCTATTGCGTCTATGCTCGTTAATTATAATGCAAATGAAAGAAACGCTGAATTCCTAGGCATCTTGTCTCGGCTAATTGTGATTTCTACGAATCCGGAGACTTATTCGGCTCAAGCGTGTCTTGCACGGACGGGCGTTTCGGATTCGGAGACTTACATCTTGGCCAATCGTGACATCCACGAAGGGCGCTCCGAATTCGGAGACTTGTTCAGCCCAAAAGTGTCATTCATTGATAGGGCTGCGAATCCGGAGACTTATATCTTGGCCAATCGTGACATCTACGAAAGGCGCTCCGAATCCGGAGACTTGTTCAGCCCAAAAGTGTCATTCACTGATGGAGCTCCGAATCCGGAGACTTATATCTTGACCAATCGTGACATCTACGAAGGGCGTTCCGAATCCGAAAACTTATTCGGCCCAAAAGTGTCATTCACTGATGGGGCTCCGAATCCGAAGACTTATATATTGGCCAATCGTGACATCCGCGAAGGGCGCTCCAAATCCGGAGGCTTATTCCGCCCAAAAGTGTCACTGATGGGGCTCTGAATCCGGAGGCTTATATTTTGGCCAATCGTGACATCCATGAAGGGCGCTCCGAATTTGGAGACTTGTTGGGCCCAAAAGTGTCATTCACTGATGGGGTTCCGAATCCGGAGACTTATATCTTGGTCAATTGTGACATCTACGAAGGGCACTCCGAATCTGGAGGCTTATTCGGCCCAAAAGTGTCATTTACTGATGGGGCTCCGAATCCGAAGACTTATATCTTGGCCAATTGTGACATCCACGAAGGGTGCTCTGAATCTGGAAGCTTATTCGGCCCAAAAGTGTCACTGATGGGGCTCCAAATCCGGAGGCTTATATCTTGGCCAATCGTGACATCCACGGCCTATGAATGAGGCTTCCACGATTGCCGAAAAGTTGGGATAGACAAGACGAAGGAAAAGCTCGCCGAAGAAGTTTGCCAATGTGAGAATCGGGGATTCATGCATGGATGGATTAAGGTCCTCCGTGCCTCTGAGGCTCTCCGAGTAGCAGGCATTGACTCGGCGTCGCCGTTATACCAGAGTAACGATTTTCCTTTTGCAGCTTACGAAGTTGAAAAAAGCGACGACGAAGGTGACGCCGAATAAAGATGAATCTATTGTAGCGCTTTTAGCGCATGTTGAATGTAAATTATGTAATCTCGATCAATGTAATAAAGCATATCGTTTTAAATGCTAGAATGTTGTTTCTACTACTTACCATTTTTTGTCTATTGCGTCTATGCTCGTTAATTATAATACAAATGAAAGAAACGCCGAATTCTTATGCATCTTGTCTTGGCTAATCGTAATTTCTACGAATCCAGAGACTTATTCGGCCCAAGCATGTCTTGCACGGAGGGGCGCTCTGAATTCGGAGACTTACATCTTGGCCAATCATGACATCCACGAAGGGCGCTCTGAATTCGGAGACTTGTTCGGCCCAAAAGTGTCATTCACTAATGAGGCTGCGAATCCGGAGACTTATATCTTGGCCAATCGTGACATCCACGAAGGGCGCTCTAAATCTGAAGGCTTATTCGGCCCAAAAGTGTCACTGATGGGGCTCCGAATCCAGAGGCTTATATCTTGGCCAATCGTGACATCCACGAAGGGCGCTCCGAATTCAGAGACTTGTTCGGCCCAAAAGTGTCATTCACTGATAGGGCTCTGAATCTGGAAACTTATATCTTGGCCAATCGTGGCATCTACGAAGGGCGCTCCAAATCCGAAGGCTTATTCGGCCCAAAAGTGTCATTCACTGATGGGGCTCCGAATCCGGAGGCTTGTAACTTGATGAACTGAATTTCATAGTAAGGAAATAAGAGACTTTGCATTGCAAAAAATGAAATTTATACACGATGAAAATTCGAAACAAGTATCATGTCCCACAAGTCGGGTTAATGATAGAATTTACGCAAATACATGGAATTCTAAGGGCGTGGCAGACACCTCCTAGATATGTTTTTGAGTCGATATGCCCCTGTGCCGGCAATTGCCTCAATCTGATAGGGGTCGTCCCAATTGGGACCTAGCTTTCCTTCGGCGGGGTTCTTAGTAGCGGGAAGAACTTTCTTCAGAACCAGTTCTCCGGGTATATAACATCCCTGATGCACACGTTGATTATATGATTTAGCGAGTTGCTACTGATACCGTGCCATAGACGCGAGGGCTCTGTCTCGCCGTTCTTCAATCAGAGTTAGATCCAAAGCTAGCATCATGTCGTTACGGCCCAAGTCAAAGACCTTTGTTTTCAGAATGGGTAGGCCGATCTCTAGTGGGATAATGGCCTGAGTTCCAAAGCACAGGGCGAACGGCGTTTCTCCAGTTGATCGTCTTGGTGTAGTACGATGAGCCCACAATACACTAGGGAGCTCTTCAACCCACTTTTCTTTAGCTTTCTCTAACCGTTTCTTGATGCCGTCCAAAATGGCTTTGTTGGAGGTTTCAGCTTGACCATTACTCTATGGATAAGCCGGGGTAGAGAAATAGATCCGAATACCATACTTGTTGCACAATTCTTGGTACACGCCGCAATCAAACTGGGTGCCGTTGTCTGAAATAAGTGCTCTTGGAATGTTGAATCGTGTTATGATATTTCTCCATACAAAACGCTTCACATCAGTATCTCGAATGTGCGTTAATGCCTCCGCTTCGACCCATTTCGTGAAGTAATCTGTCGCGACAATCAAAAATCGCTTGTTGCCCGGGGCACGAGGTAATGGTCCGACGATATCAAGTCCCCATTGGGCGAACGACCAAAGACTGGTTATGGAGCTAAACTCCTCAGTAGACAAATGTGTAAAAGGAGAGAACTTCTGGCACTGTTCACATTTCTTGACGTAACACTCGGCATCGGCTCTCATTGTCGGCCAATAATACCCCTGTGTCACAGCTCGATGAGCCAAAGAGCGTCCGCTAGAATGGGCACCACAACTACCTTCCTGTATTTCAGTCAGGAGTTTCTCGACTATATCCGGATGAACGCATTCTAGGTATGGACCAGAAAGGGATTTCTTGTAGAGCTTTCCTTGTGGGTCCAAGTAATATCGCAAGGCTTTATTGCGCAGCTTGTGTGCCTCTTTCTTATACGTCGGGAGCTGTTTGGAAGATAGAAATGAAGCAATAGGGTCCATCAAACTCGAGCCTGATTCTATGACACTGATCTGGACCGACTCTGAAGGGCCAATGCTCGGCTTAGGGATGAATCCTACTTCAATTGTCCGTTTAATCTTTGAGTTGATGGCGGAGGCTAGGCAAGCTAGGGCATCTGCATGTGTGTTCTGATCTCGGGTTATTTGGTTCAATTCATGATGGTCAAATTTTGCCAGCAAGGAACTTGCCGTTTTCATGCAAGCTGTCATACGGTCATTTTTGGCCGCACATTCACCCTTTAATTGATTGATGACTAGCTTTGAGTCGCAAAAAATAAGCAGACGCCAAGTGCCCAAAAGATGTGCATTCCTGTAGTGAAGGGGGCCCTCGCTACTACAGTTCGGACTCGATTTGTGTTTCACGGCTCTTAATCTGAACCAAAGAGTCCAAATCCGACAAATCGTTTTGAGAAACAGATTTTTTTTGTAAAAAAGTGCCAAACATGGACTGCTTTGCCAGATACAGAGTCGCCACCTAAATATTTTAAAATGGGTGAATTTAGGAAATCCTGACTCGGTGCCGAAGGCCACATGTCCATCATCACCAGAGTTGTCTCGGCTCGGGAGCTTGGGTACGATCGGGGAAGGTCAGCTATGAGCACCCCCTCTCGCCCGATCCGAAGATCGGCCTCTACTAACCGTGATATCCGTTTTTGAAAACGTTATGTGTTCTTATTCCATGTATTAACCTAGAATTACTATGTTATGCGCACATCAAACAAGTATAGACTAGATTGCCTAATTTGGAAATAAGCATTGCATATCCGTTTGTTTTGAAAAGTGCTTTAGAATTTGCTACTCGCAAGTAGGCTAAAACACGGATTTCAACGAGTTTTTCCAACTCAAACAATCCAACTTTCACCCACAGGCATTCAAACAGTTTATCACATAAGCATTTAGCCGCATGGCAAGCATACTGTCATGATAGCACTCACACGCATGCGATGATGCTAAAGCATAAATACTTACATCGTACTTCGTGCCAAAACAATAAACTAGTTAGCAAACATGCGTGATCCTAGTTCATGTCAAATTGCCTAATGCAACACATACAGGATGTACTTAGAATAGGCTTGGCTAACCTAAGCATGATATGTGAAATGCAACCAATTGATGCACGTATTCAATTTGGAATTGAAGTATAAATGCAGTTAGCGTGATGTACCGAGCCCGGTGCATGTAAGACAAATGTATGGATGCACGCATGCATAGCATAAGGTATGCTAATTTAAACGTGCCCTAATCTACCATCATAAGCAGGTAAATAAAAGGGAAGAAAGAAGTGGGGGTTGGAAGACATGCACACATACGCACCCACACTTATTACAGATTTGCCCTCGCTCGGAGGGACCAAATAAATAATACAAATTAATTAAATACGCAAGCTAATTAAATATTACAAATTGCCTAATCAGCTAAGCAAATTAACTAATCTAGGAAAAGCAGTAAATCGCCTCGGGAGGAGAGCCTGATGCAATGCATGCTCGATCCTGCTCAGAAATACACTACCGTGCATAGGCTGCCTCTGTTTTCCTTCCTTTACTCCTCTGGAGGCTGTCAAAACCTCAGGACTGCTTCTCTGGACATTGAGGAGTGCCACCGGCTGAATAGGATTGCCACCGGCACAAAATTAATCCATCGGCTGGTTATTTACTGCTGGTCGGCAATTTATACTGCCGGTCAGCAAAGAATGCCTGCAGAACCTGCAACTCACAGCAACAGAGGGCAAGGCAAAGCATGGCAGCATAATTCAAGGCATATACGCACCAATCATGTCCCTTATCATGGTAATGACTCAAAGGGGCATGTGTCTCGATTCTCGGACCACCAATCACGCATTTCCATGCATGATGGCCCAAGTGATCAAGTATGCAACTTTCATGTCACATGAAATGCAAACCAAGCAAACAAAACAAGGCCCAATTCCCATCATCAAGGCAAGGAACAAGGCATGCATGCAAGATGCAATGCAACCTAGGCATACAAGCTAAGGATGCAACATGGCATGGCAAGGCACTTATGCAAGCATACAAACAAACATGTGGCAATGCAAATAGATGAAAAGATGGACTTATACATGATTTAGGCAACTCTAAATAGGCCTAAAACAGTGGCCAAAGTGACCAAAACAAGGGACCAAAATACACATACACGCATGCACATGTTAAGGCCCAAATGCTTAAGCATCAAAGGGCTATTTCTAAGCACAATTGAATGAGGCAATCATGGACAAATAGCATGCAAGGTAAGCATTGAAAATCATGTTAGGATGGTGTCAAACCAAGCAACAAGATAGGCTAAACATTAGCATGCAAATGGTCCAAGTACTTGAAACAAGTCAAGGGGACTTGAACCATGGCTAAGCCAACCAAGCCTCACAAGGCTAAGAGGGCTTAAGATAGGTTCAAGTCAGACCTAGACTATGCCAAGGGGGGCCCCTAGATGGCATCTAAGTGGCTCAATTTCAAAGCATGCACAATGGCCAAAACATGGAACATGCTACACAAGCTTTCAAAGCATTAAAGATACGTCCAAGGTAAACATATAGGCATGCAAATGGGACTGAAATGACATGGTGGATGGTTCCAAATCACCAAATCAATGCATAAATATCATGCTATACATTCACATACTTGAAGCATACAAGCTTGAATACAAAGGGGCTATACTTGGCATGCCAAATTCGACCCAAACAACTATGGACAGACCTAAAACATGGCAAAATATGCACAAAAGCTTCACAAGACTAAGCCTAAAACATGCTTGAACAAAGGCTAACAACCTAAGGCATATTAAGGCAATAACAAGGCATTACATGGTAGGTATGCTAAGCATGCATGGTGTACCAAAACCAACAAAAAATAGAGGTATGTTATGACATATTAAGCATGAAAAACAGCCAAGGCATGATCAATACATACTCTAACATGATGCTCCCTTAAGAGCCCAAAAATGGTCCATTTCAAGGACAACAAGGAGAGGGGGTGGCCCTCCCCTTTTTGGGACTTCAAGGCACCATCTTCACCACTGAAATCCCTCAAGATTTCAGTGGTGAAGAGGCCCAAACACCAAAGTCTCAAAACTTGCACAAAATAGCACAAAATGGGGCCTTTCAAGGCCTAAGAGGGATCAAACACCTCCAAACCACAAAACACTCTAAACAAACAATTTAGAGGGTCTAAAAACAGAACTTTTTTGTATTATACACCAAGCTCAAAAACGATTTTACGATAGGTAAAAATAAGATGCAAAAATGGGATAAAAAGGGGTAAGATTCTTACCCTTGAAGACCTCTTCAACAATGATGCTCCAATGGCCCTCCTTGGCTTGAATCCAACACCAAAACACCAAAATCATCCCCTTAGAACCTCAGGAGCCAAAGGAAGGTGAAACACTAGGTGTTTGTGTGCAATAGTATGGACTAAAACACCTAGAACACAAAGAGAGGAAAAGAGAGATAGGAGATATGTATGAACCCTAACCCTAAAACTAGAGCTTCTCTCTGTGTTTCTCTCCCTTAAATGTCTAAAGTCTCCAACCTTTGCAACAAGAGAGAGCCCCTCTCTTTATAGAGGCTTTTGTCTTGTAAAGCTTACAAGACAAGCTTCTAAAGAGGGAGATCCCTCCATACACGTGTATGGAGGGGAGCCAAAAGCAAGACAGCTATCTTAAAATATCTGCAAAAGCAGATGCACAGTAGTCGGCCGGCCAAAGATGCCATTTTGGCAAAATTGAGTGCCGACCAGCACTAAATAGTGCCAACCAGCAATATATATTGTCGGTGGCAGCAAAAACCAGCCGGTGGCCTTTAGCCACTGCCGGTGGTGTGTGGGGATGCCTCACAAGGCATTCCCTGCCCTTCCAAGGCAAAATGCAAGTGTTTGGTGTAAAACCAGACACTAAATGGTCGAGTTCGGAGATCCTGAGGCAAGGCGCGTAGCCGAGACCTCCGGGAACTCCAAATGAACACGAACATGGATGATCGCCGAGTGTTCAAACGGTGACGTCCAAGTCTTGAGGACGGTCAAAAATGGGGTGTCTACAGTTGCCCCTCTTTGACAGAACTCGAAAGTCATAACAATGACGGGAGTGAATGTCACAGTCCAGAGACGACCCATTTTTGACAAGGCCGAAGACTTAGACAAACAAGCAAGACAAACAAGGTATGCGCCCGAAGGCAGGGGCAAAATGCAAAACAATGCACGAAGCCGAGCATAACTTATGATCATGCAAAGAAAGCTGTAATGAAGCATACATGCGACAGTTTTAAGCTAACATACACCAAACTACACTACAATGCAGAAAGGATGTAAGAGAATTATACAATTCTCGATACGTCTCACTCGGAGGATACAATACCTGTGCGGCTCGTCTGGTTGCACCAGCCTCAAATGAACCGTACATACAATATTGTGCCTGTAAAGAAAACAAACTTAACAGGTACAACATTGTTAACAACATGCATGACAATGCAAATGAAAGCAAAACGATATGCAATATATACAAAACAATGTATAAACAATGCAAATGAAGATGCAATGTAATTGAAACAATGCAAACTATATGCAAAGCAATTGAATCACGATCCAATCACGAGCGGTTCGAAACCACACCTATGTCAAATAGATTGATGGAGGTAACAAGTCTGCCTACCATAGAACGGTCAACTGAACTATGAGCATCGTAGACAGACACAAGAACAAGTATTGGGTGGAATTGACACAAGTGAGGAAACGACCCGCTGGGGAAAAGACAACGATCCTAATGCCAGATGCAAAAATTAAACTACAATGTAATATATATGGATATGCTAGGAAGATGGCAATGGATATGGCACGCGGGCCAAACCAAATCTTACCTAGGAAAAGCATGTACGCATACAAGCCACGTCTAACATAGAACGGTCCACTGAACTATGCTTTGACACGAGAAGTATGGGCACATACTAGACCAAGCTCAACATGGAAAGGCGCAAGCCATAGATGGAAGTGATGCAATGAATGCAAGCAATCTATAATGCAATATCTACGAATATGCAATGGAATGGAGATGGATACAATGGATATGGCACGCAAGCCAAGCCAAGCCAAATCTTGCCTAGGAAAGGCATGTACGCATACGAGCCATGTGTAACACAGAAAAGGTGCCACAACCCTCAAACCAACATACCAGCGTGGAATAGGCGCGTACACATGCAGAACTGTGTTTTAACGTGAAAAGTAAGGGCACATACCAGACCAAGCTCAACCGGGAAAGGCGCAAGCCATAGGCGGAGGAGGTGATGCAGTGAATGCATGCAATCTAAAATGCAATGTACACTATGTTCCAATGATGCATGGCAATGCAACTATTTACGATAATGCATGACAATGCGCTTTTTTGTTGTTTTAGTTTTTATTATGTTATGCAAATGATGTATAAAATGCATGTTGCATGGAATGCGCGATAACACGCAGCTTAAGATACATGACAATGTAACTAACCGAAAATCGTTCGGGCACGACAAACACCGAAGGACTTGCACCTTCAGAGGATTTAGGGTCTCCTAGACCGTGCGTATTTAAGGTCTCGCCAGACCATGCGTGTTTAAGGTCTCGCCAGACCGTCATATTACAGGACGGTGTGATGCGCAAAATAGCGCGAATGGAATGCGATGCACAATGCGATAAGATACGCAAAACCGCACGATGTGTTAGACAACGCGAGTGCACAAGACAGTGCGATTGAAATGCGATGCACAAAACAGTGCGATTGAAATGCGATGCACAAAACAGTGCGATGCGCAAAATAGCGTGAATGATAAACTGCACAAAACAGTGCGATGCGCAAAATAGCGCGAATGATAAACTGCACAAAACAGTGCGATGCGCAAAATAGCACAAATGATAAACTGCACAAAACAGTGCGATGCGCAAAATAGCGTGAATGATAAACTGCACAAAACAGTGCGATGCGCAAAATAGCGCGAATGATAAACTGCACAAAACAGTGCGATGCGCAAAATAGCGCGAATGATTTGTAATGCACAAAATAGTGCGATACGCTAAACAGTGCGATCGATTTGAATTACACAAAACAGTGCGATTGGTTTGAAATGCACAAAACAGTGCGATTGATTTGAAATGCACAAAACAGTGCGATTGGTTTGAAATGCACAAAACAGTGCGATTGATTTGAAATGCACAAAACAGTGCGATTGATTTGAAATGCACAAAACAGTGCGATTGGTTTGAAATGCACAAAACAGTGCGATTGATTTGAAATGCACAAAACAGTGCAATTGATTTGAAATGCACAAAACAGTGCGATTGATTTGAAATACACAAAACAGTGCGATTGATTTGAAATGCACAAAACAGTGCGATTGAGATACAAAGTGTAAGTGCACAAGATAGTGCGAGTGAATGCATGTTCTATGCAAATGAGGTGCACATGCCGATGAAAAGGAGGCAAAATGAAACACGCATGCCCCATAGGATGCCAAATGATACAAATGAGACACGCATGCCTCATAAGATGCAAAATGATACAAGTGTAACACGCATGCCACACGGAATGTAAAATGTAAATGGACTTAAATGCGTAACAACGCACGTGTTTCAGAATGCATGACAATGCATGGTAAGGGAATGCACGACGAGCGAACGATGCGCGAGGCGACGTATGCATTGAAATGCGTGACAATGCTTGTAATAAAAATGCAATGACAATGCATGAGAGATGTGCATGACAATGCAAAGGGGTGCGTGTTACAACGCATGTAGTATGTGCATAACAATGCAACTGTGAGGCGCATGACAACGCGATGTAATGCACCGAGATAGTGCGATGAACATGTGCAACACACACGGGGTAACTTTTGGATCTTGTAAGAGGCAAAAAGGATACCAAAGGATACAACATTGCATGAGTTGGAGTGCTACGCACAGAAGACGCGGTCTGAGGTCAAAACGGAGGCCGGTTGAGCATCGGAGATACACTGTCTTGCACTTTCTTGAGCTATAAAGACCAAAAACTTCTCATATGGCCTAAACAAGGTTGTGGGAACACCACCGGCAGGGAGGGGAGGCCACCGGCTGTCCACCAGCTGCAAAATAACTCCATCGGCACAAAATATTGCCGGCCGGCACAAAATATTGTCGACCGGCAAAAAGTTGCTGAGTCGAGGCAGATTCGACATTTCACCTCGGGTGTTTTAAAATAGGGTTTCAAACCCTATTTTCTCACTTTCCTTTCCGCCGAAAACCCTCACTCTCTCTCTCTAGAGCGTTTTTCTCTCCTCCTTCGCCCGTTTCTTCGCGTTCTACGCCCGTTTCGTCGTCGGATTCGCGATTTTCTTCGCATTTCGGACATTTTCAACCGAACAAAACTTTGTTTCGGTGCCTTGTTTGGCGTTCCCACCTTTTCGGGGTTTGTTCCCCTCGCTTTCCTCTTGATTTCCGTGCCTTTTCACATTCCGACCTTTCCGGCCATTTTCGACCTTCTCGGGAGTTGACTTTTCGGTTGACTCTTCGTATTCCAGTCCGGTTTTCTTTCCTCCGGCTATTTTCTCATCACTTTTGACATGGCAGACGACATTCCACGTGGCGGGACTCCCCCAGATCACGAGATGGATCCCGGGGTCGAGCTCCTTCTTTGAGCGAGTGCCCGTTCGACCCGGCGACCTACCGGCCGGCGATTCATGTTCTGCCCCCCGACGGTCTCCGCCAGTTTCGGAGCTTCGAGAGGCACGTGCCACCATAGCTATTGCTGCGCGAGCCTACCTCCCACCTGTCCTTCGGCGTTTCCGAAGTAACTCTCTTTCTCTGCTTTACTTTCTGCAATGTAGGGCACAAAAACTGTCGTAGCTTATTTGTACTCTTTAACTGCTTTAGTCGGATATGCTATACGCCGTAGTTGATTGTAAACATACATACAACTGATATCCGTTTGAGACTGGCACATGCACACACACTGCACTAACCCTGAATCACTCAAACACACTGCACTCACTGTATTTCACTGCAAACACACCGATACCCGATAGCTGCTTGAGTCTGTCAAACTATGCACACATGCTACATCTGCTCGGAACCACCCAAACACGCTGACACATCACACACTGTAGTTCACTGTAAGCACACCGGCACCCGGTATTTGTCTGAATCTGTTAAACTTGCACGCATGCCATATCTGCTCTGAACCACCCTAACACGCTGACACATCACACGCTGTAGTTCACTGTAAGCACACCGGCACCCGGTATTTGTTTGAATCTGTTAAACTTGCACGCATGCCATATCTGCTCTGAACCACCCTAACACGCTGACACATCACACGCTGTAGTTCACTGTAAGCACACCGGCACCCGGTATTTATCTGAATCTGTTAAACTTGCACTCATGCTATATCTGTTCTGAACCACCCAAACACGCTGACACATCACACGCTGTAGTTCACTGTAAGCACACCGGCACCCGGTATTTGTCTGAATCTGTTAAACTTGCACGCATGCCACATCTGTATGCTTCTTAAAACTGCATTTTGAAGGTTGTCTTGCAATTGTTATCTTCTGTTTACAGGAGGATTCCCATACCATCCGCGGGTATGGGAACACTGGTGCTCGGGAGTGGTACGACGAGCTCCCTGACGCGGTCCGTCGCATAGTGGACCAGGCGGGCTTCGGCGCCTTCTACCGAGGACTCTCCAGGCTTACCACATGCAGACCTCTCCTCGCCGCTCTGGCGGAGAGGTGATGGGACACCACCGATTCATTTCACTTCTCCACAGCAGGGGACATGACGATGACCCCTTACGATTTCTCGATGCTCACAGGCATCGAGGTAGGGGGTGATCCGATCCCCTTTGATATCGACATGGATGAGTGGACTGCCGCTCAGGTCCATCTGCTGGGTGAGGCGCCACTTCTTGCTCGTCCAGGCTTTGTGCGGTACTCCTGGTTCGAGGTACAGTTTAGGGTCCAGCCTACTCTCGTTGATGAAACCCTGTAGACACCCCATTTTTGACCGTCCTCGAGACTTGGACGTCACCGCTTGGAACACTCGGTGATTATCCATGTTCGTGTTCGTTTGGAGTTCCCGGACGTCTCGGCTCGCGCGCCCTGCCTCAGGATCTCCGAACTTGACCGTTTAGTGTCTGGTTTCACACCAAGCACTTGTGTTTTGCCTTAGAGGGGCAGGGAATGCCTTGTGAGGCATCCCCACATACCACCGGCAGTGGCTAGAGGCCACCGGCTGGTCTTTTGCTTCCATCGGCACTATTTGTTGCCAGTCGGCACATTTTATTGCCAATCGGCATAGTTTGTTGCCGGTCGGCACTTTTTTTTGTCGAAATAACTTTTTTGGGCAGCCGACCACTGTTCATCTACTTTATGGAGATATTTTTTGCCAGCTGTGATAGCTGGCACCAACACTGCCTCCCTCCATACACGTGTATGGAGGGATCTCCCTCTAAGCAAGCTTGTTGTATAAGCTTTGCAAGAGGGAGTCTTATAAGAGGAAGGGCTTTCCTCTTTGATCTAGGTTAGAAACTTAGAAGCAAAAACCAGAGCTTAGAGATATAGATACATTCTATCTCTATATCTCCCTCTCTCTCCTCCTTTGTGTGTGTTTTCTTGGCCTAAAGGTGGATTTTACCTTACTTTTGCACCATTACACACACTATTACACCTTACTCCGAGATTGAGGGACTTGGGGGGTTGATTCTTGAGTTTTTGGACTGATTTTGATCAAAAGAAGAGGGCTAGACCATTTGTTCTTCAAGGGTTCTTCAAGGGTGAGCATCTTGCTTTATATTCCCCAAACTTGCAATAGTCTTTTACCTATCTTGCTTGTTGATTTAGCTTTTGTGTATAACATAAAAAAGGCTTATATTTTCATGCTTTAGAACTTTCATTAAGGTTGTTTTGTGTTTTGAGTGCAAACTCACCCTACTAGGCCTTGTTTGGCCCCTTTTGTTGCCTCTTTGGTAGGGTTTTGTTTACTTCAGTGTTTTGATCTCTTTACCACTGAAAACCAGTGTATTTTTAGTAGTAAAGAAGGTGGTTTGAAGTCTTGCATAGGGGAGGGACACCCCTCTCCCTTCATTGTCTTGTTTCCTTACATTTTGGCCTAAAAGGGTAGCATGTATGCTTGATCATCTTGAGCCTTATTTCAGAAGATTTTTGGATGTTTTAGGTCATATGTAACCTTTGTTTTTGGCCGGATTTGTGCCTCCTTGCATGCTTGTAGTACTTGCTTTGCATTGCTCCATTTAGCTTAGAAATGCATCTCATGATTAGGTCATGATTCTTGCATGTGTTGGCTTAGTTCCATGAAGTTTTTAGCATTGTTTTCCCATGCTTAAAGTCTGTTGGTTATCAATTTGGTCATGATTGACATGTTTGTTATAGTTGCTTTGCACTTTGGCTTGAAAACTTTGAGCATGTTGACCTCTAGCATGCATGGTTGTGATCATCCTATTGATTTGGCATCATTTAGGGCCACATTTTAGTCCAAGAATCATGTTTGCATGCTTGCATTTGTGATCTCTTTTGTGCCTTGAGGGTGTGCCCTTTTATGCCTACATTTGAGCCTTGGTGCATACACTCATTTGGAGTCATTTTAGCTGCCATGTTAGGAGGGTTTGGGGTCCTATTTTGTCTGCAAAAACTCTGTTTTTACTTGTCTAAACCATGCCATGATTTGGTCTTGTTGTTGGAAATGAAGTGACCCTTTTGGTGCCTTAGCCTTGGGTCTATTGGCTTGCATGTTGACATGAGAGCTTGCCCATCATTTTGAGCACTTTTTGGCGCTGTTTTGAGGTGAATTAAGGCCTGCACCTTTATCACTTTAAGGCCCTCTTGCATGCTTGTCTCATGTTTGCTACATAATTGTTTCATAAATGTGTAGTCCCATGCTAACTTTATGGTAAATTGGTCCATGTTTGCATCACATTTGCACCTTGCATGCTTAGCATTGTATATTTGTCATGATAGTTCCATAACATTTGCCATGACTTGAATATTTGGCACCATGTTGCATTTGAATCATGTTTACATAACATGCATTGCATTACTTGGTTTGGGGTGTCAAACCAAGTGTGAGAATCAAGGAACATTCATACTACAAGTGATGTAATGTGCTTTGATTCTCGGTCATCGAGGCCTTTGACTCCGACTTGATAAGGCTTTGGTTCTCATTTTGTTTGTTGCATGCATCCTTACATCAAGTGGCAAATTTGATCCCTTGGGCTATCATGCACCATTGATGGCTCGAGGATCGAAGGTCATACTTCCTTGAGTTCAAAGCATGATAGGATGTATGACCATGCTCACATGTGCCTGAAAACCCCATGCCATGCACTATCTGTTCTCTGTTTGCTGTTAAAACTGTCTTCTGCAGGAAGTTTCTGCCGACCGACAGAATTTAGTGCCGACCGGCAATCACTGAAGTGCCGATGAGTCCAAGAACAGCCGATGGAAATTGTAGAGTGCCGGTGGGAATTCTGTCTGGCCGGTGGTGCTCTGCAACATGCAAGGAACCTGTTCTGGAGTTTTGGCGATTTTCAAAGAGACAGGGCAGTACAAACAGAGGTGGCAGGGGTACGGTACGGGTTTTTCGGGCGAGCCGAGTTCCGAGCATGCATCATTTGCGCATCCCGAGGCAGAGGCTGCGGCCACCCTCTTCTTTCTTTTGCATCCTTTCTTTTAATTAATTAGAAATTCTGTAATAATTTTATTTGCTTATCATTTGGGACTGTAATATTTATTTGTACCCTCCGAGTGAGGGCAATTATGTAATAAGGGTGCGTGAGTGTGTGTATGTCTTCCAACCTCACGTCTTTCTTCCCTTTTATTTACCTGCTTATGATGGTAGATTAGGGCATGTTTAATTTAGCATACCTTATGCTATGCATGCGTGCATTCATGCATTTGTACTGCATGCATTAGGCTCGGTACATCACGCTAACTGCATTTGTACTTCAATTTACAAATCGAATATGTGATAATTGATCGCATTACATATGCCATGCTTAGGTTAACCGAGTCTATCTAAATTGCATCATGTATGTGTTGCATTAGGCAATTTAACATGAACTAGGACACGCACGTTTTGCTAACTAGTTTACTGTTTTTGGCACGGAGTACGATGTAAGTATTTATGCTTTAGCATCTCGCATGTGCGTGAATGTTAACATGACAGTATGCTTGCCATGCGGCTAAATGCTTGTGTTAAACTGTTTGAATGCCTGTGGGTGAAGGTTAGATTGTTTGAGTTGGAAAAACTCATTGAAATCCGTGTTTTAGCCTACTTGCGAGTAGCAAAATCCAAAGTATTTCCAAAGCAAACGGATATGCAATGTTTATTCCCAAATTAGGCAATCTAGTCTATACTTGTTTGCTGCGCGCATAACATAGTAATTCTAGGCTAATAACCGGAGTAAGGGCACATAAACGTTTTCAAAACCGGATATCATGGTTAGTAGAGACCGATCTTCGGACCGGGCGAAAGGGGGTGCTCATAGCTGACCTTCCCCGATCGTACCCAAGCTCCCGAGCCGAGACAACTCCGGTGATGACGGACACGTGGCCTTCGGCACCGAGTCAGGGTTTCCTAAATTTCCCCATTTTAAAAATATTTAGGTGGCGACTCTATATCTGGCAAAGCAGTCCATGTTTGGCACTACTTTTTCAAAAAAATCTGTTTCTCAAAACGATTTGCCAGATTTGGACTCTTTGGTTCAGATTAAGAACCGATACACTAATTGAGTCCGACCTGTAGCGAGGCCCCTTCGCGGACTTGTTACAAACCCCGATGACCCCGGAGCCCGTGGAGAGGTACGCTCGCGGCTTCCTCATGTTCTTGTTCGGGACGACCATCTTCGCCGACCGGGCGAACACCATGCCTCTCTGCCTTCTCAGCACACTGGTGGACGTCCGAGACATCCTGCATTATGATTGGGGTGGCGCCGCTCTGGCCACCCTCTATGGATACATGAGTTCAGCTTCCCGTGGCAGCGGCCAGTTGCTCGGGGGTTATTGGCAGGCTTGGGAGGTACACTTCTTCTCCGCTTTTCATTTCTGCCCTATATTTTCTGTACTCTGTACACTGCGCACACTGTAGTCTGCTTTATACTTGCTGTATACTGTACACACGGCACACACATACATTCTGCTTTACACTGACTATACACTGCTCACACTGTACACTGTACACAATACACTGCACAACACACGGCTCTGCCATTTCTGCTTTATTCTGTATTCTGCTTTATCTGATAAATGCACTGGTATTTACCTTGCAGTTGTGGGTTTACGCCTACTTTCCTAGGCTCGCTCCCGTACCAGTCACAGAGACTCCTCTGGTCGTCCCCTTTTCACGCCGCTTTGATGGGAGATGCACCCGGCGGCCACGAGAGACATTCAGCTTTTTCCGCCGATATTTCGACACCATTACCCCCGCCGAGGTATGTTTTACTTGCAGTTCATTTAAGCTTCGCTTTCCCACTACATATTTCAAAAACAGTAGATAACAGACTGTATGTCATTTTCAGATCACTTGGCAGCCGTGGGCTCCATTGCCGGCGGCGATGCGGGACCGGTTTGCCGGTGCTGATGAGACCTCACGTTTCTGGATCCTACTAGAGGGCCCGGTCTGTCGGGCTTGGTACCTGGGTGAGCGTTTCCTACGCCAGACCCTGGGGTTACCTGAGCAGATAGTCCCGGTTCACCCTCCTGCGGATATGAGGGAGATCGAGGGGCTCACTACCAAGCAGATGGATGATTTCACTATTGGCTGGGAGGAGGCCCGCTTCAGAGGCATCGGCGACTACCGAGAGTACGTGCAGACGTACCTGATGTGACCTCTGAGCGGCGGCCGTCGAGCGGAGGGGGCCAGGCCCGTGGCGCCAGCGGCTGGGGCAGGAGCGGGAGCTGGAGCGGGGGCTTCGAGGAGGGCTCGAGTCCGTTGCAGGGGCGGAGTTCAGGGAGGACGGGGGGCTGGTTGGCCTGCTTTGCCCGCTGTATTAACTTTCCGAGGGCAGGGTGGGGCGACCTATCAAATCCCCTTCGCCCTTCCGCCGGCTGATCACGAGTTTGTCGGTGTCCCCGACTTACCTCCGGTATGTATTACTGCATTTTTGTACAGTCATTTCATTTCAGTTTATTTGATATTCCACAGAATATTAATGCATCTGATACTTTTGCAGGCTTCTTCTGGGTATACCCGGCAGTCATTGGAGATGAACGCCTCCATGATGGGGATGCTTCAGCGGACTTTTGATCTCCTGGCCCTCTACAGCATTCCGGTATGTTCTTCTGACACTGGCCTCAAACCATTCATACACTGCTTCACATAATCTGATGCATGGCACAACACCTGATACACTGATCTCACGCTGATCTCACAGCATCCGATACATTGCATATACTGCATTCTGCACTGTACTCTACACTGATAAACTGCTCACGACATTCATACACTGTACTCTGCATTCTGCATTGATAAACTGTTCACGGCATTCTCATACTGTACTCATACACTGCATTCTGCACTGATAGACTGCTCACGGCATTCTCACACTGTACTCATACACTGCATTCCGCACTGATAGACTGCTCACGGCATTCTCACACTGTACTCATACACTGCATTCCGCACTGATAAACTGTCTACAGTATACTGATACATTTCCCTTTTATGTACTTTTTCAGCCTCCTTTCCAGATTCCTATGGCAGGAGGTGCTCCCGCTGGACCTTCCGTCCCTGCCCGAGGGAGAGATGAGGAGGGCAGAGCATTTCCCCGCACTAAGGCGGGGCGCACTCATGTCGGGAGTAGCTCGCGAGCTCCAGTCCCGGATGATGATGATGACGAGGAGTCAGAGGCGGAGACAGAGGCGGAGTCAGAGTCATCAGAGGAGGAGACCGGAGGTGGCACTAGCTCGGGCTCTGACGACGATGCTGATGATGCTCCTGGACCCTCGTCCAGGAAGAGGACTAGGACAGACTGATGGCCCCCCGGAGTGCTCATCATGGATACAGATTTTTGTTATTTTTTCTTTCTTGTACTTTTGTCTTTTGTTAGTAGTTAGATTACCTTGTACTGCCGCAAGCAGATTTTTGTTTCCAAAACTTGTACATTTGAAAAGATGATGAAATGAAACAGGCTTTTTATCTGAAAAAGTGTTTACATCCGTATATCTTTACATTTCAAACTTTGCATCGCGTCACACCATATTACACCTCAATGTAAATGAAATTGATTGGTTGTCTGAAAATTGAACACTTGCACTGTAATAATCAGAAAACTAAACAGCCAACAGCAAAATAACCTAAACAACCCACTACCTGACTTTGGACACACAACCCTTACTCTGTTGGGGATTAATCTGCATACAGCCCATAACACAGCATTCGGTTCATTCTGCACATAGCACATCCCGAACAAACAGCCCGATCTGACAAGACGGACTACGGAGGTGAAACCAGCTGGAGTTGAAACACAATCGAATATAGAGAATGGCACAACATTCTGAGCATAAACGACTAACTCTCGGAAAAGGGGTTTTCTTAACCGGGGTAGCGAGCCTACAACTGGATACAGCGGAAGAGGACTCAAACAAAGAGGTACACGACCTAAACACAACGAGACACGCTCGGAAGAGACCTAAAACAAAGGTTGAAGTAAACAAAACAAAAGACACGACACACAGGCGCGTCAACGACGATGGGGGACCTCAAATCACGAGGAGCCAGTTTCCTTGGGTATTGTTTCCCACCCTTTCTGATTTCTGTGATTCTCTCATCACTCGGCCCTCAGGCTCGGTTTTTCACTCAAAACCCTTTTTCTTACTTTTCTCTCAACTTAAACCTCTCTATTCTTTATTCTCTCATTTTTCATCCCTCCCCAGGGTGATTAATGGATGAATAGGAAGTTGAGGGTTCATGCCCGATGCCATTAGCTCACAGCTATTTCTTCTGGTGGGTAGAGTGCCCTTCTGGCAAATACGTTGACGACGGGGGAAAGACAGAACGCCTGACTCAACTGTGCCCCTAGTTCATCATTTCGACCATTTTTTGCTTTTGCTTTCTACTAAAACAGTTTTGATCAAAATGAGAGTCGGATTAACATACTTGTTCGATTTTTGATTTGAAAATCATGCAAGTCAGGCTGTAAGCACTGAAAATTTTCCCTCTTGGGTCCAAGAAAATGGTCCAGTTTTGGAAAACGAAAATAGTTTTCGAGAAAATAGTCAACCTCAGTAAAAATTTTCAAAAACTATTTTTGCAAACGGCTGATGCTCAACGAGCATGAAACTTACTTTTTGAGATGCGCAACCTCGGATCGGAGGCAATGGAAAATTGCCCCTAGTTTGAAGAACGCCGCACGGTAACGGAAAGTTGCCCCTAGTTTGAATGGCGGCTCGCGACGACTCGTGGCAACGGAAAGTTGCCCCTTGTTTGGGTGGTGCCGCAGCAATCCGCAGACAGTCTTCATTGGTGGTGGCCGAACTCTTGGACACAGAGATGACGAAGACGGTCACAACAAATATATGGACACAATCACCTTGGAAGGTGTTGGCGACTGGACTTTGGGATGAAATCAAAACCATTGCATAGACTGGGATGCTATGAAAGCGTTGGGGGATGGACTTCATGATGAAGTTGCCTACGTATCCCAAACATGGGAATCAAGCCTTACGTAGTTCCGGTTAAGGTACACTCGGGTATTTTAACCTTCACTTTTCAGGCTCTAACTTTTGCCAAGGCGCCCGTTGCGGGTTTTCGACCTTGCGAGCTTCTTTTCATTTTATTTTGTTCATTTCTTTTTTTTCTTTTTCGCATTTTTCTTTTTCTTTTTCTTTTCTTTTCTTCTTTTTTTTTTCTATTTTTTTTTGTATTTTTTGTATTTTTCTCTTGCTCTAACTTTTGCCTAGGTCGCCCTTCCAGGTTTTCGGCCCAGCGAGCCTCTCAAAGGGTAAAAGTGTAGCAAGTCCATGCCAAATGGTTTATGGAGTTGAAGCCTCTCTGTGTCTAGGAGAACGGCTGTTGCAATGATTTGCAGAAGAATCCATCCCGGTTGCTCCACGAGCTTCTTCCGGCGAGATCTGTTCCTTCTGATTCGGCTTTGGTGCCTCTTGCTCGAGGGCCGCTTCAAGACTGACCATATAGACCTTGCATGGCGTTTGTCCGTTGAACTTTCTGAACGGGTTCAAGGTTTGAAACGGATAGGTTGAATCTTGAGGCTGAGAGCGATCCTAGGCTGCACAATCTCAAGAGCGGTTCTACACAGGTCTTCATAAGGCCGTGAAAAATATTTGTTTTTGAAAGTTTTTAAGAAAGCGACGACTCGCTCGCGCCGAAGATAGTGTGGAACCAATCTGGATCAAGCCAGGGTCCTTCCCAGTACTCACGCTGACAAGCATGATTTCATTCATTAAAAAGGCTTAGCATGCTTCTCTTTCTCTCAAAATGATCAAAATTTTGCAAAACCCGAGGAATTCCTTCCTCTTCGTTTTTGTCACCGCAGTGTTAAAAGGGGTTTTTGAAAAACTTAGGCTAATGCAATGAGTTTGGCGCGCAGGAGAGCAGGCGAGATGTACTGTCAGTCCATTCAAGTCCTCTGGCACAATTAACTCATACTGGAAGCAAGCATAAAAATGAGATAGCCACAGCTGTTTCATTCAGATATGCTGGTATAATTGGCCCCTCGGCAGAAACAGACTCAAAAACAAAAAGCGGGTAATTACAAGACAAAACGGTGTTCGGGACAACAACCCCAGAATCACCTGGTATTCTACACAAAAGGGGACCGACTCGATACAACACGACAGACCCTTAAGCAAAAAGACAGACTCAAAACAAAGAGACAGACTCAAAACAAAAGACTGGCTTGATTCCCAGGCCAGAATTTACAAAACTCGGTTTCACCGATGCTCAAAAATGCATGCCAGACGCTACATCCAAAATACACCGAATGCCGCCCGCAGGTGGTTCACTTTACATGCTTGCAGCATCTGAGCCCTCAAAATCCAGCAACTGGGTGGTAACGGACTTGGCTGAGGTGGGTGGGAGGATAACCTCGCTGTCAATCAAATCTTGCACCTTATGACGGAGGCAGGAACAATTGTCGGTTGGATGGCCTGTCTGCTGATGGTACGCGCAGTACTGAGCAGCATCATGCGTAGCAAGGAGATTCTTCGGGAGTGGCCGAAGCTCCAAGGGTTTAAGGTGCCCCCTCTCGGCAAGGATCTGGAGTGCCTTGGACAGAGGCATGTAGAGAGCATGAAAGGCCCTGCGCCCCCGGGGTAGATACTTCGGAGTCTGTGCGCTCTTACTAGCTGCACAAGTGAAAGGATCGGCGGGCGCCACCTTAGCTTGCTGATCTTTCCCGGGTGTAGGGGCAGGAATAGGAGGAACTATTCTGGCATGACGGGGCCTATCCCGATTTCCTGACTGACTTGAACTCCCCTCAGGTGGAGTGGAGAAAGCATCCTCCATAGTTTTTGCCACAACTGCGGATATCTATTGCTTATTCATCCCCCCGGCTTTCAAAGCCTCGACTGCCCACAGCAGTTGTTCGATGGGATCAGCGTCTACCTTTGCTTTGTCTTTTCCTCTGGCCTCGGCCTGATCGAGGGTTTGGGTTGATGCTGGCATGTCATTGCCATTGCTGGAGGCCATCTCCGGTTGGCTAAGTTCAATCACAATTCGCCCCAACAGCGGGGGCTCCTGGGGTACAAAACTCCCGGCATATGGTGCGGCTGGAGGTGAAGCTGACATTCCGTAGGCGAGATCCGCCACAGACCTCTGGAGATCACCTATCATCCCCATTAGTTCAAAGGTGGTGGGCTCACGAGCCTGATACAACTGGGGGGCCCAGACCGGGTGCACAACAGGCGTCCTGGGTGGATGTGGCATATCAATGTTGGTGTCACTTTGCAGAGTGATCCCTTGATCTAATGCAGTCGTCATAACCACGAACTCTTCTGAATTCTGCGTCGTCATAAGTCCTGCCTCGGCAAGGGGGAACACTGGCTATTCTGTATCAACTCTCTGACCCTCTGAACTGAAAGAAAAAACAAACAGCATTTCAGCCCCAAACGGATCAAACACAGGTGTAGCCGAACAACTGTACTCCACTACTGATCACTGTTCCCCAGAAGTCACTGTCCCCAAAACTGAACTGATACCCGCAGATAACTGGTTCTCAACAGTACTGATACTGGTGCCCTCGGGCCTGATACTCAAACTTGCAAACTGATACGTACGTCCCTGTAGAGATACACTCTAAAAAGCACATAGCAAGTAACAAGAGCCAAAACACCCCTACGTTGGGGTAGTGTTTCCCTGTCCTATTTTGTCAGAAGCTAGGGTTTCACTATGCACACAGCAGTTTCAAACAACCTAACATCGGGTGAGCAACCTGTCCTAGCTTGGAATGGTCACTATGGATCCGAATATGCACTAGGTCGAATGGTCGAAAAGGGTGCCCCGGTAAAATCAGGGTTTGTGTTCCCATACTGTCACAGCCCATAACCGGTCAGCCTTATGGTCATGCCTTGACAAGACAAGCCCCCGGCAAACCGTTCAGGAATGGCAGATGGCAAACACTGTGTTCCTAGGCGCACCAATGCACATGCAATGCAAAGAAACACATAAACGAAATCAAAACGGGATATCACGAGTTCGAGTCAAGCTCTCTAAAATTCCCCAGCGGAGTCGCCAGAAACTGTAGACGCGCCCGCGAAGGGGGCCCTCGCTACTACAGTTCGAACTCGATTTGTGTTTCACGGTTCTTAATCTGAACCAAAGAGTCCAAATCCGGCAAATCATTTTGAGAAACAGATTTTTTTTGAAAAGAAGTGCCAAACATGGACTACTTTGCCAGATACAGAGTCGCCACCTAAATATTTTAAAATGGGAGAATTTAGGAAACCCTGACTCGGTGCCGAAGGCCACATGTCCGTCATCACCGGAGTTGTCTCGGTTCGGGAGCTTGGGTACGATCGGGAAAGGTCAGCTATGAGCACCCCCTCTCGCCCGATCCGAAGATCGGCCTCTACTAACCGTGATATCCGTTTTTGAAAACGTTATGTGTTCTTTTTCCATTTATTAACCTAGAATTACTATGTTATGCGCACAGCAAACAAGTATAGACTAGATTGCCTAATTTGGAAATAAGCATTGCATATCCGTTTGTTTTGAAAAGTGCTTTAGAATTTGCTACTCGCAAGTAGGCTAAAACACGGATTTCAACGAGTTTTTCCAACTCAAACAATCCAACCTTCACCCACAGGCATTCAAACAGTTTATCACATAAGCATTTAGCCGTATGGCAAGCATACTGTCATGATAGCACTCACACGCATGCGATGATGCTAAAGCATAAATACTTACATCGTACTCCGTGCCAAAACAATAAACTAGTTAGCAAACATGCGTGATCCTAGTTCATGTCAAATTGCCTAATGCAACACATACAGGATGTACTTAGAATAGGCTTGGCTAACCTAAGCATGGTATGTGAAATGCAACCAATTGATGCACGTATTCAATTTGGAACTGAAGTATAAATGCAGTTAGCGTGATGTACCGAGCCCGGTGCATGTAAGACAAATGTATGGATGCACGCATGCATAGCATAAGGTATGCTAATTTAAACGTGCCCTAATCTACCATCATAAGCAGGTAAATAAAAGGGAAGAAAGAAGTGGGGGTTGGAAGACATGCACACATACGCACCCACACTTATTACAGATTTGCCCTCGCTCGGAGGGACCAAATAAATAATACAAATTAATTAAATACGCAAGCTAATTAAATATTACAAATTGCCTAATCAGCTAAGCAAATTAACTAATCTAGGAAAAGCAGTAAATCGCCTCGGGAGGAGAGCCTGATGCAATGCATGCTCGATCCTGCTCAGAAATACACTACCGTGCATAGGCTGCCTCTGTTTTCCTTCCTTTACTCCTCTGGAGGCTGTCAAAACCTCAGGACTGCTTCTCTGGACATTGAGGAGTGCCACCGGCTGAATAGGATTGCCACCGGCAGTGTGGTGTAGTCACCGGCACAAAATTAATCCATCGGCTGGTTATTTACTGCCGGTCGGCAATTTATACTGCCGGTCGGCAATTTATACTGCCGGTCGGCAAAGAATGCCTGCAGAACCTGCAACTCACAGCAACAGAGGGCAAGGCAAAGCATGGCAGCATAATTCAAGGCATATATGCACCAATCATGTCCCTTATCATGGTAATGACTCAAAGGGGCATGTGTCTCGATTCTCGGACCACCAATCACGCATTTCCATGCATGATGGCCCAAGTGATCAAGTATGCAACTTTCATGTCACATGAAATGCAAACCAAGCAAACAAAACAAGGCCCAATTCCCATCATCAAGGCAAGGAACAAGGCATGTATGCAAGATGCAATGCAACCTAGGCATACAAGCTAAGGATGCAACATGGCATGGCAAGGCACTTATGCAAGCATACAAACAAACATGTGGCAATGCAAATGGATGAAAAGATGGACTTATACATGATTTAGGCAACTCTAAATAGGCCTAAAACAGTGGCCAAAGTGACCAAAACAAGGGACCAAAATACACATACACGCATGCACATGTTAAGGCCCAAATGCTTAAGCATCAAAGGGCTATTTCTAAGCACAATTGAATGAGGCAATCATGGACAAATAGCATGCAAGGTAAGCATTGAAAATCATGTTAGGATGGTGTCAAACCAAGCAACAAGATAGGCTAAACATTAGCATGCAAATGGTCCAAGTACTTGAAGCAAGTCAAGGGGACTTGAACCATGGCTAAGCCAACCAAGCCTCACAAGGCTAAGAGGGCTTAAGATAGGTTCAAGACAGACCTAGACTATGCCAAGGGGGGCCCCTAGATGGCATCTAAGTGGCTCAATTTCAAAGCATGCACAATGGCCAAAACATGGAACATGCTACACAAGCTTTCAAAGCATTAAAGATACGTCCAAGGTAAACATATAGGCATGCAAATGGGACTAAAATGACATGGTGGATGGTTCCAAATCACCAAATCAATGCAAAAATGTTATGCTATACATTCACATACTTCAAGCATACAAGCTTGAATACAAAGGGGCTATACTTGGCATGCCAAATCCGACCCAAACAACTATGGACAGACCTAAAACATAGCAAAATATGCACAAAAGCTTCACAAGACTAAGCCTAAAACATGCTTGAACAAAGGCTAACAACCTAAGGCATATTAAGGCAATAACAAGGCATTACATGGTAGGTATGCTAAGCATGCATGGTGTACCAAAACCAACAAAAAACAGAGGTATGTTATGACATATTAAGCATGAAAAACAGCCAAGGCATGATCAATACATACTCTAACATGATGCTCTCTCAAGAGGCCAAAAATGGTCCATTTCAAGGACAACAAGGAGAAGGGGTGGCCCTCCCCTTTTTGGGACTTCAAGGCACCATCTTCACCACTGAAATCCCTCAAGATTTCAGTGGTGAAGAGGCCCAAACACCAAAGTCTCAAAACTTGCACAAAATAGCACAAAATGGGGCCTTTCAAGGCCTAAGAGGGATCAAAAACCTCCAAACCACAAAACACTCTAAACAAACAATTTAGAGGGTCTAAAAACAAAAATTTTTTGTATTATACACCAAGCTCAAAAATGATTTTAAGATAGGTAAAAATAAGATGTAAAAATGGGATAAAAAGGGGTAAGATTCTTACCCTTGAAGACCTCTTCAACAATGATGCTCCAATGGCCCTCCTTGGCTTGAATCCAACACCAAAACACCAAAATCATCCCCTTAGAACCTCAGGAGCCAAAGGAAGGTGAAACACTAGGTGTTTGTGTGCAATAGTATGGACTAAAACACCTAGAACACAAAGAGAGGAAAAGAGAGATAGGAGATATGTATGAACCCTAACCCTAAAACTAGAGCTTCTCTTTGTGTTTCTCTCCCTAAAATGTCTAAAGTCTCCAACCTTTGCAACAAGAGAGAGCCCCTCTCTTTATAGAGGCTTTTGTCTTGTAAAGCTTACAAGACAAGCTTCTAAAGAGGGAGATCCCTCCATACACGTGTATGGAGGGGAGCCAAAAGCAAGACAGTTGTCTTAAAATATCTGCAAAAGCAGATGCACAGTAGTCGGCCAGCCAAAGATGCCATGTTGGCAAAATTGAGTGCCGACCGGCACTAAATAGTGCCGACCGGCAATATACATTGCCGGTGGCAGCAAAAACCAGCCGGTGGCCTATAGCCACTGCCGGTGGTGTGTGGGGATGCCTCACAAGGCATTCCATGCCCTTCCAAGGCAAAATACAAGTGTTTGGTGTAAAACCAGACACTAAACGGTCGAGTTCGGAGATCCTGAGGCAAGGCGCGTAGCCGAGACCTCCGGGAACTCCAAATGAACACGAACATGGATGATCGCCGAGTGTTCAAACGGTGACATCCAAGTCTTGAGGACGGTCAAAAATGGGGTGTCTACAATTCCGTAAGCCGGTTAGTAGTGCCTCTTATTCGGCCTCATTGTTCGATGTTTCAAAGCCGAGTTTGACTGCGTGTTCAATTATTACCCTGCTAGGAGCCATGATCACAACGCCGACCCCGCTGCCACGTTGGTTGGATGACCCGTTACAGTATAGTTGCCAAATGTCCCCAACATATATCCTCAAATTCGGCTTAGGTTGAATTTGATCGGACTTAAAGTCAGCAAGACACCCGGTGAATTCAACAACAAAATCGGCGGGCACTTGCCCCTTGATTGAGGTTCTGAGTAAGAACTGGATATCATACTGGCCGAGTTCCAGAGCCCATTTTGAAACGCGCCCCGATGCTTCTGCACTACGGAGTACTGACCGGAGGGGGTAGTCCGTTAGTACCCCAATGGTATGTCCCTGAAAGTAATGCATCAGTTTTCTTGCTGCCATGACGAGGCCCAGGACGAGTTTTTCCAACAGAAGGTAGCGTGTTTCGGCATCAACCATTGCTTTACTCACATAATAAACTAGTCGCTGCTCCCCAAGATCTTCTTTTAATAGTACGACGCTGACGGCCTGGTCGGAAACTGCCAGATATAAAATGAGCAGATCACCCTCTAAAGGTGTTGTCAAGAGCGGAACTGACCGGTGATAAGTCTTCAAACCTTCAAAAGCGGCTTGGCAGTCGGGGGTTCATTCAAAAGCTTTACCCTGCCGAAGGGTGTGAAAAAATTGCCGGCAGCAATCTGTGGAACGGCTGATGAATTCGTTAAGCGCAGCGGCCATTCCCATCAGTTTCTGAACCTCTTTGGTAGACCGAGGAGAGCCGAGTTCTAGAATTGCTATAATTTGCCTCGGGTTGGCTTCAATTCTGCGGTGGTTAACAATGTAGCCAAGGAATTTGCCAGATCTGATGCCGAATGCACACTTGGAAACGTTCAGCTTCATTTTGTACTTACATAAAATGCCGAATGCCTCTTCCAGATCGGCTAGATAAGTTTGCTCTTCTTTGGACTTGACCACCATATCGTCAATGTACATTTCTATCATTCGGCCAAGTTGCTCCTTGAATATGGCAATGACTAGTCTTTGGTAAGTTGCTCCCGCATTCTTCAGCCCAAAAGGCATAACCTTATAGCAATAGGTTCCTCTTGGGGTGAGGAATGCAATTTTGTCTTGGTCTTCCGGATGCATGGCAATTTGATGATAGCCTCTGTAGGCGTCAAGGAAGCTCATACGTTGATGACGCATCGTGACATCTACGAGTTGGTCTATTCTGGGGAGGGAAAAACAATCATTGGGATAAGCTTTATTTAAGTCCGTGAAATCCACACAAACACATTAAGTCCCATTTTTGTTTTTTACGACCATAATATTCAACAGCCATGTTGGATAGGTGACTTCCTGGATTGGCCCGGCATCAAGCAACCGGTCAACTTCTTCAACAACGGCAGTAATGTGTTCTGCGGCTGACCGCCGGCTTTTCTGAATAATCGGCTTACATTTGGGGTCAACATTTAAACGATGCTGAGAAACAGATGGATCCACCCCCGACATCTCATACGGTGACGATGCAAATACGTCAAGGTTGCTGAGTAAGAAGGTAATTAGCTGTTGCCTGTCGACTTTATTCAGGGAGGCGCCGACCATGAAGAACCTGTCAGGATTCCCATCAATTTTAACTCGATCTAGGGCTTCCGTGGCCTTTTCACTTGGGAGCCGCCCAACATCGTCGAGGCTCTCTCGATCCGGCACCTCAATAGAATTCATTTCCAACTCTCTTTTTGTCTTTGCGGCCAGGAGATAACAAGCTTGGGCCGATTTCTGGGAACCACGGATTTGTTCAATGTCGCGTTCAGTCGGGAAGCGGAGCAATTGATGATAGGTGCTTGGCACGACTTGCATGGTATATAGCCAAGTTTGTCCCATGATGAGATTATACAACAAAGGAAGCTTGACAACCAAAAACTCCACATCCATTGATCGGGAGCCCGCTCGAACTGGTAGTGTGATTTTGCCCAACGGGTATTCTGGATTGGCGTTGAAGTCGAATAACGGATAATAGGCTGAGACAAGTCCGACTCAGTGAAGCCGAGTTTGATGAAGGTCTTGTAGTACATAACTTCCGAAGTACTCCTCTGGTCAATGAGAACCCGTTCAACGGTGAATCTGTTTACGTATAGTTCGATTACCAAGGGATCAATGTGAGGGAGCGTTACGCCGACCAAATCGGAATCATCGAAAGAAATACTCACAGCTTCATGGGGGCATTTCACCGGTGTGATTTGGCTTTGGAGGTTAGGATGCAACTAAATTGTATTCACCGTGGAAGCCGTCGGCAAGCTGCATATCATATGAATTACGCCGAGTGGTGGTGAGTCTTGCCGCAAAGCAACTGTTTTGGTTGAGTTATCCTTTCGGGCGTATTGCTTAAGCCGACTGTCTTGTACCAACTCCTCAAGGTGATCCTTCAACGCATAACAACTGTCGGTATCATGACCGTGGTCCTTGTGATATTCGCACCGCTTATCCCGTCTCCTCGTGTCGAGAGGTCCCACCATCTTAGACAGCCATTTAAAGAATGGCAAGTGTTGAACCTTAGACATAACCGTACTGATCGGCTCCAATAATTCTGTGTATTTCTTGTTGGCGCGCCTTGCGCGCCTGTTATCCACTTGAAGCCGCTCATTAGCTCGATGTGAACATTGGTCATTTGATCAGCACGAATCCTGTCTTCTATCTTGTTTAGCTCGATTCCGTGATTTAGGGCTCCGTGATGGTACAACGTTTATTGGCTGCACGATTTCAGGCGGGGTCGACTCAGTGGCTTTTTGCTCGACTTTGACCTGTAGGGCATCGTCTTCTACTTTGCAGTATTCCTTGACTTTTTTAATCAACAACCAGACCGTTTTTGGGGGCCGTATGGTCAAAGAGCTACGAATGGCACTGTCAGAATGTAACCCCATCTTGAAGGCGGTAATGGTTATGGAGTCATTGCAAGCATCATCTACTAGATTAAAACATTCCCAATAGTGTGCCGAATATGCACGAAGGGTTTCCCCTGGTTGAATTTGCATTGCCCACAGAGAATCAGCTTGTTTCGGCTGGACCTCATTAGTGATGAACCTTGCCCTAAAGGATTTTTGGAGTTTGTGGAAGCTCTTGATCGATGTTGGCTCCAGTTTATAATACCATCTGACAGCCAGTGGTGCCAAACTGCTCGGCCCCGTTTGTTTGGGGTTATAAGAAGGGGATTGGGACTATTAATACCTTGGTATTACTAATACCTTGTTTGTTTTGAGAGATGGCTTTGGGACTAATAATACCTTGGTATTACTAATACCCTTAGGTCATGTTTGATTCACAAGATTAATGGTGAATTATTAATAATCCTATTAAATTAGTGTAGTATTCACTATCTAATTGGATTAATATCCATTAGATTAATAATCTAACCCCTACCCCATTACTAATAATCCTACAAATTTGTTGGATTAATTATCTATTGTATGGAGAAGTAGTTCGGAAATACTCTTTGGATCCTGGGAGACGCTGGTGATCCTCAGCTAGTCACCTGAAAAGATACAAACACTCCAGTCGGGGGTGCCGGAATTAGCACTCCGACGGACAAGTTAGTTCAGATACTCAGGGTAGCTTATTTACTAAGTTTTGTCAAGTGATTTTTACATACCTTTCTATAACCGTTGTTCCTGTATTTATACCTGTTCTTTTTTATCCTCGGGGCCAGGGCCTACTTTTTAATCATTGTCCTTTCATCTATTCGGCACTAAGGACTTACACTTATTCGGCACATATATTATATTTGGCTCCCCACTCTCGTAGGATATAGCCGATTAATATCAGTCTTCTAATGGTACGCACCATCTGATTTTTCCCATGTATTCAGCCCCCACAATTGCCCCCCGAACTCCCCATTGACGAAAGTTAATCGGCGTGTTTGGTCTTGAATTGGAAAGGTTAAAATAGGTCAGGCGGCTTCGCGTACCCCAATATAGATGTCAGGATGCGCACACCTTTTCGTTCATCATTACGCTTTCTCGCCTCAATCGTGCGTCTCGCATTTATTGTGATTTGAAATTTCAGTCCTTTCGAATGCACAGTTCATCGAGTATTTGAGACTCTTGGACCGCCAGCAGATATCCCTTCTCTGACTCGCATTCTCTGCAACTCTTCTCCGTCTACCCTCGTCTCCCTTGCTCCTCGTCAGTCTTCTTCTCCTTTCTTTGCAATCTTACTTTTTGTTTATTATTTTCATTTTAGTGAAACCTTTATTCCCTGTGAAAATGGCCAAACACTTGAAAGACCTCCTTTCTGAGGGTCGTGTCTCCGGATTCCGGCGACACTTTTCCATCCACGACGATGTTCATCTATCTCTAGTGACGGACAACACTCTGGATATGGAGAGAGAGGACCAAAATTCAAGCGTCTTTCCTCTCCTATCCATTGCAGAGGGCGAGGTCCGTGTTCCCCTACATCCATTCCTTAGGGCCGTCCTTCGCTATTGGGGTCTGATTCCTTCTCAGCCCAACGTGAACTTTTTTCAAATCGTAATAGGGATCGTAGAGTTGAACCGGCGCCTCAGGATCGACCTTGGGATTCCGGCCATTCGGCACTGCTATGCTTTAGCCAAATCTTCTGGTCGGCTTGGGCGGTACTTTCTTAGGGCCAAGGATACTGACCATCATTTGGTAACCATGCTCGCTAGTTTTCGCAAGCGTGTGGATGACGTAATGGTCAATATCCGAGGAAACTGGGAATTTGGCGAAGGCGAGGATCGCCTAGACCCTATTCCCAGATGAAGGGGTGAACCAGGTTGCCGTGTGTCTCCTTGTGTTTTACTGAACTTTTCTTTTACTCGGCTTTCCACCTGTGTCTAACCCTTTGCCTTTGCAGGCAGTAATTTGAAGAAGATTCTGGTTTCTACCGACGACACAGTCCTTGCGCAGGTTGCGACTGCACTCGGATACTTCGGCCGTCCAAACTTACAGAAGCAAGGGAGGGCGGCCCACATACTTCTTCGATACGAGTCTGCTTACACTACTTTTTTGGCCGCTGACAATATTCCAATTCCATCCGGCGATCGACAGCTTGCGGCTCTTATCTTCCCTAGCTTCAAGAGTCTCAGACAAGTTGGTCTCGAAGCCTCTGACTCGGGGCAAGACGTCGAGCCGGTGGTAAAGGTAGTCGCCGAACCAGACAGAGAGTTCGCTGAGGAGGCCGAAGAGGTTGACGAGGCCCTAAACTCGGCGTTTGAGGCAGCCAGACGTAGTCAGCCTACCTCGCCGTCCACTTCGGGTTGGGCGGAGTTTTCTTTTGGAGATATTTTTGGAGGTTTGGGAGACTAACCTGGCGATTTTTTTGAAGGTATGGCTGGGAAAAGCCTTACGCAGATGGATCGAAAGAAAAATTCCGAGTGTATGGATGCCCGGAAAAAGGCCGAGATCACCCGTTCTGGACCTGCCTTGGTTGAGTCTTCCGAACCCGTTATTGAAGAGCCGGCTAAGATCGTTGCTACCGAAACGGCGAAAGAGGTTGAACAACCGGTCATTGATGAACGGTTGATTCCGGAAGAGCGAGGCAAGAAGCGTAGCGTCGAGGGAGAGGCCGGTTCAGAAGATAATCTTGCCGACAAAAGGCCTCACTTAGAAGAATCGGACGTGGTTGTTCCTTTTATTGTTCAGCCAAAGATCAGAGACACGCTAATTCCCTCTGACGCATCTATCATTACCGACCCGGCGGTAGCCTTGAGCCTGGCGGCGTCAGTCTCCCTACCAGCTAATAAGGCATCCTTTCATGCCGTGCCGGATTTGGTGGCCATAGCCCTATCTGCGCAGTCGGCCCTTTTGGTAGGTGAACTTTGACTTGTTTTGATTTTGGTTGCCTATGGCATCTAACGATCCCAACTCGTTTTGCAAACGGTCGGTAGGATCGCCAACTTGGGCCGCCGCCTACATGATGCCCTTGAGAGGATTGACCGTTTGCAGTCAGAAGTGGTCGATCAAAAGAGCAGGGCCGAGTTTGAGATGATGAGGGCCGCTATGGAGACTACGCGAGCCGAAGCCGAAGTGGAAAGGGCTCGGGCTGCTGGTCAGCACCGTTCTGATGCCGAAGATAGGGTGAACGCGAGCAAAGAATCGCTTAGGCTAGCCGAGGAGGCGCTTAACAGGATGGAGACTGAGTTAGCAGAGTTGAAAGCGGCCAAGGAAAAGGCAGAATCTGAGGCTTCTGTCGCATTCGAGGCGGGAAAAGGCACTGCCTTCAAAGAATACATAGATGAAGTCCCCAAGTTTGAGAATCGGGGGTTCAAACACGGGTGGCTCAAGGCCCTTTATGCCGCTAGGGTTACATTGGCCTTGCCAATTCCTTATGAGCAGGTGGACGTTGAGCCACTTGAGCCTGACCCCGAGGATTGATCTGGGAGTCATTCGAATTTTATGAAATACTTTCCCTTTTAATGTGTGTTTTTGTTTTTAGAACTTTTGTTGGTTCCAAGTAGTTTTCATGTATAAATTGGCTACTATCTGCGCTCAATTTATTAATGAAAATTATCTTCTTATTTTACTACTAATGCGCAGTTTGTGATGTTATGTTGGTTTAGAATGTTTGCCTTTCACTACTTTAGTTAGAATGACTACTCTGTTGACTTTTCTATGATTGAATGTCATGGCAATCTCATCATTCGTATGCCGAATAGTTCGTTGGTATTATGCTGAAATGATTTATGGGCCGGCTGGGGCATTTAATCTGAATAGATTGATTAATCTGCCCTTGCCCCAGGCGATGCATGATCATTTAGGCGTCGGAGGAGGCGAACTTGGTTTTGTTGTCGATTCATGGGCCGGCTGGGGCACTTAAGCCGAATATATTGATAAATCTATCACTACTTTGCCCCTGGCGACGCATGATAATTCTGAAGTCAATTCATGAGCCGGCTGGGGCACCTAAGCCGAATAGATTGATTAATCTATTACGCCCTTGCCCCAGGCGGGGCATGATCGTTCTGAAGTCGATTCATGAGCCGACTGGGGCACTTAAGCAGAATATATTGATAAATCTATCACGCCCTTGCCCTAGGCGGTGCATGATCATTCGGGCGCCGGAGGAGGCGAACTTAGTTTTGTTGTCGATCCATGAGCCGACTGGGGCACTTAAGCCGAATAGATTGATTAATCTATTACACCCTTGCCCCAGGCGGGGCATGATCATTCTGAAGTCGATTCATGAGCCGATTGGGGCACTTAAGCCGAATATATTGATAAATCTATTATGCCCTTGCCCCAGGTGGTGCATGATCATTCGGGCGCCGGAGGAGGCGAACTTAGTTTTGTTATCGATTCATGAGCCGACTGGGGCACTTAAGCCGAATAGATTGATTAATCTATTACGCCCTTGCCCTAGGCGGGGCATGATCATTCTGAAGTCGATTCATGAGCCGACTGGGGCACTTAAGCCGAATATATTGATAAATCTCTCATGCCCTTGCCCCAGGCGGTGCATGATCATTCGGGCGCCGGAGGAGGCAAACTTAGTTTTGTTATCGATTCATGAGCCGACTGGGGCACTTAAGTCGAATAGATTGATTAATCTATTACGCCCTTGCCCCAGGCGGGGCATGATCATTCTGAAGTCGATTCATGAGCCGACTGGGGCACTTAAGCCGAATATATTGATAAATCTATTACGCCCTTGCCCCAGGCAGTGCATGATCATTTGGGCGCCGGAGGAGGCGAACTTAGTTTTGTTGTCGATTCATGAGCCGACTGGGGCACTTAAGCCGAATAGATTGATTAATCTATTACGCCCTTGCCCCAGGCGGGGCATGATCATTCTGAAGTTAATTCATGAGCCGACTGGGGCACTTAAGCCGAATATATTGATAAATCTATCACGCCCTTGCCCCAGGCGGTGCATGATCATTTGGGCGCCAGAGGAGGCGAACTTAGTTTTGTTGTCGGTTCATGAGCCGACTGGGGCACCTAAGCTGAATAGATCGATTAATCTATCACGCCGTTGCCCCAGGCGAGGCATGATCATTCGGGCGCCGGCGGGTCTATCCAGTCGGCGCTGAGCGATTGAGGTTTTCACAATTAATGAAATTGCCTCGAGGGTGCTGCCTCTGTAAAGGATAAATGATTAAGGGTACAACTTTTATGAACACAGTAAACAATTGACTCCAGATTTTGAAGGTATCGTGTGAATGTCGAACATACTTTTCTTTAACAGCAGAGGGGAAGCGAAGACGCTAGCTGAGCTGGGTGGAGACATGCATCGAGGTGGTGACCCTTCGCGCACAGGGGGTAGGAGTTCCAGGGATCGAGAGAGGCATCAGTCTCCTCGACGTCGAAGCAGGTCGCCCAAGCGGGACAAGCAGTCGCAGGACAGATCTTCTCAACCTCGAGTCGAGAAGGGATCTGACTCGAATCCGTGCCCATTAAGCTTTGCGATATTTATGGGGAATAGACCCATGACAGAGACGGACTCGATCGTTCGAGACCCAAATGTAGCGGTCGAGTTTGCTCGATAAATTTTTCCTCCTGAGGTTCAACAATCGATGGTAGGTCGTCAGGACTACGAAGTATTTCGTGAACGCATTCACAGGACGGTGAAAGGGCTTTACACTGCCTATGAAACTGGCATGCGGTTGCGTGCTGCCCGCCGAGAGATGGAGAAGAAAGAGGAACGTATTCGAAGTTTGGAGGCTTGCGCGGAGGCAGCTGAGTGCGAGTTAAGGAAGACCAAGGCGGCCCAGGAACAACCCGCCGGGCACGAAAACCCAATCGTGGAAGAAAGGGTTACCAGTCGGCTCATCAGTTCCACACTTACCGATCGTGAGACGGCGAGTATGTTCGCAATGAAGAACGCGAAAGGGAGGGCCTATGAGAAAGGTTTTCATGACGGCCGAAAGTTGGAATCAAAAAGACCAAGGAAAAACTTGCCGAAGAAGTTTGCCGATGTGAAAATCATGGATTTAGGCACAGTTGGATCAAGGCATCTCAAGCCGCAGAAGCTCTTCGAGCGTCGGGCATTGATTCGGCATCGCCACTCTACCACAGTAAACATTGTTCGTTTTCTGCTTTTGAAATCGAGAAGAGTGAGGATGAGGGTGGTGCCGTATAAGTATACTTATTGTAAGGTTGAAACGCAGATCGCATTCAAAACTATGTAATATATTGCTTGTTTTATCGAATAAAAAACGTTCTATGATAAATATTTTGTTGCAGTTCGTATTTGGTATGTATGCGTTTCATTTTACTGTATATGTTTGAATGAATGTATAAACGTTGATCGGCAGGGTCGACCCATACGTGATAGCCGTTTATCCCTAAATGAGGCTATTGTAACTTGAGAAAGCCAAAAACCAGTGGGTAGAGTGGCTGCGGCAAATTCAACTCGGCTCGAGGCCTAGATTTTCGGCCAGTGCACGTGCTTTAAAAAGTCTTTTAGATAATTACACCGTGGCGAATGTCAACCGACGTTTTTCTCATGGAGTTTAGTGTTAGTGAAATCGCCTCAGGATTGGGGCCTTGAGATCGCTGCCAATATTGTAAATAAAATGAGTGGGCACTTCGCGCAGATAAACAATCACTCATGTGTGGTGCGATAAGTGGGGATGTTAGTTAGAGAGACTGGAGTTCAGCCGATCTTGGTGTTGCCATGGAGCGCGGCAGAGGACCCATCCGTATGGGAAGTAGGGCGTCCAAAAGTTGGCATGAATCTTCAAGTCGTCGAAGCAGATCACCCCGAAAGGAAAGGCAACGACCGTTGGGTTTTTTTTATCCTTCATTGTCTTGGATCTTTGCCTTGACATTGTCAATGGTATTAGGGGAGGACTTGGGCACGGTTGGCTTAAGGCATTGCAAACCGCGGAGGACTTCCGTGTGACGGGAGTTGATTCGGCGCTGCCGCTTTACCAATGCGTCTTCTCCCTTTTTTAGCTTTTAAGTTTGGAAATGGGTATTGTAATGCTCAAATGCAAGTTGCGTTTATGTAATAACTGTGCAATTAAATAAAAATTGTAATGCTCAAATGTGGATTGCGTTTATGTAACAACTGTTTGATCGAATAAAAAGCTTTATTTCGAACATTTGCATCTTATTCTGAATTTTTTATATGCTTAGTTAAGCACCTTATTTGTGATGTTGGCGGGTTTTGTTTCGTTCGTGCCAAAGGGTACTCCGAATCCGGAGGCTAAATTGGCACTTAGGTGTCATGCACCAAAGGGGGGGTTCCGAATCCGGAGACTTAGTTGGCCCTAAGGTGTCATGCACCCAAGGGGGCTCCGAATCCGGAGACTGTTTAGCCAATCGCGATATCCACAAAGGGTGCTCCAAATCCGGAGACTTTAATCGGCCCTAAGGTGTCATGCACCCACGGGGGCTCCGAATCCGGAGACTTTAATCGGCCCTAAGGTGTCATGCACCCAAGGGGGCTCCGAATCCGAAGATTTAGTCGGCCCTAAAGTGTCATGCACCCAAGGGGGCTCCGAATCCGGAGACCTTGGCCAATCGCGATATCCACGAAGGGCGCTCCGAATCCGGAGACTTTAATCGGCCCTAAGGTGTCGTGCACCTAAGGCGACTCCGTATCCGGAGACTTTGTTTGGCCAATCGCGATATCCACGAAGGGTGCTCCGAATCCGAAGATTTTAATCGGCCCTAAGGTGTCGTGCACCCAAGGGGGCTCCGAATCCGGAGACTTTGGCCAATCGCGATATCCACGAAGGGCGCTCCGAATCCGGAGACTTTAATCGGCCCTAAGGTGTCATGCACCCAAGGGGGCTCCGAATCCGGAGATTTAGTCGGCCCTAAGGTGTCATGCACCCAAGGGGGCTCCGAATTCGGAGACTTTGTTTGGCCAATCGCGATATCCATGAAGGGCGCTCCAAATCCAGAGACTTTAGTCGGCCCTAAGGTGTCATGCACCCAAGGGGGTTCCGAATCCGGAGACTTTGTTTGGCCAATCGCGATATCCACGAAGGGCGCTCCGAATCCGGAGACTTTAATCGGCCCTAAGGTGTCATGCACCCAAGGGGCTCCGAATCCGGAGACTTAGTTGGCCCTAAGGTGTCATGCACCCAAGGGGGCTCCGAATCCGGAGACTTAGTCGGCCCTAAGGTGTCATGCACCCAAGGGGGCTCCGAATCCGGAGACTGACTTTGGCCAATCGCGATATCCACGAAGGGCGCTCCGAATCCGGAGACTTTAGTCGGCCCTAAGGTGTCATGCACCCAAGGGGGCTCCGAATCCGGAAACTTTGTTTGGCCAATCGCGATATCCACGAAGGGCGCTCCGAATCCGGAGACTTTAATTGGTCCTATGGTGTCATGCACCCAAGGGGGCTCCGAATCCGGAGACTTTGTTTGGCCAATCGCGATATCCACGAAGAGCGCTCCGAATCCGGAGACTTTAATCGGCCCTAAGGTGTCATGCACCCAAGGGAGCTTTGAGAAATGAATGGAGCCACGAAGAAATATGGTTTGCATTGCAGAAGTGATATATATAGGTGCTGTTTGGTGTAGCTATTAAAACAGATTATAGATTATAGCTTAACAGATTATAAATTATGACTTTAATCAGAAGCTATTAATCTGTTTGATATAGCTGTTGGATTATAGATTTAAGTTGCTGAGTAGTGTTTGTTAAATAAGCTGTGAAGTAGCTTTTTCAATTAATTTTTATTTTTTATTATTCACTATTTGTTTACATTTCACATAAAAAATAATAATAATATTTTATAGTCAATTTGGGTTTTTTTTCTATTTTTAAAAAAAATAAAAAATAAAAAAATTTAAGAGTATAACCGTGAATTAACATGTCCACAGCAGAAACTGATAATCAGAAGCAAGGGGTGAACAGCTTCTCAGAATTAGCTTTTTCGACTTAAAATAAGTTGTTAGAATCAGAAGTTGTTTAAAATAAGTTTAACCAAATAGTCCAAAATAACTTTTTAAAAGCCAGAAGCCATAAGCTTGCTCAAAAAAGCCCCACCAAACACCCACATACAAGTATCAAAGCCCACAGGTCGGGTCAGTGATCGGGTTTTCATTAAATCTCTGCTTGTGCCGATTGGGGGGAGCCACGGATCTCTTCAATGCCATGGGCTATCGGGAAGCGCACAAGCTGATGATAAGTGCTTGGTACGGCCTTCATAATATGTATCCAAGTTCGCCCCATGATGACATTATACGGCGAAGGGAGCTTTACGACCAGGAATTCTACTTCGACCGTTCCTGAGCCCGCTCGAACAAGTAGTATGATCTTCCCTAACGGGTATTCAGGATTCATATTAAAGCCAAACAATGGGTGAGGCGCCGGAGACAGATCTGACTCGTTGAGGCCGAGTTTGATGAAAGTTTGGTAATACATAACCTCCGAAGTACTCCCTGGATCTATGAGAATGCGTTCAATGGTGAACCGATTTATGCGTAATTTAATGACCAACGGATCGATGTGGGAAGCTGTTGTGCCGCTAAGATCGGAGTCATTGTAAGTAATTGTCGGAGCTTCTTTGGGCCATTCAGTCGGAATACGTTGCTTTTAGGGGATTGGATGCGATTGAATTGTGTGCACGGTTGGGGGTGCAGGCAGGCTGTAGATCATATGGATCACGCCAAGTGGAGGTGAGTCCTGCCTCAAGGCCAGTGCCGTGGTTGGCTTTCCCTCTCTCACGTACTGTTGCAGTCGGCCGTCTTGCACCAGTTCTTCCAGGTGATCTTTTAATGCGTAACAACTCTCCGTTTTGTGGCCGTGATCTTTGTGATATTCGCACCGCCTATCCCTTCTTCGCATGTCGGGCGGCCCCACCATCTTTGACGGCCATTTGAAGAATGGAAGGTGTTGGACTTTGGTCATTATTGCAGCGATTGGTTCTAACAACTCTGTGTACTTCTTATCGGCACGCCTCGAACGCCTGCTGTCGACTTGCAATTGTTCATTCGTCCGATGGGAGCATTGATCACTTGATCGACGAGTATCCCGCCTTTTGTCTCGTTTAGCGCGTGCCGAGGCTCTAGGCTAGGAGGTGACGCGGAACTTATTGGTTGAGCAATTTCAAGAGGGGCCGTTTTGTTGGACATTTGGCCGGCTTTTATTCTCAAGGCATCATCTTCCACTTTGCAATACTCTTTAACTTTCTTCATCAACGCCCAGACTGTTTTGGGGGGTCTTCTGGTCAGGGAACTGCGAAGAGGACTGTCAGGATGTAGTCCCATTTTGAAGGCGGTGATGGCCATGGAGTCGTTGCAAGCGTCGTCGACAAGGTTGAAGCACTCCTAATAGCACGCCGAATACGCTCTGAGCGTTTCTCCTGACTGAATCTACATAGCCCAAAGAGAGTCGGCTTGTTTCGGCTGCACCTTGTTGGTGATGAACCTGGCCCTGAAGGATTTCTGTAATTGATGGAAGCTTTTGATCAAGGCCGGCTCCAACTTGTAATACCACCTGACAGCTAATGGCCCCAGGTTGCTGGGGAATATTCGGCACATGAGAGCTTCGTTGTCTTCATGCAATGTCATGGCCTGCTTGTAGTGACGGATATGATCAGTGGGGTCTAATTTTCCGTTGTAGAGAGTGAATGACGGCGCTTTGAACTTCTTGGGCAGGGTCGCCCTTGCAATCCGTCGGACAAAAGGATCGTGCTGGTCCTCTTCATCTGAACTGCTCCTCCTGCACTTGTTCCTTGTATGTAGACTCTTTTCGGAGGAGCTGGAAGTTCCGGATCGTCCCTTCTTGTTGAGCTCCGTGGTTAATGAGTTGGAGTCGCTATTAGTATCTGTTGGTCGGGGTTGAGGTCGTTGTCCACCGACCCTCGGAGGTCGTTCGGGATCTTGGCGCATGGCTTCTCTCGATTTTGCAACTTCGAGGGCCAAATCTTGACGGAGACGTTCATTTTCAGCGATCATGTTCTCCAGCCTTTGTTCATTCTGCTTTGCTTGTTCGATGATCGCCTGCATTGTCTCTTGTGCTGAGGTCGTTGGTGAGTTGAAGTTCAAGGCACGTCTTGCAGCGATGGTTTCTTTTCCGAGCATATTTGCTGGAGTGAGGCTATCTCCCTGTGCGGTCTCGTCAATGGCTACCGGAGGATCTTCAGTCACGCCTGCCATGGATGTATTTGAGTATTCCCACAGACGACGCCAAATGTGGATAAGTAGTTCGGAAATAGTCTTTGGATCCTAGGAGACGCTGGTGATCCTCAGCTAGTCACCTGAAAAGATACAAACACTCCGGTCGGGGGTGTCAGAATTAGCACTCCGACGGACAAGTTAGTTCACATACTCAGGGTAGCTTCTTTACTAAGTTTTGTCAAGTGATTTTTACATACCTTTCTATAACCGTTGTTCCTATATTTATACCTGTTTTTTTTATCCTCGGGACCAGGGCCTACTTTTTAATCATTGTCGTTTCATCTATTCGGCACTAAGGACTTACACTTATTCGGCACATATATTATATTTGGCTCCCCACTCTCGTAGGATATAGCCGATTAATATCAGTCTTCCAATGGTACGCACCATCTGATTTTTCCCATGTATTCGGCCCCCACATATTGGATTAATAATCCTAAACCAAAATGTTAAAACAAACATAGAATAATTAGGCTCACGGATTAATAATCTCAATCTCATGCTCTAATCCACTCAATCAAACATGCCCTTAGAAGGGGGATTCATAGTGAGGAGGTAGAGATGGTATTAGAAAAATAGTAAGGGGATTATAAATTTTTTTATTATTTTTTTTATATATTGGGAATTTTTTAAAAAATATTAATGTTTAATTTTTATATTTGTTTTATTATTTTATATAAAAATAATTTAACAATTTCTCACTATTAATCCCCTCACTATCAATCTCCTCACTAACAATCCCCTCCATTCTATCTCTGAAAACAAACGGGGCCCTCGAAAATATTCGACGCATGAGGGCCTCGTCATCTGCATGAAGCATCATGGCTTGCTTGTAATGGCAAATGTGATTGGTGGGGTCTGATTTTCCATCATACAAGGTGAATGATGGTGCTTTGAACTTTTTGGGTGACACTGCCCTTGCAATCCATTGTACAAATGGGTCATGTTGATCCTCTTCATCTAAATCATTTCTTCTTCGCTTTTTCCGTGCATGCGGACTTCCCTTAGAGGAACTGGAGATGTCGACTCGTCCCTTCTTCGTAGATTCTGGGGATGATGAGTCAGAGCCACTGCCACTATCATGTCTCCGAATTCGAGATTGTCGACCATCATTTCTCAGAGGTCGTCCCGAGTTTTGGCACGCGGTTTGTTGGGATTTTGCCACCTCCAAGGCCAAATCTTGTCAAAGGCGCTCTTTCTCAGCCATCATGTTTTCCAATCTCTATTCATTTTGCTTCACTTGCCCCATAATCACTTGCATTGTCTCATGTGCTGATGTCGATGGTGAATCGAAGTTCAAGACCCTTCTTGCGGTAATATTCTCTGGCCCAAGCATGTTGCTTGGAGTGGTTTCATCTTGTGGCGTAAGGTAGCCAGCGACTACCGGAGGATCTTCCGTCACGCCCGCCATGGATGTGCTTGAGTATTCCCACAGACGGCACCAATTGTGGGGAAATGGTTCGAAAATACTCTTCGGATCCTGGTGGGCGCTCGTGATCCTCAGCTAGTCACCTGAAAAGGAATGAACACTCCGGTCGAGGATGCTGGAATTAGCACTCCGACGGACCAGTCAGTGTATACTCTCTTGGTTTCTTATATCTCAAGTTTTTAGACTTTTTCTTACATGCCTCGCGTTAGCTGACACTCTCCTTATTTATGATGTTGACGATTGGGCCCACTTTTCTTCCAATGAATAATCCCTCATTCGGCTAATTGTTCGTACTCAGCCTGGTCTACAGCTGATTATTCGGCTGATCTGGTTATTCGTCCTTTATCTCTCCGGGATGGAGTCGGGTAATTCACTTGGTTTCTCTCTTCAATCTATTCGGCCCCCGTGTGTAATAAAAGTTATTCGGCCCTCACAAAAATTTCTCTGGACCAATTTTCCCTGTGAAGTCGAATTTTCTCTATATCAATTTGAGGGATCTTAAACATTATTAAAATATTGAATATCCTTTATATTATAAAATCTTAATAATAAAGACCTTAAAAAAAATCCTCCAAAGAAGAAATTAAGATTAATAGCCAAAAAATACAAAACGACATCAAATCAACTACCCTGTGGAGTCTGTGTTTTACTCATTAAACCAAACTTTTCCTTACATGGCTATGAGACAAAACAGAAAAGAGATTATTAATAGTAATAATTTGGGAAATTTGGCTATAAACCCCCCTTATCTTCCTTTTATTGTTAAAATGACTAAGAAAAAAATTATACTTTTAAAACCCCCTCATAATTATAAAGTCTTATATAAAGGACAAAATTTATTATTTAAACATTTTATCAAACTATTATACCCTCAATTAAATCTTCCCTAATCACAATCTCAATCTCTCAAGCTTCGTCTGATACAACTATTGCATATACATAGATGATGACTCCATGGCTAGGGTTTCAAAGGAGATCTGGTCGGAGTGACCAGATCTGGTAGCAAATGCCTCCATAGAAACAATAAGAAGATCAAAATAGCAAGAGTTCATCCTCAATCAATGGCTTCGTTTTTTGCACCTAAGGAATAAGCTCTTTGTCTCAAGATCTGAATAAGCTCTTTGGAGATTTGAAAGCTAGGGTTTCGGAGCAGATGGGGGAGATTCGGAGTGTGGTGGAGATGGCTCAATTGGAAGCGGAGAAGAAACATGATGAGGTTGTTGATGAGATGCTTGCGATGTTGAATGCGAAGGCTGAAGCTTCGAGATTGAAAGAAGTTGAACAGGAGGTTGGGAAGGATGTGGATGAGGAACAGTAGAATATATGTATATATATATATATATATATATTTGTGTGTATGAGTGTTGTTGAACACATGTATTATTTTCATTGAGATTTGTGATTGTTGATGGAGTTTTAGAAGTGTTTCTTCTCAATTAGATATGTTGATTTGTTGATTAATTTATTTTGTTTTTGTTTGTTTGTTTTTTTTGATTTATTTTTGTTGTTTTTGATCTAATTTCATTTTGCTCTGTTTTTTTCATTTGACAGAACCAGAGTAAAATTTTACTCTGTATGAAAGTAAAATTTTACACTCTGAAACTAAAGTAAAATTTTACTCTGTATGAAAATAAAATTTTACTCTGTATGAAAGTAAAATTTTACTCTGTATGAAAGTAAAATTTAACACTCTAAAACTAAAGTAAAATTTTACTCTGTATGAAAGTAAAATTTTACACTCTAAAACTAAAGTAAAATTTTACTCTGTATGAAAGTAAAATTTTACTCTGTATGAAAGTAAAATTTTACACTCTAAAACTAAAGTAAAATTTTACTCTGTATGAAAGTAAAATTTTACTCTGAAATACATAGTGAAGATGGCTTAATAGAAGAGCTGATAGATATGAGGGTAATATAGTAAAATAAACAAGTTTTAAAATATCAGGTGATTTTGAAAGTACTTATATAATTCTTGTCCTTTTGAAAGACAAATTAGGTAGTAAGGGAACTATCACCAAATCCCCCTAATAATTTAGATTTTATTAATGATTTCAAGAAAAGGCATATGCACAACTACCCTTTCATTATTAAACAACAAAAGTTTATGACGTGAATCACAAAATGATATAACTTATATCATTATAAAAATATTTTTTTTTTTCATTATAAGAAAAAATTACTTTACAATATTTATAACACAAACATAAATAATTGTAACTATTAGTATTATTATTATTTACAATAAAATTATTGTAATAAAAAAATCATAATAAAAAAAATGCAAAATTTTATAATCCGTTAAGAAAAATATTTAAAATATTAAAAAATTTATCAAATTCTTTTATTAAATATGTGTAAAATTCAAACCATATGAATTCTTTATAAATCTCACCTAAAATATTTGATAAAAATTTCAACGTCTCTAACATAACTCATTAATTAATGATAGAGACATGGATTTGTTTTGGCTTAAGATTGGGAATATTGACGGTTGCTCCCAATACCAGACGATAGCGTACAATACGCACGTGAACAAAGTCTATATGGATATTATCTATGTGGACAAAACCATAGCCTCTAAAATGATTAAAATAAAATAAAACAAAAAAAAAAAAAAAAACTAAATTGGTTGAGTAGGTGAATAAAAATCAAAGTCGTCACTGTCAAAGTGTTCAAAACAACAATTAACAACCAACCACCATCCTCACAGCGTGTGTCACGAGACTCATAAATGCGGGATGCGTGTCGCAGAGAAAGAGATAGAGAGGAGAGAGCTCAGTGATCGTGAGGACTCAAAAGCCCTAATTTGAGCAACATCAAAATGGCTGGTTATACTAATTATTCATCATCAATCATATGCATACTCATCGTCGCCACCGCCTTTGCCTTGCTTCCAATTTCATCTAGCGTTCCCTTCATCTTAATCCATGGTAAATCTCTTTATCAATCATGTTTATCATATATCTAATTTCAATTCATGTTTTTATGCTGTTAAAATTTAATTTTCGTTTTAAAATATATATGTTGAAGTTTAATTTTGAATCTTATTCACCTCATTATATTTTGTGTTTTAAATAGGTCAGAAGGGCATTTTTGGTAATGAAAATGTCACATGGTGTCAATTTGTATTTGAATTAATTTGATTTGATGATGAGCTGATGCGTCTATCTTAAGTAATATATGTTTATTGGCACTTTTTGATGTTAACTTTATTCTTTCTGTTTTTTCAAAAAAAAAAAAAAAAAAAAAAAAAAAAAAAAAAAAAAAAAAAAAAAAAACTCTAATGCATGGGATGAAGCGATTTTTGGGGAAATTTTAATGAAAGAAATAGTTTATTTTTAGTTCTGTTGACACATAGACGGACACAAAATATACCTAAAGATTAGATTTTTAAGTAATTTTTTTGATGGGCTCCCATAACTGAACACACAGGGTGTTTGTTTCGCGAGAATGAGACATGAGATTGGACTCCATGTCTAATTGATTTACTAGTCTATCAGATTTACTAGTCTATCGTTTGATTTCAAAAATGAAAATCAGATTAATAGATTTACAAAGAGATTATTTATCTTAGGACAAACCGGGCTAACAGTTCATTGCATTGCAATTCTTTCTTATTCATTCTGTCCAAACAAACACACCTCCACAATGTATATGGATGAACAAGATTTTTCAGTATCACATATACTCGCCGAAAAACTTCACCCACCCTGCCGTTACACACCACCCATCTACTACATCAATAACATCTTAACTAACTTCAGTTCATGGCCTGAAAACTAGAATGACTTTGTATCATACCAATTGGCTCTATTGTACCCAGTTGATATCCTGAGAGTTAATGAAAGGCACATATCACATGTTAACAAATACTGTATAACCAAATTAACATTTTTGATAAAAGAATAAACACTACTCTGATATGGAAATCAAATGCTGTAACTCATTGTCTTAATAAAGAAGGAGGCACTCCAATCTTTCCCCTCCCAAACACCGTTTTTTTTTTTTTTTAATGTTTGACAAATCAACCATGCAGACAACTAATCCACAGTTACAAATTTAGTGACCTTGGGCAGTTCAAGATTTCATAAATAATTATTAGCCCAATTAAGTTAACTCGATATCACAATTTAGCATTGGGTTGTTACCAAGTCTTAATGCAGAGACATCATACATTCATCTTGAGGCGCATCATTTAGAAAACAAACCAGAACAATTTAGCATTGGGTTGTTATCAAGTCTTTGATTGAGGAATGTCCACAATTAAAATGCTATTGTAGGTCCATCTTTGCAATTTTTTGAAATTTTTTTTGGTAAATTTCTCTTCATGTTTTGACTCTTTTTGTTAAAAGAAGTTAATCTTGTTCATTTCATTACATTGTTCTTATATTATTCTTTCAATTAATGTGTTTATTGTGGCAGGAATTGGAGATCAATGCTCCAACCGAGGAGTTAAACAGCTCACTCAGCAACTGAGTAACTGGTCAAACTCTGAAGGATATTGCATGTATGATTATCTATTTTTCTTCAAATGATTTTCTTGTTTGGGGTGCCCTGATGTATAATCCTGCTTGTGATTGAATATTGATCTTGATCAAGTTGCATATAGCAGCTAATTTGTGAAATTTAAGCCTGTTTCGATTACAGTTGTCCTTGATTTGTGCTTATGTTAAGTTAGTTTTATTAGAATTGGTTAGAATATCTCAACAAAAAATAATATCAACAAAAAAAAAATGATACAAGCGTGACCGTAATCTAGGAGCTGATGCTTTTTTAGCATGGTATTCTGTTAAGAGTCTTCTCACATCTTTATTCAACATCTTTTTTGTTTGCTCCAGTCGAAATCTTCTTATTATTTGTTACCGTTATATTGTGGCTTAGTTGTTCTTTAGTCAAAGAAGCTACAACCTTGCCATTAACTGCAAAGAAAAAGGTAATATCTTTACTGTTACTTCCTTACATCAGTCAAGAGGTTGGGAATGATATATTATTTTCTGCTTAATATAGGGCATGTCATAGGAAATAGTGCAGGAAATTTGGAAGAAATTTTGCTGGAATCACCACATTGAAGCTCAGTATAAATTTTGCCAAAGCAATACAGTGGGAATATGTGATTGGTTTTTTTAAAAGTCAACTTTAGGCTAATATGGAACTACTGCTAATGTATGTGAAATGTGATTTAAGAGTCAATAGTAGGCACATTGGTTAATTTTGTTTGACAATGCACTTTGCATCTTTTGAATAATTAATTTAATATAGTTATTTTTGTTCATGCTTTATTATCATGCAGTCAAGTAGATTATGCACGAGCATGAATATTTATGATTTAAAACGGTTATAATTCTAAGTGATTTATAGAAAGTTCCAAAGACAAAAAATACAAATTAAAAAGGAAATCTTTGTATGATGTTTTTCAATTTAGCAGAAGGATGAACTAGATCCTTAGGGATAAGAACTATTTTTATAGAATTAATGTATGATCCAAAAGTCCAGATGCTAGACATGAACGAGTTGTTATGAAGGAAAAGCAGGTGACATGAAGTTGGTGTTGTCCGTACTCACGACACAAATGATGGATTTATATTTATCCAACATAAAAGTGATGTGACTAAAATTAATAGGTTATTCAGATCAGGATGCATATAAATCTGTTATACTTCATTGAAAAGGCATGCTAATTTGTTTTCCTTGTTTATTTATTTATTTAAAGGTATTTTGGAAAGTTTATTTAGAAGTGATCACGGTTGTGGGTTCTCTGTGATGGTTTTATTTCTACTGCAGTGGATTTTAGTTCTAGTGGAAGTTATCACTGAATTAGAGTACTGAGTAATTTTCTTGGGGAAAAGATTTCCCAAAAAATGCAATATAAATATTGTGATAGGGACTATAGAAATTTTCATTGGTTATCAGCATTGTCCTTGATTCTTGTGTTGTCCACTTCAGAACAGTGTGTCTGGAAAGGTGAATACTAATGAAATAACTTTATACATGTATGCATGGCACATTTTAGTTTTCTGTAATGATGTTGCGCTTTTGGTCCTCCTTGCTGTAGAGAAATTGGAAATGGCTCATGGGACTCCTGGTTTATGGCGCTAGAGGAACAGGTAGAACAATGCATAATAGTTATTATTTTGCTTGTCCAATTAGGAGCCTTGTCATTCATAGTCCAGTTATAATTTGAACTGTGCTTAATTTTTCCAGGTTAAAATTGTTTGTGACAAGGTGACAAATTCGCTGGGTACTTCTGGTTTCTTCATTGACCTGGTTTTTAAAGTTTATTTTCCTATTGACAACATAATAATTTAATCCACAGGTGAAAAAAATGAAAGAACTCAGGCAGGGTTTCAACGTAGTTGGTCTCTCCCAGGTGATTAATGATGATGAGGATCGGATATCTTCTACTTTTTACAGTGCATTAGTAATATAATATGCACCATTCAAATGTTATTTCTTTATTAATCGGAAGAATGCCTTTAGTGACTTAACATACTTACCTTCAGGAAAATTGCATTTTATTAGCTACATATATAAAGACTAAAGGATGAAAGGACAATAAAATTGTAGCATTTGCCAACCTCTATTATGGTTGTATAATTTAAACCCAGAAACTGTTAAGAGCTTATATCACTATCTAGTTTGGTGGCTTAAAGTAATGAAACAAACACATGGAAAAGTTAATTCTTTCAAATCCAATGATGCTATTTATCACATTATGGTTCTCTGATCTTGTCCAGCTAAACCTAAAATTCCTATTATCTGAATTTCTCATTTTCTTTCAAATTTTTTCTTACTAATTAGTGAATTAATATTCCAATACACTCATGATTTGCTAATGCACATGTTCTAAAGCTTTTTTTTTTTTGGGTGGACAGGGTAACTTAATTGGTCGAGGTTTGTTAGAGTTTTGTGAGGGTGCACCCCCTGTAAGGACCAACTTGATAAGAATCTTGCTATTTTACGTGTTTCTTATTCATCAATACCACTTTCAAAATGGTTTCCATAATGCAACTTCAGTTATTGAATATATATATATATATATCGTTGTTTTGTACTGTTTGATTTGTTATGTACATACATGAAATATGGTTTAAGTGGTATGATGAATTTGAGTAAGTTTTTAAATGACACCATGCTGGTTACTTTAAATGGATATTATATTGTTTGACTAAATTAAGTTTTGGATATTTGTAGAAGCTTTTTTTAAGGAAAGTGCTAATGACCGCTCTATGGGTGGTCATTAGTCTTGATGTACATGTAAAGTGGATAAAAATGTGTGAAAAGATGTAAAAGTGTGAAAAGTGCATGGGGAGTTTAACTATTTTGGCATTATTCTCACCTTATTGACAGCTCAATATGCTGTTTTTAGCACGATCCTTTTTAAAAAACAAGTTGATTACTTTATCTCCCCTTTTTTTATCACTCTTATTTTCATGTGAGCGGCTTGTTAAGGTCTATGAAAAATGGACCAAATCATGACTTAATAAAGAAATCAAAAGGACATGTTTTGAAAGCAAATGAAAACGAAACATGAAAACATGTTTAGCGACAAATCAATATATCACTCATCTTTCAACATTCATCACTAATAAGATTACTGATTGGGACACAAGGCTTAGTTTCTTTTTGTTTGGTAATGTGATTACTGATATTTTGCTCTAGCAAATATGCATCCTCTGCTTTCAAGAGACATTGTGTTTCCATAAATTAGTTCGTTTTCATTTCAATGCATTTGCTCCTTTCTTCACTTATTAATATTTGAGCATATCTTGATTTCCTGCACCTGTGAGTATTTGCTTATTACAATTTTCTCCCTTTTGTGGATCAGGTAAAAAACTTTATCTCATTGGCTGGACCTCATGCTGGTACTGCTTCCGTTCCTCTTTGTGGCGTAAGTGCTCTTATAATCTCTTCCTAGTTATTTCCTCTTGTGCAAAGCATTTAAATCCATTGGGATATGAGGTGGATAGAGGGATGGAGCAGAGTAGGTGCGCGCGCTGGGGGGGGGGGGGGGGGGGGGGGGATATTTTATGTGCAAGTTGTCAGATTTTAGTGCATGTGCAATTAGAGAATGGCATGCTTGTGATTATCTTTAATTTTTGCTAAGAGAGAAAGAGAGTTTGATGTACATTTAGGGCCACTGGTGGCACCATCTGATGTTTATTTATCAAAAAGAAATGAAAAGGCATCTGATGAAGTTCTGAAAGTAGGTTATTTTTCCGTTCATGTTTTAACCAAATTTTTTTTTTTTTTTTTTTTTTGGGGGGGGGGGGGGGGGGGCACACCTTATGTCATTCTTTAAATATCTGTTGTTCAGAGTCTAAATATAATCAAAAATTCAAAATTCTATTCACAATACTTAGTCTGTAAACAAATTGGATTCCAAAGGTCTGGATGACCAAATACAACCTGGACAAGTACGGCATCATTACCTGGAAAATAATGCTGTAGTCCAGTTCCAAAACTTCTAGGTTCAAACTCAAGAGCAACGAATGATTCCTTACTTTTATCTGTTTCAAGCCCTTCTCAACCCTTTCTATTGTCCATGGTACAAAAAATTTATCACTTTCTTTTGTTGATTTTTTTTTTTCCCGCAAGTAAAGTTTTGTGGACTTTTTAGCCAATTAAGTCTGATATTCAAGTAATTAAACATGCACTTCATTCTTCCTCTTATTTGTCACTGCATCTGTCCAATGTGTGTTTGATCTTTTGTCTATAGGCATGTTAAGCTTATAATTTATTGAACTGCTTTGACTTTTCACTCTAAATGAAGTATGTTGATTGAAAGGATGATGAGCAACTCTTGCACTTGGATCAGTTGCCTGAGCAAGCAGCTCAGCTTTAGGCTAGGTCTATCAAGTGGGTTCACTTAGGTTTTCCACAAGCATGTATTATATTATTATATAAAATAATTTCCAATCTGTTGTTGATGTCAAATGATTATTTTATGCTTTTGCAGTCTGGCATCTTTTGCATCTTAGCAGACAAACTAATCAAATCAGAGGTCTACAGTGACTTAATCCAAGTATAAATCTCTCTTTTAACTGTATTTATTTATTTAATTTTGGTACATTGGAGGTTGTAGCCTAAGGAGGGGGAGTCTTACCTGTGACAAGAGTTGACCCTTGACCTCCTATTGAGGTGCTAGGGTACCATATGCTATTAATTTTAAGGGTAAATTACACTGACCTCCTTGATGTTTGGAAAAATATAGTAAGACTCACAATTTTAACATAATTATATTGAGTTTCCTTGAAATTTTAATTCATATGACATTTAGCTATTTTTCATCAATAATTTGTTAGTTATATGGATGAAAAACCGATGTTATTATCTGTTTTACATGTAAATATATATTTTACGTTATTTGTGTTTTCACACCTTTTGCATTAGTTTTGGTCTGTTTAACCTTACTGAAAGGGAGGTCAGCGTAATTATGTCAAAACTATGAGACTTACTCTATTTTTTCCAAACCTCAAGGGTGGTTAGTGTAGTTTACCCTAATTTTAATAATCATTTTTGGTCTCGAATGAGACTTGATTGCGAACATCTTACCCTCCCCAAACCTCGCAGTGGCAAGAGCCTCATGCTCGTGCATCAAGTTTGGCCTTTTTTTTTTTTTTTATGAGTCTTGACACACAGTGTTTTAATTTCTGGATGCAGGAGCACTTAGCCCCTAGTGGTTATCTTAAACTACCAAATGTGAGTAATCTATATACTGTATGTGCATATATATATATATCCCTGTTTGGAAGGCCTACCGATGTCTAGGTCTCTCATTATCCCATTTGCTTTGAAATGAATTATCCATCCATATTTCAGAATCGGCTTTTTAATGGAATGATTTTAATTTTTTGTAAAGACGTCTACCTTTTTTTGTCCTTAATATCTGTTTATAACATTACAATAACATCACACAATGCCTTTTTTAAAATACTTATGCTTGATAGTCTGCCACGATCCATCTTCCTTTTTCTGACTTCTAAAACTTTTAATAATTTTGCAATAATCCACTTAACCCTTTGATTCATGTATCAGTCTTTTATTCCTTAATTCCCATTTTGCATGCTCTTGCAAGTTACATGCTGTCAATCCATTGGCATAATTTTCTAGCTCAGTTATATAATTATATGATTTTATTTGTATAGATGGTCTGGTTAGAGCAAGTTCAAGTAATCTTCAATGTGACAATTCTAGCTTTTTTTCCCTTTTACTTTTTCAGTATTAGCTTCCCTTATTTTTAGCAAATTTAAGCAACATTTTAACATTTAGATTCAGTTGAAGGAAATTTTGTGCCTATGAATTTTTTTTTTTTTTAATCACCGGATGTCCGGGCCAGTTTACATGCATCTCGACTAATCTCTTGGCCCTGAAGTTAATGATCGGGCAAACCTCCAGTGGACCGAAGGCTTGAGATGTTTGTTTTTCGTGGGATTCGACTCTACGACCTCTTTGGTAGTAAGTCCTTTGGTTGCCTATCCTCCCACTAAGCCAAACCCCTTGGGGTTATGGCTATGATATTACCCAACTTGCTAATTTGTTAACAATTGCATTACCAAAAATGGGAAGGAAAAAAATGGCATTTTTTGGAATATGTTGTGTTCCGTAGATGTCGCAATACTTTAGTTTGATCGGTGTCTTGCCTTTTTGGAATATTATAATTCATCTTAGCTTGGAGATACTACTGTGAAACTATTCTATCCACATTAAATCTTGCTATGTCCTTAAATTATATAAACAAGTAGAAATCCATGCTGCTGTTTCCCAACTGGTTTATGAGATTTTCATTTGTGTTGTTGGGATTAAGCATATAAAAATAGAATTTTGGTTCAAGGTTTATTTTTTTAATCTTGATGTTACATTTCAGTTTTTAGGTGGTAATACTTTTTTAATATATACAACTTATGAAATTACTTTCTTTGCAATTGCTTAAGGTCTTAATCAAATTCTATTTTCTAGAATATTCCTGCCTATTTAGAGAGTTGTAGATTTCTCCCGAAGCTAAACAATGAACTCCCTGATAAAAGAAACTCCACTTACAAGGAACGGTTCAGTGGCTTACAGAACCTGGTGCTTATCATGGTGAGTTTACACAAAAAAAATTTATCCCTTTTGAAATCTCAGCCTTGATTTTTACATTTATTAATTTATTATTTTGGGTTTATTTTTCTTGTTTGCAACAACTTGAATAATTTGCTTGTTGAACCATTCTCTTATTAGTTCTCCATCTGACCTCTACATTCAACAGTTCCAACATGATACTGTTTTGATACCCAAGGAGACCTCCTGGTTTGGATATTATCCAGATGGGGCCTTCGATCCAGTTTTGCCTCCACAACAGGTATTACCTCTACTTCTCAGGGAAAAAAAATTAATAAAAAATTGCGTATCATAAATAATACCGATGTTAGTAGGTAGTGTTTCCACACCGCTCATTGGGTGATTAATTTCTTTCGCTATCTAGGGAATATTACATCTCTTGTCAAGGACCATGAAATTTAGACAGCATGCCATATTAGCCTTGGGTAAAATGAGTCCCAGTGAAAGATTCTTATAAAGTTCATTTCACAATCAGTGTTTGGGTTACATTAGAGCAGTTGATGCGACTTATGGTGGACACTACCAAACCCTAGACTACCAACAAATTCTATTTTGTTTATTTTTTGGTGTATGCAGACTCAGCTTTACATTGAGGACTGGATTGGTTTGAAAACCTTGGATGATGCTGGGAAGGTTCAGTATATCAGTGTGCCTGGAAAGCACCTTGGAATATCAAAGAGTGATGCACAAAAATACATTGTCCCTTACTTGGAAGATGAAGCTTCAGTAAAGGACAGCACCGGAAGGCATACTTACTCTAGGGTGCGCGGAGTTCATCACGGGGTCTCACAAAGTCGAACTGAAATGCAAATTGTCAATCACACAGAAGGCGATGCATCAGCCCAAATGATGCTTGATGGATTATCATCTTATAGTTGGCCAGCATCAGTGACAAGCTTCTTTGATGAACTACTTGGGTTTGCAAATGATGAGTCATCACCACGAGTTGTACGGTAACCGTATGCTTGGCCTCACTAAGTCTACATACTGCCAATACTGAGATTTGTGTAAAGACCAATCTATCATAATGCTCGAACATTGGCATCTGAACATTGATTTATGTACCACTGCAATTCTCGCAATAAACGCAACACTCCAGAAAAGAAAAGGGTTGCAATGATGCTATTGAAGGATCATTTGTCGTCATTTTATGTAAAAGCATTGATTTATGTACACTGTCAGCAATTTCTCTATATACAAAGTAAACATAACACCGAAAAAGGAAAGGGTTTCAAATGCTACTTTTGAAGGCATTTGCCATCATTTTTGGTGAAATATCTCATATGCAAATCATAAGTAGTTCAAAAGACATGGATGTCTACGCTAAGAACTCGCAGTTGATCTGCTGTAATTCTACAGCTACTCTCACTTGAAACCTTCTGCTGGGTGTGGCAGCGAAGCCAGAAGCAAGAGAGCTTTGCCAAAGCCGCATGACCAGTGACTTGAATCCTGCAGACCAAACTCAAATCTGTCCATATCTTGCTTCCCACAGCACTAAACTCGTGGCTTGGATCATATCCATCTAGATCCGCTTCGGTTATCAAAACCACAGAGCTGTCATCAAAAGCCTTGAGATCTCTTGCAGCTAAAAACTTTGGAGTTGTCAATATTAGATTGGCCATGTCGCTTGGATAATAGGCCATCTTCACCTTGTGATGGTAGAATTCCTGTACAGCCTGCAATTATTTGTAAAAATAGAGTGATTCAATCTACCAAAAAAATGTAATGCACCATCACAAAAATCCAGAAGCCACTTGATAGATGGTTCCAATCATCCAAACCAATCAATTTCAAATCTACAATGTTTTGACATCCACTATAAGAATTGAACAAACGAGACCACACGCATTCATGAAACGTGAATTGCTCCATTTCACGCACTTAAATAATCCCCAAAAAAGGTATATAAACCCTACATACCTGCCACTGGGAAGAGGCTAAAAGCACCCTTGGCCGAATTGATTTCACATAACTGTATGCAGCATCAGGCATCATCTGCTTGTGTTGTAACTATACAACCCAAACAAATTATTAGAAAAGTCAATTTCAATTGTTAGTTGATTTTACAACTTTTTGAACATTGAAGCTCACCAGATAACATAAAACAATGGTTGTGCTGCGTCCCCGACCAGCTTTACACTTTACAGTGAACATATGTAGTTCGACCACATGATGCATTTTCTTCAAAAGGGCATAAGAAGAAGGATTAAATTATCATTGTTGATTTCCTCCAGGTAAACAACTTATCATTTATAAGAAGAAAACAAACATACAAAGTGCATACTTGGAAGATCCACCAATAAGATCAATTCCATGTAGAATACAATCAATTTATTTCATGTCTATTCTGAAAATATATCCAATCAATTTACACATCAAACAGATAATATTACTCAAATTATCTATCCAACTTCTCATAGCATTAAATATCCTTGCATTTTGGTATTAAATCATCTTCACAAATGTGTATGTACAAACATTGCTTGCATATTGTTGAATATATAGATGAGAAGAAGAAGATGAAGAAGAGGAAGAAACAGAATGAGAGGAAGAGAGAAGTTGCTGTGTATATTATTTGATTCCAAAGCTTAGGGTTTTCCCCTTACAAGTATTTATACCAATAAGAATAATACATAAAGACCAAACTACCCCTAACACTTAACACTCTCCCTCAAGTTGGTGCAAAGATGCCTCTCATGCCCAACTTACAACAAATAGGGTGAAAAACTTTTTTCACGATTCCGGTTACCGCAACCGTTACACTACGGCCTTTACACCCCGCAACCGCAACCGCGTCACCGCCACCGTTACGGCGACCGCAACCGCTTTTCAGAACCTTGCTGAAGGTACATCCATATATACCTCCTCCTCCAAATCCCCATAAAGAAAAACATTCTTCACATCTAGTTGCTGAAGAGGCCATCCCAAATTAGCAGCACACAACAGAATAGCTTGAATGAAATTCATCTTTGCTACTGGGGCAAAAGTTTCTTGATAATCTATTCCATATGTCTGGGTAAATCCCTTAGCCACTAGTCTTGCTTTGTACCCGTTCAATCGTCTCATCTGCATTATGCTTAATGGTGAACACCCACTTACATCCAACTGGTTTTTTCCCATTACGAAGAGACACCAACTCCCATGTGTTATTTTTTCTCAACGCTTACATCTCTTCTACCATAGCTACCTTCCACTTAGGATCATCGATAGCTTCTTTCCAACCATGTGGAATACACACAGAAGAAAGAGACGAAACAAAAGCACGATATGGAGAAGACAACGAATCATATGATACGAATTTCGAAATGGGGTGTTGAGTACAAGCTGTAACCCCCTTTCTGAGAGCACTAGGAAGACTCAAATCATCAGTAACAAGACTATCAACAACAGGTGAAGAAATGGGTTGAGGATCATTACCTGTAAAGTCAGTGGAAACTGGGTGTGGAACTGGCATAGGAGATGATGATTGACGTGGTGGCACAAGAGAAGCCAGTTCTTTCTGACGCCGTGAATAAGTCTTAAGATCAACTCTGTCCAAACGACCACCGATATTCGACTCCTCATCAACAAAACTGCTAGGCTCCCCCTCGCCACAACTAACAGCTCGCTGATTAGGAAGGAAAAAAGACAACTCATGCTGATATGATGTAGTCTCATCCGCAATCTCATCGATACCACTCTCCTCCTAAGGAGATAGCGGAGGACCCAAAAAAAAAGGACTCAAATTCACAGAAGGTGACATCCATACTAACATACAACTTATGAGTGTAAAAGTCATAGCAGTTGTAGCCCTTCTGAGTAGCAGAATAACCAAGAAAGACACCGAACAGCCTTAAGATCAAGCTTCCCACGAGTATGAGGTTGAAGATGAACAAAACAGACACTACCAAAAATCCGAGACGGAAGGGAAGAAGTGGGATAAGTCACAAGAAGAAGCTCAAGAGGAATTTGGAAGTGGAGGATACTAGAGGGCATACGGTTAACAAGGTAAGCCACGGTAAGAAAACATCCCCCAAAAAGACTCGGGAACGTTCATGGCAAACAAGAGAGCGAGCAACCTCAAGAAGATGGCCATTCTTGCGTTCAACAACTCTATTTTGTTCAGGAGTGCCAACACAACTAGTCTGATAAAGAATGCCATGCTCCTCGAGGTAGGCCCTAAAAGCCCCATCAACATATTCAATCCCATTATCACTCCTAAGAATTTTGATAGTAGCATTGAAGAGATTGGAGACCATTTTATAAAAACCTTTGAAGCATAAGAAAACCTCATTTTTAATACGAAGTAAATAAATCCAAGTCACATGAGAATAACAATCAATAAACGTCACAAACCACCGGTAACCAGAGGTAGAAACCATAGGGGAAGGGCCCCACACATCGATATGAATAAGCATAAAAGGAAAAGTACTTCTTTTATTAATTGAAGGATAACAAGTACGTTTATGTTTAGCAAGCTCACAAGCATCACAAACAAAACTATTCCTAGGACAATCTTGAACTAATAAAGGAAAAAATTTCTCTAAAATGCTAAAGAAATGATGCCCCAAACGGCGATGCCACTGATGAAGAAGACAAAGAGAGGAGTCAGAAGTGCATTGAAGAGCCTGAGAGGATAAAGTTGATGCAGGAATGGCATCTAGAAAGTACAGTCCACTTTGGGCTCTACCACTGTCAATTATTTTCCCCGTAGCCAGTTCCTGGAAGACACAATAAGTTAGAAAAAAAATTACAGAGCAATTGAGAGCAGAAGTAAGGCTACTAACAAAAAGTAAGTTAGTTGAAAAATTAGGAATATGAAGAACAAATGAAAACGAAAGTAAAGAGGTGCAATGAACAAAACCCTTGCCGGAGATAGAAGATAAAGTGCCATCAGCCACTCTAACCTTATCTCACCCAGAACTAGGTGAATACGAATGGAAAAAGCTAGAAGTACCCATCATGTGATCGGTAGCACCAGAATCAATGATCCAAGGAGACGACAAGGTACTAAGTGCACTATCAGAAATACTTGTATAGGCAAAGTTGGAAGAAGCAGAAGAGAAAGGAGCTAAGGCAGATGAAGAATCAAGTCGAGCCATCAAACATCTGAGAGTGTGAAGCTCATCTTGGGAAAAAGAACCAGCATCATCCGAGGAACTAACAATAGTCTCAGAAACATGTGCTTGAGGACGAACACCACGACCACGATCACGATCACGATCACGATCACGACCACGGCCTCGAGTAGGTCGGCCATGCAACTTCCAATAGTATTCTTTATCATGTCTATCTTTTCCACAATAATCACACTTCAACCGGTCCCGATCAACCAATAGACCCTTACCACCACCGTGAGGCTAACAAGGCGGAGTATCACGTAACTTAGGGCCGACAACCATCGCTGACCGATCCTGAAAAGGGGCATGCACCATAGCACTACGACGACTCTCCTCCTGCTGAACCAGTGCATAAGCCTTACATAATGTAGAAAACGAAGAGAGACCCAACACCTGAACCTGTATCTGATCATACTCCAAATTCAAGCCAACAAGAAAATCATACACCCGTTCCTTCTCCACAGCCTGCTGAAACATAGCGACATCCGTGGAGCAAACTGGCTGGAAACTCTGGTAGTAATCAAGCTCCTGCCATAAACCACTCAACTCAGCATAGTAGACTGCCAGAGAGCGATCCTTCTTATCCAAACCCCTAATCTTTTTTCGCAATTCATAGGCCTGTGCATCATTCCCCTGTTGAGAATACATCTAAGATGCAGCTATCTAGATCTTGTGAGCAGTATCCATCAAGAAAAAAGTTTGACTTTGGTTCCATAGAATTGATGAGCCAGGTCATAACTAAAGCATTCTCAGAAATCCATTGAGCAGATAAAGCACTATCCTCAGTAGTACTACCAGTAATATAGCTAGTCAACCGCTAGGGAACAATGGCAAGACTGCAGGAGCGGGACCAAATCAAATAATTGGTACCATTAAGCTTGACCGGACTAATTTGGAGAGGACTATCACCAAGAGTCATACCACGACTCAGTCCACTCTCCTCCTTGCCCTTAGAGTCCTGACCCAAGCTAACAACCATGAGATGAGAGAAAAAAAGAGTGCAGAAACACAAGGATATCAAACAAATCCAAAAAACACCTAACCAGCACAGCAAATCACCATCTAAGGCTGAAACAGTCCACGATAAGCCCAAAACAAAGCAACCAGATCAATTAGAAGCTAGAAAACTGAAGCAGAGCATCCAAACAGCAAGAAAAAACCAAGGTAGGGCCAAAATACATCAAACCAGGGACAGCAAACCCAGTGTTGTCAAAGTCGCGCCTAGGCGCACGCCTAGGCGCAAGGCGAGTCGAGGCGCACCATTTGCGCCTGTACAGGTACCAGGCGAGGCGGCTTGAGCCAGGCGAGCGCCTTAGCCGTGCCTTGAGCCAGGCGAGAGAGGCGCAAGGCCCTCGCCTAGGCGCGACTGAGCGTTTAATCTGTAGATCAGATCGAACGACTCAGATTCGACTCAGATGAAGCTTTCGAATGGCATAAAATCACAGAGGATCAGAACTCATGTACCATATCAGCTGGGTTTGAAGCTCCGACCAGTCGAGTTTGCCCTAACCAGTCGAGTTTGAAGCTTCGACAGTCGATTGACAACCTTCGAGCTTCGATCGACCTCCGACGAGCTTCGATCGACCTTCGACGAGCTCCGACGACCTCCATCGACCTTCGCCTTCGCCTTCTCTCTCTCTCACTTTGCCTGTTTCTCTCTTCTCTCTCTCTCTCTTCGACTCTGTTTCTATATATATGTATAGATATATGTATAGTATAAATTATAATTTATATTATATTATTATAACTTTTTATTTATGTTTTTATAAATTATATTTATATATATGATATGTTTTTATTTATATATTATATATATACCTTTATAAATTATATATATGTTTTAAAATAAATTATATATATGTTTCAAAATAAAAATATTTATAAAAAAAATTTTAAAATTTAAGAAATAAATAAAATACTATATATATTAAAAAAATTAATGATTTTTTTTCTTCTTCTCTTCTCTTCTTATTAAAAAAAAATTAATAATATACATATTAAATATTTACTTATGTTAAAAATTGTGCTATATTAATAAAATAAAAAAAAACCCAAAACCATATTTTATTCATCTCCGGGATTCACCCCGATCCACATTTTACACCACAACCACAAAAAAAAAAAAAAACAAAAAAAAAACAAAAAAGACAAAAAAAAACAAAAAAGACAAAAAAAAATCACACAAGATCACCATCACCACCACAACTGATTTGTTTTCTTTTCTGCCGACGGCCACCCACCGACCTACTCTGCCGCCGGTCTCTTCTTTTTGCCTCCGTCCTGGGCGGTCCTTGACGGTGCTGCCTCTGTGCTTCCTAATCCACCAAGCACATTCACTCCCCCTTGCTCCTCCACTGCAGCATATGGCGGACCTCCAAATCGGAACATCACGGTGGCCTTCCGCTTCAGCTCCTTGTTTTCCGCCTTTAGCACACTTATCTCTGCTCGCGCATCCTTATACATGCGCTGGAGCAGAGCCAGTTGAGCGTTTAAATGCTGCACCTCATTTGTCCTACTCTGCAGCCGGTGCGACAAGTTTGTGACCGCAGTCATGGTTTCCACACATGACTTCAATGTATACTGATTGGCTTCAATATCCGTTTGCCCTGCCATTTTTTGCTCCACAGACCGCATAGGAAAGTTCAACGGAGTAAAACCTGGGGCGCTTGGTTGAGGTTCACTGGCCACCACACCAGTTATCTCTCTTGTTGACTCGTTGAGGTCGGGAAAGAGAGTGAGCAGACCACGGGACGAGGAGGCCATGTTCTGGGTAGCTGGACGGGAAGAAGAGTCCATGTTATGGGTTGCAGAGTGTTTCAGAGAAAAGGTTGGTTACAGAGTATTTCCGAATGAAAGTGTTCAGCGGTTTCAGCCTGGGCAACAGAGTGTTACAGAGTATTACAGAGTTTATCTCTCAGAGATTTTTTAGCAGGTTTTGTCTCTGCCTCAGTCTCAGCATCCGTCTTGGTTAAATAACCAAGGCAGACACGCGCATCATGCGCCGCTCGGCGCTCGACGACAACATGGGCGCGCCTTTTGATGGCGCGTCTTTTGATGGCGCGCCTTTCGATGGCACGCCTTTTGAAAGATTGGGCACACCTTTTGAGGGTGCGACTCTTACATAAATAGATTATACTGAAATAAATAAATTAGATACATTACATAAATTAATTAATTAATTAATTCATACATACATTACATTCATTACGATTATACATACATTATATTACATTCATTATGATTATTACATACATAAATAAAAAAAATAGATACATTACATTCATTATACTGAAATTGTTATAATCATAATAATTAATTATTTTTATTTTTTGAATTAATTGTATAATCATATAATCATAATAATTTTTATTTATGAATTAATTATTTTAGTCTATATTAATTTTTCTATTTTTACGAAGACTGTGCGCCTTATTTCAATAAAGCTCACGCCTCGCCTTGCGCCTTGCGCCTAGGCCCCGAGAGACCTTCAGCGCCTTAGTGCGCCTTGAGCCTTTAAAAACACTGAGCAAACCCTTTAAGGGGTCCAATCAGCTCCCCAGGGTGTGAGGGAAAGAGAAAAAACCAGCAAACAAAGGTTCAAATAGTGACTTCTGAAAAAACACCTAATTTTGACGAAAAATCAAAAAATTGAAAAAAAAGACTCAATAATGACCAAAAAATCAAAAGGAGATTATAGGGTGGATACCCATTAAATTTCGAGCATACTAGAATTTTTTTACTTTTTTTTTATTTTTTTGTGCAGACGTACCAAGATACAAGAACAGGAATGAAATCTTCAAGGAGGAAAATGAAGCTTTGATGCCATGTTGAATGTATAGATGATGAGAAGAAAAAGAAACAAAACAAGAGGAAGAGAGAAGCTGCTGTGTATATTATTTGATTCTAAAGCTTAAGGTTTCCCCTTTACAATTATTTATACTAATAAGAATAATACATAAAGATCAAACTACCCCTAACACTTAACACATAGATATCGGGGTGATTCAATGATACACACAAAGCAATAAATGTTCCTTTTTTTTTTTTTTTTTTTGATAAATAACACAAAGCAATAAATCTTAACTAGGTGCATTTGTTGATCACCCTATATCCTGATAGAAGTGAATCAGATGGAAGATGAGGACCAACTGATCAAGCTTTTGGATAAAAAATTTACAATTGAAAATTAATGTATTTAAATTGATTTTCTTAATCGTCTTAATCCATAACTAGTGGGATTTCCATCTTTGTAATCTGTTGATGAAAAAATTTAATGTGCATCAGATTACCGAAGTTGCTATTTGAAAATGAATATAACGCATGCCTCCAGGAAGATTCAGAGCTTTGTTGGAAATAGCTGGCACAATTTTGTCATTACTCCAAAGTTGAGACAGCATACATTGCAATTTGTTGAAAACACTAACCATGAATGAAGTCCACAGCTTGGCATATATCACTCAGTGACGAAGCAAAGAGGTAGTCTCTTGTTGGAAGCACCAAATGATTAATACCATGAGCCTGCAACAAATAACCATAATCAGAAATAAATGGAAGAGCTCGGTGAATAACCTTGCACTATAGTGAAATATGGTTGAAGGATGTCAATAAACATGGTGTTACAAAAAAATGACGTAAAATAGTTTATGCATCTCAATAACCATTGATCCAAAAAAAAAAAAAATGACAAAAAAAAAAAAAATCATCTCCCTCAGACTTATTTGGTAAAGCTCACATTCCAACAAATCAGAAATACCCAACAAGATTTCAAATGGAGTGAAAGGCCAAAACGAATTACTTTCTCAAATAAGTCTGTGGGAATGAATGCACTTCAGAAGCAACCTTTAATTAGTGCACTTTTAGTAAAATAAATGGATGCACTTCCGATAACAAAGCATGCCAACCTGCAAAAAAATGCACAAGTTAAAAAACAAAAAACAAAAAACACAAACAAAAACAAAAACTCACTTGATATAGAGATGTTGAAACCAAAGTCTCATATGGCTCAGTTAAGGTGATCACTCCACAAACACCAAGATCTTTCAGCCGTTCAACATCGGCAGGGAATGGGATAGCACCTAATAGTACACACTGAAAATGGAGACAAGATTTTTGATAAGTAAAACTACAAATGGACAGAGTAGAAGCAGCACTAACTTCAGTTCATATTGCAAAGAGCATATCTCATTATAAGCACTGAACAATTTCTAAACCAGTCAAAATACATGATGGTGGTTTTTTTTTTTTTTTTTAAACTTCTTGGCACAGGGTTGTTCTTAGATGAAATCATGATTACCTAAATAAATCAGTAAACCTTGATTATACCAAACTCCAATTGAACATGAATCACATGGCGAAAAAGGTATAAATAAAATAACATAAAATGCTTCACAAAGTGAGAACAAAGTAAGAACAACAAAAGATAGCACGCTCAACAATAAAAACTCAAATCCATAAGTGGCCAATTTGCCAAAACATATCTGGCACATGGATCAATTGTCCTATCTTCTTCTCATTTTGGCAATTCATGAACATATATACAATTTTCGTGCCTCATCATGGACAGAGGAGCTAAATACGGAACCTACTAGTCAAAGGGGTGCAGCTAAAGAGGTGAACTTTCCTGAATCTAGCATATTTAACTCATGCATTTATAATGTTATATATGTCATTAGCATCCACAAGTAGCATTAAGTATTAACAGTAATAAATGCAAGCGTCCAACATGCTTATTCTACATAGCAAAAGCACCGTTTCTGTACATCTCAGAGCTATATATATGGTAACAAACCATATGATGTGAAATTTTTTTACCAAGAATCCCAACAAAATGATAAATAAATTCATGGTATTGAAACCTTTGTCTTATTTTTGTCATTCTAAATGTGCACACACTTAATTTAAATGCAATCTTTATTTACTCCTATATCACAATCAAATGTTCACACCTAATTAACGGGAAGGCCTCGCAAACACCGTGACGTAGAAACATAGAAAACTATACAAAAACTGAAGGCAAGGCCGTGCAAACAGAATTGTACCTCATCAACCCAATCCCACCACCGAAACTCCGCCTGAATCTTATTCCTCACAACATTGTACAGAAGCGTCAGGTAAAACAGCGCGCGAGCTCCAGCTCCGACCAAAACCCGTTTCACGTCTGCCACCACAATGCTGCCGCCCACCACCTCAGCATCATATAGTTTCTCCTCTTCCCTACTTCCCAACTTTTCTCCTCCCTTCAATTCCTCTATATACATAATAGCCTCAAATTTCAATCCAAATAATCACAAATTCACAGCCAGAAAAAACCCCAAAATCGCCTCTTTCAATATTCACAAGAAACACAACCTATATGTATATACACAATAATATATGAACAAATACCTTTTTTCACATCCCTCAGTTACACGACCGAGTGGAAAGCCCTAGATTTCAACAACAAACCAAATTTCGGACTATCAGAAAACAATCGAATCGGAAAATGAAGGGATTGTGAATTGCTACCATACTTCGCCGGAAATGAATTGATCGAACGAGGTGTACACGACAAAGATCGACCAGCGACCGCCGATTTGGGGAAGAATTTGGAATAGAATCAGAGAGGCCTTTGGCTGGAAACAAACCCTAGAGTTCGAACATCGAAGCCCTAGACTTTACTCTTCTTCTCTCTCAATTAGGGGTGGCACCTAACCCAACTCGAATCGTACCCTAAATTAGCAAATTAGGATTGAAAATTTTTGGGCAAATTACATATACACCCCTCGAGGTTTGGCTAAATTACAGATACTCCTGAGGTTTCGGAAATTACATCCCGCCCCCTGAGGTTTGTATTTTCATAACAATTTGTCCCCTGAGATTTATATTTCATAACAAATTACCCCCTAATTTCTTATGCAAATATAGCATTCAGAAGGGAATTCGTAATTTCTCAAACTTCAGGGAGCATCTGTAATTTAGCCAAACCTCAAGGGGTGTATATGTAATTTGCCCAAAATTTTTCGACACAAACAAACAAATCTATGATATGACTTGTGAATTTGTATAATAAATATATAGTTTTTAGATTGAATCTGTAGTATTTAGATTGAATCTGTGAAATTCGAAAACGTCATGTCTAATTCGTTTATTTTAACTTATAACCTTTTAACATGAATACGACTCACGATACGACAATAACATATTTTTTTTTTGTAACTTTTTATATATATTAGTGTATGGTATAAATAAAAATGAGTATAAATAAATAAATAAATAAATAAACAAATAAATTGACAAAAAAAATAAGATTTTTTATGTTTATTTCTCTTTCTCAAATGGATTTTTTGTTGGATCAATCATGTCATGTCATGATAAATAAAAGTTTAGAAATTAATCGTGTTAATCATGTCACGTACAAGTTGATACAATTATTAACAAGTTGTGTTAGTAGTTACGAATGTAACACTCTTATTAAACAGGTCGTGTTTGTGTTTTCAACACACGAACTTAATACAACACGACCTAAACACGAAACGACACGATATTCACTTCTCTCTCCCCTCAACATAGTGTTATGCGAGTTTATAGAGGATATATCCGATCAGAGACAGAAGGATATGAGTTGTTTGACAAAACTGTTTTTAGGATAATTTTTCAAATTTTTTTAGCTTATGATTTTTGTTTTCAAAAATTGTTTTATATAAAAAGAAAATAATACAAGAAACAATGTTATTATTTTTATTTTTTTTAAAATTATGAATCACACTTGTGAAATGGATGCAAGGTTAGTGTCACGTGTATTCATAGTTATCGGTTTTGCACTTCTTCATTAATTAAAAATAAAATAAAAAATTTACCAGGTCAATATATTTATAAGAACAAGTCGTGTTTGTGTTTTCAACACACGAACTTAATATAACACAACCTGAACACAAGACGACACAATATTCACCTCTCTCTTCCCTCAACATAGTGTTATGCAAGTTTATAAAGGAAATATCCGATCAGAGACAAAAGGATAAGAGTTGTTTGACAAAATTGTTTTTAGGATAATTTTTCAAATTTTTTTAGCTTATGATTTTTGTTTTCAAAAATTGTTTTATATGAAAAGAAAATAATATAAGAAACAATGGCTCTGTTTGGTAGATGACTAGAACTTTAGTTCCAATCATTGGTTCTCACATGGTGTTTGTTTACAGCTTTCAAAATTTAATTCCACACTTACTTTTGAAAACTCGGTTGAATGTGAGAAAATTTGGGCTAACCAATCGTCCGACGTTCCACCGGTCGTCCATGAATTGTTTCACTTGTTTATTTATCAGCATAAATTGTTTCTGTGTGTCAATTTCCGACCACACTGCCAATCAAGCACTCAACTGGAGAACACTGGCAAAATAGATTAAGCCCAAACGACCTGTCACAAAAAGAAGAGATTCCGGCGGTGGTTCGTCCACCCGAGGGCACTCCGACGATCAAGTCAGTTATCTCTCAAAGATAGCAAAAGTGTTTAACTCACTATTCAGAATATAAAAAGCATACCTTAGACTCATGGGAGTGTCTCTCTTTTATAGTTAACTCAATCATAGTCCCAATAGAAGCCTTGCTTCAATGGACTTTAGCTCAGTGCTTATCCTGGACTTTTCAATAGATAAAGATAAACTCCCTAAGAGCTTTATCCTTATCCGGGCTGAAGTCCTTCCTCATTCTAGGACTATTGTCCCTTATCCACTTATCCCGGATTCCAATATCTTCGGAGATAACCTTGGCTTAGCCGAAATCACCTTGGCGTCATGACCAGGACACGTGGCACTTTGGCTGACACGTCGGCGTCACCTTGGCCACGTGTTAGTACTCAGAAAATATATCCCCACAACTGTCCCCTAGGTTCTATTACCTCGGCATCCTGAGGTGATGGAACCTATATCGTTATGTCATATAGCATGTTGGCTGTCTCGCTGTATTATCCTTTTTCCGAGGTCACAATACATTGGCTTCACACAATTAGGTCTTGCAATCTTGTCTCATCAAGGTTTCAGAATTTCTTATCAGCCGATGTCATTGCTTCATTAAACCAAGAACTTCAAAAGTTTTATCACGTATATGAGCTGTTATGCAAAATAAATCAACCGTTTCTGCCACGCGTCTTCCCCTTACTAGGTCTGATACGCGCCCGTAAGTCGTCTCGCGCCTGCATGCGCCGTCTGACAAATTCGTCGTTCTAGGCTCATCAATTCCATTTTGCCGCCTTTTCGCGTTTTTGACAAAACTTGTGTCCTTTCTCTTCATCTTTTCACTTGACATCGTTATTTCTGAAGCTTTTTCTCTCTCTAGCTTTTTCTTCCAAATCCTCAATTGCTGCTTTCACGAAGCTTTCTGCAACCAGATTGACTCTCTTCTCCGACGAGGTTTCTGCCATATTTCCTTGCTTCCGGCTACCGCTTGATAACGACGAAAATTTACTTCGGCTTCATTTTTCTTGGGTAAGTCACAGTTCCCTCTTATTTCAATTTCTTATTGCTCTTCAAGAAGTTTTGCTTCATTATTTGTTGCCATTGCTGTTTTGCTCAAATATTTGATTTATGAATCATGTATTCGAGCACGTTTACCTTACAATTTTTTTTCTGCCCAATTTGTGTCTTGAATACGCACACACTGTTCACAAATTTGCTCACTTTTGCCACTGTCTTTGGCCTCATGCCCTTGTGCACATTTTGTCATAGTTTTCTTTATAGTTCACCACTGTTCTTAATTCTGAAACACATTCTTGCTTTTCTGTTTTTTGTTACTTTTCCATATTTGTGCCTTCAATCTTCGTTTCCATAGATCTAGGTTTGGGATTTGTTTGTAGAACCCACGAATTTTTAGGAAAAACTGAAACGATTCCCCACAGATTCTGTGTATTTTTAGGTTTTAACCGAGGTCCCTAAAACCCTCCAAAACACTCCCTTCTAAAATCCAACTCCTCTAGTTAAGCCGATATCATAGATACGTGGAAGCATAGGGTAGACACCCCGACCAAGTTAGAGCACTTTAGGTGAGAGTTTGACATCCCAGCCGACATTCATCCGAGGTTGGCTGGGAATGATGACTCTATCATGCCCACAACTGATTCTATGCCCTTCCCTGTTGTAGCTTTTATCAAGTGCGGACTTCGGCTCCCACTCAATATCCTTTTCCGTGAGATAATCCATTACTATAAGTTGAACCCAATGCAGCTTGCCATCAATTCCTACCGAGTCATAAATGGTATTATTGCCTTAGCCAAACAAGAAAACGCTAGAGTTACTTTAGCCGACATCCAATACTGCTACACCATGTGTGGCCTAAAAAAAACACAGGCTATATTTACTACCTAAAACTGAGGTCTACAGAGTAAAAAATCGTTGCCGACCTCCCAGACTCCAACAAGGGAGCTGGGGATGATTACTTCATTACCTCGGGGAACTGGGAGTTCGCTCCAGATGAGGACCTCCACCTCTACCCTCTTCCTCAAACCGTTTTTGTAGAGGGTAATGGTAAGAGCCCTGTGTTCATACTTACTTCGTCTTTAAAGTCTTCAATACTTCACTTGTTTCTAATGTCTGTTTTTCTTGCAGCTCTTCCTCAGCCACCAAAGGGCTTCCGCCAATCTTTCTTCCCCAGCAAAGACTTGAAGAAACTATTAGATTTGCCAGTCCACAAGTGGAGAGCCCCTTTGGTACTCAACTTTATCCGAACATACAAATTAGTACTCCCCGACGTTCCAAAGAAGAAGAAGAAGAAGAGTTAATCTCCTCATTCTACCACAACTCCTCAAGCGGCCTCCACATCTCAGCCAGATCAAGGATCGACCTCTGATCCTGCAGAGCAGCCGTCAACCTCGGCTCTATATCTGATCCCTTCATCTCAACGCCATCGACGACGCCGAACTGCTTTTGCTGCTGAGATGGGTCCCCAGAAAGCAGTCGCTAAGGATCTTTTGGCTAATAATCCTGATTCAGTTGATGCTCAACCAGCACCAACCTAGCCAAAGCCAAAACAAAAAAGGATAAAGAAGGCTCAGCCAAAGGCAATGGTGACTCAGGTTGATACTGAGGACACCTTGTCAATCTTCAAATTGGCTGAGAGCGATAAGTTCCATTCTGCCGTCGAGAAGAGGCCTGCCGAGGCCCAACCATCCGAGTCTACCAGATCTAAGAGGCCGAGGTCATCCTTTGCAACCACCTCGGGGTCTCTAAAGCATGATTCCCCCTGGGCCCCCCAAATCACATTGGAGGACAGGCCAGTTAGAGCTGGGGATAACGCCGACAACGTTAATGTTGGCGTCGCTTGTAGTACCGCTCTGCTTTTTCCCGGGGATCTCGACCGAAACACCGAAATGAGCGAGTATGAAAACTTTACTCTGATGCTCCAGCGCTCTATTCAAATAAGTCTCTTTATTCGGTAATTTTTTCTTTCTTTCTCTTTTTTATACTTAGAAATTTTTCTAATAATTTCTACTCTATTCATCTTTTTCAGGCAATTCAGCACGCCCACTCCTTCTCAATGCAATCTTTTGAGACAAGGAAGGTGCTGGCTGACAAGGCTAGGGAGGTCACTAGTCTGCAGAAGACCAACAAAAACTTGCAATAAAAAATGAAGACTCTGGCAGATCAGGTCGAGGCTGCTGTCAAAGCCAAAGACGTGGCCGAGAAGAAGGCAGAGGTTGCTGATGCCATAAAGAAGGTTCTTGAGACCTAGAGAAAAGAGACTGAGGAAAAAACGGTCGAGGCCCAGAAAGAGCTGCAGGATGCCTTAGCCACAAAGGACGCTGAGCTCAAAGCCACCAATCAGAAGGGATACAATGAGGGGGTAATTGATGTTACGGCGGATTATGAGAAACAGGTAAAGTAGGCATGCAATAAGGGTTTCACCCTTGGTTGGATGACTTTGCTGAAAAAGCTTGAAATCCCCGATGACTCCCCCCTCAGGAACACCGACGTCCTTCCCCCCAACTCCAAGCCAATCTGAAGACGATTCTGAGTCTGAGGAGGAGGCTTTGGTGAGGAAGTCAAAGAAAGCTACTGGGGCCAAGTCCCCTGCTCAAAATGAACAAGTCCTAGACTTGACTCAAGATGAGGAGGGTGAGGAGGTTCCCAAAGATGCTACTCTTGAGAAGGCCACGTTGGACGTGCCTATTGCCGGTAAGAGCCTCGACCAAACCCTCCAAGAAATAGACGCCGAGCTAGTAGCTAAAAAGGGGGCCGACATGTCTTCTCAGCAGTCTTCCGAGCTTCAGACCCAACCTGCTAGTGGTGCTGAAGAATCTTGATTTGATGTTCTTTTTTCTTTCTTTTTCCTGTACCTTGTACGTTTTCTTTCTCTGGAACAATGCAAGTACTTCATGTGGCCGATGTGCCTTCTTTTAAATATAAATACAACTTTCTCTTTCCAATGCTAGTATGCTCTTATACTTAGAATGTTTCTGCAAATCTTTACTGTACACCTGAACTGTGTATTCTTTCTCGGGGTGAAATACCTTGTATACATACCAACGGTTTACGTCGGCAAGTACATAAGTATTCACTTTAATACAACCTTGGCCTTGACTTGTAAATTTTTCACAAACCTCAATAAGTGTTTAACATGATCTCGGTTTAACTTCAACTTGTAAATTTTTCCTCAAATTTTAACAAGTGTTAAACATAATCTCGGCCTAACTTCAACTTGTAAATTTTTCTCAAATTTCAACAAGTGTTAGACATAACCTTAATTTAACTTCAACTTGTAAATTTTTCACAAATTTTAACAAGTGTTAAACATGATCTCGGTCTAACTTCAACTTGTAAATTTTTCTCAAATTTCAACAAGTATTAGACATAACCTTAGTTTAATTTCATCTTGTAAATTTTTCACAAATTTCAACAAGTGTTAAACATGATCTCGGTCTAACTTTAACTTGTAATTTTTTCTCAAATTTTAACAAGTGTTAGACATAACCTTAGTTTAACTTCAACTTGTAAATTTTTCACAAATTTTAACAAGTGATAAACTAATTTTAGCTTGTATGTTCTATCTTTCCAGGAACCATTTTTCAACTCTTTGCCCCCTAATATGAACTTAAGTTGTACTTGGGTTCTCATTATGCGTATGTTCCAAAAACCTCGTCAAGTATCTTTATCAATCATAAATGTAGAAAAATCAAGCTAAAATTTTATTTATTACTTCGGCAAATAATAAAAATAAGAAAATCTAATGATAGAAAAATTTCAGATTACAAGTATTCCAAGGCCTTGGCAACTCTTTGCCCTCGTTGTCTTCAAGCCAATATACCCCATTGCCCAACACTGAGATGATTCTATAGGTTCCCTCCCAATTTGGGCCAAGCTTGCCCTCTCTAGGATCCTTTTTGTTGCCCACAACCTTTCTCAAGACGAGGTCGCCGACTTGAAACTCCCTTAGGTTGACCTTCTTATTATAAGCCCTGGCAAGCTGCTGCTGATAGGCCGCCAGCTTTCTCCCTTCTTTCTTCTATCAAATCCAGATCTTGGGCTAATAATACATCATTAGTCCCATTCTCTACTCCCTGGGTTCTGATTCCTGGGATGCCAACTTCTAGAGGAATGACTGCTTCTGTGCCATAAGCCATGGCAAATGGGGATTCCCCAGTTAATCTTCTCGGCGTAGTCCGATATGCCCAGAGCACACTTGGCAGTTCGTCTACCTACTTTTCTTTTGCTGCCTGCAGCCTCTTCTTTATCCCATCCAAGATAACTTTGTTGGATGCTTCTGCTTGTCCATTGCTTTGAGAAAAGCTTAGGGTTGAAAAATAATTCTTGATCTTGAATTTTGCACAGAAGCTCTTGATTAGCTTACTGTCAAATTGTGTTCCATTGTCGGCAACTATTGCTCTTAGAATCCCAAATCTGGTGATGATGTTTTTTCATATGAAGTTCTTCACATCCACATCTCGGATCTTGGCAAGGGGTTCAGCTTCTATCCATTTGGTGAAGTAATCTGTTGCTACCAGCAGGTACTTCCTTTGCCCAGTTGCTTGGGGCAGTTTTCTAACAAGATCCATGCCCCATTGGGCAAACGACCAAGGACTGGATATTAGGTTCAGGTCTGCTGCTGATTGGTATATCAGTGGTGCAAACCTTTGGCACTTTTCACACTTCTTGACATAGGCTTCTGCATTTTTTTGCATGTAGGGCCACCAATACCCCTGGGTGATGGCCCTATGAGCAAGTGATCAGCCCCCAGTGTGGCTTCCACACACTCCTTCGTGTATTTCGTACAAAAAATCTTCGACTTGTGAAGGATATATGCACCTCAAAAGGGGTCCAGTGAAGGATCTTCTGTAGAGATGTCCCTCTGCTGTTAGACTGAATCTTGCCGACTTCAATATGATCTTGTGTGCCTCCTTGTGATCGTCTGGCAGTTTTCCTTCTTTCAGGAATGCTACTATTGCGTCCATCCAGCTTGGTCCCATGTCCACACACATTGCTTCACGCTCTGTGGTCAGTGGTTCGATGCTCGGGCCCGACAAGTAGTTAACCATTATCGTCCTTGCCTTTCCAAGTTGTATTGCACTAGCCAAGCTGGCCAGGGCATCGGCGTGACTGTTGTCATCTCGATTAACCTGCTGTAGTCGGCAATTCTAAAACAGGGCCACCAACCTGCCTACTTCCTTTGCATATGCCGAAATACGTTTATCTCGGGTTATGAACTCGCCTGTTGTGTGGTTGACTATAAGCTGAGAGTCACAGAAGACTATCGCATTATCTACTTCTACTGTTACTGCCAGTTTCAGTCCTGCAATCAGTGTTTCATACTCTACTTCATTGTTTGAGGTCTTGAACCCCAAACGAATGGACTGTTCTAATATCTGTCCATCTGGAGATACCAGTACTACTCCTGCCCCCGCTCCTTGCCAGTTTGAACTCCCGTCGACAAACAGCCGAAAGAAGTTGCCGATGTAAATGCTACAGGGTCTTAGTTTTTCTTCTTTCCTTTGTTTCGTTGCCCTCGGGCGGGCTCCTCCTTGCTTGTTTGGACATCGTTCACCTCGACTCAATGGAGCCCAATGTACGATGGATTCTGGCGTGAACACGGCCACGAAGTCAGCCAAAACTTGGCCTTTGATTGCTGTTCTGGGTCTAAACTCCAGGTCATACTGGCCCAAGGCCACTGCCCATTTGGCTATTCTGCCTGTCAGATCTCCTTGCTGCAACAGGGACTTCAAAAGGTGTTCAGTTAGCACTACAATTTTATGGGCTTGAAAGTAATGGTTCAGCTTCTTTGAAGCCATTACTAAAGCCAGTGCCAACTTCTCTAGGGGTAAGTACCTGGTTTCTGCATCAACCAGGGTTTTGCTCACGTAGTAAACAACCCTTTGTTCCTATTTTTCTTCTCGGATTACCACTGCGCTTACCGCATGTTCCGAAACTACCAAGTACAGGAACAATTCCTCTCTAGGTTCTGGATTTGAAAGAATTGAAGCTGTTGTTAAATATTTCTTCAAGTCGGCCAAAGCGGTTTCGCACTCTTCGGTCCATAAGAAGTCTGTGGCTTTCTTCACTAAATTGAAGAAAGGTTTGCACTTGTCTGAACTTCTGCTTATGAACCTATTCAGGGCTATAGCCCTTCTTGTCAGCATCTGTACCTGTTTTGCCGACGTCGGGCTCTTTAACTCTAAGATGGCCTTGATCTGATTTGGGCTGGCCTCAATGCCCCTTCTAGTAACTAGGTATCCCAAGAACTTACCACATCCGACTCCAAATGCACACTTTGACGCATTGAGTCGGAGCCGATATGTTTTAAGGATGTCAAAGACTGCTTTTAGGTCGTCCAAATGACCTTCAGATTCCTTGGTCTTCACGACCATATCATCGATGTAAACTTCCACTGTTCAGCTAATCAGGTATCTAAACATCTTGGTTACCAATCTCTGGTAAGTTGCTCATGCGTTTTTCAACCCAAAAGGCATCACTCTGTAGCAATACAGCCCTTTTGGGGTAATAAACGCAATCTTCTCCTCATCTGGGGGGTACATGGCTATCTGATGGTATCCCCTATAGGCGTCCAGGAAGCTCATCATTCCATGCCCTGAAGTGGCATCCACCAGTTGGTCGATCTTGGGTAAAGGAAAACTGTCTTTGGAACAGGCCTTGTTTAGGCTGGTAAAGTCCACGCAGGCCCTCAATTTACCATTCTTTTTCTTTACCACCACCGTATTTGATAGCCAAGTCGGGTAATCTACCTCTCGAATGGCTTTGGCTTCTAGTAGCCTGTTTACTTCCTCTTCCATTGCTTCAACGTGCATCAATGTCGGTCTTCTTGCTCGTTGGATTACAGGTTTGGCCGACCTGTCTACGTTCAGTTGGTGACAAGTGACCTTGGGGTCAATACCAGGCATTTCGTAAGGCGTCCAGGCAAACACATCAATGTTTGCTCTCAAGAAAGCCTCAAACTCTTTTTTCTCTTATTCGGCTAAGCCCGAGCCGAGAAGAAAGAAGCGTTCTTCATCCCCCTGCTGAATGAGGATTTTCTTCAGTGCTTCTTCACTCTTCTCAGCTGGCTCCTTGCCGACGTCCTCTAGGACCTCCACGTCCTCGTCTTCGATCTCTGCCCTCTCTGGTTCTTGTATGCTGCAGGTGGATTTCATTGCTGCCATGAGCAGTTCTTTGCCTGCAGTTGATCTCCTCTGACCTTCTCCATCCCATGCTGTATTGGGAACCACAATAGTTGATGCAATGTTGAGGGAACAACCCTCATTGCATAAAACCATGGCCTTTCCAAGATAGCATGGTAAGAGGAGAGTGTGTCGATTATGGTGAACTATGTCTTTATCTTCCCGGTGCCAACCTGCACCTCCAAGCTTGCTGCTCCTAGTGGCCATGTCGGCGTTCCATTGAACCTGACCATTGGGCCATTGGATTGCTCCATATCGTCTTGGTGAAAGGCAAGCTCCTTGTAACATTTGACATACATGATGTCATAGGAGCTGCCTTGGTCAATCAGGATGTGCTTCACTTGGCACTCCCCAACCTGGAGGGATACTAGCAAGGCATCATTGTGTGGATGTTGTACCATCTCAAGGTCGGCTTCAGTAAAGGACACTACTGGTCCCTAGCACTACTGGTCCCTGGCACTCCTCGGCCCGATGTCGTTTCTCCCCGACCTAGTACACGTGCTGCAAATGCTTTACCTTCTGGGTCTCTCCCCGTATTTCGTTTTCGTTAACCTTCGAGTAAATTACATTAATTACCCGATGTCCTCCTGCGTGCGGTTGTTGTGCTGGGGGGGTGGAGCTGCTGGTGTTTGAGGCAATCTTGCCTACTCTTCCCTTGTCCTGGCCTCATCTATAAGGTCCCTCAAGTGGCCTTGCCTCACCAGGTCTTCTAGGTGTGTCTTCAAGGCTCTACAACCTTGAGTCAGGTGCCCATCCTCATTATGGTAAGCACAATGTTTACCAAGGCTTCTTCCCATGAATTCTCCTGACACCCTAGCTGGCGCTCTAAAATAGGGCTGGGATCGGATTTTATCCAAGACTTTGTAAATTGGGATTCGGAACACAGTTGTGACTGCCTGTGCTGCCCTCAGTCCTATCTCTTGCTTGTTGGATCCGTTGTTACCTCGGCCTCGCTTCGGTGAGCCGTTTCCTTTCTCTTGCTTTGTCTCCTTAGTTCTTGATGTGTCTTCCTCGGCTCTGGCATACTTCTCAATTCTGGCCATGAGCTCTTCCATGCTTTTTGGCAATGTCTTTGCCAAAGACTTTCGTAGTGGACAGTCATCTTTTAGGTCGTTCTTGAAAGATACGACCGTTACCTCTTGGTTGCACTCGGGTATTCAGTTGAACACCTCATAGTACCTTTTTGCGTAGGTCCTAAGGCCTTCATCCTTGCTGATTCTAAGAGCCATCAAAGCATCTACTCTTAATGGCTGCAATTTGTTTGTCACGAACTTGGCCACAAACATCTCGGTCAGGCCTTCCCAGGTCTTCACACTTCCCTTTGGAAATTTGTGAAACCAATCTAATGCAATCTCCCCGAAGGATGAGGGGAACACCTTGCAAAGCAACGGCTCGTTCCCAGTGTATAGTGCCATCAAGTTTAGGTATAATCCAACGTAAAAGTTGGGGTCCGACTTTTCGTCGTATATCTGTAACCTCGGCATACTGAATCTTTTTGGGGCCTCAAATTTGTCCAACTCCGCCAAGAATGGTGTTTTCGGCTTTACAGGGGAGGTTACCTCGGCATCTTATTGCTTCCTCTTGAGGTAATCTCTCAAGTCCTCCTTTGTCTGCCTAGGAGCTCGGCTATCTCCTAATTTCAACCTTTTTGGTGCACTACTTTCGGCTTCGTTGTGAACCCTCTTCGACCTTTCTCCATTAGTTGTGTCAAAGCATAGCGCCTGCCTTTGAACATGCCGATGTTCTTTGGGGTCCGCCTCCTTGGTGTGATGTGTCCTTCGAGACTCTTTCCTCATCGACTCTCCTCGTCCGACCTCCCTTGAAGGCCGGTGAGAGGGTCTTTCACTCCTGGTGTGCTGGGGGGCTATAGGGATTGTTTTCTACCCTCCCTTCTGGGCATTGGCCGCTGGAATCGGTGTGTCCTGCAGCGGGAACGATGGCTACATGACGTTGTTTTGCATCATAAAATTGGCGACCGATTGTAGGTCTGCCAATTTATTCGCCATCTCTTTCACTTCTTCATCCCTCTGCAGACATCTATCCTTCCATACCTGGAGGTTGTCCTCGTTGTAGTACCCACTTCGATCTGGTTTCTTTGGCACGTCGTCATCCTGGCTGACGTCTTTCTTTCTGTGATTCTGGTTCTGAGTCTCCTCGTTGCAACCATCTTCCTCCATATTAGGATCAACGTTTTTACCGTTCCCAGTAGGCGTTTCATCCCCAACCTTATCATTCTGTCCGTCGCTGGCCATCTATTCTCCTTTCTTTCCCACAGACGGCGCCAAATTGTGTGTGTCAATTTCCGACCACACTGTCAATCAAGCACTCAGTTGGAGAACACTTGCAGAATAGATTAAGCCCGAACGACCTGTCACAAAAAGAAGAGATTCCGGCGGTGGTTCGTTCACCCGGGGGCACTCCGACGATCAAGTCAGTTATCTCTCAAATATAGCAAAAGTGCTTAACTCACTATTCAGAATATAAAAAGCATACCTTAGACCCATGGGAGTGCCTCTCTTTTATAGTTAACTCAATCCTAGTCCCAATAGAAGCCTTGCTTCAATGGACTTTAGCTCAGTGCTTATCCTGGACTCTTCAATAGATAAAGATAAACTCCTTAAGGGCTTTATCCTTATCCAGGCTGAAGTCCTTCCTCATTCTAGGACTCTTGTCCCTTATCCGCTTATCCCGGATTCTGATATCTTTGGAGATAACCTGGGCCTAGCCAAGATCACCTAGGCGTCATGATCAGGACACGTAGCACCTCGGCTGACACGTTGGCGTCACCTTGGCCATGTGTTGGTACTCAAAAAATATATCCCCACAGTTTCAATTGTTTCACTGATAAATATTTCCAATCTCCAAATGAATTGTTTCAAGCTGATGAATTGTTTCACTTGTTTATTTATCACCATGAATTGTTTCGCTTGTTTATTTATCAGCATGAATTGTTTCAATTGTTTCACTGATAAATATTTCCAATCTCAGAATGAATTGTTTCAAGCTGATATTTCCATCACCATGAATTGTGAAACAGATATATATATATATATATATATTTTTTGCTTGCAATTGACACATGTTAATTTTTATATATTCAACAAAAAATATTTTTTGAATTTTTTAAAATTTTTTATGAGTTTTAATAAAATTTTGAGTTGTGTGTTTAGTTATGAGTTGTAAGTTTTTGTATCAAATATCATGTCACATCAAAAATTTTCCACTCAATTCAAACTCCTTTCAAAACTCTTTCACCAAATAAATTTTTCACACTCAAATCATAATTTCAAAATTCACAAATTCAAAATACAACTCATTTTCTCAAATCATATTTAGAAAGTTCTATCAAACACTACCCATGTTATTATTTTTATTTTTTTTTAAATTATGAATCACACTTGTGAAATGGATGCAAGGATAGTGTTACATTCATTCATAGTTATCGGTTTTGCACTTCTTCATTAATTAAAAACAAAATAAAAAATTCACTACTTCAATATATTTATAAAAAACAGGTCGTGTTTATGTTTTCAACACAAGAACTTAATATGACACGATCTGAACATGAGATGACACGATATTCGCGTCTCTCTCCCCTCAACATAGTGTTATGCGAGTTTATAGAGGATATATCCGATTAGAGACAGAAGGATAACAGTTGTTTGTCAAAACTTTTTTTAGGATAATTTTTCAAATTTTTTTAGCTTATGATTTTTATTTTCAAAAATTGTTTTATATGAAAAGAAAATAATATAAGAAACAATGTTATTATTTTTATTTTTTTTTTAAATTATGAATCACACTTGTGAAATGGATGCAAGGTTAGTGTTACGTTCATTCATAGTTATCGATTTTGCACTTCTTTATTAATTAAAAATAAAATAAAAAATTCACCACTCCAATATATTTATAAAACTAAATTTAGGTTAAGTTTGGCAACTCCTAAAAAATCTAAAAAGTCAAAAAGTCACTATCCTATTTAAATCACATCATCTTATTTAAGTCACATTACCTCTCTAACACATCACTTTAAACCCAATCCAAACCCAACCCATATTTCATAAAAAGTCAAAGTGCACTTATTTAGTCTTCTCAAACTTGGCCGTATAATCAGGCCGGTCCTGAGATGACAACCAAGGCGGTCATCTTGGATCTCTAAATTTAAACAAAATTTAATATTTTTAATTAGGGATGTATATTATGTCGTGTTATTTTATAATTATTTTAATATTAATTTAATTTATTTATTTTTATGTTATTGTATGGTATTATTTCGATTCATATTTGATTGATATTTAATGTGAAAATTTTCACTTTTAATTTAAAATAACTTAGTAAGTGTATGGCAAGATCAAAATTTTCCCCACAAGTTAAATTTTGTCAAATTATTTATAGTAAATAAAATTATTCATAAAAATATTTGAATTTAACTCAATTGCATTTTTCTAATTAAAAAAATTATACCTTTTTACTATATGTTTTTTTACTAGATTGACTCTGAAATGGTAACAAAAAATAAAGAGTTAATTACCTAAAAGTCCTATTTACAAATGTTATAGTAACTGAGGTCATATCTAAGATTTTTTGAACCAATAAGTCCTATTTAGTAACCTCAAGAAGATTATCAGTTTTTTTTTTCTTCTAATTTTTAAAACTAAGAACATTATCAATTTTGCATAGTAATATTCTAGATAATTGTTTCACTAACTGGTAAAAAAAACAGAGTATGAGATTAAATGTTTTTGCCCTTCTACTTATTAATTTGATTCAATTATCCAATAAAATCGAGAATATTATCAGTTTTTTCCAGTTTTAAAACTGAGAACATTATCTAGTGTGTTTGGTTTGAATTTTTTGAATTAAGTTTTTTGAAAACTGAGTTTTTTGATTTTCGTGTTCTTTTGTTTTTAGTGACTATTTTTAAAATTTTAAACATTTTTTTTTTTACTTTTTTAGATGCACCTTATTTAGATGTATCTAAAAAGCAAAAAATTTGTGAAAAAATATTTTATAAAATTAATAAATACATAAAAAATACAAAAAAAAAATTTACTGAATTCTTGTATTTTTTTATATTTTTGGTATTTAGTGAATTTTTAAAAGATTTTTTTTACAATTTTTTTACTTTTTAGGTGTATTTATGTTAGGTGTGTCTAAAAAGTAAAAAAATTGCTTAAAATATTAAAAAAATTCAGTAAAAACAAAAAAAACACGGAAAATAAAAAAGTAGAATTTTTTAAAAAGTGTTTTTTGAAAAATGGAACCAAGCAATTTTTCATTTTTAAAGTTATTTATTTATTTTTGTAGTTTTGCACATCAATGTTCCATCATCATATTCCTTTATGGTCATAAAATTTTCAGTTTTGCACATAATTTTTTTTTTATTTTTTCAATTTGAAAGTTGATATTTTAAAGTTTTGAAAATCAAAATAAATGTCAAATTATCATGTTCCATTATACATAATCATAAATGATGAACTATCATTGTTTGAAGGGTAATTCCGATTATTAAAATTTTAATGGAACTTGAAGGTCTAAAAAATCTTAATTAAGACTTAATAGAATATAAGTTCATAAATTAGGACTTGTGTGTAAATGTCTCAAAAATAAATATCTTAAATGAAAAAAAGAAGAAGATATTAGCCTTAAATTATTATTTTATAAACTTTTTTATTCAACTAGTTAGAGTTAAATAAAAAAATTTTAAAACAAAATGTCATAAGATTCCTTAGTGAACATTAAAATATATAACTAATAATTCATATTATTAAGTCGTGTCATATTTGAATTCATGTCGAAAAATGGTCCACCTTAACATTCTCATTTCTTATCCCCAATTAATTTTAGCTTTTATAGCATTGGTAAGCTAAAAAATACAGATTCAATTAAACTAATTGAAGTTCATCTATTTTATATTTTTTTTATTATCTAAATTTTATTAAATTGTAAAGTAATAGAACTAAATTTTTATCTTTTTTGTCTTATCAAACATTTATTTGTTTCAAATAATCATATATGAGCGGCCCAGTTTAAAAAATTCACCTTGCCCCTAATAACACAGGCCGGCCCTATTTATGTACTTACGACATATACATGATTATCATGATAGAAAAAAAATGCATACAAAGTTATGTAACTAAGCTGTGGACCTATTACATTTAAAATAAAAATTTAATAAGAATTTTGCTAATATAAAAATATTAGTATTAGTTGATGAGGCATGGTATAGATAACTGTGTTAACCAATGCTTACCTTTCCTTTCTCTATATTTCCCAATTCAACCAAACGAGGGAAGATATCATTTTCTTTTTCCTCTTTCCCTTCTCTTCTTTTCACTTTCTTTCCTACCAAACAAGTTCATTTTAAAAAACTCACATATTATCATTGTGATGATCATAGGAGGTTACCAGAAACAAGACATGGTCATAAGAAATGCAATTGAAAGGAACGGAAAGGCATAAAGATAGCTAGTCAACTACTATTTCAGATAAGCAAAACTTAACAAAGCATATGCAATTGTATTCACAATACCAGTAATAAGAAAATGAAAAACCTGAAATTTATTCATCACCTAGAAAAAGATTATTGAATGTTGTTCACAACTGGACTAATATCAGATCGTCAAGAAAAATAAAAGAAAAGCAAAATTACACGTAAAATGTTTGAGGAATTGGATGGTGGCGCCTGTTGTTGATGTCAACTGACACCACAATTTCTTGGCAATCAAAGGAAGTCATTTGGAACTTTAATTTGACAATGTCCAAGTCTTGGTGAGAGGTCTTCAATCGCCAATAATGGATGCACGGCTCTATCTTCTCCAACTCTGCATCCCTTTATCAAACCAGCATTCCACTCTTCCCCCCATTGAAATTGCTTTCATAAACTCTGATGATGCCAGATTACCAAAATCCTATTGCTTCCAACAGAATAACAAGTGAATACCCGTGCATAAAACAATATATCATGCTTTTCTTTAAAGAAAGGAAAAGAAAAGAAAAAAGGGTAACACAAAGTCAATAGCAATATCACTAGCAAACACAGAAGCAAATTCCAACTCCATTCAAACACCATGATTACAAAGAGAGAGAGCCTCACCATTTTCAATTAGAGTCCATCTGATAGAGGTTCTAACCATCACATGCTGCAATGCAGCACTTCAAACAAGGTGGTTGCTGATGCTTATCAGAGTATAGAAGTTTGTCACATTGTCATGATTCACCTATATAAAATGTAATATATGCGAAGTATTGAAAGAGAAATTGATTAAACTCAAAACAAAATTTGATGTCTGGATTGGAGAACATGTTGGCGAAATTGACTCCTTCATAACCCAACATTACATGGAATATGCTTAAATAGGTGATCATCTCCAAAAAAAATGGTGCTCCACACCAGTCAAACCTTCAAGAAGATATCAGGTAATTACCAATGGCTGGTTTCACTTTATGACAATTTTGCCTACAGTAATTTTTTAAAAATTTTCTTATTGTGGTAATTTTTACAATCTTTGTGGACTCAGAAACAAATAAACTAATTCGAAAAAATCACAAAGGCTTGAGACTTGGCAAATTTATATGTATGGAAACTTCAGCAGTTTATATATGGAGTTAAATAAACCTCAAATATTTGAAAACTCTGGTAATATACAACAAAACGGGGAAATACATTGAGTTATGCCCATAGCATAAGAAGAAACAAGGTGAGCAAAATCTTGCCTTTGCTTTTAGGCCTTTGAGCTTTCTGCCCTACAAACATTATCAGTCCACTTTCAACTCCATTACCCACCCCACCCCCCCATAACCCAAAAAAAAAAAAAAAAAAAAACAACAACAAAAAAGAAAAAAGAAAAGGTGGGATCCATAGATTTTTTTCCTCGCCCTCTCCCTCTTGTTCTTTTTCATTTTCATTTTATTTTTGAAAGCACTCGGATGGGAAATTACTGTTCCTCATTAAAGGCTTCTCTGAAAGCTGAACAATGATCTTATTGAATAAAGAGTAGAAACAGCCATTGAAGTAAGGAACTTCTTTGGCAGTTATGTACAAAACCAACAAGAGCTCAAAGAAGTGATATTAAGTCAATTACCATCCATGATGCATAATAGGCTGCAGAAATGCTTTCGAATTTAGTTTGATGCCCACACTGACATTATAAAGTCTTCAAAGGAAAGGATTTTTCAGATGGGCTGTGACAAGCTGGTTTATCACAGAAAAACACAATTTCCAATAACGTGATCTTTGTTGTGTCTACCACTTACCAACCACAACGCAGTAACCATAAGTAACCCACAACACACCCTCATCACTAAACTTAATTAGAAACAATCAGTTAACTTGGCCTTTTGGATTGATTAAGCCCAAAGGAAGTTCAACCATGCTATGAAACAACAGAAACCAAGGCACTTTGTGGAGAAAAGCAAGTGCAATTTGACAGCAGTCAGCCTCAAGCCTGTTTCCTCTGTGTTAGAAATGTTTCAACTGCCAATGCGGCTCAAGCTTGTTTTCTCACTATTAAATCATTTGATCTAATCTCATTCACATGTTTAAAAAGCAGAACTTCTGAAATAGATTGAATTCAATCTTTGCACAAAATCACTTCTATATACTAGTGAGATGGGGAAAAAGTTCCTTTTCGCCAGAAATCTTCAGATGTTCAACTATATTGTCCACATAAGGAGCTTTCAGTTGGATTTTTTTCTCAACCATTAATCTAGCAAGTTCTGCAGCTTCCACCAAATGACTTTCTTTACAAAGACCAGCCAAAAGAATAGAATAAATATCCAAATCGATGGAAGACAAGCAATCCATCTTCTCAATTTCATTGTACAAGTGAAACCCATCCAACACCCGTCCCTCCAAACAAAGACCCTTTATCATAATGCTAGAAGCCAAACCATCAGGCTTCAATGCACTAGCTAGCATCCTCCTGAAAAGCTTCTCTGCCTCTTCAAGTTTTTTAATTCTTAGCAAAGACACCACAAGAGAACTATAGCACTCACCCTCTGGAACACTACCTCCTGCAACAACTTTGTCAATCAGCTTATAAGCCTCCTCTACATGTCCTTCAGTGCAAAGCCCCTTCATCAAAGTACTGATTGTCACCCTATTTGGAGAACAACCGTTAGCCTCTATTCTATCCAAAATTTGCAATGCTTCCATTGTCCGACTTTTCTCACAAAATGCTTGAATAACAGAAGTATATGATATAACGTTTGGACTACAATCCCCACCCTCTTTCTCCATCTCTAGCAACAACTCCAATGCCTTTTCCAAACTCCCAAACCTACAAACCCCATCAAGAAGGGCAGAATATGCCACTGCATTGGGCAAACAGCCGTGACCCCTCATAACTTTAAAAAGTGCACAAGCATCCTCCAGCCTACTGGCATTACAAAACCCTTTAATCATTGCAATATAAGTAATCATATCAGGATACAAATTAATCAAACCCATCTCACTCATGAACTCTGCAGCGACATCCATATCTCCCTTATCACAAAACAGCCCGATAACGACATTATAAGCCGTTGTATCCGCGCGACAATTAAATTCCTTCATCTTCCTCAAAACCCACAAACCCTCATCAGCAAGATTAGCCTTTCTACACAAATTCAAAACAATCTTGAATGTCTTAACACTAACCAAACACCCCTCAACCCGATAAGTCTCAAGAACATCAGTAACCATTCGAGGGTTTCGATTAATATCAAACAATTGACAAGCTTTGCTATACATATATGAACTATGTCTATAGCTAGGTTGAAGACCAGCCCAAATAAAGAACCTAAGACCCAAAAGAGGTTGATTAAGGGCACACTTAGATATAACCTCATTGACACATGTAGTGTCCAGTTTGGCCTTAACTTTGTTTAGGGTTTTTTCTACGTTTGAACCATTTTTCTGCAAATGGGTCCAGTAATTGTCTGATGAGGAAGAGGTTGTGAATGCAAGGGTTGTTGTGAGTGAAAAATTGGGGGGTTTGGGGCGAATTGAAGATGTGAGAAAACGAGAAATTGATGGTATTGCCATGGATTACAAAGATGTGAGAAAACGAGAGATTGAAAGGTAAGAAAGATGGGATTGAGAGAAGTACCTTCGATTTTGTAAAGAGATTTGAACAGTTCGGAGTGAAAGGCCTCAGCTTGGACAAGGTCGACTCAGTTCACATGTGATGTGGTATTCTGAACAAATTTCGGGTTACGCTTGGGTCTATACTATATACGGGTCGGGCAGGGCCGATAACATTTGGGGAACCAAAAAAAAAAAAAAAACGGTGGATTACAATAATCGCCGCAATAGTTTGGGACTCGTGTCACTTTAGTCTCTGATTCTTCAATTGTGACATATTTGATATTGAATTTTTAATTTTGTTTCAAATAAAGATAATTGAACATACCATTACTTAATTTCAAGGGCAAAATCGTCAATTTGATAAAATATAAACTAATTTGATAAAAATAAATGTCAAAAAATATTTTAAAATTTTTAAAAATTATTTCTATCCACCAAAGATAAAATTACGTAAAATTGATAAAAATTAATAAAAATTACATGATTAATTTTTAAAAATTAATTTTACATAATCATCATCCAAATGTATAATAAAAATTAATTTGGTAAAAAAAATAAAATAAATGTCTAAAAAATTTATCAATTTTATATAATTTTGTCTTTAGTAGGTAGAATTAATTTTAAAAAATTCAAAAATAATTTTTTGACATTTATTTTTTGTCAAATTAATTTATATTTTATCAAGTTGACGAATTTGCCCTTGAAAAATCTAATAGTATCTTCAATTGTCCTTATTTATAATAAGATTCAAAATTCATGGTCAAATGTGTCACAATTGAAAAGTCATGGATCAAAGTGACACAAATTCCAAATTATAGGGACCACTGGTGTAATTCACCCAAAAAAACAAACAACTAAGGATGACCATTGATTCAATTATAATAATATTGAGATTATAGATTCAAGTCTCGAGGTAATTACTTTGTACATTATACTAAAGGTTATGTGTATATTCAATTTTTTTTCTCCTAATATGTATTAGTTGAGCGTTGTTTTAACAAAAAAACAAACAACTCTTTTGGTTATAAAGAGCTATGTATGATTTTTTTTTAATTTTGTAAATTTGTTTCAGAATATTTGGTGTGATAAAAATAATTTAAATAATATATGAAATTGATTAATGGAAAGGTTAGAAAATTGATATTTTAATTTTTAATTTATAACAAATTAAACGAAAAAACAAAAAGAAACTTTTATCAATGTTAGGTCATCTACATTTTATAAATTTAGTACCAAAGAGACTGCATGACGATACAATGTATAATTTTAAATGTCCATTGGTATTAAAAAAAATAATAATAATAAATAAATAAAACCAGTGACACGTAAATAAAGAGGGAATGTTTAAACACAAGGGTATACCAATGAGATTAGAAGTAAACAACCCTCGTAACAAAGAATTTTATTTTACTTTATTTTATTGTTTATGCGCAATTTTAGTAGTATGGAATAGGAATGGCAACAGGTCACGACGGGGCCAGGGATTACACTTTTCGTTCCTGATCCTTGAAGATACAAAGTTTTCCTTCCCCATCTCCAATCCTCGGCAGGGAACCCATCACCCCTCCGCTCTCGTCCCCTAACAGGGATCGAGTTTTCCCGACCCCAAAAAATCCTCGACTTTTTTTTTTTAAACTGCTTTGAAGCTCTATGGAGGATTAAAAAAAAAAAAAAAGGTCAATATGGCGAAAGAGAGAGATCAACAACAACAGACCATCATCATCATAGATCATCATCAACAACAGATCAACAAAAAATAACAACATGTTAACAAAAAGTAACAACAAATCAAAAAAAAAAAAAAAACAGATCAAAGAAAAAAACAACAACAGATCATCATCATCATAGATCTCACAAATCTGAGCTGAAATCTAATATATATATATATATATATAACACATAGAAAAAAAAAAGAGGAATAGAGAGAGATGGAAAGAGTCGAGAAGGAGTCGGTAGAGAAACGGAGCTGTGAAGATGACGTGAGTCGTGAGGTCCATGGTGGCTCTCTTCTCTCTCTCTCTCTCTCTCTCTCTCCTAGGGATGGCAATGGGGGGCAATGGGGTGGATATTCATTCCCCATCCCCATTCCCCTATAATAAATTTTTCCCATTCCCCATGGGTACCACCCTCCCCATTTTTTAATGGATATGGATTTTCCCCAGCCCACTTTAATCTCCATTTTATTTTTTATATTTAATGTTAACAATCACTTTTTTTTTTTTTTTTTTAAGGTTCACAACAAAAACTAAATATACCTTCAATCTTTTTTCTTTCTTTTTTAATATATTTAATGTTAACAACCTTCTTCTTCTTCTTCTTCTTCTTCTTTTTTTTTAATTTTTTTATAAAGGTTTTAGCTAAATATACTTTCAATTTTTTTTCTTTCTTTTTTAATATATTTAATGTTAACAACTTATTTTTTTATTTATTTTTTATTTTTTTAAGGTTCACAACAAAAGCTAAATATACATTCAATCTTATTTTATTTTATTTGGTTCAACAACAAAATCAAATACACATTAATTAATTAATTAAAAAGTTTGTTTTATAATAATCAAATATATAATTTTGAGACAATCAAATAAGTTTTAGTAATTGAAAAAAAAATGTGGAAGAACGTGGAAGATTAAAAAAAAATTACAACCATCTCTCTCTCTCTCGCTCTCACTCTCTCCCCTACATGTTATAAGAACCTGATTACAATGTTATAAGAGCCTGTTTGAAGAAATAAAATGTGAAAGAACCTGTTTGAAGAAAGTGTTATAAGACCCATATTAAATTGCATCAGGGCATAAATAAGGAATTGTTTGTTGATCTCTTAGCCAGGGACATTTTAGACATTAAACCATCTTTCTCTTAGCAAATTTGAACCATTCATTTTAATTTATCCAAAATCTAATTATACCTTTAACAAATCTGAACCACTCATTTTAAGATATCTATACATTACCACACCCAATCCATCCTCCATCTTCTTCTTTTAGTTCCTTACGAATTTTGTTGTTTGTTACTTTTAAAAAACAAAAAATATTTTTTCAATTAAATTTTTACTAATTTCACAACTCCATCACCACTATTCTCACTTTCACTGTCACACTACCATCACCATAGCCACTACCATCATCACTGCCGCCATCACCCCACCACTATGTAATAATTTCTACTTTCACATTCGTTCCATTACCACCACCACCAAATATAAAAAATATATTTTTAATTTTTTTTATAAAAAATATTTTTCATTAAAAAATATTTTCTATCTAAATAAATGAAGCATAACATTGGGAAACAAGCTGATTTCAGTTAAATCTGTTCATAATTAAGAAAAATTCTTTTAATTTAAAAAAAATTATTTAGTAAGACTTTTTATCTCCTTTTTGTTTTTCCAGCAAATAAATCTTTGTACCTATCATTTCTAACCAATCACGACTCATGCTTGTTTTGATTCTCTACAATTTTCTTATTTTCAAATACATTCATATATGTATATATATATATATATATATATATATGTTGTATAAATTGTATGATAACATAAAACAAATAGATTCATATTCGTTAATTGAAATTTCAGAACAAGCAAACCATTCTGAAAATTACAATACATAACAAAATAAAATAACATAGAAAAGCAAACCGAAACCTACACTAGACAGTGTCCTTAATTTTTTTAAATAAATTTTAAAAATTCTAGATATGCATAAAATTTGACAAGAATAATGTGACAATGTTAATTAATGTGTATTTGATTTTATTGTTGAGCCAAATAAAATAAAATAAGATTGAATGTATATTTAGCTTTGGTTGTGAATCTTAAAAAAAAAAAAATGGTTGTGAACCTTAAAAAAAAAATTAAAAAAAAAACAAAAGAAAAAAGATTGAATGTATATTTAGCTTTGGTTGTGAATCTTAAAAATTAAAAAAAAAAAAATTGTTGTGAACCTTAAAAAAAAAAAATTTTGGTTGTGAACCTGAAAAAATAAATAAATAAAAAAAGAAAAAAGGTTGAATGTATATTTAGTTTTGGTTGTGAATCTTAAAAAAAAAAAAAAAAAAAAAAAAACATATGGGGAAATTAGTGAGTACCCATCCCCTGTGGATATTTAAAGAATATCACTTACCCTACCCAATGGATAAGAAAAAGACTGAAAAACCCATGTATTTGGGTTGGGTCTCCATGGATACCCACAGAGTAGGTTATCCATTGCCATCCCTACTCTCTCTCCTCTTCATTTCCTCCCTCCCATTTTTCTCAAGCGAAGCTTTCTCTCATCTCCAAAAATGGTGATCAGAGCACTATCGCCACCGTCAAAACAGTGATCTACGATGAGGGACTGAAATCGGTGAGATATTAGAGAGAGAGAGTAGAAGGAAGAGAGAAAGAGAAAAAGAGAGAGAGAGAGAGTGACAGAGAGGTATATATATGAATGGATAGAGGGGTATAATAGTAATTTTAGTTCGGAGAAATGGGAATGGGGACAAGGACGGGACGGGACGGGACGGGACTAGGGAACGTATCACCGTCCCCGACCCATCGAGGGTATTTTTCAGAGAAAAACCATTTTAATCAGAGTCAAGAGACCGAATTCTTGTCAGAATGGGTTCAAATTGTCATCCCCAATATGGACCTTACAAAAAAGCTCATCCTTATGAATGCTTTGAGTTTCTTAAAAGACTGCTTTCTCTTATTGGCATGCCAAAACTTCTTGAGGATAAAGCCTTTACCATTAGATTAGGTGTACCCTAGGTACAAGATAAGGTGTACACTTTTTGTGTATTTTTTTATTTTTTTTAAATTAATGTATCATATCATATTATAAAATGGTGATATATAAATATAAATTTTTTTGGCTTAGTTGAATTTCGAGCCTATCACTTTATAACAAAGAATTTGTTGAAATGTCATGTTATGCAAATGACACTTTCACTTACATTACTCTCGTGTAAAATTTTGTATAAAACTTTTGGTAAAATAGCGTGCCATTCCTTAAATATGACATATAATTATACAAACAATTTTCAAAATGGGAAAGAAAAAATCTAAACAAATAGAAGAGAAATAAGACTCAAACATATAATAAGATTTAAATTACTGACTTCTACTGAATTGCAACAAGAGTTTTAGGCTGGTAGAGTAACCCGTTAATTCATTCTTTATGTAGTTCAAACATTCTTATAAAGCTAGAGAATCAGATCCATTATTTATAAATCTTTCCAGCATATACTTTGCGCCATAAATTTGAAAAAAAAAAAAAAGATTCCTAATACCTTGCCCCTCCTCACTTCACTTCATCTAAATTAAAGGATTAATCCTCTTATTTATCCCTTCTTTCATACAAATGACAATATATATATATATATATTTTTATTATTTTTAATACAAAAAAATCCTCACATCCTCCCACAGGCAGTGGCAGAGTTAGGAAACTAAATCAGAAAGGGCACTTATTGATTACAATTTTTTTTTTTTTCATAACCAACAATAAGAAGATAATAATAATTTTTGAATTAATATTAAGCACAAAAACTGAAATAAATTATTACAAAAGTATTTCATATAAAATTTTACAATTAATTTAGAGTAAAATCGAAAAGAAAGTATTGCGTGTAACTAGTGTATCACGGACAATGTAAAAACGTTGTATATTTAAGTCTTAATATAAATTATATAATGGTAAGATAAATTTGAGTAAAAATTTTATATAATAGTGATATCACGTCATTATTGACATATGATATTACCAATCAATAATAAAACAACATATGAAAGGTGAACTCTACATGCAAATATAACTAATACTCTAGTAATTTTTATATATATATATATATATAGTGAGATTAATTATATTTGCATATCAATAATTATGGATATTACCTTTATATTGAGATTCTTTCACAAAATTTTCATACATAAAAATATAATTTGTTGTAATCACTTCATTTTCAATAAAATAATCACTATTGTTTTCATAAATTAAAAAATGCCATTGGCATTTTATTCTAAATATTATTTTTGTTTAAAATTTGTTATATAAATATGTAATATATATATATATATCCAGGGGAGGCGTGTGACCCCCCTGGTCACATGGTGGCTCTGCCACTACCCGCAGGTCCAAGACAACATATTAATACCCTTCCAAGGTTTCAAAGAGCAATGTTACGTAACGTTTGCAGCCATTACGTAACGATTGTGGCGGTAAGTTGTCACGACCCAAACTCGCCCCTGTAGGTTTAACATCGTAACCGGCCAGTAATCCGTGGATTACCAAAGGCCTCTGAACAAATTAACAAATAATAAGGGGCTGCAGAAGCAATAATACAAAATAGATAAGGTCCAATGAGCTGTGATAACGTACATGGGCAGAATATTTCAAAACTTATTTATATATACGTAAGCATGCCAGTCGAAGGACACCAATATTTACAAAGTATTACATCCCAAGACCCGTCTTTACCAGACATAAACATAGACTAGCATGAATACAAAAACAGCCATAGAATTAGACTTCGACCGGAACCTCCTCGGGAGGCGCAACAGTTAGCTGACGAAACAAAACAAAAGGCCGTCAACTCTGGCCTTGGTCACACGCCAGCTCACCTACATACATAATATAAATTGTGAGCGAAAACCCAGTGAATAATAATAGAGTAAAGGGTTTCAATGAATGAGTTCGTACAGATTCAGAAATCATAATTCAATTCATATCAAAATAATAGTTTATCCAGATCATATACAGACAGAAATCAAAAGTCATGATTAAGTTTACGTGATACATCCATTAGCATAAACAGAACAGAACAGAACAGAACGTGTACACGTGAGGTTACGAATAACCAGTTCCATAAAGGAACCTCTGGATCCGGGTAACAGAACAGAACAGAAGTTGAGCCCCTGTGGCAGGGCCTCCGGTACGGGTAATAGAGTGCAGACAGAAATAAGTTCCGTAAAGGAACCACCGATACCAGGTAACAGCTAATAGATATCACATGATGCTAAGGATGTCGCGAATACATATCAGAAATTGAACAATCATTCATTGTACAGAACATATCATTTCGGAAAATAAGTCTTGTTTTATCACACAGAAAGTAGATACAATTTGAACATAACTTTGCTAAATTATTACTCACAGTTGGCCTTGAAACAGACAGACGGAGTAGATTGATCACACGACACGCAGCACGTAACCTACATAACACATAACAGATATACACTTGAAACACACGTTCTAATTGTACAAAACCTACGTCGTTGGCTCTTAGTGTGTTTCTAACCTTAAATCCTCACTATAGAGTCTTAAACATGGCCTAGGAATGCCTAGGATGAAATGAAGATGCAAAGATGCCTTGGAAAACATTTCGTAAATTTTGTTAAAGATAAGGTCCATGCTCGAGCATAAATTACCCCGCTCAAGCGGACATGCAAATATAAAGCTTCGCTCTAGCGTGGGCTTCCCTGCTCGAGCATACTGCAAACTTAAGAAAAAGTGCTGGATGTATGAAATTCACGCTCGACGGGCACTCGACCCTCGCTCGAGCGTGTGACACAGACCCTCGCTCGAGCGTAGATTCCCTCGCTCGAGCGGACTGCAAAACACACAAACTTCTGGGTATACGCATTTCACGCTCGAGCAAGACTTTCGCCGCTCGAGCGGAAGTGCATGTACTCAGGCTTCACACTCTAGTGTGAAAGTCCCCACTCGAGCATGGGTCAAATTTCTGGAAAATCTAGATTGACCTTCAAACATGAAACCAAGTATTCAACACCTCAAAACTCGACCCCTTGGGCCCATTTTCTGGAAAAACACTAGTAAACTCAAAGTATAAGATGTTTCAAAGATCAATTTGTAAAATCAAAGCCCAAGGGTGAGCCAATTAAACACAATTTCAAATAAAATATCAAGAACATAACTTAAATGTGACATGCATTAATTCTCATGACTTCTAATGCTCCAAAACATGATCCAAAACAAGATTAAGCTCAAGAATAGAATGAATTCATGGACTAAAACCAAAATGTGGACATGCATGTGGAAATTCATGAAGAACAACTCCAAAATCCAAGAATATGTGCATGCATGTATGAATTAAGCCTCAATTCAACATTTACAATCAATTCTTGACTTTAAACTCTAATCTTCCATGAACCATGCAAGAATTAATCTTAAATTCACAATTGAAAGGGAAATCTCCTACCTTAAGTCTTGAATTCCAAGCCTAGAAGCTCAAATTTGCAAAGCCTCTTCCATTCTCCTAAGCTCCAAGCCAAATCTTTAGATGAATCCTATTTTCTCCTAGCTCTCTCTCTCTAGTCGGTTTTGACAAGGAAAATGGCTGAGGAAATATGTTTCAAAGTGTAATAAGGTTGGTCTCCAAATCAAGTCACTAAGTGACATAATGGTAGATAAGTCCAACTAATGTAATTTAGCTTTATTTAATCATACCAAATCAAATTAAATTAAATCTACTATAAAGTCACATAAATTCTAATTATCACATAACACTAATCAATTTCGAAATCGGGCATCGATAAGGCTTTCTATTCGCAATTCAAAACTAAAACATGAACAGATATTTCTACGTCTAACAGATATAAACACAAAAATCATGCAATATTCATGCAAATTAGTTCCAAATCCTTCCTAGATTATTATTAGGCTTAACTAAGCACGAATTAACGTTAATCTGGGGTTGGGGTTATTACAGTCTTCCCCCCTTAAAAGAGTTTGGTCCCCAAACTCGAAGTACCTTCATTCTGGAAGAACATTGGGTTCAATGGAAACAATTCCGGATATCTTTTCATCATATCTTCTTCTGTTTCCCAGGTCGCATAGGTTCCTCCGTGGTTTTTCCAATCCACTTTTACCAACGGTATTTCTTTGTTTCTCAATCTCTTGATCTTGCGGTTCACAATTTGAATAGGTCTTTCCTCCTAGGTGTAGTCATCTTTCAAAAGCACATGTGCCGGTTCAATGACGTGGAGTGGATCTCTCAAATATTCCCGAAGCATCGATACATAAAAGACGTTGTGCATATGTTCCATTACTGGAGGCAAGGCTACCCGATACGACACTGGATTGATCTTTTCAAGGACCTCATAAGGTCCAACATACCTTGGCGCCAATTTACCCTTAACACCAAGCCGAGTTTGACCCTTCATTGGTGTCACTTTAATAAACACATGGTCCTCAACTTCATATTCTCTATCTCTTCTTCGGACATCAGTATAGCTCTCCTGCCGACTCTGTGCAGTCTTTAGACGTTGTTGGATAAGTTTCACTTTCTCGGTCGTTTCTTGCACAAGTTCCGGTCCCAACAAAGGTCTATCACCTACTTCAGCCCAACATATCAGAGAACGACATTTTTTTCCGTACAAAGCTTCGTAATGAGCCATTCCAATGCTCGAATGGTAATTATTGTTGTACACAAATTCAGCTAATGGCAAGTAGGTCTCCCAATTCCCTTGGAAATCTAACACACACATTCTGAGCATATCTTCCAGAGTTTGGGTCGTTCGTTCAGTTTAGCCATTTGTCTGTGGGTGATAGGCACTGCTCAGTCTCAATTCAGTCCCCAAAGCCTGTTGTAACTCTGCCAAAATCTCGATACAAACTTTGAGTCCCTGTTAGACACAATAGATACTGGCACTCCATACAATCTCACAATTTCAGTCATATAGATATTGGCCAATTTATCAGAATTATAAATAGTTTTGACAGGCAGAAAATGGGCAGACTTAGTTAAACGGTCAACTATAACCCAGATAGAGTCCATACCTCGAGAAAAACGAGGCAATCTCACAATGAAGTCCATAGTAACGTGCTCTCATTTCCATTCCGGTATTGGGAGTGGTTGTAGCAATCCAGCGGGTCGTTGGTGTTCAGCTTTAACCTGTTGGCAATGTAGACATCTAGCCACGAAATCGACAATACTCTTTTTCATTCCAGGCCACCAAAAATTCTATTTCAAATTATGATACATCTTCGTGTTCCCCGGATGCATAGCAAATTTACTACTGTGAGCTTCGGTCATAACACGTTTCCTCAAATCATAACAATCGGGCACACAAAGACGGTTCTGAAATTTCAGCACATCATTCTCAAACACAAACCCTGGCCTCGGCTTTGAATCAAATTCCTCCGTGATCTTTTTCAAGTATTCATCCTCACACTGTTTCTGTTTGATTTCGTCAAGAATTGTAGGTTGAGTGGCAATAGCGGTAATAGCCCTTCTTGCTCTAGGTCAGTTAACAATTCTTTTCGGTTGGATAGCAAACATGACAAATTCGCACTGGATTTTCGGCTCAAGGCATCTGCTACGGTATTAGCCTTTCCTGGATGATACAAGATTTGCAAATCATAGTCCTTGATTAGTTCTAACCATCGTCTCTGTCTCATGTTCAATTCTTTTTGGGTAAAGAAGTATTTCAAGCTCTTATGGTCGGTGTACACGTCACAAGTTACCCCATACAAATAGTGACGCCATATTTTCAAAGCAAATACCACAGCCGCTAATTCAAGATCATGTGTTGGGTAATTCTTTTCATGAGGTCAAAATTGTCTAGAAGCATAGGCAATCACCTTTTCGTTTTGCATTAGTACACAACTCAAGCCTTTATAGGAAGCATCACTGTACACTTGAAACCCATCAGTACCATTAGGCAAGGTTAAGATTGGTGCAGTCACTAACTTGGTTTTCAACTCTTGGAAAGCTGCCTCTCTTTGTTCGTTCCAGTCAAATGGCACATTTTTCTGAGTTAACTGAGTCAATGGCATGGCAAGCTTGGAAAAGTCTTTCACAAACTTCTGGTAGTAACCTGCAAGTCCCAGAAAGCTTCGGACTTCTGTCACATTTGTTGGTCTAGGCCAATCCACAACGGTTTCAATTTTCTGAGGGTCAACAGAAACTCCATCCTTGTTGATTACATGTCCCAAAAATGCCACACTGTCAAGCCAAAATTCACACTTGGACAATTTAGCATACATCCTTTTCTCTCTCAAAATCTGCAAAGTAGTTCTCAGATGGTTCTCATGTTCTTTCCTGTCTTTAGAATAAATCAAAATGTCATCAATAAATACAACAATGAAGTCATCCAGATATGATTTAAACACCCTATTCATAAGATCCATGAAAGTTGCAGGTGCATTGGTCATCCCAAACGGCATTACTAAAAATTCATCATGTCTATATCTAGTTCGGAATGTAATTTTCGATATGTCCTCAGCTCTAACCTTTAATTGATGATACCTGGACCTGAGGTCAATTTTGGAAAACACTTGGGCACCCTGAAGTTGATCAAACAAGTCATCTATTCGGGACAGAGGGTAATTATTCTTGATAGTCACTTTGTTTAGTTCTCGATAGTCTATACACAATCTCAAAGATCCATCATTCTTTTTGACAAAACTGGAGCACCCCAAGGTGAAGTACTTGGACGGATAAATTTCTTATCTAACAGTTCCGAAAGTTGGGTTTTCAATTCTTTCAATTCAGAGGTAGACATTTTATAGGGAGTCTTGGAAATAGGTTGTGTCCCCGGAAACACCTCAACAGTAAATTCAATTTCTCTATCAACTAAGTCCCCGAGTAAGTCAGCCGGAAACACATCGGAAAATTCACAAGCAACAGGGATTCTTTTTACAATAACACTATTAGATGGTGCAGTCAGTATACAACACAGATAACCCCTACATCCCTTTCTAAGGAGTTTCACAACTTTCATAGCCGAAATCAAATATGGAGGAGGAATTACCCCATTCCCAATAAAAATAAATTCAAGCATACCCGGTGGTTTAAACACAACAGTTTTATTTGCACAATCAATGGTAGCACAGTATTTAGTCAACCAGTCCATCCCCAAAATACAATCAAAATGATTAATGTCCAAGGGTAATAAGTCCACATATAACATCATATCGCCAATCATAACATCACATGCTGGATAAATATGAGCACACATCATAGAATCCCCAGACGGCGTAGACACAGATAACACATAGGTCATAAGTTCTAAGGGTCTAGTCAATTTTCGAGAAAAAACATGCGACACAAAGGAATGTGTAGAACCAGAATCTATCAGTACACATGCATTTTGAGAACATATAGAGAGTGTACCTGACACCACAGTATAGGTGTTCGGTACGTCACCGGGCACTAAGGCAAACACTCGGCCTTGTCTCAGAGGTTCTTTCCCAGTATTGGCTTTGGCATTGGTTTTGGCCACAGAAGCGGATCCCGCTGAACTTGCTGCAGGACGACTAGTAGTCTCAGACCTGAGCGGGCAATCTCTCACTACATGACCTGGCTGGCCACACCGGACGCTCGGTAGCACGCACCCCTGTGCCTTTTTTCACAATCAGAACAGACCGGAATAAACCCACTACTTTGACTCGAGCTGTTCGAAGTCCTAGTGTTTTGCTTCTTACTAACAAAGGACCGGTCTTTTTTAAAACCAAACCCGAATCCTTTTCCTCTCCACTCAGTTGTTGTAGTTGCTAGGGCTTTACCTTGTTTCATGGCGGCTATGGTAGCTTCCGCCATTAAGGATCTGTCCAAGATTTCCACATAAGTAGGCAATTTCAACACGCCCACCCGTTCGAACACCTCCAAATCCAATCCACCTTCAAACTTTCGTGCTCTCTTGTAATCAGTATCCACCATGTGTGGAGCGAACCGTGCCAGTTCGGTGAATTTAACTTCATGTTCTGCCACAGACATTCTTTCCTGTTTGAGTTCCTGAAACTCGAACACCTTCTGATCCCTGAAGCAATGGGGAAAATATTTATCATAAAAGATTGCATTAAACTGTGCCCATGTCATATTCCTATTACCACTTCGAATCAGTAACCACCACCTACGGGCTTCATTTTTCAGAGTGTAGGTGGCTAGGAGGACTTTCTGAGTTTCAGAACAAGGAAATACTTCATACAATTTTTCCATCTCAAGCAACCACGTCTCAGCTTTCAAAGGTTTAATTCCACCATAGAACGTTGGCGGTTTCATTTTCATAAATTTCTGTGTCAGATTGATGATGTCCGTATTATCTGCCTCGGCTTGTACCGGTAGAGGCGGAGAGGGCAAAGGTTGTTGTCTCTGTTGTTGTGTCCAGGCTTCAATCAACGCTGCTAACATCTGTTCCATTCGGCCCATGTGAGCCTCTGAAGATTCACTTTCACCACTTCCCCTTGCATTCTCCATCTTACTATACAGTCATCAAATGATAATAAACACAGGCATAATCTTATTCGTTTCCTTCAATTCATTTGATTCAAATGTACATTCAGTTTTCATATTCAGTTGAATTACCACACACTCACACATGCAGATGGAATGCCCCTAATTCTTACTAGGACATCCTAAGCTCATACGGACCTGTGTGTGCGGTAGAACATGTGCTTTGATACCACTTTGTCACGACCCAAACCCGCCCCTGTAGATTTAGCACCGTAACTGGCCAGTAATCCGTGGATTACCAAAGGCCTCTGAACAAATTAGTAAATAATAAGGGGCTGCGGAAGCAATAATACAAGATAGACAAGGTCCAATGAGCTGTGATAACGTACATGGGACAGAATATTTCAAAACTTATTTATATATACGTAAGTATGCTAGTCGAAGGACACCAATATTTACAAAGTATTACATCCCAAGACCCGTCTTTACAAGACACAAACATAGACTAGCATGAATAAAAAAACAGCCATAGAATTAGACTTCGACCGAAACCTCCTCGGGAGGCACAACAGTTGGCTGACGAAACAAAACAGAAGGCCGTCAACTCTGGCCTTGGTCACACGCCGGCTCACCTATATACATAATATAAACTGTGAGCGAAAGCCCAGTGAATAATAATAGAGTAAAGCGTTTCAATGAATGAGTTCGTACAGATTCAGAAATCATAATTCAATTCATATCAAAATAATAGTATATCCAAATCATATACAGACAGAAATCAAAAGTCATGATTAAGTTTACGTGATACATCCATTAGCATAAACAGAACAGAAAAGAACGTATACACGTGAGGTTACGAATAACCAGTTCCATAAAGGAACCTCTGGATTTGGGTAATAGAACAGAACAGAAGCTGAGCCCCCGTGACAGGGCCTCCGGTACGAGTAACAGAGTGTAGACAGAAATAAGTTCCGTAAAGGAACCTCCGATGCCGGGTAACAGCTAATAGATATCACATGATGCTAAGGATGTCGCGAATACATATCAGAAATTGAATAATCATTCATTGTACAGAACGTATCATTTCGGAAAATAGGTCTTATTTTATCACACAGAAAGTAGATATAGTTTGAACATAACTTTACTAAATTATTACTCACAGTTGGCCTTGAAACAGACAGACGGAGTAGATTGATTACACGACACGCGGCACGTAACCTACATAACACATAACAGATACACACTTGAAACAAACGTTCTAATTGTACAAAACTTTCGTCGTTGGCTCTTAGTGTGTTTCTAACCTTAAATCCTCACTATAGAGTCTTAAACATATCCTAGGAATGCCTAGGATGGAATGAGGATGCAAAGATGCCTTGGAAAACATTTCGTAAATTTTGCTGAAGATAAGGTCCACGCTCGAGCGTGGATTACCCCGTTCGAGCAGACATGCAGATATGAAGTTTCACTTGAGCGTGGACTTCCCCGCTCGAGCGTACTGCAACCTTAAGAAAAAGTGCTGGATGTATGAAATTCACACTCGACGGGCGCTCGACCCCCGCTCGAGCGTGTGACACAAACCCTCGCTTGAGCGTGGATTCCCCCGCTCGAGCGGACTGCAAAACACACAAACTTCTGGGTATACACATTTCACACTCGAGCGTGGCTCTCGCCGCTCGAGCGGAAGTGCATGTACTTAGGCTTCACGCTCGAGCGTGAAAGTCCCCGCTCAAGCGTGGGTCAAATTTCTGGAAAATCTAGATTGACCTCCAAACATGAAACCAAGCATTCAACACCTCAAAACTCGACCCCTTGGGCCTATTTTCTGGAAAACACTAGTAAACTCAAAGAATAAGATGTTTCAAAGATAAATTTGTAAAATCAAAGCCCAAGGGTGAGTTAATCAAACATGAGAGGGAAATTTATGATCTGGATTGGGCCGTGGTAATGGCCGGACAGATTTGGGCTGAACAAGATTGGGCCGAGGTAGCGCGGTCCGTGCCCTGAAAAGATTTGCTCGGTTAAGGCAAGGCGTGGTTAGACCGAGCTACTTGGCTGCATGGTATAGAAGCCGGGAAAGTGAGATGTCCGGCGCCAGGAATGGCGTTGTTGTTTCACGATTCATGAGTTAGCCGGGCAGGAAGGCCGGCGGTAAAACCAGTATGAATTGTCCTGAGCTCGGCTATGTTGGGATGCAGACGAGCTTGGCCCTCATTGAGCACGACGAGCGGAGCACTTTGGCCAGCTGCACAGTACGACCGTTGATAGTTGAGAAGTCAGCCCGGCTGCCGAGCTCCCAGTAGAGTGGGCTGGCAGTTTGGTTAGGTGGTGTTCATCAAGATTTGTGCTGATAGATGGGATAGCAGCACCATGTGTCGAGAGACGAATGGGAGTAGATTTGGGGCGCAGAAGGTATATAAGCGAGTCTGCGCCCCCCATGCTGAAGAGATGAACATTTGGTAAGAGAAATACTTACACTCAACTCAGTCCCCTCTCTCTCTCTCTATCCCTATGTATGTGTCTAACTTGATCGTCGGAGGGGTTTTCCGGCCACACACCGTCGGGTAGCTCACTGCTGCTGTGCACGCAGGTGATCGGATAGAAACGGAGCTTGGAAGAAAGGAGTGCGGGCTTGCCTGAATATTTGCTCCCCGCACAATTGGCGCCGTCTGTGGGAAGTTAACAGACAAAACCTTGTCTTCCAGGCTCATCTGATCACCGTCCATGGCAAACAACGAGGAGATGCCATTGTCTGCCATCGACGGAATTACCCCGGAGTCAGGCAGACGGAGAGAAGGGCATCCCACCATTGTTCCTCCGATAGCGGACCTGGAGACTTCTCCAAGAGGACATTCAAGAGATGCGCGGGATAAGCGCGGAAGAAGTTATGGTTATTCACGGAGTCCAGATGATCATCGGCGGCAGAGAGAATCGCACGCCAAACGTCTGGAGCACAAGCTACGGGACCAGGACGCCGTCATTCGGCGAATGGCGGCGGAGATGGAGGAGCTGAAGCGGCATGTCAAAGGGAAGGGTGTAGCTGGAGGGAGAGACCACAGTGAGCGCACTCAACCCCGCCGTTCAGGCAGTCAGAGTCAGCGGCACACTCCTTCCATTTCTATCACCAGAAGTTACAAGGTTGCAGATTCCGACGTGCATGTAGAGAAATCCAGCGCGCAAGATAGCACTTACCAGCCCTCATGTCCGGTGACGACGTCGAGGTATTTTTATTCCGCTCGTTCAGAGGATTTGCGGGCAGTCTTAAAGGAACGAGCTCGCCGGCGGGAGGCTCAAAGGGTGCCGGCGTTCCAGCGGCTATCCTATGGGGTTCACGCTAGTGAGGAGGTCGGAATGCCTCCACCCCGCCAAGCAGCGCCACTCCTTTTAGACACAGACTTGGCGAGGCTTAGCGCCACTCCTTTCTCCCTGGAGATAGAAACAACATCGCTTCTGGCAGGGTTCCACCAGCCAAAGTTCACGCTCTATGACGGAAAAACCGATCCTTATATGCATATAAGCCACTTCCGACAGGTCATGGCCGGACACAGGCAAAATGACGCCCTTATGTGCCTAATCTTCTCGTCAAGCTTGGGCGAGCTGGGCTTAAAATGGTTTAAGAGGTTGCCGAAGGGAAGCATAGAAAGGTGGCATCAGTTAGTCGAAGCCTTTGTGACGCGCTTTAAAACGAACACCAGAACACCAAAGGAAGTTGACCACCTACTGAGTGTCAAGATGAAATCGAGCGACACATTGAAGGCCTACAACTCCAGATATTGGGAGACCTTCAACGAGATCTTGGATTGCCCGGTCAACCTTGCAATCACACAATACAAGCGTGGTCTCCCGGTCGGACATAGACTGCGGGACTTGCTTACCATGCACCAGCCGATATCCATGGGCCAGCTAATGTAGCGCATCAATGAGCACATCTGTATGGAGGATGATGCGTCGGCATCTAGCATGAAAACAACTTCGGTAGTAGCAGACAAAAGGTCAGCTGGCAAAGTGCACGCGGTCGGACAGGAGTTCGGCCGATCCAGCGACCGCGCTGAGGAATCGGACCGTGGCACTAATCGCAAAAATCAAGGTAGGGGACGTCGGAATGACCGGGATGAATACCCCCGGGATGACATAGCCGATGCAAACAGAAGGTTGAAAGCAAGGACAAGCATCACCACGGTCTTTAAAATTCCAATCTATCGCATACTTAGTGGAATCCGTGACGAGGAGTATATCCGGTTTCCTGCTAAGTTAGGCGACGGACAGAAGGGCTTCAATCCGAGGTACCGTTGCATGTTTCACCGAGAGCGAGGCCACCGGATAGAGGATTGTTTGCCTTTGAGGCAACACTTGGAAGAGCTAGTCGCAACCGGACACCTGGACATTTACATTGATGGGGGCGTGAAGGCCAATCAAGCTCCAGTTGACCCGCGGGGACTGGATGACCGAGATGTGCCTCCACAAGGAGTTGTTAATGTCATCCACGGCATAGTGGAACCGGCGCGTGTATGCGAGCTCCGAGGTATGATCAAGAAGGCAGAACACATGAGGGAAGATTTGTCAGTTCAGCCTGCGATCAAAAGGGGGAAGACTGAAGAGAAAGATGTGATCAAATTCTCGTCAAGAGATCTGGAGCGCATTCAGACACCGCACAACGATGCCCTAGTGGTTACACTCCGCGTCAAAGAATTTGATGTCAAACGGATCTTGATCGATTAGGGAAGCTCGGTCGAGATCATGTACTACGACGCTTTCAAACAGCTCAAGCTCCGTGATACAGATTTGGCCCCGGCGACTTCGCCACTCGTTGGTTTCAACTCATAACCGGAGTGGCCTTTGGGAAAGATTATCCTACCAGTCAAAGTGGGATCCGTGGTCAAACCGGTGGAGTTCTGGGTGTTGCAGGTGCCATCCACTTATAATTTGATCCTTGGAAGGGGATGGCTTCACGCTATGCAAGCCGTAGCGTCAACCTACCACCAGGTGGTGAGATTCCCCTAGGTTATGGGGGCAATCGAGGAGGTTTGGGGCGATCAAGTCATGTCGAAGCAATGCTTCATGGCGGTCAACGGGAGCTGAGCTGCCAAAGGCTTCGTTCAAATGATTGAGGGACCGGAAGACCGGGGAGTCCTTGACGATGTGGGCACCAAGGCCGAGGACAAAGCTGTCGAGGAATTGGTGGAAATGCGCATTGATACAGAGCATCCGGACAAGTTCTTCTTGCTCGACTCAAGCCTTACAGCCCAAGAAAGGACCGACATGGTTGAATTTTTGATGGCCAACATCGAAGTCTTCGCATGGTCACCTTACGACATGCCCGGTCTCGATCCGAGTTTTATATGCCATCATCTCAACGTCTTTCCCGGAGCAAAGCCGGTCATTCAGCACACAAGGAGATCGGCACTGCATCACCCCGAGGTAGTTGCCGAGGAAGTGAAGAACATGCTTGAGGCGCGAGCAATTCAGGAAGTGCACTACCCTCGGTGGATTTCAAACACGGTCGTGGTGCCCAAGAAGAATGGGAAGTGGCGAGTTTGCGTTGACTACAAGACCGTCAACTGAGCTTGTCCGAAAGACAGCTTCCCTCTGCCTAGAATAGACCAGCTTGTGGACTTAACGGCTGGACATAACAGGCTCAGTTTCTTGGACGCTTACCGCGGCTACCATCAGATTGCCATGCATGGGCCCGATCGAGAGATCACCTCTTTTACTACACCAAAGGGACTCTTCTGCTACCGAGTCATGCCTTTTGGTTTGAAGAACGCCGAGGCGACTTTTCAAAGGATGGTGACCAAGATGTTCGCACCTCTGCTAGGCCAGACAATGGAGGCTTATATTGATGATATGGTGGTTAAGAGCCGGCATCAAGTAGACCATTTGTTCGATTTGGCCGAAATGTTCACCATTCTCAAAAAGCACAAGCTACGCCTGAATGCTTCTAAGTGTGCCTTCGGCGTGGGATCCGAAAATTTTTTGGGTTTCCTAGTCACGAACTGAGGTATCGAAGCAGACCCTACACAAATTCGAGCTGTGCAAGAGCTAAAACAGCCTAACTCGGCTAAGGATGTGCAGCATCTGGCCAGAATGGCCGCCGCGCTTAACCGATTTATAAGCCGGTCATCAGATCGCTGCCGTCCTTTTTTTCAAGCCTTGAAATCAAAGTTCTCATGGGATGAAGAGTGTGACCGGGCTTTGGTCGAGCTCAAGGAGTATTTGTCTTCAGCGCCGTTGTTGGTCACACCGAAGCCCGGAGAAGAACTTTACCTTTATCTGGCCGTATCGCAGCATGCAGTCAGTGCAGTGCTTGTCCGGTCGGAAGGAATCAAACATCTACCCATCTTCTACGTCAGCAAAACCTTGCTACCGGCAGAGTCAAGGTACTTGCCGCTGGAAAAACTTGCGTTAGCGTTGATGATGGCTTCAAGGAAGTTGGCACACTATTTCCATGCCCATACCATCATCGACTTGACCGAGTTCCCTCACAAAGCTTTGTTCGAACGGGCATACTTCTCCGGTTGGATTCTTAAGTGGGCGGTCGAATTGGGACAGTTTGATACGAAGTTCTAGCCGGGCACAACCATAAAAGCCCAGACTCTGGCCGACTTCGTTGCTGAATTCTCACCTGGAACTCATCCAATATGCCCGGTCGATATTGTCGTGGCAGATGAAGAGGTGAATGCAAGCTCAACCGAAATACCACAGCTTGGCGGCATTGGCAACACGGAACTTGCGCGCCCTGCCGAAGCCCCTTCAGTTAATAAGATACTGTAGACGTCCCCGAACGCCCCGGGAGGAACGAGCTCCCGTTCCGTTCATATTGGGGTCACTACAGCTCAGGACTCTCAAATTTGTCACGGTTCTAAGTCTGAACCAAAGAGTCCAAATCCGGCAAATCGTTTTGAGAAACAGATTTTTGAAAAGAAGTGCCAAACATGGACTGCTTTGCCAGATACAGAGTCGCAACCTAAATGTTTTTTTAATGGGAAATTTAGGAAACCCTGACTCGGTGCCAAAGGCCACGTGTCCGTCATCACCAAAGTTGCCTCGGCTCGGGAACTTGGGTACGATTGGGGAAGGTCACTTCGTGAGCACCCCCGCTCGCCCGATCAAAGATCGGCCTCTACTAACCATGATATCAATTTTTGAAAACTTTGTGTGTCCTTATTCCGGTTATTAGCCTAGGTTACTATGTGATGCACACAGCATATAAGTATAGACTGAGTTGCCTGAATTGGAACAAAACATTTCATGTTTGTTTATTTGAAAGTGGTTTGATGGTGCTACCCGCAAGTAGGCTAAGATGTGGATTTGCCACCCTCGGGTGGGCTTAGAAAACATGATTTTGCCACTATCTAGTGGGCTTAAAACACACATTTGATGAATTATTCCAATTCAAATAACCCAACCTTCACCCACAGGCATTCAAAGCAGTTATATCACATAAGCATATTGCCTCATGGTAAGCATGCTATTCATGGCAGTCACTCACACGCATGCAAGGATGCTAAAGCATAAAGCTCACCGAGTACTCCAAGCCAAAACAGAAGTTCATTAGAAATCATGCATGATCCTAAATACACAGAAATGCCTAATGCAACACATGCAAAATGCAACTATAGCAGGCTCGACTATTCTAAACATGGTATATGTATTCAACTTTGAATTGAAATACAAATGTAGTTAGTATGATGCGCCGAGCCCGGTGCATGCAAAACAGATGAATGAATGCAAACATGCTATCATACTGTATGCTAATTGAAATATGCCCTAATCTAACCATTATAAGCAGGTAAATAAAAGGGAAGAAAGACGTGGGGTTGGAAGACATATATCACACGCACGCACACTTATTACAGTTATGCCCCCGTGCAGAGGGTCCAAATAAATATACAGTCCCGAATAAAAGAATAGTACAGTCCAAATAATACAGTCCAAATAATGTACAAATTCCTAATTAATTAACGAATTAACTAAAAAAAATAAATAAACTGGCATGCAAGCCAGGGACTGCCTTGACTCTTCTCCGGGTGATGAATGATGCATGTGCGGGTTGCCTTTGCGCGGAAATCCATGGCGATGCCCCGATTAGCCTCTATTTGCACTTTTTCTTGAAATGCGCGCCAAACTCCGAAAAGTTGCTGATTCTTGATTTTTGCTGCAACAGAGAGCAGGAAAGGGGCATAGCAATGTATTTCACAAATATATGCATGCCTCGATCCTCGTGCCACCAATCACACATATCGATGCATGATGGCTGATGAGCCGAATTGCGCAATTCAATGTAGAATGAATGTACATGAAAACACAACAAGAACCTAACTCCATCATGGACGATCCGGAGTGTCGGTGACTGGGGAATTGAGACGCGTTCCGTCACTCGGAGTACGAAACGCACCTCGTTTCCCGCGCCCGGGCTAACTCCTATTCCGAACACAATGCGATATGCATGACATGCATTAATGCAACTAAGATACAGCCTAGCATGCACAATGCTATGAAAATGAGATGCCTCGAAGTGCGTGCGCACGGGCACGCAAACCAAGAAAATGTATGAATACGATCTAAGATACAACCTAGTATGCACAATGCTATGAAAATGAGATGCCTCGAAATACGTGAACACGGGCACGCAAACTGAGAAAATGACATACGCAATGCAAATGACATGAAAATATGATATGGGCTTACACTAACATGAGAGAGCCTCAGCCACACTCACATAAGAGGCCGATGGATGAAAATGAAGTGCCTCGAAATGCGTGCACACGGGCACGCAAACCGAGGCAATGGCATATGCAATGCAATGGCATGGAAATGGCATATAGAATGCAACATGGACTTATACTAACATGAGAGAGCCTCAGCCACACTCACATAAGAGGCCGATGGATGAAAATGAAGTGCCTCGAAATGCGTGCACGCGGGCACGCAAACCGAGGCAATGGCATACGCAATGCAATGGCATGGAAATGACATATAGAATGCAACATGGACTTATACTAACATGAGAGAGCCTCAGCCACACTCACATAAGAGGCCGATGGATGAAAATGAAGTGCCTCGAAATGCGTGCACGCGAGCACGCAAACCGAGGCAATGGCATACGCAATGCAATGGCATGGAAATGACATATAGAATGCAACATGGAGTTATACTAACATGAGAGAGCCTCAGCCACACTCACATAAGAGGCCGATGGATGAAAATGAAGTGCCTCGAAATGCGTGCACGCGAGCACGCAAACCGAGGCAATGGCATACGCAATGCAATGGCATGGAAAATGATATGCAAGCATGCTAATGGATTTTCAGCAATGAAATGTGGGGGAAAACAGCCCCGAAGTGAGGCGAAAACACACCCGATGCATGGAATAGTCCCGAAGCATGAATTTTGGGACCCGAAATGGCCTATAGCTATACCAAACATGCACAATATGGATATGCAATGAATAGACAGAAGCAAGGCAGCCCCAAAATTATCATTTTACTAGTACAAAGCATGGCCAAACAGCAAGCAAAGATAGGGCAACAATGGCATGCAAAAATGGCCCTAAACATGAGGTTATGAAGCAAGTGGTATATGTAAAACCCAAACTGAAAAATTCCCTTCTACAACATTGAGGAGGGACCAAAAATAAGCATATTTACAGAACTGTAAAAAACCCAAAAACAAACATAGACATGGCTAAGCTTTTATGCAAGAAAAAGGGCCAAAAGGTGGCCAAAGAGGCAAGTGGTATATGCACAGCCCAAACTGAAAAATTCCCTTCTACAACATTGAAGAGGGACAAAAAATAAGCATATTTACAGAACTGTAAAAACTCCAAAACAGTATACAAACATGCTAGAAATGCAATGCAAAATGAGGCTCAAAAGAGACTATAACACAAAGTATGCAAAGCATTCACCAAACAGCCAAATACCCTTAATGAAAAATGTTAAGAAGGTCAAAATAAGACTATTTCTAGGCCTGTAAAAAGACCAAAAACAGAAGCATGATAGGTTGCCAAAGCATGCAAAAATGGGGACCAAAAGAGAGATATAACATGAAGTGACATATGGAGGTCCCAAATAGTGATGAGCCCTTCTTCAATGTTGAAGAGGGGCTCAAAATAAGCCTATTTACAGAACTGTAAAACGCCCAAAAATGGAAGCATAATGGGTTGCCAAAGCATGCAAGAAAATTGACAAACAAGGGGATATTGAAGCAAGTGCAATATGGGGGCCTCAAACAGGGTTGAGCCCTTAATGAAACAAGAAAATGAGCTTAAAATAAGGCCACTTCCAGTTTTGGTCGGAGCTCAACTCAGCAAGCATGTATGGCTTAAAGATGGTGCCAAAATGAGCTAGAAAAGAGGGCAATTGGACTTACCTTTGAAGACCAACACTTTTGTTGCTTCTTGGACCAGATTTGGTGACTCTAAACTGCTGGAATCCCCTCCTTTGCTGCTGGAATGGAGTGGTGATGGTAGAGCTTGAAGATGATGAAGAAATGGAGCCCAAAACTTGAAGGAAATGGGGTGATATGTATCTATCTCCTCCAAGCAACTCTTGTAACCCTTTCTCTAGAGTTGGGAGGCTCTCTATATGGATAAGAGATGGAGAGAAGAGTCTAGCCAAAGTGGAGGGAAAATGAGGCCTTTTTTCCCTCCAAAAGGGTCCCCCGGATGTAGATATTTTTGGGGGAAAACCAAGGCACAGCTGGAATGTACTCAACCTGAAGAAGCAGGCCGGCCTGACATTTTCGCTGCAGGTGGCCGGCCGGCCACTTCCCCTAGCCGGCCGGCTAGGTCAAAAGAAAAAAGTGGCCAGACGGCCAGAAAAAGTGCCCGGCCACCCCCTAGGATGAAGCCCCAGAAGTTAGCTTTCCAATGGCGCAAACCTTGCATTAAAATTCCTCCTGTAGAAAAAGTTATGTCCTTTTCCGTGAAGCCGCGCAGATTCGGTCCAAGAGGACTTCAACCAACCACATCTCTCCCCCCCGGACTTGGACTTGGGATATTCTTGAGTGAAAAATGAAGCCCTGGAAGTAAGCTTTCCAATGGTGGTGGCCTCATATCTTAATTCCTCTTGTGCAAAGAGTTACGCCCGTTTCGGTGAAGCCGCGCAGATTTTTCTCCTTCCCGGATTCATGCTGAACCACTTTTGACCAAAAAGAAGTTGGCTTTTCAGCAAAATTGCTGGCCTCCCACCCTCCTACAAGCTTTCTAACAGTGAAAATAAGGTCTCCACCAAAACTGAGCCCAAACCGATGCAAAATGAAGGTTCGGGGGCCAAAACGCGCAGCCCGAGGCCCCGAAAACTGGCTGTTAGGCACCGGGAGTGGTGTTCGACCACGAAGTGGGTCTCTCAGACCTCAGTGTCCCTCAAAAGGGAGCAAATAAGAAGTATGCCAAAAACCGGAGCAATAGGAGATGGTTAAGCGGTCCCGAACCGAGGCACACGGCCTGACGGCTCCGAAAACCGGGAACCGGACTCCGAAATGGGCAAAATGGCCCGCGGCCACAAAATGTAGCCCACAGCCACTAAGAGATGGTCTACAGGACCTCTTCCTCCCCTCAAGAAAAGAAACAGAGAAAACCGAGTCTGGTTCGCAAAACGAGGCAAGGCACAGAAGAGGGTTCGGAAGTCCGGAAGCAGGGCTCGCAGCCAAGACTCTGCAACTTCTGAACGAGCACGATATGCAAAATCACCGAGTGCTCAACTGGTGACGTCTGAGTCTTAAGGTCGGTCAAAAATGGGGTGTCTACAGATACTACCGCCCGGTGATGCGATGACGGAGTTGGCTATCACTGACCAACCTGCTTTGTCCGACACCACATCACCGAGGAAGGAAGAAACGGAACCGCTCAGCACAGGGCCTGCGGCCGGCATAATACCCCAACCTGGCGATTTGCCTACGGACTTAGGCATTATGGATCAACTTGCTGAGTCCAGCGCCGAATCGCCAAGGGGGGTCGAAGTAGAACCGCTCAGCACTGGACCGGAAGCCGAATAGCCGAGCAACCGTGATCCCATCAACCTACAAGCTTCTCAGGACCCCTCAGAGTGTTGGAAGCTCTTTGTCGGCGAAATGTGGAAACTTTTTGTTGATGGCGCCTCGAACCGTCATGGTGCCGGGCTGGGTATAGTTCTGATTTTGCCAGACGGACTGACTATAGAACATTCTATCACTCTTGGCTTCCCAGCATCCAACAATGAGGCCGAGTACGAAGCGCTATTGGTCGGTCTCAAGAGCACGCTTCAGATGCAAGCGTCCGAACTAATGGTTTATAGTGATTCCCAGCTTGTGGTTAACCAAGTTTCTAGGGTTTACGAGGCCAAGGATGACAGAATGATAAAGTACCAAGCTCTGGTCAGAGACCACATCAGGCGATTTCAGGCGATCAGGGTCCAACAGATTGGCCGAGAGGAAAACGGCCGAGCAGATGAGTTGGCCGGCCTTGCTTCTATGGTCGACAGCACATCTCCCAACCCTCTTTTGATTGAATTCCTTCTAAGGCCTAGCATTGAGGAAATCGGGCAGATAGAAGTACTCTGCGCCGAGCTAGGTCTTTCTTGGATGGACCCCATAATCCTCTTTCTCAGAGAACGGACCCTTCCAGCTGACAAGAAGGAAGCGCATAAAGTGCGGGTGAAGTCTGAGTGGTTTTGGCTCTCTCCATCAGACGCTTTATACAAGAAGTCTTTCACCGGTCCCTACCTGAAGTGTGTGCACTCGAGCAGCGTGGAAGCCTTCCTTTACGAAATTCACGAAGGCATCTGTGGCAGTCATATAGGGGGCAGGTCCTTGGCCTACCGAGCTATTTCGCAAGGCTATTGGTGGCCGTGCATGCAAGCCGACGCCCAGAAATATGTTCGTAAGTGTGAGAAATGCCAGAAGTTTGCCCACCAGATCCGCCAGCTGGCCAAGGAACTTCTTCCCCTCACCAGCCCTTGGCCCTTCACGATGTGGGGGCTAGATATAGTGGGGCCACTACCAACCGCACCAGACAACCGGAAGTTCTTCATCGCGGCCACAGACTACTTCACCAAATGGGTTGAAATGGAGCCTTTGGCAACAACCAAGGAGAAAGACGTGAAGCGGTTTGTCTGGCAGAATGTGGTCACGCGGTTTGGCGTCCCCAAAATTCTGATCTCTGATAACGGCACCCAATTTGATGGCCGCCTGTTTAGGGGGTTCTGTGAAGATTTGAAGATCGAATTCTACAACTCTACTCCGGCTTACCCGCAGTCCAACGGTCAAGCCGAGGCTTCGAACAAGACTATTCTTGATGGACTGAAGAAGAGGCTTGAGAAAGCCAAAGGAAAGTTGGCTGAGGAACTCCCCAGTGTCCTTTGGGCATACCGAACAACCCCGCGGTGATCTACCGGGGAAATTCCTTTTGCTTTGGCATATGGCATGGAGGCGGTCATCCCTTTGGAAGTTGGTATGCCCACCCTCAGAAGTGAAAGTTTTGAGCCCGAGCTGAATGCCGAAGCCATTGCCTTGGAATTGGACCTAGTGGAAGAACGACGGGAAAAGACTCTTATCCATGTGGCCGCCTACCAACAAAAGCTTTCAAGGAAATACAACAAATTCGTGCACCCCAGACCGTTCAAAGTGGGTGATTGGGTCTTGCGGAAGGTCATGGGCAATACCCTGGTGCTAGGCGAAGGCAAACTAGGGGCAAATTGGGAAGGACCCTACAAGATAACCGGTTTGACGGGCAAGGGGGCATATCACTTGGAAGACTTGGATGGTAGAGGAATACCCCGGCCATGGAATGCAGCCAACCTCAAGTTGTATTATTTCTAGCTTTTGCTCTCTTTTTTGTGCAAAGAAATTTTTTGCCTTACACTTCATGTAATATTCATTTTTGTCAATATATAGTAGTGACTCATCTTTGCCTTGGCATTTTTTTGTTGCTTTGAGTTTTGCGTATTCTCAACCGAGATGATGTACTCCGGTTGCAAGAGTCGATGTTTGTTCAACTTAGGTAATCTCAACCGAGATGTTTACTCCGGTTGAAAGAGTTGATGTTTTGTTTAACTAAGGTATTCTCGACTGAGATGTTTACTCCGGTTGAAGGAGTTGATGTTTTGTTCAACTTAGGTACTCTCGACCGAGATGTTTACTCCGGTTGAAAGAGTTGATGTTTGTTCAACTTAGGTAATCTCAACCGAGATGTTTACACCGGTTGAAAGAGTTGATGTTTTGTTCAACTGAGGTATTCTCGACCGAGATGTTTACTCCGGTTGAAGGAGTTGATGTTTTGTTCAACTTAGGTACTCTCAACCGAGATGTTTATTCCAGTTGAAAGAGTTGATGTTTTGTTCAACTTAGGTATTCTCAACCGAGATGTTTACTCCGGTTGAAGGAGTTGATGTTTTGTTCAACTTAGGTACTCTCGACCGAGATGTTTACTCCGGTTGAAAGAGTGGATGTTTGTTCAACTTAGGTAATCTCAACCGAGATGTTTACTCCGGTTGAAAGAGTTGATGTTTTGTTTAACCGAGGTATTCTCAACCGAGATGTTTACTCCGGTTGAAGGAGCTGATGTTTTGTTCAACTTAGGTACTCTCAACTAAGATGTTTATTCCGGTTGAAAGAGTTGATGTTTTGTTCAACTTAGGTATTCTCAACCAAGATGTTTACTCCGGTTGAAAGAGTCGATGTTTTGTTCAAACTAGTTCGCCTAAACCGAGATGATTATTCCGGTTAAAAAGTTGATGTTTTGCTCAACTTAGGTATTCTCAACCGAGATGTTTATTCCGGTTGAAAGACTTGATGTGTTGCTCAACTCTGGGTGTACTACCGAGATGATTTATTCCGATTATATGAGTTAATTAATGAAATTTGTTTTGCCGAGATATTTTGTCCGGTTGAAGTTACTCAGCTCTAGGACCGTGTAAACACTTGAAGGAAACTGAGTTTTTCATTGATGTGCAAAATGAGTACAAAAGATGGAGTAATTAGCCCGGTTACATTTCGAGCAAAATAAAAGAAAATAGAAAACTACACAAGGGGGGAAAGATTAGTGAATTCGACATCAGCTGCCTCCAGGTTGACCGTAGTTTGCTCTTGGACACCGGTCTCAGTTTCTCCGGGCTGCTCTTGGCTGCTTCCTTCCTCGGCACTGGCCTCGATTTCTTTAGCAAGCTCTTCCTCAGCCTCAGCTTGCAACGCGCTGAAGACGTCGTTGGCATAGGGCACGAGGTACACTGGCAGGAAGGCAGCCGGCGGAGAGGTAAATACGTCGGTCTCGGGACCTCGACCGAGCTGAGCACAGGCAGACTTCCAACCAGCTTTAAAGTAGATGTCTTGGGTGGCAAAGACTTGCTTTTTGTAGCTGTCTTCGGCCTCCTTAAAGCCGGCGTTATTGGCATCCTCAAGTTCTTTTTCCCTTGACTTCTTAAATGCATCCAGCTCGGCCTGGAGCTCATCCCTCTTCTTCTCGGCTACGTCAAGCTGGTCGAGCAACCTGTTGTTGTCAGTATTGGCAATTTGCAGTGAAGATTTTGCTCGGTCGAGCTCGGTTTGAAGACTCCGGACTTGGGCAGCAGTGTCATTCGCCTTCTGCCGCAGTCGATGGATTCGCTCCATGACCAAGTGTTGCTTCTGGATGGCCTGCAAGAATAAAGTCTGATCAGAAAAGAAACTGTGCAAACACTTGTAAAAATTTCAGTAGAAGATTGAGATTCTTACCCTGGTCATGGACTTCACGGCGGATTTCACCAACCGGGTGTCAGGGACGTGGTCGCTGCCAACCACGTCGCTCAGCAGCAGAAAGGCTTTTGAAAGGTCGAAGGCGAGCAAGTGCTCCTTATTGCCCTTGACGGAAGCATTAGCCGGGATGTCTTTACCCCGGTGCTTTAGTTGCGGTCGCCATGGTGGTGTTGGGTCGACAGTATCGGTGGGTTGCTCGATGGTTAGCTCGACAACCAGCTCGGCAGTTGGATCTGCGCGAGGTCTTTTGCCAGCCTGGTGAGTTTCTTGTCTGGCCTGCCCGGCGGCTGGAGATGCCAAGGCAACCACGGGGCCGCTGGATTGACCGGCAGCTGGCGGGTGGGTAATGATACTCGGTATCTCGGTTGAAGTGGCTGTGAGGAGGTTCTTGATGCGGCTCTGTTTGGCCATCTCTTGTTCTTCAGTCAACCGGATTAGCGGAATGTCCGGTAGAGTTGGGTCTGGAGGAGGTGTTGGAGCACGGAGAAAGTCTGTAACTTTACTTCGGCGTGGAGTTGGGTATCTGTAGGTTGGAGTGTAGCCAAGCAACTCGTTACAATCCCGGTGGCTGTAATGAAGCACGGTTCGGATGGCTTCTACGTTGGGATATTGGTAGTTGGATTGCAAGGCTTGAATTGCTGCAAAAGAAACAGGAAAAATGGTTAAGTACAGAATGTTGAAGGCAGGAAATTAACCGAGCAAATTAGCGTGGCTTACATGTGGAACCAAAGTTTTTGCTGATGAACCAGCCCGGTACATCGGCTGTTTCATAGTTGCCAAACACCCAGAAGAAGTCGTCATCATGTAAGTCCTTGTCTGGGGTGTCGGTCACTATTTTCTCTTTGCCCGGTCTTATTTTTAAATAATAGGCCAGGCCGTCGCCGGTGTGCCCAAGGGTGTATTGTCGTAGTGTCTCGGCTAAACCTAGGTTTGTTCCTAGCCGGTTATTTAGCTCGTGCACGCCATTGATTATTCGGTAAGTACTAGTCAAAACTTGGGTGGGTGCTAGCCCGGTGCGGCGCAGAAATTCGGTCATCAAAGGGTTGACCGGGAAGTGGAGGCCTCCTTCAATTACTGACAGCACGGTGAAGGGGCATTGGTCAAGCCTGCCCCAAGGGGTTGTTTCCATCTTGGCGAGCTCTATATGGACATCTGCCGGGATACCGTATTCTTCCCTGAAGGCGGCCAAGGTAGCAGGTGTGTCCACAAGGAAGCGGAATTTCCCCATGTGTGACCGACTAATTTAGCTCGGCTAAGGTGGTTTGGCACAGGTTGGGAATTAACGGTTGCTCGGTCCTTGAGGGCCTCAGAATTGGTCTTTGGTCCCCTTGGACTCTGCAGGAGAACGGAGGATAATTGTAAGTGGGAGCGTGGTCGCGCGAAACGAGCTAGACTTGAGCTCGGTCATGGATTGTGCCAAACCACCTCAGTTGTAAAGGCTAGCCAAGGAGCTCGGTCGCTCAAGCGAACCAGAGTTCAGCTCGGTCGAGCGGCCAAGTCCTTTTTGCTACCCCGGTTTCTACTAAGGTTGGGACAAACTAAAGATTTGCTCGGTCTAAATGATTTTTGGGATCGGATGAAGATCTGGAGCCCGGTCCGCCCCAGATCTTCATTGTTCATCAGGGAAATTGAAGAACAGCGAAGAAACTAAGGGGCATTGAAGGTTTTGTGTGGGGGAGGCCCTAAAACCTACGGATTTGGTGCTATAAAGAAAAAAATATATGAAATGAAAATAGTAATAACAAGGGCTAGGGGACTTACCAGTGAAAGGCAGAGGCTCCTTCTTCGAACGCGAGTTCAGGGATGACAAGAAAGGAATGGTAGAAGCTCTGGATCAGCAAGGATGAAGGAAAATCAGTAAAGACGAAATGAAGAAGGAAATGGCGTATATGAGGGAGGAAGACTGCCAAAAATTTGAATCTGAACGGATGTGATGTTTGGCCGTTCAAGGCCAATCAGCGCACGACACGTGTCCCTATTGACAGCGGCGTCAGTATTAAAGAGACAGGATGGTGAATCGAGGTGTCGACCGGGCAAGTTTTGAAGACAGGCATGCCAACTAGCCCAGTCACCGTATTACAAACCGAGGACCGAGGAAGTGTTACCCCGGTCAGAATAGGTAATCCCAGTCACGCTTGTGCGAACGGAATTAAGGGGCAATTGAGAGGGAAATTTATGATCTGGATTGGGCCGTGGTAATGGCCGGACAGATTTGGGCAGAACAAGATTGGGCCGAGGTAGCACGGTCTGTGCCCTGAAAACATTTGCTCAGTTAAGGCAAGGCGTGGTTAGACCGAGCTAATTGGCTGCATGGTATAGAGGCCAGGCAAGTGAGATGTCCGGCGCCAGGAACGGCGTTGTTGTTTCACAGTTCATGAGTTAGCCGGGCAGGAAGGCCGGCGGCAAAACCAGTATGAATTGTCCCGAGCTCGGCTATGCCGGGATCGGTCCTCATTGAGCACGGCAAGCGGAGCGCTCTGGCCAGCTGCACAGCACGGCCGTTGATAGCCGAAAAGATTCAGCCCAGCTGCCGAGCTCCCAGTAGAGTGGGCTGGTAGTTTGGTTAGGTGGTGTTCAGCAAGATTTGTGCTGATAGATGGGATAGCAGCACCACGTGTCGAGAGACGAATGGGAGTAGATTTGGGGCGCAGAAGGTATATAAGTGAGTCTGCGCCCCCCATGCTGAGGAGATGAACATTTGGTAAGAGAAATACTTACACTCAACTCAGTCCTCTCTCTCTCTCTCTCTATCCCTGTGTGTGTGTCTAACTTGATCGTCGGAGGGGTTTTCCAGCCACACACCGCCGAGTAGCTCACTGTTGTTGTGCACGCAGGTGATCGGATAGAAACGGAGCTTGGAAGAAAGGAGTGCGGGCTTGCCTGAATATTTGCTCCCCGCACAAAACACAATTTCAAATAAAATATCAAGAATATAACTTAAATGTGACATGCATGAATTCTCATGACTTCTAATGCTCCAAAACATAATCCAAAACAAGATTAAGCTCAAGAATAGAATGAATTCATGGACTAAAACCAAAATGTGGACATGCATGTGGAAATTCATGAAGAACAACTCCAAAATCCAAGAATATGTGCATGCATGTATGAATTAAGCCTCAATTCAACATTTACAATCAATTCTTGACTTTAAACTCTAATCTTCCATGAACCATGCAAGAATTAATCTTAAATTCACAATTGAAAGGGAAATCTCCTACCTTAAGTCTTGAATTCCAAGCCTAGAAGCTCAAATTTGCAAAGTCTCTTCAATTCTCCTAAACTCCAAGCCAAATCTCTAGATGAATCCTATTTTCTCCTAGCTCTCTCTCTCTAGTCAATTTTGACAAGGAAAATGGCTGAGGAAATATGTTTCAAAGTGTAATAAGGTTGGTCTCCAAATCAAATCACTAAGTGGCATAATGGTAGATAAGTCCAACTAATGTAATTTAGCTTTATTTAATCATACCAAATCAAATTTAAATTAAATCTACCATAAAGTCACATAAATTCTAATTATCACATAGCACTAATCAATTTTGAAATCGGGCGCCAATAAGGCTTTCTATTCGCAATTCAAAACTAAAACATGAACAGATATTTCTACGCCTAACGTATATAAACACAAAAATCATGCAATACTCATGCAAATTAGTTCCAAATCCTTCCTAGATTATTGTTAGGCTTAACTAAGCATGAAGTAACGTTAATCTGGGTTCGGGGTTATTACATAAGCGCTACCCGTTACACCCGTTTTTGCAATGTGATGGTGTCATGACCCAAACCCGTTCCTAAAAGTTTGGATCATAGCCGGCCAGTAATTACTTGATTACCTTCGGCCTCATACAAATATACGAAATGATTATAATAATGGGGCCACAAGCGAAAGTATACAACAACGAAGAAGTCCATTGAACGGTGCTAATATGAGCAAAATCATATAACCTTACATCATAATACATTCACGTAATTACATGCCCATACAAAAATATGAGTACTATAGGAAATTTATACGTATCGTTTACAAATCCAAGACCATAATAGCAAAAATAAAATAAAGTCAAAGCTTGATGTAAGTCAAAGATAAAACTCCATCTCAGAGGCATGACTCGACAGTGTCACAAAAATAGCTCCTGAAGCTGACTCTAAAGATGGGCTCCGTGTTGCGAATCACCTACATGTGCACACATAATATTGGGTGAGCGAAGCTCAATGAATAATGATACAGTAAAGCAGTGTAAATAAATGATTATAAGGTTCTCACCATATCCATAATCATAATATAGAACGGCCTCGAGCCCAATATAACACGAAACAGCCTTGGGCCCATCAGATAAACAGAACAGTTTCAGGCTCATTTCATAAACAGAATGACCTTAGGCCCATCAATATCAGAACAGCCTCAAGCCTACATAAGTACAAAACAACCTTGGGCCATATATTAACAACTGTTCAGAACGATCTCAAATCCAACCACATATTATCATGTCGTTAACAGAACGGTCTTGGGCCCACATATGATACAGAATGGCCTCAGGCCCAAACATAACGTAGAATGGAATTCACAAGTTTGGTTCATGGTTCGCTCGTGCGGGGCCCGTGGCCGCATGAGCGGTCTGGGAAAAAACCAGACAGTCCGAAAATGACACAAAATGAAATCCTTCAAACTCATTTCCAACACTAAATTCATGCAAAACTAACCCAAAAACATGATATACTAGCATGATACAAGTATAATTTCACTTTAAACATATTAATCTTGCTTCAACATCAAATTAATGGTCTCATCTTTTTCATACAATCATGAATTTCATACACAAGCTCAAAATACATACAAATATGGTGAATCTTCCAACAAATCTTGATTGTATGGACCATCTAGAGTTTATTTCATGCATACATCACAAGATTGAGCTCAAATCACACAAAGTTGAAGAGATTTCTTGATTTTTTTTTCAAACTATTACACAACTCAAAACCCTAACTCAAAATTCTCAATTTCTTCTTGATTTCATGCCAGGGATGAGCTAAAGCCAAAGATTTTAAGTAAATTTCTATACCATAGCTTCAATCTAAGGTTTGTCCTTTGAAACTCTAGCAAAATCGCTTTTCCTCTTCCTCTCTCTCTAACTCACTCTAGCAAAGCTCTCAACCAAAAATGAAGAACACAAGGGCTATACTCATAAATCTTAATTTAATCATTACGAATCGTAATTTTACAAAATTTCACCTTAACCTCTAAAAATCATGCTAATTACAAATATGAAGCCGGTTTTGGTCTCTAGTGCCTCTAAGACTTTCAATTTCAGTTCAAAGTTGAAATTGCAACAGATATTCCTATTCGACTATATTATTCCAAATTCACATAATTCACATACTTAAACTTGTAAATTCATATCAAACACATAATCACATGCATAATTAAGCATAACAGGTTGGGTTTCACAAACAGAAATTCACATGTGTAACGACCGTAACAATATCATAATGGCCTGTTACACACCGTTATAATATTTTCAATAGCTTCCTTTCCCCAAAAAAAATTACAAATGAGGAATATATCAATAAGTTTTTTTTTTTTAAATTGTATGAAAATTTTAAAAATTCTTAATTTTAGTTACTGCAACCATTACACTATAACCTTTATATTCTGTAATCATAATTGTGTTATCGTAATCATTATAACAATCGCAATTGCTTTTCCAAATCTTGTACCTCTTCACATGGTGGTTTGGTTTTTTTTGACAAAGATTGTTCAAATTGTACCAAAAATCTTATGATTGTTGGACGTGTGCGTGACCTGTCAAAGGCATGGTTTTGCATGGGTGATTCTTAAAGAATACTTCACTTTATCAAAAGTCTAGTTAGCGACTCAGCTATATCCCTTGATAATTATCCTAAAAAGGCATGGTTTTGCATGGATGATTCTTAAAGAATACTTCACTTTATCAAATGTCTACTTAGCAACTCAGCTATATCTTGATAATTATCCTAAAAATTAATTGAGTTTCAAAGATTTAAGCAAGGCTTCAGGGCCGACCTTGGGTGAGGCTAAATTTAATTTTAACAAAATTTAGAGACTCCCAATTAAAAGTGGATATTGTGTCATGTTAGTTATATTCATATTACAATTTTCTCAATACTAACTTAATCTATTTATTTTTTATGTAATTGTATTATGACATTTTTTATTCGTGTTCAGTTCATGTTCTATTAATGTATCATATCAAAAACTTTCATTCTTAACTAAAAATACTAAGCTTTCGTTTGGAATGTGGATTGACTTTTTGGCAATTTTAGCATGGAGCTAAAAAGTCTCGTTTGAGATGAATTTTTTTTCGTTTTTAATTTTTATGAGAGAAAAAATAAAATGATTATAATTTGAATGTGACATTTGTCTTATTGGTTTTTTAGCCTATTTCGTCTTTTTTGTGGCTAAAATAACCCCAATCCAACCCAAACCTTCATATCAAACGAACCCTAAGTGTACAAAAACATTATAAATTTTCAAAAAAAAAAAAAATTTCATAAAACTAATCTCTATTAAGAAATTATTCAAGTCGATGGCAAAGTTTAGTTTTACAAATTACTCACAAAATTAAGCTCTATTATATGAAATTATTAAAATTTATTCAAGTTGAATATCAAAATCCATTTCAGCTATGTATAAATTAAAGTTCAACCACCAAAAATATGATAATATCATTCAACTTGTTAAAAATTCCTTTCTAATTAATTTATTATATAAACAAGTGAAACTTAAAAATATTTGAAGTTGGTTATTTTTTCAAGTTCAACTCAAACTTGATCCGATAAGTTATATACATTATAAAAAATTAAGTTATTTGAGTTTGACTTTTAATTGAATCGATTAAAACTCATTAGGATCAAGCCGATCGAAAAGTATATAAATCAAATTTAAACACATTTTAAATTTATTTAAATTTTCAGATTAAATTTAAACAATCGGCTACTCAACTAATTTTTTATCCGACCCATTATGAAAGGTATTCAATTACTAATCCATTTTTCAGTTTCACAATGAAAAATGGTATACAAGTTGAAACCAGTTGACGTGGAATTGGTTAGTGCTATAGACCAATTTAAGTATGAAATTCACAATTTTAAGCCTCACAATGATACTCATAATGACATGACATGTTATACGTCAATTTTTAATTTGTCACAAATTCAATCATGTAAGACCTAATTCAACCAACAAGATTAGAGTTTGGAGCAATTATTCCGAAATTTTTTAAATTAAACTTCTAACCCAAATGCCTTATATTCAACATGATTAAGACCAAATAATAAGTAAAATTTGGCACTATCATTTTTTAAAGTAAAAGTAACTCTTCTTTCTAAGCCATTTTGATTATTGGGAAACAATAATGATGATTAAAAAACTTAATGTCAAAGATAGATCCAGCCAAACCCTAATATCCCTCATTAGGGCTTGCCATATTGTGGTGCCTCAGTTATCCATCATGCATGAAATGATTAAAAGATTACAGGTTAATCAACCTACAAATTTTTTAGCCAACAAAATGTTGTTTATGATGACAAAATTGAAATCTTCTCACTATCATTTTAATATTACACAGTATCAATTGGTATAGCAATTGATATAACAGTAAATAATAATATCGTAAAATTAAAACCTTATTTCTAACTATGTGATGATGAGATGGTTGAAATCTTTCAACTTATATGTATGTAAATTTTCTTGGTGGACCACTCACTACTTTTGTTTTGTATTTATAAAAACTTTTGGAAAATGTAAATTATTAAACAATATCCAAAATAACCACTGCGTGGTCCTAAAGAGCATCTTCTTCTCATCCCTAAAATATGCAAGAATTCTTTACCAAGGATGAAATTTTTCTAAAGTTTTCTAGAGTGCTATATTGTGTGGTTGGGATTTATTGACAAGTCACATTAGAAAAATTGATGTGACTTGCCAGTAAATCTCAACCACACAATGTAACACTTTAAGAAACTTTAGGAAAAAATCACTTTAGAAGATTTTTGCTCAGAATTCTTTACCACTTCCACCCAAATAAATGCAAGAATTGAAGAATGTGGGAGAGGGAAGATGGATGGTGAAGAAAAGCATACCCTCCAAAGTTGCAAACTCACCGTTTTTTTATACCCTAGTAAAGCTAGCGTACGCAGTCCAAAAGAAGAATCCTAGACCACATCCAACGCAACCTATTTGCCCCCACCTCCAATTTTTCAACTTTCCCCAAATGTCCCCACATTCTGTCGTTTTTTACATCAATGTTTAGTTAAACGACAAATTATGACCGTAGTATTGTATTTTGGTTATTGTGTAATTTTAATTTTTATAATTTTAATTGTCTTGATTTTAATTATGAATCTATAATTTTTTTTAACTTGGTTAAATTGATTTCAACTCTCAATTTTTTTTATAAAAAATATGCACATAAGTATATCATGTATCATAGTTATAAGGGCAAAATTATAAACTTACTCAACTCAGTAAGTTAATCTCAACTACTTTGGTGATAATTTTTTTGAAAAAATACTAAGATATTATCAATTAGACCAAATTAACACAAATCTAAAATTAAGAATCAAAATTTTGAGTCAATTTAAAGTGTAAAGACCAAAATGACATAAGAAGTAAAATATAGAAATCATGGGTATAATTTGACCTTAGTTAAAATTATTTCAAAATACTACGTGACATTATTTATTTAATATTTTTGATAAATAAAAAATATTAAAATACATTAAGTGGATTACAATTTATCTTTGAATTACCTGACATAGATAGTTTAGGATTGTCTCACTCAATAAAAAAATTTCATTATGTAATTTGGATTATCAAATCCACAATGATACGTTATAGAAAATTTATTTGTCTTTCAAATAAAACTTTTAACACAAATCACAAAATAATAATAATAAGTTAAAGATGGCCTTACAAAAACAAACTATTTTAATTTATTTATGCATGTACTTTATTTTTCTATTTTTGAAAAGACATTCCCCCATCACAGACTTACTTTAATGATTCAACTTGCTTAATTTTTAAAACTTTTCAAACAAATTATTCAAACAATTCAAAGTGAGTTTTGTGATGGATTCAAGAGGGTCAACAATACCTTCCAGATAGAACACCAACTAAAAGCAATCTTCATCTTCTTTTTATTTATTTATTTTTATAATAAAAAAAATAACCATATATTATGAATTCATGTTAATGCAAAAGATATAAGCCTCTGATTTCTGGAATAAAAGCTAGGATTGGACTGCAAATCTACTGATAAATGAAGTGAAAGCTTATGCAATAACAACGACAGCATGACACTGCACAAATGTATTTTGTCTGTATAATCTTTCTTTTAATAAATCCAAACAAATATTCTTTTACTGAATCAGAATAAAGGAATTTGTGCTCATTCAGCATTTGATTGACCATCACTAACAAAAAGTCTCAAAAACAAATTGACAGAGAAGGAACAAAAGAAAAAAAGGGTATGAATGTCAATAGCTCAAACTAAAGCATTCCTTAAAATCAGCTCACTCATTCCCAAAACTTTCTTCATCACTCTCTTTTTTTTTGGTATACTTTTCCTTAGCCCCTAAGTTTTCTCTACCTTCATCTTCAAATCTTCTTTCACATTCTGCAACAAACCCATCAACAATATCCTTGGCTTCTCTCTGTTCTTCTTCAATGGCAGACACAGAGTCTTACATTAAACTACAAAGATTAGGCTCCCAAAACCCTCCAAACCCAAACAAATTCTACACTCATTTCATGTACAAAGCTGTCATTGTTGCAATTTTCCTAGTTGTTCTTCCTCTTTTACCTTCCCAAGCTCCTGAATTCATCAACCAAACTCTCCACACCAGAAGTTGGGAACTTGTTCAGCTTCTTTTAGTAGGAATTGCAGTCTCTTACGGGCTTTTTAGTCGGCGAAACGATGAAACAGAGAAAGAACACAGCTCAAAATTCGATAATGCTCACTCGTATGTGTCTAGATTTCTTCAAGTTTCATCAGTTTTTGATGATGAAACCGATAGCTCATCTGGGTCTGATGACAACAAATTGCAGACTTGGAATTCTCAGTACTACAGAGGTGAACCAGTGGTGGTTGTAGCTCAAGAAAGCTCTGTTCTTGAAGAACAGAGCGGTACCGCTTCTCGGGTTGTCGATAAACCCCTGCTTTTGCCCGTTCGGAGCTTGAAATCTCGGGTTTCAAGCTCTGATTTTGATGAATCAATCAATGAATTGAGTAGCAAAAGCGGTGGTTCTCTGAGTAGGACTAGTTCTAATTTGGGTTCGAAGCGTTTTTCGAGCAATTCTAGTAAATCAAGAAATGGGGAATTTGGAAGTTCGATTGCTGTGGATTTGGAGAAGAAAGTGGATGAAAATGATGTCCTTCCTTCTCCGATTCCATGGCGATCGAGATCAGGGAGGATGGAAATGAGAGAAGAGATTGACGGTGTTCCCCTGTATTCTCTGCCTCCATCAATGGAGGATTCTGAATTCAATCGGCTCGAATCTCGATCTTTCAGAGCTCAATCGTCCCGATCATCTCGACCCAATTCCGCATCTCCTTCACCAAAAAATCTCTCTCCATCACCTTCTTTCTCATCCGAATCCCAAGCCAAGAATGTCCAAGAAATGGCAAGAAAGAAGATTTATTACAAGTCATCACCTCCGCCAGCTCCTCCTCCACCACCACCGCCGCCGCCACAATATGGTCGGAAACCTCCTCTTGTGAAGTCCAATTCTAGTCTGTCGAATTCCGAGGTTGCGAAGGAATTGAAGAGAAGTGTTTGGAGTGTACCAAAGGACTTGATTGTCAATGACAGAGAAGAGATCCAAAGCAGAGCAAATTCAGGGGCAGAGTCCAGGCCTAGAGTGCTAAGTGATGGTTCATTGATGGGGAAGTCGGTTCGAACCACTAGACCAAGCGAATCGATTTCAGGGTCTATGAGAGCCAGAGGAATTGGTGAAGATGGATTGAATGGAAAATTGATCCACGAAAGCACTTCTTTTCAGGCGGCTTTCGTGGATTATGAGAGGGAAGAGAAGCGAGAATTTGGCGAAAATGTGGTGGTGGAAACTGATGACGACGATGACAATGATAATGATGACGTCTTTGAGAGTGAGAATTATGAGGGGTTTGGAGGAGGATCAGAGGTTGAAGAAGTTGGTTCGAGCAGTGTCGGTGGGGGCGAAGGGGGACCGGATGTGAACAAGAAGGCAGATGAGTTTATAGCCAAATTCAGAGAGCAGATTAGGCTTCAGAGGATTGAGTCAATCAAGAGATCAACTGGGCAAGTTGTTAGAAACTCTTTGAGGTAACTTGGGTGGATTTGATTTGAATTTGGTTATTTATGTCTCAGTTTTTATGTTTCCAATTCAGTTGGTATTAGAAGCTTTCATGTTTCTTCTTTTTTGGGAGGATAATTAATGGCCGTGATATTCAGAGATTTGTATGGTTTACTTCACATGGTTGTGAGTTTAACAGAAAAGATGGTTACTTCGTTTTCAAAGTAATGTGATTCCTCATTTGGGTAAAACTTGTAATGATGAAAACTTCAATTTAATCTAACCAGTACTGATGGAAGCAAATTATGAAGTATTTTCTGGTGTACCCAATTCAGCTTCAACTTCTTAAGAGTTGTTCAGCTTTTTACCTGTAAATTGTGTGTGGTTTTTCTCAGTAAATCTGACTTACCAAACATGTCAATCCAATGAAAAACAATCTGTCAAAAATCATTAGTATCAGACTATGGGACATGTGGAGACAGATTGTGGGGTGGAATCCTATGTTTAGATCTCTCTCTGTCCAAACCACCTCTCTTTTACACGACGATGAGTACGTCTTATTTGATCGTGTAGCGGAAAAGGATCTTAGAATAGGAAAAATTCCACAAATTGCTTAGGATAAGTTGTAATTGTTTGAAATGGAAAACAATTTTAAGAAAGTGAATATGATGGAAAATGCTACACTACAGTGTATTCCTTAAAAAAGTTGTGTTTTGTGATATTAATTACCTATATTTTGAAAACAAACAAAAACAAAAATGGAGAAATATGTTTGGTGAGTTTTCAGAGGTGGTGGCTAATTATGTAGAGTGGATGGATGTGGTGACTAGAAGTGGGGGGTGGCCGTCTTAATTGGTGGTCAGAATGCCGCTAGAAGTGACAAGATGGTAAGAGGGTCGTTGAAAGGTGGACTAAGACCACAATGTTGAACGGTTGGTCACTAAAGAGTCACTAAAAGGTAGCCGAAACTCAGTAATGGTGAGTGCCCTGTAGATTTTGGACAGAGGTGGCAAAGAAGGAGAGAAAAGAATGAAAAATTATTTTGAAAATAAGGCCTCGTTTGGGAACAGGCTAATTTAGTAACTTTTTGGCTATTTGACTAAAATATGAGCTAAAAAAAACTAGTATGTTTAGGATGACTTTTTGGCTTTTTACGAAAAGATGTGCAAAAAGTAGAGAGAAAAGAGAATCTTTGACTTTTTAGTATAAGTTGTTGGCTTTTTGGCTAATTTAGTAATTTTTTGACTTTTTGACTAAAAGGGAGGATTTCCAAACGAGGCCCAAGTATAAAACATTTTTTTCATTTTCATAAATTTTTTACAAATTTAAGATTAATTTCAGTTTTTTGAAAAAGCAAAAATAATATACCAAATAAGTTGCGCTCGTTGATTTTGCACTTTTGATAGTTTGTTAATAACATTTTGTGGAGTAAATTATTATAAGATTTTGTGTCGTTTTAATTATAACCTTTTATGGTTTTTATTACAAACTATTGTGATTAATTATAAAAGTATGTATGTATAGCTTTCAGAATATAATAATGTTGAAATGTGATTTTTACTTTAAATCAAGAAAAAAGAAGACAATGTCAATGGATGATTCGTGTGAAGTTATGTTAATGACAAAATGCCTATATTATTATGGATGAAGATCCTCTTCACTATTTTTTCATTTGACAATGAGAAAAGTTAGAGATCACGAAATTTTTTTATGAAAATGATCATGAAAGATTTATGATTCTTGAATTACTTTGATTAGTGTGTGATGTTTTATTCTAAATGTAATTCAAATATCACAAAACTATCATGATTATTTTCATGAAAATTTTTTCATGATACTTAACATTAGTGATACAAGGGTTACATCACTTTCTTCATCCAGTAATTGATCCCGAGGCCACATAGGTAATGAGAACAGTTGGCTTTCGGATCAACTATAGAATAATTTACTTTATTCATACAGTAGTTGATCTAGAGGCTACAACTACTGAGAATAGTTGGCTTTTGATTAAACTATAGAATGATCGCTAGACGAAAAAATTAATAGGAATAATCCAAATCGTATAATTATTGAGTTCAAAGAAGGAAAACCAAAATGATGCCTAAAGTAAATTGAATTCTTTGGGCAAAGAATGACTTTCTAGTGGCCGTGAAGCCAACTAATGTTAACAAAAATTATCATGTGTTTCATCTCTCTCTCTATATATATTTTTTGTTTGCTTCTTCCCATAATGGTAAAAATGTGATGATTTAGATGGTGTTTCAATGATTATTGTAAGTGTAGATATTTCTTTAAGACTGCCTTTAAATAAAAATATATATATATATATATATGTCTGATAGTTGATAATACGAATGTTAATATAAAAATGTCAAACTTAAATTTTGACTTAACATAATACAATATTAAAATATTATAATTTGGTAATCCTATTTCAATGGTGAAAATGTGAATTTTTTTTCTTTTTTTCTTACTTTCTTCGCGAAATAAAAATTAAGGGAATTTGATTTGGTTTATCTACATTCCTTCTACCTTATTAAAGATTTAGATCTTAGGATTCGGCTTTGATAGGCATTTAGCCCAACGCATTTGTCCCCAAGTAGAAATGCCCCTCTTTCTCTCTGAATTGCCTCCACAAATATTAATCAATCCTGGTCGAGCTTCATCTGTTTGTTCTGTACAACAAAGACCAAAAACAAAATTGCTTCACCCAAAAAACATTAAAAAAAACACGCACACAAACACACTAAGAAAAATACACACAAAGACATCCTCAACGAAATTTTAGTCCCCCTATAATTATAGTAAATCTACAAACACATACTGAATTACTAGTTGTTAGTAATGGGCGCCCATGTGGCATGACCATTAAATTTGAATTTGAATCCTTATCCTGAATTACTAGTTGTTAGTAATGGGCGCCCATGTGGCATGACCATTAAATTTGAATTTGAATCCTTATCCAAATAGGTTTTGAATTTGAAATCAAACCTATTTAGGATAACCACTCAAGAAACAGATGTTATCAGTTTTAAACTGATATGGATAGATATTATAATATAATATATATCTGTTATATGGTTATGGGTAATCCAAGTGAGAAACAACGTTGAGTCTGTTTTCTACCCATATTCTGACTCTCTCCCAAAAATACAACGATCAAGTCTTTGACACTGTGGTTTGTGTGGGTGATATTCAATCTGTGATATCACTCCACTGCTGGGTTGGTTCATCAAGAAGTTCCCTGGAAGCACGTGATTTATCCAAGAAGGTATGATCTGATTATTTTAATCTGCTGCATATTCTGTGTTTTTAGTTGACATTGGTATCAGAGCCTTTTAATGGATATTTTCGTGTTTTCCTCATGTGTATACTTTTATATGTATATGTATATATTATACACATGAATATTTGTAGAAATTTTTTTTTTTTCAGATTAGGAGCATAAAAATATTTTTTTTATGTTCATTAATGTCTTTTTTCATACAATAAATAGTTTTATTTTGAAAAAAGGAGTCCGGCAGTACAAAAATCGGACCAGAAAACACCCTGGAAGGCGGCGCGTGGTCTGCACGCGCCACCTGACGCCGTGTGCCGTTTCCACGCGCCACCACGCGCAGCCACGCGCCCCACGCGCCAGCTGCTCAACCGACGCGCTTGCACGCGCTCTCACGCGCGCGTCAGCGGCGCAGCCACGCGCGCGCCCTCCGCGCCACGCACGCGCGCCGTGCTCTGAGTCGCCGGCTGAGCCGCGAGCCGAGCCGCGAGCCGAGCCGCGCGCTGAGCCGCGAGCCGAGCCGCGCGCCGAGCCGCGATCTGGGCCGCGTGCTGAGCCGCGCCGTTTTCCTCGGCTGGCTTGGCTGCTGGCGATTAGGCACTGTTTGTTTTGTTTTTAATTCTGTATTGCGTTAAATGGTCATAATTAATTCATTACATATTTGTTTTATGCGTGGCTTATACTGTTAGACTCAGAATTAATTTTTCTACATTCTGTAAAATTTTGAAAATGTTCAGAAAATATAAATTATTTTTCCTGTGTTAATAATTCATTTTTTATGCTTTAAAATGATTCTGGTATTGCATAAATAATTTTCTGGGGCTGAAATATTTATTGTAGACTTCTGAAAGGTTTTATTATTTACTGGTAATATTGTCTCATTTTATCAGTTTCTGGATTTTTTATTTCTAATTTTATGTGTATTTATTAGTCATTTAAAATTCCAGAATATTTCAGAAAAATTTCAGAATATTTCAGAACAATGTACATTTTAATTATGGCATAATCTGAATATTGTTTCTGTTTACTAGTTTCTGAATTTTTTATTTCTAATTTTATGTGTGTTTAATTAGTTATTTAAAATTCCAGAAAATTTCAGAAAATTCCAGAAAATTTCAAAAATGATGTACACTTTAATTATGGCATAATCTGCATATTAAATACAATTTTTTTTTGATTTTTTAATATGTTGCAATTAAAGAAGCATGATTAATTATTTATTTGAATTCCATCATTAAATAAATATAGCATGAGTTGTTTGTAAATTTATATTGAGATGCTATTGTATGGAATTTATCATGCTTTGTATATGCCATAAATAGTGGGAGATTGTTTGATTATTTTTTGCGCATGGAATGAAATTAAATTTTGATAATTATCACTAGAGGCGCAAGAGATGATTACGAGCATAGCAAATTTTCGATCTTGAGACATGTGTAAAATTATCATTATTTAATTTAGATTCTTTTTGCTGCAAAATATTTTGTTTTGTGTTGCTATCATTAATATCCCCTGCGCATTTTATTTACTCTGTATGTAGAAATGGCTGCTAAGACTGTGGTGGCAGACTTAACTAAGGGAGAGAAATTGGATGGCGACAATTATGACATATGGCGCCGTAAGATCCAATACCTCCTCAATGAGCAAGAAGTGTTGACCACACTTGAACAAGTGATGGTTGAGCCAGAGCAGGGCAATACCGCTCAACATCGTCGTGATCTTGAAGCCTTTCAGACATGGCGTAACAAAGATCGGTGTGCGCGCTTTACTATGTTGAGCAGCATGCACAACGACTTGATTAGTGAGTTTGAGCATTGCCCGACTGCATTTGAGATGTGGGAAGCTCTCAAGCAAAAGTTTGGTATTACCTCTTTGGCAAAGCTACGTGGGCTGACTATGAAGTTTGACTCATATCAAAAAAGGGCGCATCACTCGATGAAGCAGCATTTGAGAGTCATGTCAGCCATGATACGTGAGCTTGCGGCTGCTGGGCATAATTTGACTCAAGAGCAGCAAGTACAGGCTGTGATACGCTCTCTGCCAAATTCTTGGGAGCAGATGAAGCAAAACATGATGCATAATGAGAGTGTGAAAACATTCGAAGACATATCGCGTCATTTGGAGCTAGAGGCTGAGCGCCTTGAGGCGGCTAAGTCTGATGGTTCTGCTATGGTGGTTGAGTCAAGCTCACGTAGGACTTCTCAGTTCAAACGTGGAAAAGCAAAAGGTGCCCCTAAGAAGCAAGCAGCGGCTGCGCTTAAGCCCAATGGCGCTAGAAATTTCAAGCGTAGGGGCAAGAGAGGTGGTAAGAAGGCAAAGGCTAAATTGACATGCTTTAACTGTAACAAAGAAGGACACTTCGCTCGGGATTGCCCTGAGCAGAAGAAGGTACTCCCTTACTTAATTTCTCGCATTCAATGCTTTGTGTCTAGTCAAGCATTAATTGCTCATTCTCCTCATTTTTGGGTTGTAGACTCCGGAGCAACAGACCACATCGCGAGGGACAGAGTAGGGTTCGTTGAGTATCGTCGAGTACCTGCTGGGAGCAGAAAAGTTTACATGGGGAACGAGTCCAGTGTGGAGGTGCTTGGTATTGGCACATTCAAGCTGGAAATGCGACGAGGGCGCACCTTGTATCTTCATGATGTTCTTTATGCTCCGGATATTCGGCGAAACTTAGTTTCAGTTATTAGCATGATGAGCCTTGGTTTTAGCTTTTGTTTTGAGAATAATGGTGTTAGCATTTATTTGGGAACAATTTTTTATGGTTTTGGTTATCTTTCAGATGGTTTTTTAGTTTTGGATGTGGATAATTCTAGTATTAATAAAAATGCCAATGGCTCTATTTCTAATATTGCATCTTTTTGTGATAATGATTCTATGAGATGGCATGCTAGATTAGGCCACATAGGGCAAGACAGGATGACTAGATTAGCTAGAGAAGGTCTTTTAGGCCCACTCGCTAGAGTCACTTTGCCTACTTGTGAGCACTGTCTTGCTGGAAAGGCAACAAGAAAACCATTTGGGAAAGCCATAAGGGCATCTATCCCATTGCAACTTATTCATTCTGATATATGCGGACCAATGAATGTGAGGGCAAGGCATGGAGCCCCTTATTTCATCACATTTATAGATGATTGCACACGTTTTGGTCATGTCTATCTGATTTCTCACAAGTCAGAAGCATTGGATTGCTTTAGACGGTATGTTAATGAGGTTGAGAATCAATTAGACAAGAGCATTAAAGCTCTAAGGACTGACCGAGGACGTGAGTATCTATCTGAGCAATTTAAAGTGCTCTGTGAGGAAAAAGGAGTTATCAGGCAATTGACAATTCCTAGGACTCCGCAACAAAATGGTGTAACGGAGAGAAGGAATCGCACATTGCTTGACATGGTTAGATCAATGATGGCGCAAGCTAATCTTCCAATTTCTTATTGGGGAGATGCTTTGTTGACTGCTGCCTACGTCCTTAACCGTGTACCCTTCAAATCAGTTCCTTCCACCCCATATGAGATGTGGACTGGCAAAAAGCCTGATTTGGGCAATTTGTGGCCTTGGGGTTCGGCAGCTTACATACACAACGCTTCTCATAAGTTTGGGAAGTTGGGCCCTAGAGGAAAGAAGTGTATCTTCATTCGCTATAGTGAGCATTCTAAGGGCTATGTGTTTGTTGGGGAGCATCCGGATGGAAGTGTGACTGAAATTGAGTCGCGAGATGTGGATTTCCTAGAGGAGGATTTCCCTAGCAGAGGTGAGGTAACTAGAGAAGTAGAATTCTACGAGATGGAGGATCTACTTGAAGGCGCACCTAGTAGCTTAGTAGAGAATGAGGAAATAATTCCTCAAGCTCCTAGGGACAGTGGGAGCGATCTACCTACCCATGGATTAGATCCAATGGATGAGGATTCTCAGGATTCTCAACTACGTAGAAGCAAACGTGGAGCTATACCCCGTCGTCGTTTTGAGATTGAAGGGGAAGCATTCATGATTGCTCCGAGTGATGAGATGGAGCCTAAGAATCTCAAAGAGGCTCTCTCATCCCCTGCTAGTAAAGAATGGAGTACTGCAATGGAAGAAGAAATTGAGTCTATGAAGAAAAATCATGTCTGGGACTTGGTTGATTTGCCGCTAGGGCGCAAGACTATTGGGAACAAATGGGTTCTCAAAATCAAGCGCAAGGCGGATGGTTCCATAGAAAGGTATAAGGCTCGCCTAGTGGCCAAAGGTTACACCCAACGAGAGGGTGTGGACTATGAGGAAACTTTTTCACCAGTTGTAAGGTTTGCCTCTATTCGCCTAATCCTGGCCATAGTAGCTCAGTTGGACTTAGAGCTATATCAGATGGACGTTAAAACTGCATTTCTCAATGGAGAACTGGATGAAGAGATCTATATGGATCAACCAGAAGGCTTTGTGGCAGTAGGTCAGGAGCGCAAAGTTTGCAAGCTTCAACGATCTATTTATGGCTTAAAGCAATCATCCAGACAGTGGAATCTGAGATTTCATCGAGCCATTGTTTCAAATGGGTTTACGATGATTGATGAAGATCACTGTGTGTACGTTAAGCGGTCCAAGGACATTTTTCTGATATTGTCATTATATGTAGATGACATATTATTGGCTGGAAATGACAAGGAGATGATTGTCGCCACTAAAATGTGGTTGTTCTCTACATTTGAAATGAAGGACATGGGTGAGGCGAGCTATGTGCTCGGTGTTAAGATCCTTAGGGATCGCTCTAGGAGACTTCTTGGTTTGTCTCAAGAGACTTACATTAAGACTATTCTAGAGCGGTTCCAGATGCAGAGCTGCAAACCCATTGACACTCCTGTTGCAAAAGGCGAGAGCCTAAGCCTTGATATGGGTCCTAAGACTCAAGAAGAAAATGAAAAGATGGCCCGTGTTCCCTATGCAAATGCTGTTGGAAGCTTGATGTATGCTATGATGTGTACACGTCCTGACATTTGTTATGCAGTCGGATTGGTGAGTCGTTACCAATCCAACCCAGGACCAGCTCATTGGAAAGCAGTTAAGAGGATATTACGATATCTTAGAGGAACTGCAGATTACACACTTTGCTACCAGAGTTCAGATCTACATCTAGTTGGTTATTGTGATGCTGACTGGGGAGGAGACCTAGATGAGCGTAAGTCTACTTCAGGATATGCTTTCATGCTTAGCGATGGTGCTATTTCTTGGAGCAGTAAGAAGCAATCCTGCATCGCCTTATCGACTATGGAGGCTGAGTTTGTGGCTTGTTCATCTGCCGTTCAGGAAGCCGTGTGGTTGAGGAGATTCCTTCAGCATTTGGATGTTGTCACACACACTTCAGACCCTGTGACTATCCATTGTGACAGCATGGCTGCACTCGCTTACGCTAAGGATCCTAAATACCATGGCAGAACCAAACACATTGATGTGAGGTTCAATTTTATCAGAGATATTTTGGCGCAGAAAGAAGTGATCCTGGAGCACATCCCTACGAGTCGCATGGTTGCGGACCCTTTGACTAAGCCCATTGCTAGAGATGTTTATCTTACTCATGTTAGGGCTTTAGGACTACGTAGGTGGTGATATTTTTTATGTGTATTCAGTTGAACTCATTTTTTGGGGATATTTATGCCATTAGTATTCATACTTGTTTCTATCACACATTTATGTTTACTACTTTTAGTAATGGTTTGTGAATTAGCATACACAAAACAATTAAATTGATGTTAGCAGGCAAGATTGGCTCACTCACACGAGCAATCGCCCTTAGCGCTGGGTAGCGAGTAAGGATGAGATTAGAAGCTAAAATTATCCACTAGCTATGTCGCCTTGGTTGGAGCCAAGATGAGGTCTTGTTAGAGACCGACCATGGATATGAGAGTACCCACTTTTCCATGATATGTCTGTTATGGATAGCCAGATGCGAGATCTCATTTGATGCCTGAGAGGCGAGCAAATAGAGAATTCGAGTTAGACGCTAGGAAGCGACTCGTGCGCTTAAGAGCGACTAGACTAAGATCTGTATGGTGTGTGAGTTCAAAATCACTCTTTGGAAGAGTAACTCCACTATAACATGCATTCATACTGCATGTGCTTATCGACCCGTTAGCGAGGTGAAAGAATGGATCCCTGCTTCTTCACCGTGTGAGTCCTAAAAGTCATTTTTTCCTAAATGACTTTACTTTGTGCCTTTTGTGACCTTTGACTATGTCATAAGATGAGGAGTTGATGTTCAGCTACTTTGGTATGTTGCCTGCGGTCATGTATGATTCGGCTTTAAGGGACATTACTGGGAAAGCGGTCAATTTCAAATTGAATGATATGAGGGTGAAGGGAAGATCATCTAGTTCTACATCTCTGCTCTATATTCACTGTCGACAACTCACATCGCTCTTTATAGGATGCTGATTGGGTGTGAATATAATGCGGGACCTAGGAGAGTCAAACATGCTCTTTGAGGGATTAGAGATGTTTTTGGACTGATGTAGCTAGATGGGTCTGGATACATGAGACATTATTTCTGTTTTTTTTTTGGGTTGATGTCTCTGTGCTGACTCATATTGAGTTTCTAGTATAGAGCTCCCACTTGCAGGTGTTCTCAGCGGTCGCACGGTGCATTGGCTAGTATGAGATTGTTCGTTTTTGGGGAGATTGAGATAGAGATGTGGCAGTGTCATGCCAACTCATGTGCGAGTGGGAGATGTTAGTAATGGGCGCCCATGTGGCATGACCATTAAATTTGAATTTGAATCCTTATCCAAATAGGTTTTGAATTTGAAATCAAACCTATTTAGGATAACCACTCAAGAAACAGATGTTATCAGTTTTAAACTGATATGGATAGATATTATAATATAATATATATGTGTTATATGGTTATGGGTAATCCAAGTGAGAAACAACGTTGAGTCTGTTTTCTACCCATATTCTGACTCTCTCCCAAAAATACAACGATCAAGTCTTTGACACTGTGGTTTGTGTGGGTGATATTCAATCTGTGATATCACTCCACTGCTGGGTTGGTTCATCAAGAAGTTCCCTGGAAGCACGTGATTTATCCAAGAAGGTATGATCTGATTATTTTAATCTGCTGCATATTCTGTGTTTTTAGTTGACACTAGTAAATTCCAAACTCTGTAACCAAATCCGTATATATGATTAACCAAACAAATCTAAACACACGTATTCCGGACTTCATATCCTGCATCATATATTTCCTTTTTTTTGGTAAACCCATAATAGTTACATTAAATAGATAAAAACTTCAAGAGTACAATATTCTCAGGTAAACTACACCTCTAGCATCATCAAACATTTGTGCTGCAATACAAGGAGAAAATGGATAAACAAAACTCCCTTCTATGGCATCTATTTCGATTTACAGATTAACAATGTTCCGCTCTAATACAAGATTAAGCCCATCTCTCATAGCCCACAATTCCGCTTCAATACTAGATGAAAATCCAATGTTCCTGCTGAAGCCTGCAACCCAATGCCCCAAATGGTCTCTAATAACCCCACCCGCAAACGCCAAGCCTGGATTAGCCTTAGCAGCCCCATCTCTCTTTAACTTGAAAAATCCTCTTTTTAGAAGGAACCCAACCCACAACAGTACCTACACCAAAGATGGGTATTACCAAAACAACGAAACAAACACAATAGGAAACAAAATATACCAATTAGAAGCTGAAGGATGAACAGACTTGGCTTGACAATTCAACTTCACCCAATCCTCCAGATTGAGTGAAAATGATTGTAAATCAAAAGAAGAGATGCCGACCCCTTTCCAAAACTCTTTTGACTGAAATAAATATGAAATTTTTGGTGAAATCTCCTTTTTGGGGTTTTTTTTTTAAGATAAAGGACAACTCAATGAATTCTCCTTCAAAAAACACCTGAATAAGAGAAGCCAAGCTCAATAAGGACATTCTATAATTTGTTTTTTTTTTACCATATTGCCCTCATATATATATATATATATATCATATATTTAAACAATCTCAGCTCATGTATACATCGATCTTGAAGACGATCTGCAAAGTGAAAATGATCTGCGAAATCCATGAAAACGATCTCAAAGTCTAAAGATCTCACCGCCGACGATCTCATCCTTGGTCAACAGTACACGATCTTGCCATCCAAGATCAGCACTCTCAATTGAATGAGAGATTATGTTGCAAAGCTGTATAAATCTGTTGTTATTTTTTATTTGTTTTTGTTGATTTGCCGAGTTCAATCAGGTATGTGCTTTATTTTTGTTTGACATGATGAAAGTAAAATTTTACCCTAATTTGTGCTCTGTTTTTGTTTGATAAAATGAGAGTAAAATTTTTCTTTGGTATTATCTATTATGTTTTCTTAACATGCAAATAAAATTTTACTGTATTTCAGAGTAAAATTTACTCTGAATTGAAAGAAACATTTTATTGTGTTGCTAAATGTTTGTCTATGCAGCAGTTTCTGATTTGTTTTCTATTAAATTTTACTGTATTTCAGAGTAAAATTTACTTTGAATCTTAAGATAAAATTTTATTTTGTTGTTGAATGTTTGTCTATGCATAAGAGTATAAACTTTATTTTTCATTAATCAGAGTAAAATTTTATTGTTATGAAAACAGAGTACATACTAGATAAATGAATTATAGTCGAATTTTACTTTAGATCTATGAATAAACAAACAAAAAGCTGTCGATTTTTTATTGTAATATATCAATTTATCATTTTTTTTGACATATATGAGGTCATTTTATCTCAAATCTGAAATTATTGATCTCAAACAAGAGTTCATAGGCATCAAATCCGAGATGGGGATGGATTTCAATGGACGATTTCAAGATTTTAATTTTGTGAGATGAATCGAAAATAGAGATCAAAAAGGTTTAGGGCTTACAAAGAGAGAAAATAAAAAGAAAAGAGAGGATATCAGTAATGTAGAGATAAAAAAAAAAAAAGAAATGGTTCAGTGATGATTTTTGATTATAGATTATATAAAAGGACATTTCAGCCTTTTCATCATCATCATATTTTTTTATTTAAAAAACTTTTAAAACTATTATTTTATTAAATTATTTGAAAAACTTTTAAAACTATTATTTTATTTGAGCTTCACACAAAAAAAAACTCAAGAGTCATCTTCAAAGTAGGTCTAACAAATAAACTTATGCACTCATTTTTCATATTTAAATATTTTTTACATTTTGTTATGAATATTAGAAAATGAGTGAGATTTTACAAACTTTTACAAATTTTGCCTAGTAACTTTTGTTTTGCTTTGATTTTTACATTCCTTCAAGAGCAGGGATCAGATTGGATAAAAATGGGAGTACCCAAATTGTCGTAACCAGGCTTTGGGCTGAGCACCCATCTCGCATTTTTTCAAATTGCAAGTGTGACCACTCATCACCTCCCCTTAAGCTGCCTGAAGGATCATGCTCTCGACAAGGCCCATGTATCTCCTATTATTCTAATCACACCCTCTCTCTTCTTTTCTTCTACGCCGATGTGGGACTCCCTTACTTCAAAAATTATCCACTTATTTTATTTTAAAAAAATTTAAAGAAAAAGCTGAATCAAAAGCCAGTTCTTCCACCCACACACTTTGAAAAAAGCCAAAAAAAAAAAAAAATGAGTCTGAAAATTGTGGTCTCTCTCTCCACTCTGCTTTGCGTGAGCTTTGTGGGCTAAAAAGGTTAGAGCATATATGCTGTCCTGTTGTTCAACTTGGTTTGGGGAACAAAAGTTTGTCCTTATTTGGTATATGGCTTTTGGATCATTTTCAGAACTCCTCTAATAATGGGAATAACGCGACACCACCACGTAATGATATCACTAATCAATGAAAAATCTTATATTGTGCTAGTGAAGATTACATGGTTAGATTAGTAGAAGACAATAAATATGTATCTAATCTCGTATGTTATTTTTTATTGACTAGTTATACCAGGTAAGATCATATCACTGTTACATTTAATATTTTCGCTTGGCCTATACCAGGAGAGAAGGCGGCTCTGTCTTTCTCCTTTTCTGGTTATTTGGAAACAGAAGTAACCAATCTGGCTTCCAACAAAGGACTGCCAATCCAGGCAGTTATATTACAAATGCTCAAAGTCTTCAGTTAGTTGCTAATTTTAGTTTGACATGTGAAAATGTTTGGGCAAATAAAATGTTCTATAAATTAATAAATTTTTGTAAACGTTTCTTGTTTATTGATGTAAACATGTGCAATACTGAATCTTTGGCTAGACTGTGAGTTGAAAAGAAAAAAAAAAAAAAAAAAAAAAAGTTAATGAAATTTGTTTACTTATGCATCTTGGAAAATGTCAACAGCTATCCTATCCTATCCAATGCGAGAGAGCCCACCTCCTATATAAATCCATACTTGGAAAGTCCCAGAAAAAAAAAAAAAAAAAAATGTTCAAAATTGAATATATTAGCCCACAACTCCTAGATTGATTGTTGGGGTTACTGTAGATTTCTTTAAATAATGCAACTATTTTTTTTAAAATCAAAATGATTTTGTTGTTTTGTAACAAAGGCTAACCAATCACTCACAATCCTCCATAAAACCAGATATGGGTCCCCACAAGAAGATCCGACCACATATGGGTCCCCACAAGAGCCGACAACACAACATATATAAAAATAGCACAAGGATACAAAAGTGAGAGATTGCTTTGCAATCATAGTAGACATAGTCCTTGAAATACTAAACTTTAGAAACATAATTAGTTTAATTTAATTAGACACAGCACTTTACATTACATCCAAACTCCCCATCCAATTTTTTTTTTTTTCTCTCTCTTTCTTAAGAATAAGAAGAACAACAACTAAACTAAAAATATTAGTCACTTAAAGAAGAAGAAGAAGATGATGATGGGTCCAATAAAACAAAACATATTGAGACCCACCAAACCACATCATAGACCCTCATTGATACTCTTGGTGGTACTACGCTATTACTACTGCAATTCTTCATATTTCTTCCGTATAGATTCCGTAAGGTTATGCTGAGACAATGATGAGGATGTTGAAATGACAATTACGCCCTTGGATCGACGAAGATATTACGATCGAGCGGCCGGTGTGGGATTGGGATGGGGGTGGCCCAGGGGTTGATGGGGATGGGCCGCTGGGGGTGGGACCGACGGTGGTCGAGGGGTGGTGGTGCAGGGGCGGAGGAGGAGGATGGTGGGACAGCAACACGCTCACATGAAGGGCACATGGTGAGGGTGGTGGGTGGGGTCATTTGCATGTAGAACTGTGGGGACAGTTTCAGTGCCCTCAACTCCTGAACTTCCTTCTGTAACCTCCTGTTATCTTCCGTCAGGTTCTCACAGCATCTTTTCAAGAATTCACAGTCAACCTCAGTCTGCTTCAGCTTCGTCCTGTATCCATTCAAAACCACCCGTTATTTAAACCAATTCAAAATAGGTATAACTCTAATTTCATGCACTCTTTTTTTCTTTTTCTTTTTTTTTTCCCCAGTAGTAAACCAATAGGACCACAAAAAGACGGGATCAAGATTTTAAATATCTAATATTAAGAATTATGTCAGTCGTTAAGCATTGAGATTTCAGATTTTTGATATTATTATTTGTCAATATCAATTGATAGTGTCCCATTTAAAACTATAGGTAGGACAGAGGATTATTTTAAGTAGGGCTAAAAAACGAGCAGAGTAATAAAATGTTGAATCTTAATTTGATAACTTAGCAATTTAAAATTATGTTCAATCTTAACTTGTTTATATAACGAGTTGATTTTGAACAAATTTTTTGCAAGCTGAACACAAGTCGAGATTGAATAATTTAAAAATTTTATAATACATATAAACTTATTGAGTCAAGTAATAGGACATTTAAAATTAAATTGAAAAGTTCAAACTTAATTTATTTATGTAAGTCAATCTTGAAGGAATTTTTAACCAGCCGAATAGCTCAAGTAAATTAGTTTGGTTCATTTGACAGCCTTAATGTTCAATTTTGTAATTGAATTTCACATAAATAGAATAACTTCCTTGGGAAATTCTATGATCCATGCGGTGTGTATATGACCCCTACTTACAACGTTAGTAATTTGTTGTTATAATTATAGTGTTAATTATAATTTAGGATAATTATAGTGTTAATTATAATTTAGGATTCTTTTAAAAATATGGTTAAAAGATGATTTTTCTAATTTTTTTTAAATGTATAAAAAAATATGAAAAATAATATAACTTAAAATGGATTAAAAACTAATTTTTGACAACTACCTCACTTCCCAACGAGCCCTTAATTATACATAAATAGTTTAGTTATATGTTTATAAATGATTTTACCTCGTTTGAATATGACTTTTTTTTTTTTATTATAAAATTATTGAGTTATGAGGTATCATAAATGTTAATAAAATGTTATAAGTCTCAAATTTTTATTAAATAAATAATTAAATGTCTTATATGAGTATGAAATCTACAAAATTATAAACTCCACATCATATGAGATATGTAAACCTACACTCATGTAAGACATTAATTAATTTAGTAAAAAAATTTGGGGTGTGTTTGGTTTGTGTTTGTAGAGTAGTTTTTGAGATAAAAATTACGAAAACTTATTTGGTTTGCTTTTTTTTAAAAATGGTTTTGGAAAATTATTTTAAGGATAGAGTTTTAAAAAAATGATTAATTTAATGTGTACGAGAGAGAGGGTGATTTTGGAAAGTAGATAACCAAATAAAATTTTGAGATTTTTTAAAAAAAAATTTATTTATTTTAATTACTCTTGAAAATTTGTTTACAAAGAATTTTTTCTAAAATTTTTTCTAACAAACAAACCAAACAAGCCTTTGATATCCCTAAATGTTATAAATTGGGTACTACCATAACCCAACTTTTTGATTAAAGAAAAAAAATTCACTCACCTAGCCCTTCGGTTCTGAAACCAAACTTCCACCTGACGGGCTCTGAGTCCAAGCCGTTTAGCCAAAGCCAGCTTTTGCTTCTGTAAAAAAAATAAGCCCCAAATTTCTCAGTAAAATAACCAAACTACCCCTGACCTCCACAGATGAGCTTCAAGCTAAGACTCAGTGCTATATACTTACAGGATTGAGAGTGTTGTGTTCTTTGAAGCTCTCTTCAAGAACAGCCGACTGATCTTTCGAGAGACGAAGCTTCTTCCTGGAGTTATCTCCATCTTCTTCGTCGCTGATTCCACGCGAACAAGACCTCTCGATCTCGTGCTCGTCTCCAATGGCCTCTCTCTCGCTTCTCTTCCCGCTCACACTCGAGATCGTACTGTTCGGCGACGAAACTCCCGCTTCCTCCTCGCAATCCACCGTCGACGGAGTTCGATTCACGTCGATTCCCTTCAAAAACGATCTCGCATCGACTCTGCAACTCTCCGAGTTCCGATCTGCATGTGATCGATTCGAATAAACAGATTTAAGTTAATTATTACAAATTGATTATAAAAATAAAAAAATAAAACTGAAGATAAAGTTGTAGATCTGTTTAGTGAAGAAAAAGGATATGAGAAAAGATGAATAAGAGAAAGGAACACTTTTCTAAGCAGATCTGAGAGTTGATGGAGATCTGGAAAATACGTACCGAAGGAAGGGAAGATATCGTTCCATGAGGTTTTGTGAGGATTGAAAGGGGCCGAAAGAGGAGGAGAAGAAGAAGATACTGCAGAAGGCATCAGATTCAGGTGTAGTGAACTACGATTCTCGGGAAAGCTCAAGCTCAGAGCCAAAACCAAGTCTTCCTTGTCAACCATCTTGCTTACCAAGCTCTTGTTTGTGTTCTCTTCAAATCCAACTTGAAGTAGCAGAGCATACAAGAGTGGTGAGGTTATGTGGTTTAGAAAGAGAGAGTAGAGGGGGACATTAGAGAGAGAGAGAGAGAGTGTGTATAATTTTGCAGAATGGATTATGGAGTCTGTGAAGGGGGGGCAGTGGGGGGTTATATAGAAAGAAATGAATTGGGAGTTTTTTTATGAGTTTTTTTTTTTTTTTTTTTTTTTAAGGGGGGTTTCTGAGTTATTTTTTGAAACAGATTTTTTAAAGGTTAAAAACTTTAACAACCCAAAAACATACAATAAAGATACTAGTAACACACTTTATTGTGTCTAAAATTGAATGTAATTATAACATTATAGGGAGGTGTTTGGAAAGAGTGTTAAACTAAATTTTTTTTTAAAAAGGTTAAAATAGTTAATAATATAAAGGCTTATTTTGAAAAGTAAGTTAAAAATCACTTTTTAACTTTTAATCCATTTTCTCTGTCACAAAAAAAAAAAAATCAAAAAGTCAACTTTTAACCATCTGCCCAAAATATTATAAAATATCATATTCAACCTATAATTAGGGGTAGGGCTGGGTCTGAACCGCACAATCCGTCCAACCCGAATCTATCCTCATACAAATTGGCGATTTCGCAGACACAATGCGGGCGGATGTAGTTTGAAATATGACATAATTGTGAGTTGCAGGTTTAACCCGCACCCGCAAAAACCTGCCCACACTTAGATTTATTTTTATTTTTTTTAAATTTAGACCGTTATTATTTTATTATTATATTTTGGATGAATATAAAAATTAATAAATAATGACTTTTAGATAAACTTAGAATTTTGAATTATTTTATGTTAATTGTATTATTGGGTAGTAGATAGTGAATAAGATTGATGATCTAGTTTAGGATTTGAAAGATGTATTTGTGTTAGTTTATGATTTGATTTAAAAATTTAGAATTTTGAATGATTTGTTTGTGTTAGGAATTGATTTTGTTGTATTTTTAATTTTATGAGTTTTAATTCATTAATTATTAAAGTTGGAACATTTTAGAAAATGGGGGGAAAATGATACAAAATAAATATTTACAAAATGGAAAAAAAAATGAAACTCCGAAATAAATTTTTAAAGAAAAAAAAAATCCAATGTGCAAACCACCCGCAATCACTCGCACATCCGTGAACCTTATCCGCACAAATTACAACCCATACTGCGGGCGGTTACGAGTTGAATTTTCTCCAAACAACATACATGAACGGGTCCAAATCGTCTAAAACCGAACCGCGACCACCCCTAATTAGGGGTATAAAAAATGGCCCGCGGCTTATGGGTGGTCCAAAGTCTGCCTATGGCCTCGGGGTGGGCCAGGTCCGACTAGGTCTGAACTGTCATTTTAAAACCCGGTCCGGCTTATGGCCGAGCTCATTAGCCCGCTTAAAACTTACTCAAAGTCCAGCCTACTAGAGACCCAACATTATTTTTAGTTAAAAAAAAATAAAATTCGATAGAAAAAATAGAAATAAATAAATGTTTAGACCCACCCAATCCCAGTCCACCCAAGGCCCGTATACCCCTTGGGCATGGGCAGGGGCATGAGCCTAATTTTCTAGCCCATGATCCAGCCTCAATCTAACTCAAATTTTGACAGGAGCTTGCTCAGTTCGACATGGGCCGAGTTGGGCCAAATTTACACCCTCACCCATAATCATTTTACTTTACAACTATCAAATTAACTATAAAAAAATAATTAATTAATTAATTAATTAACTTCTTCAACCCAATTATTTTAATCAGGTTAAAATAAACAAATAGCTAACTTAAAATAGTCAATTTTTTGAATAAGGCCATTATAAAATATATTAGTAATTTCTAGTGAGGTGGATGGTTGGAAATCATTTTCAATTCATGTGATGTTATCATTAATAAATTTAAGAATTATATTTAAAAATTTTCTAATTTTTTTTAAAATATTAATATTTGTCTTTGTTTTAAAAATGACATAAATTTAGTAAACGCATCCCCAACAATGACATAACTAAAAATTGATTTTTTATTATAAAGAATCACATTTTCATAAACTTCTTCTTAGTACCTTTTATTTTTTCTTTATTTTTTTGAAATATTCATTTGAATCTTACAGAGAGAAGACAGAGGGAGAAAGTGTGAAAGAAATATATTTTGTTATTATTTACATAACTAAAGTATGATAGTTAAATTTATGAATCTTTAAGAAAATTATTTGGAGCTATATTTTGTACAAAACTCTTCAAACTGACTACAAAACGAAGTTATTGGACTTACTCAAAATAATTCAGGCTTTCCAAATAAAAAGTTTACTTGTCGACTAAAAATAAATTTATAAAAAAAAATAGAAAAATTTTACTATATACACTCATTGAAATAGTGTATTATATGCACCTTTAATTATGTCATTTTATTCTTTAATATGACAAATTTTCTTATTTAGTTATGATTCATCAGATTTATGGTTATGCCTTATATACTGTTTGGTTGTGACATTTTTTTTTTGTTATGACTCAAAAAGTATAGAGTTATATCATTTTACTATTAATTTATTTGACATATTCTTAATTTTTTGAATTTTTTTAATAACTTTTTAAATGGGTGTCATAATTTTAGCCCTAGAGATTATTAATAAAAAATATTAAATGTCAAAAAAATTATAATTTCAATATATACTTTTCATATATTTTAAAATATTTTCACACATTTCAATTTATTATTTCGAGGGAAAATTACCACGTAGTGGTATCCCTACAAAATTACTTCAAATTGATGAAAAATTTTAAGAATTTAATTACTAATATTTATAAAAAAAATTATTGATCTATAATTATTTTACATATACACTGATTTCAAATTTTTTCGTTTTTTCAATCACAAAGGTTGTTTTAAACATTTTCCATTTAAAATAGCTACGGTAAACTTTTTTTCAAACAAAAATAAAAAAGTAAGGCTTCATTTGGGAAGATGATTGTAGCTAATTTATCCCATTAAAAGACAAAATAGACTAAAAAATTAATAAGAAAAAATATCACCTTTAAATCATAATCATTTTAATTTTTTTCTCACAATATTTTAAAACAAAACAAAAAAAAAATTATCTCAAACAAAAAAAATTTTAGTCAGGCTAAGACATTGTTTGTGAATTAGTTATTTTAGTTATTTTTTTTACTTTTTATTAAACATATGCAAAAAAATTAAAAAAAAAAATAAAGAAAGTGATGTGATGTGATATGATAATTTATAATTATTTTTTAACTAAAATCTTAAATCCACAAATGAGACCTTAAATAGTCAAAAAATTAAAAAAATATATTAACAAAGTTTTTTTCCAAAACAATCATAACAAAAACTTCTTTTAATGGTAGTTTAAGATTTTAACTTTTTGAATATTTAAATCTAGTTAAAAAAATTCGTTGAAAATAAAATTTTGACCTTATATGATTTTGTAAGAAAAAGATAAAATAATTATAATTTAAATATAATATTTTATATTATTCATTTTGTAACATATTTTTAATAAGTTAAATTAACGCAACATCATGCCAAACTGGTAACTTTTTAATTAGAGGAGCATAAAAAAAAAAAAAAAAAAAAAAAAAAAAAGAGAGAGGAATTACATATAAGTGGTAAAAAGATAAAAATAAGTAGAAATGACACACTTATATAATTTTTCTTGTACACCCCACTATAGATGTATATACATCCCATATATTTTTAATTTTTTTTTTTTTTTTTTTGTCCTATTCTCAGTTGCATATATTTGGGTCGAGAAAAAATGGGTGGAAAGGAAGAAGTGGAGAGATGGTGGTGAATATCAATCATTACATAGGTGTGTAGGGGGAAGGGGGGGTTATCTATCTATTACCTCAATCATGGTTTTGCCCCCAAAAGAAATTCACTCAACTCATGTGGTTTGTTTTGTTGTCTTCTACCTCTCTTATTATTAGCTCTTCTTAACCATGGTAAAATCTGGACTTTTTCTCCCTTTATTTATTGTACTTGTACTATCGGACTTTTCCCTATTTAGACCTTGTACTCTCTCTCTCTCTCTCTCTCTCTCTCTCTCTCTCTCTCTCGTTTGACCCACCTATATATATTCCCTTCCGAGAGGTCACCCCTCTGGGGATTAGCCCTTATATTCGAGAAGATATTTAGTGATCCAGAAGATATTTAGACTTTATTTGTCATAATTTAAAAAAATAAAAAATAAAAAAATTATTATTCTATTTAAATCATAACATTTTATTTAAATCCTATCTATTTTTATTACGTCACTTCAAACTTAACTTATATCCAACTTATATTTCATAAAAAGTCAAAAAGTACACTTATTTAGATCATCCCAAATCACTCATTAGTAATATATTGGATAAATTACATAGATAGTCCCTCTAATTTATATAATGTATTAATTTAGTTTTTGTTATTTTAATTTATTCAATTTTATCCTTTAATTTAACGAATTATGTTATTTTATTTCAATAAATAACGGTTATTAAGTTTGATAGACGGCAAGTCAAATTATGTATCAATTTGGTCTTTATAGGCATACCTAACATAAATATACCTAAAAAGTAAAAATTTGTGAAAGAAACCTTTTAAAAATTCACTAAATACAAAAAATATAAAAAACATACCAAAATTCCGTACATATTTTGTATTTTTATGTATTTATTAATTTTTTTAAATATTTTTTACTTTTTAGATACATCTAAGTAAGGTGCATCTAAAAAAGTAAAAAAATGTTTAAAATTTAAAAAATATTCACTAAAAATAGAAAACATGAAAACCAAAAAACTTAATTTTCAAAAAATTTAATCTAAAAAACCCAAACCAAACACACTGATTCATGTAACTTTTTGTTGAAAATTTATTTGGTGTTCTTGAGACAATGGAGTCTTTTGGGAACAATGATAAAAAGTCAATTTTTTGGCTTTTTGATTTTTTAGCCAAAAAAATCAACTTTTTTACTCAAAACAACCCAATTTTTTACCAAAAAAATCATCAAAAAAGTTAAAAAAATTAAAAAGTTAACTTTTTATTAACTTCCTAAAACACCACAATATATAACGATATTTTTCACCAATCACAAATTCTTATATTTTCTCATATTTTTTAATTATTTGATATAAAATCATAAAACTCACCGTTTCTATCAATCATTGCATTCTTGAAACATCACCTTACCGGGTCTTAGACCCAATCAATAACCTCTCCTTTTTGTTGACTGTTGAGTGATCCCTCAAAACAACTACTAATCATAAAGTAATGAAATATGTTGCCCGGCCAGAATTACAAATGAGTAGAGTTTTGCTAATTTTAAATTCGGTTTATTTCGCTGAGAGGGTAATTTTTGGTAAAAATTAGGTCGAGTTATGAGATGGACTTTATGGCCCAAAGTATGAAGGACTGGGTAAAAAGGTCGAAAAGTTATTCCGGCCCAAAAGAGATAAAGTTACTCCGACCCAGAAATTATGTTAAGTTACTTCGGTTTGGACAACTTGGAGTTAGTCCGGTCTTAGAATTAGTCTGGTCATGACGTATTCTGGATAGATCGGTCAGGTCTTTACTACTCGGTAGCTCGGTCCAAACACACCATGGTTCATACAAGGGAGAACCAAGATAAAGTGTAAATGAGAGACAGAACCGAACCAATGATAGCACGGCTTATTTTGTGGCTCGGCATAGCCGTGGGTACTTCGGTCAAATGGTAGTTTGGCCGTGGTAAAAACCATCCCACTTGGTTTAAGCAGTGGGGGTGTAAAAGGATAAGCATTATCCTTTAGGAGTATGAATCCTAGGAGGACTCTGCATGGAGAAATAAAAGTCCTACTAGGATTGTGCCATTCGAAACCTATAAAAGCTCACAAACATCACCTTGGAGGAGGTAACACAACACATAATTTTGCTTTCTGAATACATTGAGCTTTGTCTATTTGTCAAGTTTGCTGACTTAGGCATCGGAGAGGTTTCCGGCACACACCCGCCGGCTAGCTCACGTTTGTATTTTCAGGTGACAAAGCGACGTCGTACGGAGAAGCGCGGACTTAATCAACAGGATTATACGAGAAGGTATATTTCTTTCCCGTACATTTACTTATTGAACTTCTTTATAAAACTCGAACTTGGTTCAATAAATAATTGGTCTTAAGTTTGACTTGACTCATTAATATTAATGAAACTTAAATTCGACTCGATAAATTTTTTTAATATTATTTATATTGTTTAAATAAATATATTATTTATAAACATTATTTAATATAAAAATAATATATTTATTATATAATTTAAAAAAAATATGCCAATGAAGCTTGATGAGCCGAGTTCAAACTCAGCTCATTCACTAAACGAGCTTAATATTCCAACTCAAACGCGGCTCGTTGAGTCAAGCTGAGTCATTAACGAGCCAAACTGAGTCGAGCATGTTCGTGAACAGCTCGGCTCATTTTCAGCCTTATGTCTAGCCCTATAATTGGAAGACAAATTTCTATTTGAGTTTTTTTTTTTTTTTTTTTGAGTATTTTCTAACGTACTTGAAAGGAGTGTGAATACTATTTTTTATTGGTGTATTTGAAAATAAAAGTAATTAAAATTTTTAAAATACCAATTAATTTTATATAGTTTTAAAAATACCAAATAACTTAATGTTTTCTTAAAAATAAGTTGCTTTAGTAAACTTTCACAAAATAATTTTAAGAATGATTTATCAAAGAAAAATATTATCATAAAAAAATTATTTTTTTATCTTTAAGAATAAAAAAAACCTAAAATAAGATCAATTTGATATGTTTGTATTTTTATTTTATATTTAATTTTTTGGAGTAAAAAATTATTTAACAACTGTTTTCAAAAAATATTTTGTAAAAAATATTTTTAAAAGGGAATTTTTAAGAGTACCTAAACCGTTCAATACTAGTTTGTGTTGATCCCACAGGATTCACTTTGACAATTTGATTAGTTGATTCTTTAGGTCTTGTATAAATCGTTAATAAATAAAATTAAATTATCCGAATTTGTGTTGATCCCACAGGATTCACTTTGACAATTTGATTTGTTGATTCTTTAGGTCTTGTATAAATCATTAATAAATAAAATTAAATAAATCTGATAATTATTATCTCAGGTTAGACAAAAATGAATAATTTATTTGCGAAATCATAATTTTTTTTAAATAAATATGATAAAATTATATAATTACGATTGTCAGATTCTTCAAATTGTTTCTGAATAATTTATATGGAGAGGTCTAAATGAACAACAAATTAGATTAGGTAAAAAAAAAATAGTTAGGCCTCGTTTGATAATATAATCTTTACAATTTATTATTTTTATTTATAAAAAATATTAAATATATTTATACAGTAGTGATTGGGGGCCCGAAAACGGGACCCCCGAATGCCCCGAATTTTTTTTTTTTTTTTTTTTTTTTCAGCAGACGAAGAAGAGAAGGAGGGGAGGGGAGGGGAGGGGGAGGGGGAAGGGGGAGGAGGAGGAGGGGGAGGAAGGACTGGAGGGGGCCTAAAAAATGGAGGAAGAAGACGGAGGAAGAAGAGGTGGCGATCGGCTACAGAGGCGGAGGCGCGGCGACGAGCAGAGGCGGCGATCGGCGACGGAGGCGGAGGCACGGCGACGAGCAGAGGCGGCGATCGGCGACGGAGGCGCGGCGACGCGATCGGCGACCGGCGACCTGTCTTCCCTCTCTCTCTCTTTCTCTCTTCTCTTTCTCTCCCTCTCCCTCTCTGTCTCTGCGAAGAAGACGAAGAAGAAGAAAATGGCGGAAGAAAAGAAAAAAAAAAAAAAAAAAAAATCAAAACCCAAAACGACGTCGTTTTGGGTTTTGAGCCAAATTCGACCCACGAATTTCGGGCCCTCAAACATTACTCATATTTATATTTACTTTTTGCAAAAATGAAAACAAAAACCATCACACATTCATGCAGGCAATGGAAGGAAGTTGTCAATGGTGATTGTCAGTAAGAAATTGCGGCTGAATATGGTTTACCAGCTGTCGGCGGTAATAGCCAAAGGTGATGATCAAAAATAATTGTCGAAATGATGGTCGAATGTAGAGATAGTGGTTAAGCATCAAAGATGATGACAAAAGGTAGTTACTACTGGTAAAAGATTGTTGGTGGCGGTGAGAGATGGTTGTCAATCATAAGAAATGGTTGCACGGTTGCTGGAGGTAGTTATAATCAAAAGTGACCAATGACGACAATTGAAACTAAGGTCTCGTTTCGGAACAGGATAATTTTATAATTTTTTAGTTATTTAATTAAAATATAAATTAAAAAAAATTGGTATGTTTAGGATAATTTTTTAACTTTCTATGAAAAGATATACAAAAAATAGAGAGAAAAGAAAAAATTTAACTTTTTGATATAAATTGTTAGCTTTTTAATTTTTTTTAGTGACTTTTTGATTAAACAGACCGCTTCCCAAACAAGGTCTAAGGTTTTATTTGATAATTTTTAATTTTAATCAAAAAAATTATTATAAAATTATCATATTACTCTCTTTATTTCTTTATGTATCTTTTTTTAAAAAGTAAAAAAACTATTAAAATTATATATTTTCAAATGAGGTCTAGTAGTGATCAGTGGTGGCGAGACAGATATAATTAAGAAGAAGGAAAAACTTTTTATACATTTGTAATATGTTTTTGTAATTACAGAATTTAGTAAGTTTATAAAATTTTGAAAACGAAAATACACAGTAAGAGTTTTGGCTTACAATTTTTAAAAATTTTATAAATATAAATAATAAAAAATTATAAACATAAATAGTATCAAACAAGTCTTTTTTTTTTCTTTTTTTTTTTTTTTGTAGTAGCAAGTCTTAAGAAGTATTTTTCACACATCAGTATAAAAAAATTAAGATTTTAGAAATTAAAATTTAGAAACAAAATTATTTTTTAATGATCAAATATTTTTTTTGTGAAAAATATTGTTATTATATTTTTTGTAACAAAAATTAGACATTAGTGATAAATTAATATCATTTTAGGACCAAATTTTTTATCTCAAAAAATAATTTATTTTGAGACCAAATTATTTTATTCTTAAAAGTCTATTTATTAGTCACATTTTAAAAATTTTATTGGCAAAAGTCTTATTTTTTACTTTTCAGGACGACCTTTTAACGACTATTCTCATGATAATAGAAATATTAGTCCTTAAGTATCTTTTACAACAAAATTTTCATTTTTAGAGAATAAAAAAATTTAATTTTTAAAATTCTTATATAAACATAAATAGTATCAAGCAAGTCTTTTGAATTTGTTTTTTTTTTTAATTTCTGGAAACAATTAGCTTGAAAACAAAATTAATATAAATTTATAATTTTCGTTTCTGTTTGTAATTGCCGACCAAAAAATAGTATAATTTTATAATTTACAATAAATTTAAGATCTAAAAAATAGGAACTCTTGGTGACTGCAATCTTCGAAAGGAAAATCCACGCCGAAGGATGAAGCAGATAGGGTTTGGCAACCATCAAATCAAACAGTAGACACCTATGATTGGAACTTCCATATAATTTTTTTATTTAAAAAAAAATTATAAATAAATGAAACAGTTATAAAATAATTATATTATACATAATAATAAAAATTATGCAAGTCTGACATTAAAAAAAAAAAGTTATTTGAAATACAAAAATAACTTATATCATACACACAGAATACCTGAAGCTGAATCACCATAAAAATAAGGGGTTATTTAGAGTAATTTAAATAAATGTATTTTTCTATTTTTTTATAAAAAATTATATAAACAAATAGAGAGATTATGCGTCTGTTTGGGAAGACAATTCAGGCTAAATTAGCCAAGTCACGACAAAAAAGGCTAATTAGCCAAGTGACGACAAAATGGAATTGAGCGGGTGTTGGGCGAGGGTGTCTCGTGCGAATTTACCGAATTGCCCCGAGAGGCTAAAGTCTGTCCCTCTGCAAACAGAAGCTCACACTAGAGCTCATACACACCCATTTCGGAGCAGAGGAGAAGAAGAACGGAGGTACTGGAGGCGGTCGGACCGACCTTGGCAGACGAAATCGCAACCGGAGATTGAAACCGCGGCCGCGAACAACAACCATCTCTTGCACACTCAAACCGATCTGCAGGTGACAATCTATGGCCTATTTGATTTGTTTTTTCTTCTTCCCATCTGCGTAGTGTATGTTCATAACAGCATCGGTTCATGGCCGATCTGTTGGCTCACGGTCGTTATTGGGTTGATTACACTGATATTATACACAGACCGGCCACCGATCTGTCTCATCCCTAAATCTCCTCTTTCAGATCTGTTCTGATGTTCGAAATCTGTTCGCATCCACCAAATTTGGGGCAGATTTGTATATATATATATATATATATAATATATGATCTGATTCAAATTGTTGGTCTGATATATATATATAATATATGATCTGATTCAAATAGTTGGTCTGATTTGTATATATACAAGTTCGGAAATGCAAATCTGGTGTTGAATTCGAATATCTGTTCGGATTGTTTGAAATGCAGATGTTCCATTTTTTTTTTGTTTTTTTTTTTTTTAATAAGAAATGATGTTCCCATTTCTGAGTGGCTCCCATTTGTGCTTAACAGAAATTAGAAATTCCCATTTGTGAAATGCTCTATTGCCCTGATTGTTGCGTAATGCTCAATTTCCATTTGTGAAATTTTTTGTAATTACATAAAAAAAATAATTCCAACTCTGGGTTACAAGTTACAGATATTAACAACAACTTGTGAAAAAATATATATCACTTGTGGTCCAAAAAGAAAAAAATTGAAAATCGGGATCAATTAAGCAATATATTAAAAATATATTACGAAGATATTAAAAAAATATATGTCAAATGTTTATTACAAATTTTGATTTACAAGGTAAAGACTGTAAAAATTTTATTACACATATATGTAAAAATTTAATTATGAAAAACTTTATCATGAATATATGAATAAATGTTTTGAAAAGAGACAAAAAATATATTGAACATATATTACAAATTAGATGTATTAATTTGCGTATATTTTTTACTGAAGACGAAATGGTCAATTCTCAATTCAAGAAAATCAATTAATTACATAAAAATTATTTTCCAACTAAATTTGGGAAGGAAGGTTCATATATTATCTACAGATATTAACACCAAATTACAAAATTTATTATATTTATATTAGAAATATATTAAACAAACAGTTTATTAAAAATACATTACAGTTAAAAATAAATGCGTGTAAAACTTTTATTACACAGATATGACAAAATTTATATATGAAAAACTATATCATAAATATATTCAAAAAATATTTTCAAAATATGAAAAAAAAAAAATTGTTGAAAATAAATTACAAATTAGATGTCTTAATTTGCATATATGTTTTACTTAGGACGAACTGCTCATTTCTCATTTCTAAAAAATAAATTAATTAGCACCGTAAATATTTTTATTACTACATTTGGGAAGGAAGGTAGATATATGTACATATATTAACAACAAATTACAAAATATATGAAATTTATGTTAGAAATATAGAAAAATAACAGTTGACTAAAAATATATTACGAAAATGTTTGACAGATATTAATAATGTATTAATATTATATATTACAAATTTAGAGGTAAACAATAAAGCGTGTAAAAGTTTTCTTAAACAGATATGACTACATTTAATTATGAAAAACTATATCGTTAATATATTCCAAAATGTTTTCTAAATAAAGAAAATATATATATTGAAAATATATTACAGATTAGATGTATTAATTTGCGTTTATTTTTTAACTCAACACGAAAGGGTCAATTCTCATTTCCTAAAAATAAATTAATTAGCACCATAACTATTTTCGAACTACATTTGGTAAGGAAGCTACATACATTATGTACATATATTACCAACAAATTACAAAATATATATAAAATTTATATTAAAAATATATTAAATAAATAGTTTATTTCCAATATATCTTAAACAAATGTTAGACAGATATTACTAATGTATTAATATTATATATTACAAATTTAGAGGAAAACAATAAAGAGTGTAAAAGTTTTATTAAACAGATATGACTACATGTAAGTATGAAAAATTTTATCATAAATATATTCAAAAACGTAAATATAGTACAAATATATGCTCACCAATCCATTTTGCTGCCTAGCATAAAAAATATTATCAAAATATATTACAACATAGATTTATTAATTTGAGTACGTAATCGTGTTCATGTTCATTCATGTCAATTTACTTTATATTAAATCGTAGCATGGCGTCGTTCACCTCAACGGCAACTTCCAGTACATGGCCAGGACGAATGTGTGCCTGTGGATATGGCCCGTGTATTGTTAGGATTTCCAGGTCCACCAAGAATCCAGGGCGTTCGTACTTTGTATGTCCCCGCCCTGTGGTGAGTGACCCAATCTTTACCGGTCATAACTTAATGAACATTAACAACCCATGAAACTAATAGTTGCATACTTTTCACTCATCAGCCTTGTGTCAGTTGGATTGGTTGGTGTGAAGAACGAAGCCATGAGAACCAAGGCTATGCGTCACCCGGAGATGAAATTGCCATGCAATTGCGGGCTGATGTCATAGACATTCAACAATCCTTGCGTGTGCTTAAGACCATTGTGTATGTGCTCTGCATTGTCGTTGTTATTTTGTTGTGCCGTATGTAAGCACCGTTACCATGTTCTTAGTATGTACAAAGACATTAGTATGTCTTGAATATGTTGTTAGTATGTAGTTAGTATGTTTGTAGTACGATGGTATTATGTTGTCGCATATGGGAGCCGTAATACTAACTATCATGTTTTTGTCCACTACTAACTCCCATGGAACCTGTGTACGTACGTAAAAAATGTTTTCAATGGGTATATGCAAATTTCATCTTCAGCATCATATATCTGCGTTTGTTGTTTTTAATGTGTCATCTGTTGTGTGTGTGTATGTAACAACCAAATTTGTGATGTATATCTTTTGTAACCGTACATTAGTAATGGCTTCCACACGTACTTCACCTCGTAACCACTCGAAAAGCAAAGGCGTTGTCAGTGACAAGTCAACCAGTCTTGAAGAGACACAAACGCAGCTAAGCCACAAGGCCTCATGGGACAGTAAGTCAGTCCGAGTTTTCCTCCAGTTGATTGCAAATGAGATTAGTAAAGGAAATCGGCCATTCTTAGTCCTCAGCCAGGCAGGGTACAAGTCCTTGTCAAGGAAATTTCAGAGAAAAACAGGAAAAAAACATGGACTTAAACAGTTGAAGAATAAGTACATGAGCTTGAAGAAAGAGTGGCAAGCGTGGATGAAGTTGATGGATTCAAGCAAGGGAGTGTCCGGGATAGGCTTTGACTATGACACCGGTTTGTTTCAGGCACCTGACGAGTGGTGGGACAAGATGGAATCAGTAAGTACATGTACCAACAAGTTTTATATTTCTCATTTACCAGTACATTTTTTACTTCTTAGTTCAACTTGAATAAAATTTATGAATATGAAATATAACGTCAACCTCTTTTACACATGTACATGTCTGCAGATCAACAAGGTGTGTGCGAAGTTCAGGAAGAAAACGTTGGAACACCGTGACTTGCTGGAGACGGTTTTCATGGGGGCAGCAGCTACTGGGAAGCACCATTGGACCCCGGGAGAGAACATTCCTGAAGCTGCTACGGACTCATCTGATTCAGTGCGTAGTTTGGGAGCCCAGCCATTCGCTGATCCGATACCCACAGGAGTATAGGACGTGGATTCCGATTCTTCACTGGAGCATGTGTCGATTGAAAAGGCAAAACGGAGAAAGACGCCATCAACAAGTGTTTCAAAGTCGAAGAAGGCAACAAGTGGTGCGTCTATTATTGCGGAGAGCATGAACAGAATGACAGATGTGGTCCGTTCGAAGAATCAGCAGGTCACGGTCAGGCACCTGACAGGCAACGAAGCACTGTACACTATTTCCGAGTGCATGCATAAACTGAGCAGTATTCCGTCTCTGATTGGTACACCGTTATTCCACTTCGCCTCCACACTTATGGATAACGCTGATTACCGGGAGGTCATGATGTGCCAGCCTGATGACAACCACATCATTGGCTGGCTTACACAGAAGCAGCTCCAGTGTACTGCGTCGGGGCCATTTGCAAACCTGTTTGGGGGTAGGCGGATGTGATGCTACGGTCTTACGAGTGTTGCAGATGCATGTCTTTTTCTTCCTTTTTAAAACTTAGACTTATGGTACTGTTTGTTATGTACTAAAACAGGATGGTGGTGTGTGCATGTTTTGCATTATGTCTTTTTTTTTTTTTTCTTCTTGCTAGCTACGGGCAGTGACAAGTTGTAGGTAAGTCCATGGGTTGACGGACCGGAAGCATGGTTGTGCTTCGTTTTTGGGAAATGAATGGGATGTTTACGGTTTAATATTTTGTGGCGCTACGTTTAAGACAGGGAAATACGTTTTCGATGCATGCTTCTGAATGCCTATATGTCGCAAGTTATTTTCTTAGTTTTGTGGTTGTTACAACCATGGCCCCCCTGTGAAGCATACGTTGAACAGCTTTTTTTTTTTTTTGCAAATCATATGATCATGCCTTCCAAAGGACATTGGTGACAGCATTGCGTTCATTACAAACAATGTCGACATTGTATAATTGCAAAATTCAATATAATTTAACTCAATGAATCACGTGCAAACTAATTGAAAGCCTGCCACTTTTGTAGGTTTTGCATCAACGAAAACGCGATGAATCCCTGGGATGGAAGCAACCATGATGAAATAATGGAAATGCTGAATCAAATGGCGGTCCAGCTGCAACAAGAACAGAACTGCACATTTCTACAAGCATGCCACTTGGCGACAGAATGGTACCAAAAACACATGCATAAAACGCCATGTCGCACTTCTATACTAACCGGGAATACATGGATATGCGAACTATATGCGGGGCATATGGGTCGCTTTGAGGAAAATGTTTGCATGCCGAAGGAAGTGTTTGCCGCCTTGTGTGAGACATTAGTAAATGATTTTGGGTTACAAGTCCCGCAACGTCCACATGGCTTAGCTGTTGAAGAAAGCGTTGCGATGTTTATCCATGTCTTGAAAGGGAAGCAAAATCGGGAAATCCAGGAACGCTTCCAACATTCTGGGGAGACTGTGTCGAGGCACGTGCATAACGTATTAAATTCCATGAAAGAGTTCACTGTTGTCCATTGCCGGCCCACATACAGTCAGCATCGTATACATCCATACGTGAGGTCTAGACGGAAATACCTACCGTTCAAGGTACTTCAGCAAAACATGATTGACATATAAGTGAAGAAAATATATATGTTTTTTGTTATTAACTGCACGTGACAAATGTGAAACACTTGTTACAAAGTTACGACTCAAAACATATGATCCATGTTGACAGGACTGCATTGGCGCAATAGACGGAACACATGTCAGTGCATGGGTTACGGGGCCAGATGCGGCAACATATTTCGGTAGGAAATACTGTCACACACAAAATATAATGGCCGCTGTCGATTTTGACATGTGTTTCATATTCATTTCTTGCGGATGGGAAGGAAGTATGCATGATAGTCGCATATTCAACGAGATACTAACAAATGACAACGTCCCATTCCCACATCCTGACGAAGGTAACACACGGCCATGTTATTAGATTTGTTAACAAATATTTATTTGCTGACAAAGCGTTATATGAAAATGACGCAGAATGTTGGTTTTGGTGTCATACATTGTCGTCATGTCTGCAGGCAAATATTATCTTGTCGATTCTGGCTATGCAAACCGGATTGGTTACTTAGCACCATTCAAAGGCCACCGTTACCACCAACAAGAATTCCGGCGTATTGCAAGAAACGCGATGGCAAACACGCCAAGGGAATTATTTAACAAAGTCCACTCGTCCTTACGCAGTGTCGTGGAACGCACTTTCGGTACCTGGAAAAATCGATGGGGGTTTATTCGAGACATGCCTCGGTATGACTTTGCAAATGTGCAAGTTCAGTTAGTAGGTGCGTCAATGGCATTACATAATTATATACGGCGAAACACAGGTAACCCAACAACTGTTCAGCCAATCTGTGACGAGGAAGAGGCTATGACAATAGTAAATGCCATACCAGAAGTTGAACATGACGAGGATGGTTTAATGGTTGGAGATGAGGACCCCCATATGGCATTGGTCCGCCTTCACATACGTGACAAATTATGTTACATGCGTAATAACGGAATGTTAGGAAATATATAGTACTCGAAATAATGTTCGTATGGTCGTCACGTAATGACACACGTGGAACAGACTGTATTCAAATATATTATTATGTATAATATGTATGAGTTGCCAGGGGAATGTAACCCCTTCTAGTTGCTGACGTGCCTAACTTAAAAAAACAACAATCCATATGAATTTTGCTTTTGGAAAAATAAAAAGAAGGTGAAACAAATAAAAACAAATTAAAAAGAAAACTAATACACAAATTGTAAAGTGCGACGTGAATTACAAATAAATGAAACACTTAAATATATTAAAAAAAAGTTATTGTATACCAATTAAAAAAAACAAGACTTAGTTCAAAATAAAAATCGAAGACAAAAAAAAAACATAGTTAAAAAAAAAACATAGTTATAGTAAAAAAATAAAAATTTAAAAAGACAAAAACATAAATTCCCAAATAAAAACCGAAAAATTTTAGCACAATACCCCAAATCCAAACCGAAAATGAAAAAAAGTAACAGGAAAAAAAATTAAGCATAATATGAAAAATCCAAGCGCAAAATAAAAAAATGTCAAAGAAAAAAAAAGTTAACGCAAAATCCGCCAAACTACAAAAAAAAAAATTAAAAAAATAAAAAAGACAAAATTTGGAGTTGCAAAATTCGGGAGATCGAAACACAACATACAAAAATTGTCAAAAAAAAAAACGTAAAGCAAAAAATGCCAAAGCGAAACCCCCCTCCAAAAAAACAAAACAACAAAAAAGGCAAAATCGAAACCCCAACATAACAAAATTAAAATAAAAAAGAAGAACCAAAATATGGCAAATTCAATTCCAAAAAAAAAAAAAAAAAAAAATTAACAAATTAATCAAAAGTCGGCAGATCGACACCCAAAATGAAAAAAAAGAAAAAGAAAATAAACACAAAAAAAAAAAGACAAATCCAAACCCTAAAAAAAAAAATTAGCAAAATACGTGAAATCGAAAGATAACATAAAAATTTTTTTAAAAAAATATAACAAAAAAATGCCAAATCCAAAAATAAATAAATAAATAAATTTAAACAAAAATCAAAAATTGGAAAAAAAATACCAAAACAAAATAACAAAAAAATGCCAAATCCAAAAATAAATAAATAAATAAATTTAAACAAAAATCAAAAAATGGAAAAAAAAAATACCAAAAGAAAAAAACCAAATTTTTGTTCCCAACAAAAAGGCAAATTTGTATAAACAAAAAAAAAAAAAAAAAAAAAAAAAAAAAAAAAACCGAAAATATGCTAAATCCAAACCCAAATAAAAAAATCAAAAAAATGGAAAAGGGCAATTTCGTCATTTAACAACATCACACCTCACCAAAAAGCCAAAAAGCCAAAAAAGCCAAAAAGCCCTTCCCAAACCAGGCTTTTTAGCCCCAGGCTAAAATAGCCAAAAAAGCCAAAAAGCCAAAAAGCCAACCCACTTCCCAAACGGAGGCTATGTGAACAAAAAAATAAAATGGGTATTTATACACAAATTTTAATTTATGAATTTATATTCTATTAAGTCATAACTAAGATTTTTTAAACCTTCAAGTCCCATTAAATTTTTAATAGTCGAAATTACCTTTCAAACAATGATTGTCTATCATTTATGATTATCTATAAAAGAAGATAATAATTTGACATTTATTTTAATTTTCAAAACTTTAAAACATCAACTTTCATATTTGAAAAACTAAAAAAAAAAATGTGCAAAAAAAAAAAAACTATGTTTTTTTAAAAAAGTTGAAACAATTGAATTATTTTTTTGTGCAAAACTAAAAATTTGCGTCTATAAAGGAACATGATGATGGAACATTGATCTGCAAAATTTTTAAAAAAAAATTAATAATGAAAAAACCGATAATGTTCTCAGTTTTAAAATTAGAAAAAATTGTTAATGTTCTCAGTTTTATTGGATAATTAAATCAAACCAATAAGTAGAAGGGAAAAACACGTATAATCTTATGCTTTTTTTTTTCATCTATTAATGAAACAATTATGTGGTACATTACTATGTAAAATTAATAATGCTCTTAATTTTAAAAATTAAGAAAACTAATAATATTCTCAATTTTACTAAATAAAACTTATTGGTTCAAAAAAAATTTAAATAGGACATGAGTTATCATAATATTTGTAAATAAAACTTTTAAATAATTAACTCAAAATAAAAAGATAAAAAAAAATACACTTTTATAATACACTCTAAACACACTTTAAAATTATTTTTTCACTGCTCTATTAAAACATAATTTCCCCCAAAATATTTTACATCCTTTTGGAGGTGAGATAAGGCGTCTTTTGACAAGAGTTTAAAAGTCAATTTTTTTTTTGGCTTCTAACCTCTTTTAAATCATTTCACCTCTTTTTTTTTTTTTTATACATATTTTTATGAAAAAAAAAAAATCAACAAACCAAAAGACTAATTTTTACTTACTTTCTAAAACCACATAATGCCTCATATGGAAGCAAACTATTTTAATAATTTTTTAAATTTTTATAAAAAGATATATAAAAAAATAAAAAGAGTGATTTAATAATTTATAATGATTTTTTAACTAAAATATATAATTAATAAATGAGACCTTAATCTAAAAAAAAAAAAAAAAGCTTTACTATACACGAGAATCTTTGAAGTGCACAAAAAAGACATGCAGCCTATGCAAAAGAGGGTTTACACCACACACAAGATAGACTCATGCTTTCATGTAATTATTTTATTATAGTCAAATTAATTTGAAAAAAAGTTAATTTCATTATTTTAAGTATTAATTATATTTTTAACCCTCAAAAAGTAAAAGTTGTCTCTAATTAGATGGGATAGTAAAATATTTTATTATTTAAATATATCTAAATATGATGCATCTTAAAAAGTAAAAAAAAAATACTTAAAATTTAAAAAATATTCACTAAAAATAAAAAATTTAATTTTTAAAAAATCGAAAGAAAATACATTGATTAGTTTTTTTTAAAAAAATAATAATGTGAATTTAAAAAGCTAAAAAAATTAAAATACCTAAGGCTCCGTTTGACAAGTTGGGTTGGGGGCTTTTTTGGCTATTTTAGCCACAAAAGACAAAATATGTTATTTTAACCACAAAAAACAAAACATCACATCTAACCCATAATCATTATACTCTTCTCTCACACAAAAAAAGTCAAAAAAGTTAAAAAGTCAAAAAATCCTTCTCAAACCAAACTTTTTAACTCAAGCTAAAATAATTAAAAAAACCAAAAAATTAAAAAACCAACCCATTTTTCAAACCAAGCCTTAACCAGTTTGCCAAAACAGGCATCCCAAAATGTCCCAAAGTTGAGCCAAGCCAAAGCCGAAACCAAAGCCAAGTTGAAACTTGAAGCATGAAAGCCAAGGCAAGGTGAGAGAGATGGGTACAAAGTGGGGCCCAACCAAGATAAGAGAAGGAGCAGACAAAGAAGAGTGGGAGTTCACGTGGGATAGAAAATGAAGGAAGCGTGGAACTATCAAAACTAACACAAGACTCCTCCCTCCTCACCCTCACGTGGACCAACACATGTCTCTTGCTCTGCTGTTCAGACACGTGTTATCACATCTCCAACGAATTTATCTGCAAATAATTATATTCAAACACTGTTTCCGAACTTGTCATCTTGTCCCTCCATTTTCCGACACCTCACTCTCTACAATCATTTGAACTTCTTCTCTCTCACATCATCACTTTCTCTCCCCTACCAACGCTTCTCATCGCGCGTCACTTCACTTCATCTATCTTGGCCCTTCATTTACATCTTACTTTCGCTTCTTTAGGACCGTATATTTCACGCTCAATGGAGGATGTGTGTTTTGCGTGTACTTTAAATCGTCTGTATCTATCTGTATCTTTTGATGCTTATCTCTGAGCCTTCCGTTTCCAGTAATGATAAATATATTTTTTTTGTTGACTAGTGTTAAAGAGTGAGTGACTCTCTATTAAATTAAAAATTATTTTTTTTAAAAAATGTAAATATTAAAAAAATATAATAAAACGTTGATTCAATTTAATAAAAAATTTCTTATGTATTTTAATACTTTTATCTTACACTCCGATTATTTTGATAGGAAATATTTTACGTATTTTCAGAAATTTGATATAACAAAAAAATAAAAATCAACAAAAATATTTTTTAAGGTCAATTGAAAATAAGTATATTTGAGCAATTCTATGTTTTTTTTATTTTAATAAGGTGAAAAATATTTTTTAACTAAAATTTTATCAATGCTACTACTATCATCATCTTCACGATGACAACTACTATCATCACTTTTATTATTACTATTATCGCCACTATCACCTCCACCCCATCACTATCGCTAGCACCCTCTTATTTTCAATACTTCGACATTTACCTTCACCACCACCACCTTGTCATTAACATTATCACCACTACTAATACAACTATTCATATATTAATTACAAGAATACAATCAAAAAAGTCAACAATGTGCTTATCAAATTTGTCTTTCCTAAAAACAATAGATTTACTAAACGTACATTCACAAATTTAAAGGTTGTTTAGGATGACCTAAATAAGTGTATTTTTTATCTTTTTACGAAAAGATGTACAGAAAATTAGAGAAGTGATGTGATGAAAAAAAACATAAAAAGATAGATTACATTAGAGTTGTCAAACTTAGCTTTAATTTAAAAAAATTATTCAAAAAATTAAATATATATTTTTTAAAAAGTAGTAAATTTTAGAAAGAAAACACAAATTGATGGTAATAATGATGGGCCCCCAAGCTGGTGCAAAATTACTTTTAAGGCCCTTGGGGGTGAAATGAAATAAGGGTAGTAGGGGCAGCATAGATGAGGTAATGATTAGATGTTATAATGAGGGTGGTATAGTTTAATGAAGAGGTAGGCATCATGATTAATGCAATTATATTTGGAAATTATCATTGCAATCAGATGCTCTGTCTATTTCTTTCTAATCAACCTCTTTTTTTTTAATCATTATTATTATATTTTTTTTTGAGTGACTAAATTATTATTATACTTTGCTTAACTATAATCGCATGGGTGACCCAATTATGACAGGGACACCAGCGCATGCATGCTATGTTTGACAAAGCGTTGTCTTTTCATAATTGCTTTACAATTTCGAAAATCAATGAAGTTGTTTGGTTTTGAAACTCCAAAAAGTATCCATTTTAAAGTTTTTTTTTAGTTCTTTTATTTATTTTTTAGATTTTAGTTAAGGGTGGTTTGGGATGACCTAAATAAGTGTATTTTTTATCTTTTTATAAAAAGATGTGTAGAAAAATAGAGAGATGATGTGATGAAAAAAAGATAAAAAGTGTGTACTTATTTAGGATAGCCAAACTTGGCCTTAATGTAAATGCACTTTACAAAATTTTAAAAATAATTAAAATATAAAAGAATTTACTAAAGAGTGGTTTGGGATATTCTAAATAAATATACTTTTTGACTTTTTATTAAATATGGATTGAGTATAAGTTGAGTTTGAAGTGATGTGGTAGAGAGATAATGTGACTTAAATAAGATGATGCGACTTACTTAAGATAATGACTTTTTGACTTTTTAACTTTTTTAGTATCTACCAAACAGGACCTAAAGACCAAAAACGCAAAAAGTAAAAAATTTAAAAATAGTTATTAAAAACTAGGATTAAATTCATTTCCCCCTTTAGTTTGGGACTGGAATACTTTACCTCTTGTACTTGAATTACAACAAAAAAATCCTATGTAATTTTAGACTAAAATTGTACCATTAATTTTTTTCATCCAAACTAATAAAAGGTGTATTACACATGTCATTTTTTAGAATGAGTTTTGTTTTCTGAAAAATTAGAATGAAATTAATACTATAAAAGAATAATTTTGCCCCCTTTTTTTCAAACCTAAAATTAGATTAATATATTAATTAAATTAAATTAAAATATAATAAGAATTGATTTAAAATATAATTAAATTAAATATAAAATAAATAACAATTGAGAATTGATCTAAAATGTAATTAAATTAAAATTAGATTAACATTTTTTTGAAATTATAATAAATAAATAATAATTTAAGATTAATTGTGATCTATAATATGATTAATTAAAATTAGATAAAAAAAAGTTAATAATTACAATATATAGTTAAATATTTAGGATTAATTGTGATCTAAAATATAATTAAATTAAAATTGGAATAAAAATTTAAGAATTACAATAAATACTAATTAAGAATTTATAATTAATTATGATTTAATTGAATTAATACTAGACATTATAAATTATGTGTATGAGAGGTAAGAGAGAGAAAATAACAAAAAATATAATGTTTGAGGACATTATAGTTATTTCACATATATAGCTACACTACAACAAAAGTAACCTATGATGACGAAAAATAGTGAAGAAAATAAATTTCATCACTAAATAAGAATAATCCATGACGAATTATAAAATTTTGTCACATATAATAAAAAAATAAAAATAATAGGAGACGAAATTTATTTTCGTCAACAAATATTTCTTTTTAGGTGAGAAAAAATTACGTTTCGTCACTAAAGGTTTTCTCACTAATTTTTTTTCGGTGGCGCCAAAATTTTGAGACTTTTGGTAAGAAAAAAATTTCTCACAAATTATAAAATTATTAGTGATGAATATATTTTTGTCACCAATAATTTTATATATATATATTTTTTTTTTGAGAAACTTGATTTTAAATATTTTAAGACCATTTGGTGAGAAATATATTTTTATCACTAATAATTTTGAATATTTTGAGACTTTTTAGTGAGGAAATTATTTTGTCAGTAATTTTTGAGGGAAAATTTTGACATATTGTGTAATGAAAAAAATAGACTATTAACCTTTTTTCCTTTTTTTTTTTTTTTTTTTTGTTGTTTATCAGTTTTCCTCTCCCCTCTGTCTCTCTCTCTGAACAAAACACAAGTTAATTAGATCTTTAAGTAACATATGGTGACGAAAAATAATGAAGAAAATAAATTTCGTCACTAAATAAAAATAATCCGTGACGAATTATAAATTTTGTCACATATAATAAAAAAGTAAAAATATTAGGTGTCGAAATTTATTTTTGTCAATAAATTCTTATTTTTATGTGAGGAAAAATAAAATTTCGTCACTAAAGGTTTTCTCTCTAATTTTTTTGGGTGGCATCAAAATTTTGAGACTTTTGGTGAGAAAAAAATTTGTCATCAATTATAAAATTATGAGTAAATTACAAATGCACCCCATGAGGTTTACTTAAAATACGGATTGCTTCCTGTGGTTCGAAAAATTACAAATATCCTCTTGTGAAAAAATAAAATTCTTAACCGCTGTCCAATATAATAATAAATTACCTGAATTATTACTTGAAATAAAATTTTAACATTATTAAAAATTATTAATTAATTTGATATTAAAAGGGGTTATTCGTTATGAAATTAAAAATCTTAAGAGGCGGGATATAATTTTTAGAATCACAAAGGGCAATATGTATTTTAAACAAATCTCAAGAGGTGTGTTTGCAATTTATCTTAAAATTATTAGTGAGGAATATATTTTCGTCACCAATAATTTTAAATATTTTTTAATAAAAAAAATTTGATTTTAAATGTTTTAAAACTATTTAATGAAGAATATATTTTTGTTATCAATAATTTTAATATTTTAAAATTTTTGATGAAAAAATTATTTTATCACCAATTTTAAAGGGAGAACTTTGAGATATTGATAATAATAATAAAAAAAGACCTTACTAATTCCCCCTAAACCTTTTGATTGATTTTTCTAGATATTCTTTCTTCTTCCCCAAACACGATCATCTCGCTGAAGGGAAGAACTTGAAATCTTCATCGCGAAGAATATATATATATATATATATAATAAACCAAATCCAAATCCAATTCCTTTTCCCAATCGGAAAATCTAATTCCCCTCTTTGGAAAATCGAATTTTCGCAGACAAACCTTGATCGATCATCGTTTCCAAATCTCCCAATTCTGACTCTGTATCTCCTAATCATCTCTGCCTAGGGATTTTTTCATTTCACATCAGATTGGTCACTTAGACTCAAAGTTTTGAGGAGCCTCATCACTTGGTAATCGCTTTTTTCTTTCTTCTCAATTGCTTTGATTTTTCTCAAATTTGGTTCGATTTGGATTGTGGGATATGGGTTTTGTTTGTGAATTGTATATGGTTTTTATGATCCGTATTATAAATTTTATTATTTATTTTGTTTTTATTATAGATTTTGTTGTTGGTTCCTGTTTTATATTCTTATGTTTGATGTACTTCATTTTGGTCCACTTGTTATGAGTAGTGCTTCAGATTTTTCCACCTAGATGAATAATGTTGAGTTAGTACATCAACTAAACTTCTTCAACATGTATTATTGTTCACACACATAGTTGTGAAATTGAAAATTGTATCATGAATTGAAATCCTAATTTGGTGAATCGTAAATCGAATTGAATCGAGAATGGTTAAGATTAAGTGCAAAATATAGAAAATGATGTAACCAATCGTATGTATATATAATAACATTATAAAATTGGACACATCTTATTAATGAAGCTAGCTTAAAGATAGTTCTCAAGTTTGGGTTGTCTGCTGAGTGAACAAACCAACTTATGAGCTGACCAAAAGCATTTGTTCGGTTAATTTGCAGCCTTAGTTGAAAGTAGTCCAAAATATGGACTTTGGTGAAATCTGTTCTGACACAAAATCTCATACCACCCCAAAAGCCACGAAATGTTTGGATGCACCATTAAATTCTTGAATTACTGCTGTGTTATCAAATTTTTATATGGTAATTCTAATTCATATTGAATAAATTTTGTTGTTATTTGTTTGTAATGCAGTTTTACTGTAGAGGCTAATGGGCCTATAAAGGATATGACATTAATTACAGATTATACTGGTGATGTGGATTACATTACAAATCGGGAACATGACGATTGTGATAGTATGATGACCCTTCTTCTAGCAAAGGACCTATCTAACAACCTTCTTATCTGTCCTGATAAACGTGGAAACATTGCTCGCTTTATTAATGGCATTAACAATCATACTCCGTAAGCTTGTGTATCCTCTCTCATGCTGTCTAGATTCTAGACTCAAAAAATGCTTCCCTGCTTTTATTTTGATGCTGACTTTATCCATTTCATCGACTCTGATGTCTGTACTCCATTTCTTCCAGTGAAGCCACATAACAAAATTCTTTGTTTTTATCGACATCAAAATAAATTTAAAAATTGAGAATATTAAACGTGTTGTTCTTGAAACCTGTCCAATTTTGTGCAGGAAGGGTAGGAAGAAGCAGAATCTTAAATGCGTGAGGTACAGTGTAAATGGTGAATGTCAGGTCCTTTTGGTTGCTACTTGTGATATTGCCAAGGGGGAGAGGCTATATTATGATTATAATGGATATGAGCATGAATACCCAACCCATCATTTTGTCTAAGATCCACATAGATATTCGTCTAACGAGTTTGCGTAATTGTCATGCAATTCCAGATTCTGATAGATCCTTCTGATGTATACACATTTTTTTTCTTTTGTTTTTTCTTTTTTTTCTTTTTTGTCGCAGCTTACACATTTTTGTTGCAGAGTGTCCACATTTTTTCCCAATTTTCTAATTGTATCCTCAGCCCATCAATTGTAATTTATCATGTAGTGCTGGTGTAGACACCCCATTTTTGACCGCCCTTAAGACTTGGGCGTTACTGATGGTTTACTTGGTGGAGACAGGTGTGCAGGGGAAATGTTCAGTTTCTTTGGCAAGGAGAGAGGCAAATCCTTCAAAACACTTTGTTTAAGAGTTTGGAGTTGAAGAAGAGAGGAAAGGAGAGGAGAAAACTAATTTGGGAGAAGTTCGGCATGAATCCGGGTAGAAGCGAGTCGAGCAGCCCTCGCTGAATCGGGCTTATCTGTCTGTACGCTTGGAGTTTAGCTATGGGGCCACCACCGTCGGAAAGCTTACTTCCGGGGCTTCATTTTGCACTCAAGAATCTCCTAGAACCAAGTCCGGGTGGGGGAGATATGATCAGTTGAAGTCGGGCATCATCCCGGTTGGATCGAATCTGCGCGGCTTCACGAAAAAGGGCATAACTTTTTGCACAGAACGAATTTTAATGCAAGGTTTGCGTCATTGGAAAGCTAACTTCCGGGGCTTCAATTTGAACACCCACCGGCCGTTTTTTGACCTTGGCAGCATCTATCGGCAATCTATTTATCCGGCCGGCAATTTATTGTGCCGACCGGCACTTTATTGTGCTGACCGGAAAATTTTGCTGGCCGACGACCTTCCGGAGCATTCTGCAGATTGAGTGTATGCCAGTTGTGCCAGCTGGAGGGCACAAAATGGATCCTCCATACACGTGTATGGAGGATATGCACCCTTGTTTAGCTTCCTCAAGAAGCTTTACACTTTGTTTTGCCTATATAGGAAGCTCTCCTCTTCCTTATACTAGGTTAGAAAAAAACCAGCTGGAGCATTTTACATACAACCCTAGATCTATACATTCAACCCCCTCTTCCAAGCTCAAAAGTCCATTATCCTTGGCCATTTACACACCAAGCCATAGCACAACACCACCACTTCCATTTCCAGCAGCTGGAGGCTGTTCTTCAAAGCCTAAGGAGCCACAAACTCAAGCCAAGAAGCCATCAAAGTTTGGTCTTCAAGGGTGAGTAGCATTTCCTCTCTTTTGAGCTTTTTCTTGTATCATTTCTTAGCCATACATGCTTGTATATTTGAGCTCCGACCAACACTGAAAAGGTCATTTTTTTGAGCTCATTTTCATGTCTCATTAAGGGCTCAACCCTGTTTGAGCCCTCCATATTGCACTTGCTTCAATATCCTCCTTGAATGCCATTTTCTTGCATGCTTTGGCAGCCCATTATGCTTCCATTTTTGGACGATTTACAGTTCTAGAAGTAGTCTTATTTTGACCTTATTAACATGTTTTATTAAGGATCTTTGGCTGTTTGGTGAGTATTTTGCATACTTTGTGTTATAGCCTTTTTTTGAGCCTCATTTTGCATTGCATTTCTAGCATGTTTTTACACTGTTTTGGACGATTTACAGTTCTGTAAATATGCTTAATTTTGGTCCCTCTTCAATGTTGTAGAAGGGAATTTTTCAGTTTGGGCATTGCATATACCACTTGCCTCTTTGGCCACCTTTTGATCCATTTTCTTGCATAAGAACTCAGCCTTATCTATGTTTGTTTTTGAGGTTTTTACAGTTCTGTGAAAGTGCTTATTTTTGGTCCCTCTTTAATGTTGTTGAAGGGTCCTAACCCATTTGGAGTTAGCAGCTGTGAGTTGCTTCACAACCTCATGTTTAGGGCCATTTTTGCATGCCATTGTTGCCCTATCTTTGTTTGCTGTTTGGCCATGATTTATACTGGTAAAATGCTTATTTTGAGGCTGCCTTGCTTCTGTATTTTCATTCCATGTACCAATTATGCATGTTTGGTATAGCTATAGGCCATTTCGGGTGCCTAATTTCGCATTTCGGGAGGAATTCCATGCATCGGGTGTACTTTCGCCTCATTTCGGGGCTGTTTTGCCCCTCATTTTGCTGCTGAAATCCCATTGGCATGTTTGCATATCATTTCCATGCCATTGCATTGCGTATGCCATTGCCTCGGTTTGCGTGCCCGTGTGCACGCATTTCGAGACACTCCATTTTCATCCATCGGCCTCTTATGTGAGTGTGGCTGAGGCTCTCTCATGTTAGTATAAGTCCATGTTGCATTCTATATGTCATTTTAGCCATTGCATTGCATATGCCATTGCCTCGGTTTGCGTGCCCGTGTGCACGCATTTCGAGGCACTTCATTTTCATCTTATGGCCACTGATGTGGGTGCGGCTGAGGTCCACTCACATTGGTGTAAGTCCACCTTGCATTGTGTATGCCATGTTTCAAAGCGTTGCGCATGTTATGTTGTTAACATTGTGTATGCCATGTAGTTGCATAGCATGCTTATATTCTTGTTTGCATACCTAGGTTGCATTGCATTGGCATGCATGCCTTGCCTCTTGATCATGTGATAAGGGTTGGGCTTTAGTTTGTTTGATTGGTTTGCATTTCATTTGACATGAAAGTTGCATACTTGATCCCTTGGGCCATCATGCATGGAAATGCGTGATTGGTGGTCCGAGAATCGAGGCACATGCCCCTTTGAGTCATTACCATGATAAGGGACATGAATGGTGCATATATGCCTTGAATTGTGCTGCCATGCTTTGCTTTGCACTCTGTTGCTGTCAATTGCAGGTTCTGCAGACATTCCTTGCCGACCGGCAGTATATATTGCCGACCGGCAGTAAACAAGCAGCCGATGGATTCATCTTGTGCCGGTGACTACACCACACTGCCGGTGGCAATTCTACTCAGCCGGTGGCATAACTCAGTGTCCAAGGAAGCAGTCCTAAGGTTTTGGTAGCCTTCAGAGGAGCAGAGGAAAGAAAACAGAGGCAGCCTATGCATGGCGGCGCATTTCCCGAGGCGGTTTACCTGTTTTCCTAGATTAGTTAATTTGTTAATTAATTAATTTGTAATATTTAATTATCTTGCGTAGTTAATTAATTTGTAATATTTATTTGGTCCCTCCGAGCGAGGGCATATTTGTAATAAGTGTGCGTGCGTGTGATGTATGTCTTCCAACCCCACTTCTTTCTTCCCTTTTATTTACCTGCTTATGATGGTAGATTAGGGCACATTTATTTTAGCATACCTTATGCTATGCATGCGTGCATTCATGCATTTGTTGACATGCATCAGGCTCGGCACATCATGCTAACTGCATTTGTACTTTAATTTCAAAATTGAATACGTGCATCAATTGATTGCATCTCACATGCCATGCTTAGGTTAGCCGAGCCTACTTCAATTGCATCCCGTATGTGTTGCATTAGTCAATCTAATATGAACTAGGACATGCATGTTTGCTAACTAGTTTATTATTTTGGCACGGAGTACGATGTAAGTGTTTATGCTTTAGCATCCCGCATGCGTGTGAGTGTTGCCATGACAGTATGCTTAACATGTGGCTAGATGCTTATGTGATATAACTGCTTGAATGCCTGTGGATGGAGGTTGAATTACCTAAATTGGAATAATGCATTAAAACTGTGAGTTTTAAGCCCACTAGATAGTGGCAAAATCATCTTTTCTAAAAGCCCACTTGAGGGTGGCAAAATCTGCATTTTAGCCTACTTGCGAGTAGCAAACCATTTTCAAAACAAACATGAAATGTTTTGTTCCAATTTGGGCGATTTGGTCTATACTTGTTTGCTGCGCGCATAACATAGTAATTCTAGGCTAACAATTGGTTTAAGAACACATAAAGTTTTCAAAAACGAATATCACGGTTAGTAGAGGCCGGTCTTCGGACCGGGCGAAAGGGGGTGCTCATAGCTGACCTTCCCCAATCGTACCCTAGCTCCCGAGCCGAGACAACTCCGGTGATGACGGACATGTGGCCTTCGGCACCGAGTCAGGGTTTCCTAAATTCTCCCATAAAAAATATTTAGGTGGCGACTCTGTATCTGGCAAAGCAGTCCATGTTTGGCACTACTTTTTCAAAAATCTGTTTCTCAAAACGATTTGCCAGATTTGGACTCTTTGGTTCAGATTAAGAACCGTGACACAAATTGAGTCCGAACTGTAGCATGAGGCCCACGCGGGCGCGTCTACAGCTGGCCAAGTATGTGTTGTGAGAGACATAGTGCAGGCGAGGGAACTTTCTTTGGAATTTAACATATGAAGGGTTTTAAATAATTACAAATTTGAGTTACATGGCATTGTCCTTATGTACCACAGTTTCAATGAAATGCATTACTTTTATCTATGGTTTCCTTTAAGTAGGTCCGAAGATTACTATAATGGACTATTGGAGGGCTTTTCCTCCATCATTTGTTTCTCTTTCCTTATCTTTATTTGAGTTAGATGATAGTATCTTTATGTGCTAAAGGTTTCAATGGAAGACACTACTTTTATTAAATGGCTGCCTTAATGTAGATCCTAAGATAAACTCTGATAGACTGTTGTGTGTTATTATTATTAATTTTTTCTCCCACTAAAACATATTTCTCTATCTGTTGTTTCTGTTTTGGTTTCTCCTCTCTATAAAGATTTCATCATTATTTTCTTAAAATGCTAACCGTTCTCAAGAAAGCTCGAAGACAGGAAAATAAAGTAAAATACAAATAAATTCTTTTTGGCTGCCTATTGAACGATTGAAAGTAGTTTGAATTGAAAATGTAAGAGTTGAAGCTTCACTTAAATGTTTGACAGACTCTGTTTTAACATGAAACATGTTTGGGTTCATATTCATGAAGGAGAGATTGATGCTCAATACACTACAGTTCAACATGTCAATTTCAGCCCCATGTGTCTTCTTGATCAGATACCTTAAGGCTGCTCAATTTGATAGGAAAGTAAGCAGATAATCTCAATTTTGGTCCATATGTTGTGTTATTTAGTTTTTATTTTTTCATATCATAGTCAGCCTAAATGAGAAATTGTAATTCTAATGTGCACCTTGCAACAACTTGGGCTCCTATCGATCTTCTTGATCGACCTATGCCTCATGGAGTATGAGATACTCAAATTCCCACCATCTTTCTTGGCTGCCACAACAATCTACACTGCTAAATGTACCATTTCTGGGTTTAAGCAATGGAGCAAGACCTGTGAGTGGCATACTAGCTATTACTCAGAAGATCAGCTCCTAAATGTTCGCTGCCATGTTCAATTGTGAACATGCATTGAACTGTACTTGTGTTTCATTTGATAGTATTTTTAAGATAATAAATATTTTATCTGTTCTCTCTTTTACTCATGTGATAATAAAACATCATCCGCCACTTATGAGAGTTGTGTTGGAGCCAGGAAAGAATTGTAGCAAAACAAAACTAGTCCGAATTGATTAAACCTTGAATACTGTGTTTGATTTAAAATCACTACCATATATGAGTTCTAATATTGTGCAGCAGATATGAGGATCAATTTTGAGTGCTTAATGTTATATATATATATATATTTTGGCGATGGTAACAAGATAGTCGCCAAAAAATATGTTAGCATTTTTCTTTATTTTTTGCGACGGCAAAATAGCTATCGCCATAAGTAGTTTAGATAGTCTCAAATAATTTGCAACCGTTACTTTGCCGTCACAAAAAGTCTTTTGCGACTATTTTTTCATTATTTGCGACCGCTTGTAGCGGTCGCAAAAAGTGTTTTTTTTAGTAGTGAGCCATGGGAAATTAATTAAGTGCATGTCGAGGGAAATCAAAGCCACATAATCAAACCACCAAATCCGTAAAGCAACAACAAATGACCACAAGTCTTGCAAGATAATTGAAATCAAAGTCACATAATCAAACCACCAAATCAATATTACCCTTAATTTTTTGTCAAATTTCCTTGTCTATGACATCACTGCCACATCCTTTATAACTTTGTCTCTCTAGTTTTTTTTTTTTCTTGTCCCATGGTCTGTCTTATAACATTCCTCTCCCTCCTCTCCTATAACACCTACACAGCTATTGCCCCGAAGAATTAATTTATTTATAGTGATTTTTTTCAATACTAATTTAAGTCCTCTATTGTTAATTGTTGATAATTGCCTTCTTATCCCTTGTTCCTAACATGAAGTTTGCTTTTCTTCCTGCAATCTTTTGTTATCAAATTTGTTATCCATGTTGCTTATCATCAAGGATCACTTCAACTCTTTGAAGTTTTGGATTGTTATATGCATTTCTACTAAATTGGTTTATAAAATAAATTATTTAAATATGAGTTTAGATGTAATTGCTAATATATTAATGTTTTCCTTATTTATTTTCTTTGCAAATTAGTTTTTGATGACATTTGGAAGCATACTTGCAAATCAAGATTAAGTGTTGAATTTTTTTTTTCCTGAACTGATATTTAGTTCTAGTTGTAAATCAAGATCTAGAGTTGATTTTTTGTGCGGACTCCACGTTAGTTCAATTTAGGATTTGCTATGATAGTTTTTTTTTTGTTATAAATGGATTATTATTAAATTTATTTCATGGATATATTTTGATTTATAATATAAATTGTTTAGTGAATTTGTTGTGTGGACTGCGTATAATAGCTGGTGGATTTTTTAGTACATTTAAAAGGCAATTGGGATATGAGCAAGAATATTTGTGAAATAATTTGTACTTGTTATTATGACAAAGTGATTATTCGTCGCTAATAAATATTTTTTGTGACAAAATTTATTGCAGCTTATATATGAAAGTTTTTATTGATTTTGTTGTTTGGTGACTAAACATTTCGTCATGTATACATATTTTTGCCACGAAATATATTTTGTCACTCATGTCTGACTTGTGGAGACAAAAAATTTCGTCAGCTTTACATCTTACTGTGACGAAATTATTTCTTCATCAATGATCAACATGTGTGACAAATTTATTCGTCAACTAAAGTTATAAATGTGGTACTGAACAACTATTTGGTGACGAAAATGAGGACTTTTGGTGACAAAATATTGTTTTATTGGTGACAAAAAGTTTCGTCACTAAAGTAATTTCATTGGTGACGAAATTATTTTTCGTCACGATACTTTTTAGTGACAAACATTCAATGACGAACCTGGTGACAAAAATATTTCCTCACAAATATCTATAGTGACGAAATTAGCTCTTCGGAGACAAAAAAAATTCGTCATCCAAGACCCAACTTCTTGTAGTGTTAACGGTTGCATTTCAGTTCAAAAGCACATGGGGGACATATGTCTATTTTTAAAAGGCATGGAGGTAAAGTGTTATCAAAACATACCATATGGAGGCAAAATGAATTTGCCCTAAAAACTAAACTAAACTGAGCGAATAATATTAGAATGATGATATTTTATATCACATATAGAGACAATTCAACCTTATTTAATTCTAAAACAAAAAATTTAAATGAGGAGACCTTTTATAAATTTTTACACTATAATTCTTTATTTAAAATTTATTTTTTTTCATTTTTTAAGATGAAAATTTGTTAATTAAATTATTATATTCAAGTTTTGCTAACATATCATATAAAAAAGTACATTTTTTTTTTAAATTTTTGGAATGGATCATTGCTAATGCATCATACCCACAAAATCATATGTTGCTATCATTTTTTAGATTTTCTAACTTATTATTATCTAATGTTTCACTTCTTGGTGTGGCCTTTTTTATTTTGACCGAAAGATAGATATAATGATAAGGACTTTTATTTTCACCAAGAGAAATGAATACTAGTGAGGGCTTTTTCTTTGTATAATAACAAACAATTTAATTTCTTTGTACTGATGAACAATTGGTTTTAGGAAAGTACTTACTTTTCTTTTCTTTTTTTTCGTCCTTTTGTTTTGATAGAGGATGGAACAAAACGATAACGGATAAGTTTTATAAGAATACTGTTTTATGCAATACAATTTAACGGGAAATCTTATTGCCTAATTTTATTTTTATTAAATTATCTTAACCATTTTTATTTATTTATATGTGATATATACACGGTCTAATAATAATAATAATAATAATAAGACCTTCTGTTATACGAGACATTGAACAAGTACCAAAATTGCTTAGTAATTAAGCCACTATTTATTATATGAGTTGTGACCATTGTATCGAAAATAAATATAAGTGACGTGATCTATTAAACTAATGTAATGATAACAATTCATAGATATATAACACATCAAATTAAATTTGATTTAAAAATATGATTTATTTAAAATTCTCATATCTTAATCTTAGAAGAAGGGGTAAAGCCTTTAATATGCGTCAAATAGTAGGCGTTAGTGATCTACATTTCGATGTCATATTTTATATGAAAAATTATGTTGTTATTTTTCAAATTAAAAATTAAAATTGATGGCTATTTATTAACTGATATGATTAATCTCATACAAATTGTCATATCAAATAATAAACTAAATATGTGATCACCCTGTCAGTATTATTTTATTATTTTACCTGTAAAAAATCATTGAAGAAGATAGCTCTATCAATAACAATCATAGCTTCATATATATGGACTAAAAAAATTTTCTTTTCTCTCTACTTTTTACACATCTTTTCATAAAAAGTCAAAAAGTCATCCCAAACATACTAGTTTTTTTTAGCTCATATTTTAGCTAAATAGCCAAAAAATTACTAAATTAACCTGTTCCCAAACGAGGCCATAATAAAAAATAAATAAAAACTTAAAAGGTCAGTCAAACACTTGAAGTTCAAGGCTCCCACAGATGACACATGTAAAAAAAAAACACTGTATTAAATTATTAGGATTTGCTTGAAAATGACACGTATCAAATATATATATATATATATATATATATGAAGAATAGTTGGGTGGTTTGCTTGATGGTGATTTTCATATTTCTCTGAATCAATTTAAATTTAAACAAATCATAGATTTCTCATAGGGATTGAAAGGAAAGACAGACATATAACAAAATAATAAAAACCAAAAAATAAAAATAAGATTTATTTGAATCTTTTAGAGTGACTTTTTGTATGATATGAAGTTTTTTTTTTTTTTTTTTTTTTTAAATAACTACTAGTACTATAACTATTGTACTCTCAATTTTTATTTAATTAAATATCAATTATACAAAATTTTATTTTAGAATTTTTTTTTTAAATCATTATAAACGATTTGAACTTACTCATGAGTGAGTAGATAACTCATGATAAATATTTCTAAAGGAATAGACTCATTCAAACAACTAACATATACATTACCCTAGAATATATCATTCAAAATCTACCACACCTAATGTTTTATTATGAGAAAAAGTCTTGATTTTTCCCCATGCATCTTTTTAAAATTCACACGAAAGAAAAGGTGAACTTCAACGTAATAGTTGAATGACCACCCACCAATATCTCATGATCATAAGTAGGTAAATAACATGTAAATAAAAATGTAAGGTGCCAAAATTTTGATGCCATTTCTGCCCCAAATTTTCCACGTGGCATAAATTTTTTTTAAAAAAAATCTAAAACAAAATACTCAAAGACAAAAATAAGCGTGAATAATAAATTAAAATAAAAAAAAACACATAAACTTACTTAAAACTTTTCAATAACAAAAAAAAAAAAAAAAAAATCTAACTTTTCTAACATTTGTCAAAGACATAACTTTTTAGAACAATTTTATTAAAAACAGTTAAAAAATCATAATTGTCAAACCTAACCTTCCTATCTAGACAAATCGTATTCCTCTTGAGAAAAAAGCGCCACAAACTTTTAAAATATCACCTTTAAATTTACTTTAGAATTAATCAACATGTAATCGCTTAGTTTGTCAACAATGATAATTTAAAAATAATATTTTATGATCTTTTAACAATATAAAAGATAAATGTTAGCAAGTGACTAATAAGTATTGTTTAATATTGAGAAGTGTATAAAAAATAATTTTAAATGGTGAAAAGATAAAAACAATTTAAATTATCAAAGTGTTATGAAATGAATAAAAATTGTTTTGGGTTATGAATTATTTATTTATTTGGACTTATTAACAAGAAAAAATCATTTGAAAATTTGGGGTTCTAGATTAACCAAAAGAAAAATACTCAGTGCATCCAAATTCCCCCCTCCCCCCACTCTGCCAATGATATAGCAAATAGAATAATGTTTTAGAGCACTAAATTGGGAGCTCTAGAGTATCACTAATGATGTGGCACAGTGGCCCCCACCAAAGTGATGTGATATTTGAGTAATGCTAGAGACCCCAAATATTTTACCAAAAGTTTTATCAAATGTCTCACATGGGTGTGGAACCCACACAATGTGGATCCCATGTGAGTCCCACACCTATGTGAGACATTTGGTAAAACTTTTGGTAGAATTTTTGGGGCCTCAAGCATTTTTGGTGATATTTTGGCTTGAGTTTTTTTTTTTTTTTTTTTTTTTTAAAACTATTAGTGGTCCAAAAATTAGTGGGATGAATTACCACTCATAGCAAATAATGTCAACTAATGAAAAATGCTCAAATCCCCCAAATTTGTTCCCTCCACACTCCTTCAATGATGTGATAAACAATACTAACTAATCAATTTTCTTTAAATTATTCTCCCTTATTTCAAAATTGTTTGTCATATCATGATGATAGAATTTGAGAAAGAAAAATTGCTTATTTTCTTCCTATTCTTTTTTATATTTTCAAAATTGTTTGCCATATATTTTGGTGTTTTAAGAGCTTGACTAAAAGTGAATTTTGACTTTTAATGTATTTTACATCACATCACTTTTTTATTTATATATTTTTTTAAAAAATTAATTTTTAATTAACTTTTCAAAACAAAGAGCTTTTAACAAAATCATTAGTGTGTAACACACTTGAGATTAGCAAATACAAGATGGTCAGCATCCCCACCAAAAATATCCAATTATATGCGACCACAAACCCCAGCCGCTCTCGAAACCACGTACACCTACTTTCCTTAATTCCCAACCAATAAAATTAACAAGTGCGATTCACGCGCTCTCAGAAACGTGCAGTTCGAATCGATAAAACATTAAGTTGGGGGGTTATGCAATTGAATTGATAATGATTTGTGTGATGCCCGACAGGATGTCTGGGTGATGATTAAGTGTCCCCACAGGTGCGTGCTAGCTGTCCCACGTGTTTCCCTACCCCTCCAATAATCGATCTCCCTCTCTCCTCTCACTACCCGACATCCACTTCCCTCATCATCATGATTCATGGTCCTCCTCCCACCACCTTTCTCTCTCCTCCTCCGTACGAGGCTACCTCCCACGTGATTTTCACGTGACCCCGGCCCCCCTTCCATTGATGGTCTTGGTGTGTTTCGTCACCTTGTGTCTTAATTTACCATGTTGCCCTCATATATTTTGCATGTCTATGCTTTGACCACATCTAAAGACGTAGGTTTATTGATTTAGGTTTCCTTTAGAAAAAGAATTGACATTTTTTTTTAATTTTTTGAGTTTTTAATTATTTTAATTTGATATTAAAAAGCCTTATTTGAATTGAGTTTTTTAAAATTTTTTAACTTTTGAAAAAAATAAAATGATTATGATTTTACATTTTATCTTATTAATTTTTTAATACATTTTATATTTTGTGACTATTTTAGCTAAAATGTCACATTTAAATTATAATTATTTTATTTTTTCTCTAACAAAAAGTTAAAAAATTATTTTCAAATTGAATTAATTTAGCCAAGGTAAATCAACAACTTGGAAAATCCACCAACTTCAAACGTCCTGGCGTCGTCGCCGGACCCTCCATCAACGACGTCAATGTCTCGCTGATGATCCTCATGTTTTCGGATCTCACTAACAACGACTCAAGATTGTGATTTCCTCTCTCTCTCTATATATATATATATATATATGTTTAAGAGATACAAACACACATAAATCTAGCTCTTTGAGACCTTTGATTTGGATTTGGATTTTCCAAATCTAGGTTCTAAATCCAGATCTTGGAATGGAAAGAAGACATTAAATAACACATTGGTTGGAGATACAAACAGCGTGTTTGCATGGATCTGTTTATTCTCTATTTGAATTTATAATTAATTATTATTATTTTCTTGGTTGTTTTGTTGAACATATGCAAATCTTCGACAAATATAGAAGAGAAGAGAGATAGACAAATAAACAAAGAAGAGACAGATAGACATATAGTGCTGTTGTTTTAATTTTCTTTGGTTGGTTGTGATTTTGGATCGATTTGATCATGTTATGTACACAAATCTGTTTATTTATTTATTTATGATTATGATGAACATATAGGATTTAGTGATGATGTTATTATTCCTGAATAAAGAGGATTTGTTCTTAAGGGAAATGATTTTTCCCCCGTCGTCCCCCGAATCCCCCGAAACACAGAGAGAGAGAGAGAGAAGAGGAGAGGAGAAGAGAAAGAGTAAGGGAAGAGGAATGGAGGGAGATCGTTGTCCTGCCGATCGTCGCAGCTCACTCCGATCATCGTCCCCGATTGTCCGATCGTCGCAGCTCAGCTCCGATCGTCACCCCGCCTCCACCTCCACCTCCCTCCCGCCCTGGTTGATGGCCCCTCCAGTCATTTTCTTCTTCCTTTTCTTCCTCCTTCTTCTTCTTCCCTTTCTTCCTTCTTCTTTCTGATTTTCTTCTTCTTTTTCTGAAATTCTTCTTCTTCTTCTGAAATGAAAAAAAAAAAACAAAACGACGAAAACGACGTCGATTTCGTTTCGGGGGAAATTCGGGAGAGCTCTTTCGAGCTCCCAATCACTACTCTTGTTCTTAATGATGATTTTTTTTGAAAAGATGAGTGTGTAAGAGAGAGAGAGAGAGAGAGAGAGAGAGAGAGAGAGTATAAATAAATAGAAATTTTTGAATATATAGGATTTGGTTTGGTTTGATATTTTAACAAACAAAAAAAAAAATTGAACAAATAGAATTTCAACATATAAAATTCAGGGAAAGAAATTGAACAGATAGGAATAAAATTTGAAGTGAAAAGATCATAAAATTGAACATATAGGGTAAAAATTTAATGGATAGATATAAATTTAAACTGATGGAAAAAAACTAAAAGATAGAAAAAAAATTGAACATATAGATATTTTTTTGAACATATAGGAAAAAATTTGAACAGATAGTCAACGAATGTCAACAGATAAAAAAAGTCAATAAGGATAAAATTGGAAACAAAATATCCTTCAAAACTAACAAAAACACTTTTTACCAAACTATTTTACAAACGGTGAACTTTTTTATAACAAAAAATATCTACTAGACCTAATAACTTAGAAGTGATTTGAGATGTTCTAAATAACGCCAAGTTTGAAAAGTCTCAAAAAAGTCAAAAAGTCAAAAAGTTACTCAAAAAGTTAAAAAGTTATCACTATTCACCAAAAGTCAACAATTACGGCTGCACAACTCCCAATACTAATTTTCCGCTACACATTAATTTATACAATTTTTTAATACACATTTTTTTTTATAAAAAGTCAAAAAGTTAACCCAAACATTCATATTTTCAACCTCAACTTTTTAATCTAAAAAGACAAAAAGTACACTTATTTAGGACACCCCAAACAACCCCTAAGTGTATTTTTTGACTTTTTATAAAAAAAATTATGTAAAAAAATAGAGAAAGTGAGTAGAAAAGTAGAGATGAAATATTAATTGATATGACTCAAATAAGTGTATATATATATATATATAAATATATAATATTTTTAGTACATGTCAAATATATATCACTAATTTTTTTTAAATAAAACAAATATATTAATATAAGATACGTCAAATAGTGCCTTATCCGATGACGCCATGTAAATGGGTTTTTTTTTTTTTTTTGGGGTGGGACGGTATAGCGTGGTTGATTTGACTTGTGGGTTTAGTCAAACGGTTGATCAAAGAATCTTTAACCCCTCAATCCTTCCACCACGGCAATCAATCATTCCAGGTTGCCATTCTTGTGAATAATTGAAGGGTCCTTCCTCCACACTTCAATGTGTATCATGTCATATTCTTCAGAAAAAATTGTATTTTAGTACTGGTTTGGTTAAGATTTTGAGATTAAAAATATATAAAAAGATAAAATAAATTATATAACTCAATAAGATAAAATATTATTTTTTATTTATAATTATTATATTTTTTCTCATAAAAATTAAAAAAATCCTAAAATAAAAATCAAACAAGACTAAAGAAGTTCACTATATTAGTAAATGTCAAACGACTCGTTAGTGGAGTAGTGATAAAATAGTATAATTTTTATATATGTATGGTATAAATTTATTTATGTATTTTGGGATAATTCTTCTTGTGTATTAGAGTTGTACCCAAATTTTTTTCCCACTTGTAATGTAATTATTTTTTAATTGTCAAATCAATTTTCAATTTTTTATATTTTTAGGAAAAATAACCTGACATCCATGGTAAGGAAAAGTAATTCCAAAAAAACAAAGTAATAAACATTATAAATATTAATAATTAAAATAATATTATTTTTATTAATGTGTATTATTTTTAAAAATTACATCTAAACGATAACTTTTTCTATTCTTAGGGGGTTCACTGACTCTTTTTTTTTTTAAAAAAAAAATTTATGACAATTGCAAAAATACTTATTAGGTTATGTTTGATGCTTATAATGGGAGTGTTTAGTATGAATTATTGGGGGTGATTATACCTTATTTTAATTTGAAAATTTGTGTCAGATTATTTGGTACAGTTTTTGCTTATAGCTTTTTAGGCAAAAATAACTTAAATACGTTGAGAAAAATTGATTATTTAAAAATTGGGAAAGGGGTGTTTTTGATTTCTGTTTTTTTATTATCATCTTTTAACTTATAATAAGTTGTACCAAACAACCTCATTGTAATGTAAGAGTTGGGAAGGATATACAATATTTAGGAGTATACAATGATATATAAATATATAGTATAGATATATATGTTTAGAATAAGAAATTGATTATATATAAGAGTCTTTCTTATTATAGTTTGAGTGAAATATAGCATGGATAAGAGCAGAAAAGTAAAAAAAATTAGTTTAAAAACTCCTTATTTTTTGCTCTTATTTGTCTTTATTAATTTTTTTTTTTTGGACTATTTCTAAAATCCCTTAACTTTTTAGATGCTGAGCTCATTTGTGAACATAACTTATAAGTAATGATGAACCTAGAAGGGGCAAGGGGGGCGATTCGCCCCCCTACAATTTCAAATACCTCCGTTATTAGAGTGGTTTAATTATAATTATCTCCAAATAATAGACGTTCGCCCCTCTAGGTATTTTTTTTTTTTCAAATTTTAAGTGATCATCCTCTGTTGACTTTTTTTTTAAAAAAAATAAAAATTAAACGGTTGCTTTTCTATATCTATAAAACATTGGATAAAAGCATAAAATTAAAAAAAATGAGACAAAATATAACAAATTTATAACTACCATTGATGACAAGCCCTATTTTTAGATAATAAAATAAGGTATTAACTAGTTATTTGATCATGTTTATTGATGAAGACATTACACAAATTTTAAAACTGATTCTATCATAGAAGGTCAAGCACAACTCAAAATATCTCATTTAAGTAAATAGATTATTTTTACGGTGTCATTTGGCAATTGGGTTGGGTTGATTGTTTAGTTAAATTAGTAATAAAAAGACAAAATATGTTAAAAAGTCAATAAAACAAAATGTTACATTCAAACTATAATCATTTTATTTTTTCTTATATAAAAGTCAAAAAAGTCAACCCAAATGAACTTTTTAACCTGGACTAAAAAAGTCAAAAAACTAAAAAGACAACCTAACTTTTCAAATGAAGCCTATAATTACTATCTTTTTCAATATGAATAAAAAAATACTTATTTGTATATATTTTTATCTTATTTTCACTTTTTATATGTCGATAAAAAATTGATATTGCAATTATTTAAAAAGTTTGCTGGTATGTATATTTTCACCTCTATATGAAAACTATGGGTTTGTCCCTGCTTATAAGTTTCTTATTAACCTATTTGATTCATATTATCTTTTTATAATTTTTAAACGTCTTTTCATAACAAATAAATAAAATTTATTTATAAATTTTCTTTTTACATTTTTTAAACGCCTTTTTGTAATAATAAAAAAATCTATCTATAAATTTTGGCAACTTTACACTACAAGAAAAAACACAAATGGCGACTAAAATTCAGAATTTCGTCGCTGAAAGTTGACCAAATGGCGACTAAACTGGATGTAGTCGCCAAAAATGAAGCCTTTTGCTGACTAAAATGAATTAGTCGCCGAATACCAGGGTTTTAGCGACTAAATTGTTTGTTGGTCGCCGAATGTAGCAGTTTTACCGACTAAAGGTTGTTTGGTAGCCGAAAGCGACGGTTTTTGGCGACTAAAATAATTTAGTAGCCAAAAGTGATGGTTTTGGCGACTAAAAACCATTTTAGTCGCCGATTATAGGTCTTTTGCCGACTAAAAAAAGATTAGTCGCTGAAAATGAAAGTTTTTGGCTACAAAAAAAAAATTAGTAGCTAAAAACAGTGAATTGGTGACAAAATTTCAATTTAGTAGCGAAAACGGGACATTTTTGGCGACTAAAAACAGATTTAGTCGCCAAAAGTGCTATTTTTAATTTAAACATATTTTTTTAGCGACAACAAATTAATTAGTAGCCCAAAAATCATAGAATTGGCGACTAAATAATTGATTTAGTCGCCAAAAGTGGCCTACATTTTTTTTTAATAAATAATTTATTTTTTACATAAATTATATTCAATAAAAATAATTATATTTACATATATGGTTTTGTATGAATACCGGTCAAAATAGTATATAAATAATATATATTGCACATATAGTCATGTGATGTTCAAGTGGCATAGTGGAGGGAGTATGTTGGTAAAGGTGTTGGCAGGTGGAATGGTTCACGGTTTTCGAATCTTAGAAAAACCAAACAATTTTTTTTTTTTTTTTTTTTACGGAAGAACCTTTGGCGACTAAACTTTTAGTCGCCAAAAGTGTTATTTTGGGCGACAAAATAGTTTAGTCGGCGTTTCATAGACTATTGGCGACTAAAATATTAGTCGCTAAATGTGTGCTTTTAAAAAGTGTAATGCACCAATGGCGACTAAACAGTTGGTCGCTAAAGAGCTCTTTTTTGCCGACTAAAAAAAGTTTAGTTGCCGATACCTCTCGCGACCACGTATGCGCGACAAAAGGGGCGACTAAAAAAATTAGTTGCTGAAAGTAAAAACTCGACTTTCGGCGACTAAAAGTGGACTTTTGGCGACTAAACATTTAGTCGCCAAAAATAATTTTTCTTGTAGAGTTAGTCAACTTGGACCTCCATGATTATCATGGCTGCTTTATACAGCCTGAAAAAATATTTTTCACATGTGTCGTCATTAGAGACTGTACTTTATAAAGATGGGTGTTAGAAATATTTAATAATAATGGAATAGTTATCATAGTTTTATATCATATTTGGTAAATAACGGTTCATAGAAATTAAAAGGAGTTCAACATCAGTCTGGGATATGAAATAAGGCATCAAATGTGATATAGAGCATTATTCATTCCGTTTAGTTTTGAAGTTTATAAAATATTTTTTGAGCTTTCAATTCATATTTTTTAAAAAATTTAATTTTTTTTAATACTTTTAATTATCGCATCAAATGATTTATTGGCGTATTTGATTAACATCAACTCCCTATTTTTTTAAATATTTTTTCGTAATAAACAAAAAAAATCAATTTATTTATAAGCCATCCTTAGGAAACTTCAGTCAACTTGGACCTCCTCCATTGATTATCATGGCTGCTTTTATATACACACTCAAAAAACATATTTTTCACATGTATTGTCATTAGAGACTGTACTTTATAAAGATGGGTGTTAGAAATATTTAATAATAATGGGGTAATTATCATAGTTTTTTTTTTTTTTATGTCATATTTGATTTACTGGGAAGCATGGCATCAAATGTGATATATAATTTTAATTATTGCATCACTAAACATTCTGTTTAGTTTTGGAGTTTCCAAAGATATTTTTCTAACTTTCAATCATTATTTTTTTTAAATTTAATTATTTTTTTTATACTTTTTATATTTATTTACTTTCCGTTTTTTTTGACAAAAAATATTTTCTAATGGAAAACATTTTCTATAGAATACTTTTTCCAAAAAATGTTTTCTATAGAATATGTTTTCTTATATTTGGTTGCATTCTTGAATTTTTTTTCTTTAAAAAATGTGCTAACAGTTACATTAGTGGTGGCGGTAATGGCAATAGCGGGGTGGTGGTGGCGGTAGTGGTGCGAAAATAGTGGTGGTAGTGGTGGTGATGGTAGTAATGGGGTGAAGGTGGAGATGGTGGCGCCACTAATACTCATAATGGTTGTGGGTGTGGTGGTTGTGACCGTGGTGGTGATGATAATGGTGGTAAAATCGTGATATTGATAAAATTTTTGTTTGGAAAATATTTTTCGTTTAAATAGACTTGTTTTCTGTTGATTATAAAAAAATATTTTGCTGTTGACTTCTATTTTTTGTTATACCAAATATTATAAAATATGAAAAATATAATATTTTTCATACAAACAAACGGAACATTAATATAGACACTTTTTAAAAATATAAAATTTAAATTAAGTGCATCTACGAAATTAAAAAAGTTTTGACTAAAATATAAAAGAAAATTACTAAAGGCAACAAAACAAGGTCAATATTTCACTTTCTCAAAATTTTAGAACTATTTTTAAAAATTCAACATTAAATGGAGTGATTAGTATTTTATTAGGGTGCATACAGAAATATTCGTATAAATGGAGTACCAATATTTCATTAGTAATATTATAAATTCATATTTAATTATTAAAAAATTATTTAAAATTATAATTTTATATTTTTTTTTTATTTTACACATAGACTCCTATTATATAAATTTAATTTTCATACTCATTCAAAACAACTTGAGTACATATGTATGGCATCATGGCATTTTTCAGCCTAGGACAGCAAAGCACACGTATAATATGTGTACACCCGGCACGTGCACTTTCTGTCAAATTTACAATATATTCCTGTCAGATCTAGTCAACGGTCAATCCCAAAAACCCATATCATTTCCATCATTTGATTTTCATTATTTTTAAGAAAAAAAAAATTAAACTTTGCCCCTTAATTATGGACAAAATCACACCACTTGTTTGTAGTGCTGACTAAGGAAGGTGAAATTCGTAAGTAATTCCGAATTCGATTTAGTCTAGTCCAATTTGATAGATTTAGATTGATTTTTTAAATTTATGATTTAATTTCGGATTAAAAAATTAAAAATCTATAATCCATAAATTAGTTCCGGATTGAACCTCATAGTTCCGAATTAGAACCAATTCGGACCGTATACAAATAGTCTATATTTTTATTATACACCTTCTCACATAGTATCTTTTCTTATTCCATATAAAACCTAAACACAAACCTAAACCCACATAGAATCTTCTTTTATTACTTTTGTTTGTTAATTTTCAGTTTTGATTTGTAATAATCTAAATACTTATGGTGGAACCAGTTTTTTTATGGTTGTTTAAATTTTAGAACAGTTTATCATAATTATAGAAGGACATGTTATTATTGTGGAACTAATATAGTGCTATATTTATATTTTTATGAAATTAAAGTGTTATATATTTTTTTTTTGTTATTTAATTATGTGAATTCGTAGTTCTAAACTGATCCAATCCGTATTTAAATGGATTGGTTCGGATTGGTTTTACGATTTAAACGGATTTGATTGGTTTCAATTTTTCAAAAACCATAGATAATGGATTGATTCTGATTTTATTCCAACCCAGTCCAATCTGGACCATGCTCACCCCTAAAAAATTGTTATGCTGCTCTTAATTGTGTTTGGAAATTGAATTTTTAGCAATTTATTTATTTTTTATTCTATTAAAATACTCACAAAAAATAGAGAGTTTTAGTTGACTTTCTTCTTTTTTTTTTTTTTTTTCTTTTTTTTTTAACAGCTATCCAAATACTACGTTAAACTTTTTATTTATTTCAATTTTAAATTTTTGTTACTATTTTATTATTTAAAAAAACAGTATATAGGTCGTACACGTTAATTTCATAATCAAAATGCTATCTAATTTATATATATATATTTCTATATTATGAAATGAGACCAAATATGTACATATGCTACTTTTATGATACATATCTTTATGAACTAAAATTTGAATAAGAATTACAAAATTGATATGCATAATTCACATGCCATTTTTTCATCATATTTTTTAAAAACATATATATTAGTAAGAGCCTGTTTGGGAAGTGAAGTTCAGGCTATATTAGCCACACGTGGACAAAAGAGGCTAATTTAGCCACATGCGGATAAAAGAGGCACAGGTGCTTGGCAACAACCAATGCTAAGCTAAATTTACGAAAAGAGGCATACCACCTAGAAGACAAGGATGGCAAGGCAATCCCTAGGCCATGGAATACGGCCAATCTTAAGTTATTTTATTTTTAACTTTACTTTTTCAAACATATGTAATTTTTTCTTTCTTTCTTTCTTCAATAAAACAAGCAATTCTTTTTAGCACAAGTTGTCCTTTGTAAAAGTTAGCTTTAGTAAAGATTAGGTATATTGCAGGCATTCTATTCTGAGTTAGCTGGAAAAACTAAACTTAGAGGTTGGCTGGATTAAACCAACACCCTTCCTAAGCCAAGGATAAGGATCCAGGCTGCAGGACGTTTTGGTCGGAATAACCAAACATTATTCTAAGTTAGCTGGAAAAACTAACTTAGAGGTTGGCTGGATTAAACCAACACCCTTCCTAAGCCTAGGATAAGGATCCAGGCTGCAGGACGTTTTGGTCGGAATAACCAAACATTGTTCTAAGTTAGCTGGGAAAACTAACTTAGAGGTTGGCTGGAATAAACCAACACTTGTTACTCTTCAGCCAAAGTAAGGGTATGGCTGAAGAGTGGTTGGCTGGATTAAACCAACTCTTGTTACTCTTCAGCCGAAGTAAGGGTATGGCTGAAGAGTGGTTGGCTGGATTAAACCAACTCTTGTTACTCTTCAACCGAAGTAAGGGTTTGGCTGAAGAGTGGTTGGCTGGAATAAACCAACTCTTGTTACTCTTCAACCGGATTAAGGGTATGGCTGAAGAGCGGTTGGCTGGATTAAACCAACTATGTATACTCCTCAGCCGAAGTAATTATGTCGGCTAAGGAGTGGTTGGCTGATAAAGCATAGTTTAACAAGTAAAAACCGAAATAGAAGTTGGAGTATTAGAAGGCATTACGAAGTACAGGCATACATATCAGAACCGGAATAAGAGTCCAACAAAATTTTCATTCATTGAAAAGCAAGTACAAGAGGAACATAGCCCGGTTACAAAGAAAAGGTAACAAAAAAAAAAAAAAAAAAAAGGAGAAAAAATCAGGAAAAAAGCTCTTCAATTTCGACGTCAAAAGCCGCATCACCATCAACTTGGAGACCGATTTCAAGAGGAAGTTCGCTCTCGGTTGCTAGGATGGTTTCGGCTGGAGCCACAGTGTCACTTGGCTGATCAATAGGTGGGTCCTCTACCATGGGCTCCAACCGAAGTGATGGGTCTGCACTAACAACCGGAATGTCTTCAGCAGCAAAGGAGTCATCAGAATCTGAGTCTTCCAGAAACTCTTGTTGCAAGGCATCCGCATACTCCGCAAGGGACTTCGGTATAAAGTAAGCTGGAGGGTCGAAGACCTCGGTCTGTTGATCATGACCGAGCTTCTCAACAGCTGCCCTCCAGCCGCACTTGAAGAACAGCTCCTTGGCAGCGTCGCACTGTTTGACATAGGCGTCTTCCGCCTTCTTGTAACCCTGCTTGTACCCCTCCTTTTCGGCTTCCTCCGCGCTCTTTTTTAATTGAGTTATTTCGGTGTCTTTTCTCTTCTCAAGCTTCACCAACTCCCGCAGATACTTGTCTTTCATAGCAATGGCGGCTTTCTGCTTCTCCGCTTCAGCCGAATTAACCAGATCGACAAGTCGGCCGTTCTCTGCTTGCATCTCGGCCATTTTCTTTTCAGCTTCTTCTAGCTCGGCCACCTTTGCCTCGGCTTCCGCCATTGCCTGCCTTGTGATTTTTCTAAGTTCTTGGACTTTCTTGTAAGTAATGTTGTTTTTCTGTAAGGCCTGTCAAAACAAATACTTCCCTTGAGCCGAAGTAAAAGTTCAAAAAATTTAGACAGAAGAAACGGACAGAGTTACTTACCAAAATCATGGACTTCGATGTGGACCGGATTGACTTCATTTCGGTGTTTAATTGCTTTAGGTGGTGCTCCATGTCCTTGGGGAGGCACACACTTTTGGCCAGGTTAAAGGCCAATTGATGATCTTTTTCAGCCACAACCGAATCAGAATCTTTGATATCTCGGTCGTTGAAAGTTAGCTTCGGAGCCCAATTGGAAGATTCAGCTCGGTCGGTTTGCTCCGGTTGGAGGATAGGTTGAGGACTTTGGGGGATGGATTCAACCTCATCGACTAGTTGCTGTTCGGTCGATGTAGATCGGGCGCGTTTGGAAGGGCGAGATGAAGAAGGCCGTTGAGAAGAGAGGGCCACAACAGCGGGCTACGTTTCAATAGTTGGTGGTACTTCGGCCCTGGTTGTGGCGGTTAGAAGGGCCCTAACTCTGCTTTTCTTTGCCATCTCTTCTTCAGCGGTTAAAGGGACAAGTCGTATTTCGGGCAAGGTTGGGTCCGGTTCAGGTGCTTCTTCAAGAAGGAAATCTGTCACTCGGGCTTTTCGACGACCGCTATATCTGTAGGTCGGCTCAAAGTTTAGAAGTTTAGTCCAACTTCTTTCCTTAATCCGTAGTGCGGCTCGAAGTATGTTCAGATTTGGGTAGCTATAATGGGATGCAAGATGAGCTGAGTCTGCAAAAAATATACAACTATTAGATCGGTCATGACGCTTGAAACCGAAGTAAAAGAAAAACATGCATAAAACCGAAGTAACTTTACCGGGTTCTCCTTTCTTCCAGTTAATACTTCGGCCTGGGATTTGGGCTTGGTGATCCTCAAAATTTCCCGATACCCAAAAGAAGTCATCGTCATTAACATCCTTATCCGGTGTATCTTTTATTATCTTTTCTCTACGTCGGCGTATCCTAAGGTAATAAACCCAGCCATCATCTTTGGAACCTATGGAGTACTGGTGGAAGATTTCGGCTAAACCGAGGTTCAGGCCTGCTTGGCGGTTTAGCTCGGCAATACCCATTATTATCCGGTATGTATTGGTGGATAGCTGGGTTGGGCATAGTCTGGTTTGCCTAAGAAATTCACAAATTAAAGGCTGGACCGGGAACCTTAGTCCGGTTTCTATAATGGATAAAACAGTAAAGGGGACAAAGCCTTGGTTATTCCACGGAATGGTTTCCTTCTTGGCTAGGGTAAGGTGTACATCGTCTGGAATGCCATAATCCCTTCGGAATTCGGCCATACCACCAGGGGTCTCTACCAAGTACCTATACTTACCCATTTGTATAATTTACAAATAAGTTATATCGGTGCAAATATTGTGCCCAGTAGCTCGGTTGAGCGCACGCAGGAGTGTTTGGGTAACCTAAGTCTGCAAAGTAGAAAGCAAAGGGGTTAAGCACAGATCATTGGACTGTGCTACAAATTAAAAGCAAGGTAAATGAGCCCTATTTCGGCTTTGTGGGCTGGTTCTGTTTCGGTTCTGCACAATACTCGATAGGTCGGTTTGAACGTATTGTGCGCAAGATCGGTTTTCCTTTAAGGATTTGTTATCTCGATTTGAACAGTGGGTTTTTTGCTACGGTTAAGCCACTAGGGGCAACTTTCTGTGTTTGGTTTAGAAACTAAGAAAACTGGCTTAGCCCCAGAGGCATAGCTCGGTTGAAGACTAAGGTTCTTAGTTTAAAATATTCAGGCTTCGTTCGGTGATCTTATTTTTGGCTAAAAGTGAATCAGAAGGTTATTTTTTGAAACTACTGACATCTCTACAAGTTCTAGTTCGGCTATTGACTGAAGTGATCTGCCTATATAGACAAACAGTACCCTAGATCGGTCGCTGCATTATTTTGGATCTAAGACTAGTTTTTTACAGAAATTCATACACACATGAGTTCTGCTAGTGTTTTTTCATGAAAATACAGAGGCAAAGCAGAAAGGAAAGAACATATTTTGCAAAAATACAGTAAACCAAATGTATAGAAGCAGATACGAAAGCAAAAACAGGGAAGGAAAGTAGATTCGCGTACCAGATTAAAGAAGAAGGGACTGAAGATGAAAACTGTTGCAGCAATGGAGGGCACGAACACAGCTAGCTCAAACTCAGGGCTCAGGAACAAGAGAAAGAAGAAGAAGGGAGTAAAGTAAATGATTGGAAAAGTGAAATGGTGGTTTTGTGAAAAAGGAGAGAGGGGAGAAAAGCGGGAACTGTTCAAAAATCGCGAAACACGAAGACGACGTTGACTGCTGCCTTCTACGAATGGGAGCGTGCCACGTGTATACGGAAAAGGAAGCGCTACAGTCGTGATTGAAGAGACGTTTTAACCGGACAAAGTAAAGCCCGAAGTAAAATTAGCTCGGCTTAAGGGCCCGAGGGTTTTTGGCTCGGCTGGAGAGGCTAAAGGGTTTTTTAGCTCGGCTGGAAAGGCTTAATAAACTCTAGCTCGGCCAGTAGACTGGTAATCCCAATCATGTTGCGTAGATGGAATTAAGGGGCAATTGAGAGGGTAATTTTTGGGAAAAATTGGGCCGAGCTGCGAGTTGGGCTTTGTGGCCCAAAGTGCGAAGGACTACGTAAAAAGGCCATAATGATTACTCTGGCCCAATAAAAATGCAAAAGGTTACTCCGGCCCAGGAGAGGCAAGGCTACTCCGGCCTAGGAGAAACAAAGTTACTCCGGTCCAGGGAGGTAAAATTACTTCGGCTCAGGAATTATAAAGATACTTCGGTCTGGGAACGATTTAGAGTTATGCCGATCTTGGAGTTATACCGGCCGAGTCATTAGTTCGGTCTAAGACCGTACCATTGGTTGAACATGGGAAAACCGAGATAAGGATAGAGTTGAAAGTGGAACCGAACTAAGAATAGTTCGGTTTACTCCGTGGCTCTGCATAGCCAAACTTATTTCGGTCATATAGTAGTTCGGTCAAAGTAAAAACCATCCCACTTGGTTTAAGCAGTGGGGGAGGGTGTAAAAGGATAAGCATTATCCTTAGGAGTATGAATCCTCGGAGGACTCTGCATGGAGGAATAAAAGTCCTACTAGGATTGTGCCACAGGAAACTTATAAAAGCTCACAAACATCACCTTGGAGGAGGTAATTTGACACAACACAATTTTCTTCTGAGAACATAGAGCTTTGTCTATTTGTCAAGTTTTCTGATTTAGGCATCGGAGGGGTTTCCGGCACACACCCGCCGGCTAGCTCACGTTTGTGTTTTCAGGTGAGAAAGCGACGTCGTACGGAGGAGCGTGGACTTGGTCAACAGGATTATACGAGAAGGCGTATTTCTTTCCCGTACATATATATATTTCTATATTATGAAATGAGACCAAATATGTACATATGCTACTTTTATGATACATATCTTTATGAACTAAAATTTGAATAAGAATTACAAAATTGATATGCATAATTCACATGCCATTTTTTCATCATATTTTTTAAAAACATATATATTAGTAAGAGCCTGTTTGGGAAGTGAAGTTCAGGCTATATTAGCCACACGTGGACAAAAGAGGCTAATTTAGCCACATGCGGATAAAAGAGGCACAGGTGCTTGGCAACAACCAATGCCAAGCTAAATTTACGAAACTACCCCCCATGAAAGAGGGGCATGCGTCAGCACACACAAAAAGTGAAAAAAAAAATTTTTTTCCCAAAAAACACATTTTCCCAAAAAAAACAAAGAAAGTTGAAAAAAAAACAAATTAAAAACATTTTTTTGTTTTTTTGTTAAAATATTTTATAAAAATAAATTCAAACTCTATTTTATAAAACCAGCTTTAAATATTTTAATTTTTTTGTTATGTATTTGGTTATGATTTGAGTGTAGAGTTGTGAAAGTAGTATGGAGTTTCAAGTTATATGTTTAGTTATGAGTTTTAAAAATAATTTATTACTTGAGTTTTATTTTATGTGTTTGGTTACGATTTGAGTGTAGAGTTATTTTTAAATTTAAAATATTAACATTTTAAATTATTTAAATTTTTTTGTTAAAATAATTTTTTGAATATTTAAATTATTTAAAATTTTAAGATTTATATTTTTTGAATATTTATTTAAATTTTTTACTTATTAAATTTTTTAGATTATTTACATTATTTAAATATTTAAAATAAAATTAAAATTAAAATTTAAAATTAAAATTAAAATTAAAATTAAATTAAATATTTAAAATTAAATTAAAATTAAATTATTTAAAATACACAGGACAATAAAATAAAACCTCACTTTTTTATCATTTCACAGAAATGAAAAAAAATAAAAATAAAAAACACATGAAAAACCATTTGCAAAAAAAAAAAAAAAAAAAAAAAAAAAAACTTAAAATAAATAAAAAACGCATGAAAGCCCTCACCACGTAATTTAAAAAAAAAAAAAACTTAAAATAAATAAAAAAAACTTAAACTTAAAAAAAACTTAAAATTAGCTGTTGCCACGTAATTTACAAATAAATAAAACACATGAAAACCCATTTGTCAAATATAAAAACAAATTAATGTATACAATTAAAAAAAAAAGAATGACAAAAATATGCCTCATCCAAAAAAAAAGGAAAAAAAAAACCAAAAAAACATAAATTAGCATTTGCCACATAATTTACAAATAATTTTTTTGAATTTTAACGATTTAAATTTTTTGAATTTACGTTTTTTAAAAAATTACAAAAACGTAAATTCAAAAAAAAAAGAATGACAAAAATACGCCTCATCCAAAAAGATTAAAAAAAAAAAACAGAAATTACCATTTGCCATGTAATTTACAAATAAATAAAATACATGAAAACTCATTTTTGAAATATAAAAACAAATTAATGTGTACGAATTAAAAAATGAAAAAAATGTAAATTAAAAAAATAACGAGAAAAATACGCCTCATTAAAAAATATTTTAAAAAAAACATAAAAAAATAAATTATCATTCGCGATGAAATTTAAAAATAAATAAAACACATGAAAACTCATTTTTGAAAAATAAAAAAAAAGTTATTGTATACCAATAAAAATAAAAAAGATAAAAAAAAATATGCCAAATCCAAACCCAAAATAAAAAAAATAAAAAATTTAAGTAAAATACGCGAAATCGAAACCCAAAATAAATAAATAAATTAATTAATTAAGCAAAATACGCCAAATCCAAACCAAAAATAAAAAATATATATATATTTTACCAAAATAAGCCAAAACAAAACCCAAAATCAAAAAATAAAAAATAATAAAATTGAAACAAAATACGCCAAATCCAAACCAAAAAAAAAAAAAATTATTTTACCAAAATAAGCCAAAAGCAAAACCCAAAATAAAAAAATGAAAAATAATAAAATTTAAACAAAATACGCCAAATCCAAACCCAAAATATAAAAAAATAAATAAATATTTTACCAAAATAAAATAAAACCCAAAATAAAAATATAAAAAATAAAAAAATTTAAACAAAATAGGCCAAATCAAACCCCCCCCAAAAAAAAGGTTTGCAAAAAACGCCAAATCCAAACCAAAAATAAGGAAAAAAAAAAAAAAAAAAAAGAAGAAGTTCGGACCGTTGGGAAGTTGACGTGGACATCAAATATATTTCAATTACAAATACAAATCTTATCAAGGGCACTTTGGTAAATTCATAGGAAGGCACCTCACCAAAAAGTCAAAAAAGTCAAAAAGCCCTTACCAAACCAAACTTTTTAGCCCTAGGTTAAAATAGTCAAAAAAATTAAAAAATTAAAAAATCAACCCACTTCCCAAACGGAAGCTAAATGATTGAGATTGGACAAATAAAAAGACTAAGCCTGTGTTTGACAAGTGGGTTTGCAGGTTTTTTTGGCTATTTTAGCCACAAAAAATAAAATAGGCTATTTTAGCCATAACAAATAAAACATCACATCCAACCCATAATCATTACATTCTTCTCTCACAAAAAAATTCAAAAAAGCTAAAAAGCCAAAAAGCCCTTCCCAAACCAAGCTTTTAAGCCCAGGCTAAAATAGCTAAAAAAGTCAAAAAACCAACCCACTTCCCAAACGGAGGCTAAGAATGAAACATAACACTTTCTAATTGAAAATGATAATGTGATAAGCCCTGTCACCAAATTATAGGATAAAATATTATTTATTTTTAGGACAAATTACACACACACACAAAAAAAAAAAAAAAAAAAAAACTTTAGGATTTGAGTCACGTAACAAAATAAATTTTAATTTTTAATTTTATCAATTTAAATCGTATGCTTTGAATAAAATCATGGGATATTTACCAATAAATTTCATCTTACAAGCAAGTACTCCAATTAGTCCCAATTTTTTTTTTAGTGACGTTTTTTTATGACAAATATTTCTCATAGGACCTATTAGACAATAAATTTACTTTTTAGAACCTAAACGTAAGTACCCCTTATTAAAATCATGACAAACAAAAAGTTATTAATTGTTAATTTTTAGCGACGTATATAAAAAATTGTCGCAAAAAATTTATTTTTAGCGACAATTTTATCAAGACTTATTTTTAATAGGACTTGATAAGAATTAAATTCAACTATTAGGACCCATTGGTAGTTTACACTTTTTTTTTTGAAGTGTCACATCATATTGTCACATTAGGAAAAAGTACACTAAAGAGTTTTTTTTTTTTTTTTTTTGAAGTATCACATTATACCTGCCACACTGTCACATTAGGAAAAAAAATACACTAAGAAATTTTTATTTTTTTGAAGTGTCACATCATACTCGTTACATTGTCACATTAGGGAAAAAAATACACTAAGAAGTTTTTATTTTTTTGAAGTGTCACATCATACTCTTTACATTGTCACATTAGGAAAAAGTACACTAAAGACTTTTTATTTTTTTTTTGGAGTAAAAGTTTTGGAGTGTCATATCATACCAACCATGTTGTCACATTTAGGAAAGGTACACTAAGGAGTTTTTAATTTTTTTTGGAGTGTGACATCGTTGGATTGCCACATTAATACCTATCACATTAAAGAATTAGGGGTCCTTACGTTTAGGGCCTAATAAGTGGAGTCTAATAGGTCTTATAAGAAATATTTGTCATAAAAAAGTCACTAATTGTAAATTTTAACGACAATTTATAAAAATTATGACAAAAAAAGTCACTAATTGTCAATTTTTAGCGACGTATGTAAAAAATTGTCACAAAAAAATTATTTTTAGAGATAATTTTATCAAGACTTATTTTCAATAGGACTTAATAGGAATTAAGTCCAACTATTGAGACCTATTGGTAGTTTACCCTTCTTATAAATTGTCGTTTAAACTTACAATTAGTGATATTTTTTTATGACAAATATTTCCCATAGGACCTATTAGACAATAAGTCCACGTATTAGGACTTAAACGTAAGTACCCCAAAAAATAAAAACTCTTTAGTGTACTTTTCCCTAATGTGACAACGTGGTGGGTATGATATGACACTTCAAAAAAATAAAAACCCCTTAGTATACTTTTTTCAAACGTGACAACGTAGCGGGTATGATGTGATACTTCAAAAAAATAAAAATTCTTTAATGTACTTTTTCCTAATGTGACAACATGGTAGGTATGATGTGACACTTCAAAAAAAAATAAAAACTCCTTAATGTACTTTTCTCAAACATGACAACGTGGCGGGTATGATGTGACACTGTAAAAAAATTAAGGGATATTTACCAATAAATCTCATCCCACAAACAATTGCACCATTTGGTCTCAACATTGTGTTTGTTGTTCTGATTAGTCCTATCAGTGGGAGAATATATTCATGTTGATCCTATTTTCCTTATTTGGTAATGTTTACTGGTCATTTATACCCTTTGTTTTCTTGTGGCTCGTTTTTGGTAGGTTTGGTTGTGCATATGGAAGTACAATATGTTTCCTTCATTATGTTAGGATTTTTATGGTTGATGTGACGGTGTGCTATGGTGATTGGTGTGTTTGTGGACAGACAGTGATTCGAAATTCCGTCGACAGTAGTTCTGGTGTTCTAGAGGTATTGTTTGTTTCGATTGTTTTCGTGTGCATCGTGTATCTATTTTAATTGCATGGTGTGCCATACAATGTTCATACTAAAATTGTTGTTCCCTATTCGTATGGGGTTGGACACATTCGTATTCAATATGTTAACGGTTTACGGCCGTATAAGTCGTTGTCGTGATGACACATTGGTGTCCTTCATTGTTGTTTTGGTTGTTCTAGTTTGTGTTCTTGTGTAACTTTGTACGGTTTTTCCCCTCAATATGTTTGTGACACAGTGGCGAGAATTTTGTGTATGTGACACACATGGATGGGTTTTGCATAGGGTACGAAGGTTAAAATGGGTATTGACACATATTTGTATGTTACAGTGTGTTGCGTTGCATTTATTGTAAGCTAAAAATCTAAAACGATTTGTTACATTGTTTGCATATTGTAAGGATGGACGCTCATGTTATGTTAGTGTGTTGTTACCGCGATACGAACGCCGCCATCAAGTTGCAATTTCCACTCTGATTCGATGATTTGGTTACTTGTATCCGCCAAAATTTTGATGGTCTCACACATGCTGATGTGTGTTTCTTTTTCAAGATTCCAAGATATAACAATTTCAAACTACAAAATGATATCGATATGGAAAACATGGTATCCCTTGTACTCTCTTTCCGTCTAGGTCATATTGACGTCGTCATTCAAACTCGAGTCATGCAAAGTTCAAACGGTATTGGCAACGCAAATCGAAAACCATGTGATGTTACATTCAGTTTGCCGAGGAAAGGAGACGAATCGAACGATAATGATGAATAAGATGATTTACTCTCCAAATTTTATCCTCATGTTGACAAAGTTTTCATGTTCGCTCCATGGGCTAATGGTATCACACGTGTGGTTCAAAGCTTCGAGGATGGGGCTGCAGAATTTCGTAATGTTCTTCGTAAGTATGCAGTCAAATGTGGATTCTGGTTCAAGTATCTGAAGAATGACTCCATTCGGATTACAACTATGTGCATGATAAAGGAATCAAAAAGATGCATGTGGTCTATATACGCACGAGTCCTGCGTGCTGATGAGTTTTTTTTACATTCGTAGGTGGAATACAGAGCACAGTTGCAGTGTTGCCATTTGGACACCAAAAAACCTGAGGGCTGGGTCTGATTTATTGTCTGATGTTATCTCTAAACAAGTACATGACAAACCGCTAACATGCCCGACCGATGTTGTTTACGACTTGAAGAAAGACTACGGATTAGAGATAAGCTATCGAGTAACTTGGTTGGGCATTGAAAAAGCACGGTGCGAAATGTTTAGTGCACATTCCATTTTTTTCGATCAATTACAGTGGTATAGTAATTCTGTTATGGAAAACAATCCAGGGAGTTACATTAACATTGGTTATGATGACCAAAATCACCAGTTCGTACGATTTTTTATATCATTCAAAGCATGCATCGATGGTTTCAATCATTGCCACCCTTTACTATTCCTGGATGGTACCTTCTTGAAAGGGAAATTCAAAGGAAACTTACTAACTGCAACCGCAAAAAATGGCAATCAAGGTTATTCTCATTCATTCCACACAATTTGCTAGTTACATAACTACGTATGTTGCCCTTTTTTTAAAAAAAAAATCATGTGTAAGTTTCATCCACTCACGGAACCCACTAACAATTTTGTATACAAGTTTATTTCCATTGGCAATAGTAATTGTCGACTCGGAGAACACAACTAACTGGGCTTGGTTCTTGGAACATCTCGTGAATGTGGTTACAACAGACATGACGCTTACATTCATATTAGACCGACACACAGGCATACTCGAATCTATTCCAAACATATTCCCATCTACCCACTATGTGTTCTGCTTACAACATTTGCAATGGAACTTGCAAGACAAGATGCAATACACCAACAAGATGCACCGTGTCGACTTGCTATGAAAATTTTGAGAATGTGCCTACGCACCAACCGTAACAACATTCAATTCTAGTGTAGAAAGATTTAAGACATCGGGCCGGAATGTCGCAACGAATTTTTTGAAAGATTTGCCCCCATCATATTGGGCAAACGCCTACTTCCGGTACGCACCCGTTCACAAATATAGTGCACCAAATTATTACCTATGCTGCCTATATCCACGTATGTCTTGTTCACAATTACATGAACATATTTTTACATTTCATGTTTGTTTTTGTAGGGGTGACAGATACGGTGAGATGTGTTCCAATACAGCTGAGTCATTCAACTCATGGATCCACGAGGCACGTCACCTCCCGATCACGCAGATAGTTGACAGCTGTAGACGTCCCCGAACGTCTTGGGGGAGATCCCCGTTCTGTTCATTTTGGGTTCACTACAGTTCGGACTCAAATTGTCACGGTTCTTAAAATGAACCAAAGAGTCCAAATCCGGCAAATCGTTTTGAGAAAAGAAACAGATTTTTAGAAAAGAAGTGCCAAACATGGACTGTTTTGCCAGATACAGAGTCGCCATCTAAATATTTTATTTCGGGAAATTTAGGAAACCCTGACTCGGTGCCAAAGGCCACGTGTCCGTCATCACCAAAGTTGCCTCGGCACGGGAACTTGGGTACGATTGGCGAAGGTCAGCTATGAGCACCCCCTCTCGCCCGATCAAAGACCGGCCTCTACTAACCGTGATATCTTGTTTTGAAAGCATCATGTGTTCTTATTCCGGTTATTAGCCTAAAATTACTATGTTATGCGCACTGCAAACAAGTATAGACCAAATCGCCTAAATTAGAACAAAACATTGTATGTTTGTTTTGAAAATGGTTTGCTAATCGCAAGTAGGCTAAAATGTAGGTTTTGCCACCCTCAAGTGGGCTTTAAAACTCACAGTTTTAATGCATTATTCCAATTTAGGTAATTCAACCTTCATCCACAGGCATTCAAGCAGTTATATCACATAAGCAAATAGCCTCATGGTAAGCATGCTGTCATGGCAACACTCACACGCATGCAAGGATGCTAAAGCATAAGAACTTACTGAGTACTTCGAGCCAAAACAGAAACTAGTTAGTAATCATATGCATGATCCTAGTTCATGTTAAGATGGCTAATGCAACACATGCAAAATGCAACTAAGATAGGCTCGGCTAATCTATAATGACATGTGAAATGCTACGACTAACACATATTCAATTTGGAATTGAAATACAAATGCAGTTAGAATGATGCGCCGAGCCCGATGCATGCAAAGCGAATGAATGGATGCAAACATGCTATCGAACTGTATGCTAATTGAAACATGCCCTACACTAACCATTGAAAGCTAGTAAATAAAAGGGAAGGAAAACGTGGGGTTGGGAGACATACACACACTCACGCACACTTATTACACAATTGCCCTCACTCGGAGGGTCTGAATAAATATTGCACAACCAATGAATAACGCTAAATTAATTATTATAGAATTCCTAACTAATTAACAAATTAAATGTAGAAGGAAGGTGGCCGCAGCCCTGCCTCGGAATGTGTGAATGATGCATGCTTGACTTGTCTTGCCCGGAAACTCGCTACCATAGCACTGCTGCCTCTGTTTTCACTGCCTTGCTCTTCTAAAAATTTTGAAAGTCTCCAAACCCCTTTTGAATCATCCTCTGAGTGCTCTGGGATGTCACCGACCAGAATTAAAGTTCACCGGCCATGGTAATGGGCTTATCGGCCAACTGTTGTACCACCGGCCAGCCACTGATGGTCGGTCGGCACTGTAGGTGGCCGGCCGGCCATTGCTTCCTGCAGAATCCTGCAGTTGACAGCAGCAGAGGGCAAGCAGTGCATAGCATGGAATTTTTAAGCAAATGTGAGCATGGCCACACTCCATATCATGCAATGGACTCAAGGGAGCATGGCCCTCGACCCTCGGGCCATCAACTACGCAATTCGATGCATGATGGCCTAAGAAGCCAAGTTGGCAACTTAATGTAGATGCATGCAACAAACAAATGAGTGCTAACACCCTATCATGTTGAGATCAAGGGTGTTGGCGACCGAGGGTTGAGACGTGTTTCGTCACTTCGGGTACGAACATACCTCTCCCCTCATGCTTGGTTTGACACCTCAAACTAAGCGATGCCATGCATGTATGCCATATATAATACAAAGTGATGCAACTCATGCAAGGCTACACTAATGCAATATGAGCATGTCAAGCATACAACAAGACTATATAATGCAACTTAGCTAAGTAACATGCAAACATGCAATCATGATGCAATATAAGCATGCAACCAATGCAATGCAACATGTCAAACATGCAAAGTATGCAAGGATGGACTTATACTGAAATGAGAAGGCCTCAGCACACCCCAAAACAGTGGCCAAAAATGCCCAAAAATGGAGGTGCCTATATGCAAAACAAATATGCAAACCAAAGGGCCTAAAGCTAAGGCATGGAAGACAATTTTCAAGAGCACCCAAGAAAGGGTAAGCATGGATATCAAGACCTACAAAATTAGGGATATGGTATGGTAGAATAAGCCCCAAAACCCACATAAATGGCATCCCAAGTGACTCAAGCAAAGAGGCATACACCAAAGCCAAAACATGGAGCATAAGACTACATCTCTTTAAGGCATTGAAAGGAGAACAAATCCAAGTATGCAAGCATCAAACATAGACTGAAATGGCATGGCAAATGATTCCAAATCACCGAAAATAGACCAAATGAGGCATGCTTATGGCTTACGCACTCAAGGCTCACAAGCCAAAACACATAGAAACTATACCAAACATGGCAAACATGGTCGAATCAGCACCCAACAGTCCTTGATCATGGCAAAATAATGCTAAACCCTTCATGAAGTTAAGCTAGAACATGCAAGCATCATGGCTTAAATGCAAGGCACATTTTTAAGCAAAATGGGGGAATGCAAGGCAAGTACAATATGCATGTAAAGGGCCATAAATCCGACCAAAGACAGAGGCAACATATGACCAAATAATATCCAAGAACCTCTGAAATGGGGCTAAAAACAACCAAGCACATATGCTACTCTTATGGGCCAAAACATAGACAAATGAGACACAGAGGGGAGAGGGGTGTCCCTCCCCTATGCAAGACTTCAAACCCCCTTCTTCACCACTGAAAATCCACTGGATTTCAGTGGTGAGAAGGCCAATATACCAAAGTAACCAAAGCTTAACAATGGAAGCACAAAAAGGGCCAAACAAGGCCTTAGAGGGGGAGGTCGACCCCCAACACTAAAACAACCTTAATGAAGTATCTTAAGCATGCAAATACAAGACTTTTTTTAGTTATACACAAAGTCTAAATTAGTAAGCAAGATAGGTTAAAGACTAGTGCAAGATTGGGGAATCTAAAGCAAAAGTGTTACCCTTGAAGAACACTTCAAGAACAGCAAGCTCAGCCTCTTCCTTATGATCAAAACCACCTCAAAACTTCAAGAACAAACCCTCAAGACCTCCCAAGTCGAAGTATGGTGTGATGGTGTGTGTTTTAGTGCAAAAGTAAGAACAAATCACCCTTTTTGGCCCTTAGACACACACAAATGAAGAAAGAGAGGGAGATATAGAGAGAGAAGATGTATATCAGATATATATATGTATTTTGCTTTGGTTTTTACTGAACCCATCAAAGGAGAAGAGGGGTCTCTTATATAGAAAATGCAAAGACTAAGCTTCCAAGGGAAGCTATTCAAAAAGGGTCAAGGCTTCTAAGGGAAGCTAAGCTAAGGGTGCAAGGCTTCCTTAGGAAGCTGGGACAGGTGTCCAAGCTTCTTGAGGAAGCTAAGACAAAGGTTCAAGCTTTCTCAAGAAGCTAGACCAAAAAGGTGCAAAAAGGGCAAAACAGCCACACTCGTGCATGGGGAGGAGGGTCCGTGCATTCCAGCTGGCACAGCTGGCTTGCACCATGCCTAAAAAAGGCAAAAATGTGGCACAGACCAGAAAAGGAGGCCATCGGCCAAACAGATGATCGGCCGACCACACTAAGTGCCGACCGGCCAATGGTATATTTCACCAATGGTCGGTAGCAAGAATACACGGCCGATGGCCTCAATCCAAGGCTGGTGGGTGTCAGGGGTAACTAACAAGCTGCTCTCTACCCTCAGGTACAAAACACACAAGTCCTTGGTGTAAAACCAAGCACAGAACAAGCAAGTCGAGAGATCCTAAGGCAAGGCGCGTAGCCGAGACCTCCGGGAACTCAAAACAAACACGAACATGGATGATCACCGAGTGTTCAAACGGTGACGTCCAAGTCTTGAGGACGGTCAAAAATGGGGTGTCTACAGTTGCCCCTCTTTGACAGAACTCGAAAGTCATAACAATGACAAGAGTGAGTGTCAAAACCCAGAGACGACCCATTTTTGACAAGGCCGAAGACTTAGACAAACATACAAGCTACAGATAGGATACGCACCCGAAGGCGGGGGCAAAATGCAACTGACAATGCAAGAAGCTGAACATAACTTATGATCATGCGAAGAAAGCAGTAACAAAGCATAACATGCAACAGTTTTAAGCAATCAACACAAATCCAACTACATTACAATGTAGAAAGGATGTAAGAGAATCATGTAATTCTCGCTATGTTTCACGCGGAGAATGCAATACCTGTGTGGTTCGTCTGGTTGCACCTGCTTCAAATGTACCGTACATACAATATCGCACTTGAAAGAGAAAAAAAACTTAACAGGTACAATATTGTTAGCAGTATGCAATCAATGCAATTGAAAGTGCGTAACAACGCAAGTCGAGTAGGACGCATAACAATGCAATTTGGGGCAAGCATAACAATACTATGAAGGCATAAACACATGTAAGTAAAGAACACGTGACAATGTGTACAATGTGTGTGATGGGGAACTTGAACACATGTGAGTAAAGCAATACGTGACAATGCATGCAATGTGTATAAAAAGGAACTTGAACACATGTAAACAAAGCATAACGCGACAATGCATGCAATGTGTATAAAAAGGAACTTGAGCACATGTAAGTAAAGCATAACGCGACAACGCATGCAATGTGTATAAAAGGAATTTGAACACATGTGAGTAAAGCATAACGCGACAACGCATGCAATGTGTATAGAAAAAAACTTGAACACATGTAAGTAAAGCATAACGTGACAACATATACAATGTGTATAGAAAGAAGCTTGAACATATGTAAGTAAAGCATAACGCGATAACGCATGCAATGTGTATAGAAAGAAACTTGGACACATGTAAGTAAAGCATAACGCAACAATGCATGCAATGTGTATAAAAGGAATTCGAACACATGTGAGTAAAGCATAACGCGACAACGCATGCAATGTGTATAGAAAGAAGCTTGAACACATGTAAGTAAAGCATAACGCGACAACGCATGCAATGTGTATAGAAAGAAACTTGGACACATGTAAGTAAAGCATAACGCGACAACGCATGCAATGTGTATAGAAAGAAACTTGAACACATGTAAGTAAAGCATAACGCGACAACGTATGCAATGTGTATAGAAAGAAACTTGAACACATGTAAGTAAAGCATAACGTGACAACGTATGCAATGTGTATAGAAAGAAACTTGGACACATGTAAGTAAAGCATAACGCGACAACGCATGCAATGTGTATAGAAAGAAACTTGAACACATGTAAGTAAAGCATAACGCGACAACGTATGCAATGTGTATAGAAAGAAACTTGAACACATGTAAGTAAAGCATAACGTGACAACGTATGCAATGTGTATAGAAAGAAACTTGAACACATGTAAGTAAAGCATAACGCGACAACGCATGCAATGTGTATAGCAGGAATGAACACATTTTCAGCATAAGTATAGTGAAGGCATGCTACTCACATTTGTTGAGATGCAACCAAATCAAGACGAGGCATTTGTTGAAAGCGAGACGCGTAACGAGCGTGGGGAAAGGATGCTCCTTGCATGCACCAAACATCGCACATAGAAGACATGGCTCAAGGTCAACCACGAAGACCAGTTAACATTCCAAAGCGCACTTTTTTGCACTATCTCGAGTAATCAAGGTGCCAAACCATATATTGACCTGAACAAGGGCGCAGGACGTGCATCGACTGCAAGGGGAGGTTACCGGTATCAATCCCGATACTCTGCTGCCCTGCTCTCTTTTTGCTTTACTTTCCTTTTCTACTGTTAGTTTTTAGCACATTGCACTGCCTCGGGCAGGTTTTACCTTTTTCAAAAGGCATAATGGAAATGAAACAACTATTTTGTTCAAAAAGAAGTAACATTTGTTGTTCTATGCATCATATCGCGCGGTATCACATAACAATGTGAATGAAATTGAAATTTGTTTGAAAATTAAGCACTCACATCGTAATAATCAGGTAGTGAACCGACTTACAACTCGATAAGCAAAACAAAGAAACTCGATAAGTTAACCGAGCGTGAGTACAACTTGATAAGCAAAACGAAGACTTAAAAAGAGTGAAATACAACTCGATAAGCAAATGTACAACAACTCGATAAGCAAATGGGCGTGACTCCGCAAAAATCGTCATCGGAGGGCATTGGAAGTGGTGCCAGTCCCCAAATTCTCAGCATGTTCAACACATAAACAGCTCAGGGAACAAGAAGGGAGACCACCGGCCACAGGGGAAAGCCACCGGCCTTGATAAATTACCATCGGCCAACAGTCTTGACCAATCGACCGAAAATGGTGGTCGGTCGGCACTATCTTTGGCCGACCGGCCATGTATGGGAAGGACCACCAGAATGCTGACAGTTGTCCTCCACTCACACCTTATCCTCTACAAAAGGCCTCAGCTTCGTAGTCTTTCTCAATTCAACACTGATTTGCTCCAAATGGAAGAGTTTCTTGCCCAAAATCTCACAACTTGGATTGCCCACTTAGACGGCTCGGAAAAGCTGAATTTCCGAGGCTTCGACATAAATGCGCTATTCACTCTGAGTCGCACCCCGCTGCACTTTCCATTTCTTCACACTGCGGCGAGGTTTTGGAATCCGGTGACACATGTCTTTAGCTTTAGCGGGCAAGAGGCATGTCCTACCTTCGAAGATTTCCAAGCTTTAATGGAATCCGAGCGCAACGAGAAGATCTTACCCCAGCTTGACTTTGGCCACGCTCAAACCTTAGGGCGAATGTGTGGACTCACTATGTACGACGCTCGGTCTCTGATTTGTGATGGAATGCTGGATATTCCGAGTTTGATTCATCGGTTTTCTGATGCCGGTGACCGCAGCGACCATCTTTGGCAAGGCTTCCGACGATATGCTCTTTGTTTGTGCATGCTATCTCATTTCTTATTTGCCTCGGGCTTCGGAGGATCTAGCGTCCGATTGATTGAGGTTGCCCAAGGCTTGAAGGAGGGCAAGGGCTGCATCGCCATGACTCTGGCTGAGACGTTGATGGGCTTGGACGCCTTTTATCGTCGAGAGACGACCAGATTTGCGGGGAGTCCACTACTACTGTAGGTAATGTTTCCCACCCAATCTTACACATGTATTGCTCACATCACTCAGCCCTCAGGCTCGGTTTTCTCACAAAACCCTTTTCTTACTTTTCTCTCATCGTACATCTCTCTATTCTTTATTCTTTCATTTTTCATTCCTTCCCAGGTATGGTTGATGGATAAGCTGCAGGTCGTGGACTCTTGCTCAGCATACTCAGCTCGCGGTTACTTCTTCCGGCAACACCTAGTCAATGCCCTTGATGAGGGATGGTGGTTCGATTGGATGTGCCGCTTGTCCGCAGACCGTATTGCTTGGCGGTGCCCCTGGCTCAATCTACCGGCAATGAGTTACAGCATGTCCCGGCAGACTGAGATTCAGTTGATTGGCTTTTCTCACTGTGTGTTCTATTTTCCATTCCGGTTCCAGTGCCAGTTCGGCCATGATCAAACTTGCCCGACAGAGGGGATAGAGTATCCAGCTGCATTCCCAGCCCGAGGTGCGCAGCTTGCTCGGCAGGCCGTAGCGTGGAGGACTAGAGAGCTCCTGGCCCCCGCTCCCACTTTCAGTTGCACTTTGTCTGACGAGTGCATAGATTGGCTCAATGAAGAGGCGCAGATTGGGCCCAGCTTGGCATCAGAGGCTTCGATCAGCTCTGGGAGGGGGCGCAAGGACACCTGACTTATCTATTCCTTGGATTTATTACTTTATTAGTACTTTCAAGTTTTCCTTATGAATGTAATAAAAAGCAACTTCAATTTGTATGCAAGAGCAGGAGAACTCTGTATTGAAATCAATGAAATTGAAGGTTGTGGGTATTGAAAATTTTCCACTTTGGTCCAAAAATGGTCTTAGTTGTAAAAAGATTAATTTGAACAAGATCAAATTTGTTAAAACTTTTCAAAACCATTTTCAATATGGATCAGAACTGGACATGCCTGAAATCTGTCACTGAGATGCACAACATCGGATTCCAGCAATTGGAAAGTTGCCCCTAGTTTGAGTAGCACTGTACCGGAGATTACAACCAAAGCTCTTGAATGCTGAATAGACAAAGATGACCAAGATGATCAAATGGACAAAGTTGATCGGAGAAAAAGTTTATGGCTGGACTTCAGGATGAAATTGCCTACGTATCCCAAAGATGGGAATCAAGCCTTACGTAGTTCGGCTCGGGTTCACTCGAGTATTTTCACTCTCTTTTTGCGCTTTAACTTTTGCTAAGGCTGTCCTTTACGGGTTTTCAACCTTGCGAACTCAGTTTTTATAATTTCAAATTTTCTATGCTCTAACTTTTGCCTAGGTCGCCCTTTCGGGTTTTCAGCCTAGCAAGCCTCTCAAGGGTAATATTTCTTCAACTTGTCCATGTTGATCGGTTGTAAGAACTCTAGGCCATCTAGGTCCATCAGAACCACAGCTCCACCCGACCAGATGGACTTGATGATGTAGGGACCAGTCCAATTGGGTCTGAACTTGCCCCTAGGGTCGTGGATGGGAGCTCGGTTATCCTTGAGTACCAAATCTCCTTCTCTTAGGTTCCTGGATTTAACTTTCTTGTTGAAAGCTTGAGCAATTCTGCGCTAATAACCTTGAACATGGTACAGTGCTTTCAGTCTTCTTTCATCAAAGAGCATGAGTTCTTCAAATCTGCTCTGCTGCCAATCTGCTTCAGCTATCTAACACTCGGCCAGTACTCGCAGTGACGGAACCTCAATTTCGATAGGTAGAACAGCCTCCATCCCATAGACTAATGAATACGGAGTCACCCGGTAGAAGTTCTAATTGAAGTCTGGTAGCCCCACAGAGCAAACGACAACTTATCTGGCCAATCCCGGTAGGTTTCCACCATCTTCTGTAAAATGTGTTTGATATTCTTGTTGGCGGCCTCAACTGCTCCATTGGTTTGCGGCCGATATGTGGATGACTTATGAAAAGCCACATTGTACCTCTCTAACAAATCAATCACTTCCTTCTTGAAGTGGGAACCATTGTCTAAAATAATCTCGTTTGGGACCCCATAGCGACAGATGATGTTGTTTCTGATGAACTTCGCAACATGTGAAGCCTTCAACACCGCATAGGATTGGGCCTCGACCCATTTCGTGAAATAATCTATTGCGACCAGGATGAACTCATGCCCATTTGACCCCTTCGGGGTGACAGCCCCGATCACATCGATTCCCCAAACTGAAAATGGCCATGGCGAAGTCATGTTGTACAGCTTTGATGGCGGGATGTTCATGCGGTTTGCATGGATCTGACATTTGTGGCATCGCCGAACAAAATCGATACAATCCTCCTCCATGGTAGACTAGTAGTAACCCTGTCTGAGAATTTTCTGAGCTAGCATTATCCTGTTCATATGTGCACCGCATTCCCCTCCATGGATGGCCCCCATCAGGCGCTTCGATTCTTCAGCTTCAACGCACAGCTTATGCATTTCCAGATGACCTCTCTTATACAGCTTACCCCTACAGATGATGAATTGAATGGCCATTCTTCTGATTGCCCTTTTATCTTTGGCATTTGCCCCTGGTGGATACGCCTCTTTTTCAAAAAAGTTCCAAATGTCGTAATACTAGGGGTTCTCGTCCTGAACCTCATCTATAGCAGCAATTGACTCGTAGGCTGGCGCAAATTTCTGGTCAATGATGACTGGACGCATCTGGACTCCAAACGGGATGTCTATCATGGAAGATAGGGTTGCTAATGAATCTGCGAACCTGTTGTTCTCTCTTACTAGATGAGCAAAGTTTAGCTTCTCAAACCGAGGAATCAACAAGTCCAAGGTCTGGTGGTACATTACCATCTTTTCTTCCTTGACTTTCCAATCTCCTTTCGCTTGAGACACAACAAGGTTCGAGTCCCCGATGACGTCCAACCGTTTTGCCCCTAGTTCTAGGGCTGTTTCTAAACCGGCAATGCACGCCTCATATTCTGCTTCGTTGTTTGAGACTTTGAATCGGAGTTTGAAGGCTAGAGGGATACGGGAATTGTCGGGTGCTATCAGCAACACCCCTATCCCATACCCGTGCTGGTTTGACGCTCCGTCAAAGTACATCGTCCAAGTTTCATCGTCGCTATGCAAAATGGCCTCATCTGGGAATAAGTACTCAACTGCTTCACCCCCTCCCACCGGGTGATCGGCTAAGAATTCTACCACTGCTCTTCTTTTAACTAACTTGCGCGTCACATATTTTAGATCGAATTCGGAAAGCAACAACAGCCAACGAGTTAGCCTACCCGTAAGTGCTGGTTTCTCGAAAAGATATTTGATGGGATCCAGTCGTGAAACCAACATTATGGAGTGAGCTAACAGGTAGTGCCGCAGCTTCCTGGTAGCCCATACCAAGGCTAAGCAAGCCTTTTCCAACGGTGTGTAACGGGTCTCATACTCTAGCATCTTCTTGCTCAGGTAATAGATGGCTCTCTCCACCTTGTCCTCTGATTCTTGTGCGAGCATGCAGCCCATTGTAGTCTCAGTCACTGAAAGGTACAATATCAACGGTCTCCCCGGCTCTGGCAGTGACAATACGGGTGGGTTCTGTAAGTATTCTTTGATCTGTTCAAAAGCAGCTTGGTATCGGCCGTCCCACTGGAACTTCGTTCCTTTCTTCAGGAGACCAAAAAGTGGTTTACAAGTCAAGGTTAATTTTGAGATAAACCGTCTTATGAATTGCACTTTACCCAGAAAGCCTCGCACCTCCTTTTCAGTCCTTGGTAGTGGCATTTCTAAGATGGCCTTGATTTTGGAAGGGTCGACTTCGATGCCCCTCTGTGTAATCAGAAACCCCAGCATCTTTCCCGCTGTAACACCAAATGTACATTTCTGAGGATTCAGCCGCAACCGAAATTCTCAGATCCTTCGAAAGAACTTTTGCAACGTGGTGTAGTGGCCCTCTCTTTCTTTGGATTTGACAATCATGTCGTCCACGTGCACCTTAACCTCTTTGTGGATCATGTCATGCAATATTGTGGTTGCAGCCTGTTGATACGTAGCTCCAGCATTCTTCAACCCAAACGGCATCACTCTGTAGCAGTATGTCCCCCACGGGGTGGTGAAAGCAGTCTTCTCCCGATCTTTAGGTGCCATCACTATCTGATTGTAGCCTGAGAAGCTATCCATGAACGAAAGCAAAGCATGCCCCGCTGTGAAGTCCACCAACTCATCGATATGGGGCAAGGGAAAGTCGTCCTTCGGACTGGCTCTGTTCAAGTCCCTAAAATCCACGCATACCCAGATCCTGCCATCCTTCTTCGGCACTGGAACAATGTTGGCCAATCAAGTCGGATATTCGGATACCAGTAGGAAACCTGCGTCAATTTGCTTTGTGACCTCTTCCTTAATCTTGATGGCCCAGTCGGGGCGGATCCTTCTGAGTTTCTGTTTGATAGGTCGTGCCTTGGGGTCAAGAGGGATCCGATGTTGTACAATCTCAGGATCGATTCTAGGTATGTCTTCGTAGGACCACGCGAAAACATCTTTGAAATCTTTTAATAAAGCGACTAAGCGCTCGCGTTCCTCCGAAGACAACGTGGACCCGATCTGGACCAGCCGCAAGTCCTTCTCAGTACCAATATTCACAGTATTGATTTCATCAACTAAAGATTTAACAAATTTTTCTTGCTCTTGATCAATTAATCGTTGCAAAACCGAAAGAATTTCTTCCTCGTCGTTTTTGTCAAAATTTTGAAAATCCTGATTCAAGCAATAAATCAAAGGTACAAAAAAGTACTCAGAAACCACATCCACATCATTCTCATTAAGCACTTCCAAACCATCTGATTCTTCCGTTACAACAGACTCGAAAGAGAAAGAAAAAGACGACCTAGACAGGACTGTGGCATCCGGGTTACCACCCCTAGGAATACCAAACTCAGACTCAGTCGAGCTGGAACCTGATTCCGACTCACAAGACTCGATGGAATCAGATTTCGACTTACTACCTGACCTGGTGCTGCTTGACAAAAATTCCTCTTCATACTGCCAAATGAGAGAGGGTGCGATAGATGCATCCAAAATGTTTGCTGGTGGGCCCGCAACCGTTTCATTCCCAATCATAGACACCGAGAAGTTATCCCCCAAGTAGTTCTGTTCGATCGGAGGATCTGAAAGTAGACAAGCCAGCGCTACTCCCATTTCACTTTCGGTGTCCTCAGACTCCACTTTCTTGCTCTGCTTAATCTCAACTGTTGGGTCTGTCTGCTCTTCGGCAACATCATCCCCGGATAATTGCAGGTCAAAGAAGATCTCAAAACCTGGCACGCGCTTCCTCTCCGCATTCATCCATGGCTCTGGGAAGCCACAAAATGGAAAATCCTCCCCCTCCCGGACGAAGCGTCCGTTCAGGGTACCCTGGATGGGCCAGTGCATTAATTCAAAAGGCTTCCCTGCCTGCTTTGCTCTGGCTCTCCCAGCCATCTCCTTGCCTTTCCTTATCCAATCCTCTTTGGTGGGCAAATAACCCAAGCCAAAGGTATGTGGGTTATATGGCACTTCGGCCAATGCTGCGACGCCCTTCTGGCCACTCTTTCCCAATCCCATCCCGGGGATGTGTTGGAGCTTATTCATGAGGTATACTGATTGAGCACTGACATACACCCCATTACTAACAGCTATGATGTTCTGAACCACCTGAGCCTCAGCCAAGGTAAAACCCGACATGAACACATTCTCCATACCGTGCTCAATTTCCAAAACTGGCGTAGATACTTCCAGCGGTGGATGGATCGACGAATTTCCAAAAACAATGGCTACTCCCTTTCCATGGGGGTATTTCACCACCTGATGTAAGGTAGAAGAAACTGCCTTCACTTGGTGTAGCCACGGCCGCCCCAAGAATAGATTGCAAGTGGCGGGAACCTCTAAGACGTAAAAATCAATTTCATGCCGCCCCGGCCCAACCTTGGTCTGAATTTTCACTGTTCCCATTACTTCTCTGCTCGTGTTGTCATATGCCCGAATCACCTAGGCTGTCGGCACAAAGTCCGCGGTCTTTAAACCGATTGCATATGCAGTTCTTGCCAGACACACATTGATGGCGGATCCTGTGTCGACAAGTACCACAGGTATCCATTTGTTTCTACACTTCACAGAGATGTAGAGTGGCTTGTTGTGATTCGCACCCTCAGGTGGCAATTCCTTGTCGGAGAAAGTTAACATCGGGGTATCTCCTCCTGGAAAAACTAAGCCCACCAGTTGCTCGGGCGTGGTATCTATTGAGAGATTGGCCTTGTCCATGGCCGATAAGACAGCTTGTCGATGCACTCGCGATGCCATAAGCAGTCCCTAGATAGAGATGTCTGCCTGTATCTTTTTCAATTGTTTGAGCACAGCCTCATCTTCAAGTTGCTTTTCTTTCTGCTTCTCTGCTTCCCTATCTTTCCCAGATGCCTCTGGTTGATCTAGGTGTGGAGGCTTGAAATACCGTCCACTTCTAGTCATGTGATCGACTTCGCCGATATACCAGGTATCATCTGGTTGGTTACTTCCCCAATCCTCGTCCGTGTGGGCAAGACATAAATCATCGTCCTCCCACCATATTCCATCGGCAGCCGACAGACGCCTGTCCGGCTCCGGTATGACCGTTCTCGTACTCGCAGTACCCTCCATCCACATGCTCACAGCATTCTCTGTCCCTGTGCACACAGTAGTTTCAGTTCCCACATGGGCTTTAGCTTTCCTGATCCTCTCAAAATCCCCAAACTTTTCATGTTCCAACTGCGTCAATATAGCTGTCTGTTCAATGATTCCTGTATTCAAACTGCTCAGACCCTGAGCGAAATTCTTGACACCGACGCTCTCCGGCGATGTATCCTGATTTCCGGCCCTTCCGGCCACAACAGTTATTCTTGCCTTTGCCGGGCCCTGTCCCAACTGAGATTCTTCAACAACGTCTAGTAGGTCGTCAAGCCATCTGGTAACTTCCACTGATTCCTCGAAATCTAACCAGTTGACTGCCATGTCCTCTGGGCTTTGCTCGTTGAAAAATTGGAAGTCAACAAAGTCTCCTTCCATGGCCGCTAAGTCCTCTGATCTCTGATCCAACCCATCTCCCTGTATCACACAAAGTTCCGCCCTTTTTGGCGACTCCGCACTCAATCTATCTTGGCCTGCCGACCAAATATAGTCGCTCGGACTGTACACTTTCCCGGCAAAAATCCCAGACTCCTCAAATTCTGTCCCAACAATCTCATTCTCCCTGGCAAACTCTCCTGTTCTGTCTTCGACAGTCACCACCATTGGTTTAGGTTAGGTTCCGGAGATGTCCATCATGCACAAGTCGGTGCAGTTAGGAAGGAGCACCTCCGGCTTAGGTAGGTAGAAATGAGTGATATATATGCTAGGATCGTAAGACACGACCCCAGTCTGGATGAAATTAATTCTTTTGGGAGGTGGAGCTTGGTGGTGCGGTGGGAGAGGGTTTGTCGTGACATTGGGCTTTTCTGGAGGCACAATCACTCTATTATCAATGAGATCCTGGATCTCATGACGTAATCGATAGCATTGGTCGGTGTCGTGACCGTGCTGTTAGTGGAATACGCAATATTTGGTTGGGTTGTGGGTAGGGGGAAGTTTTTTCGGCAATGGCCTCGGCTCTAGGAGCTTCAAGTGCCCTTTTCTGATTAAAACCCCTAGAGCTTTGGACAGGGGCATATATAGTGGAGCAAAGGTTCTTTGGTTTTTGGGTTGGTATTTGGCTGTCTGTGTGTTGCTTCCGAACGCACCGGAGAATGGCATAGCTACCATGGTTCTTGGAGGGGTAATGGTAGTGACCATGCTCACTTCGGAGGCTCTTGTAGTTGTAGCACCACTCGGGCCCGCATTAGTGTTGCGATTAAAGGTTCTTCTGGGTTGCTCTCTGTCATTATCGATCAATCCTTGTTTCAAGGCATCCTCAATCTATACTCCCATCTCATGCAGATCTGAAAAGGTAGGGAAGGGGAGCACGATCATCTTTTGCATCAGCTTGGGCTGGAGGTTGCGCACAACCATCCGTATTTGATCCTTATCTGTTGGCCTAATGGTTATCATTGAGGCCTTTGCCCTCCATCGGGTCACGAATTTTGAGAAGCTCTCCTTAGCCTCTTGTCTCGTCGTCTCAAGATCACGGGTCGCTATCTCGATTTGTGTGTTATACGAGTATTGTGCGACGAAAGCCTCAACCATCTCATCCCAGTTCCTCTTCACATCATCCTCCAATTTTGCGTACCAAATGGCCGCCACACCCGACAGGGTCCGGCCAAACAAAGACAGCTTCTGTAATCTAGTGAGGCCCATCAGCATTAAGATATCTGAAAACAACCTCAGGTACACCATGGGGTCCCCGGACCCATAAAATCGGTCAATTTGTGGCATCTTGAACCGATCTGGCAGCGTCATAGCTGCGTCCGTATATCCGTCCTCAATGTCAGGAATGGACTTGACTCCTTGGGATTTCTTAAACATCTTTTCTAGCTTACTCAGCTTCAGCACTGTGGGGTCCATTTCGAACTCGAAGGGAGAGTCTGGTACATTGATAGGCATGGGCGCCTTGGATAGTTGCGGTGGAATCGGGGGCGAAGCCGGCCCCGTTGGAATGTCTGTATCCTCTTGGACATTTTGAACATTTGGTGTCTCCTCGGGTATCGGAACCCTTGGTGGGGGAGGGGCTTGATACGAAGCAGATGCCTCGGCTTGCTGCTGTAGCCTTATGATTAACTCTGCTTGTTCAGTCATAACCGTGGGCTGTTGCTTGGCGAACTCTACCTGTCGGACAGCATCTTGCTGCATAACTTTCATGCTCTCCTGGAGCTGGCGCACCATCTCCTCTAAGCTTGCCATACTGCTCTATTTTGATTGAATTACTGGTATATATTCCCTCTCTGTGGTGAAAATTGAGACCTCAGCCTGATTGTCCACTGGTAGGGTCGACCACTGCTCTGGCGATCTCTATTCAGACACACTGCGTCTTCTCGGCTTTCGTCTAATAACCGGGGGTAGAGAATAAAACACTGGTTGTCCGTCAACCAGATCCTCAGATCGATTGAGCCGGTGACCTCTAGTCCAGAGTGCTTGGAGAATATCTACTGGGTCGGAAGCAATCGTGCTAAACTACCTAGCAAAAGATAAATAAAGCAATAAGGAAATAAATAACCAGACAAACGGGCAGCATAACAGCGTAAAATAAATACACACAACACACAGTCGGGTAGCACAACACACGGTTGATAAGCTGAATACACTATTCCTCAATACTGATTATTGTCCCCGAATCACTGTTCCCAAAACTAAACCTGATACCCGCAAATAATTGTTTCTCAAACACTGAACTGGCGCCTGCAGGCCTGATACCCAAACTTGCAAACTGATACACGCATTCCTGTAGAGACACACTCTAAAGCACAAAGCAGATAAGTGAGAGCCAAAACACCGCTATGTTGGGGTAGGGTTTCCCTGTCCTATTTTGTCAGGAGCTAGGGTTTCACTACGCACGTAGCGGTTTCAAACAACCTAACATCGGGTAAACAACCTGTCCTAGTTTGGAATGGTCACTATGGATTCCGAATATGCACTAGGTCGAATGGTAAAAAAGGGTGCCCCGGTAAAACTGGGGTTCGTGTTCCCATACTATCAGAGCCTATAACCGGTCAGCCTTATGGTCATGTCTTGACAAGACAAGCCTCCGGCAAACCGTTCAGGAATGGCAGATGGAAAACACGGTGTCCTAGGCGCCCCAATGCACATGTAATGCAAAGAAACACATAAGTGTAGTCAAAACAGGATATCACGAGTTCGAGTCAAGCTCTCTAACTCCCCAGCGGAGTCGCCAGAAACTGTAGACGTCCTCTAATGTCCCAGGAGAGATCCCCATTCTGTTCATTTTGGGCTCACTACAGTTCGGACTCAAATTGTTACGATTCTTAATCTGAACCAAAGAGTCCAAATCCGGCAAATCGTTTTGAGAAAAGAAACAGATTTTTAGAAAAGAAGTGCCAAACATGGACTGCTTTGCCAGATACTGAGTCGCCACCTAAATATTTTATTTCGGGAAATTTAGGAAAGCCTGACTCGGTGCCAAAGGCCACGTGTCCGTCATCACCAAAGTTGCCTCAGCTCGGGAACTTGGGTACGATTGGGAAAGGTCAGCTATGAGCACCCCCTCTTGCCCGATCAAAGATCGGCCTCTACTAACCGTGATATCTTGTTTTGAAAGCATTATGTGTTCTTATTTCGGTTATTAGCCTAGAATTACTATGTTATGCGCACAGCAAACAAGTATAGACCAAATCGCCTAAATTGGAACAAAACATTGCATGTTTGTTTTGAAAATGATTTGCTAATCGCAAGTAGGCTAAAATGCAGGTTTTGCCACCCTCAAGTGGGCTTTAAAACTCACAGTTTTAATGTATTATTCCAATTTAGGTAATTCAACCTCCATCCACAAGCATTCAAGCAGTTATATCACATAAACAAATAGCCTCATGGTAAGCATGCTGTCATGGCAACACTCACACGCATGCAAGGATGCTAAAGCATAAGAACTTACCGAGTACTCCGAGCCAAAACAGAAACTAGTTAGTAATCATATGCATGATCCTAGTTCATGTTAAAATGGCTAATGCAACACATGCAAAATGCAACTAAGATAGGCTCGGCTAATCTATAATGACATGTGAAATGCTACAACTAACACGTATTCAATTTGGAATTGAAATACAAATGCAGTTAGAATGATGCGCTGAGCCCGGTGCATGCAAAACGAATGAATGGATGTAAACATGCTATCGTACTGTATGCTAATTGAAACATGCCCTAAACTAACCATCGAAAGCTAGTAAATAAAAGGGAAGGAAGAGGTGGGGTTGGGAGACATACACACACTCACGCACACTTATTACACAATTGCCCTCACTCGGAGGGTCTGAATAAATATTACACAACCAAATGAATACCGCTAAATTAATTATTATAGAATTCCTAACTAATTAACAAATTAAATACAGAAGGAAGGTGGCCGCAACCCTGCCTCGGAATGTGTGAATGATGCATGCTTGACTTGTCTTGCCCGGAAACTTGCTACCATAGCACTGCTGCCTCTGTTTTCACTGCCTTACTCCTCTAAAAATTCTGAAAGTCTCCAGACCCCTTTTGAATCATCCTCCGAGTGCTCTGGGATGTCACCGGCCATGGTAATGGGCTTATCGGCCAACTGTTGTACCACCGGCCAGCCACTGATGGTCAGTCAGCACTGTAGGTGGCCGGCCGGCCATTGCTTCCTACAGAATCCTGCAGTTGACAGCAGCAGAGGGCAAGCAGTGCATGGCATGGAATTTTAAAGCAAATGTGAGCATGGTCACACTCCCTATCATGCAATGGACTCAAGGGAGCATGGCCCTCGACCCTCGGGCCATCAACTACGCAATTCGATGCATGATGGCCTAAGAAGCCAAGTTAGCAACTTAATGTAGATGCATGCAACAAACAAATGAGTGCTAACACCCTATCATGTTGAGATCAAGGGTGTTGGCGACCGAGGGTTGAGACGTGTTTTGTCACTTCGGGTACGAACACACCTCTCCCCTCATGCTTGGTTTGACACCCCAAACTAAGCGATGCCATGCATGTATGCCATATACAGTGCAAAGTGATGCAACTCATGTAAGGCTACACTAATGCAATATGAACATGTCAAGCATACAACAAGACTATATAATGCAACTTAGCTAAGTAACATGCAAACATGATGCAATATAAGCATGCAACCAATGCAATGCAACATGTCAAACATGCAAAGTATGCAAGGATGGACTTATACTGAAATGAGAAGGCCTCAGCCCACCCCAAAACAGTGGCCAAAAATGCCCAAAAATGGAGGTGCCTACATGCAAAACAAATATGCAAACCAAAGGGCCTAAAGCTAAGGCATGAAAGGCAATTTTCAAGAGCACCCAAGAAAGGGTAAGCATGGATATCAAGACCTACAAAATCAGAGATATGGTATGGTAGAATAAGCCCCAAAACCCACATAAATGGCATCCCAAGTGACTCAAGCAAAGAGGCATACACCAAAGCTAAAACATGGAGCATAAGACTACACCTCTTTAAGGCATTGAAAGGAGAACAAATCCAAGTATGCAAGCATCAAACATGGACTGAAATGGCATGGCAAATGATTCCAAATCACCGAAAATAGACCAAATGAGGCATGCTTATGGCTTACACACTCAAGGCTCACAAGCCAAAACACATAGAAACTATACCAAACATGGCAAACATGGTCGAATCAGCACCCAACAGTCTTTGATCATGGCAAAATAATGCTAAACCCTTCATGAAGTTAAGCTAGAACATGCAAGCATCATGGCTTAAATGCAAGGCACATTTCTAAGCAAAATGGGGGAATGCAAGGCAAGTACAATATGCATGTAAAGGGCCATAAATCCGACCAAAGATAGAGGCAGCATATGACCAAATAATATCCAAGAACTTCTGAAATGGGGCCAAAAACAACCAAGCACATATGCTACCCTTATGGGCCAAAACATGGACAAATGAGACACAAAGGGGAGAGGGGTGTCCCTCCCCTATGCAAGACTTCAAACCCCCTTCTTCACCACTGAAAATCCATTGGATTTCAGTGGTGAGAAGGCCAATACACCAAAATAACCAAAGCTTAACAATGGAAGCACAAAAAGGGCCAAACAAGGCCTTAGAGGGGGAGGTCGACCCCCAACGCCAAAACAACCTTAATGAAGTATCTTAAGCATGCAAATACAAGACTTTTTTTAGTTATACACAAAGTCTAAATCAGTAAACAAGATAGGTTAAAGACTAGTGCAAGATTGGGGAATCTAAAGCAAAAGTGTTACCCTTGAAGAACACTTCAAGAACAGCAAGCTCAGCCTCTTCCTTATGATCAAAACCACCTCAAAACTTCAAGAAAAAACCCTCAAGACCTCCCAAGTCGAAGTATGGTGCGATGGTGTGTGTTTTAGTGCAAAAGTAAGAACAAATCACCATTTTTGGCCCTTAGACACACACAAATGAAGAAAGAGAGGGAGATATAGAGAGAGAAGATGTATATCAGATATATATATGTATTTTGCTCTGGTTTTTGCTGAACCCATCAAAGGAGAAGAGGGGTCTCTTATATAGAAAATGCAAAGACTAAGCTTCCAAGGGAAGCTATTCAAAAAGGGTCAAGGCTTCTAAGGGAAGCTAAGCTAAGGGTGCAAGGCTTCCTTAGGAAGCTGGGACAGGTGTCCAAGCTTCTTGAGGAAGCTAAGACAAAGGTCCAAGCTTCCTCAAGAAGCTAGACCAAAAAGATACAAAAGGGGAAAAACAGCCACACTCGTGCATGGGGAGGAGGGTCCGTGCATTCCAGCTGGCACAGCTGGCTTGCACCATGCCTGAAAAAGGCAAAAATGTGGCACCAGCCAAAAAAGGAGGCCATCGGCCAAACAGATGATCGGCCGACCATACTAAGTACCGACCGGCCAATGGTATATTTCACCAATGGCCGGTAGCAAGAATACATGGCCGATGGCCTCAATCCAAGGCCAGTGGGTGTCAGGGGTATCTAACAAGCTACGTTCTAGCCTCAGGTACAAAACACACAAGTCCTTGCTGTAAAACCAAGCACAGAACAAGTCGAGAGATCCTGAGGCAAGGCGCGTAGCCGAGACCTTTGGGAACTCAAAACAAACATGAACATGGATGATCATCGAGAGTTCAAACGGTGACGTCCAAGTCTTGAGGACGGGCAAAAATGGGGTGTCTACAACAGCATTAGGACGAAAATTATGGATCAAATGTCAAAACGTAGACATATGGCGGCCGCATGGCCTGGAGTTCTTTGCCCCAAAATAAAGTCTCGCTTGGTAAAAGCATACAATAAAGGCAAGGCGTGGCATGTAAGCCAATCAAATGAAGATGTGTACAAGGTGCATTGGTACCCATCAGTACTTGTGGATGCCGGCAAGTGCACATGTTCGTGTTTCCAGTGGCAAATTAAACGGTTACCATGTGCACACGCGATGGTTGCAATCCGTAACAATGGATGAGATTCGTACGATTTGGTTGAACCATACTATCATGTGTTCGAATATCGTTTGACATACGTCTCAAGCATAACTCCAACACCAACTGTTGAGAAACTACTTTTCAGTATTGAAGATTTCGTCATACACCCACCAGTTGTGAAACGACCACCTGGTAGGCCAAAGAAAAAACGGATTTTGTCAAGGGGTGAAGAAGTGCATCAAATTCGTTGTGGACATTATCAATGCATGGGGAACCACAATAGGAAGACATGCAAAGAACCAATTTAGCCTTCACTTTCTGCAACTACAAGTCTAACTTTTTTGTCCGAAAGGTTGTCACTTTGGTTTAATTTGTTTTGCCAAATAAATTGGTGCCCAAACCCCCAACGTACCGTACTATTATGTTTTGTGTTATTACGCTGGTTTTATTACATTAGTTGACCAAATAAATTGGGTGGCACACAACCCCCACATAAACCATTTATCCAAATTTTCCATCATTCGTGTTGTGTTTAATTTTTTTTTTCCGTGGAGGGACATTGGTATGTACCTTACTATTGCACAATTTTATTTTTTCTATCTGTGTGTGTTGTTTGCTTTAAGTGAACGTTACAATAAAAAATGTTCACATTTATAACACGCTCTAAATTAAATGTCATTTCACACAAATATATTCGCTTTCAATACACATTTTCAAAACAAATTACGTTCATCACACCGTCACACTTAATGCACGCTAATCATATTGTATTACACACATCAACACATACAAACCGACTCCCAAAAATTGTTCACCTTTCATAACACACGTCCATTCAAACATATCTCACAATTACACCAACTTGTTAGATTCCAGATTTGAACAATACATGACAACTACCTAAACCCATGAAAATATATACTGAATAAATCACAACAAACAAACCATTCTGATTAACATCCAATTGTTCATACCACAATTTGATTCTGTAAATATATCCTCACCATTTCAAAGTTGTCCACCACTGGATAACCAATGATGAAGTGTTGCATAAACACATACACTATCCGATTCCTTGCAGACTACCACATCAATTACAAAATGTTGAGAAACCACCTTTCAGTATTGAAGATTTCGTCATACACCCACCAGTTGTGAAACGACCACCTGGTAGGCCAAAGAAAAAACGGATTCTGTCAAGGGGTGAAGAAGTGCAGCAAATTCGTTGTGCACATTGTCAATGCATGGGGAACTACAATAGGAAGACATGCAAAGAACCAATTTAGCCTTCACTTTCTGTAACTAAATGTCTAACTTTTTCGTCCCAAACGTTGTCACTTTGGTTTAATTTGTTTTGTTAAATAAATTGGTGCCCAAACCCCCAACGTACCGTACTATTATGTTTTGTGTTATTACGCTGGTTTTATTACATTAGTTGACCAAATAAATTGGGTGGCACACAACCCCCACATAAACCATTTATCCAAAATTTCCATCATTCGCGTTGTGTTTAATTTTTTTTCCTTGGAGGGACATTGGTATGTACCTTACTATTGCACAATTTTATTTTTTCTATCTGTGTGTGTTGTTTGCTTTAAGTGAACGTTACAATAAAAAATGTTCACATTCATAACACACTCCAAATTAAATGTCATTTCACACAAATATATTCGCTTTCAATACACATTTTCAAAACAAATTACGTTCATCACACTGTCACACTTAATACACGCTACGCTTAATCATATTGTAATACACACATCAACACATACAAACCGACTCCCAAAAATTGTTCACCTTTCGTAACACACGTCCATTCAAACATATCTCACAATTACACCAACTTGTTAGATTCCAGATTTGAACAATACATGACAACTACCTAAACCCATGAAAATATATACTGAATAAATCATAACAAACAAACCATTCTGATTAACATCCAATTGTTCATACCACAATTTGATTCTGTAAACATATCCTCACCATTTCAAAGTTGTCCACCACTGGATAACCAATGATGAAGTGTTGCATAAGTGCATACGCTATCTGATTCCTTGCAGACTACCACATCAATTACAAACTGTTGAGAAACCACCTTTCAGTATTGAAGATTTCGTCATACACCCACTAGTTGTGAAACGACCACCTGGTAGGCCAAAGAAAAAACGGATTTTGTCAAGGGGTGAAGAAGTGCAGCAAATTCGTTGTGCACATTGTCAATGCATGGGGAACTACAATAGGAAGACATGCAAAGAACCAATTTAGCCTTCACTTTCTGCAACTACATGTCTAACTTTTTTGTCCCAAAAGTTGTCACTTTGGTTTAATTTGTTTTGCTAAATAAATTGGTGCCCAAACCCCCAACGTACCGTACTATTATGTTTTGTGTTATTACGCTGGTTTTATTACATTAGTTGACCAAATAAATTGGGTGGCACACAACCCCCACATAAACCATATATCCAAATTTTCCATCATTCGTGTTGTGTTTAATTTTTTTTTTCCGTGGAGGGACATTGGTATGTACCTTACTATTGCACAATTTTATTTTTTCTATTTGTGTGTGTTGTTTGCTTTAAGTGAACGTTACAATAAAAAATGTTCACATTCATAACACGCTCCAAATTAAATGTCATTTCACACAAATATATTCGCTTTCAATACACATTTTCAAAACAAATTATGTTCATCACACCGTCACACTTAATACACGCTACACTTAATCATATTGTAATACACACATCAACACATACAAACCGACTCCCAAAAATTGTTCACCTTTCGTAACACACGTCCATTCAAACATATCCCACAATTACACCAACTTGCTGGATTCCAGATTTGAGCAATACATGACAACTACCTAAACCCATGAAAATATACACTGAATAAATCACAACAAACAAACCATTCTGATTAACATCCAATTGTTCATACCACAATTTGATTCTGTAAACCTATCCTCACCATTTCAAAGTTGTCCACCACTGGATAACCAACGATGAAGTGTTGCATAAGCACATACACTGTCCGATTCCTTGCAGACTACCACATCAATTACAAACTATTGAGAAACCACCTTTCAGTATTGAAGATTTCGTCATACACCCACCAGTTGTGAAACGACCACCTGGTAGGCAAAAAAAAAAACGGATTCTGTCAAGGGGTGAAGAAGTGCAGCAAATTCGTTGTGCACATTGTGAATGCATGGGGAACCACAATAGGAAGACATGCAAAGAACCAATTTAGCCTTCACTTTCTGCAACTACGTGTCTAACTTTTTCGTCCCAAAGGTTGTCACTTTGGTTTAATTTGTTTTGCTAAATAAATTGGTGCTCAAACCCCCAACGTACCGTACTATTATGTTTTGTGTTATTACGCTGGTTTTATTACATTAGTTGACCAAATAAATTGGGTGGCACACAACCCCCACATAAACCATTTATCCAAATTTTCCATCATTCGCGTTGTGTTTGATTTTTTTTTTCCTTGGAGGGACATTGGTATGTACCTTACTATTGCACAATTTTATTTTTTCTATCTGTGTGTGTTGTTTGCTTTAAGTGAACGTTACAATAAAAAATGTTCACATTCATAACACGCTCCAAATTAAATGTCATTTCACACAAATATATTCGCTTTCAATACACATTTTCAAAACAAATTATGTTCATCACACCGTCACACTTAATACACGCTACGCTTAATCATATTGTAATACACACATCAACACATACAAATCGACTCCCAAAAATTGTTCACCTTTCGTAACACACGTCCATTCAAACATATCCCACAATTACACCAACTTGCTGGATTCTAGATTTGAACAATACATGACAACTACCTAAACCCATGAAAATATATACTGAATAAATCACAACAAACAAACCATTTTGATTAACATCCAATTGTTCATACCACAATTTGATTCTGTAAACCTATCCTCACCATTTCAAAGTTGTCCACCACTGGATAATCAATGATGAAGTGTTGCATAAGCGCATACACTGTCTGATTCCTTGCAGACTACCACATCAATTACAAACTGAAATTATTCTCAATTGATCAATCTGTACACTGGGTCATGTTGCTAATTTCAAATTAAAAACTGGGTGCCAAACTATAAATCTTAGGCACATTGCACCAACAATAACATTCATCAAATTAATAATACTGTTGGTGAATGTCAAACAATTTTTTCGAAAACCAAAAAATCGAAACATTTCTCTGACACACATAACCATTTTACACACCAAAATCCAGCAACTGTGACTACATAATACATACACAGCTACACATACGAATACATTTCATATGATTGATTTATATCTACATAGATACATAACATTTGAACTGATTATTTGCTTACATGAGAGTGCAATCTGGGGCGAAACTCAGAGGGAATATTCAGCAGTGATGTGTTATTTGTAATTAATTTCAGGGGGGTGAAAAATTGCTTTTTGTATGTTCCAATCCAACAGGATGAGAAGGGATCTAGTTGTGTTTGTTTGTCACCAGTCTTTTATTTAGTTTGGATGGAAGCTACGAAGTTGGCGGGTGTGTACGCATCACCCAGACTGAACATTACACAATGCCTACTGTGCAACACCTACCAACTCCAAAAACACAACTCTTACCCGGTGGTTAAATCCCACATACTAATATACCCAACATAAAATTTTTAAGACAATCAAACGGATAATTGTCACACTTACCCACCTAGTTTATTGTCCACCCATCAAACCACTAGTATACAACATCATCAAACAAACACATGTACACTTCATTCACAAATACCGGTTTAAATACCAACGTTATCTACACAGTGGCCACCTAAGAATCATTAGTCACAAAAACAAAATCACGATTATCGTACCTTATCGTAACTACTACCAAACTGAAATTGTTCACGTACAGTTCACAAAAGACAATCATAATGTATATACCACTATACTAACCAAAAATATATAAATTTAAGCTACTATTTTTTTACGGCCTAAAAATAATTCAATCATATCTAATCTTTCAGCCTCCTGATCCTGTCGTTCACAAATCTCTTCACCACGTTTGCTCTTAACACGATGTCGTTGTTACCTTACAATGAATGGCCCACATCAAGATGGTGCACGTACTGCCACATCACCGCGCACACAATGACCACACAGTCCAGCTTGCGTTGGGGAAACACAAGGACAATTTTCTTAACTATATTGCACAATTACCCAACAAGAAATTTACAATGTTCCAGTGTCAACAACAGGGTACTTACGAGTTAGCTCTTTGTTGGAGGCAGTCTGCAATAGACTCGAATGGGTGGTTAAAGGTCTCAGTGATGCTTAGCTCGTCTATTCCATCTGCTCGCAAAAACCGCTTCATTACACTAGACACACGCTCATTCTGCAACACACAAAACCCCCATACCTTATAAAACCACAAGACGCCCACACTCATTCAAACACAAGAACAAAAAATGTGCGTTTTACCAGGACAAGAGCTTCATTGTAATGCATGTCTGATCTGTCGTTTGACCATTGCCTCATCAGATTAAAATGCTTTCAAGTCTCATCATCTGCATCGTACACCACGAGAGTCCAGTGTGATTGGTTGCATATTGGAAAATGAATGTACCGACAATCCTTCGATGATGCAAAATTTTTCAGCACATAACTCTCCATTGTTTTTGTGTTGTTGCTTTTGATAACGTCCTACAGGACAATCAGTGGTTTTTTAAAAAAAATCCCTCACATTGCCCACCGTATAACAGTGACACAGTAACACTCACCATGCAAATACTGCTGAAAAAGTACGATTTGTCTGACAAATCATCACCCGAACTGACATTTGCCTGCTTTGTCAGCAGTATATTTGCATACGCATCAATTACCTGCTGTGAAACAAACAACACGTGTGTTACCAAACTCATTCGAAAATATTGCGTATGACAACCCACATTTTATGGTGTTTTAAAAAACAACACAACACATGTAACACAAAAGGAAGTACGTCGTCTTACATTGCCACAAACACTCTCTCCACGTACAAGATTTTTGATGTCAGTAAAATACCCCGACACACCATTGTCAACCCCAAAAACTGTCTTTATGACGGTAATTAACTTTTCGTGTACTCCCACACATACCCGTCGCCATTCTGTTCTTAAGCCTTTGTTATTTTCTCTTTCTCTTCAAATGTCATCATTTTTCATGCCCCAAACCGATTGTTTAACTCCAAACCAGACCATTTTCTAGTAGGCATGCCAACTGTGTCAACATCAATCACATCGTAATTCACATTACATTTGTCAACTTCCAGACCCTCGTCCATGTGTGTGACTGTTCTTTTTCCATGTTCTCAACCTAAAGGGTAGTCATAATCTTTCACCCTTAGTTCTTTCCTCACTTTGGTCTTAATTTTGCGCACAAACGAATTATGCCCAGCCACGCCATGCCCACCATCTGTCACATACAGTAACACTTGTACTTCATGGTCTGACAAACTCACATCACCCACACTACATGACGGCGTCGAACTAAAATCAAACACTGTGTGCAAATCTACATGTGCAACACTCTCACACATATTAGCAACACCTCGAATAAGCATGACATCGTGCACGACCGCCACAGCAATCCCACTTCCATCTTCACACCGGCTTGCACCAACAGCACTGACGTCAACTTTGCAAAAAGTTTGCATAATATTGTGCACCTGATGGTCAGCCAGCTGGTCCTCCAGCATTGATATTGTTTGCCACAATTCTTTGTTTTCATTTTGCAACTTTAGGATTTCCTTATCTTTCACCTTCATTACACACTTGAACCCACCAACAATGTTCATGACTTGCAACTCCATTTTACTCTTCAACCTAACAACTTCCTCATCTAGCTTTGCTATCATTCCCTCATTAGCTTTGTTTTGCATTTCTATGTCTACCATTGGATTCAATGCTTTCTCTACTTCGATGTCAATTGCTACATCATTAACTGTATTATGCACCGGGTTGTACACATCATTTGACTTCACTTCCATCATCAGATGGATGAGCCATGCGTACCCTCTCCTCGACAAAATCATCCACCACATCCGGCCACCCTCCATCACCATCAACGTTGGCATCACTACCATCTCCCAGGTTGTTTACATTGATGTCACAGATGTTTCCCACTGGACCGGCTACCAATCCCTCGTCTATAGCCGAAATGTCACGCTCATACTCCAAAAACCTTAACCTATCAACTCTTATCCAAAAAAAAAAAACAAAAAACCACACTAACATCACGAACATTCACACGCCATCCATTACTAACAAATTTTAACCAACAGGGCATGTACCTTGAATTTGCTTGGTGTTGCGAAATCCAAACCCCACATCCTGCTCACTAATGCACCAATGTCCCATTTCAGGAATCTTGGGAACATATTCTCCGTTTCTAGCTTCACTATCGTGGAATGTTCAGAAATCCAATACTGTGTTTCAGACACAGAAATCATTACATTATGTCGTTACCAAAATAACAAAAGCATGGGTAAAACAATTCAAACAGTCACAAAACATTAAACACTACATACCAGCAAGGTAAACATATCCAATGACCTTTTCCGGCATATGGTGGAAATCTTTGATTGAACCCATCAACGTTTGTAGTATTGCACTAGTCTAATCGTATGTACAGACGGTCTTCAAGTCGTCAATGTATCGCACAAATGCCTAACTTATTGTCTCTCCAGAATTAGCAAAGAATAGTTTCCCACATACATACAGTGTCAACAACTTCGTTGCGTCCTCCTCGTCCACCTTTCTTCTCCCACATACGGGCTCTTCGAACAATGTCTTCATGAGCTTCGATGTTATCCTTATGGTGTTATGACTCATCTGCTGAATAAAATCTGATGTCGGCCTCTAACAATGGGAGAGATCAAGATGCCTAGTACCACACTAGATCCCAAACAAAAGTCTTACATTGCTCTTACAGAGCTTCAACAAATCCCCACCGATGTTGAATGCGTCACAATGGTGGTCGTACGTCCATATGATTTTCAAAATTGCATCGTCAAACTTCCTGAAATCATTGTGATTCAATTTGTTAATTCACATAGCCTCAATCATGATCCAAAATGGAGTCCTTTTCAACTGTTCAAAATGACCACCCCTCAACGGCGATGTTGTTACAAGCTTAACAATACCCCCAATGATTGAACGGAAATTAATTCGCGTAGGTGCATTGCGCGACGGGCGGCTAGCAAGATTAACGCCTCGTTCACTAACTCCCTACTAGATGACTTTCGATTTCTTGAACAATATGCGTCCTTGCATGTTAATAACCAGCCTGTTTGGTTTCGAATCACATGCAACTTCTAGACGTTTCTGTTTACATGAACGTGTCAACGGACTCCTGCTAATGTCAGCATATGTAATTGCACAAATAACATATTAATTCGCTACCAGTACAGAACATAGCACACCATAACCAACACACCAATATACAAATTCCACAACGCATAAATACAAACAACATACATGAAACCCCGACCCGATTAAACAACCCTGCCAGATATAATGTTGCAACATCACACACAGTAACACATGAAGCGAAACTTGAAATTCCACACAGCCAGCCAACACACCCAACCAATAATTGTCGACAAACTTAAATACAAATAGCGGAAACCATGTCCAATATTAATACTTGACAATTCAAAACCATACAACGCCAACCATGCTAGGAACAACGTGCCCACAGTTCGGTAAACATATGACATATTCCAAGTACTTCCACTACATACTAACTGGCACTGCTTACACCCGTTGCCACACTCACACTCACATCTCTCACATCGCCTAAATCCCAAAATTTAACGCCACTTCACTTGTACACACCACAACATACTTTCACACACATCAAACAAAACAAAAAAAACAAGATCATTGCACTAAACGAAACCACACATATAAGCAACACGAGGCATCGCCACGAAACACTTTTGAAATGTTCACATCCGGCACTAAACAACACGAATCATAAAACCATAATACACACAAAGTACCCACACACCCCATTTGAATCGAACCCACGTGCCACATACCACATACATCAACAAGATTGCACAGACCTGACAACACTACAACATCCCCTTCTACGAACCAAATTGAAACAAAATAAGAATGTAACACTGTCTCAACGCCCATCGCAAAACCCAATTCATTGACAACATACAGTGACCTAGAATATACTAACCCAATAAATAATAGACACACCCAACACACATGGTTTAGATATGTGAAACCTACACCCTACCATAAAAGACACAATACAGTAATGAGTTATGATATACAGACACACACACACACACACACACACACACACAATGCCATCGACATTTTCCAATCAATACTCATATGTTACGGAACATCAAACAAATATCATCAAACCACAACCACCTAATGTTTTAACGAATCATGGAACATATCGACCACGAAAACAGCAAAAACAGTGGTGTCACATACCTTCTCCACCCATCGTTCCAGCGGCCAACAAATCTAAACACGTCCTTCAACGTCTCTCTCGTTCCCTTTGCGAACTTCCTTCGTCTATCGTTATGTTGCAGTGCAGCTAATCACCTTCCAATGCCACACATACAAATGCTCATAACCTTTCAATTTTTGGAAACAATTCAAACGAAACCGCCAGAAAGTAAGGATTTCAAATCTTGCCTAATCCACAATCGTTAGAAATTGGGGTTGTCAAACCTTACCTAATCCATAACCAATAGGGGGTTTTGTCAATAAAATTACGTGTGTCATGTGGAAAGCATGCCCCCCCAAAGTAAAAAAACACAAAAAGCCTTAGTGAACTTTCCAATGTTGTGGCACCCAACGATCACCCTGAATGTGACACGTGGCAAATACCAATTTGGGAAACACACCAACATTTGGCTGTGCCACACCACATCATCACCTATTCACACGTCCAAAAAATAGGCAGTGGTATTTACGTCATTCAGTAATAGAAAAGACCAAATAGATCAAAAGAAAAAAAGTTGGGACTAAATGGAGTACAATTTCAACATTTAGGATTTATTAATAAGTTTCCCATTAATTAAAAACTCCTTAGTGTACTTTTTTCAAACATGACATGTGACACTCCAACGTGGCGGGTATGATGTGACTAGGAGTGTAAAAATGGCCCATAGCCCGTGGGCGGCCTAAAGCCCGCCCGCGGCCCGAGGTAAGCTTGACCTGTTTAGGCCCGTTTAGAAAAAAAATTAAAAATTATTTAGGCCCGCCCAAAGCCCGAGCCCGAGTCCAAGCCTAGGCCCTACAGCCTGGCCCACTGGCCCGCCTAAAGCCCGAATGTCTTTGGGCCTGGGCCTAGTTTTCTGGCCCGCTGACCGGCCCGATTTTTGGCATGAGCCCGTAAAGCTCGACATGGGCCTGGCCAAAATTACACCCCTAGATGTGACACTCTAAAAAAATTAAAAACTCTTTAGTGTACTTTTTCCAAATGTGACACTCTAACATGACGGGTATGATGTGACAGTAAAAAACTCTTTACTGTAATTCTTTCAACTGTAACACTCCAATATGGCAGGCAAATGAGTCATTACACATCTAAGGATTAAATGGATCACAAGAAAAAATATGGGACTATATGGATTGCAAGTCCAAAAAATGTGATTTATTAGCCAATCTCCCTAAAATCAATAGAAAAATGAATATTTTTGTTATTAAACTCATGAAAAAGATTATTTTAGAAATTTTATATACACGTATTGTGTTTAATTACTAAAATATTCTTTTTTGATCCATTTTACTTAATAAAAATAGATAAATGTTTAGATTGAAAATAAATTCAAAGATTAAGGTTTAAATTGATAAAATTAAAAAGTCAATATTTATTTTATTATAAGACCCAAATATGTGATTTTTTATTTTGGTAATTATCCCTTATTTATTTATTTATTTATTTTACCTTTTTCATCGGTGGAGTTGGATGTGAACCATAAAACAAGAAAAATTATCATATAAGTCCGGCCCAAATCTTACATGATATGACTTTATAATTCTATTGATTACATACCTATTATTTTATATTTTTTTCTTTATATGTTACACAAAACAACTAGTAAAATTAAAAGAGGACACACCTAATTGAAATTTCCGAAAAACAGCATAATTCCCCACAAAACAGGAACTTAGAGGGCTGTCAGTACGAATGCCTTCTCAGCCATCCGATCGTTAATAAAAAAATTGTCGACCGTGGATGACAAGATATACACACGTACACCGTGTACACGCGCATGTGCAGCGCCATTGCGTAGAAAGCTATATGTGGAACCATGGAAGGAACCCAGCTGTGCGCCATGTGACGGGCTGAGCTGGTCAATATGTGATTTAACCCCGGAAAATGTTTTTTTCCCCGAATTTGAGCCCCCCCGAATCCCCCGAATCAAATAGAAGAAAAGAGAGAAAGAGAAGAGAGGGGAAGAGATGGCAGCCCCTCCGCCCGCCGTCGCCTCCGCCTCTGCCTCGTAGTCCCCGCCTCTGCCTCCGCCCCTTGCCTCTACCTTTGCCTCTAGCCCGATTTTGATGGCCCCTCCAGTCCACTTCTTCTTCTTCTTCTTCTTCTTCTTCTTCTTCTTCTTCCTCCTTCTTCCTTCTCTTCTTCTGATTTTCTACTTCTGAAAAAAAAAAAAAAAAAAAAAACGTCGTTTTTGAATTCGGAGGGGGATTTGAGGGGCTCAAATTCGAGCTACCAATCACTTCTCATTTAACCCTTTTAAAAAAATAGGTATTTTTTAGTTAATGTGATTTAACCCCTTTAAGAATCGTTTGTTCAAATGGGTATTTTTCAGTTAATGTCTCCCCCAAAGCTTATAAGATATGGGTTGCACGTGTGGTGTAACATGTATAGTCGTATTTGTGTATTTTAATTTTGAATCTCGTTGAAATATTTTCATGTACATGTGTACAGCCTTTGATTAACTTATGTTTTTCATGATTACTCAATTAAGAACGATTGTGTTATTGGGATGTATGGTATGAAATTCAGATTTTCTATAATATACTTTTTATAGTATAACTTGTAATGATTTAAAATAAAAAAAAATAAAGTCAAAAGGCAACGCCATTTTGATTTTTTCACTTAAAAAAGTTATCACTTGGATATTTTTCACTCAAATTCAAATGAAAACATCAAAATGATGTCGATCTTTACTTTAATTCTTGACTACTAGTTTCTATCTCTTTTGTTTTTATTTTTGTGTTGCATTGTTATTCAAAATATATAAATTACACTGTAGACAGTATACTAGATAAGATCTAAATTTGTATAGTTCGATCGAATATTTTAAAAATGATTCTATCCACATTTTCTTTTTATCAAAAATAATAAATATTTTGTGTTTATTATGTCAAGTTATTCTTAGAGCCCCTACTTCTATTTTATTTTTTATTATAATTTCAACCCAACACAAAATTTCACTTTTTTGTTCTCAAATAATCTCCCAAAATCCTAACCCGAACAATATGTGTTGGCACATATTCCTAGGCTCATTCTACTCTCTAAACGGATTGGGCCGCCTCGTTTCTTCATGTTAAGGCCCAAGTCTTATTATCTGTTAACTAAAAAAATAATGCGCCACAACTACTAAGCCCAATATCAAGCCCAATACTAGAAAAGGAAACAGAAGTCTCGCCCATTATTTTGTTTAGAAAATGTGGAAGTTTTTGCTCCATTCCGAGCTAGACAATTGTGCTCTACAATGTTTATGATTTTTAACCCTAGTATGATGCATAAAATTATGTAAATTAATAGAATATTTAAAATGGCCGGTTTTTAAAGGTATTACTCATGAATTTTTTTTATGCAATTGACAACTTAATTTTTTATGGTTGACATGAATAAAGAAAATTGGTTATATATAAGTGATTGATTATTTGTTTGAACAATAATAAAATGGCTAGGGCTTCTCTCTAGTCCTCCATCGAATTGGAGATGCGCTATTGGGCCTTGTGGGCTCATTTTTTAATATCATTTCGATAATTTGATTTGTTCGATCGGATAATGGAAACCATATGTTTGGATCAATTTTGTATGAAAAAAATATACGGTGAAAAAATAAATAATTCATACAAAATTGATTCGAACACGTTGTTTCCATTATTCAATCGACTTGATTTTTTTTGTAGGGATAATGTATCCAATGAATCTTAAAATTTAAACGATTCAGATCATCAAAATAGGGTTCAAAAGTAGGCCCATTGCATCGGATTGAATTGTTCGATCCGATTACGAACTGGAGACCATTCAATACCTAACAAAATTGATTTGTTTATAGTTGTGAAAATGAAATTAATTAATACACTAATACTCATGTCACAATGTTGACAACATTAATTATCAAGGTCGAATAGTCAAAAATAGGATTCAAAAGTGAGTCCCTCACACCGGACTGAATTGTTCGATCCAATTACAGACTGGAGACCATTCAATATCTAACAAAATTGATTTGTTTATAGTTATGAAAATGAAATTAATTAATAAACTAATACTCATGTCACAATGTTGAAAACATTAATTATCAAGGTCAAATCGTCACACATTGTCATGCACTTGGAACACGCTAAAAAGTACTCAACACTCATGTTGTAAATAACTGCAAATAGTATCAGATTAATCTCTTTGCTTAAATTATCTTCTATCTATGTCAAATAGTATCAGATTAATCTCTTTGCTTAAATCATCTTCTATCTATGTTCGAGTGCAGTTATATTGAGGAGGAGCTCAAATCAATTAGGAAATCTGCTGATCGCTAAGTTGATGTTGGGTGAAAATTGTGACTAGTTTGACGTTGGGTGAAAATCGTGGCACTCAGGGTGCCGTGAAGAATGGGGTGGTAACTGAGGATGGATTTGGATAACAATGATGATTAATTAAACTTTTTAAAACTATTATAAGATTATTTTTTAAATATATTAGTGGTGGTTTTTAAGATTAGAGTGTTGGGATAAACAGAACAAAAAAATATGGAAGAAAGTGATATACTTTTTATTGAGAATCCAATTAAAGTTATTTTGTCATTTCATCTCTTACCTAAAGTTATAAAAATAAGTTTTAAATGTTAGTTTATTTCAATGAACGATATAATTTTCATTTTAAAAATTATTATAATTGTCATGCAAATTTTAACTTAAATGTAATATGATATAATTTTGTTGTATTAGTAATATTAGTAAATATATATTCATGACATATTGTTGATATAATTGAAATTATTAGTTTCCTCCAATATATCATTAAATTGGCGTTGAAACTTTTATTAAAATAAAAATAAAAATCATTGTTCAACCTAACCAAGAAATGACAAACAGTTGCTTTAGAACATCCAACCCACAATTTTTTTTTTTTACACTCCAACCCAGAATGATCAGCACTTTTTGAGTAGTTTTATAAACAGAGTGAGCAAAATTTTTTCCCAACATTCTATATGCATTTCCTTCTTGTTAACAACTTCATTCATACAATACTTATGTTGAAATGAAAAAATAACTTATCCAATTTTTTTTTTTTTTTTTTTCCACCTTATTGCCCTTATTTGGTGCAGAGCTGAAGTTTATTGAGGTTAATTATAGTTTATTTTATTTTAAAATTTTGTATTAGTATGTTTGTTGCTATTTTGGTTTACGGTTTACGGTTTATAATGTATAAATAATTTAATTAAGTTAAAAACAATTATTAAAAAGTTAAAAATTCGAAACTTTTAACATCTATTTTTTGAATATCAACTTTCACCTCATAAAAATTTCACCAAAATGAAGAAGTGAAGTTGTCTATGATAGGGATGACAATTTAAACCCGGCCCGACGGGGACCCGATCCCCTAACCCCGATTAGAATAGTTTTTCCTCGAAAAATACCCCCGTAGGGACAGGAATGGTATTCGAAATTAAATCCCCGATCAGTTTCGGGGCGGGGACGGGGATCAGTGTTCAAGCCTCGGTCCGTCCCCGTCCCCAGTCTCGAATTTTCCCGAAATAAAATTACCATTTTACCCATATGTATATATATATATATATATATAAACCAATCCTCTTCATTCACACTGTGTGCACGACATTGGGTTGTCATCTGAGTTCCATTGGTCACACAACACAACACATCAACACAACAGCATCACCACACCGCCTCTCGTCTTGTCTCTCTTTCTCTCTCCCTCTCTCTCTAAAACCCTCCGCCGATCTTCATCCTCTCATCACCGCGATCTCCCTTCTCTCTCTCATCCCCCTCCTCCCATCACCGCCGAGATCTGAGTTCTTCCTTCCATCACCGCCGAGATCTGAGTTCTTTCCCCGACCTCCGACCGCCGCTCCTCCATCTCTTTTTCTTCTCCAACGGCAGTGAGGCCAAGCTTGCCGAATCACCGCCACCATCACCACTGTTTGCGGCAGTTGCAGTGACACAGATATCTCTCTCTCTCTCTCTCTCTCTCTCTCTCGATTTGTTATGTATATATATATATATATATATATATATATATATTAGATTTGAGCATCAAATATCTCTTTCTCTCTGTTTCTATGTTGTTGTTGATGATGATGATAATGAACAAATCTGTTAGATCTGATTTTTTTTTTTTTTTTTTTTTAACATTTGAGCTCATCAGATCTGTTAATGGTGATGATGATGATGAACAAATTTGTATGATAATGATGAACATATCTCTCTCTCTACTATGTTGTTGTTGTTGTTGTTGATCATGAACAGATCTGTTGGATTTAATTTTTTTTTTTGCTGGGGAATTTTCGGGATAGGGGAAGCCCGATCCCCGTTAGGGGGGTGGATATAGGTTCCTCGTCGAGGATCGGGGCCAGGGACGGGGGAATTTCCACCGTCAAGGATCGGGGACGGGGGGTGTAATCCTCGGCCCCGTCCCGCCCCGCCCCGTTGCCATTCCTAGTCTATGGAGTTTTGATTCCCCTTATGGTCGTATTACTCAGCTCGTCCCGACTACGATTCAAAAAGTAACTGAAGATTCCCGACATGTTTTTGGTTTCCGCAAAACAAGCTTATTAACGACCCATAACTTGTTGAATGTGCCTCTCAATGTTGTTTATTGCAACTTAAATGCACTACTTATGAATCTTTCTCTTCTTTTTTATTTTTATTTTTTTATTATGAGATTTGTGTGAGACCATTTGTTATCATTTTTGTTAATAGCTTATATAATTTATAAAAATAAATGTGAGTATTAAATTTTGACCTCACAATTAAATCGGATCTCTTCGCCAAGATCCTGAGAACTAAGCCGTAAAGCACATGCAAAAATAGAGAAACTCAACACTTGCACACAGAAAAACAATAAGACCGGTGGCTTGTTCACCCAGAGCATTCCGACGATCAAGTCAGTTAAAAATTTCACAAAATATCGACTAAGCAAATAACTCTCAAGTAAAAAAATGAATAGTGTCCTCGTCCCTAAAAATTTTATTTGATAGGACTCTATCCCTTTGAAGGATAACAACAATCTAGGACTCATCCTATTCGGATTACGATGACCTCAGAAGTCCCACTTTTATTCAAACAGAGAGCCTATCAACATGTAGAACTCTTATCCTTTATCCAATTATCTTGGATTATCATATCACACATCGGCTAACCACGATTATCCCCGTGTACCTCGGCTCACTACCTATGCCATGTGGATAACTCACAAATTATGTCTCCACAATATATATATATATATATATATATATATATATATTTTTCATTTTTCTTAGTAAATCTAACATCCAAACAAAATTTAAGATTCATTGAGAATCTAAAAATAGATAGAAATCACACATTAATGTCAGTACATTAAAACCTTTGAATTGATTAGGACACACAAATTAGATGTCCATTTCATTAATCTAATCAACTTCACCAAGTTATCTAATTTTGTTATAATTTTATAAAACTTGGTAAATCTACGTAACTTAACTCTTAAACAAATATCTTATCAAAAGAGTAAAACCCATTAATTTTTAGGTAATTTTCAATTTACTTGATGTTAAAAAAATGACATACCTAATGTGACTGGTCAAGTGGTAGATCACTAAGAGATATAATGTGCATTTATTTATAACTATATTAATTGATTTTTGTGGGGACATGTTTTTTGAATAACACGTGGCCAAGGTGGCACCGAAGTGCCAGCCGAGGTGCCACGTGTATTGATCATGGCGCCGAGATGATCTCGGCTAGGCTGAGGTTATCTGCGGAGATACCAGAATCTGAGATTAACGAATAAGTTATAAGAGTCCTAGAATGGGGGAGGACCTCAGCTTAGATAAAGATAAAGCTCTTAAAGAGTTTATCTTTATCTATTTAAGAGTCCAGGATGAGCATTGAGCCAGAGTCCAAGAGAAGCTAGGCTTCTACAGAGATTAGGTCAATGCTGGCTATAAAAGTAAGGCACCCTCATGGGTCTAAGGTACGCTTTTTGTTTCCTGGCTAGTGAGTTAATGCACTATTTGCTATCTTTGAGAGATAATTGAGTACTGACTTGATCGTCGGAGTGCCCCTGGGTGGACGAACCACCGCCGAAGTCTCATCTTTCTATGACAGGTCATTCGGGCGCAATCTATTCTGCTGGTGTTCTCCAGCTAAGTATCTGTTTGGTAGTGTGGTCAGAAAAAACACACACAATTTGGCGTCGTCTGTGGAAAAGAAAAGAGAATATATGGCCAATGACGGACAGAAAGAGAAGATTTGGGATGACATCCCTACTGGAAATGGTAAACACATTGACCCTGACATAGAGGAGGATAACTACAACGAAGAAACTCGGGATCAGAATCCCGGAGAGAAAGACGTCAGCCAGGAAGGAGACATACCATAGAAGGTAGACCAATGCGGGTACTATAACGAGAATGACCTCCAGGTGTGGAAAGATAGATGCCTGCGGAGGGACGAAAAGATGAAGAGAATAGCGAATAAATTGGCAGACCTGCAATCGGAAGTCAATTTCATGATGCAGAACAACGTCATGCAGCCACCATTTCCGTTACAAGACACGCCAATTCCAGCGGCAAAGAATGATGCCCAGAAAGGAGGGCAGAAAACAGTTCTTGTAGTCCCTCAGCACACCAGGACCAAGGAACACTCTCACCGGCTTTCACGGGAGGACGACCGAGGAGAGTCAATGAAGGGAGAGTCTCGGAAGACACATCGCACCAAAGAAGCTAACACCAAAGAACATCGGCATGTTCAAGGGAAGGAGCTCTGTTTTGACACGACTAATGGAGGGAGGTCCAAGAGGACTCATAACAACACCGGGAGTTGCGCACCAAAAAGACTGAAGTTTGTGGACAACCGAGCTCCTGGACGGATCAAGAAGGATTTACGAGATTACTTCTAGAGGAAGCGACAAGATGCCGAAGTAACCTCTCCGGTCAAGCCGAGAACGTCGTTCTCGGTAGAATTGGACAAATTTGAGGCCTTGAAAAGGTTTCACATGCCGAGATTCCAGATATACGACGGTAAGTCGGACCCTAACTTTCACGTCGGCTTGTACCTGAACTCAATAGCAGTGTACACTGGGAATGAGCCGTTGCTCTGCAAAGTGTTCCCCTCATCCTTTGGGGAAATCGTATCAGACTGGTTTCATAAGTTGCCAAAAGGAATTGTGAAAAGCTGGGAAGGCCTGGCCGAGATGTTCGTGGCCAGGTTTGTGACAAACAAACTACAGCCGTTGAGGGTGGACTCCCTGATGGCTCTCAGAATTAGCGAGGATAAAAGCCTTAGGGCCTATGCCAAAAGGTATTATGAGGTGTTCAACCGAATACCAGGATGCAACCAAGAGATGGCGGTTGTGTCTTCAAGAATAGCCTGAATGATGATTGTTTGCTTCGAAAATCACTGGCAAAGACACTGCCAAAAAGTATGGAGGAACTAATGGCCAGAATAGAAAAGTATGCAAGAGTCGATGAGGAGTCACCAGGGACAAAGGTGTCAAAACAAGAGAAGAGAAACGGCTCATCAAAACGAGGCCGAGGTAATAGTAGATACAATAAGCAAAAGACAGGATTGAGGGCTGCACAGGCGGTCACAACCGTATTCCAAATTTCGGTTTACAAAGTCTTGAAAAAAATTCGGAATCAGCCCTATTATAGAGCCCCAGAGAAGATTCCTAGTGAATTTATGGAAAGAAGTCTGGAGAAGCGCTGTGCCTACCACAATGAGGATGGGCCTCTAACTCAAGGGTGTAGAGCCCTAAAAGCACACTTGGAAGACTTAGTAAGACAAGGTCATCTAAGGGACTTGGTAAATGAGGCCAGGACAAGGGAAGCGCAAGCGAGACTGCCTCCAGCACCAGCAGCACCACATCCTCCAGCACCACAACCGCAAGAAGGTGAACCTCGAGTGATCAATGTGATTCACTTAAAGGTCAATAAGAATGAGATACGTAGAGAAACTCAGAAGGCAAAACACTTACAGCATGTGTATCAGGTCCGACAGAAAAGACCTAGGGCAGATAAGTATCATGGACCAATGGTGTCCTTTACTGAAGACGACCTAGAGATGGTGCAACATCCACACAGCGATGCCTTAGTAATATCCCTCCAAATTGGAGAGTGCCAGGTAAAGCGAATTTTAATCGACCAGGGCAGCTCTTGTGATATCATGTATGGCAGGTGTTACAAGGAGCTTGACCTTCACCAAGATGATTTAGAACAATCCAATGGTCCAATGGTTGGGTTCAACAGAATGCCAACGTGGCCCCCAGGAGCAATAAGTTTGGAGGTGCAGGCTGGTACCAAGAACGTAAAAATGGAGTTCATAATAATTGACACCTCCTCCCCTTACAATGCTATCTTGGGAAGGCCATGGCTGCATGCAATGGGGGTTGTTCCCTCAACATTGCACCAGCTGTTGCGGTTCCCAACAGAACATGGAATTGAGGAAGTCAGAGGGGATCAGGTACAGGCAAAAAATTGCTCCATGGCAGTAATGAAATCCACCTGCAACATACAAGAAGCAAAAACAACAGAGATTGAGGATGAGGACATGGAGGTCCTTGAGGACGTCGGGAAAGAACCAGCCGAGAAAAGTGAGGAAGCCCTGAAGAAGATCTTAGTCCAACAAGGGGATGAAGAGCGCTTCTTCCTTCTCGGCTCATGCTTGGCCAAGGAAGAGGAAAATGAATTAGAGGGGTTCTTAAGAACAAACCTTGAGGTGTTTGCCTGGACACCATACGAGATGCCTGGCATTGACCCCGAGGTCATTTGCCATAAACTGAATGTGGACAAGTCGGCCAAACCTGTCATCCAGCGAGCAAGGAGGCCTATGCTCATGCATACTGAGGCAGTAGAAGAGGAAATGGATAAACTTCTAGAGACTAGAGCCATTCGAGAGATAAACTACCCAACATGGCTATCAAACACAGTTGTTGTGAAGATAAAGAATGGGAAGTGGAGGGTTTGTATGGACTTCACCAGCCTAAACAAAGCTTGTCCTAAAGACAGTTTCTTACTCCCCAAAATTGACCAATTGGTGGATGCCACCTCAGGACATGGAAGGATAAGCTTCTTGGACGCTTATAGGGGGCACCATCAGATAGCCATGTACCCCCCAGATGAGGAGAAGACTGCATTTATCACCCCAAAATGGTTGTATTGCTACAGAGTAATGCCTTTTGGGTTAAAAAATGCAGGAGCAACTTACCAAAGATTGGTAACTAAGATGTTCGGACATCTAATAGGCAAAACAGTAGAGGTATACATTGATGACATGGTCGTGAAGACCAAGGAACCTGAGGATCATCTGGCTGACCTCAAGACAATCTTTGATATCCTAACGACGTTTCAGCTTCGACTCAATGCGTCAAAGTGCACATTTGGAGTTAGGTCAGGAAAGTTCTTAGGAAACTTGGTCACCAGAAGGGCATCGAGGCAAGCCCGGATCAGATCAAGGCCATCTTGGACTTGAAGAGCCCAACATCGGCAAAACAAGTGCAGATGTTGACTGGAAGGGCTGCAACCCTGAATAGGTTCATAAGCAGAAGTTTTGACAAATGCAAACATTTCTTTAATTTAGTGAAGAAAGCCAAGACTTCTTATGGACAGAAGAGTGCGAAGTCGCCTTAGCCGACTTGAAGAAATACTTAACCACCGCTCCAGTTCTCTCAAATCCAGTACCTGGAGAAGAGTTATTCTTATACTTGGCGGTTTCAGAGCATGCAGTGAGTACAGTGGTAATCAGAGAAGAAAATGGAGAACAAAGGGCAATTTACTACATGAGTAAAACCCTAACAGATGCAAAAACCAGATACTTACCCTTGGAATAACTGACACTGGCTTTAGTAATGGCCTCCAAGAAGTTAAATCATTACTTTCAAGCCCACAAGATTGTGGTATTAACTGAGCATCCTATGAAGTCTCTGTTGTAGTAAGGAGATCTGACAAGCAGGATAACCAGATGGGCAGTGGTGTTGGGCCAATATGACCTAGAATTCAGACCCAAAACAGCAATCAAAGGCCAGGTTTTAGCTGACTTCGTGGCCAAGTTCACACTAGGGACCATTGTACATCGGGCTCCGTTGAGTCGCGGTATAGGATGTCCAGATGAACAAGAAGAAACCCAGCGGAGGATAGCAAAACAGAAGAAAGAAAAGCAACTCAGGCCCTGCAATATTTACGTCGGCGACTCCTTCCGCCTATTTGTTGATGGGAGTTCAAACCGACAAGGAGCGGTGGCAGAAGTAGTGCTAGTATCGCCAGATGGGCGGATGCTAGAACAATCCATTTGTTTGGGGTTTAGGCCTCAAACAATGAAGCAAAATATGAAGCACTAATCACATGATTGAAGTTGGCAGTAGCAATGGAAGCCGACGAGGTGATGGTCTTCTGTGACTCCCAACTTATCGTTAACCAGGCAACAGGCGAATACGTAGCCCGAGATGAAAGGATGATGGCCTATGTAAAGGAAGTGGGCAGACTGGTAGCCTTATTCCAGAATTGCTGACTGCATCAAGTTAGCCAAGATGACAACAGCCATGCTGATGCCTTGGCCAACCTAGCTAGTGCAATGAAACCTAGAGAGGCAATGACAATAATAGTTGACTATCTGTCAGGTCCAAATGTAGAACCACTGAACACAGAGTATGAAGCAATGTGTGTAGAGATGGGACCAAGTTGGATGGATGCGATAATAGTATTCCTTAGAGATGAGAAACTACCAGATAATCACAAAGAAGCACACAAGATCAGACTGAGGTCGGCAAGGTTCAATTTAACAGCAGAAGGACATCTCTACAGAAGATCTTTTACTGGATCCTTTTTGAGGTGTGTACATTCTTCACAAGTTGAAGACTTCCTGTATGAAATACATGAACAAGTATGTGGAAGCCACACTAGGGGCATGCCACTTGCTCATAGGGCCATTACTCAGGGGTACTGGTGGCCCTACATGCAGAAAGATGCTGAAACTTATGTCAGAAAGTGTGAGAAGTGTCAGAGGTTTGCACCTTTGATACACCAACCAGCAGCGGATTTGAACCCAGTGTCTAGCCCTTGGCCATTTGCCCAATGGGGCATGGATCTTGTTGGACAACTGCCTCAAGCGACTGGACAAAGGAAGTTTCTGCTAGTGGCAATAGATTACTTCACCAAATGGGTAGAAGCTGAACCCCTTGCAAAGATTCGAGATGTGGATGTGAAGAGCTTCATATGAAAGAACATCATCACTAGGTTTGGGATCCCGAGGGTAATAATAGCAAACAATGGAACACAGTTTGACAGCAAGCTGATTAAAAGCTTCTGTGCAAAGTACAAAATCAATAATTATTACTCTACTCCAAGCTTCCCTCAGAGTAATGGTCAAGCAGAAGCATCCAATAAGGTTATCTTGGATGAGATCAAAAAGAGGCTAGAAGCAGCAAAGGGAAAATGGGTGGATGAGTTGCCTAATGTACTCTGGGCATATCGGACTATGCCGAAAAGATCAACTGGGGAGTCCCCATTCGCCATGGCTTATGGCACAGAAGCAGTTATTCCACTAGAGATTGGCATCCCAGGGATCAGAACCTAGGGAGTAGAAAATGAGACTAATGAGGCATTATTGGCCCGAGATCTGGATCTGTTAGAAGAAATAAGAGAGAAAGCAGCAATTCAGCTGGGGGCATACCAACAGCAGCTTGCTAGAGCTTACAATAAGAAGGTCAACCCACGAGAGTTTCAAGTCGGGGACCTCGTCTTGAGAAAGATCGTCGGCAATAAAAAGAATCCTAAAGAGGGCAAGCTTAGCCCAAATTGGGAGGGACCTTATAGAATCATCTCGGTCCTGGGCAATGGAGCATATCGGTTTAAAGACAGTGAAGGCAAAGAGTTGCCAAGACCCTGGAACACTTGCAACCTGAAATTTTTCTATCATTAGATTTTTTGTTTTTTAAAATTTTTTGTCATTAGCCAAAGTATATAATAAAATTTTAGCTCAATTTTTAATTTCAAACTTGTGTAAAACGATTGACTAGTCCCTTGGCGATGTTTCTGATTGAAACATGACAAATAACTTAGACTTATTATATGGTAGAGTTGAATTATACTTACATATAATAGAGTTGAACTAAGTTGGCGATGTTTCTAATTGAAACATGACGAATAACTTAGACTTATTATATGGCAGAGTTGAATTATACTTGCATATAATAGAGTTGAACTAAGTTGGCAATGTTTCTGATTGAAACATGACGAATAACTTAAACTTATTAGATGGCAAAAGTGAAATTATACTTGCATATAATGGAGTTGAACTAAGTTGGATTAACCTAGGTTTGCCATGTCGGCAGAGCCAAACTCATATTAGAACTAAGTGCATTTGAGTAAGATTAATAGAGGAACCAAGGTTGAGAACCTCGGCTAGTCTCTATTTGAACATAACTTCGGCAATAAGGTCATAGCCACATGCTTAATGAGAACCTAAGTGAAACTTAACTTCACATTAGGAGGCAGAGAGCTGGAGAATGATGCTTGGGACAACACTTGTTGAAATTTTCAAGAAAATTTTCAAGTTGAAGTCAAGCCAAGGTGATATTGAAAGAAGTATCTACTTACTTGCCAAGATTACCAGGTTGCCAAGCTTGGAAAGCATTGGGACTGAAGTCTTGATAGAAGACAGTAAGTAAAGTGGCAAGTTTTAGATAAACACTTGTGAAAAGTCTAAGTTACAATGTTTTTTAAAGTGTTAAGACAAGGCCGAGATAAACAAGTTAGAATTTATGTCTGAGGTATTTTTACCCGAGGAGATTGCACAGATAAAGCGCACTTTTGAAAATGTACAAAAATATTCTAAGTATGGAATGGCACATAGAGGAAAAGAAGGCATACATTCAAACACTTGGAAGAAAATATAAAGATTTGCATTCAGATACGGAAGTTGTTCAGATACAAAAAGGCACTTCGGCCTGACATAGGAGATTACTTGTTCAATTACAAAGAGTAAAGAGGAGCATCGGTCAAATAAAAGCTATACATCATTCAAAGAAGCAAAAATTACAATGCATAGAAAATAAAAGCTCCTAGCAAGACTACTCGGCGTCGGTGGCAGGCTGTGTCTTGGCCCCAGAAGACAACTGGGAGGTCTTCTCGGCAACTTTCTCAGCCTCGAGCTCGGAATCGATCTCTTGTAGAGACTGATCGAGGCTCTTCTCGATGATAGGCACCTCGGATGTAGTCTTCTTGGGTAAGGCACCTTTTGAGATCTCGTCCTCCTCATCCTGAGTCAAGTCTAGAACTTGCTCATTCAGAGTTGGGGACTTGGCCCTAGTAGGAACTTCAGCATTAGCTGTCATCTCGGCCTCTTCGTCTTCGACTTCCTCTCTTTCTTTTTCTTCTTCTTTCCCCCCAGGCTTAGCCTCAGATTGGCTTGAAGCTGGAGGGAATGGCAACACAAGTCGACCTGCATCTTTGAGAGAAGAGTCCTCTGGGATAGCCAACTCCTTTAGAGCAGCCATTCAACCAAGGGTGTAACCCTTGTTGCATGCCTCTCTGATTTGGTTTTTGTAGTGTTCACGGACATCGGTTGCCCCTTCCGCATAGGCTTTCTCGTTCGCCGCTTTGATCTTGGCCACTTTTGTGGCCAAGGCATCTTAGAGCTCGGCTTAGGCTTCGATTGTTTTTGCTTCGGCCTCTTTTTTCTCGGCCTTAAGGACCTCAACAACAACCTCTGCAGCACCGGCCTTTTCTTCGGCTTCATCTTGGGCTTGCTTGGCTACTTTGGCCTGATCTATCAAGGATCTCATCTTCCCCTCGGCGTTGTTTAACGATTTAAGCAAGCCAGCAGCTTCGTTGGTCTTGCGGACCAACTCCTTCTTCATTTCCTCGGCCTGCATCGAGAAGGAATGGGCGTGCTAGATCGCCTAAAAAAAATGAAATGAATAAAGTTAGTAAACTTTAAGTTTAAAGACAAAAAATAAGGAAAACCAAGTATTAGGGATTTACCAGTATAGAATGTTGCACCATCAAAACGAAATTTTCATATTCGCTGACCTCGGCCATACGGTTGAGGTCATTGGGAAGGAGCAGCGCAGTGGAGAGGGCAACGCCGACCTCAATATCAGAGGCGCTGTCACCAACTCTAACTGGATTATCCTCAATTGTGATGGAGGGGGCCCAGGGGTCATCAGATTTAAGAGAACCTGAGGTGGCTACTGAGTTCGACCTCGACTTCTTTGACTTAGTGGATTCGGAGGGGTCAGACTCGGCAACCTCTTTTCGGTGGCGGAGGAACTTTTTTCTTCCTCAGCCATTTTTGAAATCGGTAAGGTATCCTCAGAGTCGATCTAAGTTACCGTTGCCTTTGCTTGGGCCTTCTTCAGCCTCTTTGGCTTTGGTTCGGGCTGGGATTGAGAAGATAAAGATTGGACTGTGACAACATTGGGGATGTCGGCTAGTAGGTCTTCAGCAACGGCCTTTTTTCGCCCCATCTCGTCGGCGGAGAGGGCGACAGTAACTCTAGTGCCAAAGTGGACCGCTAGAAATGCAGTCGGTGGGTTGGCTAGGTCGTAAGCCGACGCCTTAATACTTTGGCATCTTCGGCTACGAGTTCTGCCTGCAGGGGCAAGAAGTGGAGCTCGACGTCAGCGTTGACGTTAAGAAAGTGGAATCAGTTGTGGAGCAGAAGTTAATGGCTGTTCTGCTGGGTCAGATGTTGAGGCTTGGTCAGGCCTTGGTGATGAGGTAGTTGAGGGAGTTGTTGCTGAGGGTAGAGACTAGCTCTTCTTGGGGACATCTGGCAATGTGGATTTATAGGTCGGGATGTAGTTCAGGAGCAAAGGAGCCTTGCGCTGATTAACAGGCAAGTCCAACAGCCTCTTGAAGTCTTTGCTGGGGAAGAATGTCTTGCGAAAGTCTTTGGGAGGCTGAGGAAGGACTGCAAGTAAGAAACAGATATTAAAACACACAAAAGTATCAAAATATAAAGACTTGAAAGCAAGTAAAGTGACACTTCACTTTCGACTTAAGGGATAGAAGTGAAGGTCATCTTTTGGTGGGAACTCCCAGTTGCCCGAGACGATGAAATAATCATCTCCAGCACCCTTGTTGGAGTCTGGGAGGTCGGCTATGAGTTTTTATTCTGTGGACCTCGGCTTAAGGTAATAAATGTTACCCTTTTTTTACTTCAGGCCACGCATGGTGTAACAGTACTGGATGTCGACTAGAGTAATCCTAGTGTTCTTTTTGTTAGCTAAGGTGATTATACCATTTATGACTCAATAAGAGTTAATGGCTAATTGAATCGGGTTAAGCTTATAATAGTGAAGGACTTGGCGGAAGAGGATTTCAAGGGGGAGCCTAAGACCGCACTCAATGAAGGCTACTACTAGGAAGGGCATGGAATTGTCTTTGGGCATGATGGAGTCCTTCTTCCCAACTAACCTAAGATGGATGTCGGCAGGGATGAAGAACTCTTGCCTAAAGTATTCAAGCTTTTCTGGGGTGTCTACCCTCCACCTAAGCATACCCATGATGTCGGCTAAAAGGGGCAAGGTGAGAGAATTTAGAAGAAAGTGGTTTGTATGGGTTTGAGGGACCTCGACTAAACCCAAAATAGAAACGGGGGCAAGGGTTTTTCAAAGATCAATGAGAGATTGTCACAGACCTAAAGTTTGTGAGTTCTAAGGCAAATCCCAAACCTAGAGCTATTGAAACAGAAATCAGGAGCAAGAATCTAGAAAATAAGACAAAAAGAAAGCAGAAAAGGAATGTGATTCAGAACCCAGAAAGCACAAATCAAGAACGGTTGTACAAAAGTGTGTGCAAATGAGCAACAAGCCAAGAACAGTAGCAAGATAGCAAGTGTGTGAACCAAATGTGTACCCAGAAAAGGATGGCACAGAAGCTGGATAGCAAACAAATATAATGAAATTCAAAAACATAGATAAAGAATTTAAGAACTTGAGGCCATGTTTGTTTGGGCGGACTGGATTAGGTTAGATTAGCATTCCTATGACTAATAGTCCTATGACTATGAATCCTTTGGATTGTGTATCATATCCTATGTTTGGATTGAGTTATGATTATAAGGTGGGATTAATAAAATATTATCCAATCCGATGTTTGTTTTAGGGGATTTGAATGAATTGGAAATCACAAGATATAGGACATCTAATATATTGACCATAATACCCCTATTATAATTAATGTAAAATTTTGCACTAAAATGAGTTATAATTTTTAAAAGTAAATTTTCATATTGTTGCTCCACATCCATTTTCATTCATTTGAACAAAATTTAACCCACTTTTTTTTAATAGAAAAAATAAAAAATAATTCAACTATAAAATTTATATATACATAAGCAACCATTTTAAAAAACACACTGCTATTTTATTCATCTAATCATTCATTGCTCAAATTCAAAAAAGTATTTATTTGAACAAAATTTAACCCCCACTTATTTTTTAATAGAAAAAAATCAAAAATCATTCAACTATAAAATTTATATATACACAAGCAATCATTAAAAAATATGCCCTGTTATTTTAATCATCCAACCATTCACTGCCCAAATTCAAAAAGGCATTTATTTAAACAAAATTTAACTCTCTTTTTTTTCGAACAAAAAAAATATCAAAAATTATTCAACTATAAAATTGTAGAAATATAAATCTACCATTCATCATTTCAAAATAAGCATCCCAAGTAGCATATTGCAACATGAAATAGCAAAATATGAGTAGTTCAACAAAAAAAAAGTAGCAAAAAGTCAAGTCCTTATTACATGCATTAGAGTAATCAAAAAACTAAGTACGTAGAAAGACTTAAAAGAACCACGAGTCTATCATGGAGCACTCCTACGTAGCAACCTCATAGCGATCCCGGTTGTCCATTTACTATTCTGTTGTATTCCGAACTCGGTTCCGTGATGTTGGTAGTGGTATACCTTGTTGTCATCCTTTAATTCCACTTGATTGAGTTTTAGGATGTATTGGGCAGAGTTGTTACAGGTTGGTTAGGCTTTGGTTTCAATTCTTTGTTTCCCAGTTTTTAGGAAGTCCGCTCGAGCGGGTCTTCTTGCGCTCGAGCAGAGATTGCACACTCCCAGTTTTTCGTGTCCCTGCAAAACTTCTGCAGGTGTGTTTTTCACGCTCGAGCGGGTCTCTTTGCGCTCGAGCGGGTACTGTGGCGCTTGAGCGGGTAGTACCTTTGGGTGTAAGTTCTGTGAGGGGGAAATCTACGCTCGAGCGGACTGGTTTTCGCGCTCGAGCGGGTTTTTTTGCGCTCGAGCGGACCTAGTTTTTGTTCTTGACGCTCGAGCGTTGTGTTTTCCGCTCGAGCGGGAATGTTGTATATCAGTTGGCAGTGAGGCAGTTTTAAATCACTTTTTCTCATCCTTTCTCTTTCTTACTTTTCTGAAAAAGCCATTTGAGAGCCTCTCTCTCTAAAACCTTGCCTTCTCTCTAGATATTAATCTAGCTAGGGTGTTTTCCTCACCTTTGGTCTTTACAAAAAGGTTGTTGATCGTCAAGGGCTATCTTTTGATCCGAGAAACTCGCGGTTTGGAGCAATTTCTTTTTCACCATCTTCTTCGTTGGGTGTCATCTTTTGAGGTAGGGGTTCCTACTCACTCTTATGGTCTTTGACCTAGATGTTTAGTTGTTTTGATAAAATGTTGAGTTGGTTGATTTTGGGACTTAGGGTTTCAAAATGTGTTAAAGAGGGTTTTGTAATTTTGGGCTCATAATATGTATTTTGGGTTTCAAAATGGTGTTATTGATGTTGGTTGTTGATATTTAGACCATTGGGTCAATATTGAGAAATGAGGTAAAAAACCCTAATTTGGTTGAATAAATTAATTGGTATAATTAATTTGGGAAAATTGTGAACTTATGGAATTGAGTTGGAAATAATGAAATTAGCTCATTATGTTGTGAAATGATGGAGTTGGATTTATAAATCGCTCGCCTTTGAAAACATTGATATTTTATCTGTTGGAGCTTTTATTATCTGTTTAGAAATAATTGCTTGGGCTACCGGTGGAGGGTAGTTTTGATTGTTGTAGACAATGCATGATGATTAGGCAAACTAAAACTAATCAATTGAATATGTCATAGAGTATGATGGTTGACAGAATACATTAACGTTATGTATTGACTGATTGTGTATATGACCTTTGTGTATATATGCATGGTGTGTGTGGGGGAGGAGATAGGGGATGGACCTCTAAACTGGATGTTGTTTGGGAGGATATAGGGGATGGACTCCACTGATACAGCTCATATGCTTGTCGGATAATGTGTTGATATAGCTCATATGCTTATCCTTGGAAGTGTTGACACAGCTTATATGCTTGTCATTGGAAGTGTTGATATGGCTAATATGCATATCTGTTGAAATGTGGATACAGCTTGTATGCTTATCTGTTGGGATGTTGATACAACTAATATGTTTATCTACTGAAAAATGGGAAATGTCTAATATGAGTTACCGTCTCTGAGAAATGGTTGGCCAGGTTCTGAGCCGTTGATGTAAATTGTGAAATTGATAAGAAATGGAAATTTAAATGAAATATGAACATGGTGGTTATGAAATGGAAATGGGTTATGAATTAGTAAAATGGAAATTGAACATTTATCAATTGCTAATGTCTTAGTCATTGCTCATACTGTGTTTAGCATATCTCTACTGGGCGTTGGCTCACCCTTTGTGGGACATTATTTTCAGGTACAGGTAGTATGCCACCTCCAAGGACATAGCTTGGATGATGATGAGAGTTGAAGACTCTTTTTGTTTATTTCGATGTATTACATGTAAATTCAAGCCAAGGGCTTAATATGTATTGAGTTAGTACTCTTTCCTTTTGTAACCAAGTGTTAACTTGGAAAGCTGTAAGCCCTTAGGGCATTTGCTTTTGTTGTTAACATGTAACACAGCTGTAAGGATTACTCTGATGAATAGAAATAGTTGGCTTCTTTTATATCGATGCATGTCTGACGTGATGGGTTTTATGTATTATTTTTGAGGGCGTTACAACTTGGTATCAGAGCGTACTGGGTTCGAATACTTTGGGTACGTGGGAAGTGATTAGGATCACAATGGGTTTGTCTCGCTTGATAGAGACTTAGATGTAGTGTCACATGCTGACTTAGATGTAGTGTCACATGCTATGTGCTTAATTGATAACATGCTTATGTGTCTATGTGGGTATGGAATGTAGTTTCTAGGATGTTGATTGGATCCTTGGGTTTCTGGGAGTCTTGTTGGAAAAGCACTTGATCAATGCTGTTTCTAACTAGAACTCTGGTAACGCCTCGGGACTATCATTATCTGGAAATGAAATTCGTAAGTGCTTATGTGTTTATGTGCTTACGTGGAGTGAATTACAGTTGTCCATGCATTAGGACGCGAGTGTTATAGCTTTGGCACATTTGTGAATGCGCTAATAGTCTTGGTTACCTTTATTAGGATGTCAGGACGAGGGCGTGGTAGGCGTGGCAGGCATGGTAGGCAGGAGGTACCTTTACCGGATGACGTTCCGGCAATGCAGGAGGGAGTTGGTCAGGCCAACGTGGCCGAGCTAGCGGGTTAGCAAGCTATAGGCGCCTTGGCCCGAGAGATAGCGGGAGCTTTGGGTATTCTCAGAGCTGAGAATCAGGTTGCTGAGGCAGGGCCTTCTTTCTTGAAGAGGGAATTCTTCCGGTCTAACCCGGACGAGTTTGTTGGGGACCCGAAGGAGCCACTTAAGGCTGACGAGTGGTTGGAACAGATGGAGAAGACGTTCGAGATGCTTGGCATCGAGGACGGGACTTTGAAGGTGACCCTGGCATCCTTTCAACTGAAGGGAGATGCGGGCCAATGGTGGAAGTACGAGAAAGGCAGTATTGGTGGTGCATGGGAGGCATTTGTGAATGCTTTCCAGGAAAAGTTTTTATCTTCAGCTGCAAGGGAGAAGCTGAGGGAACAGTTTTGCCAGCTTAAACAGCAGGGCTTGTCAGTGGCCGAGTTTGAGGCTACTTTTACCAGTCTGTCCAGGTTTGCACCTGAACTGGTGGCGTCCAAGGAACGCCGTTGCTTTGAGTTTGAGCGGAAGTTGAGGCGTGGACTCAAGCTGAGGGTTGAAGGGTCGTTTATCCGGGAGTATAGACGTTTGGTGGATGCTGCTGCTCATATGGAGATTATGATGCAGGAGGAAGACGAGGGGCAAAGAGGCTCCAAGAGGAGCCAAGATGGTCAAGGTGACAGCAAGAGACAGAGGGGTTCTAACCCTCAACAGTCTTAGGGTGGTTTGCCCAGATCGACCTTTCCAGAGCCGAGTGCGGGCTCTGGGAGAGGTGGTCAGGGAGGCTTGACTTGTTTTGCGTGTGGCCAGCTGGGTCACAAGTCTTCGGTTTGCCCGCAGAAGGGAGGGGGTCAGCGAGCTAGTTCCTCATCAGCTAAACCTCAGGGCCAGAGTCAGGGCAGGGGCCAGCCCTTGTCTTACTATCAGTGTGGTCTGCCTGGGCACCTGAAGAGGTATTGCCCACAATTAAGTGCTACTTCAGGAGCGTCTGGTTCTAGGCAGACGCAGGGTTATCAGCCAGCTCAGTCTGTGCAGGCCTCGAGGGCCAATCCGGGAGCTTCGTCTTCCCAATCAGTGCAGCAGTCTTTTGCTCCTAGAGGTGAGCAGGTGGATCAGGGGCCTACAGGGCGCATGTACGCTGTTACCGCGCAAGACCTAGTACCGGCTCCATCAGTAGTGAGAGGTACCTTTCTGTTTTGTAACTCGGTTGCTAGTGTATTGATTGATACGGGTGCGTCTCATTCTTTCATGTCTGCTGCATTTGCATCTGTTTTAGAATTGGAGTTAGCACAGTTAGCATCTCCTATATGTGTAGTATCGCCTGTTGGTGGTGAGTTGATCCTGAAACAAGGTATTAGAGGTTGTGATATAGAGGTCGCCGACCATAGGCTTCCTTTTCCTTTTGTTGTCATGCCCATGAAGGGTTTTGATGTTATTTTGGGTATGGACTGGCTATCGTCATACCGGGCTGTTATTGATTGCTACCGCCAGAGGGTCACGGTTTGCACCTTGAGCGGGGAGTGTTTCCATTTCTTGGGAGATCGGGTTGGTAGTGTGTTGCCACTGATGTATGATCCGCGAGGGCAGAGTGAGCTTAGTGGTCTACTTGCTAGCTTTTTGAGTGGTGAGTGTGAGGAGACCTAGATTGTATTGCTAAGGGTGGTTTGTGAGTATTCGGATGTTTTTCCCGAGGATCTCGTTAGTTTGCCACCTCACCGAGAGATAGAGTTCTCTATTGATTTAGTGCCCGGCACAGCGCCGATTTCTATGGCACCTTATCGTTTTGCTCCAGCTGAGTTGAGTGAGTTAAAGATTCAGCTCCAGGAATTGCTAGATAAGGGTTTTGTTCGCCCTAGTGTTTCGCCGTGGGGAGCACCGGCCCTCTTTGCTAAAAAGAAAGATGGTGCCTTGAGATTGTGTATAGACTACCGGAAGTTGAATCGGGCTACGGTCAAGAATAAGTATCCTATGCCCCGTATTGATGATCTGTTTGACCAGTTGAAGGGTTCCCGTTGTTTCTCTAAGATAGACTTGAGATCGGGCTACCACCAGTTGAGGGTCAAGGAGGAGGATATTCCTAAGACGGCATTCCGTACGCGGTATGGCCATTATGAGTTTCTGGTGATGCCATTCGGGCTTACCAATGCACCGGCAGTTTTTATGGACTTGATGAACTAGATCTTCTGGGAATTCTTAGACCGTTTTGTAGTCGTTTTCGTAGACGACATTCTTATCTATTCGCTTTCTGAGGAGGAGCACGAGGAGCACTTGAGAGTGGTGCTTGAGTTGCTTAGAGCCCATAGACTGTATGCCAAGTTTGGGAAGTGTGAGTTCTAGCTAAGGGAAGTCAAATTCTTAGGCCAAGGGTTGTCTGTTGATACATCCAAGGTTGAGGCAATGCAAGATTGGGCACAGCCTAAGAATGTGTTTGAGATCCGCAGTTTTCTGGGATTAGCTGGGTATTACCGTCGGTTTGTGAAAGATTTCTCCAGGCTAGCTTCGCCATTGACTACATTGACGCGAAAAGGGATCAAGTTTGTGTGGAGTGAGACTTGCGAAAAGTCGTTCCAAGAGTTGAAGGTTAGATTGACCACCGCTCCGATTTTGATTATTCCGGAGAGAGGGTTGGGTTAGGCGGTTTATTGTGATGCTTCACGAGAGGATTTGGGTTGTGTGTTGATGCAAGAGGGGAAAGTGGTAGCTTATGGCTCACGTCAGTTGAAAATACATGAGAAGAATTACCCTACACACGACCTAGAGTTAGCAGCAGTGATATTTGCCTTGAAGATTTGGAGGCACTACCTTTATGGCGAGAGGTTCGAGGTGTTCTCGGATCACAAGAGTTTGAAGTACCTGTTTACATAGAGGGACTTGAATTTGAGACAGAGGAGATGGATGGAGTTCATTGAGGACTATGATTTTGAGTTGCACTGTCACCCAAGAAAGGCCAATGTTGTGGCCGATGCCCTTAGTAGGAAATCCGTTAGTGATGTAGCTTGTATAGCCATCCGGGAATGGGAGATGTTGGGTACACTTGGCGAGTTTGATTTGCATCTGGGCGAATTTATTGAGGCTGCGGCCTTATTTTCTGTTGTTGCGCAGCCTATACTTGTGACTCGAGTGTTAGAGGCACAGAGAGGTGACCTTGAGGTAGAGTCCCTCCGAGAGAAGATCTCAAATGGAAAGGCTAAGAAGTGTTTGACGGTGTATCCCGACCTGAGTGTAAGATACCGAGACCGTCTGTTTGTGCCGGAGTCTTGCCGAGAGGAAGTACTCCGAGAGTTCCATCATTCACGCCTTGCGGTGCATCCGAGAGGCACTAAGATGTATCGAGATTTGGGTCGCCAGTTTTGGTGGCGGGGTATGAAGAGAGATGTGGCTATCTTCGTGTCTAAGTGCCTTACTTGCCAGCAAGTGAAGGCCGAGCATCAGAGGCCAGCGGGTTTGTTGCAACCCTTGCCTATTGCCGAGTGGAAGTGGGAGCATGTCACTATGGACTTCGTTGTAGGTCTTCCGAGGACTCAGCGGGGTAGTGATGCCATTTGGGTGGTTGTAGACCAGTTGACTAAGTCAGCGCACTTCATTCCTATGCGCGTGAGAGATTCGGTAGATCATCTTGCCGACTTGTATATTCGGGACATAGTGAGATTACACGGGGTCCTAGTGACGATCGTCTCAGATAGAGATCCTCGTTTTACTGCTAGGTTGTGGCAGAGCTTGCAGAGTGCCTTGGGCACTAGATTGACCTTTAGTACGGCTTATCATCCTCAAACTGACAGGCAGTTCAAGCGTACTATTCAGATCCTTGAGGATATGCTTCGAGGTTGTGTCCTGGACTTCAGTGGGACGTGGGAGAGGCATTTACCATTGGTAGAGTTTGCCTATAACAACAGCTTTCAGTCTAGTATCGGTATGGCACCGTTTGAGGCCTTGTACGGCCGACCGTGTAGGTCTCCAGTGTGTTGGGCCGAGGTGGGTGATGCACCTTTGTTGGGTCCGGAATTGGTGAGGGAAACGATGGAGAAAGTTGAGCTTATCCGTAGGAGGCTGGTTACAGCCCAGAGTCGTTAAAAATCTTATGCCGACCATAGGAGGAGACCTTTAGTATTTGAGGTAGGTGATCATGTCTTTCTAAAGATATCACCTAGGCGGGGGTTGATGAGATTTGGGAAGAGTGGGAAATTATCCCCTCGGTTTATTGGTCCCTTTGAAATCCTTAAGAGGATTGGCGAGGTTGCTTATCGTTTAGCCTTACCGCCGTAGTTATCCGGAGTGCATGACGTGTTTCATGTGAGTATGCTTCGGAAGTATGAGCCGGATCCATCCCATGTGTTAGATTGGACCGACTTGGAGGTAGATGAGGATGCCTCGTATGAGAAGAGACCGGTGCGGGTCTTGGATAGGCGGGATCAAGTCTTGCGAGGCAAGACCATTTCCTTGGTAAAGGTGTTGTGGAAACATCACGGAGTGGAGGAAGCCACTTGGGAACATGAGTTGGAAGTCCGTGAGAAGTATCCGGACATGTTTATTGATGTGTAATTTTATAATGAAATTCTGTAATATTGTTGAACTTTAAGAACATTGTATGTGTCTTAAATTGTAAAGCATTGTGAATGTTTTGGTTAATGGAAGTTTGTATAACATTGCATATGTTCAATGTATCGTGGAAATGCAAGCATGATGATAATGTTGCATGTATGATTGAATTGTGGGGAATGAGTTGAAATTGGTAAATTTCAAAGAAATGCATGTTGATAATGCAAGTTGTTTTGAATATGTGTTATGCCTCTTGAAAAGAGATGGGATTAACCGGTAATGGGTCGGGTTGTCTAATATTATGTCGTAATATTGTTGAGAATTGAGAAAATCTTGTTTTTGAAAAACTTGTATTTAATTTCGGGGACGAAATTCTTTGAGGGGAGGGGGTTATAGCGATCCCGGTTGTCCCTTTACTATTCTGTTGTATTCCAGACTCGGTTCCGTGATGTTGGTAGTGGTACACCTTGTTGTCATCCTTTAATTCCACTTGATTGAGTTTTAGGATGTATTGGGTAGAGTTGTTACAGGTTGGTTAGGCTTTGGTTTCAATTCTTTGTTGCCCAGTTTTTAGGAGGTCCGCTCGAGCGGGCCTTCTTGCGCTCGAGCGGAGATTGCACACTCCCAGTTTTTCGTGTCCCTGCAAAACTTCTGCAGGTGTGTTTTTCACGCTCGAGTGGGCCTCTTTGCGCTCAAGCAGTGGCGCTCGAGCGGGTACTGTGGCGCTCGAGCGGGTACTGTGGCGCTCGAGCGGGTAGTACCTTTGGGTGTAAGTTCTGAGAGAGAGAGAAATCTACGCTCGAGCGGACTGGTTTTCGCGCTCGAGCGGGTTTACTTTATTCTTGTGTCTTAGCTCTCGAGCGGGTCTTTTTGCGCTCGAGAAGACCTAGTTTTTGTTCTTGACGCTCGAGCGTTGTGTTTTCCGCTCGAGCGGGAATGTCGTATATCAGTTGGCAGTGAGGCAGTTTTAAATCACTTTTTCTCATCCTTTCTCTCTCTTACTTTTCTGAAAAAGCCATTTGAGAGCCTCTCTCTCTAAAACCTTGCCTTCTCTCTAGATATTGATCTAGCTAGGGTGTTTTCCTCACCTTTGGTCTTTACAAAAAGGTTGTTGATCGACAAGGGCTATCTTTTGATCCAAGAAACTCGCGGTTTGGAGCAATTTCGTTTTCACCATCTTCTTCGTTGAGTGTCATCTTTTGAGGTAGGGGTTCATACTCACTCTTATGGTCTTTGACCTAGATGTTTAGTTGTTTTGATAAAATGTTGAGTTGGTTGATTTTGGGACTTAGGGTTTCAAAATATGTTAAAGAGGGTTTTGTGATTTTGGGCTCATAATATGTATTTTGGGTTTCAAAATGGTGTTATTGATGTTGGTTGTTGATATTTAGACCATTGGGTCAATATTGAGAAATGAGGTAAAAAACCCTAATTTGGTTGAATAAATTAATTGGTATAATTAATTTGGGAAAATTGTGAACTTATGGAATTGAGTTGGAAATAATGAAATTAGCTCATTATGTTGTGAAATGATGGAGTTGGATTTATAAATCGCTCGCCTTTGAAAACATTGATATTTTATCTGTTGGAGCTTTTATTATCTGTTTAGAAATAATTGCTTGGGCTACTGGTGGAGGGTAGTTTTGATTGTTGTAGACAATGCATGATGATTAGGCAAACTAAAACTAATCAATTGAATATGTCATAGAGTATGACGGTTGACAGAATACATTAACGTTATGTATTGACTGATTGTGTATATGACCTTTGTGTATATATGCATGGTGTGTGTGGGGGAGGAGATAGGGGATGTACTCCACGGTTTAGGGGAAGATAGGGGATGGACCTCTAAACCGGATGTTGTTTGGGAGGAGATAGGGGATGGACTCCACTGATACAGCTCATATGCTTGTCAGATAATGTGTTGATATAGCTCATATGCTTATCCTTGGAAGTGTTGACACAGCTTATATGCTTGTCATTGGAAGTGTTGATATGGCTAATATGCATATCTGTTGAAATGTGGATACAGCTTGTATGCTTATCTGTTGGGATGTTGATACAACTAATATGTTTATCTACTGAAAAATGGGAAATGTCTAATATGAGTTACCGTCTCTGAGAAATGGTTGGCCAGGTTCTGAGCCGTTGATGTAAATTGTGAAATTGATAAGAAATGGAAATTTAAATGAAATGTGAACATGGTGGTCATGAAATGGAAATGGGTTATGGATTAGTAAAATGGAAATTGAACATTTATCAATTGCTAATGTCTTAGTCATTGCTCATACTGTGTTTAGCATATCTCTACTGGGCGTTGGCTCACCCTTTGTGGGACATTATTTTCAGGTACAGGTAGTATGCCACCTCCAAGGACATAGCTTGGATGATGATGAGAGTTGAAGACTCTTTTTGTTTATTTCGATGTATTACATGTAAATTCAAGCCAATGGCTTAATATGTATTGAGTTAGTACTCTTTCCTTTTGTAACCAAGTGTTAACTTGGAAAGCTGTAAGCCCTTAGGGCATTTGCTTTTGTTGTTAACATGTAACACAGTTGTAAGGATTACTCTGATGAATAAAAATAGTTGGCTTCTTTTATATCGATGCATGTTTGACGTGATGGGTTTTATGTATTATTTTTGAGGGCGTTACAAACCTCATCACCCACCTTAATTTGTCATCATGTGCCAAGCTGAAGAACATGTCGAGCTTTTGAGCACTTTGTGATATGATCTCACAAGCATCTAGCCTTTCATCAAGAGTAATTGGCAACTTAATGAGTTCATCATTCAAACTTGCCCGTTTAGATGCGAGATCATGTTCATAACCCATTCTTCGACCAATGAAATCCAGTTTTTCATTGGTGGCAAAAAATACCTCACCCAACTTGTTAGCAATCATGGACAACCCTTCCACTACATCATCATTGCCTCTAGGCCTCTTCTTGTTACCATTCTTTTTTGTAGAACTTTCAGGTGGTCGTTAACTTGATGAGCTGGAGCAATTTATTCCCTCGCCGATATGACTACTAATACCCATATGTTCAAGAAATGTGCCATTATCTGCAAGACTGTTGAACAACAATTCTTCCTCAGCATTTATAGCATCAACTGCATCAGCAGGCCCTTCAGCAAACTCCCCCGTAGCTCGATCCTTACCAAATATGTGGATCCATGAGTCGAAATATGGAAAACTTTTGTTTCGTAGGTTTTTCGCATCGCTCTCCCTCTACAATAACCAATTTCAATTAATATCTCCAACTTAAGATTAAATAAAAATGAATTAAAAAATTAATAACTTATACAAAGTAACTTAAAAGAAAGTATTTTATCCGAACACATGCTTCCCAGACACTATCACTCTCAACATCAATTCTTTTTCCGGTGTCATTCCATCCAAAACCACTAGTACCAAGCATTCCTGCTACACAGTTGTAGCGATTCTTCTATATCTTTATCTTTGATTCGATGTGGGGAGTGCCGCGAAGGTTTGTCCCGGGTAGCATCTCCAACAATTTCTCCTCTAATTTCATAAGGTAGCCGGCCTTGAAGGCATTGTCCTGTTTCATTCCATTGTTGACAATGTGCATCAAGGCATTAATAAGACATTGCTCTTCTCGTGGGCTCCACAATCGCCTTGGTTTTGACGGATCAACTTTCTCCTTTACTTTTTTACGAGAACTAGACACTTCACTATCCATGCCTAGCAAAGAAGAACAAAGAAAAGTGTGCATGTTAGTCTCCATTATATGATTATCAACCTGTTAATGTGCCAAAACAAGTCAACACATAACTGAATTATGGATTTCAATAATCAAAAAATCTCATACCCATACATGCATGTAACAAATCCATGAGACAAAAAAATATCGTCGCTTAAAAAATATGCAATCACCAACAAAAACCATACAATTTTTGCAAAACATGGTTCAACATCCACAAGCTAATACAAGTTCCAAGTACAAATCAAATAAAACTACATCATACTTGTAACAAGTACTTTTACAAATATTGAAACTATCCTTGTCATGCCTCCCTACTAGCCAACCAATTGTTATATAGTTGCATTGCAAGTGTATCCTGCCACCCAGTCCACTCATTAGATGTCTCAACGGTGTCAACAAAATCATCTCCCAATTGAGGTTGATCTTCTATGTCATTACTTAACCTCTCTTCTATTGGGTTAACCGGCATCTCTCGACGAATGAGGTTGTGTAACAAACAACATGCTGTGATGATACGGTTTTGAGTTCTAATAGGGTAGTATGATACACAACGAAGTATTGCCCATCTTATTTTCAACAAACCAAAACACCTTTCTATGACATTTCGGGCTGATGCATGTTTCATATTAAAAAATTCTAGATAATTAGTTGGAGTGGCCCCTGCTCTCCAAACAGACAAATGGTATCGTTGGCCCCGATAAGGTGCTAGGAATCCTTGTCCATTTGTATACCCGGCATCTACTAGGTAGTAGTACCCTGTATGAGATGTTATATATTAGAATCTATTATTGAATAAAATTTAGTAATTCCATCAAGCAAAGTTAATTATTTATTAATTACCAGTTGGAATTCTTAAGCCATTGGATCGATTAATCGCATCCCTCAAAACCCTAGAATCTGCAGCTAACCCTTCCCACCCTGGCAACACATATATGAAGTTCATGTCCTGAGAGCAAACTCCTAGAACATTGGTAGCAATCTCCTCCTTCCGCGTTCTATACCGTGCTTGGTAAACCACTGGTACACGAACTTTAATATAGGTTTCATCAAGTGCTCCAAGACAATTCTAATACATAGAAGACATTGTAATAATTATGAGTTGTAAAAAAAAATGTGTAATGTCTTTTATTAAATGTTTTACAAACTATATTTACCTGGAAGCAATTCCACCTTGGATCAGTGCATGCTTGTGTTATAGGATTTGGTGTCCTAAGTAAGTGGCCTTGAAGGCGCAACACAACTTTTAGGACATCATTGAAATGTCGACTTACAGTCTCTCCGGACCTAAAGAAATTGAACTTAAGTTTTCATACTTTCAGGTCATGTGCCAAGACATAGAGGAACAAGGCCATCTTCTCTTCTAAGGTAACATGTTTTGAATGCCCCAACCCGCCTATTGTACGAACCATATGGCATAACGTCATAAAACAACGCCTATCCATACGAAGTTGTTCAATGCATGTAATGTCGCTTTCTCTCACTAGCCGATTAATGTGGTTCATTTGTTCTCGCAATCGATTGGGGCCTCGAATAACAGTACGAGGATACTTATGAATGTACCTCTTCAAGACAATTTCAATGGCAATATATGCTACAACGCATAAGGTGTACAATTCTTACATTACAACTTGCAACACTACGTATAGCTCAAGCTCCTCATTACTCTCATCTCCAAAACCATCGAAATTGTACTCCATCTATGCAAATAGTGATGCACATCAATATATTAGAGTACAAGAAAACTTCATAATTCCAAAAAAGAATTAACAAAACAAAAAAAATAATAATAATGTAGAACATATGAGCATAACCATCTCTATAAATATATTCTTAAACTGGGTTGTTTAAACTGTCTACAAATAAATAAATAAACCCAGATTGCTGGGGGTTGGGAGGGAAAAAAAAAAAAAAAAAACTTACCATGAATAGTTACATTCATACCATACTAGACACTCAAATAAAAGCAATGTTTGGGGTTTCATTTTGATTAATTCCCTGATACATGTAGTCTTACGCTGTGTTTGGTTGGGAGATTTGGAGAGGGATTTAGAAAGGGAAAGAGAAAAGATATGTGAAACTAGGTGAAATGGAAGTATATTTTATTCATATTTCACCTACTTTTTCTATTTCCCTTTCCAAATCCCTTCTCAAATCCCCCAACCAAACACAGCATTAGTCTTAAATAAATCAAATAATTACTAGGTGACCTCAAGCAAATATGAATAATAGAATATTTAAAAACTAATCACCCTTATATTTGAACACAACTTCCCATATATGAGTCATGTATGAGTCACAACTTAGTTAACACCTTAATGCTATCATAATGTCCATTCTTATCTTTGGTTCACTAAAAAAATGTGAAAACATCATTCACTATCATATGGGAATAGTCACTGCATAGGAAAGCTAAGGTTAGCCTGGTTCATTAGAATGAAGGTGAAACGAAATGACATAGAATGGTTATTATTTAACCTCCATATGGATTACCATTCTCATACAATAGTAAATGATGATTCAATTTACCATGTATTTTACATAATGAACATTATGATAGAATTATCATCCCATTTTATGTTAATTCCAGTGAAACACAACTTAATTGAAATTAAAACCAACATTGAAGGAATTGACCACAAATACTTCAGTTTCAATACTGTGAAGTGATTTTTCATTTATATTTGTGGAAATGCAACTAATAACAAACACCCGACCTATCAATGTTGTGTTTACAACCACCTGAACCCGTCCCCTGGAAGTTTCAACTACTGTCACACTCTGCTTCAAACAACTAGGCAAATATTTGGATCCACCATTAACACTGCTTTGATTCAATGACGATCTAGACAACTAGACAACTAGAAAACACATTGATCACAAATAGCAGATGATGGCCATCAATGTATATATATATAATTTTGAATCAAGGAGTTCAAAATATATATATATATATATATATATATATATATATATATATAATTTTTGCCTGCCAATATCATTGGATTCATAGCACTACCCAAGTCTTCTATTTAAAGTAACTTTGAAAGACAAAAATTATAAAACTCATTAACTACAACCATATTTTTAAATTCCTTAATTTTCCATTCCAGTGGATAGTAAGGACATCCAAACAAACTAGCCTAATATCCCATAATACAGAATTTATGAGATCCTAAATTATTTCCATATTCCAACATAGACATCCTATGCACAAATGTATAACATAGAACAAATATATTCACAAAGAAAACAGATATTGAATAGAGAAGTTGAGGGGGAGAAAACCCCATAATGACTTATGTAGACGTAACTTGGTGTATAGTAGTAATAACAAGAAAAATTTTCCTCCGAACGTGCAAAGCATTATAATTATCATGAGTTCATAACAAGTGAAAGGTACACCTGGGTTGACTGCAGTTCTTGTTCCAATTATCGGCAATTTTTGTATGGCAGTTCATCCCTGTGGATCCTACTTTCTATTTCTCACTTTTAAAAATGCAGTCAAGTAAGAATCTACTGAAAACGTTTCCAGGGTAAGAAGCATTAAATCACATAAAATAGTGATCAGTGTAATTTCTAAAAGACACAATAGAGCTACAGGCCCTCTTTAGTGATGAGATGAAAGGATATCAAAATGCCCTGTTTCAGATCCTACCACCTAAATCCAAGTCATAGCCTGGCAGTCAAGAAAACACATTGATCACAAATAACAGATGATGGCCATAAATATATATATATATATATATATATATATATAATTTTGAATCAAGGAGTTCAAAATATATATATATATATATATATATATAATTTTTGCCTGCCAATATCATTGGATTCATAGCACTACCCAAGTTTTCTATTTAAAGTAACTTTGAAAGACAAAAATTATAAAACTCATTAACTGCAACCATTTTTTTAATTCCTTAATTTTCCATTCCAGTGGATAGTAAGGACATTCTTTAATTTTCGAACCAGCCACAAGAAATTGAAGGTTTCACTACATCAATAAGGAAGAGAAGAAGAAATAAAGCTAAAAAAAAATGGAGATTTGGTTCGAAAATAATGACAATGAATCGAAATTAAAACTGCAAAAACGAAAAGAGAAACTTTGATTTGGTTCAAAAACGATGAAGTTAATTTTCGAAACAAAAACCAAAAAACCTATAGCTCAGAAAATCTGCATTTTGCACGAAGAATGCTGAACTTAATTTCCAAAATGAAAACCACAAAACCAAAAGGGGGAAACTTTGATTTGGTTAAAAAATGATGAAGTTAATTTTCGAAATAAAAACCACAAAACCTGTAGCTCAGAAAATCTACTTTTGGTTCGAAAAATGCTGAACTTAATTCCCGAAATCGAAACCACAAACCGAAATGGGAAACTTTTGTTTGGTTCGAAAATGATGAAGTTAATTTTTGAAATAAAAATCAGAAAATCTGTAGCTCTGAAAATCTACATTTGGTTTAAAAAATGCTAAACTTAATTTCCGAAATTGAAACCACAAAACTAGTAGCTCAGAAACTTGCATTTGGTTCGAAAATGCTGAAATTAATTTTTGAAATCAAACCACAAAACATTGATTTGTATACTGAAAAGGATTTTGAGATTAAACTAGGGATATGGTTCCAAAATCAAACCACATAATTTTGAGGTTAATCCAGAAACTTCACCTTAACAGACCTTTAGAAACTTCACCTTAACTCATAATCAACAAATCTGAGATTTCAATGTGAGTAAAAAACTCATAACCCTAGATATGGATCTATGAAGATGAAGAGAGAGAAAGAGCAATAACTATAACAACACCAATGTAAAACAAAGATTCATAGCAAATCAAACCACGTAATAGCACCTTAATTCAAACCGAACATCAACGAAAAAAATAAATAAATAAATATTACTCACTGAAATTTGTTGAGATCAGCGATTTGTTGGTGGATCCAAATCGATGAACAGCTGCCTTGTTGAGATCAACGAATCAACAAATGGTGGATCCAAATAGATGAACAGTTGCTCCAGATTTGTAAATGGTGGCTCCAAATCGGTGATCAGTGGCTCAAGCTTGGCGATGAACTTCGAAGACTCTCATCTCATCACAGTAATGTCGAAGAAGTGAAGGTTGTAGAATAAAATAATCATCAAATATGATATATAATAAGGGTTAATTTGGTCATTTGATGAGTTAGTCCAGACTTTGGCTAATCTCCCAATTTATATCTCACCCCTCTTTGTGGGATTGAATAGTCCATCAAATATGGAACATCATATCCGAAAGGATTATTAATCCGTACTTCAATTTTTTAACCAAACATCGGATTTATAGATTTCTTGGACTATTAGTCCAATCCTAAGCCCATGTCCATCCAAACAAACATGGCCTGAATGTATTCACAAAAACAATGTACAAGTGTAACAGAGTTCAAAGTAAGTCAAAAAACTGAAAAGAGGAAAAAACAGTAACTTACTAAAGAAAATGGCGCCGGAGTGAGATTCGCCGAAGTCAGACAACGACAGTGAATGGAACGGACCGATGAATGCTTCATTGAAGAGGATGAACGGAGCAGGTTGCCGAGCTTGAGAGCTTGAAACAATGGAGGATTTGGGAGATAAGTGTTAGAGAAAGAAAAGCTTGGAAGAAGAGGAAGATGCAAAGGTGAAAAAACGAAGACAGAGAGGTGTTTTTGATTAAAACACGAAAAAGCAGAAAACTCACAATTAGTGTGCCTATGACGACGTGTCTGTCAAGCAGCGCATGCAGAAACAACGCGACCTGATGGCGCATGTCAGGTACGGTTCAATAGAGAAGGGACATGTGGCGAAAACGGTTGAGTTACTGTGCGTGACAACTCAAACGCGTGTAGAAACTCTTAGAGTTTTGGATTTAATGAAGCAAAGACCTCGGCTAGGGAAACGATCTCGGTTAAAGAACTTGAAAAAACTTGGTTCTTGGTTCTAAGGCATTAATGAAAACAGACTGCAAGTCTTTGTCATATGGAGCCGACGAATGATGACCTCGGTAATGAAGGATAGAGCAAGCTTAGCCGACGTGCTATATGGTCAAATGATATAGGTTCCATCACCTCAGGATGCCAAGGTAATAGAACCTAGGGGCAGTTGTGGGGACATATTTTTTGAATAACACGTTGCCAAGGTGGCACTGAAGTGCCAGCCGAGGTGCCACGTGTCCTGATTATGGCGCCGAGATGATCTCAGCTAGGCCGAGGTCGGAGATACCGGAATCCGAAATTAACGGATAAGTTTTAAGAGTCCTAGAATGGAAGAGGACCTCAGCTTGGATAAAGATAAAGCTCTTAGGGAGTTTATCTTTATCTATTTGAGAGTCCAGGATGAGTATTGAGCCAGAGTCCAAGAGAAGCTAGGCTTCTACAGAGATCAAGTCAGTGCTGGCTATAAAAGTATGGCACCCTTATGGGTATAAGGTACGCTTTTTTTTCATGGCTAGTGAATTAAAGTACTAGTTACTATCTTTGATAAATAATTGAGTACTGACTTGATTGTCGAAGTGCCCTCGAATGGACGAACCACCGCCGGAGTCTCATCTTTCTGTGACAGGTTGTTCAGGCGCAATTTATTCTGCCGGTGTTCTCCAGTTGAGTACATATTTGACGGTGTGATTAGAAAACAGCACACACAATTTTTATTTTTTCTAAATTTGTATGACAATTTTAAGTAATGTTCACCATTCAATTTTCAAAAAACATGATTTCAAACTCATGTCACCATTGGAAATTATTTTACATATTTTGATTATTTTGAATGTTTTAAAATTATATATTAGTATGATCTAGAGTGACAATTTCTATTTTATTTTTAAATTTTTATATAGGATGAATGAGTATTAGTCTTGAAAGCGAAACTTACCAACTTTGTTTGGTGTTGTAACTATAATTCTATTATTGAAAAAATGTTTAAAATGCTTATGGTTGTTAAATGGGTTCAAATTAAAAAAAGTTTAGAGTGAACTTTGCTCCAAGTTATGGCTGACAAAAAGAAAAAGTTTATTTAGCTTTCTATTTCTATTTCTATTCTTTTTTTTCTTTTTAAATAATGTTGTAATGGTCCCACATTGCGTGTTAGATTAACATTGATCATTATGGGTTATTTTGAAAAAATAATTAAAAGTTGATTTTTTGACTTTTTAAATTTTTTTTGAAAAAACGTGTAAAAAATATGAGAGGTAATATGACCTAAAATAGATTAACAGTTGGAAGATGAATTTTAACCATTTTCTCAAAATAGCCCTCTGTATATGATTTAAGATTTTTATCAACAATTTGTTAAATTAATGTTTTGTTAAATATTCCAATGTTTATATGTCATTACGACATTGGGATAATTTATTATTCAAATAAATGTTTATAAAAGTGTACCTATTAATTATATAGTATATTTTTGGGGTGAGTAATATATAGTATATTTTAATTGGTTTATATATACAAGTAGAGGTGGTGACTTGGAAATTTGGAATGAACCAAGTGTTATTCACCTCTAGTTTTGTTACAATTAGTCTTTTCACAAATAAATAATAATAATAATAATAATAATAATAATAATAATAATAATAATAATGAGGAGGTATTTATTTAATTACAATTTCCCCCAAACACTATTATAAATTGATTAAATAAACTACTATAAGTTGGTGAGAGTTTTATACATAGAAAAAAAAAAAAAAAAAAGGTAAATTACAAATACATTCCTTGAGATTTAAAAATTACATTCCACCCCCTAAGATTTCTAATTTCATAACAAATAGTCCCTTTTATTAATAAATCATCAAGTCAATTAATAATTTTTAATGATGTTAAAAATATTTCAATTAATAATTTATGTAATGTTATTATTGTAATGAGAACAATTATGAATTTCATTTTTTTAGTTAATTCTGTTAAATAAAATTTTTTAATAAGGGTGTATTTGTAATTTTTCAAACCACAGAGGGCAATTTATATTTTAAACAAATCTCAGGGATGTATTTGTAATTTACCCAAAAAAAATTAAGTATACAAAATTCAAAGATAAAATCATAATTATGTTATCAAAGAGTAATATCCAGTTCTGTAAATTGTTATTATATAAGCAAGAGTATGTGATTTATTTGTAGGGGTGCAACTCGGGCGGGTTCGGTCGGGTTGGGGGTCTGTCCAAGCCCGACCCGAATTGTATTTGGCACTTCCCAAGCCCGCCCAAGCCTGACCATGAACCCGAACATTGTTGCCCAAGCCCGGCCCAAGCTTTGTATTTTGAACTTGGGTTGCCCGAATTGCCCGAATTGCCCGAGTTCAGAAACCTGTAGGTAGATCTAAGGGTAGACATAAAAGATGCTAATCTAATGATAGAAAACTAACCAAAAAAAAATAAAAAATAAAAATTAAGACTAACTCTTTTACTTAATAGAAGACTAACCAAAAATAAAAATAAAAATAAAAATTAAGACTAACTCTTTTACTTAATTTATATATATTACATAATTTATTAAATTATATATATATTATATAATTTATATAATATATTAAATTGAATTCGGGTTCGGGTTGCTCGGGTTGCCATTGGTTCTGCCCAAGCCCGGCCCGAATTGCAATTCGGGCATCAAAAATCTGCCCAAACCCGTCCAGATTACAAGATATAGTTGCCCAAGCCCTAAAAAAACTCAGGCTGGGCTCGGATTGCTCGGGTTGAGCCCGCCCGAGTTGCACCCCTATTTATTTGTATTCCAATTCTCTGTTTTGCTCTATATATTGCACTCTCATACGATCGTCCTTCAAGATTTTTGTATTTCAACATTTTTATCATATTGTATGATTGAAAATACATTAAATATAATAAAATAAAAATTTTGAGTAGAGGAAAATCGTACATCACCAGAATATTTTATTAAAAATTTTCCGTTTGGTAAGCTTCTCTCAAAATATAATTCTACTCATTGATTTGAGTGTGTTGTTTGTTTAGAACTTTCAAATCATAATTCTACACCCATTTCTCAAAACTCAATTTAAAACATAATTATTACTTTTCAAAACTCATAACCAAAAACATAATTCAAAACTCTTTTCAAAACTCAATTCAAATCAATATTTTAATTTTGTTAAGATTTTAAATATTTTAATATTTAAATATGTTACGATTTTTTTGAATATCTTTAAATATTTTAATTTCAAAATATTACGATTTTAATTTTTTAAATTTTAAAATATTTTATAAAAATAAATTCAAACTCTATTTTATAAAAATATTTTTAAATATTTTAATTTTTTGTTATGTATTTGGTTACAATTTGAGTGTAGAGTTGTGAAAGTAGTATGGAGTTTCGAATTATGTATTTGGTTATGAGTTTTAAAAATAATTTCTTAATTGAGTTTTGTTTTATGTGTTTGGTTACGATTTAAGTGTAGAGTTGTTTTTAAATTTGAAATATTAACATTTTAAATTATTTAAAATTTTTGAATATTTAAATTATTTAAATTTTTACGATTTAAAATTTTTGAATATTTATTTTATTTTTTTACTTATTAAATTTTTTAGATTATTTAAATATTTATGATTTAAATTGTTTGAATATTTATTTTGAAAAAAAATTATTTCCTTTGTAGTATTTTCAATTAAAAAATTGATTAATGTTATTTTCTGTTAATAATAATTTTTTTTAATTGAATTTTAAAAAGAGTTTAGTTATGAGTGTTGATCAAAATTTTCAATAGTGTGAAAGTAATGTATTTTGTTATGAGTTATAACAATTTGAATTAAGTTTTGAAAACTCTTTTCAAAACTCATAACTAAACAAATTTTCTTATTTCACATGTCAAGTCAAACTTTCAAAACTCTATTCCACGCTCAATTCAACACTCTATTCAAAAATCATAACCAAACAAATTTTTTACACTCAAATCATAATTTCACAACTCACAAACTCAAAATACAACTCATATTCTCAAATTATATTTACAAAACTCAACCAAACACAACCTTTAACTTTCCATGAAATTTGTATGAATGGGTTTACTATATATTAAATATGGCGGCACCACACATACACGTAACATTTATTATATGAATATATAAGATAAATATTATTTGGTGTGTAATTAATTACACAATACTCCTTTAACTATTATTGAATATTACTTTGCTTTTCTTATATATAAACTCGTACATTTTGCCCTGTCAACTACGAAAACGTACCATTTTCACCCCCATTCAAACTACCTTTAAAATGAAATTTTTGTACGATTTTCAAAATTAAAAGGTTCAATATATTCCCGAACAATTTAAAGGGTCTTGCTATAGTTAACCCTAATGAGTATTGGCATCAACGGTTCTGTGAATACTGGTTATGGGCTGAAAACTAAAATTGGTCCATATTGGAGAGCCTTTCAACGCGTTGAATTGCTCCACTTTCAAGATGGCCCGTCAATCCGAATATCTCGTTTGTATTGGGCCTGTTTAGTATTAAGTTATTGTCAGTTAAAAATTGATAATTAAAAATACCTCTTCTCCAATTTTTAGAAAATTGTTATTTTTCAATTTATTGAAATTATTTATGATTAATAAGTTATAAAAAAAAACATTGTATTTAAACAATCAGACAAAAATTACCAGAATTTAAAATTGTTTTAAAAAACGAAAAAATTAGTCTAGGGTCCCTCTCCTACTTTTCATAATGAAAGAGATGCACAAAATTATTTTTTGATGTCTAAAGGTCCCTAAACATATATCAGAGAAATTTGACCTTACCAAATCAAAACTCATCTCTCTCTCTCTCTCTCTCTCTCTCTAAACTTCTCTATTCTCAAACCTGTCTAGATCAACTCTTGTTCCTCACCCTTGACTTCATTCTCCAGCCGATTGAGCTTCACCTTCACCGTCAATGGCGTCGCCGCTCAGGATCTTCTTCTCCGATTCGAACACAATTGCGTCGATGATCGGGAAATTGCTGAAACTTCTAGAGATTGTGTCGACGTGCGCGGAGGGACGGGCGGCGATAGGCGAAGACGAGAGCTGCGTAGCAGCGATTGTGATCTCCTTTCAACTCCTTCAGGTCCACCGACCTCTTCATCTCCCCCACCGCCCTCACATCCACCACACCGCCATCGTCTTCGTACCCAGCTGTCTAATTTCCTTTGCTCTATTCCTCAGCTGAATTGGGTACAAACCCTTTCAAGCGTTGACATATTGGAGTATTATTGTTGTTGCAAACCCCGAAAGTTTCACAAAATCCATAGACATCACATGGATTTCCCGTTGCTGGTGCTGTCCAAGTAGTATACCAGTCTTTTCCTTCCTTCCAATTTATAGACATCATAAAAATCCCGCTTCAAATTTGACAAAGAGGAATAAGGTTTTGGCAGATACATATTCAAGTCCTCTTGGTAGGATCTCTGAATCAGTAAAGGGGGCTTTACAAGTGGAAAAGGTAGACAGAAATGGCAATATATTAGACAACTCCATTGTGGAATCTATATCAGGTGTGGATATATTCCCAGAGAAATTCTCTGGGTTTGAACTGAAATTTCTCTAGGTTGATCTAGAGAAATTTCAAAATTTTGCTGGAGAGGTAATGTTGTGGAAAGGCAGAGAAATTTAAAATTTCTCTTGAGAGATAATTTTGTGGGAAGATAGGTGAAGCCAAATTTCTCTGGAGTGTTGAGTCTAAAATTTCTCTGAAGTGTCAAGTGTGAGAATCGTCGATTTGAGATTCAAATTGGGGATGACAGTGGAGGAAGAATCCAAGGAGTTCTTGGCGAGTATAACCATTATAGCTCAATCCCTTAAAGTGTATAGCTTCGAAGAACTTCAATCTGCAACAGAGTATTTCAATCTCAAAATATAAGCATGCAGCAGAGGAATAGGGCTAAATTACAAATTCACAAGTACTGTTTACCGTCCCTGCAGTTGACCTTAAAGAAAGAAATGTGCTGTGTTTCATTTGAGATAACCCAAAATCACAAACCTAATAACAGTAAAATTCAAGTCAAGATGGATTAGCTTTGGAACATGGGTAATATTTCACCAAACAATCTTAATGATGAGATAAAGAAGCCACAGAGAAATTTCTTTGGAGAGTGGGAAGTATATGGAAGGCTGAGAAATTTGAAATTTCTCTAGAGAGTCCATGAAAGGCTAAGGAGGCTAGAGAAATTTGAAATTTCTGTAAACTAATTTTCTCTGGACCAATTTTGTAACGCCCTCAAAATAAACCCAAAAACAGGCACCCATGATACAAGAAAGAGATATCACATTTCATAAATCAGAGTATTCTTACAGAATGTATTATATGTTGACAACAAAAGTAAATGCCCTACGGGCTTACAACTTTCCAAGTCAACACTTGGTTACAAAAATGAAAGTACTAACTCTACACAAAATAAGCCCTTGGCTAGATATACATGTAATACAAAAGTAATCAAAACGGTCTCTCAGCCACTAAGCCTCCCAAGCTACGTCCTTGGAGGTGGCATGTCACCTGCACCTGAAAATGATGTCCCAAAAAGGGTGAGCCAACGCCCAGTAGAGATATGCTAAACATAATATGAGCAATAACTAAAACATTAGCACTTGATAAATGTTTAACTCAAATAAACCAACATACAATATAATCCAGTTCCATAGTCCTTTACTTAACAAAATCTCATCTTGTAAACACGGCTCAAAACCTGGCCAAACAACTTAAATGAGACTACATCCCATGCCAACAATACTACAAATTGCCATTTTACGGAATTTGCGTCCGCGGGATTCGGCACCCATGTATAATTATTTTCTTGTGGCCATTTTACAGAAATTTCATCCGCGGGACTCGACACCCATGTAGAATTATTTTTTAATTGTCATTTTACGAAAATTTCATCCGCGGGATTCGACACCCATGTATAATTATTTTCGAATTGCCATTTTACGAAAATTTCATCCGCGGGATTCGGCACCCATGCATTCAAATACTCATCATATACAATGACCAATCAATACACATATTCGTTGTATTATTTCAACCGTCATACTCAATGACATACTCAAATTGGTTAGTTTTAATTCACCTAATCATCATGCAGTGTCTACAACAATCAAGACTATCCTTCACCGATAGCCCAAAGCAGTTATTTCTAAACAGATAATAAATGCACCAACATATAAATCATCAATAATTCCAAAGGTGAGTGATTAATGAATCCAACTCCACCATTCTACCTCATAATGAGCCAATTTCATTATTCCCAACTCAATTTCATATTTCCATAATAAATGTCATTAATTACACTAATGACCCAAATATATCCAAACATGACATTTTCCCCCTTTCCTTAACATTGACCCAAAAGTCCAAATATTATCAACAACATCAATACCATCAATTTAAGACCCAAGATACACATTTATGAGTCAAAATAACCAAATCCCTCTTTATTCATTTTGAAACCCTAACACCCAAAATTACCCAACTTCAACATTACATCAAAATAACCAATAGTTTATGTCAAAGACCATACAAATGAGTAGTTATCCCTACCTCAAATTCGGAGACTAAATGGAGAAGTTGAAGAAAACTCGAAGTGCTCCAAACCAAGGGATTTTCGGATCAAAATGAAGCTCACACCAAGCACAACCCTTTTTACAAAGGGACTAGGCTAGAAACACACTAGAACTAGATCAAACCTAAAAGAGAAGGTGAAATGTAGTGAGAGAAGCTCTCAAAATCGGTTTTTGAAAAGTAAGAGAGAGAGTGAGAGTTAAAAAAGTGATCTAAAATGACCCAGCTGCCAACTGATATACGACTAGTCCGCTTGAGCGGAAAATAAGACGTTCGAGCGTTAAGCACAAAAAACTGGACCCACTGGAGCGCAAAGAGAAACCCGCTAGAGCGTAGATTACCCTCACCCAGTATTTTTACAGACATTGAACACCCGCTCGAGCGCAAAAGGGTCCGCTCGAGCGTGACCCACTCGAGTGTAAGGAAATCTGCTTGAGCGTGAAAAACACATCTGCTGTATTTTACAGACGAACAAACTACTGAAGGTATGCAAACTCTGCTCAAGCGCAAGAAGACCTGCTCGAGCGGATCCCTAAAAATCTGGGCAACAAGAGTTGGGACAAAAGCTCAACCAACCTGTTTGAAACACGCCCACGACAATTCTAAACTCAAATGCAAAGAGTTAAAGGACAAAAATGAAACACAGACAACAACAACTATCAACGGAACCGAGTCCGGAATACAGTAAACATGAGAGGGAAAACCAGGATCGCTATAAATTTTCTCTGGTTGAATTTTCTCTGAATTGATGTTGAGAGACCTTAGATATTATAAAAATATTGAGTGTCCTTTATGCTATAAAATCATAATACCAGGGACCTTTAAAAAAAAAATACTTAAAAAACAGGGTAAACACCAAACAACTCCATTGATATAAACTAACCGTCCCGCCGTTGCCCCAGAGGATCCACATTATTTGCTCTTAAGGTCCTTTATCAAGTTATTTGCATCAAAACTAATTTTTAGATCTCTTTATATTTAAATATTTACCAAGAATCAAGCCTTTTTTAATATTATATTTAAATTTTTTGAGATTTCACTCTAAAATTAATATTGAGAATAAGATGGATCCAATTGTATCTTGAATCTATTCTGTCCACTAATAAAAAAAAAGGGATTTTTTGTGGATTTAATTTTAAAAATTCAGAGTAGTTGAAATTTTTTTGACAAATGTGATACCATAAGGTATTAAGATTTTATAACATAAAGATATTCAATATTTTCATAATGTCTAAAGTCCCTCAATATTGATCCAAAGAAATTTCAATCTAAAAAATTCTGGACTTCCTAAAGAATTTCTCTGGATTCAAACTAGAGAAAATTGAAATTTCTCTGAATTTAAACCAAAGAAATATAAAGAAAATTGAACAACAAAGAGAAAATTAAACAGGGCAAAAAAAATTACCTAGAGAAAATTGAGATTTCTCTGAGTTCAAACTAGAGAAATTCAGAGAAAATTGAACAACACAGAAAAAATTAAACAATGCAAAGAAAATTACCCAGAGAAAATTGATCAGAATAAAATACTAACAGGTCGGAAACCGTCAATTGTCATGACACACACACATAACCACATCTTGAGTTCTTGCTGATTTTTTAATAAAACCCTCTCATCTCTCTCTCTCTCCGTGATCGTTACAATTTGGACGACTTTGATCATTTTCGTCGCATGTCAAATATGAAAAAGAGAGAGACAAAGACAGAGAAAAAGAGAGGGTTTGGTCGATCTCAGATCTGAGGCGATAATGGAGATGCCGGTGGCAGCAGTGAGGGATACTGGTGGTGGTTGGAGAAGAGACAAAAGGAGGAGATGATAATGGAGACGGCGGCAGCAATCGCGATTTGAGGCAATGATGGTGGTGGCGATGATGGAGGCAACGACAACAGTGAGAAGCCGAAGATAAGAGAAGAGGATGAGAGAGATAGATAGATCTAGGGAGAGAGAGAGAGAGAGAGAGATCTAGGGTTTTGAACTGGTAGATGGAGATAAATTTGATAAAGATTGACGAGAAGGTGAAGGCGATCTCGTAGTTAAGATCGATGAGAGAGAGAGAGAGAGAGAGAGAGAGAGAGAGAGAGAGAGAGAGAAAAGAGCAGTGATGAGAGTGAAGAGAAGCGGCGTGAGTCTGATAGAGAGAAGAGAGAGAGAGATGTGAGGTTTGAAGCCGTGAGATATATCAAATTTGTCTGTGATACATAGGTGTGAGATTGAGAGATCTTAGACATCAGAAAAATAATATTGTAGATCTTTTCCATTACTAAAAATGGAAAAGTGACCTTAGACTAATTTTTTCAAAAAACAATAGAAAGAGAGAGAGAGAAGAGCAACGATAAGAGAGAAGAGAAGAGGCGTGAGTCTGGTAGAGAGAAGAGAGAGAGAGGTGAGGGTTTGAAGCCGTGAGATATATCAAATTTGTCTATGATACATAGATGTAAGATTGAGGGATCTTAGACATCATAAAATAATATTGTGGATCTTTTCCATTACTAAAAATGGGAGAGAGACTTTAGACTAATTTTTCCAAAAAAGAAGCAACTTCGTTTCATAATTTTTTTAATTGTTACTCAAAAATAAAAATACAGCCTATTGCAAATTGCAATGAAACTAGTTTTTCCTTTTCTTTTTTTTATTTTTTTATTTTAAAGATTTGATAATGAAACTATCACTTATTGTATGAAAACTTTATCAATGGGGTGTTTAAAATGAATAAGATATTTTTTAATTACCATTGCACTGGAAACAATCACAAATAAGCTTTTGTTACTAGCCGAAGATGAGAGAAGAGGAGGAAATAGATAGATCTGGGGAAGGAGAGAGAGAGAAATATCTAGGGTTTTGAATTGGTAGATGGAGATAAATTTGGTAGAGATCGACGAGAAGGCGAAGGCGATCTCGTTGTTGAGATCGATGCGAGGGAGAGAGAGAGAAGAGCAGTGATGAGAGAGAAGAGAAGAGGCATGAGTCTGATAGAGAGAAGAGAAAGAGAGACAAATGTGAGATTTAAAGCCGTGAGATATATCAAATGGGTGAGGGATATTAGACATCATAAAATAATATTGTGGATCTCTTCCATTATTAAAAATGGGTGAGGGACCTTAAACTAATTTTTTCAAAAAACAAGAGAGAAAGAGAGAGAGAGAGAGAGAGAGAGAGAGAGAGAAGAGCAACGATAAGAGAGAAGAGAAGAGGCGTGAGTCTGATAGAGAGAAGAGAGAGAGAGAGGGGGAGAGGTGAGGGTTTGAAGCCGTGAGATATATCAAATTTGTCTGTAATACATAGGTGTGAGATTGAGGGATATTAGATATCATAAAATAATATTGTGAATCTCTTCCATTACTAAAAATGGGAGAGAGACCTTAGACTAATTTTCCCAAAAAACAAGCAACTTAGTTTCATAATTTTTTTAATTGTTACTCAAAGATAAAAATACAAACTATTGCAAATTGCAATGAAACTAGTATTCCCTTTTCTTTTTTTATTTTTATTTTTATTTTAAAGATTTGATAATACTACCACTTATTGTATGAAAACTTTATTAATGGGACATTAAGAATGGTGTTTAAAATGAATAAGATTTTTTTAATTACCATTGCACTGGAAACAATCACAAATAAGCTTTTGTTACTCACCTACATAAATTCTAATTTATGAACTTATATTCTATTAAATCTTAACTAAGGTTTTTTTGAACTTTTAAATCTCATTAAATTTTTAATAATCAAAATTGCCTTTTAAACAATGATTGTTCACCATTTATAAGGAACATGATGATTTGAAATTTATTTTGATTTTCAAAACTTTAAAATATCAACTTTCAAAAAACTAAAAAAAAAATTATATACAAAAATATTTTTTTTTGAAAAAATTGAAAAAGCTGAGTTATTTTTTGTGCAAAACTAAAAAATTTGTATCTATAAAGAAGCATGATAATGGAACATCGATGTGCAAAACTGAAAAAAATAAATAATTAAATAAATAACTTTAAAAATAAAAAAAACTGATAATGTTATCGGTTTTATTAGATAGTTGAATCAAATCAATAAGTAGAAGGGCAAAAACATTTAATCTCATGCTCTGTTTTTTTCATCAGTTAGTGAAACAATTGTCTAGAACATTACTATGCAAAATGAATAATATTCTTAGTTTTAAAAATTGAAAAAATAAAACTGATAATATTCTCAGTTTTACTAAATAGAACTAATTGGTTCAAAAAAAATTAGATAACACCTAAGCTATCATAACATTTGTAAATAGGGCTTTTAGATATTTAATTCAAAAAAAATAAAAAGAAGAAGAAAAGGCATGGCACAGGGAAAGGACTATCATGTCTGGCTTTTAGGTTAATAGTTAAATTTGCTTAAGAAATCAACTTATTAGTTTAAAAATATATATTTTGTTAAAAAGTCTTAACTCATTTGACAAACACATTTTCTGCGACAAGGTTCTCTTTAGACATTCTAAAAAATATTAGAATAAATCTATAAGTTAGGAATATTTTAAACAAACAAGTTTTTTTAATATTAACTTTTTTATACACTAGCTTTTTAAACAAATTCTAAAAAAGAAGAAAAAACCTAAAGTGGTCTAGTGAATTGTTTTCTTTGGGGACTAAATTGTTTCTTTTGTAGATATAATAATCACACAAGTGTAAATTTTGTTTGGTTGAATTTTTAAAATTTATGTTTTAACTTCTTAAAAAATAAAAATAAAATTAATTTGTTGAAAATAAACATAAAAAGATATTTTCTTATTATCAAATTTATTTTCACCTCATAAAATTTATAAAAAAAAAAGAAGATGAAAATAATGAATATTTTTAAATTTTTTATCATATGAAAATGACTTTGCCAAATTTGAGCAAAATTTGGTATAAAATTTGACTTTTGTTAAAAAAAAAAATTTCAATGAATTTGGTTCATCATTGGAGAGGACTTTTTGTGAGTTTTAGCTTCTTTTTTTCTTTTTTTTGTGCTTTGACAAGTTGTTTGGCTTCACCATTGGAATTGTTCTAATCTAATGAATCAAATGAAAAGATCGAAAAAAAATTAAAAAAATATAAAAAATTGACAGAAAGAAAGAAAAAAGAGGATAAATTATGCTCAACTCCTTTAAAATTTAGAAAAAATATAGTTAATCCCACACTTTTTATATAATTATACTGACATCATTTTTACTAAGGCTAAATGACCGAAATTGATGCAAATGATAGGTATACATTGAAATAAATATAGATAAATATATATGTTTTACTAAAAAAATGGATGACATTCACTGTGTTTGGTTTCAATTTTTTGAATTTAATTTTTTGAAAATTAAGTTTTTTATTTTTTATATTTTTTTGTTTTTAGTGAATATTTTTAAAATTTTAAGCATTTTTTTTATGTTTTTTTAGATGCACCTTACTTAGATGTATCTAAAAGGTAAATTTTTTGTTAAAACTAAAATTTTTGTAATTTTTTTAAATAAATCAATAAATACACAAGAATACGAAAAATATACTGAATTTTTATTTTATTTTATTTTTTTGTGTTTAGTGAATTTTGTAAAGATTTTTTTACAAATATTATACTTTTTAATTGTATTTATGTTAGGTGTATTTAAAAAATAAAAAATTACTTAAAATATTAAAAAAAAATCAGTGAAAATAAAAAAATATTGAAAATAAAAAGATTCAATTTTTTAAAAAGTAAATTTAGAAAACTCGAATCAAATAAGTTGAATATTAATTTTTTTTATATTCATATGACTAACGAATTACTAATGAAAAATGGATCTAACTGTTATACAAATTAAAATTTTAAAAAAAATCAATATAATTATATCAAAATTATGAGATTAACTATATTTTTTTACTTTTTCTGTAGGACCATTCATCACTATGTATTCCATCCAACGGGCACTCGAGAATCAGTGGAGAGCAATTTTTACATAAGGAGAGAGTGTAACACTAATACAACGTACTTTGAATTTTTAATTAAAATTTTGTTCAAATATTATGGTGTGATCTAAATTTATTATATAAATTTCACGATAAATGAATAAAATATCAATTATATATTTTTATTTTAGATATAAGAAAAATTAAAATGTGATGTCAATTTTATTTTTATTTTTTTTGGATGAGTATAGTTTTCCATAAAATATGAACAAAATAGTAAATTTTTCCTTTATGATTAACATAGTCAATGTATGGAAAATATCATACAAATAATTTTTTTTTTGTTAATAAATTATTACTATAAATTGATTTAATAAAGCTTTTGGAATGTGAAATGGGATTCACTTTGTTAAGGTAATAGGTACCACATTAGTTTGTAAAAAAATATAAATGTATAAAATTACTCTTATTATATTTATATTAATAAACAATAAACAATAAATGATTTACCGATCAGACACTCCTATCCCATCGCTTCCCTTTTCTTCCTTCATCTTTCTTCCTTTTTTGCTCCCTCCTGCTCCATCTTTTTTTCGTTTGATCTGCTTTTCAAAATGTTATTATTGAGGTTGGAAATAAGAAGGAGAGAGAGAGAGAAATAAGGTGGCAGTTAGAGATGGCAATCAGATCCCGATCCGATAGGGATCCGATCTCCCGACTCTGAATTGAACGGTTATTTTTTGAAAAATATTCCCGATAGACCGAGATGGTATTAAAAATTGAATCCTCGATGATATTCGGGTCGGGGACGGGGATGCATGTTTCAGTTCCCGCCCTGGTTGCCCCCGACATGAAATTACTAATTTGCCCCTGTATATATATAATATATGTGTATGTGTTAGGGTTTGGCTAAACTGAACACACTCATTCACACACGTTACAAACTGTTTCGTCTCTCTCTCTCTCTCTGTGTGTAGGTGCTCCTCACGGTCACGGCATCGGCAGTGGCGGCGGCGGCTCCTCCGCTGTCCTCTTCCTCCTCCGATCTCGCCGATCTCTGATCTCGCTGATGGTGGTGGCAGCGGCTTTTCCGACGTCTTCTTCCTCCTCCCATCTCGCCGATCTCCGATCTCACCGATGGTGGTGGTAGCGGCTTCTCCGACGTCTTCTCCTTCCTCACATCACGGCGATCTCCGATCTCACCGACTATTGCGTCGCCGATCTCCCTGCTCAAGAACATCACGGCGATCTCACCGCCTTTCCCATCTCTCTGATTTTCCTTTTTTTGATCTATTATGTATAATGATTTTGTTGATCTGTTTGTTGATCTGTTGTTGTGTAAGTATACATGATCTATAACAGATCATCTGTTGTTGATGCATGATGTTGTTGTTGTTGATCATCCGCCATTTTTGTTCTTTTTTTTTTTTTTTTTTGGAATGGGGAGTTTTTAGGGTTGGGGAAACCCGACCCTTGTTAGGGGACGGGGGCGGGGGTGGTGATAGCTTCCCTGTCGGGGCCGAGGTCGGGGAAATTTTTATTGTCGGGGATCGGGGACAGGGAGGGTGATCCCCGGCTCCGCCCCGCCCCGTTGCCATTCCTAGTGGCAGTGGTGGCGAGGAGGTGACGGCGAGATAAATGTGTTAGCGTTTGGAATGTGACTTGATTTTTTAATTATTTTAATTTGAGATTAAAAAGTTTCATTTGAGATTGATTTTTTAGTTTTTTTAATTTTTATGAAAGAAAAAATGAAATAATTATGAATTTTATGTGACATTTTATCCTATTTAATTAAAATAATTAATTTTATCCTATATGCTTATTTTAATTCAAAATAATATCCCAAAAGGGAGATAGTGGGTATAAAACAAGATATATATATTTTATAATTTTTTGCTGTAGTAATTCACATGAGTGGCTCATTGGCTAAGGTTGTGCAAAAAACCACACCACTTGTGCCGACCCACTTTGCTATATGCGATTCGAGAGTATTGTTGGATTAGATTAGTGGGTTTTACACTAACTTTATGCGAATTGAATTTTGTGTAACTCATCAAAATAATTGACTAAACTTAACAATACTTGTATATAAATTAAATACCTCAACTTTAAGCCATTGTTTTGGGAAGTGGGTTTGGCTGGGTTTGGGGCTAAAGTGTTGTTTGGGAAGGACTAATGTGATTATTTTAGTCACAAAACATAAAATAGGCTATTTTAATCACAAAAAATAAAACATCACATACAACACATAATTATTACACTCTTCTCTCACAAAAAAATCATTCACAAACCAAACTTTTTAGCCCGGGCTAAAATAGCTAAAAAAACCGAAAAGCCAACACACTTTCCAAACGGAGGCTAAAATAGTCATAAAAAATAAAATAGACTTTTTAGCTTAATAAGACAAAACATCACATTCAACTCATAATCATTACATTATTTTTTTCACAAAAAAGTCAAAAACACCAAAAACCCTTCCCAAATTAGGTTTTTTAGCCCCAAATTAAAATAGTTAAAAAAGTTAAAAAATTCAAAAGTTAACTCACTTCCCAAACAACCTTAGATCTTCTCATTTTTTACCCTCTTCCCTCTTCATTGCTCATGCCTCTCTAGTTGTCATTTTTTTTTATCACAAATAAATTATCATTATTTATTTTTATTTTGATTTTGTAATTCATAATCATAATACGAGGTTTTATGGCTTTAAAATATATTCATATGATATGTTAAAATTTACAAATTGTCACAATATTCAAACCAATTCAGTAATTTTGTGATTGTTCAAATTGATAGTGAGTTAAAAAATTATCAACCCACTAAAAACGATTAGTTGAAATTATTTTTTCAACCATTGAGACTGACTCCACAGACACCTCTATTAGTGGCTATGCTATGTGATTGAACATAGAGCTTGAATATGTGATAATTTCTTGAGACCTCATGTTTGACTATCCCATAATACGTTATGGATAACTAAAAATTATTTATAAAGGTTTGTATTAAATGACAATGTAAGCCAATTAAGTACTCTCACATAAAATATAATTGAGTTAATTAGAAAGGAAAATTTTATTACTAGTTATTATAATTTGAGTGAAATTTTATTTTAATTTTTCTAATTTTAATTATGTGAATTTAAACTCACATTTTAATTACATTTTAACATTATTACCTGTTAACATTTTGACGGAAAAAGTCACTAGCAATTCCCTTACCAGGTGTCAGTAACCTTTTTCTAACCCAAAAAAAAAAAAAGTCATTGGCAATTCCATCACCAGGTTTCTATGATAATTTTCTGAATATTATTTTGATTTCTTGAGTTTCGCAAGTGTTATTTTTTAGGGTAAATTACATAAACAGTCTCCATAATTTGGTATTTGTGTCATTTTAGTTCCTGACTTTTCAATATTAACACATTTGACCCTGAATTTTGAATCTCGTTCCAAATAAGGACAATTGAAAATATCATTAGATTTTTCAAGGGTAAAATTGTCAATTTGATAAAATAACAACTAATTTGACAAAAATAAATGTCAAACAAATATTTTTAAATTTTTAAAAATTATTTTTACCCACTAAAAATAAAATTATGTAAAATTGATAAATTTTTAGACATTTATTTTTTTTTACCAAATTAATTTTTATTATGTGTTTGGATGATGATCATGTAAAATTAATTTTAAAAAATTAATCATGTAATTTTTATTAATTTTACATAATTTTATCATTGGTGAATAAAAGTAATTTTTAAAAAATAAAAAATATTTTTTTGACATTTATTTTTGTCAAATTAGTTTATATTTTATCGAATTGACAATTCTACCCTTGAAAAATCTAATGATATTTTCAATTGTCCTTATTTGGAACAAGATTTAAAATTTATGATCAAATGTGTCACAATTGAAAAGTAAAAGACCAAAATGACCAAGCCCCAAACTATAGGGATTATTAGTGTAATTAACCCTATTTTTTATTTGAAATAAAAGAATAACATTATAACGAAATTAAAATAATAAAAAATAAATAATACATTATTTAAATTAGGGCAAAAAATAGAAAAAGAGTGATAATACATTATTCAAATAATACAAAAGAGTGATAAAAATTATAAATATTAATAATTATAATTATAATTTTTTTGTGTGATAAATTTTAAACAATACCTCAAACTACTAGGTTTAATGGTTTTTTTTTTTTTTAAAAAAAAAAAGAAAAGAAAAAGAAACATGGCTATTTAAATTTAAAATTTTAAAAAGAATTTTTTTTTACGGGTAAATTACATTGACACCCCCTGAGATTTATATTCATTACAGTTATCCCCCTCACCTTTTGGAAATTACATCCCCCTTCCTGAGATTTAAAGTTTCATTAAAGATTGCTTCCTCTAACAATTTAAATTTTTTAAATACCAATTTTGTTCTCACTAGGTAAATACATTAGCACCCTTTACATTTTAGAAATAACAATCCCCTCCTCAAAGTTTAAAGTAGCATTACCAATGCCCCCACGGTTAGTATTAGTTGAAAAAAAAAAATTATTGAAAAAAAAATTTAATTGAAAAAAAATTTTGTTAGTCAAATTTTTAAATTTCTGTTTAAAAACCAACGTAAGATAAAAATTATACTGGCATCCCTTGAGGTTTATGTTTATTACACTCGAAAGATAAAAATATAAAAATGATAATTATTTTTTATTTTTTATTTCTTAACCAAATTAATTTATTTTTTAAAAAAAATTCTAAAAATCAAACCATACATAGCCTAAGAATCTTTTGATAAGTCATTTCTTACGTTGGTAACTGATTTAATTATTTGTTAATTTTACGACATTTTTACCATCTGAGGTCTGTTTGGTAACCATTTCGTTTTCAGTTTTCAATTTATATTTACAAAAATTTTAAAAACTTCCATAAAAACTTGTTTGATAATTTTTTTAGTTTATAAATGGTTGTCTCAGTTTGTAAATTTGAGAAAAAAACGTAAATTCAAAAAATGAGTTTACATTGATTTTTAAACGGAAATTTAAAAATTTGACTAACATATTTTTTTTTCAAATAAATTTTTTTTTCAATTAAATTTTTTTTCCAATGAATTTTTTTTTTAACTAATACTAATCGAGGGGGTAACTGGTAATGCTATTTTAAACTTTGGAGAGGGGATTATAATTTTTAAAATGTAAGGGGTGTCAATGTAATAGACCCAGTGAGGGCAAAATTGGTATTTAAAAAAATTAAATTACTAGAGGAAGCAATCTATAATAAAACTTTAAACCTCAAGGAGGGGGATGTAATTTCCAAAAGTTGAGGGGGAAAACTGTAATAAACCTAAACCTCAAGGGGTGTCAATGTAATTCACCTTTTTTTATTCTTTGGACATGCTGATGTGATGTTACAACTTTTTAGGGTACTTACCAATCAATCCTATTAATTAAACTTTTTTATTTATAGGTCTTGACTGATAATTTTTTCACTATAAATTTATTCATAAAAATAAAATAGACTAATAAATTTATCAATAAGACTTAAGTTTCGTTTGAGAAGAACTAATTTAGTGACTAAATTAGTTTTAGGAAGAACTTTTGATTTTTTTTAGCAGCCCCAGTACAGAGCCCGAAAAACCGGGGCTCGAATTTGGCTCGAATTTGAGAAGGAAGAAGAAGGAAGAAGAAGAGAATGAGGAAGAAGAAGAAGAAGAAGAAGGAGAAGCAGAACTGGAGGGGGCCATAAAAATGAGGCCAGAGGCGGAGGCGGAGGCGGAGATGCGACGAGCGACGAGCGACGATCTACGACGATCGACCGACGAGCTGCGACGACGACGACGACGACTCTCTATCTCGCATCTCGCCTCTGTTTCTCTCTCGCTTGTGTTCAAACGAAGAAGAAGAAGAAGAAGAAGAAGAAGAAGAAGAAGAATAAAGAAAGAAAGAAAGAAAGAAAAGGAAGAAAAAAAAAAATCGAAACACAAAACGACGTCGTTTTGCGTTGAGCCAAATTCGAGCCTTGATTTCGGCCCCTCAAACATTTTTCTTTTTTTAGTTTGAATGTGATGGTTGTGAGAGAAAAATTAAAATGATTATAGTTTGGATATAATATTTTGTCTTATTCACTTATTTAGTCTATTTTATTTTTTTATACTTATTTAGGCAAAAAAGTTGTTACCAAATGGTAAAAAGGTAATAAATCCCAAAAGTATGACCTATTAATAATTTCAATAATTTTTATTGATTGAAATAGTGTGACCTATCAACTCTTTCTCAAGAGACAATTGGACAAGTGTCTCTCTATAAATGGGGAGGTGTAATACTTCAAGGCAATCTATTAACTTCTACAATATTAAATATATTTTTCAAACTAAATTATGTGACAATTAAAATATATAAAATAATATAGTCTCTAATATTTTTTGGGCAAATTACAAAAAGCCCCCTAAAGTTTTGCATGTTTTTCAAATTAAACCTCAATGTTTCAATTGTATCAATTAAACCCTGAATTTTAAACTTTAATACATTTTGAACCCGCTATCTATATCAGTTAAACCATTCAACGGAATTTTAATACACGTGACATGTTCTTGCTTGATGCTTTAAATTAATATTATTTCTAATTTTAAGTTTGACCAAATCATATCAAAATTATACTTATCAACATATCAGAGCCATCCATTTTCAATATTATCATAGTATGAACCATACCATATCAATTCTCTTTATCTTTTCATCACTTCATAGCTCATTATCTCTATAGCGATCCCGGTTTTCACTTATTTGTTTAAATTATATTCCAGGCTCGAGTCCGTGGATGTTGGTTGTTGTCTTATTCTTATTTCCATCCTTTGCTCTTGTATTTGAGTCTTGGGTTGTGTTGGGCAGGTTTGAAACAGATTGGTTGTGTTTGAAAATCAAGAGTTGATGCCCAGATTTTGGCCTTCACGCTCGAGCGGCGCTTTTGACGCTCGAGCGAGCCCTTTGCTTTTGTTCCTCCGCTCGAGCGGGCATTTTGATGCTCGAGCATGATTATTCAAACTCAGTACTTTTTGCTGCAGGTCATCGGACGCTCGAGCATCCACTTTTACGCTCGAGCGGGGACCTTCGTCTGTAAAACTTCTGGAAATGTGCATTCGACGCTCGAGCGTCGCTTTTCACGCTCGAGCGGGAATCTGTGTTTGACGCTCGAGCGGGGCGTTCCACGCTCGAGCGGACTGTGCATTATATCAGTCCGAATTTTAGCATTTTTAGTCACTTTTTCGACTCTCTCTCTCTCTCTAGCTTTTCAAAACCCAAACTTGAGAGCTTCTCACTCTAGATTACATCTTCTCTCTAAGAAATCATCTAGTGTTAGTGATCTTCTACCCTAGTCCCTTTGTAAAAAGTGTGGAGCTTGGTGTGGGCTACATTTTGATTCGAAAATCATTAAGTTTGAAGCACCTTCGAGTTTTCTCCTTCTTCTTCTTTGAGCTCCAAAATTTGAGGTAGGAATTACTACTCATACTTATGGTCTTTAACATAAACTTGTGGTTATTTTGATTTAATGTTGAAGTTGAGTAATTTTGGGTGTTAGGGTTTCAAAATGTATAAAGAGGTGTTTTGTTCTTTTGACCAATACATGTGTATTTTGGGTCATAAAATAAGGTTATTGATGTTTATTAATGATATTTGGACCTTTGGGTCAATGTTGAGAAAAGGGGGAGAAAAGCCCTAATTTATTGTAATGAATTAATTTGTATAATTAATTCAGGAAAGTTATGAAAATATGAAGTTGAGTTGGAAATAATGAAATTGAATAATTATGAGATTTAATGGTGGAGTTGGATTAATTAATCACTTACCTTTGAAATTTTAGATAATTTATCTGTTTGCTAATTTATTATCTGCTTAGAAATAAATGTTTTGGGCTATCGGTGGAAGATAGTCTTGATTATTGTAGACACTGCATAATGATTAGGTGAATTAAAACTAATCATATGAGTATGTCATTGAATATGATGGATGAAATAACACATTGAATATGTGCTTTGCTTGATTATTGTATATGATAAGTGTTTAAATACATTGTATATGTATGTTGTTTGGGAGAAGATAGGGGATGTACTCCACGGTTTGGGAGGAGATAGGGGATGTACTCCACGGTTTGGGAGAAGATAGGGGATGGACTCCTAAACCGAATTTGGGAGGAGACAGGGGATGGACTCCAGTGATAATTAAGTTGGCCGGAGCGTCCAAGGTGAAAGTCCCGAAATCCTAATTGCGTTTGCATAACGTAGATGAACTGAAGTATTGTTAATATGAGTTGTAGTCTCATTCGAAATTGAATTGAAGTATTGTTAATATGAACTGTAGTCTCATTTGAAATTGAATTGAAGTATTATCAATATGAGCTGTAGTCTCATTTGAAATTGAGTTGAAGTATTGTTAATGTAAGTTGTAGGCTCAATATGAACTGTCTAGCTGAATAGGGAGCCATATCTATGAATTGGTTTGGATAATGAAATGGAAAGAAATGTATGTTTGTTTATAGAGTTAAACATTTATCAAATGCCGATGTTTTAGTTATTGCTCATATTATGTTTAGCATATCTCTACTAGGCGTTAGCTCACCTTATATGGGACATCATTTTCAGGTTCAGGTGTTTTGCCACCTCCAAGGACGTAGTTTGGAAGGTCCTAGGAGTTGAAAACTCTTTTGTTTATTTTATTATTTTTGGTGATACATGTAAATTCAAGCCAAGGGCTTATTTATGTAAAGAGTTAGAGCTTTTCTTTTGTTGTAACCAAGTGTTGACTTGGAAAGTTGTAAGCCTACAGGGCATTTACTTTTGTTGTCAACGTGTATTACTTTTTGTAAGAATACTCTGATATATGGAAATATGTTTTATTCTCTTGTCTATGAATATCATGAATGTTGGGTGTATATGTATCTTTTTGAGGGCGTTACAATCTCCATGGATGACCAACAATTCTCCAGCCATTCTTCAACATCACCCATCTTCGTCACATCAATTTTATAGAGCTGACTAGCCCAGTCCTCATCCCAACTCCTCTTTCCATCTCCAATATCGCCCATCTCTCTATCTTTCCATTTCCTAACGTCATTGCCCATCCCCTTTGCCCCCTCCCCCAATGCTACCCATCATCTTCATTTCCCTCTCGTACCACTCTCAATATATGTTCTTTTGTTAATTCACGTTTATAGTAGCTTACACTCTCAATATATGTTATTTTTATGCTTCTTCTCTCTCTCTTTCTCTCTTTCTCTCTCTTCATTTCACTATTGTTGGGAAGGGTTCTCTATTGTTAGGGCTAGAGGTAGTGGATCTGAAATAGAGGTGACAAAACTGAGATAGTTGTTACTGGAAAGAGCTTGTCATAGCAGATTTGAAGGATGGCAAATTTTATGGAGGGGTTAGTAGTGGATGATCTAAGGGAGGCAGTGGCAGAAGAGGGCTAGTGATGGTGGATTTGATGAAGATTGTAACATGGAGTGACGGATTTGAAAGGGATGGTAGTAGTGGAGATTGGCAGTAGATGAGGGTTATCAATAGGGGATCTAAAGGAAATAGATAGCGATGGAGAGTTAGGTGTGGTGGATTTAAGAGAAGAAGTGGCAAAGAGAGCTGATGATGGTGAAGTTGAGCAAGGGGGTGGCGGCGAAAGGCCAAGGGTGGTGACTATGCGTCGGCACCAGTAGAAGAAAAAAAAAAGGGGAAAAGTAAGAAACTGCATGTGTTTTGATATAATGGATTGAAGTTCATGGTAAGTATATGATGAATGGCTCTGATGTAATAGATGATAAATATATGTTTGTATTGATATGGTGTAATCATACTCAAATATAAGATTAATATTAAGTAAAATGAACGAATGAAAATGTGTCATGTATGTATTAATTTTTTTTTTCTTGTCAAACAAGTTAACAGAGATAAACAGATAGTTAACATTGATACGAAATAAGAAAGTCAGAGTTTAAATTGATGCAATTGAAATATTAGAGTTTAATTTAAAAAACACAAAAAATCTTAGGGCAAATTACAAACACCCCCTCGAGATTTAGTGAAAATATAGATTTCTCCCTGAGGTTTGAGAAATTACATCCCGCCCCCTGAGGTTTATATTTTCATAACAAATTGCCCCCTAAGGTTTTTATTTTCATACAGATTCCCTCCTAATTTCTCCTAATTTGTTATGAAAATTTGACCCTCATGGGACAATTTGTAATTTCTCAAACTTCAGGAGAGAATCTGTATTTTTATCAAACCTTCGAGGGGTATTTCTAATTTGCCCAAAATCTTAAATTTTGTTTTATATCTATATATATATAATTTATTTTATTTTTTTGAATCATCAATTAATTATGGGGGATTTTTTTTAAGGTCCCTGATATTAAGAATTTATAGTATAAAGGACACTCAATATTTTCATAATGTCTAAGGTCCTTCAACATCAATCCAGAGAAAATTCGATCCAGAGAAAATTCGGTCAGACATCCAGAGAAATTCTCTTTATCCAGAGAAAATTCAGATAGTCCAGAGAAAATTTAGACATCCAGAGAAAATTCAGATAGTTCAGAGAAAATTCACACAATCCAGGAAACTCTGCATCATCGTGCATTTTATATGTTCTCTTACAAATATCTTTTCATGAAGGGTTACTATCAAAATTCTATTTGCTAATCCTAGTGCTCTTTGTAGATCAAGTTCAACAAGATAAGGTGGTTGACAGTAAGATTTTGCCATACCTTAGCATAGATAAGAAAGAGAAGAAGTCATTCCCTAGACTTCTAGAGAAAATTCAACTTCAAAGAGAAAATTGGTCCAGAGAAATTCTGGGAAGAATTTCTCTGGACTTTCCAATTTCTCTAACATTCCCTAGAATTCCCACTGTAAATTTCTCTGGCCTTCCATTCTCTCCAGAGAAATTTCCCTTCTCTCTAGAGAAATTGTAATGTGCTTCATCTTGTTTGAATATGCTATATTGTTGATATTGATTCAGAATTTCTACAATTTGTTTGGGAAATTCCTATCATTTTCTTTGAATGAATTCAATAAATTTTTGTTGTACTTATCTACAAATTTTTCAGGGTATATCTATCCTTACCTAATTCTAATGGAGAGTGGGAAATATACAGAAGGCCAGAGAAAAAAATTTCTCTGGAAAGAAGGGAAGACCAGAGAAATTTGCAATGGAAAGTCTAGGGAAGGTAAGTCCCTGCACCAATTTTCTCTGTGAAGTCGAATTTAGCAAAATCAACAATTATTACCAACTCTACAACCTGAATTCTGTAGAATCAAATATCAAATTTCACAGAGAATTCTCTGTGAACTTCATAGAGAATTCTGGTTCACAGAGAATTTCTCTGGTGACTTCACAGAGAAATTTTCAAATTTCTCTGACTAAATCACATACTCATCTCTGTGATTTTCTCTGGCTATCTAGAGAAAATTTCTCTGGCCTTCCCTTCTCTCCAGAGAAATTTCTCTTCTCCAAACCCAAAGAAATTCACTTAAACCAAATAAATTTCCCAAACCCAGAGAAATTCGCAAAGAGATGGAAAAGTCAGTGTATACGCAAAGTGCTTTCAATTTTCAGAGCTTTCAGGGTTTTTAAAGTAAGAACTCCTCAGATTCACACTCTCAATTTGTCCCTTTCTTGTTTATAGGAAATGAGTTTGCTAAAAATGAGGCTAATGGTCTAAAATTGGCATGGGTTTGTATATAGAGACTCTATCTTGTTCTCGGTTTGTCTCTAAAATGTTTTTCAATCTCGTTTATAGTGGTGGAGGAGTGAGAGATTCGTAGATTCGAAGAATGAGGTTCGGTGGATGATGGACTTATGGGACGCCATACTGGAGTTGGACAGAGTCGATACATGTGGGGGAGAATATGTCTGATAACAATAGAAGATTTCTTCGATGATCTGATCCGAGAGGCTGCCAAGAAGACAGAAGGCTTCTCAGGTCGAGAGATAGCGAAACTAATGGCCAGTGTTCAAGCAATCGTGTATGGACGCCTGGCAGCGGCAGTAGGTTCATTGATGATACGCATCACATTGAGTCCAGCAATAACACCATCATCCTTTGTTGCCTGACGTTGAGAATCATTGAAGTAGGCAGCCTCCATGTCTGTTCAACAGCTCTGCAATGCAACTATGGCGCTCTCTCTCTCTAGATTCTCTCTCTAAAATGAGGTTCGGTGGATGATGGACTTCTGGGACGCCATACTGGAGTTCGGCAAAGTCAATACATGTGGGGGTGAATATGTCTGATAACAATCGAAGATTTCTTCGATAATCTGATCCGAGAGGCTGCCAAGAAGGAGCGACAGTGGGTTCATTGATGATACGCATTACATTGAGTCCAGCAATTACACCATCATCGTTTGCTGCCTCACGTTGAGAATCATTGAAGTAGGCAGCCTCCATGTCTGTTCAACAGATCTGCAATGCAACTATGGCGCTCTCTCTCTCTAGATTCTCTCTCTAGAATGGAGAGACAAATCATCGAATTGGTTTATGGAGGTTTGAAGGGTGAGGGATATGAAATTTCTCTGTAGGGACTTTAGACATCATAATATAATTTTGTAGACCTCTTTCATTACGAAAAGTGGGAGAGGGACCCTAGACCGATTTTCCCATTAATTATTGAACTTATTATTGAATCTAAAAAATAACGTCGTTGGGTCAAAAATAAAATAAAATAAATAAATAAATAAATAGCGTATGCGTACAGAAACGAACTCCCGCTTTTGTACACAGACAGATAGCGCACACAACATAAAACCCCCCTCCCCTCTCGCCTTCTTCTTCGTCTTCTTCTTCTTCTCTCTCTAAAAACATCTCCGCCAACAGACCCAACACCACCCTATGCTTCCTCTCCCCATTGTTCTCTCTCTACTGTATTGTGTTAGGGTTTCTCTGTTTTCTCTCTTTCTCTCTCTAGAAGAATACTGAGGTTTGTTTGTTCGTCGTCTTCTCTCTCTCTCTCTCTCTCTCTACAAATCTTCACTGTTTGGTTGAAGGAGTACTAAAGTCTCTCTCTAATGGCGACTGCTCCGGTGAAGTCTCAGCCTCTTCACAACTTCTCTCTTTCCTTCTTAAAATGGGGCCACAAGAACCAGATGAACTCCAACCACCGCTTCCGCCGCCCCTCCGACACGATGCTCTGGGACTCTCCTCCGCCGCAGGCGGTGGAGAACCACCGCTCGTCACCGTCGGAGCAGGAGTCGGACGGCGGTGGTGGTTCTGGTTTCAAGAATGAGTCGGAGAACCCGAAGGTTGGGGTCGGATCGCGGAGTGCGCAGAGGAACCGGTTTTCATTCGCGTCCTGTTCGTTGCAGAAGCAACAAGCGACGGTTTTTGAGAACGAGGAGGATGTTGAGAGAGAGAAGGAGAAGGTATGGAACGACGTCGTTGAAGGCGATGAATCGGTGGCGAAGCCGTGGAATCTGAGGCCGAGGAAGGTTGTTTCGAAGGCTGCGGTTGAGATCGGAGGGGTTTCGAGGAATGGAGAATTTCAGGAATCGGCGCAGCAGCAGCAGACTGACAACTTGCCGAAATCGATGAGGTTGAGAGGCTTCGTTGAAGGTCAGGGATCGGAGAAGAGGAAGTTCTGGATCGCTCTGTCTCGCGAAGAGATTGAAGAAGATGTGTACGCGATGACTGGTTCCAGACCAGCTCGGAGGCCCAAGAAAAGGCCAAAAACTGTTCAAAAACAAGTCGATGTGAGAGAGATTGATCTTCTTCTTCTTCTTGTGTTAATGTTCGATTGTTTATTTGTTTTTTGCTTAATGTTTGATTGGTCTTCACAGAATGTTTTTCCTGGCTTGTATTTGGCTGGCGTTTCTGCGGATTATTATCGAGTTCATGAAGCTCTGGTATGGGTTTCCTTTGTTTCTTTCTCTCTCTACGCGTATACATATATATGTAATTTTGTGAATTTGCTTTAACTTCATGGATGAGACTAACAATTGAATCCTTCTTTTCCCAGAGGTAGATAATGAGACCACTAGATGCTACCGAATTCTTGATCTCTCTCTCTCTCTCTCACCGGAAATGAGATAAAAACGAGGATACTCACAAACAATTGGAGGTTGGATGGGTTGTTTCTGCTACATTTAGGGCTCAATTAGAGGTAAAATGCACTGAATTATGTAAAGAGGAAAAGGGATTTACGGAAAATAGAAAGATGTCTAATTTCTTTACTTCGCATTGGTACCGCACATTGCACATCATGTATTAGTTCAATATGTAAACATGAACAGTAATATGAATGAATTGAGGGAGAATTGTTGTTTTCGCGTTAATGCCAGTCATTAGCTGTGTTTTTTTGGGTGGTTCTGTTGTTAGTTTAGAGAAATTTGATTTGTTGACTGCATTCATAATGTTTGGCAGGCTTCCCGACTTTGTTTGGGGGCAGAGCTTATGCTTTTGCGAACCTGAAATGAATTCAGAAATATTATTGGAGGCGCTGCATGCTTCCTTGTTTTGGATGGACACGTCCACCAATTTAGCTTGGTCAAGCGGTGCTCGTATTAAGGTTGAGAGATATATGTTGGCTTACATGCTTTGCTCCCTTTCTATGTCGTGGTAGTAATTGATTTATAATTGTGGCTATGTTTTTGCATTATCTTCAGTAATTAGATTTTAGCAACTTAGTAGTGTTCTTAACAATTGTAATGCTTCTTGTAGTATCATTCAAGCATATGGGCATGTATATGTTAAAAAAATTCACAGATGATTTTACTTTTTTTGTCAGACCTGGAACAAACCCATTAGTCTAAATTACTGGAACTCTGAGCGACCATGGGGAAGTTTTAATGGTTCTGTCTCATGTAGTGAAGTTATGATATTTTTCTTCATGCTGAGGTTACATCCACACTGGAAATGTATGTAGCTTATTGAATCTAGTAATCAGTTATTTTATGGATAGTCAATTTATGCTTTAAATGTTGGGGCCTCTTGATAATTGGAGTAAATGGTTATTGTTCGCTGAAAGATAAATTATTTCATTTCTATTTAACTAAAAAGGCTTTAATAATAACTTGGGATGAATTCTTCCTGTTTATACTTGTTATTTTTGGTTACCTGATATCCATTGGTCTGTCTTCCCTTGTTCCTTTCCTATGTTTAAATGGCATCCCTCTAATAATTTTCCTAAGAAATATTTCTGTATGGTTCCAGAGCATTACTGTTGATGAATTTTAGGAGATAACTTTATTGTTTCGGTCTTCTCAATGTGCGATAAGTTCTCATCAATATCATGAAAGAAGGTACATTCTATAGCTTTACTGAACATTTTCTAGGTCTTTCACGTTGAGTGCTTCATCCTACCTGATTAACTTAATCTTCTGTTGATGTCCCAATAGCAGAAACACATCTTTAGGCAAGTTATTAACAAACCTTGTATGTTAGGCCAGTGGCTTCACCCCTTGCATTTGCCTGGTGGCACTTAAATTTTGGTTATCAGAATATAGCAGACAACCTTGTAGCGAAGAATATTTATTACTTCCACCTTCAGTCAAAGATGTACCTATTGTTTTCTGCTTGTGATCCACCTACTTGGCTATATCCCCACTCTCTCACTGGGTATAATGGCCCTGTTTGGTAGGATTTATTTTCAGCTTATTTTAGCTTTTAGCTTAATTTAAACTATTTTGATGTGTTTAGTTTAGCTTAACAATACAACTTATAACTTTTTATAAGTCAAAAATCAATTTATTCTTTGAGTGGGAGAAGAGAAGCTTAATTTATAAATCAAAAATCAACCGATGTTCACAATTATAAGCTATAAGATGTTAGGCTATAAGTTATAATCATTTTCCCACAACTCTACCAAACGGGGCCAATATAACCGTTCTTTCTGTAAACCGTCTCTGAATCATAGTCCAAATGGCTTAAAATTGAGTTGCAGTGAGGATTCATTGGTGCTGTTTGGTGTAGCTGTTAAAATGGATTATAGATTATACCTTAACAGATTATAGATTATGACTTTAATCAGAAGCTGTTAATCTGTTTGGTATAACTGTTGGATTATAGATTTAAGTTGCTGAGTAGTGTTTGTTAAATAAGCTGTGAAGTAGCTTTTTCAATTAATTTTTATTTTTTATTATTCACTATATGTCTACATTTTTCATAAAAAATAATAATAATATTTAATAGTCCATTTAGGTCTTTTTCTATTTTTAAAAAAATAAAAAATAAAAAAATCTAAGAGTATAACCGTGAATTACCATGTCCACAGCAGAAGCTGATAATCAGAAGCAAGGGGTGAGTAGCTTCTCAGAATCAGCTTTTTTGGCTTAAAATAAGTTGTTAGAATCAGAAGCTGTTTGAAATAAGTTTAACCAAACAGTCCAAAATAACTTTTTAAAAGCCAGAAGTCATAAGTTGACTTAAAAAAGCTCCACCAAACACCCCCATTGTGTTTCCATGACAATGTAATGGAAAGTCATTTGAGAATATTCTTTCCTTTTTTATTTATTTTTGGGGGTAAAGTACCTGCTTTTTTTCTTTTCTTATTTCAAAGATATTCTTCATACACATCACAGTTTTGATGTGTCTGTATACTTTGTTGAGGCTGAAGAATAATATTTTTACTTCTTCCACTTCTTGTAATACCCTATCTGCATGTTAGAATGGCATTTGTGTCTATAGCAGGGTTTAAGGTTAAGAGTGTTGCTTGGACCGTGGGATATTGTTTTGCGAACTTAATTGTGAAAGAAAGAAATGCGTATTCAAACACTACTTTTGCTTGTTGTAAGTATGTGGACTGCGATATTTGTGAATGGGATGTGAGCTATGTTATTAACAAGGTGCCCAGACGGACATCAGGCACATTTGGTGGCTAAAGCAGCATCCCTACGTGCGCAGCTTCTATTTTTTTTTAAAACTTTTTTTCAGTAAAATTTTTCATTAAGGTAAGACAGACTACACTTAAAACGAATCCATCTGACCAATAAAACTTACACCAAATAAGGAAAAATCAGTACTAGAAGTACAAAGGAGAAAATTGTGAAAATATTTAGACGCACAGCTTGTTACGTGCCTTGCTTCTTAGTCGTCTTTTCTTAATATTTATGACTCTTATATATCTATACTAGTAGTAATTTGTGCTATTGATGGCATAAAAAAAAAATTAATAATATATTTTTATACAAAATAATATAAATAATTAAATTTTTGTATGTAAATTATGAAAACAAAGAAGATTGAAATTTATAATTTAAGTCTTATAATTTTATCACAATTTATTTATTACTTTTTAGGACAAATTATACTAACAGTCTCTATAGTTTGGGACTCGTGTTACTTTAGTCCATGACTTTTTAATTGTGACATATTTGACCATGAATTTTGAATCTTGTTCTAAATAAGGACAATTCAAGATACCATTGTTTAATTTCAAGGATAAAATCGTCAATTTAATAAAATATAAACTAATTTGACAAAAATAAATGTCAAAAAAATATTTTAAATATTTTAAAAATTATTTTTATCCACCAATGATAAAAATTAATAAAAGTTACATGATTAATTTTTAAAAATTAATTTTACATGATCATCATCTAAATACGTAATAAAAATTAATTTGGTAAAAAAAAAAATAAATGTCTAAAAGTTTTATTAATTTTACATTATTTTATTTTTAGTAGACAGAAATAATTTTTGAAAACTCAAAAATATTTGTTTGACATTTGTTTTTGTCAAATTAGTTTATATTTTATCAAATTGACGATTTTATCCTTGAAAAATATAATGATATCTTCAATTGTCTTTATTTGGAACAATATTCAAAATTCAGGGTCAAATATGTCACAATTGAAAAATCAGTGACCAAAGTGACACAAGCTCCAAACTATATGAACTATTAGTATACTTTACCCTACCTTTTAATTTGTTACAAATTTAACCATTAACTTTCAACCTCCTCGCGAGAATTGCAAACTTAGATAAGTTTAACCGAAGCAAATTTTAGTCAAGCTTAAATTTTTTTAAAGATTGAACAATATAATTTTTAATTAAGTGAGGACTTATGCAGAAATTTAAAAAATACAACTTTTAGAAAGGGATCATCGAATAAACGGCTGTTTGGGAAGTGCCATATTAATTTACTTTTTTATCTTTTTATTTTTTTAAGTCATATCACATATCTACTTTTCTATACATCTTTCATAAAAAGTAAAAATATATATATTTATTTATTTTTCTTGGGTCACATTAGATTTCTACTTTTCTGTACATATTTTCGTAAAAAATAAAAAATATTCTTATTTAGCACTTCCTAAACAATCACTAAGTTGATATTAAAAAAATTTATTTTTTATAATGACATAAATAATTTAAATATGATTTTTTAGAAATTCTTTTTAATTTAACAATTACAATAAAATGTTAAATAGAATAAAAACAATTTTCTTACAAAACAAAAGTATTTTAATAATAAAAAAAAAGGTAAGAAGAAAATTTAATATGGTATTTTTATTTAATCTGAAAATATTTCTGAATGAATAATAAATTATCACCTATAACTCTCTCTTTTTTTAAATAGAAAAAATTTAACGCACTATCACTTTTAATAATAAATAAATAACGTTTCTTTCTAATTTATTTTAGCAAAAGTTACTTTTTAACAACTTGAGGGAAAATTATTTAATATTCCCGGAGTACTACATGTTTGTACTCCCTAACCAATTATCATTCAATATGCTCCCTTATGTTTCTCAATCACCCAACACAATACCCAACCTATCTACCTTCTCCACCAATCATAATACTATGAAATACCACAGGTCCATACTTCAAATTACTGAATAATTACCTTAATTTGAGCCAAAGATATCTTTATTCTTTATTTTAATTTCCTTAATTAACAATTGAGATAAAAAATAATAATAATAAATAACAAAATCCACCATGTTTGGCAAGCCTTAAAAAAAGTATATTTTGTTCTTTTTTTAAAAAAAAATTATATGAAACAATATTATTGTTCAAGTCCTTATAGTTCAGAAGGATATAAATTTTTTATAAAAGTTAAAACAAAAAAATAAAATAATAATAATAATAGCAATAATAATTTGAACACATGTATTTAAAACAAATTATATTTATAATATTATGACATATGTGAATATTGATCTCATTCTAATTATAGTAACATAATTTGAAGAAGAATTTAAATTTGGAATTTTATTTTATAATTTAATAGATGATGCAAAATTTAAGGAATGAATATTGATCTCATTCTAATTATAGTAACATAATTTAAGTAACAATACAATTTTTGAAATTTTATTTTAAGAATATAAAATTAATTTATAGACCAATCATATTTTTAACACATATTAACAAAAATTAAACAAAATAAAAAAAATGAGAAAAAAATTACAACTTTTAGCCTTAATGAAATGACAACGTTTTGCAATTATAATAATATATAGATATATAGATATATAAATAAATCATAAAATAGATCATTATTTAAAACTTATAAGTTATGGGATAAAGCATTATAATTATAATTTTAAATTTAAATTAATTGATTGCTTTCCATATTTAGTGCCCCTCAAATTTGAATTTTGAAATGGATTAGTATACTTTTTATTTTTTTATTTTGGGCAAATTGCATTAAAGGTCTCTATAGTTTAGGGCTTGTGTCACTTTGGTTCAGGACTTTTCAATTGTGACACATTTGACTCTGAAGTTTGAATCTTGTTCCAAATAAGAACAATTGAATATATCATTACTCAATTTTAAGTGCAAAGTCGTCAATTTGATAAAATATAAACCAATTTAACAAAAATAAATTTCAAAAAATATTTTTTAATTTTAAAAATTTATTTGTATCCACTAATGATAAAATTATATAAAATTGATAAATTTTTTACACATCTATTTTTTTTACCAAATTAATTTTTATTATATGTTTGGATGATAATCATGCAATGGGTGGTTGCCAGACTTTTAATGTGTATTCAGGAACAAATGTGTCATAATTGAAAAGTCGGGGATTAAAGTGACACAAGCCCTAAACTATAGGGACTGTTAATGTAATTTACCCTTTTATTTTATATATTTGATATACTTTCTATTTGAAAGTCATAAATCAAAAGATATTATTATTATTATTATTATTTTACTTTGCTTGAATGAGAACTATAGGGGATTTTTTTTTAATTATTTAAAATCAAAAAATTAAAAATTTTAGTTTAAGATATTGGAACTTCCACAAAATTTGTAGTTAAAAAGACCCTTTTGCTTATATAATATATAGATGAGAAACAGTGGTGATTAGGACCTCTAATAGTAGAGCTCTACTGATGTGGCAACCTCAAGACTAATGCTTTGTAGCTTGAAATGCTCTGCCCCGAATGGCTCGAAAATTACAACACTCTCTCTCTCTCTCTCTCTCTCCATGACTCACTCTCTCTTTCCCCCTTATTTTGTATCTCTCTTTCTCAGACTCAGACCCAACATTCTCTCGTCTCTAACTCGCTCATCCATCTCTCATTCCTGTAAAGAAACTAGAGAGATGAAACTCTTCAAAACCCTATATCATCCCTCTCATCTCTATGTTGGGTAGAGAAGTCGGAGCCGATTAAACTCTTCAAAACCCTTTGTCATCTCTCTCGTCTCTGTTTTCTCCACCTATTTTTTTCCCCCCTAGTAGATCTGGATCTAAAGATGATGATGTTGATGTTGATGATGATGATGATGTTGTGTGTTGTTGATGATGTTGATATTGGTAGATAATATCTCTCTCAAGTTGCTTGGTCTGTTTTCTTTTTCTAAGTTGAGAGAGATATTATTTACTTGATGATGTTGATGATGATGATGATGATATTGGTCTGTTTACTCACTGTCTTATTTTATAAGTTGATGAACAGCCTGATTGGTCTTGGTCATTAATCGTTGTTTTGAGGGGGTACTCTCTGTCTCTCCTTTCCTCTCTTTTTCTTCTTCTTCTGTTGCGGTGTGTGAGTTATGAGAAGAAAAAAAAAAAAAAAAAAAAAACACCAAAACGACGCCGTTTTAGAGTTTCGGGCCAATCGAGCCTCTGATATTCGAGCTACATTGCGGGACTCCAACCTTAAAAAAAAAAACAAAAAAACAAAACAAAACAAAGCAAAGGCTAAAACATCAAATCACACAGTGAGACCCACAATTTAGAGCTTTCCTAGAAATATTTTTCGATGAGAAATGGTTGAGAGCTCTAAACTAAGAGCATTAATGTGTGCGTGGATCCCACATGATGTGATATTTTGGCTTTGTGTGTGTGTGTGTGTGTTTTTTTTTTTTGATTTTCTAGCTCACTAAAGTTAGTTTAGAACTCAAAATTTAGGAAATGTATCATTGTTGATATATATATATATATATATATATAAATACTAGCATAGATTAAAATAAATAAATAATTTTAAAAACAAAAACTTTGTTTATAATAGAAAAGAAAAATGATTTAACATTAATTAGTTCCCACACAACAAATATATTTATGATAAAATATATATATTTTCTCTTGATGAATTTTGTAATTTTAGTTTCTCAATTTATCATTTCCCTAATTTTTATTTTTAAAAATTGATATCACCTTGTCTCTTATAAAATTTAAGCAATAAAAATTAAATAATGGAATAAAAAAGACAAGGGCAAATTACAAATATATCTCATAAGATTTGTTTAAAATATGATTTGTCCCCAATAATTTTAAAAATTACATCCCACCCCCCTTGAAGTTTTTAATTTTATAACAAATGATCATTTTTACTAATAAATTATCAAGTTAATTATCAATTTTTAATAATCTAATAAACTTATTTTAATTAATAATTCAGGTAATTTTATTATTGTGTATGAGAGTAGTTAGAATTTTATTTTTTCAATAAATTCTATTAAATAAAAAATTATAATAAAAGAATATTTATAATTTTTCAAATTACATAAGATAATATTTATTTTAAACAAACCTCTAAGAACATATTTACAATTTATCCAAAATATAAAAAAAAGGGAGTATCAGTTATCACAATCTTCGAACAGTTGCTCAAATAAGACTCGATCCCATTAAAAATAACCTCAAGAATAATCTCTTTATTGGCTAACCATATTTGGCCATCTTATAAATAACATTTTGCGTGCTCTAAAATTATTTTCTTAATTTGATCCCTACTATAGACTATTTTAATTTTGGGACTTTTTTTTTTTTAAGGTCCCTGGTATTATGATTTTATAGCATAAAGGACACTCAATATTTTTATAATGTCTAAGGTCCCTCAACATCAATCCAGAGAAAATTCAACCAGAGAAAATTCAATCCAGTGAAATTCTTTAGTCCAAACCCAGAGAAAATTCAATTTAATCCAGAGAAATTCTCTGGTCAAAACAAGAGAAAATTCAATTAAATCCAGAGAAATTCTCTGGTCCAAACTAGAGAAAATTCAATTTAGAGAAATTCACTCTGGTCAAATTTTTTCTGAACTTCACAGAGAATTCTGTTTCACAGAGAATTTCTCTTCTCCAAATCAAATTTCTTTGACCAAATCACATACTCACCCCTATGATTTTCTCTGGCCATCAACTGAGTTGTTGGACCTCTGTAACTTGTCTGTTTCAACATTTCCAAACACCAACTTTCATGAACATGTTGATCGCTTGGCACAACGCAACCAAGGATAAAGTCTATATATATATACATATATATATAAAGGGTATATCAATAGCAGATTAGGCAAGTTACCTTTACCATGTCACAAATTCCATATCCAAAGACCTGTTGGTCAAACAAACCTTCTACTTGATGGATGTACCCTGGGATATACATGTCTTCAGCTATGGCCAGAGCCACATCCATATTTGAAAAAACAAAGTCGCATTCATTCAGCGCATGTTTCTCTATCATCAACTAGAAGACATACTAATCAGGACCTTCGGACAAGGCCTCAACTTGATTTTCGCCTGACTTAAGATGACAACGGCTTGATAAAGGCACTTCCTCAGGCTACTGCTCTACCGACCTACCGGCTCCACTTTGGTTTGCCTCTCGGATCGTCATAGGCGGCAGGTTAGACTGCTTAGTGACATGATTGTGTCGCATCATTGCTGTATTAGAAGAGTCTAAGGATTCAATAAGGATCGGTGTGCCCTCCGACCTTGTTCGATGCTCTTTCTATGTAAAACCTCCACAGATCTCTTCTTCTTGTATAGAGAGAGAAATGGCTAAGACCGACAAGGTCTCAGTGCATTCACGGCCTACGATCATACTCTCACCTCGCACCTCCTTCGACTCCAACTTCGTCAGTTTGAGACCTGGTCCAATGACCCTCGTCTCGAGTTTCTTCTCCGACAGCTACTCCGATTCCAACTGCCCTTCCTTTTCTCAGCTCTTGGCCGGAGCCATGGCTTCTCCTGTTGCTGCCGATGGTGGAATCCCAACTCTGCCCAGCTTTTTAGCCAGTAGTTCGTCGAACGAAGTGGCTTAAGAAGAGAAACAACAATCAACGGGGCTGAATTTCTCTGTGATAGATAGGAGGGATCTTAGACATCAAAAAATAATATTGTGGATGTCTTCCATTACTAAAAATGGGAGAGAGACTTTAGACTAATTTTTTCTTTAATTTTTTGGTTTTTATATTTTTAATTGTTTTATATCAAACAAATTAAGAAATATATTAAACAAATAAAATAGACTGAATTTCTTATTATGTATAAGTGAAATTCGGATTGTACTACTCTTCTAAATTTTCAAATTAAATATAATTTAGATACAGTTGAAATTTTATATTTGACTTTCCATCTATAGATATTTTAATTTAAAATTAAATATGGCTAGATAGGCCAATAATTTTACGCCATGTGTATTTTTTTGCAACATGCAATTTTAATTGAATAAAGGTTGAGTCCCTCTTTGGGGGTCACTCCCTTGACCCCCTTTAATTTTGATTGGTCAACTTTTTTTTTTTTTTTTTTTTTTTTTCTCTTCTCACCCAATCCCCAACCTCCATGTGTGTGAGGGGGTTGTGGGGGTGGGTGTTTTAAAGGGGTCTAAATCAACGCCCATTTTAATTTTCAAAAATCAAAAAGAAAGGTTTAGAATACTTAAAATTCCATTAAGAATTTCCTTTTACATTAAATATTATATATAATTTAGTTTTGGTTAAATAATACGATTAAAATTATATCTTTAACTTTTCATTTATAAAGTTATAAATTTTAAAATTAGACATGGCTAAATAGGCTAATAATTTATGCTATGTGCATTTTATTTATTTTTAAAACAAAAATATAAATTTTGATTAATTTTATGAAATAAATATTTTCATATTATATATGACTAAAATTCTATTTATACTTTATTTTTAAAGCACTACAAAAAAAGGCGTTTTTTGCGACGGTAAAGAGCCGTCGCAAATGCCCCGGAAGCCGTCGCTAATACTTTTTGCGACGGTAATTTGGCTTTTTGCGACGGTAAGGGGGGTTGCGACAAAGGGGGTTGCAAAAGAGCTTTAGCGATGGTAAGTACCGTCGCCATTAGTTTCTGCGACGGTAAGGTGTGTTTTTTGCGACGGCACTTTTCCTGTCGCCAATAATGGAAAAAAAATCAGTTTTCGCGACGACACGTAATTCCCATCGCTAAAAGTGAGTTTTTGAGACGGCAACATTACCGTCGCTAAAACTCTGGCATCTTATAAGTATTGGCGACGGCAACGGTTACCGTCGCTAAAGGTGTCTTGTAAATTCCAATTGCACAGCTTTTGCGACTGTGTTGGTGCCGTCGCAAAAGCCTATTATTGTTTTTTGCGACGGGTTCTTCTCCCGTCTCCAAAAAAAAAAAAAAAAAAAAAACCTGCTGAAAAATTATTAAAAAAATTAAAATAACCTGTATTAGATAAAAAATAACTATAAAAAAATCGAAAAATTACAGAATAATATAAATACGTACATAAACAAAAATTGACAAATAATGAAAATTAATAATATTGTTCCATTCATAGCAATACATAAATAAAAATTCATAACAATAAAAATTATGCCACTACATAACGTCGCATAATACATACATAATGTTACTCACAAATTTAAATAACATAAATCAAAATCAAAACCAAAAGTTTTCGTCTTCATTCGTTCGTGGGTTACAAAAACAAAAATTGGTCATAATCTTGATACGCCCGCATTCCAGAAGAAGCCAACTGCTACTCAGGAAATATCTGAAAAAAAACAAGATAAAAATAATTAAAAACCATATAATGGTGTTAATATTTTAATTATAGAAAAATATAAAAAAAAATTGACTACTATATAATTAGAAAGATAGTTTAGTAAATAATTTTGACTGGACCGAAATCCGACTCTAACTCCCAAACCGGGAACCCGATTCGAGCCCTGTCTTCTCCCACAAGTCTCTCGTGCCTAGGCGGTCGTGTGTGCCAAGTTTCGTGCTAAACCGACGCCGTTTGGTGATTTTGGGGCGTTAACGTCTCGAATTAAAGTTTCTTAAAGAAGTAGTTTGCCTAAAGTGAAATCCGACTCTAACTCCCAAACCGGGAACCCGATTCGAGCCCCGTCTTCTCTCACAAGTCTCTCGTGCCTAGGTGGTCGTGTGTGCCAAGTTTCGTGCTAAACCAACGCCGTTTGGTGATTTTGGAGCGTTAACGCCTCGAATTCAAGTTTCTTAAGAAAGTAGTTTGCCTAAAGTGAAATCCGGCTCTTACTCCCAAACCGGGAACCCGATTCGAGCCCCGTCTTCTCCCACAAGTCTCTCGTGCCTAGGCGGTCGTGTGTGTCAAGTTTCATGCTAAATCGACGCCGTTTGGTGATTTTGGGGCGTTAACGCCTCGAATTAAAGTTTCTTAAAGAAGTAGTTTGCCTAAAGTGAAATCCGACTCTAACTCCCAAACCGGGAACCCAATTCGAGCCCCGTCTTCTCCCACAAGTCTCTCGTGCCTAGGCGGTCGTGTATGCCAAGTTTCGTGCTAAACCGACGCCGTTTGGTGAATTTGGGGCATCAACTCCTCGAATTCAAGTTTCTTAAGGAAGTAGTTTGCCTAAAGTGAAATCCGGCTCTAACTCCCAAACCGGGAACCCGATTCGAGCCCCGTCTTCTCCCACAAGTCTCTCGTGCCTAGGCGGTTGTGTGTGCCAAGTTTCGTGCTAAACCGACGCCGTTTGGTGATTTTGGGGCGTTAACGCCTCGAATTCAAGTTTCTTAAGGAAGTAGTTTGCCTAAAGTGAAATCCGACTCTAACTCTCAAACCGGGAACCCGATTCGAGCCCCGTCTTCTCCCACAAGTCTCTCGTGCCTAGGCGGTCGTGTGTGCCAAGTTTCGTGCTAAACCGACGCGGTTTGGTGATTTTGGGGCATTAACTCTTCGAATTCAAGTTTCTTAAGGAAGTAGTTTGCCTAAAGTGAAATCCGGCTCTAACTCCCAAACCGGGAACCCGATTCGAGCCCCGTTTTCTCCCACAGGTCTCTCGTGCCTAGGAGGTCGTGTGTGCCAAGTTTTGTCCTAAACCGACGCCGTTTGGTGATTTTGGGGCGTTAACGCCTCGAATTCAAGTAAAGAACGCAAAGATGCATTTTAGCTTAGAATGCAAAGATACATTTTATACCTGATCTTCTGGTGGTGGTGTATATGGATTCTCGTTTTCTGCAGATTCCCTAAATGCCCGGTGGCCACTCGATGCATCAGGAACCTATGTTAGTCAGTGCATAATGTGTTAATCATATTCGAATTTCATACATAATCTTGAGTGAAAATTGAACTATCAAACAATTGTGATGTTTATATGGAACCTGTCTGTTGGGATCCACACTCGCCCCCTCTGACACAAGGGCCATCATCTCAGCTCTCATCTGCTGCAAATGTGTAGAGAACTCTGCTCGCAGCTCCTCCATCAACTCATCCCTTAGCTCAGCACGAACCTGCTGCGTGATCTGATCAATAGTCGATGGCTGGGGTGTTGACTGTGATGGCCCAGCACCATCTTTATACACCACTCTCCGAGGCACGATTCTCCCGTATGTGCGACAATATCCATGTCTGTCATGACCTATCAACTCATGGAAAATGGCATTCCTAGCCTCTAAAGTCCGACCATCCTCAGGTAGCATAGAGAGTTGACGATTAAACTCATCCTGTATTGAATAAGACACACAAGTATACGCCAAATTAAGATAGTTGACACACAAAAAATAAACTTTAAATACAATCAAAGGTGTTTGGAAACTACCAAGGTCTGGATAACCTCTGGGTCATCTACTCTACGTGTCATAAGCCAAACATTCATCTTATCAGTAGACTCCCCCTTACTGGTCATCTAATTTTTTTTTAGAAATATGAAAATTAGAATCCAAATAATTTGCAAATATACAATGTTTATTTATATACAAAAATAAAACAATAAAATGTAAACCTCATACCGTATCTGAGAGAAAGTAGTACGCCCTGTGGTATGAGCTATGCCGTGAGCTCGCCGATTTTTAGCGTTCCTACTTGCAATTTTCTATAACAAGTTCAACAAATGTAAGTATGTAAATATGATTTGTATGTTTACATATCATAAATATAACGTAATTGTATACCTCAGCATCGGAAGTACGCCAATACTCCACAAGTTGTTCCCACTGGCTTGGCACAACGTTCATAGGAACATCATCCTTCAGATTAGGATCAGAGCTTCTAGGCTTGAAATACTTACCCTTAAGCTTGTTCTTGTGATCCTTCCATATGCTGTTGCAGTTTTTCATGCAGATTGGCTTGTACTCCTCTGGACATATATTCAAATTGTCCTATAAAACACAAAGTTTAAGGCTAAGTATAACACAAATTTGGAATTCGAATTTGTGGACAAAAATATACTTTTACCTTCACATCCTTCCAGCTAGCATCAACAATATCATCAGGCACACTGTTCCAGTCAACAAAAGTAAGAGGAACAATGTTACCATTCCGGACAATAATGCCAAGTTGAGTAGTTAACTTGGCCACGTTATCCCCTATTGGGCAGTAATTTCCATCAAATTGTATGTGCAGCTTTTTACCAGTACCCCACTCTTTAATGCCCTTGGCACATCCTCTACCACGCCTAGTCGAGGTTGATGAAGAACTAACATGACCTGCGATATACAATAATAATAAACAATATGCAATGGTAACAACCAAATGCAAATTTAAATAATGTGAATACAAATCATATCAAATAAACTTGATGTGGGCTGTGAAGAAGTCGAAGGATCTGCAAAATACAATGAGAATAAACAAGTTATATATAATGAGCATAAATAAATGTATGTGTAAATAATTTTCATGCAAATCAAAGCAAATTTAAATACCTGCGGATGGCTCATAAGCTGATGATGATAGCTGCTGTGGTGCCACTGATGGTGGACGCACCGATGGTAGGCGTGGAGGCTGAGTACATGGTAGCTGCTGTGGTGCCACTGATGGTGGTCGATACGGTGGTAATGGCCCCTCAGATGGTGGTGGCACTAATGGCCCCTCCGATGCTGGCCGATGTGATACCTCCTCTAATGGTGGTGCTACTGATGTCTTGTTATGTAGCACATCAGACATCATGCGCCGGGGATGATCAGGCTTCCTCTTCCTTCCCATAATAATTTGCAAGCAATATAACATTAATTGACATTAGAAACATAGACAATGGTTTGTCATCAACTATAATATGACATGAATTGAACTAATACAATTACAAAGACAAAGTAAATTAAGAAATTGATGATTAACTACAACCTTGGCCTTAATTGAATTACTAATGTTGATTACATATCAGCCTATTTGAACATCAACTGTTTCCCCTTCCGCGGCTTCCCTCACCCAACCAACTTCTTCATCACGAAGCATTATATTTTCTTCCAATTATTGGCTCATGTATGGCTCGATTTGTGGATCAGTTGAACTCATATCAAATAAACCTCTTTGAGACATCTTCACCACGACTTGCCAGTCTAGTTGTAACGGGTCTGCAACATACCAAACTTGCTCTGCTTGGGACGCCAAGATGAAAGGTTCATTGGTAATTCGATCATCTCGGTACAACAAATGATTGAAGTTCACCAACGTGAAATTGAAGACATCTTCTTTCTTTCCGTGAATGTTGTCAATCCAATCACACTTAAACAACACATGTTTCTTCTCATTGGAATATCGAATCTCAACAATATCTGTCAATTGTCCATAATAGTACACAGACCCCAGACAAGGATTCTTGTCTTTTTGACTAGCATAACTTATGGTATCTGCCTTCAAAGCTACACCACAATTTTGTGTGGCTCGACGATCATCCATGGCCTTTACTCGATACCGAAACCCATTCAGTATATACCCGTTGAACCTCCTTGCCAGGTTATGAGGACCATTTGCCAATAGAATAATCTCTTCAGAAAGTATGACATCAGTAGTCCTTCGCAAAGTTTGGACCTATTTAACACAAAAATGTAAAATTTAAAATGTAGATCGACTTAAGTAACTAGAATCTATAGAGTTAAATACATACATGTTCCTTGAACCAAATGTGAAAAGTTTCAAAATGTTCACGCCGAAGTTGATGATCGTCGACACGAGGCATTTTGAGCTTAAGTACTTCAAGGTGTTTGCTGTGTAGATTGAAATTTTAGCCATACAAAAATTTTAGTTGAAAATTCAATAAAACATAATAAAATATTGAGTGAGTGACTTAACCTACTTTATGAATGGTTGAACCGCGCTTGTATTGCATAAGATGTACCGATGAGCTTGTACCCAAGAAGTATTATCAAGATAAAAGCTTGTGTTTTTACCAGTAGCATGACCCAAATTATCAGCACCACTATAGTTCCTCACGGGTCGACTAGATTTGGTTTCCACATCACTGAGATATTGTGCACAAAAATTCATGCATTCTTCTATAAGATATCCTTTAGCAATTGATCCTTCAGGACGAGCTCTATTACGCACGTATTGCTTCAAAGTAAGAAGATACCTCTCAATTGGATACATCCATCGAAACTGAATCGCTCCACCCAATAACGCTTCATCAGCTAGATGTATAGGCAAGTGCTCCATTATATCAAAAAAACTCGGAGGAAATATTTTCTCTAGATGACAAAGTGTTACAGCGATACGATCTTTAATATATTGCAAATCCGTCGCACGATTCACTTTCGAACACAATTGTCTAAAGAAATTGCTCAATTCAATCAAGGGTTCAATTACATTCTTCGATAACGATCTGCAAATAGCCAATGGAATAAGTTGTTGCATCAGAATATGACTATCGTGGCTCTTAAGACCCCTAATGCTTCTATCATGTAAGCGCACACGACGTGATATATTGGATGAATACCCGTCGGGAACTCTTACTTCCTTCAACACTTTCAAGAACAAATCTTTCTCATCCTTGGTCATCGTGAATTGTGCTGGTGGTAAATAGGCTTTATTCGACCCTCTTAACTGCAAATGTAGGGGTTTTCTAATATTCATATCTTGTAAATCACGCCGAGCATTAACACCATCCTTCGATTTTCCTGCAACCCCTAATATTGTCCACAACACATTGTCACAAACATTCTTCTCTATATGCATCACATCGAGGTTGTGTCTTATTAGATTGTGCTCCCAATATGGCAATTCATAAAAGATACTCTTTTTCTTCCAACTATGGGTGCGATGTCCAGCTTTCTCCTTCTCTACCTATCTCCTATGCCTCTCCTTAAGGTCATCCCTATTGTATTGGGTTAAAATACTCTCAGATTCTAATTGTAGCAACATCTCAGTTCCAGACAACAATTTTGGTTTGAGTCTGACTTCCCGACTACCATCAAATGATACTTTATCCTTCCGGAATTTATGGCCAGTAGGTAAAAATCTGTGATGACCCAAGTATGATTGTTTCCTACTATGCTTCAACCAACACGATGTAGTTTCCTTATTGCAACAAGGACATGCATATTCTCCTTTAGTGCTCCATCCTGACAAGTTTGCGTATGCAGGAAAATCACTAATTGTTCACAGTAAAGCTGCATGCATTTGAAACATTTGATTTGTTGATGCATCAAATGTTGACACACCCTCATTCCATAGTTCTTTCAACTCCTCAATTAACGGTTGCATATAAACATCAATCTTGTCACCAGGTCCTTTCGGGCCGTCAATAAGCATAGATAAAATTAGAAATGGTTGCTTCATGCACATCCATGGCGGCAAGTTGTATGGAATGAGCACAACAGGCTAAGTGCTATGAACTATGTTCATCGTCCTGAATGGGTTAAAACCATCAGATGCTAAGCCAAGCCTTACACTTCGACAATCATTACTAAAGTCAATATTCCGACGGTCAAAATCTTTCCATGCAAGGGAGTCAGCAGGATGCCTGAAGACACCATCATCAGTTCGTTCCTCTGCATGCCATCTCATTAACTTGGCCGTCTTGGATGACATAAACAACCTCTGCAACCTTGACTTTAAAGGAAAATACCTCATCTGTTTTGCAGCTATTTGTTTGCCACCTGTGTTAGAACCATTTGAACCACCATCACCATTTGATTTCCATCTAGAACTGTTGCATATGACACATTTATCAAGATTGGTGTCCTCGTTTCGAAACAACATGCAACTGTTGGGACATGCATCCCACGTCTCATACGTGAAGCCCAAATCTGTTGTGACCTTTTGAGCTTTATAATATGAGTCCGGGAGTTTCACACCCAACGGAAACGCCTCATTCAATAACTCAAGCAACATGCCAACAGACTTGTCCGTCCACTGATTAAGCACCTTCAAATGTAGAAGTCGAACAATGAATGACAAAGATGTGAACGTCTGACAACTCGGATACAATTCACTTTGTGCATCTTGAAGAAGTTTGAAATACTTTGCAGTCTCTGCATTTGGACCGAGCTGGGGTTCAGATGCATGGGGATCAGGCCCCTGTGGTTCATCACCTTCAACACTTGTACCGGCATGTGGATTTCCCATAGCCCCTTGTATCATTCCAATCATATCATCTCTAATGTCTAAATTAGCTAATGTTTCATTCTCTCGATTACTATGCAGAGATATGTAAGATTCCCCATGATTAATCCAATGTTTGTATTTTTTTAAAAAACCATTCAAAATCAGATGTTCCCGTACACCATCTCGTACAAAATAGTATCGATTCTCACACTTCCTACACGGACAACTGATCATCGAACCTTCAACCCTATTGGTGTAGGCAAACACAAGGAATTCATCAATCCCATTAATGTATTCACTCGACATCCTATTTGGCAAATCAATCCAACTCTTATCCATCATCTGTACACATCCACAAGAATATCTCACCAAAGTAACTCTAAATATAATACCTACACATAAATATTCACTCGACATCCTATTTGGCAAATTAACGAAATGTCTAAAATTCTTATTTAAGGTTTAAATTAATTAAATTAAAAATTTAAGATTTATTTTATTATAAGGGTTAAAATCCTGTTTTTTTTTTTTTTGTATTTTTTTTATTTTCTCTTAAATATTTTTATGACTTATTTAAACATTTGCAATTTAAATTTGTAATCGAACCATTACATGTGTATGATATCAAAAATACAAAAAAAAAAAAAAGAAATTCTATCATAATAAACAGATTTATTATGGCACTGTATTTTAAGATTATTGTATATATAGACAGATTTATATAGACATCTCTGAAATCTGTTTATTGCATTTTAAATAAACCAATAAACAGATATATATAGACATCTCTGAAATCTGATTATTTAAGATTATTTTATATACAATGAACATATTTATAAACCAATAAAATAGATTTATAAACAGATTTATAAACCATAATAAACAGATATATATATAAACCAATAAACCAATAAACCAATAAACCAATAAACCAATAAACAGTTATTTAAGATTATTTTAAATACAATAAACAGATTTATAAAAAAAAATTAAGATTTAAATACAATAAACAGATTTCAGATTAAGATTAACTGATTTATACATATATAGACAGATTTATATATATATATATATAGACAGATTTCAGATAAACAGATATATATATATATATAGACAGATTTCAGATTTATATATATATAGATTTATATACATTGCATATATATACAGATTTATATATATAGACATTCATCTATATATATATATATATATATATATATACAGAGACCGAGAGAGAGAGAGAGAGAGAGAGCATACGCAGAGCGAGAGAGAGTCGTCGCCGGAGCACCACTACTTGTCGCCGTCGCCGCCGCACCACCACTGGCTTGCTCGCCGCACCACCGCTGTCTTGCTCGTAGCCCGTTTGAGAAATTTGGGGGTGAAGTTAGGGATTTGGGGAGGAAGGATCGAGCGGCAACAGGAAAAAGAAGAGGGGGGATTTTTTTATCTTGACTTTTTGTGACGGTATGCTGTAGACCGTCGCAAATAGAAGGCAGTAGTTCGTAAAACGGCGCCGTTTGAATTAATACTTTTTTGCGACGGCAAATTTCCGTCGCAAATGAGATATGCCGTCTCAAAAAAAAGGTGTTTTGCGACGGTTTTCTTTACCGTCGCTAATACTTCCGCATTTCCGACCCCTCCGCTTAGTTTCATTACCGACGTGTAAGTGCCGTTGCTAAAGGCTATTATTTGCGACGGGTGCCGTTACCGTCGCAAAAAACCGTTTTTTGCGACGGGGGGCGCGGCGTCGCTAAAAGCTCCGTGTTTTTTGCTATGTTTTCCTGTAGTGAAGATTTTTAATTTGAAATTAGATGTGAATTAAATATAGCTAAAAAATATGATTCAAATTTTTTTTTGACTTTCTATGTAAATTTTTTAATTATGAAGATAGATAGCTAATAATTTTATGCCACGTGTATTTTATAACTTTTAAAATTAAAAAATTTATTAATAATTTAAAATCCTTAAAACCTTTTATCTGAAATATCACATTGCACTAATTTATGAATATAAGTAAATTCTTTAGAACAATTAAAGGAATAATTAATTATTGACAATTTTAATGTGTACTTTTAGATGTTATTTACGCACACGGTGAATATACAGTTTTGAAGCAAGGCAGGTGTCACTTAGGTTATGTGTTTGTTAGTTATTTGGAGAGGGGCATTGGATTAATAATTCGTGAAAATTATCTAAAGTGCTTGATTAGGGACACGAGTAAGGGGATTAACTATTCTCTTGAATTAGTAATCCCACTTGTTGGTAGAATTACCAATCCTATGGTGGGGTTGAGATTAGAAATTGATTAAGAGGATTATGAATTTTTAAGTGATTTTTAAGCAAAATTTATATTTTTTAGAACAAAAAAAAATTATAATATTAAAAAAATACTAAAAATTTAAAAATATTAATTTTATATATTAATACTATCTATAATATTACTAATTCGGTAGTGTATAAACAAATACTCTTTATCCTATATCTTTAATCTAATACCACCACACCAATAATCTACTCACTCAATCCCACCGTCCTCTTAATCCCCTCCATCCTATGGAGCTAACATAGACTTGACCTTAAACTAGAAGGGTGTGTTTGTTTTGAAGGATTAAGTCATGAGATTGGACTATTAGGCCTTGTTTGGAAAGGATCGGTTTAGACAAAAAGTCAAAAAGTTATTAAAAAAGTCAAAAAGCTAACAACCCATACTAAAAAGTTAAAGATTCTATTTTCTCTCTACTTTTTGTACATCTTTTCGTAAAAAGTTATCCTAAACATACTAATTTTTTTTGGCTCATATTTTAGTCAAATAGCTAAAAAGTTACTAAATTAGCCTATTCCCAAACAAGGTCTTAGTCTCACCGGACTAATAATCCATTGTTTGTTTCAAAAGTTTTACTCCGGACTAATACTATCCTATCCCATAGGGGAGAGGGATAGAAACCATGGGATAACTCATCACATGGGATTAGCCAATGAAATTACATTTTTGCCCTCTAGTGTTTAATTATGTATTATATTTAGTAAAATTCACAAAAAATTTAAATGTCTCAATTTAAAAATAAAATAATTTTATTTAATTTTTATTTTTGTTTTATTTATTTAATTTTTTAAAATATTTTTTTTATAGATATTTTATTGATGTTTTATTTTAAAATTTTGTTTATATTTTATTTAATTTCATTATTTAAATTTTAATAGATGTTTTATTTTATTTCATTATTTAATTATTATTATTTAAAATAAATTTATTTAAAATTTTAATTAAAAAATAACATATATTTTTATTTATATTTAATCTATTTAATTTTTTAAAAATAAATTTATTTAATTCTGCAAAAAATAAAATAAAATAAATTTTTATTTAATCTAGTTAAAAATAATTAAAATATTAAAGGTATGTTTAATATTTCTATTACTTAGTAAATAATTGAAAAGGATAAAATAGTCATTTGAGCATTTATCATTTTCCATAATATCCCAAACAAACATTGGGTTCACTAAAAATAGTCCAATCCAAACATCTAATCCCATAACTAAACAAACATAGGATACAAATCCAGTCCAACCAAATAGTCCGGGAACAATGTATCTCAGGACTAATAGTCCGATGGATTACAATCCCCCCTTATCCAGTCCGTCCAAACAAACACACCTGGGCCACGTTTGTTTGGCGGATTAGGTTGGATGAGATTGTTAGTGAAATGATTGTTAGTGAAGGGATTGTTAATGTCGGGATTGTAAGTGAGGGGATTGAGTAAAAGTGTGTTTGTTTTGATGATAGTGTGAGAGATAATTAGTGATGAGATTGTTAAATTATTTCTATATTAAAAAAAATTAAAACAAATATTAAAGTAAACAAGTGCACTTGGTAAAAAAAATGAAATTAAAAAAATAATTTTTTTATATAAAATAGACTCAATCCTCTCACTATTTTCCTAATCTCACCCAAGCTAATCCCCCTATGTGAGGGTATTCATAGTCCCATGGGACTATCAGTCCCCTCCTATTTTTGTCAACTAAACATGGGTTATGTAAGGCCCACGGAATTGGTAGTCCAATCCCCCCATCTATGGAGCCAAACAAACATGGCCCCAAAGTCTATTGGTCACATATAAAATATGGTTTTAAATTAGTTGTCTCTTGTCAATGTTAATTAGCTCTCGATTACAACAATCTCAAAAAATTGGTTATTATGTTACTTTTGTTGGGATTTTTTTTTTTTTGGCTTTACTTTGTGCCATTCTTTTAACACAATAAGCCTGAATATGCTACAAGTGCTAAGAGTATGAGATAATAGACTATTTTAGTGATGGTGTTATTTATCATTCAAGGTTCACTTGGTAGTTTCAAATAGTTCTCAACTTTGGAAAAATTCATTAGAGATCCTTTTATTATGGGAAATTCCATACACCCCTTTAAAAAGGGTGAATCATATGCGCACCTAGTTATGTCATTTTATTATTTAATTATGACTAATTTTTTTCTTTAATTATGACTAATTAAAATTATGTCGTTTTTCTTTGGGTGAATTACATTAGCACTCCTTATAGTTTGGGATTCGTGTCACTTTAGTTTTTGACTTTTCAATTATAACACATTTGAACTTGCATTTTAAATCTTATTCTAAATAAGGACTTGAAAATAACATTGTTGAATTTCAATGGCAAAATCGTTAATTTGATAAAATATAAACTAATTTAAAAAAAATAAATGTCAAAAAAATATTTTTAAAATTTTAAAAATTATTTCTACCCACCAAAGATAAAATTATGTAAAATTAATAAATCTTTTAGACATTTATTTTTTTTATTTTTTTACAAAATTAATTTTTATTATGTGTTTGGATGATGACCATGTAATGTAATGGGTGGTTGTTAAGATTTTAATGTGTAATCCATATATTTAACATATGAAATATTTTTAGTTTTGGATTTTTTGATTTAATGGATTAGTTTAATAATAATATCAAAGTTGTGCCATATTTGACTTTTGGAAAAATAAAAACTAATTTAATGAAAATAAAAACAATCACTCATTACATGATTATCATTCAAACACATAATAAAAATTAATTTGGTAAAAAAAAAAGGTAAATGAATGTCTAAAATATTTATCAATTTTACATAATTTTATCTTTAGTGGATAAAATAATTTTTAAAAATTCAAAAATATTTTGTTTAACATTTATTTTTGCCAAATTAGTTTATATTTTATCAAATTGACGATTTTGCCCTTGAAATTAAGCAATGGTATCTTCAATTGTCCTTATTTGAAACAAGATTCAAAATTCATGATCAAATATGTCACAATTGAAAAGTTAATGACCAAAGTAATACGAACCCCAAACTATAGGGACCGTTAGTGTAATTCTTCTTTTTTCTTTTTAGTTATAAAGTGCATAGTGTTTCCCTTTATTTTGTGATTTTATTTGACATTAAATTCAAGAACATATGAGATTTAACACACTTTTGTGATTTTATTTTGTGATTCTATGTGTTGTTAATTGACTCTCATTCTAAATTGGATAATTAATATTTTATTTTTGATTAGTTATGATAATTACTCTTTTGTATCAAAATATTCTTTCATCTTTTCCTAAAGGTATTGAAATTTGATAAAGCAAAAGAGTTACTAGTTATGATACTTGTGGGGATATATTTTCTGAGTAGCAACACGTGGCAAGGTGACGCCGACGTGTCAGCCGAGGTGCCACGTGTTCTGGTCGTAACGCCGAGGTTATCTCGACAAGGACGAGGTTATCTCCAAAAATATCGGAATCCGAGATAAAGCAAATAAAGGACAAGAGTCCTAAGACGAAGAGGGGACTTAACCAAGATAAGGATAAAGCTCATAGGGAATTTATCTTTATCTCTTAAAGAGTCCAAAGTAAGCATTAAATTGGAGTTCATAGAAGTCATACTTCTAGGAGGACGTGGATTGAGTATATTATAAAAGAGAGGCACCCCCGTGGGTCTAAGGTATGCAATTTATGTTTTGAGTATTAAGTTTTGCACTTGATTATCTTTGAGAGATATACTGACTTGATCGTCGGAGTGCCCCCGGGTGGAAGAACCACCGCCGGAGCCTTTTCTTTCTGTTTCAGGTTGCTAAAGCCATCTATTCTGCCTGTGCTCTCCAGTTGATCACTAAGCAGGCAGTGTGGTCAGATTTTCACCCACACAATTTGGCGCCGTCTGTGGGAACGAAGGAAGAATAGATGGCCAGTAACGGACAGCAGGAAAATATTGGGGATGACGCTCCCGCTGGGAGTGGCAGACCAATTGACCTTGACATTGAAGGAGACAACCACAATACAGAAGCCCGTGACCAGGGTCACAGAGAGAAAGACGTCATCCAGGAAGGCGACACGTCAAAAAGGACAGACCAAGGAAAGTACTATAATGAAGATAACCTCCAGGTATGGAGGGACAGATGCCTACGGAGGGATGAGGAAGTAAAAGAATTGGCGAACAAGTTGGCAGACCTTCAGTCAGTCGTTAACTTCATGATGCAGAATAATGTTATGCAGCCACCATACCCGCTGCAAGATACGCCGATGCCAGCAACCAACGCCCAGAAGGGCGGAAGAAAAATAATCCTCGACGTCCCTCAGCATACCAGGAGCGGAAGGCATTCTCACCGGCCTTCCAGGGAAGTCGAACGAGAAGAGCCGAGGCAAGAGGAGTCCCGAAGGACGCACCACATGAAGAATCCAGAGCCCAAAGAACATCGGCATGTTCAAAGGCAAGCACTCTGCTTTGACACAACCCATGGAGAAAGATCCAAACGGGCCCACCATGAGGCCGAAAGCAGCGTACCAAAAAGACTAAAATCCATAGACAGCCGAGCTCCAGGGAGGAGTAAAGAAAACCTGAGGGACTACCTAAAAAGGAGGCAGCAGAATGTTGAAGCCGAGGTAAACTCCCCAGTAAAACCGAAGACAGTCTTCTCAGTGGAACTGGACAAATTCGAACCACCAAAGAGATTCAGTATGCCGAGGTTTCAAATTTATGATGGTAAGTCAGACCCAAACTTTCATGTTGGACTATACCTAAATTCAATGGCGTTATATAGCGGGAACGAGCCGTTGCTCTGCAAAGTATTTCCCTCATCCTTTGGGGAAATTGCATCTGATTGGTTCCATAAATTACCAAAGGGAAGCATAAAGACATGGGAAGGCCTGGCCGAGATGTTTGTGGCCAGGTTCGTGACCAACAAGCTGCAACCCTTGAGGGTTGATGCTTTGATGGCTCTAAGAATCACCAAGGAAGAAGGCCTTAGGGCCTATGTGAAGAGATACTACGAGGTGTTCAACCGAATACCCGAATGCAACCAAGAGGTAGCGGTCGTGTCTTTCAAGAACGGCCTGAAAGATGACTGCCCGCTACGGAAGTCTTTGGCAAAAACATTGCCAAAAAGCATGGAAGAACTCATGGCAAGAATTGAGAAGTATGCCAAAGCCGAAGAAGATACATCGGGAAACAAAGAGATAAAGCAAGAAAAGGGAAACGGTTCGCCGAAGCGAAGCCGAGGCAACAATGGGCCGACCAAACAAGAAACAGAGTTGAGAAATAAACAGGCGGTAACGACAGTATTCCGGATCCCAATCCATAAAGTCTTAGATCAGATTCGAAATCAACCTTATTTCAGGGCTCCGGCAAGAGCACCAGGGGAATTCATGGGAAGGAACGTTGGTAGACGTTGTGCCTACCACAATAAAGAAGGGCACCCAACTCAAGGTTGCAGAGCCTTGAAAGCACACTTGGAGGACCTGGTAAGACAAGGCCTTCTGAGGGACCTGGTTGGTGAGGCCAGGACAAGGGAAGAACAGGCAAGGTTGCCTCAAGTACCAGCAGCACCGCCTCTCCCAGCACAACTACCACAAGCAGGAGGACCGAGGGTAGTTAATGTGATCCACTCAAGGGTCAACGAAAATGAAGTCAGAGGAGAGACCCAGAGGGTAAGACATTTACAACATATCTACCAAGTCGGGGAGAAGAGACATCGGCCAGAAGAATGCCAAGGGCCGATAATAGCCTTTACTGAAGCCGACCTGGAATTGGTCCAACATCCGCATAATGATGCCTTGGTAGTATCCCTCCAGGTTGGGGAGTGCCAAGTGAAACGCATCCTAATAGATCAAGGCAGCTCCTGTGACATCATGTATGTCAGATGTTACAAGGAGCTGGGCCTTCACCCTGATGACTTAGAACAATCCAGCGGCCCGATGGTCGGCTTTAATGGAACGCCGACATGGCCACTGGGTAAAAGCCGGCACTAAGAAGATCCAGACGGAATTTCTGGTAATTGACACGCCCTCACCATAAAACATCATCTTGGGAAGGCCGTGGTTGCATGCAATGGGGGCAGTTCCCTCAACGTTGCATCAACTACTGCGGTTCCCAACAGAGCATGGGATTGAAGAAGTCAGAGGGGATCAACTGCAAGCAAAAAATTTCTCAATGACAGCAATGAAATCCACTTGTAGTATACGGGAGCCAAGGAAAGCAGAAGTTGAAGATGATGACATGGAGGTCCTAGAAGACGTCGGAAAGGAACCAGCCGAAAAGAGCGAAGAGGCACTAAAAAAAGTTTTCGTCCAAGAGAACGACGAAGAGCGTTTCTTTCTTCTCGGCTCAGGCTTAGCTAGAGAAGAAGAGAAAGAACTGGAAGATTTTTTAAGGGCAAACATAGAGGTGTTCGCCTGGACACCTTATGAAATGCCAGGCATTGACCCCGAGGTCACTTGCCACAAACTGAATGTCGACAAATCGGCAAAACCTGTGATTCAACGAGCCAGAAGACCGACGTTGATGCACGTCGAAGCAGTAGAAGAAGAGGTAGACAGACTCCTGGAGGCCAGGGCCATCCGAGAAGTTCAGTACCCAACATGGCTGTCCAACACAGTAGTAGTAAAAAAGAAGAATGGCAAATGGAGGGTTTGTGTAGACTTTACCAGCCTCAACAAAGCTTGCCCCAAAGACAGCTTTCCTCTGCCCAAAATCGACCAACTGGTAGACGCCACTTCAGGACATGAAAGGATGAGTTTTTTGGATGCATACAGAGGGTACCACCAGATTGCCATGTACCCTCCAGACGAGGAGAAGACCGCGTTCATCACCCCTAAAGGCCTGTACTGTTACAAGGTAATGCCTTTTGGTTTGAAAAACGCAGGAGCAACCTATCAGAAGTTAGTAACAAAGATGTTTAAGCACCTGATTGGCAAAACAGTAGAAGTCTACATCGACGACATGGTCGTGAAGACCAAGGAATCAAAGGGTCATCTTGCCGACCTAAAAGAAGTCTTTGACATACTCAAAAGATATCGGCTCCGACTCAACGCCTCAAAGTGCGCCTTTGGAGTTGGATCAGGTAAATTTTTAGGATATCTGGTAACAAGAAAGGGCATTGAGGCCAGCCCAGACCAAATCAAGGCCATCATGGACTTACAGAGTCCGACATCGGCAAAGCAAGTTCAAGTGCTTACTGGAAGGGCCGCAGCCCTAAACAGATTCATCAGCAGAAGCTCAGATAAGTGCAGACCCTTCTTCAACCTGGTGAAAAAAGCCACGGACTTCCTATGGACAGAAGAATGTGAAGCCGCCTTAACCGACCTAAAAAAGTACTTGACCACAACTCCGGTTCTTTCCAACCCAGTACCAGGGGAGGAACTGTTTTTGTACTTAGCAGTCTCAGAACACACAGTCAGTGCAGTGCTAATCCGAGAGGAAAAAGGAGAACAAAAGGCTGTTTATTATGTAAGTAAAACTTTGGCCGACGCAGAAACAAGATACCTACCACTGGAAAAATTAATGCTGGCCTTAGTAATGGCTTCAAAGAAATTGAGCCATTACTTTCAGGCACACAAGATTGTGGTCCTAACAGAGCACCCACTGAAGTCCTTGTTGCAACAAGGAGACTTAACAGGAAGGATAGCAAAATGGGCAGTAACCCTGGGCCAGTTTGACCTGGAGTTTAGACCGAGAACAGCAATAAAGGGCCAAGTTTTGGCCGATTTCGTCGCAGAACTCACACCTGAAGCCGTCGCACATCAAGCTCCGTCGAGCCAAGATGAGCATTGTCCCAACAAGCAAAAAGAATCCCAGCCAAAGACAAAAAAGCAAGAGAAAGAGAAGCTCAGACCCTGCAGCATCTACATTGGCGATTCATTCAGACTATTCGTCGATGGAAGTTCAAACCGCCAGGGAGCAGGGGCAGGAGTACTGCTGATATCTCCAGATGGAGAAATAGTAGAACAGTCCATCCGTTTGGGGTTCAAAGCCTCCAACAATGAAGCAGAATATGAAGCATTAATTGCAGGGCTAAAACTGGCAGCAGCAGCAGAAGCAGACGAGGTAATTGTTTTTTGTGATTCACAACTCATTGTTAACCAGTCAACAGGAGAATTTGCAGCCAGAGACGAAAGAATGTCGGCATATGCAAAGGAAGTCATCAGACTGGCAGCCCTATTTCAGAACTGCAGATTACTCCAAGTTAGCCGAGATAACAACACCCACGCTGACGCGTTGGCTAACCTGGCCAGTTCAATTCAAACTAGAAGAACAAGGACAATTATGATCGACTACATGTCGGCCCCGAGCATAGATAAACAGAGCACCGAACAAGAAGCAATGTGCGTAGACTTGGGACCAAGTTGGATGGATACAATCATTGCATTCCTAAAAGAGGGGAAGCTGCCAGAAAACCATAAGGAAACACATAAAATCATACTGAAGTCGGCCAGATTCAGTCTAACAGCAGAAGGCCATCTCTACAGAAGGTCCTTCACTGGGCCGCTTTTAAGGTGCGTACACCCTTTGCAGGTTGAAGATTTTCTTTACGAAATTCATGAAGGAATTTGTGGAAGCCATGCTGGGGGCAGATCATTAGCCCACAGGGCCATTACCCAGGGGTATTTGTGGCCCTACATGCAAAAGGATGCCGAAGCCTATGTGAAGAAGTGTGAACAATGCCAAAGGTTTGCACCTTTGATACATCAGCCTGCTGCTGACCTGAACCCAGTATCCAGCCCTTGGCCGTTTGCCCAATGGGGCATGGATCTGGTTGGACAACTTCCCCAGGCAACTGGACAGAGAAAATACTTGCTAGTAGCAACAGACTACTTTACAAAATGGATAGAGGCAGAACCTCTTGCCAAAATCCGAGATGTGGACGTCAAGAATTTTATATGGAGAAACATTATCACCAGATTTGGGATTCCAAGAGCAATAATTGCCGACAACGGAACACAGTTTGACAGCAAACTCATCAAGAACTTTTGTGCAAAATTCAAAATCAAGAATTATTTCTCAACACCAAGTTTTCCTCAAAGCAATGGGCAAGCGGAGGCATCCAACAAAGTAATACTGGATGGAATAAAGAAGAGGCTGTAGGCAGCAAAAGGAAAGTGGGTAGACGAGTTACCCAACGTACTTTGGGCATATCGGACTACACCGAGAAGATCAACAGGAGAATCCCCCTTTGCCATGGCTTATGGCACAGAAGCAGTCATCCCATTGGAGATCGGCATCCCAGGGATCAGAACCCAGGGAGTAGAGAATGGCAACAATGACGTACTCTTAGCCCGAGATCTAGATTTGTTGGAAGAACGAAGAGAGAAAGCTGCAATTCAGCTTGCAGTATACCAGCAACAGCTTGCCAGAGCTTACAACAAGAAGGTCAATCCAAGAGATTTTCAAGTCGGCGACCTAGTCCTAAGAAAAGTCATCGGGAACAAGAAGGATCCCAGGGAAGGCAAGCTTGGCCCAAACTGGGAAGGACCTTACAGAATTACTTCAGTATTAGGCAATGGAGCTTATCGGCTTGAGGACAATGAGGGCAAAGCATTGCCCAGACCTTGGAATACTTGTAATTTGAAAATTTTCTATCATTAGATGTACATCATATTTTGGCCGATATCATCAATAAAGTCTTTTCAGAATTCTTTCAACACATATGATTGAGAAAGTTATGCATTGATGTTTATTGAAGACATAATTAATGCAAACCCAAGTCAAACTCAGGTTCACATTGGGGACAAAGAAAAGCCACAGATTATTCCTTAATTCACTTGTTGAAATTTGTAGCAATTTACAAGTTGAAGTTAAGTCGAGATTATTCCTTAATTCACTTGTTGAAATTTGTAGCAATTTACAAGTTGGAATTAAGCTGATTCCTTATCTTCACTTGTTGAAATTTGTAGCAATTTACAAGTTGAAGTTAAGCCGAGATTATTCCTTAATTCACTTGTTGAAATTTGTAGCAATTTACAAGTTGGAATTAAGCTGATTCCTTATCTTCACTTGTTGAAATTTGTAGCAATTTACAAGTTGAAGTTAAGCCGAGATTATTCCTTAATTCACTTGTTGAAATTTGTAGCAATTTACAAGTTGGAATTAAGCTGATTCCTTATCTTCACTTGTTGAAATTTGTAGCAATTTACAAGTTGAAGTTAAGCCGAGATTATTCCTTAATTCACTTGTTGAAATTTGTAGCAATTTACAAGTTAGAATTAAGTTAATTCCTTATCTTCACTTGTTGAAATTTGTAGCAATTTACAAAGTTGAAGTTAAGCCGAGATTATTCCTTGATTCACTTGTTGAAATTTGTAGCAATTTACAAGTTGGAATTAAGCCGATTCCTTATCTTTATTTGTTGAAATTTGTGGCAATTTACAAGTTGAAGTTAAGCCGAGGTTATTGCTTAAGTTCTCATAGCAATATATGGGTTGCTTAAACCTAAGGAAGATGCCTAACACTTGTTGAAATTTGTAGCAATTTACAAGTTTATGTTAAGCCGACATATGATCACCCGCTGAGGTATACAGAAATTTACAGGTTGAAGTAAAGGCTAAGTATATTGTTTACTACTTGTTGAAATTTCTAGCAATTTACAAGTATGATAGACCGAGATCACTGTTTAATACTTATTGAAACTTGAGAAGAAACTTGCAAAGTTTACATTAAGTAGTATATGTTTATACTTGTTAAAATTTATGAAAAGTTTGCAGGTCAGTATCTTGCCGAAGTAAAAGTTTTATTGTTATACCCGAGGTATATAACCCCGAGAAGATTGCACAAAGGAAGCAAAATGAAAAAGCATGCAAAAATTTCTAAGTGTAGAGCTTTGCAGAAGCAATCAACAGAATATCAGAAGATTAAAAACACTCATAGAAGGAACAGTTGTAGTTACATAGAGAAAAGGCTACGTCGGCCATAAGAAGGAGTTTTTCATTGTCCAGAAATTAAAAGAGAGTACAAATTGCAAAGTGCAGAAAAAGAAGAAAAAAAGTACAAAAGACGTTATCAAGACTCTTCAGTATTAGCAACTGCAGGGATTGGGACCTCGGACGATTCTGGAAGAACCTCCTCGGCCACTTTTTTCGCTTGTATCTCGGCATCAATCTCTGCTAATGTTTTCTCAACACTTCTTTCTACCAAGAGAAGATCGGACGATAGCTGCTCAACAACAATTTCCTTGGCTGCCTCCTCAACCTCATCACCCTCCTCATCCAAGGTTAAGTCCGTAACTTGCTCAGGTGGAGGAAGGGACTTGGCTTCGACGGCATCCTTGGGTTTTCTCACCAAGGCTTCTTCATTGATCTCCTTATCTTCATCCTCAGCATCAGCCTCAGACTCTGATTCGCCTTCAGGTGGAGGTGGAGGAAATGGTAAAGGAATAGCGTCGGCCTGGCGCAATAGCGAGTCAACAGGAAGATCAAGCTTCTTTATCAGGGACATCCAACCAAGAGAAAATCCCCAGTTGCATGCCTGCCTGACTTGAAGTTTATAATCCTCTGCGACGACGGCCATACCCTGGGCATAGGCCTTTACATCGGCCTCTTTGACTTCGGCCTCTTTGGTGGCCAGAGCTTGCTGGAGCTCTCTCTCCGCTTGGGCCTTCTTAGCCTCGGCCTTTCTTTTCTCAGCCTCAGCAACTTTTTTAACGGCCTCAGCAGATTCGGCCTTCTCAAGAGCTAAAGTTTGGGCCTTAGTAGCCGCCTCGGCCTGATCTTCCAATTTTTTCATCCTTGATTCAAGAGATTTGATCTCCTTCTTCATGGAAGATGCTTCCCTCTTCATATCAACCAATCTTTGCCGGTTTTCAAAAGATTGCACTGAAAATGAATGGGCGTGCTGAATGGCCTAAGGAAAAACAGAAGTGTTAGAAAATATTCTCAGTAAGAAACAGAAGGAAAAATCGCAAGTGCAAACAGGAACACTTACTTGAACGGAGTGTTGGAGCATGAGAGCGTAATTCTCATACTCACTGAGCTTAGCATTTCGCTCCAAATCATTCGGAAGAAGAAGAGCAGTGCTGAGGGCGACACTAACGTTAATATCGTCGGCACTTTCACTAGCCATAATAGGCCTATCCTCCAGGGTTAGATCAGGGGCCCATGGAACGTCGAGCTTCTTGGACGCCGAGGTCGTCGCAGACGATGACCTTGGCCTCTTTGATTGTGTGGACCCCGAGGGTTGGGTTCTAGCAGACCTCTTGGTGGAAGCAGAGGTTGATTTTTTGCTTTCTGCCAGCTGGGAGATAGGCAAAGCATCCTCAACCTCGGCGTCAGTAGCCTTGGGCTTGGGCTGAGCCTTTTTTACTCTCTTTGGCTTTGGTGGGAGCATCGCATGCGATGGTTCAGCATCAGCGTCGGTTGGAAGGTCGGCAAGAAGATCTTGAACGACAGGCCTTGGACGAACCATCTCGGCAATCTTTACAAGTCTTCGTCGACGTTTACGTTCTGGAATAGGTATTAAGTAGGGGGCCGAAGTGGATGGAAGATCGGCTGGGTCAGAGGTGGATCCTTGATCTGTTCGGGATGAAGACGCAGTTACAGTTGTGGCAGTAGGAGGGGAAAGACTCTTTTTCTTCCTTTTCGGGACGTCGAGTAAAGTGGATTTATATGTTGGAATGAAGTTCAGCAACAGGGGAGCCTTGCGCTTATGGATTGGAAGACCAAGAAGCTTCTTTAAATCTGGACCAGGGAAGAAGGATTGACGGAAGTTCTTTGGTGGTTGATGAAGATCTGCAGGACAAGAAAACAGACATTAGAAACAGACAAATTTTAAAGACTTAAATAAAAACAACTAAGCGTTGGCACTGGGCTCTTACCCTTGCCCTCTGTAATTGTTCGAGGAAGAGGGTAGAGGTGGACATCTTCATCTGGGCCAAATTCCCAATTTCCCGAAGCAATAAGAAATTCATCCCCAGCCCCCTTGTTGGAGTCTGGGAGGTCGGCTACAATTTTGAACTCAGTAGACATCGGCTTAAGGTAATAAACAAAGCCCCTATCTTTCAGGTTAAGGGGGCACATTGTATAACAGTACTGAAGGTCGACCAGGGTGATCCTAAGATTCTCCTGCCTAGCTAAAGTTATAATACCGTTAATCACCCTGTAGGAGTTGATAGTAAGTTGCATGGGGTTCAGCCTGTAGAAATGAAGAACTTCGCGAAACAAGAGGTCAAGTGGAAGCCGAAGTCCACATTCGGTGAAAGCTACTATAGGAAAGGGCATCGTATGGTCTGTGGGCATAATGGTATCATTATCCCCAGCTAGCTTAAGATGAACATCGGCTGGGATAGAGAATTCCTGCCTAAAGTATTCGAGTTTTGTTGGGGTATTTACCCTATGCCTCCACATACCCATTACGTCGGTCTAAACAAAAAGGAGTGTGTTTCAGAAGATGGGCGTTTTAGAAGGATTGCAAAAACCTCGCCAAAGGCCTAGGAAAGGACTGATAAGGCTTGTTTCGGTTTTTCCTAAAATTTGAAGGTTCTACGCACAAATCCCAAGCCTAAGAACTATAAAGATCAAGATCAAAGGCACAGATCTGAGACAGATACAAAAAAGAGAAAACAAAGACGAAGTTTCAGATTCAAGAACAAAGATGGACTATCAGAAACACGAAGAATACAAAGGGATAAAGGTCAAGAATTATGGCAAGAAAAATGTTGAAACAGTGCAAATGTTCAAAATATGGGAGAAATCGAGCAACAAAGCAGTAATGATAAAAGCACATAAAGAGAATTAAGAATGAAAGGAAAGAATCTTACCAGAACAAATGAAGCCGGGGCAATAGTCGCCGAGCTCAGAAATCGGTTGTGACGGCAGAGAAAGCTTCGCAAAGAAAGAAGATTAAAGACAGTTGCAGAAGAGAGATTGAAGCAATGGCAGATTCGAAGAAAACAGGGCTTTCGGAGAGAGAATGAGCAAAAAATCAGAATGAAAAAGTGAAGAAAGAAAGGGGCAAAGAAAAGTTTTTGTCAAAAACTTAAAACGGCGGCAAAACAGGGCATTTATTGCGCCTGGAGCACCGGATACGTCAGATGGCGCAGACGGATGAAAAGACAGCCTTAAGGCGCGTCGCAGGAACGGGCCAATAAAAACAAAACACGTGAAAGGAACGGTTAGATATGCATGACAGCTCATGCGCGTAGAAGAGTACGTTCGAAACCTTGTTCTCCGAAGAGAACACATCGGCTGGAAGTGGATTATCTCGGCTAAACAGTTTCTTGGCCACAATGCAGAAAGAAATATCAATATAGGTTCCATCACCTCAGAATGCCGAGGTAATAGAACCTAGGGGGCAGTTGTGGGGATATATTTTCTGAGTACCAACACGTGGCAAGGTGACGCCGACGTGTCAGCCGAGGTGCCACGTGTCCTGGTCGTAACGCCAAGGTTATCTCGACAAGGACGAGGTTATCTCCGAAGATATCGGAATCCGAGATAAAGCAAATAAAGGACAAGAGTCCTAAGACGAAGAGGGGACTTAACCAAGATAAGGATAAAACTCATAGGGAATTTATCTTTATCTCTTAAAGAGTCCAAAGTAAGCATTAAATTGGAGTTCATAGAAGTCATACTTCTAGGAGGACTTGGATTGAGTATATTATAAAAGAGAGGCACCCCCGTGGGTCTAAGGTATGCAATTTATGTTTTGAGTATTAAGTTTTGCACTTGATTATCTTTGAGAGATATACTGACTTGATCGTCGGAGTGCCCCCGGGTGGAAGAACCACCGCCGGAGCCTTTTCTTTTTGTTTCAGGTTGCTAAAGGGGGTGGGCAACGGTTTATCCGAACCGCTCAAACCGCCCAATCCGCCCAACCCGCATATAAATGGACGGTTTCGCAAATATAATGCGGGCGGATGCGGTTTGAAATATGACAAATTTGCGGGTTGCGGGCGGGTCGCGGTTTAAACCCACAACCCGCAAAAACCGCCCGCACTTTAATTATTATTATTATTTTTTTTATATACCAACTTTGTAACTTTTACAGGAGCACCATTATATTCTCTATGACACTAGGATCCTTATTTTTAAGTATTTCTCAACTTTCTTAATGCCGTAGAATTATCAAGTCTTAAACTTGGTTTCTTATATGATTTTCATTGGTGATTCATTCACTTTTTCCTAATAAAATTTTCCTTCTAATGGTCGATGGAACTTATAGTTTGATTATTGATTACTAAACTGGCAATTCTAATTGAGTACAACCTTTAATGCATTGATATACATTTTTTTCATGGCAAAAATGCTAGTGTAAGGTCTTTTTGTTTTGGGTACTTTCATTTAATGCATTGATATTCAATTTTTATTTGTAAACTCATCAAAAAATTGTTATCACAAATATATAAAATGAATCTGATGCCTAAATTCGCTGGGAAAAAAAAACTCGAAAATTAATTTTTAAAGAAAAAAGTGTAAACCGCAAACCGCCCGCACATTTGCAAACCCTATCCGCACAAACCGCAAACCGCACTACGGGCGGTTGCGGGTTGACTTTTTTCCAAACCGCATAGATGCGGGCGGGTCAAAACCGAACCGCAAACCGCACAAAACCGATCCGCGAACACCCCTAGCTAAAGCCATCTATTCTGTCTGTGCTCTCCAGTTGATCACTAAGCAGGCAGTGTGATCAGATTTTCACCCACACAATACTAATTTAGTAATATTCTTTTATTGAATGTTTGCAATACATGTGTCATTTTGACATGGCATTAAATTTTAAAATTTGTTATTTGGACTTAAATTTTAGGAAAAAAATTTTAGATTCTTTGCTTATGTTACACTGAAATATGAAATTTATTATTTGGACTTTAATTTTGAAATTTGCTATTTGAAATTTATGAATATTTTTGCTACTTCAATATGTAAAAATAATTTCAGTTTCTTATATGTGAAGTTATAAATTGAAGTGATATTATCATTTTAAATTAATTTATTACAATTGAGTTCCATAATAAATGTGACGCTAAAAAAAATTGTTGGCCAAGGCACTTATATCTAGTTTATTAATAATTTAAAGCTCCTAAAATCTTTTATGTGGTGCTACATGCACTAATTAATATACTAACTAGTGTATCAATACTAGTTATGATATTATTATTACGGTGGTACAACATGCACCAATTAGTATGTACCAACACTAGTTATGACATTATTATTGACCTCACTCATTAATCACATTACAAATTTCAAAAACCTCTTAAATTATACCACATCATCAATTGGTTTGGTACACTAGTTAGTATATCAATTGATACATATAACATTATTTTTATTATTGACCCCACTCATTAATCACCTTACAAATTTCAAAAGCCTCTTAAATTATGCCACATAATCAATTGGTACATTAGTTAGTACATCAATTGATACATATAGCATCATTCTTTATCTGAAATAGCACTAAGCTAATTTATGAATATAAGTAAATTCTTTAGAATAAAAAGGAATTAATTATTGACAATTTCAATGTGTATTTTTAGATGTAATTCACACACAAAGTCTCGGTTAATACATCATAAATATCATAATATTAAAATCAGATTAATATAAAAGTTTTGTATGTATATATTCAAACTACATGTACGAATTGTAAAGTGTAAATTTTATTTGATAAATTATGTTTGGATTGAAATAATATAAATGGTATAAAAATTGAATATCTTATGATTTTGCGTAAAGAGACGGAGAAAAAGTCTTTGAATTTTTTCTGTAGGAACTCTTTTTCATGATCAAGATACGACAAATCAAGTGTGTGTAAATTTTTTAATACAAATCATAAATTTAAACTATACTAATTTATTTGTATAAAACTATAAATACATAAAGGCCCGTTTGTTTTGGGGTTAAATATATGAGAGGGGATTAGGATGAAGGTGAAGTTATTTAGTGTTGTGTTTGTTTGTAGAGTTTGGGAGGGGATTAGGATGGAGGAGGTGATATAGATGGAGGTTGGAAGGGTGATTGAGATGGATGAGGTGGAGATGGTATTAGAAAAAATAGTGAGGGGATTAGAAATTTTTTTATTATTTTATTATTTTTTATATATTGGGAATTTTTTTTAAATATTAATGTTTAATTTTTTATATTTTTATGTTTATTTTATTATCTTATATAAAAATAACTTAACAATTCCTACACTAACAACTATCATCAAACAAACACAATTTTACTTAATTCTCTCACTATCAATCCCCTTCATTTTACCTCTGAAAATAAACGAGACCAAAGAGTCTTGTAGTCCAACACTGTACTTTAACTAATATATATACTAATGTATCTAACCTCGAAATAGATGTGCATCTCCAATTTTTTTTTTTAATTTTATTTTTAAATTTTTTGTGTGTTAATAATTTTTTTTTTTTTTTTTTTTTTTTTGTGTTGGAATTTTTTGTAAATCATTTGAGGTTCTTTTCAAATGGTATAGAAGTCATCTATAGATGAACATCATAATACATACCCAAAAAAAAAAAAAAAAAAAAAAATACGTGGCACGAAACAAATCATACAACTAAAGTTCTTATTTGGAAATGGTATAAGAGTTTAAATGATTTAAAAGTACAACGTGAAAAATAAAAGAAAAGAAAAATTATATAAATTATCATGAATTTAACAGAAAATAATTTTAAAAACACATGGTAGGAAACCTATCGTAATTAAAATAATACTAAATTTGTCATCATGAATTATGCAAACATACCAATGCCATTTTTTGAGATTTTTTTTTTCAAATAACTTGATTATTTTGAAATAATTGGGGATCATCCACACCAGAACCATAACAATAAATGGTTTAAAAGTGGATATTATATGATACAAAATTGAAAAACATCTCTCTCTAGAGGATTAGAACATTGGAAGCTAATGAAAAATTTCAGAATCTCTCAAAAAGTTTGAGGCAATGTAAAAATATTATACACAATTCTGTAACTTGTAAATAGTTCCAAAAAGGTTATGGAAGGTTTCAAGATAATTTCACATACCATATTGTACATTCTAGATTGTTTTTGTGATGTCCCAAATTTTTGAAACATCAAGGAAAATTAAATAAACAAAATGACTTCATAAATTAAAAACCTAACATCTTAATGGGGGACTTCAACTCTCATACACAACTAAAGGTTCAAACAACATTAAATAAAAACTTAAATTTATCTAAATATAACATCAAAGAAAATTATAAAGTCTTTAATAGCTAATACATAAGATAATAAAATTTATTTGGCTCTAGTCACGGTTTCAAATCAGCCAAGGCTCTATGTTAGCGTCAACTCTATTTTCAACTTTCATTCCTTCATTGTCACAATCTGCCATAAAACGCCAGGGCAACAAAGCATATGCCATGAGATTTGCAACATAGTAAGAAAACATAATAAACTTACCTTTCCTTTTAAGATTAAATAACGACATTATTTTCTTTGATGTTGTATTTAGATAAAATAACGACACTAAGTCATGGCTATGATTAATTTAAAGGTTGAGGCTTGCCTCCAGTCCAAATGGTGTGGGCTAGAAGGTCTAGTCCGGCCCATTGGGCCCACTTTTGGGCCCCTTTTCGATAATTCGAGCTGTTCATATTTTAGGATTTGTTGAGTACATTATTCTTATAAAAAATCACGTCGATCGGATAACAGATACTATGTATTTGGATCAATTTTTTATGACCATTCATTTTCTGACTGTCTATTTTTTTTCTAGACAAAAGTGATCTGAATATATAGTATCCATTATCTAATCGACGTGATTTTTTACAGGAATAATGTACTCAACAAATCTTAAAATGTGAACGGGTCTAATTATCGAAAAGGGACCCAAAAGTGGGCCTAATGGGTTGAACTAGACCAGACTGTCCCAGACATGGACTAGAGACCGTCCGGACCCTAATTTAAAATCCCATTTGGTCAAATATTTAAGTGTTACTAAATGTAACTAACAAGGATATCCACGTCTAGAGTTACATATCCAAGTAGTGGCATCCGTGGTTTATTCTAAGGAAACGGTTTGCCAGGGTATGTGATCTCCATGTGTGCCACCTGCACATCCACCCTTATTCCAAAACTAAATATCGAAAATGGTTCAAATAAGTCCCGTGCCATCTCAAGGTTTCACGATACAATTTACGTAAGAATTCTCAAAATCAGGACTCGCCCTGAACAACCGGTATTAACCGTCAACCATTAATTTCGTACACTATTTAAAACCATGACTCACCTTGAACCGCCGATATTAACTGTCAACTGTTAATTTTGTACACTTCATCGATTATTTTAATTAATTTCCATAATAATAACTAATATGTATATAATAGTCGATATTATACCATTTTAATACCATTTTCAACAAAAAATATTAACATGTACCTTTTACAATAACCCTTCAATGTTTACAAATTATTATAAACAGTTAAATCAAACCATGGTATGAAATAATAATTTAAATACTAAAATAAATCACAACAACACACATGCATGAACTACTAATTTACAAGATCTAATTAAATAGATTAAGCACAACACTTATTTTTCTTTGCTCTAATAAATAATTGAATTGGTAATCCTAATTCTTTAATATTCTGTCTAGAATTTTTAGAACACAATTGTTGTGGTTAAAATTACAATTAAATAATTTAGACAATTCTAAAATTCATGTAATGTTCTGGAATGTTCAACAAACATGCTATGATCATTTTTCAGAAAAGTTTTTCTAAAAATAAGTTATAAATAATTCTGTAAAATTACAAGAAATTACATGACACAAATTCATTACATTTTCTTAAAATAATTTCACACTGAACTTTATAAGTCAAATCTATAATCTAAAAATTTAGTATGAAACTAAACTTCTCAAATTTCATTTTTAACTTAGAAATACCAGATTTGGTTCAATATAAGATTTTTAGTGATTTTTCAAAGATGAAGCAGAATCTGTCTAAAATTTCAAATTTAGTTAAAATTTTATATAAATTCGTACAAAGATAAAATAATTTATACAAATTTTTTTGGGTGATCTAGACATCATTCTTGACAACTTTGTAGAATAAATGATCCCGAAATTTTGATTATAAAATTGCCCAAAACTTCGTACAAAATTTTGACTGATTTAAGAAATACATGATCAAACCAAATAAAATCTTTAATCATCTATTTAATGTCACAAACAACACATGCATCCTTAAATCTAAGATTATATCATGATTTTAAGACTTCTAATATTTAAATAATCTTCAAACATCTAATATACATATCACAAATTTACGTATAACTACAACCAAAATTCTATCAAAATTTTTTAGTCATTTTAGCATATGAATATAATCTGGAAATTTAAACAAATAAAAAAAATGAGAAGGTTGAAAGGATTTTCTTATTTTATAGTAAGATTGGAATGAGATGGTGAATGATAGAAAAAAAATTCTAACCTTCTTCTTTATAGATTTTGTTTTTACTCTGCTCTCTCTCTCCCCGATCTATTAAGGAGAGTTGCATGCATAAATGTTTTGAGAAGTTGGTTAAAAATTAATTTTTTAACTTTTTTTTTAAAAAAATATATAAAAAAATAATAATAATGTGACTCAAAAAAATTAAAAAAACCAAAACATTAATTTTTAACCAACTTATCAAAATGACCCATGGACTTGTCTATTCAGCCACCTATTTCCCTTCTTATGTTATATCATCACAAATCTTCTCCAAATCCAAGACCTTCATCATGGTAGTTGTGTGTATCGATTTCTGACCACACTGCCAAACTAGTACTTAGCTGGAGAGTACCGGCAGAATAGATTAAACCCGAACGACCTGTCACAGAAAGAAGAGATTCCGACGGTGGTTCGTCCACCCGGGGGTACTTCGACGATTAAGTCAGTTATCTCTCAAAGATAGCGAAAGTGTTTAACTCACTATTCAGAATATCAAAACGTACCTTAGACCCATGAGGGTGCCTCCATTTTATAGCCAACACAAACCTAGTCTCAATAGAAGCCTAACCTCAATGGACTCTGGATTACTGAATCTTGGACTCCCAGTAGGATTGGGATAAACTCCCTAAGAGTCTTATCTTTATCCACACTGAAGTCTTCTCTTACTCTAGGACTCTTGTCCCTTATCCGTTTATCCCGGATTCTGGTATCTTTGCAGATAACCTCGGCCTAGCCGAGATTACCTCGGCATCATGATCAGGACATGTAACACCTCGGCTGACACTTCGGTGCCACCTCAGCCACGTGTTGCCATTCAAAAATCATGTCCCCACAACTGCCCCCTAGGTTCTGTTACCTCAGCATACTGAGGTGATGGAACCTATATCATTTGAACTCATAGTACGTCGATTAAGCTAACTCCATTATTTATTGCCAAAGTCAAGACTCGTCGGCTCAATATGCCCAAGATTTGTAATATGTTTTCCCCAATGCCTTTAGAGCAAATAATCAAGTCGGTTCAAATTTATTTAGCCGAGATCATCTTATTAGCCAAGGTCTTTGCTTCATTAAACCAAGAACTTCAGGAGTCTCAACACGCGTGTGAGCTGTCATGCACAGCAACCCAACCATTTTTGCCACGCATCTTTCCCTTGCTGGACCGTACCTGACACGCGCAATCAAGTCGTATCACTCGTGCGTGCGCCATCTGACAAGCACGTCGCCCTAAGCACATTGATTGTATTTTTGCCGCCATTCCATGGTTTCGATCAAAATCCCTTCCCTCTCTCCGTCTTTTCACTTTTGCATCTTCGTTCCCAAGCTCCCAGCTTTCCCTCTCTCTAACTTTCTCTCCCAAATCCACCATTGTTGCTCTCGTGAAGCTTTCTACAAACACCTTCAATCTCCCCTTCCGGCGAGGCTTTTGCTGCACTTCTTTGCTCACTTTCACCGTCCGACACCGGCGTATTCTGCACCAGCCTCATTTTCTTCGGTAAGTCACTGTTCCTTCCTTCGTTTTAATTTCTTGTTTCACTTTAAACTGTTGCCTCTGCTTATTGGTCACGTTTGAACATATTCATATGCTCCCATTTGTGTCTGTGCTTCAAATTTCACCCTTTGTGCACTCAAAACATACTCTGTTTCACCCATTTTTGGGTATACACATGTATCCATATACTTTGCATATTTTGCCACTGTTCTTAGCCTTGCACCCTTGCACACACTCTGTCACAGTGTTCTTAATAGAGCATCACCATTCTTGATTCTGAATCTTTGTTTTTGTTTTTTTTTCTGTGTTTTCTCTAGATTCTTGCCCTCAATCCTTTGCTTACATAGACTTAGGTTTGAGATTTGTCGTAGAACGTACAGACTTTAGGAAAAACTTCCCTTTAAGCCGACGTCATGGGTATGTGGAGGCATAGGGTAGGCACCCCAACTAAGTTAAAGTACTTCAGACAAGAGTTTGACATCCCGTCTGACATTTACCTGAGGTTGGCTGGGAAGGACGACTCCATCATGCCTGATGGAAACCTTATGCCTTTCCCTGTCGTTGCCTTTACAGAATGTGGACTTAGGTTTCCACTAGACATCCTTTTCCGAGAAGTCCTCCATTATTATAAATTGAACCCAATGCAGCTCGCCATCAACTCTTACCGAGTTATTAATAACATAATAGCCTTAGCCAAAAAAAAGAACGCTAGGGTCACTCTTGCCGATATTCAATACTGCTATACCATGTGTGGCCTTAGTTTAGAAAAAGGCTATATCTACTACCTTAAGTTGAGATCGACCCAATACAAACTCATCGCCGACCTCCCTGATTCCAACAAGGGTGCCAGGGACGATTATTTCATTGTCTCGGCAACTGGGAGTTCGCTCCAGATAAGGACCTTCATCTCTACCCCCTTAGTCATACATTATTCAAAGAGGGAGATGGTAAGAGCCAAGCGTTGCATTCACTTATTTTTCAAGTCTTTAATACTTTATTCTTTCTGTATGTTTCTAACGTTTGTTTTTCTTGCAGCTCTTTCCACAGCCGCCAAAAGACTTCCGTAAGTCCTTCTTCCTTAGCAAGGACCTTAAGAAGTTGTTAGACCTGACAGTTCAGAGGCAGAGAGCTCTCTTACTGCTTAACTTCATCCTGACCTACAAGTCCGTTTTGCCCAACGTCCTGAAGAAGAAGAGCAAGTCTCTTCATTCCACTACAACACTACCAGCAACTTCATCACCTCGGCCAGATCAGGGATCAACTTCCGATCTAGCTAAGGGACCATCAACCTCGGCTCTATATCTGATTCCTCCACCTCAACGTAAACGTTGACGCCGAACCGCAATTACTGCCGAGATGGGTCGCAAGAAAGCAGTTGCAGACGATCTTCTGGCCGACATCCCCGACACTATCAACACTCAACCATCTCCTTCGCAATCTCAGCCGAAGCAAAAGCCCAAAAGGCAGAAGAAAGCACAGCTCAAGGCAATGGTGACTCAGATTGACACTGAGGACACCTTGCTAATTTCAAAATTGACTAAGAGCGAGAAGACCCTCTCCGCTGTCGAGAAGAGGCCCGCCGAGGTCGAACCATCCCAATCAACTCGGTCGAAGAGGCCGAGGTCTGAATCGGCAACAACCTCTGGGTCTATGAAATTCGATGCCCCTTGGGCCCCTCCAATCACCAGCAAGGACAAGCCGATCAGAGCCGACGACAGTACGACTGACCTCGAAGTTGGCGTTGCCCTCTCTACGGCTTTGGTCATTTCCAACGATCTTAATCGTAACGCCGAGATGAGCGAATACGAAAATTTCGCTCTAATGTTACAGCATTCTGTACAAGTAAGCCCCTAACACTTGGTATTTTACTTTCTTTATTTCTCATACTTAGAAAATTTTACTAACTTGTTTTTTTCATTTCTTCTAGGCGATTCAGCATGGCCACTCCTTTGCGATGCAGGCCTTTGCTATCAACAAGGAGTTGGTAAATAAAACCAAGGAAGCTACAAGCTTGCAGAAGGCCCTTAACAAGGCTGAGGGCAAACTGAAGAGCTTGACAAATCAGGCCGAGGCAGCCAAGAAGGCTCAGGAGGAGGTCGAGGAAAAGACTGACGCTGCAGAGGCCATTGCTAAGGTCCTTGCTGTCACGACCCAAACCCGCCCCTAAAGGTTTAGTATTGTAACCGGCCAGTAATCTGTGATTACCAAAGGCCTACTTAACAGTAATGACAATAATACAGAGTAAGGGGCTGGTGGAAGCCAAACAGTAAATGAAAGATATCCAATGAGCTGTGAAAATCTGAATGGAAAAGGACTTTTATGGACTAGTCCACAGCATAACCCTTAACATATATACAAATCAGATACGCGTAACATACAGGTTAGGGATCCAATTCCTTCACCACAACTGTACAGTCAAAAGTCTTAAGCATTTACTACAAAACAGAGACAAAAGGGTGAATCTGAGACACCCCAAAACAGCCTTGGCTTGAACAGACTTGGAACCTCGAAGTGAGGCACAATAGTTGGCTTGACAAAACGAGAGCTTAACTTGACGCTCCTAGCTTCGGTCCGGTGCCTGGTCACCTACATATATATATATATATATATAAACAGTGAGCTAAAGCCCAATGAACAATAACTGTGTAAAGGGGTTAAAAATGAATGTCCTTTCAGTAATTAAAACAGTTATTTTACATCAGTAGATCAGTTATTCAATCAGTGGCTCATATGTCTTGCCATATCCGTCAATTAGAAATCATAACAGTTATAAGTGACACATCCAATAGCAGAACAGTACAATAGGTCTTAATAGACCGAACAGTCAGTTGATGGCCATCAAAACAGTAACCAGTAGTAGTTCCAAACATTGGAACTGACAGAGATCTCTGTAACAGTAGTAGTAACAATAGCAGTCAGTTGCTATGGATGCCACAAGTACAACTCATAAAATAGGACAAACATTCATTTAGTAAACAATATCATTTCAGAAAATAGTACAGTTAATCGTTCAAAAAGTAATCATAATTGAACGTAGCTTTACAATATTGTTACTCACAGATTACTGGGCTATAGACAGGCTAGTTAGCGTCCTCGGGTGCCAACCCTACACAGTTGCAGAATGAACACACACTAAGTTACACACTTGGGATTAATAACTTAGCCCCTATTTGGCTTAGTGTGGTTCTATAACATTATCCTCATTAAGATGCCTTAAACATGGCCTAGGAATGCCTAGGATGGGATGAGGATGCAAAAATGTACTTTAAAACACTTTTCAAAATTTGCTGAAAACAGGGGTCTCGCTCGAGCGTGGCTTTCTCCGCTCGAGCGAGCTTACCAAAACAGAGGGTTCGCTCGAGCGTAGACTCCCTCGCTCGAGCGGTCTGTAAAAATGCAAAAGTACTGATTACTAAAAATCTCCGCTCGATGCTCGCTCGAGCGTGAGACACAGTTCCTCGCTCGAGCGTGGATCTCATCGCTCGAGCGTGCGTCTGCACACACAAAAACCCGAGAGCTTACAATCTATGCTTAAGCCAGCATTCCGTCACTCGAGCGGAGCTCTGAACACAAAGGTGGTCGCTCGAGCGTGGAAGCCAAAATATGGGTTTTCTAGATTTGCTTCCAAAGCTCAAACCAAGAATCAAACATATCAAAACTCAACATTTTGGGCCGATTTTCTAGAAAACACTTAGAAACCCATAATACAACATGTTTCAAAGATCATTTTATAAAATCAAGCCCAAAGGTGTGACAATTGAACACAATTTTGAATGAAACTTGAAGAACAATGCAAGAACATAACATGCATGAGTTCTTATGAACTCTAATGCTCCAAAACATGATCAAATACAAGATTGAACTCTAAAACATGATGAATTCTTGAACCACAACTAAAATATGAACATGCATGGAGGATTTTCACGAAAACAACCTCAAAATGGACATGCATGCATGAATTCACTCTCAAATCAACACTTTAAGCAAGTTCTTGACTTTATTCACCAATTGAACATAATTTCAATGAAACTTTCATGAACAATGCATGTAACAACTTCAATTCATGGTTAACGGGATGAATTTCCTACCTTTAGTCTTGGATTCTAAATGTAGAAGCCTAATTCCTCAAGTCTCTTTCAAATTCTTCTAAATTTCAAGCCAAACTCTTGTTGAATCTATATTCCTTCCAACTCTCTCTCTCTTTCACGGTTTTGGTCTAGAAGATGACTAAAGAATGGTGTGAATTGAGCTCCAAACAATGTTTGTAAAGGTGACCCACTCAATGGCAAAAATGTAATAACTCAAGCTAATGTAAATTAACATTATTTATTTCAATTTAATCATTCCAAATTGAATTTTAATTAAACTTACCATAAAATCCTACAATTCCTAATTAGCGCAAAACACCAATCAATTTCTGAATCGGTCGCCGATAAGGTTTTCAATTCACAATTCGAAATTAAAACACGAATAGATCATTCAGTAACAAACAGATAGAAATGCATTCAAAACAACATACTCAAGCAAACAATTTAGGATTTCATCATAATCAATTACTTATCATGCTTAATCACAATTTAACGCTAATTAGAGGTGTGTCACACTTGCAGCCGAAAAGAAAGAGGCCGAGGCAAAGATGGTTGAGGCCCAAAAAAAGCTTCAAGATGCCCTGGCCACAAAAGAGGCCGAGATTAAGGCCGCCGATGAAAAGGCGTACGCCGAGGGGGCGGCCGACGTCAAGGAGGACTATAAAAAACAAGTGAAGCAGACATACAACAAGGGTTTCACCCTTGGTTAGATGGCTGCGCTCAAAAAGCTGAATGTCCCCGAGGACTCCCCCCTCAAGAATGTTGGTGACCTCCCCCTGCTATTCCCCCTTACTTCAAGCCAATCCGAAAACGATTCTGAGTCCAAAGAGGAAGCTTTGGTCAGGAAGAAGAAGGAAGCTGCTGGGGCCAAGTCTCCTACTCTAAATGAGCAAGTCGTAGACTTATCTCAGGATGAGGAGGGTGAGGTCTCCAAAGATGCCACTCCTGAGAGGATATCATCCGAGGCGCCTATCACCGAAAAAAGCCTCGACCAGACACTTGCAGAGATCGATGCTGAGCTCACGGCTGAGAAGGTTGCTGAGAAAAGTTCCTAGATGTCCTTTGAGCCCCAGACCCAACCAGCCAATGACGCCGAATAGTCTATTTTGATGCTTTTCTCTTCTTTTCTTGTACCTTATACTTTTTTCTTACTTTTTGAATGTAAGCTCTTTATCTGGCCGATGTGCCTTGTTTTTGTGATTCGTACAAGTAATCCTTTCGTAGGCCGAAGTGCCATTTCTTTGAATGTAAATACAACTTCCTCTTTTGAATGCTTGCATGTTTGTCTTCTTTATATGACTCTATACTTAAAATAATTTGAATGTCTTCTTCATACACTTTAATTGTGTAATCTTCTCGGGGTGATATACCTCGGTTATACAAACCAACAGTTTATCTCGGCAAGTTCGGAAGTATTTCTTTCAATACAACCTTGGCTTGTCTTGTAAACTTTTCTAAAAATTTCAACAAGTGTTTAAACCAAACTTCCTTGAGCATAACCTTGGATTAACTTCAACTTGTAAATTTTTCTTAAAATTTCAACAAGTGTTAAACCAGTCTTAGTTTGTAAATTCCGACTTCCAAGTACCATTTTCTAACTCTCTGCCCCCTAATGTGAATCTAAGTTTCACTTGGGTTCCCATTAAGCATTTAGCTTTTGAACTTGTTGCCGAGGTCAGATTCGAACCAAAACCTAGGCCTCTTTGTTAATCTGACTGACATGCACTTAGCTTCAATCTGTGTCTGATTCTGCCGATATGACAAGTTCAAGTTAATTCAACTTAGTTCAACTCTATTATATGCAACAAAGAACTCTGTCATATAATAAGTCTAAGTTATTCGTCATGTTTCAATTAGAAACATCGCCAACTTAGTTCAACTCTATTATATGCAAGTAGGAACTCTGCCATATAATAAGTCTAAGTTATTCGTCATGTTTCAATCAGAAACATCGCCAATTTAGTTCAACTCTATTATATGCAAGTAGGAACTCTGCCATATAATAAGTCTAAGTTCTTCGTCATGTTTTGCTTAGAGACATCGTCAAGTATCTTATCAGTCATACTGCATAAGTTCAAAAATCAAGCTAAAACTTTATTATTACTTTGGCTAATAACAAAACAAAAGAAAGCTTAAAACACAAGAAAATCTAATGATAGAAAAACTTCACATTGCAAGTATTTTAGGGTCTTGGCAACTCTTTGCCTTCACTGTCCTCAAGTTGATATGCCCCGTTGCCTAAGACCGAGATGATTCTATAGGGTCCCTCCCAATTCGAGCCAAGCTTGTCCTCTCTGGGATCCTTCTTGTTGCCGACGACCTTTCTCAGGACAAGGTCACCAACTTATAACTCTCTTAGGTTGACCTTCTTATTATAAGCCCTGGCAAGCTGCTGCTGGTATGCCCCCAGCTGAATTATTGTTTTCTCCTTTCTTTTTTCTAGCAAGTCCAGATCTCGGGCCAAGATTGCCTCATTGGTCCCATTTTCTACTCCTTAGGTTCTGATCCCTGGAATGCCGACCTGCAGTGGAATGACTGCTTCTGTGCCATAAGCCATGGTAAATGGGGACTCCCCAGCTGATCTTCTCGGCGTAGTCCGATATGCCCAGAGTATACTGGGTAACTCATCCACCCACTTTCCCTTTGCTGCTTGCAGCCTCTTCTTAATCCCATCTAATATAACATTATTGGAGGCTTCTGCTTGTCCATTACTTTGGGGAAAGCTTGGGGTAGAGTAATAGTTCTTGATTTTGTACTTTGCACAGAAGCTCTTGATTAGCTTACTGTCAAACTGTGTACCATTGTCAGCTATTATTGCTCTTGGTTTCCCAAACCTGGTCATGATGTTGTTCCAGATGAAGTTCTTTACATCAACGTCCCGAATCTTTGCAAGGGGTTCAGCTTCTACCCACTTGGTGAAGTAATCTGTTGCTACCAGCTGTAGACGCGCCCGTGGGCCTCACTACAGTTCGGACTCAATTTGTGTCACGGTCCTTAATTTGAACCAAAGAGTCCAAATCCGACAAATCGTTTTGAGAAACATATTTTTGAAAAGAAGTGCCAAACATGGACTGCTTTGCCAGATACAGAGTCGCCACCTAAATATTTTTTATGAGGAAATTTAGGAAACCCTGACTCGGTGCCAAGGCCACGTGTCCGTCATCACTAAAGTTGCCTCGGCTCGGGAGCTTGGGTACGATTGGGGAAGGTCAGCTATGAGCACCCCCTCTCGCCCGATCCGAAGATCGGCCTCTACTAACCGTGATATCCGTTTCTGAAAACGTTATGTGTTCTTATTCCATTTATTAGCCTAGAATTACTATGTTATGCGCACAGCAAACAAGTATAGACCAAATCGCCTAAATTGGAACAAAACATTGCATGTTCGTTTTGAAGATGGTTTGTTACTCGCAAGTAAGCTAAAATGCAGGTTTTGCCACCCTCAAGTGGGCTTTTAGAAAAGATGGTTTTGCCACTATCTAGTGGGCTTAAAACTCACAGTTTTAATGCATTATTCCAATTTAGGTAATTCAACCTCCATCCACAGGCATTCGAGCAGTTATATCACATAAGCAGCTAGCCTCATGGTAATCATGCTGTTATGGCAACACTCACACGCATGCGGTATGCTAAAGCATAAATGCTTACCAAGTACTCCAAGCCAAAACAAGAACATGTTAGCAATCATGCATGATCCAAGTCCATGTTTAAATGCCTAATGCAACGCATACGGAATGTCACTAGAGTAGGCTCAGCTAGTCTATAAATGACATGTGAAAATGCACAAGTAGCATGTATTCAAGTTATATTTGAAATACTTATGCAGTTAATATGATGCGCCGAGCCTGGTGCATGCAATACTGATGAATGATGCACGCATGCATAGCATAAGGTATGCTAAAGTAAACATATCCTAATACTAACCATCAAAAGCAGGTAAGTAAAAGGGAGAAAGAAGTGGGGGTTGGAAGATATGTATACACGCACCCACACTTATTACAGATTTGCCCTCGCTCTGAGGGACCAAAAGAATAATACAAGTTAATTAACCTACAAGCTAATTAAATATTACAGACCAATTAATTAATTAACAAATTAACTAATCTAATGAAAGCAGTAAACGGCCTCGGGAAGAGGGCCCAATGCAATGTGCGCTTGGCTCCGCTCGGAAAGTCACTGCCATGCACAAGTTGCCTCTGCTTTGACTGTTCTGCTTCTCTGGAAATTGCATAACTCCCAAGGTTGCTTCTCTGAGTGTTTTGGAACACCACCGGCTGAGTGGGATCATCACCGGCCATTTTGAATGGTCATCGGCTAAACATTATGCTCTCGGCCAAACACTCTTTGCCGGTCGGCACTCAACACTGCCGGCCAGCCAAATCTTCCTGCAAAAACTAGTTTGACAGCAGCAGAGGACAAAACATGGCATGGCAATGCATTTCAAGCAATGTATGCACCAATCACATCTCTTATCATATTTATGACTCAAAGGGGTGTGCTCCTTAGTTCTCGGACCATCAATCGCGCATTTCGATGCATGATGGCCCAAGAGACCAAGTATGCATTTTGATTTTAAATGCAATGCACACACACACAAACAAAGGCCCAATCCCTATCACTGGATCAAGGGGCAAGGCATGCATGCTAGATGGAATGCAACCTTGGCATGCAAACTAGTATGCTATATGGTATGGAGGAGAGCATGCAAACATGCGATGTACACTAGGTACGCAACCTAAGCAAACAAGGCAAACAAGCATGTCACAACTATGCAAGCTAATGAAGCATGCGAGATGTGATATAATCATGCAAGTGTGCAAGACATGCAAACATGCTAGCAACTTGACCAAGGGAATGCATGCCAAATGCAAGTGATTTCAAGTATGCAACTCATGCAACCAAAACATGCAAACGTGGATTAATGCAACAACATTTGAATAGCATGCAAAAGGTGGATTTGAACTGAATTAGGCAGCTCTCAACTAGGCCCAAAACAATGGCTAACATGCTCAAGAATGAAAGGACGAATGACATGCAAGCATTCATGCACACAAGGACTAACACTTAGGCATATAAGAACAACTCTCAAGCACACTTAAGAGGATGCAAACATGGGCTAATGGCATGCATTATAAGCTTTGAAAATCATGTTAAGAATGGTGCTAAATCAAGTAAACAAGGTAAGCATGGCATGCAACAATGGTCCAAGATTCAAGGCAAGCCCAAGGGGGGATTGAACTACACTTAATGCAACCGCACACGGCATGAATTAAATGACCAAAACCAGAGTTTTAGCATGCTAAAACAAAGCCAAAATACCACTTAGATGGCAACTAAATGGCTTACACATGGAAGCATACACAATGACCAAACATGGAGCATAGGACACAACCTCTTGAAGCATCAAAGGGGCCATGAAATGCAAGCATACAAGCATGCTAAGAGGACTGAAATGATACTATAAGTGGTGTCAAACCACTGAAATAAATCAAACAATGCATGCTCAACACTTCACACATTTAAAGCCTACAAGCTAAACAATGTAAAGGGGCTATGCAATGCATGCCGTGGTCGACCAAAACAACTAAAGGTAGACCTTAAGCATGGAAAAACAAACATAAAAGCTTCATAAAGCTAGGCCTAAACATGCTTGAATAAGGGCTCAAAGCATAGGACATGTTAAGGCTAAAACAAGGCATTACAAGGCATGTATGCTAAGCAAGCATGATGTACCAAAACCAACATAAAACAATGCTATATTATGACATAATAAGCATGAAAATCAGTCAAGGCATGGTCAATACACGCTCGAACTATATGCTCCCTCAAGAGGCTAAAAATGGCCATTTTCAAGGACAACAAGGAGAGGGGGTGGCCCTCTCCTTCCTAGGACCTCAAGGCACCATCCTCATCACTGAAATCCCTCAAGATTTCAGTGGTGAGGAGGCCCAAACACAATGGTCCTGGAGCTCAACCGAAATGGCACAAAATAAAGGCCAAACAAGCCTTAAGAGGGGTCAAACAACTCCAAAGCTTAAAACACCCTTAACAAACTATTTAGAGCACTAAAAAACAAGACTTTTTTATGTTATATGTTAAGCTCAAAAATGGTTGCAAATAAGGCAAAACAAGCTATGAAAACAAGGCTTAAAAGAGGTAAAGGCTCACCCTTGAAGCACAGCAGCAAATCAGCAACTTTTGGACCAAGAAAAGGCTTTAAATCACCCCAAAAATCACCTTCAAGGACCTCAGCTCAATAAAGGGAGTAGAGAACTAGGTGTTTGTATGCAAAAGTGCAAAGAAAATGCACTTTTGAGCACAAACAAGCCCTAAACCTTAGAGAGAGAGGCAGAAAAATGTAGAGAGAGAGAGAGATTTTTTGCTCCAAGTTCTATATCTTTTCCTCCTTCTTTTTTCTTTTTGATAGAGCTTGATTGATATAGATATGTATCAATCTGCAGCTCCTTAGAACAGCCACGTCCAGGTATGGGCTGGGGTATGGCCTAGAATGACAGCTGCCAGCTGTCTATAGAAATATCTGTTGAAAACCACATTTGGCCGGCCGGCCATCAAAGTGGCCGATCGGCAGTCAAATTGGTCGGCTGGCCATCACATTTGGCCGATTTAAGATCAAGGTGGCCGGTGGGCAGGAGACTTGGTCGACAGGCTCCCCCCTTTCCTCAGGAACACATCCACAAGCTCTTGGTGCAAAACCAGACACAAAGCAGTCGAGTCGAGAGATTTGAAGGCAAGGCGCGCAGCCGAGGCCTCCGGGAACTCAAGACGAACACAAACATGGATGATCACCGAGTGTTCAAGCGATGACGTCCAAGTCTTGAGGACGGTCAAAAATGGGGTATCTACACCAGCAGGTACTTCCTTTGTCCAGTTGCTTAGGGCAGTTTTCCAACAAGATCCATACCCCATTGGGCAAATGGCCAAGGACTGGACACTGGGTTCAAGTCTGCTGCTGGTTGATATATCAAAGGTGCAAACCTTTGGCACTTCTCACACTTCTTGACATAGGTTTTAGCATCTTTCTGCATGTAGGGCCACCAGTATCCCTGAGTAATGGCCCTATGAGCAAGTGACCTGCCCCCAACGTGGCTTCTACATACCCTTTCATGTATCTCGTACAGAAAATCTTCAACCTGTGCAGGATGCACACACCTCAAAAGGGGTATAGTAAAAGATCTTTTGTAGAGATGTCCTTCTGTTGTCAAACTGAATCTTACCGACTTCAGTCTGATCTTGTGCGCTTCTTTACGGTCATCTAGCAGCTTTTCATCTTTGAGGAATACTATTATTACATCCATCCAACTTAGTCTCATTTCCACACAGATTGCTTCACGCTCTGTGTTCAGTGGTTTTATACTTGGACCTGACAAGTAGTCAACCATTGTTGTCCTTGCCTCTCCAGGTTTCATTGCACTAGCCAGGTTGGCCAGAGCATCGACATGGCTGTTATCATCTCAGCTAACCTGTTGTAGTTGGCAGTTCTGAAATAGGGCTACCAGTCTGCCCACCTCTTTTACATAGACCGACATCCTTTCATCTCAGGCTGCGTATTCGCCTGTTGCCTAGTTGACTATAAGTTGGGAGTCACAGAAGACTATTACCTCGTCAACTTCCATTGCTACTGCCAGCTTTAGTCCTGCAATCAGTGTTTCATACTCTGCTTTATTGTTTGAGGCCTTAAACCTTAAACGAATGGACTGTTCTAGTATCTGCCCATCTGGAGACACTAGTACTACTCCTGTCCCCGCTCTTTGTCGATTTGAACTCCCATCAACAAACAGTCAAAAGGAGTCACCGATGTAAATACTGTAGAGCCTGAGTTTCTCTTTCTTCCTTCCTTTGTTCTGCTGTCCCCTACTGGGTTTTTTCCTTGCTCACTTGGACGTTGTATACCTCGACTCAACGGAGCCCGATGTATGACGGTGTCTGGTGTGAATTCGGCCACAAAGTCGGCTAAGACTTGGCCTTTGATTGCTGTCCTGTGTCTGAATTCCAGGTCATATTGGCCCAAAGCCACTGCCCATCTGGCTATTCTTCATGTCAAATCTCCTTGCTGTAACAGGGACCTCAAAGGATGTTCAGTTAACACCACAATTTTATGGGCTTCAAAGTAATGATTCAGCTTCTTGAAAGTCATTACTAAAGCCAGGGTTAACTTCTCCAATGGTAGGTATCTAGTCCCTGCATCTGTCAGGGTTTTACTCACGTAGTAAACTGCCATTTACTCTCCATTTTCTTCTCTGACTACTACTGCACTCACTGCGTGCTCTGAAACTGCCAAGTATAAGAACAACTCCTCTCCAGGTACTGGATTTGAGAGAACTAGAGCTGTGGTCAAATACTTCTTCAAGTCAGTCAGGGCGGCTTCGCACTCTTCTGTTCACAAGAAGTTTGTGGCTTTCTTCACTAATCTGAAGAAAGGTTTGCACATGTCAGAGCTTCTGCTTATGAATCCATTCAGGGTTGCAGCCCTTCCAGTTAACATCTGCACTTGTTTTTCCGATATTGGGCTCTTTAGTTCTAAGATGGCTTTGATCTGACCTGGGCTTGCCTCAATGCCCCTTCTGGTAACCAAATATCCTAAGAACTTACCAGACCCAACTCCAAATACACACTTCGATGCATTGAGTCGGAGCTGATATGTTTTAAGGATGTCAAAAACTGCCTTTAAGTCTTCCAGATGACCCTCAGGTTCTTTGTTCTTCACGACCATGTCATCTATGTATACTTCTACAGTTTTGCCAAGTAGATGTCTGAACATCTTAGTCACCAATCTCTGGTAAGTTGCTCTTGCATTTTTCAATCCAAAATCACTCTATAGCAATATAGCCCTTTTGGGGTGATAAATGCAGTCTTCTCCTCATCTAGGGGGTACATGGCTATCTGATGGTACCCCCTGTAGGCATCTAGGAAGCTCATCATTCTATGCCTTGAAATGGCATCCACTAATTGGTCAATCTTGGGTAATGGGAAACTGTCTTTGGGACAAGCCTTGTTTAGGCTGGTAAAGTTCACACAGACCCTCCACTTACCATTCTTTTTCTTCACAACCACTGTGTTTGATAACCATGTTGGGTAAATTACCTCTCGGATGGCTCTGGCCTCCAGAAGTCTGTCTACTTCCTCTTCTACTACCTCAACATGCATTAATGTCGGCCTCCTTGCTTGCTGGATGATAGGTTTGGCCGACCTGTCCACATTCAGTCTATGGCAAGTGACCTCGGGGTCAATGCCAGGCATCTCGTATGGTGTCCATGCAAACACCTCTAGATTTGCTCTCAGGAATGCCTCTAGCTCTTTTTCCTCTTCTTCGACCAAGCCCGAGCCGACAAGGAAGAAGCGTTCTTCGTCCCCTTCCTGGACAAGGATTTTCTTCAGGGCTTCCTCACTTTCTCGGCTGGCTCTTTGCCGACGTCCTCCAGGACTTCTACGTTCTCGTCTTCAATCTCTGCTGTTTTTGCTTCTTGTATATTGCAGGTAGATTTCATTGTCGCCATGGAGCAATTCTTTGCCTGCAACTGATCCCCTCTGACCTCCTATATTCCATGCTCTGTTGGGAACTACAATAACTGATGCAATGTTGAGGGAATAACCCTCATTGCATGTAGCCATGGCCTTCCCAGGATAGCATTGTAAGGCGAAGGGGTGTTGATTATAGTGAACTCTGTTTTTATCTTCTTAGTGCCAACCTGCAGGCCACGTCGACATTCCATTGAATCCAACCATTGGGCCATTTGGACTGCTCTATATCATCTTGGTGAAGGCCAAGCTCCTTGTAACACCTGACATACATGATGTCACAAGAGCTGCCCTAGTCAACTAAGATGTGCTTCACTTGGCACTCTCCAATCTGAAGGGATATTACCAGGGCATCGTTGTGTGGATGCTGCACCATCTCCAGGTCTTCCTCAGTAAAGGATACCACTGGTCCTTGGCTCTCGTCTGCCCTAGGTCTCTTCTTCCCGACCTGATACATATGTTGTAGGTGTTTTACCTTCTGGGTTTTCCCCCTTATCTCATTCTCATTCATCTTTGAGTGGATCACATTGATCACTCGAGGTCCTGCTTACGATTGTGGTGCTGGTGGAGGTGGTGCTGTCGGTGCTTGGGACAGTCTTGCTTGCTTTTCCCTTGTCCTAGCCTCGTCCACCAAGTCCCTTAAATGGCCCTGTCTTACTAGGTCTTCTAGATGTGTCTTCAGAGCTCTGCACCCTTGAGTCAGATGTCTAGCTTCATTGTGGTAAGCACAGTGCTTGCCAAGGCTTCTTCCTATAAATTCGCCTAGTACCCTTGCTGGTGCTCTGTAATAGGGTTGATTTCGAATTTTCTCTAGGACTTTGTAAACCAGTATTCGGAATACGATTGTGACTGCCTGTGCAGCCCTTAATCCTGTCTCTGGTTTGTTGTAACCACCATCACCTCGGCCTCGCTTCGGCGAGCCGCTTTTCTTTTCTTGTTTTGACGCCTTTGTGCTCGGCGTGTCCTCCTCGGCCCTAGCATACTTCTCTATCCTGGCCATAAGCTCCTCTATGTTTTTCGGCAATGTCTTTGCCGGTGATTTTTGAAGCAGGTAGTCATCTTTTAGGCCATTCTTAAATGACACAACTGCCACCTTTTGGTTGCATCCTGGTATTCGGTTGAATACCTTATAATACATTTTGGCATAGGCTCTAAGGCTTTCGTCCTCGCTGATTTTCAAGGCCATCAGGGCGTCCACCCTCAAGTGTTGTAACTTTTTTGTCACGAACCTAGCCACATACATCTCGGCCAGGCTTTCCCGGGTTTTCACAGTTCCTTTCAGCAACTTGTGAAACCAGTTAGATGCAATTTCTCCGAAGGATGAGGGGAACACCTTCTAAAGCAACGACTCGTTCCCAGTGTACAACGCCATCGAGTTTAGGTACAAACCGATGTGAAAGTTGGGGTCCGACTTACCGTCGTAGCTCTGGAATCTCGGCATGCTAAACCTCTTCAGGGCTTCGAATTTGTCGAATTTTACTGAGAACGGCGTTCTCGGCTTGACCGAGGAAGTTACCTCGGCATCTTGTTACTTCCTCTGTAGGTAATCCCTTAGATCCTTCTTGGCCCATCCAGGAGCTCGGCTATCTCCTGACTTTAGCCTTTTCGGTGCATTACTCCCAGTTTCATTATGAGTCTTTTTAGACCTTTCTCCATTAGTTGCGTTGAAGCACAACTTCTGCCTTTGAACATGCTGATGTTCTTTGGGGTCAGCTTCCTTGGTGTGATGCGTCCTCCTAGATTCTTCCCTTCTTGACTCTCCTCGCCCGACCTCCCTTGAAGGCCGGTGAGAGTTTTTTTTGGTCCTGGTGTGCTGGGGGACTCTAGGGATTGTTTTCTACCCATCCTTGCGGGAATCTTTCTTGGCCGCTGGAATCGGCATATCTTGTAATGGGAATGGTGGCTGCATGACATTGTTCTGCGTCATGAAGTTGACCATTTGCAGATCTGCCATTTCCTTCATCTCGTCGTCCCTCCGCAAGTATCTTTCTTTTCACACCTAGAGGTCGTCCTCGTTATAATAACCGCTTCGGTCTGATTTCTTTGAGGTATCACCCTCCTGGCCGACGTCCTTTTCTCCGTGATTCTTATCATGAGTCTCTTTGTTGCAGTTGCCTTATTCAATGTCGAGGTTAATAGGTTTCCCACTTTCAGTAGGAGTGCCGTCCCTAACCTTCTCCTTCTATCCGTTATTGGCCATCTATTCTCATTTCTTTTCCACAGACGGCGCCAAATTGTGTGTGTCGATTTCTGACCACACTGCCAAACTAGTACTTAGCTGGAGAGCACCGGCAGAATAGATTAAACCTGAACGACCTGTCACAGAAAGAAGAGATTCTAGTAGTGGTTCGTCCACCTAGGGGCACTCTGACGATCAAGTCAGTTATCTCTCAAAGATAGCGAAAATGCTTAACTCACTATTCAGAATATCAAAAGCGTACCTTAGACCCATGAGGGTGCCTCTCTTTTATAGCCAACACAAACCTAGTCCCAATAGAAGCCTAGCCTCAATGGACTCCGGATTACTTCTAATCTTGGACTCCCAGTAGGATTGGGATAAACTCCCTAAGAGTCTTATCTTTATCCACACTGAAGTCTTCTCTCACTCTAAGACTCTTGTCCCTAATCCGTTTACCCCGGATTCCGGTATCTTCACAGATAACCTTGACCTAGCCGATATTACCTCGGCATCATGATCAGGACACGTGACACATCGGCTGACACTTCGGTGCCACTTCGGCCACGTGTTGCCATTCAAAAATCATGTCCCCATAGTAGTCTATCTAGTATCTAGCCTACCATGCAAAAGTGATAAGTGGTGGGGTCACTCACCTCACCAGCCATTTATTTATTTATTTAAATTGAATGATAAATTTATATATTTATATATTTATGTGGGTTTTTTTAAAAATCAATTAAATAAATTTTTTAATTAAGATATTTACATTATATTTGGTTGAAAGATTTAAGAATAAATTTTTTTTAAGAAAAAAAAGAAAAAAAAAAGTGTGAAATTAAGTGAAATGTAGATATATTTTATTCATATTTTACTTATCTTTTCCCTTTTCATTTCTGAATCCATTTCTAAATCCTCCAACCAAACATAGCATTAGTAAGGATAATAATTAAGCTAAATTCTTATAAAAAATAATTACAAACAACAAACATTGAATACTCATAAAATTATTATTCTCAATAATATTTTTGTTTGTGATTTAAATTGAAATAATTTTCACCTAATTTACTCAATATTGATTTTATTAAATAGTTTAGATAAGATTTATTATTCATATCATATAATACATTTGTTAGAATAATTAAATATGGGTTCTCACAGTTCTTAAGGAGTGTAAGATTGCCTATATAAAAGGGAGGCTTTATTTGGCCAAATTAGGAATGATCATTTCTTCCTACTCTGCTCCGCCGCTACATCCTCACCCTAGCTCCGCATGGATTTTTCTGCTCCGATAAAGAAGTGTAGTAGGTTTGGTTCTCTTGTCCTGATTATATTTATTAAATATATTTATATGTATTTTTAATTTAAATAACATTGACAACTAATTAACTGACACTAGTAAAGAAATTTTAGTGAGATGTATACAATTCCTTATACTAGGGAGATATATACAATTCTTTATACTAGCTAAATTAAAGCGGGATCTATTTTCGTTCACTTCCCAAGTGTTTTGTACCGGATCATGTGGATGTAATTTAGTTCTCGTTTGTTTTCAGAGGTAGAATAAAAGAGATTGGTAGTGAGAAATAATAGTAAGGGAATTAATAGTGAGGGAATTAAATAAAATTATATTTGTTTTGATGATAATTGTTAATATGGAGATTGTTAAATTATTACCATAAAACAGGAATATAAAATATTAAAACAAATAAAATTATGATTTTTATTTAACAAAAATACAAAAACATTAAATATTAATGTTAAAAAAAATGCCTAACATATAAATAAAAAAAACCTAATCGCATGAGACTAATTTCCTAATACCATCTCCGCCGCCTCCATCTCAATCCCAACACCAAGATCCATCCTAATCCTATGGAATTATGAATTCCCTTTCTATCTCTCAAAACAAACATAACATATAGTGGGTCCCACCTTCATCTCAATCCCAATCCCAATCCCACCTCTATCTCCCAAAACAAACGGAGCCCTAGGGAAGAGAGAAGTGCAAACAATAAGGCCATGTTTGTTTGGACAAGCTGGATTAGGTTGGATTAGCATTCCCATGACTAATAGTCTTAAGACTACGAATCCTTTGGATTGTGTATCCTATCATATGTTTGGATTGAGTTAGAATTATAAGGAGGGACTAATAGTTCAGGTTTTGGCTTAATCTTCCAATTTATATCCCACATTCCTCTATAGGATTGAATAGTCCATTATATATGGAATAGCATAGCCGAATGGATTGTTAGCCCGTATTTCAATTGTTTAACTAAATATCGAATTAATAATTTTTTTGGACTATCTAATCTCAAACTCATATTCACCCAAACAAACATGACCTAAGAGATTTAGCACAGGTGTTACGCAAGGAAATTCAAGACAGCAGCTCAGTTTTGTATGATTTTAGATTATGTGCTCATTTGGCAATGACTTTTTTAGTTGGCTTTTTGGTTTTTTTGACTTTTTTAGCCCGAGACTTTTTTAGTCGTTTGGTATTCTTGTTTGACTTTTTTAGCTTTTTGGCTTTGGAATGATGTTTTTTTTTTTTTTTTTTGTCTTTTTGCTTATTTTGTCCTTTTGTCCTTTTGTGATTTTTTGACCTTTTTTTTTTTTGTGTGTGTCCTTTTGTGCTTTTTTAGTCCAAAATGTTTACTAAACATCACCTATATATCTAATGGTCATTTCTTCTATTATGCCCCTTATGGGAAAGTGTACAATGTGCACCTTATAAAAGAGCATATGATATGCACTTATTGTATGGTCCATATCGTGCCACATCATAAAAAATGACCTGCTAAACCGGTTATGTAACATGTTACAGAAAGAATCATAACTTTTTTTTTCAAATATCATAACAATATTACAATGAATCATAACAATGTCATAATATTCACCAAAGTGTCATAACAAAGACACTATAAATCATAACAATATAATGACAACTCATAACAAATATAGTTATTTCTAATCAATTATCATAATATTTGAATCGTAACATTTTTTTATTATGATTCACCATGACAAATCATAACTTTTGGTAGTAAAATCATAACTTTTACTAAAATGAATCATAACCACAACTTTTTTCTCCACAATCATAATAAGATTAACAAAATGTCATAACTTTTATTAATGAATCATAACCACAATACACTACAAGAATTTTCACTTTTGGCGATTAAATTTTTAGTCACCAAAAGTTAATTTTTAGTCGCCGAAGGGTTTTAGCAACTAAATTATTTGGTCGCAATAGTCGTCGTCAAAGAATTGTCAGTAAAGGTAATTAGCGACTAAAATTATTTCAGTCTTCCATTTGAATTCACCTACACACTAAATGTAAACAGGATTTCGCATTCAAGAATCAATCATGCATGCTTTCTTCGGATGCTTTTGCAAAAGTTAAAAAGAATTCTGGTTTAATGATCATACCTTGCTGTACCAGGAAGAAGGAGATCCACATCCACTTCCTCATCACCAGTAGCAGATGCAGCCTTCAATCGGCTACCTCTGATATGAGGGCCTACAACACTGCTACTATCACCACCTCTACGGGGGACCAGAACAAGGCCTTGTGGGTAGTTGGAGATTTCATCCTCCATAGATTCTGATTAGATCATATCAACAAAATTTAGTTAAGAGTTTCATGTCCCAATAGATGATGCAGTTATATTTGTATAAAGAGGGGAATGCTGATTTCAGATTGGATGAAAGAATCCAATTATTATGGCTTTGGGTATCCAAAGAAGAAAAAAATATTTGCGTTCAACATTTATGCATAAATCAAACCTAGCATATTGTATGAAAGATCCAAATCCTTTAAGAACCAGCTATCAAGATCAAGAATCGTCTTTGAATCTTGGATTTGTGAAGGGAAATGAAAAGAGAGACGTAAAAAAAAAAAAAAATTAAATACATAAATAGCTTCTACTAATATTGTTAAGTCGCTGAAGTTCAGGTAATATGATCGAACCAAGGTTTGGTCTATCTCTCCTCCTCAGCTCACAACATTGTAAAGCCAATTTAGCAAATGACAACGCCTCTTCAAAAGGCCAATCTGGCACCATCGGATCAAGGATCTCCGAAAATGTTCGTCTCTCAATTGCCTTGCCAACATAGTAGGATAGACCAATCGGAGGCCTTGCTGTAATAATTTGTAATAACATAACACCCAAATGAATATACATCAGATTTCACACCCAACAACCCCGTTTGTTCGCACTCGGGATCGATGTAACAAAATGTCCCAGCCGCTGCGGTCATTTGATATTGAGTGACACCATTAGCGACAGATGGTGGGACCAACCTGGCTAAACCAACGTCGCTGATCTTGTTCACATAGTTTCGGTTTAAAAGAATGTTTGCGGGTTTGAGGTCTCGATGCACTAGAGGCTCTGGCTATGTTCGGTGAAGAAAAAGAAGAGCAGTGGTGACCTCAACAGATATTCTGAAGTGTGTTTTCCATGGCAATAGAGGAGAGTTGTTTTTCTGGAAGAGCCTATCTTCTAAGCTACCATTTTCCATGTATTCATAAACAAAGCATCCATACTCAGGGCAGGCACCTAGAAGAAGAACCATGTTTGGATGTCTTATGTAGCTTAGTACCTCAACCTGCATGGTGAGAACAATAATAGAAAGTTAGATGCTTAAGTTGGTGTTTGGACACAGACAAACATAATTAGCTTATTTAAAGCTGTAACCTTCATATATGGTGTTTGTTCAGGATAGTTTTCTACATGATCCGAGTATACATCTACAAATTGGCAACAGAAACAAGGAATACATAATACCTCTTGTTGAAATTGTTTATTCCCTTGTGACATTTCCGACCTTAGAACCTTAATGGCAACGGGTGTGTGGTCAAGAAAGGCTTTATAAACAGGTCCATGTCCTCCTTCACTAATCTTTAATGAATTGGAGAAGTAGTCTACTGCAACTTCAATCTCTTTAATGGGGTACTTTCTATACCGAATTTCAGAGCAAGTCAACGCGTCCATAGCCTTCTTCCTCTCTCCTACCTCATGTATGGCCTTCATCTCTGCATTCTTTCGCATCTGGATCTCATATTTTGCTAGTGCCATCAGTGCTGCTTCAGTTGCAACCTTGGTTTTATGTTTTTCCATCTCGGCCAAAGCCATCGCAGCCTCTTGGGCTTGCTTTGCTTCCAGAACCTTGCGTTCCTCCTCTGGCTTCCATTCGTCAATCTCCTTTTCCTGGGAAACACAAGTGATTTGTAGTCACATTTGGAAAGACTTATTGTGAGATAACTTCCATGTAGAAGATAGGAAACATCAATCTAGTTCAAGTCAAGATTTTTACCTTCTTTTTGGAAGAGATTGCTTCTTTGCATACTGAATTGTACATCTCCATCATTTGCTTCAATTGATCTCTTAATCTCCTCATTTCGGCCTCTAGTTCATTTTGTAATATAGTCATTCAAATGGAGGCATGCAAGTCAATCTGCTATAACAAAACTTTGCAAGACTACATGTCATGACCTTATCTTTTTTGTGCACAACAATGTGTTTAATTTCAACCTTCTCATTGACAACCAACAAAAGAAAACAAAGCTAATAAAGCATAGAGCATATGCAATTTCATAATTAACATATGTGTTAGTATTTTACAAACTTTGAAATATATTGACCATTGGGGTCGAAAAATTGTGGGTTTTATCCCTTCAATCAAATAAAGAGAACAAAGTACCTTCCTCGGTGCTTTAAGTTAATGTTTCTTGCTCGTGAATTGGATGGATGCTTGCTCGGTGCCACTGAAATGACACCCTGTAACAGCAAAGTTCTTTTATAGGCACTAAAAGCTAGAAAATACTGCAGAACTGTTGTATGCTTGGACATACCTCAGTTTATTTTGTTTTAAATACATATGCAATGAGTTTATCAGTCCATTGTGCTACCTATTTTTCTTTCCTTGAAACTAATTTAAAGAAATACACATTAGAATTATAAAGAATGTCTTATATTTGGTTTTGGAAACTGTGGCAGGAGTAGCATTTGAATGTGAGTACCAACTACAAGACATCCTTGGGTCAAATTTAAGTCACACCCATAACAAATTAAATATAATATGAGGCTACTTATCATGATCATTCAATTAGGGTGCTCCATTTGTTGATTAAGATATAATCAGATAATCATGATAGATGATCCATAATTATGATCCCATTGATTAATAATTATATCTTGTACCCAGAATTTCTGTTGTATTGAACTTACCGAAGTTTGGGAAGAGCCAGAAGTCCTGGAAACATCTGATGTGAGGGAATAGTCCAAATTTTCACAGGACATTTTAGTTGATTGAAAACTAGGCGGTCCTGAAAAATCACTGACATCTATAGCGGAATCTTGATTGGATGAACTCCCATTGGAGTGAAACTAAAGATCAAGATTGCACATTGGATATTGCAGTGAAGAAATCATTCTGCTAGTTGAATGTTGAGGTGAAGGCACAATGCTGTTCGAGGTCAAGAGCTTGTCACATGAAGTTAACTGCATCAAATCATTGTTCCTGTCAAATGACATTGTGCTGGAGCCTCCACTTTTCCAACTCCTGTAGCTATTACTTCTGTAATAGCAGGCAAATATCGAAAAATGAGAAACCTAAGTGTTCTAATCTGGAAAGATTACTTAGGAACTTTGGTTTAAAATTTGGCCGGTGGACTTTTTGTTTCAGTACTACAAACCATAATCTTGATTTTATTTATTTTTTTATTTTTCATTAAATTTCCTACTCTAAATGAAACGAGAAAACTAAAAAGGCATAACATTAGAGTCTGAATGACATACTTCTTTGTCTCGAGGCTGAGAAAGCAGAGGATTTAAAAGTCTCAAACCAAATATTACATTCCGTTAGTTGTCACAAGCCCTCTTTTTTATGGGGAAGCTGTCCATAAGAGACACACGGTTGTTCGGGGGCTGTTATGAATTTTCGCCCTCGGAAAGCTCTTTTTCGAGTAAGTTTAAGGCGTATTCAGCTCTAACTCTCTACCTACGGGTCTGAATTATGTTCCGTCAGTTGTCACATGTCTTATTTGTCATAAGGAAGCTGTTCGTGAGATTCACCCTGTGGTTCGGAGGCTGTTTTGAATTTTCTCCCCTGAAACGCCATTTTTTGACTAAGTTTAGGGCGTATTCGGTTCTAACTCCCAACCTACGGGTCCGGATTACATTCCGTCAGTTGTTACAAGCCCCTTTTTCATGGGAAAGGTGTCCGTGAGAGTCACACAGTTGTCCGGGGGCTGTTATGAATTTTCGCCCTTGGAAAGCTCTTTTTCGAGTAAGTTTAAGGCGTATTCGGCTCTAACTCTCTATCTACGGGTTCGAATTATGTTCCGTCAGTTGTCACATGTCTTATTTGTCATAAGAAAGCTGTTCGTGAGATTCACCCTGTGGTTCGGGGCTGTTTTGAATTTTTGCCCCCAAACCTCCCTTTTCGACTAAGTTTAGGTCGTATTTGACTCTAACTCCCAACCTAGGGGTTCAGATTACATTCCGTCAGTTGTTGCAAGTCTTATTTGTCATGGGGAAACTATCTGTGTGAGCCACATGGTGGTTCGGGGGCTATTTTCAATTTTCGCCCTCGAAACGCCCTTTTTCGACTAAGTTTGGGGCGTATTCGGCTCTAACACCCAACTTACAAGTCCGAATTATATTCCGTCAGTTGTCACAAGTCCTATTTGTCATGAGAAGCTATCCCTGAGAGTCACACGGTCATGCGGGGGCTGTTTTGGATTTTTGCCCCCGAAACACCCTTTTTCGAGTAAGTTTAATGCGTATTCCACTCTAACTCCCAACCTACGGCTCCGGATTACATTCCATCAGTTGTCATAAGTCCTATTTGTCATTAGGAAACTGTTTGTGTTAGCCACGTGATGGTTAGGGTGCTGTTTTGAATTTTCGCCCCCAAAACACCCTTTTTCGACTAAGTTTAGGACGTATTCTGCTCTAACACCTAACCTACGGGTCCGAATTACATTCCGTCAGTTGTCACAAGTCCTATTTGTCATTGGAAAACTGTCCATGTGAGCTAGACGGTGGTTCGGTTGCTGTTTTGAATTTTTCGTCCCGAAACGCCCTTTTTCGACGAAGTTTAGGACGTATTCGGCTCTAACTCTCTATCTACGAGTCCGAATTACATTCCGTCAGTTGTCACAAGTCCTATTTATCATGGGAAAGCTATCTGTGAGAGTCACACGGTCGTTCGGAGGCTGTTTTGAATTTTCTTCCTCGAAAAGCTCTTTTTTGAGTAAGTTTAAGGCGTATTCGGCTTTAACTCTTTACGTACGGGTCCGAATTACGTTCCGTCAGTTGTGACAAGTCTTATTTGTCATGGAGAAGCTATCCATGAGAGTCACACGGTGGATCAGGGGTTGCTTTAAATTTTTGCCATTCTCAATTGGTTGGCCATTCGTAATTGGTGTGGTTTAGGTTGACATCAAACAACATTCAATACAATGGACTGACATCAAACAATAACTAAATCTACACGCCATTTGCAAATGAGATCATTGTATCCAAAATGACCCCACATAAAAGCTTGAACAGCAGTAGCATCAAGCAGAAAATCAGACAGCACCCCTTCCTTCTAAACACAATCTTACCTGATTTAAATTTGAAATGAAGTCGATTATGGAACAGTACATCTCTTGTGATTTGCTTTTTACTCCGAAAAACAATCCTTGTTTTGACAAGTTGACATAACTCCTCCATATCAAAATGAGATGTATTACACATATAGTCATTCCTTTGCTTCCATATGGACCAAAGTATTGTGAGTAGAATGGCTCTCTAAATTTTCTTATTAAATTTCTTCCATCTATACCCTGCCTGCCATTGTAGAACTCCCTCTACTAAGTTTGGCATTGCCCATTGAACTCACCACCACTTTAACATTGCAGACCACAAACATCGTACATGTTTACAACTCAAGAATAAGTGATTCACATCATCAGCCTAACCATTACATAAGACACAAGTAGTATTAGCATTAGTATTTACAACCCCAATTTTTTGAAGTAATATCTTAGTTTTTACTCTCCATTTCCAAGCAAACCAGCTTAGAAATTGAACTTCTGGATGACTAATGTTGTTCCAGAGCAGCTTAGGAGGTAGCATTATTGGGTGTTGAGAATATTCACACCATTTACAAATTGAGTCAACACTGAATTCCCCTAAGGGTTCTGCTCTCCATCTTAATTTATCTTCAACACGTTTTCTAAGATGTGTTACATCATTCAAAATAGTAATAAGCCTTGATAATTCCTATTGTTTTGGGTTTAAGCTAGTAAACTTGTAAGAGACTCCATTTTATCTTAAGACACGAAGAACAATCTAGAGAACACATCTGTAAGCCTGTGATTTCCAATCCAAATATCCAACCAAAAGAGGCATCTCCTGTCATTTCCAGGTACTATTTCTGTATTTGTCACAAAAAAATTATGAAGATTTGGGTTGATCTCAGTAATTGGCACAACATTGAGCCAAATTATGGAGAATTTAGACTTCCCACCCAAAAATCATAAAAGCTTTGATTAATCACGTCCTTTGGTCAACTGAAACACAACTTTCATCATCGACTTAGACCACTATAATAGCATTGTTACCGCTACTAGTGTCACGTTATCTTCATGTCGAAATGATGACGTCACCTATGAATCAGTTTGACACATTTATGACTCTAGCACGTACTGGTATTAGCCCTTGCCTATTATCTCATAGACGGTCACAACCTTTTTACCGTTACTCCGTTTTAAAAATAATAAATTGTATTTTCATTCGTAGATATATATTGTTTCTCACTGTACCCACCCTAATGACTACATTAATTTTCTTTTCTTACTTTGGTCCAATTGCTAACTTCTGAGGGAAACTTTGGAATTTTTAAAATTAACTTTCCTACCTTGATCACTTGGAGACCTTTGTTTTCACACTTCAAAATAGATGGTTCATGGTAGGCAGTAAATGGAAGGGTTCTATAATGGAGGGTTGCATGTTGAGGTGGTCTACAGCAGAGGATTTGGTACAAATTTAGGTGAACTTGACCCATGGGGCATTTTCCGTCACAGAACTATAACATTTGTTACAATTTGGACCAAAGTGAAAAGAATCTAATCGGTGTGTTCGGTTTCACTTTTTTAGATGCACCTTACTTAGATGTATCTAAATAGTAAAAAATTTGTGAAAAAATATTTTAAAAATATGCAAAAATACGAGAAATGTATTGACTTTTCATTTTTATTTTTTTTGGTATCTAGTGTATTTTGTAAAGATTTTTTTTCACAAATATTATACTTTTTCAGTGTATTTATGTTAGGTGTGTCTAGAATTTTTTTTAAAAAAAATGCTTAAAATATTACAAAATGTCATTGCAAACATTAAAATACGAAAAATTAAAAATTAGAATTTTATGAAAAATATTTTCCGAAAACCAGAACCAAACAAGCTGAATAATATGGAGAAATTGACAAGCTAAAGCAAACTGGTGTTAAGATTCCTATTTGAAAACCAGTTTTTGGTTAAACAATATTAATTTTAATAATATTAATTTTTACACATATATTATTTGATTTTGGATTAATTTTTGGATTCATTATCAGATCAATCTAATTTTTCTCATTTTATGACATTTACAATCACTCCAAAAATTCATAGGAAGGCTTTGATTGTTTACAATTTGTTTTACAAGTGAAGAAGGAAAAATTCATCTTGATTGTTTTACAATTTGTTTTAAAATTCATATTTTATTTTATTTTTTTAACTTTTTAAATCAAATTAATGTAGATACACTTAAAAAGATACAAAAATTGTGAAAATATTTTTTTTGTAAATCACTAAAAACAAAAAATAAATATATAAATTCAGTATATTTTCTCATTTTATGACATTTATTGCTCTTTATATATATATATAGATTTCTTCACACACTGCTTCCAGATCTAATTTTTCATTGAAACAAAAAAACATATCTACAAATTGAAGACAATTCTAGGATAGCAGAGATTTGGGACCAAAATGTAGTGGTTCCCAATTCAATTAATGAGAAGATGAAATCTAAAATTATAAATTAAACACTTTTACCGAAGAACGAGAAAAAGTATATTGTATTTTGGGAAGATTATCACTTCCCATGCTAAAAAAATAAACAGAATGGCATCAACTTTACTAATAGTGCATGAACAGGCTAAGAAAAGGCTCTCTGTCGAAGGTAGAACATCCTGAGATTCAGTCACTAGTCATGTTTGCTTAATGAGACTTCACGTACTCCTGAACTATATGGAGACCCTCGGTTTCTTCTCCATAATCCTGCAAACAATCAGAATATATATATAAACCGGGACAAAGAGGTAATCAAGCATGAATTTCATTAGACAAAATATCAAGAACCATCTGCTGTAAAAATAAATAAATAAATAACAAAAAAAGAAAATGGAAAGCTAAGCCTGTTTGATGGTGTTTTCATTTTATGTTTTGTTTTCAATTTCTGCAAAACACAGAAATTTGATGCCATCTACTGCAGAAGTAAAAAATTTTGAACTACATATATTTTATTAGACAACGGAGACAGAAAATTTGAAGCTTATACAATTTTTGCCAACGAATTATATTTTGAGCCTCTTGAAAAGACACTTGTCTCATGCCTGAACCTCAAACAAACCTATCTCACTATCTCTCACACATTACTGCTTCTATAGGTTAGAATTTTTACATTCCAATCATTTTCCCTCTCCTCATTTCCCCTCTAATCTACACCTTCGTCAGCGACTCCAGCACCAATTCCCTCACAAGCCCACACCATCCCCTGCCAAGACCCCCCTCCGTGCCCCCATCTCTGACAACTAGTTTCGCCTACCCACCGGGGCCATCCGACCTCTGAGATAGAGTCAAGGAAGTTAAACAAGATTTTATCAATTGTCCACAGAAATTATCACAATAAGGAATAATATGGCACACCACCACCAATTGCAAAGGACATATACCAAAACAAAAGGGTGGCAAAGAGCAACAGGTTATACAATTACATAAAACTTCTATGACTATCCTTTTGCCTTCTTTCCCTGGGGGTGGGGCCACAAATAACAAAAACAAAAAGTAAACTGGGTACTGAGTTTCACACTAGTTTGCTTAGAAAAATGACAGATTGCTTGAGACATAGGTAGGCAGGAAAGAAAATAAAGACTAATTGGATAAAAACATTCAATAAAAAGAGACCAATCATAAGTGCCCAATTTCAAAGCACAGGACGAGAAAATTGATAGCAATTGTATATTTTAATGCCAATATTTGAAGCATAAGAGACCAATCATAAGTGCCAAGGAACCAAAAAACGAACCATCACACTAAATTTGAGTGTCAAAACTAAGATTAAGATATTACAACTACATATCAGGAAATGATTCTCCAAGGTCTAGCAGGCTTACACTTCCGAAATACCGGTCAAGTATTTCAACAAAATGATTTGGGATTTATTCACCTTTATTTTTTAAATGAATCCCCAAACAAAGAAATTTACAAGTAGAACAAGGTAGACAGATGTCAATTTTGATAAGAAAACGAGGCAATTTCAAAAAATCAAAACTGAAATATGAAGGGAGCCCCACACGTTTGGGGTGGCATAGCCATATTTATGCATTCTTTGTTATTCATTAAAAAGAAAAACAAATAATAGAGCTGAAAAAGAGAGAGAGAGAGAGAGAGACTCATCCAACGTAATATTAGTAGTGATTGTAAACTCATCCAACGTAAGGACAGCTCATCCAACTTAAGGACAATATTCGAGCAAACATATTTGGGAGTTATTCACCTTTATTTTTTAAATGATTCTCCAAACTAAGAATTTATGGATATTGTGAAAGATAAAAACACCTAAGACATCAACAAAACGTAACTAATATGCACTAATGTCTCCTTGCAAAAACAACGTATCAATCACTATAAGGCTCATCATAAAACTAAACTACACTTACGAATTTGCCGGTTCATCAATATCTTCCATGTGGGGCTCCAACTCTGTGTTCAAGAATGTTTCAATGTCTGAGTCGCTACCCTCTCTCCGGCTAGTTGAAGCCAATTTTTTACACGTTCGCTTCGTGTGTTCGATGCTCCTACAGTAGCAAATAATGCATAAACAATTTTAATAATCATGTACATGCAACAGGATGGAAAAAGGACATGCAATTAAAGTACCATACCTACAATACCCACAGCGCCTTGGTTTTGGAGGCTTACCCATAGAAGATGTCCCTCCAGGGTTCCCTTTGGTCTTTACTACATTAGGATCACCAACGCTACATAGTTTGGGTGCAATATTTTTGTCCCCAACCTCGGTATTATATTTTTTTCGCATTGCACAGCTCTTTTTCATCTTCAATGTCATCTGGAAAGCCATTTCCCTTGCCTCTTCAAAATCGTTGTCTGCGTGTGAGGCATAATATGACATTTCACTAAAACATGAGCTTAGTATACCGAACTGGGCTGTCTGTGTTAGGGTGCTAGAAATTTGGGTAAGACTTGGTTGTTGATATCCTGACCTAGCACGTCTTGTCCATCTCTTCAAGACGCAAGTCAGTGGAATACACATTAATTGTTCAGATTTCATGACAGCAACCATGTGGCAACAAGGGATGCCAAATGATTCAAACTTCAAGCAACAACATTTTATTGTGATATCTACTGGAAAATACTCAACCATCCATGTGCTTGTTGGTGCCTTATACTCACCAAAACGATAGGTACGACGATCCTCCAACTCAACTCTTTCCTTCACAAACAATTTACCCTTTTTGTTGATTTCACGTCGAAACAATAAAAAAATCTTCCGAGTAAGAGCTCAGCTGCATGTTTTTCCAAACTTCTCAATGGCGTAGTCAAAATCGGGAAACTATTATCTGTTTTAGATTCTGTTTCTGCCTCATTAACACGCATCCTAGCAAGAGCCCTATCATATTATGCTACAAATTCGTACAACCTTACCTTTTGTTCTAGGAACATATTGAAATATGCATTCATACGCTCGACACGTTGAGTGCTCCTCATCCCAGCAAACATGTGACCATGAAGATACGCCTTAGCCCACTTATCACGCTTGTGATGAATCTCCAACACCCAGTTATTGTTCTCCAACTTGTATTGTTTTCACCGTACGAGCCCACACATTGTCAAACTCAACAATTTTACATTTCTTTAACATCAACTATGCGAAATCACTAGTAAATTCTGGTATGTGGACATTTGTTGAGGCATTTTTCTCCAGATGCCAAGAACATAAACGATGTCTGCAATTTGGAATAACTCTTTCGATTGCCTGACGCATTGCCCTATCACCATCTGTTACAACAGAGATGGGTCTTTGTCCATCCATGGCCTCCATTAACGTTTCCAACATCCACGTGTATGTCTCTATTGTCTCATCAGGCAACAAAGCACATCCAAATATGATTGTCATAAAATGGTTACTCACACCAGCTAGAATCACAAATGGCTTCTTATACTGATTTGTACGATAAGTTGTATCAAATACCAATACATCACCAAATGCAGCATAGTCCATCCGAGACCTACCATCTGCCCAGAAAATCTTGGCCAATCGGTTATCCTTATCGACGTTGTACTTGAAAAAAAATAATGGATTTGCATCTAGTTTAGCTGATAAGTATCCTAAGGCACCCTCTGCATCCCCTTCTGCGAGTTATACTTTGCGCTCAGCTTGGAACTAGTTGTGCAAATCTCTGTGAATGAAGCCCACCTTCTCATAACCCCCTGATTAATGGACCATAAAATCCATGATTTGACCTGTTCTCATACCCATATTGCGCATGGCCTTTGCTTGAGCTTGGTCTGCACTTGTTACAAACCTATGTGACCACAAAAAAGGGACGCAGTGTGGTGCTGCCAAGGGATGGTTGTGTTCCCCTACAAAGTGGGTCACAACATATTTTTTAATTGTCTTGTCATAACGCACACGAAATGTGGCACTACAAAAAAGTCTAGTTTCTGGCTTGGGAGTTCTCACCCGTTCCACACGCTGTAAGTATTTCTTCTCTTTTACACCTTCCCTTGAACAAACCCATTTCCTACTCTCAACAAATTTATTGTCTCCACAAATTCGTTTCCTACTTCGTCGTACGCTAAAACCGATGACCTTAGCGTATGCATTGTAGAAAGAGTAAGCATCCTCCTCTGAATTGAATTTCATTTGCAAAACATCAACCTCAGTAAGCATTCGTAAACTATCATAGGTTTGGGAAGCTAACCCTTCTTCTTTCCTATCGATAACGTCATCCTTGCCATCCGGAGCAACTTGATTGTCAATTTTACTGTTGACCTCTTTCTGCCTACTACTTTCAGGTTCATCCGTCATATCTACATAACAAATCGCATAGACAACAGATGTGCAAATTTTGCATCAGTTAAATGCAAATAATAAAAAAGTACACTCGTAAATGCCATTATATAAATTAAAATCAAACAAATCAACAAAAAAACACACCCGCCAGTGCCCTCCTATAAATTAAAATCAAACAAATAAATAAGCACACCTGCCAGTGCCTTGCTATCAATTCAAAGCAAATAAATATAAAAATACACCAGCAGGTACCCTACTATAAATTAAAATATAAAGAAGCACACCCGCCAGTGCTCTGCTTTCAATTATCAATTCTTAAAAGAAAACGAACAAATAAGCACATCTACCAGTGCTTTGCTATCAATTAAACGCAAATAATAAGAAAACACACCTTCAAGTACTCTACTATCAATTAAAATGAAACAAACAAATAAAAAAGCACATCCATCAGTACCCTGCTATAAATTAAAAGCAAACAAATAAATAAGCACACCTGCCAATGTTTTGCTATCAATTCAAAGGAAATAAATTCAAAAACACACCTGCCAGTGCTTTGCTTTCAATTATCAATTATTAAAACAAAATGAACAAATAAGCACACTTGCCAGTGCTCTGCTTTCAATTATCAATTGTTAAAAGAAAATAGAAAAAAGCACACCTGTCAGTGCTCTGCTTTCAATTATCAATTATTAAAACAAAATGAACAAATAAGCACACCCGCCAGTGCTCTGCTTTCAATTATCAATTGTTAAAAGAAAATAGAAAAAAGCACACCCGCCAGTGCTCTGCTTTCAATTATCAATTATTAAAACAAAATGAACAAATAAGTACACCGACCAGTGCTCTGCTTTCAATTGTCAATTGTTAAAAAAAAATATAAAAAAGCACACTCGCTACTCTGCTTTCAATTATCAATTGTTAAAAGAAAATAGAAAAAGCATACCTGCCAGAGCTCTGCTTTCAATTGTCAATTGTTAAAAGAAAATAGAAAAAAGCACACCCGCCATTGCTCTGCTATAAATTATCAATTCTTAAAAGAAAATGAACAAATAAGCACACCCATCAGTTCTTTGCTTTCAATATACAATTCTTATATTGAATGCACTCATGCCAATTGACAAAGAAGCCAGCCCACCACCCCTCACTATGTTATACAGGTACCTTCATTGGATCTTTACCAAGTATTTAAAGATAGTTGCTTTCACTAGTATTATAATATATCATGAAAACAGTGACATTTGAAGAAATTTTTAGTATGCAGGACATAGTAGCAGAAGTGATGAGTATGTGTTGTCACTACCACTATTGCTATGAATAAAAAAAAAAACAAATAAAGTTGTCTCCATTAACTCGGGAGCTTGCTCCATAGTGTTCACACTGAAAGTTCCATGAAAGCTCTTCTAGATCTTTCATTTTCATGGACAACCTTGTTCTTGGTAATATAAACTAGTTTTATGAGTGAAGAGATGATATAGGATCAGTATCTTCTACAACGAAGTAGAGACGACAGTGGACATAGGACATAATGATTTTGAAAAAAATTAGGATGCCTACATGGTGGGCAAAATTTTAAAATATTTTTATTGTTTATGTATATGAATATAAATTTAGGGCATAGAAATATACGAGGCATCAATATATATGTACATGTATTTTTTTGTTTTTTAACTTCTACCCTTCTTTGTTTCTGTATATAGTTTAAAATAGAGAAAAACACTAAGTTGCCAAATGAGACCGTAATATAAATATGAGGTTCAAGTACTAGTTCTTTCATAGGATTCCACACACAAGCACACAGTGCACCAAAATCTACAAGTTCTTTCATAGGATTCCACACACAAGCAGATTTAGCGTATACAATGGATGTGGATCCCAATAGGAACTACTCCATTTGGTTGCATTTTGCAGAGATTGATACTTCTGTCACTGGTATAGGTCAAAGGGTATTTGACATCCTAATAAATGGTGATATTGCTTTTCAAGATATTGACATTGTGAACATGAGCGGGGATCTTTACAGTGCTCTTGTACTGAACAAGACTGTTGCTGTTAATGGGAGAACTTTGACAATAACCTTTCACCCTACAAAAGGTCATGCCTTAATTCATGCTATTGAAATCCTTCAGGTTATTACGGCAGAGTCTAAAACTTTGCCAGATGAAGGTAAATATGCATTCCTTAATTTTCAAATGTTTGAGAATTTGTTTTACTTTTTGACTTTGACATGTTTTTACACTTTGATGAGGTTGCTAGATTCATGTTTATTTAAAGAATAATGATATACAAATAAAACATGGGTCCAGCTTCTGTCCAGTCCGGGATCGGACTGGACTGTGCTGTTGGGTCCGTGAGAGCCCACCACGGATCCCGTTTTGAAAATCTGAACCGTTCAATGTGTAGAACTCGTCGAGTACTACATGGCTGTGAAAAATCACATTGATTGGATATCGATAGCTATGTGATCAAATCAGTTTTGTATAAAAAAAATGGACGGTGAAAAAATTAACGGTTGATAAAAAACTGTTTTGTTCACATAGTTATCGATATCCGATCAACGTGATTTTTTACAGGCATATAGTACTCGACGAGTTCTACACATTGAACGGTTCAGATTATCAAAACGGGACCCATGGTGGGCCCCCACAGTCCCAACAGCACGGTCCAGTCCGTCGGACTGGACAGAAGCCGTGGCCATAAAAAATTTACTCACAACATCTATACATAATTATTTGTCAAATTTATATTCATCCATTTTGAATCAAAAGACCCAAAAAAGTGACATTATTTCGAAACTGCCATCGACACTTGATGATGCCTTACGATTTGTACCCTGTGATAATGTTGAAACTACCTCCCTAAGAAACTCTATCGCTTGGTTTCTAGAGGAAAATTTTGATATTAAATAAGGGTATCAAAAAAAATTTTTTTTTGGATAAATAATAAATGAGGGTATCAATATTGTTAAGAAAGTAAAAAAAAAAAAACTCTAAATTAAATGTCCACGACTGTCTTCATACTAGATCATATAGAGGAGATGAAGAAAAGAAGTTTAGAGAACAAATAGAACAAGAAGTTTAAAACCAATTCAAAGAAGTTGATCATTTGTTTGAAATGATTGGAACCATGCATGGATTGTGTGTCAATCTAAAAGAACAAAAATGGAGGTAGAAAGGAGATAACCACTTGCAGGAGTTTCTTCTTCAACCCAATAGATAAAAGAGCAAGTAAAATAAGTCTCCAACTCTAAATTTCTTCTGGCGGGTTAAAATTTGTCCAATTTTTTTAGTATTTAAAAGAAAATATTGATAACTCAATTTTGCAATTTTATTTACATTTGATTAGTTAGTTTATAGTTCGGTTAAAAAAATTATTACCTTTATGAGTTTATCTATACAAGTGGTTTGGTTGTGATAAACAGAACAGATATGGTATTATGATACTTTTGATAGACATTAGACAATGTTAAAAACCACCCCACAATAGCCTAAGTACCCATAAGAACCAAGTTATGAAATCATTACAAAATTAGTTTTTTTAACTCATGTGCCCAATTCCCACACCACAATAGAAAAATTCTCTGTATGTTTTCTCTTCAAGTATGATAAACTGTCTATTTATATTAATATAGTTAGATAAAGGTTCGTATAATGTTAAAATCTTCCACATTACCCATGAGAAAATGAAAAAGATGGAAGCTGCAATATAGTATTCTAAGAAATAGAAATACGAGAAAGAGCAACAGAACACTGATAATGAATCATGAAAATATAAAATGTGAGAAAGGGATTGCGGTCTAGGGTTTCATAGGCCAACCCAGGGATTGCGGTCTAGGTATTTTCCTATTTTTATAAACCAACCCAGTGAGTTCACAAACGTGAAAGGGGTAGTTTCAAAGAAAGGGATTGCGGTCTAGGGTTTCATAGAATGGATATAGAGAAAGGGGGAGAGAAAAAAGTTGCAGAGAGAGAGAGAGAGAGAGAGAGATACCTTCAGGCGAAGTCGAGGGTAGGTCTTGTTCGCAAGGATGGTCTTCGAGGATGGTCTTTGAGGGCGAAGAAGAGTGTCTGCGTGCTGTCTCAAAAACAGGGGCTTTGGGAAAAAAACTGAACAAATTTGAAAAAAGGTAACCGGTTCAAGAGGTTGTCAATATTCCTAATCAAATTATTCAGTGGCTGAGATTAATTTGTAAAAATCTAATGGCTTAAAATAAATGTGTATATGATGTGCACATATTATTGAGGTGCACATCTTAACAGCTCCCTTTCTTTATTGATAAGTTTTTTTATTTTTATTTTTTTAATTATACTTTCTAGGGGTGTTTGCGGTTCAGTTGCGGTTGGAAATTTTTTAATCTGGCATCCGTCTGTCGGATGAGTGAATCGGAAAAAAATCAATTCACATCTATTCGCCGAATTGACGGATGTAAATTGAGCGAATTGGTAGATTAGTGGATGGATGCAAATCAGTTTGACAGTTCAAACTTTTACAAATTTTGAACATAATATAACTTGTCAACATTTTTTTTTAGATAATAATTCAACTTAACATAACTAAAAGATTATCAAGTAAATTGTCAAATACAAATAATAAAAATATATAAGAAAACCATGCATTATCAAAACTATTTCATTATTTTTTTTATATATTCAAAAACTAATTATTTTGATTTTTTTTTAAATGACAAAATTAAGTCATATATTTTTCACACAAAAATATCAAATATCAACCCTTACCATTTGATAAAAGGATTTCCCAAATTAAAAACACAACAGAATATCTAAATTCTTTTTCAATTAAAAATACAAATAGAATATCTAAATAAATTGAAAAACAAAGTCTTACAAATTATTAGGAGTGCTCGTGATTTAACGGTTCGATTAGGCTAAAGGAATCTCAAATTTACCATCCGTCAAAAACTAGACAAATTGAAAAAAATTAATCTGTAACCGTCCGTTTGTCATCACGTATCCGTTCAAAATACGTTAGATCAATTCGGTCGATTTAGATGAATCTGAATATCAGTTGCTCACCCTTAATACTTCCTGCTTGTGAAAACATTGTTTGGGCAAAAGGTACACTTGGAGGTTTTTCCTTCAAGAAATTTGTGTAATTATTTAATTGTGAAGCTCTTAAAACCACCGCCATTTGGATTTTGTCCGAATGGTCAAGCTCCATTATCGTCTTAATGTTGTGTTTAAAGAGTCATTTAAGTCTTGAGTTTGTTTGCTGCCAATGGGACTCAAATTATACTAGTTTAAGAATGGTTATGTTAATTGTCTAACTTTGAACATTTTTGTGATACCTTTCACTTAAACTTGTGTACTAAATATTTATTCCAAGGATTTATTATATTAAACTTGTGTACTAGAAATGGAATACATAGGTTTTCCAAACGTGCGATGGGTGAACTAGTTTTTGTTTTTGTTTTTGTTTTTTTTTGGGAGAGATCTGAAAATTATAGTTTGTTTTTGGGATTAAAGAAGATATTAATCCAAAGTAAAATTCTTTAATTGGTCAACGGGTCAGATTTGAACTGACTCATTCTAGATCCTTAAAGCCCAGACAGACTTAAACATTTGGGTTCCAAGCTCATTGGAAAAAATAAAATAAAAAATGCGGAATTATTATAAAAATTTAAAGTACATCACAACAATTAGAATTGCTTATTGGATCATGAAAAATAAAGAAAATAAACTTAATTTATTAAAATACAAAATTACTTTCATTTTGTTTTTAAATTATATATATTTATTTAATTTAATAAAAATAATTACTACTTTCATAATTGTTAACTATGATACATTTAGAGCATCTCCAACGGTAACTCAAATTTTTCACCAAATCTGAGTCAAAAATGACCTATTTTACCAAATTTGATACCACTCACTCCAACGGTTCACCTTTCACCAAATCTATCTTGGGACAACCGGGTGGTCGACCGGTTAGGCAAAAAAAAATTTTTTTTTTTCGCGAATTGTCTGAACTTTTTTTTGAACTTTCTGAACTTTTTTCGGGACGACCGGGTGGTCGACCGGCCGGTTAGGCAAATTTTTTTTTTTTTAACGGTTTGAACTTTTTTTGCTGAACTGTTTGAATCTTTTACTAGTTGACCGGTGTACCTCTTTCAACGGCCAGTAACAGTGATTTGGTAAAATCTGTGTCTCGTTCTCAGTTTGATGCTTTTTTTGCTGAAATCTCATTTTGATATCAATCTGGTGCAACGGTTGGAGCATAAAAAAGTGCCTTTTTCATCAAAATTTGAATCTGATATCAATTTTGATTCACCGTTGGAGATGGTCTTATGTCTCAATTATTTATCACTTTGATACATTTATTAATATTATTATAATCTACAATTTATTATTACACAGACACAATATATTTAAAAAAATTTAAAATTTTGTCATTATCAAAATGAGAGACCATACATAAAATAAAATAAAATAAAAATTCACTCAAAATTATGAGTAAATAAGTTCACTCAATAAGACCCTACTAATAATTATTCCAATTTTTTATTTTTATTTTTTATTTTTTTGTAAAGATTGGATTCATAAGAATTTGTTGGTGTTTTGGAATCATAATAAAACCAGGGTTTCCTCACAATGGTCTCTATTTTTTTTAAAATTAAAAGCATATTCAGAAAGAAAAATGTTAAGAATTCACTCTTACGCTGTGTTAGGTTGGAGATTTGGAGAAGGATTTAGAAAGAGAAATAGAAAAGAAAGGTAAAATGTGAATAAAATATACCTATATTTCACATAGTTTCACATACTTTTTTCAATTCATTTTCCAAATCCCTTCTCAAATCTCCCAACTAAAGACAACATTAAAGTTTATGAATTTATTTGAAATATGTTTGTTTGGTGGAGATTGATTGATGAAATATAAAATTTACATATGAAATAAATTTGAGCTATTAATTTTATTTTGAGTGCTCGTTTGGCATGTGTATTTGGGTGAGGTTGTGGCTATTTTAGTCACAAAAAGATAAAATAGACTTTTTAGTCAAATAAAATAAATTATCACATTTAAATCATAATTATTTTATTTTTTATCTTACAAAAATAAAAATAAAAAACCAAAAAACTCATTTTAAACAAAAAAATTTTAACCCCAAACTAAAATAATAATAATAAAATAAAAAACTAAAAAGTAAAAAACCAAGCCACATATCATTGGTGTGTTTGTAGTATTCTTAATTCCAAAATCCCAAACACATTCTTACAAAGCCCTCCTCCAAAGCCCCTCTCCCCTGGCAACTTTCAGGCGAACTTTCACACTCTCTCTCCAAATTCCAATCTGTTCGAGTGCGAGCGAGCAATCATCGAATAGTACAATTCTCTGATTCCATTTCTCGTTAGACTTTCAATACTGTTTCATTCTCTGCAACACACAAATCACTTTCTGGTTCAGAAAATGGGAAGAAGATTCGACGAAGCGATGCTCCCTTCAAATTTAACCCCCAATGGCGCCTCCACCGCCGCAGTTGGGGCTCCTCCTCCTTCTCGCCAACCGAACTACGACCTCACTCGTGTTCAGGTCTGCATGTTCGTCTTTATCTACATCACACCCAATTGTATGAACCCTAATTGCCGCATTGGTTTGTTTATTAGGGTTGCTATTAAGACTGTACTGCGTGGTATTCTTGATGTTTTCAAGTTTTGTTTTTTAATTTTACATTTGGTATTTGGATTCGTTTTGAGGAGGCTTGAGTATTGAGGTGTGTCATAATTATGTTTTGCAAATGATTTACTGTTGTCAAGATGTTAGGCTATGGATAATAGCGCAGACATAGTTTTTGTTGGAAGGAACACTTCAAAAGAAGGAATACATAAAAGACTAGTTTTTGAGGAGTCATATTAGCCTGTTTGGTTTCAATTTTCTAAGTTAATTTTCAAAATTTTGTTCTGAAAAATGTTTTTAGAAAATGGATCATTGTTTGGTTGTTCCAGTTTTTTTGAATTTTGGAACAACAATTCAAAATTCCCTCCAAAATACAATGACTAACCTTTTGTTTGGTTGGGGGATTTGGAAAAGGAAAGTGAAAAAGTGTGTGACATTGGGGGAAATGTAAGTATATTTTATTCACATTTCAGTTACTTTTTCTCTTTTCCTTTCCAAATTCCTTTTTAAACTTCCTAACCAAACACAGCGTAAGTGGGATGCTTTGGATTTTGGGTCTGAGGAACAACAACCAACCATTGAGGAATAAAGAAGATAGAATATTTCTATTTCCAAGGTGCATTCAGTAAATTGAGTTTTGGAAATTTTTTATTTTTATTTTTATTTTTTGGATAGCCAAACAGAAAATTTAAATTTTTCTAAAAATTGAATTCCAAAATATGGAACCAAACAGGCTGATATTTTGAATTCGTTTTGTTCACATAGGTAAGGACTGTAAATGTAGACCTTATTCATTGTGGTGATTTATTTAGCACATAACAAAATCATTCCTGGATATAAGTCAACGAAGGCATTAAGTGAGGGCAGAATTGATATATCATATGAGTATTACTTTGTTGTGATCGTGTTAATGTTAACATGGTCCATGTCAAGGTTTAGACTCAAGTCATTTCTAAACTCTAGAAAGATTACATCCCATCTTTTTAGTTGCCTACTTTAGTTTCTTCTCTTTGTTTAACTTAATCTTGGGCCATTTTCTCTGCTAGATCATAAACTTCTCTCTACCTTGACCGACAATTTAGTCCTATTTATCCTAACCGATGGTGTTGCAATAATGAGAGGAAGGCCTAAAGGGACATGTGCTAGGTAGAGAACTAACATACAAGCAAAGTTTTAAAAGGCTTTATTAAGGCTCGTTTCGAGGAAACGCCTCAAGACTTTGATTTTTAAGCTTTACTCTCCAAAGGCTTGCGCACACAATCTGAGACATGCGCTTTAGGTACGTCTTGTATGCCTTTTAAATATAAGCATGTGAAGGGTACGCATATGAAGCGTTTGTCTTAGGTTCTTTTTAAACTAAGTCTGGTAGATGGTTTAAATATAAAAAAGTAAAAAATAAAAAAGAACTCCTTTTGCAACTATATTTTATAGGAAAAATTAAGTAAATGACCAATCAAGAAAAAAAAGTTAATGCTCAGTGAGAAGCTCAGTCACTAAAGCTAAGAATACCAATTTCACTTTCAAAAAAGCAAAGTTTCTTTCTCTGCTGTGAGCCTTGATTAGAAAGGTATTTACACATTTATATTTAATTTTGATGTATTTATTTATTATTTTAAAATTTTTAAATTATTTACTAAATATAAAAATCAGAATTTATGCCTCGCCTCAGGAGGAGTAAAACGTCTCACATTACGCATTCATCTTTAAAAACTTTGCATAAGGTATATTGTAAAAAATGTGGCTCAAGATGGAGCAAAGGCAAAATGTGATTCATGTAGCTAACCCCAAATAGAGGAATGAAAGCTTTGCTTCTTTATATTTGTCCTATTAATGCCTTTAATAAAATAAATTCTTATACATGCCTTCTTTAATTGTCATCATAGGTGATTAGCTGTCATAAATAATTAGTTCACTAGCAGTTTCGGGTGTTGCTGGAATTAAGGTGGATTAGTGTGTCTAGATGAGCAAGAAGCCAGGTAAGGTTGAGTAGAATTCAGAGTAGGAAGATAGAAGTAATTTTTATCTTTGGGGCCTGAAAATTGAAATTGCATGTAAGAATCAACCAATGATGATGGGAAACTAGTTTAACTGGAAGATGTATTCTGTGAGACAATTAATTGAAGATGCTTACATTTTGTAGAAGTTATACTTTGAAAACGGATGTGACTATTTCATTAGTAGTTTTTGAATTAGGAGTTTTTGGGGAGATTGGATGGCCTATTTCAGAGTACTGTGGGAATCAGTTTCTGACATTGTGCATTCACTAGATTTTTCAATTATTTTCTCTTGTCAGATCAGAGGTAAGCTAACTGCCACCTAAATTAGGTACAACCTATTTAGATAAATGCGTAAGACCGTTCATCATCTTTTTTGTCATGTACCTGTCAGATACCATATGTTTGTTAGATTGTTGAGCTCTTGCCTATTGTACCAGAAATCATGTTTGGTTCTTCGTTTCAATTTCAGGAAGCATTGGAACACTTGGCATCGATTGATTTGATTGAATTGTGCAATGAAGCTAAAGTTGAGCGTTGCCGGGCAACCAGAGACTTGAGAAGTTGTGGACGCCATGTAGAAAGTGTATTGAACTCATGTGGGCATGCATCTTTATGTACAGAGTGTTGTCAGCGTTGTGATATTTGCCCAATTTGTAGAATTCCAATACCAAAGAATGGAAATAGACTTCGCCTTCGCCTTTACTATGAGTGCATAGAGGCTGGTCTAATCTCTAAAAAATGTGATGACAGATTTCAGGAAAAAGAAGATGGAGAGAGGCAGATAGCTGCTGATATTGAACGGCTTTATTCTTTGTTTGATGTTGCCCTAGAGAACAACTTGGTTTCTCTGATTTGCCACTGTATCCTTATTTTTAAAGTTAAATGGTGGGAGCTAATAGCTATGCTTGTTAAAATGCTCTTACAAACATGAACACTCTGGGGATGGAGGGCATTGACTAGTTTTTGTAATAGTCTTTTTTTTAGCCTAGCCTAAGGTAGTCTATGTGTAGCTCAAGAAAATCAACTTAGGGAATATAAATATGCAAAATATAAATATACAAATACATATGATCTAGAGTAATAACAAAAAGGATTACGATATTAGAGAATTGTGAGGAAAGTTAAAGGAAAGAGATCTAAAAGATATTTTTCCTAAAATTACTGTTTGGTCTACTTATATCGCACGCCATAAAACATATACCACAAGAATTATTATTCAAATTATGACTCCTAATATTTAAGGATTGATTGAGCAATAGAAATAGAATATTCATCAAGAATATGGTGAATTGAAATGTGCTTGGTAAGAGGGATCCTCCATCTGTTTTCCCTGTGCATTTGTTATAAGCCTAGTAGTTTTTTAGAATCTTCTGCTTTATTTGTTATTAAATTTTCTGTATATTGGGATTTCAGTTTTCTTTAACGGAAGGGCTAACAGATGTTACAGATGTTTGTATGGATGAAAATGCTGTCTCAAGTGATCCTGTCATTGCTTTCTTATTGGATGAAGTGGTTGTCAAGGATTGGTGCAAGCGGACATTCAAAAATATTCTTACAGAACTTCAAGGATTCTGTATCCTTACACATAGTAAACATGTTTATATTGTCTATTGCCTTCTATTTATTTGGGTGAATTACGGTGACATCCGTAGAGGTTTTTGACTAAATATTAGATTCCCCCATGGTTTTGGAAATTTGACCAAACACCTCTGTCAGATTTTGTTGACTAACAGCGTTGAAAAAAGAAGAAGAAAGTAAATAAAAATACTTTGTTTCCCTTCACCTTCACCTCAACTCTACTCTGCAACTACTCCCTTTTCTCTCTTTTTCAAAACGATCACCATTTGCAACCATCACTATAAATACATCACCATTAAAACCCAAATCATCATCATCTCTCTCTCTTTCTCTCACAATCAGTGATGGGTTCCCCCCAATATAGAAAACCTATATAATACTTAATAGGGCCGTCTCTGTTTGTCTCTCCCCTTTTTCGTCTATTTTCTCCTTCTCTAACCATGGCGATCGGAAAACCTAGAAACAGATCACGGAGACGAAGCCAACCTGTTTGAAGAAAGTCCCAAGTGTGATTGGCTCATTTCCCTCCCTGTGATCTTCACCGTCACTGTCCTCACCTGCCACTGCATGATGCTCCTCATTGCCATTTGCAACATATTAACCAATCTCTTCAATTCATTAGTGATTGCCAATGGAGTTGCAATCATGTGTGCCTGGGTTGTGCCGCAACTGTGGTGGCAACGGCACAAACTGTGTATACAACTGGCTGAAAAAAGAGGGAAAACACAAAAGTTGTGTGGTGGTGGAAGCTGGTAATGGATGAATGGTGGTATACCTGTACATATGTGTATGTATATACAAACCTAGATTGTCCTTTGAAAGCTACATTTGTTAATTAGAATGCCACAATGGTTATACCAATAGAGAGAGAAACTAGAGAATGAAAATGATGGCTGAGGCAATTGGGGTGTGCTGTGGTAAGAAACAGATAGTTACTAATGGAGGCAGCTTTTTGTAATGTGACTATAAACCTCAGTAGGAGGGGGATGTAATTTTTAGAACCCAAGGGTATTAATGTATTTGCCATAAACCTTGGGAGAAGTCAATGTAATTTGTCTTATATATATATATATATATTTCATATCTTCCTGCTTTGTTCCCTTATTTTGGTGATGGTTCTTAACACTTCTTATAGATAGTCATACAGTACAAGAGATGAAAATGCGATTGAGTTCACTTCTTAAGTTTTCAGTGAAGCTGGCTGGCATATCCAATGTTCTGGAAGTTTTGGAATCATCATTTAAGGGTGCTCTTTCTGCACAGCTTCATGATCTGCACCACCTTCAAGAAAGCATATTAAAGACAAAGCAGGTATGATTCTTCAAGTTCTGGATATTTAAACTTATACTATGTTTATTCGAGAATGGGTAGGATTAGTACCGATAGAAGATAAGTTGAGAGATAATAGATTGAGATGGTTTGGTCATATACGACGGAGACCAACAGAGGTAGTAGTGAAGAGATGCGATATAGTGACGGTATATGGTAGCGTTAGGGGAAGGGGTAGACCTAGATTAACGTGGACTAGTGTAGTAAATAGGTGAATCTCCTTAATTTGACTAACAAAATGGCATTGGATAGAGTTGAGTGGAGAAGAAGGATTTATGCAGCCGACCCCATTTGATGGGACTTAAGGTTTGGCTTGGTTTGGTTATATGCTAAGATATTTAAATATCTTTGTTTTGTGAGGGAAATCTTCTTCCAGTGATAGTATTCACCTATGCATGGAAGTGGAACACCAGTGATTTAAAAATTAAGATAATTTGTTGTTTCCTGAATAGCTGTGTTGAGTTTCTTGAAATTTTTGCTAATAGGGTTGCTACCTTTGTGTAAAAAATAATCAATGTATAAAGAGAAAAATACAGAGAGAATAAATGTATCTGATGATCTTATTATTGATTGATCTTTGATGTGTTGTTGTTATAATTGATATTACAAGGATTCCTATTATATAGAAGAGGATTTGGGTAGTAGGTGAGTGTGTGTGGTAGGTGTAGGAAAGTAGGTGAAGTAGGTGAGTGTGTGTGGTAGTGGAGGTGGTAGGTGGAGTGGGTTATGGTAAATTCTAACAGCCCCCCGCAAACTCAAGGAGGATAGAAACTAACCAACTTGAGTTTGAAGAGAGGAACAAAACAAGAAAATACATAAAAAAAAAAAAAGGATAGGAGACACTGTATGGTCGTGTCAGACCGTTGGTGAAGACACTGTATGGTGGTGTCATAACGTTGTAGAGGACACTGTATGGCGGTGTCAGACCGCTGTAGAAGACAGTTTATGGGGTCATGTCGGACCGTTGTAGAAGACAGTTTATGGGGTCATGTCGGACCGTTGTAGCAGACAGTTTACGGAGTCTTGTCGGACCCTTGTAGAAACTAACCGGAATCAATGTCGGGACAGTTTACAGAGTCTTGTCGGACCCTTGAAAAAGCTAACCGGTATCAAATGTCGGGACAGTTTATAGAGTCTTGTCGGACCCTTGGAAAAGTGGCACCCTCAAAAGGTGTGCCCAATTTTGTCAAAAGGCGTGCCATCAAAAGGCGTGCCCAATTCATCAAAAGGTGTGCCGGACATGATGGCGAGGCACGTGGGCTCCTTGGCGTGCGTGCCCGTTTGTCGGCTGGTGGTAAGAGGCGCGCGATGCGCGTGGCTGCCTCGGCTATAAGACAGAGGCTGAGGCTGAGGCAAAAAAACCTGCGAGAGATATTCTGAGAGAGATTTCTGAGAGAGATTCTGTAACACTCTGTTTTCTGAGAGAGATACTGTGTAACACTCTGGTGCCTAGAAAATGGCTTCATCGTCTTCCCGCGGGCTGCTCACCCTCTTTCCCGACCTCAACGAGTCAACGAGAGAGAGAACTGGTGCGGTGGCACTGGAAACTCAACCAAGCGCCCCGGAGTTTGCTCCGTTGAACTTTCCGATGCGGTCGGTGGAGCAAAGAATGGCAGTGCAGTCAGATGTGGAGGCCAATCAGTATACTTTGAAGGCATGTGTGGAAAGCATGACGGCGGTCACAAATTTGTCGAACCGGCTGCAGAGTAGGACAAATGAGGTGCAGCAATTAAACTCCCAGCTGGCTCTGCTCCAACGCATGTATAAGGATGCGCGAGCAGAGATAAGCGTGCTAAGGGCAGAAAACAAGGAGCTGAAGCGGAAGGCCACCGTGATGTTCCGATTTGGAGGTCCGCCATATGTTGCAGTGGAGGAGCAGGGAGTAAATGTGCTCGGTGGCGTGGGAAATCCGGAGGCAATACCGGCAAGGGCCGTCCAGGACGGAGGCAAGAGGAAGAGACCTGCAGCAGAGTAGAGAAGAAAAATCCCACTGTGGGTGTGGGTGTTTTGTTTTGTGTTGTTTTTTTTTTTTTTTTTTTTTTTTTTGGTGATCGGGGTGAGCCCTAAGATAAATAAAACTAAGTTGTTGTGCAAATCTGTAATTTATTTATTTATTTATGTATTTATTTATTTATTTATTTTTTTTTTTGTTTTTTAATATATATATTATGGGTGGAATGAGGAGGAGTGCCTACGGAAGTATGACTCCGTGATTTGGTGGAGATATGATACTAAGATATTTTAAAAATATTAAAATAATAAAATATATGTATAATAAAATAATATACAAGTGGGGGAGGGTATAAAAGTGAAGAATGATGATTTTGGTAATTGTTAATATAGATATATATATATATTTGATATATGCTAGTGGGATGAATGGTGGGTTCTGGCGACATCATAATGTGGGGGTGTAGAGCCTGACAAAATAAAGAGGGGAATCATGAGATGTGATTAAAGTGGGCTAGTGGATGCAAGGATGGCCACGCCTCTATGTATCAGTGCGTGTATTGGTGTGTAATAGGAGAGTGAGTGAAAGTGCAGCTTTTTTTTTTTTCTTTTTTTTTTTTTTTTTTTTTTAAGAGAGAGACCAAGAGAGAGAGCACATGCCTCTGTATCTCTCTGTGTGGTTTGCTCAGATCAAAAGAGATTGGAAAACCAAGCAAACACATTATTAAGAGAAAGCTTCTGTGATAGTGACTTTAAAATCCCAATCTCTTCTCTCCTCTTCACCTGCCCAAACCAAACCCTAGTCATCGTCGTTTCAGTCCACGCCGTCGGCAGCTCATCCGCCACCATCCCCGTGATCTATGGCTCCGTCACCGTCTGCAACATCGTCGCCGAACATCCAACTCATTGAATCCAATGCTAGCGAGACAACCAATCTCCTTCGACTACTACATCACCGAGGCTCGGATAACTTCTGTGGCGGTGCTAGAGTCGAAGCTCGTTGGCGGAGGCGATTCAGAGAATGATCGGAGAAAGAGTTCGCCGATCTACAGATCCACCCGCCGCCGCCGAAACCTTCCCTTCTCCTCTCAATTACAGACAGATCCGACATAAAGATCTTAGGTTTCTTCCATCTTTGTGTGTGTTGAATTCTGTTGGATTTGAGCAGATCTGTTGTATGATAATGATAAACAAATATTTGGTGTGATGATATATATATATATATACATTTAAGATTGGATGGTGATGAATCAAAGAAGAAAAAGGAGGGGTTTAGTAGCAGGACAGCCAGGGTATGTGTAGAGGTCCGGCGGGCGGCCAAGGCGAGGCTGCCGCCCGCCGGGGAAGCAGAATGACTAGGTTCTTAACCTTGCTCTGATACCATGTAAAAAATAATCAATGTATAAAGAGAAAAATACAGAGAGAATAAATGTATCTGATGATCTTATTATTGATTGATCTTTGATGTGTTGTTGTTATAATTGATATTACAAGGATTCCTATTATATAGAAGAGGATTTGGGTAGTAGGTGAGTGTGTGTGGTAGGTGTAGGAAAGTAGGTGAAGTAGGTGAGTGTGTGTGGTAGTGGAGGTGGTAGGTGGAGTGGGTTATGGTAAATTCTAACACTTTGTTTCATTGATGTGTGGCCACATTTTCTTGCACATGCTTTTCTCTGTGTGTTTTAGTTTATTTTCATGTATTTGTTGGCATGGTTTTATTAGGATATTATTTCATTTTTGAATTTGGTTATTGTTCTGAGTCTACTTTGAAAATTTTCAGGTCTAAAGCTCTGTAGAAAATCACTTTGATTTGTTTACATTTTGTTAATTTTTTCTTCATTGTTGTGGGTTTCCAGCATATGGAGATGATGATATGGTGCATAAGGCATCACTTTCTGGAGAATGTCAAGCCTCGCTATACTAATATCACATCATGGCGTGCTGCTGTCCGTGAAAGGAAATCAGCTGCAATTATGCGTTCATGGCCTGATTCAGTAAATAACTCTGCAGGATCCGGTAGAACCAACGGTTCCACACTTTTTATTGAAGATGCACTGTCGAATATTGATATAGATCAGGGATACACACATGAAAGGGCAGGGGAATTAGAAATTGCATCCTTGCAGAAGGATGAAAGCTCATCATTTTTCAGGTCTAAGATAGAGGGGATGGCAGGATGCTACCCATTTGAAAATCTGCGAGCTGCTGCTGATGTACTCTTTTTGCATGGGAGTTCTGATTTGGTGCTTGCAAAGCAAGCAATAGTATCCTTCTCATTATTGTGTCTTGGTGCTTTTGCCGATGGAACATATTTTGTGATTAGTTGAGTATTTTCTTTTGTCTAGGGGTGTAAAATGAACCGAGTTGCTCGAGCAGCTTAATCAATTTTATGCTTGGCTTGGCTTGGCTCATAAACTCTGTCAAGCTCAGTATAAACTGAAATTGTGATCTCATTTATCTAATAAACTGAGCTCGATCAACCTTATGTTCAGCTTGAAAGAGCATGTAAGTCTGCCCTGGATAATAGTGGCTGGTGAGTCACTGATTGAAGAACAGATTTTGGAGAGATTCATCATTGATCTTTTGGTCAGTGAATCACTGAATCAAAGAGTGAGCAGCCACAAGGTTTAATTATGTAATGGGATCAATTGATGTAGTGGTTGGTTAACTGCCAAACGGTAAAAGGATGCAAGCCTCACAAGCCACAATCATTACATACACCCATGATTGAATAAAGAGCAAATGATAATTTCACGTTCTTAAAGGCTACCCACCAAAGAATCTATGCTTTTTTGGAATGAAAACAGAAGTCAAGCATTAAAGAACTCCTTGCCTACACATCACCTATATGAGCTTTATCATGTCCATGTTGAATCTGGCTAATGCTACTAGAACAACAGACATGGACTATTTTTAATTTTTCCTGCATTAAATACATGTTACTTGTACCATAGTGTCCCCAAAGTTTTATGTTTATTGACCATCTTGCCATCAGCTTTATATCCAATAATTTTTTTGAATTGGTCTTTATTTACTGTTTTCATTTGAGCTGGGCTGAGCCAAATTCAAACTCATTACTGTGGGACAATCCAAGCTTGATCAAGGCTGACAAAACTTCATCTGAACTCGATTCAAGGTCAATCATAACACCAGCACTGAGTTGATTTTGTATAGCTGAGTGTTTGGCTTGACTTGGCTCATTTCATTCCTACTTCTGTTTCCTTAATTTTATTTCAGTTTCTCTATTACCTGTTTGATCAGCACTGGACAAGGCCTGGAGGGGAATGGAGACACATTATAGACGACTTTGCAGCTACATTTAATATAACCAGGCATTCCTTACTGGAATCTTTTACCTTTTATCTTTTGGATGACTACACTGATGATGCTCTGCAGGTAACTTGTCATGTTTTCTCCAGAAATTTGTTGAGTATGAATACATAATTGTGCTTTTGGTTGAGGCCCTACGTGTAATATTAAGCCTATCCATTTTATGGTATTTCTCCATATCTTCTGGTGCTTAAAAATTCTTACTCTATTTCTTTCATACTGTTCATTATTGATTTTATAATTATAGTAACAAGTGCAATGCTCTAGTAGACGCTAAGTCGGTTAGAATGCAGTTTTAAAGTATCACTGAAGACTTAAATATAGTCAATTAATTGTTTAATGAAACTAATATTTACATGTTGAATTAGAAATAACAAGGTTGATTATTCTGGCTACATCAAACTTTACCTGAGGAAATTGAATTAGCTACTTTTGGTTATATTTCTACTTAGTCTAGAAAGAGGATTTGTTATCTGTCTTATCAGAGCTATGGCCCTTCTTACAAAAGAAATATTTTTGTGTTAGGCCTATTTAGCTCACATTTAAAATGATATTTTCGTATTAGAGCCTGACTTCAGTCCTTGATAGCATGCTGGTGGGTACAAGGTAGACCTCTTTTTGGTCCTTGCAGAGTTATCTGATTCATTACATTGTTGTGTATGCTAATTGTTCATATGTTGTCTGGTACAGGAAGCTTGTCACCTTCTCCCAGAAATCTCAGGCCCAACAACTCATCCGAAGGTTGCACAAGTTTTGTTGGAAAGACAAAATCCTGATGCTGCTCTTATGGTTCTAAGGTGGTGTGGGCTTGATGGTGGAGCACAGTTGGTTTCACTAGGTGAGGCTGTCACTGCTGTTCAAGTGAGAGTGGAGTGTGGACTTCTGACTGAAGCATTTATGTACCAGAGAACGCTCTGCATGAAAGTTAAGGAAAAGAAGCTGAAGCATGGGCACTTAGACGATCTAAAAGATGAGTGCAGGACCTGGGTGGACTGGATGGAGGCACTGGTTACTGAAATTTGTTGTCTTTGCATCCGGAGAAACTTGGTAGATCGAATGATAGAATTGCCATGGAATTCAGTCGAAGAGAAATATCTCCACAAGAGCCTCTTAGACTTTGCTCTTGATGATCCCTCAACGACAGTTGGAAGTCTTCTTGTGGTTTTTTATCTGCAGGTAACTTCTAAATCTATTCCAAGTTGAAAACGATGTTCTTTCCTATGATTCATGTGATTTTGACGTTGTTTTGCCAACTGTCAGTAGCAGATAACACTGTTAACTCAGATATGATAGTCACGTATGATTATTTTTTTAGGCGTTTTTCTTGTAAATTTGTGGTCTGGGTGGATTCATGACTTTTGAGAGTGAATTGAAACCATTACCTCCTTATGTAACAACAAATATTTGTCACATATATTGCCTACTACTTTCACTGACTTGTCCTATCTTTTTTAACCCATTTCAGCGCTACCGGTATGTTGAGGCATACCAAATTGACCGTAAACTTCAGAGTGTGGAGCAGGACTTCATTTCAAAGAATTCTGTTAGTGAAGAATTCTTATTCAGAATGAGATCAGCGAGTCACTGGAGAGCAGGATTGGTTGTAAGTATTTTGAATTGGTGAAAATTATATTATGCCTACAATTCTGTTTTGAAAATTATATTACGCCTACAATTCAGTTTTGAAAATTATATTATGCCTTACCCTCAAATGAACAGCTTTCTACTCACCCTTGATTTCTGATGGAAAAGAAACTACTTTCTTTACTCTGTTGTCTGTTTGGGGACTGTTGGTTTGTATTCCAAATAAGTTCTGTGTTGTGGCTGTGAATCACTTTATGCAGAATTGAGAATTCATGCATGATATGTTTTTGATGGACTTCAACTTTGTATGCTTGTTATTTCTATTTATGATCAAGGTCTTTGCATCTCAACTTGTGAAAAGTAAAGTATGAAGTGACCATCTTAAGCTAAATTCAGCTAGTTATCCTCATGTAGCAAGCTAAGTACAATCTTTGCTAAGTTCTCCCATAATCAAAATATATTGAGATTGGCAGTAAATGTCTGGCAAACATGCTTTTCTGTGTGTTGGTTTTTTGGTGGGGTAGGGGGCTATATTGTATGGAATGTGTTTCTTGCAATTCTATACTTTCTGCATCTGTCAATCAACATAATCGTTACTTTTTGATGAACTGAGACAAGCACAGAGACTAATGATTGAGAGTGAGAAATTCAGGAGTCACATTATAGAGGATTACGTGCCTATGTGGTAGTGCTTACTATTGATTATAACAAATACAATTTTTGAAGAAAAGTAAAGTTTATGCTTTTATTTTTGCCAATCAAAAAATAAAGTTTATTCTTGTGTTCTTTTTTAATAGGAAAAGAGCATAGAGTTGCTGCCAGAAGTTCAACAAGAAGAAGCAAAGACTGGAAAATTGCCTGAAATTGCTGTTTCTCCTGTTAATGATACTGGAATTCCTGCAAGGTCTGATCCTGCGAATTTCCAGGAACCAAATTCAACGAGTTTATTGGTTCCTGCCTCTATTGATTCTTCCCTTCTTTTTCGGATGGAGAAAGCAATCCCTTCCTCGAAACATTCAGTTCTTGAAACTCCATCAAAACTTGGTGGATTTTCCAACATTTCCCATTTTGAACTCGGGAACCATGGTACTCCCTCCATTCTGCAAGGGAGTTTCTTTACCAATGCAGAAAGAGTCCTGAAGCCTCAAGGCGGTGCTAGCAAGAAGTTCAAATTTGAAGACACCCGTACCCCTGGTATTCGTCACGTTAGTGCAATGATGGTAACCCCACTAAAAGAGTTCAACAGGAGTTCATCAAGACTGCCTCAGAATAGAACCTTCCAAGATCATCAATTTGATGAAGTGTCACCAGAAAAAGAAGAAAATGGGTTCACACACAGACTTCAAAATACCAGGCCGTCTTCCCTTGCAGCATCTGGTAAACGGGTCCCATCAGATGGACCTTATAAACCTTTGAAGGCAGTCCCCTCAGATGATCCAATGGGCATGTCTTGGAGGTAAAATATTTGTCCGCCTTTTCTTCCTGACCTTTGGAAATCGGTATTTTATCTGTTATTAGTAATTTAATTTTCACTTTTTTAATATTGCACTTGTAAATTTTTAGCCATGGAGAGAAGGGTTCTGTGGAGGATGGAGATGGAAATGGAAATGGTGGACCAAGATGGAGGTCTGATGACACCAGCGAAGATGAACTGCAGAGTCCAGATAGACTCACAGGACCGACTTCTTATTCTACAGCTATGAGGGGAGTAAGAAGAAGCAGGTTAGCCAGAAGATGATGAACTGTGTTCATGTTGTGACCTTAACAAAGATAGACTTGGCCTTCTGTGATACCTCCGATTGCGTAACGTGGGAGATCAATGAGAATAGCGTGCTAGTTTCAGATTTTACCAGTTGGGGAGAAGTGAGAGGGGTGGCTCAAGGAGCTGAGTTTTACAGAGGATGAAGGCTAGGTTTAATTGGCCATTTCCTTGTTTTCTATTTGTAGTGTCGGTAAAAGTTTTACTGAAAATACTATCCTATGTAGAGTCGGAGAAATTTTTGTATTTTATTTTGAAGTAAAATTCATGGCTCTTGCCATTTTAAGTTTTAAAAATTTTTCCATTCCCCCCCCCCCCCCCCCCCTTTTGATAGCTAATGAATCATGTTGTGCAAGTGCATTGTGCATCTTATATAGAAATTGAAAATGAAGATTATGTAGTTCAAACTTCCAAAATAATTACTTAAAATGCCAGTTTGGGGTGCAATTGTAGTTGCCTTGGCTCATGGTTATGTTAATTGAGAAGTCACTGTTCACTTCTAATTTGGTTTCCATGGAAAATAGTGAGAATAAGAAAATATATTGGAGGTATGTGAGATTTTTTTAGTCCTAGATATCATTTCTCTTTTGACAATCATTTCATAATTTTTTTCTTTTTGGATCTAATGTTTTTAAAATTAGAAGGGAAAACAAGAAAGAAAACAATTTTTCTTTTCATTTTATGAATGCCAAGTTTTGTATATTGGAACCGGGATTATTTTACATAGGAAAAAGAAAGAAAAGAAAAAAAGTAAAAGAAGAAAATGCAGACATTTTTAAAAAATTCATCATACCTAGAAAAATAAATGTCTAAATAATTTAGGGTAAATTACAAATATACTTTTTGAGGTTTGCTTACAGTACAGATTGTCCCCTGTAGTTTGAAAAGTTACAAATACCTCCTTATTAGTATTTTTTATTTAACAGAATTAACTAAAAAAATGAAATTCATAATTGCTCTCCTATTACCTAAATTATTAATTGAAACATATTTATAACATCATTAAAAACTGTTAATTAACTTGATAATTTATTAATAAAAAGAGCGATTTGTTATGAAATTAAAAACCGCAGGAGGTGGAATATAATTTTCAAAATCACAGGGGGCGATTTGTATTGTAATCAAACTATAGGGGGTGTATTTATAATTTACCCAATAATTTAATTTTTTTAAATGAATGAATATGGATTAATAAGGTCTTTTGATACCATTTATCTGGTTAAGCTTTTGAATTATATATTTTTCAATCTAGGGACAAAACACATGCAATCGGGGACACTATCGTAATTTCAGTATATTTTGAATTTCAAGAGGGAAAAATACGAACGTGGTGTGATGGCCATTACCACTAACCGTTTTAACCGCCACTTTCAAATGAACACACACACAAGTCAAAATGAAAAAAAAAAAAAAAAAAAACTCAAAAAGAATCAAACCTGAACACTACTCGGACCCATAACTTGAAAAGAATCAGAAATCAAAAACCCAGAACCAATCTCATTCGGGTAATTTACAAAGAAATTGTTTTATGGAAAGACACAGAGATGAACAAGTGATCAAAAAAGGGCCATGGATCGCCGAAGAAGACGAAGTACTCATGAATTTTGTGAACAAGTATGGTCCCAAAGATTGGAGCTCCATTCGATCCATGGGTCTCTTGCCCCGAACTGGCAAATCTTGTCGCCTCCGATGGGTCAACAAGCTTAGACCCAATCTCAAAATGTAACATCTTCAACTTTTTCTTTCCCTTCCATTTTGAAATTTAAAAAAAAAAAAAAGGGCCCTTCAATTTTATGTTTTTTTGTTGTTGTAATATGTAGCTAATGGATTGTTAATTATATATAAAAAAAAAATAGTGGGTGCAAGTTTTCGGCAGAGGAGGAGAGGGTGGTGATAGACTTGCAAGCAAGATTTGGGAACAAATGGGCGACAATCGCGTCGTATTTGCCTGGAAGGACAGACAATGATGTCAAGAACTTTTGGAGTACTAGGCAGAAGAGGTTGGCAAGAATTCTGCATTCACCGTCATCGCCTCTAACGAGCACCTTGGAGAAAATTAAAGGAAAATCTCATGCTCTTGTTCATGAGATGCCAACTCCAAAGGTAACAAAATCGACAATATCTAAATCATTTTTGGGTTTTTTGCTTGAAAAATTTGTTTGATTTAATCGTGTTGTATTTAAATGCTTAAATTTTATGCATATATAATCTGGTTTGTTCACTGGTCATGATTTCTTTTTTTTTGGTTCTTCAATTTGCAAATTATTAGTCATTTTTTCACATTTTTTTTTGACAATTTAATCTATTTAAGTGATCGTGGGTGGTTTATTTTGGCTTTTGTGTGTGTGTGTGTGTGTGTGTGTGTGTGTGTGTTTAAATGCATGTTATGGATTGATACTGACATTATCCTTAATTCTATGGGAAGTTTTTTCTTTATTTTGAGAAACACTTCCAAAAATTCTACTTTGTGAAACAGAACTAAATTTTGCTTTACACTTACCATGGACTACTGTTTTGAAAACTTGAAAGTTCATGTTCTTTTGTATAATTAGATTCTAAGCATCACTGAAAGCATGAAGTTAGTTGATAATATCATCGTTTTGAGATAGGTCAACAGATGTTAGGCGATTTCATATCCAATTTGTTTGATTGCGTTTTCATTTTCAGTAAACACACACAATTTGTTTAACGAACTTATTTTCAAATTTTTTTTCTAACGTGACCGATTTTAGGAAACACCAAAATTTTATTTTCAAATTTTAAAAACTATTTTTGCACAAAAAAGAAAATTTGAAAAGGATCGGTATTTTAAACTTTTCATTATTTTTTCTCTAAAAATATGAAAAATAAAAATAAAAACTAACCAAACAAGTTTCCCACAAATTTGGTGAGCTTTGGAAGAATGAAAGCATTATGTAAATTTTTTATTTTAAAAAAAATGGAAAATTTGCTTGAGATGAGAACTATAATACGATGTGTTAAAATGATTAATTATTAATTAAAAGTTGGCACTTCATGGAGTAAGGAGAGAGAAAATAGAGAGATAAAAAATTCTGTATAATTATAATTACTAATTAAAAGAACAACTCATAGGGAAAGTCTGAAAAGAACAAAATGTACAAGAGCCTCACTTGTTCTCATTTGTTATCTTTTGAGTTTCCCAATTTTCAATTTGTAAAGCTACTATGTTCAATCATAGTTTTTCCCAATTATCCCCATGTTTTCTTATAGTAAGCATGTGTCTTATATATCAGGCACCAGAGTTCAATACCCCCCAAATGAAAGAAGAAGCATCATCATCTTCAAAATGTCAATCTTGCCCCTCTTCTTCCATGGGAAACTCTGAAATATTGCAGATAATGTCACTACCCAATTTCATGATGACCCCAAACTCGATCAATCTAGACTCAACAACCATGCCCTTGCTTGACACCATAGAGACTGACCATCACAACAAGTCCTCAACTCAAACCCCTCTCCAACACTCCTTCATCCACCTCCCATTCTTGCCCGAAAGCCACGACGCCGTCTTGGGCCTCAGTGAATCCAACTTTCTTGATGTGTTCGCGAGCACTCGACAAGCTGTTGAACTTGAAAATGTGTCACAGATCAACTTTGGCTCACCATTCCTTGAATTGGATGGCACGGGGAGGAACGATGGAAGAGCTGATAGTTTCTTTGATGAATTGCCGGCTGACATGTTTGATTACCTCTAGCCAATTCCAAGCTCATTGAAGCTTTGAATCGCTGTTAGGAGATGAGAAGTTTATGTGTTTGATATGTGTATTGAACATGGTAGTGACAATGTCTTCTGGATATTTTGTGTTGCATATGTTTTACTACATGGTGCACTAGTTAGTGGTTTAATATTAGCTAGGCATGAATGCATTTTCATATTGTGGTATGACTGAGACTTCTTTGTAGTATATTATTACTATTTCAGTTCTTCTACATGCACAAAATTTAATCATAGAATTAGACATTTATACTTACAATTGTGTCTCATTTTGTGATCGGACTCTTTTTACAAAGATTTTTTTTTTTTATTACTATTTAGCTTATACTACAACTACTTGTGTGTTATCGAACATTAAAGGTGATTTTTTTGGAGTTAAAATAGCTATTTCAATCATTCTGTGAAGTTGAAATGGAGAGATGCATCATTAAAAATTTATTAAGGCTTGCATGTCCAATTTTTTCTTGTTCAATTTTTAAGAGTAAAAAATTTTGATAATTATTTTAAACAAGTTTAATAAAGACCAAGAAAATAAAAATCAACAAAAAAAAAAATGGCTAAAGTAAACAACTACCAAAAAGCCACTTATACACAATGCATCAATGAGTCCAATGCAAATGAAATTGTAGTGTGAAAGTTTCTTTTAAATTGCCCCCATCATTGTCTATAGTGAAGTCTTTCCAAAAACTACTACTAAATAAGTTTAGCTAATTAGAAGGTAAATTTCTCCAACAAATTATAGAATATTCATACAAAAATGAAAACAAATATTAACAAGTGACTTGAGCCAATGATTAATTCAAGATTGGAATAAAAGTAGGTTGGAAATAGAAAATAAAATAAAAAGATTTAAAAATTTTCAAAAAATAATGAAATAATCTATCCTTATTATTATTATTTTTATTTTTTCCTTGTGTTGAAATGAAATTTTATTAGCAACACTCAAAATAAATTACATATTCATATATTATTCTCATTCATAATTCAAAAAATATTATAGCCTAATAGAATAATAATATTGTATTATTGCGTTGAGGTCTTGAAAAATATTTGAATTTACGTGAAGGCAATCAAAAAGTTGAGTCAATTTCAACTCTATATAGACTCAATTTTAATTTTAGTTCATATGATTTTAAATCAAATAATTTGGTTCTTACACTCAAAATTCAATTTCAATTTGATTATTTTGTCTAAATTTTTATTAATTTTATGTATGTATATACCTAACAAAATTGACAACCATTTTAGTAATACTATACAAATAAAATGAAATTGTATCAAATTATTTTGGGAAAAATTGTAATTAACTCAAAAATGAATTTTGAGAAAGCTCTGGTCTAGTCCTACGAAGTCAATATATGAGCTGGCTGGGTTTCTAAGAAGAAAAATTTTAATATACACACTTCTATGTCCTTTAATTATATTTTTTTTAAAAAAAATTTAAGTTTTAATTTTTTTTTTTTTTTGTAATGACATTATTTTAGTTATAATCGATGAATTTTTTAATTATTTTAAGTTATGACATTTTTTTAACTTATAATTTAAAAAAATTAATATTATGCCATATTTTTATTTTTAATTAAAAGCTCCATAAGTGTTTCCTCTAAAAACATCTCCAACTCATATTCTTTTTTATTTTATTTTATTTTATCAAATTTAAGTAAAAATTTGAATAAAAACTTCATCTAATACTTAGTATTACCAAATTACACCTAAACGTTCCAATGAAATTTCTATATTTTTTATCAAATTATCGACCAAATAGATGTCCGGCCAATCGACTGGTTTTATATAAATAAACTAGAACCATATCCTCAATTTGTTGGAGATATTTCAATTTAATGAAAAGTCAAAAATAATCATCGATTTGATATGGGTATAATGTCAAGATTGGCAACTTGACTTATTTCATTGGAAAACAAATTTGATATGGGTATGATGTCATGATTGGTAACTTGACTTATTTCATTGGTAAATGTTAGTGGTTATTTGGGATGATCTAAATAAGTATACTTTTTGTCTTTTTACGAAAAGATGTGCAGAAAAATAGAGAAATAATATAATGAAAAAAAGATAAAAAAATAAATTATTTTTGATGTTGTCAAACTTGACCTTAGTAATATAATATAGTGCCTACTGTTAGTAATATAATATAGTGCATAAATATAGTGCAACTTTCGATTAATATAATATGTAATACAGTGCATTGCTTTTGCATTGTTTTCGGCTCTTTTGATCACGAGCCATCATTGTCCATTATGGGTATATGGGTATAATGTCAAGATTGGCAACTTGACTTATTTCATTGGAAAACAAGAATACATGTTGTAGATGGTCTTATTTCATTGAAAAACAAGAATACATGTTGTAGATGGTCTAAGACAGACTGTATCAAATTCGATTTGAATACTAATTTGCAGGGGAAGAAATGGCGAAAGCTCTACAACTTCCCATCATAGACCTCGCTTCTCTTGATCGAATCTCCACTGCCAATTCCATCCGTCAGGTCTCTTCTTCTTCTTCTTCTTCTTCTTCTTCTTCTTCTTCACACCTTATCACTGCATATATATATATATATATATACAAATCTGTATTTGCATATTTGCCTTATATATCAGCTTTATTTTATCATCAATAGAATATTTTCAAGAATTACGTTTATCTTCATCAGGTGTGTGTTTTTGTTTTTAATTAATTTAATTTAATTTTTTTTCAAATTTGGTATATTATATATGCAAATCAAGACAAAAGTACCCACAAATTAAAATCACGTTACATGTTTGTGCATTTAGGGCGTGTTTGGACAGCCCATTGGACTTGAATGTTTACATAGTTATATTTCAGCTTAGAAAAGCAGCAGTGTTATAGTGGACAAGTGATATAGTGTCATTTGGGAAGTCATTTGCTTAACTAGACGGTGTGTATTGAAAATCAACTAGTTACATACTGAGGTAATTGCATAAGGGCAGTTTGGGAATGGTAAAATGGGTGACAGTGTTCACACCAACTTGGGTGCTAGCATTATATAATAGAATAGATAAACTCATTAATTATGCAATGTTACTTTATGATGTTAAAAGCTATGAATGGTGCAGTGATACTATTAAATTTCTTGGGTTATCCAAACAACTCCTTATTTTGTAACATGGGGAAAAGAAAAGGGAAGGGAAATTTGAATTAAGCTTTTTTTTTTTTTTTTTTTTTTTTTTTCCCCTCCACATTTTCTTTCCTTTTTTATTTTTTCTCCACAAACACAGCTTAAAGAATTCTTTCTGATAAGCATATGGTTGTTAATTGTTAAGGTAAGCCAATTAACTGAAAAGCTTATAAACTGTTAGAAATGGGCCAGTAATGATAATATTAATTTGGTTTGTTTTTTAGAATGATTCATCATGTTGTTCCCAAATTTATTAGTATTCGGATGTGTGGTGTAGGCATGCATAGAATGTGGTTTTTTTTACCTCATAAACCATGGGGTAGAGCAGGAGTTGCTTAAGCAAGTGTTTGATGAGAGCAAAAGATTCTTCTCATTCCCCCTTGAAGAGAAGATGAAATTGCTTCACAGAGAAACAAGAGGTTATACGCCACTGTATGCCGAGAATCTCAACCCTTCTTCAAGTTCTAAAGGTTTTACTGTTCTCTCACTTTTGACAAATTTTGTGATGCTTTCAAATTGTATATAAAGTGGGAAATGTGCCGATGTAAGCTAAAATTTTCAGATTAAAAAAATAAATTCAGAAAAGTGTATCAGTTTAGTATCGAGATTGAGTATGTTGAAAATTTGAATGAATGCTGTCAAATTTTGGTGGAAGCATAAACTGACAAATAATAGCAAGTTTGACAATGATTTTACAAAGATTTTGTGATTCAGTCTAAATAGGATGTGGTCCTAAAGATAACTTTTTTCCAATTCATGAATTTAAAGCCAGGGTTGAAACTCATTGATTGATGGTATGATTGATATTAGATGGAGAAACTCTAATAGGTTCTCTTCTTGTAGCGATCCTAATTTTTTGTAAGTTTTTAGTTATTTATTTATTATTATTATGATTTTATTTTATTATTGGTTTTATTAATGGTGTGGTTACATGAAAATTAAATGTGTTATTCTGTTAATTTAATGTGATATTTAATTTGTTTAATGTGGTATGTAATTATTTATAATTAACCAGAATCTTTATATTTATATATTCATTTATACATAAAAAAAAAAAGTGTATTTATATTTGTTATTTATATATATATATATATATATATATATATTATTGTATATTTATATTTATATATATTATAATTTGTTGTATAATATTATATGATAGTTTATTAGGTGTTATGTATGAGATTTAGGTTTATATATATAATAGGTAGTGAATTAGGTTATAAACAAAAAGAAAGGAAAGGGAAGTTTTGCGCGGCGGCAACCCCAGAGAGAGAGAGAGGTGTTGATTGATCATCCAAGAAGAACAAAAAGGGTGCTGTGCTGTGTGTGTGGCGTGGAAAGAGAAGAAAAAAAAAAAGAAAAAAGAAAAAAAAGATTAGGGTTTTGTTTTGGGTGGCTCCTTTAGTTCTCTAAATATTTTATTGACTTTCAAAATAATATTGTGAGTACAACATCCATTTTTCTTTGTTTACATTTGATTCGTTATATTTATTTATTTGTATTTATTTACTATTGATTTGATTTTTGTATTGATATGAAGATGACAGATTGATTTTAATTGTTTTGATTAATTGGGTCTGTAAGGTTTAAGATTTTTAAATGATTAATTGATTGTAATAATTTTAATTAGTTGGGTATGTAAGATTTGAGATTTTTTAGATGATTGTTTAATTTTAATTATGTTGATTAGACGTATATGTAAGGTTTAGGATTTTTAGATGATTAATTGATTGTAATAATTTTAATTAGTTGGGTACGTAAGGTTTGGGATTTTTTAGATGATTGATAAATTTTAATTATGTTGATTAGATGTATAGGTAAGGTTTAAGATTTTAGATAATTAATTGATTGTAATTATTTTAATTAGTTGGATATGTAAGGTTTAGAATTTTTAAATGATTGACTAATTTTTAATTATTTTGATTAGACGTGTATGTAAGGTTTAGAGTTTTTGGATGATTAATTGATTTTAATTATTTGCATTAGTTGGGTATGCAAGGTTTAGGGTTTTATTTTGGGTGACTTTATTAATTTTTTGAGTGATTCTTTGATCTTCAAAAATAATTGTGAGTACAAACTCCACTTCCCTTGATTTATGTTTAATTCGTTGTTTTCATTTATTTATTTATTTTTATTTATTTGATGTTAGTTTGATTTTGTTTTTACATAAAGATGATAGATTAATTTTAATTATTTTGATTAGTTGTGAATATAAGATTTAGGGTTTATAGATGATAGATTGATTTTAATTATTTTGACTAATAGTATATGTAAAGTTTAGGGTTCTTAGATAAGTGATTGATTTTAATTACTTTGATTAGTTGTGTAGGTAAACTTTAGAGTTTTTAGATGATTGATTAATTTTAATTACTTTGATTAGTTGTGTAGGTAAAGTTTAGGATTTTTAGATGATTGATTAAATTTAATTATTTTGTTTAGTTTGTATGTAAGGTTCAAGGTTTTTAGATGATTGATTGATTTTAATTGTTTTGATTAGTTGTATATGCAAGATTTAGGATTTTTATATGGATTGATTTTATGATTGTAATCACACTCATGATTATATAAAATTAAAATAAACTTAGAATCCATAGATATTGGTTAGAGGATGGATTGATTCGTTATTTTTTTATTTATTTATTTTTATTTGATGTTGGATTGATTTTGTATTTGCATGTAGATGATGGATTGATTTTTAATTATTTTGATTAGTTGTATATGCCATGTTTAGGATTTTTATATGGATTTATTTTATGGTTGTAATTACACTCATGGTCATATGAAATTAAAATTAATTAAAAACCTATAGATAAATTCCTTATACTCCACATGACTCCGTGGATTGTTGTTTTATTTGAGTGATGGTGAGAAAGAGTGTATAAAAAAAGTGAGGATTATGAGATTTATTTGAATGCCTTAAGCGCGGCATTGTTATGTTTATTCTCATGTGTGAGATGTTGTGTATATATATATTATTGCCTCGTTCTCATGAGTAGACGAGTGCTTTGATTTGCGCGCGTATGTATATGCTAACCATCCGGGGAGTGTGAGTCAAACTCGGGACGATATCCCCATGCAAGTTTGGCTTCGGAGCGGTGTTAGGTATACGGGAGGCACATGGGATATATGTGTAGGCCGGAAGGGGAGGGCCGAAGTGGTGGAGTTAAGGAACAAAGAATTTAATTATGAATTTATTAGTATAGTGTGTATGGTATTGGTATGTACATGATAAAAAAATAGTAAACGATCTTGATAAATTATGAAATTTGAGCAGAAGCGTGTATTCGTGATTTTGGACAACTTTTGTGTTGTAGCTTTTTATTAAAAAGATCGATTAGAACTTATAATCAGATGACCTTGGCTATTGTCGGTTTGATTCACTCTGGTAATGCAGATTTTTTATAGGCTGTTTTAACCACGAAACGAGTTCATTTTTATTGGTTTCACGTAAACTGAAGTAAAACATTATTCTGCACACTTTTCATGTTTTGAACTTTTTCGGAAAAAATCATCTTATAGCAGTTTTTGTTCGTTTTCAGCTTCATATTTTTCGATTGAATTCCGTCTAGATTTTTAGATCAAATTTTTCTCTTAACCTGTTCAGTTTCTGTTAAATTCGTTCACGTTGTCTTTTAGGAAATTTGATTCTGTACAACTTTTGTTCTTTGAGTTTTGATCAATTCGAATTATTTAAGTATGAAACGGTGTAATTTTATATTTGTTTCAACAAGTTACTTATGATTAAATTATACTAACTTTATTTGTTTTGCAGTATGGTGGATCTTACTAACTTTTTATGCAGGACTGATCCACCATATTTTTATTTCTATATTGTCTATTCTATAATCAATTTATATTTCGTTATATATGGACAAGAAACTAAATGCCACTGTATCTCGGGAAACTACCCATTCGTCTCGGTGCGGTTGGAACTACTTGTCTTATCCCGTGATAAGAAATAATGTACTTTTTGTTTGTGTCTGGTGGACACGTGGGTGTCAATTCTTATACTCATACCAGTATATCTGTATACTGACCCGTTTTGTCTCTTGGCAACTCGGGTGCTTTCTGTTGGAGCGCAGCTGAGCTTCCTTTGCAGGATTAGTAGAGGCGTTGGTGGTGACAAGAAATAACCGTGATCGTAGGACATGTCGTTTGGAGTTCTTTTATTTTTTTTTTGAGCTTAGGGTTGATACTAATTTATGTAATTATTATTTTTTTTAATGACCTTAGTATTTTGAAAATTTGGCATAGGTCGTAACCTTACATTATTTAAGTTGTTTTGAAGTATTTATTGTTACTTTAACGTTAGAAGTATTAGATAGTTATGAATTTATGGTGGATGGTTTGGTTGGCGTTTTAGTTTTTTTGTTTCACCCTTAGGATTTGAATGATGGAATATTAATTGGGGTTTAGTCCTAATTTAATATATAATTGTCCAAATTTTGGGGCGTGACACTTCTCATTAATGCATATTTCATTGGTGTAATGGAGAAAGAACTTAGGGTTGACTGTCTTCTACTGATTGGAGTACAGGTGACTCAAAAGAGAGTTTCTATATTGGTCCTCTGGAAAGCATTTCAAGTCATAGTAATCTGAATCAATGGCCTTCAGAAGGTATTTTAATAATTTTGTGTGCTTTCACTTGTTTATGTTCTCTTAACATGTTCTCATATAACAATTTCATTTCTCCTACATTTTGTAATCTGTCATTTAGCACACATGTTGTACAATGGGTACATGATTCCTGAGGTGATAACATTATTTCTGGTGTTGTCTGGCTAGGAAATTCCAGAAGTTTTGCCATCTTGGAGACCTACTATTGAATCTTACTATGAAAGAGTCCTGTAAGTTTTCCCCATTGTTTATTCTTGTGTCACACTCTGAAAAGAGAGTAGAAAGTGATCAGAAATCATAGTAGATCTATTCACTTAAACTATGCCTGCCTAGTAAGTTCATTTTCTTCAATCAACGTTAATTTCTTCATACAAAATCAGAAGTTTTGCTCATGTTAATTCTATGACTTTCTTAAGCATTTACATGATTTTGAAAAACTTGTGTCTTTTTAACTAATTTTTGGGGCCTGAGATGTGATACTTAATGCTTGGAATTGTAATAATTTATGGATTATTGATTGATGTATTACAAGATATATTAATTACAATTCCTATACAATCTATATATAGAAGAAAATGTGGTAGTAGGTGTAGTGGAGGTGATAGTGGGTTAGGTGAAGTGGAGTGTGTGGTGAAGTGGAGGTAGGTGAAGTGGAGTGTGTAGTGGAGTAGGTGAAGGTAAAGATGGGAAATTCTAACAGCCCCCCGCAAACTCAAGGAGGAGAGAAACTAACCAACTTGAGTTTGGAGAGAGTAACAAAACAAGAAAATACATAAAAATAAAAAAGGATAGGAGACACTGTATGGTCGTGTCAGACCGTTGGTGAAGACACTGTATGGGGTGTCATAACGTTGTAGAGGACACTGTATGGTGGTGTCAGACCGATGTAGAAGACAGTTTATGGGGTCATGTCGGACCGTTGTAGAAGACAGTTTATGGGGTCATGTCGGACCGTTGTAGAAGTCAATGTTGTGACAGTTTACGGAGTCTTGCTGGACCCTTGTAGAAACTAACCGGAATCAATGTCGGGACAGTTTACAGAGTCTTGTCGGACCCTTGTAGAAACTAACCGGAATCTATGTCGGGACAGTTTACAGAGTCTTGTCGGACCCATAAAGGAGCTAACCGGAATCAATGTCGGGACAGTTTACAGAGTCTTGTCGGACCCTTGAAAAAGCTAACCGGTATCAAATGTCGGGACAGTTTATAGAATCTTGTCCGACCCTTGAAAAAGCTAACCGGAATCAAATGTCGGGACAGTTTACAGAGTCTTGTCGGACCCTTGTAAAAGTGGCACCCTCAAAAGGTGTGCCCAATTTTGTCAAAAGGCGTGCCATCAAAAGGCGTGCCCAATTCATCAAAAAGTGTGCCGGACATGATGGCGAGGCACGTGGGCGCCTTGGCTTGCGTGCCCGTTTGTCGGCTGGTGGTAAGAGGCGCGCGATACGCGTGGCTGCCTCGGCTATAAGACAGAGGCTGAGGCTGAGGCAAAAAACCTGCAAGAGATATTCTGAGAGAGATTTCTGAGAGAGATTCTGTAACACTCTGTTTTCTGAGAGAGAATTCTGAGAGAGATACTGTGTAACACTCTGGTGCCTAGAAAATGGCTTCATCGTCTTCCCGCGGGCTGCTCACCCTCTTTCCCGACCTCAACGAGTCAACGAGAGAGAGAACTGGTGCGGTGGCACTGGAAACTCAACCAAGCGCCCCGGAGTTTGCTCCGTTGAACTTTCCGATGCGGTCGGTGGAGCAAAGAATGGCAGTGCAGTCAGATGTGGAGGCCAACCAGTATACTTTGAAGGCATGCGTGGAAAGCATGACGGCGGTCACAAATTTGTCGAACCGGCTGCAGAGTAGGACAAATGAGGTGCAGCATTTAAACTCCCAGCTGGCTCTGCTCCAACGCATGTATAAGGATGCGCGAGCAGAGATAAGTGTGCTAAAGGCGGAAAATAAGGAACTGAAGCGGAAGGCCACCGTGATGTTCCGTTTTGGAGGTCCGCCATATGCTGCAGTGGAAGAGTATGGGAGAGTGAACGTGCTGGGCGGCGTGGAAAACACAGAGGCAGCACCGTCAAGGACTGGCCAAGACGGAGGCAAGAAGAAGAGACCGGCGGCAGAGTAGAGAAGGGATGTCGGTTTTTGGTTTGTTTGTTTGTTTGTTTGTTTGTTTTTTTTTTTTTTTTTTTTTTTTTTTTGGGATGTAAAAGTGTGATCGGGGTTGATCCCCTGATATGAATAAAATGACAAGATTGTGAAAAGTTGGTGGTGTTATTTTGTTTAATAAGAAAAATAAAATAAAAGAAAGCAATTGATAAAGAAAATAGAGAAAAATAGTTGTGGATGGGTGATAAGAAAACCAGCAGTGTGATTTTTTTTTTTTTTTTTTTTTTTATTATTATTATTATTATTATTATTATTATTTTTTTGTGGAATATAAAAAAAAAAAATAATAAGAGAATGGAAAAAACGGGGATGCTCACTAACCAGGAGAGGGAAAAATATATTATAATAAAAATATATATATATATATATATATATTAAAATAAATGGAAAAGGTGAAAGAACGTGGGTTTGCTTGAGTGGTGTCTGGTCTTGAAGTATGGTATGTATATATATAATATATATGAAACTTCGAAGAGAGAGAGAGGGAATATAGAATTAAAGTGGGTGATGGAAACAATGATGGTGGGGGACAAAAAGAGAGAGAGAGAGGGAATATACCAGATAGAGAGAGAGGGATAGTGGGTCTGTTTGTGAGTCCGTCCCTCCCCCATACGCACATGCGCACCACCTTAAAAAACAGCAGAATCAAGACCAGCATGGTTGATGATTTCGAACTCACTCATCTTAAGAGCTTGAGGCATCCAGTGGAGGAAGGTAATGTAAGTCCAGCAATTGAGATTAACAAACTTTCCCACAAAGTTCCGGTGCTTGGGACTGGTTCTGCCCCCACTAATGTACAACTTGGGAAAGTAAACTCTGTCATTGATGGGTTGAATCCGAAGAAGAGCAAAGGCCAACAAGAAGGCAAAAGTACCGAGTATGTTGATGAATGCAGAGACCCCAATATCCTCAAGAGTTGCCATAGACAAACAAAGCAGAGAAGAGGACTGGCATCGCCACCAACACTGCCACCTTTAACAGTGGTGGCTTCCAATAAGGGAACTGAAACAAGTGACAGCTCTGAGGATTCTGAATCAGATGAAGATGAGGCCCCAGCAACCAAAGTTGTCTCGTTAAAAAGGCCATCTTCTGCAGCTGAAACAAAGAAGGCAGAGGGAAGGAGCCTGTTGCTGTCCCGCAAAAAGTGGAGGAAGTGGAGGACACGAGTGAGTCATGCACTGATGACTCGTCAGATGAGGAAGATGATAAGAAGACCTCCCAAGCCAAGAAGTTGCCATCAACTGCTGGTAGCAAAGTTTCTGTTCCGTTTGTCAAGAAGAAAGAGGAATCAAGTGATAGTTCAGAAGAATCCTCGGATGATGAAGATGATAACATGTAAATTTAGCTGCCATGGTCATGAGGGAGAGGGATCATGTCTGATGCAGAGGATCCGGCGGGCGGTCAAGGCAAGGTTGCCGCCCGCCGGAAGGCGGAGAACACCGAGAACACCAAGATCTTTAACCTTGCTCTGATACCATTTAATAATTTATGGATTATTGATTGATGTATTACAAGATATATTAATTACAATTCCTATACAATCTATATATAGAAGAAAATGTGGTAGTAGGTGTAGTGGAGGTGATAGTGGGTTAGGTGAAGTGGAGTGTGTGGTGAAGTGGAGGTAGGTGAAGTGGAGTGTGTAGTGGAGTAGGTGAAGGTAAAGATGGGAAATTCTAACAGGAATAGTTTAGATGACTTTTATATAAAGATGCCTTAGTAAAAAGTGGTGCAGCAGTTTTGATTGATCAAATAGCTCATAATTCCTTATGTTGATAAGAACAAGGCTGTGTGTGACTTTTGGCTGGTGTTGATTTTTGCTGCCTCAGGACTGCTGGAAAAAAGTTGATCTCTTTAATTGCTCTGGCTTTAAACTTGGATGAAGACTTCTTTGAGAAAGTTGGGGCTTTCAATTCACCAATGCCATTTCTTCGTCTTATACACTATCCTGGTTGAATCAAAATTTGGCTTTATCTGCTTTGTCTGTATAGTCTTTCTTTTTATTATCTGGGTTCATACATGGACAGATTCAGGAATCTGTATGATGTGTGGTTTATAAAAAGAGCTTAGCATTTTGTTTGTATGTCTTACTGTCAGTAAAATTGCAACACTTTGTGATAGCAGGATGAAATCCAGAAAATTAAGGATGCATATGAAAATGTAATTGGAAATTGACTAGATAAAAAATACTATTTTCTCAATGTCTCTGCGTGCACTTTATCTGAAACATTATGCTTTAATTTGACAGTTGTGGATTGGATTGAAGCTGTTTTTAAGGAAATGATTATTGATTTGTAGGAACTAAAAAGAATGGCTATTTAACTAAAGCTCTTTTGCCTCTCTATTTTGATTTCAGGTGAATTGGGGCTTTCTGATGAAGAAATTTTTGGTGCTTCTGCTCTTTCAGACTATGGAATGATAACCCTTCTAGCAACAGATGGTGTTGGTGGACTTCAGGCATGTTTGGTCGATATTAATTGTGATCTTCAGCTGTAAATTCATTGAATATAATATCTTCCATCATTTTAGTTAGCTAGCTTTTATGTGTTAACAGGTTTGCAGGGACAAATCTAAGCAACCACTGGTTTGGGAAGATGTGGATCATATCAATGGGTGAGTTCATGATTTAACAAAATTAACTCAATGAAATAGTCATTTGGTCTGTATCTATGTATCCAACAAATTTCTATTTTGTTAATTATGACCTGAAAATTTATGTTTTCTTCACTCCAACTTTGAATATCTTTTACCATTCCCAAACTTCAAGGCCTTAAATACATTTGTTGCTTAAGAGGCACGTTTGTGGGCTTCAAGTGCTCGGGTCTCCTGCTGTAGGGAATGCCTTTTCCAACTTGGAATTTTTCTTTTCTTTACACTACAATTTGTATAAAATTGATCTATTATTATATCTAAGCAATAGATATGAAGAAAAATGTCTGATATCTAAAAAGGCTGAAGCTTGAGTTTTTCATTTACGTTCACAATGGAGATTGTAGAGTTCTACACAACTACAATTATGGTTAACCAGAGAATTTATTTCTTGTTCTTCCCATTGTGTATGTTTTAGCTCAGAATTTGAAGTTTTGTGGGGCAAATTAAATCTGCAGGGCCCTTATTGTTAACATCGGGGACATGACGGAGAGGTGGACTAATTGTTTGTTTCGGTAATGTTCCATTTCTAGTAACTTAAACATCTCATTTCATCTTTTTTCTCAGAGAATTCATTCATCTATTTAGGATGAAATGTTTTGTTTTTGTTTTTTTTCCATTTGTTCTTTCAAGTACACAAATACTCTCTCTCTCTCTCTCTCTCCTTATTTCAATGTTTAAATTCTTTTGTAGGTCCACGTTGCATAGAGTGATGTCAACAGGACGAGAACGCTATTCGGTACTAAATATTTTGTCCACAATTTACTTTCTTGTCCAATTTTTGCCATTATGCTCTACTTTTTCCTCTTTTCATTTGGTCAAGGAAGAGGTTCCTGTTTATGATGTAGTACCAAAATTATGTGTTCTTAATCAGCTAGGTAAAACTAAAGGGTAGACTGAGTAGATCAATCTGTAAGGAAAAAAACAAAATAAGGCTTTATAATTGGATAGACTAGAGGATAGGTTACTCTGATAAATAAGCTGGTGAAGAAGAAGAAAATCGGAAGTTTCACTGCTGACCGTTGCTTAATTGCAATTCCTCAGATGGCTTTTTTCCTAAATCCCAGCGCAGACTGTGTGGTGGAATGCTTGGAGAGTTGCTGCAGTGAGTTGACTCCTCCTAGGTATGGACATCCCCTTGGCCTAACTTCTGTTATTATACGTCACTGCTCGCTATGCTTGAAATTAGAAGTTAGTGGTTTTGGTATTGCCTTTTGCTAGCATCCTGTAATAGTGGATCAAATGAGATTTCATGCCTATTTCTGTAATGCTTGTGTCACAAATGGATTGTCAATGGTATCAAACACTTCAGTGTTTTTGGGAACAATTTTGAGAATGCTTAGACGGTCTGTCCAAATGATTTTGTGGCATATTGTAAAGTCCTAGTGCGAGATATGTGTTTGGGCATTTGAATCCCATAGGCTATATTTGACTTGCAGAAGACAAACATTGTATGCACTTCGGATATCTCACCGATAGATAAATCATCTGATAAACTATGTCTGTCCTCAGTATTCACATTTGTTTTGCATTCATTGATTTCTAAAGCAAGTGATTTTTGTTCTTAAAAAATATTTTATATTATTTTGTTTTTATAATTATTATTATCTTTCAAATGGGTATGTTTTGTTCATTAAGGGAGTTAAGATTGATAGGTCATGATGTCATGCAGATTTCCACCAGTCCGCAGTGGAGACTACCTGGGAGAGAGGTTCAGGCTTACATACGGTTCATAGGTTTGAGTTTGAAGGCATCATGCCTTGAAAAAGCTGAATATTTGGTACTTCTGCTCTGCACTTAATTTATTTTTATATTTGTATTTTGTTGTTTAATTTTAATATATGCAACATTACTCTTAAACTTATGCCTCATGTTTAGATATTTAGAAAGATTGTACATCTTATATGAAAGTAAGTACAATAGACAAGGTACAATTATTTTAAACTATTAGCGTGTGTCATAACAGCGTTAACCAAACTTGTAACGTTTGTTATAGTTATATGATAAATTATCAATAGATTTTAATAGTTGTACTTAATTCTTATTAAATCTTATTGAAAATAAGTCTTAATAAAATTGTTGCTAAAAGTAATTTTTTGTGACAATTTTTTACATGTTGCTAAAAATTGACAATCATTGATTTTTTTTGTCACAATTTTTATAAATTATCGCTAAAACTTATAATTAGTGATGATTTTCTGTGACAAATTTTTTAAAATGTCATTAAATGTTGAAAATTAGTAACAATTTTTTTAAACTTTCTCTAAAACTTATAATTAATGACATATTTTGTGATAAATTTTTTAAATTATCGCTGAAAATTAACAATTAGTGACGTTTTTAAGTAATATTTAATAAAAAAATATCATTAATTATCATAAGATCTATTGGATAATAAATTAATTTATTAAGAAGTACACATAAGTCCTCTTTAAGTTATAAGTAGAAGGTAAATTAAATAATTTAACACAAGTTTTTAAGAATATCTAAGATGCATCAAGCAGTCTCATTGTAAAATCGCTATGAAAAATCATTTTGGTTCCTTTTGGTTTAGTTTTTGAAAAAAAAATTGAGTTTTAAGTTGTATTTTAAAAGATAGTGTGACAAAAAATTTGATTGATTGATGTATAGAATGTAAAAGAATGAGAGAGAAAAAAAAAGTGATTAATTAATTTATTAATAAAATAAATAATAAAAAAAAGGGAAGAAAAGAGGAGACTGCATTTTTTTTTAAAAATTGATAAATCAAACTTGTTTTTTGATTTTTTGATCTAAATATTAATTTAAAAACTAAATCAAATAGTACCTTTGATTTTTTTTTTTTATTAGATTTCCTCTATGGGTTAGTAGTGATTTTTTAGTATTGTGGGATTATTTAAAATGATTTGAATAAATATATTTTTTTGACTTTATATAAACGTGAAATATAATTGAAAGTACTATAACTTAAATAAGATAAAATAGTATACTAAATTAGTACCTCCCAAATAAATCCTGTATTTAAATATTTATTTGTTTTTTGATATAAAAGAAAATTCCGAAACTTACGTTAAATTGGAGGACACGTTTAAAATATTCTTTAATGGGTCAAACAAGTAAGAAGGTGAAGAACGACATGTGGAATAATCTCCACCTGTACAATCACGTGGGCCCAACACGATTTTCCACCGTCCATCCAACTTTAGGGGGTAGACAAGATTGGATACATGCCACCATATGGTGCTCTCCACCTAGAAAATCTCAGCCGTCAAATATTAAGCCCAGCTCACAATCATCCTGATCTTTGTTTATTCTGAGTGGGACCCATAATCGAAAATTCATCTGATAGAGATTAAGGCCCCGTTTGTTTGGGGTTATAGGAAGGGAATTGGGACTATTAATACCTTGGTATTACTAATACCTTGTTTGTTTTGAGAGATGACCTTAGGATTACTAATACCTTGGTATTACTAATACCCTTGGAAGGGAGATTCATAGTGAGGAGGTAGAGATAGTATTAGAAAAATAGTGAGGGGATTAGAAATTTTTTTATTTTTTTTATTTTTTTATATATTGAATTTTTTTTTTAAATATTAATGTTTAATTTTTTTATTTTTTTATTTTTTTATATAAAAATAATTTAACAATTTCTCACTATTAATCCCCTCACTAACAATCCCCTCACTATTAGTCCTCCTACTATCAATCACCTCTATTCTATCTCTAAAAACAAACGGAGCCTAAAAGTGTTCGGATAAGATGGTGATAAGGTTTTATATAATGTGCTTTGTACGATAAGAAATCTTGTGTTGGATTATACCCAAGAATATACGCCTTTGTGCCACGTTGACTCCCTCCATTATTTGGCAATAATTTCTATCTGTATAGTATAAAAAATCTCAATTTACATTATATTTTATTTAAGTGGCTGCTTAGGATTTGCTTATTTAGTGTATTTTTTTTTATTTTTATAAAAAAATTTATGAAAAAATAGAGATATGGTGTGACCTAAATAAATATACTTATCAATTATTAAACTAAATTAGCAATTTAGATATCAACTATAGAATAAAAAAATAATTGGTACTTGATGTTAGAATAATTATTTTTGTTCAATAATTAATATATGAATAAGTAATTTTTATTCAATAGTTGATTTACAAATATACAAAATGGCAAGGACAATCTTTAAAAGAGCCCTCCTTTGGAATGGGACTACTAAACTAAAATAGTTATAAAACAATAAAATAAATTAAAAAATTAATAAGATAAAATATTATATCTAAATTATAATCATTTTATTTTTTTTCTCACAAAAGTCAAAAAAATCAAAAAATCTAATGAGGTTTGGGGAGTAACTATTTTAGCCAAAAAGTCAATACAAGTTGTCACATCACTCTCTCTATTTTTTTGTAAATTTTTTCGTAAAAAGTTAAAAATTTACTAAAATAACATGTTTTCAAATGAGGCCAGCAAAAAAGTCAAAAAGTCAACTCACTTTCCAAACAAAATCTGAATAAACCATGCTTTTTATCGTTTTGCCCTTGTCCTAACAAACAGGAGAAAATATGAGGGGATATAATAAAATTTTGAATATTAATTATAATTAATTTTTTTAATATTAATTTTCTGTCATTTCTTATAACTTTACTTGATTGCGTCATAAAAATAATCCACAATTTATGCTTGACTATCAATTTACTTACATATATGCTTCTACTTCAACTAGACTATTTTTTTCTTGCGTGTGTTAATTTTTTTACTAATTTTCCCATGTTTATACATTTATTAGCTCAAAGAATTTGTTTGAGAAGTTGGTGGGAACTCGTTACTTGGGGTTGTTGTGGCTTTCAATCTATTATGAAGAAAAATAATATTTGTTGATAGATATATATATTATCTGTTTATTTCATGTTTTATATATTTACTCAATATATATGAGCCAGAAGTGGGCCGAGATAAAAGCCGAGCAAGTTGAAGGCCCAAGGGCGTGTTGGGCCGAGATAGCTTAGGACTTGCCCGGAGTTGGGGCCGCTCGGCCCGTGGCCGAACTACTCGCACCGGTGGTGACCGTGCAACTTGCGTTGCTCGGCCAGAAGGCATACGCCTTTGGCTCGACAGGGAAGCTCGTGCGAGAAGCTCGGTAGGAAAGCCTTTGGTTGATCGGCGTGACCTTTCTGGAGCTCGACTTCGCCGGAATGCAGTCGAGCACGATAGGGACGGAGCTCGGCTATTGTTACACTTGGGCATGAAGTGCAGCCTGGATGTCGGCGGCCGTGATGCTGTACCCCAGTTGCCGAGCTCCCAGCAGAGTGGGCTGGTAGTTGGGTTAGGTAATGTACAGCAAGATTTGTGCTGATGGATGGGATAGCAGCACCACGTGTCGGGAGATGAATAGAAGTAGATTTGGGGCGCAGAAGGTATATAAGCGGGTCTGCACCCCCCATGCCTAGACAGATGACACAATTGGGTGAGAAAAACATAACTTAGTCCTCTCTGTCTCTCTATCCCTGTGTGTGTGTCTAACTTGATCGTCGGAGGGGTTTTCCAGCCACATACCGCGCCGGGTAGCTCACCACCGTTATGCTCGCAGGTCGATCGGACAGGCAGGAGCTTGGAAGAAATGTGTCACGACCCAAACCCGGCCCTATGGGTTTAGCACCGTAACCGGCCAGTAATCCGAGATTACCGAAGGCCTGCAGAACAGTAATACAGTAATACAGAGTACAGGGCCTGGCGGAAGCCAAAACAGTAAATAAACAATGTCCAATGAGCTGTGACAGTCTGTATGCAAAAAGACTTCTCATACATTTATACATAAACAGTACAGAACAGTATACACACTATTTACAATCATTCAGACTAGGGACTCAATCCCTGCATAACAGTACAGTAAACATTCGGTCTATACAAACAGTAAGACAGTACAGATGGGGAAATTGTAAAACATTCCTAAGCCTTAACACGATAGGCTCGGAACCTCGCAGTGAGGCACATAGGCTGGCTTGGCAAAACTAGAGTAACCCTGACGCTCCTAGCCACGGTCTGGTGCCTGTACACCTACATATATATATATGGGCAGTGAGCTAAAGCCCAGTGAATAACATAATGCGTAAAGAGGTTAAGAATGAATGTCCTTACAGTATGAAAACAGTTCAATTAAACAGTATTTCAGTTGTTCAGTCAGTACAGTCATATGTAGTACACCCAGTAGCATAACAGTACAGTAAGCAGTAGGTCTTAAAAGACCGAACAGTAATGATGGCCATCAGTCAGTAAACAGTAGTGGTTCCAACAAGGGAACCGACAAAGAATTCTGTCACAGTAACAGTAAGCAGTAGGTGCTAAGGATGCCACAATACAGTTCAGAATATAGGACATACATTCATTCAGTTAACAGTAAATCAGTTCAGAAAACAGTACAGTTCAGTTGTTCAGAAGATAATCATTTGTGAACATATCTTTACACAATCGTTACTCACAGAGTTCTGGGCTACAGTATGCTAGAGCGTGTCTCCCCAGTCGCCAACCCTACACAGTTAACAGATTGAACACACTAAGCTACACAGCTGGGAAAGATAATAACTTAATCCTTAATGCCTCGGTGTGTTCTACATCTATATCCTCAGTAAGATGTCTTAAACTAGGCCTAAGAATGCCTAGAATGGGATGAGGATGCAAAGATGTACTCAAAAAGCAATTTCAGAAGTTTCAGAAAAACAGAGTCCCGCTCGAGTGCAGGTTTACCCGCTCGAGCGGTCATGCAACAAGGGTACACGCTCGAGTGCCAACTTTCCCGCTCGAGCGTACTGTAAAAGTACTGGATGGGTGAAATCTCCGCTCGACGGACGCTCGATTCCCGCTCGATCGTGAGACACATGCCTCCGCTCGAGCGCCCAATCCTCCGCTCGAGCAGACTGTAAAACAGTGCAGAGAAAATATTGGATGCTCGGATTCCACGCTCGAGCGCCAATTTCCCCGCTCGAGCGGAAGTGCAAAATCTGGGAATTCCAGATTGCACCTCCAAGCCAAAACCAGGTTCAAATGCATCAAAACCAATCCTCTTGGGCCCATTTTTCTGGAAAACCTTTATAAACACATAGAATAACATGGTTCAAAGCTCAATTTGAGAAATCAAAGCCCAATGGTGTTTAATTCAAACCCAATTTCACACCAATATCATGAACAATATGAACATGCAAACATGCATGAATTCAAATCAATTCAAAGCTTCAATTTGATGCTCCAAGGAGCCAATTGATCTAAAAACAAGTTGAAAACATGGACCATTACAAAGTTATGGACATGCATGTACCTTTTTACCATAAAATCAACTCACAACTCAACAATTCAAACATGCATGCATGAATTATGCTCTATGTCAACATGCTAGAACTAATCCATGGCTCAATCTTCAATTTTGACATGAATCATGCAAGAACAAGATAAACAAGAGGATAATTACTCTACCTTAGGTCTCCAATGCAAGACTAGGAGCTCACTTATGAAACCAATACTTCAATTACCAAGCAATTCTTCAAGATGAATCCAAGATCAACTCAATTCTCTCTCTCTCTCTACTTGGTCGGTTGAGTCTAAGGGATGAGCTGATGAAATGTGTACGTGTGAGTGCAATGAGGCTCCAAGATGTTATATATATTGAGTGGCCACTAAGGCTAGTTTGGTAATTAAGTCAAACTTATGCAATTGATCAATATTTAATCTAATTTAGTCATACCTAATCAGTTTTCAGGTAGATACACCAAAAACTCACATTAATTATGAGGATCATAAAACATCAATCAATTCCCAGTTCGGCCGCCGATAAGGCCTTCAATTAGCAATTTAAACATAAAACGTGAACAGATCAAATAATCAATCAAACAGATAGAATACAAATTAACATACACACTCAGTCAATTCAATTCCAGTTTTCAGTCAGTTCAATTCAGTACTTTAATCAGTTCAGTTATCAGTCATGATCAGTTCAGTTTAACGGTAATCAGTGTTCATCGGTAAGCAGTGGTGAGGGTTATTACAAAAGGAGTGCGGGCTTACCTGAATATTTGCTCCCCGCATAATTGGCGCCGTCTGTGGGAAGTTTGCAGACAAAACCTTGTCTTCTAGGCTCGTCTGATCACCGTCCATGGCGAACAACGAAGAGATTTCGCTGTCCGCCGTCGACGGAGTTACCCCGGAGTTGGGCAGATGGAGAGAAGGACATCTCACCATCATTCCTCCGATGGCGGACCTAGAGACTTCTCCAGGAGGACACTCAAGAGACGCGTGGGATAAGCGCGGAAGAAGTTATGGTCATTCACGAAGTCCAGACGGTCATCGGTGGCGGGGAGAATCACATGCCAAACGTCTGGAACACAAGTTAAGGGACCAGGACGCCATCATCCGGCGAATGGCGGCGGAAATAGAGGAGTTGAAGCGGCATGTTAAAGGGAATGGTGTAGCTGGAGTGGGAGACCACAATGAGAGCACCCAACCCCGCCGTTCAGGCAGTCAGAGTCAGCGACACACTGCGTCCATTTCCATCACCAGAAGTTACAAGGTTGGAGATTCCGACCTGCACGAGGAGAAGTCCAATGCGCAAGACAACACCTATCGACCCTCACGTCCGGCGACGACGTCGAGGTATTCTTATTCCGCTCGTTCAGAGGATTTGCGGGCAGTCTTGAAGGAACGAGCTCGTCGGCGGGAGGCTCAGAAGGTGCCGGCGTTCCAGCGGCTATCCTATGGGGTTCACGCCAGCGAGGAGGTCGGAATGCCTCCACCCCGCCAAGCAGCGCCACTCCTTCTAGATATGGACTTGGCAAGGCTGAGCGCCACCCCTTTCTCCTTGGAGATAGAAACGGCACCGCTTTCGGCAGGCTTCCACCAGCCTAAATTCACACTCTACGACGGGAAAACCGATCCCTACATGCATGTGAGTCACTTCCGACAGGTCATGGCCGGGCATAGGCGGAATGACGCACTTATGTGCCTTATCTTCCCGTCAAGTTTAGGTGAACTGGGCTTGAAATGGTTCGAGAGGTTGCCGGAGGGGAGCATAGAAAGGTGGCATCAGTTGGCCGAGGCCTTCGTGACACGCTTCAAAACCAACACGAAAACACCAAAGGAAGTTGACCATCTATTGAGTGTCAAAATAGAACCGAGCGACACATTGAAGGCATACAACTCCAGATACTGGGAGACCATCAACGAGATTTTGGATTGCCCGGTCAACCTTGCAATCACACAATACAAGCGAGGTCTCCCGGCCAGACATAGACTGCGGGACTCGCTTACCATGCACCAGCCGACATCCATGGGCCAGCTAATGCAGCGCATCAATGAGCACATCCGTGTGGAGGATGATGCGTCGGCATCTAGTGTGAAAACAACCCCGGTAGTAGCGGACAAGAGGTCAGCTGGCAAAGTGCACGCGGTCGGGCAGGAGTCCAGCCGATCAAGTGACCGCATTGAGGAATCGGACCGTGGCTCGAATCGCAAAAATCGGGGTAGGGGACGTCGAAATGACCGGGATGACATAGCTGATGCAAACAGAAGGTTGAAAGCAAGGACAGGCATCACCACGGTCTTTAAGATTTCAATCTATCGCATACTTAGTGAAATCCGTGACGAGGAGTATGTTCGGTTTCCTGCTAAGTTAAGCGATGGACAGAAGGGCTTCAATTCACGGTACCGTTGCACGTTTCACCGGGAGCGAGGCCATCGGGCAGAGGATTGTTTGCCTTTGAGGCAACACTTGGAAGAGCTAGTCGTAGCCGGACACTTGGACCTTTACATTGATGGGGGCGTGAAGGCCAATCAAGCTCCGGTTGACCCGCGGGGACCGGATGACCGAAATGCGCCTCCACAAGGGGTTATTAATGTCATCCACGGCACAGTGGAACCGGCGCGTGTATGCGATCTCCGAGGTATGATCAAGAAGGCAGAACACATGAGGGAAGTTTTGTCGGTTCAGCCTGCGATCAAGAGGGGGAAGACCGAAGAGAAAGATGTGATCAGTTTCTCCTCAAGAGACCTAAAGCGCATTCAGACACCGCACAACGATGCCCTAGTGGTTACACTCCGCGTCAAAGAATTTGATGTCAAACGGATCTTGATCGATCAGGGAAGCTTGGTCGAGATCATGTACTACGACGCTTTCAAACAGCTCAAGCTCCGGGATACAGATTTGGCCCCGGCAACTTTGCCACTGGTTGGTTTCAACTCACAACCGGAGTGGCCTTTGGGAAAGATTATCCTGCCGGTCAAAGTGGGATCCGTGGTCAAACAGGTGGAGTTCTGGGTGTTGCAGGTGCCATCTACTTATAATTTGATCCTTGAAAGGGGATGGCTTCACGCTATGCAAGCCGTAGCGTCGACCTATCATCAGGTAATGAGATTTCCCTCGATCATGGGGGCAATCGAGGAGATTTGGGGCGATCAAGTCATGTCAAAGCAATGCTTCGTGCGTATTGATACAGAGCATCCGGACAAGTTCTTCTTGCTCGGCTCAAGCCTTACAGCCCAAGAAAGGACCGACATGGTTGAGTTTTTGATGGCCAACATCGAAGTCTTCGCATGGTCACCTTACGACATGCCCGGTCTCGATCCGAGTTTTATATGCCATCATCTCAATGTCTTCCCCAGAGCCAAGCCGGTCATTCAGTGAACAAGGAGATCGGCGCTGCATCACGCCGAGGTAGTTGCGGAGGAAGTGAAGAACTTGCTTGAGGCGCGAGCAATTTAGGAAGTGCACTACCCTCGGTGGATTTCAAACACGGTCGTGGTACCCAAGAAGAATGGGAAGTGGCGAGTTTGCGTTGACTACAAAACCGTCAACCGAGCTTGTCCGAAAGACAGCTTCCCTCTGCCTAGAATAGACCAGCTTATGGACTTAACGGCTGGACATAACAGGCTCAATTTCTTGGATGCCTACCGCGGCTACCATCAGATTGCCATGCATGGGCCCAACCGAGAGATCACTTCGTTTACAACACCAAGGGGACTCTTCTGCTACCGAGTCATGCCTTTTGGTTTGCAGAACGCCGAGGCAACTTTTCAAAGGATGGTGACCAAGATGTTCGCTTCTTTGCTAGACCGGACAATAGATGCTTATATTGATGATATGGTGGTTAAGAGCCGACATCAAGCAGACCATTTGTCCGATTTGGCCGAGATGTTCACCATTCTCAAAAAGCACAAGCTACGCCTGAATGCGTCTAAGTGTGCCTTCGGCGTGGGATCCGAAAAATTTTTGGGTTTCCTAGTCACGAACCGAGGTATCGAAGCAAATCCTACACAAATCCGAGCCGTGCAAGAGTTAAAACAGCCCAGCTCGGCTAAGGATGTGCAGCATCTGGCCGGAATGGCCGCCGCGCTTAACCGATTTATAAGCCGGTCATCAGATTGCTGCCGCCCTTTCTTTCAAGCCTTAAAATCTAAGTTCTCATGGGATGAAGAGTGTGACCGGGCTTTGGCCGAGCTCAAGGAGTATTTGTCTTCAGCGCCGTTGTTGGTCACACCGGAGCCAGGAGAAGAACTCTACTTTTATCTGCCCGTATCGCAGCACGCAGTCAGTGCGGTGTTTGTCCGGTCGGAAGGAATCAAACATCTACCCATCTTCTACGTTAGCAAGACCTTGCTACCGGCAGAGTCGAGGTACTTGCCGCTGGAAAAACTTGCGTTAGCTTTGATGATGGCTTCAAGGAAGTTGGCACACTATTTCCATGCCCATTCCATCATCGTCTTGACCGAGTTCTCTCTCAAAGCTTTGTTCAAACGGGCAGATTTCTCCGGTCAGATTCTTAAGTGGGCAGTCGAATTGTGATAGTTCGATGTGAAGTTCCAGCCGCGCACTGCCATTAAAGCCCAGACTCTGGCTGACTTCGTTACTGAATTCTCACTTGGAACTCATCCAGTATGCCCGGTCGATATTGCCGTGGCATATGAAGAGGTGAATGCAAGCTCGACCGAAAAACCACTGCTCGACGACATTGGTGACGCGGAACTTGCGCGCCCTGCCGAAGCACCTTCAGTTAATACGATACCACAGCCCGGTGATGCGATGACGGAGTTGGATATCACTGCCCAACCCGCTTCATCCGACACCACACCACTGAGGCGGGAAGAAATGGAACCACTCAGCACAGAGCCTGCGGCCGGCATAATACTGCAACTTGGCGGTTCGCTGATGGACTTAGGCATTATGGATCAACTTGCTGAGTCCGGCACCGAATCACCAAGGAGGGCTCAAGTGGAACCGCTCAGCATGGGACCGGAAGCCGAGCAGTCGAGCAACCATGATCCCATCAACCTTCAAGCTTCTCAGGACCCCTCAGAATGTTGGAAGCTCTTTGTCGGCAAAATATGGAAACTTTTTGTTGATGGAGCCTTGAACCGTCACGGTACCGGGCTGGGTATAGTTCTGATTTCGCCAGACGGACTGACTATTGAACATTCCATCACCCTTGGCTTCCTAGCATCCAACAATGAGGTCGAGTACGAGGCGCTATTGACCGGTCTAAAGAGCGCGCTTCAGATGCAAGCATCTGAGCTAATGGTTTACAGTGATTCCTAGCTTGTGGTTAACCAAGTTTCTGGGTTTACGAGGCAAAGGATGACAGAATGATGAAGTACCAAACTCTGGTCAGAGACCACATCAAGCGATTTCAGGCAATCAGGGTCTAACAGATTGGCCGAGAAGAAAACGGTCGAGCAGGTGAGTTGGCCGGCCTTGCTTCTATGGTCGACAGCACATCTCCCAACCCTCTTTTGATTGAATTCCTTCCGAGGCCCAGTATTAAGGAAACTGGGCAGACAGAAGTATTCTGCACCGAGCTAGGTCTTTCATGGATGGACCCTATAATCCTCTTTCTCAGAGAACGAACCCTTCCAGCCAACAAGAAGGAAGCGCATAAAGTGCGGGTGAAGTCTGAGCGGTTTTGGCTCTCTCCATCAGGCGCTTTATACAAGAAATCTTTCACCGGTCCCTACCTGAAATGTGTGCACCCGAGCAGCGTGGAAGCCTTCCTTTACGAAATTCACAAAGGCATCTGTGGTAGTCATATAGGGAGCAGGTCCTTGGCCTACCGAGCTATTTCGCAAGGCTACTGGTGGCCGTGCATGCAAGCCGACGCTCAGAAATATGTTCACAAGTGTGAGAAATGCCAGAAGTTTGCCCACCAGATCCACCAACCGGCCAGGGAACTTCTTCCTCTCACCAGCCCTTGGCCCTTTGCGATGTGGGGGCTAGATATAGTGGGGCCGCTCCCAACAGCACTAAGCAACCGGAAGTTCTTCATCGCGGCCACAGACTACTTCACCAAATGGGTTGAAGCGGAGACTTTGGCAACAACCAAGGAGAAAGACGTGAAGCGGTTTGTCTGGCAGAACGTGGTCACGCGGTTTGGCGTCCCCAAAATTCTGATCTCTGATAATGGCACCCAGTTTGACGGTTGCCTATTCAGAGTGTTTTGTGAAGATTTAAAGATTGAATTCTATAACTCTACTCCAGCCTACCCACAGTCCAATGGCCAAGCCGAGGCGTCAAACAAGATCATACTTGATGGGTTGAAGAAACGGCTGGAGAAGGCCAAGGGAAAGTGGGCTGAGGAACTCCCCAGCGTCCTTTGGGCATACCGAACAACCCCGCGGCGGTCTACCGGGGAAACTCCATATGCTTTGGCTTATGGTATGGAGGCAGTCATACCTTTGGAAGTCGGCGTACCCACCCTCAGACGTGAAAGTTTTACACCCGAGCTAAACGCCGAAGCCATTGCCCTCGAACTAGATCTAGTGGAAGAGCGTCGGGAAAAGGCTCTCATCTATGTGGCTGCCTACCAACAAGAGCTCTCAAGGAAATACAACAAAACGGTGCACCCCAGACCGTTCAAAGTAGGTGATTGGGTCTTGAGGAAAGTCATGGGCAATACCCTGGTGCCAGGTGAAGGCAAGCTAGGGGCAAATTGGGAAGGACCCTACAAGATAATCGGTCTGGCGGGCAAGGGGGCATATCACCTGGAGGACTTGGATGGTAGAGGAATACCCCGGCCATGGAATGCAGCCAACCTCAAGCTGTATTATTTCTAGCTTTAGCTTTCTTTTTTTGTGCAAAGGAATTTTTTGCCTTGCACTTCATGTAATATTCATTTTTGTCAATATATAGAAGTGACTCATCTTTGCCTTAGCATTTTTAATGTTGCTTTGAGTCTTGAGATTCCTAACCGAGATGATTTATTCCGGTAGAAAGAGTTGATGTTTTGCTCAACTTGGGTATTCCTAACCGAGATGATTTACTCCGGTTGAAAGAGTTGATGTTTTGCTCAACTTGGGTATTCTCAACCGAGATGATTTACTCCGGTTGAAAGAGTTGATGTTTTGCTCAACTTGGGTATTCTCAACTGAGATGATTTACTCCGGTTGAAAGCATTGATGTTTTGCTCAACTTGGGTATTCTCAACCGAGATGATTTACTCCGGTTGAAAGAGTTGATGTTTTGCTCAACTTGGGTATTCTCAACCGAGATGATTTACTCCGGTTGAAAGAGTTGATGTTTTGCTCAACTTTGATATTCTCAACCGAGATGATTTACTCCGGTTGAAAGAGTTGATGTTTTGTTCAACTTGGGTATTCTCAACCGAGATGATTTACTCCGGTTGAAAGAGTTGATGTTTTGCTCAACTTTGGTATTCTCAACTGAGATGATTTACTCCGGTTGACAGCGTTGATGTTTTGCTCAACTTGGGTATTCTCAACCGAGATGATTCACTCCGGCTGAAAGAATTGACGCGCTAAGCTTTACATCTACTACCGAGATGATTCATCTCGGTTGACTATGATAACCGAGATATATTGTTATGGGTGAAACAGTTGGTGATTTATTCAACTATATGCCTGCAACCGAGACGCCTTTGCCGGTTAGTCAAGTTAAGCGAGATGGTTAATGTTGCCGAAGTATTTTGTCCGGTTAACGTTACTCAGCTTTAAGACCGTGCCAACACTTCAAGCAAATTGAGCTTTTTCATTAATTATAAAAATATGTACAAGAGGCGGGACAGACAGCCCGGTTACATTTGCAGAGCAAAAAGACAGAAAAGCTAAGAAAACTACACTAGGGGGGAAAGGTTAGTGAATTCGTCGTCGCCAGCTTCCTCCAGGTTGATCGGTGGGCTTTGATCTCGGACGCCGATCGCAGTTTGGTCGGGCTGCTCCTGCTCTTGGCGTTCCTCTCCCTCAGCATCTGCCTCGGCTGCTCTTTTAAATCCTTCCTCGGCCTCAACCTCCAACACGCTGAAGACGTCATTGGCATATGGCACGAGATAGGTCGGCAGGAAGACAGCTGGCGGAGAGGCAAACACGTCGGTATCAGGACCTGGACCGAGCTGTTCGCAGGCAGACTTCCAACCCGCTTTGAAATAGATGTCTTGGGTGGTGAAGACCTGTTTCTTATAGTTGTCCTCGACCTCCTTAAAGCCGGCGTTGTTGGCATCTTTGCACTCCTTCTCCATTGACTCTTTAAGTGCGTTTAGCTCAGCCTGGAGCTCATCCTGCTTTTTCTCAGCGTCGCCAAGCTGGCCAAGCAACTTGGTGTTGCCAGCGTTAGCAATCTGAAGAGAGGACTTTGCTCGGCCGAGCTCAGTCTGAAGGCTTTGGACTTGGCTGGCAGTGTCGTTTGCCTTTTGCTGCAGTCGATGGATGCGCTCCATGACCAAGTGTTGCTTCTGGATGGCCTGCAAGAAGAAAATTGGATCAGATTGGAAGCCGTGCAAACACTTGTGAAAATTTGAGTAGAAGTTTGAGACTCTTACCCTGGTCATGGACTTCACGGACGACTTCACCAGCCGGGTGTCTGGGACATGGTCGCTCCCGACCACGTCACTTGGCAGGAAAAGGGCCTTAGAGAGGTCGAAGGCAATGAGATGTTCTTTGTTGCCCTTCACAGAGGCCATTGCCGGGATCTCCTTACCCTGGTGCTTGAGCTGCGGACGCTATGCCGGCGTTGGGTCTATGGTGACAGTTGGTTGCTCGGTAGTCAGCTCTTCAACCAGTTCGGCAGAGGGATCTGCGCGAGGCCTTTTCCCAGCTCGGCGGGCTTCTTGGCTAGCTTGACCGGCGGCTGGAGACGCCAATGCCACCACGGCGCCCCTTGATTAACCGGCAGTTGGAGCGCGGGTGACGACGCTCGGTATCTTGGCGGATGTTGCGGTGAGGAGGTTTTTGATACGGCTACGTTTTGCCATCTCTTCTTCCTCGGTTAACCGGATTAGTGGCACGTCCGGTAGTGTTGGGTCTGGAGGAGGTGATGGAGCGCGGAGGAAGTCTGTGACCTTACTCCGGCGTGGAGCAGAGTACCGGTATGTCGGGGTGTAGCCGAACAGTTCGTTGCAATCCCGGTTGCGATAACTGAGCACGGCCCTGAGGGCTTCCTTGTTGGGGTAGTGGTAGTTGGCATATAAGGCCTGGATTGCTGCAAAGGAAAGAAGAGAAGTGTGTTAGTTATTTATAGAATATGGAACGAAGGCAATTGACCGAGCAAGGTTGCACGGCTTACATGTGGAGCCAAAATTCTTGCTAATAAACCAGCCCGATACGTCGGCCGTTTCATAGTTGCCAGACACCCAGAAAAAGTCGCCATCGTGTAAGTCCTTGTCTGGGGTGCCGGTCACTATCTTTTCTTTACCAGGTCGAATTTTTAAATAATAGGCAAGGTCGTCGCCCGTGTGCCCAAGTGTGTACTGTCGCAGTATCTCGGCTAAACCTAAGTTGGTCCCCATTCGGTTATTTAGCTCGTGAATGCCGTTGATTATTCGGTAGGTGTTGGTTGATACTTGTGTGGATGCAAGCCCGGTGCGGCGCAGAAACTCGGTCAGTAGAGGGTTGACCGGGAAGCAGAGGCCTCCTTCAACAATGGAAAGAACGATAAAGGGGCACTGGTCTAATCTGCCCCAAGGGGTTGTCTCGATCTCGGCGAGCTTTAGGTGAACATCTGCCGGGATACCGTAATCTTCCGGGAATACGACCAAGGCAGCCGGGGTGTCAACTAGGAAGCGGAAGCACCCCATTTGTAGCCGGCTGGTTTAGCTCGGCTAAGCTGGAATGGCACAGACTGGTATCTTGATGGCTGCTCGGTCTTTGAGAGCCTCAATATTTGGTCAAGTGGTCCCCTTGGACTCTGTAGGAAAATGATGGCAATGGTAAGTGTGAGCACCGTCGCGCAAAACGAGCTTGACTTTAGCTCGGTCATGAAGAGTGTCGACCACCTCGGTCTTGAAGGTGTACCAAGGAGCTCGGCCGTACAAGTGGACCAAATGTTAGCCCGGTCGAGCGGCCAAGCTCCCTGCTTACCTCGATTTCTGCTAAAGGTTTTGGCAAACTGGTCATTTACTCGGTCTTAATGATTTTTTGGATCGAATGAAGACCTGGAGCCCGGTCCGCTCCAAATCTTCAATGTTCATCAGGAAAAATGAAGAACAACAAGGAGAGTGAAGGGTTAGGGACAGTTTTGGGTGCCTAATGCCCTAAAACCTATGTTTTTAGTGCCCTAATATGTGAAATGCCGACTGAAATAGCAAAAAACGAGGTTCAAGGAACTTACCAGTTGAGGGCAGGGCCAACTTCTTCGAGCACAAATGCAAGGAATGGCAGGGACGAAGTTTTGTTGGGGATGCTTAAGCTCTGAAACGTCGAAGACTTGAAGAAAGGCCGTAGGAATAAAAGGAAGCAAGAAGGGGCATGTTTATAGAGGGGAAGAAGCCGCCCAAATTCAAATTTGAGGGGACGGTTGGGTTGGCTGCTCGAGGGGCAATAAGAGATTGACACGTGCCCCCGTTAATGGCAGCGTCAGAGTTGAAAAGACAGGAAGGCCTGACGAGGCGTCGACCGAGTGAATTACGGAGCCAAGCAAGAAAACTAGCTCGGTTGACTTCTTGCAAAATCGAAAGACCGAGGAAGCGTTACTCGGTCAGGATAAATAATCCCAGTCACGCTTGCGCAGACGGAATTAAGGGGCAGTTGAGAGGGAGATTTATGAGCCGAAAGTGGGCCGAGATAAAAGCCGAGCAATTTGAAGGCCCAAGGGCGTGTTGGGCCGAGATAATTTAGGACTTTCCCGGAGTTGGGGCCGCTCGGCCCGTGGCCGAACTACTCGCACCGGTGGTGACCGTGCAACTTGCGTTACTCGACCAGAAGGCATACGCCTTTGGCTCGGCAGGGAAGCTCGTGCCAGAAGCTCGGCAGGAAAGCCTTTGGTTGATCGACGTGACCTTTCCGGAGCTCGACTTCGCCGGAATGCAGTCGAGCACGATAGGGACGGAGCTCAGCTATTGCTACACTTGGGCATGAAGTGCAGCCTGGATGTTGGCGACCGTGATGTTGTACTCCGGTTGCCGAGCTCCCAGCAGAGTGGGTTGGCGGTTGGGTTAGGTAATGTACAGCAAGATTTGTGTTGACAGATGGGATAGCAGCACCACTTGTCGAGAGACGAATGGGAGTAGATTTGGTGCGCAGAAGGTATACAAGCGGGTTTGCGCCCCCCATGCCTAGACAGATGACACAATTAGGTGAGAAAAACACAACTTAGTCCTCTCTCTCTCTCTCTATCCCTGTGTGTGTGTCTAACTTGCTCGTCGGAGGGGTTTTTCGGCCACACACCGCGCCGGGTAGCTCACCACCGTTGTGCTCGCAGGTCAATCGGACAGGCAGGAGCTTGGAAGAAAGGAGTGCGGGCTTGCCTGAATATTTGCTCCCCGCACAGATATATATATTATATATTTATTTCATGTTTTATATATTTACTCAATATATGTTAGATTCATTTTAATTAATTAAAAAATGATGGAATTCATTTGAAAGCTTTGTAAATCTTTTTTTTTTGGTAAATATAAGCTTGATATAGAATAAATAGCTAGTACAAGATAGTTCTGGGATATAGAATCCCCATAGCATCATACGTAACCATCTGAGAAATAAAAGAAGATGGAGGGTAGGAGAAAACATGAAAATTCCCATCCATCATAAGTAGCCCATAATTTGGCTAGCGCATCCGCACTTTGATTTGCTTCCCTGAAAATGTGTTTAACAGTTGGTGATCCGAGGTTGTCCAGGAGGAACCTGCAGTCATGAACAATATTGCTAAGGTGGTGTTGGTCATTGCAATTAGTTAATACCATGTGCACAAGAGTGAGAGCATCAGATTCAACTTCAATTGGAGTAAGTCCCATTTCAAGAGCCAAATTGAGACCATCCCTAAGGGCCCAAAATTTAGCAGTTAGACTGTTGGTTTTGCCCAGAAATCTGCAGAAGCCCGAGACCCAATTGCCATGGTTGTCACGGATGATACCGCCTGCGGCTACATGATGTTCATTTGCCGCGCCATCGATGTTAAGTTTGAAGCAAGGAAAGGGGGGTGGTTTCCAACTACAAGCAATGATTTTAGTGGCACGGGGTTTGGTGGTGTAGGAAAGGTGATACCACTCGGTGGCTAGAGCAATGGTCCAGGTAGGTTTGAGTGGGTTTGGGGGAGTCGGCTCGAAGCAGGCAGAGTTTCAATTTTTCCAAATGGTCCAACAAGCAAGGGGAAAGACAATGGCCCAAGGAATTGAAGATGAGTGAGGCTCAGTGGAGAGGCAGTTGGTTTTGAGCCATTCCGTTGAGCTAAGGTTGAAAGAAGGTGAGACTTAGTGGGGATAATGAGTGAGTCCCAAAAACTTATCGCAGAAGTACAGTCTCTCAAGTCATGGAGGGTTGTTTCTGGAGATGACCCACAAAATTGGCAAGAACTAACCGAGGTGATGTTTCTAGAATGTAGGAGGTCTTTGGTGGGAAGACGTTGTTGGAGGGCTAGCCAAATGAAATGGGTCACTCTCGGTCTGGTAGGGAGTTTCCAAACCCAATGCCAACTGGATAAGGGAGGGGTGGTGGAGAAGTTTTTGGAAAGTAAGTACGTAGAACTGTTTGGGAAAAGGCCATCGGGGGAGTGAGTCCAAGAGGTCGTGTCAGGTGCAAGTCCAAACCAACACGGCGTGATAGTTTGAATTTGGGAAAGCATGTTTGGTGGGATTGGTATGGACAGTTTATTAAAATTCCAATGAGTTGAAATCCAGCAATCGCGGACTGTGAGAGTAATTTCCTCGCAAGTAAGGGGGCCTTCCACTAGGTGACGCAGAGGGCCAAGGTTGGTCCAATTGTCGAACCAGAAGCTAGTAGTAGACCCACTTGTAATGAGGATTTTGGTTCCTTTGCCAAAGAGGTTTTTACCTTTAAGGATATTTCTCCAAATGGGAGAGGCGCGCCTTCTAGGATTGGGATTATTTGGATATTTGGCTTTGAGAACTCTAATCCACAGTGACTGGTTATCATTTGCTAGACGCCAATTTAAATTGGCCATGCACACTTGATTGACTAAGAGGGTTTGTCTGATTCCTAGACCACCAAGATGGTTGGGTTTGGAGACATTCTCCCAATTCACAACGTGGAGTTTCGTTTTTTTCGGCGTCGATCCCCACAGGATGTCTCTGTTAAGCTTGTCAATGGTTTGGATGGTTTTCTTCGGAAGGAAGTTGGTTTGCATGATATAGGAGGGAATGACAGCATTAACAGATTTTATGAGGGTAGTTCTGCCTACCGGAGAAAAAAGTTTGGCTCGCCAACCAGTGAGTTTGTTCTGGATCTTCTCAATGATGAAATTGAAGGAATTGGCATTTGGTTTATCATGATGGATGGGCCAACCCAAGTATTTGCCAAGGTGCAAGGTATGGGGGATTTGGAGTTGGTTAGCAAGCATGGAGCGGGTTTGGTCATCCACATTGTTTGAGAAAAAGACTTTGGATTTGGTGGAGTTAATATGGAGTCCCGATATCTCGCAGAAATTTTGAAGGGTGTTGGCTATGGTTTGACAGGTTGAGGTGTTTGCTGCGCCAAAGAGGATAAGGTCATCGGCGAAGAAAAGGTGTGATAGGGATGGGCCACCTCGGGACACTTGTATGGGTTTCCACATTTGGAGGTTGCAAGCGTGGGTGATAGAGAGTGAAAGGTATTCCAAGCATAGGATAAAAATGTAGGGTGAAAGGGGATCACCTTGACGAATACCTCGGGAGGGTTGAAAGGTTTCAGTTGTACCACCATTAAACAGGATTGCAAATGAAGAAGAGAGATGCAAGAAACGATGAGATCAATCCAGAGTTGGGGGAAGTTGAAAAAATGGAGGACTTGTCGGATGAAATCCCATTCAAGCCTGTCATAAGCCTTTTCAAGATCAATTTTAACGAGCATGTGACCAACTTTACCTTTTTTTGACTTGAAACTGTGAACGACCTCTTGGACTATGATGACATTGTCACTGCCCTTTCGGCCAGGGATGAAACTAGTTTGGAAAGGGCTGATTAGATCATTTAGGAAGGGTCTGATGCGGGCCACTAAAATCTTGGTTATGAGCTTAAAAATGGTGTTGCAAAGGCTGATGGGACGGAACTGTGAAACGGATTCAGGGTTGGCTGTTTTGGGAATAAGGCAAAGGAAGGTGTGATTGAGGGTGGGGTGGATATGGGCTGTGGAGAAAGCTTCTATAACCAAGGAAGAGACCGATTCACCTATGATGTCCCAGCATTTTTGGAAAAAGATGGGATACAGACCATCTGGGCCGGGGGATTTCTATGGGCCAAAGGACCATAATACCTTTTTAATTTCTTTGGCTGAAGGGCTGGCAGTGAGAGAGGGGTGTGAGGAGGAGTCTATGGTGGGGAAGGAAAACACAGGGTTAGACAAAGAGAGAGTGGTGGCACAGCGGGAGGTAGTGAAAAGGTTGGAGAAATATTAGACTAGGATGTTTTTAATCACAGGGGCCTCATACGTCCAAATGCCAGAGGTATCTTTCAGAGCTGAAATGGAGTTGTTCCGACGACGATTAATGGTGGTGATGTGAAAAAATTTGGAGTTTCGATCGCCTTCGAGGATTGTATTAACTCGGGATTTTAGAGCCCAAAACTCTTCCTCAAGCTTGAGGGTATGGTTCAGTTCACTGGTGAGGGCTGTTTCAAGCTCAAGAAGGAAGGGGTAGGACTGGTGGTCGAGGGCTTTCTGGACTCCAAGCAGTCGTCTTTCCAGTCTTCTTTTTTTAAGGAAGATGTTACCGAAGCAAGTTTTATTCTAGATGGAGACTTTGGAAGTGAAAGTGGCCACACTACGGAGGAAGGATGAGGGGTATTGGGCCTAGCTGTCACGAACAACTGAAAAGAGGGAGGGATCCGAGAACCAAATGGTTTCGAAACGGAAGGGACGGTTGACATTGTTGCTAGGTAGGGGGTGGGTGTTAAGGAGGATATGGCAATGGTCTGAGTGAATGCAGGGTAAGTGGAGGATTTTAGTTTCGGGGAAAAGAAATTGCCAATCATGGTTACTCCAAGCTCTGTCCAGTCTTTCCCGAATGAGTGCTCCAGTATTTCTGAGGTTTGTCCATGTGAACTTTGGGCCAGAGAAGCCCAGGTCTAACATGCCACAGTGGTCCATGCATTCTTTGAATTTGAGGGCTCTAGAGAGGTTGATAGGTCTACCTCCAAATTTGTCTACACTGGTTAGTAATTCATTGAAATCACCCATTATGAGCCAGGGAGTATTATGGGAATCAGCCAAGGAGGTAAGGTTTTCCCATAATAGTCTCCTAGAATTGAATGTAGGACTAGCATAGATAGCTGAAAAAAGCCACGGAGAAGGTATAGAAGAGACCTGAATCCAAGCATGGACCTCATGTTGAGTCTGAGCTATGATGTCACAGTGGATTTCCAGATCATTCCAAAGCAACCAGATTCCTCCAGCAAAACTATGTGTTTCCACAATGTGATACTTGGAGAAGCCCAAGTTTAGACATAGAGCAGCACCTCTACTGCCACCAACTCTAGTTTCAGTGAGCACTACTAGTTGAGGACGATAATCTACCATGAGGTTATTGAAATGCCTTCGAAAATGTGGATTTGTAGTCCTTCGACAATTCCACAGCAGAACTTTCATGGGAGTGTTAAAGAGTGGGAGATGAGGAAGGTCTACTTCCGTCTGAGTTAGAGGCTTGTTGTTTTCGTCGATCCATTCCAGACCCAGCGTAGTTTGTAGTGTCTCCTTCAAGAATGGTATCACTCTGACGTGGTGATCCAACCCCAGTACTCTTGCATTGTGCAAGATCGCACGATAACGCGTAGTCTGCTCAAGTTTGGTTCCGCTACCGGCTTTTCTGCCATGTAAAGTTGGCCCTTTAGAATAAAGTCTCGGGGGTGATTTACAAGGCAATGAGAGTCCAGAAGGGGGAGAGGTGGAATGGGTAGTAGAGTTTCCGAGATGATGTGGGTGTAAACGGGTTGGAGATTTGGGAGGAGGTTCAGTGAGGGGGTGATGATCTGGTTTAGTTGGATGGTCTGGGGGGGTTGGTCGGAGAGATGAGTGTAAGGAGTTGAGAGAAAGGTGACAATAACAGTTTGCTGGTTACGGAGATGGGGTGGGAAGGGGAGGGATTGTGAGAGGCTCATCCAGATGTTGAAAATGTCTGGGTCGAACCAACCCAGGATGAAGGAGGGATCTCGACGAATCTCCTCGATCAGACGGTCATCCACACCAGAGTAGTGGTTGTTCACCCTCATGTACCAGCCTGGAATGGGTTGTGCCTCTTGGTTCTCCAGTCTGAAAGGGATGAGAGGGTCGGGGTAGGGTGGGTTGGGTGGGATGGTAGGTGTGCTGGTGAGGGTGGGGTTCCTGAGGAGAGTCGATCTGCGGTTTGGGTGACGACGAGTCATGGTCAGAGGGAGAGGAGGGGGGGATAAGAGAGACGTGAGAGGTTCTGAGGACTTGTTTTTAACGTTGGAGGGGCTAGACTTTAAAGGTGGTGGTGAGAGATGATTTGGTTGTGGGATAAAAAAAAGGTTATGAAGAGGGTTTTGAGAGGGACGAATGACTGTTAAAAGGCTGAGAGGCAGAAAAATTACAGTCTGAAAAATGCTGAAAAGGCGTGATGGAAGAGACGTTAACGACGGGGCAGACTGGAGGTTCAGACGGGTTAAGTAAAAGGGGTACTTTAGGGGGGGTACGGTGGATAGGTTTTAGAGACAAAGGTGATATTGATTTGGACGAGGAAAGGGTAGAGGTTGACAGGGGGATAGGTGATGGGACAGGGCTCTGAAAATTTTTCTGCCCATTAGAAGAAAAGCTGGTCAAGGGTTGGGGAGATGGGCCAAGAATGGATATAGTAGGGTTAGCTAAAAGCTGAAATGAATTAGAAATAAAAAGGTTTGACTTGGAGCCGTCTGAAGCCGTCTACATTACAGCTGGAGGAGCAGCCGCAGCAGGACGGCCAGAGGTGACGTGGACCTGCGGAAGGGGTTTGGGCGCCAAATTTGAATCAGGCATCTTCTTCCTCCAAACTTTAGGGTTTAGATGCAGTGACGTACCAACCATGGCAACTCTACCGGCACCGGATTTAACTGACTTTGAGGTTTTTTTCCGATCAACAAGCATCCAGGGCCCAAACTCAGAAAGAAGAGGAGAGGGAGGTGTGGGTTTCTCAGCTGTGGAAGAAGCCTTACTGGAAACCTTGCAGTCATCCAGACTATGACCAACTATGCCGCAGTTGAAACAGATGGCTGGAAGTCCTTCATAGGTTACTTGTTGGGTGATGTTTCCTACTTTGACATCTGGACTCCAAGCAGTCGTCTTTCCAGTCTTCTTTTTTTACGGAAGATGTTACCGAAGCAAGTTTTATTCCAGATGGAGACTTTGGAGGTGAAAGTAGCCACACTACGGAGGAAGGATGAGGGGTGTTGGGCCCAGCTGTCACGAACAACTGAAAAGAGGGAGGGATCCGAGAACAAAATGGTTTCGAAACGGAAGGGACGGTTGACATTGTTGCTAGGTAGGGGGTGGGTGTTAAGGAGGACTGGGCAGTGGTCTGAGTGAATGCGGGGTAAGTGGAGGATTTTAGTTTCGGGGAAAAGAAGTTGCCAATCATGGTTACTCCAAGCTCTGTCCAGTCTTTCCCGAATGAGTGCTCCAGTATTTCAGAGGTTTGTCCAAGTGAACTTTGGGCCAGAGAAGCCCAGGTCTAACATGCCACAGTGGTCCATGCATTCTTTGAATTTGAGGGCTCTAGAGAGGTTGATAGGTCTACCTCCAAATTTGTCTGCACTGGTTAGTAATTCATTGAAATCACCCATTATGAGCCAGGGAGTATTATGGGAATCAGCCAAGGAGGTAAGGTTTTCCCATAATAGTCTCCTAGAATTGAATATAGGACTAGCATAAATAGCTGAAAAAAGCCACGGAGAAGGTATAGAAGGGACCTGAATCCAAGCATGGACCTCATGTTGGGTCTGAGCTATGATGTCACAGTGGATTTCCAGATCATTCCAAAGCAACCAGATTCCTCCAGCAAAACCGTGTGTTTCCACAATGTGATACTTGGAGAAGCCCAAGTTTTGACATAGAGCAGCACCTCTACTGCCACCAACTCTAGTTTCAGTGACCACTACTAGCCGAGGACGATGATCTTCCATGAGGTTATTGAAATGCCTTAAAAAATGTGGGTTTGCAGCTTCTCGACAATTCCACAGCAGAACTTTCATGGGAGTGTTAAAGAGTGGGAGATGAGGAAGGTCCACTTCCGTCTGAGTTAGAGGCTCGTTGTTTTCGTCAATCTATTCCGGACCCAGCGTAGTTTGTAGTGTCTTCTTTAAGAATGGTATCACTCTAACGTGGTGATCCAAACCCCAGTCTTCTTGCATTGTGCAAGATCGCACGATAATGCGTAGTCTGCTCAAGTTTGGTTCCGCTACCAGCTTTTCTGCCATATAAAGTTGGCCCTTTAGAATGAAGTCTCGGGGGTGATTTACAAGGCAATGAGAGTCCAGAAAGGGGAGAGGTGGAATGGGTAGTAGAGTTTCCGAGATGATGTGGGTGTAAACGGGTTGGAGATTTGGGAGGAGGTTTAGTGAAGGGGTGATGATCTGGTTTAGTTGGATGGTCTGGGGGGGTTGGTCGGAGAGATGAGTGTAAGGAGTTGAAAGAAAGATGACAATAACAGCCTGCTGGTTACGGAGATGTGATGGAAAGGGGAGGGATTGTGAGAGGCTCATCCAGATGTTGAGAATGTCCGGGTCGAACCAACCCAAGATGAAGGAGGGATCTCGACGAATCTCCTTGATCAGATGGTCGTCCACACGGGAGTAGTGGTTGTTCACCCTCATGTACCAGCCTGGAATGGGTTGTTCCTCTTGGTTCTCCAATCTGAAAGGGATGAGAGGGTCAGGGTAGGGTGGGTTGGGTGGGATGGTAGGTGTGCTGGTGAGGGTGGGGATCCTGAGGAGAGTCGATCTGCGGTTTGGGTGACGACGAGTCATAGTCAGAGGGGGAGGAGGGAGGGATAAGAGAGAGGTGAGAGGTTCAGAGGACTTGTTTTTAACGTTGGAGAGGCTAGAGTTTAAAGATGGTGGTGAGAGATGATTTGGTTGTGGGATAAAAGAAAGGTTATGAAGAGGGTTCTGAGAAAGGGACGAGTGACTGTTAAAAGGCTGAGAGGCAGAAAAATTACAGTCTGAAAAATGCTGAAAAGGCGTAGTGGAAGAGACGTTAACGACGGGGCAGACTGGAGGTTCAGAGGGGTTAAGTAAAAGGGGTAGTTTAGGGGGGGTACGATGGATAGGTTTTAGAGACAAAGGTGATATTGATTTGGACGAGGAAAGGGTTGAGGTTGACGGGGAGATGGGTGATGGGTGATGGGACAAGGCTCTGAAAATTTTTCTGCCCATTAGAAGAAGAGCTGGTCAAGGGTTGGGGAGATGGGCCAAGAATGGATGTAGTAGGGTCAGCTAAAATCTGAAAAGAATTAGAAATAGAAAGGTTTGACTTGGAGCCGTCTGAAGCCGTCTGGATTGCAGCTGGAGGAGCAGCTGCAGCAAGACGGTCAGAGGTGACGTGGACCTGCAGAAGGGGTTTGGGCGCCAAATTTGAATCAGGCATCTTCTTCCTCCAAACTTTAGGGTTTAGATGCAATGACGTACCAGCCATGGAAGCTCTACCGGCACCGAATTTAACTGACTTTGAGGTTTTTTTCCGATCAACAAGCGTCCAGGGCCCAAACTCAGAAAGAGGAGGAGAGGGAGGTGTGGGTTTCTCAGCTGTGGAAGAAGCCTTACTAGAAACCGGTCATCCAGACTATGACCAACTATGCCGCAGTTGAAACAGATGGCTGGCAGTCCTTCATAGACAACTCGTTGGGTGATGTTTCCTACTTTGACTTTAGAGATCAGGGGTTTGGAGAGATATATTTGGATGCATAGTCTAGCAAAACGGCCTCTAGCCCCATTCTCAGTGAAAATATCAATATTTAGTAGCTTACCCAGACTTGCACCAATCTTACAAAGGATGGAACCATCAAAAAATTCAATGGGGAGACCAATGAGGCGTGCCCAGACCACAGTGGTGGTATTAGATGCTGTGGTGGCTTGAAACTCAGGTTCCCACCGTCGAACGGCTAGATAATGGGGGCCAATGAACCACGGACCACCGTTGAGAATTTTGCTGATGTCGATATCCAATTGGAACTTGATGAGGTAGAAATGGTTACCAAGATCTAGCCCATGCAACGTCCCAGTGGGTTTCCAGAGTGCTTTGATTTTCTCCATGAGCAACTTATAGCCCAGATTTTTACCCATGAGACAGATAATCAAAGAGTTGACCCATGGAGATTGAATCCGCCGTACCTCCTCAGGAGAAACAGAGATGGCAGGTACTCCATCTTCATCTACCAGGTCCGTCGGGGAGGAAGCGTCCACGGACAAGACAGCAGGAACCTCCTCCAACAAAAGCGGGGATGCGAGTGCCTCCTTGAAAGAAAGAGGAGGTTTAGTTGGTGTACCTTGATTCTTGAAGGTTTTTAGTTGGTTTCTTTCTAGTAAGTCTTGCTCTTCTGTAGATCGTTCTTCGTCGTGCCCATCTAGTTGTGCTGTGGATGTGTTGGTTGCTGTGGAATGATCCGTTGCCGCCGATCCATCAAGCTCGCCCTTATCAGGATCGCCCATGCTTTCATGCCCTTTTTTTTTTCTCTCTAAACATAACCCTTTGTAAATCTATTTCCATATGTAATGACCTCAAAAGTGATTGATACTTTCATATGAAAGCTTTAAAATGATAGCTTTTATTGGGGGGAGGAAATGACTTGTATGTCCTTTTCTTTATAATTTGTTCCACCAACCCCAAAAAAGGAGCCACTGAGTTATGTGGCCACATAATAGTAAAATATATACTTATCTTGTTAGAAAAATAGAGGATAAGCCAATTAGATGCCCTTACTCACTTTAAGGTGATCAATGAATTTAGTTATTTGGAGGTGCTCAAATGGTGTTCACAGCACAGAATTTTTATCAGTTAATATTCTCACAGATTTTCAAGTGTTGCTATGGAGAATCAAAACAAAGAAGGCGGTAGAATGGAAATTATACTCTATTTGGAATGATATTAGTTATCTTTGTAGTAGTTTGGATCATGTATGTATTACTAAGGTAAATAGAAAGGATGTTTAGGCTGCCCATGAAGTTGGACGTAGTTCAAGTCTGAACTACGTTTTGTATGTGTATGGAATTGTATGTTGCTTTTATTATTAGAATGAATGATCTCAATTTCTTCAAATAAATAAATAAAATAAAGAGTTAATTAGCAAAAAGTCCTGTTTACATATTTGGTGGTAGTTTAGGTCGTGTCAAAAAGTTTTTGAACCAATAAGTCTCATTTATAAGTAAAAAGACGTTTTGCTCTTTAATCCCAAAACTGAGAATGTTCTCAATTTCAAAACTGAGAATATTCTCAATTTTCAAACAGAGAATGATTTCAATATATAATTATCAAAATTAAAAAATTTATGTTTGGCTTCTGAGAAAAGTATGGGATTGAAAAGAAAGATAATTCTGCGAATATTCTAAGAAATTTATAATTATCAATTTTGAGAAATTTCTCAATTTTTTCATGATTAAAATTGAGAATATTATAAACGGAGAAGGTTCTCAATTTTAAAAAACTCTCTCTCTCTCTCTCTCAATCTCCTAATTGGTTCTCTCGTCTCAGCTATTCACTTTCTCTCTCTGATTGAAAAACTAAATCTGGAGCTTCTAATTGAAGCTCTCTCTCTCTCTTTGTGCGTGCAATAAAATCAATCATCAGCCATTTTTATGGTTGTTAATGGCCGAAACAGAGCAATAATGGACTCATGAGAGAGACCCCATCGCACTGCCAGCACAAGCAGTACCAGCGAACTCTTCATCTGCTTCACCTCTCGCCTCTCCTCTTCTTCTTCCCCGTCCATGAAGATCTCTTCTAAGTCAATCCTCAGCCCCGGCCGCGCTCGCGACGCACCCGTCTTTCTCCCCAGCTCTCTCAGCCGCCGACTCAAAACAAACGGCAGCCTCAAAGGCGGCCAATCTCCCATGTTCCCCACCGGAACCAAGAAACGAGGCTGCGTTGTCGAAAACCCAGAGCCTTCTTCTCCCAAAGTCACCTGCATTAGGCAAGTTCGAGTGAAGACGAAGAAGATGAGGGGGTTTGCATGGGTAAATTGGTCTATTAAAAATTAATGGCACTTGAAGGAACAAATAATTTTATCTAGGACCTAATGGAGTATAAGTTCACAAAATGGGACTTGTATGTAAATGTCCCTAAAATAAACTTAGTTGTTCTGTAGACATGCCAAGTGATTTATAAAATCAATAATCAGATGGTTGAGTCAGTTTGCGTGTACATCAATTAATCTCAAAAGTAAAATAATTAAATATCTTTACTATTAAAGGGTCCTTGAAAGTGTTTAATAAACCAAGCTATTATACAAACATACCAAGTGTTCTATAGAGTCAATAATTGAGTATGTGAATTAATTTGTATGTATCTTAACTAATTTTGAGATCTTAAAATTAAAGACCAGATGGCTTATTAGAATAACTCAAACTTAAACTTCACATCAAATCTTTACACCGTCCCTTAATGTTTCTATAGACTCAATCTTTTAAGTAATTTATCATTAACAACTCAAACTTCTCTCTCTGTCTCTCTCTCTCTATTTGTTTTTATTTTATCAAATCAACTCAAAAATATTTGTAAAATACAAAAAGTTATCCACTTGATCCAACTTATAACACAAATGATATGTCCTTTTGACAATAAAAAATACATTTTTTTAAAAATCTAAATATTACTATTAAACATCTATGTAATATACTAGATATTAGACAATTCTGTTATGCCCATAAACCATCATATTTTGTGTGCAACTTTATTACATTGGAAATTTTTTGAACTGTAATTATTTTTACTAATATAAATATATAAACAAAATCGTTGTTTAGCTATCTTAATTAGATTAAAAAAATAAAAAGATAAAGGATAAAGATCCGTAGCTCGAATGCTTGGCTCGAAAACTGGCTCGAATTTTTTTTTTTTTTTTAATTCTTTTCCTTTCCTTGCTTCAATTACAGACAGAGGCCTTGCTTTTCAATAATAGACAGAGGCGAGATAGAGAGGAGAGAGAGAAAAGAAGAGGAAGAAGAAGAAAAAAAGAGGAAGAGAGGAGGCGATCGGTGGGGAGAAGAGGAAGAGAGAAGGGGCGGTTTTTTTTTTTTTTTCTGGATCTGGGGATGTTGATGATGAAGATGTTGATAATGAAGATGTGCTGTGTTGATGAAGATGTTGATGATGAAGATGTGCTGTGTGATGAAGACATTGATGATTTTTTTTTTTTTTTTCTAGATCTGGAGCTGAAAATGAAGGGGGAAAAAAAATTAATGTTTTGTTTGATTTGGAGCTGATCTGGAGCTGAATGTGATGAAGAAATTGATGATTTTTTTTTTTTTTTTCTAGATCTGGAGCTAAAAATGAAAGGGGAAAAATTGATATTTTGTTTGATGTTTTGTTTGATCTGGAGCTGAACAAGAGAAGACATTGATGTTTTGTTTTTTTTTTTTTCTTCTTCTTCTTCTTCCTATTCTCTTTTCTTCTTCTTCTAGTTCTGGTCTGCTTCCTCTTCTTCTTCTTCTCTTGTTCTTGTTCTTCTTCTTCTTCCTGCAAGAAAGAAAAAAAAAATTGTTGATGAACAAATTTTTTTTTTGTTGATGTTGATGATCTGGATCTGCAGCTCTTTTCTTCTTCTTCTTCTTCTTCTTCTTCTGTTTTTTCTTCATCTTCGACTTCCAAAAAACGAGAATGAAAAAAAAAAAAAAAATTCTCCAAAATGACGTCATTTTGGATTCGAGCCAATTTCGAGTTCGACAGTTTCAAGCTACGTAGCAGTTCCGAAAGATAAAATATGCTAAATGAATCAATAAGACAAAATATCACATTCAAATCATAATCATTTCACTTTTTCTTTCATAGAAGTCAAAAAAATCAAGAAACTTTGCCAAACGTAAACTCCAAAAAGCCAACTAATTTTTTTTTTCTTGCCAAACAACAACAAAAAAACATCATAATATTTTAGAAAATTCTATATTTTATGACTTAATTATACATATATGGTATTAGTCATAATTTATTATGATATTAGCAATGATATTATTTTAAATATACTTTATATTATATTTTAGTATAACTTTTTTTTTTTATATAGTTATAACTTTTAGGGTGCTGTTATGGTATGCAACCCCTTAAGGTTGCACACCATATGCAACCAACACAAAAGGTGTAAATGGAATGTGTAAACATAAAACAGGACAGTAAACAGAAAGACGTAAGTGTAAGGTGTAAGTTGCACACTTAAGAAAAGTCTTAACTTTTATATCATTATCCTAATATCTTTTTATGAAAATAATTTATTCCTACCAAAAAAAAAAGTATTTTTTTATAAATTCTGACAGATAAAAATTTAACAGTATAGAAAAAATAATCCCACTTGGCTTTATATTGTATTTTTTTATAAGTGCATATAGACTCTTATCAATCAAAATTTATAAAAAAAAATGTTTTTATAAGAAACTTTTGTGAAATTGTGATCCATATTTGTCCACCGCGTCTCTCTCTCCACTTTCACTCATTTTCTCTCTCTACATCTATATATCGCATCTCCGAATTTCGATAAAGAAAAAGAAATAGAAAATGAATAATGCTAGAGGCCCCAAATAATTTACCAAATATTTTGTCAAATCTCTTACATGGGTGTAGGACCCATACACATGTGGTTTTGTGTAGGTCCCACACCCATGTGAGAGATTTAGTAAAACATTTGATAGATTGTTTAGGACCTAGCACTTTTCATAGAAAAGAGTAATGTTAGAGGCCCCAAATAATCTACCACACACTAACTTGAAGAGGACTGCTGCAGACTCCCAGTGGGGTCGCACCCCAGTGAGGTGGCGAGCCCCCACTAGCCGAAACTCAAAAAAAAAAAATAAAAAAAAATAAAACAATTTTTTTTTCATCCAATCACAGCACCTCCCCTCACTGGGGGTCGACCCCAGTGAGGTCCGAAGCATTTTTCCTAGGAAAATAAGTGAGAGTACTAATTAGTGCTACCACTAATGATGTGGCAGTAGGCCCCATCATGAATGATTTGATGTTTTGACCTTGGTGTTGTATTTTTTTTTTTATTGAGTGTCATGTCATTAGTGGTCTTTTTAGAGTTCCAAAATTAATGGTCTATCGTTGTTGTTTTTCCTAACTCGAATTCCACCCCAACCAATTTTCTCAAAACCCTAATCGCCTCGGATCATGTAATTAATCCGAATTCGAATCTGGGTTTTGGTGGATTCGATTTGGAGACCCGAGAGAGCGAGAGAGGGATCATGACTCGGCGGTGTTCGTATTGCAGCCACAATGGCCACAACTCTCGGACCTGCCCGAACCCTGGAGTCAAGCTATTCGGAGTCCGGTTGACTGCTGGATCGATCCGGAAGAGTGCCAGTATGGGTAACTTGACCCATGACACCGGATCCAGTAGCGATAACCTTCAAAATGGCCTCGCCGGAAACAACCATGACTCTCCCGGAGATACGCCAGACCACGGCGCCGCCACCGGAGATGGGCATGCCTCGGAGGATTTTTGTTTCCGGGTCGTCGTCCAGTCGGGAAAGAAAGAAAGGTTCGAACTTTGTTTGGTTAATTTATGGGTTCAGTGGTTTTAATTTTGAAGTTCTGCATCTACAAAGTTTTATTTTGTTTATCTTTGTTTGGTGATAATTGTGAAGAATCGAATTCGAAATTGAATGAATGAGTCAATACTATTTATTTTTTAGTTGTTTACTAAGAATGAAGGGTTTAAGCAGAGAAATGATGAGTTTATTTGATTTGGGTTGATGGTTTTCTATGTGGATTCGAGTGATTGATGAGATATAATAAAAATTATGAAAAAGAGCTCGTATTTGGTTTACAAATTGAATAAGAAATTATGAGAAATGGAAATAAAGAGAATTTGCTTGTTCAAGCATGATGATTTGTGAGAAAATACCGTCATTTCTTATCTCTTTTTCACTCAAATGAGAGATCACAATGATTTATTTTCTTTTTTCACATAGCTCAAACTAATAATGAACATAAAATTCAGAACTTAGAATTATTTTTTTCATCAATAATTTCTTAGGAACCAACCTTGGATTAGTTACTCAGTTTTGCTCGGATGCATGCTGTGAAGCATAGACAGGGACACGGGACACATATATGACACGGATACGTCATCACAAAATATTGCAAAAACGTAGGAGACCGACGAGGCTTGGACACGCCACAAATAATTATATTTTGATATAATATATTATATTATATAGTTATATATGTGCATAATATTACTTTATACTAAGTAAATCTTATATCTAATTCGCTTACATGTGCATAATATTACTTTATACTATGTGTTTGATATGTGTATTGAACATGGTAGTGACAATGTCTTCTGGATATTTTGTGTTGCATATGTTTTACTACATGGTGCACTAGTTAGTGGTTTAATATTAGCTAGGCAGGAATGCATTTTCATATTGTGGTATGACTGAGACTTCTTTGTAGTATATTATTACTATTTCAGTTCTTCTACATGCACAAAATTTAATCATAGAATTAGACATTTATACTTACAATTGTGTCTCATTTTGTGATCGGACTCTTTTTACAAAGATTTTTTTTTATTACTATTTAGCTTATACTACAACTACTTGTGTGTTATCGAACATTAAAGGCGATTTTTTTGGAGTTAAAATAGCTATTTCAATCATTCTGTGAAGTTGAAATGGAGAGATGCATCATGAAAAATTTATTAAGGCTTGCATGTCCAATTTTTTCTTGTTCAATTTTTAAGAGTAAAAAATTTTGATAATTATTTTAAACAAGTTTAATAAAGGCCAAGAAAATAAAAATCAACAAAAAAAAAAAAAAATGGCTAAAGAAAACAACTACCAAAAAGCCACTTATACACAATGCATCAATGAGTCCAATGCAAATGAAATTGTAGTGTGAAAGTTTCTTTTAAGGGGGATTTGGTGATATCCCCCTCACTATCTAATTTGTCTTTCAAAAGGACAAGAATTATATAAATACTTTCAAAACCCCCTGATATTTTAAAACTTGTTTCTTTTACTATATTACCCTCATATCTATCAGCTCTCCTATTAAGCTATATTCACTATGTATTTCAGAGTAAAATAAAAGTAAAATTTTACTCTGTATAAAAGTAAAATTTTACTATGAATAAGAGTAAAATTTTACACTCTGAAACTAAAAGTAAAATTTTACACTCTGAAACTAAAAGTAAAATTTTACACTCTGAAACTAAAAGTAAAATTTTACTCTGTATAAAAGTAAAATTTTACTCTGAAAAACAAGTAAACTGTGAGATTCTGAAGTTAAAAGTAAAATTTTACTCTGGTTCTGTCAAATGAAAAAAACAGAGCAATAAAACCAGAGTAAAATTTTACTCTGGTTCTATCAAATGAAATTAGATCATTCACAACCACTGTTCTTCTGTTTCTTCACAGTTACTTGCCTCTTTCGTATCACCTCTTTGTTTTCTCTGTTATCTATTACATATACACAATCCATATTGCTCACTCACGACACAAAAATTTGTCAAAATCAAAAACAATTTTACAACAAAAAGTTGAGAGAACATAGTAACAACTCATCAATAGATCAATTTAAGAACTTAACAACACTATCCAAATGAAAAATCTCTCCCTCACACACACACACACACACACACACACACACAAACACACACATATATATATGAAAAATCTCTCCCTCACACACACACACACAAACACACACATATATATATGAAAAATCTGAAGAACTGTGTTCAAATATGAAAATTTTGAACAGTCGCGCGATCCGTCTCTATACTCTTTCATAATTCGAATTTTTGATCGACAAGACTATCATCAACGGCAAGAACATGAACTTCATGAGAATTGGAAGGCGATACGTCGACATCGTCGAAGCCTTCTCCGATCATCTCCGACGATCTCTTCCACTGCGAAACTTATGCGCCATTCAAAGAAAATTCTCTGCAACTGAGAGTGATTTAGGTATATTCACAGTTTTGGTTGAAATCACGAGAGCTTCGAACGAATCCAATCCAAACCCTAGGAATGGAAGAGAGAAGGAAAAGAGAGAATTTGTTTGTGCGTTTGCTTGGTTGAGACTTCGATCATGTTCCACCGCCTTGAGGAAGACACCGGCGGCGGCGTATGAACCGCTGGAGAGTGATCGGAAAAACTGAATCGGCGTAGGAGGAGATCGAAGAATGTTGAGAATCATAACAGAGAGCTCGTAAAAGAGCAGAGAAGGTGAGGAGAGAGTGGGTGGAGAAGGTGAGAAAATTTAGTTGAGGGTATAATAGTCTAATAAAATATTTAAATAATAAATTTTGTCTTTTATGCAAAATTTTATAATTATGAGGGGGTTTAGAAAATAAAATTTTTTTCTTAATCCTTTTAACAATGAAAGGAAGGTAAAGAGGGTTTATAGCTAAATTTTCCTTCTTTTAAATTGCCCCCATCATTATCTAAAAGGTAAATTTCTCCAACAAATTATAGAATATTTATACAAAAATGAAAACAAATATTAACAAGCGACTTGAGCCGATGATTAATTCAAGATTGGAATAAAAAGTAGGTTGGAAATAGAAAATAAAATAAAAAGATTTAAAAAATTTCAAAAAATAATGAAATAATCTATCCTTATTATTATTATTTTTATTTTTTCCTTGTGTTGAAATGAAATTTTATTAGCAACACTCAAAATAAATTACATATTCATATATGATTCTCATTCATAATTCAAAAAATATTATAGCCTAATAGAATAATAATATTGTATTATTGCGTTGAGGTCTTGAAAAATATTTGAATTTACTTGAAGGCAATCAAAAAGTTGAGTCAATTTCAACTCTATATAGACTCAATTTTAATTTTAGTTCCTATGGTTTTAAATCAAATAATTTGGTTCTTACACTCAAAATTCAATTTCAATTTGATTATTTTGTCTAAATTTTTATTAATTTTATGTATGTATATACCTTACAAAATTGACAACCATTTTAGTAATACTATACAAATAAAATGAAATTTGTATCAAATCATTTTGGGAAAAATTGTAATTTACTCAAAAATGAATTTTGAGAAAGCTCTGGTCTAGTCCTACGTAGTCAATATATGAGCTGGCTGGGTTTCTAAGAAGGAAAATTTTAATATACACACTTCTATGTCCTTTAATTATATTTTTTTTAAAAAAAATTTAAGTTTTAAATTTTATTTTTTTTTGTAATGACATTATTTTAATTATAATCGATGAATTTTTTAATTATTTTAAGTTATGAAATTTTTTTAACTTATAATTTTAAAAAAATTAAAATTATGCCATATTTTTATTTTTAATTAAAAGCTCCATAAGTGTTTCCTCTAAAAACATCTCCAACTCATATTCTTTTTTATTTTATTTTATTTTATTTTATCAAATTTAAGTAAAAATTTGAATAAAAACTTCATCTAATACTTAGTATTACCAAATTACACCTAAACGTTCCAATGAAATTTATATATTTTTTTATCAAATTATCGACCAAATGGATGTCCGGCCAATCGACTGGTTTTATATAAATAAACTAGAACCATATCCTCAATTTGTTGGAGATATTTCAATTTGATGAAAAGTCAAAAATAATCTTCGATTTGATATGGGTATAATGTCAAGATTGGCAACTTGACTTATTTCATTGGAAAACAAATTTGATATGGGTGTAACGTCATTATTGGCAACTTGACTTATTTCATTGGTAAATGTTATGGGTTATTTGGGATGACCTAAATAAGTGTACTTTTTGTCTTTTTACGAAAAGATGTGCAGAAAAGTAGAGAGGTGATGTGATGAAAAAAAGATAAAAAGATAAATTATTTTTGATGTTGCCAAACTTGGCCTTAGTAATATAATATAGTGCCTACTGTTAGTACTATAATATAGTGCCTAAATGTAGTGCAACTTTCGGTTAATATAATATGTAATACAGTGCATTGGTTTTGGATTGTTTTCGGCTCTTTTGATCATGAGCCATCATTGTCCATTATGGGTATATGGGTATAATGTCAAGATTGGCAACTTGACTTATTTCATTGGAAAACAACAATACATGTTGTAGGATGGTCTAAGACAGACTGTATCAAATTCAATTTGAATACAAATTTGCAGGGGAAGAAATGGCGAAAGCTCTACAACTTCCCATCATAGACCTCGCTTCTCCTGATCGAATCTCCACCGCCAATTCCATCCGTCAGGTCTCTTATTCTTCTTCTTCTTCTTCACACCTTATCACTGCATATATATATATATATACAAATCTGTATTTGCATATTTGCCTTATATATCAGCTTTATTTTATCATCAATAGAATATTTTCAAGAATTACGTTTATCTTCATCAGGTGTGTGTTTTTGTTTTTAATTAATTTAATTTAATTTTTTTTCAAATTTGGTATATTATATATGCAAATCAAGACAAAAGTACCCAGAAATTAAAATCAAGTTACATGTTTGTGCATTTAGGGCGTGTTTGGACATCCCATTGGACTTGAATGTTTACATACTTAGTTATATTTCAGCTTAGAAAAGCAGCAGTGTTATAGTGGACAAGTGATATAGTGTCATTTGGGAAGTCATTTGCTTAACTAGACGGTGTGCGTTGAAAATCAACTAGTTACATACTGAGGTAATTGCATAAGGACAGTTTGGGAATGGTAAAATGGGTGACAGTGTTCACACCAACTTGGGTGCTACCATTATATAATAGAATAGATAAACTCATTAATTATGCAATGCTACTTTATGATGTTAAAAGCTATGAATGGTGCAGTGATACTATTAAATTTCTTTGGTTATCCAAACAACTCCTTATTTTGTAACATGGGCAAAAGAAAAGGGAAAGGAAATTTGAATTAAGCTTTTTTTTTTAATTTTTTTTTCCCCTCCACATTTTCTTTCCTTTTTTATTTTTTCTCCACAAACACAGCCTAAAGAATTCTTTCTGATAAGCATATGGTTGTTAATTGTTAAGGTAAGCCAATTAACTGGAAAGCTTATAAACTGTTAGAAATGGGCCAGTAATGATAATATTAATTTGGTTTGTTTTTTAGAATGATTCATCATGTTGTTCCCAAATTCATTAGTATTCGGATGTGTGGTGTAGGCATGCATAGAATGTGGTTTCTTTTACCTCATAAACCATGGGGTAGAGCAGGAGTTGCTTAAGCAAGTGTTTGATGAGAGCAAAAGATTCTTCTCACTCCCCCTTGAAGAGAAGATGAAATTGCTTCACAGAGAAAATAGAGGTTATACGCCACTGTATGCCGAGAATCTCAACCCTTCTTCAAGTTCTAAAGGTTTTACTATTCTCTCACTTTTGACAAATTTTGTGATGCTTTCAAATTGTATATAAAGTGGGAAATGTGCCGATGTAAGCTGAAATTTTCAGATTAAAAAAAAAATTCAGAAAAGTGTATCAGTTTAGTATCGAGATTGAATATGCTGAAAATTTGAATGAATGCTCTCAAATTTTGGTGGAAGCATAAATTGACAAATAGTAGTAAGTTTGACAATGATTTTACAAAGATTTTGTGATTCAGTCTAAACAGGATGTGGTCCTAAAGATAACTTTTTTCCAATTCATGAATTTAAAGCCAGGGTTGAAACTCATTGATTGATGGTATGATTGATATTGGATGGAGAAACTCTAATAGGTTCTTTTCTCATTAATGCATATTTCATTGGTGTAATAGAGAAAAGAACTTAGGGTTGACTGTCTTCTACTGATTGGAGTACAGGTGGCTCAAAAGAGAGTTTCTATATTGGTCCCCTGGAAAGCATTTCAAGTCATAGTAATCTGAATCACTGGCCTTCAGAAGGTATTTTAATAATTTTGTGTGCTTTCACTTGTTTATGTTCTCTTAACATGTTCTCATATAACAATTTCATTTCTCCTACATTTTGTAATCTGTCATTTAGCATACATGTACAATGGGTACATGATTCCTGAGGTGATAACATTATTTCTGGTGTTGTCTGGCTAGGAAATTCCAGAAGTTTTGCCATCTTGGAGACCTACTATTGAATCTTACTATGAAAGAGTCCTGTAAGTTTTCCCCATTGTTTATTCCTGTGTCACACTCTGAAAAGAGAGTAGAAAGTGATCAGAAATCATAGTAGATCTATTCACTTAAACTGTGCCTGCCTAGTAAGTTCATTTCCTTCAATCAACGTTAATTTCTTCATACATAATCAGAAGTTTTGCTCATGTTAATTCTATGACTTTCTTAAGCATTTACATGATTTTGAATAACTTCTGTCTTTTTAACTAATTTTTAGGGCCTGAGATGTGATACTTAATGCTTGGAATAGTTTAGATGACTTTTCTATAAAGATGCCTCAGTAAAAAGTGGTGCAGCAGTTTTGATTGATCAAATAGTTCATAATTCCTTATGTTGATAAGAACAAGGCTGTGTGTGACTTTTGGCTGGTGTTGATTTTTGCTACCTCAGGACTGCTGGAAAAAAGTTGATCTCTTTAATTGCTCTGGCTTTAAACTTGGATGAAGACTTCTTTGAGAAAGTTGGGGCTTTCAATCCACCAATGCCATTTCTTCGTCTTCTACACTATCCTGGTTGAATCAAAATTTGGCTTTATCTGCTTTGTCCGTATAGTCTTTCTTTTCATTATCTGGGTTCATACATGGACGGATTCAGGAATCTGTATGATGTGTGGTTTATAAAAGGAGCTTAGCATTCTGTTTGTATGTCTTACTGTCAGTAAAATTGCAACACTTTGCGATAGCAGGATGAAATCCAGAAAATTAAGAATGCATATGAAAATGTAATTGGAAATTGACTAGATAAAAAATACTATTTTCTCAATGTCTCTGCGTGCACTTTATCTGAAACATTATGCTTTAATTTGACAGTTGTGGATTGGATTGAAGCTGTTTTTAAGGAAATGATTATTGATTTGTAGGAACTAAAAAGAATGGCTATTTAACCAAAGCTCTTTTGCCTCTCTATTTTGATTTCAGGTGAATTGGGGCTTTCTGATGAAGAAATTTTTGGTGCTTCTGCTCATTCAGACTACGGAATGATAACCTTTCTAGCAACAGATGGTGTTGCTGGACTTCAGGCATGTTTGGTCGATATTAATTGTGATCTTCAGCTGTAAATTCATTGAATATAATATCTTCCATCATTTTAGTTAGCTAGCTTTTATGTGTTAACAGGTTTGCAGGGACAAATCTAAGCAACCACTGGTCTGGGAAGATGTGCATCATATCAATGGGTGAGTTCATGATTTAACAAAATTAACTCAATGAAATAGTCATTTGGTCTGTATCTATGTATCCAACAAATTTCTATTTTGTTAATTATGACCTGAAAATTTATGTTTTCTTCACTCCAACTTTGAATATCTTTTACCATTCCCAAACTTCAAGGCCTTAAATACATTTGTTGCTTAAGAGGCACGTTTGTGGGCTTCAAGTGCTCGAGTCTCCTGCTGTAGGGAATGCCTTTTCCAACTTGGAATTTTTCTTTTCTTTACACTACAATTAGTATAAAATTGATCTATTATTATATCTAAGCAATAGATATGAAAAAAAATGTCTGATATCTAAAAAGGCTGAAGCTTGAGTTTTTCATTTACATTCACAATGGAGATTGTAGAGTTCTACACAACTACAATTATGGTTAACCAGAGAATTTATTTATTGTTCTTCCCATTGTGTATGTTTTAGCTCAGAATTTGAAGTTTTGTGGGGCAAATTAAATCTGCAGGGCCCTTATTGTTAACATCGGGGACATGACGGAGAGGTGGACTAATTGTTTGTTTCGGTAATGTTCCATTTCTAGTAACTTAAACTTCTCATTTCATCTTTTTTCTCAGAGAATTCATTCATCTATTTAGGATGAAATGTTTTGTTTTTGGTTTTTTTTCCGTTTGTTCTTTCAAGTACATGAATACTCTCTCTCTCTCTCTCTCTCCATATTTCAATGTTTAAATTCTTTTGTAGGTCCACGTTGCACAGAGTGATGTCAACAGGACGAGAACGCTATTCGGTACTAAATATTTTGTCCACAATTTACTTTCTTGTCCAATTTTTGCCATTATGCTCTACTTTTTCCTCTTTTCATTTGGTCAAGGAAGAGGTTCATGTTTATGATGTAGTACCAAAATTATGTGTTCTTAATCAGCTAGGTAAAACTAAAGGGTAGACTGAGTAGATCAATCTGTAGGGAAAAAACAAAATAAGGCTTTATAACTGGATAGACTAGAGGATAGGCTACTCTGATAAATAAGCTGTTGAAGAAGAAGAAAATCGGAAGTTTCACTGCTGACCATTGCTTAATTGCAATTCCTCAGATGGCTTTTTTCCTAAATCCCAGCGCAGACTGTGTGGTGGAATGCTTGGAGAGTTGCTGCAGTGAGTTGACTCCTCCTAGGTATGGACATCCCCTTGGCCTAACTTCTGTTATTATACGTCACTGCTCGCTATGCTTGAAATTAGAAGTTAGTGGTTTTGGTATTGCCTTTTGCTAGCATCCTGTAATAGTGGATCAAATGAGATTTCATGCCTATTTCTGTAATGCTTGTGTCACAAATGGATTGTCAATGGTATCAAACACTTCAGTGTTTTTGGGAACAATTTTGAGAATGCTTAGACGGTCTGTCCAAATGATTTTGTGGCATATTGTAAAGTCCTAGTGCGAGATATGTGTTTGGGCATTTGAATCCCATAGGCTATATTTGACTTGCAGAGGACAAATATTATATGCACTTCTGATATCTCACCGATAGATAAATCATCTGATAAACTATGTCTGTCCTCAGTACTCACATTTGTTTTGCATTCATTAATTTCTAAAGCAAGTTATGTTTGTTCTTAAAAAATATTTTATATTATTTTGTTTTTATAATTATTATTATCTTTCAGATGGGTATGTTTTGTTCATTAAGGGAGTTAAGATTGATAGGTCATGATGTCATGCAGATTTCCACCGGTCCGCAGTGGAGACTACCTGGGAGAGAGGTTCAGGCTTACATATGGTTCATAGGTTTGAGTTTGAAGGCATCATGCCTTGAAAAAGCTGAATATTTGGTACTTCTGCTCTGCACTTAATTTATTTTTATATTTGTATTTTGTGGTTTAATTTTGATAAAAAAAACATATTTCCTATACTACTGTCAGAGCCTGATTGCTCGATGAGGGAAAAGTTATAAAAATTTAGCTCATATTTCATTTATTAGTTTATATCTATGAACTTTTTTAAAAAAAATTTAGATCCAAACACAGCTTTGGTGATTGGAACCTTGATACAGGATATGTGGCTGTGTTTTGATGCCTGCATTTCTTGGAAATCTTGCATCACTCGCAGCAAATTCTCAAACCTAAGGTTGACATGAACCACATAAAACTTTCGATTTTAATTATTATTATTTTTAAGATAGGAGAGTTCAATTATTTAAATTGAAACATACTATTTTAGTAATTTTTTGGTTTTTTAATTAAAATATGAAGTAAAAAAATTAATATGTTTGAGATGATTTTTGACTTTTTACGACAAGATGTATAAAATGTAGAGAGAAAAAGAAATTTTTGACCTCTTGATATAAGTTGTTAATTTTTTAATTACTTTTTGACTTTTAAACTAAAAGATTAAGTTGCCAAATAAGACCTAATAATATGAACAAGTTTAGTTTCACAAGCAGAATCACATTTTGTGGTAAGATTTTTAATATATGCAACATTACTCTTAAACTTATGGCTCATGTTTAGATATTTAGAAGGATTGTACATCTTATATGAAAGTAAGTACAATAGACAAGGTACAGTTATTTTAAACTGCTAGCATGTGTCGTAACAACGTTAACCAAACTTGTAACGTTTGTTATAGTTATAAGATAAATTATTAATAGGTCTTAGTAGCTATACTTAATTCTTATTAAAAATAAGTCTTAATAAAATTGTCGTTAAAAATAATTTTTTGTGACAATTTTTTACATGTCGCTAAAAATTGACAATCAGTGATTTTTTTTATTACAATTTTTATAAATTATCGCTAAAAATTATAATTAGTGATGATTTTCTGTGACAAATTTTTTAAAATGTCGTTAAATGTTGAAATTTGGTAACGATTTTTTAAAACTTTCACTAAAACTTATAATTAGTGAAATTTTTTGTGATAAAATTTTTAAATTGTCACTGAAAATTAACAATTAGTGACGTTTTTAAATAATATTTTATAAAAAATATCATTAATTATCATAGGACCTATTAGATAATAAATTAATGTATTAAGAAGTACACATAAGTCAACTTTAAGTTATAAGTAGAAGGTAAATTAAATAATTTAACACAAGTTTTTAAAAATATTTAAGATGCATCAAGCAGTCTCATTGTGAAATCATTATGAAAAATCATTTTGGTTCATTTTGGTTTAGTTTTTGAAAAAAAAAAAATTGAGTTTTAAGTTGTATTTTAAAAGATAGTGTGACAAAAAATTTGATTGATTAATGTATAAATGAGAGAGAAGAGAAAAAAAGTAATCGATTAATTTATTAATAAAATAAATAATAAAAAAAAGGGAAGAAAAGAGGAGATTGAATTTAAAAAAAAAATGATAAATCAAACTTATTTTTTGATTTTTTGATCTAAATATTAATTTAAAAGCTAAATCAAATCGTACCTTTGATTTTTTTTTTTATTAGATTTCCTCGATGGGTTAGTAGTGATTTTTTAGTATTGTGGGATTATTTACAATGATTTAAATAAATATATTTTTTTGACTTTATATAAATGTGAAATATAATTGAAAGTGATATAACTTAAACAACATAAAATAATATACTAAAATAGTACATCTCAAATAAGCCTTGTATTTAAATATTTATTTATTCTTTGATATAAAAGAAAATTTCGAAACTTACGTTAAATTGGAGGACACATTTAAAATATTTTTTAATGGGTCAAACAAGTAAGAAGGTGAAGAACGACATGTGGAATAATCTCCACCTGTACAATCACGTGGGCCCAACACGATTTTCCACCGTCCATCCAACTACAGGGGGTAGACAGGATTGGATACATGCTACCGTACGGTGCTCTCCACCTAGAAAATCTCAGCCGTCAAATATTAAGCCCAGCTCACAATCATCCTGATCTTTGTTTATTCTGAGTGGGACCCATAACTGAAAATTCATCGGATAAGATGGTGATAAGGTTTTATAATGTGCTTTGTACGATAAGAAATCTTGTGTTGGATTATATCCAAGAATATACGCCTTTGTGTCACGTTGACCTCCCTACCATTTGCTATACATACACTTCTGCATGGTCTATTTTAATTTAATTTTACATTATCCATTATTTGACAATAATTTCTATCTGTATATTATAAAAAATCTCAATTTACATTATTTTTTATTTAAGGGGCTGCTTACGATTTGCTTATTTAGTGTATTTTTTTATTTTTATAAAAAAAATATATAAAAAAATAGAGATATGATGTGACGTAAATAAATACATATATCAATTATTAAACTAAATTAGCAATTTAGATATCAATTATAGAATAAAAATATAATTGGTACTTGATGTTAGAATAATTATTTTTGTTCAATAATTAATATATGAATAAGTAATTTTTATTAATAGTTGATTTACAAATATACAAAATGGCAAGAACAATCTTTAAATGAGCCCTCGTTTGCAATGGGACTATTAAATTAAAATAGTTATAAAACGATTTAATGGGACTACTAAACTAAAATAGTTATAAAATGATAAAATAAATTAAAAAATTAATAAGATAAAATATCATATCTAAATCATAATTATTTTATTTTTTCTTTGGCAAAAGTTAAAAAAATCAAAAAGTCTAACGAGATTTGGAGAGTAAGTATTTTAGTCAAAAAGTCACTACAAGTTGTCACATCATTCTCTTTATTTTTTTTGTAAATCTTTTCGTAAAAAGTTAAAATTTATTAAAATAACATATTCTCAAATGAGGCCAGCCAAAAAGTCAAAAAGTCAGCTTACTTTCCAAACGAAGTCTGAATAAATAGGGACGGACGCAAGATTTTAATATCGAGGGGGCGATTGTATATGTAATTAAAAAATTTATAATGAGTATGTGACATACAATATCAATTTCTATCCAAATATCACAAAAATATATAATTAGATGTTTCCATTCATTGTATATAATTATAAAATATTATCAAAATACAATTGAATATGTTCTAGTAAATCCATATTAATTTTCAAAAAAGTAACTATTTGCTCTACATATCTACTTAATCATCTAAAGTTGTGCTCGAATCCTTTTTCCCTAAAAAGGAATTACACAAATGGTTCCATTACTAGCATTACCAAGTTCATAGTCTAATCTTTTTTCCCAAATAATAAACCCTTACTCTGAGAGAGAGAGAGAGAGACAGAGAGAGAGAGAGAGTACTGAAGTATTGTCGGAGGAATCACGATCTTGAACGCCGGAAGACTCATGACGCACGAGAGAGAGATTGTGTTTTGGGTGACTGGTTCTGATGATTTGAGTTCACTGGTTGTGAAATAAAAGAGAGAAGAGAAGAGAAGTTTCTTTGTTTTGAATATATGATGACTGCTCTAGGTAGGCTATTGCTGCCTACATATGATTGAGACTTGTATCTTCTTGAGTAATTATTTTTATTTTTTATTTTTTATTTAGTTATAAGGAAACAATTAAAAAATTTGGGCCGTAATTAGACAAAAAAAACTTTCACATATTAACAAATAAATTCTTAATTATTTTAACATTACTAATTTAAAATAAAAAAGTAATCATACTTAAAAAATAAATTATTGCTATTGAAATTTTAATATTTATCAAAAAATAAATAAATTTTAAAGTACAAAATTTAGGGGGTGGCGGTTCTTAAATTTTTTGCAAAAATTTTGGGGTGGCAAACTTATATAATTTAAAAATATTTGTAATTTTATTACTATATCTAGGGGATTTTCTCAAAACTTTGAGGTGGCGGTTACCTCTGCCAGCCCCCTCCGTGGTCCATCTCTAAGAATAAACCATGCTTTTTACTGTTTTGTCCTTGTCCTAACAAACAGGAGAAAGTAAGAGGGATATAATAAAATTTTGAATATCAATTATAATTAATTTTTTTAATATTAGTTTTCTGTCATTTCTTATAATTTTACTTGATTGTGCCATAAAAATAATCCACAATTTATGCTTGACTATGTATTTACTTACATATATGCTTCTACTTCAACTAGACTATTTTTTTCTTGAGAGTGTTAATTTTTTTACTAATTTTCCCATGTTTATACATTTATTAACTCAAAGAATTTGTTTAAGAAGTTGGTGGGAACTCGTTACTTGGGGGTTGTTGTGGCTTTCAATCTATTATGAAGAAAAATAATATTTGTTGATAGATATATATTATCTATTTATTTCGTGTTTTATATATTTACTCAATCTATGTTAGATTCATTTTAATTAATTAAAAAATGATGGAATTCATTTGAAAGCTTTGTAAATCTATTTCCATATATAATGACCTCAAAAGTGATTGATACTTTCATATGAAAGCTTTAAAATGATAGCTTTTATTGGGGGGAGGAAACCAAACCAAACCAAACGAAGCCTTAAGTCCCATCAAACGGGGGGAGGAAATGACTTTTTTTTTTTTTTTTGGATAACTCAGGTATCCCCACGACCGGGCAAACCTCCAGTGGCCCACACAATAACCCGTGGGGAGTGGGATTCGAACTTGGGACCTCCAGGAGGAGCAAACTCCCAGACCCCAAGTTTTTTTCCCTCACCCGCTGGGCCACCCTTGCGGGGGGAGGAAATGACTTGTATGTCCTTTTCTTTATAATTTGTTCCACCAACCCCAAAAAAGGAGCCACTGAGTTATGTGGCCACATAATAGTAAAATATATACTTATCTTGTTAGAAAAATAGAGGATAAGCCAATTAGATGCCCTTACTCGCTTAGGTGATCAATGAACTTAGTTTTTTGGAGGTGCTCAAATAGTGTTCACAGCACAGAATTTTTATCAGTTAATATTCTCACAGATTTTCAAGTGTTGCTATGGAGGATCGAAACAAAGAAGGCGGTGGAATAGAAATTGTACTCTATTGGGAATGATATTAGTTATCTTTGTAGTAGTTTGGATCATGTATGTATTACTAAGGTAAATAGAAAGGATGTTTAGGCTGCCCATGAAGTTAGACGTAATTCAGGTCTGAACTATGTTTTGTATGTGGATGGAATTGTATGTTGCTTTTATTATTAGAATGAATGATCTCAATTTCTTCAAATAAATAAATAAAATAAACTTAGTTATTCTATAGACGTGCCAAGTGATTTATAAAATCAATAATCAGATGGTTGAGTCAGTTTGCGTGTACATCAATTAATCTCGAAAGTAAAATAATTAAATATCTTTACTATTAAAGGGTCCTTGAAAGTACTTAATAAACCTAGCTATTATACAAACATACCAAGTGTTCTATAGAGTCAATAATTGAGTATCTAAATTAATTTGTATGTATCTTAACTAATTTTGAGATCTTAAAATTAAAGACCATATGACTTATTAGAATAATTCAAACTTAAACTTCACATCAAATCTTTACACCGTCCCCTAATGTTTCTATAGACTCAATCTTTTAAGTAATTTAGGTCAAGTTTGGCAAGTCCATAAAAAGCCAAAAAGTTATTCAAAAAGTTTAAAAAGTTAACACTATTCACCAAAAGTCAACAATTACGGCTGCACAACTCTCAATCCTAATTTTTCCCTACACACTAATTTATACAATTTTTTAATACACATTTTTCCATAAAAAGTCAAAAAGTTAACCCAAACATCCATATTTTTTTTTCAATTTTTTAGTCCAAAAAGACAAAAAGTACACTTATTTAGGACACCCCCAAACAACCCCTTATCATTAACAACTCAAACTTCTCTCTCTCTCTCTCTCTCTTTTTATTTTATCAAATCAACTCAAAAATATTTGTAAAATACAAAAAGTTATCCACTTGATCCAACTTATAAGACAAATGATATGTCCTTTTGACAATAAAAAATACATTTTTTAAAAAAATCTAAATATTACTATTAAACATCTATGTAATATTCTAGATATTAGACAATTCTCATATGCCCATAAACCATCATATTTTGTGTGCAACTTTATTACATTGGAAATTTTTTGAACTGTAATTATTTTTACTAGTATAAATATATATACAAAACCTTTGTTTAGCTATCTTAATTAGGATTAAAAAAATAAAAAGACAAAATAGGCTAAATGAATCAATAAGACAAAATGTCACATTCAAACCATAATCATTTCACTTTTTCTTTTACAGAAATCAAAAAAATCGAAAAGCTTTGCCAAACGAAAACTCCAAAAAGCCAACTAATTTTTTTTTCTTGCCAAACAATAACAAAAAAACATCATAATATTTTAGAAAATTCTATATTTTATGACTTAATTATACATATATGGTATTAGTCATAATTTATTATGATATTAGCAATGATATTATTTTAAATATACTTTATATTATATTTTAGTATAACTTTTTTTTTTTTTTTTTTTATAGTTACAACTTTTATATCATTATCCTAATATCTTTTTATGAAAATAATTTATTCCTACAAAAAAAAAAGTATTTTTTTATAAATTCTGACGGATAAAAATTTAACAGTTTAGAAAAAAAAATCTCACTTGGCTTTATATTGTATTTTTTTATCAGTAATGGTTGAGGCCCATAATTTTTGTGGCTCAAATGGCTCGAAATTGCCTAAACGACGTCGTTTTGAGTACAAAACAACTTCAAAATTGTCAAAACGACATTATTTTAGTAATTTCAAGCCATTTTAACCACAAAAATTATGGCCCTCAAATATTTTTCTTTTTTTATAAGTGCATATAGACTTTTATCAATCAAAATTTATAAAAAAAAATGTTTTTATAAGAAATTTTTGTGATCCATATTTGTCCACCGCGTCTCTCTCTCCTCTTTCACTCATTTTCTCTCTCTACATCTATATATCGCATCTCCAAATTTCGAGAGAGAAAAAGAAATAGAAAGGCCTTGTTTGGTTTGTGTTTCTCAAAAATTTTTGAGAAAAATTCTCTACAAATAAGTTTTTAAAAGTAATCAAACCAAATAAATTTTCCCAAAAAAATTTCTTAAAACTTGTTTGGTTTACAAGTTTTCCAAACAAATCTCTCTCTCATACACATCAAATCAATCACTTTTTCCAAAACTCTCTCTCAAAATAATTTTCCAAAACATCTTTAAAAAAAAACTAAACCAAACAACTTTTCGTACTTTTTATCTCTAAACTTCATCACCCAAACTCAAACCAAACATACCCAAAATCTTTGAATCAAAATCTATTCAACCAAACACTAACTCGAACTCCACCACAACCAATTTTCTCAAAGCCCTAATCGCCTCGGATCATGTAATTAATCCGAATTCGAATCTGGGTTTTGGTGGATTCGATTTGGAGACCCGAGAGAGCGAGAGAGAGAGAGAGAGAGGGATCATGACTCGGCGGTGTTCGTATTGCAGCCACAATGGCCAGAACTCTCGGACCTGCCCGAACCGTGGAGTCAAGCTATTCGGAGTCCGGTTGACTGATGGATCGATCCGGAAGAGTTCCAGTATGGGTAACTTGACCCATTACACCGGATCCAGTAGCGGTAACCTTCAAAATGGCCTCGCCGGAAACAACCATGACTCTCCCGGAGACACGCCAGACCACGGCGGCGCCGCTGGAGATGGGTATGCGTTGGAGGATTTTGTTCCCGGGTCGTCGTCCAGTCGGGAAAGAAAGAAAGGTTCGAACTTTGTTTGGTTAATTTATGGGTTCAGTGGTTTTAATTTTGAAGTTCTGCATCTACAAAGTTTTATTTTGTTTATCTTTGTTTGGTGATAATTGTGAAGAATCGAATTCGAAATTGAATGAATGAGTCAATACTATTTATTTTTTAGTTGTTTACTAAGAATGAAGGGTTTAAGCAGAGAAATGATGAGTTTATTTGATTTGGGTTGATGGTTTTCTATGTGGATTTGAGTGATTGATGAGATATTAATAAAAATTATGAAAAAGAGCTCATATTTGGTTTACAAATTGAATAAGAAATTATGAGAAATGGAAATAAAGAGAATTTGCTTGTTCAAGCATGATGATTTGTGAGAAAATACCGTCATTTCTTATCTCTTTTTCACTCAAATGAGAGATCACAATGATTTATTTTCTTTTTTCACATAGCTCAAACTAATAATGAATATAAAATTCAGAACTTAGAATTATTTTTTTCATCAATAATTTCTTAGGAACCAACCTTGGATTAGTTACTCAGTTTTGCTCGGATGCATGCTGTGAAGCATAGACAGGGATACGGGACACATATATGACACGGATACGTCATCACAAAAAATTGCAAAAACGTAGGAGACCGACGCGGCTTGGACACGCCACAAACAATTATATTTTGATATAATATGTGCATAATATTACTTTATATTAAGTAAATCTTTTATCTAATTCGCTTACATGAATTAGGAAACATATATAATTGCAACATTTCTCTCATCCTCTTAAGCCATCTATTTATATATATATATATATATATATTTAAAGAATTATACATTCCGTTATTATTAGCAATCCTACATTGTTTTTAAGAATATAAAATATGTACGTCAAATTCTCAAATTTTGAAAATCATGCGTTAGCAAATGTCAAAGTGCTGGTCTCGTGTTTATATTTTTAGTGATAGACATGGCCAAGAAGTGATGGGCATGTTGTAAAATGAGTGTCGGACACGTGTTCGAAAGTAATATTTTTAATTTTAATAAAGGACACATAAAAAAGAGTATCAAACATGTGTCCGAGAGTGTCGATGTCCAACATGGACATATCGCTTTCTTAGAAGTGGTCTGTGCTTCTTAGGATGCATGGGAAGGAGAATCTTCGAGTAGTTATTATTATTATTATTAAAGTTTCTTTGCATTTTATGACCAAAAACTAAAATGTTTGGTCTTTCTTTGTTTTATCTTCGCAGATGAATTTTTAACTAGACTGCTTTAACTTTTGTGTGGTTCAAGTGGATTTTTATGCATAGATTGTCAACGATTGATTGTAATAAATGCTCTGAGTCACCCTGGTAGCTCAACGGCTTTTTGCCGAACAAACACTAATTGTCCCCATAATGCCGAGTAGTACTATTCATGCATAATAGTGAGTTATATTTCCAGTATTGTTTCAAAAGTTTTTTCTGGGTGAGTTCTGATTTTGATTGTTGTAGTGTAAAGGACAAAATGAAAATTCTAATTTTTAAGCATATAATGAAGTATCGTACTTCCGTGTTTTGAAGTCAAGAAGTTTATTTTTGTATGGACTATTGCTAATAATGTCATTAGAACTATAAAATTGGGGTTTAATGTCAATCTCCGATTCTTGAGGACTTTGACCTATGAGGAGTTTGAAGATTTAGAGTAATGATATACAAATAGAAAAATCATATATAAAATCTATACATAATAATGTGGCTGTTTTATATCTATTTATTTCCAAAGTACCATTGCCATATCATTTTGGTAGGATTTTCTGTATAAAATTTATGTTTGCAAATTATTTTCCGAAGATTTAACATTGAGGCTGGGACACACTTTAATACTTCAGTAATACTACAAACCCAATCTTAACTACCCAGAAATTACTCAGAATTGTCATTTTGTGGTTCAAATTTATTCTACACATGGACCCCACACTACACAAGTTCAATTTCAACCACACAACTCCCATTCGGGGTATTTAAATGGGGTTCATAGCATTTTTCTTAATACTTTTGTTGCTTTCCATAGGTTGTCTACTTTACATTGATTCATAAATATCAATAACTGAGGTTTATTTTATTTTATTTTTACTGGACTGAATGTACATTTTTCAATACTCTACCATAATCTATGTGTAGTTTCTTGTACATTGGACTGAATATCCATCATTTGTTCATCTATCATGTAGTTTTTGTTGTCACATGCTCTGTTTTCCTAAGCAGTATCTTATAGTAAGCATGTGTCTCATATATCAGGCACCAGAGTTCAATACCCCCCAAATGAAAGAAGAAGCATCATCATCTTCAAAATGTCAATCTTGCCCCTCTTCTTCCATGGGAAACTCTGAAATATTGCAGATAATGTCACTACCCAATTTCATGATGACCCCAAACTCGATCAATCTAGACTCAACAACCATGCCCTTACTTGACACCATAGAGACTGACCATCACAACAAGTCCTCAACTCAAACCCCTCTCCAACACTCCTTCACCCACCTCCCATTCTTGCCCGAAAGCCACGACTCCGTCTTGGGCCTCAGTGAATCCAACTTTCTTGATGTGTTCACGAGCACTCGACAAGCTGTTGAACTTGAAAATGTGTCACAGATCAACTTTGGCTCACCATTCCTTGAATTGGATGGCACGGGGAGGAACGATGGAAGAGCTGATGGTTTCTTTGATGAATTGCCAGCTGACATGTTTGATTACCTCTAGCCAATTCCAAGCTCATTGAAGCTTTGAATCGCTGTTAGGAGATGAGAAGTTTATGTGTTTGATATGTGTATTGAACATGGTAGTGACAATGTCTTCTGGATATTTTGTGTTGCATATGTTTTACTACATGGTGCACTAGTTAGTGGTTTAATATTAGCTAGGCATGAATGCATTTTCATATTGTGGTATGACTGAGACTTCTTTGTAGTATATTATTACTATTTCAGTTCTTCTACATGCACAAAATTTAGGCCTAGTTTGGGAAGACTAAATAAGTGTACTTTTTGACTTTTTATGAAATATGGGTTGGGTTTGGGTTGGGTTTGAAGTGATGTGTTAGAGAGGTGATGTGACTTAAATAAGATGATGTGACTTAAATAGGATAGTGACTTTTTGATTTTTTGTCTTTTTTCAATTATGCCAAACTTGGCCTTAATCATAGAATTAGACATTTATACTTACAATTGTGTCTCATTTTGTGATCGGACTCTTTTTACAAAGATTTTTTTTTATTACTATTTAGCTTATACTACAACTACTTGTGTGTTATCGAACATTAAAGGCGATTTTTTTGGAGTTAAAATAGCTATTTCAATCATTCTGTGAAGTTGAAATGGAGAGATGCATCATGAAAAATTTATTAAGGCTTGCATGTCCAATTTTTTCTTGTTCAATTTTTGAGAGTAAAAAATTTTGATAATTATTTTAAACAAGTTTAATAAAGGCCAAGAAAATAAAAATCAACAAAAAAAAAAATATATATCTAAAGAAAACAACTACCAAAAAGCCACTTATACACAATGCATCAATGAGTCCAATGCAAATGAAATTGTAGTGTGAAAGTTTCTTTTAAATTGCCCCCATCATTATCTATAGTGAAGTCTTTCCAAAAACTACTACTAAATAAGTTTAACTAATTAAAAGGTAAATTTCTCCAACAAATTATAGAATATTCATACAAAAATGAAAACAAATATTAACAAGTGACTTGAGCCAATGATTAATTCAAGATTGGAATAAAAAGTAGGTTGGAAATAGAAAATAAAAGTAGGTTTGATTATTTTGTCTAAATTTTTATTAATTTTATGTATGTATATACCTTACAAAATTGACAATCATTTTAGTAATACTATACAAATAAAATGAAATTTGTATCAAATTATTTTGGGAAAAATTGTAATTAACTCAAAAATGAATTTTGAGAAAGCTCTGGTCTAGTCCTACGAAGTCAATATATGAGCTGGCTGGGTTTCTAAGAAGGAAAATTTTAATATACACACTTCTATGTCCTTTAATTATATTTTTTTTTAAAAAAAATTTAAGTTTTACATTTTTTTTTTTTTGTAATGACATTATTTTAGTTATAATCGATGAATTTTTTAATTATTTTAAGTTATGATATTTTTTTAACTTATAATTTTAAAAAAATTAAAATTATGCCATATTTTTATTTTTAATTAAAAGCTCCGTAAGTGTTTCCTCTAAAAACATCTCCAACTCATATTCTTTTTTATTTTATTTTATTTTATCAAATTTAAGTAAAAATTTGAATAAAAACTTCATCTAATACTTAGTATTACCAAATTACACCTAAACGTTCCAATGAAATTTTTATATTTTTTATCAAATTATTGACCAAATAGATGTCCGGCCAATCGACTGGTTTTATATAAATAAACTAGAACCATATCCTCAATTTGTTAGAGATATTTCAATTTGATGAAAAGTCAAAAATAATCTTCTATTTTATATGGGTATAATGTCAAGATTGGCAACTTGACTTATTTTATTGGAAAACAAATTTGATATGGGTATAATGTCATGATTGGCAACTTCTTATTTTATTGGTAAATGTTAGGGGTTATTTGAAATGACCTAAATAAGTGTACTTTTTGTCTTTTTACGAAAAAATGTGCAGAAAAGTAGAGAGGTGATGTAATGAAAAAAAGATAAAAAGATGAATTATTTTGATGTTGCCAAACTTAGCCTTAGTAATATAATATAGTGCCTATTGTTAGTAATATAATATAGTGCCTAAATATAGTGCAGCTTTCGGTTAATATAATATGTAATACAGTGCATTGCTTTTGGATTGTTTTCGGCTCTTTTGTTCCTGAGCCATCATTGTCCATTATGGGTATATGGGTATAATGTCAAGATTGGCAACTTGACTTATTTTATTGGAAAACAAGAATACATGTTGTAGATGGTCTAAGACAAACTGTATCAAATTCGATTTGAATACAAATTTGCAGGGGAAGAAATGGCGAAAGCTCTACAACTTCCCATCATAGACCTCGCTTCTCCTGATCGAATCTCCACCGCCAATTCCATCCGTCAGGTCTCTTCTTCTTCTTCTTCTTCTTCACACCTTATCACTGCATATATATATATACAAATCTGTATTTGCATACTTGCCTTATATATCAGCTTTATTTTATCATCAATAGAATATTTTCAAGAATTACGTTTATGTTAGTTTGAATTGAACAACTTGAATATGATTAAAAGAACTTTGTAGTCTATATTATCTTTGTAAACTCAAACAAACAATAAACAAGAAGTCATATGCCAAGCAACAAAGTAGGTTTCAAGAAAGAAGTAGCATTATGAATAAATCCAAAGAGCTCTGAATATTCCTAGGGAAATAAAAGAAGAAGAATATGGCCCAAAGATCAATAAAGTAATTAACAGCAAGGACAAAAACAAAAACAAAAAAAAAAAGAATTTTTTACGTATGAATGATTATCAAAAGAAAAGAGAGAATAAGAAAAAGAAGAAGAAGAAGAAGAAGAAGAAGAGGAGGCAAATTAACCATGTAAATATAATAGATTTGACTAACTAGGATATATAAAGTCACTTGCCATTTTGAAGCAACATTCATAATCAGAACAACCTCCCATTGTAATTGCTCATTTCCCATTGTAACTGCTCAAAGGTACATCATTTCCGCATATGTTCTGCACTTTCAATTCTATTCAATCAGCAACTACTAACCACATATTCACCAAAAAAAAAAAAACTACTAACCACATACAATGATAATATTTGACAAAAACAATGGAAAGCTTCAAACCAAAGAAGGTGGCCACCACCCTCTCACAACTACAAACTTACTGCTAAAAGGGTAGGAACTGAGTTGTTGGTGTAACATCTTAATACAGCTCCTCTCTAACAGCAACCTAAGCTTCTAAAGCCTAGCACATTATTATGATATAAAAAAAATAAAAATAAAATAAAAAGAAGCAATTATGTCATATAATTCTAATCCAATTATATGAAGTTCTGCTACTGACTATGAGTGTGTCTTATTTTGCCACCACCAAAAATTAAAATCTACAAAAAGAGACAAAAAAGAAAAAAGAGAATACGATAGTCCAATAATACAAAAACAGTATGGTGACCCAACACGATGTAAGCGGAGTTTCATAATGCTCTGCACATCAACAAAAACAGAGCAATGCTACAAATGGGAATTGGATGAGAACCTTTTTGTTCTTGTATGGTCACCCAACTTATGACAGACCAATAATACAACTTAAAACTTTCAGAGAAAACACACTCACTCATTCACACTTATATATATAGATCTCAAACAGGTATGAAAAATTTTAAAAAAGAATTTAAAAAAAATTTAGTTCTAAAAAAATTCATTACCTGAACTAGCTGATGTTAAAAATCCATATCGAACAAGACTTCCTTTTTGCTGAACTCCTACCGTTTCTAGTTTTGTCTTTCTTTTTTTCCCAGGCACTGAAACAATGAGTGCACAAGTCACCACCACCACCCCTGCAGATATTAGTTGCTGATTTAGAAAGTCAAATTACCAGAAGTAATCCTTTTCAAAACTAGTAGTGACAACAAAACTAGACTTGTGCAGATTCCCTTATTGAATTTATACCCAGCACATGTCAAAGTTTAGAATTGACAATGTTTAAAACAAAACTTTTGCATCATTAGCATAAATCAAATACAAGCAGTAAGAAGGTAATAAAGAATTAAAGAAAACAAATCAAACTATAGAATGCAGAGAAATAATAATAATAATAATAATTCAGAAAGAGAGGCTCAATCAAACCTGAGAAGGGTTTCGTGGAGTAGAAATTCCAAATTCAGCCTCCATTGCCATCGGACCAACCTACCTGTTGCTGAAAGTAACGGACAAAAGGGAAAATGAACAACTGAAGGGTTTATTAAACATTTTAAATACTTAATAAGCATTACAATAAGTACACGTATTTATTAAACACCAACTCAAGGTAACAAGTGCACAATAAGTACACATCACAAACTAATAAGAATTACAACAAGTGTTTCCATAAATTGACAAAAAAAGGTCACTAGAAGGGCGTAAACATACCTTGCTCAGCAAGGTGCTCGTCCACCTCATTTGCTATCTGTTTCCCAACAACATACAAATTCAAACTTCTTAGCCAATTAGCAACATCTACATGTACACATAGATATACATTAAGTTGATAAAAAGATGAGATGAAATTCAATTAAGACCTTATTAAAGTACTCATACTGTCTATTGCCAAGGCCAAACACTCCATAAGTAAGATTCTGAAGCCATTCCCCTCTCTCTTTACCCTATGAAAAATCATATATAACAAACAATGAACCCCCCAAATCTACTTTCTCAAAGAACCATAATATCAATATACACTGAAATTATTCAAATTTATCTCTGTAAACCATTTATAGAACCTTGCAGCATTGTCCGTTGGCTCACCATTTTCATATCTACAGCACAAACAAACAAGAAAATAAATTTAATACATAGCTACGCCTACGCACAAAGTTACAAACAATCAGATATATATATACATCATGTCTATATGTGATTAACGAGGAAGGTAGGAATTAAAAACTCACGTAGCTAAAAAGAAAAATGCCAAACTCTCTTTCTTCGACTTCTCCTCATATTCCTCATCATCTGCCGCATAATCATCCTATGAACCATATACATAATTTGATATATATAAAAAAAAAACATCAACATCGATAATCGAGTACCATCAAACAATCAAACCTTTAAATAAAAACAAAAAAAAAAGGAGGTCAAACTCACCAAATCAACTACTTTAAAGGTGGCCTGATGGGAGGTTAAAAGAATCATCCAAAACAATAAACATGGGTTTTCAAGGAATAAAGCTACAGATGGGAGGTTAAAAGAGATCTGATACACATAAAAACTTCCCCTAACTAACATACATTCCATGCTCTTCTTCTGCAAATTATGCCTCAAAAGCTTGTAACGATCTCAAATTTAAAGCAGAAACAAGCAAAAGACATGAAATGAGGATGTCCAAGTTTAAAATTTACACATTGACAATTAATTAAAGAGATACCTTGAAGATGACATCGACGACATTGACGATTTTGTAGTTGCAGAGGAAAGCTCTTCCGGTGCTGATGGTGGTGGTTCAGTAATGAAGACGACATCTACGTCGTTGGATTAGGCGGCAACATCCTCACCGCGGCGGTGGCGGCGACTCCATCGTCATCGTCCCCCTCATCATTCACGCTCTCCTCTGAACTGTCCTCACCACCATCTTCTCTATTACTCCTGTGAATCAACTTATCTCCTCTCCTCCCCCTGCTCCGACTCGACCGATCTCGGTCCCGGTTCCTGTCTTGATCCCAATGATCTGATCCTTCTTCACTCAACTGGTCTATCTTCCTCTGCAAAATTATCAGAATTAGAATCAAGAAAAACAAAAACCGTCATGAAATTTCAACCAAATCGATTCAAGAATCGATGGATTTAGAATTAGATCTGAACAAGTAATCGCAATCGAACCTGGTGAATCTCTCAAGGAGACTGAGGAGAGACACAGAAAACGATAAGAGAAATAAAGACTGGGGGAGAGTGAGCACTGTTATAAATGGAACGCGTGTTTATAAGAAAGGATAACGCGTAATTTCACTTTATTCCACAGCGTTTTTCAAAAAACGTTGTCTAACAAATTATAGGCAGCTTTTGTTGTAGTGTCATCAGGCGTGTGTTTTTGTTTTTAATTAATTTAATTTAATTTTTTTTTTAAATTTGGTAGTATATTATATATGCAAATCAAGACAAAAGTACCCAGAAATTAAAATCAAGTTACATGTTTGTGCATTTAGGGCGTGTTTGGACATCCCATTGGACTTGAATGTTTACATACTTAGTTATATTTCAGCTTAGAAAAGCAGCAATGTTATAGTGGACAAGTGATATAATGTCATTTGGGAAGTCATTTGCTTAACTAGACGGTGTGTATTGAAAATCAACTAGTTACATACTGAGGTAATTGCATAAGGGCAGTTTGGGAATGGTAAAATGGGTGACAGTGTTCACACCAACTTGGGTGCTAGCATTATATAATAGAATAGATAAACTCATTAATTATATGCAATGTTACTTTACGATGTTAAAAGCTATGAATGGTGCAGTGATACTATTAAATTTCTTGGGTTATCCAAACAACTCCTTATTTTGTAACATGGGGAAAAGAAAAGGGAAGGGAAATTTGAATTAAGCTTCTTTTTTTTTATTTTTTTTTCCCCTCCACATTTTCTTTCCTTTTTTATTTTTTCTCCACAAACACAGCCTAAAGAATTCTTTCTGATAAGCATATAGTTGTTAATTGTTAAGGTAAGCCAATTAACTGGAAAGCTTATAAACTGTTAGAAATGGGCCAGTTATGATAATATTAATTTGGTTTGTTTTTTAGAATGATTCATCATGTTGTTTCCAAATTCATTAGTATTCGGATGTGTGGTGTAGGCATGCATAGAATGTGGTTTTTTTTACCTCATAAACTATGGGGTAGAGCAGGAGTTACTTAAGCAAGTGTTTGATGAGAGCAAAAGATTCTTCTCACTCCCCCTTGAAGAGAAGATGAAATTGCTTCACAGAGAAACAAGAGGTTATACGCCACTGTATGCCGAGAATCTCAACCCTTCTTCAAGTTCTAAAGGTTTTACTGTTCTCTCACTTTTGACAAATTTTGTGATGCTTTCAAATTGTATATAAAGTGGGAAATGTGCCGATGTAAGCTAAAATTTTCAGATTAAAAAAATAAATTCAGAAAAGTGTATCAGTTTAGTATCGAGATTGAGTATGTTGAAAATTTGAATGAATGCTGTCAAATTTTGGTGGAAGCATAAACTGACAAATAATAGCAAGTTTGACAATGATTTTACAAAGATTTTGTGATTCAGTCTAAATAGGACGTGGTCCTAAAGATAACTTTTTTCCAATTCATGAATTTAAAGCCAGGGTTGAAACTCATTGATTGATGGTATGATTGATATTAGATGGAGAAACTCTAATAGGTTCTCTTCTTGTAGCGATCTTAATTTTTTTGTAAGTCTTTAGTTATTTATTTATTATTATTATGATTTTATTTTATTATTGGTTTTATTAATGGTGTGGTTACATGAAAATTAAATGTGTTATTCTGTTAATTTAATGTGATATTTAATTTGTTTAATGTGGTATGTAATTATTTATAATTAACTAGAATCTTTATATTTATATATTTATTTATACATAAAAAAAAGAAAGGTGTATTTATATTTGTTATTTATATATATATATATATATATATTATTGTATATTTATATTTATATATATTAGAATTTGTTGTATAATATTATATGATAGTTTATTAGGTGTTATGTATGAGATTTAGGTTTATATATATAATAGGTAGTGAATTAGGTTATAAACAAAAAGAAAGAAAAGGGAAGTTTTGCGCGGCGGCAAGCCCCAGAGAGAGAGAGAGAGAGGTTGATTGATCATCCAAGAAGAACAAAAAGGGTGCTGTGCTGTGTGTGTGGCGTGGAAAGAGAAGAAAAAAAAAAGAAAAAAGAAAAAAAAGATTAGGGTTTTATTTTGGGTGGCGTGGAAAGAGAAGAAAAAAAAAAGAAAAAAGAAAAAAAAGATTAGGGTTTTATTTTGGGTGGCTCCTTTAGTTCTCTAAATATTTTATTGACCTTCAAAATAATATTGTGAGTACAACATCCATTTTTCTTTGTTTACATTTGATTCGTTATATTTATTTATTTGTATTTATTTACTATTGATTTGATTTTTGTATTGATATGAAGATGACAGATTGATTTTAATTGTTTTGATTAATTGGGTCTGTAAGGTTTAAGATTTTTAGATGATTAATTGATTGTAATAATTTTAATTAGTTGGGTATGTAAGATTTGAGATTTTTTAGATGATTGTTTAATTTTAATTATGTTGATTAGATGTATATGTAAGGTTTAGGATTTTTAGATGATTAATTGATTGTAATAATTTTAATTAGTTGGGTACGTAAGGTTTGGGATTTTTTAGATGATTGATAAATTTTAATTATGTTGATTAGATGTATAGGTAAGGTTTAAGATTTTAGATAATTAATTGATTGTAATTATTTTAATTAGTTGGATATGTAAGGTTTAGAATTTTTAAATGATTGACTAATTTTTAATTATTTTGATTAGACGTGTATGTAAGGTTTAGAGTTTTTGGATGATTGATTGATTTTAATTATTTGCATTAGTTGGGTATGCAAGGTTTAGGGTTTTATTTTGGGTGACTTTATTAATTTTTTGAGTGATTCTTTGATCTTCAAAAATAATTGTGAGTACAAACTCCACTTCCCTTGATTTATGTTTAATTCATTGTTTTCATTTATTTATTTATTTTTATTTATTTGATGTTAGTTTGATTTTGTTTTTACATAAAGATGATAGATTAATTTTAATTATTTTGATTAAATATAAGATTTAGGGTTTATAGATGATAGATTGATTTTAATTATTTTGACTAGTAGTATATGTAAAGTTTAGGGTTCTTAAATAAGTGATTGATTTTAATTACTTTGATTAGTTGTGTAGGTAAACTTTAGAGTTTTTAGATGATTGATTAATTTTAATTACTTTGATTAGTTGTGTAGGTAAAGTTTAGGATTTTTAAATGATTGATTAAATTTAATTATTTTGTTTAGTTTGTATGTAAGGTTCAAGGTTTTTAGATGATTGATTGATTTTAATTGTTTTAATTAGTTGTATATGCAAGATTTAGGGTTTTTATATGGATTGATTTTATGATTGTAATCACACTCATGATTATATAAAATTAAAATAAACTTAGAATCCATAGATATTGGTTAGAGAATGGATTGATTCGTTATTTTTTTATTTATTTATTTTTATTTGATGTTGAATTGATTTTGTATTTGCATGTAGATGATGGATTGATTTTTAATTATTTTGATTAGTTGTATATGCCATGTTTAGGATTTTTATATGGATTTATTTTATGGTTGTAATTACACTCATGGTCATATGAAATTAAAATTAATTAAGAACCTATAGATAAATTCCTTATACTCCACATGACTCCGTGGATTGTTGTTTTATTTGAGTGATGGTGAGAAAGAGTGTATAAAAAAAGTGAGGGTTATGAGATTTATTTGAATGCCTTAAGCGCGGCATTGTTATGTTTATTCTCATGTGTGAGATGTTGTGTATATATATATTATTGCCTCGTTCTCATGAGTAGACAAGTGCTTTGATTTGCGCGCGTACGCATATGCTAACCATCCGGGGAGTGTGAGTCAAACTCGGGACGATATCCCCATGCAAGTTTGGCTTCGGAGCGGTGTTAGGTATACAGGAGGCACATGGGATATATGTGTAGGCCGGAAGGGGAGGGCCGAAGTGGTGGAGTTAAGGAACAAAGAATTTAATTATGAATTTATTAGTATAGTGTGTATGGTATTGGTATGTACATGATAAAAAACTAGTAAACGATCTTGATAAATTATGAAATTTGAGCAGAAGCGTGTATTCGTGATTTTGGACAACTTTTGTGTTGTACCTTTTTATTAAAAAGATCGATTAGAACTTATAATCGGATGACCTTGGCTATTGTCGGTTTGATTCACTCTGTGGTAATGCAGATTTTTTATAGGCTGTTTTAACCACGAAATGAGTTCATTTTTATTGGTTTCTCGTAAACTGAAGTAAAACATTATTCTGCACACTTTTCATGTTTTGAACTTTTTCGGAAAAAATCATCTTATAGCAGTTTTTGTTCGTTTTCAGCTTCATATTTTTCGATTGAATTCCGTCTAGATTTTTAGATCAAATTTTTCTCTTAACCTGTTTAGTTTCTGTTAAATTCGTTCACGTTGTCTTTTAGGAAATTTGATTCTGTACAACTTTCGTTCTTTGAGTTTTGATCAATTCGAATTATTTAAGTATGAAACGGTGTAATTTTATATTTGTTTCAACAAGTTACTTATGATTAAATTATACTAACTTTATTTGTTTTGCAGGATGGTGGGTCTTACTAACTTTTTATGCAGGACTGATCCACCATATTTTTATTTCTATATTGTCTATTCTATAATCAATTTATATTTCGTTGTATATGGACAAGAAACTAAATGCCACTGTATCTCGGGAAACTACCCATTCGTCTCGGTGCGGTTGGAACTACTTGTCTTATCCCGTGATAAGAAATAATGTACTTTTTGTTTGTGTCTGGTGGACACGTGGGTGTCAATTCTTATACTCATACCAGTATATCTGTATACTGACCCGTTTTGTCTCTTGGCAACTCGGGTGCGTTCTGTTGGAGCGCAGCTGAGCTTCCTTTGCAGGATTAGTAGAGGTGTTGGTGGTGACAAAAAATAACCGTGATCGTAGGACATGTCGTTTGGAGTTCTTTTATTTTTTTTTTGAGCTTAGGGTTGATACTACTTTATGTAATTATTATTTTTTTTAATGACCTTAGTATTTTGAAAATTTGGCATGGGTCGTAAACTTACTGTTAAAATCCACCTACTCTCCACCTACTTCACCCACTTAAACCTACTCCACTAAACCTAACCCACTACACCACTACCACCTCCACTTCACCTACTCCTTACCTACTACACACTCACCCTCTTCTATATATAAGAATCATGAATCATTGTAATAGATATCAATATATCAATCAATAATAATACATACAATTTATTCTCTCTCTTTCTCTATACATTATTTCTTACATGGTATCAGAGCTGGTTTAAAACCTAGTATTTTCGCTTCCCCGGCGGGCGGCAACCTCACCTTAGCCGCCCGCCGGACCTCAACCTATTCCGCTGATAAAATCAACAAAGATTTGTGCAACTGTAGTCATGTGTGAGGCTGATGGAGAAGAATTCTTCACCTCATATGACGAGACAGTCTGGAACTGGAAACACTGCAACATTCTGCTCTGGAATTCTGCAGCAGCTAGATTATAGCTTGGTTGAGTGCCAAGCTTTGGTTCTTCCACCCACTCTTGAACTTGCCCAGCAAAGTGTGAAGGTTCATGCTTGTGTTGGAGGGACTAGTGTGCGCGAAGATCAGCGCATTCTCTCCAGTGGGGTTCATGTTGTTGTTGGTACTCCTGGTCGTGTGTTTGACATGTTGCGGAGACAATCACTTCGCCCTGTTTACATCAAAATGTTTGTCTTGGATGAAGCTGATGAAATGCTGTCACGAGGTTTTTAAAAATCAAATCTATGATATTTTCCAGTTGCTGCCACCCAAAATCCAGGTTGGGGTGTTCTCAGTTGCTGCCACCCAAAATCCAGGTTGGGGTGTTCTCTGCCACAATGCCACCAGAGGCTCTTGAAATCACCAGGAAATTCATGAATAAGCCTGGAAAGAGAAAAAGCTCATGCTAGGATTTGCGAAGTGATTCGCTGCAGGAATTTTGGCTTTGGATGAAACCCTTACCATACTCCACTCATTCTCTCCAACTGTTCTAACTTTTTATTTTTATTATTATTATTATTATATCAAATAATCAATGCACTCATGTTCCCCACTAACAGTGTCCACTTTTGACCCAAACCATTTTCAATCCATCATTTCTCCTTCACCTTTTGCACCCCACTCACCGACTCTCTCTCCACTTTATCACATGGGTTTGTCCCTCTCTCTCCTCCATTTGATTTCAAAAATCACTTATTTTTATTTATTTTTTCCTAGTCACTTTTCCTCTTTTTTAAATACCCCACTTTATTTTGAAACAATCGCACTGATGTTTTTCATATCATCCATCTATAAATATTTTTTATCTATTTTCTTTCTCCCTTGTTTTCTTTCATTTTATTTTTATTTTTTCAACAAAACACTCCCAAAACAAAAACAAAAAAAAAAAACAAAAAAAAACAAAAAAAAAACAACAACATTTTACAAACTGTCATTTCTTCATGCCGGGGATCAACCCCGATCAGCATTTTACACCATAAAAAAAATAAAAATAAAAAAAATAAAAATAAAAAAACACAAAACAAAACAAAACACAACCAACACAAATCGGAACAGTGGGATTTTTCTTCTCGCCTATTCCGCCGGTCTTTTCTTCTTGCCACCGTCTTGGGCGGCCCTTGCCGGTGTTGCCTCCGTATTTCCCACTCCACTGGGCATGATCACTACTCCCTGCTCCTCCACTGCAGCATATGGCGGCCCTCCAAATCGGAACATAAAACTGGCCTTCCGCTTCAGCTCCTTGTTTTCCGCCTTTAGCACACTTATCTCTGCTCGCGCATCCTTATACATGCGTTGGAGCAGAGCCAGTTGGGCGTTTAACTGCTGCACCTCATTTGTCCTACTCTGCAGCCGGTTCGACAAATTTGTAACCGCAGTCATGGTTTCCACACATGACTTCAAGGTAAACTGATTGGCCTCCACATCCGACTGCACCGCCATTTTTTGCTCCACCGACCGCATCGGAAAGTTCAACGGAGCAAAACCAGAGGTGTTTGGTTGAGGTTCACTGGCCACCGCACCAGTTATTTCTCTTGTGGACTCATTCAGTTCTGGAAAGAGCGTAAGTAGCCCACGGGAAGAGGAGGCCATGTTCTGGTTAGCTGGACGAGAAGAAGAGGCCATGTTATGGGTTGCAGAGTGTTTCAGAGAAGGGTTGGTTACAGAGTGTTTCAGACTGCAAAGGTTCAGAGGTTTCAGACTGGTTTGTTATGCTTCCCAACCTCAGCCTCCGCTTCGATTTATAAAGACCCTGACGAAGCGGCAGACACGCGCATCATGCGCCGCTCGACGCTCGCCGACAATATGGGCGCGCCTTTTGATGGCACGTTTTTTGATGGCACGCCTTTTGATGGCACGCCTTTTGATGAATTGGGCACGCCTTTTGATGGCACGCCTTTTGAAAGATTGGGCACACCTTTTGAGGGTGCAACTTTTACGACGGTCCGACATAACCCTATAAACTGTCCCGACATTGATTCCGGTTAGCTCCTTTATGGGTCCGACAAGACTCTGTAAACTGTCCCGACATTGATTCCGGTTAGCTCCTTCAAGGGTCCGACAAGACTCTGTAAACTGTCCCGACATTGATTCCGGTTAGCTCCTTTATGGGTCCGACAAGACTCTGTAAACTGTCCCGACATTGATTCCGGTTAGTTTCTACAAGGGTCCAGCAAGACTCCGTAAACTGTCACAACAACTGTCACCACATTGTCTGCTACAACGGTCCGACATGACCCCATAAACTGTCTTCTACATCGGTCTGACACCGCCATCCAGTGTCCTCTACACCGTTATGACACCACCATACAGTGTCCTCTACATGGTTATGACACCCCCATACAGTGTCCTCTACAATGTTATGACACCACCATCCAGTGTCTTCACCAATGGTCTGACACGACCATACAGTGTCTCTTATCCTCTTTTATTTTTATGTATTTTCTTGTTTTGTTACTCTCTCCAAACTCAAGTTGGTTAGTTCCTATCCCCCTTGAGTTTGCGGGGGGCTGTTAAAATCCACCTACTCTCCACCTACTTCACCCACTTAAACCTACTCCACTAAACCTAACCCACTACACCACTACCACCTCCACTTCACCTACTCCTTACCTACTACACACTCACCCTCTTCTATATATAGGAATCATGAATCATTGTAATAGATATCAATATATCAATCAATAATAATACATACAATTTATTCTCTCTCTTTCTCTATACATTATTTCTTACACTTACATTATTTAAGTTGTTTTGAAGTATTTATTGTTACTTTAACGTTGGAAGTATTAGATAGTTATGAATTTATGGTGGATGGTTTGGTTGGCGTTTTAGTTTTTTTGTTTCACCCTTAGGATTTGAATGATGGAATATTAATTGGGGTTTAGTCCTAATTTAATATATAATTGTCCAAATTTTGGGGCGTGACACTTCTCATTAATGCATATTTCATTGGTGTAATGGAGAAAGAACTTAGGGTTGACTGTCTTCTACTGATTGGAGTACAGGTGACTCAAAAGAGAGTTTCTATATTGGTCCTCTGGAAAGCATTTCAAGTCATAGTAATCTGAATCAATGGCCTTCAGAAGGTATTTTAATAATCTTGTGTGCTTTCACTTGTTTATGTTCTCTTAACATGTTCTCATATAACAATTTCATTTCTCCTACATTTTGTAATCCGTCATTTAGCACACATGTTGTACAATGGGTACATGATTCCTGAGGTGATAACATTATTTCTGGTGTTGTCTGGCTAGGAAATTCCAGAAGTTTTGCCATCTTGGAGACCTACTATTGAATCTTACTATGAAAGAGTCCTGTAAGTTTTCCCCATTGTTTATTCTTGTGTCACACTCTGAAAAGAGAGTAGAAAGTGATCAGAAATCATAGTAGATCTATTCACTTAAACTGTGCCTGCCTAGTAAGTTCATTTTCTTCAATCAACGTTAATTTCTTCATACAAAATCAGAAGTTTTGCTCATGTTAATTCTATGACTTTCTTAAGCATTTACATGATTTTGAAAAACTTGTGTCTTTTTAACTAATTTTTGGGGCCTGAGATGTGATACTTAATGCTTGGAATAGTTTAGATGACTTTTATATAAAGATGCCTTAGTAAAAAGTGGTGCAGCAGTTTTGATTGATCAAATAGCTCATAATTCCTTATGTTGATAAGAACAAGGCTGTGTGTGACTTTTGGCTGGTGTTGATTTTTGCTGCCTCAGGACTGCTGGAAAAAAGTTGATCTCTTTAATTGCTCTGGCTTTAAACTTGGATGAAGACTTCTTTGAGAAAGTTGGGGCTTTCAATCCACCAATGCCATTTCTTCGTCTTATACACTATCCTGGTTGAATCAAAATTTGGCTTTATCTGCTTTGTCTGTATAGTCTTTCTTTTTATTATCTGGGTTCATACATGGACGGATTCAGGAATCTGTATGATGTGTGGTTTATAAAAAGAGCTTAGCATTTTGTTTGTATGTCTTACTGTCAGTAAAATTGCAACACTTTGTGATAGCAGGATGAAATCCAGAAAATTAAGGATGCATATGAAAATGTAATTGGAAATTGACTAGATAAAAAATACTATTTTCTCAATGTCTCTGCGTGCACTTTATCTGAAACATTATGCTTTAATTTGACAGTTGTGGATTGGATTGAAGCTGTTTTTAAGGAAATGATTATTGATTTGTAGGAACTAAAAAGAATGGCTATTTAACTAAAGCTCTTTTGCCTCTCTATTTTGATTTCAGGTGAATTGGGGCTTTCTGATGAAGAAATTTTTGGTGCTTCTGCTCATTCAGACTATGGAATGATAACCCTTCTAGCAACAGATGGTGTTGGTGGACTTCAGGCATGTTTGGTCGATATTAATTGTGATCTTCAGCTGTAAATTCATTGAATATAATATCTTCCATCATTTTAGTTAGCTAGCTTTTATGTGTTAACAGGTTTGCAGGGACAAATCTAAGCAACCACTGGTTTGGGAAGATGTGGATCATATCAATGGGTGAGTTCATGATTTAACAAAATTAACTCAATGAAATAGTCATTTGGTCTGTATCTATGTATCCAACAAATTTCTATTTTGTTAATTATGACCTGAAAATTTATGTTTTCTTCACTCCAACTTTGAATATCTTTTACCATTCCCAAACTTCAAGGCCTTAAATACATTTGTTGCTTAAGAGGCACGTTTGTGGGCTTCAAGTGCTCGGGTCTCCTGCTGTAGGGAATGCCTTTTCCAACTTGGAATTTTTCTTTTCTTTACACTACAATTTGTATAAAATTGATCTATTATTATATCTAAGCAATAGATATGAAGAAAAATGTCTGATATCTAAAAAGGCTGAAGCTTGAGTTTTTCATTTACATTCACAATGGAGATTGTAGAGTTCTACACAACTACAATTATGGTTAACCAGAGAATTTATTTCTTGTTCTTCCCATTGTGTATGTTTTAGCTCAGAATTTGAAGTTTTGTGGGGCAAATTAAATCTGCAGGGCCCTTATTGTTAACATCGGGGACATGACTGAGAGGTGGACTAATTGTTTGTTTCGGTAATGTTCCATTTCTAGTAACTTAAACATCTCATTTCATCTTTTTTCTCAGAGAATTCATTCATCTATTTAGGATGAAATGTTTTGTTTTTGTTTTTTTTCCATTTGTTCTTTCAAGTACACAAATACTCTCTCTCTCTCTCTCTCTCCTTATTTCAATGTTTAAATTCTTTTGTAGGTCCACGTTGCATAGAGTGATGTCAACAGGACGAGAACGCTATTCGGTACTAAATATTTTGTCCACAATTTACTTTCTTGTCCAATTTTTGCCATTATGCTCTACTTTTTCCTCTTTTCATTTGGTCAAGGAAGAGGTTCCTGTTTATGATGTAGTACCAAAATTATGTGTTCTTAATCAGCTAGGTAAAACTAAAGGGTAGACTGAGTAGATCAATCTGTAAGGAAAAAAACAAAATAAGGCTTTATAATTGGATAGACTAGAGGATAGGTTACTCTGATAAATAAGCTGGTGAAGAAGAAGAAAATCGGAAGTTTCACTGCTGACCGTTGCTTAATTGCAATTCCTCAGATGGCTTTTTTCCTAAATCCCAGCGCAGACTGTGTGGTGGAATGCTTGGAGAGTTGCTGCAGTGAGTTGACTCCTCCTAGGTATGGACATCCCCTTGGCCTAACTTCTGTTATTATACGTCACTGCTCGCTATGCTTGAAATTAGAAGTTAGTGGTTTTGGTATTGCCTTTTGCTAGCATCCTGTAATAGTGGATCAAATGAGATTTCATGCCTATTTCTGTAATGCTTGTGTCACAAATGGATTGTCAATGGTATCAAACACTTCAGTGTTTTTGGGAACAATTTTGAGAATGCTTAGACGGTCTGTCCAAATGATTTTGTGGCATATTGTAAAGTCCTAGTGCGAGATATGTGTTTGGGCATTTGAATCCCATAGGCTATATTTGACTTGCAGAAGACAAACATTGTATGCACTTCGGATATCTCACCGATAGATAAATCATCTGATAAACTATGTCTGTCCTCAGTATTCACATTTGTTTTGCATTCATTGATTTCTAAAGCAAGTGATTTTTGTTCTTAAAAAATATTTTATATTATTTTGTTTTTATAATTATTATTATCTTTCAAATGGGTATGTTTTGTTCATTAAGGGAGTTAAGATTGATAGGTCATGATGTCATGCAGATTTCCACCAGTCCGCAGTGGAGACTACCTGGGAGAGAGGTTCAGGCTTACATACGGTTCATAGGTTTGAGTTTGAAGGCATCATGCCTTGAAAAAGCTGAATATTTGGTACTTCTGCTCTGCACTTAATTTATTTTTATATTTGTATTTTGTTGTTTAATTTTAATATATGCAACATTACTCTTAAACTTATGCCTCATGTTTAGATATTTAGAAAGATTGTACATCTTATATGAAAGTAAGTACAATAGACAAGGTACAATTATTTTAAACTATTAGCGTGTGTCATAACAGCGTTAACCAAACTTGTAACGTTTGTTATAGTTATATGATAAATTATCAATAGATTTTAATAGTTGTACTTAATTCTTATTAAATCTTATTGAAAATAAATCTTAATAAAATTGTTGCTAAAAGTAATTTTTTGTGACAATTTTTTACATGTTGCTAAAAATTGACAATCATTGATTTTTTTTGTCACATTTTTTATAAATTATCGCTAAAACTTATAATTAGTGATGATTTTCTGTGACAAATTTTTTAAAATGTCATTAAATGTTGAAAATTAGTAACAATTTTTTTAAACTTTCTCTAAAACTTATAATTAATGACATATTTTGTGATAAATTTTTTAAATTATCGCTGAAAATTAACAATTAGTGACGTTTTTAAGTAATATTTAATAAAAAAATATCATTAATTATCATAAGATCTATTAGATAATAAATTAATTTATTAAGAAGTACACATAAGTCCTCTTTAAGTTATAAGTAGAAGGTAAATTAAATAATTTAACACAAGTTTTTAAGAATATCTAAGATGCATCAAGCAGTCTCATTGTAAAATCGCTATGAAAAATCATTTTGGTTCCTTTTGGTTTAGTTTTTGAAAAAAAAAATTGAGTTTTAAGTTGTATTTTAAAAGATAGTGTGACAAAAAATTTGATTGATTGATGTATAGAATGTAAAAGAATGAGAGAGAAAAAAAAAGTGATTAATTAATTTATTAATAAAATAAATAATAAAAAAAAAGGGAAGAAAAGAGGAGACTGCATTTTTTTAAAAAAATTGATAAATCAAACTTGTTTTTTGATTTTTTGATCTAAATATTAATTTAAAAACTAAATCAAATAGTACCGTTGATTTTTTTTTTTATTAGATTTCCTCTATGGGTTAGTAGTGATTTTTTAGTATTGTGGGATTATTTAAAATGATTTAAATAAATATATTTTTTGACTTTATATAAACGTGAAATATAATTGAAAGTACTATAACTTAAATAAGATAAAATAGTATACTAAATTAGTACCTCCCAAATAAATCCTGTATTTAAATATTTATTTATTTTTTGATATAAAAGAAAATTCTGAAACTTACGTTAAATTGGAGGACACGTTTAAAATATTCTTTAATGGGTCAAACAAGTAAGAAGGTGAAGAACGACATGTGGAATAATCTCCACCTGTACAATCACGTGGGCCCAACACGATTTTCCACCGTCCATCCAACTTTAGAGGGGTAGACAAGATTGGATACATGCCACCATATGGTGCTCTCCACCTAGAAAATCTCAGCCGTCAAATATTAAGCCCAGCTCACAATCATCCTGATCTTTGTTTATTCTGAGTGGGACCCATAATCGAAAATTCATCTGATAGAGATTAAGGCCCCGTTTGTTTGGGGTTATAGGAAGGGAATTGAGTCTATTAATACCTTGGTATTACTAATACCTTGTTTGTTTTGAGAGATGACCTTGGGACTACTAATACCTTGGTATTACTAATACCTTTGGAAGGGAGATTCATAGTGAGGAGGTAGAGATAGTATTAGAAAAATAGTGAGGGGATTAGAAATTTTTTTATTTTTTTTTTATTTTTTTATATATTGAAATTTTTTTTAAAATATTAATGTTTAATTTTTATATTTTTATATTTTTTTATATAAAAATAATTTAACAATTTCTCACTATTAATCCCCTCACTATCAATCTCCTCACTAACAATCCCCTCACTATTAGTCCTCCTACTATCAATCCCCTCTATTCTATCTCTAAAAACAAACGGAGCCTATGGCTCCGTTTGGCAAGAGCTAAACGGGGCTTTTTTGGCTATTTTAGTCACAAAAGACAAAATAGGCTATTTTAGCCATAAAAAACAAAATATCACATCCAACCCACAATCATTATATTCTTCTCTCACAAAAAAAGTCAAAAAAGTCAAAAAGCCAAAAAGCCCTTCCCAAACCAAACTTTTTAGCCTAGGCTAAAATAGCCAAAAAAACCAAAAAGCCAAAAAGCCAACCCACTTCCCAAACGGAGGCATAATGTGCTTTGTACGATAAGAAATCTTGTGTTGGATTATACCCAAGAATATACGCCTTTGTGCCACGTTGACCTCCCTACCATTTGCTATACATACATTTCCATGTGGTCTATTTTAATTTAATTTTACATTGTCCATTATTTGGCAATAATTTCTATCTGTATATTATAAAAAATCTCAATTTACATTATATTTTATTTAAGTGGCTGCTTAGGATTTGCTTATTTAGTGTATTTTTTTTTATTTTTATAAAAAAATTTATGAAAAAATAGAGATATGGTGTGACCTAAATAAATATACTTATCAATTATTAAACTAAATTAGCAATTTAGATATCAACTATAGAATAAAAATATAATTGGTACTTGATGTTAGAATAATTATTTTTGTTCAATAATTAATATATGAATAAGTAATTTTTATTCAATAGTTGATTTACAAATATACAAAATGGCAAGGACAATCTTTAAAAGAGCCCTCCTTTGGAATGGGACTACTAAACTAAAATAGTTATAAAACAATAAAATAAATTAAAAAATTAATAAGATAAAATATTATATCTAAATTATAATCATTTTTTTTTTCTCACAAAAGTTAAAAAAATCAAAAAATCTAATGAGGTTTGGGGAGTAACTATTTTAGCCAAAAAGTCAATACAAGTTGTCACATCACTCTCTCTATTTTTTTGTAAATTTTTTCGTAAAAAGTTAAAAATTTACTAAAATAACATGTTTTCAAATGAGGTCAGCAAAAAAGTCAAAAAGTCAACTCACTTTCCAAACAAAATCTGAATAAACCATGCTTTTTATCGTTTTGCCCTTGTCCTAACAAACAGGAGAAAATATGAGGGGATATAATAAAATTTTGAATATTAATTATAATTAATTTTTTTAATATTAATTTTCTGTCATTTCTTATAACTTTACTTGATTGCGTCATAAAAATAATCCACAATTTATGCTTGACTATCTATTTACTTACATATATGCTTCTACTTCAACTAGACTATTTTTTTCTTGCGTGTGTTAATTTTTTTACTAATTTTCCCATGTTTATACATTTATTAGCTCAAAGAATTTGTTTGAGAAGTTGGTGGGAACTCGTTACTTGGGGTTGTTGTGGCTTTCAATCTATTATGAAGAAAAATAATATTTGTTGATAGATATATATATTATCTGTTTATTTCATGTTTTATATATTTACTCAATATATATGAGTCAAAAGTGGGCCGAGATAAAAGCCGAGCAAGTTGAAGGCCCAAGGGCGTGTTGGGCCGAGATAGCTTAGGACTTGCCCGGAGTTGGGGCCGCTCGGCCCGTGGCCGAACTACTCGCACTGGTGGTGACCGTGCAACTTGCGTTGCTCGGCCAGAAGGCATACGCCTTTGGTTCGGCAGGGAAGCTCGTGCCAGAAGCTCGGCAGGAAAGCCTTTGGTTGATCGGCGTGACCTTTCTGGAGCTCGACTTCGCTGGAATGCAGTCGAGCACGATAGGGACGGAGCTCGGCTATTGTTACACTTGGGCATGAAGTGCAGCCTGGATGTCGGCGGCCGTGATGCTGTACCCCAGTTGCCGAGCTCCCAGCAGAGTGGGCTGGTAGTTGGGTTAGGTAATGTACAGCAAGATTTGTGCTGATGGATGGGATAGCAGCACCACGTATCGGGAGATGAATAGAAATAGATTTGGGGCGCAGAAGGTATATAAGCGGGTCTGCACCCCCCATGCCTAGACAGATGACACAATTGGGTGAGAAAAACATAACTTAGTCCTCTCTGTCTCTCTATCCCTATGTTTGTGTCTAACTTGATCGTCGGAGGGGTTTTCCGGTCACATACCGCGCTGGGTAGCTCACCACCGTTATGCTCGCAGGTCGATCGGACAAGCAGGAGCTTGGAAGAAAGGTGTCACGACCCAAACCCGGCCCTATGGGTTTAGCACCGTAACCGGCCAGTAATCCGAGATTACCGAAGGCCTGCAGAACAGTAATACAGTAATACAGAGTACAGGGCCTGGCGGAAGCCAAAACAGTAAATAAACAATGTCCAATGAGCTGTGACAGTCTGTATGCAAAAAGACTTCTTATACATTTATACATAAACAGTACAGAACAGTATACACACTATTTACAATCATTCAGACTAGGGACTCAATCCCTGCATAACAGTACAGTAAACATTCGGTCTATACAAACAGTAAGACAGTACAGAAGGGGAAATTGTAAAACACCCCTAAGCCTTAACACAATAGGCTCGGAACCTCGCAGTGAGGCACATAGGCTGGCTTGGAAAAACTGGAGTAACCCTGACGCTCCTAGCCGCGGTCTGGTGCCTGTACACCTATATATATATATGGGCAGTGAGCTAAAGCCCAGTGAATAACATAATGCGTAAAGAGGTTAAGAATGAATGTCCTTACAGTATGAAAACAGTTCAATTAAACAGTATTTCAGTTGTTCAGTCAGTACAGTCATATGTGGTACACCCAGTAGCATAACAGTACAGTAAGCAGTAGGTCTTAAAAGACCGAACAGTAATGATGGCCATCAGTCAGTAAACAGTAGTGGTTCCAACAAGGGAACCGACAGAGAATTCTGTCACAGTAACAGTAAGCAGTAGGTGCTAAGGATGCCACAATACAGTTCAGAATATAGGACATGCATTCATTCAGTTAACAGTAAATCAGTTCAGAAAACAGTACAGTTCAGTTGTTCAGAAGATAATCATTTGTGAACATATCTTTACACAATCGTTACTCACAGAGTTCTGGGCTACAGTATGCTAGAGCGTGTCTCCCCAGTCGCCAACCCTACACAGTTAACAGATTGAACACACTAAGCTACACAGCTGGGAAAGATAATAACTTAATCCCTAATGCCTCGGTGTGTTCTACATCTATATCCTCAGTAAGATGTCTTAAACTAGGCCTAAGAATGCATAGAATGGGATGAGGATGCAAAGATGTACTCAAAAAGCAATTTCAGAAGTTTCAGAAAAACAGAGTCCCGCTCGAGTACAGGTTTACCCGCTCGAGCGGTCATTCAACAAGGGTACACGCTCGAGCGTCAACTTTCCCGCTCGAGCGTACTGTAAAAGTACTGGATGGGTGAAATCTCCGCTCGACGGACGCTCGATTCCCGCTCGATCGTGAGACACATGCCTCCGCTCGAGCGCCCAATCCTCCGCTCGAGCAGACTGTAAAACAGTGCAGAGAAAATACTGGATGCTCGGATTTCACGCTCGAGCGCCAATTTCCCCGCTCGAGCGGAAGTGCAAAATCTGGGAATTCCAAATTGCACCTCCAAGCCAAAACCAGGTTCAAATGCATCAAAACCAATCCTCTTGGGCCCATTTTTCTGGAAAACCTTTATAAACACATAGAATAACATGGTTCAAAGCTCAATTTGAGAAATCAAAGCCCAATGGTGTTTAATTCAAACCCAATTTCACACCAATATCATGAACAATATGAACATGCAAACATGCATGAATTCAAATCAATTCAAAGCTTCAATTTGATGCTCCAAGGAGCCAATTGATCTAAAAACAAGTTGAAAACATGGACCATTACAAAGTTATGGACATGCATGTACCTTTTTACCATGAAATCAACTCACAACTCAACAATTCAAACATGCATGCATGAATTATGCTCTATGTCAACATGCTAGAACTAATCCATGGCTCAATCTTCAATTTTGACATGAATCATGCAAGAACAAGATAAACAAGAGGATAATTACTCTACCTTAGGTCTCCAATGCAAGACTAGGAGCTCACTTATGAAACCAATACTTCAATTACCAAGCAATTCTTCAAGATGAATCCAAGATCAACTCAATTCTCTCTCTCTCTCTCTACTTGGTCGGTTGAGTCTAAGGGATGAGCTGATTAAATGTGTACGTGTGAGTGCAATGAGGCTCCAAGATGTTATATATATTGAGTGGCCACTAAGGCTAGTTTGGTAATTAAGTCAAACTTATGCAATTGATCAATATTTAATCTAATTTAGTCATACCTAATCAGTTTTCAGGTAGATACACCAAGAACTCACATTAATTATGAGGATCATAAAACATCAATCAATTCCCGGTTCAGCCGCCGATAAGGCCTTCAATTAGCAATTTAAACATAAAACGTGAACAGATCAAATAATCAATCAAACAGATAGAATACAAATTAACATACACACTCAGTCAATTCAATTCCAGTTTTCAGTCAGTTCAATTCAGTACTTTAATCAGTTCAGTTATCAGTCATGATCAGTTCAGTTTAACGGTAATCAGTGTTCATCGGTAAGCAGTGGTGAGGGTTATTACAAAAGGAGTGCGGGCTTACCTGAATATTTGCTCCCCGCACAATTGGCGCCGTCTGTGGGAAGTTTGCAGACAAAACCTTGTCTTCTAGGCTCGTCTGATCACCGTCCATGGCGAACAACGAAGAGATTTCGCTGTCCGCCGTCGACGGAGTTACCCCGGAGTTGGGCAGATGGAGAGAAGGACATCCCACCATCATTCCTCCGATGGCGGACCTGGAGACTTCTCCAGGAGGACACTCAAGAGATGCGTGGGATAAGCGCGGAAGAAGTTATGGTCATTCACGAAGTCCAGACGGTCATCGGTGGCGGAGAGAATCACATGCCAGACGTCTGGAACACAAGTTAAGGGACCAGGACGCCATCATCCGGCGAATGGCGGCGGAGATAGAGGAGTTGAAGCGGCATGTTAAAGGGAAGGGTGTAGCTGGAGTGGGAGACCACAATGAGAGCACCCAACCCCGCTGTTCAGGCAGTTAGAGTCAGCGACACACTGCGTCCATTTCCATCACCAGAAGTTACAAGGTTGGAGATTCCGACCTGCACGAGGAGAAGTCCAGCGCGCAAGACAACACCTATCGACCCTCACGTCCGGCGACGACGTTGAGGTATTCTTATTCCGCTCGTTCAGAGGATTTGCGGGCAGTCTTGAAGGAACGAGCTCGCCGGCGGGAGGCTCAGAAGGTGCCGGCGTTCCAACGGCTATCCTATGGGGTTCACACCAGCGAGGAGGTCGGAATACCTCCACCCCGCCAAGCAGCGCCACTCCTTCTAGATATGGACTTGGCAAGGCTGAGTGCCACCCCTTTCTCCTTGGAGATAGAAACGACACCGCTTCCGGCAGGCTTCCACCAGCCTAAATTCACACTCTACGACGGGAAAACCGATCCCTACATGCATGTGAGTCACTACCGACAAGTCATGGCCGGGCATAGGCGGAATGACGCACTTATGTGCCTTATCTTCCCGTCAAGTTTAGGTGAACTAGGCTTGAAATGGTTCGAGAGGTTGCCGGAGGGGAGCATAGAAAGGTGGCATCAGTTGGCCGAGGCCTTCGTGACGCGCTTCAAAACCAACACGAAAACACCAAAGGAAGTTGACCATCTATTGAGTGTCAAAATAGAACCGAGCGACACATTGAAGGCATACAACTCCAGATACTGGGAGACCTTCAACGAGATTTTGGATTGCCCGGTCAACCTTGCAATCACACAATACAAGCGAGGTCTCCCGGTCGGACATAGACTGCGGGACTCGCTTACCATGCACCAGCCGACATCCATGGGCCAGCTAATGCAGCGCATCAATGAGCACATCCGTGTGGAGGATGATGCGTCGGCATCTAGCGTGAAAACAACCCCGGTAGTAGCGGACAAGAGGTCAGCTGGCAAAGTGCACGCGGTCGGGCAGGAGTCCAGTCGATCAAGTGACCGCGTTGAGGAATCGGATCGTGGCTCGAATCGCAAAAATCGGGGTAGGGGACGTCGAAATGACCGGGATGACATAGCTAATGCAAACAGAAGGTTGAAAGCAAGGACAGGCATCACCACGGTCTTTAAGATTTCAATCTATCGCATACTTAGTGAAATCCGTGACGAGGAGTATGTTCGGTTTCCTGCTAAGTTAAGCGACGGACAGAAGGGCTTCAATTCACGGTACCGTTGCACGTTTCACCGGGAGCGAGGCCATCGGGCAGAGGATTGTTTGCCTTTGAGGCAACACTTGGAAGAGCTAGTCGCAGCCGGACACTTGGACCTTTACATTGATGGGGGCGTGAAGGCCAATCAAGCTCCGGTTGACCCGCGGGGACCGGATGACCGAGATGCGCCTCCACAAGGGGTTATTAATGTCATCCACGGCACAGTGGAACCAGCGCGTGTATGCGATCTCCGAGGTATGATCAAGAAGGCAGAACACATGAGGGAAGTTTTGTTGGTTCAGCCTGCGATCAAGAGGGGGAAGACCGAAGAGAAAGATGTGATCAGTTTCTCCTCAAGAGACCTAAAGCGCATTCAGACACCGCACAACGATGCCCTAGTGGTTACACTCCGCGTCAAAGAATTTGATGTCAAACGGATCTTGATCGATCAGGGAAGCTCGGTCGAGATCATGTACTACGACGCTTTCAAACAGTTCAAGCTCCGGGATACAGATTTGGCCCCGGCAACTTTGCCACTGGTTGGTTTCAACTCACAACCGGAGTGGCCTTTGGGAAAGATTATCCTGCTAGTCAAAGTGGGATCTGTGGTCAAACAGGTGGAGTTCTGGGTGTTGCAGGTGCCATCTACTTATAATTTGATCCTTGAAAGGGGATGGCTTCATGCTATGCAAGCCGTAGCGTCGACTTATCATCAGGTAATGAGATTTCCCTCGATCATGGGGGCAATCGAGGAGATTTGGGGCGATCAAGTCATGTCAAAGCAATGCTTCGTGGCAGTCAACGGGAGTCGAGCTGCCAAAGGCTTCGTTCAAATGATTGAGGGACCGGAAGATCGGGGAGTCCTTGACGATGTGGGCACCAAGGCCGAGGACAAAGCTGTCGAGGAATTGGTGGAAGTACGTATTGATACAGAGCATCCGAACAAGTTCTTCTTGCTCGGCTCAAGCCTTACAGCCCAAGAAAGGACCGACATGGTTGAGTTTTTGATGGCCAACATCGAAGTCTTCGCATGGTCACCTTACGACATGCCCGGTCTCGATCCGAGTTTTATATGCCATCATCTCAATGTCTTCCCCAGAGCCAAGCCGGTCATTCAGCGAACAAGGAGATCGGCGCTGCATCACGCCGAGGTATTTGCGGAGGAAGTGAAGAACTTGCTTGAGGCGCGAGCAATTTAGGAAGTGCACTACCCTCGGTGGATTTTAAACACAGTCGTGGTACCCAAGAAGAATGGGAAGTGGCGAGTTTGCGTTGACTACAAAATCGTCAACCGAGCTTGTCCGAAAGACAGCTTCCCTCTGCCTAGAATAGACCAGCTTGTGGACTTAACGGCTGGACATAACAGGCTCAGTTTCTTGGATGCCTACCGCGGCTACCATCAGATTGCCATGCATGGGCCCAACCGAGAGATCACCTCGTTTACAACACCAAGGGGACTCTTCTGCTACCGAGTCATGCCTTTTGGTTTGAAGAACGCCGGGGCAACTTTTCAAAGGATGGTGACCAAGATGTTCGCTCCTCTGCTAGGCCGGACAATAGATGCTTATATTGATGATATGGTGGTTAAGAGCCGGCATCAAGCAGACCATTTGTCCGATTTGGCCGAGATGTTCACCATTCTCAAAAAGCACAAGCTATGCCTGAATGCGTCTAAGTGTGCCTTCGGCGTGGGATCCGAAAAAATTTTGGGTTTCCTAGTCACGAACCGAGGTATCGAAGCAGATCCTACACAAATCCGAGCCGTGCAAGAGTTAAAACAGCCCAGCTCGGCTAAGGATATGCAGCATCTGGCCGGAATGGCCGCCGCGCTTAACCGATTTATAAGCCGGTCATCAGATTGCTGCCGCCCTTTCTTTCAAGCCTTAAAATCTAAGTTCTCAGGGGATGAAGAGTGTGACCGGGCTTTGGCTGAGCTCAAGGAGTATTTGTCTTCAGCGCCGTTGTTGGTCACACCGGAGCCAGGAGAAGAACTCTACTTTTATCTGCCCGTATCGCAGCACGCAGTCAGTGCGGTGTTTGTCCGGTCGGAAGGAATCAAACATCTACCCATCTTCTACGTTAGCAAGACCTTGCTACCGGCGGAGTCGAGGTACTTGCCGCTGGAAAAACTTGCGTTAGCTTTGATGATGGCTTCAAGGAAGTTGGCACACTATTTCCATGCCCATTCCATCATCGTCTTGACCGAGTTCTCTCTCAAAGCTTTGTTCAAACGGGCAGATTTCTCCGGTCAAATTCTTAAATGGGCAGTCGAATTGGGATAGTTCGATGTGAAGTTCCAGCCGCGCACTGCCATTAAAGCCCAGACTCTGGCTGACTTCGTTACTGAATTCTCACTTGGAACTCATCCAGTATGCCCGGTCGATATTGCCGTGGCAGATGAAGAGGTGAATGCAAGCTCGACCGAAAAACCACTGCTCGACGACATTGGCGACGCGGAACTTGCGCGCCCTGCCGAAGCACCTTCAGTTAATACGATACCACAGCCCGGTGATGCGATGACAGAGTTGGATATCACTGCCCAACCCGCTTCATCCGACACCACACCACTGAGGCGGGAAGAAATGGAACCACTCAGCACAGAGCCTGCGGCCGGCATAATACTGCAACTTGGCGATTCGCCGACGGACTTAGGCATTATGGATCAACTTGCTGAGTCCGGCGCCGAATCACCAAGGAGGGCTCAAGTGGAACCGCTCAGCATGGGACCGGAAGCCGAGCAGTCGAGCAACCATGATCCCATCAACCTTCAAGCTTCTCAGGACCCCTCAGAATATTGGAAGCTCTTTGTCGGCGAAATGTGGAAACTTTTTGTTGATGGAGCCTCGAACCGTCACGGTATCGGGCTGGGTATAGTTCTGATTTCGCCAGACGGACTGACTATTGAACATTCTATCACCCTTGGCTTCCTAGCATCCAACAATGAGGTCGAGTACGAGGCGCTATTGACCGGTCTAAAGAGCGCGCTTCAGATGCAAGCATCTGAGCTAATGGTTTACAGTGATTCCTAGCTTGTGGTTAACCAAGTTTCTGGGGTTTACGAGGCAAAGGATGACAGAATGATGAAGTACCAAACTCTGGTCAGAGACCACATCAAGCGATTTCAGGCAATCAGGGTCCAACAGATTGGCCGAGAAGAAAACGGTCGAGCAGGTGAGTTGGCCGGCCTTGCTTCTATGGTCGACAGCACATCTCCCAACCCTCTTTTGATTGAATTCCTTCCGAGGCCCAGTATTAAGGAAACTGGGCAGACAGAAGTATTCTGCGCCGAGCTAGGTCTTTCATGGATGGACCCTATAATCCTCTTTCTCAGAGAACGGATCCTTCCAGCCAACAAGAAGGAAGCGCATAAAGTGTGGGTGAAGTCTGAGCGGTTTTGGCTCTCTCCATCAGGCGCTTTATACAAGAAATCTTTCACCGGTCCCTACCTGAAATGTGTGCACCCGAGCAGCGTGGAAGCCTTCCTTTACGAAATTCACAAAGGCATCTGTGGTAGTCATATAGGGAGCAGGTCCTTGGCCTACCGAGCTATTTCGCAAGGCTACTGGTGGCCGTGCATGCAAGCCGACGCTCAGAAATATGTTCACAAGTGTGAGAAATGCCAGAAGTTTGCCCACCAGATCCACCAGCCGGCCAGGGAACTTCTTCCTCTCACCAGCCCTTGGCCCTTTGCGATGTGGGGGCTAGATATAGTGGGGCCGCTCCCAACAGCACTAGGCAACCGGAAGTTCTTCATCGCGGCCACAGACTACTTCACCAAATGGGTTGAAGCGGAGACTTTGGCAACAATCAAGGAGAAAGACGTGAAGCGGTTTGTCTGGCAGAACGTGGTCACGCGGTTTGGCGTCCCCAAAATTCTGATCTCTGATAATGGCACCCAGTTTGACGGTCACCTATTCAGAGTGTTTTGGGAAGATTTAAAGATTGAATTCTATAACTCTACTCCGGCTTACCCACAGTCCAATGGCCAAGTCGAGGCGTCAAACAAGATTATACTTGATGGGTTGAAGAAAGGGCTGGAGAAGGCCAAGGGAAAGTGGGCTGAGGAACTCCCCAGCGTCCTTTGGGCATACCGAACAACCCCGCGGCGGTCTACCGGGGAAACTCCATTTGCTTTGGCTTATGGCATGGAGGCAGTCATACCTTTGGAAGTCGGCGTGCCCACCCTCAGACGTGAAAGTTTTACACCCGAGCTAAACGCTGAAGCCATTGCCCTCGAACTAGATCTAGTGGAAGAGCGTCGGGAAAAGGCTCTCATCTATGTGGCTGCCTACCAACAAGAGCTCTCAAGGAAATACAACAAAACGGTGCACCCTAGACCGTTCAAAGTAGGTGATTGGGTCTTGAGGAAAGTCATGGGCAATACCCTGGTGCCAGGTGAAGGCAAGATAGGGGCAAATTGGGAAGGACCCTACAAGATAATCGGTCTGGCGGGCAAGGGGGCATATCACCTGGAGGACTTGGATGGTAGAGGAATACCCCGGCCATGGAATGCAGCCAACCTCAAGCTGTATTATTTCTAGCTTTAGCTTCTTTTTTTTGTGCAAAGGAATTTTTTGCCTTGCACTTCATGTAATAGTCATTTTTGTCAATATATAGAAGTAACTCATCTTTGCCTTAGCATTTTTAATGTTGCTTTGAGTCTTGAGATTCCTAACCGAGATGATTTATTCCGGTAGAAAGAGTTGATGTTTTGCTTAACTTGGGTATTCCTAACCGAGATGATTTACTCCGGTTGAAAGAGTTGATGTTTTGCTCAACTTGGGTATTCTCAACCGAGATGATTTACTCCGGTTGAAAGAGTTGATGTTTTGCTCAACTTGGGTATTCTCAACTGAGATGATTTACTCCGGTTGAAAGCATTGATGTTTTGCTCAACTTGGGTATTCTCAACCGAGATGATTTACTCCGATTGAAAGAGTTGATGTTTTGCTAAACTTGGGTATTCTCAACCGAGATGATTTACTCCGGTTGAAAGAGTTGATGTTTTGCTCAACTTTGATATTCTCAACCGAGATGATTTACTCCGGTTGAAAGAGTTGATGTTTTGTTCAACTTGGGTATTCTCAACCGAGATGATTTACTCCGGTTGAAAGAGTTGATGTTTTGCTCAACTTTGGTATTCTCAATTGAGATGATTTACTCCGGTTGACAGCGTTGATGTTTTGCTCAACTTGGGTATTCTCAACCGAGATGATTCACTCCGGCTGAAAGAATTGACGCGCTAAGCTTTACATCTACTACCGAGATGATTCATCTCGGTTGACTATGATAACCAAGATATATTGTTATGGGTGAAACAGTTGGTGATTTATTCAACTATATGCCTGCAACCGAGACGCCTTTGCCGGTTAGTCAAGTTAAGCGAGATGGTTAATGTTGCCGAAGTATTTTGTCCGGTTAACGTTACTCAGCTTTAAGACCGTGCCAACACTTCAAGCAAATTGAGCTTTTTCATTAATTATAAAAATATGTACAAGAGGCGGGACAGACAGCCCGGTTACATTTGCAGAGCAAAAAGACAGAAAAGCTAAGAAAACTACACTAGAGGGGAAAGGTCAGTGAATTCGTCGTCGCCAGCTTCCTCCAGGTTGATCGGTGGGCTTTGATCTCGGATGCCGATCGCAGTTTGGCCGGGCTGCTCCTGCTCTTGGCGTTCCTCTCCCTCAGCATCTGCCTCGGCTGCTCTTTCAAATCCTTCCTCGGCCTCAACCTCCAACACGCTGAAGACGTCATTGGCATATGGCACGAGATAGGTCGGCAGGAAGACAGCTGGCGGAAAGGCAAACACGTCGGTATCAGGACCTGGACCGAGCTGTTTGCAGGCAGACTTCCAACCCGCTTTGAAATAGATGTCTTGGGTGGTGAAGACCTGCTTCTTATAGTTGTCCTTGACCTCCTTAAAGCCGGCGTTGTTGGCATCTTTGCACTCCTTCTCCATTAACTCTTTAAATGCGTTTAGCTCAGCCTGGAGCTCATCCTGCTTTTTCTCAGCATCGCCAAGCTGGCCAAGCAACTTGGTGTTGCCAGCGTTAGCAATCTGAAGAGAGGACTTTGCTCGGCCGAGCTCGGTCTGAAGGCTTTGGACTTGGCTGGCAGTGTCGTTTGCCTTTTGCTGCAGTCGATGAATGCGCTCCATGACCAAGTGTTGCTTCTGGATGGCCTGCAAGAAGAAAATTGGATCAGATTGGAAGCCGTGCAAACACTTGTGAAAATTTGAGTAGAAGTTTGAGACTCTTACCCTGGTCGTGGACTTCACGGCCGACTTCACCAGCCGGGTGTCTGGGACATGGTCGCTCCCGACCACGTCGCTTGGCAGGAAAAGGGCCTTAGAGAGGTCGAAGGCAAGGAGATGTTCTTTGTCGCCCTTCACAGAGGCCATTGCTGGGATCTCCTTACCCCGGTGCTTGAGCTGCGGACGCTATGCCGGCGTTGGGTCTATGGTGACAGTTGGTTGCTCGGTAGTCAGCTCTTCAACCAGTTCGGCAGAGGGATCTGCGCGAGGCCTTTTCCCAGCTCAGCGGGCTTCTTGGCTAGCTTGACTGGCGACTGGAGACGCCAATGCCACCACGGCGCCCCTTGATTAACCAGCAGTTGGAGCGCGGGTGACGACGCTCGGTATCTTGGCGGATGTTGCGGCGAGGAGGTTTTTGATACGGCTACGTTTTGCCATCTCTTCTTCCTCGGTTAACCGGATTAGTGGCACGTCCGGTAGTGTTGGGTCTGGAGGAGGTGATGGAGCGCGGAGGAAGTCTGTGACCTTACTCCGGCGTGGAGCAGAGTACCGGTATGTCGGGGTGTAGCCGAACAGTTCGTTGCAATCCCGGTTGCGATAACTGAGCACGGCCCTGAGGGCTTCCTTGTTGGGGTAGTGGTAGTTGGCTTATAAGGCCTGGATTGCTGCAAAGGAAAGAAGAGAAGTGTGTTAGTTATTTATAGAATATGGAACGAAGGCAATTGACCGAGCAAGGTTGCACGGCTTACATGTGGAGCCAAAATTCTTGCTAATAAACCAGCCCGATACGTCGATCGTTTCATAGTTGCCAGACACCCAGAAAAAGTCGTCATCGTGTAAGTCCTTGTCTGGGGTGCCGGTCACTATCTTTTCTTTACCAGGTCGAATTTTTAAATAATAGGCAAGGCCGTCGCCCGTGTGCCCAAGTGTGTACTGTCGCAGTATCTCGGCTAAACCTAAGTTGGTCCCTATTCGGTTATTTAGCTCGTGAATGCCGTTGATTATTCGGTAGGTGTTGGTTGATACTTGTGTGGATGCAAGCCAGGTGCGGCGCAGAAACTCGGTCAGTAGAGGGTTGACTGGGAAGTAGAAGCCTCCTTCAACAATAGAAAGAACGATAAAGGGGCACTGGTCTAATCTGCCCCAAGGGGTTGTCTCGATCTCGGCGAGCTTTAGGTGAACATCTGCCGGGATACCGTAATCTTCCCGGAATACGGCCAAGGCAGCCGGGGTGTCAACTAGGAAGCGGAAGCACCCCATTTGTAGCCGGCTGGTTTAGCTCGGCTAAGCTGGAATGGCACAGACTGGTGTCTTGATGGCTGCTCGGTCTTTGAGAGCCTCAATATTTGGTCAAGTGGTCCCCTTGGACTCTGCAGGAAAATGATGGCAATGGTAAGTGTGAGCACCGTCGCGCAAAACGAGCTTGACTTTAGCTCGGTCATGAAGAGTGCCGACCACCTCGGTCTTGAAGGTGTACCAAGGAGCTCGGCCGTACAAGTGGACCAAATGTTAGCCCGGTCGAGCGGCCAAGCTCCCTGCTTACCTCGATTTCTGCTAAAGGTTTTGGCAAACTGGTCATTTACTCGGTCTTAATGATTTTTTGGATCGAATGAAGACCTGGAGCCCGGTCCGCTCCAAATCTTCAATGTTCATCAGGAAAAATGAAGAACAACAAGGAGAGTGAAGGGTTAGGGACAGTTTTGGGTGCCTAATGCCCTAAAACCTATGTTTTTAGTGCCCTAATATGTGAAATGCCGACTGAAATAGCAAAAAACGAGGTTCAAGGAACTTACCAGTTGAGGGCAGGGCCAACTTCTTCGAGCACAAATGCAAGGAATGGCAGGGACGAAGTTTTGTTGGGGGTGCTTAAGCTCTGAAACGTCGAAGACTTGAAGAGAGGCCGTAGGAATAAAAGGAAGCGAGAAGGGGCATGTTTATAGAGGGGAAGAAGCCGCCCAAATTCAAATTTGAGGGGACGGTTGGGTTGGCTGCTCGAGGGCCAATAAGAGATTGACACGTGCCCCCGTTAATGGCAGCGTCAGAGTTGAAAAGACAGGAAGGCCTGACGAGGCGTCGACCGAGTGAATCACGGAGCCAAGCAAGAAAACTAGCTCGGTTGACTTCTTGCAAAATTGAAAGACCGAGGAAGCGTTACCCAGTCAGGATAAATAATCCTAGTCACGCTTGCGTAGACGGAATTAAGGGGCAGTTGAGAGGGAGATTTATGAGCCGAAAGTGGGCCGAGATAAAAGCCGAGCAATTTGAAGGCCCAAGGGCGTGTTGGGCCGAGATAATTTAGGACTTTCCCGGAGTTGGGGCCGCTCGGCCCGTGGCCGAACTACTCGCACCGGTGGTGACCGTGCAACTTGCGTTACTCGACCAGAAGGCATACGCCTTTGGCTCGGCAGGGAAGCTCGTGCCAGAAGCTCGGCAGGAAAGCCTTTGGTTGATCGACATGACCTTTCCGGAGCTCGACTTCGCCGGAATGCAGTCAAGCACGATAGGGACGGAGCTCGGCTATTGCTACACTTGGGCATGAAGTGCAGCCTGGATGTTGGCGACCGTGATGCTGTACCCCGGTTGCCGAGCTCCCAGCAGAGTGGGTTGGCGGTTGGGTTAGGTAATGTACAGCAAGATTTGTGCTGACGGATGGGATAGCAGCACCACTTGTCGAGAGACGAATGAGAGTAGATTTGGTGCGCAGAAGGTATACAAGCGGGTTTGCGCCCCCCATGCCTAGACAGATGACACAATTAGGTGAGAAAAACACAACTTAGTCCTCTCTCTCTCTATTCCTGTGTGTGTGTCTAACTTGATCGTCGGAGGGGTTTTTCGGCCACACACCGCGCCGGGTAGCTCACCACCGTTGTGCTCGCAGGTCGATCGGACAGGCAGGAGCTTGGAAGAAAGGAGTGCGGGCTTGCCTGAATATTTGCTCTCCGCACAGATATATATATTATATATTTATTTCATGTTTTATATATTTACTCAATATATGTTAGATTCATTTTAATTAATTAAAAAATGATGGAATTCATTTGAAAGCTTTATAAATCTTTTTTTTTTGGTAAATATAAGCTTGATATAGAATAAATAGCTAGTACAAGATAGTTCTGGGATATAGAATCCCCATAGCATCATACGTAACCATCTAAGAAATAAAAGAAGATGGAGGGTAGGAGAAAACATGAAAATTCCCATCCATCATAAGTAGCCCATAATTGGCTAGCGCATCCGCACTTTGATTTGTTTCCCTGAAAATGTGTTTAACAGTTGGTGATCCGAGGTTGTCCAGGAGGAACCTGCAGTCATGAACAATATTGCTAAGGTGGTGTTGGTCATTGCAATTAGTTAATACCATGAACACAAGAGTGAGAGCATCAGATTCAACTTCAATTGGAGTAAGTCCCATTTCAAGAGCCAAATTGAGACCATCCCTAAGGGCCCAAAATTTAGCAGTTAGACTGTTGGTTTTGCCCAAAAATCTACAGAAGCCCGAGACCCAATTGCCATGGTTGTCACGGATGATACCGCCTGCGGCTGCATGATGTTCATTTACCGGGCCATCGGTGTTAAGTTTGAAGCCAGGAAAGGGGGGTGGTTTCCAACTACAAGCAATGATTTTAGTGGCACGGGGTTTGGTGGTGTAGGAAAGGTGATACCACTCAGTGGCTAGAGCAATGGTCCAGGTAGGTTTGAGTGGGTTTGGGGGAGTCGGCTCGAAGCAGGCAGAGTTTCAATTTTTCCAAATGGTCCAACAAACAAGGGGAAAGACAATGGCCCAAGGAATTGAAGATGAGTGAGGCTCAGTGGAGAGGCAGTTGGTTTTGAGCCATTCCGTTGAGCTAAGGTTGAAAGAAGGTGAGACCTTAGTGGAGATAATGAGTGAGTCCCAAAAACTTATCGCAGAAGTACAGTCTCTCAAGTCATGGAGGGTTGTTTCTGGAGATGACCCACAAAGTTGGCAAGAACTAATCGAGGTGATGTTTCTAGAATGTAGGAGGTCTTTGGTGGGAAGACGTTGTTGGAGGGCTAGCCAAATGAAATGGGTCACTCTCGGTCTGGTAGGGAGTTTCCAAACCCAATGCCAACTGGATAAGGGAGGGGTGGTGGAGAAGTTTTTGGAAAGTAAGTACGTAGAACTGTTGGGGAAAAGGCCATCGGGGGAGTGAGTCCAAGAGGTCGTGTCAGGTGCAAGTCCAAACCAACACGGCGTGATAGTTTGAATTTGGGAAAGCATGTTTAGTGGGATTGGTATGGACAGTTTATTAAAATTCCAATGAGTTGAAATCCAGCAATCGCGGACTGTGAGAGTAATTTCCTCGCAAGTAAGGGGGCCTTCCACTAGGTGACGCAGAGGGCCAAGGTTGGTCCAATTGTCGAACCAGAAGCTAGTAGTAGACCCACTTGTAATGAGGATTTTGGTTCCTTTGTCAAAGAGGTTTTTACCTTTAAGGATATTTCTCCAAATGGGAGAGGCGCGCCTTCTAGGATTGGGATTATTTGGATATTTGGCTTTGAGAACTCTAATCCACAGTGACTGGTTATCATTTGCTAGACGCCAATTTAAATTGGCCATGCACACTTGATTGATTAAGAGGGTTTGTCTGATTCCTAGACCACCAAGATGGTTGGGTTTGGAGACATTCTCCCAATTCACAACGTGGAGTTTCGTTTTTTTCGGCGTCGATCCCCACAGGATGTCTCTGTTAAGCTTGTCAATGGTTTGGATGGTTTTCTTCGGAAGGAAGTTGGTTTGCATGATATAGGAGGGAATGGCAGCATTAACAGATTTTATGAGGGTAGTTCTGCCTACCGGAGAAAAAAGTTTGGCTCGCCAACCAGTGAGTTTGTTCTGGATCTTCTCAATGATAAAATTGAAGGAATTGGCATTTGGTTTATCATGATGGATGGGCCAACCCAAGTATTTGCCAAGGTGCAAGGTATGGGGGATTTGGAGTTGGTTAGCAAGCATGGAGCGGGTTTGGTCATCCACATTGTTTGAGAAAAAGACTTTGGATTTGGTGGAGTTAATATGGAGTCCCGACATCTCGCAGAAATTTTGAAGGGTGTTGGCTATGGTTTGACAGGTTCAGGTGTTTGCTGCGCCAAAGAGGATAAGGTCATCGGCGAAGAAAAGGTGTGATAGGGATGGGCCACCTCGGGACACTTGTATGGGTTTCCACATTTGGAGGTTGCAAGCGTGGGTGATAGAGAGTGAAAGGTATTCCAAGCATAGGATAAAAATGTAGGGTGAAAGGGGATCACCTTGACGAATACCTCGGGAGGGTTGAAAGGTTTCAGTTGTACCACCATTAAACAGGATTGCAAATGAAGAAGAGAGATGCAAGAAACGATGAGATCAATCCAGAGTTGGGGGAAGTTGAAAAAATGGAGGACTTGTCGGATGAAATCCCATTCAAGCCTGTCATAAGCCTTTTCAAGATCAATTTTAACGAGCATGTGACCAACTTTACCTTTTTTTGACTTGAAACTGTGAACGACCTTTTGGACTATGATGACATTGTCACTGCCCTTTCGGCCAGGGATGAAACTAGTTTGGAAAGGGCTGATTAGATCATTTAGGAAGGGTCTGATGCGGGCCACTAAAATCTTGGTTATGAGCTTAAAAATGGTGTTGCAAAGGCTGATGGGACGGAACTGTGAAACGGATTCAGGGTTGGCTGTTTTGGGAATAAGGCAAAGGAAGGTGTGATTGAGGGTGGGGTGGATATGGGCTGTGGAGAAAGCTTCTATAACCAAGGAAGAAACCGATTCACCTATGATGTCCCAGCATTTTTGGAAAAAGATGGGATACAGACCATCCGGGCCGGGGGATTTCCATGGGCCAAAGGACCATAATACCTTTTTAATTTCTTTGGCTGAAGGGCTGGCAGTGAGAGAGGGGTGTGAGGAAGAGTCTATGGTGGGGAAGGAAAACACAGGGTTAGACAAAGAGAGAGTGGTGGCACAGCGGGAGGTAGTGAAAAGGTTGGAGAAATATTAGACTAGGATGTTTTTAATCACAGGGGCCTCATACGTCCAAATGCCAGAGGTATCTTTCAGAGCTGAAATGGAGTTGTTCCGACGACGATTAATGGTGGTGATGTGAAAAAATTTCGAGTTTCGATCGCCTTCGAGGATTGTATTAACTCTGGATTTTAGACCCCAAAACTCTTCCTCAAGCTTGAGGGTATGGTTCAGTTCACTGGTGAGGGCTATTTCAAGCTCAAGAAGGAAGGGGTAGGACTGGTGGTCGAGGGCTTTCTGGACTCCAAGCAGTCGTCTTTCTAGTCTTCTTTTTTTAAGGAAGATGTTACCGAAGCAAGTTTTATTCCAGATGGAGACTTTAGAGGTGAAAGTGGCCACACTACGGAGGAAGGATGAGGGGTATTGGGCCCAGCTGTCACGAACAACTGAAAAGAGGGAGGGATCCGAGAACCAAATGGTTTCGAAACGGAAGGGACGGTTGACATTGTTGCTAGGTAGGGGGTGGGTGTTAAGGAGGATAGGGCAATGGTCTGAGTGAATGCAGGGTAAGTGGAGGATTTTAGTTTCGGGGAAAAGAAGTTGCCAATCATGGTTATTCCAAGCTCTGTCCAGTCTTTCCCGAATGAGTGCTCCAGTATTTCTGAGGTTTGTCCAAGTGAACTTTGGGCCAGAGAAGCCCAGGTCTAACATGCCACAGTGGTCCATGCATTCTTTGAATTTGAGGGCTCTAGAGAGGTTGATAGGTCTACCTCCAAATTTGTCTACACTGGTTAGTAATTCATTGAAATCACCCATTATGAGCCAGCGAGTATTATGGGAATCAGCCAAGAAGGTAAGGTTTTCCCATAATAGTCTCCTAGAATTGAATGTAGGACTAGCATAGATAGCTGAAAAAAGCCACGGAGAAGGTATAGAAGAGACCTGAATCCAAGCATGGACCTCATGTTGAGTCTGAGCTATGATGTCACAGTGGATTTCCAGATCATTCCAAAGCAACCAGATTCCTCCAGCAAAACTATGTGTTTCCACAATGTGATACTTGGAGAAGCCCAAGTTTAGACATAGAGCAGCACCTCTACTGCCACCAACTCTAGTTTCAGTGACCACTGCTAGCTGAGGACGATGATCTTCCATGAGGTTATTGAAATGCCTTAAAAAATGTGGGTTTGCAGCTTCTCGACAATTCCACAGCAGAACTTTCATGGGAGTGTTAAAGAGTGGGAGATGAGGAAGGTCCACTTCCGTCTGAGTTAGAGGCTCGTTGTTTTCGTCAATCTATTCCGGACCCAGCATAGTTTGTAGTGTCTTCTTTAAGAATGGTATCACTCTAACGTGGTGATCCAAACCCCAGTCTTCTTGCATTGTGCAAGATCGCACGATAATGCGTAGTCTGCTCAAGTTTGGTTCCGCTACCAGCTTTTCTGCCATATAAAGTTGGCCCTTTAGAATGAAGTCTCGGGGGTGATTTACAAGGCAATGAGAGTCCAAAAAGGGGAGAGGTGGAATGGGTAGTAGAGTTTCCGAGATGATGTGGGTGTAAACGGGTTAGAGATTTGGGAGGAGGTTCAGTGAGGGGGTGATGATCTGGTTTAGTTGGATGGTCTGGGGGGGTTGGTCGGAGAGATGAGTGTATGGAGTTGAGAGAAAGGTGACAATAACAGTTTGCTGGTTATAGAGATGGGGTGGGAAGGGGAGGGATTGTGAAAGGCTCATCCAGATGTTGAAAATGTCTGGGTCGAACCAACCCAGGATGAAGGAGGGATCTCGACGAATCTCCTTGATCAGACGGTCATCCACACCAGAGTAGTGGTTGTTCACCCTCATGTACCAGCCTGGAATGGGTTGTGCCTCTTGGTTCTCCAGTCTGAAAGGGATGAGAAGGTCGGGGTAGGGTGGGTTGGGTGGGATGGTAGGTGTGCTGGTGAGGGTGGGGTTCCTGAGGAGAGTCGATCTGCGGTTTGGGTGACGACGAGTCATGGTCAGAGGGAGAGGAGGGGGGGATAAGAGAGACGTGAGAGGTTCGGAGGACTTGTTTTTAACGTTGGAGGGGCTAGACTTTAAAGGTGGTGGTGAGAGATGATTTGGTTGCGGGATAAAAAAAAGGTTATGAAGAGGGTTTTGAGAGGGACGAGTGACTGTTAAAAGGCTGAGAGGCAGAAAAATTACAGTCTGAAAAATGCTGAAAAGGCGTAGTGGAAGAGACGTTAACGACGGGGCAGACTGGAGGTTCAGAGGGGTTAAGTAAAAGGGGTAGTTTAGGGGGGGTACGGTGGATAGGTTTTAGAGACAAAGGTGATATTGATTTGGACGAGGAAAGGGTAAAGGTTGACGGGGGGATAGGTGATGAGACAGGGCTCTGAAAATTTTTCTGCCCATTAGAAGAAGAGCTGGTCAAGGGTTGGGGAGATGGGCCAAGAATGGATATAGTAGGGTTAGCTAAAAGCTGAAATGAATTAGAAATAAAAAGGTTTGACTTGGAGCCGTCTGAAGCCGTCTACATTGCAGTTGGAGGAGCAGCCGCAGTAGGACGGCCAGAGGTGACGTGGACCTGCGGAAGGGGTTTGGGCTCCAAATTTGAATCAGGCGTCTTCTTCCTCCAAACTTTAGGGTTTAGATGCAGTGACGTACCAACCATGGCAACTCTACCGGCACCGAATTTAACTGACTTTGAGGTTTTTTTCCGATCAACAAGCATCCAGGGCCCAAACTCAGAAAGAAGAGGAGAGGGACGTGTGGGTTTCTCAGCTGTGGAAGAAGCCTTACTGGAAACCTTGTAGTCATCCAGCTGTGGAAGAAGCCTTACTGGAAACCTTGCAGTCATCCAGACGATGACCAACTATGCCGCAGTTGAAACAGATGGCTGGTAGTCCTTCATAGGTTACTCGTTGGGTGATGTTTCCTACTTTGACATCTGGACTCCAAGCAGTCATCTTTCCAGTCTTCTTTTTTTACGGAAGATGTTACCGAAGCAAGTTTTATTCCAGATGGAGACTTTGGAGGTGAAAGTAACCATACTACGGAGGAAGGATGAAGGGTGTTGGGCCCAGCTGTCACGAACAACTGAGAAGAGGGAGGGATCCGAGAACAAAATGGTTTCGAAACGGAAGGGACGGTTGACATTGTTGCTAGGTAGGGGGTGGGTGTTAAGGAGGACAGGGCAGCGGTCTGAGTGAATGCGGGGTAAGTGGAGGATTTTAGTTTCGGGGAAAAGAAGTTGCCAATCATGGTTACTCCAAGCTCTGTCCAGTCTTTCCCGAATGAGTGCTCCAGTATTTCTGAGGTTTGTCCAAGTGAACTTTGGGCCAGAGAAGCCCAGGTCTAACATGCCACAGTGGTCCATGCATTCTTTGAATTTGAGGGCTCTAGAGAGGTTGATAGGTCTACCTCCAAATTTGTCTGCACTGGTTAGTAATTCATTGAAATCACCCATTATGAGCCAGGGAGTATTATGGGAATCAGCCAAAGGGGTAAGGTTTTCCCATAATAGTCTCCTAGAATTGAATATAGGACTAGCATAGATAGCTGAAAAAAACCACGGAGAAGGTATAGAAGGGACCTGAATCCAAGCATGGACCTCATGTTGGGTCTGAGCTATGATGTCACAGTGGATTTCCAGATCATTCCAAAGCAACCAGATTCCTCCAGCAAAACCGTGTGTTTCCACAATGTGATACTTGGAGAAGCCCAAGTTTTGACATAGAGCAGCACCTCTACTGCCACCAACTCTAGTTTCAGTGACCACTGCTAGCTGAGGACGATGATCTTCCATGAGGTTATTGAAATGCCTTAAAAAATGTGGGTTTGCAGCTTCTCGACAATTCCACAGCAGAACTTTCATGGGAGTGTTAAAGAGTGGGAGATGAGGAAGGTCCACTTCCGTCTGAGTTAGAGGCTCGTTGTTTTCGTCAATCTATTCCGGACCCAGCATAGTTTGTAGTGTCTTCTTTAAGAATGGTATCACTCTAACGTGGTGATCCAAACCCCAGTCTTCTTGCATTGTGCAAGATCGCACGATAATGCGTAGTCTGCTCAAGTTTGGTTCCGCTACCAGCTTTTCTGCCATATAAAGTTGGCCCTTTAGAATGAAGTCTCGGGGGTGATTTACAAGGCAATGAGAGTCCAAAAAGGGGAGAGGTGGAATGGGTAGTAGAGTTTCCGAGATGATGTGGGTGTAAACGGGTTAGAGATTTGGGAGGAGGTTCAGTGAGGGGGTGATGATCTGGTTTAGTTGGATGGTCTGGGGGGGTTGGTCGGAGAGATGAGTGTATGGAGTTGAGAGAAAGGTGACAATAACAGTTTGCTGGTTATAGAGATGGGGTGGGAAGGGGAGGGATTGTGAAAGGCTCATCCAGATGTTGAAAATGTCTGGGTCGAACCAACCCAGGATGAAGGAGGGATCTCGACGAATCTCCTTGATCAGACGGTCATCCACACCAGAGTAGTGGTTGTTCACCCTCATGTACCAGCCTGGAATGGGTTGTGTCTCTTGGTTCTCCAGTCTGAAAGGGATGAGAAGGTCGGGGTAGGGTGGGTTGGGTGGGATGGTAGGTGTGCTGGTGAGGGTGGGGTTCCTGAGGAGAGTCGATCTGCGGTTTGGGTGACGACGAGTCATGGTCAGAGGGAGAGGAGGGGGGGATAAGAGAGACGTGAGAGGTTCGGAGGACTTGTTTTTAACGTTGGAGGGGCTAGACTTTAAAGGTGGTGGTGAGAGATGATTTGGTTGCGGGATAAAAAAAAGGTTATGAAGAGGGTTTTGAGAGGGACGAGTGACTGTTAAAAGGCTGAGAGGCAGAAAAATTACAGTCTGAAAAATGCTGAAAAGGCGTAGTGGAAGAGACGTTAACGACGGGACAGACTGGAGGTTCAGAGGGGTTAAGTAAAAGGGGTAGTTTAGGGGGGGTACGGTGGATAGGTTTTAGAGACAAAGGTGATATTGATTTGGACGAGGAAAGGGTAAAGGTTGACGGGGGGATAGGTGATGAGACAGGGCTCTGAAAATTTTTCTGCCCATTAGAAGAAGAGCTGGTCAAGGGTTGGGGAGATGGGCCAAGAATGGATATAGTAGGGTTAGCTAAAAGCTGAAATGAATTAGAAATAAAAAGGTTTGACTTGGAGCCGTCTGAAGCCGTCTATATTGCAGTTGGAGGAGCAGCCGCAGTAGGACGGCCAGAGGTGACGTGGACCTGCGGAAGGGGTTTGGGCTCCAAATTTGAATCAGGCGTCTTCTTCCTCCAAACTTTAGGGTTTAGATGCAGTGACGTACCAACCATGGCAACTCTACCGGCACCGAATTTAACTGACTTTGAGGTTTTTTTCCGATCAACAAGCATCCAGGGCCCAAACTCAGAAAGAAGAGGAGAGGGACGTGTGGGTTTCTCAGCTGTGGAAGAAGCCTTACTGGAAACCTTGTAGTCATCCAGCTGTGGAAGAAGCCTTACTGGAAACCTTGCAGTCATCCAGACGATGACCAACTATGCCGCAGTTGAAACAGATGGCTGGTAGTCCTTCATAGGTTACTCGTTGGGTGATGTTTCCTACTTTGACATCTGGACTCCAAGCAGTCATCTTTCCAGTCTTCTTTTTTTACGGAAGATGTTACCGAAGCAAGTTTTATTCCAGATGGAGACTTTGGAGGTGAAAGTAACCATACTACGGAGGAAGGATGAAGGGTGTTGGGCCCAGCTGTCACGAACAACTGAGAAGAGGGAGGGATCCGAGAACAAAATGGTTTCGAAACGGAAGGGACGGTTGACATTGTTGCTAGGTAGGGGGTGGGTGTTAAGGAGGACAGGGCAGCGGTCTGAGTGAATGCGGGGTAAGTGGAGGATTTTAGTTTCGGGGAAAAGAAGTTGCCAATCATGGTTACTCCAAGCTCTGTCCAGTCTTTCCCGAATGAGTGCTCCAGTATTTCTGAGGTTTGTCCAAGTGAACTTTGGGCCAGAGAAGCCCAGGTCTAACATGCCACAGTGGTCCATGCATTCTTTGAATTTGAGGGCTCTAGAGAGGTTGATAGGTCTACCTCCAAATTTGTCTGCACTGGTTAGTAATTCATTGAAATCACCCATTATGAGCCAGGGAGTATTATGGGAATCAGCCAAAGGGGTAAGGTTTTCCCATAATAGTCTCCTAGAATTGAATATAGGACTAGCATAGATAGCTGAAAAAAACCACGGAGAAGGTATAGAAGGGACCTGAATCCAAGCATGGACCTCATGTTGGGTCTGAGCTATGATGTCACAGTGGATTTCCAGATCATTCCAAAGCAACCAGATTCCTCCAGCAAAACCGTGTGTTTCCACAATGTGATACTTGGAGAAGCCCAAGTTTTGACATAGAGCAGCACCTCTACTGCCACCAACTCTAGTTTCAGTGACCACTGCTAGCTGAGGACGATGATCTTCCATGAGGTTATTGAAATGCCTTAAAAAATGTGGGTTTGCAGCTTCTCGACAATTCCACAGCAGAACTTTCATGGGAGTGTTAAAGAGTGGGAGATGAGGAAGGTCCACTTCCGTCTGAGTTAGAGGCTCGTTGTTTTCGTCAATCTATTCCGGACCCAGCATAGTTTGTAGTGTCTTCTTTAAGAATGGTATCACTCTAACGTGGTGATCCAAACCCCAGTCTTCTTGCATTGTGCAAGATCGCACGATAATGCGTAGTCTGCTCAAGTTTGGTTCCGCTACCAGCTTTTCTGCCATATAAAGTTGGCCCTTTAGAATGAAGTCTCGGGGGTGATTTACAAGGCAATGAGAGTCCAAAAAGGGGAGAGGTGGAATGGGTAGTAGAGTTTCCGAGATGATGTGGGTGTAAACGGGTTAGAGATTTGGGAGGAGGTTCAGTGAGGGGGTGATGATCTGGTTTAGTTGGATGGTCTGGGGGGGTTGGTCGGAGAGATGAGTGTATGGAGTTGAGAGAAAGGTGACAATAACAGTTTGCTGGTTATAGAGATGGGGTGGGAAGGGGAGGGATTGTGAAAGGCTCATCCAGATGTTGAAAATGTCTGGGTCGAACCAACCCAGGATGAAGGAGGGATCTCGACGAATCTCCTTGATCAGACGGTCATCCACACCAGAGTAGTGGTTGTTCACCCTCATGTACCAGCCTGGAATGGGTTGTGTCTCTTGGTTCTCCAGTCTGAAAGGGATGAGAAGGTCGGGGTAGGGTGGGTTGGGTGGGATGGTAGGTGTGCTGGTGAGGGTGGGGTTCCTGAGGAGAGTCGATCTGCGGTTTGGGTGACGACGAGTCATGGTCAGAGGGAGAGGAGGGGGGGATAAGAGAGACGTGAGAGGTTCGGAGGACTTGTTTTTAACGTTGGAAGGGCTAGACTTTAAAGGTGGTGGTGAGAGATGATTTGGTTGCGGGATAAAAAAAAGGTTATGAAGAGGGTTTTGAGAGGGACGAGTGACTGTTAAAAGGCTGAAAGGCAGAAAAATTACAGTCTGAAAAATGCTGAAAAGGCGTGATGGAAGAGACGTTAACGACGGGGCAGACTGGAGGTTCAGAGGGGTTAAGTAAAAGGGGTAGTTTAGGGGGGGTACGGTGGATAGGTTTTAGAGACAAAGGTGATATTGATTTGGACGAGGAAAGGGTTGAGGTTGACGGGGGGATGGGTGATGGGTGATGGGACAAGGCTCTGAAAATTTTTCTGCCCATTAGAAGAAGAGCTGGTCAAGGGTTGGGGAGATGGGCCAAGAATGGATGTAGTAGGGTCAGCTAAAAGCTGAAAAGAATTAGAAATAGAAAGGTTTGACTTGGAGCCGTCTGAAGCCGTCTGGATTGCAGCTGGAGGAGCAGCTGCAGCAAGACGGTCAGAGGTGACGTGGACCTGCAGAAGGGGTTTGGGCGCCAAATTTGAATCAGGCATCTTTTTCCTCCAAACTTTAGGGTTTAGATGCAATGACGTACCAGCCATGGCAGCTCTACCGGCACCGGATTTAACTGACTTTGAGGTTTTTTTCCGATCAACAAGCATCCAGGGCCCAAACTCAGAAAGAGGAGGAGAGGGAGGTGTGGGTTTCTCAGCTGTGGAAGAAGCCTTACTGGAAACCTTGCAGTCATCCAGACTATGACCAATTATGCCACAGTTGAAACAGATGGCTGGCAGTCCTTCATAGACAACTCGTTGGGTGATGTTTCCTACTTTGACTTTAGAGATCAGGGGTTTGGAGAGATATATTTGGATGCATAGTCTAGCAAAACGGCCTCTAGCCCCATTCTCAGTGAAAATATCAATATTTAGTAGCTTACCTAGCCTTGCACCAATCTTACAAAGGATGAAACCATCAAAAAATTCAATGGGGAGACCAATGAGGCGTGCCCAGACCACAGTGGTGGTATTAGATGCTGTGGTGGCTTGAAACTCAGGTTCCCACCGTCGAACGGCTAGATAATGGGGGCCAATGAACCACGGACCACCGTTGAGAATTTTGCTGATGTCGATATCCAGTTGGAACTTGATGAGGTAGAAATGGTTACCAAGATCTAGCCCATGCAACGTCCCAGTGGGTTTCCAGAGTGCTTTGATTTTCTCCATGAGCAACTTATAGCCCAGATTTTTACCCATGAGACAGATAATCAAAGAGTTGACCCATGGAGATTGAATCCGTCGTACCTCCTCAGGAGAAACAGAGATGGCAGGTACTCCATCTTCATCTACCAGGTCCGTCGGGGAGGAAGCGTCCACGGACAAGACAGCAGGAAACTCCTCCAACAAAAGCAGGGATGCGAGTGCCTCCTTGAAAGAAATGGGAGGTTTAGTTGGTGTACCTTGATTCTTGAAGGTTTTTAGTTGGTTTCTTTCTAGTAAGTCTTGCTCTTCTGTAGATCGTTCTTCGTCGTGCCCATCTAGTTGTGCTGTGGATGTGCTGGTTGCTGTGGAATGATCCGTTGCCGCCGATCCATCAAGCTCGCCCTTATCAGGATCGCCCATGCTTTCATGCCCTTTTTTTTTTCTCTCTAAACATAACCCTTTGTAAATCTATTTCCATATGTAATGACCTCAAAAGTGATTGATACTTTCATATGAAAGCTTTAAAATGATAGCTTTTATTGGGGGGAGGAAATGACTTGTATGTCCTTTTCTTTATAATTTGTTCCACCAACCCCAAAAAAGGAGCCACTGAGCTATGTGGCCACATAATAGTAAAATATATACTTATCTTGTTAGAAAAATAGAGGATAAGCCAATTAGATGCCCTTCTCACTTTAAGGTGATCAATGAATTTAGTTATTTGGAGGTGCTCAAATGGTGTTCACAGCACATAATTTTTATCAGTTAATATTCTCACAGATTTTCAAGTGTTGCTATGGAGAATCAAAACAAAGAAGGCGGTAGAATGGAAATTATATTCTATTTGGAATGATATTAGTTATCTTTGTAGTAGTTTGGATCATGTATGTATTACTAAGGTAAATAGAAAGGATGTTTAGGCTGCCCATGAAGTTGGACGTAGTTCAAGTCTGAACTACGTTTTGTATGTGTATGGAATTGTATGTTGCTTTTATTATTAGAATGAATGATCTCAATTTCTTCAAATAAATAAATAAAATAAAGAGTTAATTAGCAAAAAGTCCTGTTTACATATTTGGTGGTAGTTTAGGTCGTGTCAAAAAGTTTTTGAACCAATAAGTCCCATTTATAAGTAAAAAGACGTTTTGCTCTTTAATCCCAAAACTGAGAATGTTCTCAATTTCAAAACTGAGAATATTCTCAATTTTCAAACAGAGAATGATTTCAATATATAATTATCAAAATTAAAAAATTTATGTTTGGCTTCTGAGAAAAGTATGGGATTGAAAAGAAAGATAATTCTGCGAATATTCTAAGAAATTTATAATTATCAATTTTGAGAAATTTCTCAATTTTTTCATGATTAAAATTGAGAATATTATAAACGGAGAAGGTTCTCAATTTTAAAAAACTCTCTCTCTCTCTCTCTCTCTCTCTCTCTCTCTCTCTCTCTTTCTCTCAATCTCCTAATTGGTTCTCTCGTCTCAGCTATTCACTTTCTCTCTCTGATTGACAAACTAAATCTGGAGCTTCTAATTGAAGCTCTCTCTCTCTCTTTGTGCGTGCAATAAAATCAATCATCAGCCATTTTTATGGTTGTTAATGGCCGAAACAGAGCAATAATGGACTCATGAGAGAGACCCCATCGCACTGCCAGCACAAGCAGTACCAGCGAACTCTTCATCTGCTTCACCTCTCGCCTCTCCTCTTCTTCTTCCCCGTCCATGAAGATCTCTTCTAAGTCAATCCTCAGCCCCGACCGCGCTCGTGGCGCACCCGTCTCTCTCCCCAGCTCTCTCAGCCGCCGACTCAAAACAAACGGCAGCCTCAAAGGCGGCCAATCTCCCATGTTCCCCACCGGAACCAAGAAACAAGGCTGCGCTGTCGAAAACCCAGAGCCTTCTTCTCCCAAAGTCACCTGCATTAGGCAAGTTCGAGTGAAGACGAAGAAGATGAGGGGGTTTGCATGGGTAAATTGGTCTATTAAAAATTAATGGGACTTGAAGGAACAAATAATTTTATCTAGGACCTAATGGAGTATAAGTTCACAAAATGGGACTTGTATGTAAATGTCCCTAAAATAAACTTAGTTGTTCTGTAGACATGCCAAGTGATTTATAAAATCAATAATCAGATGGTTGAGTCAGTTTGCGTGTACATCAATTAATCTCAAAAGTAAAATAATTAAATATCTTTACTATTAAAGGGTCCTTGAAAGTGTTTAATAAACCAAGCTATTATACAAACATACCAAGTGTTCTATAGAGTCAATAATTGAGTATGTGAATTAATTTGTATGTATCTTAACTAATTTTGAGATCTTAAAATTAAAGACCAGATGGCTTATTAGAATAACTCAAACTTAAACTTCACATCAAATCTTTACACCGTCCCTTAATGTTTCTATAGACTCAATCTTTTAAGTAATTTATCATTAACAACTCAAACTTCTCTCTCTGTCTCTGTCTCTCTCTATTTGTTTTTATTTTATCAAATCAACTCAAAAATATTTGTAAAATACAAAAAGTTATCCACTTGATCCAACTTATAACACAAATGATATGTCCTTTTGACAATAAAAAATACATTTTTTTAAAAATCTAAATATTACTATTAAACATCTATGTAATATACTAGATATTAGACAATTCTGTTATGCTCATAAACCATCATATTTTGTGTGCAACTTTATTACATTGGAAATTTTTTGAACTGTAATTATTTTTACTAATATAAATATATAAACAAAATCGTTGTTTAGCTATCTTAATTAGGATTAAAAAAATAAAAAGATAAAGGATAAAGATCCGTAGCTCGAATGCTTGGCTCGAAAACTGGCTCGAATTTTTTTTTTTTTTTTTAAATTCTTTTCCTTCCCTTGCTTCAATTACAGACAGAGGCTTTGCTTTTCAATAATAGACAGAGGCGAGATAGAGAGGAGAGAGAGAAAAGAAGAGGAAGAAGAAGAAAAAAAGAGGAAGAGAGGAGGCGATCGGTGGGGAGAAGAGGAAGAGAGAAGGGGCAGTTTTTTTTTTTTTTTTTTTCTGGATCTGGGGATGTTGATGATGAATATGTTGATAATGAAGATGTGCTGTGTTGATGAAGATGTTGATGATGAAGATGTGCTGTGTGATGAAGACATTGATGATTTTTTTTTTTTTTTTCTAGATCTGGAGCTGAAAATGAAGGGGGGAAAAAATTGATGTTTTGTTTGATCTGGAGCTGATCTGGAGCTGAATGTGATGAAGAAATTGATGATTTTTTTTTTTTCTAGATCTGGAGCTGAAAATGAAGGGGGGGAAAAAAATTGATGTTTTGTTTGATGTTTTGTTTGATCTGGAGCTGAACGAAGAGAAGACATTGATGTTTTGTTTTTTTTTTTTTTTTTCTTCTTCTTCTTCTTCTTCCTATTCTCTTTTCTTCTTCTTCTAGTTCTGGTCTGCTTCCTCTTCTTCTTCTTCTCTTGCTCTTGTTCTTCTTCTTCTTCCTGCAAGAAAGAAAAAAAAAAAATTGTTGATGAACAAATTTTTTTTTTTTTGTTGATGTTGATGATCTGGATCTGCAGCTCTTTTCATCTTCTTCTTCTTCTTCTGTTTTTTCTTCATCTTCGACTTCCAAAAAACGAGAATGAAAAAAAAAAAAAAAAAATTCTCCAAAATGACGTCATTTTGGATTCGAGCAAATTTCAAGTTCGACAGTTTCGAGCTACGTAGCAGTTCCGAAAGATAAAATATGCTAAATGAATCAATAAGACAAAATATCACATTCAAATCATAATCATTTCACTTTTTCTTTCATAGAAGTCAAAAAAATCAAGAAACTTTGCCAAACGTAAACTGCAAAAAGCCAACTAATTTTTTTTTTCTTACCAAACAATAACAAAAAAAACATCATAATATTTTAGAAAATTCTATATTTTATGACTTAATTATACATATATGGTATTAGTCATAATTTATTATGATATTAGCAATGATATTATTTTAAAGGGAAAATTGGCCTAAGGTCCCTCCTCTACTTTTGATATGAGGAGAGGTCCTTTATAATATGTTTTGATGGCTAAGGTCCCTCAAATTTATTTTAGGTTATAAAGTACCTAAATTACCCTTCCTTTATAACATAAATTTGTTTGAATATTATATGGTTGAGTTAACTGATACATTTTGGAAACCGAATTTGAAGGGGAGATTTTGTCGGAGTTTTCGTCGGAGATTTCAGTGGAGATTTTATGGTGGAGATTTCGTCGGAGATTTCAGTGGAGTTGACGAGAAAGATTGCTACGATCGTGTAGATTTTGTTGGAGATTTCGTCGGAGATTTCAGTGGTGTGATAGTGTATTGATCGCGTAGATTTTCAGTGGAGTTAAATCAGGTTTGTTTTCGATGGAGATAGCACATGCATTTTGATATTTGTTTTGAATTTTTGTGTAGAGAGAGGCCAGCTTGATAGAGTTGATTTTTATTTTTGGAATTAATTTTTTATTATTTGTTTTTTAATCAATTTGAAAGAGTGTTGACAGTGTGTTGATCGCGTAGGTTTTTGAGTTGAGTTGAATTAGGTTTGTTTTCGATTTAGATTCCAAATGTATTTTTATTTTTGTTTAGAGAGAGGCCAGCTTGATAGAGTTGATTTTTATTTTTGGAATTAATTTTTCATTCTTTGTTTTTTTGATCAATTTCAGATAGTGTTGACAGTGTAGGTGATTTTGATGTTTAGAGTTCATTTTTGGTGCTCTGTTTTTTATCAACATGCTGATGAATTATAGTTGTGTTCTATGTTTTTTCAAACCAGAGAAATTTCATTTTCTGCACTATTGTTTGTGTAGTCCAGAGGAAATTATAAGTGCATATGGACATATTATTAGAAGTTTGTAATGGCGATAGAATATGAGAAAGTGAATGCAAGTTCATAAATTTCTCTATACTTGTATTTGTAGTTCAGAGAAAATTGTAAGTTTGTTACTCACTTTCAGTTTGTAGTTCAGAGAAAAGTATTTTTCTGGACTTGTATTCTATGTGATTTTTTTTCTATAATTGTGTTTAATTGTTAGCAGTAAATTTCTCTGTGATTCATTAAGTTTCTGTGATTTTGTTTTTTATCATCTTGAAGGTGAATATCAGTTTGTAGATGTCTTTGGAGTTTTATTTTAAGTTCAGAGAAAATTATAATTTTTAGAAATTTCTCTGGACATTTATGTTGTTATTGTGAAGTGTTTGTGTGATTTTTTTTGTTGTTTTTTGTTTCAGTTTTAATGGACAGTGCAGTGTTGTTGCTGTGCAAATATGGGAATGATACTATTGTCATTAATGTTTCATGCGAATTGAATTTTGAGGAATTGGTTGGCATTTTGTGTAAAACATGGGAGAATTTGAAACCTGAGACTATGTGTATTTCATATTCTATTTTGGGCCATCCGAATTGTATGGTTCGAAATAATATTGATTTTCTGAATATGTTGAGGGTTGTTTGTGCACGCAGTGTTGATATAGTTGATGTTTCAGTTAGTAGATGTAGTACTTCTGATGAAGAGGATGAAGTGGGGTCTAATTGGGTAGATGTTGTGGATGGTGAGTGTGATAGGCTGGTGGATGTTGAAAGGAATTCACTCTCTAAGTTTTGTTCTCACCAAGAAAAGGTGTTATTGTCGGCTAGTTGGCGGAATAATATTACGAGTGTTGGACAAAAGTTTGAGGGTGGTGTGGTTGAGTTCCGTACTTTTTTATGCAAGTATGCTATTGAGGTTGGTTTTCAGTTTACGTATGTTAAAAATGACAAGCTGAGGGTTACGGCAGAATGTGCATATAAGGAATCAAGGGGATGTATGTGGCGTGTACATGCTTCTGTTGAAAAAACAAATGGGTTCTTCTACATAAGGACTTTGAACAATGAACATACGTGTGGTGTGGCGGTTCGTACGAGTAAACATTCGAGGATGACTTCCAGCTTGGTTTCTGGGCTGATACTTGAAGAGGTAAGTGCAAAACCTTTAACTCGTCCAGTGGATGTTGTGAAAGGAATGAAAGACAAGTATGGGGTCTCAATTAGTTATAACTGTGGTTGGTTGAGTGTTGAGAAAGCAAAATGTAGTACATATGGGGATTCTTGTTTGTCATTTGATCAATTACGGTAGTATTTTGATGAGGCATTGAAGAACAATCCAGGGAGTCGTTTTGAGTTAGATTTTGAAGATAACAAGCGTTTCAAAAGAGTGTTTGTGGCTTTTCATGCATGCATTGCTGGTTTCAAATATTGTCGGTCATTGCTTTTTCTTGATGGAACATTTTTGAAAGGACGATACAAAGGAGTTATGCTTGCTGCAACGGGGAAAGATGGGAATGAAGGTAATTGTAAATATATCTATTTTTATCTAAGTATGTGAATTTTCTATACATGTAGGAATTGAGTGAATGTGAATTTTCTCTGGTTTTGGCCACTGTGTGGATTTTCTATTGTTGTGGCCACTGTGAGAATTTTCAATGGATTTTTGTCAGTGTATGAATTTTCTCTGGATGTTGTCATTGTGTGAATTGTATCTGTAGGTGGTCACTAAGTGAATTTTCTCTGTATATTATGATTGTGTGAATTTTCTCTGTAGCTGGTCACTAAGTCAATTTTCTCTGGATGTTGCCAATGTGTGAATTTTCTCTGGATGTTGGCAGTGTCAAACTTCTCTTGTTGTTTTATTGTTCTATTTTTCTCTGTTGTTTTGTAGGTGGTCACTAAGTGAATTTTCTCTGTATATTATGATTGTGTGAATTTTCTCTGTAGCTGGTCACTTATTCAATTTTCTCTGGATGTTGCCAATGTGTGAATTTTCTCTGGATGTTTATTGTTCTATTTTTCTCTGTATGTGTGTACCTAATATGCTTGTTCCTATTTGTTTTGTAGGTTTTTTTCCTGTAGCTTTTGCTGTTGTTGATGCTGAGAATAAAGACAATTGGTGTTGGTTTCTTGAACATTTATATGGAGTATTAGGATCAGAAAGGGTGATAAGTTTCATATCAGATCGACATTGTGGAATTGTGGAGGGAATTGCTAGGTTTTTCCCTAACTGCTTTCATGGATTTTGTCTGGAACATCTAAAGAGAAATTTGAGGGATAAGTTGTCATGTGGAAACACAAATTTGGTTAGGGAGACGATTGTGTCCAAGTTTTCAGAATGTGCATATGCTCCAACAAAGGCATCATTTCATTTCAAGTTAAATGAGTTAAAAAGTGAGGGAGGAGACATTGTGAGTGTTTTCTTGAGAAGTTTACCATATGAAAATTGGAGTGATGCATATTTTGCAGGGAAACGTTATGGTGAGATGTATTCAAATGTTGCTGAGTCATTCAATTCATGGATACGAGAAGCTCGGCACTTGCCAATAACAAATTTGGTGGACATGATACGGTTGCAAATCATGAATATGAGGTCTGATAGGAGGTTGCTCTCTAGTAAATGGAATAAAATTTTGTGTCCTCGTATGGATAGTGTGTTGGAGAAGTCTTTTTTGGACGGGAGGACATGGAATGTGAGTTTATCATCTGATAATGTCTTTGAAGTACATTGTTTTCCTTCGGTTATGGTTGATCTTGGGTTGAGAACTTGTTCATGTCGAAAATGGGAAATAAATGGGTATCCATGTCAACATGCTGTTGCTGCAATTTTTAGGAGTGGAAAGAATTTGAATTCATTTGTTGAACCATTTTTTCATGCTGATATGTATCGTCAAGCATACTCCTTTTCGATTGGCCCAGTTCCAACTGTTGAAAAACCTGTGTGTAGCATTGAAGATGCTATGATTTTACCTCCATTGAGCAAGAGACCTGCTGGGAGGCCGAAGAAGAACAGAATTGCTTCTACTGGAGAGTTTAAAAGGGTGATTAAGTGTAGTCGTTGTGAGAGTATTGGTCACCATAATAAGAGGACATGCAAGGAACCTTTGTTAAATAGTTGAGGATTATACATTTTATTGATGGAATAATACATTTGATGATTACTTTGTGTATTTTGTTTTGTGAAATTTATTTTTTGGACAGTGTATATAATAATATCAATCAAATTCATCCAGAGAAATTTTTCAATATGAGTTAAAGTGTGTTTGTTGATATATACTATAGGCAGTGGGTTTGTAGTACCTGTCAAATTCATCCAGAGAAATTTTCCTATGGCAGAGAAAATTCTGTGTGTTGTGTTTTGAAGCTTCATATTCATCCACATAAATTTGACAATGGCAGACTAAAGTACTGTGTGGATTGTGTTTTTTCAATTTGATAATTGTTTTGTACTAACACAGTGCATTAGAGATTGAATGATCATATAGGCACCTTCTTTGGTGAGATATGAGTTAAATTTATCTGTAAATTTCTGGTAGCTTCATATCAGTCATTTCAAGAAATGTGCACAGCAGACAGAGCATTCAAAAAATTTCTCTGAGTTGAGAATTTCTCTGGACCAGGAAAGAATTTCTCTGGACTCACTTGAACTCAGAAATTTGTGTCAAAGCCAGAGAAATTTTCATCCAGAGAAATTTTTCACCAACAGAGAAAACTATATGGGCATTGTGGTCTGAAATTTGAAATTCATGCAATGAAATTTTCCAGTGGCGGATAAAATTACTGTGTGCTTTGTGTTTTGTTGAGTTTGATGATTGTTTTGTACCAACACAAAGTTTTACAGATTACATGATCATATAGGCATCCCCTTGGGACGATACAAGTTAAATTTCTCTGTGAATTTCTGGTAGTTTATACCAGAGAAATTTCTGCAGACAATTTTCTCTGGCAGACAATTTTCTCTGGCAGACAATTGTTGAAATTTACATTAGTCGAAATAAAAAAAAAAAATGAAATTTAGATTAGTCAAGAAAGGATATATACATATACGTCAAGGATCATCATTCCTTCAATGTATGAACAAGAAAGGATATATACATATATGTGAGACAATTTTCTCTGTGTGGATATGTACATTGTCTTCCTTTCACTAGTTTCACTATTACATTTGTGGTTCTTCTGGGGGTATTTCAATTGGTTCAGTCCATGACCTGCCAACTTCGGTCACAAATCTCTCTATGAGTTCTGCCCTCATCAACCTTATCTCTTGTGTGGATAATTTGGATTTGATAGGTTCATGCTTGCTATATTGTTTCATTATATAGCAGACGAAGAGGCCACAATCCAGACTGCATACAAATTATAGGTATGGTTAGTTTTAAGAAACATGCAACTGAAATTATCTTATTTATAGATGTATGAAACTTACGAATCGCTTTCTTGTTGTGGAGCATTGTTGACATACTCAAAGTCATAACTTGTGTTTTGTGAGTTAATTAATTTGAAAGAGGGTTGTGATTGAGCGTCTCTTTCAAGACAAGCTTTCAGAAAATTCTCCACGTAATCTTGCTGCAAAAAAATAATTTTTATATAAGAGAGAAATTTACGGACAAGTCAATGGGATTCTATGAAAATTATCATCACATAAAGATGATGATGGATCAGAGAAATTTGCACTCGTTACCAATTGTTTTGCATCTTTGACATATTTGTCTTCTGCATCATCCCTCCTTGGCCTCAATGAGTTGTAGAACCTCCATAAATTGTCTTGTTTGTCCAGGACAAGCAAGGTCCAGTGATTTCCATGTGTGGACTTCTCATTACCTCCAGTATTTATTGGGAAATGGAGGAACCTATAGTTCCTCCATGCTGTTTCAATATGCTTGTCAAATAAGGACACTCGAAAACTTTGATTTTCTGTCATGTTGATGAAATTCTGTGCTTAGAGAAAATCAAAAAATGGTTTTGTTAGTGACACAACTGACTTCAAGAAGTATATTAAGAAGAGAAAGTAGAAAGTAAATTCCAGAGAAAATCAAATAAAATAGTAGTAACATACTAAGCACATGGATGTGAAAAAAAATGAGGTTGGTTGTTGTTTCTCTCTGATTTGGTCAGCCAAAAGGATCTCTCCATAGCCATCAATGACCTAAAAAATATGATTTATAATTGTAATATTGTTTTATAAAGGCTGATGGAACATTGCAGAGAAATGTTGATGAAAGGGAAAGACTTACATTGTTGGCAATTTCTTTTTGCTTTATGAGGTTTCCAATGTCTTCAAAGGTAATGATATTCAACTCACTTGTCCAAATTAAAGCTCTACAAGATGACAAAGAAGGGATTGAATTGTTGTTAATGCAACATAAGTTTGTAATTTGTTGTTTGTTATGTTCTATTTTGTTTGTTGTACTTACTCAAGCCCAGACACATTTGATATGTGCTGCAAGATGTCTTTTATATGATCTTTTATCAATCTTGAAATGGGAAGAGTTTGTGGAAAGACCCAAGATTTTGTTATGTTTATAGGTTGAGGCAAGACGTATGCATCAGCATCAAGCACTTCTTTGTCCTTTGTGCTTTGCTCAACTTGTTTTGCAGCTTGTTTTGAAGCTCTAGTCACTTTCGCAACTTTCGGATATTGGAATTCTGGATCATGCTGCTTTTCCTTCCTTTCTTTTGCCTTTAAATTTTTTATCATTGAGGTTGGATCTTTTTTGACTGTAGGCAGTGAAAATATTAGGAAAAGTGAAATTTCTCTGAAGCAACAGATGATATTTCAATATGTAAATTTATTTAATTCAATATTTTGTAGTTACCATAGAGTTTCTTCTTTTGTTTCGGTTGTTGTTTGTGTGGGATTTGCTCTTGTTGGGTTGTTGGTTGTTGTTCCAATTGCATTCCAACTATACACAGTGAAAATCAAACAAGCCCCAAAAATGGAATAAGAAAATATACAGAGAAATGAAATGAGCAGTAGAAATATAACTAATGTGTTGAGAGAGATATAACTTCCAGAGAAAATTACCAATGACAGAGAAAATTATAATAAATAGAAATTTCTCTGAGTTATGATGGCACAAGGACATAACTTTTTGTGGCTCAAGATTTTCACTGACCTTGTGGTTGAAGTTGTGTTGGTGTTCGGTATGGTTGTGTTGCTAGTTGGACAGATAGTTCTTGAACTTGTTCATGCAATTTGGCATTTTCAGTTTCAAGCTCCGAATTTGAACACCTCAACTGTTGAATTGTTTTTGCATCGTCTGCTTTTTCAACCTCCAACATCCTTAGTTTCATTCGGATTGTGCTTTCTTTTTCTTGAAGTTCTGAGTTATGTGATGTCAGGATTCTTATTGAAATATCCTTTTCAGCAAGTAATTCCATCCAATTTCTGTCTTCTTCTTTTTTAGATTGAGACAGTGCCTTCAGTCTTTGACGTAGATCAGCAATTTGGGCATCCTTTGATTCCTCAAATTTTTCAGGCTGATGCATTGTTGAGCCACAAATGCCATCATGTTGTTGGTCCATCTGCTCATTATTTTCTTCTTCATCACTTTCATCCTTGTTCTCTTCTTCTTGTTCATCTTCATCTTCATCTTCTTGTTCACTTTCTTTCTGTTCATTTTCTTCTTCATCACTTTCTTCATCATGTTGTTGGTCCATCTGCTCATTATTTTCTTCTTCATCACTTTCTTCATCATTTTCTTTCTGTTCATTTTGTTCTTTGTCTTCTGGTTCTATTTCTTCACTTTCTTTGGTGGTTTCTTCTTCTGTGCTGCTTGCTTGATGTTCTTGTCCATTGCTGGTTTCTTTGGTGGTTTCTTCTTCTTTTTGTTCATTCCCTCAATCTTCAGATGGATCTTGTAATTTCTCCTTGAATATGACAATTGCCTTTTTTAATTCTTTCTTCGTCTTTTTGCCAAGACAAAACTCCTCAGATGGGTTTTTGACTAGCTGCTTGTTATCAATCTGTAACAGGAGACTCTTTTATTAGAGAAATGTTACAAAATTCACTCAGAGAAAAAATTCAAATAAGGAAAATAAAATTCATCTAAATGATACTAATTGGATACAAACTTCAGAGAAAATTGTATTGGGCCAGAGAAAATTAGAGGCATGGAGTTAATTGTATGGGGCAGAGAAAATTATGAAACAGTGAAATAAACAGTGTTTATAAGTTAATGTTTTACTATATTTGTGTCAGAGAAATTTGAATTCCAGTGAAAATTCATTAGAAGGGTAGAAATAAACAGTGTTAATCAAAGATGCAAGGCACACAAGTTATGGACAGAGAAAATTACACACAAGGAGATAAAATTTGATGGGCCAGAGAAAATTATGTGACAAAGAACATAATTCAGATATTAGAGAAAATGAATCAGGGCATATAAGTTAATGTGTTACAATTGTGGTCAGAGAAATTTGGATGGGAGATAAAATTGATTACAATGGCAGAAATAGACCAGTGGTTAACAAAGAAGAAAACATAAATTGATATTTCAGAGAAAATTAATCTTAATCAATCAATGCACAAGGAGGGAAACAAAGCAGTAGTCAGAGAAATTTTTGAAATTTCACTGAGATTTCGGTAGCAATAGGAATCTAACCTGTCGAGGTGCAAGAGAGTGGACTGGTGTCTTCTGCAGCTGTTTCGTCAAGGTTTGAAGGTTCCACTTGGCACATCTTGGGAAGTCTGTTGTGTTACTGTCTTCTGAGTCAATGATAGTTGCATGTTCACATAGCCAATACTGTGATGAAAATGAAAGTAAATAAAATTTTGTAAACGCACAAATTTGTAAGTATGATAACTGCAAATTTGAATGGATATTATACTTACCAACAATGCAATGACACACCCCGTAACTTTTTCTGGAGTTCTATGCAATGCCATGATAGAATCAATCAATGTTGATGTGATTGCTTCCGGCCAATCATACTGTTTCATTGATTCAAGAGGTTCCACATACTTTATAAAAACCCAACCTATTGAATTCCCACTTGTTGCAAAAAATAGGGTGAGACACAAGTACAATGTAACAATGATTGCTACATCTTTGAAGTCAGTTGGTTGCTTGCCTTTCATTGCTTTGACCAAGGCATTTTTAAGAACAGGACCAGTGAGCCTTGTGTCCTTTTGGAATCTTCTCCTGAGGAATGCAGATTTTGGCTTTTTAGAGTATCTTAATGACATGGCTCCTTTACCTCCTTCCAAACCAAAAATCAAGGTCATGTCATTTGTTGTAAAGGTCAGGTTCTTCTTCCCAACTGTGAATGCTTTTGTTTTTTCATTGTAACATTGGATTATGGCAACTACATCATCATCGGATTTCCTAGATTTCTTTGGATCCATCCTTCCAGTGGTTAGAGCTTGAATCAAATACCAGAATGGGGTCTTTTGAAGCTCTAGAAGATGTTTTGAACTGAATTTAAGTGTTTGAAAGAAGGAGACGACAGATGAGAGGTTGGATCGGTATTGAATGCTGTAGTGAGCTCTCTTTCTGTGGAGTTTAACAGGTTTTTTCCCCCTTGAGCTTGAGTCTTTTGAAGTTGGGGTACTCATCTGGATGCTAGTTGCTTCATCAGCTTGGACTTGTGTGTTTTGGGAAGGAGTTTGTGGTGTTTTAGTGCTGGTTTTTGATCTTAGATGATAAGAGGACTGAGAGAGTTGTTCTTGCTTCCTTGGTGTTTCTAGTGTTTTGCTGCTGGTTTTTGATCCTAGTCCATAAGAAGACTGAGACAGTTTCTGTTTTTTGCTTGGTGTTTCCGGTGTTTCGCTGCCTTTACGTTTTGCCATTTCTAGACAATGATTAAAGCATAGAGATGTCAACATTAAATCCCAGAGAAAAATGGAAATGTCAGAGAAAATTACAGATAAGGGAGAAAATTGGAGATGCCAGAGAAAATTACAGATAAGGGAAAATTACAGAAAATTTGACATGTCAGAGAAAATCAACACAGCATCATAAACATGGGAGAGAAATTTTCAATAATTGTTTAAATTACAGATAGAAGTAAACATACCAGAGAAAATGAATGATAGAAAAAAGTAAACATGGCAAGTGAAAGAAAATTTGCATTCCACAATTAGCAAAGATAAAATAAACAAAGTAATGTAAACATGGCACTGAGAAGTATACCATATTGAAATCAAGAATTGAACAAAATAAACATACCAGAGAAAAATGCACATTCTGGAAAAAATTACACATTCTTGAGGAAATTTCCATTCCAGAGAAAATTTCAATTCATAATATTAAAATGCAAGAAAAATTTACATACACAAGCAGAGAAAATTAACCATGATAGAGACACTCAATGGAGGAAAGTGGTGCGATGTGGTCAGAGAAAATTATAAATACCAGAGAAACTTAGACAGGGGCAAGAGTGTAATTGACAAAACATATTCAAGAATAAGATTAAAATTCAAAGAAATAACTTTTTCTCAAAGTACATATGGCAGAGAAAATTCCAAGAAGAAACATTCATTCCAGTCCACAATATTAAAATTCCAGAGAAAATTTAAAATGACAAAGACACAAGGGAGGAAAGTGGTGCGATGTGGTCAGAGAAAATTGTAAATACCAGAGAAACTTAAGACAGAGGCAAGAGTGTAATTGACATTGCAGAGAAGGATACATATTCCAGAGAAATTTACAAAGCAGAGAAATTCAGATACAAAATGACAGAAACATATTCAAGAATAAGATCAAAATTCAGAGAAATAACTTTTTCTCAAAGTACATATGGCAGAGAAAATTCCAAGAAGAAACATTCATTCCAGAGAAAATTATAAATACCAGAGAAACTTAAGACAGAGGCAAGAGTGTAATTGACATTGCAAAGAAGGATACATATTCCAGAGAAATTTACAAAGCAGAGAAATTCAGATACAAAATGACAGTAACATATTCAAGAATAAGATCAAAATTCAGAGAAATAACTTTTTCTCAAAGTACATATGGCAGAGAAAATTCCAAGAAGAAACATTCATTCCAGTCCACAATATTAAAATTCCAGAGAAAATTTAAAATGACAAAGACACAAGGGAGGAAAGTGATGTGATGTGGTCAGAGAAAATTATAAATACCAGAGAAACTTAAGACAGAGGCAAGAAAGCAATAGACATTCTAGATTAAGATAGACATTGCAATTAAAAATACATATTACAGAGAAATTTACGGAGCAGGAAAATTTATAGACAGAATTACAGAAACATGTTCAAGAATAAGATAAAAACACAAAAAATTGTTGTGAAAATAAACTTGCCAGAGAAAATTGAAAGAAGAAAATTACATTAATAAAAAATCAGAGAAATTCAAATGCCAGAGAAATTTACAGATAAAATCAAACAAACATGTTGAAGAATAAGTTCAAAATACACAGAAATAAATTTTTTCAAATGCAGGTAGCTTTTTATTACGAAATTGAAACCCTAATTTATGAAAGGTTATTATAAAATGCTATTAACTGTGTTTCCAGAGAAAATCTAGTTGTATTGTAGAAAAACTGACCAGAGTTAGGATGAAACTTGAATGATGAGCTGATATGGTCCGCGATGAAGATGCGACGTGACGAAGATGGACTGAGATGATGATGAGCCGTGAAAACGAAGCTTTAACGTAGGTCAGAGAAATTTGTGAGGAAGGAATGGGAATGATTTTTGGAGAGGATAACGAAGCTGTAATGTCGATGGTGCAGATGATGTTGAAACCCTAATTCTGCTGGTCTCCTGTTCGTGAAGATGCTGGATGTTTGGAATGTAACTGAGACGTCGGAATGAGTTTGGTTCTGTGTTGATTTTGGCGAGGGTATTTTGGTCCACAAAATAATTAAAAACGCGCGCCAAGTTGTTTCAGGGACGTGAGGCATCACTATCTTTTTGTGTGTCCTTTAGCCTCTAAATTGTTATTATTAGGGACCTTAAAAAAAAATCCCCTATTTTAAATATACTTTATATTATATTTTAGTATAGCTTTTTTTTTTTATATAGTTATAACTTTTAGGGTGCTGTTATGGTGTGCAACCCCTTAAGGTTGCACACCATATGCAACCAACACAAAAGGTGTAAATGGAAGGTGTAAACATAAAACAGGACAGTAAACAGAAAGACGTAAGTGTAAGGTGTAAGTTGCACACTTAAGAAAAGTCTTAACTTTTATATCATTATCCTAATATCTTTTTATGAAAATAATTTATTCCTACAAAAAAAAAAGTATTTTTTTATAAATTCTGACAAATAAAAATTTAACAGTATAGAAAAAAAAATCCCACTTGACTTTATATTGTATTTTTTTATAAGTGCATATAGACTCTTATCAATCAAAATTTATAAAAAAAAATGTTTTTATAAGAAATTTTTGTGATCCATATTTGTCCACCGCGTCTCTCTCTCCACTTTCACTCATTTTCTCTCTCTACATCTATATATCGCATCTCCGAATTTCGATAGAGAAAAAGAAATAGAAAATGAATAATGTTAGAGGCCCCAAATAATTTATTAAATATTTTGTCAAATCTCTTATATGGGTGTGGGACTCATACACATGTGATTTTGTGTAGGTCTCACACCCATGTGAGAGATTTAGTAAAACATTTGGTAGATTGTTTAGGACCTAGCATTTTTTATAGAAAAGAGTAATGCTAGAGGCCCCAAATAATCTACCACACACTAACTCGAAGAGGACTGCTGCAGACCCCCCAGTGGGGTCGCACCCCAGTGAGGTGGCGAGCCCCCACTAGCCGAAACTCAAAAAAAAAAAATAAATAAATAAAATAATTTTTTTTTTTTCATCCAATCACAGCACCTCCCCTCAGTAGGGGTCGAAGCATTTTTCCTAACTCGAATTCCACCACAACCAATTTTCTCAAAACCCTAATCGCCTCGGATCATGTAATTAATCCGAATTCGAAGCTGGGTTTTGGTGGATTCGATTTGGAGACCCGAGAGAGCGAGAGAGGGATCATGACTCGGCGGTGTTCGTATTGCAGCCACAATGGCCACAACTCTCGGACCTGCCCGAACCCTGGAGTCAAGCTATTCGGAGTCCGGTTGACTGATGGATCGATCCGGAAGAGTGCCAGTATGGGTAACTTGACCCATGACACCGGATCCAGTAGCGGTAACCTTCAAAATGGCCTCGCCGGAAACAACCATGACTCTCCCGGAGACACGCCAGACCACGGCGCCGCCGCCGGAGATGGGCATGCGTCGGAGGATTTTTGTTTCCGGGTCGTCGTCCAGTCGGGAAAGAAAGAAAGGTTCGAACTTTGTTTGGTTAATTTATGGGTTCAGTGGTTTTAATTTTGAAGTTCTGCATCTACAAAGTTTTATTTTGTTTATCTTTGTTTGGTGATAATTGTGAAGAATCGAATTCGAAATTGAATGAATGAGTCAATACTATTTATTTTTTAGTTGTTTACTAAGAATGAAGGGTTTAAGCAGAGAAATGATGAGTTTATTTGATTTGGGTTGATGGTTTTCTATGTGGATTTGAGTGATTGATGAGATATAATAAAAATTATGAAAAAGAGCTCGTATTTGGTTTACAAATTGAATAAGAAATTATGAGAAATGGAAATAAAGAGAATTTGCTTGTTCAAGCATGATGATTTGTGAGAAAATACCGTCATTTCTTATCTCTTTTTCACTCAAATGAGAGATCACAATGATTTATTTTCTTTTTTCACATAGCTCAAACTAATAATGAACATAAAATTCAGAACTTAGAATTATTTTTTTCATCAATAATTTCTTAGGAACCAACCTTGGATTAGTTACTCAGTTTTGCTCGGATGCATGCTGTGAAGCATAGACAGGGACACGAGACACATATATGACACGGATACGTCATCACAAAATATTGCAAAAACGTAGGAGACCGACGCGGCTTGGACACGCCACAAATAATTATATTTTGATATAATATATTATATTATATAGTTATATATGTGCATAATATTACTTTATACTAAGTAAATCTTATATCTAATTCGCTTACATGTGCATAATATTACTTTATACTATGTGTTTGATATGTGTATTGAACATGGTAGTGACAATGTCTTCTGGATATTTTGTGTTGCATATGTTTTACTACATGGTGCACTAGTTAGTGGTTTAATATTAGCTAGGCATGAATGCATTTTCATATTGTGGTATGACTGAGACTTCTTTGTAGTATATTATTACTATTTCAGTTCTTCTACATGCACAAAATTTAATCATAAAATTACACATTTATACTTACAATTGTGTCTCATTTTGTGATCGGACTCTTTTTACAAAGATTTTTTTTTATTACTATTTAGCTTATACTACAACTACTTGTGTGTTATCGAACATTAAAGGCGATTTTTTTGGAGTTAAAATAGCTATTTCAATCATTCTGTGAAGTTGAAATGGAGAGATGCATCATTAAAAATTTATTAAGGCTTGCATGTCCAATTTTTTCTTGTTCAATTTTTAAGAGTAAAAAATTTTGATAATTTTTTTAAACAAGTTTAATAAAGACCAAGAAAATAAAAATCAAAAAAAAAAAAAAAAAAAAAGGCTAAAGAAAACAACTACCAAAAAGCCACTTATACACAATGCATCAATGAGTCCAATGCAAATGAAATTGTAGTGTGAAAGTTTCTTTTAAGGGGGATTTGGTGATAGCCCCCTCACTATCTAATTTGTCTTTCAAAAGGACAAGAATTATATAAATACTTTCAAAACCCCCTGATATTTTAAAACTTGTTTCTTTTACTATATTACCCTCATATCTATCAGCTCTCCTATTAAGCCATATTCACTATGTATTTCAGAGTAAAATAAAAGTAAAATTTTACTCTGTATAAAAGTAAAATTTTACTCTGAATAAGAGTAAAATGTTACACTCTGAAACTAAAGTAAAATTTTACTCTGAATAAGAGTAAAATTTTACACTCTGAAACTAAAAGTAAAATTTTACACTCTGAAACTAAAAGTAAAATTTTACTCTGTATAAAAGTAAAATTTTACTCTGAAAAACAAGTAAACTGTGAGATTTTGAAGTTAAAAGTAAAATTTTACTCTGGTTCTGTCAAATGAAAAAAACAGAGCAATAAAACCAGAGTAAAATTTTACTCTGGTTCTATCAAATGAAATTAGATCATTCACAACCACTGTTCTTCTGTTTCTTCACAGTTACTTGCCTCTTTCGTATCACCTCTTTGTTTTCTCTGTTATCTATTACATATACACAATCCATATTGCTCACTCACGACACAAAAATTTGTCAAAATCAAAAATAATTTTACAACAAAAAGTTGAGAGAACATAGTAACAACTCATCAATAGATCAATTTAAGAACTTAACAACACTATCCAAATGAAAAATCTCTCCCTCACACACACACACACACACACAAACACTCACATATATATATGAAAAATCTGAAGAACTGTGTTCAAATATGAAAATTTTGAACAGTCGCGCGATCTGTCTCTATACTCTTTCATAATTCGAATTTTTGATCGACAAGACTATCATCAACGGCAAGAACATGAACTTCATGAGAATTGGAAGGCGATACGTCGACATCGTCGAAGCTTTCTCCGATCATCTCCGACGATCTCTTCCACTGCGAAACCTATGCGCCATTCAAAGAAAATTCTCTGCAACTGAGAGTGATTTAGGTATATTCACAGTTTTGGTTGAAATCACGAGAGCTTTGAACGAATCCAATCCAAACCCTAGGAATGGAAGAGAGAAGGAAAAAAGAGAATTTGTTTGTGCGTTTGCTTGGTTGAGACTTCGATCATGTTCCACCGCCTTGAGGAAGACACCGGCGGCGGCGGCGTATGAACCGCTGGAGAGTGATCGGAAAAACTGAATCGGCGTAGGAGGAGATCGAAGAATGTTGAGAATCATAACAGAGAGCTCGTAAAAGAGCAGAGAAGGTGAGGAGAGAGTGGGTGGAGAAGGTGAGGAAATTTAGTTGAGGGTATAATAGTCTAATAAAATATTTAAATAATAAATTTTGTCTTTTATGCAAAATTTTATAATTATGAGGGGGTTTAGAAAATATAATTTTTTTCTTAATCCTTTTAACAATGAAAGGAAGGTAAAGAGGGTTTATAGCTAAATTTTCCTTCTTTTAAATTGCCCCCATCATTATCTAAAAGGTAAATTTCTCCAACAAATTATAGAATATTCATAGAAAAATGAAAACAAATATTAACAAGCGACTTGAGCGATGATTAATTCAAGATTGGAATAAAAAGTAGGTTGGAAATAGAAAATAAAATAAAAAGATTTAAAAATTTTCAAAAAATAATGAAATAATCTATCCTTATTATTATTATTTTTATTTTTTCCTTGTGTTGAAATGAAATTTTATTAGCAACACTCAAAATAAATTACATATTCATATATTATTCTCATTCATAATTCAAAAATTATTATAGCCTAATAGAATAGTAATATTGTATTATTGCGTTGAGGTCTTGAAAAATATTTGAATTTACTTGAAGGCAATCAAAAAGTTGAGTCAATTTCAACTCTATATAGACTCAATTTTAATTTTAGTTCCTATGGTTTTAAATCAAATAATTTGGTTCTTACACTCAAAATTCAATTTCAATTTGATTATTTTGTCTAAATTTTTATTAATTTTATGTATGTATATACCTTACAAAATTGACAACCATTTTAGTAATACTATACAAATAAAATGAAATTTGTATCAAATCATTTTGGGAAAAATTGTAATTTACTCAAAAATGAATTTTGAGAAAGCTCTGGTCTAGTCCTACGAAGTCAATATATGAGCTGGCTGGGTTTCTAAGAAGGAAAATTTTAATATACACACTTCTATGTCCTTTAATTATATTTTTTTTTAAAAAAATTTAAGTTTTAAATTTTTTTTTTTTTGTAATGACATTATTTTAGTTATAATCGATGAATTTTTTAATTATTTTAAGTTATGACATTTTTTTAACTTATAATTTTAAAAAATTAAAATTATGCCATATTTTTATTTTTAATTAAAAGCTCCATAAGTGTTTCCTCTAAAAACATCCCCAACTCATATTCTTTTTTATTTTATTTTATTTTATCAAATTTAAGTAAAGATTTGAATAAAAACTTCATCTAATACTTAGTATTACCAAATTACACCTAAACGTTCCAATGAAATTTTAATATTTTTTATCAAATTATCGACTAAATGGATGTCCGGACAATCGACTGGTTTTATATAAATAAACTAGAACCATATCCTCAATTTGTTGGAGATATTTCAATTTGATGAAAAGTCAAAAATAATCTTCGATTTGATATGAGTATAATGTTAAGATTGGCAACTTGACTTATTTCATTGGAAAACAAATTTGATATGGGTATAATGTCATGATTGGCAACTTGACTTATTTCATTGGTAAATGTTATGGGTTATTTGGGATGACCTAAATAAGTGTACTTTTTGTCTTTTTACGAAAAGATGTGCAGAAAAGTAGAGAGGTGATGTGATGAAAAAAAGATAAAAAGATAAATTATTTTTGATGTTGCCAAACTTGGCCTTAGTAATATAATATAGTGCCTACTGTTAGTACTATAATATAGTGCCTAAATGTAGTGCAACTTTCGGTTAATATAATATGTAATACAGTGCATTGGTTTTGGATTGTTTTCGGCTCTTTTGATCATGAGCCATCATTGTCCATTATGGGTATATGGGTATAATGTCAAGATTGGCAACTTGACTTATTTCATTGGAAAACAACAATACATGTTGTAGATGGTCTAAGACAGACTGTATCAAATTCGATTTGAATACAAATTTGCAGGGGAAGAAATGGCGAAAGCTCTACAACTTCCCATCATAGACCTCGCTTCTCCTGATCGAATCTCCACCGCCAATTCCATCCGTCAGGTCTCTTCTTCTTCTTCTTCTTCTTCACACCTTATCATTGCATATATATATATATACAAATCTGTATTTGCATATTTGCCTTATATATCAGCTTTATTTTATCATCAATAGAATATTTTCAAGAATTACGTTTATCTTCATCAGGTGTGTGTTTTTGTTTTTAATTAATTTAATTTAATTTTTTTTCAAATTTGGTATATTATATATGCAAATCAAGACAAAAGTACCCAGAAATTAAAATCAAGTTACATGTTTGTGCATTTAGGGCGTGTTTGGACATCCCATTGGACTTGAATGTTTACATACTTAGTTATATTTCAGCTTAGAAAAGCAGCAGTGTTATAGTGGACAAGTGATATAGTGTCATTTGGGAAGTCATTTGCTTAACTAGACGGTGTGCGTTGAAAATCAACTAGTTACATACTGAGGTAATTGCATAAGGGCAGTTTGGGAATGGTAAAATGGGTGACAGTGTTCACACCAACTTGGGTGCTACCATTATATAATAGAATAGATAAACTCATTAATTATGCAATGTTACTTTATGATGTTAAAAGCTATGAATGGTGCAGTGATACTATTAAATTTCTTGGGTTATCCAAACAACTCCTTATTTTGTAACATGGGCAAAAGAAAAGGGTAAGGAAATTTGAATTAAGCTTTTTTTTTAAATTTTTTTTTCCCCTCCACATTTTCTTTCCTTTTTTATTTTTTCTCCACAAACACAGCCTAAAGAATTCTTTCTGATAAGCATATGGTTGTTAATTGTTAAGGTAAGCCAATTAACTGGAAAGCTTATAAACTGTTAGAAATGGGCCAGTAATGATAATATTAATTTGGTTTGTTTTTTAGAATGATTCATCAAGTTGTTCCCAAATTCATTAGTATTCGGATGTGTGGTGTAGGCATGCATAGAATGTGGTTTCTTTTACCTCATAAACCATGGGGTAGAGCAGGAGTTGCTTAAGCAAGTGTTTGATGAGAGCAAAAGATTCTTCTCACTCCCCCTTGAAGAGAAGATGAAATTGCTTCACAGAGAAAATAGAGGTTATACGCCACTGTATGCCGAGAATCTCAACCCTTCTTCAAGTTCTAAAGGTTTTACTATTCTCTCACTTTTGACAAATTTTGTGATGCTTTCAAATTGTATATAAAGTGGGAAATGTGCCGATGTAAGCTGAAATTTTCAGATTAAAAAAAAAATTCAGAAAAGTGTATCAGTTTAGTATCGAGATTGAATATGCTGAAAATTTGAATGAATGCTCTCAAATTTTGGTGGAAGCATAAATTGACAAATAGTAGTAAGTTTGACAATGATTTTACAAAGATTTTGTGATTCAGTCTAAACAGGATGTGGTCCTAAAGATAACTTTTTTCCAATTCATGAATTTAAAGCCAGGGTTGAAACTCATTGATTGATGGTATGATTGATATTGGATGGAGAAACTCTAATAGGTTCTTTTCTCATTAATGCATATTTCATTGGTGTAATAGAGAAAAGAACTTAGGGTTGACTGTCTTCTACTGATTGGAGTACAGGTGGCTCAAAAGAGAGTTTCTATATTGGTCCCCTGGAAAGCGTTTCAAGTCATAGTAATCTGAATCACTGGCCTTCAGAAGGTATTTTAATAATTTTGTGTGCTTTCACTTGTTTATGTTCTCTTAACATGTTCTCATATAACAATTTCATTTCTCCTACATTTTGTAATCTGTCATTTAGCATACATGTTGTACAATGGGTACATGATTCCTGAGGTGATAACATTATTTCTGGTGTTGTCTGGCTAGGAAATTCCAGAAGTTTTGCCATCTTGGAGACCTACTATTGAATCTTACTATGAAAGAGTCCTGTAAGTTTTCCCCATTGTTTATTCCTGTGTCACACTCTGAAAAGAGAGTAGAAAGTGATCAGAAATCATAGTAGATCTATTCACTTAAACTGTGCCTGCCTAGTAAGTTCATTTCCTTCAATCAACGTTAATTTCTTCATACATAATCAGAAGTTTTGCTCATGTTAATTCTATGACTTTCTTAAGCATTTACATGATTTTGAATAACTTCTGTCTTTTTAACTAATTTTTAGGGCCTGAGATGTGATACTTAATGTTTGGAATAGTTTAGATGACTTTTCTATAAAGATGCCTTAGTAAAAAGTGGTGCAGCAGTTTTGATTGATCAAATAGTTCATAATTCCTTATGTTGATAAGAACAAGGCTGTGTGTGACTTTTGGCTGGTGTTGATTTTTGCTACCTCAGGACTGCTGGAAAAAAGTTGATCTCTTTAATTGCTATGGCTTTAAACTTGGATGAAGACTTCTTCGAGAAAGTTGGGGCTTTCAATCCACCAATGCCATTTCTTCGTCTTCTACACTATCCTGGTTGAATCAAAATTTGGCTTTATCTGCTTTGTCCGTATAGTCTTTCTTTTCATTATCTGGGTTCATACATGGACGGATTCAGGAATCTGTATGATGTGTGGTTTATAAAAGGAGCTTAGCATTCTGTTTGTATGTCTTACTGTCAGTAAAATTGCAACACTTTGCGATAGCAGGATGAAATCCAGAAAATTAAGAATGCATATGAAAATGTAATTGGAAATTGACTAGATAAAAAATACTATTTTCTCAATGTCTCTGCGTGCACTTTATCTGAAACATTATGCTTTAATTTGACAGTTGTGGATTGGATTGAAGCTGTTTTTAAGGAAATGATTATTGATTTGTAGGAACTAAAAAGAATGGCTATTTAACCAAAGCTCTTTTGCCTCTCTATTTTGATTTCAGGTGAATTGGGGCTTTCTGATGAAGAAATTTTTGGTGCTTCTGCTCATTCAGACTACGGAATGATAACCTTTCTAGCAACAGATGGTGTTGCTGGACTTCAGGCATGTTTGGTCGATATTAATTGTGATCTTCAGCTGTAAATTCATTGAATATAATATCTTCCATCATTTTAGTTAGCTAGCTTTTATGTGTTAACAGGTTTGCAGGGACAAATCTAAGCAACCACTGGTCTGGGAAGATGTGGATCATATCAATGGGTGAGTTCATGATTTAACAAAATTAACTCAATGAAATAGTCATTTGGTCTGTATCTATGTATCCAACAAATTTCTATTTTGTTAATTATGACCTGAAAATTTATGTTTTCTTCACTCCAACTTTGAATATCTTTTACCATTCCCAAACTTCAAGGCCTTAAATACATTTGTTGCTTAAGAGGCACGTTTGTGGGCTTCAAGTGCTCGAGTCTCCTGCTGTAGGGAATGCCTTTTCCAACTTGGAATTTTTCTTTTCTTTACACTACAATTTGTATAAAATTGATCTATTATTATATCTAAGCAATAGATATGAAAAATAATGTCTGATATCTAAAAAGACTGAAGCTTGAGTTTTTCATTTACATTCACAATGGAGATTGTAGAGTTCTACACAACTACAATTATGGTTAACCAGAGAATTTATTTATTGTTCTTCCCATTGTGTATGTTTTAGCTCAGAATTTGAAGTTTTGTGGGGCAAATTAAATCTGCAGGGCCCTTATTGTTAACATCGGGGACATGACGGAGAGGTGGACTAATTGTTTGTTTCGGTAATGTTCCATTTCTAGTAACTTAAACTTCTCATTTCATCTTTTTTCTCAGAGAATTCATTCATCTATTTAGGATGAAATGTTTTGTTTTTGGTTTTTTTTCCGTTTGTTCTTTCAAGTACATGAATACTCTCTCTCTCTCTCTCTCTCCATATTTCAATGTTTAAATTCTTTTGTAGGTCCACGTTGCACAGAGTGATGTCAACAGGACGAGAACGCTATTCGGTACTAAATATTTTGTCCACAATTTACTTTCTTGTCCAATTTTTGCCATTATGCTCTACTTTTTCCTCTTTTCATTTGGTCAAGGAAGAGGTTCATGTTTATGATGTAGTACCAAAATTATGTGTTCTTAATCAGCTAGGTAAAACTAAAGGGTAGACTGAGTAGATCAATCTGTAGGGAAAAAACAAAATAAGGCTTTATAACTGGATAGACTAGAGGATAGGCTACTCTGATAAATAAGCTGTTGAAGAAGAAGAAAATCGGAAGTTTCACTGCTGACCATTGCTTAATTGCAATTCCTCAGATGGCTTTTTTCCTAAATCCCAGCGCAGACTGTGTGGTGGAATGCTTGGAGAGTTGCTGCAGTGAGTTGACTCCTCCTAGGTATGGACATCCCCTTGGCCTAACTTCTGTTATTATACGTCACTGCTCGCTATGCTTGAAATTAGAAGTTAGTGGTTTTGGTATTGCCTTTTGCTAGCATCCTGTAATAGTGGATCAAATGAGATTTCATGCCTATTTCTGTAATGCTTGTGTCACAAATGGATTGTCAATGGTATCAAACACTTCAGTGTTTTTGGGAACAATTTTGAGAATGCTTAGACGGTCTGTCCAAATGATTTTGTGGCATATTGTAAAGTCCTAGTGCGAGATATGTGTTTGGGCATTTGAATCCCATAGGCTATATTTGACTTGCAGAGGACAAATATTATATGCACTTCTGATATCTCACCGATAGATAAATCATCTGATAAACTATGTCTGTCCTCAGTACTCACATTTGTTTTGCATTCATTAATTTCTAAAGCAAGTTATGTTTGTTCTTAAAAAATATTTTATATTATTTTGTTTTTATAATTATTATTATCTTTCAGATGGGTATGTTTTGTTCATTAAGGGAGTTAAGATTGATAGGTCATGATGTCATGCAGATTTCCACCGGTCCGCAGTGGAGACTACCTGGGAGAGAGGTTCAGGCTTACATATGGTTCATAGGTTTGAGTTTGAAGGCATCATGCCTTGAAAAAGCTGAATATTTGGTACTTCTGCTCTGCACTTAATTTATTTTTATATTTGTATTTTGTGGTTTAATTTTGATAAAAAAAACATATTTCCTATACTACTGTCAGAGCCTGATTGCTCGATGAGGGAAAAGTTATAAAAATTTAGCTCATATTTCATTTATTAGTTTATATCTATGAACTTTTTTAAAAAAAATTTAGATCCAAACACAGCTTTGGTGATTGGAACCTTGATACAGGATATGTGGCTGTGTTTTGATGCCTGCATTTCTTGGAAATCTTGCATCACTCGCAGCAAATTCTCAAACCTAAGGTTGACATGAACCACATAAAACTTTCGATTTTAATTATTATTATTTTTAAGATAGGAGAGTTTAATTATTTAAATTGAAACATACTATTTTAGTAATTTTTTGATTTTTTAATTAAAATATGAAGTAAAAAAATTAATATACTTGAGATGATTTTTGACTTTTTATGAAAAGATGTATAAAATGTAGATTTTTTTTATCACAATTTTTATAAATTATCGTTAAAAATTATAATTAGTGATGATTTTCTGTGACAAATTTTTTAAAATGTCGTTAAATGTTGAAAATTGGTAACGATTTTTTAAAACTTTCGCTAAAACTTATAATTAGTGACATTTTTTATGATAAAATTTTTAAATTGTCGCTGAAAATTAACAATTAGTGATGTTTTTAAATAATATTTTGTAAAAAAATATCATTAATTATTATAGGACCTATTAGATAATAAATTAATCTATTAAGAAGTACACATAAGTCAACTTTAAGTTATAAGTAGAAGGTAAATTAAATAATTTAACACAAGTTTTTAAGAATATTTAAGATGCATCAAGCAGTCTCATTGTAAAATCATTATGAAAAATCATTTTGGTTCATTTTGGTTTAGTTTTTGAAAAAAAAAATTGAGTTTTAAGTTGTATTTTAAAAGATAGTGTGACAAAAAATTTGATTGATTAATGTATAAATGAGAGAGAAGAGAAAAAAAGTAATTGATTAATTTATTAATAAAATAAATAATAATAAAAAGGGAAGAAAAGAGGAGACTGAATTTAAAAAAAAAAATGATAAATCAAACTTATTTTTTGATTTTTTGATCTAAATATTAATTTAAAAGCTAAATCAAATCGTACCTTTGATTTTTTTTTATTAGATTTCCTCTATGGGTTAGTAGTGATTTTTTAGTATTGTGGGATTGTTTATAATGATTTAAATAAATATATTTTTTTGACTTTATATAAATGTAAAATATAATTAAAAGTGATATAACTTAAATAAGATAAAATAATATACTAAAATAGTACATCTCAAATAAGCCCTGTATTTAAATATTTATTTATTTTTTGATATAAAGAAAATTCTGAAACTTACGTTAAATTGGAGGACACGTTTAAAATATTCTTTAATGGGTCAAACAAGTAAGAAGGTGAAGAACGACATGTGGAATGATCTCCACCTGTACAATCACGTGGGCCCAACACGATTTTCCACCGTCCATCCAACTATAGAGGGGTAGACAGGATTGGATACATGCTACCGTACGGTGCTCTCCACCTAGAAAATCTCAGCCGTCAAATATTAAGCCCAGCTCACAATCATCCTGATCTTTGTTTATTTTGAGTGGGACCCATAACCGAAAATTCATCGGATAAGATGGTGATAAGGTTTTATAATGTGCTTTGTACGATAAGAAATCTTGTGTTGGATTATACCCAAGAATATACGCCTTTCTGTCACGGTGACCTCCCTACCATTTGCTATACATACACTTATTTTAATTTAATTTTACATTATCCATTATTTGACAATAATTTCTATCTGTATATTATAAAAAATCTCAATTTACATTATTTTTTATTTAAGGGGCTGCTTACGATTTGCTTATTTAGTGTATTTTTTCTTATTTTTATAAAAAAATAAAAAAAAAATAGAGATATGATGTGACGTAAATAAATACATATATCAATTATTAAACTAAATTAGCAATTTAGATTTCAATTATAGAATAAAAATATAATTGGTACTTGATGTTAGAATAATTATTTTTGTTCAATAATTAATACATGAATAAGTAATTTTTATTAATAGTTGATTTACAAATATACAAAATGGCAAGGACAATCTTTAAATGAGCCCTCGTTTGCAATGGGACTATTAAATTAAACGGCAATGCTACGTAACTCAAATTTTGTGACTCAAAAGTGGCTCAAATGGCCAAAACGACGTCGTTTTGAGTACAGAACAACATAAAAATGGCCAAAACGACGTCGTTTTGGCCATTTGAACCACTTTTGAGCACCAAATTTGAGCTACGAGACATTTTCTTAAATTAAAATAGTTATAAAACGATTTAATTATTTTAATGGGACTACTAAACTAAAATAGTTATAAAACGATAAAATAAATTAAAAAATTAATAAGATAAAATATCATATCTAAATCATAATTATTTTATTTTTTCTTTGGTAAAAGTTAAAAAAATCAAAAAGTCTAACGAGATTTGGAGAGTAAGTATTTTAGTCAAAAAGTCACTACAAGTTGTCACATCACTCTCTTTATTTTTTTGTAAATCTTTTCGTAAAAAGTTAAAAATTTATTAAAATAACATATTCTCAAATGAGGCCAGCCAAAAAGTCAAAAAGTCAACTTACTTTCCAAATGAAGTCTGAATAAATAGGGACGGACGAGAGATTTTAATATCGAGGGTGCGATTGTATATGTAATTAAAAAATTTATAATGAGTATGTGACATACAATATCAATTTCTATCCAAATATCACAAAAATATATAATTAGATGTTTCCATTCATTGTATATAATTATAAAATATTATCAAAATACAATTGAATATGTTCTAGTAAATCCATATTAATTTTCAAAAAAGCAACTATTTGCTCTACATATCTACTTAATCATCTAAAGTTGTGCTCGAATCCTTTTTCCCTAAAAAGGAATTACACAAATGGTTCCATTACTAGCATTACCAAGTTCATAGTCTAATCTTTTTCCCCAAACAATAAACCCTTACTCTGAGAGAGAGACAAAGAGAGAGAGAGAGAGAGAGAGTACTGAAGTATTGCCGGAGGAATCACGATCTTGAACGCTGGAAGGCTCATGACGCACGAGAGAGAGATTGTGTTTTGGGTGACTGGTTCTGATAATTTGAGTTCACTGGTTGTGAAATAAAAGAGAGAAGAGAAGAGAAGTTTCTTTGTTTTGAATATATGATGACTGCTCTAGGTAGGCTACTGCTGCCTACATATGATTGAGACTTGTATCTTCTTGAGTAATTATTTTTATTTTATATTTTATATTTTTTATTTAGTTATAAGGAAACAATTAAAAAATTTGGGCCGTAATTAGACAAAAAAAACTTTCACATATTAACAAATAAATTCTTAATTATTTTAACATTACTAAATTTAAAATAAAAAAGTAATCATACTTAAAAAATAAATTATTGTTATTGAAATTTTAGTATTTATCAAAAAATAAATAAATTTTAAAGTACAAAATTTAGGGGGTGGCGGTTCTTAAATTTTTTGCAAAAATTTTGGAGTGGCAAACTTATATAATTTAAAAATATTTGTAATTTTATTACTATATCTAGGGGATTTTTTCAAAACTTTGAGGTGGCGGTTACCTCTGCCAGCCCCCTCCGTGGTCCATCTCTAAGAATAAACCATGCTTTTTACTATTTTGTCCTTGTCCTAACAAACAGGAGAAAGTAAGAGGGATATAATAAAATTTTGAATATTAATTATAATTAATTTTTTTAATATTAGTTTTCTGTCATTTCTTATAATTTTACTTGATTGTATCATAAAAATAATCCACAATTTATGCTTGACTATGTATTTACTTACATATATGCTTCTACTTCAACTAGACTATTTTTTTCTTGCGAGTGTTAATTTTTTTACTAATTTTCCCATGTTTATACATTTATTAACTCAAAGAATTTGTTTAAGAAGTTGGTGGGAACTCGTTACTTGGGGGTTGTTGTGGCTTTCAATCTATTATGAAGAAAAATAATATTTGTTGATAGATATATATTATCTGTTTATTTCGTGTTTTATATATTTACTCAATATATGTTAGATTCATTTTAATTAATTAAAAAATGATGGAATTCATTTGAAAGCTTTGTAAATCTATTTCCATATATAATGACCTCAAAAGTGATTGATACTTTTATATGAAAGCTTTAAAATGATAGCTTTTATTGGGGGAGGAAATGACTTGTATGTCCTTTTCTTTATAATTTGTTCCACCAAACCCAAAAAAGGAGCCACAGAGTTATGTGGCCACATAATAGTAAAATATATACTTATCTTGTTAGAAAAATAGAGGATAAGCCAATTAAATGCCCTTACTCGCTTAGGTGATCAATGAACTTAGTTATTTGGAGGTGATCAAATAGTGTTCACAGCACAGAATTTTTACCAGTTAATATTCTCACAGATTTTCAAGTGTTGCTATGGAGGATCGAAACAAAGAAGGCGGTGGAATAGAAATTGTGCTCTATTTGAAATGATATTAGTTATCTTTGTAGTAGTTTGGATCATGTATGTATTACTCAGGTAAATAGAAAGGATGTTTAGGCTACCCATGAAGTTAGACGTAATTCAGGTTTGAACTATGTTTTGTATGTGGATGGAATTGTATGTTGCTTTTATTATTAGAATGAATGATCTCAATTTCTTCAAATAAATAAATAAAATAAACTTAGTTATTCTATAGACGTGCCAAGTGATTTATAAAATCAATAATTAGATGGTTGAGTCAATTTGCGTGTACATCAATTAATCTCGAAAGTAAAATAATTAAATATCTTTACTATTAAAGGGTCCTTGAAAGTGCTTAACAAACCTAGCTATTATACAAACATACCAAGTGTTCTAGAGTCAATAATTGAGTATCTAAATTAATTTGTATGTATCTTAACTAATTTTGAGATCTTAAAATTAAAGACCAAATGGCTTATTAGAATAACTCAAACTTAAACTTCACATCAAATCTTTACACCGTCCCCTAATGTTTCTATAGACTCAATCTTTTAAGTAATTTAGGTCAAGTTTGGCAAGTCCATAAAAAGTCAAAAAGTTAAAAAGTTACTCAAAAAGTTTTAAAAATTAACACTATTTACCAAAAGTCAACAATTACGGTTGCACAACTCTCAATCCTAATTTTTCCCTACACACTAATTTATACAATTTTTTAATACACATTTTTTCATAAAAAATAAAAAATTAACCCAAACATCCATATTTTTTTTCTCAATTTTTTAGTCCAAAAAGATAAAAAATACACTTATTTAGGACACTCCCAAACAACCCCTTATCATTAACAACTCAAACTTCTCTCTCTCTCTATTTGTTTTTATTTTATCAAATCAACTCAAAAATATTTGTAAAATACAAAAAGTTATCCACTTGATCCAACTTATAAGACAAATGATATGTCCTTTTGACAATAAAAAATACATTTTTTTTTAAAAAATCTAAATATTACTATTAAACATCTATGTAATATCCTAGATATTAGACAATTCTCTTATGCCCATAAACCATCATATTTTGTGTGCAATTTTATTACATTGGAAATTTTTTGAACTGTAATTATTTTTACTAGTATAAATATATATACAAAACCTTTGTTTAGCTATCTTAATTAGGATTAAAAAAATAAAAAGACAAAATAGGCTAAATGAATCAATAAGACAAAATGTCATATTCAAACCATAATCATTTCACTTTTTCTTTTACAAAAATCAAAAAACTTTGCCAAACGAAAACTCCAAAAAGCCAACTAATTTTTTTTTCTTGCCAAACAATAACAAAAAAACATCATAATATTTTAGAAAATTCTATATTTTATGACTTAATTATACATATATGGTATTAGTCATAATTTATTATGATATTAGCAATGATATTATTTTAGATATACTTTATATTATATTTTAGTATAACTTTTTTTTTTTTTATAGTTACAACTTTTATATCATTATCCTAATATCTTTTTATGAAAATAATTTATTCCTACAAAAAAAAAAAAAAGTATTTTTTTATAAACTCTGACGGATAAAAATATAACAATATAGAAAAAAAAATCTCACTTGGCTTTATATTGTATTTTTTTATCAGCAATGGTTGAGGGTCATAATTTTTGTGGCTCAAATGATTTGAAATTGTCAAAACGACGTCGTTTTGAGTACAAAACAATTTCGAAATTATCAAAACGACGTCGTTTTAGTAATTTCAAACCATTTGAACCACAAAAATAATGTCCCTCAAACATTTTTCTTCTTTTTATAAGTGCATATAGACTCTTATCAATCAAAATTTATAAAAAAAAATGTTTTTATAAGAAATTTTTGTAGAAATTTTTGTGATCCATATTTGTCCACCGCGTCTCTCTCTCCTCTTTCACTCATTTTCTCTCTCTACATCTATATATCGCATCTCCGAATTTCGAGAGAGAAAAAGAAATAGAAAATCTTTGAATCAAAATCTATTCAACCAAACACTAACTCGAATTCCACCACAACCAATTTTCTCAAAACCCTAATCGCCTCGGATCATGTAATTAATCCGAATTCGAATCTGGGTTTTGGTGGATTCGACTTGGAGACCCGAGAGAGCGAGAGGGATCATGACTCGGCGGCGTTCGTATTGCAGCCACAATGGCCACAACTCTCGGACCTGCCCGAACCGTGGAGTCAAGCTATTCGGAGTCCGGTTGACTGATGGATCGATCCGGAAGAGTGCCAGTATGGGTAACTTGACCCATTACACCGGATCCAGTAGCGGTAACCTTCAAAATGGCCTCGCCGGAAAAAACCATGACTCTCCCGGAGACACGCCAGACCACGGCGGCGCCGCCGGAGATGGGTATGCGTTGGAGGATTTTGTTCCCGGGTCGTCGTCCAGTCGGGAAAGAAAGAAAGGTTCGAACTTTGTTTGGTTAATTTATGGGTTCAGTGGTTTTAATTTTGAAGTTCTGCATCTACAAAGTTTTATTTTGTTTATCTTTGTTTGGTGATAATTGTGAAGAATCGAATTCGAAATTGAATGAATGAGTCAATACTATTTATTTTTTAGTTGTTTACTAAGAATGAAGGGTTTAAGCACAGAAATGATGAGTTTATTTGATTTGGGTTGATGGTTTTCTATGTGGATTTGAGTGATTGATGAGATATAATAAAAATTATGAAAAAGAACTCATATTTGGTTTACAAATTGAATAAGAAATTATGAGAAATGGAAATAAAGAGAATTTGCTTGTTCAAGCATGATGATTTGTGAGAAAATACCGTCATTTCTTATCTCTTTTTTGTCAGATAATGTCTCAATGGGACCACATAATTAAATGTGATCTTATCATTTATAAGAAGTCTACAATTTAAGTGATTCAATTTAGTTAATAGGCTTAAGGGTATATGTGTTATGGACCTAATGTGTAGATACTAGTTGTATAATTTCTATTTCTATGAAGGGCAGAAATAGAAATTAAAACATATTGGTTAAAGTTGGTTTTCATTCCTTTTGAACTTCCACAACCTTTCAGTTTTGAAAACCAATTACAACCTTTAAAAGGTTATGGTCCCTATTCCTTCCCAAGTGGAAAAAATAAGAACACTGTCATTTTTCTTTCTAAATCCTCTCAAGGAGAATCATAAGGCACCAAAGGGGAAAGGATTAGAAGACAATAACATAATCAATAACAAAAAGTTCATTGATAATCACGCTTCCGTTTAACCGTTCATCAATGGATTCAGGTATGTCATTTTGTCTTAATTTCTTGATAATACACATGGTAAATGATCCAAAGTGTAAGGTTTATGTTCTGAAATTTATGTTTACAATTGGTATCAGAGCATGCATATCATGTGTCTTATCAGAATTGATATGCTTTATTCATTCTATTTAGTTTCTTGGAATCAGATTCTGAATTTTCTTATGGATGTAAATTCTGTTTTTTCCTGTTTTGTTCTGTGAAAATGGCAATCTGTTTTCTGGAATTGTAAAATGATTCGGTGGGCAATTTTTTTTTTTTTTTTTTCCTCTCAAATGGATGAACATCATGTATTTATATATATATAGATATATCTTGCGATTTGATCGGTTTAATTTTGAACATCATAAAAAAAAAAAAAAAAACTATTTATTTTTTGGACCCGTCAATTCTATTTATATATGTATATATATAATTGGAATTGCTGCAGATTATATAACATATACGGGGTCACAAATTTAGAAATCTTTAAATTTAATGTAATTTCATACAACGTCTACAAAAATTTAATTTTCTAACACTCAATATAAGTCAATTCAAACAAGATGTCACAAAAGTGATCTCTCTTGTCTAGATTGTTTTATATGGAATGTTTTGAAGTTCATGTCTGTGTATCTCATGCGGGTATTTATCGTTCCAAAGACATGATTAAGACTTTGCAGAATTACACACACATTTTGTGGTGATAAACATGTGCCAATTGTCAAGAAAACCTAATGTGAATAATAAATCCATCAAAAGATAGATTTGTTATTTGACATAACTTATTGTCAATGTTTGATCATTACAACAAGAATACCATTTACAGTTAATATCACTACCCAAAGGCTTGGTATTAATGTTGTGCTAGGTATCTTGAGATGTTGTCATTAAATTAATTTATTTAGAGATTATCTGTTTGGTAACTTAATGTGAGCAAAATTGTTTATTCATTCCGAACGATCACGGGGTTACAAGTTTTATGATCCCACAAATAGGTCAATATTTGAGACGGGAATTGCAACATTTTTTGAGGATATTGAGTTTGGGGGGAGAAATCTAATTAGAGACATTGTCTTTGAGGAGGAAGCAAGAGTAATCCCACTTCCTACTACTACTTTTGACCAATCACAGGTTCCTATACCTGTCATTGCTCGAGAAGTAATTTCGGATCCTCAACCAGACAATGTTGTTCAAGATAATATAGTTCAAACCCCCATTCAAGATGAGGTAATTGTTCCTGAGGAACAAACTCTACAACCTCAACCTCAAGAATCTGTGCCATTAAGGCGATCCACCACAGAAAGGAGATTTGCATTTTTAGATGATTATATTGTATATCTCCAGGAACATGAGGTAGAAAATGGAATGTCGAAAGATGATCCAATCAACTTTCGTCAAGCCATGGAAAGTTCCAACTCTCATAAGTGGATAGAAGCCATGAATGAAGAATATAAGTCTATGCAAGACAATAAAGTTTGGGAACTTGTCTCATTACCAGTTGGTGCGAAGCCCGTAGGTTGTAAATGGATATTTAAAACCAAAAGGGATTCAAATGGTAATGTGGAGAGGTATAAGGCACGTCTTGTAGCCAAAGACTTTACTCAAAAAGAAGGAATTGACTTTAAAGAAATTTTCTCTCCAGTTTCTTCGAAAGATTCTTTTAGGACAATTATGGCGCTTGTTGCATATTTTAATCTTGAGTTGCATCAGATGGATGTCAAAACAGCTTTTCTTAATAGTGACATTAAAGAAACAATTTATATGGTGCAGCTAGAAAACTTTGTGTTAGGAGACCCAAAGAATATGGTTTGCAAATTGATTAAATCCATCTATGGACTCAAACAAGCTTCTCGTCAGTGGTACTTCAAATTTCATCAAATTCTCACTTCGTATGGTTTTGAAACTAATGTTGTTGATGAATGTGTGTATCACAAGTTCAGTGGGAGTAAACACATATTTTTGGTTTTATATGTTGACGACATATTGCTTGCCACAAACGATATAAACTTATTGCATGACACCAAGAGATTTCTATCTAAGAATTTTGAAATGAAAGATCTTGGTGATGCTTCCTTTGTATTAGGAATCGAAATACTCCGAGATCGTTCTCGGGGTATTCTGGGATTATCACAAAGGAGCTATATCGAAAAAGTACTCAATAGATTTGGCATTCAAAATTGAAAATCAGGTGAAACCCCGGTTGCTAAGGGAGACAAGTTTAGTCTCAGCCAATGCCCGAAGAGCAGTCTTGAAATTCAAGAAACGCAGAAGATTCCTTATGCCTCAGCTGTAGGGAGTCTAATGTATGCTCAAGTATGTACGCGTTCGGATATTGCGTTTATAGTTGGCATGTTAGGCAGATATTTAAGTAATCCTGGCATGGATCATTGGAAAGCAGTCAAGCGTGTTATGCGATATTTACAGAGAACAAAGGAATATATGCTCACATATAGGAGATCGGATAAGTTAGAGGTCATTGGATATTCCGACTCCGATTTTGCTGGATGCCAAGACAGTAGGAAATCCACATCAGGCTATATTTATCTGTTAGCTGGCGGAGCAATATCTTGGAGGTCTGCAAAGCAGACGCTCATAGCTTCATCCACCATGGCCGCAGAATTTGTAGCATGTTATGAGGCATCAAACCAAGGGATATGGCTGCGGAATTTTGTCACTGGGTTGCGTATTTTGGAAGGCACTGCAAGACCACTTAAGTTATATTGTGACAATAAGTCTGCAGTTTTATATTCCAATAACAACAGGAGCTCGACAAAATCAAAACATATTGATATCAAGTTCCTAGTTGTAAAAGAAAGAGTGCAGAGTGGACAGATTTCCATAGAGCACATTGGGACAAACTCCATGATAGCGAATCCACTTACGAAGGGACTACCACCCAAGGTCTTTCATGAGCACATTGCTCAGATGGGTGTTGTTCTATTTGAGAACATTCTGGTTTAGTGGGAGTTTGTATTTATATTACTACTTTATGTCAGCCTTGAGTTTTATCTATGTAGTTAGATTAATTTCTGCAGAAATGAAATATTCAGTTTATTAAGCTCTGTTACGTATTGTGAAGTATTGATCTCAATAAAGTTAAGTAGGACCAGTTGGAAATAGGCATGTATGGATCACATCACATGTAATTTCCATGCTACGCATCCATGATTGATCTATGTCATTTAGCTGTATTAGTATACGTGACCATTGGTGGGTCGAGTTACAATTGATGTAACGAAGACCGCTTTGATCCCATATTAATATAGTTAATGGACTAGATTGTTTGGATACCCTCAAGTTATGATAACAAATTTCTGAGCTCACTAAAGTTAAGCACATTTTTCAGGATACATATGTGGTCCAGTGGGAGATTGTTAGATAATGTCTCAATGGGACCACATAATTAAATGTGGTGTTATCATTTATAAGAAGCCTACAATTTAAGTGATTCAATTTAGTTAATAGGCTTAAGGGTATATGTGTTATGGACCTAATGTGTAGATACTAGTTGTATAATTTCTATTTCTATGAAGGGCAGAAATAGAAATTAAAACATATTGGTTAAAGTTGGTTTTCATTCATTTTGAACTTCCACAACCTTTCAGTTTTGAAAACCAATTACAACCTTTAAAAGGTTATGGTCCCTATTCCTTCCCAAGTGGAAAAAATAAGAACACTGCCATTTTTCTTTCTAAATCCTCTCAAGGAGAATCATAAGGCACCAAAGGGGAAAGGATTAGAAGGCAATAACATAATCAATAACAAAGAGTTCATTGATAATCACGCTTCCGTTTAACCGTTCATCAATGGATTCAGGTATGTCATTTTGTCTTGATTTCTTGATAAAATACATGGTAAATGATCCAAACTGTAAGGTTTATGTTCTGAAATTTATGTTTACATTTTTCACTCAAATGAGAGATCACAATGATTTATTTTCTTTTTTCACATAGCTCAAACTAATAATGAACATAAAATTCAGAACTTAGAATTATTTTTTTCATCAATAATTTCTTAGGAACCAACCTTGGATTAGTTACTCAGTTTTGCTCGGATGCATGCTGTGAAGCATAGACAGGGACACAGGACACATATATGACACGGATACGTCATCACAAAAAATTGCAAAAACGTAGGAGACCGACGCGGCTTGGACACGCCACAAATAATTATATTTTGATATAATATATTATATTATATAGTTATATATGTGCATAATATTACTTTATACTAAAAGTAAATCTTATATCTAATTCGCTTACATGAATTAGGAAACATATATAATTGCAACATTTCTCTCATCCTCTTAAGCCATCTATTTATATATATATATATATATTTTTAAAGAATTATACATTCCGTTATTATTAACAATCCTACATTGTTTTTAAGAATATAAAATATGTACGTCAAATTCTCAAATTTTGAAAATCATGCGTTAGCAAATGTCGAAGTGCTGGTCTCGTGTTTAAATTTTTAGTGATAGACATGGCCAAGAAGTGACGGGCACGTTGTAAATTGAGTGTCGGACACGTGTTCGAAAGTAATATTTTTAATTTTAATTAAGGACACGTAAAAAAGAGTATCAAACATGTGTCCGAGAGTGTCGGTGTCCAACATGGACATATCGCTTTCTTAGAAGTGGTCTGTGCTTCTTAGGATGCATGGGAAGGAGAATCTTCGAGTAGTTATTATTATTATTAAAGCTTCTTTGCATTTTATGACCAAAAACTAAAATGTTTGGTCTTTCTTTGTTTTATCTTCGCAGATGAATTTTTAACTAGACTGCTTTAACTTTTGTGTGGTTCAAGTGGATTTTTATGCATAGATTGTCAACGATTGATTGTAATAAATGCTCTGAGTCACTCTGGTAGCTCAACGGCTTTTTGCAGAACAAACACTAATTGTCCCCATAATGCCGAGTAGTACTATTCATGCATACTAGTGAGTTATATTTCCAGTATTGTTTCACAAGTTTTTTCTGGGTGAGTTCTGATTTTGATTGTTGTAGTGTAAAGGACAAAATGAATAGTACTACTCGGCATTATGGGGACTTTGAAGTCAAGAAGTTTATTTTTGTATGGACTATTGCTAATAATGTCATTAGAACTATAAAATTGGGGTTTAATGTCAATCTCCGATTCTTGAGAACTTTGACCTATGAGGAGTTTGAAGATTTAGAGTAATGATATACAAATAGAAAAATCATATATAAAATCTATACATAATAATGTGGTTGATTTGTATCTATTTATTTCCAAAGTACCATTGCCATATCATTTTGGTAGGATTTTCTGTATAAAATTTATGTTTGCAAATTATTTTCCGAAGATTTAACATTGAGGCTGGGACACACTTTAATACTTCAGTAATACTACAAACCCAATCTTAACTACCCAGAAATTACTCAGAATTGTCATTTTGTGGTTCAAATTTATTCTACACATGGACCCCACACTACACAAGTTCAATTTCAACCACACAACTCCCATTCAGGGTAAATTCGGAGTATTTAAGTGGGATTCATAGCATTTTTCTTAATACTTTTGTGGGTTAGCTGAAGCACTTCCCAATGCAACTGCAGACCGCTTTAATGCTTTCCATAGGTTGTCTACTTTACATTGATTCATAAATATCAATAACTGAGGTTTATTTTATTTTATTTTTACTGGATTGAATGTACATTTTTCAGTACTCTACCATAATCTATGTGCAGTTTCTTGTACATTGGACTGAATATCCATCATTTGTTCATCTATAGTTTTTGTTGTCACATGCTCTGTTTTCCTAGGCAGTATCTTATAGTAAGCATGTGTCTCATATATCAGGCACCAGAGTTCAATACCCCCCAAATGAAAGAAGAAGCATCATCATCTTCAAAATGTCAATCTTGCCTCTCTTCTTCCATGGGAAACTCTGAAATATTGCGGATAATGTCACTACCCAATTTCATGATGACCCCAAACTCGATCAATCTAGACTCAACAACCATGCCCTTACTTGACACCATAGAGACTGACCATCACAACAAGTCCTCAACTCAAACCCCTCTCCAACACTCCTTCACCCACCTCCCATTCTTGCCCGAAAGCCATGACTCCGTCTTGGGCCTCAGTGAATCCAACTTTCTTGATGTGTCCGCGAGCACTCGACAAGCTGTTGAACTTGAAAATGTGTCACAGATCAACTTTGGCTCACCATTCCTTGAATTGGATGGCACGGGGAGGAACGATGGAAGAGCTGATAGTTTCTTTGATGAATTGCCGGCTGACATGTTTGATTACCTCTAGCCAATTCCAAGCTCATTGAAGCTTTGAATCGCTGTTAGGAGATGTTTGATATGTGTATTGAACATGGTAGTGACAATGTCTTCTGGATATTTTGTGTTGCATATGTTTTACTACATGGTGCACTAGTTAGTGGTTTAATATTAGCTAGGCATGAATGCATTTTCATATTGTGGTATGACTGAGACTTCTTTGTAGTATATTATTACTATTTCAGTTCTTCTACATTCACAAAATTTAATCATAGAATTAGACATTTATACTTACAATTGTGTCTCATTTTGTGATCGGACTCTTTTTACAAAGATTTTTTTTTATTACTATTTAGCTTATACTACAACTACTTGTGTGTTATCGAACATTAAAGGCGATTTTTTTGGAGTTAAAATAGCTATTTCAATCATTCTGTGAAGTTGAAATGGAGAGATGCATCATTAAAAATTTATTAAGGCTTGCATGTCCAATTTTTTCTTGTTCAATTTTTAAGAGTAAAAAATTTTGATAATTATTTTAAACAAGTTTAATAAAGACCAAGAAAATAAAAATCAACAAAAAAAAAAAAAAAAAAAAGGCTAAAGAAAACAACTACCAAAAAGCCACTTATACACAATGCATCAATGAGTCCAATGCAAATGAAATTGTAGTGTGAAAGTTTCTTTTAAATTGCCCCCATCATTATCTACAGTGATGTCTTTCCAAAACCTACCACTAAATAAGTTTAACTAATTAAAAGGTAAATTTCTCCAACAAATTATAGAATATTCATACAAAAATGAAAACAAATATTAACAAGTGACTTGAGCCAATGATTAATTCAAGATTGGAATAAAAAGTAGGTTGGAAATAGAAAATAAAATAAAAAGATTTCAAAAATTTCAAAAAATAATGAAATAATCTATCCTTATTATTATTATTTTTATTTTTTCCTTGTGTTGAAATGAAATTTTATTAGCAACACTCAAAATAAATTACATATTCATATATTATTCTCATTCATAATTCAAAAAATATTATAGCCTAATAGAATAATAATATTGTATTATTGCGTTGAGGTCTTGAAAAATATTTGAATTTACTTGAAGGCAATCAAAAAGTTGAGTCAATTTCAACTCTATATAGACTCAATTTTAATTTTAGTTCCTATGGTTTTAAATCAAATAATTTGGTTCTTACACTCAAAATTCAATTTCAATTTGATTATTTTGTCTAAATTTTTATTAATTTTATATATGTATATACCTTACAAAATTGACAACCATTTTAGTAATACTATACAAATAAAATGAAATTTGTATCAAATTATTTTGGGAAAAATTGTAATTAACTCAAAAATGAATTTTGAGAAAGCTCTGGTCTAGTCCTACGAAGTCAATATATGAGCTGGCTGGGTTTCTAAGAAGGAAAATTTTAATATACACACTTCTATGTCCTTTAATTATATTTTTTTAAAAAAAAAAATTTAAGTTTTAAATTTTTTTTTTTTTGTAATGACATTATTTTAGTTATAATCGATGAATTTTTTAATTATTTTAAGTTATGACATTTTTTTAACTTATAATTTTAAAAAAATTAAAATTATGCCATATTTTTATTTTTAATTAAAAGCTCCATAAGTGTTTCCTCTAAAAACATCCCCAACTCATATTCTTTTTTATTTTATTTTATTTTATCAAATTTAAGTAAAGATTTGAATAAAAACTTCATCTCATACTTAGTATTACCAAATTACACCTAAACGTTCCAATGAAATTTTTATATTTTTTATCAAATTATCGACTAAATGGATGTCCGGACAATCGACTGGTTTTATATAAATAAACTAGAACCATATCCTCAATTTGTTGGAGATATTTCAATTTGATGAAAAGTCAAAAATAATCTTCGATTTGATATGAGTATAATGTTAAGATTGGCAACTTGACTTATTTCATTGGAAAACAAATTTGATATGGGTATAATGTCATGATTGGCAACTTGACTTATTTCATTGGTAAATGTTAGATGTTATTTGGAATGACTTAAATAAGTACATTTTTTATCTTTTTACGAAATGATATGTAAAAAAATAGAGAGATTATATGATAAAAAAAAAAAAAATTTATTTTAATGTTTCCAAACTTGACCTTAATAATATAATATAGTGCCTACTGTTAGTAATATAATATAGCGCCGGCAACTTTCGGTTAATACAATATGTAATACAGTGTATTGCTTTTGGATTGTTTTCGGCTCTTTTGATCATGAGCCATCATTGTCCATCATGGGTATAATGTCAGGATTGGCAACTTGACTTATTTCATTGGAAAACAAGAATACATGTTGTAGATGGTCTAAGACAGACTGTATCAATTTCGATTTGAATACAAATTTGCAGGGGAAGAAAATGGCGAAAGCTCTACAACTTCCCATCATAGACCTCGCTTCTCTTGATCGAATCTCCACCGCCAATTCCATCCGTCAGGTCTCTTCTTCTTCTCCTTCTTCGTCTTCTCCTTCTTCACACCTTATCACTACATATATATATATATATATATATACAAATCTGTATTTGCATATTTGCCTTATATATCAGCTTTATTTTATCATCAATAGAATATTTTCAAGAATTACGTTTATCTTCATCAGGTGTCTGTTTTTGTTTTTAATTAATTTAATTTATTTTTTTTTTCAAATTTGGTATATTATATATGCAAATCAAGACAAAAGTACCCAGAAATTAAAATCAAGTTACATGTTTGTGCATTTAGGGCGTGTTTGGACATCCCATTGGACTTGAATGTTTACATACTTAGTTATATTTCAGCTTAGAAAAGCAGCAATGTTATAGTGGACAAGTGATATAGTGTCATTTGGGAAGTCATTTGCTTAACTAGACGGTGTGTATTGAAAATCAACTAGTTACATACTGAGGTAATTGCATAAGGGCAGTTTGGGAATGGTAAAATGGGTGACAGTGTTCACACCAACTTGGGTGCTAGCATTATATAATAGAATAGATAAACTCATTAATTATGCAATGTTACTTTATGATTTTAAAAGCTATGAATGATGCAGTGATACTATTAAATTTCTTGGGTTATCCAAACAACTCCTTATTTTGTAACATGGGGAAAAGAAAAGGGAAGGGAAATTTGAATTAAGCTTCTTTTTTTTTTATTTTTTTTTCCCCTCCACATTTTCTTTCCTTTTTTATTTTTTCTCCACAAACACAGCCTAAAGAATTCTTTCTGATAAGCATATGGTTGTTAATTGTTAAGGTAAGCCAATTAACTGGAAAGCTTATAAACTGTTAGAAATGGGCCAGTAATGGTAATATTAATTTGGTTTGTTTTTTAGAATGATTCATCATGTTGTTCCCAAATTCATTAGTATTCGGATGTGTGGTGTAGGCATGCATAGAATGTGTTTTTTTTTACCTCATAAACCATGGGGTAGAGCAGCAGTTGCTTAAGCAAGTGTTTGATGAGAGCAAAAGATTCTTTTGACTCCCCCTTGAAGAGAAGATGAAATTGCTTCACAGAGAAACAAGAGGTTATACGCCACTGTATGCCGAGAATCTCAACCCTTCTTCAAGTTCTAAAGGTTTTACTGTTCTCTCACTTTTGACAAATTTTGTGATGCTTTCAAATTGTATATAAAGTGGGAAATGTGCCGATGTAAGCTAAAATTTTCAGATTAAAAAAATAAATTCAGAAAAGTGTATCAGTTTAGTATCGAGATTGAGTATGCTGAAAATTTGAATGAATGCTCTCAAATTTTGGTGGAAGCATAAATTGACAAATAATAGCAAGTTTGACAATGATTTTACAAAGATTTTGTGATTCAGTCTAAACAGGATGTGGTCCTAAAGATAACTTTTTTCCAATTCATGAATTTAAAGCCAGGGTTGAAACTCATTGATTGATGGTATGATTGATATTAGATGGAGAAACTCTAATAGGTTCTTTTCTCATTAATGCATATTTCATTGGTGTAATGGAGAAAAGAACTTAGGGTTGCCTGTCTTCTACTGATTGGAGTACAGGTGACTCAAAAGAGAGTTTCTATATTGGTCCCCTGGAAAGCATTTCAAGTCATAGTAATCTGAATCAATGGCCTTCAGAAGGTATTTTAATAATTTTGTGTGCTTTCACTTGTTTATGTTCTCTTAACATGTTCTCATATAACAATTTCATTTCTCCTACATTTTGTAATCTGTCATTTAGCATACATGTTGTACAATGGGTACATGATTCCTGAGGTGATAACATTATTTCTGGTGTTGTCTGGCTAGGAAATTCCAGAAGTTTTGCCATCTTGGTGACCTACTATTGAATCTTACTATGAAAGAGTCCTGTAAGTTTTCCCCATTGTTTATTCCTATGTCACACTCTGAAAAGAGAGTAGAAAGTGATCAGAAATCATAGTAGATCTATTCACTTAAACTGTGTCTGCCTAGTAAGTTCATTTCCTTCAATAAGCGTTAATTTCTTCATACAAAATCAGAAGTTTTGCTCATGTTAATTCTATGACTTTCTTAAGCATTTACATGATTTTGATTACATGATTTTGAAAAACTTCTGTCTTTTTAACTAATTTTTGGGGCCTGAGATGTGATACTTAATGCTTGGAATAGTTTAGATGACTTTTATATAAAGATGCCTTGGTAAAAAGTGGTGCAGCAGTTTTGATTGATCAAATAGCTCATAATTCCTTATGTTGATAAGAACAAGGCTGTGTATGACTTTTGGCTGGTGTTGATTTTTGCTGCCTCAGGACTGCTGGAAAAAAGTTGATCTCTTTAATTGCTCTGGCTTTAAACTTGGATGAAGACTTCTTTGAGAAAGCTGGGGCTTTCAATCCACCAATGCCATTTCTTCGTCTCCTACACTATCCTGGTTGAATCAAAATTTGGCTTTATCTGCTTTGTCTGTATAGTCTTTCTTTTCATTATCTGGGTTCATACATGGACGGATTCAGGAATCTGTAGGATGTGTGGTTTATAAAAGGAGCTTAGCATTTTGTTTGTATGTCTTACTGTCAGTAAAATTGCAACACTTTGCGATAGCAGGATGAAATCCAGAAAATTAAGGATGCATATGAAAATGTAATTGGAAATTGACTAGATAAAAAATACTATTTTCTCAATGTCTCTGCGTGCACTTTATCTGAAACATTATGCTTTAATTTGACAGTTGTGGATTGGATTGAAGCTTCTTTTAAGGAAATGATTATTGATTTGTAGGAACTAAAAAGAATGGCTATTTAACCAAAGCTCTTTTGCCTCTCTATTTTGATTTCAGGTGAATTGGGGCTTTCTGATGAAGAAATTTTTGGTGCTTCTGCTCATTCAGACTATGGAATGATAACCCTACTAGCAACAGATGGTGTTGGTGGACTTCAGGCATGTTTGGTCGATATTAATTGTGATCTTCAGCTGTAAATTCATTGAATATAATATCTTCCATCATTTTAGTTAGCTAGCTTTTATGTGTTAACAGGTTTGCAGGGACAAATCTAAGCAACCACTGGTCTGGGAAGATGTGGATCATATCAATGGGTGAGTTCATGATTTAACAAAATTAACTCAATGAAATAGTCATTTGGTCTGTATCTATGTATCCAACAAATTTCTATTTTGTTAATTATGACCTGAAAATTTATTTTTTCTTCGCTCCAACTTTGAATATCTTTTACCATTCCCAAACTTCAAGGCCTTAAATACATTTGTTGCTTAAGAGGCACGTTTGTGGGCTTCAAGTGCCCGAGTCTCCTGCTGTAGGGAATGCCTTTTCCAACTTGGAATTTTTCTTTTCTTTACACTACAATTTGTATAAAATTGATCTATTATTATATCTAAGCAATAGATATGAAGAAAAATGTCTAATATCTAAAAAGGCTGAAGCTTGAGTTTTTCATTTACATTCACAATGGAGATTGTAGAGTTCTGCACAACTACAATTATGGTTAACCAGAGAATTTATTTCTTGTTCTTCCCATTGTGTATGTTTTAGCTCAGAATTTGAAGTTTTGTGGGGCAAATTAAATCTGCAGGGCCCTTATTGTTAACATCGGGGACATGACGGAGAGGTGGACTAATTGTTTGTTTCGGTAATGTTCCATTTCTAGTAACTTAAACATCTCATTTCATCTTTTTTCTCAGAGAATTCATTCATCTATTTAGGATGAAATGTTTTGTTTTTGGTTTTTTTTCCGTTTGTTCTTTCAAGTACATGAATACTCTCTCTCTCTCTCCATATTTCAATGTTTAAATTCTTTTGTAGGTCCACGTTGCACAGAGTGATGTCAACAGGACGAGAACGCTATTCGGTACTAAATATTTTGTCCACAATTTACTTTCTTGTCCAATTTTTGCCATTATGCTCTACTTTTTCCTCTTTTCATTTGGTCAAGGAAGAGGTTCATGTTTATGATGTAGTACCAAAATTATGTGTTCTTAATCAGCTGGGTAAAACTAAAGGGTAGACTGAGTAGATCAATCTGTAGGGAAAAAACAAAATAAGGCTTTATAACTGGATAGACTAGAGGATAGGTTACTCTGATAAATAAGCTGTTGAAGAAGAAGAAAATCGGAAGTTTCACTGCTGACCATTGCTTAATTGCAATTCCTCAGATGGCTTTTTTCCTAAATCCCAGCGCAGACTGTGTGGTGGAATGCTTGGAGAGTTGCTGCAGTGAGTTGACTCCTCCTAGGTATGGACATCCCCTTGGCCTAACTTCTGTTATTATACGTCACTGCTCGCTATGCTTGAAATTAGAAGTTAGTGGTTTTGGTATTGCCTTTTGCTAGCATCCTGTAATAGTGGATCAAATGAGATTTCATGCCTATTTCTGTAATGCTTGTGTCACAAATGGATTGTCAATGGTATCAAACACTTCAGTGTTTTTGGGAACAATTTTGAGAATGCTTAGACGGTCTGTCCAAATGATTTTGTGGCATATTGTAAAGTCCTAGTGCGAGATATGTGTTTGGGCATTTGAATCCCATAGGCTATATTTGACTTGCAGAAGACAAACATTGTATGCACTTCGGATATCTCACCGATAGATAAATCATCTGATAAACTATGTCTGTCCTCAGTATTCACATTTGTTTTGCATTCATTGATTTCTAAAGCAAGTGATTTTTGTTCTTAAAAAATATTTTATATTATTTTGTTTTTATAATTATTATTATCTTTCAAATGGGTATGTTTTGTTCATTAAGGGAGTTAAGATTGATAGGTCATGATGTCATGCAGATTTCCACCAGTCCGCAGTGGAGACTACCTGGGAGAGAGGTTCAGGCTTACATATGGTTCATAGGTTTGAGTTTGAAGGCATCATGCCTTGAAAAAGCTGAATATTTGGTACTTCTGCTCTGCACTTAATTTATTTTTATATTTGTATTTTGTTGTTTAATTTTAATATATGCAACATTACTCTTAAACTTATGCCTCATGTTTAGATATTTAGAAATATTGTACATCTTATATGAAAGTAAGTATAATAGACAAAGTACAATTATTTTAAACTATTAGCATGTGTCATAACAACGTTAACCAAACTTGTAACGTTTGTTATAGTTATATGATAAATTATCAATAGATTTTAATAGTTGTACTTAATTCTTATTAAATCTTATTGAAAATAAATCTTAATAAAATTGTCGCTAAAAATAATTTTTTGTGATAATTTTTTACATGTTGCTAAAAATTGACAATCAGTGATTTTTTTGTCACAATTTTTATAAATTATCTCTAAAACTTATAATTAGTGATGATTTTTTGTGACAAATTTTTTAAAATGTCATTAAATGTTGAAAATTAGTAACGATTTTTTTAAACTTTCTCTAAAACTTATAATTAATGACATTTTTTGTGATAAATTTTTTAAATTATCGCTAAAAATTAACAATTAGTGACGTTTTTAAATAATAAACCAAACCAAACCAAACGAAGCCTTAAGTCCTATCAAATGGGGTCGGCTACATGAATCCTTCTTCTCCACGCGGCCCTATCAAAGGCCATTTCATTGGTCAAATTAAGTAGATTCATATCTCTATTTATAACGCTAGTCAACGTTAATCTAGGCCTACCTCGTCCCCTAACACTTCTATCTACCGTTACAGCATCGCATCTCTTCACTACTGCCTCTGTTGGTCTCCGTTGAATATGACCAAACCATCTCAAACGATTCTCTCTCAACTTATCTTCTATCGGTGCTACTCCTACCCATTCCCGAATACACTCATTCCTAATCATGTCCTGTCTAGTCTTACCACACATCCACCTTAGCATCCTCATCTCAGCCACACTCATCTTATCTACATGTTGTTTCTTAGTTGCCCAACACTCCGTCCCACACAACATAGCTGGTCTAATAGCCGTTCTATAAAACTTACCTTTGAGTCTAGTAGGTATTCGTTTATCGCACAATACCCCAGACGCACTTTTCCACTTACACCATCCCGCCTTAATCCTATGGGCCACATCTGCATCAATCTCTCCCGCTGTTGTGATAATTGACCCTAAATAACGAAAATGTTCACTCTTAGGCAGTTCTTGGTTCTCAATCTTCACTTCTCTTCTGCTTTCATTGTTACTGTTACTAAATTTACACTCCATGTACTCTGTCTTAGTTCTGCTTATCCGAAATCCTTTAGATTCAAGAGCTTTTCTCCAGATCTCCAACTTTGTGTTAACTCCTTCTCTAGTCTCATCCACTAACACAATATCGTCTGCAAAAAGCATACACCATGGCACGTCATCCTGAATATTTATCGTCAACTCGTCCATAACTAAAGCAAAAAGATAAGGACTTAAGGTAGATCCTTGGTGTAACCCTACAGTGATAGGAAATTCATTTGTTTCTCCAGCTGGCGATCTAATAGTGGTCACCACCTCTTCATACATGTCCCTAATCACGTCAATGTAGCCTTTTGTCATCCCTTTCTTCTCTAACGCCCACCATATTATATCTCGGGGCACTCTGTCATATGCTTTCTCAAGGTCGATAAACACCATATGAATGTCTCTTTTCTTTTCTTTATACTTTTCTATTACTCTCCTCAAAAGATAGATCGCTTCCATTGTTGACCTACCAGGCATAAACCCAAATTGATTCTCTGACACCTCTGTTATGTCTCGCAATCGACGTTCCATCACCCTCTCCCACACTTTCATTATATGACACATTAGCTTAATTCCTCTATAGTTGTTACAATTCTGGACATCACCTTTATTCTTATAGATTGGCACTAAAATACTCTTCCTCCACTCATCTGGCATGTTCCTAGTCAACAAAATTTTACTAAACAACCTAGTCAACCAAGCAACTCCCTTTTTACCCAAACACTTCCAAGCTTCAATAGGGATATCATCAGGTCCTAAAGCCTTATTTGATTTCATCTTCTTAAGTGCAATCTCCACTTCAAAATTTCTAATCCTGCGATAGAACCTATAGTCTTGGTTTATCGTATTACTGATTATTTCTTCCCCTATTGTCGTACTTCCATGTTCCTCATTTAATAGTTTCTCAAAATAATTCTTCCATCTTTCCTTAATCTCATCGTCCTTCACTAATACCTTAGAATCCTCACTCTTGATGCACTTTACTTGATTAAAATCTCTTGTTTTCCTCTCCCGCATCTTAGCAAGTTTGTATACCATCTTCTCTCCCTCCTTACTATCTAGTCTAGTGTATAGGTCATCATAAACTTTCAACTTAATCTCTTTCACTACTTTCTTGACCTCCTTATTAGCCAATCTATAGCTCTTAAGGTTTTCCTCAGTTCTATCTTTCTGTCACTTTTTAAAGCACTCTTTTTTTGCCTTAACTACTGCTTGGACCTCTTCCCTCCACCACCAAGTTCCCTAGAGCTGGGTCCCGTTCCTTTCGACTCTCCAAGCACTTCCCTTGAGATTCTCCTCATACAATTGGCCATCGAATTCCATATAGTGTTAGCCCCACCTTCTAAGTCCCAAGTACCTTCCTTATCCATTCGATTATTAAATATTTCTAGTTTATCCCCTTTTAAGTCCCACCATCTCGTCCTACGACGCCCACCATCCTTCCTAGCTTGGTATTGCCCTCTAAAACATAAATCTAGTATCAAAATCCTATGTTGAGAGACCAGACTCTCTCCAGGAATCACCTTACAATCATTGCATTTTAGGCAGTCTACTTTTCTCATTAAGAAATAATCTATTTGGCTCTTAACTAATCCACTCTTAAAGGTTATCAAATGCTCATCCCTCTTCTTATACATAGTATTAGCCACCACCAAGTCAGAAGCCAACGCAAAATCTAAGATTCTCTCTCCAGCCTCATTTCTGTCACCAAAACCGTATCCACCATGCACCCTTTCATAACCTACTTTATCTATGCCCACATGGCCATTAAAATCTCCACCTATAACCAGGTTCTCTCCTACGGGTATCTCCTGTATGATCTCATCCATTTGCTCCCAAAAATTCCTCTTAGTCTGATCATCTAACCCTACTTGAGGGGCGTAAGCGCTAATAATATTCACTATATTCCCTCTAATAACTAATCTAACTATCATAATCCTATCTCCTTTCCTAATGACCGCCACCACACTTTCCACAAGACCCTTGGCAATTATGATTCCTACCCCATTCCTGCGTCTATCCTTACCACTATAATAAAATTTAAAACCAGTATCCTCAATTTCCCTAGCTTTCTCTCCCGTCCACTTAGTTTCTTGTATGCAAGTTATACTAACTCTCCTCCTAATCATAACATCTACTAATTCCATCGTCCTACCAGTTAAGGTTCCTATGTTCCAAGTGGCTATCCTAAACCTATAGTCTTGGACTAGCTTCTTTACCCGCGCTCGTCCAGAAAAACGCGGAAACCTTTGCCCATTTTTCACCGCACCCAGGCGTCGGTGCGGCGCCCCTTGCTCACTTTTCGAAACACCCGGAGGCAGGCGCAACGCGTCACTTGAGGGGAACGACCTAGCATTTAATAAAAAATATTATTAATTACCATAAGACTTATTAGATAATAAATTAATCTATTAAGAAGTACACATAAGTCCTCTTTAAGTTATAAGTAGAAGGTAAGTTAAATAATTTAACACAAGTTTTTAAGAATATTTAAGATGCATCAAACAGTCTCATTGTAAAATCGTTATGAAAAATCATTTTGGTTCCTTTTGGTTTAGTTTTTGAAAAAAAAAGTGATTAATTAATTTATTAATAAAATAAATAATAAAAAAAAGGGAAGAAAAGAGGAGACTGAATTTTTTTAAAAAAAATTGATAAATCAAACTTGTTTTTTGACTTTTTGATCTAAATATTTATTTAAAAACTAAATCAAATAGTACCTTTGATTATTTTTTTTTTTAATTAGATTTCCTCTATGGGTTAGTAGTGATTTTTTAGTATTGTGAGATTATTTAAAATGATTTAAATAAATATATTTTTTTGACTTTATATAAACGTGAAATATAATTGAAAGTACTATAACTTAAATAAGATAAAATAATATACTAAATTAGTACCTCCCAAATAAATCCTGTATTTAAATATTTATTTATTTTTTGATATAAAAGAAAATTCCGAAACTTACGTTAAATTGGAGGACACGTTTAAAATATTCTTTAATGGGTCAAACAAGTAAGAAGGTGAAGAACGACATATGGAATAATCTCCACCTGTACAATCACGTGGGCCCAACACGATTTTCCACCGTCCATCCAACTTTAGGGGGGTAGACAAGATTGGATACATGCCACCATATGGTGCTCTCCACCTAGAAAATCTCAGCCGTCAAATATTAAGCCCAGCTCACAATCATCCTGATCTTTGTTTATTCTGAGTGGGACCCATAATCGAAAATTCATCGGATAGAGATTAAAAGTGTTCGGATAAGATGGTGACACTACAAAAAAATTGCTTTTTTGCGACGGTAAAACGCCGTCGCAAATACCCCAAATGCCGTCTCAAAAGGTTTTTTGCGACGGTAAATAGCTTTTTGCGACGGCAAGTGGGGGGTCGCAACAAAGGGGGTTGCAAAAGGGTTTTAGCGACGGCATAACGCCGTCGCCTTTTTTTGGGACGGTAAAGTGCCTTTTTTGTGACGGAAAAATTCTATCGCAAATAACGCGTGAAAATCTGAGTTTTTCTGAGACAGCACTGTGTTGCAGTCGCTAAAAAGGTCTTTTGCGACGACAAAAATACCGTCGCTAAAGGTTTATTTGAGACAGCACCTGAACCGTCGCTAAAGAGCTATTGGCAACGGCAATAAAACCGTCGCTAAAGGCGTTACGTTTCAACAAAAAATTGCTTTTTTGCGATGGCAAAACGCCGTCGCTATAAGTATAAGGCGTTTTATAAACATCACTGATACTTATAGTGACGTTTTCATAAACATCAGTATACTATTAAATCTGCTTAAATAATTATGTCAAATTGATGACGTCACAAGATATAGTGGCGTTTTGAACAAAAACGCCACCTTTTTACTTAATTTCATAATTTAATTAATATAAAATATGCTCTGAGTTGGTTATTTACATTCCATTCACAAAAACATCATAACAGAAAATAAAAATTAATAAAACCATCAAATTCAATATTTTACAAAGAACAATTAAACTGTACATGTTCATAAAAGCATATTTAAATTATAAAATTCACCCCAATCCTAAAAAAAAGTAAAATAATAAAATAAAATCTGATATTCACCAATAAGCACACTTGGATATTTAAATGCTCTTACAAAAAATAAAAAATTTCCAACAAGATTTCAATTTTGGGCCTATTTCAAAAATCAAGCTGCAAATTCCTTACTTCTAGAATCAGATCTTCCCCTCGGCAAAATTTGTTCTTTTGACCTACAAATAAATAGATAACAGTTGCAAATTATAATCTTTTTGAAGAAAATCTAGAACAAAGCAATAAATACCATCAAAATCATTAAGAGATAAAAGCTAATACATAAATCCCCATGATAGTAACAGAGCAAAGATAAGAACTAGGATTCACAACGTACAAAGTTCATATGCCAGAAAAGAACTGTGTTAGTGACAGACTTTGTAATATTTGACAAATTTCAAATGTCCTCCAATCATATTCAAATACGTGTATGCTTAAATATCATTTGTATTGCACTATGCAGTGCTTGTTGAAACTTAAATATGAATAACTAGTTTGTAGCTTCAAGCCCTAGAATTTGATTTACTCGTAAGAACACTTAATCTTGCCTCTTCCACCACTCCTTTTTTTTTCTTTTAATGAGTGCCGCTTCCATCATCTATTAGCAGGTGTTCCACACATTCTAACTATTTAAACACCAGTAATGAAGACAATGAAGACTGTGGAAAGAACACTTACATTGTCATCAGGAACAACTGCATATCTCTCAATTGGAGAAACCAAAGCTTTCCCTACTCACGAAAAAAAAAAAAAAAAAATAATAATAATAGTAATAATAATAATAATAATAATATCAATAATAATGGAATTCAATGTAGTCCAAAATAGTGGTATAAACTCTTAACTTGAGTTGCTTAAAAAACAAATATAGACAAAGAAAGGGAAGTCACACACCTGTAGATGGGTCAAGTTTTAAAGATTCTATCTGTTGTCCACTAGATCCATCCGCACTCAGAGATTCTATCATCTTTGGAATGTTTCTACAAAATTTCGAGGAAAAAAAAAATCTAGAAGTTTATGAGTTACACAAGAGTATGCCATAATTGAGAAGGCATGTGATGTTCAACTACAAAGCACACAAACAGACATACAACACGACATTGAAAAAATGCAGGACACAGACCGTGTGGAAAACATGCAAAATATATAATTTTAAAATTTATCGTACGTCGCATACACAAATATTTATTTAAAAATTTTAAAAATTACAACATAACATGAATTCCTAAAGTTTAAAGGATGAGGGATTAATAGGCGTAAATATACATTGTTTTTCTTTTATCATTGTATTTTAAGTTATTTTGTTCAAACTATATTGTGTTTCATGTGTCTAAATGACAGACTTATGTGTTCCCAGAGCGTCCAAAACATGTTCGGTTCTCAAAAAAATAATAGGACACGCTTGGACGAATGTCCGACATGGACACACCTGAGAAGTCTCTACACTTCTTAGGTGTTCAGTCCCACAAAAAAAAAAAAAAAAAAAAAAAAATGTAAACTCAAATAAATATGAACAAGTAAACCATTCTACAATGTACAACCTTATGCTAGAAAACAATTAAAAGGAAATAAAATGGGCAACTTAAAAACTATTTAATAGCCCTGGGTACCAGTTCAGAGGCATTCCATGCCCAAAGCCAAATACAAAGTATCATATGAAACTCATAATGTCAAAATATTGGGCCAGTCCAAAAGCTATTACCGATCAACTGACTCCCCATGCCCAAGCTGTCCATTTGTACCTCTTCCCCAAGAAAATACATTTTGTCTTTCAGTAAAAGCAAGTGTATGCCTCCACCCACATGAGATCTGAACTACTTTCTGCAAGTGAAAAACCAAACCAGCAAAAGATAGTGATAATTAAAAAAGACCCCATATAAGAAATCAAAACCAGCAATATTCTCCTTTAACTAAACATTAAGGCCAATGGACCAAGTAATATAATATGGGAACCCCTTCGGTACATACCCGTTATAGGGTGTGTATCATATGCACCTCCTTTAACTAAACATTCTGATGCTCTTTTATTAAGCAAATTCCTTTAAAAATTTCAAAATCTCTGTCAACCACACAGCAACTAAACTCTTCACAAGTTGAAATACATCAACCGAACTCTATTGACTCATTAAACAGTACCTTGTCACCAAGAAGGCAGAGAAAGAGAACAGAGTATTGAGATCTCTAAACAACAAATTCAAGCAAATAAAGAATACAACAAATTCCATATTCTTATTCTTTTCACTAGATTTTCTTGTCTAAAGAAAAGAACATAAAGGAACTGATACCAAATTAGGAAATCATAATCAACTCCATGAAAACCGAAAAGGTTACCTGTGAAATAAAATTTTCACGCAGGGCTTCCCGCCTATGAGGTATGAGGTGGTCTTCAAAATCTCCATGTCCTAATTGACCATACTTACTCCACCCATAAGTGTATAAACCACCAGAAGATGAGACAGATATTGTATGCCTCCATCCATAAGCAACCAGAACCATCTTCTCTGCCTGGAACTTGGAAATATTACAACTTGATATTTGAAGTAAACAAGTTTGAGAGAGACAGAGATAAAACACAGAACAAATTATAAAGCATTAACAAAGTAATTGGAAACAGCTTTTGCTAAAATTGCCTATCATGGAAACACAAGACTGTTCTACAAAGTTAATAGAGAAAAATACATAAGGTTTTTTTTTTCCTTAATCATACAGTTCCCAAAATGCTAGCTTTCTAGCATTTTCGGCTTAACTACTGGCATTTTTAAGTGGCTAAAGTTGGATTTTTGGTGGGAAATGGACATGCCAAATGACCTAGTGCTTTTTTTTAGAAAAATGGATTTATAAGAGCATCAAGTTTGAGTAAAAATTGGTTAAAAGCTTGATGGGATGCTCCAATAGCTTTTCATCAAATAAAACCAAATATTTTTATCTACCTCTTTAGTGGTTATTGCTCAAGCAAATGATAAACTATGCAAGGCTCTAATTTGAAAGGAAAAGAAAACAAAATGAAGATCAGTTACCTTAATAAATTTTTTGATGCAAGCCTAGCCATGTCGATCCTCAAATCATTAATGATCTCCCAATCCTGCTCCAATCAACAACAACACTCATTTCAAACTTAGGAAGTGTAGAAATGAATACACAGAGAATAGAGATGTAAACTAGTCAAACTAAAAATTAGTTAAGTGGGGAGATGCAAAAGAAACTAAACAAACAAACAACAAATGAGACTTGTTCAACTGAAAAACTTTAACCAAATAATACTCAACTTTTAGAGCGGAAGGCATTTTGTGAGACGGATCAGAGGAGAAACCGAAATCAAAAATCTAAACTTCAATTATGTAGATCAGATCGTCAAGGAAACACAAGGTTTCCAATGGAATTCCTATATATAGAGCGGGTTGGCGATTACAGATGCGAAGAACCAAAAACAAGAAGAAGAAGAAGAGATGAGAACGTGAATTATGAATACGATTACAGAGAGATATAGAAAGAGCAAAGAGAGGGCGCTTTCCTCCTTGTGATATGGAAGGGGAGAGAGTAATCTGACAGTGCGCATACACATCAGGTTTCTCAGCAGCTCCTTCGCCACTAGAATGAGAGCAACAGAGGGAAAGCCAACGGAGTGAGAAACAAAAGATTGAGGCTCCTTAACCCCGTCACTCGACGCCATCGTCTGCCCTGCTCACAGTCGCGAGAGAGACAGAGATGGGGATTATTGGTTCAAAAATTAGGGATTTGAGATTTGGGAATTTTTGGTTGAGGGGGGGAGAAAAAACGAGCGGGAATGAAAAGGGGGGGGAATGGAAATTTTTTTGGAATTTTTTTTTATATTTTCATTACAAATGAATATTTAAATAATAAAACGATTCTTTTTTTTTCGAAACGGAGGATTTGCTAAAAAAAATTATTTTTTATTAAAATAATTTTTTTTATAGTTAATGAATTTTTTTTTCCCATTTAGTAATGTTGAAAATTTATTTTATTCATTATTTTAATGAATAAAAAATTATTATTATTTTTTTATTTGGTAGAAGTAGGGATAATATTTTCCATTAAAATAAAGTTAATTTTTTGTGGTCAATGAAAAATATTTTTTTGCGACCATTTTTTTTTTTTGTTACTACAAATCAAGAACTAATTTTTTGTGGTAGAGGATAAAAAGTGGCAATAGTGGTGAAAGTGGTGGACAAGAGGTGATAGTGGTGGTGGTAGTGATGCTGAAGGAGATAAGTGGTGAAGTTGTGGTAGTGGTAGAAGAGATAGAATAGCGGTGGTAGAGGATAGGTAATGGTAGTAGTAGTGGTGGTAGTAATGATAGTTGTAGAGGTCGAGTGACAACAGTGGTAGTAGTGGAGTGGCATTTGCAGTAGTGGTGAATGTGGTAGAGAAGATGGGTTGTGAGAGAGAGATGAGTGAGAGACAGATAGAGAAGAGAGATAGAGAGAAAGAGAGAGAGAGAAACAGACAGAGACAAATTGATGAGCAAGAGAGAGACAAAATGGTCGCTAAAAGTGCATTTTCTTGTAGTGGAAAGCTCGGTAAATAGAGAAGAGATGAGGGAGAAATTGAGCAAGGTGAACACAATGGGGGAGAGAGACAAACAGACAGACAGACACATAGAGAGAAAGAGAGAGAGAGAGAAGAGTGAGAGACAGACAAACAGACACAGAGAGAGAAAGAGAGAGAGAAGAGTGATAAGTGAGAGAGAGAGACAACGAGAGAAAGAGATATATATATATAGAGAGAGAGAGGGAAAAAGGGATAGAGAGAGACAGAGAAAAATAGAGAAAGAGAGATGAGAGAGGTAGAGAGAAAAGAGATGTGCGAGAGACAAAGAGAGAAAAAGAAAGAGAAAGAGACAGAGACAGAGACTGACAAACTGAGAAGAGTGATGAGTGAGAGAGAGAAGAGAGGTAATATTTTGTGGTAGAGAAGAGGAAACGGCAGTAGTGGTGAAGATGGTGGATAAGAGATGATGGTGGTGGTGGTGGTGGTGGTGATGGCGAAGGAGATTAGTGGTGAAGTTGTAGTAGTGGTAGAGTAGATGGAGTGGCAGGGGTGAAAGAGAAGTAATGGTAGTAGTAGTACTGGCAATAGTGGTAGTAGTGGTAGTGGAGTGGTGGCGGTGGTAGTAGTAATGGCAGTCGTAGAGATGAAATGGCGACCGTGGTAGTAGTGCTGGTAGTGAAATAGCGTTTGCAGTAGTGGTGAAGGTGGTAGAGGAGATGGGTGGTGAGAGAGAGAGATGAGTGAGAGACAGATAGAGGAGAGAGAGAGAGTGGTGAGCAAGAGAGAGACAAAATGGTCGCTAAAAGTGCATTTTCTTATAGTGGATCGATAAATCCAGAAGGAGCTCGATAAATAGAGAAGATGAGAGTAAGAGAATGAACAAGGCGAACATAGTGAGAGAGAAATAGACAAGTAGACACAAAGAGAGAGAGAAGAGTGATGAGTGAGTGAGAGACAGAGAGAGAGAGATATAGATGGAGAGATCGAAAAAGAGAGAGAAACAAGAGATGAACGAGAGATAGACAAAAAGAGAGAGAAATAGAGCAAAAAGAGATGAGCGAGAGAAGGACACAAAAAAAGAGAGAGACAGAGAGATAAAAGAAATAGGCGAAAGAGATAGAACGATAAGAGAGAGAGAGAGATAGAGAAAAGAAATGAGAGAGATAGAGAGAAGAGAGATAGGCGAGAGACACAGAGAGAAAATGAGAAAGAGAAACAGACAGATAGAGAAAGAAGAGTGACGAATGAAAGAGATAAAGAGAAGAGAGAGAGATAGAGACAAAGAGACATGAAGATGAAAAAATAAATGAAAAGAGAAATGTTATATCAAAAGAGTAAGACGACATTATTTTTTTTAATATTTTTTTGCAACAGAAAAATACCGTTGAATTTATTCAAACCATTTTGTGACTGTATATATATGAAGCTGTCTCAAAACCACAATCACTATGCTAGGTTAGAGTTTTCCAAAAACTCTTTTGAGAAAATTATACTTTATTGTTTTCCGTGTTATATTGTTTTTACTGAATTTTTTTAATATTTTAAGCATTTTTTTTTTTATTTTTAGACACACCTAACATAAATAAACCTAAAAATTAAAAAAATTGTAAAAAAAATCTTTTAAAAATTCACTAAATACCAAAAATACAATATTTCAATACATTTTTTTTTTTGTATTTTTATGTATTTATTAATTTTTTTAAAAAAAATCGTAATTTTTTTTTAGATACATCTAAGTAAGGTGCATCTAAAAAGAATTAAAATTTTAAAAATATTCACTAAAAAAAAAAAACACACAAAAGTCACTTTTTGCGACGGCAGAAAATACCGTTTTAAAAAGCAGGGTATTTGCGACGGCACCAAATACCGTCGCAAATACTCTCATGTTTTGAGACGGCAAATACTCTGTTTTTTAAGATGTCATTTTTTGCCGTCACAAAAAAGTGATTTTTTGAGACGGCAAGTGTGCCATCACAAATAGTTCCGTCTCATAAACTCACTTTTCTTGTAGTGTGATAAGGTTTTATAATGTGCTTTATACGATAAGAAATCTTGTGTTGGATTATACCCATGAATATACACCTTTGTGCCACGTTGACCTCCCTACCATTTGCTATACATACACTTCCATGTGGTCTATTTTAATTTAATTTTACATTATCCATTATTTTACAATAATTTCTATCTGTATATTATAAAAAATCTTAATTTACATTATTTTTTATTTAAGTGGCTGCTTAGGATTTGCTTATTTAGTGTATTTTTTTTATTTTTATAAAAAAATTTATGAAAAAATAGAGATATGGTGTGACCTAACTAAATACACTTATCAATTATTAAACTAAATTAGCAATTTAGATATCAACTATAGAATAAAAATATAATTGGTACTTGATGTTAGAATAATTATTTTTGTTCAATAATTAATATACGAATAAGTAATTTTTATTCAATAGTTGATTTACAAATATACAAAATGGCATGGACAATCTTTAAATGAGCCCTCCTTTGGAATGGGACTACTAAACTAAAATAGTTATAAAACGATAAAATATCATATCTAAACCATAATTATTTTATTTTTTCTCTCACAAAAGTCAAAAAAATCTAATGAGATTTGGGGAGTAAGTATTTTAGCCAAAAAGTCACTACAAATTGTCACATCACTCTCTCTATTTTTTTGTAAATCATTTCGTAAAAAGTTAAAAATTTACTAAAATAACATGTTTCCAAATGAGGCCAGCCAAAAAGTCAAAAAGTCAACTCATTTTCCAAATGAAATCTGAATAAACCATGCTTTTTACCGTTTTGTCCTTGTCCTAACAAACAGGAGAAATAAGAGGGGATATAATAAAATTTTGAATATTAATTATAATTAATTTTTTTAATATTAGTTTTTTGTCATTTCTTATAACTTTACTTGATTGTGTAATAAAAATAATCCACAATTTATGCTTGACTATCTATTTACTTACATATATGCTTCTACTTCAACTAGACTATTTTTTTCTTGCGTGTGTTAATTTTTTTTACTAATTTTCCCATGTTTATACCATTATTAGCTCAAAGAATTTGTTTGGGAACTTGGTGGGAACTCGTTACTTGGGGTTGTTGTGGCTTTCAATCTATTACGAAGAAAAATAATATTTGTTGATAGATATATATATTATCTGTTTATTTCATGTTTTATATATTTACTCAATATATGTTAGATTCATTTTAATTAATTAAAAAATGATGGAATTCATTTGAAAGCTTTGTACATCTATTTCCATATATAATGATCTCAAAAGTGATTGATACTTTCATATGAAAGCTTTAAAATGATAGCTTTTATTGGGGAGAGGAAATGACTTGTATGTCCTTTTCTTTATAATTTGTTCCACCAACCCCAAAAAAAGGAGCCAGTGAGTTATTTGGCCACACAATAGTAAAATATATACTTTTCTTGTTAGAAAAATAGAGGATAAGCCAATTAGATGCCCTTACTCGCTTTAAGGTGACCAATGAATTTAGTTATTTGGAGGTGCTCAAATGGTGTTCACAGCACAGAATTTTTATCAGTTAATATTCTCACAGATTTTAAAGTGTTGCTATGGAGAATCAAAACAAAGAAGGCGGTGGAATGGAAATTGTACTCTATTTGAAATGATATTAGTTATCTTTGTAGTAGTTTGGATCATGTATGTATTACTAAGGTAAATAGAAAGGATGTTCAGCCTGTCCATGAAGTTAGTCGTAGTTCAGATCTGAACTACGTTTTGTATGTGTATGAAATTGTATGTTGCTTTTATTATTAGAATGAGTGATCTCATTTTCTTCAAATAAATAAATAAATAAAATAAACTTAGTTATCTTGCAGATATGCCGAATGATTTATAAAATCAATAATCGAATGGTTGAGTCAATTTGCGTGTACATCAATTAATCTCGAAAGTAAAATAATTAAATATCTTTACTATTAAAGGATCCTTGAAAGTGTTTAATAAACCTAACTATTATACAAACATACCAAGTATTCTATAGAGTCAATAATCGAGTATCTGAATTAATTTGCGTGTATCTTAACTAATTTTGAGATCTTAAAATTAAAGAACAGATGGCTTATTAGAATAACTCAAACTTAGACTTCACATCAAATCTTTACACCACCCCTCAGTGTTTCTATAGACTCAATCTTTTAAGTAATTTGTCATTAACAACTCAAACTTCTCTCTCTCTCTCTCTCTCTCTCTCTCTCTCTCTATTTGTTTTTATTTTATCAAATCAACTCAAAAATATTTGTAAAATACAAAAAGTTATCTACTTGATCCAACTTATAACACAAATGATATGTCCTTTTGACAATAAAAAACACATTTTTTTAAAAATCTAAATACTACTAAATAAACAACTATGTAATATACTAGATATTAGACAATTCTCTTTTGCCCATAAACCATCATATTTTGTGTGCAACTTTATTACATTGGAATTTTTTTGAATTGTAATTATTTTTACTAATGTAAATATATATATATATATATACAAAGGTTTCGTTTGGTTATTCCAGTTAAAATTAAAAAAGTACAAAAGATAAAATAAACTAAATAAGTCAATAAGACAAAATATTATATCTAAATTATAATCATTTCATATTTTTTTCTCACAAAAGTTTAAAAAATAAATAAAATTGCCAAATGAATTTTTTAGTACCAAGTTAAAAAAAAAGTCTTAATTCTAAAAAATCAATTAAAATTGTTTTTGCCAAACGACAACAAAATAACATCATAATATTTTGAGAAATTCTATATTTTATGACTTAATTATACATATCATGGTATTAGTCATAACTAATTATGATATTAGTAATGATATTATTTTAAATATACTTTATATTATATTTTAGTATAATTATTTTTTATATTTATAACTTTTATATGATTATCCTAATATCTTTTTATGAAAAAAAATTATTCCAAAAAAAAAATTTCACAAAAGTATTTTTTTATAAATTTTGGCCGATAAAAATTTAAGTGCATACAAACTCTTATCAATCAAAATTTATAAAAAAAATGTTTTTATAAGAAATTTTTGTAGAAATATAACACGGTTGATCATTCTATTACAAGGATAGCAATGGTTGTTAGGCAGTTTGTTAGAAACTACGAGGAAGCCCTAGAAAGCCCCAACAATGTGAGCGCGGATTCTCGGCCGCATTACCCAGCAGCCGTTTCTAGCAGCCCCCAAAACGACGTCGTTTTGGGGGAAATTTTCAAAAAAAAAAAAACGCAGAGGAAGGAAGGAGAGGAAGAGGGATGAGGGAGGAGGAGGAGGAGGAGGAAGGGAAGGGAAGGGAAGGGAAGGGAAGGGAAGGGCAGGGCCGGACTGGAGGGGGCCATAACTAGTGGGGGGGGAGGAGGAGGAGGAGGCGGGGTCGGAGGCGGAGGAGACGGCGCACCGTTGCTGCGACGAGGTGGGTCGAACGACGATCGGACGGCTGCTGCGACGAGGTGGGTCGGACGACGATCGGACGGCTGCTGCGACGAGGCTGCGACTCCCTCCTCCTTCCTCCCTCTTCTCCCTCTCCGCTCCCCTCCCTCTGGTTTCTCTGTGAAGAGAGAGAAAGCAACAACGAAAAAGAAGAAAAGAAAAAAAAAAAAAAAAAAAAACCCCCCAAAACGACGTCGTTTTGGGGGGCTGCCGGGTAGGGCGGCCGAGGATCCGAATTCCAACAATGTTGGCAGACCAGCTACCCTCTTCACACTTGACAACACAAATCCCACTTGGCTTACCTCTAAGCTCGACACGTGTCAAATCAAACACTAATCTGGCATAAAGTGAAAGGGTAATGCTAGGGACACCAAATTTTCTACCAAATAAATGACCAAATGTCTCACATGGGTGTGGGGTCCGCAATTTTGTGGGCCCCACACCCATGTGAGACATTTGGTCATTTATTTGGTAGAAAATTTGGGACCTCTAGCATTTTCCAAAGTGAAAATCAATTTAATTTACAGAACGGACGGTCCATATCAAACGCACCACCTTTCTTATCATCGTCCGTGCACCACTTTATAATTCCCCACTCTATCTATAACCTCACAAGTTATAAAAATATGTAGTTATGGTATTGTGATCCATATTTGTCCACCGCGTCTCTCTCTCCTCTTTCACTCATTTTCTCTCTCTATATCTATATGTATATATATATCGCATCTCCGAATTTCGGGAGAGAAAAAGAAATAGAAAATCTTTGAATCAAAATCTATTCAACCAAACACTAACTCTCGAACTCCACCACAACCAATTTTCTCAAAACCCAAATCGCCTCGGTTCATGTAATTAATCCGAATTCGAATCTGGGTTTTGGTGGATTCGATTTGGAGACCCGAGAGAGAGAGAGAGAGAGGGAGGGATCATGACTCGGCGGTGTTCGTATTGCAGCCACAATGGCCACAACTCTCGGACCTGCCCGAATCGTGGAGTCAAGCTATTCGGAGTCCGGTTGACTGATGGATCGATCCGGAAGAGTGCCAGTATGGGTAACTTGACCCATTACACCGGATCCAGTAGCGGTAGCCTTCAAAATGGCCTCGCCGGAAACAACCACGACTCTCCCGGAGACACGCCAGACCACGGCGGCGCCGCCGGAGATGGGTATGCGTCGGAGGATTTTGTTCCCGGGTCGTCGTCCAGTCGGGAAAGAAAGAAAGGTTCGAACTTTCTTTGTGTTAATTTATGGGTTCGGTGGTTTTAATTTTGAAGTTCTTCATCTACAAAGTTTTATTTTGTTTATCTTTATTTGGTGATATTGTGAAGAATCGAATTCGAAATTGAATGAATGAGTCAATACTATTTATTTTTTAGTTGTTTACTAAGAATGAAGGGTTTAAGCAGAGAAATGATGAGTTTATTTGGTTTGGGTTGATGGTTTTCTATGTGGATTTCAGTGATTTGATTACATATAATAAAAATTATGAAAAAGAGCTCATATTTGGTTTACAAATTGAATCAGAAATTATGAGAAATGGAAATAAAAAGAATTTGCTTGTTCAAGCATGATGATTTGTGAGAAAAAACCGTCATTTCTTATCTCTTTTTTACTCAAATGAGAGATCACAATGATTTCTTTTCTGTTTTCACAAAGCTCAAACTAATGATGAATATAAGATTCAGAACTTAGAATTATTTTTTTCATCAATAATTCCTTAGGAACCAACCTTGGATTAGTTACTCGGTTTTGCTCGGATGCATGCTGTGAAGCATAGACAGGGACACGGGACATAGATATGACACGGATACGTCATCACAAAAAATTTCAAAAGGGTAGGACACCGGCATGCAAGGTTTTAAAAAGCGGCCGCAACCGTTACGTAACGGTTTTGGCGGTTACCACCACCCGTTACGGCCGCTTTTGCAGTGTGATTGAGATTCACAGGTGTGTCGGCCGTAACGGCTGCCGTAGCGGTCGTAATGGTGCCATAACGGCCTGATACACACCGTTACGTAACGGTTCTAAACAGTTTCTTTCGAAAAAACACAAAAAAAAAAAAGTTGAAAATAGAGGAAGAGGGATAGAGGGAAGAGGGAAGATAAAGAGAGAAAATGGAGGAGCAAGAGATAGAGAGAGAGAAGAGAGAAGATGAAGAACATGTTATTGATTTGTTGAAGCTGTAAAACCTATGCTATTCTATTCAGCTGCTATCACTAAACCATTTTGTTTGTGTGTGTCTATCTATATATTGTTTGAAAATAATAATACTAATAAGTGTGGTCATTATCTATTTGGCTTGGTTAAAATATGTATATATATATATTTAGGTTCTTATTTATTCTCTTACTTTTGTCATTATTTATCTTATATATAATAGTTAGTGATTGATTTTTTGTATAATATGAAGCCATTAATTATTAAAATAAAATGTAAAAAACTCAATTTATAGTGATTTAAAAATATGAAATATATTGGATCATACTTAAAAATTTATAAAAATTGATCAATATTTATTTTTAACCCAATAAATATGATCATGGAAAAAAAATATGCGTATCGGTAAGTTTTTTCAAATTGTGCGAAAAATAAAAAAATTCACGGTTCCGGTTACCGCAACCGTTACACTACGGCTTTTACACCCCGCAACCGCAACCGCGTCACCGCCACCGTTACGGCAACCGCAACCGCTTTTCAGAACCTTGCCGACATGGCTTGGACATGCCAAAAATAATTATATTTTGATATCATATTATTTAAGAATATATTATATTATATAGTTATATATGTGCATAATATTACTTTATACTAGTAAATCTTATGTCTAATTCACTTACATGAATTTTTAGACTACTGGATTGAACTACAGTAGTTAGAAACTAGACAAAATATAGGAAACATATATAATTGCAACATTTCCCTCATCCTCTTAAGCCATCTATTTATATATATTTTTTTAAAGAATTACACATTCCGTTATTATTAAGAGTCCTACATTGTTTTTAAGAATATAAAATATGTATGTCAAATTCTCTTAAGTTTGAAAATCATGCGTTAGCAAATGTCAAAGTGTTGGTCTCATGTTTATATTTTTGGCGATAGACATTGGCCAAGAAGTGACGGACACGTTGTAAAATGAGTGTCGGATACGTGTTCGAAATTAATATTTTTAATTTTAATTAAGGACACGTAACAAAGAGTATCAAACATGTGTCTAAGAGTGTCGGTGTCTGACATGGACGTATCGCTTTCTTAGAAGTAGCCTGTGCTTCTTAGGATGCGTGGGAAGGAGAATCTAGGAGGAGTTATTATTAAAGCTTCTTTGCATTTTATGACCAAAAACTAAAATGTTTGGTCTTTCTTTGTTTTATCTTCGCAGATGAATTTTTAACTAGACTGCTTTAACTTTTGTGTGGTTCAAGTGGATTTTTATGCATAGATTGTCAATGATTGATTGTAATAAGTGCTCTGAATCACTCTGGTAGCTCAACGACGACTTTTTGCAGAACAAACACTAATTGTCCTCGTAATGCCAAGTAGTACTATTCATGCATTATAGTGAGTTATATTTCCAGTATTGTTTCCAAAGTTTTTTATGGGTGAGTTCTGATTTTGATTGTTGTAGTGTAAAGCACAAAATAAAAATTTTAATTTTTAAGCATATAATGAAGCATCGTACTTCGTGTTTTGAAGTCAAGAAGTTTATTTTTGTATGGACTATTGCTAATAATGTCATTAGAACTGTAAAATTGGGGTTTAATGTCAATCTCCGATTCTTGAGGACTTTGACATATGAGGAGTTTGAAGATTTAGAGTAATGATATACAAATAGAAAAATCATATATAAAATCTATAAATAAAAATATGGCTGATTTGTATCTATTTATTTCCAAAGTGCCATTACCATATCATTTTGGTAGGATTTTCTGTATAAAATTTATGTTTGCAAATTATTTTCCGAAGATTTAACATGGAGGCTGGGACACACTTTAATACTTCAGTAATACTACAAACCCAATCTGAACTACCCAGAAATTACTCAGAATTGTCATCTTGTGGTTTAAATTTATTCTACACACGGACCCCACTCTACACAAGTTCAATCTCAACCACACAACTCCCATTCAGGGTAAATTCGGGGTATTTAAGTGGGGGGTTCATAGCATTTTTCTTAATACTTTTGTGGGTTAGCTGAAGCACTTCCCAATGCAACTGCAGACCACTTTAATGTTTTCCATAGTGTCTGCTTTACATTGATTCATAAATATCAATAACTGAGGTTTGTTTATTTTATTTTTACTGGACTGAATGTACATTTTTTAGTACTCTACCATAATCTATGCGCAGTTTCTTGCACATTGGACTGAATATCCATCATTTGTTCATCTATCATGTAGTTTTTGTTGTCACATGCTCTGTTTTCCTTTGAAACAATGCATAATTTGATTTGCAGGTGTTCCATGGACTGAAGAGGAACATCGGATGTTTCTATTTGGTTTACAAAAGCTTGGCAAAGGTGATTGGCGTGGAATATCACGCAATTATGTAATATCAAGAACACCCACACAGGTTGCTAGCCACGCCCAGAAATATTTCATCAGGCAATGCAATGCTTCTAGGAGAAAAAGACGTTCCAGCCTATTTGACATTGTAGCCGATGAAGTTAGTATCTTCCTTTCTTCATCTCTCTATTTTCTTGCTTTCTCCTTTAAGCAGCTAGTGTTCCATCCATCCACTTGTGTAACTCATATTATCTTCCACATATCTCTACTGAAGATTCTTATGCCAATGGATAAATTAGTGGCATGGTCATCAACATGGCATGTGACATAAATGCATGGGAACAGGACCATCTCTTGCGGTTATTGTGGGTGTAATGGTGCATACCCTTTCGGATATTTTGGTTTTGTATATCCGTTGGTTGTTCTGAATCATTAATTAATCCCGTATTCTGAGTGTGATATACAATGTTCTGAAACCTGGATAATTTTGCATTAATATTGAACAGTGATTTTATAATTGCATCATAAATATGTTGATAATTATGCATTAATAAACTATAGCTATTAAATTACAAAAATATATACTTTATTTTCAATTTATTTTTAATTTAAGATTTTGAATAATATGCATTGTTATTTTATAGAAAGTTGTAATGATTTTTAGTAAAGTTGGAACAATAATAAATAATATATATTTTTATAGATATAGTAAGTGCAGTGTGTAGTTCAGTGGTCTTGGCCTAAGCCTTTCCCAACAGAAATGCAAATTCAAGTCTCCAACACGACAAAAATTTTAAGCGAATGCATTGTGAACAGCCACTGGTTCGTATGGTTAACTGGTTTAATTGCAGGTTCAAACGGTTTATCTAAGAAACACCGGTTCTTGAAAGTGACCATTTCTAATGGTCTCTCTGAACCAGAACCTAGACTGGTCGATTGTTTAACCAGCTGGTACAGTCCAGTCCCGTTTCAAAGACATTAGTGATATGTATATTTTCCCAAGACTTTTCAAAATATCTTCTGCTTCCTCTGTCTTCAATGTGCATTCATAAATGATAATTGTATTATTCCACTTTTAAAGTCCTGAGGGGGCATATTTGTGCAAATTTCTTTTCCAAAAGTCCATATTGGGATCCATATGGTTAGGTTTCTGTTTTCAGATCCATGCAAATTTGGTGTTTGCTTTTATCTTTTTAAATACTTGTCATTTATACACCTCTTTTCTTGCATTTCTCCTTTATGCAGTCAGTTGACACTCCCATGGAATCACATGATTTCTTCACGGTCAACCCTCAAACCGAGACACAAACAAACAACCCATTGCCGGACCCTCCTACTTTGGACGAAGAGTGTGAATCAATGGATTCTACAAACTCCAACGATGGGGAACAACCTGTCCTGCAAAAGCCCGATAGTTCTCAGCACTGTTACCCTGTTATGTTTCCTGCTTATATCACTCAATTCCTACCATTTTCCGTTCCATTTTGGCCCAGAGGGCACAGTACAGAGGCAGCTAAAATGGAGGAGACACATGAAGTGCTTAAGCCCACAGCAGTACATTCAAAGAGCCCAATTAATGTTGATGAGCTGGTTGGAATGTCGAACCTCAGCATCGGGGAATCCCTTGGGGATGCGGGCCCCTCCCCTCTCTCGCTCAAACTGCTTGAAGGTTCGTCTAGTAGGCAGTCGGCTTTCCAGGCTAATCCTGGCTCGGGGAGCTCAGGTGTTAACTCAATCAGCAATCCAATCCATGCAGTTTAGAACTCTGTCTCGAGATTACGGGGTGCTACATGCTGACGGGATCTAGAGAGACTTGTTAATATAAGACAATAATGTGCTGTCTGGTTTGGATTCAGTTATAGTTGTCTTTGTTGGATAACCTTTAATAAGTTTTTTATTTCTAGGAATTGTTAATTTAAAAGTCAGTTCTGACCTTGTAGGGTTTATATCAACTTGTGTCACAATTTCTTGAACTTCTAGCAATTTTGTGTCAAGTTCTTTTGATCTTCCTATGTTCATTTTCTGTGGTATATTAACTTAGAAATGTCCTCTGATGTTATGTTGTCAGTTTAACTAGAAAATGAGATACGGTATGGCATTGGATATTTGTTACAATTGCTTGAACTTTTTAGGGAGTCCTTTTGATCTTCCAAAACCTAGAAATGTCCTATAATGTTCTGTTGTTATTTTAACTAGAAAAGTGAGGGACAGTCTGGAATTGGGTATTGGTAATAATGAAAACCAGGCTCCTGTAAGCTTTTGCAATTGTGCTGTCAGATGGAAAATTGTTGTTAGTAGTGTGTTTGGGTACTGGGAAAATTTGAAAGAAATGTTGATCCTTTTCTAATGGGCTTCTTTCTGCATGTTGGTTTCATGTGTTTGAAAGGCAGGAATGAAGAATCCCTTTCAACTGTTTGCAGTTGCTATTTTACGTTCATAGACTCTGGCACACGAGTAACTATTTTGTGTTTTGTGCCCGTTTAATAATAGGGGTTGTGTTTAAATGATCCGAAACATATGATTAATAGTGGGCACAAAATAATAAGAGAACATGTGTGGCATTCCGTGTCTTAAATTGCCATATTTTTAGTTGGGAAAAATCATCGATCAAACTTGTGAATGTCATTCAATGCTTGTTCTGATCGACTGATGAGTGTCCCCATCAGAACCATCATCATCATCAGATTATTCAATAAGATTTGAAGAGTTTCTTAGGTTGCTAAAAGATTTATTTTTATTTTTTTATTTTTTTTTATGAGCACAAGTTGCTAATTGACTTGAGACACTATGATGCCTTCTATAGAAAAAATTTATTTTATCACTTCAAGCTATCATTTTTATACTACTTGAATCTTTTGAATTATCAATTTGAATGGCTAAATTATTGAAATTAGCCTATCTAGGTCAAACCCAGTTGATAAAGAGGACTAGAGGTTAAGGTTTTAGTTTGCAGAGTACCTTAACTCGTCAGAAAAAGCTTGTTGGGCTTTTTTATTTTGATAAGCGGGAACCATGTCCTAGGTGGAGACTTTGGAGGGCAAATGAGAGAGGCTGATAAGAGTGAACTTGAGTTAGGCATATTAGGAAAAATTCATTGACCAACTAGGTTACCTGTTTGGGGTAAAAGCTCGTTGAGCTTAGCTCGCAAGTAAACACGGACACCATTTTGACGGCCCATCTAGGCCAAGCTTGTTGGAAAGGACTTCGACCTAAGGTTTCGGCTTACGGCTTTGCTTGATCTGTCAAAAAAAATTGCCGGGCTTAATCTGCAAGCAAGCTTGGACATCATTTTTGTAACCCAGCCCGTCTTGACCCAAGCGGATACTGAACCATAATAAGGCGTTCAATACTTCTCGATAAGCTTGAATCCAAATCTAACTCCACAAATCCATAATTACACCGCTCAAATTCATATTCACTATTTCAATAGGGTTCAAGGGGACCAAAGAGCTGATTTACACGTTTGTTCTCTAAGCAGTATCTGATATTGACATTTAGGACATTACTTCATAACTTTTTAGGATGTTTACACATTTAGAAACTTTGAAAAAAGGACATGGATCCGTGTGTGTTTATTTAATTTATTTTTGGAAGTTTTACAAGAAAATGGGTTTGTAGAAACCTTATTATGCCAATCCCAATTAGCATTACATACACATAAAGTAACTCAAACAATTCAACAGCATCTTCACTTGACAAAACCGGGGAGAAACAAAACAGAGCATAACAGAAACAGAGACACTTATATAGACTCACAAACAACACTCAATCCACCATAGCTTTCATTTCTTACACATACCGTGGAAGCAGGTCTCTCCTGTTCCTGGCATGACCTATTTGCCGCCGCCATTCTCGCAGAAAATAACCGATGATTCTCTGATAAACCCAGTTCCATACCATTTGGAATCGGTGGCGAATCACTGCCGATTCGCTTGCCAAAAACAGAGCATACAACAGATAGAACACATGTTTGCCATTACCTGGGAAAAGAATGGAAGTCAGAGACACTGAAGAAACCGAACAAAGCACCACCATTCCACTGCGAATTACGCGGGAATAGGCCGGTAACCAGAGTTTGGCTTCGTAGGCGAAGCAATACAAGATCAGACTAGCAATGGCAACCCAGATGGCCTTTTGGTGCGTTTCGAATGAAGAAACATTTTTTCCTTGAAATTTCAGTTCGATAAAGTCGAGGAGCACCGGAGCGAGGAAGGCGAGGACGGCGTGGCTGGAAGTGGGCGGGGGTCGAAGGTGGTGGTGGGAGAGGTAGAAGGTCCTCCAGCTGATAAATAAGACATTGATGTTGTTGTTGTTGTTGTTCATGTCTTGGATTTAAGGCCTTGTTTGGCTGATTATGATCTGAAAAAGATGGATAAGAATGAGTTAGAACACAATGAGAAATATGAAAAATCAAATGTATAGAATATAAGATTAAGAAAGAAGGGAGAGGAGAGAAGCTATTAGTATTTTTACCAAGCTTATGGTTTTCAATGTATGAGGTGTCTGTGTTTTTTTTTATAGTGAGTTTGGTGGCACTAAGAGCTAGAAACAGCGTAAATTTACTTTTGGGATTCCATTGACTACATAGAGAAGGGAATTTTTTTTGCATGGATTGGATGATGAAGAAGAGTATAAAAGAGTTCAGGGAGGGCATAGAGACTAAAATATAAATGGGTGAGGAAACTTTTCCATGGGTGGGACATGGGAGGGTTGAGAGGCTTTTGGTTGATCACTTTCACAATGGAATATGACGTCAATAGGTTCATTGAGTTCAATGAGTTGGACCATGCTGGATGTCCAACATTTTTGTATGCGCATATGTTGAAAGTCTTTTGAGACCAAGACAGATTTTAGTCATGTGGAGGGGTGACAATGAAGAAAGGAAAAATGAAAGAAACTATCTAAAAAGCTCATGAGTGTGGACTTGGTTAATTAACTGCCCCAATAACATTAAACATTTAAAAATTTTACTTTACAAAATCAATGGTGTGATTGAGATTTATTTTAAATACAGTGTTCACAATGTAAAAGTAAAATTCATAGCACATGTCAACTGTTTGGGTAAGATTCTAATTCAATATTTTGAATTAGTAGATTTTCTATTCGTTGCCCTCCAATATCATATTGGGGAGCAAAATTGTACCTTACATGTTTTATTTGGTTTACTAGAAATGATCATTTTTACGTAATATTCATTTTCTCATTTGATTCACTAATAAAATAATAAAAAAGTGTATTACAAATGAAACAATTTGCAATTGTAAAAACATACATTCTGCTTGGTTTTGGTTTCTACAATTCACTTTTTAGAAAATTTTTCTTTTTTATTTTCCGTATTTTTTTGTTTTTATTGAATTTTTTTAATATTTTAAACAATTTTTTTTTAAAATTTTTAGACACACTTAACATAAATACACTTAAAAAGTATAAGTTTTGTGAAAAAAATTTACTAAATTTGTGAAAAACTTACACTGACCGATCGACCGGCCAGATATTTGCCCAGTCGATCAGTGGTTTGATATAGTCTTAAATACCTATGTTAGAGGATTTGATATTAAATGAAACTTTTATTTAAATATTTACTTAAATTTAATGGAAAAAAAAAATACACCGTTAAAGATGTCTATATATACACATAATAGATAGAAAAAAGAACTCAATGATAAAACAATAATAATCAAGCTCACTTAGGTCTATTTTGGAAGGAGACTTTTTTTTTTTTTTTTTTGATTTATTGACTTTTTAAAAAAAATATATATATATATATATAAAATAAAAAAATAATGTGATCCAAATAAGTCAATGAATTAATTCTTTTATTACCTTTCCAAAAGAGGTCTTAATTTGAAACATTTATTTTTGGGTAATTTTTTTCTTTTTTGTCAAGACATTCTAATGGGCATTTTTCAATATCAATAAAATGAGAGTAGTTCCCCGAGTAGTTCCGTTTGGTATCAATCAAATTCACTTTCGTGGTTTTCTTTTTAAGAAAAGTAAAAATAAGAAAATGTCTCATATCTCAAATTTTGTAACTCAAAAGTAACTTAAATGGCTAAAACGACGTCGTTTTGGCCATTTTTATGTTGTTCTGTACTCAAAACAACGTCGTTTTGGCCATTTGAGCCACTTTTGAGCCACAAAATTTGAGCTACGTAGCATTGTCGGTAAAAATAATACTAAAACATTTGATGCTTTCATATTAAAGTTTTGAATAAATTACAAATATACTTTTTGAGATTTTTTTAAAGTATAGATTGTCCTATGTGATTTGAAAAATTATAAATACTTCATTGTTAGAATTTTTCATTTAACAAAATTAACGAGGGCAAATTACATATACCCCCTTGAGATTTGGCTAAATTACAAATACCCCATGAGGTTTGAAAAATTACAAATTCTTCCTTGAATGCTATATTTGCATAACAAATTAGGGAGTAATTTGTTATGAAATTTAAACCTCAGGAGGCAAATTGTTATGAAAATACAAACTTTAGGGGGCGGAATGTAATTTTCGAAACCTCAGGGGGTATCTGTAATTTAGCCAAACCTCATGGGAGGTATATGTAATTTGCCCAATTAACTAAAAAAATAAAATTCATAATTGTTCTCTTATACAATAATAAAATTATCTAAATAATTAATTGAAATATATTTCTAACATCATTAAAAACTGTTAATTGACTTAATGATTTATTAATAAAAGGTGCAATTTCTTATGAAATTAGAAATATCAGGTGATGGAATATAATTTTCAAAACCACAGAGAGAATTTGCATTTTAATCAAATTTTAAAAGATATATTTATAGGGTAATACTAGAGATCCAAATATTTTACTAAATGTTCTACTAAATGTCTCACATGTGAATCCTATATTCATGTGACACATTTGCTAAAACATTTAAAATCTCTAATATTTCTCATATTTGTAATTTATCCTAGAATTTTTTACTTTTTGCATTTTCAATCTTTAGTAAAATTATTTATAACTATAAGTCAAATTTTGTTTTTGTTTTTTAACCTTTTAAATACATATAATCTAAATATTAAAACTAAAACATTTATAACATCTAAAAATACGTTTTCAAAAAATTAAAACAAAGCAAAAAAGAAAGAAGAAAAAAGAAAAGGGAATGGTAAAATCACACCAGAGCCAAACATAGACGAAATATACCTCATATTTTTTAATCATAACCTAAAAAAATCTTTAAAAAAATTTGATCATAATTAAATATATATATATATATATATATGATATGGTGATGTATAATAGAATTCTCCCCCAACAAAATTATTCTTTCTTTCCATTTTCTTGCATATTTTCTCGACAACCAATCAGTACTGTTAAATCGTGGAACCATTTTTAGACGACCACCACCAATTGAAATCAAAACTAGTAATTTTTATCACCCAAGAAAAGAGTGTGTGATGGAATCTCTCAACTTCAACAACAGAACAAACATCAGATGGAAGAAGAAACCCCCTCTCAGATCACGCTCCTCTCTCCTCCCAATCTCTTTCCTCTTCCTCCTCGTCTCTCGCCTTCTCTTCCTCTCCTACAAGCACATTTCCAATTCTCTCCTCTGCACCCTAAGAAATTCTCCCCAACCCCAGTCCCCCCACCTCTGCACCTCACAGAAAACCCTAGCTGGAGAGAAATTCCTCTGGTACGCACCCCACAGTGGGTTCAACAACCAGTTGTCTGAGCTCAAGAACGCTATTTTGATGGCGGCGATACTCAATTGAACCCTAATTGTCCCTCCGGTTGTGGATCACCACGCAGTTGTTCTCGGTAGTTGCCCTAAATTTAGGGTTTTGAGTCCCAACCAGCTTCGTTTTGCTGTCTGGAACCACACGATTGAGCTCATTCAGAGTCGCAGGCAATTAATTTGAGATCATACATATGTATATATGTACACGTTCTTTATAAATAGAACTTTGTATAGATGTGAATTGTTCAGTTTCTCAAGATTGATTGTGTGTCTAATTAAGTCCTGTTAATTTTTTGCAACTTTACATCTATATTTTTTGGCAATTTGACAAATGAGGAAAATGGGTTGAATTTGGAAACATTTATTAATGGAAGCAGTTAACAATATGATATGGGTTTCTTGAAGAAGAAAAAAAATTGTGACAAGGGGTTTTGCAATTTTACATCTAAATTTTTTAGCAAATTGATGAATGAGTAAAATGGGTTGAATTTGAAAACTATTTGGTGTATTTACTGGACCAGTTAACAGTATAGGCATACCTTGGGGGGGGGGGGGGGGGGGTCACGCTTCAAAATTATTTTGAGTTGTGCGCTTTATATAATAACAAAATAGATTTACACACAAATGCATTTATGTACTTGGATCTCAAGATTATGTTCTGGCTGTAATTGGGTTTTTCTTCTATTTTTCGCACATGTACTCTATTGTGGAGATATTGCTGAATTTCGTAACAATAATGAACTTTTTGTTTGCTTGGCTTTCCTTTAGTTATCATAGTTGTATCACCATGTTTGGTTTTTGATTGAATAGAAGATTAATTTAGAGTTATTTTCTAATATTTTACTTAATTTACTAGTTGCAGATATGTATCCATGGCTGATGTAACTGATATTTCAAAATTAGTAACTGCTTCAGATGTTCGAGTAATAGATTTCAGTGTTTTTATATCTATCTGGTGTGGTGTAAATATAGACTTGGTTTGCTCTAAAGAGTCAAACAAACAGTCGTCTTTGTTGGACACCCTGAGGCAATGTAGGTCTTTATTATCTGGGTACAATGGTCATGTAAATAATTGTTTATGAGCATGTTTCATTGGATGGATTAGAGCATGAGATTGAGATTATTAATCCGTAGGCCCAATTATCTTATGTTTGTTTTAACATTTTGGTTTAGGATTATTAATCCAATGGATAATTAATCCAACAAATTTATAGGATTATTAGTAATGGAGTAGGGGTGAGATTATTAATACAATAGATAATTTATCCTATTAATTTAATTGGATAATGAATACGTCACTAATTTGATAGGATTATTAATACCTCACTATTAATCTTGTGAATCAAACATGGCTTATATGTTCTAGATGAAGATTGCAGGACAACTGTTTGGACTTATGGGAAAGATGGTGAAGATGGGACATTAGATTCATTCCAGCCTGATGAACAACTTAAGAAGAAAAAGAAAATTTCATATGTCAGGAAGCGTCGAGATGTATATCAAACACTTAGACCTGGTTCTAGAGCTGAATTGGCCATTGTATTGGCATTTGAGAGTCTTTTCACTGCACCATATAAAGGTTCTGAGCTATACATTGATATTCATGAATCTCCAAGAGATCAAACAATGCAATCGTTGATTGAGAAGATAAGCTTCCTTCCATTTGTCCCTGAGATCATGAGTGCAGGGAAGGAATTTGCTTCCAAGACAATCAAATCTCCTTTTATGTTCTGCCATAAATTCAAAGATAAGTAGTTGATTACTGATAGTCGTATGAATAGTATCAATTTTAGTGAGAGGCATTAACAAACATAAAAAAGGTGTTCCCAAGATAATAATTGGGGACATATTTCTGATCAGGACAAAGATGTAGATAAATAAATTCCCTGGTTACAGATAAGAGCTTCAGGTATTTTATACTTGATTTGCATAGAATTACCACTAGCACTAGTAAGTGACTGGGTAGTTTTCTGAAAATATCTGGTTGGAATTAATCCTTCCTGTATGCAATTCATGTCAGCACCACTATTAACAAGGGCAATTGCATCTTTGATAATAAAATCAAGTTGGATAACAAAAGTAATGCGAATGAACCATTTTTGAAATGTAACGTGATTCACAAGTAACAAATACTAATTATCTTCCTGTTCAGAAGTTGCTAGAGCAATATATGTGGTTTTCTGTTTGGCGGCTTTAAGCTGACGAATATCGGCTTGAATAGCTTGGTTAGCAATTTGAAGATGCTTAATTTCTATTTTTAAGACATTAATTTCTATTTTTATGTCTTGGATAGTGATGGGTTTTTCACTAATAGGTGAAGAATGTATTCTATTTAAAACATTCTTCATACTGTAAGATTGAAGAGGAATTAAAGTACTGGCTTTCTGTTGTTGATAACAAATTTCTAAAAATTTTAGTTTCATTTCTGGATTCTTTATTTGTTCAGCTAAGCATGGATTTCTGATCATCAGTTAAAACATGAATACTAGGATCCCCAAGATCCAAACCATTCATTTCAACAATAGATTTCCAATAATTTATTTCAGAAATCTGATTCAGATTTGTAAAACAAGAATAATTAGGTTCTGGTGTTCCTAGCTCATCACTAGAGGTACATAGAGAGTATAGCTCAGCGAGTCCATCTGATTCAAAGCTAGTATCTGTTTCATCTTCAGATAAAGTCTGTAATAGCTGTTGGGCTAGAGTAGGATCTAAGGACATTTCCTGAATTTTCTGTTTAAATTTCGATCTACATATGTTAGTAGAATGACTGGTTGTTCCACACTTACAACATTTAACATCTTTTTTTGATGTTGCCTTTTTAGTAGTGGGTTTTCTGGTTGGAGGAGAAAATTTTTTCTGGTGTAAGGCTGAAGAAATACCTTTGGATTTTTTATAGTATTTTCGGTGTTGTTTAGAAGACTTTTTGTGATTAGATTTTCTGGTTTTTCAACGATAATGTATTTTGGTATCATAAGCAAATTGATCACAAAATTCTCCTCATTCTTTTTTCCCTGTAAGATTCTATTTTTTCATCTGGTATTGAAGTTTGAGGTCATTATACAAAGAAAGACCTTCTAGAATTATGGCAATAAGTTGACCATAAGTGTACTGATTATAAGGAATAAAAGTATAAATACATTAGACTAAGTGGATTATAAATTTCCTTCATAGACTTCTTAAGTTAAAACACTCTTAAATAGAATTTTTCAATAAAAACTCCAATTAAAAACACGAGAATTAAATGAGAGGCCATAGGAAAAGTTTACTGGCATAGTATCTTGTGCAAAGTTAGGGGCAGCCCCCGTAAGTTTGCACACACTTTCGTCCGGTATATTGGTTGAAGTGCTCAAGTTTTACTCGGCCTAAGTTATCATGTAAAGCTCAAAATTTTATGGTTCGTTTGGAAATTGGCATTTTTAAGGGCTTATATATATATATATATATTATAAAAAGACATGTAAAAGTATTGAGAATTGATTGACTTTTTGTATATGATTTTTTTGGCTAAAATTCATAGTTCCCAAACGACCCCGCATGATCAATTTGCTTCTGAATTCATTTTCTCATTATGAATTTTAATTTTTAATTTTTTGCAATTGATAAAAGGGGAGTAGGTAAAATTCACATGACTATTACGATTCTAAAGTTGTCTCACATAGGTTAACAATCAGCCCATGTGAATATAAGCTCTTGGGCACCCTTCCTTGTTTTCAAGGGGGTTTTAACCAAGTGTTAGCCACCAAGTAATCGGATGCAATCTATGTGAGCATGTGATACAAAACTTACCATTGAAAACCGGCTTGCGAGGAGAAGGTGTCCACAAGGCTTATATGCACATGGGCAAGTGTTTTTTTAACTGATGTGGATCGTATCCTACCACTACACTCTATATATATTACAGTGGAGTGGGACAATTATGTCATAATTACTGATCAACCCTCTAGTGTATTTTAAAGCACAATCAAAATTATGTCATTGAGGGGTAAGCAAACAAGAACTTATCACATAAAAAATAATGAATACATAATGATGACTTGCTGACATTTAAGGGACCAAAGGTAAGAAACGAAAATAAAATAAAATTAATAAGAAAGGTTAAATTAATGAGAAAGAAAGGTGCTATGCTTCTTAAAAGGGGTAAATTTTCAGTGAACTGTCACTCAGATTTAGATGTTATAGACTGAGGTCAATAAGTGCTATACTCAGATTTGGATATATGTTAAAATATACCGGTCCATGTGAGAGATTGGTCTCTATGGTGCCCATGAGTGATACTTTCCAATCTAAGCATCTCCCATCTCTGAGTGTACACTGAATACTAGTATTTTGTCCAAGCAAAGTCAGGGGTTTAAATGCCATCTGAACCAAGCCTATAGGGACATATTTATACTTCTGTAAAAATGGGTATAAATCCTGTAGGTGAAGGAGATACATAATCTCATCATTGTTCTGTATAGGTACGGCATGTTCAAAAGTTTAGATTATTTTTCTACTGGTAAAGTCAAAGGTTCCTATATTATGATAGCTTTATTGCAACATTTTCTCCATTGTTTTGTTCATTGCTTGCTCGTTGTCACCTCCAACTACTGGTTTGCCAACGATGGCATGCCTTCACGTTCTTTGGCTGATTTTCTACTTTTTATCCCAACATTTGTGTGCTTCGAATCTGAGGATGTTTTCTTCAAGAACACATTTCCATTGTGATTTATATAGGGATGTAAGCAAAAATAATAAAAAAAAACTGACTAAATCGATTAAAGCGGACTAAACCGGCTGTAGTCGATTAAAGCGGACTAAACCGGCTGTATTTGGTTTGTTTTTTAACAACAATCGATTTGTGCAATTTTTAAATTTAATTTTTTCGATTTTTGATTCGGTATCGATTCAAATACCTTGTGTACCCAACTAAACCGAAACTGAGCGCTTTAATATATAATGATATTAATAAGTATAATAAATTATTAACTTTAATTAATTAACCTTATTATCTTTATAACCTAAGTTTATAAATTCTTTTTATATATAATCTTAACTTATTATTCTTGAAACCTTAATATTTTTTAACTTTTTATTTTTATTTTTGTTAATTTAAGAATTGAAAAGTATTTATTAAATTAATGGATTAAATACGTTTGAAATGGTAAGCAAATAACTAATCTAATATTTTTATATAAGTAAGTTGTCATATCTAAAAGTGACTCAAGTTTGAAAGATTCTAGACCAATTAAACCGTACCGAATCAAATTGTTTCAATCAATTCGGTTCGGTACGGTTTGATGAAAAAAAACGGTATGCATCAGTATTCAAAATAATAAAACCGACATTATCAATTTAGTAAAAAAATTTATCTAAATACCGACCATACCGAACTAATTACATAACTCGTGATTTTGGATTGGTTTAGGAGAGGTAGCGCAGCTGACGCTTTCATCAAACACTTGGAAATAAATCCCACTTAAGAATAAAGATTCTTACAATTACCTTGTTTGCTTTAGAAAAAAATAATTCACAATTGAGACCAACCATTAAACAGCATACCTTCATTGAAAAAAGTATTAGTTCAACAAGTTGAATAGTGACATAATAAGACCGACCAAAAAAAATGAAATTAAATGCAAATTTCATATACCTAAACTACATTGTTCACAACTCTATGACGACAAATTCCCACGAGCAGCAGCAAAAACAAATTTGATCATTTTTATGTTACCATATAAGAGAAACAGTGTACCACTGCTGCCTCAACATTCTTGTTCCTCCTTCGGCACTTTTGGCGGGCATATAAAATTGGATGGTAACTGCAAACATAACCAACTAGGAACAATCAATTTCAAATTCAAGATTTTGTCACAAATGCATGTTATCACCCAACAACAAGAGGAGAGTCCTTGTCCTGCTCCATAAAATATGCAAATGCAAACTTCACTCAACAGATCACAAATGATCTTAACAAACAGAAATGGACCATCAATTATAAAGCAAATCCAACAGTGACAAAAAGAACAAATAAAGTAACAGAAAAGACAAAAACTTCTTCGACTCTTGGGAGATCATTCCCAAAAAAATAAAAATAAAAAGCAGTGAGATTTTTTCTATCCTCAACTTGTATTTTGTCAACTACCTATGTCAAGCAATTCTTCCCACCCACCACTGACCTTACTGCATTCAATTGTACAATAAATTGTCCGCATTGCCCAGGCAATTAAGGCATGTTTTCCAGCGACACATAAAGCATATTAAAACTTGTTTAACAGCTTTTTGTAGACTCATTCTTGAGCCCAAAATATTGGGGTGATTGCATAGCAAAATTGCGCATCATACAAAACTGGAAAAAATGAACTTCTGAGGGTGCATTGATCAAAGCTGCCCATATTTGTTGACTTGAATCGCACCCAAATCAATTACCAGCGCATAATCCACATTATGTCTGCTGATGCATCCCACTATCTGCCATAGCAGGAGCTGTTGACTTGGACTATGTTACATGGACTCAGGTGCAAACATCAAATGCAGGTGTGTCCAAGTGTCATATTCCAAAAAGGGATAAATCCATTTGGGGGTTCTGGATTACATACTTCCAGGACAACGGATTGAAAGAAAAAGGGCAGATATTTCCAAACCTAAATATTAAGATAATGGGATGTGTCCAAAAGTTAAGTATTGCTATTGGGACGCATCTTAAATACTTATATACATCGTATAATATTGGTCTTGCTAACAAGTGCCTTTTAGGCACAAAAGAAAGACAAAAAATTAAATACATAAGACCCTTTTCACTGAATTCAATACACTTTTTAACTATTTCATCTATTTTCAAGACACTTCTTATATCAATTCCATTGTTAAACAATACGCACGGGGTACTTGTTAGCATTTCACTATTCTTGAATAAGATGTTATAAATTATTTTAAAATGTACTTCAAATTAAAAAAAAAAAATCTAAGAAAAATATGGAATTTATATTCCCCCATTCGTGTAAGAAGTTAGAAATGTTTCTTTACTAGCAAATGTGAGCATCTTCTTAAATAATGGCAACTCTCTCCTCACCAGAATCCCCAGCCTCTCAACACACACAGATATATACATGCAAACAAGTATACATGTGTGTATGTAAAAGCAATAGCATTACATACATAACAAAGTTCCAAATGTTGTACAACATCAATAATTCAGATTGTAAAGACTTAAATGGTACCCTTTATTTATTTTAAGCAAACTACAGTATTTAACCAGAAGGAATAAGCACCCAACAAAATCTTTTAACCTCCCATTATTATAATCTCCAATGCCAACTGTTAGATTGGCATGAAACCCATAATTAGCAACCTCAAAATTATAACTTAAATATAGCCCCCAGACAAGCAGCTATGGTCCCATGAGACAAACAAAACAGAATGAATCGTACCCTTGCAATGAAGACCAGTTATCATAGACCTCAACAATTGATCCCCAACTATCAATCTCAACTTTTTAATAAAATCATCCCGATTGATTTTCTTGCTCTAATAACATTTCCAACAAGTGGGGCAAAAAGAAAAGGGACAAAAAAACAAAAAAGATAAAAATATATTAAAAGAATATACATAAAAAATTATTTATAAAAAAAAAAGAAAATAAGAGATGGTATAACGTACCCTGAATAGGCCATAATGAATATTCAACAATTTCGTATCTTTAGGATCTATTTTATTGGAGATGGCATCAAACAAAATAGCAAAAGGCATCCAAGGGGATTTAGGAGTCTTGGAGGTGCTTGAACCGATGCTGGGGGTATTTCCCTGAGATTTGTCCACAAAATCTCAACACGGATGGCAATTTCTCTCCTAGAAAATAAGAAATGAAAACTATCAAAAATGGAAAAGCCATTAACTACAAACAAAGGTTACCATCATTTACAATACCAACTTGCAAATCATTTTTGAAAATAATGCCCAAATCATAATGAAGAGATTGAGATCAAAGACATTCACCAGCGACAACTATTTGTAAGTACAAATGAAAATTGGTCCCTTCGTCGTCAATAGAATATTTGCCATTCCCAATAATGTTGAAACAATAAATAAAAACAATTTAATATCAACAGGCATTTAAGTATCAGCCATTAATACAAAAGTGTAATAGGAAAGTCTTGTCATGTAACCTAATTAAATTTATTAGGTCAACTCACTGCATGGTCTGAAAAGTGAGATCCAATCCCCACCCAACATTTTGGGCTCTCATCAACCTTATGGTGAAGTGACTATTGAGCAACCTATGTTCAAATTCCTATATATCCACAAAACTGTCTCATAATAGTTATTCTGCCTTCTTGCAAGTAGACACAATTTCATCACAGTACAAGACAATTCACAGTTACGCCCGAATATAGACTCCAGTAAAGCCAACCAAACCTCATAAAGTAGTTTGCGGGACCAGACCTGCTTGCAAAATGATTAAAATCTCAAGCTTTAGCTCAACTCCTGGACAATTCCAGTCATAGAAGAAATTCTGGGTTACGGTGTCTTGGTGCTACCAGCTTGTGCCAACAACAACGCACTTCCAGTTGCTCCTTATATTAACATAACTAAGCAGAAGGGGCCCAGATTTGTACCGTCCCCATAAAAAATTTGCTGCTCGCTGGACAAAATTAGCAAAGAAAGACTCGCAATCAATGGAATTTTTATAGTATGTGAATGCTTACCGTTTCAACTGAAGATGAATCTAGCTGCAATTGACCATGATGGTCCTGACAAGTAGTAACACCGGATACATCAAATCAACTTCCTTTCCCGACCAGAGCTTCTGTAGGAACATTGAGAACGTCTCACACCCTAATACTTAAAGATGTCTCAAATATTAAAAAAAAAAAAAAAATTCTAAACTAAACAACAAGAAATTAATAGTATTCAGATTTCATATACCTTACCTGAATGTGAGTCCCACTCACTCACAAATATGGATAGTACATGAACTAAAGGTCAAACGTGTCAGGCTAGATCTTTCCATCCAAATGTAACAAAACCAATTAAATGGTATTGATCAAGCCAGCGGTCACACATACAAAGGTGGTGTATCATAATTTCTTTTAAGCTTGAATAATCAATTATGCATTAACCAATAAATATATAAAATTTAAAAAATAAAAATAAAAATTAAAAAATAAGGTATTAAGTAGCACCTTCAGCACTGTGGGACATCTTGAAACTGACAACATATTCTAGATAGATGTGTGTGATCATATTCATGTTCCAAACAATATAATGACTCGGATTTTGCAGATCATCAACTCCGCTATCAAAATTTTCACTACTGGGATGAAATTGTCTAGATCCAGGATGAACAAGTTCCATATTTCCCAGTATGACACGGCAAAACAACATGTGTTGTATTCCATTCTCATCAACATCACAATAACTTGCACTGTAAAAAAACAAAAACAGAAGAACAAAAAAAAGAGCTAAATCCTCCTCCCAAAGCACAATCAATAACAAAAGAGTGGGGGGAAAGGCATATTTCTTGATTTTGGTCCACAATGTGCAAAATATTGTGTTGTTGCTTATACTAATCCAAAGAACAATTAAAAAACAAGAAAATAAAGAGAATATGCAGACCTGGTGAGGGCACACTTCACAGCTGCAAGGTGAACTCCAAAACCCATATGTGGCCTTAGTTTTGAGTCCACAATGCGCAAGCCCATAGGTCATGATACTAGGCAGTGCATCTTTTGCAGAAGCGAGCAAAGCATACCGAACATTTGGATCCCCACGATACCTTTGAGTTATCTCAATCTGCTTCTGAAAAATTTCCCAGCGAGTTTGCATCACATTACCAGAGTAATTTCAAGTACGTTTGCATTCAAGGACAGGTTCATGCCCACAACGAACATGTTTTTCACAATATCTAAATCTACAGTTTCACAAACATATTCAAACTTAGAGGATAAATTTTTGTCACTCTGTTGAACTTCCTCAACAACCTTGTCCATTTTTGAAACAGATTTTTCATTATAATTGTCATCAATGCCTAGCTCATCATTATTTCTGTTAGATTTTTGTTCAATTTTAATTCGCTTAGCACAAATATTTGACTCTTCCACACATTCCTCCAAATTGTAGCCATTAACTCCGTTTACTTCTATTTGAAGATGCAACTTGATTTCAGGGGCCCAATTTCGTTCCGCATACCGAAATTCATCTTTTTCTAACTCAGATTGATTGCATTCATGTATTCCACCATCAGTAGAGTATAATTGAGGAAAAAAGCAGCTACCTGATTCATCAATCCAAGCTATAGGTTTCTGGGAACCTGTCTTCAAATCTACTTGAATCATGTACAAGATATCAAACATTAAATGGCAGCCCTTGAACTGCACTTCAATTGCTGCTTTTTTCAATTGAAAATCTTTGCTAACCAACTCAACAATATCACGAGGAAAATCATTCCAGTCACCATTCTGATAAAACAGTAACCGCTGTGGCAGTCCACTTTTCATGAAATTGGAATAGTTCTTATGTAACGATTTTCTCAAGTGCACCCCACATTTGGTTTTGCATCCAACCAGTCTTTTCCGCTTGCCAAGCTTCGTAAATAATGAATTATGGTTGGGCTGAACTGACAACACCTTGTGGCTTGCTTCAATTATGTTTGCTGCACATTGGGCTGCCCGTTTTCTCTTTGCGTCAACAATGATTCTATGGCCATTATCCAATACTTTAACCCACTTTGATTCCATTTATCTACAAGAACAATCCTTATTTACAAACTAAAACAGATAACTGGTATTCTCTCTAAGTCTTCTACCAAAAATCCCCCAACAAAATTGCCATAGAGGAGAAATTGCGAACCCTGGAACAAGATCAAATCAGTTAACATGTAAATTTCACTGTCTGTCATGCATATCTGACGAAAACTAACATTAAAAATATATATATATATATATATATATATATTTACAGTGAAGAAAATATTCAGACCAACATGCATCTAGGGTAGGTAACCAACAGTCGTAAATCATAGGAAGTAACAATTCCAACCCAACAAAAAATATATAAAAGGAAAAACAAAACAAATGCTGATGGAAACTGAATTTTACTTTCTTCTTTGGTCAGAGATAGTCAATGTAATTTATGTACACCATTGTAATTAATGTAATCTGTCTTAATTCTGTACAGTTTTGACCACCCAAATAAGGCTGTTAGTTAATGCTACTATCCAAAAATGAATTGAACTGTATCACTGATAACATTCCTGCTGAATTAGTGATTAATGATGGATCAATACCATGGGCACCATCCTTTCATTTCCATTGATAAATTGATTAAAATTGTCACATTTCAGCTTTAACTTAGGGGAAGTCATGGATGAGGAAGAGCATAAACCAAAACCAATCAAATAGAGAAAGAAAGAATAGAAATTATAGTGGAATAGTAATAGATAAAGTTGAATACAATGGACAGTTAAGGAAACTATATATATTATTGATTGATCTATTGATATTGTGTATTTATTACAAATGGTGAGTGGCTCATTATATAGGAGAGGGTGAGTGTAGTAGGTGAGGAGTAGGTGGTGGTAGGTGATGGTAAATTGGTGGTAGGTGATGGTAAATTTTAACAGCCCCCGCAAACTCAAGGAGGATAGAAACTAACCAACTTGAGTTTGGAGAGAGTAACAAAACAAGAAAATACATAAAAATAAAAGAGGATAGGAGACACTGTATGGTCGTGTCAGACCATTGGTGAAGACACTGGATGGTGGTGTCATAACGTTGTAGAGGACACTGTATGGGGGTGTCATAACGTTGTAGAGGACACTGTATGGTGGTGTCATAACGGTGTAGAGGACACTGGATGGCGGTGTCAGACCGATGTATAAGACAGTTTATGGGGTCATGTCGGACCGTTGTAGCAGACAATGTTGTGACAGTTGTTGTGACAGTTTACAGAGTCTTGCTGGACCCTTGTAGAAACTAACCGGAATCAATGTCGGGACAGTTTACAGAGTCTTGTCGGACCCATAAAGGAGCTAACCGGAATCAATGTCGGGACAGTTTACAGAGTCTTGTCGGACCCCTAAAAAGTCGCACCCTCAAAAGGTGTGCCCAATCTTTCAAAAGGCGTACCATCAAAAGGCGTGCCCAATCCATAAAAAGGCGTGCCAGATATGATGGCGAGGCACGTGAGGGCCTTGGCTGGCGCGCCCGTTTGTCGTCTGGCGTCAAGTGGCGCGTGATACGCGTGGCTGCCTCGGCTATTTAACCAAGACGGAGGCTGAGGCTGAGGCAGAAGCTGAGACAGAAAAAACTGAGAGAAACCTCTGAAAAATTCTTCCTTTGCTGAGAAAGAAACTCTGTAATACGCTGTAACACTCTGTTGCCTAGAAAATGGCTTTGTCTTCCCGTGGGCTGCTCACTCTCTTTCCCGACCTCAATGAGTCAACAAGAGAGAGAACTGGTGCGGTGGCCAGTGAACCTCAACCAAACACCTCTGTGTTTGCTCCGTTGAACTTTCCGATGCGGTCGGTGGAGCAAAAAATGGCGGTGCAAACTGATATTGAGGCCAATCAGTATACTCTGAAGTCATGTGTGGAAACCATGACTGCGGTCACAAACTTGTCGCACCGGCTGCAGAGCAGGACAAATGAGGTGCAACAGTTAAACTCCCAGCTGGCTCTGCTCCAACGCATGTATAAGGATGCGCGAGCAGAGATAAGTGTGCTAAAGGCGGAAAACAAGGAGCTGAAGCGGAAGGCCACCGTGATGTTCCGATTTGGAGGGCCGCCATATGCTGCAGTGGAGGAGCAAGGAGTAGTGATCATGCCCAGTGGAGTGGGAAACACGGAGGCAACACCGGCAAGGGCCGCCCAGGATGGAGGCAAGAAGAAAAGACCGGCGGCAGAGTAGAGAAGAAAAAATCCCGCCTGTGGATGAGGTTGTTTGTTTGTTTGTTTTTTTTTTGATGTAAAAGTGTGATCGGGGTGGATCCCCTGAGATGAATAAAAGGACGTTGAGTTTGGTGTGCAGTGCATCTGCGTCGTTGTTTTTTTTGGTGGAAAAGAAGAATAATAATAAGAAATAAAAGGAAGTGGGGGATAAAGGTGAAGAAAAATTTCGGAAGGTTAAAGTAATAAAAAATAAAATAAGGGAGAGAAGGTGATGGGTGTGCAAAACAGTGTGTGGTTCGTGTCCTTGTCAAAAGAGGGAATAAAATAAATATAAAAAACTATGAGTGGGGAACAAGAGTGGGTGGAAAGAAGGAAATAAAAGAAAAACATAAAGAAATGGAGTGGGTGTGGCGTATGATAATACTGTCAGATGTAAGAATGACATGGATCCAATAATTTAATTAATCGATAAAGCAGCAACTAAAGGTGGTGAAAAAAAAAATAATAATAATAATAAAAGAAAGGTGCACATGGGTTGGAAAAGTGAAGAAAGGAGAGAGAGAACAGCCTGATTCGGATCTGGGTCTTTGTTTGTTTTTGGTATTTTGTTTGCATTGTTCTGGGTCCAAGACCAGTGACTGTCTCGTACACAGCCGAGATAGACCGCCGCCGGAACCGGAGGCCTCTCTGCTCCCAACCTCACCGGAGTTGTTAAAATCGGAGGAGGCCGGCGAGACGAGGAAGCACCGAGTCAAGCGGATCTGGAATGAGGGCCTTTAGTTTGCAGGTATGGAGCAGAGAAGAATAGCTGTTGTTGCTGCACCATCTGTTTGAGCAACTGTTGTTGTATTTGAGACGTTGTTCCAAGGCTTGAAGAGGTAATATGGGGGTGGCCAAGTATTGATGGAACACTTCTGACATCAACCGGAGATGATTTCCGGCTTGGCACTGATGTGGAGTTCTTGGGCTGCTGAGAAGACAATGAAGAAGGTTGGGCGGTGGGTTTATTGCCAGGTTGTGAAGTGGAGGTCGATGTCCTCGCACTTCCACTGGCACCACCACCCTTGGAGATGGAAGTTGCTGGGTTCTAGCCTGCTGCTGCTGTTGGGTAAGGTTTTTTTTTTTTTTTGAAGATGATGTGGTTGATGAGGCTAACGAAGACGGAACTTGTGAGGTAGTAGTAGCTCTTGATGAATTCTTCCACTGATGAGACTGAGATGGGTATGTGTAGAAAAATTCCAGCGGGCAGCGAAGGCAAGGTTGTCGGCCGGCTGCCCGCCGGAAAGAAAGGAGTATAGGCCTAAATCTTAAGGCTCTGATACCATTTTAAAATGTATGTATTATTGATTGATCTATTGATATTGTGTATTTATTACAAATGGTGAGTGGCTCATTATATAGGAGAGGGTGAGTGTAGTAGGTGAGGAGTAGGTGAGGAGTAGGTGGTGGTAGGTGATGGTAAATTAGTGGTAGGTGATGGTAAATTTTAACATATATGACAGAGGAGTGGGACAATTATGTCATAGTTACTGATCAACCCTCTAGCGTATTTTAAAGCACAATCAAAAATTATGTCAATGAGGGGTAAGCAAACAGGAACATATCACATAAAAAATAATAAATACATAATGATGACTTGCTGACATTTAAGGGACCAAAGGTAATAAACGAAAAGAAAATTATCAAGTCGGATGGGCAGTTCAAGAACCACTGGAAGACTACTTTTCTGGGTTTACAACAAAAGATAGAATCTTTAAGACACGAAGGTCCTCTCCCAATTCATATTTTTGTGATGACTGATCTTCCACAAGGTAATTGGACTGGAAGTTACTTCGAGGACTTATCAAGAGATTCAGATGCCTTCAAGCTTCATGTTCTGAGAGAAAAAGATGAGCTAGTGACAAGAACTGCAAAGAATCTTGCAGCGTCTGCAAAAGAGATGAAGTTTGGGTTTCTTTCAGAGAGTCTTGATAGAATGAAGAAAAATTGTCGTCCTCCATATTTACCTGATATGCTTCTATACATTGAGGAAGCTGTTTGCAGCTGCGCTTCACTTGGTTTTGTTGGAACTGCGCAGTCAACAATTGCAGAGAGTATAGAGCTGATGAGGACACATGGGGTATGCTCGAGTCGAGGCCACACTGAATTGTAGCCATTTGCTTTTATTATAAAGGTTTGAGATTCATTGATGGTGGAGTTCATGTTCTCATTTCAGAGATTGCATTTCACCGATTGCAAGTACACCCGGAATCAGTCATTTTCGTTGGGCAATGCAAGAAAAAGGAAAGAAAGAATAATTTCTTTTGGGGGCTTAATTACCAAAAAAACAAAAAAAAACAAAAAAAGTGTAGAGGATCTTAATGTGTTGAGCCAACTCCTAGCAAAGTAGTATAAAAGCCACAAACGCCTCAAGCATTGAAAATCAAAGCTTGGTAGCCTCGTAACCATTCCATTCCCTTCTTTCTTATCTCAATACTCTATACATTCGATTTTGCCTATTTCTCACTGTGTTCTAACTCATTCTTATCCATCTTTTGCAGATCATAATCAACCCAACAGGGCCTTAAATCCAAGACATGAACAACAACAACAACATCAACGTCTTATTTGTGAACTCGAAGAGCATCTTCCTCTCCCACCCTCACCTTCGGCCGCCACCCACTTCCCACCACGCCATCCTCACCGTCTTCACTCAGATGCTCCTCGCCTTCATCCAACTGAAATTTCAAGGACAAAATGTTTCTTCATTCGAAACATACCAAAAGGCCATCTGGGTCACCACTGTTAGTCTGATCTTGTATTGCTTCGCCTACGAAGCTGAATTCCGATTACCGGCCTATTCCCGTGTAATTCGCCGTGGAATGATAGTGCTTAGTTCGGTTTCTTCGGTGTCTCTGACTTCCATCATTTTCCCAAGTAATGGGAGACGTGTGTGTAGACACAAATTTTAAAACATGAAGTGTTTAAACACATTTCAAAATTTATGTTACAAATATCCACTGTTTAGTTTTTGGACTAAACAGTGTTGATTATTTGAATAGCAGGTTCTTATTTCCGATCTGTATTTTAGATCGTTAATTACACATTTTATACAAATGAAACCTCCGATTAGTGAAGAACAAAATAAACAACAAAAGACAATTTAAAAAAAAAAGAAATTTTTATTGAGATTGTTATGGGTTTTGAACCCTCGAATACAAAATACAGTTTGGGTTTGGAACCCTTTACCTATTCATCGCCATTAGCGTAGGCTCTTGAGTTCTCTAGGCTTCTCTTCTTCTTTGTTGTAACAATTTGTTTAGCTCTCAATTTCTTTCTCTCTCTCTCTCTTCTTTTCCACTTCTGATTTTCTGATCCCCCGGTCTTGTGTGATGGTCCTCATATTTATGGAGGGCCATCAGGTGATAGGAACGCTTCATCTTCATTTTGAATTTCAAATTGAATGATAGCGCCTATTTGAATTTTGAATAATAGCACCATCTGATTAATCATATATCTGATTAACCGGATTGATCTTTGGGGTTTCATCCTGTGTGGTGTCCTTGCTGTAGGCTCTACAGGTGTCAACTTTCGTAGGCTCCACGTGTCATTTGAGCATCTTGAATAACGTCGTTAAGATACGACGTTGTTTTATTTATACACTTCAACGGAGCAAGTTAATCATTTTGGGAAGTGATTGCCTACAACAATCTTATCGTAGGCTCTATGTGTGTGATTGACTGTATTTAAAATTTAAACATAAATTTGGTTTAAAATTTATGTGCCGACAAATGCCCCTCGTGACTTGCACAAGTGAATTTTCTTAACTGTGCGAGTCACGACAATTTGGCACTTTTATGTGGATGATCTTTAGGTCTTGGATGGGATTATTTCTTTGCTTTCGTCCCTAGCCCTTTTTTTTTTTTTTTTCTAAAGGGTCATGAGTAAGGTCCAAGATTTAATTGGACATTTCCCTTTGTGGGCCTCCAATTTGCCATTTTTTTTTTTTTTTTTTTTTTGCAGTAGATTGTTTTCTAGGCCATCATGGATTTTTCTAGACCATCATGGACTTTTCATTTTCTAGGCCACCATTTTTTAATGGGCCCTTTTCTTTTGTGGGCCTCCAACTTGCCACTTATTATTTTTAGGATTTTTTTTTACAGCAGATATATATATAAATATATATTTTAGGAGTTTGTCTTTAAATCGGGCCTTTTCTTTTGTGGACCTCCAACTTGCCACCATTTTTTACAGCAGATTTTTTCTAGGTCATCATGGATTTTTCTAGACCATCATGGACTTTTCATTTTAATTGGGCCTTTTCTTTTCTAGGCCACTATTTTTTTAATTGGGCCTTCTCTTTTCTTTTTTTTTTTTTTCTCTTTTTTTTTTTTTTTGTGGGCCTTCAACTTGCCACTTGTTATTTTTAGGATTTTTTTTTTACAACATATATATATATATATATATATATATATATATATTTTAGGAGTTTGGGATTGGCATTGGTAAGATTTCTAATCCTATACAAACTCTTACTTAGTATTTCAAATCCTACATAAACTCTTGCTTCTTTGAAGTATTTTAGGAGACCACTACCTCTTTTCTTAAGCAAGACTTTTCCTTTATATTTCACCTTTTTAGATATTTTTTCCCTGCAGCCCTTTTTTTCCCTACAGATTTTTTTTCAGCAGATTTTTTTTTTTCTTCCAGAAAATTTCCAGCAACTTTTTTTTTTTTTTTTTTTTTTTTCAACAAAAGCTGTTCTTCTTGCACTTTAAAGAAGGCACCAAAAGAAATCCTTCAAATTCCTTTTAATCCGGTATAATTCCCTATTTGTTGCTTCTCTTTTTTAACAGCATATATTTGTTTATTAGCATTTTTTTTTTTTTTTGAAATTGAAAGTTTTATATTTTTTTATACAAAGACTGGCGAAGATTGAAACTGGGTACTGCTACCTAATTGGCATTACCATTTGTAGAGCAGACATAAATTGAGAGAGCAGATTCTGGTCAATGATGATAAGTTCAGAATATTTTTTTTTATCCCAAAAGTTTTGAACTTCCTTCACCATCTTTTCGTAGACTATTTGGATGACTTTTCTTTATCTAAATAGGACAAGCCTCATTGGAGTTACCAAACTTTTAATCAGCCGCTGGAGTCATGTTATGATCAAGATTGTGTCCTTGGATTTTTTTATTTTTTTTATTTTATTTTATTTTTTAGCCATGAGCCCAAAGACTTTTCCTGCTACCCTTTTTATAGCAGCAGATTTTGTTAAAATATATATATATATATTAACAGACCCTTTTTTTTTTTTTTTTAATCTAATCTAAATCTAATCTAATTAAAGCCAGAAAAATATAAATAGACTTTTTTTTTTATTTTAATCTAATCTAAATCTAATCTGGCACTTTGTTTTTTTTCTCTTTTTTTGTTTTCTTTTTGTTTTCTTTTTTTTTTTAAATCTAATCTAAATCTAATCAAAGCCATAAAAATATAAACAGACTTTTTTTTTTTTTCTTATAAATCTAATTTAAATCTAAATCTAATCTAATCAAAGCCACAGACTTCTTCTTTTTTTTTTTTAAAGGTAACGCCTGGCTTTTTTTAATCTAATCTAAATCTAATCTAAATCTAATCTGGCACTTTGTTTTTTTTCTCTTTTTTTGTTTTCTTTTTTTTCTTTTTTTTTAAATCTAATCTAAATCTAATCTAATCAAAGCCATAAAAATATAAATAGACTTTTTTTTTTTTTTAAATCTAATTTAAATCTAAATCTAATCTAATCAAAGCCACAGACTTTCTTTTTTTTTTTTTTTTAAATCTAATTTAAATCTAAATCTAATCTAATCAAAGCCTGCCCCCTCGTGATTCGTGCAAGTGAATTTTAATTGTACGAATTACGATTTTTTTTTTTTGGCAATTATTTTACACCTTTTCCCCTCTTTTGCAGGCAACACGCAAGGCGTCAGAGTTTGTTTGCAGGTATCATTGCCCCTTCTAGCCTAATGGCAATAAGTGGCTTGAATCCTTGGCAGTGATTGTGTCCTTTCACCCCAATGGCTTGAATCCTTGGCAGTGATTGTGTCCTTTCACCCCAATGGCTTGAATCCTTGGCAGTGATTGTGTCCTTTCATCCCAACGGCTTAAATCCTTGGCAGTGAATGTGCCCGTCACCCCAACGGCTTGAAACCTTGGCAGTGATTGTGTCCGTCACCCCAACGACTTGAGTTCTTGGCAGTGATTGTGTCCTTTCACCCCAACGGCTTGAATCATTGGCAGTGAATGTGTCCGTCACCCCAACGGCTTGAGTCCTTGGCAGTGAATGTGTCCGTCACCCCAACGGCTTGAAACCTTGGCAGTGAATGTGTCCGTCACCCCCAACGGCTTGAAACCTTGGCAGTGATTGTGTCCGTCACCCCAACTGCTTGAGTTCTTGGCAGTGATTGTGTCCGTCACCCCAACTGCTTGAGTTCTTGGCAGTGATTGTGTCCGTCACCCCAACTGCTTGAGTTCTTGGCAGTGATTGTGTCCGTCACCCCAACGGCTTGAGTTCTTGGCAGTGATTGTGTCCGTCACCCCAACAGCTTGAGTCCTTGGCAGTGATTGTGTCCATCACCCCAACGGCTTGGGTCTTTGGCAGTGAACGTGTCCATCACCCCAACGGCTTGGGTCCTTCGCAGTGAACGTGTCCATCACCCCAACGGATTGAGTCCTTGGCAGTGAACGTGTCCTTCACCCCAACGGATTGGGTCCTTGGCAGTGAACGTGTCCGTCACCCCAACGGATTGAGTCCTTGGCAGTGAACGTGTCTGTCACCCCAACGGATTGAGTCCTTGGCAGTGAACGTGTCCATCACCCCAATGAATTGAGTCCTTGGCCAAGGGGCTCTTTATATTATGAAATTTTGCCTTCACTAACCATTTTTTATTTTATTTTATTTTATATATATATATATATATATATTTTTATTTAGGAAGCATGGACAAGACCCTTGAATATCTTCGACGTGACGAGAGGGATGTACTGGATAAATCTGGTCCGAAAATAATTCGGCACAAACCTATCACTGCTTTATTGTCACCCATCGAGTTGGACCCCTACATCCCTTTACATACGGCTTCCGAAGACTTGGTTTATACAGGAATTCGAAACTGCTGTGAGATTCTCGAGAAAGGGCACTCAAAATCAATTGGTTCATTCCCTGTCTCAATCCTTCGTCCATTTTCTGAGGACCTTGACTGCTCTGAATTTAATACTCTTCTCAAGAGAATGAAGCATGAAAAACTGAAGTGGGATAATTCCTTTAATGTCCGTGGCATTTCTACCCATTTGCAATCCCCCATATGGATTTTTTGGTTGAATGATGTTCTTTCCACATTTGCCCCTATTTTGAAGAAATGTGGGATTTATGCTGCAATCTATGTATCCCAATTTGCATATGCTAGGAATGTCTCCTTGCTCAAAGGATTCTTAGAGCGGTGGTCACCCGATACTAACACTTTCCACACCATTTATGGCGAACTTGGGATCTCTTTATGGGACCTTCATCGCATTAGCGGGCTCCCCATTCGTGGTGAGTTTTATGAAGAGTTTACCCCATCCAATGACATTTTATATTCGTCCCAGACATCCAAGGCGTGCCGTGGGCTTTTCAACATTTATGCCAGCTCTGTTCAATCCAAGAAGTTTAACCACTGGACTTTTAAATTCATTGACGAATCCCCAATTTCGATCAGTGGGTTTCAACGAAAGGATAGAATTCCTGATGATGTGTATCTTTCCGGTTTTTTGGCGAGCTAGCTTAGCGGATTTGTTTTCCCTCACTCTTCTGGGGAAATTCGTCCGACGACCTTTCATGTAGCCACCAAAATGGCAGGTGGAACCTTATTTAGCCTGGTCATCCCCGTCCTTGCATACCTCTATCATTCTCTTGGTAAAATGGCATCATCATCTTCACCTGGGAAGGAAAATATTCAAGGTCCTTTACATTATTTTTTTGGATGGATTTCACTATATTTTGTCAAGACTTACTCTCATGGGGATCCTCAGTTGATTTGTCCATTCGTGATATTCATTTCATGCCATATCTTGGGTTTATTGGAAACCAATCGGCAGCCCAGTTTTTTAATGATAAATTTCCATTTGTGGACTCTCTCCTAACTTATCGTACGGAGTGTCAGTTTAGGGCTCTTACCCATGAAAGTGAACCTTCAGGCATTTTGGTCGACTCTGAAAGGATATCATCTTTCCATCTTGGCTATCTTATATCTTTGAGGCAAGGGGTTTTAACTTTTAAAATGGGATTTAATTTCATTTCTGAACCGTACTCCCCTAACCGATTCGGTCGTCAATTTGGGTTTGCTCAAGCGTGCCCTACACCGCTTAATGTATCTTGTCGGCAACCCTCTGAGTGGGCTAAATTTTATTACAACTGGCGCCATATGCTACGCTGCGGTACAAAAGTCTCATTGGAGTTACCAGGCTCCCGATCTACTTCTCACGTAACCATGCCTTATGCCAATTGGTGGTTGGGAACTTCCTTTACCATGCTTCAATATGTTACTCATTCCCAGTCGAAATCTTCACGCAAGAGAAAACTAGATATGTCAATTAAAGACCGAAAGACGAAAAATCCTCCTTACTCTAGAGCTAGGTCATCATCTTCTCCTATTGCTCTGGAAGCATCATCACTTCAGAGAATGGATAATAGTCGACCACTTATTGCTCCTTCTCGATCTAGTTACTCGGCTTCAGATCTCCTTCATCTTTTCGAGGATATGTGTAATTCTCAATTTAAAATGAGATTTAGCTTTGAGCAAGCAGATTCTGGTCCCCAATTTTCTAGTCTCGCAAAGCTTTTTCCAGAGACTATGTCTATCAGTGATTGTACATGAACTTCCCAACCCACAGTAGCGACCAAAACCCCAATGGATCAATTTCGCACATACTTGTACTCTTTTCTTGAAGATAAAGATGAGAATATGATTCAAGAACTCTTTGAGGGAGATGGGTATGAATTAACTGCCTTGGGTCGTATTCGCATTAAGAGTGTTGAAATCCCTTCTCCTACCAAATCTTTTGATTGTTCTCTCAATGGAAGTAATGAGAGTGAAGATGAGTTTTATGACTGCACCCCTCTTTTGGATGGCACACCGACTAAGATGAGTAAATTGCCCTCCGCGAGTGTAGCTTTTTCTTCTCCTTCGAACGAGCCATCCAAGCTATTGGAGAAAGGTATAGCTCTCTTTTCTCTTTTTTTTTTTTTTTTTTTAATACCTTTCATTTTCTTAGGCACTGCGCCTCGGACTTCCCCAGCTGCCTCGCATATGCCATTAGCTACCTTTAAGGGTATTCTTATTTATTCTTTGTACCTTATTTTATTTCATCATGCATAGATACTCAAGGAATTCTTTTCTCTGTAGATCATGCCACATTGCAAAATCCATGGTCCACTTGTGGGAATCACAACTTGTCTCCTCCTCCACCTAAGTCTCTTCCAGCTGTACACCAAGGTATACTTCATTCATTCATATATATATATATATATATATATATTGTTTTTACCTTCTATGTTTTCATTGAGTATCTCTTTCTATTTGCACAGAAAGTACTTCTGACACATTGGAAGAGACAGACGAAATTAATTCTGATACCTCGGAAGAAGCCCAAATTCTTGCAGACTTACTTGAAGCAAATGGGGTTAACAAATTATTTGACAAACTTGAAGCACCCTTTGCTTCATCTGGCCTTCTTTTGGGAACTTCCTCTAACGAAGCAGCCACCCATATTCAGAAAGGTCTTACTATTTCTCTCCAATCAATGACGGATGTTAATGGCATGATTGCTGTAGCAAACAACGTTTTCATGATTTTAAAGAGTTTGGGTGTAGACTTCATCTCCTTTTATGAGAAGGTGAAGATATTTCTTGGGTGCTTTGCTTTGAAAACCCAACTTCCTGACTCTTCAAACTTGTCTACTGCAGAATTTGAGGCCCAATATTGTGAGAAGAAGCTTCATTTTGACAAAGTTTCTGGCGAACATGAACAGTTGTCTGCTTCAATTATCAAGTCGGATGAGCAGATTGCGGGTCTTAATCAAAGGATTATTCAAACCAAAGAGTTACTCAAACAACTTGAAGAGGAATTGTCATCCACCCAAGCGGAACATGCATCCTTTATGTGTGATTTTGCACAAGCTTCCGAGAGTGTTTCTAAATCAGAAGAAGACGTGCAAACTGCTCTGAATGTTTTGAGCCAACACAAGAAGAAGAATGGACAACATAGTGTTGTGGAACGTGCTTTTGAAAGGGCTAAGGCTTCTCTTAATGAATGAATGCACTTTTATTATTTTTTATTCATCCGAACATAATGTATTTATGAAATTTCGCTCAGTGATGGATTTATTTGTTATTCGAAATTTCTCAATACAATACATTGATTTGTCTTATTTTAGCCGTACACAAAAGATTTACTTGTTATATGAAATTTCTCAATACAATACATTTATTTGTCTTATTTTGGCCGTACACAGTTTATACTCTTGCAGGCCAGGAGTATCCAATGTTTTATCACCTTAGATTTCGGTGAGGTATTTTAGCAGTTTAACCACATACAATACCGTTGGTGGTATTTGACTTTTGTTTGGCCGTGTACAGTTTATACTCTTGCGGGCCAGGAGTATCCAATGTTTTACCACCTTAGATTTCGGTGAGGTATTTTAGCAGTTTAACCACATACAATACCGTTGGTGGTTTTTTTTTTTTTTTTTTTGCCCTAACTTTTGCCTAGGCCGCCCTTTCAGATTTTCAACCTAGTAGGCTTTTTTTTTTTTTTTTTTTTTTTTTTACCCTAACTCTTGCCTAGGCCGCCCTTTCGGGTTTTCAACCTAGCAAGCTTTCTTAAGGGTAATATCTCTTCAAGAACCTTGCATTGGTTGGGGGAATGATTCTGTCACCATCCATCGTTATCAACAAATAGGCCCCATTAGAATAAACCTTCTCAATCACATAAGGTCCTTCCCATTTGGGTTCAAGCTTTCCTTTGGTTCTTCGTGAGACTACTATGGGTGTTCTAACCATTAGTACCAAGTCTCCCTTTTTAAAGGAGCGAAGCCTCACCCTTTTATTGAACACATTTGCCATCCTTTGTTGATAGATCTCCAAATTCTGTTGAGCATACAACCTTCTTTCATCTAGGGTCTCGAGCTCAGCCAACCTCACTCTTGCGCTTTCATCTTCAGTTAAGGACTCTTGTATTGCCACTCGCAATGATGGTATTTGAACCTCAAGTGGTAACACTGCTTCTCCTCCAAAGACCAACGAATAAGGGGTTGCTTGAGTAGGAGTTCTGTGCGAAGTCCGATAAGCCCACAAAGCTTCTTGTAACTTCTCATGCCAAGCTTTTTTGTTCTTATCCACCATCTTCTTGAGAATTTTGCACAATGTCTTGTTGAAAGCTTCTGCCAAACCATTGGCAGGTGCATGATATCTTGATGAATGGTTGTTTTTGATTTTGTACTTGGCAAATAACTTGTTCAAAGCATCACTCCTGAACGGCTGTCCATTATCCATGATGATACTTTCTGGAATCCCGAACCTGTAAATGATATGGGTTCGGATGAACTCGGAGACAACTGTGCTTTTTATATCCTTTAAAGCCACGGCCTCTGCCCATTTTGAGAAATAGTCAGTTGCAGCTAGAATGTATCGATATCCTGCTGAAGACGGAGGTACAAAAGGACCAATAATGTCCATGCCCCATGCTGCAAATGGCCAAGAACAAGTTGTTAAATGTAAAGGCTCTGGGGGTTGGTGGAGAAAGTTCCCATGGAATTGGCAGACTTGGCATCTTCGAGCATAATTTACGCAATCTGCAATCATAGTCGGCCAATAGTATCCCAACCGTTTTAGCTGCATGTGTAATTTAGGACCACTTTGGTGTGCCCCACATACACCTGCATGTATTTCTGCCATTACCTCTTGAATACGCTCCTTGGCTATACACCGCATGAACATTCCATCCAAAGACCTTTTGTATAACGTTCCATCTTTCCACAGGACGAATTTGGTAGCCCTGCGTCTCACTTCAATTCTTTTTACTTTATCTTCAGGTAGCCTACCATGTTGGAGGTAAGCTATGAATGGTTCCCGCCAATCCTCCTCGTTTTCTCCTTTTGTGGTGACAACCAAGATTGGAACCAAGTCGGAAACCTCTTTTAAAGGTTGTAACACCCTTCTTTCACCTACCGTGATAGTAATTGTTTTGCTATCTGGTAGGGTGAGTGATGCAGCCAAACTTGCAAGTGAATCAGCTCGAGCATTTGTTCTTCTCTTCACATGAAAAATATGTGTTTTTTTGAATTGCGAAAGCAATTGATCAGCCCTTTCATGATACGGGATGAGACTTGTTTTCTTAACAATGTATTCTCCACGGAGTTGTTTTACCACCAGTTCCGAATCTCCATAAATTGAGAGTTCTTCAATAGGAATTTGTAATGCCAATTCTAATCCAGCAATTACAGCTTCATATTCTGCCTCATTATTGGAGCATCCTTCACTTAAGGCGAAAGAATGGGTGATTATAGCATTGTCTGGAGTCACAAACACAATTCCAATTCCAACTTTATTGTTTTTAGGATTTTCTTGCTTTTTGCCATCTGCACTCCTTGAAGCTCCATCAAAATACATCTCCCATCCTTTCTGAATTTCTACTTGCATAACCTCTTCATCTGGTAAATCAGTTACTAGAGGTGAGTCATCAGGTATAGGATGTGCTGCCAAAAAATCTGCTAGAGCCTGCCCCTTTACAGCTCTTTGGGGAACATATTCAATTGCGAATTGTTGGAGAATTACAGCCCACTTTGCAATTTTCCCTGAAAGTATGGGCCGTGAAAGTATATATTTCAAGGGGTCTGCTCTTGATATCAACTTGACTTCGTGTTCCAAGACATAGTGCTTTAGTTTTTGCAAGGCAAACACCAAGGCAAGACATGTCTTTTCGATAGGGGAGTAATTGACCTCTGCCCCAACCAAAGTACGACTCAAGTAATACAAGGCATTTTCTTTCCCATGCTCATTATGTTGTGCCAACAATGCCCCTAACGAACCATCCAAGGCTGTTATGTACAATAAAAGTGGTTTTCCTTTTATTAGGCTCATAAGTACTGGAGGCTTCAAAAGATACTCCTTAATACTATTAAAAACATTTTGGCATTGCTGATCCCATTCAAATGGAACACCCTTTTTCATCAATCTTGAGAACGGCAAACATCGATCAGCCAAGTTAGAAATAAATCTTCTGATATAGGCCAATCTCCCTTGTAGCCCCTTTAATTCCCTTAAATTTCGTGGAGGATGCATTTCGACAATAGCTTTAATCTTGGTAGGGTCAATTTCAATCCCTTTGTTTTGAACCACAAACCCAAGAAATTTTCCTGATGAAACTCCAAATGCACATTTTAGTGGGTTCATCTTGAGTTTGTACCTCCTCAAACGTTCGAAGATTTTTCTCAAATCTTCCACATGGTTTTCCTTTTCCTTTGTCTTGACGACAAGATCATCAACATAGCATTCGATGGTGTCATGGAGCATAGCATATCACCAAAAATTACAGTCATCACCCTTTGATACGTGGCCCCAGCATTTTTCAGGCCAAAAGGCATTACCTTATAGCAAAAGACTCCTCTCGGAGTCCTGAATGCAGTCATTTCTTCATCTTTAGGTGCCATTCGGATTTGATTGTATCCTGAGTATCCATCCATAAAAGACAGGGTTTCATACCCAGTAGTTGCATCTACAAGAAGTTCAATGATGGGCAAAGGAAAGTCATCTTTAGGACAAGCCTCATTGAGATCACGGAAATCAATGCAAACCCTGATTTGACCATTCTTTTTCTTGACTGGCACTATGTTTGCTAGCCAGGTTGGATATTTGACTTCTTTGATGAATCCTGTATTAATAATCTTGTCGACTTCGGCTTCAATTTGGGCTGTAAGCTCTGGTCGAGTTCGCCTCTGAGGCTGTTTAATTGGCTGTTTCTCAGGGTGAATTGCAAGCTTATGGACTGTAATCTCTGGATTAAGACCAGGCATCTCACTATAGTTCCATGCAAATATGTCACGATACTCCCTTAAAAAGGAAATATATTGCCGAGCTTCTTCTTCCTTTAAATTTGCACTAATGAAGGTTGGTTTGTTTTCTCCTTCATCACCCAGATTTATTTCACAAAGGTCATCCACGGTGGCTTGGCCTCCTGCTTCAAATTCTGTTGGTGCAGGTTGAGCTTCATCTTGGTCAACATCTTCCAACACATCTTGAGTGATAGTCATGTTTACTGGAAATTTTTCCTCATTCCCCTGATAGCCTAACCCCTCTGTCCTAGGGGTGATAATACCGCCTTGCTGGATAGCCTGCCTCTGTGAAAGTATTAATGCAAAGTCAAAGGGTGTCATTGTTCCTAGTATTTTTTCAAGATCTAAACCAACTTTTACCAACATCTGTGTGATTTCTGCACTGTAGGTAGGCTTCTCAAAACTCGAGATGTTTTCTTCTAGCATTTGTTCAACTTTTACTTTCTATTCAACATCTCCAAGTGAGTGGAATATGATGGGTTTCGACCCTTTTCCTTTAGAAGGGACCACAATTTTATTATATTTCTCCACATAAGTGCATTCTGTCTTCCTTAATGGCAACGTGAACTCACCCTTGAGATCCAAAATTGGATTTATTAGGGCTAGAGCCTTTTCCCCCAATTTCCTTTCGGACTTTGGCACATATCGAAAAGTTCTTTTTGTTGAAACTGGAATAGACTCTAGAGCGTCTTTGACATTCGGAGTATCTTCAGACTTCTTCACATCTTTTCCCTTTCTTTGTGAAGTCTTTGTATAGAAGCGAGCATCAGCATAGTGAGCCTCTACTTCTCCAAATGGATCATTGTCAGCCACAATTGTCCCCTCTTTTTTAGGTGAAGGCAACGGGTACTTAATACATTGGTGATAAGTTGATGGCACTGCATGATGATTATGCATCCATGGTCTCCCAAGCAAAGCATTGTAAGAGGTGTCTACATCAATGACCAAGAACTCAGTGCTTTCTTCAATATCCCCAAACTTGATTCGCAATTCAATCTTCCCCATTAGGCGTTGCTCATTCTGATTAAATCCTTGAATGACCAAACGACTTGGGCGAAGTTGTGAAATTCGAACCCCTAATAAATTTAAGGCCCTCCGAGGCAGAAGGTTCACCGCAGATCCTCCATCAACGAGAATTCGAGAAATTTTCACATCATGGATAAGTCCAGTGATAAACAAAGGCCGATTATGGTCTGTCATTTCAGCACACATGTCTTTGTCACCAAAGGTTACCATAGCCATGCATGTAGTTGCCTTCTCTTGATTTCTACTCTCGATTTCTTTGTGGAAATCCTCTGGCTTGGACAGGGCATATATTAGAGACTTTCGAAGCTCTGGAGACATTTTCAGTGCATCATATACACTCAACAATGCTGGAATTTTCTTTAGATGAGCTAGCACATCATATTTCACTTGCTCCTCCTCCAGCAAAACCTGTGGAACTTCTGACATTTGAGGGTCTTGAGGATTTCGTAATTTCCTCCGGTAGGTCAAGTAAGTCTGGCATACTTCAGCAACCGCCTTTCCGTTGACCTCAACTTCTTTTGTTCCCTCACTTATTTGGACCATGTTAACTGGTCCAGCTGCAGGGTGATCATCATCATCAGTCACTTCTCCATCTTCCTGAAGCTGCATTCTTCTCCCATTTCGTAGGTACCGGGAGTCACGCCTATAAAAGCATTGAGATTCTTCAAAACCATTCTTCATGGCCTCCCAACTAGGCACCACGACTCCATCGAGGGAGCAATACCAGTCAAAGGCGATCCCCTCTAAGGAAAGGGGGAATTGTTTTAGGCAAAGTGCTTCATTTTGAGCTGTTTCCCCACACTGTTTCAAAAAACGCCTAATATGTTTTTTAGGATCTCCATACCCCTCATATAGGACAAAATTTGGAAGTTCGTATCCTTCAGGAAATGGTGTTTGCTCTACCCATAAAGGGAACAAATCCCTTGGGCGACAAGTGCCCATCTCTCGAAGGTCAAGGGCAGTTTCAATCTTCTCCTCAATTGTGCCTTCTATGAAATCATATGTTTGAGAAATGGTGTTTGCTCTACCCATAAAGGGAACAAATCCCTTGGGCGATAAGTGCCCATCTCTCGAAGGTCAAGGGTAGTTTCAATCTTCTCCTCAATTGTGCCTTCTATGAAATCATATGTTTGAGAAGATGTACCTTCGTTATCCAAATGTTCTGACATCTCAATTTCTATTGGCCATGGTTTATAAAATGTCCTATAGAATCGATCAGCCATGGTGTCCCAATCTGGGATTGAATTAGGTGGCAGGCTGAAGTACCAATCTGCTGCCCATCTTTCCAAAGAAAGAACGAACTGCCGTAGAAGTAACGCCTGGCTTTTTACTGTATTTCCACATTGTGCAAGGAAATGAACCAAATGGCGCCTTGGACCACCCGTCCCATTATATAAAGGAAAACGAGGTACTGCATATCCTCGTGGGAACTGAACCCATTCGACCCAATTAGGGAAAGGGTGTCCAGAAATTTGATTTCTTTCAATACTCAAATTTTGATGGGCTTCAAAACCCTCATCTTTCAAAGAGACTGTTACTTTTGCCTGATGTTCCGTTTCCCTTCTAGCTTCAATTTTTGCTTTCTCATCATCACCTGGATTGCGAATGATATGTATTTCTCGCTCTTCAAAATTTACATCCACAGTGATGACATTACAAGGAAAGTCAAAGTGGTCACTTGATACACTTTCTCCATCGTATGTCCTAGCTGGGGATGTGTATGGTGAACCATCAGGCGAAAAGTCAAGTTCCCAATCTTCATTAGGATCCTCAACTTGAGATGACTTTGCTTGTTTACTTGAATGCTTCCATACTTCATCATCCGACATACACCCGCTATTCACCTTATCATCCTTGAAGTGTAGTCATTTTTTCGCCTTTTTCACAAGCTCAGAGTCGGATCTACACCCGATGTCTCCTTGTTCTGCCCCCCTTACATATTCTAGAGTGCTTTGATAGTACATTGGTGGTACTGGCGAATATTTTGGAGAAAAAGCTTCTGTTGTGTTTTCCGGAGAAGCTGGTGTATACTCTGGTGAGGCTGGTGTGTATTCTGGAGAAGTTTGTGTATACTCTGGTGAGTCAGGTATGCAAATAGGAGATGTAATGCAATCTCCTTCCCTAACTTTTGAACCAACTTCACCCTCATCTTCCTCGTCATCACTCAAAACAATGATGGTTAGACAAGGGGCCAAAGTAAACTTTTCCTTCCTTCTTTTATCAAAGTATGTCTGCAACTCCACAGATTGAAATTTTGAAGGTAGAAATTCCTCCAATGTAACTGGGACAAGAGGATCTTGCTCTAACTGCTCATCAGGGACCAATTTCTCCCCATTTTCCTTCTTTGGGTTCTTTTTTCCTTTTCTCTTATTTACTCTGGCTTTTTTCTGTTTCCTAGAAACTTTTGGTTTTTGCTTTTTGGAAACTTTTGGCCCTTGTGTTGTTGAATCAACCACACTTCTAACTTTCACTGTGGCATTTTGTTTTTTCTTCATGCTTTTTGACTGATAAACAACCCATTCACCTTCATTATCATTGTCAATAGTGATTGGGTTAGCAGATGCTTTCTCTTGAGGAGGGAGCTCAATGATCTTAGAGTCCAAAAGTTCTTGAATTTTATCTTTCAGAACAAAGCACTCTTTTATCGGATGACTAATCAAACGATGGTAGGGGCAATACTTTGGATCATTGGTCTTTCCTACCTCATGTGGTCTTTTCACCTCAGGGAGAGCAATCAACTTTTGCTCCAACAGATCTTCAAATAGGTCTTCGACCAGATCATCCATGAAAGAATATTTTTTCTCCAACCTCTCTTTCATAGTCACCTTTTTAAATTCCTTGGGCTTTTTAGCCCCTACTACAACGGGGCCCTTCTTTCTGGTTTCGATTGTAGCTGCAGTCGAGGACTCAACCCTTTCAACAGCCCTAGGCCTCCTTCGTTTAGCTAGATGCAACTCCATATCATGAGCTTTAGTGCATAGATCATTGAATCCTTCAAAAGTTTGAGCCATAAGAGCCGTAGAGAGCTCATGTCGGAAGTTGTTAAGGCACATCCGAATTAACTCTAATTGCGTAAACTTTTGAGGACAAGCAAATGTCAAAGCTCGCCATCTTGCAATGAAATCTGTAACAGACTCATTGTCACGTTGCTTGGTCTCAATCAGTTCTGGTACTCCAACCCGCCTTTGTGTGTTGCAGAACTGTTTAAGGAACTCCTTCACCATGGAATCCCAATTTAGGATTGATCCCTCAGGAAGGTTAGCATACCAAGTAAACGCAGAACTTTCAAGTGATTGAACAAATAGTTGCAAACACAGGGCCTCATTCTGGGCTATTGGCCCGCACCTTGAAAGAAAATGAGCCACATGTTGTCTTGGATCTCCTGTTCAATCAAACATTTTGAAATCTGGTTGGGAAAAACCAGAAGGGAATGGAACAGCATCTACCCATGCTGGGTAAGGTTTTGTAATTATTCGAAAGTTCTCATCATCTTTTTCTTTGACTTTCTTTACTTGTCTCCTCACCATATCATCAATCATGGCCATGAGCAATGGATTCATACCACCACTGGTTAGATCGGAGTAACAAGGACCATTGCCCCCTGGGGCTAGTGTGCTTTGTATGCCTACGGATGTCCCCACAACAGGTTGTGTCATCTGTTTGGGTGCACTTCCTGGTCCTGTCATTTGGGCCTGTAATTGTTGCATTTGTTCCAACATAGCAGCCATTTCCCGTTCTCTTCTCTCGAGTTGTTCCTGTAGGGCCACCACTTTTTCCTTGAGACCTTGGTCTTGTTGGACCTGCGAATTTTCACCTTCTTTCTCAACCTCAGTCATCATAACTGCGACTTTGTTGATATCTTTCAATTCATTGTTTCCAATATTCGTTGAAACAAACGAGATAGAATCATCTTGTTCATATAAAGGATTATCAACTCCCACAACATTACTCATATTTGAAGCATCTAACTGCGATGCTCTGTTTTGAGCCTGACGGGTTATGGACCTTGTTACAGGCCCTTTTCTTATTCCCTCCATAGATAGTTCAACCAAAGTAGAAATATTTCCCAAGGGTTGCTTACCCTCCTCCACCTTGGATTTCTCGAAAAAGACAGGGCTTTCAATTTGTTTTTGAGGTTCATCTTTCGAGAGAGCCCTTTCAATAGCTCCTATAACATTTGTTGCCACTGTTCTTAGTTCCAATTTCTTTAAGGCCTTATTTCTTCTTCGCCTTTGTCTTTTCGAAACTGGACCGGATGACATATCAAGTCGAGCCCCTAAGGGCATAGAAGGAACCGTTTGTGCCTTTGCAAATTCCTCATGAATTTTCAAAACAGTCCCTACATTTTTAGAGTGGGTCAATTGATGTTGATTCAAATCCCGTTGGGCCAACGGGTGTTTCTTATTCTGTTGGGCCAACGGGTGTTCCTTATTCTGTCGGGCCAACGGGTGTTCCTTATTTGAACCCTGTTGAGCCGACGGGTGTTCCTTTGGCTCTTGAGAGTTGACTGAGATTTGGTTTGACCGATTTTGTGCTCTGAACAGAACTATCGGTTTATAGGCATCAACTGTTTTTTCAACAACAGGGGCCTTTTTTCCATCAACAGAAGTTTGGGTCATTACCCTCCTCCCAATGGCCCTAATGATGGCCATGTTTTCAACAGAAGCTTTCTTCTGGGCAAACTCCACCATTTTAATGGAGTCTTCTACCCTTTTGAGTAGTTGGACCACAACATTTTTTGTTGCCCCCGTTGAAGTTGCAACAAAAGTCGCAGTTGCAAACTGATTAGCCTCATTTGCCTGAATTAGAAAGTTCTTCGTTCGGGCTGTGGCCCTCACAATTGCGTACTGTTTTGACGCTTTCACATAATCTTCAGTAATCTTTCTCAAACTTTCAGCTTTCTGGAGAAGTGTGACTTTCTTCGTCACACCAGTTACCTTCGGGACAGCCAAGAGCTTTCGCTCCGGAGCCCCTTGGGTGGCAGGGGAAAGAAGTGCATCTTTCCAGGATTTCGTTGGCTCTACCTTTGGGACAGCCAAGAGCATTCGCTCCGGAGCCCCTTGGGTGATGGGTGTTATCTCCAACCTTGGCGATTTCAGAATCACTGGAATGTAGGTTTGTCTCCTAACAGTTGCTTCAGCATTCCTATAACAAAAGAATACGTCAGTAAGTTTCACCTATATATATATATATATATATATTTTTTTTGTTCTTCAAAAGATGGGAGGAGAAATTTTGTCCCACTGGGCGTGCCAGAATTTGTAGACACAAATTTTAAAACATGAAGTGTTTAAACACATTTCAAAATTTATGTTACAAATATCCACTGTTTAGTTTTTGGACTGAACAGTGTTAATTATTTGAATAGCAGGTTCTTATTTCCGATCTGTATTTTAGATCGTTAATTACACATTTTATACAAATGAAACCTCCGATTAGTGAAGAACAAAATAAACAACAAAAGACAATTTAAAAAAAAAAAGAAATTTTTATTTAGATTGTTATGGGTTTTGAACCCTCGAATACAAAATACAGTTTGGGTTTGGAACCCTTTACCTATTCATCGCCATTAGCGTAGGCTCTTGAGTTCTCTAGGCTTCTCTTCTTCTTTGTTGTAACGATTTGTTTAGCTCTCAATTTCTTTCTCTCTCTCTCTCTTCTTTTCCACTTCTGATTTTCTGATCCCCCGGTCTTGTGTGATGGTCCTCATATTTATGGAGGGCCATCAGGTGATAGGAACGCTTCATCTTCATTTTGAATTTCAAATTGAATGATAGCGCCTATTTGAATTTTGAATAATAGCACCATCTGATTAATCATATATCTGATTAACCGGATTGATCTTTGGGGTTTCATCCTGTGTGGTGTCCTTGCTGTAGGCTCTACAGGTGTCAACTTTCGTAGGCTCCACGTGTCATTTGAGCATCTTGAATAACGTCGTTAAGATACGACATTGTTTTATTTATACACTTCAACGGAGCAAGTTAATCATTTTGGGAAGTGATTGCCTACAACAATCTTATCGTAGGCTCTATGTGTGTGATTGACTGTATTTGAAATTTAAACATAAATTTGGTTTAAAATTTATGTGCCAGCAGTGTGTTCTATCTATTGTATGCCCTGTTTTTGGCAAGCAAGTTGGCAATGATTCGCCACCGATTCCAAATGGTGTGGAACTGGGTTTATCAGAGAATCATTGGTTATCTTCCGCGAGAATGGAGGCAACAAATGGGACATGTCGGGAACAGGAGAGACCTGCTTCCACGACATCTATAAGAAATGAAAGCTATGGTGGATTGAAGGTTGTATGTGTCTCTGTTCTGTTGTGCTCTATTCTGTTACTCCCTGTTTTGTGGAACTGGGTATCTGAGTTATATCTGTGCATGTAATGCTAATTGGGATTGACAATAAGGTTTCTACAAACCTATTTTCTTGTAAGACTTCCTAAAATAAATTAAATAAACACATAGATGATTGCCCCTTTTTCAAAGTTTCTACATGTGTAAACATCCTAAAAAGTTATGAAGTAATGTCCTAAATGTGCTACTTAAAGAACAAATGTGTAGATCAACATATGAATTTGAATGGTGTAATTAGGCCAGTAAATAGATCGGATTCAGATTGGATCTATTCGAGAAGTATTGAACGCCTAATTAAGAAGTTTTGAACGCCTAATTAAGATTTGGACAAATATAGATCACAATACCATAAGTACATATTTTTATAATCCATTGATTCACACTATTCATCCAAAGCAGGAGCGTCCGGCAATGGGTTGTTTGTTTGTGTCTCGGTTTGAGGGTTGACCGTGAAGAAATCATGTGATTCCATGTGAGTGTCAAGTGACTGCATAAAGGAGAAACGCAAGAAAAGAGGTGTATAAATGACAAGTATTTGAAAAGATAAAAGGAAACACCAAATTTGCATGGATCTGAAAACAAAAACCTAACCATACTGATCCCAATATGGACTTTTGGAAAAGAAATTTGCTCAAATATGCCACCTCTTTAAGGACTTTAAAAGTGGAATAATACAATTATCATTTATGAACGCACATTCAAAACAGAGGAAGCAAAAGATATTTTGAGAAAATATACATATCACGAATGTCTTTGAAACCAGACTGGACTGTACCAGCCGGTTAAACCATCGACCAGTCTAAGTTCCAGTTCAGATAGACCATTAAAACTAGACATTTTCAAGAATCGGTGATTCTTAGATAAACCGTTTGAACCTGCAATCAGTTAAACCACAAGAACCAGTGGCCGTTCACAATGCATTCACTTAAAATTTTTGTCATGTTGGAGACTTGAATTTCCATTTCTATTGGGAAAGGCTTAGCCCAAGACCACTAAACTACACACTACACTTACTATATCTATAAAGGTATATATTATTTATTATTGTTCCAACTTTATTAAAAATCATTACAACTTTCTATAAAATGACGATGCATATTATTCAAAATCTTAAATTAAAAATAAATTGATAATATAAGTATATATTTTTGTAATTTAATAGCTATAGTTTATTAAGGCATAATTATCAACATATTTATGATGAAATTATAATGTCACTGTTTGATATTAATGTATAATTATCCAAGTTTCAAAACATTGTATATCACACTTGGAATACGGGATTAATTAATGATTCAAAACAACCAATGAATATACAAAATCAATATCCGAAAGGGTATGCACCATGTTAAAATGTACCAAAACCTACCACTTCACCTACTCCACTTCACCTACTCCACCTACTACCTATTCTTCTCTTCTATATATAGGAATCATTGTAAACATAACAATATATCAATCAATAATACATTAATTTTAACATGGTATCAGAGCCTCTGATACCATGTTTGGGTGGTTTCGTAGTAAACCGTGGGCTGGTTTTGAGGTTTGGTTGAGTGTACCATTCAAGTCTTTGTAGAGCTGGCTACTGCAGGAGGGGTTGTTTGGTACTTGTGCAGTTTTTTTTTTGGTTCGGCACATGCTAGTAGCATGGAGGGAAACTCAAAATTTAGGTTAAGTTTTGATATGATTGACAGCGTGGTTCAAAGTTTATGCACATGGGCTGGTTTGTTATATATATATATGAGTTTCTTATATTTATATATTATGTATGTATTTTCAAACACATGGGCCCACAGTTGCTAGTGCCTCCACGAGGTTATTTATTGTTTTGGTTTTAAACTTGAGCCGATTAGCACGTGGGGTAGATCAATATGGTGGCTGGTTTTCTAAATTGGTGGACTGAATTTCAGTTTTGTCTCTAAAAAAAAAAAAAAAAGGAGGACTGCCATACACACACAGCTGTATGATTCTTTTCTTTATTCTCCACCCACATAACCCAACACTCTCTCTCCTCACTTTGCATCCACCGCCCAAACTTTTTTTTTTATTATTATAAAGCTTATTGGTGCACTCCTTGTTCCCCACTTTCGTTATTTTATTTATATATATATATATATATATCTCTTTTTATTATATTATATTAAAAAAAAAAAAAACAAAACATCATCATCTCTCCTCCGTTTGATTTCCAACTCCATTATTTTTATTTATTTTCTCCAAACCACTTTCTTTATTTTTCCCATCTTTCTTTTTTGCTTTCAAATATATTTTTATTATTTCTTTCTTTATTTTTCTTTCACATTATTTTTCTCTACTCTGCCGCCGGTCTTTTCTTCTTGCCTCCGTCCTGGGCGACCCTTGCCGGTTTTGCCTCCGTGTTTCCCGCTCCACTGGGCACGATCACTACTCCCTGCTCCTCCACTGTAGCATATGGCGGCCCTCCAAATCGGAACATCACGGTGGCCTTCCGCTTCAGCTCCTTATTTTTCGCCTTTAGCACACTTATCTCTGCTCGCGCATCCTTATACATGCGTTGGAGCAGAGCCAGCTGGGCGTTTAACTGCTGCACCTCATTTGTCCTACTCTGCAGCCGATTCGACAAATTTGTAACCGCAGTCATGGTTTCCACACATGACTTCAATGTATACTGATTGGCCTCCACATCTGACTGCACTGCCATTCTTTGCTCCACAGACCGCATAGGAAAGTTCAACGGAGCAAACTCCGGGGCGCTTGGTTGAGGTTCCAGTGCCACCGCACCAGTTATCTCTCTTGTTGACTCGTTGAGGTCGGGAAAGAGAGTGAGCAGACCGCGGGAAGACGAAGCCATTTTTCTGGGCAACAGAGTGTTACAGAGTATCTTTCTCAGCAAAATGAAGAATTTTTCAGAGGTTTCTCTCAGTTTTTCTGTCTCAGCTTCTGCCTCAGCCTCAGCCTCCGTCTTGGTTAAATAGCCAAGGTAGCCACGCGTATCGCGCGCCACTTGACGCCAGACGACAAATGGGCGCGCCAGCCAAGGCACTCACGTGCCTCGCCATCATATCTGGCACTCCTTTTTATGGATTGGGCACGCCTTTTGATGGCACACCTTTTTATGAATTGGGTACGCCTTTTGATGGCACGCCTTTTGATAGATTGGGCACACCTTTTGAGGGTGCGACTTTTTAAGGGTCCGACAAGACTCTGTAAACTGTCCCGACATTGATTCCGGTTAGCTCCTTCATGGGTCCGACAAGACTCTGTAAACTGTCCCGACATTGATTCCGGTTAGTTTCTACAAGGGTCCAGCAAGACTCCGTAAACTGTCTTCTACATCGGTCCGACACGAGCCAGTGTCTTCTACATCGGTCTGCCATAACCATACAGTCTTCTTCAACGGTCTGACACGACCATACAGTGTCTCCTATCCTTTTTTATTTTATGTATTAGTCTATTTTCTTATTTTTTGTTACTCTCTCCAAACTCAAGTTGGTTAGTTCCTATCCCCCTTGAGTTTGCGGGGGGCTGTTAAAATGTACCAAAACCTACCACTTCACCTACTCCACCTACTACCTATTCTTCTCTTCTATATATAGGAATCATTGTAAACATAACAATATATCAATCAATAATACATTAATTTTAACACACCATTACACTCACAATAACAAGAAGAGATGGTCCTGTTCCTATGCATTTATGTCACATGTCATGTTGATGACCATGCCACTAATTTATCCATAGGCATAAGAATCTTCAGTAGAGATTACTACGGGAAATTAGGGATTTACTGGCATTTAATTAACCGCGTTTTAATAAACATCACTTTTTCTAATAATTAACAGCGTTTTTTAAATGCCGTATTTGATATGAATCAAAACGACCCCGTTTTATGAATAGAAGACACTTTGAAACGCCTCCAAATCCAATCTCCCTCCAAACCCTATTTTGTCTCTCTAAACCTTTATTTTCAAAACCCACCGCCGTCTAGTTCAAATCTATCACTCACTCAAATCTCTCACTCTCTTGCTCTCTCTCGATTCTTCTTCAGAGCGATTGCGATTTCGAAATTTCTCAGAGCCAACCTATCTGCATCCGTATGGTTTCAATCTTGTAGTTTCTCAGAGCGATTGAGATTTCAAAGTTCGATTTTGAGCACTGCCGTCTACAATCTCAAAAAAACCAATCGAATCCTTCAAAATCTGCTTCAGCTCCGTGATATCTCAGAATGACATCTCGGCGATTTCGATTTAGATTTCAAAGCTCTCTCTATCTCTTGATTTCAAGGGTCTCTCTGTTGATTTGGTTGTTGATTTTCATTTGTGCAGATCAAGGCATTGCATATGCGGAGATCAAGACATTGAGAGAAGGCAGAAAAGTTTGGATCTACCTCTCTCTCTCTCTCTCTGCCTCTCTCTCTCTCTCTTTCTCTATATATATATGATTATCGTAAATCTGATTCCGTGATTCTGTTTTGTTTGTGTTGGTTGTTGATTCTGTTTTGTTTGTGTTGGTTCAGTGATTCTATATATATATGTGTGTGTGTGTGTGTGGGTGAGAGGTGTGGTTAGAGGTAGTCCGGGAAGATGGCGGGCACTTCAATGGCCTGAGATCACCGGAGGTGAAGAGGAGGAGGTCAAGGCAAGCTTGGAGAGGGAGAGGTTGGCAGTGATAGACCTTGAATATTAATAAAGTGAGAGAGGGTGTTTAAGTATGAAACTTGGTTGTATTGTTGTTGTTGTGTCTCGCTGCATATACGATACGTTATATAGGCCGCAGGAGTATTAGAGCCCAAGCAAACTGTTGGACAGGTGGCTCGTTCTCCTCAACTCTGCCAGAAGTGATATAAGCCCTTCTGCCGTCTGTGGCTTGACGGCAGGCGGAGAGCAACGTTTCATGGCATGTAGAAAGTAACGTTTCGTATATGCATCGGATGACATGAACGTAAGGTCATTATTGCCTCTTCTCCAAGCCTGGTCGAGATGGAGTTGTCTTAGCAAGAAGACAAACATCTCGACGATCCCATGAGCCGCCAGTCCAGTATCCTCTGATGATCCCGAGCAGTAGTGCCTGGGTCCTGCTCCCAACCTAGGCATCCAAGTAGATAAATGGGCCAGGGCCCACCTTAGTGTTTAAGAGAGCCAGGGGCTCGCCTCTAAGCGACCAAGTAGGAGAATGGGCCGCAGGCTTATCTGGATGTTTAAGAGAGGGGCTCGCTTCTGAGTGACCAAGTAGAAGGTTGGGCCGCAAGCCTATCTCAATGTTTAGGAGAGCCATTGTTTATCAATCCAAGTCCAAGTGAGCCGGGAGCTGATTATATTGTTGTTTGGCCTTGGAGCGAGGTATGAAGGACCATGGGCCCTGGGGCCATGGTGCTGCCTATTGCAGGGCTCTCCATATCTAGATATATTTGGGCTTATATGTATGCTCCCGCTTAGGCTAAGCATATAGTCTTGGCTGCCTTGGCACATGACGCCCGTAGGGCTCGCCATGTAGCAAACATACGACATGCCCGACGTGGTGCCTTATTGGTCTGCCACATGGGTGGGCTTTTGGTGATGTGGCACCTATAGGGCTTGCCACATATTGAGCTTGATACAAGTACCCACAATAATGCCCCCCTGTACAGATGCTCTTATAGCTAATGAGAGTATTTGTACATGACTATGTTAAAAAGTTTTGAAAAATATTAACTCATGCACACAAGTATTCAGATAGAGTCGTCTAAAATTAGGCTTTTGATACAATAGGGGCATTTAGATTGCTCATGGAGAGTTTACATTTTAAATTTCATTCGGTGCGAGTCGGCCGGATAAAGATGTGAGCTTGTTGGGCGATGGCTTGATTCCACGGGATCTCTATTACATCACATGAGATTTCAGCTTCATTCCATAGGCAGCAAATTCCGCCCGTTACTCTTTCCATGCCGCTTGGAGGTGGGTTCATGGTCTTGGTGTTGGAGTAACCCATGATTTGGCTCATGAACTGGGCCTCGCTTTCCCTTTTTTTTGTGTTTGTGATGATGACGAGGTGGAAGCGTCTGCTAGAATGTAGGTGCATGTAGTGTTGGAGGAAGTTAGGGCGAGCGACGCCCTCAGTGTTGAAGAAGAGAATGTTAAGTGGAATGTTGTAGGAGATGTTTGGCTGAGCGTTGTGGAAAGCGCTCTCTTCTCCCATATTGAGATCTGCAAAGTTCTCTATGTCCCACCTAAGTCCCAAATCTTCATTTGGGTTTTCCAATGGTGCTGACATGATGGAGATGTGGTGGTCTAGATCTCTCTCTGTCGGTCTTTGTGAGAGGATATTGATGCGGATCTTCTTGAAATATGGGATTAATACCTGATTTGCCTGGCAGGTGGATCCTTGGAGAGTGAGGTTGATTTCTTGGTTTCGCAAAAACCAAGTGTAGGACAGTGGTATTTTGTAAAGTTCTGGAATGGTTAGTGCCTTGTACCATCCTCTTATTTTACCCCGGAATTCTTCCGGTTCCTCTACGACTGTATGAGCAGATATTAGGTGTTGGATCCAAGGGGATTCGAATAGCAGATCTTGGAATTGCCATGGAGGCATGGAGAGCATCTTTCAAAAGAATTCAAACACAGGGCGGCGACGGTGAGTAGGAGTGGAGCTTGAAGCTCTAGAGTTGGAGCTTGAAGCTCTATAGTTTGAGCCTCTTTGGTTTGGAGCCTTGTTCACCGGCCGCCAAATGGTGTTATCTCGGTGCCCCTCTCCTCTGGAAGCCATTTAGAGAGAATGGGTTGTTAAAGTTGAGAGGAGAATGTTGGCGAGTGGATATGAATTTGCCTGTGTTTTTTTTTTTTTTTTGTTGCTGTCCCGTATTTGCTCTCTTATAAAGATGAGATTGCATTGGGAAAGAGGAGGTGAATTTACTAACTTTTGCAGCTTTACATTGGGAATGGGCGATCCATGAAGAAGACAACTCATAAATTGAAGTTATAGGTTTAGAGCAGACCTACTAATTTTGGAGTTGCTCAGTATAATGTGATAGCTTGTGTAGCTATTAGTAAAGTGACTTTTTGAAGGCTTTAAGGTATTTGCAGTCTGTAGCAAAGAGTTCGATTGGTTTAAGGATTCATCTTCGGAAAGGTGCAATCCTGAATGTGTGTCTATATACACATTATTATTTATATTTATATATATATATATATATATATATATTTTTTGAATTCAAAGAAGTTTGTGTATATGACTTTAGCTTGTTCGAAACTGTTTGAAAGGAGAGTTCACTCCCCTTTTTTTTTTTTATGTATTCCGTGTATTTTGAATTTGACCAGAGCTGTCCAAATTCTGGTTACTTCGTCCACTTCTCCTTTTATCCATTGTGCAGACCCTTTTTTTTTTTTTTTTTGAACTGGATCAGAGAGGGACTCTGTATTATCCGGTTGTTGCCCACGTCTTCTCCCTTTACCCAAGGTGTGCAAGGATGTTTTATTGGCATGGTTATCTGCAACTAGGTTTCCTATACCATTAGGAAAACTGTTTGGGAAGATTTGTGTCTGGGTATACCTTTGGTTTTCTCTCTAAACAAAACCTAGAATCCCACTTAGAGTGAAAGACTAGAAAATCCAAAGTTCAACTGGGAGAGAAAGGTTGACAGCCGTGGAAGGGAAAAAAGCTTGCTGCCGACGAGCTCCGAGAAGGCACGAAGAGAGAAGAGAGGCGAGAAGGAAGAGAGTTACCTGCGAAGCGTAGAGGTTGCCGTCGGCGAGCCGTAAGGGTGGTTCTGGGTCTGCCGCTGGGGTTGGTCGTCTGTATTGCCAATGTTTGAAATCGATTTTTAAAAGGTTTTGCGAACACAATGTTCTGCCAAAGGAAGTGGGTTTGGATCTTGATCGAAGATTCTGCGCAGAAGTGAAGGAGTGTGAGCTGACATTAGAGGAAGGCTAGGGTTTTGATTTCTTTGCTAAAGGATTTTGGGGGTTAGTTGCTGTCGTCGATTCTTGAGGGAAGGGGCAAAATCTCGGTAATTGATAGGCGATAGAGAAGGTGAGAAGCGAGGAGGGTGAGTTGGGAAGTGGCGAGCCACAATTGCGAGTTGGGTGAGGAGGACCTGGTGCGTTGGAAGCTAAACAACAATCTGGGTATCGTCTTCTTGGAGTTGTCTTCCGTGAGGTATGCTTCGAATCTCCCATAGATTGGCTATGTATGTGTTTATTTGTTTGCTATATATATATATATGTGTGTGTGTGTGTGTGTGTGTGTGTGTGTGTGTGTGTTTTGTCTGTTTTGTGATGAAACAAAGAAAAAGAAAAGGGGGCAGGCTATAAAATAAAATAAAATAAATAATGAGATAAGTTAAAAATAGAGGGTTGCATTTTGGAGAGTTGTATAATAATAAAATTGTTATTTTCGTAAAGAGTCAAGGGTTGGAGAACCCCTTTTTTTTCTTTTCTTTTTCTTTTTTTATGTGTGGAGAAATAGTCGGGACATAAAAATAAAATATTAGAATAAGATATTAAGGAGTTGTAAAAGTAGAGTTCTACGCTTAGAATATTAGGGAGCTCTAAGATTGGAGATTTTGAATAATAAAATATTAGAATTGTGGGGAGCTATGGAATTGGTGAGCCATAAAATATTAGGAGAGCCGTGATTTTTGAGAGTTTAAAAAACGTTGGAGAGTTGAAAAAAAAATGAAGAGCTCTAAAATTAATAATAAAATATTAATGAGCTAAGAAATTGGTGAGCTATGAAAATAATAATAATAAAATATTAGTGAGCTATGAGAATGGTGAGCTAACACATGAACAGTAATGGAATTGGAGAACTTTAAAAAAAATTAATAAAATATTGGTGAGCCATGAAATTGGTGAGCAAAGAAAATAATAATAAAATATTAGTGATCTATGAGAAAATAAATTAATAAAATATTGGTGAGCCATGAAATTGGTGAGCTAAGAAAATAATAATAAAATATTAGTGATCTATGAGAATGGTGAGCTAACCCATGGAGAGTTATAGAATTTGAGAACTCTAACAAAAATTAATAAAATATTGGTGAGCCATGAAATTGGTAAGCTAAGAAAATAATAATAAAATATTAGTGATCTATAAGAATGGTGAGCTAACCCGTGGAGAGTTATGGAATTGGAGAACTCTAACAAAAAATTAATAAAATATTGGTGAGCCATGAAATTGGTGAGCTAAGAAAATAATAATAAAATATTAGTGATCTATGAGAATGGTAAGCTAACATATGGAGAGTTATGGAATTGGAGAATTCTAACAAAAATTAACAAAATATTGGTAAGTCATGAAATTGGTGAGTTAAGAAAACAATAATAAAATATTAGTGATCTATGAGAATGGTGAGCTAACTCGTGGAGAGTTATGGAATTGGAGAACTCTAACAAAAAATTAATAAAATATTGGTGAGCCACTAACTTGGTGAGCTAAGAAAATAATAATAAAATATTAGTGATCTATGAGAATGGTGAGCTAACCCGTGGAGAGTTATGGAATTGGAGAACTCTAACAAAAAATAAATAAAATATTGGTGAGCCATGAAATTGGTGAGCTAAGAAAATAATAATAAAATATTAGTGATCTATGAGAATGGTGAGCTAACACATGGAGAGTTATGGAATTGGAGAATTCTAACAAAAATTAATAAAATATTGGTGAGCCATGAAATTGGTGAGTTAAGAAAATAATAATAAAATATTAGTGATCTATGAGAATGGTGAGCTAACGCGTGGAGAGTTATGGAATTGGAGAACTCTAACAAAAAATTAATAAAATATTGGTGAGCCATGAAATTGGTGAGCTAAGAAAATAATATTTTAAAATATTGGTGAGCCATGAAATTGGTGAGTTAAGAAAATAATAATAAAATATTAGTGATCTATGAGAATGGTGAGCTAACACATGGAGAGTTATGGAATTGGAGAATTCTAACAAAAATTAATAAAATATTGGAGTTGTAGAATTGAGAGTCTAGTTAGCATCACATGGTAAGCCAAGAATTAAGAGAACGCATCCGACTTTGATCCCTCACATGTTGGGGGGGCAGAACTGAAATCTGGTCCGCCCCTTGTTGGGAGCTAGGAACTGGGTGATTTGAGGAGGCCATTGAGGAGAGTAACTCTATTCATATTGGTGAGCTAATGAAATGTGAGCTAATAAGATCAGAGAGCTGGTTTGAGGGATTTTAGAGAACACGAAGTAAAGTGGAAGAGCTAAAAATTAGAAGAATTATTCTTATTTATTAATAAGCAAATAAATAATTATTATTTTTATTTATTTAGTTGGTTAATTAATTAATTAATTAATTAATTTTATTTTATTTTATTTTATTTATTTATTACTATTTTAAGTATAAGTGTGATTCATGAATGCAAAACTTACTTGTTGCAATTTGGGGTGATGCAGGTAGGGATTGTTTGCTCAAAATGAAGTGGAAAGCCGTTGTATGTTCGTCGAAGAAAGTGGCCAAAAAGTTGCCAAGCAAAGCAAGTGGGGAAGAGGCTGCTGAGGTGCCTTCTATCAAGCACTGGTTTCGTGCTCCTTATTTTGGAGTCGGGGACAGATTCTGGCAACAATTGGAGGATAAGAGGACTGTTAATCGATCTCAAGTTTTGTTGGGGGTACCCGAGGCAGAAGAAGGAGCAGAGGGGATGATAGCTCCAGAATCTATTATGTGGTTACACATAGAGCGCGGCCTCTACCCATATGCATTCCCTGCTCATGACAGCTATGCTTTTACCAAGAATGGTGGGGGTTTCGATACTTGGGCTGAGGAAGTGCTGACTAATCCTTCTTCTAAAGAGGTTTTAAAGAATGCAGGTGTGTATGGTGCTATAGTGGCAAGTGTGGGGTTGAATGTGAGAAGGGAGCCATCATGGTTGAGTGTGGCTTTTTCCCGTTGGAGTTCTAATTCTCACACCTTTGTCACTCGGTGGGGGGAATTGACACCTACATTGGAGGATGTCTGCGCATTGACTGGTTTGCCTATACTTGGTGTTGCAGATCCACTTGCTAATAAATCTGTTCCGAGTCATCTAAAGATTGTATCGATTTTGAAAGCCTCAATTTCAGAGGCAGGATTCTTATTGAGCGGCTACGATAAAGGAGGGGTGTATCTTGGGCCGCAGCGTCGGGAGCATTGTAAGAATACCTTTGGGGGATGGCTGCGATATTGGTATCGAGATTTGAATCCATCTCCGGCAGAAGGAACCGAAATAGAAGAAAATTGGGTAAATGGGCCTGGATATGAAAAGTATAAGCATAGTTCCACCTACCTTGCTGCTTTCCTTGCGTATTGGTTGAGTTGGTATATCTTGGAGGGAGCACCCAAGGATGGAGTAGACCTGTCTGTGTTTGATATTGCTGTTTATCTTGCGAGTGGTCTTTCGGTTGCACTTGGGCCACTGTTTTTGGGTACTCTATACAAACGGCTTGATATGTATCAGGTTGGAGCAGAGAAGTCGAAGGGTCGGTATGATGTTATTAGTTTTGTATCGACTTCCTTCTTGCAGATGTTCTTGTATGAACGATTTCCCAGGCTTGATCCTAGGCCGACGGATTTTGAGCCTGGAGAGGGGTGAGAGCGCCAAGCTACAAGATGGTACGGGACACGCATTCGGGGGCCGCTTATGGATATTTTTGATGATGAGAGTGAGTTTATAGCTCGTCCGTACGTTCCTCCTGTGGTCGGGGTGGTTCCGTTTCGGATGTATGACTCGAGAGATTCTGAGGTGGCTTTTGATGGTCGACTGAGTAATGCCGAGACAATGACGGCTTGTAGCTTCTTGTCATGTTCCTTGCCTTATTTTATAGGAGGAGCTTATGGCTCTATATCCTATAATCCGACGAGAGTGGCTCGCCAATTTGGATTTGATCAGGGGGTCCCTAGTCCTAGCGTAGTCCTTTCTGTGGCTGATACTTTTGAGCAGTTTTTCTGTCATACTCATCTTCCGAGACTCCAGAAGTATGGCAAGTTTATTCGAACGAGGGCTGATCGTGTAGGTGGGGTAACAGTTGGTTGGCGACATTATTGGAGGGAGACTTTTGCCGCCTTTCAAGAGTTTCTCGGGGGTGATATTGGGGACTTAGAGTTTATATGCATTCCATCGGATAACGAACTGTGTCAACCGCGCGTGAAAGGCCGAACTGAATTGGCTAGAGGCGAGTTGTCTCGATTTGCACGCTTAGAGTTACTCTCTGATGTGTTGACTCAGGCGAGGGTGGTTGGTACAGACGGTTTTCGAGGGGAAGTTGGTACATCCAAACGACGCCCGAGCCAGCCTAGAAAGGAGCCTTCCCAGAGAATAAAGGTTAGCTTCTCTTTTTTTTTTTTTGTGATTTTCTTTCTTGTTGTGTTTCTTTTATGTGCTTTTAAGTTGGGCGCTTCGTTTCTTCAGGTACAAAGGTCAGCTATCCATCATGATGTTTCTGTGGCACTTAGGGTGGTAAGCGTGCCTTCTGAAGAGGAGAACTCTGCTGATGATTTGCTTCCGCGTCGGCGGTTGCGGAAACAAAGTAATGCTAAAGGTTTTAGTGATTTCGAAAGTGAGGGTGACGATGGGGATAGCTCAGAGGCCAATTTGAATGCGAGAGATGATGATGTTGTTAAAGTTACATTCGAGCAGGCAGATGTTCTTCTTGATAGGATGAGATCTGAGGTTGTTGCGCCATGTGGTGAGAGTAGAGTGACTTTTGCACCTCCTCTATTGCAGTTAGGGCATCCGGTGGCACAGTCAGTTAGGCTTGGGGAGTCCGATGTTGATGAACCGACCGGTCAATTGCCTTTGTCTGATGTTCAGTCTCGCCTGCCTCCTGGTGGAGTCCCCACCATATCTTTATTTGGTGGGAGTAGTGGTTTTTCATCAGTGGATGCTCGTCTTAGTGTGCCTTCAGTTGTGGCTTCAGTTGGTGCTCAGACTAGCCTTCATTTGGTGGACGTTCAGCCTGGTACTTTGCCTACTTCGTTGGGAGTTGCTACTAGTCTGCCACTTGGTAAGAGTGGTAGTTATGTCCATGATGATACTATTGCTCCCGACGGTCAGGCGAGTTTACCTTTCTTGGATGGCGAGTTTACCGTGACCCGTCTTGATGGTGGTTTTGCGTATCCTTGGCAGGGGTTGATGGCAAGGAGCAAGTCCTCGATCCCAAGGTACTGTTTGCTGGCGTGCGACATAAATGTTTGCCTAGGCTGAGCTTTATTTTTTATCATAGACCCAACACTTTCATGCGTTTGGAGGCTATGTTCTTACGACGCTATTTGTTAGAGGCGTTCTGTGATATGCTCAGTGGGTTTCATGGTCTTACTCTGGAGACTTCTATTGATACGTTTCAGTCATTTCAGGCTGCTGTGGCTGCGTTTCAGCGGCATGAGTTTGAGGTGAGCTGGCTGAGAGAGAGTTTGTCTCGTATGGAGGTGCAGGTAAAGAATCGCCATCTCAAGTTTGAGCTAGCGGAAATGGGCAGGGCTTTGATGGAATCGGCGTCTTCTAGGGAGAAGGCTGTGGTGGAGTTAGAGCGAGCGACCAAGGCATTGGCGAATGTGGACTTGGCGATATCAAGTTTGAGAGAGAGGAGAGCCGTGGTAGAGGCTCAGCTTATTAGTGTGGAAGATGAGGCTTTTGACTTAGATAGCCAGATAGGTCTAAGTTAGACAAGTTGAAGAATTTCTTGTACTGGTAGAGCTAAAACCCCAAGTACTGTATATATTTTTGTTTTCTCTCTCAATCTTTTTTTTTTTTTTTTTGATTGATGATTTATTAATAGTCACACAAAACGTAATGAGAATGAAGATAGCAAATGATTGTTAATTTAACATAAGCATGAGCTGATGTTTTACATTGCCATTACATCAGTAAGAGTAAATTTCTCAGGGGTGATTCTTCACTCTTATCCTAAGGGAAATAGGCCTTTAGCCATTTGGCATTGATAGGGCTCAAGAGAGCTTGCGAGTTTGGTTCAGAAATTCTATAATAACTATTCTCGTTGGCCTCTCTTACTACGTAAGGTCCTTGCCACTTAGGAGTGAACTTGTGGGTAGAGGTTCCTCTCATGACATGAGGTGCAGCACGAAGTACCAAGTCACCTTCTTGGAATTGTCTGGGGCGCACCAAGGTATCATAGGCTCGAGCTATGCGACTTTGGTAAACTTTGAGGTTAGCCAGGGCCTTGTCCCTTCTTTCATCAAGGATCTCCAATTCATAGGATCTGGAGTCTGGAGTAACTTCACTTCGGAGGGCCATATGAGCTGAGGGTATGGCAATTTCCACTGGAAGAACTACTTCCGTGCCGTATACCAATGAGAATGGGGTCATTTGAGTCGGCTGTCTTTTGGATGTTCTATAAGCCCAGAGCGCCATTAGGAGTACGTGCGCCCAATCCCTTTGATAATCCTTGAGAGTCCGTGAAAGGATTCTAAGGAGTGTTTTGTTGGTCGCTTCTGCTTGCCCATTCCCTTGGGGATAGTAAGGAGTTGATTTATGGTGCGTGATGTCATAGGAGACAAGGAGTTGTCCGACTTGGCGATTGACAAAAGGGGTCCCATTGTCTGAAAGAATTACTCTAGGTATGCCGAAACGACATATGATGAATTCTCGAATGAAATTTGAGACAGCAGCTCTTGTTACCTTTTTTAGAGGGATGGCTTCTACCCATTTAGTATAGGTCTCTATAGCCGTTACAATCTATATGTGTCCCCTTGATGGCGGAGAGATGGGGCCAATGAGGTCCATAGCCCACGTGTGGAAAGGCCATGGTGGGCTCAAACTATGTAAATCAGTGGTGGGTGCATGAATGAGATTTCCATGGAGTTGGCAAGGCTTGCAGCATTTGGCGTACATTTTGGCATCTGCCTTCATGGTAGGCCAATAATACCCTAAATGTAGAAGATGTTGAAATAGTTTTGCTCCACCTTGGTGATCTGATCCATGAGCAAGTTCCAAAACTTTATGGATTTCAGCTCCTGACAAGCAACGTAATGGCTTTCCATCGAAGCCATGCTTGAAAAGTTGCTCTCCTTGCAAAAAGAATTTCGGAGCTCGCTTCTTGATTATTGCGGCTGCAGAGCGTTCTGGTGGCAATGATTCTTCTTTGAGGTAATCTATGTATACCTGACGCCAGTCGGAGGTGATTTCTGTGAAGTTGCATTCAGCCTTTGGAGGGAATTCTTGACATTTGGTGCACTTCCTTTGAAGGTCATTCGCTTCCTTAGCCATGGTAGGCCAATAATATCCTTGTCGTTGTAGCCTCCTGTAGAGGCTTACATCTCCTCACCCCTTTTAATTTAGACTTGGCTTCGATAAGGTCAATGCATCGTGCCAATAAACCACCAGGCCCTCTATAGTAGAGGGCTCCTTGATAAATTGTGAAGTGTTTGGTCTCACTCAAAGGTAGTTTACCTGAGGGGGCACGAAGCTCATCGATGATTGGGGCTCTCCAATCGGCAGGTTCTTTTTCAGGGAAGATAGTTGTTACTAAACATGGCACGGAGCGTTTCAGGACTTCTATCTTGGTTGATTCTTCTGAGAATTCCACCTTAGAGGCCAAGGTGGCGAGGGCATCCGGGTGTCGATTGTTGGAGCGAGGAGCGTGTTCTATCCTTACCGTGTCGAATTTGTCTGTCAACCTTTGGACGATGGTTCCGTATGAAGCCAAAGAGGGCTCTTTGATAGCATAGTCTCCATTGGTCTGCTTGACCACCAGATTAGAGTCGCCTTTGATACATAGAAGACTTACTCCTAGGTGGAGTGCTGCCATAAGCCCCAATGCCAGGGCTTCGTATTCCGCCTCGTTGTTAGAGCATTTAAAATCCAGTTTATATGACAAATTGACTTCAGTTTGATTTGGGGAAACAAGGACTATTCCAGCTCCTCCCCCTTTAGAGGTGGACGATCCATCGAAACTCAAACTCCATTCTCCTTCGGTGTTTACTTCAGCCGCTTGGAACTCATCTCCTGGCAATTCATCCGAGGGCGGCTCATGTTTTCCACTGGGGAAGTGAGCCAAGAGGTCAGCGAGCGCTTGACTCTTGATGGCCTTGGGAGCTTTGCAAGTGATGTCATATTCCGCTAAAGATAGGAGCCAACGGGCTGGCCTACCAAAGAGCGCTGGTCTAGTGAGGAGAAATCGGATAGGATCGCTTCTGGTCATGAGATGGATGGGGTAAGAAAGAAGGTAATGACGGAGCTTTTTGGCAGCAAACACTAGGGCGAGACAGTGCCGTTCAATGAGGGAATATCGGATCTCAGCCCCTTGGATGACTCTGCTTATGTAGTACACGGGACGTTCAAATCCGTTAATTTCCTGGGCGAGCAAAGCTCCGACTGATTTCGGCGTAGAAGTGATGTAGAGGAGTAAGGGCCTTGCCGGCTGAGGAGGAGTCATGGAGAGAGGGGATGTTAAAGCTGTCTTCACTCCTTCGAATGCTTGTTGGTGTTCCTCATTCCAAATGAACCTGACATCCTTCTTTAGTAAAGAATTGAAGGGTTGTGTTATTTCGGCCATAGCTGGGATAAACCGTCTCAAGTAAGACGCCCGACCAAGGAAGGTTCTCAACTCATCTAGATTGGTTGGTCGTGGCATATTTTTGATGGCGGCGACCTTTGCTGGGTCGGGGTCTATCCCATGGCGATGAACGATGCAGCCAAGGAACTTGCCGGCAATGACTCCGAATGCGCATTTAAGCGGGTTCATTATGAGTCTATATTTCTTACAACGTTCAAAGACTCTTTGGAGGTCTTTGAGGTGACTAGTCTCCTCTTTGGATTTTACTACCAAATCATCAATGTAACATTCCAAGGACTTGTGCAATATATCATGAAAAATGGCTGTCATAGCTCTCTGGTATGTTGCTCCCGTGTTTTTTAACCCAAAAGGCATTACAGTATAGAAAAAGTTACCTATAGGAGTGTGAAATGTTGTCTTTGGGGCATCCTCTAGAGCCATCTTAATCTGGTTGTAACCGCTGAAACCATCCATGAATGAGAACATATGGTGCCCCGCTGCTGAATTGATCAAGGTATCTATGTTTGGGAGTGGGAACTCATCTTTGGGGCAAGATTTGTTTAGATCTCTGAAATCGACGCACACTCGAATTTGACCATTCTTTTTGATAACTGGGACGATACTAGAAAGCCAGGTGGGATGTTGGATGGGTTTGATAAACCCTGCTCCAAGCAGCTTCACCACTTCGTCCTTGATGTTGAGCTCCACCTCGGGCTTATAAAATCTGACCCCTTGCTTGACTGGGCGAGCCAGGGGGATGGCATTCAAACAGTGCATGGTAACATCTTTGTCTAATCCTGGCATTTCTTCATATGTCCATGCGAAAACGTCCGAGTACTTCTTGATCAACTTGATGAGGGGCCTCCTTTGTTCTGCTGGAAGATCTTTGCAAATAAAGATAGGACGCCTGGGTTCCCCTTTAGGGGCCATGTTGATTTCTTCCAGTTCTTGCTTTTGGGGCCGAGGGCCATCCTGTAAACACTCTGGAGCAGGTCGAACATCTTGCAACCCATCTTGCTTTAAGATTACAATTGAGTTGGCGGGGACTTGGTTAGGAGATGAAACGGTTGTCTTGGCGAGGGGTTTAACTTTTGAGCCTTCGGCTCCATCCAAATGAGTTATCGCAGGACAATAGGATCTATCAAAGGGTTTATCTGTTGCTGAAAAAGCCACGACTTTTTTTCTCCTTCTACTTTTCTTGTCTCTACTTTTTTATTCTTTGCCATTGGCGGGCATTGGGCCAGCACAGACAAGGTGTAGCAACAGTGATCTTCTCCACTTAGTTCACGATGGGCGATTACTACGTCGTCTAGCTGGGGGTCGGCATAGGTAACGTTCGCCAACCCCTCGCATCGTCACAAACGGTATACCACTTTGCCATCTTTTGTTTGAAACCTGGTGACTTTAGGGAGCTTTCTTGAAGGCTCTGATTTGGTGAATGTCTTTCTGCGAGGTGGTGATGAATCTCCTTCAGAGAGGTCATCCCAGTTGGGTATAGGAGTTCCTCGAAGTGGCAGGAGAGGTTCATCTTCATCGACATGATTATAAAATACCGCATCTGCCATGTGAGCTTTATCTACTCGAAAAGGCTTTTGAGAGCCAGTTATGGCTACTACCTCATTGTTGTAGACTGCTTTGACACATTGATGGTATGTGGAGGTAGGGATGGCAATTTCAACCCGGCCCGACGGGGACCCGACCCCTCGTCCCCGATAAGAATGGTTTTTCCCCGAAAAATACCCCCGACGGGCCGGGGATGGTATTTAAAAACAAATCCCCGGTGATATTCGGGCCGGGGACGGTGATATATATTTCATCCCCGACCCCGGCCCGGCCCCGACCCCGCCCCTCGCCCCGCCCCCAGCCCCGGTTATCCCCCGATTTATATTATAGTTTATATATATATATATATATATGTATGTTTGGTTATGTTTGATTACAGGCTATAAATAATAATATTATATATTATAATATATTATATATATCTTCATTGTTTACAGATCAACAAGACTACAACTCTCTCTCACACTCTCTCTCACAGACTCTCTCTCTCTCTTCTCTTCTCACGCTTTCTTCTGTCTCACTCTCACCTCCTCACTCTTCCGATCGTCCCTCTCTCTCTCTCTCTCTCTTTCTTCCCTCTGCCGACACCGTTGCCTCTTCCGACGCCTCTACCTCCTTCGTCGACTCGATCTGCCGACGCCGTTGCCTCTGCCGTGGCCGTCGTCCCTCAGTAGCTCTTCACCGCTGCAATTTGCTCGATCTGCTCGATCTGCAGATTTGCCTCTGCCGTGGCCATCTCTCTCTCAGATCTGTCTTATTCTATCAATTTTTTTTTTTTTTTTTTTTTTGTGGTTGATCTGTTCTCTATTGTTAATAATCTGTTGATGTTGAGATGTTGTTGATTTTTTTTTTTTTTTTTTTTTTTTTATGTTGTTGATGTTGTGTTTGAGCCCAAATATTCTGTTGATGTTGTTTTTTTGGCCGGGGATTTTCGGGGTCGGGGAAACCCGATCCCCGTTAGGGGGCGGGGGTGGGGGTGGTAGTTGGTTCCCCGTCGGGGACGGGGACGGGGACGGGGGGAAGTTCTGCCATCGGGGATCGAGGACGGGGAGGGTGATCCCCGGCCCCGCCCCGCCCCGTTGCCATTCCTATGTGGAGGGGATCACAGCATATCTATGAAGCCAAGTTCTCCCTAAGAGAGCCTAATAGGTCGTTTCTGCTTCTATAACATGGAACTTAGTAGTGGAACGAATTGGTCCTACTACTAAGTCTAACTAGACATGACCTATGGTTTTAATTTTTTGGCTTCCAAAACCGGTGATGGAGATGGGTTGTCTGACTAAGTGCTTTGGTGGGATCCCGGCTGCCTGGAAAGTAGAATAAGGCATTACATTGAGTGAAGCTCCTCCATTCATGAATCCTCTTTGAAACTCCATTCCATTGATGAATACTGGGACGTAGAGGGGACGATTATGTGGAAATAGTACTTGCTTGTCGGCCTCGGTAAAGGTTATCGCCAATGAGTTATCCCGAAATATTTTCCTTACTGACCCGCTTACACTCATGCACGTTTCACCATTCTGCTCCGCAAGTCTTAAAAAGGCCTTGGTGGCTTCAAAGTGTGTTACGTCAGACAGGCCGAATTGGTCGAAGAACCACTTGAACTTTGTCGATTTCTTAAGTGCCATCACACGCCTGGTCTCAAAGTCCGGGCAAGTGGAAGTTGGGAGTTCAGAGAGCTCGCACACCATTGGCTCTTCCATCTCATCATAATGCGAAAGCATCATGACCGTCTTGCAATTATCCTTGTGGCGCGGGAGAGGATCTTTCAAGACATCTTCTGTTTGGTGGGGTAGCTCCAAAACATCGTCAAACATCATTTTTCGAACTAAGGATCTGAGTGCCCAACATTCCGTAGTAGGATGTTTAATGGAACGATGGTATATGCAATAGTCGGCCCGCGCTTGATCCTTTTTGGTGATAGGTTGCCTTGGCTCGGGGAGGTGAACTTTTCCATCTTCTACCCAGGCGTTGAGGAGTGCTTGTGCCTCGTTCACTGAGATAGGTAATGGCGGGGGAATTTGATCAAACTTTCTCTTTTTTTGCCTGCGGGTCTCCTCTTCCTCCAAAGGATCCTTTGGCTGCATATACGACGTGGTTGCGTCGGTTAAGCCTCTATGAGGAAGGTTGAGGTGCCATTGGTCACAATGAGTGGGGTTGTGGTGCTGTCATTCGTGCCCCTGATCTTACCGTTTCACTTATGTTTCGGGCCGCAGCACATAAAGCGGAAAAGTCAGGGAAGTGGTGGTTGACTAACTGGAGTTTATAAGTCGTTAGCATCCTTTCAATGCATAATGACACCAGCTGGTGTTCTTCCATCGGGTCTTGTATATCTACTGCTTTTTCTCTGAAACAGCGGACGTAAACGAGAATGTCCTCTCCAAGTCGTTGTGTTTCCCTTATAAGATGAGGGGTGGTTAACCTTTCTTCAACGTAGAAGAACTTGATGTGAAACTTTTTTACCAAGTCTTCCCATGAAGAAATAGAGCCAGTAGCAAGGTTGGCATACCACGAGAATGCTCGATCTGTGAGGGATTTGGAGAATTCCCTCATGCGAAGGTTTCGGTCTTCTCAGTGAGCTCCAAGGGCGTCAAGAAAGCGTCAAACATGCTCTCTGGCGTTTCCTTTTCGTCCGTCGAAATGGACAAATTTGGGTACTGTATATCCTACCAGATATGGAAGACTTGCGATGTGAATAGGGTAAGGGGGACGGAGGTCCAATTCTGGGGAGGCAGGAATGTAACCTTTGTTCGTCTGAAGTAGGCTACTTATGTGCTCTTTTACGACCTCCAATGTTAATGGCTGGGAAAAATTCTGATTTGCTGGAAGAGCTGGAGAGCCAATCGAAGCCACTGCAGTGGGAGCTCCACTAATGGACCCAACTTGTGGTGGGGGTGTCTAGCTGGGAGCTAATGGAGGGAGCGAGAGGGCTATTTGTCCCTCCGCTGGGGTTCGCAAGTCGTTTTGCGTAGCGAGGTTGGCTTCTGAGCCATTCTGGGCTAATGGCGGAGCGCCATTTTGAGATGATGTAGAAGGGTTAGATGATGATGGGAGCGTAGGTGTCCTTTGTAAGGCTAGCAGGGCGTCCATTAAGAGTTGTTGGTTCTGTTGAAGGGAGGTGACGCTCTCAGTCAATACGCGTAGCTGATTTGCTATAACCGGTTGGGAGGATTGTTCTTCCGGAGAGCCGCCGGAGTTGTGTTCCGAGGTCTCCGCTAAGGTCTCCCTACCGCCACCTTGGGATGTCGCTACTCCAGTTCCAGTGTTCTTTTTGGGTGCCATGTGAAGCGAACACCACTCTTCCCCAGCAGAGTATAATGTGGGTGAGAGGTGTGGTTAGAGGTAGTCTGGGAAGATGGCGGGCACTTCAATGGCCTGAGATCACCGGAGGTGGAGAGAAGGAGGTCAAGGCAAGCTTGGAGAGGGAGAGGTTGGCAGTGATAGACCTTAAATATTAATGTAAAGTGAGAGAGGGTGTTTAAGTATGAAACTTGGTTGTATTGTTGTTGTTGTGTCTCGCTATATATACGATACGTTATATAGGCCGCAGGAGTATTGGAGCCCAAGCAAACTGTTGGACAGGTGGCTCGTTCTCCTCAACTCTGCCAAAAGTGATATAAGCCCTTCTGCCGTCTGTGGCTTGACGGCAAGCGGAGAGCAACGTTTCATGGCAGGCAGAAAGTAACGTTTCGTATATGCATCGGATGACATGAACGTAAGGTCATTGTGGCCTCTTCTCCAAGCCTAGTCGAGATGGAGTTGTCTTAGCAAGAAGACAAACATCTCGACGATCCACGACCTCAGCCGCCAGTCCAGTATCCTCTGATGATCCTGAGCAGTAGTGCCTGGGTCCTGCTCCCAACCTAGGCATCCAAGTAGATAAATGGGCCAGGGCCCACCTTAGTGTTTAAGAGAGCCAGGGGCTCGCCTCCAAACGACCAAGTAGGAGAATGGGCCGCAGGCTTATCTCGATGTTTAAGAGAGGGGCTCGCTTTTGAGCGACCAAGTAGGAGGTTGGGCCGTAGGCCTATCTCAATGTCTAGGAGAGCCATTGTTTATCAATCCAAGTCCAAGTGAGCCGGGAGCTGATTGTATTGTTGTTTGGCCTTGGAGCGAGGTATGAAGGACCATGGGCCCTGGGGCCATGGTGCTGCCTGTTGCAGGGCTCTTCATATCTAGATATATTTGGGCTTATATGTATGCTCCCGCTTAGGCTAAGCATATAATCTTGGCTGCCTTGGCACATGACGCTCGTAGGGCTCGCCATGTAGCAAACATACGACATGCCCGACGTGGTGCCTTATTGGTCTGCCACGTGGGTGGGGTTTTGGTGATGTGGCACCTGTAGGGCTTACCACATATTGAGCTTGATACAATTACCCACAATATGTATGTACTATAACCCTCTTCTGCTTTGTTGATTTGGTTGTTGCCAAGTAATTGTATATATGTATATACTATACAATCAAAATACCACATCATAATCTCTGTTTCAGTTATTGATGTTTTGTTTGTGTGAAATGTTTTGATGTTCTTGATGCTGGTAGTTGACTTGGTTTATCATGAATTTTCTAATGTTCAATGATCCACTAATCTAGTTATAGTTGGTTTATCCATGAAGTTGCTTGCCCCTCCACACCTTATTATATTTCTAATTTATAAGAATGCGTATTTACTTTAAAATTTCAAAGTCATGTATCGGTTACCCAAGCACACACATGACTATGACTTTGTTGATGTTAGTTGCTTGCAAAGGCTAGCAAATACAACTCAGTTGTGGGGATCAAGAATAGGCATTTGCTCAATTTTTATGCAGTAACCTTTTTTTAAAAAAAAATATTTTTTATTCTGACTTAAAATATGGAGCTTTTACACTTGCAACAATGATTCATACCACCAAAAAAAAGACCACTAATAACACTAATGCATTGGAAATGCCAAAAAAAAAAAAAAAAAAAGCATAGGCGCGCCTACTGCCACATCATTAGTGGTGCTATTAGAGTACCACTTTTAGTGCTCTCAACCATTTTTCTTACATTCGTTATTCTTTAGAGAAGCTTTCTAGAAACTTGTTCATTTGTTTCTTGTGAGGTTTGGAACTTGACTAATTTCTACTTACAGAAATGCTTCAGAGGAAGAAAGGCAGTAGAAGCTGAACGTCTGAGAGTGAGGGAGCATTTCTTTATGACTTATGGGAAGCATTGCCAAAATGTGGACAGGTAGTATTATTGGATCCTCACCCTCAAGTTAGTACATGGTTTTATTTCTCTATTTTTTTCTCTCTCTTTGTAATTGTGGTTTCTACTAATGTCCATATAGTAACTTGATTTGGTAATGTGCTTGCTCCAAATTGGATCTCCATTATCTTTTTGAATCCACCTGATCTTACATTATTGTTCGATGTCTCTTTACATCCAGGTATTCTTTTGGGCTGGATTCTGATTTTCTCCACCAGTTACTTTTCTTCTTTAATCCACAAAAAAGATATATGCATTAGGATTTGAAACAACAAATTTTAATTGAACTTAAGTGAACTTCAAAAAAGATAATTACGACCTGACAGACTTGTGAACCTTTTGACCGTTAATTATATTTGCTAATCAAACTAATCTAATTCATTGCATAAAACTAATATGAAGAAATCAAATATGATTCAGGAACTCTCACATCATGCTGCTTTAGTAGTGAGACTACAAGAATTATATTGCATTACTTTACCTTGAACAATCAGTTGCTAAAGTAATCCTTTAGTCAACTTGAACTTTCTCCTGTTTCTATATTAATACAAGTAATCTCTTCTTTGTATGAGACCCAAAGCTTCACATTGGCACTTTTCTCCTTGACCAATTGGTTTCCTGATAAGCATTTGGTGCTGAACTATGGTTGTAGACTTCCAACTTCTGTTTTTTTTTTTTTTTTTTTTTTTTTTTTTTTTTTTTTTTTTGTTATCAGAAGAAATAGAAAGAGAAATCTCATATTTAAGCAGTTGATATCCATGACATTATGGCCACCCATTCCTCATTACAGATGATGGCAGTCATAAATTTGGGTGGTTTTGTGGCTCAATCTAAGTTGGATAACCTAACCTTGTTACTGATAAGGTTTAGCTCGGACTAGTTCTTTGATTTTGTTGTTTATTGAAGCTTTGACCCCATTAAACTTGTAAGCATACTTCATTGTAAGGTTTGTTGCTTGTTTACATTTTCAGTCAATTTTTTTATTGATTATAGAAGTATGAGGTAGAATTATACCTCTGTGCAAATAATCAGCTTGCTGAATCTTGTATTGATGTTCAATTTTTTTCAACGTACGTAGCTAAGTTTCTAATATTGAAACATGTTTAGCTATAGTTGATATAAAGCCATTAGAAATTGTTACTTCGATCACTTTAGTGTGGAACCATAAACTTGTTGATGCAGTTTTTATGTTTTAGTTGCTTTGAAACAGAAACTTACTTACTAGAGGTTTTTCTATTGGCAGAAATCAGTTGAAGGATCAACTGTTTATGACGTCTGATAAATTCAGTACATCAATAATCTTCTTGTTAGAGGCAGTCATTCTGTTGATTGATCCCGGACTTCCCTGGTCTTGTAAGATAGTTGGCTATCTCTTGCAAAGAAATACATATTCCTTATTGAGAGAGATTGTACTCACTGGAAAGATACATTTCAAACCAACTGGCCCTTTATAATTTTTGGTTGTCTTCCATGATATATCTTATATATATCATACCTTTTTTCCTTTCTTTTTGACCACATGCACTTACTATTAATCTTATTCTTATGCTGTGTTTGGTTGGGGAATTTGGGAAGGAATTTGGAAAGAGAAATGGAAAAGGTAGGTGAAATGTGAATAAATTATGCCTATATTTCACATAGTTTCACACACCTTTTCCCTTTCCCTTTCCAAATCCCTCCCCAAATCCCTCAACCAAACACAGCATTAGAGTCTTAGGTTAACAATTTCTGCGGAAAAGTAAATGGGGCAAGCCATCATTAAGTTGTAGGCCTTTGTATTGTCAGGGGGTTCACTTGAATGTTTGTAATTGGGGGAATTCCAAATGGCATAAATTATTCTAAAAAATTAATTAATGTAAAAACTGTGATCCCTAGGGCACTGTAATGCGGTTTTAATCCAGTGTCGACATTGGGTGTTCTTTAAAGCACATCTGTTGTTGAATCTTGTTTGCCATAGTTGGAATCTGACCTTCAAGACTTGGAGACATCATGAATTATCAGGATTTTGGTCTCGATTGTGAGAAACTGTCGGTTTTTTTTTTTTTTTTTGTTTTTTGGGGATAGATAATAGATTATGTTAACAGGGCATAAATAAAAAAGTGGGTGCAAAAGCATCTGATCACAAGGAGGTGGGACCTAATCAAGAATTCCCCTGAATAACCTCTAACGAATCCCAACCATTGTCTTGCATCCCACACCACTTATGATAATAGAGTGCTATAAAGAATCACACTGTATGGGAAATCTCCATGACCATTTTTCAAGATAGGCAACCCTAGTAATTTGCATATGACGGACTACTTTGATGATGTGTTCTCAATTTTGCAGGAAAGTATAAAATTTCAAGATTCTGTTGGGAAAATATCTTCTCTGGAGAGTATCCTTGCCCTCATTATACCTCATGTTGGTCAGAGATCATGTGTTTGTGCTAATATTGATCCCCGATGGAGTTTCTCATCACAAATTCTTACAATTCCTTTCTTGTGGAAGCTTTTTCCATATCTAAAAGAGGTAGTTTGGTTTTCTCAGTCCCCACACTGCAACATTATACTTTTATGTTTTAGATTTCACCAGGGTCTAGTGAGGCAGAATCTCTTCCACAGTCAGCACACAAAACATATAGTGGGTGTTTGGAAAATGACTATTTTAGAGGTTTTTTGACTATTTTAATAGGCTATTTTAGTTTTTGTGTCTGGGAAGATGGATTGAATTTTTTGTTTGATTGTTGTATTAAAAAATGTGTTTGAAATGATGTTGAGGTAAAAAATAATTAAATTATTCTGAAAATGGTGTGTCTGACGTGATCAAGAGACAGCAAAGACATGATGATTGATTTGTTGGGGTATGAAATTACTAAATTGCCCCTATGTGTTGGAATGCTAAGTTGGTGGGTTAGTTAAAGATTAAAAGGGTAAAATGGTAATTTCAAATCTGCCCTGACACTTCTGCCAAATTGTCTGCATCAATTTCTGATAAAAATAAAAAAACTCAGCTACAGTTGGACTTTTTGGCTATTTATTTGAATGAGGCTAAAATAGCCTCACATATTCCTTCCCAAGCACCGCCATAATATATTCTCTTTCTCCTGCTAATTTTGTTGCCAAAAAGTTTTATTTCAAACATTTATTATCTTGTTATAAAAATTTTAAAATTTTCTTCCTTTATTTATCCAGATTTTTGCGACACGGGGGCTGAGTGTACATTATATTCATCAGATGGCATTATGTGTGCAAAATCATGCTAATGATGTGATTTCTCAGCCTGATTGTTCATTTGATATGGTAAGGAAATGATGTGATTTCATAATGTACTGGTATTGTTTGTTTGCTCCTCGTTTAGACTCTTTGGATTTGTATTAATAACGAGTTTGGTGAAAATGTTCACGTTTATTGCTGTTTTTTTTTAGATGCCAAAATTCAATAAAGTTTTGTTCTCCCCTTGTTTTCTTTTCTTGATCAGGCTATAGACTTTGTAGCTGTTGTGACATTTTTGCTGGAGGCGCTTCCTCCTATGCAATCATCTAACAAAGAAAGTAAAGAAGGTATGCCTTTAACATAATATACTTTTCTCTTTTCCTCCTTGTTTTGTGTATTTTTAGGGTATTTTTTTTTTATACTTAATTCTCTTATTTTCTTTTAATTAATTCAACGCAACACATCTTTGCGTGATATTGAGATTGGATAACCTGAAAAAATGAAGAAAATGAAAAATTGGAGTGATACAATTTGGTTGTTTTTAGTTTGGAAACAAATTAAAAACTTGAATTAAGCCAAATCAGCCACATAGTTTTATATATTAACCTAGAGAATAATACCTTGAAAAAAATCCAAATCTTGTGGGAAATTTGGTAATATTCTGTGCCTTTTGGTTGATGCAGCAAGTAGCTGAGTGGGTAATGACAATGATGCAAGGTTTTGCTAGTAAAATGATGAATTATTTGAATACTTTCACATTGTTAATTATGTAAACCTTGTCATCATATTTGGAGCCTGCTTTTTGAATAAAATTATAGTCAATTGAGTTGAGCTTCATGTTTTGATTGTTTTGACTTTATCAGCCAGTTTATGGACTAGCCCTGATTGTTTTGACTTTATCAGCTTCATGTTCGAGCTTGTAAATGAGTGAGAAACTAGACTCAAAGTGGTTGTACTAATATTTATCTAATGTTGAAACATCTCTATTGTAAATTCTCAGCTTTGCTTGTATGATACTTGGGAGCAAATGATGCAGAATAGAAGACAAACCTAGCAGCTGTCATTGTGGTGACAAATGAAGATAAATAATTGGCAATTTCTCAACACATAAATGAGCCCAAATGGAGGTCACTTGAGCAGAGGATGTAAGTAGCTCTGCTAGGAGTAGGACTTGGGAGTCTCTTCACTTGAGTAGACATTTTTTTTAATAGTTGTTCTATTTAGTCTCTGCTAATGCCCCACTTGAGAGTCATTTCTGTAAGATCCTTATCTTTTTAATAGTTGCTGCTGCTGCTTTATGTTTGTGTTTGTGTTTGTTTGTCTTTAAAGCAGCTACTAAGATGAGAGCCTTGAAGGTTGTAATTGTTAAAACAGTTTATGGGGTTCTGTGCAAATTTTTTTTGGCAAATCACCTCTTTTAAATGTTGTTCATCTCACATTGATGATAGCTACTCTTAAAGTTCAAGTAATTTGACTTTTTCTTGACCATTTTGATTTTAATTGATGTATTTAAAATCTGAACATGAATTGTTTCTATTCTTAGGTATGCAATGAATTGTTTCTTATTTTTAATTTTGTTTTCAAGCTTAGTTTATTTATTATTTTAATATACATCAATTATTAGTTCTTAATAATTGTTTATGATAGGTATAAATATCTATCACTATATTTAAATGCCAAGCTTAGCACAATTAAAAAAAAAAAAAAAAAAGGGCTATGGAGGCGTTTTATAAATGTCCCTATATCCCAACCCCAATGGCTAGATTTTTAAAATGTATAAATGGCCCTGTTTGGTAGAGCTGTGGGAAAGTGCTTATAGCTTATGGCTAAACAGCTTATAGCTTATAACTTTCAGCTTAAGCTGATTTTCAGCTTATTCTTAAAGCATCTCCTGCCCCACTTAAAGAATAAGCTGTTTTCTGACTTCCACAAAGCTATAAGCTATAAGCTATAAGCTAAACCAAACACATCAAAATAGCTTAAATTAAGCTGAAAGCTGAAATAAGCTGAAATTAAGCTGTACCAAACAGGGCCAATATCTATGACGGCATTTTAAAAACGTCACTAAATATCATAGTGATGTCATAGTACCGACATTTTTTAAACGCCATAAAGCTATAGCGGCATTTGGTTACTAATATAACGACATTTTTTAAACGCCATAAAGCTATAGCGACGGCCGCGTTGTCGACATTTGGTACTAAACGCCACAAAAAGAATTATTGACGTTTTTAGTACCTAAAAGTGTATTTTCCAGCAGTGGATATGTGGAATTTAATATGAGTTACACAATTGGATGGATAGATACACTAGCTGCTTAAAAGGAGAAAAGCTAGGGGTGAGCATGGTCCGGATTGGACCGGATTGGGATAAAATCAGGACCAATCTGTTATTTACGGTTCCTGAAAAATCGGAACCAATCCGATCCGTTTAAATCTTGGAACCAATCCGAACCAATCCATTTCAACACGGATTGGATCGGTTTAGGACCACGGATTCACATAATTAAATAACAAAAAAAAAAATATATATATATATATAATATTTTAATTTTATAAAAATATAAACATAGCGCTGTATTAGTTCTACAATAGCAACATGTTTTTTTATAATAGCGACATAATGTTCTAGAATTTAAACAATCATAAAAAAACTAGTTTCATTATAAGTATTTAGATCATTACAAATTAAAACTAAAAACTAAAAAACAAAAGTAATAAAAGAAGATATTATACGAGGTTTAGGTTTGAGTTTAGATTTTATATAGAATAAGAGAAGATACTATGGGGGAGGATGTATAATAAAAATATAGACTATTTGTATACGGTCCGGATCGGTTCCAATCCGGAACCGTGAGGTTCAATCCGGAACCAATCCGTGGACTACGGATTTTTAATTCTTCAATCCGGAACCGAACCACGGATTCGAAAAATCAATCCAAACCTATCGGATTGGACTGGACTGGATCGGATTACGGATTTTACGGATTTCTTGCCCAGCCCTAAGAAAAGCAAGAAAATAGAGAGAAATGAAGAAAGAAAGATACTAACTTTATTTTATCCCTTCATACTATCATTTGTATACTACTTTAATCTTTTGAATTATCAATTTGAATGGCTAAATTATTGATAGTAGTTCATCTCATTCTAAATCATCAACATTGATACACAAAAATAGGCCTGAATCTCGACTCATCAAGACAAGCATACATGCCTAACCCATTGGCCTATTTGGGTCAAACCCAGTTGATAAAAGAGCTTGAGCTTAAGGTTTTAGTTCGCAAAGTTTAACAGGTCCGAAAAAGCTCCTTGGGCTTTTTTTTTTTGATAAACGGGAACCATGTCCTAGGTAGAGACTTTTAGGCCCTTCCTAGGAGGGCACACGAGAGATACCGATAAAAGTGAACTTGAGTTGGGCATATTGGGGAAAATTCATTGATCAACTAGGCTAGCCGTCAAGGGTAAAAGCTCGTTGGGCTTAGCTTACAAGTAAACGTGCCCCAGCCAGGCCCGTTAACCCATCTAGGTCAAGCTTGTTGGAAAGGACTTGGATCTAAGATTTTGACTTACGGCTTTTCCTAATCTGTTAAAAAAAAACTTGCTAGGCTTAATCTGCAAACAAGCTTGGACATCATTTTCATAGCCCAGCCCATCCCGACCCAGATGGATGCTAAATCTTAATCAGGCGTTTAATACTTTTCGATAAGCTCGAATTCAAATTTCCCTCTAGAAATCCATAATTACACCATTCAAATTCATATTCACTATTTCAATCTGGTTCAAAGGGACCAAAGGGCTGATCTACACATTTGTTCTCTAAGCAGTATCTGATATTGACATTTAGGACATTACTTCATAACTTTTGAGGATGTTTACACATGTAGAAACTTTGAAAAAAGGACAAGGATCTGTGTGTGTGTTTATTTAATTTATTTTAGGAAGTTTTACAAGAAATTGGGTTTGTAGAAACCTTATTATGCCAATCCCAATTAGCATTACAGACACAGATAGTAACTCAGACAATTCAAGAACATCTTCTCTTAACATCAAAACCTTTATAATAAATAAAAAAAACACATTCAATTCAATTCAAATAGATGATCTATTAATACAATGATAAAGTACCTCAGACAATTCAACAGTATCTTCACTTGACATCAAAACCTTTACAAAAAAAAAAAACATATTCAATTCATATAGATCATCTATTAATATAGAAACAATTTAAACTCTTTTCCAATACAACATAGAATAACAACATAAACCAACAATCTATGCTAAATAGGGAAAAATCAAAGGACAAAACAGGGAAGTAACAGAACAGAGCATAACAGAACAGCGACACTTATATAGATTCACAAACAATTGCAAACGCTAAAAGATTTAGATGTAAAATTGCAAACGCCTTTGTCACACTTATTTTTCTTCTTCAAATTGTTAACTGCTCCCATAATAAATGTTTCCAAATTCAACCCATTTTCCCCATTTGTCAAATTGCCAAAAAATTTAGATGTGAAGTTACAAAAAATTAACACGACTTAATTAGACCCACAATCACTCTTGAGAAACTGAACAATTCACATCTATACAAAGTTTTATATATAAAGAACGTGTACATATATACATATATATGAGCTCAAATTAGTTGCCTGCGACTCTGAATGAGCTTAATCGTGTGGTTCCAAACAGCAAAACAAAGCTGGTTGGGACTCAAAACCCTAAATTTAGAGCAACTACCGTGAACAACGGCGTGGTGGTTCAGCACCGGAGGGACGATTAGGGTTCGATTGAGTATCGCGGCCATCAAAATGGCGTACTTGAACTCAGACAACTGGTTGCTGAACCCACTGTGGGGTGCGTACTAGAGGAATTTCTCTCCAGCTAGGGTTTGCTATGAGGTGCAGAGGTGGGGGGACTGGGGTTGGGGGGGATTTTTTAGGGTGGAGAGGAGAGAATTGGAAATGTGCTTGTAGAAGGGGAAGAGGAGGAAATAGATTGGGAGGAGAGAGGAGGATGATCTGAGAGGGGGTTTCTTTTTCCATCTGATGTTTATTCTGTTGTTGAAGTTAAGAGATTCCATCACACTCTCTCTCTTCTTGGGGGATGAAAATTACTGGTTTTGATTTTAATTGGTGGTGGTGGTGGTCTACAAATGGTTCCTTGATTCAACAGTACTGACTGGCAAGAAAAAGGAGAGAAAGAAAGTTGGTTATCATTTTTTAAAAATATTTTTCAAAAAATTCTATTTTTAGTGTTTTTTTATTTTTATTAATTTTTTTTAATATTTTAAGTAATTTTTTTAATTTTTAGACATACCTAACATATATATATCAAAAAAGTAAAAAAAAAAATGAAAAAAACCTTTTAAAAATTCACTAAATATCAAAAATACAAAAAAAAAATACGAGAATTAAGTACATTTTTTGTATTTTTATGTATTTATTAATTTTTAAAAATATTTTTTCACAAATTTTTTACTTTTTAGATACATCTAAGTAAGGTGCATTTAAAAAAGTAAAAAAAATGTTTAAATTTTAAAAACATTCACTAAAAACAAAAAAACACGAAAATCAAAAAACTCAGTTTTTAAAAAACTTAATTCAAAAAACTCAAACTAAACACACTGTAATTTCTTTTGGAAGAGGATCTTAACGCGTTGCGCCAACTCCTAGCAAAGTAGTAAAACGTGTAGAGGATCTTAATGCGTTGAGCCAACTCCTTGCAAAGTAGTATAAAAGCCACAAACGCTTTCATTGAAAATCAAAGTCTAGTCGCCTCGTAATCATTTCATTCCTTTTTTTCTTATCTCAATATTCTATACATTCGATTTGGCTTATTTCTCATTGTGTTCTAACTCATTCTTATCCATCGTTTGCAGATTATAATCAACCCAACAGGGCCTTAAATCCAAAACATGAACAATAACAACATCAACGTTTTATTTGTGAACTCAAGGAGCTTCTATCTCTCCCACCCCCATCTCCGGCCACCACTCACTTCCTACCACGCTGTCCTCGTTCTCCTCACTTAGATGCTACTTGCCTTCATCCAACTAAAATTTCAAGGATAAAATGTTTCTTCATTCGAAACGTATCAAAAGGCCATATGGGTCATCAGTGTTAGTCTGATCTTATATTGCTTCACCTACGAAGCTAAACCCCAATTACCGGCCTATTCCCGTGTAATTCGCCGTGGAATAATAGTGCTTGGTTCGGTTTATTCGATGTCTCTGACTTCCATCCTTTTCCCAAGTAATGGGAGACATGTGTTCTATTTGTTGTATGCCCTATTTTTGGCAAGCGAGTCGGCAGTGATTCGCCATCGATTCCAAATGGTGTGGAACTGGTTTTATCAGAGAATCATCGGTTCTCTTTCGCAGAATAGAGGCGGCGAATGGGACGTACTAAGAACAGGAAAGACCTGCTTACACCGATTCCAAATGCAGGTCTCTCCTATTCTCAACACATCTCATTCGCCACCTCCATTCTCGCGGAAGATAATGGATGATTCTCTAATAAACCCAGTTCCACACCATTTGGAATCGGTGGCGAATCACTACCGACTCGCTTGCCAAAAACAAGGCATACAACAGATAGAACACATGTCTCCCATTGCCTGGGAAAATGATGGAAGTCAGAGACACCAAAGAAACCGAACCAAGCACTATCATTCCACGGCGAATTACACGAGAATAGGCCGGTAATCGGAGTTCAGCTTCGTAGGCGAAGCAATACAAGATCAGACTAACAGTGGTGACCCAGATGGCCTTTTGGTACGTTTCGAATGAAGAAACATTTTGTCCTTGAAATTTCAGTTGGATGAAGGCGAGAAGCATCTGAGTGAGGAGGGCGAGGGAGTGTGGTGGGAAGTGGGTGGCAGCCAGAGGTGGGGGTGGGGTGGGGGTGGGAGAGGTAGAAGCTCCTCGAGTTCACAAATAAGACGTTATTGTCGTTGTTGTTGTTGTTGTTGTTGTTCATGTCTTGGATTTAAGGCCCTGTTTGGCTGATTATGATCTACAAACGATGGATAAGAATGAGTTAGAACACAATGAGAAATAGGCAAAATCGAATGTATAGAGTATTGAGATAAGAACGAAGGGAATGGAATGGTTACGAGACTACCAAGCTTTGATTTTCAATGCTTGAGGCGTTTGTGGCTTTTATACTGCTTTGGTAGGAGTTGGCTCAACGCGTTAAGGACCTCTACACGTTTTTTTTTTTTTTTTTTTTTTTGAGGGAGGGTAATTAAGCCCCCAAAAGAAATTATTCTTTCTTTCCTTTTTCTTGCATATTTTCTCAACAACCAATCAATACTGTTAAATCAAGGAACTATTTTTAGACCACCACCACCACCACCAATTGAAATCAAAACCAGTAATTTTCATCACCCAAGAAGAGAAAGAGTGTGTGTGATGGAATCTCTTAACTTCAACAACAGAACAAACATCAGATGGAAGAAGAAATGTCACGACCCAAACCCGCCCCGAGAAGGTTGGCAGCGTAACCGGCCAGTAATCCTAGATTACCACAGGCCTTTCTGTACAAAACATACATTACATGCCAAAAATGTTAATTTACCCACTTCATTACATCACATATAATCAAAATTCATGTACAAAACATAGGCTCACGCCACATGTACAACCAAAACCAAGCTTCCTAACGGCCTTCTAGGCTTAGCCCCAACTCGGAGGCACCAAAACACCGGGTAGGCTTCAAAACGGCGGCTCGGCTCGGACTCCGCCTAGGCTTGACTCCCAGAGTGCTCACCTATAAATACATATATACAAACAATTAGCTAAAGCTCAGCAAGTAACATTAAAGTAAAGGGGTAGTGAACGAGTTCCACATTTCATATATCCATAAAATAAATCATTCATAAACATAATCATCTCATATCAGAACATACATAATGACATACTCCATAGAACATAACATTTGTCGTCCAACGACTAGAGTAATCGGTCCCGGACACCGATTAAACACATACCGAGATCTCGTAAACTGGTCCACTTAGGACTATCTATGGATGCCATACTAGATTCGCAAACTGGACATTCGCTCACAGAAAACATTTATCATTTCAAAACCATAGCATAACGTAGCACTTTTAAACATAGATCATACTAACATATCTTTACAGAAATGTTACTCACAGTGGGTTTCCAAAACCGATTGCACGGTCTTCGCCTCCTGACCTGCAATTATTAACATTAGAACACATTATCATAGAAGCAAGTGTTCATGCCATACTATCCTTTCTTTACTCTATTTCATGATTATGAGATGCTAAATGATGCAAATGACATGTGAAAATCATGTAATTCAACTTCTCAAAATTTCCTGAAATAAGTCCCCCGCTCGAGCGCCACTTTGTCCGCTCGAGCGGACTGCACAATTTTCCAAAACTGCTGGGAGGCCGATTTTCACGCTCGAGCGGGAATCCCTCCGCTCGAGCGGACCATGCAAAATCCGAAATTTTGAACTTTTCCAAAGCTTTAACCTTTCCTTTAACAAAAACAACTTCAAAACGATGGAAACCAAGCCCCAAAACACTTGAAAACCACTTGATTTAGACCTTACAACTTCTCAACAAAACCCACATGCATCATGTACAAGATCAAACCATGAATTGAGGTGAAGAATCATAACTATTCATGTAAAAGCTTCATTTCTTCATATCCATGGAGGTTCTTCCTCAAGAATGCCAAATATAAACATAAATAATCAATTTATGCCATACATGCTCAAATTAAACATATTTCTTCTTCAATCCACTTATTTACCATGAGGTCATGCATGAATCAACCTTATTTCAAGAAATTAGAGAGGAATTCTTACCTTGATTGTTTAAATGAAGAAGATAGCTTGATTTCCCCCTTTCTTTACTCTTCTTCCTCCCGTGGTTGTCCCCTCCACGAATTCTTCTCTCTCTCTCTCTCTTTCTAGATTTTTTTCTTTTATGATTTTTGAGTCAATGAGTCAACAAAGGCCCTTATACTTATCTATATATCATTTATAAACAATTGTGCCAAACTTTGAGCCAAACATGGCCTAACGAATCAGACGAAATTCAGTCCTCAATTTATCGCCCCAAATGGTTCTAAAAATTCCCGGTATCTCATAGACGCGTTCAATTTCGTTTTCCGAACCCATTACGGTCGTCAATTTCGGTTCCAAAGTTCTCATCTCAACAGATATTCTTCTAATTCAAACAGATATTCTTCAATTAATTCGCATAAACACATAATTAATTATTGATAAATATGACACATGTTTTGGGGTCATTACAAGACATTTCTTTTCGCATAAACACATTTCCCGGTATGAAATGTGTTTATGCAAAAGTAAAAACCAAAGCTTCATTTTTATATTTATCTTTGAGAGATAATTCTTGAAGCTTTCTGTGAAAGTAAAAACACCTTCTTTTCAACCTTGTAAGAGTGTAGTACACTCAGTGTTCTTGACTTAGAAAGTCTGTGTAAAATCTTTAGAGGATTGCTCCATTTATAAAGAGGTTGCTAGCACCCCGTAAAGCTAGAGTATAGTGAAAAATCTCAAGTGAAGCTTGAGGAGTGAACGTAGGCCGAGTTGAAGCCGAACCACTATAAATTTGTTTGCCTCTCTCTCTCTCTCTCTCTTATCTCTTTATTTTATTTAAATTGCCATAGTTATATTTCACATTTTCACTGTGCTAAAATCATTAACTGACATAGTTGTTAGAATACTTATTTTAATTATTTTTATTTCATTAACTATATTTATCTATTGTGCTAGTCATAATTTTTATTAGGGTATTATTATTTTTATTTGTAAAAACCTAATTCACCCCCCTCTTAAGTTGTCTTTTGGGTAACAAATTTAAAGCACACTATTTTTCTTGGTACTTTTTAGTGTCTGATAATGATAATGAAAATTAAAAAAAAAACATCTTTCAAATGTGAAATGCCAGGCTTTTGAGATAGGTTTACGGAGGAAAGACAGATTTTAGAGAGAGGAACTAGATAGTGGCAGTTTTTGAATGGTTATGAGCGTTCGCCAATGGCTGCCAGAACAAACTAGCTCTTGTTTCAGTGACGGTTAATAGTAGTTGTAGTTGTTGTCAACTTAGAAATCATACTTATGGCACCAGCCTCATTGGATGTTTAGGGGTGTAAATGAGTCATGTCTTCACAGTTTGTTTTTTTCTTCCTTTTTTTTTTGTTGGTAGAAACCTACAAACAAGGGAATCTCGAACAAATCAAGACATGAAGCAAGTACCAAATTAGAAGGCTTTGAATTCATTTTTTGCACTTATTGGTGGTTTGAGATATATATATATTTCTGACTTCACCTCCATCCTGGAATAGAAAATGACCGCAAGAGTTTGATTATAAGGTCAGTTTGTTCTTTCTGGAGTTGGAATATCCTTTTTCCTTCTTCATAGTTACTAATTCCCAACTTCTCTCTATTTGCAACAAAATAGAAGCTCAAGTTAAAAAATATAGTTGATTACAAACCCAATAAAGCAACTTACAAAAGCAATAATTCAAATGATTTAATTGAGACAATTGTATTGTGAGAAAAATTGAAAATTGACAAGACTTCAAAAGTGGGAAACACCAAAACATTATTCTCTGTTTAGAATAATGCAAATTAGGATGCAAGAAAAATAGATATTGTGTCCACAAAAGTGATAATTAAAATTTTATAATACTCTCTCCATCTCATTAATTTTATGTTTCCAACTCCCCATTTTTGAAAATTCATTTTATGTGTCCTAGCTTGAGAAGTTGAAAAATTTTAACCATTACTTCCTAATTTCAAACTATATTTAAATACAATTTCAATTATAATTGACATCCTTGCAATTTTTGTTTTGTAGATGGTTGTAATTTTTGTTTACAATGGAACTAATGTGTATAATTTTTGTTTTGTAGATGGCTTTTGGCATTGACATGTGGATCTTCCATTTTTTTGTACGGAGGATAATTCACACTTTTGAACAGTTGTGAAGTTTTTTGTCGTCCTCTGCTTTTTGTGTGGAATTTGGATGAATCGTATATATAATTTTTGGCGTGGTACATAATACTTTTGACATGAAACTTGTTTTTATTGCAGTGGTATATATAGATTACCTTTTGTCGTGGTACATATTACTATGGTAATTTATACCATGCCAAATGGTTATTACAATGCATAGTATAGTAAAAATATTTTGTGTACGGAGGACATTGTTTTGATAATGTATTTGTTATGTGTGACGTTATTATTTGTAATTGGAATATATATAGTTGGTTTGTATATAAGTTTACATTAAAAGGTATTTTTTTTGTTTGATGGTTGTAAGTAAAATATGCGTTATGGAATAGGTGATAATATATACATATTGTTTTGTTTGTATATCTATTATAGGTTGCGATGGATACATACAAGTTGTGGAAAAATATATTAAAATGAAAAACAAAAATGAAAACATAAAATGATGTTTTTGGCGACAAAACAATTGGTAGCCAAAAATGGAGTTAAATATTTTTAGAGACTAAAAGGTTAGTAGCGAAAAAAGAATTAAATCTTTTGGGGACTAAATATTTAGTAGCCAAAAGAAATTGACAACAGTTTAGGTAACTAATTATTTAGTAGCTAAAAAGAAAAACACGTTTGGCGACTAAAAATTTAGTTGCCAAAAGCATAATAATTATATCATAGGCGACAAAACCTTTGGTAGCTAAAAAAATTAGACTTTCGCCGACTAACCTGTGTAGTAGCTAAATAAGAAATTGGACTTTCCACGACTAAACATTTAATAGCTAAAACAACACTATTGGCAACTAAAAATTTGGTCGCCGTAGATACTTGAAGTTTTGGCGACAAAAAGTTTAGTAGCTGAAGATGTGATTTAAATTAAATTAGTATCCTTTGGGCGACTAATAGTTTAGTCGCCAATTTGCCTCATTAGCGACTAAAGCTATTTTGTTGCGAATACCTTTTACTTTTGCCTACTAAAACGTTAGTCGGCATTTTGTTGGACTTTTGGAAATTGTTTTTTGTCACCAATACCTTCCCTGACAATCTTCCCGCAACAAATCCAACGGCCAAAATATTTAGTTGGGAAAATATTTGGCCGACTAAAAACCTTACTTTTGGCGACTAAAAATTTAGTCGCCAAAAGTGTAATTTATTGTAGTGAATGTAGTGCAAATGTTATGAATAATTTTTTATAAATAATGTTACAAATTATTTTGATAAAAAAAATATATAATTTATTATGAAATATTATAATTATAAAAAAGTGTATCTAAGAGGATTCCTCTGCTGTGGTGTGCTTTTATGCTACTTTGCGTGTCGTTTGGAATATTTTTGGTGGTGTTTGTTTGTGTTTTCTAACAAGGGTTTTTTATAAATTGTACCACTCAGTGTCTTAACGATGACAATAGTGGTTCCTTAAAAAAATAAAATTTGTCAAGGAACGTTACACACACATATATGGGAACCTAGGTTTGGGTTAAAATAGTCTTAAATATTAATGTTGTGTTTAGTTGAGAGATTTGAAAAGGAATTTAAAAATGAAAATGAAAAATGTGTGTGAAATTAGGTGAAATGTGAGTATTTTTATTTTTATTTCACCTACTTTTTCTATTTTCCTTTTCAAATCTTTTCTTAAATCCTTAATCAAATACAGCATAAAGAAGCAAATAGTTTCAAATAGTAACCTAAGTCACTAAACTATTTTTTTTTTAAACAAAAAAAATGGGAAAAGAGAGTAGCCTAATGTCACGCCCCGCTGCATTACGAAGGCAGAATAACTTACAAAAAGGAAATCTCAAGAAAAGGAGACTACTGAAATGGCTTGGAAGCTCCTGGAAGACTTGAGAAAGTATAAAGACCATAAAGAATGCTAGAGGGTTCTGGAACTCTCTAGAGCAGTCAAGGGGATGATGGAACTAGAAAGCCCTGGGAGATTATAGAGCATGCTGGAAGCTTCTGGAACTCCCTGGAGCATTGTAGAAACTTGTATATAGTTAGAAGCACTTGTAGAATCTTCTAGACATGTACATACTAGAATAGTCCTAGAATACTCTAGCAAGGGGAAGTGTCTAGAACACTCTCCATTAGTGTGGTTCTAGAATATTCTATGTAGGCCTATAAAAAGGGAGGCCCTCATTTGGCCAAACCAACCTAAGAACCCAAGTAGATCCAACCACCAAGAGTTGTAAGCTTTCTCTCAAGTGTGAATACAAAGGCATTCTCTCAAACTCTCTTGTGTTCTTAACTTCTCTTTCCTACGAGTGTGTGAGTTAGGCTGACTTAGCATCATCAAGTGAGACTTGAGATTGTCTAAGTGCCGCACGGTTAGCTTAGAAACAACCAAGTCCGTGACAGTTGGTATTAGAGCCAAAGTTACGAAGGCGTCGTGACTAAGGAAGGAAGGGCACTATGTTGGAAGTAACTCACACGGAAGAGAACCGCGGAAGGGAGATTGCTGCTGATTTGGGCAAATGGGCCAAGGAGGCTAAGGATTCTAAGGTTCCAAGAAGCGGGGAAGCTGGAGGCAAGCCAACACTGGGCAAAGATTGGAGGAAGGATATGAAGCCCAGGCATGACTGCTTCCTTTGCCATGAACTACATTGGGCAAGGGATTGTCCTAAGATGAGGAGTCTTATTGCAATGCTGGAAGAACTTGAAAAGGAAGAACAAGCATGCATGGGATCTCTACAGCAACTTGGTGCCACCGAGTCAAAGCCTACTACATTAACCCTAAGGGATGAGGGTTTAATGTACAAGGATGACAAGGTCGATGGGGAGGCAACCCAAGTCATGGTCGACATCGGAGCGTCGCACAACTTCATCAATGCGAAAGAGGCCAAGAGGGTTGGTCTGAACCTTGACGGGGGTCAAGGATTGATGAAGGTGGAAAACACCAAGGTAAAGCCTACGGATGGCATGGCTCAAAGGGTTGAGTTGCACCTTGGTGAGTGACGCGAAAAAGTCAATGACTGTGGCGTGGTGCTGGAAATGGAGTTATCGCGAGGGTTCAACGTGGCACAGTTACCTCGCAACAACACTAGGTGCATTATGGACGGAGGTCCTTACATGGTGCCAACGGTGGACAAAGGAAATCAAAGAAGGCGCAAGTCAATGAGAGAACCCGCGACTTCAAAGAAGGAGCCGCGACGAGGGCGTCGCGAGCATAGGTGGGGGAGAATGTCACGCCCCGCCGCATTACGAAGGCAGAATAACTTACAAAAAGGAAATCTCAAGAAAAGGAGACTACTGAAATGGCTTGGAAGCTCCTGGAAGACTTGAGAAAGTATAAAGACCATAAAGAATACGAGAGGGTTCTGGAACTCTCTAGAGCAGTCAAGGGGATGGTGGAACTAGAAAGCCCTGGGAGATTATAGAGCATGCTGGAAACTTCTGGAACTCCCTGGAGCATTGTAGAAACTTGTATATAGTTAGAAGCACTTGCAGAATCTTCTAGACATGTACATACTAGAATAGTCCTAGAATACTCTAGCAAGGGGAAGTGTCTAGAACACTCTCCAACATTGTAGTTCTAGAATAATCTTTGTAAGGCTATATAAAGGGGAGGCCCTCATTTGGCCAAACGAAGAACCCAAGTAGCAATACAACATAAGCATTCCCCAAGAGCTCTCTAAGTTTCTCAAAACTCTCTTGTGTGTGCAATCCCCTAGCTCCCTTTCACAAAAGGCTTACTTAGGTGCAAGCAAGGCGTGCTATAAGCATCTAAGGCCGCACGGTTGGCTTGGAAAGACTGAGGGTTGGTTCAGAAAATCCAAGGTTGTGACACTAAGCCACTATCACGTTGACAAGCTACCACCATAGGTAATAGATGACAATTTTGTCCCTTTAGACTAATTTTCAAAAAAAAACATAAACGTCTAAAGTTAAGGACAAATTTGTCATTTGTCTTAAACATAATTTCAAACACATTTTTCAATACAGCAATCAAAACAAAAAAATTCAACCCAACTTCCCAAATGCAAAAATAAAAATAGTCTGTTAAAATAATCAAATGGCCAAAAAGTCAAAAAAATAATCACTTCCCAAATGAATATATATATATATATAGTTCCTCTTCTGATCATCCTGCTACTTCCTCTGATTCCCCATCACCTAGTGATGATTCTGATAATAATATTAATATAGGATGTAATGATGTTTGTTGTAAACCAGTTAAACAAATTACTGTCCTTACCAAAACTACTCAAGAAGAATCTACTCTTATTGATCTCATTAGTAAATTAGATGATCCCAAGTTAAAACAAAAATATACTGATAAATTAAAATCCTTATTAATTCATTCGGAAACCAAACCAAAGTTTGATAAACCAATCATCAGTCTATCCAAAACTTTAGAACGATTTAAAAATAAACAAAAAGAAGTCACATTACAAGATTTACAACACGAAATCAATCAGATTAAACAAACCATCAAAGAATTACAACATAAAGATAAAAAACTCGAAGATGAAATTATTACTTTAAAAATTAATAAAAGTTTAGATAATTTCCAACCTAATGAGCACGAATCCCCACATGAATCTGAACATGATTCTGATCCTAGTCCGGATAACTTAATATTTGATAACCAATCCCGTCCATCTCAATCCAACAATCCTGATGAAAAACGGTTAAGTTTAATTAATAAACTTTTATATTCAAAAATGGTATTCTAAAATCAAAATAATTGTTAATAATTTTGAATTAGAATTAATCGCTTTAATTGATACTGGTGCTGATTTAAATTGCATACAAGAAGGATTACTTCCTACTACATATTATGAAAAATGTCAAGAAAAATTAACTTCTGCTAACGGTACTAAAATGCATATCAAATATAAATTACCAAAAGTACATGTTTGCCAAGATAATGTATGTTTTAAAACCTCTTTTGTTCTAGTTACCAATATGACTGATAAAATCATTTTAGGATCTCCATTTATTTATCTATTATATCCTTTTACTACATCTAGTACAGGAATAACTACTCATGTTTTAGGACAACATGTTACATTCAAATTTTTATCTCCTCCTGAATTATTACACTTAAACCAATTAAAAGATTGTTCTATTTCTCATCAAATTAACCGCCTGACTCGACATTTAAAATTTCTTAAAGAAGAAATAAATCACAAACGCATTGACCAACAATTAACTAATCCAGTTCTTGTTTCCCAAATCAATGATTTTAAATTAAAACTTGAATCAACTGTTTGCTCCACTTTACCTACTGCATTTTGGCATAGGAAAAAACATGTAGTTACCTTACCATATATTAAAAATTTTGATGAACGACATATCCCTACTAAATCTCGACCAATTCAAATGAATCATGAATTACTTGAAATGTGCAAAAAAGAAATTAATGACTTGCTCCAACATCGAATCATTAGTCCCAGTAAATCACCATGGTCTTGCTCTGCTTTTTATGTTAATAAAAATGCAGAATTAGAACGAGGTGTTCCTCGCTTAGTTATCAATTACAAACCTTTGAATGATGTCTTAGAATGGATTCGGTATCCTATTCCTAATAAAAAAGATTTAATTAAACGACTTAGTCAAACCGTTATCTTTAGTAAGTTCGATTTAAAAAGTGGTTTTTGGCAAATACAAATTCATCCTAAAGATAGATACAAGACTGCATTTAATACTCCCTTTGGTCAATATGAATGGAATGTCATGCCTTTCGGTTTAAAAAATGCTCCTAGTGAATTTCAACATATCATGAATGACGTATTTAACCCCTTTAGTCATTTTTCAATTGTTTACATTGATGACATCTTAATTTTTTCAAAATCAATTAGTGAACATTGGAAGCATTTAACTGCATTCTTTTACACAATTAAAAGTCATGGTCTTGTCATTTCTGCTCCTAAAATTAAATTATTTCAAACTAAAGTTCACTTTTTAGGATATGATATTCATCATAATACTATCCTACCCATTAGTCGTTCCATTGAATTTGCATCCAAATTTCCTGATGAAATTCTTGATAAAACTCAATTACAAAGGTTCTTAGGTTCCCTCAATTACATTGCTGAATTTTATAAAGACCTTAGGAAAACTTGTCAACCTCTATTTGATAGGTTAAAGAATAATCCTCCTCCTTGGTCTTCTGTTCATACTTCTATTGTCCAACAAGTCAAACAATATGTCAAGTCCCTTCCTTGTCTTGGTATTCCCACTGAAAATTCATTCAAAATTATTCAAACTGATGCCTCCGATATTGGTTATGGTGGCATTCTCCTTCAGCAACTTACTCCACAATCATCTGAACAAATTGTTCGTTTTCATTCTGGTGTCTGGAATAAAGCACAATCAAATTATAGTACTATTAAAAAAGAAATTTTATCTACTGTTTTATGTATTCAAAAATTTCAAGATGATATTTTAAATCAAAAATTCTTACTTCGTGTTGATTGCAAATCTGCTAAATTTATTTTAGAAAAAGATGTTCAAAATCTTGCTAGTAAACAGATTTTTGCCCGTTGGCAAGCTATTTTAAGTATTTTTGATTTTGACATTACCTATATACCTGATTATCAAAATTCCCTACCTGATTTTCTTACCCGGGAATTTTTATAGGGGGGTAAGGGATGACTGCACCATTTATCGCTTACCATAAATCCCGAATTACCTATTTCAAAACCCTCATTAAACAGCTTACTCATCGCATTCACCGCCTCAAATTAGCTCGACCCACTACCAAAAGAGCCCAATACATCAATTACCAACAGATTCAAGCTCGCCGCAATTTACTTGCTCACAACTACAATTGTTTACATCATCATCAAGATTATTTAGATCTTCTTTCTGGTTGCTAATCATTGTCTCTTATTTCAACAGATGTCTCGTCCAAGGCCTCCTTCCAAGGCTTTGGTCTCATCCTCCAGTAAACCTAATCAACTTATTGTCCCTCCTCCTTTGAAGTCAGTTACCCCTTCTTATTCCCTCGACATGATTAACCGTTACCAAACTCTTGGTACTATTCATCGTCCTGATTATTTATCTGCATTGGCCTCTGATCCTTTTGTATCTAGCCAGTCAGTTTCAGTTACTCCATTCCCTGTTAACCCTGTTAAAACATCTAGATCTGAATATACCAATTCACATGCTACCAACCTGTTCTATAAAGAACCCAGTCACCCAAGAAATCAAACCACCAATGACATTGCTAAATTCCATTTTGGCTCTGGATGCCATTTCATCCTTTCCCATCCAGAGAAAACCCTAGCCTACTACAAAGATATTCTAATCAACCACCATTCCATTTTAATCAAGCCAATCCAGGATCGCACTTATGCTTATAAGGTCCTTTACCATTCCATTTATATTCACAACATTGTTTCTATGGCTGAATGGGGCAATCCTAATCAGCTTCGTGATTTACCTGGCCATTCTATTCAATATAATTACCATGATTACGTTGATGCTTGGTTCAAGATTTTCTTGTACCAAAATGAAACTTTTAGTCATTCTTGGTTCATCTCCTTTGATCAGAAATTCAAATCCGAATTACCCACCTGGTTTCTGAGATGGTGGACTCACTATGGCACCATTTCAGATATCCTCCCTGATGATCTCAGCCACATAATTCATTATTTTGCCTCTGTTTACCCATTTTCTACTCACCAACGGCAATTTCCCTTATTACTCATATTTATTGCTAAATACAAAATTCCATGGATATTCAAATGGCATTATGGGATTGATGATAATATCATCATCCGTCAACACACAGTTAAATGGTGGGTTAAGTTCAATGTTCCCAGAATTCTTGAAATTGTTCAAGAAGAATTCCTACCTGATCAATGTGCTCCAACTCTTGCTCTTGCTAAAGCCCAGCAGAACCCAACTGCTGTAGTTACTCAAGGAAGTCAACCTAGTCTTCCTCCAGTCAATCTTGGAAGCCCCTCATCTAGTGGCTCCAAGCCCAAATCATCCAAATCAAAGTCCAAAGCTGTTGCTGCTCAACCAGCCCAATCAAAGCCCAAATCAAAGGCCAAAGTCAAGGCAAAGCTCATTCCACCTCCGGTTCAGCCCAAAAGCAAATCCAAAGGTAAAACTCAATCATCCAAGGAAGACATGATCCAGTTAGCCCATCAACTGTTAAATCAAGCTAAAGCCCAATCCACCAGTTCCGAAGATGGTTCAGATCAGATCCATTCCTCTGAAGAATCAACTAATCAGTATTCAGGACCAGAGTTCCAAGATGCTCAAGATCCATTTGTTTGATCAACATTGGATTCCATATAGATACAAATTAGCTTCAATCAATACTCTTTTGAGAAAAGCTGCCAATTTGTATTTATATTGATCCCATTATTCACATGTTCCACCGAAAGTGATGAATAGTAAAAGATACTGTTCACTTTTACTGTTCACTGTCACTATTCACCCAGTCAACTTTTGTTTAAAGCTGCTCAACTATTCAATCAATCAACCGAAAGTAACCGACAGCATCTGCTTTTCTTCATGCGTTGCCAGCTGCTTTCTTCAGTTAATTATTGTTTTCTTTTCTTTATTTTTGTATATAATGTAATGAAAATGTATTCATTCGGCAGACTTAGAAAAATCTGATATCTAAGAGCTCTGAGTGAAAACCCAACACCCTTGTACTGTAACCATTCAAGACCCTTGCAGTAATTGTAAGTTATTTTCTGTATTTCAATGAAAATGTTTCAATGTTTCAATTAAATGTTTTAAATGTTTTAATGTTTTAATGTATGTTTCCAGTGCTTAGTATTCCAGTGTGTATTTTGATTTCGTAATCCATCTGTTTCCAGTGCTTAGTATTCCAGTGTGTATTTTGATTTCGTAATCCATCTGTTTCCAGTGCTTAGTATTCCAGTGTGTATTTTGATTTCGTAATCCATCTCCTTCATATATATGTTGCTTCCGCCTTTTGGTATCAGAGCCAAGTGATGTTGTATCCTGTTTCTATCTGTATAGCTACTTTTGTTCAATCGTCTTTATTGTTTGTTTAATTAATCCTTGTTTTCAGTTCATCTTAATCACCCACAAGATCAGTCTGTTTTATCCACCTAGTTTAAGTCACCCACTTCTTCCCAGTCTTGTGTAAGTCCTTCCGTTTAGGCAGAGTCAAACTTTGGGGTTTAAAGATAGGGTATGTATGTATATTAGGTATGTGATAAAATTGACAAGAATAGGGTATGTATTAAGATATCTGTAAAACTGATTAATTAAATCCAAACAATGAATCGATTATTTAGAAGTAACTCATCAGTCAGTTCTAGGTCAACAACCTTGCCTTCCATACCTAATCCAGGAATCTTAATTAATGAAGAAGATGTTGAAATACAAAATGATTCAATTAATTCTGGCTGGAATATTCCAAAACTGCCTATTAAAGAAATTTATCAAACTTCTTTTTTACAAAATGTTTTTAAAGTTACTCTCCATGTTAAAACTATTGAACAAGTTTATGCTCTCGAAAAACCAAGAGAAACCTGTCAGTTATTTGATAAAAAATTAATCAAACGACATTTAGATCGTGGTTACAATTTTATGCATATTGGTTTAATTCAAATTGGTGTCAATCCATTAACAATGATAGGACAAAATACTTCTGTTTTACTATGTTTAAGAGATGCTCGCTTTCTTAATTACAATGCTAGTTTAATGGGCATGATGGAAACTGGTCTTAATAAAGGTCCCGTACATTTTAACTGTTTTCCTGATTTCACATTAAGTTTACGCGACCCACATATTCTCAAAGCATTAACATTAAACATTCAATTACATGGTGAATATACTGAAATGTTAGATTCTTCTCATAATATTGCTTTGATTTATCGTGTTCATTATAAATGCATGCAAACTAATTTAAATGTTCATGCTTTACATAAAAGTCCCAAAGATAAAACTTTACTAATCCAAAGCAGTAGTACTAATGAATTAAACATTAACATTCCTCACATGATTGAATGGAAAGATATTAATTTACTTGATCAATGGGTTACTGTCAATGAAAATTACAAACATAATCAACAACAATCTTCAATCCAAGATATTAAACATATCCAACAAAATACTGATGGATCCGTTAATATTAAATTCAATCGCAGTCAGTCTTCTAGACATAGTACATCTAGTGTCCCTTCTGAAATATCAACTGAAGATGAAATATTTAACACTCCATTATTTCGAAAAAATAGTCAAATCCATCTTGGTCCTACTAATCCAATTTCCAACAATAAACTAAAAGGAATTGATAATTCTACCACTTCTCAAATCAGTCAACCAGTTTATACTACTACCCCACATTTTTCTGAAGAAGACATAGCTTCAAATAATTCCCCAACTCAAACTGATTTCAAAGAATTTATACCACCTGTCAATTCTCAACTAATGACAATCAAAAAAGACTTTACTCCCGATTTAGATAAACTACTTATTGACTTTAGATCCAAAGATAATAGGATTAAGCGACATGCCTATCGTGCTAAATATAATTCTGCTCAACAATCTCGAATAACTAGAGAATGGTATGATTTTATGGTTCAATATGGTTTTGAATTATCTTTCTTTGATTATATGGATCAATATTACAAAAAGATTAATACAATCACAAAACATAAATGGAAAACTTCTCCAAATACTTCTGTCAGTTCTAATCATCCTCCATTAGAAAATATAATTATTGATTACCAAGGTTCTGAAGTCCCAGCTTCGCCTTTTAAACTACCTGGTACTGATTCTGAAATCAAAAAAGTTATTGAACAAAATAATTATACTAATCAATGTTTAAAAACAATTGGTAAACAATTAGATAAATTAGAAACTAATCTCGAAGAACAATCTACAAAACCTACTAAACCCTTAGATCAACCGTTACTTAATCTCCCTAGTCATCGTTCTAAACGAACTAGTTTAGTTACTAATGATCAATCTACTGTCAAAGCTATTGAACAGTTATTTACTAAATTAACTCCTAATGATAGTTCTACATCTAAAGATAAAGGTCTTACTGTTTTAAATCAACAACCTATTCCCAATACTGTTTCTGATCAATCTGACATAGACACTACTGATCATGAAATCAATCAATTAGCTCAACAATTTCAATCTTCTCATCTAAACAAAATTCACTATCCCAAAGTTAATCCTCACAATACCAAAAACTGGTATTCTAAACCAACTCCTGTTGACCTCCAATTCGAAGAAACTAACCTTAACAATCAATTCTCTGTTTCTGCTAAAAAACTATACGAATGGAATATTGATGGTCTTAGTGAATATCAAATCCTTCAAAAATTAAATCATTTATCTATGGTCGCCAATAGTTATCTCAGTAATTATCCCCAATACTCTCAACCTGAAATTGTTTCCTTACTTACCTCTGGTTTTACTGGTATGCTCAAATCTTGGTGGGAAAAATATCTTACTGAAGAAAAACGTGATACCATCATCTGTGCTAATCAAACTGATGAAAATTGTCTCCCTCTTTTTGACGAATCTATAGGATGTTGTCACCCTGATGGTATTAATCAATTAATCTATACAATAGTTCGCCATTTTATTGGTACCCCTACAAATATATATTCTCGCATCCATGATCAACTTAGTAATCTTAACTGTCCAACCTTAAGTGATTTTAGATAGTATAAAGATGTATTTACCTCTCGAGTCATGTTAAGAGAAGACTGTACTAAATCATTTTGGAAAGAAAAATTTATTAATGGATTACCTAGCTTATTTGCCCATAAAATTAGAGATGTTCTTAGTCAACCCACTGGTGTTATTGAATATGATAACCTCACTTATGGTGATATAATTAGCACTATCCAAAAAGAAGGTTTAAAAATGTGTATCGACCTTAAACTTACTCAAAAAGCTAATAAAGACAAACATAAGGCTAAGTATGAATTAGGAAATTTCTGTGAACAATATGGTTTACCTCCTGTTGCACCCTCTCGTAGGAAATCACACAAATATTCCAAACATAAATCCTCATACAAACATTCCAATAAATATAAGAATACGAAGCACTATACACCTTCCAAATCCAATGATAAATTCTATACTAAACCCAAAAAGAAATATTATAAATCCAAATCCCATCCAAAATCTAAATCAACTAAAGATATTACTTGTTATAATTGTGGTCAAAAAGGACATTATTCAAATAAATGTAAAGACAAACAAAAATTAAAAGATAGAGTTAATCAACTTCAAATTGATGCTACCTCCAAAAATCAGTTATATGAAATCTTTCAATTAAATCACTCCCTTAGTAGTTCCTCTTCTGATCATATATATGAAGGAGATGGATTACGAAATCAAAATACACACTGGAATACTAAGCACTGGAAACATTTTTTAATAACATAATAACATAACATTTTTAATAACATCAAAACATTTTAAAATCAAACATTTTTAATAACAGAAAATAACTTACAATTACAATTGTAGCAACTGCAAGGATCTTAACTAGGTGCAAAGGGAAAATCTAAAGGAGCACTCAGCACACTCTGGTTTTTCTTACAACAATGAAGGAGAAGAAAATTTTCGAATGCCTGAATGCTTACAATTGATTACAATATAAAGGAATAAAAGTGAACATGTGACTGAAGAAAGCAGCTGGCAGAGCATGGGACAAAGTAGATGCTGTCGGTTGCTTTCGGTGGAGTGATTGCACAGATGATCAGCCTTTAGCAAAAGTTGATTGGTTGAATAGTGACAGTGAACAGTAAAAGTGAACAGTAACTTTTACTATTCATCACTTTCGGTGGAGCATGTGAATAAAAGAATCAATATAAATATAAATTAGCAGCTTTTCTCAAAGGAGTATTGATTGAAGCTAATTTGTATTTATAGGGAATCCTATGTTGATTAGGCAACTGGGTCCTGAGCATCTTGAAACTCTGGGCCTGAATACTGATTAGTTGATTCTTCAGAAGAATGTAAGCTGACTGAACCTTCTTCTGACTGGTCTGAACGGGAAGCAGATTGGGCCTCAGCTTGATTTGTAATTTGTCTTGCTAATTGGAGCAGTTCATCTCTGGATAGCTTGGGCTTGACCTTTGATTTAGCTTTAGGCTGAGCAGGAGGTGAAATGGGCTTAGCCATAGCTTTGGGCTTTGATTTGGATTTGGACTGGTCTTTGGGCTGGGCCGGAGCTATAGAAGCTTTGGTCTTAGCCTTTGATTTTGAATGTGTTGATTGAATTGTTTTGGATTTAGGCTTGGAACCACTGGATGAGGGGCTTCCAAGATTAATTGGAGGAAGACTGGGCTGACTTCTATGACTGGTTGCAGCAGTTGGGATCTGCTGGGCTTTGACCATTGCAGGGGTTGGAGCATATTGATCAGATGGAAATTCTTCATGAACAATTTCAAATATGCGGGGCAAATTGAATTTAGCCCACCATTTAACTGAGTGATGTCGGATAATTATGTTACCATCAATCCCATAATGCCATTTGAATATCCAAGGGATTTTATACTTGGCTATAAAAATTAACAATAGTGGGAATGATTTCTGATGAGTGGTGACTGGGTAAACAGCAGCAAAATAGTTGATTAATTCAAGCAGATTATCAGGGAGGATATCTGAAATGGCACCATAGTGACTCCACCATCTCAGAAACCAGGAAGGTAATTCAGACTTGAATTTTTGATCAAATGAAATGAACCAAGAATGGCTAAAAGTTTCATTCTGATACAAGAAAATCTTGAACCAGGCATCAATGTAATCATGGTAATTATACTGAATAGAATGACCAGGCAAATCACGAAGCTGGTATGGAGGACCCCATTCAGCTAAGGAAACAATATTGTGAATATAAATGGAATGGTACAGAATCTTATAAGCATAGTACGATCTTGGATTGGTTTGATCAGGATTGATTGATGATGAAGCAAAATATCTTTGTAATAGGAGAGTGTTTTCTCTGGATGTGAAAGGGTGAAATGGCATCCAGGACCAAAATAGGATTTAGCAATGTCATTAAGGATTTGGCTCTTTGGGTGACTGGGTTCCTTATAAAATAAGTTGGTAATATGTGATTTGGTGTATTCAGTTTTGGATGGCCGGACTGGGTTAGCTGGGAATGGAGTGACTGAAACGGATTGACTAGGAGCAAAAGGATCAGAAGCCAATGCAGTAGAGTAATCAGGTCGACAAAGGTTACCAAGAGCTTGGTAACGATTAGCCATATCAAGTGAATAGGATGGGGTGATTGACTCCAAAGGAGGAGGGACAATGAGTTGATTTGGTTTGCTGGAAGATGGGACCAAAGCCTTGGAAGGAGGCTTTGGGCGAGACATCTGTGCAATAATAAACAGTGATTAGCAACCAGAAAGAAGATCTAAATAATCTTGATGATGATGTAAACAATTGTAGTTGTGAGCAAGTAAATTGCGGCGAGCTTGAATCTGTTGGTAATTGATGTATTGGGCTCTTTTGGTAGTGGGTCGAGCTGATTTGAGGCGGTGAATGCGATGAGTAAGTTGTCTAATGAGGGTTTTGAAATAGGTAATTCAGGATTTATGGTAAGCAGTAAATGGTGTAGTCATCCCTTACCCCCCTGTAAAAATTCCCGGGTAAGAAAATCAGGGAGGGAATTTTGACAACCAGGTATATAGGTAATATCAAAATCAAAAATACTTAAAATAGCTTGCCAACGAGCAAAAATTTGTTTACTAGCAAGATTTTGAACATCTTTTTCAAGAACATATTTAGCAGATTTGCAATCAACACGAAGTAAGAATTTTTGATTTAAAATATCATCTTGAAATTTTTGAATACATAAAACAGTAGATAAAATTTCTTTTTTAATAGTACTATAATTTGATTGTGCTTTATTCCAGACACCAGAATGAAAACGAACAATTTGTTCAGATGATTGTGGAGTAAGTTGCTGAAGGAGAATGCCACCATAACCAATATCGGAGGCATCAGTTTGAATAATTTTGAATGAATTTTCAGTGGGAATACCAAGACAAGGAAGGGACTTGACATATTGTTTGACTTGTTGGACAATAGAAGTATGAACAGAAGACCAAGGAGGAGGATTATCCTTTAACCTATCAAATAGAGGTTGACAAGTTTTCCTAAGGTCTTTATAAAATTCAGCAATGTAATTGAGGGAACCTAAGAACCTTTGTAATTGAGTTTTATCAAGAATTTCATCAGGAAATTTGGATGCAAATTCAATGGAACGACTAATGGGTAGGATAGTATTATGATGAATCTCATATCCTAAAAAGCGAACTTTAGTTTGAAATAATTTAATTTTAGGAGCAGAAATAACAAGACCATGACTTTTAATTGTGTAAAAGAATGCAGTTAAATGCTTCCAATGGTCACTAATTGATTTTGAAAAAATTAAGATGTCATCAATGTAAACAATTGAAAAATGACTAAAGGGGTTAAATATGTCATTCATGATATGTTGAAATTCACTAGGAGCATTTTTTAAACCGAAAGGCATGACATTCTATTCATATTGACCAAAGGGAGTATTAAATGCAGTCTTGTATCTATCTTTAGGATGAATTTGTATTTGCCAAAAACCACTTTTTAAATCGAACTTACTAAAGATAACGGCTTGACTAAGTCGTTTAATTAAATCTTTTTTATTAGGAATAGGATACCGAATCCATTCTAAGACATCATTCAAAGGTTTGTAATTGATAACTAGGCGAGGAACACCTCGTTCTAATTCAGCATTTTTATTAACATAAAAAGCAGAGCAAGACCATGGTGATTTACTGGGACTAATGATTCGATGTTGGAGCAAGTCATTAATTTCTTTTTTGCACATTTCAAGTAATTCATGATTCATTTGAATTGGTCGAGATTTAGTAGGGATATGTCGTTCATTAAAATTTTTAATATATGGTAAGGTAACTACATGTTTTTTCCTATGCCAAAATGCAGTAAGTAAAGTGGAGCAAACAGTTGATTCAAGTTTTAATTTAAAATCATTGATTTGGGAAACAAGAACTGGATTAGTTAATTGTTGGTCAATGCGTTTGTGATTTATTTCTTCTTTAAGAAATTTTAAATGTCGAGTCAGGCGGTTAATTTGATGAGAAATAGAACAATCTTTTAATTGGTTTAAGTGTAATAATTCAGGAGGAGATAAAAATTTGAATGTAACAGGTTGTCCTAAAACATGAGTAGTTATTCATGTACTAGATGTAGTAAAAGGATATAATAAATATATAAATGGAGATCCTAAAATGATTTTATCAGTCATATTGGTAACTAGAACAAAAGAGGTTTTAAAACATGCATTATCTTGGCAAACATGTACTTTTGGTAATTTATATTTGATATGCATTTTAGTACCGTTAGCAGAAGTTAATTTTTCTTGACATTTTTCATAATATGTAGTAGGAAGTAATCCTTCTTGTATGCAATTTAAATCAGCACCAGTATCAATTAAAGCGATTAATTCTAATTCAAAATTATTAACAATTATTTTGATTTTAGAATACCATTTTTGAATATAAAGTTTATTAATTAAACTTAACCGTTTTTCATCAGAATTGTTGGATTGAGATGGACGGGATTGGTTATCAAATATTAAGTTGTCCGGACTAGGATCAGAATCATGTTCAGATTCATGTGGGGATTCGTGCTCATTAGGTTGGAAATTATCTAAACTTTTATTAATTTTTAAAGTAATAATTTCATCTTCGAGTTTTTTATCTTTATGTTGTAATTCTTTGATGGTTTGTTTAATCTGATTGATTTCGTGTTGTAAATCTTGTAATGTGACTTCTTTTTGTTTATTTTTAAATCGTTCTAAAGTTTTGGATAGACTGATGACTGGTTTATCAAACTTTGGTTTGGAATCTGAATGGATTAATAGGGATTTTAATTTATCAGTATATTTTTGTTTTAACTTGGGATCATCTAGCTTACTAATGAGATCGATTAGAGCGGATTCTTCTTGAGTAGTTTTGGTGAGAACAGTAATTTGTTTAACTGGTTTGCAACAAACATCATTACAACCTATCTTAATATCATTATCAGAATCGTCACTGGGTGATGGGGAATCAGAGGAAGTAGCAGGATGATCAGAAGAGGAACTACTAAGGGAGTGATTTAATTGAAAGATTTCATATAACTGATTTTTGGAGGTAGCATCAATTTGAAGTTGATTAACTCTATCTTTTAATTTTTGTTTGTCTTTACATTTATTTGAATAATGTCCTTTTTGACCACAATTATAACAAGTAATATCTTTAGTTGATTTAGATTTTGGATGGGATTTGGATTTATAATATTTCTTTTTGGGTTTAGTATAGAATTTATCATTGGATTTGGAAGGTGTATAGTGCTTCGTATTCTTATATTTATTGGAATGTTTGTATGAGGATTTATGTTTGGAATATTTGTGTGATTTCCTACGAGAGGGTGCAACAGGAGGTAAACCATATTGTTCACAGAAATTTCCTAATTCATACTTAGCCTTATGTTTGTCTTTATTAGCTTTTTGAGTAAGTTTAAGGTCGATACACATTTTTAAACCTTCTTTTTGGATAGTGCTAATTATATCACCATAAGTGAGGTTATCATATTCAATAACACCAGTGGGTTGACTAAGAACATCTCTAATTTTATGGGCAAATAAGCTAGGTAATCCATTAATAAATTTTTCTTTCCAAAATGATTTAGTACAGTCTTCTCTTAACATGACTCGAGAGGTAAATACATCTTTATACCATCTAAAATCACTTAAGGTTGGACAGTTAAGATTACTAAGTTGATCATGGATGCGAGAATATATATTTGTAGGGGTACCAATAAAATGGCGAACTATTGTATAGATTAATGGATTAATACCATCAGGGTGACAACATCCTATAGATTCGTCAAAAAGAGGGAGACCATTTTCATCAGTTTGATTAGCACAGATGATGGTATCACGTTTTTCTTCAGTAAGATATTTTTCCCACCAAGATTTGAGCATACCAGTAAAACCAGAGGTAAGTAAGGAAACAATTTCAGGTTGAGAGTATTGGGGATAATTACTGAGATAACTATTGGCGACCATAGATAAATGATTTAATTTTTGAAGGATTTGATCTTCACTAAGACCATCAATATTCCATTCGTATAGTTTTTTAGCAGAAACGGAGAATTGATTGTTAAGGTTAGTTTCTTCGAATTGGAGGTCAACAGGAGTTGGTTTAGAATACCAGTTTTTGGTATTGTGAGGATTAACTTTGGGATAGTGAATTTTGTTTAGATGAGAAGATTGAAATTGTTGAGCTAATTGATTGATTTCATGATCAGTAGTGTCTGCGTCAGATTGATCAGAAACAGTATTGGGAATAGGTTGTTGATTTAAAACAGTAAGACCTTTATCTTTAGATGTAGAAGTATCATTAGGAGTTAATTTAGTAAATAACTGTTCAATAGCTTTGACAGTAGATTGATCATTAGTAACTAAACTAGTTCGTTTAGAACGATGACTAGGGAGATTAAGTAACGGTTGATCTAAGGGTTTAGTAGGTTTTGTAGATTGTTCTTCGAGATTAGTTTCTAATTTATCTAATTGTTTACCAATTGTTTTTAAACATTGATTAGTATAATTATTTTGTTCAATAACTTTTTTGATTTCAGAATCAGTACCAGGTAGTTTAAAAGGCGAAGCTGGGACTTCAGAACCTTGGTGATCAATAATTATATTTTCTAATGGAGGATGATTAGAACTGACAGAAGTATTTGGAGAAGTTTTCCATTTATGTTTTGTGATTGTATTAATCTTTTTGTAATATTGATCCATATAATCAAAGAAAGATAATTCAAAACCATATTGAACCATAAAATCATACCATTCTCTAGTTATTCGAGATTGTTGAGCAGAATTATATTTAGCACGATAGGCATGTCGCTTAATCCTATTATCTTTGGATCTAAAGTCAATAAGTAGTTTATCTAAATCGGGAGTAAAGTCTTTTTTGATTGTCATTAGTTGAGAATTGACAGGTGGTATAAATTCTTCGAAATCAGTTTGAGTTGGGGAATTATTTGAAGCTATGTCTTCTTCAGGAAAATGTGGGGTAGTAGTATAAACTGGTTTACTGATTTGAGAAGTGGTAGAATTATCAATTCCTTTTAGTTTATTGTTGGAAATTGGATTAGTAGGACCAAGATGGATTTGACTATTTTTTCGAAATAATGGAGTGTTAAATATTTCATCTTCAGTTGATATTTCAGAAGGGACACTAGATGTACTATGTCTAGAAGACTGACTGCGATTGAATTTAATATTAACGGATCCATCAGTATTTTGCTGGATATGTTTAATATCTTGGATTGAAGATTGTTGTTGATTATGTTTGTAATTTTCATTGACAGTAACCCATTGATCAGGTAAATTAATATCTTTCCATTCAATCATGTGAGGAATGTTAATGTTTGATTTATTAGTACTACTGCTTTGGATTAGTAAAGTTTTATCTTTGGGACTTTTATGTAAAGCATGAACATTTAAATTAGTTTGCATGCATTTATAATGAACACGATAAATCAAAGCAATATTATGAGAAGAATCTAACATTTCAGTATATTCACCATGTAATTGAATGTTTAATGTTAATGCTTTGAGAATATGTGGGTCGCGTAAACTTAATGTGAAATCAGGAAAACATTTAAAATGTACGGGACCTTTATTAAGACCAGTTTCCATCATGCCCATTAAACTAGCATTGTAATTAAGAAAGCGAGCATCTCTTAAACATAGTAAAACAAAAGTATTTTGTCCTATCATTGTTAATGGATTGACACCAATTTGAATTAAACCAATATGCATAAAATTGTAACCACGATCTAAATGTCGTTTGATTAATTTTTTATCAAATAACTGACAGGTTTCTCTTGGTTTTTCGAGAGCATAAACTTGTTCAATAGTTTTAACATGGAGAGTAACTTTAAAAACATTTTGTAAAAAAGAAGTTTGATAAATTTCTTTAATAGGCAGTTTTGGAATATTCCAGCCAGAATTAATTGAATCATTTTGTATTTCAACATCTTCTTCATTAATTAAGATTCCTGGATTAGGTATGGAAGGCAAGGTTGTTGACCTAGAACTGACTGATGAGTTACTTCTAAATAATCGATTCATTGTTTGGATTTAATTAATCAGTTTTACAGATATCTTAATACATACCCTATTCTTGTCAATTTTATCACATACCTAGTATACATACATACCCTATCTTTAAACCCCAAAGTCTGACTCTGCCTAAACGGAAGGACTTACACAAGACTGGGAAGAAGTGGGTGACTTAAACTAGGTGGATAAAACAGACTGATCTTGTGGGTGATTAAGATGAACTGAAAACAAGGATTAATTAAACAAACAATAAAGACGATTGAACAAAAGTAGCTAAACAGATAGAAACAGAATACAACATCACTTGGCTCTGATACCAAAAGACGGAAGCAGCATATATATGAAGGAGATGGATTACGAAATCAAAATACACACTGGAATACTAAGCACTGGAAACATTTTTTAATAACATAATAACATAACATTTTTAATAACATCAAAACATTTTAAAATCATATATATATATATATATATTGTAGCATTCAATATGGCAGAGACTACAAATTAATTAATGTCAAGAAATGTTTCACTTATACAATATTCGGGATATTTTTATAATAAATACTCCTTTTTTTGTACATAAGTTATAATAATTTGTGGTGTTAATATTATAAATGTCATAACTAAAACAAGTACAATGGTTTAATTCAATCTAAAATAATAATAATAATAATAATGATTTATCACTTGAGCCATAACCAAAATTATAACCAAGATAGTTTAGAACCAACATTATAATAAGTCATAACTAAATCATAAATATCAAAATGGGTAATAACCAAACACCTCTTGAAATATAATCAAAGACTTCTTCCATCATAACTAAAATAACAGCTATTATATGTCATAACTAAGGCATAACTAATATCATAAAGAATTATAATGAAGTCATAATAAACAAAGATGGACTTAAAATTCTAACATAAGAGGCGAACATATATATACTAACAAAAATTTTAAAAGGAAAGTATAAATTACATCATTGACTTCTACAATCATGAAAATATATATAAATAAAATAATAAATGATTGCTGGAAAAGGAGATAAAGTATTGCATAAATTTAAAAAAAAAAATTAAGCAAGCACAATTTAATTTTGTCAAACTTATAAAACTTGGTGTATTTTTTTTTAATAAAAAGGATTATTATAATTTATCGTGTAACTTTCTATTAACTACTTATTCACATAAAATACTTTCACCACTATAGCCAATTTTTGTTACTCAAATACGTCCTCAACCATTTTGCAGTGGTGCAGAAACTTAAAAGAAATAACGTAATCACTAGTTTTACATAAAATCATCAAAAAGCCTTCTCATTTAGACCATCTCTAATAGTTTATTAAATGGATTATAATTTAAATTTGATAAAAAAATTAATTTTTTTCTACTTTATTGGTTTTATCAAATGAGTATCAAATTGAGGATATCAAAAATCTTTCACCAAATTGAAGACGTCTGGACCTTTCATCATTTCATTGTTCATAGCCATTGCATTTTCACCACCAGATGTCCCCCTGAATGACCACCTCTTTGCAAAAATTTGTGAAAAATTTACACTAGCTAGTCGACCGGCTAGACATCTACCCAGTCGTCCGCCTAGTCGATCAGTAGTTTGATAAAGTCTTAAATACCTCCGTTAGAGCACTTGATATCAAATGAAATTTTTATTCAAATTTTTACTTAAATTTAGTAAAAAAAAGATACACCGTTAAAGATGTCATTATATAGACATAATAGATAGAAAAAAGAACTCAATGATAAAACAATAATAATCAAGCTCACTTAGGTCGATTTTGGAAGGAGATTTTTTTTTATTATTGACCTTTTTTTTATATTAAAAAAAATGTATAAAAAAATAAAGAAGTGATGTGACCCAAATAAGTCAATAAGTTAATTTTTTTTATTTCCTTTCCAAAAGAAATCTTAATTTGAAACATTTATTTTTGGGTTTTTTTTTGGTCAAGACATTTGGTATTTTTCAATATCAATAAAATGAAAGTTGTACAGGAAAGAAATACGCCTTCTCGTATAATCTTGTTGACCAAGTCCACGCTCCTCCGTACGACGTCGCTTTGTCACCTGAAAATACAAACGTGAGCTAGCCGGCGGGTGTGTGCCGGAAACCTCTCCGATGCCTAAGTCAGTAAACTTGATAAATAAACAAAGCTCTATGTTTTCAGAAAGCAAAATTGTGTGTTGTGTTCTGTTACCTCCTCCAAGGTGATGTTTGTGAGCTTTTATAGGTTTCGAGTGGCACAATCCTAGTAGGACTTGTACTCCTCCATGCAAAGTCCTCCTAGGATTCATACTCCTAAGGATAATGCTTATCCTTTTACACCCCCCCCCCCACTGCTTTAACCAAGTGGGATGGTTTTCATCATGGCCGAACTGCCATACGACTGAGATAAGCTTGGCTATACTAAGCCACAGAGTAGGCCGTACTAACAGTAGTTCGGTTCTTCTTGCTACACCATATCTCGGTTCTCTCATACACGAACCATGGTGTGTTTGGACCGTTCTACCGAGTAACAACATTCCGACCGATCTACCCGGAATACCTTATGACCGGACTATCTCTGAGACCGGCCTAACTAGAAAGGTTGCATGGACCGAAGTAACTCAACATCTCTCCTGGGCCGGAGTAACTTTATCACTCTGACCGGAGTAACTTTCATATTTCCATTGGGCCTTTTTATCTAGTCCTTCGTACTTTGGGCCATAAAGTCCATCTCGCAGCTCGGCCCAACTTTTACCAAAAATTACCCTCTCAATTGCCCCTTAATTCCATCTGCATAGCATGATTGGGATTACCAGTCTATCGACCGAGCTGGAGTTTCTTAAGCCTTTCCAGCCAAGCTAAAAAGAACAGTTTAGCCTCTCCAGCCGAGCTAAAAAAAAACTCTTAAGCTCTTAAGCCGTGCTAAAAACTTGTCAAACCTTTCAGCCGAGCTACTTTCACTCCGGGCTCTGTTTGTCCGGTCAAAACGTCTCTTCAATCACAGCGTCTATAACGCTTCCCTTTCCAATGACACGTGGCGGACTCTGATAGGCCAGGGGCAGCTGTCACGCCGCCCTCGTACTACGAAATTTTTGAACAGTCTCGCCCTTTTTGCCTTTTCGTCCTTTACACAAAACAACCCCTCTATCTTTGAATCATTCACCTTCCATTCTTCATCTTCTCTCTCTGTGCTCTTGCTGTTCTTCCGTTGCTTCTGAAGACTGATTTTGCTGCCACTTTCCCATCTCCAGTTCCTTCTTCTTCAACCTGGTAAGTAAACTCATTTTGCTTCCTTTGTTTTGCTTTCGTATCTGTTCTATGTATTTTGTTTACTGTATTTTTTGCAAAACATTTTCTTCCATTTCTGCTTCGCTTCTGTACTTTCATGGAAAAACAATAGCAGAACTCATGCGTGTATGAACTTCTGTAGAAAACTAGACTTAGATCCAAAATCATGTAGCAACCGAACCAGGATACCGTTTGTCCTATATAGGTAGATCACTTTAAACAATAACCGAACTAGAACTTGTAACAAAAGTTTCATTGAGTCACCAACTCCTGATTCACTGTAGCCGAAATAAAATCACCGAACGAGGTTCGAACACATTAGGAACTTCGATCTTCAACCGAACTAAGCCTTTGGGGCTAAGCCAACTTTCTTTGTTTCCGAACCAAGGCTCGAAAAGCTGCCCCTAGAGGCTCAACCGAAGTAACAAAGCTCATACTTCAACCGATTTAGGCATTTTGGGGGCTAAACCAGCTTTCTTAGTTTTTCTAGACCGAACTAAGTAAGCTGCCCCTAGACGATGAACCGGTCTAATAACCAACCTGCTTAAACCGAGCTACCAAACCTTTTGACGAACCGAGGCAAAACCAATTTTCAAGGCCGAAGTAGGGCTCTTGTACCTTGCTTTTAATTTGTAGCACGGTCCAACGATCTGTGCTTAACCCCTCTGTTTTCTACCTTGTAGACTTAGGTTACCCAGGCACTCCTGCGTGCGCTCAACCGAGCTACTGAGCACAATTTTTGCACCGATATAACTTATTCGTAAATTATACAACAAATGGGTAAGTATAGGTATTTGGTAGAGACCCCTGGTGGCATGGCCGAATTCCGAAGGGATTATGGCATTCCAGACGATGTACACCTTACCCTAGCCAAGAAGGACATCATACCGTGGGGCGAAGCAGGCTTTGTACCTTTTACCCTGCTTTCAATAATAGAGACCGGACTAAGGTTCCCAGTCCAGCCTTTAATTTGTGAATTTCTTAGGCAAACCAGGTTATGCCCAACCCAGCTATCCACCAATACATACTGGATAATAATGGGTATAGCCGAGCTAAACCGCCAAGCAGGCCTCAACCTCGGTTTAGCCGAAATCTTCCACCAGTACTCCATAAGTTCCAAAGATGATGGCTGGGTTTATTACCTTAGGATACGTCGCCGTAGAGAAAAGATAATAAAAGATACGCCGGATAAGGATGTTAATGACGATGACTTCTTCTGGGTATCGGGCAATTTTGAAGATCAGCAAGCCCCAATCCCAGGCCGAAGTATAAATTGGAAGAAAGGAGAACCTGGTATAATCACTTCGGTTTTATACATGTTTTTCTTTTACTTTGGTTTCAGACGTCATAACCGATCTAACAGTTGCATCCTTTTTGCAGACTCAGCTCATCTTGCTTCCCATTACAGTTACCCAAATCTGAACACACTCCGAGCCGCATTACGGTTTAAAGAAAAGAGTTGGGCGAAGCTTCTAAACTTTGAGCCAACCTACAGATATAGCGGTCGTCGAAAAGCCCGAGTGACCGATTTCCTTCTTGAAGACGCACCTGAACCGGACCCAACCTTGCCCGAAATACGACTTGTCCCACTAACCGCTGAAGAAGAGATGGCAAAGAAAAGCAGAGTTAGGGCCCTTCTGACCGAAACAACTAGGCCCGAAGTAACACCACCCAGCCAATCGCAGCCTGCTGTTGTGGCCCTCCCTTCTCAATAGCCGTCCTCTTCCCGTCGAACCAAGCGTGCCCGAACTGCTGAGACCGAACAAGTTTTGGTTGATGAAGAAGAACCTGCTCTTCCGCCGAGCTTACCACCAAGCCCCCAACCGGAGCCTTCTGACCGAACTATCGGCAGTTGGGCACCAAAACTTACTTTCAACGACCGAGACATCCGAGATACAGACTCGGTTGTTGCTGAGAAAGACCACCTGTTGGCCATCAATCTGGCCAAGAGTGTGTGTCTGCCCAAAGACATGGAGCATCACCACAAACAGTTAAACATCGAGCTGAAGTCCATCCGGTCTACGACTAAATCCATGATTCTGGTAAGTAACTTCGGTCGTTTTTCTGTCTACTTTCTTTTTTCAACTTCTACTTCGGCTAAAGGGAAATCTTTGCTTTGTCAGGCCATTCAGAAAAACCAAATTACTCATAGGAAAGTGCTGGAGCTTAGGAAAGTAACCAGGCAAGCAGCGGCAGAAGCTGAGGCAAAAACGGCCGAGCTGGAGGAGGCCAGAAAGGAAATGGCCGAGCTACGAGGTGAGATCGGCAGACTGACCGGACTGGTTAGTTCGGCCGAAGCTGAGAAACAAAAGGCTGCCATTGCTCTGAAGGACAAATACCTGCGCGAGCTGGTGAAGCTCGAAAGAAAGAAAGATGCCGAAATAAAGGAGAGCGCAAAGGAAGCCGGCAAACAAGGCTTCAAGAAGGCAGAGGATGCTTATGCCAAGCAATGCAATGCTGCCAAGGAGCTGTTCTTCAAGTGTGGCTGGAGGGCGGCTGTTGAGAAGCTCGGTCATGATCAACAGACCGAGGTCTTCAACCCTCCAGCCTACTTCATACCGAACTCCCTTGCGGAGTATGCGAATGCCATGCAGCAGTAGTTCCTAGAAGACTCAGATTTCGACGACTCCTCTGCTTCTGAAGATACTCCGGTTGTCAGCGCGGACCCATCACTTCGGTTGGAACCCATGGTGGAAGACCTGACAACCGAACTATCAGGTGAAACCATGGTTCCAACCGAAACCACCCTGGCAACCGAGAGCAAGCTCCCGTCTGAAGCCGGTCTTCGACTTGATGGTGATGCAGCTTTTGATGCTGAAATTGAAGAACTTTTCTCTTGATTATGTACTTTTTCCTTTTGTTATTTTTTTTTGTTCTTGTAACCGGGCTATGCCCCTTCCTTGTAATGGCTTTTCAGTGAATGAAATTTGTGCTTGAACTCTTATTCCGGTTTTGATTCGTATGCGTGCACTTTGTAATGCCTTCTATTACTCCAACTGCTATTTCGGTTTTAGGTGGTTAAACTATGCTTACCAGCCAACCACTCCTCAGCCGATATAATCATTTCGACTGAGGAGTACACAGAGTAGTTAATCCAGCCAACCACTTCTTCAGCCATACCCTTACTTCGGCTGAAGAGTAACAAGAGTTGGTTTATTCCAGTCAACCACTCTTCTGCCGTACCCTTACTTCGGCTGAAGAGTAACAAAAGTTTGTTGTTTATTCCAGCCAACCTCTCTTTAGCCATACCCTTACTTCGGCTGAAGAGTAACAAGAGTTGGCTTATTCCAGCCAACCACTCTTCAGCCATACTCTTACTTCGGCTGAAGAGTAACAAGTGTTGGTTTAATCCAGCCAACCACTTTTCAGTCATACTCTTACTTTGGCTGAGGAGTACACAGAGTTTGGTTAATCCAGCCAACCACTCTTCAGCCATACCTTTACTTCGGCTGAAGAGTAACAAGAGTTGGTTTATTCCAGCCAACCACTCTTCAGCCATACCCTTACTTCGGCTGAAGAGTAACAAGTGTTGGTTTAATCCGGCCAACCACTCTTCAGCCATACCCTTACTTCGGCTGAAGAGTAATAAGAGTTGGTTTATTCCAGCCAACCACTCTTCAGCCATACCCTTACTTTGGCTGAAGAGTAACAAGAGTTAGTTTATTCCAGCCAACCACTCTTCAGCCATACCCTTACTTCGGCTGAAGAGTAATAAGTGTTGGTTTAATCCAGCCAACCACTCTTCAGCCATACCCTTACTTCGGCTGAAGAGTAATAAGAGTTGGTTTATTCCAGCCAACCACTCTTCAGCCATACCCTTACTTCGGCTGAAGAGTAACAAGTGTTGGTTTAATCCAGCCAACCACTCTTCAGCCATACCCTTACTTCGGCTGAAGAGTAACAGGAGTTGGTTTATTCCAGCCAACCACTAAGTTAGTTTTTCCAGCTAACTTAGAATAATGTTTGGTTATTCCGACCAAACGTCCTGCAGCCTGGATCCTTATCCTAGGCTTAGGAAGGTGTTGGTTTAATCCAGCCAACCTCTAAGTTAGTTTTTCCAGCTAACTTAGAATAATGTTTGGTTATTCCGACCAAACGTCCTGCAGCCTGGATCCTTATCCTGGGCTTAGGAAGGTGTTGGTTTAATCCAGCCAACCTCTAAGTTAGTTTCTCCAGCTAACTTAGAATAAAATGCTTGCAATGTACCTAATCTTCACTAAAGCTAACTTTTACAAAGAACAACTCGTGCTGAAAAGAATTGCTTGTTTTATTGAAGAAAGAAAAAATTACATATGTTTGAAAAGAAAAGCTAAAAGTAAAATAACTTGAGATTGGCCGTGTTCCATGGCCTAGGGATTGCTTTGCCGTCCTTGTCTTCTAGGTGGTATGCCCCTTTGCCTGCCAACCCAACCACCTTGTAAGGACCTTCCCAGTTTGGCCCTAATTTGCCATCTCCTGGAATCAAGGTGTTTCCCATCACTTTGCGTAGTACCCAATCGCCGATCTTGAATTGTCTTGGATGCACTGTCTTGTTGTATTTTCTGATTAACTCTCGTTGGTATGAGGCGATGTGAACCAGTGCTCTTTCTCTTCTTTCTTCTGCAAGGTCAAGTTCCAATGTTATGGCTTCTCCATTCAAGTCTGGATCAAAATTTTCGCTTCGAATTGTGGGGAGGCCAACTTCTAGTGGGATTACTGCTTCCATTCCGTATGCTAAGGAGAATGGTGTTTCTCCTGTCGATCGCCGAGGCGTGGTGCGGTAAGCCCATAAAACATGAGGAAGTTCATCCGCCCACTTACCTTTTGCCTTCTCTAGCCTTTTCTTTAGTCCATCCAAGACGACTTTATTTGATGCTTCTGCTTGCCCATTTGCTTGGGGATATACCGGTGTAGAATTGTAGAATTCTATCTTGTATTCTTCACAAAAGCTTCTGAAGACTCTACCGTCGAACTGAGTACCATTGTCTGAGATTAGGGCCTTTGGTATGCCAAACCGAGTGATGATATTCTGCCAAACGAACTTATTCACATCTTTTTCTTTGATTGATGCCAATGCTTCTGCTTCCACCCACTTTGTGAAGTAGTCTGTTGCTGCGAGAAAGAACTTCCTGTTGCCGGGTGCTGTTGGAAGTGGTCCTACTATGTCCAAGCCCCATATTGCGAAAGGCCATGGGCTAGTTAATGGTAGGAGTTCTCTTGCTAGTTGATGTATTTGGTGCGCGAATTTTTGGCATTTCTCACACTTCTTCACATATTTCTCTGAGTCTGCCTGCATATATGGCCACCAATATCCTTGCGAAATGGCCCTGTAAGCTAGCGATCTTCCCCCTTGATGGCTTCCGCACACCCCTTCGTGTATTTCGAACAAGAATGCTTCCACTTTGCTGGGATGAACGCATTTTAGGTAAGGCCCTGAGAATGACTTCTTGTATAATGCCAAAGATGGAGATAGCCAAAATCGCTGCGACTTCGCTCTTATTCTGTTGGCTTCTTTTTTCTCTTCTGGTAGGATGCCGTCTTTTAGGAACAGGATGATGGGATCCATCCAAGAGGGGCCTAATTCTGCGCAACATACCTCTTCTGCTTCGGGGTCTTCTATGCTTGGTCTTGGTAAGTAGTCGATGAGCAATGGATGAGGGATGGATGCATCTGCCATTGAGGCAAAGCCTGCTAGTTCGTCTGCTCTGCTGTTTTCCTCCCTGCCAATTTGTTCTATCCTTACTACATCAAACTTCTTGATATCTGTTCTGACCAGTTCTTGGTACTTGGCCATTCTGTCATCCTTTGCTTCGTAGTCGCCAGAAATTTAGTTTACCACCAGCAGAGAGTCGCTGTATACCATTAGTTCGGTGGCCTTCATGTAGTATGCTGATTTGAGTCCTGCAAGAAGCGCTTCATACTCTGCTTCATTGTTGGATGCTTGGAAGCCAAGGTTGATTGCTTGCTATATAACCAGGCCGTCTGGAGAGATGAGGACTATGCCAAGTCCTGCACCATGCCAGTTGGATGCTCCATCCACAAAGAGCTTCCACATCTCTCCAACGAACAATTTCCAGCAAGTGGAAGGGTCAGATGATGTCGTGGGGTTAAGAGTGGTGTTTTCTTCAATGTCCATGCTTGCCGTCTGCCCCTCGCCATCTGATTGGACTGTTGGTGAGTCTTGGTTTGCTTGGTTTGCTTCTTCCTTGCTGTCTTTAGTCTGGTCTGTCTTGGAGTTTGACTGAGTGCTTTCTGCTAGGGGTTGCGCTATTCCGGCGTCAACTTCCATCCCTAGTTCGGTTGTGTTAGTTAGGTCGACTGGGCAGATATGATGGCTTCCAGGAGTAAACTCTGCGACGAAGTCTGCCAAAGATTGGGCTTTTATTGCGGTTCTAGGTTGGAATTTGATGTCGAATTGTCCCAACTCTACTGCCCACTTCAAGATTTGCCCAGAAAAGTTCGCCCTCTCAAACAAAGCTTTTAGTGGAAAAGCGGTGAGGACAACTATGGTGTGGGCATAAAAGTAGTGTACCAATTTCCTTGAGGCCATCATTAAGGCTAATGCTAGTTTTTCCAGTGGCAAATACCTCGTTTCGGCTCCCAGCAATGTCTTGCTGACATAATAGATGGGCAGGTGTTGGATTCCTTCTGCACGAACCAATACTGCGCTAACTGCGTGCTGAGAGATTGCCAGGTACAAGAAGAGTTCTTCACCAGGTATTGGGATAACAAGCAGTGGTGGGGAAGACATATATTCCTTCAAGCTTTCCAGAGCTTGGTCGCATTCTTCATCCCACTCAAACTTGGCCTTTAGAGCTTGAAAGAATGGTCGTAGTCTGTCTGACGATCTGCTTATGAATCGATTGAGCACAGCCGCCATGCCGGTGAGATGCTGCACTTCTTTGACTGAGTTTGGTCTCTCCAACTCCTGGATTGCTTTGATCTGAGAAGGGTCTGCCTCTATACCCCGGTTGGTCACAAGGAAGCCCAAAAATTTGCCTGATCCTACTCCGAATGCGCACTTGGATGCATTGAGGCGCAACTTGTGCTTCTTTAAGACTTCAAACATTTCTCCCAAGTCCTTGAGATGGTCATTCTCATCCTTGCTTTTGACCACCATGCCGTCGATGTAAGCCTCCATTGTTCTGCCTAACAATGGTTCAAACATCTTGGTGACCTTCCGTTGGAATGTCGCTCCTGTGTTTTTTAGGCCAAAGGGCATGACCTTGTAGCAATATAGTCCTCTTGGTGTTGTAAAGGATGTAACCTCCTGGTCTGGCTCATGCATGGCGATTTGGTGGTAGCCTCTGTATGCATCCAGAAAACTAAGTCGATTATGTCCCGCCGTTAGGTCTACCAGTTGATCTATCCTTGGTAGAAGAAAGCTATCTTTTGGACACGCCTTGTTGACTGTTTTGTAGTCGACGCAGATACGCCATTTACCATTCTTCTTTGGCACCACGACTGTGTTGGAGATCCATCTTGGGTAGTGCACCTCTCTAATTGCTCCTGCCTCCAATAGGTTACCAACTTCTTCTGCCACTATTTCGGCATGATGAAGTGCCGATCTGCGAGTGCGCTGAATGACTGGTCTGGCGGATGAGTGGACATTGAGTTGGTGACAGATGAAGTTTGGATCAATGCCTGGCATGTCGTAGGGCGTCCAGGCGAACACTTCGATGTTAGAGGTCAAGAATTCCAAGACCTCTAATCTCTCAGTGCTGGACAACGACGAACCGAGCAAAAAGAACTTATCCGGGTTCTTTTCATCTATTTTTACCTCTACCAAGTCCTCCACTACTTTCTGATCCGCCGCTTTGCCGACATCTGCGAATAGCTCATTACTTTCTGGTTCTTCCACCGAATGAACATATCCTTTGGCAGCGCGGTTTCCATTCACTGTGGCGAAGCATTGTTTCGACATGATCTGATCCCCATAGACTTCTTCAATTATACCGGTGTCGTTGGGGAACCGCATTACTTGGTGGTAAGATGACGCCACCGATCGCATGGCATGCAGCCAAGTTCTGCCTAGAATGATGTTGTAAGTGGAGGGGACCTTCAATACCCAGAACTCCACTTGTTTTGTTACGCTTCCTGGTCTAACTGGAAGAATTATTTTGCCGACGGGCCATTCTGGCATGGAATTGAACCCAATTAGGGGAGATACAGCAGGTGCCAAGTCTCTGTCTTGCAGCTTCAGTTGTTTAAATGTTTCATAGTACATGATTTCACATGAACTACCCTGGTCAATCAGAATTCGCTTGACGTCAAAATCCTTGACTCGGAGAGTGACGACTAGGGCATCATTGTGGGGGCAGTATATTCGGTCTAAGTCTTTATCTGAGAAAGACATGACGTTTGTTGCCTCTGTTTTCCCCTTCTTAATGGCTGGTTGGGCACTTTTACTTCTCTAAAGTGCTCAGCCTTTTTGATCGATCCCTTGAGCTCGCATACACGCTCAGGTTCAAAAATTCCATGTATCACATTGATAACGCCTTGAGGCGGAGCGTCGATTGGCATCCCATTGGGGTTATTATGATCCTGAGGGGCTGGCTGTGTCCCTCCTTCAATGTATTTGTCCAAGTGACCTGCTGCTACCAACTCTTCCAAGTGTTGTCTCAACGGCGTGCAATTCTCAGTTCGGTGCCCCTTTTCTTTGTGGAAGGTGCACCTTGATCTGTCGTCGTAGTCTTTCTGAGCTTCTCCTAGTTTGGCTGGCCACTTGACAAAAGGCTCATCTCTTATTTCGCTCATAATTCGATATATCGGTTTTTTGAACACCGTTGTTATAGCAGTGCGGATTCTCAACCATCTTTTGTCTGGGTCTTCTCCGTTATCTCGTCTGCCACGTCCGTTTCTATTCTGCCGATCTACTGTATTGACCTTTGCTGAGGTTTTCTTTTCTGGTACTGCGGTCGCACTAGATTTTGCTTTGGCACATGCGTCATCCTCTTCTACCCTGATGTGCTGATGCACTCTCTCCATCAAGGCTTCCATGGTGAGGGGTGGCATCATGGTGATCGAGTCCCTTAGTCTGTTTCTGACTAGAAGGCCTCTTTTGTACTGTGCAATGGCGAGATTGGTGGGGCAGTCCCCAATCTGATTGAACGTCTCCCAGTAGCGACTGTTGTAGGATCTAAGGGTCTCTTTATCCCCCATGTCGATGGAGAGTAACTGGTCGATCTCCACTGGTGTTTTAGTGTTTGTTCGGAACCTTGTTACGAACGCTTCTGCCAATTGAGCCCAGGAGGCTATGCTGCCCTCTGGGAGTTTCTCGAACCAAGTCAAGCCTAGGTCGCCAAGGCTTGATGGGAAGAGTATGCACATTACGGCCTCGTTTCGCCTGTATACGGCCATGACTTGGCGAAAGTGGCTCAAGTGTGAATACGGGTCCATCTTCCCTTCATATGTAGTGAATTTTGGCTGAACGAAGCCTGTTGGTAGGGGCGCGTTTTCGATCGCCGGAACAAACGGTGAAGTCTGTAGTCTTGCTAAGGCTTTGTCCGTTGGTTCGTATGCTGGGCGCGGTATTGGCATTCCAACCTCGACGCTTCCATGCGTCCGAAGAGCCAACCGCTGTAAGGCAGAGACTCTGTGTGGATCTCGCGCCCTGGCATCCTCCTTGCATTGTGCTTTTTCTTCGAGCACGGTTCGTAAGTCGGATGACCTGGGCAGCTCTGTCTGTCTAGATCTGGTTTGGTGCGAATGCAAAGGCCAATATGTGCTTCCTTCAGTGTATGATCTCTTAGATCTCGTCCTCTCAGACCTGGAGTGACGAGTTCTGGAAGATAAGGAATGAGTGTCGCCTGTCCTGAGGCTTCTGCTCTCACCTTGTGGGGGTGTGGTATTCCTACCATGACTTTCTGAGTGGCGAGGGGGCGTCTTGTGTTTGTGCCCCTCTCCTGTCGCCACTTCTTTTTTCTTCATCTAGCGTTTCAAGGCCTCCATGTCCGCCGCCATCTTTCTTATCAATTCATCTTGTTCTTTCACGCGGTCTTCCAGAGCTTGAGGGTCAATCCTCCGTCTTTGCTTGTCTGGACTTTGTGAATGAGAGCGATGGGGGCTGTTATTCCGCCTTCCCCTAGCATCCCTTCTGGAGGTATGTCGTTAGGGCTCCAAGTCCGCCATGGGAGGGACAGAAGGTAATCCTTCACGCCTTGCGCCCCCTTCTGGAGTTAGTCCGTCGACGGCGGACTGCGGCAATTCTTCAATGTGTGCCATTGAATGAGAAAAGGAGAAGCTTAGTCAAGAGGTTTCGTTCTGTCTGTTTTTCTCACAGACGGCGCCAATTGTACAGGAAAGAAATACGCCTTCTCGTATAATCCTGTTGACCAAGTCCACGCTCCTCCGTACGACGTCGCTTTGTCACCTGAAAATACAAACGTGAGCTAGCCGGCGGGTGTGTGCCGGAAACCTCTCTGATGCCTAAGTCAGTAAACTTGACAAATAGACAAAGCTCTATGTTTTCAGAAAGCAAAATTGTGTGTTGTGTTCTGTTACCTCCTCCAAGGTGATGTTTGTGAGCTTTTATAGGTTTCGAGTGGCACAATCCTAGTAGGACTTGTACTCCTCTATGCAAAGTCCTCCTAGGATTCATACTCCTAAGGATAATGCTTATCCTTTTACACCCCCCCCACTGCTTTAACCAAGTGGGATGGTTTTCATCATGGCCGAACTGCCATACGACCGAGATAAGCCTGGCTATACTAAGCCACAGAGTAGGCCGTACTAACAGTAGTTCGGTTCTTCTTGCTACACCATATCTCGGTTCTCTCATACACGAACCATGGTGTGTTTGGACCGTTCTACCGAGTAGCAACATTCCGACCGATCTACCCGGAATACCTTATGACCGGACTATCTCTGAGACCGGCCTAACTAGAAAGGCTACACGGACCGAAGTAACTCAACATCTCTCTTAGGCCGGAGTAACTTTATCACTCTGACCGGAGTAACTTTCATATTTCCATTGGGCCTTTTTATCCAGTCCTTCGTACTTTGGGCCATAAAGTCCATCTCGCAGCTCGGCCCAACTTTTACCAAAAATTACCCTCTCAAAAGTAATTCCCGTTTGGTATCAAATTCAATTTTGTGGTTTTCTTTTTAAAAAAGGTAAAAATAATTTCGAAAACATTTGATGCTTTCATATTAAACTTTTTGTGCAAAGTAATTTTCAATTGTAATTTTTGTCTGGGTTGAATTTTTTAAACTTGTTTTAGAGTTTTGGATAAATCACAAATATACTTCTTGAGGTTTGCTTAAAACTCAGATTGTTTCATGTGATTTGAAAAAATTATAAATACCTCACTGTAAGAATTTTTTATTTAACAAAATTAACTAAAAAAATAAAATTCATAATTGCTCTCTTATAGAATAATAAAATTATCTAAATGATTAATTAAAATATATTTATAATATCATTAAAAACTGTTAATTGACTTGATAATTTATTAATAAAAGTGACAATTTATTATAAAATGAGAAACCCCAGGGGATGAAATATAATTTCTAAATCAACATAGGTGATTTGTATTTTAATATATATTTATAGAATAATACTAGAGATCTCAAATGTTTTACCAAATATTCTACAAAATGTCTCGCATATGAATCACACACCCATGTGAGATATTTAATAGAATATTAGTAAAATATTCGAGATCTCTAACATTTCTTTTATTTTTAATTTACCGTAGAGTTTTTTTACTTTTTGCGTTTTTCAATCTTTAGTAAAATTATTTATTATTATAAGTCAAATTTTGTTTTTGTTTTTTAACTTTTTAAATACATATAATCTAAATATTAAAACTAAAATATTTATAAAATCTAAAATTATGTTTTCAAAAAATTAAATCAAAGAAAAAAAGAAAAAGAAAAAGTAAAATCACACGAGAGCCAAACATAAAAGAAATATATCTCATATTTTTTTTTAAAAAAAAACTAAAAAAAAAATGGCCATAATTAAAAAAAATTAGAGTTAATTACCTAAAAGTCCTATCTACACATTTGGTAGTAGCTTAGGTCCTATCAAAAAAAATTTGAACCAATAAGTCCCATGTACAGGTAAAAAGACATTTTGCCCTTTAATCTCAAAATTGAGAATGTTCACAATTTCAAAACTGAGAATGTTCTCAATTTATAATTATCAAAATTAGAAAATTTTTTTCTAGTATGAACTGAGATATTATCAAAACTATCAAAACTAAAAAATTTATAATTATCAATTTTGAGAATTTTCTCGATTTTTTCATGATTAAAATTGAGAACATTATAAATTGAGAACGTTCTCAATTTCAAAAAAATCCTAAATCTCTCTCTATCTCTAATGGCAGTGGCCGAGCTATCTCTGCAAATTCCCTGGGTGAGGTGACGGTAATTTCCTTAATTTACACAGTGTTGATGTAGATTGGAGCATTATTCGATGACGGTTTTAGATAGAAATGAAGAGAGATAGCAAGGCTTTAGCTAAAATATCTGAGTGTCTTTAACCCAAATTAGGGAATTGCAGAGAGTGCTTCTTTTGTGGAAATTAGGACTTATTTATGGATTTCGTGGGGGATTTTTTTCATTCTCGACTATTCAATCTGATTGATTAGAAGAGGATTTAAGTGTTTTGGGTCTAGGGTTTGAGATCATTTGCGTTGTGTTGTTAGAGCCATGAATGAGAGTGCAGGGAAGAAGGGTTCGTCTCTGGCCATAGTGGAGAAGCGGCCTTATAAGCCTAGGGGCTATGTTGGTATTTTCTTTCAGCTCTTCGATTGGAATCGGAGGTTCGCCAAGAAGAAGCTTTTCCTTAAGAAATTGCTTCCTCCAGGTTAGTCTCCTAAAATCAAATTAAAATCTACCATTGTTGTTCCAAGTATACACGGTCGCATAGAGATAGTTATAGGTGGAGTCATACGGAGGAAACCAGAGACTGGGTCTATGGGGAGGAGAGAGAGAGAGTGTGTGTGTTTGGTGAGGAGGTCTTGGAATGGTAAATTGGCTTATTAAAAATTAATAGGACTTTGAGGAGCAAATAACTTTATGTAAGATTTAATGGATTATAAGTTTACAAAATGGGACTTGTATGCAAATGCGCCAAAAAAATATGATATGGGCATGTATAACTCCGCCGGGGTTATTAATAACTCCGCCGGTCCCAAGCCCAGGTTAAGGAGGAGGGTTGTGTGTTAGGTAGCCGACAGCCAACACGTAAAAAAGCCGCTCGGATCCCTTATGAAAATGAATCCTACTTTGAATCGTTTAAATGTTAGGTCATTCCCCTCATGTGAGGCGTTGCACCTGCCTCCGGGCGTTTCGAAAAGTGAGCAAGGGGCGTCGCATCGACGCCTGGGTGCAGTGAAAAATGGGCAAAGGTTTCCGCGTTTTTCTGGACGAGCGCGGGTGAAGAAGCTAGTCCAAGACTATAGGTTTAGGATAACCACTTGGAACATAGGAACCCTAACTGGTAGGACGATGGAATTGGTAGATGTTATGATTAGGAGGAGAGTTAGTATAGCTTGCATACAAGAAACTAAGTGGACGGGAGAGAAAGCTAGGGAAATTGAGGATACTGGTTTTAAACTTTATTATAGTAGTAAGGATAGACGCAAGAATGGGGTAGGAATCATAATTGCCAAGGGTCTTGTGGAAAGTGTGGTGACGGTCACTAGGAAAGGAGATAGGATTATGCTAGTTAAACTAGTTATTGGAGGGAATATAGTGAATATTATTAGCGCTTACGCACCTCAAGTAGGGTTAGATGATCAGACTAAGAGGGATTTTTGGGAGCAAATGGATGAGATCTTACAGGAGATACCCGTAGGAGAGAACCTGGTTATAGGTGGAGATTTTAATGGCCATGTGGGCATAGATAAAGTAGGTTATGAAAGGGTGCATGGTGGATACGGTTTTGGTGACAGAAATGAGGCTGGAGAGAGAATCTTAGATTTTACGTTGGCTTCTGACCTGGTGGTGGCCAATACTATGTATAAGAAGAGGGAGGAGCATTTGATAACCTTTAAGAGTGGATTAGTTAAGAGCCAAATAGATTATTTCTTAGTGAGAAAAGTGGACTATCTAAAATGCAATGATTGTAAGGTGATTCCTGGAGAGAGTCTGGTCTCTCAACATAGGATTTTGCTACTAGATTTATGTTTTAGAGGACAATACCAAGCTAGGAAGGATGGTGGGCGTCGTAGGACGAGATGGTGGGACTTAAAAGGGGATAAACTAGAAATATTTAAGAATCGAATGGATAAGGAAGGTACTTGGGACTTAGAAGGTGATGCTAACACTATGTGGAATTCGATGGCCAATTGTATGAGGAGAATCTTAAGGGAAATGCTTGGAGAGTCGAAAGGAATGGGACTCAGCTCTAGGGAAACTTGGTGGTGGAGGGAAGAGGTCCAAGCGGTAGTTAAGGCAAAAAAAGAGTGCTTTAAAAAGTGGCAGAAGGATAAAACTGAGGAAAACCTTAAGAGCTATAGATTGGCTAATAAGGAGGTCAAGAAAGTAGTGAGAGAGACTAAGTTGAAAGTTTATGATGACCTATGCACTAGACTAGATAGTAAGGAGGGAGAGAAGAGGGTATACAAACTTGCTAAGATACGGGAGAGGAAAACAAGAGATTTTAATCAAGTAAAGTGCATCAAGAGTGAGGATTCTAAGGTATTGGTGAAGGATGATGAGATTAAGGAAAGATGGAAGAATTATTTTGAGAAACTGTTAAATGAGGAACATGGAAGTACGACAATAGGGGAAGAAATAATCAGTAATACGATAAAGCAAGACTATAGGTTCTATCGCAAGATTAGGAATTTTGAAGCGGAGATTGCACTTAAGAAGATGAAATCAAATAAGGCTTTAGGACCTGATGATATCCCTATTGAAGCTTGGAAGTGTTTGGGTAAAAAGGGAGTTGTTTGGTTGACTAGGTTGTTTAGCAAAATTTTGTTGACTAGGAACATGCCAGATGAGTGGAGGAAGAGTATTTTAGTGCCAATCTATAAGAATAAAGGTGATGTCCAGAATTGTAACAACTATAGAGGAATTAAGCTAATGTGTCAAATAATGAAAGTGTGGGAGAGGGTGATGGAACGCCGATTGCGAGACATAACAGAGGTGTCAGAGAATTAATTTGGGTTTATGCCTGGTAGGTCAACAATGGAAGCGATCTATCTTTTGAGGAGAGTAATAGAAAAGTATAAAGAAAAGAAAAGAGACATTCATATGGTGTTTATCGACCTTGAGAAAACATATGACAGAGTGCCCCGAGCTACAATATGGTGGGTGTTAGAGAAGAAAGGGGTGACAAAAGGCTACATTAACGTGATTATGGACATGTATGAAGGGGTGGTGACCACTATTAGATCACCAGCTGGAGAAACAAATGAATTTCCTATCACTGTAGGGTTACACCAAGGATCTACCTTAAGGCCTTATTTTTTTGCTTTAGTTATGGACGAGTTGACGATAAATATTCAGGATGGCGTGCCATGGTGTATGCTTTTTGCAGACGATATTGTGTTAGTGGATGAGACTAGAGAAGGAGTTAACACAAAGTTGGAGATTTGTAGAAAAGCTCTTGAATCTAAAGGATTTCGGATAAGCAGAACTAAGACAAAGTACATAGAGTGTAAATTTAGTAACAGTAACAATGAAAGCAGAGGAGAAGTGAAGATTGAGAACTAAGAATTGCCTAAGAGTGAACATTTTTGTTATTTAGGGTCGATTATCACAACAGCGGGAGAGATTGATGCAGATGTGGCCCATAGGATTAAGGCGGGATGGTGTAAGTGGAGAAGTGCGTCTGGGGTATTGTGCGATAAACGAATACCCACTAGACTAAAAGGTAAGTTTTATAGAACGGCTATTAGACCAGCTACGTTGTATGCGACGGAGTATTGGGCAACCAAGAAACAACATGTAGATAAGATGAGTGTGGCTGAGATGAGGATGCTAAGGTGGATGTGTGGTAAGATTAGACAGGACAGGATTAGGAATGAGTGTATTCGGGAATGGGTAGGAGTAGCACTGTAACAACCCTCATACCGATTACTGATTAATGACTGATTGATCACCAGTTACTGTTAAACGGAACTGATAATGACTGATAACTGACCGATAATTGAACTGATTAAAAGTACTGAACTGACTGACTGAAACTGGAACTGAATTGACTGAGTATATGTTAGTTAATTTCATTCTATCTGTTTGGCTGTATGATTATCTGTTCATGCCTATATGTTTAAACTATTAATTGAAGGCCTTATCGGCGGCCGAACCGGAAATGGGTTAGTGTATTATGATCGTCATATTTAATATGATTTTATGGTATAATTATCTGAAAATTGATTAGGTATGATTAAATTAGATTAAATAAGCTAATTAAAGAGTTGGATTTAATTACAACCTTGCCACTAGTGGGCCACTCACACACACACACACATGAGCCTTGTAAACACTCCACGTATTGATTAAACCCACACTTCTTCTCACATTTTGAGCCTCAACCGACCCTAGAGAGAGAGAGACTTGAGGAGTTGGTTTTCATCTTGAATTGCTTGGAATTGCTTGAGAAATTGTTGAAGTGATTGCATATTTGAGCTCCCTTCTTGAAATACAAGACTTAAGGTAGCTCCATTGTCTTCTTATTCATGTTTTAAGTTGAATCTTGCATGATTTCTGTCATATTGAAGGAGTGTAGAGCCAAACATGGTTTAGATGGTGAATTGTAGCTTAATTGTTGCATGCATGTACATATATTGAAGTTTTGAGGTTGTGGTTCATCATGCCTCACTTGCATGTCCATCTTTTGGTCATACTCCATGAGTTCATCTTGTTTTTGAAGGTTTGAGCTCTTTTGTTACAGCATTGAAGCTCTGAAAATGATCTATGATCATGCATGTCATGTTTGAATGTTGTTCTTGAAGAATGGTTTAAATCGAGTTTGAATTAAACACCTTGGGCTTTGATTTCTTAAAATTGAGCTTTGAAACATGATATTCTATGTGTTTAAAAGAGTTTTCCAGAAATTTGGCCCAAGAGGATCGAATTTTATGCATCTAAGCTTGGTTTTGAACCTGGAGCTCGAATCTGGGATTTCCAGATTTCAGTCGTCCGCTCGAGCGGGGGAAGTGCCGCTCGAGCGGGAAAATCGAGCTTCCAGCATCTTGCACTGTTTTACAGTCCGCTCGAGCGGAGTATTGGGCGCTCGAGCGGAGTCATGTCTCAAGCTCGAGCGGGCGTCGAGCGGAGATTTCACCCATCCAGTACTTTTACAGTACGCTCGAGCGGGAAAGTTTGCGCTCGAGCGTGTACCTTTGTTTGCCTGTACGCTCGAGCGGGGAAACCTGAGCTCGAGCGGGACTCTGTTTTTCTGAAAATCCTGAACATGCTTTTAAATGTACATCTGTGCATCCTCATCCCATTCTAGGCATTCTTAGGCCTAGTTTAAGGCATCTTGTTGAGGATATAGATGTAGAACACACCGAGGAATTAGGGATTAAGTTATAATATTTCCCAACTGTATAGCTTAGTGTGTGTTCAACTTGTGAACTGTGTAGGGTTGGCAACTGGGGAGACACGCTCTAGCATACTGTAGCCCAGAACTCTGTGAGTAACAATTGTGTAAAGATATGTTCAACTGATTATCTTTCGAATACTGAACTGAACTGTTTACTGAACTGGTATTATTTACTGAATGAATGTATGTCCTTTATTTCTGAACTGTACTGTGGCATCCTTAGTACCTACTGTTTACTGTTACTGTTACTGCGACAGAATTCTCTGTCGGTTCCCTCGTGGAACCACTACTGTTTACTGACTGATGGCCATCATTACTGTTCGGTCTTTTAAGACCTACTGTTACTGTTATGCTAATGGATGTACCACATATGACTGTTTACTGTACTGAACGACTGAAATACTGATTGAATTGAACTGTTTTCACTACTGTAAGGACATTCATTCTAAACCTCTTTACGCTTTATGTTATTCACTGGGCTTTAGCTCACTGCTCATATATATATGTAGGTGTACAGGCACCAGATCGGAGCTAGGAGCGTCAGGGTAACTCCAGTTTTGTCAAGCCAGCCTATGTGCCTCACTGCGAGGTTCCGAGCCTAACGTGTTAGGGCTTAGGGGTGTTTTAAGAATTCCCCCTTCTGTACTGTTTTACCGTTCTGTATAGACTGTATGTTACTGTACTGTCATATAGGGTTGAGTCCCTAGTCTGAATGTTGGTAAATATTGTGTATACTGTTTTGTACTGTTATGTATAAATGTATGAAAAATCTTTTTGGCATACAGACTGTCACAGCTCATTGGACATTGTTTATTTACTGTATTGGCTTCCGCCAGGCCCTGTACTCTGTTTTACTGTATTACTGTTAAGCAGGCCTTCGGTAATCTCGGATTACTGGCCGGTTACGGTACTAAACCCATAGGGCCGGGTTTGGGTCGTGACAGAGTGGTATCAGAGCGATACTTAACCACGAGTTATACCGCACACACGTGTCCAAATGAGCTATAGGGTGTCCTAGAAAAGTTATTAGGGCATCTCATGAGCATGTTAAGTGTGTGATTACGTTACGACTGAATATCTGCTAATGTGTTAAACTGGTAAGCAAATGACTGCTTATGTTTAAAACTGTGATAACTGCTTATAGTGAAATGGACAATGCAAATGAACCTGAGTCCTCATCTACTGAGGCAAGAATGGAAAGAATGGAAAGAATGATAGAACTGATAACTGCTAGACTGGAACAACAACAGAACCAACCGCCCCCACCTCCTCCTCCGGTACAGCCGGAACCTAATGCGAATGCGGATGATGGGGATATTATTGCTCTTACCCAGAAGTTCAGCAAAATGAAACCGCCATCCTTTCAGGGAGGCCTTGAACCGCTAAAAGCTGAAGCTTGGGTTCTGGAAACAGAGAAATTATTTGAAGTGTTTCCGTGCTCAGAAGCGAACAAAGTACTGTTAGCTACCTTCACCCTACAAGAAGAGGCTAGAAGGTGGTGGATGTTAATCCGTGAAACAAACATTGTTAGGACTTGGGCTCAGTTCAAGGAGTCCTTCTTTGAAAAGTACTTCCCTCAGTGTGTTAGGGATAGGAAAGTAACTGAGTTTGAACAACTGAAGCAGGGCACAATGTCCGTTGCAGAATACCGAGACCGTTGTGTCAGGTATTCTCTCTATTTGTACACAAAATGCATATGTATTGATTGATTCGGGGTCTACGCATTCATATGTATCGCATGCTTTCTCACGGAAATTGGATAGACCCTTAGAACCTATGAACTATCTGCTAGCCGTATCATCACCCGTAGGGGGATCCATGACATGTGCTTATATGTACCCCGCATGTGAAATTATTGTTGGGGATATGCATCTGTTTATTGATTTACTGCCATTGAACATTGATCATTTCGACGTAATATTGGGGATGGATTGGTTACAAAAATATCATGCCACTATTGACTGTGTGACCAAGCAAGTTGTTTTCCGTCCACCTGGTTTGCCTGAATTTGTGTTTAATGGGAGTGGAGTAGTACCTCCTCCGTATTTGATTTCGTCAGTAAAAGCTGTTAAATTAATTAGAAAGGGGTGTAAAGGATATCTGTGTTCTGTACTGACTGTGTCTACTGATGATAGTGTTAAAACTGATGTGAATTGTATTCCTATAGTCAGGGAATTTCCAGACGTTTTTCCAGATAATCTTCCAGGAGATTTGACTGACAGGGAGATTGAATTTACCATTGATGTGATTCCCGGAACACAACCAGTTTCTAAAGCTCCTTACCGAATGGCTCCAACTGAACTGAAAGAACTGAAAGTGCAATTGCAAGAACTGTTAGACAAAAAGTTCATCAGACCTAGCACTTCGCCATGGGGTGCTCCTGTTTTGTTTGTTAAAAAGAAAGATGGCTCACTGAGACTGTGTATAGACTACCGTGAACTGAATAAGGTAACTGTAAAGAATAAATACCCATTACCGCGTATTGATGATTTATTTGATCAGTTACAGGGTGCACAAGTGTTTTCTAAAATCGATCTCCGATCGGGGTATCATCAACTGAAGGTTAAACCAGATGACATTGATAAAACTGCTTTTAGAACGAGGTATGGACATTACGAATTTTTAGTTATGCCTTTTGGAGTCACGAATGCACCAGCTGCTTTCATGGACCTCATGAATAGAATTTTCAAACCATACCTTGATGACTTCATTGTAGTATTTATTGATGACATATTGATTTACTCCAAAAGTATAGAACAGCATGAACATCATCTGAGACTTGCCCTACAAACCTTAAGAGAACAGAAACTGTATGCTAAACTGTCTAAATGTGAATTTTGGCTTGACCATGTTATGTTTTTGGGGCATGTTGTTAGCAAAGATGGAATTTCTGTTGATCCGCAGAAAATTGAAGCTGTAGTGAACTGGCCTAGACCAACAAATGTGACTGAAGTCCGAAGCTTTTTGGGACTGGCTGGATATTACAGAAGATTTGTCAAAGATTTCTCCAAAATTGCCCTACCACTGACGCAGTTAACACAAAAGGGGACATCATTTGACTGGACTGACCAAAGAGAATCTGCTTTCCAGGAGTTGAAAACTCGATTAGTGACTGCACCAGTTTTGACTTTACCCTCAGGTACGGATGGTTATACTGTATTTAGTGATGCTTCTCATAAGGGTTTGGGATGTGTTTTAATGCAGAATGGGAGAGTTATTGCTTATGCTTCCCGACAACTGAGACCACATGAAAAGAACTACCCAACCCATGATCTGGAACTTGCTGCAGTAGTATTTGCACTGAAAATCTGGCGTCACTATCTGTACGGGGTGACATGTGAAGTATACACCGACCACAAGAGTTTAAAGTATTTCTTCACACAGAAAGAACTGAATATGAGACAGCGGAGATGGCTAGAACTGATTAAAGATTATGACCTACAGATACTGTACCATCCGGGAAAGGCCAATACCGTTGCCGATGCATTGAGCCGGAAGTCGATTGGAAACTTAGCTTGTTTGCTTACAGGACAGAAAGAGTTGCTTTGTGACCTTGAAAAATCTGAGATTGAAATTGTTTTGAGAGAACAATGTGGAATCTTGGCTGCTATTTCTGCTCAACCGGCACTGATTGAAGAGGTTAAAGAGAAACAGCAACTGGATGACTTCTTGAAAAAGATCATCGAGGAAAGAGAATCTAAACCGAGACCGGGATTCAAATTTGAGAATAATGTACTGAAATTTCAAGAAAGACTGTGTGTACCAAATGATACTGAACTGAAAAGAAGAGTTCTGCAAGAAGGCCACAATTCGAAATTGTCTATCCATCCGGGGAATACGAAAATGTACCAAGATCTGAAACAGAATTTCTGGTGGCCGGGAATGAAGAAAGAAATTGCCGATTTTGTATCCAAATGTCTTCATTGCCAACAGGTCAAAGCTGAACATCAACGACCTGCCGGACTATTGCAACCCCTACCCATACCAGAGTGGAAATGGGAGCATATCACGATGGATTTTATCGTTGGATTACCTCGCTCCAGAAAAGGTATGGATTCAATTTGGGTTATTGTTGATAGATTAACCAAATCTGCTCACTTCTTACCTGTCAAGACAATCTATAATGCGGACAAATTGGCTGTCATCTATATTGATGAAATTGTAAGACTGCATGGAGTGCCTGTGTCTATTGTTTCTGACAGGGATTCGAAGTTTACATCGAGGTTTTGGCAAAGTCTACAAACTGCATTGGGTACTGAATTAAGGCTTAGTAGTGCCTATCATCCTCAGACAGATGGCCAGTCAGAAAGGACCATCCAAACTCTGGAGGATTTACTGAGAATGTGTATCCTTGATTTTCAGGGAGATTGGGAAAGTCATCTGCCATTAGTTGAATTCGCCTACAACAACAGCTACCATTCGAGTATTGGAATGGCGCCTTTTGAGGCATTGTATGGCAGAAAATGTAGATCTCCAATCTGCTGGGCAGAAGTTGGAGATGGGCCGTTGCTTGGGCCCGAGATGGTGTATGAAACAACTGAAAAAGTGAAACTGATACAGCAAAGACTGAAAACTGCACAGAGTAGACAGAAAAGTTATGCAGATGTCAGAAGACGAGACAGAGAGTATGAAGTGGGTGATCACGTTTTTGTGAAAGTGACACCAATGAAAGGCCAGACTCGTTTTGGAGTCAAAGGCAAGTTAGCGCCGAGATATGTCGGACCGTATGAGATTATTGAGAAAATCAATCCGGTGGCGTATCAAGTTGCGCTTCCTCCTGAAATGGAGCATATGCATAACGTCTTCCACATTTCGATGTTGAGAGACTACCTCCGGGATCCCTTCCATGTAATTGAGCCTACTCGTATAGTGTTGAGTGATGGCTACACTTACGAGGAACGTCCTATACAGATTGTTAACAGACGGATCAAGAAACTGAGAAACAAAGAGATCCCGCTAGTGAAGGTTGACTGGCAGAACCATGGTGGTATGTATGCCACTTGGGAAAGGGAAGATGACATGGCTAAACGATATCCTGAACTGTTTCCACTGAATCCTGTTTTCTTCCAGAATGAAGGTAACTCGAGTTTAGAGGACTAAACTCTTTATAAGGAGGGGAGACTGTAACAACCCTCATACCGATTACTGATTAATGACTGATTGATCACCAGTTACTGTTAAACGGAACTGATAATGACTGATAACTGACCGATAATTGAACTGATTAAAAGTACTGAACTGACTGACTGAAACTGGAACTGAATTGACTGAGTATATGTTAGTTAATTTCATTCTATCTGTTTGGCTGTATGATTATCTGTTCATGCCTATATGTTTAAACTATTAATTGAAGGCCTTATCGGCGGCCGAACCGGAAATGGGTTAGTGTATTATGATCGTCATATTTAATATGATTTTATGGTATAATTATCTGAAAATTGATTAGGTATGATTAAATTAGATTAAATAAGCTAATTAAAGAGTTGGATTTAATTACAACCTTGCCACTAGTGGGCCACTCACACACACACACACATGAGCCTTGTAAACACTCCACGTATTGATTAAACCCACACTTCTTCTCACATTTTGAGCCTCAACCGACCCTAGAGAGAGAGAGACTTGAGGAGTTGGTTTTCATCTTGAATTGCTTGGAATTGCTTGAGAAATTGTTGAAGTGATTGCATATTTGAGCTCCCTTCTTGAAATACAAGACTTAAGGTAGCTCCATTGTCTTCTTATTCATGTTTTAAGTTGAATCTTGCATGATTTCTGTCATATTGAAGGAGTGTAGAGCCAAACATGGTTTAGATGGTGAATTGTAGCTTAATTGTTGCATGCATGTACATATATTGAAGTTTTGAGGTTGTGGTTCATCATGCCTCACTTGCATGTCCATCTTTTGGTCATACTCCATGAGTTCATCTTGTTTTTGAAGGTTTGAGCTCTTTTGTTACAGCATTGAAGCTCTGAAAATGATCTATGATCATGCATGTCATGTTTGAATGTTGTTCTTGAAGAATGGTTTAAATCGAGTTTGAATTAAACACCTTGGGCTTTGATTTCTTAAAATTGAGCTTTGAAACATGATATTCTATGTGTTTAAAAGAGTTTTCCAGAAATTTGGCCCAAGAGGATCGAATTTTATGCATCTAAGCTTGGTTTTGAACCTGGAGCTCGAATCTGGGATTTCCAGATTTCAGTCGTCCGCTCGAGCGGGGGAAGTGCCGCTCGAGCGGGAAAATCGAGCTTCCAGCATCTTGCACTGTTTTACAGTCCGCTCGAGCGGAGTATTGGGCGCTCGAGCGGAGTCATGTCTCAAGCTCGAGCGGGCGTCGAGCGGAGATTTCACCCATCCAGTACTTTTACAGTACGCTCGAGCGGGAAAGTTTGCGCTCGAGCGTGTACCTTTGTTTGCCTGTACGCTCGAGCGGGGAAACCTGAGCTCGAGCGGGACTCTGTTTTTCTGAAAATCCTGAACATGCTTTTAAATGTACATCTGTGCATCCTCATCCCATTCTAGGCATTCTTAGGCCTAGTTTAAGGCATCTTGTTGAGGATATAGATGTAGAACACACCGAGGAATTAGGGATTAAGTTATAATATTTCCCAACTGTATAGCTTAGTGTGTGTTCAACTTGTGAACTGTGTAGGGTTGGCAACTGGGGAGACACGCTCTAGCATACTGTAGCCCAGAACTCTGTGAGTAACAATTGTGTAAAGATATGTTCAACTGATTATCTTTCGAATACTGAACTGAACTGTTTACTGAACTGGTATTATTTACTGAATGAATGTATGTCCTTTATTTCTGAACTGTACTGTGGCATCCTTAGTACCTACTGTTTACTGTTACTGTTACTGCGACAGAATTCTCTGTCGGTTCCCTCGTGGAACCACTACTGTTTACTGACTGATGGCCATCATTACTGTTCGGTCTTTTAAGACCTACTGTTACTGTTATGCTAATGGATGTACCACATATGACTGTTTACTGTACTGAACGACTGAAATACTGATTGAATTGAACTGTTTTCACTACTGTAAGGACATTCATTCTAAACCTCTTTACGCTTTATGTTATTCACTGGGCTTTAGCTCACTGCTCATATATATATGTAGGTGTACAGGCACCAGATCGGAGCTAGGAGCGTCAGGGTAACTCCAGTTTTGTCAAGCCAGCCTATGTGCCTCACTGCGAGGTTCCGAGCCTAACGTGTTAGGGCTTAGGGGTGTTTTAAGAATTCCCCCTTCTGTACTGTTTTACCGTTCTGTATAGACTGTATGTTACTGTACTGTCATATAGGGTTGAGTCCCTAGTCTGAATGTTGGTAAATATTGTGTATACTGTTCTGTACTGTTATGTATAAATGTATGAAAAATCTTTTTGGCATACAGACTGTCACAGCTCATTGGACATTGTTTATTTACTGTATTGGCTTCCGCCAGGCCCTGTACTCTGTTTTACTGTATTACTGTTAAGCAGGCCTTCGGTAATCTCGGATTACTGGCCGGTTACGGTACTAAACCCATAGGGCCGGGTTTGGGTCGTGACAAGCACCGATAGAAGATAAGTTGAGAGAGAATCGTTTGAGATGGTTTGGTAATATTCAACGGAGACCAACAGAGGTAGTAGTGAAGAGATGCGATGCTGTAACGGTAGATAAAAGTGTTAGGGGACGAGGTAGGCCTAGATTAACGTTAACTAGCGTTATAAATAGAGATATGTTAATTTGACTAATGAAATGGCCTTTGATAGGGCCGCGCGAAGAAGAAGGATTCATGTAGCCAACCCCATTTGATGGGACTTAAGGCTTGGTTTGGTTTGGTTTGGTTTGGGCATGTATAACAGAACTCCACCACCCCCCGTCCCCGAATCAGGATCCCCTCCTTGCCTACCCTCTTGGACTTCCTATTTGCTGGGTAATTGGGCCTACTTTTAGGCCCAATTTCGATAATCCGAACCGTTCATATTTTAAGATTTGTTAATTATATTATATTTGTAAAAAATCAAGTTGATCGGATATCAGAAAACATGTGTTCAGAAAACTGTTTATTAAATTTTTTTAAAAATAGTTTTTAATTCGATGATCCGAACACAAGCTTTCTGATATCTGATCAATTTAATTTTTTACAAATATGATACAATTAACAAATCTTAAAATATGAACAATTCATATTACAAAAATTATTTCTTTCCATTTTCTTGCATATTTCCTGGACAACCGATCAGTACTGCTAAATGAAAAGACCATTTTTAGACCACCACCACCGATTGAAATCAAAACCAGTAATTTTCAAGAGAGAGCGTGTGATGGAATCTCTCAACTTCAACAACAGAACACACATCAGATGGACGAAGAAATCCCCTCTCAGATCACCCTCCTATCTCCTCCCAATCTCTCTCCTCTTCCTCCTCATCTCTCTCCTCCTCTTCCTCTCCTCCAAGCACATTTCCAATTCTCTCCTCTCCACCCTAAAAAATTCCCCCCAACCCCAGTCCCCCCACCTCTGCACCTCACAGAAAACCCTAGCTGGAGAGAAATTCCTCTGGTACGCACCCCACAGTGGGTTCAGCAACCAGTTGTCTGAGTTCAAGTACGCCATTTTGATGGCCGCGATACTCAATCGAACCCTAATTGTCCCTCCGGTTCTGGATCACCACGCAGTTGTTCTCGGTAGTTGCCCTAAATTTAGGGTTTTGAGTCCCAACCAGCTTCGTTTTACTGTCTGGAACCACACGATTGAGCTCATTCAGAGTCGCAGGCAAGTAATTTGAGATCATATATATGTATATATGTACACGTTCTTTATATATAGAACTTTGTATAGATGTGAATTGTTCAGTTTCTCAAGATTGATTGTGGGTCTAATTAAGTCCTATTAATTTTTTGCAACTTTACATCTTAATTTTTTGGAAATTTGACAAATGAGGAAAATGGGTTGAATTTGGAAACATTTATTATGGGAGGAGTTAACAATATGGGTTTCTTGAAGAAGAAAAAAAAGCGTGACAAAGGCGTTTGCAATTTTACATCTAAATTTTTTGGTGGATTGATGAATGAGTAAAATGGGTTGAATTTGAAGACTATTTGGTGTATTTACTGGACCAGTTAACAGTATAGGCATACCTGGGGGGAAAAAGGGGTGACAAAGCTTCAAAATTGTTTTGAGTTGTGTGCTTTATATAATAGAATAGATATACACACAAACACGTTTATATACTTTGGTCTCAAGATTATGTTCTGGCTGTAATTGGGTTTTTCTTCTATTTTTTGCACTGTACTCTATTGTAGAGAAATTGCTGAATTTCGTAATAATAATGAACTTTTTTGTTTGTTTGGCTTGCCTTTAGTTATCATAGTTGTATCACCATGTTTGGTTTTTGATTGAATAGAAGATTAATTAAAAGTTATTTTCTGATATTTCACTTAATTCACTGGTTGCAGATACGTATCCATGGCTGATGTAACTGATATTTCAAAATTAGTAACTGCTTCAGATGTTCGAGTAATAGATTTCAGTGTTTTTATATCTATCTGGTGTGGTGTAAATATAGACTTGGTTTGCTCTAAAGAGTCAAACAAACAGTCGTCTTTGTTGGACACCCTGAGGCAATGTGGGTCTCTATTATCTGGGTACAATGGTAATGTAAATAATTGTTTATATGCTCTAGATGAAGATTGCAGGACAACCGTTTGGACATATGGGAAAGATGGTGAAGATGGGACATTAGATTCATTCCAGCCTGATGAACAACTTAAGAAGAAAAAGAAAATTTCATATGTCAGGAAGCGTCAAGATGTATATCAAACGCTTGGACCTGGTTCCAGAGCTGAATTGGCCACTGTTTTGGCATTTGGAAGCCTTTTCACTGCACCATATAAAGGTTCTGAACTATACATTGATATTCATGAATCTCCGAGAGATCAAACAATGCAATTGTTAATTGAGAAGATAAGCTTCCTCTCATTCGTCCCTGAGATCATGAGTGCAGGGAAGGAATTTGCTTCCAAGACAATCAAATCTCCTTTTCTGTGTGCTCAGCTTAGATTGTTGGATGGGCAGTTCAAGAACCACTGGAAGACTACTTTTCTGGGTTTACAACAAAAGATAGAATCTTTAAGACACGATGGTCCTCTCCCAATTCATATTTTTGTGATGACTGATCTTCCACAAGGTAATTGGACTGGAAGTTATTTGGAGGACTTATCAAGAGATTCAGATGCCTTCAAGCTTCATGTTCTTAGAGAAAAAGATGAGCTAGTGACAAGAACTGCAAAGAATCTTGCAGCGTCTGGAAATGAGAAGAAGTTTGTGTTTCTTTCAGAGAGTCTTGATAGAATGAAGAAAAATTGTCGTCCTCCATATTTACCTGATATGCTTCTATACATTGAGGAAGCTGTTTGCAGCTGCGCTTCACTTGGTTTTGTTGGAACTGCTGGGTCAACAATTGCAGAGAGTATAGAGCTGATGAGGACACATGGTGTATGCTCGAGTCGAGGCCCCACTGAATTGTAGCCATTTGTTTTTATTATAAAGGTTTGAGATTCATTGATGGTGGAGTTCATGTTCTCATTTCAGAGATTGCATTTCACCGATTGCAAGTACACCCGGAATCAGTCATTTTCGTTGGGCAATGCAATCTTCTATAATTTGGCTTTTCTAAACTTCCATGGCAAAAGTGAAACTCTGAAACATAAAGTGGCTAGCTGCTCTTATATCAATTTGTTTTGACTCATGACTCTTAACAACCCAGCATGCTGGATCGCTAGAAATTTTGGTACAAGTGAGCTTCCCATTCTCAAAGGATGGATTATCTCAGTTGAACTTGGCTAGTGTTCCATTTTGTTGAGAATGACTATATTTGGACAAGGTTAATCTAGAAAACGAGAAGAGCTGCTCATTCATATTTAGAAGGTCATGGTTTTTCATTGGTGGTTATCGTCTTTCAACAAGTGCTTGCTTGTCTACTTGGACAATCTCAATCATAGTGGAGCGCTTTGGGTACTTCTATCATTGTAAGAGATCAGTTAAAATATGTTAATGTTTTAATGTACTGTTTCAAATCAGCTAACGACTGCTGATTTCCATCTTCTGGTCTGTTAGAGATGATTCTGTCTGTATGTCAAGTTTTAACTCGTTGAGAGTGGAGTAACTGGAATGTCACCTTGGGTTGTTTGAAGCTCAGCAATTTTTGATTCTACAAAATAATGGATAGGTTCCAATTTACAATTCCATTTGGTCATTTTGATTGTATCTCAATTTAAATCATGGTGGAACATTGCCTATTGGATACATATTTTAAATATTAAAAAAAAAAAAAATCCTATCAGATTCACCATTTCAAAATAATGCACTATGCGACCCTGCCTAGTTGATTTCTTTTGGTTTGTTTGTTTGGTGGATGTTGTGGGAAAGAGAATTTTCCTTGGCTAAAATGATTACATTGAATTCGGGCCTAACGCCATGACACTGGTTGATGAAATTACTACTTTTGTGTTATTTGTTTGTTTTTAAGTCATTAAGAATTATCATAACAAATTTTATGTTCACCATTCCTTGGGCTGCATTTATTTAATCTGAAAAATTGGTACTGGAATGTATCATTTCAAAAGAAGAAACATAGAGAGGGAGGGGGTGAAATCCTTGCTCATCCTCTCTCTCTCTCTCTCTCTCTCTCTCTCTATATATATATATATATATGCATCATCCACTCACTCACTCTTGCCCATCTTCCACAATACCCAGACTCTGATGTTGCAAGTAGGAGATGCCCTAACTGAAAAATTCTTAGAATCCATGTTCATATGGTGTGCCTATAAGTTTATGTTGGCTGTCAGATTACCACGATCCTACTTTTTTTCTCTGTACTTTGGTTTGGTTGTGTAAACAATGAGATGCTACTAAACAGAAGTTCTTCTAGAGTAAACAATAGAAATTTTTTGAACACTAGAAAACAGTACCAGACTAGGGATATTTGCACTTTAGATAGAGATTGTTCTTAAGCTGAGATTATGATCTTTTGAGATTCTTCGGATATTGACACCAAGACATCCACAATATCTGAGAATGTTTTTAAAGGCTCAAAGCATACCAAGGCGTTGAAGGTCTCTTGGGGTTTAGGCACAAGGCGAGGCACGGGCTTCATTGAAGGAAGGCACACAGTCTTAGTAAAAAATAGATAAATTAACATAGACTAATGATTCATACTAGTACTAAGACAATTTAAAAAAAAAAAAAAATTTGATAACCAAGGCAAATTATAGAACAATTCTCAAAGCCATGAAAGTGCATATTACATAGCATTCCACATTCAAAAAAAAAAAAAAAAAAAAAGAAAAGAAAGGAAAAGAAAGAACCAAACATCCAAAACATTAAGAAAAAAGAAAAAAACAGAGAGCTAAGAAGAAGTAGGGGAGAGAGAGAGAGAGAGAGGTCAAATCGAATCGAATCACCAAGTAGCAACCAACGAAGAAGAAGAAGAAGAACTGACCTCAAGATTTCGAAGTCCTCAATCGCAGTCAAAGTCGAGAGAGATGAGCCTAGACGAAGAGACGACATAGATTTCTTCGATAGATTACGGATTTGACTCGTCGACTAATTGGGTTGAGTTGTATTGTATGAGTTGTAATTGTATGTGGTTGGAGCCTTTCGAACACAGATCAGAGCCGTTAGATTAGCATAAAAAAAAAAAAAAAAAAAAAGCCCTCTTAGGCTCGCGCCTTGAGCCTTTTAGCGCCTAGCCAAGTTGCATCCAAGGCGCGCGACTCATTCAATGCGGCTCGCCTTGGGTCCCTTCAGGCGCACTCCTTGCGCCTAGGCACGTCTTTCACAACACTAGAATCTGAGTACTTTTACTCTTTATCTTCTATGAATAATTAACACAAAGAAAGATCTCGTCTGATGTTAGCCTGCTCTAGTCCTCTTAGGAAACATCCATAATTTTGCCTAGTAGGGGTGTGCATAGGTTGGGTTAGGTTGGTTTGGTTTTGGTTAGCGCCAAACCCAAAAACTTAATTGACCTTGTTTAGTTTCATTTTCTAGACTCAGAATTGAAACCGAGTAACTGGTGGAACCGAATAATTGAATCAAATTGAGAAGCCTCTAGTTGGTTCAGGTTAACCTGCGGTTCTAAATATATGTTACTGTTGTTTAAGACTTTGCAGGTTATGTATTCAAATTACAATAAATTTCTTATATACATGATGATAATTTTCTGTTAGTTTGTTAGTTGCATCAGTTGTCATGCCATGATGGATATTTACAACTGTTTCGAACCCTTTAACTTTGTGGTACACTTATATTTGCTCAACTTCAACCAACTCAGTTCTTACTTGTGAGAAAATATGAAATTCCACCTAAAACCTAACAATTTAAATTAGTCTGCTTATGTGAGACTGACTCACCATAGTGTATGGAACAACAACACTTTTAGGAACCCCAAAGAGTATGGAAGGTCATCGTATAATAAATGAGAAGGGGTCTAATCACGCTAATCTATTTGCTTCCCCTGTAAAATTTTTATGAAACCTAGAATGGTCTTCAGGTTGAGTCTGATTGACCTGGACTGTATATTTATTCTTACATGTTAAATCATCCTTTGATCCGAAAACCAGTATTGCTAAATCTCAATAATCTGAATCATGTAGTATCAATGATCAGTGATCAGTCTTTTGATGCTCATGTGTGCATCATCTGTATTGAGTTTAATGTTATGTCTTGATGTGGTCAAATTTTTTTCTCATAACTTCCGAAATGTGTACCGCTGAGAGATTTCTTGATATCTTTTTTGAATAGGTTCTATTGTGCAGCTAACCATGTATTAGTAGTCATCATGAGAACTCCTATAATTTGTTGTCAAATACTTTCGTTTGGAAATTGACTATTTTAGTTGATTTTTTAATTTTTTATGAAAGGATATGTAGAAAAGTAAAGAAAGTGATGTGATAATTTATAACAATTTTTTTAACTTTTTTGCTAAAATCTTAAATTCCTAAACAATTGATGATCAAAGAATGGTCTTGGCTTCAAAGATATGATAGGTTACAAAGGATTAGCATGATATGTCTCAATGAAGCACTACTTTTTTCATTGCAAGAATGAACTATATGGCGTTTAGTGGAAAAGTCTTACCCCCGTTTGTTTTTAGAAGTAGAATGAGGGGATTGATAGTGAGGAGATTAATAGTGAGCGGATTGTTAGTGAGGGGGATTGATAATGAGGGGATTAAGTAAAATTGTATTTGTTTTGATGATAGTTGTTAGTGTAGGAATTGTTAAATTATTTTTATATAAAATAATAAAACAAATAAAAAAATATAAAAACATTAAACATTAATGTTTTTAAAAAAATGCCCAACATGTAAAAAAAATTTAAAAAATAAAAATAAAATAAAAAAATTTCAGAAAAAAATAAAATAAATAAAATAATAATTTTTACTTAACAAAAAATATAAAAAATTAAACATTAATATTAAAAAAAAAATGCCCGACATGTAAAAAATAAATAAAAATAAAAAATTTCTAGTCCGCCGGACTATTTTTCTAATACCAAGTCCTAGAGGCCCATCTGAATCCCATCTGCAAGGCCTATCCTAAGCCCTTCGGCTTAACAGTCCCTTCCTCAAATCTGTAAACAAACAACACATTAAATGGGACTCACAGCTATCCTAATCTCAATCCCCCTCTCATACTCCAAAACAAACCGGACTGTAATATCGGCAGAGGGGAGTTGAGTTGAACGGTATAAGATTCTTTGTTCTCAAAATATTTTATTCACTATACACAATTTGAATTTTTAGTAATCCCAACCATATCAACAGTAGTTTGTTGGATCATTTGGCATGATGATGCATAGGGGGGCCATGTGAGTATGGGCATGGGCTGGAGTTGCAGGGCAAGGTGTTAGAAACTTGCAGTTTGTTGCTCTTCCTTCTTTAAAAATTAGGATAAATTATAAGAGAATTACTTCACAATTGGATAGAGAAAAAATATATATACAAACGTAGAGGGGATGCAAGTCAGCTTTTCACTTGCATCTCATCACAGATTCACCTGCACTCTTTATTTTTTTGTAATTTTTTTTTACCTCATTGTCAAGTAATTCTTTCTAAATTATATTAATCATCTCTAGGTTTTAAAAAAAAAATTGCAAGTTTGATAAGTTTGACATAATTATACCAACTTTTTAGTATAGTAAAATGGCTGAAACTAATGCAATATTTTAGCATAAGAGAAATGGTAAAATTATTTTTTTATTTACATGATTAATGAATTACTGATGAAAAAATATGTTCAATTTTATGCAAATTAAAATATTAAGAGAATTCAATATAATTATGTTAAATTTGTGAGATTTTGCCTATTTTGAGAAGTTAAAAATTAACTTTTTGACTTTTTTTTTTAAAAAAAAACATAAAAAAAAATAGAGAGATGATTTGACGTAAAAAAATTAACTTTTAACCCAGATGTCAATTCTTAAAAAATATTAGGTGCTCTTTTTAGGCCGTGGCTTCTGTCTAGTTCAGGATCGGACTGGACCGTGCTGTTGGGCCCTTGGGGGCCACCACGGGCCCCGTTTTGATAATCTGAACCGTTCAATGTGTAAAACTCGTCGAGTACTATATACTTGTAAAAAATCACGTTGATCGGATATGTGAACAAAACAGTTTTTTATCAACCGTTAATTTTTTCACCGTCTATTTTTTTTTATACAAAACTGATTTGATCACATAACTATCGTCATTCAATCAATGTGATTTTTTACTGTCATGTAATACTCGACGAGTTCTACACATTGAACGGTTCAGATTTTCAAAACGGAACTCGTGGTAAGCCCCTATGAATCCAATAGCACGGTTCAGTCCGGTCAGACTGGACAGAAGCTGGACCCCTCTTTTTATATTAATGCAATATACCATTTATTTATGAATTGACATCTCATATGGTTGATTAAAACACAAATATAAAATTAATGCACTCTACTTTTCATATCAATAGATATAATATATTTATCTACTATTCATATCAATAGATATGGGTAATGATACATCCTACTAAAAGTGGTGCTCTAAAGTACCACTAATGAGTTGGCAAGCACTTTAACCAAAAAATAAATAAAAACACAAGACACAAGCAGTGGGTCCCGTCCACTGCCACATCACTAGTGGTACTTTTAGAGCACCACTTTTAGTGGTCTCAAGCATTATTGATAAACAAATAAACACACCCACATGCACACACATCACATCATAGGTGAACTCCACCTATTTAAAGCTTCTCTAGAGCCAGGCCTAGTTCTAAGATTGTAGGGGTCAAAGTCAATAATCAATTAATAAATTTTTGAAGCTTTTCATATTTTTTTTCATTGAATGAAAAAAAACATTTAAAAATGAATATAAAAGACAAAAAATTTGTGTCAAAATCATAAAAAATACTTAGTATTACATTACAACAATTAATAAGTGTCGCTTGATCCTCGCTCTTCTTGCATTTTTAGAAGCAAATAAATCAATTATACTTGCATAATTTAGTTTTCTTACAAAATCATTTTCAATGGATAACAATATTAATTATTTTAAATGGGCCTTTCAATTTTTTAATGGATTAATTTATTTTAAGTTAGTTGGGTCTTCCTTAATTTTTTTGGATTTAAAATATACCTAATGTATTACAATAAACTACAATAAGAGGGACCTTTTTTGTGTCTATTTTCAATGGATAACAATGTTAATTTTTTTGAATAGGCCTTTTAATTTTTTAATGGATCAATTTATTTTAAGTTAATTTAGGTCTTTTTTATTTTTTTTAAACTTAAAACATACTTAATATATTATATTAAACCATAATAAAAAAGACCTCATTATTTTTAAATCTATCTTGAAAGGCCTAGGCCATAATGTTGTTGGCTAATGACCAGGACCGGCACTGTCTAGAGCTCTCTTTCTACGCCCCTCAATCATTTCTCTATATTTATTTTAGTTTGCGGGTGCTTGTTGATTTTGTTTCGGCCTCGTGAATTTGTCAATTGCCCTACCAGTACTCAATTATTGACTAGGTTTCATTTAGGGCGGGGTTGATTTTTAAATTTTTTTTGGCCTTTAGAATATTTTAATTTGGGGTTAAAAAATTTTATTTGAGATAAATTTTTTAATTTTTATGAGAAAAAAAATAAAATAATTATGATTTGAATGTGATATTTTATCTTATTAGGTTTTTAATTTGTTTTGTCTTTTTATAACTAAAATAGATATACACAAAAAAAAAAAAAAAAAACCATGCCAAACATTGCCTAACCAACCACTCTATGCTATTAAGGGCAAGTTTGGGATGTTCCAAAAAAGTCAAAAAGTCAAAAAGTTACTCAAAAAGTTAAAAAGTTAACACTATTCACCAAAAGTCAACAATTACGGCTGCACAACTCCCAATTCAAATTTTTCCCTACAAATCAATTTTTACAATTTTTTATTACACATTTTCCAATAAAAAGTCAAAAAGTTAACCCAAACATCCATATTTTCAACCTTAATTTTTTAGTCCAAAAAGACAAAAAGTGCACTTATTTAGTCTTCCCAAACTTGGCCTAATTGTTTTCCCTCTAGATTGCCTAACAATTTTTTTTTTTTAATTATTATTTTTTTTTTTAGCGGTAGAATCATCATGTGTGTATATATATAAATAATATTTTTTTTAGGTAGCACATTCTAAGAATTTATTTTTTTATATAAAAAAAATAACTTGAGCATGTATTTTTCATTTACATATAGAGTTTTTCACAAATCAAAACTTAATTTAAATTATACAAATTTTTACCTATTTTATATGGACTGTTTTGATAGATACTTCTTTTCCATATATTTTCTATTATAAATTCAGATAATCCACAAACTCAATCCATCATAAAGATAATGAACAAACCCAATACCAAATTTTATATGAACTTTATTTGAGAAATATTTGTTTTATAAACTCAATTCCAATTTTATATGAACTCTATTTGAGAAATGTTTCTTTTACAAACTCAATTTGAGTTTTACATGAAATCTAACTACAAATTCTATATGAATTATACTTTGATTGTACAAATCTTTCCTATATTGTTTTATATAATCAAAACTTATAAGAGAAAAAACCTGCACAATAATAATATTCTCGAAGAACTTCTAAAGTTTGGATTTACTGTTTGAGTTAATTTTTTAATTGCTGAACGATAAGTTCTTTTATATTTTGACATCATATTACAGATGATTAATCACCTCACATGAGATGTATTTATCGTTTGGATATTTTCATTTATTTCTTCTTTTTGGTATTATTATGAGTTTCTTTTTTGGTTAGTTGTTATTGAGTTTCTTTTATATAGTTGATATTTTATTTTAATTTAGAATGCTTATTTTACAATCTTATAATTTAATATATATCATATAAAATTATTATATGATAATCCAATTACAACATCTTTATATTTAATTTTTTCAATCAATAAATTTTACATACTTTTTATTTCTACATATTTTTATTTTCCAAATGAATATAAAAGAAAATTAAAAGTTTCGAATTAATTTTAATTTTATGTTACTAATTTTTCTTCTTATTTAATTATTAATTTTAATATCAAAAAGAGTATTTATTTTACTATCTTAAAATTTAATATACATCATATAAAATTATTATATAATAATTATACTTTTATAATACGAGATATAACTAAAATTATCAAAATATACAAAAAAATTTAATTAAAATTAATATATATCATACATATATATAAGTATTAAAGTAATACTTTTATAGAACAATAGTGCAAACAATATCAAAATAAATAATTAAATTTAAAATTATTCTTTTATAATAACCACAAAACCACACTGTACCATCAAATTTTTATTTTTTTTTTAAATAATACGTTTATTACACAGATCAAAAGTTTTTTTTTTTTTTTTAATAAATATCAAGATTATTATATTGAGTCCAACACCAAAAACTATTACAAGAAAGCATCATTAAGAAATAACAATTAAACAAAAAGGGTCAAACTTGTCTCAGGTTGAGAGGGCTCATTTTTGGGGCCTTTTTTATAATCCGAACTCTTAATATATAGAATTCGTCGAGTACTATATCCTTATAAATAATCACTTTGATCGGATATCAATAAATATTTGATTAGATCAGATTTGTATTAAAAAAATAAATGGTTGACAGAATTCAGCTCCGATCAAATAGCTATCGATATCCGATCAACGTGATTTTCACAGGAATATAGTACTCGACGAGTTTTACATACTAACAGATCGAATTATTGAAATGAGGCTCAAAAATAGGCCAATAAGCCAGACTAAACAGGTTTAATATGGATCATGAGACAAGCTGGACCCAAACAAAAACTCCCTTTATTGAGAATATATAACTATTTCAGTTGATTCCCAAAATTCATACTTATTGAGAATATATAACTATTTCAGTTGATTCCCAAAATTCATACTCATCCAATGTAACTTCCTCATAAAATTCTTATATTTTGAAATTTTATTCATATTATATGATTAGAGTGTATCTAAACAAAGAATTTGAGGACATAAAATATGGTGAGAATTTTGAGTAGCGAAGATTTCTAAATAAAATAAGCGGGTATACTGTGTCCAGTATTTAGAGAATTACAAGATTTTAAAATTGTGTTTGGATGTTGAATTTGTACATAAATTTGTGGCGAGCAAGAAAAAAGATAAATAAAATTTGTGAATAAAATAAAGTATAATATTTTTTTTACTTTATAATTTATAAATTCAAATAATTTTATTTATTCTTTACAAATTTAAAATCCAAATGTAACATAAAATTGTAATATTAATAGCCATTTCAAGTGCATGAATCTACTTGGCAGACAGAGGTGTAAAAATGACCCGAGACACATGGGCAGCCCAAAACTCGCGCCGCAATCCGAGGTGGGCTTGTTTCGGCCCGATTAGGCACAAGCTTAGCCCAGAACCTTTGGCCTTTTCATTTGAAGCCTGGCCCGGCCCGGTCGACCCACCCAGCACTCCCTCTACCCACGGTCAAATTTCAAATAAAAATCAAATAAAGGCTTGATCTTGCAACAATGGTCGAAAAAAAAAAAAGAAGAGGGGCCGATCATTTCCTTGTAGGGAAGTAGAGCTGATGCCTGCCCCTGCTAGTGCCGCCTTACCCCCTGACCTCATTGCCTTGTCATGCAGCATCACTCACATCATTGCAATTTGCAATGAATTGAAGAAAAAAAAAAATAAATGTTCTCACCTTTGCAGAGTAAAAAAAAAAAAATTAATAATAAAAATAATTTAACGATCTTATTATCGTTTAACACAACGGTCATTTTTTTATTCATTTATAAATTTACTTCAATCTTCCAAACTTTTGTAAATATTTCCCATTTTCCAAAATACATCTCAAGCAATTTTCTCTCTTAAACTTTCAATCTCTTTCAACTCTCAATTAATTTTGAATTGTCTTGTACAAGAAGAATCAGAAGAAGCTAATTTTTGTATCGTATTTGCCAATCGGTAATATTAATTAGTTTAATTAAATTTATTAGCCATTCATTTTTTTATTAATTATTTCTGAAGATATATTAATTATTATTTTTTACTCATTATTAGTACTCATTATTTAAATTAATTGTTAATTCTTATATATTATTTTACTTATATTACTATAGATTATAATATTCCAAATGTTTATGTTGATGTTGATACATATGCTACACAACATGCATATGTTGACTCTTCTTCTAATATCACTATTCTAACTGTTGGATCATCATCTAGGAGCACAATTAGTAGTGTTTGGAAACATTTTGAGAAAAATATCTATAAATAATCCTAATGGTACCATTACATTTAAAGTAAAATGTAAATATTGTACACATTTACTTAGTCCTACATCTGCCCGGGATACTAGTCATCTAAAAATGCATGCTCACAAACATTTACAAAGTCAACAATCTGATATTAGAAGTCAAATGCAATTAGGGGCTTCATCAACTGGTAATTTGCAAACATTTTCATATGATCTTATACGTGTACAAAATTCTGTAGTTGATTATATTATTAAAAAAAAAAACCAACTTTTTACTACTAGTGAATGTCTCGATTTTACTAAAACGATGCACGAAAGTTTTGCATCACAAGATCAAAGTTTTTCAAGTAATACTATTATTTTAAAGAAATATGAGAATATTAAAAGCGAATTATTTGACATCTTTAAAAAATTGAATAAAAGAGTTTGTTTAATACACGATATGTAGTCAAATAATGATTTAGAATATCAATGTATCACTGCACATTTTATTGATAATGATTGGAAATTACATAAAAAAATTATTTCATTTAAATTAGTTGAACTTCCATACACTGGTCATTTACTTGGTGTAAAAATAAGAAATGTATTATATGAGTGGATTTTGTAAAATAAAATATTTACAATTAGTTTAGATAATGCAACATATTATAATCAAACTGTAGCTAATTTAAAATTAACTTTACAATTATTTGTTGATGGTGATTTATTTTATATTCGTTGTTGTGTCCATATTTTAAAAAAATGCAGTTGTTACTATTATGTCTTTTGCTAATCGAATTTCAAAATATAGAAAAATTTGTCAACGAGAATGTATGCTATTTAAAAAATTAATTTTAGATATAGATAGTACGTGGAATTCAACATATAATATGTTAAAAAGAGCTCATAAACAAAGAAGAGCAATAGATTTATTTTTGCAACAACATCAATAGGAGGAGTACTGACGCTCACAGAACTTAGTTGGCGCCAAGTAGCCTTGTATAAAGATTTTTTTAAAATTTTTGATACTTCAATAAAATTATTTTCTTATATATATATATATATATATATTCCTATTTTACCATTTGTTTTACATATGCTAACAAAAATGTGACACCCCGAATGTTTTAAATTTAACATTACGATAATAAATAATAATAATAATAATAATAATAATAATAAAATAAGTGTATATATATATATATATATATACATGTAGTGACAATAATAATAATAAATAAATGCATAATTTAGGAGATTGAGAATTTTATGGTTAAAGAAATACGTTGTGAAATATTACACATTAAATATTTTAGTAAGTGGTAAGTGGTGATTTATAGTTGGGTAGTGAGGTTTTTAGACATGAACCTAACTTATCATTATACGTAAGTTTTAGGAGTTATCTTGAATTACCAAAGAAGGTAATAACTTTTAAATAAAAAAAAATGGTCAAATGATCAAAATAAGTCAATGGTCAAAGAAAAAAAGATAAAGTCAAACAAGATTATAAATAAAGAGATAAGGGTGGACCAGAGACTTATACGCGCCAATTTACGGAACTCTCCGTAGCTTGTTACCCAAGAATTTTTGTCCTATAAATAGAGAATATTGGTATGTTAAGGCAACGGAAAAACAATTAAATAGAGAGTAGAAAGAGGACGGCACGGGTAAGAATCTTGAGTGGTGGAAAGGAAGAATAAATGAATTAATTTAAGGTGAGTTATATTATACCTTGAGTTACCAAAAAGTATTTTACTTATGTTTTGACTTACCAAAATCTATTTTATATAATTTATGTTTTATTAATAAATTAATAAAAAGTTATGTTTTATAAAAGTTTCAGCTACGTGGTTTTATTTCTGAACCCTATTTGTTTAAAAGTGAAACCCATGGATATGTTTGTTTTACTTTTAAAGAATATTTGGCTATGACCTTATATGAAAATATGTTTTGTGAGTACCACCACGGGAATCCCATGCCTTGGGGGACTTAAAATAACCATTGGCTTAGACTCTTGTAGTACAATGAAGTTCAAGTAACTATGTTTTAGTTCCTTTTAAATAAACAATTGGTAGCCAATTATTTATTTTAATTTATTTAATTTATCCGCTTGCACTGTGACTGCAGAATTATCCGAATTATATTATTTTTATCTTGTTACGACGCCGAGCCTTTGGGTACCGGGTTTGGGTCGTGACAAAAGTGGTATCAGAGCAATGATTTTTTTTTAAAATAATAATAATAATAATAATAAATAATTAAATGAATAAAAATATATATATATATATAGTACAAGTTTTAAAATTTTATATAATTTTCACATTATTTACAATTATAAAAAAAAAAGAAAAAAAAAGGAGAACATATATGTATTAAACTTGCATTATTTTGTATTATGTGGTGTGTTTAACGCAAATAAACCATGTTATCTGTATGTCTAGGCTAAGTTTTCTTATATTGTAGGACATGGCGAACCTAATGGAGCTATTCTGGTACGAGCCCCCAGAAGCTCATCTCCTTCCGAACCAATTAGAGGGCTGGGGTGACTCAGAGAGTCTTGTCAGGCAAGCTCATCCAACACTTGACCATCTCATGGAAAGATCCGTTTATTTACAGGCTGACCCCGATGAGGACTTATTATTCTGGAGACTTAGCCGAGGTAGCACTCGTGAAAGGTACATAGGACCGACCCACGTTGTTGGTCTTGCTTCGGACCTAGAACCACCACATTTTCTAGTCGCACCTCTACCTATAGGCTTTGCAGAAAGGAGGGGACCCGCATATCCTAATAGCCATATTCGCACCACGACGCCACCTCCCCAGCACATTGCCTATATCCCAGCTGTGGACTTTACCGATGGTACATCATACCTGGAGACACCGATACGGATTACTGGACGGGAATTCTGGGGTTATGATCACGATACTCCTGTTTACATGGTTCAGGTAGTATGGAGCTGCTTCGGAGTTGAGCTTAGTGAGTGGGAGTTTGAGTCCATCATGTAAAGTGAGTTTCCGGGGTTGTTTCATAGACCAGTTCTCCGAAGCCAGTTCTCCTGGTGGCCTAATGGACCATTCTAGATGTCTGACCAGAAGACCCTTTTTGTGAGCTGACCACGAGTAGTCTAATCTTTTTGTATTAGTAGGATTAGACATTAATTTGTGACCGCCAGACTAACGCCCTATGTATGGTAACAATGATGTAAATGGTATTAATGTGGTAATATTAACATGATGGTACAATTAATATGTTATATATGAAAGTGGTGATATTAATAGCAAAACTAATACGATATATACGAATGTGGTGATAATAGAATTAATATGTTATATATGACGTTGTATCAAAATTGTCTCAATGTGATGTCACGCTTATATCATTTTGCCTTGTAGTAATGGCCAACGAAGGAAATGAAACCGGATCATCAGTCAGCGGTTCCATCCCAATGGAACAGATCATGGAAAGGGCAGTCACCAACATTTTACAGGCCTTGCAAAGCAGCATAACCAATGGGACATTAGAAAGACGAGGAGAACCGACTTCAATTAAACAATTTCAAGAGCTGAAAGCCACCACGTTTATCGGCAGTCCAAACCCACTAGTAGCAGAGGCTTGGGTCAGGGACATGGAGAAAATCTTCCGTACACTACCTTGCACAGAAAGACAGAAGGTGACTTTTGCCACCTTCACCTTCAAGGACGATACACAAGAATGGTGGCTCCTTACCCTGGAAAAGGAAGATATTATGACTTGGGCGAGATTTTTAAAAGTATTCTATGAAAAGTACTTTCAAGATTCATTACGGAAACAAAAACCGTCAGAATTCATGCATCTAAGGCAAGGAACCATGATAGTGGCCGAATATGAAAGTAAGTTCACACAGCTAGCCCGGCTCGCGACATATGTCATTCCTACCGAAGCTCGAAAAGCCAGGAAATTTGAAGCAGGGTTGGATCCTGAAATTAAGGACAGGCTGGAGGTTTTGAAACTACCAACCTATGCGGCGGTGGTAGATCGAGCATACATTGCAAAAAAAGGGATTAAAGCCTTGCGATCTGGGCAGCCAAGTTAGAGGAAACGATTTTGGGAAAGAGATAACAGAAGGTCCGGTGTCGCACCTCCTAAGAGAATAAATACGAGCACAACCAGTTCAACCGGTCCAAGCAATCAAAGCCCCGCAAACCCTAAAGGAGGCACCACTCCAGCTTGCTCTACCTGTGGACGGATTCATTGGGGACCATGCCGTCAAGATACGAGAACATGCTTTAGATGTGGCCAAGTTGGCCATTGGCTGAGGAATTGTCCAACACTCGTCCGCCCCTTTGAACCAGTCCGAAAACCCGCAGTACTTGACGGAGCGAGAAAGGACCAAAAACGCCAAGGAAGAGCTTTTGCCCTGGTGCTTGGAAACCCAGAAGTTACTGAAAATGTTGTGTTAGGTACACTCTCTGTTTGTGGTCACTTAGCCCATGTTCTCTTTGACTCTGGTTCAACTCATTCTTTTGTTACACCACATTTTGCTACCAAGTTGGCGCTAACACCCGAGCCCTTAGGATACATACTATCTGTGTCTTTTCCCTCTGGAAATTCCGCCCTTAGTACTGATGTATACAAATCTTATACTATATCCTTAAAAGGTGAAACCTTACGCGTAAACTTGATACCCCTTGGCATTAGTACCTTTGATGTAATCTTAGGAATGGATTGGTTAGCTACTAATCGTGCCTCTATCGATTGTAAAGCCAAAAAGGTATTCCTTAGGTCACCAAACCAACTCGAGCTTGTCTTCGAAGGAACTGGAGCCTCTCCCCCTCCCTGTATTATATCCTTCATAATAGCCCAACGACTGCTAAGAAATGGTTATTGTGGTTGTATCTGTTATGTGATTGATACTCAACAAGAGACCCTCACACTTGATGCGATCCCCGTAGTTCGAGAATTTTTGGATGTGTTTCCTGAAGACCTGCCTGGCACCCTAGTTGATCGAGAAATCGAGTTCACCATTGAAACCCAACCTGGTACACAACCAATCTCAAAGACCCCTTACCGCATGTCCATGGCAGAATTGAAAGAACTAAAAACTCAACTCCAAGAACTACTGAATAAAGGCTTCATCCGACCAAGTACCTCACCATGGGGAGCTCCGGTACTGTTCGTAAAGAAAAAGGATGGTACAATGAGGTTATGTATCGACTATCGAGAGCTAAATAAAGTCACCATAAAAAATCGGTACCCCCTGCCTCGAATTGACGACTTGTTTGATCAACTGCAAGGCGCCCAAGTGTTCTAAAAAATTGACTTGCGTTTTGGTTACCATCAACTAAAAGTCAAAACGGAAAGCATCGAAAAGACTGCCTTTAGAACCCGTTATGGGCACTACGAGTTCCTCGTTATGCCATTTGGTGTCACTAATGCTCCAGCGGCCTTTATGGACCTCATGAATCGAGTGTTCAAACGATATCTTGACGAGTTCGTCATTGTCTTCATTGACGACATTCTCATATACTCCAAATCGCCAGAAGATCATGAACACCACTTGCGAAAAGTTCTACAAACATTACGTAATCACAAACTTTATGCCAAGTTGAAGAAATGCGAATTCTGGATCACTAGTATACACTTCCTCGGTTACGTCATTAACAAAGATGGCATTTCAGTTGATCCCCAAAAGGTTGCAGCAATCGTGGATTGGCCACGACCTACTAACGTATCAGAAATTCGAAGCTTCTTGGGCCTAGCCGGCTTCTACCGGCGCTTTGTGCAAGACTTCTCGAAGATAGCTTCACCATTGCCCCAGCTAACTCAAAAGAATACACCCTTTGAATGGACAGACAAGCAGGAACGTTGCTTCCAAGAATTGAAGGACAGACTCGTGACGGCTCCAATACTAACGCTCCCCGCGGAAGCAGAAGGGTTTATAATTTATAGCGATGCCTCATACAATGGTTTGGGTTGCGTTCTTATGCAAAACGGGAAGGTCATTGCTTATGCCTCTTGCCAACTAAAGATTCACGAAAGGAACTATCCAACTCATGATCTAGAATTGGCGGCGGTGATCTTCGCCCTCAAAATCTGACGTCATTATCTCTACGGAGTAGCCTGCGAAATCTACATTGATCACAAAAGTCTCAAATATCTGTTTACACAGAAGGAATTGAATATGAGGCAACGACGATGGCTAGAATTTATGAAGGACTACGATATAGAGATCCATCATCATCCTAGCAAAGCTAATGTAGTAGCAGACGCACTAAGTCGAAAAACGACCAAAAGTTTGGTATGTACCCTCGTTCCCCGCAAGATCCATGGATTGCTCGCCAACATAATCGTGGAACCCGAGTTGATTGAAGAAATTAGAGCTCACCAATGTGAAGATAAACTTTTGAAGAAAAAGTACGAGGAGCAAGGAAAAACGCTTGATCCTGACTTTACAATAAGCAATGGGATGCTAAAATTTCAAAATCGAATTTGCGTACCCGACCTTCCAGAACTCAAGAAGAAGATATTAGTAGAAGCTCATAGCTCGAGGGTTGCGATCCATCCTGGCAATGCGAAGATGTATCACGATCTGCGGGAACACTTCTGGTGAACAGGAATGAAGAAAGACATAGCAAACTATGTCTCCAAATGCCTGCGTTGTCAACAAGTTAAAGCAGAGCATCAAAGACCTGCAGGTATGTTGCAGCCACTCTGTAGACGTCCCCGAACGTCCCGGGAGGGAAATCCCGTTTTGTTCATATGGGCTCACTACAGTTCGGACTCAAAAGTCACGGTTCTGTATCTAATCTCGCAGAGTACAATGCAAGACCGATGAATCATCAAAGAGTCCAAATCTGGCAAATCGTTTTGGAAAACAGATTTTTAGAAAGAAGTGCCAAACATGGACTGTTTTGCCAGATACAAAGTCGCCACCTAAATATTTTATTTTGGGAGAATTTAGGAAACCCTGGCTCGTGCCGAAGGCCACGTGTCTGTCATCACCAAAGTTGCCTCGGCTCGGGAACTTGGGTACGATTGGGGAAGATCACTTCGTGAGCACCCCTGCTCGCAAAGATCGGCCTCTACTAACCATGATATTGAGTTTTGAAAACATTATGCATTCTTATTCCGGTTATTAGCCTAGATTTACTACGTGATGCGCACAGCATACAAGTATAGACTGGATCGCCTGAATTGGAACAACACATCTCATGTTTGTTTATTTTGAAAATGCCTTGATGGTGCTACCCGCAAGTAGGTTAAGACGTGCATTTGCCACCCTCAGGTTAGCTTAGAAAACGTGATGGTTTGCCACTCTCAAGTGGTCTTAAAACTCACAGTCAATGCATTATTGCAATTCAGATAATCCAACCTTCACCCACAGGCATTCAGGCAGGTATATCACATAAGTACATAGCCTCAGGGTAAGCATGCTATCATGGCAGTCACTCACACACATGCAAGGATGCTAAAGCATAAGCACTTACCGAGTACTCCAAGCCAAAACAGAAGCTATGTTAGAAATCCATGCATGATCCTAACTACGCTGAAATACCTAATGCAACACATGCAAAAATACAACTACAATAGGCTCGGCTATTCTAAGAATGGCATATGAAATGCAACAATTGATACACGTATTCAACTTGGAATTGAAATACAATGCAGTTAGCATGATGCGCTGAGTCCGGTGCATGCAAGACAGATGAATGGATGCAAACATGCGAGCATAAGTATGCTAATTGAAACATGCCCTAATCTAACCATCATAAGTTGATAAATAAAAGGGAGAAAAACGTGGAGTTGGAAGGCATGCATCGCACACACGAACACTTATTACAATTGTGCCCTCGCTCGGAGGGTCTGAATAAATAATTACAGTCCGAATGAATAATTAAATATTACAAAACCCTAATTAATTAACAAATTAACTAGGAAAGCAATAAACTAGTATGCAAATTCATGGACCGCCTCAGCTCTATTCCGAATGATGAAAGATGCATGCATGCTCGAGTCGCATCGTCGGGAAATTCCATCGCGATGCCTCGTCTCGCCTTTGTTTGCAACTGATTTTAGAAACTTGCACAAAGCTCCAGAAGGCTGAAACTCCACCTTGGGAAGGCTGCCGACCAGGTATTGGCTTGGGAGACACCTGCCGACCACCCTTTGTGGTGGAAACCAAAAAAGGTGGTCGGCCTGCTAGAAAACCTGGTCGGCCGACCACTTTCTGCCCCTGGATCTTGGTTTTTCTGCAACAAAGGCAAGAGGGAGAGAAAGCAAGGTATTTTCAACATATGTGTGCAAGACCACTCTCCCCGTCCTTGCACAAGCTCAAGGGAGTGTAGACCTCGATCCTCGTGCCACCAATCATGCATCTCGATGCATGATGGTCGAGAAGTCAAATTGCACGACTCAATGGAATGAATGCAAATATAAACACAACAAGGCTTAGACTCCATCATGGTTAATCCGGAGTGTCGGCGATCGAGAATTGAGACACGTTTCGTCACTTTGAGTACGAAACGTCCCTCGTTTCCCGTGTTTGGGCTAACTCCTATCCCAAACACAATGCAAATGAGATGGTATACACAATGCGACTAACATGCAACCTAGCATACTCAATGCTATGGACTAAAATGACATACACAATGCGCGTGATGTAACATGGCATGCACAATGCTCTAACATGCAACCTAGCATACGCAATGCTATGGACTGAAATGGCATACACAATGCAAGATGGACTTATACCAATATGAGTGGACCTCAGCCACACTCACATCAGTGGCCATATGATGGAAATGAGACAACCGAAACACATGCAAACATGTACGGTGCAAGGGACCGATCCTAAGGCATTAAATGCCACTCTACCAAAGCATGGCAAGGGATGAAAGATGGCATACAAACATGCAATTTCCAACTCTGAAATAAGATGCTCAATGGTCCCAAATCATGGAAACATGTCACTCAAAGCACGAAATAAGCCCCGAAACTCAAAACTAGGCAAATACATTGAACCACAAGTATGCAAAGCAAGCATTATTTGACCATGAGGCATGAAAACAGAGCCAAGACAGTCCTAAACATGCACCAAATCAGTTCTAAGCATGGCCAAAAAGTGCTAACATGAAGGGACAACATGCAACATAGGCTAGTAAGCATGGTTTACATTACATGTATATGAAGCACAAGAGAGGTCACCAAACAAGCCAAAAATAGCAATATGGTATGCTAAATATGCCCAAATAACCGCTGAAACTCAGTCAATACATGCAAAAATGATGGGTTTCTTTGGAGGGCCATGCAAGGGGTTGTTCTACACCTATATGACGGATACACCAAATGGAAAAACCAACTCTGGAAATAGGTTATGAGGGTCCTAAAACCCACTAAAAAGGCCCTAGAATGGGTTAATGAAACATGCAAATGAGAGCCCCTTTGAAAGGCCTTGAGGAGGATTGCTCCACACATGCATGATAGACACAAAATATGGCCAAAGGGGCTCCGGAAAGAGTTAAGGAAGACCTAAAAACTCACAAATAATATCCTGAAACAAGACTTCAAAACATGCAAAATGAGGGTCCTTTGGAAGGCCAAAAGGGCCAACAAACAAGACAAGGAGAGAGGGGGTCACCCCCCTCTGATTTTGGCTCTCAAAATAACGGGATAGCCACTGAAAATCCACTGGATTTCAGTGGCTAGAAGGCCAAACAAAGCATGCAACAAAGGCCTAGATGCAAGGCTCAAAACAAGATGCAAACAAGCATACTAGGGGGTAGATGACCCCCAACAGAAAAATGCCCTTATTAAAAATTCAAGAGGGGCTCAAAATAAGACTCTTTTCAGTTTATGACAAATCTCAAAAATGCTTGCAAGTAAGGCTAAGATAGGAAGCAATATAAGCCTGCAAAGAGGGATGGAGCATACAAGGAGGTAGATGACCTCAAACAGAAAAGTATCCTTAAACAAACTTCAAGAGGAGCTCAAAATAAGACACTTTTCAGTTTAATATGAAACCCAGAAATGCTTGCGAATAGGGCTAAGTTATGAAGCAAAATAATGCAAAAATAGAGGAAATGATGACTTACCCTTGTAGCACAGCAATGCAGCAAGTTCTGGACCAAGAAGGTGAGCCTTCAACCTCTGAAAAACAGCTCCAAGGTGCTTGGATGGATGGTGGAGGTGTTGTGCTAGGAGGTGTGGTGTAATGGCCAAGAACAATGGAGTATTTGAGCTTGGATGAGAGAGATATGGAGGAGAGTATGTAAATGCCTTGGCTAAATTTTCTAACCCTTGCAAATGGAGAGGGAAGGTTTGTTTTATAGAGGAAGAGAGCCAAGGCTTCTTGGAGAAGCCTCAAGAAAGGGTCAAAGCTTCTCAAAGAAGCTTAACCAAAAGGGTCAAGCTTCTCCTTGAAGCTAAGTAAAAGGATCAAATCGTCCTTAAGAAGACAAACAAAAGGCTCAAAATCCCGGAGGAAGGGTCAAGTGCTTCAGTGCTGGCACAGTTGTGTTGCACTAAGGAAGGCCAAAAGCAGAAGGCTGGTCGACCAGCCAAGGTGGTCTACCGACCACTTCCCCTGGTCGGCCGACCAGGGGACAAAAGGGTCAAGGTGAAATGTTGGTTGGCCATACCAGAAAGGTGGCCTCCCAAATGAGTAGAATATAGCTGTATGGTGGGAGACCAGAAATTGCGGCCCAAGGGAGAAGAAAACCAGCTTTCTAGCAAGGTTCAAAAGGGTCAGGAAGAAAAGCTGGTCGGCCTACCCATATGGGTGGCCTCCTAGATGAGTACAACACAATGGTGGTATAGGAGACCAGAAATTATGGCCCAAAAGTGAGGAAAACCACATTTTTGTCAAGAAAATTGGCTGGAGGAGAGAGAAAATGATTTCCAAAAGAATTACTGGTCTCCCACTATAGTACCACCTCCCAAACAATGAAAATAGGGTCCATACAAAAAATGAACGCTAACTGATGCAAAACAACGGTTCGGGGGCCAAAACACACGGCTCGGGCCCCCGAAAACAGGCTGTTAGGTACCGGAAGTGGCGTGCGACCACAAAGGTGGTCTCTCGGGCCACAGTGTCCCTCAAAAGAGAGGAAACAAGGTATGTGCCAAAACCTGGAGCAAACGGAGGTAGTTAAGCGATCCCGAACCAAGGCACACCGCCGACGGCTCCGAAAATCGAAAACTGGTCTCCAAACGGGAAAAATGGCCTACGACCACGAAAAGTAGCCTACGGCCACTGAGAGATGGTCTACGAGACCTCTCCCTCCCTTCAGGAAGAGAAAATAGAGAAAACATGACCTGGTTCGCAAACCGAGGTAAAGCATAAAAGAGCCCCGAAGTTCGGAGGCAAGACTCGCAACCGAGACTCTGAAACCTCAGAATGAGCACAATATGCACCATCACCGAGCGATCAATTGGTGATGTCTGAGTCTTAAGGTCGGTCAAAAATGGGGTGTCTACAGTTGCCTCTCTTTGACAGAACTCGGAAGTCATAAGTGACGGGAGTGAATGTCAAAGCCCAGAGTCGACCCATTTTTGATAAGGCCGAAGACTTAGACAAATAGGCGAGATAAACAAAGATGTGCCCGCAGACATGCCCGCAGGCAGGGGGCAAAATGCAAAATGATATGCACAAAGCCGAACGCAACTCATGACAATGCAAAGCAGCGAGCTGTAATGAAGCAAATATTCACAATAAATGTAGCAGTTTTAAGCAAGAATGCAAAGCAAAACTACATTTCATGCAGTAAGAATGTAAGAGAATCACAATTCTCGTTACGTCTCACACGGAGAAGATACAATACCTGTGCGGTTCGTCTGGTCGTACCAGCCTCAAATGAACCGTACATACAATATCGTGCCTGCAAGAGAGAGAAACTTAACAAGCACAACATATTTAGCAACATATGTTCAACGCTATATCGAATGCAAACGAACATGGTGCCGATGAGAAAGTGCAACGCAATGCGAGGAGAAACGTGCGTGACAACGCAAGCTAAGCATGGAGGCATGACAATACCAATGAAACGTGCACAACAATGCAAGTGGTGTGCATGAGAATGCAAGTGACGTACATAACAATGCAGGATAAGTGCAAACTTGAATGCATATTTGACACAAAACAACGAGCAAAGAAATGCAAGTTTCGACGAGGGCGACTCAATCGCGGCCTCTGGTTTACCTCCCGAAAGGGTCGCAACATATTCAAAAAGGATACACCTCACTCTTGACGAGTAACAATGAAACACGCATCGAAAGTTGGGGTTGAAGTTCTCGCGGAGGGATTTAGCGATAAAAAGTGCACTTTTCTTGTACTTTCTCGAGTGCCGGAGACTCTGATCACTACCAAAATTTGCAAAGAGTTCAAAGAGACCTTGGAGACCACCTTAGGAACACCACCGACCAGGTTTGGAGGCTATTGGAGGCCACCGACCAGGTTTGGTAAAGGGGGGTGGTCGGCCTACCAGAAAAACCACCTAGCCCAAATCCGGGGCAGTTTGGAACTTTCACACTTGTTTCTTTAAATACACTCAGCCAAAGCTCTTTTTCTCACAACTCTAAGTCCGAAATCAGTCCCTCTTCCTTCCTAGAGCATTTTCCCTCTCAGATCTGCACTCTATATGCGTTTTCCAACGCCCCACGCAAAGTTGTTTCGCGAAATCTTTCAGTTTTTTTCACTTTGAACCGATTAGATTTTGATTTCGGAGCTCTTTTCCTCATTTTCACCACTTGAGGTAAGTTTGTCTCAACATTTGGAAGATTTTCTCGGGAGTTGACTTTTGTTGACTTTTTCATTTTCCGGGAGTTGACTTTTGTTGACTTTTTTCAATTTTGGCTCATTTTTGCTCATTTTTGTAGATTTTTCAAAATGGCAGGTCATTTCCCCCATGGCAGAGGTCCTTCAGGTGCCGGAGGCGATCCAGACATCATGTCTTTGCCTCCGAGGATTCGCCCCTTTATTCTCGAGAGGTACGACCCTCCGACGCATATCCTCCCTGGGGTAGTTTTCTACCACTTCACTGATTTTGATGAGCGAGCGCCTGTAGATTTGTTATTGCGGGAGCCAGAGTCCTACCTCTCCTATCAGGCACGGGAGGTATGTACTTCACTTTTACATTTTTTGTAATGTATTTTGCATTTTCCATGCATTTCATGGTTTTGCTATGAATGTTTATCTGCTCGTTCTGAACACACTCACACACTATACTTCTGCTCATCCTAGCACACAGCTTATCCTGAATACTTAGTCTATAACACAGTATTCTGTTTTGCATCTTGAACACACAGCTCAATCACTTGAATTTCTGAACCCGCAGCCCATATTTGATTGTGAACACACATCACACACTTGTTGAGAGTTGAACACGTAGCCCAAACTTTGAATTTCTGAACACGCAGCCCATATTTGATTGTGAACACGCGGCACACACTATTTCTGAAATCTAAACACACAGCCCAAACGCTTGATGTTGAACATACAGCTCGACCTTTTGAGATGAACACACAGCCCACTGATTTCAAAATCTGAACACACAGCTCAAACACTTGACGTCGAACATAGAGCTCGAACTTTGAGATGAACACACAGCCCACTGATTTTGGAATCTGAAACACACAACTCAAACACTTGACGTCGAACACACAGCTCAAGCTTTGAGATGAACACACTGCCCACTGATTTTGGAATCTGAACACACAGCTCAAATACTTGACGTTGAACACACAGCTCGAACTTTGAGATGAACACACAGCCCACTGATCTTGGAATCTGAACACACAGCTTAAATACTTGACGTTGAACACACAGCTCGAACTTTGAGATGAACACACAGCCCACTGATTTTGAAATTTGAACATGCAGCTCAAACACTTGACGTTGAACACACAGCTCAAATTTGAGGTGAACCCACAACACACACTTGTATTTGCACGCAGCTCACAACATTGTATCTGATTTCATTTGCACACAGCTCAATACATTTCATTTGCATGCAGCTTATTCATTATGAATGCAGGTGTCTTCCCGTGTTACACGAGGATATGGCTCCATCGTTACGAGGGAGTGGTATGTAGAGCTCCCGGAGGCTGTTCGTGATTGGGTTGACCAGGCAGGGTTCGGACCCTTCTGTACAGGGATATCCCGCTATCCTGCTAGCAGGACGTTGATGGGTGCCCTTGTAGAGAGATGGTGGGACACCACCAATTCCTTCCATTTTTCAACCACCGAGGACATGACTATGACCCTGATTGATATTGCTATACTGACAGGCCTCGACATGGGAGGCTGGCCGATCCCTTACGACGAGGACATGGGCGAGTGGAAGGCTGCCTGGACTTATCTATTGGGAGCTCGCCCACCGATTGATAGATCATCAGGCAGGGTCTGGTACACATGGTTTGCCACACATTTCAGGGGGACTGAGCCAGAGACTCCTAAGGAGGTAGCATAGTACACTCGAGGATTCTTGATGTTCCTCCTCGGGACCACTCTATTCTCCGATAGGGGGAATATCGTCGGACTCTATCTGCTGAGTGCTCTAGTAGACCTATCACAGGTCAGTCGGTATGACTGGGGCGGCCCCGGCTTGGCTACCCTCTATTGCTACATGAGTGCAACCTCCCGCGGGCGGGGGAACATAGTCGGCGGCTATTGGAGAGCCTGGGAGGTACTTTCTGACCTTTTGATTTATATTTCTGCCTTTCATTATTTGTACATTGCACACATGGCACACTTCACATTCTGTACTTTGCACTCTGCTCTCAGCATTCTGCATTCTCTGTATATTCTGTATTCATATTCTGCACTCAGCATCCTGTATTTTGATGGCTATTACCCTGTTTTCCAAAGCTATGGATTTTCGCGTATTTTCCGACGCTAGCCCGAAGCTCGAGGTGGCGGTGCCTCTCACGATCCCTTACTCGCTTGTATTCGAGGGCCAGTACCGGCCAAGGGCCCAGGAGACTTTGCCCTACCTGCGGCAGTATTTTGACACAGTGCGACCAACAGAGGTAATTCAGAACTCTTAGTTCTCCATGTTTTCATCTTTAATTCATCTTGCACATTTACGATTTCTAATCGGCTTATGCATTGGTTATCCGCAGATCACATGGTAGCCCTGGGCGCCATTGGGTGGAAATATCCGATTTCAGCTTGCAGGGGGGTGGGCCGCTTCCCGGTATAGGATCTTATTTGAGGGGTTTGTTGGTAGGGCCTGGTTTCTGGGGGACCGCTTCATGCATCAGACTATGGGCTACCCCGAGCAGATTGTTCCCGCAGCACCTCCGGTCGACATGTGGTCCACTGAGGGGCTCACTCCCCAAGATGTTGAGTCGACGATGCTGGGCACTGATGTACTTCTGCATTTGGAGGAGGGGGAGTATGCGACCTACCGCCATACATACTTGATGCCTCCATTGACAGGTGTCCGTACTCCCATGAGGAGACCTGCTGGCATGCCATCATTGAGCTGGGTCCCGGCTGCAGATATCCCTTCTACCAGTAGGGCCGGTACATCTAGAGGTGGGGCTGGACTGGTTCCCCCGATTCCCCAGACGTATCATCAGGCCGGATAGCCAGATATCCCGACTGAGTTGACAGGATGGCGATACGGGACTTCCTACCTGATTCCGATAGAGCCCCCTATGCCCGATCACCGATACGTCAGTGATCCTGACTCACCACTGGTATGTTCCACTGCTTTTCGTTTACCACTCAGGTACTTAGGCATTTATTTACTCATTGATGACTTGAACTTGTATCTGCAGCCTACCAGGGAGTATACGGAGGGGTTACTCAGGTTAGTAGCCTCACTCGAGGGCATGGTCCTGCAGAGAGAGATGCAGTTGTCCATCGTCGGTGTGCCGGTATTATTTAGTTTTCTTGCATTTATCATACTTCTGATGACATGCTAAACTTGAATATTTCACTGCATTGATTGACTGTATGTGTAGAGCACATCTGGCACACATCACATTTATGTACTGTATCTGCATACACCCACCATTCGTAGTTTTCTTGCATCTGCATGTGATATACATACTTTGGCTGATGTATTCAAATTGCGCTCTTTCTTTTCAGATGCCTCCGCTACATACTAGGCCACAGGCCGGGCCATCCAGGCCTCCTCGGAGAGCTGGGAGAGGGGGTTCGACTCACGGCCGAGGCAGACGCAGAGCACTTGTCGTAGAGGAGGAGTCCAGCAAGGAGGAGGAGCCTGCACATCCCCAGTCAGAGACATCCGCTGGCAGAGAGGATGACTCTGGTTCCGGTTCTGGTAGTGGAGATGATGCCGAGGAGGATTCCGAGGGCGGCGACTCCGATTCCGATGATGATGATGGTGCAGAGGTTGTTCCGCAGAAGAGGACGAAGATAGCCTCTTACTCCTGTGCTTGATAATTGTTCCTGCTTTATTTGCCTTTTTTACAAGTAGTTGTAGCACATTTGTATATTATTGGGCAGTTTTATTTTTTGTAAAACTTGTACCCTTGTTGTAAAATGTTGTACCAAAGGAAGCATGATGGAATGAAACAGCTTTTGAAAAAGTGTTACATTTTATGTTCTTAGCATTGCATCGCATCATTTTGCACGAAAATGAGATTGAATGGAATTGTGCACTGAAAATTGCCAAGTCAGGTAGTGAAACGACTCAACAAACTAAACAACTTAACTTACTAAGAAATAACAAAACCTTAGCAAGTTTACAACTCGATAATCAAGACACAACAACGTTGAGTAAACAAAGAGTAATAACTCAATATACAAAATTCGATGACTCGATAAACAAGACTCAATAAATAAAACAACTCGATGATCAAAGCAATAACTCGAGAAGTAAAACAACAACTTGATAAGCAAGACTCAACAACAACTCGATAAACAAAATGCATTTCGGACGATCAGAGTGACGGAACGCATCCGAAATAGAGGAAAACTCGCACCTTCAACACTCCCAATGCATGGAAATGCTAGGAACCTTCTTCTAGAGGCTAGGACAAGACCAAAGCCCCACTTCTCTTCATGGCCGACCATCAGAGGGAGCTGGCCGACAAGCTTTTTTTATTAGAAACCAAAAGGGTGGTGGGCCTACCAGAAAAGGTGGTCGGCCGACCACCTAGCTTGGCAACCACCAAATTATTGACTCGTGTCCCCGAACAGTGCCTTATCCTCTATAAAAGTCCAAGCGTCGTGGTTCATCCATTTTATCTCAGTTTTGCACCAAAATGGAGGCGTTCCTTGTCCAAAATCTCACAGCTTGGATTGCTTCTCTAGATAGCTCAGAAAAGTTGAACTTCCGGGGCTTCGGCTTGAATACACTATTCATGCTGGGTCGTACTCCGCTGCATCTTCCTTTCCTCCATACCGCGGCAAGGTTTTGGAACCCGGTAACACACGACTTTAGCTTTAGCGGGCAAGAGATGTGTCCTACTTTCGAAGATTTCCAGGCTTTAATGGAATCCGAGCGCAATGAGGAGATCTTGCCTCAACTATGATTTGGCCACGTCCAAGCCCTAGGACGAATGTGTGGCCTTACTTTGCATAATGCTCGATCATTGGTTCACGATAGGGAGCTGGACATCCCAAGCTTGGTTCACTGATTTTTTGATGCTGGTGACCGTGGCGACCATCATTGGCAGGGCTATCGGCGACACGCACTTTGCCTATGCTTGCTATCTCATTTCTTGCTTGCCCCGAGCTCCGGTGGATTCAGTGTCCTGTTGATCGAGGTTGCCCAAGGTTTGAAGGAGGGCAAGAGCTACATCGCCATGACATTGGCTGAGACATTGATGGGTTTAGACGCTTTTCATCGCTGGGAGACGGCTAAGTTTGCGGGGAGCTGTAGACGCGCCCGCGTGGGGCCCTCGCTACTACAGTTCGGACTCGATTTTGTGTCACAGTTCTTAATCTTGAACCAAAGAGTCCAAATCTGGCAAATCGTTTTGAGAAACAGATTTTTTTGAAAAGAAGTGTCAAACATGGGCTGCTTTGCCAGATACAGAGTCGCCACCTAAATATTTTAAAATGGGGAAATTTAGGAAACCCTGACTTGGTGCCGAAGGCCACATGTCCGTCATCACCGGAGTTGTCTCGGCTCGGGAGCTAGGGTACGATTGGGGAAGGTCAGCTATGAGCACCCCCTCTCGCCCGGTCCGAAGACCGGCCTCTACTAATCATGATATCCGTTTTTGAAAACTTTATAGCATTGCATATCCGTTTGTTTCGAAAAACGTTTTGGAATTTGCTACTCGTAAGTAGGCTAAAACACGGATTTTAATGAGTCTTTCCAACTCAAACAGTCTAACCTTCACCCACAGGCATTCAAACAATTTATCATATAAGCATTTAGCCGCATGGCAAGCATACTGTCATGGCAACACTCACATGCATGCGAGATGCTAAAACATAAATACTTACATCGTACTCCGTGCCAAAACAATAAACTAGTTAGCAAACATGCGTGTCCTAGTTCATGTCAAGTTGACTAATGCCACACATGCAAGATGCAATTAGAGTAGGCTCGGCTAACCTAAATATGGCATGTGAAATGCAACCAATCGATTCACGTATTCAATTTGGAATTGAAGTACAAATGCAGTTAGCATGATGTATCGAGCCTAATGCATGCAGTACAAATGCATGAATGCACGCATGCATTGCATAAGGTATGCTAACTTCAAAAATGCCCTAATCTACCATCATAAGCAGGTAAATAAAAGGGAAGAAAGAAGTGGGGATTGGAAGACATACACACACTCACCCACACTTATTACAGATTTGCCCTCGTTCGGAGGACACAAATAAATATTACAGTCCAAATAATAAGCAAATAAAAATTATTACAGAATTTTTAATTTACTTAATGGGAAGAATGCAAAAAGAAAGGAAAGGGATGGCCGCAGCCTCTGCCTCGGGATGCGCGAATGATGCATGCTCGAAACCTGGCTCGCCTGAAAAACCCGTACCACATCACTGCCACCTCTGTTTATACTGCCCTGCTTCTCTGAAAATTTCCAAAGCCTTAGGACAGGTTCCTTGCATGCTGCAGAGTACCACCGGCTAGGGGGAATCCCCACCGGCAGTCCAGGATTTCCATCGGCTGTCCTTGGATTTATCGGTTGTTCAAAGATTGCCAGTCGGCACTTAATTCTGCCGGTCGGCAGAAGCTTCCTGCAGAAGACAGTTTTGACAGCAACAGAGAACAGACAGTATACGGTATGGGATTTTCAGGCACATGTGAGCATGATCATGCTTCCCCTCATGCTTTGAACTCAGGGAAGCATGGCCCTCGATCCTCGAGCCATCAATGGTGCATGATAGCTCAAGGGATCAAATTTGCCACTTGATGTAAAGATGCATGCAATCACACAAATGAAGACCAAAGCCTTATCATGTCGAAATCAAAAGCCCCGGTGACCGAGAATCAAGGGACATTACATCACTTGAAGTATGAATGTTCCTTGACCCTCACACTTGGTTTGACACCCCAAACCAAGTAATGCAATGCATGTTATGCAAACATGGTTCAAAATGCAACAATGACATGGAAATGCAAGGCATGCCGAATGTTATGCAACTCGTATGGCAAGTATGCAATGCTAGGTATGCAAGACATAAACATAATGCAAACATGGATCGTTCGAGCAATGGGATCAACACATTACAAGGCTTAATGAAGCAATCAAGCAATGGACATGAGACAAGCATGCAAGAAGGCTTTGAACCATAAAGGGGCAGACCTTGATCCACCCCAAAACAGTGGCCAAAAAGTGTCCAAAAGGTAGACCAATGCTCATGCCAACAAGCAAACCAAAGGCCCTAAGGCTAAGGCACAAAAAGGGCCACTTCACTTCCAACAACAAGACTAATCATAGCATGATTTAGACAAGTAAGAAACAGAATTTTTACAGGCAAAAAAAGTCTCCAAATCCTCCTAATATGGCAGCTAAGGTGGCTCCAAAGGATGGTATGCACCAAGGCTCATGTGTAGGCATAAAAAGGCGCACCTTTAAGGCATGAAAGAGGTCATGTATGCACACATACAAACATGATTCTTGGACTGAAATGTGGTCCTAAATGATGTCAAATCATGAGGATGGTCAAAACTATGCATGCTAGAGGTCAACATACTCAAAGCTTGCAAGCCAAAATGCATAGCAACCATAACAAACATGTCAAACATGACCAAATTGATAACCAACAGACTTTAAGCATGGAAAAACAATGCTAAAAACTTCTTAGTGCCGAACCAAAATCATGCTCAAATGATGTGTTACAACATGGCACTCTTTAAGCCAAATGATGGGATTTCAAAGCAAGTATGTTATTCATGTAAAAGGCCAATAAACCCAACATAGGACAGAGGTATAACATGATCCAAAACACCCAAAAAACCTCTGAAAAGCAGTCATAAACAACTGAGCATACGTGCTACCATATTAAGCCAAAAAAGAGGACAAAAGAGGGACCAAGGGAGAGGGGTGTCCCTCCCCTATGCAAGACTTCAAAATCCCTTCTTCACCACTGAAAATCCACTGGATTTCAGTGGTGAGAAGGCCAAGACACAAGAGTGACCAAAGCTTAACAAAGATGGTACAAAAAGGGGCCAAACAAGGCTTAATAAGGTGAGTTTGCACTCAAACCACAAAGCAACCTTAATGAAAGTTCTAAAGCATGAAAATGTAAGCCTTTTTTATGTTATACACAAAAGCTAAATCAGCAAGCAAGATAGGTAAAAAACTATTGCAAGTTTGGGGAATCTAAAGTAAAGTGCTCACCCTTGAAGATCCCTTGAAGAACAAATGGTCCAGCCCTCTTCTTTTGATCAAAATCAGTCCCAAAACAAAAGAATCAACCCCCCAAGTCCCTCAAACTCGGAGCAAGGTGTAATAGTGTGTGTAATGGTGCAAAAGTAAGGTAAAATCACACTTTTGGGCCAAGTAACACACACAAAGGAGGAGAGAGAGGGAGATATAGAGATAGGATGTATCTATATGTAGAACCTCTAGTTTTTGCTTCCAAGTCTCTAACCTAGAGCCAAGAGGAGAGCCTTCCTCTTATAGAACTCCCTCTTGCAAAGCTTATACAACAAGCTTGGTTAGAGGGAGATCCCTCCATACACGTGTATGGAGGGAGGCAGAGTTGGTGCCAGCTATCACAGCTGGCACAAAATATCTACATAAAGTAGATGAACAGTGGTCGGCTGCCCAAAAATGTCATTTTGACAAAATTTAGTGCTGACCGGCAGCAAAATGTGCCGACCGGCAACAAAATGTGCCGATCGGCATAAAAGATTGCCGATGGAAGCAAAAACCAGCCGGTGGCATCTAGCCACTGCCGGTGGTGTGTGGGGATGTCTCACAAGGCATTCCCTCCCCTTCTAAGGCAAAACACAAGTGTTTGGTGTGAAACCAGACACTAAACAGTCAAGTTCGGAGATCCTGAGGCAAGGCGCGCAGCCGAGACCTCCGGGAACTCCAAACGAACACAAACATGGATAATCACCGAGGGTTCAAACGGTGACGTCCAACCGTTTTGCCCCTAGTTCCAGGGCTGCTTCTAGACCGGCAATGCATGCCTCATATTCTGCTTCGTTGTTCGAGACTTTGAATCGGAGTTTGAATGCTAGAGGGATACGAGAATTGTCGGGTGCTATCAATAACACCCCTATCCCATACCCGTACTGGTTTGACGCTCCGTCAAAGTACATCGTCCAAGTTTCGTCTTCGATATGCAAAATGGCCTCATCTGGGAATAAGTACTCAACTGCTTCACCTCCTTCCACTGGATGATCGGCTAAGAATTCTGCTACTGCTCTTCCCTTGACTGACTTGCGCATCACATATTTCAGATCGAATTCGGAAAGCAACAGCAACCAACGAGCTAGCCTATCTGTAAGTGCCGGTTTCTCGAAGAGATATTTGATGGGATCTAGTAGTGAAACCAACATTACGGAGTGAGCTAACAGGTAGTGCTGCAGCTTCCTGGTAGCCCATACCAAAGCTAAGCAAGCCTTTTCCAACGGTGTGTAGCGAGTCTCATACTCTAGCATCTTCTTGCTCAGATAGTAGATGGCTCTCTCCAATTTGTCCTCTGATTCTTGCGCGAGCATCCAGCCCATTGTAGTCTCAGTTACTGAAAAATACAAAATCAACGGTCTCCCCGGCTCTGGCAGTGACAACATGGGTGGGTTCTGTAAGTATTCCTTGATCTGTTCAAAAGCAACTTGGCATCGGCCGTCCCATTGGAATTTCTTTCCTTTCTTCAGGAGGCCAAAAAGTGGTTCACAAGTCAAGGTTAATTTTGAGATAAACCGTCTTATGAATTGCACTTTACCCAAAAAGCCTCGCACCTCCTTTTCAGTCCTTGGTGGTGGCATTTCTAGGATGGCCTTGATTTTGGAAAAGTCGACTTCGATACCTCTCTGTGTAATCAAAAACCCCAGCATTTTCCCTGCTGTAACACTGAACGTACACTTCTGATGATTTAGCCGCAACCGAAATTCTCTGATCCTTTGAAAGAACTTTTGCAAGGCGGTGTAGTGGCCCTCTCTTTCTTTGCACTTGACAATCATGTCATCCGCATACACTTCAACCTCTTTGTGGATCATGTCGTGCAATATTGTGGTCGCGGCTCGTTGATATGTAGCTCCAGCGTTCTTTAGCCCAAATGGCATTACCCTGTAGCAATAAGTCCCCCACGGGGTGGTGAATGCAGTATTTTCTTTGTCTTCAGGTGCCATCACTATCTGGTTGTAGCCCGAAAAACCATCCATGAACGAAAGCAAAGCATGCCCCGCTGTGAAGTCCACTAACTCATCGATATGTGGCAAGGGGAAGTCGTCTTTCGGACTAGCTCTGTTCAAATCCCTGAAATCCACGCACACCCGGATCCTGCCATCCTTCTTCGGCACCGGAACTATGTTGTCCAACCAAGTCGAGTATTCGGATACCAGCAGGAACCCTGTGTCTTTGCTTGGTGACCTCTTCCTTAATCTTGAGAGCCCAGTCCGGGTAGATCCTCCTGAGTTTCTATTTAACGGGTCGGGCCTCGGGGTCAAGAGGGATCCGGTGCTGTACAATCTCAGGATCGATTCCAGGCATGTCTTCGTAGGACCACGCGAAAATGTCTTTGAAATCTTTTAATAAAGCGACTAAGTGCTCGCGTTCCTCCGAAGACAATGTGGACCCGATCTGGACCAGCCGCGGGTCCTCCTCAGTACCAATATTCACCGTAGTGATTTCATCAACTAAAGGTTTAACAAATCTTTCCCACTTTTGATCAATTAAGCGTTACAAAACCGGAAGAATTTCTTTCTCGCCGTTTTTATCAAAATTTTGAAAGTCCTTATTCAAGCAATAAACCAAAGGCATAGAAAAATACTCAGAAACCACAGCCACAACATTCTCATTAAGCATTTCCAAATCGTCCGATTCGTCGGTTACAATAGACTCAAATAAGAAAGAAAAAGACGACCTGGACAGGACTGTGGTATCCGGGTTATCATCCCCAGGAATACCAGACTCAGACTCAGTCGAGCTGGAACTTGATTCTGACTCACAAGACTCGGTGGAATCAGATTCCGGCTCACTACCTAACCCGATGCTGCTTGACAAAAATCCCTCTCTATACTGCCAAATGAGAGAGGGTGCGATGGATGCATCCAAAATGTTTGCTGGTAGGCCCGTAGCCATTTTATTCCCAATCACGTATACCGAGAAGATATCCCCCAAGCGCTTCTGTTCGATCGGAGGATCTGAAAGTAGACATGCCAGCGCTACCCCCATTTCACTTTCGGCGTCCTCAGACCCCACTTTCTTGCTCTACTCAGCCTCAGCTAATGGGTCTGTCTGCTCTTCAGTAACGTCATCCCTGGATAACTGTAGGTCAAAGAAAATCTCGAACCCCGGCACACGGCGCTACTCTTCGTTTATCCATGGCTCTGGGAAGCCACAAAACAGAAAGTCCTCCCCTTCCCGGACAAAGCGTCCGTTTAGGATACCCTGGATGGGTTGGTGCATTAACTCATATGGCTTCCCTGCGTTCTTTGCTTTGGCTCTCCCAGCCATTTCCCTACCTTTTCTCACCCAATCCTCTTTGGTGGGCAGATAACCCAAACCAAAGGTATGTGGGTTGTGTGGCACTTCGGCCAACGCTGCAACGCCCTTCCGGCCGCTCTTTCCCAATCCCATCCCAAGGATGTGTTGAAGCTTGTTCATGAGGTATACTGATTGAGTACTGACATACACCCCCTCATTAACAGCCAAAATGTACTGCACGACCCGGGCATCAGCCAGAGTGAAACTGGATAAGAACACATCCTCCATACTGTGCTCAATTTCTAGGACTGGTGTGGATACCTCCGGCGGTGGATGGATCGATGAATTCCCAAAAACGATGGCTACTCCCTTCCCATGGGGGTATTTCACCATCTGATGCAAGGTAGACGAAACTGCCTTTACTTGGTGCAACCACGGTCGTCCCATAAGTAGATTGAAGGTCGCAGGAACTTCTAAGACATGAAAGTCTACCTCGTGCTGTCCCGGCCCAACCTTGGTCTGAATTTTCACTGTCCCCATTACTTCCCGGCTTGTGTTATCATATGCGCGAATTATCTGGGCTGTCGGCACAAAGTCCGCGGTCTTTAAACCGATTGCATATGCAGTTCTTGCCGGGCACACATTGATGGCGGACCCTGTGTCGACGAGCACCACGGGTATCCATTTGTTTTTGCACTCCACAGAGATGTAGAGTGGCTTGTTATGGTTCGCACCCTCAGGTGGCAATTCTTTGTCAGAGAAAGTCAACATCTGGGTAGCCCCTCCCGGAAAAACTAAGCCCACTAGCTGTTCGGGCGTGGTGTCTATTGAGAGCTTGGCCTTGTCCATGGCCGATAAGACAGCTTGTCGATGCACTCGCGATGCCATAAGCAGTCCCCAGATGGAGATGTCTGCTTGTATCTTTTTCAACTGCCTCAGTACAGCCTCTTCTTCGAGTTGCTTCTCTTTCTGTTTCTTCGCCTCCTTATCTTTCCCAGATACTTCTAGCTGATCCAGATGTGGGGGCTTGAAATACCGCCCGCTTAGTCATATGATCGACTTCGCCGATGTACCAGGTATCGTCTGGTTGGTTGCTCCCCCAATCCTCATCCGTGTGGGCAAGACATAGATCATCGTCCTCCCACCACATTCCATCGGTAGCCAACAGACACCTATCCGGCTTCGGTACAATTATGCCCGCGGTACTTTTCGTCCACATGCTCGCAGCATTCTCTGTACCCATGCACACGACACTTTCAGTCCCCATGAGGGCTTTAGCTTTCCTGATTCTCTCAGAATTCCTAAATCTTTCTTGTTCCAACTGCGTCAGTACAGTTGGCTGTTCAATAATTCCTATATTCAAAATGCCCAGATCCTGAGCGAAATTCTTAGCACCGGCGCTCTCCGGCGATGCATTCTGATTTTGGCCCTTCCGGCCACAATTAATGTTCTTGCCCCTGCCGGGCCCTGTCCTAACTGAGTTTCGTCGACAACATCTAGTAGGTCATCAAGCCACCCAGTGACCTCTGCTGACTCCTTAAAATCTGACCAGTTGACTACCATGCCCTCTGGATCTTGTTCATTGAAAAATTGGAGGTTAACAAAATCCTCCTCCACAACCGCCAAGTCATCTATCCTCTGACCAAATTCATCCCCCTGTATCACACAAAGCTCTGCCCCTGACGGCAATTTCACATTTGGGTCAACCTGGCCTACTGATAGAATATGGTCACTCGGATTGTATACCTCCTCAACAAAACTCCCAGATTTCTCAGAATCTGACTCGATAATCCCATTCTGCTTTGAAATCTCCCCTGTTCTGTTTTCGCCAGTCACCACCATTGGTTCAGGTTGGGTTCTGGAGATGTCTAACATGCACAAGTCAGTGCAGTCAGGAAGGAGCACCTCCGGCTTGGGTAGGTGGGATGATGTAATATATATGCTAGGATCGTAAGACACGACCCCAGTCTGGATAAAGTTGATACGTTTGGGGGGTGGAGCTTGGTTGTGCGGTGGGAGAGGGTTTGTTGTGACATTGGGTTTTTCTAGAGGCACAATCACTTGCTTGTCAACGAGATCCTGAATCTCGTGACGCAATCTAAAACATTGGTTAGTGTCATGACCATATTGTTGGTGATATGTGCAGTATTTTGCTGGGTTATGAGAGGGAGGGAGTGGATTTGGCAATGGCCTCGGCTCTAGGGGCTTTAAGTGCCCTTTCCTGATTAATACCCCTAGAGCCTTGGATAGGGGCATATATAATGGGGTGAAGGTTCTTTGGCCTCGAGGTTGGTATTTGGTGGTTTGTGTGTTGCTTCCGGACGTGCTGGAGAAAGATGTAGCTGCCATGGGTCTTGGAGGGGGAATGGTGGTGACCATGCTTACTTCTAAAGCTCTAGCATTTGCGGCATTGCTGGTGCCTGTATTGTTGTTGCGGTTGAAGGTTTTTCTGGGTTGCTCTCTGTCATTATCAATCAAGCTCTGTTTCAAGGCATCCTCAATTTGTACTCCCATCTCGTGCAGATCTGAAAAGATAGGGAAGGGGAGCACGATCATTTTCTGCTTAGGCTGGAGATTGCGCACAATCATCCGGATTTGATCTTTATCAGTAGGCCTTAGGGTCATCATTGAGGCCTTCGCCCTCCACCTGGCAACGAACTCCGAAAAACTCTCCTTAGGCTCCTGCCATGTTGTCTCAAGATCACGGGTTGTAATCTCAATTTACGTATTATAGGAGTACTGTGTAATGAAAGCCTCGGCCATCTCATCCCAGTTTCGCTTAACATTGTCTTCTAATTTTGCGTACCAGATAGCGGCCACACCCGACAGGGTCCGGCCGAATAATGAAAGCTTCTGCGGTCTGGTGAGGCCCATCGGCTGTAGTATATCGGAGAACAAACGGAGATGCACCATGGGATCCCCAGACCCGTCAAAGCGATCAATTTGTGGCATTTTGAACCTATCTGGCAGCGTCACAGCCACGTTAGTGTACCCGTCCTCAATGTCTGGGATAGACTTCATCCATTGGGATTTCTTGAACAACTTCTCAAGCTTGTTCAGTTTCAATATTGTAAGGTCGACCTCGAACTCGAAGGGAGAGTTCGGTTGATTGATAGGCGTAGGTGCGCTGGACAATTGAGGTAGAATCGGGGGCGAAGCCAGCCCTGTCAGAATGTTCGTCTCTCCCTGGACATTTGGTACCTCCTCGGGTGGCGGAACTCCTGGTGGTAGAGGAGCTTGATGCGAAGCAGATGCTCCGTTTTGCTGTTGCAACCTAGTGATTAGCTCAGCCTGCTGGGCCATGATCGCAGCCTGCTGCTTGGCAAATTCTGCTTGGCGGACGGCGTCCTCCTGCATGGCTTTCATGCTCTCCTGGAGTTGACGCATCATTGCCTCCATCCCTGACGTGTTCTGCTGATCCATTTGACTGACTGGTATATCTATCTCTATGGCAACAATTGAGACCTCAGCTCGACTGTCCACTGATGGGGTAGACCACTGCTCTGGCAACCTCTGCTCAGACACACTGCGTTTTCTCAGCCTTCGTCTGATAACTGGGGGTAGAGAGTGGAACACTGGTTGTCCGTCAACTAGATCCTTAGATTGATTGAGTCGGCGACCTCTTGTCCAGATTGCTTGGGGAATTTCTGCTTGGTCTGAAGCAATTGTGCTAAACTACCTAGTAAAAAGATAAAATAAAGTAATAATAAGGAAATAAACAACCAGACAAACGGACAGCATAACGGTTTAAAATAAACACACAACACACAGTTGATAAGCTGTAAATACTGTTCTCAAACACTGATCATTATCTCCAAATCACTGTCCCCAAACCTGAATCTGATACCTGCAGATAACTGATTCCCAAAATACTAAACTAGTGCCCGCAGGACTGATGCCCAAACTTGCAAACTGATACATGCATTCCTGTAGAGACGCACTCTAAAAGCACATAACAAGCAAGTGAGAGCCAAAACACCCCTATGTTGGGGGTAGGGTTTCCCCGTCCTATTTTGTCAGGAGCTAGGATTTCACTACGCACGCAGCGGTTTCAAACAACCTATAATCAGGTAAGCAACCTGTCCTAGTTTGAAATGGTCACTATGTATTCCGAATATGCACTAGGTCGAATGGTCAAAAGGGTGCCCCGATAAAATCGGGGTTTGTGTTCCCGTCGTGGCAGAGCCCGCAACCGGTCAGCCTTATGGCACGCTTTGTAAAGCGAGCCTCCGGCAAACCATTCAGGAATAGTATACGGCAAACACAGTGTCCTAGGCGCACCAATGCACATGCAATGCAAAGAAACACATAAGTGTAATCAAAACTAGATATCTTGAGTTCGAGTATCCCCAGCAGAGTCGCCAGAAACTGTAGACTTCTCCGAACGTCCCGGGAGGGAAATCCCGTTTTGTTCATATGGGCTCACTATAGTTCGGACTCAAAAGTCACGGTCCTGTATCTAATCTCGCAGAGCGCAATGCAAGACTGATGAATCATCAAAGAGTCCAAATCTGGCAAATCGTTTTGGAAAACAGATTTTTAGAAAGAAATGCCAAACATGGACTGCTTTTTCAGATACAGAGTCGCCGCCTAAATATTTTATTTTGGAGAAATTTAGGAAACCCTAACTCGTGCCGAAGGCCACGTGTCTGTCATCACCAAAGTTGCCTCGGCTCGGGAACTTGGGTACGATTGGGGAAGGTCACTTCGTGAGCACCCCTGCTCGCCCGATCAAAGATCGGCCTCTACTAACCATGATATTGAGTTTTGAAAACATTAGGCATTCTTATTCCGGTTATTAGCCTAGATTTACTACGTGATGCGCACAACATATAAGTATAGACTGGATCGCCTGAATTGGAACAACACATCTCATGTTTGTTTATTTTGAAAATGGTTTGATGGTGCTAGCCGCAAGTAGGTTAAGACGTGGATTTGCCACCCTCGGGTTAGCTTAGAAAACGTGATGGTTTGCCACTCTCAAGTGGTCTTAAAACTCACAGTCAATGCATTATTCCAATTCAGATAATCTAACCTTCACCCATAGGCATTCAGGCAGGTATATCACATAAGCACATAGCCTCAGGGTAAGCATGCTATCATGGCAGTCACTCACACACATGCAAGGATGCTAAAGCATAAACACTTACCGAGTACTCCAAGCCAAAACAGAAGCTATGTTAGAAATCCATGCATGATCCTAACTACGCTGAAATGCCTAATGCAACACATGCAAAAATACAACTACAATAGGCTCGGCTATTCTAAGAATGACATATGAAATGCAACAACTGATACACGTATTCAACTTGGAATTAAAATACAATGCAGTTAGTATGATGCGCTGAGTCCGGTGCATGCAAAACAGATGAATGGATGCAAACATGCGAGCATAAGTATGCTAATTGAAACATGCCCTAATCTAACCATCATAAGTTGATAAATAAAAAGGAGAAAAACGTGGAGTTGGAAGGCATGCATCGCACACACGAACACTTATTACAATTGTGCCCTCGCTCGGAGGGTCTGAATAAATAATTACAGTCCGAATGAATAATTAAATATTACAAAACCCTAATTAATTAACAAATTAACTAGGAAAGCAATAAACTAGTATGCAAATTCATGGACCGCCTCAGCTCTGTTCCGAATGATGAAAGATGCATGCATGCTCAAGTCGCATCGTCGGGAAATTCCATCGCGATACCTCGTCTTGCCTTTGTTTGCAACTGATTTTAGAAACTTGCACAAAGCTCCAGAAGGCTGAAACTCCACCTTGGGAAGGCTGCCGACCAGGTATTGGCTTGGGAGACACCTGCCGACCACCCTTTGTGGTGGAAACCAAAAAAGGTGGTCGGCCTGTTAGAAAACCCGGTCGGCCGACCACTTTCTGCCCTTGGATCCTAGTTTTTCTACAACAAAGGCAAGAGGGAGAGAAAGCAAGGTATTTTCAACATATGTGTGCAAGACCACTCTCTCCGTCCTTGCACAAGCTCAAGGGAGTGTAGACCTCGATCCTCGTGCCACCAATCACGCATCTCGATGCATGATGGTCGAGAAGTCAAATTGCACGACTCAATGGAATGAATGCAAGTATAAACACAACAAGGCTTAGACTCCATCATGGTTAATCCGGAGTGTCGGCGACCGAGAATTGAGACACGTTTCGTCACTTTGAGTACGAAACGTCCCTCGTTTCCCGTGTTTGGGCTAACTCCTATTCCAAACACAATGCTGTAGACACCCCATTTTTGACCGACCTTAAGACTCAGACGTCACCGATTGAGCGCTTGGTGATGTTGCATAATGTGCTCGTTCAGAAGCTTTAGAGTCGCGGCCGTGAGCCCTGCCTCCGGACTTCCGAACCCTCTTCTGTGCCTTGTCTCGGTTTGCGAACCAGACTCGGTTTTCTCTGTTTCTTTTCCTGAGGGGAGGGAGAGGTCCCGTAGACCATCTCTCAATGTCCGTAGGCTACGTTCGGTGGCCGTAGGCCATTTTTCCCATTTCGGAGTCCGGTTTCCGGTTTTCGGAGCCGTCAGGCCGTGTGCCTCGGTTCGGGACCGCTTAACCATCTCCTATTGCTCTAATTTTTGGCATACATCTTATTTGCTCCCTTTTGAGGGACACTGGGGGCTGAGAAACCCACTTCGTGGCCGAACGCCACTTTCGGTGCTTGACAGCCCATTTTCGGGACCTCGAACTGCGCGTTTTGGTCCCCGAGCATTCGTTTTGCAACGGTTTTCGTTCATTTTTCGCAGGTACCTCTATTTTATCACCGGGGAGGTCACTGAAGGGTGGGAGGCCAGCAATTGTTACAGCAACCAGTTATACACCCTCCGACGCCCTCCGGCGCCCGTTTTTCGCACTTCCGGGCTAATGTTGAACATCTTGGGCCCATTTTCTCGAACTTTGAACCACATATTTGTGATGTACACACATGAGAGGACCCTAAAAGTTCATGGCCGGCCAGTAATTCAACTTGACCCTTTTGACCCCTCCTTCCGGGCTAATGTTGAACCCCTTGGACCCTTTTTCTCGAACTTTGAACCACATATTTGTGATGTACACAAATGAGAGGACCCTAAAAAGAGGTGGCCGGCCAGTAATTCAAATTGACCCTTTTGAACCCCTCTTTCCGAGCCAATGTTGAACCTCTTGGACCCACTTTCTTGGAATTTTAACCACATGGTTGTGTTGTACACACATAGGAGAACACCATCAGTTGGTGGCTGGCCAGAAAATCTCATTGAACCTTTTGACCCCTAGCCGGCAGGCTAGGGGGTGTGGCCGGCCGGCCACCTGCAACAAAAGTACCAGGCCGGCCGTATTCCTTGCACTGTTCCCTTTACAGCTGTGAGGCTTTATCCCCCAGAAAAGATCTTTATCTGGGGGATATTTCGTGGGGGAATATTACTCTCCTTTTCCCCCACCTTTACACCCCCTTGTTGGCCTATATAGCAAGCAAGCCTTGTAGTATTTTGGGGTTAGAAAAACTCTTCTTCAAGCCTCCATACACAACTCCATCTCCATACCTCTCATTTCTTGAAAAATCTCTAAGTCCCTAACCATCATTCCTTCTACACCACCAAGCTCTACCACCACCACCTCATTTCCAGCAACAAGGAAGGTTTCTCAAAGGCCAAAGAAGCTGCAAATTCATCCAAGAAGCAACAAAAGTTTGAGTCTTCAAGGGTGAGTAACCTTTTCTTCATTTTGACCCTTTTTCTTGATTTATTTGTAAGCCCCACTTGATTTTTGTTTCAAGCTCCGGCCCTAACTGAAAAGGGCCCTCTTTTGAGCTCATCTTCACTTTTCATTAAGGGCTCAACCCTGTTTGAGCCCTCCATGACACACTTGCTTCATTGATCCTCTTATATGTCACAATCTTGCATGCTTTTTTTGGCCCATGAGCAATTTATTTTCGAGCATGTTTTAAACTGATATTAGGCTTATTTTGAGCCCCTCTTCAACATTGAAGAAGGGCTCAACACCATTTGGGACTTCCATGTTGTACCTACCTTTATACTCCTCTTTTCTTCCCCATTCTTGCATGCAATGGAAGCCTACCATGCTTTTGTTTTTGGCCATTTTACAGTTCTGGAAAAGTCCTTATTTTGGTCCATTCTTCATTTTTCATTTAGGTCCTTTCATGGTTTGGGGCCTCCATAGGTCACTTCATGTTATATCCCTCTTTTATTCCCCATTCTTGCATGTTTAGTTAGCCTACCATGCTTTTGTTTTTGGCCATTTTACAGTTCTGGAAAAGTGCTTATTTTGGTCCATTCTACATGTTTTATTAAGGGCCTTTGGCTTTTTGGTGATTATTTTGCATACCTCATGTTATAGCCACTTTTGAGCCTTATTTTGCATCACATTTTTTAGCATGTTTGTATACTGATTTTGAGGCTGCCATATACGGTAAATATTCATATTTCTGGTCCCTCTTCAGTGTTGTAGAAGGAAAATTTTCAGTTTGGGTTTTGCTTATATCACTTACTTCATTACCCCTCTTTTGGCCCCTATTCTTGCATGCCATTTTTGCCATACCTATGCTTGCTGTTTGGCCATGTTTATAACTGTGAAAGTGCCTTTTTTGGGACTGTCTAGCTTCTGTCTTTGCATTGCATGTCCATGTTGTGCATGTTTGGCATAGCTATAGGTCATTTCGGGTGCCTAAATTCGCATTTCGGGACAATTCCATGCATTTCATGTCATTTCGCCCCATTTCGGGACTGTTTTCCCCCATATTTTAATGCTGAAATTCCATTAGAATGATTGCTATCATTTCCATATCATTTCATTGCATTCCGCCATCGCCTCGGTTTGCGTGCCCGTGTGCACGCATTTCGAGGCACCCCATTTTTATCCGCCGGCATCCTATGTGAGTGTGGCTGAGGCTCACTCATGTTGGTATAAGCCCATATCATGTTTTCATGTCATTTCATTGCATTCCGCCATCGCCTCGGTTTGCGTGCCCGTGTGCACGCATTTCGAGGCACCTCATTTTTATCCGCCGGCATCCTATGTGAGTGTGGCTGAGGCTCACTCATGTTGGTATAAGCCCATATCCTGTTTTCATGTCATTACATAGCATTCTGTCATTGCCTCGGTTTGCGTGCCCGTGTGCACGCATTTCGAGGCACCTCATTTTCATAGCATTTTGCCATTGCCTCGGTTTGCATGCCCGTGTGCACGCATTTCGAGGCATCTCATTTTCATTGCATAGCATTTTGTCATCGCCTCGGTTTGCGTGCCTGTGTGCACGCATTTCAAGGCGTCTCATTTTCATTGCATTCATGCATTTTCTCGATTTGCGTGCCCGTGTGCACGTATTTCGAGGCATCTCATTTTCATAGCATTGTGTATGTTAGGATTATATCTTGGTTGCATTTCATGCATATCATGCATATTGCGTCATGTCCGGAATAGGAGTTAGCCCGGGCACAGGAAACGAGGTACATTTCGTACTCCGAGTGACGGAATGTGTCTCAATTCCCCAGTCACCGACACTCCGGATTATCCATGATGGAGTTAGGTTTTAGCTGTAGTTTCATGTGCATTCATCCTATATTGAGTTGTGCATTTCGACTCCTCGGCCATCATGCCTCGGTATGCGTGATTGGTGGCACGAGGATCGAGACATGCATATATCTGTGCAAATACATTGCTATGCCCCTTTCCTGCTCTCTGTTGCAGCAAAATCAGGAATCAGCAACTTTTTGGGGCTTGGCACGCATTTCAAGAACAGGTGTAAACAGAGGCTAATTGGGGCATTCCAGTGGATTTCCGCGCAAGACAACTCGGACATGCATCATCCATCAGAAGCAAGGCAGTCCCTGGCTTGCACGCCAGTTTTATTTGCTTTCTTAGTTAATTCATTAATTAATTAGGACTTTGTAATATTTTGGACTGTAATATTCTTTTATTTCGGGACTGTAATATTGGGACTGTATATTTATTCGGACCCTCTCTGCGAGGGCATAATTGTAATAAGTGTGCGTGAGTGTGATGTATGTCTTCCAACCCCACGTCTTTCTCCCTTTTATTTATCCGCTTATGATGGTTAGATTAGGGCATATTTAAATTAGCATACAGTATGACAGCATGTTTGCATTCATTCATCTGTATTGCATGCACCAGGCTCCGCGCATCATACTAACTGCATCGTACTTTCAATTTCAAAGTTGAATACATGATAGCTGTAGCATTTCATATACCATCTTAGAATAGCCGAGCCTGCTATGGTTGCATTTTGCATGTGTTGCATTAGGCATTTCTGTATACTTAGGATCATGCATGATTTCTAATAAGTTTCTTATTTTGGCTTGGAGTACTTGGTAAGCTTTATGCTTTAGCATCCTTACATGCGTGTGAGTGACTGCCATGAATAGCATGCTCACCATGAGGCTACGTGCTTATCTGATATACCTGCCTGAATGCCTGTGGGTGAAGGTTGGGTTATCTGAATTGGAATAAATCATCAAATGCTTCAAGCCTACCTGCGGGTAGCAAACCATTTTCAAAAACAAGCATGAAATGTTTCGTTCCAATTCAGGCGACTCGGTCTATATTTGTATGTTGTGTGCATTACATAGTAACCTAGGCTAATAAACCGGAATAAGAACTCACAATGTTTTCAAAACTATATATCATGGTTAGTAGAGGCCGGTCTATGACCGGGCGAGCGGGGGTGCTCACGAAGTGACCTTCCCCAATCGTACCCAAGTTCCCGAGCCGAGGCAACTTTGGTGATGACGGACACGTGGCCTTTTGGCACCGAGTCAGGGTTTCCTAAATTTCCCGAAATAAAATATTTAGGTGGCGACTCTGTATCTGGCAAAGCAGTCCATATTTGGCACTACTTTTTCAAAAAATCAGTTTCTCAAAACGATTTGCCGGATTTGGACTCTTTGGTTCAGATTAGGAACCGTGACATTTAAGAGTCCGAGCTGTAGTGACCCCAAATGAACAGAACGGGACTTAACCCTCCCGGGGCGTTCGGGGACGTCTACAAATGCAAATGAGATGGTATACATAATGCGACTAACATGCAACCTAGCATACGCAATGCTATGGACTAAAATGACATACACAATGCGCGTGATGTAACATGGCATGCACAATGCTCTAACATGCAACCTAGCATACGCAAAGCTACGGACTGAAATGGCATACACAATGCAAGATGGACTTACACCAATATGAGTGGACCTCAGCCACACTCACATCAGTGGCCATATGATGGAAATGAGACAACCGAAACACATGCAAACATGTACGGTGCAAGGGACCGATCCTAAGGCATTAAATGTCACTTTACCAAAGCATGGCAAGGGATGAAAGATGGCATATAAACATGCAATTTTCAGATCTGAAATAAGATGCTCAATGGTCCCAAATCATGGAAACATGTCACCCAAAGCACGAAATAAGCCCCGAAACTCAAAACTAGGCAAATGCATTGAACCACAAGTATGCAAAACAAGCATTATTTGACCATGAGGCATGAAAACAGAGCCAAGACAGTCCTAAACATGCACCAAATCAGTTCTAAGCATGGCCAAAAAGTGCTAACATGAAGGGACAACATGCAACATAGGCTAGTAAGCATGGTTTACATTATATGTATATGAAGCACAAGAGAGGTCACCAAACCAGCCAAAAATAGCAATATGGTATGCTAAAATATGCCCAAATAACCGCTGAAACTCAGTCAATACATGCAAAAATGATGGGTTTCTTTGGAGGGCCATGCAAGGGGTTGTTCTACACCTATATGACGGATACACCAAATGGAAAAACCAACTCTGGAAATAGGTTATGAGGGTCCTAAAACCCACCAAAAAGGCCCTGGAATGGGTCAATGAAACATGCAAATGAGAGCTCCTTTGAAAGGCCTTGAGGAGGATTGCTCCACACATGCATGATAGACACAAAATATGGCCAAAGAGGCTCTGGACAGAGTTAAGGCAGACCTAAAAACTCACAAATAATAGCCTGAAACAAGACTTCAAAGCATGCAAAATGGGAGTCCTTTGGAAGGCCAAAATGGCCAACAAACAAGACAAGGAGAGAGGGGGTCACCCCCCTCTGATTTTGGCTCTCAAAATAATGGGATAGCCACTAAAAATCCATTGGATTTCAGTGGCTAGAAGGCCAAACAAAGCATGCAACAAAGGCCTAGATGCAAGGCTCAAAACAAGATGCAAACAAGCATACAAGGGGGTAGATGACCCCCAACAGAAAAATGCCCTTATTAAAAATTCAAGAGGGGCTCAAAATAAGACTCTTTTCAGTTTATGACAAATCTCAAAAATGCTTGCAAGTAAGCCTAAGATAGGAAGCAAAATAAGCCTGCAAAGAGGGATGGAGCATACAAGGAGGTAGATGACCTCAATCAGAAAAGTATCCTTAAACAAACTTCAAGAGGAGCTCAAAATAAGACACTTTTCAGTTTAAGACGAAACCCAGAAATGCTTGCGAATAGGGCTAAGTTATGAAGCAAAATAATGCAAAAATGGAGGAAATGATGACTTACCCTTGTAGCACAGCAATGCAGCAAGTTCTGGACCAAGAAGGTGAGCCTTCAACAAAACAGCTCCAAGGTGCTTGGATGGATGGTGGAGGTGTTGTGCTAGGAGGTGTGGTGTAATGGCCAAGAACAATGGAGTATTTGAGCTTGGACGAGAGAGATATAGAGGAGAGTATGTATATGCCTTGGCTAAATTTTCTAACCCTTGCAAATGGAAAGGGAAGGTTTGTTTTATAGAGGAAGAGAGCCAAGGCTTCTTGGAGAAGCCTCAAGAAAGGGTCAAAGCTTCTCAAAGAAGCTTAACCAAAAGGGTCAAGCTTCTCCTTGAAGCTAAGTAAAAGGATCAAATCTTCCTTAAGAAGACAAACAAAAGGCTCAAAATCCCGGAGGAAGGGTCAAGTGCTTCAGTGCTGGCACAGTTGTGTTGCACTAAGGAAGGCCAAAAGCAGAAGGCTGGCCGACCAGCCAAGGTGGTCTGCCGACCACTTCCCCTGGTTGGCCGACCAGGGGACAAAAGGGTCAAGGTGAAATGCTGGTTGGCCATACCAGAAAGGTGGCCTCCCAAATGAGTAGAATACAGCTGTATGGTGGGAGACCAGAAATTGTGGCCCAAGGGAGAAGAAAACCAGCTTTCTAGCAAGGTTCAAAAGGGTCAGGAAGAAAATCTGGTCGGCCTACCCATATTGGTGGCCTCCTAGATGAGTACAACACAATGGTGGTATAGGAGACCAGAAATTATGGCCCAAAAGTGAGGAAAACCACATTTCTGTCAAGAAAATTGGCTGGAGGAGAGAGAAAATGATTTCCAAAAGAATTACTGGTCTCCCACTATAGTACCACCTCCCAAACAATGAAAATAGGGTCCATACAAAAAATGAACGCTAACTGATGCAAAACGACGGTTCGGGGGCCAAAACACACGGCCCGGGGCCCCGAAAACAGGCTGTTAGGTACCGGAAGTGGCGTGCGACCACGAAGGTGGTCTCTCGGGCCACAGTGTCCCTCAAAAGAGAGGAAACAAGGTATGTGCCAAAACCTGGAGCAAACGGAGGTAGTTAAGCAGTCCCGAACCGAGGCACACCGCCGACGGCTCCGAAAACCGGATACTGGTCTCCAAACGGGAAAAATGGCCTACGACCACGAAACATAGCCTACGGCCACTGAGAGATGGTCTACGAGACCTCTCCCTCCCTTCAGGAAGAGAAAACAGAGAAAACATGACCTAGTTCGCAAACCGAGGCAAAGCATAAAAGAGCCCCGAAGTCCGGAGGCAAGACTCGCAACCGAGACTCTAAAACCTCAGAATGAGCACAATATGCACCATCACCGAGCGATCAATTGGTGATGTCTGAGTCTTAAGGTCGGTCAAAAATGGGGTGTCTACAGTTGCCCCTCTTTGACAGAACTCGGAAGTCATAAGTGACGGGAGTGAATGTCAAAGCCCAGAGTCGACCCATTTTTGACAAGGCCGAAGACTTAGACAAACAGGCGAGATAAACAAAGATGTGCCCGCAGACATGCCCGCAGGTAGGGGGCAAAATGCAAAATGATATGCACAAAAATGATGTCTGAGTCTTAAGGTCGGTCAAAAATGGGGTGTCTACAGTTGCCCCTCTTTGACAGAACTCGGAAGTCATAAGTGACGGGAGTGAATGTCAAAGCCCAGAGTCGACCCATTTTTGACAAGGCCGAAGACTTAGACAAACAGGCGAGATAAACAAAGATGTGCCCGCAGACATGCCCGCAGGTAGGGGGCAAAATGCAAAATGATATGCACAAAGCCGAACGCAACTCATGACAATGCAAAGCAGCGAGCTGTAATGAAGCAAATATTCACAATAAATGTAGCAGTTTTAAGCAAGAATGCAAAGCAAAACTACATTTCATGCAGTAAGAATGTAAGAGAATCACAATTCTCGCTACGTCTCACACGGAGAAGATACAATACCTGCGCGGTTCGTCTGGTCGTACCAGCCTCAAATGAACCGTACATACAATATCGTGCCTGCAAGAGAGAGAAACTTAACAAGCACAACATAGTTAGCAACATATGTTCAACGCTATATCGAACGCAAACGAACATGGTGCCGATGAGAAAGTGCATCGCAATGCGAGGAGAAACGTGCATGACAACGCAAGCTAAGCATGGAGGCATGACAATACCAATGAAACGTGCACAACAATGCAAGTGGTGTGCATGAGAATGCAAGTGACGTACATAACAATGCAGGATAAGTGCAAACTTGAATGCATATTTGACACAAAACAACGAGCAAAGAAATGCAAGTTTCGACGAGGGCGACTCAATCGCGGCCTCCGGTTTACCTCCCGGAAGGGTCACAACATATTCAAAAAGGATACACCTCACTCTTGACGAGTAACAATGAAACACGCGTCGAAAGTTGGGGTTGAAGTTCTCGCGGAGGGATTTCGCGATAAAAAGTGCATTTTTCTTGTACTTTCTCGAGTGCCGGAGACTCCGATCACTACCAAAATTTGCAAAGAGTTCAAAGAGACCTTGGAGACCACCTTAGGAACACCGCCGACCAGGTTTGGAGGCTATTGGAGGCCACCGACCAGGTTTGGTAAAGGGGGGTGGTCGGCCTACCAGAAAAACCACCTAGCCCAAATCCGGGGCAGTTTGGAACTTTCACACTTGTTTCTTTAAATATACTCGGCCAAAGCTCTTTTTCTCACAACTCTAAGTCCAAAATCAGTCCCTCTTCCTTCCTAGAGCATTTTCCCTCTCAGATTTGCACTCTATACGCGTTTTCCAACGCCCCACGCAAAGTTGTTTCGCGAAATCTTTCAGTTTTTTTCACTTTGAACCGATTAGATTTTGATTTCGGAGCTCTTTTCCTCATTTTCACCACTTGAGGTAAGTTTGTCTCAACATTTGGAAGATTTTCTCGGGAGTTGACCTTTGTTGACTTTTCATTTCCCGAGAGTTGACTTTTGTTGACTTTTTTCAATTTTGGCTCATTTTTGCTCATTTTTGTAGATTTTTCAAAATGGCAGGTCATTTCCCCCATGGCAGAGGTCCTTCAGGTGCCGGAGGCGATCCAGACATCATGTCTTTGCCTCCGAGGATTCGCCCCTTTATTCCTGAGAGGTACGACCCTCCGACGCATATCCTCCCTCGGGCAGTTTTCTACCACTTCACTGATTTTGATGAGCGAGCGCCTGTAGATTTGTTATTGCGGGAGCCAGAGTCCTACCTCTCCTATCAGGCACGGGAGGTATGTACTTCACTTTTACATTTTTTGTAATGTATTCTGCATTTTCCGTGCATTTCATGGTTTTGCTATGAATGTTTATCTGCTCGTTCTGAACACACTCACACACTATACTTCTGCTCATCCTAACACACAGCTTATCCTGAATACTTAGTCTATAACACAGTATTCTGTTTTGCATCTTGAACACACAGTTCAATCACTTGAATTTCTGAACCCGCAGCCCATATTTGATTGTGAACACACAGCACACACTTGTTGAGAGTTGAACACGTAGCCCAAACTTTGAATTTCTGAACACGCAGCCCATATTTGATTGTGAACACGCGGCACACACTATTTCTGAAATCTAAACACACAGCCCAAACGTTTGATGCTGAACACACAGCTCGACCTTTTGAGATGAACACACAGCTCACTGATTTCAAAATCTGAACACACAGCTCAAACACTTGACGTCGAACATAGAGCTCGAATTTTGAGATGAACACACAGCCCACTGATTTTGGAATCTGAAACACACAACTCAAACACTTGACGTCGAACACACAGCTCGAACTTTGAGATGAACACACTGCCCACTGATTTTGGAATCTGAACACACAGCTCAAATACTTGATGTTGAACACACAGCTCGAACTTTGAGATGAACACACAGCCCACTGATCTTGGAATCTGAACACACAGCTCAAATACTTGACGTTGAACACACAGCTCGAACTTTGAGATGAACACACAGCCCACTAATTTTGAAATTTGAACACGCAGCTCAAACACTTGACGTTGAACACACAGCTCAAATTTGAGGTGAACCCACAACACACACTTGTATTTGCACGCAGCTCACAGCATTGTATCTGATTTGATTTGCACACAGCTCAATACATTTCATTTGCATGCAGCTTATTCATTTCATTCTGAAACTGAATATGTTCATTATGAATGCAGGTGTCTTCCCGTGTTACACGAGGATATGGCTCCATCGTTACGAGGGAGTGGTATGTAGAGCTCCCGGAGGCTGTTCGTGATTGGGTTGACCAGGCAGGGTTCGGACCCTTCTGCACAGGGATATCCCGCTATCCTGCTAGCAGGACGTTGATGGGTGCCCTTGTAGAGAGATGGTGGGACACCACCAATTCCTTCCATTTTTCAGCCACCGGGGACATGACTATGACCCTGTTTGATATTGCTATACTGACAGGCCTCGACATGGGAGGTTGGCCGATCCCTTATGACGAGGACATGGGCGAGTGGGAGGCTGCCTGGACTTATCTATTGGGAGCTCGCCCATCGATTGACAGATCATCAGGCAGGGCCCGGTACACATGGTTTTCCACACATTTCAGGGGGACTGAGCTCGAGACTCCTAAGGAGGTAGCACAGTACACTCGAGGATTCTTGATGTTCCTCCTCGGGACCACTCTATTCTCCGATAGGGGGAATACCGTCGGACTCTATCTGCTGAGTGCTCTAGTAGACCTATCACAGGTCAGTCGGTATGACTGGGGCGGCCCCGGCTTGGCTACCCTCTATTGCTACATGAGTGCAACCTCCCGCGGGCGGGGGAACATAGTCGGCGGCTATTAGAGAGCCTGGGAGGTACTTTCTGCCCTTTTGATTTACATTTCTGCCTTTCATTATTTGTACATTGCACACATGGCACACTTCACATTCTGTACTTTGTACTCTGCTCTCAGCATTCTGCATTCTCTGTATATTCTGTATTCATATTCTGCACTCAGCATCCTGTATTCTGATGGCTATTGCCTTGTTTTCCACAGCTATGGATTTTTGCGTATTTTCCGACGCTAGCTCGAAGCTCGAGGTGGCGGTGCCTCTCCCAATCCCTTACTTGCTTGTATTCGAGGGACAGTACCGACCAAGGGCCCAGGAGACTTTGCCCTACCTGCGGCGGTATTTTGACATAGTGCGACCAACAGAGGTAATTCAGAAGTCTTAGTTCTCCATGTTTTCATCTTTAATTCATCTTGCACATTTACGATTTCTAATCGGCTTATGCATTGGTTATCCGCAGATCACATGGTAGCCCTGGGCGCCCTTGGGCGGAAATATCCGATTTCAGCTTGCGGGGGGGTGGGCCGCTTCCCGGTACAGGATCTTATTTGAGGGGTCTGTTGGTAGGGCCTGGTTTCTGGGGGACCGCTTCATGCGCCAGACTATGGGCTACCCCGAGCAGAGTGTTCCCGCAGCACCTCCGATCGACATGTGGTCCACTGAGGGGCTCACTCCCCAAGATATTGAGTCGACGATGCTGGGCACTGATGTACTTCTGCATTTGGAGGAGGGGGAGTATGCGACCTACCGCCATACATACTTGATGCCTCCATTGACAGGTGTCCGTACTCCCACAAGGAGACCTGCTGGCATGCCATCATTGAGCTGGGCCCGGGCTGCAGATATCCCTTCTACCAGTAGGGCCGGTACATCTAGAAGTGGGGCTGAACTGGTTCCCCCGATTTTTCCGACGTATGATCAGGCCGGATGGCCAGATATCCCGACTGAGTTGACAGGATGGCGATACGGGACTTCCTAGCTGATTCCAATAAAGCCCCCTATGCCCGATCACCGATACGTCAATGATCCTAACTCACCACCTGTATGTTCCACTGCTTTTCGTTTACCACTCAGGTACTTAGGCATTTATTTACTCATTGATGACTTGAACTTGTATCTGCAGCCTACCAGGGAGTATACGGAGGGGTTACTCGGGTTAGTAGCCTCACTCGAGGGCATGGTCCTGCGGAGAGAGATACAGTTGTCCATCGTCGGTGTGCCGGTATTATTTAGTTTTCTGCATTTATCATACTTCTGATGACATGCTGAACTTGAATATTTCACTGCATTGATTGACTGTATGTGTAGAGCACATCTGACACACATCACATTTATGTACTGTATCTGCATACACCCACCATTCGTAGTTTTCTTGCATCTGCATGTGATATACATACTTTGGCTGATGTATTCAAATTGCGCTCTTTCTTTTCAGATGCCTCCGCTACATACTAGGCCACAGGCCGGGCCATCCAGGCCTCATCGGAGAGCTGGGAGAGGGGGTTCGACTCGCGGCCGAGGCAGACGCAGAGCACTTGTCGTAGAGGAGGAGTCCAGCGAGGAGGAGGAGCCTGCACATCCCCAGTCAGAGACATCCGCTGGCAGAGAGGATGACTCTGGTTCCGGTTCCGGTAGTTGAGATGATACTGAGGAGGATTCTGAGGGCGGTGACTCCGATTCCGATGATGATGATGGTGCAGAGGTTGTTCCGCAGAAGAGGACGAAGATAGCCTCTTACTCCTGTGCTTGATAGTTGTTCCTGCTTTATTTGCCTTTTTTACTAGTAGTTGTAGCACATTTGTATATTATTGGGCAGTTTTATTTTTTGTAAAACTTGTACCCTTGTTGTAAAATGTTGTAACAAAGGAAGCATGATGGAATGAAACAGCTTTTGAAAAAGTGTTACATTTTATGTTCTTAGCATTGCATCGCATCATTTTGCACGAAAATGAGATTGAATGGAATTGTGCACTGAAAATTGCCAAGTCAGGTAGTGAAACGACTCAACAAACTAAACAACTTAACTTACTAAGAAATAACAAAATCTTAGCAAGTTTACAACTCAATAATCAAGACACAACAACGTTGAGTAAACAAAGAGTAACAACTCAATATATGAAATTCGATGACTCGATAAACAAGACTCAATAAACAAAACAACTCGATGATCAAAGCAATAACTCGAGAAGCAAAACAACAACTTGATAAGCAAGACTCAACAACAACTCGATAAACAAAATGCATTTCGGACGATCAGAGTGACGGAACGCATCCGAAATAGAGGAAAACTCGCACCTTCAACACTCCCAATGCATGGAAATGCTAGGAACCTTCTTCTAAAGGCTAGGACAAGACCAAAGCCCCACTTCTCTTCATGGCCGACCATCAGAGGGAGCTGGCCGACAAGCTTTTTTTATTAGAAACCAAAGGGGTGGTGGGCCTACCAGAAAAGGTGGTCGGCCGACCACCTAGCTTGGCAACCAACAAATTGTTGACTCGTGTCCCCCGAACAGTGCCTTATCCTCTATAAAATCCAAGCTTCGTGGTTCATCCATTTTATCTCAGTTTTGCACCAAAATGGAGGCGTTCCTTGTCCAAAATCTCACAGCTTGGATTGCTTCTCTAGATAGCTCGGAAAAGTTGAACTTCCGGGGCTTCGGCTTGAATACACTATTCACGTTGGGTCGTACTCCGCTGCATCTTCTTTTCCTCCATACCGCGGCAAGGTTTTGGAACCCGGTAACACACGTCTTTAGCTTTAGCGGGCAAGAGATGTGTCCTACTTTCGAAGATTTCCAGGCTTTAATGGAATCCGAGCACAATGAGGAGATCTTGCCTCAACTCCGATTTGGCCACGTCCAAGCCCTAGGACGAATGTGTGGCCTTACTTTGCATGATGCTCGATCATTGGTTCACGATAGGGAGCTGGACATCCCAAGCTTGGTTCATTGGTTTTCTGATGCTGGTGACCGTGGCGACCATCATTGGCAAGGCTATCGGTGACACGCACTTTGCCTATGCTTGCTATCTCATTTCTTGCTTGCCCCCGGGCTCCGGTGGATTCAGTGTCCGGTTGATCGAGGTTGCCCAAGGTTTGAAGGAGGGCAAGAGCTGCATCGCCATGACATTGGCTGAGACATTGATGGGTTTAGACGCTTTTCATTGCTGGGAGACGGCTAAGTTTGCGGGGAGCCCACTTCTATTGCAGATAATGTTTCCCACCCAATCTCACATATATATAGCTCATATCGCTCGGCCCTCAGGCTCAGTTTTTCTCACAATACCCTTTTATTTCTTTTCTCTCATCGTACATCTCTCTATTCTTTATTCTCTCATTTTTTCATCCCTTCCCAGGTGTGGTTGATGGACAAGCTACAGATTGTGGAGTCTTGCCTAGCATACTCAGCTCGCGGCTACTTTTTCTGACAACACTTGGTTGATGCCCTGGATGAGGGGTGGTGGTACAACTGGATGTGCAGTTTTTCTGCAAACCGCATTGCTTGGCGCTGCCCTTGGCTCAATCTGCTGGCAATGAGTTACAACATGACCCGTCAACCTAGGATTCAATTGATTGGCATGACACACTATGTGTTCTACTTTCCTTTTCGGTTCCAGCGCCTGTTCGGCCATGATCAGATTTGCCCACCAGAGGGAATAGAGTACCCAGCTGCATTCCCAGTTCGAGGTGCGCAGCTTGCTCGGTACGCCACAGCGTGGAGGACTAGAGAACTCCTGGCCTTTGCTCCTACTTTCATTTGCACTTCGTCTGATGAGTGCATAGATTGGCTCAATGAAGAGGCACAGATTGGGCCCAGCTTGGCATCAGAGGCTTCAACCAGCTCTGGGAGGGGGCGCAGGGACACCTGACTTATCTATGCCACGGATTTATTGCTTTATTAGTACTTTCAAGTTTTCTTTATGAATGTAAGAAAAAAGCAACTTCAATTTGTATGCAAGAGCGGGAGAACTCTGTATTGAAATCAATGAAATTGAAGGTTGTAGGTACTGAAAATTTTCCGCTTTGGTCCAAGAATGGTCTAAGTTGTAAAAAGATTAATTTTGAACAAAGTCAACTTTTATTAAAACTTTTCAAAACCATTTTCGATATGGATCAGAACTGGACACGCCTGAAATCTGTCATTGAGATGCACAACCTCGGATCCTAGCAACTGGAAAGTTGCCCCTAGTCTGAATAGTACCGCAGCACTGCACAGCAACGGAAAGTTGCTCCTAGTTTGAAAAGCACTGCACCGGAGATCATAACCAAACTCTTGAATGCTAAATAGACAAAGATGGGCGAGATGATCAAATGGACAAAGTTGATCAGGGAAAAGTTTATGGCTGAACTTCAGGATGAAGTTGCCTACGTATCCCAAAGATGGGAATCAAGCCTTACGTAGTTCAGGCTCAGGTTCACTCGAGTATTTTCACTCTCCTTTTACGCTCTAATTTTTGCCAAGGCCGCCCTTTACGGGTTTTCAACCTCGCGAGCTCAGTTTTTATAATTACAAATTTTTTGTGCTCTAACTTTTGCCTAGGTCGCCTTTCGGGTTTTCGGTCTAGCGAGCCTCTCAAGGGAAATATTTCTGCCAATCTGCTTCGGCTATCTGACACTCAGCCAGTACTCGCAAAGATAGAACCTCAATTTCAAAAGGCAGAACGGCCTCCATCCCATAAACTAATGAATACGGAGTCGCCCTAGTAGAAGTTCGAATTGACGTCCGGTAACCCCACAGAGCAAACGGCAGCTTATCTGGCCAATCCCAGTAGGTTTCCACCATCTTCTGCAGTATGTGCTTGATGTTCTTGTTGGCAGCCTCAACCGCTCCATTGGTTTGTGGCCGGTATGTGTATGACTTATGAAAAGCCACGTTGTATTTTTCCAACAAGTCAAACACTTCCTTCTTGAAGTGGGAACCATTATCTGAAATGACCTCGTTTGGGACCCTATAACCACAGATGATATTGTTTCCGATAAACTTTGCAACGCGCGACGCCTTCAATACCGCATAAGATTAGGCCTTAACCCATTTCGTGAAATAATCTATTGCGACTAGGATGAACTCATGCCTATTCGACCCCTTCGAAGTAACAGCCCCGATCACATCGATTTCCCAAACTGAAAATGGCCATGGTGAAGTCATATTGTATAGCTTCGACGGCGGAATGTTCATGTGGTTCGCATGGATCTGACATTTGTGGCATCGCCGAACAAAGCCGATACAATCCTCCTCCATGGTGGACCAATAATAACCTTGTCTGAGGATCTTCCGCGCTAGCATTACCCCATTCATATGCGCACCGCATTCCCCTCCATGGATGGCCTCCATCAGGCGTTTTGATTTTTCAGCTTCAACGCACAGCTTATACATTCCCAGATGACCTCTCTTATATAATTTACCTCCGTAGATGATGAACTGAACGGCCATTCTTCCGATTGCCCTTTTATCCTTGGCATTTACCCTAGTGGATATGCTTCATTCTCCAAGAAATTTCAAATGTCGTAATACCAGGGGTTCTCATATTAAACCTCGTCTATAGTAGCAATCGACTCGTAAGTCGGCCCAAATTTCTAGTCGAAATGACTGGACGCATCCGAACCCCAAACGGGATGTCTATCATGGAAGATAGAGTTGCTAGTGAATCTGCGAACCTGTTGTTTTCTTTTAGTAGATGAGTGAAGTTTAGCTTCTCAAACCGAGGAATAAGCAGATCCAAGGTCTAATGGTACATTATCATCTTTTTCTCTTTGACCTTCCAGTCTCTTTTTGCTTGAGACACAACAAGGTTCGAGTCCCCAATGACGTCTAACCGTTTTGCCCCTAGTTCCAAGGCTGCTTCTAGACCGGCAATGCATGCCTCATATTCTGCTTCGTTGTTCGAGACTTTGAATCGGAGTTTGAATGCTAGAGGGATACAAGAATTGTCGGGTGCTATCAGTAACACCCCTATCCCATACCCGTCCTGGTTTGACGCTCCGTCAAAGTACATCGTCCAAGTTTCATCTTCGATATGCAAAATGGCCTCATCTGGGAAAAATTACTCAACTGCTTCACTTCCTTCCACTGGATGATCGGCTAAGAATTCTGCTACTGCTCTTCCCTTGATTGACTTGCGCGTCACATATTTCAGATCGAATTCGGAAAACAATAGCAACCAACGAGCTAGCCTATCTGTAAGTGCCGGTTTCTCGAAGAGATATTTGATGGGATCTAGTAGTGAAACCAACATTACGGAGTGAGCTAACAGGTAGTGCTGCAGCTTCCTGGTAGCCCATACCAAAGCTAAGCAAGCCTTTTCCAACGGTGTGTAGCGAGTCTCATACTCTAGCATCTTCTTGCTCAGATAGTAGATGGCTCTCTCCAATTTGTCCTCTGATTCTTGCGCGAGCATCCAGCCCATCGTAGTCTCAGTTACTGAAAAATACAAAATCAACGGTCTCCCCGGCTCTGGCGGTGACAACATGGGCGGGTTCTGTAAGTATTCCTTGATCTGTTCAAAAGCAACTTGGCATCAGCCGTCCCATTGGAATTTCTTTCCTTTCTTCAGGAGGCCAAAAAGTGGTTCACAAGTCAAGGTTAATTTTGAGATAAACCGTCTTATGAATTGCACTTTACCCAAAAAGCCTCGCACCTCATTTTCAGTCCTTGGTGGTGGCATTTCTAGGATGGCCTTGATTTTAGAAGGGTCGACTTCGATACCTCTCTGTGTAATCAGAAACCCCAGCATTTTCCCTGCTGTAACACTGAACGTACACTTCTGAGGATTTAGCCGCAACCGAAATTCTCTGATCCTTTGAAAGAACTTTTGCAAGGCGGTGTAGTGGCCCTCTCTTTCTTTGGACTTGACAATCATGTCGTCCACATACACCTCAACCTCTTTGTGGATCATGTCGTGCAATATTGTGGTCGCGGCTCGTTGATATGTAGCTCCAGCGTTCTTCAGCCCAAATGGCATTACCCTGTAGCAATAAGTCCTCCACGGGGTGGTGAATGCAGTATTTTCTTTGTCTTCAGGTGCCATCACTATCTGGTTGTAACCCGAAAAACCATCCATGAACGAAAGCAAAGCATGCCCCGCTGTGAAGTCCACTAACTCATCGATATGTGGCAAGGGGAAGTTGTCTTTCGGACTAGCTCTGTTCAAATCCCTGAAATCCACGCACACCCGGATCCTGCCATCCTTCTTCGGCACCGGAACTATGTTAGCCAACCAAGTCGGGTATTCGGATACCAGCAGGAACCCTGTGCCTTTGCTTGGTGACCTCTTCCTTAATCTTGAGAGCCCAGTCCGGGTGGATCCTCCTGAGTTTCTGTTTAACGGGTCGGGCCTCGGGGTCAAGAGGGATCCGGTGCTGTACAATCTCAGGATCGATTCCAGGCATGTCTTCGTAGGACCACGCGAAAACATCTTTGAAATCTTTTAATAAAGCAACTAAGTGCTCGCGTTCCTCCGAAGACAACGTGGACCCGATCTGGACCAGCCGCGGGTCCTCCTCAGTACCAATATTCACCGTAGTGATTTCATTAACTAAAGGTTTAACAAATCTTTCCCACTCTTGATCAATTAAGCGTTACAAAACCGGAAGAATTTATTTCTCGCCGTTTTTATCAAAATTTTGAAAGTGCTGATTCAAGTAATAAACCAAAGGCATAGAAAAATACTCAGAAACCACAGCCACAGCATTCTCATTAAGCATTTCCAAATCGTCTGATTCTTCGGTTACAACAGACTCAAATAAGAAAGAAAAAGACGACCTAGACAGGACTGTGGTATCCGGGTTATCATCCCTAGGAATACCAGACTCAGACTCAGTCGAGCTGGAACCTGATTCCGACTCACAAGACTCGGTGGAATCAGATTCCGGCTCACTACCTAATCCGGTGCTGCTTGACAAAAATCCCTCTTCATACTGCCAAATGAGAGAGGGTGCGATGGATGCATCCAAAATGTTTGCTGGTTGGCCCGTAGCCGTTTTATTTCCAATCACGTATACCGAGAAGTTATCCCCAAGCACTTCTGTTCGATCGGAGGATTTGAAAGTAGACATGCCAGCGCTACCCCCATTTCACTTTCGGCGTCCTCAGACCCCACTTTCTTGCTCTGCTCAGCCTCAGCTAATGGGTCTGTCTGCTCTTCGGTAACGTTATCCCCGGATAACTGTAGGTCAAAGAAAAGCTCAAACCCCGGCACACGGCGCTACTCTTCGTTTATCCACGGCTCTGGGAAGCCACAAAACGGAAAGTCCTCCCCTTCCCGGACAAAGCGTCCATTTAGGGTACCCTGGATGGGTCGGTGCATTAAATCATATGGCTTCCCTGCTTTCTTTACTTTGGCTCTCCCAACCATTTCCTTACCTTTTCTCACCCAATCCTCTTTGGTGGGCAGATAACCCAAACCAAAGGTATGTGGGTTGTATGGCACTTCGGCCAACGCTGCAATGCCCTTCCGGCCGCTCTTTCCCAATCCCATCCCAGGGATGTGTTGAACCTTGTTCATGAGGTATACTGATTGAGCACTGACATACACCCCCTCATTAACAGCCAAAATGTACTGCACGACCCGGGCATCAGCCAGAGTGAAACTGGATAAGAACACATCCTCCATACTGTGCTCAATTTCTAGGACTGGTGTGGATACCTCCGGCGGTGAATGGATCGATGAATTCCCAAAAACGATGGCTACTCCCTTCCCATGGGGGTATTTCACCATCTGATGCAAGGTGGACGAAACTGCCTTTACTTGGTGCAACCACGGTCATCCCATAAGTAGATTGAAGGTCGCAAGAACTTCTAAGACATGAAAGTCTACCTCGTGCTATCCCGGCCCAACCTTGGTCTGAATTTTCACTGTCCCCATTACTTCCCGGCTTGTGTTATCATATGCGCGAATTATCTGGGCTGTCGGCACAAAGTCCGCGGTCTTTAAACCGATTGCATATGCAGTTCTTGCCGGGCACACATTGATGGCGGACCCTGTGTCGACGAGCACCACGGGTATCCATTTGTTTCTGCACTTCACAGAGATGTAGAGTGGCTTGTTATGGTTCGCACCCTCAGGTGGCAATTCTCTGTCGGAGAAAGTCAACATCTGGGTAGCCTCACCCGGAAAAACTAAGCACACTAGCTGTTCGGGCGTGGTGTTTATTGAGAGCTTGGCCTTGTCTATGGCCAATAAGACAGCTTGTCGATGCACTCGCGATGCCATAAGCAGTCCCTAGATGGAGATGTCTGCTTGTATCTTTTTCAACTGCCTCAGTACAGCCTCTTCTTCGAGTTGCTTCTCTTTCTGTTTCTCCGCCTCCTTATCTTTCCCAGATGCTTCTGGCTGATCCAGATGTGGGGGCTTGAAATACCGCCCGCTTAGTCATATGATCGACTTCGCCGATGTACCAGGTATCGTCTGGTTGGTTGCTCCCCCAATCCTCATCCGTGTGGGCAAGACATAGATCATCGTCCTCCCACCACATTCCATCGGTAGCCAACAGACACCTGTCCGGCTCCGGTACAATTATGCCCGCGGTACTTTTCGTCCACATGCTCGCAGCATTCTCTGTACCCATGCACACGGCACTTTCAGTCCCCACGAGGGCTTTAGCTTTCCTGATTCTCTCAGAATTCCCAAATCTTTCTTGTTCCAACTGCGTCAGTACAACTGGCTGTTCAATAATTCCTATATTCAAAATGCCCAGATCCTGAGCGAAATTCTTAGCACCGGCGCTCTCCAGCGATGCATTCTGATTTTCGGCCCTTCCGGCCACAATTGATGTTCTTGCCCCTGCCGGGCCCTGTCCCAACTGAGTTTCGTCGACAACATCTAGTAAGTCATCAAGCCACCCGGTGACCTCTGCTGACTCCTTAAAATCTGACTAGTTGACTACCATGCCCTCTGGATCTTGTTCATTGAAAAATTAGAGGTTAACAAAATCCTCCTCCACAACCGCCAAGTCATCTATGCTCTGACCAAATTCATCCCCTTGTATCACACAAACCTCTGCCCCTACCGACAATTTCACATTTGGCCTAACCTGGCCTACTGATAGAATGTAGTCACTCGGATTGTATACCTCCTCAACAAAACTCCCAGATTTCTCAGATTCTGACTCAACAATCCCATTCTGCTTTGAAATCTCCCCTGTTCTGTTTTCGCCAGCCACCACCATTGGTTCAGGTTGGGTTCTGGAGATGTCTAACATGCACAAGTCAGTGCAGTCAGGAAGGAGCACCTCCGGTTTGGGTAGGTGGGACGAGGTAATATATATGCTAGGATCGTAAGACACGACCCCAGTCTGGATAAAGTTGATACATTTGGGGGGTGGAGCTTGGTTGTGCGGTGGGAGAGGGTTTGTTGTGACATTGGGTTTTTCTAGAGGCACAATCACTTGCTTGTCAACGAGATCCTGAATCTCGTGACGCAATCTAAAACATTGGTTAGTGTCGTGACCATATTGTTGGTGATATGCGTAGTATTTTGCTGGGTTATGAGAGGGAGGGAGTGGATTTGGCAATGGCCTCGGCTCTAGGGGCTTTAAGTGCCCTTTCCTGATTAATACCCCTAGAGTCTTGGATAGGGGCATATATAATGGGGTGAAGGTTCTTTGGCCTCGAGGTTGGTATTTGGTGGTTTGTGTGTTGCTTCCGGACGTGCTGGAGAAAGGTGTAGCTGCCATGGGTCTTGGAGGGGGAATGGTGGTGACCATGCTTACTTCTAAAGCTCTAGCATTTGCGGCATTGCTGGTGCCTGTATTGTTGTTGTGGTTGAAGGTTCTTCTGGGTTGCTCTCTGTCATTATCAATCAAGCTCTGTTTCAAGGCATCCTCAATTTGTACTCCCATCTCGTGCAGATCTAAAAAGGTAGGGAAGGGGAGCACGATCATTTTCTGCATTAGCTTAGGCTGGAGATTGCGCACAATCATCCGGATTTGATCTTTATTGGTAGGCCTTAGGGTCATCATTGAGGCCTTCGCCCTCCACCTGGCTACGAACTCCGAAAAACTCTCCTTAGGCTCCTGCCATGTTGTCTCAAGATCACGGGTTGTAATCGCAATTTACGTATTATAGGAGTACTGTGTAATGAAAGCCTCGGCCATCTCATCCCAGTTTCGCTTAACATTGTCTTCTAATTTTGCGTACCAGATAGCGGCCACACCCGACAAGGTCCGGCCGAATAATGAAAGCTTCTGCGGTCTAGTGGGGCCCATCGGCCGTAGTATATCAGATAACAAACGGAGATGCACCATGGGATCTCCAGACCCGTCAAAGCGATCAATTTGTGGCATTTTGAACCTATCTGGCAGCGTCACAGCCACGTTAGTGTACCCGTCCTCAATGTCCGGGATAGACTTAATCCATTGGGATTTCTTGAACAACTTCTCAAGCTTGCTCAGTTTTAATGCTGTAAGGTCGATCTCAAACTCGAAGGGAGAGTTCGGTTGATTGATAGGCGTAGGTGCGTTGGACAATTGAGGTAGAATCGGGGGCGAAGCCAGCCCTGTCGGAATGTTCGTCTCTCCCTGGACATTTGGTACCTCCCCGGGTGGCGGAACTCCTGGTGGTAGAGGAGCTTGATGCGAAGCAGATGCTCCGTTTTGCTGTTGCAACCTGGTGATTAGCTCAACCTGCTGGGCCATGATCGCAGCCTGCTGCTTGGCAAATTCCGCTTGGCGGACGGCGTCCTCCTGCATGGCTTTCATGCTCTCCTGGAGTTGACGCATCATTGCCTCCATCCCTGACGTGTTCTGCTGATCCATTTGACTGACTGGTATATCTATCTCTATGGCAACAATTGAGACCTCAGCCCGACTGTCCACTGATGGGGTAGACCACTGCTCTGGCAACCTCTGCTCAGACACACTGCGTTTTCTCAGCCTTCGTCTGATAACTGGGGGTAGAGAGTGAAACACTGGTTGTCCGTCAACTAGATCCTCAGATTGATTGAGTTGGCGACCTCTTGTCCAGATTGCTTGGGGAATTTCTTCTTGGTCTGAAGCAATTGTGCTAAACTACCTAACAAAAAGATAAAATAAAGTAATAATAAGGAAATAAACAACCAGACAAACGGACAGCATAACGGCTTAAAATAAACACACAACACACAGTAGATAAGCTGCAAAAACTGTTCTCAAACACTGATCATTATCCCCAAATCACTGTCCCCAAACCTAAATCTGATACCCGCAGATAACTGTGGTGCCTGCAGGCCTGATGCCCAAACTTGCAAACTGATACATGCATTCCTGTAGAGACGCACTCTAAAAGCACATAACAAGCAAGTGAGAGCCAAAACACCCCTATGTTGGGGGTAGGGTTTCCCCGTCCTATTTTGTCAGGAGCTAGGGTTTAACTACGCACGCAGCGGTTTCAAACAACCTATAATCAGGTAAGCAACCTGTCCTAGTTTGAAATGGTCACTATGTATTCCGAATATGCACTAGGTCGAATGGTCAAAAGGGTGCCCCGATAAAATCGGGATTTGTGTTCCCGTCGTGGCAGAGCCCGCAACCGGTCAGCCTTATGGCACGCTTCGCAAAGCGAGCCTCGGCAAACCATTCAGGAATAATATACGGCAAACACGGTGTCCTAGGCGCACCAATGCACATGCAATGCAAAGAAACACATAAGTGTAATCAAAACAAGATATCATGAGTTCGAGTCAAGTTCTCTAATATCCCTAGCAAAGTCGCCAGAAACTGTAGACTTCCCCGAACGTCCCGGGAGGGAAATCCCGTTTTGTTCATATGGGCTCACTATAGTTCGGACTTAAAAGTCACAGTCCTGTATCTAATCTCGCAGAGTGCAATGCAAGACCGATGAATCATCAAAGAGTCCAAATCTGGCAAATCGTTTTGGAAAACAGATTTTTAGAAAGAAATGCCAAACATGGACTGCTTTTCCAGATACAGAGTCGCCACCTAAATATTTTATTTTGGAGAAATTTAGGAAACCCTAACTCGTGCCGAAGGCCACGTGTCTGTCATCACCAAAGTTGTCTCGGCTCGAGAACTTGGGTACGATTGGGGAAGGTCACTTCGTGAGCACCCCTGCTCGCCCGATCAAAGATCGGCCTCTACTAACCATGATATCGAGTTTTGAAAACATTATGCATTCTTATTCTGATTATTAGCCTAGATTTACTACGTGATGCGCACAACATACAAGTATAGACTGGATCACCTGAATTGGAACAACACATCTCATGTTTGTTTATTTTGAAAATGGTTTGATGTGCTACCCGCAAATAGGCTAAGACGTGGATTTGCCACCCTCGGGTGGGCTTAGAAAACGTGATGGTTTGCCACTCTCAAGTGGTCTTAAAACTCATAGTCAATGCATTATTCCAATTCAGATAATCCAACCTTGACCCACAGGCATTCAGGCAGGTATATCACATAAGCACATAGCCTTAGGGTAAGCATGCTATCATGGCAGTCACTCACACACATGCAAGGATGCTAAAGCATAAACACTTACCGAGTACTCCAAGCCAAAACAGAAGCTATGTTAGAAATCCATGCATGATCCTAACTATGCTGAAATGCCTAATGCAACACATGCAAAAATGCAACTACAATAGGCTCCGCTATTCTAAGAATGGCATATGAAATGCAACAACTAATACACGTATTCAACTTGGAATTGAAATACAATGCAGTTAATATGATGTGCCGAGCCCGGTGCATGCAAGACAGATGAATGGATGCAAACATGCGAGCATAAGTATGCTAATTGAAACATGCCCTAATCTAACCATCATAAGCTGATAAATAAAAGGGAGAAAGACGTGGGGTTGGAAGGCATGCATCGCACACATGCACACTTATTACAATTGTGCCCTCGCTCGGAGGGTCCGAATAAATAATTACAGTCCGAATGAATAATTAAATATTACAAAACCCTAATTAATTAACAAATTAACTAGGAAAGCAATAAACTAGTATGCAAATTCATGGACCGCCTCAGCTCTGTTCCGAATGATGAAAGATGCATGCATGCTCGAGTCGCCTCGTCGGGAAATTCCATCGCGATGCCTCGTCTCACCTTTGTTTGCAACTGATTTTAGAAACTTGCACAAAGCTCCAGAAGGCTGAAACTCCACCTTGGAAAGGCTGCCGACCAGGTATTGGCTTGGGAGACACCTGCCGACCACCCTTTGTGGTGGAAACCAAAAAAGGTGGTCGGCTTGCCAGAAAACCTAGTCGGCCGACCACATTCTGCCCCTGAATCCTGGTTTGTCTGCAACAAAGGCAAGAGGGAGAGAAAGCAAGGTATTTTCAACATATGTATGCAAGACCACTCTCTCCGTCCTTGCACAAGCTCAAGGGAGTGTAGACCTCGATCTTCGTGCCACCAATCATGCATCTCAATGCATGATGGCTGAGAAGTCGAATTGCACGACTCAATGGAATGAATGCAAGTATAAACATAACAAGGCTTAGACTCCATCATGGTTAATCCGGAGTGTCGGCGATCGGGAATTGAGACACGTTTCGTCACTTTGAGTACGAAACATCCCTTGTTTCCCATGTTTGGGCTAACTCCTATCCCAAACACAATGCAAATGAGATGGCATACACAATGCGACTAACATGCAACCTAGCATACGCAATGCTATGGACTAAAATGGCATACACAATGCGCGTGATGTAACATGGCATGCACAATGCTCTAACATGCAACCTAGCATACGCAATGTTACGGACTGAAATGGCATACACAATGCAAGATGGATTTACACCAATATGAGTGGACCTTAGCCACATTCACATCAGTGGCCATATGATGGAAATGAGACAACCGAAACACATGCAAACATGCACGATGAAAGGGACCGATCCTAAGGCATCAAATGCCACTCTACCAAAGCATGGCAAGGGATGAAAGATGGCATACAAACATGCAATTTTTAGCTCTGAAATAAAATGCTCAATGGTCCCAAATCATGGAAACATATCACCCAATGCACGAAATAAGCCTCGAAACTCAAAACTAGGCAAATGCATTGAACCACAAGTATGCAAAGCAAGCATTATTTGACCATGAGGCATGAAAACAGAGCCAAGGCAGTCCTAAACATGCACCAAATCAGTTCTAAGCATGGCAAAAAAGTGCTAACATGAAGGGACAACATGCAACATAGGCTAGTAAGCATGGTTTACATTACATGTATATGATGCACAAGAGAGGTCACCAAACTAGCCAAAAATAGCAATATGGTATGCTAAAATATGCCCAAATAACCGCTGAAACTCAGTCAATACATGCAAAAATGATGGGTTTCTTTGGAGGGCCATGCAAGGGGTTGTTCTACACCTATATGACGGATACGCCAACTGGCAAAACCAACTCTGGAAATAGGTTATGAGGGTCCTAAAACCCACCAAAAAGGCCCTGGAATGGGTCAATGAAGCATGCAAATGAGAGCCCCTTTGAAAGGCCTTGAGGAGGATTGCTCCACACATGCATGATAGACACAAAATATGGCCAAAGGGGCTCTGGACAGAGTTAAGGCAGACCTAAAAACCCACAAATAATAGCCTGAAACAAGACTTCAAAGCATGCAAAATGGGGGTCCTTTGAAAGGCCAAAAGGGCTAACAAACAAGACAAGGAGAGAGGGGGTCACCCCCCTCTAATTTTGGCTCTCAAAATAGTGTGATAGCCACTAAAAATCCATTGGATTTCAGTGGCTAGAAGGCCAAACAAAGCATGCAACAAAGGCCTAGATGCAAGGCTCAAAACAAGATGCAAACAAGCATACAAGGGGGTAGATGACCCTCAACAGAAAAATACCCTTAATCAAAATTCGAGAAGAGCTCAAAATAAGACTCTTTTCAATTTATGACAAATCTGGAAAATGCTTGCAAGTAAGGCTAAGATAGGAAGCAAAATAAGCCTACAAAGAGGGATGGAGCATACAAGCAGGTAGATGACCTCAAACAGAAAAGTATCCTCAAACAAACTTCAAGAGGAGCTCAAAATAAGACACTTTTCAGTTTAAGACGAAACCCAGAAATGCTTGCGAATAGGGCTAAGTTATGAAGCAAAATAATGCAAAAATTGGGGAAATGATGACTTACCCTTGTAGCACAGCAATGCAGCAAGTTATTGACCAAGAAGGTGAGCCTTCAACCTCTGAAAAACAGCTCCAAGGTGCTTGGATGGATGGTGGAGGTGTTGTGCTAGGAGGTGTGGTGTAATGGTCAAGAACAATGGAGTATTTGAGCTTGGATGAGAGAGATATGGAGGAGAGTATGTATATGCCTTGGCCAAATTTTCTAACCCTTGCAAATGGAGAGGGAAGGTTTGTTTTATAGAGGAAGAGAGCCAAGGCTTCTTGGAGAAGCCTCAAGAAAAGGTCAAAGCTTCTCAAAGAAGCTTAACCAAAAGGGTCAAGCTTCTCCTTGAAGATAAGCAAAAGGATCAAATCTTCCTTAAGAAGACAAACAAAAGGCTCAAAATCCCGGAGGAAGGGTCAAGTGCTTCACAGCTGGTACAGCTGTGTTGCACTCAAGAAGGCCAAAAGCAGAAGGCTAGCCAACCAGCCAAGGTGATCGACCGACCACTTCCCCTGGTCGACCGACCAGGGGTCAAAAGGGTCAAAGTGAAATGCTGGTCGGCCATACCAGAAAGGTGGCCTCCCAGATGAGTAGAATATAGTTGTATGGTGGGAGACCAGAAATTGTGGCCCAGGGGGGAGGAAAACCAACTTTCTAGCAAGGTTCAAAAGGGTCAGGAAGAAAAGCTGGTCAACTTACCCATATTGGTGGCCTCCTAGATGAGTACAACACAATAGTGGTATGGGAGACCAGAAATTATGGCCCAAAAGTGAGGAAAACCAGCTTTCTGTCAAGAAAATCGGCTGGAGGAGAGAGAAAATGATTTCCAAAAGAATTGCTGGTCTCTCACTATAGTACCACCTCCCAAACAATGAAAATAAGGTCCATACAAAAAATGAACCCTAACCGATGCAAAACGAGGGTTCGAGGGCCAAAACACACGGCCTGGGGCCCCGAAAACAAGCTGTTAGGTACTGGAAGTGGCGTGCGACCACGAAGGTGGTCTCTCGGGCCACAGTGTCCCTCAAAAGAGAGGAAACAAGGTGTGTGCCAAAACCTGGAGCAAACAGAGGTAGTTAAGCGGTCTCGAACCGAGGCACACCGCCGACGGCTCCGAAAACTGGTCTCCAAACGGAAAAAATGGCCTACGACCACGAAACGTAGCCTACGGCCACTGAGAGATGGTCTACGAGACCTCTCCCTCCCTTCAGAAAGAGAAAATAAAGAAAACAAGACCTGGTTCGCAAACTGAGGCAAAACACAAAAGTGCCTCGAAGTCCGGAGGCAAGACTCGCAACTGAGACTCTGAAACCTTAGAATGAGCACAATATGCACCATCACCGAGCGCTCAATTGGTAACATCTGAGTCTTAAGGTCGGTCAAAAATGGGGTGTCTACACACTCCCTATTCCCGAATGAAAATGGGAGCATATTACTATGGATTTTGTGGTCGAGCTACCGCACTCAGTCTCAAAGAATGATGCAATATGGGTTATCGTAGATCGATTGACAAAGTCGGCGCATTTTCTACCAATCAGAATCATGTACTCCCTCTCTAAGTTCGCTACTCTCTACATTAAGGAAATCGTTCGCTTACACGGCACCCCAGTTTCAATCCTATCCAATACAGACCCCCGTTTCGTGTCTCACTTCTGGACCAAATTACAAGAAGCTTTGGGAACCACTCTAAGGTTTAGCACGGCTTACCACCCGCAAACTGATGGGCAATTTGAAAGGACGATCCAGGCTTTGGAAGATATGTTACGTTTGTGCATACTAGACCTCAAAGGTAACTGGGATGATCACCTACCCTTAGTGGAGTTCGCATATAATAATAGCTACCATGCAAGTATTTGAATGACACCGTACGAGGCACTGTATGGAAGAAGATGTCAATCACCTCTGTGTTGGACGGAAGTCGGAGACAGAAAATTATTAGGCCCCGAGATCGTGCAAGTAACGAGTGATAAAATTCAACTCATCCAACAACGAATTTGCACTGCCCAGAGCCGCTAGAAAAGCTATGCAGATACACGAAGACGAGACTTAGAATTTCAAATAGGAGATCATGTGTTCCTTAAAATCTCACAGACAAGAAGGGTAATCTGATTTGGGAAAAGAGGAAAGTTAAGACCACGTTACATCGGCCCATTCGAGATACTCGAAAGGATTGGTCCTGTAGCATATCGTCTTGCGTTTCCACCCGAACTATCCAATGTCCATAATGTGTTTCACGTTTCGATGCTTCGTTGATATCTTCGAGATCCATAGCATGTTGTCGATCATGAGAACCTAGAAGTTCAAGAAGATCTCTCATACGAAGAGCAACCTGTACAGATTCTCGATCGTTGTGATCAGATCCTTCGAAATAAAACTATACCTCTCGTAAAGGTCTTATGGAGAAATTATCGTGTCGAAAAGCAACGTGAGAAACTGAAAGCCAAATGCGAGCCAAATACTCACACCTCTTCAAAAACCAAGGTACGTCAAGTTTGGGGGCAAACTTCATTTAAGGAGAGGAGAAATGTGACACCTGAATGTTTTAAATTTAACATTACGATAATAATAATAATAATAATAATAATAATAATAATAATAATAATAATAATAAAATAAGTGTATATATATATACATGTAGTGACAATAATAATAATAAATAAATAATAATAAATAAATGCATAATTTAGGAGATTGAGAATTTTATGGTTAAAGAAATACGTTGTGAAATATTACACATTAAATATTTTAGTAAGTGGTAATTGGTGATTTATAGTTGGGTAGTGAGGTTTTTAGACATGAACCTAACTTATCATTATACGTAAGTTTTAGGAGTCATCTTGAATTACCAAAGAAGACAATAACTTTTAAATAAAAAAAATGGTCAAATGATCAAAATAAGTCAATGGTCAAAGAAAAAAAGATAAAATCAAACAAGATTATAAATAAAGAGATAAGGGTGGACCAGAGACTTACACGCGTCAATTTACGGAACTCTCCATAGCTTGTTACCCAAGAATTTTTGTCCTATAAATAGAGAAGATTGGTATGTTAAGGCAACGGAAAAACAAATAAATAGAGAGTAGAAAGAGGACGGCACGGGTGAGAATCTGGAGTGGTGGAAAGGAAGAATAAAGGAATTAATTTAAGGTGAGTTATATTATACCTTGAGTTACCAAAAAGTATTTTACTTATGTTTTGACTTACCAAAATTTATTTTATATAATTTATGTTTTATTAATATATTAACAAAAAGTTATGTTTTATAAAAGTTTCAGCTACGTGGTTTTATTTCTGAACCCTATTTGCTTAAAAGTGAAACCCATGGATATGTTTGTTTTACTTTTGAAGAATATTTGGCTATGACCTTATATGAAAATATGTTTTGTGAGTACCACTACGGGAATCCCATGCCTTGGGGGACTTAAAATAACCATTGGCTAGTGTTTGACCACTTTGTGGTCCAGTGTTGTCATGGATCCATTGACCAGTGTAGTGATTGTCACTTAGTGATGTACCGTGGTTACAGTGATTATTTTAGTTTCTGGCACTTAATTAATTTGTGTATTCAACTCAACTCAATTTATGTTAATGTTTTAGCTTAAATAAATATCCATGGCCATTTTGTGCCCCTACACTCATAGTATGATATTTCTCACTCTGCTATGTGCTTATAGCTGTTACCCCTTTCAGGTGACGAGGTTTAGCGGGATCAAAAATGGAAAATGAATCGCTATGTTATCTTGTTTTCTATCTTTTATTATTAGACTCTTGTAGTACAATGAAGTTCAAGTAACTATGTTTTAGTTCCTTTTAAATAAACAGTTGGTACCCAGTTATTTATTTTAATTTATTTAATTTATCTGCTTGCGCTGTGACTACAGAATTATCCGAATTACATTATTTTTATCTTGTTACGACGCTGAGCCTTTGAGTACCGGGTTTGGGTCGTGACAAGAAATAATTAAAGTTTTCATAAAATATACAGGTAATGAATATTATGTAATCATTATTACTTCTGTTAGGTTTTTGTAATTGGCAATTCCGTTTGACAAAACTCTTTTTAGTTGTAATTTTATTCGATCTTTTATTTCAATGAGTCTATGAGTATTTAGATATGAATCCAAATCGAATTGTGTCTATGTAGAGGAGTTTGTGATCTTAATCCTATCATGTTTTCCACTTCGCTGAATATGTCAAGGTCGAGGGGCAGTGCCCCCAAAGCAAAAGTAAAATTACAGTCGAAATTGTTTGACCGCTCGAGCGGTCGATTGTGCACTCGAGTGAAGATACAATCCTTTCAGAAGTTTCACTTACCTGCAAAAGTACTTGGAGTTGTATTTTTACGCTCGATCGGCCTTTTCTGTGCTCGAGCGTAGATCCTTATTCTGAAACATGTGATTTTGTTAGACTGCTCGAGCGTCCATTCCTGCGCTCGAGCGGAGATTGCAATTTTGTTTGTTATAAATCTGCGATTAATTCAGTTTCTAGGGTACGGCTTCCAGTTCTTCTTTTTGGGTATTAGGGTTTTCATCTGGAGCTTCTTTACTTGTTTCCTTTGATATCTGTGAGAGTTTATATCATGAATTTAGTGGATTATATCAAAGGGGTTCAGACTTTCTCTAATCCAAATTTGGCCCAGTTCGGCCCAATCGGTCCACTTTTGGACCCATTTTTGATAATAAGAACTGTTCACATTTTAGAGTTTGTTGAGTACATTATTCTTGTAAAAAAATCGCGTTGATCGAATAACAGATATTATGTATTCGGAACACTTTTTGTCAAAAAAAATATACAATCAAAAAATTAATGATTCATAAAAAGTTAATCTGAATACATAGTATCTGTTATCCGTTCGATGTGATTTTTTACAAGAATAACGTACGCAACAAATTCAAAAATGTGAACGATTCGGATTATCGAAAAGGAATCCAAAAGTGGGCCCAAGAGGTCGGACTAGATCCTCCAGTCCAGATGGTGGATTGGACGCAAGCCCCAGCCATATCAAAGGGTTTGTTTATTTTGTTTTATTCACAAAAGAGAGAATTGGTCTTCGGTGGGTTTTGTGAAATTTGGGCCTAAAGCTTTGTTGGATTCTGAAGTGGCTCATTGTCGTGGATTCGACATTGATGTTATGGATTTAACGTTGAACAAGACAATTCTGAGGTGAAGACAGTGGTAAAAGAGACACATTGGGGTTGGTTCAATTTGAGAGTGGATTCGTTAAGTAATTGAGAGTACACTTGTGTAATTTTTTTTGTCTTCTTAGTGGATTTTATTGTGGCATTGGCCCATGATTTTTTTATCACAATTGGAAGAGCTCCAATTATGATTTTTCCACATTAAATTGTTGTGTCTATTCGTCTTTGATTGTTTGATTGCAATTGTTATTTACTGGTTAAAATTGATACATAATCACAAATAAATATCTTGGGGATTATTAGTTTTTTTCAACTTCAATGAAAGCAAAAATTGATAAATGTTTTGGCCCTTTACCTCATCCTTTAAGATTAGCCATAATAATTGGTTATAGGTGTAAAGAAATTGGTGTACAATAATTTTTAGAACGTATTTTCGTTAATCAAACACAGTTTATCTCTATTATGCAAACATGCAACAGATTATTTGAAGGATACAGAATAACTGCATCTATAAATACACCTACACATACGACACTAGTAGTCTCATCTCGAGGTGGGAGATTAAGTGTTTTTTCAACAATAAAAAGTAGAAGAATATCTCAACATACAAGCGTAAGTAGTTCTGAACTATAACATTATTTGGAAAGCTCGTCAATGGGTGATTTCAATAATTTTGACATTTTGGATTGGTGGAAACAAAATGAAACTATGTGGCCTGTGATTTTACAGATGACCTATGATATACTAACCGTTCCTATTTCTATAGTTGCTTCGGAAACACCTTTTAGTGCAGGTGGACGGGTGTTGAGTAATTACCACAGCAGGCTATCACCCTAAATGGTTGAGGTACTGATGATATCCAAAAATCATATGCATGCGCTTATGAGAAGACAAAATTGTAGTGAAAATGATAGAATTCAAAATGATTTGGATGACATATTCTTGGGCAACGCGACTGAAATGTTGTCTCCTCCGATGATTGATCAACAATTTATTTTTTACTATTTCATTTTGTTATTTTTTTGTAAGATTATTGAGGTTGAGTATAATGTAAAAGATTGATATGTTAATAGGTGCCAACCTAGTTGAGATGTAGTTAATCTATAGTAATGCAATTACTCTACCATCATCAATAATCTACATCTATTTTATTTAATGATATAACTTTTTGTAAAATTTTATTTCATTTTGAAATAAAAATTATTCATTCAATAAATGTTAACTAAAATACTCTACTATAATTTTTCTTTTATTTTTATCCCTAATAATCTACATATCGTTTATTTTTCTAAACAAAAAAGGCCCGCCCAGGCCCGGCCCCGTACACGGTCCGAGCCTAGGCCTACCGACCTAGCCTTAGACCCTATTTTGAGTGGGTATTGGCTTGGGCCTGAGCCCTACTTTTTTTGGCCCACAGATCGGCCCGATCCCATCTGACAAAAAATGAGAGCCCACAAAGCCTGTTTGGGCCGGCATGAGTCCGAATGAGCCGGGTCGGGCTATTATTACATCCCTACTTGCAACTTAAATGAAAGTGTGAAACAAATTTTTTTTTTAATTGCATGTTCGGATCGATTTGTTTGTGCACCCCTCAATTAACTCATTATAATAACTCGAATTTGACACCGTGAATCGTGAAACAGAAAGGTTTGAAGCAGTACAAAGCAATTACAATTTGAAATTATTTCGCCAATAAAGATTGAGAGCTCTAGAAGAGTTCTAAATGGATGGGACCTACTTATGATATGATGTGTGTGCTTGAATGTTTTTTTTTTTAATTATATTTTTTGTTTTTTTTATTCCTCGTCACATATTAGATCTCTCTTATTACTCTTTTGCAGATTTGGTATTATGACCATTCAAATGGTTGGTTGTAATTTTCTTTAATTTTTGCTTTCCCAAATAAGGCCTTTCTTTTTCATATTTGGTATGATCACATATTTGGTATGATCACTAAAATGGTGCCTTGTGATTTTACTTTATTTTTACTTTATGAAGTCTTCCAAATAAGGCCTTTCTTTCAAAGTAAGAATTCAATGTTTATCTAATTTATTAAACCATCTCCAACGGTTCATCAGATTTAGTATCAAATTTAAATTTGATGAAAAAAGTCATTTTTTCTGCTCCAATGGTTTCACCAAACTGATATCAAACTGAGAATGGAACAAATTTTTCACCAAACTGAGAATCTGCGTGAGCCTTCACCAATTCATTGTGTTGTAACGTTGCAAGTGAGCCCACCGGTCAACCTATCAGACGTCTGGCCGATCGACCAACTGGTCGACCGGAAATAGGTTCAAACAGTTCAAAATAGGTAGGTTCATACAGTTCAAAATAGGTAGGTTCATACAGTTCAAAAAGATTAAAAAAAATAAAAAAAATAAAATTAAACCTTATTGGTCGACCAATCGGTTGACCCACGGGATAACAATTCTTTTGATGCACCGTTGGAGCAACTGATATTAGATTGAGAAAATGAGTTATTTTTTACTCAAATTTTGTAAAAAAAATACTGAACCGTTGGAGATGCTCTTAGTGATACATATAAAATGATAATTGAAGATTTGCTTTTTTAAGAAGATAGTAAAAAGTTACATTTTAGTTTTTAAACTTATTTTGAATTATATCATCTTTTTTATTTTTTTATATATTTTTTAAATGAAGTTAAAAAATTAACTTTTAACCAATTTTTCAAAATAATCCATTGTTTACATGTTAATCTTGAATGATGTACCACTCTTGGATTTTAGTGCCTTGAAAATAAAATTTGAAATTAATATTTTTATAATTTTTTATTTTTCCTTTTCAAATAACTTTTCACCCCATCAATTTCATTATTACAGGTTATCTGGTAGAGAAAATTAGAGAAACAACCCTCTTTAATTTTGGATAGTAGGAGATATCCAATATATTTTTTTCATTAGCTAAGATTCCTCAATGAAATTTCTCTCTGATCATACTAGAGAAATTTGATCAGAGAGAAATTTCAAAATTGATCTGTGAAAATTAAAATTTCTTTGTGTTGGGATGAATATCAAATTTTCTCTGTGAAAATGTTGAGGGATCCCAACTAATATAAAAATATTATATGTATTTTATCTTATAAAATCTTAATATCAAGTTCCTTAAAAAAAAATTCCCTATTTAGTACTATTTATATGAGTTTATTCATATATAATAGCATAAATTTTATTTTGGAAATTTGTTCTAGACTATTTACTGTACAACTAAATTTAAAGAAAAAAAACAAATTCTCAAAAAGTTAGAAGAGACATAATTTTAACTTTTACTTTTTGTTTATAAACTTTTAATTTATAATAAAGTACACCAAAAATATTTTATTTTTAGTTCAAAATTTAAATTTTTATTAAACAACTTTTCAATTTAAAAAATTTAACATTCAGTTTTCAATACTTAATTTTCAGTTTTTAATTTTCAACTTTATCAAACATCACTTTATTAGTATTTTTTTTTCAAGTACATCTTAAAAACAAATTAAAAAAAATTTAAATACTTCTTATACAATTCTTAATATTAAACAATTTTCAGAAATAGTGAACTTTTGTATACGGAAAAAGTATATGTTATGTGGTGCATTCTACTATTGTGATTGACTTTGACGGCATGGTCCACTACATCTATGTTAGGTGTTTAGGGAATAATAGAAACATATACATTTGCGATTGGTGAAAGGTAGTGTCACGTGATATCTTAGCGCCATACAAAAATTTCTAAATAGATGAAGTTATTTAGTGTTTAAGCAAATCCAAGTGGCATTTCTTATTTTTGTTTTAAAATTTTAAAAAATGGATTATACTAACAAGTGCTCTAGAGACATTTGATGAGGAATAATCAATAATATTTTATTTTATTTAATAAATCTTGAAATTTGATCCATTTTAAGTAATAGATTAAAAATAGAAAGTTATTAAATTCAAGATAATTTAATATAAGTAAAAATTATACAAAATTACAAATTTAAGACAAATTAATACATTAAGTAAATCTTAACAAATGTCCAGGGACACTTGTTAGTATGAGGAAAGTTAGGAACACAAATATCAAATATAAAATTGGATACATATGTCTGGGGTCTACATGACGTGGGATCCAACTTATGTGAAATAATGTGTTCCATAATGTATTTGGTATATGTACACCTAGATTTATTATTTTAGTATTAGTCTTAAAAAATAAGAAAAATAATAATTCAATGTGAATTAAAAAAAAAATCAAATAAGTACTAAAATTTATAAATTTTAATAGTAATTAAAGTGTTAAATTTCTTTATTAACTTATAATTATTTTAAAAAGTTTTCCCCCTAAAAAATAACATAAATTATGGTAAAAATCGAGCATTATTTCAAGAGGATTGTTTTTTTTTTTTTCTTTTTTTTTTTCATAAACGTGATGAAATTGATCACGTGGGAGATGTCAATGGTAATCGCGTTGAACAATTTTAGAATGGTCGATTGTACCACTACCGGTTAGACTCTTTCCGAGAAACACCAAACGTGTTTTTTTGTTTTGGTTTTGTGGGGCTGGTGTCAGACGCATCAATTATGTTTTGAGAAGTTGATTAAAAGTTGATTTTTAATTTTTTATCAAATTTTTTAATTTTTTTAAAAATAATTTAGAAAGTTGATAAAAAGTTGACTTTTGATTTTTTAGTTTAATATTTGTTTATGGTGTCAAATCAAATTAAAATGATCAAAATATCCTTACCCAACATAAGAAATTTATTTTTTTATTTTTTTGTCATAGGCCCCAATTTGTAATTTCACACTTGCATTTTTGGCACTTCTCAAACCATTTTTGTTGCGTTTTTGCCACTTGCGTTTTTGGACATTCTGACAAAAACGTGACTTTTTGTTTTGGTTCCCAAAACGGCACTAATTCATGTATAATTTTAATTATGATATTATTATTGATCTTATTCATTATATAAATTACAAATATTAATTTTTTTTTTAAAATTATGCCACATTATCAATTAATAAACTAATTAATACATATAACATTATTTTTTTTGTTATTGTTTTTATTTTTTTGGGCTATGTATGAACACAAAGGTAATATTTGATAACGTTTACGTTTTTAGTTTATGTTTACAAAAATTTTATAGATTGATTTTTGTTTATTTTTAAAAAACATAAACTACAAACAAGTTTGGTTTGAAAAAAAAAAATAAAAATTTTAAAAACATAAACTAAAAAATATGTTTGTTCAGACTTAAAATATTTATATTTATTTTTTATTATTTCTGACAATAGGATCGTACATATTATAATTGAAAAAAAATTAATTAAAAAAATTAATTGGAAAAAATATTATTTGGAAAAAAAATATTGAAAAAAAATTAATTGTAAAAAAAATTGTTAGTCAAAATTTTAAATTTCTATTTAAAAACTAAATTTTTTTTCAAATTTATAAACTAAGAGAACTATTTATAAATCAAAAACATTATCAAATAAATTTTTATAAATATAAATTAAAAATTAAAAATAAAATGATTACCAAATAAGATTGTATAAATTTTAAGTGGATTGTATAATTTTTTTTTTCCTTTCCCCATAAACGTGATGAGGTCACGTGGGAGATGTCAATGGTAATCGCGTTGAACAATTTAGAATGGTCTATTACTATCGGTTAGACTCTTTCTGAGAAACACCAAATGTGTTTTTTTTGTTTTGGTTTTGTAAGACCAGTGTTATACGCATCAATTATATTAATTCATATATAATTTTAATTACGATATTATTATTGGTCTTATTTATTATATAAATTATAAATATTAAATTTTTTAAAATTATATACATTATCAATTAATAAATTATATACATTATTAATTAATAAATTAATTAATACATATAACATTATTCTTTTTGTTATTTATTTATTTATTTTTAGTATGTATGAGAACAAAATATTTTGGGATAGGGGAATTGGTGATCCTCATTTTCAAATAAGGTTATGTTTAACCTTCTCTAAAATCGTCAAAAAATTAAAAGATCATTATTTTACATCGTTTTATTTAAGTTATATTATCTCTTTATCACATCACTCAAACCTCAACTCATGTTTCATAAAAAATTAAAAAAAAAAAAAATATTTGAGACCCCTTTTTAGGAATACCCCCACTACCCCTGCGGTGATATGAACTAATGATTGTTTGTATTGTTTTTTTCTTCTTTCTCAATTAAACCAATCACAAGTAAATGAAAATTGTGAGATGATATTTTGTAAGAATCTAAATCATTACTATTAAAAAAAATACATTTATTTAGAACCTCCAAACAACCATATATGGAAAAAATTTATTATATATATCCTCAGTAATATATATATACACTGTTTGTCTACACACACCAGACCAGTTTAATTATTCAATTCTCCTCTCTGGCTCTGGCTCTGGCTCTGGCTCTGGCCCTCTCTCTCTCTCTCTCTCTCTCTCTCTCTATATATATATATATATATATACAAACTTATATAGATTGTGAATTAGGGCTTTGTGTTGAGTAGTGTTGTGAGTTTGTGTTGAGTTTGATTTGAAGAAGAAAAAGGAAATGGACGGAATTGATCACTTAGCTGATGAGAGGAACAAGGCTCAGTTCGATGTTGATGCCATGAAGATCGTTTGGGCTGGTTCTCGTCATGCCTTCGAAGTCTCCGATCGCATTTCCAAGCTCGTCGCCGCCGATCCTGTGACTCTCTCTCTCTGAAATTTAATTTTTTGTTTTTGTATATTGACTGTGTTCTTGAAATTAGGGCAAGGTGTATTTTGTTTTGTTAATCCTTCAGTGCCGTGTTTATTTTGTTGGAGTTGTTCTCTGATGTCTTGGAAAGCGGTAGATTTGACCTGTCTGTTCAATTAGTTTTAGTATTTCTGATTTGGAGTATTAGTTTGGTAATTTTGTTGGCGAATTATATAATTTTCTTGCAATCAAATGGAAATTGGTGGTTTTTCAATTTTAATTTTGACTAGTTAGCATTTAGGCTGTGTTTGGTCGTGGGATTTTGGGAGGGATTTGGAATGGGAAAAGAAAACTAGATGAAATATGAATAAAAGGGAAAGAAGAAAGGTGCGTGAAAGAAAGTGAAGGCATCTCCAAACTAAACACTGCATTAGTGGGTTAGTGCTGTATTAACCAGATGTCTGACTTGGCTGTGCTGAGAGCATCTCCAACCTTAACTCTTTTTTGACCAAAAGCTTGATTTGATATAGCTCACTCCAATGGCAATCCATTTTTTAATCAAATCTTCTTAAAAATACCTAATCTATCCCAAAAAGCTTCTTTAACCAATTCTGGTGAAAAAAAAACCACATCTTCAATCCTCTCTATATATAATTTTAGCAAACGTAAATGAAGAAAGTATTGTTGAAAATTTGGTGAAAGATTTGATTCATACCTGATTTGATGAAATATTTGGTGAAAACTTATTTGATACAAGTTTGATGAAAGGATTGAATCTCATTTTCACCAAATTTGTGATCAAATTTAAATTTGATAAATGATTTGGTGGAAGATTGGAGATGCTCTAAGATAATGATTTAATCAGGACATTCGGGAATCTGGTCTATAATGAGAGATTGGGATGATTTTGGGGAATATAATTTTATTTTGATGCTTAAATATCCTTAACTATAGTTATTTATTTTTCAAATTTCTATAAGCGTCCGTACTGGCATTATCGAGGGACTAATCTTTATGAATTTTAACTTCATGTAGTTTCTCATATGGAACATTTGATTTATGGATTCACATGGCTTTTCACAGTGAATCTGTCTTTTCATTTTCTGGTATCCTTTTAAGTTTAATAAATTAACAAAATAAGAATATGTTATTAACTTGGTTGAGTTTGTGCATTGGACATACATGAAATGCCTAAATCTTATAAAATTCTCAAAGCCAGGACCCTAATTCTTATGTATTGTGGGGGGGGGGGGGGGGGGGGGGGCAAAGAAAGAAGGAATGTTACAGAGTTGTTGGGAGTTTTTGGGGGCCAAAGAAAGAAGGAAAGTTACAGAGTTGTTGGGAGTTTTTTGGGACTCGAGAGAAGTTCAATGTGCTGGGTTTCATTGAAGCTATGGATTAATGCAAATATAGATAGGTATGCATGAAGGTAGATAGATGGATCAACATATGCTCATTGTGTAGTTGAGGGTTTCCATGCTGTACAACCCAGGGAAAATAGTTTACACAAAAAAATCTGTGTAATGCTGTTTGCTTTTTAGTTTACTTAACATTGTTATGATTCTTATCAGTGATTCAGTGGTTTTGGTTATTTAATGTATATTTTTGTGCATTGCTTTGGGATTTAGGGCTTCCGTAAAGATAACAGACCTATGCTTGGCAGAAATGAGTTATTCAAAAATACTCTTAGAAAAGCAGCTTATGCTTGGAAAAGGATCATTGAGCTCCATCTCTCTGGTTTGTCTTCGTTTTAGGTTCTATTATTATTTTCTTAAATTTCATTAGCTCATTAGGGACATTTCAATTTCATCTTCGTGTTGTAATTTGCAATCTTAGAGTGCAATTTTGATTATTGCAGAGGAAGAGGCTGCTAAGTTAAGGTTTTATGTGGATGAACCTGCTTACACTGATCTTCACTGGGTAAGTTCTAGTTCCTAATTTTTGTGTGCGAGTTTCTTAATTTTAAGCATATTGAAGTGCATTAACATCCTCGCATATATATATATATATATTAACTTATGAAAAAAAAAAACAGGCATACTCATATGTTTTACTGAACTGTTAATAGCTTGCTTGACATGTTAGTTCTAAGGTACTTTGAAGACGCATCTTCTTCTTTGTTTCACAGATTGCAAAATATGAGCTTATTTTTCATCATTTTCACCTTCTATTGTTTTCCACCATATCTGTAGGGAATGTTTGTACCTGCTATAAAAGGGCAAGGCACTGAAGAGCAGCAGCAGAAATGGTTGCCATTGGCATATAAGATGCAAATTATTGGCTGCTATGGACAAACTGAACTCGGTCATGGTTCCAATGTGCAGGGCCTTGAAACCACTGCAACATTTGATCCTCAGACTGATGAGTTTGTTATTCATAGTCCTACATTGACTTCAAGCAAAGTGAGTAAAATGTTTAACCAGAGTCTTTACTTGATTACTGAAGAACGTTGGTCATCATTATTTAGGATGCTCATTAGATAACACATAGATGATAGAACCAATGTTGTCTTTGTTATCTTTAGTGAAAACCAGTAATTATTGTGCGTCAGCCTCATGAAGTCCTTGCGTCTTAACATTCTTGCTTATTATCTATAGGTGTCTTTTCTCATATCTACTGTTGCCTTGATTGAACTTTCTGAAAGTGGGTTCTTATAAATCTTACTTTACTATTTTGTACAGTGGTGGCCTGGTGGGCTGGGTAAAGTGTCCACGCATGGTGTTATTTATGCACGTCTTATAACAGATGGTCGTGACCATGGAGTGCATGGTAACTACCACAGCATCTGTTTTAATCATAGCATGAAAACTGGTCTGTTTAATTTGACATGCAAAACATCACATTTTCCTATTATAACTTTCTATTGTATTGCTTCTTTTCTTTTAGGTTTTATTGTCCAATTACGGAGCCTGGAAGATCACTCGCCTCTTCCAGGCATAACTGTCGGTGATATTGGAATGAAATTTGGAAATGGAGCATACAACACCATGGACAATGGGGTCTTAAGATTCGATCATGTGCGTATCCCAAGAGATCAGATGTTGATGAGGTGTGTACTTTACTACATGTGCCCTTCTATTGCATGTATACTGTCATACTAATTCTGGAGGAAGCTATTATGTTAAGGATTGGAAGTCGAAACTATTGCATTTATAGCAATCGTGTTGTGGTAGGTTAATATGTTTACCCATACTCATGTTAGGTCATGTCGAGATGGGTATTCCGCAGTGAAGTAAAGGGGTCTATGTAACAGAAATGCTGGGAATTGCTGGTTGTAGTGCTGGTTGTAGTTGTTTTCTTGTAGTGCTGGTTGTAGTTGTTTTCTCTGTGGCAGTGTGGTTGTTGCTGTGTTTGGCTCCCTTTAGGACTTCAAATTTTACTTGGATATTTGGAAGCACTATTTCAATGGTTTCCATTGTTAAACAAGAAACAGCTTTGTATGGTATTTTGATTAAGGGAAGAGAAGTAATCAAGATAAAAGCTTCTAATATCTATTTGATAGGAGTTGGTTGAAGCAGTGAAACATTGAGAGAAAAGGGGAGAAAAGGTAAACTGGTGTGCAAGAGTTAATCTTGCATTTTATGCTCCACCTTAAAAACTTTAGAGAAATTTTAAATGTTGAAGCATTTTTTAATAGGAATATAATTTATAAGAATATGAAATCATGTATGACCAATGTCCACACATACACATAGGACAATTAATATCTCACATCATTCAATACTGAGTTAAAAACTGAATTTACTTGTATTCTTCCTTAGTACCACTTAATCAATTAGTGTTACTATCTCTAATATGCTTGAACAAATAGGACTGCTGTTCTGAAGGTTCTTTAAATGCCTCAGGGTTTCACAGGTTACGCGGGAAGGGAAATATATGCAGTCTGATGTTCCCAGGCAGCTAGTTTATGGTACTATGGTATATGTTCGACAAACAATTGTAGCCGATGCTTCCTGTGCTCTATCACGGGCAGTTTGTATTGCTACAAGGTATAGTGCTGTTCGTAGACAGTTTGGATCACAGGATGGAGGACCCGAATCCCAGGTAGTCAAGCAAAATTCTCTATACGAAAGCTATAAAGTAATCTAATGCCTTGAATTGTACATTTTGTGGAGTGCTACCCTTGCATGCAGTCTTGCAATTCTTGCTATAATGTTCTGATTTAGGGTTATCTTTGGCGGGATCACTATTGAGGATATAATCCCTCTTTCTTGATTACAGTAACAATACTTCCAGTAATCCATGTAATCTTGATATTTCCTTGTCAAGAAAATCTTAAACTTGATAGTGTTTGTTTAAATAAAATTTTAAAATAGTAAAAATGACAAAAATCCTGAGGATGAAGCCTTGATTCTACATCCCATGGAGAATGGCATGCCTAAAGGACCTGTCTACGGACAAAGTGTGATTCAAACATGAAAATGCTTGTTTGAGTTTGAGAGGAATTGCTTTTGGCAAATATGTCAATTGTCATTTTTTCAAATCATGTCAAAGGTTAGGTGTATTTTGCTGTCATTTTTGCAAATAATGCTAACGGTTAGGTGTATTTTGCTCAACACTCCTAGCAACCCCCCAGTGGTGGGACCGGACCTGACAATGGACTTTATGGAAGAAGGCATCAAAGTAAACTAATTTCTAAGGTTTTTATTTTTATTTATATTTATCTTAAAATAATAATTCTGGAAGGTTTTTGTAGTTTTCTTAGTCTAGGTGACAAGTTGCTGGGAGCTGTCATTTATCACAATTGCTACTGATACAGTTTCTGGAGAGGAAAGCAGAAATAATTTTATCACAATTACTACTCTCTTCTCTTCTACCACAGACAATAATGTTAGGATTTTTTTCACAATTGCTGCTCTTTCTATCACTGACTTCTGTTCTTTGATTTTATTCTCTATAATAGTGACACTCCAATTGATTCATTTATGCCGCGTTTGGTTGGGGGATTTGATGAGGGATTTGGAAAGGGAAATGGAAAATGTAGGTGAAATGTGAATAAAACATATTTATATTTCACCTAGTTTCACACACTTTTTCCTTTTTCTTTTCTAAATCTCTCCCCAAATCCCCCAACCAAACACAGCATTAAGGATTCACATTACTCTAGTTTCTGTATGAGATGAGAAATGTGATTTTCCAATTCTTTTGCAAATCCAACAATTTTTATTCTTCTTAATCTTAAATGAATTCTTGTTCCTTCAATTGATTAAGTAATTCGAGCAATGCCTGCTCTTCTTCAATGCCTTGATGCTACAGTCCATCTTGCCAATCTCTTTAATTTATTATCTAATATACCTTGAGTCCTATTTAATTCTGTTTGAATTTCTTGGCAAAATTTTAAAAGTCTAGATATCCTAGTTCATCATATTCATAATCATGCAGTTAGAATTATTCCTTACAAGGTAGTAGGTGTACTCTCCATTACCAATACAGGTACTAGAAGATCTCCATAGCCTTTGCTCTCAATGGAATCGCAACTATTATTTAGGCTTTATTTGTTTATAATTTATGTGTCCTTCTGTACTATGTTATGTAGATTTAGAACAAGGTTGGGGTGCAATGTACATCCAGCATTTGTATTTACTTACCCTTCATTTATGTAGACATGGGGATTTGGATAAGAACCTGACATGAGTGCTTCACCTATTTTGAAATAATCGTTTAACGAAGGAACAACCTGAAGTATACTTTGTATTCACTGAGATATATGGCTACATTAAATTTGATCTATATTACTATGTTCATTTTGCTGGTCATGCTTCGTGGTAGGTGTCTGAACAACTGGGCCTAGTCTTGAGGTGATTGTGTCTGAGAATATCCTCACTGTTGGTGAATTTCAGAAATTAATTCTTGATTGTTGCATCAGCTCTAAAGACCTCTCTAGTGATTTTGCTCCCCGTTTGTTCTTTAGGTGATCGATTACAAAACTCAGCAAAATAGGCTCTTTCCTTTGCTGGCTTCGGCTTATGCCTTCAGATTTGTTGGTGAGTGGTTGAAATGGTTGTATACGGATGTGACCCAAAGATTGCAAACCAATGATTTCTCGACATTGCCTGAAGCCCATGCGTGCACTGCTGGTTTGAAGTCTGTGACGACTACTGCTACTGCTGTAAGTGATAGAAACTGACTTATATTACTATCTTGCTCATCATACTTTTTCTCAAATGGTTCTCCACAAACGCACATGCATGTATGAGTGGAAAAGTTAGTTGTTGACATCTTTAATTGATTGATGTTGATGAGTAGATAACCGTTAGTAACTTGAGTCTCTTAAACATTGCTCCTTGCACTGTTGACGTGACACGACGTCTTCTGAGTGCATCAGATTAGACTATAGTTTTAAGACAGGAGAATTGTAATAAAGAACATGTATTTGAGACCTCTGGATACTAAATGGAGACAAGTCTCTATACATATATACTGGTACCTTAAGCTTTGCTACTGGTAGGTTTGGTTAAGATTGACCAATATACAGTAGCATTTATCAAACTTAATTTATAATTTTGCCTCTTAATTTCTACTGGAAGGAAGTTTTACTATTCTATTTCATTCAAAATCATCCCCTTCACTCCATGGCACTTAATTTTGATGCCCTTTGCTTTAGACTTGTATCAATAAACAGATCATCTGTTGACATTTGCTCAGCTGACCTTTCTATATCTAGATTCCCTATTCCTTTTGTTTCTGCAACTCTTGAGACTATTGTCTCAGAAGCAGGATGTTTTGACTCTTCAGTTTCACTGATTTATATTGTTTGACAACTTGGCTTTACTTTTTTTCCCCTTTTAATTGACTGTTACCACATGTTGGACCTCTCATATGAGCTGCATTTGTTGTGGATGTATTTTTTTTTTATTTTGTGGCAAATGATTAGTAGCTCAGCTCAATTTATGAGGCTTTCCTTATTAGGAGAGAGTATGAGAAACAGTGCATCTCTTTCTACAATGATCCAATGGCTATGAATTTAGTTGGAAACTAGAGTTTCTGCAGCAGACCTGTAGCTTCTTCCTCCTCAGGCTGCTCTAACACGACATCTTCATGGTACTTGTGATGTATCAATCTATCATTTAGTTTCCAAATGTTTGGTTACTCATTGCAACTTCATAAAATATCATTTCCAATGACAAATTCTTTGTTTGCCTTTCATTATTTTGATAGTGTATTCGTAATTAGTCTTTGACTCATTTAGAACTCATTTAACCCTAGATTTTTGTATTTCCTACGGAAGTTCAATTATTTCTAGGCAAATAGGTGATAACAAACTGAACCATTGTATCTTGTGAATTAAAAAAAGTATGAAACTGATTTGTGGTCTATTAAAATTACTCATTCTGCAACTAGGGTATGTATTTTATGAGCCACTCCCTCCACTTAGTTTGTTTATTTCATGTATAGCCTGCAATAGTGATAAATAAATACTTCATAATGGTTTACCACTCATGTTTGTCGCAGGATGGTATTGAAGAGTGCCGAAAATTATGTGGCGGCCATGGCTACCTTTGTACCAGTGGGCTTCCTGAATTATTTGCCGTTTATGTCCCTGCCTGTACATATGAAGGAGACAATATTGTGCTTCTTTTACAGGTACGTGATATGACTTACTTTTAACATTGTTTTTAATTGTTTTGATTTCTCTTTTATTCTTGATATGAAGGTCTTGAGATACGGTATTGAATGAACTTAACTTGCTGCAGCAGTAGTACTATTTGGAAACAAGATCTGCGTTCAATTTATAGTTTTAGAAAGCAGGGGATTGGTGATATGGATATCAGTAGAGATCTTCCACAGTATCATAATTGTGTTTTATATCTGAGCATTGCTTATAGAATCTGAAACTCATCAATCTTCATGCTGGACTTTGGTTTCTGGAATTGAATTTTGACTTCTAATTTGCATTTTATTTCTTTGGATAGACAGTAGATTGTAGAACTTACTAAGAAAGGGGGAATCATACAAAATATTTTGTTGAAATTTCAGTCAATTCAATCTGCCTTGATAAATATGTCTTGGAATTTTGGTTGCATTTGCACTGGTATTTTCTTTCTATGAGTTCAAGTCTTGTATCTACTACTGTTTTAAGTCACTAGATAGATAGCCTGAATAATTTTGTAATCCAAACTCCCATGATAGGTTTAAACTATTAGGTTTCAGTGTATACCAGTTGAGCATTTGGGTATTAATATGTGGTAGATTGCAACTGGGTTATTCCATCACAGCTGCTCATGTGTGCCTTTCTTCTGTAGGTTGCAAGGTTTCTCATGAAGACTGTTTCCCAGCTCGGGTCTGGCAAGAAACCAGTTGGTACAACATCTTATATGGGACAAATTGAGCATCTAATGCAATGCCGTTCCAATGTTCAAAGAGGTATTTGGTCCTTTTTTGAGTGTGCTGATTATTTCCTCTTGTTTGAGCTTTCAGGAGTGTGAAGGTTGAAACAGTGTTCTGCGAAGTGTGACAATTTACATATAACCATTTATTGTTGTCTTAAGAAGTTATTAAACCACAATCATGTATGTAATACTCGATTGTAATTTGAACTGTCAACTACACAAGACACCTTAACAAATCACTAGTCCAAGAGACAATGGTCTCGATTTGCATTCACAGTTCTTCACTTGTATTCTGTCTTTTGATGAAATGCAGCTGAGGATTGGTTAAAGCCTAGTGCAATATTGGAAGCATTTGAGTCAAGAGCTGCTAGAATGTCTGTTGCCTGTGCTCAAAATTTAACCAAGTTTACAAATCCAGAAGAAGGTATTTCTGCTTTGATAGAAGTCAAATCTTCTATGTTTTTTTTATTTTCTGCTGTTACTGTGTAAAATTTCACCGAACTTAATGGAGGAACATATGTGCAGGAATGGTTAAATGCTTTCATCATTATTATTATTCATCAATTTTGGGTCATCATTATCTATCTGATGCATTGGCTTGGGTAGTCAAATGATGAGAATTACATGAACTAGATGATATGGTTCTTTAAGCGTTTCTTCTTATGCAGTCGTGCTTATAATAAAATAGATTTACATTTCTATCTATTGTTGTTTTTTCTCTTTAGGCTTTGCGGAACTCTCAGCTGATTTGGTGGAGGCCGCAGTTGCTCACTGCCAATTAATTATAGTTTCCAAGTGAGCTACTTTTTCTCTCCTGTTAATTTTAGATCTGAGAACTCAACAATATCTTTGCTTCAGCTATCTCCGCTAGAGATGAATGCTCAAGGAAAATTGTTTTCTTGTTCTTCTACCTTTCTGTTTTTATTTTTTTATTTTAAATGTGGAAATAAGAAAATTTCTTCTCATTCAGGTTCATCGAGAAATTGTTACAAGACATTCCTGGAAAGGGGGTCAGAGAACAATTAGAGGCGCTCTGTAACATCTATGCACTCTTCCTTCTTCACAAGCATCAAGGTGATTTTCTCTCCACCGGCTGTATCACCGCCAAGCAGGCTTCACTTGCAAATGATCAGCTCCGATCTTTGTATTCTCAGGTTTGTCCCAATAATTCAGCTTTAACTACTACCCTCTTTAACCCAGCTTGATTTGAAACTGCCGGTTTGCTTACTAGCTTCAAATTCATGTTTTGTCTTTAGGTTCGTCCAAATGCAATTGCTCTTGTTGATGCATTTAACTACACTGACCACTTCCTTGGCTCGATACTCGGCTGCTATGATGGAAATGTATATCCGAAACTCTACGAGGCAGCGTGGAAAGATCCTCTGAACGATTCAGTTGTGCCTGAGGGCTACCATGAATACATCCGCCCATTACTGAAGCAAAATCTCCGTACTGCCAGACTCTGAAAGAACTTTGTCCGACTGATACATCTGAAATTTCGCTCTCATGTATTGCTAATAAAGCTACCTGTTTGTTGCCCTTCAAATAGGGAAGGTTTAAGGTAGATTAATGGGATTTTTTTCGTGTTGGTTGATAGAACAATACTATTTATCATTATGGTGAAATTGGCTCCAAGAATTGTTCAATAAGGATTATATATCCCTTAAGATATGGCTCGTGTTTGAATCTTGAATGTGAATATTTCTCTCTTTTCTTCAACAAATTAATAATCTCTTTTTATATTGGGGAAAGATTTTGGAGACGGGTCTGACATGCCTCCAGATAGGGTTTTGGATACACTAATCACCTCCATGATTATATGCTAATTAATTAAGAGGTTATTTTGCTCATGCTCTGTCACAATGTAATTGTTCGTTTTTATTCGCGCATGCATGCAATTAAGTTCATCGTATCTCACAACGATTACTTTTCAACACGATCATTATAAAATGATTAGTTACCTACAATCTTCATGTGAAACATGGTTCGAAATCATGTGAGAATGGGACTAATCCTTGAACATCCCGAAGAATGTGAACTCTTCAACAAAATGGTGAGGTTTGGATCCCAAATTGGTGAAAAGGGTCATTGCGTTGTGGCTCGTTCTTGAAGACTACGGTTACCAAGGCTTCACGAAAGTTGTTCTTCGTCAAGACAATCGAACCATCACTCAGTTTTTCAAAAATGGTGTAGCCATTTTGGAATGCACCAAGCCCAGTGCAAAGCCAGTCGATCAAAACGGCGGTCTTTGGATATATTACAAAGAATGCAAGTTGATCTACGTAAGTTTTTGTAAAATTTTGAGTACGTTGTGCAACAATATATTTGGAGAGTACGAGGTGTTGGAAGTCGTGAAGAGAGGAAAGAGTTGGATTGTGAAGGAGGAGGATGGGCTGTTTGGAGAAGAGTTGAGTGGTGGAGGAGGTGGTAAAGACGTAACGTGGGATGAGACTTGGGGGTGGTGACTCTCCGGGAGGCCGCAAAGGGTGTAGCGCCCACGAGTCGAGTCTGAATCCAAATGCACCTGAATTTTATGGTGGTAGAGAACAGTGGCTACAATCGACACTGAATTCTGATGAAACTCTGTATGCGCCACTGTTCACCAGGGAAGTGTTTTTGGCATTTAGATATGGCTATCCACTAACAGTACCAGAAATAGCGTACTTCTTCAATGAGTGAGTCACTTGGCTTTTCAAAAAAATAAAATCGTTTATTTTAAAAAATATACTTGTTGTTTAGTTGATAAAATAAAAATATTACAATTATCAAATTAATTAAATTTTTTTCATAAATGATATGTGTTGAGAGTCTTACAAAATGAAGGGTTCGGATTATCGAAACATAATTCATTGTAGGTTTGGTTTTCTCAAATTTAAATTTGAGCTCGAGAGTCATTTAATAAAAAAAATTTAGAAATAGAAAATCCTTAGTCATAAATATTTTTTTACATTTAAAAGTGAAAAAATATTTTCCAGATCTATTGAGTCTTATCGACGACACTGCCATATGTGAACCATTGGCACTACTGCCTCCACTCCACCACCACAAAACCCACCAACCCCATAATTTTAAGGGTTGCAAGGAAAGTATTTTCTGCCTAAATCGTTGGTCCAAGAATGTTTTCTCAAAAAATGATTTCTAAGAAAAGTCACTCTAAAATATTCAGATTCAAATTAATTAACTAATGTCACCGGATATATATATATATATATTTTCCTTTCAGGTGGTTCAGTGCTCCAATAGTTGAACATGTCAATGAAATTAGGCCCCCACCTGGATACCCTCCACTGTGTGCGGTGGTTGCATTCACAGACGCTGCCATTGTTCCGGTGGTTCTTGGCGGCGGAACCCTCGCGAGGCTCACTACGGTTGATGGCAAAGAAATGTGGGTGACTGCGTACGGCCAGTTTCCTCCTTTTATCCTACGCACTTGAAATATCCATTATTTTAATCCTAAGCTCTCGTTTGACAAGAGAATTTTTTAGTTAAAAAGTCAAAAAATTATTAAAAAATAAAAAAGTTAACAACTTATACAAAAAATTTAAAAATTATCTTTTCTCTCTACTTTTTGCACATCTTTTTGTAAAAGGTTAAAAAGTCATCCCAAATATACTAGTTTTTTTTACATTATATTTTAGCCAAAAAATTAAAAAATTACTAAAAAAACATATTCCCAAACGAGGCCTAAATGTTTGAATTATGAATTTAGGTAAAAATTAAAATAAAAAAAGAGCTAGAGAAATAGAGAAAAAAAAAATTATATTTTCTTCTCCTTTTTAAATTATTATCTAAATTTATAATTTGAATACAGTCTTCAGAGGCCATTTAGTGTGTGGGTGGTGAATGATCTTTTACCTATGATTGTTTTTTTTTTTTTTAATTCTTATCTTGAATATTCATAATTATTAAATTATGGTTAAAAAAAATTGAGATATAACGTTTTCATTAAAGATCAAAATTTTGACGTGCAAAACAAAAATTTTGAAACAAGAATGTAAAAGCTTTCAAGACAAAATTTCATGAGAGAAGATTCATCCCTACAAATAAATTATTTACTTGCTCCTTGCTAGCTTCAAATAAAATTTCAAAGGACACATTATATTAATTTTGGGTCAGATTACTACGCACACTTCTTTTTAATATAAAATTTATGATTTTTTATAGTGTTAGTTACTAATTATTATTGTAGTTACTAGTAATGATTCACCAAGGCTAATAAAGAACTGACACAAATTCTATAAAAAAAAAAAAAAAAATTGTTCTTATCAATATCTATATTTACAAGTAAAATTAATAAAATCTTATCAACCAAAAAGATAGGGATTGAAATATCAATTGAAATATATATATAAGAAATTTAATTTTACACCTAAAAAAATCAATTTAAAATAAAAATATTACAAAACATGAATATATATAAAAAGATGCCTCATTTAAGTTTTTTTGCCTTAGGTCTAAAAACCGTTGAGTCACCTTTGATATACGCAAAATTACTATAAGAATAGAGTTTGATTTTGCTAAATTTGAAAATCTCAATTTTACTTGTGAAGTCGACATATTATGGAATCAATTTATTGTTGAGTCACCTCTGAACTATTTATCTCAAGTAAAAAATTAGATTGATCAGACATAAGTAAGCCCATGATTAAATCACATATATATTATAACAAATTAATGGTTTTTATGCTTAAAAACACACGTCTAATATAGATAAAAATGTTTTGATGGTATAACAATCGATATTAGATTAATTTACTTTTTTTGCATGAAACTTTTTTCAATTGATTGTATATATGGGATGAACAGTGGATCACCGAAGTAATCCAAGTTAGTCCCCATAATGGGTCACCTTCACCGTGAAGTTGAGATCTGCAACTTTAACAAATTCAGACTAAAAAATGTACCCTTTTTTGTTTTGTTTTGTTTTTGTTTTCTTTGTTTGTGAAAAGTGATTACAAATATAAGAAATATTTATATCATCAAATAGACCACTAACCCACAGTAAAGAACAACAAAGCCTAACAACCAATAAACCAACCGGCCCAAGCCCAACAGAGCCACCACTAAGTACATAAACCCCCATAATGGGAAAGAGATAACCCACCACAAAGAATATCAAAAGTGTAATTATTTTAGTTGTCAAAAGTATCGTTATTTTATTTTTAGTGACAAAAATTGGATATTTAGTGAAGAATTACTACATTTTGAAATCAAAATTTTTATTTGAAAAAGTAAATCTTTTTGACACCAAATTGTTGTCTCTAAAAATGCATTCGTTAGCAACATTTTTAAATTTTGTCACTAAAAATCTATTTTTAACTTTTCAAGATGCCGTTTTAATGATAACCCTTGCAACAACCCAAATTCATTCCTAAATATTTTTGCAACAACTTTTATTTTTTAAAATAAAAATTTAGTTTCTAAACTCTTACATGGTGAAGATTCAAGCAATGAGCTGAAGAGTCAAAAGTTCACAACATTTTGATAATTCATGAATATGTTTCCTTTTATAGTTTCCTTTGCTTTTCCTATTTTAGTTACTTGAGTAAATTAGTAGCACACTCAGGCAAATAATTCTAGGATAGTAAGTTTAGATTTACATAGTTCACATTCACATCCACACAAAATGTGATAAGATTACAAGAAGCTGTTAAAGTTAAGATGAGACATAATTTGAAACAATGATAGAGACAATCAAATACGTTTGCACTTATTATTAGATCCAAAAAAGCTTCATCATACATCATTAAAAGGACATCATCTTGAAGATTATTATCACCAAAGGGTATCAAGAGACAAAAAGTTAAGGGCTAACAGCTATTATGCATACATATATATATATATATGTGTGTGTGTGTGTGGGGTTTACAGTAGCGTGAGTGAGGATTAGTTTTTAAATGCGACAAAAGAGGTAATTATTTCTAATAAAAGCGGCTTATTCTTTGTAATGGTGTATGGATGACAATTTTAACCTAACCAGTAAAATGACGTTATACAATTAGGATAACATTTTAAAATTAGAATATCTCTAGGGGGTTGATATTTAAGTTGTCATAACTATATTATAACAATTGGGTGCTCCAATAGGATTGTCAAAAACTGATATTACTTTTAGTAGAAGGTATAACTTATGGTTGGAAAGACTAGATAACGTTTGTGCCAAAAAATGACACAAACATTGTATTATGTGGAAATTACATTTTGACACCAATTATAAGAAATGCTCTATCAACCTAAAAGAAAAGTCCTGGCAATCAAAACACTAAATTGAGTGCTTGTAACTCCAACTTGGGGCCTTGTTTAAATAATCAAAAGTATAATTTTAGACATTTATATATAAGAGGTAGTTGATGAAGAAACAAGCATTTGTTAGATGGGCTTTGTTTGATACAACACACTATGTGGGTGTTTGGGAAGTGACTATTTTTTAGATTTTTTGGTTATTTTAGTAGGCTATTTTAGTTTTTGTGTTTGGTAAGATAGGATATATTTGTATTTGAGTTGTTGTATTGAAAAATGTGTTTGAAATGATATTTGAGACTAGAATGACAAATTTGTCCATATCCTCACTTTTTCCAAAATTAGTCTAAAGGGGGCAAAATTGTCATTTACTATCTTAGAGTCTAGGCTGGCACTACACTGTCAACGTCACAGTGTAGCTGCCCCACTGCCGAAATGATGTTTTCTTTTTCTTTTCTTTTTTTTTTAAAATATAAATCATTGATTTAGAATATTTGAGGCTATTTGGCTATTTTAGTGTTTGAGGCTATTTTAGCCTCAAACTTGGGTTCCCAAACACCCCCTATGTCAAGGTTGAGTCATGAGAACAACATTTTTAGATTTTAGGTGTCTTCCTTTTCATTTTCCCATACTTTTTGCATTACATAAATAAAAGAGGGTTCTAGTTCACTTGTATTATCCCTCATTTTTATAGTTTTCAAAGATTTTGTCAAATATTATAATATATATATATATATATATATGTATGTATAATATTATTCTTATCTCATTTTCTCATTCTAGACATGATACAATGGCACGCACATTAATATCTAGAATTTTTAATATATGAATCAAATTTATTTTAGATGTGATTTACATAACGATAAATTTAAATGTACATCATAAATTAAAATTTGGAGCACTTTTTGATTTTTATTTTTAAATACATGGCACTTTTAAGAAAATAATAAAAAATAAGTGTGACCAAGGCAAGGATCATATCCACACAAACAATGTGATAACATTAAGACAAACTAATAAAGTTCAAGGAGACATGATTTGGAACAATGGTAGAGACAATCACATACTTGAACAATTATTGTTAGGTCAAAAAACACTTTAATCACTCATATCCATCACTAAAAGGAAACGACAAAAAAAAACTAAAACACTAGTTAAACCAAACCATTTTTTAAATAATAATAAAAAACTATTTAAAATTTAAACATAGAGTGAAATAAATTTGCACGAAGTGATTCACCCTTAGCATGGAACTATTATTCTCACATTTCACCTGAATATAGGCTTAGGGTGGTAAACGAATTAAGTTGAGTTGAGTTTTAGAATGTTTGAATTCAAGTTATTAAGAATTAGTTGAGCTTGGGCACAAGAGCTTAAAAATTAAACTCGAGTTCGGCTCGGCAAACAATTGATGTATCATTTATTGTTTGTATATTGAATATCTACATCAATGGATTCTTTTTCTTATTTATTTATTTATTTACCTTTTTGCCAATGCAAAAAAAAAAAAAAAAGTTTTTGAGAAACTTTAAATCAGTTCAAATCAATTCAATTATATTAAAGGGCCGAGTTTTAATTTGGGTTTGAGTTTGAGCTTAAAAGAAAATATAAATTAAAAAAAAAAATAATTTGAATATAAAGAGAAAATATAAAGAGTAAATCACACCGACCTTCTTTGAGATTTACAAGTTTGACATAATTACGTTGGATTCTCTCAAAATTTTAATTCATATAATACTAATCTAAATTTGATCAATAATTTATTAAGGAAAATGTTTGGTGGCCACAAATTCTGTGGCTCAAATAGTCCGAAAATGTCAAAACGACGTCATTTTGGCATTTTCAGGGTTATTTTGTACCCAAAACGACGTTGTTTTGGCATTTTCGGGCCATTTGAGCCACAAAATTTATGACCACCAATGATTACCCTTTATTAATCATTTAGATGAATGGACACATGGTGGGATTAAATGGGCTAAAACAGCTAGATCGGCGTACCAATTTGGACGATCATTATAAGATAGGGAATTCTATTTACACTCAAAAAATTATTCAATGCGCCTAATTTTTTAATATTCTTTATTAAATTATTTAGAGTTATAATTTACTCTCAATGCACCCTATATTTTTTTTTCACAAATTACCCTTCAATATAAAATCATAATTTATAACAAATCAAAAACTTTAAATTACACCACTTTCAAAAATCCTCAAACAGGTGTGATTACACCTATTCCTTTTGTTCACAATTGACACACCGAATTCTCTTTCTTTCACATAAGCTGTCAATACAACTCAACATGTTCTATGCATCTTTCTGCAGAACTGTCAGCGAAAAAAGTTCATTGATCAGTAAATTAAGTTTCAGGAGTCACTTTCATCTTGTATACCTGTTGTAGAGTGTTTTTTAGTTTATGCCTTTTGCCATCTTTGCTTTCCCACAGTATATTGTCCCGAAGTTTCGGAAAGAAACAAAAAAAAATTATATGAAAATAATGGTTGATGATGATGATGATGATGAAAATGGGTAGATTCGAATGAAATAGAGATTATGGTGGGTTGGTGAAGAAGCTTTAATAATAGCAGATGTTATATGGTGTAAAATTTTGTAAATTAAATAAGACATTGGTTAAAATTTACGCCAAAATATATGGAATTTACATTTTCTTCGTAGTTTTGAAACTTCTTGGCCCTAGAACCCAGTTCTTCCATAAATCCTAAAATCCTCTCAAGTTGAATACGTGCAAGTGATTAGGGTACAAAGAAAAAGAGAGAGAGTTTATTTTAGGGTTTAATTTGTAAGGAGACTTACGTGCAGATCCTAATAAGTAGACTTATTGTCCAATAGGTGCTATGATAATTAATGATATTTTTATCAAACACTATTAAAAAACGTCGCTAATTATTAATTTTCAATGACAGTTTGAAAATTGTCACAAAATGTCACTAAGGCCTCGTTTGGCAATCCACATTTTTAGCTAAAAAGTCAAAAAGTTACTAAAAAAGTCAAAAAGTCTATAAATTTCACCCTACACACCTATGTATAGTATCTTCACGTGATGGGTGGCAGATGCGGTGTAAAAAGACCGTTTTGCCCCTTCTTGATTTTCGTAATTCCGTTTTCACCCTCCCTTTATGTCAAACACTGATGGGAATCATTTCAGAGCTATGAATCATTTCAGAGCTATTATCAGAGAGGGTGTACTACCTTCAGCTATTCAGCTACATCAACATGAAGATGGTTCTTCGTTCAACGCCAGAAGATAGTAGAAGCTCTGATCTGAAGAGAAAGAAAAACGAAGCGACGACGACAGTCCGCGAAGGCCGACGGAGAAGCAGCCATCCCCCGACGATTCCCCCAGCCACAGGTATGCTCTTCTTCGCTCTCTCTCTCTCTCTCTCTTTCTCTCTTCAGCATCTCTTGTTTCTGTTTCGGAATGTAACCATGACTCGTATGGTCTGTTTGTGATATATGTATGAACTCTGTCTCTCTCTCTCTGTCGCGCTGTGTCTGCGTGTGTGTGTCTCGCACTTTGTCTGACCACTTCCATATTTCAATCTGTCGGTGGAATTCAGATTTGGGCAATATTTTCAGGAACTACCCTACACATTGCCATGTTTGGGGTTTTAGGGCTTCCTTTGAACTACCGACACCACTTTACAAATTAGCGGGTTTTTGGTGGTGGGAGGGGGGGTGTGGATCTGATAACCATGACTTGTATGCTCTGTTTTTTGTATATGGATGAACTCTGTCTCTGTGTGTGTGTGTGTGTGTGTGTGTGTGTGTGTGTGTGTGTGTCTGTGTCTCTGTGTGTGTGTGTGTGTGTCTCACCACTTGCCAATTTCAATTTGTCTTCTAAAAAAAATTTCCTTTTCGTTTACTCTTTGTTTGTCTCCCCTAAAAAAATTTGTCTCACCACTTGCACTTGTAAACTTTATTTTTATATCTATGCCATAGTTTATTTTCATGATTGAACAAACCAATTACTTTTAAATTTATTTTTTAATTTGCTCTTTGTTAAGTGTTGGGTCTTCTGCTAAGGTTGCATGGCTTTACTCTTTTCTGTTTGAGAAAGAAAGTATGGGGCCTCTTTCAAATTGGGGCCTACAGCCACTACTTCAGTGGCTTAGGCCTTGAGGCCTAAAGTTTTTTAGCATTGTGATTCATGATGAGAGCGTGTAATGAAGTAAATACATTATAAATCCGATAGTTTTAAATCACCAACCATAGTTTCATTGCTTCCAATGGATTTATAGTTTCTAAATATTTGATCTTCAAGCAAGAATTGACTCATGTGCACAGTATAGGATTATGGAATGGGATTGGAATGGTATATTTTTGTGCGATGGATCACACCATGACAACCAATTTAATTGGTCTTTCAGAAACCATGGATATCAGATCCATGTGCTCTCATATGCACAAACTTTATTTTAAAATTTTTGTGGTCTTTAGGATTTCCTGAAAAATAGGGATACATTATTTATATATGGTAAGGATTAAAATGTTTTTTGTGATGTCGGAATCCTAATATTAATAACTTTTTAATGAATCTTTTGATTAAGGTAAATTAGGAGACAGTGAGTTCAAAATTTTAGATGTAGTAGCCAAACACATTTATTTTCTGAGAAATTATAGCACTATTTTACTTATTTTAAATGTACTAGCCAAACACATTACATTTTAGCCTTCCCTTGACTGCATAACATGGATTTATTGCCTTGCATGATGTTTGAGTGATCAACCACTTTTGGTAATATCCTGGAGAGTTTGGTATATTATCCTTTTCAAGTTGATTTTTTTATTTATTAATATATACATATTTGGTTAAAAAAAGGGGTGACCATTGGTATTCCAGGATTTAAATGTGATGTGTGGGGGGGGGGGGGGAGGGGTTGTTCCATTTTGTTACCCATTTTCGTATAACAAATTTATGTCCTTAACAAAAGTGTCACACCCATTGACCTACTCTTGTTGTGCTTGTCATGTCCCGAAAAAAGTCACGAAAGAAACCATGGCCTCATTTATGTCAACTGCCACATCAGCACAACTAGCCCGTATGTGTGCATGTGGGTACGGACACTGTGTTGTAAAGATTTCCCGTTCTGCAAGAAACCCTGGTCGTGCGTACTACCAATGCCTTCGTGGAGTGGTGAGTACAAGCACGTTTCCTTTTACATTTCCTTCTTAAACCGTCACTAATTTTTTTTTTAACCTCAGCCATGTGTCAGTTGGATTGGGTGGTGTGACGAATTTGAGCACCAAAGGGCAGCTGAGAATGACACACAGAATGTCGCTCGTTTTGAGGGTCGTTTCCGTGACATTGAACAAACTTTGCGTGTGCTTACAGTAGTGACATGTGTCCTTTGTATCGTCGGCATTATTTTGCTGTTTCGAATGTGATATATGTAACCATAGTAGCAACCGTACCCTAATTTTGTTAAGCGCATTATGGTTTGTGGCTGAAAAAAAATTATGAATGTATGTTTTGTTCGTAAACATGTATTTTCCATCTAATTCTGCTACTGTTTGTTTTTGTTTCAAGTACTAATGTCTTTAAATGAATCTATTGGGCTATGTTTTCTGTCTAATAACACATTTCTGACATAAAAACGTGTTCCTCATATTGGTAATACGCACAATTGTTAGTGTATACATTTTTTTATGTTGGTTCCCATGTCACGCTATTGTTAGTCGCATGGCGTCACATCGATCTACGCCTTGTACCCCTTCCGGCAAAGGGAAACGCCAACAACCCTATCATAAAGCAACTTGGGATGGGGAGTCGACACGGATTTTCTTGGAACCGGTTGTGAAGGAAATTGAAGCAAAAAATCGGCCACACATGTCAATCACTCCAAACGGGTACCGTTCATTGTCTAAGACATTTGAGGTAGCAACTGGGTGGCTGCATTCCCTGAAACAACTTAAAAACAAGTACAATCTGTTGAAGACCGAGTGGCGTGCGTGGTGTAAGCTAATGGATTGCCGGAAAGGCCTAACTGGAATTGGCTTTGACCAAGTAACTGGGCTGTTCAATACTTCGGCTGATTGGTGGGCTAAAATGGAAAAGGTAACGGTTTACATTTTCTTTTTCGTGTCCGTTATTGCATAACTAATATCTCAATTTTTGTATGTGTATCATGCTTTCCAGTGTAGTTTAAAACGTTCAATTTTCTAACTTTACCTAACATGGCATGCTGTGGTTTGGATTATGAAATATTTTTGGGATGGTGAACAGGTTTTATTTGTAATGTACCCACCTGTCTCAGCACAAAATTCTGGAATTCTGAATTTCTGAAATGAAATTATGTTTGTTAATGTTAATGAAATTCTGAAATTCTGAAATCAGATGAAGAAATTCTGAATTGAAATGAATTTTGAAATTCTAGAATTTATTCCTTGGACCATCTATCAGCCTTCTGAAATGAAAAGAATTCTAAAATTCTGAATTATGTCTGTTATAAATTCTGTCTGTTAATTGTTTGTTTTATGTTGACATGCCTACCTTCTATCAGCCTTTTCTTGTTTTTCTGAAGCATATTTGAAGGCAGTGGAAAATTCTTGTTTCTAAAAAAGAATTCTGAAGCATATTTAACAAATATTCTGAAGCATATTATGTTTGTTAATGTTAATGAAATTCTGAAATTAGGAAATCAAATGAAATTTGAAATTCTGAATTTGAAATGAATTCTGAAATTCTGGAATGAAATCGTTGGACTGAAATGAATTCTTGTTTCTGAAAAGGAATTCTGAAATCAAATGAAATCTGAAATTCTGGACTGAAATGAATTCTGAAATATTACTTGGCCTAGAATCCTGATAAATTCTGAAATCTGAAATAAATTCTGGACAAAGAATTCTGGACTGAAATTTCTTGTCTCAGATTTTTATTCTGTAAAGAGTTGGCCGAGGTTTGTTGGTGTGGTTTGATGCCACTATTCTCCTTATGCTGTTCCTCATGCACCAATTTTTTTTTTGGTTATATTTTTATATCTGTAAATAGTTGGAAAACATCAATGAATTGGTGTTAGCTCACTTTCCATATGAAGTAGGTTGAAGACCCAAAACATAAGGACTTGTTGTATAACAAAAACCATTTATTTCTGGCACACAATTTTGTAACAGTATGACCTAATTTACCTGCTCTTGTTTTCCAGATTCGTAATGCATTGATCTTTCTTTATAAGTGTTAACATTGTGGTACAGGGTAGTCTATTGAACAAAGGGGGGGTTGTACATGCATATTTGAATTTTTGGGCAGTTTGTCGAGTGAGAAATATCGGTTGGTTTTGAGAACTAATTAGCTACTACTTATTGGATTGGTTGTCACATGTTTATTCATTCAATTGGCAAACATAAAATTTCTTATACAGCTTCAAAAGCTGTTCAGTTGAGTCCTTCATATAGTAAAATAGAATAGATGTTTTTTCTTCTAGGGAGAAGCACTACATTGTTATGTTGTTCTTCACTTTTATTGAAAATAAATTCGGCTTCTTTTTCCTTGATTGGCAGCAATCATCATACTTTGCAACATTCTTGTTCTTTTTTGTCAATATGTTCATTGCAACATACTTTACATTACTGTCAGCCATTGTTGTAGCATTAACAAACTTTACTGATTTATGCACCATGTCGCATTGCATTTTACTTAATGACAGTACGCTAATGCTAGTTACATTGCGTTGATTTACAGATTGACAATGTATGTTGCAAGTTCAGAACCAAAACCTTGGACCATCCGGACTTGATGGAGCGCGTCTTCACCGGTGCTGCGGCTACGGGGAAAAATGCATGGACACCCGGCGAGACTCATAACCCAATGGAGTTGGACGGAGAGTCGGACAGTCTAGAATTTTCAAGTGACAGCAATGACTTAGGCGCATCAGAAATGGCAGCCATGATGAACGCCACGCACATCAATGCCACGGGTAGTGGAAGTAAGTGAAAGCATTCCTCGAGGAAAGCATTGCAAAACAAGCGCATTACGGGAGCTGAAGCGTTGGCAAGCAGCATGGACGACTTGCTAAATTCTGTGAAGACTCAGAGCAAGGAATTAACTGTCAACCACGTCGTCGGGGGCCACAGCATTACTATGGGACAGGCTGTTGGACTGCTGTATGAAATACAGGGACTAGAGCCTGAAGATGAACTTCTCCATTTTGGAGTCATGCTTATGGAGGTTCCGAACAATCAGGAAATGGTAATGAGCATTCCCACGGACCGAGGCATAATCGGGTGGCTACGAGCGAAGAAACAAGACAAAGATCGGAGTGGGGGTGTCACTCTTGCGAGTTTGCTGCGGAATGAAGGAGTTCGATTTTAAATCTGCTGAATGAAGGACTTTGATTTTAATTTCAGTTGAATTCTGAACTTTTTTTTTTCCTTTGTTGTGTTTAATTTTAGTTGAATTGTGGTTTGAAGATGGTTTGGGCATGGGTCGTGCCTGTGGCTTACGGAACCTTAACTGGACAATCGGGATATGTTTGTGGTATTTTATGTTTTGTTATGCTATAATGGCTGCAGGGTTGGATTAAACCTTGGACCATCTATTTTATATTTTATATTTTATGTTTTGTTATGCTATAATGGCTGCAGGGAAGTGTTTAATTTTCTGAATTGTTTATGTATTGCCCAGGTGCCATTGGTTTTCCACGAATTGTTTATATAGGGTGGAACATGTGTGTTGCCTAAATTGTTTATATAAGCTGCCCGAATTGTTTGTATAGGCTGGAACATGTGTGTTGCAACACTGAAAAATAATAATTTTTATTACAAATGATGAACCACTGACATGATGTGAATTATGAAAATCTCATGTTCCTTTCAATTTTAAATTACAAAGTATTGCATGTGCTTTTAATTTTAGAAAAGTTAACTGAAATATTTATTTTTTTCAGCTTGTTCTTTATGCCATGCATGGTAGGGGTTTGAACATAAATATACGCTAGTTACTTCCTTTTGCTGTACAATATTTTTTTTTAAAAAAAACTTTCATGGTCAAACACATGTGCTTGATACTTCTTCATTTCGGCAGTTGTTGATAATGTTTTATGCTTGTATGTTGTAGGTATGAACAACGGCGATGACGACCCCACACGGATGGATGAAATGTTGGAAGGGGTCGCAGCTCTCGCAAGACAGTGGCATGAGCAGATGAATTTAAATTACGTTGAAGCCTACAGAATTGCAACTGATTACTACAAGGCGTACGTCCTTAAAGTTCCATGCCGTACTTCCATATTGTCGGGGAGGGCTTGGATTACGGAATTATACGAGGGTCACAATGGCCGCTTTCGGTACGAATTGTGCATGCCCAAATAGGTGTTCCTTCGGTTATGTATGACATTAGTAAATGACTTCGGGTTACGTGTACCCGAGCGGCCGCACGGCTTGCATTTCAAAATTTTGATGGGTCGTTGAACACACCAAAATTAAATACTAAACTATACCAAATTCTATTAGAATAATGGCAAGTTCAGGTATCGATCCACAGAGATTATTGTGAAATTAAACTAATTTAATTGTCAAATTCCTAAATTAATTTTGATAAAAAGATTGGTTGTAGATAACCTAATTTAATAACAAATAAATTAAACTAAGGAATTAAATTATCAATAATAATTGAAATTGGGTTTACTGAATTGGGGAAAAATCCTAGGGTAGAGAATTCACCATTAACCACATAATTAGGGTTTCCAATTGAAATCAATTATACTATGGTTTGAACAGATTAATGCTTCGTAACTACAAGCTCGAAGCATTTTACAAGAAGATCTTCACATTCAATGTACGAGCACGAACCATCTCAAGTAATACGAATCGTTCACTCTAAACTAAAGTAGTGATACGACTCGTTCCTCGTAGCATGGTTCGTTTCATACCTTGAATGTGAGGGAATAGAAAACTCATGTATGGATAACATTCAACAATCACAGAAAGTCAAATATTCGAAGAGATAATGAAAAATATATAAAGGAAACTTCTAAATCACCATACAAATGTTCAAACCTTACATAATTAAAAATCAAAAAGAAAACTAAATAATTACATGGCTAGGGTTTCATCAAAACCCTAAAAAAGACGACTAGCCACTCATGGAGGATTGGAATGAGGTAGATGGAGAAGGAACCATTATTGGAGACATCCTTGAAGCTTTTCTTTCTCTTCCCTTCCAAAACCTTAGCCTCTCTCTTTAGGTCAAAACAACTTTAGAACCCTAATCCAGCCTTTTACTTGCCTTTTTATATTTCCAATTTCGTCCAAACAGGTTTAAAACGTCCGTTTGACTTTCCCATAAAAAGCCAATGCATGTGTGGGAAAGTCAACGCATGTGCGAAAAAAGTCAACGCACGTGCGAAAAAGTCAACTCTGTCCAAATTCTGTCTTTTTGCCCATTTTATGCTCCGACGATGTACAACCTAATTGACACTCAACACACATAAAGTATACAGTTTGACCAACAAGTGAAGTTAAGAGATTCTAATTAACAGCCTCAATGATGTACATTTCGGCCTTAATCACATGTCGAGGAGAGTGTTGCAATATTTATTCATGTGCTAAAAAACTTGCCCAACCGGGAGTTACAAGAACGCTTCCAACATTCCGGTGAAACTATTTCATGGCATTTTCATACCGTCTTGAAAGCAATGAAAAAATTCACGGTCGTTCACTACAGGCCCCCTGCTAATTTCCAGATGCACAAGGATCCTATTTTGCAATCTCAACGACAATATTTGCCGTTCAAGGTGTGGGAAAAGATTTGTAACGTTATTCAAAATTATTTGAAAAAACCATGGTTGGTACTTTTTTTTGTAATTGCAATTTTTTCGGTTCATAAATAGGATTGCTTAGGTGCATTGGATGGGACACATGTACCGGCATGCATAAAGGAGTCAGAAGCAGCCCCATATTTCAGCCAAAAGGGGTGTCTGTAGACACCCCATTTTTGACCGACCTTAAGACTTAGATGTCACCGATTGAACGCTCGGTGATGTTGCATTTTGTGCTCGTTTAGAAGTTTCAGAATCTCGGCTGCGAGCCTTGCCTCCAGACTTCCGGGCTCTTTCATGTCTTGTCTCGATTTACGAACCAGGCTCCATTTTCTCTGTTTCTCTTCCCGAAGGGAGGGAGAGGTCTCGTAGATCATCTCTCAGTGGCCGTAGGCTACGTTTCGTGGTCGTAGGCCATTTTTCCCGTTTGGAGCCCGGTTTCCGATTTTTCAGAGCTAACGGCCGTGTGCCTCGATTCGGGACTGCTTAACCACCTCCATTTGCTCCGGTTTTTGGCATGCATCTTATTTACTCCCTTTTGAAGGACAATGCAGTCCGAAAAACCAACTTCGTGGTCAAACACCACTTCCGGTGCCTAACAGTCAGTTTTCGGGGCCTCGGGCTGCGTGTTTCGGCCCCCGAACCTTCATTTTGCATCGGTTTGGGTTCATTTTTGGCAGGAACCTCTGTTTCATTGTTAGGAAGGTCGTAGAAGGGTGGGGGCCAGTAATTGTTCTGACAACCAGTTTTATTCCTCCATCGCCCTCCGTCGCCCGTTTTTCTCACTTAAAAGCCAATGTTGACCACCCTAAGGCCACTTTTTCCGGCCCTAAACCACATATTTGTGTTGTACACACCTGGGAGGCCACCAATATCACATGGCTGGCCAGTAATTGTGTTTGACCCTTGTGAACCCCTCCTAAAAGTGGCCTTTTCTCTCTCCTGGTTCATTCTCTCCAGTTTTTGACCACATGGTTGTGTTGTGCACACATGAGAGGCCCTCTTTTTGGCATGGCCGGCCATTAATCTTTATTGACCTTTTTGACCCTTGGCCGACCGGCCATGGGAAAGGCCGACCGGCCACCTAAACCCTAGGAAACCGGCCGGCCATGACCCTCTCTCCAGGTGCACTACAAATATGTATTTTGTTTTCCCCCAGATTGTGTATCCGGGGGGGCCAACTTTTGGGGGGAAACTTGAATTCCATTCCCCCCCCCTTTTTCCCCCCTCTTTTGCCTATATAATAGCACCTCCAGCTCCCATCTGGAGGGTTACAAAAATTGCTTTGAGGCTCTTGCATTGATCCTCCCTCTCATTCTCTTCCAAGCACCAAAACCTCTCAAGTCCTACACCATTTACCCTACAACCCTTAGCACAAGGCCTCCACCCTCCATTCCAGCAGCTTCAAGGCCATTTCCAAAGTTCAAGGGCTCCCAAACTTGGTCCAAGAGTTGTTGAAGCATTGGTCTTCAAGGGTAAGTCTTCTATCCCTCTCTTTGGCCCTATTTTTGCTCAATATATTAGCTCCTCTTTCTTGCATATTTGGGCTTTGACCCTAACTGAAAATAGTATTATTTTGAGCTCCTTTTCATATTTGTTTAAGGGCCTCTCCCTGTTTGAGGCAACCTTTTTACACTTGCTTCTTTACCTCTCTTGTATGCCTCTTTCTTGCATAGTATTTTAGGCCTATTTGTAAACTGTTTTGAGCTTGGTTATAAACTGTAAAGTGGCTTATTTTGAGCCCTTCTTCAACATTGTTGAAGGGCTCTTCACTGTTTGAGGCTTCCTTTTGTCACTTACCTCTTTATCCCTCTTTTGGCCTTACTTTTGCATGTTTTGTTAGCCCCTTGTGCTTGCATTTTTGGGCTCTGGTCTGAACTATAAATAGCCTTATTTTGACCCCCTCTTCATGTTTTATCCAGGGAATTTTGCTTTTTGAAGCTCCCTTTTTGCTCTTTGTGTTTAAACCTCTTTTTAGGCCTTATTTTGCATAGTATTTTAAGCTTGCATGTGCACTGTTTTGGATTTGGTCACTAACTGAAAAATACCATTTTTTGGGCCCCTCTTCAACTTTGTTGAAGGTCCCTCCTCTGTTTGAGACCAGAAACCATCACTTGCTTCTTTGTCTCCCTTTTGGCCCATTTCTCGCACAATAGTTTAGCCATACTTGTGTTTGTTTTATTGGCTTGTTGTAAACTGTAAAGTGCTTCATTTTGACCCCCTATTCAACTTTGTTGAAGGGCTCTTGGCCATTTAGGACCAGCAAATGCTACTTGCTTCATTATCTCTCTTACGGGGCCATTTTTGCATGCTAACTTAGCCCTATTTGTGTTCACTTTTTGGCCTTGCTTGAAACTGTAAATATGCTTGTTTTGGGACTGTCTTGATTCTGTCTTCATACTTCATGTTCAAATAATGCATGCTTTGCATAGCCATAGGTCATTCCATGTACTTCATTTCATGTTTCGGGATTCATTTCATGCATCGGGTGCCATGTTTCCATGTTTCGGGGCTGTTTTGTGTCATATTTTAGCGCTGAAATTTGCATGTTTGCATACCATGTTCCATGCCTTGCCATGCTTTGGTAGAGTGGCATTCGTGCCTTAGGTTCGGTCCTCGGTTTGCGTGCACGTGTGCACGCATTTCGAGTATCTCATTTTTCATCTTATGGCTACTAATGTGAGTGTGGCTGAGGTCCACTCATGTTGGTGTAAGTCCATCGTGCATTGTGTATGCCATTTCATTTCATAGCATTGTGTATGCTAGGTTGTATGTTTGCGCATTGTGTATGCCATGTTACCTCGTGCATCGTGTATACCATTTCATAGCATTGTGCATGCTAGGTTGTATATTAGTTGCATTCATGCATGTCATGCATATTGCATTGTGCTTGGGATAGGAGTTAGCCCGAGCACGGGAAATGAGGGATTATATGTGCATTCATTTCATATTGAGTTGTGCAATTCGACTCCTCAGCCATCATGCATCGATATGCGTGATTGGTGGCATGAGGATCGAGGACTACACTCCCCGAAGAGTAGTCATGCATACATATGTGAAAATACTTTGCCATGCCCCTTTGTTGCTCTCTGTTACAACAAATCAAAAATCGGCAGCCTTCCGGAGCTCGGCACGCATTCCAAGAACAATTGCAAACAGAGGCAAACCGGGGCATCGCGAGGGATTCTCCGCACAAGGCAACCCGAGCATGCATCATTCATCATCCGGAGCAGATTTGAGGCAGTCCTTGGCTTGCATGCCAATTTATTGTTTTCCTAATTTAATTTGTTAATTAATTAGGGTTTTGTACATATTTGGACTGTAATTATTTGGGACTGTATATTATTTATTCGGACCCTCTGCGCGAGGGCAATATTGTAATAAGTGTGCGTGTGTGTGATACATGTCTTCCAATCCCACGTCTTTCTCCCTTTTATTTACCAGCTTATAATGGTTAGATTATGGCATGTTTCAATTAGCATACAGTATGATAGCATGTTGCATTCATTCATCTGTTTTGCATGCACCGGGCTCGGCGCATCATACTAACTGCATTGTATTTTCAATTCCAAATTGAATACATGTTAGCTGTAGCATTTCATATGCCATGTTTAGAATAGCCGAACCTGCTATAGTTGCATTTTTGCATGTGTTGCATTAGGCATTTTCGTATAATTAGGATCATGCATGGATTTCTAATTAGCTTCTGTTTTGGCTTGGAGTACTCGGTAAGTATTATGCTTTAGCATCCTTGCATGTGTGTGAGTGACTGCCATGAATAGCATGTTTACCATGAGGCTATATGCTTATGTGATATAACTGCCTGAATGCCTGTAGGTGAAGGTTGGGTTATTTGGATTGGAACAATTCATCAAATGTGTGTTTTAAGCCCACTAGATAGTGGCAAAATCATGTTTTCTAAGCCCACCCGAGGGTGGCAAATCCATGTCTTAGCCTACTTGCGAGTAGCACCCTCAAACCACTTTAAAAAATAAACATGAAATGTTTTGTTCCAAATCAGACGATCCGGTCTATACTTGTATGCTGTGCGCATCACATAGTAAATCTAGGCTAATAACCGGAATAAGAACGCATAATGTTTTCAAAAATAGATATCATGGTTAGTAGAGGCCGATCTTTGATCGGGCGAGCGGGGGTGCTCACGAAGTGACCTTCCCTAATCGTGCCCAAGTTCCCGAGCCGAGGCAACTTTGGTAATGACGGACACGTGGCCTTAGGCAAACGAGTCAGGATTTCCTAAATTTCCCCAAAATAAAATATTTAGGTGGCGACTCTATATCTGGCAAAGCAGTCCATGTTTGGCATTTCTTTCAAAATCTGTTTTCTCAAAACGATTTGCCGGATTTGGACTCTTTGGTTCAGATTTAGAACCGTGACAATTTGACAGTCCGAGCTGTAGTTCACCCCAATATGAACGGAACGGGACCTCGTTCCTCCCGGGGCGTTCGGGGACGTCTACAGTTTCTGGCGACTCTGTTGGGGATTTAGAGAACTTGACTCGAACTCATGATATCTTGTTTTGATTACACCTATGTGTTTCTTTATATTGCATTTGCATTGGTGCGCCTAGGACACCGTGTTTGCCATCTGCTATTCCTAAACGGTTTGCCGGAGGCTTGTCTTGTCAAGGCATGACCATAAGGCTGACCGGTTGTGGGCTCTGCCAGTATGGGAACACAAACCTCAGTTTTACCGGGGCACCCTTTTGACCATTCGACCTAGTGCATATTCGGAATCTGTTGTGACCATTCCAAGCTAGGACAAGTTACTTACCCGATCGTAGGTTGTTTGAAACCGCTGCGTGCATAGTGAAACCCTAGCTCCTGACAAAATAGGACAGGGAAACCCTACCCTAACATAGGGGTGTTTTGGCTCTCACTTGCTTGTTATGTGCTTTTAGAGTGCGTCTCTATAGGAATGCATGTAACAGTTTCCAAGTCTGGGTATCAGGCCTGCGGGCATCAGTATCTGGGATTCAATTTTACCTAAGGGTATCAGTTCACCGGTAGAATTTTGGGCAGAATTCAGTAGAAAGCACACTCATTCAACTATGCTCATATCTGTTCAAGGGTGAAATCAGGCTGAGATGCTGCATGTTTTCTCTTTTGCTAGGGGTAGTCTTGGAACCATAGCTTCAGAAGGCTCTGATATCCCCCGAGGTTCATCGGACTTGTGCTGATAGACTTTGTCAGGTCAGAGATTCAGTTCAAGGACAAATCAGTGTTCCTCCACCAGAGGCAGGGTAAAAGGGGCCAGTTAGGCACAGATCACCGGTTCAGCAGTTACCAGAGCGGTGGCCCTTATCCACCCTACCAGTGAACAGTCAGGCTGAGGCCTCAGTTTTTATCAGTTTTTAGTCACCTCACCAGTCAATCAGCCGGAACAGCAGAACATGGCAGGGATTGAGGAAATGATGCGTCAACTCCAAGAAAGTATGAAACTCATGCAGCAAGACGCTGCCCGGCAAATGGAATTTGCCAAACAGCAGGTTGCGATCATGGTCCAGCAGGCTGAGCTAATCACCAGGCTGCAACAGCAAAATGGAGCATCTGCTTCGCACCAAGCCCCTCCTCCACCAGGAGTTCCAGCATCCGAGGAGGCACCAAATGTCCAGGGAGATATGAACATTCCGACAGGACCGGCTCCGCCCCCAATCTTACCCTAGCTGTCTAAAGCACCGATCAACCTGCCGGATTCACCATTTGAGTTCGAGTTAGACCCTACAGCGCTGAAGGTGAGCAAGCTAGAAAAGATGTTTAAGAAATCTCAGAGAGTAAAATTCATTCCGGACATTGAGGACGGGTATACCGACGCAACTGTGACGCTGCTGGACAGATTTAAGATGCCGTACATCGACCGATTTGATAGATCTGGCGATCCCATAGTGCACATCCGGTTGTTTTCAGACATACTAAGGCCGATGGGCCTCACCGGGCTGCAGAAACTTTCATTATTCGACTGGACCCTGTCAGGTGTGGCCGCTATCTGGTATGCAAAATTAGAAGACGATGTCAAACGGAACTAGGATGAGATGGCCGAGGCTTTCGTTGCACAGTACTCCTATAACACGCAAATCGAGGTCACAACCTGTGATCTTGAAACAACAAGGTAAGAGCCTAAGGAGAGTTTTTCTGATTTCGTAGCCCGCTGGAGGGCCAAGGCCTCGATGATGACCCTTAGGCCCACTGATAAAGATCAAATTCGGATGATTGTGCGCAATCTCCAGCCTAAGCTTATGCAGAAAATGATCATTCTTCCCTTCCCCACCTTTTCAAACTTACATGAGATGGGAGTACAGATCGAGGACGCTATGAAGCAGGGCCTTCTTGACCAGGAGAAGGAGCAGCCCAGGAGGCCATTTTCCCATAGTTCGAATGCGACCACCAGTGGTGATGCAGATGCAAGATCTTCTGATGTGGGCATGGTTACCACCATCGTACCAAAAACAGCTACCCCATTCACCGGTGCGTCCGGAAGTAGCTCACAAGGAACTAAATACCCACCTCGAGTCAAGAGGGTTTTCGCCCCACTTTATATGCCTTTGTCAAAGGCTCTAGAGGTCTTAATCCGGAAAGGATATCTGAAACCATTGGAACAACGGCCCTTACCCGATCCTATCCCTGCAAAGCATGATCAAACTAAATACTGCGCCTACCATCAACAAACCGGTCATGACACCGACAGTTGCTTTCATCTGCGCCATGATGTACAAGATCTGTTTGACAACGGGGTCATCCCCGCACCAGGTCCTGCAAAGTCTATCGGCCCTTGATCAGTGAACTTGTAGGGGATAATGTGATGTGATCGAGGGATGAACCACCTGCGGGCGGCGTTCAGTTAATTTCAGATATGGTGTATGGCATGCACTGTTTTGAGCATTTGTGAATGCTGGTTTTTGTACATTCTGACTTAGGTATTGGGTCAGTCTTGTTGTTTTGTTTTTGGGTCTGTCTTTTTGTTTTGAGTCAGTCTCTTTTGTTTTGGGTTTGTCTTATTGTATCAAGTCAGTCCTGTTGTATAGGAGTCGGGTGATTCCGGGGGGTGTTACCTCGGGCATCACCATTTTATTTTGTGTTTGTCTTTTTGTTTTGTCTTGAGTCTATTTCTGCTTTGGAGCCAGTAACACCAGAAGATTTGAATAAAACAGCAGTGGTTTTTCATGCTTTTGTGCTTGTTTTTGCCTTGTGCCAGTTATACTAGAAGTTCTGAATGAATCGACAGTGCTTTTCACTTGCTTTTCTGTGCTTTGAAAATCATTGCATTGACCTAAGTTTTTCAAAACCTTTTGAACATTGTGATGAAAACAAAGGGGAAGAAATTCCTCGGGATTTGCAAAAATTTGATCAACTGAGAGAAAAGAGCGGCGTGCTAAGCCCCTTAATGAATGAAATCATGCTTGTTAGCGTGAGTACTGAGAAGGACCCTGGTTTGATCCAGACTGGTTTCACACTATCTTCAGCGCGAGCGATTTGTCGCTTTCTTAAAAATTTTCAAAAACAAAATGTTTTGCGCGGTCCTGCGAAGACTCGTGTGGAATCGCTCTTGACATTGTGCAGCTTAGGATCGCTCTCAGCCTCGAGACTTGAGCCATTGCTTTCAAGCCTTGACCTTGGATTCAGAGTGTTCAACGGTCAACCGCAATATGAGGCCTGTGCGGCCAGATTTGAAACAGCCCTCGAATAAGAGGCACCAAAGTCAGATCAAGAAGATCAGACCTTATCAGAAGAAGCTTGCGAAGCTAGAACAGAAACACCCCTCGAACTAGGGGCGAAAATGTCCGATGTGCTCAAAGAGCCGAAGATGGATCCTTCTGCAAATCGATACAACAGCCATTCTCCTGGATACAGATGACTTCGGGATCTCAAAACCATTTGACATGGACAAAGCTATACTTTTACCCTTGAGAGGCTCGCTGGGCCGAGAACCCGGAAGGGCGGCCTAGGCAAAAGTTAGAGCAAGAAAAGAAGAAAAAGAACAAAAAAAAAGAAGAGAAAAGAACAAAATAACAAAAAAGAAAGATGCAAAGAAAAGAACAAAAAAAGAAAATCAAAAATGAAATGGAATGAAAAGAAAAGAACACAAAAATTGAAAAGAAAAAAAACATAGCTCGCAAGGTTGAAAACCTACAAAGGGCGGCCCTGGCAAAAGTTAGAGCGCAAAAGGAGAGGTTAAATACCCGAGTGTACCTTAACCCCGAACTACGTGAGGCTTGATTCCCATCTTTGTTATACGTAGGCAACTTCATTCTGAAGTCCAGCCGTAAAACACTTCAAATTGACTGTGCCCATGTAATGGTTTTGATCATCTTCGCTTTCTCTGTATCCGAGAATTTGGTTGTGTTCGTCGCTCTAAGGACTGACTACAATGCGCTGCGGTGCTATCCAAACAAGGGGCAACTTTCCGTTGCCATTCAAAACGCCGTAATGTCATTTCAAACAAGGGGCAACTTTCCGTTGCCATGCAGTGTCCTTCAGACAATGGGCAATTTTCCATTGCTATGGGTCCAAGGTTGTGCATCTCAAGAGTAGGTTCCGTGCTCGTTGAGCAGTGGTCGTTTGCAAAAATAGTTTTTGAGAATTTTTACTGAGGTTGACTAATCTTCTCGAAAAGTACTCCATTTTTCAAAACTGGACCATTTCTTGGACCTAAAAAAGGAAAACTCTCAGTGCTCATAGCCTAACTTGCATGATTTTAAATCAGAAAATCGAACAAGCGCGTTAATCTAACTCTCATGTTGATCAAAGCTATTTTAATAGAAAGCAAAAAATGAAAAATGGTCAAAATGATGAACTAGGGGCATAGTTGAGTCAGGTGTTCTGTCTTTCCCCCATTGTCAACGTGCTTGCCAAGAAGGGCACTCTACCTGCCAGAAATGGCACAGCTGAAGCTATCAGTAAAAAGCTGGAAGCTCTCTCACCCTCCAAGCAGTGAGGTATCAAATCAAGTGCGAAGCAAGAATTGGAATGGATCAGGATACTCCACTCCCTCATCTCGAATATCGACTAGACATCGCCAGAGGAAGTAGCTGCGAGCTAACAATGTTGGGCACAAGCCCACAATTTGCTGTTTATTCATCAACCACCCAGAGGAGGGATGGAAAATGAGAGATTGAAGAATAGAGAGATGTGTGATGAGAGGAAAAGTGAGAAGAGGGCTTTTTCAGAAAAACAGAGCTTGAGGACCGAGTGATGTGAGAACCACGAATGAGAAAGGGTGGGAAACATTACCCGGTGAAACAGGCTCCCTGTGCACGTCTAAGTGTTGTGTCTTCTTGTTTTATCTCGATTCTTGTTTTGAGTCGTTTCGAGTGTTACTCGATATGTTTAGGTTGTGTGCCTTTTATTTCCTTGTTGAGTCGTTTTGCTGTGTTCAGTCGTAGGCTCAATACTTGGTCGAGAACTCATTCTCAATTTCAAAAATGAATCGTTTTGTGCATAGAGTGCCGTGCCGTTCTCCACATCTGTGCAAAACAAGATTTGTTCTTTCATAAAAACTGCAGGGTTCAACACAGGTCATGTGGGAACAGTAAAACCAGGACCTATCTGAAGCTATATGGGTTCCAGACTGCAAAGCAAAAGAAAAGAGAGAAAAATTTGGAGCATCTGAGTTTGTTTCAACTTCTATAAATTCCGAGATTGTATTCCGGATGTACCTCTTCAGGCCTTGCCAATGCTCCAAAGTATGAGTGTGCCTCTACCTCAAGCTCGAGATCAAGTCTGCTTCAAGCCAGAATGGCGATCAAAAGTGCTCTCTCCGAGTACCATTCTCTACCAGAGGCATCTTGGCTGTGTTTGCAATGAGTTCCTAGGAGACCAACTGCGACGGTAGAAACTAGAATTCGAATGGCTGTTGCCTAGAATGCAAAAGTTCGGGATTTCCGAGACTAAAGTCTGGTTTAAATATCCAGAGGCGTGTCCTCGGCTTGAAATCTGTATGGAAACCCCATAGGTTGAGATAGCGTGTATGCACCTCAATTCTGGATACTGAACCAACCTAGTCTGTCACCCCGTTGGAGAATAGGGAAAGTTGTGAATGTGATCAGGAAGAAAGGCAACATCCAAAGTGTTCTACGTGAAGAATCCTTGTCAGTATTTCAGAGCCTTTGTATTGTGAGTTGAAGGTAAGTGTTCGAAGAGCACGAGGGGAGATCCCCGTCAGAGTAGAGTGGTTCATCGCCACTCACCCCATGAGGTGCTTTCTAAAGCGCCGCTACGCTTGTTTATTGCGTTCCTTAAACATCATGCATTGTATTGCATTCTACCTATCAAGTTTCTTTCTCATTCATGCACGATATTGTATGTACGGTTCATTCAAAGAAGTTCCGTTTAAGATCATTCATTTAGTGTATCAATCACACTTCATTCACTTAGTGTATCAATCACACTTCATTCACTTTTGTGTATCTATCACACACATTCTCATTTTGTGTATCTATCATACTCTGTTCACATAGTGCATCTATCACACTTTGTGTTCATTCTCAGTATATCAATCATACTCTGTTCACTAAGTGCATCTATCACACTTCGTGCTCACATTTAGTATATCAATCATACTCTGTTCACATAGTGCATCCATCACACTTTGTGTTCATTTTCAGTATATCAATCATACTCTGTTCACTAAGTGCATCTATCACACTTCGTGTTCACATTTAGTATATCAATCATACTCTGTTCACATAGTGCATCTATCACACTTTGTGTTCATTTTCAGTATATCAATCATACTCTGTTCACTAAGTGCATCTATCACACTTCGTGCTCACATTTAGTATATCAATCATACTCTGTTCACATGGTGCATCTATCACACTTTGTGTTCATTTTCAGTATATCTATCATACTCTGTTCACTTAGTGCATCTATCACACTTTGTGTTCATCCTTTAGTGTATCAATCATACTCTGTTCACATAGTGCATCTATCACACTTTGTGTTCATTTTCAGTATATCTATCATACTCTGTTCACTAAGTGCATCTATCACACTCCGTGTTCACATTTTCAGTATATCTATCATACTCTGTTCACTTAGTGCATCTATCACACTTTGTGTTCATCCTTTAGTGTATCAATCACACTCTGTTCACTTAGTGCATCTATCACACTTTGTGTTCGCTTTTAGTGTATCAATCACACTCTGTTCACTTAGTGCACCTATCACACTTTGTGTGTATCAATCACACTCTGTTCACATAGTACATCTATCACACTTTGTGTTCACCTTCAATGTATCAATTACACTCTGTTCACTTAGTGCATCTATCACACTTTGCGTTCACTTTTTGTATAATCCATCATGCTTTGCTTTACATAGTGCATCTATCACACTTTGTATTCACTTTTAGTGTCTATCACACTTTGCTTCATATAGTGTATCCATCACACTCGCTTCACATTATGCTCATTTTGTGTATCTATCACGCGTTCACTTTGTGTATCCATCACACACGTTCGCTTAGTATATCAATCACACTTTATTCATATAGTGTATCCATCACACTCTCTTCACTTTTGTGTATCTATCACACGAGGATCAAGGACTACACTCCCCGAAGAGTAGTCATGCATACATATGTGAAAATACTTTGTCATGCCCTTTTGTTGCTCTCTGTTGCAGCAAATCAGAAATCGACAGCCTTCCGGAGCTCGGCACGCATTCCAAGAACAATTGCAAACAGAGGCAAACCGGGACATCGCGAGGGATTCTCCGCACAAGGCAACCCGAGCATGCATCATTCATCATCCGGAGCAGATTTGAGGCAGTCCCTGGCTTGCATGCCAATTTATTGTTTTCCTAATTTAATTTGTTAATTAATTAGGGTTTTGTACATATTTGGACTGTAATTATTTGGGACTGTATATTATTTATTCGGACCCTCTACGCGAGGGCAATATTGTAATAAGTGTGCGTGTGTGTGATACATGTCTTCCAATCCCACGTCTTTCTCCCTTTTATTTACCAGCTTATAATGGTTGGATTATGGCATGTTTCAATTAGCATACAGTATGATAGCATGTTGCATTCATTCATCTGTTTTGCATGCACCGGGCTCGGCGCATCATACTAACTGCATTGTATTTTCAATTCCAAATTGAATACATGTTAGCTGTAGCATTTCATATGCCATGTTTAGAATAGCCGAGCCTGCTATAGTTGTATTTTTGCATGTGTTGCATTAGGCATTTCCGTATAATTAGGATCATGCATGGATTTCTAATTAGCTTCTGTTTTGGCTTGGAGTACTCGGTAAGTATTATGCTTTAGCATCCTTACATGCGTGTGAGTGACTGCCATGAATAGTATGTTTACCATGAGGCTATATGCTTATGTGATATAACTGCCTGAATGCCTGTGGGTGAAGGTTGGGTTATTTGGATTGGAACAATTCATCAAATGTGTGTTTTAAGCCCACTAGATAGTGGCAAAATCATGTTTTCTAAGTCCACTCGAGGGTGGCAAATCCACGTCTTAGCCTACTTACGAGTAGCACCCTCAAACCACTTTAAAAAATAAACATGAAATGTTTTGTTTCAAATCAGACGATCCGGTCTATACTTGTATGCTGTGCGCATCACATAGTAAATCTAGGCTAATAACCGGAATAAGAATGCATAATATTTTCAAAAATAGATATCATGGTTAGTAGAGGCCGATCTTTGATCGGGCGAGCAGGGGTGCTCACGAAGTGACCTTCCCCAATCGTACCCAAGTTCCCGAGCCGAGGCAACTTTGGTAATGACGGACACGTGGCCTTAGGCAAACGAGTCAGGGTTTCCTAAATTTCTCAAAAATAAAATATTTAGGTGGCGACTCTGTATCTAGCAAAGCAGTCCATGTTTGGCACTTCTTTCAAAATCTGTTTTCTCAAAACGATTTGTCGGATTTGGACTCTTTGGTTCAGATTTAGAACCGTGACAATTTGAGAGTCCGAGCTGTAGTTCACCCCAATACGAACGGAACGGGACCTCGTTCCTCCCGGGGCGTTCGGGGACGTCTACAGTGTCACACCCAGAATATTTTGGCAGTATGCGATTTTAATATGTGCTTTGTGCTTGTGTCGTGCGGGTGGGAGGGCAGCATGCACGACAGCCGGGTTTTAAGCAACGTGACGGAGGATCCACAATACAATTTTCCAACTGCAACTGACGGTACGTACATCTGAATCCACAATACAATTGTTGTAGCATAATTCTTTTTTGGTAAACATCTGTATGTAAATAACGATGTAAAGATATATTTAGAATTCAATGCATGACCGAGAATTTTTTTTGCAAAACAAGAAAATATGTATCAAACGAGCTCAACATAAAGGTAATATCCATCATTATATGCAAATATAATTAACCTCAGTAATATATATGTCAAAATGTATCAATTTATTTTATATCACTATATTCCCATTATAAATTTGATTTATGTTACCATTGTAATGAAAAACAAAATTTGATGAACCACTGACCATGTGGTAATTTATATATGGCAGTTTTTACAATGTCCATGATAAACTAGTATTGTTATGTTCTTATTGTTGGTTATGGGGAAAAAAAAGAAAACTGTACAGAAGAAATGCCCTTTTATGTGAACATTGATGACGAGTATTATGTCATTTACATGTGCACTTTCACAGGTCGCTATTACCTTGTGGATAGTGGATACAACAATAAGAAGGGCTTTCTGGCACCATACAAAGGCAACAGATACCACCAACCGGAATTTCAAAGGCACAATCCACGGAACCGTGATGAATTGTTCAACCGCGCTCACTCATCTCTGCGAAGCGTGATTGAGCGTACACTTGGCGCATGAAAGATGAGGTGGAGATTTCTAAAAGACATGCCTCGATTTGATTTTCGTAAAGTACAGGTGCCATTGGTTGCAGTGTCCATGGCTTTGCATAATTTCATACGCGAAAATAGTGTGGACGATAAGATTATTGTTGCTGTCAGCAATGCAGCCGAGTATCGATATTCGGACATGCGTGACCGCGACGATTTGGCTGCCCTTGACGATGCGATGATGCTTGGAGATGATGACGTTGAGATGGGGCAGTTGCGGGCGCGTATCAGGGTAGAGTTGGTTGCAATTTGGCGAAATGCTGGTTAGGTGGACATGTTATGTGATGCTTGTCATCACTATGTTGTGTTGAAATTAATTGGAGACTTTTATTTACGTACATAATTGGTTAGCAATTATGTATGACCATGTATGTCACTGTTTTTGTACAACTATCGAATACTAACTTCGTTATGATTTTAGGTTGCTTATGATTTCAGGATGCTTACCAATTACGGTTGGATTATTACTTTTTTTTTTTTGGTAACGCGTACGTTATTGGGTCATGTTTATCATTTATATTTTTGGTAACGTTTACGATTAGGTTGGTTATATTTTTATATTTTTATAATAATCAATTATAATTGGTTAGCAATTAGGTTGCTTATTTTTTTTCAAATCTTTTTTATATTTATTTTCGTTATTTATGACAATGGGATCACACACATTATAATTGACCAAAAATTAATTAAAAAAATAATTGAATGAAAAATTTAATTGGACAAAAATAATTGGGTAAAAAAATAATTCGGAAAACTTTGAAAAAGAAATGGAAATTATTAAAAAAATAATTTAAAAATATTAGTTGGGAAAAAAAATATTTGATCGAAAAGGTTGATTGGAAAAAAAAATTAATTGAAAATAAATTTATTTGAGAAAAACATTACTTGAAAACAAATTTTGAAAATAAATTATATTTGATAAAAAAATTAATTGAAAAAAATTGAAAATTGAAAACTGAAAACGTTTCCTCATTTTTTTGATTTAAGTTTTTTTGTCAAATTTTTAAACTCATTTTCAACCAAAAAAATTATCAAACAAATTTTTATTACAGTTTGTTAATTTTTAAAAATATAAACTGAAAACGGAATGGATGTCTGTTTACGGTGGGTGGTAGGTAACAGGTGGTGGTGGGTGGTTGGGTGACGGTGGCGGGCGGTGGGTGGTAGCGAGTGGGTGGTGTTAGCGGTAGGTGGGCGGCGAGTGGTGGTGGAGGGTGGTTGTGGGGGGTGGGTGGGTGACGGTGGTGAGTGGTAGCGAGTGGGTGATGGTGGCGAGTGGTGGTGGAGGGTGGTGGTGGTGGTGGTTGGTGGTGGGTGGGTGGGTGACGGTGACGAGTGGTGGGTGGTAGCGAGTGGTTGGTAGTGGTGACAGGTGGGTGGCATGTGGGTGGTGGTGGCAAGTGGGTGACACGTGGGTGGTGGTGGCAGGTGGGTGGCACGTGGGTGGTGGGTGATGGTGGTGGTGGTGGTGGTGGTGGTAGTGGTGTGGTGGCGGGTGGTGGTGCTGGGTGGGTGGGTGACGGTGGCAGGTGGTGGCGAGTGGGTGGTGGTTGTGGCGGGTGGTGGGTGGTGGTGGGTGGTGGTGGCAGATGGGTGGTGAGTGGCAGGTAGGTGGTGAGTGGTGGCGGGCAAGTGGGTGGGTGGATGACGGTGGCGGGTGGCGGGTGGTGGTTGTGGGTACTGGTGGCAGATGGGTGGCACGTGGGTAGTGGGTGATGGTAGTGGGTGGTGGTGGCAGGTGGTGGGTAGTAGCAAGTGGGTGATGGTGGGTAGTGGTGGTGGTGGTGGTGGTGGCGAGTGGTAGATGGTAGTGGCGGTGGCAGGCGATGGACGGTAGTGGCAGATGGTGGCGGGTGGGTGGTGGTGGCGGCGAAAGGTGGGTGGTGGTGGTGAGGGGGTGGCAGGTGGGTAGCGAATGGCAGGTGGGTGGTGGCGGCGGGTGATGGGCGGTAGTAGCAGGTGGGTGGTGGTGGCTGGTGGGTGAGGGTGGCGAATGGGTGGTGGTGGCAGGTGGGTGGTAGGGGTTGGATGGTGGTGGCGGAAAACGGTGGTGAAAATGGTGGCGGGTGATGGCTAGTGTTGGGTGGTAAAAAAAAGAAAAACTCAAAACTCAAAACTCAAAACAGATACACATTTTTTAAGTTTACATTTTCTGGCCAAATTTATAAACAGAGACCACTGATTTATGTAATTGAAATTTACCAAACAAGTTTATATTTGAGTTGTTTAAATTTTTATAAATATAATCAGAAAACTAAAAACGTATGTGTTACAAAACGGCACACCAAGCAGACCTTTTATGTTTGGAAAGATAGTTGAATTTTTTTTGTGATTGAATGTGATGTTTGTGACTGAAAAATTGAAATAATATGGAATTTGATGTGATATTTTGTGAGGGATTTGTTTTTTTGGGTTTTGTAAGACATTTGTGTTGTACTGGAAAAATAAAAAAAATAAAAAAATTGAAAAGCCAAGTTTCCAAACACTCTCATAATTTGTTGGATTTTTAAAAAAAATTTAAAATTTTTTTATTTTTAACGTAAAATGTGATGTTTCATAAAAAATTATTACAATACATAAAGTACAATCCATATCCCATATACATAAAATATTTATGTATATTAACGTAAATATTATTTACATAATATTACGTGACACGTGTAGAATTCTGTAAAAGAAATGAAATTTGACCGTTATAGTATAATTTGGCGAAATGCATTGTATTATGAATAACATTACAGCACACAACCCTCCTATTGTATAGGCTTTATGTCAAGTGCGTTGTCCAAGAAAGCAAATTTCACATCCAACAATTTGCAGAGGCCATTGATGCATCCTCAGGTACTCTGACATGCTATAAGGCCATTTCGGTCAATTTATCCCTTCTTATTATTTATCTTATTTTACTTCACATATTTGCGTAAGGAAAATGTTTGAGGGTCACAATTTTTGTGGCTACAATGGCTCAAAACTATCAAAACGACATCGTTTTGGCAGTTTTGAGCCATTGTGGCCCCAAAAATTGTAGCCCTCTAGCATTGTTGTTTTCGTAAAAAGCTAAAAAGTTTATCCCAGACAACTAGGTATTTTTTTCCTTATATTTTAATCAAAAAGTCAAAAAGTTACTAAAATAGTCTGTTCCCAAACGAGACCTAATTATAAGTTTTAGCGATAGTTTAAAAAAAACCGTCACAAAAAAAAGTTATTAATTTTCAACTTTTAGCAACAATTTAAAAAATTTATCACAAAAAAAGTCAGTAATTGTAAGTTTTAGAAACAATTTATAAAAATCACGACGAAAAAAATCACTAATTGTCAAGTTTTAGCGACATGTAAAATATCGTTACAAAAAATTATTTTCAGTGACGATTATGTTATAACTTATTTTCAATAGGACTTGATAGGAATTAAATCAAACTATTAAGACATATTGATAGTTTATCTTAATTTTTTTTTTGTCCTTATTAATAAATTTACATTAGAGTATAGGGCAAACAACACTAACAATTCCTATAGTTTGAGACTCGTGTCACTTTGGTTTTTGACTTTTAAATTGTGACACATTTGACCTTAAATTTTGAATTTTATTTCAAATAAGGACAATTGAAGATACCATTGCTTAATTTCAAGGGCAAAATCGTCAATTTTATAAAATATAAACTAATTTGACAAAAATAAATGCCAAAAAAATATTTCAAAATTTTAAAAATTATTTCTACCTATCAAAGATAAAATTATGTAAAATTGATAAATCTTTTAAACATTTATTTTTTTTCACCAAATTAATTTTTATTATGTGTTTGGATGATAATTATGTAACAGGCAATTGTTAGGATTTTAATGTGTAATTAATATATTTAATACATGAAATTTTTTAGTTTTGAATTTTTTGATTTAATGGATTGGTTTAATAATGATATTAAAATTGTCGTCATATTTGAATTTTGGAAGAATAAAAACTAATTTAATGAAAGTAAAAATAACCATCCATTATATGATCATCATCCAAATACATAATAAAAATTAATTTGGTAAAATAAATAAATAAATATCTAAAGATTTATCAATTTTACATAATTTTATCTTTAATGGGTAGCAATAATTTTTAAAATTTTTTAAAAAAATTTGACATTATTTTTTGTCAAATTAGTTTATATTTTATCAAATTGATGATTTTGGCTTTAAAATTAAGCAATGGTACCTTTAATTGTCCTTATTTAGAATAAAATTCAACATTCATGGTCAAATGTGTCACAATTGAAAATGTAAAGACTAAAGTAACACAAATCTCAAACTATAAGGACCGTTAATACAATTCACCTTAAAATATAATATAAATTAAAATTTTAATTAAACCTATTAAGTTGTTATTTCGGTGCAAATAGAATCACCAATGGAATGGAGAAGACAATCAAAAGAAATCCAAAGGTATGGCCCATCCTTAATTGGTGGACCTATTTTACTTATTGAATTAATTTCAGTATACTTCATCAATTATTATTAAATATTAATTTTTCGCCTCAAATTTAAAACTTTATATTTGTAATCCTTAATTACAAAAAAATTAAATCATTTTTACCCTTCTAGAAGAGGGATATTTCTTTCTTTCTTTCTTTTGTTTTTTTTTTAATTTTATTTTTATAATTGAAAACTCTAAATGTACAATTAGAAAGTTGATGAGATAAAGTGTAATTAATCAATAAATACATATAAAAAAACTTAATAAATAAATAAAATACCCTTGAATAGCATTGACATCAGAATATATTTCATTAATATTAATCAATAATATCTAATCATTTGTATATAACCATTGTTTTTTATTCTTTTTTCTTCTTCTTCTTCTTAGTTGTCATCCATTGAATGCAAACCATGACATATCTATCCCCATTTTTTTGCATAGAGTGATGTAAGATGAAAATTAAATTAGCATAGTATAGAGGTCTATATATAAAATGAATTTGAACTATTAATGTGAAATTTTAAATAATTTTTAAATTTTAATGTCTAAATTTATAGCATTACTAATGCAGATGTAGATCTAATCAACCAATTCAAGCATTGATGACTGAAATTGCGTACACCATTTAAAATTGTGTGGAAAGAATGTTTTCATAGGGAAATTGTTCACAAGGACCAAAAATAAGCTGGCATTTGTGACCTTCTATAAGAGCATCCACACCAATTTTTTTAAATTTTTAGTTAAATTAAAATTATTTTGCTATTTTAGTTAGTCACTTCTTAATACTTACTGCATCAAACTCCCTATTCTAATTTAATCTTATTAAAATATTATTTTCTTATTGTGTTTGTTAGTCTTTGTTTTTTTTATTAAATTGATAAGTTATTAGCCAAACAATTATTAAAAAATATAAAATAAATAAATTAAATTAAATAAAATTTGCCGTTAACCGGTTAACCAACTGAACGTCTGGACGGACATTCAGTAACACTAATCTAGCGATGAACAATATCTCGTTTGTTGTAGCGAGATACTGTGACAATCATAAATTTTGACGAGTTGTAAGCGAGTTTGATGGATTTAATTTTTTAAAATTTATTAGCTAAAAAATGATTTTACGGAATTTGATAAGGATGCTTTAAAGAAAGTTGTACGTGGCCGTATATATATATGTCCTGCTATTTTTATTTATTTTAATTTTTTTGCAGTTATTAAATAGAATGCTTGCATGTATGTTCCCTACCAGAAGAAGATCTAAGTATATTTGGAGTTAACATATATATATATATATATATATATATATATATATATATATATATATAAGAGTAAATTATCAATAGATCTTACTTTTGAACTTATTATCTATTAAGTCCTATTAATAAATTTATCAAGTGATAATTTTATCAGTCTTTCTTATTTTTATGAATAAATTTACAATGATAAATTTATCATTCAGGACCTGTAGGTAGATAAGTATAGTTAATACAACTGATTGGTAAGTGTTCCTAAAAAACAAATATTTTTTTATACAAAATGATATGAATCAATGTGAATTTTTTATTTTAAAGCAAAACAACCATGTATAGTTTTTATTTAAAAAAATGACATTAATACATTTTTTTTGTATGAATAAATTTTTGGTACATTTTTATAAGATTGGATTTGATGTCCTAAAATATCTATTTATATCTTGTGCTCTTACGTTCAAAATGACATTTTTAAAATTAAAAATTAATTAATATCACTCAATTGTCATATCGTGCAATTAAAATTAAAACCATGACAGATTGAGTGGTTTCAACTTATTAGTTGATTGAAGAATAATTTTAAACAAATATCTAACAGTTGCATATAATATAACACCAATTTGTATAATATTTTTCTTATGTATAACACGAATTAATTTTATATTATATTTTTCATATATATAAAAACTAAATTTCACATCTCAGATGTCTCTCAAATTTATTTTTATTTCGATATTTTATTAAAAATAAAAAAATATATATGTATGTATTAACTATGTAAAGCAGGACAGTTTTAAAGGCGGATTATAATTTTAAACCACGGTTCTAACCAACTCGCGGTTAGCGGATGAGTCAATGCGAATTGAACGATTTTAACAGATTGAATTGTATTTTGCAGAACCCTAACTGGCACAATACCCTACTCTTGAGGATAGCAATTTCTTTTTTCTTTTTTTTTTCCTACCTTTTTTTAATTTTTTTAAAATTTTCCTTTACTTACTTTGTTAACTCAAAGCCTAAAATTCTTTCGCATAAATTTTTGAAAAATAATGAGTTTATTTGATTTAGTTTTACTCAAATTGAAAGTTGATAATTAAAAAATAAGGAATAAATAAAAAGTATCCTCACTCAAATTTTTAGATAATTAATTTTTTTTCAACTTATTTAAATTATTTATATTTCCTAAGTTGTATACAGAATTTTTACCAAACAGATTGACAAAGAATCCAAAAAAAAAAAAAAATGTAGTGCTACTGGAACAAAAAAATTAGACCCATTTCAAACCCAATGAGGTGATAGTCTATTAAAATATCTAAGGTAATTCTCTCTCTCTCTCTCTCTCTCTCTCTCTCATGTTATTTCTAGTTATCAACCAATCATCTCCTTTATACGTCACTTGAATCTTAAAAATAAATCTAAAAAGTAGACTTCTATATCATTTAAAAAAAAAAAAAATTAGAAATGGCACTGTTACATCAAACAACATATTGTTCCATGTACAATTGTTTCATGTTTTTTTTTTTTTGTTCTTCTTGTTTTTCTCAAGTTAAACATGCGTAAATATTTTTTTAATCATCAAATTTACGATGAGATTTGATCACATAATCTATTATTTGTTTTAATATGTCACATTAAATTATTATTTATTAACTTATCTAAAAGTTTAAACTGTAGGCTTTGTTTGAAATGTAAGTTGATTTTTTTTACTATTTTAACTTGGAGTTAAAAAGTTTCGTTTGAGATGGACTTTTTGACTTTATTGACTTTTGGAAGAAAAAAATAAAATAATTATGATTTACATATAATATTTTTTTAACCTGACGCTAAAAAACCTATTTTATTTTATTTTTTTTGTGGCTATTTTAACTTCAACTCACCCCAACCTATCATGTCAAACCAGTGCTAAGGAAATGAGCAATTTCGTTATTTATATCATCAACAAATACATGTGGACAAAAATATTTGGGTTAATTACATTTTTCATCTTGGCAGTTTGACCTAAATTTTATTGTAGTTCATATTATTTCAATTTAAATAATTTAGTCCGTACACTTTAATAAATCTAGTTCAATTTGGTTCTTTTGTCTAAATTTCTATTAATTTTGTCTAGGTGTAGCATAGAAAATTAATTAGTGTCCCAAAATTTTTAATTTAAACTTCCAAATTGAAATTACACTCAACGTGTAGAGAACAAATTATTTAATTTGAAACTATATAAACTAAAGTAAAACTTAGATCAAATTACAAGATAAAAATTATAAACAATTCAAAATATTTTCATCATGGACTACTGACCAAAGAAAGATTTGGCTAGGTGACTTTGATTAGCTTCTTCTGTCTTTATGGTTTTCACATTCTGGAAAGCATCTCTAATGGTTGTTGTTATAATGTCATTGTTATTGCTATAATTTAAAAATAAATAGTGTTATTTTGTCAAATTATAACAATGATGCTTCAATAGTCACTTGCTATTTTGGCAATTCTCAAACAACTTTCCCTCCAAGTTTGTAGGTGTTGTTCGGATATAGGTTTTTTTGTGATTTTATTTTTGTTTATTTTTTGTCTTTTATGACATTTTTTAAACTATTTGTAAAAAAAAATTATATATTTATATTATTCCCGACTAGACAAATATAAAAAATGAAAAAAATTTGAAAAATTAGAAAAAAATAAATAAGTATAATTCAATTTGAAAATTAAATGGAAAAATTAAATTAAAAAAATTACTTAGTTTTCTACTGTTTCAATTCTGTTTTTTTAACTGAATTTGGAGCCTCAAATATATTCATATTTGCTTATATGACATGTTTGGCAATTGCTATTTTACTTGCCAAATTTGAGAACATATATGGCATATGCCGTCTTTGGTAAGTAAAATTGCAAGACATTAGAGACCCGCTTTTTATTACTATAACTTTAACAAGTGTTTTGAGAGCTCCATTGGAGATGCTCTTAAGTTTGATAACCTTAAAAAATCTCATAAGTTGGTAATTACAGCCAAATAGGGCGGTCTTGATTTGGACATGTACCAGCCAAAAAAAATATTCAGCTTGTTTGGTTCTATTTTTCTAAAAATACTTTTTAGAAAATTTTACTTTCTTATTTTTCGTATTTTTTTGTTTTTACTAATTTTTTTAATATTTTAAGCGATTTTTTTACTGTTTAGACACACTTAACATAAATACACCTAAAAAGTCAAAAAATTGTAAAAAAAATCATTTAAAAATTCATTAAATACCAAAAATACAAAAAAATATAAGAATTCAGCATATTTTTTTTTATTTTACGTATTTATTAATTGTTTAAAATATTTTTTCAAAATTTTTTTACCTTTTAGATACATCTAAGTAAGGTGCATCTAAAAAAGTAAAAAAAATGTTTAAAAATTTAAAAATATTCACTAAAAACAAAAAAAACAAGAAAATCAAAAAACTCAATTTTTAAAAAATTTAATTTAAAAAACTCAAACCAAACACACTGATTAATATTTATTAGGGCTATGTAGAGCATATGATTATATACGAACTGTTAATGTATATATATATATATATATATACCATATATTTAACAATGATTACTTTCTTTATGAAGATTAAAAAAAAAAAAAGAAAGGAAGAAAGAGAACAAAATCAAAGATTAAACAAAAAGAAAAAATATATATTTGTGTTTCTTTTATTTTCAAATTTTTTGTTCCTGTTTTTTGTCTTTTTAAGAAATACCAAATTGTTTTTATTTTCTTGAAAAAAACATTTTTTTGGGGTAAAAATTAGAATTCAAATTAAAATTGTTTGTTAAACAAATAAGTGTTTTAAAAAAATGAAAATATTTTTTAAAAACAATTTATCAAACAAGTTTATTTAGTGGACTATTTTCGAAAGTAATCTACATTTTAAGAAATATTCAAAATTTTATTTTTTAAATTTTCTAAAATTATTTTCACATATATAAAAATGATAAGTATTGTCGAACTTTTTATTGAAAACATCAAATATGAAGATGTAAATTGATAAAGAAAAGAAAAGAAAAAAAAAAAAAAACACAACTGAGAGGGTAATTTTTGGTAAAAATTGGGCCGAGCTATGAGATGGGCTTTGTGGCCCAAAGTGCCAAAGACTTGGTGAAAAGGCCGCAATGTTACTCCGGCCCAGGAAAGGCCGCAATGTTACTCCGGCCCAGGAGAGGCAAGGCTACTCCGGCCTAAGAGAGACAAAGTTACTTCGGCACAGTGACTGTAAAAGATACTTCGGTCCGAAGGCAACTTGGAGTTATACCGGTATTGGGGCTAGACCGGCCGAAAGTCGTTGGTTCGATCTAAGACCGTACCATGGGTTCTACATGGAAAGCTGAGATAAGAAAGGGAAAACACAAGAACCGAACTAAGGATGAGCTCGGTTTACTCAGTGGCTCTGCATAGCCAAGCTTATTTCGGTCATATAGTAGTTCGGCCAAAGTAAAAACCATCCCACTTGGTTTAAGCAGTGGGGGAGGGTGTAAAAGGATAAGCATTATCCTTAGGAGTATGAATCCTAGGAGGACTCTGCATGGAGGAATAAAAGTCCTACTAGGATTGTGCCACTGGAAACTTATAAAATCTCACAAACATCACCTTGGAGGAGGTAACAAAACACAATTTTCTTTTCTGAGAACATAGAGCTTTGTCTATTTGTCAAGTTTTCTGACTTAGGCATCGGAGAGGTTTCCGGCACACACCCGCCGGCTAGCTCACGTTTGTGTTTTCAGGTGAGAAAGCGACGTCGTACGGAGGAGCGTGGACTTAGTCAACAGGATTATACGAGAAGGCGTATTTCTTTCCCGTACAGTTGGCGCCGTCTGTGGGAAGAACAGACAAGAACAAAAACCTCTTGACTAAGCTTCTCCTTTTCTCAAATCAATGGCACACATTGAAGAACTACCACAGTCCGCCGTCGACGGGCTAACTCCAGAAGGGGGCGCAAGACGTGAAGGATTACCTTCTGTCCCTCCCATGGCGGACTTGGAGCCCCAAAGACATACCTCCAGGAGGGATGCTAGGGGGAGACGGACTCACAGCCCCCGTCAGTCCCATTCTCAAAGTCGCGACAGACAAAGACGGAAGATTGACCCTCAAGCTCTGGAAGATCGTGTAAAAGAACAAGATGAATTGATAAGAAAGATAGCGGCGGACATGGAGGCCTTGAAATGCCAGATGAAGAAAAAAGAAGTGGCGACAGGAGAGGGGCGCAAAAACAAGACGCCCCCTCGCCACTCAGAAAATCGTAGTAGGAATACTACGCCCTCACAAGGAGAAAGCAGAAACCTCAGGACAGGCGACACTCAATCCTGGTCTTCCAGAACTCGTCACTCTAGGTCTGAGAGGACGAGATCTGAAAGGTCATACACTAAAGGAAGCACATATTGGCCCTCACATTCACACCAAACCAGATCTAGGTAGACAGAATTACCCAGATCATCCGACTTACGAACCGTGCTCGAAGAAAAAGCACGATGCAAGGAGGATGCCAGGGCAAGGGATCCACATAGAGTTTCAGCCTTACAGCGGTTGGCTCCTCGGACGCATGGAAGCGTCGAGGTTGGAATGCCAATACCGCGACCGGCCTACAAACCAACGGACAAAGCATTGGCAAGACTACAGACTTCGCCGTTTGTTCCAGCAATCGAAAACGCGCCCTTACCATCAGGCTTCCTTCAACCGAAATTCACTACATATGAAGGAAAGATGGACCCGTATTCACACTTGAGCCACTTTCGCCAAGTCATGGTCGTATACAGGCGAAACAAGGCCTTAATGTGCATACTCTTCCCATTAAGCCTTGGCGACCTCGGCTTGACTTGGTTCGAGAAGCTCCTAGAGGGCAGCATAGCCTCCTGGGCTCAACTGGCAGAAGCATTTGTAACAAGGTTTCGAACAAACACTAAAACACCGGTAGAGATAGACCAGTTACTCTCCATCGACATGGGGGATAAAGAGACCCTTAGATCCTACAACAGTCGCTACTGGGAAACATTCAATCAGATTGGAGACTGCCCCACCAATCTAGCCATTGCGCAGTATAAAAGAGGCCTTCCAGTCGGAAACAGACTAAGGGACTCGATCACCATGACGCCACCCCTTACCATGGAAACCCTGATGGAGAGAGTGCATCAGCACATCAGGGTAGAAGAGGATGGCGCACGCGCCAAAGCAAAGTCAAGTGCAACCGCAGTACCAGAAAAGAAAAACTCAGCTAAGGTCAATACAGTAGATCGGCAGAATAGAAACGGACGTGGCAAACGAGATAACGGAGAAGACCCAGACAAAAGATGGTTGAGAATCCGCACTGCCATAACAACGGTATTCAAAAAACCGATATATCGGATTCTGAGCGAAATAAAGGACGAGCCTTTCGTCACGTGGCCAGCCAAATTGGGAGAAGCTCAGAAAGACTACGACGATAGATCACGGTGCACCTTCCACAAAGAAAAGGGGCACCGAACTGAGAATTGCACGCCACTGAGACAGCACTTGGAAGAATTGGTGGCAGCAGGCCACTTGGACAAATACATTGAAGGAGGGACACAGCCAGCCCCCCAGGATCACAATAACCCAAACGGAATGCCAATCGACGCCCCACCTCAAGGCATTATCAATGTAATACATGGAGTCTTTGAACCTGAGCGTGTATGCGAGCTCAGGGGATCAATCAAGAAGGCTGAACACTTTAGAGAGGTGCTAAGTGCCCAACCTGCCATCAAGAAGGGAAAGACAGAGGCAACAAATGTTATGTCCTTTTCGGATAAGGACTTGGATCGAATATACTGTCCTCACAATGATGCTCTGGTCGTCACTCTCCGAGTCAAGGATTTTGACGTCAAGCGGATTCTGATTGACCAGGGTAGTTCATGTGAGATCATGTACTACGACACATTTAAACAACTGAAGTTATAAGACAAAGACTTGGCGCCTGCAGTTTCTCCCCTAATTGGATTTAACTCCATGCTAGAGTGGCCCGTCGGCAAGATAATACTTCCAGTCAGAGCAGGAAGCGTGACAAAACAAGTGGAGTTCTGGGTATTAAAAGTCCCCTCTACTTACAACATCATTCTGGGCAGAACATGACTGCATGCCATGCGATCGGTGGCCTCATCCTACCACCAAGTGATGAGGTTCCCAAACGACACTGGTATAATTGAAGAAGTCTATGGGGATCAGATCATGTCAAAACAATGCTTCGCCACGGTGAATGGCAGCCGCGCTGCCAAAGGATACGTTCATTCGGTGGAAAAACCAGAAAGCAATGAACTATTCGCGGACGTCGGTAAAGAGGCTGATCAGAAAGCGGTGGAGGACTTAGTGGAGGTAAAAATAGATGAGAAGAACCCGGATAAGTTCTTCTTGCTTGGCTCATCATTGTCCAGCGCTGAGAGATTAGAGGTCTTGGAATTCTTGACCTCTAACATCGAAGTATTTGCCTGGACGCCCTACGACATGTCAGGCATTGATCCAAACTTCATCAGTCACCAACTCAATGTCCACCCATCCGCCAGACCAGTCATACAACGCACACGCAGATCGGCACTCCACCATGCCGAAATAGTGGCAGAAGAAGTAGGCAACCTGCTGGAGGCAGGAGCAATTAGAGAAGTGCATTACCCAAGATGGATCTCTAACACAGTCGTAGTGCCAAAAAAGAATGGTAAATGGCGTGTCTGCGTCGACTACAAAACTGTCAACAAGGCCTGCCCAAAAGATAGCTTCCCTCTACCAAGGATAGATCAACTGGTAGACCTGACGGCAGGGCACAACCGACTTAGCTTTCTGGATGCATACAGAGGCTACCACCAAATCGCCATGCATAAACCAGACCAGGAGGTCACATCCTTTACAACACCAAGGGGATTGTACTGCTACAAGGTCATGCCCTTTGGCCTAAAGAACGCAGGGGCAACATTCCAACGGATGGTTACCAAGATGTTTGAACCATTGTTAGGCAGAACAATGGAGGCTTACATCGACGACATGGTAGTCAAAAGCAAGGATGAGAATGACCATCTTAAAGATCTAGGCGAGATGTTCCAGATCCTGAAGAAACACAAGTTACGCCTCAATGCATCCAAATGCGCATTCGGAGTTGGATCTGACAAATTCTTGGGCTTCCTGGTGACCAACCGAGGTATAGAAGCAGACCCCTCTCAGATTAAAGCAATCCAGGAGTTGGAGAGACCCAACTTAGTCAAAGAAGTGCAACATCTCACTGGTATGGCGGCTGCGCTCAACCGGTTCATAAGCAGGTCATCAGACAGACTACGACCATTCTTCCAAGCTTTAAAGACCAAGTTTGAGTGGGATGAAGAATGCGATCAAGCTCTGGAAAGCTTGAAGGAGTACATGTCTTCCCCACCACTACTTGTTACTCCAGTACCTGGTGAAGAACTCTTTTTGTACCTGGCAGTCTCTCAGCACGCAGTTAGCGCAGTGTTAGTTCGTGCAGAAGGAATACAACACTTGCCCATCTTTTATGTCAGCAAGACATTGTTGGGAGCCGAAACAAGGTACTTGCCCTTGGAGAAACTAGCATTAGCATTAATGATGGCCTCCAGGAAATTGGCGCACTACTTTCATGCCCACACCATAGTCGTCCTCACAGCCTTTCCACTAAAAGCTCTGTTTGAAAGGGCAAACTTTAGTGGGCGAATTTTGAAGTGGGCAGTAGAGTTGGGATAATTCGACATCAAATTCCAACCCAAGACCGCAATAAAAGCCCAATCTTTGGCAGACTTCGTCGCAGAGTTTACTCCTGGTAGTCATCATATCTGCCCAGTCGACCTAACTGACACAACCGAACTAGGGATGGAAGTTGACACCGGAATAGCGCAACCCCTAGCAGAAGACACTCAGTCAGACTCCAAAACAGACCAAACTAAAAACAGCAAGGAAGAGGCAAACCAAGACTCACCAAAAGTCCAAACAGATGGCGAGGGGCAGACTGCAAGCATGGACATTGAAGAAAACACTACTCTTGACCCCACAACATCATCTGATCCTTCCACTTGCTGGAAGTTATTCGTTGGAGAGATGTGGAAGCTCTTTGTGGATGGAGCATCCAACCGGCATGGTGCAGGGCTTGGCATAGTCCTCATCTCTCCAGATGGCCTGGTTGTAGAGCAAGCAATCAACCTTGGCTTCCCAGCATCCAACAATGAAGCGGAGTATGAGGCGCTTCTCGCAGGACTCAAGTCAGCATACTACATGAAGGCCACCGAACTAATGGTATACAGTGACTCTCTGCTGGTGGTAAACCAAATTTCTGGCGAATACGAAGCAAAGGATGATAGAATGGCCAAGTACCAAGAGTTGGTCAGAACAGAGATCAAGAAGCTTGATGTAGTAAGGATAGAACAAATTGGCAGAGAGGAAAACAGCAGAGCGGACGAACTAGCAGGCTTTGCTTCAATGGCAGATACATCTATCCCTCATCCATTACTCCTCGACTACTTACCAAGACCAAGCATAGAAGACCCCGAAGCAGAAGAGGTATATTGCACAGAATTAGGCCCCTCTTGGATGGATCCCATCATCCTGTTCCTAAAAGACGGCATCCTACCAGAAGAGAAAAAAGAAGCCAATAGAATAAGAGCAAAGTTGCAGCGATTTTGGCTATCTCCATCTTTGGCACTTTACAAAAAGTCATTCTCAGGGCCTTACCTAAAATGTGTTCATCCCAACAAAGTGGAAGCATTCTTGTTCGAAATACACGAAGGGGTGTACGGAAGTCATCAAGGGGGAAGGTCGCTAGCTTACAGGGCCATTTCGCAAGGATATTGGTGGCCATATATGCAAGCAGACTCAGAGAAATATGTGAAGAAGTGTGAGAAATGCCAAAAATTCGCGCACCAAATACATCAACCAGCTAGAGAACTCCTACCATTGACCAGCCCATGGCCTTTCGCAATGTGGGGCTTGGACATAGTAGGACCACTTCCAACAGCACCCGGCGGCAGGAAGTTCTTTCTCGCAGCAACAGACTACTTCACAAAGTGGGTGGAAGCAGAAGCATTGGCATCAATCAAAGAAAAAGACGTGAAGAAGTTTGTTTGGCAGAATATCATCACTCGGTTTGGCATACCAAAAGCACTGATCTCAGACAATGGTACTCAGTTCGACGGCAGAATCTTCAGAAGCTTTTGTGAAGAGTACAAGATAGAGTTCTACAATTCTACACTGGCATATTCTCAAGCAAATGGGCAAGCAGAAGCATCAAATAAAGTCGTCTTGGATGGACTAAAGAAAAGGCTAGAAAAGGCAAAAGGCAAGTGGGCGGATGAACTTCCTCATGTTTTATGGGCTTACCGCAACACACCTCGGCGATCAACAGGAGAAACACCATTCTCCTTAGCCTACGGAATGGAAGCAGTAATCCCACTAGAAGTTGGCCTCCCCACAATTCGAAGCGAGAATTTTGATCCTGACTTGAATGGAGAAGCCATAACATTGGAACTTGACCTTGCAGAGGAAAGAAGGGAAAGAGCACTGGTTCACATTGCCGCATACCAACGAGAGTTAATCAGAAAATACAACAAAAAGGTGCATCCAAGACAATTCAAGATAGGCGATTGGGTACTGCGCAAAGTAATGGGAAACACCTCAAACCCAGGAGATGGCAAGTTAGGCCCAAACTGGGAAGGTCCTTATAAGGTGGTTGGGTTAGCAGGCAAAGGGGCATACCACCTAGAAGACAAGGATGGCAAAGCAATCCCTAGGCCATGGAACACGGCCAATCTCAAGTTATTTTACTTTTAGCTTTTCTTTTTTCAAACATGTGTAATTTTTTCTTCCTTCAATAAAACGAGAAATTCTTTTCAGCACAAGTTGTTCTTTGTAAAAGTTAGCTTTAAGGTTAGGCACATTACAAGCAGTTTATTCTAAGATTAGCTGGAAAAACTAACTTAGAGGTTGGCTGGATTAAACCAACACCTTCCTAAGCCCAGGATAAGGATCCAGGCTGCAGGACGTTTGGTCGGAATAACCAAACATTATTCTAAGTTAGCTGGAAAAACTAACTTAGAGGTTGGCTGGAATAAACCAACACTTGTTACTCTTCAGCCGAAGTAAGTGCAAGGCTGAAGAGTGGTTGGCTGGAATAAACCAACTCTTGTTACTCTTCAGCCGAAGTAAGTGCAAGGCTGAAGAGTGGTTGGCTGGAATAAACCAACACTTGTTACTCTTCAGCCGAAGTAAGGGTATGGCTGAAGAGTGGTTGGCTGGATTAAACCAACTCTTGTTACTCTTCAGCTGAAGTAAGTGCAAGGCTGAAGAGTGGTTGGCTGGAATAAACCAACACTTGTTACTCTTCAGCCGAAGTAAGGGTAAGGCTGAAGAGTGGTTGGCTGGAATAAACCAACACTTATTACTCTTCAGCCGAAGTAAGTGCAAGGCTGAAGAGTGGTTGGCTGGAATAAACCAACTCTTGTTACTCTTCAGCCGAAGTAAGTGCAAGGCTGAAGAGTGGTTGGCTGGAATAAACCAACACTTGTTACTCTTCAGCCGAAATAAGTGCAAGGCTGAAGAGTGGTTGGCTGGAATAAACCAACACTTGTTACTCTTCAGCCGAAGTAAGTGCAAGGCTGAAGAGTGGTTGGCTGGAATAAACCAACTCTTGTTACTCTTCAGCCGAAGTAAGTGCAAGGCTGAAGAGTGGTTGGCTGGAATAAACCAACTCTTGTTACTCTTCAGCCAAAGTAAGGGTATGGCTGAAATTGGATTGGCTGGATTAAACACTTTGTACTCCTCCGCCGAAGTAAATATATCGGCTAAGGAGTGGTTGGCTTGTAAGCATAGTTTAACCACCTAAAACCGAAATAACAGTTGGAGTAACTGAAGGCATTACAAAGTACAGGCATACATATCAGAACCGGAACAAGAGTTCAAGCAAAATTTTTCATTCATTGAAACTATTACAAAGAAGGTTCATAGTTCGGTTACAAAGGCAAAAAGCAACAAAGAAAAAATACATAATCAAGAGAAAAGTTCTTCAATGTCGGCATCAAAAGCTGCATCAGCATCAGCATGAAGACCGGCTTCAGAAGGGAGATCACTCACGGTTGGGAGAGTCACTTCGGCTGGAACCACGGACTCACTAGGAAGATCAACAGTTAGGTCCTCCACAGTGGGCTCCGACCGAACTGGCTGGTCCACACTAACAACCGGAGTATCCTCAGAAGAAGATTCATCATCCGAGTCTGAGCCTTTAAGGAACTGCTGCTGCATGGCATTCGCATACTCCGCAAGGGACTTCGGTATGAAATGGGCTGGAGGGTTGAAAACCTCGGTCTGTTGATCATGACCGAGCTTCTCAATAGCCGCCCTCCAGCCACACTTGAAGAAGAGCTCCTTGGCAGCATTACATTGCTTGGCATAAGCATCTTCTGCCTTCTTGAAGCCTTGTTTGCTGGCTTCCTTTGCGCTCTCTTTTATTTCGGCATCTTTCTTTCTTTTAAGCTTCACCAGCTCGCGCAGGTATTTGTCCTTCAGAGCTATGGCAGTCTTCTGCCTTTCTGCCTCGGCCAAACTAACTAGTCCGGTCAGCCTGCTGTTCTCAGCTTGAAGCTCGGCCATTTGCTTCTTGATGTCTTCTACCTCGGCCGATTTCATTTCGGCTTCTGCCACATCATCCCTTGCAGTTTTTCTGAGTTCCAGCACCTTCTTGTGAGTATTGTAGTTTTTTTTGAATTGCCTGGCAAACACAAGGACTTCCCATGAGCCGAAATAAAAGTTAAAAAAAAAAAACTAGACAGAAAAATGGACAAGAGCTGCATACCAAGATCATGGACTTTGTTGCAGACCGAATGGACTTTAATTCGGTGTTTAGCTACTTTTTGTGGTGCTCCATATCCTTGGGAAGGCACACACTCTTGGCCAGATTAAAGGCCAACTCGTGATCCTTTTCGGTGACAACCGAATCAGCATCTATGACATCTCGGTTCTTGAAAGTAAGTTTTGGTACCCAGCTGGTTGTAGTTCGGTCGGTGGGCTCCGGTTGGGGGCTCGGTGGCTGAATTGGTGGAATAGCAGTCTCATCTTCATCAACCAAACTTGGCTCAGACTCGGTGGTTCGTGCGCGCTTGGTTCGGCGCGATGAAGACGGATGTTGAGAGAGGAGGGCCACAACGGCAGGCTGTGTTTGGCTGGGCGACGGTACTTCGGGCCTGCTTGTCTCGGTCAGAAGCGCCCTTAGTCTGTTCTTCTTGGCCATTTCCTCTTCAGCAGTTAAAGGAATTAATCTTATTTGCGGCAAGTTTGGGTCTGGCTCTGGGGCGTCTTCAAGAAGAAAGTCAGTTACTCTTGCTTTTCGGCGACCGCTGTACCGGTAGGTCGGCTCAAAGTTTAGAAGCTTAGCCCAACTCCTTTCTTTAAACCGTAGTGCGGCTCGCAAAATAGCAAGATTGGGATAGCTATATAAGGAATGGAGGTGGGCGAAATCTGCGAAAGAAGAACTGTTAGTTCGGTTGATAGACTAAAAAATCGAAATAAAAATACAAAGAAGAAGACCGAAGTCAAATTACCAGGCTCTCCCTTTTTCCAATTTATAGGTCGGCCAGGTATTTGGGCTTGAAAATCCTCAAAATTCCCAGAAACCCAGAAAAAATCGTCGTCATTAAGGTCTTTGTCCGGTGTATACTTAACTATCTTCTCTCGGCGGCGGCAAATCCTAAGGTAATAGACCCACCCATCCTCTTTTGAGCCGATGGAGTATTGATGGAAGATTTCGGCCAAGCCGAGGTTTAGTCCGGTTTGGTGGTTCAGTGCGGCTATTCCCATAATGATGCGGTATGAATTGGTGGACAGTTGGGTAGGGCATAATCTAGTCTGCCTAAGAAATTCATAGATCAATGGTTGGACTGGAAACCGTAGTCCGGTTTCTATAATGGATAGAAGGGTAAAGGGGACAAAGCCTTCATTATCCCATGGGATGACATCTTTTTGGGCTAAAGTCAAGTGGACATCATCAGGTATGTTATAGTCCTTCCTGAATTCCGCCATGCCACCAGGGGTCTCTACTAGATATCTATACTTACCCATCTGGTGTATAATTTACCAATAAATTATATCGGTGCAAAAATCGTGCTCAGTAGCTCGGTTGAGCGCACACAGGAGTGCCTGGGTAACCTAAGTCTGCAAAGTAGAAAACAAAGGGGTTAAGCACTGTTCATTGGACCGTGCTACAAATTAAAAGCAATTTACAAGAGCCCTACTTCGGCCTTGCGAGCTGGTTCTACCTCGGTTTGGCGTAATATTTGGTAGTTCGGTTTAAACTTTGGGTACGCAAGATCGGTTTTATTTATCTCGGTTTGAACAGTGGGTTGTTTACTTCGGTTAAGCCACTAGGGGCAGCTTTCTGAGTTTGGTTTAAAAACTAAGAAAGCTGGCTTAGCCCCCAAGGCTCAGCTCGGTTGAAAATCGTGGTTCCTAGCCTAATTTGTTCAAACTTCGTTCGGTGGTCTTATTTCGGCTAAGGTAAAAACGAAGGTTGGATATCTTTTGAAGTTCTAGTTCGGTTATTGTCAAAAGTAACCTACCTATATTGGACGAACAATATCCTGGTTCGGTTGCTATGTGATTTTGGATCTAAGGCTAGTTTTTCTACAGAATAGTTCATACACACATGAGTTCTACTGGTTTTTTCATGAAAGCACAGAAGCAAAGCAGAAATGGAAGAACATGTTTTGCAAAAATATAGTACACCAAATGTATAAAACAAATATGAAAGCAAAAAACATGAAAGGAAACAAAATGAGTTTGTTTACCAAGATTGAAGAAAAAGAGGACTGGAGACGAAAACAGCAACGGCAAATAAAAACAAGCTTGGTAGTTGGAAAAGCAGAGGCACGAAGAGAGAAGATGAATAGAATGAGTGAATGATCCAAAACAGGAGGAGTTATTTTGTGAAAAAGGAGAGAGGGGAAAGAAGCGGGAACTGTTCAAAAATTGCGAAACACGAAGACGGCGTTGACAGCTGCCTTCTACGAATAGGAGCGTGCCACGTGTATACGGAAAGGGAAGCGTTACAGTCGTGATTGAAGAGACGTTTTGACCGGACAAAGTGAAGCCCGAAGTAAAATTAGCTCGGCTGGAGAGGCTAAAGGGTTTTTAGCTCGGCTGGAAAGGCGTAATAACTTCAGCTCGGTTGGACTGGTAATCCCAATCATGCTGTGCAGATGGAATTAAGGGGCAATTGAGAGGGTAATTTTTGGTAAAAATTGGGCCAAGCTATGAGATGGGCTTTGTGGCCCAAAGTGCCAAAGACTTGGTGAAAAGGCCGCAATGTTACTCCGGCCCAGGAAAGGCCGCAATGTTACTCCGGCCCAGGAGAGGCAAGGCTACTCCGGCCTAAGAGAGACAAAGTTACTTCGGCACAGTGACTGTAAAAGATACTTCGGTCCGAAGGCAACTTGGAGTTATACCGGTATTGGGGCTAGACCGGCCGAAAGTCGTTGGTTCGGTCTAAGACCGTACCATGGGTTCTACATGGAAAGCTGAGATAAGAAAGGGAAAACACAAGAACCGAACTAAGGATGAGTTCGGTTTACTCAGTGGCTCTGCATAGCCAAGCTTATTTCGGTCATATAGTAGTTCGGCCAAAGTAAAAGCCATCCCACTTGGTTTAAGCAGTGGGGGAGGGTGTAAAAGGATAAGCATTATCCTTAGGAGTATGAATCCTAGGAGGACTCTGCATGGAGGAATAAAAGTCCTACTAGGATTGTGCCACTGGAAACTTATAAAAGCTCACAAACATCACCTTGGAGGAGGTAACAGAACACAATTTTCTTTTCTGAGAACATAGAGCTTTGTCTATTTGTCAAGTTTTCTGACTTAGGCATCGGAGAGGTTTCCGGCACACACCCGCCGGCTAGCTCACGTTTGTGTTTTCAGGTGAGAAAGCGACGTCGTACGGAGGAGCGTGGACTTAGTCAACAGGATTATACGAGAAGGCGTATTTCTTTCCCGTACAACAATCAAACACCACTTATGCACATATTTGAACTGCGACTGCCCCTTTTGCCAGATAATTGAATTCTAATGTATTTGAACTAACCTTTTTGCCAAACAGGCCCTTGAGCCTTTGGGCTTTATGTATATTTTTTGCATGCATTCTGATGAATTTTTCAGAATCTTTTCTGTTTGGTTCCTTTTTAAATTTTGTTTTGTAATTTTTCATTTTGAAATATTAGATTTTAGTTTAACAAAAATAAACACCTATTTAAATTTATAAAAATTATTCCGGCTCTAAAAAGAAAAAGTTATATGAAAATAATGTCCTCTTCTTTCACAAAACTAATTTTTAAACTTTTTTCAAAAAATAAATTTTAAAACTCAACCAAACAAAAATAATGTGCGATTCATATTCAAATACTGTATGAGAGAGTTCATATTTAAAATGAATTTAAATCATATATTATTTTTTTATTGATGTTTTTCTAGATAAATGTTTCTCTCCGATCTTTAATCAAATTGGAGAGATCCAATTCAGTCCATTGTAAACTCACCTCAAGTCCAGTTCGGAATGCAAACCACTTGATTGGGTTACATTTGTTTTACATAGTTATTGATATTCAATTAACTCAATTTATTGCATAAATGATTTACTCATAGGCCACACAGTATAAACAGTTTGAATAGTCAAAATGAGTTGATTGAATTAAATCTCTCTAGTCGAAACCTTACTCATTTTTTTGGCTTGTTTTGAGAATATGGTTAAAAGTAGTTTTTTGACTTTTTTTGAGTCATATCACCTCTATTTTTTTGCACATTTTTTCAAAAAAAAATTAAAAAATGCCAAAAACTAACTTTTAATCTCCTTTCCAAAACAATATAAATTCTTGATCTCTAGTGAGAGAGACTAAGTTGAAAGTTTATGATGACCTATACACTAGACTAAATAGGAAGGAGGGAGAGAAGGGGGTATACAAACTTGCTAAGATACGGGAGAGAAAAACAAGAGATTTTAATCAAGTAAAGTGCATCAAGAGTAAGGATTCTAAGGTATTGGTGAAGGATGATGAGATTAAGGAAAGATGGAAGAATTATTTTGAGAAACTGTTAAATGAGAAACATGGAAGTACGACAATAGGGGAAGAAATAGCCAGTAATACGATAAACCTAGACTATAGGTTCTATCGTAGGATTAGGAACTTTGAAGTGGAGATTGCACTTAAGAAAATGAAATTAAATAAGGCTTTAGGACCTGATGATATCCCTATTGAAGCTTGGAAGTATTTGGGTAAAAAGGGAGTTGCTTGGTTGACTAGGTTGTTTAGCAAAATTTTGTTGACTAAGAACATGCCAGATGAGTGGAGGAAGAGTATTTTAGTGCCAATCTATAAGAATAAAGGTGATGTCCAGAATTGTAACAACTATTGAGGAATCAAGCTAATGTGTCATATAATGAAAGTGTGTGAGAGGGTGATGGAACGCCGATTGCGAGACATAACAGAGGTGTCAGAGAATTAATTTGGGTTTATGCCTGGTAGGTCAACAATGGAAGCGATCTATCTTTTGAGAAGGGTAATAGAAAAGTATAAAGAAAAGAAAAGAGACATTCATATGGTGTTTATCGACCTTGAAAAAGCATATGACAGAGTGCCCCGAGATATAATATGGTGGGTGTTAGAGAAGAAAGGGTTGACAAAAGGCTACATTGACGTGATTAGGGACATGTATGAAGGGGTGGTGACCACTATTAGATCGCCAACTGGAGAGACAAATGGATTTCCTATCACTGTAGGGTTACACCAAGGATCTACCTTAAGTCCTTATCTTTTTGCTTTAGTTATGGACGAGTTGACGATAAATATTCAGGATAACGTGCCATGGTGTATGCTTTTTGCGGACAATATTGTGTTAGTGGATGAGACTAGAGAAGGAGTTAACACAAAGTTGGAGATTTGGAAAAAAGCTCTTGAATATAAAGGATTTCGGATAAGCAGAACTAAGATAGAGTACATAGAGTGTAAATTTAGTAATAATAACAATGAAAACAGAGGAGAAGTGAAGATTGAGAACCAAGAACTGCCTAAGAGTGAGAATTTTCGTTATTTATGGTCGATTATCACAACAGCGGGAGAGATTGATGCAGTTGTGGCCCATAGGATTAAGCGCGAGATGGTGTAAGTGGAGAAGTGCGTCTGGGGTATTGTGCGATAAACGAATACCCACTAGACTAAAAGGTAAGTTTTATAGAACGGCTATTAGACCAGCTATGTTGTATGGAACGGAGTGTTGGGCAACCAAGAAACAACATGCAGATAAGATGAGTGTGGCTGAGATGAGGATGCTAAGGTGGATGTATGGTAAGACTAGACAAGACATGATTAGGAATGAGTGTATTCGGGAATGGGTAGGAGTAGCACCGATAGAAGATAAGTTGAGAGAGAATCGTTTGAGATGGTTTGGTCATATTCAACGGAGACCAACAGAGGCAATAGTGAAGAGATGCGATACTGTAACGGTAGACGGAAGTGTTAGGGGACGGGGTAGGCCTAGATTAACGTTGACTAGCGTTATAAATAGAGATATGAATCTACTTAATTTGACGAATGAAATAGTCTTTGATAGGGCCGCGTGGAGAAGAAGGATTTATATAGCCGACCCCATTTGATGGGACTTAAGGCTTAGTTTGGTTTAGTGTTACTAATAGTACTACTATATAATAGAATAGAAAGGACAACAATTGTACAATGGGTCATCTTTCAGAAATGAAATATAGGGGTTTTTGAGAAGTAAAGAAAAAGTCCGCAATATTGTCCAACTCAGGATAACGTGCCATGGTGTATGCTTTTTGCGGACAATATTGTGTTAGTGGATGAGACTAGAGAAGGTGTTAACACAAAGTTGGAGATTTGAAGAAAAGCTCTTGAATATAAAGGATTTCGGATAAGCAGAACTAAGATAGAGTACATAGAGTGTAAATTTAGTAATAATAACAATGAAAACAGAGGAGAAGTGAAGATTGAGAACCAAGAACTGCCTAAGAGTGAGAATTTTCGTTATTTATGGTCGATTATCACAACAGCGGGAGAGATTGATGCAGTTGTGGCCCATAGGATTAAGCGCGAGATTGTTTAAGTGGAGAAGTGCGTTTGGGGTATTGTGCGATAAACGAATACCCACTACACTAAAAGGTAAGTTTTATAGAACGGCTATTAGACCAGCTATGTTGTATGGAACGAAGTGTTGGGCAACCAAGAAACAACATGCAGATAAGATGAGTGTGGCTGAGATGAGGATGCTAAGGTGGATGTGTAGTAAGACTAGACAAGACATGATTAGGAATGAGTGTATTTGGGAATGGGTAGGAGTAGCACTGATAGAAGATAAGTTGAGAGAGAATCGTTTGAGATGGTTTGGTTATATTCAACGGAGACCAATAGAGGCAGTAGTGAAGAGATGCGATACTGTAACGGTAGACGGAAGTGTTAGGGGACGGGGTAGGCCTAGATTAACGTTGACTAGCGTTATAAATAGAGATACGAATCTACTTAATTTGACGAATGAAATAGTCTTTGATAGGGCCGCGTGGAGAAGAAGGATTTATATAACCGACCCCATTTGATGGGACTTAAGGCTTAGTTTGGTTTAGTGTTACTAATAGTACTACTATATAATAGAATAGAAAGGACAACAATTGTACAATGGGTCATCTTTCAGAAATGAAATATAGGGTTTTTGAGAAGCAAAGAAAAAGTCAATTTTTAATTTTTTATCTATTTTAAGTCATAATATCTCTCACATTTTTTTATTTACAAAAAAATAAAATAAATTAAAAAGATCAAAAAATAAATTTTTTTATTAACTTTCTAAAACACCACATAGCAGCCTCCCATGGAAAGTATTCCATTTCCTCGTGTTAAATGCCTCCTTATCCTATATAAATTCAGAGCAGATAGTACAAATCGTAGATAGTGATTCATCAATTCTGCTTCATGTGGTCTCTTTAGAGCCATTAATCCTGAAAATGCAAAGGTATCTCTCTAATTATTAGGGTATAGAGAGTCTCTATACCTACCTACATATACACATGCACACAATTATAATGTAATTTGAATTCTTTTATTTTTAAAAAAATTAATTGCCTTTATTATTTAGTCGAAACAAATCTAAAAAGTTTTTTTAAAAATTGACGTTATTTTTTAGAAAATTCACTGAAAACAAAAATTAAGACAATTTTTTAGGCTTTTTTGGGGATAAAAATTGACTTATGTTTTACTTTAGTGGACTTTTTAAAAACTTTTTTTGAATTTTTTTTATGAAACATTAGGCCATTTACTAGAAACAATCTAAAAGTAAAAAAATATAATATAATTTTTTAAAAAAATCTCTAAAGGGGAAAATAAATTATATTTTGATTTTTTTTAGGTCACATCATCACCTTTCTACTTTTTTACATATTTTTTTTAAAAAAGTTAAAAAAGTCAATTTTTAATTTACTTTCCAAAGTAGGCATAAATAAGCCGCTTATTGGCTTATTGACTTATTATTTCTATCACATCGTCTCTCTACTTTTTTACATATTTTTTCATAATAAATAAAAATATTAAAAAAATAAACCATACCCAAAACTAGCATAAGTCAAAAAAGCCAACTCCTAAAAAACTTGGAAAAAAAAAGTAAAACAGAAATGCAGCACAAATTATATTTTGGGGGCAAAAAAGACCCACAAAAGGCCCCTAGATATTTTTTTTTTTAAACGACAAAATTGAAAACAAATAATTACATGGTAAAATATAAAACATATAGAAAATGAGAAAATTATTAGCAAATCAGTGAGAACTTCTCCACACTTCAACGCACATGGAATGGGGAAAATTATCAAATGCATGTTATTGAATTACATGGATTAGATCAACTTAATTGGTGCTAATGCTGAGTTAATTAAAATTGATGTATGTGGGGATATAATTTTTAAATGACAAACGCGTGGCTGAGGTGACACCGAAGTGTCAGCTGAGGTGTCACGTGTCCTGATCATGATGCCGAGATGATCTCGGCTAGGCCGAGGTTATCTGCGAGAATACCGGAATTCAGGATAAGCGGATAAGACTTCAGTTTTGGTAAAGATAAGACTCTTAGAGAGTTTATCCTAATTCTACTGGGAGTCCAAGATTAGCAGTAATCCTAAGTCCATTGGAGCTTGGCTTCTATTGAGACTAGGATTGTGTTGACTATAAAAGTGAGGCACCCCCATAGATCTAAGGTATGTGTAGACACCCCATTTTTGACCGTCCTCAAGATTTGGATGTCACCATTTGAACACTTGGTGATTACCCTTGTTTGTGTTCGTTTGGAGTTCCCGGAGGTCTCGGCTACGCGCCCTGCCTCAGGATCTCCGAACTTGACCGTTTTGTGTCTGGTTTTGAACCAAACACTTGTGTTTTGCCTTGGAGGGGCAGTGAATGCCTTGTGAGGCATCCCCACACACCACCGGCAGTGGCTAGAGGCCACCGGCTGGTTTTTGCTTCCATCGGCAATCTTTTCTGCCGGTCGGCATCTTTTGTTGCCGATCGGCACTTTATTTTGTCAAAATGACATTTTTAGGCAGCCGACCATTGTTCATCTACTTTATGTAGATATTTTGTGCTAGCTGTGATAGCTGGCACCAACTCTGCTTCCCTCCATACACGTGTATGGAGGGATTTCCCTCTAAGCAAGCTTGTTGTATAAGCTTTGCAAGAGGGAGTTCTATAAGAGGAGAGGCCTTCTCCTTGCTCTAGGTTAGAGACTTTGAAGGCAAAACCAGAGCTTCACATATAGATACACCCTATCTCTATATTTCCCTCTCTCTCTTCCTTTGTGTGTGTTTCTTGGCCTAAAAGTGTGATTTTACCTTACTTTTGCACCAATACACACACTATTACACCTTGCTCCGAGATTGAGGACTTTGAGGTTTGATTCTTGAGTTTTTGGGCTGTTTTTGATCAAAAGAAGGGGGCTGCCTTGGCTGTTCTTGAAGTGTGCTTAAATGGTGAGCATTTTACTTTAGTTTCCCCAAACTTGCACTAGTTTTTTACCTATCTTACTTGCTGATTTAGTTTTTGTGCATAACATAAAAAAGGCTTGTATTTTCATGCTTAAGAACTTTCATTAAGAGTCTTTCATGGTTTGAGTTCAAACTCACCCTCTTAGGCCTTATTTGGCCTTTTTGTTGCCTCTTTGGTAAGGCCTTGTTTGCTTAAGTGTTTTGGTCTTCTCACCACTAAAAACCAGTGGATTTTCAGTGGTGAGGAAGGTGGTATGGAGTCTTGCATAGGGGAGGGACACCCCTCTCCCTTCATTGTATTGTTTCCTTGCATTTTGGCTTAAAAGGGTAACATGCATGCTTGATCATTTTTGGCCCCATTTCAGAAGTTTTTTGGGTGTTTTGGGTCATATGTGATCTCAGTTTTTGGCCGGATTTGTACCCATTTGCATGCTTAATATACTTGCTTTACATTCCTCCATTTGGCCTAGAATTGTATCTTGTGTTTAGGCCATGATTCTTGCATGTGTTGGCTTGGTTCCATGAAGGTGTTGGCATTATTTTACCATGTTTAAGGTCAGTTGGCCATTTATTTCAGTCATGCTTGCCTTGTTTGGTGTCACCTCTTTGTGTTTTGGCTTGTAAGCCTTGAGCATATTGACCTCCAACATGCATAGCTTAGGCCATCCTCATGATTTACCATCATTTAGGGTCATATTTCAGCCTATAAATCATGCTTGTATGCTTGCATTTGTGACCTTTTCCATGCTCTTAGGGTGTACCCTTTTATGCCTAGAAATGAGTCTTGGTGGATGCATTTCATGGGAGCCACCTAAGCTGTCATATTAGGAGGTTTTAGAGTCGCTTTTTGCATGTTAAAATTCTATTTTGGCTTGTCCAAGTCCTGCCATGAGTGGTCATGTTGGGGGGAGTGAAGTGCCTCCTTTTTGTGCCTTAACCTTAGGACCATTGGCTTGCTTGTTGGCATGAGTATTGGTCCACCTTTTGGACACTTTTGGCCACTGTTTTGAGGTGGGTTAAGGTCTGCCCTTTTACCATTTTAAGCCACCATTGCATGCTAGTTTCATGTTTGATGTATGGTTGCTTCATTAGGTGTTATAGCATGATGATTCTATTGCTTAAATTGTCCATATTTACATTGCATTCGCATCTTGTATGCCTAACATTGCATGCTTGCCATACTAGTTGCATGACACTTGGTATGCCTTGTATCTTGATATCATGTTGCATTTTGAGCCATGTTTGCATAACATGCATTGCATTACTTGGTTTGGGGTGTCAAACTAAGTGTGAGGGTCTAGGAGCATTCATACTATAAGTGATGTAATGCACCTTGACTCTCGGTCACCGGGGCCTTTGACTTCGACATGATAAGGCCTTGGTCCTCATTTGTGTGTTGCATGCATTTTTTTTTCATCAAATGGCAAGCTCGATCTCTTGGGCTATCATGCACCATTGATGGCTCGAGTATCGAGGGCCATGTTCCCCTGAGTACAACACATGATGGGAAACATGACCATGCTCACATGTGCCTGAAATCCCATGCCATATGCTGTCTGTTCTCTGTTGCTGTCAAAACTGTCTCCTGCAGGAAGTTTCTGCCGACCGGCATAATTCAGTGCCGACCGGCCATTGGTGAAGGGCCGATAAGTCCAGAAGCAGCCGATAGAAATTACGCGCTGCCGGTGGGAATTTCCCCCAGCCGGTGGTACTCTGCAGTATGCAATAAACCTGGCCCAGCACTTTGGAATTTTTCAGAGAGATAGGGCAGTGTAAACAGAGACAGCCTTGGTATGGTACGGACTTTCCGGGCAAGGCGGGTTCGAGCATGCATCATTTGCGCATCTCGAGGCGGAGGCTGTGGCCATCTCTCTCCTTCATTTTGCATTCTTTCTATTAATTAAGTAGAAATTCTGTAATAATTAATTTATTTGTTATTCGGACTGTAATATTTATTTGTACCTTCCGAACGAGGACAAATCTGTAATAAGTGTGTGTGAGTTTTCCCTTTTATTTACCTGCTTATGATGGTAGACTAGGGCATATTTAAAATTAGCATGCCTTATGCTATGCATGCGTGCATTCATGCATTTGTCTTGCATGCACCGGCCTCGGTACATCATGTTAACTGCATTTGTATTTTAATTCCAAATTTAATACGTGCATCAATTGATTGCATTTCACATGCCATGTTTAGGTTAGCCGAGCCTACTCTAATTACATCTTGCATGTGTTGCATTAGTCAATTTGACATGAACTAGGATCACGCATGTTTGCTAACTAGTTTATTGTTTTGGCACGGAGTACGATGTAAGTATTTATGCTTTAGCATACCGCATGCGTGTGAGTGTTGCCATGACAGTATGTTCGCCATGCGGCTAGATGCTTATATGAGATAAACTGTTTGAATGCTTGTGGGTGAAGGTTGGATTGTTTGAGTTGGAAAAACTCGTTGAAATCCGTATTTTAGCCTACTTGCGAGTAGCAAATTCCAAAACATTTTCCCAAAACAAACGAATATGCAATGTTTCTTTCCCAAATTAGGCAATCTAGTCTATACTTGTTTGCTGTGTGCATAACATAGTAATTCTACACTAATGAATGGAATAAGAACACATAAAGTTTTCAAAAACGGATATCACGGTTAGTAGAGGCCGATCTTCGGATCGGGCGAGAGGGGTGTGCTCATAGCTGACCTTCCCCAATCGTACCCTAGCTCCCGAGCCGAGGCAACTCTGGTGATGACGGACATGTGGCCTTCGGCACCGAGTCAGGGTTTCCTAAATTCCCCCATAAAAAAAAATATTTAGGTGGCGACTCTGCATCTGGCAAAGCAGTCCATGTTTGGCACTTCTTTTCAAAAAAAATATGTTTCTCAAAACGATTTGCCAGATTTGGACTCTTTGGTTCAAACTTAAGAACCGTGGCATAAATCGAGTCCGAACTGTAGCGGGGCCCCACGCGGGCGCGTCTACAGTTTCTGGCGACTCTGCCGGGGACATTAGAGAGCTTGACTCGAACTCATGATATCCTGTTTTGATTTCATTCATGTGTCTCTTTGCATTGCATTTGCATTGGTGCGCCTAGGAACACAGTGTTTGCCATCTGCCATTCCTGAACGGTTTGCCGGAGGACTTGTCTTGTCAAGGCATGACTATAAGGCTGACCGGTTATGGGCTCTGACAGTATGGGAACACAAACCCCGATTTTACCGGGGCACCCTTTTCGACCATTCGACCTAGTGCATACTCGGATCCATAGTGACCATTCCAAGCTAGGACAGGTTGCTTACCCGATGTTAGGTTGTTTGAAAACTGCTGCGTGCATAGTGAAACCCTAGCTCCTGACAAAATAGGACAGGGAAACCCTACCCCAACATAGGGGTGTTTTGGCTCGCTTTACTTGCTATGTGCTTTTAGAGTGTTGCTCTACAGGAACGTGTATATCAGTTTGCAAGATTGAGTATTAGGCCTGAGGGCATCAGTATCAGTTTATGAGAATCAGTTATCTGCGGGTATCAAGTCCAGTTTTGGGAACAGAGATTTTTTGGGGAACAGTGATCAGTATCGAGGAACAGTGTGTTTAGCTTACCAACTGTGTACTCCGGATACCCAACTATGTACTATATGTGTTTATTTTATGCCGTTGTGCTGTCCGATTATTAGTTTATTTACTGCTTTATTTATCTTTTTGCTAGGTAGTTTAGCATCATTGCTTCCAACCCGGTAGATATTCCCCAAGCACTCTGGATTAGAGGTCGTCGGCTCCATCGATCTGAGGATCTGGTAGACGGACAATCAGTGTACCACTCTCTACCCCCGGTTACTAAACGGAGGGCAACTAGGCAGAGGGCATCGGTTCAACAGTCAGTACAGAGGGCTTTATCTACCCCACCTGTGTACAGTAGGGATCAGGATCCTGTTTCGCCCGCAGAAAGGGAACATATACCGACAACTCAGTCAGATCAGAACAGCATGGCTAGTTTAGAAGAGATGGTGCGCTAACTCCAAGAAAGCATGAAAGGGATGCAGCAGGATGCTGTCCGACAGGCAGAGTTCGCCAAACAACAAGCCACAGTTATGAGTGAGCAAGCGGAGTTAATTGTGAGATTGCAACAGCAAACTGGGGCGTCAGCTTCACAGCAAGTCCCTCCCCCACCAAGGGTTCCGATACCCGAAGAGACGCCAAATGCCCAGAATGTCCAGGAAGATACAGACATCCCAACGGGGCCGGCTCCACCCCCGATTCTGCCTCAACAATCCAAGGCATCCACTCCTATCAATCAATCGGATTCTCCCTTCGAGTCCGAGGTAGACCCCGTGGCATTAAAAATGCGCAAGCTTGAAAAGCTGTTCAAGAAATCTCAAGGTGTGAAGTCCATTCCGGACATTGGAGACGGATACACTGACGCAGCTGTGACGCTGCCAGATCGGTTTAAGATGCCACAAATTGATCGTTTTGACGGATCTGAGGATCCCATGGTACACCTGCGACTATTTTCAGACGTCCTAAGGCCAACGGGCCTTACTAGACTGCAGAAGCTGTCTTTATTTGGCCGGACCCTGTCGGGTGTAGCGGCCGCATGGTATGCAAAATTGGAGGATGACGTCAAGAGAAGTTGGGACGAGATGGCTGAGGCCTTCATCTTGCAGTACTTGTATAACACACAAATCGAGATCACGACCCGGGATCTGGAGACAACGAGGCAAGAAACCAAGGAGAGCTTCTCAGAATTCGTAACCAGATGGCGGGCTAAGGCTTCGATGATGACCTTAAGACCCACGGACAAAGACCAGATTCGGATGATTGTGCGCAATCTTCAGCCGAAGCTAATGCAAAAGATGATTGTAATCCCCTTCCCTACCTTTGCTGATCTGCATGAAATGGGGGTGCAGATCGAGAATGCCTTAAAACAAGGCCTGATTGATAACGACCGGGAGCAACCCCGCAGAACTTTCAATCGTAATACTAATGCAGGCCCGAGTGGCGCTACAACTACCAGGACATCCGAAGTGAGTATGGTCACCACCAACCCTTCCTCGAGAACTATGGCAGACACACCATTCTCCGGTGCGTCCAGAAGCAACCCACAAACAGCCAAATACCCTCCAAAAAATGCCAGAACCTTCGCTCCGCTTTATATGCCCCTGTCCAAAGCTTTGGGGATTTTGATCAAAAAAGGGCATCTGAAGCCCCTAGAGCCGCGACCCTTACCGGAAAGACTCCCCGCTGCCCACAATCCAGCCAAGTATTGTGCGTTTCACCAGCAGCACGGTCACGACACCGACCTGTGCTTTCGATTGCGTCATGAGATTCAAGATCTCATTAATAACGGGGTGATCTTACCTCCTGAGAAACCCAATGTTACTACAAATCCTCTCCCCACACATAACCAAGCTCCACCACCCAAAAGAATCAATTTCATCCACACTGGGGTCGTGTCCTACGATCCTAGTATCTACATCACACCCTCCTACCTGCCTAAGCCGGAGGTTTTCTTTCCTGATTGCACCGATTTGTGCATGATGGACGTCTCCATAACCCAACCCAAGCCAGTGGAGGTGACCATCGAGAGCAGGAGAGAGAAAACTCCAAAGGAGAAGGGGGTTGTTAAGCCAGAGTCTGCGGTGTCTGGGAGTGATGTTGGGAATGCTTATAGTCCGAGTGACTACATCTCACCGATGGGCCAGAATAGACCAGATGTGGAATTTCCAGCAGAAGGAGAGCTGTGTGCAATCCAAGGGGACAGTCCAGGACAGGGAACGGATGATTTGACAGCTGTGGAAGAGGATCTTGCCAAGTTCCAGTTTTACGATAACCAAGATCAAGAAGACTCAGCCATCAACTGGTTCGATTATGAGGAATCGGCAGAGGCCACGGAATGGTTGGACGATCAGCCAGATGTGGTAGGGGAGTTTCAGTCAGAACAAGGCCCGGCAGGGGCAGGAATGTCAATAACGGCCGGGGGGGTCGAAGAACAGAATACATCGCTGGAGAGTGCCGATGTCGAGAGTTTCGCTCCGGAATGGAGCATTTTGAGTACAGGGATTGTTGAACAATCTACTGCATTGACACAATCAGAACAGGAAAGATTCGAAGATTCTGAGAGGATCAGGAAAGCAAAAGCCCACGTGGGGGTTGAGACTGCCACAAGTACAGAAATGGAGAATGCTGCGGGCATAGGAATAGAAGGTACTGCAAGTATCGGGACAGTTATGCCAGAACCGGACAGGTGCCTGTCAGCTGCAGATGGCATGTGGTGGGAAGACGATGATCTATGTCTTGCCCACACGGACGAGGATTGGGGAGGTAACCAACCAGATGATACCTGGTATATCGGCGAAGTCGATCACATGACTAGGAGTAGACGATACTTCAAGCCTCCACACCTAGATTAACCGGAGGCGTCTGGAAAAGATAAAGAGGCGGAGAAGCAAAAGGAAAAGCAACTCGAAGATGAGGCCGCATTGAGACAATTGAAGAAGATACAAGCAGACATCTCTATCTGGGGACTGCTTATGGTTTCTCGAGTACATAGACAGGCTGTCCTTTCAGCCATGGACAAAACCAAGCTTTCTATAGACACCACGCCCGAACAGCTGGTGGGCCTAGTTTTTTCGGGAGGAAGTTCCCCGGCATTGACCTTTTCTGACAAAGAACTGCAACCTGAGGGTGCGAACCATAACAAGCCACTCTACATCTCTGTCGAGTGCAGAGATAAATGGATACCCGTGGTGCTGGTTGACACGGGGTCCGCCATCAACGTCTGCCCAGCAAGGACAGCCTATGCGATCGGTTTGAAAGTCGCAGATTTTGTGCCAACGGCCCAGGTGATTCGGGCGTATGACAACACAAGCCGGGAAGTAATGGGAACAGTTAAGATTCAAACAAAGGTTGGGCCGAGACAGCATGGGATAGATTTCCATGTCTTGGAGGTCCTTGCAACTTTCAACCTGCTTCTAGGGCGGCCGTGGCTGCATCAGGCAAAGGCAGTCTCCTCCACCCTACATCAAGTGGTGAAATACCCCTATGGGAAGGGAGTAGCCATCGTCTTCGGAAATTCATCGATTCATCCGCAGCCAGAAGTATCCACACCTGTTCTAGAAATTGAACATGGTATGGAAGATGTGTTCATATCGGGTTTTACCTTGGCTGAGGCTCGGGTTGTACAGGGCATCATGGCTACTAGTGAAGGGGTATATGTCAGTGCTCAGGCAGTCTATCTCATGAACAAGCTCCAACACATCCCCGGGATGGGATTGGGCAAGAGCGGCCGGAAAGGCGTCGCAGCATTGGCCGAAGTGCCACACAACCCTCATACCTTTGGATTGGGTTATCTACCCACCAAGGAGGACTGGATAAGGAAAGGAGAGGAAATGGCCGGAAGAGCTAGAGCGAAGATGGCTGGGAAGCCTTTCGAGTTGATGCATAGGCCCATTCAGGGTACTCTAAACGGACGCTTCGTCCGGGAGGGGGAGGACTTTCCGTTTTGTGGCTTCCCAGAACCATGGCTGAACGCGGAGAAGAAGCGCGTGCCGGGTTTTGAGATTTTTTTCGACCTGCAGCTACCTGAAAGTGACATCGCCGAAAGGCAAACAAATCTATCAGTTGAGGCTGAACAAAATAGGGAAGTGCAGTCTGAGGACGCTGAAAATGAAATGGGGGTAGCACTGGCATGTCTGCTTTCAGATCCTCCGATCGAACAAAAGTGCTTGGGAGATAGCTCCTCGGTATGTGTGATCGGGAATGAAACGGCTGCGAGCCTACCAGCAACTATTTTGGATGCATCCATCGCACCCTCTCTCGTCTGGCAATATGAAGAAGGATTTTTGTCCAACAGCACCGGGTCAGGTAGTGAGCCGGAATCTGATTCCACCGAGTCCTGTGAGTCGGAATCAGGTTCCAGCTCGACTGAGTCTGAGTCCGGTATTCTTGGGGGTGATAACCCGGATGCCACAGTCCTGTCTAGGTCATCATTTTCTTTCTCTTTTGAGTCTGTTGTAACAGAAGAATCAGACGGCTTGGAAGTATTTAATGAGAACGATGTGGATGTGGTTTCTGAGTATTTTTCTGTGCCTTTGATTTATTGCTTAAATCAGGATTTTCAAAATTTTGATGAAAACGACGAGGAAGAAATTCCTCCGGTTTTGCAACGGTTAATTGATCAAGAGCAGGAAAGATTTGTTAAACCCTTAATGGATGAAATCACTACCGTGAATGTTGGTACTGAGAAGGACCCGCGGCTGGTCCAGATCGGGTCTACGTTGTCTTCAGAGGAACGCGAGCGCTTAGTCGCTTTATTAAAAGATTTCAAAGATGTTTTCGCGTGGTGCTATGAAGACATGCCTGGAATTGATCTTGAGATTGTACAGCACCGGATCCCTCTTGATCCCGAGGCCCGATCTGTCAAGCAGAAACTCAGAAGGATCCGCCCTGATTGGGCCATTAAGATCAAGAAAGAGGTCACCAAGCAAATCGATGCAGGCTTCCTGCTGGTATCCGAATACCCGACTTGGTTGGCCAACATTGTTTCGGTGCCGAAGAAGGATGGCAGAATTCGGGTTTGTGTAGACTTCAGAGATTTGAACAGGGCCAGTCCGAAGGACGACTTTCCTTTGCCGCACATTGATGAATTGGTGGATTTCACGGCAGGACACGCCTTGCTTTCGTTTATGGATGGCTTCTCAGGCTATAATCAGATAGTAATGGCACCCGAAGACCGGGAGAAGACTGCATTCACTACCCCGTGGGGTACATATTGCTACAGAGTGATGCCATTTGGGTTGAAGAACGCTGGAGCTACTTATCAACGGGCAGCAACCACGATATTGCATGATATGATCCATAAAGAGGTCGAGGTGTACGTGGACGACATGATTGTCAAGTCCAAAGAAAGAGAGGGCCACTACACCGCCTTACAAAAGTTTTTCCAAAGGATCAGAGAGTTTCGGCTGCGGTTGAATCCCCAGAAGTGTACTTTCGGTGTTACAGCGAGAAAAATGCTTGGGTTTCTAATCACACAAAGGGGCATCGAGGTTGACCCTTCCAAAATCAAGGCCATCTTGGAAATGCCACCACCAATGACTGAAAAGGAGGTGCGAGGCTTTCTAGGTAAAGTGCAATTCATAAGACGGTTTATCTCAAAATTAACCTTGACTTGTGAACCACTTTTTGGTCTCCTGAAGAAAGGAAAGAAGTTCCAATGGGACGGTCGATGCCAAGCAGCTTTTGAACAGACCAAAGAATATTTACAGAACCCACCCGTGTTGTCACCACCAGAGCCGGGGAGACCGTTGATATTGTACCTTTCAGTAACTGAGACTACCATGGGCTGCATGCTTGCACAAGAGTCAGAGGACAAAGTGGAAAGGGCCATCTACTATCTGAGCAAGAAGATGCTGGATTACGAGACCCACTACACCCCGCTGGAGAAGGCTTGCTTGGTCTTGGTATGAACTACCAGGAAGCTGCGGCACTACCTGTTAGCTCACTCTGTAATGTTGGTTTCATGCTTGGATCCCATCAAATATCTTTTCAAGAAACCGGCACTTACGGGTAGGCTAGCTCGTTGGCTGCTGTTGCTTTTTGAATTTGACCTGAAGTATGTAACACGCAAGTCAGTCAAAGGAAGAGCAGTAGCAGAGTTCCTTGCTGTAACAACCCTCATACTGTTTACTGATTAATGACTGATTGATTACCGATAATCACCGATTACTGTTAAACAGAACTGATAATGACTGATAACTGACTGAGAATTGAACTGATTAAAGTACTGAACTGACTGACCGAAATTGAAACTGAATTGAGTGAATACATCTGTTTGAATTGCATTTTATCTGTTGACTGTTTGTTTGATCTGTTCGTGTTTTATGTTTAAACTATTAATTGAAGGCCTTATCGGCGGCCGAACCGGAAATGGGTTAGTGTATTATGATCGTCATATTTAATATGATTTTATGGTATAATTATCTGAAAACTGATTAGGTACGATTAAATTAGATTAAATATTGATCAATTGCAGAGTTGGCCTTATTTACCGAACTACCCCTAGTGGACCACTATCTCGCACACACACTTGAGCCTTATACATTGAATCAAACATTTCTTTGGCCTATTTGTGAGACCCTTAGCCGACCATAGAGAGAGAGAGACTTGAGGAGTTGAGGTCATCTCAATATTGCTTGGAAATTGAAGAATTGTTGAAGGGTAGATTGCATATTTGAGCTCCCTTCTTGAACTACAAGACTAAAGCTAGCTCCATTGTCTTCTTGTTCATGTTTTAAGTTGATTCTTGCATGGTTCATGTCATATTGATGGAGTGTAGAGCCAAAACATGGTTTAGATGTTGAATTGTGGCTTAATTGTTGCATGCATGTACATATATTGAAGTTTTGAGGTTGTAGTCCACGTTTCCTCACATGCATGTCCATCTTTTGGTCATACTCCATGAGTTCATCTTGTTTTTGAAGGTTTGAGCTCTTTTGAAACAGCATTAAAGCTTTGAAAATGATTTAAGATCATGCATGTTTGCATGTTCTCCATGTTCTTGGAAAATGGTTTGAAATTGGATTTGAATTAAACACCCTTGGGCTTTGATTTCTCAAATTGAGCTTTGAACCATGTTATTCTATGTGTTTATAAATGTTTTCTGGAAATTCAGCCCAAGAGGATCGGTTTTGATGCATTTAAACTTGAGTTTGAGCTTGGAGGTGCAATCTGGGTTTTCCAGATTTCGCATTTCCGCTCGAGCGGGGAAGTTCCGCTCGAGCGTGGAATCCGAGCAACCAGCATCTCTCTGCACTGCTTTACAGTCCGCTCGAGCGGAGGATCGGGCGCTCGAGCGGAGTCATGTCTCAAGCTCGAGCGGGCGTCGAGCGGAGATTTCACCCATCCAGTACTTTTACAGTACGCTCGAGCGGGAAAGTTTATGCTCGAGCTTGTACCTTTGTTGCATGACCGCTCGAGCGGGGAAACTTGCGCTCGAGCGGGACTCTGTTTTTCTGAAAATGCTTTTAAATGTGCATCTTTGCATCCTCATGCCATTCTAGGCATTCTTAGGCCTAGTTTAAGACATCTTGTTGAGGATATAGATGTAGAACACACCGAGGCATTAGGGATTAAGTTGTTATCTTTCCCAACTGTGTAGCTTAGTGTGTGTTCAACCTGTGAACTGTGTAGGGTTGGCGACTGGGGAGACACGCTCTAGCTTACTGTAGCCCGAACTCTGTGAGTAACAATTGTGTAAAGATATGTTCAAATGATTATCTTCTGAATACTGAACTAAACTGTTTACTGAACTGCTATTGTTTACTGAATGAATGTATGTCCTATATTCTAAACTGTACTGTGGCATCCTTGGCATCTACTGTTACTGTTACTGTTACTGTTACAGAGATCTCTGCCGGTTCCCTCGTGGAACCACTACTGTTTACTGACTGATGGCCATCATTACTGTTCGGTCTTTAAGACCTACTGTTTACTGCTATGCTAATGGATGTACCACATATGATTGAATAACTGTTCTGACTGAAATACTGATTTAATGGACTGTTTTCATTACTGTAAGGACATTTCATTCATAACCCCTTTACGCATTATGTTATTCACTGGGCTTTAGCTCACTGTTCATATATATATATATATATATGTAGGTGCTCAGCCACCAGACCGGAGCTAGGAGCGTGGGTTAGACTCCAGTTTTGTCAAGCCAGCCTATGTGCCTCACTGCGAGGTTCCGAGCCTATCTGCTAAGGCTTAGGGGTGTTTCAGGAATTCCCCTTCTGTACTGTCTTACTGTTCTGTATAGACTGAATGTTTTCTGTACTGTTGTGTAGGGTTGAGTCCCTAGTTTGAATGAATGTAAATATTGTGCATACTGTTCTGTACTGTTTACGTATGAATGTATGAAAAATCTTTTGGCATACAGACTGTCACAGCTCATTGGGCATTGTTTCTTTACTGTATTGGCTTCCGCCAGGCCCTGTACTCTGTTTTACTGTATTACTGTTCTGCAGGCCTTCGGTAATCTCGAATTACTGGCCGGTTACGGCACTAAACCCATAGGGCCGGGTTTGGGTCGTGACACTTGCCGACCACCCGGTTGAAGGGGATGAAGCGGTTGAGTACCTGTTCCCAGATGAAGCCATTCTGCACATCGAAGATGAAACTTGGACGATGTACTTTGACGGAGCGTCGAACCAATACGGGTATGGGATAGGAGTGTTGCTGATAGCGCCAGATGATTCCCGTATCCCTTTAGCATTCAAGCTCCGGTTTAAAGTCTCGATCAATGAAGCAGAATATGAGGCATGTATTACTGGCCTAGAAGCAGCCCTAGAACTAGGGGCAAGACGGTTGGACGTCATTGGGGACTCGAACCTTGTTGTATCTCAAGCAAAAGGAGACTGGAAAGTCAAAGAGGAAAGGATGATAATTTACCACCAAACCTTGGATTTGTTAATTCCTCGGTTTGAGAAGCTAAATTTCACCCACCTAGTAAGAGAGAACAACAGGTTCGCAGATTCACTAGCAACTCTATCTTCCATGATAGGCATCTCGTCCAGAGTCCGGATGCGTCCAGTCATTATTGACCAGAAGTTTGCGCCAGCGTACGAGTCAATTTCGGCCATAGATGAGGCTCAGGACGACAACCCCTGGTATTACGACATTTGGAACTTCTTGGAGAATGAGGCGTATCCGCCAGGGGTAAATGCCAAGGATAAAAGGGCAATCAGAAGAATGACTGTTCAGTTCATCATCTGCGGAGGTAAACTGTACAAGAGAGGTCATCTGGGAATGCATAAGCTCTGTGTAGAAGCCGAAGAATCGAAGCGCCTGATGGAGGCCATCCATGGAGGAGAGTGCGGTGCACACATGAATGGAGTAATGCTGGCCAGAAAGATCCTCAGACAGGGCTACTACTGGTCAACCATGGAGAAGGATTGTATCGGTTTTGTTCGGCGATGCCACAAATGCCAGATCCATGCAAACCGTATGAACATCCCACCGTCAAAGCTGTATAACATGACGTCCCCATGGCCATTTTCCGTTTAGGGAATTGATGTGATCGGAGCTGTTACCCCGAAGGGGTCGAATGGGCATGAGTTTATCCTGGTAGCGATAGATTATTTCACGAAGTGGGTCGAGGCCCAATCATACGCGATGTTGAAGGCGTCGCACATCGCAAAGTTCATCAGAAACAGCATCATCTGTCGCTACGGGGTGCCAAACGAGATTATTTCGGATAATGGATCCCACTTTAAGAAGGAAGTGATTGACTTGTTGGAGAAATATAACGTGGCTTTCCATAAGTCATCCACATACCGGCCGCAAACTAACGGAGCAGTTGAGGCCGCCAACAAGAACATCAAGCATATACTGCGGAAGATGGTGGAAACCTACCGGGATTGGCCAGATAAGTTGCCGTTTGCTCTGTGGGGCTACAGGACTTCAATTAGAACTTCTACCGGAGTGACTCCGTATTCTTTAGTTTATGGAATGGAGGCCGTTCTACCTATCGAAGTTGAGGTTCCGTCCTTGCGGGTATTGGCTGAGTGTCAAATAGCCGAAGCAGATTGGCAGCAGAGCAGGTTTGAGGAACTCATGCTTTTTGACGAGAGAAGACTCAAAGCACTGTACCACGTTCAAAGTTATCAACGGAGAATTGCCCGGGCTTTCAACAAGAAGGTTAAGTCCAGAAATCTAAAGGAAGGGGATTTGGTGCTCAAGGACAACCAAGCTCCCATCCACGACCCAAGGGGCAAGTTCTGACCCAATTGGACGGGTCCCTACATTATCAAAGCTATCTGGTCAGGTGGAGCTGTGGTTCTGATGGACCTAGATGGCCTGGAATTCTCCCAACCGATCAACATGGACAAGTTGAAGAAATATTACCCTTGAGAGGCTCGCTAGGCCGAAAACCCGAAAAGGCGACCTAGGCAAAAGTTAGAGCACAAAAAATTAAAAATATAAAAACTGAACTCACAAGGCTGAAAACCCGCAAAGGGCGGCTTTGGCAAAAGTTAGAGCGCAAAAGGAGAGTGAAAATACCCGAGTGAACCCAAGCCTGAACTACGTAAGGCTTGATTCCCATCTTTGGGATACGTAGGCAGCTTCATCCTGAAGTTCAGCCATAACACTTCCCCGATCAACTTTGTCCATTTGATCATCTCAGTCATCTTTGTCTATCAGCATCCATTGGAATCTCCAGTGCAGTGCCACTCAAACTAGGGGCAACTTTCCGTTGCTGTGCAGTACTGCGGTGCTCTTCAGACTAGGGGCAACTTTCCAGTTGCAGGGATCTGGGGTTGTGCATCTCAGTGACAGACCTCAGGCGTGTCCATTTCTGATCCACATCGAAAATGACTTTTAAGAAGTTTTAATAGAAGCCGACTTTGTTCAAATAATCTTTTTACAACTTTGACCATTTTTGGACCAAAGCGGAAAATTTTCAGTACCACAACCTTCAATTTCATTGATTTCAAAACAGAGTTCTCCTGCTCTTGCATACAATCGAAGTTACTTTTTATTACATTCATAAAGAAAACTTGAAAGTACTAATAAAACAATAAATCCGGGGCATAGTCAAGTCAGGTGCTCCTACGCCCCCTCCCAGAGCTGGTCGAAGTCTCGGATGTCAAGCTGGGCCCAATCTGTGCTTCTTCGTTGAGCCAATCCACGCACTCGTCAGACAAACTGCAACTGAAAGTAGGGGCAGGGGCCAGGAGTTCTCTCATCCTCCACGCGGTGGCCTGCCAAGCAAGCTGTGCGCCTCGGGCTGGGAATGCGACAGGATACTCTATCCCCTCTGGCGGGCAAGTCTGATCATGGCCAAATTGGCGTCGAATTCGAAATGGGAAGTAGAATACACAGTGAGTGAGACCAACCAATTGAATCCCAGTCTGCCGGGGCATGTTGTAACTCATTGCCGGGAGGCTCAGCCAAGGGCACCGCCAAGCAATACGGTCTGCGGACAAGCGGCACATCCAAGCGAACCACCATCCCTCATCCAAGGCATTGACTAGACGGTGCCGGAAGAAGTAGCCGCGAGCTGAATATGCTGGGCAAGAGTCCACAACCTGCAGTTTGTCCATCAACCATACCTGGGGAGGGATGAAAAATGAGAGAGTAAAGAATAGAGAGATGTACGAGGAGAGAAAAGTGAGAATAGGGTTTTGTGAGAAAAGATCGAGCTTGAGGGCCGAGTGATGTGAGCAATGCATAAATGCGAGATTGGGCGGGAAACATTACCTGTAGTAGTAGTGGACTCCCTGCTAATCTGGTCGTCTCATGACGATAAAAGGCGTCTAAGCCCATTAACGTCTCGGCCAGAGTCATGGCAATGCAGCTCTTGCCCTCCTTCAAGCCTTGGGCAACCTCAATCAGCCGGACACTAGCCCCTCCAGAGCCTGAGACGAATAGAAAAAGGGATAGCATGCACAAGCAGAGAGCATGTCGCCGGAAGCCTTGCCAGTGATGGTTGTTGCGATCACCAATATCAGAAAATCGATTGGTGAAACTCGGAATGTCCAGCATCCCGTCACAAATCAGAGACCGAGCGTCGCGCATGCTGAGTCCACACATTCGCCCTAGGGATTGGGCATGGCCAAAATTAAGTTGGGGCAGGAGCTTTTCGTCGCGCTCGGACTCCATTAAGGCTTGGAAATCTTCAAAGGTAGGACATATCTCTTGTCCAGCAAAGCTAAAGACATGCGTCACCGGATTCCAAAACCTTGCCGCAGCCTGAAGGAACGGGAGGTGCAACGGGGTACGACCCAGAGTGAATAGTGCATTTATGCCGAAACCCCAGAAATTCAAGTTTTTCGAGCCACCCAAGCTAGCAATCCAAGCTGTGAGATTTTGAGCTAGAAACTCTTCCATTAGAGCAAATCAGTGTGGAATTGAGAAAAACTACGAAGTTGGGGTCTTTTGTAGGAGATAAGGTTGGGTGGAGGACAGGTGTCAACATTCTGGTGATTCCCTCATTCATAGCCGACCGGCCAAATATTCTGCCGACCGGCCATCATGTTTTGCCGACCGAACAAATTTTTGGCCGATGGCCTCTCCTCCTGGCCGATGGGCTTCCTCCTGGTTCCCTGAGCTGTTTATGCTAGGGATTTGGGAACTCCACCACCTCCGATCCCTCTCCCGATGATCGATTCTTGTGAAGTCACGCCTGTCTGCTTGTCGAGTTTTTGAATATTTGCTTATTGAGTTGTATTTTACTCTCTTTGAGTTTTTGATTTATTTATCAAGTTGTACTCACGCTTGTTTGGTCCTATCATGCCTTTGAACATTTACTTATCGAGTTGTAAGTCGGTTCACTGCCTGATTATTACGATGCGAATACTCGGTGTTCAAAATGAGTTCAGTTTCGTTCACATTGTGGTGTGATACGTTGCGATGCGATGCATAGGAAGTTTACAAACGCAAACATCTTTTGAATAAAATGGTCGTTTCATCCTCGTCACGTGCTTTGCAAAATGCGTAATTTTGAGAAAGAATAAAACCTGCCCGAGGCAGTGCAATGTGCTTAAACTACTAGTAAAAAGGAAAGTAAAACATAGAATGACAGGGTAGTCAAGTGTTGGAATGGATACCAGCAAACCTCCCCTTGCGGTCAACGCACCTTCCATGCCTTTGTCCGGGTCAACGACGTGGTTTCGCACCTTTGTTACTTGAGGCCATGCGGGAAAGCGCACTTTTGAAACGTGGACCTTCGAGTTGACCTCAGGCCACAACTTCTGCGAGTGATGCTCGACACGTACGAAGAACGTTCCTTCCCGTATCCTTTTCATGTCTTGAGGATTCCCACAAATCGCTTCAATTACGCTGTGTTACAGTGTTTTACATCCCTGCATTATGAATGATATGTCCTCACTCACATATGCTCAAGCATGTTAATTACATTACCTGCGTAGACCGCATGTTTATAATCACTTTCTTTACTTGCGTAGACCGCATGTTAATTACATTACCTGCGTAGACCGCATGTTTGTAATCATTTTCTTTACTTGCGTAGACCGCATGCTAATTACATCACCTGCGTAGACCGCATGTTTGTAATCACTTTCTTTACTTGCGTAGACCGCATGTTAATTACATCACCTGCATAGACCGCATGTTTGTAATCACTTTATTTACTTGCGTAGACCGCATGTTAATTACATTACCTGCGTAGACCGCATGTTTGTAATCACTTTCTTTACTTGCGTAGACCGCATGCTAATTACATCATCTGCGTAGACCGCATGTTTGTAATCACTTTCATTACTTGCGTAGACCGCATGTTTTGCTTGCGTAGACCGCATGATTGTTCAAATTCATTACCTGCGTAGACCGCATGTATTGCTTGCGTAGACCGCATGATTGTTCAATTTCATTACCTGCGTAGACCGCATGTTTTACTTGCATATTGCATATTTGTTCAATTTCATTACTTGCGTAGACCGCATGTTTTGCTTGCGTAGACCGCATGATTGTTCAAATTCATTACTTGCGTAGACCGCATGTTTTGCTTGCGTAGACCGCGTGATTGTTCAAATTTCATTACTTGCGTAGACCACATATTTTGCTTGCGTAGACCGCGTATTTGTTCAATTTCACTACCTGCGTAGACCGCATGTTTTGACTTGCGTAGACCGCATGCTTATGTTCAATTTCATTGCCTGCGTAAACCGCATGCTCATGATCAATTTCATTGCCTGCGTAGACCGCATGTTCCACTTACACATCTATACTTTCACAGCGTTGTTATGCTCCCCACTTGCTTTGCGTTGTCACGCATTTCGAGTACACTATTACGCATGTTGTTAACAATATTGTACCTGTTGAGTTTGTTTTCTTTGCAGGCACGATATTGTATGTACGGTTCATTTGAGGCTGATGCAACAAGACGAGCCGCACAGGTATTGTATCCTCCGAGTGAGACGTATTGAGAATTACGTAATTCTCTTACATCCCTTCTGCATTGTAGTGTAGTTCGGTGTATGCTAGCTTAAAATTGTCGCATGTGTGCTTCGTTACAGCTTTCCTTGTATGATCATAAGTTATGCTCGGCTTCGTGCATTGTCTTGCATTTTGCCCCTGCCTTCGGGCGCATATCTTGTTTGTCTTGCATGTTTGTCTGAGTCTTTGGCCTTGTCAAAAATGGGTCGTCTCTGGACTTTGACATTCACTCCCGTCATTGTTACGACTTTCGAGTTCTGTCAAAGAGGGGCAACTGTAGACACCCCATTTTTGACCGTCCTCAAGACTTGGACGTCACCATTTGAACACTTGGTGATTACCCTTGTTTGTGTTCGTTTGGAGTTCCCGGAGGTCTCGGCTACGCGCCCTGCCTCAGGATCTCCGAACTTGACCGTTTTTGTCTGGTTTTGAACCAAACACTTGTGTTTTGCCTTGGAGGGGCATGGAATGCCTTGTGAGGCATCCCCACACACCACCGGCAGTGGCTAGAGGCCACCGACTAGTTTTTGCTTCCATCGACAATCTTTTCTGCCGGTCGGCATCTTTTGTTGCCGGTCGGCACTTTATTTTGTCAAAATGACATTTTTGGGCAGCCGACCACTGTTCATCTACTTTATGTAGATATTTTGTGCCAGCTATGATAGCTGGCACCAACTCTGCTTCCCTCCATACACGTGTATGGAGGGATTTCCCTCTAAGCAAGCTTGTTGTATAAGCTTTGCAAGAGGGAGTTCTATAAGAGGAGAGGCCTTCTCCTTGCTCTAGGTTAGAGACTTTGAAGGCAAAACCAGAGCTTCCACATATAGATACACCCTATCTCTATATTTCCCTCTCTCTCTCCTCCTTTGTGTGTGTTTCTTGGCCTAAAAGTGTGATTTTACCTTACTTTTGCACCAATACACACACTATTACACCTTGCTCCGAGATTGAGGACTTTGAGGTTTGATTCTTGAGTTTTTGGGCTGTTTTTGATCAAAAGAAGGGGGCTGCCTTGGCTGTTCTTGAAGTGTGCTTCAAGGGTGAGCATTTTACTTTAGTTTCCCCAAACTTGCACTAGTCTTTTACCTATCTTACTTGCTGATTTAGCATAACATAAAAAAGGCTTGTATTTTCATGCTTAAGAACTTTCATTAAGAGTCTTTCATGGTTTGAGTTCAAACTCACCCTCTTAGGCCTTATTTGGCCTTTTTGTTGCCTCTTTGGTAAGGCCTTGTTTGCTTAAGTGTTTTGGTCTTCTCACCACTAAAAACCAGTGGATTTTTAGTGGTGAGGAAGGTGGTTTGGAGTCTTGCATAGGGGAGGGACACCCCTCTCCCTTCATTGTCTTGTTTCCTTGCATTTTGGCTTAAAAGGGTAACATGCATGCTTGATCATTTTTGGCCCCATTTCAGAAGTTTTTTGGGTGTTTTGGGTCATATGTGATCTCAGTTTTTGGCCAGATTTGTACCCATTTGCATGCTTAATATACTTGCTTTACATTCCTCCATTTGGCCTAGAATTGTATCTTGTGTTTAGGCCATGATTCTTGCATGTGTTGGCTTGGTTCCATGAAGGTGTTGGCATTATTTTACCATGTTTAAGGTCTGTTGGCCATTTATTTCAGTCATGCTTGCCTTGTTTGGTGTCACCTCTTTGTGTTTTGGCTTGTAAGCCTTGAGCATATTGACCTCCAACATGCATAGCTTAGGCCATCCTCATGATTTACCATCATTTAGGGTCATATTTCAGCCTATAAATCATGCTTGTATGCTTGCATTTGTGACCTCTTCCATGCTCTTAGGGTGTACCCTTTTATGCCTAGAAATGAGTCTTGGTGGATGCATTTCATGGGAGCTACCTAAGCTGTCATATTAGGAGGTTTTGGAGTCCTTTTTTGCATGTTAAAATTCTGTTTTGGCTTGTCCAAGTCCTGCCATGAGTGGTCATGTTGGTGGGAGTGAAGTGCCTCCTTTTTGTTCCTTAACCTTAGGACCATTGGCTTGCTTGTTGGCATGAGTATTGGTCCACCTTTTGGACACTTTTGGCCACTGTTTTGAGGTGGGTTAAGGTCTGCCCTTTTACCATTTTAAGCCACCATTGCATGCTAGTTTCATGTTTGATGTATGGTTGCTTCATTAGGTGTTATAGCATGATGATTCTATTGCTTAAATTGTCCATATTTACATTGCATTCGCATCTTGTATGCCTAACATTGCATGCTTGCCATACTAGTTGCATGACACTTGGTATGCCTTGTATCTTGATATCATGTTGCATTTTGAGCCATGTTTGCATAACATGCACTGCATTACTTGGTTTGGGGTGTCAAACTAAGTGTGAGGGTCTAGGAGCATTCATACTATAAGTGATGTAATGCACATTGACTCTCGGTCAACGGGGCCTTTGACTTCAACATGATAAGGCCTTGGTCCTCATTTGTGTGTTGCATGCATTTTTTTTTCATCAAATGGCAAGCTCGATCTCTTGGGCTATCATGCACCATTGATGGCTCGAGTATCGAGGGCCATGTTCCCCTGAGTACAACACATGATGGGAAACATGACCATGCTCACATGTGCCTGAAATGCCATGCCATATGCTGTCTGTTCTCTGTTGCTATCAAAACTGTTTCCTGCAGGAAGTTTCTGCCGACCGGCATAATTCAATGCCGACCGGCCATTGGTGAAGGGCCGATAAGTCCAGAAGCAACCGATAGAAATTACGCGCTGCCGGTGGGAATTTCCCCCAGCCGGTGGTACTCTGCAGTATACAATAAACCTGGCCCAGCACTTTGGAATTTTTCAGAGAGATAGGGCAATGTAAACAGAGACAGCCTTGGTATGGTACGGACTTTCCGGGCAAGGCGGGTTCGAGCATGCATCATTTGCGCATCTCGAGGCGGAGGCTGTGGCCATCTCTCTCCTTCATTTTGCATTCTTTCTATTAATTAAGTAGAAATTCTGTAATAATTAATTTATTTGTTATTCGGACTGTAATATTTATTTGTACCTTCCGAGCGAGGACAAATCTGTAATAAGTGTGTGTGAGTGGGGTGTATGTCTTCCAACCCCACGTCTTTCTTCCCTTTTATTTACCTGCTTATGATGGTAGACTAGGGCATATTTAAAATTAGCATGCCTTATGCTATGCATACGTGCATTCATGCATTTGTCTTGCATGCACCGGCCTCGGTACATCATGCTAACTGCATTTGTATTTCAATTCCAAATTGAATACGTGCATCAATTGATTGCATTTCACATGCCATGTTTAGGTTAGCCGAGCCTACTCTAATTACATCTTGCATGTGTTGCATTAGTCAATTTGACATGAATTAGGATCACGCATGTTTGCTAACTAGTTTATTGTTTTGGCACGGAGTACGATGTAAGTATTTATGCTTTAGCATACCGCATGCGTGTGAGTGTTGCCATGACAGTATGTTCGCCATGCGGCTAGATGCTTATATCAGATAAACTGTTTGAATGCCTGTGGGTGAAGTTTGGATTGTTTGGGTTGGAAAAACTCGTTGAAATCCGTATTTTAGCCTACTTGCGAGTAGCAAATTCCAAAACATTTTCCCAAAACAAATGGATATGCAATGTTTCTTTCCCAAATTAGGCAATCTAGTCTATACTTGTTTGCTGTGTGCATAACATAGTAATTCTAGACTAATGAATGGAATAAGAATACATAAAGTTTTCAAAAACGGATATCACGGTTAGTAGAGGCCGATCTTCGGATCGGGCGAGAGGGGGGTGCTCATAGCTGACCTTCCCCAATCGTACCCTAGCTCCCGAGCCGAGGCAACTCTGGTAATGACGGACATGTGGCCTTCGGCACCGAGTCAGGGTTTCCTAAATTCCCCCATAAAAAAAAAAATATTTAGGTGGCGACTCTGCATCTGGCAAAGCAGTCCATGTTTGGCACTTCTTTTCAAAAAAAATCTGTTTCTCAAAACGATTTGCCGGATTTGGACTCTTTGGTTCAGACTTAAGAACCGTGGCATAAATCGAGTCCGAACTGTAGCGGGGCCCCACGCGGGCGCGTCTACAGTATGCTTTTTATGCTCTATCTAGTGAGTTAAGCACTATTGGTTATCTTTGAGAGATATTTTACTGACTTAATCGTCGGAGTGCTCCCGGGTGGACGAACTACCACCGGAATCTCTTTTTTCTGTTGCAGGTCGTTCGAGCTTAATCTATTCTGCCGGTGTTCTCCAGCTGAGTACTTAGTTGGCAGTATGGTCAGGAATTGACACACACAATTTGGCGCCGTCTGTAGGAAAGAAAGGAGAATAGATGGCCAACGACGGACAGGAAGAGAAGGTTGGGGACGACACCCCTATTGAGAATGGGAAACATATTGACTCTGACGTCGAAGAAGTCAATTGCAACGAAGAGGCTCGTGATAAGAATCACGAAGGAAAGGACGTCGGCCAGGAGAGCGACGTACCAAAGGAAATGGACCGGAGTGGGTATTACAACGAGGATGACCTCCAAGTATGGAAAGAAAGATGCCCATGAAGGGACGATGAGGTAAAGGCCATGGTGAACAAATTGGCGGACCCAAAAACAGTGGTCAATTTCATGATGCAGAATAACGTCATGCAGCCACCGTTCCCACTACAAGATATGCCAATTCCAGCAGCAAAGGAGGATGTTCGAAAAGAGGGGCAGAAAACAGTCCCTACAGTCCCCCAACACACCAGGACCGAAAAACACTGTCACCGGCCTTCAAGGGAGGTCGGGCGAGGAGAGTCAAGAAGTGAAGAATTGAGGAGGATGCATCGCACCAAGGAAGCCGACCCCAAAGAACATCGGCATGTTCAAGGACAAGAGTTGTGTTTTGACACAACCAATGGAGGGAAGTCCAAAAGGACCCATAATGAAACTAGGAGTAGTGAACCGAAAATGCTAAAGTCAGGAGATAGCCGAGCTCCTGGATGGACCAAAGCAGATCTGGGGGATCACCTACAGAGGAAGCAACAAGATGCCGAGGTAACCTCCCCGGTCAAGACGAGAACGCCGTTCTCGATAGAATTGGACAAATTCGAAGCCCTAAAAAGGTTTAGCATGCCGAGATTCCAGATCTACGACGGTAAGTCGGACCCCAACCTTCACGTCGGCTTGTACCTGAACTCGATGGCCTTGTACACCGGGAACGAGCCGTTGCTCTGCAAGGTGTTCCCCTCATCCTTCGAAAAAATTACATCGGACTGGTTTCGCAAGTTGTCGAAAGGAACTGTGAAAACCTGGGATGGCCTGGCCAATATGTTTGTGGTCAGGTTCGTGACAAACAAGCTACAGCCATTGAGGGTGGACGCCCTAATGGCCCTGAAGATCGGCGAGGATGAAAGTCTTAGGGCCTATGCCAAAAGGTATTATGAGGTATTCAACCGAATACCAGGATGCAACCAAGAGGTGGCGGTCGTGTCGTTTAAAAACTGCTTGAAGGATGACTGCCTGCTTCGAAAATCACTGGCAAAGACATTGCCGAAAAGCATAGAGGAGCTGATGGCCAGGATAGAAAAGTATACCAGAACCGAAAAAGACACGCCAGGGACAAAGGCGTCCAAACAAGAGAAGAGAAATGGTTCGCCGAAGCGAAGCCAAGATAACACTGGATACGAGAAGACAAGAGCTTAGCCCAAGTGAGCAGATCCCGGATTCCAGATCTCAAATCCCAGATCCCAGAAGACAAGATCTTGGCCTAGATGATTAAGTCCGAGAATAGAAGAGCTTGGCCTAAGTTAAAGAATTTTTATATAAGGTCCACAAAGAAGTATGTGGAAGCCATGCAGGGGGCAGATCCCTTACCCATAGAGCAATATCGTAGGGATTCTTTTGGCCTTACATGCAAAAGGAAGTTGAAGCCTATGTAAAAAAGCATGAAAAAGCTTTGAAATCCATCTGCAATGTGCGACAGAACAGCAATTCAGCTGGGGGCATACCAGCAACAACTTGCTAGGGCTTACAACAAGAAGGTCAGCCCAAGAGAGTTCAAAGTTAGGGACCTCAGCCTGAGAAAGGTTGCCGGCAATGGGGCATAACGGCTGAAGTGCTAGTTTGATTTTTGGAATCTGTGCGATAGGACCGACCAGTCCTATGACGATGTTTCTGATTGAAACATGACGAATGACATAGACTTATTATATGGCAGAATAGAAACTTTACTTGCATACAATAAAGTTGAACTAAGTTGGGTTAACCTGGACTTGTTATATCGGCAAAATCAGACACAGATTGGAGCTAAGTGCCTTAGTAAAGAGACCAAGGTTAATAATCTCGGCCAGTTTTTGTTCAAATCTTACATCGGCGACGAGGTCAAAGCCATGTGCCTAATGAGAACCCAAGTGGAACTTAAGTTCACATCAAGGGGCAAAGGGCTGGAGAATGATGCTTGGAAGTTGGAATTTCATAAGCTAAGGTTAGTTTAAACACTTGTTGAAATTTTAAATTTACAAGTTGAAGTTAAACCAAGGACGTGTTTAACACTTGTTGAAATTGAAATTTACAAGTTGAAGTTAAACCGATGATGTGTTTAACACTTGTTGAAATTTAAGTTTACAAGTTGAAGTTAAACTGAGGTCACGTTTAACGCTTGTTGAAATTTAAGTTTACAAGTTGAAGTTAAACCGAAATTACGTTTAACGCTTGTTGAAATTTAAAGTTTACAAGTTAAAGTTAACCGAGGTTATGTTAAAAGAAGATTGGTTTAAACACTTGTTGAAATTTTGAGAAAAATTTACAAGTTAAGCCAAGGTTATGTTGAAAGAAATATCTACATACTTGCCGAGATTACCATGTTGCCAAGACTTGGAAGAAATTTGAAAACATAAGTCTTACTAAGAGTGAAGTATCGAGTTGTAAATAACACTTGTGAAAATATTGTAAAAAAATATTTTCAAGTGTTAAGCCGAGGCTGAGATAAAACCGATTAGTGAGTACAACCGAGGTGTTACACCCCGAGGAGATTGCACAGTGAAGGTGTATTTTGAAGACATGCAAATTATTTTAAGTATAGAATGCATTTAGAAAAGAAAAGAAGGCACTTCGGCCTAAACATTGAAGAATGATTGTTTAGATTACAAAAAGGCCGGTGTGAAGTACATTAGTGTCAGACGGTGGTAGTAAGCAAAGAAGTGCAACGAAAGCCTCATTGGAGGGAGAAAATGAAACTGGTTGCAGAAAGCTTCGCAAAAGCAGCAATGGAAGATTTAAGAGAGAAAGTTTGAACAAGAACGAAGATGCAGAAATGAAAAGACAGAGAGAGAGTTGATCAAAAGCATGAAATGGCGGCAAAATGGCAATTATGGTGCCTTGGACGACGTGCTTGTCAGACAGCGCACACAAAAGTGATGCGACTTGATAGCTCATATCAGGTACGGTCCAGTAGAGAAAAGACGCATGGTAAAAACGGTTGAAATACTGTGCGAGCCAGCTCATACGCGTGCTAGAACTCTTGGAGTTCTTGATTCAATGAAGCAAATACCTCGGCTAGGAGGAAGGTTTCGGCTGAGAAACTTGAACGAACTTGGTCGTTGGTTCTAAGGCATTGATGAAAGCAGACTATAGGTCTTGGTCATATTGAGCCGACGAGTTCTGATTTCGGCAATAGATGATGAAGTGAGCTTAGCTGACGTACTAAATGAAAGAAATGATATAGGTTCCATCAGCTCAGGATGCCGACGTAATAGAACTTAGGGGGCAGTTGTGGGGACATAATTTTTGAATGACAAACACGTGGCCGAGGTGACACCGAAGTGTCAGCCGAGGTGTCACGTGTCCCGGTCATGATGCCGAGATGATTTCGGCTAGGCCGAGGTTATCTGCGAGAATACCGGAATCCAGGATAAGCGGATAAGGGACAAGAGTCCTAGAATGGGAGAAGACTTCAGTTTTGGTAAAGATAAGACTCTTAGAGAGTTTATCCTAATCCTACTGGGAGTCCAAGATTAGCAGTAATCCTAAATCCATTGGAGCTAGGCTTCTATTGGGACTAGAATTGTGTTGGCTATAAAAGTGAGGCACTTCCATGGGTCTAAGGTATGCTTTTTATGCTCTGTCTAGTGAGTTAAGTACTATTGGTTATCTTTGAGAGATATTTTATTGACTTGATTATCAGAGTGCCCTTGGGTGGACGAACCACCACCGGAATCTCTTCTTTCTGTTGCAGGTCGTTTGGGTTTAATCTATTCTACCGGTGTTCTCCAGCTGAGTATTTAGTTGGCAGTGTGGTTATCTTTGAGAGAAAATTATTAGCAAATCAGTGAGAACTTCTCCGCAACTTCAACGCACATGGAATGGGGAAAATTATCAAATGCATGTTATGGAAGTACATGGATTAGATCAACTTAATTGGTGCTAATGTTAAGTTAATTAAAATTGATGTATTAATTGCTTCAAAAATGGTGTTAATAATGAAACACACACACTATTTCAACAAATAATTTAGAACAAGTTCTGCTATGTAAAAATAAATAAATAAATTAGAACAAGTTCCCTTGCTAGAGGGAGGAAGTTAGGCCAACTTAAAGTTCGACGATAATGTGATAACAATAATTTTTTTTTAAATTATGTTTTGTTTATTATTTTGTATATTAACATTATATTAGTAATAAAGTACTGACACAGAAAATAATTAATAAAGTATATTAGAAAAATATAATTATCCTCATTATTCGAAAATGAAATTGAGGAATTATTGTAAGCCAATTATTTCAAGGGACCTACGTCCATCTTTCTTGTGTTTTTAATGTGTTAAAAATTGAGTGAAACATTGGCAATACATAAGGATTATTTTAAAAAGTTGGTTAAAAATTAATTTTTTTATTTTTATTTTTTTTTGAAAAATCGTATAAAAAAAACATAGAGAGATAATGTAAATAAGTTAAAAATTTGCTTTTGAATTTTAACTATCTTTCTAAAAAAAAGACCTAAATATCAATTTTTATATAAAAATAAAATAAATTAAACTAACCAGCACATGGCAGACAAAAAATTTCCAAATCATTAATGAGACATTGAGAGAGGCCAAGAAAACAAGAGATTGCAGAAAGAAAAGAAAATGACAAACCAAGTACTATCTTGGGTTAACAATGAACAAAAAATTAATTGGAAAATATTTTCCTGTGCAATGTGCGGTATATGTAATTTTATTATAAATTTATATAAGTAACTTTATAAAAATTTATAAATTAAATATAAATTCGCTTAATTACATAAATTTCACGAACTTAAGTGAAATTGTGTTCAATTTACATATTTTTGTGAGAATATTTATATAAATTTATAAAAACTTTCATAATTTTATAATAGAATTTCATATATATATATATATATATATATTATTGCAAACCAAAAAAAAAAAACTCAAATTAATATTATATGTCGTTTTAATCCCATTTCTTTTTCTTTTTCTTTTTCTTTTCATATTGACTTTATTCCATTTTGTGTAGAATTATAAGAAGCTCACCTTCCCATAGTCTTATCTCCACCATGTTCTCTCCTACAAACCAAAACCCCTCCCCAGCCATTATGGAAGAAGCTATTAGCTTAGAATGTGAAGATCAAACCACTTGTTCCACTTCTTCCACCAGCGCCACCACCACTAACACCGTCGCTGCCGCCACCATCACCATCACAACTGCCACCTCCTCCTCCCCATCATGCTCTTCTCCAACAACCATCTCAACCAAATTAGTGATAAAAAAAGGGTCTAAAAGGGTTCAAGAACCCAAAAAAGACAATGAGATAAACAAGAAGGCCAAGAAGAGTAGTGATGATGGAAAACACCCGATTTATCGCGGCGTTCGCATGCGTAGTTGGGGGAAATGGGTGTCTGAAATCCGAGAGCCGAGAAAGAAATCAAGAATATGGCTTGGCACTTTCGCGACAGCCGAAATGGCGGCTCGAGCCCACGACGTAGCTGCCATTGCAATCAAAGGTCAGTCGGCTCATCTCAACTTCCCCTCGCTGGCTCATGAGCTGCCCTGCCCAGCTTCCAAGTCCCCCAAAGACATCCAGGCCGCGGCTTCCAAAGCAGCTGCCCTAGCCACTCTGAGGAGCCATGAAGCTGAAATTGAATCTGAGCCGAGCCAAGCCGAGCTGATGGGTTCGCGCTCACCGGACTCCACCATGGCATCTCATGATAATAGAGCCAGAGAGTCATCAAATTCACCTCTGAGCAACATTGATGACCCATTTTTCGACCTTCCAGATCTCTTCCTAAACCTCGGTTATCGAATCAACGACCTCTATTACACACCAGCGTGGCAGCTGAGCCGAGCCGAGCCAGTTGATGATGAGTTTTGGCCTGAAGAGCCTTTCTTGTGGGCTTGAAGGTGTTTGTTACTACTCTGTAAACATCAATCCTCCTTTTTTGTTTTTTTTTTTGTTTGATTTTTATTTGAATCAATCCTTCCTAATCTTCCCATTCATGTTATATATATTGAACATTAAATTAATCAAGTTAGTTGATTGAGAAAATCCCATGTAAATTAGCGTGTTTGTGAAATAAAACATTTTGTTTAGTTTTTTATACAAAATGGGAGTGTCATATGTGTTTTGATATAGTTAAGTTCTATGTTACACGGACTCGAATGCGGGTATCGGCTGCGGATGTGTATCTAAAGGTCGGACACTTCAAAATTAAAAATTTAGGATACGTGGATATGTATCCAAATTTGAATACGGGTACGGAAATACGTTAAATAGTTTGTTTTGAAAAATATATATTTATTATATGAAGACGAGTTATATTATATAAATAACAAATAAAAATTATTTTAGATATAAAATAAATTATATTATATATGCTAAAATAAGTTATTTTTATTTTAGACATAAAAATTATATTATTTATGATATATTGTATTATATAATTTTTTTGGATGAATAGTATTATATATTATTATATTAATGTAATTTATACTATATGTTAATATAAATGTAATATGAATAATGGATGAATAATATTATATTTGAATAAAAAAAAAAGAATAATATTATATATTATATTATCTACTAATATTATATACTAATAAATATATTATTATTATTATATACCAATATATTATTATATTATTATATTATCTACTAATATTATATACTAATAGAGAAAGATCGAGAGAACAAAGAAGAGAAGAAAGAATAGAGAAGAGAAGAAAGAAGTCGGCGACCGAGAGAGAGAAGGGAGATCGAGAGACGAGAAGAGAGGTCGAGAGATCGAGAGATCGAGAGACGAGAGACGAGAGACGAGAGAGAAGACAGAGAAGGAGATCGAGAGACGAGAGAGAAGACAAAGCAGGAGATGGAGATCGAGCATCGAGCATGTCGAAGCAGTCAAAGCAGCGACCAATGTCTTCGCCATTTCAACAGGTGACCGGGTTCTCTCTTTCTCTCCCTCTTTCATCTCTTTTGCTGTCTGTAAAGAGCCATGTCCGAGAGAGCACATGTGAATTCGACACAGATCCCACACTCACACCCGTATCGTGTCGTGTCGTGTCGACACGGGTATTTCGCCCCAAAATGCCGAGTCTATGTAACACAAGTTAAGTTGCTAGCCTTAAAAACCCATAGTCTCAAGGTTTTGAGTAGGGTTGCTCGCAGTTTGATTATGGTCAGAAATTTTCAATCCGTTATTCATTTATTAGATTGGCGAATTGAAAAAAAATAATCTATATCTGTCTGTCGGATTAACGGATGCAGATTGAGTGGATTTACGGATAGATGTTAATCGATTTGGCAATTTAAATTTTTATAAATTTTGAACATAATATAACAACTTGTCTAACATTTTTTTTTGGATAACAATCCAACTCAAATAACTAAAAGATTATCACGTAAATTGTCAAATACCAATAATAAATACATATAAGAAAATCATGTATTATCAAAACTATTTCATTACTTTTTTTATTATTCAAAAACTATTTAATTTGATTGTTTTTAAAAAATCATAAAATTAACTTTATATTTTCTATATAAAAATACTAAATATCAACACTTGCCATTTGATAAAAAAAAAATTCAAATTGAAAACATAACAGAATATCTAAACTCTTTTTCAATTAAAAACACAAACAGAATAACTAAATAAATTGAAAACACAAAGTCTTACAAATTACTAGAGATACTTGCGGTTTGGCGGTTCGGTGGTTCGGTTGCGGCTAAAAGAACTTCAAATTCGCCATCCATCCAAAACTAGGTGGATTAGAAAATATCAATATGTAACCGTTCGCTTGTCATTACGTATTCGTCCAAAATGCGACGAATCAGTTCGATTTGAACGAGTCAAAATATTCACTGAGCATTCCTAATTTTGATGTAGTTCAGTTGCTAAGGAGTATTTTGGAAAGATGATTAAAAGTTATTTTTTTGACTTTTCTGTGAGAGAGGGAAGTGGGTTAAAAGCTGAGAAGTGACTTTTAACCCACTTTCCAAAATAAAACCTGGGGGTGCTGCTGTGCTCCCGTGGAGAATTTTTTCGAGTCTTTTATGATGATCTGAACCGTTCATATTATAAGGTTTGTTAAACAAATCATTCATGTAAAAAATCAAATTGATTGGAAATTTATAACTTTATAACAAGACTACATTTGTTTTTAAAAACATAAACGGTTAACATTATCTTGATAATTTTATAAAACAATTTAAATTTGATCATAGAGTTACAGATTTCTGATTAACTTGATTTTTTGCATGTATGATATACTTAACAAACCTTACAATATGAACAGTTCAGATCATAAAAAAGACTCGAACCCCCACGGACTCACAACAAATTGCTATTGTGACCACGTCCCCCAAAATAAGCCTAAATTTAGAAATCCATAGTCTAATGGGTTTTGATGCAGTTGATGTTGAGTTGCTAAATTTAGAAACCTAGATGATAGAACTCCAGAAATGCATCATGTGTCGTTGATATCATGACAACTTCACTTTGACCTCAACCTTTCTTTATTGTTTTTATTTTTTTATTTTATAAGACTGCATAGCTGGTGTTCCATGTAAAGAAGCATGTGGGTGGAAATTCTCTGCCTACATCATCCGAGAAAGAAAATATAATTGTACGACGGTGGTTTTTGTTAATAAAGTTATATTATATTTAAAGGGTCTGTTCCATCAGTTTGAGTTTTAATTTTTTTTTTCTCACCATACAATGCCACTAGCACTGGGCCAAATCTTAATTATAAAAAAAAAAATGTTGGATGCATGAAGTTTTTGTTAAAACGGGATATGAGGAGTTTTATTTTATTTCTGTAGAAATTATTTTTATGACTCAAACTTGTTCTACCAAGATGTCAATAAATAGTCATTGTTTTCGATTAAATTGTCTTTTTACCTTTGTCACCTAACTAATGTAGAACATGAAGACAAATTAAATTGGTCAATAATATATTAAATAAGTAAAAGGAAGCATCCATTGTATAAAGAAAATAACATGGTTACAGAATTTTTATACACAATTTATTATAAAAATGACATGATAATAACAGTTTTAAAAATATAGATCATCTTGTACTAATTTTTGTGAATATATATATATATATATATATATATATTTATAACAGTTCTCTTTTTGTAATTATTCATAGGAGATTATATGTGCCTACCGAGTTTGGACACACACTAGGTCATGATCTTGGTCACACTTTAGACTTTTTTTTCTTTTCTTTTCTTTTCTTTTCTTTATTTACTTTCATTTTATTTATTTATTTTATTGTTTAAGTCACTCACTCTTTCTTTCGTATCATCTTGCTTACTTTCTTCACTTTAATCATATGGCAAACTATATGCTCTCTGGGTAAATTCTATAAAAATAAAAATAAAAGGTAAAACTTTTTTTTTTTTGGAAGTGTGTGTGGAAAATGGCAATACATCTAGTTGAATAATTTCTTTTATGTCTATAATATTATATTTGAATTAATCATTTTTATCATAAGATGAAATTAAAGTAAGTAGGGACATGAGCTGCATGAAACCACCTAAAACCATTAAAAAAATTTGTCCATGAATATGTGGTCTCAATATCTCTATCCCTTTCATTTTCCACATCTCCCACTTAAATCAATTAATATTAATACAAATAAGTCTACCTACTCGAATTAAATTATAAAAAGTATCTTGAATGTACATATTTGAACAATAAGACCCATTTATATATATATAAATAATTAATGAAATAAGCCAACTCATGTCTGCCCAATTTGGCTTGATAGTGACTTTTTTTCATCTAACCAAAGAGGCTTTTGTTGTACAAACTTTTTTTTTTTTTTTTTCTCTTTCTCTAGAGATATGAGTTCCACCATGCTAATTAACAGGGTATGTTATGAATATTTTGCTATAGAATTTAATTGTGTATACATAGACTTATTGATCTTAAGGTGGTTATTAGATCGGTTTGAATTAAGAAAATTATGGAATGAGGTGATAATTCATATCACAGAGATATTGTAGTTAACCTGTCATGGCTAGAGATTCTTGAGTTCAATAAGGACGACCCACACTGTTTATAATAACCCATCAAGGGACCTAGCAGATACTAAGTGCACCAAACAATAGAGATTAAAAGCTCACCTAAATAACAGTAATGTGTGGTCATGAAATGATGAAGATCCAAACCTAGCTAGGCCAATCAATATTTGGTTTGAGAATGATATTGATTTTTGTCTAGGGTGAACTATACTAACGGTCCCGATAATTTAGAACTTATGTCATTTTGTTCCCTGACTTCTTAATTGTGGCACATTTGATCATGAATTTTGAATCTTATTCCAAATAAGGACAATTGAAAATACCATTGGATTTTTCAAGGACAAAATACTCAATTTGATAAAATATAAACTAATTTGATAAAAATAAATGTCAAAAAAATATTTTTGAATTTTTAAAAATTATTTCTATCCACTAAAGATAAAATTATGTAAAATCGATAAATCTTTTATACATTTATTTATTTATTTTACCAAGTTAATTTTTATTATGTGTTTGGATGATAATCATGTAAAATTAATTTTTAAAAATTAATCATGTAATTTTTATCAAATTTACATAATTTTATCTTTGGTGGGTAGAAATAATTTTTAAAAATTTAAAAATATTTTTTTGGCATTTATTTTTGTCAAATTAGTTTATATTTTATCAAATTGACGATTTTGCCTTTGAAATTAAGCAATGATATCTTCAATTGTCTTCATTTGGAACAAGATTCAAAATTTAGAATCAAATGTGTCACAATTGAAAAGTTAAGGACTAAAGTGACACGAGTCCCAAACTATAGGAACTGTCAGTATAATTTGCCCTTTTGTCTATTGATGGAGCAAGACAGCAAATAGTACTGTACACCCTCATCTTGCAGGCAATTGACAAACAAAAATACTAGGAATCTAGTACAAAATTGGTTGGCATAGACGTATGGGTGGTTGTACGTAGAGGGAGGAGAGGGAATTGTTATTATTGTTGATAACAAATACAAAACCTGTCACATGCAGAGAGAAAATGACCAAACTGACCATATGTTACAAAAAACAATTATACTATATCTTATGTTTTGAGGTGATATATGTGTGTGTGTGTGTGTGTGATTACTAGGTTGGGGTAATAAGATGGTAAATGTGACACACCCCATGGAAATTTACCATAAATAGTACAACTAGTCTTCAAAGAAACCAATTGTGCATAGTGGTTAGGATATGTATTTTTCACGTGAGAAGTTATGGGTTGACTAATAGTTCACTTTTAATTCTCGCTTTCCCTTGAAGTTATTCTCAAGACTTATAGTAAAAAATTACTTAGTACAGTGAAATGAGAGGATTAAATGTATGTAAATATCAAACAATGTGACATCCTATGTAATTATATTGAATTCTCTTGTAAAGTTTTAATTCACATAATAGTTAATCCCTTTTTTATTTGTAATTTTTTTTATATTGAAATGTATATTTTATTTTATTTTATTATATTTATTTATGTGCCAAACTTATGAGATTAGTATTATATTTTAATTTTTCTAAACGTCAGAAATGGTTAGTATAATTTGCCCATCTTTTTCTTATGTTGCCCCTTCTTTTCATTTTCCAGGGCTTTTTTTTTTTTTTTTTTTTTTTTGGTGGGGGGGGGGGGGGATTTTTGGATGACATGGAAGAGCCCTAGTGGCTAACAGAAAGTTGGGAAAGACTGACCCAATGAGATGGAATGGAATAGAAGAGGAAATAGTGAGGAAACCATCTTTGTCTTTTCTTTTGAGTTGGAAACATATTCATCTAACAACAATGTTAGGTAGTTCAAAATTTTGTGGCTTAAATGGCTCAAATCACTCAAAACGACGTCGTTTTGAGTGTAAATGAGTGTAAAACGACGTCGTTTTGACAAATTTAAGCCATTTAAGCCACAAAATTTTGAACTACCAAATATTTTCCTTCATCTAAATGCTTTTTAAGTGAATGATTAAGATACTTGTATGCTTTTGATGCATTAGAGCTATTCACTTTTATATCTTAGTTTCTTGAGATAGAGATTTGTTCTGAAAAAAACAACCATATAAATAAATCATCATTGATCCAAGCATCTTAGCCAAAGTGCTAGGTAAGGGTGTGTGAGTCAATAAATATGCTCCACTTTTAACTTTTGGCATTGTATGCCAAAATTTTATCATATCATTCACTGTCATTAGGTTGATTAATTATTAAATTTTACCACAAAATATGACATATATATTTCATCATTATGATCCAAATGACTGTCAATACATGAAATAATCATTGTTTTTGTCTTCAATCTTCTTCTTTTTATTTTTGTTTTCTTTTCAATATATATATATATATATAAATTTTTTACCTTTTTTTGTCTTCAATAATTTTTTTCCCAATATTTTGTCTTTTTTTTGGACTATATTACGGCCCTAAAAATTTTAAAAATGGATCAAATTAAACATAGTTCGCTAAAGATATTTGAAAAAAAAAAATCCAATTTGTTCTAATTTTTAAAAACTTATAAGGGTTCAAGTCTAGAAATATCCAAAAAGAAAGAAAAAAATCTCTTTTTTTTTATTATAAATAATCATAAAAGACAATAATAAAATAAAAACAATTGTCAAACAAGGCATCGTGTGTAAATCAAAACAAGGTGGCTTTTACAATATCTAACTTCTAATCAATTTTGATTACATGTTTACTCATTAACCTATGAAGGAGATTTCTACACTAACATATATGAGACCTTTGATTTATTTCATGCCCATGTTTCACGGGCATTTTTTATTAAAATATTATTTTTTGGTTGTTTGGTATTTTATAATAATAATTTTCATTGATAAAACAATGCTTTTGACATTGGAAAAGTAAGGTTTAGAGGCAGGTCAAGTCTCAAAGCACAAGATATGATTCGAAATAAAGAGGACAAATCGAGGCTTCCGAATACATAGAAAATTTCACCAGTTAAAGTTCTATTCTTCCTCACAATTAGATTAGTGATCTTCCAAATCTTGAATTATTATTATTATTATTACCATATCGTTAACATACTGTTTGAATGATAATTATTTACGAATATAAATGTTATTCCAAATAACTATTTTCATATCTGAAACTTGCACAAATATTTTTCCTTAATATAGTGTTAAAACTTAATTGCATGTGGAAAAAATAAAATCTCTAACAATCAAGTAAGAAAAAATAAATTTAATGGTTAAAGTAGGAAAATTGTAAAACCTAACACTGTGTTTAGATTATGATTTGAATAGAGATTTGAAAATGAAAGGGAAATAGAGAAGAAAAAAATTTAATTTATATTTCAATTACATTTGCCTTACAATTATTTTTTTTTTTAATATTTGCAAATCCCTACCAAAATTCATGATACAAATACAGTTCAAGGAGACAAAGTGTAACTTATATACTAATTTATTCAAAGGTATAATTAGGTTAAGTTTGACAATTTAAAAATAATTTATCTTTTTATTTTTTTTTTATCACATCATCTCTTTATTTTTCTGTAAATCTTTTCGTAAAAAGACAAAAAATACACTTATTTAGGTCATCCCAAACAACCCCTTAATCTACAAAGGTAACACACATCTTATATAATACTTTTGGGTTTACACAAAATAATAATAATAATAATAATAATAATAATAACAATAAATTCTAGCAAAGAAAAAGAAAGAAAACTGAAGAAATTGAAGCAAAAAAGAAAAGAAAAAGAAATAATCTAAAACGAGACAAAGGATGAAAAAAAAAGTTAATAAAGTGCAAAGTATATAAAGCAAGTAAAGCCCCACCACAAGATGAAACTTGGAACACAAGCTAGAATCCAATAATATTAAGCGTGGTGACTCAAACAAAAAAATAATAATAATTAAATTTTTTTTTTTATAAAAAAAAAGAAACACTTTATTGTGCAAGTATAAACGAAAATGATGAATGAATAATGTTTGAGGGCCCGAATCAATGGCTCGAATTTGGCTCAAAACCCAAAACGACGTCGTTTTGGGTTTTGATTTTTTTTTTTTTTTTTTTTCTTCTTCTTCCTTCCTGTTCTTTCTGTTCTGCTTCTTCTTCTTCGTTTGAACCTGAGAAGCAGAGGCGAGAGAGAGGGAGGAGAGAAAGAGAGGGAGAGGGAGAGGGAGAGGCCGTCGCCGTCGTCGTCGCCGATAGCCGATCGCCGCGCCTCCGCCTTCGCCGCCTCGCTGCTCTGCTCTGATCGTCGCCGGCTCTGCCCCGATCGTCGCCTCCGCCCCTCGTCGGCTCTGCCCCGCTCGTCGCCACTCCTCCGCCGCCTCCTCCTCCATTTTTTAGGCCCCCTCCATTCCTTCCTCCCCCTCCCCCTCCCCCTCCCCCTCCCCCTCCTTCGTCTTCCTCCTTTCTCCGGCTGAAAAGAAAAAAAAAAAAAAAAAAATAGGAAAATGTTTTTTGAGCCATTCGAGCCGTTGCCCATTCGGGCTCTGTAGCATAGTTGATGATGAATAGAAGGGACAATTATTTGTGTCCTATGTCATAGGGTACAGTCGAAATAAGTGGCGTTTTGTTATTGGAGCCACAAAAGTAGTAGCTGGTCCCATTGATCATTGTTCGCGGTAAATTATATTTTACCCTCAGATATTTTTTTTATTTTGACTCTTAATTTTTTTTTTTATTTTGACTATTTATATTTAATTTTTTTTAATTTACTCTTAAAATTAATTTATGTCTAAATTCTTTTTAAAAAAGTTATACATTGAAAATTAAATTTTAATATAATAATATATTTTCATGTTATACGGTAGAATAATGTGATATTTTCTATTTAATTTTGAACATAAATTAATTTTAAGAATAAATTTTAAAAAAAAAAGAAGAAAAAAATTCAAGTGCCAAAACGAGAAAACATCCAAACATAAAAGACAAAATATTATTTATTCATTATTTAGCCTCTGTTTGAGAAGAAATGTTTGGGCTAAAATAGTCATATAATACAAAATAGGCTATTTTAGCCTAATAAGATAAAATATCACATCCAACCTATAATCATTACATTTTTTCTCTTACAAAAAGTCAAAAAAGTCAAAAAACTCTTCTTAAATGAGACTTTTTAACTTCAGATTAAAATAGTTAAAAAGCTAAAAAATTACAAAATCAATCCACTTTCAAAACGAACATAGTGTCTCACACATTATTCAGTGTATGAAGCTTTAAACTTATTAACAAAGGAGATGAGTCTAGATTGCTTATTATTATTATTTTTTTTTTTGTTTTGTTTTGATGCAATGGAAGTCGCCATTAACTGAATATTTAAGGGAAAAAATGTCTCATTTGATCTCATTTGGGGTTTTTACATTTAAGCACGTGTCTAACCCTATTGCTCCAATGCATTTAGGAGCTACACGATTAAGTGAAGTCTGCCCTAAAATGCAATGCTCCAAAACGAGTCCGGATCCTCAGTCGCCCTTGTCTGCCGCCTTTTCCTGTAGCGCCCCAAAGCGACGTCGTTTTGGGGCAACTTTTCAAGAAAAAAAAAAAACATAACTCAGAAATGGGGAAGAAAGAGAGCAGCGGCACCACCACCTCCCCGCCATTGTCGCCAGACCTTCAAGCAAAACCAGACCCTCTCTCTCTCTTCAACCCTTTGTTGTATCAGTCATAATCTTGAGCCCTAAACTGTTGTTCAAATGCAACTTTTTTTTGTCTTCAAAATACTCCCCCTCTCCTCAATCAAGGCTCCACACACCATCATGTCACCATAGTCAAAAATCTCACATGCATTCCACAGATTCGAAAAACAAAAACGCACACCAATTAAACCAAACCAAAAATCTTACAATTCGCAAATCATAAACCCATTATAAACCCTCAATTTAAGCTCCAACAGCCTGCTCATCAGAAAAGGAGGTAACTTCTTTGCAAAATCAATACTCACTCAGATCTGAATTACTCGGCAGCCTCCATACAATTGACTTGAGCTCTAAGGTACACCAAAGACCCACAAAACTATTTGAAATTATTTTCTTTTAATCAATCTTAAAAGAAATTATTTGAAATTATTTTCTTTTAATCAAATCGGTTTAATTCTGAATTCTCTGTTTCTGAATTGGGTGAATCGTGCTTGATTTGTTATAATGTGAATTTGATGGGTTTTGAGTTTGATACCTGGGTTTTGATTGTTTAGACATGAGTTTTCTATATGTTTATTTATTTTTTTGGTTTGTTATGTTGATGGAAACAATCAGAGATAGAGAAGAGGAAGGAAAGGTAGGCTGCGGCGAAGATGGAAGAGAGGAAGGGACGTTGGGCTGCGGCGGAGAGAGTAGGGAGGTGGTGGTGCCGTAGGTGAAGGAGGCCAAAGGTCGCCAGCTACAAGGGTCCCGGTGGTGTGGGTTACCCACCGCTGCTCTCTTTCTTTCCCATTTCTGAGTTTTGTTTGTGTTTTTTTTTTTTTTTTCTTGAAAAGTTGCCCCAAAACGACGTACGCTAAGGAAAAGGGCGGCAGACAAAGGCGACTGAGGATTCGGACTTGCTCCAAAACACACGATAATTAATTTTTAACACTACTAATCATAACATTTCACAGTCCAAAAACATATACAATTTGTTTAGTTTCAGTTTTTTGAATTTAATTTTTTTTAAATTAAGTTTTTTTATTTTTTTTATTTTTTTTTATTTTTAGTGAATATTTTTTAAATTTTAAGCAATATTTTTACTTTTTTTAGATGTACCTTATTTAGATGTATCTAAATAATAAATTATTTGTGAAAAAATATTTTTAAAAAATTAATAAATACATAAAAATATAAAAAATGTACTGAATTTTCATTTTTTTAATTATATTTTTGGTATTTAGTGAATTTTTTTATTAAAAAAAAACAAATATTGTACTTTCTAAGTGTATTTATGTTAAGTGTGTTTAAAAATTAAAAAATTCCTTAAAATATTAAAAAAAAATCATTGAAAACAAAAAAAATTAAAAACGAAAAAATAGAATTTCTTGAAAAGTAAATTCTGAAAATTGAAAACAAACACCTAAAAATGTAATTAATAATAGTAAATCAACACATGACTTACAATTACCTGAAAAATAATGTGGCATGGCACATAAAATTGACACATTGATGTGAGCACAGAGTTGTACAAATGCATGATGGTATAGCATTTTTTGTTTTTAATATATTTTTTGGGGGGTTTGATCAGAATGGTTTGGTGAAGTACGACATATGTAACAATTTCAGTCTAAAATCTAGAAACAAACACAAGTACATTGCCAAAGTACCAACATTAGAAAAATAAAAGAAAAAAAAAATTCAAGTCCTTGCTTGATTATACTGTACTTTGGGGTTGTAAAATATACCCTAGCTAGCTAGCTTTGTTTTACAATATGTCAATTGAAGGACATAGCAAAGAAAACAATAATTATATATATATATATAGAAAAATGCGGCAGACCCCCAGTAAAACAGACTCCCAGTGACCCCCAATGCCACGTGGCACTGGGTGATTGGAAGGAAAGAAAAAAAAAAGAGAAGGAAATTGGCCAATGAAAATGAGCTGGGGGTGCTGGGGGTGCCCCCAGCTGGGGGTCCCTAGCAGTTCTGATATATATATATATATATATATATATATATATATATATATATATGTTACGTCTCCAATTATATATGATAGGGGAGGAGGGTTTACATCATTTTCTGTTTTACAATATGTCAATTAAAAGACATAGCAAAGAAAATAATAATTATATATATATATATATATATATATATATATATATATTTATTGTAATTGTGACATCTCCATTTATATATGAAAGAGGAGGAGGTTTTACATCATTTTCTATTTTCCAATATGTCAATTAAAGGACATAGCAAAAAGACAATGTATATATATATATTTGTTGTAATTGTGACATCTCCATTTATATATGAAAACGGAGGAGGTTTTACATCATTTTCTGTTTTCCAATATGTCAATTAAAGGACATAGCAAAAAGACAATGTATATATATATAGGAAAATGATTGAGAGCCCTAAAAAAGTTGCCCCTAATACCTCTAATTTCCAATTTTGGAAACTGTTTTTTTTTTTTCTTTCTTTTTTCTTTTTTTTTTTTCTTTCTTTTTACCCGAAATGGAATTTCGAGCCATTCGGGGCTCTCCATTTCGGGCCCTCAATCACCGCCCATATATATATGTATATTTGTTGCAGTTATGACATCTCCAGTTAGATAGGGAGGGGAGGGAAGGGGGCGGTTTACATCATTTTCTGTAAAAATCACAATAGATAGTCCCAATTTCATTCACTCCATACATATAGTGGCTCCAATACTATTGACAATTATAGGACCATGGCATTTACATAATAGAACATTTGGACCACGTTGAATGTGGCAATAAAGCATTATTGGTGTGCCCTATGCGTAATAGACCTTGGCGTGACCTTTACCTTTGGTACCTCTCTCTCTCTCTCTCTCTCTCTCTCTCTTGTATGAGTCTTGCTTGGGTAATTAAAGTAATAGTATCAGGAATTGTTTGGAGTTTACTTATTTAATATAGTTTTTAATTTTTTATAAAAAAAATCTGTAAAAAATTAGATAAGTAATGTAATTTAAATAAATGAACTTATTTAAGGTTATTTTGAGAAGCATGTTAAAAATTGACTTTTTGATTTTTTTGATTTTTTTTTTAAAAAAACGTATAAAAAAATAATATGACCTAAAATAGATTAAAAGTTAAAAAATAATTTTTTGCTATCTTTTAATGCATTCTTAGGCAATCTCTCAAATTGTCCTGTGACATTTTTTATGTAGTACTTTCAACTAATTGCATTGCAAAAAACTTTGGAGATAGAACCATGTTAATCAACCTTCCCGGATAGTTAACAATAGTGGATGGCCAATCTGGTGAGTTTTGTGGTTGCTTATTTGTCAGGTGCACTAGACTCCAAGAGGCTGCCTAATAATTATTTGTCTTTCATATGAGACATAAAGAAAAAAAGAGAAAAAGAAACAATAGAAGTTATAATTGTTCGTGTGGTACTTTCAGCTAACAGTGTAGATGAAAATTTTACAGACACACGATTATATTAATTAACTTCTGTTGGATAGTTGAGAGATAGTGAATGACAAATGTCGCAAGTTATGTAATTTTACAGGCACACGATTATATTAATTGTTCGTGTGGTACTTTCAGCTAACAGTGTAGATAAAAATTTTACAGACACACGATTGGGAAGTTGGGTTTTGGATTTTTCTTTTTTTGTTTTGTTTTTTTTTCATGAAAAGATAAATTGGTTACAAAACTAAAAAAATAAATTCAAACAAAATATCACATTAAAACCTATAATTATTTCACTTTTTCTCTCACAAACATCACATCCAACCATAAAAAAACCTAACTATCTTTCTAAATACAAAAAAAAAAAATTCTCCAATAATATCCTACAACTAAAAAAATCTACAAAAAAACCTATTTCCCAAACACCCCTGTATAGACTTCAATAGATTACATAATAATTATTTGTCTTTCATGTAAGACATAAAAATTAAAAGGAGAGAAAGAGAAAGAATGGAAGTTACATGCAGACATAAGAGGACCGGAAAAGGAAACATGAAAGCAACATGGAAATTGAAGGGTGAAGATTTTCATGTATTATAACTTTTATTTTTATTTATTTACTTATTTTTTGGTGGAAGTGACATGTACCCACCTATGTTAGATAGGTGTATCATTTTCACAATTTTGTATTTTTGTATTTTTTTTATTTTTTGGATTAAGTGTTGTTTTTGTATTTGAAGTTGTTTAAGTCTACATACATTTAGCAGGTAAAACACATATTTGAAATTATTGAGTAGACCCAAATAACCATTTTATTTTTTTCGATCTAATGACGTGACTCCGACGTAACAACCGCTTTTGTTAACTCGCCCTTTTCTATCTCTTTCTCATTCTTGATTTTAAATTTCAAAATTATTTTCAAAGTCGTCTCTCTTTATATTCGCTCCTTCTCTTCTCTCTCTCTCTATTCGTTGTTGTCTCTCTTTCTCTTCGACCTCTCACTCCCCGACAAGCGCAGCCCCGCCGACGATCGACTTTCTCTCTCCGACCGAGCCTCTCTATCTCCCTCTATCCTCACTCCCGACGATCGACTCTCTTGCTTCTCGCTTCGCGTCAGTCCCGCCGAACAGTGGAGGACTCTTTGTCTTCTCTCCGACCAAGCCGATCGAGTCTATATCTTCTGTTGCCGACCGAGTCTCCGTTCCAAAGAGCGACTCGAACCAGTGACTCCAACATAGAGATATATAACTTACAAATTGATATAGGGTTAGGGCTTGTATGTATGTATGTATATATGCATGTGTCTCTGTATATATAACAGTATAACTTACAAATTGATTTAGGCATTGTAATATAGTGTCTGTGTATATGTAGCTGAGAAATTGATTTAGGGTTTGTACGTATGTTTCTGTGTATATATGACTTAGAAATTGATTTATGGCTTCTATATAATATTATAAATTGCTGACCATATTTCAGTTGAATTTCTGAAAAACCTTGATTTAAATCATGATACGAACTGGTTTCTTGAATTAGGGTTTAATTATTTTTTTTAAGGAAAAAAATAATAATAATAATAATCTGTTGTTGTTGTTGTTGATATATACTGAAAAGGGTCTGAGCATTCTGAAAACCTTGTTGTTGTTGTTGAGGTTAAGTCTAAGCATTCCGAAAAGGGTCTCTCTTTTTCTTTTTTTTTTGTAATCAGGGTATCTAGTTTTGATTTTATTGAATTCGACTAGGATTGCAATAATGCCACATTTGATATAAAGATTGTTTTGGGGGAGTTGGACATAATGAGATTATGGTTGTGGCCCTTGCGAAGGTCCACAATTTATAATTTTTAGTTTCAGGGCTTTAATTTTTTGGTCTACAAATTGCTAAGGATTGGCTCCTCAAAATAGTTTATCGTCTCATCACTACGCTATGTTTGGTAACTTAGGAGAGAAAAGAAAAGAAATGATTACTTAAGTAATAAGAGAAAAGAAAAGAAAAGAAATGATTGTAATTTCTCTCCTTTTTGTTTGGATAAGTAAGAAATAAAAGAAAAGAAATGATTTTAATTTCTCTCCTTCTTGTTTGGTTAAATTTCATTAAGAGAAAAGAAAAGAAATTATTTTATGTTATATTACCAAAATAACCTTTTTATATTTTCAATCATTTTATTTCTTTTATTTTTATAGGGGTAAAATTGGTATTATGAAAATATAAACATTTGTGGATTTCTTTTCTCTCCCAATCTCTCCACTTTTGGAAAGATTGAAAATAAGGGTTATGAGAGAAATGAGTTTCTCTCCATTTCTCTCTATTTCTCCCCATTTCTCTCCACTTTAGATAACCAAACAAGGAAGAGAAATACATTTCTCTCTATTTCTTTTCTTTTCTCTCCAAATCACTCAATCCAAACACAGTGTAAATGCACTATGAAATTAGTATTGTTTAGTGTTGGTTATGAATGGTATTCAATCGAATAGACCGTAAGTTATCAATTATTATCCAATTGCTCTGTTTCTAACTGGCCCCATTAGTTCTTCAATCTTTTTCCTATTTCTTGGCCCATTGAATGCCATAAGTAATTATCCAGACTCATACATTCATTGAACATCAGTTGAATTTCTTTTTTTGCATGTATCTCTAGTTTGAAACTGTCTGTCTCAAGTAAGTATAGAGTTCTGAACTGTATGTGATGCTTATTGATGTACTTTATCTGAATTGTAAGGAGGAAAGCTAAGAGCATATATCACTGCTACAAAAAGAAATTCCAATTCTCTGCAAATGGCATTGGTTGTAATTTGTGGGCAACCATGCAGTGGGAAGTCAACTTTTTTTTAAGTGTCAAAAATAAATATGAACTCATATTAATTTTTTTTTTAATATTTAACTTTTGTGGATGACTTTTATATTGTTTGGGGGAACAAAATTTGTTTGTTTTGTTTTGTTTATCATACAAGTAAGGAAATTGGTTTACTAATTGATAGGGGAGACTTGTACACTGTTTTTTTTTTTTTTTCCAATTATATGGCCCTATTTTTTAGACTGGGTATGCTTGTTCTCAAGGAGAGTAGGTTGTGTAAATTATTCAAATTTGGATTTATATTTTCGCAGATGTCAATTTCAAGTGTTAACGACAATACCTTAGATCAATTGACATATTGCAACAGAAATTGTCCTAAATGTCGAAAAAAAGCAACTATTTGAATTTCTGAGATGGAGTGAAACAAACGTTAGGCAATCATACACAGTTAGACAATCAAACGCTTTGTGCCGAGACTTGAAATTGCTTCTCAAAATCATACACAGTTAGGCAATCAAACGCTTTGTGTCGAGACTTGAAGTCAGCTTTCTTCTTTTTCTCTATCTTACTTCTCAAGGCATTATCATATTGTTCAACAAATTGCTTTAATGTAGTCTTTGAGTAGACATATCCATCAAAAAGGGCATTCATGCTTTCACTTCGTTGTGTAGTTGACGTGTCAGCCCAAAAAATGTCTTTGACATAGACAGGAACCCATCGATGTCGCTCATCATATAACACCCTAAACCACTAATTCTCATAAAGATTGAATTTTTGCAATCATCTCTTTCCATTTCATCTCAAATTCATGTTTTTTGAAAGTGTCATACACTGCATTTTGCAAATCCAACTTCATGGATTCATATTGGGAATACCCTTTTAATTTCTCCGAAATTTTCTTCATTATATGCCATAAACACCATCGATGTCAAGTATTTGGAAAGACAATTTCTATAGCATTTTGCATAGCTTTGCACTAATAAGTTACTATAACTTTTGGGAGATGATCTAACATGCAATTTAACCATGTTTTGAATAGCCAAACTAATGTATCAGTGTCTTCACTAGATAACAACCCACAACAAAGCAAAATCAGCTGTCCATGGTGGTTAACTCCTACAAACGGAGCAAATGGCATATCATATTGTTAGTGAGATAAGTTGTGTCAAATGAAATAACATCTCCAAATTCTTCATAAGCCACCCAACTCATTGCATCTACCCAAAACAAGTTTCTAATGCAAAAGTCAGTATCAACATCAATCATATAATAGAAACTCGAATTTTGTGCTTGCATCCTTAAATTTTTTTTTTTAAAGTGCATCGGAATCTCCTTCTCCAAGCCTTAATTTTCTAGCTCTGGTAATGTAATTCCTTGCACCTCGCTCATTAAATGTTAATGACTCCTAACCCCCAGCTTCATCAACCATTGAATGATAATTCCTAGACATCTCAATTCCTACTTGATTATTAATTTCTAATCTTCTCTTCACGGGAGTAAGAATTTTCTTATTCATTGCAAAATGACGTGAGTCGGTGGGAATCAAGTTATGATTATGCTCAAGGTTAACTGTGGTTAACAAAAATCTCTCATCCTTTTGTAGGCTCGCTCATACCCTTGCTTTGCAACCAATTTTTGTGGACAGAGATGACTTTAGAGGGTTTACTTCTGATATTTTGGTTCTCTTCCCCAATCGGGAACATTCAATCCCAAAGTATCTTAATTGCCCATCATAGCCAAAAACTTGTTTTTTATAAACTATAGAAAATCCAACATGTTTAGCAAATTTAGCATAAAATGTGTACACTTTTTGCTTTGAGCTAAATTGCATACCCCTCTTAGGTTCCTCAACTTCTTCACTCTCATTTAATAAAGGATTCTCACTACTATTTGAATCAATCTCCGTTTCTGCTCATTCAAAATTTAAACTGAAATGAAAAGATTTAAATTCAATTACAGTCTACATATCAAAATATTCATCAATATTACTTCTGGAAGCTCTGGAAAGGATTCATCAATATTGCAGTCTACATATCTAAATATGCATCAATTCACTCTCATTTAATAAAGGATTCTCACCACTATTTCAATCAATTCATCATGCAAGCTCTGTAAAATCAATTCATCACGCAAAATCAATTCATCAAAATCAATTCATCATCGATTAACCAGAGCTTAATTAGCATCATTCTCAAAATCCATAAATCTATATGTGTGTGTGTGTGTGTGTGTGTGTGTGTGTGTGTGTGTATAAGTATAGAGAGATAGAAGGACAAAAAATAGAGGACAGAGAAATTGACCTGGAAATGCTTTCAGAGCAAGAGAGGGATGAAGATCGGAGAGGGAGAAGGCAGTGGATGGTGAAGGAGGGAGAAGACGTCGGATAGTGAAGGAGATGGATGGCAGAGGACAAATCTGCAAATGCTTTCAAAGCGAGAGAGAGAAGACGGAGAGAGAGACAGCGAACGCCAGACGGTGGAGGAGGGAGAAGACGCCAGATGATGGAAGAGAGGGACGACAGATGAGAGATCTAAAGCTGAAATAGTTGGAATAGAGCTTGAAATTGGAACATCAATACCTCTGTTTTACATTTGAGTGAGATTTCTATTTTTATTTATTTATTTATTTATTTATTACACAGTGCTTGAAACACAAGCACTGTATATGCAAATGTGTTTCATCTTCCCTTGTTGGGTGCCAGCTGTTTAGAGTTGCTGGTTTCGATCTGTTGGTTTAGAGCTCTGAATCAGAATTGTTTTGTACTATATGCAATTAGAAGTGTTTTAGCCCTCTAATGCCACTCATGGTTGACTATACTCTTTTAAGGAATTATTTGAAATGATTTAAATAAGTATATTTTTTGACTTTTTACAAAAAAAAAATATTTAGAAAAATAAAAAAGTAATATGATCCAAATAAGTGCACTTATCTAAATAAATACACTTATTTAATCTATACCAAATAATGCCTTAGTTCTCATCAAAAAAAATATATATATATATATATATGTATGTATGTATGTATGTATGTATAATTTTTTGTGTGTGCAGGCACATGTGAATATGTCTTAGTAATTTTGGTGAAGTTCAAAGTAAATTATTTGTAGAAGTATGAAGTTTTTGAGGTGCTATTCATTGAATTTTTTTTTTTTTTAAATAATTCTACTAACATAGAATAATTTCACACACATGATCACAAGCACTCATAATATGTATAAGCTTAAAACTCATTATATTTGTTACTCAAAAGACAACCTAAGATGGGCTGAATTAGATTTTTATAAATAAAAATGATAATACCCTAATAAAAATTATGATTAGCACAATAGATAAATATAGTTAATGAAATAAAAATAATTAAAATAAGTGTTCTAATAACTATGTTAGTTAATGATTTTAGCATAGTGAAAATGTGAAATATAGCTATGGTAATTTAAATAAAATAAAGAGATAAGGGAGTAAGAGACAAACAAATTTATAGTGGTTCGGTTTCAACTCGGCCTACGTCCACTCCTCAAGTTTCACTTGAGATTTTCCACTATACTCTAGTTTCACAGGGTGCTAGCAACCTTTTCACAGATGGAGCAATCCTCTACAGATTTTACACAGACTTTCTAAGTTAAGAACACTGAGTGTAATACACTCTTACAAGATTGAAAAGAATGTGTTTTTGCTTTCACAGAAAGCTACAAAAATTATCTCTAAAAGATAGATATAAAAATGAAACTCTGATTTTTCTGTAAACCTCACAGAGGAAAGATGGACTTAAAGCTATACGCCTCAGTATATAATTTCTGAAAGAGAATGTAAACAAATATTGAAGAACACTTCTCAGAGAATTTTTCAGAGAATAGATGTAAGTGATTATAAATCAAAGAATATTTTCTGTTTTTTTTTTTTTTTTTTTTTGTAACTTGTTTACATTAGAGCCTTTGGTATATATAATGAAACTTATAGTCGTTTTACAGCCGTTGTATTCATTTGAATTTATAGTCGTTTATAGCCGTTGTATTCATTTGAATATCCTCCACTCCATCATTACTAATTTAAATATCTTCTACTTGAACCTTTTGGCATGCTGCTGGGCTGGGTTGTTTGAACCTTTTGGTTTGCTGCTGTGCTAGGCTGTTTGAACCTTTTGGCCTCCTGCTGTGCTGGGCTGTTTGAACCTTTATTTTTGACTGTTTGAACCTCTGGTTTGGGCATTATTTTTGGCTTGAAATGAATTCCTGATTTAAGCAAATATTAAATACATTCAAACAATATTTAGGATAAAAAGTTTAGGTGAGAAATAATGGGACAAAATAAATTTTGATTCTATTTTTCTCTTTTAAATAAATTAAAACATAATTAAATAAATCATCAAAATAAATAAGTCTAACAATCTCCTCCTTTTTTATGATGGCACACAATGATGTTTTGATTTGATTTGGAAGTAAGAAAACTCCTCCTCAAATCATACTCCCTGAATTCATTTCTAAATACATAGGTTAGCACATGTGTAATAAATAAGTTTTAATTAGAGACATGATATGAGGCTAAGATATCAAACTATAAATACATAATTATCAGATTAGTTTTCAAAAAATATCATAATTTAAAAATAATACCATAATACATAACATCATATAATTTCTCCCCTTGTGACATTATCAAAAGGAAATCATGGGTCAGAATCTAGAGGAGAAAGAGGAAAATGATAGTGATAAATGGCATCTACATAATTCAAAACATGTATATATACATATATATATATACGATTTCGCGCGTCTCCCTCTTTTTTGTTGAAAAGCGCGTCGGACACACATCATCGCTTTTGCGTCAGTCGACCGACAAAAGCGAGACGGGTCAATCAGTTGCCTCGAATCTCTCTCCCTCTTGTCGTATTCTCCTCCGTCTTCTTCTTAATCACATTCTTCGCATTCTTCTTCCTCATTCGCTTCCATCCTTTTCGTCTTCTGCGTGAGAGAGATAGAACAAAGAGACTAAGCAAAGCAGAAAGGCTGTCAAAAATGACCCTCATTTCGATTACATCTCTCTCTCCTACTACATGGCCTCGTCCCGTCCCCTTACTCTCTTTCCGGACCTGAATGATCCCGTAAGCGCTGCTGGGCCGAGTGCCTCGGCTTCTACTCTTTCTAACCTTCATATGATGTCAATTGAGCAAATAATGGTAGCTCAATCAAATATTGAAGCCAATCATTTCACACTGACGTCCTGTATGGAGACGGTGACTGGAGTCCCAAAATTGGCTCACCGACTGCAGAACAGGACGAGTGAACTCCATCAGGTCAATGCCCAACTCTCTCTACTCCAGTGCATGTACAAGGATGCACGAGCAGAGATAGGCGCACTGAAGGTCGAAAATAAAGAGTTTAAACGGAAGACCACCTCCATGGCCCAATTTAGAGCAATGTCGTTCTTGGCTTTTGATAGTTTGTGGGGAGTGCTTGCTCCTAACAAAAGCACGGGGGCAGGGACGTCAAGCGTTGCCCAAGGTGATAAAAAGAAGAAGAGAGCGGTAGAAGAGGTGAGTAAGTAAGATCGCCGTATGGTCGTAAAAAAATGAAGTTTTTTTTTTTTATGTAAATATGTTTACTTTGATCGACGTATGGCCGTAAAAAAATGAAGAGTGTTTTTTTTTTATGTAAATATTTGTATTTTGATTTGTTTTTATTTTTATGTTTAAGTACTGAAAATGAAATTAAAAATCAGAAAAAAAAATTAAGTCCAAACAAAAAATAATAATAAGAAAAAAATAAAAATAAAATAAATTAAGCCTAATAGCAAAATAAAATAATACCAATAGAAATTAAACTTAATGGGACATTGGTGTTGTTGGAATGGTAATGCAAAAAAAAATACCATGAGGATTTTAAAAAAAAATCAATGTATGCAAAGTTAATTTTACCTCAAAATGCAGAACCTAAAAAAAAATGCACAGTTGAGAATAGCAAACTGTTAAGGAGAATAAATGTATGAAGGACTTGAGAGTATGCAACTGATATAAATGTTTCCACATCAATGTAACAATACACATATCATTTTAACAAAAATTCAAGTTTCACAGTTAAAACAAAACTTTTTAAGTAGAAATCAACATTCCAAGCTCGTCACAAATAAAATTGAAGCGATCTTTGCTTAGGAGTTTTGTGAAAATATCCGCCAATTGCTTGTTGGTGTTTACAAATTCAAGTACAATATCCCCTTTTTAAAATTTGAACATGATCTCTTAAAAAATGATGTCAAATTTCAATATGTTTTGTTCATGAGTGTTGAATCGGATTTTTGCTTAAATTGATAGCACTAGTATTATCATATTTAATAGGGATATGATCATAATGCAAATCAAAATCCTCCAATTATTGTTTCATCCAAAGTATTTGGGCATAACAACTTCTGGAAGCTATATATTCAGTTTCGACCGTTGATAAAGCAACAGAATTTTACTTTTTGCAAAGCCAAGATACTAATGAGTTACCAAGAAAGTGACAAGTGACACTGGTGCTTTTTCTATCAAGTTTGTATTCGGCAAAGTCGGCATCCGAGTAACTAATTAAATCAAATGCAACATCTCTAGGATAAAACAGTCTCAAATTTTGAGTGCCAACAAGATATCTAAAAATTCTTTTAACAGCACTGAGATGTGATTCCTTAGGATTTGATTGATATCTAGCACACATACAAACACTAAACATAATATCGGGTCTACTTGCAGTTAAATAAAGAAGTAAGCCGATTATACCTTGATATTTTGTTTGATCAATGGACTTACCTTTTTCATCCTTGTCTAGCTTAATTGATGTGCTCATAGGTGTTCCAACTATTTTTGAGTCATACAAACCAAACTTTTTGAGTAGTTCTTTTGTATACTTAGCTTGGTTGATAAAAATTCCTTCCTTACATTGTTTGATTTGAAGCCCAACGAAATAATTTAGCTCCCCCATCATGCTCATCTCAAACTCACCTTGAATACACTTAGCAAATTCCTTACACAAGGTTTCATTAGTAGCACCAAATATAATGTCATTCACATATACTTGCACAATAAGTAAATCATCATTTTTAGTTTTAAAAAAAGTGTTGTATCAATCGTTACCAAACCAAACCAAACCAAACCAAGCCTTAAGTCCCATCAAAAGGGGTCGTCTACATGAATCCTTCTTCTGCATGCGGCCCTATCAAAAGCCATTTCATTAGTCAAATTAAGTAGATTCATATCTCTATTTAAAACGATAGTCAACGTTAATCTAGGCGTACCCCGTCCCCTAACACTTCCATCTATTGTTACAGCATCGCATCTCTTCACTACTGCCTCTGTTGGTCTCCGTTGAATATGATCAAACCATCTCAAACGATTCTCTTTCAACTTATCTTCTATCGGTGTTACTTCTACCCATTCTCGAATACACTCATTCCTAATCCTGTCTTATCTAGTCTTACCACACATCCACCTTAATATCCTCATCTCAGCCACACTCATCTTATCTACATGTTGTTTCTTGATTGCCTAACACTCCGTCCCATACAACATAGCTGGTCTAACAACCGTTCTATAAAACTTACCTTTTAGTCTAGTGGGTATTCGTTTATCGCACAATACCCCAGACGCACTTCTCCACTTACACCATTCCGCCTTAATCCTATGGGCCACATCTGCATCAATCTCTCCCGCTGTTGTGATAATCGACCCTAAACTATCAATCGTTCCTCTAGAAAAATTATTTTCAATCAAAAATTTACTTAATCGTTCATACCATGCACGAGGTGCTTGTTTCAAACCATATAAAGCTTTTGATAGTTTAAAAACATGATTTGGAAAAGCATGATCTTCAAAACCTGGGGGTTATTTAACATAAATTTCCTCATTTATAAAACCATTAAGAAAGACACTTTTTACATCCATTTGATAAAGTTTGAAATCTCTAAAACATGAAAACGCAAGTAACATGCGAATGGCTTCTAATCTAGAAACCGGAGCAAAGGTTTCATCGAAATCAATACCTTCTTCCTGATTGTATCCTTTTGCAACAAGTCTAACATTGTTTCTTATAATTGTGTCGGATTCATCAAGCTTGTTTCGAAAGATTCATTTGGTACCAATAATAGTATGATCTTTAGGTTTTGGCACAAGTTCCCACACTTTGTTTCTCTCAAATTGGTTAAGCTCTTCATGCATATCTATCATCCAATGTTCATCGAATTCGGCTTCTTGAAAGTTTTTAGGCTCAATCTGTGAGAGAAAAGCCAAGTTACTACAAATGTTTCTAAGTGAAGAGTGAGTTTCAATACCTTTTGTAGGATCACCTAGGATTAAATCCTTAGGGTGATTATGAACAAACTTCCATTTTCTTGGCAAATCATCATTGTTTCCTCCTTTTTCTTAAGATGGGAGAATAGATTGTTCAATCTCTTTGTTCAATTTACATGGTTACTTCTCTTCTTTGTAGATACTTGAATCTTCCACATTTGGTTCCAAATCTATATTATCACTAACAATTTACTTTTGAGCAAAGATGTTAGTTTCATCAAATGCCACATCTATAGATTCTTCCACAACAAGAGTTCTTTTATTAAAAACATGATAAGATTTGCTAATTAAGGAATAGCTAAGAAAAATTGTTTTATCAGATTTTGAATCAGATTTACCTAAGTTATCATTACCATTATTATGCACAAAACATTTACAACAAAAAACATGCAAGTGACTAATGATGGTCTTTCTTTCATGCCAAAATTCATAAAGAGTCTTTTTGAGAATAGGTCTAATTAATGCACGATTTAAAATATAGCATGCAGTGTGAACGGTTTCGGCCCAAAAATATTTAGGAAGATTATTTTCGCAAAGCATTATTCTACTCATCTCTTCTAAAGTTCTATTCTTCCTTTCTACTACACCATTTTGTTGAGGGATTCTAAGTGCTGAAAAATTATGTCCAATACCATGCTCATCACAAAACAATTCAAATTTCTCATTTTCAAGTTCTTTACCATGGCCAGTTCGAATATTAGTAATAAGAAATCCTTTTTTATTTTGAATTCTACGACAGAGTTTTGAGAAAGAAGAAAATGTTTCATCTTTGTATGCTAAAAACATAACCCATGTAAATCTTGAATAATCATCAACTACAACAAGATAATAATATTTACCACCTAGACTAGATGTCCTTGAGGGACCAAAGAAATCCATATGCAATAGTTATAAAGATCTAGTTGTGGAAATATGAGATTTTGATTTAAATGATATTTTAGTTTATTTTCCTTGTTGACACGCACTATAAAGATGATCTTTTTCAAATTTAATTTTTGAAAGTCCAATGACCAAATCCTTTCTCAAAAGTTTAGCAATTAAATCCATATGAGCATGACCAAGTCTTCTATGCCATAACCAACTACATTCATTATTAACATATAAACATTTAACATCACTAGCATAGAGATCATTAAGATGAAAAACATAAACATTATCATGGCGATTACCAACGAATAAAGTTTTATGATTATTTATGCTTTCAATTGTACAATGTGATTTATCAAAAATAACTCGATTACATTTATCACATAATTGACTAATACTAAGGAGGTTATTCTTAAGTCCATCAACAAGTAAAACATTTTTAATAGAAGGGTTAGGAGAAATACCAATGCTACCAATACCGATGATTTTTCCTTTCTTGTTGTCTCCAAAAGTAACAAATGTTCCATCTTTCGATGATAGTTTAGTAAAAAAATATTTATATCTAGTCATGTGTTTGGAACATCCACTATCAAGGTACCACTTCCCTTCTTTAGCTTTGGACTTAAAGCAAACCTATAAGATGACAATCAAATGTTGGTTTTTGGTACCCATAATTTCTTGGGTCATTCTTGGTTAGTTTTGTTAGTTCCCTTAATAATCTAAATCTTTTTAATTCCCATGTTCATATTCTTTTTGAATGGACAATAAGATATATAATAGTCTTTCTTTCTACAATAATGACAAGTAATATGAGGGTGTGTCATGAGAGGTGCCTTTTCAAAAATTGTATTGAGATTCTTTTGTTTCATAATATGGACATATCCAATGCTAGCTTTATCTAAAACACATCTTTGATTTCCAAGAAGCATGTTAAGATTATCTCTACTTTTTACAAAATTTTCAAGTATTTTTGTTAAATCATCAACATTGCTTTTTAAAGTAGTTTTCTCATTAGAGATAGTATCAAAATCATTTTTCAAAATAATTTTTTCTTTTTTTAATTCTTCTACATTAATAGATAAAGATGCAACAGATTTCTTCAACACATTATTTTTGGCACAAGCTTTTCTAAATTCATCTTGTAGTTCATGAAATGCACTTTCAAGTTCTTCATAAAGAGTAGTTACCTCATCTTGAGTAGAGTATTTATCTTCAAGAGCCATGAGACATAAGTTGGCTACTTCATTTTCAATTTCATCACTTGAGCTTTCATCTTCACTTTCTTCCCAAGCTACTACCATGGCCTTTTTGTTTCTTTTTTAGTCTTTTCCATGATTCTTCAATTTTGGACAATCCATCTTCATATGTTTAGGATTTTGCACTCATAAAAAATAATAAGCTTTTTCTTGTTATCTTTGTTGTACTATTTCTTGAAAGGTCTTCTTCCTCCATAATTGTTTTTCTTGAAGTGCTTTTTGAGATTTTTACTAAACATGGCATAGCTTTCATCTTTACTGGAGTTTTCACGTTCTTCTTCATTTGATGAGGTTTTGAATGCAATTCTATTTTTCTTTTTGTTTTCAACATCCTCGTGTCCTTTCATAGTGATCTCATGAGTCATAAGGGAACCCATAAGCTCATCCAATCAAAGTGTGGAGAGATTTTTTCTCCTATAATGGCCGTGATCTTTGCTTCCCAATTCTTTGGTAAACACCTAAGAATTTTTCTTACAAATTTACTGTTAGTATAAGTTTTGCTAAGAGATTTCAAAGTGTTTACAATTTCAATAAATTTAGGAAACATACTTGAAATAGATTCATCAGAGTTCATTTTAAACAATTCATAACTATGAACAAGCATATCAATATGAGATTCTTTCACTTGGTTTGTACCTTCATACGTTACCTCAAGTTTGTCCCAAATTTCTTTTGTCGAATCACAACTTGAAATTCTATTATACTCCTTAGAGACTAATCCACAAACAATGGTGAGTTTGGCTTTAGCTTTGGCTTGCAATAATTTATGATCCATCTCATTACATTCATCTTCATTTTTAGGTACACTAATATTGTCTACTAATTTGGTAGGAATTTTTGGACCTTTGGTGACAATAATCCACATGGCATAATCAGTAGCTTGTAGGTATAGGGTCATCTTATCCTTCCAATGACTATAATTGTTTCCGTCAAACAATGGTAGCCTATTTGTGGCTTGTCCTTCAGCTAAGGTTGCCAGGGATCAAAACTCCCAGATGGTTAAATCTAAAACAAGAGTCTAGGTTTTGATACCAATTGTTAGCCAAAAGACAATCTAAGAGGTGGATGAATTAGGTTTTTACAAATAAAAATAATAATACTCTAATAAAAATTATGACTAGCACAATAGATAAATATAGTTAATGAAATAAAAAATAATTAAAGCAAGTGTTCTAACAACTATGTCAGTTAATGATTTTAGCATAGTAAAAATGTGAAATATAGCTATGGAAATTTAAATAAAATAAAGAGATAAGGGAGAGAGAGAGATAAACAAATTTATAGTGGTTTGGTTTAAACTCGGCCAACGTCCACTCCTCAAGCTTCACTTGAGATTTTCTGCTATACAAGTTAGAGCGTAAAAGGTGAGGGTCAATACACGAGGGAACCTAAACCTGAACCACATAAGGCTTGATCCCCATGTTTGGGATACGTAGGCAACTTCATTCTGAAGTCCAGCCGCAAACACTTCTACAATTGATTGTGTCCATGTAATAGTTTTTGATTGTCTTTGCCTTCTCTGTATCCGAGAGCTCAGTTGTGATCGTCACTCTGAGGACTGATTGCAGTGTGCTATGGCGCTATCCAAACAAGGGGCAACTTTCCGTTGCCATTCAATGAGCTGCGGTGCCATTCAAACAAGGGGCAACTTTCCGTTGCCATGTAACTCTCTTCGAGAAAGAGGCAATTTTCCATTGTTATGGATCCGAGGTTGCGCATCTCAAAAGTAGGTTCCGTGCTCGTTGAGCAGTGGCTGATTTGCAAAAATAGTTTTTGAGAATTTTTACTGAGGTTGACTAATTCTCTCGAAAATTATCCCATTTTTTTTCTAAAACTAGACCATTTCTTGGACCCAAAAAGGGAAAATTTTCAGTGCTCATAACCTAACTTGCATGATTGTAAATTAGAAAATTGAACAAGTATGTTAATCTAACTCTCATGTTGGTCAAAATTTTTTTAGTAGGAAACAAAAAATAAAAAAAATGGCCAAAATGATGAACTAGGGGCACAGTTGAGTCAGGTGTTCTGTCTTTTCCCCGTTGTCAACATACTTGCCCGAAAGGGCACTATACTTGCCAGAAAGGGCACTCTACCTGTCGGAAAAAGGCACCACTGAAGCTGACCGCAAAAGGGCAAAAAGCTCTCACATCCTCCATGCAACGAGGTATCAAGCCAAGTGCGAAGTACGAAATGGAATTGAGTAAGGTATTCCACTCCCTCATCTGGACAGATCTGATCATGTCCAAACTCCCCAGCAGAGCATCGTCAATCGATGTCAGCTGCAGATTTGCTACACACCCAGTTGTAGCACAGCCCCTCTGTGGGAGAAACTCACTGTTGTGAACAAGAAGAAGAATCTAGCGGAATGCTAAGGGCAGGACCCCGTAACTTTCTATTTATCCATCAACCACCCAGGGGAGGGATTGAAAATGAGAGATTGAAGAATAGAGAGATGTGCGATGAGAGAAAAAGTAAGAAAAGGGTTTTGAGAGAAAAGTTAAGCCTGAGGGTCGAGTGATGTGGGAATCACAAATGAGAAAGGGTGGGAAACAATACTCGGAGAAACTGGCTCCTCGTGAACTGAGAAGTCTCTTGCCATTGGTAATACACAACTGAGTGTTGTGTATGTGTGTTTTTGTTTGTCTCGATTCTTGTTTTGAGTCGTTTGAGTGTCAATAGATGTGTTTAGGTTGTTTTTCCTTTGTTGAGTGGTGTTTAGGTTGTTTACCTTTTCTTTTTCTTTGTTGAGTCGTTTTGACTGTGGTTAGTTGTGGGCTCAATACTCGGTCAATAACTCATTTCTCGATTTCAATCAAATCGTTTTGTGCTCGGAGTGCTGTGCCATTCTCTGCATTTGTGCAAAACAAGATTTCTTTCTTTCATAAACCGCAAGGGTTCAACCCAAGTCATGAGAGAACGGTGAAATCAAGGACCTATTTGAAACTATATGGGTTCTAGACTAAAAAGCAAAAGAAAAAAAGGAAAACCGAAGCATCTGAGTGTGTTTCACCTTCAGCAAATTCCGTGATTGTACTCCGGATGTACCTCTTCAGGCCTTGTCAGTACTCCGAAGAATGAGTGTGCCTCTACTCCAAGCTTAAGCCTGCTTCAAGTCAGAATGGCAATTAAAGCAGCAGCAGCAGATGTTATCTCTCGCCAATATAAACATGGTGTACCCTTTTCAAGCGGAGTGTGTTACAAACCCCTCCGAGAGGTAAATCGGAGGTCGCGTTTGGATTTGGTCTCGTTAAGGCTTGTATTTCCCTATTCGGCATTTTGTTTCAAACACGCTTTTGAAATTGCACATTCGCCGTATCGTTATGCACACCATTTCTCGCATTGTTACGCACACCATTTGTTGCATTGTTATGCACATCTATCTAGCATTGTTATGCTTGTTACTTGCATTTTTATGCACATCTATCTTGCATTGTCATGCACCTCTTTACTTGTGTTGTCACGCACACTTCACTTGCATTGTTATGCACCCATTCCTCTTGCGTTGGCATGCACGTTTCACTCGCATTGTTATGTACCCTTTCAATTGCATCGTTTTGCATGATCTCTTCCTTTTTGAAACACCGGGATGCGTCCCTATGTTTCTCCTTCCTTCCCAAACACCGGGATACGTCCCTATGTTTCTCCTTCCTTCTGAAACACCAAGATACGTCCCTATGTTTCTCCTTCCTTCCGAAACACCGGGATACGTCCCTATGTTTCTCCTTAGTTTCGAAACACTGGGATACGTCCCTAAATACCGGGATACGTCCTTATGTTTGTCCCTCTTAGGTTAAGAGCATTTGGAATACGTTCCAATGCTTATACCTTTCCGAAACACCGAGATACTCCCTATGTTTCTCCCTCTTTGGTTAAGAGCATTTCGAACATGTTCCAATGCTTATGCCACTCTTTCTCCTTTCGCGTGCAACGCGTTAGAATCTTGTTTGAGACCTCGGGTGCCCCCAATGGTCGCTCTTAGTCTTTCCTGTATGGCGCATGGTTAAGATTGTATAATTCTCTTACGTCCTTTCTGCATTATGATATAGTTTGGTTTTTGCTTGCTTAAAACTGTTGCATGATGTGCTTCGTTACAGCTTTCTTTGCATGATCATAAGTCATGCTCAACCTTGTGCATTGTCTTGCATTTTGCCCCTGCCCTCGGGCGCATATCTTTGTTTGTAGCTTGTATGCTTTGTCTAAGTCTTTGACCTTGTCAAAAATGGGTCGTCTCTGGGCTTTGACATTCACTCCTATCATTGTTATGACTTTCGAGTTCTGTCAAAGAGAGGCAACTGTAGACACCCCATTTTTGACCGTCCTCAAGACTTGGACGTCATCGTTTGAACACTCGATGATCATCCATGTTCGTGTTCGTTTTGAGTTCCCGGAGGTCTCGGCTACGCGCCTTGCCTCAGGATCTCTCAACTCGGTTGTTTTGTGCTTGGTTGACCAAACACTTGTTGGTTTTTGCTTTGGAAGGTAGAGAATGGCTTGTTCACCATCCCCACGCCTCATCGGCCATGGCTTGAGGCCACCGGCCGTGTCTTTTTGCCACCAGCCATGGGTGATGGCCGGTCGGCACTTTGTGTGGTCGGCCGACCATTTATTTGGCCAATGGACTCCTTTTCTGGCCGGTACCACCTTTTTGCCTTTTTCAGGCATTATGCATGCTAGCTGTGCCAGCTAGAGTGCACGGATTTGTCCTCCATACAGAATTGCACCCTTTGCACCCTTTTGGTCCTAGCTTCCTCAAGAAGCTTGGACCCTTTGCTCAAGCTTCTTGAGGAAGCTTGACCCTTTGTCTTAGCTTCCTCAAGAAGCTTAGACCTTTGGGTTAGCTTCCTTGAGAAGCTTGACCCCCTTGACCCTTTTGTTTAGCTTCCCTTAAAAGCTTCAAGCCTTCATCTTGCTCTATATAAGAGGACCTTCCTCTTCCTTTGAAGAGGTTCAGCAAAACCAGAGATAATACATATATATCTAATATATAAACCACTCTCTCTCTATATCCCCCTCTCTCTCTTCATTTGTGTGTGTTTGAGAGTTCAAAAGTGTGTTTTGTTCTTAGTTTTGCACTAGGACACGTAGTATTACACCATACTTCGGTTCTTGAGGTGTTGAGAGATTGTTCTTGGAGGTTTTGGGTTGGTTTTGATCAAAAAAAGGGGCTGGACTTGTTGTTCTTCAAGTGTTCTTCAAGGGTGAGTATAGTTGCTTTATATCCCCCATTCTTGCACCAGTTTTTAACCCATCTTGCATACTGATTTAAGCTTTGTGTATAACTGAAAAAAGTCTTGTATTTGCATGCTTGAGATCTTTCATTAAGGTCTCTTTTGTGTTTGGGGTCGACCTCCCCCTCTTAGGCCTTGTTTGGTCCCTTTTGTGCCTTCTTTTGTTGAGCTTTGGAACCTTTTGCGTATTGGCCTTCTCACCACTGAAATCCAGTGAATTTTCAGTGGTGGTGAAGGGGTCTTGAAGTCTTGCATAGGGGAGGGACACCCCTCTCCCTTGGTCTCTCATTTGTTCATTTTTTTGGCTCACAAGGGTAGTATGCATGCTTAGTTGTTTTTGGCTCCATTTCAGAGGTTTTTGGATGTTATTTGGTCATATTATATCACTGTTTTTGGTCGGATTAATGGTTCATTTCATGCATTATATGCTTGCCTTGTAATCTCATGTTTTGGTCTAATATGTATTATGTTATGAGATGACATTCTAGCATGATTTTGGTTTGGTTCCAAGAAGGTTTTAGCATTATTTTGCCATGCTTAAGGTTTGTTGGGTACTGATTTGGCCATGCTTTCCATGATTTGTATAGCCTCCATGCATTTTGGCTTGTAAGCCTTGGGTGCGTGAGTCATAAGCATGCTTTAGTTGGGCTATTTCAATGATTTGGAGTCACTTATTATGCCATTTTAGTTCATGTTTCATGCTTACATAATTGCATTTGTTACCCTTTCAATGCCTTGAAGAGATGTGGTCTTATGCTCCATTTTTGGGGCTTTTGTGCATGCTTATGTGTTTGAGGCTTTGGGCTTCCATATCAAAGGTTTTTGGGGCTCATTTTTGCATGATAAAACTCTATTTTGCATTGAAAAATCCATGCCATGTTTGCTTGGGGTAGGTGTTGAATAATGCTTTCTTTGTGGCCTTGAATGTCTTCTATCTCGCACCCATTCCCTAGCATGTTTTGGCATCATCCTTCGCATGCTTTTCAGAGTTTAACATGAGTGCTTAATGTCCATTTTTTGTCACCTTTGAGTGTTCTTGAGAGTTGCCTTTCATGCCTTAGTCTTAGGCCCTTCAGTTGGCATGTTTATTTTGCATGATTGGCACCATTATTTTAGTATTCTTAGCCACTGTTTTGGGATGGGCTGAGGCCTTCCCATCTCGGTTTAAGTCCATCTTTGTATATAATCGCATGTTTGATGTGTTGCATCGCTTTGGTATCATGCTTGCATTGTATCATGTTTGCACATTTGCATATTGTTTAGCTAGTTGCATTTCATATCCTAACTTGCATGATAGATTGCATGGCATTGCATCTTGCATGTTTGGCACATTGCATTTGGCATGTTCATTACCTTAGTCCCATATGGCATACTCGAGCTACTTTGCATGTTTGAGCCATGTATGACATTTTGCTTAGTTTGGGGTGTCAAACTAAACAAGAGGGGTGAGGTGTGTTCGTACTCCAAGTGACGAAACACGTCTCAACCCTCGGTCGCCGATGCCCTTGATCTCAACATGATAGGGCATGAGACATTCATTTGTTTTGTCGTATGCATTTACATTGATTTGCAAGATTGGTGCCTTTAGCCATCATGCATCGAAATACGTGATTGGTGGCCCGAGGACCAAGGGCCACACTCCCTTGAGTCCATAGCATGATTGGGAGAGTGATCATGCACACATTGCTTTGAAATTTCCATGCCATGCACTGTCTGTCCTCTGCTGCTGTCAAAACAGGGTTATGCAGGAAGAAATGGCCGGCCGGCCACTTACATTACCGACCGGCTACCAAAGTCCAGCCGGTGGTTCAATTTTTGGCCGATGGCCACATTCTCATAGCCGGTAATGCTCTATCATGAACGGTGGCATCCCACAACACTCAGGGAGTTATTCAGAAGGGTCCTAGAAACTTTCATAATTTTCAAAGGAGTAAGGCAGTGTAAACAGAGGCAACAGTGGCATGGTACCGGGTTTCCGAGCAAGGCGAGTCAAGCATGCATCATCCACGCATTCCGAGGCAAAGCTGAGGCGATCTCTTTAGTTTCATATTTAGGCTTTTTTTTGTAATTAATTTGTTAATTAATTAGAAGTTTTGTAATAATTAATTAGCTAGGATAGTTAATTCATTATTCGGCCTGTATTATTATTTCGGACCCACCGAGCGAGGGCAATTGTGTAATAAGTGTGCGTGCGTGTGTGCGTGTCTTCCAACTCCATTTCTTTCTCCCTTTTACTTACCTGCTTTCAATGGTTAGTATTAGAGCATATTTAAATTAGCATACCTTATGCTATGCATGCGTGCATCCACACATTTGTCTTGCATGCACCGGGCTCAGCGCATCATACTAACTGCATAGTATTTCAATTCCGAGTTGAATACGTGTTAGCTGTAGCATCATCATATGCCATCTTAGAATAGCCAAGCCTATTGCAATTGCATCTTGCATATGTTGCATTAGCCATCTTAACATGAACTAGGATCATGCATATGATTACTAACAAGTTTCTGTTTTGGCTTGGAGTACTCGGTAAGTTTTTATGCTTTAGCATCCTTGCATGCGTGTGAGTGACTGCCATGACAGCATGCTTACCATGAGGCTACTTGCTTATGTGATATAACTGCTTGAATGCCTGTGGGTGCAGGTTGAATTACCTGAATTAGAATAATGCATTAACTGTGAGTTTTAAGCCCACTAGATAGTGGCAAAACCATCTTTTCTAAGCCCACTTGAGAGTGGCAAAACCTGCATTTTAGCCTATTTGCGGGTAGCAAACCGTTTTAAAAACAAACATGAAATGTTTTTTTTCCCAATTCAGACGACCCAGTTTATACTTGTTTTGCTGCGCGCATCACATAGTAATTCTAGGTTAATAACCGGAATAAGAACGCGTAATGTTTTCAAAACTCGATATCATGGTTAGTAGAGGCCGATCTTCGGATCCGGCGAGCGGGGGTGCTCATAGCTGACTTTTCCCAATCGTACCCAAGTTCCCGAGCCGAGGCAACTTGGGTGACGACGGACACGTGGCCTTAGGCAAACGAGTCAGGGTTTCCTAAATTCTCCCAAAATAAAATATTTAGGTGGCGATTCTGTATCTGGCAAAGCAGTCCATGTTTGGCACTTCTTTCTAAAAAATCTGTTTTCCAAAACGATTTGCCGGATTTGGACTCTTTGATGATTCATCGGTCTTGCATTGCACTTTGCGAGATTAGATACAGGACCGTGACAATTTGAGTCCAAACTGTAGTGAGCCCATAATGAACAGAACGGGATTTCCCTCCGGGGACGTTCGGGAACGTCTACAATTACACTCTTACAAGGTTGAAAAGAAAGTGTTTTTGCTTTCACAGAAAGGTACAAGAATTATTTCTCAAAGATAGATATAAAAATGAAGCTCTAGTTTTTCTGTAAACCTCAAACAGGAAAAATGGGCTTAAAGCTATACGTCTTAGTGTATAATTTTTGAAAGAGGATGTAAACAAAAATTGAAGAACACTTCTCAGAGAATTTTTTAGAGAATAGATGTGAGTGATCATAAATTAAAGAATATTTTCTGATTTTTTTTTTTTGTAACTTGTTTATATTAGAAGTTTTGGTATATATAATGAAACTTATAGCCGTCTATAGCCGTTGTATTCATTTGAATGTCTTCCACTCCATCATTACTAATTTGAATATCTTCCACTTGAACCTTTTGGCCTGCTGTTGTGTTTGGCTATTTGAACCTTTTGGTCTGCTGTTGTGCTGGGTTGTTTGAACCTTTATTTTAGGCTGTTTGAACCTCTGGTTTGGGCATTATTTTTGGATTAAAATAAATTCCTGATTTAAGCAAATATTAAATACATTCAAACAATATCTAGGATACAAGTTTATGTGAGAAATAATTGGACAAAATAAATTTTGATTTTATTTTTCTCTTTTAAATAAATTAAAACATAATTAAATAAATCATCAAAATAAATTTTAAATTCTATTAAAACATAATTAAATAAATTATCAAAATAAATTTTGGATTCTATTTTTCTTTTTTAAATGATTAAAATATAATTAAATAATCATCAAAATAAATTTTGAACTCTATTTTTTTCTTTCAAATAAATTAAAATATAATTAAATAAATTATCAAAATAAATAAATTTAACAATATTCATAAAATAATGGAGTCTATTATTTTTTCTGGATATAATCAATCTCTTCCATGTATACTTTTTTTTTTCTATTAAGTTACTTAATAAAATAAAATAAAAAATTATTATCAAAGGCCTAATTTTTAAAAGATTCATTGATATAAAATCTCATTTTCATATTTAGTCCGAAGTTAAAAAATAAACAATAAAAATAAATAAATAAAACTTTGAGCTATGAGATCAGCGGTCTAGTCTACCTCAAAGCACTACTCCAAACTTTTTCGTCTGTGAACATGGAAAATAGTATATTAATAAAAAAATAATAATAACAGTATATAATCAAAATTTTAAAGCGTCATTCTAACGAAATAACAAAACAGAAAATAAACAGCTAACAAACAAAAATAAATAACAAAACAATAATTTACCAATCCCCTAAGTCCCCGTTTGTTTTGGGTGAAAGAGAGGGTATTGGGATTACTAATACCAAAGTATTAGTAATAGCCTTGTTTGTTTTGGGAGAAGACCTTGGGACTATTAGTCCCTTGGTATTATTAATACCCTTGTGGCATGTTTGATTGGAAGGATTAAAGCATAGGATTGGGATTATTAATTCGTGGGCCCAATCATCCTATGTTTGTTTTGACATTTTAGTTTAGGATTATTAATCCAATGGATAATTAATCCAACAAATTTGTAGGATTATTAGTAATGGGGTAGGGGTGGGATAACTAATACCACACTAATTTAATAGGATTATTAATACCTCACTATTAGTGTTGTGAATCAAACATTGGTAAGGAGGAGGTAGAGATGGTATTAGAAAAATAGTGAGGGGATTAGAAATTTTTTAATTTTTTATATATGGGAAATTTTTTTTAAAATATAATTTTTAATTTTTTATATTTTTTATTTGTTTTATTATTTTATATAAAAATAATTTAATAATTCCTCACTACTAATCCCCTCACTATCAATTCCCTCACTACTAATCCCCTCACTATCAATCCCCTCAATAACAATCCCCTCACTATTAATCCCCTCACTATCAATCCCTTCCATTCTATCTCTGAAAACAAACGGAAGTGGACTTTTCGTCTTCTGTACAATCTCCATCTACCTGGCTGTACCTCTGTTGAAATACTTAAAAAAAAAAAAAAAAAAAAAAAAAAAAGAAAAAAAAGTTATCTTTCTAATAAGTAATGAAATCCGTCATCCTTATCCTAGCAAAACAAGAGCACCTGACTCTGTCCATTTACAAAGTTGACTTGGTTATGATTTTTTTTAAATAATTTTTTTTATATTTTTATGTTTTGTATTTTTTTTCATTTTATTTAAAATTTTTAAAATATACTTAATTTAAATATTCTTAAAAAAGTAAAATATTTATGAATAAATCTAAAACTACTTCAATAAATATAAAAATGTATTAAGTTTTTGTATTTTTAAATTTTTTTTTTTGTATTTATTGAAATTTGAATTCAAAAAATCATAAATTTATTAATTTTTAGTGTATCAAGATTACGTGAATTTAAAAGGTACAATTTTTTAATTAAAATATTAAAAAAAATAATATGAATTAAAAATTTGAGAACTATTTTTAAAATTTTCATAATCAAATAGAAACAACATATTTATCTTTGAATTTTCAAAAACAGTTTTATGAGTTTTCAATTCATATTTTTGTATTTTTAATGATTTTTTTAAATGTTTTAATTAATTTTTTTTTAATTTTTTTTAGATCCACTTAATCTTAATATACTTAAAAAATAAAAATAAAAATTATACAAAAATCTTTAAAAAATTCATTAAATACGACAAAATATAAAAATGTATTGAATTTTTATATTTTTTGTATTTAGTAAATTTTAAAAAAAAATAAAAATATTATACTATTTAAGCGTATTTAGATTAAGTATATCTAGAAAATAAAAATTTTGCATAAAATATTTTAAAAAATTTACTAAAAATACAAAAAATAAGAAAATTAATTTTCTGGAAATTCATCCATTTTCAAGAAGTTAATGATGTGAAAGTTTGTTCTATGAACAAATTACATCACATCACATCACATCACATCACATAGCAATTAAAATCTATTGTATTAGAGCTCTCTTAAAACCTTTTTTTTAGAGTCCCAAATTATTTTTGTTCTCGTTTATTATGGTTCCGTGGAGCTTGAACACTAAGGTGCTCCATGTTCAGTGGATTAGATACATGAATAATTAAGCGAGTAGGCCACTGAGTTTAATATTCCTTTTTAAGTATACACCTACCGAATGTCATGCCTAATCGTATGGTCATGTCAATATTGAGGCAGGGGGATTTTTGGAGACTAAAAAATTAAAATAATCATAAAAAAAAATAAATTAAATTAAATAATTAATATGATAAAATATTATATTTAAATCAAAATTATTTTATTTTTTTTTCTCACAAAAAAATCAAAAAAATCCATCCAAACAAAACTTTTTAGCCTTAAGTTAAAATAGTCAAAAAGTCAACTCATATTTCAAACAAAACAGAATTTGTTATACCAAACAAAAAAAAGAAAAAAAAATAGAGAAATTGAACAAGATTAACATCAAGATTTCCTCAATTAATTGTGAATATCATCTTGTCCTCCTCATTTTATAAATATTGATTCTCTCAACTATGAAAATTATATTTGTGTGGGTGATTTTCCAACCACACTGCCCGCCTAGTAATCAGCTGGAGAGCACCGGCAGAATAGATGGCTTCAGTGAACCTGCAACAGAAAGAAAAGTCTCCTGCGGTGGCTCTTCCACCCGGGAGCACTCCGACGATCAAGTCAGTATATCTCTCAAAGATAATCAAGTACTAAACTTCACAAGCTTGAGTATAAAACTGTGTACCTTAGACCCACGGGGGTGCCTCTCTTTTAGAGTTTACTTAATCCAAGTCTTACTAGAAGTCTGACTTCTATGGACTCCAATTCAATGTTAACTTTGGACTCTTCAAGGGATAAAGATAAACTCCCTAAGAGCTTTATCTTTATCTTAGCAAAGTCTTCTCTTTACTCTAGGACTCTTGTCCCTTACCCGCTTATCTCGGATTCTGATATCTTCAGAGATCACCTCGGCCTTGCCTAGGTCACCTCGGCATAACTACCAGGACACGTGGCACCTCGGCTGACACGTCGGCATCACCATGCCACGTGTTGGTATTCAGAAAATACATCTCCACAACTGCCCCCTAGGTTCTATTACCTCGGCATTCTGAGGTGATGGAACCTATATCTGTATTTTCTTCCAATACCTCGGCGTGAGAACTCTTCGGCCGAGATCGTTCATTTTAGGCCGACATGCCTTCATCAAAGAACAAGAACTCAAACGAATTCCTCCACGCGCATGAGCTGTCATGCACCTTTTCTCAACCGTTCCCCTCACGTGCTTTATCCTCATTGGCATGTGTCTGTGACGCGCCTGAAAACTGTATTTCACCCATCTACGCCGTCTGACGTATGCGTTGCTCCAGGCGTAATAAATGCCCTGCCTTTTGCCGCCGTTTCAAGTTTTTTACAAAACTTTTCTCTCCATCTTCATTTCTTTACTTTTGCATTTGATTTTCTGGCTCATGCCTCTCTCTCTAAACTTTCTCAAACCCGCCATTGTTCTAGCTCCAAGCTCTGCAACTGTCTTCATTCTTCCATTCCAGCGAAGCTTTCGTCATTCTGTTTTGTCTGCAACTGTTGCCTTACCTCGGCGACTTTCATTCCGGCTTCATTTGTTCCGGTAAGCCTCTGTTCCTCTTATTCCCAATTTCTTTTATGTGCTTTCGTTTTCTTACTGTCATTATTGCGCCGTTCAAACCTTTGATTTTGCTTAACTATTCATCTGGATTCGTCTTTTCCATGATTTTACTCATATCCTGAACACTTGCACTGTTTTAATACTTTTTTTGCCTCTGCTCTTGACTTATTACTTCTGTATTTCTTTTACTTTTGAGAACCATACCTGTGTTCTTTGTTTCTGAAACGTCGTTCTTTGTTTCTTGTTTTCCAGATTTCTGCCTATAATTTTTGCTTTCAATCTTTGCCTCCATAGATTAAGTTTTGGGTATTGTCTATAGAACCTTTAATTTTTAGGGAAAAATGAAACAACCCTTACCAGATTATACCTAGGGTTTCGCCGAGGTTCCAATAACCCTTTAAGAATACCTTCTTTCTGAGACCTAGCCTTCTGACTTTAGGCCGACGTTATGGGTATGTGGAGACATAGGGTTGATACCCCGACAAAACTTGAGTACTTTAGGCAGGAGTTCTCCGTCCCTGCCGATGTTCACCTGAAACTGGCTGGGGATGATGACTCCATTATGCCTACCGAAAACACCATGCATCTCCCTATTGTAGCCTTTACTGAGTGTGGACTTTGGCTTCCACTGAACATTCTTTTTCTCGAGATTCTGCATTATTATAGGCTGAATCCTATGCAACTTGCCATAAACTCTTACCGAGTGATTTTTGGTATCATCGCCTTAGCCAGACAAGAAAACGTTAGAATCACCCTAGCCGACATACAATATTGTTACACCATGTGCCCTCTTAGCCTCAAGGAAAAAGGTTACGTTTACTACCTCAAGCCGAGGTCTACTGAATTCAAAATCATAGCCGACCTCCCAGACTCCAACGAGGGGGCTGGAGATGACTACTTCATTGTCTCTAGAAATTGGGAATTTGCCTCAGACGAAGATGTCCATCTATACCCTCTTCCTCGAACGGTTAAAGAGGGCAAGAGTAAGAGCCCAGTGTTATTTACTTAGTTGTTCCTTTTCAAGTCTTCAATATTTTATATGTTTCTAATGTCTGTTTCTTCTTGCAGACGTTCGCAAGCCAGCGAAAGACTTCCGCCAATCTTACGTTCTTAGCAGGGATCTGAAAAAGCTCCTGGACTTACCTGTCCACAAAAGGAAAGCACCTCTCCTGCTGAACTTTATTCCGACATACAAATCCACACTGCCCGACGTCCCAAAAAGAAAGAAGAAGAGCCTATCTCCTCCCTCTGCTACCACTCTTCAAACAGCATCGACATCTCGGGCTGACCAAGGGTCAACCTCTGATCCAGTCGACCAACCATCAACTTCAGCCCCATACTTAATCCCAATTCCAGAAAGAAAACGTCGGTGACGACTCGTCAAAATTGCTGAGATGGGTCGCCCGAAGCCTGTTGCCCAAGATCTCCTAGCCGACCTTCCCACGGATGTTGACGCTCAACCGACGCAAAACATGCCCCCACCAAAGCCGAAGAGAATAAAAAAAGCTCAGCCCAAGGCTAAAGCCACTGAGGTTGAGGCTGAGGATGCTCTGCCCATCTCGAAACTGGCTGAGAGTAAGAAGACTTCTTCTTCCGCAAAAAGGTCTGCTGAAAACCCACCCTTTGAGTCCACACAGACAAAAAAACCAAGATTGGCCTCAGCTACTACCTCAGGGTCCAAGAAATCGGATGTCCCTTGGGCTCCCAAAATTACTTTGGAAGACAGGCCAATTATGTCCAGTGAAAGTGCCGACGACATAAATGTCGGCGTTGCCCTCAGCACGGCGTTGCTTCTTCCGGGTGACCTTGAGCGAAATGCTGAGTACAGTGAGTACGAGAATTACGCTCTAATTCTCCAGCACTCCGTTCAAGTAAGTGTTCCTGCTTGGAATTTTCTACTTTCTTTCTATTTCATACTTTAAAATATTTTCTAACACTTCTGTTCTCTTTCAGGCCATTTACCATGCCCATTCGTTTTCAATGCAAGCATTTGAAAACAGGACAATGTTGGTTGATCTAAGGAGAGAGGTTTCTGCCCTTAAGAAGGAAAACAAATCTCTTCAATTAAAGATGAAAAAACTGGAAGACTAGGCGGAGGCTGCCACCAAAGCTCAAACCCTTGCCGAGGAAAAGGCTGAATCTGCCGAGGCTATTAGAAAGGTTACTGAGGCCGAGAAGAGAGAGGCCGAGGACAAAAAGGCCCAGGTGGAAAAGGAACTTCAAGATGCTTTATCTACTAAAGATGCCGAAATCAAGGCGGCCGACGAAAAGGCCTACGTCCAGGGTATGGCCAACGTTACTGAGGATTATAAACTTCAAGTTAGGCAGGCATGCAACAGGGGCTTCTCCCTTGGCTGGATGTCCCTGATAAAGAAACTTGATCTTCCTGCCGACTCACCCTTCCGCAATGCCGATGCTATTCCTCTGCCGTTCCCCCCTCCTCATCCATCAAGTCAACCTGGAGGAGAATCTGAATCTGAGTCTGAGGATGCCGATGAGGAAGAGGATGAAGCTTTGGTTAGAAAACCAAAGGAGGCTGATGGGGCTAAGTCCCCTCCTCAGAATGAGCAAGTTCTTGACTTGACTCAAGATGAAGAAGATGATGAAGTTATCCCTGAAGTTGTTCCTGACACTGTTCCAGCCGACATCCCTTCCGAGGTTAAGCCTGTCGAACAAACTCTTCAGGAAATTGACACCGAAATAGCGGCAGAGAAGGAGGCCGAGGTTGTAGCTGATCTCCAAATCCAACAATCTGGAGGAGAAGACCCTTAGCTTTATGTTCTTCTTTTGTATTTTGTTTTTATCTTTTTCTGAACAATGTAAGCTTTTGTGTGGCCGACGTGCCTCCCAATTTTGTAAATTGTAACTCAGTTTTCCTTTTCTAAATGCTTGAATCTCTGTCTTTTCTTTAATTGCTTCTGCGTGGTTTCCATACTTATAATATTTTGCATGATTTACATACTTCTTTTCTTCCTTGTGCAATCTTCTCGGGGTTACATACCTCGGGTGCAATAACTACAAGCTTTACTTCGGCAAGATACTGATCTGCAAACTTTTCATAAATTTCAACAGGTGTAAAGCGTATACTATTCAATGTCAACTTTGCAAAGTTTTTTCCAAGTTTCAACAAGTATTTAAACAGTGATCTCGGTCTAATCCTACTTGTAAATTGCTGCAAATTTCAACAAGTGTTAATATATACTGTAATTTTTTCTCAAGTTATAAAAATGATCTACTTGTAAATTGCTACAAATTTCAACAAGTGTTTAAACAATATCCCTAGCTTTTACCTTAACCTGTAAATTGCTGCAAATTTTAACAGATGGTCACATGTCGGCTTAACATTATCTTGTAAATTGCTACAAATTTCAACAAGTGTTAAGCATCTTCTTTGGTTGGACCAACCTGTAGATTGTTATAATTGTGCAAACCATAACCTCGGTTTCACTTCGACTTGTAAATTGCTACAACTTTTAACAAGTGAAGAGAAATAGTAATCTCGGCTTAACTTCGACTTGTAAATTGCTACAAATTTCAACAAGTGAAGATAAAGAATCAGCTTAATTCCGACTTGTAAATTGTTACAAATTTCAATAAGTGACTTAAGGAATAATCTCGGCTTAACTTCGACTTGTAAATTGCTACAAATTTCAACAAGTGAAGATAAAGAATCAGCTTAATTCCAACTTGTAAATTGCTACAAATTTCAACAAGTGAATTAAGGAATAATCTCGGCTTAGCTTCGACTTGTAAATTGCTACAAATTTCAACAAGTGAAGATAAGGAATCAGCTTAATTCTAACTTGTAAATTGCTACAAATTTCAACAAGTGAATTAAGGAATAATCTCGGCTTAGCTTCGACTTGTAAATTGCTACAAATTTCAACAAGTGAAGATAAGGAATCAGCTTAATTCCAACTTGTAAATTGCTACAAATTTCAACAAGTGAATTAAGGAATAATCTCGGCTTATCTTCGACTTGTAAATTGCTACAAATTTCAATAAGTGAAGATAAGGAATCAGCTTAATTCCAACTTGTAAATTGCTACAAATTTCAACAAGTGAATTAAGGAATAATCTCGGCTTAACTTCGACTTGTAAATTGCTATAAATTTCAACAAGTGAAGATAAGGAATCAGCTTAATTCCAACTTGTAAATTGCTACAAATTTCAACAAGTGAATTAAGGAGTAATCTCTGTCTTTTCTCTGCCCCCAATGTGAACCTGAGTTCTTCTTGGGCTCTCATTATTCATGTTTCAAAAAACACCAATATGTAACTTTATCAATCGTATGTGTTTTAAAGAAAAAGGGAAAAGATTTTATTAATGACATCGGCCAAGAATTTTGCACATCTAATGATAGAAGAATTTCAAATTACAAGTGTTCCAAAGTCTTGGCAATGCTTTGCCCTCATTATCTTCAAGCCGATAAGCTCCATTGCCTAATACCAAAGTAATTCTGTAGGGTCCTTCCCAGTTTGGGCCAAGCTTGCCCTCTCTGGGATCTTTCTTTTTGCCAACGACTTTTCTCAGGACTAGGTCGCCGACTTGAAAATCTCTTGGATTGACCTTCTTGTTGTAAGCTCTGGCAAGCTGTTGCTGGTATACTGCGAGCTGAATTGCAGCTTTCTCTCTTCGTTCTTCCAAAAGATCCAGATCTCGGGCTAAGATTATATTGTTGGTGCCATTCTCTACTCCCTGGGTTCTGATCCCTGGGATGTCGATCTCCAATGGGATGACTGCTTCTGTGCCATATGCCATGGCAAAGGGAGATTCCCCTGTTGATCTTCTCGGCGTAGTCCGATATGCCCAAAGTACGTTGGGCAACTCGTCTACCCACTTTCCTTTTGCTGCCTGCAGCCTCTTTTTTATTCCATCCAAAATTACTTTGTTGGATGCTTCTGCTTGCCCATTGCTTTGGGGAAAACTTAGTGTTGAAAAGTAATTCCTGATCTTGAATTTCGCACAAAAGTTCTTGATGAGTTTGCTGTCAAACTGTGTTTCGTTGTCGGCAACTATTGCTCTTGGAATCCCAAATCTGGTGATGATGTTTCTTCATATAAAGTTTTTGACGTCCACATCTCGGATTTTGGCAAGAGGTTCTGCCTCTATCCATTTTGTAAAGTAATCTGTTGCCACCAGCAAGTATTTTCTCTGCCCAGTTGCCTGGGGAAGTTTCCCAACCAGATCCATGCCCCATTGGGCAAACGACCAAGGGCTGGATACTGGGTTTAGGTCAGCAGCTGGCTGATGTATCAAAGGTGCAAATTTTTGGCATTGTTCACACTTCTTTACGTAGGCTTCAGCATCCTTCTGCATGTAGGGCCACCAATACCCCTGGGTAATGGCCCTGTGGGCTAATGATCTGCCCCCAGCATGGCTTCCACAAATTCCTTCATGAATTTCATACAGGAAATCTTCAACCTGAAAATGGTGTACACACCTTAAAAGTGGTCCAGTAAAGGACCTTCTGTAGAGGTGTACATGTTCTGTTAGACAGAATCTTGCTGATTTCAGTCTGACTTTGTGTGCCTCCTTACGATCTTCTGGCAGCTTTCCTTCTTTCAGGAATGCAACAATTGCATCCATCCAGCTTGGTCCCTTGTCCACACACATTGCTTGCTGCTCTGTGTTCTCTGGTTCTATGCTCGGGCCCGACATATAGTCGATCATAATTGTCTTTGTTTTTCCAGTCTGTATTGAACTTGCCAGGTTTGCCAACGCGTCGGCGTGGGTGTTGTCATCTCGGCTAACTTGGAGTAGTCGACAGTTTTGAAATAGGGCTGCCAATCTGATGACCTCTTTTTCATCTGCCGACATCCTTTCGTCCCTGGCTGCAAATTCACCTGTGGACTGGTTAACAATAAGTTGTTGTAGACGTCCCCGAACGCCCCGGGAGGAACGAGCTCCCGTTCCGTTCATTTAGGGTCACTACAGCTCAAGACTCTCAAATTTGTCACGGTTCTAAGTCTGAACCAAAGAGTCCAAATCCGGCAAATCGTTTTGAGAAAAACAAATTTTTGAAAGAAGTGCCAAACATGGACTGCTTTGCCAGATACAGAGTCGCCACCTAAATATTTTATTTTGGGAAAATTTAGGAAACCCTGACTCGGTGCCAAAGGCCACGTGTCCGTCATCACCAAAGTTGCCTCGGCTCGGGAACTTGGGTACGATTGGGGAAGGTCACTTCGTGAGCACCCCCGCTCGCCCGATCAAAGATCGGCCTCTACTAATCGTGATATCTATTTTTGAAAACTTTGTGTGTTCTTATTCCGGTTATTAGCCTAGGTTACTATCTGATGCACACAGCATATAAGTATAGACTAGGTCGCCTGAATTGGAACAAAACATTTCATGCTTGTTTATTTGAAGGATGGTTTGCTACTCGCAAATGGGCTTAAAATGCAGATTTTGCCACCCTCAGGTGGGCTTAGAAAAGATGGTTTTGCCACTATCTAGTGGGCTTAAAACAAACAGTTGATGATTTATTCCAATCCAAATAACCCAACCTTCACCCACAGGCATTCAGGCAGTTATATCACATAAGCAAATAGCCTCATGGTAAGCATGCTATTCATTGCAGTCACTCACATGCATGTAAGGATGCTAAAGCATAAAAACTTACCGAGTACTCCAAGCCAAAACAGAAACTACATTAGAAATCATGCATGATCCTAAGTTTACAGAAATGCCTAATGCAACACATGCAAAAATGCAACTATAGCAGGCTCGGCTATTCTAAACATGGCATATGGAATGCTACAGCTATCATGTATTCAACTTGGAAATTGAAATACAATGCAGTTAGTATGATGCGCCGAGCCCGGTGCATGCAAAACAGATGAATGATGCAAACATGCTGTCATACTGTATGCTAATTGAAAATATGCCCTAATCTAACCATCATAAGCAGGTAAATAAAAGGAAAGAAAGACGTGGGGTTGGAAGACATACAACACACACACGTACACTTATTACAATTATGCCCTCGCACAGAGGGTCCAAATAAATATACAGTCCCGAATAAAAGAGTGTTACAGTCCAAATAATACAGTCCAAATAATGTACAAAGTCCTAATTAATTAACAAATTAACTAAGAAAATAAATAAACTGGCATGCAAGCCAGGGACTGCCTTGACTCCACTTCGGATGATGAATGATGCATGCCCGGGTTGCCTTTGCGCGGAAATCCATGACGATGCCCCAATTAGCCTCTGTTTACACATTTTCTTGAAATGTGCGCCAAGCTCTAAAAAGTTGCTGATTCTTCATTTGCTGCAACAGAGAGCAGGAAAGGGACATAGCAATGTATTTTCACAGATATATGCATGTCTCGATCCTCGTGCCACCAATCACGCATATCGATGCATGATGGCCGAGGGGTCGAAATGTGTAATTCAATGTAGAATGAATGCATATGTAAACACAACAAGAACCTAACTCCATTATGGATGATCCGGAGTGTCGGTGACTTGGAATTGAGACACGTTCCGTCACTCGGAGTACGAAACGTACCTCGTTTCCCGTGCCCGGGCTAACTCCTATCCCGAACACGATGCAATATGCATGACATGCATGAAATGCAACTAAGATACAATCCTAACATACACAATGTTATGGAATGGCATACACGCTGCACGAGGTAATACACAACCGAGCATGCACAATGCTATGGATGAAATGGCATACGCAATGCAATAATGGGCTTACACCAACATGAGAGAGCCTCAGCCACACTCACATAGGAGGCCATCAGATGAAAACAAGACAACTCGAAATGCGTGCACGCGTGCGCGCAAACCGAGGACCGACCCTCAGGTACCGAAATGCCACTCTAATGGGACAAGGCAAAGACATGGAATATGATATGCAAACATGCAAAAATCAGTAGCAAAATGAAGGGGGGGGGGAAACAGCCCTGAAACAAGGTGAAATGACACCCGATGCATAGAACGAGTCCCGAAACATGAATTTTGGCGCATGAAATGGCCTATAGCTATGCAATGCATGCATAATTTGTACATGAGATGAAAAGACAGAAGCAAGGCAGCCCCTAGACAAGCACTTTTACAGTTCAAAACATGGCCAAATAGTAAGCACAAATATGGCAAAACTAGCATGCAAAAATGGCCCTAAACATGAGGTAAAGAAGCAACTCACAGCTGCCGATCCCAAACAGATTAGGGGCCTTCTACAATATTTAAGAGGGGCCAAAAATATGATATTTTACAGTTTATGGACAATCCTAAATCAGTACAAAAGTATGCTCAAAATGCCATGCAAGATAGGGCCCAAAAGAGGTCAAAACACAAAGTATACAAAACATTCATCAAACAGCCAAAGACCCTTAATGAAACATGAATATGGGGTCAAAATAAGACTGTTTTCAGTTCTGTAAAATGACCAAAAACAGAAGCATAATAGGCTAATAGATCATGCAAAAATGGGGACCAAAGAGGGATATAATAACAAGTGGCACATGGAGGTCCCAAAAAGTAATGAGCCCTTCTTCAATGTTGAAGAGGGGCTCAAAATAAGCCTATCTATAGTTTACACCATGCTCCAAAACAGATCACACACAGGCCAAAAATACTATGCAAGATTACGGTATATAAGAAGGATAATGAAGCAAGTGTAAGATAGGGACCTCAAATGCCAAAATTCCCTTAATGAAACATGAAATAGAGCTCAAATAAAGGGTACTTTCAGTTTTGGTCGGAGCTCAAAACAGCAAGCAAAATAGCTAAACAAATGTCGCAAAATTAAGCTCAAAAGAGGGAATTGGTACTCACCCTTGAAGACCAAACTTTGATAGCTTCTTGGCTTGAGTTTGTGGCTCCTTAGGCTTTGAAGAACAGCCTCCAGCTGCTGGAATGAAGGAGGGAAGGGTGGGGCTTGGTGGTGTAGTGTAAAATGGTGTAGGGTTAGAAGTATGGAAGCTTGGAGATGGAGAGGGAGAGAGATCCAATGCAAAGGGCTTGAGGGAATTTTTTCTAACCCTTCTCTCAATGCTGGAGGCCAGCTTTGTAGACCAAAGAGGGGGGAAAATGAGGGAAGGAAATGGGGGGGAAAACAAGCCAAGTTTCCCCCCAAAAAAGGTTCCCTCCGGATACAGGTTTTTGGGGGGAAAAAGTGTACAACTGTAACAAACATAACCTGAGGATCATGGCCGGCCACTTTTTAGAGATGCAGGTGGCCGGCCGGCCACCTCCCATGGCCGGCCGGCCAAGGGTCAAAAGGGTCAAGGTGAATTAGTGGCCGGCCACCACAAATTGCTATCCTCCTAGGTTCCCTCATCACAACCTTGTGGTTCAAAATTGCAAAACTGTAAAACAGGAGAGAGAATAGGCCATTTTTAGGAGGGATTCAAAAGGGTCAAGCAACATTAGTGGCCGGCCACCAAATTTTAGGGTCCTCCCATGTGTGTACATCACAAATATGTGGTTAAAAGTTCAAGAAAATGGCCCAAGAGTGTTCAACATTGGCTTGGAAGTGAGGAAAACGGGCATCAGAGGGCGCTGGAGGATATATAACTGGTTGCTGAAACAATTGCTGGCCTCCCACCCTTCTACGGCCTTCCTAGTGATGAAACAGAGGTACCTGCCAAAAATGAACGAAAACCGATGCAAAACGAATGTTCGGGGGCCAAAACGCGCAGTTTGGGGCCCCGAAAACTGTCTGTTAAGCACCGAAAGTGGCACTCGACCACGAAGTGGGTCTCTCAAACCTTAGTGTCCCTCAAAAGGGAGTAAATAAGATGCACGCCAAAAACCGGAGCAATAGGAGATGGTTAAGCGGTCCCGAACCGAGGCACACGGCCTGACGGCTCCGGAAACCGGGAACTAGGCTCCGAAATGGGAAAAATGGCCTACAGTCACAAAATGTAGCCCACGGCCACTGAGAGATGGTCTACGGGACCTCTCCCTCCCCTCAGGAAAAGAAACAGAGAAAACCGAGTCTGGTTCGCAAACCGAGGCAAGGCACAGAAGAGGGTTCGGAAATCTGGAGGCAGGGCTCACGGTCGCGACTCTGAGACTTCTAAACGAGCATAATATGCAGTATCACCGAGCGCTCAACTGGTGACGTCTGAGTCTTAGGGTCGGTCAAAAATGAGGTGTCTACAGTTGTGAATCACAAAAAACTATTACCTCATCTGCTTCTGCTGTTGCTGCCAGTTTTAGCCTTGCAATTAATGCTTCGTATTCCGCTTCATTGTTTGAGGCCTTGAACCCCAAACGGATGGATTGTTCTAGTATTTCTCCATCTGGAGATATCAGTAGTACTCCTGCCCCTGCTCCTTGTCGGTTTGAACTTCCATCGACAAACAGTCTGAATGAGTCGCCGATGTAGATGTTGTAGGGTTTGAGTTTTTCCTTCCTTTGCTCTCTGGTCTTTGGCTGAGATTCTCCTTGCTTGCTAGGACAATGTTCATCCTGGCTCAACGGAGCCCGATGTTCGGTGGTTTCGGGGGTGAATTCTGCCATGAAGTCGGCCAAAGCTTGGCCTTTAATCGCTGTTCTCGGCCTGAACTCCAGATCATACTGACCTAGGGCTACGGCCCATCTTGCTATCCTTCCTGTTAAGTCTCATTGCTGTAATAAGGACTTCAATGGATGCTCTGTTAAGACCACAATTTTATGTGCCTGAAAGTAATGGTTCAGCTTCTTTGAAGCCATTACTAAGGCTAGCATTAATTTCTCCAGTGGTAGATACCTTGTTTCTGCACTGGCCAGAGTTTTGCTTACATAGTAAACAGCCTTTTGCTCCCCTTTTTCTTCTCGGATTAGTACTGCACTGACTGCGTGCTATGAAACTGCCAAGTACAAATATAGTTCTTCCCCTGGTTCTGGATTGGAAAGAACCGGAGTTGTCGTCAAGTATTTCTTTAGGTCGGTTAAAGCGGCTTTGCATTCTTTTGTCCACAGAAAGTCTGTAGCTTTTTTCACCAAGTTGAAGAAGGGTCTGCATTTATCTGAGCTTCTGCTGATGAATCTGTTTAGGGCTGCGGCCCTTCCAGTAAGTGTAGACACCCCATTTTTGACCGATCTTAAGACTCAGACGTCACCGATTGAGCGCTTGGTGATGTTGCATAATGTGCTTGTTCAGAAGTTTCAGAGTCGCGGCCGTGAGCCCTACCTCCGGACTTCCGAACCCTCTTCTGTGCCTTGTCTCGGTTTGCGAACCAGGCTCGGTTTTCTCTGTTTCTTTTCCTAAGGGGAGGGAGAGGTCCTGTAGACCATCTCTCAGTGGCCGTAGGCTACATTTGGTGGCCGTAGGCCATTTTGCCCATTTCGGAGTCCGGTTACCGGTTTTCGGAGCCGTCAGGCCGTGTGCCTCGGTTCGGGACCGCTTAACCATCTCCTATTGCTCTAATTTTTGGCATACTTCCTATTTGCTCCCTTTTGAGGGACACTGGGGGCTGAGAAGCCCACTTCGTGGCCGAATGCCACTTTCGGTGCTTAACAGCCCATTTTCGGGACCCCGAACTGCGCGTTTTGGTCCCCGAGCATTCGTTTTGCAACAGTTTTCGTTCATTTTTGGCAAGTACCTCTGTTTTATCACTAGGAAGGTCACTGAAGGGTGGGAGGCCAGCAATTGTTGCAGCAACCAGTTATACATCCTCCGACGCCCTTCGGCGCCCGTTTTTCGCACTTCCGGGCTAATGTTGAACACCTTGGGCCCATTTTCTCGAATTTTGAACCACATATTTGTAATGTACACACATGAGAGGACCCTAAAAGTTCATGACCGGCCATTAATTCAACTTGACCCTTTTGACCCCCTCCTTCCGGGCTAATGTTGAACCCCTTGGACCCTTTTTCTTGAACTTTGAACCACATATTTGTGATGTACACACATGAGAGGACCCTAAAAGTTCATGACCGGCCATTAATTCAACTTGACCCTTTTGACCCCCTCCTTCCGGGCTAATGTTGAACCCCTTGGACCCACTTTCTTGGACTTTTAACCACAGGGTTGTGTTGTACACAGATAGGAGGACCCCACCAGTTGGTGGCCGGCCAGAAAATCTAATTGACCTTTTTGACCCCTAGCCGGCCGGCTAGGGGGTGTGGCCGGCCGGCCACCTGCAGCAAAAGTACCAGGCCGGCCGTATCCCTTGCACTGTGCACTTTACAGCTGTGGAGCTTTATCCCCCAGAAAAGATCTTTATCCGAGGGATATTTCTTGGAGGAAAGTTACTCTCCTTTTCCCCCACCTTTACAAACCCTTTTTGGCCTATATAGCAAGCAAGATATATCCTTGGTTGGGGTTAGAAAACTTCACCTTCAAGCCTCCATACACAACTCCATCTCTATACCTCTCATTTCCTTAAAAATCTCTAAGTCCCTAAGCTCCATTCCTTCTACACCACCAAGCTCTACCACCACCTCCTCATTTCCAGCAATAAGGAAGGTTTCTCAAAGGCCAAAGAAGCTGCAAATTGATCCAAGAAGCAACAAAAGTCTTAGTCTTCAAGGGTGAGTAACATTTTCTTCACTTTGACCCTTTTTCTTGATCCATTTGTAAGCCTCACTTGCTTTTTGTTTCAAGCTCCGGCCCTAACTGAAAAGGGCCCTCTTTTGAGCTCACCTTCACTTTTCATTAAGGGCTCAACCCTGTTTGAGCCCTCCATGATACACTTGCTTCATTGATCCTATTATATGTCATAATTTTGCATGCTATTTTCGACCCATGAGTAATCTGTTTTTGAGCATATTGTAAACTGATATTAGGCTTATTTTGAGCCCCTCTTCAACATTGAAGAAGGACTCAACACCATTTGGGACTTCCATGTTGTACCTACCTTTATACTCCTCTTTTCTTCCCCATTCTTGCATGCAATGGCAGCCTATCATACTTTTGTTTTTGGCCATTTTGCAGTTCTGAAAAGGTCCTTATTTTGGTCCATTCTTCATTTTTCATTTAGGTCCTTTCATGGTTTGGGGCCTCCATAGGTCACTTCATGTTATATCTCTATTTTATTCCCCATTCTTGCATGTTTAGTTAGCCTACCATGCTTTTGTTTTTGGCCATTTTACAGTTCTGAAAAAGTGCTTATTTTGGCCCATTCTACATGTTTTATTAAGGGTCTTTGGCTGTTTGGTGATTATTTTGCATACCTCATGTTATAGTCACTTTTGAGCCTCATTTTGCATCACATTTTTACCATGTTTGTATACTGATTTTGGGGCTTCCATATACTGTAAATATTCATATTTTTGGTCCCTCTTCAGTGTTGTAGAAGGGAATTTTTCAGTTTGGATTTTGTTTATATCACTTGCTTCATTACCCCTATCTTGGCCCCTATTCTTGCATGCTATTTTTGCCCTACCTATGCTTGCTGTTTGGCCATGTTTATAACTGTGAAAGTGCCTTTTTTGGGACTGTATAGCTTCTGTCTTTGCATTGCATGTCCATATTGTGCATGCATTGCATAGTTATAGGCCATTTCGGGTGCCAAAATTAGCATTTCGGGACAGTTTCATGCATTTGGTGTCATTTCGCTTCATTTCGGGACTGTTTTCCCCCATATTTTCTTGCTGAAATTCTGTTGGGATGATTGCACGTCATTTCATGTCATTTGCATCGCATTTTGTCACCGCCTCGGTTTGCGTGCCCGTGTGCACGCATTTTGAGGCACTTCGTTTTTATCCGCCGGCATCCTATGTGAGTGTGGCTGAGGCTCACTCATGTTGGTATAAGCCCATATCATGTTTTCATGTCATTTGCATTGCGTATACCATTGCCTCGGTTTGCGTGCCCGTGTGCACGCATTTCGAGGCACTTCGTTTTTATCCGCCGGCATCCTATGTGAGTGTGGCTGAGGCTCACTCATGTTGGTATAAGCCCATATCATGTTTTCATGACATTACATCGCATTTTTGCATTGCCTCGATTTGCGTCCCCGTGTGCACGCATTTCGAGGCACCTCTTTTTTATCCGATGACATCCTATGTGAGTGTGGCTGAGGCTCACTCATGTTGGTATAAGCCCATATCATCATTCCATGTCATTACATCACATTTTTCCATTGCCTCGGTTTGCGTGCCCGTGTGCACGCATTTCGAGGCACCTCTTTTTTATCCGATGGCATCCTATGTGAGTGTGGCTGAGGCTCACTCATGTTGGTATAAGCCCATATCATCATTCCATGTCATTACATCACATTTTTCCATTGCCTCAGTTTGCGTGCCCGTGTGCACGCATTTCGAGGCACCTCATTTTCATAGCATTCTGTCATTGCCTCGGTTTGCATGCCCGTGTGCACGCATTTCGAGACACCTCATTTTCATTGCATTCTGCCATCGCCTCGGTTTGCGTGCCCGAGTGCACGCATTTCGAGGCACCTCATTTTCATAACGTTGTGCATACTAGGTTGTATCTTAGATTGCATTCTGTCATTTTCTCAGTTTGCGTGCCAGTGTGCACGCATTTCGAGACATTTCATTTCCATAGTATTGTATATGTTAGGATTGTATCTTAGTTGCATTTCATGCATATCATGCATATTGCATCGTGTCCGGAATAGGAGTTAGCCCGGGCACGGGAAACGAGGCACATTCCGTACTCCGAGTGACGGAATGTGTCTCAATTCCCCAGTCACCGACACTCCGGATTATCCATGATGGAGTTAGGTTTTAGCTGTAGTTTCATGTGCATTCATCCTATATTGAGTTGTGCATTTCGACTCCTCGGCCATCATGCCTCGGTATGCGTGATTGGTGGCACGAGGATCGAGACATGCATATATCTGTGTAAATACATTGCTATGCCCCTTTCCTGCTCTCTGTTGCAGCAAAACGAAGAATCAGCAACTTTTCGGGGCTTGGCACGCATTTCAAGAACAAGTGTAAACAGAGGCTAATTGGGGCATTCCGGTGGATTTCCGCGCAAGACAATCCGGACATGCATCATCCATCGGAAGCAAGGCAGTCCCTGGCTTGCACGCCAGTTTTACTTGTTTTCTTAATTAATTTGTTAATTAATTAGGATTCTGTAATATTTCGGACTGTAATATTCTTTTATTCGGGACTGTAATATTTGGACTGTATTATTTATTCGGACCCTCTCTGCGAGGGCATAATTGTAATAAGTGTGCGTGAGTGTGATGTATGTCTTCCAACCCCACGTCTTTCTTCCCTTTTATTTACCAGCTTACGATGGTTAGATTAGGGCATATTTAAATTAGCATACAGTATGACAGCATGTTTGCATTCATTCATCTGTATTGCATGCACCGGGCTCGGCGTATCATACTAACTGCATTGTACTTTCAATTTCAAATTGAATACATGATAGCTGTAGCATTTCATATACCATCTTAGAATAGCCGAGCCTGCTATAGTTGCATTTTTGCATGCGTTACATTAGGCATTTCTGTGTACTTAGGATTCATGCATGATTTCTAATGAGTTTCTATTTTGGCTTGGAGTACTCGGTAAGCTTTATGCTTTAGCATCCTTGCATACGTGTGAGTGCTGCCATGAATAGCATGCTTACCATGAGGCTATGTGCTTATCTGATATACCTGCCTGAATGCCTGTGGGTGAAGATTGGGTTATCTGAATTGGAATAAATCATCAAATGTTTCAAGCCTACCTGCGGGTAGCAAACCATTTTCAAAAACAAGCATGAAATGTTTTGTTCCAATTCAGGCGATCCAGTCTATACTTGTATGCTGTGAGCATCACATAGTAACCTAGGCTAATAACCGGAATAAGAACATATAATATTTTCAAAAATTGATATCATGGTTAGTAGAGGCCGGTCTATGACCGGGCGAGTGGGGGTGCTCACGAAGTGACCTTCCCCAATCGTACCCAAGTTCCCGAGCCGAGGCAACTTTGGTGATGACGGACACGTGGCCTCTTGGCACCGAGTCAAGGTTTCCTAAATTTCCCAAAATAAAATATTTAGGTGGCGACTCTGTATCTAGCAAAGCAGTCCATATTTGGCACTACTTTTTCAAAAAAATCAATTTCTCAAAACGATTTGCCGGATTTGGACTCTTTGGTTCAGATTAGGAACCGTGACATTTAAGAGTCCGAGCTGTAGTGACCCCAAATGAACAGAACGGGACTTAACCCTCCCGGGGCGTTCGGGGACGTCTACAGTTTCTGGCGACTCTGCTGGGGATTTAGAGAGCTTGACTCGAACTCATGATATCTGTTTTTGACTACACTTGTGTGTTTCTTTGCATTGCATTTGCATTGGTGCGCCTAGGACACCGTGTTTGCCATCTGCTATTCCTGAACGGTTTGCCGGAGGCTTGTCTTGTCAAGGCATGACCATAAGGTTGACCGGTTGTGGGCTCTGCCAGTATGGGAACACAAACCCCGGTTTTACCGGGGCACCCTCTTTGACCATTCGACCTAGTGCATATTCGGATCCATAGTGACCATTCCAAATTAGGACAGGTTGCTTACCCGTTTATAGGTTGTTTGAAACCGCTGCGTGTGTAATGAAACCCTAGCTCCTGACACAATAGGACAGGGAAACCCTACCCCAACATAGGGGTGTTTTGGCTCTCACTTATCTGTTATGTGCTTTAGAGTGCGTCTCTACAGGAATGCATGTATCAGTATATGAGTTTGGGCATCAAGCCTGCGGGCATCAGTTCAGTATTGTCAGTATCAGGCCTGCGGGCATCAGATTAGTATATGAGTTTGAGTATCAAGCCTGCGGGCATCAGTTCGGTATTATGGGTATCAGGCCGGCGGGCATCAGCCAATATTTGAGAATCAACTATCTGCGGGTATCAGATTCTGTTTTAGGGGACAGTTATACAGGGATAATAATCAGTGTTTGAGGACAGTGTGTATTCAACTTATTGACTGTGTGTTGATTATGCCCGGCTGTGTGTCATGCATTTTATTTTAAGCTGTTATGTTGTCCGTTTATCTGTTTATTTATTTCCTTTTCCCTTTATTTATCTTTTGCTAGGTCAGTTCTAGCACAATTGCTTCCAACCCAGCAGGCATTCCCCAAGCACTTTGGATACGAGGTCGTCGACTCCATCGATCTGAGGATCTAATCGACGGACAGCCAGTGTTCCATTCTCTACCCCCTGTTACCAGAAGAAAGCAGAAAAAGCGCAGTGTATCTGAACAGAGATCACCAGAACAGTGGTTTCCCCCATCAGTGGACAGTCGGATTGAGATCCCCATTGAGACAGATCTGCCAGTAGTTCAGACAAATCAAAACAGTATGACGGCACCAACAGGAGTTGAGGAAATGATGCGCCAAATGCAGGAAACCATGCGGGCCATGCAACAGGATGTCGTTCGCCGGGATGAACTCGCTAAGCAACAAGCTGAGATTATGACCCAGCAAGCTGAGCTGATTACCAGACTGCAACAACAGAGTACAGCATCTGCTTCACACCAAATTCCTCCTCCGGCAGGAGCCCCATTACCTGAGCAGGCACCTGCTGTTCAGAACGCTCCTCCAAACACCCAGAATACTGTGCCGACTATCCAAAATCTGCAAAAAGACACAAATCTTCCAACGGGGCCAGCTCCGCCCCCGCTTCCACCACAACTGTCCAAGGTCCATACACCCAATCACCCGGACTCTCCCTTCGAGGTCGAGGTTGATCATACAGCTCTGAAATTGAGCAAATTGGAGAAGCTCTTCAAGAAATCCCAAGGGGTCAAGGCTATGCCGGATATCGAAGATGGATATACCGAGGAGGCCGTAACACTCCCCGATAGGTTCAAAATGCCACAAATCGACCGCTTTGACGGGACCGGCGACCCCATGGTCCATATCCGACTGTTTGCAGATATCTTGCGGCCAATGGGCCTAACACGACCACAGAAGCTCTCACTATTCGGCCGAACCCTGTCGGGTGTGGCCTCCCATTGGTACGCAAGATTACAAGATGAACTGAAAAAGAATTGGGATGAAATGGCTGAGGCCTTTGTCACGCAATATTCGTACAACACTCAAATCGAGATCACAACCCGTGATCTTGAAACGACAAGGCAAGAGCCCAAGGAATCTTTCTCGGACTTTGTGATCCGATGGAGGGCAAAGGCATCAACAATGACTTTAAGGCCCACTGACAAAGATCAAATCCGGATGATTGTGCGCAATCTCCACCCGAAGTTGATGCAGAGAATGATTGTAGTCCCCTTCCCTACTTTCGCAGATTTACATGATATGGGGGTGCAAATCGAAGATGCAATGAAACAAGGTCTGTTTGACCACGACAGAGAACAACCGAGGAGGACCTTCAACCGCAACAACAATGCAGGCCCGAGTGGCGCTACAAATACAAGAGCCTCGGAAGTTAGTATGGTCAACACCACTCCCCCTCCCCCTCCCCCTCCCCCTCCCCCTCCCCCTCCAAGGCCCGTGGCTGCCACACCCTTCTCCGGCGCGTCCGGAAGCAACACACAAACCAATAGATTCCAACCGCGAGGCCAAAGAACCTTTACCCCACTATATATGCCTCTGACCAAGGTTCTGGGAATATTGATCAGAAAAAATCATTTAAAACCCCTGGAGCCAAAGCCATTACCAAATCCACTCCCCCCCTCTTACGACCCGTCAAAGTATTGCGCATATCACCAACAACACAGTCATGACACCGACCGTTGTTACAGATTGCGTCATGAGATCCAAGATCTTATTGACAAACAAGTGATCGCGCCTCCTGATAAACCCAATGTCACAACCAACCCTCTCCCACCACATAACCAACCTCCCCCTCCCAACAGAATTAATTTTATCCAGACTGGGGTCGCATCTTATGATCCTAGCATCTATATCACTCCCACACACCTACCCAAGCCGGAGGTGCTCCTCCCCGATTGCACTGACCTCTTGTGCATGGTGGACATCTCCAAAACCCAACCAGAACCGATGGTGGTGACCGTCGAAGACGGGGCAGGGCAGATTTTGGGAGAGAATGAGATTGTTGAATCTGGGACTGGACAGAGTTTTGCTGGGGGAGCCTATGATCCAAGCAAGTACATCCTATCAACGAGCCGAATTGGGCTAGGTATAGAATTGCCAGAGACAGGAGAGCTATGCATGATCCGGGGGGATGGATCTGGGCTATGGGCAGATGATCTGACAGCCGTAGAGGAGGACTTTGCCAACCTGCAATTTTTCGATGACCAGGAACTGGGGGATACGTCAATCAACTGGTATGATTATGAGGGATCAGCGGAGGCCACTGGATGGCTCGAGGATCAACCAGATGCAGTGGAGGAAGCCCAACCAGAACAGAGCCCGGCAAGGGCGGAAGTATCAGTTGTGGCCGGAATGGCCGAAAGTCAAGTTGTATCGCCGGAGAGCGCCGATGCTAAGAATTCCGCTCGGGACATGGGCATTATGGATACGGGAATTGTTGAACAAACAGCTGTACTGATGCAGCTGGAACGAGAAAAGTTTGAGGAGGCTGAGAGAATTAGGAAAGCTAAAGGCCCTGAGGGGACTGAAAGTGCTGTGTGCACGAAGATAGAGAATGCTGCGAGCATGTTGACAGGGAATACTGCAAGTGCAACTAAACCGGAGCCAGACAGGTGTTTGTTGGCTGCTGATGGAATGTGGTGGGAAGACGATGACTTATGTCTTGCCCACACAGATGAAGACTGGGGGAATAACCAGCCGGATGATACTTGGTATCTTGATGAAGTTGACCACATGACGAGAAGTGGGCGGTACTTCAAGCCCCCACATCTGGACCAACCCGAGGCATCCGGGAAGGATAGAGAAGCGGAGAGACAGAAGGAGAAGCAGATTGAAGATGAAGCTGTGCTGAAACAGTTAAAAAAGATACAAGCAGACATCTCCATCTGGGGACTGCTAATGGCATCACGAGTACACAGAGAAGCTGTCCTATCTGCTATGGACAAGTCCAAACTCTCCATAGACACCACGCCTGAACAGCTGGTTGGGCTGGTTTTTCTGGGAGGAGGTTCCTCGGCATTAACCTTTTCGGACAAGGAGCTACCGCCTGAGGGCACAAACCATAACAAACCTCTCTATATTTCTGTGGAATGTAGGGATAAGTGGATACCGGTGGTACTTGTTGATACCGGGTCTGCGATTAATGTCTGCCCGACCAGAACGGCATATGCAATCGGGTTGAAGCCCGTGGACTTCGTCCCAACTACTCAAGTGATCAGAGCATACGACAATACCAGCAGAGAAGTGATGGGGACTGTTAAAATTCAAACCAAGGTTGGTCCAGGACAACACAGCATTGAATTTCATATCTTGGACGTTCCTGCAACCTTTAACCTACTTTTGGGGCGACCGTGGTTGCACCAGGTCAAAGCAGTCTCTTCCACTCTACATCAAATGCTAAAGTACCCCCACGGGAAAGGGGTAGCGATCGTTTTCGGAAATTCATCAATCCATCCGCCGCCGGAAGTGTCTACACCTGTCTTGGAGATTGAGCACGGCACGGAGGATGTGTTTTTATCGGGGTTCACTTTGGCCGAGGCTCAAGTGGTTCAGAATGTCATGGCTGTGAATGAGGGTATGTACGTTAGTGCACAATCTATCTACCTCATGAACAAGCTAAAACATACCCCCGGGATGGGATTAGGGAGAAGCGGCCGGAAGGGCGTCTCAGTGTTGGCCGAACTGCCACACAACCCTCACGCCTTTGGACTGGGTTATCTGCCCACCAAGGAGGATTGGGTGAGGAAAGGAAAAGAAATGTCCGGAAGGGCCAGAGCAAAGAAGGCCGGGAAGCCATTTGAGTTAATGCACAGGCCCATCTGGGGTACCCTAAACGGACGTTTCGTCCGGGAGGGGGAAGATTTTCCATTCTGCGGCTTCCCGGAGCCATGGCTAAATGCGGAGGGGACGCGCGTGCCTGGTTTTGAAATCTTCTTCGACAAACAATTATCTGGGGATGACGTTGCCGAAGCACAGACAGACCCACCAACTGAGGTTGAGCAATGTGAAGCAGTGGATCCTGAGAGCACAGAGCTTGAAATGGGGGTAGCACTGGCGAGTCTACTATCAGATCCTCCGATCGGCCAAGAGTGCTTGGGGGATAACTCGTCGGTTTCTGTGATTGGAGATGAAATAGCTGCGGGCTTTCCAGCGCCGATCTTGGATGCATCTATCGCACCTTCTCTCATCTGGCAGTATGAAGAAGGCTTTTTATCTAGCAGTTCCGGGTCAGGTAGTGAGCCGGAATCTGATTCTACCGAATCTTGTGCGTCGGAATCAGATTCCAGCTCGACTGAGTCTGAGTCCGGTATTCCTGGGGGTGATAACCCGGATACCACAGTCCTGTCTAGGTCGTCTTTTTCATTTTCTTTTGAGTCTGTTGTAACAGAGGAATCTGACAGCTTGGAAATATTTAATGAGAATGATGTGGATGTGGTTTCTGAGTATTTTTCTGTGCCTTTGATTTATTGCTTAAATCAGGATTTTCAAAATTTTGATGAAAACAATGAGGGAGAAATTCCCCTAGTTTTGCAACGGTTAATTGATCAAGAGCAGGAAAGATTTGTTAAACCTTTAATGGATGAAATCACTACTGTGAATGTTGGTATTGAGAAGGACCCGCGGCTGGTCCAGATCGGGTCCACGTTGTCTTCAGAGGAGCGCGAGCGCTTAGTCGCTTTATTAAAAGATTTCAAAGATATTTTCGCGTGGTCCTACGAAGACATGCCTGGAATCGATCCTGAGATTGTACAGCACCGGATCCCTCTTGATCCCGAGGCCCGCCCTGTCAAACAGAAACTCAGAAGGATTCGCCCGGACTGGGCCCTCAAAATTAAGGAAGAGGTCACCAAGCAAATTGACGCAGGGTTCCTGCTGGTATCTGAATATCCAACATGGTTGGCCAATATTGTTCCGGTGCCAAAGAAGGACGGCAGAATTCGGGTCTGTGTAGACTTCAGAGATTTGAACAGGGCCAGTCCGAAGGATGACTTCCCCTTGCCGCACATCGATGAATTGGTGGATTTCACGGTAGGACACGCCTTGCTTTCGTTTATGGATGGTTTCTCAGGCTATAATCAGATAGTAATGGCACCCGAAGACCGGGAGAAGACTGCGTTCACTACCCCGTGGGGGACATATTGTTATAGAGTGATGCCATTCGGGTTGAAAAATGCTGGAGCTACGTATCAACGGGCAGCAACTACAATATTGCATGATATGATCCATAAAGAGGTCGAGGTGTATGTGGACGACATGATTGTCAAGTCCAAAGATAGAGAGGGCCACTACACCGCCTTACAAAAATTCTTTCAAAGGATCAAAGAGTTTCGGCTGCGACTGAATCCCCAGAAATGCACGTTTGGTGTTACAGCAGGGAAGATGCTAGGGTTTCTGATCACACAAAGGGGCATCGAGGTCGACCCTTCCAAAATCAAGGCCATCTTAGAAATGCCACCACCAAGGACTGAAAAGGAGGTGCGAGGCTTTCTGGGTAAAGTGCAAGTCATAAGACGATTTATTTCTAAATTAACCTTGACTTGTGAACCACTTTTTGGTCTCCTGAAGAAAGGAAAGAAATTCCAATGGGACGGCCGATGTCAAGCAGCTTTTGAGCAGATCAAAGAGTATCTACAGAACCCACCCGTGTTGTCACCACCAGAGCCGGGGAGACCGTTGATATTGTACCTTTCGGTAACTGAGACCACCATGGGCTGCATGCTCGCGCAGGAGTCAGAAGACAAAGTGGAAAGGGCCATATACTATCTGAGCAAAAAGATGCTAGATTACAAGACCCGCTATACACCGCTGGAGAAGGCTTGTTTGGCCTTGGTATGGGCAACCAGGAAGCTGCGGCACTACCTGTTAGCCCACTCTGTAAAGTTGGTTTCGCGTTTGGATCCCATTAAATATCTTTTCGAGAAACCAGCACTTACGGGTAGGCTGGCTCGTTGGCTGCTGTTGCTCTCCGAATTTGATTTGAAGTATGTAACGCGCAAGTCAGTAAAAGGCAGAGCGGTAGCGGAGTTCCTTGCCGACCACCCGGTTGAGGGGGATGAGGCGGTTGAGTATCTATTCCCAGATGAAGCCATTCTGCACGTCGAAGATGAAACTTGGACGATGTACTTTGACGGAGCGTCAAACCAGTATGGGTATGAGATAGGGGTGTTGCTGATAGCGCCTGATGATTCCCGTATCCCTTTAGCATTCAAGCTCCGGTTCAAAGTTTCCAATAATGAAGCAGAGTATGAGGCATGTATTGCTGGCCTGGAAGCAGCCCTAGAACTAGGGGCAAGACGGTTGGGCGTCATTGGGGACTCGAACCTTGTTGTGTCTCAAGCAAAAGGAGACTGGAAAGTCAAGGAGGAAAGGATGATAATCTACCACCAAACCTTGGATTTATTAATTCCTCGGTTTGAGAAGCTAAATTTCACCCACCTCGTAAGAGAGAACAACAGGTTTGCAGATTCATTAGCAACTCTATCTTCTATGATAGACATCCCGTCCGGAGTCCGGATGCGTCCAGTCATTATTGATCAGAAGTTCGTGCCAGCATACGAGTCGATTTCCACCATAGATGAGGTTCAAGACGGCAATCCTTGGTATTACGACATCTGGAACTTCTTGGAAAAGGAGACATATCCACCGGGGGCAAATGCCAAAGATAAGAGGGCTGTCAGAAGAATGGCTGCTCAGTTTATCATCTGCGGGGGAAAGCTGTACAAAATAGGGCATCTGGGAATGCATAAGCTCTGTGTAGAAGCTGAAGAGTCAAGATGGAAGCCATCCATGGGGGGGAGTGCGGTACACACATGAATGGAGTAATGCTGGCCAGAAAAATCCTCAGACAGGGCTACTACTGGTCAACCATGGAGGAGGATTGTATTAGCTTTGTTCGGCGATGCCACAAGTGTCAAATTCATGCAAACTGCATGAACATCCCGCCGTCAAAACTGTACAACATGACTTCCCCATGGCCTTTTTCAGTCTGGGGAATTGATGTGATCGGAGCTGTTACCCCGAAGGGGTCAAACGGGCATGAGTTTATCCTAGTAGCGATAGATTATTTCACAAAGTGGGTCGAGGCCCAATCAGACGCGGTGTTGAAGGCGTCGCATGTCGCAAAGTTCATCAGGAACAACATCATCTGTCGCTACGGAGTGCCAAACGAAATAATTTCAGATAATGGTTCCCACTTCAAGAAAGAAGTGGTAGACTTGTTGGAGAAATACAATGTGGCTTTCCATAAGTCATCTACATACCGGCCGCAGACCAACGGAGCGGTTGAGGCCGCCAACAAGAATATCAAGCATATACTGCAGAAGATGGTGGGAACCTATCGGGACTGGCCAGACAAGCTGCCATTTGCTCTGTGGGGCTACAAGACTTCAATCAGAACTTCTACTGGAGCAACTCCATATTCATTGGTCTATGGAATGGAGGCTGTTCTACCCATTGAGATTGAGGTTCCGTCGTTACGAGTATTGGCTGAATGCCAGATAGCCGAAGCAGATTGGCAGCAAAACAGATTCGAAGAACTCATACTCTTTGATGAAAGAAGACTGAAAGCACTGTACCACATCCAAGGCTATCAACGCAGAATTGCCCGGGCTTTCAACAAGAAGGTTAAGTCGAGGAATCTGAAAGAAGGAGATTTGGTGCTCAAAGACAACCGAGCTCCCATCCACGACCCAAGGGGCAAGTTTAAACCCAATTGGACTTGTCCTTACATTATCAAAGCTATCTGGTCAGGTGGAGCTGTGGTTCTGATGGATCTAGATGGCTTGGAGTTCTCACAACCGATCAATATGGACAAGTTGAAGAAATACTATCCTTGAGAGGCTCGCTAGGCCGAAAACCCGAAAGGGCGACCTAGGCAAAAGTCAGAGCACAAAAAATTAGAAAATATAAAAACTGAGCTCGCAAGGTTGAAAACCCGCAAAGGGCGGCCTTGGCAAAAGTTAGAGCGCAAAAGGAGAGTGAAAATACTCGAGTGAACCTGAGCCTGAACTACGTAAGGCTTGATTCCCATCATTGGGATACGTAGGCAACTTCACCTTGAAGTTCAGCCGTAAACTTTTCCCCGATCAACTCTGTCCATTTTGATCATCTCAGTCATCTTTATCCATCAGCATTTATCGTGATCTCTGGTACAGTGCTGTTCAGACTAGGGGCAACTTTCCAGTTGCAGGGATCTGGGGTTGTGCATCTCAGTGACAGATCTCCGGCGTGTCCAGTTCTGATCCACATCGAAAATAGTTTTGAAAAGTTTTAATAAAAGTTGACTTTGTTCAAATTAATCTTTTTACGACTAAGACCATTTTTGGACCAAAAGCGGAAAATTTTCAGTACCATAACTTTCAATTTCATTGATTTCAAAATAGAGTTCTCCTGCTCTTGCATACAATCGAGGTTACTTTTTTTTGTACATTCATAAAGAAAACTTGAAAATGCTAAATAAGCAATAAATTTGGAGCATAGTTGAATCAAGTATCTCTGCGTCCCCTCCCAGAGCTGGACGGAGCATCTGATGCCAAGCTAGGCCCAACCTGTGCCTCCTCATTGAGCCAATCCAAGCACTCATCGGACAAAGTGCAACTGAAAGTAGAAGCAGGGGCCAGGAGCTCTCTAGTCCTCCATGCTGTGGCATATCGGGCAAGTTGTGCGCCCCGGATCGGGAATGCGGCTGGGTACTCAATCCCCTCCGGTGGGCAGGTCTGATCATGACCAAACTGACGCAGGAACCGGAACGGAAAATAGAATACGCAGTGGGTTAGACCAATCAATTGGATCCCAATCAGCCAAGACATACTATAGCTCATTGCCGGGAGGTTGAGCCAAGGACAACGCCAAGCAATACCGTCTGCGGACAAATTGCACATCCAATCGAACCACCACCTTTCGTCAAGAGCATTGACTAGGCGCTGCCAAAAGAAGTAGCCTCGAGCTGAATAAGCTGGGCAAGAGTCCACAACCTACAACTTGTCCATTAACCATACCTAAGGGAGGGATGGAAAATGAGAGAATAAAGAACAGAGAGATGTACGATGAGAGAAAAGTAAGACAAGGGTTTTGTGAGAAAAAGAAAACCGAGCCTGAGGGTCGAGTGATGTGAGCAAATATATACGTAAGGTTGGGTGGGAAACATTACCTGCAGCAGCAGTGGACTCCCGGCAAACCTAGTCACCTCCCGGCGATAGACAGAATCTAAGCCCATCAGTGTCTCGGCCAAGGTCATGGCAATACAGCTCTTTCCTTCTCTCAAACCTTAGGCGACTTCAATCAGGCGAATGCTAGCCCCGCCGAAGCCCGAGGAAAGCAGAAAGTGAGACAACAAACATAAGCAGAGGGCGTGTTGCCGGAAACCCTGCCAATAATGGTTGCTGAGGTCACCAGCGTCGGAAAAACGGTGGATCAAGCCGAGGATGTCCAGTTCCCCACTGCAGATCAGAGATCGAGCGTCAAGCGCCGTGAGCCCACACATCCGCCCTAAAGCCTGGGCGTGACCAAAACGGAGCTGGGGCAAGATCACTTCAGAGCATTCAGACTCCATCAAGACCTGAAAATCTTCGAAAGTAGGACACATCTCTTGGCCGCCAAAGCTAAAAACATGCGTCACTGGATTCCAGAACCTTGCCGCGGCATGGAGGAAAGGAAGCTGTAGCGGAGTACGGCTCAGCGTGAATAATGCATTCAAGCCGAAACCCCGGAAATTCAGCTTTTCCGAGCCATCTAGAGAAGAGATCCAAGATACGAGATTTTCTGCGAGAAACGCCTCCATTTTTGTCTAAAACTAAGATGAAATGAATGTTCCCGAAGTTGAGGCTTTTATAGAAGGAAAAACACTATTCACGGGGACACATGTCAAAAATCTGGAGGCTGCAGGACTAAGTGGCCGGCCGGGCCACCTTTTCTGGCTGGCCAGCCACTTACTTTTTCAGAAATGGCCGGCCAGCTATCTCTCTCTCCAAAAAATGGCCGGCCGGCTCCCAGGGACGGCCGGCAATGCTCCAGTGTATCCCCTTGGCCCTGTTTTACTCTTCGAGGGAAAGTTCCAAGCATTTCCATGCAACGGGAAAGTCGAAGGCCTTCATCTCCCTCCGTTTCGGATGCGTTCCGATGCCCAGATCGTCAGAAGTGCGCTTTGTTGTTGTTGAGTTTTGTTTATCGAGTTGTTGTTTTGCTTATCGAGTTGTTTGTCGAGCGGACGTGTTTTGTGTTTTTGAGTCATTGCTCTCTGTTTAAGCAATTTTTGTTAAAATCTTGTTTATTTGCGTTGTTGCATTTTGCTTATCGAGTTGTAAACTTGCTAAAGATTCTGTTATATCTTAGTAAGTTGAGTTGCTTAGTTTGTTGCGTCAGTTCACTACCTGACTTGGTGATTACACAATGCGCATTTCCATTCAATTTCATTTTTGTGCAAAATAAATTGATGCGATACGATGCTAAAAGTTTAAAATACAAACACCTTTTCAAAAGCTATTTCATTTCATCATGCTTTACAACAAAGGTACAAGTTTTACAAAAAATAAAGCTGCCTAACAATGTGCAAAATGCTACAAACTACTAGCAAAAAGAAGAATAAAGCAGGAAATAGCAACATCAAAGTCCTCGGGAATGGGAACGAGAAGCACTCCTCATCCTCTTCTGCGGGACAATCTCCGCACCATCATCATCATCTGAGTCGGAGCTGTCATCCTCGGGATCCCCCTCAGCCTCGCCTCTATTCCCCGAGCCAAAACCGGAGCCCCCCTCCTCAGCAGATGTCTCTGACTGACGGTCGGTAGCCTCCTCCTCCTTCTCATCAGGCTCCACCTCCACAACGTGAGCCCTGCGTCTGCGGACAGGCCCTCCTCGAGCTCCTCGAAAAGGCCTAGATGGCCCGGATCCTCAAGAAGGCCGAGATGGCCCCGCCCCCTGAAAAGGCCCAGATGGCCCAGCTCCCCAAGGAGGCCCAGGTGGCCTGACCTGCGGCTGACCGGACCATGAAGGCATCTGAAAACAAAGAGTTCAATTCAAATACATCAGTCCAAATATATACATCAGATGCAGATACAAGCAAAGAATACGTAAAGTGGGTGCATGTAAATACAGTGTACAAGTGGGGTGTGTGTCAGATGTGCTCTACACAAGTGGTCTATCGATGCAGTAGAAATCAGCATGTCATCAGAAGTATGATAAATGCCAGAAAACTGAAGGGTACCTGAATGCCCGCGACAAACAACTGTGCCTACCTACGCAGGACCATGCCCTCGAGTGTGGCCACCAGTCCAACCACCTCCTCCATGTACCCTCGCGATGGCTGCAAAAATGAGCTCATAATCATCAGTGAACAGAAGAGTGTCTAAACATCTGAATGATGAATGAAAAAAGTGGAGCATACCGGCGGTGAGTCCGGATCAATGGCGTATCGATCACTGGGCATCGGAGGCTCTAGCGGGATCGGAGTCGGAGAGATAGCCCCATACTGCCACGCCATCAACTCAGTCGGCATATCTGGCCATCCGGGATGAGGATGAGTCGACGGAACCGGAGGAACCGGTCTACTCCCACCTCTGGATGTACCAGCCCTGCTGGTAGAAGGGGCGTCTGCAGCCCGAGCCCGAGCCTGGCCCGAGGATGACATACCGGCAGGCCTCATCATCGGGATATGAGCTCCCGTCAATGGAGGCATCAAATATATGTGACGGTAAGTGGCGTAGTCCCCTTCCTCAACATATAATAAAGCATCGCTACCCAGCATGGCGCCGACTACCTCCGAGTAAGAGAGCCTGTCAGCAGTCCGCATATTGGCTGGAGGTACTGCGGGAGGATCCTGAGAAAGATACCCCCATACCTGGCGCAGAAAGCGTTCCCCCAGGAACCATGCCCTGCCAACCGGCCCTTCAAGCAGGACCCTATACTGGGAGATGTCCGACGCTCCGGTATACTGAAGTCGGAGACCATCACCCAGGGACACCCAAGGCTGCCATGTGATCTGCGGATGATAAATGCATAAACCAATCAGAAATCGAGAATATACAGAGCAAATCAAAGATGAAAATGAAAGGAACTGAAAGTTCTGAGGTACCTCTGAATGTCGCACAGTGTCAAAGTACTGTCGCAGGTTAAGGAGGGTCTCTCGAGGTCTCGGCCGGTGCGGGCCCTCGAACACCAATGAATATGGGGTCATGAGAATCCCCGCCACCTCCAACTCTGGGGCTAATGATGGGAAGTATACATAGACCTATAGCTGAGAAAAGCAATGCAGAATGTAAGTACGAAATGCTGAGAGCGAAATACAGACTGTAAAAGTGCACTGTGTGTGCAATGTACAAGTAATGAAAAGCAGAAATGTAAATCAAGAGGACAGAAAAGTACCTCCCAGGCTCTCTAGTAGCCGCCAAGTAAATCACCCCGCCCGCGGGAGGTCGCGCTCATATAAAAGTAAAGGGTAGCCAGGCCGGCGCCACCCCAGTCATATCGATGGACCTGTGATAGGTCAACCAGAGCGCTCAGCAGGTATAGCCCAACTGTGTTCCCTCTGTCGGCAAATAGGGTAGTCCCGAAGAGGAACAAAAGGAAACCACGGGCATACTGCTCTGTCTCCTCGGGAGTCTTAGGCACCATCTCCGCCCGCCGAAAATGGGAAGAGAACCAAGTGTATCGGACTCTCCCAGAGACCCTATCAACAGGTGGGCGAGCCCCCAATAGATACATCCAGGTGGCCTCCCACTCGCCCATATCCTCATCGTAGGGGATGGACCAACCTCCAACGTCAAGGCCGGTCAATACAGCGAAGTCAAAAGGGGTCATGGTCATGTCCCCGGTAGCAGAGAAATGAAAGGAGTTGGTGGTGTCCCACCATCTCTCTACCAAGGCTGCCATCAGTGTCCTCCTGGCAAGACAACGTGACAACCCGACGCAGAACGGCCCGAATCCTGCCAAATCTACCAAATCTCGGACGGCCTCCGGGAGCCCGGCATACCAGTCCCGCGCGATGGTGGAACCATACCCCCGCACACTGCGGGAACCAACCTGCATTCAGAATGAATACATGTGTCAGTAATGAAATGAATGGGCTGTGCGCCAATGGAATGAATGGGCTGTGTGCCAATGAGATTGAACTGGGCTGTGTGCCAATGAGATGAATGGGTTGTATGCCGATGAAGTGGAATAAGCTACATGCAAATTCAGTTAAACTGTGGGCTGCGTGTTCACTATCTATCTGGGCTGCGTGTTCAGAAAATTTGAAGTTTGGGCTGCGTGTTCAACTTTCAGTTAAATTGTGGGCTGCGTGTTCACTATCTATCTGGGCTGCGTGTTCAGAAAATTTGAAGTTTGGGCTGCGTGTTTAACTTTCAGTTAAACTGTGGGCTGCGTGTTCACTATCTATCTGGGCTGCGTGTTCAGAAAATTTGAAGTTTGGGCTGCGTGTTCAACTTTCAATTAAATTGTGGGCTGCGTGTTCACTATCTATCTGGGCTGCGTGTTCACAAAATTTGAAGTTTGGGCTGCGTGTTCAACTTTCAGTTAAATTGTGGGCTGCGTGTTCACTATCTATCTGGGCTGCGTGTTCAGAAAATTTGAAGTTTAGGCTGCGTGTTCAACTTTCAGTTAAACTGTGGGCTGCGTGTTCACTATCTATCTGGGCTGCGTGTTCAGAAAATTTGAAGTTTGGGCTGCGTGTTCAACTTTCAGTTAAACTGTGGGCTGCGTGTTCACTATCTATCTGGGCTGCGTGTTCACTATCTATCTGGGCTGCGTGTTCAGAAAATTTGAAGTTTGGGCTGCGTGTTCAACTTTCAGTTAAACTGTGGGCTGCGTGTTCACTATCTATCTGGGCTGCGTGTTCAGAAAATTTGAAGTTTGGGCTGCGTGTTCAACTTTCAGTTAAATTGTGGGCTGCGTGTTCACTATCTATCTGGGCTGCGTGTTCAGAAAATTTGAAGTTTGGGCTGCGTGTTCAACTTTCAGTTAAATTGTGGGCTGCGTGTTCACTATCTATCTGGGCTGCGTGTTCAGAAAATTTGAAGTTTGGGCTGCGTGTTCAACTTTCAGTTAAATTGTGGGCTGTGTGTTCACTATCTATCTGGGCTGCGTGTTCAGAAAATTTGAAGTTTGGGCTGCGTGTTCACTATCTATCTGGACTGTGTGTTCAGAAAATGTAAAGTGTGGGCTGTGTGTTCACTTTCGAATTCGGGCTGTGTGTTCGACAAATCAGTGTTTGAGCCGTGTGTTAAAATATGGGCTGTGTGTTCGCAATTAATTAATGAGCCGAGTGTTCAGAAATTCGAGTGTTGAAACTACATGTTCAGGATGCAAGCAAAGTACTATGTCATAAGCTAAACTGCGTGTTCAAGGATGGCAAAGGTGCGAAATCTAGGAAAAATACAGAAAATGAAGTAAATACCTCTCGGGCCTCATGAGAGAGGTGATGCTCCAGCTCTCGGAGAAGCAGATCCACGGGTGCTCGCTCGTCAAAGCTAGTGAAGTGACGGAAGACAGCACGAGGGAGGACATGTGCTAGCGAACGGTACCTCCCGGGAATGAAAGGCCGGGTCCTCGGGGGTAGAGTCATGGGATCGAAATCATCTCCGGCACCTGGAAAACCTCCTCCGTGGGGAGAATTACCCGCCATTTTCAAAGAATCTGCAAAGGGAGCAAAAATGAGCCAAAACGAGCCAAAATTGGAAAAAGTCAACAAAAGTCAACTCCCGAGAAAATCTTCCAAATATTGAGACAAACTTACCTCAAGTGGCGAAAATGCAAAAAGAAGCTCCGAAACCGGAATTTAATCGCTTCAAAGTGCTTGAAACTGAATGTTTTTGCGGAAACAATTTGCACGGGGCGTTGGAAAACGTGTGTGGAACTCAGATCTGGAGAAGAAAATGTTGTGGGAGGCAAGAAAATGAAGGGGCCTCGGCTGCCTTTTATAGGCCTCAAGTCTTAGTTGAAGAAGCATGAAGGAGGAGGTGAAAATACCAAAATACCCCCGGATCTGGGCACATGGCTGGCCGGCCCCATTTTCTAGCCGGCCAGCTATCTGCTTTTTGGATAACTGGCCGGCCAGCCATTAGCTTTATGGGAAACCGGTTGGCCACCTCCCCTTGGGAAGATGAACGGCCGGCCATGTCCCTCACATGCCCACCTAGCTCTCTGCAAATTTTGAGGAAGATCGGAGTTCCCGGGACCTGAAAAAGTTCAAGAAAAGTACACTTCCGGTCGCAAAATAGCTCCGCCGGGACTTCGGCTTCGAGTTCTGACATACGTTTCATCATCATTCATCGAAATCAAAGTGTATCCTTTTTGAATGAGTTGTAACCTTTCAGGGAAGTGGGTCGGAGGCCGCGGTCGAGTTGCCTTCGCCGAAACACGTGTTTCCGTACTCGTTGTTTCATAACAAACGAACACCCTGATTCATGCTCGTGTCACATTATCTTGCATTCTCATGAGCATACCTGCATTAACATGCACATTTCTTGATATTGGCATACCTTTATGTTTGAGCATACGTTGTCACGCATGTTCCGCTCTTGCATTGCGGGGCATTCACTCACCGGCACTGCGCGTGTCGAACCTTCGGAATCACATTACATATATGTTGGTAGCATATTGTACTTGTTGCAATTTCTCTCTTTTGCAGGCACGATATTGTATGTACGGTTCAATTGAGGCTGGTGCGACCAGACGAATCACGCAGGTATCGTATCTTCTCCGTGTGAGACGTGGCGGGGATTGAATAATCCTCCGCATTCTTAACTGCATGAAATGTAGTTGTTGCTTTGCATTCTTGCTTAAAAACTGTTGCATCTATTTGCGAATACTTGCTTCATTACAGCTTGCTGCATTTGCATGATCATTGGGTTACCTTCGGCTTCTTGCATATCATTTTCACTTTGCCCCTGCCTGCGGGCATGCCTGCGGGCACATCTCCGTTTATCTTGTATGTTTGTCTAAGTCTTCGGCCTTGTCAAAAATGGGTCGTCTCTGGGCTTTGACATTCACTCCCGTCACTTGTGACTTCCGAGTTCTGTCAAAGAGGGGCAACTGTAGACACCCCATTTTTGACCGACCTTAAGACTCAGACGTCACCGATTGAGCGCTTGGTGATGTTGCATAATGTGCTTGTTCAGAAGTTTCAGAGTCGCGGCCGTGAGCCCTACCTCCGGACTTCCGAACCCTCTTCTGTGCCTTGTCTCGGTTTGTGAACCAGGCTCGGTTTTCTCTGTTTCTTTTCCTAAGGGGAGGGAGAGGTCCTGTAGACCATCTCTCAGTGGCCGTAGGCTACATTTGGTGGCCGTAGGCCATTTTGCCCATTTCGGAGTCCGGTTCCCGGTTTTCGGAGCCGTCAGGCCGTGTGCCTCGGTTCGGGACCGCTTAACCATCTCCTATTGCTCTAATTTTTGGCATACTTCCTATTTGCTCCCTTTTGAGGGACACTGGGGGCTGAGAAGCCCACTTCGTGGCCGAATGCCACTTTCGGTGCTTAACAGCCCATTTTCGGGACCCCGAACTGCGCGTTTTGGTCCCCGAGCATTCGTTTTGCAACGGTTTTCGTTCATTTTTGGAAGGTACCTCTGTTTTATCACTAGGAAGGTCACTGAAGGGTGGGAGGCCAGCAATTGTTGCAGCAACCAGTTATACATCCTCCGACGCCCTCCGGCGCCCGTTTTTCGCACTTCCGGGCTAATGTTGAACACCTTGGGCCCATTTTCTCGAACTTTGAACCACATATTTGTGATGTACACACATGAGAGGACCTTAAAAGTTCATGACCGGCCATTAATTCAACTTGACCCTTTTGACCCCCTCCTTCCGGGCTAATGTTGAACCCCTTGGACCCTTTTTCTTGAACTTTGAACCACATATTTGTGATGTACACACATGAGAGGACCCTAAAAGTTCATGACCGGCCATTAATTCAACTTGACCCTTTTGACCCCCTCCTTCCGGGCTAATGTTGAACCCCTTGGACCCACTTTCTTGGACTTTTAACCACAGGGTTGTGTTGTACACAGATAGGAGGACCCCACCAGTTGGTGGCCGGCCAGAAAATCTGATTGACCTTTTTGACCCCTATCCGGCCGGCTAGGGGGTGTGGCCGGCCGGCCACCTGCAGCAAAAGTACCAGGCCGGCCGTATCCCTTGCACTGTGCACTTTACAGCTGTGGAACTTTATCCCCCAGAAAAGATCTTTATCCGAGGGATATTTCTTGGAGGAAAGTTACTCTCCTTTTCCCCCACCTTTACACCCCCCTTTTGGCCTATATAGCAAGCAAGATATATCCTTGGTTGGGGTTAGAAAACTTCACCTTCAAGCCTCCATACACAACTCCATCTCTATACCTCTCATTTCCTTAAAAATCTCTAAGTCCCTAAGCTCCATTCCTTCTACACCACCAAGCTCTACCACCACCTCCTCATTTCCAGCAACAAGGAAGGTTTCTCAAAGGCCAAAGAAGCTGCAAATTGATCCAAGAAGCAACAAAAGTCTTAGTCTTCAAGGGTGAGTAACATTTTCTTCACTTTGACCCTTTTTCTTGATCCATTTGTAAGCCTCACTTGCTTTTTGTTTCAAGCTCCGGCCCTAACTGAAAAGGGCCCTCTTTTGAGCTCACCTTCACTTTTCATTAAGGGCTCAACCCTGTTTGAGCCCTCCATGATACACTTGCTTCATTGATCCTATTATATGTCATAATTTTGCATGCTATTTTCGACCCATGAGTAATCTGTTTTTGAGCATGTTGTAAACTGATATTAGGCTTAGTTTGAGCCCCTCTTCAACATTGAAGAAGGGCTCAACACCATTTGGGACTTCCATGTTGTACCTACCTTTATACTCCTCTTTTCTTCCCCATTCTTGCATGCAATGGCAGCCTATCATACTTTTGTTTTTGGCCATTTTTCAGTTCTTAAAAGGTCCTTATTTTGGTCCATTCTTCATTTTTCATTTAGGTCCTTTCATGGTTTGGGGCCTCCATAGGTCACTTCATGTTATATCTCTCTTTTATTCCCCATTCTTGCATGTTTAGTTAGCCTACCATGCTTTTGTTTTTGGCCATTTTACAGTTCTGAAAAAGTTCTTATTTTGGCCCATTCTACATGTTTTATTAAGGGTCTTTGGCTGTTTGGTGATTATTTTGCATACCTCATGTTATAGTCACTTTTGAGCCTCATTTTGCATCACATTTTTACCATGTTTGTATACTGATTTTGGGGCTGCCATATACTGTAAATATTCATATTTTTGATCCCTCTTCAGTGTTGTAGAAGGGAATTTTTCAGTTTGGATTTTGTTTATATCACTTGCTTCATTACCCCTATCTTCGCCCCTATTCTTGCATGCTATTTTTGCCCTACCTATGCTTGCTGTTTGGCCATGTTTATAACTGTGAAAGTGCCTTTTTTGGGACTTTATAGCTTCTGTCTTTGCATTGCATGTCCATATTGTGCATCCATTGCATAGCTATAGGCCATTTCGGGTGCCAAAATTAGCATTTCGGGACAGTTTCATGCATTTGGTGTCATTTCGCTTCATTTCGGGACTGTTTTCCCCCATATTTTCTTGCTGAAATTCTGTTGGGATGATTGCACGTCATTTCATGTCATTTGCATCGCATTTTGTCACCGCCTCGGTTTGCGTGCCCGTGTGCACGCATTTCGAGGCACTTCGTTTTTATCCGCCGGCATCCTATGTGAGTGTGGCTGAGGCTCACTCATGTTGGTATAAGCCCATATCATGTTTTCATGTCATTTGCATTGCGTATACCATTGCCTCGGTTTGCGTGCCCGTGTGCACGCATTTCGAGGCACTTCGTTTTTATCCGCCGGCATCCTATGTGAGTGTGGCTGAGGCTCACTCATGTTGGTATAAGCCCATATCATGTTTTCATGACATTACATCGCATTTTTGCATCGCCTCGATTTGCGTGCCCGTGTGCACGCATTTCGAGGCACCTCTTTTTTATCCGATGACATCCTATGTGAGTGTGGCTGAGGCTCACTCATGTTAGTATAAGCCCATATCATCATTCCATGTCATTACATCACATTTTTCCATTGCCTCGGTTTGCGTGCCCGTGTGCACGCATTTCGAGGCACCTCTTTTTTATCCGATGGCATCCTATGTGAGTGTGGCTGAGGCTCACTCATGTTGGTATAAGCCCATATCATCATTCCATGTCATTACATCACATTTTTCCATTGCCTCGGTTTGCGTGCCGGTGTGCACGCATTTCGAGACACCTCATTTTCATAGCATTCTGTCATTGCCTCGGTTTGCGTGCCCGTGTGCACGCATTTTGAGGCACCTCATTTTCATAGCATTTTTTCATTGCCTCGGTTTGCGTGCCCGTGTGCACGCATTTCGAGGCACCTCATTTTTATTGCATTCTTACATTTTCTCATTTTGCGTGCCCGTGTGCACGCATTTCGAGGCACCTCATTTTCATTGCATTCTGTCATTTTCTCGGTTTGCGTGCCCGAGCGCACGCATTTCAAGGCGCCTCATTTTCATAGCATTCTGTCATCGCCTCAGTTTGCGTGCCCGTGTGCACGCATTTCGAGACACCTCATTTTCATAGCATTGTGCATACTAGGTTGTATCTTAGATTGCATTCTGTCATTTTCTCGGTTTGCGTGCCAGTGTGCACGCATTTCAAGGCATTTCATTTCCATAGTATTGTATATGTTAGGATTGTATCTTAGTTGCATTTCATGCATATCATGCATATTGCATCGTGTCCGGAATAGGAGTTAGCCCGGGCACGGGAAACGAGGTACATTCCGTACTCCGAGTGACGGAATGTGTCTCAATTCCCCAGTCACCGACACTCCGGATTATCCATGATGGAGTTAGGTTTTAGCTGTAGTTTCATGTGCATTCATCCTATATTGAGTTGTGCATTTCGACTCCTCGGCCATCATGCCTCGGTATGCGTGATTGGTGGCACGAGGATCGAGACATGCATATATCTGTGCAAATACATTGCTATGCCTCTTTCCTGCTCTCTGTTGCAGCAGAACGAAGAATCAGCAACTTTTCGGGGCTTGGCACGCATTTCAAGAACAAGTGTAAACAGAGGCTAATTGGGGCATTCCGGTGGATTTCCGCGCAAGACAATCCGGACATGCATCATCCATCGGAAGCAAGGCAGTCCCTGGCTTGCACGCCAGTTTTACTTGTTTTCTTAATTAATTTGTTAATTAATTAGGATTCTGTAATATTTCGGACTATAATATTCTTTTATTCGGGACTGTAATATTTGGACTGTATTATTTATTCGGACCCTCTCTGCGAGGGCATAATTGTAATAAGTGTGCGTGAGTGTGATGTATGTCTTCCAACCCCACGTCTTTCTTCCCTTTTATTTACCAGCTTACGATGGTTAGATTAGGGCATATTTAAATTAGCATACAGTATGACAGCATGTTTGCATTCATTCATCTGTATTGCATGCACCGGGCTCGGCGCATCATAGTAACTGCATTATACTTTCAATTTCAAATTGAATACATGATAGCTGTAGCATTTCATATACCATCTTAGAATAGCCGAGCCTGCTATAGTTGCATTTTTGCATGCGTTGCATTAGGCATTTCTGTGTACTTAGGATTCATGCATGATTTCTAATGAGTTTCTATTTTGGCTTGGAGTACTCGGTAAGCTTTATGCTTTAGCATCCTTGCATGCGTGTGAGTGCTGCCATGAATAGCATGCTTACCATGAGGCTATGTGCTTATCTGATATATCTGCCTGAATGCCTGTGGGTGAAGGTTGGATTATCTGAATTGGAATAAATCATCAAATGTTTCAAGCCTACCTGCGGGTAGCAAACCATTTTCAAAAACAAGCATGAAATGTTTTGTTCTAATTCAGGCGATCCAGTCTATACTTGTATGCTGTGAGCATCACATAGTAACCTAGGCTAATAACCGGAATAAGAACATATAATATTTTCAAAAATTGATATCATGGTTAGTAGAGGCCGGTCTATGACCGGGCGAGCGGGGGTACTCACGAAGTGACCTTCCCCAATCGTACCCAAGTTCCCGAGCCGAGGCAACTTTGGTGATGACGGACACGTGGCCTCTTGGCACCGAGTCAGGGTTTCCTAAATTTCCCAAAATAAAATATTTAGGTGACGACTCTGTATCTGGCAAAGCAGTCCATATTTGGCACTACTTTTTCAAAAAAATCAATTTCTCAAAACGATTTGCCGGATTTGGACTCTTTGGTTCAGATTAGGAACCGTGACATTTAAGAGTCCGAGCTGTAGTGACCCCAAATGAACAGAACGGGACTTAACCCTCCCGGGGCGTTCGGGGACGTCTACAGTAAGCATCTGAACTTGTTTTGCCGACGTCGGGCTCTGCAGCTCTAGGATGGCCTTGATTTGGTCTGGGCTGGCCTCAATGCCCTTTCTCGTTACCAGATACCCTAAAAACTTACCTCATCTAACTCCAAACGCGCACTTTGATGCGTTGAGTCCGAGCTGATATGTTTTGAGTATATCAAAGACTTCTTTTAGGTCGGCAAGATGACCCTTAGATTCCTTGGTTTTCACGACCATGTCATCGATGTAGACTTCTACCGTTTTACCAATCAGGTGCTTGAACATTTTTGTTACTAACCTTTGGTAAGTTGCTCCTGCGTTTTTCAACCCAAAAGGCATTACCTTGCAACAGTACAGTCCTTTAGGGGTGATGAACACGGTTTTCTCCTCGTCTGGAGGTACATGGCAATCTGGTGATACCCTCTGTATGCATCCAAAAAACTCGTCCTTTCATGCCCTGAAGTTGCATCTACTAGCTGGTCAATCTTGGGTAGAGGAAAGCTGTCTTTGGGGCAGGCTTTGTTGAGGCTGGTAAAGTCTACACAGACCCTCTATTTGCCGTTCTTCTTCTTCACTACTACTGTGTTGGACAGCCAAGTTGGGTAGTGAACTTCTCGGATGGCCCTGGCCTCCAGAAGTCTATCTACTTCTTCTTCTACTGCTTCGACGTGCATCAACGTCGGTCTTCTGGCTCGTTGAATCACAGGTTTTGCCGACCTGTCGACATTCAGTCTGTGGCAAGTGACCTCGGGGTCAATTCCAGGCATCTCGTATGGTGTCCAGGCGAACACCTCAATGTTGGCTCTCAAAAAATCTTCCAGTTCTCTTTCCTCTTCTTCGGCTAAGCCTGAGCCGAGAAGAAAGAAGCGTTCTTCGTCGCCCTCCTGGACAAGGACTTTCTTTAGTGTCTCTTCACTCTTTTCGGTTGGCTCCTTACCGACATCTTCTAGGACCTCCATGTCCTTGTCTTCAATCTCTGCCTCTTTTGGCTTTCGAATGCTGCAAGTGGTCTTCATTGCTGCCATGGAGCAAGTTTTTGCCTGCAGTTGATCTCCTCTGACTTCTTCAATCCCATGCTCTGTTGGGAACCGTAGTAGTTGATGCAGTGTTGAGGGAACTGCCCCCATTGCATGCAACCATGGTCTTCCCAAGATGATGTTATATGGTGAGGGTGTGTCAATCACCATAAATTTTGTCTTGATCTTTTTAGTACCAGCTTGTACTTCCACACTTGCTGCGCCCAGTGGCCATGTCGGCGTTCCACTGAAGCCGACCATAGGGTTGCTGGATTGTTCCAAGTCGTTAGGGTGAAGGCCCAACTCCTTGTAACATCTGACATACATGATGTCACAAGAGCTGCCTTGATCTATCAGGATGCGTTTCACTTGGCATTCCCCAACCTGGAGGGATACTACCAAGGCATCATTATACGGATGTTGGACCAACTCCAGGTCGGCTTCAGTGAAAGTTATCATCGGTCCTTGGCATTCTTCAGGCCGAGGTCTTTTGTATCCAACCTGGTTCACGTGCTGCAGGTGTTTTACTCTTTGGGTTTCTCCCTGTATGTCGCTTTCGTTCACCTTTGAGTGGATTACATTAACCACCCGTGGTCCTCCTGCCTGTGGTTGCTGTGCTGGGGGGGGCGGTGCTGCTGGTGCTTGAGGCAATCTTGCCTGTTCCTCTCTTGTCCTGGCCTCATCAATAAGGTCCCTTAGATGGTTTTGCCTTACCAAGTCTTCTAAGTGTGCTTTTAGGGCTCTGCAACCCTGAGTTGGGTGCCCTTCTTCATTGTGGTAAGCACAACGCCTACCAACGTTTCTTCCCATGAATTCCCCTGGTGCTCTTGTTGGAGTTCTGAAATAGGGTTGGTTTCGTATTTGATCCAAGACCTTATGGATACGGATTCGGAACACCGTCGTCACTGCCTGTTTACCCTTCAATTCTGTTTCTTGTTTGGTCGGTCTGTTGTTACCTCGGCCTCGCTTCGGCGAGCCGTTTCCCTTCTCCTACTTCATCTTTTTATTTCCCGACGTATCTTCCTCGGCTCTGGCGTACTTCTCGATTCTCGCCATGAGTTCCTCCATGCTTTTTGGCAATGTTTTTGCCAAAGACTTCCGTAGTGGGCAGTCATCTTTTAGGCCGTTCTTGAAAGACACAACCGCCACTTCTTGGTTGCATTTGGGTATTCGATTGAACACCTCGTAGTACCTCTTCACGTAGGCCCTAAGGCCTTCTTCCTTGGTGATTCTTAAAGCCATCAAGGCGTCGACCCTCAAGGGCTGTAGTTTGTTTGTTACAAACGTGGCCACAAACATCTCGGCCAGGCCTTCCCATGTCTTTACGCTTCCCTTTGGTAGTTTATGGAACCAATCAGATGCAATTTCCCCAAAGGATGAGGGAAATACTTTGCAGAGCAACGGCTCGTTCCCACTGTATAATCCCATTGAGTTCAGGTACAGTCCAACATGAAAGTTGGGATCTGACTTACCATCATAAATTTGGAACCTTGGCATACTGAATCTTTTTGGTGCTTCAAATTTGTCCAATTCCACCGAGAACGGTGTTCTCGGCTTAACTAGGGATGTTACCTCGGCTTCAACATTCTGCTGCCTTCTTTTGAGGTAATCCCTCAAGTCTTCCTTACTCCTACCTGGAGCTCGGCTATCTCTGGACTTCAATCTTTTTGGCACACTACTTTCGGCCTCGATGTGGGCCCGTTTCGATCTTTCTCCATGGGTTGTGTCAAAGCAGAGTGCCTGCCCTTGAACATGCCGATGTTCTTTGGGCCCTGGATCCTTCATTGGATGTGTCCTTCAGGACTCTTCTTGCCTTGGCTCCTCTCGTCCGTCTTCCCTGGAAGGTCGGGGTGAGTGCCTTCCACTCCTGGTGTGCTGAGGTGCTTCAGGGATTGCTTTCCTTCCTCCCTTCTGGGTGTTAATTGCCGGCATCGGCGTATCTTGCAGAGGGTGTGGTGGCTGCATAACATTGTTTTGCATCATGAAGTTGACCACTGATTGTAGGTCTGCCAACTTGTTTGCCAAGTCTTTTACTTCCTCATCTCTCCGTAGGCACCTATCCCTCCAGACCTGAAGGTTATCTTCGTTATAATACTTGCTTTGGTCTGTTCGCTTCGAAGCACCGCCCTCCTGGCCGACGTCTTTCTCTCCGTGACCCTGGTCATGATTTTCTGTACTGTGGTTGTCTTCTTTAACGTTAAGATCAATTGGTCTGCCACTCCTAGCAGGAGTGTCGCCCCCAATGTTTTTCCTTTGTCCGTCACTGGCCATCTATTCTTTTAAGATTCCCACAGACGGCGCCAAATTGTGTGGGTGATTTTCCGACCACACTGCCCGCCTAGTAATCAGCTGGAGAGCACCGGCAGAATAGATGGCTTCAGTGAACCTGCAACAGAAAGAAAAGGCTCCGGCGGTGGCTCTTCCACCCGGGGGCACTCCGACGATCAAGTCAGTATATCTCTCAAAGATAATCAAGTGCTAAACTTCACAAGCTTGAGTATAAAACTGTGTACCTTAGACCCACGGGGGTGCCTCTCTTTTATAGTTTACTTAATCCAAGTCCTACTAGAAGTCTGACTTCTATGGACTCCAATTCAATGTTAACTTTGGACTCTTCAAGGGATAAAGATAAACTCCCTAAGAGCTTTATCTTTATCTTAGCAAAGTCTTCTCTTTACTCTAGGACGCTTGTCCCTTACCCGCTTATCTCGGATTCCAATATCTTCGGAGATCACCTCGGCCTTGCCTAGGTAACCTCGGCATAACTACCAGGACACGTGGCACCTCGGCTGACATGTCGGCATCACCATGCCACGTGTTGGTATTCAGAAAATACATCCCCACAATATGAATATATTCCTTTTAGAAGTTTTAATACAACCTTCTCCATATACATACTATTTTAATCGGTTGGATGCAATTACAAAATATCATAATATCCTTCAGTAAAAATAATATTAAAATATGTAACTAATTCTTTATTAAAAGACTAAACCATATCAATTTCGAGTTAGGCAAATTTGATCGGTTAATATTTGTGTTATTCAAAAGTGTCTTATTCATGTTTGAGTTAAAAAATGATGAACCCTAATCTATAGTTTGTATATAATTCGGATTGTGTGGTGTTAAAAATTTTCTTTGAGAGGATAGATTTGGGCTACCTACCCACAACCCAACTGTCTTTGTGAGGATAGATGTGGACGCCATTGCCTTTCAATAGGTTCTATTTATACTCAAACGATAACGTAACATGTACAATGAAAATTATAAAATTTTAATTCTTATTATATTTTAATATAAATTTATTAATAAAGACGATATATATTAAATTTGAAAATAAAATGTTAATTTTTTTTTTTCATTGTACACTCAAAACACTTGTAGGTATTTTTTATATTCAACTTTGTTCACCTCCTGTTTCAATTCTTTTCTCTTGATCTTTTTTTGCACTCCAAAACTCTAATTGGGGCTATGTTTGGGAAGCAACTTTGGATTAAAATAGTCATATAAGACAAAATAAGTTATTTTAGTCAAATAGGGTAAAATGTCACATCCAACTTATAGTCATTTTATTTTTTCTCTTATAAAAGTTTAAAAAGTCAAAAAATCTATCACAAATGAGACTTTTTAGTCCCAGATTAAAATAATCAAAAAGTCAAAAAACTAATCCATATCTCAAACAAAGGCTTTCCTTGTCAAAACTCACCATTATCATCCGGCTATTATTGATGTGGGTGACAATCTGATCCATTTCGTATTTTCATCTGAAGAGGATATGGGGAAAGTAGTGGACGAGGGTCCTTGTACTTTGAGAGTCCTTTTACTTTGAGAATCATCTGGTTTTGCTTTGTCCTTGGAAACGGGAGAAGCGAGCAGAGTGTTTTTTGAGCATGTTGATTTTTGAATGCTTTTTAAAGTGGTATAATTTAGGATTTTTGATTTGTTAATTATTTAAGTATATATTAAAGGATAATTTGAGGAAAAAGTATAAAATGTATTGAGAATAAATTATAACTTTAAATAATTTAGGCCAAGTTTGGGAAGACTAAATAAGTGTACTTTTTGTCTTTTTAGACTAAAAGGTTGAGGTTGAAAATATGAATGTTTGGGTTAACTTTTTGACTTTTTATGGAAAAATGTGTAATAAAAAATTGTAAAAATTGATTTGTAGGAGAAAATTAGAATTGGGAGTTGTGCAGCCGTAATTGTTGACTTTTGGTGAATAGTGATAACTTTTTAACTTTTTGAATAACTTTTTGACTTTTTGGCTTTTTGGGGTGTTCCCAAACTTAGCCTTAATAAGGTCTACTAAGAAATTAGGGACCTTAATGTTTTTTAGATGCAAATAGAATCTACCTTGTCTTTCGCACGCAGCCCATCCTCAGTGGCCTAACTCTGGTTTCTTAAAAGCCCATGAAAATTTAACTTCTGGTTTTTATAAAAGCCCAAAGTTGATACTGCAAACCCATATTTTTTTGTTAATAATAATAATAATAATAAATGTTAATGGGAAATATCCCATAAAAAAACTGAAGATCCAACTAAAATAAAAACTAATCCGAGTGAGGCCTAATTACTAAAAACAAAAAAACTGATTTTGTTGCATTTCATTTCCTATTTTTATGTTTACAATTTTTATAAAACAAAAAAACTAAGTTAGTGAATTATTTCTAAACCGCTCACAATCCTAATCATTCGTCCATCTGTCACCCCTATGCTATGCTCTACTCTACCACCCCTTGGCTACCTTCTTTCAGCGTTTGTCTTCACGCTTGAACAAAAATTTATATGAAATGGCTTTTTGATCTGAAGATGTTGTGGGTAGATCACTACTACTCACAACTAAAGTCCAACATCCAATCCATGAAGTAAAATTTAAATAAATTATTTATATGAAAAGGTCAGATTAATAATCAATAGTTATATAATTTAATTATATTTATCTTATAAAAAAAAATGATAAATATAATCATATAAAGTATAATTTTAAGAGTAGCCTACCTATTTTTTAATAACAGATCACCTGTCATTTTTAATGCAAATATGTCGGTTTCAAAAATATTTTGGTAGTAGTTGAGCAGGGCTCGACTTATGGGGCGCCACTAGTGGCTCATTTTTTAAATGGTAAAATTGATTACCTTGTATTCCGATTGTGATTTTGCCTCCCCCTCTGCTGGAGATTAGTGCATTTCTCTCTTGCCCTGGTTCGGATCAACAATCAATTATCTCAAGTCACGAATATTATGATATCCTTACAAAATGTCCCTTTTTTCAAGTTGAAAAAAAAAAATTTCTACTAGCAGACAAAAATAAAATAAAAACTCCATTAACTAAATTTTTTTCTCCAATTTCAATCTCTCAAACTCATATATAAAGCCGTACGTGCCTCCGAAATAAACTGTGAATTCGCCTCTGTTCAATCTAACGCTCTACCTGTTTTCCCTTCAAAATCCTAACACTGTGTTTGAGAATCTAGGAGGAAAATAAAAAAAATGATTACTTAAGTTATAAGAGAAAAGAAAAAAAAAATTGTGATTTCTCCCATTCTTGTTTCGATAAGTAAGAAATAAAAAATATAAAAAAAGAAATGATTGTGATTTCTCTCCTCCTTGTTTGGTTTGCTTTGACAAGAAAAAATAAAAGAAATTATTTTATATTATATTACTAAAATAACATTTTTATAATTTGTCAATCATTTTATTTTTTTATTTTTATAAGGATAAAATTAGTATTATGAAAATATAAGAATCCGTTGGTTTATTTTATCTCTCAATCTCTTTACTTTTAGGAAGATTGAAAATGAGGATTATAAGATAAATGAATTTCTCTCTATTTCTCCTTATTTCTTTCTACTTAAATTATCTAAACAAGTAAGAGAATACATATCTCTCCATTTCTTTCCTTTTCTTTTCTCTTAAAATCACTCAACCTAAATAACTTTCTCAGAACTTTTTCATCATCAACCCATCACCGCTGTTGGATCCAAACTCTCCCTAAGCCCTTCCCGAAACCCTAAATCTACCGAATTACACCCCACCCCCAAACCCTAGCATCATCAAACGACGCAAACCCTATTTCCCCTAAACTTTTTTTTTTCTATTGCTTTCTGGTTCTGTGCTTATCTGATTTTTACCTTCTTACTTGATGTTCTGTGTTCGTGTGCAATTTCTATTGTACGTGTAGGTTTCATTCCTACCTTATTGTGGTACTCGTAGAATATTGACTAGGGTTTTACCCTATTTTTGCTATTGCTCTCGGGTTTTAATTCTCATAAAATTTTTGCTTTTAGCAATGAAATTCTGTGTGTTTATCTGATTTACCCCTTCGTACTTGAAGTTTTGTTCTTATGGTTAATCCATTAGTTTGTTTGTTGATGTTTTTAACTGAGGATGTGGATTTCAATCTGATGATAATGCGGGTTCCAGATAGAACGGGTCGGACTGATCCACGTTTCCCAAACCAATGTCTGAGTGACCAAGCCCACCAGAAGACCTGCACAAGAGTTCAACGGGGAACGGAGAGTCCCCCAGCGAACCCTCCGATGAGCAAGTTAGAAAGAGAAGCGGACTGTAGAGATAGATTAGAGATAGAAAGCTTAACCTTCTTCTTGTTTTCGACGTTTGCTTATATCCTCTGATAATCATTTCGTTGTCCCTTCTAACCTGTCGCCATGGCCAAAAATCTATGCTCTAACTTGCCTTGTTCATGGTAAGGTCGTTCTGTCTCGACGAGGAGGGCTTATCGCAATAAATGCTATAAGGGACTTCATTAATGGCTAATGTGCCATGCAATAACTTTGCAGGATCTTTGTCTACTTATATGGCTTGTCCTTCACCTGCCACGTGTCTGAGTGTCATTGGTTCTTAATGCCATGTTGACTTCCAGTCATGTTGGGCCTCATCAGTTGAATTATGTATTGGGCCTTAAGTGGTGGGCTTGGGTTGTTCATAGTGGGCTATAGCCTTTATGGGCCTACCCATGTCAGTAGTCCCCCATTCCCAAGTGCAGCTTTAGTCCAACGAAGGGAATAGTAAATAGAATGATGGTTGCTAGAGACCAGCGTGGCGAAGGGGCCGACCATGAGGAGGGCCAACCGCGACGGGTGATCGAATGGAGGGGCCGACCTCATGGAGGGCTGACCATGAGGAGGGCTGACCGTGAAGGGTGACCAAGTAGAGGGACCGACCATGAGGAGGGCCGACCGCGAAGGGTGACCGAGTGAAGGGACCGACCATGAGGAGGGCTGACCGCGAAGGGTAACCAAGTGGCAGTGCGCGGGGCTCGAGGGGTGGCAGGGCACGTGGTGATTTGAAGTGGAAAAGACAGGGTAGGGGAAAATGGCAGTGGATCGTGGGCGTACACGTGACGGAATCCCATGATGGGAAAGGCTGGGCGTTGAGCAAGAAATGAAGCGATAGGTCAGTATAGGGTGTTGAAAAGACAGTTTTGACAGATTTTTGAAAATTTTCAAACTGGCAGAATTTAATTGTGACCCTTAGAATATAGGCAAACATTGGGCTTTTGGTATTATCCGTTTTACGTATCTCTTTGCAAACAACTAAAATACTCAAAGTGTAGACTCCTTTGTGTCGAGTGATACCCCTTTGCAACATCTTGTGGACTATCTCGCACCTGCATCTGAAGCTATTCGCAGACACACAAAAGAGATGGCCCAAGAGGAAGCAACAACTGCGAGGGTTGATCCATTGGGCGGCAACGATGCCGGTGGATTTGGCGGAACAATATCGCACGGAGCGTAGGGAAGGGAAGGGAACGAGTCAGGCTGTGCGAGCTCGCCCCAGGACAATAATCTTGGCTGCGAGACCTATCAGTTAGGTGGAGCCAGACCATTGGCACACCACATCGGACAAGTCCGTACTGACAGCAGAGGAGTTGGAGGGAATAAGGAAGAAATATCAAATTCCTTCAGAGAAAGGGCTAAGATTGCCCACAACCAAGGAGAGGGCATCAGATGTGTTGCAGGGCGAATTTAGCTTGTACGAAAAGGCATTGCGAGGGGGTTTGAGGCTACCTCTCCCCCAAGTAGTGGTGGATGTGCTAAACAAGCTAGAAGCGGTACCAGGGCAACTAATGCCGAACGCTTGGAAGATAGTAATGGCGTGCTCGAGTGCCTGGCCGCAGGCGACCGGAGGGACGACAATGACAGTAAAGGAGTTCTTCTCCTGCTATAAGGCCTCTGGTCAGCAGGAGACCTGGGTGACGCTGCAAGCGGTAGCGGGGCGAGGTCTGGTGGCGGGTCTTCCATCGTCGGTGAAAGGGTGGAGACCGAGATGGTTCTTTGTAACGGCAAACGGTGGGGCTGGGGTGCATACAACGGGGAAGGTGCCTACCAAATCAGTCGAGCCCAAGTTGGACAAGGCGGCCGAGGACCGAGTGAAAAGAATGAGGGATTTGAGAGAAGAGAAGGGAGTGAGATGGGATGAGCTGGTCCTGCTTTCAATGTTGTTTGCTGTGAACTTGGGGCCCCAACTGTTGGGGGAGGATCCAGCAAGGGAGAAGTTAAAGAGGCAACGGAAGGCGGAGGATGAGGAGGAAATGAGGTTGTTCGCCCAAGCGAACAAATATAAAGAGACGCAACTGGGGCCTACTCCAAGGCCGATCGCGAGGGAACGAATCCGACCGCACCCTAAGCCGCTGGGGGAGAAGGATCTGGGCGGCTTTGAGCCACAACCGCCCCCAGTGGATCCTTTGAAAGAGAGGAACAAAAAGGAGATGGAGACTTTGTTGAAGAAGAAAAAGAAGGTAAGGGAGAATGTGGAGGAGCGCGCCTTGAAGCGGAGAAAGGAGGTGACGGCGGAAGAGACCCCCGAAGTGGGGTTGGGGGAAGCAGCAAAAAGGATGGAGAGTGAGGCGACTAGCCCTGAAAAACAAATGGAAGGTGGAGCGACCGATCCTAAGGAGGGAGGGGGTCAAGTTGAAGACTGTCATCTACCATGCTCCAACAGTGTCTGGGTGACTGGAGGGAGAAGGAGGCCCAACCAGGATAGCTGCAGATCGCCTTTTGGGAGTAGTGAAAGACGCAGTTGTGCGCTCGCTCACCAGTTTCATTGAGGCTGAGCTGCTAAGGGGGTTGTGCTCTACCCAAATAAAGGCGACCGCCTTAGTAGGGGCCCTACTAAACAAGGCGGCAGTTGCAAGAGGTGAATTGAGGCCACTACAGGCAAAGTTGGGGGAGGTGGAGGCCCAACTTGAAAATTTGAAGAAAGAGAGCGTAAGCTGGAGGAAGGCTGCGCGGAATGCGTGTGCCAGAGGTTGGAAGAGGCCCAGAAGGCGAAGAAAATAGAGGTATTGGCGATGGTGCAGAGCAAAGTTACCGACCGTTCCTAGGCTAAGTTGCTCGCGATCAAGTTGGAGCTGGAGGCGGAACGCCGCAAGGTGGTGTCACTCGAGTTTCAACTGGCTGGTGAGCAGAAGAAACTGAAAGAGGCCCAGAAAGCCTGCATTAGTGGGATGAGGCCATGACCTACAACGAAGATCTTCATGCTCAGTTGATCAATGAAAAAGAAGAAGCGAATCTGAAGATCGCTGTGCTGGAGAGGACATTGGCAGACGAGCGGGCCAAGTCAATGGAGGAGAAGGCAGGGTTAGAGAAGGCTTTGGAGGAAGAGAAAATCAAGCTAGCCTCTGAGAGGGCAGCGTACCCCGACTTATGTGTCGCAGCAGTAGAGCAGTTCAAGGGGTCCGTTAACTTCCAAATGGCTATCGATGCTGCGATCGCCAACAACTTGGCAAGGGAGGGGTCTAGGGGGGCTGGCCCGTCGGGAGCGACCGCTGGGAGCAAGAGTGAAGAAGAAATGATCCAGAACTTCCAGCGGTCAGACTTCTACAAACATGAGATGGCCGTGTTTTGGGATAGCGGCTGGAAGATGTTTAGACGCAAGGCAAAAGAGCTGTTTCTAGAACTTGCTTCGAGCAAGAAGGAATGATGAATGTAAAAGTTTTTGCACTTTGTTTGTAGATAAAGATTTTTTTTGTTGCTGCTTTGTTTGTTGTTGTTGTTTTTTTTTTTTGTAATTGCTGTAATAAACTTATGTATAAGTTTATGAATGAATAAAATTATGAGTTGTGTTTGTTTTTTGTTTTTTTTTTTTTTTTTGTAATGTTGGCTTTATTTTCTGTGGATCTGTAAAGGATGAGAATGGTTACTCATGTAAGGCTTGTGTAAAAATCATAGTGAAAATTGAGAAGCAGGTAGCCAATCTAGCATGTAAAGAAATTATGATGCAAAGGGAATTTGATGCAAATAATGTTAACAATAAAAATGTTGAAATATAAAGGTCCTAAAATTGAGAGTCTTGAAATGCTAAATGGTTGGAAATGAAAGTTAAAAAATGTAAAGAACGTTAATAGGCGTACAAGTTGGACCTGGAATTTGACCAAGTATGGCAACTATACTACAAACATGAAGTTGTAATGATGCTTGAGCCATAGTTAACTTAGTCTGGCTGAGCCCTTCGTGCTCAGTCTGGCTGAGGCTTCAAGTAACTCAGTCTGGCTGAGACCTTTATGCTCAGTCTGGCTAAGGCTTTCAGTAACTCAATCTAGCTGAGCCCTTCGTGCTCAGTCTGGCGGAGGCTTCAAGTAACTCAGTCTGGCTAAGGCTTCAAATAACTCAGTCTGACTGAGTCCTTCGTGCTCAGTCTAGCTGAGGCTTCAAGTAACTAAGTCTGGCTGGGCCCTTTGTGCTCAGTCTGGCTGAGGCTTCAAGTCACTCAGTCTAGCTGAGCCCTTCGTGCTCAGTCTGGCTGAGGCTTTAAGTAACTCAGTCTGGCTGAGCTCTTTGTGCTCAGTCTGGCTGAGGCTTCAAGTAACTCAATCTGGCTGTGGCTTCAAGTAGCTCAGTCTGGCTGAGTACTGCAATCAGGACGTTTTGGGAATGCCACAGAGATTAATTGAGAAATAAGATTGTTTGTCATTAAAGTGTAGCCCATTTGATCAGAGATTTACATCATTGAGAAGAGAATGAGAACATTCAAGTGCGTAGATTGTCAAAAATGAAATACAACAAAAGATTGATACAAAAATTGAACTTTTATTGAAAATAACGCTTCAAGTGCTTGGCGTTCCATAGATGGGGGAGGTCTCAGCCCTCCATGTCCTGAAGTCGGTAAGTACCCGGACGAGGTTTGGCTTTAACAACGTAAGGTTCCTCCCACTTGGCTGCCAGCTTGCCTTCGGCCAGATTTTTGGTGGCAAGGGTTGCTTCACGCAGAACAAGGTCCCCCACAGCGAACTCCCTCGGTCAGACTTTGCGGTTGTAGTGCGTTCTCATTCTCTGTTGGTATGAGGCCCGCTTGACAGCAGTGGTCTCTCAGAGCTCTTCAATTAGGTCTAGGTCTGCTCGACGTAGCTCTTCGGTTAGCGTTGGATTCGGGTGAAGAACCCTCGGTGTAGGCAAATCGATTTCCACTGGGATGACCGCCTCAGCGCCGTATGTTAAGCGAAAAGGGGTCTCCCCAGTGGGGGTTCGAGCGGTAGTGTGGTAGGCCCAGAGTACATTTGGTAATTTCTCAGTCCAGAGTTCCTTAGCAGCTTCCAGCTCAGTTTTGATGATCTTCAGAAGAGAACGGTTGGTAACCTCTACTTGGCCGTTGGCTTGAGGATGACCTAGGGAAGAGAAACACGGCTGGATTTGAAGTTCTGCACAGAATTTCCTGAACTTGACATTGTCAAACTGTTTGCCGTTGTCGGAGACGATGGCTTGAGGAATGCCAAATTGGCACACGATTGACTGCCAGATGAATTTGGTTGTGTTCTGCTCAGTAATTGTGGCAAGGGGTTCCGCCTCCACCCATTTAGTGAAGTAATCAATGGTGATGATTGCGAATTTGGTTTGGCCTCGTCCAGTGGGCAATAGGCCAACTAGGTCGATCCCCCATTTGGCGAATGGGTAAGGACTGCAAAGTGTGGTCAATTTTGTAGAAGGAGCATGGGGGATGTTGGCAAAACGTTGACATTTATCACATTTAAGCACGAAGTCAGCCGCATCTTGGTTGAAAGTACGCCAGAAATAACCAGTGCGAAGTATTTTGTGGGCTAGTGACCTAGCCCCTAAATGATTACCACATATACCCTCATGGACTTCCCTCATCACATAGGTCGCTTGAGCTGGATTGAGGCATTGCAGATATGGGCGTAAAAAGCCATGTTTGTACAAGAGGCCGTTGACAAGAATGTAATTGGATGACCGGGCCCTGACTTTGGCGGCCTGCTGTTTGTCATCTGGTAGTTCCCCCGTTGTCAAAAATAAAAAGATGTCGACCGCCCATGGGATAGGTTCATTTTGGAGGAAGTGGACTTCTTGCTGGTTTGGGGAAATGGCAAGGTGGGTCAGGTACTCGAGGCGGACACCGTGGCTGAGGTCTGACTAATCTGCGGAAGCTAATTGAGCCATCTCATCTGCCTTTGAGTTTTCCACCCGAGAGATGTGCTTGATGTGGAAAGTATTGAAGAGGCGAGCAAGGAGGAGTGCAATATCCCCGTAAGCCCGCATTGTGTCTTCCTTGGCATCGAATTCCCCAGTAATTTGTCTGACAATAAGCTGGGAATCACTGAACACCCGGATATGGCTGACACCAATGTCTCTGGCTAGGCGGAGACCTGCTATCAATGCCTCATATTCGGCCTCATTATTGCTTGCATCGAACAAGAATCGGAGAGCACACTTGAAATAACTACCCTCGGGGGCGGTGAGGATGAGACCAGCCCCACTGCCTTCTTTGCGGGATGATCCGTCGACATTGAGGGTCCAAGAATGGGGGTCTTCTGCCTCAATCTGGGGTTGGGGGGGCGATAGAACAGTGGGCGGAGTGGGATTAGTGAATTCCAGGATGAAATCGGCAACAGCCCGCCCCTTAATCGCCGTTCGAGGTCGGTAGGAGATGTAAAATTGGCTGAGCTCGACCGACCATTGCATGAGTCTGCCGGACAACTTGGGCTGTTGCATTACCTTCTTTAAAGGTTGATCAGTGAGGACCACTATGGTGTGGGCTTGGAAGTACGGACGTAGTCGTCTTGAGGTGGTGACCAGGGCCAAGGACATTTTTTCTAGCAATGGGTAGTTCTGTTCGGCGCCTTTTAAAGCTCGGCTAATGTAGTAAACTAGGCGCAGTACTGAACCGTCCTCCCTGATGAGGGTTCCACTGATTGCGGTGCTCAAGACGGCTAGATAAAGAAAAAGACGCTCGCCTATGAATGCTTAGGAGTGTATGGGCAGGTTGGCCATGCACTGCTGTAACTATTGGAAGGCTTCTTTAGATTCGATCGTCCACTCGAAAGTCTGCCGAAGAACTTTGAAGAAGGGGAGGCACTTGTCCGTTGCACGGGAAATGAAGCAGTTGATGGCAGTGACTCTGCCAGTAAGCCTTTGAACTTTCTTAACCGTTCGAGGGGACTGCATTTCTATCAAAGCCTTGATCTTTTTTGGGTTAGCTTCGATGCCTCGCTGACTGACCATAAAACCCAAGAATTTCCCAGATCCTACACCAAAGGCGCATTTCTCCAGATTGAGCTTCATTTGATACTTCCGTAGTATGCCGAATGTCTCTCACAGGTCGACCAGATGATCAGTGGAGAGTTTGCTTTTGACTAGCATGTTATCGACATATACTTCCATGTTCCGACCTATCTGATGATGAAAGACGGCATTGACCAACCGTTGGTAAGTGGCTCCGGCATTTTTCAACCCAAATGGCATGACACGGTAATCGTAGGTTCCCCGGTCAGTGATGAAGGAGATGTGTTCCCGGTCAGACGGGTGCATAAGAATTTGGTTATATCCAAAGAAGGCATCCATGAAGCTAAGCATTTGATGGCCGGCCGTGGCGTCAATAAGCAGATCTATGCGAAGAAAAAGATAACTGTCCTTGGGGCAAGCTCGGTTGAGATCGGAGTAGTCGACACAGAGTCGCCATTTACCGTTGTTCTTACGGACCAGGACTACGTTTTACAACCATCTGGGGTAATCCACGTTTTCAATAAATTGTGCCTCAAGAAGCTTATCTACTTCAGCAGCGATAAGAGTATTGCGCTCCGGATGAAAGATGCGCTGCTTCTAGCGGAAGGGTCAGAAATGGGGTTCGATGCTGAGACGATGGGTGATGAAAGAGGGGTCAATACCAGGCATATCAGAGTGGGTCCAGGCAAATACATCGTTGTGCTCAATCAGGAGGGCGGTGAGGTCGGCCTTGGCCTGGGAGGATAGTGGGCTGCCGATCTTGGCAGTTTTTGCTGGGTTGGTGGGATCGATGAGGACCTCAACAAGCTCTTCCTTTGGTTCCCTTCTGACCAGCTCGTCCTTGTCTCTGACGTCGAGTCCTTCAATGATCATAGCCTCCTTGAGCTTGACCTCTTTAAGTGAGGCAACATAATATTCTCTGGCTACGGTCTACTTTCCCCTTACTGTGCCGACCCCGAGATCGGTGGGGAACTTGATGGCAAGATGGAAAGTAGATGTGATAGCTTGGAAGGCATTTAGGGCGGTGCGGCCAAGGATGATGTTGTAAGCAGAGGGGCAGTCGACAACAAGGAAGGTGAGTAATTTTATGGTCTGCCGTGGGTATTCGCCGATTGTGATGGGAAGGTTGATGGAGCCGATGAAGGTCACCTGGTCTCCAGTGAAACCGACCAATGGGTTTTGGAGAGGAAACAGACTTTCCGTCCCAATCTTGAGCTGGCGAAAGGCATTTAGGAAGATGATGTCGGAAGAACTGCCATTGTCGACGAGAACCCGTCTGACTTTGTAGTTGGAGAGGAGGGCAGAGATGACAAGAAAGTCGTCATGGGGGTAACGGATGCCTATGCAGTCGGCCTCCGTGAAGGTGATGGACTTCATCCACTGTTTAGGCTGTCTGGAAGGGCAGTCCAGTGTGGCAACTTCTTTGTTTGAGCCCTGTCTTATTTTTCTGAGTTCTGCCCTCTAGGCCGAGCGGGATGGTCCTCCACAAGCAAGCCCACCAGCAATAACTTTAATTTCTCCGACAGGTAGGGCGAGGTTACCTTGTGTTCGGGGTTGCTGTGGGGGGCGATCATGACCTTGGTTGGGCTATGCTGGTTGCCGTGGAGGGGTGCGCCGGCGGTTGTTTCTGATGGATTCAGTCCTTTGCCTTTGCTGTGGGTGAGCTTCTGTGAACCGACTGAGACGTCCCTGATGGATCAAGCCCTCGACCTGGTCTTTGAGGTTAACACACTCTTCGATGTTATGGTCATGGTCCTGGTGGAAGCGGCAGTATTTGGACTGGTCTCGCCGGTTAGAAGGAGATCGTGACGGTTGGGGCCATTTGAGGTGTAATCTCGCTGGATCTGGTTCAAGACTTGTTCCGTGGGGGAGTTGAGAGGTGTGCATCTTTCGAATCGGCCAGGCAGTCGGCTCGAGGCAGTCGGTCGGTATACTGAGGTGTTTGGTGAGTGTACTGGGTGTTTCTAGTTTCTGAGTCCTTTCTCTTCTCTCTGGGGGTCGGGTTTTTGGCTATAGGATCTTGTCGGGCGGCTAGGGAGTCTTCGGCAATCATGTATTTTTGGGCTTTGGAGAGTAGGGTTGCCATAGAGGTCGAGGGGTTTTTAGAGAAGGAGAAAAGAAAGTCAGATGACCGTAGACCAGCCATGAAAGCTATAAGGATGACCTTGTCATCGTTTTCCGCTACCTGTAAGGCTTCGGTGTTGAAGCGGGTAACGAAGCTGCGCAACGACTCCCTCTAGGTCTGACGAATATTGAGGAGTTGGGTTGCCGGACGTCACTGGCGCTGGGCTCCAATGAAATGACTGAGGAAGGAGTCACTGAGGTGCTAGAAAGTGGAGACAGAGTCTGCTGGAAGTTGACTAAACCAAAGTCGAGCCGACCCCTTGAGTGTTACAAGGAAAGCACGACACATGATTTCATCAAGGAATGCATGGAGAATCATGAGGGTCCGGTAGGTCTCCAAGTGATCGACTGGGTTTGTTGTACCGTCTAAAGAGTCGATGGTGGGCATTTTGAACTTAGGTGGTAGAGGTTTGTCCCGGATGGAGGCAACGAATAGTGAGTTGGCCGTGGTGGATGGTTTATTCGATATGTTCTGCATGACTCCTTGGAGCTGGAGCTTCATTGCTTGGAGTTCTGTATCCCAGAAAGGGACGTTGTCACCACCAGAAGGGAACATAAGCTGGATGCTATTGGCCTCTCCCTCGGGGGTGGGTGCCTGGGTCGATGGATATGAGGCCCGGGGGGGTAGGTTTATATCTGGGGGAGGTGGTCGCAAGCCTTCCAAGTTGGGCGGATGTGGCTGCTGGATAGTGTGGCTCAGGGCTCGTTCTTAGTTGGGTGGGATATCCGGAGGTGGTGGAGGAGGCATAGGAGGGTTTCTTTAGGGTAGAGCGTTAATCAGGGCTTGGTTTTGCTCGACCAGGCGGTTAATGCTGTTGGCGAGCTCGGTGAAATACTGTGGTGGGTTGGGAGGGTTGGAAGGGTCGGCTTGGTGGTTGGCAACATTGTAGTGAGAAGCCATGAATCTAGTCGTGACCATACACCTTGGTGGGTGACAAGAAAGGGTTATTGGGACAGGGTCTCCGACGACAATGAGCACAACTGGCGCGCGGAGCAAAGCTTGATCCACGCTCCCACAGACGGCGCCAACTGATGATACTACGGGTTGCAGATAGAACGGGTCGAACTGATCCACGTTTCCCAAACCAATGTCCGAGTGACCAAGCCCACCAGAAGACCTGCACAAGAGTTCAATGGGGAACGGGGAGTCCCCCAACGAACCCTCCGACGAGCAAGTTAGAAAGAGAAGTGGACTGTAGAGATAGATTAGAGATAGAAAGCTTAACCTTCTTCTTGTCTTCGACATTTGCTTATATCCTCTGGTAATCATTTCGTTGTCCCTTCCGACCTGTCGCTATGGCCGAAAATCTATTCTCTAGCTTGCCTTGTTCATGGTGAGGCCTTTCTGTCTCGACGGGGAGGGCTTATCGCAATAAATGCTGTAAGGGGCTTTATTAATGGCTGATGTGCCGTGCAATAACTTTACTGGATTTTTGTCTGCTTATGTGGCTTGTCCTTCACCTGCTACGTGTCTGAGTGCCATTGATTCTTAATGCCATGTTGACTTCCAGTCATGTTAGGCCTCATTAGTTGAATTATGTATTGGGCCCTAAGTGGTGGGCTTGGGTTGTTCATAGTGGGCTATAGCCTTTATGGGCCTACCCATGTCACAATCCTACCTTATTGTGGTACTCCTAGAATATTGACTAGGGTTTTGCCTTGTTTTTGCTATTGCTCTCTGGTTTTAGTTCTCTCATGAAATCTTTGCTTTTAACAATGAAATTCTAGTTTACATTATTTTATTTTTTTTTAATTTTTTTTTAAGGTTAATCCATTTGTTTGCTTGTTGATGTGTTGATAATGTTGTAGTAAATGGATCAGTCAATCTGTGAGCATATTAATAGCTGGATAAATTACCCTTTGTATCTTTGCCCTTTATATTGAGGATTCATTTGGCAACATAATTTTTTAGCTTTAAAGTCATTAAAAAAATCAAAAAAGTCAACCATCTATATTTAAAAGGCAAAGATTTTATTTTCTCTTTATTTTTTTAACAACTTTTCATAAAAAATTTAAAAATTATTCCAAATATATATAATTTTTTTATATCATATTTTAACCGAAAAATTAAAAAATTATTAAAAAAATTGTTCCTAAACTAGGCCTAAATCTCAATTTGGTTTTTGGTTTTTTATTTTTGAATTGTGATTCAGACTACTAATACCATTACAAAAAGCAGCACTAATGACGTGACAGTGTAAGAAAAAAAATTAAAGCTCTAACTATCACATCAATATGAGGTTCACATCTCATTACGTCATTAGTGATCAGTTTAGTAATTTTAAATTAGTAATATGAAACATTTTTGTTCATTTTTTAATTTTCAATTATAGCTGTAACTTTAACTTCATGCATTTTCGATCAACTAGCAGTATTCCTCTTCAGTTCCGTTTTGTAGCTCGAATTTTCCGTGGCTCGAGCGGCCCGAAATCTAAAAACGACGTCGTTTTGGGATTTTTTTTAAATTTTTTTCTACCTTTTCTTCATCCTTTCCGACTCAACACAGCCTCATCATAGAAGATAACAAAGAAGAAAGAAGAAAGAAAAAGAAAAAGAAATTACAAATCACAGCATCAACACAACATCATCATCATCAATAACCAACAAATCATCATCAACACATCATCATCAACAAATCAAACCCACCCACACACACACACAGATCTGGAAAATTAAAAACAGATCTGAAAGCCAAATCGATGAAACACACACACACATAGTGGCGACGGAGTGGAAGAGGAAGAGGCGACGGCGACGACAGCGACGGAGTGGTGTGTTTCGTTTCTCCCTTTCGTTTTTTCATTTCTCCCTTTCTCTCTCTTTCTTCTCTCTTCACTCTCCGTCTCTCTCCCTCACTTTGTTTTGTTTCACAGATAAAAGAGGAGGAAAAAAAAATTCAAAACGACATCGTTTTGAATTCGGGGCATTCGAGCCTACCAAGTTTCGAGCTCTCAAGCATTTCTGATTCCTCTTTAACTAGTCTGGTGTTAAAAGAGTAGCACTACATTTCACGAGGTTTTTAAGGACGGCGTTTGTGAAAGAGTTATGATAGGAACCTCGAATGAATTATCAAATATTTTATTAAACTTTTTATATGGGTGTGGAATTCAAAAAAATTACATGTGTGTAGGTCTCACACCCATGTGACAAGTTTAATAGACTATTTGATAATTTATTTGGGATCTATAACATTTTTTTTTGTGAAACTTTCCACCATTTGATTCTTTTTCGGATTTTTTATTCAATGTTATGTGCGCGCACACCTCACCAATTATTGCAGTATTACGAAAATAATTTTCCTTTTAAGAATTTGTTTAAATTTTTTTGTTTTAAATTTCATAATATTTCCATTTGTTGTTGTGCGTACCGAATACCACATTAGATGATTGTAGATCGGAGCTCCGTACTTGATTGGACTGTCCGGGAATTGAGGGCCTGCAACAAAGAGCATCGTCAGAACTACCCCACCGGGGTTGGCCGGATAACCCCTCCGGTGTGGGGATGAGTAATCGGAGAAGGAGGAAAGTGCTCTCTAAGTGTAGAGAGTTATGTTTCAGTGAGTAGGGTTTAGCTTAGATCAGTTACCTTCAATGTGAAGTCAGTGCAGTTTTTGTATAACTCTTTGCTTATTGCCCAAGACGGTTTCATAGAGCTTTGGTGCTTTTTCGTTTCCTTTACCATTCTTCTCAGGTGGGGGACCATCTGGTAGTTGTCAAAGGGTGCATATACTCATTGTAGTCATGCTGATAATAAACCACATTCCTTCGATTAATTGTTTCCGTGATTCTAGGTGTAGGGGACCAGCTGAGGTGGCAACTTGCACATGCATATACTCACAGCTTTCACGTTTCTCTAGTGTGTTCCTTTGGCTCGGCATTGTTGTGCCTCAGCTCGGCCCTCTATGAGATTGCTTGTAGAGATGGGCTAGCCCAATAGGATACCTTTGTATTGGCTTGGGCCATCTTGGTTTGGTCCAAGGATCAGGTCCTATAGCTCGGCCCAGCCTAGCATCATGGCTGGACTGACCTTTTCACTACAGGCTGGACCCAAGTGCTTGAGGACTTGGGTGGATTATTGACGATGTAACTGGGCTAATCTAATTGGCCCATTTGCTTATTATGCTTCTTAGGTCTTGCGTCTAATGGATTGGGCCGGCCCAAGGCTTGGATCTGACCCATTTTATATTTAGCCCCTTCAGTTGTCTAAGCTTCAATCACACGCACTTTGCTAGTTAAACTTTTTGAATTATATCTATACATTTAACTATTAAATATAATTTTATAAATATAAAATATTTAGATTTAAATTAATAAAAATATTATTTTAAATGATAATCACGTAGTTAATTAGGGGTGTAACTCGGGCAGGTTCGATTAGGTTGGGAGGTTGTCCATGCCCAGCGCAAGTTGTGCTGAGACCTACCCAGGCTCGAATTGCAATTCGAGGTTGCCTCACCAAGCTCGATCCGAGTTAAATTCAAATTGCCCAAATTGTAAATAAATTTCAGTTTTTTTTTTTTCGCAGCTACATTATTAAATTATTAAAATTTGACTCTATTTATAATTTTTTTTTATTTTTTTTATAGAAAATTATTAATACTATCAAAACAAATAATTTATATAATGTAATAGAGATGTCGCTATAGTAGTTCTTACAATTTATGAATGAAAATAAAATAAATAAAAAGAGTAAGATTTTATGTTATTTGTATATATAATAATATATATTCAATATAATTTAATAACCTGAATTACTTTAATATCATGTAATGGCTAATAATTTATATGTATATTTAATATTTTTATATATCTATATATGTATAATTCGGGTTTCGAGTTGCTCGAGTTGTTTGATATTTTTGCCCAAGTCCGTCCAAATTTAATTCGGGCTTCTAAATTTCTGCCCAAGCCCGTACCAAATTTGAATATCTTGTCCAAGCCGTAAAAAAATTCGGGCTGAGTTCGGGTTGCTCAGGTTGAGTCCTCCCAACTTGCACCCCTAAGTTTAATAGGTAAGAAGCCAACAAAGGTTCTTATGTAAGATCACCATTTTTTTTTTTTTAGATATTTCTTATTAACCATCTTTAATAAAGATAATAACCAAATAGACAAATTATCAATTTCTAAATTAACAATAATTAACAACGATATTAATATTTGGACAATAAGTATACATACTTTTCTAAGTAACAGTGAGTAAATAATAAGAAAGAATTATGTAGAATCTTTTATTTTAAAGCCAAAAATATTTTAAAAGGTATAATTGACCTCACATATGTCATATTCAATTTAATAAAATTATAATAGATAACTCATAGTATAACTTTAATATTAAACATCTTTATAAGATACGTACGAGCACGAAATAATTCTTCTCGCATGATCCTGTTGATCAAGTTTGCAATCCTCCAAACAATGTTGCTTTACCACCTGAAAACACAAATGTGAGCTAACCGGCGGGTGTGTGCTGAAAACCCCTTCGATGCCTAAGTCAGCAACTAGACAATAAACAATAAGCTTTGTGTATTCTAGAGTAAGAATTGAGATACCTGTACATAGGTCTAGTCATAAGCTTTTATAGACTTTACTTTGGCACAATCCTAGTAGGATTCCAACTCTCTCTATGAGAGTCCTAGGAATCACACACCCTACTCACTACCAACCAAGTGAGATGGTTTACACAATCCCAGTAGAACTCTAACTTTCCTTAGCAGAGTCCTACTAGGAGTCTCATCACTGCAAGCCAAGTGAGATGGCTGAACCCTTTTACCTCGGTTATACATTCCTGACCGAACTGCCTTATCTCGGTCCCCTGCCATTCGGACCGTGTGATCGAAAGCCGATCTATCGAATGCCACCCTGCCGAGCTATACACAGCTCGGTCCTCGCCATTGATGTTACCACGGTTTGCTACAGAACTTTCTTTACTTCGGCTGTCATCTTTACCTCGGCTCTGTGCTCAACTAAGTAATGGAATAGAAACATCGACCGAGCTATACCTAGCTCGGCCATCTGTCTTACCAAACACCTCGACCAATCCTTGGGCCTAGTATTTAGGTAGCTCGATCAACGCCTTTGCCCAGTTTGGTACTTAGATAAAAAGGGACCGAGCTACCTGTCATCCACACTCCAGCCCTTATCTCAGCCCATTACGCGGTCCAACTCCCAAAGAAGACTCTTCCTAGCTCGGCCCAATTTGTTTACAAATTATCCTCTCGAGATATATTACAATTTTTTAAAGAGAAAAAAATGAGAAGAAATGTTAAAAATTTGTTGGGTCCGACTGAATCTAATTAGATCTTATTAGAAACTCCATAATCACCAAAAATAACAAATCATGTATATATGTTGGTTATTGTGGTATAAACGCTACTAAAAGTTATATTATGTTATTTTTACTAAAAATATGGAGAAAAAAAGAGTCAAAATATGTCAGATACAATAATTTCAAAAATTGAAGAAATCGTAAAAAGTGAATTGAATTGTGAATCAATTATAAATCATGCAATTCGTTAGAGATTCACTTTCAAAATAAATACACCCATAGATTTGTATCAATTTTATAAAAATTGTGAATCGAATTATGAATTGAATCGCTAATCATAAAATTCTAATAACAGAGGTTGCAAGTCCAACAAATTAGTATTGCATGGTTATGAGATTAACTCTTCCATTTGCTCTTTTGATAATTTTCTTTTTAAGAATTTGCATAATTTTTTTTTTTTGTTTTGTTTTGTTTTAAATTTCATAATATTTTCTTTTGTCCTCGCGTTTTCAACCATACGCATTTTGCTGGCTGAAGAAAATTTTAATTTCTTCTTTGGGGCTTCAAATCTGCGCTCCTCTGTACGTCGTCGCTTTGTCACCTGAAAACACAAACGTGAGCTAGCCGGCGGGTGTGTGCCGGAAACCTCTCCGATGCCTAAGTCAGTAAGCTTGACTAATAGACAAAAACTCTGTGTATTCAGAAAGCAGAGTTGTGTGTTACCTTTCCAAAGATGATGTTTGTGAGCTTTTATAAGTTTCGTGTGGCATAATCCTAGTAGGACTTCTACTCCTCCATGCAGAGTCCTCCTAGGATTCATACTCCTGAAAGATAATGCTTATCCTCCAACACCCCCCTCATTGCTTAAACCAAGTGAGATGGTTATTACCATGGCCAAACTCCCACATGATCGAAGTAATCATGGCTATACTGAGCCACAGAGTAAGCCGTACTATCCTTAGTTCGGTTCTTCCTTCTCCTCTTTATCTCGGTTCTCTCATGTACAAACCATGGTATGTTTAGACCGAGCTACCGAGTAGCAAGGTTCTGACCGTTCTGACCACAATACGCTATGACCGGACTAATTCTGAGACCGGCCTAACTCCAAGTCGCTTCCGGACCGGAGTAACTTTACATTCCTCTTAGGCCGGAGTAATTTTTTACCTCTCTCGGGCTGGAGTAATTTTTTACCTCTCTTGGGCCGGAGTAACTTTACGGCCTTTTTACCCAGCCCTTCGTACTTTGGGCCATAATGACAATCTCATAGCTCGGCCCAATTTTCACAAAAATTACCCTCTCAATTGCCTCTTAATTCCATCTGCACAGCATGATGGGGATTACCTGTTTATCAGCCAATGCTGAAGTATTTAAGCCTTTCCAGCCGAGCTAAAAAAACCCTTTAGCCTTTCCAGCCGAGCTAAAACTCTTAAGCCTTTCAGTCGAGCTAATTTTACACCGGGCTCTGCTTGTCCGGTCAAACGTCTCTTCAATCACTACAACTGAATCGTTTCTCCTTCCCAGGACATGTGGCACACTCTGATTGACTGAGGACGGCTGTCACGCCGTCTTCGTACTTCGTGAAATTTGAGCAGTCCCGCCCTTTTTCCTTTACCTAAAACGAGCCTCTTCATTTTTGCCATATTTTGTAACTTCTCCCTCTCTGTGCCTCTACTACTTCTTCAATCTTCTAAGCTCGTGTTTTTCACTATTCTTCGTTTTTCTGAAAGAGCTCGTGATCTGCTGCTTTTTGCTTCCATCTTCAGCCCTTGCTTCTTCATCTGGTTAATATTGTACTTCTTACTTTGCTTTTGTAATTTGTTTTCTGTGTTTTTGCAAAACATATCTCTCCATTTCACTTTGCTCTGTACTTTTCTGAAAAAAAAACTTAACAATAGAACACATGCGTATATGTAACATCCTGTAGAAGACTAGTTTTTCGATCCAAAATCATGACACAACCGAACTAGGATACTGTTTAGGCTAGGTAAAAGTCTAGTCAGCTTGCAACCTGACTAACACTTCATGTTTACGCCAGTAGCTTTGAATAAGTCGAACCATTTCTTGATAGCCCTTAGCCGAGGTAACCAACCGAACTAGGTTTGCACTTAGCATGCTGAGATACCTGAACTCCAACCGATTTAGGCCTTACGGGGCTAATCCAGCTTTCTTAGTTTTTTAGATGGATCTCAGAAAGCTGCCCCTAGACGATCAACCAGTCAAACAGAATCGTTTACACAACCGAGATATCTAGACGCTTGCCAAGCCCGAACTAACAAAAGCCCTGCACAAACCGAGCTACCAATCACCTTGCAGAAACCGAGATAAGACCTGTAGCATCCACATAGCCGAAGTAGGGCTCCTATTTTTTACTTTTATTTTGTAGCACGGTCCAATGATCTGTGCTTAACCCTTTTGTTTTCTACTTTGCAGACTTAGGTTGCCCAGGCACTCCTCAGCGCGCTCAACCGAGCTTCTGAGCACAATTTTTGGACCGAACTAATTTATTCGTAATTTATACGATAAATGGGGAAGTATAGGTATCTAGTAAACACTCCGGGCGGCCTAGCCGAATTCAGAAAAGACTACAATATACCCGATGACGTCCACCTGATTTTAGCCGAAAAAGATGTCATACCTTGGGGCAATGAAGGCTTTGTCCCCTTCACCCTTTTATCCATAATTGAAACCGGACTACGATTTCCAGTCCAACCCTTGATTTGTGAGTTTCTTAGGCAAACCAGACTATGTCCAACCTAACTATCCACCAATTCATACCGTATAATAATGGGAATAGCCGAACTAAACCGCCAAGCCGGTCTCAACCTCGGTCTGGCCGAAATCTTCCACCAATACTCCATTGGCTCAAAAGAAGATGGGTGGGTCTACTATTTAAGAATACGCCATCGCCGTGAGAAGATAATAAAAAATACACTGGATAAAGACTTGAACGATGACGATTTTTTCTGGGTGTCTGGGAACTTCGAGGATCATCAGGCCCAGATTCCTGGCCGACGTATAAACTGGAAAAAAGGAGAACCCGGTCTATTTACTTCGGTTTTCATGCGTGCTTTATTATATTTCGGTTTTTCAATCTTTCAGCCGAACTAACAGTTGTCTTCTTTTACAGATTCTGCCCACCTCCATTCTTTATATAGCTACCCAAATCTAGCGACTTTGCGCGCCGCACTACGGTATCCAGAACGTAGTTGGGCTAAGCTACTAAAATTCGAGTCGACCTACAGATACAGCGGCCGCCGAAAAGCGAGAGTGACCGACTTTCTGCTAGAGGAGGCCCCAGAACCGGACCCAACCTTGCCAGAAATCAGACTAATCCCACTAACTGCTGAAGAGGAAATGGCTAAAAGGAACAGAGTAAGGGCGCTTCTAACCGAAACTAACAGACCCGAAGTACCGCCACCAAGTCAAACGCAGCCTGCCATTGTGGCCCTCCCTTCTCAACAGCCTTCTTCATCACGCCCCTCTAAGCGCGCCCGATCTACCCCGACCGAACAACAACTTGTGGATGAGGACGAATCCATCCCTCCACCAATTCCACAGCCGGAGTCTTCTGACCGGGCTGGCTCTTCCAGGTGGGCACCGAAGCTGAAATTTCAGAACCGCCTTATTCAAGATACCGATTCAGTGGTCGCTGAGAAGGATCATTTGATGGCCTTCAATCTTGCCAAAAGTGTGTGTCTTCCAGCAAACATGGAACACCACCAAAATCTGACCGAGCTAAAGGCCATTCGGTCGGCCACCATGTCCATGATCCTGGTATGATGCTCTTAATCTCTAAAAAAAAAATTTCCCAACTTCCAGTTCGGTTTCTTCACTGATTTCTTTCCGTTCATTTCAGTCTCTTCAGAAAAGCCAAATCGCCCACCAGAAAGTATTGGAGCTCAGGAAAACGATTAGGCAAGCCTTGGCAGAGGTTGAAGAAAAAACAACCGAGCTGAAGAAGTTCCAACAAAAAATGGCCGAGCTAGAGGCTAAGGTAGCTCGTCTAACCGGACTAGTTACCTCGGCTGAGGCTGTCAAACAGAAGGCGTTGATAGTAATGAAAGACAAGTACCTTCGTGAGCTAGTCAAGCTCGAAGGGAAAAAGGACGCCGAAATAGCCGATCTGAAGAAGAAGGTTGGTGATGCCAACGCCGTAGGTTTCAAAGAGGCGGAGGGCCTCTACATTCCGCAATGCGAGGGGGCAAAGTATTTGTTCTTCAAGTGCGGCTGGAGAAGTGCTGTGGAGCAGCTCGGCTGTGGGCCTGAAACCGAGGTCTACAATGCTCCTCAGTATTTCATTCCGGTCTCACTGGCGGAGTATGCTGCTTCCGTCCAACAGCAATTTTTGCAGGATTCAGATGATAAAGACGGAGAAAACGAACTAACTGTTACTTCGGTAGTCAATGAGCAGGGCAACGACCAATCAGCTCAGTCGGAGCCAACGGCTGAAGACCTGACTGTTGAGCCGCCGCCGACTGACGTAGTTGCTACTGAGACTGATCTTCCTGCTGCAACCGGTGCTCATGTAGACATTGGCGCCGACCTTGAAGACCTTTTTACTTGATTTTGTACTTTCTTTTCGTTGTTTACTTTTTTTGCTCTTGTAACCGGGCTGCGGCCCCTCCTTTGTATTTGCTTTTTGATGAATGAAAATTTTCTTGTTTTGAACTCTTACTTCGGTTGACCTGTATGTTTGTACTTGTAATGATTTTTCCATGATCTTTTTACTTCCAACTGTTATCTCGGTTTTAGCTGGTCAATCTAACTATGCTTACTAGCCAACCACTCTTTAGCCGACATACTTACTTCAGCTGAGGAGTTACAAAGAGTTAAAAGTCAGCCAACCACTCTTCAGCCATACCCTTACTCCGGCTGAAGAGTACAAAGAGTTGGTTTAATCTAGCCAACCACTCTTCAGCCATACCCTTATTTCGGCTGAAGAGTACAAAGAGTTGGTTTAATCCAGCCAACCACTCTTCAGTCATACCCTTACTTCGGCTGAAGAGCATAAAGAGTTGGTTTAATCCAGCCAACCATTCTTCAGCCATACCCTTACTTCAGCTTAAGAGTATAAAGAGTTGGTTTAATCCAGCCAACCACTCTTCAGCCATACCCTTATTTCGGCTGAAGAGTACAAAGAGTTGGTTTAATCCAGCCAACCTCTAAGTTAGTTTTTCCAGCTAACTTAGAATAATGTTTGGTTATTCCGACTAAACGTCCTGCAGCCTGGATCCTTATCCTGGGCTTAGGAAGGGTGTTGGTTTAATCCAGCCAACCTCTAAGTTAGTTTTTCCAGCCAACTTAGAATAATGTTTGGTTATTCCGACCAAACGTCCTGCAGCCTGTATCCTTATCCTGGGCTTGGGAAGGGTGTTGGTTTAATCCAACCAACCTCTAAGTTAGTTTTTCTAGCCAACTTAGAATAATGTTTGCAATGTACCTAAACTTTACTAAAGCTAACTTTTACAGAGAACAACTCATGCTGAAAAGAATCGATTGTTTTATTGAGGAAAAAGAAATTACACATGTTTGAAAAGAAGAAAGCTAAAAATAAAATAACTTGAGATTGGCCGTGTTCCATGGCCTAGGGATTGCTTTGCCGTCCTTGTCTTCTAGGTGGTATGCCCCTTTGCCTGCTAACCCAACCACTTTGTAAAGACCTTCCCAGTTTGGCGCTAGCTTGCCATCTTCTGGTATCAAGGTGTTTCCCATCACTTTGCGTAGTACCCAATCTCCGATCTTGAATTATCTTGGATGCACCATTTTGTTGTATTTCCTGGATAACTCTTGTTGATACGAGGCAATGTGGACTAGTGCTTTTTCTCTTCTTTTTTCGGCGAGGTCGAGCTCAAATGTTATGGCCTCTTCATTTAAGTCGGGATCAAAATTTTCGCTTCGAATTGTGGGGAGGCCAATTTCCAGTGGGATTACTGCTTCCATTTCATAGGCTAAGGAGAATGGTGTTTCTCCTGTTGATCGTCGAGGTGTGGTGCGGTAAGCCCATAACACATGAGGAAGTTTTTCTGCCCATTTTCCTTTGGCTTTCTCCAACCTTTTCTTCAACCCATCCAAGACTACTTTGTTTGAAGCTTCTGCCTGTCCATTTTCTTGGGGATATGACGGTGTAGAATTATAGAACTCTATTTTGTATTCTTTACAAAAGCCTCTGAAGATTCTGCCGTCGAACTGAGTGCCATTGTCTGAGATAAAGGCTTTTGGTATGCCAAACCGAGTGATGATGTTTTGCCAGGCGAACTTCTTCACATCTCTTTCCTTGGTCGATGCTAATGCTTCTGCTTCCACCCACTTTGTGAAGTAGTCTGTTGCTGCGAGAAAGAACTTTCTGTTGCCTGATGCTGTTGGAAGTGGTCCTACTATGTCCAAGCCCCACATTGCGAAAGGCCATAGGCTAGTTAATGGTAGGAGTTCTCTTGCTGGTTGATGTATTTGGTGTACGAATTTTTGGCATTTCTCGCACTTCTTCACATATTTCTCTGAGTCTGCCTGCATGTATGGCCACCAGTATCCTTGTGAAATGGCCCTGTAAGCTAGCGATCTTCTTCCTTGATGGCTTCCACACACCCCTTCGTGTATCTCGTACAAGAATGCTTCCACTTTGCTGGGGTGGACACACTTTAGATAAGGTCCTGAGAATGACTTTTTGTATAATGCCAAAGATGGGGAGAGCCAAAATCGCTGTGACTTTGCTCTAATTTTGTTGGCTTCTTTCTTTTCTTCCGGTAGGACGCCATCTTTCAAGAATAGTATGATGGGATCCATCCATGAGGGGCCTAGTTCTGTGCAACATACCTCTTCTGTTTCTAGGTCCTCAATGCTTGGTCTAGGTAGGTAGTCGATCAGTAATGGATGAGGGATGGAGGTGTCTGCCATTGAGGCGAAGCCTGCTAGTTCGTCTGCTCTGCTGTTTTCCTTCCTGCCTATCTGTTCTATCCTCACTACTTCAAATTTCTTGATTTCTGTTCTGACCAATTCTTGGTACTTGGCCATCCTATCATCCTTTGCATCATAGTCGCCAGAAATTTAGTTTACCACCAACTGTGAGTCACTGTAGACCATTAATTCGGTGGCCTTCACACGGTATGCTGATTTGAGTCCTGCTAGAAGTGCTTCATATTCCGCTTCGTTGTTTGATGCTGGGAAGCCAAGGTTGATTGCTTGCTCCACAACCAGGCCGTCTGGTGAGATGAGAACTATGCCAAGTCCTGTACCATGCCGGTTGGATGCTCCATCCACAAAGAGCTTCCACATCTCACCAACGAACAACTTCCAGCAAATGGAGGGGTCGAATGATGTCGTGGGGTCAAGAATGTTGCTAGTGTTTTCTTCAAGGTCTATACTTGCTGTTTCCCCTTGCTATCTGATTGAACCAAGTCTTTATTTGTTGGTGAGTCTTGGTTTATTGAAGCTTGGTTTGCTTCTTCCTTGCTGTCTATAGTCTGGTCTGCCTTGGAGTCTGACTGAGTACCTTCTGCTAGGGGTTGCGTTATTCCGGCGTCAACTTCCATCCCTAGTTCGGTTATGTCAGTTAGGTCGACTGGGCAGATATGATGACTTCCAGGAGTAAACTCTGCGACGAAGTCTGCCAAAGATTGGGCCTTTACTGCGGTCCTGGGTTGGAACTTGATGTCGAATTGTCCCAACTCTACTGCCCACTTCAAGATTCGCCCAGAAAAGTTCGCCCTCTCAAACAAAGCTTTTAGTGGAAAAGCTGTGAGGACAACTATGGTGTGGGCGTGAAAGTAGTGTGCCAATTTCCTGGAGGCCATCATTAAGGCCAATGCAAGTTTTTCCAATGGCAAGTACCTTGTTTCAGCTCCCAGGAATGTCTCGCTGACATAATAGATGGGCAGATATTAAATTCCTTCCGCACGGACCAACACTGCGCTAATTGCGTGCTGAGAGACTGCAAGGTATAGGAAGAGTTCTTCTCCTGGTATTGGGGTGACCAGCAATGGTGGAGAGGACATGTATTCTTTTAGGCTTTCCAGTGCTTGGTCGCATTCTTCGTCCCATTCGAACTTGGCTTTTAAAGCTTGAAAGAATGGTCGTAGTCTGTCTGACGATCGGCTTATGAACCGATTGAGCGCGGCCGCCATGCCGATGAGATGTTGTACTTCTTTTACTGAGTTTGGTCTCTCCAAATCTTGAATTGCTTTGATCTGGGAGGGGTCCGCTTCTATACCCCAGTTGGTCACAAGGAAGCCTAGGAATTTGCCAGATCCTACTCCGAATGCACACTTTGATGCGTTAAGGCGCAACTTGTGCTTTTTCAGAATTTCAAACATCTCTCCTAGGTCCTTGAGATGGTCATTCTCATCCTTGCTTTTGACCACCATGTCGTCGATGTAAGCCTCCATCGTTCTTCCTAACAATGGTTCAAACATCTTGGTGACCATTCGTTGGAATGTTGCCCCTGCGTTCTTTAGGCCAAAGGGCATGACCTTGTAGTAGTATAGTCCTCTTGGCGTTGTAAAGGATGTGACCTCCTGGTCTGGTTCATGCATGGCGATTTGGTGGTAGCCTCTGTATGCATCCAGAAAGCTAAGTCGGTTGTGCCCCGCCGTTAGGTCTACTAGTTGATCTATCCATAGTAGAGGAAAGCTGTCTTTTGGGCACGCCTTGTTGACTGTTTTGTAGTCGACGCAGACACGCCATTTGCCATTCTTCTTTGGCACTACGACCGTGTTGGAGATCCATTTTGGGTAGTGCACCTCTCTAATTGCTCCTGCCTCCAGCAGGTTACCTACTTCTTCCGCCACTATTTCGGCATGATGAAGTGCCGATCTACGAGTGCGCTGAATGACTGGTCTGGCGGATGGGTGGACATTGAGTTGGTGACAGATGAAGTTTGGATCAATGCCTGGCATGTCGTAGGGTGTCTAGGCGAACACTTCGATGTTAGAGGTTAAGAATTCCAAGACCTCTAATCTCTCAGTGCTGGACAACGACGAACCGAGCAAAAAGAACTTATCCGGGTTCTTTTCATCTATTTTGACCTCTACCAAGTCCTCCACTGCTTTCTGATCTGCTGCTTTGCCGACATCTGCGAATAGCTCATTACTCTCAGGTTCTTCCACCGAATGAACGTATCCTTTGGCAGCGCGGCTGCCATTCACCGTGACAAAGCATTGCTTCGACATGATCTGATCTCCATAAACTTCTTCAATTACTCCGGTGTCGTTGGGAAACCGCATTACTTGGTGGTAGGATGACGCCACCAATCGCATGGCATGCAGCCATGTTCTGCCCAAGATGATGTTGTAAGTGGAGGGGACCTTCAATACCCAGAACTCCACTTGTTTCGTCACACTTCCTGCTCTAACTGGAAGAATTATTTTGCCGACGGGCCATTGTGGCATAGAGTTGAATCCAATTAGGGGTGATACAGCAGGCGCCAAGTCTTTGTCCTGTAGCTTCAGTTGTTTAAATGTTTCGTAGTACATGATTTCACATGAACTATCCTGGTCAATCAGAATCCGCTTGACGTCAAAATCCTTGACTCTGAGAGTGACGACCAGGGCATCATTGTGAGGGCAATATATCCGTTCTAAGTCTTTATCCGAAAAAGACATGACATTCGTTGCCTCTGTCTTCCCCTTCTTGGTGGCAGGTTGGGCACTTAGCACCTCTCTTAAGTGTTCAGCCTTTTTGATTGATCCTCTGAGCTCGCATACACGTTCAGGTTCAAAGACTCCATGTATCACATTGATAACGCCTTGAGGTGGGGCGTCGACTGGCATTTCGTTGGGGTTATTGTGATCCTGGGGGGCTGGTTGCGTCCCTCCTTCAATGTACTTATCTAAGTGTCCTACTGCCACCAACTTCTCCAGGTGTTGTCTCAATGGCGTGCAACTCTCAGTGCGGTGTCCCTTTTCTTTATGGAAGGTGCACCGTGATCTTTCGTCATAGTCCTTCTGCGCTTCCCCTAGTTTGGCTGGCCATCTGACGAAAGGCTCATCTCTTATTTCACTTAGAATTCGGTAGATCGGTTTCTTGAATACCGTGGTTATGGCTGTGCAGACCCTCAACCATCTTTTATCTGGGTCTTCTCCGTTATCTTGTCTGCTACGTCCGTTTCTGTTCGGTCGATCTACCGTATTAACCTTTGCTGAGGTCTTCTTTTCTGGTACTGTAGTCGCTCCAGATTTTGCTTTGGCACGTGCGCCATCCTCTTCTACCCTGATGTGCTGATGCACTCTTTCCATCAAGGCTTCCATGGTGAGAGGCGGCGTCATGGTGATCGAGTCCCTTAGTCTGTTCCCGACTAGTAGGCCTCTTTTATATTATGCAATGGCGAGATTGGTGGGGCAGTCCCCAATCTGATTGAATGTCTCCCAGTAGTGACTATTGTAAGATCTTAGGGTCTCTTTATCGCCCATGTCGATGGAGAGTAGCTGGTCGATCTCCACTGGGGTTTTGGTGTTTGTTCGGAACCTTGTTACGAAAGCCTCTGCCAATTGCGCCCAAGAGGCTATGCTGCCCTCTGGAAGTTTCTCGAACCAAGTCAAGCCTAGGTCGCCAAGGCTAGATGGGAAAAGTATGCACATTAAGGCCTCGTTTCGCTTGTATACAGCCATGACCTGGCGAAAGTGGCTCAAGTGTGAGTAGGGGTCCGTCTTCCCTTCATATGTAGTGAATTTCGACTGAAGGAAGCCTGATGGTAGGGGCGCGTTTTTAATCCCCGAAACAAACGGTGAAGTCTGCAGCCTTGCTAATGCTTTGTCCGTTGGTTCGTAGGCAGGGCACGGTATTGGCATTCCAACCTCGACGCTTCCATGTGTCCGAGGAGCCAACCGCTGTAAGGCAGAAACTCTGTGTGGATCCCGTGCCCTGGCATCCTCCTTGCATCATGCTTTTTCTTCGAGTACGGTTCGTAAGTCAGATGATCTGGGTAACTCTGTCTGTCTAGATCTGGTTTGGTGCGTATGTGAGGGCCAATACATGCTTCCTTCAGTGTATGATCTTTCAGACCTCGTCCTCTCAGACCTGGAGTGACGAGTTCTAGACGACCTGGATTGAGTATCGCCTGTCCTGAGGCTTCTACTCTCTCCTTGCGAGGGTGTGGTATTCCTACTATGATTTTCTGAGTGGCGAGGGGGCGTCTTGTTTTTGCGCCCCTCTTCTGTCGCCACTTCTTTTTTCTTCATCTCACACTTCAAGGCTTCCATGTCGGCCGCCATCTTCCTTATTAATCGTCTTGCTCCTTCACGCGGTCCTCCAGAACTTGAGGATCAATCCTCCGTCTTTGCCTGTCAGGACTTTGTGAACGAGAGTGACGGGGGCTGTGTGTCCGTCGTCCCCTAGTGTCCCTCCTGGTGTTATGTCGTTGGGGCTCCAAATCTGCCATGGGAGGGATAGAAGGTAGTCCTTCACGCCTAGCCCCCCCATCTGGTGTTTGCCCGTCGATGGCGGACTGTGGTAATTCTTCATTGTGCGCCATTATTCTTCAAGAGGTAAAGCTTGATCAAGAGGTTTTGTCCTGTCTGTATTTCCCACAGACGGCGCCAATTGTATGGGAAAGAAATAAACCTTCTCGTATAATCCTGTTGATTAAGTCTGCGCTCCTCTGTACGTCGTCGCTTTGTCACCTGAAAACACAAACGTGAGCTAGCCGGCGGGTGTGTGTCGGAAACCTCTCCGATGCCTAAGTCAGTAAGCTTGACTAATAACAAAAGCTCTGTGTATTCAGAAAGCAGAGTTGTGTGTTACCTTTCCAAAGGTGATATTTGTGAGCTTTTATAGGTTTCGTGTGGCATAATCCTAGTAGGACTTCTACTCCTCCATGCAGAGTCCTCCTAGGATTCATACTCCTGAAAGATAATGCTTATCCTCCAACACCCCCTTCACTGCTTAAACCAAGTGAGATGGTTATTACCATGGCCGAACTCCCACATGACCGAAGTAATCATGGCTATGCTGAGCCACAGAGTAAGCCGTACTATCCTTAGTTCGGTTCTTCCTTCTCCTCTTTATCTCGGTTCTCTCATGTACAAACCATGGTATGTTTAGACCGAGCTACTGAGTAGTAAGGTTCTGACCGTTCTAACCACAATACGCCATGACCGGACTAATTCTGAGACCGGCCTAACTCCAAGTCGCTTCCGGACCGGAGTAACTTTACATTCCTCTTGGGCCGGAGTAATTTTTTACCTCTCTCGGGCCGGAGTAATTTTTTACCTCTCTTGGGCCGGAGTAACTTTACGGCCTTTTTACCCAGCCCTTCGTACTTTGGGCCATAATGACCATCTCATAGCTCGGCCCAATTTTCACAAAAATTACCCTCTCAATACGCATTTTGCTGGCTGAAGAAAATTTTAATTTCTTCTTTTTGTAATTCTCTACCTTGTGTCTTGGTTTGTTGCATGTCCAATGAATTAAGCATTGCAGAGTTCGGAAATTAACTCTTCAATTCGCTTTTTTGATGATTTTTCTTTTAAGAATTTGCTTGACTTTTTTGCTCTAAATTTTGTAATTTCTCTTTGTTGTTGGGGCTTCAGCCATACGCGCGCTTTGCTAGCTGAATTTTGTTTTTTTGAATTTTTTTGTCTTGTAAATATTTGCTTTGTGACTTAGTTTGTCGTAAATCCAACAAATTTATTCTTCCATTCACTCTTTTGATAATTTTCCTTTTAAGAATTTGCTCGACTTTATTGCTTTAAATTTCATAATCTCTCTTTATTATTGTGGGTTGAGCCTTACGTGCTTTGCTAGATGACATTTTTTTTTTTCTTTCTAATTCTTCGTCTTGCGCTTTTTTTTCTTTTTTCTTTTTTGTGCCTTGTGATATTGTTTGCTGTAAATTCGGCAAATTAACTCTTCCATTCACTTTTTTTATGGTTTTCCTTTCAAGATTTTACTTGAATTTTTTGTTTTAAATTTCACATTGTTTCCATTTGTTGTCACGGTTTCAACCATACACACTTTGCTAGTTGATGAACTTTTTAAATTCTTCGTTGAAGATTAACTCTTCCTTCTGCTCTTTTGATGACTTTGTATTTAAGAATATGTTTGAATTTTTTTGTGTTTTTTTGTTTGCTTTCAAGATTTGAACCAAATGCGTTTGGCTGCCTGAATTTTTTTTTTTTTTTGTTAATTTTCCTCTTAAGATCTGCTTGAATTTTTTGTTCGGCGAAGAACTTTTTAAATTCGGTCTTGCAATTTTCTGCTTCATGACTTAGTTTGTTGCAAGTGCAACAAATTAAGCATTGCATAGTTGGGAAATTAACTCTTCCATTCACTGTTCTGATGATTTTTCTTACAAGAATTTGCTTGACTTTTTTGCTTTAAATTTGTAATATTTCTCTTTGTTGATGTGGCTTCATCCATACTTGCTTTGCTATTTGAAATTTGTTTGAAATTTTTAGTCTTGTAATTTTTGCTTTGTTACCTAATTTGTTGTAAATGCAACCAATTAACTATTCCATTCACTCATTTAAGAATTGATTTTTTTGTTTTAAATTTCATCTTATTTCTCTTTGTTGTTGTGACTTCAACGTGGCGTGCTTTGCTAGCTAGTTTTTTTTTTTTTTTTTTTTTTTTGAAAAATTTTCATCTTGCATTTTTTTCTTTTTTTTTTGTGACTTTGGTTTGTTGTAAATCCAACAAATTTACCCTTCAATTCACTCTTTTGTTAATTTTCTTTTTAAGAATTTTCTTGACTTTTTTGCATTAAATTTTATAATCTCTCTTTGTTGTTGTGGGTTGAGTCACACTTGCTTCGCTAGATGATTTTTTTTTTTTTTAATTCTTTGTCTCGCATATTTTTGCCTTGTGACATAGTTTGTTGTAAATCTAGCAAATTACCTCTTCCATTCGCTTTTTGATGGTTTTCCTTACAACATATTACTTGATTTTTCTGTTTTAAATTTCATATTGTTTCCCTTTGTTGTCGCATCGCAGTTTCAACCATACGCACTTTGCTACCTGATAAGCTTTTTAAATTCTTCGTTGAAGATTAATTGTTCCTTCTGTTCTTTTGATGATTTGCATTTAAAAAAATGTGTTGAATTTTTTTGCATTAAATTTCATTTTTTATATTTTTCATTTTTTATTTTTTTTGTCTTGCAATTTTTTGCTTTGTGACTTGATTTGTTGCAAGTCCAACAAATTGCGAAGTTTGGATATTGGGCCTGTTTGGTAGAGCTGTGGAGAAGTACTTATAGCTTAGGCTTAAACAGCTTATAACTTATAACTATGAACATAAGCTGATTTCTGACTTATAAATTAAGCATTTCCTGCCCCACTCAAAAAATAAGCTGATTTCTGACTTCCAAAAAGTTATGAGCTATAAGCTAAACCAAACACATCAAAATAGCTTAAATTAAGCTGAAAACTGAAATAAGCAACTTTCAAACTACACCAAACAGGGCCATTAACTCTTCCATTAGCTCTTTTGTTGATTTTCCTTTTAAGATCTGCTTGAATTTTTTGTTTTAAATTTAAGCCTTGCACGTTTGCTAGGTAAAGAACCTTTTAAATTCTGTCTTGCAATTTTCTGTTTCATGACTTAGTTTTTTGCATGTCCAACAAATTAGTATTGCAGAGTTCTTCCATTTGATCTTTTGTTGTCGCGGTTTCACCCATATGCATTTTGCTGGTTGAAGAAAATGTTAAATTCTTTTTTCTACAATTCTCTGCTTTATGACTTTGTTTGTTGCATGTCCAACAAATTAAGCATTGCAGAGTTCGGAAATTAACTCTTCCATTTGCTCTTTTGATGATTTTCCATTTGTTTTAAATTTTGTAATGTTGTAAATCCAACAAATTAATTCTTCCATTCGCTCTTTTAATAATTCCTTGACTTTTTTGTTTTGAATTTGACAAATAATTGATAGTTCAAATTTGATTTTGCCCGAAAGCCCGAATTTGTGTTTGTCAGTCGACCACCTAGACGACTCGTGAAACACTTATCTAGCGCGGTTGTCACCTTTGTCAATTGCAGCTTTCACCTTCTTGAAGGACGACCGGTGAAACACTTGTCTACCACGGTTGTCATCCTTGTTGACCGCGGCTTCCACTTTTTTGCCGGATGACCAGCTAAATGGTCGGCAAGCCAAAATTCGGGCAATTTCAAGCAAATTCATATTTTAGCTACCAATCAATGCTGTTTCAATTTTATTTTATTTCTCTTTGTTGTGGCTTCAGTCATGCGTGCTTTGCTAGCTAATTTTTGTTGAACAATCTTCACTGTATTTAAATAGATTAATTATGTTGTGTACTTAACAACAACTAGAATATAAAAGAAATAACGGAAATGAGAGAATTTGTTTGATTACAAAAATCAAACTAGAAATAAAAATAAATAAATAAAAACATATTTTATTTTGTTACAAAAATAAAATTAAAATCTGATTTAAATAAATAATAATAACACCGAAAATAAATTAAATAACTTACTTGATTAATTCTTGAATAATAATTTGATCAAGTCCAGTGTTTGGCACTGTGTCTTTAAGACAGATTCGTTCTCTCCGCGGTGCTTTCAGAATGTGAACGTCTATCTCCCAAGATGAAATGATCAACTACAAACAATAGCAGCACTACAAATTGTTTGCCTAACGAACACACTAAGTGTTTATACTCTTTCTTACAAAAATTAAATGCAGCAAAATGAAAAATAAATTTGCAGAGGTGAAGTACGAGTTTTATAAATGTCTAAACATCAAATGAGGGCTGTCCTATTTATAGATAGATTGGTGGTTCCATGTTTTGAATTAAACAGGTATGATACCTATTCATTTTGAATAAACAGATACAAGTCTGTTGGGTTCAAAATTTGAACAGATAAAAACGGGAAGGGTCCTGTTTGGGTGTACAGTAAAAACCGGACCAAGCCCAACCCAACCTCACACCACGCACCCGTGCCCAGGCCCAGCCCAGCTCGCCCGACCGACCGGACGGCGGCGACGGCGACGGCGATGCGCGTGTGGTGATTTTTGGGTCCAATGGGTCTAGTCCATTTTGCCCATAACCTCCCTCTCTAAAACACTTGGATACCCCTTGGGGCACACCCCAAGTTCCAATCACATGCCTTATAAACCCATTCGAAACTTCCCACCAATTTAATGTGGGACAAGCCTTATTCAAACCTTTAAGGATTTTTCACCAAAACTCCATTTCCATGGAGCATACTTTGGCTTCAATTTCCCATTCACTCGGTAATGGTTTTGAGCAACCAAATATACCACGTGAATCACAACGCGGCATAGAACGTGTTACCACTTTGACTCGCGAAAATCGACGCTCGGGTACTACCTAAAAAGTAAACCAAACTTAGGAAAAAATTCTAGTTTTACCCAGAATTTTCCAACCATTTCCAACAATCCCCCACGTGAAGAGAATTTGATGACAACGGAAATGCAACAATATGCAGACTTTATCGAAAGAGTATAAGTCAAAAATATCTTGCATCAGGATAGGTAGCTTTTGGCCTTAAACCTTCCCTAGTGATAACCTATCGAACTTACTAGCTAACCAATGGACGCGATGCCTTGAATTATTCAGCCGTTTGTGTAAGCCAAGACAATAGATTTCACACAAAATAACTTCTAACACATCGTGGTTCTCACTGTTGTGTTCATTTTGGCCTTGAACGCTCCTAGTTTTCATGAGTGTTTCTAGAGAATTTAGCCTTTTTCATTCTCATAGAACCGGCCCCAGTTCGACACTCATATAGGTGATTCTTATTGTGAGTATCTCCTTATACTCGTCTTTATTTTGTGCCTCAATCAAGATATAAGTAATCATTAAAAGCAAAGCTTATCCTTATACCCCTATAGACAACATATGTTGCAGATATCTCTCTCACCATAGGAATGGGTAAGGAATTTTAATCCCTTGGTGATTTCTGGCGAGTCATACATAACTTAATTGTCCCTTTGAACTTAGTTCTTGGGATCTCCAATCATATAAGTAGGGTTACCATTATGACGACTCTTATGTAATAAGCTTTAATCCCATCACCTTCAATGAACTATACACTAGCACTTTTGTCAAACCTTTTTGTTAACGGATCCACAATATTCTTTTTTGATTTTATATTATCTATTGAGATTATCCCATTTGACAACAATTGCCTTACGGTATTATGTCGACGACGAATATGTCGTGACTTACCGTTATACATATGATTCTGTGCCCTGCCTATTGTAGATTGACTATCACAATGAATGCAAATAGCTAGCACAGGTTTTGGCCACATTGGAATATCTTCTAAGAAGTGACGAAGTCATTCTGCTTCTTCTCCTGCTTTGTCTAAAGTAATGAACTCGGATTCCATTATGGATCGTGCGATGCAAGTTTGTTTCGTGGATTTCCAAGAAACAGCAGCGCCTCCCAGAGTAAAGACATATCCACTAGTGGATTTTGAATCTTTAGTATCTGATATCCAATTGGCATCACAAAAACCTTCAAGTACTGCTGGATATCGAGTAAATCAAACCATGATCACATGTGAATCTTAGATATCTAAGAACCCGAATGATCGCTTTTCAATGGTCTTATCCGGAATTACTAGTGTACCTACTCAATTTACTGATAGCATAAGCTATGTTAGGACTAGTACAATTCATTAGGTACATTAGGTTTCCAATGATTTGGGAGTATTTTAACTGAGATACTGCATCACCTTTATTTTTCGATAAATAAAGATTGGCGTATACAGGTGTTCTAGCTAAATTCATATCATCCTTGATAAATTTACCAAGAATTTTTTCAATATAATGTGATTGAGATAATGCATATCCGTCAAATATTTTCATAATTTTCATTCCTAATATAACATCTGCGACCCCCATACCTTTCATATCAAATCTTTTGTTAAGCCTTTGCTTAGTTGATTTGATCATGTTTTGACTACTTCCAATGATAAGCATGTCATCCACATAAAGACAAACTATGACATATCCTTGGTCAGTGTTTTTAACATAGACGCATTTGTCACATTCATTTATCTTAAACCCATTAGTAAGTATTGCATGATCAAATTTTTTATGCCATTGCTTAGGTGCTTGTTTTAATCCATAAAGAGACTTTACTAGCCGACAAACTTTATTTTCTTACCCCGACATTACAAACCCTTCGGGTTGCTCCATACAGATCTCTTCACTCCGATCACCGTTTAAGAAAACTGTCTTAACATCAATTTGATGTATTTCAAATTTAAACAACGCTGTTATAGAAATAAGCATGTGAATGGATGTTATTCTTGTCACAGGGGAATATGTGTCGAAATAGTCAAGACCTTCCTTTTGTCTGTAACCTTTTACTACAAGTCTTGTTTTATACTTGTCTATTGAACCATCTGCCTTCATTTTTCTCTTGAATATCCATTTATATCTAAGAGGTTTAGAACCTGGTGGAAGATCTACCAATTCCCAAGTATGATTTTGCATAATGAATTCAATTTCATTATTAGCAGCCTCTTTCCACAAAGGAGCTTCAGGATCTGTCATTGCTGCCTTAAAGCTTTGAGATTCATTTTCTAACAGGTACGTCAGAAAATTTGGACCAAAGGATTTTGATGTTCTCGCTCTCTTACTTCGTCTTGATTCATCATCAGTTAAATTATGTTGGTTGAGACCATTACTAGCCTCTTGTGTTTGATTGTCATTAGTCTCTTGACTTGGTGTACAATCATAAGTTCTTTTCTGTGAATTAATTCCTGTCCTCTCTTGTAAGGAATGACATGTTCAAAAAACACAATATTCCTTGACTCTATAATAATGTTCACATTCATATTAGGTATTTCTAATTTATAAGTCAGAAACCGATATGCACTACTATTCTGAGCATAATCAATAAACATATAATCTACTGTTTTTGGTCCAATCTTAATCTTTTTAGGAACAAGAACTTCAAATTTGGCCAAACACCCGCACACTTTTAAGTATTTGTAGGAAGGTGATCGACTTTTTCACAATTCATAAGGAGTGCCGTTGGTTTTCTTGTGGGGTATTCTGTTAAGAACATAATTAGCAGGCAATATTGTTTTCCCCCACAAGTTCTGTGGTAAGCCTGAACTTAGTAACATGGCATTCATCATTTCTTTTAGGGTTCTATTCTTTCTTTCAGCAATTCCATTTTGTTGAGGAGAATAGAGTGCTGTAGTTTGGTGAATAATGCCATGTTGTGAACAAAATTCATTTAATGGTGCATCATATTCACCACCCCTATCACTTCTAACCATTTTAATGGTTTTACCAAGTTGATTTTCAACTTCTGTTTTGTAGAGTTTAAACATTTCTAAGGCTTCATCTTTACTTCTAAGTAAATAAACATAACAATATCTTGTGCAATCATCGATAAATGTTATGAAATACTTTTTGCCTCCTCTAGTTTGAACAAATTTTAGATCACATACATCAGTATGAATTAATTCTAGAGGTTCGGTTTTCCTTTCAACCGATTTAAATGGAGCCTTAGTTAGTTTCACTTCTACACAAATTTCACATTGATGATTAGGATTAATTTCAAACTTTGGTATATAATCTAAACCAATTAATCTATGCAAAGCATCAAAATTCACATGTCATAATCTACCATGCCATAAATTTGACTCAAGAATATAAACAAAAGATGTGTTATTTTTATTCATAGCAACTTTCGATACAACTATCATTACATTTATCTTAAAAACACCATCACTCATGTATCACTTACCAACATACATACCACTCTTTGTTAATACAAATTTATCAGACTAAAAAACAAGCCTAAAACCATTTTTACTTAACAAAGAATCAGAAACTAAATTCTTCCGGATGTCAGGTACATATAGTACGTTGTTGAGGGTCAGTTCTTTCCCTGATGTCATCTTCAATATCACTTTCCCTTGTCCAACCACAATAGAAGTAAAAGAATTTCTCATGAAAAGTTGTTCACCATTTGCAACCTCATTGTAGGTAGTGAACATCTTCTTGTTCGCACAAATGTGACGAGTTACTCCAGTGTCAACCCACTACTCCTTGGGATTTCCAACCAAATTAGCCTCAGACACCACAGCAGAGAAATTGATGTCATTCACTCCGTCAGAGATGCAATCCAGTTCATTTACATTGGCCTGATTAGTAGTCTTCTTGCTTGTACTTCCATGATCCTTCTTAAGGCAGCGGCAGTCAGAAGCTCGATGTCTAGTCTTGCCACAATTATACCATTTTCCTTTGAACTTCTTGTTGCTATCGCCTTGTTTAGGACCATCTCCAGTAAACTTCCTCTTTTTGTTATGTGGTTTATGAACTTGTTCAACCACATTAACCTTAGACTGTCACGACCCAAACCCGCCCTTATGGGTTTAGCACCGTAACCGGCCAGTAATCCGTGATTACCGAAGGCCTGCTTAACAGTAATAACAATAATACAGAGTACAGGGGCTGGCGGAAGCCAAAACAGTAATAAAAGATGTCCAATGAGCTGTGACAGTCTGTATGCAAAAAGACTTTTCATAACATATTCACATTCAAACCATAACAGTATATACATACATCATTTACAGGCATTCAGGTTATGGACCAAATCCCTAACATAACAGTACAGTACAAGTCTCATATAGGCTATACAAAACAGAAACAGAAAGGGGGAATCTAAAACACCCCAAAAAGCCCTAGCTTGAAGGACTTGGAACCTCTTAGTGAGGCACAGTGGTTGGCTTGACAAAAGGGAGTTTAATCCAACGCTCCTAGCTCCGATCCGGTGCCTGGACACCTACATATATATATAAACAGTAAGCTAAAGCCCAGTGAATAACATATGCGTAAAGAGGATAGGAATGAATGTCCTTTCAGTATTTAAAACAGTCATTTGAACAGTATACTAGTTATTTGATCATAGCAGTCATAAATAGTACATCTAATAACAAACAGTACAGTAGGTCTTAACAGACCGAACAGTCAGTGGATGGCCATCATATCAATAAACAGTAGTGGTTCCAGACATAGGAACCGATAGAGATCTCTGTGATAGTAGCAGTATAGTACAGTAACAGTAAATTGCTATGGATGCCACGAATACAGTTCGCAAATAGGACAAGCATTCATTCAGTAAGAAATATCATTTCCGAAAGCAGTACAGTTGATCATTTAGAAAATATTCATGATTGAATATATCTTTACAACATTGTTACTCACAGAGTTCTGGATTACAGATAAGCTAGTGAGCGTCCTCGAATGCCAACCCTACACAGTTACAGAACGAACACATAGGAAATAATAACTTAGTCCCTATCTTGACTCAGTGTGGTTCTATAGCATTATCCTTATTAAGATGCCTTAAACTAGGCCTCAGAATGCCTAGGATGGAATGAGGATGTAAAGATGCACTTTAAAACACTTTTCAGAATTTTCAGAAAACAAGGTTCTCGCTCGAGCATGGCTTTCTACGCTCGAGTGGACATGCAGACATAGGAGCTCCGCTCGAGCGTGACTGTCCTCGCTCGAGCGGACTGCAAAAGTACTTGATGCATGAAATTCACACTTGACGGATGCTCGACCCCCGCTCGAGCGTGAGACACAAGTCCTCGCTCGAGCGTGCATTCCCTCGCTCGAGCGAACTGTAAACACATGCAAAGTACTAGATACACGCATTTCAAGCTCGAGCGTCACTTTACTCGCTCAAGCGGACTGCATGAACTCAGAGTATACGCTCGAGCGTGGAGTTCCTCGCTCGAGCGTGGATCCAAAATCTGGAATTTCCAGATTTGTCTCCAAGCATGAAACTCAACATTCAACACATCAAAACTCAACCTCTTGGGCCCTTTTCTAGAAAAAATACTTTAAACCCATAATATAACATGTTTTGAAGATCAATTTGTAAAAGCAAAGCCCAAGGGTGAGTCAATTGAACCCATTTTCAACCAAAACTTCAAGAACATGATGTACATGTAACATGCATGAATTCAATTGAAATCAAAGCTTCCAATACAAAAACAAATGAGTCAATACTTCCAAAAACATGATGAATTCATGAACTATAGCTAGAATATAGACATGTATGTGAAGATTTTCATGAAATCAACCTCAAAACTCAACAATGTGTATATGTATGCATGAATTCTTACTCAATTCAACATATTAAGCTAATTCATGCCTTAAATCACTATCCTTACCATGAATTATGCAAGAACAACTCAAACTCACAATTAAAATGGTGAGTCTCCTACCTCAAGTCCTCAATTTCAAGAATGGAAGCTCAAATGTGCAATCTACTCTTCAATTCTTCTAATTTTCCTAGCCAAAACTTGTTGAAATCAATTCTCTCCTAACTCTCTCTCTCTCTAGTCGGTTTTGTCTCCAAAATGATGAAAGATACAATGCCAAATGTGTATTAATCAAGTCCAAACAAGTACTGACAAGGTGGCCCACTAACATGGCAAAAGGGTAATTAACACAACTAATGTAATTTAGCTTATTTAACCCAATTTAATCATACCAAATCAAATTTCATTTAAACATACCATAAAATCACGTAAATTCTAATTAGCATGAAACACTAATCAATTTCGGATTCGGCCACCAATAAGGCCTTCAATTTGCAGTTTAAAACATAAAATATGAACAGATCATTTAGCAGTCAAATAGATAGATTTGCATTTAAACTAATACACTCAATCAATCAGTTCAGAATTTTAGTCAATCAGTCACTTGACATGCTTAATCATAGATTAGCACTAATCAGTGGTGAGAGTTGTCACATGGACTCAATGAGATTTTTCCCACTCCTCTTTTCAGCCTTTCGGTTATCTTCCTCAATTCTCAGTCTTATAATAAGCTCATCCATGGTCATCTCTTTGCGTTTATGTTTTAAATAATTTTTGAAATCTTTCCAAGCCGGTGGTAACTTTTCCACCAAAGTAGCGACATGGATTGACTCGCTCAGAGACATACCCTCATAATGAATATCATGTAAAATTAATTGAAAACTTTGAACTTGAGAAATTACCGATTGAGAGTCTACCATAACTAAGTCTAGAAATTTACCGACAACAAATTTCTTCGTGCCGGCATCCTCTGTCTTGTCTTTCTTATCCAAAGAATCCCACAATTCTTTTGCTGACTTCAAAGGACTGTAAACATTATACAGTATGTTGTCAAGGCCATTGAGGATGTAGTTTCTGCACAGGAAATCTGAATGTTTCCAAGCATCTACAACGGCAACAACTTGCCGATCACTTTCACCCTCTTTAAGTGCTGGAGCCTCTTCATGGAGAAACCGGGCCAAATTTAGAGTTGTAAGATAGAACAACATTTTCTGCTGCCATCTCTTAAACTCAGTACTGTTAAACTTTTTCGGTTTTTCTCCATGATTTATTAGTACATGAACATGGTTCTGGATAGGGACCGGTGTTGGTGTACCAATCGGAGTACCACTACCAGATTCAGTTTCAGTTGTAGTAGCCATAATCTCTAATTACAAAAATCAGAAAAAATTAAAACACAAATTAATTTTTTAATTACTAAAACCAGAAAATAAATTATAACACAAAATAATTTTATTTTCCTTGTTACTAAAAGTAGAAAAATAAAATGCCACAATAATTTTCTGTAACACAAATTAATATTCTACAATTGTTAATGACACCAGTATATTACTACGAGTTGTCAAAGAAAATATACAGTATATTACTACTATCTGTCAAATAGCATAAACCATTATTTGTTTTTCCAACCAGAATATGTCTTTATGAAATTACAAAAAATTAAATACAATGAAGATACCAAAATAAATCTGTCTTAAGATTGTTGAACAATCTTCACTGTATTTAAATAGATTAATTATGTTGTGTACTTAACAACAACTAGAATATAAAAGAAATAACGGAAAGGAGAGAATTTGTTTGATTATAAAAATCAAACTAGAAATAAAATAAATAAATAAAAACATATTTTATTTTGTTACAAAAATAAAATTAAAATCTAATTTAAATAAATAATAATAACACCGAAAATAAATTAAGTAACTTACTCGATTAATTCTTGAATAATAATTTGATCAAGTCCAATGTTTGGCACTGTGTCTTTAAGACAGATTCGGCCTCTCCACGGTGCTTTCAGAATGTGGACATCTATCTCTCAAGATGAAATGATCAACTACAAACAATAACAGTACTACAAATTGTTTGTCTAACGAACACACTAAGTGTTTATACTCTTTCTTACAAAAATTAAATGCAGCAAAATGAAGAATAAATTTGCAGAGGTGAAGTACAAATTTTCTGAATGTCTAAACATCAAATGAGGGCTGTCTTATTTATAGATGGATTGGTGGCTGCAGGTTTTGAATTAAACAGGTGCAAACCTGTTGGAACAGGAATGATACCTGTTCATTTTGAATAAACAGACACAAGTCTGTTGGGTTCAAAATTTGAACAGATAAAAACGGGAAAGACCCTGTTTGGGTGTACAGTAAAAACCGGACCAGTTTATTTCCGAAATTAATTTGAATTCTGGATTTTATTTTTAAAAAAAATAAAATTTAATTCAAATATTTTTTACCCAAAAAATTAGTATTAGGCCGAACAAGCCCAACCCAACCTCACACCTAGGCAAAGCCCGCCCGCTTGGGCATGCGTGTGTGGTGATTTTTGGGTCCAATGGGTCTAGCCCATTTTGCCCATAACTTCCCTCTCTAAAACACTTGGGTACCCCTTGGGCACACCCCAAGTTCCAATCTCATGCCTTATAAATTCATTCAAAACTTCTCACCAAATCAATGTGAGACAAGCCTTATTCAAACCTTTAAGGATTTTTCACCAAAACTCCATTTCCATGGAGCATACTTTGGCTTCAATTTCTCATTCACTCGGTAATGGTTTTGAGCAACTAAATATACCGCGTGAATCACAATGCGGCATAAAACGCGTTACCACTTTGACCCGCGAAAATCGACGCTCGGGTCTCACCTAAAAAGTAGACCAAACTTAGAAAAAAATTCTAATTTATCCAGAATTTTCCAACCATTTCCAACAATTTTTTCGTCTTGCCTTTTTTTTTTTGATTTTGTGACTTTGGTTTGTTGTAAATCCAACAAATTTACCCTTCCATTCACTCTTTTGATAATTTTCTTTTAAGACTTTTCTTACCTGTTTTGCATTAAATTTCATAATCTCTCTCTCTTTGTTGTTGTGGGTTGACCCATACATGCTTTGCTAGATAAAAAATTCATCGTCTTGCTTTTTTTTGCCTTGTGACACAGTTTATTATAAATCCAATAAGTTAACTCTTCCATTAACTTCTTTAATGGTTTTTCCTTTCAAGATTTTATTTGAATTTTTTGTTTTAAATTTCATTTTATATTGCTCCCCTTTGTTGCCACGGTTTCAACCATACATACTTTGCTACCTGATGAGCTTTTTAAATTCTTCGTTAAAGATTAAGTCTTCCTTCTGCTCTTTTGATGATTTTGCATTTAAGAATATGTTTGAATTTTTTTGTATTAAATTTCATAATATATATATATATTTTTTTGCTGTCATGATTCAAACCAAATGCGTTTTGCTAGCTGGTTTATTTATTTATTTATTTATTTTGTGACTTGGTTTGTTGCAAGTCAACAAATTCATATTGTGGAGTTTGGAAATTAATTCTTCAATTCGCTCTTTTATTTATTTTTCTTCTAAGATTTGCTTGAATTTTTTGTTTTAAATTTTAGCCACATCACAAGCAATCAGTCATCACATCGGATGGTTGATAATCGCTTTTGACAACTGCTGACCACCTTTTATCAACATAACTACCTTTTCCTTATCTAACTTGTTTTCAAAATAAATTTTTTTTGAAAAAAATAAAACATGCATATACCGTAAGAGTTTATTTTATTTTATTTTTTAAGAAATAAAAAATTATAAATGTTAAAATGATCACTTGCAGTAATCACATTTGATGGTTAACAATCACTTTTAACCACTACTAACCACCTTTTACCGATAATTATTTTTCCTTCTCTAACTTGTTTTTAAAATAATTTTTTTTATAAAAAAAATGTATATATTAGATGAGTTTATTACCTTTTATTTTTTAAGAAATAAAAAATTATAAATGTTAAAACGATATTTATTTTTACTTTTATTTTTAAAAGAAAAATAATACGTCGGTCTGAAGGGTAGCAGGAGAGCAGGGTGGCGGGGCACTATCAAGTGATAATTGCCAATTTTTGCGAGGAAATGTTGTTTTCATTTTTTTGACAAATAGTGATAAATTAATGTAGAAGATTAAGATTACTACAGAATCCACTGATGAGTTTACATCATGAACAAAGAAATTTGACTTTTGCTGCTCTGTTGTTTTTACTTTTTGCTTCTGTGTTTCTTTGGACGGATGAGGAAATTAAAGGGAAGAGTGACAGAAAAGCAAAACATGTCGAGTTGGGAGGTACTTCTATAGCAATAAAGGCTCACGTGCCTCTCGCTTCTCCATTTTGGTCACTACCTTATTGCATCCACATGCGACAGCAGGTGTATTCCAAAGGCTTTAATATTATATATATACGGTATTCTTCTGTCCAGTTCGGATCGGATTGGACCGTATTATTAAGCTTATGGAGGTTCATTATGGGTTTCGTTTTGATAATCTGAACCGTCCAAGGTGTAGAACTCGTCGAGTACTATATGCCTATAAAAAATCACCTCGATCGGATATCGATGGCTACATAATCAAATCAGTTTCGTATTAAAAAAATTGGACGGTAAACAAATTAACGGTTGACAAAAAACTGTTTTGATCACATAACTATTGATATCCGATCAACGTGATTTTTAACAGGCATATAGTACTCGACGATTTCTACACATTGAACGATTCAGATTATCAAAACGGGACCCGTAGTGGGTCTCCACAGATCCAACAACACGGTCCAGTCCGATCCCAGACTAGACAGAAGCCCTACCCATATATATATATATATATATGGGTAATTTGATTTACATATCACCAAATTTTTTAATATACACTATTTTTTAATACACACTACACACATTTTCAATTATTTGATTTCTTCTCACTTTACACTACTAATTTTAAAAAAATCTTAAATTGCCCTCATTCTCTTCAACTCTCCATCCCAAACCCTAACCTAACACTAACCCTAATCATCACTGTCGGTCACCACTCTCTCTACAACCACCTACCCTTCTCGTATTGTCGAACACTGGCCACCACCCTCCTTAGTCCATCACTTCTAACAACCTCCTTAAGGGGCTTTTCCCGAATTAAGCTAAATTAATAACTTAATTCCCAAACTAGGCCTAGTTTGGACAGAATTCTCAAACTAAGCTAAAACGCTATTACAAATCACGCTTTCACTGTTTCTAAGACCCTCCCGCGAAAAATTGGTGAAATAGTAAAAGCGTAGTTACAAACCACACTTTTAATTAAGAAAGCGTAGTTACAAACCACGCTTTTAAAAAGAAAAAAAAAATTCATAAAACGTGATTCCAAACTACGCTTTATAAATTTTTTGAGAAAACGTGATTTGGAATCACGTTTTCAATGCAGCACCCACTCTTCTCTTCTTATGCTCTTCTCTCTCTCTCTCTCTCTCACACACACACAAACACTCATCACACACACACACACCCACACCAAACCCCCCACACACCAAACCAATATAATATTTATATATAAATTTTATTTTATAAAATTAAGATCAATATTAAATATATATATATATATATAATAATTTATAATAGCGAATAATAATCAACTATATGAAATGAAAACCAATATTTTTAAATAATTTTTTTTTTCAATTAATCTTTTATTTCAATTAAATTTTTTTCAAATATTTTTTTTCCCAATTAAAAATTTTTTCAAATAATTTTTTTTAAATTAATTTTTTTTCAATTATAATATGTGTGATCCCATTGTTATAAATAATAAAAAAAAATATAAATATTTTAGGCCTGAACAAATATATTTTTTATTTTATGTTTTTAAAATTTTTTAAACATTTTGTTCAAACCAAACGCGTTTGTAATTTATGTTTTTCTAAAAATAAACAAAAACCAGTTTATAAATATTTTGTAAACTTAAACCAAAAACGTAAACGTTACCAAACGCTACCTTAGTGTTTAGGGATAAAATTTATTTTTTTTTATTTTAGGGTTTAGGGTTTAATTCTTAAAATTTATTTATTTTTATTTTAGGGTTTAGGATTTATAGTTTAATTCTTAAAATTTATTTTAACTTCAATTTTATAAAATAAATAAATTTTATCCCTAAACACTAAGGTAACGTTTGGTATCGTTTACATTTTTTGTTTATGTTTACAAAAATTTTATAAACTGATTTTTGTTTATTTTTAGAAAAACATAAATTATAAACGCTTTTGGTTTAAACAAAATGTTTAAAAAAATTTAAAAATATAAAATAAAAAATATGTTTATTCAGGCCTAAAATATTTATATTTATTTTTATTATTTATGACAATGGGATCGCACATATTATAATTGAAAAAAAATAATTAAAAAAATAATTGAAAATAATTTAATTTAAAAAAAATTAATTAAAAAAAAATTATTTCAAAAAAAATTTAATTGGGAAAAAAAATTGAAAAAAAATTAATTGAAATAAAAGATTAATTGAAAAAAAAATAATAGAAAAAAAATTAATTGAAAAAAATAATTGAAAAAAAATTAATTGGGAAAAAAAATATTTGAAAAAAATTTAATTGAAATAAAAGATTAATTGAAAAAAAATTAATAGAAAAAAAAATAATTGAAAAAAAAATTATTTGAAAATATTGGTCTTAATTTCATATAGTTGATTATTATTTGCTATTATAAATTATTATATATATATATATATATATTTAATATTGGTCTTAATTTTATAAAATAAAATTTATATATATATTAAATATTATATTGGTTTGGTGTGTGTGTGTGGTATGAGTGTTTGTGCGTGAGAGAGAAAGAGAGAGAGAAAGAGAAGAGCATAAGAAGAGAAGAGTGACTGCTGCATTGAAAGCGTGATTCCAAATCACGTTTTCTCAAAAAATTTATAAGGCGTGGTTTGGAACCACGTTTTATGAAGAAAAAAAAATTCTTTAAAAGCGTGGTTTGTAACCACGCTTTTACTATTTCACAAATTTTTCGCAGGAGAGCCCTAAAAACAGTGAAAGCGTGATTTGTAATAGCGCTTTAGCCTAGTTTGAGAATTCCGTCCAAACCAGGCCTAGTTTGGGAATTAACTTACTAATTTAACTTAATTTGGGAAAAGCCCCCCTCCTCAATCCTCATTTCCTTCCGGCAAATCTCCATCACCACCGTTGCTCTTCGCCGTTGCCCTCTTTCCTAACCCCGTTGTTCATCGTCACCAGCTTCCTCACCACCACCAACCTTCACCTCTTGATCCCCAACTATAGCCGCCATCCCCAGCCACCATCGTGAACAACCCCGCTTCCCTATCTCCATTCCCAACAACTCTGTCCTCGCACCTTCGCCATTGTCATTGCCATTGCGATTTGTCTCCTTATACCCTCCATCACAACCCACACTACATGGAGAGAGAGAGAGAGAGGGGGGGAAAAGAGAGATAAAAGCCTAGGGTTTTCAAATCTCGGACGAAGGTGTCAGTTGCAGAGAGACAGAGAGGCAACAAAGATGAAGGCTGGAAGAAGAAGAAGAAAAAGAAGAGAGAGAGAGAGAGAGATGCGACAAAAAGGAGAGAGAATTGCCGGAGAAGAAGGAGTTGGCACGACGGGGCTGGTAAAGATACTAGAGGTGGTGTGGCTAGAAGGGTCTGTTGGTGGATTTGATTTTAGGATTTTTGTCCAAAATGGTAATTTCATGCAAGGACACAATGGTAATTAAAATAAAAAATAAAAATAGAACAATGGTGTGTACTGAAAATAATGATGGTGTGTAAATAGAATTACCCAAAATATATATATATATATATATGATATAGTTAGGAGACATGCAAGTTTATTCCCTCTGAACCCTCTCAATTTTTTCTATTTGAACCCCCTATTTCAAACTCTTCTTTATGTTCTTTAGTTTATAAGATCGTGTTTGATTTAAGAATTTGGGGAAGGATTTGAAAAAATGAAAGAAAAAGGTAAGCGAAATGTGAATAAAATATACATATATTTCACCTGATTTTACACATATTTTTTCATTCCCTTTCCAAATTTCTTTCCAAATTTATGAACCAAACAAGCCTAAGGAAGAAAAGTAAACAAGGCCCAAAAATATATAATGTATGTATATTTATTATCTTTTTAAATTATATTTCATGTATCATTTCAAGTGTTAATAGTGAATTAATTTAATAAATTTCCCTATTTGTATATATTATCATATGAAGTGATGACAATAAAATGATAAACAAAATATGATAGTACAGCGTGTTTCAGATGGAATGGGTCGGACTGATCCACGCTTTCCAAACCAATGTCCGAGGTACCAAGTCCACAGTGGAACCTGCACAAGAGTTCAACGGGGAACGGGGAGTCCCCTAGCGAACCCTCTGACGAACAAGTTAGAAAGAGAGATGGAATGTAAAGATATATTAGAGGTGAAAAAGCTTAACCTTCTTCTTGTTTTCGACGTCTGCTTATATCCTCTGGTAATCATTTCGTTGTCCCTTCCGACCTGTCATCTTGGCCAAAAGTCTATGCTCTAACTTGCCTTGTTAATGGTGAGGCCGTTCTGCCTCGACAGGGAGGGGTTATGGCAATAAATGCTGTAAGGGGTTTCATTAATGGCTGATTTGCAGTGCAATAACTTTGCAGGATCTTTGTCTACTCATGTGGCTTGTCCTTCTCTTACCACGTGTTTAGATGTTATTGGTTCTTAATGCCATGTTGAGTTCCAGCAACGTTGAGTTTTAGTAGTTGAATTATGTATTGGGCCCTAAATGATGGGCTATAACATTTATAGGCTTACCCATGCCAAAATAACATATAAAAATGTGATAATCATAATATTATTATTAAAAGAAAGATTTTTACAACTATCGTTTAATGGGTATTGATAAAAATTCAAATAATGCAAAAAATATATAATAATAATAATTTTTTCTTACAATTATACATATAAATATATATATTTCATACTTTTTAATATATATTTTATAATGCCAACCAATGATCATTAATTAGACTAACTTAGTTGACAACCCTTTTTTTTTATTTGATATTCTTTATCAAAAATATTTCATACCCCCTTTGACCCCCTCTCTTTCATTGGTTACATTTTCTTTTTCTTTTTTCTTTTTTTCCTGCTCCTCCAATCACCACCCGCCACGTGTTTGTGGGAGTTGTGGGGGTGATGATTAGAGGGGGTGGTGATTAGAGGGGTTCTCTATCATGGCTCATTTTTTATTCAAACCACACTTGCACCTCTCACTTATGAAGTTGCAAGGAGAGAACCTTGGCTCATCACTTATGAGCCACTAGAGATATCAACTACTTCAATCCTTACCCAGCCTAATTACTTATTTAAACCCATTAAACTTTTTTTTCTGGAGTTGTCACTGATTGCATCTTATTAGCTTTCAGTAACACTACAGCCTCATTGACAGCACTATAATAAGTTGTTTATTAATTTATTTGGATTATATTATTTCTATAAATTTTTATATAATTTTTTGTAATAAGTAAAAAAAAAAATCAGTTTATTAGTTATATCCAAAACAACTTGTACTTATAATTAACTATCCAGAAATTACTCAGATTTATAATATTTTATGATTTAAATTTATTCTACACAAATCTCGCACAACTTTCATTCGGGATAAATTCGGAACACTTAAATGAGATTCATAATATTTTTCATTAACTATAGCTTTCTCAACATAATATAAAATAATAAATTAATTAATTAATTAAATTAATGATCTGATAATCACATTCTTTCAATTTATAATTATCAATCACAATAATATATATATATATATATATATAGGGCTATTTTACTAATAGTTAAAATGGTCACACAACACACAAAAAGTCAATAAAAAAAATTAACTCTCCTTTCTACTTTTGTATACGTCGTTTCATAAAAAAAATAAAAATAAAAATAAACTAAAATAATTATTTTTCAAAACAACTTGTATTATAAATTGAATTGAATTAACTATAAATAATTAAGTTATTTTATATGAATTTTTTGTATAAAATTATAATTATATCTTACGTACATAAAAGATTTTCACAAAATAAAATATAGATGCGAAACAAGTGAAATGCTGGTGCCCCTCATAGATAAGAAGAAATTGGCGCTGTTTGGGAAGCGCAGGTTGGGGCTATTATAGCCTGAAAATGAAAATTAGCCCAAAAGCCTAACTGTAGCAACCTTTTTTATTGATTTTCAAAAAAAAAAAAATTAATTTGACTTTTGACCAGCTGCACCAACCGTGTAGGCTGCAGGTTTGTTAAATTACAACATTACCCCTATACATCAATTTTGGAAAAAATAAAGTCAAGGGTAAATTTGTCATTTCAATTTAAATTATCATTTCAACACATTTTTCAATACAACAACCCAATTAAAAATCCATCTCATCTTTCCAAACACAAAAACTAAAATAGCTTACTAAAATAGTTAAAAAGTCAAAAAATTTCTAAAATAGTCACTTTCCAAACAAGGCCAATATTTGGTTGTTGAAAATCATGGTGAAGTTGTGTAGGAATGCGTAAGAAACATAAATTAATTAATTTCAATTTTATGAAATTCATATAAATAATAATTGAGATTTGCAATGTCACACATTATATTGTATCATCATGTCTCAAACAAATAGTTAAAATTCATTTGAAACAATAGAATACTACATGTGACATTGAATAATTTTTTTGTACATAAAAAATTCATAATATTCAGGCTTTTTTTGAAAATAAGTTATTTTACTAATTTTAATTTTTTAACTAAAATATGAAATAAAAAAACTACTATATTTAGAAATAATTTTTTAACTTTTTTAAAATAAAAAAAAAAAAACATAAAATGAAATAATTTATAAAATAAAGAAATAGGTTTATTGACAGTTTGGCCTTTTGCAATTCTCCGTGAATTTGTACTCACCTGACCTTTTGTCAGGTGAATTGATCGCTGATGGTAAATCACGGTTCCTGTTTGGCTGTGGGAGTCAGTGGGTTGTCGAGACTAGACCATGTGGGACTTGGCTATTTTTTTATTTGAAAAAAATCCTCATCAGTATTGGTTAGTGTTTTTTGCTATTTTAATCTAAGGCTAAAAAATTTAATTTGAAATTTTTTTTTGATTTTTTTGAATTTTTTGTAAGAGAAAAAGTGTGATAATTATATGTTAGATATGATTGGATTAAAAAAATTATTTTACTTTTTGTAATTATTTTAACAAAAAAAACTCTAAACCCATCCTGCCAAACGTAGGCATTATTATTTTTAGGCTAAAATCATGGATGGTAGGATTTTATCACACCCACGTGATTTCAAATTATAAATACAACAATGCTAAAGGGTCATAATTTTTGCAGTCACAATGGCTTAAAACTGTCAAAACGATGTCATTTTTACATGTTTTGCATCCAAAACGACGTCGTTTTGACAGTTTTAAGTCATTGTGGCCACAAAAATTATGACCCTCAAATAGTTTCCTTATAAATAAGTTTGTAGGATAAAATGATAAATTTTTTAATGACTTTTTAGTTTTTAAGTTAAAATTATGAAATGCCAAACGAGATCTTAAATCCCTAAAATACCCCTAACTCCGCTACATCAGACAGGAAGATAAGATTTTTGGGGTGAATAGAAAGATAAGATTTGTATGGCAAAAACATCAAGTCTGACAAAACCTTCGTTGTTTCAAAAGACGACCACATATTTGTTTTTTATTTTTTTCCTCTCTCTCTCTCTCTCTCTCTCTCTCTCTCTCTCTCTCTCTCTCTATGTATATTTTGGGACCATTAAGGGTTGGTTTGGGATGTCCTAAAAAAGTGCACTTTTTGACTTATTTGTGGGTTTGGATTGAGTTTGGGTTGTGTTTGATGTGATGTGTTAGAGAGGTGATGTGATTTAAATAAGATGATGTGACTTAAATAAGATAGTGACTTTTTGACTTTTTGACTTTTTGACTTATTTAGTACATGCCAAACTAGCCCTAAGAATTTGATGTTATCTTTTGTCTATTCACCCCAAAATTTCTAGAATATTATGAGACGAAATATAATTGAGTGACATCATAATCCTTGTTCACGTTTTAAGGCCTCGTTTGGGAACAGGCTAATTTAGTAACTTTTTGGTTATTTGGCTAAAAAGGTAGGTAAAAAAAACTTGTATGTTTGGGATGACTTTTTGGCTAATTACGAAAAGATGTGCAAAAAGTAGAGAGAAAAGAGAATCTTTGACTTTTTGGTATGAGTTGTTGGCTTTTTTGGCTAATTTAGTAACTTTTTGGCTAATTGGCTAAAAAAGTAAGTCCCCAAACGAGGCCTAAGTATTGCTCAATTTTTTTTAATTTTTTTTTTTTTCATTTTTTGGAGTGTTCTCACATGTTATAAAATAAAATCATCTTTAACGTTGTATTTGATTTGAGGATTTAAACAGAGATTTAAAATAAAAAAGAAAAAATATGTATGAAATTAGGTGAAATGTAGGTATATTTTATTTACATTTCACCTACTTTTTTCATTTCTCTTTTTGAATTCATTCTCAAATCCCTCAACCAAACACAATATAAGTAAATCACTTCTTTTTTCTTTTTCTTTTTCTTTTTCAAATTTTGGAGATTTGAACTGTTCTATTATGGCTCCATTTGGGAAGAGCTAAATTGGGCTTTTTTGGCTATTTTAGCCACAAAAGACAAAATATGTTATTTTAGTCACAAAAAACAAAACATTACATCTAACCCATAATCATTACACTCTTTTCTCACAAAAAAAGTCAAAAAAGCTAAAAAGTCAAAAAGTCCTTCCCAAATCAAGTTTTTTAGTCCAGGCTAAAATAGTAAAAAAAAAATTAAAAAATCAAAAAGTCAACCCACTTCTATTAGTATTTAAAAAAACAATTTAAAGATTATGTTCATGACCCACTTGCGGAAGCTAAGCTTGAACTTTTTTATTTTGGGGGATTCAAGAGGGGAAGTTGTCCCCATTCATAAGTCTGAAATTTAGATTTTTAGTTTTTTATTTTGCCCCTCTAAAATTTCATACATCTTCTTTTCTTAACAAAATCTCTACAAATTATCCTTTAAATGTTTGTTTTACTAAAAATTCTCACTGTATATTCTCTATCTAAATTTTATGGTACGATTCAGGTGCTAAGAAAAAATAATTTATCATACTTCCCATAATAGAGTATATTTAACATCTTGTAATGTTTTCTGATTCTAACAGAGTATATTTAACATCTTTTAATGTTTTTTTAAATCATGATCATGTGTGACAGCAGGTTCATCTTTAATTCCACTCTCGTTTCATACTAGTTTTGAATTTCTTTTTTAGATTTTCTAATTCCTGGTTACATGCACATTAACCTTAATAAGAACTTATGAAGTAACTCTAGGTGGTCAATCATGTGAACTAGGAGGCCATTTTCATGTTATTTTGGAGAAATTTTCACAAGATTAAACATGCTTGTAAGTCGTTCCTCAATAGTTAAGTTTTGTGCATCAATTTGGCAAAAGTCAAAATTACCTTGACTAGATTGGTAGCATTTTGTTTAAAAAATTATTCTAGGCATTTCTCATATTATAAAAGTAGATAAGGAAAAAAAATATTAAGTGAAAGAATTATATATTTTCATATTTTTACACTTTTATGTATTACTATACACAATTTTCAACCTTTGCTACCTTATTTTCCAACCTTAACCACCTTCCCTTGAAGGATATGGTTAATATTCTCCTTTTAAGTAGTAAGATTTTTCCTCTAAATAATTAAATAATTATGCTTTGAATATGATATTTTTTAACTTAAAGCTAAAAAATTTATTTTATCTTTTTATAACTATTTTAATCCTAATAAAGTTAATATTATATAAATAAAAAATTTATAAACAAAATGATATTCGTTGCATGTGCATTTATTATTATCGGTTATTTACTTTCATTCAATACCTACATTACAAATCATGAATTTATGATTTAAGCAATTCCTGCTATTATTGTTATGAGAAAGAGAATTTTCAATTTAAATAATATATACATCGGAAATACTCATGTCATTTTTTTATTTTTTTTTATTTTCTTTTTTCACATCCCATGTAAATGGGATTTAGAGAAATTAGAGTGATGCTGTTCTGTCAGAATTACACACCTCAAAAAAATAATAATGATTAATAATAATAAGAAGAAAAGAAGTCCTCCAAAAGTAACAACACGATACAAAGGAACTTTTTAAAAATGACATTGCGAGTCCCTTCTCTCATGATTTGTCTTTCATGGGTAGACATAATGGGTCAAAGAAATGCTATTTTTTATTATTCAGAGTCAAAACAACAAGAAACTGAGGCACTCCGCAATGTCGGTGTTATCATCTCCCAATAAATTAATTAGGGCAAATTACATATACACCCCTCGAGGTTTGGCTAAATTACGGATGCCCCCCTGAGGTTTGAGAAATTACGAATTCCCCCTGAATGCTATATTTGCATAAGAAATTAGGGGGTAATTTGTTATGAAATATAAACCTTAGGGGGCAAATTGTTATGAAAATACAAACCTCAGGGGGCGGGATGTAATTTCCGAAACCTCAGGGGGTATCTGTAATTTAGCCAAACCTCGAGGGGTGTATATGTAATTTGCCCAATTAATTAATACCTAAAAGTTATTTTAAAGAAAAAAGAAAAAGAAAAGATGTTCAAAAAATTAAATAACACAAAAAAAAAATTAAAAAAAAAAACATTGAGAATACTCGCATGAAACCCATGAGTGTGTGGTTGTTTTCTTTTTTGGTGGTAACAACTGTGTACTTGAAGTGTTATTTTTTAACAGCTTTATGAGAGGGAAAAAGTTGGGAAGTTTTAAAAAATAGTTTGAAAAGAAACTAGGAAATGAAGATCTTGTCTGGTTTAACTCTTAAAATATAATTTTTTAAAAGAAAATTTAAAATTTTGTTTGATTGGAAATTAATTACTTTTTTTATCCTACACATCAATCAATCAATCATTTTTTCTCTCTCATTTTTTATTCTCAATCACTTTTTCTCTTATACACCTGTTCAACTATAACAAAATATCATATCATCTCAAACTCTCGTACTTCAAAATTATTTCCAAAATATACAATCAAACAAACTAAAAAAATTTCTAAACTCTTTTTCTAAGATTTTTTTTGAAAATTTATCTCTCAAAAATAAACCAAGATGTTTAGTGCAAACTTAGGGTTGGTTTGGCATAACCTATATAATTCATCTTTTTATCTTTTTATCTTTTTTCCATCACATCACATCTCTACTTTTCTGCACATCTTTTCGTAAAAAGACAAAAAGTGCATTTTTTTAGGACACCTAACCCTTAAACTTGGTGTGATGTAGATCACTTTTTAAATAAATATGATTCATGCACTTAATTTTTTGGTTAAATTTTCAAGCAATAATTCTACAGGCTATATTTAGGTCAAGTTTGGCATGATTGAAAAAAGACAAAAAGTCAAAAAGTCACTATTCTATTTAAGTCACATCATCTTATTTAAGTCACATCACCTCTCTAACACATCACTTCAAACTCAACCCAAATCCAACCCATATTTCATAAAAAAGTCAAAAAATACACTTATTTAGTGTTCCCAAACTAGGCCTTAGACTATGGATTTATTCTATATCTAGTGCCGTGTATTTTTAAACTTTTTCTATGAAAAGGGATTGGTTCGGAAGCAAAAAGGAAAAAAATTGCACGTTGACTAAAAAACTACTAATATAAATCATACTTTTGGAAATCAATTTCTACCAAATTGAAACACATGTTCTTTTAGATCCAAGTTGATTCAGTGATTTAAATTATTAATGACATATAACCAACCTCTTTTTTTCAATGAGTACACACAACATACGTTCTATTCCACTTCCCTTTCTTGCACACAATCTCTATAACTGGTAGCTGGGGTTGATTTTCACTCTTCATTTTCTCTTTTCCCAAAAGGAAAGGTAGATAGAACAATTGACTGTCACATTCCACCCCCTAACTGACAAACACCCCCTCCCTTCACTCACCGTTCCTTCATTTTTAAGCCTCTCTTCACTCCCTCACTTCCCCATTACTCTCTCTCTCTCTCTCTCTCTCTGATATGGCTCCGAAGAGCAGTGAGGGACTGGCTAAAAAAGTTTACAATAAAGGAGCATGGACATCTGAGGAGGATAGAAAGCTGGCTCAGTATGTTGAAGTTCATGGAGCAAAGAAGTGGAAGACTATCGCTACCAAGTCAGGTTATCGACAGTACTACATGCACAGAATTAAAATACAGAAAAATGAGCAGAAAATTTTATCATTTCTCATAACCCAATTCATGGGCTACACATTTTGCTTATTTTGATCTCCTTAGGATTGATGGGTTTTTTATATTGATCTTGTAGGTTTGAACCGATGCGGGAAGAGTTGTAGATTGAGATGGTTGAATTATCTTAGACCGAATATCAAGCGAGGCAACATTACTGATGAAGAAGAGGACTTGATACTTAGGCTTCATAAGCTATTAGGGAACAGGTTAGTAGTAATTATGATTTTAAATAATGATATCAGGTAATGTATCAACCGATTATCAAAAATTCAAAATCTCAGTACATATTGACAGATAATTAAAAGTCAACTCTAATAGCAAGTAATTATAGTAACTTCGGTCCAAAAAAAAAGATTATAGTCACTTGTGAACACTATAAAGCAGTCAATTTGAGTTTGATTATAAAAGAAGCTGTAGTCCTATACCAGCATTGTTAAAATAAGGAGAAATATCCACATACACAAAAGTGGAAAGTAAAAAATAATTTCAATCTTGTGAAAGTACAAATAATTTATGCACTAAGACCTCGTTTGACAAATGATTTTTTTAGTCAAAAAGTCAAAAAGTTACTTAAAAAAATTAAAAAACTAACAACCTAAATTAAAAAGTCAAAGATTTCATTCTCTCTACTTTTTGCACATCTTTTCGTAAAAAGTCAAAAAGTCATCCCAAACATACTATTTTTTTTACATTACATTTTAGCCAAAAAGTTAAAAAGTTACTAAAAAAGCATGTTCCCAAACGAATCCTAAATCATGAGTTTGTAATTATTTTTTTAACTTCTCAATTTTTCTCTTCCTTAAAATAAAGAAAACTAAGAAGTTGTTTGGGATGATCTAAATAAATGTACTTTTAAACTTCTTATGAAATATGGGTTGAGTATGTGCTAGGTTTGAAGTGATGTGGTAGAGAAGTGATATGACTTAAATAAGATGATGTGACTTAAATAGAATAGTGAGTTTATGACTTTTTTAAATTATGACAAATAAGGCCTAATTTGGTATGTCATGTGGAAGCTCTCCACCTGATATGTCAAATCTATTATTATATTATTTTTAAAATTTGAACTCTCTAACAACGAAAACTACCATTTGTACCATTGGCCAATGAATTAGAGAGTCTACAAACACACAACAACACCGACCTAATTCGTTATGGAGAAACTCCAGAGTCCACAAATATCATATCAAAGCCCAACATATATTATTTAGAATACATAACCACTTGAAAACTTAAATCTATAAGTGGAGAGGCCATCTAATGTATATGAAGACACATCTCTTTTACTTTTGATCTGATGTAGAACTCTACCTTTACCCATACTCCAACACTTTTGGCATACCGGGTGGAGTTCATGTTTGATGCCTAGTTGGAATGTCATATCAAATTTAAAATATTTGGCGGAGGTGTTCTAAGCGTGATTAAAGTTGACATTAATTTGTGTTCGTTTAGGTGGTCCTTGATTGCTGGGAGACTTCCTGGACGAACCGATAATGAGATTAAGAACTATTGGAATTCTCATTTGAGCAGGAAAATAAATCAGAAGGGAAAAATGACGACAACTTCGCCGGAACAAGAAAGCACGCCTGAGAAAACTGCAGACTCTGACGTCAAAAGAGAAGGCACCAAAGGAAGTGGAGACGGAGAGTTTATGCTTGATGTGAATGAATTCTTCGATTTCTCTACCGGAGGTACCTACGGGTTAGATTGGGTTAATAAATTTCTTGAACTCGATGATGATCAGGGACTTACCGATAAATGGTAAGATCTTTGTTAAAAATGTAATAATGTGTGTGTGAAGTTGGTGTGATTTTCTCTTGGAATTTTGAATAAATTGCTTTTCTTGTTGATTTGGTCTCAAATGAAGGTGGGACTGTTGAATGGACTATGCAATGCCAAAAAGAGAAGGCCTAAAACAGACCCACAAAATTTCTATAGACTTGAACGAGAATAATGTCGTGAAAAGCGGGTATCCTGAATGTTAATCTAGAAAAAGCAATGAATGGATGTGATTCATTTTGGGGGGGATTACCTGTCAGTGGAGCAGGAGAAAAGTTCTTACAAATCAATGAAAAAGTATAGTTAAAAATCTAAAAATTCTCGAGATCATGTTTTAATTTTTAAACAATAAATAATTATCTCAATATAAATCGACATAACGATTTAACGTGAAAAAATCACAATCGGAGCGTCTCCAATTGTAATAAAAAAAAAATCACGAGTCAAAGTCACAAAATAATCCACTAAAAAGACAAAAAAGAATTACACAAGTATACTCTCAATTACCTAATGAATCCACGCTCGAATTGAACTGACCCCAATGTGTTTCTTCCACCACCGTCTTCATCTCGAAATTGTCTTGTCTAACGTTGAATCCACAACACTGATGTTGAATCTACGACGATAAGCCACTCTGGAATCCACCAAAACTTTAAGCCCAAGTTCCCCGAAATCCACCAAAGAACAACTCTCTCTTTTATGAATAAAACTAAATAAACAAACCTCTTGATGATGTTAATATAAAGTTCATGTATCCATTGATTACTTTTAAATCATCAAAAAAACACTCATGAAGTATCTTCCAATATAAAATACTTTGTTTTTTCTTCCTTTTTGAAAAGTTCAAACCTTAAAAACAGCGAACAGCACACTTTGTAGAAACTAGGATTTCGCAAACCACTCGAGCACACATTTCACCGCTCAAACAGTGTGACTAAAGGCGGTGCGAAACATATAGGCTGATCGCTCGAGCGCAACTTTCACCGCTCACGTGGTAAAACTTTCTTCCCAGAAGTTCAAACGTTTTGCAAAAATACTAGATGATCATTTTCTTCGCTCGAGTGCACAAATGATTGCTCGAGTGGTCAAAATTTTTACTTTTTGTTTCGAGGGTGCTACCCCTCAACCCCACCTGGGCACTGCTTTGGACCTGCCATGGGGTGTTTCCCCCTGGACCCTCGCGAGCTGACCGTACTCAGTCAGCGAAGTAGCAAACATGAAATGATTAAAATCACAAACTCTTCTACATAGGCACAATTCGGGTTAGATTCGCATTTAAATTTTTTTTAACTTTACTAAAATAAAAGATCAAAAAAAATTATAATTGAAAAGAATTTTGTCAAGCGAAATTGCTAATTACAAAACCTAATAATAGCATTTTTATACACATTTTTTCATGATTTTGTAATTGTGTTTTTCTGACACGACTGGATTGTTATTTCCCCTTTCATTGTTCTGTGAGTCCCGTTATTTAATAATTTGATGTAAGCCATACATCAATGCTGGTTGACTTGCTGAATAGTTTTTCCGGGGTTTTATGCTTTCTGTGTTGTGTTGGCATTGTTCTGAAATTTTAAATGAAGTCCACATATTATACTTGATTGGTGCAGTTTATTAAAGTTATTTATAACTTTATTTTTTCTGGAATTTTAGGAACATCTGCTTATAGCTAGCTTACAAGGTAAAAGTACTAGTAAACTGAAAAAAACAAACAGATTAATCTAGAAATTGGGGAGGGAGTCTACTTTCAAATTGTTAACTTTCAACTTAAAAAAAGATAAAGAAACACCAAACGTGCCAATTAACAAAATAAATGCAATGTTGTCACACTACAGTCAGAACAATTTTCTGTGAAATTTTTTTAATCATGTAAGATGTGGGTTCAATTTCTTGGAGCTCAACTTGAACCAAAAGCTATTTGAATGGTCTTTAATCACTCCTTCCTTCATCTAGCCGACACTGACCTATTTAACTAATATGTAATCATGTGATTCATTACACAGAGATGAAAATACGAAGGGAAGCTTATTCAATAAATCCTCACCAAAAAAAAAAAAAGACAAAAATAAAATACAATAAGAAGAAACTTTCATGTTTACAGTAAATTTAATGTACACACCATTTAAATGTAGGGTGAAAAGAACTATTAAAAATTGTTAACATTTAAAAAGATTCTTGAAATTCATTATAAGTATGACCAAATGGGTTAATAGATTTCCAATAAGATTTATCGTAAAATAAAAAAGTTTAATTTTCATTTTCTTTTTGGGAAAATTAGTCTAAGGTTCCTCTCCCATTTTTAGTAATGGAAGAGATCCATAAAATTATTTTTTTATGTCTAAGGTCCCTAAACATATATCAGAGAAATTTGACTCTCTCTCTCTCTCTCTCTCTCTCTCTCTCTCTCTCTCTCTCTCCTACATCAAACCAGTGCTTCGTCTATCTCCCACCGCTGCCGAGGATCACCATCGTTTGCACACCGCCCATCGCAGCAACTCCGAACACACCAACACCGAAACCCAAGTCGCTGTTGGCTCACACCGACACCATACCAGCTCACCAATCAGCACCGTCTTCGCCGACCTTCCAACTTATATACCTATATATATGTATGTAAGTATAGAAATTGTCCCTCACCTGGACGAAATTTGCAAAAATTTCGAAGCAAAGTTGGAGCATAACACCGAAAATTGAATCAATTTCACAAAAATGGTCTTTAAGATTGATGAATTACAGGAATAATATATATATATATATAATTGTGTATATATGATGAATATGTGAAGATGAGGTGGTGATCAATAAGATGGATCAGGCTCAGCAAAGTGTGTGGGTTCAAATACAAGTGCTAGCAATATGGAAAGGTTTGTCTGGGATTTTCTCTGAGTTGTAGAGTTCAGAGAAATTCTTTGGGTTGAGAGAATTTCTCTTGAAATATTTGTCTGGGAATTTTCTCTGGGTTGTGGAGTCCAGAGAAATTTTTTGGGTGAGAGAATCTCTGGAAATGTTTGTCTGGGAATTTCTCTGAGATGATGAAGATACAATACTGTGCTTGAAAAGGGGAATAGATGTGGTTTAACTTGGTACTTATCATCAATTAGCATAGTATGTTGTGGATGAAAATTATTTTTCACTTATTTTTCACTAATTTTCTCTGGTTTGAACCCCTCTTCAAAGGAGATTGGGTTTTAGATAATGTGACTCATCCAATATACAGAGAAGATGAATATGAGTTCCTCACAGCTCAAGTTCATCTCTCTCTCTCTCTCTCTCTCTCTCTCTCTCTCTACTTGATCTCTACGCCATCTCACTAATCTTCAAGCAGTTCGATTTCATCTCTTATTCTCTTTAGAGAAATTCTCATTCAGAGAAATTCAGGAATTTCTCTGGAGAGAATTTTTCTGGAAAAGGCCAGAGAAATTCTCATAATTTGCTTAACACCAAGAGTGAAGGCAAGCAAAGCATGTTGCTCAGACGTCGGACCATCCTTTGAAATACCGACTTCAAAACTACCAATGGTGGAGTTGATGAAATCACGATGGCCAGGAGCATCAATGACAATGCAGTAGTATTTGGTGGTCTCAAACTTCCACAAAACAATATCAATGTTCCCTGTTGAAAAATATTTCTCCAGCTGCAAATCATGCATGGATATACTTTGCCTCAAGAAATGATGTTGAAAAGAGAAAACATGATGGGATGAAGCGCACAAACATGCCTGTAGAAGTATCCTTGATGTTGATACAATAGTTAAACATGTTGCTGTTAGGGGAAATAGAAGCAAGTCAGTGTTGTTTGATGCTTGCATTCTTACCATGTTCACATTCAGAGGTCCAGAGAAATTCTGGGAAGAAATTTCTCTGGATGAAATTTCTCTGGATGGGAATTTCTCTGGAGAGAAATTTCTCTGGGAAGTCCAGAGAAATTCTCTGGATGAAATTTCTCTAGATCAAATTGAGGGACCTTAGACATTATGGAAATATTTGGTGTCCTTTGCACTATAAAATCTTAATACCAGAGACCTTAAAAAAAAAATCCTCTTTCTTTTTACATATTTTCACTTTCCAAATTTAAAATCCAAATATAACCTTTAACAAATAATTACTCATTTAAGACAACTAAATTGACTTACAGTTTGGCAATGAATATTCCCAGGTCAACAAGAAACTACCCAGAAGTCAAAAGAGAATAATGTTGTAGAGAATTACAGAGCAGCAACTGTTGAGTGCTTGAGAGTCCCAACCAAATGAACACCAAAGTGGGACTAAGGCCCTTTGGGAAGTGGGTGATAATCCACTTTCTAGATTATAATTCACTTCCTCTTTCATAAAAAAACTGTTTATAAACAGTTTTTAATCAAAAAGCTGATTATAATCATCTCTCCAAAATAGTCCTAAAAATAAAGGCTAAAGCAGTAGCTTTGATTTGTCCTTGTAGGTACCAACCATTAATCCACTGGTTGTTGTGTGGATTAATAAATTCTGAACAAGATTTGACTGACCTTGGGCCACTTGATTCACAGGCCAGACCCCCCCTAGGGACCCAACAAAAATACAAAAAATATTTAAAATTAATTTTTATTTTGTTTTATTTTTTATTTTTTGTGCCATCATGGCAAACTAGAGTAATTCTAAACAACCAAAAAAGAGCATCAGCATACGGAGGATTACCTGAAATGGTGTGCTAGCGAACTTACATCCAGAGCTTGTCTTGAGTTAATGGACATGGCCATCACAAAAAGCAAGAGTAAAATTCTTTGAAAAGAATATTCCTGCATAGGCTGTATGAGTCGGAAAAACCGTTCACAAGGCAAGTCAAAAACTCAAATTAAAATACATATATACCAACAATGAGATTACAATCTGGTTCTCCAAATCATTTTATAAATAAAAGAAAGTTTACATTGTTGAAAAAGGACCGAAATCAAGTGTATTTTCCTTCTTTCTCTCTCTCTTTCTCTCTTTCTTTCCTGCCTCTTTTTTTCCCCACTTTTTTGGTTTTGTTGGTGTCTAAGTAAATGCTGCCTATGCCTTTTACAAGCAGCCGTGAAAATATAATTTGGTACATATAAACTTGCTTCTTTTTCTTTTTCTTTTCTTTTTTTACACAGTCTCTCTGTACATCCTATAATGATACAAAATAACTTGATTTCATAAACAGTGTGGCCTTCTTTGCATCTAACATGTTCTAAAATCAAAATACTGAACCTTCTTGTCATACCTGCATTTGAGGAACATGACTGGAGTGGAGCCCCTGAAAAAACAAGACACTTTTTGTCAACATTTCTTTCATTGTCATTTCAATGTCAAGTTGAATACTAGACTCCCTACTCTTTTTTCTTTTTTCTTTTTCTTTTCTTCTTTTTTTTTATTTTTTATTTTTTATTTTTTATATATATTAGGGCATATAGTAATAAATTGTGTTGACGGTGACAACGGTAAGCAATTACAAAAATAAATAAATAAATGGAAATTAAAACCAGCAATTTAGGAATACCTGCATCACATTCCTCATTGTGGCTGTCACGAATCATCAGACATTCAACCCTGTCTCAGTTCAGCGCAATTTGATCTCCAAAGCCCGAAAACCCACAGATGGTGTCCCATATTCCATAACCACGACAAGGTAGGCCTCTCAATTCATGGAATAGGTGTTGCCAATGCAAGTCATACTCTATTTGGCTGACATTCAAAATCATCTAAAGGACTAGAAGTTAAAACCCACAAAATGGAATTCCCAAAGTTCACAATGACTGCGTTATTTGAATCTGGTTTAGCCTGGAATGCCAAATCGAATGCAAAATCATGTGGAACATATCGAATCTGATTGGTCTTGCATTCCAACGGAAGTGCTTCTGCAGCATTTTCACATTAATTTGCATCTTAAGATATCGTCTCAAAGGAATAGCCGATAAAATCTCCTTAAGTTTGGGAATATCCTTCTCGTCCACAATCACAGAAAAAGCACTCCAATCTAAAACATCATTTAATGGAGGGACAAAATTATCAGCAATTATCACTGGAACACACTCATAATATATTGCCTCAACAATCCTGGGGCTGTTCACTTCATAACCCATTGGACAGAGGCAATATTTGCTCGATTTCATGTGTTCAACATAGGACATATTTCGAGAGACTTTATTGGGTAGAGGCCCATAAATCCTCATATCATCATCTTTGTCACCCCAATACTTGAGAAGCGTTGGACGGACCCTACCATGCATGTTTCCAGCAAAAAAGGCAAGAAGTGGGCGCTGTGACACTCGTTTCCCTCCGAGACCTCTAAGAGGTCTTTTCGGATTCCTTATGGTGGTTTCTGGCAGCGAAACATCCTTTCCAGCTTTGAAGATTCCTTCAGACACATCGGCATTGCAGAGAACTTTTATAGTGTTTTGTGTTAACTCCTCATGCTCTGTCAGTGTATAAGAGCCCTAAAAAATGTGAGATAGAAGAGATGAAAGTTAGGTAACTGGGAATGGGAGCTGAACAAACTGAAATTCAATGAGAATAGAAAGGAACAAGCCGAAAATCCAATATGGGATTGATTTAAATCTCTCTCTCTCTCTCTCTCTGTGTCTCATGCACATATGGACTGCAATTCTTAGTCGTTACTCTTATGCTCTATTTGGTTCATTGGAATCAGAGGGAATGGAATGGAATGATGATTCCTTAGTCTTTCTTATGGATGACCATTCCGTTAAAATGGTGACGGATGATTCCATTTGTAATGTATTTGTCATTATTTTTTCAGTCTAACCAAACATGAGAATGAATATTTTGATGGAATAATTATTTAATTTCAATTCATTTCAATGAACTAAACACTACCTTAGTTTTAATCCCAAATGGACTGACAGTTCACTAGGTGAATATTTGAGATGGCTGGTAACTTTGGAAAAAGCAAAGCCTAGTACAGCCATAGACTGACCAATTAAAGAAGTCAGCTCCTTCAATAAAAACCCAATTTATACATGCCACAAATCTAGGTAATCCTCTAAGGTATTCTTCAACTAAATTTTCTTCTTATCTCATGTTCCAATATGTTAAATAGGCATCACTTTTGTCGTTCTATATTGTAACAATGAATTCCACACACTGACTTGATTGCTGGTCATCAGCATCATATTCACTGGTTTTGTTGACTACTCTCTGATCAATTTTGAGCAAATTTGATTTTTTAAGTTTTAAAAAGCATTAGAGCAAATCTGTTGCCTGTTTGTTTTTAGAGTTAGGTTGGATGGGATTATTAAGTAGGCATCACTTTTGTCGTTCTATATCATAACAATGAATTCCACACACTGACTTGATTGCTGGTCATCAGCATCATATTCACTGGTTTCATTGACTACTCTCTGATCAGTTTTGAGCAAATTTGATTTTTTAAGTTTCAAAAAGCATTAGAGCAAATCTGTTGCCCGTTTGTTTTTAGAGTTAGATTGGATGGAATTGTTAGTGTGAGGATTGTTAGTGAGGGGATTAATAAAAATTGTTTTTGTTTGTGTACTAGTGTGGTGATATTAGTTGGTAGGGACTAAAAATATAAAATTACGTAAAAGTCCTTCTATATAAAATATAACTTTGTTATCTTTGTAAAATGGAGGGCAAAATTGTCTTTTCCCCTCCAATTCTCCAATCCTATGGGATTAGAATCACAATCCCACAGTATTAATAATCCCAAGGGACTATTAGTCCTAAGCCTTTTGTTCCTAACCAATACAATTTATGTAGGACCCATGGGATTACTAATCCAATCCCATGGCCCTTGGAGTAAAACTAACAACTGTATCAAAGTATTGCTTTCCAAAAATTTAACAAGCATATTCAACCCTGTAACTAATGCAACCATGAATTAAAGAAAATTACTCCCCTCAACTGTCAACAGTAATCCATGTTAATAAAATCAAATTGGTCACACCTAGGATTTTAAAAGGATAGGAAATGCACAATTAAATCAGTAATGTCTAAGCATTTGAAATGATAGGAGGTGCACAACTGAAGCATTACGAAAATCAAACTACCCACCCAATCGTGGCAAGCAACTAGGAAATGATCTGATCCATGAGTCCTGTTCCAAAAAGGGTACGTTGCAGCAAGCATGTTCACATGATCCCTCAGGAAGATTGATAGTCGTCTTATATTATGTGAGCCAGGCACATAAAGAGCCATCTGCAGCTGGCGTGCACTGTATGGCAGATAGAATAAGTGAGCCTTTTCAGGGTCCCTGGTGACGAATTGCTTGTTTTCCTCCATTAACTTCATAAACCATCCTTCAGATGAATAAATTCCTTGGAGATGGGGTTCATGGAAAATAGGTTTCGCTCCATCTTTGTAAATGTAAACTTTGAGTATGACTTCCATCAGCTCATAGCTCCTGGAATTTAGTAATATTTATAATTTCAAACATAATAATTACGCTATATCTGGTGTCTATGATTGCATGTATGTAGTCAGTAGGTGTTTAAAGTTTTTAGATAAAATGAGCTAAATTTAATATCACCTTTTTTTTTTTTTTTGGCCAACCCAGACTATCGGTGCTGCTTAATAAAAGAATCTATTGGACAACATAATCCCATTTTTTTTCTTTCCCAACTCTGTAAAATCTTTATAATAAGTAAGCTCAATGAACTTGTAAAAGATCAAATAATGTCCTTCAACTTCAACAGATATTCTGTTAATGTCTGTCAAAAAGAAACAAAAATTAAATATGCCTTTCATAATTATGAAGAGGCAAAATTAGCATATAAGTAATGGTATATTGAATGTCGAGCCTTAAGAGTTCCTTCCATTTTTCAAGCAGTAATTTTAATTGCGGGACTAGGATAACAATTTAAACATCCCAATTATGCATCCAAATCTCCACTCGCCTCCAGAACATTATATAAACGTTACAATTTACATTTCAGGCAAGTACTTACTTTATTAATTGTCCAAGCTTGTCTCCAACAACAAATATATACATGGTTAGCCACTATGAAAGACAGATAGAGACAAGTGACACGACACGGCACCTTTTTAGACCTGGGGACACACACAAAATATAAAAGTTTATATATTTATTATATGTCATATATATGAATATATCATTCTAAAACAATAAATAAATGTAATATAACACTGATTTTTATAATTTGACATTATTTTTCTTTTATCATCTATTCTAAGTTATTTTGTTTAAACTTATAATTAGTTTTGTTTGTCTCATCAATGGACATGTTTGTCCTCCAAGTATCCAAAGAGTGTCCGAGTCTAAATTCTTTTTAAAAAAATAGGACATGTTTGGATGAGTGTCGGATAGATGTCGGGAAAGTGTCCGACAAGTGTTGGTGTCCAACACGGACACGATACCTTTTTAAAAGTGTCCGTACTTCTTAAGTTAGCCAATTAATTTGTCATAAAGAACAACCACTATGAATCACAATTCTAAGTCAACATAGTAACCATATAAACAATAAACCATACAAGAGCAAATGATATATACCTGTCAAAAATAGAAACATTTCGGAATAAAGGGGCGTAGAGATCTGGATCTGGATCGTTGAGGACAGATGAGATGTTCTCCATCTCTTTCTTAGCATACACAAGCACCTCATCAGATGTCAATGACCGTATATGTCTCTACAAAGTTAAAAATGAAATTCAACACCAAAAAATAAAAAATAAATAATTCACTAGGTAAGAGTTTCCTGTAATACAATTAGAACCTCGGCAATCTTACCAACAAGTGAAGGGGCAAGGGTCTATGAGGGGGAGGAGGAGGAGGAGAAGGATTCTTTTGCTTCATAATCCTCATTCGCCTTCTCTCTAAGCGAGCTCTCTGCCGAGTGGCTTTAGCTTCATCTTTCACAATTGATGCCGACTGATTTAAGTTTGTAGAAGTATTCATGGAACCACCAGGATCAGCTGGATGGTTTTCAAACTCTTCAAACCTCGCCAAGGGAGTCTCTTTGCTCAAATGCATGTTAGTATTCAAGGATTTGTATACCAGACGGGTTTCTGGTGGAGAGAGGATCCATATGGTCAGTGGAAAAGGAAGTGTATAAATTTGAACTACAACACCAGCTATTGTAATTATGGAACCAACCAAAAGCAGTTTTCTCCAATCAATCCTGAACATCAGGATTATAATGATCTGCTTCAACAAATTATTCATCTCGCATTCTCCAATCAGAGTACTTGCTTGTACTAGAAAATTCCAACCTTCCAAATCAAGAATTGCAATATAAAACAAGTCCCAGTGGCTATAATCATGAGCTTATCTTCATTACCTACCCAAAAGAAACAAAGCTTAAAAAATTAGAAGAACTCACTCCAATTAGTAGCCTAACAAATTAACAATGCCATCCCATGCTTTCCAATGTTTCATTGCTCCACACCAGGCAAGACCTAAAATATATAACCCAATACAAAAAAAAAAAAAAAAAAAAAAAAAAAAAAAAAAAAAGTCATATGATTCATGTTACGCAACTAGGCATGTTTTGGCTACTTGAATAATGAATTAGGGTCCTCTATTATTTTTCTTTCTGCAATAATTTTGTTGTGGTAATTCAAGTGTCCAAATTTAAAGTTGAAGTAAAACAAAGTCAATTTAAGATATGCAATTTTAAAATAAAAATACAGTATTTTAATGCCATTTTATTTTAATTTTAAACTTAACCATTAGATTTTGTCTTTCGCTCACGTGTATTTTTATGGTGAAAATCACAATAATTTTGGCCAATGATCTTGATCCCTGGTTAGTTGCCAATATTACTCCAGAAAAAACAAAAATAAGTTGTTGTATTGGTCTCTCTCTACAACTAAAAAGACAAAATAAACCCACAATAAACGGTGTTTTTTGGCACATTCAAGTGGATGAGTAAGTTTATAAACAATTTAGGAATTAAAATCGTTTTTATTTTCCCATCTTTTCTCACAAGCCAAACAGATAATCAGCCGAATTCTCGGGTTTATAAAAAGAATAATTGATTACATCAATCATCAACCTTCGATTTGTCTTCTTTCCAGTGGAAACCAGCTGGAACAAACTTTAATGGATTGAGACAAACATAATCAACAAAACCACATGACATGACAACGAAACCAAAAATAAAATAAATAAATAAAATTATGAAATTCAAATTATGGAACGCAAAGTTGAACATACAGTACAAAATATCAAATCATAATCAAGATTAATTTTTTTGGGTGAATACTATCAAGATAAATTAAACATATATAAAAGGCATAAATAACAGGGGAAAAGATATCATACCTTACGTGAAGAAATGAAAGACAAATCTGGAAGAAAAGGAGGAGAAAGAGGAATTGGATCTGAGGAGAGTGAAGAACGAGAAATTGAGAGAGAGAGAGAGAGCGGGGAGAGAAGAGTCGAAACGCCGGTCGGAGAGAGAGAGGGGGAGAGAAGAGGACGCGGGGTTGAGAAATGGAGGGAAAGAACAGGCGCACGCGACAGCGACGGTTACGGTTCTTAATTTCCTATTTTTATATTGTATGTCTGTTTGGTATTTGAATATTTGAATTTTTTTTTTTTTGAGTAATGATATATAAATAAAAATAAAAATAAAAATTCATACATAAGGTGATTTATTGTGAATTTTTCATTTCAAGATAAGATATTGTTGAAGATAAATTTATTTATAATAATGATAATGTCATATTATTCTTTTCAAATTTTTTATATGAATTTTATGTATATTTAAAATTTTCCTTTTAATTTTATAAAATTGTCCTACTACATCTCTTAATTAAGGCCTCTCAATTCCAATCCAATAACATGGCTAAGACTCATGTGAAGTAATAGAAAAATAATGGGTAAATTACATTTACCTTCCTTGAGGTTTCTGACAAATACAGGAACCTCTCTTGTGGTTTAAATAATTACAATAATCTCCTCTGTTTTACCTGACAATGTCAAGATTCTCTCATTCTGTCAAATTATTCCAAACGGTGTTAACTTTTTTTATAATAAATTACCTTATTGCCCTTCCTTTTAAAATATTAAAAAATGTTTTTGGATTGGAGGATAAGTATGGAAGACACAAACAGTGTTTGGAACAGTATTTTTGGATTTATTTTTTAAAAATATTAAAAAATGTTTTTAAAAAATTATTTTTTTATTTTAAATATATAATTTTTATTTAAATATTTTATTTTATTTTGTAATATTTTAATTTTTTTAATTTTAATATTTTAAACTCAAAACACAACTTCACACTCAAATCGTAACCAAACACATAATTCAAAACTCAATTCAAAAATTATTTTCAAACTTCATAACCAAACACATAATTCGACACTCCACACTACTTTCAAAACTCTACACTTAAATCGTAACTAAACGCATAACAAAAAATTTAACATATTTAAAAATATATTTATAAAATATTTAAAATAAAAACTATATATTTAAAATATAAATTATATATTTAAAATAAAAAAATAAAATTTTTCAAATTTTTTAATATTTAAAAAATATATTTAACATAAGTTTGTATTTTTTTAAGTTTGTGTTTGATTATGAGTTTTGAAAATAATTTTTGAATTGAGTTTGAGTTTTGTATTTGGTTAAGACTCTATGAGTTTTGAAAAGATTTTTGAAAATTTCTAATTGGAATTGTGATTCTAAAAGAGAACCAAACATGTTTCTAAAAGGAATCTTTTTTCGAAACATGTTTTACTCAAAACTCAATTTAAAAATTATTTTCAAAACTCATAACTAAACACAAATTTAAAACTTAACTTAAAACTCTTTTCAAAACTCAAAACCAAACTTTTTCAAAAACTCTATTTTAAAAGGAAAAAAAAAATTCAAAATTTTTTTTTTTTAAAATTATTTTTAGAATCATGATTTGAGTGTAGAGTTGTATTTTGAGTCATGAGTTTTGAAAAGAAAAAATTTGTTTGGTTATAAATTTTGAAATTTTTTGAATTAATTTTTTTAGGCTAAATATTTTATATTTTAAATATTTATTTATTTATTTTAATGTGCATTATATTTCATACATCTATGTGTTGTATTTTTTTTAATATTTTAAATATTAAAAAAAATAAAAAATTTATTTTTTATTTGAAATATATAATTTTTATTTTAAATATTTTATTTTATTTTATAAATATATTTTAAAATATTTTAATTTTTTTGTTATCCGTTTGGTTACGATTTGAGTGTAGAGTTTTGAAAGTAGTGTGAAGTGTCGAGTTATATGTTTGGTTATAAGGTTTAAAAATAATTTTTGAATTAAGTTTTGAGTTATCTGTTTGGTTATAATTTGAGTGTGAAATTGTGTTTTGAGTTTAAAATATTAAAATTAAAATATTTACAAAATAAAATAAAATATTTAAAAATATTTAAATAAAAATTATATATTTAAAATAATAATAATAATTTTTTTAAATATTTTTTAATATTTTTAAAAAATAAATCCAAAAATATTGTTCCAAACACTGTTTGTTTTTCCATACCTATCCTCCAATCTAAAAACATTTTTTAATATTTTAAAAGGAAGGATAATAAGGTAATTTAATATATAAAAAGTTAATACCGTTCGGAACAATTTGACAGAAGGGGAAATCTTGACATTGTCAGATAAAGCAAGGGAAGTTATTATATTTGCCAAGAACCTCAGGGGAGGTGAATGTAATTTCCCCAAAAATAATTCATTCTCTGATTTTATTCCCTCAATTTCATTCTTAATGATATAAAATTATGAGACTAAAGATGAGAGAGAGGAATATAAGACCACTTCATCTTAGCATTGAGGGTAGAATTAAGGAGTCACAGTTAGGGGATGTGGCAGCATTGATAAAAATATTCACTCTTTTGGTTTTAATTTTCAAAATTCATTTTTCAAAAAGTTTTACTTCTTCACTTTCCGTATTTTTTTTTTATTTTCACTTAATTTTTTTAATATTTTAAGTAATTTTTTTAATTTTTAGACACACTTAACATAAATACACTTAAAAGTATAATATTTGTGAAAAATCTTTAAAAAATTCACTAAATGCTAAAAATACAAAATATATATATAAGTTTAGTATATTTTTCATATTTTTGTGTATTTATTATTTTTTTAAATATTTTTCACAAATATTTTACTATTTAAATACATCTAATTAAGCTACATTAAAATTACTTAAAATTTTAAAAATATTCACTAAAAATAAAAAATACGAAAAATAAAAAACTCAATTTTTAAAAACTTAAATTAAAAAAACTAAAATCAAACACACTGATTATTATTATAATAGTTATTTCATCATTTTATTTATCTCAGCAATTTTATGTGTATATATAAGACTCTTTATATTTTGGGAAAAAATAGAATCTACCATGTCAAGTAAAAATAATTTTTTTCGATAAAAGATTCTGATGAAATATAGAAGCTCTCTTTATTTCAATGACCTTTGATAAAGTGATTGCTGATTGAGGCTTTAGTTGGAATTATCTTTTTTTACTACTAGTTTTTTTTTTATATAATGAAATTTGTTTCCTGTGAATTTTAGTTTGTTTTTGGAAAATAAAATAAAATAAAAACTTATCCTAAAAGTTGTCAAAATTTTCAAAGTTAAGCCTATTAGAGAACGCGTACTAAAGCCTATTAGAGAACGGGTGAATTGAACATCTAGAAGGACGGAAGAAAAAACAAGCACGTCAAGCAATTCAATGCCATCATTACATTAATTAATAACTAGTTTATCACCTGCGCTATGCACGGGATAATTATAAATATTTAATTTTATTTTAAATTTTTTTAATATATAAATTATATTTTTAAAATATTTTTATAAAAATAATTTAACAATTTTATTACTAACCATAATATATGAGAGAAGTTAAAAAAGGTACTGTAATAGCTAAGCATGAATTGTATCTATAATTATTTGAATGAGGAGATTTTAAATGTTGATCGAGAATTTTGACAAAATCAATAAATACAGGCAAATGGAAAGACATGTAGATTAAAAAAAGTTAATAAACGCTGATCTGGAGATTTTAACTAAATCAATAAATGCAGGCATGTAGAAAGACATGTGGATTGAAAAAAGTTAATAAATGCTGATCAGAAGACTTTGCCTAAATCAATAAATACTGAATTTTTTTTTAAATAAAAAATTTAGAAAATTTAGATTGGGATATTAAAGCTCCCACAGGCCTTGGGGGTTAAAAACCCCTTTTTGCTTAATATATAGTATAGATATAAATATAAATATTTATATTTGTTTTGGATTTTTTTTAATATACAAATTATTTTTTTTAGATTTTTTATAAAAATAATTTAACAATCTCATCGCTAACCATAGTGTATGGGAGTAGTTAAAAAGGGTGCTGCAATAACTATGAGAGAATTCAAAAAGGTTTGTGAGTTGGGAAAAATCAATAAATACTGAGGTTATTTTTTTTTTAAATCATGAAATTAGAAAATTAAGATTGATATATTGAAACTCCCACAGGCCTTGAGGGTTAAAAATCTCCTTCTGCTTAATATATAGTATAGATAGATTAGTCGTTGTTATTTTTATTTTAAAAGTAAATTATATTAGCGATTCTTATAGTTTAGCCTCGGTATCACTTTGATTTTTAATTTTTCAATTATAATATATTTTATTTTAAAATTTGAATCTTATTCTAAATAAGAACAATTGAAGATACCATTACTCAATTTCAAGAATAAAATCGTCAATTTGATAAAATATAAACTAATTTGACAAAAATGAATGTCAAAAAAATAATTTTGAATTCTTAAAAATTATTTATATCCATTAAAGATAAAATTATATAAAATTGATCAAAAAAATGTATCAAATTAATTTTTATTACGTGTTTGGATAATGATCATGTAATGGTGGTTGTTTTTATTTTCATTAAATTAGTTTCTATTTTTTCAAAAGTCAAATATGGCGACAACTTTGATATCATTATTAAATCAATCCATTAAATTAAGAAATCCAAACCAAAAACAATTCATATATTAAATATTGGGGATTTTTTTTTAGGGTCCTTAGTATTAAGATTTTATAATATATGGGACATCTAATATTTTTATAATGTCTAAGGCCCCCCTCAACATTGATCCCAAAAAAATTTGATATAGAAAATTTCTCTCGACTTCCCAAAGGAATTTCTTTGGACTTCCCAAAGAATTTATCTGCAGAGAAATTCTGGTTTTCACAAGAATTTATTTGTGTTCAAATTAGAAAATTTCTCTACCTTCTCAATCACGATATGCAATACAAAATCGATCACCTAAATAAGCAGCAACAACAACCAATATACATGCATATATATATATAGAGAGAGAGAGAGAGGGAGAGACTGACTGAAATGAGAATTTCTCTGGGTTCAAATCAGAGAAATCTAGAGAAAATTCAAATTTCTCTGGCTTTGTTAACAGAGAATTGAAATTTCTCTAGATTTTCAAATTTTCTTTGTGTTTTGACCAAATTTTATGTGTTTATAAAATTTCTCTGCGAATATAGCCTAAGAAATTTTACTGACCAGTTCTCACAATCATAACAACAAACGCCTTCAATGCATAATCAAACAAATTGGGAATATACAAATCTCATTGTCAATTTCTTTGACAAGTTAGAAAATACAAATCTGGAAAATAACCAAGTTAATATATGTATATTTATATTAACATAACTAATAACATATAAATATCCAATTAGAAAAAACCACAGCACTGTTTGGTTGATGGAAAATGAAGTACACAGACAACCTACTTTATATGGATCTGATGCGAATGGACAACTTCTTCTTCCTTCATACGTTGTGTTTCGTCTATTCTCGCCTCATGATCGAACACTGACCTTCCACACCGTCAAGCCCATCGCAGGTGAGAGCTAGTTGTCAGGAAGACAAATCAGTAGAGAGAAAGAGAAAACTCCAGTTCATGGACGAACACGATGAGCTCCAAGTCACTAAGCTCAAAAAGAGGTTCATCGATACGATCTTTCAAACAAGAGGTTCGTCGGAGGTGCCAGTGGAGAGGTGGCGACGGTGAAAGAAACAGTGGTTGAGATGAGAAAGAGAAGAGAAGAGAGAAGTAGCAACAAAGAGGAGAGTGCAGAGATGAGAGAGAGAGAGAGATAGACAGAGAGAGGAAAAGGAGAGAGAAGCAGCGACAAAGATGAGAGAGAGAGAGAGAGAGAGAGAGAGAGACATATGGGATGGGTGAGAGACCTTAGCAATCACAAAATAATATTGTGGATATTTCTCATTACTAAAAATAGGAGAGAAGCCTTAGACTAGTTTTTCCTTAAATATATCGATTACACATTAAAAACTTAACAGCCACCCATTATATTATTATCATCCAAACACATAATAAAAATTAATTTGGTAAATAAAATAAAATAAATGTCTAAAAATTTATAAATTTTACATAATTTTATCTTTGGTGGGTAGAAATTATTTTTAAAATTTTAAAAATATTTTTTTGACATTTATTTTTATCAAAATAGTTTACATTTTATCAAATTGACGACTTTGCCCTTAAAATTAAGTAATGGTATTTTCAATTGTCCTTATTTGGAACAAAATTTATAATTTAAGATCACATGTGTCACAATTGAAAAGTCAGGGAGTAAAGTGACACGAGCCCCAAACTATAGGGACTATTAGTATAATTTTCCCTTTTTTAAAAAAAAAATATTTGATGGTACAATGTGCGTTATAAAAAAATAATTTTAATTTTAAATTAAAATTAAAATTAAAATTAAAATTAAAATTAAAGTATGATTTTAATTATTTATTTTGATAATATTGGCGCTATTGTTCTATAAAATTGTTCCTTGAATAATTATATATATATATATATATTAATTTTAGTTAAATTATTTGTGTATTTTGATAATTGTAGTTATATCATATTGTAAAAGATTAATTATCATATAATAATTTTGTATAATATATATTAAATTATAAAATAGAAAAATAAATATTCATTTTGATATTAAAATAATAGTTAAATTAGAAGAAGAATTAGTAATATAAAATTAAAAGTAATTTTAACTATTTAATTTTCTTTTATATTCATTAGAAAAATAAAAATATGTAGAAATAGAAATTATACAAAATTTATTTAAAAAATTAAATATAAATATGTTGCAATTGGATTATCATATAATGATTTTATATAATATATATATATATATATATATATTAGATTATAAGATTGTACTCTTAATTAAATTAAAATGTCAAGTATATAAAAAAAAAATCAACAATGGCTAATGAAGAAAGAATTACATAACAATATCTAAACACAAACAGAAAAAAATAATGAAAATATTTAAACGATACATACATTTTAGTGTGTGAAGTGATTAATTATTTGTAATATGATGTCAAAATATTTAAAAAAAACTTGTTATTCAACAATTGAAAAAGTAACTCAAACAGAAAATCTAAACTTTAGAGGTTCCTCAAAAGTATCATTGTTGTGCAAGTTTTTCCTCTTATCAGTTGTGATTATATAAAATAATATAGGGTAAATTATGTCAATAATCCCTTTACTTTACACAATGTGTCAATTTGGTCCCTGTAGTTTCAATTTGCTCGATTTTGCCCCTTAATTTAATGGATTGTGTCATTGTACTCCAATAAATAACAGTTGTTAAATTAATTTAACGATATGTCAAATAATGTGTCAATTTGGTCCATGTACTTTACATGACGTGTCAATTAGGTCCCTGTAGTTTCAATTTTTTCGATTTTGACAATGACTAAATGGACACATTGTGAAAAAAACAGGGACCAAATTGACACATTGTTTGACCTTCCGTTAAATTAATTTAACAATCGTTATTTATTGGACTAAAATGATACAATCCGTTAAATTAAGGAGCAAAATCGAGCAATTTGAAACTACATGGATCAAATTGACACATCATGTAAAGTACAGAGACTATTTGTATAATTTTTCCAATAATATAAAAATATATATATAATTTCATATATAGAATCACTATAAAATTTAAACGACTAATCCATATTATAGAGTAATATATAATTGGTATTGGGTATAGAATAATGCACGGAAAAAATAACAAAAATAAAAATTTAGCATTAAAAAAATTTCTAATACCCTTGAAAGAGTTAAAAAGAAAAACATGAAACACAAAATTGGTATTGGATTTGTGGATTATATCAATTTACTATGAAAAATATATGGCAAAAAAAAAATATTTGTCAAATAGAGTTCATATAAAATAAGTAAAGTTAATATAATTTAAATTAAATTTGGGTTTGTGTAAACTCTATATTTAATTAAAAAAATACATACTAACGTGCCTCTCTTAAAAAAAAAAAAACCCTTTTAATATACCACCTAAGTATGAGAAAAATATTACTTTTAATATATATATATATATATATATGATATTAATTGAGAAAGTTGATAAAAAATGAAAATATTTATATAAAAAAAAAAAAGACCAAAAGTATGTTTGAATCGTGTCTCATGAGCTGGTTCATTAGCCCAGCCCATCTTGGCCGAGCACGTTAGGCAAGGCTTTGGTATAAAACTTTGGAATTTTTACGAGTCAGTCTTATTTTTAAGGGTTATCATTCAATAGCTCCTTAAAGAGACTTTTGTACCTATAAGTCCTGAACATTTTTTATTTATTCCATTTTTGCCCTCATGTGTTTTATACTCAGATCTAGAGATGAAAAAAAGAAAAAAGAAACTCTCTCGGCGACATCATGGATGGTCCGATCGAAGAAGAAGATCCACCACCATCACCGCCACATTCAAGGAGAATGTTCACTACGAAGTCTAGATTTACAACCACCATACTCTACCATCGCTGAGCTACACATGGATGATTTCCGAGGAGTTTCAGGTTGTGCTCGGCCGAGCTACGCAGGGATGGTGAGATCGTCCACACTGAGATTGCGCAACGTGGACGGTGGAGTGACGGAGTACAACGGACAACGGCAGCGGTGGCAATTCAAATTTGAGATTGATGAGAGAGAAATAGAAAAGATTGAAAGTTTGTTTTCTCTATATCAATGAATGTCATTTTCTGATGAATATTCCCATATTCGCGTCACATTTGTGAATGAATTTGGAGTGGCGGAGGCTGGTATTGACGGTGGTGGGATTTTCAAAGATTTCATGGAGAACATTACTCAGGCGACTTTTGATGTCCAGTATGGGTTATTTAAGGTTGTAATTTGTACACTATTGTTGAGAATTATTCAATCTGCTCTCTTTCTCTCTCTCATATGTTTATGGTAAAGAAAAATGATCCATATGAGTATTAATGAAGAATGTGATAAATTTATTTAAATCAATGATAAATTTGTTTAAACTAGTGATAAATCCGAAATAAATTTGTTTAAACTAGTGATAAATCAGTGATGAATTTGTTTAAACTAGTAATAAATTTGTTTAAACCAGTGATAAATTTGCAATGTTGAGTCTAGGGGTAAAAATGAAAAACACTGTTTGATTTTTTTGGGTAAGACCTGCTGGGTAATAAGACCGGTCCATTGGACCGGCCCATAACTTCCCCTAAAACTTTTGGCCTTCTGTCAATATTCAATCCAGCTCAGCAAAAAAAGGTTCATGGGACTTAGCATTCATTTGGCATATAAGTTTGAGAGGTTTTTTTAGTTATTTTAATTACAATAAAATAAAATAAACTAAAAAATTAACAAGATAAAATGTCACATCCAAATCATAATCATTATATTTTTTCTCTTATAAAAATCAAAAAACTAAAAAACTCATCCCAAATGAAAGCCCCAGGCTCAAATAACAAAAAAGTGAAAAAATCAATCCACATCCCAAACGAAACCCTCAGACTATGGCTATGAAAAATATCATTCAATTCGCACTCATCTGGCAGCTAATCACGGATTAGTTTGATTCATGATTTGAAATTTATAATTCACCTTTGAAAATGTCTTGCCTCAATAATACATACATACATATATCTATATATATATATTATTTTTAATAAAATGTCAAAGTAAAAATCAGTGTGAGATTCATAAGTCATTTTTCAGACACTTATACTAGGCTAAGTCCTGTGTAATTTTTTATAGAGTCTCAAGTTCTATTTAGATAGGAATGTATTCCACAAGATTCTATATAAACGTAACGTGACGTGACACTTACATAAACTTAACGTAACATGACACCTACATAAACGTAACGTAACGTGACACCTATATAAACGTAACGTGACACCTATACTTAACGTGACACCTACATAAATGTAACGTAACGTGTCACGTTACGTTTCGCAAACTTAACGAGTTTTTATTTTTTTAAATTGAATGTAAAAATGTTGCTGGTTTATGTTAGTGTCACGTTACGTTTCATATAAATATGATTTATGGTAACATTCAATTTCCTATATAGGAAATTGAATGTTGCCATAGATCATAGGTGTCACGTTACGTTTATATAGGTGTCACGTTACGTTACGTTACGTTTATGTAGATATGATTTATGGCAACATTCAATTTCCTATATAGATCATAGGTGTCACGTTACGATTATGTAGGTGTCACGCTACGTACAGGTGTCACGTTACGTACCAGTGTCACGTTACGTTACGTTTATATAGATATGATCTATGTTAACATTTAATTTCCTATATATGATTTTACTATTATTTATGATATCAACAACTAATATTAAGGGTAAATGCGTCAACAAACTTCCCACAGGACTTATGGGAACATAAACTTTTTAGTAGGACCACATGTAGCATAAGTCTCCCTAATAGGACTTATAAATAATTTTCTCATTCATTTAAGATGTGAATTTGGTTACAAATTAATATTATATGGACAAAAAATATTGTGTAAAATTAGTTAGCTTATATATATATATATATAAAATATTATGCTAATTAGTATTTTATATCATGCAAATACTTGATAATTGTTTAAGATTATTCTTCAATCAAATAACAAATTGAAACAGCCAATACCACAGTTTGATTATTTACTAATCTGTCATTTATGATTTGGTTAATAATTTGGGAATGACTTGTCTTTAGTTGAATTTTCAATTAGACTAGGCAGTTTAGATCTTTGATCGGTAAGAGTCATTAAACAGAAGATTCTGACTGGTAGGAGTCATTAAACGGAAAACTATTACCGATCAGAATTTTTGAAAAAATTCAACTAGACCATGTTTTTATAAAGAATAATACTATATGCGCTAATTAGTGTACACATTAGTATAACAATAGATGATGTGACATAATTTTAGAGGTTTTGGGTATTTGTAATTTGTATAATAAATAATCATTAATAATATCATAACACTAATCAGTACATTAATGTGTACACTAATTGGTGCATGTAACACCACCGTTTTATAAATTATTACCGATTAGAGTCTTTCATGTGTTAGTCCAGCTGCTCGCCCACCTACTTTAAACTTAATTTTGGCCCCAACTACAACCTTTTTAATGACTCTTACTGGTTAAAATCTTGACGTCTGCTCCAATTCAACTTTCAATTAGAAACAAATCAAATCTTATAATTTTATCTTTAAACTGCACTAAACTACACAGCAAACACTCCTACCACAAATGAAATTATACACCATTTTTTACCCCCACCTAATGTGTGTCCATTAAAATTGTTGTTAGTCAATATAGTGAGATCTACTCTATTTATAGGTGATTAAGGCCTCTTTGGGTACACAAACAAAAAAATTAACTTATTGATATATTGATTTATTAGTAGTAACCTGTGCTATGCACGAGATTTTATAAATTAAAAAAATTATTATAATTATCTTGAAATAATTTAATATTTTATCTTGTGATATAGGTAGAATTTATAAGTTAACTTTTATGTTTATAACTTTTTAAATTATGAGTTTTAAAAAATTAAAAACACATATATATATAAGTCTAATTAGTGCAATTTTGATAATTTGAATTAAAAAAAAGTTAAATCTAATTAAATGAGTCATGACTTACCTCTTCTTGTTATGAAAATATATAAATTTAAAAGTTATAATTAAGATAAATATACAATTTTATTATTAAATGTGAAGTGAAGTGATATTTAACAATAATTAATATGATGTTTATATTATTAATCCAATAATTTAAGTTACATTTCTTTTGATTTCAATTTCATAACTAAAAATACAATATGAATATAATACACACATAGATTTCTAGTTTTTAAGAATAAGGAGCTTTCAAAATATTTTCAAACTTTCATCATTTTCTTTTAATTTTTTTTAATCTAATTTGATTTCAAATTTGAATAAATTTTTTGATTTTATATGAATTACTTTAACTTTTTCATTAAATTTTTATCATTTTTTAAAAGAATTTCATTCTTATCCCAATTTTTTTTTTCCCTTTCACCAATTTTGATGGAAAAAATAATAATTTTCAACATGTCATCATTTTAAATTTTTATCAAATTATAATTTGATAAAAAAAAATATTAAGGGTTGAAGATTCTCTTAATTAGAATTATAGTGAAATAACATATTGAAATAGTCAAACTCTGAGTATGTGGTTGGTTAAAATATATAATTTAATTAATTATCTTCTCATATTTGTATAAAAATTGACACTTACGACTACATCATTATAAGTCTGATTATGGAAAAAAATTTGAGGTGTCAAACATTTTCCATTTGTAAATATCCTACATATTAAAAAAATATAGTTGTTGGATATGTGTTTATCAGTTTTGTTTTATAGACATAAACAATTAATGTTTCAATTTAAAAATTAAAGGGCAAATTACATATACCTCCTCGAGGTTTGGCTAAATTACAAATACCCCCCTGAGGTTTGAGAAATTATAAATTCTCCCCTGAATGCTATATTTGCATAACAAATTAAGGAGTAATTTGTTTTGAAATTTAAACCTCGGGGGACAAATTGTTATGAAAATACAAACCTTAGAGGGCGGGATGTAATTTCCGAAACCTCAGGGGGTATCTGTAATTTAGCCAAATCTCAAGGGGGTATATGTAATTTGCCCAAAATTAAAAAGTAAAAAAAAAATAGATTGGGTTTTTTAGAGATAAAATAAGTCATCTAACTCTTCTATACACTATTTCAGATGGACTATTTAATCACATAAAAAAATATCAATTATATTTAGAGATTATTCCTATATATTATGCTATTATATACAACTATAGCGGTAACAAATTAACTATAATATATATGAAAAGTTATATTAAGCTTTCATTTTCAATTAATCGAATTATAATTAACAAACTAGCAAATAGTTGTAAATGTATAATGGGATAGAAAGAGAATAAAAATAAATAACACAATGATATTTAGAAGTTTTAAATTTGCCTAATGTTATAGTAAAATCTTGAATTCTCAATAAATTTTCACATTTTCTATAAAATAAAATGACAATAACAAATAAAAAATTTTGATATCCATTTTTTACTTCAATTTTATGGTCTTTATTGAAGAAAACAAAATCCGATCAAAATCCTTAACACAGAACGGACATAGATATTTCGATTGCAATCATAATCACCAATAATTCTTCTCCACCATGCAAACCTGTAAACAAACACATAAACCTCAATGGGGGACTACTGACATGGATAGGCCCATAAGGCTTACAGCCCACAGCAAACAACCCTAAACCCATCGCTTGGGACCCATAGCATAACCCAGTTGGCAAAGCCCAGGACAGCTGGAGGCCATCTGGGCATGGGGGGCCAATGACATTCGGGCACATGGCAGGTGAAACACAGGCCACATCAGCAGACAAAAATCTGTAGAGTTATTACCACAACACATCACCATTAATGCAGCCCATCACAGCATTTATTACGACAACACCTCCCCGTCGGAGCAGAGCCCTCTCACCCTGAACAAGGTAAGCTACGGCACAGGCTTTCGGCAGAAGGGGACACGTCGCAAGGGACAGTGAAATGATTACCAAAGGATATAAGCAAGAATCAAAGACAAGAGTAAGGTTAAGCTTTTCTATCTCTCTCTCTCTCTATATTTTCTTTTTCCTCTACTGATTTGCTCGCCGGAGGGTTCACTGGGGGACTACCCCGTTCCCCTTTGGACTTGCTTGCAGGTCATCTGGTGGAATCATCCGCCTGAACCGGAACTTAAAGAGCTTGGACCAGCCCGACCCATCCACCCAAGACGAACAGCATCATCAAAACCGAAACCAAAACCGAATCAACAACAGAGAAAGAGAATCACACATGGAAAAAAAAATTAAAAAACAAATAAATTTAGGGAATGAGAGAATGTTACCTCCAACAACTTAGATTTCACCTAACCCAATCTGTTAGCTCATCAGTCAATGCCCGTGAAGTCTAGGAGTTGGGATAACTAATCAGATTATTCTTTAAATAAGGCTTAAAATTTGATTAATTTGTCCTGTTAAGTTATTTTAAATTTTGATAGATATACATAAGAAAAATAGATAATTATATTACTAAATCATAATTCAAATTTAGATATTGTCATATTTTTTTGAGATCCATATCTAAATTCCTATATATATATATATATATATTTATTTTTGTGTGGTTTTTATTTTTTATTTTTTTTCAATTTATTTAAGATGGAGTTGTGGGTTTTTATTTTTTTTTCCAATTTAATTTATCTATGGTTTCTATTTATTTTTAATTATTATTATTTAGGTAAGTTATAATGTGAGTTAGATATATGATAGACATGTAGGTTTGATTGATTTAAAGTATAACGGTGGGAGATATTTTCAAATTAGATTTATTTAGATAAACTTTAAAGATTTTTAAAATTTAAAATTGGATATTGAGATGCAAAAGAAAGATTTTAACTGAATAAATAAAAATTAAATTTATTAATTTTATCTGTTTGTATATCTGATTTTTTTTTATGTTATAATATAATATATAAGATATAGATATTCACAACTTTCATAAAAAATATTATCTGATTTTTTGGGAAAAAGAGAAAGCAGGCAAGTTTTAATATTTTTTTTGAAAATCGGAGAGAGGGATTTGGATGAAGAGATTATGAAATATTTTTGTTATCTTTTCATTTGAAATTCATAAATTAAAGGATAATTATTATTTCTAAAATAATTAAATAAATAAATCAGTCAATAGTTTGTTTTTTAAATCTTTTTATAAATTGAAAAATTAATAATTTTAGAAAATTAATTAATTTGTCCGTGATTTAAATTTTGATAGATATACATAAAAAAATAGATAATTATATTATTAAATCATAATTCAAATTTAGATATTGTTATATCTTTTTGAGATCCATATCTAAATTCTTATCTTCTTTATTTTTGTGTGGTTTCTATTTTTTTTTCAATTTATTTTAGATGGAGTTGTGGGTTTTATAATTTTTTTAAAATTTAATTCATTTGTGGTTTCTATTTGTTTTTAATTATTATTATTATTTAGGTAAGTTATGATGCGAGTTAAATATGTGAGTTTTATTGATTTAAAGTATGATAGCGGAAGATATTTTCAAATCAGATTTTTTTAAATAGACTTTATAGATTTTTAAAATTTAAAATTGGATATTGAGAGACAAAAGAAATATTTTAACTGAATAAATAAAAATTTAATTTATTAATTTTATCTGTTTGTATATTTGATTTTTAATTTTTTTTATTATGTTATAATATAATATATAGATAGATATAGATGATATTATCTGATTTTTTGGAGGAGAGAAAATGAATGCAAGTTTTAATTTTTTTTTTTTTTTTTTAGAATTGGTGAGAGAGATTATAATGAAGAGATTATGAAATATTTTTGTTGTCTTCCCATTATTATTTCTAAAATAATTAAATAAATAAATCAACCAATAGGTTTTTTTAATCAATTTTATAAATTGAAAAATCAATAATTTTAGAATGAAAGTTTGAAACTCTTAGGAGGCTTCTCATTAGAAACTCTATTTTTCTTATATATATATATATATATATTTGTTTTAGATATTTTTTTAATATACAAACTATTTTTTTTAGGTTTTTTATAAAAATAATTTAACAATCCCATCACTAACCATAGCGTATAGAAAAAGTTGAAAATTGTGCTTCAATAACTATGAGAGAAGTCAAAAAAGTTTGTGGGTTGGGAGAAATCAATAAATGCTGCGTTATTTTTTTAATATACAAATTATTTTTTTTAGATTTTTTATAAAAATAATTTAACAATCCCATCACTAACTGTATTGCATGAGAAAAGTTGAAAAGAGTGCTGCAGTAACTATGAGAGAAGTCAAAAAGGTTTGTAGGAGAAGTCAATAAATGTTGAGGTATATATTTTTTTTAAATAAAAAAATTAGAAAATTAGGATTGGGATATTGGAGCTCTCACAAAACTTGTGGATTAAAAATCTCATTTTCCTTATGTAATACTAGCCTATCATCCGTGCTATGCATGGGATAATTATAGATATTTATATTTGTTTTAGATTTTTTTTAATATATAAATTATGTTTTTAAAGATTTTTTATAAAAATAATTTAACAATCTTATCACTAACTATAGTGTATTGAAGAAGTTGAAAAGGGTACTGCAGTAACTATACATGGCTTGTATCTATAATTATTTGTATGAGGAGATTTTAAATACTGATCAGGGGATTGTATCAATAAATGCAAGAATGTGGAAAGACATGTAGATTGAAAAAAGTTAATAAATACTGATCAACAGATTTTGACCAAATCAATAAATGCTGAGTTTTTTTTTCAATAAAAAATTTAGAAAATTCAGATTGGGACAGTGAAACTCTCACAGGCTTTGGGGGTTAAAAACCCCATTTTGCTTAATATATAGTATAAATAAATTTAAATTATATTATCTCTCTATTTTTTTATACATCTTTTTATAATAAATATAAAAAAATTAACTTATATGTGATATCAAAAATAATTCTAAAAAAAAATATTAAAAATAATATTTTATCTTTTATTTAGTGCTTCAACAACTAGATTTTATTAGTTCACTCGAAGCAAAATATCTTCTCCGCTTTATTTTATTAGTTCACTCGAAGCAAAATATCTTCTCCGCTTTAAGTCTCCAGCAAGAAATGTTCAACTCCCATTTCATCATTTTCAATTGCACTTATGAGGAGTAGTTTGAGGTGATTTAAATAAGTGTATTTTTTAATTTTTTATGAAATATGAGTTGTATATAAATTAAGTTTGAAGTGATATGATAGAGAGGTGATGTGACTCAAATAAGATGATATGACTTAAATAAGATAGTAACTTTTTGACTTTTTAATTTTTTTACGTTACGACAAATGAGACCTTAATGAGATGACAAATAATATCAATCAATCAATTTTGAAAACCTCTTCTCATTCTTTTCAAAACCGCATTAAAAACATAATAGAGGGTAATGAAACATGGGAGGTAACAAAAACAAAAAAACAATATTATTAATCACATGCATCAAACAAAGTAATTGTGTTCTGTCAATATTTTAATTTATATAATAGGTATTTACTGTTTTTTATTAGTAATTTGTTAATTATGTAGATAAAAAAATAGGTTTGATTTCTCTTAAGTTTATTATCTCAAATTGAGCGATGCGTTTGGGTTTGATAGGCCTATTTTTTGATCGATTTTGGTGATCTGAACATTTCACATTTTAGGACTCGTTTAGTAGAAAGGAGATCCATGCAAGAAGTTGGTTGGGCTTTTTTGGCTATTTTAGCTACAAAAAACAAAATAGGCTATTTTAGCCATAACAAACAAAACATCACATCTAACCCATAATCATTACACTCTTCTCTCACAAAAAAAGTCAAAAAAGCCAAAAAGCCAAAAAGTCCTTCCCAAACCAAGCTTTTTAGCCCAGGCTAAAATAGCCAAAAAAACCAAAAAGCCAAAAAGCCAACCCACTTCCCAAACGGAGGCATATTACAAAAATGTTATAGATTTCAAAAATTCTATTAAAAATTTTACCAAATGTCACACATGGGTGTGAGATCCACATGAGACCCATATGTTGTGAGTCTCACACCCGTATGAGACATTTGATAGAAATTTTGATAGAACTTCTACGGTTTCTAACATTACTCTACATATTATATTTTTTATACAATCAACTAGTCACAATTTAATATATATATATATATATATATATATAAATTATGTAACTATATCAAAACTGTTTAATTTATTATATTTTCTCAAAATATCAAAAGAGGTTAGCGTAATTCACCCTTAAATTAACTAACATTTAACACAAACACAAAAATAAATAAATAAGGGGTTGTTTGACATTGGCTAATATAATCAATTTTTTTTTTGTGTTGGGACTTTTTTAACCTCGTTGGTTTTTGTTTTGGGACTTTTTTAACTTTTGTGAGAGAAAAAGTATAATGATTATGAGTAAAAAATAATATTTTGTCTTAGGAAAATGCCTCGTAGCTCGACTTTTAGAGGCTCGAAACGGCTCGAAATGGAGAAAGAGGGAGAGAAGAGAGGAAACAGAGGAGAAAGAGGGAGAGAAGAGAGGAGGAAGAGAAGAAGCAAAGGAGAAGCAGAGCCTCGCCACCGCCACCGCCGCTGCCGATCGTCGCAGCAGACCGTCGCCTCGCCCAGCCCCGGTCGTCTGCCCAGCCCCGCCGACGTCGCAGCACCACCGTCGTCTGCCAGCCCCGGTCGTCTGCCCAGCATCCCCTCCTCCTCCAACCGATTTTTATGGCCCCCTCCCCTCCTCCTCCTCCTCCTCCTCCTCCCTCTCCCTTCTTTTCTTCTCCCTTCTTCTTCTTCTTCTTCGTTCTGCAACAAAACCAGGGAAGAAAAAAAAAAAAAACCTCGACACCAAAACGACGTCGTTTTGGTGTCGAGCCAGATTTCGAGCCGTGTTATTCGAGCTACCAATTGGAACCGTTTGTCTTATTGACTTATATAGCCTATTTTGTCTTTTTGTACTTTTTTTTAGCTCCAATGAAAAATCAAACGAGGGCTAAATAGATTTCATTTTTACCAACTATGGCTTCTCCAACTCTTTGCTACTTTTTTTTCTTTTTCTTCTTCTCATCAATTTTTTTCCAGATTTGCAGCCCCAAAAAAAAAAAAAATGTTCCAGAATTTACTCTAGAATACCTGATTTGATATAATTTAAGGGTACTTACCAATCAATTTTATAAATTAGATTGATAAATTTATGGGAGCTTTATTAATAAGTCTCATTTTTAAAAGTTTATTCCATTCAACTCATGTTCTTTTTTATTATTCTATTAGGTCTTATTTGAAGTAAGAAGACCAAAACATCCTAAATCTCTCTTGGCCCCATTAATGCTGATATTTAATGTTGATTGCCATTATATCTTCATTCCAAAAAAATGCATTAATTACACACCACTATTTAATGTTGATATATATTGCGCACAAAAAATTAAACATGGTTCTTTATTGATGACGTGAATGTAAATATTTATATCAGATGACGTGAATGTGAATGTTCATATCAGATGACGTTGTGATAAAGGTGATGTTCAGGTTCACATCAACATTGCATCAAATTACACAACCACAAGCCTTAACTTGAAATGAAGTTTTGTCATTGTATTGTCAATTACATAATGTGAATATTCATACTAAAACATACGAATATGAACGTTCACATCACTACATGTTGTGAATAAGAATGTTCTGTCAATTAAAAATATAATGAACGTTATTTTTAATATGTTGTCAATTAAAAATAAGAATGTTCACATATTGTGAACTTTCATATCACTACATTAGATGAGAGATAATTTTTTGAAAAGTGTTGTAAACGTTTACATCAGATGAGAGATAATGTTCATATTATTTTTAGGGTGAATTACGCTAATGGTCCATATAGTTTAGGGCTTATGTCATTTTGGTCCATGGCTTTTCAATTGTGACACATTTGACATTGAATTTTAAATTTTGTTCCAAGTAAGGACAATTGTAGATACTATTGGATTTTTTAAGGACAAAATCGTCAATTTGATAAAATATAAATTAATTTAACAAAAATAAATGTTAAAAAAATACTTTTGAATTTTTAAAAATTATTTCTAGCTACTAAAGATAAAATTATATGAAATTGATAAATCTTTTAGACATTTTTGTTTTACCAAATTAATTTTTATTATGTACTTGGATGATAATCATGTAAAATTAATTTTTAAAAATTAATCATGTAATTTTTATCAATTTTACATAATTTTATTTTTGGTAGGTAGAAATAATTTTTTAAATATTTTTTTGACATTTATTTTTGTCAAATTAGTTTATATTTTATCAAGTTGATGATTTTGCCATTGAAATTAAGCAATTGTATGTTCAATTGTCCTTATTTGGAATAAAATTCAAAATTCAGGGTCAAATGTGTCACAATTAAAAAATCATGGACTAAAGTGACACAAGCCCCAAACTATAGAGATTATTAGTGTAATTTTCCCTTATTTTTAATGTATTGTCAATTAAAAATACATTTACACATCAGATGAGAGAGAATGTTCACATTATTTTTAATGTGTTGTCAATTCAAAATATATTCACATTATATAATAAGTTATGCTAGAGATCTCAAATGAATTACCAAATATTCTACCAAACCTCTCACATAGACTTCGGACTCACACAAGTCACATGTGTGTGGGTCCAACATCCGCGTGAGAGGTTTGATAGAATATTTGGTAATTCATTTGGGGTCTATAACATTTTCTTTATATAATAATATAAAATAATAATATCAATGTTATTTAATTTGTCTATGAAATTTCCTATACCTTGGTCATTTCCCTTCTCTCTCCTTCCCCAACATTAAATATCAATATTAAATATAAGGGCATAATAGTCTAACAAAACAGTGTAAATAAATAAATAAAAAGAGACTTTATGAAATAAAACTATAAATATATGGGAGTAAGTGAGTTAAAAAAAAATTTCATGGACTTCTTAGGTTAAAACACTTCTAAATGAGATTTATCAATAAAAGTTTCTAAATTTATTACTATAAATTTATTCATAAGAACTAGAGAGATTAATAAATTTATCAATAAATAATAGGTAATAAATCTTGAAAGTAAAATCTATTGATAATTTATCCTTTAATTTAGTTATATAAAATAAAAGGGGACTTACGTATAGTTATTAATAGGTGAATTTATTGTTCAGTAAGTCCCATGATAATTAATGGCATTTTTTTATTAAATACTATTAAAAACGTTACTAATTATTAATTTTCAGTGATAATTTAAAAATTTTGCGAGAGTAATTCTATAAAGGGCCAAGCTTCTCTCCAGTCTAAGATTTGACTGGGGCGTGCTGTTGGGCCCGTGGGGTTTATCACGAGTCTTATTTCGATAATACAAACTATTTAATGTGTAGAACTCGTAGAGTACTTTATTCTTCTAAACAACCACATTTATCGGATATCGATAACAACTTGATCAAATCAGATTTTTGTCAACTGTAAATATAATTTTAAAAATAAATTGTTGACAAAAATCTAATTCAATCAAATAGATATCAATATCTGATCAATGTGATTTTTTACAAAGATAAAATACTAAACTCTACACATTAAACAGTTCAAATTATCGAAATACGATCTGTGATGGACCCTACAAGCCCAATAACACCGTTTAGTACACAAAGTGGCCTTCACAAGCTGCCCAGCGGCAAATAAAGCATAGACTTTGAAGGAAATCAACAAGTTAACAAGGGTATTTTTATAGGATAAAGCTTGGGAGCTCGAATTCCCTCCCCCCGAATCCCCCGAAAATGGAAACAGAGGGAAAGAGGGGGAAGGCAAGAGAGAGAGGGAGAAAGAGAGAGGAGAGAAGAGAGGGAAGCAGAGAGAGAGAGGGAGAGAAGCTCTGCCGTCGCAACAGCTCGGCCGATTGTCGGCCGATTGCAGCTCTCCGTCGCAGCTCGGCCGAGCGTCGGCCGATCGTAGCTCGTCGCAACAGCTCTCCGCCGCGCCTCCGCCCCTGGTTGATGGCCCCTCCAGTCCAGTGCTTCTTCTTCCTTCTCTCCTTCCTCTTCTTCTTCTTCTTTCCTTCCTTCTTCTTTGTCTTCTTCGTTTCTGATTCAACCCCCCCAAAAAAGAAGGCAAAAAACGACGTCGTTTTTGCCTTTAGGGGGATTCGGGGGGACTGGTTTCGAGCTACGTAACATTACTCATTTTTATAATTCCATTTTGCATAATTTGTCAAAAAGTGAAAAAACAAGAAGGGTCTTGTGTGTAGATTCTAACAAGGATACTTAAGCCTTGTTTTTCATCTACTATATAATCCATCTTTTTATCTTTTTTTCATCACATCACCTCTCTACTTTTCTGCACATCTTTTCGTAAAAAGACAAAAAGTGCACTTTTTTAGTATACCCCAAACCAACCCTTATTGTCTAATATGTTTGGTGAGAATTAGTAAAATTTTTCATCAAATACTATTAAAAAATGTTACTAATTGTTAATTTTTAAACACAATTTAAAAAGTTTATTACAAAAAATATTACTAATTATAAGTTTTAGCGACAGTTTAAAAAAATCGGCGTAAAAAATGTCATTAATTTTTAACTTTCAGTGACCATTTAAAAAATTAATCACAAATAAATATCACTAATTATAAATTTTAGCGATAATTTATAAAAATTGTGATAAAAAAAATTATTAATTATCAATTTTTAACAACATATTCAAAAAATGTCATAAAAAGCTTACATTTTAGCAATAATTTTATTAATGGGACACTTTTTCATAAATTCATTTTCATTTACTTATATTTCATTTAGTTCACATTATTTTCATATATTCTAATAAGTTCTATAGGTGAAATAATTATCAAAATACCCCTAATAATATTCACATTTACAGTGCGAATGTTTCGTGATGTGAATGTTCACACCATCAATGTGAATGTTAACATATCAATGTGAATGTTAACATATCAATGTGAATATTTATATTGTCAATGTGAAAATTCATATTGTAAAATATGAATGTTCACATCACTAAAGTGCTAATCATTAAAAAAATATTTGTAAGGATAGAAATATCTATAAAATACCGTAAATATGAGAATTATGATTTGATAGAACAAATATTCAAATAATAGGATTTATTAAAAAATAAGAATATCTTATAAATTAATTGAGAAACAAATACTTGAAAAAAAAAATTCTAATAAATTTCCTTTTATTAAAACTTATTTTTAATAAAATTTGATAGAAATTAAGGATTAGTTTGGAATGGTTTAAATAAATACATTCTTTGACTTTTTATGAATATAGGTTGGGTATAAGTTGGGTTTGAAGTGATGTGTTAGAGAGGTGATGTGATTTAAATAAAACGATGTGACTTAAATAGAATAATAACTTTTTAACTTTTTTAAATCATGCCAAACAAGACTTAAATTTACCCATTAAGATCTACGATTAATTTATCCAAAATAAAAAACCAATGAATAAAACCAAAAATCTTTGGAAAAATTATATATATATATATATATTTTATTTTTCAATTTGGATTTGGTGCGTTGCGTACTACGATCTAAAAATCTACGATGGCTTCTTGATCTTACTGCTCTTCGATTTTAGTTCCGATCGACACTTGTCTGTCTCTCCGCCATGGCCGCTCCTTTCTTCTCAACTCCTTTCCAACCTTATGTTTATCAGGTACTCTCTCCCTCTTAAAAACCCAAATTTTATAGCCAAAGTTAGGGTTTTCACTCACATTTTATTGTTGATCAGTTGTGATGCACATATATGTGTGTGTGTTTGTATATATATTTGGTTTCTCAGAAAAAGAACCAAAAAAAAAAAAGTTAGTTGGAAAAGTAGATTTTTTTGAAGAGATAGAACGTTAGTATGTTAAAGGTTGATTACAACTTAAAGCCCGTGTTGCTGATCCATCAGCTTGAACCCAGACCTTTCACTCATCGCACCGCGGCTACGTGTCACTCGGCCACAAGGGCCTCGGCTGGAAAATTAGAGTTTGAGTGCTAGTTTTTGTTATATTTGTTGGACGGGAGAGAGCAAAAGCTCCCAATCAAGTGATTTGATGGAGATGGCATTGAATTGTTATATGTTTGATGAAGTTATGAGTGAGTTTAGGTTTGTGGGTGAACTTAATTGTAGTAGATGCTGATAAACTTGCAGGTGTTCAAATGACAGTGGCAGGCAGGCATTTCAAAAAGAGTAATGCTAGAGATCTCAAATATTCTACTAAAAGTTTTACCAAATGTCTCACATGGGTGTGGTGGGTCCCATGTGGGTGCCACACCCATGTGAGATATTTGGTAAAACTTTTGGTAGAATTTTTGGGGCCTCTAGCATTTTTGTTTCAAAAATACTCGTCATTGGTACTTGAAACTGTCAAATACAGAATCATCATGCCTTGTTTTCTTTGAATGGAGCTTAATTAGTTATTTTATTTACTGAATTGGGTATAAAATTGGTAAATTGATTGGTGTAGTTCTTTATAGATTTTTTTTTTAATTTTTTTTTAGAGGAGAGTAGAAAATGGAGGGGCAGGAAGTTTATTAAGGTTAAAAGATGTTCAAATAATGGAATAGAGAAAAAAGAGTAACATTTAATTTCATAGTTACACCGAGGTAGCTATTTTTCACTTAAAATACTGTTTTTTCACTGTTTGCAGCCCTAAACAGTGACCAAACCGTTGTTCCTATCTTCCCAAATTTCAATTGCAAAATCCATTCACCTTCTTATATCATCAAACCCAAAAATCCCAAATCCAATTTGGCGACTTAAATTGTAGAAATGCGTTTCCCTCACTTGTCCTAATAACTCCTTCTCTTCAACTTGTTGAGTTGGGTGACCTTGTGGGTGCACAGAATTTGGGGTACTAAACTTAATAGGCTACTCTTTTTGTGTGGCGTTCTTTATGTTCTTTCCTTTTGTTATTTGTAAAATACTTAGAAAAAGAACAAATTATGTCCAAATTTGCCTAGGCTTGTCGTTTGTGGAAAGGTGGAGACTGGCTGTTGCTCCCGGCTTTAAGCCTTTTTCTCTTTTGGTTGTTTCTATTTCCACCTTATGGAGTATAATTGGAGAGGAGCACATTTTCTTGTCTTCCATCTCAAATTTTGAATTTTTCTTTTTAAATAGTCTGCACTAATCCTTGCTTCCCGCGTTATTTATCAAAACAAAAAATTCTGTAGTGTGGGTTATCTCACTGTGATAATGTATTGTAGAGTCCACAAGAAGCTATGATACCTTTCCAGATTTTGGGTGGAGAAGCTCAGATAGTTCAGGTATTAATAGTACTTGCTAAACCCCCCTTCCGCCTCTTTTAAAATCAAAGCAAAAACTCTTGCTTTTGTTTGTTTATATTTCTTATTTATTGTATTTCGGTGGTGTTGGTCTCATTGCCAGATTATGTTGAAGCCACAAGAAAAAGTTATTGCAAAGCCTGGTAAGTTGATTTGACATGGGGTTTTTACATATGGGTTAATGTGATTTTTTTATTGATGTGTACATGGCTGCTCCCTCCTTGGAGCCACTACTACTTTACCCATTAAATGAAAAATTGATTGTGTTGTATCTGAAGAAGAATCAATTTTGGGTTTCAAGTCCTAGATCCTTCTTGTTTTTTAGTTCACATCTATATGACAATATTCAAATTATGTTTCTTATGTGTTGGGAAATAACAAGCCCATGTGATCATATTCCATATTCAATATTATTGTTGGTTTGTCTGAATGCCTTGAGGAATAGAGTTCTCTTCTACTCATTGATGCTAGTAATGCTTACATGTGGTGTAAGTTTTCATTGTCATGGGAGTGGCGTAGTTAAAATTTTTATCTGTAATCATGGTGATGCTTCTTTCCAAAAAGAGGAGTGTGACACTTGGGGATGTTATGGTGAAAAATGCCTGCATTTCTGCTTTGGGCAGAAGATGGGCAGCAGATTACTTATTGCACTTACTTCCATGGCCATCAACAATCCAGTCTTGGGACCTGGTTGACCTCAGGTCTCAGGGTGTGAGACTTGGAAGTTGGAGCGTGCGTGTGGTAGTTTCTTTACGTTGGATGGGAAGGACATTGATTGAGTTGGTGATCAATACTCTAGGCTATATTTGGTAAGCAGGAATTGGCTGAGTTAGGAATGATATACTAGTTAGTCTATAGGTTGACACTTGGGGAGCTTTCCAAGGATCAATAAATTCTTACCAGAGGTTGCTGGTAGTGGAATATATTATGTCTGCTATTTTAAAGCTACCTGATACTGATTTCGGTGCATCCTCTTTTTTTACATTCTAAACCATTTTTTATTTATTTTTTCCACTGCAATGTGTGTGGAATTTGATTGGCCTGTAGGTTCCATGTGTTACATGTCTGGGTCCATACAAATGGAGAATGTTTACGTCCCCGAAAATGAAGCAGGTATGTGGCAGTGGCTATTTGGCAAGAGTATGACTAGCATAGTTCTTCTCAATACCGGTTCAAGTGATGGATTTGTCGGAATTGCTGCTCCTTCTTTAGCCAGAATTCTCCCGGTTTGTATCACGCCAAATTTTGGGTTATTAGTTTTTTTTTTTTTTTAGGTTCTAACTCTTGGCATTTGATCATGACTGTGAGTTCATCTCAGATGTCACAAACTGGTTTCTTTTTATGTTATTTGATTTGAATTATCTTATTTTTACTTATCAAAATTTATTTTGTAGATTGATTTAGCAATGTTTGGTGGTGAACTATTGTGCCAGGTACAGCTAATTTATTATCTATTTTTCTCTTGTTATGTTAAGAAATTATTTGAAATTCTCTTTCCCCGTGTTACTGTTGCCGCTTGGGATATTTTTCTTTTCTGTCAATGCTTTATCTCAATTCTGTTGAGATTTCTTCATGCATTTCTCTTAAATCTCAGTCCTTTAAATTCGTATCTGACTGATAATATTATTTTATAGCCAGATGCATTCCTTTGCTCCATCAACGATGTGAAAGTCACTAATACAGTAGATCTCAGGGCACGTAACATTGTTGCCGGTGCAGAGGTGAGATGACTACTTTGAAACTTTGTCCTTTTTGCTTAATTTCTGAGTCTTGAATCTTGATGATTATGCATATTTGGTTTCACTGTGATCATCCAGTTGACATACATGCTTATGCTGTTTATAGGGATTCTTGAGACAGAAACTATCTGGTCAGGGACTTGCATTCATAGTTGCTGGTGGATGTGGTAAGGTTCTTTTTTAATTTAGTCACTACCTATTAAGTTGTGTAAGTTTTTCAGAAAGCATAAATCCTTCATTAGTCTAAATGCAACTCCAGACCAACCAAACAGTTGGTTTTGACTGGTGCTTGGCATAGTAATTTCTTTCTTTCTTTCTTTATTTCTCGCTTTTTTCCGTTCTGTTTCTTTGTTTCTTCTTATTCTTTGAGGCATTTCATAGACTGTAGACCTACCACAAGGACAAATTATATTTTACTTCAAATTTGGCATTTTCATGCTGATGCTTTGCATTAACTTCAACTTTGGTTTAAGTTCTTTTTTATACGGAACTTGTATTTTGAGTTATAACATGAATCTGACTCAGTAGTTTGAATCATCTCTGAACTTTAACAAAAAGAAAGGAAAGTTTGAATCACGTTTTAATCCAACCCTTCAAGGCAATAATCATGGGATGTCCATGTGACATTTTCTTTTCCATTCGGCTAGTTGCACAGAAAAATCTCGATGTGGGTGAAGTACTTGCTGTGGATGTTTCCTGCATTGTTGCCTTATCAGCAATGGTCAACGTTCAAGTCAAATACAATGGCCCCATGAGAAGGGTGGTCTTTGGGGTAATTAGCTTCCATTTATTTTATTTTATTAACATTTATATGCTGCTCTTTTATTTTTATTTGTTCTTGCTTGTTTGTTTCTTGGATTTGCACTCTTATATAGCTACTTTAATAAAAAAAATGCATAGGCAGTTTTTGAAATAAATGTTTATTCATTTTAATTATAAATTGTAGTTAGTTAAATAAGGATATAATCAACTGCCATCTTCAAATTTCTAATGATTTGAGTCATGACATACATCTTGATACTTTGTCCATGGGTTAGCAAAAAACAGAAGCAATCCTAGCAAAAGTTGAAACTCGATAGGCTTCCTCATACATCTTGGTACTTCACCTTGCATGAGTTAGGAGCTAAGAAGCATGGGTACTTCTAAGTTTGACAAAATGACTTGGGATACAATGATAAAAGAAAATGGGGACTTCTAGAGTTTCCCTTCCTCTTTACCGTGTGAATCTCCCAGTCTCTTTTGACCTCTTCTGTTATTGATTGTTCTATACAACAACTTTAAACATTGGTGCCTTTGGTTGCTATTGATGTCTTGATTACTCTTTCCAACTTCCTGATTTTGCAAGCTTTCTTTTTCTTTTTCTTTTTCTTTCTTTTTTCCTGGAAAACTTGTGTCATTTAACTGTGGGTTTGAAATTGCAGGGTGACAATCTAGTGACAGCTATTTTAACAGGACCGGGCATCGTCTTCATTCAGAGTTTACCCTTTCATCGGCTTTCACAGCGCATTGCTAGGTAATTTCTCATAGTTGCATGAATGCCAGAAAATCAATGAAAACATAATCAGAAAATCAAATTCATTTTCTTCTAGGTATTGACAAAATAAGTGGCTTCTGGTTTGCAGGGCAGTAACATCTCCAACCATGAGGGACAATCCAAAGTTCTTTATTCAGATAGCCCTGTTCTTGTTCATTGCTTATGTCGTGATTGTATCGTCACTAATCTTGACTGATGTATGATTTGCTTCTTCTTCTTTTTGTTTATATATATTATTTGTGCTTCTTTTTTTTTATAAATTATGTAGGGTCTTCTTACCTCTATTTCTAGTTGTAATGTTGCAGTTTTCCTTTTAATTAAAAAAATAAATAAATAGAAACATAGTGATGTACATTGTTTGATTGGAAACACTTGTGGTCTTGAAATTGTAAGAGACAATTCAGTTTCTTATTTCTACATTACTGATATGATCAATTATATATATATACATGACGTTTGTTGTGTATATCAATTTAAAAAAAAAAATCATCTCCCACCAAAACTATGAAAACAAGTGAGTATTTACTACTTTCAAGTTCAACAAAATAAAAAATAAAAACTCAGTATCTATCATTTATATTGAAGTCTCACTTATATAAGAGGAGAGGAGGCTGCAAATTCAATCAAGTAGGCCTAAATTCGACAATTTTCTTCTTAATTGTTATTTACGTGTTCAATAAAGGAAATTTTGTTATTTAATCATGTTCAATAAAGGAAAATTTTCAATTTCCAAACTCAATTCCAGAGCTAGGTTTGGATCCACACACTTTCCTGAATCGGGTAACAATCCAAACCAAACACTATTTTTGATGGGGTAATTTTACTGGATGCAGAGTCACGGCTGTCTAAAGCACAGTGGTGATTGTTGTGCGGTTTGTGAAACTCATTTCGGATTTTATTTTGATGATTTAAATCGTTAAAATTTTAAGAAATATCGATAACAATATATTTGTAAAAAATCAAATTAATCAGACATTAGTAATTTGTTTATTAATTAACATCTTTATATAAAAAAAATAAATATGTGTGTATTAAACTAAATATAAATATTATTTGATAAGGAAGTTATTAATATCCGATCAGTTTATTTTTTACAGATATATTATTCTTGATATTTTTTAAATTTTTAACTATTTGAATCACCAAAATATAACCCAAAATAAGCTTCACGGACTGTGCTTCACGTACCGCAGTGTCACTAGATCCAATTTTACTTGAACATGCGTCGCTCACCATTGCACATGTCCATGCCACATGTTTTATTAAAAAAAAATTATTTTAAACTTCTCATGCACTCTCATAATATATATATATATATATATATATATATATATATATATATATATTTTGATATATTGAAAGTAAAACAGAAACAAGGAGGCTAAGCTCTCTCCCTCCCTAACTCAAGCAAATCTGCAACCAGCAGCTCCCTAATCTCAGCAGGGGGTTCATGGACTACAAGGATATCTTCCGGTTGTTCCGCTCCCAGCTTTGCAAGAGCATCCGCACAAAGGTTGCCTTCACGATAGACATGTTGGGCAGTGCACTGGCAACCATTAAAGATGATTCTTGCGTCTTCCACCAGACCGCGGTAGGGGTGTTTCTCAGCAGGTCCTTCGACTAGCAGCTTCACAACTTCTTGGGCATCAGTCTCCACTATCACGTTGGTGAAGCCTTTTTGGAGATCGATTGTGAGGCCTTTATACACTGCCCATAAACTCCGTTTCAAGACTAGTGCAGCTTTCCATCCTACCATAGTAGCCACGTATCCAAGCTCCCCTCTCATACTGGATGAGGCCTCCAAATCCATTACGACCCCTACTCCATTTGCTCCCATCGGTGTTTAGCTTCAGGGTACCTGTAGGAGGAAAGGACCATTTAATGAGTCTAAATGGAGTTCTAGGATTAATAATTGACATGCTAAATGCAAGATCAATTTTAGTGGAGTAGTCAAGGATGAACTTTAAACTTTCAAACGGGGTAACCAGTTTGCTTTCAAAACTTTTAAGGTTCCTATTTTTCCAGATTTTCCATAGTGTAACCAAGAATACAGTGCTCCAAGCGGATTTAGCACCAAATTTGGCCTTTGATTTGGAGTTGGAGAACAACAATTCCTCCAAGGTTCATCAAGCATTTGTAGGTACCAATGTTGATTCTGGATAGCAGTCCAAACTTCCTTGGCTTTGTGGCATGCACGAAAAAGATGGTTTAGATCTTCATTCTCACTGCAAAAAGGGCAACATGAATTATCTGATAATCCTCTTTTCAGTCTCATACTATTAGTAAGAAGCTTCCCATGTAGGATGGTCCACAAAAACCCTTTCAATTTTTGTGGGAATTTCTTTTTCCATAGCCACTGCCAATCAGCCTCTTTTCCATCATAAATAGATGCAATGTCAAAGGCACTGGAAATAGAAAATGTACCATCTGGGGACCCTTTCCATACTGGATGGTCCAAGTTTGAACAATATTTAGGGGGTTGTTCTTTGAAAATAGAAGCAGCCACCAATGGGGAAAAGAGTTGATTAATAAGAGCAACATCCCAATCACCTTCCATGTCAGTGATATCTTTTACCTTCTGAATAGAGAGATTGTGTGGGGGGAAAGAAGAAGATGATATTGAGGGCATGACTTCCTCAATAGGTTTCTCCTCACACCACTAATCTTTCCAAATATCAACATTAGTGCCATCACCAATGGACCATTTAGCACCACTTTTCAGAATACTTCTAGAATTCGGCATTCCTCTCCACACATGAGAGGATTTACTTTTCTTCTTACAATTCATAAAAGAAGTGCCTTTCAAATATTTGGCTTTTAAAACCTCAGTCCACATACCTCCCTCATTTGAAATAACTTTCCATCCCAACTTAGCAAGAAGAGCTAGATTATGCTCTCTGGCCTTCCTAATGCCAAGACCACCATGTTTCTTATTTTTGCACACCTCATTCCAATTAACAAGATGAATTTTCCTTTTCTCTAGGGTATCACCCCAAAGAAAATTTCTATTCAGCTTTTCAATATCATAGCACACTCGTTTGGGTAACTCCATAGTTTGCATGGAGTAAGAAGGTACAACAAAGGTGACAGATTGAACAAGAGTCGCTCTTCCTGCCATAGAGAGGGTATTCATTTTCCAACCAGCCAATTTAGACTGGAGTTTTTCAAAGATATAGTTAAAATGGTGCCTGGTCACCCTCTTATTCAAAAGGGGACACCCAAGTAATTACCCAAATCATTAGTTAAAGGAATTCTACACCAGGCACTGAGGTCACAAGCCTTACTAAGGTTAATATTAGGGGACACACAGAGTTTAGATTTTTGGAGGTTAATTTTAAGCCCAGAAATGAAACTAAACTCAGTTAAAACATCAGTAATACCATCACAAGTTGTAGTATCAGCTTTAGCAAAGAGAAGTAAATCATCAGCAAAAAACAGGTGGGTGATACAAGGACCTCCTTTAGCAATAGAGATCCCTTTCCATCTCTTTTGCTCAGCCTTAAGACGTATCATATTAGACAGGCGTTCCATGCACAAAACAAAAAGGTAAGGAGAAAAAGGGTCACCTTGTCTTAGACCCTTCAAAGGCCTAAACTCCTCTAGGGCTTCACTATTCCATAAGACAGAGGTCTGAACTGGAGTTACACAACACATGATTAAATCCACCCAGTTCCCATTGAGGTTAAATTCAATGAGAGTTTCTTTGAGGAAATGCCACGAAATATTGTCATAGGCTTTTTCAAGATCAATTTTCAAAATCATGTTGCCCAGTTTACCTTTTTGGAGCCTTATAGAATGTAAGATTTCTTGGGTAATGATGATATTATCACTGGTATTTCTGCCAGGGACAAAACTCCTTTGGTTAGGCACCACAAGTTTATCGAGAAGAGGTCTGAGACGATCCACCAAAATTTTAGTGATGATTTTATAGGTAACATTACAGAGGCTAATGGGCCGAAAATGTTTAACCCTCTCAGGGTTGTCAATTTTTGGGATAAGAGCAATAAGGGTCTTATTCATCTCCTCAGGGATGTGATTGGTAAGGAAACAATGTTGGATGAAAGAACAAACACCAGGGCCAACAATATCCCAAAACTTATGAAAAAAGATTGCCTGAAAACCATCTCTACCAGGAGCTTTGAAGGCTTTGATGTTGTTGACTGCTTTCTTCACTTCCTCATTAGTAATATCTTTGGTCAGTTCAGTATTATCCAGATTGGATAGAGTGCAAGGAATAATATTACACCAGTGATCCAAAGAATTAGTAATGGGATTACCAAACAGAGTTTTAAAATAAGTAACAACAAGGTTTCTAAGGTCAGAGGGATTGTCAATCCAGACACCATCATCATTCTGGAGGACCTCAATTCTAAGTTTTCTTCTCTTGATGAGAGTGGAGAGGTGAAAGAACTTAGTATTGCGGTTCCCTTGGACAATCCAGTTCTCTCTGGATTTCTGAAACCAGAGGAGTTCCTCCTGGTAAAGAGTTTGATTATACTGATCCACCAAATCTTTCTCAAGCATGTGAAGGTTATGGGTATAGACACAGGATTGGGATTTTTGGATCCCTTCAATCCTTCCCAAAAGCCAACGCTTTCGTTTAAAAATATTACCAAACGTATCCTTATTCCAGACAAAAAGCGTGTCTGCTAGAGTGTGTAGTTTGCCAATAAGGTCAGGATTAGAGTGGTTCCAACAATTCTCAATAATAGTCCTGAATCCCTCATGGGTAATCCAGGCTGCTTCAAATTTAAACGGGCTAGCGAAAGGGTTAGGGTGGATTTTACCTTCGGTAAAGACCATCATCGGAGAGTGATCAGAGTAGGTTCTAGGGAGGTTGCGAACAAAGCCATCAGGGAAACGAGTCCTCCATTCTGCATTGCACAGAGCTCGATCCAGTCAAACTAAAGTGTTGGCCCAGCCTTGTCTATTGTTAGACCACGTGAGGCTTGGACTAGTGCAGCCAAGGTCCATGAGATTACAGTTATTGATCCTATCATTAAACTTCTGAGTACGTCTCTGGCTCTGGTTGAGGTTTTGATCTTGATTTGGAGACATAGTGAACCCTCTTTTCTCAGCACAACTAGCATAGTCATTGAAGTCTCCAGCAACAAGCCACAGCATATTCATATCCAAGGCTATTTCATCCAAGTTTTCCTATAGTTCATCACGAACTCTGGGATTTGGGCTTGCATAGACTGCCGATAACAACCATTCAGGATGGTTCTGTCTAGAGATGGTAGCAAGGATCATTTGTGAGTTAGCTTCTGAGATTTGAACATTAACATTGTTGGGGTTCCATAACATCCAAATACCTCCACTTTTACTAATAGGGTCAACATATGCAGAAGCTGTAAAGCCAAGGGTGTTAAAGAACATACCCATGGATTGGAGGGCCATTTTAGTTTCCATAAGCACTACAATATCAGGTTTCTGAGTTTTGATCAGTTCTTTCATCGTCCTCTCGAACTTATTTATTCTAGCTCCATGGTAATTCCAAAATAGCATATCTATTAAAGACATGTACGGAAGATTTGGGAGAGGCAACTGGCCTGGTATGCCCAGCGTCGCCCTAGCGCTATTGTGGTTGTCCTTCATGGATAGTTTCGAGCTCACACTCACTAGATGTTGACTCTGGCTTGCTTCGAATTGCCACCACGGTTTGATCTTTAGTTTCACTTCCTCTACTCACCAGTTGACAGCGACGAGATGAGATGCTTCTTTCCCTGGATCCAGGAACAACATCACTCGATTCAGTGAGACCCTGTGCTGGGTTGTGGTCATCCCTGGCTCCTTCATCTCCTCTCTCGCGATTTGCACTTCCTCGTTGTTCATCCTTGTTTTTATCAGGAGGCTTTTTGGTGTAATTGTGGTTAAAGGTGGTCACTCTTGGTGTTTTGAGAACTTCTGGGTTTGGAGCAGAGGGTGATTGGGGTTGGTAGCTGAGCCCCTTATCTACAGAGGCGACAAACTGTGAAAGTATCATATCTTCCTTCCGTATTACTTTGGCCTGAGCTATTTCCTTCCCTCGTTTGATCTCATCTCTGAACAAATCTTTTGCGATCCCTGTTGTGTGATGTTGACTTATCTTACTATCCCTGGAGCCTTGGGTTTTTTGTCTATATCTGAAACTTGATTCCTTGGTTTTGAAGTCCCCTTTATTCCTTTGTTCAACTTGGCCTGATTGATCCCTTTCAATGAACCTTTCCTCTTGGAGTATATCAAAACAATTTCCTTGTGATTGGGATGGGCTCTTTGAGGGTTTTAACTGGTGATTTGGTCTCCTTCTGGTTGGGGCTTTTGTCCATGGCCCATAACTTGGGTCCACCTCAGCTGCATTAGTGTCTATGTTGGTTGGGCTCTTAGATGTGCTTGGCCCATGTGGGTCCTTATCATCTGCAACGGCTATCTGGGTCACCTTCTCCGGTGCCTGCTGCAACCGATCGGAGCAATTATCCTTCTGATGATCGATCCTGCCACAGGAAAAACAAAATGTATGTAAATGTTCATATTCAATAACATAGCTATATTTATCGATAGCAAAATGCGAGATCAGCAATTTTTTTAGGTCCATCTCTACGCATACCCGGGCGTGTTTCCCCCTTGCAGCCATGGCTGTGTTAATGTCTACCTTCAGAGGCTTCCCCAGAGTTTTAGCAATATGAAAGAGGACTTTTTCACTGTAGTATTCAGTAGGGAGATTAGGGAATCTAACCCAAATAGCTGTTGTATCCTCTTCTGCAACATCCAATTTGAAGTCCAGTTGCCACTTTCGAACAGTGACATAGTGATCCATCACTACCCATGGGCCGCATGTGTAGACCCTATTATAGTCCTCCATCATATCAAACTTCACTATGAAGAAGCCATGTCCAATATCAAGAGCTTCAAAGTGCCGCTTGTAATCCCCAAATCTTTTTCATCTTTGTGACAAACACTTTGTAACCAATGCTCTTACCCAGTAGTCGAATAATGAGGCACTTTTTCCATGGCTCCCGAATTTTCTTGAGTAGGCCAGGTGGGATTTTGACTTTAGGAATTTGGTCATTTTGATTGAGCTCTGAATCTTCAGCAGCAATATCTTTAGTCATATCTTCCTCGTCATCAGATGATAAATCTTCAACATCAGAATCAAAATTTTTTTCATTGTTGTTCGCATTAAATTGCGAATGGAGGAGAGCCTGCTTGAAGGATTTTGTATTTGCTTCCGATCCTTCTATGCATTTATCCTCGCTCACATCCATGACTTCGTTTCCTGGATTGAGGTTCACTGTGGTCTCCGACATGTCTGTTTCAATTGGATCAGATTGGGTGATCGGTGTAGACAGTGGTTGTTTCCCCACGGAGACATCAGAGTGTTCCAATTGATCTCCTTTGATTTTCTTCGTACTCCTGGCGAGGTAATCATCTTCTTCAGGTGATCGGCCATGAGAGATGGTTTCAGCAGCAACGGTCATTTTCTCTCGTGAGTGACAAAAAAATCGTCTATTGTCCTTAGTCTTTTTCTCTCATAAATATTTAAGGGGGAAAAGTTTGAGAGATTTTAAAGTGGATGTACAAAATTACATCTTTTCCAATTATCATAATTACATTAAATATTAAAAAAATGTAAGAGAAATATATTTACACTAACTACAAACATATTACAAATCAAATGAACATACAAAATAAAAATAAAAACTTTAAACAAATATAAATGAAAGAAAGATAAGATAGAAAAAATCAAACTACTGACTTTCTAATAAAGTGAAAAATCCTTAACAAACCAATTATTGAAAAACTATAATTAAACCTATACATAAATATTTGTTATGTGATCAACATTAGGTAAGTTTAATGATAAATATTTGATGATAAAATTTAAGAGGGATTGACCAATAAATTTCATATTTTAGACTTGTAATTCATATAGTTTCATATTTTTTCTTGTAATTGATTTAATTATTTTTTATGTGTAATGACTTATTTACCCATTACGTTGGAGTGTCACATTTGAAAAAAATATACTACTAAATAATTTGTTAGTATCATATAATACCCGCTACGTTGAAGTGTCACATTTAAAAAAATTATACTAAAGAATTTTTAATTTTTTTGCACTATCATATCATACTCGCCACGTTAGAGTGTCACATGTCACGTTTAGAAAAAGTAAATTAATGAGTTTTTAATTTTTTTTAGTGTCACATCATACCCGTCATATTGTCACATTTGGAAAAAGTACATTAATAAGTTTTTAGTTTTTATTTTAGTTGGAGTGTCACATTATACCCGCCACGTTGTCACATTTGGAAAAAATATACTAATGAGTTTTTAACTTTTTTTGAGTGTCGCATCATATCCGCTACATTGTCACATTTGAAAAAAGTACACTAAGGAGTTTTAAATTTTTTGGAGTGTCACATCATACCTGTCACATTGTTACATTTAGGAAAAGTACATTATAAGTTTTTTTATTTTTTTGAGTAAAAGATTTAGAGTGTTGCATCATACTCGTTACATTGTCATATTTGAAAAAAAATGTATATTAACAAATTTTTAGTTTTTTTAGATTGTCACGTTATACCCGCCGAGTATTACATTAATATTTGATACATTGGAGTGTCATATTATATTTGTCACATTAATAAAATTGTATAATCGTCCACTAAAACACTACCAAAATCGAAATAGAACCATATGAAAAGAAACTCTTCACTAATAAAACTCAACAGATCAATAAATAAAAAATTTGTGACTAATTATAATACTTATTTGTGAAATAAAATTTATTAATAAACATCTCAAAATTTAAAATCTCAAGTCACCACAAATGAAAGATTTGTCCAATTATTAACTTCAGTGCTTCTAACATTTTAGGTAATCTTCTTGCCACTCATCATTAAACAAATGGACAAAAAAAAAAAAAAAAAAAAAAAATCTCATGTGATTGTCACGTGAGCATGCTTTAAAGACATTAAAAGATAATTTTGCCATCGTTTAGCATGTTGAGTTTTTTTTGACTATTTAATTATTTTAGTCACAGAAAAAATAAAATAAATTTTTTAATCTAATAAAATAAAATGTCATATTTAATTTATAATTATTTTATTTTTTCTCTTATAAAAATTTAAAAAAATTTAAAAAATTTATCAAAAATGAGATTTTTTTATACCAAATTAAAATAATCAAAAATTAAAAAGTTAAAAAATTAACTCACATCCCAAATGAATATAAATCTTACTTTTTATAATCTTTATTCAAATTTCATTTATGTATTCAACTTTTACTCTAATTTTAAATGGTGGAATGGCATAATGATTATATGAAAAATTATAATCCAGTGCAGGATTTCGAAAAAATTTATTGATAATTGGTAAATTTTATACACATTAATAATAATTAAAATCATAAAATTTTCTATTATTCTGTAATCATTTTCTGATGATGTCACTTATTAGTAATTTTCCCATGATTCTATTGAAATTCAAATTAAAATTTGCTAACTTAATTATTACAATTAAAATGTGAAGGATTATAAAGAAGGCCTCATTTGGCATGTGAGTGTTTTAATTTAAAGTCAAAAAATTACTAAAAAAATGAAAAAGTTTATAACTTATATAAAAAAGTCAAAGATTCTATTTATTTCTACTTTTTACACATATTTTCGTAAAAAATTAAAAAGTCATTCCAAACATACTAGTTTTTTTATCTCATATTTTAACTAAAAAATCAAAAAATTACTAAAATAACCTGTTCTGGAACGAGAAAAGAAAAGAAAAAAATACTACATATCTTAATTTATTATCCCTGAATGCCTTCCAATGATGTGGTATTGAAATTAGACCTCATATAATGGAATATTTGATAAATCAAAATTTGACACTTATCAAACAGATTATTAAGGGTGATTTTTAAGAATGATAAATTAAGTGTCTCAAACATTTTCAAAAAAACAAAAGGAAATTATCTGTTAGTGGTATGTAGAAAATTTATTTAAAAAAATGATAAATATTAATAATTATAATTATAATTTATTTTGCTAATGTGTAATAATTTTTGAAAAGTCTCCCTGAATGAAAATTTTGTCCAAAAAAAAAAAAAAAAAAAACAAACTAAATTAAGATTAAAGTTGAAAGTGTTTGGCAAGAGCGTTTAGACTTAGGACTATTTTGGAAAAATGGTTAAAATCAATTTTTTAGTTAAAAGCTACTTATTTTTTGTGAGAGAGGAAGTAGGTTATAATTTACGAAGTGGATTATAACCCACTTCCCAAAAGGGGCCTTAGTAAGGTCATTTTAGAACCGACTTCGGTGATTTGAACTGTTTATTTTTTTGACTCGTTGAGTAGAATAGTCATGAAAAAAATTAAGACGATTAGACTTTGGTAACTATATATTCGAATCATATTTGTTTTAAGAAAATAAACAACAAATATAATTTTAAGAATAATCATTTATTTTTTTGTAATACAAATTTGATTAAAACATATAGTTATTTACATCCGATCATCGTGTTGTTTGCATGAATATTTTATTCAACGAGTTTTAAAAAGTGAATTATTCGGATTATCAAAATGGAATTGTGGTGGGTTTCACGAGCCTCTCAAATTATCGGCAAAACAAAAAAAAAAAAGAAAAAAAAGACACATTTTCTTGATTTTTTTTTTCTTCAAAATTATGTCAAAATATTTTACTTTTCTAGTCTGGCTTGTCGAAACGAATTTAAAAAGTTTATATATATTTTTTAAAAAAATTTCAAAAACAAATTGAAAAAATCAAAATAAGCAATTTTTTTTTTAATCTTTTTTAATTTTTTTTTTAAAATTATAATTTTCCGATTCATTGAATTTAAAAAAAAAATTCAGTAAAAAAAAATCAAAAAAAGGACTTCTCAAAGCATCTCGCAAGAACTGAGAAACCTAACCCAAGTCGAAAAATCACCTATTATTATTTTTAATTAATTAATTGTTTTTGTGTGAACGCCAAGTAACTTCTCCAAATATTGGTACCGAATTCGATAATAAAATAATATGTATGCTTCCCACTATTCCTAAAATCAAAACCGAAGCACTACTCATCGGCTTCGCACCTTTCTCGATCTATCTCTATCTCTATGAGAGTTTCGAAACCCTAACCCTAGTTTTGATACACTCGCTTCTTCGGATTCTAGTATTTGAATATTGAAATTATTCGATGAATTATCAAGTCTCTTTCATCAAATCTCGATTGTAGATTGTCACCCACACTCTCGTGTTGGAGAATCAGCGGATTGATTCGAGATTTCGCGGAAGGAGGTGGATCGATCTGAAGAATCGGTGGTTCTCGCTCGTCGGGGTTGAATTCGTTTGCAAAGCTTCAAGGCGGTGCGGATTTGTCAGATTCAGCGTCCATCAGAAGAACCGGTTGTTCGCTGTGGTTCGGCATCTGAAGGAAGGGGCTTATTCGATCGTCGCTCTCATCTGCCAGATCTGATCGATTTCTCGACGATCGGTGGCGTACATACAGTCTCTTCAACGATTTGTTTTCTCATCGGAGGCATAGATTGTAATTTGAAGGATTCTCCTTTGAAGATATTGCGATTTGCAGGAGTCTACGCGTTGGTTTGATATTTTTTGAGTTATTGAAGAGCTAGAAGAAAAGAAAAAAGAAAAGAAAAGAAAAAAACAAAAGCTTCTTTTTCTTGTACTGTTGTTTGAGTTCAATATCAGGCCTTTATTTTTATTAACGGCCTTTCAATTTTTAGGGCTTTGTGTTTGTTGTTGATTTCTCTTTATTTTTAGAGCAAAGAGGGGAAGAAATTTCTTTAAAAAAATATGGCTGTGTATTATAAATTTAAAAGTGCAAAAGATTATGATTCAATTCCAATCGACGGTCATTTCATATCAGTTGCGAATTTGAAAGAAAAAATATTTGAATCCAAGCATTTGGGCAGGGGTACCGATTTTGACCTCGTTGTCACCAACGCGCAGACTAACGAAGGTTGGTTTGATTAGTTGATTCTGTTTTCAAAACTTCTACAAATAATTTTGAATGCAATTCATGTTTTGTTTTATATGGATTAAAAATATGCTCTTTGATTGGTTAGTTTGGTATGGGACATGCTCATGAACATTCTGTTTTATGAAAAATTTACGGGTGTTAAATGAGCAAAATGCGCCCTAACATATCCGTAGAATGAATTATGACGAGAGGAGGGAACCATGATGAGTGATGAATTTTGTATTTAGGAAGAACTTTCTGTTCAAATTCAAATTCTAAGCAAACTAGCCCTTTTTAGGGAAAAATTAAGTTTGCATATTTGGGGCCTGAGGGTTGAGTTGGCACCTTTGAGTGTACACTGTACGGTTATATTGATGGGTGTGTTACTGATAATTGGTCTAATGGGGTTTTTGAATATTTTAGCGGATTTGTTTTTAAAGAATGGATGGATTGGGTGATTTAATTTTATTCAGTTGTATGCTTGGTTATGTGGATAGATCTTATAGACTGTTTTCTCTGTTTTTCAATTTCAGAGTATCTTGATGAGGCAATGTTGATTCCCAAAAATACATCTGTTTTAATTCGTCGAGTTCCTGGACGCCCTCGCATGAACATAGTTACCGAACCAGTTATTGAACAAGACGAGTACTATCTTGATCCCTAAATCTTTTGGCCACTAGTTGTATTTCAGTTTTTTTTTTTTTTTGGGGGGGGGGGGGGGGGGTTAAATTGGTTAAATATTAGTTATGTGTCTGTAGCTAGCTTTGCAAGGTTTGCCTGAGCCTGCTGTTATGGCTGTACTCGTCTCTTTTTTCATTCATAGACCATTTGGTGGTGCTTTGAGCTTGTAAAAGCTTTTTTTAATGTTTTATGGCCCTTTATTATGGTGGCAAATTCTGAGAGTTTGGTTGAGTGCAATCTATGTATTGATCTGCAGGCCAAAGTTGGAAATTAATAAGTCTGACGATGCTCAACCACTAAACAATAGTTTCCTAGGAGCTGATTCATCTGTCACAAAATATGTAAGCTTTAACTTGTTTGTTCTTTTCTGTTGAAAGAATGGATTTGTCATATGGTTTTGAACGTCTATTCTAGTCCTTGGCATAATGACCTGACCTAATTTTGGCCTTTGTAGCCTGAAGATTCAGAATGGGATGAATTTGGAAATGATTTGTATGCAATTCCTGAGGTTTTACCAGTTCAGGCTAGCAATCCAATTCAGGATGCTCCCCCTTCTAGCAAAGCTGACGAGGACAGCAAGATCAAGGCTTTAATCGATACTCCAGCGCTGGATTGGCAGCGGTGAGATGCTGTCCTGTTGTTTTTTTATCTGATATGGGATGGTTGGTTTTCTAGTTGTGTTGATGTGGGTATGATATTTCATAGAATCTTATCTAGTCTCATTCTGTTGGTTTTGCAGTCAAACTTCTGATGGCTTTGGCCCTGGTAGAGGTTTCGGGCGGGGTATGGGTGGAAGAATGATGGGTGGTCGTGGTTTTGGTAATTATCTTATACCTTGACATTGTGTTGCTTAGTAGATTTGTCCACTTTCTCTGTTGTCTTTATTTGCAATGGTTTCTTTTTCATCACTGTGGATCATGTAAATTTTTATGCTTTTGGTGTATAACTAAAATTTATATTCTATTTGTTCAGGTCGGGGAGGAGGTGGGTTGGAGCGGAAAAACCCTCCACAGGGTTACATATGTCACAGATGTAAAGTGCCTGGTATGTGCAAGTTTTTGGTGTTTTGTTTAAACTTAAAAAAAAGAAAAAAAAAATGAAGCCTGGTGGATGTATTGCTTGAAAATATATTAGTGTTTAAACGTTTTGTTCAGGGCACTTTATTCAACACTGTCCTACTAATGGTGATCCGAATTTTGACATCAAAAGAGTGAAACCTCCTACGGGTATTCCGAAGTCTATGCTAATGGCAACTCCAGATGGCTCTTATGCACTACCGAGTGGTGCTGTAGCTGTTTTAAAGCCGAACGAGTAAGCTGGACTCTTTCTTTTTCTAGGAATCTTATTTTTTGTACTATTTGAAGACTCTCTTGTATGCAAGGAAATTTATTGGTTCATTCGTTGTATATTGTACAGGGCTGCTTTTGAAAGAGAAATTGAAGGATTGCCTTCAACTCGTTCTGTTGGTGATCTTCCACCTGAACTTCACTGTCCTTTGTGTAAAGATGTTATGAAAGATGCAGTGCTGACTAGCAAGTGCTGTTTTAAAAGCTTTTGTGATAAATGTAAGATTTCATGTTATATTTTCCATGTGCGTTACACGTATGCTCCAAGTTTTTTTAAAAAAATTGTGAATGTCATTTTTACATTGCTTCTTGTATTTTTGGAAGTTCGATGTGCAAATATAAATGTTGTTTTCTTTTCTGTGTTTGTGGTGAAGTTATGGATATTTTGTGACTATGTATGTTTATTTGCTCAAATTTAGGGTTGGTTTGGCATAAACTAAATAATACAAAAAGTCACTATCCTATTTAAGTCACATCATCTTATTTAAATCACATCACCTCTCTAACACATCAAACCCAACCCAAACCCAACCCATATAAACCAATAAGTCAAAAAGTGCACTTTTTTAGAACACCCCAAACCAACCCTTAAAATGTTTGCTTTTCTGTAGATTTTCTATATCCAATTAAACGAATTTACTTTCAGGTATAAGAGACCACATCATATCTAAGTCAATGTGTGTCTGTGGGGCCACAAACATACTAGCAGATGATCTTTTGCCCAACAAGACACTTCGAGATACAATCAATAGAATATTAGAGTCTAATAATAGCAGTGCAGAAAATGGTGGAAGTGCTTTCCAAGCCCAAGGTTTGTACATTATTGATGTTTCTATTTTGCTTCGAGTCACAACCATTGTTTCTGATTCTATTTTACTTATTTTCTCTTTCAGATATGGAGTCTAAGATTCCCCAGCCTAAGATGGAGCCTAAGGTTCCATCCCCTACACAGTCTGCAGCATCAAAGGGGGAGCAATTACCACCACCTCAATATACACATTCTGCAGTGTCAAAGGGGGAACAATTACCACCACCTCAAAATGAAGAGATTTCAAAGGTAAGAGATGCTGCAGATCAGGGAACTATTCTCAGTGCTCCTCAGAAGACCTTGGAGAAGGGGAGGACAGGAAAAGTTCCAAATGCCTCTGAAGCTACACACGATTCCATGAGTATGAAGGAACCTGCATCACAGGGTAGTGCTCTGCTGGCTGATGAAGAAGTGCAACAGAAGCTAGTTTCTGGTGAGGCAGGTAATGTCTCTAATGTTTAGGGTACTCGTGTTTTTCTATGCCTGATGTTGCTTGGGACCAGTTCATTAATGAGTTTTGTGCTGCTTAAATTTTTTGTCCACTTTTAGCTTTGTTGGTTTTACCTATTGTTGTGCGAGGGGTAGACTCATTGGAGTATGTCATTATGGAGAGAAACAAGTTGGTCCTTATACATTGGAGTATGTCATCGTTTTTGTTACAAGAATTAATTTTTTACTTTGTCAGGAAAGAAGAAGAAAAAGAAGAAACCCCGGTTGCCTTTGAATGGTATGTTTGCTGTTTTGTTGTATATCCCTTGAGACATCTCCCAGAGTTAGTTTGTTGGGATTTGGGGAATATAATATATCTGTCTCAGTTAATTAACTTTCTTAGCCTTCGTGATGCTGACATCATTCTGTTTCACACTTCAGCTGCGGAGATGCAGTGGAAAATGTCTCAAGACCTTGCTGCTGAGAACTATATGATGCCTATGGGCCCTGCTGCTTATAATCCGTATTGGACTGGCATGCAACCTGGCATGGAAGGATATGGAGCTCCGTATGGTGGAGCCCCATTTGGTGGTTCCCTACCCTTTATGGGTTATGGGCTCGGTCCTTTAGACGTTCCATTTGGTGTACTACCTCAGGACCCATTTGGAGCACAAGGTTACCATATGATGCCTCCAATCCCACCTCAAAGGTATGCTTCATGTTTGTACTCTCATATATTCCTGTAGTGTATATAGAATTTTGAAAAAGAGAGTAAAAGTTGGAAAGGATATGTATTTTGGTTGAGGGAGGGTGAAGTGCTTGTGTGTTGTTTGAGGTGGTATGCCATGTGATGTGTGTAGAGAGACAAGTCTTGTGTAAGGGTCACATGTGTGCGAGGTTTGTGCCTTGTGATGCCCATTGCATTTGGGTCTTAGTAAATTGCTAAGTTGGATTTGTTTTGCTGTTTGCTTTTAGTATCTGGTAGGGCATTGTGCTGTGTTTGTTGTTCATGTTATTAATTGGATTGTAAATTTCTACTGATCATAGGGATCTTGCGGATTTTGGGATGGGCTTCAATCCTGGACCCCCCATCATGAGCAGAGAGGAATTTGAAGCTCGGAAAGCTGATCTAAGGAGGAAGCATGAAATGGAGAGAAGGGGTGAAAGGTAACTAACTCTCTGGTGATTCTATTGTCCCTGAGGCTAGCGGTGCACTGTCTGAATCAATTGTATAATAGTATTTTGTTGTGGTATGCCATGTTTCATTATCTCAGTTGTTTAAGTTTTCTTAAAAACTTAAGACACTCAGGGCGTGTTTGATTCGTGGGATTGGAGGGGGGGACTATCCACTATTTGGATTACAATCCAATTAGTGCTCCTTATCCGTCGTTTGATTTTTTTTTAGTCTGGCGGACTCCATGTCCGGCCGGACTCCATGTCCCCCATATGGGGGACTATCCTGCCCTGGGGGAGGGGGTGGGATTGTTTTGGGGGGACTAATCACTGTTTGGATTAGATGCGAAAATGACAATTTTGACCCTCTACTATTTAATTATGTATTATATTTAATAAAATTTAATAAAATTTAAATGTCTCAATTTAAAAATAAAATAATTTTATTTAACTTTTTATTAATGTTTTATTTATTTAATTTTTTAAAATAATTTTTTATAGATATTTTATTGATGTTTTATTTTAAAATTTTGTTTATGTTTTATTTAATTTCATTATTTAAATTTAATAGATGTTTTAATAGATGTTTTATTTAAACAATTAGATGTTTAATTTCAACAATAAATAATTTCATTTATTTAAATTATGTTTTATTTAAACATTTAAATATTTGTACATCAACATGTTTATTAAATTATTTCAACATCTGTACATCAACATGTATATTTATTTAACATCTATTAAATTATGTTTTAATACGTTAACATTTGATTACATCTACATTTGTTAATTGTTAATTATATCAACATTTGTTAATTGTTTAAACATAATCTGTACATCAACATTTATTTAATTGTTAATTGTTAATTGTTTAAACACAATCTGTACATCAAAATAATTTCAATGTTAATTGTTTAAATAAAAATTTAAACATTTAACCATTAGTATGTTTAATTTCAACAATAAATTTTTATTTGTTTAAATAAAATAGTCTATACCAGTCAATTTTTTATCAATATTAGTATGTTTAAATATCTTTAAACAAAATTTAACAATTAGTATATTTAATGTTTTACTAAAAATAATTAAAATATTAAAGATATGTTTACTATTGCTATTACTTAGTAAACAATTGAAAAAGGGTAAAATAGTCTTTTGTTCATTTATCCTATCCAGTCCGTCCAACCAAACGTTGGATTCACTGAAAATAGTCCTATCCAGACATCTAATCCCATGAAAAAACAAACACAGGATACATATCCAATCCGACCAAATAGTCCGGGGGATTCACAGTCCCAGGACTCAAGTCCGATGGATTCTAATCCCCCATTTTCCAGTCCGTCCAATCAAACACACCCTCAGTTTCTCATAAAATGCTTTTTATAGTATGTATATTACTTCTGCTAATTTATTTGACAAGCATTGCCATCCCAAAAAAGTAGTAGTTGTGGTGGTGCTTAGTAATATCCCTCTTTCGTTTTGACCATTCCTCTGAATATTTGTAGTTCTGGTCCTTAGTCATATCGCGTGTATGTGTATGTGCATGCGTGTGGTTTTTACTGGTTCTTTTGACCGTTCCATGGTTGTTCTTTTCTTTTGCCAGAGCCTTGTTACTTCAAACTGGTATTTTGGTGTCCTGTTGAGTTGGAAGTGGAATTCTGGATGGTTGTGGCTGAATCCATGACTATTTTGTTAAAAAAAAATTTCTCTTATTTGTTTATTTATTTTTTAAAATCTTAGATGGTGGTCTACATAGTTCTGTTTGTGAATTTTATTCTCTATGCTTGTTCATGATTACCAAATCCATTTGCTCTTTGCGGCTGATGGTATACTCCAAAAGTTTTTAGTTTGTATTGGAAGTCTTTAACCAAGTTGTGTGTTTATGAATCATTTGAAGCTTTTATGGTTTAATAATTGTTATGATGTATGATCATTTGACCTGTATTGTGTATTCAAGCTGAATTACCCATTTAGTATTTTATTTGATTGACGTGTTCAACTTCTTCCTCTTGCAGCAGGGAGTTATCTAAAGATCGGGAATTCAGTAGAGAAGTGAGCAGCAGTGGCGATGTTTCTTCGTTGAAATCAAAATCTGTATGTTTTTTGTTGTCTAAATTTATTTATTTTTCATTATCTGTATGTACTGCAGCAGGTACTCTTGGTGGTGGGTTCCGATCAACAATTTGGTAGAACACCAATTTGGCCGGAAAAGATAATGGGGCACCCAGCAAGGGAAATGCATAGAATTTCTCTTCTACAGGATTTGTTTCTTACAAAAAATTGAAATCTTGTTTTTGATGCTGCTGTTTAAATTAAGCAACCAAAAAATAATTTTAGTTAAATTTGAAGTCATATTTTCTTCTTTTTTTTAATCTATTTATTTTTATCTATTTTCTGCCTTGATGCTCCATCTAATTGCAATATATATATATATATATATATATATAAATATTATAGGAAAATAAATGAAATTCTGAATCTTTTTAATGTACTCCAATGTTGACTTATTTTCAAGTAATGTCACTTTTACATTCATTTTCCGAAACTATCAGCAATGAAATGGGCTTTACATTTTTTTATCATCTATTCAGCCTTTAATATAATGTTTTCCTTTTCAAAACAATATGAATAATTTTCTTTTTCACTGAAATTTAGAGTGAGAAAGTGATCTAATTTCATGTAATATTTATATATATTTTTTCTTTCATTACTGAATGGAGGAGCTGTTTCAATTTGGTGGCCGTTGGTTGTACATGGTGGTTTTTGGACAATTTTGGAGTTTAAAAAATAAAAAATAAATATTGATTTCCATTGAAAATATTGGTATTGGCCTTGGACCCATTGTTTTGCACAATTGAAAAAATTGAGAGGAGAAATTGGCGGTGGAACACAAATTTTCTCAAATCACCCTTTCTGCCTTTTATAATTAATATTTTTTTTATTAAAGAAAGAAAGAAAGAAAGAAGGAAAGAACTGATTTGAAAAAATATCAAAAAAATTAAAATCTCAAAAACGTGAAAAAAAAAATAAAGAATAAACAAAAGTAAAGCTGCCGTTAATTTCTCTGCATTTATAATTTGTCACGATGGTAATAGAATATTTTTTTGAAAAAAAAAAAATGTTATTATTTAGATACTTATTGATATTGATTTTCTGGGCATGATGGGAATAAATTTGTTTAATTTCTCTTTTAATTTGAAATTTTTGGTTTGAATGATTCAATATTTGTCTCTATCCAATAATAATTGGTAAATGTTGATTCGGCAGAAGTCGGTTCCCCAACCGTCAAGTGGTGAGCACCATAGCCACCGCCAACGATCTGAGAGGTCAGTGCCGGAACGCCCTGTCCGTGACCGTGACCCTGAACTTCCACGCCCTTCTTCCAAGAGGAAGTCAGACTACGACTATGACTACGACCACCGCGATCGTGATCGCGATGACCACCACCACTCTCATAGCAGCCACCACCACCGTTCAGAGTCCTCCTCAGCCGCCAGATCATCATCAGCTACACTAGAACCACCACCACCATTACCACAATCCAAGTCCACAACTACCGATCGGAAGCAGAAGCCAAGCGTCTTCTCTCGCATCAGCTTCCCGGCCGAAGAACCACCGGCGACATCTAAGAAGCGAAAGCTGTCTTCCTCCGATGCGGCGGCTGGTGGCTCTGCGTCATCGGCAGCTCAACACAGCCACAGGTCCTCTGCGAATGGATACCATGAAGATTACAAGACTTCGTCATCGTCGCTGAAGGCGGTATCGGTGTCGAGGAAGAGTGCTGCTGCTTCTGCTTCTGCTTCTGCTTCTGCGGCGGTGGCAGGTGTAGATTATGAGTCGAGCGATGACGATCGGCATTTTAAGAGGAGGCCGTCGAGGTATGAGTCGCCGCCGGCGGTGGTTGCGGCGGCGGAGTGGGAGGAGGAGGGGAGGCATTCGAGAGGAGGAGGAGGAGGAGGGAAACGCGAACGGGGAAGAGATGAGAGGGAACGCGGTGGTTACAGCAAGCACAGGTGACGTCGGTAGTTGAAACAAGTGGCGGCGTTTTACTCTCTGACTGGAAGTCAAAGCTCTGCTCCACCAGCCAACTGTCCATATGAGAGAGAGGGGATAGAAACACAACACACACACACTCTCTCTCTCTCTCTCTCTCTCTCTCTTGCGAGTGATGTATATGGAAGGCCCAATTGGTGTAATTGATGGGGGAGAGAGAGTACTGCTTTATAGATGTCATGCAAAAAAATCCATGAGATTAGCTCTCTCTGTATTTGCTTTTTACTATGTTATAATAAAATATACATTTTGCTTTTTATCGGATTTGTTCTCTTTTCGTCATTTATTCAAATCTTTATTTGCTTTTTTTATTTTTATTTTCTCAACTTTGTTACAAAAGATCTTAAATTACTTAAAATTTTAACAACTTATCAATTGTGTGAGTATTTGGTTTTTGTTGTTTTGTTTTGTTTTGTTTTATTAGGAGTAATTTGTTGTGTGTTTTTTAACCTTTATTGATATTTTCTTTGCCTGCTATTGTGAATTTTCTTGTTTATAACTAATTTTAATTTACAGAAAATTATATTGTTACTTGTAGGCGACATTTGATAGCAGTATAAATGCAAGAGATTGGACTAGTTATGTGGGATTTACTTATTTCATACATCAATGGTCAAAAAAATTCACTTAAGGTGGGACTCTGCAATAAGGGAGTGGCACCTAGATGTCATTATTTTTCATACCCTTTTATATTTTATTTTACTAGCCCGTTACCCGTGTTATGCACGGGATAATTATAGATATTTATATTTATTTTAAATTTTTTTTAATATATAAATTATGTTTTTTAAGATTTTTTATAAAAATAATAAAACAATTTTATCACTAACTATAGTGTATGAGAGAAGTTGAAAAGAGTACTGCAGTAATTATACACGGATTGTATATATAATTATTTGTATGAAGGAATTTTAAATGCTAATCAGGGGATTGTATCAATAAATGCAGGCATGTGAGAAGACATGTGAATTGAAAACAGTTAATAAAAGCTGATCAGGAGATTTTAACCAAATCAATAAATGCTGAGTTTTTTTTTTTAATAAAAAATTTAAAAAATTCAAATTGGAATATTGAAACTCTCACAGGCCTTGGGAGTTAAAAACCCCCTTTTGCTTAATATATAGTATAGATATAGATAGATAGATATAGATATAGATAACATAATATAGATAGACAGATGTGTTGAAATTTTTAAGGAATTTTGTTTATGTTGGTCTTTAATGCATTAAAGTTTAATTAAGAGGGGGTTTTGACCAAATCTCCCAAAAGGCATGGGGATTGAGAGAAATTAATAAATACTGTGATTTTTTTTTAAAATCAAAAAATTAAAAAATTAAGATTGGGATATTAGAACTCCCACAAATCTTGGGGGTTAAAAACCCCCTTTTGCTTAATATATAGTATAGATAGATGGGTCTTAGTTTGGGCCTACAATAATTCATTTATCTTGTAAATTTTACAATGAAGATCCTTTTTGTAAAAAACTATCTTTATTGGATAGCAATGAATAAATAAACAAATTACATTTTGTTTTATAAAATGAATTATTTAAATTTAAATGCATAGCTGTCATCTATTTTTTTAAAATAAAATATAATTTGTTCATTAGTCTGCTAATGTTTGATGAAATTGATTTTTTAATAAAGTTTATCTTTATTGCTAAACCTACGAGGAATTATTTAGATCAGCAGGGTGGGTTCGGAATAGAAACTCACAAATTGAGTATAAAGGAATATAAAGGATAATGATATGGATGGAAGCCATTCTCCTACAGTAATAACTTTAAATATGCATCATAGATATGAACTTTATGGCATTATTTCTGATTAATTTTCTTGTTTCCTAGACTCATCCTATTTCATATTTAAACATCTCCAACATATATTCTTTTGTTAATTTTTAATTATTTTAAACAGTAAAAACCCTAAAAATCATTCCTGACAAACTCCCTAAAAAGTTCCCTAATTTAACAAACGCTACAATGAGTCACTGTTCATTTCCTAAACATATAATATTATTTTTTCTCTCCTTTTTCTGTTTACTCCCTAATCCAACTCGAACATCAATTTCTAAAAAATAGGTTTAATTAAAAAAGAATAATAAAACAATATTTAAATAAAGTATAAGGGGTATTGTTAGAGAAAGTAATTGAAAAAGTGATCACCTGAAATAAAGAATGCATAATTTAAAGAACAAGAGCATTATTACAATCCGTGGCGTATCCATGAATTTAATGGAGAGGGGGCACGAATTAATGATAATATCAGTGTGTTTGGTTTGAATTTTTTGGATTAAGTTTTTTGAAAATTGAGTTTTTGGGTTTTTATGTTTTTTTTGTTTTTAGTGAATATTTTTTAAATTTTAAACATTTGTTTTTATTTTTTTAGATGCACTTTACTTAGATATATTTAAAAAGTAAAAAATTTGTGAAAAAATATTTTAAAAAATTAATAAATACATAAAAATACAAATAATGTACAGAATTCTCATAATTTTTTTTTTATATTTTTGGTATTTAGTGAATTTTTAAAAAGTTTTTTTCACAATTTTTTTACTTTTTAGGTATATTTATGTTAGGTATGTGTAAAAATTAAAAAAATTGTTTAAAATATTAAAAAAAATCAGTAAAAATAAAAAAATATGGAAAACAAGAAAGTAGAATTTTCTAAAAAATATTTTTGGAAAACTCTAACCAAGCAAAATTTTTTTCTTTTATTTATAATAAACAACAATGAGATATTATTAAACTTAAATATTAAGAGTTCATTTGGATAAATGTGAATTTTAAATTGAAGGATTTGAGATTAAATTTTATATAAATATTGGGGAGTAACTATTTATAGGTAGATTTAAAAATTAAAAAAGAAGATAAGTTGAGATAGAAATAATATATTTTAGTATAGAAATTTTATAAAACATACCATAAAAAAAATGTCTATCATATGTCACAATTATGATCTTCGTGGTCTTTAGTTATGACACATTATAGTGTTAGATATAATTTAGTTATAACTTCTTGTGGCTGTCATTTTAGTTATGACTATATGTCAAGTAATAGTTAGTTATGACTCATTTTGATATTAGTTCTGATCGATTGTAATTTTTTTATAATTGAAGATGTGTTGCTTGATTATAATTTATATAGTGATCATTTTAGTTATGAATGGAAAGAAACATATGGAGGACAAACTCTACATGTCAAATGTACCTAACAATTCAATAAATTTCATATATCTTCATTGAGGTTAATTATGTTTGCATGTCAATAATGATAGATATCACCATTATATTGAAATTTTCATAAATAATAATATAACTAATCATAATCTCTTTACTTTCAATTAAAATAACCATTATTGTTTTCATAATTTTAAAAATGTCATTGACATTTCACTTTACATAATGTTTTTATAAACTTTTTTATTTAACATTTTTTTTTTTATGTTTGAAAAAAAAATTTTTAAAAACCCAGGAGGGCACGTGACCCCCTGGCCCTTGTGTGCCTCCGCCTTTGATTACGTTCATCAAATTTGGGTCCATCCAATTTGGGTCCATCCGAATTACTCGAATTTATGCATGCTGGTCATCCAATCGATCATTTGGTAGGATGCTGGTTATCCGGGCGAATGTCAGTTAACACACCGGTAGACAAGGTGACAGCTACAGTTACTAAGGGTGACGCCGGTTGTCTGAACAATCGTCTAAGAGTGGATAAAAATTCAGTACATTTTCGTATTCTTACGTATTTATTAATTTTTTAAAATATTTTTTTACAAATATTTTACTTTTTAGGTACATCTAGGTTAAATGCATCTAAAAAACAAAAAACTTGCCTAAAATATTTTAAAAATTCACTAAAAATAAAAAAATATATTAAAAACAAAAAAACTCAATTTTCTAAAATTTTCAAAAAATTGAATTTCAACAAATTGGAATCAAACGATAATTTTTCATCTCAAAAATGAAAATTTTAAATTTTAAATAAAAAATTTGGGTATTAGTCCAGTTGAGTATTCTTTAGGCAGTAATTGAATTTTAAAATTATTATTAATTGATTAATTCTATGGAAATTAATTTGAAAAATAAATTAGTTACAATTACACAGGCACACACATAGAGTAGTAAGAAATTTTTTACTCAATTTATTTTTCCACGAAGGACCCTAGATAATTCTAAATGAGATTTTTTATGTATATTTTTTATTTTTTTGCAAAATATATTATTTAAAAGGGAAAATTACACTAACGGTCCCTATAGTTTGGGACTTGTGTCACTTTGGTCCCTCACTTTTCAGTTGTGACATATTTAACCATGAATTTTGAATCTTGTTCCAAATAAGGACAATTGAAGATATCATTGCTTAATTTCAAGGGCAAAATCGTTAATTTGATAAAATATAAATTAATTTGACAAAAATAAATGTCAAAAAAATATTTTTGAATTTTAAAAAATTATTTCTACCCACTAAAAATAAAATTATGTAAAATTGATAAATCTTTTAGACATTTTTTTTTTATTTTACCAAATTAATTTTTATTATGTGTTTGAATGATGATCAGTAATGAGTGGTTGTTTTTATTTTCATTAAATTAATTTCTATTTTTTCAAAAGTCAAATATAACAACAATTTTGATATCGTTATTAAACCAATCCATTAAATTAAAAAATCCAAAATTAAAAACATTTTATATATTAAATATATTGATTACACATTAAGATCTTAACAACCACCCATTACATGATCATCATCCAAACATATAATAAAAATTAATTTGATAAAAATAAATAAATGTCCAAAAAAATTATCAATTTTATACAATTTTATTGTGGAAATAATTTTTTAAAATTAAAAAATATTTCATTGACATTTATTTTTGTCAAATTAGTTGATATTTTATCAAATTGACAATTTTGCCATTGAAATTAAGCAATATTATCTTTAATTGTCCTTATTTGGAACAAGATTCAAAATGTAAGGTCAAATGTGTCACAATTAAAAAGTTAAAGACCAAAGTGACATGAATCCCAAACTGTAGAAACTATTAGTTTAATTTGCCCTATTTAAAATTAAATTATTTTCATTATTGAGATAAAAAAAATTATTTATTAAATATTTTAATTAATTTTTTTTTCATATTTGGAGATTTGATTGATTTTTAAATATAGTTTGAGAGAAACGAAATTCTAAATGAAATTAGTACCATATTAACAACTTCAGTTTGATTGTAAATAGAAGCCAATGGAAGAGAATAAATTGATCAAATTTAAAAAAAATTAAGGGCCAAATTAAAATAATGTGAAGTCAGAGTGCCAAATTAATTTTCGCCCAATAATTTAAGAAGCAAAATGATATTTCCCCTTTTAAGTTTTTAACATCTCTTCTACAATAATAAACAGCAAAAACCATATGAATTAGGTTTGTAAAATCTCTTCTTCTAATAGATAGAAGCAGCTGTGGAATTTGAAATAACACAATAAGCTAGACATATTAAAAATAAAAAGACTAGTGCCATCCAGAAACAGCTTGCATTTTGGTACATGAGCAAAGCCATGAGAACTACACTCTTATTTATAACATTAAAAAACATAAAAGTTCATCAATTCAAACATCTGGTAGAACAGTCGCGCGAGCGAACGTTCAATTTTCTACAAAGCTAGCCCTGCCAAAGGTGCCACAAAGTAAATAAGCCCTGCAAACAAAACCCATTAAATAAATCAATCAAATGTGTAAATACAATCCAATATTCAAAAAACTTGAAAACATACAGAGCGCTTGTGTAAAAATCCCATTCTCATAAGCAGGCACAAACTTATCTCATAAAATAGATTCAAGTTAATATACTCTTGAGGCAGAGTTTGGTCAAGACCGAACCTCCATTAAAATTTCCCACAGATTTTATCATCGCCTAAACTTGTTGAACCTGATATGACATATCTAAAAGCCTTGATGCACACATGAAACCTCTTAAATCAAATCTCTAAAGAACTAACATGCTAGTTGTTTTCCTAATTTTCTGACCACACTCATGCTTGGTGCCTTTGTAAATAAATTCACCACAAGTATGAAGACGACTCCTAGTAAATTAGTTCACTCACTTGCTCATAATATATCAAATTCTAAATTTAATGGCAAATTGCCACGCAATGTCAAAGCAGTAAAATAGATAATTTAAATCATCTGTTATGCCAGAGTAAAGTAAGCCAGAATTCATAAATGGGTACAATTCCACTACTATCACAGTTAAAATCCACCTTTTCCTATACGTAAATTCTAAAGCAGAAATTTTCTTTTTTATAACAAAGGAAGCTCACTCTCAACATAATTATTACACACCAAATGTAATAGCAAAAATCTCATCCTCCAAACAAACCAATTAGCCCTCATCCCTTATTTAATTAGCCCCAAACTTGCAGCCCCTAGAAAGGAATAGAAGTCACTAACTACTAGTTTTTTTTCTAGCCTTGGGATCTTCAAGGACAAAGAAAATTACCCAAGTTTGCAGCATAACGTGGACACTATCGATCCAGAATAGCTTCAAAAAGCATCATATAACATTCTGAAAAGAACATACACTTGCCCTTTAATGTTTCTTACACCTCAATACCATCCAAGGACAAGTCCAAGGATTTGACTGCATTTCATGAATTATGAATCTAACTTTCTTAGATCAGTAAAATAAAACATGGGTACTTCAAAAATGTTTCCATACTCGTACCGGATATTTACCGGGTACTGGTACTCGTACTGATAGGGTTGAATACGTACTGGATACTCGAAATATGTACTGGATACTTCTTATACATTCTTTGGTAGTTGGGTACTCCATGGATACTTCATGGGTACAGGATGGATACATTGAGGGTACACCAAGTTATGGGACATTGGTGGAGATACGTTTAATTTATTAGAGAGTTCTGATTTACTTAAAACTACAAATCCTTTACTTGATGCCATGGATGAAAGATGTATTATTCAAGGGCCTTCAGAACCACCTAAGCTAAAACTGGCACCTGAGGAATTCCAACTTCTGCTGACATATTATTTACCCGGCGGGTAATAGGGAGAAGGACTTCGACTGAGACTCTTGAAACATCAAGTGCGCTTTCGTCCCCAGAAAGGGATGCCCCTTATATTTTATTATTTTCTTTCTATGTGTAGGTGTTTTCATCTCTCGTTGGACGATTCCAAACTCTTTGCTTAGCTAAAAGATGTTAAACACTATTGCATCTAAGGTCATTCGCTGCTTGGGGCAGCGTTTCCAACTCTAGAATTAATACCACATATCGGAGGTGCCCCATCTTGACCTGCGGCTAGCATCTCAGGGTCCATGCACATCCGAGGGGAAGCCAGATCCAGATCCTTTGGGAATTAGTTTGTCGGCCACCCCACTTGCCCAAAAGCGGATTCTTAAGATTTTGAACTCCTAGTACGCCCGTCATAGCATCTTGGAAAGAACAATTGCATTGTCAAAGTGTCCATCGCAAGCTCTAACATCCGAAGCCAGAGTCGTTGCTGAGCTAGAAGCCACATCCATATTCACGTCCGAGCCCTATAAAGTAAGGGGCCTGATTCCAGATCTGAAGCAGCAGCAGCCACCAAAGAAGGAGCAGCTTATGACTTTGAAGCAGTAGGATATGCCTTTTCTTTCCATTATGTACTTCGTTAGCTAGGAGTGGGGAGGAATCCCAGTAGTGGAACCTAATCAATTGACATCGGGGATAGAACAAAATCCGACTCTTATCAGATTCTCCTTTTCCTTATATTATAGTTCAAACTCACTTAAGAGCTCTTAATCAAATATGCTAAAAATGTGCTATGCTAAGTAGGTTGATGGACAGAGACAGAGGTCGACTTTAATCATATGCTTGCTCGTTGCGGAACTCTTTCTGGATTTCGATCTGGAAAACGACGACCACCAGGATTGACACTCTGAAGAAAGGGATGTAAGGGAGGGGGTCGGATTTGTTAGGATGAAAGGCCTACGCGTCTTGGGATATTCGTGCAAATCCAATGTTGTTAGACGTGGCTCCAAGAGGGACACCGGAGATATATATGATATCAATCCTTGTACTTTCCTTTCGTCCGGTCTACCACTTACTGGTTGTTCATACAAGGGGTCAGCTAGAAACAAGTTTTGCTCAGTCAGGAAGAAAACGACTGCGCTAACTATTGCTTTCTTCACTTCTTCAATTAGTTACAAGGCAGGCAGGGATTCTTTCTTTTCCCTCTCTTCGTCCTCGCTTGCCTTTAGCTCTAGCTACCTTGTCTTAGCTAGCCCTTTTGGACTTGCTTTCCTTGCCTTGCGCTGAGCGGACCCGAAACGCCCACCACCCTCCTTTTCATCTCAATTTCGCTTGATCGCTTTGTACTGAATACGGTAGAGCGCGGAGCCCAAAAATTTTAAGTTTTCAAATTTTGTTTAGTTCGCTTTTGGAATGAAACTTTATTTTGTAATTTCTCCAATTTAATGGCATTAAAACAACTTATAAACTTTGCTTTGGTAGTGATATTGTTGAACCATGATTTCTCTTTTGAATTTATAATTTTTTCTTTTAGTTTCAGTATTGAACTTTGATTTGTAGATTGAATCTCAAATTATAAGTTAAAAAAAATAAAAAATTGATTGACGTACCCTAACTGTACCCTTATCCTATTTTTTTTTAAGTTTTGCCGTATCGGCGTACTCGTACCAATATTCGTGAAAACACCCGTGCTTCATAGGTAAACCCTTGACGATAATACATGAAAATTAAATATAGTGCAAATGATCAATTATGTTCACTATGAATACAAATTAACTAAACAAATAATAAATAACATATCGTTTAATTTATACATCAATCAACAAAATCATAAGCCAAAACCCACAGGGTACATTTCCATCAACATCCATTGAGATACGCCATCTTTGGCACAAACATGCCCCCAAACTATCAATATTCAACAGAAAGAAAAATATAATCTCAAAGAACAAACTTATCAACACTAGGATAATGACTGTCTTTGTTCAAGCTATATAAATACAATTTTATAAATTGGTTTTCTGAACAATTATAAGGTATTTGGCCTTGGCCAGTATCATTCTTCCTTAAAAGATAATTGAGCTAAAAATCTTAATTTTTTAAATTTACAAGTCCAACATTTTGCAGCCATGCCAAATCTTTACACCCATAATTGCACAAATCTTTAAATTTTTTTATTTATTTATTTCCAATTATGTAATGAACATGGAAATCATACAAAATAGTTCTGATCAATCCAAAACAATGATATCCTAAGTGCAAGATTTAGTTGAACTTAGAAAGAATAACAAAAATTACAAGGTTTATGAAAAATTAAGATTCTCTAAGGTTGAAAGCCCCCCTAGGTTCTAAGCTCAATCCTATTAAGGCAGAATTGTTGACTGAATATTCAACGCACTACTGCTGTGAAGTTGTTGAGCTTTTGAGAATGGAGCTGCCCCAATGTGATCTGTTCACAATTATACCTTGAAATCCATCTTTGTGGCAGTCATTATAACAAATGATATGATCATGGTCAAATTTGGAAGTGTTTTTTCTTGCAAACCTAAAAGGGGTTCAAAATCATCATATGTGGTGACAAATCCAATCTCTTGATTCGCATAAGAATCATCTTCGACAATGTAGCAGTTTTTTTATTGTTTATTTTTCCATGGGCTTAAATTTTAAAGGAAAAAAAAAAATCAAGGCCAGCACACTGATTTATTTCCTAGGCAGCCTCCATTCATGTCTGGGTTTGCATTCATGGCCAGCACAAACATTTACAATCATGAGTACACTCCATACCACCACATATATATATATATATATATATATTCCAGTTTAACATGAAATGCAACAGATACTTAAAATCAAGCAAAAAAACATCAGCAGTGAGCAAATTTTCTGATATAGAACAATTCATAAGAATATATAAACTTATTTTTAAGAGCTCGTAAAAGCATATAGAGTTGAATCTATACCACAATTCTAAGCAGCCTGAGATGGAATCATCCCAGCTTTCCTCGCATATGCGAAAATCCCACCGGCCTCAATAACCGGCCCAGCATCCCCAATTGGCTTCATCTTATACTCCTTTCCAGTCGTATGATTAATCAACTTGTTCTCTCCGAGCTCAATGGTCACCACATCCCCAGTCTTACACTCCTCACAAATCCTCACCTCCGATTCCAACGGATACACCTCGCCGGTAGCCACCGAGTTCCTGAAGAATATCCTGGCGTAGGACTCCGCCACCACCGCCGCCACTCCCGCCGCCCCCAGCGCCACCGGAGCGTGCTCGCGGGACGATCCGCAGCCGAAGTTGTCGCCGGCGATGACGATGGAGTACTTGGATTTGAACTGGTTGGGGTCCATGAATCGGATCGGGTAGGAGGAGGGGAGTCCGATTAGGGCGTAGGAACCGAGCTTCTTGTATTCATCGGGGTTGGAGGGGACTAGGGTTAGGTATTCGGCGGGGATGATTTGGTCGGTGTCGATGTTGTCGCCGACGACGTAGCAGAGGCCGTGGAAGGAGGTGGCGGTGGTGGAGGCGGAGGCGGTGGTGGTGGAGCGGCGGAGGGTGAGGGGAAGTGGTGATGAGAGAGGGAGGGGAGAGGAAATGAGGGGTTTGGAATGGGAGATTTGGGGATTGGTGAGTTTGATGATGGAGGGATGAGAGAGAGAGGGGTGTTTGGGAGGAGAGAGAAAGCTAGGGTTTGGTAAATGTGTATGGAGAGAAGATGAGGTCGCCATTGATGAGAGCTGAAGAGGTCACACTTTGCTTGGTTGCTCTCTGTGAAAAATGCCCCTTTTGTTTTTGGTGTTGTGTCACTGTGTTTAGCTTAGCTAATGGCTGCTGCGCCGCCGGTTGACTAGACAATCAAAAAGAAACATAAGCAACGACGTCGTATATGTGGACTACGTACGTACATTCTCGGTATGGTTGGGTCAAGGGTAACACCAAGTTGATCCAAACTCGACCCCCTTGTATGTGGCCCAAAGCACAGCCCGATCGTTTCTCACGAGCCCAATGTTCTTTTTAATTAATTTTTCTTTCCTTTTTGTTTTTTGGCTGGATCCTACTTGAGATTGCAAACGAATTTAACTAGGCCTGACTTATTAAGGGTTTGGTTTGGCACGATTTCGGGTAAGTTTGGGAATTCCTATAATAATAAAGAAGTCAAAAAATTAAAAATTATACAAAAAGTTTAAAATTTCATTTTCTTTTTACTTTTTGTATATATATATATATATTTTTTGTAAAAAATTAAAAAATATTCTAAATATATTAATTTTTTTTTACCTTATATTTTAGCTAAAAAAGTCACAATATTATTAAAATAACGTATTTCCAAACCAACCCTTATTAAGTAAATAAAGAAATTCAAGCTAGACTTTTAAACTCGTTTAAAAAATGAACCAAACTCAAATTTGAATAAGTTTACTCCTCAAGGTCAACTTGTTTATTTTTATGGAGCTTCGAGGCCACTTGAATCAAGCTCGAGTTTGATAAGTATTTGAGTTGAATTGGAGCTCAATAATCGAACTCGATAGCAAATGAAGCCCTTTCCACACCACATTGGGCTGAACCTAAAAAAAAAAAAACAGAACATCAGGCTCAAGCCCAGTCCGTATAGCGATGAGCTGAACCTCTCGTCCTCTTATAAGAAATGCGGTTCTAGTTAGGGTTTCTCTACAAACCCTCAGCAACAAACCCTAGATCAGTACCTGACTGCGGGTCACAGCATCAATGGGTATGCTCTGTCTCTCTTCTATCTCCTATCTCTGTCTACTCGGATCTACTCTTTCAACATCATTCAATTTGCTGACTGATTCATTTGCTACGAAATTCGAATTTATATAAACATTTTCAAGTGGTGTTTGTGGTATATATGTTGCATAGCTATGTATATCTGAATATATGAATACATTTGTATAATCGTAACAGGGGCTTACACATACGTATCGGAGCTATGGAGGAAGAAGCAATCGGATGTGATGAGGTTCTTGCTGAGGGTGAGGTGTTGGGAGTATCGCCAGCTGCCTTCCATTGTTCGGGTCAATCATCCCACTCGCCCTGACAAGGCTCGCCGTTTGGGCTACAAGGCCAAGCAGGTAATCTATGATTTTTTTTTATTTTTATTTTTTTCAAAAATCTTGTATTTTTTTGTGTACACTATATTGCATAGATGAATGCATATTTAATGTTTGGAGATTTACCTTGAAAAATGTTTAATAAACATGGTTCTGTAATTGTGGTTAGCAAAATTTAAATTTTGAAAATATACACAACATATTTTTGGGTGTTAATTTCTATGTTGTGCATGTATGTTACAGAGACTAGACAGTGCTTTGGGAACTAGGTGCTCATATTTTAATCATGTCATTTATGAACTTTGCTAAACGTCAATTAAATTACAAGATGATGGATAAGTTATACGGTTTTGGAGGCATAATGGTTAGACATAGGTCTAGCGTCGGCTAGATGTAGGTAATTTTAGTTTTTGCAGTTACAGTTTCAATTTGTGATTGTCCATTAAATTACAAGATGATGGATAAGTTATAGAGACATGATGGCTAGATATAGGTCTAGGGTCGTCTAGATGTAGGTAATTTTAGTTTTTGCAGTTACAGTTTCAATTTGTGATCATCCATTACAAGATGATGGATAAGTTACAGGGTTTTGGAGACATAATGGCTAGATATAGGTCTAGGATCATCTAGTTGTAGGTAGTTTTAGTTTTTACAGTTACAGTTTCAATTTGTGATCGTCCATTAGTGTTCTTACTTTAAAAAAAAAAAATTTACATTACTGTTCTCTAGTGCTGTCATCATCACTGCATCCATGATGAGTAAATGTTGATTTGACTCTTCTGAATTATTCCAAATTGGCAAGCATGAGGTTTCTTTTACTTCATTTGTCTCTGATCTGATCTTTATGCCTTACCTGTGAAGGTCTTCTCCTCATGGTGGATCAGTTATTTGTTGCTTTACATTTGTATTCATAGGGCATTTGTAGAAGTTGGTTTGTTTTAAGTAGAATAGACCAAATAAAATTTTAATATTGAGGTTTAGGGTCTTCTATATTTTTCTGCTGCTTTGAACAAGGTTAGGTTGGCACTGAATACAATTAAATTAGTTCTCAACTTATTGGGGATTGACCAGTGTGATAGCAAACAAGTTGGACTTCCTTTTGTTTATGCTACATTTTATTCTCTCTTTTTTGTGTGATATTTTTCCCATCAAATGATATTTTGTAATGATCTTCATGCTTTTATGCTTTTCTAATATGTCATTTTTGCTCATTCAATTCTATAAGCTGATGCGAAGTCTCATCATCAAGCTCTATAGAAGATTGCTGATATAGTTGAGCACGTTAGTTTCTGATCATGTTGTAATTTAGCGGCCTTATAGATGAATGAAGTGGAGTTTTTTTTTTTTTTTTTTTCCCCCCAGCTGGTGCATAAGCATACGCATACATGTGCGTTATATATACTGCGATTTGACCACTCTGGCATTGGCTTTCAACTCTGCATTTGTACTTGTGGATGCTTCATTTTCTTAACGAGTCACGATCAACTATTAATGTGAATTAATTTTTTTTACACTTTTTTTGAAAATTAAATAGTCAAGTAAGTAAATTGAACCATTGATTATGAGTTTACGACTGTAATATTCCTTCTCTACTTGTTCTTGCCTCGGGCAGCTTACCACTTAACTTGCTGTTATAACTACAGCCATTACTGTGACATTGAACCTATGGTACCTTTAATTATCTGGTACATTGCACAGACACTTACCACTAGTGAACTGCTTGTAGGGTTATGTGGTCTACCGTGTCCGTGTTAGGAGAGGTGGCCGCAAGAGGCCTGTTCCCAAAGGTATTGTGTATGGTAAGCCTACAAACCAGGGTGTTACTCAACTGAAGTTTCAGCGCAGCAAGAGGTCAGTTGCAGAGGAACGTGCTGGTCGAAAGTTGGGAGGCCTTAAGGTTCTGAACTCTTATTGGATCAATGAGGTTTGTGGTTTAACTTAAATCCTGTCTTCTTGTGCAGCTATATTGCGTGTTCACTGTGGTTATTTATGCCCAAATTTTTTTGATGTAGGATTCAACTTATAAGTACTTTGAGGTAATTCTTGTTGATCCTGCACACAATGCTATCCGCAATGACCCAAGAATCAACTGGATCTGCAACCCTGTTCATAAGCATAGGGAGCTCCGTGGGCTCACTTCTGCAGGAAAGAAATACAGAGGCCTTCGTGGAAAGGGACATTTGAATCACAAGGCACGCCCTTCTCGCAGGGCAACCTGGAAGAGGAACAACACTCTCTCCCTCCGTCGCTATCGTTGATTATGCTGAAATCACTTGGTATCTTGGCACTATTATTATGTCTATTTTGTTTGAATATGACATTAGGTTTGCTCTGTCAATGAGGTTGAAATTTTGATTTTGAGAATTCTGAAATCCTGTTCCAGCTTAAGGGTTTGAACTCATGATGTTAATTTAGTCAATTCGGATTTTGTGTTGCAACTGATAAATTTGTTTTTCATATAGCATTAGTCATGAATTTTCAAGAATTATTTGATAGAATATGTGAATTGTGAAATGCAAGTGTCATCATAGTGACCCAACTGGACTCTCCCACAAAGCAGAAACAAGTGGGAAGTTATTTCATCTCTTTTGTTGTATTTTAGTTTTTTGTTTTATTTTTCAGAAAACATAACTTGTTTAGCAAAGTAATTTTAAAATTGTTTTTTATGAAAATTTTATGAAAAGAGTCCACTTTTAGAAAACACTGAACAGTAATTTTTGAATTTTTGTTAACTGTTTCACTCAATCAAAGATGATGAGAAAGTGATCAGTGTTTTTGAATGTCATTAATGTTATTTATGACAACAAACAAAAATCCATCCAAAAAAGGCTGCTGTCTAATGTTTCTTCGGTTTTTAGCACAAAAATGAAGATGATTTTTAATTTTTAATTGAGCTTTGTATAGTGACTCAGGGATCAAAGAAAAAAAAGAGATGGAAGTTTTAATTGTAGTTCTACAGGTTTTCAAAACTTTTATCACATGCAACTTTTGATGGCTTCATTGACATTTGACTTCTATTTGATTTTAAACTTGGTTGTGGGTATAGTTTCTTCACTCTTCAAGCTTCATGGGCTCAACTATCAAATTTGTATTTTTGTTTTGAGCGTGTGGCACTAGATTTACAGAGAGAGAGAGAGAGAGAGATTTGCAGATCTTATATATACATATTTGCCGCAAGAACATATAACCATTGATGGGGCTTGTAATGGAACTCTATATGCTTCCATTTATATAGCTCTCTTTGAGATTCTGCAATGTTTCTCGGATTGAATCTTCATCTTGGCTGGAGTATTTCAAGCATATCAGCCGTTGAGCAACACGGTAAACCATCTGGATATCTTGATACTGCAGACAGTTTACTTCCATTCTCTTCACTGCCTATAAAAAAAAAAGAGAGAAAGGCATTATTAGCAAACAACCCAAAAGACACCTCAGGTACCCTCATGAAGATTAAAAATACGGTGTTATAAAACTTAATATGTAAATTTTGTTTTTTATCAACCAGAGCGTATCAGTAGAGGGAAAATGGTACCTAAACTTCTTATTTCCATGAGCAAATTATCTGACTGTAGCAATAAATATTTTAAGCTAAGCATGAGGCATGCAACTGGAAAATTCTGAACTCATTTTTTTTTTTTTTTGGCGTCATGGCTCCTTCGAAGTCAAGGATTCAGAGGTATGATCCTATAGAACAGATCCTGTTCAAGTAAGGTCCTGAACTCATAATTTTTGCTCAATAGAAATATCACCTTTTCTGTTATCCTTGCTGTGATGATTTTGGCTGTTTCAATGACCGAGCTAGGTAATCCAGCCACTCCTGCTAACAGAAGCCCGTAGTGTGGTACACATAGCAGTCCATCTTGGAGTTGAAACTGTTTGATTTGAATTCAGAATTTTGATCAAAAGATGCTGCTCTATGGAGAGAAATTGCCATCAAAAGAAATTATGAAGCATCACCTTGAAATCCAAGCGATTGCTCTTGACATCAACGAGAAAGTGAAGAATTTTGACATTAGGGTAGATGGTAGCTAATTCTGATAGGTTCTCCATGTGAGTAGCAAATATGGTATACCTGAAAATAAACCAAGAAGATGTGTCTGTTTGGAGAAAATAACATTGGTTGTTTCAACGCGTTCCAAGTGAAATATGAATTCAGACATTCAAAAGTTCTCTGTCAAAAATTTCGTTTTGCAAAAGCATCAGTGAATTGATAATTTCTCTTGAAAATGTGAACTAAAAGGAGATGAGCAACATGCCACAAACTTTAGGAGAATATCAAAATCCACTGTAATGAAAAATGGAAGCTTCAGGACCAAAAAAGATAAGCAACAAGCTTAGCAAGTTAAAAATAAAAATAAAAATAAAAATTCATTACTAAAAGGTTTCACGACTTAAAACTGCTGCCATCAATTGATTTTAGACATTTGATTTTTTTTTTAATTATTTATTTATTTTATGTGTAAGATCTAACACAACACATTCTGTTGAACATTAATTGTTGAAAAAGGTTCCATATGTTGCCGTGATTGCATTAATTGTTAATGACTAGCACAACTACTAAAATGGTTTATGTGGTCGAAGTAAGTTTCTGCAACTTATCATCAAGATTCTCAAATTTTTTATTTTTTAATTTTTTTTTATTTTATTATTATTTTTTTTTTGTGGAATACATAAACGAAATATCACTGACTATAACTAAGCTTCTTCTATATGCCGAGGTTATATATTTAGATTTTTGAAAAACCAATATTTAAGAAGCTTTTGATTATTGCAACTATGAAGAATGGCAGAAAGGATAGAGCTCAAGACGTTACGCTTTGAGTGGTAAAAGATGTTCACAGCAGCTCCATGCGATTGCAAATCCATCAGAGGAAGAAGTGGCCCTTCCCAGTTCATCCATAACAATTAGACTCCTGTGCCCAATTGAACACAAGAACAGAACAGTACATTCTTTAAGGAAACCAATGTATATTCCAATACTCAGAGTACAATTATGGTATATGTACCTTTCGGAAACATTCTGCATGATAAAAGCCGTCTCTTTCATTTCCGTCATAAACTGTAAAATACATTAAAACTTTAGAACAAATGATGCATTGCCAATGCTGATTCATTTAAAGAAAAATTAATAATAAAAAATAAATAAATAGAAGCGCAAACAAATAATTAGTAAACCTAGTATTACAACCACTTATTACAAACCAAGTCCGTTGTGTTGCAAACATTTATTACTAACGTTGTAATTATCTAATAAGATTGCCAGAATGCACCTTGTTTATTAAGAAACAGTCAGCTTATCAATGGATCTAAGAGCGCTGCAAGAAAGATCTGAACTCAACTCAAGCTACAACGCGTAAATTAAATATATCATAAACCAACATGATCATGAGTCATGAGCCATTTGAGATTGACACTAAACAATTTGATGGTCTAAAAATGACTTCATATGAGCTAAAAGATTGGTAGAGGTATGTGGGAGCTGGATAATTGGAAGAGTCGGAAGTGTACTCTGGAAGACAGATACTACACGGCTCTATCCCGCACAATCAGAATGCCGAATAATACAGATAGGCCGAATAGATATTGAACTATGGAGCCGAGTAAATAAGAGGATGATGAGTGAAAAGTGGGCCTGGCCCCGAGGCCAAGGGAACAAGTATAAATAAAGGAGCGACAAAATAAGAGAGGCATGTGAGAATTATTGTGCTTAACTTAGAATACAAGCATTCTTGAGTGTAGAGACTGACTTGTCCGTCGGAGTGCTAATTCCGACACCCCCGACCGGAGTGTTTATTCATTTTCAGGTGACTATCAGCGGATCACGAGCTCCCCCCAGGATCAGAAAAGTATTTCCAAACCACTTCCCCACAATTGGCGCCGTCTGTGGGAATACTCAAACACCTCCATGGCGGGCGCAATGGAAGACCCTCCGATAGCCACTGATGAAACGACGCAAAGAGACGACCTCACTCCATCAAACATGCTTGGACCGGACGCCATCCCTGTAAGACGAGCTTTAAACTTCGCCTCACCCTCGACTCCAGAGCATGAAGCAATGCAAGCGATCATGGAACAAGTAAAGCAAAACGAACAAAGGTTGGAGAACATGATCGCGGAGAACGAACGTCTTCGTGAAGATTTAGCCTTGGAAGTGGTGAAGTCCAAACAAGTTGTACGCCTAAATCCGGATCGATCTCGGAAGGCAGGTGGTCGACGACCTCGAACCCGACAAGACGACACTGATAGCGGCTCCGACTCGTTATCCCCGGAGCCCAGGAAGAAGAGGCAACTTGAAACTACCAGTTCTTCTGAAGAAAGTCCCCGTATAAGGCACAAGCGAAGAAGGCACAGTTTGGACGAAGATCAACACGATCCCTTCGTACGACGGATTGCAAAGGCGGTGCTACCCAAGAAATTCAAAGCACCGCCATTCGCCTTGTACGACGGCAAATCAGACCTCACCGACCACATCCGCTACTACAAGCAAGCCATGACATTGCATGCAGATGACGAGGCCTTCATGTGCCGAATATTCCCTAGCAGTTTGGGACCATTGGCTGTCAGGTGGTATTATAAACTGGAGTCGGCTTCGATCAAAACTTTTCACCAATTACAGAAATCCTTCAGGGCCAGATTCATCACTAACGAGGTCTAGCCAAAACAAGCCGACTCTCTGTGGGCAATGCAGATCCAGCCAGGAGAAACACTAAGGGCGTATTCGGCATGATATTGGGAGTGCTTTAATCTTGTTGATGACGCCTACAATGACTCAATGGCCATCACCGCCTTCAAAATGGGATTACACCCAGACAGCGCCCTCCGCAGTTCCCTGACAAGAAGGCCCCCCAAAAAAGTCTGGGCATTGATGAAGAAAGTTGAGGAATACTGCAAAATGAAAGACGACGCCTTGCGGGTTAAAGCCGGACAAATGGCCAACAAAACGGCCCCTCCTGAAATTGCTCAGCCAATAAGTTCCGTACCACCTCAGAGTCCTGAACCACGACAACAAGCTAAACGAGACAAGAAACGGGATTCTCGTCGATCAAGCGATCAATGTTCACACCGAGCAAATGAGCAACTGCAGGTCGATAGCAGGCGCACAAAGCGCGCCAACAAGAAATATACGGAGCTGTCAAAGCCAATCAACTCGGTTATGTCCAAAATCCAACATCTTCCGTTCTTCAAATGGCTGTCCAAAATGGTTGGACCCCCTGACACGAGAAGGCGGGACATGCGGTGTGAATATCACAAAGATCACTGTCATGATACGGACAGTTGCTATGCTTTGAAAGACCACATTGAAGAATTGGTCCAAGTGGTCGGCTCCAGCAACATGTCCGAAAAAGCACAATCAAAACAGTTGCCCTTCGGCAGGACTCACCTCCGCTCAGCGTTATTCATAGATATATAGCCTTCCAACGCCACATACCGTATACGCAATTCAGTCAACCCCCCAGAGGCAACGCACACCAACGAAACAGCCCCACGAAGCTCCAAGTATTATCTTCGACGATTCCGATCTTATCGGCATAACACTCCCCCATATTGATCCATTGGTCATCAAACTACACGTAAACTGATTTACCGTTGAACGCGTCCTCATAGACCAGGGGAGCACTTTGGAGGTTATGTATTACGAGACCTTCATCAAACTCAGCTTCAACAAATCAAACCTGTCTCCGGCTCCGCATCCATTATTCGGCTTCAACGCAAATCCAGAGTACCCGTTGGGGAAAATCACACTTCCCGTTCGAGCGGGCTTCCAAACAGTGGATGTGGAATTCTTGGTCGTCAAGCTCCTTTCGCCGTATAATCTCATCATGGGGCGAACTTGGTTGCATCATATTCAGGCCGTGCCAAGCACCTATCATCAGCTACTATGCTTCCCGACCGAACACGGCATTGAGCAGATCCGTGGTTCCCGGCAATCCGCACAAGCATGTTATCTCCTTTCTGGAAAGACACTAACGGAGTCGTAGGTCAACTCCACTGAAGTGCCGAATCGAAACAGCCTCGACGACGTCGGACGGCTCCCTAGTAAAAAGCCACGGAAGCTCTAGGCGATACTAGCGACAGCTTGCCAAGACGTATGATCAACGCGTTCAGCCGCGCCGCTACACGCCGGGAAAGTTGCTCCTGAAGGTATTTCTGGATGATAGGAGACCGGTTGATGGAAAATTAGGTACGCGACATTGCTCCTGAAGCACTCACGAAAATTCTGTCATCAAACCCGACTTGTGGGGAATGATCCTAGTTCTAAATGATTCGCCATGTACACATTCCACCTTTATAATGGAAGGATTCTTGTTAAGAAACTGGATTCTTATTTAAAATAGCGCTCCGACGAAAAAGCCTCCGAATTCGGAGCGCCCTTCGTGGATATCACGATTGGCCAAAAAGTCTCCGAATTCAGAGCCCCATCGGCGCATGACGTCTTTGGGCCGATAAAAGCCTCCAGATTCGGAGCGCCCTTCGTGGATATCACGATTGGCCAAAAAGTCTCCGGATTCGGAGCCCCATCAACGCATGACGTCTTTGGGCCGATTCAGTCTCCGGATTCGGAGCGCCCTTCGTGGATTTCACGATTGGCCAAAATAAGTCTCCGAATTCGGAGCGCCCTTCGTGGATATCACGATTGGCCAAAATAAGTCTCCGAATTCAGAGCGCCCTTCATGGATATCACGATTGGCCAAAAAGTCTCCAAATTCGGAGCCCCATCGGCGCATGACGTTTTTGGGCTGATTAAAGACTCTGGATTCGGAGCGCCCTTCGTGGATATCACGATTGGCCAAAAAGTCTCCGGATTCGGAGCCCTATCGGCGCATGACGTCTTTGGGCCGATTAAAGACTCCGGATTCGGAGCGCCCTTCGTGGATATCATGATTGGCCAAAAAGTCTCCGGATTCGGAGCCCCATCGGCGCATGACGTCTTTGGGCCGATTAAGCCTCCAGATTCGGAGCGCCCTCGTGGATTTCACGATTGGCCAAAATAAGTCTCCGAATTCGGAACGCCCTTCGTGGATATCACGATTGGCCCAAAATTCTCTGGATTCGGAGCCCCATCGGCGCATGACGTCTTTGGGCCGATTAAAGACTCCAGATTCGGAGCACCCTTCGTGGATATCACGATTGGCCAAAAGTCTACGGATTCGGAGCCCCATCGGCGCATGACGTCTTTGGGCCGATTAAAGACTCCGGATTCGGAGCGCCCTTCATGGATTTCACGATTAGCCAAAATAAGTCTCAGAATTCGAAGCGCCCTTCGTGGATATCACGATTGGCCAAAAAGTCTTCGGATTCAGAGCCCCATCGGCGCATGACGTCTTTGGGCCAATTAAGCCTCCGGATTCGGAGCGCCCTTCGTGGATATTACGATTGGCCAAAATAAGTCTCCGAATTCGAAGCGCCCTTTGTGGATATCACGATTGGCCAAAATAAGGCCTCGTTTGGGAACAGGCAAATTTAGTAAATTTTTGGCTATTTAGCTAAAATATGAGCTAAAAAAAACTAGTATGTTTGGGATGACTTTTTGACTTTTTACGAAAAGATGTGCAAAAAGTAGAGAGAAAAGAGAATCTTTGACTTTTTGGTATGAGTTGTTGGCTTTTTAGCTAATTTAATAACTTTTTGACTTTTTAGCTAAAAAGGAGGGTTCCTAAACGAGGCCTAAGTCTCCAAATTCAGAGCGCCCTTCATGGATATCACGATTGGCCAAAAAGTCTCTGGATTCGAAGCCCTATCGGCGCATGACATCTTTGGCCCAAAAAGAATCTGGATTCGAAGCCCCATCGGCGCATGACGTCTTTGGGCTGATTAAGACTCCGGATTCAGCGCGCTCTTCGTGGATATCTCGATTCGCCCAAAAGACTCCAGATTCGAAGCCCTATCAGCGCATGACGTCTTTGGGCCAAAAAAGTCTCCGGATTCGAAGCTCCATCGGCACAAGACGTCTTTGGCTGATAAAGCTTCCAAATTCGGCTAACCAGGTAGTGCCACCAGGCGACGCTCAAGGGCCGAGTAATATTCCGAATTCGGAGCGCCCCCCAGAATGAAAACATTTACACATCAAGGCAGGGATATGTAGGTTGAGCCAGTACAACCGCATGAACAAGACAAAACGTGCCAGCATTCAAAATAAGATGCTTAATTAAGCATATAAAAATTCAAAATGAGATAAACTCTTAAAATAAAACATTTTATTCGATTAAACAGTAATTACAAAAACGCAATCCGCGCTCGAAGCATTACAATATCTATTCTCATGCGGCGTCGCGTTGGTACAGCAGCAGCGCCGAATCAACGCCCGCTGATCAGATAGCATCCGCAACTTGAAATGCCTTGATCTGACCGTGCTTGAATCCACGATGTTCACACCGGCGAGACAATCACTCTCGAGGAGGAGAGCTTCGACACCATAGACAACGTCAAGGCCAAGATCTAGGACAAGAAAGGAATTCCCCACGAAAACAATAATACTCAAAGGTTGCGGCGCTACGTCGGCCTCATTTCTCGGTGGCGATTGCGGAGAACTCCCCCATTGCTGTTCCTCCCTTTGGGCCGATCTGCTTCGACGACTTAGAGGCTGACGTTTTTCCCGTTTTTTGAACGCCCTACCTCCCGCGTGAGTGGGTTCTCTGCTGCGATTCATGGCAATGTCAAGCTCAGCCAAAGTCCAAGTTTCTTCTCTGCTGTTGAAGAAAACTCCATTTGACATTCACACTTATCTAACCCCACGCAACAAAATCGTTTTAAATCGAGTCTGAACACAATAAGCGAAGTTACTAGAGCGAAAAGTCCGAGGCAATTTATTTCTAAATCCTTGCAGCGATCCCGAAGCGATTTCATTAACACAACCCCAATAGACGGACGCCGAGCGATATTGGCCACAGCCACTCCATGTACTAATTTTTGGCTTTTTTGGAGTTAAAATGGCCTAATTATATAAACGGCAATTATAGATGGGCTGACTGTCTCCGGATTCAGAGCCCCTAGTGCATGACACCTTTGGGCCGGTTAAGCCTCCGAATTCGGAGCCTCATCGGCGCAATGGACCGTGCGCGACACATGCCAAATATATATTTAATGAAGAATACTCATGACAAGCCGGCATATAACCGTTCGAAATTAAAATACCTAGTTGACTCGGGTCGGTCAATGTTTATACAACGAAACACATGCAAACACGTGTGTGCTAAATGCAAATTACAATGAAACATTTTATTCAATCAGGCAATAATTACATAGTTATGAACGCGATCTGCGTTCAAACGTTACATTTGAGTGTTTTTACACGACGTCGACCTCATCCTCACTCTGCTCGACTTCAAAGGTGGAAAAAGGAAAATAGTTACGTTGGTACAGTGGCAATGCCGATTCGACGCCCGCTGCTCAGAGAGCTTCTTCGGCCTGAAGCGCCTTGATCCAACCATGCTTAAATCCACAATTTTCGCATCGGCAAACCTCCTCGGCGAGCTTTTCCTTGGTCTTCTGTATCTCTACTTTCCGGCCTTTGTGGAATCTTTTTTCATAGGCCCTCCCCTTCACAGATTCCATCGCGAACATGCTCGCCGTATCGCGATCGGCGAGCGCGGTACTGATAAGCCGTTGGGTGACCCGTTCTTCTACGATTGGGTTAGCCTGTCCGACGGGTTGTGCCTGAACGGCCTTGACCTTCCTTAGCTCACGCTCAGCCGCCTCCGCGCGAGCCTCCAAGCTTCGGATGCGTTCATACCTCTTCTCTATTTCTCAGCGGGAAGCACGGAGACGCATGCCGATTTCGTAAGCGGTGTAGAGCCCCTTCACCGCACCGTGAATGCCTTCACGAAACACTTCTAAGTCCTGTCGGCCTACCATCGACTGCTGAACCTCGGGAGAAAAAATCTGTCAAGCAAATTCGACTGCAACACTTGAATCTCGAACGATCGAGTTCGCATCTGTCATGGGTCTATTCCACACGAAGACTGCAAAACTCAACGGGCGTGGGTTCGCACCGGGCTCCCTTCCAGAACGGGGTTGCGGGGATTTGCCCTTTGGCTCCTTGTCCCTCCTAGGCGACCTACTTCGACGACAAGGAGATTCACGTTTCTCCCAATCCCTCGAAATCCTACCTCCCGCGCACGAAGGTTCGCCACTTCGATTCATGTCTCCTCCCAGCTCAGCTAGCGTCCTTGCTTCCCTTTTGCTGTTAAAGAAGAGTCTATTTGACATTCGCACTTGTTTATTCTTCATCAAAGACCTGGACTGAGTTGCTCACTGAGCACATAGATAGAACCTTCATTCATTTATTCCCTATGAGGACAGTGCCACCGAGGCAATCTCATCAATATCGAAACCTTAACAGCTCGGCGTCGACCGAGTCGTGCCCTCATCAAACACTATTATTCGGCAGTCTTAACTTCCGCAAGGGCAAATTCATGAACCAGCTGGGGCAAGGACAGATTCATCAATCTATTCGGCTTGAGTGCCGCAGTCGCTTCACGAATCAACTCATCAATATTGTCTGATTCGGCGTTTAATGTTCATGAACCAGCTGGGCAAGGGCAGATTCATCAATCTATTCGGCTTGAGTGCCGTAGCCACTTCACGAATCGATTTACTAGTCCTATTTGACACCAAGAGTCGATTTACTTGTTCGGATAAATTAAAGTTTAACTAATATAATTGCCAAGATTACACTGCTATCCAATCGATAGTTAGAAGGCACAACGGACAATAATCATTTTATCCAAAGTAGTGGAAGGCAAAACTCTTCATTAACATCAAAAGCTGCTACAAGTAATAGTGAAACGGGAATGAAATTTTCATTAATAAATTGAGCGCAGATAGTAACTAATTTATACATAAAAATTACCTTGAACTAACAAGAATCCACTAAACAAAAACGTACATTGAAATTGAAGATACCTAATAAAACTAGAATGTCTCCCAGATTAATCCTCGGGATCAGACTCAAGTGGCTCAACGTCCACTTGCTCGTATGGAATTGGCAAGGCCAATGTAACTCCAGGGGCAACAAGGGCTTTGAGCTACCCATGTTTGAATCCCCAATTCTCGAATTTGGGGACCTCATCTACGTATTCCTTCAAGGCGGCGCTCTTCCCAGCCTCTAGCGCTATAGAAGCTTCAGATTCGGCTTTTTCCTTGGCTGCCTTCAATTCTTCTAACTCAGCCTCTGCCTTGGAAAGTGCCTCCTGGGCTAACTTGAGCGACTCCTCGCTTGTGTTCGCCCTATCCTCGGCTTCGGATCTGAGCTGGTCAGCAGTCCGAGCCCTCTCCTTTTCAGCTTCGGCTCTAACACTTTCCATTGCAGCTCTCATCGCCTCGAACTCGGCCCTGCTTCTTTCACCTTCAGTTTCAAACTTTAAGCGGCCAATTCTTTCAATGGCATCACGTTGCCGGCGGCCTAGTTCGGCTATCCTTCCAACCGTCTGCAAAACAAGTTTGGATCACCACACCAAGCAATATCGTATGCAAACCAAACCAAACGAGCAAAAAAGAAAGTATCGTATAGATACCAGAAGGGCCGACTGGGCAGTGAACGCTATAGCTACCAAATCCGGCTCTTCTCGAAAGGTGGCCTTGTCAGTCGGTAGCGAAACTGAGGCGGCCAAGTTCAACGCCACGGCTGAATCCTTCATGGCAGATGCGTCAGAGGAGATTGGCGTGTCTTTGATCTTTGGTTGAACAACGAAAGGGACAACCACGTCGGATTCCTCTAAGCGAGGCCGTTTGTCAGCAGGGTTATCCTCTGAGCCGGCCTCTCCCTCGGCGGAACGTTTTTCGCCCCGCTCTTTTGAAACCAGCCGTTCTTCCGTAACCTGCTGTTCAGCCCCCTCCATCTCGGCCACAACAACTTGAGTCGTTTCTTCTCCAGTAACCGGTTGTAAAGATTCAACCGGGGCAGGCTTAGAACGAGCGGCCTCGGCTTTCTTTCGGGCGGCCATTCGCTCGGCATTTCTCTTTCTCACCACCTGCGTGAGATTTTCCCCAGCCATGCCTTTAGAAAAAGCACCGGGTAGATCTCCCAAGTTTGTAAAAATATCTCCAAAGGAAAACTCCGTCCGACCCGAAGTGGACGGAGAGTTAGGCTGGTTAAGACCGGTTGCCGCAAACGCTGATTTCAGAGCTTCGTCAACCTCTTCGGCCTCCTCAGCGAACACCTTCGTTGATTCGGCAACTACTTCGACCACCGGCTCTAAGTCTTGCTCCGAATTAGAAGTTTCGAGACCAATTTGCCTGAGGGTCTTGAAGCTGGGGAAGACAAGAGCCGTAAGGTGTTGTTCGCCGGTTGGGATCGGAATGTCGTCCGCGGCCGAGAATGTAGTATAGGTAGGCTCGTACCGAAGGAGAATATGGGCGGCTCTCCCTTGCCTATGTACGTTTGGACGGCCAAAGTACTTTAGTGCAGTCTCAATTTCCGCAAGGACTTCGTCATCTGCCGAGGTCAGAATCCTCTTCAACTTATTGCCTGTAGAAACAAAGGGTTAGACTTCGAGAAAAAGCCGAATAAAAGAAAGATCAACAAACAAGGAGTTATACGGTAACCTGGTTCACCCCTCCGTCTGGGAATAGGGTCTAGGCGATCTTCGCCTTCGCCGAATTCCCAGTTGCCTTGGACATTGACCATTACATCATCAACTTGTTTGCCAGAGCTGGCAAGCAACGTTACCAAGTGATGGTTGGTGTCCTTAGCCCTGAAAAAATAGCGCCCGAGCTGACCGGAGGATTTGGCTAAAGTGTAGTAGTGCCGAATCGCCGGAATGCCAAGATTGATCCCGAGATGCCGGTTCAACTCTACGATTCCCATTACAATTCGAAAAAAATTCACATTGGGTTGCGAAGAAATCAAACCCCAATAGCGGAGGATGACCCAAAGAAATGGGTGTAGGGGAAAGTGAACTCCGCCCTCCGCAATGGATAGGAGAGGAAAGACGATTGTATTTTGGTCGTCCCTCTCCATATCAAGGGTATTATCCGTTACTAGAGATAAATGGACATCATTGGGGATAGAGAAATGTCTTCGGAACAAAGAAATTCGACCCTCAGAAAGGAGATCTTTCAAATGCTCTGCCATTCTGGTAAGGACCCAAGGATATTCTAAAATCAAAGATAAATACGGAAAGTAGGGTTGCAAAGAGAAGAGAAGAAAACTTACGAAAGGCAAAGGAGAAGACAGAGAGGAGTCGCAGAAAACGCGTTGGAGGAGAGACACCGACTGGCAATCCAGGAGGTTCAAATATTCGAAAAAGCATGCATTCGAAGGGACTGAAGTTTCAAATCGTAATAAATGCGAGAGAAGCACGAAGGAGGTGGGAAAGTGTTGCAGTGACCAAAAGACATGTACGCGTTCTGACGCGCATCGGGAAGAGGGTTAACCGTCGAATTTTTGACTGCCTAGACTAGAAGCCAAACACGCCGACTAATTGATGCTAGTGGGGTGTTTGGGGGCAATTGTAGGAGCCGAATAATTGGAAGAGTCGGAAGCGTACTCTGGAAGACAGATACTACACGGCTCTATCCTACACGATCAGAATGCCGAATAATACAGATAGGCCGAATAGATATTGAACTATGAAGCCGAGTAAATAAGAGGATGATGAGTGAAAAGTGGGCCTGGCCCCGAAGCCAAGGGAACAAGTATAAATAAAGGAGCGACAGAATAAGAGAGGCATGTGAGAATTGTTGTGCTTAACTTAGAATACAAGCATTCTTGAGTATAGAGACTGACTTGTCCGTCGGAGTACTAATTCTGGCACCCCCGACCGGAGTGTTTATTCCTTTTCAGGTGACTATCAGCGGATCACGAGCTCTCCCCAGGATCAGAAAAGTATTTCCAAACCACTTCTCCACAAGGTATCATCGATTTCTACTAGAGTTATATGTACAATTTATTCAAAAACTATTGAAGTAAATAAATAACATTAATTCTCCTTTGCAACTATTAAATGGAAAATAGGACAGAAACATGAAAGAAAGCGAATTTCTCATTTCATTGTCAGCCATAAAGTAAAGTGATATCATATACTTTAGTTAAATGGTTTTGTTTTTTTTTTGTTTTTTGTTTTGATAAGTTAGTTTAATGATATGATATAAAAAAGAAAGTTACGTCCTTTTAACACTAGGTTTAAAAATTATACCGTGCTAGAGTTTGACTCAAGATTGTCCAAAGTTCCCATCCTTGTAAATATACGATCAACTACCCTTATAGTTGCAAAGCGGGCAGGAATATAACAACCGACTTGAGCAAGGATGACTATCAGGCACACCTGTTGAAGATAAGTACTTTTTCCACACCTGAAGGAAAAATAAATAGTTTTGCTTAAGTTAAGAAAGACAACAATACAAAACAGAAAGAGGGAGGGGAAAAAACAAAAAAAGAGGACTGAAGTATCCCATTAGCATATTAACTAGAAGAAGTTTGTGCTATCTGTTGACTCCCTTTACCTCTTTTATGAACATCATACATTCCAAGACAAACTTCTCTAAAAATATTGGGAATTGTATGGGAAAACACCATCCTAAAAAAGTTATGAGAAGGCAGATATCTGTCACGTTTGGTTCTTCTTAGTTGGGTTGAGCGGACTTTTTTTTTTTCCCTTCTTCTTCTTCTTCTTCTTCTATTTCACTCCTAATTTCCCAGCAAATACAGAGCCCAGGAAAAGCAAAGAGAATTGCCTCAACTCAAGAACACCTCGTGGAAAAGTGGATAGAAAAGGCATTGAAGTTTAAAAAAAAAAAAATCCAAAACTGGAAGGCATACTCGATGAAACAATTTAAGGGACAAAACACACTCTTCTAAGACCAAATACACACACACACACACACACAATTCACCCCCGGTCTGTTGTGTAAGGCCACCTTTATGTTATGTTCGGTAACTTAAAATCCTTTCTAGGACAAGCTCTGTTGTCATCAAGAAACTATGGGCTTGTTTGGTTTGTTTTTGGGAGAGTTGTTTTTGAATTTTTTTTTCAAAATTTTGTTTGGTTTGTGGTTTTTCTCAAAAAAATTTCCAAAATCACTCTCTTACACATCAATCAATCACTTTTTCTCTCTCCTCTCTCTTAATCAATCACTTTTTCTCTCACACTGTTAAAACCTATCACCTACTTCACTCACTTAAACCTACTCCACTAAACCTAACCCACTACACCACTACCACCTCACCTACTCCACTAAACCTAACCCACTACACCACTACCACCTCCACTTCACCTACTCCTTACCTACTACACACTCACCCTCTTCTATATATAGGAATCATGAATCATTGTAATAAATATAACATTACATCAATCAATAATACAAGCATTTCTCTTTATACATTAAATTTCTACATGGTATCAGAGCAGGTTTAGAACCTAGTATTTTTGCTTCACCGGCGGGCGGCAACTTCGCCTTGGCCGCCCGCCGGACCTCAACCTAGTCCACTAGCATTTTCTACACATACCTTCACTCTTCTTCACCACCTCGCCGACGCAAACCCAAAATCTCTTTACCCATCCATATTGTCATGATCGGAACTCTCACTGGAGCCCAGTGGGGAATCTTCGCTAATGGTATGTACTGTTGCTCCATCTGGCTTACAATCTTTGGACATAGAGATTTCCTTCGCTGTGACTTTCCTCCAAAACACAACCCATGGAGTGCTGATGCAGACTATCATGTGTTTCCTGCACAACAAGTCTGGTGTCATCCAAAATCTTTTCCATGTTAGGCTCCTTAGACATACACTCAAACAATGTAGAGATTCTTGATCGAAGCTTTGTCAAGGATAGTGAATCAGCATCAGATTGTGGATCCATTACAGACAATTCCAGATTAGAAGGCACCTGCTTTGCCAACGAATCCAACTCAGGCTGTTCTTTAGAGTGGAAATCTGAATCAGGAAGTCATCCATAAGCTGCAGGTGATTGTACTTTCAGCCTTGTTAGGCTTCTCAACATTCTTATCCTTCTTGAAATGGGACAGCTCAGAGATCAATGCTGTAGCCCAAGCAATTGCAGTAATGTCACCCAACACAGCTCTCTCTCTCTCTCTTTTTCTCATTCACACTGCCACATACACACACATGCACGACATCCCTCTCTCTTCATCATGTACCCCACTCTCTCTCTCTCATCTTTCCACTTTCAAACCCACAATCCTTTTTTTTTTAATCAACCCACTCCCTCACTTTCTTTAAACCCCTCTTTCCCTCACATGGGCTTGTCCCCTCTCTTTCCTCCGTTTGATTTCAAAATCCATTATTTTTATTTATTTTCTCCAAACCACTTTCCTTATTTCCCCCCTCTTTCATTTTGATTTCAAATATATTTTTATTATTTCTTTCTTTATTTTTCTTTCACATTATTTTTAATCTTTTTCAAATTCCATTCATACCATATAGCTTTGCACACCAAACCATATTTTATTCATCTCGGGATCAACCCCGATCACCATTTTACACCACAAAACAACAACAAAAAAAAAAAAAAAAAAAAAAACCCAAACAACCACATCCACAGGCGGGTTTTTTTCTTCTCTACTCTGCAGCCGGTCTCTTCTTCTTGCCTCCGTCTTGGACGGCCCTTGACGGTGTTGCCTCCGTGTTTCCTAGACCACCAAGCACGTTGCCTCCTCCCTGCTCCTCCACTACAGCATATGGTGGACCTCCAAATCGGAACATCACGGTGGCCTTCCGCTTCAGCTCCTTGTTTTCTGTCTTTAGCACACTTATCTCTGCTCGCGCATCCTTATACATGCGTTGGAGCAGAGCCAGCTGGGAGTTTAACTGTTGCACCTCATTTGTCCTGCTTTGCAGCCGGTGCGACAGGTTTGTGACCGCAGTCATGGTTTCCACACATGACTTCAGAGTATACTGATTGGCCTCAATATCAGTTTGCACCGCCATTTTTTGCTCCACCGACCGCATCGGAAAGTTCAACGGAGCAAAACCAGAGGTGTTTGGTTGAGGTTCACTGGCCACCGCACCAGTTATTTCTCTTGTGGACTCGTTCAATTCTGGAAAGAGCGTGAGCAGACCACGGGAAGAGGAGGCCATGTTCTGGGTAGCTGGACGGGAAGAAGAGGCCATGTTGCTGAGTGTTTCAAAGACGGGTTGGTTACAAAGTATTACAGAATTTCTCTCTCAGTAAAGGAAGAGTTTTTTCAGAGGATTTTCAGAAGTTTTTTGTCTGCCTCAGCCTCAGCATCAACCTTGGTTAAATAGACGGGGCAGCCACGCGTATCGCGCGCCACTCGACGCCAGACGACAAACGGGCGCGCCAGCCAAGGCACTCACGTGCCTCGCCATCATGTCCGGCACATCTTTTTATGACTTGGGCTCGCCTTTTGATGGCACGCCTTTTGAAAGATTGGGCACACCTTTTGAGGGTGCGACTTTTTAGGGGTCCGACAAGACTCTGTAAACTGTCCCGACATTGATTCCGGTTAGCTCCTTCATGGGTCCGACAAGACTCTATAAACTGTCCCGACATTGATTCCGGTTAGCTCCTTCATGGGTCCGACAAGACTCTGTAAACTGTCCCGACATTAATTTCGGTTAGTTCCTTTATGGGTCCGACAAGACTCTGTAAACTGTCCCGACATTGATTCCGGTTAGTTTCTACAAGGGTCCAGCAAGACTCTGTAAACTGTCACAACAACTGTCACAACATTGTCAGCTACAACGGTCCGACATGACCCCATAAACTGTCTTCTACATCGGTCTGACACCACCATACAGTGTCCTCTACAACGTTATGACACCCCCATACAGTGTCCTCTACAACGTTATGACACCCCCATACCGTGTCCTCTACAACGTTATGACACCACCATCCAATGTCTTCACCAATGGTCTGACACGACCATACAGTGTCACCTATCCTCTTTTATTTTTATGTATTTTCTTGTTTTGTAACTCTCTCCAAACTCAAGTTGGTTAGTTCCTATCCCCCTTGAGTTTGCGGGGGGCTGTTAAAACCTATCACCTACTTCACCCACTTAAACCTACTCCACTAAACCTAACCCACTACACCACTACCACCTCACCTACTCCACTAAACCTAACCCACTACACCACTACCACCTCCACTTCACCTACTCCTTACCTACTCCACTAAACCTAACCCACTACACCACTACCACCTCACCTACTCCACTAAACCTAACCCACTACACCACTACCACCTCCACTTCACCTACTCCTTACCTACTACACACTCACCCTCTTCTATATATAGGAATCATGAATCATTGTAATAAATATAACATTACATCAATCAATAATACAAGCATTTCTCTTTATACATTAAATTTCTACACACACACACATCTACTCAATTACAACAAAATATCAAAACATCCTAAACTCCAAAACTCCAAAACTACTTTCAAAATATACTACTAAACAAACTAAAAAATTTCTAAACTCTCTCCCCAAATTTTTTTTCAAAAACAACTCTCCCGAAAACAAACCAAAGAAGCCCCATATGTCTCTAATTTTTGCTAATTCTCTTTAATATTCCCAAGTTTAGGGATTTTAACCTAGTAGCAAGCCAAAGTTTAAACTCAAGTAACAAGGTGATAAGGGAGATGTTTTTGATAGTCATTTTCAAGTCAGATTGACTCATGTAGGTTTCTCTAATTTTTTGAATGGCAACTACTTAAGTTCAAGTGAAATACAATGCTAGAATTGGTGATGAACTTCCTTTTCCCGACATAAGAATATATTCACACCTATAAGAATATATTCAAACCTACAATCATTATATCATAGCAAAGATATTGTGTACCCATGACTTTTTAAGTCACAAATTTTCCCAAAAGCCTAAGCTTTTAGGAAATGGGCCCAACAATGTATATCAAGCAACACCCTCCCTCACGTGCAATGTGGAGAGACAAACAGAGAAGCAAACAGAAGGAGAAGCAAATAACCAAACGGGGAAAGAATATGAAATGCCATCTGTAAAAATTCAATGTATAAAAAAAGAAAAAAGAAATAGAGAATTGTATTATTGATTGATATATATTGATTTCTATTACAATGATTCATGATTCCTATATATAGAAGAGGGTGAGTGTGTAGTAGGTAAGGAGTAGGTGAAGTGGAGGTGGTAGTGGTGTAGTGGGTTAGGTTTAATGAAGTAGGTGAGGTGGTAGTGGTGTAGTGGGTTAGGTTTAGTGGAGTAGGTTTAAGTGGGTGAAGTAGGTGGATAGTAGGTGGATTTTAACAGGCCCCCGCAAACTCAAGGGGGATAGGAACTAACCAACTTGAGTTTGGAGAGAGTAACAAAACAAGAAAATACATAAAAATAAAAGAGGATAAGAGACACTGTACGGTCGTGTCAGACCATTGGTGAAGACACTGGATGGTGGTGTCATAACGTTGTAGAGAACACTGTATGGTGGTGTCATAACGTTGTAGAGGACACTGTATGGGAGTGTCAAACCTGTCGGACCGTTGTAGAAGACAGTTTATGGGGTCATGTCGGACCGTTGTAGAAGACAATGTTGTGACAGTTGTTGTGACAGTTTACAGAGTCTTGCTGGACCCTTGTAGAAACTAACCGGAATCAATGTCGGGACAGTTTACAGAGTCTTGTCGGACCCATAAAGGAACTAACCGAAATTAATGTCGGGACAGTTTACAGAGTCTTGTCGGACCCTTGTAGAAACTAACCGGAATCTATGTCGGGACAGTTTACAGAGTCTTGTCGGACCCTTGTAGAAACTAACCGGAATCTATGTCGGGACAGTTTACAGAGTCTTGTCGGACCCCTAAAAAGTCGCACCCTCAAAAGGTGTGCCCAATCGGTCAAAAAAGGCGTGCCATCAAAAGGCGTGCCCAATTCATCAAAAGGCGTGCCATCAAAAGGCGTGCCATCAAAAGGTGTGTCCAGGTTGGCGTCGAGCGGCGCATGATGCGCGTGGCTGCCTTGGCTATTTAACCAAGGTTGATGCTGAGGCTGAGGCAGACAAAAAACTTCTGAAAATCCTCTGAAAAAACTCTTCCTTTGCTGAGAGAGAAACTCTGTAATACTCTATAACCAACCCGTCTCTGAAACACTCAGCAACATGGCCTCTTCTTCCCGTCCAGCTACCCAGAACATGGCCTCCTCTTCCCGTGGTCTGCTCACGCTCTTTCCAGAACTGAACGAGTCCACAAGAGAAATAACTGGTGCGGTGGCCAGTGAACCTCAACCAAACACCTCTAGTTTTGCTCCGTTGAACTTTCCGATGCGGTCGGTGGAGCAAAAAATGGCGGTGCAAACTGATATTGAGGCCAATCAGTATACTCTGAAGTCATGTGTGGAAACCATGACTGCGGTCACAAACTTGTCGCACCGGCTGCAGAGCAGGACAAATGAGGTGCAACAGTTAAACTCCCAGCTGGCTCTGCTCCAACGCATGTATAAGGATGCGCGAGCAGAGATAAGTGTGCTGAAGGCAGAAAATAAGGAGCTGAAGCGGAAGGCCACCGTGATGTTCCGATTTGGAGGTCCGCCATTTGCTGCAGTGGAGGAGCAGGGAGTAGTTATCGTGCCCAGTGGAGTGGGAAACACGAAGGCAACACCGTCAAGGGCCGCCCAGGACGGAGGCAAGAAGAAGAGACCGGCGGAATAGGCGAAGAAGTGAGGTCGGTGGCTGGCTGGCTGCAGAAAAGAAAACAAAGCTTTTGGTGTTTTTTTTTTTTGTTTTTTTTTTTTTTTGTTTTTTTTGTTTTTGTTTTTTTTGTGTAAAATTGTGATCGGGGTTGATCCCTGAGATGAATAAAATATGGTGTTGTGTGCAAAGCTATATGGTAGGAATGGAATGGGAAAAAGATTAAAAATAATGTGAAAGAAAAATAAGGAAAGAAATAATAAAAATATATTTGAAATCAAAAATGAAAGATGGGGAAATAAGGAAAGTGGTTTGGAGAAAATAAATAAAAATAATGGAGGTTGAAATCAAACGGAGGAGAGATGATGATTTTTTTTTTTTTTTTTTTTTATTTTTTTTATAATATAATAAAAAGAGATATATATATATATATATATATAAAATAAAGAAAATTGGGTAGTGGAGACATGATGATCAAAATAGGATAAGGGGGTTAAAATAAAATAAAATAAAATGATGATGGGTGTGCAAACTTTCGTTTGCTTTGCAAAAAAGATGGATTAAAATAAATAGAAAAAATAAATAAATAAATAAAGAAAGTAGAGTGGGGAACAGGAGTGCATTGATTATTTGATATAATAATAATAGTAATAAAAAAATAAATAAAAAGTTAGACTACTTGAGGTTCACTTTACCGAGGATAAGATTACAAATGGATGTTGTGACCTTGCTCCACTGGAAAACATCACCATCATCAAACTCCAAGGTTAGAGTTCCAACAGGGTCAAGCTGAATTGATGTCCCCCAAAATTTGGTTCTTCATTGTTCTCTGGAGGCTCCACAAACTTGAATACAGTTGCTATGATAGTCTCACCAGGAGCAAGAATAGCCCCTGGAGGACGCATGAAACAGCTTCTTCTTTGATGTCCCCTGGGAAGAAGAGATCTTTCCGCAGACGAGACCAAGCTCGAGCTTGAGCTTGAAGTGTTGCTGTGTGGATTCGATCCTTCAACCTGTGAACTCTGATGATGAGCAATGTGAGACGAAGATGAAGACGACGTCGTAGAATGCGAATTCACCGATTGCCGAACAAGGCGAGGCTGATTATTAGGGATTGGAAGTGAATCTGATTATTACAGATTACTGTATGCCTGGAATGACAGGCTATGATTTGCTCAAGAAAATTAAGGAATCTTCATCTCTGAGAAATATAACAGTAGTGATTATGTCATCTGAGAATTTTCCTCATATGATGAAAACCAAACATTTGAATCAGCAACAACAAGAAGATCAAGATCAAGAAGAATAATTGGTGGCAGCGGAGTGAAGGTATGTGTAGAGGTCCGGCGGGCGGCCAAGGCGATTCTGCCGCCCGCCGGTGAAGCAGAATTATTAGCTTCTTAACTTGGCTCTGATACCATGTAAAAATTCAATGTATAAAAAAAAAAAAAGAAATAGAGAATTGTATTATTGATTGATATATATTGATTTCTATTACAATGATTCATGATTCCTATATATAGAAGAGGGTGAGTGTGTAGTAGGTAAGGAGTAGGTGAAGTGGAGGTGGTAGTGGTGTAGTGGGTTAGGTTTAATGAAGTAGGTGAGGTGGTAGTGGTGTAGTGGGTTAGGTTTAGTGGAGTAGGTTTAAGTGGGTGAAGTAGGTGGATAGTAGGTGGATTTTAACACCATCGAAGAGAATTGAACCCAAGACCTCTCTCAACCTGAACTCTGATGCCATGGTAAGTCACAAATTTTCCTAAAGCCTAAGCTATTAGGAAATGGATCCAACAATGTATATCAAGCTATTTAACAGGACTAAGGCAGCAATGCATGCAGTTGAATATTGAGAGAACACATTAGGGTTACAGGATAGGTTCTCCTTAATGGAATCATTAACAGAATATTCTCTATCCTTCTTTTCTAGCCACTAAGCACAAATGCCATGAGAAAGTTGTGTAGAATTAGTGACAACAAACACATTTCAACAAGGAAAATCTTCATGATAGAATTTCTTACATGTTTGGGCCCATGACAATTATCATGTTTGATGCTTTGGAAAGGAATAAATTGTTGGGCTGCCAAAAAGATGAACAACCAACTGATTAATGCATTCATAATTTTGAGATTGCCAACATCAAAAGCCATAAATTTCTAGCTTTAGAAATCATTTCAAACATGAAATCAAAATTGTCAGAAGAAAAATGTAGCATACAACAAAGTCATTGTGTATGCTTTCCAAGATAGGGTGTCTTCCAGCATCAATTGCCAGTGGGCCATTATCTACCAATTGCATGACACAAGTTAAGTATTCATCCATTTCTATCTTACGAAGCAATATCAAGAACAATATAAGAAATGTTACCAGTAAATTGAGGTCTAACATATCGATCAACAGGCTTAGTGGATATTGTATGAGCAAATGAATTCACAATCATATCTAAAAGGCTTAAGACCTCAGCGAGCAGGGTAAGCACAGAGACATCCTCCCTTATGGCATCGGCTAACGCTGCATCCATACAAAAAGGACCATAAATTTTAAATAGACAGCATCTCTACCACTTGCAGTTGCAAGGAACAAGAAAAAGAGTACATTAACAGTTGATCAAATGCCTTTTGAAAATTACTGGTTAAGGATTCTTCTTGAAAGAGATGTTGAAAACGTGTAACTAATATTCTTGTTACATTTATTTTTGTTTGGCTTATAGAAGGCACAAAAGCTAATAGAACAACAGAAATTCATGTCCAACAGGAACAGTATACTTTGTTGAATAAAAGTAGAGCATAAGCTTTCTCCCACGTTAATAGATACAAACATGAATTGCTTAAATGACCATCCAAATTATGTTGGCCATTCAGAAACAATTAGTACGATAAAAGTAAATGCACTGAGTCATACTCCCCAAAGGAAGGAATTCATTTTTTCATAAATGTGTGCCCGTGAACATGTGTGATGCAAAGGGCTGCATCTAATATGCAACAATGGCGAAAAAGATAGTGCACATTGAAGATTCTACTCGTGTAGTTATGAAAATTATTGTCCAAATAAGATGACTGAGCCAGTTTGGGCCATTGCAAAACCCTCATCAACCAAACTCACACAATAATAATTCACCTTTTCACCTCCCAGTTTAAGTATGCTCTAATTAGCAAATTTCCAGTCAGATGACGATAGTTAATTGTCATGCCGCATGGCAAGCTAGCCAACTTAAATTTACAATAGCAAGTGGCATTTCCTAATTAAGTCATTTGGCTGTGTCTAAATATGGGTGAAGTTGATGTTCTCAAAGCAGGCATGCAGATGCCCATGGCCTTGTGGCCTAGTGGCATGGAGGCAGCACTTAAGTGCTTGCAAGGGAGAGGTTGGGGGTTCAACTCACCCTAGGAGATAATCTAACATCTAACAATTGACTTTCGCTGATCAAAAAAAAAAAAAAAAACAGACATGGAGATAGAGTTGAGGAACAAATTATGCTCCAGAAATAGATCATATGACAGCAAATATGCACAATTCTTGTCAAATTTAGTCCAACCTTCTAGGCAAAGTTCTGTCCGTATATAGCATTCAGCAGCTGCAGACTTGTGCCTCACATTTAACTGCAGATTTCATGAAATAAATCAGGAAAAGTGAAAAGCTTTTCATAACATGCACAGGCTCAGAAAAAAAATAAAACAAGTTATGAAGGTGATGAAAGGTCGTGACACAAAAATCCACATACACACAGACAACAACATACATGAGTATGTGCATGTATACATACACATGGAAATTAATACATTACTTTCCAACCGTCAATCAAATGCAATGATAACCACCATAACATCAAGGGCAAAGCAATAGAAATCTATCCCAGATTATGTAGCATCATAGAGAAATAATGGACTATAAACTTGAATTTCGATAGTCTCAGACTCTCAGTAGTTCCACTTCCATCACAGAGCATAGACTGAAAACTGAATACAAGAAATATATGAATTAGTTACAGCAATACTCACAGAAGCAAGTTCCAGAGTCGAACAATGTATATTGTTTCCATGTTTCACAACCTGATTTCATCTCACAACCAAATAAAATTTAGTGAAAGTCACTTGAATGGATTTCTTTTCCTTTTATATATACATATATATAAAGCAGAAAAATATCTCCTTCACAACCTGAATGAACTTGCTTGGAAGCTTTCCTTGTATGTCCTTCTGCGGAATGCTAAAGTAAAAGCCTTGCCTCTTGTTAAATGGGATTTTCAAATTTGGCACTTTGAAATCTTCACGATATTGGTTTGCAAGTTTATGTATAGCTGTCGATTCAATGTCAATTAGGGTGCAGGCATAATAGCATATCTGCCCACACAGTGGGGTTGGGATATGATGAACTAGTTAACTAGTAGAAAACCTTCACTGATGTCACAAAATGACCTCCTTGCAATATCCAGAAGTCCATCTATTCCTGCCTTAACAGCAAAACACTGCTGTGTCTGGGCAACAAAGGGGACCCGTGCATGAAGCACATCTTCATCAATCACCTCTCCAATTCTGAAATTAACACATCTTTTTTAGCAAGTCAAGTAACTAAAAACTATGCGTTCCCATATGATTATCGACCTTCAATATGTATGACACCTCATTAGTATGTATGCATTAAAGCAGAGCACATAGTACAAGTTAGAAAATCTTCCAAATCCCCTGAGTATTATCAGATTTATAGTTTTATTGATACAATTTATAAACTCTTCCATAGTAACAAGAAATTCTCATTGTGAATGAAATCTCCATGATTTGTACAAATTTGGTCCATATACTTGGGGTTGAAACGCCTGTTCTTTCATTCTTCCGTATTGGTGCCCTTTTCCTTCTCTACCACGCATGTAAAACACATTGCAACACTAATCATGAGCATGAAATATCAAATCAGGGATCATCCAAAGCATTTCAGATAAAAATAATGGTTATAATCCATAATATCTCTTTTCACAAGTGAAAGAAAAAATGCAGCATAAAAAAGGCTGACAGCAGCTGAGTTGGTCAGTCGTTAAAATACAAGGTTAAAAACGTAGGCAACAAGTTGGAACATACTTTATAACTAAGGGATGATGCTTAAAACAAAACATAGAGGAAGAAATGGCATGTAAATGAATTTTGTATTCCTTGCATTAATGGAAATGTGTATCCAAATTCCTTTTCTAACAAATGTGCATACCTAAATCTGGTTTCCTTGAATTGTGTCCGTGATTCTCATTACTCTCTTCCTTACTAAAATCAAGAATTTAGTCTCATCGAAAAAGGTTTTTAGGATTCACATAATAGGCCTCTTTGCAGTGTCAAAGTCCAAGTTTTACAATCATCTAAGGATGACAGAGCAGAGACAAATAAAAGTTGGTCATTAAAAAGCAGAACCAAACCTGCAACTATACCTTTTCCTTATTGAAGCATATTTTTCATTCTCACATACAGATCTGTAAACATTTCCAAGAAGAAAACTATTTGCATCCTTGAGCACCTGAGATGAATAAAAACTTATTACTTCAAATTACATGACTCTCATAGAACCATAAATGCAAAAGAAATCAACCTAATTTACCTTTAAGAGTAACGGCATTGCATCAAGAGCAGTTTTAAGAAGAATAATGCTTGAAATCAAAATTTGGCTCTTTCTAGCATTATCAATGCCCAATACCTCATTTGTAACTTTCTTTGGCTTGAAGCAGAAGTGACAAAGGACCCTATCTGGATGAAAAGCATGCATAAGTTCATTTTTTCAAACTACTAATAAAGGTATTGACTCTCAAGAACTGCAAAATACAATTTCCCATGCCTCTTCCTTTTCAGCTTACCAGTTTCTTTTGGAAACTTACGAAGAACCTGGGAGAGACCAAAGAATAGTTGCTCATTGCTCATCAATTCATCCTGAAGTTCAATTTTAAAACAGGTATCCTCATGCATCTTGATCTCAATTCATGATTGGACTAGCATAACTATCTTTAAAACAGAATCACTTCCAAGCTGCACCTTCATGTAACATGAGGTTCAGTTCAGGTGGATAAAAATTCCCTTTTGATGTGTCTTAGGCGTGTTCCTCCCATAGAGGTTACATGGACAGAGGAATTCGAAATCCATGAAATGGACCCCAATAATTTTTTGGATTTCACATGCTAACCAAAGTAATTCAGAGCATGGTGTATTATACAAGACTAACAAATCAAAAGTATGATATAGCATAGATGTTGTAGAAATTTAATGTATAAAGAGAAATAGAGAATTGTATTATTGATTGATTGTTTTATTTTTATTACAATGATTCATGATTCCTATATATAGAAGAGGTTGAGTGTGTAGTAGGTAAGGAGTAGGTGAAGTGGAGGTGGTAGTGGTGTAGTGGGTTAGGTTTAGTGGAGTAGGTGAGGTGGTAGTGGTGTAGTGGGTTAGGTTTAGTGGAGTAGGTTTAAGTGGGTGAAGTAGGTGGAGAGTAGGTGAATTTTAACAGCCCCCCGCAAACTCAAGGGGGATAGGAACTAACCAACTTGAGTTTGGAGAGAGTAACAAAACAAGAAAATACATAAAAATAAAAGAGGATAAGAGACACTGTATGGTCGTGTCAGACCATTGGTGAAGACACTGGATGGTGGTGTCATAACGTTGTAGAGGACACTGTATGGGGGTGTCATAACCATGTAGAGGACACTGTATGGTGGTGTCATAACGGTGTAGAGGACACTGGATGGCGGTGTCAGACCGATGTAGAAGACAGTTTATGGGGTCATGTCGGACCGTTGTAGCAGACACTGTGTGGTCGTGTCAGACCGATGTAGAAGACAGTTTATGGGGTCATGTCGGACCGATGTAGAAGACAGTTTACGGGGTCATGTCGGACCGTTGTAGAAGATAGTTTACGGGGTCATGTCGGACCGTTGTAACAGACACTGTTGTGACAGTTGTTGTGACAGTTTACGAAGTCTTGCTGGACCCTTGTAGAAACTAACCGGAATCAATGTCGGGACAGTTTACAGAGTCTTGTCGGACCCTTGAAGGAGCTAACCGGAATCAATGTCGGGACAGTTTATAGAGTCTTGTCGGACCCTTGAAGGAGCTAACCGGAATCAGTGTCGGGACAGTTTACAGAGTCTTGTCGGACCCTTAAAAAGTCGCACCCTCAAAAGGTGTGCCCAATCTTTCAAAAGGCGTGCCATCAAAAGGCGTGTCCAATTCATCAAAAGGCGTGCCATCAAAAGGTGTGTCCAGGTTGGCGTCGAGCGCCGAGCGGCGCATGATGCGCGTGGCTGCCTTGGCTATTTAACCAAGGTTGATGCTGAGGCTGAGGCAGACAAAAAACTTTTGAAAATCCTCTGAAAAAACTCTTCCTTTGCTGAGAGAGAAACGCTGTAATACGCTGTAACCAACCCGTCTCTGAAACACTCAGCAACCCAAAAATCATGGCCTCTTCTTCCCGTCCAGCTACCCAGAACATGGCATCCTCTTCCCGTGGTCTGCTCACGCTCTTTCCAGACCTGAACGAGTCAACAATAGAGAGAACTGGTGCGGTGGCCAGTGAACCTCAACCAAACACCTCTGTGTTTGCTCCGTTGAACTTTCCGATGCGGTCGGTGGAGCAAAAAATGGCGGTGCAAACTGATATTGAGGCCAATCAGTATACTCTGAAGTCATGTGTGGAAACCATGACTGCGGTCACAAACTTGTCGCACCGGCTGCAGAGCAGGACAAATGAGGTGCAACAGTTAAACTCCCAGCTGGCTCTGCTCCAACGCATGTATAAGGATGCGCGAGCAGAGATAAGTGTGCTAAAGGCGGAAAACAAGGAGCTGAAACGGAAGGCCACCGTGATGTTCCGATTTGGAGGGCCGCCATATGCTGCAGTGGAGGAGCAGGGAGTAGAGAACGTGCTCGGCGGCGTGGGAAACACGGAGGCAGCACCATCAAGGGCCGCCCAGGACGGAGGCAAGAAGAAAAGACCGGCGGCATAGGTGAAGAAGTGAGGGCGGTGGGTGGCCGGCTGCAGAAAAGAAAACAAATCTGTGGGTGTTGTTTGTGGTTTTTTTTTTCTTTTTTTTTTCTTTTTTTTTTTTTTGTGTAAAATTGTGATCAGGGTTGATCCCTGAAATGAATAAAGCAAGTGTGTTTGGCAAACTCGAATGGTAGGTGTGGTAATGCAGAAAAATCAACTGGAATGAATTTTTTTTTTTTTTTTTTGTGAAAATAATAATAATAATAATAATAATAATAATAATAATAATAATAATAATATTGGTATCATGGAGTGGGCGGTGGTACAAAAATATTGTGTAGAAAAAGAGGAAAGATGAGAGAGAGAGAGAGAGAGATTGGTGGCCATAGTTCTGATTGAAGTCAGCTAGTCCAAGATAATCATCAAACTGCCACTGTGGAATACTTCCAGCTGTGGATCCTCCAGCCAATGGCAACTTACTTGGTTGAAAATCCCCAACCCCAGCAACTTGGACAGGTGATACTTTGTTATAATGACCAGTCAACAGCATTGGGGTACCCTTTCTAGACACAGAACGAGATTCTGTTTCTGAGATTTTCTCACTAGATTGTGCCTTCCCTGAGGAAGCAGACACACCAGGTTCAGTGGGTTCAAGCCCTACTTTCACTCCTGTAAGTAGAAATCTCCGATGACCAGACACAAAGGTATTTGCTGTGTGTATGGCAACATCACATTTCCGACACAGTAAAGCTCTATCCTCGAGACAAAAGAAATAGCCAACTGTCTCCTGACAGATGTCACATTTGGGCATGGGAGAGGAAGAAGCAGAGAGAGAAACCCTGGTTCAGATGAGATCTATCAATAGTGGTGAGAGAGAGGTATGTGTTGGAGGTTTCAATTGGTTGAGGTCTGGCGGGCGGTTAAGGCAAAGTTGCCGCCCGCCAGAAGGCGAAGAGCACCAAGAGCTTAACCTATAGCTCTGATACCATGTAGAAATTTAATGTATAAAGAGAAATAGAGAATTGTATTATTGATTGATTGTTTTATTTTTATTACAATGATTCATGATTCCTATATATAGAAGAGGTTGAGTGTGTAGTAGGTAAGGAGTAGGTGAAGTGGAGGTGGTAGTGGTGTAGTGGGTTAGGTTTAGTGGAGTAGGTGAGGTGGTAGTGGTGTAGTGGGTTAGGTTTAGTGGAGTAGGTTTAAGTGGGTGAAGTAGGTGGAGAGTAGGTGAATTTTAACAGATGTCTAAACAGACAAGTCCACCAGACCAGAGTACAAATAATCAGAAGAAAGAATAGCTCTCAAGCTAGAAGCCTCATTATAGCTTGGTTATATATTCTAAATTCAATTTTTGCAGAAATCTGGGAGGTAGTTTGAGAGAACCATATTCAACACTGACCAGGCAATCAAGTCTAGTGTTGATAGTTTCAATGTCTTTCAGTGGCTGCAAAAGATTGGCTCGGAGAAGTCTAGTCCTGCAGAAGATCAGATGTCGGATCAAATGAAACTTAACAAAATATGACGTTCCATCATTCCTGACCCATAATATGCTGCAAAAGTCTAAAACCACGAGATGGTCACAAACATGTCCCATCTTATCAACCAAATTTAATAAAATAAAGAGAAGAAAGAAAGAATAAAAAATGTACATGTAGGGTACTTAGGTTGAATCATATTATTGTATTTTCCAACTACTATTACTACTTACAGTACACTAGAGTGGATGGCCTTCCCATCTTCAATTTATATTTGTTTGGGCTCAACTCAAGTGTTGAGAAATTAAGAAGTGGATGATCTGGCAAAGAGAAATAAGTTAAAATCATCTTTCCTTGATAGTTTTTTTAAATCCTCCTTGTCATTTTCTCTTTACAATATGTGCTCCCTTCTGCACATTCGTCCTCCATAATCAGATTTTGCTATTACAAAATGACAGAAAAGGAAGATATTCTTCTTAGTTCTTACATATGGCACATGTATCATTTCCTGCTCCCTAGAGTAGAGGTGATCATATAAAACTTTTTATTTGTATATGGCTCAATAAAAGTTGTTTGTTATGTGTTCTATTACAAATATACATATCAGAACAAGTATTTAATAGATTGCAGGATTTGGAAATTGAGCAACAAGCCAACAAGTTCACTTTCCTACGCTGAACAAGGTCACTCTTCAAATAATTGTTTGTAGGTTAAAATTTATAGTATGCTGGTGATATGTTGCCTTCAAATCACATTAATGGCATATATATTTGACACTGCTGAAACAACTTTAGATTGAGTAAATCATAGTTTCAAAGTATCACTTGGTATCCTCTATTTTTGTGAATAATAAAATGTCATCTTTGAAGGGAGCTTTTTGTCTAATGAAAGAACAAGCCTGAGTTATGCTGTACTGCATTAAAAGGACAAATAGAATAAACAAAAACCTGTATACTGCAACATTTAAAGCTAACAGCAGATATTGTAGAAACTAAAAAATAAAAGTAGAAAACAAGAAAGTGAAGCACTAGCTGCATTATTGATAGGGTTTTCAACATACCCTCCAATAGTTCTTGTTGTCTTCAGCATGTGGAATAGACTTCTCTTTTTGTTGCTCGTGCCCCAAAGAGTCGAATGCAATGGATCAATGATTTCCAAGTTCTGGACACTGTTATCAAATTGCAAGTATTAAATTTGTCCCCTACATGTAACAAACTGATTGGAAATTTAAAAGAGCATTTTCATGTAAAAATTTCCAAATATTTACCTGACATATTAAATGCCTAATGGCAGAATGGAACTTGATTGTATTTATAGGAGTAAAAAAAAAACGAAAATGGTGACAATTGCCTTTCAGGAAGGGTACCTGGTGGCATCAATATTCATGTGGTCAAATGATCCATTAAAAGTAACCTGGGAAAAGAGAATGCACAAGAAGAGTAAAGATTTTTGAAGGCTTGCAATGTAAGTTTCTAGATAGACTGACTATCCTTCTGATAAAGGGCTTCCAAATGTATCTTTGCACCCATTTAGCCATTGATCTCAGACAAACAATCAATTACTCAGTAACATGAACTTCAACAAAACAAGTGTTTTTTATTTAAATAAATGCTAAGGTGGAAAAATCGAAGAGAATCAAATCCAAAGTCAAATGAGATGGATTCAAAGTATAATAGCTAGAGATACATTGTTGGGCCCATTTCCTAATAGTTTAAGCTTTTGGGACTAGTGATGATCTAACATGATATCAAAGCTCAGGCTGGGAGGGCTCTTGTGTTCAAGTCTATTTGTTTGCATTTATTCTCCATTTGCATTTATTCTAACATGTTTGTTTGCATCTCCACATGCAAGACAGGGTTCTGTTAGCATATTATATTAGCCGAAAGTGTTAGCATATTATATTAGCCGAAAGTTACACTAGGGTCTGTAATCATTTTGTGCCCTCAGGGATCATCTTGTAATTGTGTTTCTTGTAAACCCTAATCTTCATTTATAAATAAGGGGTGATATTCTATCATACCCTAAGCTGGTTACCCAAGCTTCATGGTATCAAAGCTTCACCTCTAGGGTTAGGATTCAAAACATACCTAGTTGGATCATCTGCTGGGTCGATCTTCAGCCACCGTCGTCCTTCTGCTTCGTCTTCGTCTCCGTCTCAGCTTCGTCACTCGTCGATCTCAGCTCCTCAGCTCGTCGATCTCAGCTCCTCCAGCGGTTCGTCGCTCATCGCCCTCGTCGTCCTCTGTCGTCTTCGTCACTCCTCCCCGATCAGCCCACTCATCCCCTTCGTCGTTCGTCTCCACCCCCTCGTCGTCCTCTGATCTCCTACCCAGGTATATATAACTATATCTATCCTGATATATCTATCAATCTAGCCTAATATTGTAATCAATCTAGCCTAATATCTATATTTATATATATCCTGATAAATCTAGCCTAATATCTATATTTATATTATAATAAATCTATCCTGATAAATCTAGCCTAATATCTATATTTATATATAAATACATGTATACATAAATAACTCAATATATATATATAATAAAAAAAAAAAAAAAAAAAACAACAACAACAACAAAAACACAAAAAAAAAAACAAAAAGAACAAAACAAAACAAAACCAAAAAAAAAAAAAAAAAAAAAAAACAAAACAAAACAAAACAAAAAACAAAAAAAACAAAATGGTTTCTTAATGTCTTTATAGTGATCATTGTGCCTGTTATCTACCTTCTGGGATTGTGATTGCCACTAGTTTTGTTGCGGGTTCGGTAGTATTGTATCCATGACAGATTCCACCAGTGTGTCCCCTTCTTCTCAAACACCAAAGAGTGAGAGTCTCATTCTACCTACTACCATGACTGAGAACCCCAACCCTAGTCTGAAAATCACCACCTCTCTATTTAATGGTCAGAACTACCTCGCATGGTCTCAAAGTTTGACTATGTTCTTGAAGAGCAGAGGGAAGATGGGGTATGTTGATGGCAGGATACAGGCACCTAGTACCACTGACTCAGGTTATGACCAATGGGAGATTACCAACTCTTTGATTATGAGTTGGCTTATCCATTCGATGGTTCCAGAACTTGGTGAGAGCTACTTGTCTATGGAGACTGCCCAGGACGTTTGGGAGGCTGTGGCAGTTACCTATTCCCGCAAAGGGAATTTTTCACAGGCATTTGAGTTGCGCCGCTCTATTGAGAGCTCACTTCAGGGGGAGCAGACTGTTCTTCAGTACTTCACTTTCCTCACCAACGGCTGGAAACGCCTTGACCACCTGGAAGACTATAAACCCGTTTGCTCTACTGATTCTGTCGGGTACAAGCAGTTCATCGCACGGGAACGGGTCTTTAAATTTTTGGCCGGCCTAAATGTGGAGTATGATCCAGTTAGGGGTCGAGTTCTGAGTATGGACACTCTTCCTTCACTTCAAGAGGCATTTGCCTATGTACAAAATGAGGAGAGTCGCCGATCTGCTATGATGTCCCCTGTCTCTACTGACCGTTCCGCATTACTATCTACTCCTCGAGATGGCCTCAGCCTGCCTCCTCCGTCTGTTGCTAAGGAGTCTGTCTTCTGTGATTATTGCAAGAAGCCGCGGCATACTCGTGAGACGTGTTGGAAGCTTCATGGGACTCCATCCGGGGGTCGAGGTGATCGGTCTGGTTCTCGAGGAGGTCGGTCAGGCCCATCTAGAGGACGTGGTTCCTATTACTGGGCTCATCAGTCTAGTGCCGTTGATACCCTTGATTCTAATTCTACTTCTGTTACCCAAGCTTCTGAGCTGGAGGATGCTTTGCGCCAATTGTTGGACCGCCGATCTTCTACTGCTCTCAGTACCGCTTCCTCGTCCTTTGCCCGCTCAGGTAACTTAGCATCTTCTCCTTGTACTTTCCTGTGTCATACATCTTTGCCTTGGATTATTGATTCTGGTGCCTCCGATCATATGTCTGGCTCTTCTGATCTTTTCTCTGTCTATAAGCCCTCTTCAGGTCAGGACAAAGTTAGGATTGCCGATGGTACTGTTTCTTCCATTTCTGGAAAAGGTTTAGTCCAAGTCACTCCTACCATACATCTATCTTCTGTTCTCCATGTTCCCAAGTTTTCTGTTAATCTGTTATCCTTAAGTCGTCTTACCCAGGATTTGAATTGTAGTGTGACGTTTTTTCCTGATTATTGTCTTTTTCAGGACCTTGTCACGGGGAGGACGATTGGCAGTGGTAGTGCAGAAAATGGTCTCTACTTCCTAGATCAACCAGACAAACTTGCTTATTCTTCCACCACATCTTCTACTACCCCTGCTGATTTATGGCTGTGGCATCGGCGTCTTGGGCATCCCTCATTTCATTTACTTAAGCATTTATTTCCTTCTAGTTTCGCAAATCATCATGTGTCTGACTTTCTTTGTGAGTCTTGTCAACTTGGAAAACAACATAGAGCTTCTTTTGCTCCCAGTTTGAATAAAAGCTTCGTTCCTTTTTCATTAATACATTCTGATGTTTGGGGTTCCTCTCGTGTTCTATCTGTGAAAGGTCATCGCTGGTTTGTTACATTTATTGATGATTTTTCTTGTGCTACTTGGGTGTATCTCATGAAAGATAAGAGTGAGGTTTTCTCTGTGTTTCGCACTTTTCATAAGATGATTTGTACTCAGTTTGGAGCCACTATCAAAATATTTCGTTCTGATAATGACGGGGAATACATAGCTTCTGGGTTAGGACAATATTTCTCTACTCATGGCATTATCCATCAGACCTCTTGCACCAATACCCCTCAACAAAATAGGGTGGCCGAACGCAAGAATCGGCATCTTCTTGACATGGCTCGGTGCATGTGTTTTTTTATGCATGTGCCTCGGCCCTATTGGGGCGACGCTGTTCTCACCGCTGCCCATCTTATTAATCGTCTCCCTACCCAGGTCTTGAACAAACAGGCTTCGCTTCAAGTCCTCCTCGGTTCTCCGTCCTTGTTTTCTATTCCTCCCAAAATATTTGGTTGTGTCTGTTTTGTCCATGATCACTCTCCCTCTCGTGGTAAGTTGGACCCTCGCTCCCTCAAGTGTGTTTTCCTTGGTTACTCTCCTACTCAAAAGGGGTATAAATGTTACCACCCTTCTTCTCGTAAGTGGTTTGTGTCCATGGATGTCACTTTCTTTGAGTCCCAGTCCTATTTCTTGTCCTCTCCGGTGTCACCGTCCTCATTTCCGGGGGAGCCTTGGTGTGAAGTGAATCCTGTGCCTCCTATGGTGGAACCAGTTGTTCTTGCACCACCCTCTACTACTGTGCTTCCTATGGTGGAACCAGTTGTTCTTGCACCCTCCTCTTCTACTGGGACTATAGAACCCCCTGTCACCAAGAATAAGGACGGGCATGTTTATGTCCGGGACATAGACAGAAAACAAGTTAACTGGATACACGGGACAGTCTCTGCTACTCCACTGCCATCTCCTGCTTCTGATAAGAGTCTAGGTAACTTTGAATCTCTTGAGTCCATTGATCTTGATGTTCCTATTGCCAAGAGGAAGGGTGTGAGATCTTGTACTCAACATCCTATCTCACAGTTTGTATCATACTCTCATTTGTCATCCTCATATAGAGCGTTTGTGTCCAATATTTCCTCTGTTAGCATTCCTAACCATTTTCAGGATGCTCTTGCTACCTCTGAGTGGAAACTAGCCATGATTGAGGAAATGAAAGCACTTAGGAAGAATGGCACTTGGGAATTGACTGAGTTACCTACGGGCAAACGACCTGTGGGATGTAAATGGGTATATACTGTGAAACACAAAGCAGATGGGTCTATTGAGCGTTACAAGGCAAGACTTGTGGCAAAAGGGTTTACTCAGACATATGGCATTGATTATCAGGAGACCTTCGCACCCGTGGCTAAAATGAATTCAGTCAGAGTACTTCTCTCTCTAGCAGCTAATCTGGATTGGCCGCTTTATCAGTTTGATGTCAAGAATGCTTTTCTCCATGGTGACCTCGAAGAAGAAGTATATATGGACATCCCTCCGGGTTTTGAGGATCATCAAGCAGAAGGCAAAGTATGCAAACTTCGGAAGTCATTATATGGTCTCAAACAGTCTCCAAGGGCTTGGTTTGAGAGATTCACTCAGGCTATGGTTAAATATGGCTTCAAACAAAGTCAGGCAGATCACACATTGTTTGTGAAACATTCCTCACGCGGTAAGACTACAGCACTTATTGTTTATGTAGATGACATAGTTCTTACAGGCAATGATAGTGGGGAAATACCTCTGTTGAAGAAATATTTAGCTCAAGAGTTTGAAATCAAAGACTTGGGAAGCTTGAAGTATTTTCTGGGAATTGAAGTTGCTCGCTCGAAGGATGGGATATTTATCTCACAAAGAAAATATGTGCTTGACCTGTTGAAGGAAACTGGGATGCTTGGCTGCAAGGCATATGCCACCCCACTGGAACCCAATCAGAAATTGGGGGATGATGACGGAGGAGAAGTTGTGGATAGGGGGAGCTATCAACGATTAGTGGGTAAGCTCATTTACCTATCTCACTCCCGTCCTGATATTGCTGTTGCTGTCAGTGTAGTTAGTCAGTTTATGCATGCTCCTCATCAGATTCACTTTGAGGCTGTCATGAGAATCTTGAGGTATTTGAAGTCTGCTCCTGGTAAGGGTCTGTATTTTTCAAAGTATGATCATCTTCGTGTAGAAGCCTATACAGATGCTGACTGGGCTGGGTCAGTAACTGATAGGAGATCAACTTCAGGGTATTGCACATTTGTTGGCGGCAACCTAGTTACTTGGAGGAGTAAGAAACAGAATGTGGTTGCCAGGTCAAGTGCAGAAGCTGAGTTTAGAGCTATGGCACAAGGTGTGTGTGAACTTTTATGGATCAAATTATTGTTGAGTGATCTAGGTATTGATCAGACGGACTCCATGCGGTTATACTGTGACAATGAGGCCGCCATCAACATCGCTCACAATCCAGTTCAACATGACAGGACAAAACATGTTGAGATTGATCGCCACTTCATTAAGGAGAAACTCACTAGTGGTACCATTTGTACTCCTTTTGTCCAGTCTGGTGAACAACTTGCTGACATTCTCACCAAAGGGATTGGGAATAAACCATTTCATGAAATATTAGGCAAGCTGGGCATGAGAGATATCTTCGCACCAGCTTGAGGGGGAGTGTTAGCATATTATATTAGCCGAAAGTGTTAGCATATTATATTAGCCGAAAGTTACACTAGGGTCTGTAATCATTTTGTGCCCTCAGGGATCATCTTGTAATTGTGTTTCTTGTAAACCCTAATCTTCATTTATAAATAGGGGGTGATATTCTATCATACCCTAAGCTGGTTACCCAAGCTTCAGGTTCCACATGAGGAAGGATGTTGGATAGCTTTATATGTGTTGTTAGGTCCATTTTCTAACAATGTATGCTTTTGGGACTAGTGATGATCTAACATTGGGACTAGTGATGATCTAACATTGGGCCCATTTCCTAATAGTTTAAGATTTTGGGACTAGTAATCTAACATCAATAATTGACAAATTTTAATTGTGTATTTTTTCCTCACATCTTACAACCCAAACCAAAAGCAACAATATAAAACTACCAAAAGGTTTTGCCCTGGATCCTCCAGAGCTAGACGTCTAAATTACAAATTCAACTAATCTCAGCCTTCTCAGAAAAAATGGACCTATTGAGACTTGGAAATGAAGGAAGAGATGGTTAATCATCTTACATTAGTAGACTTGGATCTTACATGTGTGCTCTGAACCTTAAGGTGTACTTAAGATCATCACACTCATAATCTCCTTCCTAACCTGGCTCTTGCTCTCATCTTCACTTTTCCTTTGGTTATTGAGACCGAAAGTAGATGACTAGAAAAAGTATTATTGGTATAGTTATAATGTTAACAAGAAAAGAAATAATATGTGTCTAAGATTTGATTCTAGGTACCATTGGTTGAAAGGATTGAGGAGCGTGCATTGCAAAAGCTAACACATACCAACAACGAGTGATTTGTAATGATGACTCCTTTCTCTGCTTCAGTCCTGTGCATGATGCAGTTGTTCAAGATTACACAAATTAATCAAGAAGAAAAAAATGTGAAACTCCAAAACACAAATTAGGTTTGAAAGATTTCATGGAAATTATCATGCCTAATGATTTGACAGTTAACAGCACCTTTGATGGTCAATAAGATAAGTACAAGGAACACACGGTTTGGTGGTGATATGTGTTCCCCAATTGTATAAAAATCAAGGGTGAAGTACAAAGAAATTTAGAGAAATGTCAGGAACTCATGATGTTGGACTTGATGAAAACCTACAACAAAACCTTTAGGCTTTGATGCAAATAATCGTCCAGTATGTGCATTCTTTACATGACTATCAGATACTGAATTATATATTTATTTTTTGATATGAGAATATTCAAAATCTCCAACATTAAAACAACCATGTAAATTCCTATGAAAATAGGGGCTAAAATCTATTTAATTTTGTATAAATTCACAAACTAAACTTCAAGTGGTAGTTCAATTTGGTGATCTCTCGTACTATTTGGCTCCACTTAGCCCTTACAACTTACAAGGATAGCACAGCGCTTCCTTTTATTGCTATATGACCAAGCTAGCAACCATGCATCCAAAGCTCATGTTTATCTTATTCTAAAATTTCACCTATCCAAATTATTTGAGCGTTTACCCTACATTAGCTTTGTAGATTCTGATCATAACGAGAGAGAGAACATTGGGTGCATCACTTGGAATCTTTTAAGGAATCAAAGTGGATGGAACATTCATTTTTTACATCTATACGCAATTTTCTTCTCCTCATTGTTGTCTTTGGTGATCATCATACTTAAAAAGCAAGAGATAATTAGCCAGTAAAAATGAACAAATAGATAACTATTGCGGGTACCACACTGAAAAAGCTAAGGTCAAACCTCCTCTCTTTGTTCAGTAATTAGTTTCCAGAACTAATATTCAAGATCAACTAAACCATAATTCCCAAACTCTCAGACAGAGATTGTAACATATGGGATAAAATGGTTTCTCCTTTCTCAATTAAGCACAGGGGTTCAAATTATCAAATATCTTGACCAAATAAACCAACATCCCCAACTCCCAAGACAAAAATTATAAGAGGCAAGAGAAAAAGTTTTTTTTTTTTTTTTTCATTTCATTCTGCAATTATCTCAAGCCCCACACCCCTCCCTACCAACCCTTACAAATCAATTAAATTTTGGAGGGACTTACGTATAAGTCCGAATAGGTACACTTATCGTCCAATAGGTCCTATGAGAATTAATGGCGTTTTTCATCAAACACTTTTAAAAAATGTCACTAATTGTTAATTTTCAGCAACAATTTGAAAATGTCACTAATTATAAGTTTTAGCAATAGTTTAAAAAAATCGCCACAAAAAAAGGTCACTAATTTTTAATTTTTAATGACAGTTCGAAAAATTTATTGCAGAAAACGTCACTAATTGTAAGTTTTAACGATAATATATAAAACCGTGACAAAAAAAAGTCACTAATTGTCAAATTTTAGCGACACATGCAAAAAATCGTCACAAAAAATTATTTTTAGTGACGATTTTACTAGAACTTAATTTTAATAGGGCTTGATGAGAATTAAGTCCAACTATTAGGACCAACTGGTAGTTTACCCCTAAATTTTTAGTTTCCAAGTCAATAAGTCGTGACCAAGCAGCCTTGTGGTTGCAGGTTCAAGTCACGGGAATCAGTCTCTCCACAAAAAGTGGGGTAAGGCTGCTACCTCTCCTAGACCCTAATGTAAGCGGAAGCCTTGTGCACTGATTAGGCATTTTTTAGTTGCCATGTCAAATAAATATTTTCCAACATAACACACTAATCACAGTCAAGTAGAACTATGAATTCCACGAAATATTTACTTCAACTCTTTAGACTAAAGGTCAGAAGCAAGTCCATTGACATGATAACCAAAAGTGTACTTGCATATTGTTCAAGACTGATTTTATAGCACTCATAAAACCTGAATTTCATGAAGCCATGACTGCTGAGCAAGAATATATATCTTATCCTTTCACTTGTTGGGATGAACTAAACAAGAAATAAACACTTATTTCATGTCTAACTCCTAAAGGGCTAAAGTTTTGTAGTACCACTTAAAAGTTGCAGAAGCTGCAGCTAGGCAAAGATAATATTGCTTGTAGTAAGTATCCAAACCAAGTGCTGATGGTTCCTTGGCCGCTAAATTTTTAACCAGCACAGCCCCCTTTAAGGTTGAAATGCAGTGTGAGCCTCACTGAAAATAGAAGAAGAAAGAAAGAAAGAAAATGCAAAAGAAGTTTGGTACTACCTTGGTGTCATCAAAGCAACCACGGGCCATTATGACCTGCAAAAGTTAGAACAGATCCACAGATCATAAATCTAGACTTTAGACATTTAAATGCAAATATCATATGTAAACACACGCTGGGAGAAACACATATGAGCACACACAAACACAGAGAGCTCACCTTCTTAATTGATGAATAAAATCTGTCCACCAGTATTGAGACTCCAACCATTCCATCAGGTGCAAGCTTGCTAGGAGGAACGATAATCACCATTGGATCATAGAAATGCAGCAATGTCTTTGTGTTCTGATATGAACTGCTAGTTTCAATGTATTGAGAAAGATGGAGCGAAGCTGACCTCAAGTCAAAGGCAGCCACTCCAACCTGCACGTAAAATTGGTTGTTGGGCGTGATGAAATTCAAAGGTCATCACAAAACCAAATTGAGATATCAGAAACTCTATTATTGAGAAATGGTAATATAAAAAATAAATAATAAATAATAAAAAGTATTTAATTCGACTAAATGCACAAAATTCAAGTTATCTTGTAAAATGGAAGGAAGAGTCGCTCCAAATATTAAGAACACTCAACTCTCTATTTGGTTCGGCGGAAAACTTTTGCTAGAAAATACTTTCTTTAGAAAATGTTTTTCACCTTTCAAAAGTAGAAAATATTTTCTGCTCAAATAAGCTAGTTTTCCATTGACCACGAAAAACATTTTCAATTGACTTTCAGTTTTTGTTCTACCAAATGCAAGAAAATGCGGAATTCCATAAAATATTTTCCGACCAAACAAACTGAGAATAAAATTCAAGACAAAGTTTGTGTAGGCTGATGTACGGGGAGTAAATACTCAGGTAAGCCCGCTTTCTTCCAAGCTCCAGTCTGTCTGATCAACCTGCGAGCACAACGGCGGTGAGCTACCCGGCGGTGTGTGGCCGGAAAACCCCTCCGACGATCAAGTTAGTCACACACACAGGGATTGAGAGAGAGAGGACTGGAGTGGTGTTTAGTGTTTACCTCACTGGAATGTCATCCCCGATATGGGGGGCGCAGACATGCTTATATACCTTTTGCGCCTCAAACCTACTCCCAGTGATCTCTCGACACGTGGTGTTGCTATCCCATCTGTCAGCACAAATCTTGTTGAACATCACCTAACCCAACTGCCAGCTCGGCAGCCGAGCTGCAGCATCTCGGCTGTAAACAGCCATGCTGCGCTTCATGCCCAAGTGCTCCAATAACCGAGCTCCTTTCCAGCCGTGCTCGACTGCATTTTGGCGAAGCCAAGCTTGAGATTGGTCATACCGGTCAACCAAAGGCCTTCCTACCAAGCTTCAGGCATGAACCTTCATGCCGAGCTATGGATGCGCGCTTTCCAACCGTGCAACGCATAAACCGTGGAACCCTTACTTGACCGGCCTCCGTGCCGACAAGGTCAAGTAGCTCGGTTCCACACGCCCTTGCCATTACCGAGCAAAAATCGCTTCTGCATGGACCCAGGATACCACGGCCTAAATGTGTTTGGCCCACAATATGTCCGATATTATCATGGCCCAATCCAGATCATACTTCTCCCTCTCAATTGCCCCTTAATTCCGTCCGCGCTAGCGTGACCGGGATTACCTGTTCCGACCGGGATGAACTCTTCCTCGGTTCACAATTTGCAAGAGGCAAACCGGGCTAATTTCCGCGCTCGGTTCCTTGTCTTGCTTGGTCGACGCCTCGTCTGACCTTCCTGCCTCTTGACTTGCTCGGTCGACGCCTCATTTGACCTTCCTGTCTCTTCACTCTAACGCTGCGTTAATGGAGGGACACGTGTAGCGTGCTGATTGGCCTCGAGCAGCTAACTGTCCCTTCTCATTCAAATTTTGGCGACTTTTCAACCTCATAAGCATGCCCAGCCTCCTTCATTCCACTCTTCTTGCCTTTCCTTTCTCTTTGACGTTCCAGAGCTCGTGCCATTCCTCCCTTGCCATTTCAGAGTTTGTGTTCGAAGAAGGAGCCACTGCCCTCAACTGGTAAGTCCTTCAACTCTTCTTATTGTCATTTCATTTGATATTTCTCCTTTTAGAGCACCAAATCCGTAGGTTTTAGGACATAACCCCCCCTCCCAAAACCCATATTCGCCCCTATTCTCTTTGTTGTTCTTCAATCCCAGTGATGAACATATGAATACACGAAGAACTGGGGCGGACCGGGCTCCAGGTCGCTTTTTGATCCCAAAATATAATAAGACCGAGCAATTCACTAGTTTACCAAAACCTTTAGCAGAAACCGGGGTAAGAAGGGAGCCTGGACGCTCGACCAGGCTAACATCTGGTCCGCCTGAGTGGCCGAGCTCCTTGGTTTGCCTTCAAGACCGAGGTGGTTGGCACTCTTCATAACCGAGCTAAAGTCAAGCTCATTTTGCGTAACCGCGCTCACACTCACCATTGCCATCCTTTCCCTGCAGAGTCCAAGGGGACCACTGACCAAATATTGAGGCTCTCAAAGACCGAGCAGCCATCAAGACACCAGTCTGTGCCAAACCACCTAGCCGAGCTAAACCAGCCGGCTACACATGGGGCGCTTCCGCTTCCTTGTCGACACCCCAGCTGCCTTGGCTGTATTCCGGGAAGACTACGACATCCCGGCAAATGTTCACCTAGAGCTCGCCGAGATCGAGACAACACCTTGGGGCAGATTAGACCAGTGCCCCTTCACCGTTCTTTCCATCCATCATTGAGGGAGGCCTCCGCTTCTCGGTCAACCCTCTGCTGACTGAATTCCTGCACCGTACTGGGCTAGCACTCACACAAGTATCAACCAACACCTACCGAATAATCAACGGCATTCACGAGCTAAATAACCGGATAGAGACCAACTTAGGTTTAGCCGAGATACTACGACGGTACACACTTGGGCACACAGGCGATGGCCTCGCCTATTACTTAAAAATTCGACCGGGCAAAGAAAAAATAGTGACCAGCACCCCAGACAAGGACTTACACGATGACTACTTTTTCTGGGTGTCTGGCAACTATGAAACGGCCGACGTACCGGGCTGGTTCATCAGCAAGAATTTTGGTTCCACATGTAAGCCGTGCCAACTTGCTCGGTCAATTGCCTTTGTTCCATATTCTGTATTTTAACACTTCTTTTCTTTCCTTTGCAGCAATCCAAGCCTTACAAGCCAACTACCACTATCCCAATGAAGAAGCCATCAGGGCCGTGCTCCGTTATAGCAACCGAGATTGCAACGAGCTGCTCGGCTACACCCCAACCTACCGGTACTCTGCTCCACGCCGGAGTAAAGTCTCAGACTTTCTCCGTGCTCCATCACCTCCTCCAGACCCAACACTACCGGACGTGCCCCTAATCCGGTTAACCGAGGCGGAAGAGATGGCAAAGAGAAGCCGCATCAAGAACCTACTCACAGCAACTTCCACCGAGATCCCGAGCATCCAAACCCGACCAACTGCTGCCGGTCAATCCAGTGGGGCCGTGGTTACCTTGGCTTCTCCGGCTGTCGGTCAAGCCAGCGGAGAGACACGCCGTGCTGGCAAAAGACCACGTGCGGACCCTTCTGCCGAGCTGGTGAACAAGCTCAGCACCGAGCAACCTGCCATCACCGTCGACCAAACACCGGCATGGAGGCCCCAACTCAAACACCGGGGTAAAGACATCCCGGCAACCGCTTCCGTCAAGGGCGACAAAGAGCATCTGCTCGCCTTTGACCTTTCAAAAGCACTCCTTCTACCGAGCGACGTGGTTGGCAGCGACCACGTGCCAGACACCCGGTTGGTGAAATCCGCAGTGAAGTCCATGACCAGGGTAAGTCCCAACTTATACTTAAATTTTCACAAGTGTTTGCACGGTTTCTTCTCTGATCAAGTTTTCTTCCCGCAGGCCATCCAAAAGCAACACTTGGTCATGGAGAGAATTCATCGACTGCGGCAGAAGGCAAACGACACTGCCAGCCAAGTCCAAAGTCTTCAAACCGAGCTCAGCCGAGCAAAGTCTTCACTGCAGATTGCCAACGCTGACAACACCAAGTTGCTCGGCCAGCTTGGCGACACCGAGAAAAAGATGGATGAGCTCCAGGCTGAGCTGGACGCACTCAAAGAGTCAAGGGAGAAGGAGTGCGAAGACGCCAACAACGCCGGCTTTAAGGAGGCCGAGGACAGCTATAAGAAGCAGGTCTTCGCCACCCAAGACATCTATTTCAAAGCGGGTTGGACGTCTGCCTGCGAACAGCTCGGTCAAGGTCCTGATACCGACGTGTTTGCCTCTCCGCCAGCTGTCTTCCTACCGACCTATCTCGTGCCATATGCCAACAATGTCTTCAGCGCGTTGCAGGCTGAGGCCGAGGAAGGACTTGAAGGAGCAGCCGAGGCAGATGCTGAGGGAGAGGACCGCCAAGAACAGGAGCAGCCCGGCCAAACAAAAACCGGTGTCCAAGACCAATCTCCAACGGTCAACTTGGAAGCAACCGAGGATGAATTCACCAACCTATCCCCCTTAGCCTAGTTTTCTTTTTACTTGCTTTTTCTCTGAACATGTAACTGGGCTAAGTTCCCCACCTTTAGTATTTACTTTCACATCAATGAAAAAGCTGTAATTGCATCAAGTGTTTGTGCGGCCTTCAAGCCTTATAACTTCAGCCGAACAAAATACCTCGGCGAGACAAACCACATTAATTAACTGATATAACCGGAAAAGACATCTCGGTTTGAATCATAGTTGAACAAGTCATCAACTCTTTCGACCGGAATAAGCACCTCGATTGCGGTTGAGAACACCTAAGTTGAGTAAACCATCAACTCTTTCAACCGGAATAAGCATCTCGGTTGAGACTAACTAAGTTGAGCAAAACATCAACTCTTTCAACCGGAATAAATATCTTGGTTGAGAATCACAGTTGAACAAATCATCAACTCTTTCAAACGGAGTAAACATCTCGGTTTGAATCATAGTTGAACAAATCATCAACTCTTTCAACCGCAATAAGCACCTCGGTTGAGAACACTTAAGTTAAGCAAGCCATCAACTCTTTCAACCGGAATAAACATCTCGGTTGAGAATAACTAAGTTGAGCAAAACATCAACTCTTTCAACCGGAGTAAACATCTCGGTTTGAATCATAGTTGAACAAATCATCAACTTTTTCAACCGGAATAAGCACCTCGATTGAGAGCACCTAAGTTGAGTAAACCATCAACTCTTTCAACCGGAATAAACATCTCGGTTGAGAATAACTAAGTTGAGCAAAACATCAACTCTTTCAACCGGAGTAAACATCTCGGTTTGAACCATAGTTGCACAAATCATCAACTCTTTCAACCGGAATAAGCACCTCGGTTGAGAATGACTAAACATAAAGCAACAATAAAAATGCCAAAGCAAAGATGTGACACTTCTACATATTGATAAAAAGAATATTACATCTTGAAGTGCAAGGCAAAAAGTTCCTTTGCACAAAAAGAAAGCAAAAGCTAAAAATAATACAGTTTGAGGTTGGCCGCATTCCACGGCCGGGGTATTCCTCTACCATCCAAGTCCTCCAAGTGGTATGCCCCCTTGCCCGCCAGACCGGTTATCTTGTAGGGTCCTTCCCAATTTGCCCCTAATTTGCCTTCACCTGGCACCAAGGTATTGCCCATGACTTTCCTCAAGACCCAATCACCTACTTTGAACGGTCTGGGGTGCACCGTTTTGTTGTATTTCCTTGAGAGCTCTTGTTGGTAGGCGGCCACATGGATGAGAGCCTTTTCACGGCGTTCGTCCACGAGGTCCAATTCCAGGGCAATGGCTTCGGCGTTCAGCTCGGGATCAAAACTTTCACTTCTGAGGGTGGGCATTCCAACTTCCAAAGGTATGACCGCCTCCATGCCATATGCCAAAGCAAAAGGAGTTTCCCCGGTAGATCGCCGCGGGGTTGTTCGGTATGCCCAAAGGACGCTGGGGAGTTCCTCAGCCCACTTTCCCTTTGCCTTCTCCAGCCTTTTCTTTAACCCATCAAGGATGGTTTTGTTTGACGCTTCGGCTTGACCATTAGACTGCGGGTAAGTCGGGGTGGAGTTGTAGAATTCTATCTTCAGGTTTTCACAAAATCCTCTGAAAAGGCGTCCGTCAAATTGGGTACCGTTGTCAGAGATCAGAATTTTGGGGACGCCAAACCGCGTTACCACATTCTGCCAGACAAACCCCTTGACGTCTTTCTCCTTGATTGTTGCCAAAGGTTCTGCTTCAACCCACTTTGTGAAGTAGTCTGTGGCCGCGATGAAGAACTTCCGGTTGCCTAGTGCGGTTGGGAGTGGCCCATTATATCTAGCCCCTACATCGCAAAGGGCCAAGAGCTGGTGAGGGGAAGAAGTTCCCTGGCCGGCTGGTGGATCTGGTAGGCAACCTTCTGGCACTTCTCACACTTGCGAACATACTTCTGTGCGTCGGCTTGCATGCACGGCCACCAATAGCCTTGCGAAATAGTTCGGTAGGCCAAGGACCTGCCCCCTATGTGACTGCCACAAATGCCTTCGTGAATTTCATACAAGAAGGCTTCCACGCTGCTCGGGTGCACACACTTCAGGTAGGGACCAGTGAAAGACTTCTTGTATAAAGTGTCCGATGGAGAGAGCCAAAACCGCTCTGACTTCACGCACACTTTCTGTGCTTCCTTCTTGCCGACTGAAAGGGTCCGCTCTCTGAGAAAAAGGATGATAGGGTCCATCCAAGAAGGACCTAGCTCGGCGCAGAGTACTTCTGTCTACCCGGTTTCCTCAATGTTGGGCCTCGAAAGGAATTCAATCAAAAGAGGGTTGGGGGACGCGCTATTGACCATGGAAGCAAAGCCGGCCAACTCATCTGCTCGGCCATTTTCTTCTCGGCTGATCTGTTGGACCCTGATCGCTTGAAATCGCTTGATGTGGTCCCGGACCAGAGCTTGGTACTTCATCATTTGGTCATCCTTTGCTTCGTAAACCCCAGAAACTTAGTTAACCACAAGCTGGGAATCACTGTACACCATTAGCTTAGATGTTTGCATCTGAAGCGCGCTCTTGAGCCCGGCCAAGAGCGCTTCGTACTCGGCCTCATTGTTGGATACTGGGAAGCCAAGGGTGATAGAATGTTCAATAGTCAGTCCGTCTAGCGAAATGAAAACTATGCCCAGCCCGGCACCGTGACGGTTCGAGGCTCCATCAACAAAAAATTTCCACATCTCGCCAACAAAGAGCTTCCAACACTCTGAGGGGTCCTGAAAGGCTTGGAGGGTGATGGGATCACGGTTGCTCGGCTGTTTGGCTTTCAGTTCCGTTCTGAGCGGTTCCACTTCAACCCCCCTTGGTGATTCGACACCGGACTCAGCAAGTTGATACATAATGCCTAAGTCCGTAGGCGAATTGCCAGGTTGCGGTATTATGACGGCCGCAGGCTCTGTGTTGAGCGGTTCCACTTCAGCCCCCCTTGGTGTTTCAGCGCCGGACTCAGCAAGTTGATACATAATGCCCAAGTCCGCAGGCGAATCGCCAGGTTGTGGTATTATGCCGGCCGCAGGCTCTGTGCTGAGTGGTTCCATTTCTTACCCCCTTGGTGATGCGGTACTGGACAGAGCAGTTTGGGCGATTATACCCAACTCCATGATCGCATCGCCGAGCGGTAGTATCGTATTATCTGAAGGTGCCTCGGCGGGGTGCGCAAGTTCCGCGACGCCGACATCGCCAAGCTGTGGTATTTCGGTCAGGCTGACATTCACCTCTTCATCTACCGCGGCAATATCGACCGGGCACACCGGATGAGTTCCGAGTGAGAATTCAACAACAAAGTCGGCCAAAGTCTTGGCTTTTATGGCAGTGCGTGGCTGGAACTTGACGTTAAACTGTCCCAACTCGACCGCCACTTAAGAATTCGACTGGAGAAGTCCGTCCGCTCGAATAAAGCTTTGAGGGGGAACTCAGTCAGAACGATTATAGTATGCGCATGGAAATAGTGCGCCAACTTCCTTGAGGCCATCATTAATGCCAACGCAAGTTTTTCCAGCGGCAAGTACCGCGACTCTGCCGATAACAAAGTTTTGCTGACGTAGAAGATAGGGAGATGCTTGATTCCTTCCGACCAGACAAGCACTGCACTGACTGCATGCTACGAAACGGCCAGATAAAGGTACAGTTCTTCGCCGGGCTTCGGTGTTACCAACAGTGGCACCGAAGACAGATACTCCTTTAGCTCGGCCAAAGCCCGGTCACACTTTTCATTCCACGAGAACTTTGATTTCAATGCTTGAAAGAAAGGGCGGCAGCGATCTGATGATCGGCTTATAAATCAATTAAGCGCAGCGGCCATTCTGGCCAGATGCTGCACGTCCTTAGCCGAGCTGGGCTGCTGCAATTCTTGTACGGCTCTGATCTGTGTGGGGACTGCTTCAATGCCTTGGTTCGTGACTAGGAAGCCTAAGAATTTTTCGGATCCCACGCCAAAGGCATACTTAGACGCATTCAGGCGAAGCTTGTGTGTTTTGAGAATGGCGAACATCTCGGCTAAGTCGGACAAGTGGTCTACTTGATGCCGACTTTTAACCACCATATCATAAATGTAAGCCTCCATTGTCCGGCCCAGCAAAGGAGCAAACATCTTCATCACCATTCTTTGAAAAGTCGCCCCGGCGTTCTTCAAACCAAAAGGCATGACTCGATAGCAGAAGAGTCCCCTTGGTGTAGTGAATGAGGTGATCTCTCGGTCCGGGCCATGCATGGCAATCTGATGGTAGCCGCGGTAGGCATCCAAGAAACTAAGCCTGTTATGTCCAGCCGTTAAATCCACAAGGTGGTCAATTCTGGGCAGAGGGAAGCTGTCTTTCGGGCAGGCTCGGTTGACGGTCTTGTAATCCACACAGACTCGCCACTTCCCATTTTTCTTGGGCACCACAACCGTGTTTGAGATCCACCAAGGGTAGTGCACTTCCTGAATGGCGCGTGCCTCAAGCAAGTTCTTCACTTCCTCTGCAACTACCTCGGCGTGATGCAGCGCCGATCTCCTTGTTCGCTGAATTACCGGCTTGGCTCCGGGGAAGATGTTGAGGTGATGGCAAATAAAACTCAGATCGAGGCCGGGCATGTCGTAGGGCGACCATGCGAAGACTTCAATATTTGCCATCGAAAATTCCACCATCTCGGTTCTTTCTTGGGTGGTGAGGCTTGAGCCGAGCAAGAAGAACTTGTCCGGATTCTCTGTATCAATTCGCACTTCCACCAATTCCTCAACGGCTTTGTCCTCGGCCTTAGTACCCACATCATCAAGGACTCCCCCGTCTTCCGGTCCCTCAATCATTTGGACGAAGCTCTTGGCAGCCCGGCTCCCGTTCACTGCCACGAAGCATTGCTTCGACATGACTTGATCCCCCCAAATCTCCTCAATTGCCCCCCATAGCCGAGGGAAATCTCAGTACCTGGTGGTAGGTTGACGCCACGGCTTGCATAGCGTGAAGCCATCAGTAGATGGCACCTGCAACACCCAGAACTCCATCTGCTTGACCACGGATCCCGCTTTGACCGGCAGGATAATCTTTCCCAAAGGCCACTCTGGTTGTGAGTTGAAACCAACCAGTGGCGAAGTTGCCGGAGCCAAATCTGTATCCCGGAGCTTAAGCTACTTGAATGCGTCGTAATACATGATCTCGACCGAGCTTCCCTGATCGATCAAGATCCGTTTGACATCAAATTCTTTGACGCGGAGTGTAACCACTAGGGCATCGTTGTACGGCGCCTGAATGCGCTCTAGGTCCCTTAAGGAGAAACTGATCACATCTTTCTCTTCGGTCTTCCCCCTCTTGATCGCAGGCTGAACCGACAAAACTTCCCTCATATGTTCTGCCTTCTTGATCATACCGCGGAGCTCGCATACACGCGCCGATTCCACTATGCCGTGGATGACATTAACAACCCCTTGTGGAGGAGCATCCCGATCATCCGGTCCCCGGGGATCAACCGGAGCTTGATTTGCCTTCACGCCCCCATCAATGTAAAGGTCCAGGTGTCCGGCTGCGACTAGCTCTTCCAAGTATTGCCTCAAAGGCAAACAGTTCTCTATCCGATGTCCTCGCTCCCGGTGAAACGTGCAACGGTACCGCGGATTGAAGCCCTTCTGTCCGTCGCCCAACTTAGCAGGAAACCGGACATACTCCTCGTCACGGATTTCACTAAGTATGCGATAGATTGGAATCTTAAAGACCGTGGTGATACCTGTCCTGGCCTTCAACCTTCTGTTTGCATCTGCTACGTCATCCTGGGGGTAATCATCCCGGTTATTCCGACGTCCCCTACCTCGGTTTTTGCGATTTGAACCACGGTCCGATTCCTCAGCGCGGTCATTTGAACGGACGGACTCTTGTCCGACCGCGTGCACTTTGCCAGCAGACCTCTTGTCTGCTGCTACCGGAGTTGCCTTCGCGGTAGATGCCGACGCATCATCCTCCACTCGGATATGCTCATTGATGTACTGCATTAGCTGGCCTATGGATGTCGGCTGGTGCATGGTAAGCGAGTCCCGCAGTCTATGTCCGACTGGGAGACCACGCTTGTATTGTGTGATTCCAAGGTTGACCGAGCAATCCAAGATCTCGTTGAAAGTCTCCCAATATCTGGAGTTGTATGCCTTCAATGTGTCGCTCGGTTCCATCTTGACACTCAGTAGGTGGTCAACTTCCTTCGGTGTTTTGGTGTTTGTTTTGAAGCGCGTCACAAAGACTTCGACCAACTGATGCCACCTTTCTATGCTCCCCTCCGACAACCTCTCAAACTATTTTAAGCCCAGCTCGCCCAAGCTTGACGGGAAGATTAGGCACATAAGGGCGTCATTTCGCCTGTGTCCAGCCATGACCTGTCGGAAGTGGCTTACATGCATATAAGGATCGGTTTTACCGTCGTAGAGCGTGAACTTTGGCTGGTGGAACCCTGCCGGAAGCGGTGTTGTTTCTATCTCCAGGGAGAAAGGAGTGGCACTCAGCCTAGCCAAGTCTGTGTCTAAAGGGAGAGGTGCAACTAGGCGGGGTGGAGGCATTCCGACCTCTTCACTGGGGTGAACCCCATAGGACAGCCGCTGGAACGCCGGCACCCTCTGAGCCTCCCGCCGGCGAGCCCGTTCCTTCAAGACTGCCCACAAATCCTCTGAATGAGCGAATACCTAGACGTCGTCGCCGGACGTGAGGGTCAGTAAGTGCTGTCTTGCGCGCTGGACTTCGCTTCGTGTGCGTCGGAATCTCCAACCTTGTAACTTCTGCTGATTGAGATGGACGGAGTACGCCGCTAGCTCTGGCTACCTGAACGGCGTGGTTGGGTGCGCTCACTGTGGTCGCCTACTCCAGCTACACCTTTTCCTTTGACATGCTGCTTAAGATCCTCCATTTCCGCCGCCATTCGCCAGATGACGGCGTCTTGGTCCCTTAGCTTGTGTTCCAGTCGTCTGGTGTGCGATTCTCTCCGCCGCCGATGATCGTCTGGACTCCGTGAATGACCAAAACTTCTTCCGCGCTTATCCCGCGCATCTCTTAAATGTCCTCCTGGAGAAGTCTCCAGGTCCGTCATCGGAGAAATGATGGTGGGATGTCCTTCTCTCCGTCTGCCTGACTCTGGGGTAACTTAGTCGATGGCAGACAACGGAATCTCGTCGTTGTTCACCATGGACGGCGATCAGATGAGCCTGGAAGACAAGGTTTTGTTTGTCAAGCTTCCCACAGACGGCGCCAATTGTACGGGGAGCAAATATTCAGGCAAGCTTGCACTCCTTTCTTCCAAGCTCCAATCTGTCTGCTCGACCTACGAGCACAACGGCGGTGAGCTACCCGGCGGTGTGTGGCCGGAAAACCCCTCCGACGATCAAGTTAGCCACACACAGGGATGGAGAGAGAGAGGACTGGAGTGGTGTTTAGTGTTTACCTCACCGGAATGTCATCCCCGATATGGGGGTGCAGACATACTTATATACCTTCTACGCCCTAAACCTACTCCCAGTGATCTCTCGACACGTGGTGCTGCTATCCCATCTGTAGTACAAATCATGCTGAACATCACCTAACCCAACTGCCAGCCCACTCTACTGGGAGCTCGGCAGCCGAGCTGCAACATCTCGACTGTAAACGGCCATGCTGCGCTTCATGCCCAAGTGCTCCAATAACCGAGCTCCTTTCCAGCCGTGCTCGACTGCATTCTGACGAAGCCAAGCTTGAGATTGGTCATACAGGTCAAACCAAAGGCCTTCCTGCCGAGCTTCAGGCATGAACCTTCATGCCGAGCTATGGATGCGCGCTTTCCAACCGCGCAACGCATAAACCGTGGAACCCTTACTTGACCGGCCTCCGTGCCAACAAGGTCAAGTAGCTCAGTTCCACACGCCCTTGCCATTACCGAGCAAAAATCGCTTCTAGGTGGACCCAGGATGCCACGGCCCAAATGTGTTCGGCCCACAATATGTCCGGTATTATCATGGCCCAATCCAAATCATACTTCTCCCTCTCAGCTGAAATGCTAATTAATTTGGTACGGCATTAGCCATAATATTAGGTTCTTTTTTTACTTTACATCATATCCCAGTCTATTCATGTGATACCACTAGTCCACCAAATCCACAATCATCTTCACAAAATCTCTCAGAACAAATATTTGAAACCTAACAATCCATCCATAATTCAACAAGTAGCATGCACAGAAAAAAAGAGCAATTCAACAATAATAACCATTGCAACTTTATTAAACAAATGATTGAAGGACAATGTACATATCTAACCCTAGAACTTGCCCAAACATCGAATCAGCAACAATTATACTGAAATTCAACTATTTCATAACATCTGAACATCAAAAAAAAAAAAAGAATCAAAGCACTGCTATCTTCTTCAATGACCGCTAAACACAAATATTCGAAGTCTAAATCTCGTGAATTTCGGCATACAGAATGTGGAGAGAGAGAGAGAGAGAGATTGAAGATGATACCTCCTTGGCTCTGTTCTCGATCAAACCGACTACGAAGCTCGATATTTCTCCTGCGTCGTCTTCCATTGTTTGTTCTCCACTCAGTAGCGAACACTGATTCTACAAATTTCGAAATGCGCTCCAAACTGTGTCCGACTTATATAGAGGTGCTTCCTACTGATTTTTCTACCTTGTTCCGAGTGCGCATGGATGCTTAAAATGTGCACCGGCGTGGGAGGTACGGCACGGTACGGCAGAAGAAAATTAGCGGGAACTTTTTTTTTTTTTTTTTTCCTTTAATTAATTTTAATCACTGTGTATGTTTTCATTTTAAATCTTAAATCTGTTAAAGAAAAATAAAACTAATGGGAAACTAAACTAATATATGTATATTCAGTTTTTTAGTAACTAAACAGAAAATGAATTTTTTGACAAATTTCTATACATTTCCTTCTCATTTTCCTAACCTAACCACTCACAAAATTAGAAAAGCCTCTTCTATTTCATAATGTTTTAACTATCAACACAAAACTTAATTTTTGTGGGCAAATAATTGCATTTGTTCAAGAACTTACATAGATTCAAGAACAAAAAAATAAAACTGATGACAAAAACGATTCCAAAACACCAATGATAACTCCTAGCTTGAGAAAGCTTGTGTTATCCACATAGATTTCAGATTTAGTGCATTCCTTCATTGTGGTGTACAATAGAGCATCTCTTTATTCACAAGAAGATGAAAAGATTCTCTGTTTTTTTTTTTTTTTTTGTCAAGCAAATACAAGAGTCCTGGATACAGGTTTCACCAAGAGTTCAACACATTGTTTGGCAGGCTTTCTTGCTGGCCAAAACCATTTCACATCATCCATTTTTTTTTTTTTTGGTAAATAAAAAGAAAGGATTAACAAGTGCAACCACCACTACCACCAAGATTATGACACCAAATTATTGAATTTGCTTTCATTCATAACTTCCTTGATTGTGACAAATCGGCCTCGCTCTATTGAAAGCTGCGCTGCAACTCCCATAGCAACTGAAACCAACCCATCGTGTAGATCCACGGCAGGAGCTTTTATGCCTTTAGCTCTAATTGCTGACAAAAAATTAAGATGCTCCAAATAGCTAGAACCATGATGTAGTCCCTCATATCTGATAAGAAAATTAAATGGATAAGCTTGTTGTTAGGGAGTGCCAGGAGAGAGAAAATTCTCTGAACACACTAGAGACTAGGGACCAAAAAGACACAGAAAGAAAAAAGTTTTCCCCACTTGATTCGGTCATCCTCGGCTTTTAGGGTTTGGACATCATCTCTTCCCTCTAGTCGAGTGCCCAAACGCACAATACTCTCAGGAACAAAGGCCTCTCCCTGTTAAAGCAACTCAAAATTCAAATCAAGACAACCCCAACAAAAAGAAAGAAGATGCATAGTTAAAAGCAATAGAGGAATATCAGTGTGGCAATTATGTGTTGGACAAAATTGTGACAATAGCAGGATTTTTTTATCACATTTTCACATCTATTTATATTTGATCAGCCTGAAATGCTTATGCTGACACACAACTGCCATGAGAGAGAGACTTAACCTTTCCAATGTCACCAACAACAGATATTTCTTGCTCATTTTTACTCCCTTCGGCAAACATACAAAGGTCGAGCATGCCTCGAGAACCATTCTCAAATTCGACAATAACATATGCATTGTCAATTATATCAGGCACCTGTATCCAATGCAAATAGGGAAGAATGAATCATGGGATTAAAACATAAAAAAATTATTGATGATTGTTGGTGTAAACACAATCTGAAACGACTTTCAAGACCTAAATTGCTTGTATTAGCCAACTTGATCTACCATTTTGGACCAACTTCCCAATCACCAACTGGCTTCTACAATTTTATTTCCCACCATGTACTAGTAAAATGTAACTATTTGCACTAGCGGGTCCAATATATGACAAAAAAATGATTACATACGATGTTCAAGGCACAAAAAATTTATTATTTAATTGGTTGGTTTTTTATTTTTATATCTATTTACTTATTTTATATATATATATATATATATATTGAGGGGATAACTCACTTTGCCATCATAAATTTCATCCTTGTGATTAACATCAACACCTCCAGAGGCCATCACACAGACAGGATTTGCACCAGCAAACAGCCTCATCAGATCAAAAAAGTGGCAGCATTTCTCTACCAGAGTTCCTCCAGAGTTACAATTGAACCGATTCCAATTGTTCACCTATATATAACATGCAGGAGTCAATAACAAAACTACCACAATGCAAAATGAAACCAAGTAGCAATATAGCACAAGAAGTTACCTTAACCAAAAAAGGAAATCGGTGCTCCCGGATGGCCACCATTTTGATATGTCCTAGTGCTCCATCCCTAACTATTTCTATAAGTTTAGCAACAGGTGGCATGTATCTATATTCCAGTCCAACTTGCACCAGCATCTCTGGTCGCTTTTTAGCAGCCTCTACTACCTAAACCCAAAATCCTAAAACCATCACATATATTGATCATTGATCATATAAATTAAAAGAGAGAAAAATAACTAAATAAAATCGAGCACTTGTTTGAAAAGATGTGACACGAAATCCAGACCAAGCTACTTCAATCTTCTGGGTCGTACATGCAAAGAGAGACAGAGGGAGAATCAAGCACTCGTTAGAGAAGCTGTGACACAAAATCCAGACTACTGTAATTCATCTCTGCCTATGGATTAGTTGACATTTTTCACGAATTTTATGAACAGAAGCACTTATTTTCATGCTTGCCATTTCACCATGCCTTGTGCATTTGTCAAATACATAATCTGAAGATTAAACTTTCGTAAATATGACAATGGTTTTTAAAACCTAATGTAATCCTCAAGTCTGTTACGTTAAAACAAAATAACAATTCTTCTTTTGATCGATAATAATAAGCATAACAACTTCCATTCAAAACCGCAAATTCTCCAAATTTTAGAGAAAACATCCCAAAATAACATTCGGCTCTAAAAATTATTGTATTACATTAATATCTTTAAGCATCATCTAATAATTCAGAAATTGTTTGTTCACTGTCAAATACTTCTCAAGTTTGTTTAATCAATACATTGCATAAACACATTAATGCAAATAAGTCGTCAGTTTATTATGATACTGACCTTCTTGCAGTCCATGACTGTAGTGCAAAGAGGCTTCTCCACTAGAACATGATGGGGTTTCGGGTAGTTAATGATGTCCATTAGGATTTGGTAATGAGTCATATTTGGAGTTGAAACAACCACCACATCACAGAGCCCACTTTCCAGTAGCTCCTGGTGTCCCGAGAAAACCTTTGCAGCAAACAAATTCATAAAAACTTCATTTCTCATAAAAGCTGTTCAAAAAAATATTATACAAGAGATTCTGATTAGCATTATTACGCTTCAAAAAATTCTCTCTCAAACTGTATAAAATTTAGGCCGTGCACGGAATAGATAATACAGAATTGAAAATACAATGTCCAATCTCAAGCATGCCGGCACAGTTTCTCCCTTTTAAAGCAAGCAAATTTCATTGTACCCATATCTGATTTTCAATTCTAAACACCTGTAATCGGATTTTGATTTTGTTCATTTGATAACTTGTGCCATAGATCAAAATTCAATAACTAATTTAAAAGAATGATGTTGTTTCCACATTTAATCATTCTAACTCTTGATTATTGTAGAAAAATTTAATGTATAAAGAGAAATAGAGAATTGTATAGATATTGATTGTATTATTGATAGATATATTGAATGTTACAATGATTCCTATATATAGAAGAGTAGGTGGTAGTAGGTGGTAGATGGAGTAGGTAAAGTGGAGGTGGTAGTGGTGTAGTGGGTTAGGTTTAGTGGAGTAGGTGAGGTGGTAGTAGTGTAGTGGGTTAGGTTTAGTGGGTGAAGTAGGTGGAGTAGGTGAGGTGGTAGTGGTGTAGTGGGTTAGGTTTAGTGGGTGAAGTAGGTGATAGGTTTTAACAGCCCCCCGCAAACTCAAGGGGGATAGGAACTAACCAACTTGAGTTTGGAGAGAGTAACAAAACAAGAAAAATACATAAAAATAAAAGAGGATAGGAGACACTGTATGGTCGTGTCAGACCATTGGTGAAGACACTGGATGGTGGTGTCATAACGTTGTAGAGGACACTGTATGGGGGTGTCATAACGTTGTAGAGGACACTGTATGGTGGTGTCATAACGGTGTAGAGGACACTGGATGGCGGTGTCAGACCGATGTAGAAGACAGTTTATGGGGTCATGTCGGACCGTTGTAGCAAACAATGTTGTGACAGTTGTTGTGACAGTTTACGGAGTCTTGCTGGACCCTTGTAGAAACTAACCGGAATCAATGTCGGGACAGTTTATAGAGTCTTGTCGGACCCATAAAGGAGCTAACCGGAATCAATGTCGGGACAGTTTACAGAGTCTTGTCGGACCCATGAAGGAGCTAACCGGAATCAATGTCGGGACAGTTTACAGAGTCTTGTCGGACCCATGTAGAAGACAGTTTATGGGGTCATGTCGGACCGCTGTAGAAGACTGTTTACGGGGTCATGTCGGACCGATGTAGAAGACAGTTTATGGGGTCATGTCGGACCGGTGTAAAAGACACTGTATGAGTGTGTATATAGGCTGCCCAAAAGATATACATGTATATATATATATTGAGCCCGCAAAAGTCGCGCCCTCAAAAGGCGTGCCCATTTTATCAAAAGATGTGCCCGACAGAAATCATCGAGCGGCGAGCCATCAAAAGGCGCGCCAGACACGCGGCGATGCACGTGACCGACAGAACGCGTGTCGGCCTCTTCGTCAGGGTCTTTATAAACCGAAGCGGAGGCTGAGGCTTGGAAGCATAACAAACCAGTTGAAACCTCTGCATTCTCAGAGAGCTTGTCTCGAAGAGCTGCAAATCTTGAAACACTCTGTAACCAACCCTGTCTGACAGTACCAATCGGTAATCGCTGCTTCTCTGAAACACTTAGCAACCCAAAAACATGGCCTCTTCTTCCCGTCCAGCTACCCAGAACATGGCCTCTTCTTCCCGTGGTCTGCTTACTCTCTTTCCCGACCTCAACGAGTCCACAAGAGAGATAACCGGTGCGGTTGCCCTTGAACCTCAACCAAACGCCCCTGAGCTTGCTCCGTTGACCTTTCCTATGCGGTCTGTGGAGCAAAGAATGGCAGCGCAATCAGATATTGAGGCGAATCAGTATACTTTGAAGTCATGTGTGGAAACCATGACTGCGGTCACAAACTTGTCGCACCGGCTGCAGAGTAGGACAAATGAGGTGCAGCAGTTAAACGCCCAACTGGCTCTGCTCCAACGCATGTATAAGGATGCGCGAGCAGAGATAAGTGTGCTAAAGGCGGAAAATAAGAAACTGAAGCGGAAGGCCACCGTTATGTTCCGATTTGGAGGTCCGCCATATGCTGCAGTGGAGGAGCAGGGAGTAGTGATCGTGCCCAGTGGAGTGGGTGCGGGAAACACAGAGGCAGCACCGGCAAGGGCCGCCCAGGACGGAGGCAAGAAAAAGCGACCCGCAGCAGAGTAGAGAAGCAAAATCCCGCCTGTGGATGTGGTTGTTTTGTGTGTGTGTTTTTTTTTTTTTTTTTTTTTTTTTGGGTGTAAAATGCTGATCGGGGTTGATCCCCGGCATGAAGAAATGACAAGTTTGTAAAATGTTTTTTCTTTTTTTTCTTTCTTTTTTTTTTTTTTTTTTTTTTTGGAGTGTTGTGTTGAAAAAATAAAAATAAAATGAAAGAAAACAAGGGAGAAAGAAAATAGATAAAAAAATATGTATAGATGGATTATATGAAAAATATCAGGGTGATTGTTTCAAAAATAAAGTGGGGGTATGTAAAAAGGAGGAAAAGTGATTTGGAAAAAATAAATAAAAAATAAGTGATTTTAAAATCAAATGGAGGAGAGTTTGAGTAATAGAATATAATAAAAAGAGATATATATATATATATATATATAAAGTAAAGAAGGTGGGGAACAACATGATAAGGCTGTATTTTAAAATGATAAATAAAAGAAAGTTGAAGACAACATGATACCGGTGTGTATGGATGTGATAATGAGAGTGAAACAAACTTGGTGAGTGTGATTAAATAAATAAAAGAAGAATGGGTGTGCTTTCCTTAGTGCTCCTCTCTCTGCCTTCAAAGTCGAGATTGGTCTCTCCAAACGAAGGCTCAACATTCAAATCATTGTAGTCCTCTGAAAAGGTTCTAACCATGTGCCACAAAATTGGCCCCACCATTATTTGCCTGATAGATAGATGGCTGAAAGCCCTTGACAACACCAGCACCACATATGGACAAATGCATACACACACAATCACAGCGCTGGCACCACCGATGAGTATGGTGGATAGCCTCCTGTGGGCCATCTCTAACACCTCATCATCTCTATAACCAGATACTGATATTAAACAGAATGTTAATATAAATATCAGCAGCCCATAATCGTATCTTGCTTTCATTCTTGGAAAAAATCTTATGAATGTCACTACTGCAGCTAGTATGAAGACGAAAAGCCCAAGTAGTATGGGCTCACATATTTCTCTAGAAAAACTAGCAATTCGATGAGCTCCAACGCCAAGAGTACCAGCAAGCAGTGTTGCAAAACCCCTATTTACACCCCTTCCAAGTGTTGCACCCACAGAGAAGTCAAAGACAACAACAATAGTAAGAACAGCCCACATTGCAGAGACACCAAAACCATCATAGAGAGGGTCACAGTAGTAGAACTAAAAGGTTGAGAAGGTGGTGTAGAGAGAAACCGAAGAGAGAGTTGCCGAGAGAGAGAGGTTGGCCTCTTCATCTCAGAGAGAGATGAGAATGGTTGATCTTTGTATGTAGAGAAGTCGTCTCTGGTGGCGGCGAACTGGAAGCTATATGTATTGATAGAGATGACAGCGGAATAGGTTGAGGTCCGGCGGGCGGCTAAGGTGAGGTTGCCGCCCGCCGGGGAAGCAAAAATACTAGGTTCTAAACCTGCTCTGATACCATGTAGAAAAATTTAATGTATAAAGAGAAATAGAGAATTGTATAGATATTGATTGTATTATTGATAGATATATTGAATGTTACAATGATTCCTATATATAGAAGAGTAGGTGGTAGATGGAGTAGGTAAAGTGGAGGTGGTAGTGGTGTAGTGGGTTAGGTTTAGTGGAGTAGGTGAGGTGGTAGTGGTGTAGTGGGTTAGGTTTAGTGGGTGAAGTAGGTGGAGTAGGTGAGGTGGTAGTGGTGTAGTGGGTTAGGTTTAGTGGGTAAAGTAGGTGATAGGTTTTAACAATTATTATTGCACATAGCATGAGCAAATTAACCCAAAAAACATCACATAAGTAACTGCAATTCCAACTGTAAATTTGGTTTCACAGAGTTATTAATCATCAAGATCACTTCTTGATCATGAAGTGACGGGTCAAGCCTATTTGAGGCCCAAAGCAAAAAAATCTAATTACGATCCTTCACAATTTTTGACAATGTAATTTTTATTTCTTACAACCAAAACAACTTTATTTATTTATTTATTTTTGAGCAAATTACACTAGTGGTCCTTACATTTTGCCACTTATGTCATTTTAGTCCCTCAACTTTCAATTGGCTCAATTTTGACCCTTAATTTTAAATTTTATGTCATTTTGGTCCAATTGATAATGTCGCTAATGTGTTTGGCGAAAAATAATCACTAAATTGGTTAATATGACACATGCCCCTTATATGCACATATGCATATTTTTCATAAAAAAAAAATTAAAAAAAAAAAATGTTAAGCGCCGTAATCAAGTGAACCAAATTAAAACAAAATCATAAATTTAGGGTCAAAATCGTGCCAATTGAAATTATAGGGACCAAAATGATACAAAGACCAAAGTAGAGGGACTATTGTCGCAATTTGCCCTTTATTTATTTTTTTTCCTTGACAATCACCATATCTCTGATCTTCACAATCAAAATAATTTTGACAATTAACAAATCAAATCATGTAAGAGCATCTCCAATTTTTCACCAATTCTTTCGTCAAAAGAGGGAAAAGTGAGCCCCCATCATCCATCAAAGTTGTATCAAATTAGCGGAGAGGTAAAATTTTCACCAAATCAAAAACAAACCAAATGTTTCACCAAATTTTTAAACGTCATATTTTTACTCAAATTTAATTACATTTTTTAAAAGAGTAAAAATCGGAAATGATTTTCTTATAAGTTTGGAATTAAAAAAAAAAAAGTAAGGATTAGATTAGAGCGTTCTGCATCAGATCAAGCTTTTAATCAAAATTTTACTTAAATTTGATAAATAAATAAATAAAAAGTAAAATTTGAAAATGCTTGAATGTTTCATGGCACATGTTTTGCAATAAATGAGTAAAATAGTAAGCAAAATTTGAGTAAATCCAAGTTTGGTTATAGTACACACTTTTTATATTTTTATCTTTTTTTTTCATCACATCATTTTTCTACTTTTCTACACAAACAACCCCTGAGTGTTTAGAGGATTAAACTTTTTAAGCTAAAGCTCAGAGAATTCAAATACTTCAGTCATATAATACTTTTTTTTTGTTTGAGCCAATATAATTAATACCTTGAGAGGCCAGTTAAATGATTGAGATAAATCTAGGGCAACTTGTTGTGAAGGGAGGTGGGGATCTGCGATGCAGACGACGGCGACGCCTTCATTGCGGAGATGATGAAGATTGATGAGGTGCTCTCGTCCCATCATTCCCACTCCTATGATTCCGTACTTTACAGTCATCTCCGCCATCGGAAGAGGATGATCATCTCTTCTCTTCTCTTCTCTTCTCTTCTGCAGTCTCTAACGCTGACTTGTGTGCAAAAAGCTGACACTAAGATAGCGTTCCGTAAGGTTTACAAAAATTTTATGAATTGATTTTTATTTATTTTTAAGAAAATATAAATTACAAACAACAATGATTCATCCCACTAAAAACATCACCACTAATAGCACTAATGCATTAAAAAATAAAAAAAATAAAAATAAAATACAACTCCAAGACCAAAACATCACATCATTAATAGCGGGACCCACTGCTACCTAATTAGTGGGAGTACTAAGTATTTTTCAATTACAAATACGTTTGATTTGATTAAAATATTTTAAAAAATTTAAAAACATAAAATAAAAAATATATTTGTTCGGACCTATAATATTTATATTTATTTTTATTATTTATAATAATAGGATCATACATATTATAATTGAAAAAAAATAGTTGAAAAAAAATTAATTTAAAAAAAATTAATTGAAAATAATAATTAGAAAAAAAAATATTTGAAAAAAATTTAATTGAAATAAAAGATTAATAGAAAAAAAAATATTTGAAAAAAAATTATTTGAAAATATTGATCTTAATTTCATATAGTTTATTATTATTTGCTATTATAAATTATTATTATATATATCTATATTTAATATTGGTCTTAATTTTATAAAATAAAATTTATATATATTAAAAATTATATTGGTTTAGTGTGTGTGATGAGTGTTGTGTGAGAGAGAGAGAGAGAAGAGAAGAGTGAGTGCCTAGAGTGAGCTGAAAGCGTGATTTGCACGTTTTCTCAAAAAAATTTATAAAGTATGATTTGGAATCACGTTTTATGAAATGAAAAAAAAAATTTAAAAGCGTGATTTGTAACCACGCTTTTACTATTTTATAAATTTTTTACGGGAGAGGTCTAGGAACAGTAAAAGCGTAGTTTGTAATAACGTTTAGCCTAGTTTAGAAATTCTGTCTAAATTAGGCATAGTTTGAAAATTAAGTTGTTAATTTGGCTTAATTTGAAAAAAATCCCAAATTTATAGGGAAGTTCTAATGTTTATTCATATTAATATAACTTTTTTAACTTTTATATATAAAAAAAAAAAATTAAAAAAAAAAAAAAAAAAAGAAGGAAAGAAAGAAAGAAGAAGGAAAAAATGAACCTAGTACGATAAAGTAGGTAGGTTCCTTGTTCATCGTAGGAAGGATGGCAATGGTGGTATTGATTGGTTTTTTTATAATTTTACATATTAATACTTATGGTTATTTTGGAAAATAAGTTAAAAGGCACTTTTTAACTTTTAATTCACTTTCTTATCTTACAAAAAGGTCCAAAAAAAAATTAAAAGTAACTTTTTAATCATCTTCTCAAAACACCCATTATAATGAATATCACTATTTTAAATATATTTTCGAAGAATACACTAAAGATATATTTTCCCTTACTAGTGACATTAGTAAAGAAATGATCTGATGGGTGTAGGAACGGATTCAAGATTTTAATATAAGAGGTGAAAATATATATACTGATAAAAATTTTAAATAAAAAATATATATTACAATATCAATTTTCTATTGACATATAAAAAGTGAATAAGATAAAAACATGTATAAATAAGCTTCTTCTTTTTTTTTGTCCATATTGAAAAAGATTGCAATTGTAAAAATAATATATTCACTAAAGTGAGGTATCTTAAGTGGTGTGTGACGCTGTTTTATGGTATTAAAAATATCTATAATAGAATTAATCTTAAAATCTTGCATAATGTCTTTCTCAACAAATATGATCAAATAACTGGCTATTATCTTATTTTATTATCTAGAAATAAGGCTTGTTATCAATGATAGTTATAAAAGATTATTAATTTTATTTTATTTTGTCTACTTTTTTTTTAATTTTATAATTTGATCCAATGTTTTATAGATATAGAAGAGCAACCACTTAAATTTTTAAAAAAATCAAGGGAGAATGACCACTTAAAATTTGTAAAAAAAAATATTTAATGGGGTGAACCTATATAATTTAAAGATAATTATAATTAATACTACTATAGCAATAGAGGTTTTTTAAATCTTAGGAGGCGATCGCCCCCTTTTGCCCTTCTACAGATCCATTCTTGGGTGGGTGGTTCTAGGACATAAGTCGTGGTGCTGTAAGTATTTTGTAACTGGTGAGAGTACATGGGCATGACAATTAGTGATTGGTTGTAAACAAGACATTTATTAGACACACAATTTTGGATGATTATTTAGTAATTCAAAAACATAGCTACGTGATATTTCATGATAATATAATTGGTAGAGAATGTAATGTATTAATTATTTATGTTGGGCGATTGAAATATATAAGAAGATATAATAAATAGTGATTGATGAGAGAGTATGATCATATAATTCTTTGAAACTATTGTATAATTTTTCATAAAATTTTATATTGGGGAGAATAGCATGGGCTTGGCAATAAGTGATTGGTTGGATGCAAACATGTATTAAACACACAATAAATTTTTACATTGGTAAGAAGGGAATCTAGTTTAAAAAAATATGTTATTTTCAAAAAATGAAATTTTTTTGTCACTCAAATAAATTTATTTTTGTTGATGATGAAAAATATTTCATCAATTTTTATTGTAAAAAATGTCCAAAAAAAAAATTTAATGTTTTTTTTCAAAAAAAAAGAAAAAGAAAGGCAATGGAAGGAATCTACAATAATTGTAGAAATTGTGGGAATAAAAAATAATTGTCGTGTACTTGGCAAGTTTAAAAAAAAAAAAAAAAAATTTGTCAAAATTATATTTTTTGTTCTCTCATTTTTGCCCTAACCTTCACCCTTTTCTTTCCTCATCTTCACTCTTCCTTCTCTCTCCCTGCCCAGCCGTTGGCCACCCTCATCCACCCTTCCCAGTCACCACTAACCCCATTCCTACCATTCTTTGCCCTCTTAACCCCTCTAAGCTTTCGTAACCCTCCCCCAGCTCCCCTACCCCACAACCCCCAACTTTCCTAAATTATCTTTGTCTATCCTGTCATCTCCACCCCTGATCATTCCCCATCTTTTTTTCCTCTTATTCCCTATCTTTCCTCCCTTTACAGAACACCACCTCCCATTGCCACTACTGCTACCATCAGTCACCGCCATCACCACCACCACCACCACCATAGCATGGTGCCAAATCAAGTTCATATTGAGTCTTGTAAGGGTGAGATTCGTGACGTGCCGTATTCATATCTTATTATATTAAGAAATATGCTACTAATATTTCTGTTGATCTGTTTCCATTTGAGAGTGATGATAAAGGATAAATGGATGATAATAGGTGGGCATCACATCTTTGAACATGGAGTTTGAATGGATCATATGAAGGCTGATACTAATAATTATAACAAAAGAACTGCATGATCTAAACAGCAAATTATCACGCGAACTTGGAAACACTATGAGGATCCCTCCCATCATCAATTCGGTAGTCATACAAGGCTGCTGTTAAAATGAGATCTGAAACGATAAGATATACGTAACCTTACCCCCATTACTAGAGATGCTTCCGTGATTTGAACCTACACTACCAAAAAAGCTAATGTCTGCCTTTCTATTGGACAAAGCTGCCTTTTTAAGTATTTGAAAACCAACAAAATAAAAAGAAAAAACAAAGACAAAAAGTGAGACATTTGATGTAGCTGTGTACTCGTTTGTTCTTTCCATATACAACACATTTCTCATCTTTGCTTCACCAAAAACCTTTACAACACTTGCTCAATTAGATATGCCTCTGGGAAGACCATGCTACACAACTACTTGGAAGGAACACTTGTGCAGCTGTGCTAAATCATTAATACAATAGAATCTTCTATTTGTACAAATATTTGAACCCTAATTAGGAACTAACTACTCCCAACAATCATGAAGAAAAGTAAGCTCGGTGAAAGGAAAAAAATAAAAATAATTCATTTTAAAAAACATTTTTGCAAATTAAAAATGAAAGAATCTCCACATACCTGTAGAATTAGGTATATAATGGAATCAAACATCCAAGATCAAATAAGGGAAAATTACTATTCAGTGTGAATTTTGAAAAATTATTACACAAAAAGTGAAAAAGTCTTATGATTTTAATTATTAATATTTACAATATTTACCACTTTTTTTTGTAAATATTTTTCTAAACTATCACTAATACATTATTCCCCCACCAAATAATATTCAAAAAACGAGGAAGTGATGACAACAACTAATATACCCCATGTTGGAAGGTGCATTTGTAGTAAAAAAATCAAAAAATCACTATAAATTGTCACATCACTCTCTGTATTTTTTACACGTCTTTTCGTAAAAAATTTAAAAGCTAACTAAAATAGTCAATTCCCAAATGGGTGTGTGCTCTTAAGTGTCGAATTTACATAATTCTCATACTAAGAATATTAAGACCTCGTTTGGGAACATACTATTTTAGTAGCTTTTTACGAAAAGATATGCAAAAAGTAGAAAGAGTGATGTAATAACTTATAGTAATTTTTTGGCTAAAATAGTTACTCCCCAAACGAGACCTAAGACAAGACTATATTTCATATTTCTTAAATATTTCGTTTATTCTTTAAGAGTAATAAAATGATGTTTATAAATTAAGATATATAATTTTATGCATAAAATGGAGACACATTCATAGTAATATAATAAACTTGACAATTATACATACTTATTGGGTGGACCCTCAGATAGACAAATCGGACACACATCTTATACAAAACTATTGTAAAACCTTCTCCAAACTGCCATGAAAGTCTTAGCGCAAAGTTCACACCCATATACCAAACTATTGTAGTAAGTTCCACAATACGTCTCATTGTCCTCATTTGCCTTTGGCCATATCATGCTTCTCCCTTAAAGCGGTTCATAATCTCCAATTAAATAGAGAATCTCATAGTATATTTGCATAAAGATTAGCACTCACATAGTAATGTGTAATGTGATTGCCTTCTCAATCCTCACTCTCAACTAGGAACCAATTTCCCCGGCATACAGAACAAACCATCAAATAAAATTGCTTATAACATGCCTGCTCTATATACCTCTTCAGAGTTCTAAGACTGGCAACACATGAATAAATAAGCTCCACTACACAGCTTGTTCAGAAGAATACACTACTAAAAATGCAAGTCTCATAAAGAAGTCCAAGTTCACATTTCTCATAAAACAAAATCAAATCTACAAAATATGGGAAGGAAACCGGAAGAATCTATCCTATCATCAACCACTGTTTTTTCAAAGCAAGGATAAAGGACTGCTAAACCAATTTATTTAGTTGTGACAAGCCATTTCATAATCCATCTCATTCTTGTAAAATAATATCCCTTAATTCAAGAAACTGGAAAATATGATCATACCTTACAACATGATGCACAAACACACATTATTGTGAACAACTCTCACTTAAAATGCAAGCAATCACAAATTTTAGATGGAAATATTTGTAAGAGCAGAACGAACATAAATACATCAACTGACCTCTTGCAATTTTCCAAATAAACCTATGATCATTACAAATAATAGCATAAATGTGAAAGTGTACCTTCATTAGAATTTTCAAGCAAAAGCCAACTTCAATAACAACACCACCCATGTTTCTGTCCAACAAAATAAGAAGTAAGATGGGAAAAAGTTTATCATTCAAGCTAAAAAGATGACCAGATGTGCATAGTAAACATTAATAAAACTCCCCAAAATAAAACAAAGACTGGGAAAAAAAATGAATTTAGCCATAAGCATATCATTCGTAGATTTGAACTAGAGTTCTAGAGTTCCAAACAACCCACAAGCCATAAATTCGACTTTCACACAATTTACAATCACGCTATGCATATCTGTTAATGCTCTTCTTTCTTGTCTTCTTCTTCTTGATCACACTTCCATGATCCCGGAATCAACTCTAAAGCTATGCCTCTATATCAAAACTTTGTTCCTGAATCATTAAATCAATTTACCATTTCAGTTTGTCCCACTTCGAAAAATCACCCAAAAAAGCAAAATTACAATCAATAAATAAGTACACAAAAATATATATAGAGTTATGCTATACAAACAAAAAATTCATACATAATGATGTGGGTGTGCCTCATTGTGGGCCTTTCATTTCAAAACAAAACACTATTAAAGATGATTTTATTTACAGTAATGTCATTGTCATGTCATATCATTCTTGTAAAGTTTTTGTATGAATTTAACATATGTATAGAGTTTTCCATATATATATATGGGGGTTAGTTTTACTTCTATCACCTAATCGATCACCATTTTTTCTATTTCATCCTTAAACTATCAATTTCATAAAGTGTTCCTAACTTCAACTAGTATGGTCCAATTAGAGACGGTTGTCCAAATCAGTAGAACTTAATTTGATTGGCAAAAAGGTTATTTCAAAATTTGAATAACTTAAACCAAACAACCACACATTAATTTTTTATTCACTGTTTTGAAAAAAAGGGTAGTGGAAAATAACATGAGTGTTTAGTTGTGTGATTTAAATTGTCCAATTTGAAAATTTGTATATTTTTGTCTTCTACATTTGGATAGACATTCCCCAAATAAACCATATGAACTAAAATTATAAACTGTAAGGCCTAAATAAATAAAATTGATAAGTTAGTGCCTAAATTTATATATATATATATATATATATATAAAATCACAATAATTTAGGAGATAAAATGAAATTAACCCAATATGAATAGGTCAGTCACCAATTGAAATTGATAGAAAGAAATACAAAACAAAGGCACACCTACGTCTGTTTGGAGTAAGAAGAAGAGGTGGGGACACGCTTGTTGCGGAACATCATGTATCCGACGGGCAATACTACGCCGATCATCATGATCGCTGCTCCGATTATGTATCTCATAGGGCTTGGTGGTTCTACCTCGATTACTCTCCTGAACTGTATGTATCATACACACACAATTGCAAAACACTTACGAGCTGTATCATTAGATTACATATAATTATGTATGTATGTGAATTGGAATCGAAACCCTAGGGTCCTGATATTGATCATACTCTGTTTTGTTTGAGAGATCTGAATCAAGATTGAAAACCAGAGAGATAGAGAGAGAGACTTACAGGCATATTTGGTCAATGCAGCTAGAGAGAGAGAGAGAGAAACCGAGCTAGCGAATTTGCAGTGGTAACTGTGGAGAAGGAGATGGGGCCGATTAACGCTCGAAGGTGCTGCTCACTGACGAAAGACGTTTATTGTCCTTTGGATTTTGACATTTGTGGAGAAAATGAGAAATTATTTGGTAGCCTCGGCGCATCTCTAACATTATGGGGCAGGCTGTCCTCCAGTCCGGGACTGTAGGATACTGTTAGGTTCGTGAGATTTTATTTTAGGTCGCCAAGTTTGCTAATTCAAAAATAATTCATCGTTTTATTTTTTTATTTTTTTTATTACATCTTCTCTTTATTTTTGTGTACATCTTTTTATAAAAAGATAAAAGTACACTTATTTAGGTCATTCCAAATAACCCCTTAATAATTTAAACTATTTAATATGTAGAATTTATTGAATATTATATACTTATAAAAAAATCACGTTGATTGGATATTGATAACTACTTGATTAAATCAGTTTTGCATAAAAAAAATTAGACGGTAAAAAAATAAACGGGTGACATAAATCTGATCCGATGAGATAACTATCGATATCCGATCAACGTGATTTTTTAACAGATATATAGTACTCGACGATTTCTACATATTGAACGGTTCGGATTATCGAAACGGAACCCGTGATTGACCTCTATGGACCCAACAATACCCTTTAGTCTAATCACGGCCTAGAAATAAGCCCAACCCTTGTTTTATTATTATTAAGACCTCGTTGAGGAACAAGTTATTTTAGTAATTTTTTAATTTTTTATAAAAAAAAAATGTAAAGAAGTAGAGAGAATGATGTAAGAATTTATACTGATTTTTTCACTTTTTTGCTAAAACATGTTGTTACCAAATGAGACCTAAATTTTAAATAAATATTTGGGTAAATGCTTCATTTGATATTGAGTGTTTTAACATATAATTTGTATTTTTTATCAAAGCATCGGTTGGTCGAGAGGACAATCAGGCTGATGTATGGCCGGTCGACCGATTTGTGAAAATTAACCAACACCTTTATGGGAATTTTTGCAAGGAAGAGATTGTTCGGAAGGATATTTGAGAGGATATCCGTCACCTGCAAATTTAATAAAAATATAAAGCTCTTTTAATTTGATGGAAAAAGTAACTCTCTATTTATTTGATATCAGTTTGATGAAAGGATTTAAGATCATGTTTTAGGCATTTTTCATTAAATTTGAATTTGATGATAGATTTTGTGAGGGTAATTTGTATGGAAAATTGGGCCGAGTTGGGTAAATGGGCCGTTTCGGGCCGCAATACAATGGGCCGAGTAAAATGGCCATGTAAGTTACTCCGGTCGAGTGAATATTTCGAAGCAAGTCCGGTCCTAAGGCCGAAAAGTTAGACCGGTCTAGGAGAATCTTGAAGTTACGCCGGTCCTAAGGTAAGCTCGGTCGTCGCACTGAGTTAACTCGATCATAATCTTGCGAAGTTATCTCGATTACCATAGGCGTGGATAGCTCGGCCGCACTATTTGGAACCAAGGCATGATGAAGAGAAAGCAAGCCTCACTCTTAATTTAGCTCGGTCTCGACAAGGAAACCGAGGTACAAACTGCGGAGTAAAAGACCAGGCTAGTTGAATCTCGGCTATGTGGTTGCTAGCATAGCATGGACATTTTACTTCGGTCGTGGTAGCCCGGCCATAGAAGAACCATCTCACTTGGTTTAAGCAGTGAGGGGGGTGTTGAAGGATAAGCATTATCTTTCAGGAGTATGAATCCTAGGAGGACTCTGCATGGAGGAGTACAAGTCCTACTAGGATTGTGCCACACGAAACCTATAAAAGCTCACAAACATCACCTTTGGAGAGGTAACACACAACTTTGCTTTCTGAATACACAAAGCTTTTGTCTATTTGTCAAGCTTATTGACTTAGGCATCGGAGAGGTTTCCGGCACACACCCACTGGCTAGCTCACGTTTGTGTTTTCAGGTGATAAAGCGACAACGTACAGAGGAGCGCAGACTTGATCAACAGGATTATACGAGAAGGTTTATTTCTTTCCCGTACAATTGGCGCCGTCTGTGGGAAGAATAGACAGGACGAAACCTCTTAATCAAGCTTTACCTCTTTAGGAACAATGGCACACATTGAAGAATTGCCACAATCCGCCATCGACGAGCAAACTCCAGATGGGGGTGCAAGGCGTGAAGGATTACCTTCTATCCCTCCCATGGCGGACTTGGAGTCCCAACGACATAACCCCATGAGAGATACTAGGGAAAGACGGACACACAGCCCCCGTCACTCTCGTTCACAAAGTCCTGACAGGCAAAGGCGGAGGATTGATCCTCAAGTTCTGGAGGACCGCGTGAAAGAGCAAGATGAATTAATAAGGAAGATGGCGGCCGACATGGAAGCCTTGAAGCGCCAAATGAAGGGAAAAAAAGTGGCGACAGGAGAGGGGCGCAAAAACAAGATGCCCCCTCGCCGTTCAGAAGACCATGGAAGGCATTCAACGCCATCACAAGCAGAAAGTAGAAGCCTCAGGACAGGCGATACTCAGTCTGGAACCTCCAGAACTCGTTACTCCAGGTCTGAAAGAACGAGATCATTGAGGTCTTACACAGAAGGAAGTACCTATCGACCCTCACACTCGCACCAAACATCATCCAAACAGACGGAGTTGCCCAAATCATCCGATTTGCGGATCATGCTAGAAGAAAAGGCACGATGGAAGGAGGACACCAGGGTGCGCGACCCTCACAAAGTTTCTGCCCTTCAACGATTGGCTCATCGATCGCATGAAAGCGTCGAGGTTGGAATGCCATTACCACGCCCTGCTTACGAACCAACGGACAAAGCATTAGCAAGGCTGCAAAACTCGCCGTTCGTTCCAACAATCGAAAACGCGCCCCTACCTACAGGCTTCCTTCAGCCCAAATTCACTACGTATGAAGGGAAGACGGACCCTTACATTCACCTAAGCCACTTCCGCCAAGTTATGGCGGTATATCGGCGAAACGAGGCCCTAATGTGCATTCTCTTCCCATCTAGCCTTGGCGACCTAGGCTTGACTTGGTTCGAGAAACTTCCAAAGGGCAGCATAGCCTCTTGGGCGCAATTGGCAGAGGCGTTTGTCACAAGGTTCAGAACAAACACCAAAACCCCGGTGGAGATTGACCAGTTACTCTCCATCGACATGGGTGAAAAGTGACACTAAGGTCCTACAATAGCCGTTACTGGGAGACATTCAACCAAATTGAGGACTGCCCCACCAATCTCGCCATTGCACAGTACACTACAACAAATTTGAGATTTAAAGATGAAACAAATTTGTCCCAAAATGTATATATTTCGTCACCCAAAGTAATTACGATGAACATTTTTCGTCACCCGTTTTGTCGCCAAAGGGTCGTCGCTAAAGGGTCTTAGAGACGAAAAAAAAAAATTCGTCATTGAAAATGATAAATTTATGACAAATTTTTTTGTCTCCAATACACTTTTTTGGGAACATACTTGTAAGTAATTAGCGACAAAATATTTTGTCATTAAAGGAGAAATTAGAGACAAAAGTATTTCGTCATAAATATAAGAAATAGAGACGAAATAATTTTGTCACGTTTAATATAAATGAAGACGAAAATTTTTTGTCAAAGAAGCTACCAATAGAGACAAAAACAAATTCATCATTAAAAATGAAAAATTTGTGACGAATTTTTTTGTCTCCAATACACTCTGTTGGGAACATACTTGTAAGTAATTAGGGACAAAATATTTTGTCATTAAAGGAATAAATTAGAAACAAAAGTATTTTATCATAAATATAAGAAATAGAGATGAAATAATTTTGTCACGTTTAATATAAACGAAGACAAAAAAAAAATTGTCAAAGAAGCTACCAATAGAGACAAAAACAAATTCATCATTAAAAATGATAAATTTGTGACGAATTTTTTTGTCTCCAATACATTCTGTTGGGAACATACTTGGAAGTAATTAGCGACAAAATATTTTGTCATTTAAAGAGAAATTAGAGACAAAAGTATTTTGTCATAAAAATAAGAAATGGAGACAAAATAATTTTGTCACGTTTAATATAAACGAAGACGAAATTTTTTTGTCAAAGAAGCTACCAATAGAGACAAAAATAAATTCGTCATTAAAAATAATGAAATAATGTCAAAAAAAATTCGTCACACATTGAGGGTAATAGTGACAAAATGTGACAATATTTTTTGTCACGACAAATTCATTTAGCGACGAAATAAAGAATTCATGACAAAATTAATCATCCACCTAAGCTAAATGAGAGACAAAAAAAAACCTTCTTTAGGGATGAAAAATTTTGTCAATAATTCCATAATATTTTTTTCCACATTATATACCTATTTTATCAAAATCTAAATTTTAGTTCAACAAATATGACCCTGTTCATGTTGAAACCTGTTGAATATAACAATTCCATCACAACTTAACCTAACCTGTTATCAACACATTTACGAATTAACAAAATGAAGATATCCATTCATCATTACAAATAATTTCATCCTAATACAATAAAATAGTGAAATATCCACAAAATATCCAAAAGTTATAACTTGTTCAATTCCACCAAAAATCCAACAATAACTAGTGCAACTGCAAAAAGTATGTGTATCCTTATCAAACAAAAATGAACATTCAAGCAAATTACATCATTGTTGCACGTCAAAAATGCCACTCTAATCCAATCTGCAAAAAAATAAATTAAAAGTTTTAGTAATTAATCAATTATACAAAAGATTAAAAACATTAGTAACTCATCAATTTACAATTAGATCAATCATACAATTTATCCCTGTAACAAACTTTTTTTGAGATTATGAGAACAAAAAATTAATTTTAAGGCTAATTCACAAATGGTGCATCCTATTAATGTGTCGTAAGTTCATACAACTTATATTGGTCCCTCCCAAGGTGCATCCCATTAATGTGTAATAGCTTACCGCGCAGGTGCTAAAGCTGAGTTATCATCACCACTGGAGAAAGGAAGAAGATCAATGAGTGTGGATGGGGGTTCCGTAGTCAGAATTATAAGCTACATCTTCACGCTATTTGCAAGGGGCAAAAAAGAAAAAAGAGAAGAGAAGCACCAGGTTAATATTGCAGAAATAGCAAAATCAAAGCCAATCAACAGTTAGGACTCTCACTAACAAATCTTCTCAATCTAATCCTAGTTGCATAAAGTCTAATAAAAGTTCAATTTCAATATCTGAAATGTTTCACTGCTTTGCCTTTGTATTACCAAGTTAGTAAAAAAAATATATGAAACCATTTGAAGCATAAAACAACCATCGTAAGTGAGTGGTAAGTCTCCCAAACACACAACAACACAACTCTCAAATGAGCCATACCAGCAAGCACAACAAGTTAACAATCATCCAAGTAGACAAATTACTACAACTAAAAGAACAACAAGGTCTTTAACACTCAATCCCTGGGATGCAAAAATTGTTTTGAGGAGAGTGATGTTGCCAAAGTTCTATGATGAACTTGTGTTGTAATGTATGACAACATTATTGGAATATATATTCTAACTAACAACATCAAATTTCCAAGAGCCTTGCAAAATATGTTCTGCCAATGCACATAAACATGAAATTTTAGAACTAATGGAATCAAGCCATATTTTACTTCAAAATAAGATATTTTCTTTTATGTACTTGTGAATCTCCATAGCATAAACAGTTACCCCATCATGAAATTATGTTTGAATTCATCATTATGCACAGAGGGGGAAAATATGGAACTCAGAACTTATGCACGAGTTCAGGCATTTTCCTACTCTATCTCCGACCAAACCAATTTCCAAGGTCCGATTTTTGTTCCTAATCTGGGATTCAGAAAAGATTAAAAAAAAACAAAAGAAGAAGAAGAAGAGAAAAAAAAGAAAAAAACACTTTTATCATTGAGAAAGGTCAGATGCATTATGTTAAAAGCATCCAGATTTAGGGCAAAATTTTCAACCCAAAAAGTAAACCAATCAACTTAGACATTCATACATGAAAAACTAAAGAAAAATCATCAGCTGAGGGAAAACCAATCCTTTCTTTATGGTCATGTCACATGGACAGTGGCAGCACATGGGTAAGACAACCAGTGTGGTTTCTTCACCTGGGCAGCAAGGACACAATGTTGCAGCAACACAGCCATGTATAAGAAAAAGCATAAGAAAGGAATAGAAGATATTTCTTACCTCAATAGAAAGGAACATACTCTTCTAGCTCCCCCCAAATAGGGGCCTATGAGCCCACCTACAGCCCCAGCTGTGGCTGTAGTAGACTGAACCAGATTTTTTTCAGCTTCTGATGGTTTAACCATTACTGGCTAACCAAGAAGAGGCTGGCTAGAGAGTGCTATTGCCATAGGGACTGGCATTGCATCAAAAAATTCAATATAACTGCAAAGAAGCTGCATTAGCATCTAGATGGTACTAAGAAGGGAAATGGACATTGATTAGATGTGAAAGTGAATACAATAATAAGATTAACAAATGATGCTGCCCAGTCTAAACATATTTTTTTCCTTTTTTGGAGGTGGGTGGGGAATATATTATTAACCACACCATCAAACCCACTAACTTGCAGGGGATACAACAAGCAATAAATGGAATGGACCATTATGACTTATAGAATATACTAGCAGTATACAATTTAATGAACTCGAATCGTACAATCAAACACTCTTTAATTGTTATTGATCAAATATCTATTAATGCGTGGAAGCACTAGGGAAAGTAAACAATTTCCACTAATAAATGAAATATGAGACATCAAAGCAAATACCATTCTTCACCAAAAAAAAAAATGTCCTTCAGTTTTTTTCCACAATATTCACCCTTAATATTTTAAAATCACTAGAATAATACAAATCCATTAATAGCTACGCAATGTTTAAAACATTTCTCCATTACCGAAACCAAATTTTAACCAATGCAATTTCATGAAGCCCATCCCCAAAACCAAAAAAAACAACTTGGCGAGTTTACATTGTGTGGGGGAGGAGGGTGAAAGAGAAGGGCAGGGGGTCATCATCTATCTTACAAAGCATTGGACTTGGCCTTACTGCAATTTTGTTAGCCCATAATTACTTGTCAATTTAGCATGTAGACTTTTTCAATATGATTAGTGTGTCTTTTGCTCTGTCATCTTCACTTGTTGATAACAGCCTTAGTTGTTAAAAGAAGTGTAGACTTCTATCTTTGACCTCATTACGAGATGACAAACCTCCACTAATGATAGAATTAAAATAGTTATAGCATAATAAAAAATTAAATTGAGATAATTTTTTGGCCATGGAAGGAAAAATTGAACTTACCCAACTCTCTTGGAATGACTTGAATTGCGGTCCATTATAAGGCGTACATCTCAGACCTGGAACTGTAATTCAACGGTATTAGAAATACTCAACACAAATAATTAGTTCACCATCAAACGTAATATACCATCACATATTACGTTATAGCCCCACAGTGAGTAGCCCAAGAAGCACGAAACTTAGGAAGTGGATACATCATACATGACAATATTGACACGGTAGGAAGTGGATACATCATACATGATTTACATTAACACTCTAACTAGCCATACTTGAAAATGACATAAAGGGGTAAAAAAGTGCAAGTAACCATGATAGACTACAATGCTTAGTACATACTGCAGTGATGCATCAAGGCTAACTGAAAATTCATTTTCAAAGATAAATCCAAGTGACAGTATTGGAGAGCAAAGTAATGATTGTTGGGCCCCTTTCCTAAGGTCTTAAATTTTCTGGACTACTGGTGTTTGTCTAATAAGGTGTCAAACCACAGGTTAATAAAGGTCTTAGGTTCAAGTTCTATATATGCATTTGTTTCCTTGTTGGCATTTTGCTTCTCCATATGTTAGGATGTTTTCATCTCCACATGCAAGACGGGATTGCACATGACGAGGGTGTCGGAGAGCTCAATATGCATTGTTGGGCCTCTTTCCACACAACTTGACCTTTTGGGATTAGTGGCGATCTAACAGAAGTAACATATAAGGTTGAATTCATCAATAAGCTAGGTGTTATATGAGCAGTCCCTCGAAAAGTTAGATATCATAATAAGTTGATAGCATGCATTATGAGATACAAATAAAAAATAAAATCAAAACTATAAAATATAAAAATTATAAAATTATAATCTGTAAATCACTTAAATATACTAAACAATTCAAACATTCTGAATTCCATAATTTCATTCATATTTCTTATGCTAATGAAATAAAAGAAAAACATTTACCTTAATAATCACTTGATTTCAAGAATCAGGGCCTAAAATGAATAGATGAGAGTAGAATCCAATCTTTGTTAAACAAATCTAACCTAAAACAGAGTAGATAATTACACATACACCAGATTAGCAGAGCAGAACAGCATATATAGCAGATACACCAGAACAGAGAACAACAACAAACTATTGAGCTAAAATTACCAAGAAGTGGCATATAATTACCTTTAGAAGCATGGACTAGAATAACAATTAAAGATTTCTTCTTTTCCAATTCAAGAAGTGTGTTTAAGCAAAAATACAAAAGAATCAAGTTCCAACATTTCAATTAACGATGATGAGGGGGAAAAAACTTTAAATTAAGAGAGAGAACCAAATTTACTTGTCCGGAAAAGCAGTATAGTTGAAAGGGCACATATGACTAACCTCTTTCAAATTTACATTGTTGGAGAGTAATTTCTTGTTACTACTGTACATGACAGTTGGCTTATCTAATACAGCAAATACATGTGTTGTATTCTTTGATGAGAAAGTGCAGAGTGTTATAGGCTGGGTCCCAAGGGACAAGATAAAGGACAAAACCTGTGTTTCTAGCTCAGTCAAATGGGCTTGTTTTCTTCTTCTAGAGTGTCTAGCTAATTCTCTATTAGAAAGCATTCTGAAAAACACACAACAACGAGTATTCTAGGAAGAGAAGCAAAGAGAATGTACACATGCATAAATACTCGGCTAAAAGGTGATAAAAAAGAAACTAGTATGCTGATCAACCTATGCAGAATTACACTATTTAATAAACTCTCCGTTTCCAAGCAAAATAAATAAATAAATAAACTCTGTTGGAACAATCTAACTACCAATTTTTGTCTTTGTGTGCTTTCATCAGTCCAGTGATTTCAAGAGTAATGCAATGTAGCTCAAGGTTTTAAAAGGGGCAAGGCAAGTTCAAGATTTGTCGAAACATGAAACTTTCTTAGGTCTCATCAATTCAAAAAGCGCAGACATGACCCGCAGTGTGTTGCATGCAAAAGAAAATTTGAAAGATAATAGGACACATTGCGTAGAAATGTCTGCGCTTTTTGGTTCTCTTTTATCCTTGCATTTCCTAGATCTCATCATTTTCCTAAACCATGCAATCAATCATCTCTTTTGCATGTTATCCAACCATCTTAATTTGTTTTCTCTCACTCTCCAATGAATTCTACTTGCACAATCTTAAGAAAACACTAATTCCTAATTTTATCCTTTATTGCCTTCCCATACATCAATCTAAAGATCTCAGTTTCTACCATGCTCTCGCCTTATGTGATCATTGATTACACAACATTCTCTCCAATAGAAAATGGTTCTTTCCTAAAAATTAAATTTTAATTGCAGTTGTATACCTTGAATACACAATACAACTGAATCCCTTCTCCAATTAGACCATCTCTTAACCTTAATTCTATGGTACACATCTCTTCAATCTCTCCATTTATATGAATAATCAAGCCTAGACAACAAAACTTAATATTTGTTCACCATTGTCTTCACTGCTACTCCACTTGTATTACTCATTTTGCTAGAGGTTATATTGACCAACAAATAATTTTAGCAGCAATAATTTGACTAGTAAGGATATGTCCTAGAGTAATATGAATATAATCTTCTATTGTTTTTTTGAATGGAATTTGGTGCATATCTATTGTTGCCTTCTCTTTGGATTGACTGCAAGTCAAATTATCAAATATACACTACACTATGTTAATTAGGAGCATTTATATGATGTTAACAATAGACATGATTCTCCAAGACTTGATCCTTTTGCAAAACATCACACCTACATGAAGGGTCATGTCATTTATCAAATTGCCTCAAAACCTATGTCGCAGAGTTATCAACTTCAATTAGAGCCCAAATATATATATATATATATATACTATACTTCACACCATAAAAAAGAATCACTGTAATTTTATGAAAGATTAAAAAATAAAAATTCCAGACTTTCAGTTATTCATGTGTATTAAGCTAAAGAAGACAACAACAATAACCTGTAGTAGCTTTAATACAAGAACTAGTAAGTGCATACCAGATTCAGAGTTCTTTATGTCGTATCAATATTGGTATAGAAATTGAACATGGAGAAAAGAGAGTAATATGTTGCATGCACACGCATGGAGAGAGGTGTAACCATGTGTTTCAATCAAGCATGTGCCATCCAGTTTTTATCATTAAGATTTAATAGTTTGAGTAAATATGCATTTTTGTATAGTTGTAGATATCACAAATTATTCCAAAATGAAAGCATCAGCAGTAATTCCATAATATAAGTTCCTTCACCCCCAAACTCAGATTTACACCATTAATTGGCATAGAATGACTATGTGACTAACCAAACTTAATAAACAACTACCCAACATGCGCTTTATCAAATGATAAATAAATAATCATCGTATTTTGCACATAATTGTCCTTAGTAGTGATTTATTATTATTTGAATGATAGCATCTGGATTCATTTCTCTAAAACAGATAAATTCATGTAAAACCCCTAACTAGTCATTACGACACCATTAAAAATCATATAAAATTTAGTACTAAATCCACTTAAAAAGACATTTTAAACCTCAACAAATGCAATTTCACAGCTTTGGTTGCCGCACCAGTTATGCTAAGCTCGTTACACCTCAAAACCGCATCAATGCCACCATTATTTGAAACCTTGGTGCATATGTACACAAAAATAACTATAGTAGAATCTAATCAATTTGAAGCTATGAATCAAATATAAAATTGAAATGTGACTCATTAATATCTATAAACAAAAAAACACAGATCTGGAGTAAGAATATTGAAGCAATTCGATCAAATTTGCCAATAAATGCAACCAAAGAACATACATATGCAATGTAAAAAACAAAATTAAAGCATTACCCAATACTGAAGAGAGAGACTCAGTCAGGGTTTCAGAGGGCACACACCCTGAGCTAATCTGCTTGGCGTCCTTGATCTGCACCGTTTCAGGATCTTAGCGTGAATCGGGGTCGGAAACACTGATCGCTAGGGCAAGTTGTACCTGAAACTCCTCTTCAAAGAAATTGAAATCAACCGAATTCTCCGCCGACTCAACCGCTCTGATTCTCATCAATGCCGATTCCAACGAAGCTGAAGAAAAAGACGACGGCGGCGTCACTTCCGCCGTCTGCGGCGGCGACGGGTGGTGGTTGCCGTTGTTGCAGCCACTGCCGATGTGAAGCTTTCGCAGCAGATGCTTCATCTTAGGCATCGCCGATCGAGTCGCATCCAGATACAGGGCACAACACGGCTCCTCTCTCTCTCTCTCTCTCTCTCTCTCTCTTTCTCTCTCTACTGGTTTAACGTGCACACCTTCGTCGTCGTTGTCAAGTTTCGATCACTGGGAATTAATTAAATTTACTACTCAATGCTTCACTCCAATTGACTGTATAGTCTGGGAAAGGGACAAAATAAAAATCAAAGCTATTTATAATTTAAGAATTTGAGAGAGAGAGAGAGAGAGAGAGAGAGAGAGATACAAAGCAAAAAGGGAACAAATCTATAAGGGCAGAGTGAAGCACCGACCGTCTCGCACGGCAGCAGCAAACGGCACAAACCCGGTGATCAAGAGTGAAATCATGAAGAAGAGAGAACTACGAATTGTGAGAGAAGGGTGTGCAAGAGTGAAATCGTAGAGAGTGATGAGGGGAGATTTGATGACGGAGGGAAAAAAAAAAAAAAAAGGAGGGAAGGGATGGAATTTTGGGAGGGAAATTACCACTGCCTCACCACAGAGATTGAAACCCTTCCCTCTCTACGTTCCCTTTCCAAATTAGAACCAATTAGAAGCCAAAGAGATTCTTGGGGGGGTAAAAAAGCGTATAAGAGAATTTATTTTGCCGCTCTTTTTTTTTTTTTTTTGGAGAAAATTTATATTTTCGTGCTTATTTTTTTTATCTTATTATTAACGGCTTAGATTATGCGTCATAAAAAGTTTAATATTTTTAACGGTTGACTTTTTGTGCGTCGTGAGAAATTTAATATTTTTAACGACTGACTTTTTGTGCGCTGTGAAAAGTGTAATATTTTTTACGGTTATCGTATGTGCGTCGTGTGTAATTGATGTATTAACGGCACGCCGTCGTGAGAAATTTAATATTTTTAACGACTGACTTTTTGTGCGCTGTGAAAAGTGTAATATTTTTTACGGTTATCGTATGTGCGTCGTGTGTAATTGATGTATTAACGGCACGCCATATACACGTCGTACAAACTTTTATTATTAATTGGAAAAAAAATCATAAAAAAAAATATTAATTGGAAAAAAATTAATTGAAAAAATAATTTTGTTAAAAAAATTTGTAAATTTTTGTTTAAAAACCAACGAAAACTCATTTTTTGAATTTACGTTTTTTTTCTCAAGGTTACAAACTAAGACAATCATTTATAAACTAAAAAAATTATCAAATAAGCTTTTATGACAGTTTTTAAAATTTTTGTAAATATAAATTGAAAACTGAAAACAAAATAGTTACCAAACAGGTCTCAAATGGTAAAAATATCATAAAATTAACGAATAATTAAATAAGTTACCAACATAAAAAATGACTTATCAAAAGATTCTTAGGTTATGTATGGTTTGATTTTTAGATTTTTTTTAAATTAAAAATTAATTTGGTTAAGAAATAAGAAATAAAAATATTATTTTTTAAACAAAATGAAAATAATTTTTTTATTTTTTTATTTCTTAACCAAATTAATTTTTAATTTTTTAAAAAAATTTCGAAAAATCAAGCCATACATAGCCTAAGAATATTTTGATAAGTCATTTCTTATGTTGATAACTAATTTAATTATTTGTTAATTTTACGACATTTTTACCATCTAAAACCTGTTTGGTAACCATTTCGTTTTCAATTTTCAATTTATATTTATAAAATTTTTAAAAACTGTGATAAAAACTTGTTTGATAATTTTTTTGGTTTATAAATGGTTGTCTCAGTTTGTAAATTTGAGGAAAAAACGTAAATTCAAAAAATGAGTTTACGTTGGTTTTAAACAAAATATAAACAAAATATTCATACAAATCACAAATATTTTTATACTATCTAATTACAATAATATTTTTTTCATAATAAAAAAATAATTGTAAAGAAGAACCATTAAAATAGTAAATAAAACGATTAAATAATTATGAGGGGGGTTTTGACCAAATCTCCCAAAAGACATGGGAATTTGGAGAAATTAATAAATGCTGAGGTTTTTTTTTAAATCAAAAAATTAGAAAATTATGATTGAGATATTAGACCTCCCACAAGGCTTGTGGCTTGAAAGCCTCCTTTTGCTTAATATATAGTATAGACTAGCATATCACCTGTGCTATAAACGGATTATGTTTACAATTATCTATATATGTGAATTGTGATTTTTAAATGTTTTATTTTTTTATTTTAAATGTCTTGTTTTTTTCCTTTTTTTATATTATATTAAAGTTTAATATTTTGATAATAATCATGTGTGTTGGACTTTTCAAAGAATTAAAAGTCTTTTCTTTTTTATTATATTATATTAAAGTTTAATATTTTGATAATAATCATATGTGTTGGACTTTTCAAGAAAATTTTTTTATACTTGTTTTTAATGCATTAAAGTATTATTATAAGAAATAATAATCATATGTGTTGAGACTTTTCAAGAAATTCATATGTGTTGGATTTCAAAAAAAAAAATTTATACTTGTTCTTAATGAATTAAAGTGTTATTATGAGGGTAAGGCTTGGGGTTGGGAGAAGTTAATAAATGTTAAGATTTTTTTTTTTAAATCAAAAAATTAGGAAATTTAGATTGGGAGATTAGAACTCCCACAAGACTTGGGGGTTAGAAACCCCATTTTCCTTAATATATAGAGATAAATAGATAGATAGATAGATAGATTTAATAAGAATTTATGTTTGTTTTAGATATTTTTTTAATATACAAATTATTTTTTTAAAGATTTTTTTATAAAAATAATTTAATAATTTCGTCACTAGCCATAGTGTATGAGAGAAGTTGAAAAGGGCGTAGGAGTAGATATAGGAGAAGTCAAAAAGTGGGTTGGGAGAAGTCAACAAATGCTAAGTTTTTTTTTTAAATAAATAAATCAGGAAATTTAGATTGGGATATTGGAGCTCCCACAGGGCTTGGGTTTAGAAACCCCATTTTCCTTAATATATAGAAGATATAGATAGATAGATAGATAGATAGATAGATAGATTTAATAAAAATTTATGTCTGTTTTAGATATTTTGGATGAGATCTTATAAAAAAAAAGTGTAGACATGAATGTCCTCCTATTTTATTGTGTTTAAAATTATCTATATATGTGAATTGTGATTTTTAAATATTTTTTTTAAATGTCTTCTTTTTTTTCTTTTTTATATTATATTAAAGTTTAATATTTTGATAACAATCATATGTGTTGGACTTTTCGAGGAATTAAATGTCTTTTTTTTTATTATATTATATTAAAGTTTAATATTTTGATAATAATTATATGTGTTGAACTTTTCAAGAAATTTTTTTATGTTTGTTCTTAATGCTTTAAAGTGTTATTATGAGGGATAATAATCATATGTGTTGGAACTTTTCAAGGAATTCATATGTGTTGGATTTTAAAGAAGTTTTTTTTATGCTTGTTCTTAATGCATTAAAGTGTTATTATGAGGATAAAACTTGGGAGTTGGGAGATGTTAATAAATGTTAAGATTTTTATTTTTTTTTAAATCAAAAAATCAAGAAATTTAGATTGGGAGATTGGAACTCCTACAAGACTTGGGATTAAAAACCCCATTTTGCTTAATATATAGTATAGATAGATAGATAGATATATCTTCTTCTTTTTTTATTTTTATTTTTGTGTGGTTTCTATTCGGGTATTTTTTTTCAATTTATTTAAGATGGAGTTGTGGGTATCTTTTTTTTTAAATTTAATTTATCTGTGATTTTCATTTGTTTTTAATTATTATTATTTAGGTAAGTTATGATGTGAGTCAGATATGTGATAGACATGTAAGTTTTATTGATTTAAAGTTTATTTAGATAAACTTTAAAGATTTTTTTTTTAGTTTTTTAGTTTTTTAGTTTTTTTGGTTATGTTATAATGTAATATATAAAATATAGGTAGATATCTACAACTTTAAAAGAAAATATTATCTGATTTTTTGGGGAAGAGAAAATGAATGCAAGTTTTAATATTTTTTTTTGAAAATTTGTGAGAGAGATTAGGAGGGAGAGATTATGAAATATTTTTGTTATTAAATAAATAAATTAGTCAATAGTTTTTTTTAATCTATTTTGTAAATTAAAAATCAATAATCTTGGAAAATTGATTAATTTGTCCTATTAAGTGATTTAAAATTTTAATAGATCTACATAAAAAAAATACATAATTATATTATTAAATCATAATTCAAATTTAGATGTTATATCTTTTTGAGATCTATAGCTAAATTCTTATCTTTTTATTTTTTATTTTTGTGTGTAACCATAGTATATGGGAGAAATTGAAAAGGGTGTTGCAATAATTATGAGAGAAGTCAAAAGGAATTGTGGGTTGGGAGAAGTCAATAAATGCTGAGGTTGGGTTGGGAGAAGTCAATAAATGTTGAGGTTTTTTTTTTTAAATCAAAAAATTAGAAAATTAAGATTAGGAGATTGAAACTCCCACAGGTCTTGGGGTTAAAAACCTCCTTCTGCTTAATATATAGTATAGATATATATATATATATATATAGATAAATAAATAGATATAGATCGATAGATAGATAGATAGATAGATAGATAGATAGATAGATAGATATAGATCGATAGATAGATAGATAGATAGATATAGATATGGCGCATACCATTTATATGACACAAGGACCAAAGTACCGGGACAACCGCTGCAATTTGCTCTCATCTAAATTAAAGGGATTTAAAAAGTTAAAAAAAAAAAAAGAACAAAAAATTATAATATTAAAAAATGTTCACTAAAAACATATAGATTAAAAATTAAAAATTAATTATTGTAAACTCCATACTAAACAAGGTAATGTTTTCTATTAATTTGAAAATTAAAAAATTATTATTAATTTTTCCTCTGTTTTTTTTTTCTCACAAAAAAAAAAAAAAGCTACATTAATTATTTTCTTTTTTTTTTTTTTTTTGTGGAGAGGGGTTTTGACCTGCGATTTTTCTAAAATGGGTGTTCTAGACGGAAAGGTTAGAGTTGGTTCAGACAATAAGAAAAAGTGCTTATGCAAGAGGCGCCTTCACTATGAACGAGAATAGTCAGTTTTGCATAGGGTGCCTTCTTGCATAATAGCTTCAATACTGGTATGCATGTAGGGCTTAAGTGTGAGACGTATAAGAGGGGCTTTAGTGCGAAAATAGAAGAAATGGTTTACAGAGTGTCTTCTTGCTTCACGACTTCAATACTTGTGAGAGAGGAGTAGGCTCAAGTGCGAGAGAGAAATGAGGGTTTGTAGGAAGTGTCTTCTTGGGTCACGACTTGAGTGTCCGTGCACATGAAAATGAGTGATAAGGGTCAGAGTGTGTCTCTTGGGGTCACGGTTTTAGTGCTCCGAAACACAAAACCATAGCATATTAATAAAGAGAAATAATTAGTGAAAAAATGTTTTTGTCTTCTTAAATACAAGAACAGAGGATTTATTATTGGTGATGAAATATTTTTGTCTTCCACAGCATAACCTTATGAGACGAAAAATATATTCATTGTGCAATCAATCAGAATTTATTAGTGACTAAATATTTTCATCTCCCACAACTTATTCTTCCAAGACAAAAATATATTTGTCGCTCATTTAATAGAAAGATGAAACGGCATCGTTTGCATGATGGAGTGTTTATTGGTGACGAAACATATTCGTCTTCCATAACTTCTCATTCCTAGACAAAAATATATTTGTCGCCTAATAAATGGAAATATGCAACGACATCGTTTAATAGATAGGGAATTTATTGGTGACAAATTACGTTCGTCACAAAAAATACATATATTTTGTGACAAAAATGTTCGTCTCCAATGAGCTAAAATAATTCGCGCCAAAGCAAATAAAATTGGCGCCTAAATTTTGCAGATGAAATTTTTTTTCGTCTCCTATACGTTTGAGAAAAAATAAAACAAACGACAAAATTAATATTTTATCATCTTTGGGTTAAATTTTAAGACAAAAAAAATTTCGTCACCAAATTTTGTCACAATAGCCTAGATTTCTTGTATTTTGTTTCCTTGTTTAATTATTATTATTATTATTTTCATATTGTGGTGAGGGGTTTACTATGAGAAAGAATAATAGCTTTGCACAAAATGTCTTCTTGGATAATAATGTTTGCATGCACAAACGGCGAGAATAGAGGAGCTTTAGTGCGAAATAGAAGAGATGGTTTATAGAGATTATTTTCTTGAGTCACAGCTTCAATACTTGTGAGAGAGGAGACTCAAGTGCGAGATAGAAACGAGGGTTTGTAGACGTATCTTTTCGGGTCACGACTTTCTTATTTGTGTGTGTGTGAAAGTAAGTGATTAAGGTGAGAGTGATCTCTTAGTTTCTGACGACATTTTAATAAAGAGAAATAATTAGGGATAAAATATTTTCGTCTCAAACTCATATGTTCGTTGCCTAATCAACAAAAATACAAAAACAACGTTGTGTAGGGATGGAGAATTTATTGGTGATGAAATATTTTCGTCTCCTTCAACTTAACCTTATGAGACGAAAATATATTCGTCGCACAATCACTCAAAATGCAACATGACACATGGAGAATTTATTAACGACGAAATATTTTCGTCTCCCAAAACATATCCTTCCGAGACAAAAATATATTTGTCGCCTAATTAACAGAAAGATAAAATGAGCATGAAGAGTTTATTGGTGACGAAATATTTTTGTCTCCCATAACTTATCCTTCCCAGCCAAAAAATATATTTGTCACCAAATAAATAAGAAAATGAAACGACATCGTCTAATAAGTTTCGAATTTATTGGTGACAAATTCCTTTTGTCGTAAAAAACTTTAAAATTTGTGACAAAAATGTTCGTTTCCAATGAGCTAAAATAATTGGCGCCAACAAGAAAAAAAATTGGAGCCTCTTTTTTTTTCTGATGAATTTATTTTTTCGTCTCCTACAGTTTTGAGAAGAATTAAAAGAAACGACAAAAGTAATATTTGGTCATGTTTGGGTTACATTCTAAAACGAAAATAAATTTTATCACCAAATTTTAAAAATTAATTATTGAAAACTCCATACTAAACAAGATAATGTTTTCTATTAATTTTGAAAATTATAAATTTTTTATTATTTGTTTCTCTGTATTTTTTCTCACAAAAAAATAGCTACATTAATTATCTTTTTTTTTTTTTTTTTTTTTTTGTGGAGAGAGGTTTTGACCTTTGATTTTTCTGAAATAGGTGTTCTAGACGGAAAGGGTAGAGTTGGTTCAGACAATGAGAAAAAGTGCTTGCGTACATAGGGTGCTGTAGACACCCCATTTTTGACCGACCTTAAGACTTAGACGTCACCAGTTGAGCGCTTGGTGATATTGCGTAATGTGCTCGTGAAGTTTCAGAGTCGCGACCGTGAGCCCCGCCTCCGGACTTCCGAACCCTCTTCTGTGCCTTGCCTCGGTTTGCGAACCAGACTCGGTTTTCTCTGTTTCTTTTCCTGAGGGGAGGGAGAGGTCCTGTAGACCATCTCTTAGTGGCCGTGGGCTACATTTTGTGGCCATAGGCCATTTTGCCCATTTCGGAGCCCGGTTTCCCGTTTTTCGGAACCGTTAGCCATGTGCCTCGGTTCGGGACCGCTTAACCATCTCCGTTTGCTCTAAATTTTGGCATACATCTTATTTTCTCCCTTTTGAGGGACATTGAGGTCTGAGAGACCCACTTCGTGGTCGAACACCACTCCCGGTGCCTAACAGCCAGTTTTCGGGGCCTCGGGCTGCGCGTTTCGGCCCCCGAACCTTCATTTTGTATCGGTTTGGGCTCATTTTTGGTGGAGACTTATTTTCACTGTTATAAAGCTTGTAGGAGGGTGGGAGGCCAGCAATTTTGCTGAAAAGCCAACTTCTTTTTGGTCAAAAGTGGTTCAGCATGAATCCGGGAAGGAGAAAAATTTGCGCGGCTTCACCGAAATGGGCATAACTCTTTGCACAAGAGGAATTAAGATATGAGGCCACCACCATTGGAAATCTTACTTCCGGGGCTTCATTTTGCACTCAAGAATCTCCCAAGTCCAAGTCCGGGGGGGGGGGAAGATGTGGTTGGTTGAAGTCTGGTTGGACCAAATCTGCGCGGCTTCACGGAAAAGGGCATAACTTTTTCTACAGGAGGAATTTTAATGCAAGGTTTGCGCCATTGGAAAGCTAATTTCTGGGGCTTCATCCTAGGGGGTGGCCGGCCACTTTTTCCCTTTGACCTAGCCGGCCGGCTAGGGGAAGTGGCCGGCTGGCCACCTGCAGCAAAAATGTCAGGCCGACCTACTTCTTCACTGTGTGTGCTTTCCAGCTGTGTCTTGGTTTTCCCCCAAAAATATCTATATCCGGGGGACCCTTTTGGAGGGAAAAGAAGGCTCATTTCCCTCCACTTTTGGCCTAGACTCTTCTCTCCCTCTCTTGCATATATTGCTGGCCTCCCAACTCAAGAGGGAAGGTTACAAGAATTGCTTTGAAGATATAGATACATATCTCTCCATTTCCTTCAAGTCTTGGCTCCATTTCTTCATCATCATCAAGCTCTACCACCACCACTCCATTCCAGCAGCAAGGGGAGGAATTCCAACAGCTTAGAGTCATCAAAGTTGGTCCAAGAAGCAACAAAAGCATTGGCCTTCAAGGGTAAGTCCACTTTCCCTCTTTTCTAGCTCATTTTTGCACCATTCCTCTAGCCATCTTGCTTACGGTTTTAGGCTCCGACCTTAACTCAAACTAGGTCTATTTTGAGCTATTCTACATGTTTGTTGAAGGGTTCAACCCTATTTGAGAACCCCACCTCACACTTGTTTCAATACCTCTCTGTATGTCAATATTTTGCATGCTTCACTAGCCTATCATTTTTCTATTTTTGGACCATGATCAGAACTGAAAGTGGCCTTATTTTGACCTTCTTAACATGTTTTATTAAGGGTCTTTGCTCGTTTGGTGAATGCTTTGTATACCTCATGTTATAGCCACTTTTTGAGCCTCATTTTGCATTGCATTTATAGCATGTTTTTATACTGATTTCGGGGCTTCCATAAACTGTAAATGTGCATATTTTTGGTTCCTCTTCAATGTTGTAGAAGGGAATTTTTCAGTTTGGGCTTTGAATATACCACTTGCCTCTTTGACCACCTTTTGGCCCTTTTTCTTGCATAATAGCTTAGCCATATCTATGTTTGTTTTTAGAGTTTTTACAGTTCTGTAAAGTGGCTTATTTTGGGCCCCTATTCAATGTTGTTGAAGGGCCCTAACCTGTTTGGGGTCAGCAACTGTGAGTTGCTTCATAACCTCATGTTTAGGGCCATTTTTGCATACTAGTTTTGCCCTATTTATGTTTGCTGTTTGGCCATTCTTTGAACTGGAAAAATGCTTATTTTTGGGCTTCCTTGCTACTGTCTCTTCATTGCATGTCCATATTGCGCATATTTGGTATAGCTATAGGCCATTTCGGGTGCCAAAGTCCATGTTTCGGGACTATTCCATGCATCGGGTGTGTTTTCGCCTCACTTCGGGGCTGTTTTCCCCCACTTTTCAGTGCTGAAATCCCATTATCATGTTTGCATATCATTTTCCATGCCATTGCATTGCATATGCCATTGCCTCGATTTGTGTGCCCATGTGCACGCATTTCGAGGCACCTCATTTTCATCCATCGGCCTCTTATGTGAGTGTGGCTGAGGCTCTCTCATGTTAGTATAAGTCCATGTTGCATTCTATATGCCATTTTAGCCATATTGCATTGCGTATGCCATTGCCTCGGTTTGCGTGCCCGTGTGCACGCATTTCGAGGCACTTCATTTTCATCCATCGGCATCCTATGTGAGTGTGGCTGAGGCTCTCTCATGTTGGTATAAGCCCATATCATATTTTCATGTCATTTGTATTGCGTATGCCATTGCCTCGGTTTGCGTGCCCATGTGCACGCATTTCGAGGCACTTCATTTTCATCCATCGGCCTCTTATGTGAGTGTGGCTGAGGCTCTCTCATGTTAGTATAAGTCCATGTTGCATTCTATATGCCATTTTAGCCATATTGCATTGCATATGTCATTTTCTCGGTTTGCATGCCCGTGTGCACGCATTTCTAGGCATCTCTTTTTTACAGCATAGTGCATACTAGGTTGTATTTTAGATCGCATTCTGTCATTTTCTCGGTTTGCGTGCCTGTGTGCACGCATTTCGAGGCATCTCTTTTTTACAGCATAGTGCATACTAGGTTGTATCTTAGATCACATTCTGTCATTTTTTCGATTTGCGTGCCCGCGTGCACGCATTTCGAGATATCTCATTTTCATAGCATTGTGCATGCTAGGCTGTATCTTAGTTGCATTCATGCATATCATGCATATTGCATCGTGTTCGGGATAGGAGTTAGCCCGGGTACGGGAAACGAGGTGCGTTTCGTACTCCGAGTGACGGAACGTGTCTCAATTCCCTAGTCACCGACACTCCGGATCATCCATGATGGAGTTAGGTTCTTGTTGTGTTTATACGTGCATTCATTCTATATTGAGTTGCACATTTCGACTCCTCTGCCATCATGCATCGATATGCGTGATTGGTGGCACGAGGATCGAGGCATGCATATATTGTGAAATACATTGCTATGCCCCTTTCCTGCTCTCTGTTGCAGCAAAATGAAGAATCAGCAACTTTTTGGAGTTTGGCGCGCATTTCAAGAAAAGGTATAAACAGAGGCTGATTGGGGCATCCCGGTGGATTTCTGCGCAAGGCAACCCAGACATGCATCATTCATCAGAAGCAAGGCAGTCCCTGGCACGCCAGTTTTACAGTTTTCTTAGTTAATTTGTTAATTAATTAGGAATTTGTATATTATTTGGACTGTAATATTCTTTTATTCGGGACTGTATTATTTATTCGGACCCTCTGCGCGAGGGCATAATTGTAATAAGTGTGCGTGTGCTTGTTGTATGTCTTCCAACCCCACGTCTTTCTCCCTTTTATTTATCCGCTTATGATGGTTAGATTAGGGCATATTTCAATTAGCATACAGTATGACAGCATGTTTGCATCATTCATCTGTTTTGCATGCACCGGGCTCGGCGCATCATACTAACTGCATTGTACTTTCAATTCCAAATTGAATACATATTAGTTGTAGCATTTCACATGCCATGTTTAAGAATAGCCGAGCCTGCTATAGTTTGCATTTTTGCATGTGTTGCATTAGGCATTTCTGTATATTTAGGATCATGCATTATTTCTAATGTAGTCTCTGTTTTTGGCTTGGAGTACCTGGTGAGCTTTATGCTTTAGCATCCTTGCATGCGTGTGAGTGAATGCCATGATAGCATGCTTACCATGAGGCAATATGCTTCTGTGATATAACTGCCTGAATGCCTGTGGGTGAAGGTTGGATTACTTAAATTGGAATAAATCATCAAATGTTTTAAGCCCACTGGATAGTGGCAAAACCATCTTTTCCTAAGCCCACCTGCGGGTGGCAAAATCTGCATTTTAAGCCTACTTGCGAGTAGCAAACCATCTTTCAAAAATAAACATGAAATGTTTTGTTCCAATTCGGGCGGCCCAGTCTATACTTATATGCTGTGCGCATCACATAGTAACCTAGGCTAATAACCAGAATAAGAACATACAATGTTTTCAAAAATATATATCATGGTTAGTAGAGGCCGATCTTTGATCGGGCGAGCGGGGGTGCTCACGATGTAACCTTCCCCAATCGTACCCAAGTTCTCGAGCCGAGGTAACTTTGGTGATGACAGACACGTGGCCTTTGGCACCGAGTCAGGGTTTCCTAAATTTCCCCAAAATAAAATATTTAGGTGGCGACTCTGTATCTGGCAAAGCAGTCCATGTTTGGCACTTCTTTCAAAAATCTGTTTTTCTCAAAACGATTTGCCGGATTTGAACTCTTTGGTTCAGATTTAGAACCGTGACAAATTTGAGAGTCCTGAGCTGTAGTGACCCCAAAAATGAACGGAACGGGAGCTCGTTCCTCCCGGGGCGTTCGGGGACGTCTACAGGTGCCTTATTGGATAATAGCTTCAATGTTGGCATGCACGAAGGGCTTAAGTGTGAGACAGAAGAGAGGGGCTTTTGCGCAAAATAGAAGAACTGGTTTATAGAGTGTCTTCTTGAGTCACGACTTCAATACTTGTGAGAGAGGAGTAGACTCAAGTACAAGAGAGAAATGAGGGTTTGTAGAAAGTGTCTTCTTGGGTCACGACTTCAAGGTCCGTGTACATGAAAATGAGTGATAAGCGTTAGAGTGTATCTCTTGGGGTCACAGTTTCAATACTTCGAAACACAAAACCATGGCATTTTAATAAAGAGAAATGATTAGTGATAAAATATTGGGCAAATTACATATACACCCCTCGAGGTTTGGCTAAATTACAAATACCCCCCTGAGGTTTGAGAAATTACAAATTCCCCCCTGAATGCTATATTTACATAAGAAATTAGGGGGTAATTTGTTATGAAATATAAACCTCAGGGGGTAAATTGTTATGAAAATACAAACCTCAGGGGGCGGGATGTAATTTCCGAAACCTCAGGGGGGTATCTGTAATTTTACCAAACCTCGAGGGGTGTATATGTAATTTGCCCTAAAATATTTTTGTATCCTTTAATACCAGAACAAAGAATTTATTATTGGTGATGAAATATTTTTGTCTTCCACAACTTAACTTTATGAGATGAAAAATGTATTCGTCACGCAATCAATTAGAATTTATTAGTGACGAAATATTTTCGTCTCCCACAACTTATTCTTCTGAAACAAAAATATATTTGTCGCCTATTTAATAGAAAGATGAAATGACATTGTCTGCATGATGGAGTGTTTATTGATGACGAAATATTTTCGTCTTCCATAACTTATCCTTCCCAGACAAAAATATATTTGTCGCCTAATAAATGGAAATATGCAACGACATCGTTTAATAGGTATGGAATTTATTGGCGACGAATTACGTTCGTCACAAAAAAAATTATATTTTGTGACAAAAAATGTTCATCTCCAATGAGCTAAAATAATTCGCGCCAATGCAAATGAAATTGGCGCCTCATTTTTGCACACAAAATTTTATTTTCGTCACCTATACTTTTGAGAAAAATTAAAACAAACGACAAAATTAATATTTCGTCATCTTTGGCTTAAATTTTAAGACATAAAAAAATTCGTCACCAAATTTTGTCACAATAGCCTAGATTTCTTGTATTTTTTATTGATTTTAAGCATTTGGTGACGAAATTTGATTTTCCTCTCTAAAAATAATACATTTGGAGACGAAATTATTTCGTCTCTAAATTTTTTTACAATGGTGACAACAAATTTCATCTCCAAAATGGCGCCAAATCTTCCCCCAAATTTTCCAAGGGCGGGAAATTGTTTTGTGACGAAAAATAAAATTTAGAGACGAATAAAATTTTCGTCACCTATTGTTTTATTTGATTTTAAGCATTTGGTGATGAAATTTGGTTTTCGTCTCTAAAAATAGTACAATTGGAGGCGAAATCTTATTTTCATCACTAAATTATGTATATTTGGAGACAAACTATTTTTTCGTCACGCATTTTTGTCACCATAGACCTTTTTTGTTGTAGTGGTACAAAAGAGGCCTTCCAGTCGGGAATAGGCTAAGGGACTCGATCACCATGACGCCACCCCTCACCATGGAAGCCTTGATGGAAAGAGTGCATCAGCACATCAGGGTAAAAGAGGATGGCGCACGTGCCAAAACAAAATCTGGCACGATTACAATACCAGAAAAGAAGACCTCATCAAAGGTCAATACAGTAGATCGACAGAACAGAAACGGACGTGGCAGGCGAGACAACGAAGAGGACCCAGATAAAAGATGGTTAAGGGTCTGCACGGCCATAACCACGGTATTCAAGAAACCGATCTATCGAATTCTAAGTGAAATAAGAGATGAGCCTTTCGTTAGATGGCCAGCCAAACTAGGGGAAGCGTAGAAGGACTATGACGAAAGGTCACGGTGCACCTTCCACAAAGAAAAGGGGCACCGCACTGAAAATTGTACACCATTGAAACAGCATTTAGAAGAGTTGGTGGCAGCCGGTCACCTGGATAAATACATTGAAGGAGGAACGCAACTAGCCCCCCAGGACCACAATAACCCCAACGGGATGCCGATCGACGCCCCGCCTCAAGGCATTATCAATGTGATACATGGAGTCTTTGAACCTGAGCGTGTATGCGAGCTCAGAGGATCAATCAAGAAGGCTGAACACTTAAGAGAGGTGCTAAGTGCTCAACCTGCCATCAAGAAGGGGAAGACAGAGGCAACAAACGTCATGTCTTTTTCGGATAAAGACTTGGAACGAATATATTGCCCTCACAATGATGCCCTGGTCGTTACTCTCCGAGTCAAGGATTTTGACGTCAAGCGGATTCTGATTGACCAGGGTAGTTCATGTGAAATCATGTACTACGAAACATTTAAACAATTGAAGGTGCAAGACAAAGACTTGGCGCCTGTCGTATCTCCCCTAATTGGATTTAACTCCATGCCAGAATGGCCTGTCGGCAAAATAATTCTTCCAGTCAAAGTAGGAAGCGTGACGAAACAAGTGGAGTTTTGGGTATTGAAGGTCCCCTTCCACTTACAACATCATCTTGGGCAGAACATGGCTGCATGCCATGCGATCAGTGGCATCATCCTACCACCAAGTAATGCGATTCCCCAACGATACCGGGGTAATTGAAGAAGTCTATGGAGATCAGATCATGTCGAAGTAATGCTTCGTCACGGTGAATGGCAGCCGTGCTACCAAAGGATACGTTCATTCGGTGGAAGAACCTGAGAGTAATGAGCTATTCGTAGATGTCAGCAAAGCGGCTGATCAGAAAGCAGTGGAGGACTTGGTAGAGGTAAGAATAGATGAAAAGAACCCGGATAAGTTCTTTTTGCTTGGTTCGTCGTTGTCCAGCATTGATAGATTAGAGGTCTTGGAATTTTTAACCTCTAACATCGAAGTGTTCGCCTGGACGCCCTACAACATGCCAGGCATTGATCCAAACTTCATCTGTCACCAACTCAATGTCCACCCATCCGCCAGACCAATCATCCAACGCACACGCAGATCGGCACTCCACCACGCCGAGATAGTGGCGGAAGAAGTAGGTAACCTGCTAGAGGCAGGAGCAATTAGAGAAGTGCACTACCCAAGATGGATCTCCAACACAGTCATAGTGCCAAAAAAGAATGGCAAATGACGTGTCTGCGTCGACTATAAAATAATCAACAAGGCGTGCCCAAAAGACAGCTTTCCTCTACCACGGATAGATCAACTGGTAGACCTAACGGCGGGGCACAACCGACTAAGCTTTCTGGATGCATACAGAGGCTACCACCAAATCGCCATGCATGAACTAGACTAGGAGGTCACATCCTTTACAACTCCGAGAGGACTATACTGTTACAAGGTCATGCCCTTTGGCCTAAAAAACGCAGGGGCAACATTCCAACGAATGGTCACCAAAATGTTTGAACCATTATTAGGAAGAACGATGGAGGCTTACATCGACGACATGGTGGTCAAAAGCAAGGATGAAAATGACCATCTCAAGGACCTAGGAGAGATGTTTGAAATCCTGAAGAAGCACAAGTTGCGCCTCAATGCATCCAAGTGTGCATTCGGAGTAGGATCTGGCAAATTCCTAGGCTTCCTTGTGACCAACCGGGGTATAGAAGCGAACCCCTCCCAGATCAAAGCAATCCAGGATTTGGAGAGACCAAACTCAGTAAAAGAAGTACAGCATCTCACCGGCATGGCAGCCGCGCTCAATCGGTTCATAAGCCGATCGTCAGACAGACTACGACCGTTCTTTCAAGCTTTAAAAGCCAAGTTCAAATGGGACGAAGAATGCGACCAAGCTCTGGAAAGCCTGAAAGAATACATGTCCTCTCCACCATTGCTGGTCACCCCAATACCAGGAGAAGAACTCTTCCTATACCTTGCAGTCTCTCAGCACACAATTAGCGCAGTGTTGGTCCGTGCGGAAGGAATTCAACATCTGCCCATCTATTATGTCAGCAAGACATTGCTGGGAGCCGAAACAAGGTATTTGTCACTGGAAAAACTGGCATTAGCCTTGATGATGGCCTCTAGGAAATTGGCACACTACTTTCACGCCCACACCATAGTCGTCCTCACAGCTTTCCCACTAAAAGCTTTGTTTGAAAGGGCGAACTTTTCTGGGCGAATTTTGAAGTGGGCAGTAGAGTTGGGACAATTCGACGTCAAGTTCCAACCTAGAACCGCAGTAAAGGCCCAATATTTGGCAGACTTCGTCGCAGAGTTTACTCCTGGAAGTCATCATATCTGGCCAGTCGACCTAACTGACACAACCGAACTAGGGATGGAAGTTGACGCCGGAATAACGCAACCCCTAGCAGAAGGTACTCAGTCAGACTCCAAGGCAGACCAGACTAAAGACAGCAAGGAAGAAGCAAACCAAGCTACAACAAACCAAGACTCACCAACAAATAAAGACTTGGTTCAATCAGATAGCGAGGGGCAGACAACAAGCATGGACCTTGAAGAAAACACCAGCAACATTCTTGACCCCACGACATCATCCGACCCCTCCACTTGTTGGAAGTTGTTCGTTGGTGAGATGTGGAAGCTCTTTGTGGATGGAGCATCCAACTGGCATGGTGCAGGACTTAGCATAGTCCTCATCTCACCAGACGACCTGGTTGTAGAGCAAGCAATCAACCTTGGCTTCCTAGCATCAAACAACGAAGCAGAATATGAAGCACTTCTAGTAGGACTCAAATCAGCATACCGCATGAAGGCCATCGAATTAATGGTCTACAGCGACTTACAGTTGGTGGTAAACCAAATTTCTGGCGACTATGAAGCAAAGGATGATAGGATGGCCAAGTACCAAGAATTGGTCAGAACAGAAATCAAGAAATTTGAAGTAGTGAGGATAGAACAGATAGGCAGGGAGGAAAACAGCAGAGCAGACGAACTAGCAGACTTCGCCTCAATGGCAAACACCTCCATCCCTCATCCACTACTGGTCGACTACCTACCTAGACCAAGCATTGAGGACCCCGAAGCAGAAGAGGTATATTGCGCAGAACTAGGCCCCTCTTGGATGGATCCCATCATCCTGTTCTTAAAAGACGGCATCTTACCAGAAGAGAAAAAAGAAGCCAACAGAATAAGAGCGAAGTCGCAGCGATTTTGGCTCTCCCCATCTTTGGCATTATATAAAAAGTCATTCTCAGGACCTTACCTAAAGTGTGTTCATCCTAGCAAAGTGGAAGCATTCTTGTTCGAAATACACGAAGGGGTGTGCGGAAGCCATCAAGGTGGAAGATCGCTAGCTTACAGGGCCATTTCGCAAGGATACTGGTGGCCATACATACAAGCAGACTCGGAGAAATATGTGAAGAAGTGCGAGAAATGCCAGAAATTCGCACACCAAATATATCAACCAGCTAGAGAACTCCTACCATTGACTAGCCCATGGCCTTTCGCAATGTGGGGCTTGGACATAGTAGGACCACTTCCAATAGCACCCGGAAACAGGAAGTTCTTTCTCGCAGTAACAGACTACTTCACAAAGTGGGTGGAAGCAGAAGCATTGGCATCAATCAAAGAAAAAGATGTGAAGAAGTTCGTTTGGTAGAATATCATCACTCGGTTTGGCATACCAAAAGCCCTAATCTCAGACAACGGCACTCAGTTCGACGGCAGAATCTTCAGAGGCTTTTGTAAAGAATACAAGATAGAGTTCTACAATTCTACGCCGGCATATCCCCAAGCAAATGGTCAGGCAGAAGCATCAAACAAGGTAGTATTGGATGGACTGAAAAAACGGTTAGAAAAAGCCAAAGGCAAGTGGGCGGAGGAACTCCCTCATGTTTTATGGGCTTACCGTACTACACCACGACGATCAACTGGAGAAACACCATTCTCCTTAGCTTATGGCATGGAAGCAGTGATCCCACTGGAAGTTGGTCTCCCCACAATTCGAAGCGAAAATTTTGATCCTGACTTGAATGGCGAAGCCATAACTTTGGAACTCGACCTTGCAGAGGAAATAAGAGAAAGAGCACTGGTTCACATTGCCTCGTATCAACAAGAGTTATCCAGGAAATACAATAAAAACAGTTCATCCAAGACAATTCAAGGTTGGAGATTGGGTACTGCGCAAAGTGATGGGAAACACCTTGGTGCCCGGAGATGGCAAGTTAGGGCCTGTAACAAGTCCGCGGGGGACCTCGCTACAGTTCGGACTCGATTTGTGTTGCGGTTCTAAGTCTGAACCAAAGAGTCCAAATCCGGCAAATCGTTTTGAGAAAATAGATTTTTGAAAGAAGTGCCAAACATGGACTGCTTTGCCAGATACAGAGTCGCCACCTAAATATTTTATTTTGGGAAAATTTAGGAAACCCTGACTCGTTTGCCTAAGGCCACGTGTCCGTCATCACCAAAGTTGCCTCGGCTCGGGAACTTGGGTACGATTGGGGAAGGTCACTTGGTGAGCACCCCCGCTCGCCCGATCAAAGATCGGCCTCTACTAACCATGATATCTATTTTTGAAAACTTTGTGTGTTCTTATTCCGGTTATTAGCCTAGGTTACTATGTGATGTACACAGCATATAAGTATAGACTGGGTTGCCCGAATTGGAACAAAACATTTCATGTTTATTTTTGAAAGATGGTTTGCTACTCGTAAGTAGGCTTAAAACGCAGATTTTACCACCCGCAGGTGGGCTTAGAAAAGATGGTTTTGCCACTATCTAGTGGGCTTAAAACAAATAGTTGATGATTTATTCCAATTCAAGTAACCCAACCTTCACCCACAGGCATTCAGGCAGTTATATCATATAAGAACATAGTCTCATGGTAAGCATGCTATTCATGGCAGTCACTCACACGCATGCAAGGATGCTGAAGCATAAAGCTTACCGAGTACTCCAAGCCAAAACAGAAACTCATTAGAAATCATGCATGAATCCTAAGTATACAGAAATGCCTAATGCAACACATGCAAAATGCAACTATAGCAGGCTCGGCTATTCTAAACATGGCATATGAGATGCTACAACTATCATGTACTCAATTTAGAATTGAAAAATACAATGCAGTTAGTATGATGCGCCGAGCCCGGTGCATGCAATACAGATGAATGATGCAAACATGCTGTCATACTGTATGCTAATTTAAACATGCCCTAATCTAACCATCATAAGCGGATAAATAAAAGGGAGAAAGACGTGGGGTTGGAAGACATACAACACACACACGCACACTTATTACAGTTGTGTCCTCGCGCAGAGGGTCCAAATAAATATACAGTCCCGAATAAAAGAATATTACAGTCCAAATAATATACAAATTCCTAATTAATTAACAAATTAACTAAGAAAATAAATAAAACTGGCATGCAAGCCAGGGACTGCCTTGCTTCTGATGGATGATGCATGTCCGGGTTGTCTTGCGCGGAAATCCACCGGGATGCCCCAATTAGCCTCTGTTTAGCAGTTATTCTTGGAAAGCGTGCCAAGCTCCGAAAAGTTGCTGATTCTTCATTTTGCTGCAACAGAGAGCAGGAAAGGGGCATAGCAATGTATTTTCACAAATATATGCATGCCTCGATCCTCGTGCCACCAATCACGCATACCGAGGCATGATGGCCGAGGAGTTGAAATGCACAATTCAATATAGGATAAATGCACATGAAAACACAGCTAAAACCTAACTCCATCATGGATAATCCGGAGTGTCGGTGACTGGGGAATTGAGACACATTCCGTCACTCGGAGTACGAAATGCACCTTGTTTCCCGTGCCCGGGCTAACTCCTATCCCGAACACGATGCAATATGCATGATATGCATGAAATGCAACTAAGATACAACCTAGTATGCACAATGCTATGAAAATGAGATGTCTCGAAATGAGTGCACGCAGGCACGCAAACCGAGGAAATGCATGAATGCGATCTAAGATACAGCCTAGCATGCACTATGCTGTAAAAAGGAGATGCCTCGAAATGCGTGCACACAGGCACGCAAACCGAGAAAATGACATACACAATGCAAATGACATGAAAATATGATATAGGCTTATACTAACATGAGAGAGCCTCAGCCATGCTCACATAAGAGGCCAGTAGATGAAAATGAAGTGCCTCGAAATGCGTGCACACGGGCACGCAAACCGAGGCAATGGCATACGCAATGCAAATGCATGGAAATGACATATAGAATGCAACATGGACTTATACTAACATGAGAGAGCCTCAGCCATGCTCACATAAGAGGCCGATAGATGAAAATGAAGTGCCTCGAAATGCGTGCACACGGGCACGCAAACCGAGGCAATGGCATACGCAATGCAAATGCATGGAAATGGCATATAGAATGCAACATGGACTTATACTAACATGAGAGAGCCTCATCCATGCTCACATAAGAGGCCGATAGATGAAAATGAAGTGCCTCGAAATGCGTGCACACGGGCACGCAAACCGAGGCAATGGCATACGCAATGCAATGGCATGGAAATGATATGAAAACATGCTAAGGGAATTTCAGCACTAAAATGTGGGGGAAAACAGCCCCGGAATGAGGCGAAAACACACCCGATGCAAGGAATCTCTCCCGAAATGCAAAGTTAGGCGCATAGAATGAACTACAGCTATACAAAGCATGCATAATTGGTACATGGAATGAAAAGACAGAAGCAAGGCAGCCTCAAAATAAGCATTTTTCCAGTACAAATCATAGCCAAACAACAAGCAAGGATAGGGCAACAATGGCATGCAAAAATGGCCCTAAACATGAGGTTATGAAGCGACTCATGGCTGCTAACTCCAAATGGGTTAGGACCCTTCAACAACATTGAAGAGGGGCCCAAAATATGATGTTTTACAGAACTGTAAAAACCCCAAAAATAAACACAGGTATGGTTGCACTCCTATGCAAGAAAAAGGGCCAAAAGGTGGCCAAAGAGGCAAGTGGTATATGAAAAGCCCAAACTGAAAAATTCCCTTCTACAACATTGAAGAGGGACCAAAAATAAGCATATTTACAGAACTGTAAAAACTCCAAAACAGTATACAAACATGCTAGAAATGCAATGCAAAATAAGGCTCAAAAGAGGCTATAACATGAGGTATGCAAAATATTCCACAAACAGCCAAAGACCCTTAATGAAACATGAATAATGGGCCAAAATAAGACTATTTTCAGAACTATAAAATGGCCAAAAACAAAAGCATGATAGGCTAACAAAACATGCAAGAATGGGGACCAAAAGAGAGATATAACATGAAGTGGCATATGGAGGTCCCAAACCATGAAAGGCCCTAAATGAAACATGAAGAATGGACCAAAATGAGGCTATTTTAAGTGCTGTAAAATGGCCAAAAACCAAAGCACAATAGGCTGCCAAAGCATGCAAAAATGGGACCAAAAGGGGAGTATAAAGGCAAGTATAGCATGGAGGTCCCAAACAGTGTTGATCCCTTCTTCAATGTTGAAGAGGGGCTCAAAATAAGCCTATTTACAGTTTACATCATGCTCCAAAACAGATCACACACAAGCTAAAAAAATCATGCAAGAAAACGGTATTTAAGAAGGGTATTGAAGCAAGTGCAATATGGGGGGCTCAAACAGGGTTGAGCCCTTAAGAAAAAGTGAAAATGAGCTCAAAACAAGGCCACTTTCAGTTATGGCCAGAGCTCAAAGCAAAAAGAATATATGGTTAAGAAAAGTTGCAAAAATAAGCCCAAAAATGGTGAAATAGCAACTCACCCTTGTAGACCAATCTTTGGTTGCTTCTTGGACCAAGTTGCAGCACCTTTAGCCTTTGAGAAGCCCTCCTTATTGTTGGAAATGGAGTGGTGGTGGTGGTGATGAAGGAATGAAGTATAGAACTTGGATGTTTTTGAGGAAAATGAGAGAGATAGAGGGAGGTTTGAATGTATATGCTTGAAGGCAATTTCTCTAACCCCTAATACAAGTGTTGGCCCTTGGTTATATGGAACAAAAAGAGGGGCAAAAGGTGGGGGAAAAAGGAGGCAAGCTTTCCCCCACAAAATATCCCCCGGATATAGATATTTTCTGGGGGATAAAGCTACACAGCTGTAAAGTGAACAGTGTGAGGATCATGGCCGGCCAGGTATTTTTGTTGCAGGTGGCCGGCCGGCCACACCCCCTAGCCGGCCGGCTAGGGGTCAAAAGGGTCAAGTTGGTTTAGTGGCCGGCCACCACATAATGGTGTCCTCCCATGTGTCCTCAACACAACCCTGTGGTTAAAAGTCCAAGAAAGTGGCTCAAGGGTGTTCAACATTGGCTCGGAAGGAGGGGTTCAAAAGGGTCAAGCAACATTAGTGGCCGGCCACCAACTTTTAGGGTCCTCCCATGTGTGTACATCACAAGTATGTGGTTCAAAGTTCAAGAAAGTGGGCCCAAGGTGTTCAACATTAGCCTGGAAGGAGGGGTTCAAAAGGGTCAAGTAACATTAGTGGCCGGCCACCAACTTTTAGGGTCCTCCCATGTGTGTACATCACAAGTATGTGGTTCAAAGTTCAAGAAAGTGGGCCCAAGGTGTTCAACATTAGCCCGGAAGTGTGAAAAACGGGCGTCGGAGGGCGTCGGAGGATATATAACTGGTTGCTGCAACAATTACTGGCCTCCCACCCTTCAGTGACCTTCCCAGTGATAAAACAGAGGTACCTGCCAAAAATGAACGAAAACTGTTGCAAAGCGAATGTTCGGGGGCCAAAACGCGCAGTTCGAGGTCCCGAAAATGGGCTGTTAAGCACCGAAAATGGCATTCGGCCACGAAGTGGGTTTCTCAGACCCCAGTGTCCCTCAAAAGGGAGTATAAAGGAAGTATGCCAAAAATCAGAACAAACGGAGATGGTTAGGCGGTCCCGAACCGAGGCACACGGCCTGACGGCTCCGAAAACCGGGAACCGGACTCCGAAATGGGCAAAATGGCCTGCGGCCACAAAATGTAGCCCACGGCCACTGAGAGATGGTCTACGGGACCTCTCCCTCCCCTCAGAAAAAGAAACAGCGAAAATCGAGCCTGGTTCGCAAACCGAGGCAAGGCACAGAAGTGGGTTCGGAAGTCCGGAGGCAGGGCTCACGGCCGCGACTCTAAAACTTCTGAACGAGCACATTATGCAACATCACCAAGCGCTCAATCGGTGACGTCTGAGTCTTAAGGTCGGTCAAAAATGGGGTGTCTACAGTTGCCCCTCTTTGACAGAACTCGGAAGTCACAAGTGACGGGAGTGAATGTCAAAACCCAGAGACGACCCATTTTTGACAAGGCCAAAGACTTAGACAAACGTACAAAGTAAACAGAGATGTGCCCGCAGGCAGGCCCGCAGGCAGGGGGGGCAAAATGCAAAGCGATATGCAAGAAGCCCAACATAACTCAATGATCATGCAAATGCAGCAAGCTGTAATGAAGCAAGTATTCGCAAATAGATGCAACAGTTTTAAGCAAGAATGCAAAGCAACAACTACATTTCATGCAGTTAAGAATGCGGAGGATTATTCAATCCCCGCCACGTCTCACACGGAGAAGATACGATACCTGCGCGATTCGTCTGGTCGCACCAGCCTCAATTGAACCGTACATACAATATCGTGCCTGCAAAAGAGAGAAATTCAACAAGCACAATATGCTAATAACATATATTTAATGTGATTCTGAAAGTTTGACACACGCAGCACCGGTGAGTGAATGCATCGCAATGCAAGAGTGGAACATGCGTGACAACGCATGCTCAAGCATAGAGGTATGCCAATATCAAGAAATGTGCATAATAATGCAAGTATGCTCATGAGAATGCAAGTTATGTGCATGATAGTGCAAAACGAGCATAAATCAGGGTGCCCGTTTGTCATGAAATAACGAGCACAGAAATGCGTGTTTCGGCGAAGGCAACTCGATCACGGCCTCCGATCCGCTTCCCGGAAAGGCTACAACTCATTCAAAAAGGATACACTTTGATTTTGATGAATGATGATGAGACACATGTCAGATCCTGAAGCTGAAGTTCCGGCGGAGCAATTTCGCGACCGGAAGTGTACTTTTCTTGAACTTTTTCAGGTCCCAGGAACTCCAATCTTCCTCAAAATTTGCAGGGAGCTAGGTGAGCCTGTGAGGGACATGGCCGACCAGTTTTATGAGGGATAGGAGGTGGCCGGCTGGTTTTACAAAAAGTGGATGGCTGGCCGGCCGGTTTTCTAAAAAGGAAATGGCCGGCCGGCTGGAAAAGGTGGCCGGCCAGCTATGTGACCAAATCCGAGGGTATTTCGGTCTTTTCACCTCCTTTCTTTGTGCTCCTTCATCCCAAGACTTGGAGCCTATAAATGCAGCCGAGATCTTCTCTTTTCTTGCCTCCTACACCACTTTCTTCTCTAGATCTGAGTTCCATACGCGTTTTCCAACGTCCCACGCAAGTTGTTTCCGCAAAAATATTCAGTTTCAAGCACTTTGAACTGATTAAATTTTGGTTTCGGAGTTTCTTTTCTCATTTCCGCCACTTGAGGTGAGTTTGTCTCAACATTTTGGAAAATTTTCCCGGGGGTTGACTTTTGTTGACTTTTTCATTTCCCGAGAGTTGACTTTTGTTGACTTTTTCCAATTTTGGCTCATTTTCGCTCATTTTTGCTCCTTTTGCAGATTTTCTGAAAATGGCGGGTCATTCTTCTCATGGTGGAGGCTTTCCAGGTGCCGGAGACGATTTTGATCCTACGACTTTGCCCCCGAGGGTCCGACCTTTTATTCCCGGGTGGTACGCTCCGCCAGCACATGTCCTTCCTCGTGCCGTTTTCCGTCATTTCACTGATTTTGATGAGCGAGCACCTGGGGATCTGTTTCTCCGAGAGCCAGAGCACCACCTCTTTCATGAGGCCCGAGAGGTATTTACTTCATTTTCTGCATTTTTCGTACATTTCGCGCCTTTGCCATGCTTGAATACACAGTTTAGCTTATGACATAGTACTTTGCTTGCATCCTGAACATGTAGTTTAAGCACTCGAATTTCTGAACACTCGGCTCATTAATTAATTGTGAACGCACAGTACACATTAGTTAAGAGGTGGACACACGGCTCAAACACTGATTTGTCGAACACACAGCCCGAATTCGAAAGTGAACACACAGCCCACACTTTAAATTTTCTGAACACACAGCCCAGATTAGAATAGTGAACACGCAGCCCACACTGATTGAAAGTTGAACACGCAGCCCAAACTTTAAATTTTCTGAACACGCAGCCCGGATTAGAATAGTGAACACGCAGCCCACACTAGTTGAAAGTTGAACACGGAGCCCAAACTTTAAATTTTCTGAACACGCAGCCCAGATTAGAATAGTGAACACGCAGCCCACACTAGTTGAAAGTTGAACACGCAGCCCAAACTTTAAATTTTCTGAACACGCAGCCCAGATTAGAATAGTGAACACGCAGCCCACACTGATTGAAAGTTGAACACGCAGCCCAAGCTTAAATTTTCTGAACACGCAGCCCAGATTAGAATAGTGAACACGCAGCCCACACTGATTGAAAGTTGAACACGCAGCCCAAGCTTAAATTTTCTGAACACGCAGCCCAGATTAGAATAGTGAACACGCAGCCCACACTGATTGAAAGTTGAACACGCAGTCCAAGCTTAAATTTTCTGAACACGCAGCCCAGATTAGAATAGTGAACACGCAGCCCACACTGATTGAAAGTTGAACACGCAGCCCAAACTTAAATTTTCTGAACACGCAGCCCAGATTAGAATAGTGAACACGCAGCCCACACTGATTGAAAGTTCAACACGCAGCCCAAACTTTAAATTTTCTGAACACGCAGCCCAGATTAGAATAGTGAACACGCAGCCCACACTGATTGAAAGTTGAACACGCAGCCCAAACTTAAATTTTCTGAACACGCAGCCCAGATTAGAATAGTGAACACGCAGCCCACACTGATTGAAAGTTGAACACGCAGCCCAAACTTTAAATTTTCTGAACACGCAGCCCAGATTAGAATAGTGAACACGCAGCCCACACTGATTGAAAGTTGAACACGCAGCCCAAGCTTAAATTTTCTGAACACACAGCCCAGATTAGAATAGTGAACACGCAGCCCACACTGATTGAAAGTTGCTTATACTGAACACACAGTTCGTACGCTTCACTTCTGAACACACGGCTACTTCATTTTATTTGCATGCAGCTTATTTCACTTCATCGGCACACAGCCCATCTCATTTCATCGGTACACAGCCCATTTCATTTCATCGGCACACAGCCCATTTCACTTCATCGGCACACAGACCATTTCACTTCATTAGCACACAGCCTAAACTCTCCATTATTAACACATGTATTCATTTTGAATGCAGGTTGGTTCTCGCAGTGTACGGGGGTATGGTTCCACCGCCGCGCGGGACTGGTACGCTGAGCTCCCGGAGGGTGTCTGAGATTTAGTAGACTTGGCAGGGTTCGGGGCCTTCTGCATTGGGTTGTCACGTTGTTCTGCCAGGAGGACACTGATGGCGACCTTGGTAGAGAGATGGTGGGACACCACCAACTCCTTTCATTTCTCTACCACCGGGGACATGACTATGACCCCTCTAGACTTCGCTGTGTTGACCGGCCTAGACATAGGAGGTTGGTCCATCCCCTATGACGAGGACATGGGCGAGTGGGAGGCTGCTTGGACATATCTGCTGGGGGCTCGCCCGCCTGTTGACAGGGTTTCTGGGAGAGTCCGATATACTTGGTTCTCTTCCCACTTCCGGCGAGCGGAGATGGTGCCCGAGACTCCTGAGGAGACGGAGCAGTACGCCCGTGGTTTCCTTATGTTCCTCTTCGGGACTACCCTGTTCGCCGATAGAGGGAACACAGTCAGGTTATATCTGCGAGCGCTTTGGTTAACCTATCAAAGGTCAGTCGATACGACTAGGGTGGCGCCGGCTTGGCTACCCTTTACTTTTATATGAGCGCCACCTCCCGCGGGCGGGGAGGCTTACTTGGCGGTTATTGGCGAGCCTGGGAGGTACTTTTCTGTCCCCTTGATTTACATTTCTGCTCTTCATTACTTGTACATTGCACACACACAGCGCACTCTACAGTCTGTATTCTGTTCTCAGCACTTTGTACTTACATTCTGCACTGCTTTTCTCAGCTATGGGTCTATGTATACTTCCCAGCATTAGCCCCAGAGTTGGAGGTGGCAGGGCCCCCCATGACCCCATATTCATTGGTATTCGAGGGCCCGCACCGGCCGAGACCCCGAGAGACTCTTATTTATCTGTGACAGTATTTTGACACCGTGCGCCCATCAGAGGTACTTCAGAACTTTCAGTTCTTTTCATTTTCATCTTTGATTTGCTCTGTGTATTCCCGATTTCTGATTGGCTTATGTATTTGTTATCATCGCAGATCACATGGCTGCCTTGGGCACCCTTGGGTGATGGTCTCCGATTTCAGTATCCCGGAGGATCGGGCACCTCCTAGTACAGGTTCCTGCTCGAAGGACCTGTTGGCAGGGCATGGTTTCTGGGGGAACGCTTTCTGCGTCAGGTATGGGGGTATCTTTCTCAGGATCCTCCCGCAGTACCCCCAGTCAGTATGCGGACTGCTGACAGACTCTCTTTCTCGGAGGTAGTCGGTGCCATGCTGGGTAGTGATGCTTTACTATATCTTGAGGAGGGGGACTACGCCACTTACTGTCACATATATTTGATGCCTCCATTGACGGGAGCTCGCACCCCGATGATGAGGTCTGCCGGTATGTCATCCTCGGGCCAGACCCGGGCTCGGGCTGCAGACGCCCCTTCTACTAGTAGGGCTGGTACATCGAGAGGTGGGGGTAGATCGGTTCCTCTGACTTCTCCGACTTATCCTCATCCTGGATGGCCGGACATGCCGTCCGAGTTGACGAGATGGCGTTTTGGGACTCCTTACCAGATTCCGCTAGAGCCTCCACTTTCTGACCATAGATATGTCAGGGATCCTGATTCACCACCGGTATGATTTATAGCTTTGATTTATCAGTCGAGTACTTAGACATTCATTCCTTTACTGATAGTTTTGCCTTTGCATCTGCAGCCTCCGGCTGAGTATGTGGACGAGATTCTCGGGGTGATGGCCGCACTTGAGGGCATGGTCCTTCGGAGATAGACACACTTATCCGTTATGGGTGTGCAGGTACCGTTCATTTTCCTTGCATTTATCACACTCCTGATGACACACTGGTTTTGAGTATTCTTCTGTATTGTAGAGCACATCCGACACACACCCCACTCACATACTGTACTCGTATCTGATTTTCATATTTGAACTGACGTACTGAACTTTTCATTTTCAGATGCCTCCTGTATATGCTCCACCGCGGGCCGGGCCACCTGGGCCTCATTGGGGAGCTGGGCCATCTGGGCCTTCTTACGGAGCTGGGCCATCTGGGCCTTCTCAGGGAGTTGGGCCATCTAGGCCTTTCCGAGGAGCTGGGCCATCCAGGCCTTTTCGAGGAGCTCGAGGAGGGTCCTCCCGCAGACGTAGGGCACGCATTATGGAGGCGGAGCCCGAGGAGGAGGAGGAGGAGGTTACCGACCGCCAGTCAGAGACATCTGCCGAGGAGGGGGGCTCCGGTCTTGGTTCAGGGAACAGAGGCAAGGCTGAGGGGGATTCTGAGGATGACAACTCCGACCCGGATGATGATGATGGTGCAGAGGTTGTCCCGCAGAAAAGGATGAGGAGTGCTTCTCGTTCCCGCTCCCGAGGACATTGATGTTGCTATTTCCTGTTTTATTTCTCTTTTTGCTAGTAGTTTGTAGCACTTTGCACATTGTTAGGTAGTTCTATTTTTTTTGTAAAACTTGTACCTTTGTTCATTGTAAAGCATGATGGAATGAAACAGCTTTTGAAAAGGTGTTTGTATTTTAAACTTTTAGCATCGTATCGCATCATTTTATTTTGCACAAAAATGAAATTGAATGGGAATGCGCATTGTGTAATCACCAAGTCAGGTAGTGAACCGACGCAACAAACTAAGCAACTCAACTTACTAAGATATAACAGAACCTTAGGAAGTTTACAACTCAATAAGCAAAATACAACAGTGTTGACAACGTAAATAAACAAGACTTAAACAAAGATTGTTTAATCAGAGAGAAATGACTCGAAAACGCGAAACACGTCCGCTCGACAAACAACTCGATAAGCAAAACAACAACTCGATAATCAAAACAACAACTCGATAAACAAAACTCAGCAATAACAGAGCGTACTTCGGATGATCTGGGCACCGGAACGCATCCGAAACAGAGGGAAATGAAAGCCTTTGACTCTCCCGTTGCATGGAAATGCTTGAAACTTTCCCTCGAAGGGTAAAACAGGGCCAAGGAGGTACACTGGAGCATTGTCGACCATCTTTGGGAGCCGGCCGGCCAATTTTATGGAGAGTGGGAGCCGGCCGGCCAGTTTTTGAAAAAGAGAATGGCCGGCCAGCCAGAAAAGGTGGCTGGCCGGCCACTTATTCCTGCAGCCACCTGGTTTTTGACACGTGTCCCCGTGAATAGTGTTTTTCCCTCTATAAAAGCCTCAACTTCGGGAACATTCATTTCATCTTAGTTTTACACAAAGATGGAGGCGTTTCTCGCGGAAAATCTCACATCTTGGATCTCTTCTCTAGATGGCTCGGAAAAGCTGAACTTCCGGGGTTTCGGCTTGAATGCACTATTCACGCTGAGCCGTACTCCACTACAGCTCCCTTTTCTCCATGCCGCGGCAAGGTTCTGGAACCCAGTGACGCACGTTTTAGCTTCGGCGGCCAAGAGATATGTCCCACTTTCGAAGATTTTCAGGTTTTGATGGAGTCTGAATGCTCTGAAGTGATCTTGCCCCAGCTCCGTTTTGGCCATGCTCAGGCTTTAGGGCGGATGTGTGGGCTCATAGCGCATGACGCTCGATCTCTGATCTGCAGTGGGGAACTGGACATCCTCGGCTTGATCCATCGTTTTTCTGACGCCGGTGACCGCAGCAACCATTATTGGCAGGGTTTCCGGCAGCACGCCCTCTGCTTGTGTTTGTTGTCTCACTTTCTGCTTTCCTCGGGCTTTGGCGGAGCTAGCATTCGCCTGATTGAAGTTGCCCAAGGCATGAGAGAGGGAAAGAGCTGCGTCGCTATGACCTTGGCCGAGACGCTGATGGGTTTAGATTCTGTCTATCACCGGGAGGCGACTAGGTTTGCTGGGAGTCCACTGCTGCTGCAGGTAATGTTTCCCACCCGATCTTACATATATATTTGCTCACATCACTCGACCCTCAGGCTCGGTTTTTCTCACAAAACCCTTGTCTTACTTTTCTCTCATCGTACATCTCTCTGTTCTTTATTCTCTCATTTTCCATCCCTCCCCCAGGTATGGTTAATGGACAAGTTGCAGGTTGTGGACTCTTGCCCGGCCTATTCAGCTCGAGGCTACTTCTTTCGGCAGTGCCTAGTCAATGCTCTTGACGAAAGGTGGTGGTTTGACTGGATGTGCAATTTGTCTGCAGATCGCATTGCTTGGCGTTGTCCTTGGCTCGACCTCCCGGCAATGAGCTATAGTATGTCCCGGCTGATTGGGATCCAATTGATTGGTCTAACCCACTGCGTATTCTATTTTCCGTTCCGGTTCCTGCGTCAGTTTGGTCATGATCAGACCTGCCCACCGGAGGGGATTGAGTACCCAGCTGCTTTCCCGGTCCGGGGTGCACAGCTTGCCCGATATGCCACAGCATGGAGGACTAGAGAGCTCCTGGCCCCTGCTTCTACTTTCAGTTGCACTTTGTCCGATGAATGCTTAGATTGGCTTAACGAGGAGGCACAGGTTGGGCCTAGCTTGGCATCAGATGCTCCGTCCAGCTCTGGGAGGGGACGCAGAGATACTTGATTCAACTATGCCCCAAATTTATTGCTTATTTAGCATTTTCAAGTTTTCTTTATGAATGTACTAAAAAGCAACCTCGATTGTAATGCAAGAGCAGGAGAACTCTGTTTTGAAATCAATGAAATTGAAGGTTGTGGTACTGAAAATTTTCCGCTTTGGTCCAAAAATGGTCTTAGTCGTAAAAGATTAATTTGAACAAAGTCGACTTTTATTAAAACTTTTCAAAACTATTTTCGATGTGGATCAGAACTGGACACGCCGAAGATCTGTCACTGAGATGCACAACCCCAGATCCCTGCAACTGGAAAGTTGCCCCTAGTCTGAAGAACAATGCAGCACTTCATGGCAACGAAAAGTTGCCCCTAGTCTGAGTAACTTTGCACCATCGCGGCAACGGAAAGTTGCCCCTAGTCTGAACAGCACTGTACCGGAGATCGCGATAAATGCTGATGGATAAAGATGACTGAGATGATCAAAATGGACAGAGTTGATCGGGGAAAAGTTTATGGCTGAACTTCAAGGTGAAGTTGCCTACGTATCCCAAAGATGGGAATCAAGCCTTACGTAGTTCAGGCCGAGGTTCACTCGAGTATTTTCACTCTAACGTTTGCCAAGGCCGCCCTTTGCGGGTTTTCAACCTTGCGAGCTCAGTTTTTATATTTTCTAATTTTTTGTGCTCTAACTTTTGCCTAGGTCGCCCTTTCGGGTTTTCGGCCTAGCGAGCCTCTCAAGGGTAATATTTCTTCAACTTGTCCATATTGATCGGTTGTGAGAACTCCAAGCCATCTAGATCCATCAGAACCACAGCTCCACCTGACCAGATAGCTTTGATGATGTAAGGACCAGTCCAATTGGGTTTGAACTTGCCCCTTGGGTCGTGGATGGGAGCTCGGTTGTCTTTGAGCACCAAATCTCCTTCTTTCAGATTCCTGGACTTAACCTTCTTGTTGAAAGCCCGGGCAATTCTGCGTTGATAGCCTTGGATGTGGTACAGTGCTTTCAGTTTTCTTTCATCAAAGAGCATGAGTTCTTCGAATCTGCTTTGCTGCCAATCTGCTTCGGCTATTTGGCATTCAGCCAATACCCGTAATGACGGAACCTCAATCTCGATGGGTAGAACAGCCTCCATTCCATAGACCAATGAATATGGAGTTGCTCCAGTAGAAGTTCTGATTGAAGTCCTGTAGCCCCACAGAGCAAATGGCAGCTTGTCTGGCCAATCCCGGTAGGTTCCCACCATCTTCTGCAGTATATGCTTGATATTCTTGTTGGCGGCTTCAACCGCTCCGTTGGTCTGCGGCCGGTATGTAGATGACTTATGGAAAGCCACATTGTATTTTTCCAACAAGTCTATCACTTCTTTCTTGAAGTGGGAACCATTATCTGAAATTATCTCGTTTGGCACCCCGTAGCGACAGATGATGTTGTTTCTGATGAACTTTGCGACGTGCGACGCCTTCAACACCGCGTATGATTGGGCCTCGACCCACTTTGTGAAATAATCTATCGCTACTAGGATAAACTCATGCCCGTTTGACCCCTTCGGGGTAACAGCTCTGATCACATCAATTCCCCAAACTGAAAAAGGTCATGGTGAAGTCATGTTGTACAGCTTTGACGGCGGGATGTTCATGCGGTTTGCATGAATTTGACACTTGTGGCATCGCCGAACAAAACTAATACAATCCTCCTCCATGGTTGACCAGTAGTAGCCCTGTCTGAGGATCTTTCTGGCCAGCATTACTCCATTCATGTGTGCACCGCACTCCCCCCCATGGATGACCTCCATCAGGCGTTTCGACTCTTCAGCTTCTACACAGAGCTTATGCATTCCCAGATGACCCCTTTTGTACAGCTTACCCCCGCAGATAATGAACTGAGCAGCCATTCTTCTGATGGCCCTTTTATCCTTGGCATTTGCCCCTAGTGGATATGTCTCCTTTTCCAAGAAGTTCCAGATGTCGTAATACCAGGGGTTGCCGTCTTGAACCTCATCTATGGCGGAAATCGACTTGTATGCTGGCGCAAACTTTTGATCAATAATGACTGGACGCATCCGGACTCCGGACGGGATGTCTATCATAGAAGATAGAGTTGCTAGTGAATCTGCGAACCTATTGTTCTCCCTTACGAGGTGGGTGAAATTTAGCTTCTCAAACCGAGGAATTAACAAATCCAAGGTTTGGTGGTAAATTATCATCCTTTCCTCCTTGACTTTCCAATCTCCTTTTGCTTGAGATACAACTAGGTTTGAGTCCCCAATGACGTCCAACCGTCTTGCCCCTAGTTCTAGGGCTGCTTCCAGGCCAGCAATACATGCCTCATACTCTGCTTCATTGTTCGAGACTTTGAACCGGAGCTTGAATGCTAAAGGGATACGGGAATCGTCAAGCGCTATCAGCAACACCCCTATCCCATACCCATACTGGTTTGACGCTCCGTCAAAGTACATCGTCCAAGTTTCATTTTCAATGTGCAGAATGGTTTCATCTGGGAATAGGTACTCAACCGCTTCATCCCCCTCAACCGGGTGGTCGGCAAGGAACTCTGCTACCGCTCTTCTTTTTACTGACTTGCGCGTTACATACTTCAAATCAAATTCGGAGAGCAACAGCAGCCAACGAGCTAGCCTACCCGTAAGTGCTGGTTTCTCGAAAAGATATTTGATGGGATCCAATCGTGAAACCAACATTACAGAGTGAGCTAACAGGTAGTGCCGCAGCTTCCTGGTTGCCCATACCAAGGCCAAACAAGCTTTCTCCAGCGGTGTATAGCGGGTCTCGTAATCCAGCATCTTTTTGCTCAGATAGTAGATGGCCCTTTCCACTTTGTCTTCTGATTCCTGCGCAAGCATGCAGCCCATGGTAGTCTCAGTTACCGAAAGGTACAATATCAACGGTCTCCCTGGCTCTGGTGGTGACAACACGGGCGGGTTCTGTAGATATTCTTTGATCTGCTCAAAAGCTGCTTGACATCGGCCGTCCCATTGGAATTTCTTTCCTTTCTTCAGGAGACCAAAAAGTGGTTCACAAGTCAAGGTTAATTTAGAAATAAACCGTCTTATGAATTGCACTTTACCCAGAAAGCCTCGCACCTCCTTTTCAGTCCTTGGTGGTGGCATTTCTAAGATGGCCTTGATTTTGGAAGGGTCGACCTCGATGCCTCTTTGTGTAATCAGAAACCCTAGCATCTTCTAGGGATGGCAATTTGAACCCGGCCCGACGGGGACCCGACCCCCCGACCCCGATGAGAATGGTTTTTCCCCGAAAAATACTCCCGTGGGGACGGGGATGGTATTTAAAATTAAATCCCCGAAGCATTTCGGGCCGGGGACGGGGATATCATTCACAGCCCCGCACCCGGCCCGTCCCCGTCCCCGGCCCCGTCCCTGTATCTCCCCCGAAGTGATAATTCTGTCGTACCCCTTTTTATATACATGTTACATGTATAACCCAATCCCCAAAAAACAAACCCAATAGGCTCACACGGCTGTCATCTCTCTCTCTCATCTCTCTCTCTAAAAGCCTCACACATCCGTAGCTGTCCTTCTTCCACCTCCGTCGTTGTCCTCATCTCCTTCACCGCCGGCGCCGATCTCCCTCTCTCGGCTGTCCTCCTCTCCCTCTCTCGGCTGTCTTCCTGCCTTCCATCACAATTGAACTCAAATCTGCAAACTCACATATCTCTCATTCGGCGACCTCTGATTCGACGATCTCTCAGATCTACAAACTCAGATGTTCAAACAGAACTCAGATCCGCCAGGTCCTCTCATTCGACGATCTCTCCTTCCTCCCATCTCGCCGATTTCGCCGAACTCGCCGATCTCGCTGAACTCACCGATCTCCCTCCTCGCCACCGACACCATCTCTCTGACTTTTCTCTTTTTTAATCTGTTGTGTATGATGATGTTGATGATTTTGTTGTTGATCTGTTGTTGATGAGTTGATCTGTTTGATGATTTTGTGATCTGTTTTTTTTTTTTTTTTTTTTGGACCGGGGAGTTTTCGGGGTCGGGGAAACCCGATCCCCGTTGGGGGCGGGGATGGGGATGGTGATAGGTTCCCCGTCGGGGATCGGGACCGGGGATGAAGAAATTATCACCGTCGGGGATCGGGGACGGGGAGGGTGATCCCCGGCCTCGCCCCGCCCCGTTGCCATTCCTAGCATCTTCCCTGCTGTAACACCAAACGTGCACTTCTGGGGATTTAATCGCAGCCGAAACTCTCTGATCCTTTGAAAGATTTTTTGTAAGGCGGTGTAGTGGCCTTCTCTTTCTTTGGACTTGACAATCATGTCGTCCACATACACCTCGACCTCTTTATGGATCATATCATGCAATATTGTAGTTGCTGCCCGTTGATAAGTAGCTCCAGCATTCTTCAACCCAAATGGCATTACTCTATAACAATATGTACCCCACGGGGTAGTGAACGCAATCTTCTCCCGGTCTTCGGGTGCCATTACTATCTGATTATAGCCTGAGAAACCATCCATAAACGAAAGCAAGGCGTGTCCTGCCGTGAAATCCACCAATTCATCAATGTGTGGCAAGGGAAAGTCGTCCTTCGGACTGGCCCTGTTCAAATCTCTGAAGTCTACACAGACCCGAATTCTACCATCCTTCTTTGGCACCGGAACAATGTTGGCCAACCAAGTTGGGTATTCGGACACCAGCAGGAACCCTGCGTCAATTTGCTTGGTGACCTCTTCCTTAATCTTGAGGGCCCAGTCCGGGCGGATCCTTCTGAGTTTCTGTTTGACAGGGCGGGCCTCGGGATCAAGAGGGATCCGGTGCTGTACAATCTCAGGATCGATTCCAGGCATGTCTTCGTAGGACCACGCGAAAACATATTTGAAATCTTTTAATAAAGCGACTAAGCGCTCGCGCTCCTCCGAAGACAACGTGGACCCGATCTGGACCAGCCGCGGGTCCTTCTCAGTACCAACATTCACAGTAGTGATTTCACCCATTAAAGGTTTAACAAATCTTTCCTGCTCTTGATCAATTAATCGTTGCAAAACTGGAGGAATTTCTTCCTCGTTGTTTTCATCAAAATTTTGAAAATCCTGATTTAAGCAATAAATCAAAGGCACAGAAAATACTCAGAAACCACATCCACATCATTCTCATTAAATATTTCCAAGCCTTCAGATTCCTTTGTTACAACAGACTCAAAAGAAAATGAAAATGACGCCCTAGACAGGACTGTGGCATCCGGGTTATCACCCTCAGGAATACCGGACTCAGACTCAGTCGAGCTGGAATCTGATTCCGACGCACAAGATTCGGTGGAATCAGATTCTGGCTCACTACCTGACCCAGAGCTACTAGATAAAAGCCTTCTTCATATTGCCAAATGAGAGAAGGTGCGATAGATGCATCCAAGATCGGCGCTGGAAAGCCCGCAGCTATTTCATCTCCAATCATGGAAACCGAAGAGTTATCCCCCAAGCACTCTTGGTCGATCGGAGGATCTAAAAGTAGACTCGCCAGTGCTACCCCCATTTCAAGCTCGGTGCTCCCAGAATCTACTGCTTCACACTACTCAACCTCAGTTGGTGGGTCTGTCTGCGCTTCGGCAACGTCATCCCCAGGTAATTGTAAATCGAAGAAGATTTCAAAACCAGGCACGCGCTTCTTCTCCGCGTTCAGCCATGGTTCTGGGAAGCCGCAGAATGGAAAGTCTTCCCCCTCCCGGACGAAGCGTCCGTTTAGGGTACCCCAGATGGGCCTATGCATTAACTCAAATGGCTTCCCAGCTTTCTTTGCTCTGGCCCTTCCGGCTATTTCTTTCCCTTTCCTCACCCAGTCCTCTTTGGTGGGCAGATAACCCAATCCAAATGTGTGAGGGTTGTGTGGCACTTCGGCCGATCCCGCGACGCCCTTCCGGCCGCTTCTTCCTAATCCCATTCCGGGGATATGTTGTAGCTTGTTCATGAGGTAGACAGATTGAGCACTGACGTACATACCCTCATTCACAGCCATGACATTCTGCACCACTTGAGCCTCGACCAAAGTGAACCCCGATAAAAACACGTCCTCCGTGCCGTGCTCGATCTCCAAGACAGGTGTGGACACTTCCGGCGGCGGATGGATTGATGAATTCCCAAAAACGATCGCTACCCCTTTCCCGTGAGGGTACTTTAGCATCTGATGTAGAGTGGAAGAGACTGCTTTGACCTGGTGCAACCATGGTCGCCCCAAAAGTAGGTTAAAGGTTGCGGGAACGTCCAAGATATGAAATTCGATGCTGTGTTGTCCTGGACCAACCTTGGTTTGAATTTTAACAGTCCCCATCACTTCTCTGCTGGTATTGTCGTATGCTCTGATCACTTGGGTAGTTGGGACGAAGTCCACGGGCTTTAACCCGATTGCATATGCTGTTCTGGTCGGGCAGACATTAATCGCAGACCCGGTATCAACAAGTACCACCGGTATCCACTTATCTCTACACTCCACAGAGATATAGAGAGGTTTGTTATGACTTGTGCCCTCAGGCGGTAGTTCCATGTCCGAAAAGGTTAATGCCGGGGAACCTCCTCCCGGAAAAACCAGCCCAACCAGCTGTTCAGGCGTGGTGTCTATGGAGAGTTTGGACTTGTCCATAGCAGATAGGACAGCTTCCCTATGTACTCGTGATGCCATTAGCAGTCCCCAGATGGAGATGTCTGCTTGTATCTTTTTTAACTGTTTCAGCACAGCTTCCTCTTTAATCTGCTTCTCCTTCTGTTTCTCCGCTCCTCTATCCTTTCCGGATGCCTCGGGTTGGTCCAGGTGTGGGGGTTTGAAGTACCGCCCACTTCTCGTCATATGGTCAACCTCATCGAGGTACCAAGTGTCATCCGGTTGATTATTTCCCCAGTCTTCATCCGTATGGGCAAGACATAAGTCATCGTCTTCCCACCACATTTCGTCGGCAGCCAACAGACACCTGTCTGGCTCCGGTTTAATTGCACTCGCAGTACTCCCTGTCCACATGCTCGCAGCATTCTCTATCTTCGTGCACACAGCACTTTCAGTCCCCTCAGGGCCTTTAGCTTTCCTAATTCTCTCAGCCTCCTCAAACTTTTCTCGTTCCAGCTGCATCAGTACAGCTGTTTGTTCAACAATTTCCGTATCCATAATGCCCATATCTCGAGCGGAATTCTTAGCACCGGCGCTCTCTGGCGATACAATTTGACTTTCGGCCATTCCGGCCACAGCTGATACCTCTGCCCCTGCCAGGCTCTGTTCTGGTTGGGCTTCCCCCACTTCATCTGGTTGATCCTCGAGCCATCCAGTGGCCTCCGCTGATCCCTCATAATCGAACCAGTTGATTGACGCATCCCCCGGTTCCTGGTCATCGAAAAATTGCAAGTTGGCAAAGTTCTCCTCTACGGCTGTCAGATCATCTGCCCCTAGCCCAGATCCATCCCCCCGGATCATGTACAGCTCTCCTGTCTCTGGCAATTCTATACCTAGCCCAATTCGGCTTGTTGATAGGATGTACTCGCTTGGATCATAGGTTACCCCAGCAAAATTCTGTCCAGTCCCAGATTCAACAATCTCATTCTCTCCCAAAATCTGCCCTGCCCTATCTTCGACGGTCACCACCGTCGGTTCTGGTTGGGTTTTGGAGATGTCCACCATGCACAAGAAGTCAGTGCAATCGGGGAGGAACACCTCCGGCTTGGGTAGGTGGGATGGGGTGATATAGATACTGGGATCGTAAGATGCGACCCCAGTTTGGATAAAATTGATTCTGTTGGGAGGGGGAGCTTGGTTATGTGGTGGGAGAGGGTTGGTTGTGACATTGGGTTTATCAGGAGGCGCGATCACCTGTTTGTCAATAAGATCCTGGATCTCATGACGCAATCTGTAACACCGGTCGGTGTCGTGACCGTGTTGTTGGTGATACGCGCAGTACTTTGCTGGGTCATGAGAGGGAGGGAGTGGATTCGGTAGTGGCTTTGGCTCTAGGGGTTTCAAATGCTTTTCCTGATCAATACCCCTAGAGCTTTGGATAGGGGCATATATAATGGGGTGAAGGTTCTTTGGCCTCGCGGTTGGAATCTGTTGGTTTGTGTGTTGCTTCCGGACGCGCCGGAGAAGGGTGTGGCAGAAATGGGCCTTGGAGGGGGAGGGGGAGTGGTAGTGACCATACTGACTTCCGAGGCTCTTGTATTTGCAGGGCCACTCGGGCCCGCATTGTTGTTACGATTGAAAGTCCTCCTCGGTTGTTCCCTGTCATGGTCAAACAGACCTTGTTTCATTGCATCTTCGATTTGCACCCCCATCTCGTGTAAATCTGCGAAAGTAGGAAAGGGGACTACAACCATTCTCTGCATCAATTTTGGGTGGAGATTGCGCACAATCATCCGGATTTGATCTTTGTCAGTGGGCCTTAAAGTCATCATTGACGCCTTCGCCCTCCATCGGATTACAAAGTCCGAGAAAGTTTCCTTGGGCTCTTGCCTTGTCGTTTCGAGATCACGGGTTGTGATCTCGATCTGAGTGTTGTACGAATATTGTGCGACAAAGGCCTCAGCCATTTCATCCCAATTCCTTTTCACTTCATCTTGTAACTTTGCGTACCAGTGGGCGGCCACACCCGACAGGGTTCGGCCGAATAGTGAAAGCTTCTGTGGTCGTGTTAGGCCCATTGGCCGCAAAATGTCTGCGAACAGTCGGAGATGGACCATGGGGTCGCCGGACCTGTCAAAGCGGTCGATTTGTGGCATTTTGAACCTATCGGGGAGTGTCACGGCCTCCTCGGTATATCCGTCTTCGATATCCGGCATAGCCTTGACCCCTTGGGATTTCTTGAAGAGCTTCTCAAGTTTGCTCAATTTCAGAGCTGTATGATCAACCTCGAACTCGAAGGGAGAGTCGGGGCGATTGGGTGCATGGACCTTAGACAGTTGTGGTGGAAGCGGGGGCGGAGCTGGCCCCGTTGGAAGATTCGTGTCCTCTTGTAAGTTTTGGATATTCGGCAGGGTATTCTGGGCATTTGGTGGGGCGTTCTGAACAGTAGGTGCTTGTTCAGGTAATGGAGCCCCTGTCGGAGGAGGGACTTGATGTGAAGCAGATGCGGCATTCTGCTGTTGTAGTCGGGTAATTAGCTCAGCCTGCTGGGTCATAATCTCGGCCTGTTGCTTGGCGAGTTCATCTCGGCGAACGGCATCCTGCTGCATGGCCCGCATGGTTTCTTGCATTTGGCACACCATCTCCTCAACTCCTGTTGGCGTTGCCATACTGTTTTGATCTATCTGAACTACTGGCAGATCTGTCTCAATGTGGATCTCAATCCGACTGTCCACTGATGGGGGAAACCACTGTTCTGGTGATCTCTGTTCAGATACACTGCGCTTTTTCTGCTTTCTTTTGGTAACAGGGGGTAGAGAATGGAACACTGGCTGTCCGTCGATTAGATCTTCAGATCGATTGAGTCGACGACCTCGTGTCCAAAGTGCTTGGGGAATGCCTGTTGGGTTGGAAGCAATTGTGCTAGAACTGACCTAGCAAAAGATAAATAAAGCGAAAAAGAAATAAATAAACAGATAAACGGACAGCATAACAGTTTAAAATAAAATGCATGACACACAGCCGGGCATAACAACACACAGTCAATAAGCTGAATACACACTGTCCTCAAACACTGATTATTATCCCTGTATCACTGTCCCCTAAAACAGAATCTGATATCCGCAGATAACTAATTCTCAAATACTGGCTGATGCCCGCAGGCCTGATACCCATAATACTGAACTGATGCCCGCAGGCCTGATGCCCAAACTCATATACTGAACTGATGCCCTCAGGCCTGATACTGACAATACTAAACTGATGCCCGCAGGCCTGATGCCCAAACTCATATACTGATACATGCATTCCTGTAGAGACGCACTCTAAAGTACATAACAGATAAGTGAGAGCCAAAACACCCCTATGTTGGGGTAGGGTTTCCCTGTCCTATTTTGTCAGGAGCTAGGGTTTCACTACGCACAGAGCGGTTTCAAACAACCTATAAACGGGTAAGCAACCTGTCCTAGTTTGGAATGGTCACTATGGATCCGAATATGCACTAGGTCGAATAGTCAAAGAGGGTGCCCCGGTAAAACCGGAGTTTGTGTTCCCATACTGGCAGAGCCCACAACCGGTCAGCCTTATGGTCATGCCTTGACAAGACAAGCCTCCGGAAAACCGTTCAGGAATAGCAGATGGCAAACACGGTGTCCTAGGCGCACCAATGCAAATGCAATGCAAAGAAAGACACAAGTGTAGTAAAAAACAGATATCATGAGTTCGAGTCAAGTTCTCTAAATCCCCAGCAGAGTCGCCAGAAACTGTAACAAGTCCGCGGGGGACCTCGCTACAGTTCGGACTCGATTTGTGTTGCGGTTCTAAGTCTGAACCAAAGAGTCCAAATCCGGCAAATCGTTTTAAGAAAACAGATTTTTAAAAGAAGTGCCAAACATGGACTGCTTTGCCAGATACAGAGTCGCCACCTAAATATTTTATTTTGGGGAAATTTAGGAAACCCTGACACGTTTGCCTAAGGCCACGTGTCCGTCATCACCAAAGTTGCCTCGGCTCGGGAACTTGGGTACGATTGGGGAAGGTCACTTCGTGAGCACCCCCGCTCGCCCAATCAAAGATCGGCCTCTACTAACCATGATATCTATTTTTGAAAACTTTGTGTGTTCTTATTCCGGTTATTAGCCTAGGTTACTATGTGATGTACACAGCATATAAGTATAGACTGGGTCGCCCGAATTGGAACAAAATATTTCATGTTTATTTTTGAAAGATGGTTTGCTACTCGTAAGTAGGCTTAAAATGCAGATTTTGCCACCCGCAGGTGGGCTTAGAAAAGATGGTTTTGCCATTATCTAGTGGGCTTAAAACAAATAGTTGATGATTTATTCCAATTCAAGTAACCCAACCTTCACCCACAGGCATTCAGGCAGTTATATCATATAAGCACATAGCCTCATGGTAAGCATGTTATTCATGGCAGTCACTCACACGCATGCAAGGATGCTGAAGCATAAAGCTTACCGAGTACTCCAAGCCAAAACAGAAACTCATTAGAAATCATGCATGAATCCTAAGTATACAGAAATGCCTAATGCAACACATGCAAAATGCAACTATAGCAGGCTCGGCTATTCTAAACATGGCATATGAGATGCTACAACTATCATGTACTCAATTTAGAATTGAAAAATACAATGCAGTTAGTATGATGCGCCGAGCCCGGTGCATGCAATACAGATGAATGATGCAAACATGCTGTCATACTGTATGCTAATTTAAACATGCCCTAATCTAACCATCATAAGCGGATAAATAAAAGGGAGAAAGACGTGGGGTTGGAAGACATACAACACACACACGCACACTTATTACAGTTGTGTCCTCGCGCAGAGGGTCCAAATAAATATACAGTCCCGAATAAAAGAATATTACAGTCCAAATAATATACAAATTCCTAATTAATTAACAAATTAACTAAGAAAATAAATAAAACTGGCATGCAAGCCAGGGACTGCCTTGCTTCTGATGGATGATGCATGTCCGGGTTGTCTTGCGCGGAAATCCACCGGGATGCCCCAATTAGCCTCTGTTTAGCAGTTATTCTTGGAAAGCGTGCCAAGCTCCGAAAAGTTGCTGATTCTTCATTTTGCTGCAACAGAGAGCAGGAAAGGGGCATAGCAATGTATTTTCACAAATATATGCATGTCTCGATCCTCGTGCCACCAATCACGCATACCGAGGCATGATGGCCGAGGAGTTGAAATGCACAATTCAATATAGGATGAATGCACATGAAAACACAGCTAAAACCTAACTCCATCATGGATAATCCGGAGTGTCGGTGACTGGGGAATTGAGACACATTCCGTCACTCGGAGTACGAAATGCACCTTGTTTCCCGTGCCCGGGCTAACTCCTATCCCGAACACGATGCAATATGCATGATATGCATGAAATGCAACTAAGATACAACCTAGTATGCACAATGCTATGAAAATGAGATGTCTCGAAATGCGTACACGCAGGCACGCAAACTGAGAAAATGCATGAATGCGATCTAAGATACAGCCTTGCATGCACTATGCTGTAAAAAGGAGATGCCTCGAAATGCGTGCACACGGGCACGCAAACCGAGGAAATGACATACACAATGCAAATGACATGAAAATATGATATAGGCTTATACTAACATGAGAGAGCCTCATCCATGCTCACATAAGAGGCCAGTAGATGAAAATGAAGTACCTCGAAATGCGTGCACACGGGCACTCAAACCGAGGCAATGGCATACGCAATGCAAACGCATGGAAATGGCATATAGAATGCAACATGGACTTATACTAACATGAGAGAGCCTCAGCCATGCTCACATAAGAGGCCGATAGATGAAAATGAAGTGCCTCGAAATGCGTGTACACGGGCACACAAACTGAGGCAATGGCATACGCAATGTAAATGCATGGAAATGGCATATAAAATGCAACATGGACTTATACTAACATGAGAGAGCCTCAGCCATGCTCACATAAGAGGCCGGTAGATGAAAATGAAGTGCCTCGAAATGCGTGCGCACGGGCACGCAAACCGAGGCAATGGCATACGCAATGCAATGCATGGAAATGATATGAAAACATGCTAAGGGAATTTCAGCACTGAAATGTGGGGGAAAACAGCCCCGGAATGAGGCGAAAACACACCCGATGCAAGGAATCTCTCCCGAAATGCAAAGTTAGGCGCATAGAATGAACTACAGCTATACAAAGCATGCATAATTGGTACATGGAATGAAAAGACAGAAGCAAGGCAGCCTCAAAATAAGCATTTTTCCAGTACAAATCATGGCCAAACAGCAAGCAAGGATAGGGCAACAATGGCATGCAAAAATGGCTCTAAACATGAGGTTATGAAGCGACTCACGGCTGCTAACTCCAAATGGGTTAGGACCCTTCAACAACATTGAAGAGGGGCCCAAAATATGATGTTTTCCAGAACTGTAAAAACCCCAAAAACAAACACAGGTATGGCTGCACTCCTATGCAAGAAAAAGGGCCAAAAGGTGGCCAAAGAGGCAAGTGGTATATGCAAAGCCCAAACTGAAAAATTCCCTTCTACAACATTGAATAGGGACCAAAAATAAGCATATTTACAGAACTGTAAAAACTCCAAAACAGTATACAAACATGCTAGAAATGCAATGCAAAATAAGGCTCAAAAGAGGCTATAACATGAGGTATGCAAAATATTCCACAAACAGCCAAAGACCCTTAATGAAACATGAATAATGGGCCAAAATAATACTATTTTCAGAACTGTAAAATGGCCAAAAACAAAAGCATGATAGGCTAACAAAACATGCAAGAATGGGGACCAAAAGAGAGATATAACATGAAGTGGCATATGGAGGTCCCAAACCATGAAAGGCCCTAAATGAAACATGAAGAATGGACCAAAATGAGACTATTTTCAGTGCTGTAAAATGGCCAAAAACGAAAGCACAATAGGCTTCCAAAGCATGCAAAAATGGGACCTAAAGGCAAGTATAGCATGGAGGTCCCAAAAAGTGTTTATCCCTTCTTCAATGTTGAAGAGGGGCTCAAAATAAGCCTATTTACAGTTTACATCATACTCCAAAACAGATCACACACAAGCTAAAAAAGCCATGCAAGAAAACGGTATTTAAGAAGGGTATTGAAGCAAGTGCAATATGGGGGGCTCAAACAGGGTTGAGCCCTTAAGAAAAAGTGAAAATGAGCTCAAAACAAGGCCACTTTCAGTTATGGCCGGAGCTCAAAGCAAAAAGCATATATGGTTAAGAAAAGTTTCAAAAATAAGCCCAAAAAGGGTGAAATAGCAACTCACCCTTGTAGACCAATCTTTGGTTGCTTCTTGGACCAAGTTGCAGCACCTTTAGCCTTTGAGAAGCCCTCCTTGTTGCTGGAAATGGAGTGGTGGTGGTGGTGCTTGGTGGTGATAAAGGAATGAAGTATAGAACTTGGATGTTTTTGAGGAAAATGAGAGAGATAGAGGGAGGTTTGAATGTATATGCTTGAAGGCAATTTCTCTAACCCCTAATACAAGTGTTGGCCCTTGGTTATATGGACCAAAAAGAGGGGCAAAAGGTGGGGGAAAAAGGAGGCAAGCTTTCCCCCACAAAATATCCCCCGGATATAGATATTTTCTGGGGGATAAAGCTATACAGCTGTAAAGTGAACAGTGTGAGGATCATGGCCGGCCAGGTATTTTTGTTGCAGGTGGCCGGCCGGCCACACCCCCTAGCCGGCCGGCTAGGGGTCAAAAGGGTCAAGTTGGTTTAGTGGCCGGCCACCACATAATGGTGTCCTCCCATGTGTCCTCAACACAACCCTGTGGTTAAAAGTCCAAGAAAGTGGCTCAAGGGTGTTCAACATTGGCTCGGAAGGAGGGGTTCAAAAGGGTCAAGCAACATTAGTGGCCGGCCACCAACTTTTAGGGTCCTCCCATGTGTGTACATCACAAGTATGTGGTTCAAAGTTCAAGAAAGTGGGCCCAAGGTGTTCAACATTAGCCCGGAAGGAGGGGTTCAAAAGGGTCAAGTAACATTAGTGGCCGGCCACCAACTTTTAGGGTCCTCCCATGTGTGTACATCACAAGTATGTGGTTCAAAGTTCAAGAAAGTGGGCCCAAGGTGTTCAACATTAGCCCAGAAGTGTGAAAAACGGGCGTCGGAGGGCGTCGGAGGATATATAACTGGTTGCTGCAACAATTACTGGCCTCCCACCCTTCAGTGACCTTTCCAGTGATAAAACAGAGGTACCTGCCAAAAATGAACGAAAACCGTTGCAAAACGAATGTTCGGGGGCCAAAACGCGCAGTTCGAGGTCCTGAAAATGGCATTCGGCCACGAAGTGGGTTTCTCAGACCCCAGTGTCCCTCAAAAGGGAGTAGAAAGGAAGTATGCCAAAAATCAGAACAAACGGAGATGGTTAGGCGGTCCCGAACCGAGGCACACGGCCTGACGGCTCTGAAAACCGGGAACCGGACTCCGAAATGGGCAAAATGGCCTGCGGCCACAAAATGTAGCCCACGGCCACTGAGAGATGGTCTACGGGACCTCTCCCTCCCCTCAGAAAAAGAAACAGCGAAAATCGAGCCTTGTTCGCAAACCGAGGCAAGGCACAAAAGAGGGTTCGGAAGTCCGGAGGCAGGGCTCACGGCCGCGACTCTGAAACTTCTGAACGAGCACATTATGCAACATTACCAAGCCCTCAATCGGTGACGTCTGAGTCTTAAGGTCGGTCAAAAATGGGGTGTCTACAGGGCCTAATTGGGAAGGACCTTACAAAGTGGTTGGATTAGTAGGCAAAGGGGCATACCACTTAGAAGACGAGGACGGTAAGACAATTCCTAGGCCGTGGAATACTGTCAATCTAAAATTATTTTATTTTTAGTTTTTTCTTTTAAAAATTGGTGTAAATTTTTTTCTTCTCATCAATAAAATAAAGTCAATTCTTTTCAGCATAGTTATTTTCTGTAAAAGAAAGTTTTAGCAAGTTAGAAACACTGTAAACATTTTATTCTAAGTTGACAGGAAAAACCAACTTAGAGATTGGCTGGATTAAACCAACACCCCTCCTAAGCCCAGGATAAGGATCCAGGCTGTAGGACGTTTGGCCGGGATAACCAAACAACTTTACTTTAGGTTGGCTGGAAAAACCAATCTAAAGGTTGGCTGGATTAAACCAACTCTTTGTACTCTTCAGCCAAAGTAAGGGTATGGCTGAAGAATGGTTGGCTGGACTAAACCAACTCTTTGTACTCTTCAGCCAAAGTAAGGGTATGGCTGAAGAATGGTTGGCTGGATTAAACCAACTCTTTGTACTATTCAACCAAAGTAAGGGTATGGCTGAAGAGTAATTGGCTGGATTACACCAACTCTTTGTACTCTTCAGCCAAAGTAAGGGTATGGCTGAAGAATGGTTGGCTGGATTAAACCAACTCTTTGTACTCTTCAGCCGAAGTAAGGGTATGGCTGAAGAGTGGTTGGCTGGATTAAACCAACTCTTTTGTGACTCTTCAACCAAAGTAAGGGTATGGCCGAAGAGTGGTTGGCTGGATTAAACCAACTTTTGTTACTCTTCAACCGAAGTAAGGGTATGGCTGAAGGGTGGTTGGCTGGACTAAACCAACTCCTAGTACTCTTTAGCCGAAGTAAGTACAATCGGCTAAAGAATGGTTGGCAGAATTAAACCAACACTTTGTACTCTTCAGCCGAAGTAATTATGTAGGCTAAAGAGTGGTTGGCTAGTAAGCGTAGTTAGATTGACCAGCTAAAACCGGAATAACAGTTGGAACAAGAAAAAATGATTTTCATTGATCTAGTTCAGAAAGATTACATGGGAGGGGCTCCTAGCCCGGTTACAAGTCAAAGCAAACAAAAGAAAAAGAAAAATTACAGAATCAGTTGAAAAGATTCTCCAGATCGGCGTCAACATCAATAGGAACACCGGTGTCAGAGGTTAAAGCAGTTTCAGTCTGAAGCCCAGTCTCTATCGGAAGCACGGTTTCGGTTGTGAAGTCTTCCGCCGTTAGCTCTAACCGAGCTGATTGATCATTTGTTCGCTCGTTGACAACCGGAGTTTTAGTTTGCTCATTTTCTTCATCATCAGACTCCTCAAGAAATTGCTTTTGAAGGTCGGCAGCATACTCCGCCAGTGAGTCCGGTATGAAATACTGTGGAGCATTGTAGACCTCGGTGTCAGGACCACTACCGAGCTGCTCCACAGCACCCCTCCAGCCACATTTGAATAAAAGGTCCTTCGCAACTTCGCACTGCTGGATATATAAGGCTTCACCTTCTTTGAAACCTCGGCTTTCAGCTTCCCCCAGCTTCTTCTCAAGCTCAGCTATTTCGGCTTTCTTTTTGCCTTCAAGTTTGGCCAACTCGCGCAAGTATTTGTCTTTCACCGTTGCTACAATTTTTTGTTTTTCTGCTTCAGCCGAGCTAACAAGTCCGGTCAAGCGACCGTTCTCGGACTGTAGCTCGGCTATCTGCTTCTTGGCTTGCTCCAGCTCGGCTGTCTTTGCTTCGGCATCTGCCATGGCCTGCCTGGTAGTCTTGCGGAGCTCCAGCACTTTCTTATGTGCAATGTTGTTCTTTTGAATGGCCTGCAAAAGAGTAGTGACTCTCTTTAGTCGGACTGACAGTTTTCCCAAGTTAGACAAAGAAAAGAGAGAGTCACTTACCAGGATCATTGATTTTGTTAATGATCGGATGGCCTTTAGCTCGGTGTTTAGTTGTTTGTTGTGGTGCTCCATGTCTTTTGGAAGGCAAACACTCTTGGCTAGATTGAAAGCCATCAAGTGATCCTTCTCAGCAACAACCGAGTCAGTTTCCTGAATATCTCGATTTTGAAAGGTAAAACTTGGAGCCCATTTGGAGGAGTCAGCTCGGTCAGAGTACTCCGGTTGAGGGCTTGGTCGAGGGCTGGGCGGAAGAATGGCCTCATCCTCGTCAACAAGTCGTTGCTCGGTTTGGCTAGTCCGGGCACGCTTGTTCGCCCGAGATGAGGATGGCTGTTGGGATGGAAGGGCTACCACGGTCTCAGTCGTCTGACCGGTTTATGGTACCTCGGGTCGGTTGGTCTTGGTCAAGAGGGCCCTGACTCTGTTTCTCTTGGCCATTTCTTCTTTAGCGGTCAGTGGGATTAGTCTGATTTCTGGCAAGGTTGGGTCCGGTTCTGGGGCCTCCTCTAGCAAAAAGTCGGTCACTCTCGCTTTTCGGCGGCCGCTGTATCTATAGGTCGGTTCAAACTTTAGCAGCTTGGCCCAACTACGTTCTGGATACCGTAGTGCGGCGCGCAAGGTCGCTAGATTTGGGTAACTGTATAGAGAATGGAGGTGGGCAGAATCTGCGAAAGATGACAACTGTTAGTTCGGCTGAAAGATTGAAAAACCGAAATATAGTAAAACACGCAAGAAAACCGAAGTAAATATACCGGGTTCTCCTTTTTTCCAATTAATGCTTCGGCCAGGAATCTGCGTTTGGTGATCCTCAAAGTTCCCAGACACCCAGAAAAAATCATCGTCATTCAAGTCTTTATCCGATGTGTTTTTTATTATTTTCTCACGACGACGGCGTATTCTAAGATAGTATACCCAGCCATCTTCCTTTGAGCCAATGGAGTATTGATGAAAGATTTCGGCGAGACCGAGGTTGAGACCGGCTTGGCGGTTTAGTTCGGCTATTCCCATTATTATACGGTATGAATTGGTGGATAGTTGGGTTGGGCATAGTCTGGTTTGCCTAAGAAACTCGCAAATTAAGGGTTGGACTGGAAATCGTAGTCCGCTTTCAATTATGGACAAGAGGGTGAAGGGGACAAAGCCTTCATTCCCCCAGGGTATGACATCTTTTTCGGCTAAAATTAAGTGGACGTCGTCAGGTATATTGTAATCTTTTCGGAATTCGGCTAGACCGCCCGGAGTATTTACTAGAAACCTATACTTTCCCATTTACTATATAATTTATGAATAAGTTAGTTCGGTCAAAAAATTGTGCTCAGTAGCTCGGTTGAGCACGCAGAGGAGTGCCTGGGCAACCTAGGTCTGCAAAGTGAAAAACAAAGGTGTTAAGCACAGATCGCTGACCGTGCTACAAAATCAAAGTAAAGATAAAGAAGTTCTACTTCGGCCTATGGGGGATGCTACGCGGTTTATCTCGATTTAGCAAAGTGCTTGGTAACTCGGATTGAGCAAGGGGTTCGATAGATCGGTTTGTGTGTGGGACTGGTTTTAAACAGTTTGAACTACGGGTTTTGTTACTTCGGTCAAACCTAGAGGGGTAGCTTTCTTAGTTCGGTTTAAAAACTAGGAAAGCTGGCTTTGCCCCGAAGACTTAGCTCGGTTGAAGGCAAAGGCTTCCAGTTTGCTTTGTTCAAACTTAATTCGGTTCATTTATCTCAGTTAAAGTAAATCAGAAGGTGGTTTGACTTGAGTGTTAGTCCGGTGGGTAGCCTGGCTATGCAGGCACCAGCCACAAACAACTTTTTAATTCGGTTATGTTGGGGTTGAGGATCAAAAGCGATGTCCTGTAGGTTTCGTGAAGTTGAGTAGTTCTATTACATGCTTTTGCAGAAAAGACGAAGGCTAAACAGAAAAAGTGTTTTCAAAAAAGCATACAAAACAAAATATGGATTGAACAAATACGAAAACAAACAGAGCAAGAAAGGTGGATTTGCTTACCAGATTGAAGTAGAAGACCTGGAAATGGAAGCAACGGCAGTAAAAGAGGAACACGAAGCAAGCTTCACAGTTGCGAAAGTTGGAGAGCAATGGAGCTTGAAAGAGAGAATGAGGGAAATAAAAAATGCAGTGATGAATCCAAAAAATAAAGAGATTGTTTTGTGAAAAGGCTGAAAGTGGAAGGGCGGGAACTGTTCAAATTTTGCGAAGTACGAGGGCGGCGAGACAGTTGCAGAGGGCCAATCAGGACCAGCCACATGTCATTAGAATAAGAATCGATTCAGTAGCTGTGATTGAAGGGACGTTCTGACCGAACAAGTGCGGCCCGGTATGAATTTAGTTCGGCTGGAACAGAAGAGGAATCTTAGCTAGGCTGGAAGTCAGGTAATCCCTATCATGCTTCGCAGATGGAATTAAGGGGCAATTGTGAGGGTAATTTGTATGGAAAATTAGGCCGAGCTGGGTAAATGGGCCGTTTCGGGCCGCAATACAAAGGGCCGAGTAAAATGGCCATGTAAGTTACTCCGGTCGAGTGAATATTTCGAAGCTAGTCCGGTCCTAAGGCCGAAAAGTTAGACCGGTCTAGGAGAATCTTGAAGTTACGCCGGTCCTAAGGTAAGCTCGGTCGTCGCACAGAGTTAACTCGGTCATAATCTTGCGGAGTTATCTCGGTTACCATAGGCGTGGATAGCTCGGCCGCACTATTTGGAACCAAGGCATGATGAAGAGAAAGCAAGCCTCACTCTTAATTTATCTCGGTCTCGACAGGGAAACCGAGGTACAAACTGCGGAGTAAAAGACCAGGCTAGTTGAATCTCGGCCATGTGGTTGCTAGCATAGCATGGACATTTTACTTCGGTCGTGGTAGCCCGGCCATAGAAGAACCATCTCACTTGGTTTAAGCAGTGAGGGGGGTGTTGAAGGATAAGCATTATCTTTCAGGAGTATGAACCCTAGGAGGACTCTGCATGGAGGAGTAGAAGTCCTATTAGGATTGTGCCACACGAAACCTATAAAAGCTCACAAATATCACCTTTGGAGAGGTAACACACAACTTTGCTTTCTGAATACACAGAGCTTTTGTCTATTTGTCAAGCTTACTGACTTAGGCATCGGAGAGGTTTCCGGCACACACCCGCCGGTTAGCTCACGTTTGTGTTTTCAGGTGATAAAGCGACGACGTACAGAGGAGCGCAGACTTGATCAACAGGATTATACGAGAAGGTTTATTTCTTTCCCGTACAGATTTGATGAAGCATTGGAGATGCTCTTAGAGCATCTCCAATGATTCACCATTTTTTTCACCAAATCTGAGTAAAAAAAAAAGAGGCAAGTTCCTTGATCTAATATGAGCCGCTCCAATGATTGCACTGTAACTTGCACCAAAATACTGGGGACGTTCGGTCGGTCAATCGGACAAGGCGACTAAATTTTTTTTTCCACCCTCAATTTCTGTTTCCTAATTTGTTCCCCATTTTTTCCCCATCCGTTAAATATTTTTCATTTTTTGTTGCCTCCAATAATGATTTCCTTCCAATAACTCATATAAAAACACATTAATCCATAGTACCAAGGAGGTGAGTTCACCTAAATGGAAGTTATTAGAGATAACAGCAGCAACATTGCTTGTCTTCATAATGTATATGGAGCCTACCCAAGAAATATAACAAAACTATTATTAAGTAGTTAGAGAGAGAGAGAGAGAGAGAGAGAGAGAGAGAGAGAGAGAGGAAAAAGTATTGTTGGTGTCGAAACCCAGCAGGTGAATGTTGAAGATCTCCAATATTAGCAAAACGAGTCTGGTTTGGGAAAAATTCTTCGTATCTGTTTATTTCACAAGATTAGCATTAACAAACACCTCAAAAATTCCAAAATCAAAACCCTACCTTATTTAGTTGATATAGAAAGATAGATACAGAAAGAACCTTATATAGAAATGAGAGGAGTACATATCAGAATTGGGTAAAGGAGCCGCTGCTGTTGCTACCACGATTTTGAAGCTCTGCATCTCTCTCTACTCTCTAAAAAAGGTCACAACAACTTTGCATTTTTTGTATGCAAAGGACGACCGGTGGGTCAATCGATCGGTTGCCTGGTGGGCCAACCTCCAACATAAACACACAGTGTTTGGTGAAATCTGCTCCAACTCCTTATTTTGGTGAAAGTTTTCGTTTATTCTCAATTTGATATCATTTTGGTGAAACCGTTGGAGAGATAAAAGTAGTACTGTTTCATCAAATTCAAATATGGTGATGAATCTGAATCACCGTTAGAGATGATCTTAGGCACCGCTATTTGGTGCCGTAGGTGTTTTGTGATTGGTAAAAATGAGTGATTGGGGAATAGGAGGAAGAGGTATAGTGGTTTGTGATTAGTCAGAATACAGTTACGTGATGTCCCTGAACCAATAATTAATTTTCCAAAAATGAGATAGAAAAATAAAATAAATATAATTTTTTATTTTTTATTATCAATTTTTAAATAAAAGTATCGTGCCAAAATAAATTAAGAAGTAAATAATTATAATAACAATATATAAATACAAAAAATGACCTTAGAATTATATATAATGTAAATGAATGGGTATAATTTTTAAAAAATATACCTTAATAATAAACTTTATAATATATTATCTATTATGTGTTCTGCAAAATTTTTAGTGACTGATTCCTATATTTGTAGTAGAACTTATAAAACATTAAAAATACTCACAATCTAACAAGTCAAATATATGTGGTTGAATAAATAAATAAAAGAACATGCTTAACAACTACAATTTTGGGGTTGTTAATTTTGGATTCACCGTTGTCCCATGTTTGTTTTTGTTTTTTATATATAATTTGAGATAAAATAAATAAATATTATAAAGTACTGATACTTAAGAGTCATAGGTTATAGGGGTGAGCAGCGGATATATCGTTCCGTCAAAACTGACCGACCTGAACCGATCCGCTGCATTTTGGACGGATGCGTAATGATGAGCGGACGGTTACATATTGATTTTCTCCAATCCGCCAATCTGGCGGACGGATGACGGATTTGAGATTCTTTTGGCCGCAACCGAATCGCCAAACCGCGAACACCCCTAGTAATTTATAAGACTTTGTATTTTCAGTTTGTTTAAATATTCTGTTTGTGTTTTTAATTGAAAAAGATTTTAAATATTCTGTTGAAAAAAAGTTTTCAACTTGAACATCTTTTTTGAATTGAAAAAAATAAACATATTATTTATCTATATTTTTGGGTTTTTAAATCTATCTCTAAAAATAATAAATAGAAAATATGATATATGCTGGTTGGTTTTTGTTTTCAAAAACATATATAGATGTAACAATACAGAGACATACAATCTCTACTACTACTCTGTTAATAGTTTTGGTGGTTTGAATTGTTTTTATATTTTAAAAATAATACTTTATATAGATGAGGCATACTGTGATTGTAGTATGTGGATGAGACATGTAGTGATTGTGATATTTTAAAGTTTCAAACTTTCTTACTTTGGATAAGGCATGCAGTGATTGTAATATTTTTTTAAGTCATTAACTGTAATACTCCTTTTTTTTTTTTTTTTTTGAAGAAGTGCACAAGTTGAATTATGTTGAAAATTTATAAAATTTTAAACCGCCAAACCGATTTGTATCCATTCGCCAAACCGCCAATTCGCTCAATCCACATCCGCCAGATTGGCAGACAGATACGGATTGATTTTCTCCAATCCGCCAATCTGACGAACGAATGACGGATTAAAAGTTCCGTGACCGCAACCGACCCGCGCCCACTCCTAATAGGTCCAAATCCTATCTTGGCCTAACTTGAATGAGTTTTGAGTTAAACTTGACCCTAGGTATTGAAACTCGGGCCAAACTAGTTGGGCAGGGTTTAAGTTTATGTTTTTGGTGTCGGTTGACTTGACCTACTAAGCCCACTTACGGTCTTCAATACGATTTTTGTGGGTCAATCTATGGCTATGTTTGGAAAGCAATAGGGTCCCTGTCGTGCTCAAAGCATAGCAGTGATTGTGGTGTTTTCATTTGAAGTGTATTATGATTTAAATCTTTTATATTGTAGGATTTGTTGAGTACTTCATGTCTATCAAAAATCATATTAATCGAATATCAATAACTATATGATCGAATCGCATATTGTTTATGCTATTTCTCAAAAGAAAAACTTATTATTTATTTTTTTGGTTATCGATCATATAGTTGTTAATATCCGATTAATATGATTTTTAATAGGTATGAAATACTTAACAAACCCTACAAAAAAACGATTTAGATCATAAAAATAAAATTATAATACACCTTAAACGGAAGCACCACAGTCACTGCTGTGCTTCGAGCACAGCAGTGACCCCTTAAGTTTGGGCTAAAATAGTTATATAGGATAAAATTAATTATTTTAGTAAAAAAAAGAAGATAAAATGTCACATTTAATTTATAGTAATTTTTTTTCTCACAAAAATAAAAAAAAAAAAAGCAAAAAAATTTATCTCAAACGAAACTTTTTAGTTATAGACATGCCTCGTTTGGGAACAATTTTTTTAGTAATTTTTTTGCTTATTGGCTAAAATATGATATAAAAAAATTAATATATTTGGAATAACTTTTTAATTTTTCACGAAAAGATGTGTAAAAAGTAAAGAGAAAATAGAATATTTGATTTTTTAGTATAAGTTGTTAGATTTTTAATTTTTTTAGTGACTTTTTAACTTTTTGATAAAAAAATCACTTATCAAATAAGATCAAAATAATTTTAAAAATTTTAAAAACCAATCTAAGGGTTAGTTTGGAATGTTCTAAAAAAATATACTTTTTGATTTATTGGCTTGTATGGGTTGAGTTTATGTTAGGTTTGATATGATGTATTAAAGAGGTGATGTGATTTAAATAAGATGATATAATTTAAATAAAATAATGACTTTTTAACTTTTTATATTATTTAAATCATGCCAAACTTGACCTAAATTCGAAACGAAACGAAGCCTATAACCACTATCAAGGCTTTAGTGATATCATTTTTTTTTTTTTTGCCAACATCCGATCCTTGCCTTAGACAATAACAATAAATGATTAAATTTGAGTAATGAAATTTTGAAAATCATCATTGATTATTTATATTTTATATTAATTATTATATGAATTTTGTTAAAAATTTTATAAAAAAAAAATGTTCGTATTACACACACACACACACAAAAAAAAAGTGAAATAAATAATACATAACAATTTAACCTGTGTCCCTTAATACATTTATTTTGAGAAGTTGGTAAAAAGTTAGTTTTTGACTTTTTATCAAGTTTTTTGTTTTTTTTGAAAGTGATTTGGAAAATTGATAAAAAGTTGACTTTTTGCTTTTTAGTTTAATATTTATTTATGGTGTCAAATCAAATTAAAATGACCAAAATACCCTTACCCAACATAAAAGATTTATTTTTTTTATTTTTTTTTCATAGGCCCTAATTTGTAATTTTACAGCTGCGTTTTTGGCACTTGTCAAATGACTTTTCTGACGTTTTTGACAGCCACGTTTTTGGACATTTTATCAAAAAATATGACTTTTTACCATGTTCTCAAAATGACACTAAACATCCATTAAACATATGGGCATATTGGATAATTTTTTAAAATTTAATCATGATTGACGATTAAAATATAATCAAAAAAATAAAAAAAGCAATAATAGAGGCCTTTTGTTAAAGAACCTTCACAACATATATGAGTGAGCTTTACACGTTATAAATGAAGTGAATCACTATAAAAATTATAGGGATCTTCTAAAAATGGGTCTCACTCATTTTCCAAACAAAAAATACTCAATACCTTGAAGTTGGAGATTTTTATGATCATCAAAATGATGACAATTATATATATATATATTTTTTTTTCTTTTATTTTCTAAACAAATCACAAGTGCATGGGATTGTGTGAGATTTTTTTTTTTTTTTTTGGGTGGTGGTGGGTATACGTAGCATTGTTGTCCAGATGGAAGGCCCATGGCTCCCCAATGGAAGAAAAACGTAATCCATAAAAAGGAGTACCCAAGTGTGGTTGGTGAGCAAGCTGGGCAGTAGGCACTCCTGTAGAGAGAGAAACTAGAGAGAGAGAGGACATGAGCCTCCTGCGAAGAGTGAACACAAGCTTACCTCAAGTTGTTGGATTTACACGAAGGTCCCTCAAATCACTCAAATTCGCTGGCGACTCCCTCGACTCCTCTTCCTCCCCCGCTCTCATCCATGGGATTCACGTTTTCCATTGCCCAGTATACCCCTCTCTCTCTCTCTCTCTCTCTCTCTGCGCATATATAATATTTATAATGATTTACTTTCTGCTTCAACTTTCAGTCCAATTTCTGAATGGCTTGTTTTTTTCTACTTTCCTGCATTTTTGGGTTCTGTATTTAAATTTGGATCGAATTTTGGGTTCGTTGTTTTGTGCTCTTGACATGCCAATTGTATTCTATTTATTTATTTATTTTTTTCTTTTTTGAATCAGGATACGCTGGGCATTGTGGCAAAGTTATCGGAATGTATAGCTTCAAGAGGTGGAAACATATTGGGTGCGGACATCTTTGTGCCTCAAAAAAAACAAGTCTTCTATTCCAGAAGGTCTTCATCTCATTTCTTGATTAATTATATTTTTCGAATTTTGTGGTTTTTTATGTCATTTTGATTCTAATTCAGTTTTTTAACTACAAACAGAGAATTAGATTTTCAAATGTTTGTTATTTGATTTCTGTAGTGAATGTCCTACTATATTTTGGAGTTCAAATTTGCTAAAGTTGAAAATCTCAACTTTATAGGTGAAGTTGGTGCATTGTGAGACCAATCTGTACCAAATTTAGTGATCTGAATTGTTCATCTCATATGACAAGCTGATAAGAACATGCATGAAAAAATTTGACTTGATCAGACAAATAATCACAATCAAATCACACACACACACACATACACACACACATATATATATAGTATAACAAATGAACGGTCTAATTTTAAAATCATGTATGTCATATAGATAAAAGTGATCTTATCGCATGACAATCAGTGTTAGATCCATTTGATTTTTTGCATGGATGATTTTATCAGCTGATTGTATGAGATGAATGGTTTAGATCACGGAAGTGAGTCCAAATTAGTCGTATAATGGGTCAACTTCACCATGAACTTGAGATCTTCAACCTTAGCAAATCCAGACTCTATCTTTTGATGGAAAAATGACCGCCAAAAAAATAAGAGGAAAGGAACATATTTCAAAATTGAGAAGTAGATGCTTAGCTTAATAGTCTTTGTTTCTTATTTGTTTATGTGAATCATTATTTATAACGAGTTTAAAGGGAAAGTGTAGTTTAAAATGATTGCGGTTGGTGGCAAAAGGCTAATCATTTGTTATTGAAGTTTAAGGAGAAATTATAGAAGATCCAATGTTAACTAACAAAAATGTAACTTTTCCACTATAGATTTATGGCTATTCTTTTTCTATAATCAAATCCAAATCCATGACTAGAAATGCAACATTATGGTCTTTCAAAAACTATGGTTTCTAGCAAAAGCATTTTGGCATCTAATTCTAGGTTTTTAAAGAAAAATAAGTAGGAAATTTAAGTCTTAATTATGGTATATTTGTTTAAAAGATTAAACTTGAGGAGCATTTAATCAATTAGATAGCTTCTTTATTCAAACACTATGTTCTCCCTCACACAAACACAAGAGTAGTGTCAAAATCTTCATTAGATAAATAAGACAAATGCTTCTTGCTTAAGTGAGAAACAATTAGTTCAAAGATGTGTAGATGGGTAAGAGGTATTATCTGATGTTGAACCCTGCAATAAGCCAAGGACATAAAGTGGTATTGACTTGGAGATGGGTAACAAGAATTTTCTCGTTCTACAGCTGATTTGACATTGCACTTTAGTTTGTTGTCTGGGGCAGAGGGACAAGTTGAAAAGCCTAACCCACACTTCTCCTTAAAATCTAAGTATTAAGCAGAGGGAAACTAGAACCTTATAACTAGCACAAATGGGACAACTATAGACGATGTGGGACACATTCCAACACACCCTCCTGGACCACAACATACAATAGCCGGACAAACAGCACACCAATCACAGGCCCAACCAAGCTCTGATACCAAGTTGAAAAGCCTAACACACACTTCTCCTTAAATCCCAGGTATTAAGGAGAGGGAAACTAGAGCCTTATAACTAAGTTCAAAAGCCCATCCCATACTTCTCCTTAAAATCCAGGTGTTAAGGAGAGGGAAACTAGAGTCTTATAACTAGCACAGATGGGTCAACTCCAGGCAATGTGGGACATATTCCAACACACTCTCCTGGACCACAACATACAGAAGTCGGACAAACGGCACACCAATCATAAGCCCAACCAAGCTCTGATACCAACTTGAAAAGCCCAGCCTACACTTCTCCTTATAACTTAGGTATTAAGGAGAGGGAAATTAGAGCCTTATAACCAGCACAAATGAGGCAACTCTAGACGATGTGGGACACATTCCAATAAGACATAGGGACAAAGGGGGTCACGTGTCCCCCCTGACTTTTCAATTTTTTATTTTTTATTTTTGTTCTTAATTGACACACAATCATGTAGCCTTACACAGGCATAGACTCACAACACTCCTAATTCCAACCAAACACACTACCTCACCTATGTTGTTTTTTTTGTTTTTTTGTTTTTTTTTTGAATGCCAACCAAACACTGACACACATAACTTTTTTTTTGGGTGAATACACATAACCCTAACCACAGAAACAATCTAAAAAATTTGCTAGGCAATCTATAAAAAAAATTTGTTGGGCAAGGCTTTCAACGGCAAGTGGCAAGACCTCTAAAACCCTAAAAGTGTATGAAATTCTTTATTTTTTGTTATTTATTCACAGTATGTGTTAAGTATCTCTGTGTTTAATTTGGTAAGTGTCTCTAAATGGGTGATGAATGGATGAATGATAGCTTGGCTGTCTACATTGAGAGAGATATTTTTGATGGCATTGACAATGATACTATCATGGAAAGCTTTCAAAAAATGAAAACTCGTCGGGACAATTGTAAAAGTTTAAGATTAAAAACTTTTTGTAATGAATATTAATTTTTTATGTTTAATATTAGCTCAAAAAATTATTATTATGTTATTGTTATTAATTGGAGAAGAAAAAATTTTGAGATTATAATTAATAGGTGCCCCACTATATTAAATTCCTGGCTCTGCCACAGTCTGTTGTGATTAGTTTGATGTGACAAAAATCTGATAGTGTTGTACAACAAAATCTAACAATGCTAAATTCTGCTGCAACTTGACAGTGATTTTGTCTTTGATCCTGCTAAATGGCCAAGGGTGAAAATGGAAGAGGACTTCCTGAAGCTGTCAAAAATGTTCAATGCGATGAAATCTGTTGTTCGTGTGCCCACTGTTGATCCCAAATACAAGATTGCAGTTCTTGCTTCAAAGCAGGTGTTGTTTTAATCTTTGATGGCTACTTTGTTCTGCATTAGGTGTATGGTCTTAAGCTTGTAATTTATTTTTTTTGGGGGGAAAGTAAGCAAATATTGTAGAAAAATATCGGAAATATTTGTATCATTCATGGGGCATACCCCCGGCATTACAATGAGGATGAAAACCTCAAAGATGGGGCCAGCCAAGGCCAAAGAATAAACAAAAAATACAAGAAGATAATGAGGACAGGATCTTGTAATTTACAGCAACCAATACCCATTATCCAAAGGCATATCACATGGGGGCAAAACAAAATACCCAAGCAGCCAAACCACAAAGCCCCACAATCAATTAGTCCATCACCGGCAACCAAATCATTCAACCCACATCGTTATGAACCTCAAGAACACTGCAAACAAAGTCTTTGGCATTGATTGAAAAGATTGAATGGCAACCTCCATTCTCGCTGCAGCCACATGCTAGAGTGGTTGTTTCTAACACTTATAAATAAGCACAACTGAGACCTAACATTCATTAAGATTTCTTCAATAATCTACTTAGAGTCCCTATAATTGTGAAAAAATCTAGCATTTCTCTCCCTCAGAAGGATGTAAACAGAAGAAGCAGGCATGCATCTGGATGGTATCTTGTTCATAGCTTTTTCTTTAAGATGCACTGAAGCCCATGCAGCCAAGTCTCCCCGTTTGAGATGAGGCCACTGTATGTTACACTTCCTGCACAAATGATTCCAAGCACACCCTATGAAAGAGCACTCAAAGAACAAATGTTCATGATCTTCAATAATCAACCTGGAAAAAACACAGCTTACAGAGTTGATTTTACCATATTTCATCAACTAATCTTGAGTACTTGGTCGTTCCCTCACCCTGAGCCATAAAATGAATACAGGACCAGACTAATTTGTGCCATGGGGCAGTCTAATGTGTTTGTCGAAGCATATTCTAAGCATCAGCCTGTACACTTTCTCTTACTGAAGCTGTCATTATGTTGGCACAGGACCATTGTCTGGTTGATTTGCTGCATGGATGGCAGGATGGAAGACTTCCAGTGGATATAACTTGCATAATAAGGTGAATATAGAAGAATGCTACCCATTTTCACCAGGTTTTTTGGATTCAAATATGTTGCCTGATATTTTTGAATGCATCTCCTTCACAGTAATCATGATAGAGGACCAAACACCCATGTGATTCGATTTCTTGAAAGGCATGGAATCCCGTATCATTATTTGCACAAAAGTAATGGGAGTAAGAGAGAGGCAGAGATCTTGGATTTGATTCAAGATACTGATTTTTTAGTACTTGCTAGATATATGCAGGTAAATCTAATCCTAATGATAAGAAGTTCTTGTTGAATATAGAAATTAGAATACATAAAATCTTTTTATTTTTAGTATTATGTATATAATTTATGATTGTGTCAATTATTGATTTAGTATTATTTTCTTATTTATATTGTTTTCTTATTTATATCGATTCCTAAATTGTATCATGAATCTATTATATATACATGGCCTCTACCTCATTCGTGGGGAAACCAAATAAATATTTTCATTCTTTTTGGTATCAGAGCTAGGTTAAGTACCTAGTAATTTTGCTTCACCAGCGGGCCACTTGCCAAACCTCAACCCATGTCACTGCCATATTTTCTTTCAGTATCACTTCGTGATCTCTTCCTCTGTACACTAGTTTATTCTTATCCCAAATATCTCTATCATATTTTTTTTTTTACTCGCAATCCATTTTTTTGTATGTTTTTGTTCCACTCTCTCTCTCTCTCTCTCTCAACCTCAAATAGGTTTCTATTTTCAAACCTATTTGAGTTTGATAGTGGGTATTACATCTATATCATGGTGAGTATGGTGATATATTATATGAACCACCTAAGCTGCCCCCTCCGGCGCACAACCCAAGTCGCCTCCTTGGTGCACCACCTAAGCCGCCCCCTCTGGCGCACAACTAAAGTTGCCCCCTCTAGCGCACCACCAAAGCCGTCCCTAGCGCACTCAATCATCTGTTGTCATTATCGTTCAGCACCACGTCATAAGTTATGGGTGTGCCACGCTTGCTGGTTCAACATCCAGTTCTCTACATCGGTCTGGCATGACCCCTTTAAATTGTCCCGACGTTGATTCCGATTAATCTCTACAACAGTCCGACATGACCCTTTAAACTGTCTCGACATTGATTCCAGTTAATTCTTACAACGGTTCGGCATGACCCCATAAATTGTCTCGACATTGATTCCGGTCAGTTCCTACAATGGTGCAGCATGACCTTAAACTGTTCCGACATTAGTTCCGACCAGTTTCTACAATGGTCTGGCACGACCATAAACTATCTCTCGGCATTAGTTTCGGCCTCTGATGCTGACTAGGGTCTTGTTGGCTGTTACCAGGGTCTTGTTGGCTGTTGACTAGGGTGTTTCCTGGCCATAGATGCTTCGGCAGGTCTTCTAGGGTAGTTCAATCTCTGCTTCGGTAGCTCTTCTAGGGCAGTTCAGTCTTTTTTTTTTTTTTTCTTTCTAGGTTGTGGTGTTGATGTATTAAGCACTTTTTGACATTTTTTTATTTAGTGGACAACCAGATTTGTTCGGTAGTATTTATTTGGACTAGTCGTTGAGTTTTTTCTGGCTTCTTCTAGTCATCCATTAGCAAGCTGCGATTGTTGAATATCTTCATTCCAGCTTGAGGGAGAGTGTTGAATATAGAAATTAAAGAACATAGAATTTTTTTATTTTTAATATTATGTATATAATCTGTGATTGTGTCAATTACTGATTTAATGTTGTTTTCTTATTTATATCGTTTCCTCATTTATATCGTTTCCTAAAAGGTGAATTGTGTGTATATATGCCTTTTGGTTGTTAAATTTCAGTATTGTGACAGTAGAAAATGGGATTCTCCCTGTTTTTCTTTCAGCCTATTCATCAATGGTAATTAATTTGAGAACATTCATTGCCTGCTATTGTCTGTTTTTCTCCATGCTTTGCCAATTTTTATATAACTCACAAATTCAATGATATGATTAAATCACCCATTATTTGGGATTGAAAACAACAATAGTCATTTATGCAGGTATTATCAGGAAATTTTTTGAGTAGTTATGGAAAGGATATAATTAACATCCATCATGGCCTTTTGCCATCATTCAAGGGTGGGAATCCTTCTAAACAGGTTGCATTTTGCTCCTCTTTGATGGATTATTCAGTGTCCCTATTCTTATTCATATATGTTTAATTTGGTATCTCATATTCTCAGGCCTTTGATGCTGGTGTGAAATTAATTGGTGCAACAAGTCACTTTGTAACTGAAGAACTTGATGCAGGGCCTATTATTGAACAAATGGTGATTATTCTACTATTGACTACTGCAATTAATTCACTTCCATTAAATATTTAATCATTTTGTTAGGCTAAAATATCTGAATTTGGAATGCTAACAGGATCTCAAGTTGGGGTGAGAGAGTATTCAATGGAAACAATTCTCTTATTTCCTGCTGTTTAAACTTTTATTTTATAATCCCCATTGACTAACATGTGAAGCTGAAAAAAACTTGGCTTGGGTCCTTCTATAAGAGATAGTCAAGGTAGGGTAAGAATATGGATGAGTGGCATCTGTTACATACTAAGAAGCTTGTGGAACTAGGTAGGAATGGCTTTGGATGGCCCAAAATTGTTTACAGAAGGCTTCTATTGTTATATATATATATATATAAGAAGGAAAAAGAAAGGCTTATTTTATATTGGAATACTTATCTGACATGCTTCATTTTTTCGCTGGTCTTTTGACCATATATTACTTGTCTTTCCAACTAGTAAGATCTTCCTGGGTGGGACAGTTTCACTTTTCAAAAACACAAGCCTGGCTCAGAATTTTCTGCTGTCTGTCCCATAAAATTTAAGCCCGAATTTCAATACCCCCACTTATCTTACTCTTAACAGTATTTTTCTCTGTAGTCACGACATGCATCCGGTTCTAGCACCAAAGGTAGCCATTTAAAATCCCATATCCTATATATTAAGTTGGTCCGGTGAAAAGAATTTGCTGGTGAAAAAAATTGTGGTTTATGAGCTGTTTTGTAACTGTCATAATGCACTGTAAACCCCCTAGTTCAAAATATTGTTAAAGAATTATAATCTAGACTGGAGGATCCTGTCTAAGTTAATTTGTTCTTGCTCTAGTAACTTCCTTTTTGAAATTTGACAAAAATGTTGGATATGCAACTTCTAAAGATCTGTGCAATACACATTAAAAAGGGGAAAGGATGCTGCCTTGAAAATTCTCTATAAAACTGCTGGTTTTTAAAATTGCTATTTCAATCTGAACTTAAGATGGGTTAAAGTCATATTTAATTATTCCAACACTTTACTGCGATTTGTCCTTGATCACATTATGCATGCTTGCATGCCGGACACTTGTTTCAGCTTATTCTCTCTCTCTCTCTCTCTCACACACACACACACACACAAACACACACACACACATGCATGTGTTGGAATGTGTCTCATATTGCCTGAAGTTGTCCCATCTGTACTGGTTAGAAGGCTCTAGTTTCCCTCTCCTTAATACTTGGAGACTAGAGCCTTATAACCAGTACAGATGGAGCAACTTCAGGCAATGTGGGACACATTCCAACACACCCTCCTGGACCACAACATACAATAGCTAGACAAACGGCACACCAATCACAGGCCCAATCAAGCTCTGATACCAAATTGAAAAACTCAGCCTACACTCTAGAAAGTGAAAAAACAGGGACTGAACTGTCCTAGAAGAGCTGGTCCAGGAGGGTGTGTCAGAATGCGTCCCACATCATCTGAAGTTGCTCCATCTGTACTGGTTATAAGACTCTAGTTTTCCTTTCCTTAATACCTAGGTTTTAAGGAGAAGTGTGGGCTGAGTTTTTCAACTGCATGCATGTGCATGTGCATGTGTACACATACACATGAATTTCACTATTTCTTGGTTAATTTTATCATTGAAAACATGCATGATAAAATCAAAACAATGGAATAAGCTTGGCAGCTGATCACAAAATCTTGGTGATCTGTATCTAATGCATAGGGAGTCTAAAACCATCGGGTTATTATGTTTTCTGAAAAAAGTAAAATTTTTGTTTTTTAATTTTTTTTTTATATTCCCATTATCCAGGTTGAGAGAGTTTCACACAGAGATAATTTGCAGAGCTTCATACAGAAATCAGAGAACCTTGAGAAACAGTGCCTTGCAATGGCAATAAAATCTTATTGTGAATTGCGGGTTCTGCCTTATGAGGAAAACAAGACTGTAGTCTTCTGAGAGACAGTAGAGGAGAAAAGGCATTTGAAAGCCACAATCTGTATGTACATTTCATTATTCTTTCAAATTGTTCAATATAAATTTTCCCATGTGGACCTATTACCAAATTTCAATTGCACATATTACCATTATGAAATTTATGAAGCCGACTTTGACCTTACTAGTCCTGAAGTGATTTTAAAGAAAATATTGAGATGACCATGAATTGTTCCATTTTCTTGCTTTGATTCTTCTAGAAGTTTCTTGGCGGAGGTGTAGAGAGAAAACTTTGTTCATATAATGGAGTTTGAAATAACTTTGACAAGGTTAGCTGCTGCTATACTAACAAGTCTCAGTCAATCGGTTTAGGGGAGTTTTAGTTAGCATTCCCAAGCCATTGGGATACGATGCCGTCAAGTTGAGGTTCATTTCTTCAAACTTTGGATAGGTCTATGCCTAGTTTAGTTTACCTCTTAGCTTCGCTTGGTATTAAATCACTTGTGAAGAAATCATGACGTTTTCATGGCTCCATTTGTTTTTCAACAGTAAATTGTTCTTGAAAAAATAGTGTATATTTGCAGTTGGTGAAGGTAGTTTTATATTGATTACGGTTTTGGCATCCCACCGTGGTATTGAAATAAAAAACACCCCACATCCCCCACACAGAAGCCCAAAAGTAGAAAAAAAAAAAAAAAAAAAAACCAAAACAAGAGCAAACTACAGGAAAGAACATGTTGGAAAAAAAAGAAGAGAAACTATAGGGAAATAGAGAGATCTGTTTGTATGGAAATTCCATTTAATCTATGGAAAAGCATGCTTTTCTATCGCCAAAACATTTTAAAACATTCAATTTTCCAGATCTTCATTCTTAGAAGTGTTTGTAGTAGAATTTTATGGCTGAGAAGGTAAACTCGAAAGAATGGACTTTCTTAGGAGTGTAAAAAGATGTTTTCACTTATGTAACTGGAGAATGGTACTTGGAAAACGCAGTATAGCCGTGGTAATATTTCTATTTCAGTAATGTTACATTTCATCTATTCTTGAACTATCAGACGCACCCTGACTAATAAACCATTAATATTTACAAACTAATCAAAGACTCTTTGTAATATTTAAAAACTTGGAGCTGTCAGCATCTTCAACGCAAGTGGATTGGTGAAGAAGATTTTGTATCTCATCTAGCCACTTCTGCTTATGGATCTTGTTATTGCACTTGAACTCTAGAAGGCCCTGTGCCGTTTTGACCCCAAAATAGGCTTCCACATTCTCTCTTTCTTTTTTGAATGGCCATGGGGAAGTCCCATGACTCTCATCGCAGACTCCATAGACAACACCTAGTATTACCCATCAATAATGTCAGATAGAAACACTATATGCACTAGATCTATTTCGTTAAATAGGACATAAATTGCAATAGAGGAAATTTTGGAATATTTAAAGCAAATATACATTTCACAATCTCTTAAAATTTAGGCTGATGCTTACATTTGCTCTTCTTGGAAAAGGCTCCTCCTACGTGTTTGCTTTTGATCTTAATTATGACCTGTCAGTGAACTCATATGAGAAAACAACACATCAATTTGTCACAAGACAATCTAAATTGTGACACTCCATGTCCATATTCATTTGGCTATTTCATTTACCTGAGATTTTTTGTTGACATAGACAGACACACGCTTCCATCGCAGGACTCCTGAGAAATTCCAATGGCAAATGAAATTAGATTTAGCAGTAAAAATTGTCATATCCTAAAATTGCTAGCGCTGTCGGAGAGAGTATGTAACAAACGAGTTAATAGATTAAAAATGATGAAACTATAAAATCCATATTTCTGTTAGAATTACCAATATCAGGTAAACCCCATAAATTTTGAAGTATCAAAATCAGATTTTCGGCATTTAGTCCTTTCAAAACATTTGATATTTCAAAATTGCGATCATCTGTATGTTAAGTTCCAGTATCTCAGGGCAAAACTTTAACAACAATTTTTTGGTATTTCATTTTGAATTTGATGCCTCTTTGCAATGACGTGTGATCTCTTAGAGACAGGAATATCATTACTGAACGAATTAGATAACCTGATTAAGCTATGAGTAGCGAATTTTACCTTTTTGTGCATGTTGCAATAAGTCACCTATATGAGCAGGAGCAGGATTTTCTTGTTCCATTTCGCTATGAAAAGAAGGAACCCTTGGAGCTTCTGCCATACCCTTATCATATGGAATTATAGTGGCGTTCTTCTTTGCTTCTTTTGGAACCCTCGCTTTCAGAGCTGCTTCACCTCGCAAAGCTTATTTAGGAGGTGAAAAAATTGACATTAGTCAAAAATGAATGTTCGAAAGAATGTATAATACAACTTCGTATCAACTACTGAAGGATAGTGATTGACTCAAATCTGCATAAATTCTTCAGTGTTGGAAAATCATGTGGTCCTTTCTTCAAAATAGATTGTAAAAGAACTGCTTTATGAAGTTGTAGAAATAAATGTTCAAAATTTTCAGTACTTCATTACTCGTGGCTGGGTGAAATAGAACTGCTTTATGAAGTTTTAGAAACAAGAAGAAGATGCAAAACTACTGATGGAATACCTGTTGCAGCTGCAGCTGTGAGAGTCACTATATCGCTTGGGCTTTGAATGTCTACCGCTGATCTGACAACCGAAGTCACACGATCATGCTCAACCCCAACTGATTCAGCCATCTCGATGCAATGTGATGCAAGGAGCTCTGTAGCTGATGCCAAAGCCGAACTCATTTTTGAGCTTGAAGATTTAGAGTTTTCTGCTGCAGCCACAGCAGCCAACGCTGCAGCTAGTCCAGCAACAGAGAGGGCAGCGTGGATCCGTGCATTTTCTACTCGCGCTTTGTCTTTCTTCTTTAGGTTGCTATTGTTGGAATCCTTGAACCACCTACCGAATGACCCTGTTCTCCGAGCACTTAAAGAATTCACGACCTTGCATGGCTGCAACAAAGCACAGACAAATAAGAAAAGGTGTGCATTCTAGTGACCTTCCAATCATGAGATTTCAAATATCACTATCTAGTTTAAATGTTTTGTGCTTGACATTTCTTATTTCTTTTCTTCTTTTTTTTTTCTCTTCTTTTGTGACTACTGAAAATTTTATTAGTAATGAGAACAAGCTTATCAAGCTGAGCTTAGAAAATTAACGAGCGTCAAAATGTTTTTAGACTTGTTTACCTAATGTGCCAATCCTAAACAATTTTTTTTACAACCCTATACAAGGGAGATTGTGTAGAAAATGATTAATGAAAACTTACATATGTTGGTGGGACAAATGTCTCTGGGGTTACAATTGGATTCTTATCAACAAGAAACTGTTTTTGTTTTTGAGCCAGAGCTTTTGAAATCTCCGAAGCAGAGAGGCTCCAAGATCTTGACAAGAACTCCATGGGTTCCCTTGGTGTTTGTGGTTGAGGAATCGACGATAAGGTTGAAACTATTTTCAGATCTTCATTCTCTTCCACATTCTCTACCCAACGAAAAGAATTCTTCTTCCAACCCCACTCCATTAAAACTATAGCAAACAAAGCAACAAATCAATTCAAAAGCTCCTTTTTTTTCCCACCCCTATGTTGTCGTGTTTGCCCTTATGTGTTGTTTCCTTTCAAAAGTTGATGCCTTTACCTGGATTGCCACATCAATTGAAAAACAAAAATAAACATATTTCTAAGAATAACATCCCAATACCCATTAATGACAGAATCAACTATTTCTAGGTCAAGATCTCTGTCCCAAAAATTCATATTCCCTGTCTCAATACACTTTCAGCTGTACGATCGTGCCTTGAGAATTCTAGCTAAAAATTCAAAAACATCTCAATGCACTTTCAACTATATGCCTCGAGAATTCCAAATGTGCTCAAAATCTCAAAAATTGATGATGCAGTTAGGAATACATTAAATACAGAAGAACAAAGATTTTGAAACAGAAGATCCATACCCTTTACAAAGATTAGATGTGTTAAAAAATAAATCTCAATATACCTGAGGAGTATTCAGTTTGAGATAGATAGATACAGAGAAAACTTTGCTGATGACCTTTGGAGCCTCTAAACACAAACTGGGAAACAAACTTGAACTTGGGTTTCTAGCTTTATATACATAGGAGAGAGACAAGACCAAGCAACAACAGATGGACATAATGGCTTACACAAAACGCAAATCAAAGGTCTTGTGCTTTGAGGAGGTGTCCCACCCTGAAATTGGGTGAGAACCTTTAAGTTTGTATACACAATAAAAAATATAAAAAAATAGTAATATATGTTTTTTTTTTTGAAATGTATATGTAATACTTGTTTATATATAGAGACAAGATGGTAGGGTGGAGCTGAATTCACGAATGTCAAAAAGAGTCTAAGAATTGAAACCGCCTTTGAACAAAAAACAAAGGCAAACAAAGCCTATTATGTTTATATATTAGTTTAAGAAAGCATTGATCCTGGTTACTAGGACGCTGTTTCATTACACTCGTGCAGCCTTGCTTGTATGACGCGTTTATTCACATTCATAGCTGGCGCTTTTGATATTATAGGATCCTCTCTCTCTCTCTCTCTCTCCTGTTGGAGAGAGGTTTGTTTTGTCCAGTTTAGACTGTGGGGGTCATTATGTGTTAACACCATAAATCTGCAATTTTTATTATTATTTATTATTTATATAATTGCAGGACACGTGGCATCCTCTTATTCATTTGGAAGTTAAAGGAAGTTATAAAGATAATGGAGAATATGAAGGACAAAGTGGATGAGTGGGAGGACAAAGTGGATGAGTGGAATGACACATGGCAAGACAAGAATGAAGATGGAAGAAATGGGTAGTTACTAAGTAGTTATTGCTGTATTTTTTCTTCTATAAATAGCCATTAATGGCTACATTGTAAAGGATCCAGAATTCATAATCAAAGACACTTGATTTCAATATTTCTTGTTATTTTCCTTATCTTAGGAGTAGTTTAACATAGATTTATATTTCGAAGCATTTATTTTCAGCATTTCCATTTCGAAGCATAGGAGTAGAGGTAAGTAATTATTACTTTGATTGTTCACTCAATCATCTTTCTCCGTTCCCCATTCTTCTTTTAATTTTTCTTTTCTTTACACTTGGCAATCTTGAAGTCCTCTTCGTTGAGGCAAAAGAACCGTCAACACAATCGCTTGATAATTGGCTTGAATTTAATCTGTAAGGATTTTTCAATCCTTGCTGGCACGCTCGCATTTATGATATTTTCCTTCGTAGGAAAAATAAGCCAACATTTTAGCCAACATTTTTTGGCACGCCCAGTGGGACGTCAAGTGTAATAAATGGAAAATGAATTGGATTTGTCCATTTCGAATAGTCTAGATGAAATTTATTGGCGTAAACAAGAAATTTTGGATCTTCAAGAAGAGATCCATTTTCTTGATGCAATAAATTTTCATCCCTTACAATATTATTTGGTGGAAGAAAAAAGACACCATTTAATTGGAGAAATTCATCAACTTGATATGGAAATTCGCCAATGGAATGATGAGTTATCAACTCTCACTACCAAGTCTTTAACTGAGGCCTTAATGGCCGGAATTGGTGAATTTTTTCAGAATTTTTCCTTGGTTAAAAATAGCAAAAGCAAAGAGTTGATTTCATCAATGGCTCGGGGGGTTCAAGAATCCGTTTTTAAAGAGCCAAATTATGAAATTAACATAACGAAAGAGCATGTTTTTGAGCCAAATTTGGCTAAGAATGATGTTTCATACATGGCTCGGGGGGTCCAAAAATCAATTTTTAGAGAGTCAAGTCATGAAAATAACATTCTTATGGGGGATTTTCATAAGCCATTAATGGCTAACATGGAAAAACAACCTACTTTGCCAAAGAATTATGAAAATCAATTCGGCGAAAGTCATGTTTTTAAAACAAACATGGTCAAGGATAATGAACAAGCCACTGTTCATGAATTCAAAATTTTTGACATTTTTCAAAATGTCAAAAAGTATAAATTTTCATGGTCACACTATACCATGACTTTTGGTGTTCAAAATCCTTTTTGGATTTGTGGTTCACATCAAAATATAATTATGATGATGTGGCTAATAAAATTAACAAATTGTTCTTATGAGTTCGAAGCACTAAGAACAAGGGATGACCATTTAAAATGCATGAACTTGGCTAGAAAAAGCCTGTGCATTTAAATAAATGGTTGAGAATGGCTTATCTTTTTAAATTGATGGCCAATTGTTTGTATGTACACAATCAAAGCATCGAAGATACATTCGAAGCATCAAGAGTTGTTCCGAAGGTTGATTACTTCACCTTCGAAGCTGTATAAAGCTTTGAAGATACATTCGAAACATCAAGAGTTGTTTCGAAGGTTGATTACTTCACCTTCGAAACTGTATAAAGCTTTGAAAACTTTCGAAATGTGTACATCTCTTCAAATAGATGTAAAATGACAATTAATTAGTTGTCGAATAATGCCTGTTTTTGGCATGATAAGTTGGCTCGAAGAACAACAGTTTTGGTATCTTCGAAGAATTAATAATTAGTTCGAAGCACAAAATTAATATTTTCATTAATTATGTGTGAATCAGAACATATAAGTTTTGAATAACCACAATGTTGGCCAAAAACAGCTTCGAAAGCCGTTTTGCCATAAGTTGCTTCGAAAGCCGTTTTGCCATAATTTTGTAAGCTTCGAAGCACTCTATCTTGTATCAGCAACAGCTTCGAAGAAATAATAATGGTGGTTGTAAACCTTCGAAGCTTTGTCGAGTATTTTTGAGGATGTAATTCGTCTTTGGTCGGTTCCATCGACCTTCGAAGAATGATTTTGGTCCTTTATATCACTTTCGAAGCTTGTTACTAGTCATAATTCGAGTCATCCAGTCATAATTTCATACTCATTCGAAGCACTTTATTGGTGTTGTTACATCATTCGAAGCACTTTGCTGCTTAGGTTAGTCATGTGCTTGGTTCGGCCCTTCAAAAATTCAAGTAAACATCATTTTTAAGGGCCGCGGGGGGTAATGTTAACACCATAAATCTGCAATTTTTATTATTATTTATTATTTATATAATTGCAGGACACGTGGCATCCTCTTATTCATTTGGAAGTTAAAAGAAGTTAAAGAGATAATGGAGAATATGAAGGACAAAGTGGATGAGTGGGAGGACAAAGTGGATGAGTGGAAGGACACGTGGCAAGACAAGAATGAAGATGGAAGAAATGGGTAGTTACTAAGTAGTTATTGCTGTATTTTTTCCTCTATAAATAGCCATTAATGGCTACATTGTAAAGGATCCAGAATTCATAATCAAAGACACTTGATTTCAATATTTCTTGTTATTTTCCTTATCTTAGGAGTAGTTTAACATAGATTTATATTTCGAAGCATTTATTTTCAGCATTTCCATTTCGAAGCATAGGAGTAGAAGTAAGTAATTATTACTTTGATTGTTCACTCAATCATCTTTCTCCGTTCCCCATTCTTCTTTTAATTTTTCTTTTCTTTACACTTGGCAATCTTGAAGTCCTCTTCGTTGAGGCAAAAGAACCGTCAACACAATCGCTTGATAATTGGCTTGAATTTAATCTGTAAGGATTTTTCAATCCTTGCTGGCACGCTCGCATTTATGATATTTTCCTTCGTAGGAAAAATAAGCCAACATTTTAGCCAACATTATGAGTTTTGATTCGATAATTTGATGTATAAATTATTTATGAAAAAATAAATTGATATGATAATTGTAGTCAAACTATTTTATCTGATTTCATAGTTTGGGTTGTAGATCTTGTTATGGTCATCATTTTGATTATTTGAATCGTTCATATTATAAGTGTCGTAGTCTAGATTATAATGCTTACTATGAGTGTCATTTTGATAATTTAGACTACTTGTCTTGCAATCCAGATTGTAGGGCCTGCTATAAATCATCTTATAAGTTTTTATGTATAGATCATTTATAAAACGATCTAATTGATATGAACATCATAATCACATGATTTTATTTAATTTGTCCTTTCAAAAATAAACATGTATTTTCAAAGTTATACTTTTACAAATTTAGTAAAATCATGTGATTAATATTATTGAATTAATCTAATCTTTTATGAACAATATATATACAAGGCTCTCTACAATATGAACGGCTTAGATTGTTAAGATAATTGGATCTACCTCCAACAAAAGGGAATATGAATCATTAATTATATGGTCATGTTTATAAATATATGTATATGTATATATATTTCATGCATGTGAAATAATAGTGATGATATAGAGCAAGTATACCTTGATGTCGACCAAACATGATTCTCCTTCTTACAGTTCATCTGATATTTGTCACGTTATCATGTTTCTCAGATAGTTTCACGAGAATTAGAAGAAAATATTATTTATATAGAACTTAGGCTTCGTTGGTTAATTATATATTTTAGTCGGAAGTTACTATAAGTTGTCACATTATTCTTTCTATTTTTCTACACATTTTTTTGTAAAAAATTACTAAAATAGTATGTTTTCAAACAAGACATGATCAATATTTATATTGAACTTATTTGTCGTTTGATATGGCATTTACCATGCAATGTACTAATGGATGTATAGATAAGACGCTACATCAAATGATAATAAAAAATAATTAAAAAAATTGAACGCAATATCAAAATAAAAAAACTCAACCCCAAAATTATGGTTAATCCTATAATTCATAGAGAATCTAAGATTAATTTTATTGACCTCTTTTGGTATTTGAAAAAAAAAAAAAAAAAAAAATCCAACAAATCTCACAATTTTAGTATAATTACATTGAATTCTTTTTAAATTTTAATTTATATAATACTGAATTAATAATTCATTTATAGATTAAAAAAGAAGAAGAAGATATCATCTATTTTACACTAACGTGTGTATATATATATATATATATAAAGAGTACATATATATTTGTTATTCTTGTATCTTTACAAGATCTATATTAGTTTTGGACGACGTGTAATTTACTCAAGAATTTAGTTAGCTTCAAGGTGTGGATTTCTTTGTAGCCTTTTTCTATAAACTATATAAAAATATATATATATATATTAAAAAAAATGTGATGAGCGTGGGGTGGGGGCAGTAGCTTTTTGGTGGGGGATTTGGCGCAAGGCTCAAATATGACTTTCGGTGGAGGGTACTTTTGGTAGTTTGAAAAAGTGATTGGGCCATAGCACATTCATTGAACCGTGCGGGCTGTGGCGTGCAAATTAAAAGTTAAAAAATAAAGAATTATTTGGAATGATCTAAATAAGTATATTTTTTGTCTTTTTATGAAAATATATATAAAAAAATAAAGAAGTGATGTGATGAAAAAAAAGATAAAAAGATAAATTATTTAAGAGATGCCAAATCATCCCTAATAATCATAAAGTAAAATGTATTTTTTTTAATTTTAAATAATTAATTTTTTTAATTTATTTAAAATTGACAAACACTCCTGATGTGATGACTGGGTGAGTGCGTGGGGAGAGAGTAAGAGGACTTTGGTGCAAGTAAAGTTGAAAAAAAAAAGACAAATTATATATACCTCTTGAGGTTTGATTAAATTATAAATATTTCTTTGTAGTTTACGAAATTACAAATTTTTTCTTGAATGTTATATTTACATAACAAATTAGGGGATAATTTGTAATGAAATATAAATCTCAGGGGGTAAATTGTTATGAAAATACAAACCTCAAGGGGTGGGATGTAATTTTTGAAATCTCAGGAGGGTATTTGTAATTTAGCTAAACCTCGAAGGAGGTATTTGTAATTTGCCAAAAAAAAATAATAATTGAAAATAATACAGAAAGGTAACAATAATAATGTCTTTTGTGTAAAAATATGGGTCACGTGTGCTTCTGTCTGGACTCAATGGAGCTATGTGTGAGTGAGATGGACTCTAAACGTCGGTTGATTAAAAAATTAAAAAAATTATATGATTGTTTATGATAATTTAAATAAATATATTTTTAAATTTTTTTAGAAGATGTGTAAAAAAAATAATGTGACTGAAAAAAAAAATGACTATTTTAATATTCTCCAAACGAGCTCTAAATTATTTTGCATCGCCACATGGGTTCTGTTCTAATGTGGTCCATTTATTTACTCTAATCCAACCCATTTTACTCCTAAATCTACATGGTTATTACACTCGTCACCATTTCTTCCATACTAGGAAAAATAAATAAATAAATAAATAAAGATAAATTGTTGAGAACTTTTAGGATGTATTGCGTTAGATTCAAGAATTATTTTTGTTTTATTTATGAAAATATAATTAATGAAATTGTTTAGTAAAAATGACAAATTATTTTTTAAAAGATAATTTTTTTCATTTTTACTCGCTGCCACTGGACCACCATTGGACCGTTGATTTCCGGTTTCTGAAAAAATCACTGTAGGTGATTGGCAACGGTCGGTGGTGGCAATCAGTTGTGGTTGGTGGTAGCAGTGATATGGATAGATAGGTAACATGGGGATAGATATATAGTCAGATAGGTGACATTGAACACATAAATAGAGGAATGTAATCTTTTAAATTATTATTATTGTTATGACCTCAAAAGATTAGAGTTTAGGGCAATACTTCAAAAAATCTTTAATTAAATTTATGACTTGAATTCTAAAAGTAAAAAAATATTATTTAATTTTTGTTTTAGAGAAGATCCTCTCCATTTCATATATGTAATAGAGAATTTCAATTACATATCTAATGGCTATAAAATATGAATGCAAGTTTATAATTATTTTAAATTAAAAAAAGATTATTACACTCACCATTGAATGATGTAATGGAACATCTTCATTTTAAATATGCAATGGAGAAGAACACAATTCTCTTATAAGAGGCACGGGGTGTTGTATCCCTTAATGGATCCATTTTGTTTAGTATTGTGCTGTGATTTGATCAAAGACAGACCATCTATGTCAGAATTAGAGAATTCACAAAACATTTCTTTCTCGTCTCAAAAGTTGAATTTTGAACAATTGTGTGGAACCACAGGAAGTGAAAGATATGGATACAAAGAAGCATAATTATCCGATCATATCCCTGCACTCAAACCAAGGAGTAAGAAGGTGTGACCTATTCCATTCTTCGAGTTCAGTAAGGCCAAAGTTGCTTTCATTGTGGGTAGATGTTATATCAAATTAGCCAAAGTTGCTTTCGTTATGGGTAGATGTTATATCAAACTACTCAGACGATGAAGTCTGGTGGAACACTAAGAGCTCCCATAAGATACTTTAGGCATCCAAGCAAGTAACAAACCCACCCAAGCTCAGTTGTCCTGTGTGAGTTGAGATCAGTTTGTTGTAAATTAAAAGTTAGTAATTAAAAAAAAATATTTTATAATTTTTAGCATTCTTACTATTTTTTTTTTAATATTAAAAGTGCAAATGAATTAAATAATGATTCATAGACAGCCAATGATCTTTGGACACATGAAATTTTTAATAAGAGTTTTAATACATGTAACATTGTTATAATTAAAAAGCAGAAATGAAAAAACAATGCATCTACAATTTTTAGATAATCAATTTTTTTTAAAAACTTATTTAAGTTATTTTTACCTGATAAATTGTAAATAGAAATGTCTTTCAATAATTTGACATAAATTTTCAAATTAAAATAAGTTATAAATAACTTATTTAAATTGCAACAAACAACCAGTAGTCAAAACTACACCATCCGCAACTTCCAGATAATCAATTTTCTTTTTAACTTATTTAAGTTATTCTTACCTAATAATTTTAAAAAAAAAAATGACTTTCAATAATTTGACATAAATTCTCAAACTAAAATAAGTTACAAATAACTTATTTAAATTGCAACAAACAACCCATATCGCTTGTTTTGTTGGATACTCCACTGCCAAGCTTTTTTTTTCCACTGCCAAGCTTGCTTCCATTTATTCCATATCTTCCACCATGATGAGAACACAACCATATATATGTCAATTTTTATATCTATCATATGCTCTCTCTTTATTTTATTTTAATAAAAAAAAGTATAATCATGGTTTGATTATGATCAGTGAAAATTGATCACCAAATGGAAAGGTATATGACATGGATAGGCCCACATGGCATACGGCCCACGGCAAACCACCCCGAACCCATCGCTTGGGGCCAATGGCACAACCCGGTTGACAAGGCCCAGAACAGCTGGAGGCCACCTAGACATGAAGGGCCAACGGCATTTAGGCACACGGCAGGTGGGACACGGGCCACATCAGCAGACAAAGATCTGCAGAGTTATTATCACAACACATCACCATTAATGCGACCCATCACAGCATTTATTACAACAGCACTCCCCGCCGGAACAGAGCCTCCATCACCCTAAACAAGATGAGCTATGGCACAGGCTTTCGGCGGAAAAAAGCACGTCACAGGAGACAGGAAAAATGATGACAAAAGGATATAAGCAAGGATAAGAGGAAAGAAAAAGGGGAAGTTATCTCTCTCTTGATCTCTCGATATACAGTTTTTCATACTCTGCTCTACTAATTCTTGCACCGGAGGGTTCACTGGGGGACTACCCCGTTCCCCCTGAACTTGCATGCAGGTCATCTGACGGAGTCTCCTTCTTGAGCCGGAGCCTGAAGAGCCTGGGCCGGTCCGACCCATCCACCCGGGAACCGATACCTCATCAGTATAGATGAGAAACGGGCAAAAGGTGATCATGAATGGAATTAGGATTAATCACTTATGAGATAGATAACGAGAATTCTATTATACACACTTCATTTCATATATATGTTTAGTTATACCATTTTTTTTTAGTTATGATCAATTTTTTTCTTTAATTATGATATTATTTTAAAATTTTAATTATGACATTTTTTTTATATTTTATAATTATGACTCATAAAATATGAAATTATATCGTTTTCTTTTATATGTGTACCATAGTCTTTCCTATGAGATAAATTTAATTGGGTTTGGCCATTGGGTAGAATTGAAAATATACATATTATTTGTTTGGACCTTTTTGATATGTTTTTATGTTATTATCATGTCATATTATAATCAAATTCGTGTCAACAAATGATTTTAATTGTTAATTTTATATACAGTTCATGTCATATTAACATTTTAACAATGTTGTATCAACTAATTTATTACCCTTGAACCACTTTTAGTCTTCATTTGGAAAGAGTTAAAATAGCTTAGCTTTTTGGCTATTTTAACCTGACCTTTTTAGCCTCGTTTGGTTTTTATTTTTGGCTTTTTTGACTTTTGTTAGAGAAAATGTGTAATGATTATGATTTAGATATAATATTTTGTCTTATTGACTTATGTAGATAATTTTATTTTTTGTACTTTTTTAGCCAAAAAGCCAAAACTAAACATAGTTTAATGATGTGGTATTGAGGTTAGACTTTAAATGATGAAATGTTTGACAAATTAAAATTTAGTATTTGTCAAACACATCATTAATAATAATTTTTAGAGATGATAAATTAAATATTTTAAGTATTTTTCTTAACTTATTGTGTCCAAAATTTTCAGTCTTTACTTGTAGCAGTGCACATTTGCTATGGCTTTCATTTTTTTGTCTTTTTTTTTTCTCAAAAATGAAAAAGAAAAATACTCGAGACACGTGATTTATCATTCTTAAAAATCACTTTTAATGATGTGTTTGACAAATATTGAATTGTGATTTGTCAAATATTCCATTATGTAAGGTCTAACCTCAATACTATATTATTAGGGGTCATTTAGAGATGATAAATTAGGAGATGCAGCATTGTTAAATAAAAAATAACACAAAAACTTGTTTGGCAAATTATTTTCAAGAAAATTATATGCAAATACTTTTTTTTTTTTAAGAAGATATTTTAAGTTTTTAAAATTTTTGAAAACTATCTTTAGAAAGAAGAAGAAGACCATGAAAACAATATGAAAATTTCGGGAATTTTCAAACTTATCATTATATTTGTTTTTGAAAACACTGAAAATAAAACAATACCAAGCATACCAATTTTTATCTTTTTAAATTATCAATATAAAAAATACAAACATTGACAAGAAAAACTTGTTGGACAAATTATTTTGGAAAAATAAAATTTTCTAAAAATACCCCAATTTTTTGAAAGCACTTTTAAATTGTTTTATGAAAATTTTAAAACTACTTTTTCAAAAAAGTTTTTTTTTTTTTCTTTAACTTCATATTACTTTTGCTTCCAAAAATACAAAAACAGATTTTTCAAAAAGAGATTTTTAACTTCATATTACTTGTAATGGAGTAGCCTATGATATTGGGGGTATTTGTTTCAACTTTTCAGAGCCAACTTATGGCTTTTAACTTTGAAAAAATTATTTTGGACTGTTTGGTTAAACTTATTTCAAACAGCTTCTGATTCTAACAGCTTATTTTAACTCAAAAAAGCTGATTCTGAGAAGCTGCTCACCCATTGTTTCTGATTATCAGCTTCTGCTGTGGACATGCTAATTTATGGTTATACTCTTAGATTTTTTTATTTTTTATTTTTTTTAAAATAGAAAAGACTCAAATGGACTATAGATTATTATTTTTTTTTTATGAGAAATGTAAACAAACAAAAAATAAAAATTAATTGAAAAAACTATTTCACAGCTTATTTAACAAACACTACTCAGCAACTTAAATCTATAATCCAACAGCTACACCAAACAGATTAACAACTTCTGATTAAAGTCATAATCTATAATTTGTTAAGCTATAATCTATAAGCTATTTTAATAGCTACATCAAACGGGGCCATTGTGCGTCATACTCTTTCTATTGATGAGTTTGGAAAGCATATTTTCTATCCTCGTGTTTATCTTCTCATGAACTTGTTATTAGGCTCTTGGGCTCTATTTATTCTGCTTGTATTTAATAAAATTCTCCTTCTTTCTTTGGCCAAAAAAAAAATGAACTCGGGTCTTCTTTCGATGATCAAAATTATTCATGTCGTTAAACACTTTGTATATATTATTCACACAAAAAATTAGATTGATTTGATAATCGTTGCCAAATTATTTTTTACAGCAAGTGTGTGTTTTTAAATAGATTATCATTTTTTGTGATAAATGCAATTGTTACAATTACTATATCATTTTTTTTTAAAATGATATACTTAAATAGTCCTACAAAATAAACATTTAAATTATCAAAATAGTGTCTATGATAGCCATGATGAGTCCAGACATTACCTTCCAATCAAAATATTGACTGAAAAGGGCCAAATCCTTTCAAAATAATAATGATGTCAAATCAAACAACCTCAATCCATCTATCCTTTCTATAGCATTACCTTTATAAAAAGGGTAATCCATCAATCTTCTTCATGGTAAGAAAAGAATATATTTGGTGCCCACCTTTGTACTGTAATGTCAAAAGAAGATGGATAATAAATGAATGAGACAGAAAGAAAAGGAGAGAAGAGAAGCCTTCTTCCACGGCTTGCTAGACTTTCCAAAAAGAAACCCATCTATAACATCATTTTTTCTCCCCACAATTGTCACCAAGTAAAGCTTTAATTGGACGATTATAAAGTACAAATTATCTTTTCGCAAAGAAAATAGAAGCATCTTCAACTTCAAACATGGAGGGTTGTTTTGGGAAGATACAAAAACTGGTTTTTTTTTTTTATTCTTCTGTTTTTTTAAAAAAAAAATATATAAAAAATGTGATAAATAATATCACTCAAAATAGTTTAAAAATTAAAATATGACTTTTAACTATCTTTTCACAATAATCTGAAGCTAGAGTCAAATGTTAGCAACAGTGTTAGTTTGTGGTGAAAATTTTGTTTCAATAGAGCGACAAAATAGTGTGTTAACCTTGTCGGTAGTTAATAAGTGTATTATTTGTAATTTGGGTAATTACACCCAAAGTGGAAGTCAAAAAAATTTTACATATCCATAAAAAAATTATAATTTTAATTACTTAAATTTATAAAATTTATCATTGATTTATAATTATTTTTTTAATATCCGTTAATGTAATATTTCTCCTTTTGTAGTTGAGAAGTTGGTTTTGGTAGGTTAGGAGCTAAAATAGCCACAAAAAACAAAATAGACTATTTTAGCCACAAAACAAAACATCAAATCCAACTCATAATCATTACACTCCTCTCTCACAAAAAAAGTCAAAAAAATCAAAAAGTCAAAAAGCCCTTTCCAAACCAGGCTTTTTAGCCTAGGCCAAAAAAGTCAAAAAGCAAACCCACTTCCCAAACGAAGGCTTAGTGTTTTAACAGAGAAAGAATGAGAGAAAAAAAGAAGGAAAAATTAAGTCAAAACTCCTCTATTGAATTTTTATTTGGTAAAAATGATAGTTTAATTTATTTTACTTCATAAATCCCTTAAGAAGGAATTGCATAATTGAATAGGGATAAAGTAAAATATCTTCTTTTTTTTTCTTTTAGATATTGTCAGAGTAACATGTCACTGTGAATCAGAGTAATATGTTACTGTTTAAATCAATAATTGAATAGGGATAAAATAAAATATCTTTTTTTTTTCTTTTAGATATTGTCAAAGTAACATATCACTGTGAATCAGAATAATATGTTACTGTTTAAATCAATTTCGATAGTAATATTTTTTTTAAAGAATTTCATAATTAATATGGATCTTATTTGATACACCTTGATAAGATAATTTTAAAAATACTAATTTTATTAAAAATCGACATCTAAATCAAAAGTTATATTATTTTAAAGTTTAATATTTTAATAATAGTAATATATGTTGGATTTTTTTAAAATTTTTTATAGTTATTCTTATGTGTTTGATTGAGGGATTTAGGAAAGAATTTAGAAAGAAAAAAATATATGAAATTAGATAAAATATAAGTTTATTTTATTTACATTTTATCTATTTTTTTAAATTTTTTTTTATAAATTTTTTTTAAAATTTTCTAATCAAACACAATATTAATATATTAATATTTTACTACAAGGGACTTTAACCAGATCCCCATGAGAGAGAGAGAGAGCGCGCGTAGTGGTGGCTGGTGAGTCACTGTTCTTTTGTATTTATTTAATCATTTTATTTTCTTTACATATAATAAGGTAAGGATAATTTACGCTTTACCTTTTTTATATTTGATTATTATTTTTTCATTTTGATTTTTAATTTTTTTCTCCCAAATTTATTATTAAAATTATTTTTTGTTCAAAATGAGACAAAAAAATATCATATTAACTGCCACATAATTTAAATTGTAAAGAATTTCAAATGTGTCATTTTCTATTTAATTTTGAAAGTAAATTGAAAAAAAATTTCTCTTTAAGTTTGTAAAGTAAATTAAATTAAACATTATAAGGCAAATTAAGAAAAAAAAATTAGAGGTCAAATTGAAAAAATGACCAAACATAATTGGATAAAATATAAGAGTAATATTACAAATCCACTCTTATCAATTCAAAAATTATTTAAAAATTAATCTCCAATCACATCTAATATGGACCCTATATAAATTTTATATTATACAAATTAATCTCTACCATATAATCACTCACTAAAAAAAAAAAAAAAAATTAGGATCCGTAAATCTAGGTCAGTAGACTTTCCAAAATAGTATAATATATCCACATCAACGCCATTAATTTTATTTAAAGGCATAGATGCTGCCACGTCATAGTATGAGTTTTACTGGGACCAGTTTTCTAAGGATGATCTGAATGCCGAAACTGTTGGGATCCTCTAGAGTCATTTGGTGAAGTGATCCTCTAGAGTGATCCTTTATGGCGCAACATCTGTCCCACTAATGAAGCCAATGGCTGAGATTAATCCCTCACAAAACGACGTCGTTTTGATGACCCAACAAAAAAAATATGAGTTTCAAACTTTCAGTAGTGCAAACACAGAGAGGAGAGGGTGAAAAAGAAAGAAGTGAAGGGTTTGATTTATGCTCACAAGGCTGGACTCGAATTGTCTCTATATTTGGATGTGATTTCCACTGGTGTTGTTGGTTCGAAATCGATTGATTTGTATGGGACTAAGATTTTGAATAGGGATTTTGAAGCTGGTTTTTTTGTGAAAGATTTGGGGATTTGTTTGAAGGAGTGTTAGAATATGGGCCTTGCTTTGCTTGGATTGGGATTAGTTCTACAACTTTATCTTTCTCTCAAGGCTTATAGGGAAGGTGATTTGGGCACCCAAGCACTTATTTTAGCTCTCGAGCGGCTCAACGACGTCTCGCTAGCGAAGCTGTTCTTCAAGAAACTTCAAGGAACACATAGATGGGTGTTTGTGTGATAGAACATAAAGAAAGACAGAGGCGTCAAAATGCATATATATATATATATATATATATTTGAAAACAAGATTCAAAGAAAAAAAATAAAATTAATTTCAAAATTATGTGTAAACTATCAATTGATCTTCCAATTTTGATGACTTTTTTCAATTGATATTCTCTTTTCGATCTAGATTTGTTGAGGATTTGAGACTTTTTTTTTTGTTTCCTTATACATTTTGAGTTCGATTTGGTAATGGAACAATCCGGCGATGGATGGAGGCGGAGGGGTGGGGGAAAAGATGGTTGGCCGGAGGAGGTTTAAGGAGAAACTGGCGACCGGCAGCAATGGTGGGGGACCAAGTGGTCACCGCCGCCGCCATCGACATCGACGAAGCTGTTCTTTAAGGTTTTGCAAAGCTTAATCCCTATATGAAGATCTTTGATTTGTATTTGCAAATCTTTGCTATGTAAAATTATCTTTGCCATGTGAAAATGATTTGTATTTGTAGATTTTTGCAGATCTAAAATTATCTGCTCTCCATGAGCTTCAGTGCTTCGACGCTGTGAAGTTCTTCCTCAGCTCTTTCTCTTTTCTCTCTCTCTCTCTCTCGTCCTCTCACGTTCGAACTGTAAAACCCAGAAATTTTTTTTTTTGGGTCACCAAAACGACGTCGTTTTGGTGAGAGATTGATCTCAACCATTGGATTCATTAGTGAGATAGGTGTCGCACCAAAAAGGATCACTCTAGAGGATCACTTCACCAAATCACTCTAGAGGATCCCAGCGCATGGGGCAGACTTGTCTGCAGTCCACCATTTTGTGAACCAGACAGTATTATTGGGCTTGTGAGATCACCATAAGTCTTGTTTTATTAATTCGAACCGTTTAATATATAGAATTTGTCGAGTAATTTATTTTTGTAAAAAATCACATTAATCCGATATCAATAGCTATTTGATTAGATCAAATTTTTATTAATAATTTATTTTGAAAATTATATTTACTATTGACAGAAATCACATTCAATTAAATAGCTATCGATATTCGATTAACGTGATTTTTTATAAAAATAAAATTATCAACAAATTATACATATTGAACGGCTCGAAAAAATGAAACAAAACCTATGATGAGTCTCCACGGATCTAACAGCACACTCTAATATGATCTTAGATGAAAGAGAATCCTGTTCAATCCAAATCCAACGTTCCCAATCTGAAACTCTACTGCATGGATTAAAAAACTATTCAATACTCCCGAGTGTCATACTAATTACTTTCTTTTTTAATCACAATTATGTTGAAATACCACGTACCGTGCTTGAGAGTAGGGGTGTGTGCGGTGCGGTTCGGGCGGTTTGAGAAGAAAATTACAAATCAAATGGCGGGTTAGCGGATTAGCGGATTGACAGATTGCGGTTTGGACGGTTTTTGGCAGATTGAAGAATATTCTAACTAATTATCATACATTTGCATAACATATAACATTAATTTATATAATATTTTTAAAATATATAACACAAAGTAATTTTACATAATATATTTTATATATATAACCACTAATTTCTAATAAAATTCATATCTTAAATCTCTCTCACACTCATTTTTACATTGATATTTCATTAGAAATTAAAAAATATATATGTATTAACTATAGCGGAGTGGAGCGTTTAGTTGACGGATTATAAATTTTAAAGTTTAAACCGTAATTAATAATTAGAACAATACAAATTAATACGAATCAATGCGATTTTAACGAATTAAACGGTATTTTGCACAGCTCTACTTGAGAGCACCCAATAATAACCCAACTTTGCTACAGACCCCACTGGGGGTCGACCCCAGTGAGGTGGCAGCCCCCCATTTGTCCAAATCACAAAAAAAAAAAAAAAAAAAAAAAAAAAAAAAAAAATTTACCAATGAGAAGCCTCCATTCATAACCTCAGTAACCTCAGTGACACCCACTGGGTCCGAGGCATTTTTCATAATAACCACTCGTAGGGTCTCGTCCTTTCAAGTCCTCCCGCTTCCCTCCCTGAGATTTTTAGAGAGAAAAAAGATTTTGAGAGAGAGAAAGAGAGAGTATTATGGAGGGGGTGTAATAATTCAATCTCATTGAATGCTCTCAACGACGCAAAAGCGATAGAATTCAATTCCTGCTAGCTAAACTGGTCCCCATTTTTTTTTTTTTTTTTCTTTTCTTTTTCTAGGCAAGGACTGCTTGACTCTCTTCACTTTCAAATTCTTCAGAGAAACAATCCCAATAAATCACACAAACCCATTAAAGAACTCTCTCTCTCATTCCTCTTTTGATAAATTTCATGCATGTTTTTCTCATTACCCATGTGTATAATCTCTGTCAAGTGTTATTGTATCTTGCTTTGCGAATGTTAGTTGTGAATTAGAAGGTAGTGAGAGTTTTTGCACATTCCAGAGTGTGATTTAAAGAAAGAAAGAAAGAAAGAAAAGATTAATGGGTGGTTTCACTGTAGATGAAGATGAAGAGGCAGCTGGTAGTGGTAGGAGAGAAAATGGAGATTCTTGCTCAGCTTCACATCTCCATGCCAAACACAGGCTCTCTAAGAGGTGCACTTCTTAGCTTCTTATGTGTTTTATTTTATTTTTAGGTCAAATTCATTTTTTATGTTGGTTTATAGTGGTTAATCATTGAGTGAAATGCTAAACTAGAACTTGAAAGAGTTTGGGTTTTCTTTAATCAAAGAAGGTGATGAAAAACAGACTTTTTCTTTTTTTGGCAAGTTATTTGTTTTTTATTTTTCAAATTCTGAATGAGCCCTGCATGTGTGTAAATTATTTAGGCAGTTGGCTGGAATGGAATGGTCATTCTATCATAATACTCATTGTTGTGTCTGGTAAGAAGAAAAGAGATGTACATTACAAATGAAATTTAGGAGAATGGCTATTCATTGGGAGGTCAAAGAATAGTGATTCCATTTCTGTCCAAAATCTTTCGTCTGCGCAATCAGTACAATAAAAATGTTTTGTTTTGCTTTCATTTACTGCCAATAACAAGGTGTCGGTTTGCTATCATTTTCTTTTTTAAACGTTGATGTTTGATTGTTGTTATGGAATACCAAAAGGATTCTCTTCTAAAAGCTGAAGTTGTTTTGGGCATCATTGTGTTTGTCAATTAATAACTGGAACTTGGCATTGAATTTATGTTACCGCCTACCTTCTGGGTGTAGTAATATCTAGTTGGTTTGTCAACTTGATACTAGGAGCTCAAGCCCTCTTGTCCTCTTGCCAAAAAAAAAAAATGTTAATAGAAAGGAAAAGATTTTGGAATGTAAATAAGAGTAACTTGGGATAGGTTGAATGCAAGTTAAGAAGTTGAATGTAAAAAAGAGGTTGAATGTAAGTTAAGTGAATAGAGATTTTGGAATTTGGTGAGTAGAGTAACTTGGGATTGGTGTGGAGAGACCAGGGAGTGATTAGATGTTGAGCTAATTTTGTATGGGCAGCTAGCCTTAATAAGCAAATTAAGTAGAATGCAATAATTCTCCAAATAAGTTATTTGCATAAAGAACACAACACATTCCTGAAAAAGATGCCGTCAGTTTTCCCAATTTATGCATTTTCCTTCTAATCGTGGTCTAGAGGCTTCCCATTTCTAAGTCTGTGAATTGGACACAATCACCTGCCATTTGATTGAAGACTGTTTACCTGGAGTTCTTATGGAAAATATTTTAGTTTCTGAGTTGACCTGTTTTGGACTTCTAGCAGTTTTGTAATATTGCATTGAAACATAGAGGTCTGTCATATCTATTGAAGATTTTTTTTTGCATTTCATTCTTTGCTTTGTCAGTGCTACTGAGAGGAACTTGGATAATCCAAGAGGTGGAGTTTCACATCCAATACAGAACGATTTCACCGAATCACATGTAATACCTTGAATCTTACGCAATGTTTGTTTTCATTTTCTCTTCCCGTTTCTTATGCAAGCTAATGCTTCAATTTAAAGATACTTATGTTCTTTAACCTTTATGTGTATTTTAGTGATGAGGTTGAATCTGAAAGATGAACTCATTTCTAACTACATCTATACATAGCAGGAATTGCAACCGTCAGAAAGCACTTGTGGAGCACAAAGTCCCCTTCTCGAGTACTCCATCAACACTAACACAGATAATGCATCAAGTCATCGAGCCTCTTTGGAAAAGGATGTAAGCTTGGGAATTTTCATTTAATTGAGATTGTGGATTATGCGAATTATATTGTACCCTTTCCTATTTGGTCCCTTGAAATTTTGTACTTGAAGTTGTGGCTAGATATATTCATAGGTCAATGAGGAAAATAGGAATTCCCACCCAAGAATTGAAAAGAATCAACGCAATATTGTTTTATTATATATACTCAGAGGGGCTATATTGGCTGTGAATCAGATCTCGAAGCAATCTATATAGATTGACAGCCTCCATTATGTTTTTGCTAGCAAAGTCCACTACTTTTGGTTTTGGATCTTTCAAATCATTTTATTTCTCTTTGAAAATATCCAGAACCGTCTTGTTTAATTGTCTGAAATATTGTCATCCCTGGATACAATGCAACGGAATCATATTAATATACCTGCTTTACAACTTACAAGCCTTGGGTAAAAAAAGAATATCACAGTCTAACCGAGCACGATCTTTTCAATATTGAATCTTGTGTCATGCGAGAGATTGCATGTGGACAAAGGATATTCTTTGAATGTTCTTGTCCACAGCGATGACAAAATACTGACCTGTTGAGCATATTGTCGTACACTGAGTTTCACCTATGGCCTTAATCTGCATACTTCAAATTCCTTTTTTTAATAAGCTACTTGTATCAACTTTCTTTCACAAACAATGCACTAATTTACAGATTGAGCAGCTGCAATTACGTTTGCAGCAAGAGAAATCTTTGAGGATGGTGCTTGAGAGGGCAATGGGTCGTGTTTCTAGTACCTTATCTCCTGGACACAGGCATTTTGTTGCGCAGGTAACTTGAGATAACTCAAAATTTGAAGATCTTCCGCAAAAACGAGTCTAGAGCAGCAGTTTTGCTATTTGAAATAATTAATATTAGTTAATACAATTCATTGATGCAAAAAATAGCTGGAAATTTTTATTAACATCCAGATGTACAGTTTTACAATTGAGGGGGGTCAAGTAATATTCAGTATAGTTGAGGGGATGTCAGTGTAATTATGATCACTTTGGTCACCCTACAAATATTCATCACCATTGTGTTGTGTAAACTCTAACCTTACTGGTTTTTTGACAACTCACCATTATGCATTTTATTTACATATTTAGGAGAAACCTACGAAGCACAGACACTTCTAAAAGGGTGTGTATCCGTGTCGGACACTTTCCCGACATATGTCCGACATTCATCCAAACGTGTCTTATTTTTGTGAAAAGAATTTAGACTTGGACTCTCTTTGTTCACTTGGAGGATACACGTGTCCATTGCTTAAACACGTGTGTCCATTGATTAGACACATATGGAACTAATTATAAATTGGAACAAAATAATTTAGAATACGATAATAAAAGAAAAATAAGGTCAACTTATAAAAATTAGTGTTATATTGCATTTATTTATTGTCTTAGAATGATATATTCATATATATGACATATAATAAATATATAAAATTATATATTCTGTGCGTGTCCCCCAAGTGTTGTGTTTTGCATTTTTTGAAAATTGTCATGTCGGCGTGTTTGTGTTGTGTCATGTGTTCGTGTCCGTATCCGTGCTTCTTAGGGGGAAACCAATAGAACCAAGGAGCCTAAAACTGTTTTGGAATTCCAAAATTTGTAGAAAGAATCATAGGAAAAACACAATGACAATATATTCCTAATTTCACTGATATTCCTACTTCAATGAATGTATTTATTTTGTTGTTCTATAACCCTCTCTCTCAATGTGAAGCTTACATATGAATTCACCCACAGGTTATTCATAGTCCAACTATCATAACTGCATTCATTCCTTATTTTTATGCCCATAGAATTTTGTATTGTGGCTTTTTTATTTTTGTTTTTGTGCAACTAATTTTGTGAGTTAAGTGGAAAGTAACCCCCTAGATTCTGGTTCATTTTAGACAAAGGAATTGATAGCAGAGATTGAGCTACTGGAAGAAGAGGTTGCAAATCGCGAGCAGCATGTTCTCTCTCTCTACAGAAGCATTTTTGAACATTGTGTTAGTCGGCCTCCTTCTGAGCAATGCTCGGGCATGACTTCGCCAGCCCATGTGAAGAATGAATCTAGGAAACACCCAAGTGTAATTTCAAGTACCTTTTGTTCCTCAAAAAAGTTCCCTTTGAGACCTTGTCAAGCTCTGGCTTCCGCAAATGACGCGGGGAAAAGAACCTTACTGTTGCAGTCTAAGACAAGACATGCCTCATTGCTTAGTTCCAAATCCAACAACCAATTTGAGAGGACTTGGTCAGACCATCGTAAGGTAGGATATTTCTTCCCATTTATTCTTCTTCTTTAGTGTACATCTTGGTTGTGCGTGTTTCTCATCCAGTTGACTCTTTTCTTCTGTAAATTGATTTTTCATCTTAAATATAAATAAATAAAAGATTTTTTTTTTAAAAATGTGATGTGTTATGTACGATGGCTTTATTGTTTGTTCTAACATTTTATATTTGATTCCTTATCTTTGCATTATTATGTTTTTATGTCCTACTTGTCCATATAGGGGTTTTTGGCAGTAGCAGCAAGATTTTATGGAATTTTTCAGCCTGGGAGGCGTGGTTGAAACGATTCCAACACCTTAAAGCTGTATGTGGATACCAAATTGAATTCAAAGGAATGTATATCTCTATCACACTGTGAGTAGAGAGGGATGAATAATATGTTATTTATACACTTGTAGGTTTACATCATGTCAAAAATATGTACACCGTGAGAACGTTACGAGGAAAGAATTAAAAAAGGATAAGAGTATTAAGGAGTAAACTATGAAGTTTATAGCCCATCATCTTCGAGAGAATCAAGCAATCCACTATGTGTTATCTTAGTATAGCAATCAAAATATGCTATGCTCGAACTTCATGGCCTGCCTGATAATTATATGCTTCCATGTGTTTGGCCTACTTATGGAGGAGAGTTTGGCCACACGTGAGAGATGTGTTGAGAATATAAATAATTAATTACCCTTCTCTCTAAAACCCTAAGCTTTTTAGATGAGATATTGGTTAACAATTTAATAGTTGGGTGTTAGGAGGAAGTAGAATCATTCAATTGTGTATTGGATAGCATTTGAAACATTCTTCCTGGTTGATAATGTAAATGAAATCTTCTTGTGATATCTACTGGATTATTTGGGGATTTTGTGAAATATATTTACATCGTTAAACTATCTATTGCAATAGTTTAGGTTATTGGTTGAGTTCAACCATGGTGTAGTCCTGTAAGCCTCTACAAATGGTCATTAATCAGCTTTCTCTTTCTTGTCTTGTTATTGTTGTGTGCATAAGGTACTGTAGCATTTCTAATTCCATTTTCATAAAATGCAGAGCACCAAATCAAGAGTCCCTCACTTTTTTGTTCAATTCAATGCTGGTGCAGTGCAACCAATCTAGTTATTATCATTTTTTTTCTTGCAATAGGTTGTGATGCTTTTGTTAAACATGGGAAAACAAAGCATAATGAATTTTTCCCATGGAATGTAAAAACACCCTTCTCATGTTTATGATTATTTACTGCAACTTATTTTTGGTCCACAACACTAGATGGTGCCGTGCCATTTCATTATGTTAGCTGATCTTAATTATTTGTAATAGGGTCAGGAATTGCTACCAGCAATGGAGAAAACTTCTGTGCTACGAACCCTAAAAGATCATCTCTACTAGTGCCCAAGCAAGTTGTCTGAAGAAATGGTCAGGTGTATGGCTGCTGTCTACTGTTGGCTTCGTAGTTCAGCTTCTGAAAGTATAGAACAAAAACAAAACCGGTCACCTTTACTCTCAAGGTCGTCCACCAATGTTGTACTCCCCGGACGTGGAATCAGTGACGACAGGGATTGGTCATGCAAATCCATGGTTGAAATATCTTCAATATCAACTGATCAGAACAACTTCACTTGTGCATCTTATGCCATTGACAACTACAGGTGGGTTTATTACTCACTAAAAAGAGGTGGGAAAAGAAAAGAAAGAAGGCAAGAGAAGGTTGATTTTTCTGTCATCTACTTGGTTCATTCTCTATTGGGCATATATTAAGTTCCTCCAAACAGAGGACAGAAAAAAATGGAAACCAAGCATTTTCATCACCCAAAAAGCCACAATGATCTTAGATTATACAAAACTTGGGGGTAGGATATAAGTTTCCAATGCCTTTTGTGGATACAAAGATCCACATTGTTGGCTCCATGTCACTGCCACATCATACTCTCCATATGCTTTGGGTTTCATGTGTCAGCATCGGGTGGTGACACCTGGACCAACAAATGTGTTGGTGCTCCACTTTGGGGTCAAGCACTTGGGGGCTAACATACATGGTACTTTAGCCTTGAGCCCAAGCACTCAAGGGCAATCTCCAAGAAGCCCATAGGTGTGCTTGGCCTACCTTGCTCAGTTGAGTGATCCCTCAGGGCCAGCCCTGAGATTTAGGAGGCCTAAGGCGAATTTTGGAAATGGGGGCCCCTCTTACATTGAAAAAAGCCCCTCTTACATTGAAAAAAAAAAATTATAAATAAAACGATAAGTTACAACTTTTTTATTTGTTTGTAGCCACGAAAAAAATTACTTACACATAATCATTAAAATTATAAACAAAACAATTTAATGAAACAAAATTAGGGCAAAAGAATTAGGAAAAAATTATTCAATTAAAACTAATAAAGACTTAGGTAAAAAAATTAGGGCAAAATTATTTATTCCACTAAAATCTAATAGATAAAGAAGGTAAAAAAAAAAAAAATAGGGCCCATATATTGTATGTATTGTTCTTCTTGGGCCCAAACACTTTTTTTTTAAATATATATTTTCATTTTAATAAATATGGATCAAACTACACTTATAAATAAATATGGGTTAAACCATACATGGACCAAATAAAATATTTTGAGGCCTTTAAAATTGATCCTAAAACCAAAATAAAAATAAAAATATTGGGCCTAGAACATTTTACTAAATTTGGGGGCCTTATTTTTTAGCCAAAATTTTGGGGCCTAAGGCACAGGCCTTACTGGCCTTAGGCCAGGGCCGGCCCCAATCCCTCCACCTGAGTGCATCGACCTCCACTCATCATCACACTCAGACCTCCCTTGTCAACTAAGTGGACCTGAGCATGCTTCTCCGTTGATCCTTTCTCCATTGGCCTGTTGTTGTAACTCTTACAACAACCTTGGTTGGGAGGAAGCCCTAGGGACCCTTCAGAGCTAGTGTTGCAGTCATTGTGGTGTCCAAGCACTGTTGTGGGTACCTCATGCAAGTGCTGAGTATTTGTCAAGGCACTTGTCTCACTCCACCTATACACCTGTCAAAACAAGACGATATAGGTCTAGCTTGGCAGAGTAACCACCTGTTCTTCTCACTCAGGCACATGCCCTTGGCACACCATGGTAAACTGGCCTCTATGGCCTAACCCCTTTATAAATAGTGAGCCTCCTCTACCTTAGTCTCCAAGCAATCAACCCCTTTGGCTTAGAGATTTTGGTTCTCCAACACCAGGCCTATATTGTTGCCTTTCTCTCTCTCAAGACCACCTCAATTATCACCTAGCCCACCTCCAATTGTCCAGTGTCATCTCAATGCCCATCATACGGCATAAGGCTTCTTCGAGTAGCCACCCACCATCTACCATCAACATCCTTGAGAGATGTCGATATGATCTTTTCCTTGTTTTTTTTCCTCCATTTTTAGTGGGGATGGGATGCCAGGATTGGGGTAGTGATTTAATGCAAGTTGAAGTTACTGAAAGAGACCAATGCTTGTTAAGTTGAGTGGCGAAAGACATGTTGGCATGGTTCTAAACCCTAACTTTCTCCCTCCCTGCCCCCAAAATAGAGACACTTATGAGTGTAGTAGAACTCTTTCAAAGCGAGGGCTGTTAACATTTATTTCTTCTTTTCTTATATCAGAGTTCTTGTGGAACAACTGGAAAGGGTGAATGTGGCTCAGATGGAAACCAATGCCAAGATTGCATTTTGGATCAACACGTACAATTCTCTTGTCATGCATGTAAAGATCACTAACTGGTAAATAGTTTGCTTGCTCTATTTATACTCAAATGATTTTAATCTCTTCACTCTGACTCATGCAGGCATATTTAGCATACGGCATAACCCATGGCTCTTTGAGAAGGTTAGCTTTGTTTCACAAGGTAGTGCACTTCTTCTTTCAGTATCCATTTGGAAATTCATTTCTTTGACATATCAGACTTCTATATTTACACACACACAGACATATATATATATATATATTAGTGCCATGGGTGAAAAGATTTTTTTTCATGAATTGAGAGAGAGAGAGAGAGAGAGAGAGAGAAGGTTTGAACAAATTTACTCATAATCAAATAAATTTTGGTACGAGTTCCTCTTCCTTTTTTTTTTTCTTTTTTTTTTGCAGTTGCGTTTGGTTGACTCTTCATGTAGAATGTCTTTTGCTGTTATTTTCTTTGGAGTCCTCATCATTTATTATGTACTTTCATTTTCTGGTTCCTGGGGAAAAAGAACGAAAGAAAATGAAAATAAAAAAGTCTGTTGTACTTCTCAGTTTTATCAAGTTTCTATGTCAAACCCTATTCTTCCTGCCTCATAAGCCATGAAATGGACAACATTTATTGGAGGACAGCTTCCAAGAATAGGTGGGTTTTGATATAGAACTTGTAGTGTAATTTAGGACCACATGGACTCTGCTTGTGAAGACAAAAGAATTCATTCGAAATGGTTCAATGGGCTATGAATTATCATCCAAGTTTTGTCCATCCTTGTGTTTACTTTTTTTTCTATGTTACTATCTGAAAAATTGATGGGTTTCTTTTGTATAGTGCAGGCTGCTTACAGCATCAATGGCCACATTGTGAGTGCAAATACCATAGAGGAGTCAATATTCTGCTTCTGTACACCTCGAGTTGGACGGGTACTATCTTGCTCCCTTTGAAGTAGATATAGATATGGTGGCAGTTCTTGGATGCTGGTTAGTCCTCACCTACGAAAAACTAATTAGGTTGAATGGCCATAATTACCTCCCATACACTGATTTGTACACCAGCTAGCTTATAGATTGTTTTATCCATGTCCTGACCCATTTAGCATTTTTATGATTACGCTATGGCCATGAAATGTGAACTTCATGTATTTTAGCTATAATATTTTATCTTATTTTCTTTCCGTTTTCCTCTTTGTGTTTTATATCTGTTTTTTGAATGAATTACAGTGGTTTGAGATCATCCTGTCAACTGCCATGAGGAAAAGATTCGGAGAAGAAAGACAAGTCATCAGCTCGAAATTTAGTTTTCCAAATTCGCCATCCCTTGTTTGCTTCGCTCTTTGCACTGGAGCTATCTCTGATCCTGTGGTAAGTCCTTGATTCCATTACGTTTTCCTTTTATTTTCATATCATATTATAGCTAAAATATATTATGAGTTTAAAACTAATCCTTGTCCGCCAGTATCAGTTAGTCCAGGTATGACTGATGCTTTCCATTTCAGTATTAATACAGATGGATTCAATGTATACCCATTTGTCCCAATTCACATTAGTTGACAAAGGATCTTGAAGCTACCTTCTCTGAAGCTGAAGTAAGGGCAGCAATTATGGAGTGTAATGGAGATAAGGCTCCAGGCCCTGATGGTTTCAATCTTCTATTTTTTCAGAAATGTTGGAAGATAGTTCACCAGGAGGTTTTGTTGTTTCTGAGAGACTTCCATGCCAGGAGCAAACTTTCGTATGGGATTAACAGCTCCTTTATCACTCTCATTCCTAAGACCGACAATCCTATTGGGTTGTCAGACTTTAGACCCATTAGCTTGGTGGGTAGTTTGTACAAGATTCTCTCTAAGGTTCTGGCTCTTAGACTTAAGAAAGTTCTTCCTACAATTATTGGTGAAACACAATCTGCTTTCTTAGGGGGGAGAAGTGTTTTAGATGGCGTCTTTATTGCTAATGAAATTGTAGATGGATGGAAAAAATAAAGTAAAAAAGGCGTGATTATTAAACTTGATTTTGAGAAAGCTTATGATTCTGTTAATTGGGAGTTCTTGGCTTCGATGCTTCATAACTTTGGGTTTGGCTCTAAGTGGGTTTCATGGATGAAGGAGTGTATCGGTACAACAAAGTTGTCGGTTCTAGTGAATGGCTCACCTACAGAGGAATTTTCACCTCAACGAGGCCTCAGGCAAGGTGATTCCCTATCTCCTTTCCTGTTTAATATAGTGGCTGAAGGGTTGAATATTCTAATGAACAGAGCTTTAGAGGAAGGCATTATCAGAGGGGTAAAAGTTGGTGTTAATGAGGTAGTGATTTCACATCTCCAATTTGCGGATGATTCAATAATTTTTTGCGAGGCAGATTTGGATCAAATAGTGTTTATAAAGCGGATACTAAGATGCTTTGAAATCCTTTCTGGCATGAGGATAAATTTCCATAAGAGTGTGGTATGTGGAGTTGGAGTGGAGGAGGAAAGATTGGTGTCTTATGCTGATATCTTGAATTGTAAGGTACAAGGACTACCGTTTAAATTCTTAGGTTTGCCGTTGGGAGCGAATCCAGGGAGGAAATCTACTTGGAAGCCAGTTTTGGATACCATAAAGACTAGGTTGACTGGGTGGAAGAGAAGGCTACTTTCCTTTGCAGGTAGATTAACGTTGATTAAGTCCGTTTTATCTAACCTCCCGATTTATTACCTGTCTCTGTTTAGAATGCCTTGTGGTGTGGTTAGAGAGATTGAAAGGCTTGAAGCTTCTTTCCTTTGGGGTGGGAATGTTTGAAGAGGAAGGTTCATTTGGTGAAATGGACTGAAGTTACTAAAAGTCTGAACCAAGGAGGGTTGGGAATTAGAAGAATTAAGGATGTCAATGCAAGTCTACTCCTTAAATGATGGTGGAGATTTGGAAGTGAAGTAAATGCTCTTTGGAGAAGAATGGTATGTAGCAAGTATATGATTGATGAGGGTCAATGGCTCCCACCTATAAACTCATCAGCTAGACTTTCTAGAATCTGGGGTGATGTTCTTGCGGTTGCTAGTCTGAATCAACCTCTTGTGGAGTTCTTTGTGGAGAAATTTCAGATCAAGGCGGGTAAGGGGAGTAGAATCAAATTCTGGTATGATAAGTGGCTTGGTGGTAGTTGTCTTAAAGATGAATTTCCTAGATTATTTAGTTTGTCAACAGTAAAAGATGGTTCATTGTCCTTCTTTTTTGAAAGGAAATTCAGCTCCGGGGTTTGGAATTTTTGCTTCCGTAGGCCATTATATGATTGGGAAAAGGCTGAGGCAAACAGGTTGGAAGAAGTGCTTTTGGTGACCCCTTCTATAGGACTGAATGAGGAAGACTGCCCTGTTTGGAATGGTTCTGTTGGTGACAAGTTTAAGGCCTCAGATATTTATCGGTATAGTGATTCCCTCTTGGGCCCTTCTCTCCAACTATGTAAGTTTGTGTGGAATAATGACATTCCCCCCAAAGTTCAATTTTTTGGGTGGTTAGCCTGGAGGAATAGAGTGAAAACAGGGGTCTTCTTAAAACATATAGGTGTGCTGAACAATGAGGCTCCTGTGCTATGTGTTTTTTGTAAAGTGGAGAATGAATCTGCTGTGCATGTTTTACTTCACTGTCCATTCTCATGGCAGGTATGGTCTGATGTAATGATTTGGTGGGGGTGTATATGGGTGGTGCCAAGGAATATTGATGGATTGTTTCATTGGTGGATAGGATGGAAGTATAAGAGATTAGCTAGGAGATTGTGGAGAGCCTTGCCATGTATTATACTTTGGTCCATCTGGAAGCTAAGGAATGAATGTTTGTTCTATGGAGTGCAACCAAGTGCATTTGAGTTAGGTGAGCTGATAAAGATTAGATTTGCTTTATGGGCTAAAGCTGCTGTAAAAAAGATCAAGTACTCTGTCTTGGATCTAACCATCAATTTGGCTCAGGTTAAGGAATGCATTTGAGGAAGGCCATGGTTTCTATTCAGCTTATAGCCTGCTGAGTTTGGTTTCTGGACTGGCTTTGGGGTGTATGGTCTGATATAATCGGCGTATATAATCTGATGACTGCTGCTGTGAACCTGTGGAGCTGCTGTAGGTATACTGCTGTGTGTTAATCTGATGACTGCTGCTGTGAACCTGCTGTGTGTGATGCTGTAAGTGGGCTAATCTGTTGTGGGCTAATCTGCTGCTGAAAATTCTGCTGTGTGTATGCTTCTGTAAGTGGCTATCTCTGTAACAGAGGGGTGTGCTACTCTGTCACTCCCTGGAGGCTAATCTGATGCTGTGATTTCTCTGTTGGTTATCTCTGTTGGCTAATCTGCTGAGTGGATGGTTCGGTGAGTGGTTATCTCTGTTGGTTCCTCACCAACAGGGTTTTGGTTTGGTGATGCCATGTGATGGCTTGCACTTTTCCTCTCTTTTGTTGATGTTTCTTCCTTCTTGTAAGGTTTCCATCATCAATAAAGGGATCTTTGTTGTTGATCAAACCTTATTGCAGTTTCTAATTAATGGGATCTGAATTTGACATTTGTTGAGCAAGTTGTTTATAGTGATTCTGATCATATTTCCTTCACATTGATCTCTAGAATGACTTTTAATCAGTGACAAAGCTATGATTGGGGCCATTCAACAATTCATCACTAATAAGTTTTAAGTGTATGAAATATGCAAGAGCACACTTTTCTTTTCCATATACACTAAAGTGGAATTTTTTTTTATTTTTTATTTTTATAATAACCAAGAAGTTAGAAAAGCAAGGACCTCAAAAAATTAACCTATTGCGGAATTTCTAATGATTAATTTCGCACAAATATAGCAACATTATTGTATAGTAAAAGCCTTGTTAAATTGATAGTAAATATGAACAAACAATTGAAAGTAAAATCCCATACTCCAAATCGATCTAGTTGTGATAAAGATGCAGGTAGAAATGAAGGTGAAAGCATGACGATTAGTGCTTTTTGCTAGTATTGCATTTCTACTTCTAACTTGGATTTTCCTTTTTTCCCCTTCACACGGGCAGACTTTTTCTGCTTCTTTAAATGATTTAACTATCTCATCTCACTATTAAATCTAAATATAATCCTTCAAATTCACACAAATGTTAAAGCAGTTGACGAAATCTATTGTTCATTGAATTTTTGTAGCTAAAAGTCTACATGGCATCAAATGTTAGAGAGGAACTCGAAGCAGCAAAAAGGGATTTTCTTCAAGCAAATGTTGTTGTTAAGAAGTCAAAGAAAGTGTTTCTTCCAAAGTTGCTTGAAAGATTTGCAAAGGAAGCCTCTATCGCCTCGGATGATCTTATCAATTGGGTTGCTGAAAATGTTGATAAGAAGCTTCATGATTTGATACAGAAATGCATCGATTGCAGAACGTATAGAAAGGCGTCGCAGGTCATAGAGTGGTTACCTTACAATATGAGGTTCAGGTATGTGTTTTCTAAGGATTTGACTGAGAATCCATGGTGGGTATTACTTTTTTTTCTTCTCAATTCTTGGGATGAAATTTACCTTGTCATTGGCCCTTACTGTTGCTTGAAATGAGCTAAAAATTCATGTCCATATACTTCAAAGTGCAAGTGATTTTACTCATTGTACATTTGATTGTTTAGATCATGCTGTTTTCAGATGCAATTCTGTGGGATCCTGTGATCTGAAATTACTTCTGTGGATGGGCTTTAATTGAATCAGCTATTGTCTATTGCATATAGGATCAAAGGATAATAGTTACTTGGGTTGAAAATTTTTGGTAGGGAATCCAACATGATGCAATAAAATTACTGTTGTATCTCCTTTTGTGGTGACAACAAAACGAAATATAACCCAAAACACAAGAGCCAAAGTAATGCTTTGAGAATTTTTTTAAAATATTTTATTTTAATAATCGAGAATTGATTTTAGGCAGACACTTTGAACTTCTTTTAGAATTGCGAACTCAGATATGGACGATTACCCTCTTATCTTATATATTGTGCAAAGTGGAATATGAGGATTCAAATATAAAATCTCATGGATTCAAACAATTTACCATCTTAAAGTGATTAATATTTGAGATGTGGTGTCAAACATTAACGCTTTAACGGATGTGGTAAAGTTAAAATAACATCATGTTCTTGAGGTAAATTGAGAGAAATCAAAGAATAATGATTATATAAATAGAATATTTGTACATAATTTTGAGACAAAACAATTAATTTAAAAATTTTCATGGTCGCATCATTTTTGATGAGTTTTTTGTATGAAAATTTTATTTGTAAATTAATTTTTGAAATAAAAATGACTATTTTCATAATAAACACTAAAAACCATTTGGGCCTTTTTAAAATTAGATCATAGCTTATGGCTTCGGAAAAAAAAAAAAAAATGAAAGCCGACAAGAGTGTTTGGTAACATAAAAGACAAACTTTTGAAAGCAATTGGCAACCAAAGCTAAAAGGTCAGTTGAGTTAAATTTTAACCAAAAATTTTGGCATGAGTTCTAATCTTAAAAAAAGTTGCTTCTCTTAAAAGTGCTACATTTCTAACCTTTGACACGTTTAATCCAACCTCGGATTTTTTTATTAGAAATTTATTCAAAAAATATGCATCATCCATTAATTTTTTAAGATTTAGGTCCCATCATTCGAGAATTGAATATGGATCATCTATTAATTTTCTAAGTAAATTCTGAGCTTAAATTTTTGGTTTTTAACTTTTACGGTTGCCCTAATTTAACACCAGTGCGGATTGTTAGAGCATTTTGTTGCATAGAGCTGTAAAATAAATATAATTATTTTAACGCGTTAAAATTTATTTGAAATCAGTTTATCATGCAAATATGGTAAACTTCAAGTTATTACACTAGGTATATTTAGGGGTAATGATACATCCCACTAAAAGTGGTGCTCTAAAACACCACTAATGAGTTGGCAAGCATTTTAACCAAAAAAAAAAAAAAACACAAGACACAAGCAGTGGGTCCCGTCCACTGCCACATCACTAGTGGTGCTTTTAGAGCACCACTTTTAGTGGTCTCAAGCATTATTGGTATATCTAGTCCTCCCAACAGTATCGGAAGTGATATATTGACTTTGTTTAACAACCGTCAAAAAGTCCCATTTTTTTTTTTTTTTTTTTCTAAATTTCTATTAAATTTTTCTACTTTTCTTAGAGCATCTCCAACGGTGAATCAGATTTTTCATCAAATCTGAGTAAAAAATGACTCATTTCACCAAATCTGGTACCAGATACTCCAACGGTTCATCTTTCACCAAATCTGTTCCGGGACAATCGGGTGGTCGACCGGCTGGTCGACCGATGAGTGAAATTTTTTTTTTTTTGAATTATCTGAACCGTTTTTGTTGAACTTTCTGAACTTTTTCCGGGACGACTGGGAGGTCGACCGGCTAGTCGACCGGCCGGTTGACCGGCAGGAAATTTTTTTTTGAACTGTTTGAACTTTTTTTTGAACTGTTTGAATCTTTTACTGGTTGACCAGTTGGTCAACCGGCTGGTCGACCGGTTGGTATCACCCCAACGGTCAGTAACAGTGATTTGGTGAAATGCTTCGCCTGTTTTCAGTTTGATGAAATGTTTGGTAAAATCTCATTTTGATATCGATTTGGTTCAACCGTTGGAGCATCAAACAGTAACTTTTTCACCAAATTTTAAATTTGATGCTGGGTTTGATGAACCGTTGGAAATGATCTTATTCATATGCTCAATGAGGATTTAAAAAAAGTAAAAGCTTTTGAAATAAAAAAATTTAAAAAAAAATATTAAACCCATAAAAGTCAACATTTTCTATTTTTTTTAGTGGACTTATTCTTACAAATTTTTTTTTTCCTTCCGTTGATATAAATCTTTTAGGGGGGGGGGGAAGGTCCTACTATGCGTTTGTTTGGACGGACTGGATAAGGGGGGATTGTAATCTATCCTACTATTAGTCCTAGAATACATTGTCCTGGGACTATTTGGTTAGACTAAATTTGTATCCTATGTTTGTTTAGTCATGGGATTAGATTTCTGGATTGGATTATTTTTAGTTATCCAATGTTTGTTTGGGATATTATGGAGAAGGATAAATGCTCAAATGACTATTTTACCATTTTCAATTATTTACTAAGTAATAGCAATATTAAACATAGTTTTAATATTTTAATTATTTTTAACTAGATTAAATAAAAATTTGTTTTATTTTATTTTTTGCACAATATTTTAATTATTTTAATTTATTATTTTCAATTAAATTAAATTTATATTTTATAATTTATATTTTTTATTTAATATATAATTTAAATTTATAAATAATTAAAAATAATTTTATTTAATATATAAATTAAATTTTCAACACCACTAAAAAAATTTAATTTATAAGGCCATAATTTATAATTTATTATTTTTAAATAAATTTAATTTATAATTTATATTTTTTATTTAATATATAATTTTAAATTAACAACACTAAAAAAATAATTTAATTTAATATGTAAATTTAATTTTTTAACAACACTAAAAAAATTTAATTTATAGGGCCATAATTTATAATTTATTATTTTTAATTAAATTTAATTTATAATTTATAATTAAAATTTTTTATTTAATATATAATTTTAAATTAACAACACTAGAAAAATAATTTATAAATGTTCAAAAGACTATTTTATCCTTTTTTAATTGTTTGCTAAGTAATAGCATGGAGGGTAAAATGAAAATTTTACAAAATAATCTCATGGGATACCAATCCAATGGTTTCTATCCCACCCTCTCCCATGGGATATGATAGTCCCATATTTGTGGGACTAATAGTCCGCAGGAAAAAAAATGAAACAAACAATGGACTATTAGTCAGTGGGACTAATAGTCCAATCTCGACCCCTAATCCTTCAAAACAAACACACCCTAAGTATTAGGACAATTTATTATTATTATTATTTTTTATACTTTCCAAGTGCATCTAATCTAATAGAATTTAAAAAAAAAAAGGTTTTCTTATTTTATTTTTTTAAATCACTAAAGACAACACAAAATAATAATAATAATAATAATAATAATAATAATTGCCAAGCTCACTCTAAAAATATCTTTCTTGAATAATTACACAATTTTTTTCCCCATAAAACTTATTTCTATGCTTTTTGTTTATTCTTTTACTAAGAATTTCCTTGATGTCATGCAAAATACACATATTGCTCAAGTGAACATCACTCGACTTCGCTCAATTACTAGTAGTTCCAATTATGTTTTCAAATGAATATTTAAAGTTATCAACTTATTATTTTAAATATCTACATATCATATATTAGAGTGGATGCTATGATTTAAATCTTATCAATTATTATTAAAAAAAAAAATTGGAAAATAAAATATGCATGTATGTATAGCAATAGATACTGAGCCATGCAAATTGTGAAAATCAATATTATATTTAGATGGATGGAGATGGAAAGGGAAGGAAGTGTAGTAGGAGGGTTAGGAAAAGAAAGATAATGGAATGACTTTTTGTTTTTATTTCTAAAAATATGAAAATAAAAACAAAGAAAATGAAGACATAACTACACAGAAAATTATTCCTCTTATTTTGATAATTAAAAGGAGAAGAGGTGAAATTATTTTGGTTTTGAAGTGGTTGGATATATATTTTTCGTTTTATATAGAAGGGGGTGCGAATTCATATTTTTATTAAGGCTTCGTTTGGCAAGTTAACATTTTAGTTAAAAAGTTACTAAAAAAGTTAAAAAGCCTATAACTTATTCTAAAAAGTTAAAGATTCTCTTTTCTTTTTACTTTTTGCACATCTTTTCGTAAAAAGTCAAAAAATCACTTCAAACATACTAATTTTTTTTACCTCATATTTTAGCCAAAAAATTAAAAAATTATTAAAATAACCTAATCCTAAATGAGGCTTAAGGGGTAAAATAACCTATCACTATCTCTTTTGATTTCCACACCAAAACCTCCAAAGTTTAGATGTGAACAATTGTGAAATACTAGTGTAATTCTTGTGTGTAAGTAGAAATTGTATTGGGTGTAAATGATAAACGTCTCCTATTCAAGTATAGTGCTTGATGCAAATAATTGTGACTCCCATCCCTTTCCACCTATTCTAGTAGTCACCCTAGCCCTTTTCTACTATCTTCACTGTTACCCTAACTTTCTTCCACTACATCCATCGCCACCCAGGCTCTTTCCACAAATTTGCATATCCATTATTTTAAAAATTCTAAACTCGATATATCCTTTTTCGACTCATGTCATCGTCAAGTGGATGGAATGAAAGAGATAAAAGGGTGCCAAAAAAAACAAAAGAGTAAAAGCAACTAGACAGATAATTTATGGGAGATTTTACGGGTATGTTTGGTAACGTTTATGTTTTCAGCTTATATTTATAAAAATTTATAAACTGATTTTTGTTTATTTTTTGTTTATTTTTAGAAAAACATAAACTACAAACGCGTTTGGTAATTGACAAAATGTTTAAAAAATTTTAAAAACGTAAAAAAGAGTGAGAAATGGCAAGTGGCGGCAGAAGACGGTAGTAGAAAGTGGTGACGGTGGGTGGTGGGTAACGGGTGGTGGCGGGTGGTGACGGGTGGGTGGTGGTGGTGGTTGGTGGGTGGGTGACGGTGGCGGGTGGTAGGGAGTGGGTGGTAGTAGTGGTGGTGGTGGTGGTGGCAGGTGGGTGGCAAATGACGGGTGGTGATGGGTGGTGGCGGGTGGTGGTGGTGGGTGGGTGGGTGATGGTGGCAGGTGGGTGGCGGATAGCGGATAGTGGTGTGTGGTGGCGGGTGGGTGGTGGTGGCGGGTGGTCATGGTGGGTGGGTGGGTGACAGTGGCGGGTGGTAGTGAGTGGGTGGTAGTGGTGGTGGTGGCGGCGGGTGGTGGGTGGTGGTAGCAGGTGGGTGGCGGATGGCAGGTAGTGGTAGGTGGTGGCAGGTGGTGACGGTGGTGGGTGGTGGGTGGTAGCGAGTGGGTAGTGGTGGTGGTGGTGGTAGGTGGTGGATGGTGGTGGCAGGTGGGTGGGTGGCGGGTGGGTAGTGGTGGTGGTGGTGGTGGTGGTGGTGGGTGGTGGGTAGTGGTGGAGGGTGGGTGACAAGTGGCTGGTAGCTGGTGGTGGTGGGTGGCGGGTGGTGGATAGTGGTGGCAGGTGGGTGGTGAGTGGTGGTGGCGGGCGGTGGATGGTAGTGGCGGGTGGTGGGTGGTGGCGGGTGGATGGCTGGTGGGTGGTGGTGGTGGTGGTGGTGGCGAGGGGTGGGTGGTGGTGGTGAGTGGGTGGCAGTTGGGTGGTGGCAGGTGGGTGGTGGCCGGTGGTGGCTGGTGGTGGCAGGTGAGTGGTGAGTGGTGGTGGTAGGTGGTGGTGGGGGGTGGGTGGTGGTGGCGGAAGACAGTGGTGGAAAATGGGTGGCGGGTGGTGGTTAGTGTTGGATGGTAAAAAAAAAAAACTCAAAACAAAAACACATTTTTTGAGTTTACATTTTTTGGCCAAATTTATAAACTGAGACCACTGATTTATAAATCAAAAATTTACCAAACAAGTTTTTATTTGAGTTTTTAAAATTTTTGTAAATATAAACAGAAAACTGAAAACGATGCTGTTTGGTAACACTTACGTTTTCAGTTTTCTGTTTATATTTACAAAAATTTTAAAAACTCAAATAAAAACTTGTTTGGTAAAATTTTTGATTTATAAATCAGTGGTCTCAGTTTATAAATTTGGCTAAAGAATGAAAACACAAAAAATATGTTTCCGTTTTGAATTTTGAATTTTTTTTTTTTTACTACTCAACACTAGCCACCACCCGCCACCATTTTCCACTACCGTCTTCCGCCACCACCACCAACCTCCCACCACCACCTGCCACCACCACTCACCACCCATCATCCGCCACCACCACTAACCAGCCACCACCCGCCACCAGCTACCTGCCACCCACTCGCCACCACCATCTATCCCTCGCCACCACCACCACTACCACCCACCACCCACCTGCCATCCACCCGCCACCACCACCCGCCACTTACTTGCCACCACCACCCGCCACCTACTTGCCAACACCACCCGCCGCCACCACCACTACCACTCACCACCTACCCGCCACCCACTTGCCGCCACCACCCACCACCCACCACCACTACACACTCGTTATCACCTACCACCCGCTACCGTTACCCACCCACCCACCACCACCACCTACCCGCCACCACCCACCACCCGCCATTCGCCACCCACCTGCCACCACCACCTACTCGTTACCACCCACCACCCGCCACCGTCACCCACCCACCCACCACCATTACCACCACCGACTCGCCACCATCCACCCCTTGCCGCCACCACCACTACCGCCACCACCACCACTACCCACCATTCACCAGTCATCCACCCACCACCCGCCACTACCATCCACCGCTCGCCACCACCACACGCCACCACCACTCACCACCCACCTGCCACCACCCACCACCACCACTCACTCGCTACCACCTACCACTCGCCACCGTCACCCACCCACCTACCACCACCACCTGCCACCCACCTGCCACCACCACCACCCACCACTCGCCACCACCACCCACTCGCTACCGCCCACCACCCGCCATCGTCACCCACCCACCCACCCATCACCACCACCGCCCACCCGCCACCACCTAACACCACCAGCTACCCACCATCCACCGTCACCGCTTTCCACGACCGTCTTCCGCCACCACTTGCCACTACTTGCTATTTCTCACTTTTTTTTATATTTTTAAATTTTTTAAAACATTTTGTCAATTACCAAACGTGTTTGTAGTTTATGTTTTTCTAAAAATAAATAAAAAATAAACAAAAATCAGTTTATAAAATTTTTGTAAATATAAACTGAAAACGTAAACGTTACCAAACACACTAAGTGTTACCAAACAGCACCTACGCTTTAATATATTAAATCAATTTTATGTATGTTACTTATTAAAAGTTATCATTGGTTTACTAAAAACTTATTTAAAATTCTTTAAAAAGAACAAAATATTAACAAAATAAATAATTAAAAAATATTTGAATGTAGTTTTTTTTAGTGAAGTAGGGACTTCAATTAATTAAATACACTTCAATAAGGTCCTATTTGGTACAACTCAGGAAGGATTGTTTATGAACAATGCTTTGTCTTTAATTTTGTAGTTATCCACTTTCAATTTGAAATACAAATAAGGCTTATAAAAAGTCAGGAGAATGATGATTTACATACTGTACGAGTACGATTTAATCTTCTCGTATAATCCTATTAATCAAGTTTGCACTATTCCAAACGTCGTCGCTTTACTACCTGAAAACACAAACGTGAGCTAGTCGGCGGGTGTGTGCCGAAAACCCCTCCGATGCCTAAGTCAGCAACTAGACAATTGACAATAAGTTCTGTGTATTGAAGAGTAAAAATTGTAATACCTGTACATAGATCCTGCCATGAGCTTTTATATATTCCGCCTGGCACAATCCTAGTAAAACTTCAACTCTCTTTAGTAGAGTCCTCCTAGGAATCACAAAGATAATACTTATCTTTTTACACCCTCCTCACTACTTAACCAAGTAAGATGGCTCCACTACGGTCTGGTAGTAGCACAATCGAGCTAACACTGCCTTGCCTTGCAACAGTTTTAACCGCGCTTACTTAGCTCGGTGTTACCTTGGTCCAGAGCACCTTCCAGTTCAGTTCTCCTTCCACCTATATCTCAGTCCAGAGCACCCAGACCAGGCTACTAGCAGACATCCTTGACCGAACTGACGGGATCAAGGACAAAGCTATGCAGGCCATTACCTCGGCCCATAGCTCGGTCCACTTTCCATCTGGTCTTAGTTCGGCCCAAGTTTACACATAAATTACCTTCTCAATTGCCTCTTAATTCTATCTGCAAAGCATGATTTAGGATTATTATTCTCTAACCGAGCTAAAACATACAAGCCAACCGAACTAAAACGAGCAACACCACCGAGATTAATATATTCAACCCCCACCGAGCTGGGTTAGCTCGGTCTTCAGTACTGTGCCTGTCACAGCCCGTCGCTTCACGTACCTGACATCATGTCCTGTTGTGACACGTGGCACATGTCTATTGATTTTTCAAACTGTGACAGTCATCCCACATTTATCAAAAAAACGTTTGAAAAGTTCCGTCGTTTTCGTGCCTATTCAAAACCCATTTCTTGAATCACACCCTCACTGTTCATCATCTTCCCTTCTGCGCTTCTGAGACCTGCTTCTATGCCCCCTGTGCTCCAGTCCCTTCCGCTTCACTTGCTCTCTTGCTGGTTGGATTTTTCTTTCTCGCTCAAACTCATAAGTTTGTTTAATACCTCTTTTTTATGTTCATTTGTATTTTATTTCTATACCTTCAGCGTTTAATCTCCATACATGTGTGTTTATATGCACTATCATGTTTGAACAAATACCATCAACCCAAAAACCTCATACTCAGGCTTAAAAGCTCACCAACTAGATTTGAAAAACATGATATTTGATCCAAAGTCGTGCTGTAACCAAACTAGGTACTTGTTTAGTGACTTTTAGGCTTGTTTCTGACCGAGTTATAAACCTTGAGTCGGTCCCGTTTCTCGGTCGAGCTGAAAACTGACCGTAGCCCAGATGTAGCCGAGCTAGGTTTATTTTACTCTGCCTGTTTACTTAGCCCGGTCTAGTTATCTGGGCATAAAACTTTATTTTCACTTTGTAGACTCAACTAGGTTGGCCAGACACACCTTTAGCACTCTGCCACTGGGCTTTTTTGCTTAACTGAGCTATCATAAGTCACACCTATGCCGAGCTAGGCTGTCGCTTCCATTTTAACAAAATCTTTCTTTAAGTTTCCATGGGTAAATACCGACTCCTAGTAGACTCGCCTGGAGCCATGGCTGAATTCCGTAGAGACTACCATATTCTTGAGGACGTCCACCTCTCATTAACCGAGCTAGACACCACGCCTTGGGACAAACCGGGCTTTGACCCTTTCACAGTAATATCAATTGTAGAAGCTGGGCTTCGGTTCCCCATACAGCCCCTTGTATGTGAATTCCTTCGCCAGACAAGATTGTGTCCAACCCAACTTTCCACAAATACTTACAGAATAATAAACGGCATCGCCGAGCTAAACCGCATGCTCGACCTCAACCTCGGATTGGCCGAGTTATTTCATCAATATTCGCTCGGCCAAAATGACGATGGTTGGGTGTACTACCTTCGAGTAAAGAGAGGCCGAGAAAAAATTATAAAAAACACACCGGATTTCCTTTGGGTTTCTGGTAATTTTGAAGACCAGGAAACCCAGATACCGGGCTACAATATAAACTGCAATAAAGAAACTACTGGTAAGAACACTTCAGTTTATTTATTCTTGTGCTAACCTGTTTCTTGCTTTTCTTGTTTGCAGATTTAATGCAACTCAAATCACACTATACTTACGCCAATCAGGACGCCCTTCGCGCCGCATTCCGATACTACAAACATAATTGGGCTAAGCTTTTAAACTTTCGAATCGACCTACCGATACAGTGGAAGGAGGAAAACAAGAGTCACCGACTTCCTTTTGGAGCCTTCCCCCGAGCCAGATCCTACACTTTCCCAAATCAACTTAATCCCACTTACAGAAGAACAATAAATGAAAAAAAGGAAGGCTGTGCGAGCACTCATCACCGAGCAGACCTCCGGTGAAGTGCCAACTGGGCTAGAGTCATCCGGTCAACAACGTGAAACCGTGGTTGCCCTTCCAACTGCCAGGGTCACCACATCTTGGCGGAGCAAGCGTGCACGCACCTCATTGACCGAACCGCAGCGCCTGGTTGACGAGAAAGACACTGTGCTTCCTGAGGCTACGCTGCTGAGCCCAGAGTCCGTGCACTCCGACCGAGCAAGCCTTTCAGAATGGGCACCAACAATAACTTCTAAGAACCGTGCTATACCCACCACGGACTCGGTGGTTGTTGACAAGGACCACACGCTTGCCTTCAACCTCTTCAAAAGTGTGTATCTGCCACCAGATATGGAGCACCATGACCACTTAATCGAGCTAAAGGCCATCCGCTCGGTAACCATGTCGATGGTGCTTGTAAGTGCTACCCTCTCTTTGTTTCCATTTTTTAACCATCTGTTTGCTCGGTTTTAACATAATCACTACCTCTTCTTCTGTAGGCCTTACAGAAAAACCACATTGCCTATAAGCCCGTACTGGAGCTTCACAAAATAGTGCGGTCGGCCATGGCGGATGCCAGCGCTAAGTCGGCCAAGCTAAATAAGGCCAAGCAAAGAATGGCCGAGCTCGAATCCGAAAATGCACCACTTACCACGCTAGTCAACACGGCGGAAGTCGACAAACAAAAGGCGCTAGCCGAAAGGAAAAACCGCTACCTACGCGAACTGGCCAAGCTAGAAAACAAGAAAGATGCTGAGCTCACCGAGTTGAAAAAGAAAATGGAAGATGCTGACGACCGCGGCTACAAAGAAGGAGAGGCCACCTATGTCTTGCAATGTGAAGTTGTTAAAGACATCTTCTTCAAATGTGGATGGAAGGTGGCTGTTCTGAAGCTCGGTCAGGGGCAAGACACTGAGATCTTCCAAAACCCTTCCCCTCACTTCATTCCAAGTTACATAGCGGACTACGCCAATGCTATTCAACAGAAGCTTTTCCAAAAGGGGGGAAGAAGGAAGAATCCCCTGATCCAAACAATGCCCTGTCTATAATCAGTGATCACGGTCTCCAGAGTCTTCAGACAGCTCAGATGGAGCCACTCAGCCAACCGGTGCCAAGCACGGTTGAGGGGGTGCCTGTGACCGACCTACCCTTAGGAGCACTCGCTGAAACCGGCCTACCGAGTGGCGAAGCTCGGGTTGATCTGGATGCTGACTTTGATGATCTTTTTGCTTGATTTCTCTTTGTATTTTTCTTTTTAAGAAAATATAATCGGGCTATAAGCCCCTCTTGTACTTATTTATTAATGAAATGAAACTTGAAATAAAACTTTCCTGTTTTCACATCTTTCTGTTCGGTTAATGCACTAACTTCCTTCATCTTTTTGTTTGGTGAATGCACTAACTTTAAGCCTAGTAGGCCTATCTTGGCTCGGCCAAACAAGGCCTTCACTTATCCTACCCACCTTGTTTGGCCGATATAAGAATCTCGGCCATACAATAACCTCAGGTATTTAACCAAGTGTTGGTCAAGCCTGCCAACCTTCAGCCTAGATCCTTATCTCGGCTGAAGAACAAAAAATGTTTGGTCAAACCTGCCAAACTTCCTTCAGCCTAGATCCTTATATTGGCTGAAGAAAGAAAAAGTGTTGGTCAAACCTGCCAACTTTCAGCCTAGATCCTTATCTCGGCTGAAGAACAAAAGATGTTTGGTCAAACCTGTCAAACTTTCTTCAGCCTAGATCCTTATCTTGGTTGAAGAACAAAAGATGTTTGGTCAAACTTGCCAAACTTCCTTTAGCCTAGATCCTTATCTCGGCTGAAGCAAGAAAAATGTTGGTCAAACCTGCCAAACTTCTTTAGCCTAGATCTTTATCTCGGCTGAAGAATAAAAGATGTTTGGTCAAACCTGCCAACCTTCTTTAGCCTAGATCCTTATCTCGGCTGAAGAACAAAAGATGTTTGGTCAAACCTGCTAAACTTCCTTCAGCCTAGATCCTTATCTCGGCTGAAGAACAAAAGATGTTTGGTCAAACCTGCCAAACTTCTTTCAGCCTAGATCTTTATCTTGGCTAAAGAAAGAAAAAGTGTTGGTCAAACCTGCCAAATTTGTTGATTGCCCCTAGTTGGCAATGACTATGAACAACTTTTACAGTAGAAATAATAGTGCTGGAAAAAACTACGGCTCTGTTTGTTTGTGTTTTCAAATTAAGTTTCAACACGTGAACTCCCGCTTCATGTTTGGATAGGTAGTTCAAAATACAATTCCGCGTGTTAATTCAAATTGCAGTTTGAAAACTCGTTTAGCAGCTTGTACTTCACTTCTCCACTTTCAACGTTTCTGCCTTCTTTCTCTTTGATCTGAAAAGCTTCCATGTTCTTCTCCATCGTCTTTGAAAATTTCACGTGAACCACATCTTTCTTTCTCTCTTTGATCTGAAAAGCTTCTATGTCCTTCTTTATCGTCTCTGAAAATTTCACGTGAACCTCATATTTCTTTATCTGTATCAAACATCAGTACTCAAGATTCTTTACGGGTAAGCTTCACAGAGAAGTCAGACTCATTTGATAAATAATGAATCCACCCAACCCGCGCTCCCTACTCGTATCATCTTTCACAAATCGACTGCCTTACAATTTGTGCATTGTGGAAGATTCTTATTGCGAGCAACCAAACAACGACGAGTGCGATGTGAAATAACTCACAAATTTGTTGATATTTTGTTATAGAGAAATGATTTGAAAAATTCATCCCTAATTTTATTTTTATTTTTTTTTTTCAGGTCAAATTTATCAAATCTATTGTCGAATCCGACAAGCAAAGAGTGGCACATTCAGTCAGTATACACATTCCATCACCGGCGATAACTGTTCAACTCTCACTATTCTGGTAAATAAATTCTTCATCTGTTATGTACAAATGATTTCAGACGAGTCGAAATCAGTTCTCAAATGTTTTCTGAGAAGTGTAACCGAGTATTTTTTTAGTTTTAGATGTTTTGTGATTTTTCTGAACTGTTTCAACCAATTTGGTAAATAAATCTTCATCTGTTATGTACAAATGATTTCAGAGAAGTGGAAATCAGTTCCCAATGATTTCTCAGAATTTGTAGACGAGTATTTTTTATTTCAGATCTGTTGGTATTTTAAATTCTAAACTATTTGAACCCTTTGCCACGAAGAGAATTTGAGCCGGCAGTACCTGGAACACTCGGCCAGTCGTCCCCTGGGTCATCCGGCCGGTCGACCTACACATCCTCCCCTTCGTCCCCAGCTTCTTCTACTTTTCCTTTTCTTCCTTTATTTCTTCCTTACTTCTTCTTCTACTGGTTTTTTTTTTTTAACTATTTCAAGACAATGTTACCTGATTTTTTTTATTACTTGTGGTTATATTTCTATTATTTAAATTCAACTAATCTGTTACGTATTGTTTTCCTTGAAATAAAATCATCTGCTTTTTATTTTTTATCTGTGTTCTCCTTCAAACCATTTTGCTCTGTTATTCTTGTATATGCACCCCGGACTAGTTTAAATATAATTTATTATGTTTATAGATGGATGGAAATAATTCCAATGACAATCAAGATACAAAAATGTGGACGCCCAGAATTGAAACGAAATTAATAAATATGTTGAGAGATGAGGTTAGAAAAAATCAAACAACGGGCCGTACTACTTCGTGGATAATTAGGCATTGGAACCATTATACAAATCAGTTGCACAACATGTATGGATTTCGGTATACAGGAATTCAGGTGCGCCAAAAATATCAGCGATTGAAAGCTGATTATCAGACATTTAAGCGACTCCAGGCACAGACTGGTCTGGGATGGGATCCCATTATAGGCACTGTTGTTGCACCCGATGAATTTTGGGATAAGGTTTTCATTAATCTGTACTATTTTGGAAATTTATTTTAAATATTTCATGATACATACAGTGCTTAATTCTTTAATTGTAATTGTTGTAGGCTAGTAGAAATGTGAAGAAGTTTAGGACAAAAGGATTTGAATATTTTCAAGAAATGACAGAAATTGTTGAAAATTGTTGTGCCACAGGGGCCTTGTCTCGTGCATCCACATAAGGAGCCCTTGACTCAGAAGAAGAAGATGACATGTTAAATAAATTTTGAAACCCTGATGTTAGTGGGAGTAATGCTGATGAGGCCATTCTTGTTGACTTATTCGGGGATGAGTACATGGATCCATCAAAGGGCAAAAGTCACAAAAGGGGCCCTACAACCAGCCAGACTGACAGTGGTCGTTCCAAAAAGTCACGGTCAAGTGGATTTGATGATGTGTGCGCAGCTTTCACATCCTATGTACAAGCAAAAACAGGACATTCACATGTACGAGAAAATGAGATAGAGGCTATAAGTGCAGATGGTGATGATTATTCCCTTTATCCATGTCAAGATGCATTGCTAGAGCTTGGGGACATACCACCGTTGCAGTATGTTAGGGCACTGACACTGTTCAAGGATAAGGAATGGCGAAGGTTTTTTATGCGCACTCCTACCCATTTGCGCCTAGCTATGATCCTCGCTTTGCAGTGAAGTGAGAAGTTCTGTTTTGCTTGTGTTAGCAAATCTCCTTAGCTGAACTGTTTGATGATTTCATTATTCCTTATTTGGTTTTTATTCTTTTTTTTCATTCCATGATATCCTCTTTCCTTTTCTATCTTCGTATGTTTTTTTTTTGTTGAACTTTTAAGTATTTTTTGTTATATTAAAATTATGTTGTGTTATTACTGAACGGAGACTAAGTGTGATTCTTTTCCCCTTCACATAAGAGGTCAAACTGAATGGTTCATTTTGTTGGTCATCAGGTGTCAAGTAAACATAAAATAATTGTACAAGACGGGGATATACCTTATTTGGTAAATTAGTTAAAGGTAACCATCCCATTGTATCTAATTTACCAAGTAAAAGCGGATCATATTGAGAAGCTAGTTTTACATTTCTCCCCGTAACAATTGGTCGATTAATAAAATATGAATAGGCTTGTTCATGATGATAGGTTAAAAAATCATTATTTGGATTGTTATAATGTTGTTGCTGTGGTTGATGTTGTACAGGGTTTGAGGATTCACCACATTCGGGTCTGGTTCGTTTTGTTCTTGGCATGATGACTGCAAGAGTGAAAGAAAAATGTATGAAAAATATATATTAAAACATATGAGTTAAGAAAAATGTATGGAAAATATATCAAAAACAATATGATGTTGGTGTGAAAAATGAAACAGATATGAAAAACAGGAACAGATCGGCAACAGATAGAAAACTGATCGGCAACAGATAGGAAACTGAGTGCGAATTGGTGTGAGATGGGATGACTGGCCGAATGACCGCCCGGTTGTCCTGGTCCGACTATCTTCGACTATCTGAAGCTACTCTGATCTTCGACTATCTGAAGCTACTGTGAATAAAATATGAAATGTGAAGCTAATATGAACTGGGATGAAACTAACCTATAATTGAAATCTTCCTTCTTCCTTCACACGGATACACTGAATTTAATTAATGTTCTTTTGTGATAGAGCTGAGATGGTGAAGATGGTGTGGTTAAAGGAATGAGGATTCTGATTTTATAGAAAGGCTGAGGTTCAGAAGGTTCGGGTTGTTTTTTATTTTTATTTTTTACTTTTTATTTCTTATCTATTATTTTTTTATAATATTAATAATTTTTTTAATAATAGTCCATCCGTATGCTGAACACACAGCTGCACCGTCTGCATCGTGTCCCTTTTTCTTTAGCCCAGTGTTGAACACACAACTATGATACAATAGGTGGTAGGTAGTAGATAAGTGAAATTATTATATTACCCTTTTCATTTTGTTCTTATGTAACAACTTCTCATTTAAATCAAGAGGGACAAAATAGTCATTTTGCATGCCAATTCACCCAAATTATATGAGCTTCACGGGTGCTGATTATGGAAGTACAATAATGCATGGTCAATCTGTTACGACTTTATTACTAAATTAATAACGTGTAATAAATGAGAAAAAAATTGATAATGTTTTGTAAGGTTTACGTTATAATTTGTATTTTAAAATGTTAAGCTTAGTGTATTTATGTTAATTTTTATTAATATGTATTCTCAACAGTTGTTGACTCTAACAAAATTTTAGAAAAAAATAAAAAACGTATTGTACAAGATGTTTGTACAGGCGTAAAAAATGAATTGATAAAAAAATTAATTGACACAAAATAATTGACATAGATTTATTTTTAAATGAAAAAAAAAAATTGAAAAAAAAAATTATTCAAAAAAATTACTGAAAAAAAATTAATTGAAAAAAAATCAATTTTTAATTTCAGTATTTTAAAAATAGTTTGGTTATTACTGTTGATAAAAAATACGGATATCGATATATGAGTTGTGTGCTTGATTATAAATTATAGATTGAATTAAGTTTTGAAAAATATTTTCAAAACACATCACCAAACAAATTTTCTTATTTCACATGTCACATCAAACTTTTAAAACTTAATTCAAAATACATCTTCAAAACACATTTCAACACTCTATTTAAAAACCATAACCAAATAAATTTTATACACTCAAATAATAATTCCACAACTCACAAACTTAAAATACAACTCATACTCTCAAATCACATTTACAAAACTCTACCAAACGCTACCTACTTGTTTTATTTGAAAAATAAAAATAAATTACAAGTGTTTTAAGGAAAAGCTAAAAATAAAATAGTTTGAGATTTGTCGTGTTCCATGGCCTGGGAATAGTTTTGTTGTCCATATCTTCCAAGCGATATGCCCATTTATGGTCCTTTCCAATTAGGTCCTAACTTGCCATCTCCAGGTACTAAAGTTTTGCCCATTACTTTGCACAGTACCCAATCTTCAATCTTGAATTGCCTTGGGTGCACTGTATTTTATATTTCCTGGATAACTCTTGTTGGTTTGAGGCAATGTGAACTAGTGCCCTTTCTCTTCTTTCTTCTGCAAGGTTGAGTTCCAAGGTTATGGCCTCACCATTCAAGTTTGGGTCAAAATTTTCGCTTCTAATAGTGGGGAGACCTACTTCTAGCGGGATTACTGCCTCCATGCCATAGGCCAAGAAAAAAGGCGTTTCTCCAGTTGATCGCCGTGGTGTGGTACGCTAAGCCCATAAAACATGAGGAAGCTCCTCAGCCCACTTGCCTTTTGCTTTTTCCAACCTCTTCTTCAATCCGTCTAAGACGACTTTGTTGAAAGCTTCAGCCTAGCCATTCGTTTAAGGGTATGTCAGTGTAGAGTAGTAGAATTCTATCTTGTATTATTCGCAAAAGCCCCTGAAGATTTTTCCATCGAACTGAGTGTCGTTGTCAGATATTAGAGCTTTGGGTATGCCGAATTGAGTTATGATGTTCTGCCAAACGAACTTCTTAACGTCTTTCTCTTTTATAGATACGAGTGCTTCTACCTTTACCCACTTTATGAAATAATTTGTTGTTGTGAGAAAGAACTTTCTGTTGCCGGGCGTAGTTAGAAATGGTCCCATTGCAAAGGGCCACGGGCTGGTCAATGGTAGAAGTTCTCTGGCTGGTTGATGTATTTGGTGTGCGAACTCCTGACATTTCTCGCACTTCTTGGCATATTTTTCTGAATTTGCTTGCACTTATCCTTATGAAATTGCTCTGTAGGCCAATGATTTTCCCCCTTGGTGGCTTCCACAGACGCCTTCATGTATTTCAAACAAAAATGCATCGACCTTACTGGGATGGACACACTTTAGGTAAGGTCTTGTGAATGATTTTTTTGTACAATGTTACTGATGGAGAGAGCCAAAATCACTGTGATTTTGCACTAATTTTGTTGGCTTCTTTCTTTTCTTCAGGCAAGATGCCATCTTTTAAAAATTCTATGATGGGGTCTATCTAGGAAGGGCCTAGTTCGGCACAACATGCCTCGGCTGCTTCAGGTTCTTCAATACTTGGTCTGGGTAGGAAGTCGATCAGTAATGGGTGTGGAATAAATGTATTTGCCATTGATGCAAAATCGGCCAGCTCGTTTGCTCTATTATTTTCCTCTCGGGCGATTTGCTCTATTTGGATTACTCCGAACTTCATTATCTCTTTTCTGACCAACTCTTGGTACTTAACTATCCTATCATCTTTTGCCTCATAGTAGCCTGAAATCTGGTTGACTACCAACTGGGAGTCACTGTACACCATTAGCTCAGTGGCCTTCATGTGAAGTGCTGATTTTAAACCTACTAGCAATGATTCATACTCTGCTATGTTAATGGATGCTGGGAAGCCAAGGTTGACTGCCTGTTCAATTGTTAGGCCATTTGGTGAGATGAAGACTATGCCAAGTCCTGCACTGTGCCTGTTGGATGCTCTATCCACGAAGAGTTTCCACATCTCTCTGACGAATAGCTTCCAGCAAGTAGAGGGATCAGATGATGTCTTGGGATCAGGGGTGTTGCTGATGTTTTCTTCCAGGTCGATGTCCGCTATCGGAGTTTGATCTTCACTGTCTGACTGCCTCAAGTCTTTACTTTTTGGTGAGTCCCTGCTGAGAATAGCATAATCTGTTCCTTCTTCCCTATCCTCAAACCTGTATGGCTTGCTATGCAACTGGGCGTCCTGCTTTGGGGGTTGTGCAGTTCCCACGGCACTTTCCCACTTTCTTTCGGTTGCCCCGGTCAAATCGATCGGGCAGACATGATGACTTCCTGGCGTGAACTCGGCCACAAAATCTGCCAAAGCTTGGGCTTTTCTTGCGGTTCTTGGTTGAAACTTGATATCGAATTACCCCAACTCCACTGCCCATTTCAAGATTCGTCTAGAAAAATTTACCCTCTCAAACAAGGCTTTTAAGGGGAAAACCGTTAGAGGATAATCACGGTGTGGGCATGGAAATAGTGTGACAACTTTCTTGAAGTCATCATCAAAGCTAAGGCCAGCTTTTCCAACAGTAGGTACCTTGTTTCAGCGCCCAGCAAGGTCATGCTAACATAAAAGATAGGCAGGTGTTGTATTCCATCCGTTCTGACCAACACTGCGTTGACTGCATGCTGTGAAACTACTAAGTACAAAAAGAGCTCTTCTCCTGGTACCGAGGTTACTAACAATGGAAAAGATGTCATGTAGACTTTCAAGCTTTCTAGGGTGCGGTCACACTCATCACCCCACTCAATTTGGCCTTCACTGCTTAGAAGAATGGTCGACACCTGTCTGACGACCGACTTATGAACCGTTTAAGCGTGGCTGCTAGGCCAGTGAGATGTTGTACTTCTTTGACTGTGTTGGGCCTTTCAAGATCTTGGATGACTTTGATCTGAGAGAGATCAGCTTCTATACCTCGTTTGGTTACTAGAAAACCTAGGAATTTGCCTGACCCTACACCAAATGCGCACTTAGATGCATTTAAACGCAACTTGTGGGACTTCAAAATTTGAAACATTTCATCTAAGTCCCCGAGATAGTCCTTCTCATCTCTGCTTTTGACCACCATGTCATTTATGTAAGCTTCTATTGTTCTGCCTAATAATAGTTCAAACATTTTAGTGACCATCCGTTGGAATGTAGCCCCTGCGTCCTTTAGGCCAAAGGGCATGACCTTGTAATAGTATAGTCCTCTGGCTGTTGTAAATGACGTGAACTCCTGGTCCGGTTCCTATATAGCGATCTGATGGTGTCAAGACCCAAACCCGTCTCTATGGGTTTAGCATCGTAACCGGCCAGTAATCTTGAGATTACCGAAGGCCTTTGAGACAGTTTAATTTAACAATAGGGGCTGGCGGAAGCAAATAACAAATATACAACATCCATTGAGCTGTGCAGACTTAAATGAGATAGAAAAATTTAAAACTTTTATATACATATTTACACATCAGTTGACCCATAAAGGGACAGAAATAAGGCATATAGTTGCCCCATAAAGGGACGGCCACAAGGCATACAGTTGACCCATAAAGGGACGGCCATAAAGGCATATAGTTGACCCATAAAGGGACAGTCACAAAGGCATGCAGTTGACCTATAAAGGGACGGCCATAAAGGTATACAGTTGATCCATAAAGGGATGACCATAAAGGCTTATAGTTAACCAATAAAGGGACGGCCATAAAGGCATACAGTTGACCCATAAAGGGACAACCATAAAGGTATACAGTTGACCCATAAAGGAACGGCCATAAAGGCTTACAGTTGACCTATAAAGGGACGGCCATAACGGCATACAGTTGACCCATAAAGGAACGGCCATAAAGGCTTACAGTTGACCCATAAAGGGACGGCCATAACGGCATACAGTTGACCCATAAAGAGACGGCCATATAGGCATACAGTTGACCCATAAAGGGACGGCCATAAAGGCATACAGTTGACCCATAATGGAATGTAACAAAACAGATAACAGATGTCATTTAAAGTTAAGAATGCCCCGCATACATATCGAAAACATTAAACAACCATTCATTTATACAAAAACTAATATTTCAAAAGTAGATCATCTTATATCATTCAGAAAATACTTAAAACTCAATATAGCTTTACAAAGTTACTACTCACAGTATTCAGATGCCTGGTTCGCCCTTGTAGCTGACCCTACACAATTCATAATACACATAGAAATCGGGTCATAATATAATTTATTCCGTTCTTAACTTGTTTAATTCTCTTTATACCAAATTACACATCAATTTGCAATTTCGCAAATTCATCACAAGTCGCAAGTAACATCCTTAACTCAACACACTTCAACTCAATATTAGTTATAGCGATCCCAGTTTTTCCTTCCTTATTTACTGTATTCCGGACTCGGTTCCGTTGATAGTTGTGGTTGTCTGTATTTCATTTCTGCCCTTTAATGCTTTGGATTGGAGTTTAGAAATGTCTTAGGCGTGTTTTGAACAGGTTGGTTGAGCTTTAGTCTCATTCCTTGTTGCCCAGATTTTTGGTGGTCCGCTCAAGCAGATCCATTTGCACTCGAGCGGAGTTTGCACAACTTCAGTAGTTTGTCCGTTTGCAAAAGTACTGTAGATGTGTTTTTCATGCTCAAGCAGATTTCCTTACGCTCGAGCGGGTCACGCTCGAACGGGTGTTCTTTGTCTGCAAAAGTATTCGAAGAGTGTAATTTACGCTCGAGCGGGTTTCCCTTTGCGCTCGAACGGGTTTCCTTTTGCGCTCGAAAGGGTGTGTTTTGCTGTTGTGTCTTGACGCTCGAGTGGGTATTCTTGTGCTCGAGCGGGTTCAGTTTTTGTGCTTGACGCTCGAGTGTCCTATTCTCTGCTCGAGCGGACTAGTCGTATATCAGATTGTAGCTGGGTGATTTTAAATCACTTTTCATACTTTCTTTCTCTCTCTTACTTTTCAAAACCTCCATTGGAGAGCACCTCGCTCTAAAACTCCAACTTCTTTCTAGGGTTTGATCTAGTAGGAGTGAGCTTCTATCCTTGGACCTTTGTAAAAAGTGTGGAGCTTGTTGAGGGCTATATTTTGATCCAAAAATATTAGGGTTTGGAGCATTTCGAATTTCTTCATCTTCCTCATTTGAGCTCCGAATTTGAGGTAGGGATAACTACTCATTTTTATGAGTTTTAACCTAAATATTGAGCTTTTTGTATAAATAATTTGAGTTGGGAAGTTAGGGTTTGAGATGTGTCATATTGGAAAGAGGGGTTTTGTTCTTTTGATTCAAACATATGTGTTTTGGGTCTAAAAAGGAGGTTATTGGTGTTGTTGATAATATTTGGACCTTTGGATCAATGTTGAGAAAAAGGGAAAAATGCCATGTTTGGGTATATTTGGGTCATTAGTGTAATTAATGACATTTATTATCGAAATATGAAATTGAGTAAAAATAATGAAATTGGCTCATTATGAGGTAGAGTGGTGGAGTTGGATTCATTAATCATTCACCTTTGAAAATGTTGATAAATTATCTGTTGATATAATTATTGTCTGTTTAGAAATAATTGCTTTGGGCTATCGGTGGAGGATAGTCTCGATCGTTGTAGACATTGCATGATGATTAGACAAATTAAAACTAATCGGTTGTATGTCATTGATTATGATGAATGGAATAATACATCAAATTTGTGTATTGATTGAACATGTATATGATAGATGCTTATATACATTGTGTTGTGTGGGAGGATATAGGGAATGTACTCCACGGTTTAGGGGAAGATATGGGATGGACTCCTAAACCGGATATTGTTTAGGAGGAGATAGGGGATGTACTCCATTGATACAGCAAATATGTGTATCTATTGAAGTATTGATATAACGAATATGTGTATCTATTGAAGTATTGATACAGCGAATATGTGTATCTATTGTGAAGTATGGAAGTGTTGTTGATATGAGGTGTAATCTCACTTAAATTGTCTGGCCAGGTTCTGAGCCACGGTTATGAATTGAGAAGTGGATAAGTAATGGAAAATGAAATGAAACATGGACATATGTGTCATGTAATTGAAATGAATTATGAATTGATTTATGTGAGTTAAACGTTTATCAAATGCTAATGTTTTAGTTATTGCTCATATTATGTTTAGCATATCTCTACTAGGCGTTGGCTCACCCTATATGGGACATCATTTTCAGGTGCAGGTGCTATGCCACCTCCAAGGACATAGCTTGGGAGGCTTGAGGCTGTTAGAATCTTTTTGTTGTTTTTGTAGTATTACATGTATATCAAGCCAAGGGCTTATTTTGAGTAGAGTTAGTACTCTCTTTTTGTAACCAAGTGTTGACTTGGAAAGTTGTAAGCCTATAGGGCATTTACTTTTGTTGTCAACATGTAATACCTTTTGTAAGAATACTCTGATGATTGTAATATGAAATCTCTTTTCTTTATCGCGAATGTATGATATTATGGGTTTATTTTGAGGGCGTTACATTAGTCAACTCAACTTAATTCAACAATACCATTTACAATTCAACATAGTTCAAGATAAATTCTTGAATTTCATTTCAACATTCCATAACCAAGTTTATGTTGTCCATATCATTAACACATCTTTTCCCCCAAAACATTTCATATTATAGCATAATTTACAATGCCCATAACAAAGTTCAATCGCTAATTTTTAACATAATTTTCGAACATTTCCAAAATTCAATTAAACTTGTGTATATATAATATAACCTCTCAACTTCAATTTGGGCAGAATCTTTGATTATCATCATGAATCAACCTAAGGTTTTCAAGAAAATCAAGGATTTCAAGAAAAATCCTAACTTCCCAAACCATTACTTTTTATTCCAATTTTTCCATCAATTACATACCTAAGGTTCATAATCCATCATCTTAACCCAACAATTGCACCCCCAACATTTCAAACTCTAAACCCCCAAATCTCATGTTGGACACTATATGCTCAAAAATATAGATTTTGTATTTATATAGTCAAAATACCACAAATCCATCCATTAATGCAAGTATTGAAAGGGAACTAGGACCCCTACCTTAAGAATCAAGCAAAAGAACGAAGCTCCAAGAAGAATTCTTCGCCAATCCGAAATCCAATCGGTTGAAAAGTGAGTTCTTCAAGCCTTCTTCACTTTTTGGTGGAAGATCTTGATCAATCCAAAGGGAAATAGAAGGCATTTGAGATCAAAGACCTAGGGTTTTCGGACCTAGGTGAGAAGGATGAAGAGAGGAGATGAAAAGTGTGAAGAATGATCTAGAAAAGTTCCTTTAAACTTGTTGAATTCGCGCTGTACACTCGAGCATCGATTTTACCGCTCGAGCGTACCTGCTTTCAGCACAGATTCCAAAACTTCAAACAAGTATAACTCTCTCATCCGGACTCCGTTTTAGGTCGTTCTTGCGTCCAAATCGAAGCCTTGGAAATAAGATTTCCAATGCTTCTAGCCTCACATCCAAATTCAAAATGTGGAAAAAGAAAAGGGCAAAAGAGTGACGGCTGCTCGTAAGAAAAATTATTCGAATTAAATTATTGGTTCACTCTTATTTTACCATTATGCTACCACTTCGATCAATACCCCAAAATAAAATAAGGAGGTTCCAAATACACTAATAAAAATGTCAAGGGCAATCTCACTTTTCACGCTCGAGCGTCGCTTTCTACGTTCGAGCGCGCAGACCAACAAAGTTGTCCGCTCGAGCGACCACTCCTACGCTTAAGCGGGAATTCACAACTCTCAGAATTTTGGATCGTCTGCAAAAATGTTGGGAACCTCTCAAGTCCGCTCAAGCGTCAACTCTTCCGCTCGAGCGGAGGGAAAAATTCTGGATCGTTACAATCTTTCCCCTTTAGGAAGTTTGGTCCTCCAAACTTAAATTACTTGTATCGCAATCAAATCATATAGTTTTGTCTCATTCCATTCTTGCTCTCAAGTAACTTCCTTATCAGAAAATCTCATCACAGAAGTTTAACTCATCATCATTTATGTATAGATTAATAATTCAAATTGGCTTAGCCACCATAATTTATCCTGTAATATAATGGTGGACCTCATAGTTAGCCTCATATTTAGGTTCACAACATCAAAACATAAAACGCATTATCCATGAAACTCATATATTTTGCATAGCTATTCACATAACTTCAAATAATTCTCATACTTCTCAAATAATCAAGGCTCAAACTCAAATAATACTCATGACTATACTTCCTTGTTTCAAATGAATTCAAACTATTCTATCATTGACATTCACACAGTTCAATTCCTTGACTCGATGGCCAGTGATCAATAACAAAGTAAAAGTTTTAATGAATGATGTTCATAACAGATTCAGAAATCAGAATTCAAATCAGAAACAGATTCTTATAATTGTTCAGATTTATAAACAGTCATACGTAGTACATCCATTAGCGCTAACAGATCAGATTGGTCATAAAGACCCATTTACAGAGCAGATGGTCACATAAGACCCTTATACAGAGCAGATCAGACAGATGATTATGCATAATCAGTTTCATGAATGGAACCCACGTGAAACCCTAGTACCAGGTAACAGATAACAGATACACATGATGCTAAGGATGCCACGATACGTTTCAGAAATATGACAATCATTCATCTATACAGAAAATATCTTTTCAGAAAACAGAGCTTATCATATCAGTTAGAGAATACATATAATTGAACATATCTTTACACGGTTGTTACTCACAGACAGTAATTCATAATTTATATATAGCAAGAGATTGATGCCAATGATGTTCATGACCCGATTATTTCGTTTCAAATAAGTCACAACATTTTATTGTGAATAGCCACTTGAAGTCCTCAAATTGGATTATGTATTTGATACAACAACGATAACTAACCCGAATTCTTGGCCCACAAATCCTTTGACCAATGATTTGGATATTTGCTCCCATGTAATTCATGAGTCATTTAGTCAGATAAGTGAGGGAATTCACTCCATTGGTCCCACAAGAAAGATATTTAATCTTGAAAGTCAACGGCAACTCACTTAGGTGTGTGATTAACATTCACTTAATGGATAGAAGGTCCATTCACATTCATTGGGGTTTTGTTCCATTAGTTCTAAAAGAAAAGTCATATACTTCCGAAAGTCAAAGACAAATTGCATATGGCCAATATTCACTTATCATACTCAACATTACGTCCCAATAATCCATATTAAAAGCATTGAGTTAAATCCATAGTATAGCATTTCCAAATAATATAGATCCTCCCGGTAATGAAGAAACACTTATTACATATCACTAATCCCAATAATAAACTCATTTATGATCAAATGGGTCGAAATAAAAGAACGAGTTATGAATCAATCATTATACAAACGTCCGTTCTCAGGTAGAAAGGGTGCTCAATAGTGGTCTTGGCAAATCAAGCATTCTCGTCCCAATTGTTTCAATAACCTCAAATTAAGTTCCATGAGGTTCTTTAAGAAATACACATTTACAATTTCGACGAAAATAGTATATTGCTTTCTATTATGCATTAACTCTTTTGACTAACACTAGAAGTGAACTTCATTTCTAATGTTGGCAATGCAATCTTAGCAATAAAATTGATCTCTTTCCAATATTAACTAAGCCAATCTTCATTGGTTTAGCCCTTAGTCACACTTCATTAATTCTAGTAATTTCGATCAAGTTTTAAGTAAACATATCCTAAATTTATCAAACTTTAGGTAGGAGAAATTTACATAGCCAAAACATATAATATGACTACTCAAAATTCCATACGCATGCTTAAGGTACTTCTTCACTTATCAATTGGGTTAGGTGTTAATCTTTAAATTGACTGGTCGACTTGAATCTCCTTAAAATTTTATTATTCCTGAGTAATCCTTCGTTAGCTATTCCATCTCTCTATATTTGAAGTTTGCTTCTTAAAATTTGATAATAAACCCGTTATAATATTTGCAACAAATCGAACATTTGGAGAATGCACTTATATCTTGTTTAAAATTACTTGTCTTTCCAAATTTTGCTTAACACTTAACATTCTGCTTATTAAGCATATTATGTGATCACAAGGCAAAGGTGGATAATACTTGAAATAAAACTAGTTAGCTTAAAGCATAACATCAGAAATTTGACTATAAGTCAAACAATTATACAAAGTCATTGGTGGGGCAACCTATTCATTCCCATGGAGTTGACCGAGAATTTCCGATTCGATGCTATGCCAACGGAACGCGATTCCAATCAGACTTTCAAGGTCATTCAACAAAGGTATGAGACTCTATGGTTCACACATTAGATTCCTCACTGAATCAATATATTTCTTACATACTAAACAATTTTCTTATTCTCAATCACCATAGCTCCCTATACCTTGTTGAATCATCAAATTCCTCAATTTTCTCAAATATTCTCGTAGTCTAATTTTACATTCAACTATGCAACTTTCGTAACTTCCATCAAAGATTTCAGTAATTCCTTCTAATACCGTGTTCCCACAGATTAACATACTCGTATTCATTAATGTGCCAACCAGAAAATTACATTTCCCTTATAACATTAAAATTCCACAACAGCTCTTAACTTCAATACTAAACTTATTGAATAAACACATTCCAGTCTCCCCTAATCATTGAAATATCAAAATAACCTTTAACTCTTATAACACTATATTCTTACAAATCATTACACTCGTGCCCACCAAAGTTTTAATCAAAAATCATAATTTCCTCATAACATCAAAGTCCCACAATAGCTTTAACTTTTGGTCTTCATACAAAACTTATCGAATGAACACATCCTGGCCTCTTTCAATCATCAAAATTTCACAATAACTCCCTATTTTTAGTTTCAATACTTAGTTTATTAAACAACCTTATACACATTTTTCTGAATGCACAACATAACATTCACTTGTTAGATGCATGCCAACTTAAATTCATTCTAGACATTCTAATGCTCAATGGATACGTGTGTGAGATATTAACTCACGCTCTAATACCACTCTGTCACGACCCAAACCTGCCCCTATGGGTTTAGTATCGTAACCGGCCAGTAATCCTGAGATTACCGAAGGCCTCTGAGACAGATTAATTTAACAATAGGGGCTGGCGGAAGCAAATAACAAATATACAACATCCATTGAGCTGTGCAGACTTAAATGAGACAGAAAAATTTAAAACTTTTATATATATATCTACACATCATCCTTACGTCATCATATACATACAGACTAGATAAAAAGGGACTTAGCCTTATTTACAAAATAAACGAAAACTTGTTTAATCAAACAAGAAAACAAAACTTAAACTTTATGCACATAGCCATAGCCATTAGACATATCCGGAACCTCCACGGAGGCACATAGGTTGGCTGACAAACAAAGAATCCAGGCAGCAACTCTAGGACTAGTCACACGGCTGATCACCTACATACATAAACAATACAGTGAGCTGGAGCCTAGTGAATAATAACAAAGTAAAGGGGTTTTAATGAATGTAGTCCATAACAGTTACAGAAAACATATTTCAGTAGTCATCATAAATGGATTCATAATCATGTTCAGAAGTCATAGTTCATAACAGATACAGATACAGATTCAGAATCATATTCATAATCAGAATTTGCAGTTAATCATACGTGGTACATTTATTAGCAATAGCAGAAATAGTTGGCCCATAAAGGAACGGCCATAAAGGCATACAGTTGACCCATAAAGGGACGGCCATAAAGGCATACAGTTGACCCATAAAGGGACGGCCATAAAGGCATACAGTTGACCCATAAAGGGACCGCCATAAAGGCTTACAGTTGACCCATAAAGGGACGGCCATAAGGCATACAGTTGACCCATAAAGGGACGGCCAGAAAGGCATACTGTTGACCCATAAAGGGACAACCATAAAGGCATATAGTTGACCTATAAAGGGACGGCCATAAAGGCTTACAGTTGACCCATAAAAGGGACGGCCATAAAGGCATACAGTTGACCCATAAAGGGATGGCCATAAAGGGACGGCCATAACGGCATACAGTTGACCCATAAAGGGATAGCCATAAAGGCTTACAGTTGACCCATAAAGGGACGACCATAACGGCATACAGTTGACCCATAAAGAGACGGCTATAAAAGCTTACAGTTGACCCATAAAGGAACGGCCATAAATGTGACAACCCTCACCACTGATTAGTGCTAATCTATGATTAAGCATGTTAAGTGACTGATTGACTGAAATTCTGAACTAATTGATTGAGTGTATTAGTTTGAACGCATGTCTATCTATTTGACTGTTAATTGATCTGTTCATGTTTTAAGTTTGAACACTAAATTGAAGGCCTTATCGGCGGCCGAATCTGAAATTGATTAGTGTTTCATGTTGATTAGAATTTATGTGATTTTATGGTATGTTTAATTGAAATTTGATTTGGTATGATTAAATTGGATTAAATAATGTTAAATTACATTAGTTGGCTTATTTACCAAAATGCCATTAAGTGGACTTTGCTAGACCAATTGTTTAGTCTTGTTAGAGCTTATGTGTTGCATCATTTTGTTCATTCTTGAGACCCAAAACCGACTAGAGAGAGAGGGAGTTAGGAGAGAATTGTTTTCAACAAGCTTTGGCTAGGAAAATTAGAAGAATTGAAGAGTAGATTGCAAATTGAGCTTCCATTCTTGAAATTGAGGACCTAAGGTAGGAGAATCATCTTCTTGAACTTGTATTTAAGTTGTATCTTGCATGTTTCATGGAAGTTTGGTGATTAGAGTCTAGAATTGGTTCAAAATGTTGAATTGAAGTTTAAATCATGCATGCATGTACATGTTCTAGCATTTTGAGGTTTGTTTTCATGGAAATTGCTACATGCATATCCATATCTTGATTATAGTTCATGAATTCATCATGTTTTTGAAAGGATTGGCTCATTTATTCTTGTATTAGAAGCTTTGAAGTTGATTAAATTCATGCATGTTGCATGTACATCATGTTCTTGAAGTTTTGTTTGGAAATGGGTTCAATTGAACTACCTTTGGGCTATGATTTTGCAAATTGATCTTTGAAACATGTCATATTATGAGTTTTAAAGTGTATTCCAGAAAATTAGCCCAAAAGGATCGAATTTGATGCTTTAAATGTTGAGTTTCATGCTTGGAGACAAATCTGGAAATTCCAGATTTTGGATCCACGCTTGAGCGAGGAACTTCACGATCGAGCGTACACTCTGAGTTCATGCAGTCCGCTCGAGCGGGAAAAGTAACGCTTGAGCGTGAAATGCGTGTATCCAGTACTTTGCATGTGTTTACAGTTCGCTCGAGCGAGGGAATGCACCCTCGAGCGAGGACTTATGTCTCACGCTCGAGCAGGGGTCGAGCGCCCGTCGAGCGTGAATTTCATGCATCCAGTACTTTTACAGTCCGCTTGAGCGAGGAAAGTCACGCTCGAGCGGAGCTCCTTTGTCTGCATGTCCACTCGAGTGTAGAAAGCCACGCTCGAGCGAGACCCCTGTTTTCTAAAAATTCTGAAAAGTGTTTTAAAGTACATATTTGCATCCTCATTTCATCCTAGGCATTCCTAGGCCTAGTTTAAGGCATCTTAATGAGATTATTGATGTAGAACCACATCGAGTCAAGATAGGGACAAAATCATTGATTCCCAAGCGTGTAACTTAGTGTGTGTTCATCCTGTAACTGTGTAGGATTGGCATCCGAGGACGCTCACTATCCTATCTGTAGCCCAGAACTCTGTGGGTAACAATGTTGTAAAGATATGTTCAATCATGAATATTTTCTGAATGATCTACTGTATTGCTTTCTGAAATTATATTTCTTACCGAATGAATGATGTCCTATTGATGAACTGTACTTGTGGTATCCATAGCAACTTACTATTACTGTACTGTTACTGTACTGCTATTGTCACAGAGATCTCTGTCGGTTCCCATATTGGAACCACTACTGTTTACTGTTATGATGGCCATCAACTGACTATTCGGTCTGTTAAGACCTACTGTACTGTTTTGCTATTGGATATACCACTTATAACTGCTATGCTTTCTAAATGACTAATATGACTGTTTAATGACTGAAAGGACATTCATTCTTAACCTCTTTACGCATATGTTATTTATTGGGCTTTAGCTTACTGTTTATATATATATATATATAGGTGTCCAGGCACTGGATCGGAGCGAGGAGCGTTGGGTTAAACTCCCCTTTTGTCAAGCCAACCAACGTGCCTCACTGCGAGGTTCCAAGTCCTTCAAGTTAGGGCTGCTTCGGGGTGTTTTAGATTCTCCTTTTCTGTCTTTGTTCTGTATAGACTGTATGGACTTGTACTGTACTGTTATGGTAGGGATTTGGTCCCTAACTTGAATGCTTGTACATATATATGTATATACTGTTTTGGTTCTGACTGTGAATATGTATGAAAAGTCTTTTTGCATACAGACTGTCACAGCTCATTGGACATCTTTCAATTATTGTTTTGGCTTCCGCCAGCCCCTGTACTCTGTATTACTGTTATTACTGTTAAGCAGGCCTTCGGTAATCACGGATTACTGGCCGGTTACGGTGCTAAACCCATAGGGGCGGGTTTGGGTCGTGACAATAAAGGCATACAGTTGACCCATAAAGGGACGTAACAGAACAGATAACAGATGTCATTTGAAGTTAAGAATGCCACGCATACATTTCGGAAACATTAAACAACCATTCATTTGTACAGAAACTAATATTTCAAAAATAGATCATCTTATATCATTCAGAAAATACTTAAAACTCAACATAGCTTTACAAAGTTACTACTCACAGTATTCAGATGCCTGGTTCGCCCTTGTAGCTGATCCTACACAATTCATAATACACATAGAAATCGGGTCACAATATAATTTATTCCGTTCTTAACTTGTTTAATTCTTTTTATACCAAATTACACATCAATTTGCAATTTCGCAAATTCATCACAAGTCGCAAGTAACATCCTCAACTCAATACACTTCAACTCAACTTAATTCAACAATACTATTTACAATTCAACATAGTTCAAGATAAATTCTTGAATCCCATTTCAACATTCCATAACCAAGTTTATGTTGTCCATATCATTAACACTTCTTTTCCGCCAAAACATTTCATATTATAGCATAATTTACAATGCCCATAACAAGGTTCAATCGCTAATTTTTAACATAATTTTCGAACATTTCCAAAATTCAATTAAACTTGTGTATATATAATACAACCTCTCAATTTCATGATTCTACTTTTAATTTGGGCAGAATCTTTGATTATCATCATGAATCAACCTAGGGTTTTCAAGAAAATCAAGGATTTCAAGAAAAATCCAAACTTTCCAAACCATTATTTTTTATTTTAATTTTTCCATTGATTACACACCTAAGGTTCATAATCTATCGTCTTAACCCAACAATTGCACCCCCAACACTTCAAACTCTAAACCCCCAAATCTCATGTTGGACACTATATGCTCAAAAATATAGATTTTGTATTTATATAGTCAAAATACCACAAATCCATCCATTAATGCAATTATTGAAAGGGAACTAGGACCCCTACCTCAAGAATCAAGCAAAAGAACAAAGCTCCAAGAAGAATTCTTCGCCAATTTGAAATCCAATCGGTTGAAAAGTGAGTTATTCAAGCCTTCATCATTTTTTGGTGGAAGATCTTGATCAATCCAAAGGGAAATGGAAGGCATTTGAGGTCAAAGGCTTAGGGTTTTCAGACCTAGGTGAGAAGGATGAAGAGAGGAAATGAAAAGTGCGAAGAATGATCTAGAAAAGTCCCTTTAAACTTGCTGAATTCGCGCGGTACGCTCAAGCGTTGCTTTTCCCGCTCGAGCAGATTCCAAGACTTCAAACAGTTTTAACTCTCTCATCTGAACTCCGTTTTAGGTCGTTCTTGTGTCCAAATCGAAGCCCCGGAAATAAGATTTCCAATGGTTCTAGCTTCACATCCAAATTCAAAGTGTGGAAAAAGAAAAGGGCAAAAGAGGGACGACTGCTCGTAAGAAAAATTATCCGAATTAAATTATTGGTTCACTCTTACTTTACCATTATGCTACCACTTCGATCAATACCCCAAAATAAAATAAGGAGGTTCCAAATACACTAATAAAAATGTCAAGGGAAATCTCACTTTCCACGCTCGAGCGTCGCTTTCCACGTTCGAGCGAGCAGACCAACAGAGCTGTCCGCTTGAGCGACCGCTCCTACGCTTGAGCGGGAATTCACAACTCTCAAAATTTCAGACCGTCTGCAAAAATGTTGGGAACCTCTCAAGTCCGCTCGAGCGTCAACTCTCCCGCTCGAGCGGAGGGAAAAATTCCGGATCGTTACAGATGGCAACCCCGATACGCATCAAGGAAACTAAGTCGGTTATGCCCTGCTGTTAGGTCCACCAGTTGGTCTATCCATGGTAAGGGAAAACTATCTTTTGGGCATGCTTTGTTAATTGTTTTGTAGTCCACGCAAATGCGTCATTTGCCGTTCTTTTTTGGCATTACTACAGTGTTGGAGATCCACCTACGATAGTGTACTTCTCTGATTGCTCCTGCCTCCAATAAGTTTCCTACTTCCTCCGCTACTATCTCTGCGTAGTGGAGTGGCAATCGGTGAGTTCACTATATAATTGGTCTGGCAATTGGATGGACATTAAGTTGATGGCAAATGAAATTGGGGTCAATGCCAGGCATGTCGTACGGTGTCTAGGCAAAAACTTCGATATTAGAGGTTAAAAATTCCATGACCTCTATTCTCTCGGTGCTGGACAAAGACGAGCCGAGCAAAAAGAACTTTTCTAGGTTTTTTTCATCTATCCTTACCTCTACTAAGTCTTCCACTGCCTTCTATTCGGCTGCTTTGTCGACATCTTCAAACAGTTCGTTGCTTTCTAGCTCCTCTACCATGTGTACAAACTTTTTTGCAGCACGCTGCCGTTTACCGTGACGAAGCACTGCTTCGACATGATTTGGTCTCCTAAGACTTTTTCAATCACTCCGGTTTCATTGGGGAACCGTAATGCCTAATGGTAGGTTGATGCCACTGAACGCATGGCGTGCAACCATGTTCTTCCCAAGATTATGTTGTAAGCGGAAGGGACCTTAAATACCCAAAATTTCACCTGTTTTGTCATTGTTTCTGCCTTGACTAGCAGAATTATCTTGCCCACTGGCCATTCTGGCATTGAGTTGAAACCGACTAGGGGAGATGTCGCAGGCGCCAAGTCTTTGTCCTCTAATTTTAGTTGCTTGAAGGTCTCGTAATGCATTATCTCGCATGAGCTTTCTTGGTCAATCAGCATCTTGATGTCGAAATTCTTGACGCGCAAAGTGACCACCAGTGCGTCATTGTGAGGACAATGTAGCCTTGTTAGATCCCTGTCTGAGAAGGATATGACGTTCGTTGCCTCCGTTTTTTCCCTTTTGACGGTAGGTTGTGCACTTAGTACCTCCCTCAAGTGCTCAGCCTTTTTTATCATCCCTCTAAGCTCACATACCCACTCAGGTTCGATGATCCCATGTATAACATTGATTATGCCTTAAGGTGGACCGTCGACCGGTATCCCGCTCGGCCTACTATGGTCTTGGAGGACCAGTTGTGTTCCCCTTCTATATACTAGTCCAGGTGACCAGTGGCCACTAACTCCTCCAGATGTTGCCTCAATGGTGTATAATTTTCAGTTTTGGTGCCCCTTTTCATCATAGAATGTGCAACGGTACCTCTCATCGTAACCACTTTGTGCTTCTCTCAACTTGGCTGGTCGCCGAACGAAGGGTTCATTGCGTATCTCGCTAAGAATCCGGTAGATAGGTTTGTTGAATACTGTGGTAATGGTAGTGCAGACTCTTAACTTCCTTATTTAGGGGTCCTCTCTATTGGCTCGTCTGCCTCGCCCATTCTTGCTTGGTTGTTCTATCGTGTTAACTTTTGCTACAGTCTTTTTATCCGGCAACGCTATTGTGCCAAATTTTGCTTTAGCACGGGTGCTATCTTCCTCTACCCAGATATGTTGATGCACTCTCTCTATTAAGGCCTCCATCGTGAGGGGTGACATCATCATCATTGAATCCCTTAACTTGTTACCGACCGGTAAACCCCGTTTGTACTGCACAATAGCGAGGTTCGTGGGGCAATCCCCAATCTGGTTGAAAGTCTCCCAATATCGACTATTGTAAGATTTCAATGTTTCCTTCTCGCCCATGTCAATGGAGAGTAGCTGGTCAATCTCCACTGGTGTCTTGGTATTCGTTCTGAATCTAGTCACAAACGTCTTTGCCAATTGTGCCCATAAGGCTATGCTGTCTTCTAGCAGCCTTTCGAACCACATTAGACCCAGGTCACCAAGGTTGGAAGGAAACAAGATATACATTAGAGTCTCGTTTCACCGATATACTGCCATAACTTAGCGAAAATGGCTTAAGTGCATGTAGCAGTCTGACTTCCTCTCATAAGTAGTGAATTTGGGCTGGTGGAAGCCTGAGGGTAGCGGTGCGTTCTCAATTGCTGGAACGAACGGTGAGCTCTGTAACCTTGCTAACACTTTATCTGCTGGTTCGTAAGCAAGGCGCGACATTGGCATTCCTACCTCGACACTCCCATATGTCCTAGGGGCTAATCGTTGTAGGGCTAAAACTCTACGAGGGTCGCGAGCCCTGGTGTCCTCCTTCTATCGGGCCCTCTCCTCAAGCACTGTTCGCAGGTCTGTTGACCTAGGCAACTCCGTATGCCTAGATGTCGTTTGGTGTGTGTGCGAAGGCCGATAACTGCTTCCCTCCGTATATGATCTCTCAGTTCTCGTTCTCTCAGACCTGGAGTAACGAGTCCTAGAGGTTCATGATTGTGTATCGTCTGTCCTTAGGCTTCTACTTTCAGCTTGTGATGGTGTGACTTGTTTGCCACGATCTTCCGAGTGGTAAGAGAGCGTGTTGCCTTTGCGCCCCTTTTTCGTTGCCACTCATTGCCCTTTTATCTGGCGCTTCATAGTTTTCATGTCAGCCACCATTCTTCTTATTACTTCATATTGATCCCTTACGCAATCCTCCAGAACCGGAAGATGCAACCTCTGCCTCTACCTTTCAGGACTTTGAGAGCGATGAGGACTGGAGCCCCGTCTCTCCCGTATGTCCCTCCGGGAGTTCCGTCGTTGGGGGTTTAACTCTGCCATGGGTGGGAAAAAAGGTAAGCCTTCACGTTTTCCGCCTCCCTCCGGGTTTGCCCATCAATAGCAGATTACGGCAAATATTCATTGTTCGCCATTCATTTCAACTAAAGAGAAAAACTTGATTCAAAAGGTTTTGTTCTTTGTGCTATTCCCACAGACGACGTCAATTGTACGAGCACGATTTAATCTTCTCGTATAATCCTGTTGATCAAGTTTGCACTCCTCCAAACGTCGTTGCTTTACTACCTAAAAACACAAACGTAAGCTAGCCGACGAATGTGTGCCGAAAACCCCTTCGATGCCTAAGTCAGCAATTAGACAATAGACAATAAGCTCTGTGTATTAGAGAGTAAAAATTGTGATACCTATACATAGGTCTTGTCATGAACTTTTATAGATTCCGCCTGGCACAATCCTAGTAGGACTTCAACTCTCTTTAGTAGAGTTCTCCTAGGAATCACAAAGATAATGCTTATCATTTTACACCCTCCTCACTGCTTAACCAAGTGAGATGGCTCTACTATGGTCTGCTAGCAGCATAACCGAGCTAACACTGCCTTGCCTTGCAATAGTTTTAACCGCGCTCACTTAGCTCGGTGTTACCTTGGTCTAGAGCACCTTCCAACTCGGTTCTCCTTCCATCTATATCTCGGTCCAGAGCACGCAGACCAAGCTACTAGCAGACATTCTTGACCGAACTGACGGGATCAAGGACAAAGCTATGCAGGCCATTACCTCGGCCCATAGCTTGGTCCACTTTTCATCTGGTCTTAGCTCGACCCAAGTTCACACATAAATTACCCTTTCACATACAATTTTGTAATTACAATCTTTCAACTTTAATTAAACTACACCAAATAAGGCCTATGACTAACACTACACCTTTTTTAAAAATAAAATAAAATAAAGATCTTCATTCAATGAATTTTACTAGTTTATGAACAATTAAAATAGTTTTGTTAGTTTAATGATATTTAATATTTTTTAAATAAAATTACCCTTCGTAAAATTACCCTGGCTACATTAGTCGTTGCCACCTCCAGTTGCACCTAATAATCTCCAAGGGTGAAGGGGTAGACCCGCTACATTGTCACAACCCGGTCACTAGCTCCAGCCATCGGTGACAATTTTCTGATAACCCCCACCAATCGCTAGTATTTTTCTTACTTGATACTTTTTCTTATGAAGTAAAAATTTGTTTTAAATTTAATAAAAAAATTCTAACATTGTTATACTTAAAGCCCTCAATTTAAATTTTGAGACATAAAATTAGAACAAACTGTGTGGCTGTTTGGAAAGTTACTGTTTTAATGGGTTATTTTAATTTTTGGCTATTTTAGTAGGCTAAAATTTTTGTATTTGGGAAGATAGTTGATTTTTTTGCAGTTAGATGTGATGTTTGTGAGAGAAAAAAGTGAAATAATTATGATTTTTATGTGACATTTTGTTTTATTAGTTGTTTTAGCATATTTTATTTTTTTGTGAATTTTAGGCCAAGTTTGGGGACTTCAAAAAAAGTCAAAAAGTCAAAAAGTTAAAAAGTTAACACTATTCACCAAAAGTCAACAATTACGGCTGCACAACTCCCAATTAAAATTTTTCCCTACAAATCAATTTTTACAATTTTTTATTACACATTTTTCAATAAAAAGTCAAAAAGTTAACCCAAACATCCATATTTTCAACCTCAATTTTTTAGTCCAAAAAGACAAAAAGTACACTTTTTTAGTCTTCCCAAACTTGGCCTTAGCCAAAAAAGGCTAACATCTAACTTGCCAAACGCCTCTATGTCTATTTTGAGAAATTGGTGAAAAGTCAACTTTTGATTTTTTGGAACTAATTTTTAATCTACTTTCTAAAATAGACTTATTAGGGGTGTAAATTTGGTCCGACCCAGCCCATGTCGGGCCTCACAGGCTTCTATCAAAATTTGGAGTGGGTGGCCCACATGTTAGAAAATTAGGCCGAAGCCCAAGGGTATTCGAGCCTTGGGCTGACCGGTGGGCCTGGGCCTGGGCTCGGGCTCAGGCTTGGGCGGGCCTGAACAAATTTATTTTTTTCAACCAAAATTTTATTATTTTCCACTACAAAAGACATTTGGCCTCCGGCGAGTTGGGCCTTGAGTGAGCCTTAAGCGGGCCGATGGATTGGGCTAGGTGGGCTGGTCTGTACTCGAGCCCAAATGAGCTGCGAGTGGACTTTGGGTCGCTCATGGGCTACGGATCATTTTTTCACTCCTAAGACTTATACACTATTAACATGAAGAATAATGTTAGGGCTATTTTTATCAAATTTCTCACATAGGTGCAGGACTCACATGGGACTCACATGATATGAGTCATACACCCATGTGAAATATGTGATAGAAATGTTGATAAAATATTTAAAATTCTTACCACTTTCCTAACATGAATGTAGGTCCCACATACGGAACCTACATCTATGTGAGCAGTGTTTAATTTATTTGGTAGTCTTGCTGTTATACAAAATATTTATGTATTTTATGAGTCCTATATAGATGTGAATGTGGGCCCATACCCATGTGAGACCCACATCCATATGAATAGTGTGTAATTTATTCGGTGATCCTTGTTGGTAACCAAAACATTTCTCTATTTTGAGGTAACAAATCAGAGAAATCAAATATTATATTTAAATATTTGTTTAACATAAAAAATTAATAATTAATAAGGATAATGCTAGGAATACTAAATTTTCTACTAAATAAATGACTAAATATCTCACATGAGTGTGGAATCTGTAATTTTGTGAACCTCACACTCATGTGAGATATTTGATCATTTATTTGATAAAAAATTTGGAACCTGTAGCATTTTCTATCAATAATACATATTTTGTAACGGGTTGGATTTCCTTCCTATTAACATATTAATTTGAGAAACCTTGAGGGGCTCGTGGGCCCTTGTTTCGATGATCCAAATCATTTATTTTGTATAACCTTTAGGGCACGTTTGATTGGAATGATTAAAGCATGTGATTGAGATTATTAATTCGTGAGCTCAATTATCCTATGTTTGTTTTGACATTTTGGTTTAGGATTATTAATCCAATGGATAATTAATCCAACAAATTTGTAGGATTATTAGTAATGGGATAGGGGTGGTATAGTGAATACCATACTAATTTGATAGGATTATTAATATCTCATTATTAGTTTTGTGAATCAAACATGGCGTCAATGTATAACATTTATGAAAAAAATTAGGTTCATATGATAATTATAAATCAATAAAAAATGAACAATCTATTGTATTGAACTACTTTTTTCATGATACATTGGAGGTTACTCAAAATAAATTATTCAAATTATTAAAACACAACTCGTGGTGGATCATAAGTGCTATCAAGTTCTCTCAAATTTAAGTGTGAATTTGAGAAAAACTCAATCATTTTGTAATAAAGGTTAGGAAATGAGGTATTTATAAAGTAATCTCTATCATTGCTCTTTATTTATTATTTTTAATGTAAAATCTAATTTTTTAAAATACAATCTTTTAAAATTTTTTGTAAATATCTCATTTACACTAAATCAAATTAATAAAACCATACTGTAAAATGTAATTGGTTTTAGTTTTTCAATCAATAAAATAAAAAAAATTAATTTGATATAAAAATTTTCTTTTAACACCGATCCAACTAAATTTTTTATTTTTATTTTTTATAATCAGATGCATGAACCAACTTAAAATTAATAACCGAACAAACCTCCCGTGGTCCCAAGATTTAAGATCCTTATGGCCTATTTTGATCTCTTTTGCGTAATAGGTTAGACCATCTCCAATGATTCGTCATTTCTTTCATCAAATTTAACTTTGATGAAAAAACAAACATTTTTCTTGCTCTAATAGTTTCATTAAATTAGTATCAAATCGAGGATATCAAAAAACTTTTACCAAATTGAGGACGTCTGGAACTTTCATCAAATCACTGTTCATAGCCGTTGAATTTTCACCACTGGATGTCCTCCCGGATGACAACATCTAGGCAAAATTTTGTGAAAAAAATACACTGGCTAGTCGACCGGCCGGACATCCACCTGATCGACTGGTGTTTTGATAAAATCTCAAACTCCTTCGTTAGAAAATTTTATATATATATAAAAAAAAAAGAATCGTTAGAGATGTCCTTAAAAGTCACTTTAATATATTTTTCGTTATATCATCTCTTTATTTGTTATATATTTTTTTTAAAAAAATCTAAAAAAATTCAAAAAATTAATTTTTAACATACTTTCTAAAACAACCCTTTGATAACAAGGTAAAAAGCTAATTTTTTTAATTTTAAATTTTTTAAATTATATCACATCTCTATTTTTTAAATATTATTCAATAAAAAATTTTAAAAAATTAAAAAATCAACTTTCAACTTGTTACTCAAAATAGACGAATGCCTCTAATTTTATCTTTAGATCCGGGTTCGACCCCAGTACTTAATTTTTTATTCTCCTTCATTAAGGTAGGCTAATCTCTATTTTATTACTTATTAATTAACAATTAATAATATTTTCAAGGGATAGGGGTCGTCTGAGTCATTACCAAATATTATATTACAAAAATTGAAAACCTTTAACTACACAGCCCAATCTCTACTGTCAAGTCCACATGTTCTTAAAACAAACAACGACGAAGACGACTGTGATAATCGTATCAACACTTACCTGTAATTGTAACCCTAAATGACAATTGCTTAAAATTTCAAACACCAAACTCGATTGGGCCCCACATATTTACATGTCAATCAGTGGTTCCCGTCCGATTTTAAATTTCAAATTTGATCGTGACCACACATTTCTCTCTCTTCCCAAGTGAAAAGAATCGAAGAAAATTCTCTCTCTCTCTCTCTCTCTCTCTCTCCCCCTCTCTCTCTCTATATATATATATATATATATGTATATCTGTATCGCTCGTCGAATCTCCTTGTAGTTCTCGTCTTTGAGTCGCCGGAAAACTCGTGTGGATCCGCCGGAGATTTCGGATTCTCGGACGACTTAGTGCGCGGGTTAGTTGGTGAATGTATTAGGGTTTTTACGTGGAAGTTGGAGTTCGAACCCTAGGGTTATGAAGCAGCGGGAGACCGTACGATTGGGGTTGAGTTGATCAACGGTCAGGATTTCGTCTCCGGATGGAGGGAGGTAGCGTCTCTAGACTTACTTGTTCTGGTACTGTTCATTTCCTCTATCGATTTGTAAGTAGACTATTTTGGTGATATTAGTAGTTGAGTGTAATTAGAGCAAAAGTTGAAGGCTTTTTGTTGATAAAAATGGTGAGTAGAATTTAACAAAATTTGTGTTTGTGTTTTTTTATTTTTTTATTATTATTTTTTTTGGGATTTAAGTGGAGACAGTTTTGTAATTAGTCTGAATCGTAGAGGGCTTTTGATTCTCACACGAATTGGTGAGAGTGGTTTGAGAAAATTGTTTTCTTATCCTCTTCAGTTAATTTTTGGAGGATGGGGGTTAAAGATTTATGGTTTTATGATTGGTTTGAATTAGGGTTTATATGTGGAGTGTAATTGCATTAGTACTCTAAAGCCAAAACATGTTACAAATTACAATTGGGTTTGAGGCTTTACATTTTTATTTTTATTTTAAAATTTTTTTTCTTCAGTATTTTTTTTAAAAAAATTTGTGCATTTGTTTCTTTAGAAACTTTTTTGGTCTAGTCAAGAATGATCCTAAAAAAAAAAAGAAGAAAGAATAATGAATGATCTAAAAAGTAAAATTAAAAAAAAAAAATCCAAAAATCTTTCAAAGAAATAATTTTTTAGCTTACAAACTTGTCAGGTCAGTCTAGTCTACCTAAAAGTGATTTTTTTTTTTTTAAATAAAAAAGTTCGTATAAAGACCAAAAAAAAAAAAAACTAACAAAAAAGTTACTATGAATGCAACTGCCAAATCCACACTAAGTCACTATGAAGGATGTGGAATTATTCTCTCTTTGTTTTGGCGCTTTGGTATGGTTCTTGACATGGTTTTCTATGAATTTCAGTGCTTGTATATGTATATTTGACCTCCTAATCTTCTCCATCTGCTCTTATATATAAGTTAGTTATTCTATCCATGCGAAATTTTCAAACCATCCCACTCTGCTATCTGGAATATATTAGTTAATGGAGCAATAAAATTCAGAATATCATCTGGTGCCTATGATTGAGCAGCTGACAGCAGTAAAATCCTTTATAAGCAGACAAATTAATGCATCCCTGTGATGTTGGTGCAAAATTTCATCTATTATATATATATTTTTCATTCTTACATTGTAAAGTTATGCATGTACAGCTATGCATCTGCTTGTCCTGGTGAGCTTTTTACCTTACATGGCCACGTAAGGAAGCTGTAATTGGTAAACGAAAACAATGTAACTTGCAAATTGTTGCTTATGCCACACTTTAATTTTTTTTTTTTGGGGTCATTTCTTCCGCTCTTTTAAGCTTATTATAATTTTTTTTTTCTAGTTCAAAACTGCATTGTTGATGGATCATATACAAAGGAATACTCATTTGTTAATTAACTTCCACAAGCTTATCCACATAATTACTCATTTGTTAATTTTGTGGATAAGCTTGTGGACGTTAATTAAATACCTAAGCTCTAGCATGATTGCGTGACTTGACCAACAGCTCTACTCAAATATAACTAGCGTACTGTAATAGCTCCACATCTCTAGGTGTTTGATGATTGCCTTCTTTTGACGATTGAGGTGTTGTTCCACCATAATCATTGCATTGCTTGGAGGTTCCTATATTTCTAGATAGGGTAAATTACACTTTGCAAACCCTTGCACTTACACCAAAATCTCACATTGGTCCATTTGCTTTCAATTGTGACAGTCAACCCTTTTCAAGCCAAGTTGCAAGGTTGCCCTTCTATTTATCTACTGTTAATGAGGTTGATGGAAATTAAACTTGGAGGGACCAAAGCGAGATTTTGGTAAAAATGCAAGCGGCGAGAAAAACAGTTGCGTATATATAAAAATATAGTAGATTAAAAATTATTATTTATAGAGGCATTGTGATGAGTTATTCAATGAAATTATGGGAGAGTGATTGAGAATCGCCTATTAAAGAATTAGTTTAAATTTATGCATAGTAGATCAATTATAGAAGTGATATATTTACTAAGAAGATTTATAGAAAAGTAGAGAGATAAGATGAGGGATTTTCATATGATTTTTTATAGATTTGGAGAAAGCTTACAATAGGATACCCAGAGATACAATATGGTGAGTGTGACAAAAGGTATATTGATGCGATAAAGGACATGTATGTCGGAGTTTTTATTTTTGTTAACTCGGTATTCGGCCCACTGGACTGACTAATCCGTCGGACCAATCCCACTGGCCACTTGTGGGGTCCCAATTAAAGCCATGGCAAAGCCCTGTATGGATTGGCCCCAAGAAATTGTTTGCCTCATACATGGTGGAGTTGTGATTTCAATTAGATCACTGGCAGCTGACAACAGTGAATTTCACTGTAGGATTATGTCAAGGGTAAACTTTGAGTCTTTACCTATTTGCGTTTGTTATGGATGAATTATTTGATATACTAGGGGATATCCCTATCAATTATTATCAAGGAAAAAGTGATATTATGTTTATGGAAAAATAATCTAGATTCTCTCTCCGACAACTTTTTTTTGGGTGAATGTCTCCGACAACTCACCAAACATGTTTTCATGTTTTTGTTTTGATTTGTTTTGAAACATATGTGTATACCAAACATGTTATTTGTTATTTTGCAAATAAATAAATAAATAAAACGTGTTTCCTAGTTTCTATAAAAAAAAAAAAAGAAGATAATTGACAACATTACTTAACACGACTTGAAAAAGTTGTGTTTTTCTTTTTTCCCTTGATAAAAAATTTTACTTGCTCATGTATATCAGTGGGGAAAAAAAGGTAAAAAGCAAACTTATTTGTATGTATTGATCTATTTTTTTTGTGATATGGTATTTTGGCTCTCTATTCCCTTGAATATGATATTAAAGATTTGAGCCTCTGGAAACTTAGTCTGTAATTTCTACAGAATTGCTTATTTATTTATTTCATTTTTGTTCTTTTCTTACCTACTTTTCTGTTTTCATAGGGATATACCGATGGATTATGATAACAATGATTTTCAAGGCCAGAATCTTCAATTAGCTGGTGAAGGGGGCTCCAAACTCTCTCCTGTTCTACGTCCATATGCTCTTCCTAAGTTTGATTTTGACGACGGCCTTCAGGGGCATCTAAGGTTTGACAGCTTGGTTGAAAACGAGGTTTTTCTTGGCATATCAAGTCAAGAAGACAATCAGTGGATTGAGGATTTCTCTCGTGGAAGTAGTGGAATAGAGTTTAGTTCAAGTGCTGCAGAATCTTGCTCCATTTCAAGGCGTAACAATGTTTGGTCTGAGGCAACATCATCTGAATCTGTTGAAATGTTATTGAAATCCGTTGGGCAGGAAGAGATTGTCTGCGGAGAAACTATTGTGGAAGAATCAGATGCTTGCCATGAGTTGGATAACTTAACTGAGCAAATGGAGCCTCATATGAAGCAAGATGACAAAGTGACAGATTTTATGGATTCATATCCTGCATTACCAACAGATGAGCTTGTGGAACATGTGTCTAGGCTGAATGATGTCGAAGGTACTTCCCAAACTCAAGGGGCTGAAAGATCTACCCATGGAAGTTCACACGTGTTGGATCCAAATGCTTCTAGTGAAACATGTGGTGTATTTATGACTCAGAATAATGTTGGAGTTGATAGAAGAAGTGATGGTGAAAATCAAATTGAAGTTGATACTTCAGTACATGAATCTCTTGACAATAGAATGCAAAAAGATTCTACTGGTTCAGGGATGCAAATTGATGATGTAGACTCCTCTTCACAGGATATTGCTGTAGGTGTTGAGATGGTCAATCAGAAACCTGAGAATCAGGTAAGTGATGCTAGTTTTGAGAATGCTAATTGCTTATTAACAAACACTGGTAAGGCTGCAGGGGAGCACCATATTCTCAGTAAGGAGGTTGATATGGATGCTCAAATTTTGAAGGGAACTGTATTTGAAACTGGAACTCGCAATTTGGAGAACCTTCCGTCTTCTTCTTCAAAGGTAGAATCCATAGAACAACATTCAGTTGAAACTGGTATCAATAACTTTGAGGAGCCTACCAGTTTGCCATTGAAGGGAGTTTGCAACTTACAGATAGCTGAAGGATGCAGTGAGGTTATATCCTCCACAGACCCTGATAAGGGCAACAAATTTGAACATGTGGATTTGTCCAACAGCTGTGGAATTCATCAGCGGTTTAGGGTAGATATGCATCAGGACTTACCTGCAGGTTTTCAAGGTGATGGCAATCTTGAAGGGTGTGCCATTGAGGTCAGCAACATGAATGCGGGAATTCCTTCTAGTTCAGAGTTAAAGATGGATCAGATAAAACATGGAGAGAACAGTTCTGGTGCGGACAATAAAGTTTTTGATGGCCATGGTGATGGAAGCAGCAGCAATTATGTGGGAGATCACTTTCGTTTGACTGTACCATGCTCTTCAACTGAATTCCATGGGGAAAGACATACAATTGAAAATTTAAAAGGCGTTGATGATGCTTCTGGAGTCCACAAAGAGGACTTAAATGCTGAAGGTCATGGTTCTCTTCCCTTGGTGGCTGGATCAATGAAAACATACGAACAAAATCTTGTCCCAAACTCTAATGACATGCACTATGACCAAGATGTTTCTTTCAATGAGAAAGAGAAGGCCAAGTTGCCTAATGATTCTAGTGATATAGAATGTGAGATTATTGAATCTCTTAGCAGTGATAAGAAGGTTAAACCTTCATCTCAAGGAGAGGGTATGAAAGTGAACAATGTGGTAGTTCATGGATCAGAATGTACCACTGCAATGAATGAACCAGGTATGTCTTGAACTATTATTTTTGGATTCTCATATATCAAATGATAGAATAGAAATGGTTAAATAATCTTTCTAAACCAAACCAAACCAAACCAAACCAAACCAAGCTTTGAGTCCCATCAGATGTGGTTGGCGGTTAAATAATCTTTCTGCACATTTTTTTTTTCCCTTTCTGTTTTACAGCTTTAGATGTTACTTTGGAAAATACAAACTTGGCATCACATGACACACTGAATGGTGTTCCCTTGCTTTCTGGGGCAGGTGCTACTGGAGATCAAGTTATAGAGCACCTGGATAAAAACAAAAGGACTGAAGATGAAGGTTTGGCAGAAGCACATTTATTGTCATTGAGGGAGAGTCCAGAAAGGGCGAGTAACCTACATGTTTTGGAACTTGAAAAAGGTACTGCTCATAATTCTGCTATAGAATTATCAGAAGAGGCTGTTGATCAGTCATTGCCAGTGGAGACTTTAAAGTCAGCAAGTCGGAGTGAACAATCTGGGGAATTCCTACACAACACAGTTGCTCAGCCATCACCAATGGCAGAGAATTCTAGCATGGCTAGCCAGATTGAACAGGCAGTGAAGGCCAATGAAATTAGTGAAAACTCTTCGAATAAGTTGGAAGTTTGTCTTGCTCTTTGTGATTCAACAGTAAAACAGGATGGTGGTGCTAAAGGACTAATTATCCCCGGAAGCCATGAAGAAGCAGCTGTAGGAAAAAATCATGAAATGCCATCCTCAAAAGTTGCAGGTTCATATATTATTTCATTTATTTTTTGATCTCTCTGTCTTTTCCTCCCCACTTGCGATCTTAGCCAATTAAATCCTTAGTCTGCTTGGTATGCCTTCTCTCAAATCTTGTCAATTGGCCTCATGAGAGTATACAAACAATAACCAATAAATGGGAGTCAGAATTAACTCCTGCATGCATGTTATGATATAAACACAGACACAGGTTATCCTGGGTGTTATGTGGATATTATGCCACAAGGGTTGACCGCAAGTTCTGTTTCACCATCTTACAGCAATAACTGGCCCTTTTTTGTCAAGGCCATTGTGTCATTTCTCTTTGCCTAGCCCTCACTGGATTTGTTTTAAGTACAGTCGCCATTGTTTTGATATCCTGGAATAACTTCAATTTTGATGAAACAAATTATTTGAGGAACAATTTGAGTGAGGAACTTCAATTCTGGCCTTACTGCTGGTGCATAATGTGTTGTTTATAGACTTGTAAAGCCCATCCATTTCAACTAAAAACTTTCTACTTAAAGACCCAGCTATATAGACATTACATCATTAATTTGGAGTATCTAAATTTAACCAAATACTTTTAACTTATTAAACATAAGAAATCCTCGAGATTGGTTTGATGTCAAAGTGAGGTCAGTAAAGACCTGAAAAAAGTGGAATTTGCTTTTAGTCAACCCCTATTTATGCTTTCTTTATGTCAGCTACATCTGGGGTCAGTTTTACATATGATTGCCTATGTCTCACCAGTTAAATGTAATTTGGCGATTTCATGCTTTGTAGGCATTGTGTGCGATACGATCTCGAGTGTCAGGGAACAGGCATATAGGAAATGTATTAAGATTATGGAAGTATGCTTCAGTTAAGTTGTTGATTGATGGTGATTAAAATCTGAAATTATCCTTGCCAAGAATTACAACGAAGATAGAGAAGGAGAAGAAAAGTGGAAGAACATCACAAAATCCTAAGAACATAATTGCGAGAAAATTTTACTTTAAACTTGTTGTTTATGGAATTTAAAGGGGTACATAGCTTTATCTTCTACCTATACTATTATATATTTGAAGACTAGAGTTGGTGTTGATGTCTCGTTTTTGGCTTTTCCGAAAATATCCCTATAGTAGTTACATGGGCAGTTATGCCCTAAATTCAGGTTTTTTGCTTTTGTTTTTGTTTTGCCCCCCAAATCTCTCAACTTCTGATTTTTCCAAATTCATTTCAAATTTTAGATTTTTAATTTAATCATACAATTTATAGTCTTTTTTTTTTATTTTGAAACAAAATGATCATATGCATACGGCTTGCGTGTGACGTCAGTTTGAGTGTAGGCTATATGACAACTTCTAAGCCAGCTAATTCAGCTACAATAATGTATCTTGACCAAACAAGATTTACCTACTACTACTTAAGGCCATGTCTGAAAATCTAGGAGTTGAGATTTTTTCAAAAAACAAAAGCGGGGAATGGTCAACTATGTAACCTTTGTCTAGGTTCTTAAAGTAGGGGAAGAGATTGACAAACTTGTAGCCAATTGGTGTTAGTGTGACAACCAGTGCCTACATATAATGCTAGAGTTTTGGTGTATTGTATTTCCCATCGTTATGATGTAATACTTTCTCTGATTTTATATCCTTTTTGTTAACCTAGTTCCTTGAGATAAGTGGGATTTATCTGACAAATTCTTGGTGCTTCTGCAGATTCTGATAAACCTAAATGTGGTACACCAACTGTTATTACTTGCACTATGCTTTCTCAAAGTGAAAAAGAAAAGAAAGAGGGAGTCCAGGAGTCAAAAAGTAAGAGTGTCCCACTGTCTGAGGTCACTGTCCAGTCAACTCCCCAGAATGTAAGCGGAAATGATGCAGCCAAAAATGAGAGGAGCTTCACCTTTGAGGTCCATCCATCACAAGGTCTATCAGGAAGGGAGACTGGCAAGGATGGGCAATCATTGTCCACCATCAAAGATTGCAAAATATCCACAGTAATTGTTCTTTATTTTGATATTTGATCATGCATTAATTCTCACATTTTTTTGTATTTCATATTTATGTTACTATTAATACCATTTCTTGTCATGAAATTTTAATGAAGATTGTGGTGGGATCTCCCTTAAAACCTGGAGTTGGCCAAATGGATCCTAAGATGTTACCCGGGGTTTCTCACGGAAGTTCTCAAACTCCTGACCGGGAGGTTGCACGTGGACGTTCCAAAGGTACTTCTGAGCGTAAAACGAGGCGAGCATCTGGTAAGGCAACAGTGAAAGAAACTGCTAAAAAAGGAAACCATGTGAAGGAAACAACCCCATTGAGGCAGTCAGAAAGACAGGATAAGTCTTGTAATGTGTCAGTGAGCTTCTCTGGGGCTGGTCAACTTGTACCGTTTGAAGGGTTGAAGGCTTATGGGAATGTTGAACGCAATGTTACTGTACCATGTGGTGTGATTTCTGTTCCCACATCCATTTTGCCAGATTTGAACTCTTCAGCTCCGCCATCTGCATTGTTTCAACAACCTTTCACAGATTTACAGCAAGTGCAATTGCGAGCCCAGATCTTTGTTTATGGATCTCTGATGTGAGTACTTCTATATTTATATGTATGTATATTATCTGTGTATATGGAGACATTGTGGATTGATAAAGAAAGGTTGGATTAGTTAATTAACTTTATGGCTTTGGACGGGGTGCTAATGACCTTTTACACTTGTAACATCACCAGTGGGATACATAAAAGGAGTGCAACTGCATCTTAGAGATGCAAGCTTTGGATGAATGTCAATTCTTAGCATGTTGTCATTTGATTTTCAGAAAAGAACTTGTTATTGGTTAAGCATATCATCATCAACTTTGACAAGATGGGCGGATGGTGGTTTGTGAAGCTTAAAACTATCAACTTTAATCTAATTATTAATATTTTGTGGCCATCTATAAATTTTTTGATGTTTTTATTAATAAAAAAAACTTTCTTACGGAGTCATATGATTTTTAGCACTGGAAATGGTGCATCCAGTGATATTTCTAAGGAAGAAAAGGAAGAGAAAAAGGCATCATAGCTTATCTAAATTAAAAAGAAGCTTCTCCTTTGTCACAAATCAAATGATGTTATTTATGCTTTTATATGGTATGTTAAAATTGATGTATAGAGAAATAGAGAATTGTATAGATATTGATTGTATTCTTGATTGTTGATTTATTGAATGTTACAATGATTCCTATATATAGAAGAGTAGGTGGTAGTAGGTGGTAGATGGAGTAGGTAAAGTGGAGGTGGTAGGTGGAGTAGGTGAAGTGGAGGTGGTAGTGGTGTAGTGGGTTAGGTTTAGTGGAGTAGGTGAGGTGGTAGTGGTGTAGTGGGTTAGGTTTAGTGGGTGAAGTAGGTGATAGGTTTTAACAGCCCCCGCAAACTCAAGGGGGATAGGAACTAACCAACTTGAGTTTGGAGAGAGTAACAAATCAAGAAAATACATAAAAATAAAAGAGGATAGGAGACACTGTATGCTCGTGTCAGACCGTTGGTGAAGACACTGTATGGTTGGGTCATAACGTTGTAGAGGACACTGGATGGTTGTGTCATAACGGTGTAGAGGACACTGGATGGGTGTGTCATAACGTTGTAGAGGACACTGGATAGTTGTGTCATAACGTTGTAGAGGACACTGGATGGTGGTGGCAGATCGTTGTAGCAGATAAAGTCTGGACAGTTGACGAGGGCACACCGGACCGATAGAGAAGCTAACCGGAATCAATGTCGGGACAGTTTACAGAGTCTTGTCGGACCCATGAAGGAGCTAACCGGAATCAATGTCGGGACAGTTTACAGAGTCTTGTCGGATCCCTAAAAAGTCGCACCCTCAAAAGGTGTGCCCAATCTTTCAAAAGGCGTGCCATCAAAAGGCGTGCCCAATCCATAAAAAGGCGTGCCATCAAAAGGCGCGCCCAATCCATAAAAATGTGTGGCGGACATTATGGCGAGGCGCGTGACTACCTTGGCTGGCGCGCCCGTTTTGTCGTCTGGCGTCAAGTGGCGCGCGAGGCGCGTATCTGCCCTGGCTATTTAAACCAAGGTTGAGGCGGAGGCTGTGCAAACCAGTCTGAAACCGCTGAACATTGGCATTCTGAAACACTCTGTAACCAACCCGTCTCTGAAACACTCAGCAACCCATAACATGGCCTCTTCTTCCCGTCCAGCTACCCAGAACATGGCCTCTTCTTCCCGTGGTCTGCTTACTCTCTTTCCCGACCTCAACGAGTCCACAAGAGAGATAATCGGTGCGGTTACCCTTGAACCTCAACCAAACGCCCCTGAGTTTGCTCCGTTGACCTTTCCTATGCGGTCTGTGGAGCAAAGAATGGCAGCGCAATCAGATATTGAGGCGAATCAGTATACATTGAAGTCATGTGTGGAAACCATGACTGCGGTCACAAACTTGTCGCACCGGCTGCAGAGTAGGACAAATGAGGTGCAACAGTTAAACGCCCAACTGGCTCTGCTCCAGCGCATGTATAAGGATGCGCGAGCAGAGATAAGTGTGCTAAAGGCGGAAAATAAGGAGCTGAAGCGGAAGGCAACTGTTATGTTCCGATTTGGAGGTCCGCCATATGCTGTAGTGGAGGAGCAGGAAGGAGTGAACGTGCTCGGTGGCGTGGGAAACACGGAGGCAGCACCGTCAAGGACCGCCCAGGACGGAGGCAAAAAGAAGAGACCGGCGGCAGAGTAAAGAAGAAAAATCCCGCCTGTGGATGTGGTTGTTTTGGTGTTGTTTGTGGGTTTGTTTTTTGTTGTTGTTGTTGTTTTTTTTTTTTTTTTTTTTTTTTTGTGTAAAATTGTGATCGGGGTTGATCCCTGATATGAATAAAACAAATGTGTTCTGCAAACCCGGATGGTAGGAAGAACATGCAGAAAAAAGGGGTGAGAATGTTTTTTTTTTTTTTTTTTTTGAAAGAAGGAAGATAAAATAAAATAAAAAAAAAGGGTATAGTGGGATCAGACGGCGTGGTGTGAAAGTGGAGAGGGTTGGAGTAATAATATAATAAAAAGAGATATATATATATATATATATATATATAAAATAAAGAAAGTAGGGAACATGATGATAAGGGTGTATATGGATGTGATAATGAGAATGAAACAAACTTGGTGGGTGTGATTAAATAAATAAAAGAAGAATGGGTGTGTGTGTATGAAGCTCTGTGAGAGATAGAGAGAGAGAGTAGAATAAATTGGTGAAGCTCATGATTGTTGATGGAGCAGCCATGTGGAAAACAAGCCCTCGTGTAGTAGATGTTTCAACTGATGAGCAACTTGCCCATCAAATAAGTTCCGGACTTGATCGGCATAATCCTCCTGGTCATACCCTGCCCACAGGAGTGTTCCCCAATCAGATACAGAACCCTTTAGAAAGTGGTACTTGGTGGGGGGCAGGATTGGATTCGAGTTGGTTGCATACTTGGTCTGACCAAGGTCTGGATGGAGCTGGTCCATCTACTGGTACTGGGTCGGTTGGACTAGGGAGAGTTCAGATGATGATGAGGCATCTTGCAGCTGTAGGAGAAACCTATGCGCAGACTGCCCTTGAAGATGCTACTTGGAGCCTTTGGCCTATGAATCCATCTCAGGCTGGTACGTCCACTTCACCAATTCCTCCTCCTGGTTCTGCAAGATACCCTGGAGGTGCTGGTGGTTTACATTTGAGGACTGCTTCACAGTCTGCAAATGATGACATAGCAAACATACTTTCCATGGCTGAAACAGTACAGGAGGTCCTTCCCCACATCCCAGATGAACTAATTTTCCAGGATTTGCAGCGAAGCCGGACTTGGCGAAGAGGACGGAGGTGAGCTGAATGAGCCAGCTCGACTCGCCGGTGAAGCCGTGGACGACGGCGACTAGTCCGATGATCTTCGTCGGCGGGAGTGGGGTGTAAAAGGTGAAGGAAGATAGGGTGGAAAGTTGACAAAATGGTGGGTGTCCTTGAGAGAGAGAGAGAGAGAGAGAAAAGTATGTTTTCAAACATCCATTATTGTATTTCTGGATCTGCAGGATGAAAGGAGTGCCAGAGATGAGTGCCAACTCCAACAGCTACTTTTCCATAGGTTAGATTGCTTTCTACAACCCAACAATGATGCAGATGAATTCATTTGCAAACAAGTCCGTGCATTGAGGAAAAAGTGGCAGCAAATTGAGATGCTTGAAGAGAAGCAGTCCAAGGGGCATGCTCTTGATGACCAGCAGATTGCAAAGCTCCATACTAGGTCAGCTTTGGAGAATTCTCTTGCTGAGCTTTGGTGTTCCGATTGAGACAATGCAGGCAAAAGTATCTTCTGTATTGTTGGATGGAAAAGGGAGTAAAAAGGGAGAGGTATTAAAAAAAAAACTGAGAGAGAAAGAGTGTGTTTGGTGTAGGTGACCAAGATGGATGATGGTGATGATGCTCTGATCTTGAAGGTGAATGTTGAATTGGGTTTAGTGGCAGCGGAGTCAAGGTATGTGTAGAGGTCCGGCGGGCGGCCAAGGCGAGGCTGCCGCCCGCCGGTGAAGCAGAATGACTAGGTTCTTAACCTAGCTCTGATACCATGTTAAAATTGATGTATAGAGAAATAGAGAATTGTATAGATATTGATTGTATTATTGATTGTTGATTTATTGAATGTTACAATGATTCCTATATATAGAAGAGTAGGTGGTAGATGGAGTAGGTAAAGTGGAGGTGGTAGGTGGAGTAGGTGAAGTGGAGGTGGTAGTGGTGTAGTGGGTTAGGTTTAGTGGAGTAGGTGAGGTGGTAGTGGTGTAGTGGGTTAGGTTTAGTGGGTGACGTAGGTGATAGGTTTTAACATGGTACACATAATTTCTATTTACAATGTTTCTAGTTTCTTAAGGATTCATTAATTAGTATAGGACAGGATTGTGTAGCCAATGCTAAATTTGTTATATATAGTGCTTTCTTTTCTGTAGATTGAAATTTGATGCTAAAGTTTGGAGTATCTTATTTCTTATGTGTCTGTTTATGAAATTTAAATTTGAACTTTTTGTTACAGACAAGGAGCAACGCCTGATGAAGCATGTATGACTTCGGCCTTCGGAGCATCTGGTTAGTTTATTAGCCCCCTGCATTTGTATTATTTTTTAGATGAAGTTAGAGACATATATGGTCAGTCTCTGAAAATTTGTATTATAGATGGTGGAAGGAGTGTTTGGGAGCCTGTATGGCGTGCTTGTGTTGAAAGGCTTAAAAGTCAGAAATCCCATCCCAGCAAATCTGAAAACCCCGTTCAACCTCGTTCAGGTACCTTTGGATTTTAAGTTTGTTTTTGTTTAATTGTTTTTTGTTTTTTTAACATGGGCTTGGTTGACGTCTAACTGCATTTCAGAATCAATAAATGCAGGTGTTAGGCCGCTTGATCAATCAAGCAAACAAGGTGCACTTCAAAGTAAGGTGCTTCCCTCACCTGTTGTTCAAGCAAGCAGCAAGGGTACCCCGTCACCGGTTGTTAATTCAATGATACCTCTTTCATCACCACTTTGGAATATATCTACCCCTTCTTCTGATGGCTTGCAGTCCAGTGTTATGCCAAGAAGCGGTCTTCTTGATTACCATCAAACATTGTCCCCCTTGCATTCTTTTCAGACTCCACATACACGGAGTTTTGTTGGACATAACACTTCTTGGCTACCTCAGTCACCTTTTCCTGGCCCATGGGTTACTTCTTCACAAGCTTCTGCCTTCGATACCAGTGCTCGTTTCTCTGTGTTGCCTATGACAGAGACAGTGAAATTAACCCCTGTTAAAGAATCAGTGGCGCCTTTCTCCTCTGGAACAAAGCATGCTTCTCCTAGTACTGTGGTCAATAGCACAGGTCCTGTTAATTTTGTGGGGAGTCCTTCCCTGCCTGACATGAAAAAGGCGACTGTATTGTCTGAAAAGAATTCTACTGAACCAAAGGGTAGGAAGAGGAAAAAGGCTACTGTTTCTGAAAATCTTGCCCAGATCCCACTGCTTGCTCAAACTCGGATAGAATCAGTATCTGCTCCTATTGCTACTGGTCATCTGTCTACATCAGTTGTTGTCTCAACTCCTGCATGCTTTGCATCTAAAGGCAATGACAGTAAGATCATCACGGCTGTATCTCCTACATCTTTGACTGCTCACCAAAAAGGAGGGGAACAGAATGCAGAGCAGAAGGCTGCATTATCAGAGGATACTTTTAGCAAAGTGGAGGAGGCGAAGCGACAGGCGGAGGATGCTGCATCTTTTGCTGCTGCTGCAGTTAGTCACAGCCAAAGTGTATGGACTCAGTTGGATAAGCAGAAGAGTTCTGGATTGACTCCAGATGCTGAAGCCAAGTTAGCTTCTGCAGCTGTTGCAGTAGCAGCAGCTGCTTCTGTTGCCAAGGCAGCTGCTGCAGCTGCTAAGATTGCATCAAATGCTGCGCTGCAAGCAAAACTGATGGCTGATGAGGCATTGATCTCTAGTAGCAATCCTACTCAGTGTAATGCAGCTTCACTTACTGGTTTTGTGAACAATATGGGGAAGGCTACTCCTGCATCCATTTCGAAGGGAGGGGATGGGAGCAGCTCTTCCAGTTCCGTCATAGTTGCTGCTAGGGAAGCTGCTAGGAGAAGGGTTGAAGCTGCATCAGCTGCCTCAAAGCATGCCGAAAACTTGGACGCTATAGTAAAAGCTGCTGAGCTGGCAGCAGAGGCTGTTTCACAAGCTGGGAAAATAGTTGCTATGGGTGATCCTTTCCCTTTGAATGAGTTGGTAAAAGCTGGCCCAGATGGCTACTGGAGAGTTCCTCAAATGCCCCCTGAGCAGGGTGTAACATTGATCAATGGTAATGGAGAACAATCGGAAGCAGACAACATTGAGGAAGGCTTACCATCAAAGGAGGCAAAGACTACAAACCGTGATTTGTTTCCTCTTTCGAGAGAGTTTTCCGGGGAGTCATTGGAGGATCACACGAGGGCAGTGGATGGCATCTCAAGTTCCTTTACAAGCAGTGAAAAGGATTCAAGAGGGCAAAGGAATCGTAGAGCATCTGACTTAGCCAAAACCATAGGTGTTGTTCCTGAATCTGAGATTGGATCAAGATCTGCTTCTATCACTGCTCAGGATGATTATGAAAAAGGAGCAGGGACTTTGAAAGAGAATAGCATCAAGGAGGGTTGCCTTGTTGAGGTTTGTGACTCAACTTCTTGGAAATATTAATTATTTGGGCTCACAGCAATTCAAAAGCAGAGAACTGTATATATGTTCTTTCAACTATTGCAGCTTTGAAGCTTCTTAACACTTTGTCATATTTGAAGAGTTTACATGCACCAGTTTTTATGTTTTTGTAATTTATTGCAGCTGTTGTATATATGTTGTATGATCTTAAACATGTAGTAATCTAGCCATTTGATGTTTTAGGTTCACAAAGAGGGTGATGAGTTTAAAGCAGCCTGGTACTTGGCCAATGTATCGAGTCTGAAGGATGGAAAAGCTTTTGTTGTTTACTTAGACCTTCAATCAGATGATGGTGAGATGCTACCATCTATATATGCATATGATCTAAAGGGAATTAGTAGGCTTGTGATGTAAAATCATGGACTATGTTGCATGGGATCTTCAAAATAAATCAAGTACTTGTGTCAGACTCTTAGCACTTGGATGAGGGTGTGAGATATGTGTATGATTTTTCCCATTAGATATGCGCTTGGCGAGCTTATTTTGTTATACAGTTGTACTTAACATGATCATTATATGCATTTTTTGTTGCATATTTGCTATATAAAATGAGCGAAGTGTTTTTTATTTTTTTAATCTATGTTATGCAAAACACAATTTATACCAAAAAAATAAATTAACAATCTAAAAATATGATTATTTTTTGCTAAGTCCGCATATCCTTGAATTAGATGCACCCACCTGACACTCATACTAAAGTCCATGTAATGCAACATAGATTTTTCTACATAAAACACCATTTATCCAACAAATAGATTAACAATATAAAAATATGATTATTTTTTGCTGAGTCTGCATATCCTTTAATTAGATGCACCCACGCTTGACCCTCATACCAAAGGTCCATGTAACATTGATCTTGGAATAGACATTTTCGAGCACATATGCGAGTGTTGCATATGCCCTACCTTGTGGACACTGTTGTTTTCATCTTAGTCGGCCATATTCTTTGAAAATCAGGTTGACTTAGAATCTGGTTAGTAGTGCACATACTGTTGCCAAAATTCGTCAAGCTTGGCTACATCATTCAATGTTATAGACTTGTAGTTTGGAATTTCCTTGTTACAGATATAAAACAATGATATGTTCATTGTGGTGTTGTATATACTTAATCATTGTAGATTTGTGGTTAATATGCGCCTTATTGAACATGAGTAGGGGAGTTGTTGCCCAACCTTGAACATCAGTTGGGGAGTTATTATCTGGGTTGGTCTTCATATATTGGAAAAGAAAAAAAAATGTATTTAGACAATTCTGTATATGTTCTGACACAATTGTCTTGAGGCTTCTTGGGTTCTAATTTTGGTTATCTGAATATGATCAGGTTCAAAGCAGCTAACTGAATGGGTAGCACTTGAAGGCGAAGGCCACAGGGCACCCCAAATACGAATTGACCGTCGTACTGCCATGTGTTTTGAAGGAACTAGGAAGAGACGCAGAGCGGCCGTGGGGGAATATGTGTGGTCTGTTGGAGATAGGGTTGATGCATGGATAAAGAATTGGTAATTATGATACTTGTTATTGCATGTTTGTCTCTTTTTTGACATTTGTTGATGTCTCCTTTCTATCCTTCTTTAGCTGATATGTTTTACATGGTTTGTGTTAATTAATAGCTAAGGTTATGTTTGGTAATGTTTTTGCTTTGTCTTTTTGTTCTTCAAAATAATTAAAAATTGGAAACAAAAACATATTTGACAACTGTTTTCATTTCTCAGTTTTCAAAATTTTAGTAAAAAGAAAATATTCACTTGAAAAGAAATTTTTATTCCCTCCTCCGTCCCCTACCCCTCCGCCCACCATTCTCCTTCCATGTTTTCCTATTTTTGTTTGTGTTTTGAAATCATGTGTACCAAATATGTTATTTGCTATTCAATTTTTTTGTTTCAAAAAACACACATGGCCTGAAACTAGCAATTACCAAAAAAATTGTAGCAGCCATCAGATTATTAGAAAAAATTGACTCAAATTTATTATAATACTTGTATTTGCATAATATTCTTTTACATTTACAAAAAATAATTTGTAGTTGACATCAATCTCCAATAGTGATTCATATTTTAAAATTTATATTACAATTAAGAAAAAAACATATTTCTTACAATATACTGAAATATTTATATATAAATTATATATAAAAAATATAAATGATTTTATCAGTGCTCCTGATCTTAGACTCTTCTATGTGTTGTGCTACTCTTTTACGTGCCCCCCCACCCCCCCACCCTGGGTTGCCTTGCCTCCACCCCCGCCCTGATCTTGCTTTTGCTTTGCGCAACTAAGTTTTGGACATTTTTTCTTCTTCTTCTTCTTACACCCATCTCCTCTTCTGTCATTGTCACCGCTCCCTCCCTCTCTTGTCACGCCCCTACCCCTTTTCCTCCCTCTCCCCAACCAGTTGGTGCCTTTCCCTCTTCTCTTTATATCCGCTGCCACCCTCCATCCTCCCTTCCCTGTCGTACCACTGCCCCTGTTCCTCTCTCAGATTCTGGAACCCTTGTTTCCCTCCTCTCCATATGACAGCTGCTACCCATCCCTCCTTCCCTCATCATAGTTTTCTTAATGAAATTATTTCTTTTTACCCAATTTATCTATCGATTTTAGTCTTGGTCTTGGTGGCTGATGTCTATTGGTATTGGCAAGTACATGACAATTTTCCAGAAGATTTCATTAAAATCCATAAATTATGATGTGGGATTATTACCTGGTGACAAATTACCTTCTGTGTAGGATCATTATACAATAGTTTAGTTTGTAATTATTGGAGGAGGTTAAACTAAAATTTGCATCCAATAATTACATGGATAACAAAAAGAATTGGCTTAATTTAAAAACTAAAAACAAATCTCCCTTTTTCATTATTACAAATCAGAACTACACGTTATACACACCCCAAAATCTTACTGAATTGAATCAAACTACTCTGAAACCCAAAATAACTGGGAATCAATCCTGACCTAGTTGAAGAATATTTCTTTGTTTTTGTTTTCTTTTCAGACATGGTAGGAATAGAACATGGAGTGTAAGGCCTATATCCTCGTTGTTTTTAAAATTTCTTGCCAAAAAATCAAGCTTTAAATCTGAAGTTTGTTTGTTCACAAGGATACATCTTAGCCATGGGTGTCATATACTATGTCGAAGTGATCTAACCTTATTTGTCTTATTACTGTGGTTTAGCTGGCGAGAGGGAGTTGTCACAGAAAAGAACAGTAAGGATGATACTACACTAACTGTCCATTTTCCAGGTATTTGCAATTAAATGACATTGGTTCATTGACGCATCAAGGTTTTTGATGGCAACAATGATAGTTTTTGGTTTGCTTTTTCATTAAATGAACTTCTCTTTGATTCTGTTGTAGCTGGAGGGGAAACGTCGGTTGTTAGAGCGTGGCATCTACGACCAACGCTCATTTGGAAGGATGGGGAGTGGATTGAGTTTTCCAGTTCAAGGCAAAGGGACCCTTCTTCCCAGGTGTTATTTTTACTTGTGTATATGCTTCACAATCATTTGTTAAAAACTTTGAAGTTACTGGTTCTTTATTACTTAGGTTTCATTTGCTTTTCAGGGCGATACACCCCAGGAGAAGCGATTGAAATTGGGCAGGCCTTCAATAGAGGGCAAAGAGAAGGATGACATCTCAAAAAATGTTGAACTTGTGGAATCCGAGAAACCGGGGGATTCACAGTTACTGCCGTTATCTGCCAATGAAAAAGTATTTAATGTTGGTAAGAATACTAGACATGAGAGTAAGCCTGATATACTTCGAACAGTACAGACTGGTCTACAGAAAGAAGGGTCAAGGGTGGTTTTTGGTGTTCCTAAACCTGGAAAGAAAAGGAAATTTATGGAAGTAAGCAAACATTATGTTGCAGAGAAGAGCAGTAAGACTAATGAACCAAATGATTCGGCTAAATTTGCAAAATATTTGATGCCTCAAGGATCAGGATCTCGTGGATGGAAGAACACTAAAATTGATGCCAAGGAAAAACAGCCAGCTGAATCCAAGGCTAGGGTTCTGAAGTCTGGAAGACCACTGAGTGTTTTTGGTAGAACCCTACCTCAGAAGAACAAGTTTTTGACCTCTGCACCTCAAAACGAAGGCACTGTAATGGATCATGCGATCAAGGATTCTGTTAACACTGACAAGAATGAATCAGGACAGCAGAACCTGATGGAATATGGATCATTTTCTAATTCTGAAGGGGCTGCACAAGGCCCGATTTTATTTTCTTCACTAGCTCTTCCATCAGATGCTCCTTCAAAGAAAATATCCACATCAAATGCCAAATCTGAACGGGTGAATAAAGGAAAATTTGTACCTTCAACAGGAAAGTTGGCTAAAGTTGAGGTGAAGAACAAACCTAACAATGGTAATCCGGGAAAATTGGTTCCTGAAGTCATGGAGCCACGGAGATCAAACCGCAGAATCCAGCCAACATCAAGGGTAAGTCTTGTGACCAATTGTTTAAATACCTTAGTGTAGGTTTGTATTGATGGATCTATGTGGTATCTCTTGTTTTTCACTATCAACTCCATTGAAATAATAGTATACTTTTTTCCATCCATGGAAACTGGTCTAAGCTGTGCGCGCGCGTGTGCTCACGCATTCCATGGTAGGGATTTTTTTTCTTGTGAATAATAAATGTTTAATGATAAATGTGACGTGTTGGGAAAAACAATTGCAATTTTACATGTTGGGTCATCAATTATTTGGTTATAATTTATTTATTATTTATTTTTTTGGGGAATTTCAAAAAAGTGGAGGGTAGAAAAAATAATTTCAAAATGATGACAGTTCAAGTTTTTATTGCATAAATTTATGCATGAACTGTTAAAAATATTGATAGAGAGAGACAGAGAATAAATTGTATTATTGATGGATATCTTGATGTATTACAAGATTGATAAATTACAATTCCTATACAATCTATATATAGAAGAAAATGTGGTAGTAGGTGTAGTGGAGGTGATAGTGGGTTAGGTGAAGTGGAGTGTGTGGTGAAGTGGAGTGTGTAGTGGAGTAGGTGTAGTGGAGGTGATAGTGGGTTAGGTGAAGTGGAGTGTGTGGTGAAGTGGAGGTAGGTGAAGTGGAGTGTGTAGTGGAGTAGGTGAAGGTAAAGATGGGAAATTCTAACAGCCCCCCGCAAACTCAAGGAGGAGAGAAACTAACCAACTTGAGTTTGGAGAGAGTAACAAAACAAGAAAATACATAAAAATAAAAAAGGATAGGTGACACTGTATGGTCGTGTCGGACCGTTGTAGCAGACAGTTTACGGGGTCATGTCGGACCGTTGTAGAAGACAGTTTATGGGGTCATGTCGGACCGTTGTAGAAGACAATGTTGTGACAGTTTACGGAGTCTTGCTGGACCCTTGTAGAAACTAACCGGAATCAATGTCGGGACAGTTTACAGAGTCTTGTCGGACCCATAAAGGAGCTAACCGGAATCAATGTCGGGACAGTTTACAGAGTCTTGTCGGACCCTTGTAAAGTTGCACCCTCAAAAGGTGTGCCCAATTTTGTCAAAAAGGCGTGCCATCAAAAGGCGTGCCCAATTCATCAAAAGGCGTGCCATCAAAAGGCGTGCCATCAAAAGGCGTGTCCACTTTGTCAAAAGATGTGCCATGAAAAGGCGTGCCAGTTTGTCGGGCGGCAAGAGGCGCGCGATACGCGTGGCTGCCTCGGCTATTTAACCAAGACGAAGGCTGAGGCTGAGGCATACCCATTCTGAAACCTCTGAAACCAACCCTTCGCTGAAAAAACTCTGCCTCTGCGGAGAGAGAAACTGTGGAACACTTTGTTGCCATTCTGTCACCAACCCTTCCGAACATTACCAGTCTGAAATTGCTATTTCGCTGAAACACTTAGCAACCCAAAAACATGGCCTCTTCTTCCCGTCCAGCTACCCAGAACCTGCTCACGCTCTTTCCAGAACTGAACGAGCCCACAAGAGAAATAACTGGTGCGGTGGCCAGTGAACCTCAACCAAACACCTCTGGTTTTGCTCCATTGAACTTTCCGATGCGGTCGGTGGAGCAAAAAATGGCGGTGCAAACTGATATTGAGGCTAATCAATATACTCTGAAGTCATGCGTGAAAACCATGACGGCGGTCACAAATTTGTCAAACCGGCTACAGAGTAGGACAAATGAGGTGCAGCATTTAAACGCCCAACTGGCTCTGCTCCAACGCATGTATAAGGATGCGCGAGCAGAGATAAGTGTGCTGAAAGCAGAAAATAAGGAGCTGAAGCGGAAGGCCACCGTGATGTTCCGATTTGGAGGTCCACCATATGCTGCAGTGGAGGAGCAGGGAGTAGTGATCATGCCCAGTGGAGTGGGAAACACGGAGGCAGCACCGTCAAGGGCCGCCCAGGACGGAGGCAAGAAGAAGAGACCGGCTGCAGAGTAGAGAAGAAAAAAATCCGCCAGTGGATGTGGTTGTTTTGTTTGTTTGTTTGTTTTTTTTTTTTTTTTTTTTTTTTTTTGTGTAACAATGTGATCGGGGTTGATCCCTGAGATGAATAAAATATGGGTGTTGTGCAAACTCGAATGGTAGGTGTGGTAATGCAGAAAAATCAACAGAAAAATTGTTGCTCCTTAAGTTGCTTGGCCACATCTTTAGCAGAAGATCCAGAAACCTCAATCCAAGTTTTTTGAGAACAGTGCACAGGCTGACAGCATGAACTCTAAATAGAAGAGAGCATGAAAGGGATTGGCTGCCATGTCTGCCAAGTTTGATGGTGCAGTGACATAGTAAGCAAGACCACCAACTGGGATAGACTGGCCTGAGGAACAAACATCAATGACTGGAATATGAACAATAGGGTCACACATTAGAGGTGTGAATGGTAGGATCTGGGGTGAACTTGATCTAGATAGTGGCAACCTGACCAGTGGCTCAGGCAGCAAAGTAGGAAAATCCAGAGGGGGGAGATCAGACACATTAAGAGGTGATATTGGTGTCAACACACTAGAAGACCTTGTAGCTGGTAGTAAAGAAGAAAGTGGAGGTAAAGATAGTGATTCAGTGAATGACATAGGCAGTTGTGGAGGTTTTACTGTGTATTGAAAAATTGATGCCATAGGAGGGCACCAACAATAATAGGGAGAAAAAAGGGATGAGCCCATTGAAGGTTCTTGAGATCCTGGGCATAAAAAGGGTGGTGTACCAGACTTGCCAAGTGATTCCAACAAATTTGGAGAGAATAAGCCCATTCCAGTAGCTTCTGGATGTTTATCCTTTCCAGAAAGATTTGAACCAGATGCATCCATGGGGCTTACTGGTGAAGAAGCAACAGACAGGTTATCAACAACTGAAAATTGGATGTCCCCACGTCTCCTCAGCTTTTCTCGGGTAACACTTTTCAAGGAAGTTGAGTTTCTGAGAAGGTAGCAGATTATGTTGCTGAAAATCTGGGAAAGAACATTGTGAAAGCACTTGAATTTGTCAGAGACGAAGAAGATCAGTTAGAAGCAGCCATACATAGCGGCTATTTGGACACTGATAAGGAATTTCTTAGTCAGGGAGTAAATGGAGGAGCATGTGCAGCAAGTGTACTGTTTAGAGATGGAAATCTATATGTAGCGAAAATACTGTTTAGAGATGGAATAGGTAGAGGTCCGGCGGGCGGCCAAGGCGAGGCTGCCGCCCGCCGGTGAAGCAAAATGAGTAGGTTGTTAACCTTGCTCTGATACCATGTTAAAAATATTGATAGAGAGAGAAAGAGAATAAATTGTATTATTGATGGATATCTTGATGTATTACAAGATTGATAAATTACAATTCCTATACAATCTATATATAGAAGAAAATGTGGTAGTAGGTGTAGTGGAGGTGATAGTGGGTTAGGTGAAGTGGAGTGTGTGGTGAAGTGGAGTGTGTAGTGGAGTAGGTGTAGTGGAGGTGATAGTGGGTTAGGTGAAGTGGAGTGTGTGGTGAAGTGGAGGTAGGTGAAGTGGAGTGTGTAGTGGAGTAGGTGAAGGTAAAGATGGGAAATTCTAACACACTTGTACCTTTATTATTTTAAAATTATTTTGTCTACACCACTTTTTTGAAATTCTCCCTTATTTTTTTAAATATCTCTACTATGGTATTGAATCTAAGGTTTAGCATTGATGCTGAGAATAATAATCTAGTACCTGTTCGGAGTTATCCAAAATTCTGGAGGGAACTCATATTCCAAGAAAGAGGTCATGTTAACCACCTTTTGGTCCAAATGTAATATTTGTGTTAACTCATCCTTCTTTGCTAGCATTTTATCGATGAATTATCAATGAAAAGAAGTGCAGTGTAAATTTTACTGAGTAGATTAAGTCATTATGTTTTTCATCTATAATACTTGATTAAGCCAATAGCTGTACATACCCAATTATCTATGTAACTTGTGTCCAGTCTTCCTGTTATGAAGCCAAACATAGTTTTAAGATTCCCATGTTTTAGACTAACCAACTCTAACTTTGTCTTTTAATTGACCATTACATATGGTGAATACTTTGCCATTGAGGCAAACCTAACTTTTTAGTGATTGAACAAAAATCGTTTCTGATCATACCGCGATCTTGATGCTTCTATGTTTCATATACATGCCCGAGATTATTCAACCATGGAGTGCTTATTGATTTTGCTGAATGCAGCTATTAGAAGGATTGCAAAGCTCGCTGATGATCTCGAAGATTCCTTCTGTTTCACAAGATAAAACTCAGAGAAGCCAGAACAAGGGTAGTACTTCTAGAAGGTAGATCTTGAAGTGCTCATTTTGCTCTAGGATGATTTGAATGATATACTAACCTACTTATTGCAGTTGGTCCATAATTATGGTATTTGTGCAAGTGCTTAAAACTTGTTGCTGGGTGTTTGTGACAGGGAATAACCATAGTTGACAGGAGTGCTTCCAAAATGATGGGATTGAAACTCTCAAAAAATTCAATGAATATTTGGATGAACAGAAGATGTAGCAGTGTCCGTGTATATTTATTGTAGAAGAGAAAAAACTAGGAATGGAAATTGTCGCTGAAGGTTCAGCTGTAAAATTTAGTTAGCAGATGTTTATATTGATTTTTCGTTTAATACAGAACTATGATGTGATGATCTCCCTAGGGTTCACTATAAATAGGTTTGTAGATGGAAAATCTCCCATCTGGTTGGATTAAAATTGCAGAGTTTTTCAGATTTATCTATCATAACATTTTGCTGCTTCAATTGATCGTATAGGCTTTAATGGTGTTTAGATTTTGAAATGGAAGATGATAACTTTGTTCAGCCGGTCTGATATCTCTATCACTTGTGTATTGAAATCACCATCCGGCATGTTTTTAGATGGCCTATTTGTATAGTTTTTGGTACTGGTAACTTTTTACGGATGTCACAGATGCGTAATGGTAACACAGTTCATTTTCGATTGTCCTGGGCATTGATCTTCAATTAATCATGGTTAGTGAAATCCAGTCTCATTTTGTTAGAATCCATCTTCTCTGCATGATAGCAAGATTAGAGTTTGGATTTCACTTTTCCTTCGACTGATTTTTGTGGACCATCAAATAATTTACACTGGAGATGGTTGCCTTCTGTTTGCTCTTTGATTCTCATTTACGTTTGTTTTGTGTTTTGTGTTTGTTTTTTTGATTTTATTTGTGTTTGTGTGTGTTTTTTTTTTGCTTTTTTGTTTTGTTTTTGGTGTTTTGAACAGGAGATTTTCATGTCTGATAGTAAGACAAGTGGTATGTTTGCGGCAATGTTTTAGGCCCTCTTTTTATTATTATACGAAATGCTATATGTTATTGTTTTGTATTATTGCTTGCTTCCTTGTTTGGAAATAATCATTAAGAAAATAATAAAAATAAATAATATAATCTCATGTATCTAGTGACAGTAAAACATATATAGCAGTCTTCTTTTATTATGTTTTAGTAACTTTTTTTTGTTCTTTATTCAAGGTTATTGTTAAACTAGAATCTAGTGAATTTAGGATTAGTTTTTATTTCCTAATATTATTTTGGCTTTCATAGTTTTTATATATATATATATATATATACATATTATATGTATATAAACAAGACACTGCGACTGCCACTTCCCACATTAAACAGAATGCACCAACAGGTGGTGCACTTAGATCGGGAATAAAGGGGTAAATTACATTTTGCATCCATAGACGTTGTGTTGAATTTCATTTTGGTTTCTACATATAAAATTGTGGCAGTCAATTATTTACATTTTTGGTTAAATTCTACTTTGATCTTTATACATGAAATCGTGACAGTTAACTCTCTGCACTTATGAAATCGTGACAATCAAGTCCTTATACTTCTAGTCAAGTGTCAATGTTTCATTTTTGTTATTGTATCGTATGAGGCCCTGTTTGTTTTAGGCTATAGGGAGGGTATTGGGACTAGTAATACCAAGGTATTATTAATGTCCTTGTTTGTTTGCAGAGATAGCTTTGGGACTATTAGTCCCTTGGTATTACTAATACCCTTGGAAGGGGGATTGGTAAGAAGGAGGTAGAGATGGTATTAGAAAATAGTGAGGGGATTAGAAATTTTTTTATTTTTTATATATTGGGAATTTTTTTTTAAATATAATGTTTAATTTTTTATATATATTTTTATTTTTTTATATAAAAATAATTTAACAATTCCTCATTATTAATCCTCTCACTATCAATCCCCTCACTAACAATCCTCTCACTATCAATCCCCTCCATTCTATCTCCCAAAACAAACGGGACATAAGTCTTTAACAGAAGTCAATAATGTGACATGCATATGATTACAAAATGAGTGCAAAAAACGGGGCATAAGTCTTTAACAGAAGTCAGTAATGTGACAAACATATGATTACAAAATGAGTGCAAAAGAAGAAAATGACACAAATTTTCCATCTATACACATTTTGTCCCAAAATATATATCAAATTTTGATTGTATTCAGTTAAAATAAAATGAAAATTGTGAACTATTAAAGAGATGAACTAAGATTTTGCAAAAATTAGAATAATGAAACTCTGTTTGCCACAGTAATAGAATTTTCGATTTTTCTACTACCTTTTTATTTATTTGTTATTTATTTTAAAGGTTCTATTTTCTTACGTCTTCGTTTTAATTTTCAGCATACGAATACACACACACATATATTATATAACTCACACACTTATCATGTAAGATAAAGTGTGTATTGATAGGAAATAAGAATGATTTTTCTCTCTTGCTCTCATTTCATAGTTACATGTTTATCACATGATTGAATTCTGTTAAAAACTTAAATAATGAAGTAATAGAAAGGGCAAACTGATACTTGACTAGAAGTGCAGAAGGTTGACTATCATGATTTTATGTATAAAGACCAAAGTGAAATTTGACCAAAAGTATAAGAGACCAAGGTGAAATTTGACCAAAAGTATAAGAGGTTGATTATCATGATTTCGTGTGTCGAGACCAAAGTGAGATTTGGTACAAAGCGTAATTTTTCTGAAATAAAGAAGAAAGGAAACAAAATAAGCTGAAATCTTGTTAAGAAGCAGTGGGCAATACATGCCCACTATGTAAAACCTCACAAAAATACATTTATGAACACTTGCAAAACTCATCACAACGTCCCAACAGATTGATTCCTGTACAAAGTCTATTTCCTGGTATTCAAATTTAGGTATTACATGTGGCAGCATCCCGTTGGCTGTGCAAATTTTGGGTTAACAAACATACAAACCAGATACCACCCGAGAGAAGTGGATGATTCAGCGTCAGCGCCATGTTAGCTCCGATAGATGAAGACAATTGGGTCATACACCATTTTGGGCTGCTTTATGTCTAGCCTGGTATAAAATCTTCACTGACAGTTGTCTCCTGCTAAAGATACCGGTCCTTTTCTCATGATGATTGTCTTGTTCGGTTTCTGCAAGCTCTTCACCCCTTGATCATCCCCGTTGTATGACCCACGTGCAAAATTTGTTTCAGAGACAATTACCCCTTCTTTCGAGGTCTGATTTCCGTCACTATCATTTGAGTATTTGAACGGTTTCTGGCAGATGCAAGAGGATGGATACTCAATGAACTCGTCTCGTCCAGGTCTCACTTCCTCTGGTTCTCCCATGAACCCTCTCTGGCATGACTTGACCTTTCTAGCAAATGTATCCCAATCCATTTTGTCTCGTGCCATGAACAAAGAACTAAGCTTTTTTGCATTTGGTCTGATGGTCCTCTTATGACCCATGTACCTCCTTTAAACCATGAAAAGCAATGAGAAATAAGTAGGCATGTCTAAGTAAGAACGATAAAAGAGACTACAGCAACAACAACATAGAATTAACAACTACAGCACTACTAAAATAAGACACAAATGGTTATGCAATACCAACAAATAAATTCTAGACGATTGCCTATGGTCATACAAATTCAATGCAACACAGATAGCGGGTTGTATCAGATGATTCTTGAGAAATAAGACAATATAGTCATGAAAATGGAAATATTTAACAATCACATTCACACTCCATAAGTACGAAGCACGGACACTTCTAAGAAGGTGACGTGTCTGTGTCGGACACCGACACTCCTTGGATACTCTAAAACACATGTCCGATTTTCTTTTTTACGTGTTCTTAATTAAAATTAAAAATATTAATTTCGAACATGTGTCCGACAATCATTTTACGACATGTTCGTCACTTCTTGGTCATGTCTATCACTAAAAATATAAACATGAGACTATCGTATGATTTTCAAAATTTGAGAATTTGACATAAACATCTTATGGATAAATTACATTGACACCCTTGAGATTTAGTCCTATTACATCCCACCCCTGATGTTATGGAAATTACATTCTCACTCCTATAGTTAATAGTCTCATTTCTCTGCTTCTATAAAAGGCAACAACTCTTAATAAAAAAACAGAAGACATTACATTGAAAAAAAAAGTACAAAGGAAAGAAAAAAATAAAAATAAAAATAAAATTGAAGAAGTAAAGCACGGCAATAAAAGAGAGAGTATAAATTTAATGTCTTTTTGATACCAACGTTAATTTCGTCTAAATAATTACAATGACAGAGGGGTAAGTGTAATTTCCCAAACGTCAAAAGGTGATATGTATTAACTCAAATCTAAGGGGGTGTAAGTGTAATTTACCCATATCTTATTTTTAAAACAATGTATAATTCTTAAAAATAACAAAATGTATAATCCTTTTTAAAAAAATGTATAAATAGATAGCTTAGGAGGATGAGGGAAATATTGCAATTATGTATGTTTCCTATAGTTCGTCTAATTTTAAACTATAATGGTCAAATCCAATAATCTAAAAATTCATGTAAGAGAATTAGATACAAGATTTGCTTAGTATAAAGTAATTATTTAATTTTGTATATATTATGCACATATATAATTATATAATAAAATGTATTCTTAGATAATATTATATCAACAAAAAATTATTTGTGGCATGTCCTGAGCCGGATCCATGTCCGTGTCCTACTTCTTTAGAATTTTCCGTGTCGATATGTGTTAAAATTGATGTATTATTGATTGATATCTGATAATTCTGTCTATTACAAATGGTTCCTTATATAGATGTAGGTGTAGTGGAGTAGGTGGTGGTAGGTGAGGAGTAGGTGAGTGTAGTAGGTGAGTGTGTGGTAGGTGATGGTAAGTGTGTGGTAGGTGATGGTAAATTTTAACAGCCCCCCGCAAACTCAAGGGGGATAGGAACTAACCAACTTGAGTTTGGAGAGAGTAACAAAACAAGAAAATACATAAAAATAAAAGAGGGTAGGAGACACTGTATGGTCGTGTCAGACCATTGGTGAAGGCACTGTATGGTGGTGTCATAACTTTGTAGAGGACACTGGATGGTTGTGTCAGACCGATGTAGAAGACAGTTTATGGGGTCATGTCGGACCGTTGTAGCAGACAATGTTGTGATAGTTGTTGTGACAGTTTACGGAGTCTTGTCGGACCCATGAAGGAGCTAACTAGAATCAATGTCGGGACAGTTTACAGAGTCTTGTCGGACCTATGAAGGAGCTAACTAGAATCAATGTCGGGACAGTTTACAGAGTCTTGTCGGACCCGTGTAGAAACTAACTGGAATCAATGTCGGGACAGTTTACAGAGTCTTGTCGGACCCCTAAAAAGTCGCACCCTCAAAAGGTGTGCCCAATCGGTCAAAAAAGGCGTGCCATCAAAAGGCGTGCGCAATCCATAAAAAGACGTGCCATCAAAAGGCGCGCCCATTTTGTCGTCGAGCGCCGAGCAGCGCATGATGCGCGTGTCTGCCTCGGCTATTTAATCAAGACGAAGGCTGAGGCTGAGGCAGAAGCTGAGACAAAAAAACTGAGAGAAACCTCTGAAAAAAACTCTTCATTTGCTGAGAGAGAAACTCTGTAATACGCTGTAACACTCTGTTGCCCAGAAAATGGCTTCGTCTTCCCGTGGGCTGCTCACTCTCTTTCCTGACCTCAACGAGTCAACAAGAGAGAGAACTGGTGCGGTGGCACTGGAACCTCAACCAAGCGCCCCGGAGTTTGCTCCGTTGAACTTTCCGATGCGGTCTGTGGAGCAAAGAATGGCAGTGCAGTCGGATGTGGAAGCCAATCAGTATACATTGAAGTCATGTGTGGAAACCATGACTGCGGTTACAAACTTGTCGAACCGGCTGCAGAGTAGGGCAAATGAGGTGCAGCAGTTAAACTCCCAGCTGGCTCTGCTCCAGCGCATGTATAAGGATGCGCGAGCAGAGATAAGTGTGCTGAAGGCAGAAAACAAGGAGCTGAAGCGGAAGGCCACCGTGATGTTCCGATTTGGAGGGCCACCATATGCTGTAGTGGAGGAGCAGGGAGGAGGAAACTTGCTTGGTGGTCTAGGAAGCACGGAGGCAACACCGTCAAGGGCCGTCCAGGACGGAGGCAAGAAGAAAAGACAGGTGGCAGAGTAGAGAAGAAAAATCCCGCCTGTGTATGTGGTTGTTTGGGATTTGGTTGTTTGGTTTTTTTTTTTTTTTTTTTTTTTTTTTTTTTTATGTAAAATGGTGATCGGGGTGAGTCCCGACATGAATAAAATAAGGGAAGGTTTGGTGTGCAATTCTGCCTCTGTTTGTTGGTTTGTTTTTTTTTTTTTTGGTTGAAATAATAAGAATAATAATAATATATAAAATAAAGTGTTGGGCCACGTCTTGGGCAGATCAAATACGTTGGAAAAAAAAATTGAAAGAAAAGTTGAAAAGATGAGAGGAGAATGGGACAAGCGCATGTGAGTGTGAGTGAAAGTGGGGTTTAAAGAAAGTGAGGTTGATTAAAAAAAAAGATAGTGGGTTTGAAGAGAGATGGTGGGAACAAAGGGAATAAAAAAATAGGGATAAGCAAAAGAAGCACCCGGATGAGACAGGCCCAAGTGGGTGATGAATAAAAAAAAAAATAAAAACAAAAAATGAAAAGGTGGAAATATTAAAAAAATATGGTGGGTATGGGGTAGTGGGAAACATGGGTGTGAAAGGGGCTCCAACTAAGTTGTTTAATAAAAAAGAAGCACAGGGCTCTCGAGGTGCATGTGCATGGGGCCCACGGGAAGACCAGCAAATACCATCTTGTCTATTCTAGCTGCTTAGGTTCTGGAAATACTCTGCAGGTACTGAAGGCGGGCAGTATTTCTTCGCAACAAATTTGTACTTGTGTTGACTGTATTTCTCTCTGATTGCAGGTAAACTAGAACTGAGGCTATTACAGCAGAGGCTATGCAGTGCCTTAACGCATTCACATAAATCAGAGGGTTGGTAAAGTGTGTAATGTCGCAAGGTGGAATTCCAAGGTCTCTTCGAAGGAAGGAGTATGTAGTTGGCCAAGAAAATTGCTGAAGCAGCAATAAGTGAGGGGGCATAACAAAGCATGTTGTATTCTAGAAGGGATAGCTCTGCAACGTAGTTGGCTAAGCACTCCAGCTGCATTGAGGGAGCCAATGATGTAATTTGCGGAGAAACCGGTAGAGTCTGCCATGGCGGATTGGAGCTCCCAGAACCTCGTCGGGTTTCGAACGAGCGATATCGCGTTGCCGATGAAGGGAAACACCATTGATGGGCCTGGGATTGAGCTCTTCTTCTACAAGTAGAATATATCGATCTTCTCTCTCTAGAAATCGAGAAAGAAGACGGACGCGAGGAGTGAAATGAGGGACAACTTGTTGGAGAAAAAAAACAAGCTGGGTTTTGCCCAGAAAAGAGAGTTGCCGAGAGAGAGAGCAGCGGAGTGAAGGTATGGGTAGAGGTCCGGCGGGCGGCCAAGGCGAGGCTGCCGCCCGCCGGTGAAGCAGAATTATTAGCTTCTCAACCTTGCTCTGATACCATGTTAAAATTGATGTATTATTGATTGATATCTGATAATTCTGTCTATTACAAATGGTTCCTTATATAGATGTAGATGTAGTGGAGTAGGTGGTGGTAGGTGAGGAGTAGGTGAGTGTGTGGTAGGTGATGGTAAGTGTGTGGTAGGTGATGGTAAATTTTAACAATATGTCCGTGTTTGTGTTGTATCCATGTCTATGCTTCATAGCTCCATAACATTTTGAATGTCTTAACCAAATTTACTCGTGGACACAATTAAGATAAAAATGTGCATAAACAACTTTGGTGCAACTCCGCCTGTCCCAAGCCAAGGTAAAGAAGGAGAGTTGTGTGTTAGGTAGCCGACAGCTAACACGTAAAATGCCGCTTGGATCCTTTATGACATGAAGCCTAATACTCTGAATCGATTAAATACTAGGTCGTTCCCCTTAAGTGACACATTGTGCCTGCCTCCGGTGTTTCGACAAGTGAGTAAGGGGCGCCGCATCGACGCCTGGGTGCGATGAAAAATGGGCAAAGGTTTCTGCATTTTTCTGGACAAGTGAGGATGAAGAAACTAGTCCAAGATTATAGGTTTAAGGTAGCCACATGGAATATAGAGACTTTAACTGGTAAGACTATGGAATTGGTAGATGTCATGATTAGGAGAAGAGTTAGTATAGCTTACGTATAAGAAACTAAGTAGACAGGTGAGAAAGTTCGGGAAATAGAGAAAATCGGTTTTAAACTATATTATAGTGGTAAGGATAGAAACAGGAATGTGGTAGGAATAATAGTTGCCAAGAGTCTAGCAGAAAATGTAGTTGCGGTCATTAGGAAATGTGATAGGATTACGTTAGTTAAACTAGTTATTGGAGAGAATATAGTGAATATTATTAGTGCATATGCCCCCCAAGTAGAATTAGATGATCAGACGATCAGACTAGGAGAGTTTTTTGGGACCAAATGAATAAGGTATTACAGGAGATACCCGTAGGAGAGAACCTAATTATAGGTGGTGATTTCAATGGCCATGTAAGAGTAGATAAACTAGGGTATGAGAGGGTGCATGGTGGGTATGAGGGTGATAAAAATGAGGCTAGAGAGAGTATTTTAGATTTTGCGTTGGCTTCTAACCTAGTGGTGGTCAATACTATAAATAAGAAGAGAGAGAAGCATTTGATAACTTTCAAGAATGGGTCAAATAGAAGCCAAATAGATTACTTTCTAGTAAGAAGAGGGGTCGTCTAAAATGCAGCGACTGTAAGTTGATCCCTGGAGAGAGCTTGACGTCTCAACATGAGATTTTGGTACTAGATTTATGCTTTAAAAGCCAATACCAAACTTAGAAAGATAGTGGGCATCATAAAAGCAGATGGTGGGACCTAAAAGAGGATAAATTAGACACATTTAAGAATAGAATGGATAAAGAAAGTATTTGGGATTTGGAAGATGATACTAACACTATGTGGAACTTGATGGCCAATTGTATGAGGAAAATCTTAAGGAAAGTTCTTGGAGAGTCGAAAGGAAAGAGAACGAACTTTAGGGAAAATTGGTGGTGGAGGGTGGAGGTCCAAGCGGGTAATAAAGACAAAAAAAGAGAGCTTTAAAAAGTAGCAGAATGATAGAACTGAAAAAAACCTTAAGCGCTACAGATTAGCCAATAAGAAGGTCAAAAAAGTAGTGAGGGAGACTAAGTTGAAAGCCTATGATGGCCTATACACTAAACTAGATAGGCAGGCGAGAGAGAAGAGCATATATAAACTTGCTAAGATAAGAGAGAGAAAAACAAGAGATTTAATTAGGTTAAGTGCATCAAAGGTGAAGACTCTTAAGGTGTTGGTAAATGATGAAGAGATTAAGGAGAGGTGAAAGAACTATTTTGAGAAGTTGTTAAATGAGGAACATAGAGATAGGTCAAAAGGGGATTAAGTAGGCAATAATAAGGAAAATCAGGACTATAAGTTCTATCATATCGTAGGATTATGGACTTTGAAGTGGAGTTTCACTTAAGAAGATAAAATTGAATAAGACTTTAGGATCCGATGATATACCTATTGAAGCGTGGAAATGTTTGGGTAAGAAGGATGTTGTTTGGTTGACTAGGAAAACGCCAGAGGAGTGGAGGAAGAGTATTTTAGTGCCAATATATAAGAATAAAGGAAATGTCCAAAATTGTAACAATTATAGAGAAATCAAGTTAATGTGTCACACAATGAAAGTGTGGGAGATAGTAATGGGACGTCAAGATATAATAGAGGTGTTAGAGAATCAATTTGGATTTATGCTTGGTAGGTTAACGATGGAAGCGATCTATCTTTTGAGGAGAGTAATAGAAAAGTATAGAGAAAAGAAAAGAGACATTCATATGGTTTTTATTGATCTTGAGAAAGCATATTATAAAGTGCCTCGGGATATAATCAGGTAGGTGTTAGAGAATAAAGGGGTGACAAAATGTTACATTGATGTGATTAGGGATGTGTATGAAGTTGTGGTGACCATTATTAGATCGCCTGCTGGAGAGACGAGAGAATTTTCAATTTCTATAGGGTTACACCAAGGATCAACCTTAAGTCCTTATCTTTTTGCTTTAGTTATGGATGAGTTGACGCTCAATATTTAAGATGATGTGCCATGGTGTATGCTTTTTGTAGATAATATCGTGTTAGTATGAGACTAGAGAAGGAGTTAACACTAAGTTAGAGATTTGGAGAAAAATACTTGAATCTAAATGATTTAGGATAAGCAGAACTAAGACAGAGTATATCGAGTATAATTTTAGTAACAATCACAATGGAAGCAAAGTGAAGAGTGAGAACCAAGAACTATATAAGAGTGACCATTTTCGTTAGTTAGGATCGATTATCACAACGACTGGGGAGATTGGAGCGGATGTAGTCCACAGAATTAAGGTGGGGTAGCTTAAGTTAAGGAGTGCGTCTAGAGTACTGTGCGATAAAAAAATGCCCATTAGACTAAAAGGGATGTTCTATATAGCAGTTATTAGACTAGAAATGTTGTATGGGACAGAATGTTAGGCAATTTAGAAACAACATATAGAGAAGATGAGTGTTGCTAAGATAAGGGTGCTAAGGTGGATGGATGGCAAGACTAGAAAAGACAGAGCTAGGAATGAGTATATTCGAGAATGGGTAGGAGTAGTACCGATAGAAGATAAGTTGAGAAAGAATAGATTAAGATGGTTTGATCATATACAACGGAGACCAACAGAGGCAATAGTATAATGACAGCAGATGGTAGTGTTAGGGGAAGGGGTAAACTTAGATGACGTGGACTAGTGTAGTAAATAGAGATATGAATCTCCTTAATTTGACTAACGACATGACTTTGGATAGAGTCGAGTGGAGAAGAAGGATTCATTCAGTTGACTCCATTTGATGGGACTTACGGCTTGGTTTGGTTTGGTAAATATCTTTTCTGCAGCATCACCTGTATACCTTTTGAGTAAGCAGCATTCTCAAGACTTGGAAGTTATTTAAATCGAATCCTAATTGAAAAAATCACTCTTGAAATGCTTAGCTTGTGACTTATTGTTCATCATTCTACAATAGCGAAGAATATAGTCCTTTCCTTAGTAATTTTCTAGTTCAAGTTTGATAAGGGTTGAAATTATTCTCTAAACGTTTCACACAACAATAGTAGTTCATGCTATCTCTGTTCCACTACATAAATGTTGGGTTCTTTTGTAATGTCTATGCTCAATTGCTCATTGCATGTATCTTCTTTGTCTTATCCACTGTTTGTTAGATTGTTGAAGCAGAACCATTCCAGAATTCGATTATAGTCACCAAATAATTGCAACAGAATCATATCTCAACAACAGAAAATGTTCTTTCAAATTTCAACCTGATAAAACAGTGCCAGAAAATAAGCAGATTTGAGTTTTTACCTTCGACCTGCTAGAATCTTGGCCATGTTTCCATTGTTATTAGTGACAAAGACGTCACTCTCATCACACACAATGTAGTCGATTGCAGCTAGACGAGAAGAGAACGGAAGAAAAGGTTTTAGTTCTTCACTGGCAAGCATCTCCTTTGTGTAGAAGTTTGGAAAGAGCTCTCGGAGAGGCCGTAGAGTCTCTTCTCCACCATATATTTCACCAGATGCAACATAAAGGTACGTGTCATTACTAAAACCCAGAGCCCGGAGCATCAGACCTACTTCATGAGGAGTAAATGGGCACTTCCCGCGCTTTCTCTCTCCATCAGGGCTTAAATCCTGTACAGGAGGGGGGAAAAAAAGGTCTCCATGAATAACAGAATATGGAACAAAAATTATTCCCGACTTTATTCCTCTAGATAAGTTAAATGCTACAGATCTTTTAGCATCTGAAAAAGTGAAGTAGTTCCACCATTTTGGTAAAACTAACAAATGGCAGGCTAAATTGAGGTGCATGAGAGAAGAAACATTACATTTGTCTGTAATTCAAATGGTTTCATTGAGACGAATAAGAAGAAACAGAGATTAAAACTCAGCAAAGATAGCAATCTCACAGGTAATGTTGTCCATCGTTTCCTTATTTCACCAAGCTCGTATCTCTCTTTATCACCCCCACCATAGTAACATCCAGAAAATGCTAGCATATCAGGTTCAAACCTGTTACAGAAATAGTTTCAGAACAGACACACGAAAAAAAATGGCCAGGAAAAAGATTATGGAAATTCAAAGAGCTTTATTTGGATAAGATAACACTGAAGTAGTGCACATGCATTTACAGATGGAAAGGAAATACTCCTCCAATATATAAAAGGGATATTGCTACTGGCGATCTCCAAACAAGTCAAACTAGAAATTGTCGTTATCTACTATATGCACTACTTCAAATTTGGAAGCCTGATCTAATATATTGCAGCTGTTTGTCAAATGCTATAACCATCCAGAATACAAAAACTAAAGAACAAAGACCAGTTTCCAAAAGGCATGGTAGTAAATTTTTCATTAACAAGGCATCCATTTTGCTGCAGGAGTGTATTCCTTGTAACAAACTTACATTGTCAACAGGACAGTCTATACTCATGGGGGAAAAAATGAGCAGTTTACTTTTGTACTATGGAAGAATAATCACAGTAGATTACAAATTTCCTAGTGCTTGTAAACCAGAAGAGACTCTTTTCTGAATGTTCTAGTACTGCCATGTCCAACATCAGATAAAGGTCCTATCATTCCACATAAAACCTTCTTATATGTTTGCATACCTGAAGATATACTACTTGAAATGCATATCGTTCTAGCATGAGAAGGGAGAATGGAAACATAGTATGCCACTGTGAGAATATATTATGAATTGTGAATCTTACAAATTAGGCATTATTGTGGTTGTACATATTAGAGTCCTATTAGAGGAGTGATTGTATTAGAGTCCTATTAGAGGCATGATTGTATTTTTCTTTTTGGTTTAGGAGTTAGGGCTATATAATCTAAGGTCTTGTTGCAATCAAATATACAATTGAATATACAGAAATACAGAAAGCTTACATGATATCAAAGCCACGTCTGAAACCTTAGGTCTGGCCTTGATCATTTGAAGTTCTTCATTCCTGCTTGCTGGGTCTTTCTGGGTCGATCGAAGCCAGCCCTCTCTGGGTCGTTATAGTCGCAACAGCCCTCTCCGAAGCCATGAAGGTCTTGCTGGGTCGTGACAATCTTCTCTGAAGTCGCGACAGCCCTCTCTATCTTCGCCAAACTCACGATTGCCTTCTCTTGCTGGGTCTGAAGTCGCGAGTCTGGTCTGGGCTTAAGGGATCTCTCTCACTCTCTCGCGACCTCTGCGTTGGTTCTCTCTCTCTCTGGTCTTTGCTCTCGGTTTTGCTCTCTCTATTTTCGGTTTTGTTCTCTGTTCTGGTTTCAATCCACCTTGACCTCTCTGTTTCAACTTTGGATTATTACAAGTTGACCCCTCAACTTTATTGGATTTTATCACTGTGCCCCATCAGTTCTTTTTTCTTTTATTTCTGGTTCATTACAATGTCGGAAGACAAAATCCAAACTATTAAATGCAAGCTTACAAGTGACAACTATGCTTATTGGTCTAGTGTTATGAGAAATTTTCTTCTTGGTCGAAAAACATAGGGGTATGTTTCTGGTTTTGTTCCTCGTCCATCGGATCCCAAACAAGAAGACTATCTGAGTTCCTGTGACACTTGGGATTGTGATAATACTCAAGTTTTGACCTGGTTCCATAACTCTGTGGATGACCGTATCGAGATGATGATCTCTAAATATAGCACTGCCAAAGAGGTGTGGGATTACTTACAGAGTATTTATCAACAGTCCAACTTTGCCAAACGGTATGAGTTGGAAACAGCTATTCAGGGAGCTCGTCAGCGGGACCTGTCTATTCAAGACTCCTACATTGAGATGACAGGCCTCTGGGATCAGCTGGCTCTCATGGAACCATCTAGCCTCAAGACACTTAACACTTATGTTGAGTTTCGGGAGCAAGGTCGTTTAGTGCAATTCTTAACGGCTCTCTCCTCTCAGTATGAGGCTATCCGTGGTGCATCCTTCATCGGTCTCCTCTCTCCTCTATGGATACTATTGTTCGTGAGCTCCTCTCTGAAGAAACCTATCTTAAGACAGCCAGTCAGACTCTGTCTCCATCTGTCTTCTTGGCTCCTACTCCGTCTCCTCTGCTACCAAACCACCTACCTCATCAACTTCAGGCCAATACAAAGCCCAAGAAGGGGCCACTCGCATCTGATGAGTGTGCTTTTTGCCATCAAAAGGGCCATTGGAAGTACAACTGTCCCAAGAAGGGCCGTCAGTCTGCTCAGTCTTCTCAGCCACCTCAACCACAGTCCCGAGGTCATGCTTCGAGTACTTTCGCCCTCCTACTGCTTATACTGCCTCTGTCTCGACTTCTGATCCTGATTTGGCTTCCTTGAGTGCTCAAATTGCTCAGCTTCAGCATCTCTGATCCACCTCTTAGTCATCTTCATCTGTCTCTGCTTTCACCTTTCCTCATTTAGGTTTGCTAGGGTCCTCTTCAAGTATTCCTTCCTCTGTCTGGCTTTTTGATTCTGGTACCTCTCATCATATGACTCCTCACCTTTCCTTACTCCAAAACTGTATCCCCCCTTCCTTTCCTATTACTATCAATACTGTTAATAGGTTTGGTATGTCTGTCCTATCTATTGGGTCTGTTTTACCCACTGCTATGTCTATTGTTACTATTCCCTTTGTTCTTTATGTTCCTCAACTGTCTGTTAGCTTGCTTTCTATCAGTCAACTTGATGCTTCTGGTTTTGATATTATCTTTTCTTCTTCTGTCTATTGTGTGCAGGATCGGGTATCCAAGAAGTAGATTGGGACCGGCCGTAGAGTTAGAGATCTCTATGTGGTGGAAAGCTTACAACTTCCTCAGTCTACCTCCCCCGTTGCATTTTCATCTTTTCAGTTAGATTCTCAGTCGAGTCAGTTTTATATGGCATTCTCGCTTAGGGCATTTGTCTGTTGACCACTTGCGGTCTTTAGCTCAGTCAGGATTGTTAGGTAAAATTTTTCCTAGTCAAATTAATGAGGGTGTAAACTTGCTAAAATGATAGCTTTATGCTTTAACAACAGTACTTCTATTTTTGCTTCCCTTTTTTCTCTTGTACATACTGATGTCTAGGGACCTTCTCCTGTTCTCACAAAAAGGGGTTCTACGTATTATGTATCCTTTGTTGATGATTGTACCTGCTAGACCTGGTTTATCTTATGGCTCATAAATCTGACTTCTACCAGATATATCGTCCCTTTCAGTCTATGATCACTATACAGTTTGGGGCCACAATTAAAATACTCTGGTCTAACTTGGATGGGAAATACTATAAAACTGACTTCTGTGAGTATTTGGCTAAATTGGGCACCATTCACCAAACCTCCTATTCTGATACACCTGCCCAAAATGGTCGTGCTGAGCGTAAACACTATCATCTCCTTGAGACAGCTCTATCTCTTCTTCTCCCTGCCTCTGTTCCAGCACCATTTTGGGGTGAGGCAGTTCTTACCGCTGCTTTCCTCCTTAATCACATACCGACTCTCTTACTATTCGGTAGATCGCCTTATGAGGCTCTGTATTCCCAACCTCCCAATTATTCACTCTTGCGTATCTTTGGGTCTGCTTGTTTTGTCCTCCTTCCTCGTAAAGATAGAACCAAACTCAGTGCCCAGTCTGTCTTGTGTGTCTTTTCGGGTTATAGTCTTACTCAGAAAGGCTACCGCTGTTACAATCCTGTCTCTCATCGCCTTTATGTCTTCCGTCATGTTGCCTTTCTCGAACGTCTGTCTTACTTTCAGCTTCCCCCTCTCACTGCTGCAGTTTCCAAAGAGAATTTGGTTCACATTGACCCATTTCCTTCTGAGGTCTCGTCTGATGAATACATCTCCACTATTCCTCCTGAGCTTGTTCCATCTTCTCCTCCTACTTCATTTCTAGTTGCTTCTCCTCCTTCGGCTTCTTCTCCTTCTCCGTTATTAGTTTATTCTCGTCGCAAGGCTCCTTGTCCACCGGTTGTCTCTACCCCTGCTGCTGCTCCTCCTCCTGCTTTTGACGACATCGATCCTGTTGAACACCGATATCCTACTCGAGCGCGTTATCCTCCAAACAGGTTGGGTTGTTCTAATATGTGTTTTTCTACTTCTTATTGTACTTTTTTGTCTGCTATTCACTTTTTTTCAGAACCTTAGTCTTACAATGAGGCATGTCAGGATCCTCATTGGGTTCAAGCTATGGAGGATGAGTTGTTTGCTTTACAGAAAACTAGTACTTGGGAGTTGGTTTCTTTGCCTGCTGGTAAGAACTTAGTTGGTTGCAAATGGGTCTACAAAGTCAAAACTTATTTTGATGGGTTTCTTGAGTGCTACAAAGCTCGTCTGGTTGCCAAAGGTTTCTTTCAGGAGAATGGTATTGATTATGAGGAGACATTTGCTCCTGTTGCCCAGATGACTACTGTTCATATTTTGATCTCTGTCGCTGCTATTCGGTCTTGACCTTTTTATCAGATAGATGTTAAGAATGTTTTTTTTAATGGCCATCTCATTGAGGAGGTTTACATGCGTCCTCCCCCTAGCCTTCACCATTCCTCTGGCCAGGTTTGTCGTCTTCAGCGTGCTCTGTATGGTCTGAAGCAGTCTCCTCGTGCTTGGTATGATCGCTTTCAGACTGTTGTTACCAAGCTTGGGTTTCATCATTTTGCTTCTGACTCTACTTTATTTCTAAGACATACATCGGCTAGTTTTGTTGCTCTCTTACTCTATGTGGATGATAGGATCATCACCGGCTCTAACTCTTCTGTTATCTCTGAGGTCAAGCAGCATCTCTTCCGCACCTTCGAAATGAAAGATCTAGGTCCATTATGGTATTTTCTTGGTATTGAGGTTGCTTCTTCTCCAAAGGGCTATTTTCTGTCTCAGGCTAAGTATGCTAATGAAGTTATTCACCATGCTGGTCTTCCGATACTAAGGTTTCTGATACACCTATTGAGCTTAATGTGAAGTGTAACTCTACTGATGGTGTCCCTCTAGATGATCCTAGTTTATATTGCGAGCTTGTGGGTTGTTTAGTTTATCTAACTGTCACTTGCCCTGATTTTGCTTATGCTGTTCATGTAGTTAGTCAGTTCATTTCTGCTCCTCACTCTACCCATTGGGGTACTTTGGTTCGCATTCTTCGCCATCTCAGGGGTACCATCTTTCAGGGCTTACTGTTGTCCTCTACTTCCTCTTTCGACTTAGTGGCCTATGCTGACTCTAATTAAGCTGGTGATGTTACTGATCGCAAGTCTACGTTTGGTTTCTGTCTGTTTCTTGGTGATTCCTTGATCTCTTGAAAAAGCAAGAAACAATCAGTCGTTACTCATTCTATTGCTGAAGCTGAATATCGTGCTATGGCTCATGCCATTGCTGAAATTGTTTGGCTTTGTTGTCTCTTGTCTGATTTGGGTGTCTCTCAGTCTTCTTCGACCTCTCTCTATTGTGACAACCGCAGTGTTGTTCAAATTGCCCACAATACTGTCTTCCATGAGCGGACAAAACACATTGAGATTGAATGTCACTTTGTTCGCTAGCATCTGTAGTCGGCCTCTATCTCGCTTCCTTTCATCTCTTCAACTTTGCAACTTGCGGACTTCTTCACCAAAACTCACACTATCGCCCGGTTTCGATTTTTTCTTAGCAAACTCTCAGTGTTTTCTGTTAAAACACCTTGAGTTTGAGCGGAGGTGTGAGAATATGTTGTGAATTGTGAATCTTACAAATGAGGCATGATTATGGTTGTACATATTAGAGTCCTATTAGAGTCGTGATTGTATTAGAGTCCTATTAGAGGCATGATTGTATTTTTCTTTTTGGTTTAGGAGTTAGGGCTATATAATCTAAGGTCTGGTTGTAATCAAATATACAATTGAATATGTAGAAATACAGAAAGCTTACAGCCACATGCTCTAAAATGTGGTTATAATGAGGGTATTTATAAATCATACTATTAGAATTTAAGCTACTTCTAAACATGAGAGCAATTTTCTTGTTAACAACAAGATATCCAACAAAATTGCCTGTTATTCCCCAAATGAATCATGTAATAACATGTTTTAGGAACATTATGGTGCATTATTTTTTTTTTTAGATTTCTCTTGCCGAAACTCCACTCTAAATTTTAATTCACTTATACTTAATTCATTCCTTCCATACAACGGAATTAATCATAACGAACTTTGGGGCGAAGAAGAGCCATCCATGGTCCTGTAACCATATTTTGGAATGCATGTTCCGAAATGTAAATTCCTAGAGCATCAGAGTTTTCTTGCGTAACACCAGCTCCCCTTTTAGTGGTTGCTTCATCTCTATGGTTGCTTCTTACAAACTGCAAATCTATCTCTGAATTGCACTTGATCACCATTTTCATAACAGAAAATTAATAAATAAATCATGACTCAGTGTACTACATTGCTTCAACAGCCTACTTTATAAAACCTGTGTTTGTAATGATTTTAACCAAATTTTGAGGTTTCTGTGTACTATGAGCAATATAAATTTGGACACTAATGAGGTGAATGTGAAGCAAATGAGGTGAATGTGAAGCAAATATCCGACTATTTTTTCTTATTACAACTAAAATGACAAACCTCAAGTGAATTGCGATGAAACGATTCGTCATCTTCCGCATTCTTGACACAAGCTTTTGACCAAGATCCCTAATAGGTTTTGTAAACCTTAAAGCATGATAATTGACCCGGCAACGCAACTTCTGCAGCTCTTCATCGAGGTTATTAGCAAGTCTGTAATCAAATTTTGTCAACTGCACAACCTGAAAAATATTTTGGTAACTGTAACCAATCAGAGTGAAAATGACAAAAAAGTACATTTCAGCATGACAATCAATTAAATCAGGGATCTCAAGTGACGAAAGATAGGGAACAGACACTGTATTGACAGTTCTATTGAATCAAAGGCAATATCATTCTTTTAAAAAAATTATAGATTGCCATTGCTTCATAGGCAAGTGAAAGAGAAATAACTAACATAAACGAAAGAAATAAGTTAAGCAGTCAAGTGTAAAGCTCAATAAACTAATTAGTACACACTCATATATTTATGCCAAATGGCATATATTTACCTTTTCTCTCCACACACACACCAAAAACAAAAGAAGGAATTACTTGTAATTGATTAATTGAATATGGAAATAGTAACTACAGGTGAGAGTTGTATAGCGTCTTACACGCCTCCTGAGGAGTATTGGCAGTACTTGATCTAGATAATATTCAGGTTCTGATTTCCTTGGGACGCGCATAGAATATGGTGGCTTTTCCATGGATCTCATGACTTTATCTGGGACTCTTTTAACAATGGTTACATCCTTTGTAAGGGTTGAGATGAACCAATTAACATCGAAAATGTTGGGAAAGTCACTGCATGTCAAATAAGGTATCTTCAATGAAAGCATAATGGTAAATTCAACTATAGTTATTCTTACCATCAACAAAATCATCTCTCATATTTTTGTTTTATTTTCTCAGTGGGTTATATGCAGGTGCAAGCAAGTTCAAATCTCAACTCACCTATCGTCCTTCCAGAATGAATGATGATCCAATTGAGGAACAACTAAAGTGGCATTGAGAATCCGTGCAACAACTACAGCATCAGTAATCTGAGGGCAGGAAATGGATTGCAAATTTTAGTTTATTAATTAGTGAAGCAAATGAAAAGTAAGTATTTTAAAATCTCAATGGATATCCCCCACTACAAAGATGCTAAAATGAGATGTAGCAGAGGGGAAGGAATATTTTTACTTACTCCTGTTCTTTGTTGGTTCAGCCCTCCACTTGTTGCAATAAGTAAATAGCCATTTGAAAATTGCTCACGTATCACAGCTATGTTACATAATTAGCAACATTAGGACAATATATTTTTTGGTAACCCGCAAAAAATAGAAGTGGAAAACCACCCAAGAATAAAGATGTAGGTAGCTTTAGAAATCTGAAGGAACAACAAACATTGCAGTGCAAAAATATTTTAAAAAATAAAATAAAATAGCGCTCCTAGTAAAGATAAATTGCATCCACCAGATATTATTCCAAGAAACCTAAAACTGCATTAGTGACAGTAATCGATAATTCGTGAAAAGGAAAACACATCAATAAATCGTTTGAGACTCAAAGACACAGTTAAAGTGACATACTTTTTGTCAAAGTAAAAATGTAAAATAGAAGAGTTCCAGCATATTTGGAAAGTTAAAATGGAATAAATGTTTGAGTGCCTTGTTAAGCAAGCATAGAATATATATCAGTGGTCAAGTTACCTTCTCTGTAGGTGCCAAACCACAACAACATAATAGTAGAAAGGAATGCACAAGTGATCACAATATAAAATTATAAATAGTTAATTATTAGAAAGCTGTTAGTAGTATTTGTAAAAGTCATGCGAATTCTATGCAGATATATTGACAAGCTGACTTACGAGCAAAATGAGGCCCTCTTTCATTGCATTCATAGTAAAATTTTGAAAATTTTGATTTCCAAATATCAATTGGTGCACGACTGCCCCCAGCCTACAAAGGATCAATTATATTTTCATTAGCATGACACTCATGAGACAAAGCAGAACTGAACTCTAAATCTCAACCGTTAAACACACAAGGATATAAATAATACACAGAGCAACATGATACACAAAGAACATTACTAAATGGACCCACAAAAAAAAAAAGGTCATATAATTAGCCATGCTGAATAATTCATGCGCAATTGGGTCTGAGAGATAAATCTGCAAATAGAGGACAACACAACTAAAAGAACAAAATGAACCCACCGCCAAAATATCATCATATGGGAACAATTCATACATTTCTTTCATAACACAATTTCATTATCTACCCTCCTAGTTTTACAAGAAGTGCATACTTTGGGACTGCATGTGGCCAAGCATACTAAACAATTAAGAGCAGCAGATTTATAATTTACACAAATTTTGCAAACTAAAAAGTCATTTTCAGCAATCAACATACCATATAATTGATTTGTTGATAAGAGATCATTAAATGTGAAATCAGCAATCTTGTAGGGAAAGAAATAACAAACTACACATCCATCAATAGTTTGTCATATACAAGCCAAATATCTCTCCAGAATCATTAGTATTTTAATACACTGGCAACAAAAGTATACCAAAGCACAAGTCCACACCAAACATTAACATGATGAAACGAAAGCAATGAGATTTTCTTGGCCTCCAAAAAATAGAGTAAATTATTCCAAGAGATCATTAGATTGCTCAAATTTGTATAAGAGGTAAAAAATACTAAAGCTTGCAAAAGGATTAGAGTCTAATCCTTTACTCAAATGGTGCCAAGCCCAGTAAAAGGACAAGTGTTGCACATTATACTTTCTTAGCATGTCATACTTTATATTCAATTTTGTTATTTGTCACCAAACCAAATTAAACTAAGCCTTATGTCCCAATTACGATTTTTATTTTATTTTTAATGTTTTGTTTTTTTTATCAATTGTATAAAAATTAAGAATGCTTTTTTCACACATTATAAAAAAAAATTACAAAATACTCATATATCCCAAAGTTGTGATTTCCATGATTAACATGTTGTTTCACTTTAACTACTCAAATACAGTACAAATTGTGCATTCAAAGTGTGCAGAAAGGAATAATCGCAACCTTGTTAAGGGAAATTAGGAAAAATAAAAAAACTAAGAACAACTTTTTTTTGAAATCTTCAGTAGTAAGAGCAAAAGGTACATGAAATGCCAACCAAAGGAAAGTTCCACCACAGGAAAGCAAATCAACATGTCCACATAAAGAACATTCCACGAAAGAAAAATGACAACAGAAATAGAGTAAAACAAAAGGAAAGAATGAATGAATGGTGGGTTTGGTATCCTTCTCGAAACTGCTTTCCGTTCTCTAAAATTGTTTTTTTTTTGGGGGTTGGTGTGTGTGGGGGGTGGGGGGTGCGTTAAGCACTCCATTTTTTTACGAAACATCTTTAAGTTCTTTTCTGTATTTTCGAAAAGTATTTTTCCAAAACAGAAATGAAAACAACATAAAAAATGAAGGATGCTTTCTGACTTCCATGTTTTCAATTTCCAAACACAACAAAAATGGACACACAAAAACAAATTGACACCAAATAAACCCAAAATATCTTAGAATATTTTGTTTCTAATTTTTTTTTTTATTTATTTTTTTTTATGGGTGAATTGTTTCTTAAATTTTAGCTCATTCATCTGAGGGAGGTGAGCTTTCATTATTTGGCATGCAACAAAACATAATGTTATTCCAAATTTTTATTTTCCATTTCTTTCATCATTTTTCTTGCCAACAAAACAAAGCTGAAGGACTTATCAAACTGAAAAATTCAAGTTCTTTTGATCCTCATTTTAGCACCTCAAACATCCTTTTCCTCTCAGTTTCCTTACTCTCAAGGCAAGCGAGAGAGATGTTTCAGCAGTTTTGAGAACAACCCATAAACATCTTCCATTCAATTTACATATTTGCATCCAGTAGAATCACTATAAGCCCAAAACAACAACATTTCACCGACCCTAGAATTTCAGATGATCTCAACAATTCAATCTCGGAACTGCATAAAAAAAATTTAAAAATAAAAAACAAAATTGACCCAATATGTTTGCCCTATATTCAGAAAGAGAGAGAGAGTATAGTAACATTTAAATTCTACTCAGAGAAATGAATTGAGAGACAAAGAGATAGAATTGTTCCCGGAATTCATGAACTATATCAAAATTCTACTATGAAAGGAATCAGATAGACACTGTGAGACAGACAGCTACAAACAAAAGAATTTCACACCATACTTGGACCCTTTGACTTAAGTTTAAAAATTATAATAAATAAAAGACTGTTGATGCACCATTTCTATGAAGCTATGAGAGAGAATATAATTTCATCAAACATTTTAAATTCAATTCATGGCAAACCAAAACAAGAACAAATAAACAGCAGAATTTCATACAACATTTGGGTTCCAATTCCTCAAAACTCAGCTCAAATTGGTATCAAATGCATCAGAGAGAGAGAGAGAGAGAGAATACATTACCAGTTTATAGTACAATTTCCTCTTCACCAGCCTATGCGAATACCACTCCAGATCAGAAGCCACGTGCCCAGTGAAGAGAGAAATCAAACCCAACCCAAATAGCATAAACCCACACACCACTGACCAAGACACCCTCAATCTCCACCAGAAATGCTGCTTCTTCTGCTGATTCACCACTGCCAAATTACTCAACATACCACCGCTAAGCCTCCAAGCTTTTGCCACACCCATTGCACAAACACTCACAACTCACTCTCAACACCAACAATCTCATAGTATATATTACATCAAAAATAGAAACAAATTTGTGAAAATGCTAATCTAGTCTTCAATGGCCACTGCCATGGACATAAATGTGCTGCTTTTGGCTTTCAAAAACCCTAATTGGGGACTCAATTAGGGTTTTTAACCCAGCAACAGTGTGATCACGGCATAGTTTTTGAAAATTGCCAAGTAGAAAGCTTTTTAGAGAGAGAAACTAGAGAGAGAAAACAAAAACTTTTTTGATTTCACTCTTCACTATGCAGTACAAAAAAAGAGATTTATCAAAATATTTGTGATGGTTATATATCTATATATATACATACACAAGCATGTATGTATATATATATATACACACACTGATACACTGTTTCTGTGAGTGGAGAAAGAAGCTCCGTTTTCGGAAATATGAAAATTATGAGGGGCGAAAATGATAATTAAGATAGAAATGGGCCCTCGGAGTATAAATTAAAATTAGTAAAGAAGGACTCCCGATTCCCGATTATTAACGAAGCGGTGATTCTGGCACTTATGTCCAAAGTCGAAATCTAAAATACAAATAATTTATGTATGAATCCCAATAAAGCACACATGTAATAATTCCCATATATTCTTATAGATTAAATTTTTTTTTTATAATTATTCTATTTCTACTTTATTAATAATTAGTTTTGGATTAATTAGCGAAAAATTTATTCTTATCAGATCACATGTTATTTAGTTCAAGATTTAATTTTTTTTGTGATAAGGACACGTGTTAAAAATTGACACGTGTATATTTGAACATATAATTGAATATTTAAATAGATAGTGGGACATATATGCATACACATTTAAATAAAGAATTGGACAAATAGATGACATCTCAATAGATATGTCACATTTGAACATATACAATTTTTTTGGACAAATAATATCTTTTTTCCCAACAAAAATTTAAATTTAGAATTGGCCCAAAAATTTCAAAAATTGACATTTGCCCTAAGAACCCATTAATATTTAACTTATTTAATTTATTTTTCTCCAAAATTTGGAAATAAGTACATTAAAACTTTAAGGGCAAATTACATATACCTCTCTCGAGATTTGACTAAAATCAAATACACCTGAGGTTTCGGAAATTACATCCTGCCCCATGAGATTTGTATTTTCATAACAATTTACCCCCTGAGGCTTATATTTCATAACAAATTACCTCCTAATTTGTTAGGCAAATATGGCATTCAGGGAGGAATTTCTAATTTCTCAAACCTTAGAGGGTATTTGTAATTTAGCCAAACCTCAAGGGGTATATGTAATTTGTCCAAACTTTAATATATATTGTTTAAATAATCATTAAAAACATTCTTATTAAATTTTATAATTAAAATAATTTAGTTAATGTATTGTCATGTTTTGAATCATTTTTAATTATAATTAAAAAAATTAGTCATAATCAAACATCACATAAAGTATAACAAAAAAATTTTTTGAGTCATTACAAAAAAATGTCATATCTAATATCACAATGAATCATAACTAATACCATAATATGTATATTTAAGTTATAATCAAATATCACAAACATCATAACTAAAACAAACACTTAATAAAATTTTCTTTTAAGATAACATATACAAGGGAAAAAAAGAAAAAATTATAAATCAGTGGGGAAAATAATTATTAATTTATAAAAAATTTAAAATTTTAATTATAAAATTTATTACTTGTTTATAATTATTTTTTTTATAAATACCATTAAATTGATATTTTCTATAAAAAAAATTGAAGTACTATTTTTAAAGACAAATTATACATCAAATCAAAAAACAAAAAAAGATAAAAGATAAAAAAAAAAAGAAAAAAAAAAAGGGGGCAAGTTATACATGTGTGTGACCATTAGAAGCAAGTTTGTTTTTTAGCCATTCGAAGCAAGTTGTGATCATATTGTCCACTAATGAAGTATGTGAATACAATCACTTACATACGGATACGGTAACAACGTATTTTCCTTATATAAATAAATAATGCAAATTTTTTATTTTAAGAGAATATAATAAATTTTATAATTTTGAAATAATTATATTAATTTTTTAAATATTTTTATTTTTAGCCTATATGTAACATCTGCTAAAATACATGAACAATTTAGATTATATAGGGTAAAAGAACACACCCGTATGCACCTTTATTTTATTTTTTTTTTTTTTCTATATATTACGTATTTTTATAGTAAATATATATAGTTTTTTGGTAAAATTATGATAATTTATGGTTCAAAAATAAAGTTAAATATTTTTATAGAAATGTTATGCATTTTGTAGTTTAAAATTTTTTTTCACAAAAAATATATGTAACATTATTACAGAATGCATAATTTTATTTCTGAATAATAAATTATCGTAATTCTATTAGAATATTAGGTAACATTTATTCAAAAATACATAATACGTATTTAAAAAAATATGAAATAAGATACATATGATACATACCTTTTAAAGTGTGTACCCAAAAGAATTTAAAAAAAAAACACACACATATATATTTCGCAAAAGAAAAGCATATCACAGGCTTTGAAGTTGTTAATTAATTAACTAACTAACTAACCAATTTTTATAATAGTGGTTTTTGGTTGTGCTTCCAACCTCACTTTCACGGAACTATTGTTTATATGGCTGTTTGGAATTAGGTTTTTTCAATGTTTTAGTAGATTATTTTTCAATTTTTATTAATCATTTTTACTTTATTTTTGGGCTTTTAGTCTAATAGACTCGCTCCTAATTTTTTTTAAAAAACAAATGAAATTTGGAATAACTCAACTAGAATTGAAAAATGCTAGTTTATTTGAAAATGCAGTTTTTAAGTGATTTTTATGTTTAAAATTTTTTAGGGACTTTCAGACTAGCTGAGAAAAAAATATTTTAAAACTAAAATGCAATAAAAAATTTATTAAAAAATATTTTGTTCGTAGCCTAAGTATGCGAGAACATGCATCTCGATTACGTAGATGGTCTTGTGTTGATCCCTACAATTAATTGAGGTGTTGGAGATTTTTTAGTATTAACTTAAAGAATAATGCTACAATAATTATATTTATATATCATATTTAATTTATCATGTGATATGTTATTATTATATTGATAAACATGAGAACAAACCTATACCCACACTTCTCAATTATAGCGACTCTGATTTAAACTTGACCCATTTATTGTCTTGTATTCTGGTTTTCTTGCTCTGATAGTTGTTCATATCTTCTTTCATCTTATTTCTTATTGAGTTTGATTATTGGAGTGTCTTGGTTGTGCTTGAAATATGTTGATAGTTAGTCTTTTCAAATCTGTACTGTCCAAATTTATACTTGTTCGCTCGAGCGAATTTTGAGAATTTCCAGTACTTTTGTAGGTCTACAAAACTACGGAGAGTTTGACATTCTTCGTTCAAGCGGTATTTCTTGCGCTCGAGTGGTCATTCTTGCGCTCGAGCTATTTTTTGGAACTCTCAGTACTTTTACAGGCCTGCAAAAGTACTGGGAGGGTGGTGTTCTTTGCTCGAGCGGTCTCACTTATTGTATCTGGTCGCTTGAGCGACCATTCCTGCGCTCGACCAGTCTGCGCATATATCAGGTTGTAAAGATCACTTTTTTCACTTCTCTCTCTCTTTAAATCTTAGATCTTCTCTCTCTCTTTCTCTTTAGTTCTTGAACATTTGGCCCAAATACACATTGATCCATCAATTTCTACACCCTAGTCTCTTTGATAAAAAAAGAGAGTACGTCGAGAGCTTCATTCTAATTGGAGAAATTCATGTTTTCGGCTTTGTCGAGTTCCACCCATCTTTCCTTTGAGTCTTCTTATTTGAGATAGGGATTACTTTGACCCCTTTTTATGATTTTTAATTTAATTATTTGCTTTTCTAAACAAAACAATGATTTGAGGATTTTTGGATAAAATTCAGAGTTTAATTTTGAAATCAAAAGAGGGGTTCTCAAAATGGATTCTTGTATATGATTGTGGCTCTATAAAAATGGTTAGGTTGTGATAGATGGTGGATTTTACCCACGGAGATTGATTTTTAAATAAATGGGATTTTTTTGCCCTAAATTGTGAATATTTGGTTTTGTAAAGGAGAAATGGAATTAATGTTCGTTATATGAAATTGAAACGATGATGGTGATGGCAGTTGAGTTGGATATGAATTATCACTCCTATCTTGAAATGTTGAAAAGTATATTTTTGTTGAAAATTATTTATCTGTTTTGAGCTATCAGTGGTGGAGGATATTTATAATTGTTGTAAAAATTGCATGAGAATTAGGTGAATTGAAACTATTTTCTTATCCATTTGCATTGAGTATTGTAATATATTTAACACATTGAAAATAGTTATTGTTTTGAAGAAAAATTGGTGAATACTTTGGTGAATCTGAGTAAGAATGTAGTTGTGGTATTATGTTGGTTTGTGTGTCATTGGTGAAAGTTCAGAAACCTGTGCAGATAAGTGCCAAGCCTTTCGGTTAGTATCGATAAAAATGACAATTAGTAGTGCTTGTAGCTTATTTGCAGAGACATCCTAGAGATTCCTAGTGTTATATCCACTGTCTTGTTTTCTATTGTAAAGAAAGTAATTTTATGAATTGTGACATAACCTGTCATTACATAGTTTTGGAAAGAAATATAAAATGTTTTTGGAATGAGCATTGCATATGCATTCACCTTATAACTCTGTTAAGATTCATACATTATGTTAAAGTATCTTTACTGGATTTTGGCTTATCCTATGTGGAAAACTATTTTTAGGTGCTGATAATATGCTTTTTGCCAAGGCAATAGCTTGGGAGGACTTGGAGCTAAGAGCTTCTATTTTTGTTATTGTTGTATTTATTTTGTTGTAAACTACTTTTAGGTGTTGATGATACGCCTCCGCCAAAGCAATAGCTTGGGAGGACTTGGAGCCAAGAGCTTCTATTTTTGTTATTGTCGTATTTATTTTGTACAAATCTATGACTTTATTTGTATTGAATTTAAACTCACTTTTGTTATAACTAAGTATCATCTTGGAAAGTTGTACCCAATAGGGCATTACTATATCTGTTTAACTCTTATTTCATATTTTTTATTATGACAGATGTTATAGATGCATGGTTAGGACTTATGAATGTATTGTTGCATGTGTTACAGTTTTATAAAGAGATAAAACCTTATGAATAAGTGAATATTATATTCAGACATAGGTTATTATTTAATATCTGACGCAAGATGGTTTTATCGTAATTATTTCGAGGCATTACATCAATAGCCACCCTAGAGTTAGGAATGACAATTTGCCTTTTGCCCCTACCACCATTATATTAAATAAATATATTTAATATATATATATATATATATTGATATACAATTTAATTTGTTAAATATGGTAAGAGCAGTAACTTAAAACATTCATATATATTTCATTTTTTTATCTCTCTATCTTCCATTTAAAATATTTTTAGCTTTTATTTACTAATATCTATAGAGTAATGTTAGGAAACTCAAATATTTTACTAATATTTTTATCAAATATCTCACATGAGTGTGAAACTCATATAGAACCCACATGTGAGTCTCACACCATATAAGACATTTAGTAAAAATATTAATAAAATATTTAAAATCCCTAACATTTTTCATATCTATTATATACACCTTTTCTTGGTATCCAAACAGCTCCTACTAAGGGATCTTTTCGGCTTGTCCATGGATTGTGGACTGCGTAGAGTGCTGGTGGTCCGTTGATGTGGGCCCGTTGTTTTGTTTGGTAAGAGTATTAAGATCACTTCCAACAATTTCTTTGTCACATCCCAAAAAATAAATGATAATGAAACCTAAATCTAAAATATAATATACCTGTTTGTGTGGCCCTTAATGGGCAGGTTGAGAATAGCTCAAGAAAGCTAATTAAGTTGTTCCATTGTCCATGGAGGGCTCCGTGTTTGGTGAAACTCTCAAATCATAATTTTACCCTTTTATTTATATTTTTTGTTTGGATAGAGTTTTCAAAATGTGATTTCACCACATATTTTAAATACATATTTCTTTTTTTCATTTGGCATATCTCTCTCTTTCGTCTTCTCCATTCTGAAAAGCAGGGAAGTTTTTAAATTTTGTGTCTACCCGGTCAACTTCCGGACGTCTGGCCAGTTAACCGATACAGTGTTCATATATTTTTTTTGGCACCTGTTAGTTTTATGTTTTAAATAAAAAAGTATTTTTGGAATACTTTTTAAATTTTTTTATGAGTTTTGAATAGAATGCTGGGTTGTATATTTGGTTATGAGTTGTAAATTCTGCTGTGCGGGGGTGCACAGCAGCCACTGTTGTGCAACCATTTGGGCCTTTTCGGGGTCCATTTTGATAATCCGAACCGTTCACATTTTAGAATACATCAAGTAGAACATACCTATAAAAAATCAAGTTAATCGGATATCGTTTACCAATTCATCCACTCACATTTGTATTTACAAAAATAAATAACAATTGTAATTTAAAGTATTAAAATGAATACAAATCTGAGTGGATGAATAGGTAAACGATATCCGATTAATTTGATTTTTTACAAGTATGTTCTACTTAATGTATTCTAAAATGTGAACAGTTCGCATTATCAAAATGGGCCCCGAAAAGGGCCCAAATAGCTGCACAGCAGTGACTGCTGTACACCCCCGCACAGCAGCTACACCAATTCCAGTATTATGTGTCACATCAAAAATTCCAAACTCAATTCAAAACTCATTACGAAACAAATTTTTCACACTCAAATTATAATTTCAAAACTCACAAACTCAAAATACAATTCTATTCTCAAATCATAATTCTAAAACTCTATCAAACGCTACCTTTCTTTGCCCATAAAATTTTTATGAATCAAGTACCAATTATTGAATTAATTGTATAAAATAATTTTAATCATATAAATAGTATATTGGTGAAGGATTTGTCACCCAAAGAAGGAGATTGTTTCACTCACTTTACTTCAATTATATTCTTTATGATTAGTTTTATAATTGATTCTAAATCTATAAAATTAAGATGCTATTTTCTTGAGTGGACTCAACTACAAAGCTACTAATATTTATAAAAATTTGGTTAAAACTCAATCAACATATTTTTTAATGGGAAAAAGTTTTTAATGTACAAAACCCTTCAAATTAGATTTTGTATGGGATAAGCACACTAGTAGACCATCTCCAATGTTTATTTAGATTTGTCATCAAATTTGAATTTGGTAAAAAAAGTCTCTTTTTTTTGCTCTAACAGTTTCATCAAATAGGTATCAAATCCAGAATTTCATTTTTCTTTCATCAAACTAAGGACCAATATGTTTTTCACCAAATCACTGTTTATAGCTGTTGTCGGATGTCCTCCTAGATGATCATCTCAAGGCAGAATTTTGTGAAAAAATTGTATTGGCTGGTCGATCGCCCGGTCAACCACCTCAAGGCAAAAAAATAAAATAAAATTTTACACTAGCTGGTCAACCGACTAGACATCCGCCTGGTCGATTAGTGTTTTGATAAAACTTTAAATCCTCCGTTGAAGCACTTGATATCAGAAGAAGTTGTTACTCAAATTTTTACTCAAATCTGATTAAAAAAAATTAATGCATCATTGATATGCTCTTACCACACAATTTTGTTTTTATAACTAAACTTACTAGAATGAGACTTTTGTTGGTTTGGCAATCAACCAAAACAATTAAAAAATTAAAAAGTCATTATAAATTGTCATATTACTCTTTACTTCTTTCTTTTTTTTGTATATTTTTCATAAAAAATTAAAAAAATCAACTAAAATAGTCAATTTTCAAACCAATCTGGAGTTGATGGTATAGTTTGCCTTAGGCAAGACTCGTTTGGGAAAATTGATTATTTTAATTATTTTTTATTATTTATGAAAAGGCATATAAAAAAATAGAGAGAATGATGTGATAACTTGTAATGATTTTTTTAACTAAAATAACTTATTGACAAACGATGCTTGAGACCACATTAGACTTATATTGATAATTTAAATAATTCATTTTGTAAGATTCATCAAAAAAATTATTCATACACAAAATTAAGGATAAAATATAAATACATCTCCTGAGATTTGCTTAAAATATAAATTTCTCTTTGTGATTTTAAAAATTACAAATACTCCATTGTTTGAATTTTTTATTTAACGGAATTAGTAAAAAAAATTCTAACGACTCTCCTATACAACAATAAAATTACATAAATGATTAATTGAAATATATTTATGATATCATTAAAATATATTAATTGACTTAATGATTTATTAATAAAATGGTCATTTATTATACAATTAGGAAACTTGAAGGGGTGTGATAAATTTCTCCAATCACATGAAAATTTATATTTGAAGTAAATCTCAAAGAATGTATTTTGTAATTTACTTATAAATTAAATTGATTGACTATCGGTATCCACGTGATCAGATTACAAACGCACACAAAAGAAAATTTGCTCGTTCATGGTTTTGTGATTCCATCCTGTGACTAGCAATATCTAGTTAATGTGATATTTTTGCATAGATAATTCACTCGATGAACATTACAAATTGAATCATTTGGGGAGAGAGAGAGAGAGAGAGAGAGTGAGTGTGTGTGTGTGTGTGTGTGTGTGTGTGTGTGTGTGTGTGTGTGTGTAGAAGCCGAACCATCCAATGAAGAAGATAAAGCTGTAACTCTGTTTCTAATGGTTGAGTTGGAGTAAGTATTGGAGGTCTTGTTTAAAACAGCAATGGATGTCTATTCTAATGAAATATCAGTCACATCTACGTACTCTCTTTGCCTACATTGATATGAGGTGTGTATATATGTATATATTCAAATATTAATATTAATATACATTATCATTTTTTTATGCAATGTTAAAAATCTTAATAGGTACATTTTTACTTTCAAGTATAATTTTTATTTAAATAAAAATAAGACTAAATAATGTGAGTGTTTGCGAAGTGGGTTTTTTTTGTAAGTTTTTTTAGTTGTAGGATATTATTAGAGAATTTTTTTTTTTTTTATATTTGGGAAGATAGTTGAGTTTTTTTGTGGTTGAATATGATATTTGCGAGAGAAAAAATGAAATGATTATGGGGTTTGATGTCATATTTTGTTTGGATTTATATATTTTTGGTTTTGTAACCAATTTGTCTTTTAGTGAAAAAAAATAAAAAATAAAAACCAAAAAATTTCCTTCCCAAACACCACCAACGATAGATGTATTATTCACACCAATACATAGACATGTACATGATATTTATAATTTATGAGTAATGTTAGGTATCATAAAAAAAAAATATTATGCCAAGTTTTATGAAAATTATTTACTCTTAAATTACACATATAAAAAAAAACATCAGACTAAGTAATGATGGAAAAATTTTATAAAATATTTTATGATATTTCTTTTATAATGCGTAGTATTACTTAAATAAAAATAATACTTAAAAGAAAAAATGCACTTATTAAAATATATTTAGTATTGCATAAAAAAATGATTATGTATATTAATATTAATATTTGAATATATACATATATACACACTTCATATCAATGTAGGCAAAGAGAATATGTAGATGTGATTGATATTTCATTAGAATAGACCTCCATTGTTGTCTTGAGCAAGACCTCCAATCTTTACTCCAACTCAACCATTAGAAACAGCGTTACAGCTTTATCTTCTTCATTGGATAGTTGGGCATGGGCTTCTCCACTCACTCTCTCTCTCTCTCTCTCTCTCTCACACACACGCTCTCTCTCTCAATGACTTTTTTCAAACTCTACTTTATTTAGTGTATGAACTTAAAATTTAGTTTGACTCAACTCTACAATATTAAATATAATTATAGCTAAACCCTTCAAAAAATGGTGCCCATAGTGGATGAGTACTTATCCACAATTATGTCGGTCGATTATATTTTGTGAATTTTCGAGTTTAAAGGATATATTGAATATACACTAAGGCCCGTTTGTTTTGAGAGATACAGGTGAAATTGGAATTAAGATTGAGATTGAGATAGACATGGGACCCACTATTACGTTTTTATTTTGATAGATGGAGAAAGGATTCATAATCCTATGGGATTAGGATGGGCCTTGATGTTAAGATTGAGATGGAGATGATATTTGGAAATTAGTCCCATAGGATTAGGTTTTTTGTTTGATTTTTTATTTTTTTATTTGCATATTGGGCATTTTTTTTAACATTAATGTTTAATGTTTTTGTATTTTTTGTTAAGTAAAAATCATTATTTTATTTGTTTTAATATTTTATATTTCTTTTATAGGATAATAATTTAACAATCCCTACATTAACAACTATCATAAAAATAAATACAATTTTATTTAATCCACTCACTATCAATTCCATCACTATTAAACCCTTTACTATCAATCATTTTCATTCTACTTCTGGAAACAAACGGGGCCTAAAGAGTCACATCTTTAAAACTTAATTCATTCATAATATGTTGTCAATATATATATATATATATATGTATTTTATATGATTCATATAACATATTATAATAAAATCTAATAAATTATAATTCAACAATGCTAGAGGGTCACAATTTTTGTGGTCACAATGGCTCAAAACTGTTAAAACGACGTCGTTTTGGGTGCAAAACATGCCAAAACGACGTCGTTTTGACAGTTTTGAGCCATTGTAGCCACAAAAATTATCACCCTCAAACATTTTCCATTATAATTATAGTCATAAAGATTAAATACAATATATAATAAGGAACTCGCAAAGTAATAGAGAAAACTCCCCGTGGATGAGTGACTGCTCTTCCATAATTATGTGGGTCAATTGTATTTTGTGAACTTATGAGTTTGAATAGCACTACAAATTCATATCTTTAAACTCAAATATTCACAACAGGGTGCAAATATTTTTTATTTTGTTTTATTTTATTTGATTCATATAAGATATGGGAGTGAAAGCCCTCAATTAATATAAATCTGATCCATACGTAAGTGGAGAGATTTAAATCACAAATTTTTTAACCTCCGTTTGGGATGTGAGCTAATTTTTTAGTTATTTTAACCTGAGGTCAAAAAGTATTGTTTGGAATGGGCTTTTTAATTTTTTTACTTTTATGAGAAAAAAGATAAAAATATTATGACTTAAATGTGACATTTTATTTTATTAATTTTTTAACCTATTTTATTTTTTTATAACTAAAATAGCAAAGTAACCCATGCCAAACATAACCTTAATGGGGTGTATGAGTTCCACTGTATGATTGGGCTGCCAAGCCCAATATTTGGTGTACATATATTTTTAATGAGCAAAGACGAATGAATAGTGAGAAAATACCAGACTTGAAGAAGTCACACATGCTGAAGATTCCAATTAAAGTCCAAATCTCCATCCCCTATCCTCTTTCCATTAAAAGAAAAAGAGTCTCTATCCAAAAAGAAGAAAAAGAACACCTAACCTAACTAAAAAAATGGTTACCGATCGAGGGGAAAAAAAATGATTCTGAAAGGCTTATGAAACTTTAAAACCAAAGCCATTTGGAACACATAAATACAAAAAGGAAAAAAAAAAATACCAAAAGGATATTTTATAACACAATAGAAATAATATTGAGATTAATTACATCAATGGTCCTAAAAAATGCAAATTGTTATACTTTAATCCGTATTATCAGTGCGATTTAAAATCAATAACAAGAGGTGATGTATTTTCGAAACTTCGCCACAAAAAAAAAAAAAAAAAACACAATATTAATAGATTAAGGACATAAAAATGCAACAATTTCTTACTTTGAAAACTATATATTTGGTCTTTTTTTATTTTATTAAAGCTTTACGTATAATTTTTAAAATATCCCTATTCACATTCGTGCAACAAATCACATAACTTAAAGACTAAAATGGAAAAAAAAAAAAAAAAGTTGTAACAGATCTCATAATTTAGCAAATATTAATATAATTTGGAGAAATTTACAATGTGCGCCATTTCAAATGGTGCAGATTTTTTATGATAAATGTTATGATTGTTTGTGATGTGTGTTATGACATTTTATAATAAAGTTATGAATAAAAAATTTATGATGTGCACCCTAAAGTTAAGAATAATAATATTATAATATTTTGTGATTTTTGTTATGAAACTTTGAGATTTTGTTATGATATTTTTTAGTAAAAAGAAATTATGACTTTTGTAGTATAAAAGTTATAAAATTTTAAGTTTAAGTTATGAAATTTTGTAAAAAAATTATGAACATATTATATACATTTTTTTAAAAGTACACGTTGTAACATCTCCCATATAATTAACCTAATGATGTTGTTATAGTGACAAGTCCTCAAATCTTTGTCACCAATAAAGTAGTTGATTGTGTCTAGCCAAAGCTTTCTTTGATAGATTCGCTTACATTAAAATAAGCACAATACATGTCTTTTTTCAGTAGGATTTACTTAAATAGCAAAACGTGGTCCCGTGTAGATGATAATGTCCTCTTAAGAAACTAAATTGCTGAACTAAGCTATTAAGCATTAAATAATTTTCATGATCATATCACTATAGACAAAAAGTAACCATGACATGGGGCACACCTAAGAAAAAATATATATTTTATTGCTAAATAAATTTCAATCCAAACTTTTAAAAAAATTTAGATTAGTAAAGAGTGTGACGGTCACTTGACTTTAAGGTCACTTGACTTTAAGGCGGTAAATGAGTCGAGTTAAGTATTAAATTGTTTAACTTTGAGTTGAAAATTTAGTAGATTAAAAATGATGTCATTTTGATAGTTTCATTCGAAAATAGCAAAGATACTAAAACGAAATCATTTTAACTTTACTCATTTATTTTTGTTAATGTATATATGGTATATATTCCTATATATATCAGGTATTGATTTCCTAGATATAGTAGGTATTGTCATAGTTAGGTCTCTTATAGGATACATTCTTTTATAATTAGATTTCTAATAAGATACTCTTTCTCAGTCTATATATACAAGTTTTCTATTGTATAGGACAATGGATTCAATATAATCATTCAATACAATACATATTATTTTTTCTCTCTACTATTCTGACATGGTATCAGAGCTATAGGTTAAGCTCTTGATATTCTTCGCCTTACTGGCAGGTGGCAGCCTTGCCTTGGCCACCCGTCGGACCTCAACCCATTCCGCTGTAATATTTTCCTTTCAGTATTGTTTCACGGTGATCTCTTTCTTTGTCCGCTGGTTTATTCCTACCCCAAATATCTTTATCATATTTTATTTTTATTTTTTTTTACTGGTAATCCATTTTTTTTTTTTAATGCTTGTATTCCACTCTGTCTTTCCCTCTGCTTCAACCTCAAATTGGTTTCTATCATTAAACCTATTTGAGTTTGAGGGGGGGTATTATACCTATATTATAGTGAACATGGTTATACACCATGCAAACCACCTAGCCGCCTCCTTTGGAGCATAATCCAAGCCCCACTCTCTGGTGCACAATCTAAGTCGCCCCTCTCTGGCGCACAATTCAAGCCACTTCCACTGGCGCACCACCAAACTCGCTTCCTGGCGCACCATCTGTAATGACCCCATTGCATATAATGATTAGTACTTAATTAATTAAGGAGATTTGAAATTTAATTGCCAATTATTCCAATTTAATTTGGATTTTACGAAAAGTATGGAGGTTGATTCATTTATGGTTCTATTAACACTACAAGAAAAGTAGGCTTATGAGACGGAACTTTTTGTGACGGCACAACTTGACGTCGCAAAAAATGTGACTTTTGGAGACGTTGCCGTCGCCAAAAAATGTGACTTTTTGAGACGGCACAACTTGCCGTCGCAAAAAATAGAGTATTTGTGATGGCAGAAATTGTTGTCGCAAAAAAAAAAAAAAGTATTTGCGACGGTACCCGTTGCAGTCGCAAAAAAAAAAAGAAGAGTTTTTTGCGATTGTAATACGTACCGTTGCAAAAAAAAAAAAAGTTAAAAAATATATATTTATATATATATTGTGGCTTTGAGACGGCTTCATACATATATAGTCATAAAATGGTTTAAATAAATGCAATGGTATTTTTCTGTTACAAAAAAAAAATTAAAATAAAAACGACGTCGTCTTACTCTTTTGAACATTTCTCTTTTCATTCATTTTTTCATCTTTCTATCTCTCTGTCTCTGTCTCTGTCTCTCTTCTCTTTCTCTCTCTTACTTATAACTCTTCTCTAGCTGTCTGTCTCTCTCTTTCTCTATGTGTCTCTGTCTCTCTTATCTCTCTCTCTCTCTCACACTCATCACTCTTCTTTGTCTGTCTGTCTCTTTCTTTCTCTCTATGTCTCTGCCTCTCTTCTCTTTCTCTCTCTTACTCATCACTCATCACTCTTCTATGTCTGTCTGTCTGTCTCTCTTTCTCTCTGTGTCTCTCGTCCATCTTTGTTCTCTTTATCTCTCTTCTTTTTTTGTCTCTCTTCTCTTTCTCTTCTCTTTATCTCTCTCGCTCATCTCTCTCTGTCTCTCTCTCGTTTATCTCTTTTCGCTCTCTCTCTCTCTCTCTCTCTCTCTCTTTGTCTATATCTTTTCATTCACTTTTTCATCTTCCTTTCTCTCTTCGCTTTCTCTCTATCACTCATCACTCTTCTCTGTCTGTCTGTCTGTCTATCTGTCTCTCTCTCTGTGTCTCTCACTCATCTATCTCTTCTCTCATCTCTTTTCTCTCTCTGTCTCTTTCGCTCATCTCTCTTCTCTTTATCTCTCTCACTCATCTCTCTTCTCTCTATCTCTCTCATCTCTAAACTTTCTCTGTCTCTCTCGCTCATTTTTCTTCTCTCTATCTCTCTCTGTCTCTCTCGTCCATCTCTCCTCCATCTCTCTTCTCTCTATGTCTCTTTTCTGTCTCTCACTCTCCATCTCTTTCTCTTTCTCTCTCTCTTTCTCTCTCTCTCTCTCTCTCTCTCCCACTGTGTTTGGGTTGCTCACTCTCTCACTCACGTCTTCTCTATTTACCAAGCACCCTTTTGATTTATCGATCCACTACAAGAAAATGCACTTTTAGTAACCACTTTGTCTCTCTCTCTCTCTCTCTCTCTCGCTCATCACTCTGTCTGTTTGTCTGTCTGTTTGTCTGTCTGTCTCTCTCTCTCTCCTCTATCTATCTCTCACTCATTTCTCTCTCTCACCACCCATCTCCTCTACCATGTTCACCACTACTGCAAACGTCATTCCACCACCACCACTACTTCCACTGTTGCCACTTCACCTCTACGACTACCATTACTACTACCATTGCCACTACTCCACTACCACCACTGCCACTACTACTACCATTACCTCTCCTTCACCCTTGCCACTGTGACAACCCTTATCACTGATTAGTGCTAATCCATGATTAAGCATGTTAACTGACTGATTGACTGAAATCCTGAACTGATTGATTGAACGTATTAGTTTGAATGCATTTCTATTTGTTTGTCAGTGAACTATCTGTTCGTGTTTTATGTTTAAACTGCTAATTGAAGGCCTTATCGGCGGCCGAATCCGAAATTGCTTAATGTTTTATGCTCGTTAGAATTTATGTAATTTTATGGTATATTTAATTGAAATGTGATTTGGTATGATTAAACTAGATTTAATAATGTTAAACTACATAAGTTGGCTTTATTCACCATTTTGCCATCTAGTGGGCCATTTGAAGCTTAGTCTTGCATTATCCCTCATTTCCTCTAAGACCAAAACGTGAGAGAGCTAGAGTGTTGGAGAAATTGAGTTCATCTAAAATTCTTGCTTGAAATTAGAAGAAATTAAAGGTTTATTTGCATAATTGAGCCTCTACACTTGTAATCCAAGACCTAAGGTAGAGAGTTTACCTTCTTGTTCATAGTTTGAATTACTTCTTGCATGGTCCATGTTAATTTTGAAGTCTAGAGCCAAAATATGGCTTAAATTGTTGAATTGAGTAAGATTTCATGCATGCATGGTCCTATTGTTGAGTTTTGAGTTGTTTTCATGGAAATTACTACATGTATGTTCATATTTTTGGTCTTGATCCATGGATTCACCATGTTTTTGCAAGAATTGGCTCTTTGGAGCATGTTTTAGAAGCTTTGAATTCATTAGAACTCATGCATGTATGAGTTTTGCATCAATCTTCATGTCATTGGATTTTGGGTTGGAATTGTGTTTTAATTGAACTACCTTTGGGCTTTGATTCCTCAAATTGATCTTCAAAACATGTTATACTATGAGTTTACAAGTGTTTTCCAGAAAATTATCCCAAAAGGATCGAATTTGATGCATTGGAATTGAGTTTTGAGCTTGAGGTTCAAATTTGGAAATTCCAGATTTTGGACTCACGCTCGAGCGAGGAGTTCTACGCTCGAGTGTAAGCCTTGTGTTCATGCAGTCTGCTCGAGCGAGGAAAGCGGCGCTCGAGCGTGAAGTGTGTGTATCCAGTACTTTGCATGTGTTTACAGTTCGCTCGAGCGAGAGAGTTCACGCTCGAGCGAGGACATGTGTCTCACGCTCAAGCGTGTATCGAGCGCCCATCGAGCGTGATTTTTGTGCATCCAGTACTTTTACTGTAGCTTGCAGTCCGCTCGAGCGACGGAAGTTACGCTCGAGCGAAGCTTATTTGTCTGCATGTCCGTTCGAGCGTAGAAAGCCACACTCGAGCGAGACCCCTGTTTTCTAAAAATTCTGAAAAGTATTGTAAAGTGCATCTTTGCATCCTCATTCCATCCTAGGCATTCCTAAGCCTAGTTTAAGGCATCTTAATGAGAATATTGATGTAAAATCACACCGAGTCAAGATAGGGATTAAGTTATTATTTCCCAACTGTGTAACTTAGTGTGTGTTCACTCTGTAACTGTGTAGGGTTGGCATCCGAGGACGCGTAATAGCTTATCTGTAGCCTAGAACTCTGTGAGTAACAATGTTGTAAAGATATGTTCAATTGAGATTATTTTATGAACAATGACTGTACTGCTTTATGAAATGACACTGTTTACTAAATGAATGTTTGTCCTATCTGTGAACTGTATTCATGGCATCCATAGCAATTTACTGTTACTGAACAGTTACTGTTACTGTTACAGAGATCTCTGTCAGTTTTCATGTTTGGAACCATTACTGATGGCCATCATTGACTGCTCGGTCTGTTAAGAACTACTGTACTGTTTTGCTATCGGATGTACCACATATGACTATTATATTTTCTGAATGACTGTTATGGCATGAATTATGAGCCACAAACCGAACGACTGATATATTGATAAATGGCTGTTTTCAATACTGAAAGGACATTCATTCTTAACCTCTTTACGCATATGTTATTCACTGGGCTTTAGCTCACTGCTTATATATATATGTAGGTGTACAGGCACCAGACCGTTGCTAGGAGCGTCGGGCTAAGCTCCCGTTTTGTCAAAGCCAACCACCGTGCCTCACTGCGAGGTTCCAAGTCCTTCAAGCTAGGGCTTTTTGGGGTGTTTTAATTTTCTCCCTTTTTGTATCTGGTTTTGTGACACTGTATAGACTGACATGTGTACCCGTATTGTACTGTCATGGTAGGGATTTGGTCCCTAACCTAAACGCCTGTAAATGATGTATGTATGTATGTATACACTGTTTTGTTTCTGAATGTGACTATATATATAAAGTCTTTTTGCATACAGACTGTCACAGCTCATTGGACCTCTTTTAATTACTGCTTTGGCTTCCGCCAGCCCCTGTACTCTGTATTACTGTTAAGCAAGCCTTCGGTAATCTCGGATTACTGGCCGGTTACGGTGCTAAACCCATAGGGGCGAGTTTGGGTCGTGACAACCACTCTATTTACACTACCACTACCACAACTTCACCACTAATCTCTTTCGCCATCGCCATCGCCATCGCCATCACCATCATCTCTTATCCACCACCTTCACCACTACTGCCGCTCTCTTTCCTCTACCACAAAAAATTAGTTCATGATTTTTAGTAACAAAAAAAAAAGGCCGCAGAAAAATATTTTTCATTGACTATAGAAAATTAACTTTTATTTTAGTGGAAAATATTTTTCATTAAAATATTACTCCTACTTCTACCAAATAAAAAATAATAATATTTTTTTCATTAAAATAAAAATGAAACAAATAAATTTTCAATCTTAGTAACTAAAAAAAAAAGATTTTTTTTTAAAAAATTCATTAACTACAAAAAATATATATTTTAACAAAAAATAAAATTTTTTGATGACGGCAACCCCCGTCACAAAAGAAAAAAAAAAAGAAAAGTTAAACGTCGTTATTTTGTTATTTAAATTTCATTTGTGATTCAAAAAAAAATTATTTTTTTATTTTTTATTCCCGCCCTTTTTTTTTCCCATTCCCGCTCCCTTCCCCCCATTTTTTTTTCCCATTCCCATTCCCGCTTCCCCCCCCCCAAAACAAAAAAATCCCCAATCTCAAACGCAAAAATCCCTAATCTCTTACCCCCCGGCTCTCTTTCTCTCGATCGACGGCGAGCGGCGGAGGAGCAGTGTCGGAGCAGTGGAGGAGGAGGAGGAGGAGGAGGAGGAGGTGCAGCATCGGAGGAGGAGGAGCAGCGTCGGCCTCCTCAACTTTATGCCTACATTTTTAATTCCTAATAGGCAGTTACAACATACCCATACAACTTTTGTGAGGGGATTCTTGAATCCAGTGAGTATTCTAACAGTTACTTGTAGCATTCAAAAATTCATTACTCATATGCTTAGTTACACTGTTTTCCCCCTACTGCATATCATCTTTCAATTTGCTAAATATTGACGGTTTGCTGTGGCCAAGGCATATTTTGGCCTGCATTCTGCATCAGCAATTCCAGAATTGGTGGGTACTGTAGAGAGTTCTGATCTTCCATTCACAAGCATTTCTGTTCTCAAGCAACATGGTGAGAATGATATGAGCTACAAGATATTCTCTCGTGAACCAGTAGCAGATGCATTGCTGGATCGCATTTTTAGGTAAGCCGTAAATCTCATTTAATTATTGCAGGAAAGAATGATCTATTACTTTTTTTCATTTTAGTAGTTTCTTTGTGTTATGGGAAGATTTATTTAATATGTGCTAATGTCCTAATTACAAATCCTGAAGTTTTAAAAGGAACTGTTATAAGTGGAAAACCTAAACTTGATAGTTTGAAGATGTGAGCAAGCATCACATAATATATAGAGTGCCTAATTAGCAGAATTTCATTGATTTTCATAGACTAATCAGATAACTGAATTTATCATAAGTTCAAAATGTTTGATGGTTTGTTAATTCTTGCCATTGTAGTGTGCGGACGAAGACAATTAGAATAAATTGTAAGTTAGATTTGCAATCATGATCCTATTCAATCCAATGTATAAGCCTTGTTTTGTTTTGTATGTGAATTTTTGTTTGTATATTTGTGTTTGTGGCTTAAAATACACATTTTACACTTATGTCCAAACTGAACATTTATGTCCAAACTGAACATTAATAGGTCATGTTGGATTGAATAGGATAAGAAATACAAATTAAGCCAATAGAGATTCAAATATTGTTGCAGTTTGAAAATGTTGAATGTACAGTTAAGTCTAGATTCTACACACTTGATAATCATACTAAGAGAAGATTATGTTTTATTATGTGTTTGAAAAATAGGTCGGGTGGTTTTATGTTTTATTATGTGTTTGTAAAATAGTTGTTCAGTTTGTCCCCCTCTAAATTCTATATATACTTCTGTTTTTTTTATTAAAGAAATTCATATAATTTGTTCCTTTTAAATGTTTATTTTATGACAAACTTTTATCTATTATGTATTAAGTCCACCTTTTAAATGTTTATTTTGTATTCTTTTTTATAATGTTTGTTAATTTATTCTTCTTGATAATTTTTTTTTTCTTCTCTTGGGTGAAAATATGTGCTCAAGTACGTAGAAGAATGTTTGCTTGTTCTTTTATGAAATCTCTTAATAAAATACTTGTTTTTCCTTTGGGAACAACTATTACAGTTCAAGTCGGTGTCATAGTTACTGTTAGGGATGAGGCACGACGAGGGTGGGAGATACTATCGTAAGCATAACATTTTATTTTATTATTATCTCTCTAAGTCAAAATTCTGACTCTACCACTACTTATTATCCATTGTTACAAGTTATAATTGCAAGTATATCATTGCAACATCAGTAAATACTGTAGTGGCTTCATATTTTCTAATCAAATTAACTTAACTTGCAAGCTAGAAAATAAGTTAGCCTAATGATATGCATTTTTCATAACAAAATGAGAGGCTCAAGAACATATGCATACGTACATCAATGAAAGTTCATGAAAATAAATATTCAACCATATAAGAGAAAAAAAGAAAAAGAAAAGAAATGTTCAAGTGTACAAGCTCCGATCTTAAACACATTATAAGTGCAATGGAAGCAAATCTATATTAATCGATTAATTTTATTAATGCTTGAATATAAGGCTGAAAGTTCTTTAATTATAATTGAAAAATTCTGAATGTAGGGTCTAATGATGAGATTGAGAAAACACTTGTAATACTCATTGGACTCATAGCTGGTGTTGCAGTGCTCATTGTTTTTCTATCAATCTTCAGCAAACTAGTAGAAAGTAAGCGTATTGTTATTTTCTTCATTATTTTCTTGTTTTGTACCCCGTAGAAGTCATTGAAATAATGGAATATTGTTTATGTTTTCTTTTCATTGCAAGTGGTAAATAAGTAACATCTTGAGGATATATATACCACAAAGATGTTCTGTTTTCTCTTTCCTACCTCCTCTGGTACAAATTGCTTTTCTTTCTTTGTTCTTTAACTTGTTTTTTTCTTTAATTTGATTGAGTGTATAACACTTGATAAAATTATTGGTTCAATATATGTTCCTATATAATCCTGGTCATACCCTTAAGATTTTTTGTGGCAGTCTCTTAGTTTGCTCATGCTGGTTATAAAGGGTACTTGTCAGTTGCCCTATGATTGGTTTCTGATAGCAAAATTAAATTTCGGCAAAATTTAAGGCATTCTTCTAAAGAAAAAAATGATGCCTTGCTTTATTAGATCAGTATTGAATGGTGCCCTTTGGAAGGAAGATTACCAAATAGAAAAAAAAAAATAGTACATGAATGTTTTTGCATAAGTCTCATCTGCAATATATATATATATATATATATGTATACAAAATAGTCTTACTTACATGACAAATCCAACACGAATGTTTTGACATTCTGTTTAACTAATGTAAGAGTCAATGCATAGTTGGTTCCAAGAAGTGAATTGAGAAACTTCTCAACTAGAGATGGAAGGGAAGAATATTTCCAATCACAATTTTTGCTTAGTTGTTAGTGATGAGTGTTATTTAGTACATAACCAGATTAAACTGGTATGGTACGATTAAAACCAGAGGGTGTTCACTTCAAGTTAAAAATATTCTTTGATTATTTACAGTAATAGTGATGGTACATATAGTACATAACTGCATCAGAGTCTGAGAGAGTTTGGTGTTTGGTTAAGTTGAAACTCTCATGTGTTAGGACCCTTTGTTGTCAAATTCCATGGATCAAAACCAAGGTTGTAACTTGTTTCAATTTTCCAATTTTTTTCAGTTTTGGTCTTCCCGCTCGAGCGGGGAAAGTGACGCTCGAGCGAGGTTTGTTCACTCACAGCATCTCTGTCAAGCCTGCAAATATACGGGATGGTGTGATTCGACGCTTGAGCGTGGAAACTTTCGCTCGAGCGTGGACCTTGTATGAATCGCGGAATATGCAGTCTCCGCTCGAGCGGGAATTCCCACGCTCGAGTGGACCACGCGATCTCAGGTTCTATAAATTCGCATGTTGGGTCTGTTTTAGGATTACTTCTCCTAGATCTTGTTTAAGGTTTTTGGGGGTTGTGTTGGAGTTTTTCTTCTGGAGATTTTGGTGAGTTTTCCTTGACGTTTTGAGAGAGTTCTTCACTCATGATCTAAGAGACATACATCAAGGAGTTTGTTACTTTAAATTCAAGAGAGTTCTCTTCGGTGGATTTCGTAGATTCAAACGTATAGTTTCGAAGGAGTTTGATTCTATACGTAGTTGTTTATTCGACAAACGAAGTTATGGATTCGACTTCAGATCAATCAGTTCCAAGACGAAGGCGTGGTGAAAGAGTTACAGAAGGTGTGAAGACAAATTGACTTAGTTGGGTAATTTGTGTATTATCTTTGTAATCTTTCTTTCTTCAGTAGTGGATTGATTAATGGCGTTTCGTTCGTGGTTTTTGATTACAATTGAAGGTTCTTCAATTGTGGTTTTTTCCACGTAAAAATCGTTTGTGTCGTTTTATTGTTTATTCAGAAAAACAACAATCTAAATCACGTTCGTAAGTGCTTGATGATTTAGATTGCGTGTTTTAAATAATTGGGATTTGGAATATTTTAATCTTGATCTAATCACGAATCACTTAGGTTTTTCAATTGGTATCAAAGCAGGTCACTCTTTGTTTTTATCAAAACTATAGGAGTGTGATTTTGTGTGACTAGTGATATGGATTCTATTCGTGAAGGTAACTCGACTCATAGACCTCCTTTATTTGATGGTACAAGCTATTCTTATTGGAAAGCTCGTATGAGAGCGTTTTTAAAGTCCATCGATGAGAAAGTTTGGCACTGCGTGATCTATGGGTGGAGTGAACCTACTGTCATCATTGATGGTGTTAATATTCCTAAACCCCTTGATAAATGGGACATAACTGATTACCAAAACTCGAGTTGGAACAGTAAGACTCTCAATTCCCTGTTTTGCTCCGTCACACCTGAAGAATTTTGTCGTAACTGCACATGTGAGGTAGCAAAAGAGGCTTGGGACATTCTTGGAACGATTCACGAAGGTACTACCTCTGTCAAAAGGTCAAAACTTCAACGTCTCACCTCCACTTTTGAAACCCTTTTTATGCGCGATGATGAGACGTTTGATGATTTCTATGTAAAACTTAGTGATATCGTAAATTCCTGTTTCACACTTGGTGAAAAAATCCTAGAAGCTAAAGTTGTTGGAAAAATTTTGAGGTCTTTACCCGAGAGGTTCCAATCAAAAGTGACAGCCATTGAGGAGGCTCAGAATGTTGATACCCTCAAGCTTAATCAATTGATTGGAAACTTGCAGCCTTATGAAGCCCACTAGATTTCAAAGAAAAAACAAAAAGATAGTGTGGCCTTCACTAGTGCTCATGAGTCTGCAAAAACTTCGGCGACTGAATTTGATTTAGAATCTGAGATGACGGCTATGTTTACTAAACAATTTAAAAAAGATTTGAAAAAAAAGAAGCCTAATTTCAGAGACCCTATTTCAAAAGACAAAAGTAATGAAAAATCCAAAACTTTTCCACCAAAATTTGCTCCAAAAACTGAAAAGAAGATTGTAAAGGGGCAAGGGGTCAAGTGCTATGAATGTCAAGGGTTTGGTCATATTGCCCTTGAATGCCTTTCAAAAAAGAACCGAAAGAAAGTCTACATTGTGACTTGGGATGATGAAAGCGGATCGGAGCAAGAACCCGAAGAACCTGAATCCGATGTAGACAGGGATAGTGCTTTCATGGAATTTTGGTCCTCTTTCACTCAACCTCTTCCAAAGCCATCAGAATTAGCTCGTGGTCAGAACCTACATCATGCTTCCACCTTTGATGGGAGTAACTACCTGTATTGGAAGATCAGAATGAGAGCCTTTCTGAGAGCTTTTGACCCAGAAGGTTGGCAAGCCATTGAAGAAGATACAGAAAGTGCAGACAATCCGGGCAATCACAGAGCCCTGATTACTATTCGTGGAGCAATTTCTGATGAAGAACAACAACGAGTTGTTCACTGCACAAAGGCTAAAGATACATGGGAAATTCTGAGCCAATTCTATGAAAGAAGAGATTCACATTCCCCACCATTCAGTAACTTCCCTGTCTTAATTGCTAGATTGGATGAGGTCAAGGAGAATGAAGAGCAAAAAGAGGATGATGAAACATCTGAAGACAATGATGAGATCAATGGTGATGAACTACAACAAGTTTACAAAAAGCTGTACGAGGAATCTTTGAATTTGTCCAAAATCAACGACAAACTCTCTCTCAAGCTCAAAACATATGAGAGTGAGAATGTCAGGCTAAAAGGAGAACTTGTAACAGCAAAACAGAATGTCATCAAGATCTCAAGTGACAGGCAAGACTTATGTGGAAAACTTCTATCCTGTGAAACCGAAAGGAGTGAACTTTTGAAAGTGTATTCCACATATGAAGAAAAGCTTGAAAGCTTTGAGTTGTCACAAGTTGCATTGGAAGAGATAGTCTGTCAGAAAGATGAATAACTCCGTATTGCTAGAGCAACAATTGCCATGTGGAACAAAAGTTTCAAATCTCTAGAAGACATCCTCGGGTCTCAACAAATGGGTTGTGACAAAAGTGGACTAGGCTATGGTGTAACAGCTCACAAGGGACAGGCCTCTACCTCACATAACCTGAAGACTTAAGCAAAGGAAAAGTTGAAGGTAGACTAGAATGATTTCTCTCTTCATCTACCGAAAGTGGGTAAGATCAACAAAAGGGAGGTAAAACCTATTTTTATTTGTCATCACTGTGGTAGGTATGGCCACATCCGTCTTTGTTACTTTGAATTGTTTGGTAAGGTGTCTCAAAAGGGTATAAATTTGAATACTTTTTTGGTTAGGAGACAACCTTACATGTCTAGGCGGAATACCAAGATTCATGAGGGTGTTTACAACGCCAAGACATTTACCAAGACTAAAAAGATTTGGGTGAGAAAAGATGATTTGACTTGTTTAGTTGTTCACACTGCTCTAAAAGCATGTGACTCACACATGTGGTATCTTGATAGTGGGTGCTCTCGTCATATGTCCGGTAACAAATCCTACTTCACCTCCCTTGAAAAATATGAAGGAGGAATTGTTACCTTTGGAGATGGCGGCACTTCTAGAGTCATTGGTAAGGGCTCTATAAGTGTTGCTGGTCTTCCCAAGCTGGATAATGCTCTACTTGTTGATGGTCTTAAAGCAAATCTTTTGAGCATTAGTCAAATGTATGATTCCCATCATGAAGTATTGTTTTCAAAAAATAAATGTGAAATTTTAGATAAAAAGGGAAATACTGTCTTACATGGGGTTCGCACATCTGATAACTGCTATGGGATTGTTACTACTAATGATCTCACTTGTCACTCTGCCATCATAAGTAACATTGATTTGTGGTATCAAAGATTAGGTCACATGAATTTCAAAGACCTAACTAAGATAGCCAACAAAGAGCTTGTGAGAGGAGTACCTAAACTGGGTAAGAATCTGAACCATGTGTGTGGACCATGTCAACTTGGAAAGTAGACCCGTGCCCCTCACAGAAAGGTGAACAGCTTTACAACCAAACATCCTCTTGAATTGGTTCATATGGATTTAATGGGTCCTACTCGCACTGAAAACATTGGATGTAAAAGATATATTTTTTTAACTGTTGATGATTTTACCCGATTTTCATGGGTAAATTTTTTAAGGGAAAAATCTGATACGTTTAATGCTTTCTAGGTCTTAGTCCGTAAAATTCAAAATGAACAGGGTGTTTCCATTGGACGTATCATAAGAATCCGAACTGATCATGGTCGTGAATTTGAAAACAGTTCGTTTTCTGATTTTTGTGATATGCATGGAATTGAGCATGAATTTTCTGCACCTATTACTCCACAACAAAATGGAGTGGTTGAGAGGAAGAACAGAGTTGTTTAAGAAATGGCTAGGGTCATGCTCCTTAGTAAGAAACTTCCTCCAAAGTTTTGGGCTGAAGCCCTAAATACTGCTGTTTATGTCATAAATCGCGTGTATTTAAGGCTCGACACTTTACAAACTCCATACGAATTGTGGAAGGGATTGAAACCTAATGTAAAATACTTCAAAACTTTTGGGAGTAAGTGTTACATTTTCAAAGATAGAGAGCCTTTGGGCAAATTTAACTCCCGAAGTGATGAAGGTATTTTTCTAGGGTATTTAATCACTAGTAGGGCTTTTCGAGTCTATAACCTGAGAATTTCTTCTTTAATGGAATCTATCAATGTGGTTATAGATGATGCAGGTTCCCCTACTCCAGCAACAAATGAGGATGACAATGGTGAGTCTCCAATCTTGGATACTGAACCACAAATTCAAAGAGAAGCTGAGGTCCAATCACAAGAGGTTGTTACAGCACCATCCTCACAGGTAAGTTCAAGTCCAAAAAGTGCTCAAAGAGACATCACTCCTGATGCTTCTGTCACCGCAAGTCTTGAGTTCAAACCATCAGCAAGGGTGAGACTGAATCATCCAGATCAACAAGTGATTGGAAGTGTATCGGATCGAATGAAAACCCGAAGACAAATTCGGGATGAGGTATCACATATGTGTTATGTTTCATTAATTAAACCTAAGAACTTTAAAAAGGCCTTGCTAGATGATAGTTGGGTTAATGCTATGCATGAAGAATTAGGTCAATTTGAACGTAACAAAGTTTGGACTCTAGTTCCCAGACCTAGAGACATGAATGTGATAGGTACCAAGTGGATCTTTAAAAATAAATCTAATGAGAATGGTACTGTGGTTAGGAATAAAGATAGGTTGGTTGCTGAAGGCTATACACAAGTAGAGGGTGTTGACTATGATGAGACGTTTGCCCCAGTTGCACGTCTCGAATCTATTCGTATTTTACTTGGTGTTACATGTTTTCTTGGTTTCAAATTGTTTCAAATGGATGTGAAAAGTGCCTTTCTGAATGGGTACTTGAAAGAAGAGGCATGTGTTGAGCAACCAAAAGGGTTTGAGGACCCTAAATGTCTGAATCATGTCTACAAGTTAGACAAGGCTTTGTATGGGTTGAAACAAGCTCCTCGGGCTTGGTATGATAGACTTACTACCTTTCTTCTTAATAATGATTTCCAAAGGGGTAGTGTGGATAAGACCTTATTTGTAAAACATACTAAGTCTCATATTCTTGCTGCTCAGATTTATGTTGATGATATTGTGTTTGGATCCACTGCTGATCATCTTGTGAAATATTTTTCGGATTGCATGACACATGAGTTTGAGATGAGCATGATGGGAGAGTTATCTTATTTTTTGGTTCTTCAAATTAAATAGTCTCCTTCAGGTATGTTTGTTTCTCAGTCTAAGTATGCCAAAAATCTTGTGACAAAGTTTGGTCTTGAGTCTGCCAAACATGCACGTACTCCTATGAGCACCAGTCTTCACCTTTCCAAAGATTCTTCTGGTACTGATGTTGATCCTACCCTTTATAGGAGTATGATAGGGAGTCTTTTTTACCTCACAGCCAGTCGTCCTGATATTACGTTCAGTGTAGGTGTTTGTGCCCGTTACCAAGCCAGTCCTAAAGAGTCTCATCTACTTGCTGTCAAACGCATCATTAAATATGTTAATGGGACATTGGGGTATGGGGTTTGGTTTTCTACTGATACTACAGCTGAAATTACTGATTTTTCTGATGCCAACTGGGCAGGGTGTGCTGATGATAGGAAAAGTACATCCGGGGGGTGTTTTTTCCTTAGGAATAATCTGGGTTCCTGGCATAGTAAAAAGCAAAATGCCATCTCCCTTTCGACTGCTGAGGCTGATTACATTGCTGCATGGAGTTGTTGTGCACAAATGCTGTGGATGAAGCAAATGCTTCATAATTATGGGATCGAATAGGACACTCTCACTCTTTTCTGTGATAACACAAATGCCATAAACATTTCAAAAAATCTTGTCCAACACTCTCGCACCAAACACATTGACATTCGTCATCATTTTATTCGAGAGTTAGTGGAAAAATGCCTTGTTGTTTTGGAACATGTACCCACTGAGCATAAAAAAGCTGATATTTTTACAAAACCCTTTAATCTTCTTCGATTTGAGTTTCTTAGAAAGACCTTGGGTGTAGTGCTCAGTAACTAGGTTGTTTCCTGTTTTTTTATAGTGAGTGTAAACGATTGGCTTTCTGTATACTTGGATGTGATAATCTCATTGCCATTGAGTCCTGATATCTTTGTATCAAAAATTTATATGAACACTGCGCATGTTGCTTACAAGATCTCATTCTTCTTTGTTCATAGCTCATTCTGAATGCCTATACTCATTTACTTCATGATCTCATTCTGTATACATCCTTGAGATAAACTGTTGCAGGAGTTTCCGCACAAGTGATCAAAGTTCTCTATGGACCACTAACAGTGTTTCTTGTACTTTTACAGTGGAATTGACTGATACTAGTATATCACGTGTGATGTTGAGTCTCTTGACCATCTACCATCTGTTTTCACTTCCACGGTTTCTCCCTCAGTTCCTTGAAGTTCGAGCATTAGGAAAAGGCTACCTCAGAGGCACCAACCAGGCTATCCTTTATGATTTCATTCTTCTCTGGTTTGGTTTCCATACTCTTGAGTGTGAATGCCACCAGTGAGTGCCCACAAGACAGAAAAAGTTAAAAAAAAAAAAAATGGACTCATTGATTGAGGGGGAGCCTCTGCGTTTACTCAACAAATACTCCGTGATTCCTAGTGGTTTGACTTTTCTCTGTGATGGTCCATTACTCTTGTTGGAGGTCCAGCCATCCGATCACTACGAGGATTAACTCTAGCTCTGTGGCTCTCAAGGATTGCACAAACACACATTCTATTTGTGAGCTCTCATGCGTGTTTTTGAGTTATGCATTCGTATGTTGCTTATGACATTGATTAAAGTCTATTTGTTCTATTCATGATCTGGTGTAACAATTTTTTTTTACAAGTTTGTAGGACTCATGATTGATGGATTCTTGTATCCTAGCGATATAGTAGTTCCCTTGGACTCTCTGCTGATTACCGGTCATCTTAGTTGTTTTTTGTTAAAATAATAATAATAATAATAATAATAATAATAATAATAATAATAATAATAATAATAATAATAATAATAATAATAATAATTTCCCTGCTCGAGTGGACATTCCCTCGTTCGAGCGTGGTTTTGAGCCTTGCAGCGTTTTTCATTTCACTTTACAGTTCTGAGAGGGGTGCATTGGCGCTCGATCGGCCGTTTTCTCGCTTGAGCGAGTCTCTGCGTGTTAGCTCACGCTCGAGCGTTAAAACCCACGCTCGAGCGGACTGGTTTTGTATAAATCTTCTCCCTTCGACTCTTCAGTCTATTTTTTGCACTTTGGTCTCTCTCTCCTAGGGCATCCTTTGCGATTCCAGTCCATTGTGCCTCCTTGGTGACTTATTGGTGCTCTCAGTGTGTGTGCTCACCCAAGGTATATCTCTCATCTCCTTCTCCTCTTCTTTTGTGTCGGATATCTGTCTCTTTGCTCTATTCGTATTTGTTTGAGTTGGTTTTACAATGTGTAGATGGGTTTATTGTGTTCGTCTTGTTGAAGGTCCTTCATTGTTGCTTTTGTTTAGTTAATAATGGACTAGTGTCTCTGTCTTGCATCAAGGGTTAGTGCTTTGGACCTTTTGCTAGGTTTTTGTTTTAAATTGGGGATTTTGGTCTACATCTATTGCCTTGTGTTATTGTGATCCTATTTTTTGCTGATTCCGTTCCTCACCATGCTGGCTACCTATGTGTTTGATTGCTGTTTTCTTGGTCCTAGTACACATCTCATTTACTCTGCTTCATACTTACAATATTTGGTTCTCTTACGCTTACAATTTTGCATAATCAGATATCTTTTATTGCCTCATGTTGCTATATCATTGTGATACTAATGTTTTTTGGTTTCTCTGTTGGTTGTTGTTTGGTCTTGGGTTGGGGGTTGTTTGTCTTGGTTCTTTTATCTTGGTTTAGTTATGTCCACCTTTAAAAGACGAAAGTCTACTGCCTCTCGCCCCACCTATAACACTGACCGCTTTCCATCGGCTGAAAAAACCAAGTTATACAGAGAGTCTTATCCAGCTCACTCCATACATCTTGAACGTAATGTTCAACCCTCCACATTCGAGTCTATACCTATCCGTTCATTTTTTGAACCTTTGGGAGGGGATAATGTTCTTTTATTTTTTGGTTCTCAAAACCTCACTTGGGTGCGCGAATTCTATTGCAACATGGAGAGTCTGGACAATATTGGGCCCTCTTTCAAAACATAGGTTAGGTCTAAATCCATTCTTGTTACCACCGCCCTTATTCACGAGCTCTTAGGGATTAGTGAAAGATTTTACTATCTTCTACCCTTTTCCAGTCCGGCCTATTTGTGACTTTGATAAGGTAGCCCATACTTTGTGCGGTTTTCCTCGTTCTTGGCCTACCGGTTCCTTGATCAAACAGCACGAGCTACTTCCCCAATTTAGGTTGCTCAACCTAATTGTGTGTGCCAATATCATTGTTACCACCCATAGCTCCGAAATTAATCAAGACCAAGGATTTGTCCTTCAGTGCCTTGCTCAAAATCATTCCATAGATCTTGCCACATTGATCATTCAAAAGATGGTTGCTGCTTTTGAGCGTAACAATCTTGGTTTACCCTATGGTTGCCTTATAAACCGGTTTCTTGCCAAACTTGAGGTCCCTGCTTTCGATGAGAATGAGTTTGCCTCTTCTTCCCGGCCTTTCACCAAGAAAACTGTCTTCCAGAGTCAGTCTCATATTCGGGTGGTTTCTTCTGGTTCAGGTAGATCTGGTGCAGGTCCTAGTGATGCTGCAGTCGTGGCAGAGGAGGCGGAGTATGATGCTGCTGCTGGTGGCAGAGATATTGGTGAGGGGGAACAGCATCCTCCAGTTCGTACCGTTCGTGGTCAGCTTCAGTCCTTTGAGAGATCTGTTGCTTCCCGGTTTGACCATCTCGAGGAGAGGATGGATATCTTTGAGGCCAGGCTCACCGATCTTGAGACCACAACTGATACCCGGTTCAGTGCCTTGGAGGCTTCTTTCCAGCGGCTTAAGGCATCTGTGGCACAGACTTCATCTTAGCTGGCTCAGATTTTATCTTTGTTTCAGTTGCAGTGCCAGGCACCAGCTCCTTGATTTTTACTATTCTGTTTCTCTTCTTTTTGATCCCTCCCGGACAAAAAGGGAGAGTGGTATATATTTTGTTCTGGTACAGTCATTGATGGTATAGTTCTTTTGTTTATATCCTTCTTTGGTACAGTTGGATCGTTATTCGGTTTTGTGGTTATACTTGTTATTTGGTACAGTTGGACATAAATCTGTTTTTTTATTGGATGGATGGATAGTATATTTGGATAGTATATTTTGTCTTGTGGATGGATTTATATTTTGCTATTTAATATAGTTCCACAGATTTTGGTTGGTTTGTGTGGTTTTTTTTTTTCAGGGTAATTGATCAAAAGCTTGGATTTCAGATTTTCATGGATGTTAATGTTGGCTTGTTTTTGTGATTTTCTTAGGAAAATTGTTTTAGATTGGTTTTGTCCGGGATTTGATAAAAGGGGAGATTGTTAGGACCCTTTATTGTCAAATTCCATGGATCAAAACCAAGGTTGTAACTTGTTTCAATTTCTCAAATTTTTCCAGTTTTGGTCTTCCCGCTCGAGTGAGGTTTATTCACTCACAGCATCTATGTCAAGCCTGCAAATATACTGGATGGTGTGATTTGACGCTCGAGCGTGGACCTTGTATGAATCGCGGAATATGCAGTCTCCGCTCGAGCGGGAATTCCCACGCTCGAGCGGACCACGTGATCTCAAGTTCTATAAATTCACATGTTAGGTCTGTTTTAGGATTACTTCTCCTAGATCTTGTTTAAGGTTTTTTGGGGTTGTGTTTGAGTTTTTCTTCTGGAGATTTTGGTGAGTTTTCCTTGACGTTTTGAGAGAGTTCTTCACTCATGATCTAAGAGACATACATCAAGGAGTTTGTTACTTTAAATTCAAGAGAGTTCTCTTCGGTGGATTCTGAAGATTCAAACGTATAGTTTCGAAGGAGTTTGATTCTGTACGTAGTTGTTTATTCGACAAACGAAGTTGTGGATTCAACTTCAGATCAATCAGTTCCGAGACGGAGGCGTGGTGAAAGAGTTATAAAAGGTGTGAAGACAAATTGACTGAGTTGGATAATTTGTGTATTATCTTTGTAATCTTTCTTTCTTTAGTAGTGGATTGATTAGTGGTGTTTCGCCCATGGTTTTTTATTACAATTGAAGGTTCTTCAATTGTGATTTTTTCCACATAAAAATCGTTTGTGTCGTTTTATTGTTTATTCAGAAAAACAACAATCTAAATCACGTTCGTAAGTACTTGATGATTTAGATTGCGTGTTTTGAATAATTAGGATTTGAAATATTTTAATTTTGATCTAATCACGAATCACTTAGGTTTTTCATCATGTATCTGAATTAGTGCATTCAATGGCCCCGTTTGGTGTAGCTGTTAAAACAGATTATAGATTATAGCTTAACAGATTATAGATTATGACTTTAATCAGAAGCTGTTAATCTGTTTGGTATAGTTGTTAGATTATAGATTTAAGTTGCTGATTAGTGTTTGTTAAATAAGCTGTGGAGTAGCTTTTTCAATTAACTTTTATTTTTTATTATTTACTACTTATCTACATTTCTCATAAAAAGTAATAATAATATTCTATAGTCCATTTGAGTCTTTTTCTATTTTTAAAAAATAAAAAATAAAAAAATCTAAGAGTATAACCGTAAATTAATATGTCCACAGCAGAAACTGATAATCAGAAGCAAGGGGTGAGCAGCTTCTCAGAATCAGCTTTTTTGACTTAAAATAAGTTGTTAGAATCAGAAACTATTTGAAAGAAGTTTAACCAAACAGTCTAAAATAGCTTTTCAAAAGCCAGAAGCTATAAGTTGGCTCAGAAAAGCCCAAACAAACACCCTCAATATCTTGTGTATTGTAAATTAACCATTGCTGCTTATAAAATGGGTTTCATAGCAGTTATCTCTGCTTCCATTTGCTTGAGGGGCATGAGAGGAGATTGGAGAGCATTGCCTACTGTGGGTATTTTGATGATGGATGGTCTTGTACCCGCTCTAACTACTATGGGACCTTGGAATCATCTCTTTTGGTTCAGTTTAGTTGTTATCATTCTGTTCCTTGTTTGACTATGTAGTAAGTACCTGAAGGAGTTTTCATTGTTTGAATATAATTGTTTTCCTTCTTAAACTTTCATTTTGAGGGTTTGGTCCTGTTTTGGTATTTTTTCCCTTTTTTTGGTACATAGTTTTTATGTTATTTTTTACATGCAACTGACCATCTTTTGTTCCACTTATTGCAATTGTAGCCTTCAATTTTATGCTTCTTGCCCAATTGAATAAACAGGGTCCTTATTAGAATAATTTTCTTTTTTTAAATCTTGTCAGATTAGTGATCAATGTGGAAAAAGTGCTTATATCATATTTTTTATTATATTTTGATCTTTTTTTGTTTTTGTTTATGTTTTTGTAAAATGTTTTATAAAATCTTTTTTTGATACTTTTTGTCTTGTAAATGTCTATTGATTGAAAATTTTATTTACAAATTATTATTTTGTTTATCATGATCTTGAATTTTTTTTAATGCTTGTATTTGTTTGGTAGTGTAGCAAGTGTCATAAATTTTTTACACAGTAATTTCAATCAAATATTAACACATAATTATATTGTCATTAATTATTTTTATTTTTATTTTTCAGATATTTCCTATGCAGGAGTGTGCTTCTTGTGGAATGCATACCTGTGGAGAATGTGGCTAACTTTTGTTTTTGTTATCTACGAAAAATGATGAGAAAAACATTTAATTTTGGTTTATGTTATTTTGAATTGTGAACAAAATCATGTATTTAAACATTATATATGTATTATGGAACATTATATAGTGAGATAATTTTGTTGATGTGTAATTATGAATGGAAGAATATTTTATTATGGAGAAATTGTTATTTTTATATAGGAATTTTTATATTATTATACAATTATTATGGAGAAATTTTAATATTTTTAATAATTTTATCGCATGATTTTTTTTCTTTTTTGCGACGGCACTACACCATCACAAAAAATAAAAAATTTTATTATTTTTATTGATTTTGTTATAGGTTTTACTTTTTGTGACGACACTAAACTGTCGCAAAAAATAGAAATTTTATTATTTTTTTAATACTTTTTGCGACGGCAGTACACTGTCGCAAAAAATAGAAATTTTTATATTTTTAATACTTTTTGCGACGGCACCACACCGTCGCAAAAACAATGTTCTTGCCGTTGCAAAAAAAGACTATTAGCGACGACATTTTTTGCTGTCTCAAATAACATTTTTAGCGATGGTAAAATAGTGCCGTCTCAAAAAGTCAAGAAATTTCAAACGTCAGTAGCGACTGTAAAGTGCCGTCGCAAAAGGCTAAAATGCCATCGCAAAAACTCTTTTGCAAAGCCCCCAGTTGCGACCCCCCTCTTGCCGTCGCAAAAAGTCATTTGCTGTCGCAAAAAGTTTTTTGCGACGGCATTAGGAGTATTAGTGACGGCATTTTACCGTCGCAAAAAGTCGAAATTTTAGTAGTGTAAGTGCTTACTTTGGAATTAGAAATTAAGGGTCCAAATGGCTTAAGGAAGTAAAATTGAGAAGTTGAATCAATTTAATTTTAATTACGGACCCATTTTGGGGTTTAATTAAATATTCGATTCAGTTTAGTAAAATTGAGATTCGATTAATTAGGTCCTAATTGGAGTTGATTAAGTCATGAGGATTGAGAATTGTGGTTATTATAAATTAAATTTAATTATGAGGTGTCCAATTTGAATATGTAATTTATTGATGGAAATTTGAGTCTGATCAGAAATTGAAGGCCTAAATGATTTGGGAAATTAAAATTGATAATGATAATAAATTTAATTTAATATTTGGAGCCTTTTGGGAGTCTGACTAAAAATCTGATTCGGATTGGTAAAATTAATATAACTAATTGGGCCTTAATGGAAGTCATTTAGACTAATTAAATTATGTGGGATTTGAGATTAGTTATAATTAACTAATTTTGTGTTAATCAAAATTTATTAAGATTAAGTGTTTCTCAATTAAATTAAGCAAAAATATAAATTGAATTATGGAAGAATTGAGAATTGGGGACGTATGTGGTTGTGTATACTAAGCAAATATGTGTATGTGTGTGCATGTGAATGATGTGTTGGAACCCAAAGTGAGTGCACTTGTGTAGTGTGAAGACTGAGTGTGTGTGTGTGTACATGAAGAGAGAGAGAGAGCAGGCAACTCCTTTATTTTTTTTTATTACTATTGCTTGCTGGAACTATGGTTATGTTGGAGGAAAGTTGAGAGCAAAAAAAAAAAAAAAAAAAAGTGTTACTTCACATTGTTTTGGGCAACCCGTGAGAGTGAGAAAGAGAGAGAGAGAGAGTTCAAAGCTTGGAACTCTTGTGCTGGAAATGATGAAGAAATGCTAAGGAAAAGCTTGGGAAAGTGAAGGATTGAAGAGGAGTTCATGATATTGTCAAGAATTCATTAATTGAAGATTTTAGGTAAGAAATTAAAACTCAAATCTTGTAAATAAATCATCTAGAAGCTGAAATCAAGAGGTAATTGGAATCAATATCTTGTAATTAAAAAGAATTAGCAAGAAGATGATGAAAAATTGAGTTTAGTGTAAGATTATGGAAATAAATTTAGAGAGTAATTAGTTGGGTATGATTCTTGTTATTCTTCATGATGTTGAAACTCATCTTTACATGCATGTTGAAATTTCAATGTTTTAGACTAAAATTCATGTGTGAAAGACTTATAAGTTTAAATTTGGAATAGATATGAAGAAAATTAAGCTAGGCTCACGTTTATGGAAAATTAGACATTGATTTGATTTTGATTTCTAACCCATGCATGTAATATAATGAAAGAGTTTTATTCAAAATTTAAATATGTTATGGAGCATCCATGATTATGAATTAAGTTTTGGGTGTGATATGAAGAAAATTAATTAAATCTAAAATTTGACTAAATCAAGAATTAAATTATGATTCGATTTGAATATGGAACTTAGTTGGAAAATTTATCACAATATAAAATTAGTAATTTTGATGTCAATTTCATATATGTGAATGATTTTATAAGGAGTTTATGACCTTAATTTCATCTTTTGAAGGAAAATAAAAAGAGCTTGAAGTCAATTTTGAGTAACTAAAGAAAATGGGAAATTGGAGCTATGTTCAATTTATGGAGATTAATTTAGAGATTAATCACTTTGGGTTTGGAATTTGGCTTGTTATGAAGGAATTGAGTTAAAACTAAATTTGGACAATTGGAGCATGATTTTGAATAAATAATTTCTAATTGAGAGTGTTTACTAAATTATACATTGGTCCTCTATATTTGTGTACCACAATTACATGTTTCGAGGCTTTGAATATCAAATTTGAACTTCAATTACAATTTTGAAAATTTTAGAATTTACACTGTCCACTCGAGTGAGGGAAGTCTCGCTCGAGCATGAAACTCGAGGTCTCAGAAGTTTTTCAAATTTTATAGTCCGCTCGAGCGACCAAAGTGACGCTCGAGCGAAGACCCTATTTTCAGCATATTTTGAAAAATCGCATTTAATTTACATTTTTATTCTCATCTCTTTCCAAAGCATTCTAGACATGTTTTATGGATCTATAAGGATTAATAAGTTAACAATCAACATTAATTAGTTGATTAAAGAATAAGTCATTAACTTAGTGATACTTGATTAAGAAGCCAAGTGAGAATTTGGTTTATTCAGAAAAGAATGATTTAGTAATGAAAGGATATGTGAAATAAGAATCCGATTCATTTAACTAAAGGAAGAATACACGTAGTAGAATCTCGGACTACTTGGGCAGAAAAAGACAAGAAAAGTCAAGCTTGATCAAGGAATTGATATTGTATTTCAATGTATATATGTTATGTGCTTGTGTAGGTCACGCGCTATTGTCTGCCTGATTTATCTGATATGTCAAGTCTGTCTAATTCGCTTCTGCAGTTATCTGTGAGTAATAACATAGTAAAGTTATGTTCAACTTTATTTATTTTCTGTGTGATGAATTAAGATCTGTTTTTTGAAATGATATGTTCTGTACAATGAATGATTATCCAATTTCTGATATATATTCGTGACATCCTTAGCATCATGTGATATATGTTGGCTGTTACCTGGTATCGGAGGTTCCATCATGGAACTTAATCTGTTTGCACTCTGTTACCCGTACCGGAGGCCCTGTCATGGGGGCTCAGCGTGTTTATTCTCTGTTACCCGGATCCGGAGGTTCCTTTATGGAACTGGCTATTCATAACCATCACGTGTCTGCCTCTGTTCTGTATCTGTTCTGTTAGTGCTAATGGATCTATCACGTATGCTTAAGCATGACTTATGATTTCTGTATATGATCTGGACAAATTATGAATTTGATACGAAACTGAATTATGATTTCTGAATCTGTACAGACTCATTCATTAAAACCCTTTACTCTGTTATTATTCATTGGGCTCTAGCTCACTGTATTATTTATGTATGTAGGTAATCATGCGCGTGACCAGGCTTAGAGGCATTTGCCTAGAATCTGTTTTTGTTAGCCAACCTATATGTCTCCCGTGGAGGTTCCGGATATGTCAAGTGATTATGGCTATGCGATTTAAAGTTTAAGTTTTGCTTTCTTGGTTGGTCAAACAAGTCTTGTGTATTTTGTAAATGGGACTACGTCCCTTTCTGCCTAATCTGTATATATATTATGACGTGAGGATGATGTGTATATATGTACATAAAAAGTTTAAAATTTTTCTGTCTTATATAAGTCTGCACAGCTCAATGGACGTTGTATATTTGTTATTCGCTTCCGCTAGCCCGTAATATTATGTTAATGTTGGAAAAATGGTTTTATATAGGCATATTTTGAGCTGTCTTTGAGCCCAAAATTTGAGTAGGCCCCAAACGTCTTTTGGGGTGGGTCCGAAGAGGTGAAGTGTTCCTTGCCGCGTGGCAAGTCACACGGTGAAGACGAAACATCAAAACAATTCATGAGTGAATGGGAAGTTGACGTCGTTTTCGGGTCTAACATTAATTTTTTAAATAAAATTCATTTGAATTTTTTCAATAAAAAATTATTGTGGGAATTTAATTTAATTCTAAATTCAAATTTTGGGTTCCTAAGTGGTTTCCTAAAATTTGTAATTGTGGGAATTTAATTTAATTCTAAATTCAAATTTTTGGTTCCTGAGTGGTTTCCTAAAATTTGTACCTCTTCCTTTATTTATTAACTATTCAAATAGTTTAATATATATATATATATATATATATATTCAAATAATTGGCAGGTTTCCCTAGGTTTTTCTAAAGCATAAACTTGTTCAATGGTTTTAACATGGAGAGTAACTTTAAAAACATTCTGTAAAAAAATAGTTTTATAAATTTCTTTAATTGGTAATTTGGGTATATTCCATTTAGCATCAAATTTATCATTTTGTATTTCAACATCTTCTTCATTAATTACTAATCCTTGATTAGGTATGGAGGGCAAAGTGGTTGACCTAGAACTAACAGATGAGTTACTTCTAAATAATCGACTCATTGTTCTGTTTAATTAACTAGTTTTACAGATATCTTAATACATACCCTATTCTTGTCAATTTTACCACATACCTAGTATACATACATACCCTATCTTGAAACCCCAAAGTCGGATTTTGCCTAAACCGAAAGACTTACACTAGACTGGGAAGAAGTGGGTGACTTAAACTAGGTGGATAGAACAGACTGATCGTTTGGGTGATTAAGATGATCTGAAAACAAGATTAATCAAATAAACAAGAAAGAAGATTGAGGAGAAGTAGCAAAACAGTTAGAGAACGGATACAACATCACTTGGCTCTGATACCATTAAGGCGGAAGCAGCACATAGAGAATGAAGGAGATAGATTACGAAATCAAAAGGATATAAATTTGAATAAAACAGGAATGCACATTAAATTACACACAAAACATTTAATTAAAAACTTAACAGACTTACACCATTAAGGCGGAAGCAGCACATAGAGAATGAAGGAGATGGATTACGAAATCAAAAGGATATAAATTTGAACAAAACAGGAATGCACATTAAATTACACACAAAACATTTAATTGAAACATTTAATTAAAACATTTAATTAAAAACTTAACAGACTTACAATTACAATAGCAGCACAAGGTGTTGGTTTTTCACTCAGAGCTCTTGGATTTTCAGAATATCGGTTTCTAAGAATTTTCCAAGTCTGCCAAATGAGTTCAACTTGATTACAATATATACAAAATAAAGAAAAGAAAAGCAGCTATTGACTGGTGAAAGCAGCTGGCAGCGCATGGGATAAAGCAGATGTTGTCGGTTGCTTTCGGTTGATTGATTGAATAGTTGAGCAGCTTTAAACAAAAGTTGACTGGGTGAATAGTGACAGTGAACAGTAAAAGTGAACAGTAACTTTTACTATTCATCACTTTCGGTGGAACATGTGAATAATGGAATCAATATAAATACAAATTGGCAGCTTTTCTCCAAAGAGTATTGACTGATGCTAATTTGTATCTATATGGAATCCAATGTTGATTATGCAAACGGATCTTGGGCATCTTGGAACTCAGGTCCTGAGCATTGATTAGTTGATTCTTCAGAGGAGTGAGCATGTTCTGATCCTTCTGCTGAACTGTCTGAATCGGTGGATTGGGTTTTAACTTGATTCAAAAGTTGATGGGCTAACTGGATTATATCTTCTTTGGATGACTTGGATTTATTCTTGGACTTAGCTTTGGGCTGAGCAGGAGGTGAAATGGGCTTTGCCTTTACTTTGGACTTTGATACAGCTTTAGACTTTGATTTGGATGATTTGGGCTTGGAACCGCTGGATGAGGGGCTTCCAAGATTGACTGGAGGAAGACTGGGTTGACTTCCTTGAGTAATTGCAGCAGTTGGGTTCTGCTGGGCTTTAGCAAGAGCAGGAGTTGGAGCATACTGATTAGGCGGGAATTCTTCCTGAACAATTTCAAGAATTCTGGGCACATTGAACCTTACCCATCATTTGACTGTGTGTTGGCGAATGATGATGTTATCATCAATCCCATATTGCCATTTAAATATCCATGGAATTTTGAATTTGGATATAAAGATTAGCAATAATGGAAATTGACGTTGATGAGCAGTGAATGGATAAACAGAGGCAAAATAATTAACTATTGCATGGAGATCATCAGGGAGGATATCTGAAATGGCGCCATAGTGAGTCCACCATCTCAGAAACCAGGTAGGTAATTCAGATTTGAATTTTTGATCAAATGAGATAAACCAAGAATGACTGAAAGTTTCATTTTGGTACAAGAAAATCTTGAACCAAGCATCAACGTAGTCGTGGTAATTATATTGAATGGGATAACCAAGTAAGTCATGAAGCTGATTAGGGTTTCCCCATTCAGCCATGGAAACAATATTGTGAATATAAATTGAATGATACAGGATCTTATAAGCATAGGTTCTATCCTGGATTGGTTTAATCAAAATGGAATGGTGATGGAGTAAAATGTCTTTGTAATAGGAGAGGGTTTTCTCTGGATGTGAAATGATGAAATGGCATCTAGAGCCAAAATGGAATTTAGCAATTTCATTGGTGGTTTGATTTTTTGGGTGACTGGGTTCTTTGTAGAACAGGCTAGTAACATGTGAATTGGTGTACTCAGATCGGGATGGTTTAATGGGGTTAACTAGGAATGGAGTAACTGAAACTGAATGGCTGGATGCAAAGGGATCGGTAGCCAATGCAGATGAGTAATTAGGACGATAGATGTTACCAAGAGTTTGGTAACGGTTAACCATTTCAAGTGAATGAGATTGGGTGACTGACTCCAAAGGAGGAGGGACAATAAGTTGATTAGGTTTACTGGAAGATGGACCCAAAGCCTTGGAGGGAGGCATTGGACGAGACATCTGTGGAGAAAGAAACAATGGTTAGCAGCCAGAAAGAAGATCTAAATAATCTTGATGGCGATGTAAACAGTTGAAGTTGTGAGCAAGTAAATTGCGACGGGCTTGAATCTGGTGGTAATTGATATATTGGGCTCTTTTGGTAGTTGGTCTAGCTAATTTGAGACGGTGAATACGATGGGTAAGCTGTTTAATTTGGGTTTTGAAATAGGTAATTCGAGATTTATGGTAAGAAGTAAATGGTGCAGTCATCCCTTACCCCCCTGTAAAAATTCTCGGGTGAGAAAATCAGGTAGGGAATTTTGACAACCAGGTATATAAGTAATATCAAAATAAAAAATGCTTAAAATGGATTGCCAACGGGCAAAAATTTGTTTATGAGCAAGATTTTGAACATCTTTTTCCAAAATAAATTTAGCAGATTTGCAATCAACACGAAGTAAAAAATTTTGATTTAAAATATCATCTTGAAATTTTTGAATACATAAGACAGTAGATAAAATTTCTTTTTTAATAGTACTATAATTTAATTGTGCTTTATTCCAGACACCAGAATGATAACGAACAATTTGTTCAGATGATTAAGGAGTGATTTTCTGGAGAAGAATGCCACCATAACCAATATCGGAAGCGTCGGTTTGAATAATTTTAAATGAATTTTCAGTAGGAATACCAAGACAAGGAAGAGACTTAACATATTGTTTGACTTGTTGAACAATAGAAGTATGAACAGACGACCAAGGAGGAGGATTATCTTTTAACCTATCAAACAGAGGTTGACAAGTTTTTCTAAGGTCTTTGTAAAATTCAACAATATAATTGAGGGATCCTAAAAACCTTTGTAATTGGGTTTTATCTAGAATTTCATCAGGGAATTTGGACGCAAATTCAATGGATCTACTAATGAGTAAAATAGTATTTTGATGAATATCATATCCTAAGAATCTAACTTTAGTTTGAAATAATTTAATTTTAGGAGCAGAGATGACAAGACCATGACTTTTAATTGTGTAAAAGAATGCAGTTAAATGTTTCCAATGTTCACTGATTGATTTGGAAAAAATCAATATGTCATCAATATAAACAATGGAAAAATGACTAAAGGGGTTGAATATGTCATTCATGATATTTTGAAATTCACTAGGAGCATTTTTTAAACCAAATGGCATGACATTCCATTCATATTGGCCAAAGGGTGTGTTAAATGCAGTTTTATATCTATCTCTAGGATGAATTTGTATTTGCCAAAAACCACTTTTTAGATCGAATTTACTGAAAATAACAGCTTGACTCAGTCGTTTAATTAAATCTTTTTTATTAGGAATAGGATACCGAATCCATTCTAAAATAGTATTTAAAGGTTTGTAATTGATGACCAAGCGAGGGACACCTCGTTCTAATTCAGCATTTTTATTAACATAAAAAGCAGGGCAAGATCATGGTGATTTACTTGGACTAATTATTAGATTTTTTAATAATTCGTTAATTTCTTTTTTACACATTTCAAGTAATTCATGATTCATTTGAATTGGTCGAGATTTAGTAGGAATTTGTCGTTCATCAAAATTCTTAATATAAGGTAAGATAACTACATGTTTTTTCCTATGCCAAAATGCAGTGGGTAAGGTGGCACAAACTGTTGATTCAAGTTTTAATTTGAAATCATTGATTTGAGAAATAAGAATTGGATCAGTTAATTGTTGGTCAATGCGTTTATAATTAATTTCTTCTTTGAGAAAATTTAAATGCCGAGTTAATCGACTAATTTTATGAGAAATAGAGCAATCTTTTAATTGGTTTAATTTTAATAGTTCAGGAGGAGATAAAAATTTAAATGTGACGGGTTGTCCTAAAACATGTGTAGTTATTCCTGTACTAGATGTAGTAAATGGATATAATAAGTATATAAATGGGGATCCTAGGATAATTTTATCAGTCATATTTGTAACTAAAACAAAGGAGGTTTTAAAACATACATTATCTTGGCAAACATGCACTTTAGGTAATTTATATTTGATATGCATTTTACTACCATTAGCAGAGGTTAATTTCTCTTGACATTTTTCATAATATATAGTAGGAAGTAAACCTTCTTGTATACAATTTAAATCAGCACCAGTATCAATTAAAGCAGTTAATTCTAATTCAAAATCATTGATAATTATTTTGATTTTAGAATACCATTTTTGAATGTAAAGTTTATTAATTAGACTTAACCGTTTTTCTTCAAGATTGTTAGATTGAGAGTGGTGTGATCGGTTGTCAAACAACAAATTATCAGGATTAGTGGGATCAGAATCATGTTCAGATTCATGTGGAGATTCTTGATCATTAGGTTGGAAATTATCGAGACTTTTATTAAGTTTAAAATAATAATATCATCTTCTAGTTTTTTATCTTTTTGTTGTAACTCTTTGATTGTTTGTTTAATCTGATTGATTTCTTGTTGGAGGTCTTGTAATGTGACGTCTTTTTGTTTATTTTTAAATTTTTCTAAAGTTTTGGATAAACTAATTATTGGTTTGTCAAACTTTGGTTTAGTATCTGAATGAATTAATAAAGATTTTAGTTTATCCATATATTTTTGTTTTAATTTTGGATCATCTAATTTACTAATCAGGTCAATAAGAGCAGATTCTTCTTGAGTGTTTTTGGTAAGAACAGTAATTTGTTTAACTAGTTTACAACAAACATCATTACATCCTATATTAATATTGTTATCAGAATCATCACTAGGTGATTGGTAATCAAACGAAGTATCAGAAGAAGAGGAACTACTATTAGATTGAGATTGATTTAATTGAAAGATTTCATATAATTGATTTTTGGAGTTATCATCAATTTGAAGTTGATTAACTTTATCTTTTAATTTTTGTTTTTCTTTACATTTATTTGAATAATGACCTTTTTGACCACAGTTATAACAAGTAATATCTTTGGTAGATTTAGATTTAGGATGTGCTTTTGATTTATAATATTTCTTTTTAGGTTTAGTATAGAATTTATCATTGGATTTGGAAGGTGAATAATTCTTTTTATATTTACTAGAATATTTGTATGATGATTTATGTTTATGTTTGGAGTATTTGTGTGATTTTCTACGAGAGGGTGCAATAGAAGGTAAACCATATTGTTCACAGAAATTGCCTAATTCATATTTAGCTTTATGTTTATCTTTATTAGCTTTTTGAGTAAGTTTAAGATCAATACACATTTTTAAACCTTCTTTTTGAATAGTGCTAATTATATCACCATATGTTAAATTATCGTATTCAATAACACCAGTGGATTGACTAAGAACATCTCGAATTTTGTGAGCAAATAAACTAGGTAATCCATTAATAAATTTTTCTTTCCAAAATGATTTAGTACAATCTTCTCGTAACATGACTCGAGAAGTAAATACATCCTTATACCATCTAAAATCACTTAGGGTTGGACAGGTAAGATTACTTAGTTGATCATGGATACGAGAATATATATTTGTAGGGGTACCAATAAAATGTCGAACTATGGTATAGATTAATTGATTAATTCCGTCAGGGTGACAACATCCTATGGATTCATCAAAGATAGGTAGACCATTTTCATCAGTTTGATTAGCATATATGATTGAGTCACATTGTTCTTCAGTAAGGTATTTTTCCCACCAGGATTTAATCATGCCAGTGAAACCGGAGGTAATTAAGGAAACAATTTCGGGTTGAGAATATTGGGGATAATTACTGAGATAACTATTTGCTACCATAGATAAATGATTTAGTTTTTGAAGGATCTGATCTTCACTGAGACCATCAGAAAATTGATTACTAAGATTAGTTTCTTCATATTGGAGATCAGGTGGAGTAGGTCGAGAATACCAGTTTTTGGTAGTTTGAGGATTAGCTTTGGGATAATGCATTTTATTAAGATTAGAAGATTGGAATTGGTGAGCTAATTGATTTATTTCATTATCAGTAGTGTCAGTTTCAGATTGATCGAAAACAGTGTGGGTAATAGGTTGTTGATTTAAAACAGTAATACCTTTATCTTTGGATGTAGAGGTATCATTGGGAGTTAATTTAGTAAATAAGTGTTCAATGGCTTTGACAGTAGATTGATCATTAGTAATTAGGTTAGTTCGTTTAGAACGATGACTAGGGAGATTAAGTAAAGGTTGATCTAAGGATTTAGTAGATTTGGTGGATTGTTCATCTAAATTAGTTTCTAATTGTTTACCATTGGTTTTTAAACATTGATTAGTATAATTATTTTGTTCAATAATTTTTTTAATTTCAGGGTCAGTACTTGGTAATTTAAAGGGAGAGGCTGGAACTTCAGAACCTTGGTGATCAATAATTATATTTTCTAATGGAGGATGATTAGAGCTAACAGAAGTATTGGAAGAATTTTTCCATTTATGTTTTGTGATTGTGTTGATCTTTTTGTAATATTGATCCATATAGTCAAAGAAAGATAATTCAAAACCATACTGAACCATAAAATCATACCATTTCCTAGTTATTTTGGATTGTTGAGTAGCATCATATTTAGCACGATAAGCATGTCTTTTAGTTCTATTTTCCCTGGATCTAAAGTCAATAAGTAATTTATCTAAATCAGGAGTAAAATCCTTTTTGATTGTCATTAGTTGAGGATTGACTGGAGGTATAAATTCTTCGAAATCAGTTTGAGTTGGAGAAGTGTTTGAAGCTATGTCTTCTTCTGGTAAATGTGTGGGAGTAGTATAAACAGGTTTACTAATCTGGAAAGTGGTAGAATTATCAAGTCCTTTTAATTTGTTTTGGGAAGTTTGGTTGGGTTGACCAAGATGTATTTGACTATTTTTTCGAAATAAAAGAGTATTAAATATTTCATCTTCAGTTGTAATTTCAGTAGGGATACTAGATGTACTATGCCTAGAGGATTGACTTCGATTAAATTTAATTCGGACAGAACCATCATTATATTATTGAATATCGTGGATATCTTGAATTGAAGATTGTTGTTGATTGTGTTTGTAATTTTCATTGATAGTAACCCATTGATCAGGTAAATCTATATTCTTCCATTCAATCATTTGAGGAATATTGATATTGGATTCACTACTACTACTGCTTTGTATTAATAAAGTTTTATCTTTGGGGCTTTTGTGTAAGGCATGAACATTTAAATTGGTTTGCATACATTTATAATGAACACGATAATTTAAAGCAATATTATGAACTTTTTCTAACATTTCAGTGAATGAACCATGTAATTGAATGTTTAATGTTAATGCTTTGAGAATATGTGGATCGCGTATACTAAGTGTAAAATCAGGAAAACAATTAAAATGTACTGGACCTTTATGAAGGCCAGTTTCCATCATACCCATTAAACTATCATTGTAATTAAGAAAGCGAGCATCTCTTAAATATAATAAAACAGAAGTGTTTTTGCCTACCATTGTCAATGGATTTACCTTTACTTGGATACAAGAAGGTTTACTTCCTACTACATATTATGAAAAATGTCAAGAGAAATTAACCTCTGCTAATGGTAGTAAAATGCATATCAAATATAAATTACCTAAAGTGCATGTTTGCCAAGATAATGTATGTTTTAAAACCTCCTTTGTTTTAGTTACAAATATGACTGATAAAATTATCCTAGGATCCCTATTTATATACTTATTATATCCATTTACTACATCTAGTACAGGAATAACTACACATGTTTTAGGACAACCCGTCACATTTAAATTTTTATCTCCTCCTGAACTATTAAAATTAAACCAATTAAAAGATTGCTCTATTTCTCATACAATATATATATATATATATATATATATTCAAATAGTTTAATATATATATATATATATATATATATATGTTTCAAATGTTTTAAATAATAAAGGTCAAATGGTTTAAATGATAAAGGTCCAATAGGTTAGAAACTGTTCACCAACAGATCCTTATTCAAAATTGTTTGAAAGTTGGTTCTTAGCAACGGTCAAAGAAATGTTTGAATAGTGGTAGCACCTTTTCATTTTGTTTTGGAACCTATTCGGGCAGAGATTTTTGCCTATATATATAGCCTTTATTCCAGCAGTCAAGGACCCCGAGATTTAGTCTGCATTATTTATATTGCTGTCCAACTTTTATTTAGGGGATTTTCCTTCATTCTAGTTTTAGGAAAATTACAAAGAGAGTATAGAACACATGTTTTAATTCGTCGAACAAATTTATTTGAAGTGTTTCTATAAATTTGTGAAGATCATTGTATCTTGGGAGATAGACACCACTCAACCGTAAGCACCGTAGCGGGGCGAATCTATCTTAAGGACAAAGTATCACACACTCGACTTGGTCTTAATTTTAATTCGGTTCGATAAATAAATTCGGTATTTTATTTATTTATTTTGTTTGAATTTATTTCAAGTAATTTTATTTACATAGAAGATTGTTCCAACAATCTTAAGACAGATCCAAATTATTCTGTTTACAGAAATTTTCGTTTGTTTCCTTTTCTCTTTTTTCTTTTAAGAAAATTATTTTCTGTGGATTTACAAAATAATATTCTGGTTAGAAAAATAAATAGTGATTATATGCTATTTGACAGATAGTAGTAATATACTGTCTCTTTTCTTTGACAACAACTAGTAGTACGATATTGGTGTCATTAACAATTCAGAATATATTTTTGTGGAATTTTTTCAGAAATTAATTTTGGGTTTTAGAAATTATTTTCTAAGTTTTCATTACTTAAAATTCTGTTTTAGTATTTTAATTTTTGAAGTGCTACAAAAATTAATTTTCTGGGTGAAATTAATTTGGTTGAATAAAATTTTATTTTATTTCTAAATTAATTGAAAAAATAAAAGTTATATTCTTATTTCTTTTATTTTACAGAATTTAACTTCCTGTGTGGAATTAATTTGGTTGAATAAAGTTTTATTTTATTTCCAAATTAATTGAAAAATAAAAGTTATATTCTTATTTCTTTTATTTTACAGAATTTAATTTCTTGTGTGGAATTAATTTGGTTAAATAAAATTTTATTTTATTTCCAAATTAATTGGAAAATAAAAGTTACATTCTTGTTTCTTTTATTTTTACAGAATTTAATTTTGTGAATTTGGTTTAATTTTCTGTGTAGTGTAAATTCTAATTATAATTTTGTTTTATATATTAGAATTGATGGCTACTGAAACTAATGCCCAAACAAGTACTACTGTAGTGGCTGCGATTGCACCAACCCCCTCTCCTGTGATGACAATACCAATAAATCATGGAGAGAAGCTAGAGAAGTTCTCAGGAACTGACTTTAAAAGATGGCAACAGAAAATGTTGTTCTATCTTACAACTTTGAACCTGGCTCGTTTCCTCCGTGAAGATGTTCCTATCCTGAAAGAAGATGAAACCGACAGGCAAGTGGTTGCTGCGGTTGATGCTTGGAAGCATGCCGATTTCCTTTGCCGGAACTACATCTTGAACGGACTTGACAACACATTATACAATGTCTACAGTCCAATCAAGACAGCAAAGGAACTTTGGGAATTGTTGGAGAAAAAGTACAAAATGGAAGATGCCGGCTCAAAGAAATTTGTGGTTGGAAAATTCTTGGATTTTGTAATGGTTGATTCAAAAACTATGATCAGCTAAGCTCAAGATTTCCAACTCATTCTGTATGACATTCACGCAGAAGGCATGTCTCTCAGTGAATCCTTCCAAGTTGCAGCCTTAATTGAAAAATTACCAAAAGGCTGGAAGGAATTCAAGAACTACCTCAAACACAAGCGCAAATAAATTTCTATGGACGAGTTAATTGTGCGTTTAAAGATTGAGGAGGACAACTGCAATTTTGAAAAGTAGGCTGGTAAGCATCCTATGGAGTCTAAGGTAAATGTGGTGGAACATGCTTCAAAAACCAAGAAACGAAAGTCTTCTGGAGAAAGTTCATCACAAGGCTCTAAAGGGAGGGAAAATAAAAAGTACAAGTTTAATGGCAAATGTTACATCTGTGACAAAGAGGGATATCGGGCCAAAGATTGCCGTAGCAAAGGCAAAGGCAAAGGCAAAAGCAAAAGGAGAACAAGCAAGAAGGCTGCTCAAGCCCATATGACCGAAGTGGACAATATTTCCAATGGTGTCGATGACATCAATCTTTCTACAGTTGTTTCCGAGGCAAATCTTATCGGAAATCCTAAAGAATGGTGGGTGGACACTGGTGCTACTCATCATATTTGTGCCGACAAAAAGATGTTCACATCTTATTCTTCAGTGGACAATGGTGAACAACTTTTTATGGGCAACTCCTCAGCTTCCAAAGTTGAAGGACAAGGAAAGATTGTACTCAAGATGACATCTGGAAAGGAACTCACTCTCAACAATGTGCTACATGTACCGGACATTCGCAAGAATCTTGTTTCCGGATCTTTGTTGAGTAAGAATGGGTTTAGGCTAGTATTTGAGAGTGATAAATTTGTACTTACTAAGAATGGGATGCATGTAGGAAAAGGTTACATGTCTGATGGCCTTTTCAAGTTAAATGTAATGACCGTTGTACCCTCAGTTATTAATAATACTACATCTTCTTCTTACTTGCTTGAGTCTTCAAATTTGTGGCATGGTAGACTAGGACATGTTAATTATGGATCTTTACATAGATTAATTAATATGGAATGTTTACCTAAATTTGATATTGATTCAAATCATAAATGTGAAATTTGCGTTGAGGCAAAATTATCTAAAATTTCTTTTCATTCAATTGAAAGAAGTACGGAACCACTTGAATTAATTCATAGTGACATTTGTGATTTTAAATCAATTCAAACTAGAGGTGGGAAAAAGTATTTTATCACTTTTATAGATGACTATACTAGATATAGTTATGTTTATTTAATTCGAACCAAGGATGAAGTTTTGGAAACTTTCATTCAATATAAGAATGAAATTGAAAATCAACTTGGTAAGAAAATCGAGAAACTTAGAAGTGATAGAGGTGGTGAATATGAATCACCTTGTGGTGAGTTTTGTAAAGAACATGGAATAATTCATCAAACCACCGCTCCTTACTCCGCTCCTTACTCACCTCAGCAAAATGGAATTGCTGAAAGGAAAAATAGGACTTTAAAAGAAATGATGAATGCCATGTTAATCAGTTCTGGATTACCTCAGAACTTGTGGGGAGAAGCAATACTTTCTGCTAATTATATTTTAAATAAAGTATCCCGAAAGAAAATAAATCAAACACCTTATGAATTGTGGCATGGAAAAGTACCATCCTATAAATACTTAAAAGTGTGGGGGTGTTTGGCTAAAGTGGCTATTCCTAGTCCTAAAAAGACTAAGATAGGTCCTAAGACCATTGATTGCATTTTCATTGGTTATGTCAAGAATAGTAGTGCATATCGGTTTTTGATTCATAAATCAGAACATTCCGAAATGCATGTAAATACTATTATTGAATCTCGGAATGCATCTTTCTTTGAACATGTATTTCCAAATAAGACTGGACAAGAGACTAGTAATAAGAAAAGATCTTTTGATGCTATTACTAGTAATGATCAAGAACATGATCAAAAACAAGAGTTAGATCAAAATGAGGAAGAGGAACCTAAGCGTAGTAAACGTGCTAGAACTTCAAAATCGTTTGGTCCAGATTTTCTAACATATTTGTTAGCAAATGAGCCTTTAACTTTTAAAGAGGCTATGTCCAGTCCTGAAGCTCTTTTATGGAAAGAAGCTGCCAACAGTGAAGTTGAATCCATCTTGCAAAATCACACTTGGGAATTAGTGGACTTGCCACCAGGTTGTAAACCTCTTGGGTACAAGTGGATTTTCAAAAGGAAAATGAAAACGGATGGATCAATTGACAAATACAAGGCAAGACTTGTGGTCAAAGGATTTAGACAAAAAAAAGGTCTAGATTATTTTGACACATACTCACCGGTTACTAGAATAACATCGATTAGAATGCTAATTGCCATTGCATCTCTATACAATCTAGAAATTCATTAAATGGATGTGAAAACTGCTTTCTTAAATGGTGAGTTAAATGAAGAAATTTACATGGAACAACCAAAAGGTTTTTCTGTTCTAGGAAAAGAAAAGAAAGTGTGTAAATTGGTTAAATCATTATATGGTTTAAAACAAGCGCCAAAGCAATAGCATGAGAAATTTGACAAGGCAATGATGTCAAATGGATTTAAAATTAATGAGTGTGACAAATGTGTTTATATTAAAAACACAAATAAAAGTTATGTCATTGTATGTATTTATGTAGATGATATGCTCATCATTGGTAGTAATAATGACATGATTAAAACTACCAAGAAAATGTTGAATAAACATTTTGACATGAAGGACATGGGCATTGCTGATGTAATTCTTGGTATGAAAATTACCAAAACATCCAAAGGTTATGCTTTGTCACAATCTCATTACATTGAGAAAATACTTGACAAATTCAGCAAAGATGATGATCATCTTGCTAGAACTCTTGTAGATGTTAATTTGTATCTTTCTAATAATGTACAGGAAAGTATTTCTCAATTAGAGTATGCCCAAATTATTGGAAGCTTAATGTACTTGATGAACTGCACTCGCCCAGATATAGCTTATGCAGTAAGTAAATTAAGTAGATATACGAGTAATCTGGGAGTAGAACACTGGAAAGCAAATATAAGGGTTCTTAGATATCTCCGATTTACTCGTAACATTGGGCTTAATTATACTAGATATCCAGCAGTACTTGAAGGATACTGTGATGCAAATTGGATATCGTATGCAAGAGACTCAAAGTCCACTAGTGGGTATGTCTTTACTCTTGGTGGGCCGCTGTATCTTGGAAATCTTCCAAACAGACTAGTATTGCTAGTTCTACTATGGAATCTGAATTCATAACTTTAGATAAAGCAGGGGAAGAGGCAGAATGGCTTCGCCATTTCCTTGAAGATATTCCAATTTGGCCAAAACCGGTGCCTGCTATATGCATACATTGCGATAGTCAATCAGCTATAGATAGAGCACAGAGTCATATGTATAACGGTAAGTCACGACACATTCGTCGTCGACATAACACCGTGAGACAACTACTCTCTAATGAAATTATTTCCATAGAATATGTTAAGTCTAAAGACAACATAGCGGATTCACTAACCAAAGGGTTAGCAAGAGAGTTAGTTGAGAATTCATCGAGGGGAATGGGACTTAAGCCTATTTAATAAGAGTTATCACAACGGTAACCCAACCTAGTTGACTGGAGATTCCAAGATCTAGGTTCAAAGGGACAACTGAGTTGTGAATGACTCAGAAGGATCACTGGGGAGTCTAACTCCTACCCATTTCTTTGATGAAAAAGTGATGTTTGCAGCGTTTGAGGTTAAGTAAAATTTTAATGATTCTTATATCTAGGTAAACCTAGTGGAGTATGGCAGGATACTCTTCATAAGAATCACCTATGTGAGTGTGAACTGGGCCGGTTCTATAAGATTTGTGAAGGGCTACAATTCTCTAGAGCACTCATGAAAGATTAGGTTGTTCAGGGCCAAAATGAACACAATAGTGAGAACTAAACTGTGTCTGGAGATATACTGTGTGAGTTCTATTGTTTTGGTTTACACGAACGGCTGAACAGTTCAAGACATCATGTTCACTGGTTAGCTAGTAAATCCGATAGTGTCTCACAGGGGAAGGTTCAAAGCCAAAAGCTACCTATTCTTTGCAGAATATTTTCAATTTCTGTACTCTCTGAATTTAGATCATGTTGTTGCATTTTCTTTCCGTCAAATTCCATTCATATGGGGGATTGTTGGAAAAATGGTTTTCTATAGGCATATTTTGGACTGTCTTTGAGCCCAAAATTTGAGTAGGCCCTAAACGTCTTTTGGGGTGGGTCCGAAGAGGTGAAGTGTTCCTTGCTGCGTGGCAAGTCACACGGTGAAGACAGAACGTCAAAACCATTTATGAGTGAATGGGAAGTTGACATCGTTTTCGGGTCTAACATTAATTTTTTAAATAAAATTCATTTGAATTTTTTCAATAAAAAATTATTGTGGGAATTTAATTTAATTTAATTCAAAATTCAAATTTTGGATTCCTAAGTGGTTTCCTAAAATTTGTAATTGTGGGAATTTAATTTGATTCTAAATTCAAATTTTGGATTCTTGAGTGGTTTCCTAAAGTTTGTACCTCTTCCTTTATTTATTAAACTATTCAAATAGTTTAATATATATATATATATATATGTTTCAAATAGTTTAAATAATAAAGGTCAAATGGTTTAAATGATAAAGGTCTAATAGTTTAAAAACTGTTCACCAACAAATCCTTATTCAAAATTGTTTGAAAGTTGGTTCTTAGCAACGGTCAAAGAAATGTTTGAATAGTGGTAGCACCTTTTCATTTTGTTTTGGAACCTATTCGGGCTGAGATTTTTGCATATATATATAGCCTTTATTCTAGCAGTCAAGGACCCCGAGATTTAGTCTGCATTATTTATATTACTATCCAACTTTTATTTAGGGGATTTTCCTTCATTCTAGTTTTAGGAAAATTACAAAGAGAGTATAGAACACAGGTTTTAATTCGTCGAACAAATTTATTTGAAGTGCTTCTATAAATTTGTGAAGATCATTGTATCGTGGGAGATAGACGTCACTCAACCGTAAGCACCGTAGCAGGGCGAATCTGTCTTAAGGACAAAGTGTCACACACTCGATTTGGTCTTAATTTTAATTCGGTTCGATAAATAAATCCGGTATGTTATTTATTTATTTTGTTTGAATTTATTTCAAGTTATTTTATTTACACAGAAGATTGTTCCAACAGTTAAATTGTCTCAGAGGCCTTCGGTAATCCCAAGATTACTGGCCTGTTACGATGCTAAACCTATAGGGGCGGGTTTGAGTCGTGACACCATCCAAGTCGCCTCCTGCTGCACTCGGTCATCTGTTGCCATCATCGTTGAGGACCACGTCATAAGTTATGTGTGTCCCACGCTTGCTAGTTCAACATTTAGTCTCTACAACGGTCCGGCATGACCCCGTAAACTGTCCCGACATTGATTTCAGTTAGCTCCTACATCGGTCCAACATGACCCCTTTAAATTGTCCTGGCATTAGTTTCAGCCAGTTTCTACAATGGTCAGATATGACCATAAACTGTCTCTCGGCATTAGTTCCAGCCAGCTTTTATATCAGTTCGGCACGACCTTAAATTGTCCTAACATTAGTTTCAGCTAGGGGTGTTCGCGGATCGGTTTTGTGCGGTTTGCGGTTTGGTTTTGACCCGCCCGCATCTATGCGGTTTGGGAAAAAGTCAACCCGCAACCGCCCGCAGTGCGGTTTGCGGTTTGTGCGGATAGGGTTTGCAAATGTGCGGGCGGTTGCGGGCGGTTTGCGGTTTACACTTTTTTCTTTAAAAGTTAATTTTCAAGTTTTTTTTCCCAGCGAATCTAGGCATCAGATTCATTTTATATATTTGTGATAACAATTTTTTGATGAGTTTACAAATAAAAATTGAATATTAATGCATTAAATGAAAGTACCCAAAACAAAGAGACCCTACACTAGCATTTTTGCTATGAAAAAAATGTATATCAATGCATTAAAGGTTGTACTCAATTAAAATTGCCAGTTCAGTAATCAATAATCAAACTATAAGTTCCATCGACCATTAAAAAGAAAATTTTATTAGGAAAAAGTGAATGAATCACCAATGAAAATCAAAGAAGAAACCAAGTTTAGGACTTTATAATTCTACGGCATTAAGAAAGTTGAGAAATACTTAAAAATAAGGATCCTAGTGTCATAGAGAATATAATAGTACTCCTGTAAAAGTTACAGAGTTGATATATAAAGAATAATAATAATAATAATTAAAGTGCGGGCGGTTTTTGCGGGTTGCGGGTTTAAACCGCGACCCGCCCGCAACCCGCAAAATTGTTATATTTCAAACCGCAACCGCCCGCATTATGTTTGCGAAACCGCCCATTTATATGCGGGTTGGGCGGATTGGGCGGTTTGAGTGGTTCGGATAAACCGTTGCCCACCCCTTTCAGCCAGTTCTTACAATGGTCCGACACAGCTATAAACTGTCTCTCGGTTTTAGTTCTAGCCTCTGATCTATTTCAAGTGCCCTTACGCTCTTGTTTGGATTTTGCAATCTATTTGCCTTTTATTTTATTAGTTTTATTTCATATTTTAGTTTCTCTCTCCAAACTCAAGATGTTTATCCTCCTTGAGTTTGAGGGGGATGTTAATGTATATATGGTATATATTCCTACATATATTAGGTATTGATTTCCTAGATGTGTTAGGTATGATTATAGTTAGGTCTCTTATAGGATACTCTATTTTTAGTAGGATACTCTTTCTACAAGCTTTCTATTATATAGGACAATAGATTCAATAAATCATTTAATACAATACATATTATTTTTTCTTTCTCTACTATTCTTACAATTTTAAAGTAATACAAGTTGTACTGCAAAAATCGTAATATAGAGGATATGAATTCATCATAGGAGTCATTTGGCCACCTTAAAATAACATTTGACATTTGTCATGTTATTTTTAAAAAACATATCCTACTATTTTAACTAACAAAAATTTAATTGAAACACTTTATCAATTTGTGGCAGTACCAGGAAATAACTATATTAGTTGATGAGGTGGGTGGCATGTACTGATGAGAGTATTAAAGGCGCTCAAACACTCTGATAAGTCAGACTCAGTACTGGAAATGCTCACTTCCTCATAGTTAATACACATGCACATTCATTCACATGTACACTTTCACAACTCACTGACAATGTCCACACAAAAACCAACATCAAGAGCAAACCCCTCCAGCTCCACATTTGTCAAAGTGACTTGGATCTTTTACATACACTGCACTATACTCAGATTTTAGAGGCAAACCAATTTGGAAAAAAAAAATTAAATAAATAATGTGGCTAATGGTCAAAAAAGCTTCAAAAGTGAGCAATGTCATCGTGGTATGGATCATTCTTTTTCTTTCTGTTATTAAAAGTAATGATTTATAGAGCATAAAAAGCAAGCATGTTTTGACATGTAATTATTAGTTTATGCTCTCTTGAAATTAGAACATGTTGTGCAGAGTAACGGTGGGCGCAGGTCGGTTACGGTCATAGAACCTCTAATTCATCATCTATCCGTCAGATTGGTGGATTGAAAAAAATCAATCCGCATCTATCCGCCAATCCAGCGGATGTGGATTGAGCAGATTGGTGGTTTGACGGATAGATGCGAATCAGTTTAGCGGTTTAAAATTTTATAAATTTTTAACATAATTTAGCTTGTGCACTTCCTCAAAAAAAAAGAAAGTATTACAGTCAATGACTTAAAAAAATATTACAATCACTGCATGCCTCATCCAAAGTAAGAAAGTTTGAAACTTTAGAATATCACAATCACATCATGCCTCATCCACATAAAGTATTACAATATGTGGTTCTTAAAATATAAAAACAAGTCAAACCACCAAAACCATAAATAGAGCAGTAACAGAGATTTTATGTCACTGTATTGTTACATCTATATTTGTTTTTGAAAACAAAAACCAACCAGCATATATCATATTTTTTATTTATTATTTTTAGAGATAGATTTCAAAACCAAAAATATAGATAAATAATACGTTTATTTTTTTCAATTAAAAAAAGATAGTCAAGTTGAAAAATTTTTTCAACAGAATATTAAATTCTTTTTTAATTGAAAACACAAACAGAATATTTAAACAAACTGATAACACAAAATCTTATAAATTACTAGGGGTGCTCGCGAATTATTAGGGGTGCTCGCGGTTTGGCGGTTCGGTTGCGGCCAAAGGAATCTCAAATCCGCCATCCGTCCGCTGGATTGGCGGATTGGAGAAAATCAATCCGTAACCGTTCGCTCGTCATCACGCATCCGTCCAAAATGCGACGGATCGATTTGATTTGATCAATTTTGACGGATCAATATATCCACTGCTCCCCTTAGCGTAGAGTGGTGGATGTTGCGACCCTTGACTTGGAGGGCTGCCCTACCCGTGAAAGTGTAAAGCATTAGAAAAAGTTTTTTTAACATTCATTTTAGATGAAGTCTACGATTTATATATAATATATATATATATATATATATATAAATTAAACTAAACTAGAATGGAAATTTTTTTGTTCCCCCCCAAAAAAAAAATTTATCATGAATTTATGAGTGCGGTTAAAATTTAATTAGTGTATTATGGGTTTATATATAAAATAAATTTGAATTATATATTGGTATTTCTAGATAAATTTGTCAATGAATTTTTTGGATTTGTAGTCCTACTAAAACTAAAATACACATGAATGAATGAAATTTTATAAAATTTATTCGTAAAACTTACTTTTAAAAAATCTTATCAATTCATATAAATTCTACGTCTAATATGTTTTCTTAAACTTCTTTGGGTGTAAATTACTAAAAAAAACTCATCAATCTCTATGTGAGCACATGGTCTAGGCTTTGGTAAAACCCATGCTGTTGATCCAGCCCATGTTGGCCCATTCTTGGACCCAGCCATGTTCTCTCTGTTGCAGTTGAAAGGCCCACCATGGGATCCAAAAATTCAGATGGAATGTCACCTAGTGAGTCGATTGGTGGACATGAGATATTAAAATCTTAGGCCCTAGCATTAGTGGGCCCAAACAAAAGTTCTTTCAAATAGATGGTTTTAGTTTAATAGAGGGTTCGTTTAGGAGGAATTTTTTTAGTTTGATTTTTTTAAATTTTTTGGTTAATTTAGCCTGGCTAAATTAGCTCTGTTTGGAAACAATTTTTTGGTTTTTTTTGACTTTTTGACTTTTTTGTGAGAGAAAAAGTAAAATGATTATGGTTTATATGTGACATTTTATCTGATTAACTTATTTAGCCTATTTTATTTTTTTTGTACTTTTTTAGTCCCAACTCAATCCTAACTCACTTGCCAAACGGCAATAGAGTTTGTCATGACCCAAACAAAGTTCATCAAATAGATGTTTGAAATATTATTTTTTTTTTTGGATAAATTACACTTACTTCCCATCAGATTTGGGTGCAAATATTTTTTTGAATAACACCCATACGAGTATTGCATAATTTTTTTGTTAGATTTTTTAAGACCTGTAGCATTTTTGCATATAAAAATGTACATGCTCTGATCTTGACATGGCAAGAAATGAGAGGATTGAGCTTGAAAAGTTGAAAGGCTAGTTCTTTTTTAAAATAAAAAAAAAAAAATCTTAAATGTTTGAAGTTTTTACATTTTAAGATTCTAGCATGATTTAATAACTATAAGTGATTTGAGACATTATGTACTCAAATTTGACCCGAGTTACACCCTAGTTGCCCAAACTATCCGAATTGTACATAAATTTCATTTTTTTTTTATTTTTTTAGTGCATTTAAGTTAATTAATTTATTAAAATTAGACTCCATTTATATATATTTTTTAATAAAATCATTAATAACATTAAAATAAATAATTTATACAATGTAAGAGAGATGCTGCTATGATGGTCTTTACAATTTAATTTATGAGAGAGAAAAAAAAATTGTATTATGTTACTTGTATATATAATATAAATTCAATATGATCTAACGATCTAAATTACTTTAATATAATCAAATGGCTAATAATTTATATGTATTTTAATATTTTAATATATTTATATATAATTTGAATTTCAGGTTATTCGGATTGTTTGATATATTTACCCAAACCTGACTAATTTTAATTCAGACTTTTAAATTTTTGTTCATACTCATGCTAAATTCAAAAATATTTTACCCAAACTCTAAAAAAATTCAAAAACTCAAATTAAGTTCGCCCAAATTGCACCCTAGATATACTAAAAGTGTGAAAATGTTTTCATACATTGCTTGCACAATGTTCCCACCAAAGGACCACTTTTGTCCTACGCAGGTGCACTATTTTGATAATTTTGATTCTTTCATTTGTCCCCTTTTTAAGTGTAATTAGCAGAGGAGTTTAGCAACAATTAGGCAATTATGTGCTGAGAATTGTTATTATCTACAACTATTGTTGCTACTTTTCTGTCAAAAGTGTAGTCACATATTAGAAGCATAAAAATTATATATGAAATAAATACATAATGATGTGATGATTTTTGAATTTATTATTTTAAATAAAAAAACTCATTAAGATAACTTATATTTTTTAAAATACCATTATTACATTATTCTTATAAAAAAAATTGTATAAAATTTTCTGTGTCGAAAATTCTCATTTGTTGGTTTCATTTTCAAAAACTATTTTATGTTCTTGAAAACAGAAAACTAAAAAAATTAAAAACTGAAACAAAAATTTGTTTTGGCAAACTATTTTATTTTATTCGAAAGTACTTAATTTTTATGAAGTTGTTTTAATTGTTATTGTCTACATTATTGAAAATAGAAATGATATGAAAATGATGTTGTTTTTAAACTTTTCATTGATTTTATTTTCAAAAACACGAAAATGAAAATTTTAAAAACAATACCAAACAAATTTGCATCAGTGTTTCCACCCTTGTAGTGATTCGAGTATGCCCTGCAAGTTGTATATTATTTTTGATCTTTTTATATAATATTTGCTTATTTGTCAAAAAAAAAAATTAAAATTAAAATTGCATTGCGCATAACAAAGCTTTTTATTTTTTATTTTTTATTTAATACTAAAGCAATCAATTAGACAAAAAGACTCTCTGATAGTTTTAATAGTCTATTTTTGTATTGATCAAAATTGTTAAACTAGAAAAACTCAACATCTTTTTCTTTCATATAAATTGTGTTTACTCTAAATAAAATTTTAAAAAAGGCTCAAATTAACTAATTGTTCATTATTTCGAGTCCTGTTTGGAGAAATGTAATTAGCTGGTTTTTCAAACAAAAATTTAACCAATTGTCACTAAAGCCAAGCCCGAGCCGCCTTAGTTTTGTTGGTGATCCCTTTTTACTTTTATTTTTTTCTTACTAAATTTTATCATTGTTTTTATCGTTATTTGTAAATTAAACAAGGGTCAATTTTTTTAATGTGGCATTGTTAACAACTTTGTTTTGGATTAAGGTAATTGGCAGCTGGCTGTTTTCTTGTTCCCAAACAGACTTTAGTATCCAAAGTTTTGTTACCAACCTCCCTTAATTTTTATATTCAATTGAGGATATAATCCAAGGTGACCCTTCAAATGAGCTTTTTGTTAAAACAAAGTCAAATAGTTGGAAATTTTTTGAGTAATACTACGCACTGAGATAAAAATATTTTGAAAATTATTGCAAAAAATATATATAAATCAGATTTATTCTAAATATATAGTCGTATCACAACAAATTTGAATCTACAACATGCATTTCATTTTTAAGATACTTTTTTTAGGATATATAATTTTTTTGCAATATTGATTTTACAATTGAGAGAGAGAATATTTTATTCAAACCATAAAAAGATATTTCAAAAATTAATGCGAAAAAATGCCTCGACTAGATTTATTCCAATGTAATTTAAACCACACTCAATTCGAGTCTACAACTCGGGATACATATATATATTAAATTTTGATTTTAGAATTATGAGAGACAACAAATGAAATGAAACAATTTGAGTCTACAACTCGGGATAAATTTTTTTAAAAAAAAGTTTTGATATTAGAATTATGACAGAGACAACAAATGAAATGAAATGGTAGTTGCGTCAAAGAAATAACTTTGGTGGATCATGAAAGGGAAACTAAGGAAGTTTGGCATGATTGAAAAAAGATAAAAAGTCAAAAAGTCACTATCCTATTTAAGTCACATCATCTTATTTAAGTCACATCACCTCTTTAACACATCACTTCAAACCCAATCCAAACCCAACCCATATTTCATAAAAAGTCAAAAAATACACTTATTTAGTCTTCCCAAACTAGGCCTAAAGATGACTTAGACCGGTATTGTCTCTGTTGTTCATATGTTATTAATTTATCACTCCATCAAGTCCCATCTTATTTTACATATTATATGGGTGAGCAAATGGTTCCATTTCTTAACAGTTACTCACATATGATAATATTGTCTTGTTACAACAAGCTAGACTCGTAACATATAGTGTCGTTTGGAAAGTGAGTTGACTTTTTAATTTTTTTGACTATTTTAACTTAGGTTAAAAAGTTTAGTTTGAGAAAGGCTTTTTGACTCTTTAACTTTTTTTGTGATAAAGGAGTGTAATGATTATAGGTTTGATGTGATATTTTGTCTATTGTGACTAAAATAACATATTTTATTTTTTATGACTAAAATAGTCAAAAAAGTTTCCAACCTACCTTCCCAAACGGTGAGTTAAAATCACTTAATTTGGTCAACTAACAATGCAAAATCCCAACTAAACTTGGATTATGTAAGCAAAAGCTTGTGTCAGACGTATTCATTTTATTTTCAACTAAAAAAAAATAGACATGTAAACCTTGAGTATATATATATATATATATATATTGGTGCAACAGTATTATTACGTGATATTGTTGAAACAACTAAATGTGTGAAGAAATAAATATTATTGTTTATACCTTATTTTATTTTGCTATTGATTGTAACCTATTAATTATGGCTAAGTTTGATTATAGGCTGTCGATTAAAATCATAAACTATTTTCAAAGAATAATCTTGACCACATTTGTTTTTATTATTATTATTTTTATCAACATGCATGTTAAAATGGCATGATAGATGTGTTACATGTCAAATGGAGGGTCAGAAAGTTAACAATTGAGCAATTTGAAAGTTAGTTGTTGAGATTAAAGAGCCAAAATTAAATCAAATATTAAATCTGCAAAATCGTTCTTATCAAAGATGAGAATGTATCATATTGAGGAAATCATGGGCTTGTTGAGGAAATTGTGGACTTAAACTATCTCTTTTTCTCATGTGGCTGGGTCTATAAATAGGCCAAGAGAGATACAAAGATACATCAATCAATCAATCAATCTCAACCACCATTCACAAAACGTGATTTATCTAGGAGTAGTTTAACTTAGCAATTGTTAGGAGTAAATTAGTAATAATCTTTTTCCAATCTTTACTTCTCTTCTTGCTGTCGATTGTTGTATTTTTTATTTCTTTATTTTAGTTTGAGTTCTTGTAACTGATAACAAGTGATAATTTAATTGAATAAATACATATTCTTTTTTTGTTCAAATCATTATTTACTTAATTACCTCCAGGGAAATCCTTAATCTATTTAAAGTATAGAATTAATTCAACCACAAAATCTTTTTGTGATTATTAAAATTTGATTAAACCTGTCAATCAATCACTGTCGATTGGGCCTAAATCAAATTTTTGTTAACATAAATTGGCATGCCCAGTGGAACCATTCTAACTTGGAGTGATGATGATGAAGAAGCAGACTTATCATGCCTTCAACAAGTATGCTTACATATTGTGCACCATGGATACAAACCGCCAATGGAGTGGCAGTGTTCCTATGGATACAAATTATCAGTGGAATGCTTCATATATTGAAAATTGCCAGTGTTATGGTAGATGTTCTACGAATTTGGATCCTCGGCCGCCCTTTTGGGCGGCAGTTCCAGCAGCCCCCCCAAAACGACGTCGTTTTGGGGGGTTTTTTCGTTTTTTTTTTTTTTTTTTCGCAGAACCAGAGCAGCAGAGGGGAGGGGAGGGGAGGGGAGCTCGCCGGAGGGGAGGGGTCCGGATTCGCCGTCGCAGGTCGTCGAGCTCGCCAGCCGTCCGATCGTCGCCCGATCTGCCGTCGCCTCCGCGTCCGGCCCGCCTCCGCCTCCTCCTCCTCCTCCCCCGGTGATTTAGGCCCCCTCCAGTCCGGTGCTCCCTCTTCTTCTCCCTTCCTCTCTCTCCTTCCCCTCCCCTCCCTCTCTCTCTCTCCCTCCCCTCCCCTCCCTCTGGTTCTGTCAAAAAAACGAAGAAGAAGAAAGAAAAAAAAAAAAAAATCAAAAAACCCCCAAAACGACGTCGTTTTTGGGGGCTGATGGAACGGCCGCCGGAAAGGGCGGCCGAGAATCCGGACTCATGTTCTACCACTTATTGTCAACATAATGACGTGACAAATGATGTGAAAAGAATGATTTGGCATTGTGAGGATAAAATTTAATGGTGCGAGAGTGAAATTTTAGCCTTAAAAAAAGAAATTAATTATCTTTGTAGGCAAAAAATTTGTCATCTCTGTATTATTTGACGCAAAGAGACTTAAATTACTGTGATGGAAAAATTTATCGACTTAAAGGCCAAATTTTTCTAATTGATGAATAAATTCTATATAAGAAACAAAAATTAGAAGGCGTAATAGCCAATGAAAAATTAAGATATGAAAATAATGTGATTCATACGATTAATATACATATTTTTGAAGAGTCAATCATTCATGAAGAGCCAAGGTATGTGTCTCGAAGGATTAGCACACCAAGTCATGAAAATAATATGACTTTAGAAAATTTTCATAGGTCATTAATGGCTAAAATTAAAAAACAGCCCCTTCTCTAAAAAAATATTGAGAATTTTGATGATAAAAGTTCACTTGGGAGGCATGATATTTTTCCAAACGTGGCCAAAAGTGACAAGCCATTAATGGTTAAAAAAGAAGAACAATACCTTATCTCAAAAAATGATAAAAAATCATCACAAAATTATGTTAAAAATTCACTTGCGGGCATGATTTTAAGTCAAAGAAGGCTGAAAATTATGAACTTGGGGGATATGATTTTAAGATAAAGATGGTTGAAAATTATGAATCCACGTTTGTTGAATGTGAATTTTTGGCATTATTCGAAGTGTCAAAATTTATGAATTTTTCATAATATTTAATTATGTGAGTTTTGGGATCCAACATCCACTTTTGATTTGTAGATCACACCAAAAATTAATTTTCATGATATGGTTTGAAAAATAACAATGGTTGAAAAATGTTATATGTAGTGAATTTTTTTGAATTAGCCAAAATGTGACTAACAGAGAATTGTTTTATTTTAAAAATAAGGGATGTGACTCTTTATTATGTCACTTAATAGAGCCAAAGATGGAGTGTTCGCCAATCGACAGTGATAGATTAAAAATTACTATGGGTGTAATATAACTTTTCAAGAATTTAAATTATTTGCACTATAAAATATTTTCTATCGATTGAAGTAAACCGTTTTATAAATCATTTAATTGGATTTCATTTTTCAACACATTTAAATGAGGGGGCATTGTTTGTACCATATTTATTTTTCTGTCGATTGTGGCTTATTAATTATAACCAAGTTCGATTATGGTCTGTCGATTGAAATCATAAACTATTTTCAAAGAATAACTTTGACCACATTTGTTATTATTATTATTATTTCTGTTAACAAGCATGCTAATGTGGCATGATAGATGTATTAAAGACGTGGCATGATGACATGTTAGCTGGAGGGCCAAAAAGTTAGCAATTGAACAATTTAAAAGTTAATTGTTGAGATCAATGAGCCAAAATCAAATCAAGTACCAAATCTGCAAAATGATTCCTGTAAAAGATGGGATATGTATCATGTTGAGGAAATCATGGGCTTGTTGAGGAAATTGTGGGCTTAAGTTATCTTTTTCTCTCATGTGGTTGAGCTAGCAAAGATCTTCTGTCCCAAAATATTCTTGTTCGCCTGTCCCAATTCACTCACAACCATTGGATATTTGGGGACAGGAATATTTGGGGACAATGGATCCTTATGCGTGGCTGAGTCTATAAATAGGCCAAGAGAGACACAAAGAGGCATCAATCAATTAATTTCAACCACCATTCATAAAAAGTGATATTTATCTAGGAGTAGTTTAAACTTAGCAATTGTTAGGAGTAGATTAGTAATAATTTTTTACAATCTCCACTTCTTTTTTTTTTTTTTCTGCCGATTGCTGTATTTTTCATTTCTTTGTTCTTATTTAAATTCTTGTAACTGATAGCAAGTGACAATTTAATTGAATAAATACATATTATTTTTTGTTCAAATCATTATTTACTTAATTACCTACAGGGAAATTCTTAATTTGTTTAAGGTATATAATTCAACCGTAAAATCTGATTTTTTTGTGTTTATTAAAATTTATTTAAACTTGTCGATCAATTACTGTTGATTGGGTCTAAATCAAATTTTTGCCAATAATTATCATAGTAAAAAAGACTGCATGTCATATTTTGTTCAAATCTTGAATATGTGGATCGAAAGTAGACTTGAAACTCTATTTATTTATTTTATTTACTTATAATATTTGTGAGTGTAATAATATTGTTGTACTTCATATTTGTTTGTAAAATGGGATGGTTCGGACCGATACCAAAAGTCGAAAGTTCAATTCTCTTGTTTGCATGGTTCATAGTCGTAGGTCTCTGAACACCTAATTTACACGTTTAAGAGCGTCTGTTTGGTCTGATCTTTTAAAAATTATTTTTAAATGAATTTTTATTTATTTTTAATGATTTTTTAAAAATAGTTTTTAGATGTACTTAATCAAAATATATCTGAAAAATGAAATAAATTGATTAAAATATTTAAAAAATACTAAAAACAAACAAAAATTGAAAAAAAAAACTATGTATTATTTAGCAGATTTTTGTTAATTTTTCGTAAATGTTTTTCATATTGTAATTTTTTTTTTTTTTTTGAAATACAAACCGTCTAAATGCAACGAAAACCGTCTAAATGCAAACCAAATGAAGTTATAAGAAAGGAAAATCTTATAGATTTTAAATAAATTATCAAATATTATAGTAAATCTTTTACATGGGTGTGGACCCACACTCATGTGATTTGTGTAAATTTCACACCTATACAAGAAATTTAATAGAATATTTGATAATTCATTTGGAGTCCTTACCATAACCAAGAAATAAAATTGAGGGAAAATTGAGAAAAACGGCAATGGTTGATCCACCATTACACCATCAAAGCCCAGAATCTAAAATGAAAAGGCTCACACGAAAGAACCTTCCTAACTTTCCCGCCCCGACATTTCTTCTCTGCTTCGATATCATCTTATAACTAACTTAACAAATCATTATTTATTCATATCTTTGGATACCCCTCTCTCTCTCTCTCTCTCTATATATATATATATATGTCAAATTCGTATTAAACAATGTTTTCAAAGTCCTAATAAAGCTGCCTCCAACACTGCAATTCCAAAAGCTCTAATCCCCAAAAAATAACTAACAGAACCATGTCTTCATTTTTCAGTTATAAATCCATTCCCTTCTTCTTCCTCCTCTTTCTCTTCCTTTCCCTCCCCCCTCGCTTTCCAGCCAGAACCTTACCAGAATTAACTGTTGTCGACTCCCGAAACAACAACACGTGGCGCCACTTCGTCAAGTTCCTTGATGCCGGGAAGGGAAGCCACGTCACCGGCATGTCAGAGCTGAAAAAGTACTTCCAGCGTTTCGGATACCTCGACACGGTACCCGAAACTAGCCTGACCGATACGTTTGACGACCGTTTCGAGTCAGCGGTCATCACGTATCAGAAAAACCTCGGCCTCGCCGTCACGGGAAAACTCGATACCGACACAGTTACTCAAATCATCTCCCCGAGGTGCGGCGTCAGCGATGACGCCGCCCCAGCCCCACACAAGTTACACGTGTCGCGTCACTATGCGTACTTCCACGGGCAACCAAGGTGGGCCCGTTCGTCACCGATGACATTAACGTACGCTTTTTCGCCGGTAAATATAATCCATTACGTATCCCAATCCGATTTGAAAGCGGTTTTTGAGCGGGCTTTTTCGCGGTGGTCGGCGGTGATTCCTGTAAACTTCACCGAGGCCAATAATTATTGGGCTGCCGATATCAAAATTGGGTTTTATCATGGCGATCACGGCGACGGAGAGGCCTTCGACGGCGTTTTGGGTATACTAGCCCATGCTTTCTCGCCGGAAAATGGGAGGTTTCATTTGGATGCGGCGGAGACTTGGGCCGTTGATTTTGGTTCAGAGAAATCAAAAGTGGCCGTTGATTTGGAATCTGTGGTGACCCATGAGATTGGGCATATACTTGGGCTGGCCCATTCTTCGGTTAAGCAAGCGGTCATGTACCCAAGCTTGAGCCCACGGACCAAGAAAGTGGACCTCAGGCTTGATGACGTGGAAGGGGTCCAGTCTTTGTATGGGTCGAACCCGAATTTCAAGTTCAGCTCTTTGTTGGCTTCTGATACTTCTGTGAGTTGGGCCGTTAGATTGGATATAAGGCTGTCTATGTGGGCTTGGGTCATGGTAGCTTTTTTAACATTGAGTTTGTGTTTATGACCCCCTATTTTTTTTTGTTGGTCTCTCATACTTTGTCACACTTTTTAATTTGTACATGATATTCACAAGAATTCAAGAATTTCTCTCAATTTGCAATTTCTTCATAATTCGATTTTTTCTCTTTCCTGGTTTTGGAGTAGTTGTTAGAAGTGAAACTGTTGTATGATTTTTAAGATGAAAAAAGTTACCTACTTAGAAAATTACCTTAAAAATTGTTGAGAAAATGAAATGTAAAGTGTAAGTTATAATCATAATGAATTTGGTATCTTATTTTCTGAACATTTTTTTGAGTATTTACTTTTTTTCCCCCTTCTGCTAAATATGTAGCATTTTTATTATAAAGTTACCAAATTAATGATTTAATTATCACCAAAAAGATTGGGAGAGTGATTTGAGCTCCAAAAATAGTCACTTGTGATAGAGGTTGCAAATTGTCGTGTCTCTACCTATCTAACTTCAAGATTTAAAAAAAAAAAAAAAAAAAGAAGGAAAGAAAGGCTTATTGTTTTATATTTTTATCCTATTATTGTTAGATTGTTGTCAATTAGTAACTATAAAAGTATTTGGAGGTGACCATCAATGGTCGCAATTAGTGGCGGTGATGGTGATGATAAAGATAGATAGATACACAAATTAAGTAGATATATAAGTGATAAGTGAATAATTAGTGAAAGCGATGTGAATAAATAAATTGACGATAAACAGATAGACAAATAAATAGAAATAACACAATCTTCCAAACTTTTTTGCTCATTTGGCTCTAAAATTAAAGTTTGAAACTATTACCTCAAAACAAATTGAAATTAGTTTCATTACCTCCGTGATGACCAGGCATGTTATTTATTTCGTTCCTCTTTGCTTAACTTGGGTTTACTATTATAGCGTCGGGTTTTAGTGTGAGGTATTAGTTTGGCTGTTGGGTTGTTGTTTTGAAAACTCCTCCTCTAAAATTCTCATTCTTATTTATTGCTATCCCGAATTTCATGTGTTTTGGAAGGTGCGAGGTTGGCTTGGTGTGTTTTTCTGGTGAGCTGGAAAATTTCTAGGCAGGATAGAAGAGCCGCACGTATGGGGCCTTGGGCCGCACGTGCTGGAGAGGGGCCGCACGTGCGGAGAGCAGGGGAGATCCAAGATGTAGCACTGTATTATATGCAGGTGCAGAGGCAGGTGCGGAGAGAGAGCACCGCATGTGCGGGGGTGAAAGCTGCATGTGCGAAGGGGGGTTGCCGCACGTACGGGAAGGGGCGCCGCACGTGTGGGACGGATCTGAGTTCGAAAACTCTGTTTTTTCTTTCTTTTTGGCAGAGTGTATATCATTTTTAAACACTCCTTTCTCACTCTAAAAGCATTTTTGCTCCCCCTTCTCTCTAAAAACCCTCACCAAACACCAAAAACCCTTGATTTCTTTCAATCCATTGGGTTTTGATCCATCATCTTTCACAAGTTTTGGAGAACAAAGCAAGAACTTCACTTTGTGTAGTGGAGATCGAAGTTCTACACATTTGATTTTAGGGTCACATCTCATCTCTTCAACAAGATTAAGGTAAGGACTTCTTTGAATTATACATACATGTTTTTGCAAGGCTGATGTTGATTTTGAAGTTTTCTTGAAGATATTATAAAAATTTTGATTTTTGGCTCAAGAATGTAGGAATTTTCAAAAGTGGGTTTAAATCTCAAATTTTTCTAAGTTAATCCTTGAGGGTTTCACTTTCATTGTGTGAGAAAAAGATGTTTTGTGTGTGTGTGTGTGTGTGTGTGTCCTTTTAAAAATGTGAACAGATACCTAATCTTAGCCAAAGACCCAAATTTTGGATTTTTGAAATGGGTTGAGGGTCTATAAAATTAGTCAATTTGTTGATATGTCACAATGGAAGAATGAAATAGAAAATATCTTTTGCCATTGTAGAAATGATGAATTTCATGGAATGTGTGAAATATAGAGATGGAAATTTGTAGTTGAAATTGTAGATAAAGTTATGAAGTAACAAATTGATGGTTTAACATGAAATGTGAAAAGTATTCATTTGTTGATGAATTTAAACGAAAATATGGTTATCATACTAGATAGTGTTGAAAGAGGAGTGGAAAGTTTGATTATGATGAATTATCGTTGAGATATTTGATGATAGAGAAATGTTATGTAGTGATGATGATTATTGCATTGCATATTCATTCAATTGATTATTATACATTTTAAAATTGAGCTTAAGAAACTTTTGCCTTGAGAAAGGCAAGTTTGCGAATGAATTTATTGAAATGTTTTGGGATAAATGCGTTGGTAAGTCTGGATAGAAGGTGTAGATAAAATTGATTAAGTTCGCCTTAGTGTCCGGGATGAAAGACCGAAAACACGCGCGGAGGAGGTTCCATTTCCTTTCTGGTTAGCAACTGGTAAAGTGGGATTTTGGTAGTTCTAATTATGTCTACTTGCAAATACCAACTTAGGGATTACCTAAGTTATATTTACTGTCCTGTTGAATTAAATGGATAAATTTGTAAAATGTTGAGATTTTAATTTGTCTTTGAGCATGATGGTTTCAAAAAGTGAAAAAGGTGATTTTCCATTCAAAAAAACATAGCATGGCATGTGCATTTCAATTTGAGAAACTTGTATAAAATGTATATACTTTGTTAAGAATTCTTTACTGGGCTTTATGCTTACCCTATGAAATTTTAGTGAACCTGCCAAATTAGGGCGTGGATGCATATATTGAGAGCATGAAGCTCTATTTTGTTGAGACCATATTTTTGTAAGCCAAGGGCTATATATGCGTGGGTTCGAGAAACCACCTTTTGTATAATCAGACTTAAGCCTTAGAACCTGTAAGCCCTCAAAGGCATTTATTTATTTTGATGGAATAGTTTATATGCTATAGATTCATGTGCTAGAATTCCTTGAATGTATAATTGCATATGAGATTATTTTGTATAAACATAGGGATCATGTAATGGAAGGTGTTGGGGATTATTTAGGTTTTTTCTTAAGAGTCATGGTTGTTATAATCCTTGTAAATTTTTTTTTTTGGGGGGCTGTTACAATCTCAGTCCATAACAAAAAATAATTTAAATTAATTATTTTCATTTATTTATCCATGTGTCTTTGGATATGCATAAGGCCTCGTTTGAAAATGAGCTATTTTAATATTTTTTTGATTTTTTGACTAAAATATGAGTTAAAAAATTAATAAGTTTGAAATGACTTTTTAATTTTTTACGAAAAGATGTAAAAAAATAGAAAGAAAATAAAATTTTTAACTTTTTGATATAAGTTATAAATTTTTTAATTTTTTTAATAATTTTTTAATTTTTAAATTAAAATACTCGCCAAATGAGATTTAAGTCACCATAATTTTTATTTATTTATCACGTGCCTTTAAACTATTTATATTAGTTTCGGTAAAGTCAAATGTAATTATATAAATAATGATGGTGTTTGGGAAGTGAGTTTTTATGTAGATTTTAGTAGATGTAGGTTTTTATGAGATAAAAAATTTTTGGTGTTTGGGAAGATAGTTGGGTTTTTATGTGGTTGGATGTGATGTTTGTGAGAGAAAAAGTGAAATGATTATGGGGTTGGATGTGATATTTTGTTTGGATGTGTTTTTTTTAGTTTTGCAAAACTTTTGTCTTTTAGTGAAAAAAATGAGAAAAAAATTTGGGAACTTGCTTCCCAAACACCACAAATGTGTGCACAAAAAGAAAAAAAAAAAGCTAGAACCCTAAACCCTTGGACGATTTGGCTTGAGCGAAAGCTGCGAGAGAGCAAGACCACTCATTCTTGTTCTCTGAAGCTCTTGTGATGGCTTCCAGATGCAACAGATTCATCAACAGAACATCCATATCATCTCTCAAGTCCGCCATTAAATCCAATCTTCAAACAGCTTCCGCGTCTTCTTCGTCTTCAAGATTCCCTCTTCCAACCAGATCCACTTCCTCACCACTTCCACGATTCTCCCTCTCCAGGTCTCAATTCAAATCTCTCTCTCTCTGTCTCTCTGTCTCTCTCTCTGTCTCTCTCTATATATATATCTATGCAATTGTACATAACTTTGTATTTTGTTTTTGTATACAATTTTCTGACTCTCAATTTGATGAACTCAGTTGCTATTTGATTTCTGCGAATATAATCATGATATTTTATGTTTACTCAATCTGAACACACACCACAACACATACAAAATCTCTCGTACGTTATTGTATTGCTTTGATAGGAATTTCTGAATTATAGTTCAATTGTGTGTAATAGATCTCCGTCGGAGCTTGGATGCGTGCAGTCTCTGTTGCCTCTCCACAGTGCAGTAGCTTCTGCAAGGATGACATCGTGCCTGAGCTCGTCTTCAAGGAGTTGCAGAGCTCTCTCTCAGGGTACACTCTGCCGTACCTCTCCCGGCCTGTAATATGTTTTTTGTTGTTTGATTGTGAGTTGCACTTCTCAATTAATCTATTGTTGTTCCTTTGTTTTTTCGGCTTACCGTTTTATCTGTGTCTTCTGTGTTTAAGTTAAAGGCATCATAGGATTATAGCCTTGGTCTATCATGCTACTGAATGAGATTTTAATCATTTAATAAAAGAACATTTGTTGTTGGAGTGTCCACCGTTACTAAACATTGACTGCACGTGGTGGCATTCTTAAGTTTCGTCTTTTCCTCTTCTGATCAAGCAACTGACTTTACATTTCAAAATGAGCGGAATAATTGGAATCCAGTGGTTTCAGTTTCATCTATTTCTGTCAGTTGTGGAGAACTGCATTGGTTGATACCTCAGACCATTCATCCAACACATTGTTTTATGGTTGATATGTGTATCAAATTATGAAATTGGATGACCCTATCAATGCAACCACTTTGTTGCGAATGAATTTGCTGTGTTGTTATCAGATGCATCAAACACATGGCATGTTTGGACTTGATGATTGAGTCATATTTACTCCAAACGCACACAGAAAAAGAGGAGGGTAGGTGGGGGCAAAGTTTTCCTTTAAATCAATGCTCACATTTTTATTTTACTGCCAGATGAAAATTTCAGACATTGCCAGAAGCAGCGTTGCAGAGGAAATTGTCTCTAGTAATTGTTTGGCAAAGCAAAAATGGAGGGAAAGATATAAACATCTCTAGTTATAATAGAAATTAAATAACAGGAAAGAAGTCAGCAATTGATAACCATAAAACAAGAAAACTAAATATTAGTTGGTCTGAACTTTTCTATGTTATTCTGCAAAAAGACGGAATGGAAATCCATGATTCACTATTTGAGGATATTGAACTAAGATGTGTTGGCGTATACGCCGAACGTATTGATGTGGAAGGAAGATACACAGAAAGTTTTGCTGTGTTTCATCTCCAGTTGTGAGACTTTTGTTGTGCTTTCCTACTTCTTTTCACGTAGAAATAGAGCCCCTTGATAAATGTTCTCTAACTTGGGTGTGGAACTGATTTTGTGAAGTACGTATGCATACATGTATATGTATATACATAAAGAGGGGGTGGGCGGGTGGGTGGGCAAAATAACCAAATTGATCTAGATTACTAGAAATTTGAGTGTCATTAGGTCAGAATGTGATCCATGCCATTGTGGATTCTCTGTTTCTACAATCATGATTTTAATGACATTTTCTGATTAAATTTTTCTTGAGCTTGAGTTTTTGTTAATATTTCTGATAGTTGCTTCTCTAAAGGGACTGTAGATGAAGTTGAAGTCAAGAACGTTTGATACTCCTGCGAGACGCTATAATTTTTTGTTGCATACTCATATTTTCCTTTCGTAGATTGCTATAGTCCAATCTCTTCAAAAACTTCCCTAGTAAACAAATTGAGAATATTCTGGGGTGAAAGTGCATTGTTCAGGTAACTGACTGGAATATTTGATTCCTGCAGGCACATGAGTTTCCATTGCTTGAAAGATATATACTGGGATTTTACAAGACCTGCCAATTATGATTCACTGCATCATTCTCAAGTACGAATGTTCTGTTAAAAGTCTTAAAAATGTTTAGGTATATGATGGGTAGACTAAAGAAGAAGAAGAATTCAAGTAGAGTTTTCATTTTTCTGTATCATTTGTTTTATATGACCACATAATCTTGTTTGGAAGTTAACCAGGCATCCATCAATTGTAAGACCTTAATTTCCTTCGCTCTATTGGAAGAGATACAATTTTGTTAGGATTGCAACTTTATTATCTTTATTGTTTGGACAATCTGATTTCTGTTACTTAATGATGATGCCTTTTAGGAGTAGCTCTTGGGTTTTAGTTTCTGATTGACCCCTTTCTTTATATGCCCTAGCTTCTACATTATCCATAGACAGACATTGTTTAAGTAGTATCGTTTTGTGGAGTGCCTATTCTTTAACGTACTCTCTCGGTGTGCACTAATCCAGATTGTCTGAAATATTCAAACTCATAGTGGTACAATAAATTTTGATGTCAGAATAATGTATATATACATATATTTTACAATTAATGTCACTTTGTGCACCCAACTTTTGTGGCATATAGCTCTAGGTTAAAACAATCTTATGCTTAGTTTGGTTGGAAACCCAATCTAGCTGGTTTTTTAAAACCGTTGTTACCTGTGTGATATTAGTGTTTAGCAGCTCCGGGTGGAGTCCACTACGGGTTTCTTTTACAAAAATGTGCCAAAATCTTGCAGCCCTACTTGAGGGTGAAATTCTTGGCTGCAATTATGTGAGGGTTGTGGATTGGCCCTGTTAAACATACATATACATGTAGAGAAGAGAAAGTAGCAAAGTCATTTGAAGACTTGTAATAAGTAACTCAAGTTGTGATTCTCAATCCATATTGGATCTTAGATTTGGGGAGGGATTTGTGGAGGGAAAAAAATGGGAAGGAAAATGTAAATGAAATATAAGCTTATTTTTTTTTTTCACATTTTCCTTATCATTTCTTCCTCAAGGTTGTAGGGAGGTATAGTGGTTAGACTTGTGATGCATTTTCAAGCCTGTTCTATATTTTGCACTATTATACAATCTGTGCTTCTGTTTCTGAAATTTATGTTTGTTTCATGAACTTTTCTTCTTATTTCCTGAAGTTCATACAATATCTAATGTGGCTCTAAAGTTTCCTGAAACTGTGCTTTTCCTGCATTTGAGGGGAAGCACGTAACAATTCAACAATATGTCGCAAATATTTTCACAATTGAGTTAGTAACTTGATGCTACTCTTCAAGACACCAAGCAATTTTTTATTCAACAGAGTTACAATGGGTGACAGTGAGGTCCCCAGCATGACAATAAATTCAACATAAGATGATACCCTGTTGACTTCAGTGCTACTGAAAAATATTATCATTGTGGTTGTTCAATATGATTGTATGAATACTCTTCTACTACTGTATATATACATTTGATGTGAGGAATTCAACATTGTTCCTATTTAAAGACTGTAATTGCTTATATTCACCTAGTTCACATGAATGATGTTCCTTTTATCATTCCAGAATTCCTCTTTAGTCCTTCGATACTGTTACAGCATTTTCATTTTTATGGAAAAGGACAGCGTCTAGTGAAAAACTGAATGAGAGACAATCCAAAAACTAGATATTTGAACGTCTCTGTTTTAGTTTGAATGTGTTGCATTGAGTAATCATATGCAGTTAAAGAATACCATGGTAATGAGACTGCTCCTTTTCCCAGATGAAATTGATGGAACGTGACATATTCTGCTGTTTCTGGAGGTGGCCTCCTTCATGTATGGCCCGTTACTCATAGACCATATCTTTGTGATATATTGTTAATAGAATACTGGTCTAACCATTTATACCAATGCCAATGAAATGGGAGTGGGCCTAACCTCTTCTTTATTTTTTTTGGCTCTTTCAATTCTTTTAGTGTCAGATAACAATTATATTATTATTTTTAATTAGTGTGATTGTTACTTTTGGTTTCTGACATAGTTTGTTTTGCTGTTTGTTGAATTAGAGCTTGGTCAATCAGTGCCGAGGTGATTTGTTAGCAGACCATCTCACAACCAGAAAATGTTGTCTTCAAGCGATTGGAATGGCAAGGTTTTGTAGTTCATCCAGCCAAAACTTCTATCAATTTGAAAATTTTGCTTCAACTTTATATAGCTGTAAAACTACTGCTGATTTTTTACGATGTAGTAAGCATTGATCAGCTACAATTTTTATGTGATAAAGTGGTCTACATTCTAATCTGAAATTCTCATTTGCTTGATTTCTACCATGGAAAATGTTTGGGCCCCCTTTGGATGACCTCCACACTCTCAAAGTGATCCTAGTCCTCTATGTATGTGTGAGACCCATTCATGTATGTGTAGGGCTCACTCATATATGTGTGGGGCTCACTTATGAGTGGTCCAAATTTGTGGGAATCTTGTGGAGGTGGGGTCTCAATCATTGCTCTTTTACCTTTTGAAGTGGCCTTCATGATTTTCTTTCAATTCTTGTGCTTGATATTTGATTTTTTTTGTTTTTATATTTACCACAGTTAATCGCATCATGTAATTGTAGTGTATATTATTAATGGGAAAAAGAAGAAGAAGATTGATTCATTAACTCATATGACCTTTATCACATGTATCTTCAAATAAATGAATGACTTATTTTTTAAAGACAAATATAATAAAATGATGTAATTATGTTTTTTGGATCGTTATGATTTTTTTTCATATATTATTAATACTAAAATCTACAAAATAAATGAATTTGATATGAAACAAATTAGGTCAATTTAATAATTGTAATTTTTTTTTTCTTTTTATTGTGTTTGTCTCAAAAAAATAAAAATAAAATGTATGATATATTTTTAAAAGAATATTTATTGTCTATTTTTTTAAGAGAAAAATGCGATAAAATGAAAAGTTTACAATTATTGGATCGATTTAATTTTTATTACTATTATTTTTTTATTTTTTATTTTTATAAATGATATACACGGAGATCTTTACAAAATGAATAATTCAGATTATCAAAACGAAACCTGTAATGGATTTCATGAATCTCTCAAATTCTTTGCAGTAAAGAGATTGGAACTTATGAATCTATCTTGGTTGCTGTCTATCTTGTTTCCTCCCTCTTCTATCTTTCACCTTTTATCATCATCAATAAAGTTTTCTTTTCTTTGCTGTTAAAAAAAAAAAAAAAATGAATCTTGCAAATTCTTTTCAAGTAAAGAGATTTGAATTTGAGAGAAATCTATGTCGTTGAAAACATGTATATCAGGAATGTATGTGCATTCATGAATTCTTTTAAATTCTCACCAGTCCCTCCCTCAATTAATGCGGTATAGCTGGTGTGTTTCTCATGTCCATCGGTCTCTATTGCTGTATGCAGGCTAAAGGGCAAGAAAACACAGCAATGCTACAGACCCAGTGAACCACAACCAAACACCCCCCCTAGTGCCACGTGTCAGCCTGGGGTTGGCTGAAAACTCAAAAAAAAAAAAAAAACTGTTTTTTTGGACCAATGGGAAGGGACCCCCAGTACCCCCACTGGGGGTCCAAAGCTTTATGCAAAAAAACATTTGATTCCATGATTAAGAACACATAAAATCGATATTTTGTGGATCTTATTTGGATAAGAACATTATATTTGATTCCATGATTAATTTTTGTATAAGTAAAACTAAAATCAATTTTGCATTAAAGATGAAGATAGCGATGCATTAGAAAGTGAGGACCATGGTCTAACTTATTTTTTATTGGTTAAAACATTACTCTAAAATCGCCGAAATAACAAAACAAATCTCCTTGTCTTTCCAATTGGTTAGGTGGTCCGTATTTCACCACCACAAAGCTTTATGGTATGCGGCTGAACACACAATCTCTATATCAAAAGGCATTATTTTTGACTTGGAATATCGATCTTACATAGAGATTATAAAAGAATAACGGTAGAAATTGTAAGTAAATTAAATCTTAATTTAGAGAAAATTGCATATCAAACCCTTAAATTAGATATGTGGGCTCATTTTCTATTTTGCTTAAGTTACATAAACTATCAGCAACTTAATATTGTAGAGTAGTGTTATACACAATAAGAGTAATGTCATACAAATTAACGTGTTGTTAGTCTAATAGGTCTTGTGTCACATATTAACTAAAGTTTTATTATTGCATATTACATTTGTTAGTTGGTAAAATTTGTTAATTTGTATAATATTTTCCTTAATGTAGTTGTATTGTACTCACAATCAGTGTTGTTGAGAGCATAACAAAAAAGAGAACAAATCACACCAAAAAACAAAACTAAAACCATAAAGACAATAATTAAACTCTCAATTCAATTTTAGCCATTCAAAACTAACAAATAAGCTTATAAATAGGCAACCACTCTTCCACCACCATCGCCACCACAACTTCATCATCACAAGTGATCAAAGTGGAAATACAACCATCCCTCCCCTATCTACCATTGCAACTCCAACTCTTTTGGAAAGTACTGTTTAGACTCGACTAAAACTTTAAAAGAAAAACACATGTAGATTTCAAGATCACAGAAATTGGGAAGAGTGAGGAGGAGATAGTGATGTCTCAATACTCTTCTCACAACTATTTTCGCAACATTTTTATTCATTCTCTCTTCTTGTTCTTGATTTCATGTTCTTTACACGGTTAGGGTTTTGATTTTTGAGATTTTGTCGATTCCATGGACTTACACTTGGGCCATATTCCATTATCAATGAGATCCCTTAATGTCTCTTGTGGAGACTTCAATCAATTGCATCCATCAACACCACAATCACATCTCTTCAAAATGAAAATAAGATGATTGTTGTCCCATTGACAATGACGACTTCTCGTTGAACTTAGTCTCCTTCAAGATGAGGAAGGATGAATCCTAATGTCATCAACTCCACCTCATCCAATCAGATCACTCTGCCTTAATCGCAACCTTAGCATCCGTCACGTTCTTGTCTTTTGCAGAAGGTTTACATATGCAAACCTCGCTGTAAAGAGAGTTGTCGCGACAGTCAATGATGAGGCTTTGAATTACAAAGATGAAGTTCCAGATAGTGGTGCTAAGGAGGGGAATTTAAATTAAAAAAAAAAAAAAATTCGTAGTTTATTGGTTGAGACGATTTGTGTGATGCTACAAAGATGGTGTTATCCATTCAAATGTTGAATGGTTGAATCAATGAATTGAAGCTTTTGTTGATGGGAAAGTTAGGGTAATCAACGAGGAAGAAATTTTGCTCCCTAAGTTGATTTATATGTTTGGTAAAGAATCAACAAATGAAGGTTGACAATTGGTGAGAATTAGCGGCGGAGGTTGTTAGATAATGTCTCAATGGGACCACATAATTAAATGTGGTGTTATCATTTATAAAAAGCCTACAATTTAAGTGATTCAATTTAGTTAATAGGCTTAAGGGTATATGTGTTATGGACCTAATGTGTAGATACTAGTTGTATAATTTCTATTTCTATGAGGGGCAGAAATAGAAATTAAAACATATTGGTTAAAGTTGGTTTTCATTACCTTTCAGTTTTAAAACTAATAATGGTTAATTTATTGGTTTTCATTACCTTTCAGTTTTAAACCAATAATGGTTAATTTATTGGTTTTTATTACCTTTCAGTTATGAAAACCAATTACAACCTTTAAAAGGTTATGGTCCCTATTCCTTCCTAAGGTGAAAGATAAGAACACTGTTTTGTTTTTCTAAATCCTCTCAAGGAGAAACATAAGGCACCAAAGGGGAAAGGATTAGAAGGCAATAACATAGTCAATATCAAAGGTTTTATTGACAATCAGACGCTTCCGTTTAATCGTTCATCGATGGATTCAGGTATGTCGTTTTAGTCTTGTTTTCTTGATGATATACATGGTAGATGATTCGAAACATGAAGTTTCATGTTCTGAAATTTATGTTTACAAGTGGTATCAGAGCGGTTATATCATGTGTATTATCAAAATAGATATACTTTTATTCATCCTATTTAGTTTCTTGGAATCAGATTCTGTTTTTGTATTTCTGTTTTTCCCTCTGCTGCAAATTCTGTTTTGTTTTCTGGAAATGGAACATAATTCGGATGGGCGGTTCATTTTTCAAATGGTGAACATCATGCATTTATATATATATATGTATATAATTGGGATTGCTGCAGATTATATAACATATACGGGGTAACAAATTTAGAAATCTTTAAATTTAATGTAATTTCATACAACGTCTACGGAAATTTAATTTTCTAATGTTCTAAATATAAGTCAATTCAAACAAGATGTCACAAAAGTGATCTCTCTTGTCTAGATTGTTTTATATGGAATGTTTTGAAATTCATGTCTATGTATCTCATGCGGGTATTTATCGGTCCAAAGACATGATTAAGACTTGGCAGAATTACACACACATTTTGTGGTGATAAACATGTGCCAATTGTCAAGGAAACCTAATGTGAATAATACCAAACCAAACCAAACGAAGCCTTAAGTCCCATCAAATGGGGTCGGCTACATGAATCCTTCTTCTCCACGCGGCCCTATCAAAGGCCATTTCATCGGTCAAATTAAGTAGATTCATATCTCTATTTATAACGCTAGTCAACGTTAATCTAGGCCTACCTTGTCCCCTAACACTTCCATCTACCGTTACAGCATCGCATCTCTTCACTACTGCCTCTGTTGGTCTCCGTTGAATATGACCAAACCATCTCAAACGATTCTCTCTCAACTTATCTTCTATCGGTGCTACTCTTACCCATTCCCGAATACACTCATTCCTAATCCTGTCCTGTCTAGTCTTACCACACATCCACCTTAGCATCCTCATCTCAGCCACACTCATCTTATCTACATGTTGTTTCTTAGTTGCCCAACACTCCGTCCCATACAACATAGCTGGTCTAATAGCCGTTCTATAAAACTTACCTTTGAGTCTAGTAGGTATTCGTTTATCGCACAATACTAATGTGAATAATAAATCCATCAAAAGATAGATTTGTTATTTGACATAACTTATTGTCAATGTTTGATCATTACAACAAGAATACCACTTACAGTTAATATCACTACCCAAAGGCTTGGTATTAATGTTGTGCTAGGTATCTTGAGATGTTGTCATTAAATTAATTTATTTAGAGATTATCTGTTTGGTAACTTAATGTGAGTATAATTTTTTATTCCTTTTATTTTCTTTTCGATTCAGCTTTAATGTTGACTACTTCAATCTCTGCCAACATGAACAATGTTTCAATGTTAAATGGAACAAACTTTAAGGACTGGAAAGAGAACATATTGATTGTTCTCGGCTGCATGGACATAGACTTGGCATTAAGGATGCCAAAACCGAATGCTCTCACTACACAAAGTACTCTTGAGGAAACTGTGTACTTTGAAAAGTGGGATCGTTCTAACAGGCTAAGTCTTATGATCATGAAGCGTGGGATTCCAGAAGTTTTTCGGGGTGCAATAACAGAGGATGTTACCGTTGCCGGTGAATTTCTTTTAGAAATTCAAAAGCGTTTTGCTAAAAACGGTAAGGCTGAAACAAGCACGCTTTTAGCAAGCTTGATTTCAATAAAGTATAAAGGCAAGGGTAATGTTCGCGAGTACATCATGGAAATGTCTCATCTTGCTTCAAAACTTAAGGCACTAAAGCTCGACCTATCAGATGATTTGCTCGTGCATTTAGTTCTCATCTCTCTTCCTGCACAATTTAACCAATTTAAGGTCAGTTATAACTGCCAGAAGGAGAAATGGACTCTCAATGAGCTCATTTCATTTTGTGTGCAAGAGGAAGAGAGATTGAAGCAAGAAAGGACTGAAAGTGCTCATCTAGCAAGCACCTCCAAGCATACGGGCAAAAGAACGCATAAGGGAAAGGAAGTTGCTATTCCTCAGGGTCCGGAACCAAATAAACAGAAAACGTAGGATGGTTGTTTCTTTTGTGGCAAGCCCGGACACAGAAAGAAGGATTGTGCCAAATACGTCGCCTGGCGTATAAAGAAAGGTCCATTTCATGTTTTGGTCTGTTCTGAAATAAATTTAGCTTCAGTACCAAGAAACACTTGGTGGGTAGATTCTGGTGCTACTACTCACATATGTGTTTCTATGCAGGGTTGCCTGAACTACCGAAAGCCAACTGATGCTGAAAGATACATCTTTGTGGGTGATGACAAGTCAATAGAAGTGCAGGCAATAGCGCACTTTAGATTATTACTGAAAACTGGTTATTATTTGGATTTATTAGACACTTTTGTTGTACCGTCCTTTAGACGGAATTTAATTTCTGTTTCTGTATTGGACAAATTGGGATATTATTGTTCTTTTGGAAATATGAAGTTTAGTATGTCTATTAATTCCAATGTTATTGGTACTGGTTTACTTAATGTGTTTGATAATCTATATTTGCTCGAAACTATTGCATCTTATAATGCAACCTTGCACGTGGAATCACGAGGTACAAAGCGTAAATTAACTAAGGAAAATTCAGCCTCATTATGGCACAAACGCCTAGGTCACATCTCTAAATCTAGAGTTGAGCGCCTTGTGTCTGATGGAATTTTGGACTCTCTTGATTTTTCAGATTTTGATGTCTGTGTTGAGTGTATCAAGGGAAAACAGACCAAAATAAAGAAATATGGTGCCCATAGGACTACAGATGTCTTAGAACTAATTCATACGGACATTTGTGGCCCATTCCCTATGGCGTCTTGGAATGGTCAACAATATTTTATCACATTCATAGACGATTATTCCAGATATGGGTATCTATTTCTTATCCATGAGAAATCACAGTCTTTGGACGTATTCAAAAGATTTAACGCCGAAGTTGAGTTACAACTCAACAAACGGATTAAAAGTGTCAGGTCTGACCGTGGTGGTGAATACTATGGCAGATATGATGGATCAGGTGAACAACGTCCAGGACCGTTTGCAAAATACCTGGAGGAATGTGGAATCGTCCCACAATACACCATGCCAGGATCACCTAGCATGAATGGTGTATCTGAGAGACGAAACCGGACTCTTAAGGATATGGTAAGAAGTATGATCAGTCATTCTACTTTACCAGAGTCCCTCTGGGGTGAGGCTCTAAAGACAGCAACTTATATCTTAAATCGGGTGCCAACTAAAGCAGCTGCAAAAACACCTTATGAGCTTTGGGTTGGGCGAAAGCCTAGTCTAAAACATTTGCATGTGTGGGGGTGTCCTGCTGAGGCGAGGCCTTATAAACCTCATGAACGAAAATTGGACTCTAAAACCATTAGCAGCTATTTTATTGGCTATGCCGAACGATCACGGGGTTACAAGTTTTATGATCCCACAAATAGGTCAATATTTGAGATGGGAATTGCAACATTTTTTGAGGATGTTGAGTTTGGGGGGAGAAATCCAGTTAGAGACATTGTCTTTGAGGAGGAAGCAGGAGTAATCCCACTTCCTACTACTACTTTTGACCAATCACAGGTTCCTATACCTGTCATTGCTCGAGAAGTAATTTCGAATCCTCAACCAGACAATGTTGTTCAAGATAATATAGTTCAAACCCCCATTTAAGATGAGGTAATTGTTCCTGAGGAACAAACTCTACAACCTCAACCTCAAGAATCTGTGCCATTAAGGCGATCCACCAGAGAAAGGAGATTTGCATTTTCAGATGATTATATTGTATATCTCCAGGAACATGAGGTAAAAAATGGAATGTCGAAAGATGATCCAATCAACTTTCGTCAAGCCATGGAAAGTTCCAACTCTCATAAGTGGATAGAAGCCATGAATGAAGAATATAAGTCTATGCAAGACAATAAAGTTTGGGAACTTGTCTCATTACCAGTTGGTGCGAAGCCCGTAGGTTGTAAATGGATATTTAAAACCAAAAGGGATTCAAATGGTAATGTGGAGAGGTATAAGGCACGTCTTGTAGCCAAAGGCTTTACTCAAAAAGAAGGAATTGACTTTAAAGAAACTTTCTCTCCAGTTTCTTCGAAAGATTCTTTTAGGACAATTATGGCGCTTGTTGCATATTTTGATCTTGAGTTGCATCAGATGGATGTCAAAACAGCTTTTCTTAATGGTGACATTAAAGAAACAATTTATATGGTGCAGCCAGAAAACTTTGTGTCAGGAGACCCAAAGAATATGGTTTGCAAATTGACTAAATCCATCTATGGACTCAAACAAGCTTCTCGTCAGTGGTACTTCAAATTTCATCAAGTTCTCACTTCGTATGGTTTTGAAACTAACGTTGTTGATGAATGTGTGTATCACAAGTTCAGTGGGAGTAAACACATATTTTTGGTTTTATATGTTGACGACATATTGCTTGCCACAAACGATATAAACTTATTGCATGACACCAAGAGATTTCTATCTAAGAATTTTGAAATGAAAGATCTTGGTGATGCTTCCTTTGTATTAGGAATCGAAATACTCCGAGATCGTTCTCGGGGTATTCTGGGATTATCACAAAGGAGCTATATCGAAAAAATACTCATTAGATTTGGCATGCAAAATTGTAAATCAGTTGAAACCCCGGTTGCTAAGGGAGACAAGTTTAGTCTCAGGCAATGCCCGAAGAACAGTCTTGAAATTCAAGAAATGCAGAAGATTCCTTATGCCTCAGCTGTAGGGAGTCTAATGTATGCTCAAGTATGTACGCGTCCGGATATTGCGTTTATAGTTGGCATGTTAGGCAGATATTTAAGTAATCCTAGCATGGATCATTGGAAAGCAGTCAAGCGTGTTATGCGATATTTACAGAGAACAAAGGAATATATGCTCACATATAGGAGATCGGATAAGTTAGAGGTCATTGGATATTCCGACTCCGATTTTGCTGGATGCCAAGACAGTAGGAAATCCACATCAGGCTATATTTATCTGTTAGCTGGCGGAGCAATTTCTTGGAGGTCTGCAAAGCAGACGCTCATAGCTTCATCCACCATGGCTGCAGAGTTTGTAGCATGTTATGAGGCATCAAACCAAGGGATATGGTTGCGAAATTTTGTCACTGGGTTGCGTATTTTGGAAGGCACTGAAAGACCACTTAAGATATATTGTGACAATAAGTCTGCAGTTTTATATTCCAATAACAACAGGAGCTCGACAAAATCAAAGCATATTGATATCAAGTTCCTAGTTGTAAAAGAAAGAGTGCAGAGTGGACAGATTTCCATAGAGCACATTGGGACAAACTCCATGATAGCGGATCCACTTACGAAGAAACTACCACCCAAGGTCTTTCATCAGCACACTGCTCATATGGGTGTTGTTCTATTTGAGAACATTCTGGTTTAGTGGGAGTTTGTATTTATATTACTGCTTTATGTCAGCCTTGAGTTTTATCTATGTAATTAGATTAATTTCTGCAGAAATGAAGTATTCAGTTTATTACGCTCTGTTATGTATTGTGAAGTATTGATCTCAATAAAGTTAAGTAGGACCAGTTGGACATAGGCATGTATGGATCACATCACATGTAATTTCCATGCTACGCATCCATGATTGATCTATGTCATTTAGCTATATTTGTATACGTGACCATTGGTGGGTCGAGTTACGATTGATGTAACGAAGACCGCTTTGATCCTATATTAATATAGTTAATGGACAAGATTGTTTGGATACCCTCAAGTTATGATAACAAATTTCTGAGTTCACTAAAGTTAAGCACATTTTTCAAGATACATATGTGGTCTAGTGGGAGATTGTTAGATAATGTCTCAATGGGACCACATAATTAAATGTGGTGTTATCATTTATAAGAAGCCTACAATTTAAGTGATTCAATTTAGTTAATAGGCTTAAGGGTATATGTGTTATGGACCTAATGTGTAGATACTAGTTGTATAATTTCTATTTCTATGAGGGGCAGAAATAGAAATTAAAACATATTGGTTAAAGTTGGTTTTCATTACCTTTCAGTTTTAAAACCAATAATGGTTAATTTATTGGTTTTCATTACCTTTCAGTTTTAAACCAATAATGGTTAATTTATTGGTTTTCATTACCTTTCAGTTATGAAAACCAATTACAACCTTTAAAAGGTTATGGTCCCTATTCCTTCCTAAGGTGAAAGATAAGAACACTGTTTTGTTTTTCTAAATCCTCTCAAGGAGAAACATAAGGCACCAAAGGGGAAAGGATTAGAAGGCAATAACATAGTCAATATCAAAGGTTTTATTGACAATCAGACGCTTCCGTTTAACCGTTCATCGATGGATTCAGGTATGTCGTTTTAATCTTGTTTTCTTGATGATATACATGGTAGATGATCCGAAACATGAAGTTTCATGTTCTGAAATTTATGTTTACAGAGGTGACATGAGAAGGGAATGAGTGGTATGTTTGATCCCATTTCATGGTGGGTATGATCTTGTGGATTGTTCATAAACAGTGATGATGATTTGGTGTGTTCAAGTTTAAAGAAAAGATTATCATCAAGTTGAAAGGACATGTGAAAAAGTGTTGCATGTAGAAATTTTTCCATTAGATAAGTTAACATGATGGACATATTTTGGAATTGTTATCAAGTCCAAAGAACTAGGTTAATTCAAGATTTAATTTGTTACAATGGTTTGATTTTGAGGTTTTTTTTTTAATAATGTCTCTTTTTATACAAGTTCTTATATATAAAAATTAATATAAGAAAATGATTCGTTTTGCGGGTATTCTTATTATATCAAAATTTGTCATTACTTGTTTAGGTGATGAAAAAACTCACCATAAGGTCATCACAATAGTGTGTTGCTAAAAGTATTCAAAGATGAAACTTGTGCATCATCACTAAATGTTTCTCTGTTGGTGACAAAAAACTCTTTGCCGCAAGAGTATATATAGAACATCTGATGATATTTGTCACCACAAACGGCTGACCTTATTGTCATTACTATGCAAGTGTCACTAAATATTTTTAAAAAAAAAATCTAAATAAGAAATATTATTTTTATGACTACATGGAGTTTACTAGTAAAAGTTAACTTTTTCTAGCATAAAATATCGCAGTAACTAAAGTCTACATCTATGTTACTGATAACATTAATGGCACCATTAATGTATATACCTGCTTTATTGACGATATGAATGTTGTTACTGTACTTCTGTAACCAAATAATGACGAATTGTTGTCCAAACGTACGATTGATTGAAATCAAAAGTAACATTTTGTTTTATTTTTATGAGGCTTACCTACTATGAAGTGAATAAAATAGTGATCCCATCCCAACATTTAAACTCATCATATATATAGGAAAATGTTTCTTCAAATTTCAATTAATTGAAATAGTTCTTGAAAAAAGTTCACATTAACAATTTAAGAGTTCTACAAAAAAAGAAAAAAATCTTCATACGAAAATATTGGTATACTTGTCATATCCATATATGATACATCTAAAATGTTGAAAACAACTAAAATAAAATAGAGATTGAAATCCAACTTTGAGATAGCCAAAATAGCATAAGAAGATGGAATTATAAAAATTTAGGCCTCGTTTGTTTGGGGTTAGAGAGAGAGGATTGAGATTGATAGTGATGTAAGACCTATTATTTTTGTGTTTGTTTTGAGAGATGGAGAGGGAGATAAGTAATCCTCTCCGGATTATGAATCCCCTTGGGGAGGGGATTCGGATGGACTTCCAGCACTTGGCATTAGAAAAATAGTCCATCAGACTATTTTTTTTTATTTTAATTTTTTATGTATTGGGCATTTTTTTTTGAATATTAATGTTTAATATTTTTGTATTTTTTATTTGTTTTATTATTTTATATAAAAATAATTTAACAATCCCTACACCAACAACTATCATCAAAATAAACACACTTTTATTTAATCTCCTTATTATGAATCTCCTTCATTCTACCTTTAAAAATAAATGGAGCCTTAAAGTTACCTACTAATCATCATAATTCCATTTGTCTACTTAAATTCACGGTAATAAAAGTTTGTTAATATGAAATTAATTAAGAGTGTCTCAATCTATACTATTGTGCAAATATTATGTATACCCAAGACAAGAAGATTTTTTTTTTTTTTTTTGAAAAACACAAGACTTAATATATTGCACATTCGATAATAAGTTGTCAATTAAAGTACATCAGAGTATAAAATAAATTTCAAAAAGGATAAAGAGAATCTCCACGTAGGGATGATACGAGTCTTCACATAAAGAGAAAAATAAACTTCCATGTAGGGAGGAGAAAACCTCTATATAGAGAGATATTATTGAGAGAAAAAAATAAACACAAAACAAATATTACCAATCACTTTCACGATCGGTTCATCGTCACAATCGGTAACTATGATATCTTAATTCCTATATCTAAATTACAAAATAAAACATTATAGATCTAAGATGGTTGCCTAGTAAATAAAAGCAAGTTTAACAGCGTCGGATCTTGGTCAAGAATCAAATATGAGTAAAGATCTAAAAGTTTTCTGGTGACAAACCGATGATGTAGATGAGAGTAGTGGTAGTGGCTAACATAATGACGAACACGAAATAAAATTGGATATAAACTATAAGAGAAGAAGTGAAGGGGAGAGAATGGCTAGAAACACCACCCCCTCTCCCTTAGAATTTCTTAGAAAGAGAGAGAATGGCTAGATTTCTCTAATTCTTTTGTTACATCATTATGAGTGGGTTATACGATTCCTATCTTTTTTTGGGCAGCATAAGATAAGAAGATTATGAATATGTAAAATACGTGGAAAAAATCACTGCCCAAAGTCAATCAATGAATTTGGGATCAAAACCCAAATGAACATTTAATGGTACAAGGCATCAAGCCACAACCACAACAAAATGACAGAGAAATTCAATGCGCCGCAATGTGGAGCTTTGAATTCCATTTGTCAGTGTACAAGGAGGTCTCAAACTTACATTCAAATGCTAAATGGATTGAAAGCAACCTTTAAAGTTTTATTATTGAATCACATTTGTAAGTATAGTAATGGTTAAATTACCAATATATCTTAATAATTGGACTTAATTTTCATAAAATCTTATTAAAAATAAGTCCTATTAAAATCGTCACTAAAAATAATTTTTGTGACGATTTTTTACATATGTCGCTAAAAATTGATAATTAGTGTGCGTACCAGATTTTGCATTAGATGAAAATGGATCGGAGCTCTGCAATTGAAGTGGACTATCCTGGAACTGGGAGCCTGCAACACAATGCATCGTTAGAGTTGTTTAGCCGGGGTTGGCCAGAAAATCCCTTCGCTTGAGAATGAGTGGTTGGAGAAAATGTTGAATTCTCTCTTGATAGCGAGAGAAGTGTTTAAGTAAATGGAGCTAAGTTTTGTTTAGTTGAGTTAAGTTACCTTCAATGTCAAGAGAGTGAAGTTTATATAGAATACTTTGCTTGTTGCCCAAGATGATTTCATGGAGCTTTGGTGCCTCCAAACTTCCCTTAACATTGCTCAAGGTGGGGGATCTCAAGGTGGTTGACTATAGATCTATGTGCTCATTGTAACTATACATACAAAAGATCATATTCTCTTTGCTAAGTGCCCCCGTAACCTTAGCGGCAGGGGAACCAGCTAAGGTGGCAGTCTGCTTTTGCATGTATTCATAGCATCTACGGTTGTTTGAGGGGCTTCTTCAGTTCGGTACTGAGGTGCCTTAGTTCGGCCTTTTGTAAGATAATCTGCTGGGATGGCTGGTCCACTTGGATATCTTTGTGTGGGCTTGGCCCATTTCGGTTCTGATAATGGGTTCGGCTCATCAGTTCGATCTATGGATTAGGCTTGACAGCTCAGCCCAACCCAACATCGCAACTGAATTGGTCTTTCCACTGCATATTGTGCCCAAGTTCTTGAGGACTTGGGAGAGCCATTCTTCATGGAGATGGGCTTAGTTGGTTGACCCACACGTTCGCATGGCCTACTTGGGTTTGGGTTTTAGTGGATTGGGCCGGCCCAAGGTTTGGATCCGAACCGTTTATATTTTGCCCCTTCAATTAGTGACTTTTTTGTTATGATTTTTATAAATTGTCGCTAAAATTTATAATTAGTGACATTTTTCTGTGATGAATTTTTCAAACTGTTGTTGAAATATAAAAACTAGTGACGTTTTTTGTAACAATTTTTTAAAATCATTGCTAAAATTTATAATTAGTGAAATTTTTTGTGACAAAAATTTTAAATTGTTACTAAAAATTAATAATTAGTGACTTTCTAAATAGTAGTTAATAAAAAATACCATTAATTATCATAGGACCTAATAGACAATAAGTTGGCTTATTAATACTATCTGCGCGTAGATCCGCTAAATTAATTTGTTAATTTGAACAATATTTTTCCTGATCTAATTGTACTCACAATCAATTTTTGTTGCGTTACAAGGGAATATTGTTATATAAATTCTTAAAGGGAGCTTTTTTGATAAATCATTTTTTCTAAGAGTTTTATTCCATCCAACCCATATTCTTTTTTACTATTCCATTAGATCTTATTTGAGGTAAGAAGACCAAAATACCATTTTCATCTACTTATGTTCCATTTAGTCCACATTATTTTCTTATATTTCAATAAGTCCTACGGGTGACATAATTACCAAAATACCCCTAATGTGAATGTTCACATCGTCAATGTGAATGTTCACACCGTCAATGTGAATGTTCCAATTTGAGATAAGAAGACCGAAATACCATTTTCATCTACTTATGTTCCATTTAGTCTACATTATTTTCTTATGTTTTAATAAGTCCTATGGGTGACATAATTACCAAAATACCCCTAATGTGAATGTTCACATCCTATGGGTGACATAATTACCAAAATACCCCTAATGTGAATGTTCACATCGTCAATGTGAATGTTCACACTGTCAATGTGAATGTTCACACCGTCAATGTGAATGTTCCTATTTGAGGTAAGAAGACCAAAATACCTTTTTCATCTACTTATGCTCCATTTAGTTCACATTATTTTCTTATGTTTCAATAAGTCCTATGGGTGACATAATTACCAAAATACCCCTAATGTGAATGTTCACATCCTATGGGTGACATACTTACCAAAATACTCCTAATGTGAATGTTCATATCATCAATGAGTAGGGGCTCGGCCCAGCCCAGGCCGGGGCCAACCCATGTAAAGCCTCGTGGGTGCTTGCCAAAATTCGGGCCGGACCGGTCCATGGGCCAAAAAATTAGGCCTAGGCCCTAGCCCTGGCATAAAGGTATTCAGGCTTTGGGTGCCCCGGTGGGTCGAGCCAAGGGGCTTGGGCCTAGACTTGGGCTTGGGTGAGCGTCGCCATTTTTTTTAATTCTTTTTAATTTTTTCTCTCAAAATTTTATTATTTTCCACAAAAAAGACACCGGGCCTCTGGCGGGCCCGGCCTCGGGCCGAGCCTTAAATGGGCCTTATGCAAGCCGAGCTTCAAAGTGATGGCCCAAGTCCTAGCCCAAGTTCTCAGGCTGGGCTCGGGCCCGACCCCAAACGAGCTTGCCTCGGGCCGCGGGAGGGCTTCGGGTGGCCCACGGGCTGCGGGCCAATTTTACACTTCTATTAATGTGAATATTAACATGTCAATGTGAATATTCACATTGTTAACAAGTCGAACCCGCTCCGGGCCGCGGGCCAATTTTATACTCCTATCAATGTTAATGTTAATATGTCAATGTGAATATTCACATTGTAAACGGGCCGGACCGGGCCGGGCTCGCGGTCGGGTTTCGGGCCACCTACGGGTCGCGGGTCAATTTTACACTCCTATTAACGTGAATCTTAATATGTTAATGTGAATATTCACATTGTCAACGGCCTGGGCCCGTCTCGGCCTAGGGGGGAGCTTCGGACCGCCCACAGGCCACGGGCCAATTTTACATTCTTACTAATGTGAATGTTAAAATATGAATATTTACAGCCCGCCCCGCCCCGGGCAACTGGCGGGCTTCGGGCCGCCCACGGCCCGCGGGCCAATTTTACAATCCTATCATTGTGAATGTTAACATGTCAATGTGAATATTCACATTGCAAACGGGCCGGGCTAGGCCCGCAGGCGGGTTCGGGGCCGTGGGTCAATTTTACACTCCTATCAACGTGAATGTTAATATATTAATGTGAATATTCACATTGTCAACGGGCCGGGACGGGCCCACCCCGGCAGCCCATGGACCGCGGGTCAATTTTACACTTCTATCAATGTGAATGTTAACATGTCAATGTGAATATTCACATTGTCAACGGACTGGGCCCGCCTCGGCCCGGGGGCGATCTTCGGACCGCCCACGGGCCACGGGCCAATTTTACATTTTTACCAATGTAAATGTTAAAATATGAATATTTACTGCCCGTCCCGTCCCGGGCAACGGGCGGGCTTCGGGCCGTCCACGGGCCGCGGGCCAATTTTACATTCCTATCAATGTGAATGTTAACATGTCAATGTGAATATTCACATTGTAAACGGGCCGGGTCGGGCCCGCGGGCGGGTTTCGGGCCGCTTACGGACCACGGGTCAATTTTACACTCCTATCAACGTGACTGTTAATATGTTAATGTGAATATTCACATTGTTAACGGGTCGGGCCGGGCCCGCCCCGGACAGCCCACGGGCCACGGACGGGTTTTAGGCCGCCCACGAGAATTTTACACTTCTGTCAATGTGAATGTTAACATGTCAATGTGAATATTCACATTGTCAACGGACCGGGCCCGCCCCCGGCCCGAGGGCGATCTTCGGACCGCCCACGGGCCATGGGCCAATTTTACATTCTTACCGATGTGAATGTTAAAATATGAATATTTACATCATAAAATTGCTAACCGTTCAAAAAATATTTGTAAGGGTATCAAAATTAAATATAAGGGCATAAGAGTCTAAAAAAAGAGTGTAAATTAAGAAAAAGGATTTTATGGAATAAAACTATACATAGATGAGACTAAATGGGTTAATAAATTTCTTCATGGATTTTTTGGATTAAAACACTTCTAAATGGGATTTATCAATAAAAATCTCATTCTTAAATAATATATACATATATATATATACACACACATATAAATTACTACAAGAAATTGAGTTATTTTGGCGATGAAAGCTATCCTTAACACATCAAAAATTGTCATAAAGTTTTAGTGACAAAAAAAAATTCACCAGAAGGTCATCAATGGTGAAATTTGTGCGTCATCACTAAATCTCTCTCTTTTAATGATGATCTCTGTCACAAAAGAATAACCCATTGGTGTCATTTGGCAATTGGTTTTGGTTGACTTTATGATTAAATTAGTCACAAAAAAATAAAATAGATTAAAAAGTCAATAGACAAAATGTTACATTCAAATCATAATAATTTCATTTTTTTTTCTTACAAAAGTTAAAAAAACTAACCCGAACGAACTTTTTAACCTGAATTAAAATAGTCAAAAAACAAAAAAACTAAAAAGTTAATCCAACTTCCCAAACGAAGCCATTTAGTAACAGCAAATCGATACAACTTTTGTCACTATAATATACAAGTGTTATTGAAATATTGTATTTAATTGAGAAATATTTTTTTATGACCACATGGAGCTTGGCACTATAAGTTGAGAGATTTAGAGTGGTGACTCATCTTATCAAAAAAGATCACGATAACTAATGTCTGTATCTGTGTTAATGATGACATTTTTTTTGAACGGCAAAAAAGAGCTTTACTGATGAAAAAATAAGGACTTGGAAAATACATCAACAAAGCGGGAAAAACAATAGCAACAAAGCTAAACAAGATTGGTGAGAAACCAATCAAAACAACCAACAAAAGAACCAGCAGACAGCAGGAAAGATTAACAACTACTGCAATGTAACAGAGTGACCAAACTGCAGCATAGAAGAGGAACAGAGACACCTCCAGGTCTGAAACAGAGTTGAAACACCACACAGCACCAGAAACCAACCCACATACACACAGAGACCAACCCACATATGCTGCTGCTGCACACCAGAAGATAGTAGAATAAAAGCCAAAGCACTGTTGCTGCTGCAAATACACTCAACCCCGACCACCTAAACAAACTCGAATCTGGCTGATATTATAAAGAAAATCATTAATGGAGAATTGAAAGTCCTTAGAAGAAGCCTTCAGCCAAATAGCTAACCTGATAATAATAGACTCCTTAAGCTCCTCCATATCCGGTTGAACACTATTGAACAAGCAATCATTCTGATGTTTCCAAATAGACCACAGGGCAACTAGAGGGATAGCAAGCCATATTCTCCTTTCAGCTTTCATGAGACAGGTGCCATCCCACCAATGCAACAAGCATTCAACAGAACCAGGCACAACCCAAACCAAACCCCACCACTGCACTAAACTAGACCACACCTTCCAGATCAGAGGACAAGAAATGAGGACATGTGAAGCAGACTCTACCTCTGATTTACAGAAAATACACTTAGTTGAGGCTTCCTCACCCAGAACTCCAACCCTTTGCAGGAAAGCAGAAGTTTTGATCTTGTGTTTCCAAGCTAACCAACCAAAAAATTGAACTTTGGGTGGAATATAATTAATCCACACCAGTCTACAAGTACTTGCAGCTTCACTAAAACCCATTTCACAATTCCTGTAAAGAGAAGCAACAAAGGGTTGACCTGGTTTACAAGCCAACCATCTTGGATTATCTTTAACCCCCAAACTTAACATAGGAGCTGCTCTTAACATTTCAGTGAGCCTGGATACCTCCTCAACCTCCCACTGCCTTAAAGGCCTTCTTAAACAAAGATCCCAAGCCCCAGAGATTCCTTTTCTGTCAACAAAAAACTTTAAAGAACCATTCTTCTCTGTAGAGAGTGAAAACAATCTAGGGAAAACCTCTTTAAAACAAGTACCACCACACCACAAATCATGCCAAAATCTCACTCTATTCCCATTACCCACTTTAATTTGAAAATTGTTGGCAAAAAATTGAAATAGAGTGATACTTGTAGACACCCCATTTTTGACCGTCCTCGGGACTTGGGACTTAGTTGTGCTTGCAGGTACACCCAACAACTAGTTCGATTGCTCGCTGAGTACTCGACTGTCGCGACGGAACGTCACCGGTTCGAGCTTCCCGGACTTTGTATCCTTTCTGCCCCATTTTTGGACCTTGACTAGGTCCTGTTAGAGTGGACCCTGTGGTGCACTGCCGGCCATGTCATGGCACTGCCGGCCATGGACTTGTTCCTGCCAGCCATTGATGAGGCCCTGCCGGCCATCAATGAGCCACTACGGGCCATTGATGATGGCCGGCACCCCCCCTGTCTCAGCTGGTTTTCCTCCAAATCTTTTGAGCTAGCTGGTTTTTTATTTGCTCCCCTCCATACACGTGTATGGAGGGATGAAGGCCTTGCAAAGCTTCTTGAAGAAGCTTTGGCTTTTCATTCCTCTATATTAGGAAGAGGCTTCTTCCTTAGACAGGGTTCTGAACTTTTGAAGAGGAAAGACTCCATTTCTCTCTATATTGCTTGAGTTTAGTGCTTAGAAATTGGATTTCCTTGCACTTTTACACTACAACACATAGAGACACACCACCACCATTGAACCAAGATTCTTGGGAGGTCTTCTTGAGGTCTGAAAGCAAGCTTCCACCCCCTGAAATTGCTGGTTTCGAAGAGGGTCTTCAAGGGTGAGCATTTCCTTCATTTTTGCACTTTCTTGCACCTTGCTTTAGCCCTCTTTGCATATTGATTTAGGCTTTGCTTATAACTGAAAAAAGTTTTGTTTTTAAGTGCTTTTTAAGTTTGGTTAAGGTCACTTTGCTGTTAAGGGTGTGTAACCCCCTTTCTTGCTTTGTTTGGCTTTGTTTTAAGCCATATCTTGGAGCCCCCGAGCTAGCCTTGGTTTGGCCTTCCTACCACTGAAATCCAATGGATTTTCAGTGGTAAAGGTGTGGTTTTGAGGTCCTAAATCACAGGGGGTAGTCCCCTCTCTTTGTGTTCCTCTTTGCTTGCACTTTTGGCCTTCCAAAGGACCATCCCTCCATGCATCTTTGAGGCTTGGTTCAGGCCTATTTTTGTGACTTTTAGGACCTGCCTTGGCCCTTTCCATGGCTGGTTTGGTCATGTCTTGCATGCATATAGTATGTGTAGTGTAACTCCATCCACAGCTCATCAAAATAGCATGTGTGCTTAGCTTGTGTTGAGCCCATTTCAGTGGGTTTTTGGTGATGTTTTACCATGCCATGAACCTGTTTTGGGTCGGTTTTGTCACTCCATGCTTGCATGATGCACTTGTAATGTAAATCTCCTAAACTAGCTTCATATGATCCATGCCACGCCATGTCATTTTAGCTTGTTTGGCTTACGTTCCAGCATGTATTTGGTCATCATTTGGCATGATATGACCCTATCCATAGTTGGTTTAATCATCCTTTGCATGCTCCATATAGGTGTAGAACAAATCACGTGTACTCGCCCTTTGTGCATGATGTTTTGACTCATCATACTAGCATATTTTGGCTTTGCTCAAACTTGATTTTGTGCTTATTTTGAAGTGTTCTAGGACTTTTTTGGGCTACCATGGCCATATCACTCATGCTTTGTATAGCTATAGTGTAAATGCTTAGGCTAGTTTTGGGTTTTGAGGCCCCTACCATGCCATACATGTGATGTTTGCATGCCTTGCCCTCATTCCACATACTATTTCAGTCCATGAAATGTTGTCATACACTTGCATTTGACATGCCTTGAATGCTTTGTATAGCTTGTGCTTTATGCCTCAAGAATGGACTTTTGCGCATGCCACTTAGCCTAAGCCTTTGGCTCATCATTTCAGTACATTTTGGGTCCTAATATACCATGATGTAACTCTGTTTTTGGTTGTCCAAGTCATGCCATGATTGGTTCTAATAGGTGCAGTGCATCGCCTCTTTTGTAGCCTTGCATGTCCTATGTTTTAGCATTGTATGCTAGCTTGCTTTGGCTTACTTCCTTGCATGTTTTAGTCTCATATCAACATGTACTAGGACTGTTTTAGGTTGCCCTTGCCATATCCTTCATGCTTTGTGTAGCTGTAGTATAATTGGCCTTGCAAGTTTCGTGTTTCGGTGATTCGCGCATGCTATCCTTGAGCTATTTAAATGATTTGGCATCATATATCATCTCATTTCAGTGCATATAGTGTTGTTACACGCTTGCACATTTGTCACTTCTTAGGCACTTTTGAGAGTTGCCCTTTTAGGCCCCTTTGATGAACCTTTCGCATTTCGCATGCTTGAGTGTGTTGTATGGCTTAATTCATCGCTTTGGCTACTGATTTGGACCTAGTGGAGAGCCGTCCATCTTTGGTGTAAGACCATCTTACCATGTTGTCGCATGCTTGTTTCATTTCGTATGTTGTCGCATACTTGTTTAACTTTGCATACCTTGCATGCTCACATGTTCATGTTGCATTTTGTCATGTTGTCCAAGGTCATCACCTCACATCATGCTTATATGCTTGTTGCATGCTTGGTTTAGTTGCATGTTTGCACATTTAGGTCATGTTGCATGTTTGCCATGCTTATGTGTTGCATTGCTTGGATTAAGTGTTAATCCGAGCACAAGGAACGATGGGTGTTTCATACTCTGAGTGATGGAACGTGTTTCAATTCTCGGTCGCTGAAGCTCTTGATGATTCATGATAGAGTTCTAGGCTTTACTTGCTTTATTTGTGCATTCATTTTCATATTGATTTGCACAAGTTGGATCTTTGGCCATCATGCATCAGGATGCGTGATTGATGGTCGTGGATCTGACTAGGCCTCTCCCTTGATGTTTTGAGGTGATTTGGAGTGCCATGGTGCGTACATGTCCTTGGGAAACCCTCCATTTTCTCTATTTTGTGCTTCGTTGTAGTTTGGTGTCACAGCACACCAGTGGCCGGCAGCCTGTCACTGATGGCCGGCAGTGTGCCACCCTTGGCTGGCAATGGACCACCTTTGGCTAGCAGTGATCCTTCCATGGCCGGCAGGCCACTGGTGACTTCCCCTGCAGTGTTTTGGTAAGGTCCAGCAACAAGCGCTGGAAGACACCCTGCAAACAGAGCCTCTAAAGAGCAACCAGAAGGCGTTTCGAGGCGAAGAACCGAAGCGAGCATGCATGCCTCCCTTCTTCAAACAGAGCTGGAATAGCACTGTTTACTGCTTTCCCTACCTGCTTGTTGTCATTCATTAATTAGTTAATTGATTCATTAATTAATTAAGTTGTGTAATAATTAGTTGTAGCTAGTTATTCAATTTGGTTCTGTAATAATTAATTAGCTTGTGAGTTAGTAAATTAGGTGGTTTGTATTATTTATTCGGTCCCTCCGAGTGAGGGCAAATTTGTAATAAGTGTGAGTGCGTGTGTGCATGTCTTCCAACCCCATTTCTTTCTCCCTTTTATTTACCCGCTTATGATGGTTAGATTTAGGGCATATTTCAATTAGCATACCTTATGCTATGTATGCGTGCATTCATTTATCTGTATTGCATGCACCGGGCTCGGCGCATCATACTAACTGCATAGTATTTCAAATCTAACTTGAATACGTGTTATCGGTTGCAGTTCACATGCAGTCCTAGGATTAGCCGAGCCTATTCTAGACTGCATTTTGTATGCAATACATTAGGCACTTAACATGGACTTGGATCATGCATGATTGCTAACGAGTTCTCTGTTTTGGCCCGGAGTACGATGTAAGCATTTATGCTTTAGCATCTCGCATGAGTGTGATTGTTAGCATGAAAGCATGCTTACCATGTGGCTATATACTTATGTAATATACCTACCTGAATGTTTGTGGGTGAAGGTTGGATTACTTGAATTGGGATAATTCATTAAAATCCGCATTTTAGCCTACTTGCGAGTAGCAAACTTCAAACATTTCCAAACAAACGGATATGCAATGCTTTGTTCCAAATTAGGCGATCTAGTCTATACTTGTATGCTGTGCGCATCACATAGTAATTCTTGCTAATTAATCGGAATAGGAACGCATAATGTTTTCAAAACTAGATATCATGGTTAGTAGAGGCTGATCTTTGATCGGGCGAGCGGGGGTGCTCACGAAGTGACCTTCCCCAATCGTACCCAAGTTCCCGAGCCGAGGCAACTTTGGTGATGACGGACACGTGGCCTTAGGCAATGAGTCAGGGTTTCCTAAATTTCTCAAAATAAAATATTTAGGTGGCGACTCTGTATCTGGCAAAGCAGTCCATGTTTGGCACTTCTTTCAAAAAAATCTGTTTTCAAAAACGATTTGCCGGATTTGGACTCTTTGACGATTCATCGGTCTTGCATTGTACTCTGCGAGATTAGATACAAGACCATGACTTTGAGTCCTGAACTGTAGTGAGCTCAATGAACAAAACGGGGGACTCATCCTCCCGGGACGTTCGGGGACGTCTACAATACTATGCTCTGCCACTGTAATGATATCACCCCATAACTTCGACCATCTAATGCCACCAATTTGATTTGGGAACCGAGCTCCAACTTTAATTTTATACTTATGACAAATCACCTTTTTCCATAATGCTTGATCTTCATTGGCAAATCTCTACCACTACTTCAATAATAAGCAAGAACTTACCTCTCTTATTCTCCTAATACCCAACCCACCTTGATTAATGCTCTTGGTTACATCCTTCCACTGCACTAGGTGAATTTTTCTTTTCAATTCTGTGCCTCCCCATAAGAAAGCTGCTTGAATTCTATCTAGTTCCTTGGCCACTCCTTCTGGCAACCTGAAGAGGGACAGGCTGATTTGATGAGGGTCAACCTTCCAGCAAATGAGAAGAGTCTCCTTTTCCATCCAGTAAGTCTGCCTTTTATCTTGTCTAAAATAGGTTGCCAAAATTTCCTCATACTTGGAGAAGAACCCAGAGGTAAACCCAGAAATTCCAGCGGCATGTTCTGAGGTTTACAATTAAGCACAGAAGTGAAATCCTTAAGAGTGTTGACTGAAGTTCCAACCCCACAAACCACACTCTTGTGGAAATTGATCTTAAGACCTGAAACCATTTCAAAGCACCTTAAAATTCTTTTAAGATTCATTACCTCCTCCATATCAGCTTCACAGAAGAGTAAAGAATCATCATCAAATTGAAGGTGTGAAACAATCACCCCATTAACTCCAATCTGCACCCCTTTAATCAGACCCAATTCCTTTGCTTTGAGCAGTAGAACACTAAGCCCTTCTACAGCCAAATTGAACAGAAAGGGTGATAATGGATCACCTTGTCTTAGCCCTTTTTGAGGGCTAAACTCATTGGTTGGTGACCCATTCACAAGAACAGAGATTCTAGTAGATAAAATACACTTCTTCATCCAATTAATCCATTTAGATCCAAAACCAAAATTTGACAGCATGGAAAGCAAATAACCCCAGTTGATGGAATCATAAGCTTTTTCAAAATCGAGTTTGAGCAACACCCCCTTCTTTTTAGCTTTCTTCCACCCATCCACAATTTCGTTTGCGATCAAAACCCCATCCAGGATATTTCTTCCTCTCAAAAAAGCTGATTGGGTTTCACTTATAACTTCTGGCATAACTAGCTTGAGTCTATTGGTCAGAACCTTAGACAAAATCTTGTACATCGAACCAATCAAGCTTATCGGTCTATAGTCCTTAAGATTGACTGCCTTGACCTTTTTTGGAATTAAAGTGATGAATGAGCTGTTCAAGCCATAAGCCAATTTACCCAAACTGTGGAATTCTTTCATGAACAACATCACATCTTCTTTAAACACCTTCCAATTCTTTTGTATACACATTAAATTAAAGCCATTGGGACCTGGTGCTTTATTTCCATTGCACTCTTTGACTGTTGCCCATAGCTCATCTTCCGAAAACTTTGCTTCCAACTGTTGAAACCACACACCACCACTGATGCTCGTAAAATTACCAGATAAGGCAGGTCTATCCCTCCATGCTTCTGAAAAGTGCCTGTTAAAGTGAGCCCATACCACATCCTTCACCTGCTGTGGATCCTCAACCACCATCCCCTCCACCAGAATAAAGTTCAGAGCATTCCTATTCTACATACTACTAGCCATCACATGAAAAAATCGAGTATTTCTATCCCCTTTTAAGTTCCACTCCAATCTTGACTTTTGCAGCCAAGACCATTCCAACATTCTACTGAGCCTCCACAGTTCACTACTTGATTCTCTTTTGAGCATCAGCTCTGCTTCCACCAAAGGTCTGACTTCAGCCAACAAATCCAAAGAGTGAAGCTGACTTTCAGCTTCTTTAATTTTCTCTGAGACATTACCAAACACTTCTTTGCTCCATTTCTTCAATGCTAGCTTCAAGTTCTGTAATTTCCTTTGCAATATTACACCTGCACTTCCATTTAGCTGAAACTTTAACCAAACATTCTCCAAGAATGAAGCAAAGTTGGGATGCAACAACCAAGCATAATAAAACTTGAAGGGTTTGGGCCCCCAATCCCTTATATCCTCCATTAAGAGTAAAGGGCAATGATTAGAAATGAGTCTCGGCAAACCCCACAGTTTGAACTTAAATTTTTCGATCCACTCAAGACTCAGTAGGAATCTATCAATTTTGCTCAATTTATTACCATCAATTGCATTACACCTGGTATATTTCCTACCCAACATTTGTAACACAGTCAACTCACACCTATCTATAAAGTCGTTGAAGTCTTTTATACCTCTTTCCCTCCTTGAACAACCCACTCTTTCATCCACTGATCTAATTTCATTGAAGTCTCTACCTATGCACCAAGGTTTAGTAAAACTTACTTTCAACCTTACCAGAGTCTCCCATAATTTACTTCTCCTCACAGAATCATTAGGAGCATACACATTAATGATAACACAATCAAAAGAGTTAAGGACTGTACCTGTAAGCATAATGAAATGCCTATTGCTGCAACAATCTGATAGTTGAAACACCTCAGGATCCCATATGCATAGCAACCCCCAAGCCCTACCCTCAGCATCAACAACCATGAACTCCATTTTATCTCTAGGCCACACTCTTTTAACATCCACAGATGAAAAACCTGCCTTCTTTGTTTCTTAAAAAAATGCCAAATCTATTTTCTTATCAACCAAGACCCTCCTAATTTTTCTCATATTCTCAAACCTACCAATCCTTCTGTATTCCGTCTTAACCACTTCATATTAACATATTTGTATTCTTTTATATCACCTGGTAGGGGCTCATTAATTTGCCCCTTCTACTCCTTCACCAATCCTTTCTTTGTCCACCTCCTCCATCCGAACAAGGTTTTGAATCACTGCTTTATCTTGGCCCAGACAGTCAACCCCCAACCTTTTACCCAAAAGAAGAGTTAATTGAGCTTCATGTAATTTTCCTTCGGAGCAACTGTGCTGCGATTTATCTGATACAGACTTCAGCATTGCGGCAGTTGCCGACCTAACAACCACTCTTTTGTGATTGCCTTTACTTGATCCAGCCCCTCCATGTCCTAGCCTTCTTGCAAAACCAGAAAATCCACCTACTGCCATGGAGTTTCTAGCACCCACTTTTCTTTTCTCTTTTTTATTTCTAAACTTCATCTTGTTCGACACAGCTTTACATATGGATACACCAATATTATTACACTCACTGGACTTAGAACCCATCAAAATAGGCCCATGCTCAGCCCATACATTGGACTGGCTAGAACTAGAATTATACGGATGAATAATACCTGGCCCAATGGTCTTGTTAATGCACTGCTTCTGGCCCAGTAAGACCTCCAAGTTAATACCTGGTCTGGCCCTCGAAGCCTCACTCAAACTTCTCACAGAACCTGATGTATGAGGTTGACCACCTACTTTTAGTGTCTCATCATTACACCCCCGCTTTAGTCCTCCTTTTCCTTTCATCATTGTCTCTGCTTCACGTGTGCCCTCTTCAATTGCCTTCCCAATGCCAACTGTACATCTACTTTTGGCAGCTTCATTTGATTTCTCCATGTAATCTGTAGTTTCTTCAACTATTGAGGCCATCAGCCAGTTACCTTCCGCAACCATCTCATCTCCTCCCTTCCCTCTAGTTGGCAAATTTCCTTCAACTAACTCATTGGTTAATCCCACATCATCATCCACCACATCTGCCAGCTCGGCTTCATCTTTCTCTAATCTGGGTTCAGCAATGGGCTGCACTTCACCATTAACAAATAACACTATGGCCATGTTTGTTTGGGTGGACATGAGCTTGGGATTGGACTAATAGTCCAATAAAATTATTAATCCGATGTTTGGTTAAACAATTAAAGTACGGATTAATTATTTTAAACTTGACTATTAGTTAAGATAGGATACATAATCCAACGGATTGGTAGTCCTAGGACTATTAGTCATGGGAATGCTAATCCAGTCCGCCCAAACAAACATGACCTATAAGTATATAAACATATTTTAATGATGATAAACATTTGTAAACAAATAATGAAGAGTTTTTATTGCACTGCATAGTTGATTGAAATCAAAAGTGACATTTTATTTGATTTTTATGAGACCTACCTATAAAATAGTGATCTAAACATCTAAATTCATCTTATATAAAAGAATAATATAAATAGGAAAATGTTTCTTTAAATTCTCAATAATTTTATATTATGTTGAAAAACTTCACATTAATCATTTATGAGAGCACTACAAAAATTAAAAATAAAATAACCAAAATAACACAGAGATCGAAATCCAACAAATTTTTTTTTTTTTTTCAATTGACAAAGGCTGTAAAAATTTATGGAAAAGATTTTCCTCCAACCCTTTATGTAGGAGTTCCTACATCCCAAGCAATACGGCAATTTATAATTGGCCACTTATTACTCAAATAAAAAATTATTTAATCTCTTAACAACCTTTTTGTGATTAATCTTAATATTAATGTTAAAAGACATGTGTTTAGGAGTCTTAAATATTTTAGATAACTTATGCATATATATATTTTAATTTAAATCTTTTTCTATTAATATATTCTTTAACTTTTTAATAGAATTTGATTATATTGTGTCAATTAACTAGGACTAATTGTGTAGTTCAATTGTCGCAAAATTTGATCCTATAAAATAAATAAATAAACTCTATCTAAATAAATAAACAAAAAAATAATTAAAAAAAAGGAAATGATTTCAAGTGAAATAAAGTCATTAAAATACTTTATTCAACTTTTTATCTCTCTAAAATCCGCTACCATCACATTGTTGCAACCATAATAATTCAATTATTCAAGAAAAATAATTTGTCCAATGATTATAATGAAAAATATTACATTAGAATTTATTTATTTTTGTTGAAAATATTTCATTAGAATCAAGAAGCTATTTAGCACCCATTGGTCTTTGTTTCACAGGAAATATAATTGGTACTAAAGTAATAAGCGGAGAACTACAAGATGTTACCTATTGTATAACATGACATATAAAAAAATTAACTTTATTATATTTAAATTAGTTTCATAATCTAGAGACGATAACAAGTTTTTGGAAACAAAAAAAAAAACTTTAAAAGAGTAGAATTTTTTTTGAAAATTGAGTTTCATAATAACAAAAAAATCCACCACGTAATTTTTCAACCGGAGTAAAGATAAATACATTAAGAATTTTAGAAACCTGTGGGAGCCGAATAAGTAGAAGAGTCAGAAGATGCGTACTCCGGAAATTAGATACTATACGCCTTTATATTGCGTGACTAGGACGCCGAATACGTTAGGAAAGCCGAATAGACGGAGGTCAGTGGCTCCGAATGAATAAAAGGGGAATGGGATAAAAGTAGGCTCAGGCCCCGAGGCCCAAAAAGCAAGTATAAATACAAGAACCATAGATTTAGAAAGGTATTTAAGAATCATTTTACTAAATTTGGAAAACAAGTTGTTCTGAGTGTCTGAACTAACTTGTCCGTCGGAGTACTAATTCCAGCACCCTCGACCGGAGTGTTTGTGTCTTTTCAGGTGACTAGCTGAGGATCACTAGCGTCTCCCAGGATCTGAAGAGTATTTCCAAAACCACTTCTCCACAACTAGCGTCGTCTGTGGGAATACTCAAATACATCCATGGCAGGCGTGACTGAAGATCCTCCGATAGCCACTGACGAGACTGCACAGAGAGGTGACCTCATTCCAGTGAACTCGCTTGGACCAAAAACCATCGCAGCAAGACTTGCCTCGGACCTCTGTTCATCTCCAAACCCAATGCAAAAGACAATAGAAGCAACCATGGCACAAGCTAGGCAAACCAAACAGAGGTTGGACAACATCATCGCTGAGAACGAACGCCTTCGTCGCGATCTAGCCTCGGAAATAGCAAAATCCAAACAAACGGTGCGCCAGGCTTCTGAGCGACCCCCGAGGGCAAATGATCGACGATTTCGGACTCGGCAGCAAGAAACTGACGGCCGCCATGCTTCAACAGATCATCTTGAGGAGTTGGTAAAGGATGGACGTCTCCACTAATGCGTCCGGAGGAGTGTGGTCGAAACACCTGCCCGTCCGAAGGATGCATTTCCACTTGACACCGTCCACATGATATACAGCCTGCCAGCAGCCCCGGCCGTGCATGCGATCCAATCACATCCAGGCCCCCAACAGCAACTCACGCCAGCAAAGCGGCCCCGAGAAACGCCAAGTATCACCTTTGACGATTTTGATTTGAACGGTGTAACACTCCCTCACATCGATCCGTTGGTTGTTGAGCTGCGCGTAAACCGGTTCACCGTCGAACGCGTTCTTATCGACCAGGGCAGTACCTCGGAGGTTATGTATTATAAAACCTTCACCAAACTCGGATTCAGCGAGTCAGACCTGACTCCGTCTCCTTATCCACTATTCAGCTTTAATGCCACTCCAGAGTACCCATTGGGAAAGATCAGCTTACCTGTTCGAGCAGGCTTCAGAACGGTGGACGTGGAATTCTTGGTCGTCAGGCTGCCATCATCGTACAATCTCATCATGGGGTGATCGTGGTTGCATACCTTGCAGGCTGTCCCAAGCAACTATCATCAACTGCTACGTTTCCTAACAGAACACAGCATTGAGCAAATCCGCGGATCCCAGAAATCGACACAAGCATGTTATCTCCTTGCCGGCAGAACGCCAAAGGAACTACAAGTAAACTTCATTGAGGTGCCAAATCGGGAGATCCTGGACGATGTTGGGCGGTATCCAAATGAGAAGGCCACGAAAGATTTAGACCGAGTTGACATTGATGGCAGCCCAGAAAAGTTCTTCATGATCGGCGCCTCTTTGAATCAGGCTGACAGGCAGCAGCTGATCTCTTTCTTACTCAACAACCTTGACGTCTTTGCGTGGACTCCGTACGAAATGCCGGGAATAGACCCGTCAGTTTCACAGCACCATTTGAATGTCGATCCAAAATGTAAGCCGATCATTCAGAAAGGCCGACGGTCAGCCGCAGAGCACACTGCCGCCGTTGTTGAGGAGGTAGACAGACTGCTTGACGCCGGGGCAATTAGAGAAGTCACTTACCCTACGTGGCTCTCCAATACAGTGGTGGTCAAGAAGAAAAATGGGACTTGGCAAGTGTGCGTCGACTTCACGAATCTGAACAAAGCTTGCCCCAAAGATTGTTTTCCTCTACATAGAATTGACCAGCTCGTCGATGCGACGGCACGTCATCAACGCATGAGCTTCCTCGATGCTTACAGAGGCTACCATCAAATCGCCATGCATCCGGATGACCAGGACAAAACTGCCTTCCTCACCCCAAGAGGAGCCTATTGCTACAAAGTTATGCCCTTTAGGCTGAAGAATGTAGGGGCAACCTACCAAAGATTGGTCACCACCATGTTCAAAGAGCAACTCGGCCACACTATGGAAGTATACATCGACGATATGGTGGTCAAGTCCAAAGAAGAACAGAATCATATAGCTGATCTAGAAAAGACATTCAGCATCTTACGCAAATACAGAATGAAACTGAACGCTTCCAAGTGTGCGTTCGGGATCGGCTCTGGCAAATTCCTAGGTTACATCGTCAATCACTGAGGAATCGAAGCCAACCTGAGGCAAGTCACAGCAATCTTGGAACTCGGCTCCCCCCGTTCAGTAAAAGAAGTCCAAAAGTTGATGGGGATGGCCGCTGCACTCAACAGGTTCATCAGCCGGTCTACAAATCGCTGCCGACAATTCTTTCAGACACTACGGCAGGGTAAGGCTTTTGAATGGTCCGCCGAATGCGAATCAGCCTTCAACGGACTCAAGACCTACCTCCGCTCAATACCTCTTGACAACACCCGCCGCTGGTGATCCACTCATCCTATATCTGGCAGTTTCTGATAGGGCCGTCAGTGCCGTACTGTTAAAAGAGGAGGAGGGGGAGCAACGACCAGTGTATTATGTGAGCAAAGCAATGGTTGACGCCGAAACACGCTACCTTCCGCTGGAAAAACTCATCTTAGCCCTAGTCATGGCGGCAAGAAAACTGATGCATTACTTCCAGGGACATAGCATTGGGGTGCTAACAGATTATCCCTTCCGATCAGTTCTACGGAGTGCAGAAGCATCAAGACGTGTTTCAAAATGGGCTCTTGAACTCGGTCAATACGACATTCAATTTTTACCTAAAATTGTAATCAAGGGACATGTGTTGGTCGACTTCGTTGCCGAATTCACCGGCGAGCTTGCCAGCCTCAAACTTGATGAAGTTCGACCAAAGGCTGAAGTTCTACCAAAGCCGAACTAGAGAATTTATGTCGGGGATATTTGGCAATTATATTGTGATGGATCATCTAACCAAAGGGGCAGTGGTGCCGGAGTTGTAATCATGTCTCCAGACGGCGCAGTAATTGAGCAGGCCGTCAAGCTTGGCTTCGAAGCATCAAATAACGAAGCCGAATACGAAGCCCTTCTAGCCGATCTGCGGAATGTGCACCTTCTCGGCGCTCGGCGTCTACTTGTGTTTTGTGATTCAAAATTGGTAATCAATCAGCTAAAGGGGGAGTACGTGGCAAGAAACGACCGTATGGCGGCCTACATGAAAACGGCCAATTCCTTGCTGGCAAAATTTGACCATTACGAACTGAACCAAATAACACGCGACCAGAACATACACGCGGATGCCTTGGCGTGCCTAGCCTCCGCCATCAATTCTGAGATCAAACGGACCATCGAAGTAGGTTTCATCCCAGAGCCGAGTATTGGCCCTTCGGAGGAAATCCACGTCAACGTTATAGAATCCGCACCAAGCTGGATGGACCCCATTGCTGCATTCCTCTCTTTTGAATAACTGCCAGAGGACAAAAAAGAAGCACACAAGTTGCGAAATAAAGCCCTGCGATACTATCTGGATCCGCAATGAGGGCTTTACAAAAAGTCCCTCTCTGGTCCATATTTGGAATGCGTGCACCCCGACAAAGTGGAGGAGCTTCTGACAGAGATACATGAGGGCAGTTGTGGTGCCCATTCTGGCGGACGCTCCCTGGCCCATCGAGCTATAATGCAGGGATACTATTAGCCGACAATGAGAGCTGACGCGGAGAGTTATGTAAAAAAATGTGAACAGTGCCAAAAGTTCTCCCCATTAACCCATCTGCCTGCTGAAGAGTTGAACTCTATCACCAGCCCTTGGCCGTTTGCTCAGTGGGGACTTGATATCGTAGGACCGTTGCCCAGGGCCCCAGGGAACAAGCGATTCTTAATCGTCGTGACAGACTACTTCACAAAATGGGTTGAAGTGGAGGCTTTAACACATATACGAGATGCCGACATTAAACGCTTTGTATGGAGAAACATCATAACATGATTCGGCATTTCAAGAGCTCTCATCTCAGACAATGGCACCCAGTTTGATTGTGGCGTATATCGAGAGTTATGCAGCAAATATGGCATTCGGCCTTACTTCTCGACACCGGCCTACCCCCAAAGCAATGGTCAAGCCAAAGCCTTTAATAAATCCATCCTGGACGGCATCAAAAAGAGATTGGAAAAGGCTAAAGGCAAATGGGTCGAAGAATTGCCGAGTGTATTGTGGGCTCATCGTACTACGCTGAGGAGATCCACTGGAGAAATGTCGTTTGCTCTATGCTTTGGAACCCAGGCAATCTTACCCTTGGAAATCGACCTCCCAACTCTGAAATCGCAAGTTTTTGATATGGGCCGAAACGACATGATGCTTGCCCTGGATCTGATTCTGATTGAAGAGCGAAAAGACCGTGCCCTGGCATCCATGGCACGGTATCAGCAGCAGCTCGCCAAATCGTATAATCAGGGAGTTCAGTTGCGCCGATACACGCCAGGGGAGCTTGTCCTGAAGAAGGTACTTCCAGCCGACTGGAGACCGGCCGATGGAAAATTGGGTCCAAACTGGGACGGCCCCTATCAGATAGAATCCATCGCAGGAACAGGGGCATATCGGCTCTCAGACATGTCAGGAAGAAGCCTGCCACGACCTTGGAATTCAACACATTTACGTAAATTCTATCATTGACCCGACTTGTGGGCTTGATACTTGTACATATTCCACCGTTGCAATACAAAGCTTCTCGTTTTCTCAAGCTCACCCCCAAGCCTTTAAGGGCCGATTAAGCCTTCTAAGGCCAAAATAAGCCTCCAGATTCGGACCCCCTTTTGGTGCAGGTCACCTTAGGGCCGATTAAGTCTCCGGATTCGGAGCCCTCTTTGGTGCAGGTCACCTCAGGGCCGATTAAGCCTACTAAGGCCGATTAAGACTCCGAATTCAGAGCGCCCTTCGTAGATATCACGATTGGCCCAAATAAAGCCTCCGGATTCGGAGCCCCTTTCGGTGCATGACACCTTAGGGCCGATTAAGCCTATTAAGGCTGATTAAGGCTCCAGATTCGGAGCGCCCTTCGTGCATATCACGATTGGCCCAAATAAAGCCTCCGGATTCGGAGCCCCTTTCGGTGCATGACACCTTTGGGCCGATTAAGCCTATTAAGGTCGATTAAGACTCCGGATTCGGAGCGCCCTTCGTGGATATCACAATTGACCCAAATAAAGCCTCCGGATTCGGAGCCCCTTTCGGTGCATGACACCTTAGGGCCGATTAAGCCTATTAAGGCCGATTAAGACTTCGGATTCGGAGCGCCCTTCGTGCATATCACGATTGGCCAAAATAAAGCCTCCGGATTCGGAGCCCCTTTTGGTGTATGACACCTTAGGGCCGATTAAGCCTATTAAGGCCGATTAAGACTCCGAATTCGGAGCGCCCTTCGTGCATATCACGATTGGCCAAAATAAAGCCTCCGGATTCGGAGCCCCTTTTGGTGCATGACACCTTAGGGCCGTTTAAGCCTATTAAGGCCAATTAAGACTCTGAATTCGGAGCGCCCTTCGTGCATATCACGATTGGCCCAAATAAAGCCTCCGAATTCGGAGCCCCTTTCGGTGCATGACACTTTAGGGCTGATTAAGGCTCCGAATCCGGATTGGCCTTTTTTGAGATGCATTCGCACCACTTTATTGGCCGAATAAATATTCACTGAGAATCGTTCTTAATTCAAGCTGGTCAATACATGTTTAAACATTTACGCCACGCAACACAAAACTTGTTAGAAAGTTGAAATAATACGATTAATTAAACACATAACATTTCAAGACCAAATACAAACGTTGAAAATAAAAGAAATTCTATTTATTTGGCGCGAAGTCTATTCATGCGACACCCTCATCGTCGCTCTTCTCAATTTTGAAATCGGAATAAGGAAAGTAGTGGCGATGATACAGGGGCAAGGCCGAATCAATGCCCACGGCTTCGAGAGCTTCCTCGGTTTGAAGGGCCTTGATCCAGCCGTGTTTGAATCCAGGATTTTCACATCGGCAGACCTCCTCGGCAAGGTCCTGTTTGGTCTTCTCTATCCTGACCTTTAGGCCGTCCTGAAACCCCTTTTCATAACTCGAGGTCCGTTGGGTCACTCTCTCCGCAACAACCAATTTAGATTGACTGGCCGCTACCGACGTGCTCGTTTGAACATTCTTCAGTTCCCGAAGCTCACGCTCAGCCTTTTCCGCACGAATCTCCAGACTGCGATTCCTTTCGTCTTTTTTCTCGCTCTCACGTCGCGCTTCCCGCAGACGCATGCCGACTTTGTAAGCAATATATAGCCTTTTTACGGCCCCATGTATGCCGTCTCGAAATACTTCGAAATCTCGACGTCCGACCATCGATTGTTGGACTTCCGGCGGGAATATCTGTCGAGCGAACTCGACTGCCACATCTGGGTCTTTAATGATAGAATCCCCCTCCGTCATTGGTCTATTCCTCACAAAAACCGCAAAACTCAACGGTCGTGGCGTCGCATCAGGCTCAATTGTCGGTCGTGGGTGTGGAGAATTTCCCCGTTGTTGCCTGTCCTTTCGGGGCGATATGCTTCGATGACGTTCTTCTTCCCGATCCTTGGACGTTCTTCTTCCTTTGCGCGTAGGCTCACTACTACGACTCATTGCGGCGTCTGATTCAGTCAATCTTCGTCCCTCCCAAGTTGCCTGAATGGAAATAAGTAGGGCCTCTGGCGTGCACCCGCCCCATTTATCCTTCAATGTTTGCTGCTCTCCCGAGGCAACGTCAGTAATCCCAAACGTCAACCCATTCGGCTTCCTAAGCTCGCGCCCTGACTAAGGCAAGGGCAGTTTTACTTTATTAATCCGGCCGGCCATGTTTTCAAGCGCAAGCGCCGATCAATGTGTGCCTCAACCAGCCCACGAGATAGGCCCATTCGGCTTCCCAAGATCGCGCCCTGGCTAAGGCAATAACAGATTTACTAATCTTGTTGGCCATGTTTTCAAGCGCAAGCGCCGATCAATGTGTGCCTCAGCCAGCCCACGAGATAGGCCCATTTGGCTTCCCAAGCTCGCGCCCTGGCTAAGGCAAGGGCAGATTTACTAATCTGGTCGGCCATGTTTTCAAGCACAAGCGCCGATCAATCTGTGCCTCAGCCAGCCCACGAGATAGGCCCATTTGGCTTCCCAAGCTCGTGCCTTGGCTAAGGCAAGGGCAGATTTACTAATCTAGTCGGCCATGTTTTCAAGCGCAAGCGCCGATCAATCTGTGCCTCAGCCAGCCCACGAGATAGGCCCATTCGGCTTCCCAAGCTCGCGCCCTGGCTAAGGGCAGATTTACTAATCTGGTCGGCCATGTTTTCAAGCGCAAGCGCCGATCAATGTGTGCCTCAGCCAGACCACGAATCACACCCATTCGGCTTCCTAAGCTCGCGCCCTGGCTAAGGCAATGGTAGATCTGATCGGCTAAATACCTAAGCTAAGCAGCCGATCTAACCATAACCGAAAGTAATAACATTCATCAACAACATTTTCTTTAGCCAGTTGAGTACAACTCATAAAATTTTATATACTCAAGTTACCAAACAAAAAGCTACAAGCCCGCATAAAAATGTCTAGCAAAAACAAACACTATGACTGTAGCAAAAGATGAAAAATACTAAATTAAAAACCGTAAAAATACATTCGACATCCTAAAAACTATCAGTCGACCGGATCAGCCATCGGAATCAGACTCCAATAGCTCAACATCCACTTGCTCATATGGTATTGGCATAATCAATGAAGCGTTAGCAGCAGCAAGGGCTTTGTGCCAGTCGTGTTTGAATCCCCGATTTTCAAACTTGGGGACTTGGTCCACGTACTCGGCGAGTCTAGCATTTTTCCCGGCCTCGAATACTTTGGAAGACTCCGAGTCGGCTGATTCCTTCACCGCCTTTATTTCAGCCAACTCAGCCTCCAGTTTGGAGATCGCCTTCTGAGCCAACTTGAGAACATCTTCGCTCGCGTCCGCCTTCTTCTCGGTATGCAACCTCAATTGATCCGTGCAACGAGCCTTCTCGATCTCGGCGTTGGCTCTTGAGGCTTCCTTGTTCGCCCTCAAAGCTTCGATCTCGGCCTTTCTCCTCTGGCCTTCAACTTCCTCGTGCAAATGACCAATCTATTTGACGGCGTCGCGATGGCGACGACCCATATCGGCTATCCATCCGACGATCTGTAAAACAAGAATTTAAAACCATAACTTCAACAATATTTGGATTAAGTGAAGCTAAGTTCGAGTATGTACCAAAAGTGCCGATTGGGTGGCTAGTGCTGTCGCATTCAGATCCGTTTCCACCCGGAAAGCCTCCTTGTCAAACGGCAACGACACAGACGTAGCCAAGCTGAATGCGACTTCTGGATCTTTAAGCACCGAAGCATCAGAAGAAACCGGCATGTTTTTTTATCATTGGCTGAATGACAAAAGGAACGATCACGTCCGATCCCTCTAATCGAGGACGTTTGCCGCCATGTTCTTCTATGCCGGCTTCAAACTCGGTAGGTCGTTTCTCTACCTCAACTTCTTGGCCGGCCTGCACGATCAAAGTAGATTCGGCATCTCGATTTTCAGCCGTCTCTACCTCAATAACGCGCAAGGACTCTGATTCGCTAATAGGCAGGGAGAATTGAGATTCGGTGGTGGGTGGTACTTTAGACGGAAGGGCCTCCACTCTTCGCCGCGCGGCCAACCTTTTCGCATTTGCCTTCCTAGAAAGTTTTGTCAGGCTTAACCCGGCCATGTTTTCAGGGTTTGCGGAGGGAATATCGTCTAAGTCGTGAAAAACGCCGTCAAGTGAAAGATCCCTTCGGCCCGAAGTGGATGGGGGATCGGCTGAATTCAATACCGCGTCAGACTCGGTTTTGGACTGATCTGATTCAATAATATTAGCTACACCCCGCTCCGAATCTGACCTTTCAAAACCAACCTGCCTCAAGTTTTTGAAGTCGGACAAAATAAGAGCGATGAGAGAGTCTTCACCCTCCAGAACCGAGATATTTTTCGCCGCTGAGAAGGTCGTATATGTTGGCTCGTAACGAAGCAGAATGTGGGCCGCCCTACCTTGTTTCTGAAGACTTCGACGACCGAAATATTTGAGCGCGACTTCGATATCCGAAAGAACGGTGCCGTCAGTTGAAGACAGAACTTTCTTCAAATTTCTCCCTGCACAAACCAAGCCGTAACATTTCAAAGAAGAGGCTTTACAACAAAAATGAACAAATAATAAAAGCGAGAAAGCAATCAGCCACCTGGCTCGCCCCTCTGTCTAGGAATAGAGTCGACGTGATCCTCCCCTTTGCCAAATTCCCAATTACCCTGGACAACGACCATAACATCATCAACTCGTTTTCCAGAACTGGAAAGCATAGTAATCAGTTGATGGACGATATCCTTGGCCCTAAGGAAGAAACGCCCGTGCCGACCAGAAGACTTAGCCAAGGCATAACAATGCTGGATGGTTGGAATGCCAAGGTTAATTCTTAGGCGACGGTTGAGCGCTATAACCCCCATTATGATTCTAAAGAAATTCACATTAGGTTGGGAAGGGATTAAACCCCAATGGCGAAGCACAGCCCTAAGAAACGGGTGAAGGGGGAAACGGACTCTACCCTCTGCAATTGACAAAAGAGGAAAGACAATCGTGGTTTCGTCCTCCCTCTCCATATCAAGAGTGCTGTCTGCCACAAGCGACAGACGGACATCATCAGGAATGGAGAAATGGCATTCAAAGCCAGCAATACGATCTAATGAGAAGAGGTCTGTTAAATGTTTCGCCATACCCTACAGTCTATGAGAATATGCCAAGGAAGGAATAAACCAGAAAGAGTCCTCGAAGCAAGGGAGGAGAGAACTTACAAAGGGCGAAGAGGATATCAGAGAAAAAAAGTTTCAGGGACGATCCAAAAGGCAATCCAACGATGAGCATCATAAAATACATACTTGAAAAGACGTCGAAATTTTAAATCGCAATAAATAGACACGTACGAGGGGGGCGAGAAGTCGACACGACAACCGAAAGGGGTGCGCTTAGATATCCGCATGAGGATGAGGTCAACCGCCGAATTTTGGCTCCGACTTTTAGGAATTCAAAACCACGCACTCCAGCCAACTGTCGTCGGTGAAGTGCTTGGGGGGCAACTGTGAGAGCCGAATAAGTAGAAGAGTCGGAAGATGTGTACTCCGGAAATTAGATACTATCCGGCTTCATATTGCGTGACTAGGACGCCGAATACGTTAGGAAAGCCGAATAGACGGAGGTCAGTGGCTCCGAATGAATAAAAAGGGAATGGGATAAAAGTAGGCTCAGGCCTCGAGACCTAAAAAGCAAGTATAAATACAAGAATCATAGATTTAGAAAGGTATGTAAGAATCATTTCACTAAATTTGGAAAACAAGCTGTTCTGAGTGTCTGAACTAACTTGTCCGTCGGAGTGCTAATTCTGGCACCTCCGACTGGAGTGTTTGTGTCTTTTCAGGTGACTAGCTGAGGATCACTAGCGTCTCTCAGGATCTGAAAAGTAATTCCAAAATCACTTCTCCACAAAACCCAAGTATAATAAATTTTTTTTGGAAAGTTAAGGAATATAATTTTAAACGAAGATTTAAATTAATAAAAAATTATATAAGTTACTAAAAATATTTAGAATTATTAAATACATGTTTCTATTGAGCACCAAAAAGCTATTAAGAAATTGAATAGATTTTCATTTGTACAACAAGTAACCATTTATAAAATGTCATATTACTTGGGATGGAGGAGTTCCTCCATAATGGGTTGGATGAAAACCTTGTCCATAATTTATTAGTTAAAATAAAATATTACAGAATGGTAAATAAATGAATGAAAATAAAAGTTTCACTATTGTGAAAAAATTAAGTATTCTCAAGACAAGAAGACAATGAACAAAGAAAAACAAGAGGAAAATGTCTAAGAATACAAATTTATTTATTTAGTGTAATCAACATTGCAAGTTTAATGTCTAAAAATACAAATTTATTTATTTAATCAAGTGCAATTTTTAATGTCAAAGAATAAAATTTCTGAGTAAGCGGCCTTAAGTCAATCAAATAAATTGGGGATTAAATCCGAAAAAGACATAATGGAATACCGCCATGTTTGTTTGGGCGGACTGGATTAGCATTCCCATGATTACTAGTCCTAGGACTACGAATCCGTTGGATTATGTATCCTATCTTAACTAATAGTCAAGTTTAAAATAATTAGTCCCTACTTCAATTGTTTAACCAAATATCGGATTAATAATTTTATTGGACTATTGATCAAATCCCAAGCTCATGTCCACCCAAACAAACATGGCTTACATGTACTGCATCAAGCCACAGTCATTACAAAATGATAAAGAATTAATTCACCAGAATGTTGTCCGCGCTTCAAATTCTATTTTGTCGGAGTGAAAAGAGAGGACTCAAACTTGCTTACAAATGATAAAATTGGATTGATGAATTGCCGCCATGCATTCAAAATAAGAGAATCCAATACCCAAAAGTTAAACAAACATTGCATGTCAAAACTGAAATAAAATAAAATAAATTAAAAACACAACCACACAAACACCCCATCCCTTTCCACTTCCCCATGCCTTTCAAATTGGAAATTAAAAATTAAAAAAAAAAAATCACACAATATACACAAACAGAGGCTCGGCTTTCTCTCGTGTGTCAACCTAGTTGGGAGCAATTAATAAACTTGACTCTTTGTTGCCCTCTAGCTCATCTATTGACGTATTATTGACAATCTTGTAATTCCTTTAATTTCATCAATAAACCTTTATTTTGCTGATGAAAATAAAAATATACACAATAGAAAACATATAAAATGCAATCTCACTTGCGGAACAACTTCAAACACAGAAAAATAGTTCAGTAGCATTTGTGATGTGAGAAAAAAAAAAAATTCAATGGGTATGATTTAAATTTGACTGATATTGAGATTACTAGTATGTTATTGGAGATCAAAAAAGGAAAGGTTGAATTAAAATGCATGATAAAGATATTCTCACAGCTACCTTTGAAAGCTAACATTATAATAATAATAAAAACTCATCAAACCTGAATCATGAGTTCTTGTACAAGAAATGGAATTCAGCTCCTAGGATATCTTGAGATCAAATATATTTACAAAGAAAGATCAAGGAAGAACATTGTTGGAAATGGTTAATTTTTCCTCAAAGTTCGGTCTATTTTTTAGGTGGGCCCCGAGTGTCGATTTACTCGGGTCAAAGTGGTAACGCGTTCTATGCCGCGTTGTGATTCACGTGGTATATTTGGTTGCTCAAAACCATTACCGAGTGAATGGGAAATTGAAGCCAAAGTGTGCTCCATGGAAATGGAGTTTTGGTGGAAATTCCTTAAGGTTGTAAATTGGCTTGTCCCACATTGATTTGGTGGGAAGTTTTGAAAGGGTTTATAAGGCTTAGGGTGAGATACTTGGGGTGTGCCCCAAGGGGTACCCAAGTGTTTTAGAGGGAGAGGTTATGGGCAAAATGGGCTAGACCCATTGGACCCAAAAATCACCACACACGGCGCCGATCGGTCGGGCAAGCTGGGCTGGGCCTAGGCTTGGACGCGGGTGCGTGGTGTGTGGTTAGGTTGGGCTTCTAATCTTTTTGGGCCAAAAACATTTGAATTTAATTTTATTTTTTATTAAAATAAAATCCATAATTCAAATTAAATTGGTTTGGATTTTTTGTTCATCCAAACAGGGCCCTTCTCGTTTTACTATCTGTTTGAATTGATTCAAATCTGTTTGAATTCAAAACCCAACAGGTATGATACCTGTTCAATTCAAAACCAAGAGCTACATACCTGTTTAATTCAAATCCAAGAGCCACCTTCACATCTATAAATAGGACTATCCTCATTTGATATTTTGCATTCAGAAATTTCGTATTTCACCTCTATTAATTCTATTCTTCATCTTGCTGCATTTTATTTCCAAAAGAAAGAGTGTAAACACTTAGTGTGTTCGTAAGGCAAACAATTAGTAGTGCTGCTATTGTTTGTAGTAGATCATTTCATCCTGGGAGATAGACGTCCAAATTCTGAAAACACCGTGGAGAGGACGAATCTGTCTTAAGGACACAGTGTCAAACACTAGACTTGATCAGAAAAATAATTCGAAGAAATTAAATCAAGTAAGTTATTTAATTTACTTTCAGTGTTGTTTTTATTTGTTTATTTATTCAGATTTTAATTTTGTTTTTGTAACAAAATAAAATCTGTTTTTTATTTATATATTTTTATTTCAAGTTTGATTTTTGTAATCAAACATATTCTCTCCTTTTCTCTATTTCTTTTATTCTTGTTGTTGTTTTGTACACAACAGAATTAAATCTTTTTAAATACAGTGAAGATTGTCCGACAAACATTTGTGCCCAAACAAGAGAGTTAAGCTTTCTCATGCTGTAGAAACGCCCAAGGTCTATTGAGGACTATCGGCCTGTTTGGTAGAGTTTATAAGCTGCTTGTTTCAGTTTTTAGCTTAATTTAAGCTAAAATATTGTGTTTGGTGTAGTTCAAGTTAACCAGTTTATAGTTTAAATCAAACTATTTCTCAGCTTATCTTAAAAGCTGGTAAGGGAGTGCTTAAATTTTTAACTTAAGCGCGTAGCTGGTGTGAGGAGCTAAAATTACTTAAATGCCCTCGTCAATACCCAAATATTAATATTAATTAAAAAATAAAAAATTGTATATTTCTGAAGAAAAAGAAAAAAAATCAATATTAATTGAAAAATAAATATTAATTGGTATTAATTATTAATAAATTCATATTTTATATTTTTATATTAATTAAAAAATAAAAATTTGTATATTTCTGAAGAAAAAGAAAAAAATCAATATTAATTGGTATTAATTATTAATAAATTAATATTGTATACTTTTGTAATGAATTAATTATTAATTGATACTAATTAATAACAATTGTTGATTATTAATATTAATTGATACTAATAAAAATTAAATATCAATATTAATTTATACTAATTAATAATTTTAATATTAATTGAGACAAATTAAGCCATTAATTAATATTAATTAATAATTTTAATATTAATTGATACTAATTAAGCAATTAATTGATACTAATTAATTTATAATGGAAAATAATTGTGACAATAATACTTCCATTTCATTTTTAGCAAATGAATCAATTTTTATATTAATTGATACTAATTAATACTACTTATATTAACTTTTATTAATGAAATATAAATGATATTTAAGATGTCATGTCATATAATAAGTAAATTTGGTTTAAAAGTTTAATTATTCTAGCATTATTTTAATCTAAGTTAATTTCACTATGTAAGTGATTGTCAAGGAGAATGTTTTTTTTTTTTTTTCCAAATTTGGGTAAATTACACTCACCTCTCCCAAGTTTTAAGAAAAACATAGTTAGTCTAAGACTTTTAACATAATTGCACTAATCTTCCTTTTAATAAAACTAAATCAATTAAAACTAAAGCAGATGATGCATAAACATTGAAATAAATACTTTAATAGATAAGAAATGACAATATTATTTTTTATTTATATGATTAATAAATTATTAATGAAAATGATTTAATTATTATGTAAATTAAAATTAAAAAAAATCAATATAATTATATTAAAAGTGTGATATTAACTTTATATTTTCTAAATATTAGGGAGTTGAGTGTAATTTACACTTTTAATTTCTAGTGGAAGTTAAAAGAACTGACTTTGAAAGGGTTTGACACTAGTGGGGACTACAACTCTCTTTACATCTTATAATAAGGACAAGAAATATATTCCTCTTAAATAATACCAAGCATACATGTGACAAAAGCTTTCCTAATCAAAATCAAGCATTAATTTTGATTTGATTTAACGTAAAAAATAAATTTAAGTGGGGTATTTTTTCTTTTTCTTTTAAATTAATAAAACCCATGGAAAACGTAAAAGAAAGGAGGAAATCAAGTATTAATTTTGATTTGATTTAACATAAAAAATAAATATAAGTGGGATTTTATTTTATTTTTAAATAAATAAAACCCATGGAAAGGCTAAAAGAAAAGAGAGGAAATTGCATATTCTAGGCTTGGAAATGAAGGGTTGTTAATAGGTTTTTTTAGTGATCGGTGTCTAGGCTGATTTATGTGTATCTTGACCAATTTCAGGACTCATGCAAAGTGCCCCTTACATGTGGATCAAACAAATCTCGGGTAGAGCCAGCTGACGTAATCCCAAAGAGTTTATAATACCTAGTGGGAGTTGAACTTAAGACTTAGATGAAGCACATCCTCAAGTCTCAAGTTGCACCTATTAAACCAATCCCTTGGGATTGGATCGTTAATAGGTTTGATAGTATCATTCCTTTTGGGTAGGCTGGAGAAAACCAGAAAAAAATAAAAATAAAAAATCAATCCGGACCCAATAATGTTGAACAAGTACAAAATCTAACCTTCGTATGGTTGGGGTAAAGTAGTAAATAAATCAATTTGTTCATGAACAATTTGAGATTGATTTTAAGTTCAACTCATTTGTTAAATGAACAATAGTTTGAGCAAAATTTGTAGACTTGTTTACTATTTCAATGGAGTTTGAGTAGACCCAAACCCAACTCAACTAGGGTTGTGAACACAACTATATAAATAAATACTTAATTACGGTAAAAATGCTAAATATATCTTCATTAGTTTATTTTATCCCGATTTATATTTGGTTGTGAAAATTTATATATTTGATTTATAAAATTCGATAGTAATATAAGCAATATATATTGTTCATAATTATTTTTATTCATATTAGTATTAATTTAAGTTTTATTTTTCTTTTAAAACTTGAGTTTTTCAATACTTAATGAGTCAATTCCAAGCTTAAACTTATTGTTAGCTAGTCAAACTTATATATCTTATAGCTTAGCCTAAATTCATAAAATTCAACTTAACTCATTTACAATTCTGCATTAAGTCGAGTGTCGGTCACACTAATCACATGCAATAAAAATAGTCTCTTCACCATTAAACAACACACCTTCCACATGTCATTCACTCTCTCTCAATCACAACTCTAACCAACTCCCCTCTCTCTCTACCCCCATCCACAATCAACAAAAACTCCAACTAAAAACTAGGACTTCCTTACCTTGTACAACACAAAGTAAAAAAGGTGCTGCAACATGCACTATATATAAATGGACCCATGCAAAGCATAACATACTACAACACCCCTTATTGTTCTTCACTCACTCTCTCTCTCTCTCATCCCTCCTCCTCCTCCTCCTCCTCCTTTTTTTTGATCAGCAAAAAAGAAACTTTGTTGATGGAAAAACATAACGAGTATGATAACATACATCAATAGAGAAGAGGGTGCAAAAAGCATCATAGTGAAACATTTAGATCCCAACTAGGTTGGCACCTAGATGCACACCAAATCATCTGCTAGCACACACTTGAAGCTTTAAGTTGGTGAGAAACCAACATGCAGAGCGGAACAAAGCAAAACAAAAACAATAAAGCAACAAAACACTCCTCTGCTGGAGCAGAAGACAGAACACCAAGACTACTTCAATACCTTTAGACAGAACACCATGACTACTTCAACACAGCAGACCAGCCTAAGCACCAATGCTTCAGTAGCAACTCAATCCTTTGGCTTCTTCAGAACCAATACCAGAATCAACTTTACCAAACCTAAACTAGCTCAGGTTTGGTAGCCTTCAGCAGCCTAAGAACTACTCCACACCAGCATACACCAGTTCAATAACAGAACAACAACACATCATACACTAGTAGAAATACACCCAACAGACAAGCATCCACCAATTCAGACAGTCACCCACACACCCTCAGAGTACAGCAGCAGCCAGAAATCAACCAGCCCACCCACAGCCATCTCAGCAACACCAGACCGGAGATCATAACTAAACAGCCTAAGCATAGCAGCCCAGTAAGCATCCCAGACCAAAGACAACAATCCAGAGAGCTGCAGACCCAGATAGATACAACCACACCCAAGTATGCTTCCTCGGAGCTTAAAACTAGACAGATTCATCCACCATTCCTACAAGCATCTGATGAGCCAATGATAATCCTAAGTCTATGAGTCCATAGCAGATTCAACCACACCACAACCCATAGCACAAGACAGAGACAACCACAAAAGTCCATACCACAAAGCAGATAAGCCTGTGGGTTCATTCAGCCACAAACAGCAGCCCATACTATCAGTCCACCAGCAATCTACCATCAGACAGCATACACCACTGCAGCAGCTCCAAAACCAAAACCAAATCATAATGCATACTTGAACCTTTGTCATCAGCCTAGAATCACACATAGTAGAACCTTAACCAAAACCAAAACATAATGCATACTTGAATCTTTTTTTTTTTTTTTGAACAACAAAGAGAAGCTATATTGATGAATTTAGCAGAGGCATTGCAGAAATACACCAGTAGAGCAAAAAGAAAAACCAAGATTGGCGAGAAGCCAATCACACAGCTAACAAAAGAGCAAATAAAGAGAAGAAGGAAGATGAAACAACAGTAGCACCAATTGGAACAGAGCACCACACAGGAACAAAGCACCAACTGGATCAAACTGCAGTCTTCACGAACCAACCCTCACCCTGAGATGTAAGTAGCACAGAATTGACAGTTAAGACTGCAACAGACCACGTCTCACCCCTGAAATGTTGTAGAGAAAATCTGAAATCAAAAAATGGAGCTCCTTAGAAGCAGCCTTAAGCCAGAAAGCCAGCCGAATGAGAATCAGTTCTTGCAGGTCCTGCAAATTAGGGGGAGATGCATTGAAGCAACAATCATTTCTGTGTTTCCAGATCAACCGGAGTGTTACCAGGGGTATTGCACGCCAAATCCGCTGTTCAACTTTCCTACAAAAGTACCTTGACCACCAGAGCAGCAGACCATGGACAGAATCAGGAACAGCCCAAGAAACACCCCACCATTGTAGCAGACTAGACTAGACTTTCCGAACAGATGGACAGAGGATGAGAACATGCTCGATAGATTCCTGATGAGATTTACAAAAAACACAAAGTGTAGAAGCAGAACTATCCAAAACTCCAATCCGCTGCAAGAATACAGAGGTTTTGATCTTGTGCTTCCAAGCGAGCCAACCGAAGAATTGCACCTCAGGAGGAAGATACTTAATCCACGCCAGACGACAGAAACAACTAGAACCTCTATAGACACTGCAGGTGTGATTGTAAAGGTTGGACACAAAAGATTACCCAGGCTTGGCTGCTCTTCATATTGCACTATCCTGGGATTCCAACTGAAAGAAGGGCACTGAACCTACAATGCCATAAAGTCTGAGCAGTTCATTCTTTTTCCAAATAAATAGAGGCCTCCTAAATGTGAATAACCAGTTCTTAGTTGTGCCAGATACTTTCACAAATTCCTTTAGCAGACCTTCCTTTTATGAAGATATACTGAAGAGCCTAGGGAACTCCTCTTTCAGGCAAACATTTCCACACTAGGAGTCAAACTAGAACCTTATACAACAGGCATTGCCCACCTTTAATTGGAGGTTGCTAGCAAAGTATAGTGATAGAGACTGATTTTGCTCACCTACTGCCACTATGCCATTTCAAATATAAGAGGATGATGTGTTTAAACTTGGGTTTGGAACCCATTTTCCACCAAGGAACCGATATTTGCTGCATAATACCCTATACCAAAGGGACTCTGGTTCAGTAGCAAATCTCCACCACCATTTTAGGAGTAGACACAGATTCACATCTCTGATTCTTCTAACACCCAGACCACCTTGCTTTATGCTCTTAGTAACCTCTGACCATTTCACTAAATGAATTTTACGCTTCAGATCTGGCCCACCCCATAAGAATGAGGCTTGAATTTTGTCTAGCTCCTTGGTAATCCCCTCAGGAAGCTTAAATAATAATAAGTAGTATACAAGTATACTTGATAACACTGCTTTCACCAAGGTTAATCTACCTACAAAAGATAGTAGCTTCCTTTTCCACCCGGCTAGCCTTAGTTTTACCTTATCAACTACAGGTTTCCAAGTTTTCTTTCTTTTAGGGTTTGCACCCAAGGGCAGACCTAAATACTTGATTGGTAAATTTTGGGTCTTGCAGTTCAAGAGGGCAGCGAACTCAGGAAGGGCAGATCCGGAGATGCCAATCCCACAAAGCACACTTTTGTGGTAGTTGATTTTAAGCCCAGAAGCCACTTCAAAGCATCTAAGAATTCTTTTCAGATTTAGCACCTCTGATAACTCAGCGTCACAGAAAAAGAGGAAATCATCTGCAAATTGAAGGTGAACAAATGCACCTCATCATTGGCCCCAATAGATACACCTTTAATCAATATTAGGTCCATAGCTCTCTGAAGGAGAGTATTTAATGCCTCAACAACCAAATTGAATAAGAATGGTGATAAGGGGTCACCTTGCTTGAGCCCTTTTTGGGGATTAAATTCTTTTGTTGGAGATCCATTGACAAGGATAGAAATTCTAGCAGTAGAGACACACTCCTGTATCCAAGAGATCCACTTTTCGCCCAGACCAAAATTTGTTAACATTGAAAAGGGGAAATTCCAGTTGATGAAGTCGAAAGCCTTCTCGAAATTTATTTTAAAGAGCAATCCGGCTTTCTTGGATTTGACCCAGCTATCCACAACTTCATTTGCAATCAGGACTCCATCCAAGATGTTTCTACCTCCCAGAAAGGCAGATTGTGAATCACCAATTATCGAAGGCATAACTAACTTCAATTTATTTGTTAGGACTTTAGATAGAATTTTGTAGACGGACCAAATTAGACTAATAGGTCTGAATTCATTTAGTGATAGAGCTTTCTCCGTCTTAGGGACAAGAGTAATGAATGAGCTATTCAAACCTGGGATTAAGCTGCCACTGGCATGAAACTCTTGCATAAATTTGAGGACTTCACCTTTAAGCACCTTCCAAAATTTCTGAAAAAATAACAAATTAAAGCCATCTGGTCCTGGGGCTTTGTTCCCATTACAATCATTTACTGCTGCCCAAATTTTTTCTTCAGCAAAGTCTGCTTCAAGAACATGAAAGTGGGTACTAAGCTTGATACTTTTGAATTCACCTTTCAGAGTTGGCTTCATTTTCCAATCATCTTTGAACAGGTTTGCAAAGTGAAACCAAACCTCATTCTTGATAGAAGTTGGGTCCTCAAGATTCATACCCTCAACTGTGATGGAGTTAATAGTGTTCCTGGTTGTTTACTAGTGGCCATGACATGGAAAAACCTGGTGTTCCTATCCCTTTTCAGATTCCAGTTCAATCTAGATTTTTGGAGCCACTCCCATTCCATCTTCCTGCTTAGTGACCACATTTCATTCCTTTTCTCTCTTTGCAACATCAATTCATCTACATCCAGAGGTCTAGTTTCAGCTTTTAGATCAAGATCATGCAGTGCAGTTTCAGAGGCTTCTAATTTTTTTGCAACATTTCCATAAGTCTCTTGATTCCATTTTTTTAGGGCTAACTTCAGGGACTGCAATTTCCTATTCATGATGGATCCTGCAGATCCATACAGTTGAAGATCACCCAAATTGCTCTCTACCGAGGAAGCCAGTGTTGGATGTAAGGTCCATGCATTCAAAAATTTGAAAGGTTACTGATCAACCACCAAGAATCAAGCATTTATGCAAAGTTTGCAACAAGGGTTTTTCTTGTGGTGGAGCTCTAGGTGGGCACATGAAAGCCTATGGGATTGAAGATCTCAATAATGCTTGCAACAATGGAGGACTTTCCATGAGCGAGTTCCAAAACAAGGTCGAAAGTAGTAACAACTACACCAAGCGCACCTACCTTCTCTGAACCACCACCACAAACCGGTTCATGACCTACCGTGCACGTGAAGAATGTGGTAAAAAAAGTTTCCTAACATTGAACTCTCTTATCGAACATGGGAAATATTCGATAGATGGGACTGTCTCTCCCATGCCATTGTTGTCACCAACTAGGGTTGGATCGTTCAGGCCTTCCACGATAATGGGAAAGTATGATAAAATTTTCGATTCAATGGATGAAGAAGAAGACCTAACCAAGTGTTTGGTGATGTTATCGAATAGAAAAAATGAGGATGAAGAGGAAGACAAGGGTAAAGAAGTGGTGGTGAAAGGAATGTTTCAATGCAAGGCTTGTAAAAAGGTTTTTAAATCACACCAAGCATTGTGAGGGCATAGAGGTAGTCACAAGAAGGTCAAAGGTTGTTTTGCTTCAAGATTCGACAATACAGATGATAATAATGAAGATATTGATGTCGAGAAAGATGTCCTCGTTCAAGCCAATCTCTCTCCCATTGATTCATAATCTCAATCAAACATCATTGGAGACTTCAAGGAAGTCCAAAGTGCATGAATGCTCTGTTAGTGTATTATAATGTTAATGTCATATATAGCTACCATACATTAGCATATATTATATACATGTAAAGTAAAATGTTTATTGTAATGTTTATTGTTTCTGCTTTCGATGTATTTGGCATCCTATGTACAACACTCTCCTCTCTATAAAAGAGAGTGAGCTTCTCCTTGTGTAATACAGATTCAATATCTATCAATACATAATTTATTCTCTCTTTCTCTATATATTAATTCTAATATGGTATCAGAGCTAGGTTAAGAACCTAATAATTTTGCTTCACCGGCAGGCAGCAATCTCGCCTTGGCCGCCCGCCGGACAAACCCATATCAGTAAACACAGCATCCGAATCAACCCAAAAGATCCACTCCGCCTCCGATTGGGCCACCATCATCGCCCGAACAACCGGTATCTTTTATACCAATATTCATCTGGTACAAGAAGTTATTTTGAAGAACTGGAAGTAGTCTCAACTATGGCAGTAACGGACAGTCCTCTAGAGCCATCATCATCAACTACCACTACAATCGTCATTGGCACCACTAAAGCATCTAGGCCTAGATACCTTTGCTACACCTCCCTCCAAAACAAAGCTACTGTTGGGCTTGCCACTGCTGAACAGAACGCACCAGAAATAGGGGGACCCACCATCAGAATCGCTCTCAGTCACCATAGACGCACTGTCGCCGCCGCCACCATCGGCAAAGAGCTGGAGCATTTACACCCACTGCGAGATCACCTCCAAGTACGAGATCCTCTATCGAGTCGGCTCCGGCGCCTACTTTGATGTCTACAGAGCTTGCTAACTCTCCGACTCCTCATCGTCACCCTCAAAGAGGTCCACGACTACTAGTTCACTTTTCGCAAACGCGCCACCCACAAACACATTAGCTCCGGCCATCACTAAGAGAAGGGAGGAGGGTTTTCCCATCTGCCATTATTCGCGACTACCGCGGTCTGAGATTGACCACCATTGGCAGAAGTTGCATACACGCCGGCGAAGCGCCACTCCACTGGACAAAGTGCCTCCACAATAGACAACAACCCATGCCTTCTTTCTCTCTAACAGTAATTTTCCACCACCCAACTTTCTTTTTATTTTATTTTATTTTATTTTATTTTATCACACATACTTAAAACAGAACCAAAACAAAAACAACACCAAAACCAGTCCACTTTTCAACCCATCATCCACATCTTTATTTTGACAAAAACCCAACTTTATTTATTTTATTTTATCTTCTTTTTTCCATTAAAAAAAACTCAGAACCCATCCTCCCTTTTCTCTCTCGAGATTTCATTATTTTAACACTCAGTTGGTGAGCCTTTCCAGATTCGTGTTCCCACTACCTTCATTTTATTTTATTTTATTTTTTCTATCTTTCTTTTTCCATCAATCTTTCATTATTATACAACTCAGTTGGTAAGTATCATCCCTTTTTCATTATCTTATTATTATTTTTTTCTTCTGCCCAAAAAAAAAAAAAAAAAAAATCCACTCTGTGTTGAGCCGTTCCGCTCCACTTTATCAATCCCTTTGTTTCAACCTCCAATAGGTTTATATTTTCAAACCTATTTGAGTTTGAGAGGGGGTATTATACATATATCATGGTGAGCATGGTTACACATCATGCAAACCACCCAAGCTGGTGAGCATGGTTATACACTATGGGAACCACCCAAGCCACCCCATGGCGCACTCCCTAAGTCGCCCCCTTGGTGCACCACCAAAGTCTGCTACATCGGTCCAGCATGACCCCGTAAACTGTCCCGACATTGATTCCAGTTAGCTTCTCCAACGGTCTGACACGACCACATAGTATCTGCTACATCGGTCCGGCATGACCTCGTAAACTGTCCCGACATTGATTCCGGTTAGCTTCTCCAACGGTCTGACACGACCACACAGTGTCTGCTACATCAGTCCGGCATGACCCCGTAAACTGTCTCGACATTGATTCCGGTTAGCTCCTACAATGGTCTGACACGACCAGACAGTGTCTCCTATCCTATTTTTATTTTATTTTCACGTTTTGTTGCTCTCTCCAAACTCAAGTTGGTTTGTGTCTCTCCTCCTTAAGTTTGAGGGGGGCTGTTAGTGTATTATAATGTTAGTGTCATATATAGCTGTCATACATTAGCATATATTATATACATGTAAAGTAAAATGTTTATTGTAATGTTTATTGTTTCTGCTTTCGGTGCATTTGGCATCCTATGTACAACACTCTCCTCTCTATAAAAGAGAGTGAGCTTCTCCTTGTGTAATACAGATTCAATATCTATCAATACATAATTTATTCTCTCTCTTTCTCTATATATTAATTCTAACATGCTCAATTTGTCACCGGGTGTTCTCACCAGGGCAAGCCTTGGGTGGCCATAAAAGGTGTCATTGGCTTACCTCTAACATGCTAGATAATACATACTCAACAATAATACCAAAGTTTCATGAGTTCCAATAAGATAATCATCAACTATTTAAAAACCCATGTTCGAAAAGTCTCAACCGCTCGATCTCAACCTCCCCGCGAGTCTTGATGGTAATGATGAAGCTCGAATCAACCGCGATAACCCATCAAATTTTGGAGTCGTAATGAGGATCTATCTGCCTCCTCGGGGAAAAGAAGACATGGATGTGAATCACAAGAAAAGTGAGGGTAATAGTGAAGAACGCTGTGAGGTGAAGATATCAAAACTGAGTGATCTGAGGGATATGAACTTGGATGGAGAGTATTTGACATGCTTGCAAGTGGGAATTGTTCCAACTACTGATGGAGGAACTGGATCGAGCAACAACCAATTCGGTTTTTCTTTTCTTTAATCTAGATCAATAATCGGTATATTGGCTTGGCTCACATTAAGGGAAGTACTCTTTTATCAAGATGGTGTAATTACATATTCATTAATTAAACTCAAATATACAATGCTTTTTTCTTTTCCTTTTTTTCAATGTAAAAGCTTTTTACATTTATATAGTACTAGTTATAAGCTTTTACTTTCCATTCCTTTTTTTTTAATCAATAAAAAAAAAATTTAATTTATTGATGAACCGCAAAGGATCAAAATACAAGACTGTAGTACAAGGTGGTTGAATGTTTGTAGTTGGTTTCATGTTTGAAATAAATTTTATAAGAAAAAAATTTAAAGATAATTATATCATCATTGGACAAAATAATGGTTTAGATTGATTTTCTAAAAATTGAGTTATTTATTTATTTTATTTGTTTTTATTGAATTTTTTAAAATTATGTATGCAATTTTGCAATTTTTTTTAAAACTTTTTAGACACATAATCTAAACATACTTAAAAATATTTATAAAAACAAAATACGCTTTCTTGTTCTTATGTATTTATTAATTTTTTTTATAAAAAATATCACAAATGCATTTAGTTTTGGTGCATTTAAAAAGTAAAAAAATCACTTAAAATATTAAAAAAATACTGAAAATATATAATAAAAAAAAAGAAGAAAAACAAGTCAATTTTCCCAAAATCAATCAAAACTGAACAAGCTGTTGTATAAGTATAACCATCATTTAAAATATATTGAAGAAATTTTTCTTGTAAAAAATTAGAGAGAACTTTTGCAATATTTTTTTACATGCTAATTTTTTTGTTTGTTTGTTTGTTTGTTTGTTTGTTGGGATCAATTTAAGTTATTGACATGAAAAAGTATTGAAGATTAACAAGAATATGAAATCATCTTTTTTTTTTCCCCCACTGATACAACTATTATAGATATTTATACACTAATCAGTTACAACAAATCTAACAAACTAATTAGCTATGTAACTGATTCAATCTAACTTGAGTTACTAGAACTAGGTGCGATTATTGGAACTAGATGTGGTGTAGAAGTATGCTTATCAGGCTTATCAGTCCCCCTCAAGTTGACGAGGCATGGAAGCACTAACAACTTGCCTTTAAGATAGTGAAATCGAGCTGAAGAAAGGGGCTTAGTAAATACATTTACTACTTGATCAACTGTAGGAACATAGGAGACACAACACACTCACGAATAAAATGACAATCAATTTTGATGTGCTTGGAGCGAGAGTGGAAAACAGGATTGGAAGCAAGAGCCATAACTGAAACATTATCACACCAAAGAACTGGAATAGCAAAATAAGGAATAAAGAGATCTTTGAGCAACTGCTGAATCCAACACAGTTCAGCAGCAGTATGAGCCATGGACTTGTATTTTGCCTCAGTGGAAGATCGAAAGACAGTGGCCTGGTTCTTAGCAGACCAAGAGATGAGATTAGGCCCAAGATAAACACAAAAACCTAAGGTAGACCTCCTATCCACACGGTCCCTAGCTCAGTTGGGGTCAGAATAGGCATGGAGAACAAAGGGACCTGACCTAAATTGAAGCCCATGAGTAAGGGTGCCTTTAACATAGCGGAGAAGCCTTTTAAGGAAAGAAAAGTGACCAACTGTAGGGGCATGCATATGTTGACAAGCCTGGTTGACAACCAAGGTAATGTCATGCCTGGTGATGGTTAAATATTGAAGAGCACCAACTAGGCTTCTGTAGAGAGAAGGCTGAGAATAAGGTTGGTCATCTATAACAGAAATGGTAGGTTTGAGAGCCATAGGAGTAGAACATGGCTTGCAGTCTACCATGCCAGCTTTGAGCAAAAGATTAGAAGTATACTTCTATTGAGATAAAAAATAACCGTGAGAAGAAGAATGAACTGAGATACCCAAGAAATAAGAGTTTTCTCCTAATTTTTTCATAGAGAATGCTTGATGCATTTGATGAACAAGGTCATGAAGAACAAGAGAATCACTCTCAGTAAGCAAGATATCATCTACATAAATGAGGAGGATAGTAATGGAGGTGGATATGTTTCTGACAAACAAAGAAGAATCAACATGACTGAGAACAAACCCTTGAGAGAGCAAGAAGGAAAAAAAGGTAGAATACCAAGCTCAGGGAGCTTGTTTCAAACCATAAAAGGGCTTTCTTCAATTTGCACACATGTGTGGAATGAGTAGAATCAATGAACCCTTGAGGTTGATCCATATAAACTTCTTCTTCCAAGTGCCCATGGAGGAATGCATTAGAGATATCCAATTGTTTAAGAGGCCAGTTATTCTGAAGAGCCAAACAAAGCAAAATTTGAATTGTAGGTTGTTTAGCTACTGGACTAAAAGTCACTTGGTAATCGATGCCCACTTGTTGAAGATAACCCTTAGCCACCAACCTGGCCTTGTGACGAGCAATGGAGCCATCAAAGTTTTTCTTAATGCGAAAAACCCATTTGCAACCAATGGAGGATTTAGAGGAAGGTAAAGCAACCAAATCTCAAGTACACTGTGTGTGCAGAGCCTGAAATTCTTCGTTCATGGCTTGAACCCAAATGGGAGACTTTAAAGCCTGTGTAGCAGTCAATGGCTCAGTAAGAGACAGATCAGTAAGAGGTAGTTACGAAGCAGTCTGAGAGAAGTGAGCTACCTTAGATCGAGTAACCATAGGATGAAAATTCTGAAGGGAAGAATTAGGAATAGAAGGAGGAGCTAAAGGCAAATCAATAAAAATGGAGTGAATAGGTATGGAAACTGTAGAAAGAGGAAAAGTAGGCTCTAGAGTAGAAGAGGTAGATAGATGAGAAGAAGAAAGAGGACCAGAAATAGGGTAAGAGGAAGGTATATGAGGCAAAATAAGACCAGGGGAAATGGGCTTAGAAGAAGCAGAATCTGTCCAAAAGAAATAAGACATATCAGATAAAGAAGAAAGTGGTGATTTGGAAAAATGAGCAAAAGGAAGGCAAGACTCAATGAACAAAACATGCCTGAACAAATGAATTTTTCCCGTCAATGGATTCAAGCATCTATAGCCTTTAGTAGTAGGATGGTAACCGATAAACACACAAGGAGTGGATCGAGGTTAGAGTTTGTGAGAGACATAGGGGCGAAGCTAGGGAAAACATTAATAACCAAACACCTTAAGGAAAGAACAATATGGCACAGTTTGAAACAAAAGCTCAAAAGGAGATTTATGTCCAAGAGATAGACTAGGCAGTCTATTAATAAGAAAGACAGCAGTAGCAATAGCCTCAAACCAAAAAGAAATTGGCATGGAAGACTAAGATAGCAAGGCAATGGTAGTCTCAGTAATATGTTGATGTTTTCTCTCAGCTATACCATTTTGCTCAGGAGTGTAAGGACAACTAAGTTGATGAATAACACCGTGTTGAGTCAAATAAGCATCCATTTGTTTGTTAACAAACTCAGTACCATTATCAGTCCTTAAGATTTGAAGATAAGTAGCAAATTGATTTTCAACATAAGCTTTAAAAGAAAGAAATGTGGAGAAAACTTCACTTTTGACATGCAAAGGGTAAATCCAAGTAAATCTAGTAAAGTCATCCACAAACAAGAGATAGTACTTAAAACCAGAAGTAGAAGCATGAAAAGGGCCCATACATCACTATGAACAAGAGCAAATGGCCTATTAACAGTAGTAGTAGAAAGTTTAAATGGTAGTCTATGGATCTTAGCAACATTACAAGGAGTGCATGAAAATTCAGCATTATTATTTTTGGAAGCAATAGGTAAATGTTTGACAATATGTTGCATTTTCAAGGAAAAGGGATGGCCAAGTCTTTGTTGCCAAGTGGGCACAGAGACTTAAGATGGAGAGTGAGCAATGCAGGCTTGAGAATTAGGAGATGAAGAAGATGATGCAAACTGGTAAAGACCATGATGATTAGAGCCTTTATGTAGAACCTGGTTCGGAGTTTTGACCTGAATGACAAAAGAGTTAGCATCAAATGTAACTGAACAATTATTGTCCTTAGTAAGCTTATGAGCAGATGAAAGATTAGAAGAAATATGAGGAACATAGAGCATATCATTGAGATGAAGAGAACACTGAGGTGTAGGCAAAAGACCCTTACCAATATGATGAATAGATAAGGTTTGACCACTGCCCACTGTAACCTGATCTGTGCCTTGATAAGGTTGGTACAATTGAAGATTGCTTAAGTCATTTGTGATATGATTTGTAACAGCCGAATCAACATACCAAGGAGGTGTGGTAGGAATGGAAGAAGAAGAATTAGGATTTGTCAGTGCAGTATAAGTTCGAACAAATGGTGCAGAAGTAGGAGAAGAGGTTGTGTGGTGGTGAGATCGATAACTTGGATCCATTTTGTCCTAACAGTCAAGGGCATTATGACCAAGACTACCACAGATTTGACAACCTAAACTAGTAGAAGAGAAACCTCTAGATTTGCTTCTGTCATTGTGATATGATCGACCACCACCACAATATCTACCACCTCGAGAACCGCAAAACTGATTTCTACCTCTGTTGGATACAGATTGACCTCTATGGTGAAAAAAATGTAAAGATGAATAACCAGACTTAGATGTCTTGGTTGCAGTATAAGCAGCAGTTGCATCAGCTCCAAGAGCTTGTTTGACCTTGTTCTCCATATGTATAGCTTTGAAGTACAACAGAGTAGACAAATCTTCCATTGTAATGGCTTTAGCTCTAGCACGAATGGTAGTTTTGAAGGCATCATATTCCTCATGGAGACCATTCAAAGTAAGAAAAACCAAATCTTCATTATCAATAGTCGAAGATGCAAGACTTAATTGATCTGAAATATCTCTGATCTGATGAAGATACTCTTCCATTGTAAATCCTTTTTTTGTAAGGTTCTAAAGTTTGTGTTTGAGTTGATGAATATGTGATCGAGAAAGAGAACTGTATCTCTTTTCAATTGCAGACAATAATGGTGAAGATGAAGAACATAAGAGAATACAGAGGAAGAAAAGTGTTGCAGTAATGCAACTAAGTAGATGGGCATGACTTGCCATTTCTCAAATTCTGTATTTGGAATTGTTTTGCCTGATGAATCAAGAACATCTGGAGATGGACATGGAATAGATTTAGTCACAAAGCTAAGAAAATTGGTTACTCGAAAAACATTTTGCATCTGGTTCTTCCAGATGAGAAAGTTTGTAGAATCAAGCTTTACTGTAATCAATGAACTGAAATTTGAGATTAAAAGACTAAGTGGTTGTTTGGGATGTGCTATGTAAGTACACTTTTTGTCTTTTTAGCTAAAAAAGTATTGAAAAAAAATGTATGTTTGAGATAACTTTTTGACTTTTTATGAAAATGTATGTCATAAAATATTACAAAAAGAATCAAAATTACCATTCTACCCTTATTTTTCACCGCTAACACATGTTGCAATAGCTGAAAAATTTGTGTAGTTTAATTTTTCTTTTTTCTTTTTTTATTATTATTTAAATTTCCACATATGCTTCCGTGGTTCACATTGTGCCACAGAGCTCAGCCAGGGAGATGGGATGTCATCTGTCAGAACAATGTTGAATTCAAAGGACAATTGCATGTGATGGCAAAAGTAAAGGCAAAACCGTCTTTTCGCAGTGTAGGGCTCCCCCCCCCACACTTTTCGTCCAAAATCCCAAATAGTATGTACTTTTTGGCTTTTTTAGTAACGTTTTTACTTTTTGTACAACGGTAGATGATGCCAAACAACCCCTAAGAGTTGGTGGTAAAGTCAGTAATGAAGATGATGAAGATGAATCTGCCATTATTTGCTTGTGTTTACTCGTGAAAGCTTAATTAGCTTTGATACCTGTGACAACCCTTACCTCTGATTAACGCTAAATTGTGACTGAGAATGATAAGTAACTGATTTGATTGAAATGTGAATTGATTGCAAGAGTATATTGCTTTACTTGCATTTCTATTTGTTTGTCATTTGATTGATCTGTTCATGTTTCGAACTGCAAATTGAAGGCCTTATCGGCGGCCGAATCTGAAATTGATTAGTGTTTTATGCTAATTAGAATTTATGACATTTTATGGTAGATTTAATTGAAATGTGATTTGGAATGATTAAATTAGATTCAATAAGGTTAAATTACATTAGTTGGTTTTATTTTCAATATTGCCCTTGAATGGGCTCATTTGTTGCTCATCATACATACACCTTGATGCATCATTTCCTCCTCCATCTTTTGAGACCAAAACCGAGAGAGAGAGGGAGAGTAGGAGGAGAAAATTGATTCAACAAATTTAGCTTGGAGACTTAGAAGGCTTGGAGGGAAATTGCAAAAATTGAGTTTGTATACCTTGAATTCATGACCTAAGGTAGAGATTTCATTCTCTCATTTGTGAATTTAAGTTGTATCTTGCATGAATCATGGAAATTTGGAGTTTAAAGTCAAGAATTAGTTTAAAGTGTTGAGTTGAGAGTGAATTCATGCATGCATGTTCATATCATAACATTTTGAAGTTGTTTTTCATGAAATTCTTGCATGCATGGCCATATCATGGTTGTATTCTAGGAACTCACCATGTTTTTCTATCAAATTGCCAATTTAATCTTGGTTTGAAGTGTTGGGATACAAGGGAGATCATGCATGTTGTATTTAAGCTTTGTTCTTGAAGTTATGGTTGATTTTGTGTTCAATTGGCTTACCTTTGGGCTTGATTTTACAAATGATCTTCAAAAACATGTTGTACTATGAGTTTCCAAGAGTTTTCCAGAAAATTAGCCCAAGGGGATCGAATTTGAAGTTTTAAAAGTTGAGTTTTGTGCTTGGGGATGAATCTGGAAATTTCAGATTTTGGACCCATGCTCGAGCGTAAGACTTCACGCTCGAGTGTACACTCTGAGTCGTGCATCTCTGCTCGAGCGTGGAAAGTCACGCTCGAGCGTGAAATGCATATGCCCAGAAGTTCATGTGTTTTGCATGTCCGCTCGAGCGAGAAAGTTCATGCTCGAGCGAGGACCTGAGTCTCACGCTCGAGCGGAGGTCGAGCATCCGTCGAGCGTGAATTGCATACATCCAGTACTTTTCATGAAGTTTGCAGTCCGCTCGAGTGAAGGAAGTCACGCTTGAGCGGAGCTCCTTTGTCTGCATGTCCGCTCGAGCGTAGAAAGCCACGCTCGAGCGTGGACCCTTGTTTTAGTAAATTTTGAAAAGTGTTTTAAAGTGCATCTTTGCATCCTCATTCCATTCCTAAGCCTAGTTTAAGGCATCTTAATGAGGATATTGATGTAGAACCACACCGAGTCAAGATAGGGACTAAGTTGTTGATTCCCGAGTGTGTAACTTAGTGTGTGTTCGTTCTGTAACTGTGTAGGGTTGGCATCCGAGGACGCTCATTAGCTGCTTATAGCCTAGTGCTCTGTGAGTAACAATGTTGTAAAGATATGTTCAATGATGATTATTTCCTGAACAATTAACTGCACTATTTTCTGAAGTGATACTTGTTTACTGAATGAATGATGTCCTACTTATGAACTGTATTCGTGGCATCCATAGCAATTTATTGCACTGTTACTGTACTGCTACTGTCACAGAGATCTCTGTCGGTTCCAATACTTGGAACCAATACTGTATACTGTTATGATGGCCATCAACTGACTGTTCGGTCTGTTAAGACCTACTGTACTGTTGCTATTGGATGTACCACATATAACTGCTATCGTTTCTAAATGACTGATATGACTGTTTAATGACTGAAAGGTCATTCATTCTTAACATCTTTACGCATTTGTTATTCACTGGGTTTTAGCTTACTGTTTATATTTATATGTAGGTGTTCAGGCACCGGATCGATGCTAGGAGCGTCGGGTTAGCTCTCTTTTTGTCAAGCCAACCATCGTTCCTCACTTCGAGGTTCCATGTCAGTCCAAGCCAGGGCTTTTTGGGGTGTCTCAGTTCACCCTTTTGCTTCTGTTCTGTAATACTGATTTAGACTTGTACTGTACAGTTTGAATAAGGGACTTGGTCCCTAACCTGAATGTTATGAGCACCTGTTATGTATATACTGTTTTGGATTTAAATGCGATTATGTTACAGGAAACTCTTTTTTGCATACAGACTGTCACAATTTGTTGGACATCTTTTATTTACTGTTTTGGCTTCCGCCAGCCCCTTACTCTGTATTACTGTCATTACTGTTAAGCAGACCTTCGGTAATCACGGATTACTGACCGGTTGCGATGCTAAACCCATAGGGGTGGGTTTGGGTCGTGATAATACCATAACAAGAATAAGAAATCATCTTTTTATTTATTTATTTATTTATTTTTTATTGATACAACTATTACAGTATACACGAATTAGTTGCAACAAATCTAACAAACTAACTAACTAACTATGTAACTGATTGAATCTAACTTGAGTTACTAGAACTAAGTGTGGTTATTGGAACTAGATGCGGTGTAGAAGTATGCTTATCAGGCTTATCAAAGATATAGAAATTCTAGATTTCTCTTTTGGGTAAAACTTAATATAAACCCTCAAAAGGTACATATGAAGTTTCAACAGGTGAGTTTAAATAATTAACTGGTTAATTTGATTAGTCAAAACTCCTGCACTTCATTAGGAGGTCAGTAGTTCGAATATTTTTATTTGTGTGTGAGTCTTATTTCTTGTGTATTAATTGAGACATTCTCTCTTATTTTTGAAATTTCTTTGTAAGGTTTATATTTGAATTTTATTACTATGATTGTAATTCAATGAGTTTTATTATAATATCTAAAACAAAAAGAAAAAGTTGTATTTAAATAAATAAATGAATTTTGAGCCATGAATGAGGAGCCAATGATTGTCATTTAACCAACGTTAATCCGCTAAGTTAGTACCACTTCAATTCGGTTACAATCACAATTTTTTCTTATAATAATTAAGACGGCGCTCTAGCTCAAGTGACTACATCGAGACAGGTGTCAATGAGGTGGGATTTTATGTTTGAGTTAATGAAACAGTGTTATGGGTATGAAACAGTGTTATACGTCTGCTATGCTAATCTAACCCTGTTGATTGATTAACGTCTTATCAATGTGACCAAAAAAAAAAAAAACAACAATGACAGAGACCATTAATTTTGGAGCTCTAAAAAGACCACTAATGATATGGCACTCAATAAAAAAAAAAAAAAATACAACACCAAGACCAAAATATCAAATCATTCATGATGGCCCCCACTACCACATCATTAGTGATAGCACTAATTAATGCTCTCACTTATTTTCCAAAAAAAAATTACTATTACGTCAAGTAGCACACACTTTTTAAAGAGTACGTACAATAAATTGACGTATTTTGATATAAGAGTACACATGTAGCATTTTTTGCATCAAAAAAATCTCATAAAAATGATATAATTAATACATGATAACAAATGTATTAATTGTGCACGATATATTTAGTGAGATACATCAAATCGCTGTGCTCTTTAAAAGAATCGAAAAAATAACTTAATTTAGAAAAATGTTACGTATAATTTTATATCTCTTTATATTTTCTTGTTTCTTATTAAATTTTTTGGCTTTTAAATACAAACAAACAAGTCTTCCTTTAATAGTGTAAGTTCCTTTCTGTGTGGGTGATTTTCTGACCACACTGCCCGCTTAGTAACTGTAGACGCGCCCGCGTGGGGGCCTTCGCTACTGTTCGGACTCGATTGTTGTTACGGTTCTTAATCTTGAACCAAAGAGTCCAAATCCGGCAAATCGTTTTGAGAAACAGATTTTTTTTGAAAAGAAGTGCCAAACATGGACTGCTTTGCCAGATACAGAGTCGCCACCTAAATATTTTTTTTATTGGGGAAATTTAGGAAACCCTGACTCGGTGCCGAAGGCCACATGTCCGTCATCACCGGAGTTGTCTCGGCTCGGGAGCTAGGGTACGATTGTGGAAGGTCAGCTATAAGCACCCCCTCTCGCCTTGGACTGCTTCCTTGGACACTGAGGAGTGCCACCGGCTGAATGGAACTGTCACCGGCAGTGTGTTATGTCCATCGGCACAAAATGAAGCTGTCGGCAGAGAAGGGATTGCCGGTCGGCACTTAACACTGCCGGTCGGCAAAGTGTTCCTGCAGAATCTGCAATTGACAGCAACAGAGGGCAAGGCAAAGCATGATAGCACAATTCAAGGCATATATGCACCATTCATGTCCCTTATCATGTTTGTGACTCAAAGGGGCATGTGTCTCGATTCTCGGACAACCAATCACGCATTTCCATGCATGATGGCCCAAAGAGTCAAGTATGCAACTTTCATGTCAAATGAAATGCAAACCAAACACACAAATCAAGGCCCAATTCCTATCATCAAGTCAAGGAACAAGGCATGCATGCAAAATGCAATGCAACCTAGGCATGCAAGCTAAGGATGCAACATGGCATGGCAAGGCACTTATGCAAGCATACAAGCAAACATGAGGCAATGCAAATGGATGAAAAGATGGACTTAAACATGATTTGGGCAGCTCTAAATAGGCCCAAAACAGTGGCCAAAGTGCTATAAAATGAGGGCTAAATGGCATGCGAATGCATGCACACAAGGACCGACACTTAAGTATAAAAAGGCAACTCTCAAACACATTTGAAAGAAGGTAATCATGGACATATAGCATGCAACATAAGCATTGAAAGTCATGTTAGGATGGTGCCAAACCAAGCAATAAATCAAGCCAAACATGCAACAAAATAGCCCAAGTGCTCAAAGCAAACTAATGGAGTATTGAACTGCCCTTAGCAAGACCAAACATGGCATGAAAGGAAGGACCAAAATCAGAGGTTTAACATGTTAAAACAAAGCTAAGAACACAATGACATGACATCCTAGGGGCCTAAACATGATGGCATGCATGAAGGCACGAACATGGAGCATGAGATGACAACCTTACAAGGCATTAAAGGGACATCAAATGCAAGCTTACAAGCATACTATAAGGTCTGAAATGACATGGTGGATCGTCCCAAATCACCAAATCAATGCAAAAATGTCATGCTATACATGCGCACACTTAAGGCCAACAAGCCAAAATGCAAAGGGGCTATATGATGCATGCCAAATCCGACCCAAACAACCATGGACAGACCTAAAACATGGCAAAATATGCACAAAAGCTTCACAAGACTAAGCCTAAAACATGCTCTAACAAGGGCTAACAACCTAAGGCACATTGAGGCAATAACATGGCATTACATGGTAGGTATGCTAAGCATGCATGATGTACCAAAACCAACAAAAAACAGAGGTATAATACAACATATTAAGCATGGAAAGCAGCCACGACATGGTCAATACACACTTTAACATGATGCTCTCTCAAGAGGCCAAAAATGGTCCTTTTCAAGGACAACAAGGGGAGGGGATGGCCCTCTCCTTTTGGAGACTTCAAGGCACCATCTCCACCACTGAAATCCCTCAAGATTTCAGTGGTGAAGAGGCCCAAACACCAAAGTCCCGAAACTAGCACAAAATAGCACAAAATGAGGCTTTTCAAGGCCTAAGAGGGGTCAAACACCCTCAAACCACAAAACACTCTTAATAAACAATCAAGAGGGCTAAAAAACAGAACTTTTTTTGTATTATACACTAAGCACAAAAACAGTTCTAAGATAGGTAGAAATAAGGTGCAAAAATGGGGAATAAAGGGGTGAGATTCTTACCCTTGAAGACCTCTTCAACAATGATGCTCCAATGGCCTTCCTTGGCTTGAATCCAACACCAAAACACTAAAATCAGTCCCTTAGAACCTCAGTAGCTAGAGGAAGGTGAAACACTAGGTGTTTGTGTGCTAAGACACAAAACACCTAGAGCACAAAGAGAGAAAAAGAGAGATAGGATATGTATGGATCCTAACCCTAAAAACCAGAGCTTCTCTCTGTGTTTTTTGTCTCTAAAATGTCTAAAGTCTCTAACCTTAAGGCCAAGAGACAAGGCTTCTCTTTATAGAAGCTTATTGTCTTGTAAAGCTTACAAGACAAGCTTCCAAGAGAGAAATCTCTCCATACATGTGTATGGAGGGGAGCCAAAAGCAAGACAGCTGTCTTAAAATATCTGCAAAAGCAGATGCACAGTAGTCGGCTGGCCAAAAATGCCATTTTGGCAAAAAAGAGTGTCGACCGGCAGAAAATAGTGCCGACCTGCAACAAAATGTGCCGACCGGCAACAAATAGTGCCGATGGCAGCAAAAACCAGCCGGTGGCCTCTAGCCACTGCCGGTGGTGAGTGGGGATGCCTCACAAGGCATTCCCTGCCCCTCCAAGGCAAAACACAAGTGTTTGGTGCAAAACCAGACACTAAACAGTCGAGTTCGGAGATCCTGAGGCAAGGTGCGCGAGCCGAGACCTCCGAGAACTCCGAACGAACACAAACATGGATATCACCGAGTGTTCAAACGGTGACGTCCAAGTCTTGAGGACGGTCAAAAATGGGGTGTCTACAGTAACCAGTTGGAGAGCACTGGCAGAATAGATGGCACCTGGCTGACCTGCAACAGAAAGAGAAGATTCCGGCGGTGGTTCGTCCACCCGGGGGCACTCCGATGATCAAGTCAGTATATCTCTCAAAGATAAATCAAGTACTAAACTCACAAGCTTGAGTATCAAAAGCATACCTTAGACCCATGGGGGTGCCTCTCTTTTATAGCCAACATAAACCTAGTCCCAATAGAAGCCTAACTTCTATGGATTCAGGATTACTGCTAATCTTGGACTCCTAGTAAAATTAGGATAAAACTCTCTAAGAGTCTTATCTTTACCCAAACTGAAGTCTTCTCCCAATTTAAGACTCTTGTTCATATTTAGGTTGAGTTCCTTCTTTATTTTAGGACTCTTGTCCCTTATCCACTTATCTCGGATTCCGATATCTTCGGAGATAACCTCGGCCTTGCTGAGATCACCTCGGCGTCACGACCAGGACACGTGGCACTTCGGCTGACACGTCGGCGTCACCTTGCCATGTGTTGGTACTCAGAAAATATATCCCCACAACTGCCCCTAGGTTCTATTACCTCGGCATTCTGAGGTGATGGAACCTACACTGTTCGTTCATCTGTGCCCCTCTGTTCGAGATCAAACTCGCCGACCTCAAAGTTCCCTGGACCTTACTGTCCACTTGTGTCAAGTATCAAGATTCATGCCTTCCAAGCTACTTGAGATCGCACCTCCTAGCCGAGGTTTATGGTTCCATCAATTCGTAAACTCCAGAAGCTTTGCAACTACATATGAGCTACCATGCATACGCTCCTCAACTGTTTTGTTCATGCGTTCATCCCTTACTGGCTTGTACGCGTTTATCAGGTTTGCGTCGTTTCTGCGTACGCTGCCTGACAGGTACGTCACCCAAGGTACAATTCCTTTGTCGCCTTTTTTTTTTTTTTGAGTTTTTTTTTTTTGAGTTTTCAACAAAGCTTCATCTCTTTCCCTTTGTCTTCTCATTTTGCATTCTTTCATGTGCTTTCTGTGCTGAAACTTTTCTCTTTTCAAAAAATATCCCCAATCCTTCATCGATCTCTTTTCAAGCTTTCTGCAACTGCTCCGTTCACACTCTCCGGTGGGTTTCCTGATTTCCAGTCACCTATTTGACTCTGGCGATCTTTATATCGGCATTCATTTGGTAGGTTCATAAATTCTTTTGTTAAGCTCAATCTTTCATAACTCTTCTGAATCCGTTTACTTGCTCTCTGTTGTCTTCTATTTTCGTCTGTTTTCAAGTTTTGAATTGCTTGAACGCCTGACACTGTTCTTGCCATATCCGCTTTCTGTTGCTAGCATCGTGTCTGGGTCATTACTTTCTTGTTCTTCACATATTTACTTAGTGCCTGTGTACTTGGCTTTATTCTTTGAACTTTGTCATCTTCTTGACTTTGATTTTTCTCTTCTTATTTTTCTTATTGTATTTCCAGATTCTTGCCTTCGTTTCTATTTTCTGCATAGTCTTAGAACCACGTCCCTTCTTGAAATTGTTGCCGAGATAATGGTAGAGAAGCTCTCCCAGCTGACTGCCAATGCTGAACCACCGTCAACTGTTGTAGTAGATTAGTCCGACGTTCTTACCCTAGTCCCTAGTTCTTAGGGTCTTCATCTTTGTACTTTTGTTTTCTTTGCATATGCAACCTTTTTTGCTTTTGAAAAATGTCTGTTTGTTGGCCGATGTTAACATTCCTTGCTCCTTGATTATCATTCCTTCTTTCATTGTATTTGGTAGCCATGTCGGGTAATTGACTTCTCGGATGGCCCTGGGCTCCAGAAGTCTGTCTACTTCTTCCTCTACTGCTTCGATGTGCATCAACATCGGTCTTCTTGCTCATTGGATTACAGGTTTGGCTGACCTGTCGACGTTCAGTTGGTGGCAAGTGACCTTGGGGTCAATGCCAGGCTTTTCGTAAGGTGTCCAAGCAAATACCTCAATGTTTGCTCTAAAAAAAAGCTTCAAATTCTCTTTCTTCTTCTTCGGCTAAGCTTGAGCCGAGAAGAAAGAAGCGTTCTTCATCCCCTCCTGGACGAGGATTTTCAGTGCCTCTTCGCTCCTCTCGGCTGGCTCCTTGCCGACATCATCTAGGACCTCTATGTCCTCGTTTTCAATCTCTGCCTTCTCTGGTTCTCGAATGCTGCAGGTGGATTTCATTGCTGCCATGGAGCAATTCTCCACCTGCAGTTGATCCCCTCTGACTTCTTTAATCCCATGTTCTGTTGGGAACCGCAGTAGTTGATGCAACGTTGAGGGAACTGCCTCCATTGCATGCAACCATGGCCTTCTCAAGATGATATTGTATGGCGAGGGCGTGTCAATCACCATGAATTCTGTCTTGATCTTCTTCTAACTGCTCTTGCATGATTCTATACTTTGAATATTTTGCATGTCTTATGTACTTTTTCTTCTTTGTGCAATCTTCTCGGGGTGACACACCTCGGTTATGCCACCTGATGTTTTTCTTCGGCAAGTACTTGTCCTGTAAATTGCTTACAAATTTCAACAAGGATAAACATATACTAGTTTGATCTCAACTTCGTAAACTTTTTTTAAGTTATAACAAGTGCTAAACAATGATCTACTTGTAAATTGCTACAATTTTTCACAAGTGTTAAACAATATATATCGGCTTAACTTCAACTTGTAAATTGCTACAAATTTCAACAAGTGAAGGTAAATAATGATCTCGGCTTAACTTTAACTTGTAAATTGCTACAAATTTCAACAAGTGAAGATAAACAATTATCTGGGCTTAACTTCAGCTTGTACATTACTACAAATTTCAACAAGTGAAGATAAACAATTATCTCGGCTTAACTTCAACTTGTAAATTGCTACAAATTTCAACAAGTGAAGATAAACAATTATCTCGGCTTAACTTCAGCTTGTAAATTGCTACAAATTTCAACAAATGAAGATAAACAATTATCTCGGCTTAACTTCAACTTGTAAATTGCTACAAATTTCAACAAGCGTTAAGCATTACTTCGGTTTAATTTCAACTTGTAAATTGATACAAATTTCAACAAGTGAAGATAAACAATTATCTCGGCTTAACTTCAACTTGTAAATTGCTACAAATTTCAACAAGCATTAAGCATTACTTCAGTTTAACTTCAACTTGTAAGTTGCTACAAATTTCAACAAGTGAAGATAAACAATTATCTCGGCTTAACTTCAACTTGTAAATTGCTACAAATTTCAACAAGCGTTAAGCATTACTTCAGTTTAACTTCAACTTGTAAATTGCTACAAATTTCAACAAGTGAAGATAAACAATTATCTCGGCTTAACTTCAACTTGTAAATTGTTACAAATTTCAACAAGTGAAGATAAACAATTATCTCGGCTTAACTTCAGCTTGTAAATTGCTACAAATTTCAACAAGTGAAGATAAACAATTATCTCGGCTTAACTTCAACTTGTACATTGCTACAAATTTCAACAAGCGTTAAGCATTACTTTGGTTTAACTTCAACTTGTAAATTGTTACAAATTTCAACAAGTGAAGATAAACAATTATCTTGGCTTAACTTCAATTTGTAAATTGCGACAAATTTCAACAAGCGTTAAGCATTACTTCGGTTTAATTTCAACTTGTAAATTGCTACAAATTTCAACAAGCGTTAAACGCATTCTTCTTCTCTCTGCCCCCCCAGTGTGAACTTAAAATCCACTTGGGTTCTCATCATACATGTAGCTTCGATCTTGTCGCCGAGGTTTAATTCAAGCCGAGGTTGTCGGCCTTGGTTTCTTTATTGATCTTACTTGGCTCTAACCTAAGTTTGATTTTTTGGCCTCGCATCGGCGAACCGTTTCTCTTTTCTTGTTCCGACGCCTTTGTTCCCGGCATGTTCTCCTCGGCCCTAGTATACTTCTCAATTCTGGCAAACTTTAGTCTGATCTTGTGTGTTTCCTTTTTATCTTCCGGGATCTGAGATCTGCTCATTGTGCTCTTCTATTCTCGGACTAAGGTCCCGAGATCTTATCTTCTAGAATCTTGGATCTGCTCACTCATGTTGAGCTCTTCTTTTCTCGGACCTACTCATCTAGGCCGAGATCATGTCTTCTAGGATCTGGGATCCGGGATTTGCTCACTCAGGTTAAGCTCTTCTATACTTGAATGTTATCTCATTGGGAGTGCTCATGCCCCCCTGTCTTTGCATCCCTTCTGGAAGGGTCATCGTTCCTTTGCAGGTATCTATCCTTCCATACCTGGAGGTCATCTTCGTTGTAGTATCCGCTTCGATCTATTGTCTTTGGTGCGTTACCTTCATGGCCGGCGTCTTTCACTCCGTGACTCTGGTCACGAGTTTCTGTGTTGCAATTGTCCCTTTCAACGTCGAGGTTGATAGATCTCCCATTCCCAGCAGGAGTGTTGTCTCCAGTCTGATCCTTCTATCCGTCATTGGCCATCTATTCTTCTTTCTTTCCCACAGACGGCGCCAAATTGTAAATTGCTACAAATTTCAACAAGTGAAGATAAACAATTATCTCGGCTTAACTTCAACTTGTAAATTGCTACAAATTTCAACAAGTGTTAAGCATTACTTCAGTTTAACTTCAACTTGTAAATTGTTACAAATTTCAACAAGTGAAGATAAACAATTATCTCGGCTTAACTTCAGCTTGTAAATTGCTACAAATTTCAACAAGTGAAGATAAACAATTATCTCGGCTTAACTTCAACTTGTAGATTGCTACAAATTTCAACAAGCGTTAAGCATTACTTCGGTTTAATTTCAACTTGTAAATTGCTACAAATTTCAACAAGTGAAGATAAACAATTATCTCGGCTTAACTTCAACTTGTAAATTGCGACAAATTTCAACAAGCGTTAAGCATTACTTCGGTTTAACTTCAACTTGTAAATTGTTACAAATTTCAACAAGCGTTAAACGCATTCTTCTTCTCTCTGCCCATCCAGTGTGAACTTAAAATCCATTTGGGTTCTCATCATACATGTAGCTTCGACCTTGTCGCCGAGGTTTAATTCAAGCCGAGGTTGTTGGCCTTGGTTTCTCTATTGATCTTACTTGGCTCTAACCTGAGTTTGATTTTTCGGCCTCGCATCGGCGAGCCGTTTCTCTTTTCTTGTTCCGACGCCTTTGTTCCCGGCATGTCCTCCTCGGCCCTAGTATACTTCTCAATTTTGGTAAACTTTAGTCTGATCTTGTGTGTTTCCTTTTTATCTTCCGAGATCTGAGATCTGCTCATTGTGCTCTTCTATTTTCGGACTCAGGTCCCGAGATCTTATCTTCTGGAATCTTGGATCTGCTCACTCAGGTTGAGCTCTTCTTTTCTCGGACCTACTCATCTAGGTCGAGATCATGTCTTCTAGGATCTGGGATCCGGGATTTGCTCACTCAGGTTGAGCTCTTCTATACTTGAATGTAATCTCCTTGGGAGCGCTCATGCCCCCCTGTCTTCGCATCCCTTCTGGAAGGGTCTTCGTTCCTTCGCATGTATCTATCCTTCCATACCTGGAGGTCATCTTCGTTGTAGTATCCGCTTCGATCTATTGTCTTTGGTGCGTTATCTTCTTGGCCGACGTGTTTCACTCTGTGACTCTAGTCACGAGTTTTTGTCTCCACACCTTCCTTTGCCGTTATGACAACTTGGCAATTTAATTATTGGAATCTAGTATACATTCGTCGGTAATGTATAGTGAATTCTGGGAAAACGACTCGTTTAGTGTATATTACAAATGTCCCCATCTCATTAATTTATATTGATATATTATGGAGGCTCCATTTCATGATTTTTTGTGTGTGGTTATTTTCTACTAGTATTTGTCCTCCTTTTTTTTATTTTCATAATTGTTCTTCTGTTACTCAAGTGCACTGAAGTCGTGTGCCTCCCTATGTATGACTAAAAAATATTCGAAAAAACATGTGACCACTAGTGTGAGTGCATTCACTCATGCATTAAGGTTATATTTGAATAACCCATTTAAATAAGAATTCGTAGAAGAAAAAGAAACAAGGAAGGAAATAGTGAAAAAATAAAAAATAAAAAATTTATTTCTATTTCATACAATATTCTCATCGTTTTTCATTTTATTTTTAAATTCTTTATCCAAACACAATATAAGATTACTGGACAAAGAATTCATTTTTATCAACTCACTATACACACTCAAAAAGATTAGCCATTTCTTTTCTTTTTTGACTTTTTTCTTATTAGTTGAATGCTTGAGGAGGTGGAGGACCTTATCTCGTCAGTGAATAAAATTTTCCATTTTTTTAGCCAACAGCAAATAAGAAAATTTAGGTATTTGGTACAATAGTATTTTGCTTATAATTTATTGAATAAATTATCAATACACTTTCTAAAATTTGTTTAAAATACAGATTGCCTCATGTGGCTCTGTAAATTATATCTCGCCCCCTTCAAGTTTTTAGTTATATAAAATTTTACTTTTTTTTTATTAATTCTATTAAATAAAAAAATTCTAATAGAGTATTTGTGATTTTTAAAATTACAGGTGACAATTCATGTTTTAAACAAAATTTAAGGGGTATATTTGTAATTTATTCTAATTTATAAGAGAAAAACAGTTTCATAAGTGAAATTCTCATTTTTGATTTTCAACTTTCAGAAAACCAAACGGGGTTAAAAAAAATCTATATATCACTTTGCTTGGTTCCATTTTTTCAAAAACACTTTTCAGAAAATGTTATTTTATTGTCTTTCGTGTTTTTTTTTTTTTGTTTTTACTAAATTTTTTTAATATTTTAAGCAATTTTTTTTTTTTTTTTTACTTTTTAGGTATACCTAACATAAATATATCTAAAAAGTAAAAAATTTGTGAAAAAAACTTTTTAAAAATTCACTAAATACCAAAAATATAAAAAAAAAATTCAAGAATTCAATACATTTTTTTGTATTTTTATGTATTTATTAATTATTTAAAATATTTTTTCATAATTTTTTTATTTTTTAGATATATCTAAGTGAGGTGCATTTAAAAAAATAAAAAAAAATATTTACAAATTTAAAAATATTCACTAAAAAGAAAATATGAAAATCAAAAAAATTTAAATTAAAAAAAACTTAATTAAAAAAACTCAAACCAAATATGTTGAATAAAAATCTATTGATATAATTAAGTATGAAATGTACTCATCCATAAGGACAACATCGTCGTCGTCCTTCATAATTAAGGCAATCAATGTCATGAAATGTACTCATCCACATGTTAAACATGGTCCTCCATTATGTGCCTTTGCTAAAAATCATCTTGGCGTTTAGCCTATACATTTTTATCGTGGCACTTTCAGCTTAATGGCTAAGCAATACACCTCCCAATAAAATGACTAATTAATATAATTATATCAAAAGTATTGTTGATCGCTCCTCCAAGATCCACAAGAACGGGGCAATTCCTGAATTTTTTGGAGTTTTGAGGCTATGTTTGGCATAAAAAGTTGGGATTAAAATAGTTACAAAAAGATAAAATAGGTTAAAAAGTCAATAAAATAAAATGTCACATCTAAATCATAATTATTTTATATTTTCTCTCACAAAAGTCAAAAAAATTAAAAAATTCATCTTAAATGAGGCTTTTTAACCTCAGACTAAAATAATCAAAAAATTAAAAAGTCAAAAGGTTAACCCACATCCTAAACGAAGACTAAAGCAAACTTCGAAATTGGAGCCTTTTATTCACCCACTAACGTGGAAGAAATAGTAAGGGGTTATTTGGAGTGTCCTAAATAAGTACATTTTTTGATTTTTTAGACTAAAAAGTTGAGGAAAAAAATATGATTGTTTGTGATAACTTTTTGACTTTTATGAAAAAATGTGTATTAAAAAATTATATAAATTATTATATAAGAAAAGATTAAGATGGAAGAGGCAGTACGGTGGGATAATTCAAGACAATGTGGGCAGAGTGTAGCCTGGGATATGATTCCCTACTTTTCGGACATTGAATTGGAGGGTTGTTCAGCTCGTGAGGGCCCACCATGGGTCCCGTTTTGCTAATCAAAACCGTTCAATGTGTAGAAATCGTCGAGTACTATATGCTTATAAAAAATCACGCTGATCGGATATCGATAGCTATCTGATCGAATTAATTTTTTTAACTGTTAACTATAACACCATCCATTTTATAAATTTTAACTGATTTGATCATATATTTATCGATATCCGATCAACGTGATTTTTTAAACTGTGATTTTGATTGTGACTCAAAATGATATTTTTTTAAATACATATATATATATATATACAGTTCTTGTTAAGACATCTACAGTTCTTGTTGCACATCTTTCTTAAATTTAAAGTTGAATAAAAATCACTCAAAGTAACCATACATTTATTGACCCAAATTTACACCAAAATTAAGTTCTACTTAAATTTTTACTCAAATAAAGGGGAACTCAAATATCTAGTTAAATTTCAAGGCTATGTTTTGCCCCTCAATTTTAATATTGTGCCATTAGTGAATCTTTACTTGAATTTATGTTTAGGTTTAAGTTTATCTATCACAAGATGTTGGACGAAATCATAGAAATTGCTGCCAACGATGATGGTAAACACGAAGTGCTTGATCTTGGGTTGATAGAAATCAAGGATAGAGTGAGAAAAGATTAATCAGGTAGTGCGAGTCATGCACCACCTTCTACTAGTGAAGTACCACCTTCTACTAGTAATGTACCACCTTCTCATAGTTCGTTGAGAAGTCCGTCTGGTCGTAGTACTACAAAAGCAAGCATGTCTCGCAACATGCTTAGTCCAATGGCTGCTCGCCGAAGAGGACGTCCACGTACCAAAAGGAAGGTTAGCAAAATGAATGCAATAGTGAATCGGTTGAAGGGAAAGAGTAAAAAGCCTCCACAAGCACAGGTAAGTTTTTTTTTTTTTTTTTTGTGTGACATGGAAATTGTCGAATGTATTTAAGATAAATTATTCACCTATGTGTCTGTGTCTTGCTATAGGGACACACGGTTCGTCAATGTCAGCCTCGGAAGTTAAATTTTCCTGGTACCGATGATATGCAATACAATACTTATCATGACCTGGTATGTATTTGAATTTTTATGTTGTTGGTTATTTTTTATTTTAATGTCTTTTATGTATAATGAAATTGTGTTACTATGATCATAAGGCGACACAAACTGCACCTTACTATTTTCCTTGCATGGATGACACACAACAGAGTATGTATGTACTGGTATGTGGTCAATGTTTAAACTAAAATATTTGTTCTTGTTTTAATTGATATATATGTTGAATGGACTATATTTGTAAAGTGTACTTCTTTATTGAATAGGCACAGTTTACTCAAATACAAACGGTGGACAATATTGGAGGCACATCTCTTACTCAATTAGGATGGTGAACAACATCAGCAGTCAAAGTTTGACAATCGCTTTAATGGTAATATTTTCTGTTGAATGATGGCAAATGTCCCATTAATATTTTATCACTGCTTTTAATTGGGAGCTATATGCATTGACTTGGCCAAATTCTATGAGATGTTTTGATTGGTGAAGGTTGGGATCTAATAGAGATGTTAAAGTATTTAAATAAAGATGTCATTTTGTTCAGGAAGAGAAGCTGCTGTCTTTGCTGTGATGAAGAAGATGCAGAATGCTGAATCTGATTGCTGGTGCATTACCTGAAGATGGGTGAATCTGATTGTTGGTGCTGATGCTGAATCTGATTGCTGATGCAGATGCAGATGCAGATGCAGATTGCTGGTGCTAAAACCTATTGTAAATGCTCAATGAGAACTACAAAAATCCTGTTGTAAAAAAATGCTCAATGAGAACTAAAAAAATCCTGTTGTAAATCATCTATTTCGAGATTAAACCTTTCACTTTAATGGTAATATTTTATGTTCAATGATGGCAAATGGATGTTGAATGGGCAATATTTTGAATGCTAAATTTGTATGTCTATGAATCTGCTTGAATGCTCCAGGTTATGGTTCAGATTATGTCTATGAATGTCACTGAATGAGCCAGATTTTGCTGAATCTGTATGTCTGTCAATCTGCCCGAATGTTCAATCTGTTATGCTCCAGATTTTGAACAGATTCATTCAAATAGATCCATTCTGTGAATCTGCCTCAATGCTCAATCTGTTATGCTCCAGATTTTTAACAGATCCATTCAAACAGATCCATTCTGTGCATCTGCCTGAATGCTCAATCTGTTGTGCTCAATCTGTTATGCTCCAGATCCATTCAAACAGATTCATAATAAAATGCTTCAGGTTATGGTTGTTCAATCTGTTAAAGATTTATTAATAAAATGCTCCAAGTTATGGTCGTTTAAACACTACATTCATCCATTCAATCTATTATGGTTGTTCAATCCATAATAAAACAGATCCATAATTAACACTACATTCAAATTACATAATAGAATACACAAAATATGTCCATTACATCCATTAAAATACTTCCCACAATATGTCCATTACATTCATTTATATGATAAAGTAAAAAAATACACAAAATACAATGACATAAGTCATTGCCTTGAAAATCTTCTCCATCCTTTTGAGCCTTCTATCATGCTCACCAAGCCTTCTCCTAGCTCATTAATTTCTTCAGTTCTTATATCTGTGGAGGTAATATCGTTGTCATCATCATCTGCGAAGCTGAAGTAATTGCAGTGTTCGTTCACACTCTACAATGCACAAGAATCGGTTAATCAAATCAGAAAATGAAATTTGTAAAAAGTGAAGTATTAATTTATATAACAGATACTTACATATTTGTCTGGGCAAACAAAAAACACACGTCCTTCATTTCCATTCTCATTGGTTCGTACAATGTGCATGGAAGCTGTTCTTCCACAATAACAGAATCTTGGCTTTACTCTTATTTTCCTATGATTAGTAGAAGATGAAGCTATTTTTTTATCTGCATAAAAAATACCAATAGATTCAACTACCTTAATCTTGATAACAAAGCCATTTTAAATTCCTATGAATATTGAATGCTTATGAATGTTGAATGCATAAATTCAATGTTGATAACAAAGTGAATGCATAAAATCAATGTTGACACTTAGAATGATCTTTCAAAGGTATCCATCTAAAACAGATGATAAGTCTCTTTGAATCTGTTACTTATGAATCTGTTTGGCTTCTGCTTGGCTTCTCCAAATATTTGTCACAGAGTTCAAGTATTTCTTCGTTTTAATAAATATTTATTGGCTCCCTAGGTTACTACTACTGCCTTTGAGGTCCAGAAGCTTCTGGTTTCTGGTAGAATAAGATAGGCTTTACACTGTGCACAAGAAGGTCAATTGTGGGGGCTAGTGCTTGTTCTTGCAGCTCAACTTGGTGATCCAGTTGTTTGTTTGTTTGTTTTTTTTTTTCTCTACCATTTGGTGTCCTCCAGACATATTTAGAGATGGATACTTAGAATGATATCCTCTGTAACCATTCTCATGAATCTATTACTTAGAATGATGTGTATTTCAAGCAATGCTAATCTCAAATTTAGCATTGCTAACAGATTCAATCAAATACTTAGAATGATATCCTTTGTAACCATTCTCATGAATCTGTTACTTAGAATGATGTGTATTTCAAGCAATGCTAATCTCAAATTTAGCATTGCTAACAGATTCAAGCAATGCTAATAGATTCAATGCTAATTTCAAGCAATGCTAACAGATTCAATAAAGCCAAATCCCAAACCCTAACACAAATTTCAATTGAATAATAGATTCTAATAGAGTGTGATACGAATCTGTATAATAGAGTGTGATACGAATAATAGGTATACAGATTGAAATGAAAATCTGTATAATAGAATCTGTTTGCAAATCTATATACAGATTCAATTGAGTAACAGATTCAATTGAGTAACAGATTCTAATACCTTTCTGAACGAATAATACCTCTCTGAAGTAATGCTAACAGATTCAATTGAATCTGTATACAGAGAATAACAAATTGAAATGCAAATCTCAAATCCTAACACATCAGAAATTAAAGCCAAATCCCAAACCCTAACACAAATTTCAAGCAAACTCAAAACCCAAACACTCACAATCGACTAATTTCTACAAAAAATAGAAGCCAAACATAAACCCTAACATGGCTCGATTTGGGGTTTACCTCTGTCGTCCTTCGTACTGCTTCAACAGACAGGTGAGAGAGGCGAGACTGAAGAGATAGCAAGAGGCGAGACTGAAGAGATAGAGAGGATGTGTAGTCGACATGAGAGGGATGAGTTCATAGAGGCGAGAGGAATGAGGCGTGGGTCATGAAAAGGAAGAAGAAGAAAAAGATAATAAAATAAAAACCGAATCCCAAAAACGGCGTCGTTTTTGGGTTTCGAGCCAATTCGAGCCAACGGCTTTCGAGCCCTCAAACATTTTTGTTGTCTTTTTTAAGACATGCCAAACCAGGCCTAAGTATCCACAAATTATTATTATTTATTTGTTATATCCCTACAAAGTTTGTTTGAATATAATGACTAAAATTTGGTTACTTATATTAAGATTTTTATAATGATTTGGTTGTTGCTTTTTAGAAATTAGGAGTCAAAATATTGGGTATTTTGATTTGAAATGAAAATATCATAAGATGCCACATCATTTTATTAGAAAATTTTATACAAAAATTTTGTTTCCATATCATTTACTTATTTTATTTTATTTAGGTATTTTTCCTTTAGTTTCATCTCTTGGCCTAGTAAAAATATTTCAATTTTAGGACAAGTATAAGAGTCAAAATTATTTTTGGAGTCCCATTTTGAGAGCCCAAAGCGGTTGCTATGGATTAGGAATGGCAATTTGAATCCCTGATAAGTTTCGGGCCAAGGACGGGGATCACTTTCAGAGCCCCGGACCTGGTCCTTCCTTGTTCTCATCCCCGGCCCCGGCCCTGACTCTCCCCGAAATAAAATTACCATAATACCCCTATATCTATTTATATACATAACCTCCCTATATTTATACCCTCTAATCTGTCTCTCTCTCACTCTCTCTCTTCTCTCCGCAGTTGGCTCCTCCTCATCCGTCGCCTCTCGTCGCCTCCTCCACCTCCAGGCCACCGCCGCCTCCTCCTCCTTCGTCGCCTCTTGCGGCCTCCTTCTTTGTCGGCTCCTTGTTCACCAGGCCACCGCCAAACCTTCATACTCCGTCGCCTCTCGCCTCTTTCTCCTTCTGCCACGGCAGATCTGAGAAGATCCCGTCACCGCCACTGTCAATTTTCTTCCTCCTTCACCAGATCTATCTCTATTTCTTTTCTTATTTTGTTGATGATGTTGCCGTTGATGATATTGTTATTGATGAAAATGAGGTTGTTGTTGATGATGATGTTGTGGATGATGATTTATTATTGAGAGAGAAAGCTAAACACAGAGAGAGAGAGAGAGAGAGAGAGGTGAGGGAGTTTTATGGGGATTTTTCGGGGTCGGGGAAACTGATCACTGTTAGGTAGAGATGGCAATCGGGACCCGGCCCGATGGGGACCCGATTTCCCGACCCCAAATTGAGCGGTTATTCCCCGAAAAATACCCCCGACGGGCCAGGGATGGTATTAAAAATTGAATCCCCGATGATATTCGGGCCGAGGATAGGGATACATGTTTCAGTCCCGGACACAGCCGGACCTCGGCCCCGATCCCCGCCACGCTTGCCTCTCCAGGTGAAATTACTATTTTGCCCTTATTTATATATATAATATATGCGTATTTGTAGGGTTTGGCTGAAGTTGAACACTCACTCACTCACACACAAACACAGTTGTGTCGTCTCTCTCTCTCTCTCTCTCTACAGGTGCTCCTCACAGCGTCGGCGGTGGCGGTGGCGATGCTCCTCTGCTATCCTCTCCCTCCTCCCATCTCGCCGATCTCTGATCTCACCAATGGTAGTAGCAGCAGCTCCTCCGACGTCCTCTCCTTTCTCCCATCTCGCCGATCTTCGATCTTACTGATGGCGGTGGCGGCGGTTCTTTTGCCGTTCTCTCTCTCCTCCAACATCTCGCCGATGTCACTGCTCAAGAACATTACGGTGGCTCCCTCCTCTCAGATCTTGCCCATCTCTGATTTTTCTTTTTTTTTTTGTTAATCTGTTGTGTTTACATGATTTGTATACATGATATGATGTATGATGCTGATCTGTTGTGTATACATGATCTGCTCAAGTATACATGATCTGCATCGGTTGTTGATATATCATGTATGATGTTGATCTGTTGATGATGTTGATCTCCCATTTTTTATTTATTTATTTATTTATTTTTTGGACCGGGGAATTTTTAGGGTTGGGGAAACCCGATCCCCGTTAGGGGACGGGGCGCAGGGGCGGTGATACCTTCCCCGTCGGGGATCGGGGCCGGGGATGGGGAAATTTTTGCTGTCGGGGATCGAGGACAGGGAGTATGATCCCTAACTCCGCCCCGCCCCGTTGCCATTTCTACTGTTAGGGGTAGGGGTAGGAGGCGGAGGCGGAGGCGGGGGCGGGGATGGGTGATGGGTTCCCCGTCGGGAATCAGGGCCGAGACGGGAAATTTTGTAGCTTTGGGGATTGGGGACGGGGAGTGTGATCTCCGACACTGCCCCGACTCGTTGTCATTCCTACTATGGATGCGTCTAGTTTGGGGCCGTCGAGGAGTTTTTTTGCTTTACTTTGAGCTTTGGCCTCCTATAATAATAATAATAATAATAATAATAATCAAAAAAATAAAGAATAATTTTTTATATTCGCCAAAATAATTATTGGAAATAAAAAAAAGTAACCAAAAATATCTTTGTTAAATCTCTTTAAAATAAATAAATAATGGTCAATGTTAAATTATCTAAAAAGATTATCGATTCATCAATTACTTTGATTTCTCGATCAAATCAGAAAAAGAGTAACATCTTTCATTAGATACGAAAATGATCTCATTATTATATTTGCACCTCTTTTATTTTCTCAGTAAAAAGGAAAAAAAAAAATCTTTTATCAAAATTATAGTACAAAGGGTCAGAATATCTATAACATCTATAAAAGAATGAAAGGTGCTGAAATCTAACACAAAATGTCAAAATAATGAATCTATTACAAAACGCCAAAATAATGTCCAATTGCCCAAAATTGCCGTTCCCTTTTTTTTAGTTTAATTGTCTATGGTTTAAAAAATTTGTAATCAAATTAAATCATTAAAATTATTGAATCAATTTGACCCAGATCATTTAAACACAATTTGGCTCGATTTGAAATTACGGTTTTACATAATTTATTTCAAAAAAAAAAAAAATTGTATAACATTATCAAAAAAATTTAACTTATCATCAATTTGAAAAGTAATAATAATATGCCAATCACATAAACTACTTTTATAATATTCAACAATTAAGCAAAAACTTAATATTCAGCAAACATTGTTTAACATGAAAAAAAACTTAATATTTACCAAATAAACATACTATGATTTAAGTTAATAGTAATACTACGAATCCAGAAATTACCAAGAATTATTATCTTATTATTCATATTTATTTTACATATGAACCCCACACTACACAAATTTAATCTCCACTACACAACTACCCATCCAGAAAAATCTAGGTTCCGAGACTTATTGTCAAATCTAATATTTGTTGGAATTGATCCTTTAGGTTCAAATAGATCATTATATCTTGTAATTTTTTTTTTGTCAATTGACCCATCTTTTTTATCCTTTTCCTTAGTGCTCAATAATGACCAAATAATTGAATCTCTTATAGCGGTGACTATCCAATTTCAATTTTCTATCTGGTTTGGCCATTATTTTTTGATCATTAATCTTCTAAAAGTTAATTTTCCTAACTTTTGCTTTTATGAGTACTTCACCATGTATAAGATGATTTTTAATTATAATAATCCCCCAATTTTGCTCTTGCAATTTCACTCTCAATGATGTGGAATTAGGGATGCTAAATATAAGAGAGAGAAGGGTGTGGAATCGCTTCACATGGAGGGTGGGCCATGTCATTGAGGGTGGAATTAGGAGGGCAAAATTAGAGAGATGTAACACCACTCATCCAATTATTTCATATTTTAGTCAATACCATCAAATTTATTGAGTATTTTATTAATACAAGAGATACGTGTCATTTTTTTTTTAATTTGAAAAATTAAATATTATGTATATTTTGTGAAAAATTCAAAAATATTTAGTAGATTAATTGATTATTCCCGTAAAATAATTTTTTCACCATCTTGATAAAAGAAATTATGTATATATTTATAATGCTATGTGTGCTTTAATAAATATTTATTCCTTAGCTTTTGTACGATATAACAGTCATTTGTGTGTTCTTTGATAAATATTCATTCCTTAGCTTTTATAATATATGTAGATTTATTTAAGAAGTAGTAATAATAAATTAAACTTGAGAATAGAATGATCATTTTATTTCAATTGTATTTTATTGAACCAAAAACTACTTAAGAGTTGGATCCCACTAAATTTTTATTCCTTAAGATATTTTTTCACTTTGCCCTTATCATAATATTTTCTTATTAGTTTTGTTCACTTCATTTTTTCAAACATGCGTTCATCCAATATTTGATTGCATATTTCAAGTATGATGAAAATTATATGATTTTTCTTCATTTTCATACTTGCTTTTTAGTTGAAAATTAAAATGGTCCATATACTATGATATTCCAAAGTACAAATAATTATTATTATTACTGTTGAACATATTAGGATGTTCTCTAATTGAATTTTGAGGAGTTAAATTATTAGATGATATTTTAAAAAAAATTGTCTCAATATGACATTTTTAGTCATATGATATCATTTACCTATATTTTTAGAAACTAAATTTTTAAAAGAAGATATATAAATAGATTTAGTAAGAATACTAATATTCTATATATAAACTTAATTAATTGACAGATTCAATGCTTTAAGCATCTTGATATTCAGAATAATATCAACAACTGTATAACTAAGAATGCAACTGTGTGTTTTCACATATGAAACTAACTTAAAAAAACAAATAACAGTGCGACCCCCACGCATGGGGTCCATCTAGTATTGAAAAAAAAAAAAAATTATAAAGAGTCGTTGATAATTTATTGCCTTTGGCCTCAAATAGCACTACAAGAAAAAGCACCTTTGGCGACTAAATTTTTAGTTGTCAAAAGTCTGTTTTTAGTCGTTGAAAGTCTAGTTTTTACTTTCAGTGACTAATTTTTTTAGTTGCCCGTTTTGTCGTGTATATATGGTCGCCGGAGGTATTGGCGACTAAAATTTTTTTAGTCGGCAAAAAATAGCTCTTTAGCGACCAACGATTTAGTCGCCAATAGCGATTTACACTTTTTAAAATCACACATTCAGCAACTAATTTTTTAGTCACCAATAGTCCATGAATCGCCGACTAAACCGTTTAGTCGCCCAAAATAAACACATTTAGCAACTTTTTTGCTTTTTCTGAGATTCGAACCGCCAACCTCTCCCACATTCTAAACGTCCTTTAGCCACACACTCTCTCCACTATGTCACTACAACACCACATAAATATATATGCAACATATATTATTTATATACTATATTGACCCGTATTAATATCTAGCTATATATATAAAAATAATTATTTTTATTCAATATAATTTATGTAAAAAATAAATTATTTACTAAAAAAAAATTAGATCACTTTTGGCGACTAAATCTATTTTTTAGTCGCCAATTGTATAGTTTTGGCTACTAATTATATTTTAGTCGCCAAAAAAATTCATTCCCGCCGAAAAACCTCCACTTTTGGCGACTAAACTGAAATTTAGTTGCCAAAACCTCTACTTTGGGCGACTAAACTGCATTTTAGTCGGCAATTCTTGACTTTTAGCTACTAAATTTTTTTTAGTAGCCAAAAAGCTTCACTTTTGGCTACGAAATTGATTTTTGTCGGTAAAACACGTATAATCGGCGACCAAACTATTTTTTAGTCTCCAAAACTTATACTTTTGGCTACTAAATGTTTTTAGTCGCCAAAAACCTTCTCTTTTGGCTACTAAAATTTTTTTAGTTGCTAAAACCCCTATATTCGGCGAGTAAACTGACTTTTAGTCGCTAAAACCCCTACATTTGGCTACTAAACTACTTTAGTTGCCAAAAGTGTTCACTTTTGGCGACTAATTCCATTTTAGTCGCCAATTCTGTTACTTTCAGCGACGAAAAATCTATTTTTAGTCGCGAAATCTGCTTTTTCTTGTAGTGTAGGCTTGCATCATCTTTTGTCTATGGGAGTTCTTTTTTTTAATTTATTTTGGTAAAAAGAATGGTGAAGCAGATAGGTTATTTTTTTTATTTTTTATTTTTTGATACCCAGAACACTTCCAAGGCAGGACCCTTAAGATCCACCCTTACAAGCCAAACTGGAGAAAGCTAGCCGATCCACTTAAACCGTCAGACTTTCACCTAAATAGTAGGGGAAGCTAGGTTATTTCAATCTCACTATCAGGACACATTGTCCCATAGCACCCACAGACATCTAGTAGGGCGGTGGTAGCCACTATGTGTGCCCATGGTCTTACATGCCGAGAGTACTATGAAATAGAAATGACACTAACAAGTGACTATGGAGAGTCAAACCCAAGTATTAAGTAAGGAAGTGTGAAACCCATCTGCTGAACCCACCACCCGTTGGTACAGGGAATTCTTTTTCGTTACAGAGATTACCATGCATCTTGACAACCAAAAGGATGGCTTGGAGTGGCATAGGATCCTCTATCCATAAAGTTTCTAAGTCATGTTTTTATATACTTTCTTAGTCACACGAACACATGTCGAATTTTTCGTATTTTGAAAATCCCACCATAGTGTGGCGTTGAGAGAACATCGAAGACACAAGAACAAGAGAGTTGGGAATAGCGTAAACCTTTGCAATGGAAATACTAAAGAGTAATGTTACAGATTTTAAAAAGTTTTATTAAAATTTTTATCAAATACCTTACATGAGTGGGTCACTTGTGAGTCTCACTCTCATGTGAGACATTTGGCAGAAATTTGGATAAATTTTTTAAAATTTCTAACATTTTTGAATACTAAGAGAGATGAGTTAGGCATTTTTAGTGGTTTTGCCATTTTGGCTCGTTATGCTATAATTTGATAAATTTGCTACAATGGTATAATATTTTTTATTTTTATTTTTATTTTTTTTTCTCACAATACCAAATAAGAATGTGATTTGTGAGCCTATCATGAAAAATGGAGAAAAAGAGCTTTGTCAAATCTTGACAAGTGTGAAATTTTGGGTCAAATTTATTATAAAATTTAACAATGTTAAAATTTAGCATAAGTTTTGGCACACTATTTAACTTTTTGAAAGATATTATTGTAAAATAGATGGCAGTGGGACGGGTTTACAGTGACCCATTCCTGTCTTGTATTCTATCGAGGGTGGCGCAAGTTAATTTTGTAACTTTAAGAATGAGAATAATAATAAAAATTATAGATAATATGATATATTATGGTTAATAATTTATAATTTTTAAGAATTAAAAGATATAAGATGAAAAATATGTTAAGTGTAAATTTTTGTTTCGTAATTTTATTATAATGAAAAAAATAAATAAATTATATGATATACATATAAATATATTTATTAGAAATATAATAAGAATGGGGCTCAAGTAGAACGAGACGAGGGAGTAAAATTCATCCTAATCCCATTTTTTCATCAGGGCGAAAAAAGCATGCAGAGCGAGAAAAAATTACCATTCATCATTTTAATTTGACTTTAACAATCTATATAAAAAAACAAAACTGTTTTTAAAAATGTATCAAAATGTATCAGAGATACATTTTGATTTAATGGTTGAGATGATTCCTATATACTATCTAACGGTTGAGATCACTTTTATTCCCGCCCAAAAACTCTCTGCTCTCTTTCTCTCTCCCACGTCTGCCCAAACACCTTCCCTTCAACTTCCTCTCTACACGTTATCTCTCACATTCTCTCTTCAACTCCCTCTATGATCTCTCTCTCATGTTTGAAATTCTTTCTTTTCTGAAACTGGCTAACAGAGGTAGCAGATCAGAGAAACATCTTCCAACAATTTGATTCAAACAGAGACGGTGGTCTCAACAGGGCTCACCACCACCGCCGCTGCTCATCATCACCGTTGCCATTGATTGACACCCACTCTCTCTCGGCTCCCACCCTCCTAACATCAGAGGTATTTTACATTTATTCAGTTCTTTGAGGCTTCGATTTTAGGGCTAATTTTTGTATCAATAAGAGTTGATGGCTTCGGTTTTAGGGCTAATTTCTGTATCAATCAGAGTTGAGGCTTCGGTTTTAGAGATTACAACAGAGTTGCAATCTAGGGTTCGCTGACTTCTTTTTATTTTTTTTTTCAAGTACATTAGTTAGATATGAGAAGCAGAATGGCAATGGGGGTGAAGAAAAGTGCTGATATGTTGGCTTATGCGGCCATGGCCACAACATGTTTGATAGTTTGCCTATGAGAGACTTCTAAGTTGCTTCTTCTCAGTTGTCAAAATAGCACACACACTTGGTTGTTGATTTAGATTCCCCTCTCCCCTCCCCTCCCCTCCCCTCCCCTACCCTAATTCACAAAGGAATGTTAATTTGAGTTGATAAAAAACTGTAATTAACTTTGTAATCCTAAGCAAACTGTAATTAACTTTGTAATCTTAAACGCACCAGCAAAAAATAATTCTTTGTAATCCTAAAGAAAGTGTATGGGTTGATGGCTTTTGATTTCTGAAATTTGAAATGGATTTGATTGGTATCATAGGTTGTAGTGGTTGTATTATTGCTCATGCGTTACTTCAATTAATTGGTTATGTTGATTTAGGAATTTTAATGCTCTTTTTTTGTTATGTTGCAGATGAACATGATTAAGGTTTCTAATATAATGGGCATTGACCCAAAGCCATTTGATCCCAAGACATATGTAGAAGAAGACATCTTTGTGGCCAATGAATCTGGATCTAAGAAACGTATTCGTCTGGACAACAACATTGTCCGTTGGAGGATTGTACGAAATCCAGATGGCACAGAATCTGTAAGTGAATAAATGGAAGCATATTTTAGTTCATATCATATGCCATACTATTGTGAATTTTACTTTCTGGGCTTCATGAACAATATCTTGATATTTTTGTTTGTAAATGTTATAAATTTTATATAATTGCTGCATTAAGATTTTCTAAACACGGTGAGGAATATAATTTATTGCACTTGCTTTAGTTGGAGTGGGTTAGACGTTTGGTTGTATTTGTTGTGTTCAACTCTCTTATCTTCTGACATTTTTTATTCGATAAAAATATATTGTTCAACTTTTCTTTTGAGAAGTAAGAGATGAGACTACAATGACATGAAAGGGGTGCTACCCAAGTACAAGAATGGAAAAAAACAAAGAAAGCAACTAAACAAATGGGCTCTGCTCAAAAGAATCTACAAATCTTAAAATTTGGTTTAAGGATGGATCAATTCAACCTGAAATCCCAAGAAAAAACAGGAGATAAAAATTCTACTCTGCGCTACTCCAAACACACCAAGAATCAAAGACTAAGCATTGGTTATTGGCGCTACACCAAATTCATAGCTGTTTTCTCTGGTACCTAAGCTAAAATATGGAAATTAAAAATGCTAAAGTAGGATATGAATTTACACTTTTTTGAGATGAAGTAAGGATTAAAAGTAAAAGGTGCCAAAAGAAGGAATAAGATTTAATACTTTTATAGAAATGCCCAGTTTTGGTTTCTTATTTGGCATTTGGCTTCAACAAAGTTTTTCTGTGCAAAACCTTTTAATGCTGGAATTGATCCAACACCTGTGCAGTCATGCAGAAAGAACACATTTTCTTTTGTATTTAAGAATTTGTTACATGCTTTATTGGAAATGATTGTGACATTTTCTTTTCATGTGCAGTATGAAAGCAATGCACGCTTTGTGAGATGGTCAGATGGCAGCTTACAATTATTGGGGTTTTATTGGGGTTTGATGGGTTTTGATTTCTGAAATTTGAAATGGATTTAATGTGTTTTATTTGCAGAAATCGGCAAAAATTCGAAGTCGTTTTGCTAGAGACATCACCCCCGGGAACAAGTTTTCCGGCTTCGGCGCTTTCCGGCACATTCCCGTGAGTTTACTCTCTCTAGCTCTCTTAAAAATGTTTATAGATATATGAATATATAAACATGTGAATTTGTGAGCAGAAATGGTATGCTCTCTCTATGTCTCTCTCTTATTTTGCTTTCTATGGATATCTATGAAAAGCTATGAAATTATTGTTGTATTTTTGTTATCAAAATCAGACCAAATTGAACAAAAGATTTTGCCATGAATACTTTCATCTCATGAATACTTAGATGGTGTTTGGGAAGTGAGTTTTTATGTAGATTTTATTAGATGTAGGTTTTTATGAGATAAAAAATTTTTGGTGTTTGGGAAGATAGTTGGGTTTTTATGTGGTTGGATGTGATGTTTGTGAGAGAAAAAGTGAAATGATTATGGGGTTGGATGTGATATTTTGTTTGGATGTGTTTTTTTTGGTTTTGCAAAACTTTTGTCTTTTAGTGCAAAACTTCCATCAGATTTTAGATTTGGATTTTAGATTTTTCAAACTTTCCATTGTTTTTTCAATGTGTTGGGTTAGTTGTAGGTTTCTTTATCAGTTCAAATATTTAAAATTTCATCAGATTTTTAAACTTTCATCCCATAAATATGTCGAGTATTCCACCACAAATCGGCCCATAAATCAGTAGTTTCATCATATTTTTATCAACCCATAAATCAGTAGTTTGTACCAAAAAAGTTTGATGGGTTGAGATTTCTGAAATTTAAAATGGATTTGGTGGGTTTTATTCGCAGAAATCTGCAGAAATTTGAAGTCGTTTCGCTTGAGACATCATCCCCGGGAACAAGTTTTCCGGCTTCGATGCTTTCCGGCACATCCCCGTGAGTTTATTCTCTCTATCTCTCCTATAAATGTTTATAGATATATAAATCTATAAACATATGAATTTGTGAGCAGAAATGGTATACTCTCTCTGTGTCTCTCTCTTATTTTGCTTTCTATGGATATCTATGAAAAGCCATGAAATTATTATTGTATTTTTGTTATCAAAATCAGACCAAATTAAATAAAAGATTCTACCATGAATACTTTCATCCCATGAATACTTAAACTTCCATCAGATTTTAGATTTTAGATTTTAGATTTAGATTTTAGATTTTTCAAACTTTCCATTGTTTTTTCAATGTGTTTGGTTAGTTTTTTTTTCAATGTGTTGGGTTAGTCCATCAAAAATCAGATTTTTAAGGCAACTAACTATCAAGTATTCCAAAAATGGCATTAGATTTTTATCAGCCCATAAATCAGTAGTTTGTACCAAAAAAATTCGGTCCTATTTGGTTGGTGAGAAAGTGTGGGAAATAGTAAAGAAAGTAAAATTTGGGTTTCCTGTGACTAATAATTGGTTACTATGTTTAGTTGCTCTGAAAGTTAGGATTGTGTTTACTTTGAGTCTTATGGGTAGCTTTTTGATAATGAAAAGATTTGGATTCATCAAGGCAACTAACTATTAGAGTGTTGATGATGTTAATTGAATTGGGTTGTTGGACTATTTATCGATTTGTTCAATTTTTAGGTATTTTACTTAATTGACTTGGGTTATTTGTTCGATTTGTTCTTAATTGACTTGGGTTATTTTTAAGTATTTACATTGTTCTGAAACACACAAGTTTGGTTCAACTTGATGCCATTTTAGTTTATGATATCCTCTTTCTGTAATTTTGATTTTTAGTTTTATTTTGTGGAGAAATTGTATCATTTTTTTTATTGTTATTGGATTAAATGGAATTGTATCTCTTTCAATAAGCCTATGTTCTTTTGTCTAATCTTTTGTGATTATTTAGCAGTAAGTGTTGAACCCAAGAATTTTAGTTTTATGATCTGGGTTTGGTGTGATTTTAGGGAGAGGATCTGGGTGCGATGTTTTTACTGGGGCATTTTTTAAGTGGTTCTTTTGGGACTCTTTTTAGGTTGCCATGTTGCAAAAGTCACCTGCAGTTTGGCCCTCATTTTGATTTTTGTTTTTCTAAACCGTAACTCAAAACACCTAGAATATATTGGAATCATGTTGTTGTACAGTTTATACATAACCCATTTGGTTTAGCGAATATCTATTGATCTAATTTGAGTTAGAATTTGGTTGAATTGAGCCAAATGTTTTAAAATGACTAACTTGGAAACACTCACAAGTCTATTATGGTTAACACTCTGGTTCTCTCTTTCATTTATTCATCTAATATCTACATTTGTATCATTTGGTGGTAATATTTGCTATGGAGTTTTGTAGGTATTCTAGGTGATTCTCTATCATTTGTATCATTTGTGTTTTTCTATATGTTCAAGAAACTGATATGGGTTTGTGATTCTCTATCATTTGTATCATTTATTCATCTAATATCTACATTTGTGTTTCTTTTGTCTAATCTTTTGTGATTATTTGGCGATCAAAATAGATGTGTGTGTATTATATTTTCTGTAGTCAATTTCTTAGTTTCTACCATTTCTATATCCAAAAACTAATCTCTTTTTTTGTTTCTCTAAAAAATAAAAAATTAAATGATGAGGTTATCTGAGATTCTACTACTCTCTCTCTTACCCAATTCGAAAACAACCTCTCCAGAACAGAATGATTATGTTGTTTTATCTGTTTGGTATATTTCTATTTGTTTTTTTTTTTTTCTTTTCTTCTCCTATTCAAATTTTGTTTTTTGTTTGGCCCAAGTGTGATATATCTTAAGGCACGGGTTATATTCTAATTCTAACGATAGCCAAATTTTTGCTTGGCCCAGGAGTGATATATCTTCAAGTTTGTTGGTGGAATTGAGGTCTTGATCATCATTTCTGTTGGTGGAATTTATCTTGCAATTTATGTGTTAAGCTTTATTAATCTGGGTTTGAGTTGTTTGAAGTGTGATAAAATTACTGGTTTTATTTGTGCATATCAGCTCCAATTTTGTCATTTTTGGCATTTGTGTTTGTGTTCATTAAAATTACTTCAAAAACTTGGCAGAAAGTTTGTAATCTCTAGGTTTAAGTTTATTTATGTGTGTGAGAATATGTATTTTATCTTTCAAGTTCTATTTGCTCCTTTTTTGATAAATTTCTTGACCCACAACAATGGTGGAAATAGTGTAGAGAATACCCTAAAAGTTCCATGGTCATCTTCTCCATTTATTCATCAGATCCAAAGCTCACAGACCCGTGGGACTAAAGGAGGGGTGGATTTTGCGAAGGTACTCTCAGCTTTTTAAATTTTTTTATTTTATTTTTTATTTTTACATAGCCGTATTGTTTTTTTTTTTGGACAGAGGATATTCACTCTCTTCTGCTATATTGCTAGATGGATGTTGTTGTGGTCCTTGCTTTATTGTTCCAGTCCGTTGATCTAATTTCATGGTGTGTTCATCTTAGCAAACCAAATGGATAGTTGTAGTTATTTGATTTTTTATTTTTATTTTTTTCAGTTGTTCATAGCATTTTAGTGCACACCGTTAACTCATTACAGTCTTTGGGGGAGAGAGATTGAGGTAATAGAGAAGAAGAGAGAGAGTGGGTGAGAAAATTGAGAGATTGCAATTTGGGGAAGTGCAATTTATCTTGGGAAGATTTTTTTATTAAAAATATAAAAAATGCTACATATTCTTAAAAAAAATACAACTTTATAACTCTCACTCACTTATGATTGGTCCAAGAAGGAAAGAAAAAAAATAAAAATATATGATTGGTTTACATCATTTTGGGAGTCATGGAGGTTCCTAATTTTGGGGATTCCTGAAATTTATTTGAGTTATTAATAAATTGGTGTTTCATTTAAGTTTCATGTCTTCATTTAGGAATTGTTTTCCATCATGTGAATTCATTACCTACCCTTTGAAAAAAAAAACAAAAAACAAAAAACAAAAAATTTGAATACATTCCTCTCTAATTTTAATTTATATTTTAATCTCATAATTAATTGTACCGTATCTTCAGACACGGACATACGCTAGTTATTATACAAGTCACAACATGAGATTTGTAAATGATGCACACAAACATTTATTAATTTTTAGTTATTACAGCAGGTCAGTTTAGTTATCATGTACGGTCCCGAAGATGATTCTCGTGAAACTTCTTTTTTATTATTTATTTTTAACGCAGGATTGCATAGGTTATTAGAAAATAAACCCCAATACCATTAGATTGGTTCAAGTGCAAATCTACCAAAAAAAAAAAAAAAAAAAGCAAAACGATTGGTTCAAGCTCCTAATTCATCCCCAAGGGCCTCAAAATTAACAAGGATATTGATGGTGGTTATTTCGTCAGGTCGCTTTGTTGATGTATCTTGTATTCTGTCTGCTTTTATAGTGATTAAAATAATACATATGCTTACTTTATGAGAGGGAGATTTATGATTTGGGTTGGGTCGTGGTAAGGGCCGGACAAATTGTGAGCCGAACACATTTGGGCCGTGACAACCTGGGCCCATCCAGAAAAGATTTTCGCTCGGTAATGGCACAGTTGCTGTGAAACCGAGCTACTTGCTCGGTAATGACATAGTTGCATAATTGATGTCGTACTAGCGGTCAAGTGAGGTTCGGCCGAGATGTCCACTGCCTCACTGGGTTCCACGATTCACGCGTTAGCTCAGTAGGAAGTCCGACGGCTAACCAGCATGACTTATCCCAAGCTCGGCTAAGCCGGAATGCAACCGAGCTCGGTTGTCATTGAGCTTGGCAAGCGGAGCGCTCTGGCTAGCTGCGCAACACGGTCGTTGACAGCTGAGATGCTGCAGCCCGGCTGCCGAGCTCCCAGTGGTGTGGGCTGGCAGTTAGGTGATGTTCAGCTAGATTTGTGCTGACAGATGGGATAGCAGCACCACGTGTCGATAGACTAATGAGAGTAGATTTGGGGCGCAGAAGGTATATAAGCAAGTCTGCGCCCCCCACGCGAGGTAGATGAACATTTGGTAAGATTTATACTAAACACTCAATCTTTTCTCTCTCTCTATCCCTGTGTGTGTCTAACTTGATCATCGGAGGGGTATTCCGGCCACACACCGCCGGGTAGCTCATCGCCGTTGTGCTCGCAGATTGATCGGACAGGCAGGAGATTGGAAGAAAGGAGTATGGGCTTGCCGGAATATTTGCTCCCCGTACAATTGGCGCCGTCTGTGGGAAGCTTGATAGACAAAACCTTATTTTCCAGGCTCATCTGATCGCCATCCATGGCGAACAATGACGAGATTCCGTTGTCTGTCATTGACGGAGTTACCCCGGAGTCAGGCAGATAGAGAGAAGGACATCCCGCCATCCTTCCTATGGAGGACCTGGAGACTTCTCCAGGGGGACATTTAAGAGACGCGCGGGATAAGCACGGAAGAAGCTTTGGTCATTCACGGAGTCCAGACGGTCACCGGCGGCGAAGAGAATCGCATACCAGACGACTAGAACACAAGCTAAGGGACCAAGACGCCGTCATCCGGTGAATGGCGGCGGAGATGGAGGATCTTAAACAGCATGTCAAAGGGAAGGGTGTAGCTGGAGTGGGAGACCACAGTGAGCGCACCCAACCCCGCCATTCAGGCAGTCTGAGCCAGCGGCGTACTCCATCCATCTCAATCACCAGAAGTTACAAGGTTGGAGATTCCGACGCGCACGTAGAGAAGTCCAGCACGCAAGACAGCACCTATCAACCCTCACGTTCGGCGACGACGTCGAGGTACTCTTATTCCGCTCGTTCAGAGGATTTGCGAGTAGTCTTGAAGGAGTGGGCCTGCCGGCAGGAGGCTCAGAGGGTGCTGGCGTTCCAGCAGCTATCCTATGGGGTTCACGCCAGTGAAGAGGTCAGAATGCCTCCACCTCGCCTAGCTGCGCCTCTCCTTTTAGACACAGGCTTGGCGAGGCTAAGCGCCACTCCTTTCTCCCTGGAGGTAGAAACAAAACCGCTTCCGACGGGCTTCCACTAGCCAAAGTTCACGCTCTACGACGGAAAAACCGATCCATATATGCATGTAAGCCATTTCCGATAGGTCATGGCCGGACATAGGTGAAATGACGCTCTTATGTGCCTTATTTTCCCGTCAAGCTTGGGCGAGCTGGGCTTAAAATAGTTTGAGAGGCTGCCGGAGGGGAGCATAGAAAGGTAGCATCAGTTGGCGGAAGCCTTTGTGACGCACTTCAAAACCAACACTAAGACACCGAAAGAGGTTGACCACCTTCTCAGTGTCAAGATGGAGCCGAGCGACACGCTCAAGGCATACAACTCCAGATACTGGGAAACCTTCAACGAGATCTTGGATTGCCCGGTCAACCTCGCAATCACGCAGTACAAGTGTGGTCTCCCGGTTAGACATAGACTGCGGGGCTCGCTTACGATGCACCGGCCGACATCCATGAGCCAGCTAATGCAGTGCATCAATGAGCACATCCGAGTAGAAGATGATCCAGCAGCATCTACCGCAAAGGCAACACCGGTAGTAACAGACAAGAGGTCGGTTGGCAAGGTACACGCGGTCGGACATGAGGCAAACCGTTCAAATGATCGCGCAGAGGAATCAGACCGTGGCTCAAATTGCAAAAACCGGGGTAGGGGTCGTCGAAATGACCGAGATGACTACCCCCGGGATGACGTCGTTGATGCAAATAAAAGGTTGAAGGCCAGGAGAGGCATTACCATAGTTTTTAAGATTTCAATTTATCGCATACTTAGTGAAATCTGTGACGAAGATTATGTCTGGTTTCCTGCTAAGTTGGGCAACGGACAGTAGGGTTTCAATCCGCGATACCGTTGCACATTTCACCGGGAGTGCGGCCACCGGACAGAGGACTGTTTTCCTTTGAGGCAACACTTGGAAGAGCTAGTCGCAACCGGACACCTGGACCTTTACATTGACGGAGGCGTGTAGGCAAATCAAGCCCCGGTTGATCCGCGTGTACCGGGTGACTTGGAGGCGGCCCCTCAAGGAGTGATTAATGTCATCCACGGCATAGTGGAGCCGGCGCGTGTATGCGAGCTCCGAGGTATGATCAAGAAAGTAGAACACATGAGGGAAGTTTTGTCGGTCCAGCCCGCGACCAAAAGGGGCAAGACCGAAGAAAAAGACGTGATCAGTTTCTCTACAAGGGACCTAGAGTGCATTCAGACGCCGCACAACGATGCCTTAGTGGTCACACTCCGCGTCAAAGAATTCGATGTCAAATGTATCTTGATCGATCAGGGAAGCTCGGTCGAGATCATGTATTACGACGCATTCAAACAGCTCAAGCTCCGGGATACAGACTTGGCTCCGGTAACTTCACCACTGGTTGGTTTCAACTCACAACCTGAGTGGCCTTTGGGAAAAATTATCCTGCCGGTCAAAGCGGGATCCGTGGTCAAGCAAGTGGAGTTCTGGGTGGTGTAGGTGCCATCTACTTATAACCTGATCCTTGGAAGGGGATGGCTTCACGCTATACAAGCCGTAGCGTCGACCTTTCATCAGGTGATGAGATTCCTCTCGGCTACGGAGGCAATTGAGAAGATTTGGGGCGATTAAGTCATGTCGAAGCAATGCTTCATGGCAGTCAACGGGAGCGGAGCTGCCAAAGGCTTTGTACAAATGATAGAGGGACCAGAAGACCGAGGAGTCCTTGATGATGTGCGCACTAGGGCTGAGGACAAAGCCGTCGAAGAATTGGTCGAAGTGCGAATTGATACAGAGAGTCTGGACAGGTTCTTCTTGCTCGGCTCAAGCCTTACCGCACAAGAAAGGACCGAGATGGTTGAGTTTTTGATGGCCAATATCGAAGTCTTCGCATGGTCGCCTTATGACATGCTTGGCTTCGATCCGAGTTTTATTTGCCATCACCTAAACGTCTTTCCCGGAGCCAAGCCAGTCATTCAACGAATAAGGAGATCGGCGCCGCATCATGCCGAGGTAGTTGTAGAGGAAGTGAAGAACTTGCTTGAGGCACGAGCTATTCAGGAAGTGTACTACCCTCGGTGGATTTCAAACACAGTTGTTGTACCAAAGAAGAATGGGAAGTGGCGAGTTTGTGTCGACTATAAGACCGTCAACCGAGCTTGCCCTAAAGACAGCTTTCCACTGCCCAGAATAGACCAGCTCGTGGACTTAACGGCTGGACATAACAGGCTCAGTTTCTTGGATGCCTATCGCGGTTATCATCAGATTGCCATGCATGGCCCCGACTGCGAGATCACCTCATTCACTACACTGAGGGGACTCTTCTGCTACCGAGTCATGCCTTTTGGTTTGAAGAACGTCAGGGCAACTTTCCAAAGGATGGTGACCAAGATGTTCGCTCCTCTGCTAGGTTGGACAATGGAGGCTTATATTGATGATATGGTGGTTAAGAGCCGGCATCAAGCAGACCACTTGTCCGACTTGGCCGAGATGTTCGCCATTCTCAAACAATACAAGCTATGCTTGAATGCGTCTAAGTGTGCCTTTGGCATGGGATTTGGAAAATTCTTGGGCTTCCTAGTCACAAACCGAGGCATCGAGGCAGACCCTGCACAAATCTGAGCCGTACAAGAGTTAAAGAAGCCTAGCTCGGCTAACGACATGCAGCATCTGGCCAGCATGGCCGCCGCGCTTAACCGATTCATAAGCCGGTCATCAGATCGCTGCCGCCCTTTCTTTCAAGCTTTGAAATCAAAGTTCTCTTGGGATGAAGAGTGTGACCGGGCTTTGGCCGCGCTCAAGGAGTATCTGTCTTTAGCGCCATTGTTGGTAACACCGAAGCCCGGCAAAGAGCTCTACCTTTATCTGGCCGTTTCACAGCATGCGGTCAGTGTAGTGCTTGTCCGGTCGGAAGGAATCAAGCATCTCCCTATCTTCTACGTCAGCAAAACCTTGCTACCGGCAGAGTTGAGATACTTACCGCTGGAAAAACTTGCTTGGCATTGATGATGGCCTCCAGGAAATTGGCGCACTACTTCTATGCCCATACAATCATCGTTTTGACCGAGTTCCCCCTCAAAGCTTTGTTCGAACGGGGCGGACTTCTCCGGTCGAATCCTCAAGTGGGCGGTTAAATTGGGACAATTCGACGTCAAATTCCAGCCACGAACTGCCATAAAAGCTCAGGCATTGGCCGACTTCGTTGCTGAATTCTCATCTGGAACTCATCCGGTATGCTCGGTGGATATTGCCGCGGCAGATGAGGAGGTGAATGCAGGCCAGATCGCAATAACACAGCTAGGCGATGAAGGCGACGCGAAACTTGCGCGCCTCGCCGAAGACCCTTCGGTTAGTATAATACCACAGCCCGGCGATGCGATGATGGAGTTGGGTATCACCGACCAACCTGCTCCGTCCGGTACCGCATCACCAAAGGGGGAAGAATTGGAACCGCTCAGAACAGAGCCTGCAGCCGGCATAATACTGCAACCCGGCGATTCACCTACGGACTTAGGCATTACGGATCAACTTGCTGAGTCTGGCACCGAATCGCCGAGGGGGGCTGAAGTGGAACTGCTCAGCACAGAACATGAAGCCGAACAGTCGAACAACTGTGATCCCATCAACCTTCAAGCCTCTAAGGACCCCTCAGACTGTTGAAAGCTCTTTGTTGGCAAAATGTGGACACTTTTTGTTGATGGAGCCTCGAACTGTCATGGTGTTGGGCTAGGTATAGTTCTGATTTCGCCAGACGGGCTGACTATCGAACATTCTATCACCCTTGGATTCCCTGCATCAAACAACGAGGCTGAGTACGAAGCGCTTTTGGTCGAGCTCAAGAGCGCGCTTCAGATGCACGCATTGGAGCTAATGGTTTACAGTGATTCCCAGCTTGTGGTTAACCAAGTTTCTAGGGTTTACAAAGCAAAGGATGACAGAATGATGAAGTACCAGGCTCTGGTCAGAGACCACATCAAGCGATTCCAGGCAATAAGGGTCCAACAGATTGGCCGAGAAAAAAACGGCCGAGCAGATGAATTGGCCGGCCTTGCTTCCATGGTCGATAGCACATCTCCCAACCCTCTCCTGATTGAATTCCTTCTGCGGCCCAGCATTGAGGAAATCGGGCAGACAGAAGTACTCTGCGCCGAGCTAGGTCCTTCATGGATAGACCCTATTATCCTCTTTCTTAGAGATCGGACCCTTCCAGCCGAGAAGAAGGAAGCACATAAAGTCTGGGTGAAGTCAGAGCGGTTTTGGCTCTATCCATCAGGCCCTTTATAAAAGAAGTCTTTTACCGGTTCTTATCTAAAGTGTGTGCACCCGAGCAGCGTAGACGCCTTCCTGTACGAAATTCACGAAGGTATCTGTGGCAGTCACATAGGGGGCATATCTTTGGCCTACCAAACTATTTCGCCGTGCATGCAAGCCGACGCGCAGAAGTATGTTCGCAAGTGTGAGAAGTGCCAGAAGTTTGCCCACCAAATTCACCAACCGGCTAGAGAACTTCTTCCCCTCACCAGCCCTTGGCCTTTTGCGATGTGGGGGCTCGATATAGTGGGGCCACTCCCAACTACACCAAGCAACCGGGATATCTTCATCGCGGCCACAGACTACTTCACCAAATGGGTTGAAGCAGAGCCTTTGGCAACAATCAAGGAGAAAGACGTCAAGCAGTTTGTCTGGCAGAATGTGGTATCGCGGTTTGGCGTCCCAAAAATTCTGATCTCTGATAATGGCACCCAATTTGACGGTTGCCTATTCAGAAGATTTTGTGAAGACTTGAAGATTGAATTCTACAACTTTACCCCGGCTTACCCACAGTCTAATGGTCAAGCCGAAGCATCAAACAAGACCATCCTTGATGGGTTGAAGAAGAGGCTTGAGAAAGCCAAGGGAAAATGGGCCGAGGAACTCCCCAACGTCCTTCGGGCATACCGAACAACCCCGCGACGATCTACCGGGGAAACACCTTTTGCTTTGGTATATGGCATGGAGACGGTCATACATTTGGAAGTTGGAATGCCCACCCTCAGAAGTGAAAGTTTTGAGCTCGAGTTGAACACTGAAGCCATTGCCCTGAAATTGGACCTCGTGGAAGAACGCCGGGAAAAGGCTCTCATCTATGTGGCCGCCTACCAACAGGAGCTCTCAAGGAAATACAACAAAACGGTGCACCCCAGACAGTTCAAAGTAGGTGACTGGGTCTTGAGGAAGGTCATGGGCAATACTCTGGTGCCATGTGAAGGCAAACTAGGGGCAAACTGAGAAGGATCCTACAAGATAATCGGTCTGGCGGGCAAGGGGGCATACCACTTGAAGGACCTAGAAGGTAGGGGAATACCCCGGCCATGGAATACGGCCAACCTCAAACTGTACTATTTTTAGGTTTTGTTTTCTTTTTGTGCAAAGGAATTTTTTGCCTTACACTTCAGAATGTAATATTCTTTTTGTCAATATATAGAAGTGTCTCATCTTTGCCTTAGCATTCTGATTGTTGCTTTTCAATTTTGAGATTCTCAATCGAGATGTTTTACTCCGGTTGATTTTGAGATTAAAACCGAGATGATTTACTCTGGTTCATTGAGTTGATGATCTGATCAACTGAGATACTCAATCGTGATGTCTTACTCAGGTTGAATGAGTTGATGTTTTGCTCAACTTTTAGATTCTCAACCGAGATGTTAACTCCGGTTGAATGAGTTGATGTTTTGCTCAACTTTTAGATGCTCAACCGAGATGTTAACTCCGGTTGAATAAGTTGATGTTTTGCTCAACTTTTATATTCTCAACGGAGATGTTAACTTCAGTTGAATGAGTTGATGTTTTGCTCAACTTTTGGATGCTCAACCGAGATGTTAACTTTGGTTGAATGAGTTGATGTTTTGCTCAACTTTGAGACTCTTAACCGAGGTGTTAACTCTGGCTGAATGAGTTGATGTTTTGCTCAAATTTGCGATTCAAAACCGAGATGTTTTACTCCGGTTAATGCGGTTGATGATTTACTCAACTTTATGCTGGAAACCGCAATGTCTTTTCCGGTTAAATAAGTTAGATAAAGTGGTTAGTCTTGCCGAGGTATTTTGACAGCTGACGTTATCTAGCATGAAGAACGTGCAAACACTTGAAGAAAACGGAGCTTTTTCATTGATGTGAAAAGTCATTACAAGAGGAGGGGCGGATAGCCCGGTTACATGTGTAAACCAAAAAGGAAGAAAGAAGACAAAGAAAACTAAGCTAGGGGGGAAAGGTTAGTGAATTCGTCCTCGGCTGCCTCCAGGTTGACCGTTGGTGTTTGGTCTTGGACACCGGTCTCCGTTTGGCCGGGCTGAACTGTGTGATTTTCCCTCTCCGCATTTTCCTCGGTTTCCTCGTCGCCTTCTTCCTCGGCCTCAGCCTGCAACGCAGCGAAGGCGTCGTTGGCGTAGGGCACGAGATAGCTCGGTAGGGAGGCAGCTGGAGGAGTGGCGAACACGTCGGTCCCCGGTCCTTGGCCGAGATGTTCACAAGAAGACTTCCACCCAACCTTGAAGAAAATGTCTTGGGTGGCACAGACCTGCTTTTGTAACTCTCTTCGGCCTCAAGGAAATCGACATTGTTTGCACCCTTCAGATCCTCTTCCCGTGATTGTTTCAGCGCATCTAGCTCGGCCCGGAGCGCGTCTCTCTCCTTCTCGGCAGGGCCAAGCTGGCCGAGCAACCGAGAGTTGTCGGAGTTCGCCATTTGCAATGAAGACTGGGCTCTCTCGAGCTCAGCTTGGAGGCTTTGAACTTGGCTGGTAGAGTCAGTTGCCTTCTGCCCTCCATGACCAAGTGCTGCTTCTGGATGGCCTGCAAGAAGAGAGATTGATCAGAAAGAAAACCGAACAAACACTTGGTGAAATTTTGGGCACAAGTTTGAGATTCCTACCCTAGTCATGGATTTGACCGACGACTTCACCAACCGGGTGTCTGGAACATGGTCGCTGCCGACCACGTCGCTCGGTAGGAGAAGGGCCTTGGTGAGGTCAAAGGCGAGAAGATGCTCCTTGACGCCCTTAACAGAAGCTATTGCCGGGATCTCCTTGCCCCGGTGTTTGAGCTGGGGCCTCCATGTCGGTGTTGGGTCAACGGTGACAGCAGGCTGCTCGGTGTTGAGCTCGGTTACTAGCTCGGCAGAAGGGTCTGTACGAGGCCTTTTGCCAACCCGGCGGGAGTCTCTGCTGGCTTGCCTGGCGGCGGGAGAAGCCAACGCAACCACTGTCCCGCTGGATTGACCGGCAGCCGGAGAGCAGGCTGGAATGCTCGGGATCTCGGACGAGGTGGCAGTGAGCAAGTTCTTAATGCGGCTCCTCTTGGCCATTTCTTCTGCTTCGGTTAAACGAATGAAGGGAATATCTGGCAGTGTGGGATCTGGCAGCGGAGATGGAGCGCGGAGAAAGTCAGTGACTTTACTCCGGCGCGGAGCTGAATACCGGTATGTTGGAGTGTAGCCGAGGAGCTCGTTATAATCTGTAGACGTCCCCGAACGTCTTGGGAGGGTGAGTCCCGTTCTGTTCGTATTGGGCTCACTACAATTTGGACTCTCGAATTGTCACGGTTCTTAATCTGAACCAAAGAGTCCAAATCCAGCAAATCATTTTGAGAAACAGATTTTTGAAAAGAAGTGCCAAACATGGACTGCTTTGTCAGATACAGAGTCGCCACCTAAATATTTTTTATGGGGGAATTTAGGAAACCCAGACTCGGTGCCAAAGGCCACGTGTCCGCCATCACCAAAGTTGCCTCGGCTCGGGAACTTGGGTACGATTGGGGAAGGTTAGCTATGAGCACCCCCTCTCGCCCGATCCGAAGATCGGCCTCTACTAACCATGATATCCGATTTTGAAAACGTCATGTGTTCTTATTCCAGTTAATTAGCTAGAATTACTATGTGATGCGCACAACACAAAAATATAGACTAGATCGCCTAATTTGGAACGAAGCATTGCATATTCGTTTGTTTGAAAAACAGTTTGAAATTTGCTACTCGCAAGTAGACTAAAGCACGGATTTCAACGAGTTGTTCCAACTCAAATAATCCAACCTTCACCCATAGGCATTCAAGCAGTTTATATCACATAAGCATCTAGCCACATGGTAAGCATGCTGTCATGTTGACATTCACACTCATGCGAGATGCTAAAGCAAAAAAATACTTACAATGTACTCCGAGCCAAGATAAGAACATGTTAGCAATCAATGCATGATCCAAGTCCATGTTAAGTGGCTATTGCAACGCATACAAAATGCAATCTAGAATAGGCTCGGCTAATCTAAGGATAACATGTGAAAATGCACAGATAGCATGTATTTAAGTTAAATTTGAAATACTTTATGCAGTTAGCATGATGCGCCGAGCCTGGTGCATGCAAGACTACTGAATGATGCACGCATGCATAGTATAAGGTATGCTAAAGTAAACATGTCCTAATACTAACCATCAAAAGCAAGTAAGTAAAAAGGAGAAAGAAGTGGGGGTTGGAAGACATGCACACACGCACCCACACTTATTACAAATTTGCCCTCGCTCGGAGGGACCGAAAGAATAATATAAATTAATTAACCTACAAGCTAATTAAATATTACAGACCAATTAATTAATTAACAAATTAACTAATCTGATGAAAGCAGTAAACAGCCTCGGGAAGAGGGCCCAATGCATTGCGTGCTCCACTCCGCTTGGAAAGCCACTGCCATACACAAGTTGCCTCTGCTTTGACTGTTATCCTTCTCTGAAGACTGCACAAATCTCAGGGTTGCTTCCCTGAATTCTGTGGAACACCACCGGCTGAGGGAATTGGTCACCGGCCATGGAGAATGGTCACCGGCCACAAATTAATCCATCAGCCACTTATGGATGGCCGGTCGGCACTACAGATTGCCGGCCGGCCAAATCTTCCTGCAGAATCTGTTTTTGACAGCAGCAGAGGGCAAAACATAGCATGGCAATGCATTTCAAACAATGTATGCACCAATCACACCCCTTATCATATTCATGACTCAAAGGGATATGATTCTCGATTCTCGGACCACCAATCGCGTATTTCCATGCATGATGGCCCAAGAAACCAAGTATGCATTTTGATATGGAATGCAATGCACATAATCAAGCAAAGGGGGCTCAACCTCTATCATACTCAACTCAAGAGGTGAAGCATGCATGCCAATGCAATGCATCCTAGGTATGGAGACTAGTATGCAACATGGCAATGCAATGTGTAATGTAGGTTAGGCACACAACCTAAGTAAAGAAGCATGTAAGGCATGAAGCAATGCAACCTACAAGTATGCAAGACACAATATAGATGTTCAAGCATGCAAGTAAGCATGTGACTTCATTCAATCATGCAACAACACACTAGTATCCAACAACACACAAGGTGAGCATGCAACAACGTGCAAGGGGGTGGACTTAAACTAATTTAGGCAGCCCTCAAACAAGCCTAAAACAGTGGCCAATGCTATGGAAATGAGGGCCTACACACACACACACATGTACATGTTGATGGGCCAACACTTAAGTATCAAACAAGCAATCTTTAAGCACACTTAAAAAGAGCCTAAACATGGACAATTAGCATGCAATGTAAACTCTGGAAATCATGTTAATAATGGTGCCAAACCAATTTAAACAAGACAAACATGGCATGCAATTGGTCCAGGTATTTGAGGCAAGTCAAGGAGACTTAAACCACGACTAAGTCAACCAAGCCTCACAAGGCCAAGAGGACTTAAAACAGGTTCAAGGCAGACTTAGGCAATGTTGAGAGAACACCTAGATGGCATCTAAGTGGCTTAAACATGCAAGCATACAAAGAAACACATTCATGGAGCATGAGGCAACAACCTTCTAAAGCAACAAAGGAGTATCAAATACAAGTATGCAAGCATGTTATAAGGACTGAAATAAGATGGTAAGTGGTTCCAAACCACTGAAATAATACAAGTAATGCATGCTACACACTCACGCACCTAAGGCTAACATGCCAAAATGCAAGGTGGCTATACTAAGCATGCTATGGTCGACCAAAACGACCAAGAAAAGAACTTAAGCATGCTAAAACAAACACAAAAGTTTCACAAAGCTTGGCCAAAATCATGTTAGAACAAGGATCAAAATCTAAAGCACGTTAAGGCGAAAACATGGCATTACAAGACATGTATGCAAAGCATGCAAGGTATGTCTAAACCAACTTAACACAATGCTATATCATGGCAATATAAGCACAAAAATCAGTTAAGACATGATCAACATGAACCTAAACTAGGTGCTCCCTCAAGAGGCAAAAATGACCCTTTTCAAGGACACCAAGGAAAGGGGGTGGCCCTCTCCTTCTTAGGATCTCAAGGCACCATCCTTACCACTGAAATCCCTCAAGATTTCAGTGGTGAGGAGGCCCAAACACAATAGACCCGGAGCTCACCAAAATGGCACCAAAAAAAAAAGGGTCAAATAAGCCCTAAGAGAGGTCAAACAACCTCAAGGCTCAAAACACCCTTAACCAACTATTTAGAGTAGACAAAAACAAGACTTTTATATGTTATACACTGAGTCTAAAAACAGTTGCAAGGTAGTCGAAAAAGCTATGCAAAAATGGTGTAAAAAAAGCAAGAATGTTACCCTTGAAGACCCTCTTCACAAATGGTGGACCAGGTGCTTCTTTGAGCTCAAAACCACCCAAGAACACCAAGAACAGACCTCTGGCCCCTCAGGAACCAAGAAAAGGTGTAAGACTAGGTGTTTGTGTGCAATAGTAAGACTAAAACACACACAAGGCAAAGAAAGAGAGAGATATAGAGATAGAATGGATACAAAACCTAACCCTAATATCAGAGGTCTCTTTGGAGGTTTTTTGTCTAACCTAGAGGAGGGAGGAGAGGTCTCCTCTTATAGAAGGTTCAATCTTGCAAGCTTACAAGACAAGTTAGATAAGAGGGAAATCCCTCCATACACGTGTATGGAGGGGAGTAGAGTGTATGCCAGCTATCACAGCTGGCATGAAAATATCTGCAAAAGCAGATGAATGGTGGTCGGCCAGCTAAAAATGCAATTTGGCCAAAAAAGATGGCCGGTCGACCATCTATAGTGCCGGCCGGCCAAACATTTGGCTGGTGGCAACAAAACACAGCCGGTGGCCTCAAGCCATGGCCGGTGATGTGTGGGGATGGCCCACAAGCCATTCCCTACCCCTCCAAGGAAAAACACAAGTGTTTGGTGCAAAACCAGACACAAAACAGTCGAGTCGAGAGATCCTGAGGCAAGGCGCGTAGCCGAGACCTCCGGGAACTCAAGACAAACACAAACAAGGATGATCACTGGGTGTTCAAGCGGTGACGTCCAAGTCTTGAGGACGGTCAAAAATGGGGTGTCTACACAATCCCGGCTGCGGTAACGAAGCACGGTCCTGATGGCTGCTTCGTTGGGGTAGTAGTAGTTGGCTTGCAAGGCTTGGATCGCTGCAAAGGAAAGAAGAAAAGTGTCAAGTACAGAATAGTGAAGAAAGATAAATTGACCGAGCAGTTAGCACGGCTTACATGTCTCGCCGAAGTTCTTGCTAATAGACCAGCCCAGTACGTCGGCCGTTTCATAGTTGTTAGACACCCAGAAAAAGTCGTCGTCGTGTAAGTCCTTGTCTGGGGTGCCGGTCACTATTTTTTCTTTGCCCGGTCGAATTTTTAAGTAATAGGCGAGGCCGTCGCCCGTGTGCCCAAGGGTGTATTGACGGAGTATCTCGGCTAAACCTAAGTTGGTTCCTAGTCAGTTGTTCAACTCGTGGACCCCGTTGATTATTCGGTAAGTGTTGGTTGAGACTTGAGTGGGTGCTAGCCCGGTGCGGTGCAAGAATTTGGTCATCAGTGGGTTGATTGGGAAGCGGAGGCCTCCTTTAATGATGGATAGCACGGTGAAGGGGCACTGGTCTAATCTGCCCCAAGGGATTGTCTCAATTTCGTCGATCTCTAGGTAGACATCGGCCGGGATACCGTACTCTTCCCGGAACACGGCCAGGGCAGCCAGAGTATCAATAAGGAAGCGGAAGCGCCCCATGTGTAGCCGGCTGGTTTAGCTCGGCTGAGGTGGTTTGGCACAGACTGGTGTTTAATGACTGCTCGGTCTTTGAGAGCCTCGGTAATTGGTCAGTGGTCCCCTAGGACTCTGCAGGAAAAGGATGGCAAGTGTAAGTGGAAGTGCGGTCGAGCAAAACGAGCTTGACTTTAGCTCGGTCATGAAGAGTGCCAGACCACCTCGGTCGCGAAGGCAAACCAAGGAGCTCGGTCACTCAAGCAGACCAGTTGTTAGCTCGGTCGAGCGGCCAAGTCCTCTGACTACCTCGGTTTCTACTAAGGTTTTGACAAACTTGTAAATTGCTCGGTCTAATTGTTTTTTGGATCAAAAGGCGACCTAGAGCCCGGTCCGCTCCAGTTCTTCGTGTGTTCATGTGTTTATCACTGAGATTGAAGAACAACGAAGAGAACAGGGGCAAGTGTGGGTTTTGGGAGGGTTATGTCCTAAAACCTACAGATTTTTTGCCCTAATATGTGAAATACCAAATGAAAATAGCAAAAAGAAGGCTCGAAGGACTTACCAGTTAAGGGCAGGAGCTTCTTCCTCGAACACAAATGCAAGGAAAGGCAGGAGCGAGGCTTGCAAGAGGCACAGGAGCTCTGGAACGCTTAGAATGGAGGAGGAACAGTAAGAATGAAATGAAAAGGAAATAGCGTATATATGGGAGGAAGACCGCCAAAAATTTGAATGTAAAGGGGCGGTTGGCTGCTCGAGGCCAATGAGCGAGCGACACGTGTCCCTATTGACGGCGGCGTCAGTACTAAAGAGACACGATGGCAAGTCAAGGCATCGACCGGGCAAGTTTGAAGACAGGTATGTCAACTAGCCCGATCACCGTTTAGCAGACTGTGAACCGAGGAAGAGTTATCCCGGACAGAACAGGTAATCCCACTCACGCTTGCGCGGATGGAATTAAGGGGCAATTGAGAGGGAGATATATGATTTGGATTGGGCCAGACAAATTGTGGGCCGAACACATTTGGGCCGTGGCAGCCTGGGCCCATCTAGAAAGGATTTTCGCTCGATAATGGCACAGTTGCTGTGAAACCGAGCTACTTACTCGGTAATGGCATAGTTGCATAATTGATGTCGTACTAGCGGTCAAGTGAGGTTCGACCGAGATGTTCGTTGCCTCACTGGGTTCCACGGTTCATGCGTTAGCTCGGCAGGAAGGCCGACGACTAACCATCATGACTTATCCCGAGCTCGGTTAAGTCGGAATGCAATCGAGCTCGGTCGTCATTGAGCTTGGTGAGCGGAGCGCTCTGGCTAGCTGCGCAGCACGGTCGTTGACAGCCGAGATGCTGCAGCCTGGCTGCCGAGCTCCCAGTGGCGTGGGCTGGCAGTTAGGTGATGTTCAGCTAGATTTGTGTTGACAGATGGGATAACAGCACCACGTGTCGAGAGACTAATGAGAGTAGATTTGGAGCGCAGAAGGTATATAAGCGAGTCTGCGCCCCCTACGCTGAGGCAGATGAACATTTGGTAACATTTACACTAAACACTCAATCCTCTCTCTCTCTCTCTCTCTCTCTATCCCTGTGTGTGTCTAACTTGATCGTCGGAGGGGTATTCCGGCCACACACCGCCGGGTAGCTTACCGCCGTTGTGCTCGCAGATCGATCGGACAAGCAGGAGCTTGAAAGAAAGGAGTACGGGCTTGCCGGAATATTTGCTCCCTGTATACTTTATATTGTAGGATTCAAAATCATTAATGCTGTGTTTGGTTAAAGAATTTGGAAAATAATTTTAATAAGAAAATGAAAAAAGAATGTGAAATGTCAATAAAATATACGCATATTTCACTTATTTTCACACACATTTTTCTTTTTATTTTTTAAATTATTTTTTAAATTTCTCAACCAAACACAATATAAAAAATCTAACATGTGTAGGACAACGTTAGCAATCGAAAGGTTTTGCACTAATGTGAGAAAGTGACATGCAATATATGGTTTTCTAACATGTGTAGGACAACGTTAGCGATCGAACGGTTTTGCACTAATGTGCGGAAATGCCTGGTAGCTCGAAGCTACCAGGCCCGAAATGGCTCGAGAGGGAGAGGGAGAGGGAGAGAAAGAGAGGGAGAGGAGAAAGAGAAGGGAGGGAGAGGAAGAAGGTCGGCGTCGTCGCAGCCCCGCCCCGCTGTCGTCGCAGCTCCGGCCGCCGCTGCTGCTTCCTCCTCCGTCGCAGCCCCGCCTCCGTCGCAGCCCAGCCTCCCCTCCTCCTCAAACCGGTTTTTATGGCCCCCTCCCGTCCCTCCTCCTCCTCCTCCTCCTCCCTTCTCTTCTTCTCCCTTCTTCTTCTTCTTCTTCTTCTGCTTCGTTCTGCAAACCAGGAAAAAAAAAAAAAAAAAAAGAAAGACAAAATCGACACCAAAACGACGTCGTTTTGGTGTCGAGCCGTGGTTCGAGCCGCGGCATTCGAGCTACGTAGCACGATGTGAGAAAGTGACATGCAAAAAGAATGAGTAGCACAGCAAATATATGGTTTTCATAGCAAGGTAATGGCTATGTATAGTTTGGTTTTCATAAACTTGTTTCATAATTTTTTTTTTAAAATTAAAAATTTTAGTTTTGTGAAAGAAATAAAAAAAACAAAAAAAAACTAATCATTTTTATATTGTTTTATCTTTTGAGAGGTTAAAAATAATTTTTTAAATTTTTAATTTTTTTAAATATTTATTTTTATTAAACTAGTTTCTATTTTTTTAAAAAAATTATGAAAAACAAATTGGTTTCAAACTAGTGATAAATCAGTGATAAATTTGTTTAAATTAATGATAAATTTATCACTATTGAATTTTTGTAAATATATTTTTGTGAATTAGTGAGTGTGTATGTATGCTAGTATGAAATTTATCACTGATAACATTTTATCAGTGGTAAATTTATCACTGCTAAATTATTTTGAATTTGTTTTTGTGAATAGTAAGTGTGTGGATGTGTTTTTGTGAATTAGTGAGCGAATGTGTATGTATGTGAGTATGGGAGTGAGAAAGAATAAGTAATTTAACTAGTTTGGTAAATATTGATAACATTTATCAGTGTCTGTGTGTTTCTCACGAAGACGGTGGCTGGATGTTGGGTTATAATGTTGAGTCTAGGGGTAAAAATGAAAAACGCTGTTTGATTTTTTTGAATAGGACCTGCTAGATAATAAGATCGGTCCATAAGATCGGCTCGTAACTTTCCCTTAGTCTTTCTCATTGGCAATCATAAACAAAGTTGTGCCAAACTATGTAAATTGACTAAATTTTAGGGTTGCGTTTTCATTATGAATTTTGGGTAAAAATTTTAAAATAAAAAGGAAAAGATGAGAGAAATATAAATGAAATATAAGTTTTTTTTTAATTTTTTTGTCCATTTCTTTCTTTTATTCCCTTTTTTTTCAAATTACAATTTAAATTTTGGAGAAATTTCAAAAAAAAAAATGTGGGATTGGACCTTTGTAACAAAATAAACCCTAAAATTTTATTTTTGTTAATTTAAGCCCAAACATTTTCATTTGTTTTCAATCTAAACAAACTGCCTATTTCTGTTAAGTAAATTGATGAAAAAAAATGTAATTTAGTCATTAATCTCAACGGAAAAGAATATTTTAGACATTCGATATACACCAATATTAAGTTTAAAAATTAAAATATTATTTTCTTATTGATTTTACATAACAAAAATAGGCAAATAGTTAACAAATCCAAAGAGTGGGTTTAAATTGATAAAATTAAAAATTCAATTTTAATTTGTTACAAGAATCAAAATTTGAATTTATTATTATTTTTTTTATTTTGTTGTTTTTTTAAAATTTATTATCCAAACGCCGTCTTAAAATTAAGATTATGAGTTATTTTGGAAAGTTGGTTAAAAGTTGATTTTTTAACTTTTCTTTTTAAATGTATAAAAAATAAAAGAAATGATGTAACCCAAAAAATTTAAAATTTAAAAAATTAACTTTTAACTAACTTGCCAAAATAGTCTTATGTATGCTTTGTCGACCTACATAAAACTCCCAAAATAGACATTGGAAAATGTTAGAGGTCCTAAAATTTGTATCAAATGTCTCACATGGATGTGGACCCCACATATGGGGTCCACATCCATGTGAGACATTTGAAAAAACAAAACATTTGATACAAATTTAAAAATTCTTAACATTACTACTCTCTCCGACTCAAAATATTAGTCCTTTATTCTATTTTTTATTGTTCCAAAATATTAGTCTCTTTTCAAAAATTAAGTACAAAAATAATATAAATTTCTTATTTTACCCTTCTTTTAAATTTATTAATAACATAAAAAGTACAATTATGATATTGATATTTTTCAAAAAATATACTATTAAAGGGTAATTTTGAAAAATTAATTTTTTAAAAGTGAAATAATTATACTATAAAAAAAATTAAATTCTCTAAAAAGGACTACTGTTTTGAGCCGGAGGAAGTATTTGACATTTGGAGACAAGTGGAGGCAAATATTGTGAACGCAGTCCATGTGAGAGTCCAACATCAGATGCATGCATTCCCCCCACCCGTTTACTGTGAAATGCAATTCTTGCAACCACCTATTACATCTGTGGCACCTCACTACACTTCATATAAAAGTAAAATAAAATAAAATAAAAAATAGAAATTAAAAAAATAATTACAAACTAATAAAAGTAGAAGCGATTTATATATTAGACTATGTAAATGAGTATTAGACTTTCATAAATTTATAATTACTTTTTCTATTTCTCATTTTTTTTAAAATAATTTTCTTTTCATATAACAACTGGAAATAAATATTAAGAGGAAAATAAGACACATAAATAACCTTAATGGTCTGTTGAGGAGTAAAGATTTGAGCATAATATCTAAAATCATGAATTCGAGCTATTTCAAGGGGTCACTGAAGGTTTGTCCAGTCATTAATTTCAAGATCTTAGAATTAATTGAGGTGTATGCGAGCTGATCTGGGCATTCAATTATTAAAAAAAAAATACATAATTACAAATTAGTTAAAATAAATAAATGAGTGCAAGTTTTAAAAGATCATTTCTATGAACTTTTTGATCGTTTATTGGGTAGATCACACAAACAGGCCTTCAACTATACTATCTATTTTATCTTGGGGCAACCACACTGCAGCGGGATTTTAAAATTTAATTACTCATCAATGGAAAAGGTTATGATTTTATAAGTTAATGTATATATAGTTTATCATTTATTTAAAAATAATTTTAGAAATCTACACTGTAATGATATTTCTCCTTTTGTTTTCTACAATTAGATTGAAAATGTAGACGTTATACTTCTATCAGGTTTTGAAGGCATACTTTTGCCAAATAAAATTAATGAAAAAGTCAAAATAAAGTGTATTTGTTTCTCGGCCATTTTTGGGTTGGACGTAACGGACTATGCTTTTATTGTCAATGAATCTTCTTAAAGATAAACACTATTTGAAGCTACAATGTCTAAAGAAGAGACAAATATTTGATAGGCCAAGTTAATACTTTATTATCTGAGAACTTTTCACATATATTAAAAGGGGAGGAGCACGGTCAAAGTGCCGAGCTCTTTCCATTACTTAGTCTGTTTGGTAATAATTTCGTTTTTAATTTTCAGTTTATATTTATAAAAATTTAAAAAATTATCATAAAAATTTGTTTGATAATTTTTTTTGGTTTATAAATGGTTGCCTCAATTTATAAATTTAAGAAAAAAAGGTAAACTCCAAAAATGAGTTTACGTTTTCAATTTTCAATTAATTTTTTTTTCAATTAATTTATTTTCAATTATATTTTTTCAAATAATTTTTTTTTCAATTAATTTTTTTTCAAATATTTTTTCCCAATTAATTTTTTTTATTAATTTTTTTAATTTTTTTAAAATATTTTTTTCCAATTATTATTTTTAATTAATTTTTTTTCAATTATAATGTGTGTAATCCCATTGTCATAAATAATAAAAATAATATAAATATTTTAAGCCTGAACAAACATTTTTTTTAGTTTATGTTTTTAAAAATTTTTAAATATTTTGTTCAAACCAAACGCATTTGTAGTTTATGTTTTTTCTAAAAATAAACAAAAACCAGTTTATAAAATTTTTGTAAACATAAACAAAAAACGTAAACGTTATCAAACACTACCTTAATGTTTACGTTTTTTGTTTATGTTTACAAAAATTTTATAAATTGATTTTTGATTATTTTAAAAAAAACATAAACGACAAATACGTTTGGTTTAAACAAAAAATATGTTTGTTCAAGCCTAAAATATTTATATTTATATTTTATTATTTATGATAATGGGATCATACATATTATAATTGAAAAAAAAAATTAATAAAAAAATAATTGAAAAAAATAATTTGAAAAAAAATTAATTAAAAAAAAATTTGTTAGCTAAATTTTTAAATTTATGTTTAAAAACAACATAAACTGATTTTTTGAGTTTACATTTTTTTCCTCAAATTTACAAACTAAGACAACCATTTATAAATCAAAAAAATTATCAAACAAATTTTTATGATAATTTTTAAAATTTTTGTAAATATAAACTAAAAATTAAAAACGAAATGATTACCAAATAGACCCATATTGACTACTTCAGATTTTATTTTACTTTCTGATGTTTAATCTATTAAATTTCTTTAACTAAAAATTCCAATCTTGAAATATGCAAAATAAACGCGACATTGACAATTTTAAAAATAACAAAGGCATGATGTAAGCAAGAAGAAAATGAAAAGAAAATGCATGATTAATGTGATATGGATTCATGGAATGAATATAATTCATGATCGAGAGTCCTTGTATTGCTGATTTATTAAAGCAAAATCAAGCGATGTTGAGAAATGGGTAGAGTAGTTAATTTGAATACAAATTTAAAAAAAAATAAAAAAAGGGTTGGTTTGTTTAATTATAGTGACCTCATGTGGAGCATGGGTAACATAAATAATATGGACCACTTTATATGGGCTTTTTGGAGATGAATGGAGACCAGAAATGAGGGAAGAGTCCGTGTGAGAGAGAGTCCAACATCATGCATTTCATTTCCTCTCTCCCATTACTGTCAAAGGCACATCACTGCTCTTTCATGGAATAATTTGTTTTTTTGATTTTGTTACTCTTACAAATGAGACAACACTTTAAATAATCAATCTCTTGGAGGATTTAATTGCCTTACATCAGCAAAGAAAAGATCATTTCGACAATATTATAGAGGTTGGTGTGCGTGGCATTCAACATTATTGTTGAAATCCCTATTTATATCATGGATGTCAAATGAATAAATTTTAAAAGACTTATGTGTAAATCTTAATAGGTGTTTTTGTTATTTAATAGGTTTTATAATAGTTAATGGCTTTTTTTTTTTAATCAAACACTATTAAAAAATATAGTTAATTGTTAATTTCAACGACTTTTTAAAAATTTTATCACAAAAAAGTTAGGGGTGAACATGGTTCGGATTGGGGTAAAATCAAGGCCAATTCGTTATCTACAGTTCTTGAAAATTTGGAACCAATCTAATCCGTTTAAATCGTGGAACCAATCCGAACCGACCCATTTAAACACGGATTGAATCGGCTTAGGATCACATATTCACATAATCAAATAACAAAAAAAATATAGAGTATTTTAATTTCATAAAAATATAAACATAGCATCAAACAAAACAATAAACAAAAGCAACAAACAAAAGAAATAAAACTGGATATACATCACACAAAATGGAGTTTTCCTCTGTATTAAACTAAACATAGCATCAAACAAAAGCAATAAGAAAACTGGTTTACCTTTTATATGAAATAAGAGATGACATTATGTGAGAGGGTTTATAATATAAATATAGACTATTTGTATACGGTTCGGATCGGTTCTAATTCGGAATCGTAGGGTTCAATTCTGAACCGATTTCTGAACCGATTCGTGGCCTACGAATTTTTAAATTTCTAATCTGGAACCGAACTACGGATTCAAAAAATCAATCCAAACTTACCGGATTGGATTGGACTAGATCGGATTACGAATTATACAAATTTCTTGCTTAGCCCTAAAAAAAGTCACTAAACAGTTTAAAAAATCATCACAAAAAAAGTACTAATTTTCAACTTTCAGTGACAAGTTAAAAAAATTTATTACAGAAAAACGTCACTAATTGTAAGTTTTAGCGCAATTTATACAAATTGTGATAAAAAAAAGTCATTAATTATCAATTTTTAACGACATATGTAAAAAAATATTTTTAACAATAATTTTATTTAGACTTATTTACAATAAGATTTGATGACAATTAAATTCAATTATTATAATCTATTGATAATTTACTGTAAATTGTAAATCCTAAATTATAAATCTTCAATTTTAAAATGTTTGTTACGATGTCCATGCTTCTATCAAAATAAATAATAAATGTTTTGGATGAATGTGTACCCTTAAATAGACCTTTCCACGAGTATTAGCCTTCGTTTATTTCTCTTGCATCATTATCTAATATTTAAATAGTGTTACACAATAATATATTCTTGGGGAATGCACCAATAAATCCCAAATTAATAACTTATGCACTGTTTAGTCCTAAAAGTTTTCTTATAGACTGAAAGGTCCCATTACAATGTTAATAACATCAGATACAATGTTAATAACATCAGAGTCATGTTACAAACATTAGATTTCAAACATGTAATGTTCATCAAATTTCAATAATGTTTGAAAATATAGGATGAAAAACATCTAATGTTCATCAGATTTCAATAAATTTTGAAATTATAGAATGAAACATCAGATCATTTACATCATTCACATCATGTTGATGTAAAAATGGGACTAAATGGAGCATAAGAAAACTTTTAGGACTAAATGGTTCAACGTTTCAAAAATTAGGACTTATGGGTAAATTTTCCTATATTCTTATCATATTTTGTATCATTATCTACTATTTAAATAGTGTTACACAATAATATATTCTTATCATATTTTTTTGGAGGAATGATATACCATATATAAATTATGACATTTGTGGTGTTGTTTATCAAAACAGTCATAATTAAATAATTTTTGAATTATAACTTAAAAATATATATTATCATAATTAAATATTACATAAAATATAATTAAACATCTTTTGAATTATAATCAAGTCATAATTAACATTCAAATAGGTCATAATAAAAAACAACAAAAGTCATAACTGAAACTTATGATAAATACATATAATTAAATATTTTTTGAATTATAATCAAGTTATAATTAACATTCAAATAGGTCATAATAAAACAACATGCAATGAGGCCAATAAATTTCTCTCTTTTTCTTTAACACAAAAGTAATGAGGCCAATAGTAATAAATACATGCAAGGTTTAGTGATAAAAATAATAATAATGTGTCGTTTGGCAAACTTGGCTTTTTAGTTTTTTTTTTTTTTTTTGTCCTTTTTAGCTTGGGAATTTTTTGTTCGTTTGGTTTTTTTGTTTGGCTTTTTTGCATTGGAATGACAAAATTGCCCTCCACTTGGAAATGATACTTTTTTGACTTTTTGTTTGCTTATGGATTAATTTGGTAATTTTGCATCAAAAGTCAAGTGTTTTGCCATTTTTGTGATCTTTTGACTTTTTTTTTATCCTTACGTGCATATTTAGTCCCAATATGTTTACCAAACCAATGCTAAATGTATTTATATATAACATTTTTTTGTATTGTTTGGGTCCTTGTAACGGGAAGTGGGCCTATTACTACTCCTCTTTAGTCCACTAAGCTCCAAGGTCCAAGGACATCTCAGACCATCAAAAACAAAAAGATCTATAAAATTAGATCCGTAAGGCATACTAAGAGCATTTCTAACTGTTTTTTTCTTTTTTCATTAAATTTGACTAAAAATTAGGTTATTTTCTCAATTTGATACGGCTTTCTCTAACGGTGAGCATTAAACCTGTCGTACAGAATTGAGGAAAGGGTCGACCGGTTGGTCAACCGGCCGGTCGATCGGTAAGACTAATTTTTTATTTTTTATTTTATTTTATTTTATTTTTTAACCTGCTTAAACCTTTCGACTTGTTTGAATCTATCTATTTGAAAGGGAACCGGTCGACCGGTTGGTCAACCGGCTAGTTGATCGGTTGGTGTCCCCCAACGGTCACGCACAGTAAAATGGTAAAACCTGTAATCTGTTCCCACTTTGATGAATTTTTTGTTCCATTCTCATTTTGATACCAATTTGCTAAAACTATTGGAACTCCAAAAAGTGACTTTTGCACCAAATTTTAAATCTGATGCAAAGTTTGATGAACCATTGGAGATGGCCTAAGCCGTACTAACCATTTTTTTGCAAACAATGTCTAAAATTATGGCAAGATAGTGTTGTAGTACTAAAAAAATAGCACGATAATTTTTTTTTGTTGATAATTTGGTATTTAATTCATTAGATCGATTAATTCAGTGGATCAATCCCATCACCTAACAAGTAAAGATGTAAAACTCAAAAGAACAATACTAGGGGAAAAAAAATCATAAGTAATGAAGGAGAAGAATAAAAATCTATAGATGATTTGAGCTTTTGTTTGACTTCATGAGACCTCTACAAAATTATCGTAATTTTCGGAAAATATTCATGCCCCTCTATAATTGGAATCTCAATATTTATTTATGATTCGAGATCTCATTATATATTTATGAAAATGTCAGTAGATTGCTTATTACAAGCAATACTAAGAATATGTTCGGTACGATAAAATAAAATAAAGTGAGAATGAAATATAAGATTAAATGGAATGTTTTCCATTATTTGTTTGCTAATATAGAATAATATAAGAATAGGATGATAATTCTCTTTCTCATATTTAGTTATACCTATTAAACTCATGAAATAGGATAAGTTTTTATTGTTTATTTATATTTTTAACAAGTCAGTAACAAATGAATGAAAAATTCATATGGATCATGATAATATTAATAGTTGTAGAAGTGATGGTGTGAGTTATTAAACTCATGAAATAGAATAAGTTTTTATTATTTATTTATATTTTTAACAAGTTAGTAACAAATGAACGAAAAATTCATATAAATCATGATAATATTAATAGTTGTAGAAGTGATGGTGTGAGTTGTAGCAGTGATGGTAGCAGAGTCGGCCTTGGGCATAAGTCCACCAGGCCATGGCTTAGAACACCTCAAAATAGACTTCAAAAAATGACCTCCCTCCTATTATAGTTTAATGTAATATATTAGGTATGTTTTAAGTCTAAAAAAAAAATTTAAAAAGCCCCAAACTAACTTAAAATAAATTGACCTAATAAAAAATTAAAAGACCCATTCAAAATAAAAAAGGCCCATTCTCTCTCCCTATCTAATTCTCAAATTCATGGGTTGCTAATAAGATACTTTTAACTATTCTGGTTACAGTTGCATTAGGGGAAAGAAGCTCTTCAAAGTTAAAAATGATAAAAAATTATCCTCGATTAACTATGTCACAAGAAATATTGAATGGATTAGCATTGTTATCCATTGAAAATGATTTTACAAAAAAAAAAAACTAAATTATGCAAGTATGATTGATTTGATTTATTTGCTTCTAAAAATGTAAGAAGAGCGAGGATCAAGTGATACTTATTAGTTGTTATAATGTAATGCTAAGTATTTTTTGTAATTTTGATACAAATCTTTTGTCATTTACCTTCCAAAAAAAAATTCGTTGAATGAAAAAAAAAATGTGAAGGGCCCCAAATGATCTAGTGATATTTATTAGTTGATTATCGATTTTGGACCCCGAAAATTTCAAGGCTAGGCCTTGATGGTAGTGATAGTGGCCACATTGGTAGTGGTGATAGCAATGATAGTAAGATGGTGGTTGTAGTGGTATTAGGTTGTTGTTGCCTTATAGTGGTGGTGGTGGTGTTGTGGTTGTGATGGCGGCAACCAATGGTAGTAGAGCGATGGTTCTTGCGATGGTGATGGTGGCAATGTGATGTTTATGAAGATGGTAGTAATGGTGGTAAGGTAGTGGTTGCGGCGGCAGAGGTAGTAGTGGTGGTAGTATGGTGGTGTAGTGGTGGTGGAATGGGTGGTAGGAGAACGGAATGATGGTAGTGGCTAAATAATAATATATATTTTTTTTAAGTGCCAACAAAAAAAAAATAATAATAAATTTTATAACAATTTCATGATGGAATGGAAAGGTCATTCTTTAGATTGGAGGAAAGAACAAGCATTCTCACTTCCCACTTAAATAACATGTACTAAATAAGGAAAAGAGAATGCAAAGTTAGAATGAGTACTCTATTTGAGTGCCAACTAAAAAAAAATAACAATAAATTTTATAGTAATTTCATGATGGCATGGAATGGTCATTCTTTAGATTGGAGAAAAGAACAATCATTCTTACTTCCCACTTAAATAACACGTACTAAATAAGGAAAAGAGAATGCAAAGTTAGAATGAGTATTCTATTTCAGTTCATTCCATCGTATCAAACATGCTTTAAATACTCTAAGAGAATTATTAAAAGATTTCATAATACTCAAAAAAATAAAAATAAATAAATAAAAATGAAAATAAAAATTTTAGATAATATTCAATACAGTATTATCTAAAAAATTCGATAATTTTTTTAAAAATGAATTACAAATACATCTCATGATATTTGTTTAAAATATGAATTGTTCCTATGATTTTAGAAATTACATCCTGTCCCTTGAAGTTTATAAGTTCATAATAAATGATCCATTTTAATAATAAATTATCAAGTCAATTAATAGTTTTTAAATATGTCAATAAATTATTTAAATTAATAATTCAAATAATTTTATTATTATATAAGAGAACAGTTAAATTTTTTTAGTTAATTTCGTTAAATAAAAAATTGTGATAATAAAATATTTATAATTCTCCAAACTATACAAAACAATTTTAAGTAAATCAAGGGTTATTTTGCTTTGTTTTTTTTATTTTTTAAATCTAGAACATTTTTTGTGTACCACAGTCCAAGGGTTACTGTGCCAACATCCAAGGGCTCCTTTGCGTGAAATCTACTCTAAGCCAAAAACTATTTTGGAACCTAGCAACTCCTGAAACCTATCCAATTTATTTAAGATTAGGGTAGTTAAACACGTAGCATTATTAAAAATTGGTTAATAAATGTTTTAAGATTATTAACAAAAATCATGCTATAAAATGATAGTATACATTCTTTAGATACCTACTTTAGAGCAATGTTATATAAAAGTAAAAATAAAAATTTTATACTAAATTTAATACTCCTTCCGTTTCAAAAAATTGTCCCTTATTCTATTTTTCATTGTTCAAAAATATTAGTTCCTTTTCAAAAATCAAGCACAAAAATTATATAAATTTTATATTTTGCCTTTCTTTTAAATTTATTAACAACATAAAAAGTATAATTACGACATTGACATTTTCTAAAAAATGTACTATCAAAGGGTAATTTTGAAAAATTAATTTTTTTAAAATGTAATAATTGTATTATGAAAAAAAATTAAATTTCCAAAAAAGGACTATTATTTTGGGACGAAGAGAGTACAAAATGATATTATAACTTTAAAAATTTATTATTTTAAAATTAAAAAATTGTAACAGTTGTAATCTGCATGACCAGTAATTTGATCACCCAGTCCCCTCTAAAGAGAGGTCTTGGGTCTCAACTCAAGATCATAATCTAACAATTAATTTTTACTGATCAAAAAAGAAAATAACTTTTTTTTATTAATATGATTTATATATTTAAAATGTATTATTTATTTTGATGGAAAAGTTACAAATAAGTGGGGCAGTAAAAAAATTATTGCACTATAAATAGAATTTTTTGTGACGCAACTCTGACACATAGTGAGGACTTGATCCATGCACTTGAAAAATTTGTTACATACGCACAGTAAAATTATCATTATAAAAATACAAATCAGCTCGCTTGTTTTGAGTTTTCAAAAAATACTTTTCAGAAAATTCTACATTCTTATTTTTCGTATTTTTTTTGTTTTTACTGAATTTTTTAAATATTTTAAACAATTTTTTTTTTATTTTTTAGACACACCTAACATAAATATACCTAAAAAGTAAAAAAATTAAAAAAAAAACTTTTAAAAATTCACTAAATACCAAAAATACAAAAAAAATATAAGAATTCAGTACATTTTTTTTGTATTTTTATGTATTTATTAATTTTTTAAAATATTTTTTTACAAATTTTTTATTTTTTAGATACATCTAACTAAGATGCATCTAAAAAAGTAAAAAAATGTTTAAAATTTAAAAAATATTCACTAAAAACAAAAGAATACGAAAACCAAAAAACTTAGTTTTCAAAAAATTTAACCCAAAAAACTCAAACCAAACATACTGAATAATCTTTTATTGTCCACTAATTTACACTTCCTCAAATTTTGATTGGTGTGGGATTGCAAATCGAGTTGGGATCCCCTCATTGCAACTCTTCTTTGCAATCTTTCTTACAACGGCTGTGATCAGCCGTTGCAATATTCAACGGCTAATTTCAATTTTTTTATTTATTATTATTTTTTTTTATGGCTGTTGGATGTTGCAACGACTGATCTTAGCCGTTGTAAGGAGGATTGTAAGGAGGAGATCCCAACTCCTGAAAACTAACCAAACCTATAAGATTCTGTTGCTGTTGGGGGTGGGGATTGCTTGTAAGTTGTTTCTCTTCTTTTATGTTCCGTCAATTTCGGCTCTCTTTTCCAGCTACCTATGTTAGAAATCATAAAATTGACCCAAAACAACGTATTTCAAAATTTTGGGTCTCTATGTAAGAAAACTGAATTCGAATAACAAATCACTTTTTTGGGTAAATTTTAAGACATTTGGTTTAGGTTTTTAATGTTTCTCTTTCCTTGCCAGCAATTTTGGGACCCATAAAATCTACTTAAAACAAATATTATATAATTAAAATTTATTTCAAATGTAAGTTTCACTATTTAAGAATTGAATTCCGATTTTAAACAATTTTTTTGAGTCAGCAACTGTTATCTTTTTCTGCTTCTCTTTCTAATCATTTTGAGGGGGAGTGGTCTGGGAGTGTGAGTGCACACAACAACCTTTAGCCACCCCATGTTTTGGATTTTGGATTAGGTCCAACAAGTTGTTAGTGTTCTTGGGCATCACTGCACTAGCTTAGCCTAGTCTCACTCTCATGGCTTCCAATTTCCAATTGACATGCAAATTGTCATCATATGAAAACTTTTTGGATGCCTAAACGAAGGGTTAATAGTCTCATTTACTTGTCTTGTCTTAAAAATAAATAAATAAATAAATAAACTTCAATTTCATTTTAGATATAACTAGAAAAAAAAAATGAAAGCATTCTCAAAAATGAAAGAGCCCAATGCATAAAAAAAAAAAAAAAAAAAAAATCTTGTTGGACCTTAGGACCTGGGGGGTGTTGTGTGTCTTCAAGGCACAACAGCCTGTTGTGCCCCTTTGTGAAGGGGCATCTCAAGTCTTTTTCAATAATCTGAACCGCTTATATTACAAGGTTTGTCAAAAATATTATCTATGCAAAAAATTAAGTTAATCAGATATTCGTAACCCGATGATTAGATCCTAATTGTTTTTAAAATTTTATGAAAATTATGTTAACAATTAATTTTTATAAAAACAAATGTGCTTTTGTTTTAGGGCTGCAGATATCCAATCAACTTAATTTCTTGCATGAATGATCTACTCGACGAATCCTACAATATGAACGGTTCAGATTATTGAAAGAGGCTCAGGATGACCCTCTGCAAGGGTGCACAACAGCCTATTGTACCTTTGAATACAGCAGGATCCTCAAATCTTGAACTTTAAGGTGTATTTCATATTTGATTGTAGAGGAAAAGAAAAAAGAAAATGAGAAAAAATTAACTTCTTACTTTATTTTTTCTCCATAAATTCAATGTCTAAATAAATTATCACACTACAAAAATTTCAAGTTTTTGCGATGGTAAAATGTTGTCGCTAATACCCCTAATGCTGTCTCAAAAAACTTTTAGCGACGGCAAATGACTTTCAGTGATGGCAAGGGGGGGTCAGAACAAGTCTGAGTGACGACATCATGCCGTCGCCTTTTTTTTTTGCGACGACATTTTACTATCGTCTATAATATGTAAAAAATTGAGACCTTTTGCGACGGCACTATTTTACCGTCGCTAAAAGTTTTATTTGAGACGGAAAAAAATACTGTCGCAAATTGTTTTTTGTTGCAATGGCATGACCACTGTCGCCAATAGTTCTAATGTTTTGTGCGACGGTGTGGTGCCGTTGCCAAAAAAAAAAAAAACTTGCAATAAAATTATTAAAAATATTAAAATTACCTATAGTAAATCAAAAACAATTGAAAAAGAAACCAACAATTGCATAATAATATAAAAATTCCTGTATAGAAATAACAATTTCTCTATAATAAAAATATTCTTACATTCATAATTATACACCAACAAAATTACCCCACTACAAAATGTTTCATAATGCATATATAACGTTTAAAGTGATTACTTTTGACTATTTAAAAATGGCATTTTTAATGAATATATTGATTCAACACAATCTGGGTTTTTGAAATAACAATGTAATGCCTGGGAAAAAAAGAACTAAAAGTCAGATCTGTAAGATTTTCTTTTATTTACTTACATATATATATGTATATATATATATATATATATTGTAATAATTCATATCTGTTCGAATGCAGATTTGTTTGATTTTGTTTCATGGTGAGGGTTGATTTTGTTTCAGATCTGTTCGAATTCACTTAGGTATGTATTGATGATTTTGTTCATCAATTACTAGTTTCACTTTTGAAGCCCTTTCTCTAAGCATCTAGTTTTATTTCTGAATACTTATATTTCTAGTTTCACTTTTGAATACTTATTTTTTCTTTCCTTTTTTGTTTTCTCTTTACAAAAACGAAATATCAAGACAAATCTCCGGCTCATCTTTTTCCCATTTTATTTCTTAAGTGAGGAGCTGTTTGATTCAATATCTTGCATTAATAGTTTGAATGATATCAAAATTTTTTTGTTGGATAAAATTGAATCATTTTATCACTTTGTTGAATTGTAACTAAATTTGCAGTGTATGCTGTTAGATAATGTCTCAATGGGACCACATAATTAAATGTGGTGTTATCATTTATAAGAAGCCTACAATTTAAGTGATTCAATTTAGTTAATAGGCTTAAGGGTATATGTGTTATGGACCTAATGTGTAGATACTAGTTGTATAATTTCTATTTCTATGAGGGGCAGAAATAGAAATTAAAACATATTGGTTAAAGTTGGTTTTTATTCCTTTTGAACTTCCACAACCTTTCAGTTTTGAAAACCAATAAATAGAAATTAAAACCAATAATGGTTAAAGTTGGTTTTCATTCCTTTTGAACTTCCACAACCTTTCAGTTTTGAAAACCAATTACAACCTTTAAAAGGTTATGGTCCCTATTCATTCCCAAGTGGAAAAATAAGAACACTGCCATTTTTCTTTCTAAATCCTCTCAAGGAGAAACATAAGGCACCAAAGGGGAAAGGATTAGAAGGCAATAACATAATCAATAACAAAGAGTTCATTGATAATCACGCTTCCGTTTAACCGTTCATCAATGGATTCAGGTATGTCATTTTGTCTTGATTTCTTGATAATACACATGGTAAATGATCCAAAGTGTAAGGTTTATGCTCTGAAATTTATGTTGACAATTGGTATCAGAGCATGCATATCATGTGTCTTATCAGAATTGATATGCTTTATTCATTCTATTTAGTTTCCCGGAATCAGATTCTGAATTTTCTTATGGATGTAAATTCTGTTTTTTCCTGTTTTGTTCTGTGAAAATGGCAATCTGTTTTCTGGAATTGTAAAATGATTCGATGGGCAGTTTTTTTTTTTTTTTTTTTTTCTCTCAAATGGATGAACATCATGTATTTATATATATATAGATATATCTTGCGATTTGATCGGTTTAATTTTGAACATCATAAAAAAAAAAAACTATTTGTTTTTTGGACCCGTCAATTCTATTTATATATGTATATATATATAATTGGAATTGCTGTAGATTATATAACATATACGGGGTCACAAATTTAGAAATCTTTAAATTTAATGTAATTTCATACAACGTCTACAGAAATTTAATTTTCTAACACTCTCAATATAAGTCAATTCAAACAAGATGTCACAAAAGTGATCTCTCTTGTCTAGATTGTTTTATATGGAATGTTTTGAAGTTCATGTTTGTGTATCTCATGCGGGTATTTATCGGTCCAAAGACATGATTAAGACTTGGCAGAATTACACACACATTTTGTGGTGATAAACATGTGCCAATTGTCAAGAAAACCTAATGTGAATAATAAATCCATCAAAAGATAGATTTGTTATTTGACATAACTTATTGTTAATGTTTGATCATTACAACAAGAATACCACTTACAGTTAATATCACTACCCAAAGGCTTGGTATTAATGTTGTGCTAGGTATCTTGAGATGTTGTCATTAAATTAATTTATTTAGAGATTATCTGTTTGGTAACTTAATGTGAGCATAATTGTTTATTCCTTTTATTTTCTTTTCTATTCAGCTTTAATGTCGACTACTTCAATCTCTGCCAACATGAACAATGTTCCAATGTTAAATGGAACAAACTTTAAGGACTGGAAAGAGAACATATTGATTGTTCTCGGCTGCATGGACATAGACTTGGCATTAAGGATGCCAAAACCGAATGCTCTCACTGCACAAAGTACTCTTGAGGAAACTGTGTACTTTGAAAAGTGGGATCGTTCTAACAGGCTAAGTCTTATGATCATGAAGCGTGGGATTCCAGAAGTTTTTCGGGGTGCAATAACAGAGGATGTTACCGTTGCCGGTGAATTTCTTTCAGAAATTCAAAAGCGTTTTGCTAAAAACGATAAGGCTGAAACAAGCACGCTTTTAGCAAGCTTGATTTAATAAAGTATAAAGGCAAGGGTAATGTTCGCGAGTACATCATGGAAATGTCTCATCTTGCTTCAAAACTTAAGGCACTAAAGCTCGACCTATCTGATGATTTGCTCGTGCATTTTGTTCTCATCTCTCTTCCTGCACAATTTAACCAATTTAAGGTTAGTTATAACTGCCAAAAGGAGAAATGGACTCTCAATGAGCTCATTTCATTTTGTGTGCAAGAGGAAGAGAGATTGAAGCAAGAAAGGACTGAAAGTGCTCATCTGGCAAGCACCTCCAAGCATACGAGCAAAAGAAAGCATAAGGGAAAGGAAGTTGCTATTCCTCAGGGTCCGGAACCAAAGAAACAGAAAGTGCAGGATGGTTGTTTCTTTTGTGGCAAGCCCGGACACAGAAAGAAGGATTGTGCCAAATATGTCACCTGGCGTGTAAAGAAAGGTACATTTCATGTTTTGGTCTGTTCTGAAATAAATTTAGCTTCAATACCAAGAAACACTTGGTGGGTAGATTCTGGTGCTACTACTCACATATGTGTTTCTATGTAGGATTGCTTGAACTACCGAAAGCCAACTGATGCTGAAAGATACATCTTTGTGGGTGATGGCAAGTCAATAGAAGTGCAGGCAATAGCGCACTTTAGATTATTACTGAAAACCGGTTATTATTTGGATTTATTAGACACTTTTGTTGTACCGTCCTTTAGACGGAATTTAATTTCTGTTTCTGTATTGGACAAATTGGGATATTATTGTTCTTTTGGAAATATGAAGTTTAGTATGTCTATTAATTCCAATGTTGTTGGTACTGGTTTACTTAATGTGTTTGATAATCTATATTTGCTCGAAACTATTGCATCTTATACTGCAACCTTGCACGTGGAATCACGAGGTACAAAGCGTAAATTAACTAAGGAAAATTCAACCTCATTATGGCACAAACGCCTAGGTCACATCTCTAAATCTAGAGTTGAGCGCCTTGTGTCTGATGGAATTTTGGACTCTCTTGATTTTTCAGATTTTGATGTCTGTGTTGAGTGTATCAAGGGAAAACAGACCAAAATAAAGAAATATGGTGCCCATACAGTCTTTGGACGTATTCAAAAAATTTAAGGCCGAAGTTGAGTTACAACTCAACAAACGGATTAAAAGTGTCAGGTCTGACCGTGGTGGTGAATACTATGGCAGATATGATGGATCAGGTGAACAACGTCCAGGACCGTTTGCAAAATACCTGGAGGAATGTGGAATCGTCCCACAATACACCATGCCAGGATTACCTAGCATGAATGGTGTATCTGAGAGACGAAACCGGACTCTTTAGGATATGGTAAGAAGTATGATCAGTCATTCTACTTTACCAGAGTCCCTCTGGGGTGAGGCTCTAAAGACAGCAACTTATATCTTAAATCGGGTGCCAACTAAAGCAGTTGTAAAAACACCTTATGAGCTTTGGGTTGGGCAAAAGCCTAGTCTAAAACATTTGCATGTGTGGGGGTGTCCTGCTGAGGCGAGGCCTTATAAACCTCATGAACGAAAATTGGACTCTAAAACCATTAGCAGCTACTTTATTGGCTATGCCGAACGATCACGGGGTTACAAGTTTTATGATCCCACAAATAGGTCAATATTTGAGACGGGAATTGCAACATTTTTTGAGGATGTTGAGTTTGGGGGAAGAAATCCAGTTAGAGACATTGTCTTTGAGGAGGAAGCAGGAGTAATCCCACTTCCTACTACTACTTTTGACCAATCACAGGTTCCTATACCTGTCATTGCTCGAGAAGTAATTTCGGATCCTCAACCAGACAATGTTGTTCAAGATAATATAGTTCAAACCCCCATTCAAGATGAGGTAATTGTTCCTGAGGAACAAACTCTACAACCTCAACCTCAAGAATCTGTGCCATTAAGGCGATCCACCAGAGAAAGGAGATTTGCATTTTCAGATGATTATATTGTATATCTCCAGGAACATGAGGTAGAAAATGGAATGTCGAAAGATGATCCAATCAACATTCGTCAAGCCATGGAAAGTTCCAACTCTCATAAGTGGATAGAAGCCATGAATGAAGAATATAAGTCTATGCAAGACAATAAAGTTTGGGAACTTGTCTCATTACCAGTTGGTGCGAAGCCCGTAGGTTGTAAATGGATATTTAAAACCAAAAGGGATTCAAATGGTAATGTGGAGAGGTATAAGGCACGTCTTGTAGCCAAAGGCTTTACTCAAAAAGAAGGAATTGACTTTAAAGAAACTTTCTCTCCAGTTTCTTCGAAAGATTCTTTTAGGACAATTATGGCGCTTGTTGTATATTTTGATCTTGAGTTGCATCAGATGGATGTCAAAATAGCTTTTCTTAATGGTGACATTAAAGAAACAATTTATATAGTGCAGCCAGAAAACTTTGTGTCAGGAGACCCAAAGAATATGGTTTGCAAATTGACTAAATCCATCTATGGACTCAAACAAGCTTCTCGTCAGTGGTACTTCAAATTTCATCAAATTCTCACTTCGTATGGTTTTGAAACTAATGTTGTTGATGAATGTGTGTATCACAAGTTCAGTGGGAGTAAACACATATTTTTGGTTTTATATGTTGACGACATATTGCTTGCCACAAACGATATAAACTTATTGCATGACACCAAGAGATTTCTATCTAAGAATTTTGAAATGAAAGATCTTGGTGATGCTTCCTTTGTATTAGGAATCGAAATACTCCGAGATCGTTCTCGGGGTATTCTGGGATTATCACAAAGGAGCTGTATCGAAAAAGTACTCAATAGATTTGGCATGCAAAATTGTAAATCAGGTGAAACCCCGGTTGCTAAGGGAGACAAGTTTAGTCTCAGCCAATGCCCGAAGAACAGTCTTGAAATTCAAGAAATGCAGAAGATTTCTTATGCCTCGGCTATAGGGAGTCTAATGTATGCTCAAGTATGTACGCGTCCGGACATTGCGTTTATAGTTGGCATGTTAGGCAGATATTTAAGTAATCCTGGCATGGATCATTGGAAAGCAGTCAAGCGTGTTATGCGATATTTACAGAGAACAAAGGAATATATGCTCACATATAGGAGATCGGATAAGTTAGAGGTCACTGGATATTCCGACTCCGATTTTGCTGGATGCCAAGACAGTAGGAAATCCACATCAGGCTATATTTATCTGTTAGCTGGCGGAGCAATTTCTTGGAGGTCTGCAAAGCAGACGCTCATAGTTTCATCCACCATGGCCGCAGAATTTGTAGCATGTTATGAGGCATCAAACCAAGGGATATGGCTGCGGAATTTTGTCACTGGGTTGCGTATTTTGGAAGGCACTGCAAGACCACTTAAGTTATATTGCGACAATAAGTCTGCAGTTTTATATTCCAATAACAACAGGAGCTCGACAAAATCAAAGCATATTGATATCAAGTTCCTAGTTGTAAAAGAAAGAGTGCAGAGTGGACAGATTTCCATAGAGCACATTGGGACAAACTCCATGATAACGGATCCACTTACGAAGGGACTACCACCCAAGGTCTTTCATGAGCACACTACTCAGATGGGTGTTGTTCTATTTGAGAACATTCTAGTTTAGTGGGAGTTTGTATTTATATTACTGCTTTATGTCAGCCTTGAGTTTTATCTATGTAATTAGATTAATTTCTGCAGAAATGAAATATTCAGTTTATTACGCTCTGTTACGTATTGTGAAGTATTGATCTCAATAAAGTTAAGTAGGACCAGTTGGAAATAGGCATGTATGGATCACATCACATGTAATTTCCATGCTACGCATCCATGATTGATCTATGTCATTTAGCTGTATTAGTATACGTGACCATTGGTGGGTCGAGTTACGATTGATATAACGAAGACTGCTTTGATCCTATATTAATATAATTAATGGACAAGATTGTTTGGATACCCTCAAGTTATGATAACAAATTTCTGAGCTCACTAAAGCTAAGCACATTTTTCAGGATACATATGTGGTCCAGTAGGAGATTGTTAGATAATGTCTCAATGGGACCATATAATTAAATGTGGTGTTATCATTTATAAGAAGCCTACAATTTAAGTGATTCAATTTAGTTAATAGGCTTAAGGGTATATGTGTTATGGACCTAATGTGTAGATACTAGTTGTATAATTTCTATTTCTATGAGGGGCAGAAATAGAAATTAAAATATATTGGTTAAAGTTGGTTTTCATTCATTTTGAACTTCCACAACCTTTCAGTTTTGAAAACCAATAAATAGAAATTAAAACCAATAATGGTTAAAGTTGGTTTCATTCCTTTTGAACTTCCACAACCTTTCAGTTTTGAAAACCAATTACAACCTTTAAAAGGTTATGGTCCCTATTCCTTCCCAATTGGAAAAATAAGAACACTGCCATTTTTCTTTCTAAATCCTCTCAAGGAGAAACATAAGGCACCAAAGGGGAAATGATTAGAAGGCAATAACATAATCAATAACAAAGAGTTCATTGATAATCACGCTTCCGTTTAACCGTTCATCAATGGATTCAGGTATGTCATTTTGTCTTGATTTCTTGATAAATGATCCAAAGTGTAAGGTTTATGTTCTGAAATTTATGTTGACATATGTATCTTGCTTTTTGTTCAAAAGGGTTGTGATATTGTATTTATATGCACGGCAGGTGCAATTCAAATTTGAGTCATTGATGGATCATATTCTTGGCTCTTATTCATTTGCATTAAAAAGGAAATTCTCAATCTTTGATAGGCCCTGTGTTCTTACATATATATATATATATATATATTTTTAAAATGCGTTTTTTAGAAAAATGTCACCAAATGATGTCATCTTGTTGTCGAAGGGAAGGCTGTTTCAGAAAATGAAGAACGGTGGCGTTTTTTTGAGAAAAAGTCACTAAATGACAGCACACGTGAATTGTGACAGAAAAATTAACGGACGTCAGAGACTTTGCAGCATTTTTTAAAACAAACGCTTCATAATGTTTTTAGCGACATTTTTTAAACATTGTAAAGCTATTGCGACAGTCATATTAGCGACGAAACTATTAAACGTTACTGTAAGCTATTATGATGTTTTTCAAGCTTATAACGGCATTTTTAAAACGCCACCAAAAATCAAATTTCCTACAGTGACATGACCATACATTTTTAATGATCAACTTGTTTCTACAAAAAATAATATATGTATTGATCTTCTAGAAAAATCTTCAAATACTTTTTTTTAGTGATATTATGCACTACAAAAAGTACGTCAAAAATTATTTCCAAAAAAAAATGTGTGAGCAAAATTTATGTTACATGTGACGCACTAAATTTAAAAGGATAAATTACGCTTTATCCTATTTATATTTGGTCTTTTCTTCTCTTTCTTGAAAACCAATCCAAACAGTCATAAGTTTTCTCTCTCACACTCCTTTCTTTTCTGCCCAAACATCCAAACTAAACACAGTGAGGTTGGGCCAATACTTGTTCAAAAAAAAGGTTGGGCCTGTACTAAAGAGGACAAGGGTTCTGTGCTGGCTTGACTGCAAAATAATAAATAAATATGTAACATATAAAAAAGTTTATGAGTTGGGTTCAAGTTTAAAGGTTCTTATATTATAACTTGGTATAAATTACCCTTTTGATCTAGATAATTTTGACTTAAATTTTAATTTAATTCCTATTATTTCAATTCTAATAAGAAAAATATTTGAGAGTTCTAAATTGATAGCTCTAAAGGAACTCTAATGCTGTGTTGGATTGGAGGACTTGGGGAGGGATTTGGAAAGGGAAAGGGAAAAGGTATGTGAAACTATGTGAAATATAGACAAGATTTATTCACATTTCACCTACCTTTTTCATTTTTCTTTCCAAATCTCTTCCTAAATCTCCCAACTAAACACAGCATAAGTGTGTTGGCTCCACAGTGATGGTGATATTTTGACTTTTTTTTTTTTTTTAATTCCCTATCACATTATTAGAGTTCTATTAGTGCTCCAAAATTAAAAAATGTATCATTACTGTTCTAATAATTTGATTCTTATATTTTAAATCCAATGTCAATTTAGTCATTTTATTTAAATTTTTTTAAAATTTTTACATATACACCTCAAAAATTGACAAAGTGTGTTTGTAGAATTACTGTTATAGTTTGGATAAATAAATACAGTAACTTTGATTAAGATTTAGGAAGGAGAAAAAAAAACAATTTTTACACGTTTGACGTCGCTACACTGTACTTGTAATCCTGTCAAGTATAAATTCTTATCACATCTTTCCACCTGTTTTATGATATATTTTTTTTCTATGTTATCAAATATAATTAATTGAAGAGTGGTGTTACATATTTTAATAGGGTAATAATACATAATTCTAATTCAAGATCTTTAAATAGAGTTCTAATGAGTTGGTAAGTCAAAAGAAAATAAAAAGTACTAATAGAAAAGAACAATAATTACATATAGATTAGTGTCACATAAAACTCCTTTAGAGCTCTTATTTTAGAGTTACTAAACATTTTTGCTCCTAATATATCACCTTTATTTTGACTTTTAATGTAGTGAGAGATAGAGAGAGGAAAGATGAGGAGTGAGGAATGGGATCTATTCCACATCATTAGAAATAAATTAGGAGTGTTCAATTAGATATCTCAAACATTTTTCTTAATTGAGGTCTCGTTTGGGAATAAGTTATTTTAGTAAATTTTTGATTTTTCAAAAAATAATGTGTAAAAAATAGAGAGAATGATGTGACTATTTATAATAATATTTTAATTTTTTGCCTAAAATATATAATTACCAAACGGGACTTGAGAGTAGGAAAAAAACAAAAACCAAAGAGGCATTCGAGTGAAAAATCTAATCCTTAAATTTTTAAGCTGAAACATTCACAGCTAATTTCTTAAGTCCATAAGGACAATTCTTTACAAAATAACAAAAATATCCATGTGTATATATTTGGTTCCTAAATCACACCCTAACCAAATTTGGCAAGTTATATTTTAGTTGCTTTTTCTTTAAAATTAAAATTCAAAAAAAAAAATAAAATTAATAAGATAAAATGTCACATCAAATTCATAATCATTTTAGGATTTGGATTGTTTCCAATCCAAATCTGAGACAGTTCGATCCAGTTCGGCCCATTGGGCCTACTTTTGGGTCCCTTTTCGATAATCAGAACCATTCACATGTTAGGGTTTGTTGAGTACATTATTCCTGTAAAAAATTATGTCGATCAGATAACGAATACTATGCATTCGGATCACTTTTGTCTGAAAAAAAATTGACAGTCAGAAAATTAACGGTTTATAAAATGGTAATCTGAATACATAGTATCCGTTATTCGATCGATTTGATTTTGTACAGGGATAATGTACTCAACAAATCTTAAAATGTGAACGGTTCAGATTATCAAAAAGGAATTCAAAAGTAGACCCAATGGGCCGGATTGGACCCTTCAATCCAAATAGAAGACTTGAGGCAAGCCCCTGCCATCACAAATATCACATCCAATTTTAAAAAAATTCAACTATTTTCCTAAACATAAAAATTTTAACCTACTAAAATAACCAAAAACTAAAATAGTCTACTAAAATAACAACTTTCCAAACACTTTAGTCTCTCACTTTCCCTCTCCGTCTCCATCTCTCTCTACTCCTCTCTCTCTCTTTCTCTCTCTCTCTCTCTCTCTCTCTCTCTCTCTCTCTCTCCATATCACTTCCTACCACCGCCACCATCGCCATCGCCATCGCCACCGCCACCATCGCCGTCGCCACCGCCACCACCTCTGTGCTTCGTCCTTCTTCGTCAATGCTCTTTCACTGCTCCAGTCGTGAGATCTAGTTCCATAGCTCCGCCGTTGTCGAACCAGAGTTGTCGCTTCCGATTTCAGATCTCTCACCGCCCCCTTTTTGCAATTCCTGTTTCTCTATCTTCCATCTCTGGTTGTGCCAAAGCTCCTATGATCTTTCATACTTCATGGCCTTGGTACAAATTCGATCCTTTTATTCGCCATTTCCCTTCATATTTTTTTCTAGATTTCTATTTGATTTTGTATATATGTATAAATATGTATGTATATAGACATGTATGTGTAAACATGAACAAAGCCTGCGTACATGATCAAACATGAAATGATCAAAGAAAGGAGTAAAGGTTTCTTTTAGGGAATGACTTCCCTTCAGTCCAATTACGGACTGGAGGGTACTGTTGGACCAGTGAGGGCTCACCATGGGTCCCGTTTCGATAATCCGAACTGTTCAATGTATAGAACTCGTCAATTACTATATGCTTGTAAAAAATCACGTTGATCGGATATCGATAGCTATGTGATGAAATCAGTTTTGTGTGGAAAAAAATGGACAGTGAAAAATAAATGGCTTATAAAAATCTGATTTGATCGCATAGCTTTTGATATCCGATCAACGTGATTTTTCATAGGCATATACTACTTAACGAGTTCTACACATGAAACGGTTAGGGTGTATTTAGATCATTTTATGACTCAAGACTTGGGCGAGTTCATAATTGAACGTGGTACTAAATATCCACATATTGTCTAGAGATTTTCATTTATTAATTTATAATAATAATCTCACCTTAGTATTGTGAAAATTGTGAATGCAGGGCATTTGGCTTTTATTACTTTTGGGTAATCTAATGTAGACTTTTTTTATTTTTTATATTTTTATTAGTTGTTGAAAATAATGGGAAATTGGTTTTGGAATTAAGTAATGCTACGGTGTAGACACCCTATTTTTGACCGACCTTAAGATTTTGATGTCATCGTTTGTGCACTCGATGATTACGTATGTTTGTGCTCGTTTTGAGTTTCCAGAGCTTTCGACTGAGTGCCTTGTCTCAAGACCCCTTAACTCTCTTCTTTCTTGGTTTGTTTTTGGCCCATGCCTTGGTGCCTTTGCCTGGAGGGAGAGAGAGGCCTGTAGGCCACTTTTTGTAGCTGTAGGCTACTTTTCCCTCTTGTAGGCCACTTGCGGTGGCCGGTAGTTTAGTTCCCGGAGCTTTTGGCTAAGTGCCTTGTATTCGAGCCTCTTACCTTTCTTCTTTTTGGTTGGTTTTTGGACCATATCTTGTTACCCCTTGCCTGAAGGGACGGGAGGGCCTGGCGGCCACTTTTTGCAGTTGTAGGCCACTTTCTCCTCCTGTAGGCCACTTGAAGTGGCCTACGGCCTTTTTTTTTTTTTTTTTTTTTATAGATATTTTTTATGCCAGCTGTGCCAGTTGTTGGGCACAGAAGGCATCCTTCATACACGTATATGGAGGGATTGTAACAAGCTTGAGGCTTGTAATTCTATATGAGGGAAGGTGCCTCTCCCTTCTAAGGGGTCAGAATTTTTGAAGAGCTAAAAATATCCCTCTCTCACTAGAATTCTCCCTCTCTCTTTATATTTGTGCTTAGAAGTGTTATTTCTTCATACTTTTGCACACAAACACCTAGTCAAACACCTTTACCTTGTTGCTGAGGTACTTGGAAGCCTTATTTGAGTTCTAAAAGCTGGTTTTGGCTCAAAAAGTGGTGCTGCTGTTGCTGTGCTTCAAGGGTGAGTCTCATAGCCTCTTTAAAGCCTTATTTTCATTGCTTATTTGGCCCTCTTCGCATGCTATTTTAGGCCTAACTTGCAACTACAAAAACCTTTGTTTTAAAGTGTTGAAAATGGTTGTCTAAGGCCTTGTTTGAGTTAGGGGTGGTCTACCCCCTTTTGTGGCTTATTTTGCTTTGCTTTGTGCTATCCTTTAAGGCCTTTGAGATCACCTTTGTTTAGCCTTTTTACCACTGAATTCCTGAGGAATTTCAGTGGTGGAAAGTGGGTTTTGAGACCCAAAATGGATGGGGGTGGTCCCCCTCTTTTTTGAGCTTTGTTTGCATGTGTTGTTGGCTTAACACTTTGGCATGTTTTTCTACCTTCTTGAGGCTCTATGTTAGCATGTTTTAGGCCTTATATTAACATGATATAACTTTGTTTTGGGTTGTTTTGGCCTTTTGTTGTTTGTTTTTTTTCACTTGTAGTGTAGACTTGTTCACCAGCCTAACATGCTTCATGAGTTAGCTTGTTATTCTAGCATGTATTGGCTCCACTCCAGCATGTTTTTGGTGTTATTTTGACATGCTTTAACTCTGATTTTAGTTGGTGGGGTCACCTTTTGCTTGGTTTTTGTACTTGTAGTGCAATCCTCCTTGTAGGCTTAACATGCATCAATGCTTTATGCCTCTAATACCAGCTTGTTTTAGCTCTGTTTCAGCATGCTTTTGGCCTTGATTTAGCATGCTTAAACTCTGTTCCAAGTGGTCTTGGTCATGTATGGCTTGCCTTGTTGAGCTATAGTGTGAATGGCCTTTGCTAGTCTTGTGTCTTGAGACCCTTAGCATGGCTTATTTGTGACATTTGTGTGATATAGCATCATTTGGTATGTGAATTCAGAGCATAAACTTCAGTCATACTCTTATGTTTATCACTCTTTCATTGTATTTAAGAGCTGTGCCTTTATGGCTTGTGTTGGTGGCCTAATACATGAGCATGTATTTCTCTAATTTGCTAGCTTAGTCCAAGCATGTTTTTGTGACTTTTTGGACCTGCCATAACTCTATTTTGGGTTGGTTTGATCATTGGTTTCTTGCATCTTACACTTGTAGTGCAATTCTACTTGTTGGCCTAACATGCATCATGCTTTATGTCTCTCATTCTAACTTATGTTAGCTCTATCTCAGCATGTTTTTGCTAGTATTTTAGCATGCCTCAGCTCTGTTTTGAATGGTTTCGGCCATGTGAGACTTGCCTTGTATGGTTGTAGTGTAAAGGGCTTTGACTAGTTTCGAGTTTCAAAGTCCCTAGCATGCTTTGCTTGGGTTGTTTGCATGCTTTGGCTTCATTTCTCACATGATTTCAGTGTATATAGCATGGTCACACTCTCACATATTCTATTCTTTCAATGCTTTTAAGAGTTGCGCTTTATGCTTTGTTTATGAGCCAATACGTATGCATGCTTGTCTAAACCTTTAAGCTGCCATTTCAGCATATTTTTGCTCATATTTTGTCATGCTTTAGGTCTGTTTGAAGTAGTCTTGGTCATTTATGGTTTGTTTTGTATAGCTATGGTGTAATAGGCTTGACTAGTTTTGAGTTGCAAGGCTTTAACATGCTAAGCTTGTGCTATTTGCATGTTATGGCATCATTTGGCATGGTATTTCAGAGCATATACTTCCATCATGCACTCTTATATATCGCTCTTTAATTGTGTTTGAGAGTTGAGCCTCATGCCTCGTTTATGAGCCAATGCATGAACATCATTTCCTTGCTTTTCATGCTATCTTCTCGGTTCATTTTAGCCACTATTTTGGCCTGTTATAGCTCTGTTTTGGGCTGGTTTGGTTGTTTGTGCATAGTAGTGCATGCCTCATGTGTAATGTTCTTCACTTGATTTAGTGCTCTTGGTCCCTTAACATTGTCATGCATGCATTGCTTACATGATAGAGCCTTGTGCATACCTCTCTAGCATTGCTAGATAAGCATGTTGTTTGCATGTGTGTTGCATTGCATGTGTTTGGATCGGACGTTAATCCAAACATGAGAAACGAGGGGCATTTCATACTCGAAGTGATGAAACGTGCCTCATTTCTTGGTTGTCGTCCCCCTTGATTGTGAATGATAGGGTGGAGGCCTCTTGAGTCTTGTGTGTTATTTGTGCATTCATTGACTTGTACAAACTTGGCTTCTCGGCCATCGTGCATTGCGATGCTCGGTTGGTGGCTCGAGAGTCGAGTACCGCACTCCTTTGAGCTTGAGAAATGATAAGGAGGGTGGTTGTACACACATACCCTGCAAATGCCTTGCTTTGCCCCTTTTGTACTCTGTTTGCAGCAAAACTGGAGTGTGCAAAAGCAAGTGGCCGACCGACCAGAGGAACTAGCTGACTGGCCAGAGGAAGTGGCCGACCGGCCACTTTAAGTGGCCTACAGCTTCCCTTGGTGGCCGACAGCCCACGAACTTGAAGGTGGTTCAAAGTTATTCTAGTTCTGGAGCAGAAACAACCTGGAGATTGGTTCGGTGTTCGAGATCAAGGCGAATGCAAACAGAGGCAACCGGTGGCAAAGCAACGAATTTTCGGAAGGAAGCCGATCGAGCATGCATGCATCCTTCACCCACGAGGCCCTTTTAACTGTTTTGCTTAGATGGTTAATTCGTTGATTCTGTACTTAAATAGTTAATGTGTTTAGCTATTCATTTGTGTTTGTAATTAGTTAACTAGATAGTTAATTAGTTATGATTTGTAATAGTTAGCTTAATTAGCGTAGCTAGTTAGCATTCATTTCATTCGGACCCTCCGTCGAGAGGGAAAATGTTGTAATAAATGTGCGTGTGTGTGTAAATGTCTTCCAACCCCACGTCTTTCTCCCTTTTATTTATCCACTTTTGGTGGTTAGATTAGGGCATGTTTCAATTAGCATACCTTATGCTTTGCATGCGTGCATCATTCGTTTGTATTGCATGCACTGGGCTCGGCGCATCATCCAAACTGCATCATATTTCAATAGATTTTCTTGAATATGTGTTTAACAGCAGGTTATCAATTGTTGCATTCATATGCCATCTTAGACAATCGAGCCTATTTTAGTTGCATTTTTTTTGCATGCGTTGCATTAGGTATCTTAACATAGCTAAGATCATGCATTGATTTCTAACTAGTTTTCTGTTTTGGCTCGGAGTACACTGTGAGTGTTTACGCTTTAGCATACTGCATGAGATGTGTATATTGCCATGTTAGCATGCTTGCCATGAGGCTATTTGCTTAACTGCTATAACTGCATGAATGCTTGTGGATGAAGGCTTCATTACTTGAATTGGAACAATTTATCAAAATGTAAGTTTTAAGCCCACTTGAAGTGGCAAATCATCATGTTTTAAGCCCACTTGAGGGTGGCAAATCTGCACTTTAGCTTACTTAAGGGTAGCAACTTCAAACCATTTTCGAAAAACAAACATGAGATGTTTTGTTCCAAATTGAGTGATTTAATCTATACTTGTGTGTTGTGCGCATCACATAGTAAGTTAGGTTAATAAATCGGAATAAGAACACATGTGTTTTCAAAAATAACATATCATGTTAGTAGAGGCCGATCTTTGATCGGGCAAGCAGGGGTGCTCATTTCAGGACTTTTCCTTCTCGTACCCAAGTTCCCGAGCCGAGGCAACTTTGGTGATGACAGATACATGGCCTTTGGCATGAGTTAGGGTTTCCTAAATTTCCCAAAACAAAATATTTAGGTGGCGACTCTGAAATCTGGCAAAGCAGTCCATGATTGGCGCTTTTTAATTAAAATCGATTTTTCAAAACGATTTGCCGGATTTGGATTCTTTGGTAATTTATCGGTCTTACATTGCACTTTGTGAGATTAGATTCAGAACCGTGACAGGAGTCTGAACTGTAGTAGCTAGAACCCAATTCGCGTTCTTTTCGAAAAGAGGGGGCGCGCGGAGGAAGTTTGGGCGGTCTACATACGGACCTAAATATTTTATCAAATAGTTTACCAAATGTCTCATATGATACATATGAGACTCACATGGTATAGGTCCCACACCCATATGAGACATTTGGTAAAACATTTAGGATCCTAACATTTTTTTTTTGGAATTTGTTCAATAGAGTTTTGATTTTATTTATTTATTTATGTTGGATGTTCAAATGTGTGTGAACCAGATCCCTACACTGCCTTTGACTTGGTGAGGAAGTTGGTCATCTCGCCGGTTGTGGTCATCAGCCGAAGTCTCTTCAAGAGTATCCGACGAGGATGATGATGACAATAAGTCTCCCTTCCCAGACCATGTATATATAGGAAGACTCGTATTTTTTTTTATTTGATTCATGTGGTGGCCGAATTTATGTAGCCTCTTATTACCAGGCCCAACTTGTGGATCGGCCCATTGGGCCTCACCCTTCGAACTCATGAGGCAAATACTATGTTCAAACAGAAGCCGAGTATTCCTATACAAGTCGGCATCATGTTGAGATGCTGATTCCTAGCCATGACGTGCTAAGATCCAAATGAGGTGCGAAGTAAAGAATAAAACCTAAGGGAAAAAGGTCTATAAAAGGAGGAGAGAGATCCAATGATCAGGGATGTTCAAAAAACTAATTCTCACCCTAGATAAGGAAGAAGACTAACTAAACCATCGGAGTGCTAATTCCAGCACCCCCGACTAGAACTGTTCTTGTTTCAAGTGCCTACAAGAGGACTGTTCTAAGACCTGCGTGGATCCAGGAGTATTCCAAATCCATCACTCCACAATTGGCGCCGTCTGTGGGAATACTCAAACTCATCTATGATAGACTTGATACCAGATCTTTTGCTCGTAGGTGCTACTGATAAACCAGAAACAGTGCATGGGCCAGAAGACATGCTCGCGCAAAGAGCCCCGAATTTCGATTCACTAATTCCCTTACTTCATCCTTCTTAGAGAATGCCATGCAAACCCTGATCAACCAAGCAAAACAAAACGAACAATGAATGTAAGATATGGTAGCTGAAAATGAACGCTTACGCCAGGAATTATCCAAATCCTAGCACGCACCACAACATACAAAGGGTCGGTTTCCAAAGAAAAATACAGCACAGTAATGCTGTCCCCAAAAGAACGAGGCTGGTAGTGACTCGGGGACGTTAGGAGAGGAACCTAGAAAGCGGGTCTGACCAAGTATCTCAGATTCGTCGGGCGACAGCCCACGACAGCGGGACAAGCATAATGACCGGAGCGATAAGTCTGACGAGAAGGATACTTACAACCCTTTTGTGCGATGCATTGCCAAGGCCACTTTGCCTAAAAAGTTCAAAGCTCTATCCTTTACATTATATGATGATAAAATAGATCCTATGGATCACGTTCGACATTATAGGCAAGATATGACATTGTATGCAGATGACGAAGCGCTTATGTACAGAATATTCCCTAGTAGATTGGGACCACTGGCCATTAGATGGTATTATAAGCTTGAACCCAGATCGGTCGGGAGCTTTCATCGACTCCAGAAACCCTTCAGGGCTAGATTCATCACTAATGAAATGCAACCAAAGTAGGCAAATTCACTTTGGGCAATGAAGATCAGGCAAGTGGAAACCCTGTGCGAGTATTCGACTTGTTATTGGGAGTGCTTCAACCTCTTGGACGATGATTACAACGATGTTATGGCAATTACGGCCTTCAAAATGGGACTGCACTCTGACAATCCGCTTCGAAGTTCTTTAACTCGAAGGCCTCCTAAAATGGTTTGGTTCTTGATGAGAAAAGTTGAGGAATACTACAAAGTGGAAGAAGATGCAATCAAGGTTAAAGCTAGCCTACAAGTCAAAGAAACGGCAGTGCCTGTCATGGCACAGCCCTTGAACTTTGCCCTACCAGGGAGTACTTCGTCGAGGAAAAGCCTGGAGGCAAGAAGCCAACCTAGAAGGGACAACCGTCGGGATTCGTGATGAAATGAGCAGTATCAATCGCAAAACAAGCGTCCCAGACGACTGGAAAAATCATATACAGCATTTTGGCGAGCCGATAAGCAATATTCTGAACAAAATTCAGTACTAGCCTTTTTTCAGATGGCCGAGTAAAATGTTTGGGCTACCCTACAAAAGGCACAGAGATCAGAGATGCAACTACCATAAAGATCATGGACATACGACCGATAAGTGTCATGCTCTTAAGGATCATCTTTAGAGTTGGTCCTAGAAGGCAAATTAGCCGAGGACCTCCCGAAGACGAAGAAAGCATTAGGAGCGCTTACCTTGCACCCCGATTCGCCACCCGCTAGTGTGATCCGTATGATATATACCATACCTTTGTTTGACAATGTGCATATAGTTCATACATAATTGACCGATCCTAATTTGGCATGTAACAGGGTGATCAAGCGACCTCAAGTGTCAAATGAAATAGGTTTCTCGGATGATGATCTTCAGGGACTTACCACGCCGCACGATGACGCCCTCGTGATCGAGTTGCGAGTTAATAAGTTTGCCGTTGAACGTATCCTGATTGACCAAGGAAGTACGTCTGAGATTATGTATCATAAGGCATTTCTCTAACTCGGCTTCAATGATGCAGACCTACAACCAACCGAGTACCCCTCTTCGGCTTCAACACCAATCCGGAGTATCCCCTTGGAAAAATCATACTACTAGTGCGTGCAGGCCCCAAAACTCTAGATGTCGAATTCTTGGTCGTTAAACTCCCTTCGCCTTATAATTTGATCATGGGCCGAACATGGCTTCATGAAATGCAAGTTGTGCCGAGCACTTACCACCAGTTGCTCCGCTTCTCGACACAATACGGAATTGAGCAGATCCGCGGTTCGCAGCGATTTGCGAAGAAATGCTATCTATCGGCCCTAAGCAAAAAGCCCAAGGAGATGGAATTGAATTCAATCGTAGCCTCGAATCAGGAGAGCCTAGAGGATGTCGGCAAAGTCTCAGCTGACAAAGTTATAGAGGATCTGCATCAAATACTGATTAATAAGGATCCGAACAAGTTCTTTCTACTCGGCCCAAGCCTCGACGAGGCCGAGCAACAAGAGTTATTGTCATTCCTTCTCGATTATATTGATGTTGTTGCTTGGACGCCCTATGACATGCCAGGCATCAACTCAATATTTGCAATGCATAGTCTGAATGTCGACTCGATGGTTAAGTCGGTTACCCAGAAAAGTCGTCGCTTGGGTGAAAAGCATGCTACTGTTGTCATCGAAGAAGTTGACAGGTTATTAGAAGCCGAGGCTATTAGGGAAATCACCTATCCCACATGGCTATCCAATACTACTGTGGTGAAAAAGAAAACAGGCTCATGGCATATCTGTGTGGATTTTACCAACCTAAACAAGGCTTGCCCAAAAGATTGCTTCCCATTGTTGAGAATTTACCAACTCGTGGATGCAACCACACAGCACCAACCTATGAATTTCTTGGTTACTTACAGGGGTTACCATCAAATTGCCATGAATCTGGCCGATGAAGACAAGACAGCATTCCTGACACCAAGAGGTACCTATGTTTACAAAGTTATGCCGTTTGGATTAAAGAACGCCTATCAGAGATTAGTCACTGGCATGTTCAAGGACCAACTCGGCAAAACTATGGAAGTATACATTGATAACATGGTGGTCAAGTCCAAAGAAAAAAGGGATCATCTAGCTGATTTGACCGTGACATTCAACATTCTCTGTAAGTATCGAATGAAACTTAACGCATCTAAATGCGCATTTGGTATCAGGTCAGGAAAGTTTCTCTGCTACATAGTGAATCATAGAAGGATAGAGGCAAATCCAAAGCAGATTAAAGCTATCTTGGAACTCGGTTTGCCGCAGTCAGTCAAAGAGGTACAAAAGCTCATGGGCATGGCCGCAGCGCTCAATAGATTCATCAGTAAGTCTTCGGATCGATGTAGGCTATTCTTTCAAACACTCCGTCAAGGAAAGGCATTTCAATGGACCCTGGAATGTCAAACGGCTTTAGAGGGATTGAAAACCTACCTCGGAGCATCTCGATTGCTGACCACCCCCACTCCAGGAGATATGCTCATTTTGTACCTAGTAGTTTCTAACCAAGCCGTCAATGCCGTCCTTCTTACTGAAGAACTTAGCGAACAGAAACCCATTTTTTATATCAGCAAGACATTGGTGGATGCCGAAACCCAATACCTCCCTCTGGAAAAATTGATCTTCGCCTTGGTAATGGCCGTAAGGAACTTTATGCATTATTTCCAGGTCTACATTATCCGTGTGTTGACTGATCATCCTCTCCGCTCAATCCTCCAAAAATCAAAATCATCGGGCTAAGTGTCCAAATACATCGTGGAACTCGGACAATACGACATTCAGTTTGCTCCCAGGATAGCCATCAAAGGTCAAGTGCTGGCGGACTTTGTCGTCAAATTAACCATCCAATCACAGTCGACACTGCAGCCATTGCCAGCTCCGAGGGAGTCAGCACAGTGGCGGATGTATATCGACAACATATGGTAGTTGTATTGTGATGGGTCCTCGAATCAGCATGGTGGTGGAGCAGGAGTTGTGATTATAACACCCGAAGGAGCCGTCATCGAGCAGTCCATAAAGCTTGGGTTTAACGCCTCCAACAATGAGGCTGAATATGAAGCCTTGCTGGTCAGCCTTAGGAACTCATTGTGCATGGGGGCCAAATGAATGCGAGTGTTTTGTGATTCCAAACTAGTTATCAACCAATTAAAAGGGAAGTATGCCGCTAAAAATGAACGCATGGCCGCTTATGCATGCACCGCTAGTTCTCTTCTTAAAAAATTCGATCAACATGAACTCAATCAGATCATTAGAGATCAGAACACCCACGCCGATGCCCTCGCTTGCTTAGCCTCGACTGTCAACTCGGAAGTGAAGCGGACCACCAAAATGAGCTTCTTGTTAGAGCCGAGTATCCACGTCCTTGAGCCTACTGCTGTCCATGTCATTCACCACGACCTAAGTTGGATGGATCCCCTTGTGGCTTTCTTTTCCAACTAGCAAGTCCCTGAGGACAAAAAAGAAGCTCACAAACTACACAACAGGGCCCTACGCTAACAGGGCCCTACGCTATTATTGGGACCCTCAAGAACAACTCTATAAGAAGTCTCTCTCTAGGCCCTACTTAGAATGTGTCTACCCAGCTAAGGTCGAAGATTTTCTGGTCAAAATTCATGACCGCAGTTATGGTGTTCATATGGGAGGCAGATCATTGGCTTATCGAGCCATCACTCAAGGCTATTGGTGGCCCAATATGCGAGCTTATGCTGCCGCATATGTAAAGAAGTGTGTACAATGTCAAAAATTCTGCCTATTAACTCATTTTCCCGCTGAAGCGTTGCACTTTGTCACAAGTCCATGGCCCTTTGCTCAATGGGGGCTCAACATTGTCGGGCCATCGCCTCAAGCCCTTGGCAACAAACGATTTCTGCTAGTCGCCACCAACTATTTCACTTAATGGGTGGAGGCCAAACCCCTGATCCACATCAAAGATGTCGATGTTAAATGTTTTGTATGGAAGAACATTATCACCCGCTTCGGAATACCTCGGGCACTTATCTCCGACAACGGCACTCAGTTTGATATGGAGTCTATCGCGAGCTGTGCAGTATGTATGGAATTCAACCCTACTTCTCCTTGCCTGCTTATCCGCAAAGTAATGGCTAGGTCAAAGCCTCTAACAAGGTCATCCTGGACGGCATTAAGAAACTTTTAAAGAAAGCCAAAGGCAAATGGGTTGAAGAGCTCCCCTCTATACTCTGGACTCACCAAACCACGCCTCGTAGGTCCACCGGGGAAATGTTATTCACCTTGTGTTTTGGTAACGAAGTCATCATCCCTCTTGAAATCGGCTTACTGATGCTTCGTTCAAGGGCTTTTGATACAGGTCGCAATAATATGATGCTGGCATTGGATACGGGCTTGCTCGAAGAACGCGGTGACCGCACTCTCATAGCCATGGCCCATTATCAACAAATGCTTGTCAAGTCTTATAATCACTACGTATGCTCGTGCCATTATGTTCTCACTGAGCCAGTATTGAAAAAGGTCATTCTCGTCGTGAAGACTTTGTCCGACGGGAAGCTCAGCCCTAACTAGGACAACCCCTACTGGGTTGATTCCATCACTGGGGCAAGGGCATACTGACTCTCTAATATGAACGACAAACCATTACCCCGGCCTTGGAAATCCACCCATCTTCGCAAATTTTATCATTAAAGTGTGCCAGCTGGGTCTCCTTTTACTTTTTGCACGATATAATCGTACTGCGTTGTACGTTGAAGATATGCTGAATATGGCAATTTCTATATGACTGTTTCTCTGTGCACCGTGGTTAACTACAAGGTTGAATGCAAGTCTCCGAATTTGGAGCGTCCTTCGTGCTTGGCATGCCTGCATGTTTAGTACGAGGGGCCAACATAAGTCTCTGAATTTAGAGCACCCATCGTGCTCAGCATGTATATATGTTCAGCACGAAGGGCCAACGCAAGTCTCTGAATTCGAAGCACCCTTCATGCTCGACATGCCTGCATGTTTAGTACGAGGGGCCAACGCAAGTCTTTGAATTCGGAACGCCCTTCGTGCTCTGCATGCCTGTATGTTTAGGATAAGGGGCCAATGCAAGTCTCCAAATTCATAGTGCCTTTCGTGCTCGGCATGTATACATGTTCGGCCCGAGGGGCCAACGCAAGGCTCCAAATTCGAAGCACCACCCTTTGTGCTCGGCATGCATACATGTTCAGCACGCAGGGCCAACGCAAGTCTCTGAATTTGAAATGCCTTTCGTGCTCGCAATGTATACATGTTCAACACGAGGGACCAACGCAAGTCTCCGAATTCAGAGCGCCTTTCGTACTCGGCATGCATACATGTTCAGCATAAGGGGCCAACATAAGTCTCCAAATTCGGAGCACCTTTCGTGCTCGACATGCATACAAGTTCAGTACGAGGGACCACTACGAGGCTTCGATGTCAGAGTGCCTCTCGTGCTTAACATGTGCTGTGTCAATCAAAGAGTGAAAAGAAAACACGGATTGTTAACAAGTGAGAAAAAAGAAAACACGGACTGTCAACAAGTGAGCAATTTTTATTACCACGATGTTTTGGGGATACAGGAAACTAGTCATTCTAATTACAAAGCATAGGTTGCTAAAAACAAATGCTGACTAAGTCTTTTCCGGATTTCCAATCTCTTCCTCATCGTCGGTCTTCTCGGGGTCATACGCTTCAAACGACAATGTGTATTCATGATATAATGGGAAGGCCGCATCAACTCCCGCCGTCTGCAACGCCTTGAGCCATCCGTGTTTAAAGCCACGATTCTCGCAACGACACATGTCATTGGCTAGTTTCTCCATCATCTTATCAATGCCGACTTTTCGCCCTTCAAACAACACCTTATTGTAAGCCCGAGTTTCTATGGCTTCGCACGCAAATACAGTTGCAGTGTCTTTATCGGCTATAGGATGGTCCAACAGCCGCTGCGTGAGAGTATCTTTCGACGGATGCGTCGTGCCGACTATTTTCAATTCGGCAATCTTTATTTTTCGAGCTTCATTTTTGGCCTATTCTTCCGCCTCCTTGAGTCAGTGTTCCAGATTCCGTATGCGTCCATCCTTATGCTCAATATCTTCACGATCAGTTCGAAGATGCATGCCAATCTCATAAGAGTTGTATAGTCCTTTGATAGCTCCATGAACCCTCTCTTTGAATACGTCATAGTTCACGCTCATCGCCATGGATTGATGAACTTCGGGAAGAAAAATTTGCCGAGTAAACTCAACTGAAATGTTTGAATCATGAACAAGTGAATCTGTCTCAGTCATCAGTTTATTGCCAATAAAGACCAAGAAACTTAACGGATGGGGCAGCCCACTGCGCTCAGTATGAGCGGTAGATGAGGTGCTTGTGGTTTTTGCAATTCCCCCAGTTTGTGTCCTGGGAGATCTGTTGCATCTATCTTTCTTAGGGGGGTTGTTTCGCTCACCAAGCAACCCACGTCTATTCCTTTCTCCTCCAGCATTAACGCCTTCATCGCACGAGTCGTGGGTCATTTCGATGCCAAGGTCTGCTAATGTTCTTCTCTCTCCTCTGCTATTGTAGAATACTCTCTTCGACATATATGCTCTTCAACACTGAGCAGACACAGTTGACTTTGTAAATAGTTCTTTCGTAAGACACTTGCAGATGACTGCGAAGATTGCTGGTGGAATGAGATGGGAACTCTCAAATCTTTAATCGCTTGGTATTTATTATGTTTGTGCACCATATCCAACACCTCAATAAATAAGCGCAACGAGCGGAATGTAGATCGTTTCGATACTAAAACCGTTTGCGCAGCCGATCCAATCTATTCGGTATCACACCTTATGGACGTGAATGCCACTGAATAGGCACATCTTGCCCCACTTTGACTGCTCTATGGTGTGTTCATCAACCGACCTCTTGTTCGGCATATGAGGCAGTCAACTGGGGCAAGGGCAAATACATGAATCTATTCAACATCCCACCTTTTGGACTCAAATGCCGCCAAATAGACACATCTTGCCCCACTTTGACCGCTCCATGGTGTGCCCATCAACCGATCTCTTGTTCGGCGTATGAGGCAGTCAATTGGGGGTAAGGGCAGATGCATGAATCTATTTGGCATCCCATCTTTTGGATGCAAAAACCACCGAATAAATCCATCCTGCCCCACTTTGACCGCTCCATGGTGTGCCCATCTGTAGCTCGACTTTTTCGTGCTACAACAAAAAACACATTTTATAACATTTTTTTATAACCTTCTTTTGAAAATGCTATAAAATGTGATGCATTTGTGGCATTTTGTAATAAAATAGCATCTGGTGAGAACATTTCAATTTTTATAACATTTAATATAATTTTAATAGCTTTTCATACATGTTGTGAAATATTCCGTAAATTCAAGATTTTAATTACAATGTATAAATGTTATAAATAAAAATATAATGCTGTCAATTATATTAAAATGAAAAGACTCAGATTTTTTGCGCTAAAATCTGGCGCCCTTATTTTTCAACAAACCCACTCCCTAATCAGTTTCCTATTTATCCTCTCATTGTGATGATCAACAACAATACTTCTAGGACTACTTCTTACTCTACGATTCTGTGAAGCTTGATTCTATGAAGCTTTGTTTAGTTGTTTTAAAGGTAATGTTATCTCTCCCTTATGATTTCCTTAATCAATTATTATATATATATTGTGTGGGTAATTTTCTGACCACACTGCCCGCCTAGTAATCAGCTGGAGAGCACCGGCAGAATAGATGGCTTCAACAAACCTGTAACAGAAAGAAAAGGCTCCGGCGGTGGCTCTTCCACCCGGGGGCACTCCGACGATCAAGTCAGTATATCTCTTAAAGATAATCAAGTGCTAAACTCACAAGCTTGAGTATAAAACTGCGTGCCTTAGACCCACGGGGGTGCCTCTCTTTTATAGTTTACTTAATCCAAGTCCTACTAGAAGCCTGACTTTTATGGACTCCAATTTAGTACTTACTTTGGATTCCTCAAGAGATAAAGATAAACTCCCTAAGAGCTTTATCCTTATCTTAGCAAAGTCTTCTCTTTTCTCTAGGACTCTTGTCCCTTATCCGCTTATCTCGGATTCTGATATCTTCGGAGATAACCTCGGCCTTGACGAGATAACCTCGGCGTCACAACTTGGACACGTGGCATTTCGGCTGACACGTCAGCGTCACCTTGCCACGTGTTGGTATTCAAAAAATACATCCCCACAACTGCCCCCTAGGTTCTATTACCTCGGCATTCTGAGGTGATGAAACCTATATATGTATTGTCTTCTTAGTACCTCGGCGTAAGAACTCTTCGGCCGAGATTGTCAAGCCGATATGCCTTGTTTTCAAGAACAAGAACTCAAATGAACTTTCCCACGCGCATGAGCTGTCATGCATCACTTCTCAATCGTTTCACTTACGCGTTTTTACCTTATTGGTTCGTGCCTGCGACGCGCTTATTAGCCGTCTTCATCTGTCTGCGCCGTCTGACGTATGCGCTGCTCCAGGCGCATTGATTACCTTTTGCCGCCGTTTTTGGTTTTTGACAAAACCCTTCCTTCCCTTCTTCATCTCTTCACTTTTGCATTTGCTGTTTCTTTCTCTAAAACTCGTTCCTTCAATTCCGCCATTGCTGAAGCCTGTAAGCTCTGTATTTGTCTTCCTGGTGGAACTTTCATCATTCTGTCACATCTGTAACTTCCGTTGACTTCGGCAGCCCTCACATCGGCTTCATTTTTTCTGGTAAGCAACTGTTCCTTCTGATTCCCAATTTCTTCTATGTGCTTTCGTTTACTTACTGCCATTATTGCTCTGTTTCAAACCTTTGATTTGCTGAATTATTCATCTGGATGCATCTATTCCATGATTTCACTCATATTTTGAACACTTGCATTGTTTCAACACTTTTCTTGCCACTATTCTTGACCTTTTACTTCTGTATTCTTCATGTTCTTGATAGCCCATCCCTGTTCTTGTTTATGAAATTTCGCCTTTGTTTTCTATTTTTTGTGTCTTTGCCAAATCTCTGCCTTCTTTCAATCCTTGCCCCCATAGATTTAGGTTTGGGATTTGTCTATAGAACCTGTCAATTCTTAGGAAAAAACTGAAACAATCCTTATCAATATATACCTAGGGTTTCGCCGAGGTCCTGATAACCCCTTTAGTGCATCTTCTTTCTGAAACCTAGCCTTCTGATTTTAGGCCGACGTTATGGGTATGTGGAGACATAGGGTAGACACCCCTCTATTCCTACCGATGTCCATCTGAGGCTAGCTGAAGATAATGACTCTATCATGCCCACAGATGATTCAATGCCCTTTCCTATAGTAGTTTTTACTGAGTGCGGACTCCGGCTCCCACTTAACATTCTCTTTCGTGAAATTCTTCACTTTTACAAATTGAACCCTATGCAACTTGCCATAAACTCTTATCGAGTGATCAATGGCATCATAGCTTTAGCTAGGCAGGAGAACGCTAGGATCACCCTGGCCGACATTCAGTACTGTTATACCATGTGCCCCCTTAACCTGAAGGAAAAAGGTTTCGTTTATTATCTTAAGCCGAGGTTGACAAAATACAAAATCGTAGCCGACCTCCCAGACTCCAACAAGGGGGCTGGAGATGACTATGTTATTGCTTCGAGAAATTGGGAGTTTGGCGCAGACGAGGACGCCCATCTCTACCCTCTTCCCCGATCAATTAAAGAGGGCAAGGGTAAGAGCCCAGTATCAATACTTTAGTTGTTTCTGTTCAAGTCTTCAATATTTTATCTGTTTCTAATGTTTGTTTCTTCTTGCAGACGTTCGTAAGTTACCAAAAGACTTTCGCCAATCCTACGTTCCCAGCAAAGACTTAAAGAGGCTCCTAGATTTGCCAATCCAAAAGCGCAAGGCTCCACTGGTACTGAATTTTATTCCGACGTACAAGTCGACTTTGCCTGACGTTCCCAAACGAAAGAAGAAAAGCCTTTCTCCTCCTACTGCCACAACTCAAATTGCCTCTACATCACGAACAGATCAAGAGTCAACATCTGACCCAACCAATCAACCATCTACCTCGGCCCCATACTTAATCCCAATACCAGAAAGAAAACGTCGGCGACGACTTATCAAAACTGCTGAGATGGGTCGCCTGAAGCCTGTTGCTGTAGATCTCTTAGTCGACCTACCTGCCGACGTTGATGCTGTTCCAACCCAATCCATGCCCTCACCAAAGCCAAAAAGAACAAAAAGGGCTCAGCCGAAGGCTAAAGTGACTCAGGTTGAATCTGAGGACACTTTGCCTATTTCCAAACTGGCTGAGAGTAAGAAGACTTCTTCTGCTCCTGTAAAAAGGTCTGCTGAAAACCCACCCTCTGAGTCCACACAGTCAAAGAAGCCAAGGTCGGCCTCAGCTACTACCTCGGGGTCCAAGAAACTAGATGTCCTTTGGGCTCCCAAAATTACTTTGGAAGACAGGCCAACTATGTCCAGTGAAAGCGCCGACGACATAAATGTCGGCGTTGCCCTCAGCACGGCATTGCTTCTTCCGGGTGACCTCGAGCGAAATGCTGAGTATAGTGAGTACGAGAATTACGCTTTAATGCTCCAGCACTCCGTTCAAGTAAGTGTTCCTGCTTGGAATTTTCTACTTTCTTTCTGTTTCATACTTAAAATATTTTGTAACACTTCTGTTTTCTTTCAGGCCATCCAGCATGCCCATTCATTTTCAATGCAAGCTTTTGAAAACAGAGCAAAGTTGGTCGATTTGAAGAGAGAGGTTTCTGCCCTTAAAAAGGAAAACAAATCTCTTCACTTAAAGATGAAAAAACTGGAAGACCAGGCTGAGGCTGCCACCAAAGCCCAAACCCTTGCTGAGGAAAAGACCGAATCTACCGAGGCTATTAGAAAGGTCGCTGAGGCCGAGAAGAGAGAGGCCGAGGACAAAAAGGCCCAAGCGGAAAAGGAACTTCAAGATGCTTTATCTACTAAAGACGCTGAAATCAAGGTGGCCGATGAAAAGGCCTATGCTCAAGGAATGGCTGACGTTACAGAAGAATACAAACTACAAGTCAGGCAGGCATGCAACAGGGGCTTTTCCCTTGGTTGGATGTCCCTCGCCAAAAAGCTTAATATTCCTAATGATTCGCCACTGCGCAAAGCCAACGTTATTCCTCTGTCGTTCCCCCCACCTCCTCCATCAAGTCAACCTGAAGGAGAATCTGAATCTGAGTCTGAGTCTGAAGATGCCGATGAGGAAGAGGATGAGGCTTTGGTTAGAAAATCAAAGGATGCTAATAGGGCTAAGTCCCCTCCTCAGAATGAGCAAGTCCTTGACTTGACTCATGAGGAGGATGAGGATGTTATCAAGGAGACCACTCCATCATCTGATGTTCCTCCAGTTGATAGAAGTCTTGATCAAACACTTGCCGAAATTGATGCCGAGATTACTGCAGATGAAGAAGCCGGGGTATCTCTTCAGGAGACTTCTGAGGTTCAGATCCAGCCAGATGCTGATGTTGAAAAGTCTTAACTTTCATGTTTTTTCTTTTGCACCCTTGTACTTTGTTTTGTTTTCTTGGACAATGTAAGCTTCCTTTTATGGCTGATGTGCCTTTCTTTGTTACTTCGAAACGATTTACTTCTAGTAGGCCGTAGTGACTTCTTTTGTATACAACTGCAACTGTTTTTCTATGGATGCTTCAATCTTTTAATTTCTCTTAATTTGCTTCTGCATGGTCCTATACTTAGAATATTTTGTATACCTTTCATACTTTGCCTCCTTTGTGTATACCTTTCAATGTTGAGGGAACTGCCCCCATTGCATGTAACCATGGCCTTCCCAAGGTGATGTTGTAAGGTGAAGGCGTGTCAATCACGACGAATTCTGTTTTGATCTTCTTCTAACTGCTCTTGCATGATTCTATACTTAAAATATGTTGCATGTCTTTCATACTTTGCCTCCTCAGGTATAATAGTTACAAAACTTTTACTTCGGCAAGATACTGACCTGCAAACTTTTCATAAATTCTAACAAGTGTGAAACATATACTACTCAATGTTAACTTTGCAAACTTTTTCTCAAGTTATAACAAGTGTTTAAGCAATGATCTACTTGTAAATTGCTACAAATTTCAACAAGTGTTTAAACAATATACTTAGCTTTTACCTCAACCTGCAAATTGCTGCAAATTTTAACAGATGATCACATGTCGGCTTAACATTATCTTGTAAATTGTTACAAATTTCAACAAGTGTTAAGCATCTTCTTTGGTTAGACCAACCAGTAGAGTGCTATAAGTGTGCAATCTATAACATTGGCTTCACTTCGACTTGTAAAATGCTACAAATTTCAACAAGTGAAGAGAAACAATAATCTTGGCTTAATTTCAACTTGTAAATTGCTACAAATTTCAACAAGTGAAGATAAGGAATCAGCTTAACTCCAACTTGTAAATTGCTACAAATTTCAACAAGTGAATTAAGGAATAATCTCGGCTTAACTTCAACTTGTAAATTGCTACAAATTTCAACAAGTAAAGATAAGGAATCAGCTTAACTCCAACTTGTAAATTGCTACAAATTTCAACAAGTGAATTAAGGAATAATCTCGGCTTAACTTCGACTTGTAAATTGCTACAAATTTCAACAAGTGAAGATAAGGAATCAGCTTAACTCTAACTTGTAAATTGCTACAAATTTCAACAAGTGAAGATAAGGAATCAGCTTAACTCCAACTTGTAAATTGCTACAAATTTCAACAAGTGAATTAAGGAATAATCTCTGTCTTCTCTCTGCCCCCAATGTGAACCTGAGTTCTACTTGGGTTCTCATTATTCATGTCTCCAAAAACACCAATATGTAACTTTATCAATCATATGTGTTTTAAAGAAAAGGGAAAAGATTTTATTGATGACATCGGCCAAAAATACTGCACATCTAATGATAGAAGAATTTCAAATTACAAGTGTTCCAAGGTCTTGGCAGTGCTTTGCCCTCGTTATCTTCAAGCCGATAAGCTCCATTGCCTAATACCGAAGTAACTCTGTAAGGTCCTTCCCAGTTTGGGCCAAGCTTGCCCTCTCTGGGATCCTTCTTGTTGCCGACGACTTTTCTCAGGACTAGGTCGCCGACTTGAAAATCTCTTGGATTGACCTTCTTGTTGTAAGCTCTGGCAAGCTGTTGCTGGTATATTGCGAGCTGAATTGCAGCTTTCTCTCTTCGTTCTTCCAAAAGATCCAGATCTCGGGCTAAGAGTATGTCATTGGTGCCATTCTCTACTCCCTGGGTCCTGATCCCTAGGATGCCGATCTCCAATGGGATGACAGCTTCTGTGCCATAAGCCATGGCAAAGGGGGACTCCCCTGTTGATCTTCTCGGCGTAGTCCGATATGCCCAAAGCACGTTGGGCAACTCATCTACCCACTTTCCTTTTGCTGTCTGCAGCCTCTTCTTTATTCCATCCAAAATTACTTTGTTGGATGCTTCTGCTTGCCCATTACTTTGGGGAAAACTTGGTGTTGAAAAGTAATTCTTGATCTTGAATTTCGCACAAAAGTTCTTGATGAGTTTGCTGTCAAACTGTGTTCCGTTGTCGGCAACTATTGCTCTTGGAATCCCAAATCTGGTGATGATGTTTCTCCATATAAAGTTCTTGACGTCCACATCTCGGATTTTGGCAAGAGGTTCTTCCTCTATCCACTTCGTAAAGTAATCTGTTACTACCAGCAAGTATTTTCTCTGCTCAGTTGCCTGGGGAAGTTTCCCAACAAGGTCCATGCCCCATTGGGCAAACGGCCAAGGGCTGGATACTGGGTTCAGGTCAGCAGCTGGCTGATGTATCAAAGGTGCAAACCTTTGGCATTGTTCACACTTCTTCACGTAGGCTTCAGCATCCTTTTGCATGTAGGGCCACCAATACCCCTGGGTAATGGCCCTGTGGGCTAATGATCTGCCCCCAGCGTGGCTTACACAAATTCCTTCATGAATTTTATATAGGAAATCTTCAACCTGCAAAGGGTGTACGCACCTTAAAAGGGGTCCAGTGAAGGACCTTCTGTAGAGGTGTCCATCTGCTGTTAAACAGAATCTTACCGATTTCAATCTAACTTTGTGTTCCTCCTTATGATCTTCTGGCAACTTTCCTTCTTTCAGGAATGCAACAATTGCATCCATCCAGCTTGGCCCCATGTCCACACACTTTGCTTCCTGTTCTGTGCTCGGGCCCGACATATAGTCGATCATAATTGTTCTTGTTTTTCCAGTCTGCATTGAACTAGCCAGGTTAGCCAACGCGTCGGCGTGGGTGTTGTCATCTCGGCTTACTTGGAGTAGTCGGCAGTTCTGAAATAGGGCTGCCAATCTGATGACCTCTTTTGCATATGCCGACATCCTTTCGGCCCTGGCTGCAAATTCACCTGTTGACTGGTTAACAATAAGTTGTGAATCACAAAAAACTATTACCTCATCTGCTTTTGCTGCTGCTGCCAGTTTTAGCCCTGCAATTAATGCTTCGTATTCCGCTTCATTGTTTGAGGCCTTGAACCCCAAACGGATGGACTATTCTATTATTTCTCCATCTGGAGATATCAGCAGTACTCCTGCCCATGCTCCTTGTCGGTTTGAGCTTCCATCGACAAATAGTCTAAAGGAGTCACCGATGTAGATGCTGCAGGGTCTGAGTTTTTCCTTCCTTTGCTCTTTTGCCCTAGGCTGGGATTCTCCTTGCTTGCTGGGACAATGCTCATCCTGGCTCAACGGAGCCCGATGTTTGATGGTTTCGGGTGTGAATTCTGTCACGAAGTCGGCCAAAACTTGGCCTTTAATTGTTGTTCTCGGCCTGAACTCCAGGTCATACTGGCCCAGGGCTACTGCCCATCTTGCTATCCTTCCTGTTAAGTCTCCTTGTTGCAACAAGGACTTCAGTGGGTGCTCTGTTAGGACCACAATCTTGTGCGCCTGAAAGTAATGGTTCAACTTTTTTGAAGCCATTACTAAGGCTAGCATTAATTTCTCCAGTGGTAGATACCTTGTTTCTGCATCGGCCAAGGTTTTACTTACGTAATAGACAGCTTTTTGCTCCCCTTTTTCTTCTCGGATTAGTACTGCACTGACTGCGTGTTCTGAAGCTGACAAGTATAAAAACAGTTCTTCCCCGGTTTTGGATTGGAAAGAACCGGAGTTGTGGTCAAGTACTTCTTTAGGTCGGTTAAAGCGGCTTCGCATTCTTCTGTCTACAGAAAGTCTGTGGCTTTTTTCACCAAGTTGAAAAAGGGTCTGCACTTATCTGAGCTTCTGCTGATGAATCTGTTTAGGGCTGCGGCCCTCCCAGTAAGCATCTGAACCTGTTTTGCGACGTCGGGCTCTTCAGCTCTAGGATGGCCTTGATTTGGTCTGGGCTGGCCTCAATGCCCTTTCTTGTTACCAGATACCCTAAAAACTTACCTGATCCAACTCCAAACGTGCACTTTGATGCGTTGAGTCGGAGCCGGTATGTTTTGAGTATATCAAAGACCTCTTTTAGGTCAGCAAGATGACCCTTAGATTCTTTGGTCTTCACGACCATGTCATCGATGTAGACTTCTACCGTTTTGCCAATCAGGTGCTTGAACATCTTTGTTACTAACCTTTGGTAAGTTGCTCCTGCGTTTTTCAACCAAAAAGGCATTACCTTGTAACAGTATAGGCCTTTAGGGGTGATGAACGCGGTCTTCTCCTCGTTTGGAGGGTGCATGGCAATCTGGTGGTACCCCCTGTATGCATCCAGAAAACTCATCCTTTCATGCCCTGAAGTAGCATCTACTAGCTGGTCAATCTTGGGCAGAGGAAAGCTGTCTTTTGGGCAGGCTTTGTTGAGACTGGTAAAGTCTACACAGACGCTCTATTTGCCGTTCTTCTTCTTCACCACTACTGTGTTGGACAGCCATGTCGGGTAGTGAACTTCTCGGATGGCCCTGCCTCTAGAAGTCTGTCCATCTCTTCTTCTACTGCTTCCACGTGCATCAACGTCGGTCTTCTGGTTCGTTGAATTACAGGTTTTGCCGACCTGTCGACATTCAGTCTGTGGCAAGTGACCTCGGGGTCAATGCCAGGCATTTCGTAGAGTGTCCAGGCGAACACCTCAATGTTGGTTCTTAGAAAAGTTTCCAATTCTTTCTCCTCTTCTTTGGCTAGGCCTAAGTCGAGAAGAAAGAATCGTTCTTCATCCCCATCCTGGAAGAGGATTTTCTTTAGCGTCTCTTCGCTCTTCTCAGCTGGTTCTTTGCCGACGTCTTCTAGGACTTCTACGTCCTCATCTTCAATTTCTGCCTTCTCTGGTTCTCGTATGCTGCAGGTGGACTTCATTGTTTCCATGGAGCAATTCTTTGCCTGCAGTTGATCTCCTCTGACTTCTTCAATCCCCTGTTCTATTGGGAACCGTAGCAGTTGATGCAACGTTGAGGGAACTGCCCCCATTGCATGCAACCATGGCCTTCCCAGGATGATATTGTACGGCGAGGGTGTATCAATCACAATGAATTTCGTCTTGATTTTCTTCGTGCCGGCTTGAACTTCCAAGCTTGTTGCGCCAAGTGGCCACATCGGTGTTCCGTTGAAGCCGACCATCGGGCCATTCGATTGCTCCATGTCGTCTGGGTGAAGGCCCAACTCCTTGTAACATCTAACATACATGATGTCACAAGAGCTGCCTTGATCTATCAGGATGCGTTTCACTTGGCATTCCCCAACCTGGAGGGATACTACCAAGGCATCATTATGCGGATATTGGACCAACTCCAGGTCGGCTTCAGTAAAGGCTATCACTGGCCCTTGGCACTCTTCTGGCCGATGTCTTTTTTTCCCGACTTGGTAGACATGCTGTAAATGCCTTACCCTCTGGGTCTCTCCTCTGACTTCGTTCTCGTTGACCCTTGAGTGGATCACATTAACCACCCGTAGTCCTCCTGCCTGTGGTTGCTGTGCTGGAGGTGGTGGAGCTACTGGTGCTTGAAGCAATCTTGTCTGTTCTTCCCTTGTCCTGGCTTCATCAACCAGGTCCCTCAGAAGGCCTTGTCTTACCAGGTCTTCTAAGTGTGCTTTTAAGGCTCTGCAACCCTGAGTTGGGTGTCCTTCTTCATTGTGGTAAGCACAGCGCCTACCAACGTTTCTTCCCATAAATTCCCTGGTGCTCTTGCTGGTGCCCTGAAATAGGGTTGGTTTCGTATTTGATCCAGGACTTTATGGATTGGGATTCGGAACACCGTCGTCACTGCTTGTTTACCTCTCAATTCAGTTTCTTGTTTGGTCGGCCCGTTGTTACCTCGGCCTCGCGTACTTCTCGATTCTCGCCATGAGTTCTTCCATGCTTTTTGGCAATGTTTTTGCCAAAGATTTCCGTAGTGGGCAGTCGTCTTTCAGGCCGTTCTTGAAGACACGACCGCTACCTCTTGGTTGCAATCGGGTATTCGATTGAACACTTCGTAGTACCTTTTTGCATAGGCCTTAAGGCCTTCGTCCTTGGTGATCTTTAAACCCATCAGTGCGTCGACCCTCAAGGGCTGTAGTTTATTTGTTACAAAACTGGCTACAAACATCTCGGCCAGGCCTTCCCAGTTCTTCACGCTTCCCTTCGGTAGTTTATGGAACCAATCGGATGCGATCTCCCCAAAGGATGAGGGGAATACTTTGCAGAGTAACGGCTCGTTCCCACTATATAATGCCATTGAATTCAGGTATAGTCCGACATGAAAGTTAGGATCTGACTTACCATCATAAATTTGGAACCTCGGCATGCTGAATCTCTTTGGTGCTTCAAATTTGTCCAGTTCCACCGAGAATAGTGTTCTCGGCTTAACTGGGGAAGTAACTTCAGCTTCAACATTCTGCTGCCTCCTTTTGAGGTAATCCCTCAAGTCTTCTTTACTCCTACCTGGAGCCCGGCTGTCCCTGGACTTCAATCTTTTTGGCACACTACTTTCGGCCTCTTGGTGGGCCCGTTTCGATCTTTCTCCATGGGTTGTGTCAAAGCAGAGTGCTTGCCCTTGAACATGCCGATGTTCTTTGGGCCCTGGGTCCTTCATGTGATGTGTCCTTCGGGACTCTTCTTGCCTTGACTCCTCTCGTCCGATTTCCCTAGAAGGTCGGTGAGAGTGCCTTCCACTCCTGGTGTGCTGAGGGGCTTCGGGGATTGCTTTCCTTCCTCCTTTATGGGTATTAATTGCTGGCATCGGCGTATCTTGCAGCGGGTATGGTGGCTGCATTACATTGTTCTGCATCATGAAGTTGACGACCGACTGAAGGCCTGCCAGCTTGTTTGCCAAGTCTTTTACTTCCTCATCCCTTCGTAGGCACCTATCCCTCCAAACCTGAAGGTTATCTTCGTTATAGTACTTGCTTTGGTCTGTCCTCTTCGAAGCGTCGTTCTCCTGGCCGACGTCTTTATTTATGTGGCCCAGGCCATGAGTTTTTGTGTTGTGGTTGTCTCCTTCAACGTCAAGATTAATTGGTCTGCCACTCCCAGTAGGAGTGTCGCCCCCAATGTTTTCCCTCTGTTCGTCACTGGCCATCTATTCTTCTAAGTTCCCACAGACAGCGCCAAATTGTGTGGGTAATTTTTTGACCACACTGCCCGCCTAGTAATCAGCTAGAGAGCACCGGCAGAATAGATGGCTTAAACAAACCTGTAACAGAAAGAAAAGGCTCCGGCGGTGGCTCTTCCACCCGGGGGCACTCCAACGATCAAGTCAGTATATCTCTCAAAGATAATCAAGTGCTAAACTCACAAGCTTGAGTATAAAACTGCGTACCTTAGACCCACGGGGGTGCCTCTCTTTTATAGTTTACTTAATCCAAGTCCTACTAGAAGCCTGACTTCTATGGGCTCCAATTTAGTACTTATTTTGGATTCCTCAAGAGATAAAGATAAACTCCCTAAGAGCTTTATCCTTATCTTAGCAAAGTCTTCTCTTTTCTCTAGGACTCTTGTCCCTTATCCGCTTATCTCGGATTCCGATATCTTCGAAGATAACCTCGGCCATGACGAGATAACCTCGGCGTCACAACTTGGACACGTGGCACTTCGGCTGACACGTCGGCGTCACCTTGCCACGTGTTGGTATTTAGAAAATACATCCCCACATATATATATATATATTGATTATAGTTTTTTTTTTTCTTTTTTTTTGATATGAAATCCTCTAAATTAATCTCAAGTACAGCAGAAAAAGAGGATTTTGGGAACAGATTGTAAGTATTATTTCTCTAGTTTTTTTATATTGATTGATACATGCATGTTGTTTTTTGTGTATAATTTATGGGCTGGATTGATTTTCCTTGTGCGTATATATATATATGTGTGTGTGTGTGTGTGTGTGTGTGGATTGGGTTTTGATTTTGCTGATTGTATGGATTGGGTTTTGATTTTGTTGATTTTGTTGATCGCAACGACGCTTGTGGAGACCCCAAAGTGTAGTCACGCAGTCCCCAAAACCATTCACCACCATTGTTAGGAATATATATATATATATCTCTCTATTCTAAAATAGAGATGAGATACAAATCGATATAACCCAATAATCAAAACAAACTACACAATAAAACAACTCTGCATTAAGAGTCCATAACTGCAATTCGGAAGTTTATTCAGCATACCCATACCCGACCCACCTCTTTCAATCTTATTTATTATCTAAGTTGGTTGCTTCCCACCATTAATCATGGTGTCTACAGTTTGCATATATAATAAATAGCAAGTCTAATAAATAAATAAATAAAATATTTGTTATATATTGTATGTAATTCAAATGGTAAGAGCCTAGTTTATCAAATTTATAGTCTTAAGCTCAAGTCACACCCTTTTCTTTATTGTTTTTCTTTTTATTTTTTGGAATAGAAAATTGGAAGTATAAAGAAAAAAAAGTTTCAAGACACCAAATAGATGCTCACATATATGATACAAGTTGAAAAATGATTTGGCAAGTCATTTTCAGGAATGACTTTTTGATTTTTTTTAAACCTTTTGGTGAGTGAGATGATTACTAAAAGAAACTTAAGCTTTTTTCACTCCTGCACAATGATCAAATGATGAATTGTTTAAGAGTGTGGAGATCATCATGCCCCATAAAACTTTGACATTTCTAAAGTGTGTATTGTGGATACAGTTAATCTCTCTTTTATCACACATAGTATTGAGTGCAATGGTGACAACTCTAAATGAGATGGTGATAGGATGGATAGACAACAGGTGGAGTGGTCATAACCCCTGCCCCCATTTGGAGGTGGAGTGGTCTTAATCCCTGCTCCCATTTGGATCTCTTAATTTAATTTTTAAAAAGATAAATCAATTATGCACAAATAACACGATTTATGTGATGTACTCAAAATTAGGGTTATGTTTACAATTGCTACGAGTTTATTATGATAAAAAAAGGTTATAGGAGATTTCAGAGATAATTATCTCACTTTAATTATAGATACATAAAAAATTAAAACAATGTGTTATTAGGCCACAAATATAAAAAATAAAAATAAAAGTCCCTATTTCAAAGTTGGATTCGCGATCAAATGTTAGGGTTTTGTTTATCAAAATTCACATCATGCCATGGTGTTGGCATCACACTAATAAAATGAGAGATTAGTTTGAAGTTCAAGCCCGCGAATCAGGTGGCAGCATCCCGATTTTTCCAATTCACACTGCATCTAGATATTAAGCACATCTCTCCATACTTTTCAGAAAAATATATATTTTTCATTTATTTAAATTGAAATTTGTTTTTTGTTTGTTTAAATCATTTGTCTCACTCTCACAGAATAAAAAAAAAAAAGAAATAGAAAGAGTCATACTGGAATAAAATAGAATTGAATTGAATGATTATATTCAATTTATTATAGTGAACCACTTTGTCTTGAAGTCTTGTAAGGTTTTAAAAAATTAATGGCTATAAGATTGCTCCTTGTCAAGCATTTAATGTACTCCATGCACTATAGAAGGATTTTTTTTTTTTTTTCTATGGGATGGGAGGGGAGGGATGGTTTGGCTTGTTCAAATTTTGTGGTTCGAATTTCATCAATCTATATTAGTTTAGTTTTTTTGGGGAAGTCATGAATAAAAGACAAAAGAACTAACACGATATACAAGGGGCATTCCCCAGGCCATACCAAGAACTATACATCAACCTTTTGGCTCTGATGCCCACCCTAATTCGGTGGATCTGTGGGATCTAATCAAGGTCAAATTAGCCTTTTGGCTCAAGGCCTCTATCAAGAACTTCCCCTCTTCAATCATTGATGTAGTTTTCAACTGGAGACATATTAGGGGCTGATTATGAGTCTGCTTGTTCTGTTTTAATGTTCTGTTGTTCTGTTTTGTTTATTAGTTAAAGGGTTGAGCTGGAATTGGTTAACTGATCTATTTGGTTTAGTCTCAAGGCAGCTAATCTGTTTGGTTTAGCCTCTAGGCTGCTGATCTGTTTGGCTGCTGAAAAGTTATGTTTTGTTGATTTGTTTGGTTTAGTCTCAAGGCTTATAGCCTTGTCTACTGGAGGGATTTTGTGGCCTTATTAGTCTTAAGGCTTAATGTTTTTTAGTCTCTCTTAGATAATTGGCTAATTGTTGAATGTTGTTGATTTGTGTTCATGTTGATATGTTTAGTCTGTTTTAGTTGTTGCTATGGTTAGATGGTTGAATGGCTGAGTTGGGTTGTTGTGTTGGCTAGTCTGTTTTATATGATTGGCTGTGAGATGGGTGGCTATATGGCTTTGATGACTGGATAATTACTGTTTGTTTTTGTGTTGGTTAGTCTGTCTCCTCGTTGGTCTCTCACCAACTCTGGGAGTGCTAGCAATGATACGATGCGCTTTTTGGTGCCAACCTAGTTGGGATCATCTAGTTTATTGTGATGCTTTTGCACTTCCATTTTCTTTATTGATGTAATTTGCTTGGTACCTTGCACTTTTTTATTCCATCAATAAAGTTTCTTTTGCCAATAAAAAAAAAAACTATACATGAGCGAAAACAAAAAATGGGCAGCAACATAGAAGACCTGTCCAGACTAAGAGAAAACCTAGAGAGAAGCCAAAAAAACCAAGATATAAAAAGAACATCAACAAACCTATAAGCAAGCCTCCAAGATAACACCCTAACAATACCTAAAATACCATGCAAAACCTTAACAGCTAGGGCAACATGTTGTGAACAAGATGATATGTTCCTGGGCCTCATAAAAGAATATGTAGACCATGAACATATAATCAGCAAAACAGACCATATAGATTAAAATCCCTTGCACACCTCGCAAGGGTAGGTTCAAAAAGGAACTAGAGAAATGTCCAAAAGAACTCAACATATATATACAGTTCAAAGAACAACAAACTTCTTCACTCCTTAGGCGCTTACAGAAGCCACAAACACTGTCCCCTTTCTTCCAAGGAAGAATGCCTCCAACAAAAAGAAAACTTTGGCCTACATGATGTTGCCACACTTTCCAGCAGCCTCTATGTAAATCACCATGTTCCCATGATCTAGTACAGCAGCAGCAATGCAGCCTATCACCATAATTCCAAGATTTAATGAAACCAGCAAAGGGTAGAAAAGCTTCTTCACAGTGCTTCCACACTTTCCTGCAACCACTATGCTTGTGATCATGCTTCTTCAAGTTATAGATCTTGTCCATTTTAGATGGTTATATGAGTACCACCTATACTTAGGATAGCTAATCACAAGAACAAACAATTCAATATAGCACCACACAATATATAAGCTCACTTCTCTCAACCCATAATTTAGAATCTCACAACACTCAAATGTCTTCATCTCCTGGTACCTACATAGAATGTAAGTAACAGTAGAAAAAAATAGATCAACACTCAATATGGCTAGTGAAATTTTGGTAAGAATTTTTATCTTTCTCACAAAACTCTCAACCCACTGATTTTGGTTTCCCTCACTCACAGATTGCATGTCCCGCTTATTCATGTACCTACAAAATGAGCAAACTTGAGAAAAACACTCAATTTGTGCTACCATCACTCAACCCACTTATCAGTGAACTCCCATCTCTCATTCCAGATGCTGGAGTTTTTAGAATGGTGTGGGGAAATCTCCAAGAGCTTAAGAACCAACTGTCACTAGACATCATATGAAATCTAACCATATCTACAATGCATTTGATAACAATCTTTACAGGAATTTGCTCTTTTCTAAATATTCTATTATTTCTGACAATCCACAACTGGTACACAGTACAAGTAAAGGCAAGTCTAGTTATAATTGCACTGATGGATTTACCTCCATCTGATTTGGGAACCAATTGGACAGTTTCAGGCCAGAGAAGGTTAGGCCAATCAATATTAAGCTTGGCTTCAATACAATCCCAAACTATACTAGAGAAGGGATAATCAAAAAATAGATGGTTATGGTCCTCAGAAGGACCATTACAAAACACACACTCAGAGGATTGAGTAACACCAAAAAGTTTGAGTCTATCCCCTGTGTTTAGTCTCCCTAAGATAGCCATCCAAGTCACAAAACTAGCCTTAGGAATATTATGAGGCCCCCATAAAATCCTAGCCCAAACAGCTTTATCAAAAGGTTTTCTCAGGAAATTCCAAGTAGAGCTGATAGAAAATTTTCCATCAGTGGAGGGCACCCAAAAAACATAATCATTACCTAAATTAGTTTAGTTGTTTATTTATTATATGTATTTTTATTTGATTTGGATATTGCTTTGCTATTTATTAGAACTATATTGTTTTATGAAAATTCATGTATATTATGATTCTATTTCTTTACTGCATTCTTGTTTTTTTACTCTAATAATAGGATCTTCTCATTATATATGACCATTTATAGGCAATTTTTTATTTTTGTCTTCTTATGAAAGTTAAGGCAATGGAATTGATGCCTATAATACCCTTTTAAAATATTCATCACAATTATCACAAAATGGCTCAACCTTAATATAGCCTTGGTATAGCATTGCCTAAGACTAAAATTCATAAAGGTCATGTTCGAAGACCTGTATATTTATGTACCATAGTTTATTAAGAAATCCCTATTTTCACTATTTAGATGCACTTCTATTTGTGTGAAATTTTTCCACATTTCTGATCTAAGCAACTATATGTATTACTTGGCCATATTAGGAAAAGAGTTACTTCATGATTAATGATGGAGAAAGATTGGCTGCATCTTAATAGGTAATGAAAATTATATTTGGAACCTATTGTGCTTAAAATATTCATTCTCAAATGTCTTGATAAATTTGGACTTTGAATGGTAAAATAGAACTACAGATGAATACATGAAAAAAACATGGAATTTTGTGGACATGGCTAAAAGGAATGCAGAGTATCCAAAGAAGATTATATGTCCTTGTAAAGATTGTCGAAACTTAAGTCACCATTGTATTGAGGTTGTGTATAAGCATTTGGTCATAAAGGGAATGGATGAAACTTATACAAATTGGTTTCATCATGGAGAACAACCAAATGTGAGTGATAAACCTAATATGGAAATGTTAGGCTCATACATTTTATTTAAAGCTGCATGTGCGTGAGATGACAATTATGAAAAATTTGTTGACGAAAGTAGGGATGAGGAATTTTTCAAATCACTGGAAGATGCAAAAACCCCATTATATTTAGGTTGTGAAAAATATACAAAATTGTCAGCAATTGTAGCTCTTTACAAGCTCAAAGCTGTAAATAAATGGTCTGATAACAATTTTAATAAACTTCTGGAGATATTACATGATATGTTACTAACAGGAAACGTTATGCTGAAGTCTGTATACTCTGTGAAAAAGTTTGTCAAAGCATTTGATTTAGGATATGAGAAGATCCATGCTTGTGTGAATGATTGTTGTTTGTTTAGAAAAGAGAATGTTGAAATGGAGAGTTGTCCAAAATGTGGTTTTTCACGATGGAAGGTTGATCAACGCACCAATAAAATTAAAAAAGGTGTTCCTGCTAAAGTGCTAAGATATTTTCCTGTAATCCCAAGGTTTAGAAGGATGTTTAGGTCATCACAAATGGCTAAAGATTTAAGGTGGCATTTCGCTCATAAAAGTGAAGATAGCAAGATGCGATACCCAGTTGATTCTTGCTCATGGGACTTGGTTAATAATAAGTGGCCACTTTTTTCATCAGATCCTCACAATCTTAGACTAGGTCTAGCAGCTGATGGTTTCAATCCATTTCGTAATTTGAGTTCTGCGTACAGTTGTTGGCCCGTGATGCTAGTTGCATATAACTTCCCACCATGGTTATGTATGAAAAGAGAAAATGTTATGTTGACATTATTGATTCTAGGAAAAAAGAAACCAGGTAATGACATTGATGTATATTTACAACCGTTTATAGAAGACTTGCAAGAGTTGTGGAATAATGGGGTGAATATTTATGATGCTTTCACAAAAACAGTTTTTAATTTGAGGACAATTTTATTATGGACAATAAATGACTTTCCAGCATATGGAAATATCTCTGGGTGTACTACAAAGGGTAGAATAGCATGTCCTATGTGTGGCAACAATACATATCCACAATGGCTAACATTTAGTAGGAAGTTGGCATACATGGGCCACACGTGCTTCCTTCCGCCATCTTACCCTTTTCGAAAGAAAAAAAACTTGGTTTGATGGTAAGAAAGAAAATAGAAGAAATCCTAAAATCATGACTGGCAACAACATTTGGGCTTCTATTAAAGACATGAAGAATGATTACGGAAAAAGTGGAAAGAAGAAACGAAAGCGAGATAATGAACCTATTCAAACGTGGAAAAAACGATCAATTTTTTTTTGAATTACCTTATTGGAAGGTAATTGTTATTAACTATTTTGATATATCTTATTTCATTTTTTATTTTTTACTTTTTTTGAGTTTTTGATAGTAGCAATTTGATAAGCGTTTTTATAATGATTTCTCAAGAACTTACATTACGTCATAATTTAGATGTAATGCATATAGAGAAAAATGTTTGTGAGAACATCATTGGCACCTTGTTGGATATCAATGGAAAATCAAAGGATGGTCTTAATGCTCGTAAGGATTTACAAGAAATGGGAATATGACACAACTTGCATCCAAAAGACCATGGAACTAGAACATACCTCCCTGCAGCTGCACATACACTATCAAGGACAAAAAAGAAAATATTTTGCAAGAGGTTATTTGACCTAAAGTTACCCGATGGTTGTAGCTCAAATATTCGGAATTGTATATCGATGGAGAAATGTATGATTATAGGCCTCAAATCCCACTATTGTCATGTTCTGATGCAACAATTGTTGCCTATAGCTTTGAAAGGATTAATGCCAAAGGGACCAAGAAATGCCATACTTCGGTTGAGTTCATTCTTCAATAGAATATGTCAACGAGTCCTTGATAGAGAACAAATAGCTGCCCTTGAAGAAGAAGTCATTGAAACCTTATGCATGTTTGAAAGGTTCTTTCCACCTTCATTCTTTGACATCATGATTCATTTAACGATTCACATAGGACGAGAAGCACGATTATGTGGACCAGTCCAATACTGTTGGACGTATCCCTTTGAAAAGTGAACACCTATTTTATGATTATTAAATATGACATGTGTCAAGAAGTATGATTTTAATATGATGTTCATTTTTCTTAAGATATATGAAGATACTCAAAGGATATGTTAGGAATCCTGCACGACCTGAAGGCTGCATCGCAGAATGCTATCTTGCAGATGAGTGCATGTTATTTTGCAATAAAAATATGAAGACAACTATTGAAGTAGATTATCAAGTAGGCCGCAATCAAGATTTTGATAATGATGTGATTCTTGAAAGTCGTCCAATTTCAGGTGGAACATCAATCACATTGAATGATGAATTGTTAGAAACTGCACGTCATTGCGTGTTGTTTAATACAACCATAGTGGAACCTTATTTGGAGTAAGTATGATATAATTTCCAATGCATAATTTACTTGGTACCTAATATCACTTATAAACCACTTATCCATTTTGGTTTCAATCAGGATGCATTTAGAGGACTTAAAGCAATCAAACAGGAGCCTTGGTCTTCAAAAAAATAAAAGCTTACTTTTGAAGCAACATACTGACAATTTCGCAGCATGGTTAAAGGAAAAGGTTACATGTTATTTCAAATTAGTTTGTCTAGAAGAATATGATAACATAACACATGAATTTATTCCTTTATTTTTTAACAAATTTAGTTTCATACCGCATCAACTAACGAGTTGGACAAACTAAAGTGGCTTGCATATGGTCCTAGAAAGCATGCAATGTCCTATAATGGATATATAATTAATGGGCAGCGATTCCACACAAAGGAAGCAGAGAAGTCAACTCAAAATAGTGGCGTCTCCATTGAAGCTACGACCATGTGCAGAGCAAGTGCAAAGGACACTTCCCAAGTTGTTGATGCCATTGCATATTATGATGTGATCAGAGATATAATTTTATTAGATTACCATACATTTCAACTTCCAATATTCAATTGCGATTGGGCAAATATTGGACATTGTGTTAGATTTGAAGACGGTTTTACACTTGTTAATCTACCCCATGGTGAGAACCAATATGAGATGGAGCCTTTTATATTGGCCTCACAGGCAAAACAAGTATTTTATTTGAGAGAAGCTGATTCATCTAATTGGTACGTTTTACTAAAGGCACCGCCGAGAGGTTCTTATGAGTTGGAAATGTATGATGAGAATGCAGATATGTCTTCTAGGCCACAACACGTTTCGTCACTTGATTTGAACATTAATGATGATAATGACGAAGGCAGTTTTGCGAGAGAAGATTGTGAGGGCATATTGGTGTGATTTGTGTGCTACTCTTGAAAAGATTATAGTTTTTATCTAGAGTTTTTTGAGTTTATAATGTTATTTTGAAATTTCTTTTTCAAGCACTAGTACATTCTAAATTTGTTTCAGAATTATTTATGGTGGTTTGAAACAAGATAAAGAGTTTTAACTTATGATGAATGTATAATATTACGCTTTACAAGTTTTTATTTGAAGCTTTTTGAAAAATGATGGTATATATATGGGTTTTTTTTTGCTTGGTCATTTCTATCACTTTTGTAGCCTTTATGTATTTATAAGGTATATAACTGAATTCTTGTTTCAAGATACTTCCTTTATTTCAATTCATTTCTCTAACTAAGTTTGGAATTTGATGCTATGTTATTATTTTGTTGAATAGGTTGGCTACAATGGTTGCTAGTTGTAAGGAGAGGTTACGTCCGAGGCATACATCAAATGAAGTCTTTCTTGAAGGACCATCCAACTTCTTGCCTCAAGATTCCCTAGAAACCGCTGCAGTTTCTACAGAAAGTTCACAAAATCTTAAACGAAAAAGGGGCCCAACCAAATTGAAAACAATTGCAGTGGATAGCGGAAGTTGAATTGAAATAGCGTACAATGAGTTGGGTCAACCAATTGGTGATGGATCGGTCAAATTATACTCCTTCTTAGGAGCTCTTGTTCGAGAGATCGTACCTATAACACTTCCTGATTTGAGGAAACTTCCTTTGGGGGATGGGAGAAGTCTTATGGAAATCTATTTAGGTGTAGTATACCAAACTTAAATATCTTTGCTTTAAACATAAAATAATCATAACATTCATGCTAATACAACTTGCAAGTAAGATTTAAGGTAGATGAAGAGTGGCAGAAAGATCATATATTTATGTCAATGGATGATCTTTGGAGGGCCTCCAAATCAAGATTAATTACCAAAATAAGGAAAACATCAAACGAAGAAGAAAGACTTAAACTACGACCTGATAACATCAAATCAATTCATGAGTGGAAGGATTTCTTGAAGGAAAAGACAAGTGAAAAGTTTAAGGTAAGAAACTTCTGCAGTTGTCAACATCTGATAAAGACAAATTCTATGGTTATCAATACTATTTTATAAAGGCAAATTCTATTCTTATCAATACTATTATGGAACTCCTATACTAGTGCATAATCAGAATGTAGACACTTGCATAGATGAAAAAGTTAACAAAGTACCACTTTGGTAAATGGGCAAAATTTGAAAAACAAATATTATAGTTGTTCTAATTATGCATCAGACTATTAGAAAATTCCATTACGGGTTTTGATTTTTCATTTTATTGTTTGGGTGCTTCCTATTTTGGGGAGACCCCAATAACTAAGGATCTGTGTTTTTGTACATGTAAGGCTAAAGTTGTTATTCAATTTCAACGTATCATCCTTTTGGGTGCTCTGTTTCAAGTAGTTTTTGTTCTGTTTTGTTGCAAGGGGATCACTAATCATCATTGTTGTTTGATCTTTGTTAGGAAGCATGCTGCTATTCCATTAAACATGATTGTCTATTTTATTATAATGTTGTATTAATTTCAATAAAATAGAACATTTCAATAAAATTCCATTATGGGTTTTGATTTTTCATTTTATTGTTTGGGTGCTTCCATTTTGGGGAGACCCCAGTAACTAAGGATCTGTGTTTTTGTACATGTAAGGCTAAAGTTGTTATTCAATTTCAACGTATCATCTTTTTGGGTGCTCTGTTTCAAGTAGTTTTTGTTTTGTTTTGTTCCAAGGGGATCACTAATCATCATTGTTGTTTGATCTTTGTTAGGGAGCATGCTGCTATTCCATTAAACATGATTGTCTATTTTATTATAATGTTGTATTAATTTCAATAAAATAGAACATTTTTGTTGACCCAAAAAAAAATATTGAAGTTGATTAATTGCTTTAGGCTAAAAGTGAGAAATTCAAAAAAAATAGAAGGAAACAACTCCCACATACATGCAGTCGCAAGGGATATGCACGGTTGACTGAGGACATGGTAACATCAAATTTCATTATAAATTTTATTTAGTTCTGTTTGTATTTTTTCTATAGTATGAATTTTTTTTTCCCACCAAGAAAAACAAAGGTGCAACCTCCTCATCTTTATCTTGAGTTCTTGTCTGGATTCAGGCACATACCAAAAAGAGTGGTGAACCCATAAACACAACTGTTGCTGAAACTATTGTAAGAATATTTCTCTATTCAATAATTTATATATATATATATATATCTTGATACTCATATTGTCATCCTTATCTACTAAGACATAATAATAATAATAATAATAACAATATTTTTTAAAGATAAATTGAAACAAGTTGAACTTGATGATCCAGTATCATCTGTTCTTAAACTAAAAGAAGATGCTCTTTCAAAAATTCTTGGTCGTAAGAATCGTGGGTGAATAAGAGGGCTTGGTAAAGGAGTTACCCTTACTAAATTATGTGTACTCTCGCAAAGGGATAGTTATAAAACTCAGGAAAAGAAGAAGCTAGTCAATTGAAAGAACGGGTGGCACATTTGGAGAGCTTAGTTAGTCGTCTAATGAAAAATGAGGCAAGTAGTTTTATGCATTTATTAAATTTACTTATATAGGTTTCTAACTTTTTAACATAATTACATTATTGTCTTTTATTTTTTGGTGTCAGAATCAAGCAAACGAGGAAGGACCAACAAGACCTATAGTTTCTCCCTCGGTAAAAAATATTATTTACATTCCATTTTACATGAAAGTAGTGTGCAGACATGCACGCACACATACATTTCCTTTCTATTAGTATATTTATATTTAGAGATCAAATTTAGATTACCACTTAAGTATCCATCTAACACTACTAGTAATGGGTTAAAGAAAAACACAAATGCAATGACATATACAGGGAATAATTGTAACTTTGAAAGTAGAACAGATGCTTTTGAGACAAAACTAAGTAAAATATATGTGATACAACAATGCTTTCCTGATTGATTTGTTAGATAAAAAAATTTGAAGAATTCAAGAGGAAAAACATAAGAAAGTTTCAATAGTAACCACCAAATTGGAGGGTTTACATATTAACATAGTGTATATATATAGAGAGAAATGGGGGAGCTAACAACCCTATATAAGTGACAATTTCTTTTGTTTGTCATTGCCTTGTTACTAAAGAGTCAGAACACTAACACCCACAACAAGAAATGCAAGTTGCTGGATTGGATGGGGTCGGGGGAAGTAGTTGCTAAAGGGCGTTGGTCTTCAAGTGATCCGAAACAACTTGTCCATCACATTCCAATTGGATCTAATGCCACGAGAGTATGGGTAGATCTTGCAAGAGAAGCTGAAGCATATTTATGGAGGCCTACTGCTGACATGACTTACATCGAAGACGCTGTGGGTACTACAGTTGCATGGCCAGCTGACAAAGTTGTTATGGGGCAGTGATCACTTCTACGGGTTGGTGATTTTTTAAAGATTAAAAAATTACTCTTCATGAACAATTTACATCTTATTATTTTCATTTCTATTTTTCCCACCTTGAGAAATGTATTTGTAGAGAATCAAGAAATATTTTTTTATTTATTTATGAATAGACGAGTCGAATCTAAACCGGAATCGATATAATGCAATAAAAGTACGCTTTATTAAGAGGTAAGACAGTACAAAAAGAAGAGTAAGGAATGCTCGATATTACGAAAGAAATAACACTTTTTTAAGCGATAGGATATTACAAAAAGAAGAGTAAGCTAAAGCCCAAATGCGTCAAGAAGTCAAATCAACAAGTATGAATTAGTTAACAAGATAACAACATAACAACAAATACAAAACTCCACAAAAACTTCTAATGAAACAACATATTACCCATCATGAAAACACTAATATTGCCATTATAAGATCCAATCTAACTTGAATAGCATTCAAGGTTTCGTGCCTCCTACTCCCACATTTCAAGACTAGCAATCATCAAGGAAGAAAAATAATCCCTCTTGTGTTGCCTTCACCAAAAAGTTGCTCAAACTTTTACCATCTCCTTAAGTTCATAACAGTTACATCTATGTCTAATTGAAAATAGGGTAATTCCTTGAGAACCAAATAATTGACAAAACTACATAAAATAAATATTTTCAAATACATTTCATCACATCATCATATCCATTACAAGCCACCATGTTGCGAACTCTTAAAAAAATTTGGACGAATCTGTGACACCCCACTATTTTAGAATATTTAAGAAATTTTCCAGTTTCTATCACAAAATAGCAATAAGTGAGTACATGATTGAGCTTTTTGCAAAAAACTAAATATAAAATATATACACACGCACACAAACATAAAGCTTGCATGTACTGGTACAACATTCATTTTTTTTCAAAAAAATCTTAATGGCAATTCTCCTTTGCATTCACTATGTCACTATGTATTTCCTTACATGCTTTTGAAAGGGAAAGAGAGTAGAGATATAAGCATTAGGTAGAAATAATTTGTTTATTGATATATTTTTATTTTTCTTTTTCTTTTTTAATGATATAGACTTCATTTTTAAATTGATTATACTTACTTTGACGTGTTGATTTTGTTTTATAGTTATTAGCTTTGGAAAGAAGATGGGACCAATAGAAGTCAACTTGGAAGTTTGTGAGTGCAGAAAAAGGAATTTGAATGTGTCATTATGTCTTGTACATACCGACATTATGGCTTCAAGTTTTTGTTTTTATTTTTCTGAACATAGTGAGAGATTGTGTTTTGGTACTTTATTAAGACAATGTTATGACAATTTTATTATTTCTTGAAATTTGTGGTGATGAGTTATTTTTCAATGATGATATTGTTTTGTATGTGATGGTTGAAAATGTGTTTGTTGCATTTACAGGATTTAGGTTTCCAATATTGGTGTTGGAATGGATTTTTATTATATTTATAAATATTATATGATAGCATTTAAAATTGCTATCATAATGAGGAATTTATAGCATTAAAAAAATGTTATCAAAAAGTTTATTGGGATGCTCTATTATAACATTCTTAGTTAGTTATGACATGGTAAATTGTAACATTACTAGATTGCTATAAAAGCAATTTCATAGCATTAACAAACTGTTATCCTTTGGTATTTTTAGTAACTTTCAAACATTTCATAGCATTCAAAAATTGTTATAATATATTTACGATAGCATTCAACAATAACATTCGATAAATGTTATCAAAAATGATACACTTTTAATAACACGGGTAAATATAGCATTCCAACGAATGTTATTGTTTACTTTTGATAGCATTCATCGAATGCTATCAAATGTGTTTTTTGTTGTAGTGGCGTGTCACGACCCAAACCCGCCTCTATAGGTTTAGCATCGTAACCGGCCAGTAATCCTTGGACTACCGAAGGCCTCTAAACAAATTAACAAAATTAAGGGGCTAGCGGAAGCTAATATATAAATGTAGTTGTCCAATGAGCTGTGCTGACTTATATGAAACAGAATATTTAAAAACTTTATATACATAATCAAAAGTCATTCATACATTATACCCACACACATTAAAGTAACTTAAGTACAGCCAACAGAACAACCGAGTCTTATATATACAGAAACAACAGAACTTAAGCACATGACGCTTCGGGAACCTCCACGTGAGGCACAATGGTTGGTTGACAACAGAACACAGATCCAGACAAAAGCCTTTAGGCTCGGGCTCTAGAATGATCACCTATACATATATATACACACAATGAGCTAAAGCCCAATGAATAACATTAAGGTAAAGGGGTTAGTGAACGAAATCCGAATATATCATAAGCAGAAAACAGACCAGAGCATAATCATTCCCATATCAGAACATAATAATGGTACATCCCATAGAACACATCGCAAAACGTCTTCCGACTAGAGTAATCGGTTCCGGATACCGATTAAACACATATCACCACAATGAAGTGGCTAACGAGATCTCGTAATTACTTGTATGTCATGGACCCGCATTTTCATGCCGTCCCCCATGACTTGGGACTATCTATGGATGCCATAATAGATTTCAAACTTGGAATATTTGTTCACGAAAACAGATATCATTTCAGAAATCAGAACTTATCATATTTCATTTGGAACGTAATTCATATGAACGTATCTTTACAATAACGTTCCTCACAGTTGTTCCAGCAATGGTCAATCAATCCTCGAGTCTTGACCTACAATCACAAAATACATAACACAAGCATGTCTTATCATTACACATTCAAGTGGCCATTAAGGCTTAGCTTTCATTACATTGGTTCTTATTCTTTCTTATCACATTGCCTAAAACACACACACTTGTAGTCTTGAAACTTAGTACATTCTTTTCTTAGTGTATTTCTATCCACAACCTCAATACCATGGTTTAATTAAGGCTTAGGAATGCCTAAGATGCAATGAGGATGCCAAAACATGCCTTGGAACACTTAGAAAAATTTCTGAAAATAAGGTCCACGCTCGAGCATAGCTTTCCTCGCTCGAGCGGACATGCAAAATGTGAATGGTCGCTCAAGCGTACATTCCTTTGCTCGAGCGATCTGTAAAAGACATGAAACTTCTGGGAGCTTGCAATTCACGCTTGAGCGGACTTTTGGTCGCTCGAGCGGAGTGCACGCACTCAAATTGGTCGCTCGAGCGTGAACTCCCACGCTCAAGCGTAGATGCAAATTTTGGAATTTTCAGATTGCACCTTCAAGTTCAAAACTCGAATTCCAACCTTCAAAACACATCTTTTGGGCCCCAAAACTTAAGATAACAAAGTAAACTTGTAAAACATGAAGAATTTAGGATCATTTCATAAAATCATAGCCCAAGGGTTTGCCAAAAGTTCCCAATTTCAACTTAAACTTCAAGAATGTTTATGAACACAACATGCATGAATTTTTCTTATATCAAACTTCTCAAAACATGATCAAACACCACAAAACAACTTGAAACTCGATGATTTCCCGAAATGAAGATGAATTTCAAACATGCAAGAGAGGTTTCATGGAAATCATGCTCAATTTGTAAGAAAATGTATATGCATGCATGAATTAACTCTAAATTCAACATCTTTGGTCCAATTCTTGTACACAATCACGAATTCTTCTTGAAATGATCTACTTGATGGTTAAAACTCATAATTAAGTCTTAAATCCTTACCTAGAGTCTTGAATTACTCTTGTTCTAGCACAATCTTGGTGAATTCAACACAAAACCTTCAATTCTTCTTCAATCTCTTCATTTTTCTCTCTAGAATTGCACTCTCTATCTCTCTAAAATGAATTCTCAGATTTTAGCACTAAGGGGCAAAAGCTCAAAAATGAGCTTAAGGCTCACATATATAGCTATGGTGCTAAAATACATTAATTAGAATATTAGGCAAACCAAACATGACTTAATTAATCAGACTGAATCAATTTTTAATAAAACTTGCCATATGGTTTTAAAAATTCCAAATAACATAACGGTGTAGTCAATTTCGGTTTCGGGTGCCGATAAGGCTTTCGATTTACATATTAAAGTGGAATTCCAAACAGATATTTCTATAAGTAACAGAAAGAAAGCCAAAATCATACAAAGTGCAGAATAAACACATAATTTATTTTAATCCTCACATTAACATCATTAAATACGGATTAGTGGCTAATTACGGACAGGGGTTGGTACATGGCACCTCCTCTCGGAAGCTCGGAAGAAAGCCCTACAGTTCGAACTCCCACGGTTCTAAATCTAATCTCACAAGTGCAATGTAAAATTGATAAACACCAAAGAGTCTAAATCCAACAAATCTTTTTGGAAAATCAATTTTGAATCAAAATGCCAAAATTAGACTGCTTTTCTAGATATAGCGTCGCCACCTAAATATTTTATTTTGAAAAAATTTAGGAAACCCATAACTCGTGCCAAAGGCCACGTGTCCGTCATCACCAAAGTAGCCTCAACTTGGTAACTTAGGTACGAGAGGGGAAGGTCGTGAATTGAGCACCCCTACTCACCCGATCAAAGATTGACCTCTGACCTCTACTAATCATGATATGATTTTTATTAACATTATATGCTCTTGTTCCGGCTGTTTAAGCTAGCATTACTATGTGATGCGCACAAGCAAATATAGACTAAAATTGCAAGAATTAGAACAACTCAATTTCATGTTTGTTTTATGAAAAAGGGTTTGATTTTGCCACCTCGAGTGGGCTTAAAGTTTGCGAATTTGCCACTCAACAAAGTGGGCTTAAAACTATGAATTTGCCACTAGACATAGTGGGCTTAAACGTACATTCGTTGAATCGTTCCAATTCAAGCAACAAGCCTTCATCCACAGGCATTCAAGTAGTTTAACAAATAAGTATTTAGCCTCATGATAAGCATGCTAGACATGACAATCACTTACACTCATCCAAGTATGCTAAGGCATTAAAACTCACCTAGTACTCCAAGTTAAAATAAAATAACAAAGTTAGAAAAATATGCATGATTCCTAACTATACAAGATGTCTAATGTAACACATGCGATATATAATTTAATAGGCTCGGCTACTAAGCATGACATATGGATCAATTAAATAACACGCGTTTAAACATGTATTCAAAGATTTATTTGAAATGACAATGCAATTTGAATGATGCGCCGAGCTTGGGTACATGCAATACAAGATGAATGGATGCAAGCATACGGTATGCTAATTGAAACATGTCCCTAATCTAACCATCAAAAAGAGTTAAATAAAAGGGAGAAAGACGTAGGGTTGGAAGACATACACATTATTACATTACGTTCTCATGAAGGAGAGTCCGAATGAATAACTAAGCTTAGCTAATTAAGGCTAATTAAGCTAAGCTAATTATTACAAAATTGAATGAAATAAATAGCTAAACTATGTAAGCTAATCAATTAAGAATTTAACTAGACTAAGCTAATTAAATATTACAACACAAACTAATTTAATTAATCTAAACTAATTAAATAAGTAAACTAATTAGCTATAACTAATTAAGCTAATTTAAATATTACAACACAAATTAATTAGCTACAACTACTTAACTAATTATTACAACACGTGAATTAATCAACTAGCTAGAACCAATAAATTAAAATAAGATTTATTCACAACTATGACAATAATACTAATGAGACAATTAATCGCATTTGGCAAGAGCATAATGGAAGATGGATGGAGGTTGCATACGCAGCGCCTGAAAGCTACTATGTCTGCCCAGGCCATCTCTATTTCACGTTCAGCCACTGCCTCTGTTTCTGCAAAATTGCACTGCTGGCCGAACACCAAGGGTCGGCCATGCATCACTGATAGCCGGGCGAGTCTACAGACGACCGGTCGTGCATCAATTTGGTACAAAACTCTATTTTTGTGTTCTGAGGTGAAATTAGTGCAGATAGAGCATTCTCAAGCTCTATTTGTCCTTCTTTCCTTCTTTGTCATGGGAAAGCCTCGAGAGGAGGTTGAAATTGATTCCAAAGCCATCAATGAGCAAATTGATTGCTTGATGGTCTTGGATGTGATTTTGGACAAAAATCAGTAAAATACAAGGAATGAGACCACCCCTCCCTCTTGTCATGGAATAAACTCAAAGAGGGAGGTTATGACGCTTCGAGAATCATCAAAATGCCATGGATTAGCATGTGACAACTCTTGACACAAGGAACTTGGCATAATGTTCGGCCAAGTTCAAGCAATTCCAACCATTTTCTTTATGTACGTTGATCCAATTTTAAACCAATTTGTTTAGTCATTGCCATTCATTAGTCCATTTGGTCCAAGGTGATGATTACGTCCACTAAATGAGAAGCGTGTCAAACGGGAAGCAATTCTCAACATGAAAGAGAGACTATGTCGTTGGCGATGAATCTTCGTAGAGATTAAGCCATTAAGCATAGATCTCTAGCTCATGTTTTGAACAACCATCAACAGGTTAAAACAACTCTCAAATGAAAGAAATGGATAATAGGTTGCTTGTTAAAATGAGGTTCTTAAACATGGAAATTAATGAAAGAAAAGCTAAAACAACATGCAACAAGCTATGTACAAGGACATATGAGACAACAAGAAAAGTAATCAAAGCATAAGCTATTTAAATAAATTAAAACAGCCCTTAATAGGTGAAAAATAGTAGCTAAAAGCAAGAGAAATGAAGTAAAAAGAGTAGAGAAAAAACTATGAAACAAAGCCTAAGGAGGGGTGGCTAACCCCTCCACTCTTTGTAATTTTAAATCATATGTTTCAGCCCCAAAATAGTCCAAGAACAGTCCCAAAACAGTCCAAAAAAAGTGGCTAAAATCATGTTAAAAGAGCACCAAAAGATAGGGAAGAACAAGGAGGTACAAAACTAGTAAACAAGACTAAGGAGGGGTGGCTAACCCCTCCACTTTTGGAACCTTTAAATCACATTTTTCAGCCTTTTTAAACTCTGAAAATCAGCATGTAAACCAAAGAAAAGAGTGGGAAAACAAGGGTATGAACTATAGGATAAGGTGCAAGAAAGGTTGTTAAACCTCTCTACCTTTGGTAACCCTTTAACCCCAAGTTTCAGCACTTTGAATGGATCCAAAACAATGTATAAATACAAGAAAAAGATGGAAATGAAAGCAAGAAAAAAAGTGACAAACTTATACCTCTTGAAGAGAGAAAGCTTTGGTTAAAACAAACTTGATTCCAAAGCACCCTCAAGTTTATGAAATATGGTTTGAAACTCTAGCAAAAAGCTTCAAGAACCAAGCTCCAATGGTGTATGTATTGTGTATGTGTAATTAAAAAAAAAAAGTTTGAAGGTTAAAGAAAGCAAAGAGGAAGATGGATGTTCTATCAATGCCTAAACCTCTTGGAAGGTTTTTTTTTCTAACCTTAAAATCTGAAGGAAGATGTTCTATTTATAGAATTTGAGCCAAAATGGTCCAAAAATATCTTCAAACAAAGATATTTGTTAATTCTCGCCAGCTGTCTGTTTGACGCCATTGAGGTTCGGCCGACCCTCAAAACCCACGGTCGGCCCTCAATAATGCACGACCGGCCCAAAAAAGAGCTCTAGAAAAATTTTCACTAAAGCAGGGCTGGGCCTCGATGAAGCACGGCCGGTTCTACGTAGACCCGGCCGGGTCTCAATGACTGCACTTCAGGTCCGACTTCAAACTGGCATATCTCTCTTATTCAGACTCGATTTTAGGTCATTCTTGAGTCTAAATTGAATCCCCAGAAGTCTACTTTCCAATGGTGGCAGCCTCATATCTAAATTATAAGTGGTCAGAGAGATATTCCTATTTTAGTGAAGGTTGCTCAGTTTTATCTTAACCAGATTGATGCCCAACTTTCCAACAGCCACATCTCCACCATCCAAACTTGGTTTTAGATGATTCTTGAGTCCAAAGTAAAGCCACGGAAGTCTAATTTCCAATGGTGGTGGCCTCACAACTAAAGTCTAAGTGTGCAAAGAGATAGGCCTGGTTTGTGAAGGCTGTTCAGTTCTTTCTCAACGGTTTGACGCTCACCTTTCCTAAACTGGTTTTCTTCCAACCCCTCATATTTTCTTCAACTCCAAACCTATAAATAAGAAGTTTTAAAAGATTTTTTAAAGAGGTCACCTCTCTTCCATTCATTTCCACTTCGTCCTTACTCGGTTTACCTAAAAGTGCAATGTTTTTAAACGAAATGCGAGCCTCAGACATCGTAGAAGCATTTGGAAAAATATTTTGAAAAGAGGGTTTTAAGGTCTAAAATAGTTTGGCCAAAATGGGGTGCAAGGTTTGGGATTAGAGCTTGAATCCAAATTTCTTCGCTAAGAATTCAAAAGATTGCACAGTGTAACTTTCATCATCGAGCATTTGGAATAAAGTGCCTAAGTCTTAAGGGCGGTCAAAAATGGGGTGTCTACGCCATCAGCCGATCTCTTGTTCGGCGTAGGAGGCAGTCAACTGGAGCAAGGGAAAATACATGAATCTATTCGATATCACACCTTTTGGACGCGAATGCCGTTGAATAGACCCATCCTGCCCCACTTTGATCGCTCCATGGTGTGCCCATTAGCCGATCTCTTATTCGGCGCAAGAGGTAGTCAACTGGGGCAAGGGCAGATATATGAATCTATTTGGCACCACACACCTTATGGACGCAAATGCGGCCAAATAGACACATCCTACCCCACTTTGACCGTTGCATGGTGCTTATTAAAACGACTGAGACATGCCGAATAAGACGTTTTTATTTTGCAACAAATGTGGCACTCAAGAATCGTGCAACAATAAGTTTTCATGGATAAATCGGGTCGTTACATCTGTTGCACTTTAGACTTACAAAATGGAAACAGAAAGAAAAAAATAAAAATAAACTATTTTCATTGATAAACTGAAGTCATTACATCCGTTTCACTTTATATATGAAAATGGCCCCATTACAGCATAAAACAAAAACAAACAAAAAAAAGATTCAGAAGTCCTTAGGGTCTAATTCCTGGGGCTCCACATCTTCTTGCTCGTACGGAATCGGCATGTCAAGCATGACTTTTGCCGCCGCCAAGGCTTTCATCTAACCATGCTTGAAGCCTCTGTTCTCGAACTTCAGCGCTTCATCGGCGTACTATTCTTTAGCGGCCAGCTCTCCGGCGTCAAAGGCCTTAGCAGCTGCTAATTTCACTTCTTCAACGGCCGAGTGAGCCTACTGGAGTTCAGCTTTCAGCTTATCCAAGTCCGCTTGTGTCGTTTGTAGCGTAGTGTCTGCAACTTTTGCCTGCTCCTCAGCAGCACGGCGCAGCAGGTATACATGTTTTTCTTTCTGTTCTTCAGCAACTGCCTTAACACATTCCTCCTTAGCCTTTTTGCTTTGGCATCATCCTTTTGGGTGGCAATAGCCAGATCGGCTATGGCCAATTTCGTTTTGCTCTGTTCAGCCGCCACCTCTGCCCTCGATGCACTAATCAGTTCCAAGGCATCAAGTTGGCGACACTCGATCTCAGTAATCCGCTCAGTGGCCTATGCAAAACCAATAATACATAAATGACGAGAAATATCAAACTAAAAAGATATAGAGCACACTTACCAAAATAGTCGATTAGGTGGCCAAAGCAACGGAAACCACATCCGATTCGACGCGGAATACGGCCTTGTCCACAGGAAGGTCTATGGTCGCGGCTAGCTCTAAAGCCACCGCCGGATCCTTCAATCCAGAGGCGCCAGTTGTGAGTGGTGACCCTTTAACTTTCAACTGGATAATAAACGGTGCCGCCAAGTCAAGGAGGGGAGCAATCATTTCTCCCCTCGCTGTTCAGTCGCCAATTCCTTTAGTGTAAGTTCGAGCAAAATTTCAATGTCATCACGTGCCAATTCATCCGCCAGCTCAACCTCGACTTCAGCTACTGGAGGAATGGCGATGGTTTCTTCGGCGTGTCCAGTATTCCGCCTTGTTGCCATTTTTTTGGCGTTGCGTTGTTTGGCAAACTGCGCAAGAGACTTACCCGCCATATCTTCTAAGCTGACTCCAGGAAAATTGTCTAAGTCTAAAAAAATGTCTTCTTCTCATGGACTTTCGATTTCTACTCGTTCATTGGAGCTAGCTTGTTCAAGGTCAAATATTTGTTCTCTAGGCCGGTCAGCTTAGGAGAAAACAATCTCAGCATTTTTGTTTTCGGATCGTTTGGCGTCAACAGCTTGGTCTGTGTCATTTTGGTTGGCTTCTTGGTTAGCCTTTTCACCGTTGGCTTGTTCACTGGAAGATGATCCCCCAACGCCGATGTCTCTCACATAAATGAAATTAGGAAACATGAGAGTTGTAAGTTGTTGTTCGCCCCTCGTAATAGGAATATGGTCGGTTGCCGAAAATGTGGTATAAGTTGGCTCGCACCAAAATAAGATGTGCGCAGCACAACCTTGGCCTTGTAGATTTGGCTAATCGACGAACTCAAGGACCGCCTTGATTTGAGCGAACACTGTCTCGTCGGTGGAAGCAAGGGACCTTTTCAAGTTGTTTCTTGTATCAGGAATAAATGGTTAGATGGAATACGTACCAAATGTGAATAAAGCTTAGTTAGGATTAATCGACAACCTAGCTCATCCTTGCACTTGGGAATAGGAGTTTGGCGATCTTCTCCTTCGCCGAATTTCCAGTTACCGCGAACGACAACCATCACGTCATCCACTTTTTTGCCAGAGTTGGCAAGCATGGTGACTAGATGGTGATTGGTGTCTATCACCCTGAGGAAATACCACCCTTGCTGACCAGATAATTTGGCAAGGACGTAGTAGTGCTGAATGGCTGAAATCCCTAAATCAAGTCAAAGGCAGCAGCTTAATTCTATCACACCCATCACGATTCGGTAGAAATTGGCATTGGGTTGGGATGGAATCAAACCCCAATGCTGTAGTACAGATCTAAGAGTAGGATGGAGGAAAAAATGGACACCCCCTTCGGCGATTGCCAAAAGGGAGAACACAATGGTGTTCTCGTCGGCCCTCTCCATGCTCACTTCACCATCTCCAACTAACAACAGTTAAACGTCATCAGGGATAGAAAAGTGATGAAGAAACACTGCGACTCTGTCTTCAAAAAAAGAGTCTTGAGGTGATTCGCCATAGGATGATCGGAGTAAAGGTAATAAGACAGAGAGACAAAGGGGTTGAATGATAAAAATAAATGAGAAAATGGAGCTCGGAGAACTTATGAATGAAAATGAAAGGGTTGCAGGCTGGAAAAAAAGCAGGAATAAGACAACAGAAGCCTTGGGGTTGGAAGTTACGAATGCTACGCAACAATGAAGCTTAGGCGAAATGAAATGGTGAAACTATTTCAAAACGCATTAAATAAGGAGAGAGCACAATGAGGCGGGAAGCCACAATCATTGTCTATTACGTCTTTTCTGGCATGTGTTGAAAAAATGCGTCCACCGCATTCCCAACTCCCAATACGTTTCCAAATAATGCCCTTTCAAACACTGAGTTCACCGCCTATATGGATCTGCGGATAGCCGACTACTAGGGGGACAATTGTGGTAGCCAAATTTTTGTAGTCTTTTATTATAGGGCCCAACTTGCGAATCAGCCAATTGGGCCTTACCCTTCAGACTCATGAGGCCGAATACTATCTTCAAACAAAAGCCGAGTATTCCCATACAAGTCGACATTGTGTCTAGATACAGATTCCTAGCCATGAAGAGCTAAGATCTAAACGAGGTGCGGAGTAAAGGATAAAACCTAAGGGGAAAAGGTCTATAAAAAGAGGAGGGAGATCCAATGATCAGAGATGTTCAAAAAACTAATTCTATAACGCCCCCAAAATAAACCCATAATATACATAACATTGAAATGCATTAATAAAAGAAAACCAACCGTTATTCTATTCATCAGAGTATTCTTATTGAAAAACATTACATGTAACATCAAATTAAATGCCTTACGGGCTAACATCTTTCCAAGCCAACACTTGGACACAAAATATGAGTGCTAACTCAAATACAAATAAAGCCCTAGGCTTGAATGTTTACATGTAATATCAAATAAATAAATAACAACTAAACTAAATAGAGTCTTCAACTCCAATTCCTTCCAAGCTAAGTCCTTGGAGGTAGCTTATCACCTGAACCTGAAAATGATGTTCCCATAAAGGGTGAGCCACAGCCCAGTAGAAAAATACTAAACCAAATATAAGCATTGAATAAAGCTATAGCATTCAATAGATGGTTAACCAAGATAATCAATTGTGACTTAATACCGTCTCAAGACACTAATGTCTATGACATGTTTCAATTCCCATTATTATCAATATGGCTCAGAACCTGGCCAAACTTACAACAATGAACTATATATCACATTCACATTACTTCCAATATCAACAACATTAATGAGAATCAGGCTCATATTAAAACACTTCATACTTCCCGTTTGATACACATTTTAGTGCTGTATCAATAACATGTAAAACACTTCAATATAATAAGCACACATAATAGTGATGCTAATGGAGTCCATCCCCTATCTCCTCCCAAACAAAATTTCGGTTTAGAGGTCCATCCCCTATCTTCCCCTAAACCGTGGAGTACATCCCCTATCTCCTCCCAAACAATATGCATATGCAATGCTCAATCAATACATGTATATTCTGTATTAATTCAATAGTCTAAATTTATGACTTAAACAATTTGGTTAGTTTCAATTTTTCCCTAATCCACATACAATGTCTACAACAAACACGACTATCCTCCACCGATAGCCCAAACAGTTATTTCTAGACTGGAAATAAATACATCAACAATTCAATAGGTGAGTGATTTAAATTATACAACTACACCATTTAATCAATTAATTCCTCAATTTCATGAATTTAACCAAATTCCCCAATTTCCTGAAATTAATTATACAAATTAATTCATTATTACAACTAGGGTTTTTCCCAAAATTACCAAAGTATTCCCAACATATCAAAATACCAAAACTTAGAACAAAACTTATAAGATGGAGTAGGAAATCCCTACCTTGAAGAAAATAACCCGAATGGAGAAGACGGAGATGAAGACTCAAATTCCAAAGTGCTCCAAATCCTCTCTTTTTCAGATTAAAAGAAAGCTCTCGCGAAGCTCTACCTTTCTTTCAAAGGAACTAGGGTAGAAGACCCCAAGGAATAGATCAAATCTTAGAGAGAAGGTGAGAGTAGAGAGAGAAACTCTCAAATGGCGGTTTTTAAAAGTTAAGAAAGAAAAAGTAGGTCAAAAAGTGATCCAAAAAGTGAAATCACGGACTGATGTAGTCGACTCTACGCTCGAGCGTGAAAAACCCCGCTCGAGCGTAAGACACAGACTCACGCTCGAGCGGGAAAAGAGCCGCTCGAGCGTCGATTGCACCCTTCCAGCAGTTTTGCAGGCGATGGTATCCGCTCGAGCGTAAAACTCTCCGCTCGAGCGGAGGGACAAAATCAAGAGATCACGCTCGAGCGTAAAAAAATATCGCTCGAGCGGACGGACTGCAGAGTAAAGTACTGGGAGATGGAAAACCACGCTCGAGCGTAAAAACTCCCGCTCGAGCGGAGAAGCAACAACGAAAAGCCCGCTCGAGCGTTAAAACTTCCGCTCGAGCGTGAAGGCAAAAACCTGGGCATCACCTTTTGGTTTCAAAGTGCAACCAACCTGTTTTAAACTTGCCCATCACAACCCAAGACTCAAATACAAAGAGTAAAGGCTAGAAGTGATAATGATACAAAACAAATCCACGAAACCAAGTCTAGAATACAGTATACAAGGAAGGAAAAACCGGGATCGCTATAACCTCCCCCCCTTAAAGAATTTCGTCCTCGAAATTAGGTACAAGAAATTTTTTTTTTTTTTTTTTTTTTAAAAGAGTTTTCTCTACTTCTCACAATATGCCAACATTCTATTAACAACCTGACCATTACCAATCAATCCCATCTCTTTTCAAGAGGCATTTCAGATTATACATAACAATTTGTATTATCAACATGCATTTTCTTTTCAAATTCCACAATTTTCAATATCTATAATTTCCATTTCCATATCATATTTAATCTCATGATATAACTCCAATTCTACAACACATTCAACATATGCAGTGTTACACTAACTTCCATTATGAGGCGAGTTTCAAAATACATTCATTAATCAAAACATAAACTATGTTTCACAACTTAAGTTATATTCAATACACTTAAGGTGCAATATTACAATAAAATAAGCAACATATGCTCAAGCATCTACGAATAGATCCGGATATTTCTCTCGGACCTCCAACTCGCGTTCCCAAGTGGCTTCCTCCACCCCGTGATGTTTCCACAAAACCTTTACCAAAGGGATGGTCTTACCTCGCAAAACTTGATCCCGTCTATCCAAGACCCGAGCCGGTCTCTCCTCATACGAGACATCCTCATCTACCTCTAAGTCGGTCCAATCCAATACATGCGATGGATCCGGCTCATACTTCCGGAGCATACTCACGTGAAACACGTTATGTACTCCGGATAATTGCGGCGGCAACGCTAAACGATATGCAGCCTCGCTAATCCTCTCAAGGATCTCAAAAGGGCCAATGAACCGAGGGGACAACTTCCCGCTCTTACCAAACCTCATCAAACCTCGCCTAGGTGATATCTTCAGAAAGACATGATCACCCACCTCAAACATCAAAGGTCTTCTCCTACGGTCTGCATAAGATTTCTGACGACTCTGTGCTGTAACAAGCCTCTTACGGATAAGCTCAACCTTCTCCGTCGTTTCCCTCACCAACTCCGGACCCAACAGAGGTGCATCACCCACCTCGGCCCAACAAACAGGAGATCTACACTGTCGGCCGTACAAGGCCTCAAACGGTGCCATACCGATACTAGACTGGAAACTGTTGTTGTAGGCAAACTCCACCAACGGCAAGTGCCTCTCCCACGACCCACTAAAGTCTAGAACACAACCCCGGAGCATATCCTCAAGGATCTGAATAGTACGCTCGGACTGCCCGTCAGTCTGAGGATGATAAGCCGTGCTAAAGGTCAACTTAGTGCCTAAGGCATTCTGCAAACTCTGCCACAACCTGGCAGTAAAACGAGGATCTCTATCTAAGACAATCGTCACCGGGACCCCGTGCAACCTCACTATGTCCCGAATATATAAATCGGCCAGATGATCGACTGAATCTCTAACACGTATAGGAATGAAGTGCACCGACTTAGTCAACCGGTCGACAACCACCCAAATAACGTCACTACCCCGCTGAGTCCTCAGAAGACCTACAACGAAGTCCATAGTGACATGCTCCCATTTCCACTCGACAATAGGCAAGGGTTGCAGCAAACCCGCTGGCCTCTGATGCTCGGCCTTCACTTGCTGACAAGTAAGGCACTTAGACACGAAAGCTGCCACATCTCTCTTCATACCCCGCCACCAAAACTGGCGACCCAAATCCCGATACATCTTAGTGCCTCCCGGATGCACTGCAAAGCGCGAATGATGAAACTCTCGGAGTACCTCCTCTCGGCAAGACTCCGGCACAAACAGACGGTCTCGGTATCTCACACTCAGGTCGGAATACACCGTCAAACCCTTCTCAACCTTCCCACCGGAAATTTTCTCACGGAGGGTTTCTACCTCAAGGTCACCCCTCTGAGCCTCTAACACTCGAGTCACGAGTGTAGGCTGTACAACAACAGAAAACAAGGCCGCAGCCTCAACGGATTCGCCCAGAAGTAAATCAAACTCCCCAAGTGCACCCAACATCTCCCATTCTCGGATGGCTATACTAGCTATGTCACCAACAGGTTTCCTGCTAAGGGCATCGGCCACTACATTGGCCTTTCCCGGATGATAATGTAACTCAAAGTCATAATCCTCAATGAATTCCATCCACCTCCTCTGCCTCAAGTTCAAGTCTTTCTGTGTAAACAAATATTTCAGACTCTTATGATCCGAGAATACCTCAAATCTCTCACCATAAAGGTAATGCCTCCAAATCTTCAAGGCAAATATCACAGCTGCTAACTCTAGATCATGCGTAGGGTAATTCTGCTCGTGAATTTTCAACTGTCGTGAGCCATAGGCAACTACTTTCCCTTCTTGCATTAACACACAACCCAGACCCTCTCGTGAGGCGTCACAATAGACTGCATAACCTAACCCTCTCTCCGGAATAATCAAGACCGGGGCAGTGGTCAGTCTAACTTTCAACTCCTGGAACGACTTTTCACAAATCTCACTCCATACAAATTTGACTCCCTTCCGAGTCAATCTAGTCAAAGGTGAAGCTAACCTGGAGAAATCCTTCACAAACCGACGATAATACCCAGCTAACCCCAGAAAACTGCGGATCTCAAACACACTCTTAGGCTGTGCCCAATCTTGCACTGCCTCAGTCTTGGATGTATCAACAGACACCCCTTCCCCAGAAACTACATGGCCTAAGAACTTGACCTCTTCTAGCCAGAACTCACACTTCCCAAACTTCGCATAAAGCTTATGGGCTCTAAGTAACTCAAGCACCACTCTCAAATGTTCCTTGTGCTTCTCCTCAAAAGGTGAATAGATAAGGATGTCGTCCACGAAGACGACTACAAAACGATCTAAGAATTCCCGAAAAATTCGGTTCATCAAATCCATAAACACTGCTGGTGCATTGGTGAGCCCAAATGGCATCACCAGAAACTCATAGTGGCCATACCGCGTACGGAATGCCGTCTTCGGAATATCCTCCTCCCTAACTCTTAACTGATGATAACCCGATCTCAAGTCTATCTTCGAGAAACAACGGGAACCCTTTAACTAATCGAACAGATCATCTATACGAGGCATAGGATACTTATTTTTAACCGTAGCCCGATTCAATTTCCGGTAATCTATACAAAGTCTCAAAGCACCACCTTTCTTTTTAACAAAGAGGGCCGGTGCTCCCCATGGCGACACACTAGGACGTATATAGCCCTTATCTAGCAACTCCTGGAGTTGGATCTTCAACTCAACTAACTCGGCTGGGGCGAAACGATAAGGTGCCATAGAAATCGGCGCTGTGCCGGGCACTAGGTCAATAGAGAATTCAATCTCCCGATGCGGTGGCAAACCAACAAGATCCTCAGGAAAGACGTCCGAGTACTCACAAACCACCCTTGGCAACACAATCTGAGTCTCATCATCCTCACTAATCGAAAGGTTAGCAAGTAGGCCACTAAGCTCACTCCGTCCTCGCAGAACATGCCCCGGTGGCAACACACTACCAACCTGGTCCCCCAGAAAATGAAAACACTCTCCGCTCACGGTACAACAAGTGACCCTCTGGCGGTAGCAATCAATAACTGCCCGGTATGACGATAACCAGTCCATACCCAAAATAACATCAAAGCCCCTCATAGGCATAACTACAAAGGAAAATGGGATTCTATGATAATCAACCTCTATATCACAACCCCTAACACCTTGTTTCAAAATCAATTCACCCCCAAGAGGTGACACTACACAAATAGGAGATGCTAACTTTGCTAACTCCAACTCCAAAACAGATGCAAATGCAGCAGACACAAAGGAATGAGATGCACCCGTATCAATCAAAACATTAGCAACCGAGTTGCAAAACAAGAAAGTACCTCTCACAACTGATGGAGCCGGTACAAGATCCTGCGCGGTAACAGCATACACGCGCCCAGACGACCTCTGATCAACCTGCTCACCCCTAGGAGCATAAGACTGCTGCACCGACTGGGACGATGAAGCCCCTTGATTGGCCCTTGAGGCCTGAACTGACTGAGCTGGCTGCTGACCCTGAATCTGTCTCAAACCAGATGCACCATGTGTGCCACCCAACTGAGGGCAATACCTCTTCATATGCCCTGGCTGACCACACTGATAACACGAGAGTGGCTGGCCTCTACCCTGACTCTGGCTCTGAGATCGAGCCGAAAATGATGCTGCTCCCTGCACTCCTCCCCTCTGAGGGCAAACTGGAGACTTGTGACCCAGCTAGCCACACTTGAAACAGGTAATGTCTCCCTGACTGCCTTTCCCCGAACTAGCACCCGGCACAGGAAAAGTCGATCTAGAAAAGCTACTCTGAGACTGCTGGGGATTAAAACCCTTCTGTCTCCTACCATCACTCTGACCATCCTGACTCCTCTTGGAGCCCTTCCTCCTCCTCCTGCATCATGATTTCCATATGGGCTGCAGCATCAACCAGACGCCCATAATCCCGAATCATAGTTCCCCCAACTCGCAGCTTGAGACCACGCCTCAACTTCTTCTCAAATTCGATACAACGGCGTTCTTCTGACGCCACCAACTCAGGTGCAAACCTGGACAAGCTAGTAAATGCAGCCTCAAACTCGGACACTGAAGAACTCAACTGCTTAAACTGGCAGAACTGGTCTCTCAGCCTCTCCCTAACTGCTGGAGATAAGAACCTCTCCTGGAAAGCATTCACAAAAGCCTCCCATGTACCTCCTATTCGACCCTTAGTGAACTTCCACCACTGACCCGCATCCCCCTTCAGCTGGAAAGATGCCAAGGTCACTTTCAACCCCTTGTCTTCGATACCAAGCATCTCAAACGTCTTCGTTGTCTGTTCGAGCCATTCATCTGCCTTAAGCGGCTCTTTAGGATCACCCACAAATTCATCCGGGTTAGACCGAAAGAACTCCCTCTTCAGAAAGGAAGGTCCTGCATCCGCAACAACAACCCGAGCTTGATTCTCAGCTCTGAGAATGCCTACTAACTCCCTGAATGCCCCTGCTATCTCTCGGGCCAGAGCGCCCATAGCCTGCTGGCCTACTGGCTCAGCCGCATTGGCCTGGCCAATTCCCTCCTGAACTGCCGGAATCTCCTCTGGCACAGGCACCTCCTGCCTACCCGGCCTACCACGCCTACCGCGTCCTCGTCCTCGTCCTGACATCCTAATAAAGGAAACAAAAATGTTAGCACATTAATAAATGTGTCGAGGCTAAACACTCGCGTTCTAATGCATTGGACAACAATAATTCATTCCATGTAAGCACATAATCACATAAGCACCTACGAATTTCATTCCTGGGTGATGATAGTCCCGAAGCGTTACTATAGTTCCGGTTGGAAGCAGCATTGATCAAGTGCCTTTCTAACAAGACTACTAGAAACTCAAGGGTCCAATCAACATCCAAGGAACTACATTCCATACCCACATAGCCACATAAACATGTTATCATGTAAGCATATAACATTACACTAAGTCTCTGTCAAACGAGACGAACCCATTGTGATACTAATCACTTCCCACGTACCCAAAGTATTCAAACCCGGTACGCTCTGATACCAAGTTGTAACGCCCTCAAAATAAACCCATAATATACATAACATTGACATGCATTAATAAAAGAAAATCAACCGTTATTCTATTCATCAGAGTATTCTTATTGAAAAACATTACATGTAACATCAAATTAAATGCCTTACGGGCTAACATCTTTCCAAGCCAACACTTGGACACAAAATATGAGTGCTAACTCAAATACAAATAAAGCCCTAGGCTTGAATGTTTACATGTAATATCAAATAAATAAATAACAACTAAACTAAATAGAGTCTTCAACTCCAATTCCTTCCAAGCTAAGTCCTTGGAGGTAGCTTATCACCTGAACCTGAAAATGATGTTCCCATAAAGGGTGAGCCACAGCCCAGTAGAAAAATACTAAACCAAATATAAGCATTGAATAAAGCTATAGCATTCAATAGATGGTTAACCAAGATAATCAATTGTGACTTAATACCGTCTCAAGACACTAATGTCTATGACATGTTTCAATTCCCATTATTATCAATATGGCTCAGAACCTGGCCAAACTTACAACAATGAACTATATATCACATTCACATTACTTCCAATATCAACAACATTAATGAGAATCAGGCTCATATTAAAACACTTCATACTTCCCGTTTGATACACATTTTAGTGCTGTATCAATAACATGTAAAACACTTCAATATAATAAGCACACATAATAGTGATGCTAATGGAGTCCATCCCCTATCTCCTCCCAAACAAAATTCCGGTTTAGAGGTCCATCCCCTATCTTCCCCTAAACCGTGGAGTACATCCCCTATCTCCTCCCAAACAATATGCATATGCAATGCTCAATCAATACATGTATATTCTGTATTAATTCAATAGTCTAAATTTATGACTTAAACAATTTGGTTAGTTTCAATTTTTCCCTAATCCACATACAATGTCTACAACAAACACGACTATCCTCCACCGATAGCCCAAACAGTTATTTCTAGACTGGAAATAAATACATCAACAATTCAATAGGTGAGTGATTTAAATTATACAACTACACCATTTAATCAATTAATTCCTCAATTTCATGAATTTAACCAAATTCCCCAATTTCCTGAAATTAATTATACAAATTAATTCATTATTACAACTAGGGTTTTTCCCAAAATTACCAAAGTATTCCCAACATATCAAAATACCAAAACTTAGAACAAAACTTATAAGATGGAGTAGGAAATCCCTACCTTGAAGAAAATAACCCGAATGGAGAAGACGGAGATGAAGACTCAAATTCCAAAGTGCTCCAAATCCTCTCTTTTTCAGATTAAAAGAAAGCTCTCGCGAAGCTCTACCTTTCTTTCAAAGGAACTAGGGTAGAAGACCCCAAGGAATAGATCAAATCTTAGAGAGAAGGTGAGAGTAGAGAGAGAAACTCTCAAATGGCGGTTTTTAAAAGTTAAGAAAGAAAAAGTAGGTCAAAAAGTGATCCAAAAAGTGAAATCACGGACTGATGTAGTCGACTCTACGCTCGAGCGTGAAAAACCCCGCTCGAGCGTAAGACACAGACTCACGCTCGAGCGGGAAAAGAGCCGCTCGAGCGTCGATTGCACCCTTCCAGCAGTTTTGCAGGCGATGGTATCCGCTCGAGCGTAAAACTCTCCGCTCGAGCGGAGGGACAAAATCAAGAGATCACGCTCGAGCGTAAAAAAATATCGCTCGAGCGGACGGACTGCAGAGTAAAGTACTGGGAGATGGAAAACCACGCTCGAGCGTAAAAACTCCCGCTCGAGCGGAGAAGCAACAACGAAAAGCCCGCTCGAGCGTTAAAACTTCCGCTCGAGCGTGAAGGCAAAAACCTGGGCATCACCTTTTGGTTTCAAAGTGCAACCAACCTGTTTTAAACTTGCCCATCACAACCCAAGACTCAAATACAAAGAGTAAAGGCTAGAAGTGATAATGATACAAAACAAATCCACGAAACCAAGTCTAGAATACAGTATACAAAGGAAGGAAAAACCGGGATCGCTATAAATTCTCACCCTAGATAAGGAAGAAGACTAACTAAACCGTCGGAGTGCTAATTTCGGCATCCCCGATCGGAACTGTTCTTGTTTCAGGTGCCTACAAGAGGACTGTTCTAAGACCTGCAAGGATCTAAGAGTATTCTAAATCCATCGCTTCACAATTCATTCTGCATAAATGCCTCAAATCTGGATTTGGATCAGAAATGTCTAGAGAACGCAAAAACTTGGAATTTTAGACCTCTCTCGCTATGTTTTTGGTGTTTTGTGGAGAAAATGTATGGTGAGATTTGGATGTTCAGTACTTGTGTTTTTGTTTATGATGTTATGCAATTCTGGGTTTTGGAAGGGATTGGGAGGTTGCATCTCAAGGTTTGGGATGCAAAGAAACAAGTGTTGGGTTTGGATAGGATTTGATTTAAACAGATAAATTTTTTGTGAGAATTTGAACAGATTAGACCTGTTTTAACAGTTCAGAGTTGTTTTAACTTTTAACAGATAAAAAATTGAATTGTTCTTTTAACAGATAATAAAATTAGACAGATAAAAAGAATTCAACAGAAAGGAAAAAAAATAAAAATTTGAACATATAAAAACAAAGAGAAACTCACAGAATTTGAACAGATAGAGAGAAAAACTCACGTAATTTAAATAGATAGAGACAAAAATTGAACAAACAAGGGAAAAAAAACTCAATAGATAGATATAAATTTGAATAGATAGTCAAAAAAAAGTCAAATAGATAAAATAAAAATTAACAGATAAATTAAGGGGTAAAATTAAAAATAAAATATCTTTGAAAACAAATAAAATGATTTCTCATCAAATTATTTTACAAAGGGTGAATCTCTTACTAACAAAAAATATTCACTAAATCTAATAGCTTATACCCTCTTTAATTTAGACTTTTAAACAATTATCTCAAACCAAAACCTGTTTGGAAGTGAAAATTAGACCCATTTTGGATATCTCAAAAATTAATTATAAATTCATAAAAAAAATGGATTTTATTTTTTAATATTTATACAAATTTCTCATTAATTTGAAAAAAAAAATTCAAATATATTCACTGATATGAAATTACTATAAAAAAAAAAAAAACAAACAAACAAACAAACAAAAAGCAAGTAGAGAGCTGAGTGCATTTAAGCAGATGGAGGTGATCACAACTCACAATGCCTAGTGTTCTTTATTTTTTATTATGCCCTCGTTTGGCATGAGGTTAAAATGTGAGTAGAGATTAAAATAATTATAAAAAGATAAAATAAATTAAAAAATTAATAAAATAAAATATTACATTCATATCATAATTATTTTATTTTTTTAAAAATCCAACTCAAATAAAAAAAATTTATTCCTAAATTAAAATAACTAAAAAATCAAAATATCAATCCACTTTCCAATCTAACCTTAACATTCCAAGACTGCAGTAGCGTGTAGTCTCCGTTTCCTCTGTTGAGGGTATCTTCAGTAGTAAGTACACTAGTTCTTTTTCCTTTAATTTATTCTTTTTCTTCTTCTACTTTCTTTCCCCATCTGCTCTGAACTCTGAAAAAGATTGTAAAAAAGAAGAGAGAGAGAAGCAACCAAACAGGCCTCTCCTCCTCAACCTCGGGATGTGTGCGAATCCAAATCGGGAAAGCGGTTCGGAAGCCCCGTACCATATTCTTCTTTGAATTAGGACTAAATTTGACATTTTTAAAAAAAAATTAAAAAATTAAAAAATTAAAAAGTTACTATTCTATTTAAGTCATATTATCTTATTTAAATCATATCACTTTAAATCTAATTCATATTTTATAAAAAATCAAAAAGTATACTTATTTAAAACATTTCAAACAAATCATTAAGAGTGTCACGTGTCACGTTATCTCTCTCTCTCTCCATTTAATTCTCACCTTAAAATATAATATTTTTTTATTAAAAAATTAAATATACAAATAAACTTCTCTCTCTCCATTTAATTCTCACCTTAAAATATAATCACCATGTTTATTTTTAATTTTCAAAATTCACTTTTAAAAAATTTTATTTTTTTATTTTTCGTATTTTTTTTATTTTTATTGAATTTTTTTAATAATTTAAGCAATTTTTTTTTTTAATTTTTAGAGACACCTAACATTAATACACTTAGACAGTATAATATTTGTGAAAAAAATCTTCAAAAAATTCACTAATATCAAAAATACAAAAAAAATAAAAATTCAGTATATTTTTCATATTTTTGTGTATTTATTAATTTTTTAAAATATTTTTCACAAATAATTTATTATTTAGATGCATCTAAGTAAAGTACATTTAAAAAAAAAATTAAAAAAAATTACTTAAATTCAAAAAAATATTCGCTAAAACCAAAAAAAAAATAAGAAAAACAAAAAAAGCTCAATTTCAAGAAGCTCAATTCAAAAAATCGAAACCAAACGCACTCAATATTTTTTTTATTAAAAAAATAGATATATAAATAAACTACTCCAATATAATATAGTAATGCTATTGATCCAGAATAAAAAAAAAAATACGTAAAAAATGTCTCAAAATTTCACATCAATATTCATGATTCATTTAAAGACTAATTCTGTAACACCAACTTTTAATATACATCATTGATCTAAAATTTATAATAAGTTTTTGAGACCATAGTATAGGTCTTCCAACTCGAGGTAATGGTTTTTTTTTTTTTTTTTTTTTTTTTTGGTCTTGTTAATGAAAAAAAATTAAAAGAATTAACAACATAGAGCTAAAACATGAAAGTGAAAAGGAAATGTTGAGAAACTTGTAATTTCCCTTCTTGTGAATTTCTTGCAATGTCGAAAACTTAGAGCCGGCTAGAATTATGAAAACATTCTCTATAAAAAATAAGCAAAAATGTGTACATTTTGCTTTACTCAAAACCCGTTTTAACTAGAGTCCTGTTACTTAAGTTGCTCTAATGATTATAGGATGCTCTTATGCACAATTGGGTTAAGGACATTTGTCTCAAATCTTATCCGTCCTAATACACTTTAATCAAATAATTTACCACATCGAGTCTATCTGTATCAAGGATTTAAAAATATAAAACCTTATTCTCACAAAAGGGACATACTAATATACCACGACTTAAAATTTTAGAAAACTAATATCAAGTGTCGACAATTATGTGATATCAAACTTATACTAAATTTTTTTTTTGTATCTTACTCTGTACCCATGACTCCAAGTTTTGATGGTTAGAATTTATCCCCTCATTGGTACAATAATGAAATGGATTTGCATTTAATTTTTGTTTTTTTAAAAAATTATACAAATAGAGATTGTCAAATCTTTATGGCCATACAGATCGATGATGATAAAAAATAAAATAAAAAAATAAAAAAACAGACAAATTTAGGCAGGAGGGGAGTAGCTAATGCAAATGGGGATTAGCCCACTTGACAGCCTATTTTTTTATCCTAATCCAAGCCTCTAATCTAAGAGTTTTTTTTTATTATTTTTGTTTTATTTTATTTTAATTTTTAATTTTTGGTATGTAGTTAATACGTGTGGTGTGGTGTAGGCACATGAAATAGTTGGCGTGGGGGCTACTCTAAACACTAGTCCCCCGAAAGCCCGACCGGCACGCTAGAAAGCCTATCACTGTTACAGTATGGCCTCTTTCACAACCCCTAATTTTTTTAAAAAAAAAAAAATAGTATTAATGAGTATTGTTAGCTGTATAAATTGTAAAAGTCAATCACAGAGTGACACGTAACACCTAAAAGGCAATTTGGAAAATTAAAACAAGTCTCCAATCAAAGACAAACACGCGACAGTTCATATTGGTAGTATCGGATCTGCGTGGCATTTGAATAGTCAAGAGGCATGAGATGACGTAGCCTAACATTTACCTACAATTCAAATTCAAGTTCAGAAGGAAAACCTAACTGCAAAAGAGGTGTTGTGCGAGCTAGTTGAGCGAAGCCATGACCAGAGATTGTGGAAATGTATTTCGACGGTTAGAAGATCACTTCGACGGTTATCACTGAAGAGTATAAATAGCACAGAGGGCTAAACAAAAGGGGACCCTAGACTTAGGTCTAGAAACCAGTTTATTTACTTCATTTTCTTTCCAGTTTTACATTTTCAGTTCTTTATATTTCCAGCACTTCAATTCTTGTACTGCACTTCATTTCTCAGGAGTAGTTTTTCAGTAGTTTGTTACTGTGAACCTCGTCGAGGCTGAGTCATTATAACTTCATTGTAAGTTTTCATTTGCTTAATGAAATTCGATTTCTGAATTATATTTACTTGTTACTATTTATAATTTTCTCCCAAACAAGCCACCAGTAAAAGTCCTCTTCATTGAAGCTAAAAAACCTTAAACACAATCGCTTAATAATTAATTGGCAATTATAAATTTTGTAAGGACTAATTGATCCTTCGTAGCACACTTAAATTTACACTATTAATCTTTGAAAGTCAAAAAAGCCAACAAGTACCTATAAGATATGCATTTAACAACAACAAATTAATTCTTATTTCCTTAGCAGTATTTCAAGGGGGTTATTTTTGTTAGGTTTTATTCTTGGCAATCCCGTTTGACAAAACTCCTTTCAGTTGTATTTATTTTCGCACTTTTATTTCAGTAAGGCTATGAGTGTTTAGATGCGAATCCAACCCGAATTGTGCCTTTTAGAGAAGTTTGTGATGCTAATGCTTTCAAGATTGCTATTTCGCTGATTATGACGGGGATCAAGCTGCCCGGTCAGCTCGCGGGAGTCCAGGGGACAGCGCCCCTTGGCGGGTCCGGGCAGCGCCACGGCGGGGTCGAGGGGCAGCGTCCCCGAAGCAAAATGCAAAAATGCATTCCAAGTTGCCTGTCTGCTCGAGCGGACATTACCCCGCTCGAGCGGAGAATCCTTGGTTCCAGAAGTTTTGGTCGCTTGTAAAAGTACTGCGCTGTGTGATTTCGCGCTCGAGCGGGTTCTCTAGCGCTCGAGCGGACCTCTGTTATATTTCGCGCATATTTTGCTGAAGCCGCTCAAGCGGGCTGTTGGGCGCTCGAGCGGAGATCGCGGGACAAATTCTATAAATTCGCGTGTTAGGTCAGATTTTAGGATAACTACTCCCAATCTTCTTTTTGGGTTCTAGGGTTTATATCTGGGGATACTTTGTGAGTTTTCTTTGATGTTTTATTGAGTATTCAACTCATGGTTTAAAGAGAGTACATCAAAGGTTTTGTTTCCTATACAAAAGAGAGAGTTGTTCTTCGGTGAATTCTGAAGAATTCGAGCCTGAAGCTTTGGTGGATTTCGGGGTGGCTCATCGTAAAGACAATTCTGAGGTGAAGACGGGTTGGAAGAGGCACATAGAGGTTGGTTCAATTAGGCGTGGATTCGCTAGGTAATTGAGAGTATACCTGTGTAATTCCTTTAAATCTTCTTAGTGGATTGTTTTGTGGCTGTTGCCCGTGGTTTTTTTTATCACAGTTGGAGGTGTCCAATTGTAGTTTTTTCCACGTAAAATCGTTGTGTTTCTTTGTCTTGATTGTTTGATTGAGATTGTTATATCCTGCTTAAAATTGATACATAATCACAAATCAACATCTAGGGGATTTCTAGATTTTTCAATTTTAAATAGGGGCATTCATATATGAGTCTTAATTTAAGAACTTATATTCTATTAAGTTCTAATTAAGATTTTTTGAACCTTCAAGCTCTATTAAATTTGTAATAGTCGGAATTATCCTTTAAATAATGTTTGTTCATCATTTATGATTATCTATAAAAGAACATGATGGTTTGACATTTATTTTAATTTTTAAAACTTTAAAATATCAACTCTCAATTTGAAGAAACTAAAAAATAATGACTACGTTTGTTTCCAATTTTTTGAAAATGGTTTTCAGAAAATTCTACTTTCTTGTTTTTCGTATTTTTTTTTGTTTTTCTTGAATTTTTTTAATATTCTAAGTAATTTTTTTTTTAATTTTTAGACACATTTAACATAAATATACTTAAAAAGTATAATTTTTGTGAAAAAAAATCTTTAAAAAATTCACTAAATACCAAAAATACAAAAAGATATACGAAAATATTTTAGATATATTTATTTTTTAAAATATTTTTTCACAAATATTTTACATTTTAGATATATTTAAGTAATGTGCATCTAAAAAAACAGAGTTTAAAATTTTAACAATATTCACTAAAAAAAAACACGAAAAATAAAAAACTCAATTTTCAGAAAATTGAAACCAAACACATTGAATGGTGTGCCAAAAAAACTAATGTTTTGTTTTGAAAAATTTGAAAAACTAAATTATTTTTTTGTGCAAAACTGAAAATTTTGAGTCTATAAAGAAGCATGATGATGGAACATTGATGTGAAAAAAAAAAAAAAAAAAAAAAACCAACAACAACAACTTTAAAAATGAAAAAACTGTTATTGTTCTTGGTTTTATTGGATAGTTGAATTAAACCAATAAGTAAAAGGGCAAAAACGTTTAGTCTGATGCTCTGTTTTTTTTTTTTATCATTCAGTGAAACAATTATTTGGAACATTATTATGCAAAATTAATTATTTTAACAATTGAGAAAAACTGATAATATTATCAATTTTACTAAATAGAACTTATTATTTCAAAAAAATCTTAAATAGTATATGAACTACCAACATTTGTAAATAGAACTTTGAAGTAATTAATTCTTTTAAATATTTTGCTTTCTTGTTTAATTTAAGAATCTCAATATAAAAATAAAAATAAAAATAAAAATAAAAATAAAAGAAATATATATATATATATATATACGCGTGTGTGTGTGTTTGAAAATTGCTTCAGAAGAAAGAAAAAAGTGGGGAAAAAAAAGTTATAAGATACGTAAAATTTATTATAAAGTTTTTCTTTTTAGAAATTGTAGTAATTATGCTACTTCACTTTGTTGTATAATTAAGTAATATTTAAGCTAAATGTGCACTACCAGAAATATGACTTTTTGCGTCTCTTTTTTTATGACTGATCATTTAATCGTCGCAAAAAATTATCTTTTACATCAAAATCTAATTTTACTTAAACTCCAAACCATGTTTCATTGTTATTTCCCAATTTTGTCTCCATTTCGCGCTCTCTTCGGCAAAAGAAGAGACCTCCAACGGTATGTCTCTCTCTCTCTCTCTCAAAATCTCACTCTCAACTCTCTCTCGTTCGACTTTTTCTTTCGATTCTTCACTCTCAATTTTATTGTTTATTAAAGATTTCGATCAATTGTTGATGAAGATTTGAAGATTTGATTGATTTTTGATGAAGATTTCAATCGATTCATAATCGGTAAGCCTAATTTCCATGAATGAATCCAACTCTTTCTCTCTCTCTCCACTCTGTTGTGCCTCCTCTCCATCACGAACGCTTCTCTTTCTCTTTCTCGCCAGAGCCGACTATAGAGACCTCCAATTTTTTAATTTTAGGGTTTAATAGAGTATCTATTTCCATATTCTTAAGATTTCTATCATTCTCATCTCTCTCTGTCGCTTGGGTTTAACCATTGATCGAATTCTAGGGTTTTCAATTGACGATTTCAGATTGCTCGTGAGAAAATGGCGAATCAAGTAGTATTATTAGTAGTAGCAGACGCAAATGCTAATGAAGCTCACTCACTCACTCTCTCTATATATATATATATATATAATTAGTTCGCTTCTGATGAAGCTTTAGTACATTGCATTTTGAATTTCATTTTGAGTCGTATGAAGTTCAATGTGACTCATGTAACTTTGTTTTCTGAATTGATTAAAGCATTCTAATTTGTTATATTTTCTGTTAAAGAGGCTTTGTGATTGATAATCTGATTTGAATTTTTGATGTGTTGTGTTTGTTTTTGTATTGCTGTTTGTTATCTGCTTCATTAGTCGTAGTTGATTTCTATATTGCTTTGTTTAATTCTGATTTTAAGCTCTCTCTGCAGTTTTCAATTTCAATTCTAGATTAAAATTGAAACAATCTGAAATCTACGGTCGATTGCAACGATTTGAATTTCTGGTGCAAAACAGAGGTCTCACAGTGCCTCCTCCAAGATTCTTACTGTAACGATCTAAAATCTACGCTTGATTGCATCTTCGATCGGTTTGTCGATGTCAACTTCGTCGGCGCTGTGTGCTTGAATGTTTGAAAGGCAGAGCTATCATGTCGCGATGAATTGGCGAATGAGGTTCGCGTTGCATATGAAAAGTTCTACGCGGCTGCCTCGTATGTGGGCTTCGACGGATCTCCGGACTCCTCCTCCAGAGGCGTCAGATCCAAGTTCTCCAACAAAGTCGCTTTGCTTCTTTACGATCTCTACCAGCAGGTTTGATTTTCTTTTAATTTGATCCTGTGTTGTATGATGTCAAATTTGTGTCTCAATTTGGTTGAATTGTTGTAGGAGCTGTATGTGTTTGTATAGGAAATGATGGGTTTAATTTCTGTTATTTTGACATTAATTGCTATAGATCTATGTTTGTATGGGAAATTATGGGTTTAATTTTTGTTATTTTGACATTAATTGGTACAGATCTGTGTTTGTTTGGGGGGATTGAGATTGGAGTTTGTGGAAATGTTGATCTATTTGTTATGTGTGGTTTGGGAAAATGAAAGGTTGGAATTGGAAAATTTTATTCTTGTTTAGGGTGAATGGGGAAATTTGAAGGAAAAATTGCAAATCAGTGGAAACAACCCAAAATAATTGCAATTTTCATGAAGGTGCAAGTGGGTAAATGATAAAATTACACAGCTAAGACTGATGCTAAGACTAATATTGAAGGACTAATGTTTGTAAATGATAAAATTACAAAGCTAAGACTGATATTGAAAATTGGTGGGTGTTGGGTGATGTTTATTTATATGCCATTTAGGATTTGGTGCTGAACAATTTATTTATATGAATTATTTGTTTGTATTGTTTGAAGGATTTGCTTTGCATGTGGTGCTACTGAAAATGATGGTTTTATATGTGGTGGGTTATTGCAGGCAACTGTAGGGCCTTGTAAATTTGCCAAACCTAGAGGTTGGAGTCCTGTTGAGCAAAGAAAATGGACAAGGTTTGTGTTTTCTTTTGTATGATCTTTTCTGCTAGACCTTCATTACTATATATGCTTGTCACATATCCCCTATATGGTGTACCAGGTTTTGATGATTTAGTGGTATGTTAGATTCTTGTTATATTAATTGAATGCATATAATTTATTTAGTTTTATTTTGGTTTAAAACAAAGAAAATACACTTAAAAGGAAAATACAAAATTATTGATGTTAAATTTGGCTTGATGTCAGGCTAGTCAAGGCTTGGGCATAGTATTTCTTTGTTTTTCTAGATTAGGTCCAGCCCTGAAACCTGACCCAGTAGCCCTACCAAGTTGCTTGTGTTGCAATACTGAATATTTCTCAATGTAGGTTACTAAAGGTGGATTGGGTGCACCACCAATTGCTAGAAATTATCTCTCCTCATCAAAGGTGCTGTTATTTTATTCAATATCTTACTTTTACTGGTTTCTGATTTTTCTATTTCTATTGTACGTGGATGATGTTCCAACCTTAATTTAAATGTCTGATTTACTTAACATGAAATCCATTGTTTAACAACTACACTTGATGATCTCACACTTCTGTCCATAGTGATGTACATGGTGTTTTGACTTGTCTACCTTCAAAGGCCTTCTATGCAATTTTACTAAAAATGCCTTTCAAGATCATCTTCTTCTAACCAAGGTTGTCAATTGATTTTTCTTAGTCTCTTGTGTTATTTTTCATCAAGCTTTTTTCATTCAGTTGACTTTATGTTTTCCTTAAAGCATTTGAGGATTCACCTTTCGCATAAGGTAGTTGTCCCTTTTTTATTCTCATTTTTCTGAGAATTTATCTTATTCTCTCGACTTAATTTCTTACATGTTTTTCTGTATTTCCATTTTCCTAAAACAGAAACCAATATATGATCAGCATATGGATTGGTTAATACTCTACATCGATGGAGCTAAAAGAATGCATGTCGATGCAATGGTTCATTGTTTTACTGGAATATCTAGAAGGTGATTTTTCATATTTACCTTGTGTAGACACCCCATTTTTGACCGTCCTCAAGACTCGGTTATGCTTGCAGGTACATCCGGACACAAGTTTGATTGCTCGTCGGACATTCGACTTTCGCGGCGGAACGTCACAGGCTCGAGCTTTCCAGACCTTGTATCCTTTCTGCCCCATTCTTGGACCATGACCTGGTCCTTTCAGCATCTTTCTCCTAGTGCACTGCCGGCCATGGTCTAGCACTGCCGGCCATGGATTTGTTTCTGCCGGCCATTGAGTGAGCCTACCGGCCATCAATGAGCCACTGCCGGCCATCACTGATGGCCGACAAAACCCCTGTCTCAGCTGGTTTTACTCTAGCTATTTTGAGCCAGCTGGAATCCTTTTATCTGCCCTCCGTACACGCATGAAGGGATGAAGCTCTTGCCAAACTTCTTGAAGAAGCTTTGCATTGCTTTCCTTCTATATAAAGAGAGAGCCTCTCTCCTTAGAAGGGGTTGAGCTCTTTGGAGAAGAAATATCCATCTCTCTCTATATTTTGTTGTATATTTGTGCCTTGAAGTCCATTTTCCTTGCATTTCTACACCACAACACATAGAGATACACCACCACCATTGGATTGAGGTTCTTGGGAGGACTTCTTGAGCTCTGAAAGTGAGGTTTTATCCCCTGAAATTGCCGGTTTCGAAGTTGGACTTCAAGGGTGAGTATTTTCCCCATTTTAGCACTTTTTTGTATCTCATTTTGGCCATATATTGATTTAGGCCTTGATTTCAACTGAAAAAAGCCTTTTTTTTAAGTGCTTTTGGTGGTTGTTTAAGGTCTTTTGGCTATTGAGGGTCTTCAACCCTCTTGTTGGCCTTGTTTGGCCTTACTTTGAGCCATGCCTTAAGGCCTCCGAGCTAGCCTTGGTTTGGTCTTCTAACCACTGAAATCTAGTGGATTTTCAATGGTAAGCATGAGGTTTTGAGGCCTCAAATCAGAGGGGGTGGCCCCCTCTCTTTTGGTTTTTGTTTGCTTGCATTTTTGGCCTTCCAAAGGAGCATGCCTCCATGTATTTTTGAGGCTTGGTTCAGGCCATTTTTTGTGACTTTTAGGACCTGCCTTAAGTCTGTCCATGGCTGGTTTGGTCATATTTTGCATGCATCTTACATGTGTAGTGTAATCTAATTCATAGCCTTACAAAGTAGCATGTTCTTCTTGCATGTGTTGGCTCCATTTCAGTAGGTTTTTGGTGATGTTTTACCATGCCTTAGATCTATTTTGGGTTGGTTTTGTCACTCCATGCATGCATCTTACACTTGTAGTGTAAATCCCATAAACTAGTCTTGTATGCTTCTTGCTTTAGCATTTCATCCAAGCTTATGTTGAGCCCATTTCAGCATGTTTTTGGTGATGTTTTTCCATGTCATGACTCTGTCTAAAGTGGGTTTAGTCATCCTTTGCATGCTCCATATACTTGTAGAACAAATCTTGCTTACTAGCTTCATGTGCATGATGTTTTGACTCATCATCCTAGCATGTTTTGGCTTTGCTCCAGCATGATTTTGTCCTTGTTTTGGGATTTTCTTGGACTATTTTAGGCTTCCATGGCCATATCACTCATGCTTTGTATAGCTATAGTGTAAATTCTTAAGCTAATCTTGGGCTTTGAAGCCCCTACCATGCCATACATGTGATGTTTGCATGCTTTGCCATCATTCTAAATGTTATTTCAGTCTATGAAATGTGGCCATACACTTGCATTTGACATGCATTTAATGCCTTGGAGCCTTGGCTCTTCATGCCTCAAGAATGAACTTTTGTGCATGCCATTAAGCCTAAGCCTTTGGTTCATCATATCAGTGCATTTTCGGTCTTGTCATACCATGATGTAACTCTGTTTTATGTTGTCCAAGTCATGCCATGTTTGGTTCTAATAGGTATAGTGTAATGCCTCTTTATAGCTGTGCATGTTCCATGTTTTCGAACTTGTGTTCTAGCTCGTGTTGGCTAGCTTCGAGCTTGTTTTTGGCCTTGTTTGGACCTGCTTTGGGACTATTTTAGGTCTCCTTGGCCCTTTGGGCCTTGCTTTGTATGGCCATGGCTTAGGTCCCTTTACTTATTTTGAGCTTCGAGCATCCTAACATGCCATACTTGCATTGTTGAGTTGATTTGGCATCAATTTACATGAGATTTCAGAGCTTAGGGTGCTGTCACATATCCATGTTTATCACTCTTTAAGTGTCCTTAAGAGTTGCATCATTGTGTCTTAATCCTTGAGCCAATTGGCATGCATGTTTGTCTCGCCATTTCATGTTTTTCATACCACCATTCCAACACTTTTGGCCACTGATTTGGACCTATTTGAGAGCTGTCCACTTTAGTTTAAGTCCCCCCCTTGCATGTTGTTGCATACTTGCATGTTTGCATGTTGTTACATACTTAGCCATTTTGTGTGTTGTCGCATGTTTGTTATATCACATGTTGTCGCATGTGTTGATACATGATTGCATACTTGTTGCATGCCATGATGTTTACATGTTTAGGTTGCATTACCTTGATTACATAAATTGTATTGTATTTGGCATGCTTGCATCGCATTGTTGTTTGGGTTAAGTGTTAATCCGAACAAGAGGAACGAGGGGCGTTTCATACTTCAAGTGATGGAATGTGTCTCAATTCTCGGTCGCCGACGCTCTTGATTATCCATGATAGAGTTCTAGGCACTTATGTATTTATTTGTGCATTCATTTCATATTGATTTGCACAAGTTGGATCTTTGGCCATCATGCATCAGGATGGGTGATTGATTGTTGTGGATCTGACTATGCCTCTCCCTTGATGTTTCGAGGTGATATGGGATGGCATAGTTCACACATACCCTTGGGAGACCCTCCCTTTTCTCTATTTTGTGCTCTGTTGCAGCTTGGTGTCCCAGCACATCAGTGGCCGGCAGTGCCTTGTAGATGACCGACACCTCCTCATCCTTGGCCGGCAGTGTACCATCTTTGGCCAGCAAGTGGTCGGCAGCAGCTCCCCATGGCCGGCAGGCCACTGATGCATTCCCCAGACTAGTTTTGGTAAGTTCCAGCAATAAGGTCTCAAGGACACCCTGCAGACAGAGCCTCTAAAGAGCAACCGGAGAGCTTACCAGGATGGGAACCGAGCATGCATGTTCACCTTCTTCAACTTGCTGAGGCAGCATTGTTTAAATCGCTTACTTGTTAGTTAACATTTGGTTTCGTAATCAATTAGTTAATTTGTTAATTAATTAAGTTTTGTAATAATTAGTTGTAGCTAGTTATTTAATTTGGTTGTGTAATAATTAATTAGCTTGTTAGTTAGTTAGTTGGTTTGTATTATTCATTCGGACCCTCCGTCGAGAGGGCATATGTTGTAATAAGTGTGCGTGAGTGTATGTATGTCTTCCAACCCCACGTCTTTTTCCCTTTTACTTACCTGCTTTTGATGGTTAGTATTTGGGCATATTTTATTTAGCATCCTTATGCTATACATGTTTGCATCATTCATTTACATTGCATGCACCGGGCTCGGCGCATCACACAAACTGCATCGTATTTCAATTCCAAGTTGAATACATGTATCAATTATCACATCTTACATGCCATTTTAGGATAGCCGAGCCTATTTCTAATTGCATCTCGTATGTGTTGCATTAGTCATCTCAACATAGCTAGGATCATACATTTGACTACTAACTAGTTCTTTGTTTTAGCTTGGAGTACTAGGTAAGCTTTTATGCTTTAGCATACTACATGTGTGTCCTTGATTGCCATGATAGCATGCTTGCCATGAGGCTAACTGCTTATGCATTTAACTGCCTAAATGCCTGTGGGTGAAGGTTGGATTACTTGAATTGGAACAATTCATTGAAATTCACATTTTAGCCTACTTAAGGTAGCAAACTTCAAACCATTTTCCAAACAAACGAATATGCGATTCTTTGTTCCAAATTAAGCGATCTAGTCTATACTTTTTTTGATGTGCGCATCACATAGTAATTCTAGCTAATTAACCGGAATAAGAACACATGTGTTTTCAAAAACTAGATATCATATTTAGTAGTGGCCAATCTTTGATCGGGCAAGCGAGGGTGTTCATAAATGAGCTTCCCTAATCATACCCAAGTTCCCGAGCCGAGACAACTTTGGTGATGACGAACACGTGGCCTTAGGCACGAGTCAGGGTTTCCTAAATTTTCTCAAAAAATAAAATATTTAGGTGGCGACTCTGTATCTGGCAAAGCAATCCATGTTTGGCACTTCTTTACAAAAATCAGTTTTCCAAAACGATTTGTCAGATTTGGACTCTTTGGTGATTTATCAGTCTTACATTGCACTTTGCGAGACTAGATTTAGAACCGTGACAATTTGAGTCCGAACTGTAGGCATGAGGCCCTCGGGTTGCGTCTACAGTTTTCTGGCGACTCTGCTAGGGAGTTAGAGAGCTTGACTCGAACTCATGATATCTTGTTTTGTCTACACTTATGTGTTTCTTTGCATTGCATTTGCATTGGTGCGCCTAGGACACCGTGTTTGCCGTATGCCATTCCTGAATAGTTTGCCGGAGGCTTGCTTTGAGAAGCGTGCCATAAAGCTGATCGGTTGTGGGCTTTGCCACAACGGGAACACAAACCCCGATTTTTACTGGGGTACCCTTTTTGACCATTCGACCTAGTGCATATCGGAATCCATAGTGACTATTCTAAACTAGGACAGGTTGCTTACCCGATTATAGGTTGTTTGAAACTGCTGTGTGCGTAGTGAAACCCTAGCTCCTGACAAAATAGGACAGGAAAAACCTACCCCAACATAGGGGTGTTTTGGCTCTCATTTACTTGCTATGTGTTTTTTTTTGGTTAGCCTCTACAGGGAGTGCACATATCAGTTTGCAAGTCTAAGTATCAGGCCTGCGGGCATCAGTATCAGTATTCTGAGAATCAGTTATATCTACAGGTGTCAGATTCAGATTTGGGGCAGTAATTTGGGGAACAGGGAACAATGATCAGTGATTGAGGACAGTTCTTTCAGCTTGTGTGTGCCAACTGTGTGTTGTATTTATTTAAGCTGTTATGCTGTCCGTTTTTCTGTTCATTACTTCCTTATTATGCTTTATTTATCTTTTTGCAAGGTAGTTTAGCATAATTGCATCCGACCAGGTAGATATTCCCCGAGCACTCTGGGTTAGAGGTCATAGACTTAATCGATCTAGGGATCTAATAGACGGACAAGCAGTGTTCCTTTCTTTACCCCCGGTTGCTAGACGGAGGTCAAAGAGGCGCAGTATATCAGTACAGTGGTCGTCAGATCAGTGGTCTACCCCATTAGTGAACAGTCAGACTGAGGTCTCAGTTTCTATTACAGGAACAGATATACCAGTTATTCAGATAGATACGTACAATATGGCAAACTTAGAGGAGATGGTGCATCACCTCCAAGAAAGCATGAAAACTATGCAGCAGGATGCTACTCGTCAAGCAGAATCTGCCAAATAGTAGGCCGCAATCGTGACCTAACAGGCAGAATTAATCACTAGGCTACAGCAGCAAACTGGAGCATCTGCTTCACACCAGGTTCCTCCCCCGCTAAGAGTTCCCATACTCGGGGAGACAACTAACGTCCAGGATGATACGGACATCCCAATCGAACCAGCTCCGCTCCCAGTTTTACCCCAGCTGTCCAAAACACCCACCAACCTACCAGATTCTCCCTTTGAGTTTGAGACGAACTCCACAGCACTGAAAGTAAGCAAGCTTGAAAGGCTGTTCAAGAAGTCTCAAGAGGCTCATTCCATTCTGGATATTGAGGATGGGTACACCGACTCGGCCGTGACGCTACCGGACCGTTTTAAGATGCCACATATTGATCGCTTTGACAGGTCGGGGGACCCTATGGTGCATCTGCGGCTGTTTTCAGACATTCTATGGCCGATGGGCCTCTCTAGATTACAGAAGCTTTCCTTGTTTGGCCGAACCTTGTCAGGTGTAGTGGCCATTTGGTATGCAAAATTAAAAAATTCCGTCAAGGGGAGTTGGGAGGAGATGGCCGAGGCCTTCATAGCTGAATACTCATACAATACACAGATCGAGATTACGACCCGTGATCTTGAAACAACCAGGCAGGAGGCGAAGGAGAGTTTCTCCAATTTTGTAACCCGGTGGGGGGCCAAGGCCTCGATGATGACCATCAGGCCGGTTGACAAAGATCAAATACGGATGGTTGTGCGCAACCTCCAGCCCAAGCTTATGCAGAAAATGATCGTTCTCCCCATCCCCACCTTTGCAGACCTACACGAGATAGGGATGCAGATTGAGGGTGCTATGAAACAAGGTCTGATTGACCAAGACCAAGAGCAGCCCAAGAGGGCATTCAACCACAGTTCAAATGCAGGCACAAACAGTGCTGCAGCTGCCAGAGCTTCAGATGTGAGTATGGTTACCACCACCAATACCCCGAGAACCCTTGCAGCTACACCATTCACTGGTGCATCCGGAAGTAGCTCGCAAACAACCAAGTATTCTCCCCGAAGCCAAAGAACCTTCACTCCACTATACATGCTCCCGTTCAAAGCTCTAGGGGTTTTGATCAGAAAAGGGCACTTGAAGCCCCTAAAGCCGCGGCCACTACCAAACAGACTCCCTGCTTCCCACAACCCGGCCAAGTACTGCGCCTATCACCAGCAGCATGGTCATGACACTGACCGGTGATTTCGATTACGTCATGAGATTCAAGATCTCATTGACAACATGGTGATCATGCCCTCGGAAAAACCAAATGTCACAACCAATCCTCTCCCACCACATAACCAAGCTCCACCTCCCAAACGCATCAATTTCATCCAAACTGGGGTTGTGTCATACGACCCCAGCATATATATCACCCCCTCTCACCTACCTAAGTCGGAGGTGTTCATTCTTGACAGCACTAATTTGTGCATGCTGGACATCTCCCGAACCCAACCTGAGATGGTGGTGGTGACTACCAGAGATAGAATTGTGTCGACTGAGGAGGTAGAGCAGAATGATTATACAAAACCTGAGGGCTCTGCCAGTTTCAGATACAACCCAAGCGGTTACATTACGTCAGTAGGCCAAGCTAGGCCGAATGTGGAATTTCCAGTAGGGCAGAGATTTGTGTAGCATGGGAGGATGGACCTGATCAAGGGCTAGATGACCTAGCGGATCTAGAAGAAGACCTCGTAAGTCTGTAATTCTTTGAAGAACAAGATTCAGGGGACGTGACAGTTAATTGGCTTGATGGGTCAGCAGAAACTACTGGATGGCTTGACGACCAACCAGATGTTGTGGAACAACCTCAGTTAGAGCAGGGTCCACCTGGGACGGAGACATCAATAGTGGCCGGAAGGGCCGGGGATCAGTTAAAACCGCTGGAGAGCACTAGTGATAAGAATTTTGCTCGAAATCAAAGCGTTTCGAGTATAAAGGATATCGAAGAGCAAGCCGCACTGAAACAGTTCGAGCAAGAAAGGACTGAGGATTCTGAGAGAGTCAGGAAAGCCAGAGCCCCTGAGGGGACAGAACGTGTTGTGAGCACAGGAACGGAAGGTGCTATGGGTACAGAAATAGTTGTGACAGAGCCGGACAGGTGTCTATCAGTCACCGATGGCATGTGCTGGAAAGATGACGACCTATATCTTGCCCATACGGATGACGATTGGGGACAAAGCCAACCAGATGATACCTGGTATGTGGGTGAAGTAGACCACATGACTAGGAGCGGGCGGTACTTCAAGTCCCTGCATTTAGATCAACTAGAAGTGTCCGGGAAGGACCAGGAGGCGGAGAAGCAAAAAGAAAAGTTACTCGAAGAAGAGGCTGTGCTGAAACAGCTGAAGAAGATACAGGCAGACATCTCCATCTGGGGACTGCTTATGGCTTCACGAGTTCATAGACAGGTTGTCTTTTCGGCAATGGACAAGGCCAAGCTCTCAATAGATACCACACCTGAACAACTGGTAGGGCTGGTCTTTCCGAGAGGAGCTTCCTCGACGTTGACCTTTTCTGACAAGAAACTGCCGCCTGAGGGCTCGGATCACAACAAACCACTCTACATCTCTGTGGAATATAGAGACAAGTGGATACTAGTGGTTCTTATCGACACAGGATCCGCCATTAACGTGTGCTCATCAAGGACAGTATATGCAATCGGGTTGAAGCCCACAGACTTTGTGCTAACCACCCAAGTGATAAGGGCCTACGACAACACAAGCAGAGAGGTGAAGGGGACTGTGCAGATTCAGACTAAGGATGGTCCAGGACAACATGAGATTGACTTTCATGTCTTGGACGTTCCTGCAACCTTTAATCTACTTGTAGGGCGGCCGTGGCTGCACCAGGTAAAGGCAGTCTCTTCCACACTACACCAGATGTTAAAATACCCTCACGGGAAGGGAGTAGCCATAGTTTTCAGAAATTCATCAATCCATCCACCGCCAGAGGTGTCTACACCGATTTTGAAAATCGAGCATGGCACGAAGGATGTCTTTTTATCAGGATTTACCCTAGCCGAGGCCCGGGTTGTTCAGAATCTCTTAGCTGTTGATGAGGGGTTGTATGCAACGCACAGTCCGTGTACCTCATGAACAAACTTCAGCACATCCTTGGGATGGGATTGGGAAAAAGTGGCCAGAAGGGCATTATTGCATCGGCGGAAGTGCCGCACAATCCCCATACCTTTGCCTTGGGTTATCTGCCCACCAAAGAGGACTAGGTATGGAAAGGCAAAGAGATGGCTGGAAGAGCTAGAGCCAAGAAGACCGGGAGGCATTTTGATTTGATGTATCGGCCTATTCAGGGTACCTTGAACGGACATTTTGTCTAGAAGGGGGAAGGCTTTCCATTCTGCGGCTTCCCAGAGCCATGGTTGAACGCAGAAAAGAGGCGCATGTCGGGATTTGAGATCTTTTTCAACTTACAGTTATCTGAGGATGATGTCGCTAAGGAGCAGACTAGTCTATCAGCTGAGGTTGAGCAATGTAAGGAAGTGGATTTCGAGAACACCGAGTTTGAAATAGGGGTAGCACCGGCCTGTCTACTATCAGATCCTCCGATCGTACATGAGTGCTTGAGGGATGATCTCTCAGTATCTATGATTGGGAACGAAACGGCTGCGAACCTGCCTTCTAACATTTTGGATGCATCTGCCGCACCCTCCCTCGTCTGGCAGTACAAGGAGGGATTCTTATCAAGCAGCACCGGGTCAGGTAGTGAGTCGGAGTCTGATTCCATCAAAGTCCGTAGGGTCGGAATCAGGTTCTAACTCGTCTGAGTCTGAGTCCGGTATTCTTAGGGGTGATAACCCGGATGCCACAGTCCTGTCTAGGTCGTCTTTTTTTTTTCTCTTTCGAGTCTGTTGTAACAGAAGAATCAGATGGACTGGATGAAGTGATTAATGAGAATGGAATAGTCGTGGCTTCTGAGTATTTTTCTGTGCCATTGATTTATTCTATTAATCAGGACTTTCAAAATTTTGATGAAAACGACGAAGAAGAAATTCCTCCGGTTTTGAAATATTTGCTTGAACAAGAGCAGGAGAGGTTTGTAAAACCGGTGGTTGATGAAATCACCCAAATTAATGTTGGTACTGAGAAGGACCCACAGTTGGTCTAGATCGGGTCCACGTTGTCTTCGGAGGAGCGCGAGCGCTTAGTCGCTTTATTAAAAGATTTCAAAGATGTTTTTGTGTGGTCCTACGAAGACATGCCTGGAATCGATCCTGAGATTGTACAGCACCGGATCTCTCTTGATCCAGAGGCCCGACCTGTCAAACAAAAGCTCAGAAGGATCCGCCCAGATTGGGCTATCAAGATCAAAGAAGAAGTCACCAAGAAAATTGACGTAGGGTTCCTTCTGGTATCCGAACACCCAACTTGGTTGGCCAACATAGTTCTAGTGCCGAAGAAAGACGGTAGAATTCGGGTATGTGTGGATTTCAGGGCCTCTACTGCATATCGATGAGTTAATAGATTTTACCGCGGGGCATGCATTGCTCTCATTTATGGATGGTTTTTCAAGCTACAACCAGATTGTAATAGCACCTGAAGACCGGGAGAAGACTGCTTTTACCACCCCGTGGGGGACCTATTGTTATAGGGTGATACCATTTGGGTTGAAGAATGCTGGGGCTACATATCAATGGGCTGCGAGCACAATATTACATGACATGATCCACAAAGAGGTTGAGGTATACGTGGACGACATGATTGTCAAGTCTAAAGAAAGAGACGGCCTCTACACCGCCTTGTAAAAGTTCTTCCGAAGGATCAGAGAATTCTGGTTGCGGCTAAATCCTCAAAAATGTACGTTCGGTGTTACAGCAGGAAAAATGCTGGGGTTCTTGATCACACAAAGAGGCATCGGAGTCAACCCTTCCAAAATCAAGGCCATCTTAGAAATGCCACCACCAAGGACTGAAAAGGAGGTGCGAGGCTTTCTGGGTAAAGTGCAATACATAAGACGATTTATCTCAAAATTAACCTTGACTTGTGAACGACTCTTTGGTCTGCTAAAGAAAGGGACAAAGTTCCAATGGGATGGCTGATGCCAAGCTGCTTTTGAACAGATTAAGCAATACTTACAGAACCCACCTGTGTTGTCACTACCTGAGCCGGGGAAACCGTTGATCTTGTATCATTCAGTGACCGGGACTACAATGGGCTGCATTCTTGCACAAGAGTCTGAGGACAAACCAGAAAGAGCCATCTACTATCTGAGCAAGAAGATGTTGGAATACGAGACCCGTTATACTCCGTTGGAGAAGGCTTGTTTGGCCTTGGTCTGGGCTACCAGGAAGCTACGGCACTACCTATTAGCTCACTCTGTAATGTTGGTTTCCAGATTGGATCCCATCAAATATCTCTTCGAGAAACCAGCACTTACGGGTACGCTAGCCCGTTGGCTACTTATACTTTCCGAATTCGATCTGAAGTATATGACACGCAAGTCAGTAAAGGGGAGAGCGATAGCGGAGTTCCTTGCCGATCACCCAGTAGAAGAGGATGAAGCAGTTAAGTACCTATTCCCAGACGAGGCCATTTTGCATGTCAAAGACGAAACTTGGACGATGTACTTTGACGGGGCGTCAAATCAATATGGGTATGGGATAGGAGTGTTGCTAATAGCACCCGACAATTCTCGTATCCCTCTAGCATTCAAACTCCGGTTCAAGGTCTCTAACAACGAAGCAGAATACGACGCATGAATTGCTGGATTAGAAGCGGCCCTAGAACTAGGGGCAAAACGGTTGGATGTCATCGGGGACTCAAACCTTGTTGTATCTCAGGCTAAAGGAGATTGGAAAGTCAAATTAGAAAATATGAGAATTTACCACCAGACCTTGGACTTGTTAATTCCTCGGTTTGAGAAGTTGAACTTTGCTCATCTGTTAAGAGAGAACAACAGGTTTGCAGATTCACTAGCAACTCTATCATCTATAATAGACATCCCTTTTGGAGTCCGGATGCGTCCGATCATCATTGACCAAAAATTTGTGCCGGCCTACGAGCTGATCGCTGTCATAGAAGAGGTTCAGGATGAGAACCCTTGGAATTACGACGTTTGGAATTTTTTGGAGAAAGAGACGTATCCACTAAGGGCAAACGCCAAAGATAAGAGGACAATTAGAAGAATGGTTGCTCAGTTCATCATCTGCGGCGGTAAACTGTACAAGAGAGGTCATCTCAGAATGCATAAGCTGTGTGTTGATGCTGAAGAATCGCAGTGCCTAATGGAGGCCATCCATGGAGGAGAGTACGGAGCGCATATGAACGGGGTGATGCTAGCCCGGAAAATCCTTAGACAGGGTTACTATTGGTCCACCATAGAGAAGGATTGTATTGGCTTTGTTCGGCGATGCCACAAATGTCAAATCCATGCAAACCGCATGAATATCCCGCCGTCTAAGCTGTACAACATGACTTCGCCATGGCCGTTTTCAGTTTGGGAGATTGACGTGATCGAAGCTGTCACTTCAAAAGGGTCCAATGGGCATGAGTTCATTCTGGTCGCAATAGACTATTTTACAAAGTGGGTTGAGGCCCAATCTTACGCAGTACTGAAGGCATCGCATGTCGCCAAGTTCATCAGGAACAACATCATCTGTCGCTATGGGGTCCCGAATGAGATCATTTCAGACAATGGTTCCCACTTCAAGAAGGAAGTAATTGACTTGTTAGACAAGTACAACGTGACTTTTCATAAGTCATCTACGAATTGGCCGCAGACCAATAGAGCAATTGAGGCCGCCAACAAGAACATCAAACACATTTTGCAGAAGATGGTGGAAACCTACCGAGACTGGCCAGATAAGTTACCATTTGCTCTTTGGGGCTACTGGACTTCAATTCGTACTTCTACTGGGGCGACTCCGTATTCCTTGGTCTATGGGATGGAAGCCGTTTTGCCTATTGAAGTTGAGGTTTCCTCTTTGCGAGTACTGGCTGAGTGTTAGATAGCTGAGGCAGATTGGCAGCAAAGCAGGTTCGAAGAACTCATACTGTTTGATGAAAGAAGGCTGAAAGCACTGTACCATGTTCAGGGTTACCAACGCAGAATTGCCAGGGCTTTCAACAAGAAAGTTAAGTCCAGGAATTTGAAAGAGGGAGATTCGGTGCTCAAGGACAACCAAGCTCCCATCCACGACCCTAGGGGTAAGTCCAGACCTAATTGGACTAGCCCTTACATCATCAAGACTACTTGGTCAGGTGGAGCCGTCGTTCTGATGGACCTAGATGGCCTGGAGTTCTCCCAATCGATCAACACGGACAAGTTGAAAAAATATTACCCCTGAATGGCTCGCTAGACCGAAAACCCCAAAGGGCGACCTAAGCAAAAGTTAGAGCATGAAAAATTCAAAATTACAAAAATTGAGCTCACAAGGCTGAAAACCCGCAAATGGCGGTCTTGGCAAAAGTTAGAGCATAAAAGGAAAGAATGAATACACGAGTGAACCCAACCTGAACTACGTAAGGCTTGATTCCCATGTTTGGGATACGTAGGCAACTTTATTATGAAGTCCAGCCACAAACAATTCCAAATCAATTATGTCCATGTGATGGTTTTGGTCATCTTTGTCTTCGCTGTATCCGAGAGTTCGGTTGTGATCGTCACTTTGAGAACTGGTTTCAGTGTGCTGCGGTACTATTCAAACAAGGGGCAACTTTTCGTTGCCGTTTAGTGTGCTGCGGTGCTATTCAAACAAGGGGCAACTTTTTGTTGCCGTGCAGTGCCATTTACACAAGGGGCAATTTTCCATTGTTTTGAATCCGGGGTTGTACATCTCAGTGATAGATCTTGGGCATGTCTAGTTTTGATCCATATTGAAAATGGTTTTGAAAAGTTTTAATAAAAGTTGATTTTGTTCAAATTAATCTTTTTACAACTCAGACCATTTTTGGAAATTTCAGTACCCACAACCTTCAATTTCATTGATTTCAATACAGAGTTGTCCTACTCTTGAATACAAATTGAAGTTGCTTTTTATTACATTCATAAAGAAAACTTGAAAGTACTGATAAAACAAAATAAATTCGGGGCATAGTCAGGTGCTCCTGCGTCCCCTCCCAGAGCTTGTGGAAGCCTCTAATGTCAAAGTGGGCCCTACCTGTGCCTCTTCATTGAGCTAATCTAGGCACTCATCAGAAAGGGTGCAGCTGAAAGCAGGAGCAGGAGCAGGAGCCAGAAGCTCTCTTGTCCTCCAGGCTGTAGCATACCAAGCTAGCTGCGTGCCTCGGACCGGAAATGTAGCAGGGTACTCTATCCCTTCCTCCAGGCAAGTCTGATCATGACCGAACTAGCGCCGGAATCGGAATGGAAAATAGAACACGCAGTGTGTCAAACCAACCAATTGGATCCCGGGCTGGCGGCCCATGTTGTAACTCATTGTCAGTAGATTGAGCCAGGGACAGCGCCAAGCAATGTCAGTAGCAGATAAGCTGCACATCCAGTCGTACCACCATCCCTCATCAGGGGCATCGACTAGACGTCGTCGAAAGAAATAGCTGCGAGCTGAATATGTGGGGCAGGGGTCCACAATCTTCAATTTGTCCATCAACCATATCTGGGGAGGGATAAAAAATAAGAGATTAAAGAATAGAAAGGTGTACGTTGAGAGAAAAGTAAGAACAGGGTTTTGAGAGAAAAACCGAGCCTGAGGGTCGAGTGATGTGAGCAATATATATGTGAGATGGGGTGGGAAACATTACCTATAATAGTAGTGGACTCCCGGCAACCTAGCCATCTCTCGGCGATGAAAAGCATCTAATCCCATCAACGTTTCGGCTAGCGTCATGGCAATACAACTTTTGCCTTCTCTTAAGCCTTCGGCGACTTCAATCAAACGAGTGCTAAACCCACCGGAGCCCGGAGCAAGTAAGAAATGAGATAACATGCACAAGTAAAGCGCATGTCGCCGATAAACCTACCAATGATGGTCGCCGCGGTCACCGGCATCGGAAAACCGAGAAACCAAGCTCGGAATGTCTAACTCTCTATCATGAATCAATGATCGAGCATCTTGCAAAGTGAGTCCACACATTCGACCCAATGCTTGGATGTGGCCGAAGCGGAGTTATGGCAAGACTTCTTCATCGCGCTCAGATTCCATCAAAGCTTGAAAGTCCTCAAAAGTGGGACACAGCTCTTGCCCGCCAAAGCTAAAGACGTGTGTCACCGGATTCCAAAATCTTGCCGCAGCATGAAGAAAAGGAAAACGCAGCGGGGTGCGACTCAACGTGAACAGTGCACTTATGCCAAAACCTCAGAAATTAAGCTTTTCCGAGCCATCTAAGTTGGCAATCCAATTTGTGAGGTTTTAAGCAAGGAATGCTTCCATTTGGTGCAAATTTGAGCTGAAATAAAGAGAATCCCAAAGCTGGAACTCATATAGAAGATAAGTGTCATGACCCAAACCCGCCCCTATGAGTTTAGCACCGTAACCGACCAGTAATCCGTGATTACCGAAGGTCTACTTAACAGTAATACAAAGTACAGGGGCTGGCGGAAGCCAAAACAGTAATAAAAGATGTCCAATGAGCTGTGACAGTCTGTATGCAAAACGACTATTCATAACATAATCACATTCAGAACAAAAGTAGTATGTACATACATCATATACAGGTATTCAGGTTGGGGGCCAAATCACTTCCATAACAGTACAGTACAAGTCTATACAGTCTATACAAAACAGAGACAGAAAGGGGGAATCTAAAACACCCCGAAGCAGCCTTGGTTTGGACACACATGGAACCTCGCAGTGAGGCACGTTGGTTGGCTTGACAAAAAGGGAGTTAAACCCAATGCTTCTAGCTTCGATCCGGTGCCTAGACACCTACATATATATATAAACAGTGAGCTAAAGCCCAGTGAATAACATATGCGTAAAGAGGTTAGGAATGAATGTCCTTTCAGTATTTAAAATAGTAATTTGAACAATATATCAGTTATTCGATCATAGCAGTCATAAGTGGTACATCCAATAACAAACAGTACAGTAGGTCTTAACAGACTGAACAGTCAGTTGATGGCCATCACATCAGTAAATAGCAGTGGTTCCAACAGGGGAACCGATAGAGATCTCTGTAGCAGTAGCAGTATAGTATAGTAACAGTAAATTGCTATGGATGCCATGAATACGGTTCGCAAATAAGACAAGCATTCATTCAGTACAAAATATCATTTCAGAAAGCAGTACAGTTGATCATTCAAAAAATATTCATGATTGAATATATCTTTACAATATTGTTACTCACAGAGTTCTGGGTTACAGATAGGCTAGTGAGCATCCTTGGATGCCAACCCTACACAGTTACAGAAAGAACACACACTAAGTTACATACTTGGGAATCAATGGCTTAGTCCCTATCTTGACTCAGTGTGGTTCTATTACATTATGCTCACTAAGATGCCTTAAACTAGGCCTAGGAATGCCTAGGATGGAATGAGGATGCAAAGATGCACTTTAAAACACTTTTCAGAATTTTCAAAAAACAGGGGTCTCGTTCGAGCGTGGCTTTCTACGCTCGAGCGGACATACAGACAAAGGAGCTCCGCTCGAGTGTGACTTTCCTTGCTCGAGTGGACTGCAAAAGTACTGGATGCATGAAATTCACGCTCGACGGGCGCTCGACCCCCGCTCGAGTGTGAGACACAAGTCCTCGCTCGAGCGTGCATTCCCTCGCTCGAACAGACTATAAACACATGCAAAGTATTGGATACACGCACTTCACGCTCGAGCGCTACTTTTCTCGCTCGAGCGGACTGCATGATCTCAGAGTGTACGCTCGAGCGTGGAGTTCCTCACTCGAGCGTGGATCCAAAATCTGGAATTTCCAGATTTGCCTCCAAGCATGAAACTCAACATTTAAAGCATCAAATTCGATCCTTTTGGGCTAATTTTCTGAAAAACACTTTAAAACTCATAATATGACATGTTTCAAAGATCAATTTGCAAAATCAAAGCCCAAAGGTAAGTCTATTGAACACCATTTTCAACAATAACTTCAAGAACATAATGTGAATGAACATGCATGCGTTCAATTGAAACCAAAGCTTCCAATACATGATCAAATAACTCAATCCTTCCAAAAACATGATGAATTCTTGAACTATAAACAAAATATGAACATGCATGTAGTAAATTTCATGGAAAGACCTCAAAACTCAAGAATGTGAACATGCATGCATGGATTACTACCCAATTCAACATCTTAAGCCATATCTTGGCTCTAGACTACAACATCCCTCCAAACCATGCAAGAATCAACTCAATTCATAAACAAGAAGGTAAAAGCTCCACCTTAAGTCTTCAACTTCAAGAATGGAAGCTCAATTGTGCAATCTACACTTCAATTCCTCTAAATTTCCAAGCAATTCTTGAAAAGCTCAAACTGTCTCCTATCTCTCTCTCTCTAGTCGGTTTGGCCACAAGAAAATTGAACAAGAATGATGTATCAAAGGCTCCAAACAATGTTGTAAGTAATGGCCCACTAATGGCAAAATGGTAAATAAGCCAACTAATGTAATTCAACATTATTTAATCCAATTTAAACATTCCAAATCAAATTTCAATTAAACATACCATAAAATCACATAAATTTTAATTAGCATAAAACACTAATTAATTTCGGATTTGGCCGCCGATAAGGCCTTCAATTTGCAGTTTAAAACATAAAACATGAACAGATCATTTAGCAGTCAAACAGATAGATTTGCATTTAAACTAACACACTCAATCAATCAGTTCAAAATGTCAGTCTAATCAGTTACTTAACATGCTTAATCATAGATTAGCACTAATCAGTGGTAAGGGTTGTCACAGTCTCCCTTCCTTACAAAGAGTTTGGTCCTCCAAACTCGAATTACCTTCATTTTGGAAGAATACTGGATTCGGAAGGAACAGTTCAGGATATCTCTTGATCATATCGTCTTCCCTTTCCCAAGTGGCATACACGCCACCATGGTTTTTCCAATCAACTTTCACTAACGGAATCTCTTTGTTCCTCAACTTCCTGATCCGTCTGTTTACAATCTGAATAGGCCGTTCTTCATAAGTGTAGTCGTCACTTAGCACTACACGGGTAGGCTCGATCACATGGAAGGGATCCCAAAGGTAATCCCTCAACATTGAAATATGGAACACGTTATGCATATGCTCCATTTCAGGAGGAAGCGCTACTTGATACGCCATCGGATTAATCTTTTCAATAATCTCGTACGGTCCGACATATCTCGGCGCTAACTTGCCTTTAACTCCAAAACGGGTCTGCCCTTTCATCGGTGTCACTTTAACAAAAACGTGATCACCTACTTCATATTCTCTGTCTCGCCTTCGGACATCCGCATAACTTTTCTGTCGACTTTGTGCGGTTTTCAATCTTTGCTGAATCAGTTTCACCTTTTCTGTGGTTTCCTATACAATCTCGGGCCCAAGCAAAGGCCCATCTCTAACTTTTTTCGAGCAAATCGAAGATCGACATTTCCTGTCATACAAAGCCTCGAAAGGCGCCATACCAATGCTTGAATGAAAACTGTTGTTGTAGGCGAATTCAGCCAACGGTAAGTGGCTTTCCCAATTTTCCTGAAAATCAAGGACACACATTCTCAGTAAATCCTCCAGTGTCTGGATGGTTCTTTCTGACTGGTCATCTGTCTGAGGATGGTATGCACTACTCAGTCTCAGTTCAGTACCCAATGCTGTCTGTAGGCTTTGCCAGAATCTCGAGTCCCTATCAGAAACAATGGACACAAACACTCCATGCAATCTAACAATCTCATCAATATAGATTATAGCCAATTTGTCTGCATTATAAATTGTTTTGACAGGTAAGAAGTGAGCAGATTTAGTCAGTCTATTAACAATAACCCAAATTGAATCCATACCTTTACTGGAGCGAGGTAAACCAACAATAAAATCCATGGTGATATGTTCCCATTTCCACTCCGGTATCGATAAGGGTTGCAGTAAGCCTGCGGGTCATTGATGTTCGACTTTGACTTGTTGGCAATGAAGACATTTCGATACAAAATCAGCAATTTCTTTCTTCATTCCTGGCAACCAGAAATTTAGTTTCAAATCTTGTTACATTTTCGTGTTTCCTGGATTGATAGACAATTTTGAATTGTGGCCCTCTTGCAAAATTCTTCTTTTCAGTTCAGAATCACTCAGTACACATAACCTTCCCTGAAATTTCAGTACATTGTTCTCAAATTTGAAACCCGGCCTCGGTTTAGATTCTCGTTCATCGATGATCTTCTTCAAGAAGTCATCCTATTGTTGTTTCTCTTTAATCTCTTCAATAAGTGCCGGTTGAGCAGAAATAGCAACTACTGTTCCACCTTGTTCACGCAAAACAATCTCAACTTCAAATTTTTCAAGGTCACATAGCAACTCTTTCTGTCCAGTGAGTAAACAGGCTAAATTTCCGATCGATTTCTGACTCAATGCATCGACAACGGTGTTAGCTTTCCCCGGATGGTACAAAATTTACAAATCATAATCCTTTATCAGTTCTAACCATCTTCGTTGCCTCATGTTCAGTTCTTTCTGTGTGAAGAAATATTTCAAACTCTTGTGGTTTGTATACACCTCACAAGTTGCCCCATAAAGGTAATGACGCCAAATTTTCAGTGCAAACACTACTGCAGCAAGTTCCAAATCATGGGTCGGGTAATTCTTTTCATGTGGTCTCAGTTGTCGGGAAGCATACGCAATCACTTTACCATTCTGTATTAAAACACATCCCAAACCCTTATAAGAAGCATAACTAAATATAGTATAACCATCCATACCTGAGGGTAGGGTAAGAATCGGTGCAGTCACGAGTCGAGTCTTTAACTCTTGAAAAGCTGATTCTCTCTGGTCAGTCCAGTCAAATGATATCCCCTTTTGAGTCAATTGAGTCAGTGGTAGGGCAATTTTGGAGAAGTCTTTGACAAACCTTCTGTAATACCCGGCTAAGCCTAGAAAACTTCGGACTTCGATAACATTTGTCGGTCTAGGCCAATTCACTACTGTTTCAATTTTCTGCGGGTCAACTGTAATACCATCTTTACTGATCACATGCCCCAAAAACATTACATTATCAAGCCAAAATTCACATTTTGTCAGTTTAGCATACAGTTTCTGTTCTCTTAGGGTCTGCAAGGCAATTCTCAAATGATGTTCATGTTCTTCCGTGCTTTTGGAATAAATCAAAATATCATCGATGAAAACAACTACAAATTCATCTAGGAATGGTTTGAAAATTCTGTTCATAAAATCCATAAATGCAGCAGGTGCATTGGTAACTCCGAAAGGCATAACCAAGAATTCATAATGTCCATACCTCGTTCGAAAGGCAGTCTTTTCAATGTCCCCTGTCTTGACTTTCAACTGGTGGTATCCAAATCTAAGGTCAATTTTGGAGAAAACTTGGGCACCCTGTAACTGGCCAAATAAATCATCAATACGAGGCAATGGATATTTATTTTTCACTGTTACCTTGTTCAGTTCACGGTAGTCAATGCAGAGTCTCAATGAGCCGTCTTTCTTCTTTACAAATAAAACTGGAGCGCCCCATGGCGAAGTACTGGGCCTGATGAACTTCTTATCTAACAACTCTTGTAGCTGAACTTTTAACTCTTTCAATTCAGTTGGTGCCATTCTGTAAGGAGCTTTAGATACTGGTTGTGTACCCGGAATCACATCGACGGTGAATTCAATCTCCCTGTCAATCAAATCCCCTGGCAAATCATCTGGAAAAACATCTGGGAATTCTCTGACTGTAGGAATACTGTTCACTTCAGTCTTAGCATCAGTAGGTACAGTCAATACACAACACAGATACCCTTTACACCCATTTTTAATCAGTTTAAAAGCTTTCATAGAAGAAATCAGATATGGGGGAGGTACTACTCCAACTTCATTAAACACAAATTCAGGCAATCTAGGTGGACGGAAAACAACTTGTTTTGTTACATAGTCTATGGTAGCATGATATTTTGTTAACCAGTCCATTCCCAATATCACATCAAAATGATCAATATTCAATGGCAGTAAATCAATATGCAAATGCGTATCTTCAACAATAATCTCACATGCAGGGTACATATAAGCACAAGTCATGGATCCCCCAACAGGTGAAGATACAGCTAACAGATAGTTCATAGGTTCCAGTGGTCTATTTAATTTTCGTGAAAAAGTATGCGATACATATGAATGTGTAGACCCCAAATCAATCAGAATATATGCATTTTGAGCACAAATTGAGAGTATACCTGACACAACGGTCTTAGTATTCTGTACATCTCCCAGTACGAGTGCAAACACTCGGCCTTGCCTCATAGGCTCTTTTCCAGTAGCTTTGGGGTTGGGTTTCGGTGGAGCAGTTGATCCTGCTGTGCTTGGTGCGGCTTTACTATTGCTCTGAAGAGCAGAAGGGCAATCTTTGACCATGTGGCTCACCTTGCCACACCTGTAACAAGCACCTGAAATTTTATAGCAAACCCCTTTATGTTTCTTACCACATTCAGAACAGGGCGGTATAGAACCACTTCCCTGACTAGAACTGGTTGTTGACCCTGTATTTTGCTTTTTGTTTGATGAAGTATTTCGACCTCTCTTGAACTTAAAGCCTCATCTCTTACCACGCTACTCAGTCGCTGGTGTTTCAGTTTGTTTCAGTGCCTCGATGTTCGACTCAGCCATTATTGCCCGGTCAAGAACACCTACATACTTCAATAGTTTCAGAACATTTATTCTGTCAAGGATTTCAACATTAAGGCCGCCTTCAAACTTCCTGGCCTTTTTGTAATCGGTATCCACCATGTGTGGTGCATATCTGGCGAGTTCAGTGAATTTCGATTCATACTCAGCTACGGACATAGTGCCTTGTCTCAGTTGTTCAAATTCAGTCACTTTTCGGTCCCTGACACACTATGAAAAGTATTTCTCAAAGAAGGCTCCCTTTAACTGAGCCTAAGGCATAGCCGTATTGGTGTCACGGACAAGCATCCACCACCTTCTGGCCTCCTCTGGTAAGGTAAAAGTGGCCAATAGGACCTTGTGTGCTTCAGAACACGGAAACACTTCAAATAATTTCTCTGTTTCTAGCACCCACGCTTCGGCCTTTAATGGTTCAAGGCCTTCTTGGAATGACTGTTGTTTCATCTTACTGAACTTCTGCGTTAGAGCAATTATATCGTCATTCACATTCTGCTCAGGTTGAACTGGAGAAGGTGGGGGCTGTTGGTTCTGTTGTAGCCTTAAGGCCTCAGTTAGCAGTTCAACTGTTCTTTCTAGCCTTGTCATTCTGGCCTCAGATGATTCAGGTTCATCAGCATTTCTTGCGTTATCCATTTCACTATAGACAATTATGGCAATTATAAACATAGACAGTTGCATACTTAACACATTAACACATTAGCACATATATTCATGTCATGGCCACACATACTTTTTTAATGCTCATGCAATGCCCTAATCACTTTTCTAGGACATCTTATAGCTCATTTGGACACGTGTGTGAGGTATAACTCGTGCTTTAGTATCGCTCTGATACCACTCTGTCACGACCCAAACCGCCCCTATGGGTTTAGCACTGTAACCGGCCAGTAATCCGTGATTACCGAAGGCCTGCTTAACAGTAATAACAGTAATACAGAGTACAGGGGCTGGCGGAAGCCAAAACAGTAATAAAAGATGTCCAATGAGCTGTGACAGTTTGTATGCAAAAAGACTTTTCATAACATAATCACATTCAGAACAAAAGCAGTATGTACATACATCATATATAGACATTCAGGTTGGGGGCCAAATCCCTACCATAACAGTACAGTACAAGTCTATACAGTCTATACAAAACAGAGACAAAAAGGGTCTAAAACACCCCGAAGCAGCCTTGGCTTGGACACACATAGAACCTCGCAGTGAGGCACGTTGGTTAGCTTGACAAAAAGGGAGTTAAACCCAACGCTTCTAGCTTCGATCTGGTGCCTGGACACCTATATATATATATAAACAGTGAGCTAAAGCCCAGTGAATAACATATGCGTAAAGAGATTAGGAATGAATGTCCTTTCAGTATTTAAAACAGTCATTTGAACAGTATATCATTTATTCGATCATAGCAGTCATAAGTGGTACATCCAATAGCAAACAGTACAGTAGGTCTTAACAGACCGAACAGTCAGTTGATGGCCATCATATCAGTAAACAGTAGTGGTTCCAACAGGGGAACCGACAGAGATCTCTGTAACAGTAGCAGTACAGTACAGTAATAGTAAATTGCTATGGATACCACGAATACGGTTCGCAAATAGGACAAGCATTCATTCAGTACAAAATATCATTCAGAAAATATTCATGATTGAATATATCTTTACAACATTGTTACTCACAGAGTTCTGGGTTACAGATAGGCTAGTGAGCGTCCTCGGATGCCAATCCTACACAGTTACAGAACGAACACACACTAAGTTACACACTTGGGAATCAATGACTTAGTCCCTATCTTGACTCGGTGTGGTTCTATAGCATTATCCTCATTAAGATACCTTAAACTAGGCCTAAGAATGCCTAGGATGGAATGAGGATACAAAGATGCACTTTAAAACACTTTTCAGAATTTTTAGAAAACAGGGGTCTCGCTCGAGCGTGGCTTTCACACTCAAGCGCACATGCAGACAAAGGAGCTCCACTCGAGCGTGACTTTCCTCGCTCGAGCGGACTGCAAAAGTACTGGATGCATGAAATTCACGTTCAACGGGCGCTCAACCCCCGCTCGAGCATGAGACACAAGTCCTCGCTCGAGCGTGCATTCCCTCGCTCGAGCGGACTGTAAACACATGCAAAGTACTGGATACATGTATTTCACGCTCGAGCGCTACTTTTCTCGCTCGAGCGGACTGCATGATCTCAGAGTGTACACTCGAGCGTGAAGTTCCTCGCTCGAGCGTAGATCCAAAATCTGGAATTTCCAGATTTGTCTCCAAGCATGAAACTCAACATTTAAAGCATCAAACTCGATCCTTTTGGGCTAATTTTCTGGAAAACACTTTAAAACTCATAATATGACATGTTTCAAAGATCAATTTGTAAAATCAAAGCCCAAAGGTAAGTAAATTGAACACCATTTTCAACAATAACTTCAAGAACATAATGTGAATGAACATGCATGCGTTCAATTGAAACCAAAGCTTCCAATACATGATCAAATAACTCAATCCTTCCAAAAACATGATGAATTCTTGAACTACAAACAAAATATGAACATGCATGTAGTAAATTTCATGGAAAGACCTTAAAACTCAAGAATGTGAACATGCATGCATGGATTACTATCCAATTCAACATCTTAAGCCATATCTTGGCTCTAGACTACAACATCCCTCCAAATCATGCAAGAATCAACTCAATTCATAAACAAGAAGGTAAAAGCTCTACCTTAAGTCTTCAACTTCTAGAATGGAAGCTCAATTGTGCAATCTACACTTCAATTCCTCTAAATTTCCAAGCAATTCTTGAAGAACTCAAACTGTCTCCTATCTCTCTCTCTCTAGTCGGTTTGGCCACAAGAAAATTGAACAAGAATGATGTATCAAACGCCCCAAACAATGTTGTAGGTAGTGGACCACTAATGGCAAAAGGGTAAATAAGCCAACTAATGTAATTCAACATTATTTTATCCAATTTAAACATTCCAAATCAAATTTCAATTAAACATACCATAAAATCACATAAATTCCAATTAGCATAAAACACTAATCAATTTCAAATTCGGCCGCCGATAAGGCCTTCAATTTGCAATTTAAAATATAAAACATGAACAGATCATTTAGCAGTCAAACAGATAGATTTGCATTTAAACTAACATACTCAATCAATCAGTTCAAAATGTCAGTCTAATCAGTTACTTAGCATGCTTAATCATAGATTAGCACTAATCAGTGGTGAGGGTTGTCACAATAAGGCAGTGAGTGGAGGACAGATGTCAACATTTCAGAGAGTCTGCCATCGATGGCCGACAGTGGCTCATCAGTGGCCGGCAGTGGCACACTGATGGCCGGCAGGCCTCCTCTTATGGCCGGCAGTCTTCCCTCATTCCCACTAGCCTTCTTGGTGAAGACCCAGTTGTCTGCTACAGTGAAGTGCTGTTACCTAGGCCTTTTAAGGTCTTGTTTTGTCCTGTTGGACTCTGTTGTGTCTCGTTTAAGACGTATTAGTTTCTTTTTTTGTGTCATGTTGTAATCATCTTCCTTTCATTTATCGAGTTGTCGTAATTTGCTTATCGAGTTGTAAACTTGTTAAGACTTTGTTTTGCTTATCAAGTTGTTTTATTGTTAGTCAGTTCACTACCTGATTAGTGTAATTCGAGTGTTAGTTTTCAAAACAAAAGTTCGATCTCATTTACATTGTTGTGTAAAGTGATGTGATGCGATGCAATGCATAGAATGTACAAATGAAACACTTTTTCAACAAAAGGCTGTTTTCATTCCATCATAGATTCTTTTTACAAAAAAGCATAGTTTTAAAAAAGTAAATCTGCCTGACGCAGTACAATGCGCAAAACTACTAGTAAAAAGAAAAATAAAACAAAAGAAGAACGTCTGAATCAGCAAAATGTCTGGATCGGCGCAAATCGCCTCAAGACTGAGAGGCCCTCCTCATCCTCTTCCTCGACCGAGAGGACTCTAGAATATCGCCGCCATCAGCACCTGACTCTAAACTCGAGTCATCCCCAGCTCTATCTCCATCTTGAGAAGACTCTGACCGCGGACTAACTGCCAACCCGTCAGACTCATCATCATCTGGGGTAGGCCCCCGTGAACTAGTCCCTTGTCCCGCTCCCTCTGCTGCTCGGGGAGGTTCTGAAGGACCCCCCCTGCTCCTGCTGAGGCACCTAATGGGCCTGGCGTCAAGAAAGTAATCTGAAAAAGGGCAATCTGCCAAAATGCATTAGTAATCAAAATGTTTTAGATGCCAAGAATAATATGCTGTGAGCAGTAAATGATTTACAGAGAATGTGTATCGTGAGCGGTGTATGGGAGCAATGTATCAGACCAGTGTAGTGTGCAACTGTGCAACTATGTGGCATGCAGTGTAGTTTGAAAGAACTCACCAGAATACTGTAAATACTCAGCAAGTCCATGCTCGTCTGCAGCATCCCCACCACCGAAGCCGTCATCTCCAGAGACTGACGAGTGTACTCAATGGGAGCCTGCAAAAATGTTGAAGTCATTAGTATTCTGCAGAATATCCAATGAAATGAAATGACTGTGCAAAACGAAAAGTGTAGCACATACCGGGGTCGAGCCGTAAACTCCGATAAGCTCATGACCAGCTGGAGGAGGAGCAAAGAGAATCTGATAAATCTCTCCAGCCCACCCTCGGCATGTCATAGTGGCAAGCAGCACGGGCCATGCAGTTCCCTATCTTCCCTCAAGATCTCTCCTCCTACGAGACCTGGTCGCTCCGCCTCTCCCTCTCGCAACTGGAGCCCTCGCTCCCTCTCCTCCTCGGACACGAGTCAAAGGTGGCATCAGATGTGTCTGAATAAAGGTCGCGTAGTCGCCTTCTGCATGGAAGTACTCCGTCTCCAGTCCTACCATGAACTGAATCACCTAGTCGGCAGACAACTTATGTGTCTGCCTCATCGATGGTGGAGGTACCATCGGTACGAATAGAGCAGGCGACCCCAAGGTTTGATGCACGAAGTGCTCACTCAAAAACCAGGCGCGACAGATCGAGCCCTTGAAGAGAATGTGGAACTGAGACATGGTCCGAGCAATGTGGTACTGATCTCGGAGTCCTGACGGGATCGCATCCCATGGCCGCCATGTAATCTGGGAAAAGAGAACGAACAAAGTGATCAGTTGTCAAATAACCAAAGTGGGTGCATTGGGGTTAAATGAAATAATCTCATTGCAGAATTACCTCGTGCACCCTGACCATGTCGAAGTACTGTCGAAAGAACATGAAGCTCTCTCGGGTCCTACGACGGAGCGGACCGTCAAATATGTCAGAGAATGGGACCGTCGCTGCAGTCTCCTCCACAGGCTCTGAAGCAAGTGTCGGGAAGTATGCGTACACCCACAGTTGTGAGAAAAATGTGATCAGTACAGTGTATGAACAGATTGCAGAAAACAGAATACAGTACAATGAAAAAGGGCTACAGGCCTAGAGTAGACATTAGATCTTGTATGTGCAGTGTATGGTATGTAGTGTGCAGCATGTATGGTGTACAGAAAATGCAAAGCAAAAAGCATACAGTGCAAGAGCAAATGCAGAAAGTACAAGTGTTGAACAAAGCAAATGTACAAATGCTGAGTAAAGCAATGAAAAGGAGAAACTAGGTTGTATACCTCCCAAGCTCACCGGTAGCCGCCGATCAACCTCCCACGTATCCTAGAGGTGGAGCTCATGTATCCATAAAGTGTGGTGAGGCCAGCCATGTCCCAGTCGTAGAAACCGAGCCGCTGGAGTACCACCAGAGCGCCCAAGAAGTACAAACCCATGATATTCCATCTGTTTGAAAACAAGGTGGTACCGAAAAGGAATAGGAGGAAGCCCCTGGCGTACTGCTCTACCCCCTCATCGGTCTCGGGATCCTTCCCTCTGTACTGCTCCTCAAACCAAGAGTATCTAACCATACCCGCTCGAAGAATGGGTGGACGTGCTCCAAGTAGCGCATCTCATGCGGTCACCCGCTCCCCCATGCCGGGATCAAAGGGAATCGGATCACCTCCTACGCCCAGGCCGGTGATCATCGCGAAGTCGAGAGCAGTCATCGTCATCTCTCCCGCAGTGGAAAAGTAGAAAGAGTTGGTAGTGTTCCACCACCTCTTCACAAGAGCCCCTAGGAGAGAGTGACTCGCTATGACCCGCGTCAAGCTGTAGAAAAATACGCCAAAGCCGGTCCCGTCGATAATCCGGCGGACCCTCGAGGGGAGCACATCGTACCAATCCTGAGCAGTCGTAGCACCATAACCCCTGAAGGAGCGGGATCCATCCTGCAACAGTAAATGCAGTTCAAGTCAGACCAGCAGTGTATTGAAAATGCAGTTCAAGTCAGACCAGCAGTGTATCAAAAATGCAGTTCAGATCAGATCAGTGATGTATTAAAAATACAGTTGAATTCAAATCATTGGTGTATCGAAAATGCAGTTGAATTCGGGGCAGTGACGCACGAGGTGCGGTCATACACACTATATACAGGGCAATGATGTGTGAAGTACAGTTAAATACAAAGCAACAATGTATGAAATACAGTTACTTCAAAGCATGTAAAGCGATCAGATCAGAACAGTGCAAGAAATGCAAATAGTTGAAAGTAATACTACAGAAAGGGAGAGTTGGTACCTCCACAGCAATGGCCGACACATGAGACATCGGCTCCCTCAGTAAGAGGTCGTCTGGTACGCCCTTATCAAAATCAGTGAAGGTGTGAATGCCTCCCACCACCAGTATGATATGAGTCTCAGGATAATACCTCACAGGGTCAAAAGGACGAATGTTCAATGGTAACGGCTGAGGCTCGACCTCTGGCTCAGTCGCAAAGTCCGCCGCCAACTCCGCTAGAGGGAATACGGGGAAGCCCTCATCGTGCGGAACATCGTCAGCCATCTGAAATAGATGCAAAAATGAGCAAAATGGTGGAGTTTTGAACAAACCAAACCCTAAGAGAGAGAAAATTCAAGGAAAGTTGAAAGCCCGCGAAAAGTGAACTAACCTCGAAAGGAATCCAGGAGAAATGATCCTCGAATGGGGGAAATGATGACAGACACCTCAGATTCAATTTCTGATCGGTTCAAATTGAAGAAGACCAAAAGGTTTTAACGATTCAAGATTGTTTAGGGTGTTGGGAAACGCGTAGAACGCACGAAACTAGAGAGAAGGCACACCTAGAGGGCAAGGAAAATGTTTTCCATGTAAGGGTTTATGAGGAAATAGGTTGATTTTTAGCCTATTTAAAGACCCACGGCCCAAAAGAATGTTTTACCCGAATCTACCACTGATGGCCGACAGGGGCACATCGATGGCCAGCGGTCCCTCATCGATGGCCGGCAGTAGCCACAAATGGCCGGCGGCAGCCAGTGGCTTTCCCTGTTAGCCAGCAGTCTTCCACCAGCTTCCTCTGCCCATCTGACCGAGGTATTTGTCCCTAGGTTCCAAAAATCCCGAGGAATGCTCAAAACTTGAATCAAAATGCCTCCGTGGAAACCCGGAAATCGTATCCTCAATGTACGATGGTCGTCACCCATCAATGTGTACAAGGTGTATCCTTTTAACGCATCCTAAACCTTCCGGGAGGAAAACCGGAAGTCCCCTTCCAAGATGTCTTTATTAGGCATTCTTTTGATTGTTATCACCTAACATTCGCTTGTCATATCAAACACCCATTCTAGATATATTTGCGTTGCTTTGCATCTAGTTTATATTTGCATTATCTTGCATCTAGTTCACATTTGCATTGTCTTGCATCTAGTTATATTTATTTTGCATCTAGTTTATATTTGCATTATCTTGCATCTAGTTCACATTTGCATTGTCTTGCATCTAGTTATATTTATCTTGCATCTAGTTATATTTGTGTTGCCTCGCATTTAGATATATTTGCATTGTTTTGCATCTAATTTATAGTTACATTGTTTTGCATCTCATTTACACATGCATTGTTTTGCATCTAGTTTATAGTTACATTATTTTGCATCTCATTTACACATGTATTGTTTTGCATCTAGTTTATAGTTGCATTGTTTGCATCTCATTAAACCTGCATTGTTTTGCATCTCATCAAACCTGCATTGTTTTGCATCTCATTAAACCTGCATTGTTTTGCATCTCATCTAAACTTGCATTGTTTTGCATCTCGCATTACCCCTTATTAACTTGCGTTGTTACGCTTGTTAGTCGCGTTGTTTTGCACCCTTATTTTAGCTTGCACTGTTACGCAGGTTATGTGCGCTGTTACGCACTTCTTATCTTAACTTGTGCTGTTACGCAGGTTATGTGCGCTGTTACGCAGTTCTTTTCTCTAACTTGCGCTGTTATGCAGGTTATGTGCGCTGTTACGCACATCTTATCTTAAATTGCGCTGTTACGCAGGTTATGTGCGCTATTATGCACTTCTTTTCTCTAACTTCTGCTGTTACGCAGGTTATGCGCGCTGTTACGCACTTCTTATCTTAAACTTGCGCTGTTACGCATGTCCTCTTCTTTTACTTGCGCTGTTACACATGTCTTCTTTTTTACTTGCGTTGTTACGCGTGTCTAACCTGAGCTGTTATGCATGTTTTACTTTCTTAATACGCACTGTTATGCATGTTTTACCTTCTAAACCTGCGCTGTTACGCATGTTGTATTATTTAAACTTGCGTTGTCATGCATGTTTTACTTCCTTAATGTGCACTGTATCCAATGCTTTACTTCTTTAACTTGCGCTATCACGCATGTTTTACATGTTTTATTTGCGTTGTTTCGCATTTCTATGACCTGCGTTGTCTCACATGTTTTATTTGCGTTGTTTCGCATATGTCTATCTTGCGCTGTTACGCATGTTCCATCCACGTTGTCTCGTACCTACAGGATTGCATTGTTTTGCACCCCTTCACTTGCGTTGTTACGCACTGTTCACTTGCATTGTTATGCATGTTTCTAACAATATTGCACCTGTTGAGTTTCTCTCTTTTACAAGCACGATATTGTATGCACGGTTCATTTGAAGCTGACGCGACTGGACGAACCGGACGGTATTGTATTCACTCCGTGTGAAACATGGTGAGAATTACATAATTTTCTTACATTCTTTCTGTTGAAATATGTAGGACTGTTATTCATTCACTTAAAATGTTGCATTTATTGTATATAATTGCTTCATTACAGTTTTCCTTTGCATAATCATAAGTTATGCTCTTGCATCTTGCATATCATTTGCATTATGCCCCAGCCTACGGGCGCATCTCTGCATGCTTATATTGATTGTCTGCTTGAGTCTTCGGCCTTGTTAAAAATGGGTCGTCTCTGGGCTTTGACACTCACTCCCGTCACTTTGTGACTTTCGAGTTCTGTCAAAGAGGGGCAACTGTAGACACCCCATTTTTTACCGTCCTCAAGACTCGGTTGTGCTTGCAGGTACATCCGGACACAAGTTCGATTGCTCGTTGGGCATTCGACTTTCGCGGCGGAACATCACAGGCTCGAGCTTTCCAGACCCTGTATCCTTTCTACCCCATTCTTGGACCATGACTTGGTCCTTTCAGCATCTTTCTCCTGGTGCACTGCCGGCCATGGTCTGGCACTGCCGGCCATGGATTTGTTTCTGCCGGCCATTGAGTGAGCCTGCCGGCCATCAATGAGCCACTGCCGGCCATCACTGATGGCCGGCAGAACCCCTGTCTCAGCTGGTTTTACTCCAGATATTTTGAGCCAGTTGGAATCCTTTTATCTGCCCTCCATATACATGTATAGAGGGATGAAGCTCTTGCCAAGCTTCTTGAAAAAGCTTTACATTGCTTTCCTTCTATATAAGGAGAGAGCCTCTCTCCTTAGAAGGGGTTGAGCTCTTTGGAGAAGAAATATCCCCCTCTTTCTATATTTTGTTGTATATTTGTGCCTTGAAGTCCATTTTCCTTGCATTTCTACACCACAACACATAGAGATATACCACCACCATTGGATTGAGGTTCTTGGGAGGACTTCTTGAGCTCTGAAAGTGAGGTTTTATCCTTTGAAGTTGCTAGTTTCGAAGTTGGATTTCAAGGGTGAGTATTTTCCTCATTTTAGCACTTTTTTGTATCTCATTTTGGCCATTCTTGCATATTGATTTAGGCCTTGCTTTCAGCTGAAAAAATTCTTGTTTTTAAGTGCTTTTGGTGGTTGTTTAAGGTCTTTTGGCTATTGAGGGTCTTCAACCCTCTTGGTGGCCTTGTTTGGTCTTGTTTTGAGCCATGCCTTAAGGCCTCCGAGCTAGCCTTGGTTTGGCCTTCTAACCACTGAAATCCAGTGGATTTTCAATGGTAGGCATAAGGTTTGAGGCCTCAAATCAGAGGGGGTGGTCCCCTCTCTTTTGGTTCTTGTTTGCTTGCATTTTTGGCCTTTCAAAGGAGCATGCCTCCATGTATTTTTTAGGCTTGGTTCAGGCCCTTTTTGTGACCCATGGCTGGTTTGGTCATATTTTGCATACATCTTACATGTGTAGTATAATCCCATTCATAGCCTTACAAAGTAGCATGTTCTTCTTGCATGTGTTGGCTCCATTTCAGTAGGTTTTTGGTGATGTTTTACCATGCCTTAGATCTGTTTTGGGTTGATTTTGTCACTCCATCCATGCATCTTACACTTGTAGTGTAAACCCCATAAACTAGTCTTGTATGCTTCTTGCTTTAGCATGTCATCCTAGCTTATGTTGAGCCCATTTCAGCATGTTTTTGGTGATGTTTTTCCATGTCATGACTCTGTCTAAAGTGGGTTTAGTCATCCTTTGCATGCTCCATATACTTGTAGAACAAATCTTGTGTACTAGCTTCATGTGCATGATGTTTTGACTCATCATCCTAGCATGTTTTGGCTTTGCTCCAGCATGATTTTTTCCTTGTTTTGGGATGTTCTTGGACTATTTTCGGCTGCCATGGCCATATCACTCATGCTTTGTATAGCTATAGTGTAAATGCTTAAGCTAGTCTTGGGTTTTGAAGCCCCTACCATGCCATACATGTGATGTTTGCATGCTTTGCCATCATTCTAAATGTTATTTAAGTCTATGAAATGTGGCCATACACTTGCATTTGACATGCTTTTAATGCCTTGGAGCCTTGGCTCTTTATGCCTCAAGAATGAACTTTTGTGCATGCCATTAAGCCTAAGCCTTTGGTTCATCATATCAGTGCATTTTCGGTCTTGTCATACCATGATGTAACTCTGTTTTATGCTGTCGAAGTCATGCCATGTTTGGTTCTAATAGGTATAGTGTAATGCCTCTTTATAGCTGTGCATGTTCCATGTTTTCGGACTTGTGTTCTAGCTCGTGTTGGCTAGCTTCGAGCTTGTTTTTGGCCTTGTTTGGACCTGCATTGGGACTGTTTTAGGCCCCCTTGGCCCTTTAGGGCTTTCTTTGTATGGCCATGGCTTAAGTCCCTTTACTTATTTTGAGCTTCGAGCATCCTAACATGCCATACTTGCATTGTTGAGTTGATTTGGCATCAATTTACATGAGATTTCAGAGCTTAGGGTGCTGTCACATATCCATGCTTATCTCTCTAAGTGTCCTTAAGAGTTGCATCATTGTGTCTTAATCCTTGAGCCAATTGGCATGTATGTGTTGTCTCGCCATTTTATGTTTTTCATACCACCATTCCAACACTTTTGGCCACTGATTTGGACCTATTTAAGAGCTGTCCATTTTAGTTTAAGTCCCTCCCCCCTGGATGTTGTTGCATACTTGCATGTTTGCATGTTGTTACATGCTTAGCCATTTTGTGTGTTGTCGCATGCTTGTTATATCACATGTTGTCGCATGTAGTGATACATGATTGCATACTTGTTGCATGCCACGATGTTTACATGTTTAGGTTGCATTACTTGATTGCATACATTGTATTGTATTTGGCATGCTTGCATCGCATTGTTGTTTGGGTTAAATGTTAATCCGGACACGAGGAATAAGGGGCATTTCATACTTCAAGTGATGGAACGTGTTTCAGTTCTCGGTCGCCAACGCTCTTGATTATCCATGATAGAGTTCTAGGCACTTATGTGTTTATTTGTGCATTCATTTCATATTAATTTGCACAAGTTGGATCTTTGGCCATCATACATCAGGATGCATGATTGATGGTCGTGGATTCGACTATGCCTCTCCCTTGTTGTTTCGAGGTGATATGGGGTGGCATAGTGCACACATACCCTTGGGAGACCCTCTCTTTTCTCTATTTTGTGCTCTGTTGCAGCTTGGTGTCCCAGCACATCAGTGGCCGGCAGTGCCTTATAGATGGCTGGCACCTCCTCATCCTTGGCCAGCAGTGTACCATCTTTGGCCGGCAGGTGGTCGACAACAGTTCCCCATGGCCGGCAGGCCACTGATGCATTCCCCAGACTGGTTTTGGTAAGTTCCAGCAGCAAGGTCAAGGACACCCTGCAGACAGAGCCTCTAAAGAGCAACCGGAGAGCTTACCGGGACAGGAACCAAGCATGCATGTTCACCTTCTTCAACTTGCCGAGACAGCATTGTTTAAATCGCTTACTTGTTAGTTAGCATTTGGTTTCGTAATCAATTAGTTAATTTGTTAATTAATTAAGTTTTGTAATAATTAGTTGTAGCTAGTCATTCAATTTGGTTGTGTAATAATTAATTAGCTTGTTAGTTAGTTAGTTAGTTAGTTGGTTTGTATTATTCATTCGGACCCTCCGTCGAGAGGGCATATGTTGTAAAAAGTGTACATGAGTGTGTGCATGTCTTCCAATCCCACGTCTTTTTCCTTTTTACTTACCTACTTTTGATGGTTAGTCTTAGGGCATATTTTATTTAGCATCCTTATGCTATGCATGTTTGCATCATTCATCTACATTGCATGCACCGGGCTCGGCGCATCATACAAACTGCATCGTATTTCAATTCCAAGTTGAATACATGTATCAATTGTCGTATCTTACATGCCATTTTAGGATAGTCGATCCTATTTCTAATTGCATCTCGTATGTGTTGCATTAGCCATCTCAACATAGCTAGGATCATACATTTGATTACTAACTAGTTCTTTGTTTTGGCTCAGAGTACTAGGTAAGCTTTTATGCTTTAACATACTACATGTGTGTCATGGATTGCCATGATAGCATGCTTGCCATGAGGCTAACTACTTATGTGTTTAACTGCCTGAATGCCTGTGGGTGAAGGTTGGATTACGTGAATTGGAACAATTTATTGAAATCCGCATTTTAGCCTACTTACGAGTAGCAAACTTCAAACTATTTTCTAAACAAACGGATATGCGATGCTTTGTTCCAAATTAGGCGATCTAGTCTATACTTGTTTTGCTGTGCGCATCACATAGTAATTCTAGCTAATTAACCAGAATAAGAACGCATGTGTTTTCAAAAACTAGATATCATGTTTAGTAGTGGCCGATCTTTGATCGGGCAAGCGGGGGTGCTCATAGATGAGCTTTCCCAATCGTACCCAAGTTCCCGAGCCGAGGCAACTTTGGTGATGACGGACACATGGCCTTAGGCAACGAGTCAGGGTTTCCTAAATTTTTCCAAAAAATAAAATATTTAGGTGGCGACTCTGTATCTGGCAAAGCAGTCCATGTTTGGCACTTCTTTACAAAAATCAGTTGTCCAAAACGATTTGCTGGATTTGGACTCTTTGGTGATTTATCGATCTTGCATTGAACTTTGCAAGACTAGATTCAGAACCGTGACAATTTGAGTCCGAACTGTAGGCATGAGGCCCTCGGGGCGCGTCTACATCTTGCTTGATTTTCAGGGTTCATGTTGTATATCTAGTGAAGAAATATCGTAGAATGGTTAATACTCCACATCGATTGGTCCTTAAATACTAAACCTGCACTTAGATTGTGGATAATAGTTTTTATGAATCCTCTACAGTCGTAGTGGGGATTGAAATTAAACACCTATGAACTTTGAAATATTTTTATCAATCACAAGACTAATACACCACATTCATCAAATGCTTTGAATGTTGTTGTAAATGAGGCTACGCAGGTAGATTACTGGGATGCTTTTGTTTAGCTCTGTTGATGTATATTGCACTTTTACTTGACCAGAGTTTGGCCTATCCTTTTTAAACTTAACTTCTTGCATTGGCGAGCAATTGTTGAATTAAATTGCACATAGTTTCTATTTTGGCTTTTAATATGAAGACGGTTCTGAACATGCAATATCTTTCTTAAAACAGGATATAGGTTTTCCTTAGTACTTTGAATAATTTCTAATTCTATACCTTTTGGGCTGTTCTTTTTAGAGTTTGGAATATGCACCAGTATTCATGTTTTCTATCATTGTGGTGAGAGACTCATAGGACCAACAATGAAGTTGGTAAAAAATTGGAACTCGATCGGTACCTTATATAGTGGCAAACATCAGCATTGTAGATTTTGGCTTTACTAACATTCTATCTAAATTATATTTTTGTCATAAAAGAACTTTTTCTAGGTTTTTAGTTGTAATAACTTTTATATATGGCTCCAATTTTAAGACTCAAATGAAATGCCTGATTAAACTATAATGTTATGCTATCTGAATTCTTGTCATTGCTATTCCTAGAATGCTTAACGTTACACATTTATGTTTCTTTTTCTTTCTTTTTTTTGTTTTTTTGCGACGGTAACAAGATGGTCGTCAAAAAACATGTTAGCATTTTTCTTTGTTTTTTGCGACGGCAAAATAGCAGTCGCCATAAGTAGTTTAGGCAGTTGCAAATAATTTGCGACCGTTGTCTTGCGGTCGCAAAAAGTATTTGCCACCCCCATTTGCAACCCTCATTTACCGTCACATGGACCGTCGCAAAAGGTTTTTTGTGACTGTATTTTTATTATTTGCGATGGCTTATAGCAGTCGCAAAAAGTGATTTTTTTAGTAGTGGTGAGATCTCCTTCTCTAATAGTAATAATAATAAAATTAAATTAAAATAAAATAAAATTTTAAAAAAAAAGACTTAAAAAATGGAAAAGTTGGGAGACAATAAATAATAACTTTTTTTCTAACCAGATATATTAATTAATTATAAATATTTTTAGCTTATTTGGGATGAGAAAGTGTTAATAATTGATATTAATTATAAAAATTTCCAACTAAATTGGGCATATTATGAATTGGAATAGGACAAGTTGAAAATGGAGTTTGATATTAGGACAAGTTGAAAATGTCTAGTGGTTACTTACCCAAAAAGAAATGGTCTAGTGGTTGAAGTAATAAAAATAATAAAAACCTAAGAGACTCTAAATATTTTACCAAACAATTACATGACACATTATATGAGTGTGAGTCTTACATTTATGTGAGTGTTTAGTAAGTAAAATTTTTGATAAAATATTTAAAATCTATAGCCTTACTTTAAAAAAAAAAACAATATATTGACAGTATAATAAGCCCACCACATTTTATATATATATATATAAATGATGCTTAGCTGCTTGAGATTTGTTTTTTATTTTCAATTTTACCCTTTTATTTTGAATAATTTACTAATGGTGGCCTATATGTTGAGTGAAGGTTTTTTCGTAATTAGGTAAGTATTCTTGGTCAATTATGCAATAGGTTTTTTCGTAAATATCACTACAAGAAAAGTGGGCTTATGAGACGGAACTTTTTGCGACGGCACAACTTGCCGTCTCAAAAAATGTGACTTTTTGAGACAGCACAACTTGCTGTCACAAAAAATGTGACTTTTGGAGACGGCACAACTTGTCGTCTCAAAAAATGTGACTTTTTGAGACGACACAATTTGCCATCGCCAAAAAATGTGACTTTTTGAGACGACACAACTTGCCGTCGCAAAAAATAGAGTATTTGCAACGGTTCCAGCTGCAGTCGCAAAAAAAAAAAAAAACAAGAGTTTTTTGCGATTGTAATACGTATCATTGCAAAAAAAAAAAAAAAAAAGTTAAAAAAATATATATATATATATATATTGTGGCTTTGAGACGGCTTCATATATATATATAGTCATAAAATGGTTTAAATAAATGCAATGGTATTTTTCTATTACAAAATAAAAATAAAAAAATAAAAACGACGTCGTCTTACTCTTTTGAACATTTCTCTTTTCACCCATTTTTTCATCTTTCTATCTCTCTGTCTCTATCTCTGTCTCTGTCTCTCTTCTCTTTCTCTCTCTCACTCATAAGTCTTATCTGTCTGTCTGTCTCTCTCTTTCTCTATGTGTCTCTGTCTCTGTCTCTCTTATCTCTCTCTCTCTCACTCATCACTCTTCTTTGTCTGTCTGTCTCTTTCTTTCTTTCTATGTCTCTGTCTCTCTTCTCTTTCTCTCTCTCACTCATCACTCATCACTCTTCTCTATCTGTCTATCTGTCTCTCTCTCTCTCTCTCTCTCTCTCTGTCTCTCTCTATGTCTCTCGTCCATTTTTTTTCTCTTTATCTCTCTCATCTCCCTTCTCTTTATCTCTCTCGCTCTCTTGCTCATCTCTCTCTGTCATTCTCTCATTTATCTCTTTTTGCTCTCTCTCTGTCTCTTTATCTATATCTTTTCATCCATTTTTTCATCTTCTTTTCTCTCTTCTCTTTCTCTCTTTCATTCATCACTCTTCTCTCTCTGTCTGTCTGTCAATCTGTCTCTCTCTCTTTGTGTCTCTCACTCATCTATCTCTTCTCTCATCTCTTTTCTTTTTCTGTCTCTTTTACTCATCTCTCTTCTCTTTATCTCTCTCACTTATCTCTCTTCTCTCTATCTCTCTCATCTCTCATCTTTCTCTGTCTCTCTCGCTCATCTCTCGTCTCTCTATCTTTCTCTCTGTCTCTCTCGTTCATCTCTCTTCTCTTTATGTCTCTCTCGCTCTCTTCTCTCTATCTCTCTCTGTCTCTCTCATCCATCTATCTTCTCTCTATGTCTCTTTTCTGTCTCTCACTCTCTATCCCTTTCTCTTTCTCTCTCTCTTTCTCTCTCTCTCTCTCTCTCTCTCTCTCTCTCTCTCTCTCCCACTGTGTCTGTGTTGCTCACTCTCTCACTCACGTCTTCTCTATTTACTGAGCTCCCTCTCGATTTATCGATTCACTATAAGAAAATTAACTTTTAGTGACCACTTTGTCTATCTCTCGCTCATCACTCACTCTCTCTCTCTCTCTCTCTCTCTCTCTCTCTCTCTCTCTTTCTCTTCTCTCTCCTCTATCTGTCTCTCACTCATTTCTCTCTCTCACCACCCATCTCCTCTACCACATTCACCACTACTGCAAACGTCATTCCACCACCACCACTACTTCCACTGTCGCCACATCACCTCTATGACTACCATTACTACTACCATCGCCACCACTCCACTACCACCACTACTACTATTGCCACTACTACTACCATTACCTCTCCTTCACCCCTGCCAATCCATTTACACTACCACTACCACAACTTCACCACTAATCTCTTTCGCCATCACCATCACCATCACCATCACCATCACCATCATCTCTTATCCACTACCTTCACCACCACTGCCGCTCTCTTTCCTCTACAACAAAACATTAGTTCATGATTTTTAGTAACAAAAAAAAATAGGCCGCAGAAAAATATTTTTCATTGACTACAGAAAATTAATTTTTATTTTATTGGAAAATATTTTTTATTAAAATATTACCCCTACTTCTACCAAATAAAAAATAATAATATTTTTTTTCATTAAAATAAAAATGAAACAAATAAATTTTCAATCTTAATAACTAAAAAAAAAAGAAATTTTTTTAAAAAAAATCATTAACTACAAAAATATATATATTTTAACAAAAAATAAAAATTTTTGACGACGGCAACCTCCGTCGTAAAAAAAAAATGTTAAACAATGTTATTTTGCTATTTAAATCTCATTTGTGACTCAAAAAAAATATTTTTTTTTTATTTTTTATTCCCGTCCCTTTTTTTTCTCATTCCCGCTCCCTTCCCCCCTCCCTTTTTTTTCCCATTCCCATTCCCGCTCCCTCCCCAAAACAAAAAATCTTCAATCTCAAACCCAAAAATCCCTAATCTCTTCTTACCCCTCTCTCTCTCTCTCTCTCTCTCTCTCTCGATCGACGGCGAGCGGCGAAGGAGCAGCGTCGTCGTCATCGTCGAAGGAGCAGCGTCGTTGTCGGAGGAGCAGCGTCAGAGCAGCAGCAACAGCGTATCTATTTATTTGGAATCTGATATCATATAAAGTATGGGATTTCTTATTTGTTTTGAGGATTCTCAACACTCCCAAGTATGCCCTCAAGATTATTTTCTCTCTTTCTTCTCTCCCTCATATTATATGGAAAGAGATCAGCATATCTATTTGCCTGTTGTTTCTTCAATAAAATTCTCATAAGGTTAGGTTGCATCAATGACAGATCTAACTAATTATGATTCTTTCTTCTTTGAAAAATGACTTACACAAGATTTAGAAAACTGATTAAACCAATGGGTTCAGTCACTTACTAGTTTTCATCAACTTCTGTTGCTCTTTGGTAATCAAATTTTAGAGGGTTCACTCTCTTATTTTGTTTTGATTGTTTCAATTTCATTCAGGTACAACTTGGCAGTTCCCCTCTTTACAAGTTAGATAGAAAGTTGGGCAAAGGGGGCTTTGGGAAAGTTTATGTTGGAAGACGGGTGACCGGTGGATCAGGGCACACTAGCCCTGATGCTGCTGAGGTATATGGTTTGTGAATTTGTTCTCATGGCTCCACTAGATCTCTGTAAAATTTCTTTGAAATTTATTCCGATGGTTATGAATGTGTCCCTTATTTATTTATTTATTTATTTTTGCAGGGGGGTGGTGTCAATAGGTTGCTTTGAAATTTGAGCATCGAAATAATAAAGAATGCAGTTATAACCCGCCTTATGAGTGGCAAGTTTACAAGTATGCAAGATTTCATTGGTAAGGTTGATTGAACTCCATTTCGCTTCCCTTACTAATTATAAATGACTGGTTTCAAAGTCTTATTCTTTATTGCTGGTTTCTTCATGAAGCACTCTTAATGGTTGTTATGGAATTCCTTTGGTCCATTACAAAGGTCGCCTAGGAAACTATTACATTCTTGTGAGTTTTCCTTAATTTTCTTTCGCAAGTCTATGATTTCATTTTGAAAATGTTTCTTGTTCTTTTTCATTTTAATTTTCACTACTGACATTGTGAAAATCATTCCTACTATTATTGTGCTTATTATATTGGGTTTTGTGAAAGCCAGGTCATGGATATGCTAGGCCCAAGTTTGTGGGATGTTTGGAGCACTAAGAACCAGATGTAAGAAGATAGTATCCTTCGTTTTAATTGTTCATATGTTAATATTTGTTTCCGTTTCTTATTGTGTTTGCTTTTTGCACAGGCTGTCTGAAGAGATGGTTTCTTGTATAGCAGTGGAGGCAATACCAATCTTACAGCAGCTTCACTTTAAGGGGTACCTCACTCTCTCTCTCTCCCTCTCTCTCTCTCTCTCTCTCATATGTATATATGCACATGTATTCTGAGCATGCTCATAGTTAATTTTATTTGGTGATTGATGGTGTAGGCACTACAAGTTAGTTTTTGCATAAGTCTCATCTGCAATATATATGTATACAAAATAGTCTCACTTGCATGACAAATCCAACACGAATGTTTTGACATTCTGTTTAACTAATGTAAGAGTCAATGCATAGTTGGTTCCAAGAAGTGAATTGAGAAACTTCCCAACTAGAGATGGAATGGAAGAATATTTCCAATCACAATTTTTGCGTAGTTGTTAGTGATGAGTGTTATTTAGTACATAACCAGATTAAATTGGTACGGTACGATTAAAACCAGAGGGTGTTCACTTCAAGTTAAAAATATTCTTTGATTATTTACAGTAATAGTGATGGTGCATATAGTACATAACTGCATCAGAGATTGAGAGAGTTTGGTGTTTGGTTAAGTTGAAACTCTCATGTATTTAAATTAGTGCATTCAATATCTTGTGTATTGTAAATTAACCATTGCTACTTATAAAATGGGTTTCATAGCAGTTATCTCTGCTTCCATTTGCTTGAGGGGCATGAGAAGAGATTGGAGAGCATTGCCTACTGTGGGTATTTTGATGATGGATGGCCTTGTACCCGCTCTAACTGCTATGGGACCTTGGAATCATCTTTTTTGGTTCAGTTCAGTTGTTATCATTCTATTCCTTGTTTGACTATGTAGCAAGTACCTGAAGGAGTTTTCATTGTTTGAATATAATTGTTTTCCTTCTTAAACTTTCATTTTGAGGGTCTGGTCCTGTTTTGGTGTTTTTTCCCTTTTTTTGGTACAGTCTTTCTGTTATTTTTTACATGCAACTGACCATCTTTTGTTCTACCTATTGCAATTGTAGCCTTCAATTTTATGCTTCTTGTCCCAGTTGAATAAACAGGGTCCTTATTAGAATAATTTTTTTTTTTTAAATCTTGTCAGATTAGTGATCAATGTGGAAAAAGTGCTTATATCATATTTTTTATTATTTTGATCTTTTTTTTTTTTTTTTTTTTTTTTTTTTGTAAAATATTTTATAAAATCTTTTTTTGATACTTTTGGTCTTGTAAATGTCTATTGATTGAAAAATTTATTTACAAATTATTATTTTGTTTATTATGATCTTGAACTTTTTTTAATGCCTGTATCTGTTTGGTAGTGTAGCAAGTGTCATAAATTTTTTACACAGTAATTTCGGTCAAATATTAACACATAATTATATTGTCATTAATTATTTTTATTTTTATTTTTCAGATATTTCCCATGTAGGAGTGTGCTTCTTGTGGAATGCATGCCTGTGGAGAATGTGGCTAACTTTTGTTTTTGTTATCTACGAAGAATGATGAGAAAAACATTTAATTTTGGTTTATGTTATTTTGAATTATGAACAAAATCATGTATTTAAACATTATATATGCATTATGGAACATTATGTAATGGGAAAATTTTGATGTGTAATTATAAATGGAAGAATATTTTATTATGAAGAAATTGTTATTTTTATACAGAAATTTTTATATTATTATGCAATTATTATGGATAAATTTTAATATTTTTAATAATTTTATCGCATGACGTTTTTTTCTTTTTTGCGACGGCACTACACCGTCGCAGAAAACAGAAAATTTTAATATCTTTATTGATTTTGTTACAGGTTTTACTTTTTGTGACGGCACTAAATTGTCGCAAAAAATAGAAATTTTATTATTTTTTAATACTTTTTGCGACGGCACCACACCGTCGCAAAAACAGTGTTCTTGTCGTTGCAAAAAAAAGACTATTAGCGACGATATTTTTTGTCGTCTCAAATAACATTTTCAGCGACTATAAAATAGTGTCGTCGCAAAAAGTCAAGAAATTTCAAACGTTATTAGCGACTGTAAAGTGTCATCGCAAAAGGTTAAAATGTCGTCGCAAAACATTAGCGACAGCACTGTGCCGTCTCAAAAACTATTTTGCAACGTTCCCAGTTGCGACCCCCCTCTTGCCGTCGCAAAAAGCTAAAATTTTAGTAGTGTATGTAAACATTCTTAATCAATTATGAGACAGTTTTTCTATAATTATGTAAATATTCTTGGTCAATTGTGAAACATAAATATTTTATTTTTTAATAAATTACAAATATACACATAAGATTTGTTTAAAATATGAATCAGTCTTATAATACTAGAAATTACAACTATCGTTTATTATAAATTTTAATTTAACACAATACTCAAAAAAAAAATTCCAATGCAATAATAAATTATCAAAATTGTTTATTGAAAAATATTTCCCATATAATTAAAAAAGGTAATTGACTTAATAATTTATTTATTAACCAAATGATTAACTAAAAAATATTTTTCATATCATTAAAAAATAGTAATTTACTTAATGATTTAATTATTAATAAAATTAGTTATTTGTTATGCAAGTATGAATTATGTATTAATAAAAATTAGTTATATATACATATTTTCTTCTACTTTTTTATTAGTTCAGTAAATTATCTTAGTATTTTTTTTTTGTCTTTTCTTTCCGATTTTACCTTTTCATTTTGAATAATTTACTAATGGTGGCCTATATATTGAGTGAAAGTTTTTTCGTAATTACGCAAACATTCTTGGTCAATTATGCAACAAGTTTTTTTAGTAATTACACAAACATTCTTGGTCAATTATGAAACATAAATATTTTATTTTTTAACAAATTACAAATACACCTATAAGGTATATTTAAAATATGAATCGATCCTGTAATACTAAAAATTACAACTATCGTTTGTTATAAATTTTAATTTAATACAGAAAAAAATATTCTCCTATACAATAATAAATTATCAAAATTGTTTGTTGAAAAATATTTCTCATATCATTAAAAACTATTAATTGACTTAATGATTTATTTATTAATAAAACAATTAATTGAAAAATATTTTCCATATCATTAAAAATTATTAATTTACTTAATGATTTACTTATTAATAAAATTGGTCAATTGTTATGCGAATATGATTTATATACTAATAAAATTAGTCATTTGTGTATATATATATATAGAGTGCTGCTATTAGCACCTACCAAAATTCTTTGGACCCCCCATTTTATAATTTTTTTTATTACAATTATACCTTAAAGTAAAATTACATTAAAAGACATTATTAACTGCAACACCCACCTATACACCCACCTATCAGTAAGAACTAATGCTCTATAATATTGGACACCCACCCCCACCCCCACCCCCATCCCCACCCCCATCTCCAATTCCAACTCCAACTCCAACTCCAACTCCAACTATACGTATTCCATGTTTGTAAACCCTAAACCTATTACTTTTCGTAACCAACTAATATAAACCCTAAATCTATTATTTTTTATAATCATCTTAAATCCTAAATGTGTCATCTTCATCACCATCATCAACGCTATTGAACTTGAAAGTTTTGCTTCAAGTATAACGTATACTTCATCACTTATTTCACTGTGTAGAACAATGGAGGACAAGGACTACAATTCTAATGAGACCGGCGTTCTATTAATAAGTTTATCTGTCTTGTATTAACATTCTCGGTCATTTTCGGTCGTTCTTGTTTCGTTCGAACTGTTCGGTACTGGTTTGCTGACTGTTAGAATTATGTTCGGTAATACGGTACTAAACATAATCCTTTCGTTCAATACATAGGTTCCGAACATTAATGCACATAGTCAGTTATGTAATTTTCTTTGTTAAACTAACTTAGAATGGAAAAGAGTGAATTGGAATGGATTTAAGTTATGTATTTTGAATAGATTTAATTCATGTTATTTTAAGTTGTGAATTGAAATGGATTCAAGTTACACAGTGATGAACAAATTTTGTTCGGACATACAGTGCTGACAGAATCATTATTGTTCGACAAAACAGTTTTGAACAAAATACATTTTTTCGGCTACACAGTGGTGAACAAATTATTTTGGGCTACATTCAGAATTCTGATGGCGATACATTCAAAATTCTGATGATGATGGATTCTTTTGGCAGCACCGATACAGAAGTAATGGGCGTCCAACACCGCCCACTGTACGCTCATCTTGATGATGATGATGAATGTGATTGAATTTTTTTATAGGTTTTGATGATAATGGCACACTAAAAATTCGCATATCTGGACTGAAAATTGAACAAGTAGACGATGATGATGAACAAGCCATCGCCATGGCTATTATGTCTTCTTTTCTTTCAGTCACTGTGAACCACCCAACATGCAATAACATCCGAGTATCATCTGTTTTCTTCTTTTCTTTTCATTAGGGTTGTTTTAGGAATTGGATGAAAAATTAGGTGGGTGTGCATTTCATTGCGAAAATATTATGAATATGGGTAGATTTGGTAATAAGTTGGGTGTCCAAAAAAATATTATTAAAATTTAAGGTTTAGGGTTGGGGTCCAAAGAATTTTGGTAGGTGCTATTAGCAGCACTCTATATATATTCTTCTTCTTTATTAATTTAGTGAATTATCTTAGTATTTTTTTTTTTTAGATGAGAGAATTATCTTAATATTTATTTTATACTTATCTGTTGAGAACAGTTACACACCATATATTTTTTTATAAATTCAAAAAAAATGTTAAAAACTCATAAATTCATCCAAAATAATATGGTAATAGAACTGGAGTTTACATCATTAAGAGTATAACAAATTAAAAAATGATACATATCATACCGTATAATTTTATCATATATGTAATGATTTTTTCTATTCAATTTTATAGAACAATATTTTAATTTTTAAAGAATTATTTAAATGTAAAATTTAAATATACTGTAATCATAACTTGTGTATTGCACGGGCCTTTTTAACTAAATAGATATCTATATATATATATATATATAGCACTACCAAAAACATTTTAACCTGAATTTAGGGTTATATGTATCATTAATTAAAAATATATAAAAATATCTTTCCACTCTTTATCGCACATGGATAATCAATGCCGGGGTCATTTGTTACAATAAACCCCAATATTTTTTGGGGGTTTGGGGTTGTCACTGTTATGTAGCTGAATAGATTCATTTTGGATCTACTTTGATAATCTGAATTATTTATATATTAGATTATATTGAGTATGATATATTTGTAAAAAATTAAATTAATTAGATATCGTTAATTCTTTCATACACTCACATTTGTATGCATTTTAATACTTTTAAATTACAATTATCATTTATTTTTTAGATACATATGTGAGTATATGAAAAGATTAACGATATCTGATTAATCTGATTTTTTTACAAGCATGTTACACTCGATATAATTTAAAATGTGAACTGTTCAAATTATTAAAATAACTTTCAAAATGGATTCATTTAGCTGCATAGCAATGACTATTGTGTCCCCAGTACAACAGCATAGCAATGACTATTGTGTCCCCAATACAACAGCCACCCCCAAATCTTTTTTTTTTCAAGTCATAGCTTGATATTCATTTAATGGCACATTATGCCAAACACATTTTAATAATGATGGTTTAATTATACTTCAAAAAATGAAAGTAAAATGTACAACACATTTTTCTCATTATGCCAGCATGAAGATGGCCAGATCTGACATGAGGTGAGAGTGTTGAATGAATATATAAACAAACAAAATAAAATAAAATAAATGCCATGGAATTCTTGTCCATTCTGTTGAAAAATAAAATTTGGCTAAAAGGTTTTTGGAATCATATATGCGTACATATATATATAAAAGACTATCTCAATTAGTCGCTCATATATACTTTTAACTGGAAGGTAGTGTTTCCCCAACTATGGGGTATTGGGTTTATATTTTTACATTATGACCTCTTTGAAAAATCTAGTTAAGGTGTAAAAAAAAATGTAATGTGTTACATAAATGAATTTTTCACTTGATTCTTCTTATTAGTTGATACAATGGATGTTATTTGCATTAATAAACACACGCGATACTCGAGTCTTTCATATCTTGTGATAAAAAAATTAAGTAAAAAAATTATTTATATGTAAATCTTTTTGCAAATAAATTGATTAATTCTACAATGCTCAAAAACATTCATTAAAATTTTATCAAAAAATGGCTTTTGATTTAACAATTGTAGTTGATTAAAATGACTTTTGGTAATAAAATTGCAACTTTTGGGGGCTACAAAAATGAAGTGTTTTGCTTTCTTTACATGACTACATCAAGTAACACTACCTATAGCTAAAAAATTTTAAAATTTGTACGAATTTGATAAATTGATTTAGCAATTAAAACTGAATGTATTAAGTGATAATCAATTAAATTCGTTTGGTAATCATAATTAATGTTACTTCAAAATTTAAGTGCCACTCAAAATATAGGATAAAACTTTAAAAAAATTTAAATCATATGAAACTTACTTAATTTTGACAGAATTTATAAATACTAAATATAAGTATCAATATACACTATTATAAATTTATTACCACCGCCGCCACCACCACAACCGCCACCATCATGCCACTACCACCTCCACCATGCCACCACCATGCCGCCGCCGCCACTATAATTATGCCACCACCACTGCCACCACCTTTATCACCATTGTTATTGTTGTCATAAGCACCACCATTATTTTACTGTCACTACCATTGCTACCGCTACCACAACCACTGCTGCCATCAACTCAACTGCTACCACCACTATCACAACCACCACCACCACGACAACCACCACCATCACAATATAAAAATTGAAATATATACAATTTAAATAATAAATTTCAAATTTAATTTTATACATATCAAATAACTTAGTTTTAGTTCAGCATTTAATTTTTTTGTCAAACAATTTTTAGCTTAAAAAATTCAACATTCAATTTTTAATACTTAATTTTCAGTATCCTAACTTTCAATTTTATCAAATACCACCTAAATTAAGAAAAAAATTAAGTACCTAAAATTTGATTAGAGATCAGACCCACAATTCTGTAATGAAATCCACCTCATATAAGAAAATCTTATCTAATTCTACAATCAAATTCTATGCACTAACTATTAAGTTAATCCCATATATATATATATATATAACATATTAAATTAAAAGTAAAAGAGAACTTCAAGGATTGATCGGGTTAAATTTAAGATATTGAATTTGAGTTATTCTAGGGGTTATTGAAAATTTGGTCAATCATTAATTTTAGAAATCTATGATTAATGTAAGTGTGTATAAGTTAACCTGAATACCCCATTCATAAAAAAAAAAATATTAAACAAAATAAAAGGAAAAGAGAAAGTGGTAGACGTTGCATTTTGTAGCAAAGGCAAAAGTTGTTAAAAAAAATTAGGATAAATTATACTTTGTCCCACTAACGTTTCATTTATTTTTTATTTTGGCCTTTTATGTTTGATTTTTCTCACTTTAGTCCTTCATATTTGTAATCATTCCCACTTTAACTCTTCATATTTGCAATTCTTCCTACTTTGACCCTTTAAGTTTGATTTTCCTACTTTGGTTTTTCATATTTGAAATTCTTCCCACTTTGGCCCTTTTATATTCGCAATCCTTCTCTTCTTTTTTTTTGGATAAGTAAGTCATATTATAACCAAAAAAGATAGATATACAATGAAGTTCAATACACATCCTTTGTAGGGAGAACAAACATAAACATAGAAATAAACTACTCCCTCAAAAGAAACAAACTAAGCCTATAGACGACAAAAACACCAAACACAACAATGGAATCAAAATTTCCCTCTAGCACTCTTCAAGTAATGAAGTTTCGCTTTGAGTTTTCTTCTATTATCCTCCTTTGTAGTCTCCTCATTAATGGGATCACTCGGAGATGGACCCCCTCTACTTTGTAGGCTCTTTGTTTGACACAACAACTCTTGATTTAATTCTCCATTTCCCAACTCTCCCATATCACATGATTCAAGGACATCAAAAGCATTAGATGTTGATGGGGTGAAACACTGCGTCTCTGCCTCTTTGTTTATCACTGTCGTTGAACCTTGCCCACCATCTCTTCCTTTTTTCTTCACCACTTCCCATTTGGTTGGAACTTGTATATTAGTCTCCTTGACTCTCCACTCTTGTTTCGAAGATGGAGGGTTCAAGGTCTTTGGCTTCTAAGGACACAAATTAGTGGTATGACTAAAAGTCTTACAACCATCACACCTTTGAGGCTTCCATGGAACCTCAACTTGAATCTCATATGGATCACCATAACCAAGATTTATTTTGAAAGACTTAGGGATCTCTTTATTTGCTGGCACTTCAATATATATTCTCGCAAACGTAAGTCTGCTTCTCTTGAGCGTACGCTCATCCAAATAAAGAGGAGTTCCCATGATGCTAGCAATGTAACCCAAATCTTCTTCAGTCCAAAGCTCCAAAGGAACATTATACAACTTCACCCATAACGGCACACTCGAAAATTCACACTTTGTTAGTTTTAGTCCAGGTTGCCATTTTTTAACAACAATCAATCTAGCCCCAACGTAATAGGGGCCATCTTCCAAAATTTTGTCTATAGCCTCTTCACTTTTTACTTTAAAAATAAAAAACCCATTATCAATGGAGACAACATCCTCAAGTAAATTTCCCCAAAGTTTCTCTGCCCAAGTTTTCACATAATGGAAAGAGAATCTTTTATCAATGAAGTATCCAACCAAGGCATTTTCCCAATGAGAAAAGCCTTTTTTTGAGATCTCTATAGGGACATTGTACATGCCATCTACTAGGTTCTCAATCTTATGGGCACCTATTTTATACTTCATTTTTGACACCTTGTTAATCTCTTCTTTAAGTAAAGAGCTCCAAGCTTGTAGAGGCTTACCTAATATAGCAGTTGTATCACCATCAAGACATTCATCCTTGCCATATTGTGTGTCTTCCATATGTAGTTCAGCTAAATCTTCATTACTACAAGCTCGCACATTTTCAACACTCTAACGTTGCTTGGTATCAATTACTTCTCTCCTTTGGTCAGCATTGGGTGAGCCAAGTTTCTTTGACATTATCATTTCATTTGCCGCCAGTGGGGAAACAATGGCCAATTTTGGCCACTGCTCAAGATCAGTTAGCACTTTAGTTGGTGTGTTCCATGCATTAGGTATTTGGTGCTGCTTTGATGATTGCTTAGTTGAGGCTTACATTTCCACATTCATTTGCAACCGTGGTGTATCAAGATTTCCACACAAGCATAGACCGACACAATCACACTCGATTGAGCTATCCTCCGATTCCACATCCCTTAATCCCCTTTTGTTTTCATTCGAGAGCCTTTGCCATGGTCCCACAAAATCTCCAGATATGAGAGATTTGGGGGCTACTCGGATACGTGTAGACCTGCAGGGGAGTACATCAGGCATCTCATCGGTAGATATTTGAGCATCCCCCTGATTATCAAACTCCTTCAAGGAGACCTTGGTTGATTTGCACTTAGCAGATTTACATTTTGATTTACTCTTGGCTAATTTGCTCTTAGCTAGTTTGCCCTTCTTCATTGATAGCTTGCTGCCCTCTCTGTCTCTCTCTTTGTCCCTCTGTCTCTCTCTCTCTTTCTCCTTAATCATCTTGTGACTTCTCAGTGACAGAAGTTCACTTAGGCATTTTGTCGAACAGGTTGAAAGCAAGACAGCAAAGAATCGATTTTTCAAAGCTTTAGTGTATCAGTTCATGCCAAATGGGAGCTTGGAGAAGATGTGTACAGCTACCTCTCTATATGGAAGCTTCAACCTAAACAATGTAGGTAGGGCGCAACAGCCAACAATCATAAACAAAAGCTTCTCAACCTTGAGCAATGGCAAGAGAGAGATAGAGCCTAGTCTTCCTTTAACGAGCAAGAGTGGGTGCATGAGGCAAGATCAGCATCGTCGGAGAAGATCGATCATGAAGCCTTTGACGTCACTCAGCGGAATGAGTATTACCTAATGTTTTTTACCCGCAATCCTTCTCATTTTACTCCTAGACTAACTTCCATCCAAAAAACTAACAGAATCTGTCAGATCACCAACACAGTAGCTCCACGTGTGATGTAAAAAAATTCACTAAAGATGCAAAAAAAGAAAAATAGAAAACAAAATTAGATTTTTTTTGTCTTTAGTGCACTTTTTTTCAAATTTATTCATAAATATTATCACATTAAAGATGCATTTAACTTCGATGAACCTAAAAAAATAAAAACAAATTTAATTAAAAAAAAGACAGGAAAAAAAAAAGATAGTAAACATTTCATTTCAAAATTGACAATACAAGTGTTTAAATCAACATATTTTCATTTTTTTTGTTTTGAGTAAAGTTTTTTCTTTTTTTTAGTTAAACTTGTTTTTTATTTTTTTATGTGCATCTATAATGTAATAATGTTTTTGAATAAATTTGAAAAAAAAAATGTTCACAAAAGACTAAAAAAAATTCAATAATTTTGTTTTATACTTTTTATTTTTTGCATCTTTAGTGAATTTTTTATATCACACATGGAACTGATGTGTTGGTAATGTGGCAGATTCTGTTAATTTTTTGGATGGAAGTTAGTTTAGGAGTAAAATGAGAAGGATTGCAAACATGAATAGGCAAAGTGGGAAAAATCAAACTTAACGGGTCAAAGTGAAAAACGGGTGAAACTTTAGGGGGGCAAATGTAATTTACCCCCCCCCCCAAAAAAAAAAAGGGGACAAATTATATTAAGTCCCTTCAAACTATCGACCATTTACACTTTACCCACCTAAAATTTTCAACTAAATTATTATCCCTCTCAAACTATTTGAATTTGAATATTAAATCATTTTTTATTTTATCTTTTTTAAAATAGATATTATGTGCACCACATATGACAATTTTTTATTCAAATATCTAATAGATGACTAACAAAATGACTTGATATTGAAATTCAAATAGTTCGAGAGAAATAATTGTTAAGTTTAAAACATTAAAAAGTATAGTGTTAATGGTCGATAGTTTGAGGGAATTTAATATATTTGTCCAAAAAAAAAATTACTACAAAAATGGCCTAGATCTGCATGTTACTTGTCTCTCTTTCTCCATTCATATTTTACCAAAAGTTTTACCAAATGTCTCTAGGACCCACACAATATAGGTCTCATGCCCATGTGAGACATTTGATAAAAATTTGAGGCCTCCAACATTTTTATATATATATTTAGGTACACCGGAATGAAATCTCTCTTTCTCCATTCATGCTCACACTAACAGCATCTCTAATGGATGGCTAAATCAGCTGCCAAAGCCATAATATAGCAACTTAGACAATCTTGGCTTCTCCAATGGCATGCTATAGCAACTGCCAAATTTGGCAACTACCAAATCATGTGCCAAATTTGGCAGCTACTTTGGTAGCTGCCAAATCTGCCAAGTCACCCAAAAACCAACTGTTTTCTTCCTTCCCTCGTTCTCTCATTTCCTTTCAGTTGGGATTTTCCAGAATGTTTGAAGTTTTTTATAAAAAAAAAAAAATGAAATTCACCATGTTGTTTAAAATAGAAATCATCACAAATTAATCAGAATAAATTCCAGAATGTTTGAATTTCAGCAAATACCAAATTAATCATCGTCAATACTAAATTTCAGCAATACCAAATTCATCTTTAAAAATTTCAGCAACTTGAATAAGAATATCAACAGATTTCAGAAATACCAACAGCAATATCAAATTAATTTCAGCAATATCAACAAATCAACAGATTTCAAAAATACCAATAGATTTAAAAATTTTCAACAATATCAACAGGAATACCAACATAAATAATCTCAAATTAATTTCTCAAATAATCCATTATGAGTTTTGGAAGAAAAATACCTGGATTTGAAAGTCGAATTTACACTAATTTCTCCAATATTCATCTTCTTCAGAAAGCCAAATTGAAGTACTATGACCATTAAGGTTGGAGAAGAGGGTTGAAGATGGAGGCTAGGGCTTCGAAGGATAGGTTGATGGGGGGGTTAGGGCTTCGAGGGATATGGATAGGTGGACGATCTAGTGGTGGTTCTGGAGAAGAAGAGAGAGAGAGAGAGAGATAACTTCGGATGAGAGAAGATGGGGGGTAGATGAGAGAAGGTTGATCCGAAGATGAAAATGAGAGAAAGTTTCATCGATTCGAAGATAAAGATGAGAGAAAGTCTCATCGATCTGAAAATCATTAATCCGAAGATGAAGTTCATCCGAATCTCAAAGATCCAAAGACAAAGATGAAGTTTATCCAAAGCTCTCTCTCTCTCTCTCTCTCTCTCTCTCTCTCATCTTCACTGATCTGAAGAGAATGATGAAGTTGATCTGAAGCTCTCTCTCTCTCTCTCTCTTTGATCTTCACTAATCCGAGAAATAGGGAGAGAGAGAATGTGAGAACTAGGGAGAGAGAGATAAAGGCGGTGAGATGAATGGATAGAGACACACAGAGTGATGGAAGAGAGTGATAAAGAGAGATGAGAGGATTAAGACACAAACGGAGCAAAGTGTGCTATTTTATTCAATGGGCAGAGACACAAAGATAAGAGGATAAAGACACACAGACAGATGATTGATCTCAGCCATTGATTAATAACAATCCAATGGCTAAGATCCAAGTGTGCTACTTTATTCATTAAAAAAAATAAAAATTAAATAAAAACATAAGTGAAACATATTCACAACGGCTATAAAACGGTCATATTTTTATGTTAAAAAGGCTATAAAAAAACGGCTCCTTTTCTATTCTATAAGTACAAACATTTTCTCATCTCTTTTTGCTCAATTTCATTTCACAACAAACTTTCTAAATTACATTTTTATTTATATTTTCTTTACACAATCGGTATAGACGGTTCATCAAAAATAAAGAGAGAAAAATCATTCACCATTGCTGAAGATATGGCACTTTGTAAAACTTGGCGTCACATTTCTAAAGACCCAATTGTTGGCAATTCACAATCTTATGCTCACTTTTGGGGGAGAATTTATGACAATTATTGCTCCCTTCAGAATGATCAGTCAAGAACACAAGTTTTTATCCAATCTCGATGGGGTACAATCATGAAATGTTCCAACAAATTTCGTGGATGTTTAGTGCAAGTCGAAAATCTACACCCAAGTGGGATGTCTCAAGTTGATCTAGTAAGATTTCATCTTTATTTATTACGTTAGTTTTTTTTTTTTTAATTTCGTCTCATATAAAAATTAAATAATTACTTAATTTAATATTTTATTAATACAGATGCTTCAAGCAAAACTTTTATACCATCAAGATGAAAAGAAACATTTTGCTTTTGAACATTGTTGGTTAATCTTGCAAAACAATATCAGGTGGCAAGATGTAGCTCCTACAAATACAGTGAAGTCAAGGATACATACACCGCTTTCCCCTGATTCAGCCCTCGATTCCCCTATGGATAACTGCATTTCTCTTGAAGATGACACTAGTCCAAGTGTTGGTAACAATCCTGTTAGGTTTTTATTCTTGGCAATCCCGTTTGACAAAACTCCTTTCAGTTGTATTTATTTTCACACTTTTATTTTAGTGAGGCTATGAGTTTATTAGATGCGAATCCAACCCAAATCGTGCTTTGCAAAGAAGTTTGTGGTGTTTAATTCTTTCAAGATTACCACTTCGCTGACTATGATGGGAATCGAGCTGCTCGGTCAGCTCACAGGGTTCCAGGGGGCAGCGCCCCTTGGCGGGGTCAAGGGGCAATGCCCCCGAAGCAAAATGCAAAAATGCATTTAAAGTTGTCTCTCCGCTCGAGTGTCTATTTCCCCGCTCGAGCGGAGAATAGTGAGTTCCAGAAGTATGCGTGTCTGCAAAAATACTGTGATCCGTGTTTTCACGCTCGAGCTTCAAAATCCCCGCTCGAGCGTACATCCTGATTTGGAACACATCATATAGTGTCCCCGCTCGAGCGTCCATTTCTACACTCGAGCGGACCTCGCGATTTCAGATTCTATAAATTTGCAAGTTGCTCCAAATCTAAGGTAACGTCTCCAGATCTTCTTCTTGGATTCTAGGGTTTATATCTGAGGCTATTTTGCTAGTTTTCTTTGATGTTTCATTGAGTATTCAACTCATGGTTTAAGAAGAATACATCAAAAGATTGTTTGTTTATTCTATACAAAAGAGAGAGTTGTTCTTCGGTGGGTTCTGAAGAATTCGAGTCTGAAACTTTGGTGGATTTTAGAGTGGCTCATAGTCAAGACAATTCCGAGGTGAAGACGGGGCTAGAAGAAGCACATAGGGGTTGGTTCAATTCGGGCGTGGATTCGCTAGGTAATTGAGAGTATACCTGTGTAATTTCTTTATGTCTTTTTAGTGAATTGTTTTGTGGTTTTTGCCCGTGATTTTTTATCACAATTGGAGGTGTCCAATTGTGGTTTTTCCACGTAAAATCGTTGTGTCGATTTGTCTTGATTGTTTGATTGGGATTGTTATATAGTGCTTAAAATAGATACATAATCACAAATCAACATCTAGGGGATTTCTAGATTTTTCAAATCCAACTGTCGGTAAGCGTAGTGTCTCTGCAAAGGGTAAAAGGCCTATGGGTAGGAAAGCTTCAAAAGAATTATTTCGGAAAAATCAAGTGGCTGAAGTTGAAGTCCAAAAAATGAGCATACAATTGGAGACATTTAACGAACACCTTGCTGAGAAAGAAAATAAAAAAGATGAAAGAGAAGAAAAAAAGATTCAAACACTGCACGAAATGAAAAAACTTGAGATCAAAAAAAAAAAACTTGAGATAATGATTACGAACATTTCTCTTTTGGATCCTCAGACGAAAGCGTATTACACAATGCGAAAAAATTCCTCTGTTTGGAACCGTTTTCAAATTAGTTTTCAACGTGGTAGTTTGAGTATGATGTTTGGATAGAGTTGTGAAATTAATTTTCCACAACTCTGCAGAAAGCTCTGTGTATTCTGTCAAAACCGAGCTCGATTTTCAATTTTTTTTTTCAAAATTTGGCCTAACGGGACGTCCGGCCGGTTGACCGGAACTGTAATTTTTTTTTTTTTTTTTACAATTGATATGTTAATTTTTATATATTAGAAAAAAATATTTTCTGAATTTTTTAAAATTTTTTATATGGTTTAAAATAATTTTTTGGTTATGAGTTGTAAATTTTTGTATCAAATGTCAAATGTCACATTAACAATTCCCTACTCAGTTCAAAACTCTTTTCAAAACTATTTTCAAAACTCTTTATCAAACAAATTTTCTACACTCAAATCATAATTTCAAACCTCACAAACTCAAAATACAACTCATACTCTCAAATTATAATTACAAAGCTCTACCAAACGCAACCTGAGATTTTCGCCAAGTGGTCCTCAAATTTCAACAATCCAAATTATTATTTCCCTATGCCTCCTGATGAATAATTACGAGATAATATATTTTTAAATTTTGCAATGTCATTTCATTTTTAATGTAATTGTTAGTCTTTATTTGCAATGTAATTTTTATTTTGTAATGAAATTTCATTTTTTTTATTTTTTATTTTCTAGTATTTTCTACAAAACAATGTAATATTATTTTTTCAATGTATAATTTTGACTAATTTGTATTATAATTTAAATTTTTCAATATAGTATAATGCAAAAAAATAAATATATTTTTTCAAATGAAGGCAATTTTTAATTTTTTTTTTCATTTTTATATTTGTCTACTTGGAAATAATATAAATATATAATTTTTTTTACAAACAGGTAAAAAAATGTCACAAAAGACAAAAAATAAACAAAAATAAAATCACAAAAAAACCTATATTCAAACAACACCTACAAATTCGGAGGAAAAGTTAGTTGAGATTTATCAAAATAGCAAATGATCATTGGAGTACCATTGCTATGATTTGATAAAATAACACTATTTATTACCAAATTATAACAATAATAATGACATTAGAGCAACAATGGTTAGAGATGCTCTGATAGACTATTTTGCCGTTTCCATGGAACAATTAATCCATTTCTATATATTTTACAACTATGCAAATTCTAATACCACAAATTTTATACTGAAAATTCTCCAGTGTACATTATATGTAATCTTATCAAAAATAAATTACGTAAGTTTTTCACTAATTTAATAAGTGATTTCAAATACTTGGTACAAATTTATGCTTAATTTATATATTTTTCTACTATCACTTATATAAATTTATAAAAATAAACTTAATTTTATAATAAAATTACATACATATACATCATACACCCGAGCATTTCCATTTCATATTTGCAAATTCACATTTTTGGTTGTCTCTGTCTTTTTGGTGGGGAGAGAGGAGAGGAGATTAGAGGAATGCTTTTGGTGGGGAGAGAGGAGAGGAGATTAGAGGAATGCTTGTCACCCACACTCCTCTATAAGTTCCCACTCCATCTTCTCAATCTTTTAGAGAGAGAAACAATCAAACAAAACAAATCTTAGGGAGGAAACAGAGTCTGCTCTGTTTTTTTTTTCTTTTTTATCTTTTTTTGTTGTGTTGATGGAGAGATACAAGTGTAAGCTCTGTTCTAAAGCTTTTGCCAATGGCAGAGCTTTGGGTGGTCACATGAGGTCTCACTTGGCCAACCTACCGATTCCACCAAAGACCCAAAAGCCACAACAACTCAGTGAGCCTACCGAGTCAGCTTCATCTCTGTCTTCTTCTTCAGAAGAAGAACAAGTGAGAGAGGGGAGTGAAGAGAAAGCTCTGGTTTATGGGTTGAGAGAGAACCCAAAAAGGAGCTTCAGATTAGTAGATCCCAAGTTTCTCGATGGAGGGTCGGTGGTTCAAGACAGAGAGAGCGAGACCGAGTCATCCAGAAACCCAACTCGCCGGCGATCCAAGCGGACTCGGAAGAGTCCCAAGTTGAAAAAACCCAGTTCGATCGAGTCGGTTACCGAGTTGGAACAGGTGAGTTCGGTCTCGGATACATCCACTGAGGAAGATGTTGCTCTGTGTTTGATGATGCTTTCGAGGGACACATGGAGTTCGGATGACTCGGGCGAGTTGAGACCGCCAAGTCAGAGGAAATACCAGTGTGAAACTTGCAAGAAAGAGTTCGGATCGTTTCAGGCACTGGGTGGACACAGAACGAGTCATACTAAGGTAGTCAAGAGCTGCATTGCAGACAATGTGGATCAGAATCAGAAGGTTCATGAGTGTCCAGTTTGTTTCAAAGTGTTTGGTTCGGGTCAAGCACTTGGTGGGCACAAGAGATCACACCTGTTGAGTTCATCAAAGTCTGCTAGTAAATTTGGAGAGAGTTTGATAGATCTGAACTTGCCAGCTCCAATGGAAGATGAAGATGATGATGATGATGATGAGCATAGTCAACTAGAGATCTCTGCTGTCTCTGATGCTGAATTCATCAAACATTGACACCTTTCTCATAGCCATTGACATAGTTCACAGGTTATTTTATTTTATTTTTTCTTTTTTATTATATTTTGGGCAAATTGTTATGATTTGAGAACATATTAGGCTGTTTTGTGCAATTGGGTTAAATGGGTTTTTATAATTATAGATGTTTCTTTCACTTTTGTGAAGAGATCAATTAATGCCTTTAGTTTTTTGGAATTAGATTCATATTATTGGTAATTGTAGTACATTGCTTTGGAATTTCCACTAGTTTTGTTCTCAAGTCTTATCACAAGCAAAACTCGAACCTTTCGGTGTTGTCTAAAAATTGATTAAACTCACAACAATATTATGTATATCAAAATTTTAAAATGTGTAGAGTAAAATTATTCCGTCAATATAGTTCACACCACACAACATTTTGGTAGATTATAGGGGTGATTATAGTTTATTTTAATTTGAGAATCCGTGTCAGATTGTGTGGTGCAGTTTCTGCTTACAGTTTTTTAGTCAGAAATAGCTTAAATAAGTTGAGAAAAGCTGATAATTTAGAAGCTGGGGAATGAATACTTTTGATTTCTACTTTCTGATTATCAACTTTTAATTTACAATAAGCCGCATCAAACAGCATCATTAACTTTAAATTGAAATTTTAAGCATTTATCATTTCTACCCACTTGATTGAGCTGTTGATGTAAAAGCTGATTCAATGGGGGTGTACCTAATAGTGGGTGTAATAGATGACGGACAAGAGAGTGAAGAAATAATAATGTAGTATATTTATTTGTAGTTTGTGTATAGATATAGACATGCATAGCTGTATATGTATGTATTTGTACTTTAAGGTTTGCTTGGAGTAGAAGAAGTTGGTCTGGTGATAGTACCAATGTGCTCAATTCTGTTAGAACAAGTTCTGCTCAACTTTTCCAGCTGTTTCTTTGTGATCTGTTCTTTATCAGACATATATGATCTGCTTTCCTCTCTTTTCTTTTCTTTAAAATAAAATTAAATAAAATAAAAACTCTAACTTTAGTATATTTTTGTCTCATCATTGCCTTGTCTAGTTGAGGAATGGGGAAGTAGTCTTCTCTCTCTCTCTCTAGTCTCCACTGGAATCTGGATTTGAAAAGACGAATATAACATCAAAGGAGGATCTCTGATTTATTGTTGTTCAAATATTGTATAATTAGCATAATCAATAGGGTGATTGGGGAAGATCCAAATCAATTTTATTTTCTCAATAAAATAAAGAACATGAATTTAATGACCCTTGAAATGATCGATACGAAGAATAGCTGTTCTCATATGTAACTTTCCATCTCATTGGAAAATCAGGCATATCAATTAAAATGGTGAGTGGTTTGGTTTGAATTTTTTGAATTAAATTTTTTTAAAATTTAGTTTTTTGATTTTCATGTTTTTTTATTTTTAGTGAATATTTTTAAAATTTTAAACATTTTTTTTTACTTTTTTAGATGCACCTCACTTAGATGTATCTAAAAAGTAAAAAATTTGTGAAAAAATATTTTAAAATTTTAATAAATACATAAAAATACAAAAAATATACTGAATTCTCGTATTTTTTTTTATATTTTTGGTATTTAGTGAATTTTTAAAAGGTTTTTTTCACAAATTTTTTACTTTTTAGTATATTTATGTCAGGTATGTCTAAAAAGTAAAAAAAAAATTGCTTAAAATATTAAAAAAATCATTAAAAATAAGAAAACACGAAAAATAAGAAAATAGAATTTTCTGAAAAGTGTTTTTGAAAAAACACTACCAAGCAAGCTTTTCCTATTGGCTTTTGGTGCAAAAGCGACTAATGTTGATTAAGACATACGTATGTTAATAGGATTGATGAGGTTTTGATGTCTCAATTTGAGTTTTGAACATAAGATCTAAGGTCTCAAGTTCAAGTTTTTAAATGATTCATTGGAGATTTGTTTGATCTTTAATTTCATCAGGGTCTCCAATGATTAATTCTCGATTGTTTATGTACAAAATTATTCGAGTCCAATAAGACTAGGCTAGGAGGACGATACTGTGGATTATAAGTTTCATATAAGTCTCATAAGTCGTACTGATAACATTTAATTATTTCCCTTTATTGTTGATGCATCACTTCCACTTATCACCAAAGAATTTTGTTAACGAGTGTCCTCAAAACATTTGTTAATATTCTTGAAATAATAATCGATTATTTATGAAAGTATATGTAAAAATATATAATTTTATGCATTGTCGATTGATTCTCGATTGTTTATGTACAAAATTATTCGAGTCCAATAAGACTAGGCTAGGAGGACGATACTGTGGATTATAAGTTTCATATAAGTCTCATAAGTCGTACTGATAACATTTAATTATTTCCCTTTATTGTTGATGCATCACTTCCACTTATCACCAAAGAATTTTGTTAACGAGTGTCCTCAAAACATTTGTTAATATTCTTGAAATAATAATCGATTATTTATGAAAGTATATGTAAAAATATATAATTTTATGCATTGTTAACAGTTGCCTTTAGGCATTCTTTAACAAAATTTATAAACAAAATGTGATTAAAAAAAAAATAATTTAGACTTTCTTAGGGAAAAAAAAAAAAAAAAAGAAAAGGAAAGGACTGAAAGGTTTGGTTTTAGGTTTCTTTATTTCATACATGTGGTTTCTTGCTTTTGTGGGGCTATTGTTTTTATTATGCCATTGATTAGCATGCCTCAGCCCAAACTCATTTTTTTCTCTACCATCCAGTGAACTTTCCATGCCCTCATAATCAGATCCTCTTAAGTTGATTTTTATTTATTTATTTTTTAATTTCAAAATCTAATTGAAAGACTCTTTTTCTTAATTGCATGTTGCATGCTAGGAGTTCAAAGTCAAAATCATCAATTCATTATCACAATTTAGCGTGAATCTTCTAATGATCACAAATTGCCATTAATTTTTAGCTCAGAATTACCTTTCTCAAGAAACCTGAGCATGATCATGTATAGAAAGAATATTAGAAGAAGAAATGAGTCCATGTGGCCTACAATCTTACTCCAATAATGCTATAATAATAATAACATTTTTACACAACATTTGATACATTATGTGAGTTGTCACCATTATATAGGTTTAATCATTTTTATCACCTGTATTTGTTTCGTTTTTAATACAAATGTGAGAATTCACATAGTATATCAAACGTAATACAAAAATTTGATCATTCTATCATGAAAAATCATATTCATACATGATTTAAAACAAGAATGATATGACAATGATATTATTGTAATTATATATCATAGTAATGGACATTTAACTTTCAATGAATAAATATAAATGCGACATATTATTATTCTATATAGATTTTTTGTACACAAGTAATGTTTATATATCATTACCATTATAACATTATTGATCTTATCCTACATCTTAAAGTTCTTCTCCTCGAGAAGAAGGTACTTTGAGAAAATTTGATAAGAATTGTGTTAAATTAGACATTAATTGCAAGGAGGTTAAACAAAACATAGTCGCAAATCTAACAATCACAACAACCACAATGCCATTCATCTTTTAGAGAGTCGAGTTCAAAATCTCAATAACAAAATATTGTTAGACAGATTGAATCCCATGAGTATCACCAAGTTAGATATCTATCTTTTCACTAATTTGTTAAAAATATATTTTCTAACATATTACTTCATTTTCATGTCAAAGAGCATCACTCACAACTTAAATGAAATTATCAACCACAAAAGATAAGCTAAGTAGCCATACACTTGGAAGTTGGAATAGATTGTTGATATCCATGAGGTGTACACATGTTGATGTTGTTTGGGTAGTTGCAGATGAGGGGACAGTATGGTAAATTCACATGGTGGACACAGCCAGCGTCAGTTGTGCCACTCACTCCTCATGAAAACAGGTAAACAAACAAAAACACACACACACCAAAAGCCAGTGGGGGATGGAAGTGGCTGTTGAACTTTTTGGTCTAACTTCTATTTTATCTTTTTTCTTTCATAAATGCAAGTAGGGCCACACCAATCTATAATGTAAAATTCTCACACTGTAAATAGGAGTAAAGAATTTTCAACTATTATCTAAGTTTAAAAATGTACCTAAAAACAAATAACATATGAGATTAAAAGTTAGCTTAGTGGTTGAGGTGCTCATTTCTTAAACTCAACGCTAGAATTTGAATCTTATATATGTTGTATTTTAGCATCTGCTTTTCTCACTTTTTTAATAGATCTCATTATACTATATAATTATCACATCATTATAAATTTTAATATCTCTCTTAAGGGTTTTGGCTTTTAAAATATTAATTTATAGGCCTGACTCTTTTATAATAATTAATAATGTAATGCTAATCTTTGTTTTCAACATGAAATAAAGAGAATCCAAATTCCTCTTTGAAATTGATATATAATGATTAATGTTGTTGAATGTACTAAAAACAATGTACATGTATAATCCAAAATTTGCATTATTGTATTTTTTTGTGGAAACCATTTGCTGATGATAAATCTATTGGCTTCATTACATCTAAAAGCTAATGTATAATTTCTTTGAAGGAAATAACCAAGTATAAATAGGATAAATTGGAAACCATGTCTTATCCAAACTAGTAAAACCACTATCAGATTTAAAAGATCGGAAATCAACTAAAGATTTATATTTGTTGTGATGTAACTCATATATATATATATATATATATTTAAAATTTGGTGATGTAACTCATAACTCATATTTAAAATGAATATTTACACTTTTTAAATTCTCAACATTATTTTAATTTTTTGAGAACATCGCATTATTGAGACAAATTTAATTAAGTTATAAAATTTCCCTTTTACAAAATGATAAACCATCGTATTCTGTTTGTTATTTATTTAAGAATACTGATTCATCTCTTTAATTTTGCTCTCCCAATTCCACTCTTAATTATGTGGAATTAGATAAGCTAAAGATAAGAGACAAAGAGAGAAATGTGTGACCAAAAATTTATAAATACAGAAACTGATCACAAAATCAAATACAATTACTTATAATGCTAGCCAAGGTTAGTATAATCACCGACGGCATCACGGGTAGATTATATATATATATAAGCATGTGTATGTATATATTTGCATGTGATAGTGAGTGAGAGAGAGAGAGAGAGAGAGGGGGGGTGAGTTGGGATTTCACATGAATTGAGCAGAGAGAGAGAGAGAGAGAAAACAAGGTGTCGGCAGGCAACAAGAGAGAGGGTGATGATGCTGGCGAGAATTAGGAAGAAAGGAACAAAGACCCTTCAACGCCGGCCTACTAGTAAACACTTCATAAGCAAAGGCTTCATAAACAAAATATAGTCAAATAATCATAATCATAATAATAATGTAACTTTGATTTCCACAGAATATTAGCCCTTCAAAGTTAAAATATTATCATCATCATCACCATCATGCTTATGGCACAATTATTGTATTAAAATTGTATTTGGTATTAAACTCTGAATTAAACAAAATTGAAAAGAGAATAGTAGTCAATACACATCCAGAATACTTTATTTAACATATTAATTTTTTCTCTATTATACCCAAAAAAAAAAACTCTTGAAAATTATATCTTCAGAATACAAAAATAATTCAGAAAACAGTAATCTATTCTTTAGTTATTTTTCCAATCAAAACCTTAACTTAAGGGGGGAAAAAAAAAAAGATCGGGAACATAATTCATCTATGCATTGTTATGAAGAGTCCATTATGAGGGACTCGAACACACACCAAGAAGGACAAAACCCTTCTTATAGACACAAATGGAAATTTAATTATTTAGAACTCTTCACAGTCAACTTTGTTGATCCCTTGTGAGGACCACTAGACCCTACAAATTCAAGGTACATTAATGTTTAATTAAATTTACAATGTACCAGCTACTAATGATTTGTTGTTTTAGTTAGGTGATGAATTATAGGCAATAATAGTTAATGCAGTCAAACAAAGCTACATTCCGAATATCAGCTTTAAATAAAAATAAAGATGCACTCTAGACATTATATATATATCCTCATTTGTAGCACTAGTTTTAGCATTAAAAAATATATTCGCAACATTATAGTATTTTATCTTCTAAACCAACGGGTTAATTAGCTCATCACTCATTACTCTCTTTTTTTTAATGTTAAATTTGATTTAAAATTTAGTTAAAAAGTTTGATTTGGTATGAAACATTTCAATTCTTACTTTTTTTAATCAAATGTTTTTAAATTTAAAAAAAAAAAACATGAAAGAAAATCATCTCTCTTTTTTTTTTCTAAATTTGTTTATCAAATTTAATTTATACAAAAAAAAAAAAAAAGTTATCAAATTTAAGTAAAAATATGAGTGTTATAAATTTTGTGTTTTGTAAAAATTTTGCATCTCTCTTAGTTTGATACAATTTAATAAAATAATTAGACTTTACTTTTAGTTCAATTTAATAATAAAAAATAATGAAAAATTGAAGATGCTCTTGGGTCTCCATCGATCCAACCTCTGCAGCAACAAACAAATGGGACCTAAATTTTCTAAAACTTGAAGATTTACTATTAATTTCAATTTGTTTCTTAAATTAAGCAAATACTAATACCTAACACTTTACTTTAACAACCTTAATATCATCTATGGAAAACCATACGAGGCTGTTAAGGCTTGCCTTTGATATTATCTAAGGAATATATGCCAACCTTGTGACCTAAACATGAGCTAGTGATTCAGCCCTCACCCCTAAAAAGCAATTTGAAAAGAGATTAAAAAAAATAAAATGTGTGGATCATATTCATTTTACATATGACTCACATTATATTAAATTTGAATTTATATCACACTTTAGTTTTTGATTATTTGGAGAGTTACTTTTATGGCCAGTAATATTGTGTACTCAAAAAAATAATATGAAAGTAAAATAGATAATGTAGATTTACACTTTGGTTTTTGACCATTTATCGGGTTACTTTTATGGTTAGTAATAATGTGCACATAGGAAAATATAATGCACGACAGCAAGTTTGATTTTAGGGTCGATTTCAATTTATCATATTAGCATAATTTATTTTGAGTGTAGCATACATTTTATTAAACTTGAATTTATATATCATATACTTTAGTTTTTGACCATTTAGTGAGCTTTTTTTTTTTGGGGGGGGGGGGGGTAAGCAATATTGTACACACAAAAAAAATTACTAAGAAAATGAAGTGTATGATATAAGTTCAAACTTAGTGTCCTCTGGTGAGTCACACCAAGTTTCATTTTAGGATAGATTTCAATTTAATTAGTGCGGTGTTGGCTAGAAATCAATTCGATTCACACATTTTTTTTATTTTTAAGGAATTTTTGGAGAATTTTTCTAGTTTGAGGTAATTATTTAGTAAATTTAGAGTATCATAACCATTGTTTAGATGATGCCCTCAACTAATGACATAACAAAAAAATTTACAGGTGATACAATACCGAACCACCTTTATATATATAGTTTATAAATAAATAAGACTCCCTCATATTTTATTAGTTGAGAATATTATATAAGTAATACCACATGGTATAACGAGATTACTTAATAATTTTTTCCAAATAGCTTTTTCTGTTGCCAATAACTTCTCTCTCATACTTTCTCTCTTATGCGACAATTCTATAGGCATGAACCCTTGATTCACGCTACAAACACCATGATTTTCCAACCCCCTCATTGTTGCAGCTCACACTAACATACAGACAGATACAGTGAAGCTGGCAAGTGGTGTGTGCTTATAATATGTGACATGATATTTTATTTTGACCACAGTCCTACCACCCATAATCTAAGCTCCTCCTCACAAATAATTATAATTCTAGAAATAGTTTGCTTTTTGATAAACTACAAGTATAACCCCACAAATACACACACACCAAAAAAACAAAAAAACAAAAAAAACCTATACTTGATATAATTATATAAGTTGAATATGATTAATTGTTTCCTTTTGATAAAACTGGGGACATATTAGGGCTGCTGCTCATATAAAAATTTAACGGACTAAATTAAGTACACTGGAATGGATGAAATGAGAGAAAGAGCTCTTCTGTCATAAAAATTGATCGTAGCTAGAATCATTACACGATATCTAATCAAACGTATTTGCATCTAATGTTAAAAGTAAATTACCATGATTCAATTATTAGAAGATACATTAGAATAGAGGGAGGAAAAAAAAGAATTGAAGATCCCATGCCCTAATTTCAATAATCAATGTATTCTAAATTTTTTTTATAAAATAAAAAAATAAAAAAGACAAAGAAAATTGACCTACTCGTTAATGTTCCAAACAATTGTAATTTAAGTAGGTTGAAACTGTGTCCACATGACCTAGACAGAGAAGATACTCCCAAAACTTCAAAACTGTTAGGTTTTTGTAATTGGTAATTCCGTTTGACAAAACTCCTTTCAGTTGTAATTTTATTTGCTCTTTTGTTTCAGTAAGGATGTGAGTGCTTAGATGTAAATCTAATTCGAATTGTGTCTATGCAGAGGAGTTTGTGATCTTGAACTTTTCGCGTTTACCACTTCACTAACCATGTATGGGGATCGAAGCCAAAGTGGTTTCACCGCTCAAGCGATCCTTTATGCGCTTAAGCGGTGAAGAGAAGCATCCAGTATCTTTATCTGCAAACTGAATTTCTGGGAAGAAAGTTTTACCGCTCAAGCGGTGAATGCTACGTTCAAGCAGTCAGCCTATATGTTTTGTATTGCCTTTACTCACATTGCTTGAGCGGTGAAGTGTGCGCTCGAGTGGTCTTCACAATCCTATTTTCTATAAAGTGCATCGTTTGCTATTTTTAGAGTTTAAGCCGTCCAGAATCTTAGAGAGAAAGAAGAGACAAAATATTTTCTATTAGAGGCTGTTTTATATGAGTTTCCTTGGTGTATAGAAGGTGATCGATTGATCAACGAACTGCAGATTGTCAAATGTCAAGGGTTGTTCTCATTATTTCGTTCACAAAAGAGAGAGGTGTTTTTCGGTAAATTCTGGGAAACTTGAGCCTGAAACCTTGGTGGATTCCAAAGTGGCTCATCGTCACGGATTCGACATCGGCGTTGTGGATTCAACATTGGGCAAGACAATTCCCAGGTGAAGACAGTGGTGGAAGAGGCACATCGGAGTCGATTCAATTCGGCGTGGATTCGTTAGGTGATTGAGAGTACACTTATGTAATTCCTGTTTTTGCTTCTTAATTGATTGTTTTGTAACTTTGGTCTGTGATTTTTTATCACAATTAGAGACACTCCAATTATAATTTTTTTCACGTTAAATCATTGTGTTGATTTGTTATTGATTGTTTGATTGAGGTTGATATTCACTATTTAAAATTTGAACATAATCACAAATCAATATTTTGGAGATTTTAGATTTTCAAAAACAAATTATCAATTGTTTGATAAGAGGTTTCCACAAGCGTAATTGATGCGTAAAATGACAAAATGAGATATCTTGAAAATGCTACTCCCTTTTGTCCCAAAATAATAGTCCCATTTGGGAATTTTAATTTTTTTTAGTAGTACAATTATTACACTTTAAAAATATTAATTTTTTAAAATTATCCTTTGATAGTACATTTTTTTGAGAATATCAATTTTCATAATTGAACTTTTTGTGTTGTTAATAAATTTTAAAATGAGCAAAATAGGAAATTCATATTATTTTAGTCCTTAATTTTTAAAAATGAACAAATATTTTGGAAAATAAGGGACTAATATTTTGGTACGGGGGAAGTATCATTTTTCTTGCTCTTTTTTTTATTTTTTTTTATTTTTGATAAATTGAATTATTGGAAGATATGGAGGAATTCAAACTGACCTTCTAGTGAGAGGTAAACGAATTTTGGCCACTAAATTAATTCTACTAGTTTGATTTTTTATTTTATTTTTTACATATTGTTAAATATATAGTTTTCTCTTTTCTCATCAAAAAGGAAAAATCAAATAACACACTTTTATTTTTAACAAATAGTTTCAACCACTCATCACAACCAAAAGTTGTTCAATTATTTTAAAATAAAGTCAAAGAAATGGGAGGTGATGGATGTGTTTGTGCGGTTTCATCAAATTGTGCAATTTGAGAGGAGTCTGAATGCAACTTTTATAGCTTTGATTCCCAAGAAGGGGGCAGATGATATCCGAGATTTTCGGCATATTAGTCTTTTGGGCAATGTTTACAAACTATTGGCCAAGGTTTTGGCTAATAGGCTTCCGGGGGTGTTGGAGGGGGTGGTTTCAGAGTCTCGGAATGCTTTTGTAGGTGGGCGTCAGATTTTGGATGCAGTTTTGGTGGCTAATGAGTGTGTGGATTCGCAGCTTCGACAAGGGAAATGACAGATTATATGTAAGTTGGATATTGAGAAGGCTTATGATAATGTCAATTGGAAGTTTCTGTTGGACATGTTAGAGAGGATGGGTTTTGGGGAACGGTGGAGAAGATAGATGCATTTTTGTATCTCCACTATTCAGATGTCTGTGCTTGTCAATGGGACACCGGCAAGTTTTTTCCCTACTTGGAGAGGTTTACGGCAGGGAGATCCATTGTCTCCATTATTGTTTATTTTTGGTTATGGAGGCCTTAAGTTGATTGTTTTCTAAGGCAGTCTAAGGGGGTTTATTATCGGGTTTTGAGGGGGGGGAAGGGTCTGCCTTCCTGGTGGTTTCTCACCTTTTCTATGCTAATGATGCGGTGATTTTTTGTGATGTGGAGGCTACTCAGATTAGAAACTTGCGATGTGTTTTATTGTGTTTTGAGATGGTGTCAAGGCTGCAGGTTAATCTGGCAAAATCAAAATTGACACCAGTTGGTGGGGTTGCTCGATTACAAGTGTTGGCAGCCGTCTTGGGCTGTAAGATGGCAAGGTTGCCAGTTTCTTATTTGGGTCTTCCCTTGGGGCCTTCTTTTAAGGAGATTCGAGTGTGAGATGGAGTGGTGGACAGAGTTTAGCTGCAGTTGGTAGGGTGGAAGCGCTAATATTTGTCAAAATGAGAGGCGGCTTACTTTGATCAAGAGTATTCTTTCAAATATTTTGATGTACTTTATGTCTGTGTATGTGATTCCTGTGGGGGTGGCACAGAGGTTGGAGAAGCTGCAACGGGATTTTTTGTGGAGTGGGGGTGGAAAGGGTTTTCATTATCATTTGGTGGCTTAAGAGAGGGTTTGTTCTTTGAAAGAGATGGGGGGATTGGATGTACGGAAATTAGTGGTGCTTAATTGGGCTTTATTGGGTAAGTGGTTATGGCGTTATGTGGGGGAACGGGAGAGGTTATGGAGGAGGGTGGTAGTGGCCATGTACGAGGAGGAGAGAGGAGGTTGGTGTTCGAAGAGGGTGGTTTATTCTCATGGTCACAATTTGTGAAAGGGGAATTGGTTGGGGAGGGAGGTTTTTTGGAAGAGGGTTCGGTTTAAAGTGGGGGTTAGGGATCGAGTTCGCTTTTGGCAAGATCAGTGATGTGATGGCTTGTTTGTGGCAGCTATATTACCTTTGATTTTCGCTATTGTCACGGATGGATTGGAGTTGGTAGCTTCGGTTATGAAGGTGCAAGCGCATTCAGTTGTTTGGAATGTTCATCTTCGTCGTGCTGTACAAGATTAGGAGCTAGACCAATTGGTGGATTTTCTAGGTTTTTTGTATGGGTTGCAGAATAGATGGGATGGAATGGATTCTATGGTATGAGATGTCAGGAGTTCTAAAGATGTTTTCTCAGTGTCCTCATTTTATGGGATACTTGCAGGGGGTGTTGGTGGTGTGTTTTCTTGGAAATATATTTGGGCATCAGGTTCTCCTTCCAAGGTAGCTTTTTTTGTTTGGACAACTGTTTTGGGTCATATTCTTACTACTGATAATTTGATTCGGTGGATACATGTGTGTGTCAATTGGTGTTGTTTGTGTTGTAAAGATGCAGAAATAGTTGATCATTTACTTGTGCAGTGTCCGGTGGTGTCACGACTCTGGTGTAGGGTGGCTGCTCTTTTTGGGTTGGTTTAGGTGTAACCGGGATCGATGTTGGAAGTCTTGCTCAGTTGGGACAGGACGAGGGTGGATAAGCAGCGGCGAAAGGCTTGGTTACTTACTTCCCATTGCTTGTTGTGATTAGGGGTTAAAGCATAATAGGCGTGTGTTTCAGAATACTTGTCATTCATTTTTTTGGTTAGAAAGTAGACTTCTTATGATATTGCATAGTTGGGTTGCGGGTTCGGTTGATCCTAATGTGTTGACTTCTGTACATTTTGTGAAGGATTTGCTTACATAGTGTGCTTTTGCAGTCCACTCTGAGTGCTATTTTCCTTGTATTCTTTGTATCGTCTTAATACTTTTTAATAAAGTTTGTTTAAAAAAAAAAAAATCATGTTGCACCAATGTCATTGGTGCATATTTTGGTTGAGTTTTATGAAAAAAATTTCAAAATATAGTCTGATATAAAAAAGGGAAAAAAATAGTCAATTTTAGGGCTGAGCAAGGAATCCGAATAATCCATAATCCGATCCGGTCCAGTCCGATCTGGTAGGATTGGATTGGTTTTTTGAATCCGTAGTTTGGTTCTGGATTAGAAATTTAAAAATCCGCAGGTCATGGATCGGTTCTGGATTAAACCTCACGGTTCCAAATTGGAATCAATCCGAACTGTATATATTTAGTCTTTACTTATACCATATACCCTCCCACACTATACCATTTCTTGTTTCATATAAAAGGAAAACACTAACCCTAACGCCGCTCAACTCACTCAGCTTCACACTCTCATCTCTCACTCTCGATACTTTTTCTCTCTGTCTCTTCTCTTTCTCAGACACTCTCCGATCATCATGCATCTCCGATCATTTATCTTAGATCTTCAACCTCACACGCCGCTCGCTCACTCACTGCCTCTTACACTCACATCTCTCTCTCTCGGTACTCTCTATCTCTTCTCTTTCTCAGACACTCTTAGATCCTCCATCTCTGATCATCATCCATCTCCGATCATCTACCTTAGATCTTCAACGTCACACGCCATTCATTCACTGCCTTTTACACCCTCATCTCTCTCTCTCTTCTTTCTCAGACACTCTCAAATCCTCCATCCCTGTTCATCATCCTTCTTAGATCATCCATCTCAGATCGGTAGCTATAGCTCTCTCTCTCTCTCTCTCTCGGTGAGCTCTATATATATATATGTATGTGTGTGTGTGTATATATATTATATTTTGTTTTGGGGGGAATCATGTTCTGTTTTCTGATTTTTCCAGCCTCAAATTTGTTACATTTGATAAATAAATCTGTTTGAGCTCTCTCTCTTTCTTTCGGTGAGCTCTCTCTCTCTCTCTCTCTCTCTCTCTGTTGATCTGTAAAAAATCGCTGTTGATTGTTGATCATTGTGTGTGTATCTCAGATTATTATTCATCTCTGTTGATCATTGTTCATCTCAGATTATTTTTCTGTTTTTAGATAGGTGTGTGTATAGATCTGTGAAAAAATCTCTGTTGATTGTTGATCATTGTGTTTGTATCTCAGATTATTGTTCATCTCTGTTGATCATCGTTTATCTCAGATTATTTTTCTATTTTTATATCGGTGTGTGTATAGATCTGTTTTTATCTTTCGACTTTTATCTATTTTTAAGTAAGAGATACATGTACCGTTGTTTATTAATCAGTCTATATCATTGTTAATCAATCTATTTGTAAGTAAAAAATTTTAATCAATCTATCTGTAAGTAATCAGTCTATCTGTAAGTAATCAATTTGACATACTTGTATCATTGTTAATCAATCTATCTATAAGTAAATTTTTTTTTATATGGGACATATCTGTTTTGTTATTTAATTATGGGAATCTGTGGTCCTAATCCGATCCAATCCGTATTTAAACGGATTGGTTCGGATTGGTTCCACGATTTAAATGGATTGGATTGGTTCCAATTTTTCAAGAACCGTAGATAACGGATTGGTCTTGGTTTTATCCCAATCCGGACCAATCCGAACCATGCTCGCCCCTAGTCAATTTTTATATGATTCTCTTTTTTTAGGCAGAATAATTTTTAAAATTTTTTTAATATTTTTTTAAAAATTGAGTTTTTATTTTTTATAAAAAAGCAAAAATAAATATTAAAATTTCAACCAAATAAAGTTGCCAATGCGGTACATTTATGCATCAGTGGGCCTGTGGGCCTGTAAAACCTTCTTAGTACGCCCAACAAGGTTCTCATACCCAGCAATTCCAGGCCCACAAGAAATAGAGGAATGCCACGTATTGGCCAACAGCTTGTTGGGCCTTATGAGTAGGCCCAAGTTTTAGGGTTGTAGGACCCAAAAAGATGGTTGAATGGGTCTTTCCTATAATATAAACCTTCAAAGTACAAGTCATGACATTTACGTGTTACTTATCATAAATGGCATAAATAATTTCTTTTCGATCCTAACTTAAAAAAATTAATTATAATTAAACGTCACATAAGATATAATTAAAAAAAATTTAGAACATAACTAACACTATATTAAATTATAATCAAAAATCACAAAGGTTATAACTGTCACATAGGAGGCTTTTTAGCCCCTATTGGAAGAATACGGTCCAAAACAGCGGTTCAAACATTACATATAATTCATAATCATTATATTTTTTCTCTCACAAAAAGTCAAAAAGTCCTTCCCAAACGAGATTTTTTAGCCCCAGGCTAAAATAGTCAAAAATTCAAAAAACCAACCCACTTCCTAAACCAACTTATACTCTATCATATTCTTCAATCCCTCAATACAAATGATCAATATTCTACATTCTTCATCGATCATACTACCATAGAACACTACGGCCATGTTTGTTTGGGCAGACTGGATTAGCATTCCCATGACTAATAGTCCTAGGATTACGAATCCGTTGGATTATGTATCCTATCTTAACTAATAGTCAAAGTTTAAAATAATTAGTCTCTACTTTAATTGTTTAACCAAACATCGGATTAATAATTTTATTGGACTATTAGTCCAATCACAAGCTCATGTCCACCCAAACAAACATGACCTACGTGACCATACTCCTGAATTATCAAATAATCACCATCACACCTGGGATATATGATATATATCTTTTTGAGAGTGTGTAAATAGAATTCTTCAAATATTATGTAAAAAAAAAAATTTTTGAAATCCTAGCAATTATTAGATTGCTTATACCTTAATTTATAAGGTTTCTTAAGTATCATTCATAATAAATTTGGTCAAACATTGCTACTTCTGAAGCAATTTTAGGTGTGAAGGAATATTTATTTGCACATAAGGTTTGATTAATGATAAATTATATGGTCTACGAAATACTGTTAATTAAGATTAGTTCAGTTGACCACTCTTGTATATTTAGGTTTGAGTGATATTATATAAACAAAAAATTCATACATAATTTTCATATATAATGATGTAGTTTATTATGGACCATTCACTTCAAAATAAAATATCATTGAATATGTTTTTATTTACAATAATAACATTATCATATCATCCTTGTAGAGTTTTTTTTTTAATAAATTGGATGGATGCTTAGAATTTTCCTTTAGGTTTAGGGAATAAATCATTGTCAAAATTAAAAATATCTTAATTTATGAAAAATGTATGAGACTTCTAATAAAACTTTCAGAATTTCACCCACAATGATATGAAATGATAAGTGTCAACTTTTGATTTGTCACATACTCAATTATATAAAACTCTACTTCCTTATCACATCATTAAGAGTATATTTAAGAGTCTCAAATGTGGATCTCTAACATTACTCTTAATGTATTTCCTATTATATATTTTTTTTGTTGGATTGGTTGTCAACCTTCTAGATATATATTAGGAGTGTTTGGAACTGTTACAACAAATTATAAATCATAACTTAGTAAATTATAGTTGACTTTAATCATAAGTTGCAAGGGCGGACATAGGATTCGTCGATGGGGTGGGCTAATATTAAGGTAAAATTATACAATATATTTTAAGTATAACCACATAAGAAAAAAGAGAATTTAATAATATAATCTAGATTAATTTCAAAATTTATTGATTAGAAACAATCTAACTAAATTGTACTCGACGAGTCTTTAAAGATTCGAATTCATCAATTACAGAATCTAAATCAATTTTCAAAAAGCATGAAAAACAATATACTTTATCCTTTGAAGGACTAGCCAAAAGAATTGTTTAAACCAAATATGTTAAAATCGTCGATTCTGCTTTCCAAATGAGAACCTAGGATACTCAAGATTAGGTTGATAAGACCCCAAGTTCACATAAGCTCGTCTAATTTCATCATGTTGATTAACCGAATATTCATAAATTTGCAAGCGTAAACTAAGATCCCGTTCAATAACAATTGAATCAAATTCTCTTGGTCTATTTGCTTGAGGCATGGAAGGCGGGGTTACACATCAGAAAATGAGGTTTCAACAACATTGAATGCTGTACTACTAGACTTTTGTTTTGATTGATCGAATAAGAAAAGGGTTTTTCCTTTTTTGAGTGTGGAGGTTCCATTATTTATAACCTAAAAAAAATTAAAAAAATTTAGCCCTATTTAATATTAAACCAAAGTACATTTGCAATAATTTTAAATATTAGGGTTTTATATATATTCTCAATCATTTTTATTTAAGCTTTCATTATTTTTATATATGTCCAAAAAAAACTCATTCAAAGTTCAAAAACTAAGAGTAATATAGAACATTGAACAAGGTAGCATCATAAAAAAATTAAAAGCAATATAATATTTGTCGCATAAAGATGAGATTTCAAAACCATTAATTGTTAATCAAATCCATTCTCAACCAACGAAATTAAATAAATGGTTAACTACACTTACCAAAAATGTTAGGAAAATGGAACTGTTGCAGGCTGCTGGAGACGCCAGAGAGGGTCGCTGCCTATCTATTGGAAGATATGAGGATTGCTTTGGAAGATTTGTTCTTCAAACAAATAAAAACCTATTGGGCTGCATATCTATTTTGTTTGGTAAGTATTGGGTTGTTATTGAGCTGCTTATCTAAAAAACAAACAAAAAAAACTATTCACCCTTGTTTGGGGGCTGGGCTGGGTTAGGAAAAAAATTTCTACAGATTTTTTAAATTTTGGGCTAGGCTGCAGTCACCTATGCCCAACCCTAGATCCGCCCTTGATAAGTTGTTAATCTGTAGTTGCTAGATTGTAGATTTAAGTTGTTGAGTAGTAGTTGATGAATAAACTATGAAATAGTTTTTTAATGTGTAAATGTCTTTGTTATCTTGTTAATTGTAAATTGAATTAATCTTTGTTAGTTGTAAATTAAATTAACTTTTATTTTTTATTATTAACTACTAGCCTACATTTCTCATATAAAAAATATTTAAAAAAAAGTGCTCACAGTCCATCTTTTTCTATTTTCAAAAATAAAAATAAAAAATTCTAAGGACATAATCATAAAAAAGTTGTTATAATCAAAAGCTGATAATCAGAAGAGGGGGACAGTCAACTTTTTTAAATTAAAATAAGTAATTAGAATCAGAACCGATTTGATATAAATATAATCAAACTGTTTAAAATAATTTTTTTAAAGTCAGAATTTATAAAAAGGTATACCAAACACTCCGTTGTATTATTGTTAGACAACGATTGTCCAAATAGATGTAATTCTCCATATCTTTGTAATCTCACACACAAAATAAATAAATAAATCCGCAAAGTATTAAAAAATAATTCTTCTCCAGTTCATTTTATAATCTCTTACTAGTTGACAAAAAATAAATAAATAAAATTACCCACAACGTTGAATTTTTTTTTTTAAATTGCCTTTAGTGGATTTTTTAAATTTTATTTGTTTATTTATGGGTGAATTACACTAACACCTCATGAAGTTTTTGTTTGATACAGATTTCTCCTCACATTTGAAAAATTACACTTACCCCTGTCAGATTAAAATGACATATTTGCCCCTTATCTTTTATACATATAAAATAATACAGATATTTTGTTCATGTCATTTCAAGGGAAATAACAATCATTTTCTCTGGCTTAGCTCACACAAAAAAAAAAAAATTGAGATTTTTTATTTTTCTTGTTTTTTTTTTAATTTTTACTAATTTTTTTTTTTTACTTTTTAGATACACTTAATCTAGATATACTTAAAAAGTATAATATTTTATGATTTTTTTTTAAATTCACCTAATATAAAAAATATAAAAATATAAAAATTCAATGCATTATCTTATTTTATTATATTCAATGGATTTTTTTTTAAAAAAAATTATACAAATTTTATACTTTTTAAACGTATCTAGATTAAATTGATCTAATCTAAATATAATGATGGAAATAAAAATAAAAAATTATATTCATATATAAAAATTTATACAAAAAATATCATAAAAATGTTGTGATAGTGATATTATTGTAAATATAAATCATGTTTATGAGTGTTTTGTTTTAAAGTCAAATATCACCTTAAACTATATCTTGTGTTTGAAAATTCTATATAAAATTTATGTTTATATATCATCACTCAATAAGAATATGTTCAGGTATAATTCAATGATGGAAAGTTGTAGAATGTAGTCATGATATAGGAAGAAGAAGAAATGATAGGAAAAAGGGCAAGATTATTTAAAAAAATTTAGAGAACGACATCAGCAATCTAGGGGGAATTTGTAATAAGATTACAAACCTCAGGGGTGGAAATGTAATTTTTCAAATGTGAGGGGAGATTTGTATTAAACAGAAACTTCAGGGAGTATCAGTGCAATTTACCCTTTATTTTTTAAGTTCATCTAATTTAGTACGAGTTAAGAAAATTTATTAGAAAACCTTCTTTCAAGCACTTGTATCTCAATTAATTCATAAAATATTTTTATATTTCAATAAGTCCTGTTATTTTAGACATTTAATTCACCAAATCTTAATTCTCATATTTAAGGTATTTTATGGACAAATTTACCTTTACAAATATTTGTTGAACCCTTAGCAACTTGGTGTTCACTATTTTGAACTATTTAAAATGTTCTATGATGTAAACATTCACATCAAATAAATTTGATAGTGTGATAGAATATTCATATTGTCAATGTGAATATTAATACACACTTCACCCTATTATTATCAGAGATGTTTTGGTAATTATGTTACTCAAAGACTTATTGAAATATAAAAAAAATAATTTGGACGGAATGAAATATAAATAGATGAAAAGAAATTTATGAATAAATGGCCCAGAAGTTAAGAGTGAAAAGTTTTTTTAATTTCTTTTTAAAAATTACTAAAAACAAAAAGGTCAATAAAAATTGTTAAAATGGCAATGGTGAAGGCCACTTTGATGCTTGACTAGTTAACTATTATGTGTGTTTATGTTATTTCATTCATGCTTTGCTCCCCAAGAAAGTAACACTTTTTAAGTACTTAATGGTAGTCAAATTAATCACATACCTTCATCCAATAAAAACATTTTTTAATGACCACAAATTTGTAATAGTCATGCAAACAAGTTGGATCTATTGTATTTAACTAATGAAAAATTATACCGCTTATGTGCCAACTAAAAAGGCACCATCAACCAAATGAAAGTTAGGTAGGTGGACAAGTTATAAATATAGTGAGAAAGCCGCGTGACACGCACCCCACTTATGCCCAGTCCAATACAATTAATTTTAATTTTTATATTTATTTTATTTTATAAATAAAATATTTCAAAAAGAATTTCTTGTTTAAATATAATTAGTTTCTATAATAGATTATAATATTTATAGTGATAATTTGTTTAAAATATACATATATATATATATATATATAATTTATATTTGGGTGAAGATATTCACTGTTCAATGAGTGTTTGTTAATTTTCAAATAATAATTATAAAATTTATAATTTCAATGCACATTTAACATATTTTCATTATATATTTCTTATTTTAAATACATTTTTTTATAAAATTTTCAATCTTAACCATAGCCCATTTGATTGTCTTCGAAATTTGCCGTTATATTTTTAGAGAATCATAAGTATAAGCAACGTTAAAATGATCTAATTTTGTTATGTATTTTAATTTTAATTTAAAGTTCCTAACATCATGTTGATCTAAACGCGATTGCTTTGTAGGGTGGTGCAGTGTTTAAGACTTTTATCTTCTTTTTTATTTGAATTTGTCTTTGGAAGTATTTGCTCTAATTACTGCTTCGAATGAAATTGTTGCCTTTGTTTTTTTCTCTAAATTTGATGACGCTGGTTCTACTCACTTTCCTTTTAATATTGGTTTTTTTTTTTTTTGTGAACTTATATATTTTTTATTTTATTAATATAATTTGTTTTAACAGTTCTCAAACCCAAAAAAAAAAATCTTAACCCTATTTTAAAACATTAAAAAATTGTGTAAAACGTAACTGTGTGAGTGATTTTCTGACCACACTGCCTGCTTAGTAACCAGCTGGAGAGCACCGGCAGAATAGATGGCACCTGGCTGACCTGCAACAGAAAGAGAAGATTCCGGCAGTGGTTCGTCCACCCGGGGGCACTCCGACGATCAAGTCAGTATATCTCTCAAAGATAAATCAAGTGCTAAACTCACAAGTTTGAGTATCAAAAGCATACCTTAAACCCATGGGGGTGCCTCTCTTTTATAGCCAACATAAACCTAGTCCCAATAGAAGCCTAACTTCTATGGACTCAGGATTACTGCTAACCTTGGACTCCTAGTTGAATTAGGATACACTCTCTAAGAGTCCTATCTTTACCCAAACTGAAGTCTTCTCCCATTCTAGGACTCTTGCCGCTCATCCGCTTATCTCAGATTTCGATATCTTCGGAGGTAACCTCGGCCTATCCGAGATGACTTCGGCATAACAATCAGGACACGTGGCACCTCGGCTGACACATCGGTGTTACCTTGGCCACGTGTTGGTACTCAGAAAATAAATCCCCACAACTGCCCCCTAGGTTCTATTACCTCGGCATTCTGAGGTGATAGAACGTACACTGTTCATTCATCTGTGCCCCTCTGTCTGAGATCAAACTCGCCGACCTCAAAGTTCCTTGGACTTTACTGTCCACTTCTGTCAAGTATCAAGCTTCATGCTTTCCAAGCTGCTCGAGATCACACCTCCTAGCCGAGGTTCTTGTTCCATTAATTCGTAAACTCCAAGAGCTTTGCAACTGTTCCACTAACATTCTTCGGTGGGTTCCCGACTTCCAGTCATCTATTTGACTCCAGCGATCTTCTTATCGGCGGTCATTTCTCTTGGTAGGTTCATAAACTCTTTTATTAAGCTCAATCTTTCATAACTCTTTTGATCTGTTTACTTACCCTCTGTTGTCTTCTATTTTCGTCTGTTTTCAAGTTTTGAATTGCTTGAACGCCTGGCACTGTTCTTGCTATATCCGCTTTCTGTTACTAGCATCGTGTCTGGATCATTACTTTCTTGTTCTTCACATATTTACTTAGTGCCTGTGCACTTGGCTTTATTCTTGAACTTTGTCGTTTTCTTGACTCTGATTTTTTCTCTTTTTCATTCAATCCTCTAGCTTTTTCTCTTTCTAGCTCCTTTGCTTAAATCCGTCATTGTTCCAAGCTTTCAAGCTCTGCAACTATTTTCGTTCCTCTTCTCCGGTGAAGCTTACATCATTCTGTCATTTTCACATCCGTCGTCAGACTTCGGCAATTCTCATTCCGGCTTCCCTCTTTCTGGTAAGCCACTGTTCCTTCTGGTTTTATTTCTTGTTGTTTTCCAAGAAACTCTACTTCATTGTTAATCACCATTATTGTTTTACCCGTTGTTTCCAAATCATCATCTTGAATACATACTGTTCACACATCTGTTGATTTCTGCCACTGTTCTTGGCTTGACACACCTGTGCAATCTTTTTGTCTTGATTTCCTGATAGCTTCATCACCATTCTTGATTACGAATTACATTCTTGTTTTTATTTTCTATGTCTTTTTTCAGATTCTTGCTTTCAATCCTTGCCTTCAAACTCCGAGGTGCCAATCGCCGAGAAGAGCTTTGATCAAACTCTTCGGGAGATCGATGCTGAGCTCGAGGCCAAGAAGGCTGCTGAGAAGTCTTCCCAACTGTCTTCTATATCCTGCCACTGATGCCGAGTAGTTTTGTTTCCTTCTTTTACTCCTTGTACCTTGTACCTTGTACTTTGTCCTTCTTTGTATGCTTTTAATCCGGCCGACGTGCCATTTTTGTAGTCTGAATAATTTATTTTTCAATATTCAGGCCGAAGTGCCTTCTTTCTTCTTTAAATGCATTTCTCTAATTTCTTCTTTGAATGAATGTCTTCTTTTTTCTGCTCTTGTATGATTCTACACTTAGAATAATTTGCATTTCTTCAAAGTACACATTGACTGTGCAATCTCTTCGGATAAAATACCTCTGTCACAACTTCTAATCTTGCTCATCTCGGCCTTGTCCTCACACTTGAAAATATTGTAACAAATATTTTCACAAGTGTTGCTTAGGACTTGTCACTTTCTCAATGTCTTCTATCAAGACTTCAATTTTTCATATTTCAAGTTTTGACAACCTGGTAGTCTCGGCAAGTACACAAATATTGCTTGAGCTTGACTTTAACTTGTAAATTTTTCTCAAAAATTTCAATAAGTGTTTTAACCATCATCATTTATCATAACCTCGGCTTAACTTCAACTTGTAAATTTTTCTCAAAATTTCAACAAGTGTTAAACCATCTTCCTTTCGATACGATCTCGGTTTAACTATAACTTGTAAATTCACACATAATTTCAACAAGTGTAAAACATCATCTCGGTTTAACTTCAACTTGTAAATTCACACAGAATTTCAACAAGTGTTAAATATCATCTTGGTTTAACTTCAACTTGTAAATTCACACAGAATTTCAACAAGTATTAAATATCATCTCGGTTTAACTTCAAGTTGTAAATGCACACAAAATTTCAACAAGTGTTAAATATCACATCGGTTTAACTTCAACTTGTAAATTTACACAGAATTTCAACAAGTGGTAAACATCATATCGGTTTAACTTCAACTTGTAAATTCACACAGAATTTCAACAAGTGTTAAATATTATATCGGTTTAACTTCAACTTGTAAATTCACACAGAATTTCAACAAGTGTTAAATATGACCTCGGTTTAACTTCAACTTGTAAATTCACATAGAATTTCAACAAGTGTTGAACATCACCTCGGTTTAACTTCAACTTGTAAATTCACACAGAATTTCAACAAGTGTTAAATATCATCTCGGTTTAACTATAACTTGTAAATTCACACAGAATTTCAACAAGTGTTAAACATCATATCGGTTTAACCAACTTGTAAATTGCTACAAATTTCAACAAGTGGTAAACATCATATCGGTCTAACCAAGTTATAAATTGCTACAAATTTCAACAAGTGGTAAACATCAAATCGATTTAACCAACTTGTAAATTGCTACAAATTTCAACAAGTGGTAAACATCATATTGGTCTAACCAACTTGTAAATTGCTACAAATTTCAACAAGTGGTAAACATCATATCGGTCTAACCAACTTGTAAATTGCTACAAATTTCAACAAGTGGTAAACATCATATCGGTTTAACCAACTTGTAAATTGCTACAAATTTCAACAAGTGGTAAACATCATATCGGTTTAACTAACTTATAAATTGCTGCAAATTTCAACAAGTAGTAAACATATTCTTCTTCTCTCTGCCCCCTGCATGGTTTCTACGTACTCCTTTACGAACCTTATAAAAGGTCTTCAACCTGGCTAACTGCAGTCCAACCTTGTGTGTTTTCTTTTTTTATCTTCTGGGATCTGAGATCTGCTCACTAAGCTCTTCTCTTCTCGGACTTAAGTGCCGAGATCTTGTCTGTTAGAATCTTGGATCTGCTCACTCTGGTTGAGCTCTTCTCTTCTCGGACCTACTCACCTAGGCCGAGATCATGTCTTCTAGGATTCGGGATCCAGGGTCTGGAATCTGGGATCTGCTCACTTAGGATAAGTTCTTCTATACTTGAATGTTATCTCCTTGGGAGCACTCATGCCCCATGTCTTTGCATCCCTTCTGGAAGGGTCTTCGTTCCTCCGCAAGTATATATCCTTTCATATCTGGAGGTCATCTTCGTTGTAGTATCCGCTTCGATCTGTTGTCTTTGGTGCGTCACCTTTCTGGCTGGCGTCTTTCACTCCGTGACTCTGGTCACGAGTTTCTGTGTTGCGGTCATCCCCTTCAACGTCGAGGTTGATAGGTCTCCCACTCCCAGAAGGAGCGTTGTCTCCAATCTGATCCTTCTGTCCGTTATTGGCAATCTATTCTTCTTTCTTTCCCACAGACGGCGCCAAATTGTATGAGTGATTTTCTGACCACACTGCCCGCTTAATAACCAGCTGGAGAGCACCGGCAGAATAGATGGCACCTAGCTGACCTGTAACAGAAAGAGAAGATTCCGGCGGTGGTTCGTCCACTCGGGGGCACTCCGACAATCAAGTCAGTATATCTCTCAAAGATAAATCAAGTGCTAAACTCACAAGCTTGAGTATCAAAAGCATACCTTAGACCCATGGAGGTGCCTCTCTTTTATAGCCAACATAAACCTAGTCTCAATAGAAGCCTAACTTCTATGGACTCAGGATTACTGCTAACCTTGGACTCCCAATTAAATTAGGATAAACTCTCTAAGAGTCCTATCTTTACCCAAACTGAAGTCTTCTCCCATTCTATGACTCTTGCCCCTCATCCGCTTATCTCAGATTCCGATATCTTCGAAGGTAACCTCGGCCTATCCGAGATGACCTCGGCATAATAACCAGGACACGTGGCACCTCGGCTGACACATCGGTGTCACCTTGGCCACGTGTTGGTACTCAAAAAATAAATCCCCACAGTAACACTTGGGGAAAAAAAAACACATTTTTAAATAATTACTACAAAAGCTTATTTTTTCATAAAAAATAAAATTACTTGTCATACAAAATAATAATAATAATTATATGAATAAAAATAGTCCCTGAAATATATGATTTCTTTTAATTAGTTTTCAATATTTTAATTGTGCCAATATAATTCTCAACTTGTTTATTATTATAGGCAATTTAATAAAAGTACTTTTACTCTCACTATCCATTGTAGACCATTAATTTTGTTATTAAATGGTCTTTATATTCTTTTAAAATATTATGATTAAATGGACACATTTAAATTATTATAACAAAAATGACACAAAATACATATTTTAAAGACAATTTATATCACTACAAAAATTTTGACTTTTTGCGATAATGCCGTCTCAAATTCTCTTTTACGATGGCAATTGACTTTTAGCGACGGCAAATAGGAGGTCGCAATAAAGGGCGTTGCTAAAACCCTTTAGTGATCGCCTTTTTTTTGCGATGACACTGTTTTACCATTGCTAAAAGTGTTATTTGAGACGGTAAAAAATGCCATCGCTAAAGGGTTTTTATTACGATGGGATACCTGCCGTTGCTAAAGATTATTTGAGACAGCAAAACATGCCATCGTTAAAGATTATTTGAGACGGTAAAAAATGCAGTCGCAAAAGGGTTTTTGTTTCAACAAAATACTTTTGGTTCTAATGTTTTTTGAGATGGCATGTTGCTGTCAAAAAAAAAAAAAAACTGCAATAAAATTATTAAAAATATAAAATTACCTATATTAAATGAAAAATAGCTAAAAAAGAAACCAATAATTGCATAATAATATAAAAATTTCAGTATAAAAATAAAAATTCATCCATAATAAAAATATTCTTGCATTCATAACAATACATCAGCAAAATTACCTCACTACATAATGTTGCATACTACAAATATAATGTTTAAATACATAATATTGTTCACAATTCAAAATAACGTAAATCAACAACAAAAGTTTTCCTCATGATTCTTCCGTGGGTAACAAAAACAAAAGTTAGTCACATTCTTCACACGCTTGCACTCCACAAGAAGCAAACTCTTTCTCGGAAAATATCTGAAGACAAAAAATAAAAATAATTAATGACAATATAATTATATGTTAATATTTTAATTATAAAAAAACATAAAAATTTAACTACAATATAATTACAAAGACAATTAAGTAAATAATTTTGGCTAGACAGAAATCTGGCTCTAACTCCAAAATCAGGAACCCGATTTGAGTCTCGTCTTCTCCCACAAGTCTCTTGTGCCTAGGCGGTCATGTGTGCCAAGTTTCGTGCTATTCCGACGCCGTTTGGTGATTTTGGAGTGTCAACACCTCGAATTCAAGTTTCTTAAAGAACTAATTTGCCTAGAGTGAAATCCGGCTCTAACTCCCAAATCGGGAACCCGATTCAAGTCCTCTCTTCTCCCATAAGTCCTTCGTGCCTAGGCGGTCGTGTGTGCCAAGTTTTGGCTATTCCGACGCCGTTTGGTGATTTTGGGGCATCAACACCTCGAATTCAAGTTTCTTAAGGAACTAGTTTGCTTAGAATGAAGTCCGGCTCTAACTCCAAAACCGAGAACCCAATTCGAGTCTTGTCTTCTCCCACAAGTCTCTCGTGCCTAGACGGTCATGTGTGCCAAGTTTCGTGCTATTCCGACGTCGTTTGGTGATTTTGGGACGTCAGCACCTCAAATTCAAGTTTTTTAGGGAACTAGTTTGCCTAGAGCGAAATCTGGCTCTAACTTCCAAACCGAGAACCCGATCCGAGCTCGTCTTCTCCCACAAGTCTCTCGTGCCTAGGTGGTCGTATGTGCTAAGTTTCGTGCTATTCCGACGCTATTTGGTGATTTTGGGTGTCAACACCCCGAATTCAAGTTTTTTAAAGAATTAGTTCCCAAACCGGGAACCCGATTCAAGTCCCGTCTTCTCCCACAAGTCTTTCATGCCTAGGCGGTAGTGTGTGCCAAGTTTCGTGCTATTCTGACGCCGTTTGGTGATTTTGGAGCGTCAACACCTCGAATTCAAGTTTCTTAAGGAATTAGTTTGCCTAGAGTGAAATCCGGCTCTAACTCCCAAACCGGGAACCCAATTCGAGCCCCGTCTTCTCCCACAAGTCTCTCGTACCTAGGAAATCATGTGTGCCAAGTTTTGTGCTATTCCAATGCCGTTTGGTGATTTTGGGGCATCAACACCTCGAATTCAAGTTTCGTAAGGAATTAGTTTTCCTAGAGCGAAATCCAGCTCTAACTCCCAAACTGGGAACCCGATTTGAGTCGTGTCTTCTCCCACAAGTCTCTCATGCCTAGGCGGTAGTGTGTGCCAAGTTTTATGCTATTCTGACACCGTTTGGGGATTTTGGGGCGTTGTCACGACCCAAACCCGCGCCCTGTAGGTTTAGCACCGTAACCGGCCAGTAATCCGTGGATTACCAAAGGCCTCTGAACAGATCAGCAAATAATTAGGGGCTGCAGAAGCAATAATACAAAATAGACAAGGTCCAATAAGCTGTGATAACGTACATGGGACAAGACATTTCAAAACTTAGTTATATATACATAAACATGCTAGTCCAGATACACAATTTTTACAAGGTATTTACAAAATGTACTTCCCAAGACCTGACTTTACAAAGTATACACAAAGACTAGCATGTATACAAAAACAACCATGGCATTAGGCTTCGTTCGGAACCTCCTCGGGAGGCACAACAGTTGGCTGACAAAATAGAACAGAAGGCCGTCAACTCTGGCCCTGGTCATGTGCCGGCTCACCTATATACATAATATAAACTGTGAGCGAAAGCCCAGTGAATAATAATAGAGTAAAGGGTTTCAATGAATGAGTTCGTACAGATTCAGAAATCATAATTCAGATTTGTATCAAATTCATCATTTGTCCAGATCATATACAGACAGAAATCACAAGTCATGATTAAGTTTACGTGATACATCCATTAGCATTAACAGAATAGAACAGAACGTATACACGTGAGGTTACGAATAACCAGTTCCATAAAGGAACCTCTAGATCCGGGCAACAGAACAGAACAGAACAGAAGCTGAGCAGCCGTGACAGGGCCTTCGGTACGGGTAACAGAGTGCAGACAGAAATAAGTTCCATAAAGGAACCTCCGATACCGGGTAACAGCTAACAGATATCACATGATGCTAAGGATGTCACGAATGCATATTAGAAATTGAACAATCATTCATTGTACAGAACATATCATTTCGAAAAACAGATCTTGTTTTATCACACAGAAAGTAGATACAGTTTGAACATAACTTTACTAAATTATTACTCACAGTTGGCCTTGAAACAGACAGACGGAGCAGATTGATCACACGACACACGACACGTGACCTACATAACACATAACGGACACACACTTGAAACACACATTCTAATTGCACAAAACTTACGTCGATGGTTCTTAGTGTGCTTCTAACCTTAAATCCTCACTAAAGAGTCTTAAATATCGCCTAGGAATGCCTAAGATGGAATGAGGATGCAAAGATGCCTTGGAAAACATTTTTCAAAACTTGCTGAAAGCAGGGGTCTCGCTCGAGCGTGGCTTCCTTCGCTCGATCGAGCTTGTCAAAACAGAGGGGTCGCTCGAGCGTAGACTCCTTCGCTTGAGCGGTCTGTAAAAATGTAAAAGTACTGGTTGTTGAAATTTTACGCTCGATACCCGCTTCGCTCGAGCGTGAGACACAGCTCTTCGCTCGAGCGTGTGTCTGCGTGCGCCAAAAACCTGAGAGCTTGCAATTTACGCTCGAGCCACCATTCCTTCGCTCGAGCGGAGCTCTAAACAAACGATGGTCACTCGAGCGTGAAATCCTTCGCTCAAACGAAGAAGCCAAATTCTGGAATTTCCAGATTTGCCTCCCAAGCTCAAACCAAGCATTCAACACCTCAAAACTCGACCTCTTGGGCCCATTTTTTGGAAAACACTTGTAAACTCAATGTATAAGATGTTTCAAAGATCAATTTGTAAAATCAAGCCCAAAGGTGAGTCAATTAAACACTATTTCAAATAAAACTTCAAGAACAAAACTTAAATGTAACATGCATGAATTCTCATGACTTCTAATGCTCCAAAACATGATCCAAAGCAAGATTAAGCTCAAGAATAGGATGAATTCATGGACTATAACAAAAATATGGACATGCATGTGAGGATTCTATGAGAACAACCTCACAATTCAAGAATGTAGACATGCATGCATGATTTATGCCTTAATTCAACATATTAAGCTAATTCATGCCTTAAATCACTATCCTTACCATGAATCATGCAAGAACAACTCAAAATCTCAATTAAAAGGGTGAGTCTCCTACCTCAAGTCCTCAATTTCAAGAATGGAAGCTCAAATTTGCAAAGCCTCTTCAATTCTCCTAAGTTCCAAGCCAAATCTCTAGATGAATTCTATTTTCTCCTAACTCTCTCTCTCTCTCTAGTCGGTTTTGGCCAAGAAAATGGCTGAAAATGGTGTATGAATCAACTCTAAACATTGTATAAGAAAGTGGTCCACTCAAGGGCAAAATAGTAGATAAGTCCAACTAATGTAATCTAGCTTATTAAATCCAATTTAATCATACCAAATCAAATTTCAACTAAATTTACCATAAAATCACATTAATTCTAATTAATACAAAACACTAAACAGTTTTGGATTCAGCTGCCGATAAGGCCTTCAATTTGCAGTTTAAAACATAAAACACGAACAGATCACTTTATGGCAAACAGATAAAAACACAAAGATAATGCAATACATAGGGGGTGTTTGTTTCAGCTTTTCAGAGCTAACTTATGGCTTTTAGCTTTGAAAAAGTTATTTTGGACTGTTTGGTTAAACTTATTTCAAACAGCTTCTGATTCTAACAGCTTATTTTAACTCAAAAAAGCTGATTCTGAAAAGCTGCTCACCCATTGCTTCTGATTATCAGCTTCTGCTGTGGACATGTTAATTTATGGTTATACTCTTAAATTTTTTTATTTTTTATTTTTTTAAAAATAGAAAAAGACTCAAATGGGCTATAGATTATTATTATTATTATTTATGAGAAATGTAAACAAACAAAAAATAAAAATTAATTGAAAAAGCTATTTTACAGCTTATTTAACAAACACTACTCAGCAACTTAAATCTATAATCCAACAACTACACCAAACAGATTAACAACTTCTGATTAAAGTCATAATCTATAATCTGTTAAGCTATAATCTATAAGCTGTTTTAACAGCTACACCAAACGGGGCCATAAGCAATTTAATTCTGGATTCCTTCTAAATTACAGTTAGGCATAAATAATCATGGTTTAGCATTAATCGGAGGTCGGGGTTATTACAGGCGTCAACACCTCGAATTCAAGTTTCTTAAGAAACTAGTTTACCTAGAGCGAAATCCAACTCTAACTCCCAAACCGGGAACCCGATTTGAGCTTCGTCTTCTCCCATAAGTCTCTCGTGCCTAGGCGGTCGTGCGTGAAAAGTTCTGTGCTATTCTGACACCGTTTGGTGATTTTGGGGCATCAGCACCTTGAATTCAAGTTTCTTAAGGAACTAGTTTGCCTAGAGTGAAATCCAGCTCTAACTCCCAAACCAGGAACCCGATTCGAGCCCCGTCTTCTCCCATAAGTCTCTCATGCCTAAGCGGTCGTATGTGTCATATTTCGTGCTATTTCGACCCCATTTGGGAATTTTGGGGCGTCAACACCTCTAATTGAGGTGATCCTTGATAACAAATAGCACTGATAACAGAAGATTCCAAAAGACTGCAGAAATACCACATATCACTAGCACTAATTCCAACAATAACCAGAGAGAATCACAGGACATGTTTGACACAAACTGATCAGCCTATGGTTTTTACAGGAGGTACCATTTTCATTTAAATCTAAATATTTTAAACATTAAAGAGGTAAAATGGTCAAAACACACACATGCAAGCAAATATAAAAACAAAAACAAATACACATGAAAAAATAATGAAATAAAAACATGATTAGGCCTCCAAACAGTTTGTATGCTCATTGTTCACCTTGCATACTTAATGCAACGTAACCCAGCTATATGGAACCTCAAAGGCAAATAATAACTCTTGAAACTACCTAGATGTGTTGTTAAAATATATATTAAAAAAAATGGTACTATCCAACACTTCATTGTTGACCTTGAATTGTGTTTTGTAAAGAATTAAACAAAAATCAAGTCGGATTTTCTTCAATCAGAGTTTGCAAGTCAACAGTTAACATTCAACATATTTTGTGATCTGATGTTTCTCGTCACAACAAAACAATGTGCAATAAGTATATGCATTCAATAATCCAATGAAAGTTGTTCAGTTGAGTCACTAACACAGATATTTTGTTATATATATAAATATAAAATATAAAAAATAAAAAATAAAAACAGAGAAGGGTGGAAAAAATGCTAAGTGATTTCTATTAATAAGAAATAGGAGCAGACCACAGTAGGTATGCTAAGTGAATTCTATTAATATTATCCATCTTCCACATATACAAAAAAACAATGTTCAATGTGGCAATACTGCAATACTGCAATTTTGATACTAAAACTCTTGGATCAAATGATGTTATAGGTTCACACATTAGCTTCTCATTGCTGATTCCAATTGGATCTACAGCGTTTGACATGACTACAACTATAAATGGATATAAGAGGTTGGTAACTTTCTTAAACTATTGTGCTTTAACCAGTATATACTAACCAACATGAGAAAAATGAAAAGATAAAACAAGATAGACTTACCAAAAAGGCAATCTACGAGTTCATGGGATGCCTCATCCTTTAAATTGTCCATTGAAACTTTGTTTCTTAAGCAACTCCATGATTGTAGCTAGACTTTTTCGCGCCCCCTTTCGGAGAGCATCGAATTGGTCCTGCAATTTGAACTTCTGTCACGATTCTGAATCTAATCTCACAAAGTGCAATGTAAGACTAATAAATCACCAAAGAGTCCAAATTCGGTAATTGGTTTTGAAAAATCAATTTTGAATCAAAAAACGCCAAACATGGACTGCTTTGCCAGATTTCAGAGTCGCCACCTAAATATTTTGTTTTGGAAAATTTAGGAAACCCTGACTCGTGCCTAAGGCCACGTGCCCGTCATTGCCAAAATTGCCTCGACTCGGGAACTTGGGTACGAAAGGGGAAGGTCCTAAAATGAGCACCCCCGCTCGCCCGATCAAAGATCGGCCTCTACTAACATGATATGTTGCTTTTGAAAACACATGTGTTCTTATTCTAGTTATTAATCCAATTTACTATGTGATGCGCACAGCATACAAGTGTAGACTGAATCACTCAAATTGGAACGAAACATCTCATGTTTGTTTTTTAAAATGGTTTGAAGTTGCTACTCGCAAGTAGGCTAAAGCGTGGATTTGCCACCAAACAAGGTGGGTTTAAAACAACATGATTTTGCCACTCCAAGTGGGCTTAAAACGCGCATTTGATGAATTGTCCCAATTCGAGCAATGAAGCATTCATTCACAGGCATTCATGCAGTTATAGCAGTTAAGCAAATAGCCTTATGACAAGTATGTTATCATGGCAACACTTACACTCATGCAAGATGCTAAAACGTAAACACTTACAATGTACTCCGAGCCAAAACAAGAAACTAGTTAGAAATATACATGATCCTAACTATGTTTAGTGCCTAATGCAACACATGCAAAGATGCGACTAAATAGGCTCGGCTATCTAAGATGGCATACGAATGCAACACTTGATAATCATGCTTTGAACACGTATTCAAGAAAGTGTATTGAAATACGATGCAGTTTGAATGATGCGTCAAGCCCGGTGCATGCAAGACAAATGAAAGATGCAAACATGCAAGCATAAGGTATGCTAATTGAGATATGCCCTAATCTAACCACTGAAAGCGAGTAAATAAAAGAGAGAAAGAAATGGGGTTGGAAGACATTCACACACACACGCACACTTATTACAACATTTGCCCTCTCGATGGAGGGTCCGAATGAAAGAGAGCTAACTAGCTACGCTAATTAAGCTAACTATTACAAACCAACTAATTAACTAACTATTCTAGCTAATTAATTATTACAAACCAAAATGAATAACTACCTAATCTAAGCTAATTAGAATATTACAAAACACTAAGCTAAAATAATTACAACACAGGTAATTAACTACAACTAGCCAACCAAAGTAATAAATGGCCTCGCGGGCGAGGGAGATATGCATGCTCGGTTGCGTCCTCCCGAAAATCCAGCACCTTGCCTCAAGACGCCTCTGTTTGCACTCTTTTGGACCTTTGAAAAGTACACCAATTTCCATATTGCTTCTTTCTGATCTCATGAACACCTTGAGGGCTGAAATTCCTCCTGTTGCTACAACAGAGCACAAACAGAGGCAAGGCAGTGTATTTGCAAGGAAATGTATGCACTTCCACACTCCTTATCATATCTCAAGCTCAAAGGAGTATGACACTTGACTCTCGAGCCGCCAGCCAAGCATTTTCAATGCATGGTGGCTAAAGAATCAAGCTTGTGCAAGCTTAGTAAATGCACACATAAGACTCGAAAGGCTTCCACCCTATCATGCACAATCAAGGGTGTCGGCGACCGAGAAATGTGACACGTTTCATCACTATGAGTATGAAACATCCCACATTTCTCGTGTTTGGATTAACGTCTGATCCAAACACATGCAATGCATCACACATGCAAACAACATGCTTATCCATCAATGCTAAAGTGGCATGCACAAGGCTCTAACATGCAAACACTTCATGTGCAACATGCTAAAAGGCTTAAGCATTAAAATAGTGAAGGACACAACACTAGAACCATGCAATGCAATGCTCAATGGACTAAACCAGCCCTAAACAGACCTTATACATCTAAAATGAGTTGAAATGAAAGCTCAAAATGCTACAAGAACATGCACACATGTTGGCCTACAAGCAAGGCATAATACACAACCCTTAAAACAATGAAGGAGTGAAGTATATGAGAGTGTGACTGCACTACATGCACTGAAATTGCATGCCAAATGGTGCCATATCATACAAACATCACATGCACAACATGTTAAAGGCCCCGAAACTCAAAACTAGTCAAGCCCCTTTACACTACAACCATATTAAGCAACGGTCAAATGACCCTAACCATTCAAAACAGATCTAAGGCAGGTCAAAATAGCGGCAAAAACATGCTAGACTTGTAGCATAAATGGCAAGAAAGATAAGCTCATGTATTGGCTCACAAACAAGGCATAATGCTCAACTTTTCAAAAGCATTGAAAGAGTGATTTAAGTGGAAGTATGGCAAAGATATAAACTCTGAAATTACCCACCAAATGATGTCATATTATGCACACATCACAAATATAGCATGCTAAGGGCCTCAAAACTCAAGACTAGTGAAGCAATTTACACTATAGCTATACAAAGCAAGCCCCAAAAGGCCAAGAACACTCAAAACTGTCCTAAAGCATGTCAAAATAATGCCAAAAACATGCATGGAGTATAGCCAAGACAAGTGAGAATGAAAGGCCAAAACACCAAGTACACTAGGCTAATGGGCAAGATTGCACTACAAGTGAAAAAACCAAGCAAAAGGTGACCCCACCAACCAAAATCAGAGTTAAAGCATATTAAATAATGGCCAAAAACATGCTGGAATGGAGCCAATACATGCTAGAATTATAGGCTAAACCATGAAGCATGTTAGGCTAGCAAGTAGGATTTACATTACAAGTGTATGAAGCATGCAAGAGGTGACCAAACCAACCCAAAATAGAGTTATGACATGGCAAATAATGGCTAAAAACATGCTTGAACTAAGCAAATTCAAGGCATAAAGACATGCTACTTTGCAAGGCTACAAATAGGATTATACTACAAGTGCAAGAAGCATGCAAGAGGTGACCCAAACAGAGTTATGGAAGGTCTAAAAAGTCACAAAAATGATCTTAAACAAAGCCTCTAAGAAGTAGAAACACATGCTCTTTTGGAGGGCCATCAACACATGCAAACAAGAGAAGAGGAGAGGGGACCACCCCCACCCATTTGGGACCTCAAAACTACTTTTCCACCACTGAAACTCCTCTTAGTTTCAGTGGTGAGAGGACCAAAAAGAGATGTTCTCAAAGGCCTTAAAAGATGGCACAAAACAAGGCAAAATAAGCCACCAAAGGGGGTAAACCACCCCTAACTCAAACAAAGCCTTAAACAACCATTTTAAACACTTTAAAACAAGACTTTTTTCAGTTGAAAGCTAAGCCTAAAATAGCATGCAAAGGTGGTTAAAATTCTGTACAAAAATAAGCTTAAAAGAGGGAGATGCTCACCCTTGAAGAACCTCAACAAAATAGCAACTTCTTCAGCCCAAAACCAGCTTGTAGAGCTCAAATATCACTCCCAAGAACCTCATCTCAATGATGGTGGTGTTTGATCAAGAGTTCATTTACAAATCTACCAAGAAATCCCACTTTCAAGCACTTTTAAGCACAAAAATATATATATATTTATAGAGAGAGAGAGAGAGAATTCTAGAGAGAGAGTATATTTTTTGCTCTAAAAAATCTGAACCCTCTCTAAGGGGGAAACACCTCCCCTTATATAGAAATGCAAGCAAAAGCTTGCTTGAATCACTCCCTACACGTGTAGGGAGGACGCATTCTGTGCTTAACAGCTGGCATAGCTGGCACCAAAAATATCTGCAAAAGCAGAAAAACGGCCGTAGACCACTTAGGGTGGTCGACCACCCCACCTAGTCGACCGACCACCTCATGTGGTCGACAGGGACAAAAACTGGTCGACAGGGAGGGAAAAGTGGTTTACACAAAGAGAAGAAGGTGGTGGCAAGCTGCCGACCACTTAAGGTGGTCGACCGACCACCCACCCTAGCTGACTGACCACCAAAAGTGGTCTACAGGGGAGAAAACTGGCTGGTAAGGGAGAAAACTGGTTTACACCTCTACTTTTCCCTCCAGGCAAAAGAGGGTACCAAGGTTTGGCTTAAAACAAGCACAAAACTAAGAGAGTTCAGACACTCAAGGGCAAGGCGCGCAGCTGAAAACCTCGGGGACTCCAAACGAGTGCGAACATGCACAATCATCGAGCACTCAAATGATGATGTCCAAGTCTTTAGGATGGTCAAAAATAGGGTGTCTACAATGATTTTTGATGCCATCTCCAAATGCTCCTTACTCGACTCATTCATCTTCGCTATCCATTTTTCGAGGTCACATTCAGGCGGTGGGTGGCTTTTAGCATACTCCTCTCCCTTAGCACTCTTAAGATTCGGGTATTTTTTTCGTAGTCTGTAGGTGTGGGTGCTCAGGCTCCATCCACATTTTGTTGCCACTGCTTTGTTAACATCCGTCGATTCACCTTGCATGTCAAATATTGATCCTTACAACACCAAACTAAAAAAACTAGAGCTACCCAAGAGAAACAAAAGCAAACAGACAAACTAAACTAAATAAACTGTAAAGAAAATCATCCTAAGATAAACCACACAAAGGAATGTTCATTTGCCACAAACAAGGGCTATCAACATCCAATGGACTAGCCAAAAACATCACAAAATACACTTGCACAACCCTTAACAGAGAAAATCAAGCAAAACTAGAAAAAAAACTCAAGAAAAGCCCTTTTCACAAACCGCACTAGCAGCAACCACACAACATCAGCTACTCAGCATCAGCTCATGATCTAGCAAAGGCTAACACCAATACCAAGAGTAGCCCTTAAAGATGGCATGCAAAAAACCTAAGCAGCATCAACACAGGAGCAGCAAACAACATAATAGAAGAAATTCATAATAGAAGAAATTCATTCTAGAACTAACAGTTTATTAAATTGTAGTTCTCTTTGACTTGTCCATCTAAACAAATATGCTATAAATGTAATGGTTATTATCATATATTTAAACAAATAAAATGATAAATAAAATGAATAGAGCTATTGGAGAGCAGTTCTAACTTATGGCTATGACAGAGCAATATCTAATAGTTTAATGCTCTCAATGTTCAAATTTCATTAATAAATGCAAAAAAAACAAAGCAAATAGCTACATAACAATAAGATAATTCCCTTTCTTTTGAACCACAAAAAACAGAGCATTCCCAAACCTTTATATATTTGTTTTTTTATATGGTACATGATATGATATGATATTATATACTTTCTTTGATTTTTTAATAATTATCTCTAAATAAGATATAACATATGATGATTCATATAAATAGTAAAATTAATAACATATAACATTGCTAGCATAGTTCAATGACAAAAAAAAAAAAAAAAAAAAAAAATCATCATCGTGTCTAGTTTTTTGCCATACATTTTACATAGTATACATGGTCATTCTCTTCATGTTAATCACTGAATTTCTGTTGATCAACTAATACAGAGGAAAACTAAAATTACCCAATCTCATAAACTACCTAAATTCTACATAGCTATAAACTGGAAAAGTTGAAAGGGTACAAAATGGATGTTTGAATTGTGCCTTTGTTTTCATTCTTGCACTATGGAATTGTGTTTGGACTTTTCACAATTTTAAATAAAAAGCCAAATCTTCGTTCGATCTGAGGAAACAATGCACAAATCACCAGAATCGAAACCCTAGTTTATAAATCTAATGGCTTACTAGATACATTAACTATAGGGAAAAAAAACCCAAAAAATACATAAAACTTGAAAATTCAAATGATAAATCAAAGCTTTTAAATTGCTCAGTAAAGAAAACAATCAAAATTTATTTACTATATCAACAATAAAGCCAAATTAGAAGCTAAAATTGTGAAGATTAAAATCCATAAAAATTCTAAAACAACTTAACGAAATCGAAGCAACATAAGCTTAAATTAAAGAAAAAAAAACCTACCCACCCCACGCCCACACCAAACCATCAATTATAACATGACTGAAATATTTTATTTAATCAACCATGATTAAAAATAAGATTACATCTTCAAATCTTGATTTCATACCAATCAACAAAAGTTTGCCTTCTAAACTAATCACATCCAAACTACACCAAAAAAATTAGCGTAGTAAACAATGAAATTCAAGTAGAAATATCATCAATCAATTTGACTTTCACAACTTTCAATAATTAGAACCCAAAAATAAATAAATAAATAAAAACGAACTCAGCTCAGTGATGCATATTTTGAACTCACGGCGGTTTTGACGAGTTCGTCGGAGTACGATTTGGCATGGACGACGGAGACACGAGGAGAGGCGAATCGGCAGGAAGATCCAAGCCCTTGATTGAAGGATTGCTGACCGATCCACTGAGAAGACGATGCGTTTAACTTCACCAAGCTCGTACACGCCATGGCTAATTCAAAAACTATGGATCTCTCTCTCTCTCTCTCTCTCTCTCTATAAGAGTAAAGGAATTAGGAGAGAGAGGAGAACTCTTAGACAAAAGGGGGAAAAAATTAATAGCCCATTTGTTTTTCATTGCCGCTCAATTATCCCTCCAAAATTGATAAAAGTTATTGCCCACAAAAATATTTTTCTCACTAAATGATATCAAAATATTAAAAATTATTGGTGATTAAAATATATTCATCGCTAATAATTTTATAATTGGTGGCAAATTTTTTTCTCACCAAAAGTCTCAAATTTTGGCGCCACCCCAAAAAAATTAGTGGAAAAACCATCGGTGACGAAACTTAATTTTTCCTCACCTAAAAAGAAGTATTTGTTGACGAAAATAAATTTTGTCACCTATTTTTTTTTTATTATACGTGACAAAATTTTATAATTCATCACGGATTATTCTTATTTAGTGATGAAATTTATTTTCTTCATTACTTTTCGTCACCATAGATTACTTTTGTTGTAGTAGGAAAAAAAGCGCTAAGCCTAAAATTATTTTATTATTATTATTATTATTTATTGTTTTCAACACAAATGAATATTTAAACAATAAAACGGCGCCGTTTAACTTCTTTTTTTTTTTTGCGACGGGAGTTGTCGTCGCTAAAAAACTTTATTTTTTGTTAAAACAAAAAAAAAATTATAGTTAATGAATTTTTTTTTTCATTTTTTTTTTAGTTACTAAGGTTAAAAATTTATTTGTTTCATTTTTATTTTAATGATTTTTTTTTTATTTGGTAGAAGTAGGGGTAATATTTTAATGAAAAATATTTTTTGTTAAAATAAAGTTAATTTTTTTTTGTCAATGAAAAATATTTTTCTGCGGCCCTTTTTTTTTTTGGTTACTAAAAATCAAGAACTAATTTTTTGTGGTAGAGGAGAGGGAGTAGCAGTAGTGGTGAAGATGGTGGACAAGAGGCGATGGTGGTGGTGGTGGTGGTGGTGGTGGTGGCGGCGAAGGAGATTAGTGATGAAGTTGTGGTAATGGTAGAGGAGATGGAGTGGCGGTGGTGGAGGAGAGGTAATAGTAGTAGTAGTGGCAGTAGTGGCAGTGGTGGTAGTGGAGTGGTGGTGATGGTAGTAGTAATGGTAGTCGTAGAGGTGGAGTGGCAACAGTGGTAGTAGTGATGGTAGTGGAATGGCATTTGCAGTAGTGGTGAATGTGGTAAAGGAGATGGGTGCACTACAAGAAAAGTGAGCTTAAAAGACGGAAGCGTTTGCGACGGCACACTTGCCGTCTCAAAAAGTGACTTTTGAGACGGCACAACTTGCCGTCGCAAAAAAAGTGAGTTTTTAGGACGGCACAATTTACCGTCGCAAAAATGTGAGTTTTTGCAACAACACTATTTACTGTCGCAAAAAATTAAGTATTTGCGACGGCAGAAAATGCAATTTCGAAAAGGGAGAGTATTTGCAACGGAGAAAATTACTGTCGCAAAAAAGAAGAGTATTTGCGACGGCAGAGATTGCTGTCACGAAAAAATAGAGTTTTTGCGACGGCACCAACTGTCGTCGCTAAAAAAAAAAGGAGTTTTTTGCAACTGTAATAGGTACCGTTGCAAAAAAAAAAAAAGTAAAAAAAAAATTTATTTGTGGCTTTGAGACAGCTTCATAAATATACAATCACAAAATGGTTTGAATAAATGCAACAATATTTTTCTGTCACAAAAAATTTTAAAAAAACGACGCCGTCTTACTCTTTTGATATAACATTTATCTTTTCACCCATTTTTTCATCTTCCTGTCTTTCTGTCTCTGTCTCTTCTCTTTCTCTCTTTCACTCATCACTCTTCTTTCTTTGTCTGTCTGTCTGTCTGTCTGTCTCTCTCTGTATGTGTCTTTCGTTCATCTCTCTTCTCTCTATCTCTCTCATCTGTCTTCTCTCCCTGTCTCTCTCGCTTATATTTATTCTCTCTATCTCTCTCTCTCGCTCATCTCTCTATCTCTCTCATCTTTTTATCTCTAACTCTCTGTCTCTCTCACTCATCTATCTTCTCTCTCTTCTCTCTCTCTCTTTTTCTATGTCTCTCTCGTTTATCTCTTTTTGCTATCTTTCTTTCTCTTTTTGTCTATCTCTTGCTCATCTCTTGTTTCTCTCTCTTTTTCTGTCTCTCTTTGTCTCTTTCTCTCTCTGTCTCTGTCTCTGTCTCTCACTCATCACTCTTGTCTCTCTCTTTCTCTCTCTGTCTTCCTATCTATTTGTATGTCTGTCTATCTCTCCCTCATTGTGTTCACCTTGATCACTCTCCGCCTCCCCTCTTCTCTATTTACCAAGCTCCCTCTCGATTTATTAAAACACTATAAGAAAATACACTTTTAGCGACCACTTTGTCTCTCTCTCGCTTATCATTCTGTCTCTGTCTCTGTCTCTGTCTCTTTGTCTCTCTATCTCTCTATCTCTCTTCTCTATTTGTCTTTCACTCATCTCTCTCACACCACTCATCTTCTCTACCATCTTCACCACTACTGCAAATGTCATTCCACTACCACCACTACTATCATTGTTGCCACTCCACATTTACGACTATCATTACTACCACCATCGTCACCACTCCACTACCACCATTACTACTACCATTACCTCTCCTCCACCACCGCTACTCTATCTCCTCTATCATTACCACAACTTCACCACTAATCTCCTTCGCCATCACCGCCACCCCCACTATCACCTCTTATCTACCACATTCACCATTATTGCCACTCCCTCTCCTCTACCACAAAAAATTAGTTCCTGATTTTTAGTATTAAAAAAATGGGTCGCAGAAAAATATTTTTCATTGACCACAAAAAATTAACTTTATTTTAATGGAAAATATTTTTCATTAAAATATTACCCCTTCTTCTACCAAAGTAAAAAAATAAGAATCAGCTTGTTTGGTTCCAGTTTTTAGAAAATTTTACTTTTTCATTTTTCGTATTTTAATGTTTTTAATGAATTTTTTTAATATTTTAAGCAATTTTTTTTTAATTTTTAGACATACCTAACATAAATATACCTAAAAAGTAAAAAAATTATGAAAAAAACCTTTTAAAAATTCACTAAATACCAAAAATACAAACAAAAAAAAATACGCGAATTCAATACATTTTTTTTTATTTTTATGTATTTATTAATTTTTTAAAATATTTTTTCACAATTTTTGTACTTTTTAGATACATTTAAGTAAGGTGCATCTAAAAAAGTAAAAAAAAAAAATTGAAAATTTTAAAAATATTCACTAAAAACAAACAACACGAAAACCAATAAACTCAGTGTAGACGTCCTCGAACGTCCCGGGAGGGAAATCCCGTTTTGTTCATATGGGCTCACTACAATTCGGACTCAAAAGTCACGGTCCTGTATCTAATCTCGCAGAGTGCAATGCAAGACCGATGAATCATCAAAGAGTCCAAATCTGGCAAATCGTTTTTGAAAACAGATTTTTTGAAATAAGTGCCAAACATGGACTGCTTTGCCAGATACAGAGTCGCCACCTAAATTTTTGTTTTGGGAAATTTAGGAAACCCTGACTCGTTTGCCTAAGGCCACATATCCGTCATCACCAAAGTTGCCTCGGCTCGGGAACTTGGGTACGATTGGGGAAGGTCACTTCGTGAGCACCCCCGCTCGCCCGATCAAAGATCGGCCTCTACTAACCATGATATCTAGTTTTGAAAACATTATACATTCTTATTCCGGTTATTAGTCTAGATTTACTATGTGATGCGCACAACATACAAGTATAGACTGGATCACCTGAATTGGAACGAAACATCTCATGTTTGTTTTGAAAACGGTTTGCTACTCGCAAGTAGGCTAAAATGTGGATTTGTCATCCTCAGGTGGGCTTAGAAAACAAGATGATTTGCCACTATCTAGTGGGCTTAAAACTCACAATTGATGAATTGTTCCAATCCAAATAACCCAACCTTCACCCACAGGCATTGAGGCAGGTATATCACATAAGCAATTAGCTTCATGGTAAGCATACTATCATGGTAGTCACTCACACGCATACAAGGATGCTAAAGCATAAAACTTACCGAGTATTCCAAGCCAAAACAGAAGCTGATTAGAAATCATGCATGATCCTAAATATACAGAAATGCTTAATGCAACACATGCAAAATGCAACTATAGTAGGCTCGGTTACTCTAAGGATGGCATGTGAAATGCTACAACTAACAAGTATTCAACTCGAAATTGAAATACAATGCAGTTAGTATGATGCGCCGAGCCCGGTACATGCAATACAAATGAATGATGCAAACATGCAAGCATAAGTATGCTAATTGAAACATGCCCTAATCTAACCATCATAAGCGGGTAAATAAAAGGGAGAAAGACGTGGCGTTGGAAGACATACATCACACGCACGCACACTAATTACAATTGTGCCCTCGCTTAGAGGGTCCGAATAAATAATACAGGCCGCCTAATTAACTAACTAACAAGTTAATTAATTACAAAACCATATGAATAACTAGTTACAACTAATTATTACACAACTTAATTAATTAACAAATTAATTATTACAAATAACAAATGCTAACTAACTAGTAAGCAGTAAAAGAGAATTGCTTCAGCTCTGTTTGAAGAAGATGAGGGTATGCATGCTCGCTTCGGTTCCTTGCCTCGAAACGCCTTCCGGTTGCTCTTTAGAGGCTCTGTTTGCAGAGTGTCTTCCAGTGTTTGTTGCTGCAACTTACCAAAACACTGCTAGGGAATTCACCAATGGCCTGCCGGCCATGAAAGGAGAGATACCGGCCAACAACAGGGCACTGCCGGCCAAGGGTGTGACACTGCCGGCCACTGGTGTGCTGTGACACCAAATTGTAACAAAGCACAAAACAGAGGAATGGGAAGGTCTCCCAAGGGTATATACGCACTATGCCACCCCAAATCACCTCAAAACATCAAGGGAGAGGCCTAGTCGGATCCACGACCATCAATCACGCATCCCGATGCATGATGGCCAAAGATCCAACTTGTGCAAATCAATATGAAAATGAATGCACAAATAAAGTAAGTAAAGCCTAGAACTCTATCATGAATCATCAAGAGCTTCGGCGACCGAGAATTGAGACACGTTCCATCACTCGGAGTATGAAACGCCCCTCGCCCCTCGTGCTCGGATTAACACTTAATCCAAACAATACAACACATAAGCATGGCAAACATGCAATATGACTTAAGTGTGCAAACATGTAACTAACTCAAGCATGCAACAAGCATATAAGCATGATGTGAGGCAACAACCTTGGACAACATGGCAAAATGCAACATGAACATGCAAACATGCAAGGCACGCAAAGGTGGACAAGTATGCAATAACATACAAGATGAAACAAGCATGCGACAACATGGTAAGATGGGCTTACACCAAAGATGGACAGCTCTCAAATAAGTCCAAATCAGTAGCCATAAGTGATGAATTGATGGCATGAAAAGCATGAAATGGCAAGGCAAACATGTATGCCAAGTGGCTCAAGTATTAAGGCACAAAGAGGACAACTCTTAAGCATACTTAAGGAGCAACAAACACGGATGTATGACAATGAGGTAAGCTCTGAAATTTCATGTAAAGTGATGCCAAACCAAATCAACCATGCAAGCATAGCATGTCATGATGCTCAAAGCTCAAGGTAAGCAAAGGGACTTAAGCCACGGCCATACAAGGCAAGCCCCAAGGGGCCGAGGGGACCTTAAACAGTCCTAGGGTAGGTCCAAACAAGACCAAAACTAAGCTCAAAGCTAGCCAACAAAGGCTAGAACACAAAGCCAAAACATGGAGCATGCAAGGCTTTAAAGAGACAATGCACTACACCTATTGAAACCAAACATGGCATGACTTGGGCGACATAAAACAGAGTTACATCAGGTATAATAGGACCCAAAATGCGCTGAAATGATGAGCCAAAGGCTTAGGCTTAATAGTATGCACAAAAGCTCATTCTTGAGGCATAAAGCACAAGCTCTATAAAGCATTCAAGGCATGTCAAATGCAAGTGAACAACAACATTTCCTGGACTGAAATAGCATGTAGAATGAGGGCAAGGCATGCAAACATCACATGTATGGCATGGTAAGGGCCTCAAAACCCAAGACTAGCCTAAGCATCTACACTATAGCTATACAAAGCATGAGTGATATGGCCATGGCAGCCCAAAACAGTCCTAGAACACTTCAAAATAAGCATAAAATCAAGTTTGAGTAAAGCCAAAATATGCTAGTATGATGAGTCAAAACATCATGCACAAATGGCTAGTAAACAAGATTTGTTCTACACCTATATGGAGCATGCAAAGGATGATCGAACCAACTATGGATAGGGTCATAACATGCCAAATGATGACCAAATATATGCCCAAATGTAAACCAAACAAGCTAAAATGACATGACATGGCATGGCATGGATCATATGAAGCTAGTTTAGGAGATTTACACTACAAGTTCATCATGCAAGCATGGAGTAACAAAACCAACCCAAAACAGGTTCATGGCATGGTAAAACATCACCAAAAATCCACTGAAATAGACTCAACACAAGCTAAGTACACATGCTACTTTGATGAGCTATGGATGGTGTTACACTACACATACTATATGCATGCAAAATATGACCAAACCAGCCATGGACAGGGCCAAGACAGGTCCTAAAAGTCACAAAAATAGGCCTGAACCAAGCCTCAAAAATACATAGAAGGATGGTCCTTGGAAGGCCAAAAATACAAGCAAAGAGGAACCAAAAGAGAGGGGGCCACCCCCTCTAATTAAAGACCTCAAAACCACACCTTTACCACTGAAAATCGGCTGGATTTCAGTGGTAGGAAGGCCAAACCAAGGCTAGCTCAGAGGTTCCAAGATATGGCTTAAAACAAAGCCAAACAAAGCATGCAAGAGGGCTACACACCCCTAACAGCAAAATGACCTTAAACAAACTTAAAAAGGACTTAAATACAAGACTTTTTTCAGTTATAAGCAAAGCCGAAATCAATATGCAAAGAGGGCTAAAGCAAGGTGCAAGAAAGTGCAAAAATGGGAAAAATACTTACCCTTGAAGACCCTCTTCGAAACCAGCAACTTCAGGGGGTAGAAACTCACTTTCAAACCTCATGAAGACCTCCCAAGAAGCTTTTTCCAATGGTGGTGGTGTATATCTAGGTGTTGTAGTGTAAAAGTGCAAGGAAATCCAACTCCAAAGCACAAGACACAAACAATATAGAGAGAAAGAGAGGTTTTTTCTTCCAAAGTTGCAGAACCCCTGGCAAAGAGGGAGGTCTCTTGCTTATATAGAGGAATGCAAAGCCAAAGCTTTTTCAAGAAGCTTTACAAGGGCTTCATCCCTCCATACACGTGTATAGAGGGGAGCAAACAAAAAACCAGCTGGCTCAAAAGATCTGGAGGAAAACCAGCTGAGACAGGGGGGGTGCCAGCCATCATCAATGGCTGGCAGTGGCTCACTGATGGCTGGCAGGGCATCACCAATGGCCGGCAGGAACAAAGCAATGGCCGGCAGTGCACCAAGAAGGTCACTTTGAAAGGACCTAGTCAAGGTCCAAAAAAAAAGGCAAAAATGATACAGGGTCTGGGAAGCTCGAACTGGTGACGTTCCGCCGCGATAGTCGAGTACTCAGCGAGCAATCGAACTAGTTGTTGGGTGTACCTACAAACACAACCAAGTCTCGAGGACGGTCAAAAATGGGGTGTCTACACTCAGTTTTCAAAAAACTGAAACCAAACACACCGAATAATTTTTTATTCATTAAAATAAAAATGAAACAAATAAATTTTCAACCTTAATAACTAAAATAAATAAAGAATCAAAAAAAAATCATTAACTATAAAAAAAAATTATTTTAACAAAAAATAATATTTTTTTTTCAAAAAAAGCCATTTTGTTGTTTAAATATTCAAATGCGACGGAAACCAAAAAAAAATAATAATATTCCTGCTCGATTTTCCACCCCTCTTTTTTTACCATTCCCGCTCAGGTTCCCCTCCTCCCCAATCTCTTGAATCAAAATCCCCAATCTCAAAAACCAAAAATCCCCTTCAACCAAAAATCCCTAATCTCTTCTTACGGCTCTCTCTCTCTCTCTCTCTCTTTGACAAGCGGCGACAGACAACGGCTAGCGGCAGACGATGGCATCGAGCAGTCTATTTGATTCATTTCTTCTTATGCTGAAAGTCGATGGTCAAGCTAAAGCACCCTATCAACTTTCTTAACCTTCATAAAAGTAATTTTTCTTCTTTTGTTGAAAGTCGATGGTCAATTTTTATGTTATTTTTTTGTGTTGAGTTGGTGAATAATTGGTAATGCTAAGTCCTAAGCATTCGTTTATGCCTCAAAGTCTTTACCTGATCTGTGGCCTTTCTATCCACCTGTTTCGCTTGTTTCTTTACTAAACACTGACGTTTCTTGTCTGCATCATTAATGAAATGAGCATCTTTTTTTTAAAAAAAAATCATAAGCATCCGATTATGATGTGGAGTATATGTTCAATATTGATTACAGGAAAAAAAAATTGAATTTGTTTTTTTCACAACGATTTTCATTTTAAATGGTTTGTATGAGTTTGCTCTGGTTTCATAATATTCTGATTTTTTTTTTGGTCAATCGATAGGAGAGTCATTACGAGTATGAGAAATATTATATTATCAAAATTAGGAGAATTATTATTATTATTTAATTTTTTGGGGGGTAACTTCTAGTTAGGAGAATTTGGGAACAAAATTGGATTGTACAGTTGGAGGCAACCTTTGACTTTAAGAACTTTTTTCTTATTAATTAGATGCATATGCAAAAAGTGCTTATAGTGTCCTTTATGTTTGTGTGTGTGTTTGTGAAGACCATGTAAAGCTTGTTTGAGAATGAAAAGAACTTCAAAGCTTACTGTCATTCTATGTTGAATCATTTATCTATGATGATATATGTGCACATGTGCTTGTGAGTTATGACCTGTACATTTTTACTCAAATCGCCTCCTATAGCTTTGATGTGCTTCTCTCATCTAGGAGTGAAGCTACTACATTGTCAATTTCTATTGAAATATAGAATGGTGTCCTCTGCATTTGCCGTGCAACATCCCTTTTTTAATGAGAACAATTGTAGACTTTAGAATGTTGGGAACACTGACAGTGTCCATGACTTCACGCTTTATTTCACTGTGTCAGAGACATCATCAAGCAGTAATAATTTCTGAATATATGTTCCTGGTGTTGGAGATGTGTACTCTGGACTGCATAGACCTCTTTTAAAGTTACACAAACTGGGATTCTCCTATTAAGTAAAACGATTGTTAATTTTATTGTTAGAGAAAGATATAAAACTCTAGGCATGGTGCCCAATTTCCTGTATTGTACTTTGATTAGGTTCCTATAGTAGATAATATATGTTCCTTGTGGGTTGTTTGGTGCCATTTGAGAAATTTACGACGGGACTTGTAACAAAAGGGAACTTCTAAAGGTAACAAAAAAGAACTTCCAAAGGGAATTGACAACCATTTTTGATCTATTTCCTCTATTGGCTCATGCTACTTCTTTTAGAAATGGTATTGTTAGTGCCTCTGTGATATTTCCTCTATCATTGCTAATTTCTTAAAGAGGTATGTATCACAAATAGCTTACTGAAAAAATTGTCAATTAGGACTAGTTTGCTGAAATTGTTTTGGACTTTTGACTATCCACTATTAAAGTTTCCATTCTTTGATGTCTATGCCTTTAGGAGCACTCTAGTTTATTCAAACCAATCTTTAATTATTCTATATCCCCCCCCCTCCCAACACCACCACTATTTTCTCTGTGTTTTACATAACTATGCATATGTTCACTTCATGAAAGTAGTTGCCAAGTCCTTGGTTAAGTGTCTGATGCCAATGTAGAAACGATTTGTATTTTCCGTTTAATGATTATGGTTTGCCTTTTCTCTAGCTGAAGCAAACATTTATTTAGCCTGTGCTGCTTTTATAGAGGATTGGTTCTCAAGAAAGAGAGAATTCAGTGAAAAAGATTGCTTGCTTGCCCCCTATCAGCTACATGCGAGAAGAGAATCAAATGCCAATCTCGAGATCGTCTGCCCATCTGATGCGCAAATAGAACTCTACTTCTGCTGCAGATCACCTATGTAAGTTTACAGCCAATGGGCTAGTTCGTGTAATTTTGTAAAGCCATGAAAGATGCTCATTATATTTAATGTGACTTCGAAAATTTTGAATTAGACAGGGTTCTAATTTTTTACCTCTCTAGTTATCAATTAGTTATCATGAGAACCATGTGTGATTTTAATTTTTTTGGCTTTTTCCCTTTCCCATTTGGTGGACTTCTTGTCATCCTTGCACCTTTTGTGTATCTCTTTCTTTTCTTTTGTGATAATCTTCTCTTTGTCATTGATAAAAAAAATATAAATATATATAATTGTATAAATATCAAATTTACATGAATGCATTTACAGTTTCTTAAGACTTTCTCAATGACAGATACAAGTATGGACCGGTTCTTCCCAGTTGATGTTTGGACGGACTACAAAGATACGCTGTTGGGAAATGTTGGAAGCATTCAAAAGGGTGCCATATATTTAGTGGCTGCTACTGTTAGTGGAAAGGAATGCAAAATTACTTTAAGGAGTCAAATGTACTTTAAAACTGTTTAGAATTGTAATTTGATGTATTTTTATTTTTAATGTTCAGGTTAATAGAGGTGGACGATATAAAAACTGGGGTTGTTGAAGGTGTTTCGGCAAGTGATTTCAGTTGTATTGAACTTGCGTTGTCTAATTTATTTTCTCAATTGAGGTTAAGATACAAACAAAAAAGTATTAAGGTTGATAAAATATTGATAGAATATTCCCCCCTTTGCGCACCCAATGCTAGTGGGTTGGTTAGAGTAAATGTTTATGATCGGAGATTAGACGGCAATGACAGTTTGCAGGCATGGTTTATTTTCCCAGTAGATTGGCAATGCGAGTTAGTTTATTATGGGAATGGTTATTGTTCAATTAACGACAAACAGGTGCCATGGATGGTGAAGTATCGACTTGAAAATTCCAATATTAAAAGGGGGGTTACGTATTGTAAAATGAAGGGGTATCTGAAGTATTCTACGAGTGACATGCCAGAAGATTCGCAAATGAGGGCCCCCTCTATTGTTGTGTTATCTAAAAAATATACTAATGATAATGTTAATGTCTGGCATTGCCCTCCAACAAAGGCCATTCTGATTCTGACACGGACTAAGTCTGTTAGTTTACCGGAGAGGCGAAGAGATTTGTTGTTAGGAGGTTTTGGGGAAAGTGGTTCAGTTATTCATGAACGCAGAAGTCGTCTGAGTTTGTCAGAGATTGATGTACGCAGAGGTGGTGATGACACTAGTGATGTTGATCCTGGTCCGTCGATTTCAGAGGTTGGTGTTAACAAAGAGGAAGTTGATCGTAGAGGATCAATTGTTATGGATGCAGCAGAATTTTCTAATGTTTTACGAAATGTAATCATTAGTGTAAAAAATAGTGATGCGACTCAAGATGTAATAGTTGATGATAAGGGAAATGTAGTAAGTAAATAAAATTTTGAGTGGTTTCATAAATAAAATTAATAAAATTTTCATTAATCATGACAGTGGCTACATTAACATCAAACCATTCTCTCATATTTGGGGACATTGCATCTAACCAACTACTGTCCCCATTTGATAATAAAATACAAGGAATTCCTCCTCTACTAGTGAGATCTAGTTGGAACTTAACAAATACATGGAAATCTCTCTAACATCCTACTAAATTCTTCATTAATTCGGTAGGGACTGTCGAGTATTTGATGTCGTCTATCACGTTGTAGACGGCGTCTTGGTCATAGTCCTTGAAGCTTATTCTGCCGGAGAAGTAATTGTGTCGTCCGAGGCTTCTGGCCCAGGCGGTTTTGCCTGTTCTTGAGGGTCCTTCGAAGTAGAGGGAGATTGGGCGGATGGGCCTCTGCTCTGGTTCCTGTTATCAGAGGAGAAGGAGAGTTCTTCGTCAGTATATAAATTATTGATATTGTTTTTGTGTATCCCTAATCTAAGGAAGTCGTCTTCCCTCCAAACGGAGAGACAGCAATTTTGACATAACTCGTACTGAACAAAATTTCGACTTACAAACAAAATATTATTTTCTGCCCATTTTTTTACTTCTTCATTTAAGAAAGGAAATGAATTAAAGGGGCTAGTATATGGGGGCCTCTCTCTTTTGAAATGATCCCTCGAAAATGTTTTTAATTGGGGGTATTTTGTGACGTAATCGGTGGGACATCTTTCTTTACAGAGAACAAAGAATTGTTCCTCCGTTTCTGCTTCGCCAAGTATTTCCCTCCCGAGTTCGTCTCTGTTTTTCGAGGGACTTTTCCCCTTAGATGAAAATTCTCCCCATTCGACGAACTCACTCCCTTTCTGTATATACTGTCGACTTGCTGTTGGCGAGTGGAGTTTTTCTATATTTGGATAGTAGATCCTCCCATTGGTTCCAGTGAGATCGAAAAATCTCGGGTTGGAGGTTTGGATCTTCTTCGTGCATTGAACCATGGCATGAAGGTGAGGGTTTCCATCTTCACGGAGCTCCCTTGCGATAAGTATATAGTATGGCTGACAGACTAGTTGGAGGAGAGATTGGAGGAGTTCTAAGAGTTGTTCTTTTGGGCATGGGCATTATGGGTAGGTGAGGAAAGCATTCTTGGCATAAAAACGGAAAGAGGCTTGGCGAGGCATTATTTAGCTTATTTAGTGATTAACACTTAACTTACACAGGTGTGAATGTTGTTTGTCGAGGCTTTATATAGGGGGAGGTCACACCAGCTGGGGGGGCGCTATATATAATATTACTAGTGCCCCCCTGTTGAAATTGTACCCGTTAGGCAATTTCATCCGTTAATGGACGTACGGATGGTGACGTGTAAGGCGGAGATTAAATCCATACTCACACCAAATAGTAATCACTATTTGGTGTGAGTAGCCGGGGCTTGGTGTAAGTAGACGTGGCCATCTCCTGTCCACCCACGTGTCACAATCGTGGTGGTTTTGCTTGGATATAAAGCAAAGGTGCACAAAATTCCGCGTGAATGAACAGTAATGGGCGGGAATTCAAATTTTAAATTCCGAATCTTCGTATTTACAGCTGTCTATATATCTGGCTACAGCCTCAGATATTTGTCGGTGGAGAGAGATAAGAGAGATATGCTTTTGCAATTGGAGAGTTATTACACTGAGGTGATTTTCTGGTACCTTGTTTCGTCCCTCCTTTTCTTTCTGCCATTTTTGTCGATTTATTTGGTATACAATGTTGTACTCCTTAGAAAAGTATCCCGAGAATTACGGGCAGTTCACTCAAATGTGTGTAGATCACTTTTTGACGTGGCAACTAGGACTGTGGGAAGAGAGCCGGCGGAGAGCTCCGGTGTTCCAGTGTACGAAGAGCAGAGGGCAAAAATATCAAAGCTAAGGTGTCTGAACAGAAGGGTTAGCAGAGGTAACAGATCCTGTAGAAGTGTTCGTATAAAAGATTTGGAGTTATTTATAAAAAATGGAAGGAATAGGAAGCAGACATTACCGGACCCCCCTTGCGTACCGGAGGTCAAGGACACCGGCGGCCAGTGGATATAGGCGTAGTTACCGTAGTCGTGCACCTTTTAAGACCCAGTATGTTCGTAGACGGTACGTTTAGAATATTTCCCGATTTATTAAGAAGACTAAGAGGGGAGTAAGGAAATTACAGCTATACGATGAACAATTAAGGGACGTTAAGTTTGATAATAAAGGAGTGGCGAGATTACTTAATGGTATTGAGTTGGGTAATAAGAGATCTGACCGTCAATTAGACAAGATCGTGGTTAAGGGTATCAAATTCATTGGTAATGTTCAATTGGGACAAGATGCTAAGGATGAAGCTGTGGTCCACCACGTGTTGTTTTTTGTCATCGGTGATAATAGTCCGTCAGATTCCGTCCCTACACCTGACAAGATATTTATTGGAGTTGGCGAGGGTAATCCTGAGACCTGGATTGTTGATCCTAACCAGTCCGACCATTTTCGGATGCTAAAGAAAATGAGATTCAAGCTCGTTGGTGGCAAGGACAAAGAGTACGTTCGTCACGGGATAGAAGTTGTAGACCGGTTCTTCCCAGTTGATGTTTGGACGGACTACAAAGATACGCTGTTGGGAAATGTTGGAAGCATTCAAAAGGGTGCCATATATTTAGTGGCTGCTACTGTTAGTGGAAAGGAATGCAAAATTACTTTAAGGAGTCAAATGTACTTTAAAACTATTTAGAATTGTAATTTGATGTATTTTTATTTTTAATGTTCAGGTTAATGGAGGTGGACGATATAAAAACTGGGTTGTTGAAGGTGTTTCAGCAAGTGATTTCAGTTGTATTAAACTTGCGTTGCCTAATTTATTTTCTTAATTGAGGTTAAGATACAAACAAAAAAGTATTAAGGTTGATAAAATATTAATAAAATATTCTCCCCTTTGCGCACCCAATGCTAGTGGGTTGGTCAGAGTAAATGTTTATGATCGGAGGTTAGACGGTAATGACAGTTTGCAGGCATGGTTTATTTTCCCAGTAGATTGTCAATGCGAGTTAGTCTATTATGGGAATGGTTATTGTTCAATTAACGACAAACAGGTGCCATAGATGGTGAAGTATCGACTTGAAAATTCCAATATTAAAAAGGGGGTTACGTATTGTAAAATGAAGGGGTATCTGAAGTATTCTACGAGTGACATGCCAGAAGATTCGCAAATGAAGGCCCCCTTTATTGTTGTGTTATCTAAAAAATATACTAATGATAATGTTGATGTCTGGCATTGCCCTCCAACGAAGGACATTCCGATTCTGACACGGCCTAAGTCTGTTAGTTTACCGGAGAGGCGAAGAGATTTGTTGTTAGGAGGTTTTGGGGAAAGTGGTTCAGTTATTCATGAACGCAGAGGTTGTCTGAGTTTGTCAGAGATTGATGTACGCAGAGGTGGTGTTATCAGACAGTGTGCTTTAGTGGCAATAGAGTTGTTGATGGTGGAGGAGAGGTAAGTTGAAAATAACAGGTTATGGAAAAATCAATTAGTTTCCTTATGTTCCAAAAAGGAAGACTTTGTTGTAAACATTTTGTTAATCACTGTATTGTTGCTATTGACAATATTCTCACTTTTGAATTACAGGTTTAAGTTTTTGCCTCTATTTTATTTTTTATTTTTTATTTAAAAAATGATCTATAGCTTCAAATTGTCATTGTACTTGAGTTAGACCAGTAAATCTATCTAATTTTTACTTTAGGATTGGGGTTCCAAATTCCATAATTGGTATCGTAATAATACTTTAGGATGACAATAATTTATCATGATAGAGATAGGACATCCAAGTAAATTATCTTAGGTTTGGATTCTATTGTTAAAATTGACACACCCAAGTTTCATTTTTCATCTTCCAGCAATAAACCTAAGAAAAATTATTTGTCAAGGAATTTGATTGCACTTCTTAGCTATGAAAGCGTCCCTAAAGAATAATTTTTGGATATACTGACAAATACTTTGGAAGATGCTCAGTGTGTTTGCTCCAATAAGCGTGTCACATTAATTTTTCTTTTCCTTATTTCATGACTCCCTTCTACATCTTCAGAATGTGATCCACTCCAATCCATTTTGCATAATTTGGCTCCTTTTGTTCTTGTGTTTTGGTTCCCTCTTTCCCATAATGGTTGATTCTTTCTAAGTAGTATTTTTGTAATGTCTTTCTTCATTCAGATGCCATTAATCATGAAGAAATGGATGATGATTTTACTGTGGCACAAATGATTTTATCTGGAGAGTTAAATAGTGATGAAGTTTGTGTTATCCTGTATGTATATTCATTGCCAAGATGTTTATAATATCTAACTGTTACTTAGTTGAGCAAATTATTTGATGGCAATAAGAAGGTACATGTTGCAAATTTAGTTAATAAGTGACTGGATTTAGTTATACATCTGAGAATTTTTGTCACCTTTTCATTCTTACCTTGGTTATTATGGGATCCTAAATGTTATATATAATTGTTTAATTTGACTTGGCACATACGACCGCCTAGGCACAAGAGACTTATAGGAGATGATGAGATTCGAATCGGGTTCCCGATTTGGGAGTAGGGCCGAATTTCACTCCAGGCAAACTAGTTTTTTAAAAAACTTAGAATTTGAGGTGTTAACGCCCCAAAATCACCAAACGGTGTCGGAGTAGCACAAAACTTGGCACACATAACCCCCTAGGCACAAGAGACTTGTGGGAGAAGACAGGACTCAAATCAGGTTCCCAGTTTAGGAGTTAGAGCTGGATTTCACTCTTAAGAAACAAACTAGTTTCTTAAGAAACTTAAAATTTGAGGTGTTAATGCTCCAAAATACCAAACGGGGCCGAAGTAGCACAAAACTTGGCACACACGACCACCTAGGCACGAGAGACTTATGGGAGAAGACGAGACTCGAATCGGGTTCCCGGTTTGGGAGTTAGAGCCGGATTTCACTATAAGCAAACTAGTTCTTTAAGAAACTTGAATTCGAGGTGTTGACGCCCCAAAATACCAAACGGCGTCGGTTTAGCATAAAAATTGGCACACACGACCACCTAGGTACGAGAGACTTGTGGGAGAAGACGGGACTCCAATCGGGTTCACGGTTTGGGAGTTAGAGCCGGATTTCACTCTAAGCAAACTAGTTCATTAAGAAACTTGAATTCGAGGTGTTGACGCCCCAAAATCACCAAACGAGATCAAGTTAGCATGAAACTTGGCACAAACGATCGCCTAGGCACGAGAGACTTGTGGGAGAAGACGGGACTCGAATCAAGTTCCCGGTTTGAGAGTTAGAGCAGGATTTCACTATAGGCAAACTAGTTTCTTAAGAAACTTGAATTCGAGGTGTTGACGCCCCAAAATCACCAAACGACGTCGGCTTAGCATAAAACATGGCGCACACGACCACCTAGGTACGAGAGACTTGTGGGAGAAGACGGGACTCCAATCGGGTTCACGGTTTGGGAGTTAGAGCCGGATTTCACTCTAGGCAAACTAGTTCATTAAGAAACTTGAATTCGAGGTGTTGACGCCCCAAAATCACCAAACGAGGTTAAATTAGCACAAAACTTGGCACAAACGACCACCTAGGCACGAGAGACTTGTGGAAGAAGACGGGGCTCGAATCGGGTTCCCGGTTTGGGAGTTAGAGCCGGATTTCACTCTAGGCAAACTAGTTCCTTAAAAAACTTGAATTCGAGGTGTTGATACTCCAAAATCACCAAACGGTGTCGGTTTGAGACGAAACTTGGCACACACGACCGCCTAGGCACGAGAGACTTGTGGGAGAAGAGGAGACTCCAATCGGGTTCCCGATTTGAGAGTTAGAGCCGGATTTCGGTTTAGACAAACTAGTTCATTAAGAAATTTGAATTCGAGGTGTTGACGCCCCAAAATCTCTAAACGACGTCGGATTAGCATGAAACTTGACACACACGACCGCCTAGGCACGAGAGACTTGTGGGAAAAGACGGGGGTCGAATCGGGTTCCCAGTTTGGGAGTTAGAGCCAGATTTTGGTCTAGGCAAACTAGTTCCTTAAGAAATTTGAATTCGAGGTGTTGACGCCCCAAAATCACCAAACGGCGTCGGTTTAGCACGAAACTTGGCACACACGACCGCCTAGGCACGAGAGACTTGTGGGAGAAGACGAAACTCCAATCGAGTTCCCAGTTTAGGAGTTAGAGCCGGATTTCTGTCTAGCCAAAATTATTTACTTAATTATCTTTGTAATTATATAGTAGTTAATTTTTTTATTTTTTTTGTAATTAAAATATTAACACATAATTATATCGTCATTAATTATTTTTATTTTTTGTTTTCAGATATTTTCCGAGTAGCAGTTTGCTTCTTGTGGAATGCAGGCGTGTGAAGATTGCGACTAATTTTTGTTTTTGTTACCCATTGAAGAATCATGAGGAAAACTTTTGTTTTTTATTTACGTTATTTTGAATTGTGAACAACATTATGTATTTAAACATTGTATATATATTTTGCAACATTATGTAATGGGATAATTTTGCTGATGTGTTGTTATGAATGGAAGAATATTTTTATTATTGATGAATTGTTATTTTTATACTGGAGTTTTTATATTATTATGTAATTATCAATTTCTTTTTTAGTTATTTTTCATTTAATACAGGTAATTTTTCATATTTTTAATAATTTTATTGCAGCTCTTTTTTTTTTTTAGACGGCACCACACTGTCTTAAAAAACATTAGAACCTTTTTTTTTTTTTTTTGCGACGTAAGCAATGCCGTCGCAAAATATATTGGCAACAGTTGAAACAAAAAACCTTTCGCGAAGGTATTCTTTGTCGTCATAAATAATCTTTTAGCGACGGCATGTCGTGCTGTCTCAAATAATCTTTTAGCGACGACAGGTATCCCGTCGCAATAAAAACACTTTCGCGACGGTATTTTTGCCATCGCAAATAACACTTTTAACAACAGCAACACAATGCCGTCTCAAAAAATCTCAGATTTTTACATATTAATGCCGACAGTAGAATTCCATCTCAAAAAGGCAACTTTGCCATGGCAAAAAAAAAACAACGGCATTGTGTCGTCGCTTAAACCTTTTAGCAACGCCCTTTGTTATGACCCCCCACTTGCCGTCACTAAAAATCAGTTGCCGTCTCAAAAAAGTTTTTGAGACAACATTTTGAGTATTTGCAACGGCATTTTGCCGTCACAAAAAATTGAAATTTTTGTAGTGGTGATGAGAGAGAGAGATGAATGAGAGACAGATAGAGAAGAGAGATAGAGAGACAGAGTGATGAGCGAGAGAGAGACAAAGTGATCGCTAAAAGTCCATTTTCTTGTAGTGGATCGATAAATCGAGAGGGAGCTCAATCAATAGAGAAGAGATAAGGGAGAGAGTGAGCAAGGCGAGCATAGTGGGGGAGAGAGACAAACAGACAAACAAACAGGTATACAGAGAGAGAGAAGAGTGATGAGTGAGAGAGACAGAGAGAGAAAGAGATAGAGTGAGACAAAGAGACAAAGAGATAGAGAGTGAGAGACAGAAAAAGATAGAGAAACAAGAGATAAGCGAGAGATAAACAAAAAGATAGAGAAAGAAAACGAAAAGAGATTAACGAAAGAGAGACATAGAAAAAAAAAAGACAAAGAGAGAAGAGAGATGAATGAGAGAGACAGAGATAGAGCTAGAGAGAAGAGTGATGACTAAGAGAGAAAGAGAGATAGAAGAGTGATGAATAAGAGAGAGAGAAAGAGAGACAAAAAAAAGAGAAACAAAATATGAACAAGAGATAGACAGAGAGAGAGAGAAAAAAAAAAGAGCGAAAAGAGATAAACGAGAGAGAGACAGAGAAAGATGAGCGAGAGAGCAAGAGAGATAAAGAGAAGAGAGAGAAGAGAGACAGAGAGAAAAGAGAGATGAGAGAGATAAAGAGAAGAGAGATGGACGAGAGACACAGAGAGACAGACAGACAGAGAAGAATGATGAGTAAGAGAGAGAAAGAGAAGAGAGATAGAGACAGAGACAGGGAGAGAAAGAGAGAGACAGACAAACAAACAGAGAAAAGTGATGAGTGAGAGAGAGAAAGAAAAGAGAGATAGAGACACAGAGAGAAAGAGAGAAAGAGAGAGACAGACAGACAGAGAAGAGTGATGAGTGAGAGAGAGAAAGAGAAGAGAAATAGAGACAGAAACAAAGAGACAGGAAGATGAAAAAATGAGTGAAAAGAGAAATGTTATATCAAAAGAGTAAGACGACGTCATTTTTTTTTTTTTGGTGTCGAAAAAATACCGTTGCATTTATTTAAACCATTTTGTGACTATATATATATAAAGCCGTCTCAAAGCCACAATATATATATATATATATATATATTTTTTTTTACTCTTTTTTTTGTAACGGTACCTATTACAGTTGCAAAAAACTCTTCTTTTTTTTTGCGATTACAGCTGGTGCCGCCGCAAAAACTCTATTTTTTTGCAACAGCAATCTTTGCCGTTGCAAATACTTTTTCTTTTCTTTTTTTTTGCGACAGTAATTTTTGCTGTCGCAAATACTCTCTTTTTTCGCGACAGCATTTTCTACCGTCGCAAATATTCTATTTTTTGCGACAGCAAGTTGTGCCGTCACAAAAAGTCACATTTTTTGTGACGATAAGTTGTGCCCTCTCAAAAAGTCACATTTTTTGCAACGGTAAAGTTCTGCCTTTTAAGCCCACTTTTCTTGTAGGGTATATTTAATTCTAAATATCTATATGTATAATAATAATAATAATTTTGATTTTCTTTATGACAAAAAAATGTGTGGTCTCAATGACATACACAGTCCACAACATATAGATGCAATGTGGGGGGAAATGATTTTTCATAATGGACAAAGGAAACAATGAGAGGAGCATTCATGCTTTGTGCACATATTTGATTGAAGTATTAAAAAGGGAATTGACTGAAAAGGGAATATGTGGGGTTTATCAAACTATTAATAGGACAAATAACAGTGTAGTGGAAGTTAGAAAAATTAATTAGAAAAAAGTTGCAAACATTATAAATATTCATAATAAAAATTATAATTTCTTTATTTATGTGTAATGATTTTTAAAAATACCACTGACTCGTAATTTTTTCTTATTAATATGGTGTTTGGTGTTTGATTATGAGATAAGGGAGACGAGATTAAAGAAATGGATAAATAGTTTCCACAAGATAATCCAATTCAGTGTTTGTTTTTGTATGGTACTAAAATTTGGATAATTTTAGTATTGGTATGGAGAATTCAATAGGAAAAAAATAAGGGAAGTAAATAATACCATATGTAGTGTCCATATAATTTTTTCTATCCAACATTAAAAAAAATATATCTTTTTATTTCATCCTAATCGAATATAATAGCTCACTCATTCAATTCAATTATTTATCATCCTTCATAACCATATATATGATCTCATCATATATTTAATCTCACAGTATAATTTTATCCTTATAATCCTGTATGAGCACGAAATAATCTTCTCGTATAATTTTGTTGATCAAGTTTGCACTCCTTCAAACATCGTCGCTTTACTTCCTGAAAACACAAACGTGAGCTAGCCGGCGAGTGTGTGCCGGATACCTCTCCGATGCCTAAGTCAGCAAAATAGACAATAGTCAAAAAGCTCTGTGTATTCTAAAGTAAGAATTTAGATACCTCTACATAGGTCCTTGTAACGACTCCATCACGTATAATGATTAGTACTTGATTAATTACGAGGATTTGAAATTTAATTGCCGAGTATCATAATTTAATTTGGGATTTATAAGGATTGTGGGATCTGGCTCGTATATGATTCTATTAAAGAGTTATTTTGGAATTAGAAATTAAGGGTCCAAATGGCTTAAGGAAGTGAAGTTAAGAAGTTGAATCAATCTAATTTTAATTACGGGCCCATTTGGGAGTTTAATTAAATATTTGATTTAGTTTAGTGAAATTGAGATTCGATTAATTAGGTCCTAATTGGAGTTGATTAAGTCATGAGGATTGAGGATTGTGGTTATTATAAATTAAATTTAATTATGATGTGCCCAATTTAAATATGTAATTTATTGATGCAAATTTGAGTCTGATCAGAAATTGAAGGCTTGGATGATTTGGGGGAACAAAATTGATAATGATAATAAATTTAATTTAATATTTGAAGCCTTTTGGGAGTCTGACTAAAAATCTGATTCGGATTAATAAATTTAATATAATTAATTAGGCTATAATGAAAGTCAAATTAGATTGATTAAATTATGTGAGATTTGTGATTAGTTATAATTAATTTAATCATGGGCCAACCAAGATTTAATAAGATTAAATGATGCTTAATTAAATTAGAATGTGATTTATGTACTCAATTATTCCTACTCAATTAACTTGATGGAGCCAAATTGGGAGAGTTTCTAGAAGAATTGAAAAAGTGGTGTGTGTGTGCGCGCGCGCACCGTATATCCCTCTGCTGGAGCCTATTCAATTATTTGACGCTCCTATCCAATTCCTTGACATTCTAATAAAGAGTGAAACAAGAGAGGGAGGGAGAAAACCGTGAGAAGAAGAGAAGAAAAAGAATTCAAGTTTTGTGCTGAAATTGAAGGAAGAACTTAAGAGACTCAACAAATTAAAGTTCTAGGTAAGAAAGTTTAAGCTTGATTCTTATAGATTAATCATTTAGCAATTGAAATCAAGGGGTAATTGGGTTTAATTTCATGATATAAGAAAAGAATGTAGAAGATTTGAGTTAAGTTTAATAATTAAGAAATTGATGTTGTGATTTAATATTTGGGTTTGATTTTCTTCATCCTTCACATATTTTTAGTTTATCCTTACATGCATTGTGAATTTTCAAGATTTTAGAATTTAATTCATATTTTAAAGGTTATGAGCTTGAGATTAAGTTGTGATATAAATTAAGAAGTCAAATTATAAATTGATTGAGGGTGGATTTGAGAGAATTAAAATAGAAAGTTGAGGATTAATTATATAAATTCATAGAAATTGGGTCTTGCATGTTTAATCAAGTTAGGTTGAAAATATGAGTTATGGTTCTTTAAATTTGTTATATTTGAGTTTAATTTTGATAATCATTCATAAATTGGGATCTACAAATTACATGCAACAAGAGTTTATTAAAGATTTGGCCATACAAATGAGTTAGGTTAATGATTATGGAAATCAATTTAGAAATTAATTATTTTGCATTTAATTTTTGTAATCTTGCATGAATTTGGGCCTTATTTCTACATGCATGTAATTTGAAAGAATTAAAGAATAAATATGGGTTTTGATTTTAATTATTAAACCATGCATGAAATGTAATCTAAGAGTTTGACTCAAATTAAACATATTTTGGAACATCTATGACTATGAATTAAATTGAGGTTAAAATAAATTGAGTTAAGCTTGAGATTAAGGAAATAAGTTTGAGAAAATTTATCAAGTAAGTTAAATTTGCGTTATTCCTCATGAATTTGGATTTCATCTTTACATGCATCATGAATTAAGAAAGTTATGGAATCAGTCTCATGGATTTTATAAGAAATAAGGTTTTAAGTAAGAAATTAAGTAGACTCATAGTTGTGGAAATTAATTTGAAAAATTAATTGTTTTGATTTGATTTTGTAGTATTTTCTTGTTATTTTGAAGAGACAAAGGAAATGTTTTAAGAAAACCAAGTTTATGAAAATTTGGAATTAATCCTAAAGTTTTGATTTTATAATTAGATTTTTATTTAATCCATGCATGTGATGTAATCTAAGAATTATATTCAATTTAGATACATTTTAGAACACCCAGGATTATAAATTAAGTTTTTGGTTAGAAATTGAGTTAAGTTGAATATCTAAGAAATTGATTTGTGTAATTCATAGTTAAGTTGATTTTGTCATTAATAATAAAATGGGATCTATTTGTATTACATACGTCATGGAATTTCAAGAGGTTGGGAAGTCTAATTTATATTTTAGAATTGTGGGTTGATGTAAAGAAGATGAGTTAAAACTAGATTTGGACCATTGGAGCATGATTTTGAATGAATGATTTCTAATTAAAAGTGTTTACTAAATTATCCAATGGTTCTCCATTTTTGTGTACCAAAAATACATGTTTTGAGGCTTTAAATATCAAATATGAACTTCAATTACAATTTTGGAAATTTCAGAATTTGTGTATCGAGCTCCCATTAGTTTTTTCAAATTTTGCAGTCCGTGACCAAAGTGGCGCTCGAGCGGAGACCCATTTTCAGCATATTTTGAAAAATTGCATTTAGTTCACATTTTTATTCTCATCTCTTTCCAAGGCATTCTAGACATGATTTATGACTCAATAAAGATTAATAAGCTACCAATCAACATAGATTAGTTAGTTGAAGAATGAATCATTGATCTAGTGGTAGTTGTTTAAGAAGCCAAGTAAAAGATCAATCTATTGGGAAAAGAAGGGCTTAGTAATGAAAGAATATGTGAAATAAGAACCCGGTTTATTTGAATGAGAAAGAATAAGCATAGTAGGACTTCGGACTGTTTAGACGGAAAAAGACTAGGAAAGTCAAGTTTGATCAAGAGAGTAATATTGTATTTCAATGTGTATATGTTATGTGCTTGTGTCGCGCCATTGTCTGCCTGATTTATCTGATATGTCCAGTCTGTCTGATTTGCTTCTGTAGCCATCTGTGAGTAATAACTTAGTAAAGTTATGTTCAACTGTACTTATTTTCTCTGTGACAAAATGAGATCTGTTTTCTAAAATGATATGTTCTGTACAATGAATGATTGTCCAATTTCTGATATCTATTCGTGACATCCTTAGTATCATGTGATATCTGTTAGCTGTTACCTAGTATCGGAGGTTCCTTTATGGAACTTAATCTGTCAGCACTCTGTTACCCGTACCGGAGGCCCCGTCATAGGGGCTCAACTTCTGTTCTGTTACCCGGATCCAGAGGTTCCTTTATGGAACTGGTTATTCGTAACCTCACGTGTATATGTTCTGTTCTGTTATGTTCTGTTAATGCTAATGGATGTATCACGTATGCTTGCGCATGACTTATGATTTCTGTCTGTATATGATCTGGACAAAGTATGATTTTGATATGAAACTGAATGTATATGATTTGGACAAATTATGATTTTGATATGAAACTGAATTATGATTTCTGAATCTTTTCAGACTCATTCATTGAAACTCCTTTACTCTGTTATTGTTCACTGAGCTTTCGCTCACAGTTTATATAATGTATATAGGTGAGTCGGCGCGTGATCAGGGCCAGAGTTTACGGCTTTCATTTTTGTTTTTGTCAACCAACCTATGTGCCTCCCGTGGAGGTCCCGGATATGTCAAGTGATTATTGCTATGTGATTTAAAGTTTAAGTTCTGTTTTCTTGTTTGGTTAAACCAGTCTTGTGTATTTTCAAAAAGGTGCTAAGTCCTTTTTGTCTGATCTGTATATATATTATGACGTAGGGATGATGTGTATATATGTATATACAAAGTTTAAAATTTTTCTGTCTCATATAAGTCTGCACAGTTCAATGGACGTTGTATATTGTTGTTTGCTTCCGCTAGCCCCTAATATTATGTTAATCTGTCTCAGAGGCCTTCGGTAATCCTAGGATTACTGGCCGGTTACGATGCTAAACCTGTAGGGGCGGGTTTGGGTCGTGACAGTCCTGCTATGAGCTTCTATAGATTCTGCCTGGCCCAATCTTAGTAGTATTCCAACTCTCCTTATAAGAGTCCTCCTAGGAATCACACACCCTACTCACTACCAACCAAGTGAGATGGTTTGCATAATCCTAGTAGGACTTTACTCTCCTTAGCAAAGTCCTCCTAGGAATTACATTCCCAAGGATAATGCATATTCTGATAACTCCTTACTCATTGCTTGTCTAAGTGAGATAGTTATAACTCTTACTCTGGCTAGCACAAGACATAACCGTGCTTACACAGCTCGGTGTTAATTAAGTCAATTTAGTCAACCTAGTCTTTAGAATGACCTCCTACCGAGCTATCTCTTAGCTCGGTCCGATTCCCACAGATACCTCGGTCTATGACTGCTAGACCAAGCCACTGATAGCCCACATTTAACCGAACCAATGCGACCAAGGACCAAGGCTACCGATATAATTACGTCGGTCTGTGGCTCGGCCCAAGACTATATCTACCTCGGTCCATTCCGACGGACTTACTCAGCTCGGCCCAATTTATGTATAAATTACCTTCTCAATTGCTCCTTAATTCCATCTGCGTAGCATGATTGGGATTATTTTCCTCCAGCTGAGCTAAGAACGTCCGATTCTGCCGAGCTAGAAAACTTGTTCGGTTTCAATAAGTCTTGTCAGTTGCTCAACATGTCCTTTTACTAATCTAGCACGACGCCATTCCTAAGATATGTGGCATGCCCCCATTATCCTCGTTCTCCTGTTACAGCCGTCATGCCAAAAATTTGAATAGTCTCGCCTTTCTGCCTTCAACGTATATACCCTTCGAGTTTTGCAATCGTCCGGCGAGTCGTTCTTTCTGTGTAACCGGGCTATATGTCCCACCTTTTGCAATCATCTTCCAATTAATGAAAAATTTTGATCTCTTGGCGTGGTTACTGTGTTTCTTTTTCAATGTTTTGCATCATTCCCACTGCATGTCCAGCCAAACTAATTAGCTTGGCCTTACCTGATCTTGCCGCCCTTCTTTGGCCGAGATACGCATCTTGGCTGAAGAATTCAAAAAACTTGTTGGTAAAACCTGCCAACCCGCTTTGGCCAAGGTAACTGTCATCCCAGCCAAAGAGTACAAAAAATTTTGTTGGTCAAACCTGCCAACCTACTTCGGCTGAGGTAACTACCATCTCGATCAAAGAGTTTAAAAATTTTGTTGGTTAAACCTGCCAACCTGCTTTGGCCAAGGTAACTGCCATCCCGGTCAAAGAGTTCAAAAAAGTTTTGTGGGTCAAACCTGCCAACCGCTTTTGCCCCCAAATTGTGTAAGAAATCTAGAAAATTTTGTTGGTCAAACCTGCCAACCGCCTCTGCCCCCCAGTTGTGCAAGGAATCTAGAAAGTTTTGTTGGTCAAACCTGCCAACCATCTTTGCCTCCCAGTTGTGCAAGGAGTCTAAAAAACTTTGTTGGTCAAACCTGCCAACCGCCTTTGCCCCCCAGTTGTGCAAGGAATCTAGAAAGTTTTGTTGGTCAAACCTGCTAACCGCCTTTGCCCCCCAGTTGTGCAAGGAATCTAGAAAGTTTTGTTGGTCAAACCTGCCAACCACCTTTATCCCCCAGTTATGTAAGGAGTTTAAAAAACTTTGTTGGTCAAACCTGCCAACCGCCTTTATCCCCCAGTTATGCAAGGAGTCTAAAAAACTTTGTTGGTCAAACCTGCCAACCGCCTTTGCCCCCCAATTGTGCAAGGAATCTAGAAAGTTTATTTCATAAATTACTATATCTACCTCGGTCCATTCCAACGGACTTACTCAGCTCGGCCCAATTTATACATAAATTACCCTCTCAAATCCTATTAATAATCTCATCGTATTTTATCTCATAAATAAAAAAATAATCTCATAGTATAACTTTATGATTATAATCTTATTAATAATCTTGTCATATCTAATCGCATAGTATAATTTTATCCCTTACAATCCTATCAATAATCTCATCATATCTTATCTCATAAATAAAAAAATAATACTACAATCAAACGGATTTATATATATTGATAGATATTTATGATATTTTATCTTGAAAATTTATAGTATAAATAATATTGAATCAATTTTAACAAATTTTCTCATCGTATGTGATAAAAGTTGTGGTCCCTCCATCTGCTCTATCAATTAAAATAAGGTCATGCTATGGGTACCATATGTACCTTATTATATATTTTTTGTGGTAAATATTATGTATTTTTGTAGTAAATATTACTTATTTTTTTAGTAAGAGTTACATCAATTTATTGTTAAAAAATGAAGGAACTCATTTTGTGAGTGTTATGTTGTTGTTGCTGTTGGTTTTTTTTTTTTTTTTTTTTGTAATGTTATGTATTTTTTTAATCTAAACATTTTCTAATCATAAAATGTGTAACAATACCACAAAATGCATAATATCACCATAAAGATGAGTAACTTTGTTTATAAACTACAAATTATCATAACTCCTACAAAAAAATATAACATTTATCATAAAAATACATAACAAACATCACAAAAACATATTTGAAAAAATGTATATAGTACACACCCTTAGAAAGATATATAACATATAATTTTCCATCAAAATAACACTACATAATGATAACACATAAGGGCTAAAAAAAAAAAAAATTAAAAAAAGGGCAAATAAGGGGGAAAAAACCAAAAAAAGAAAAAAAAAAGAAAAAGAAAAAGGGTAAAATGGTCATTTTAGGGACACAAATGAAAAGAGATGCATCGCCTCTTTATTAATACTAGTGGTTGGGCACGTGCCTTATATGTGGCACTTGATTTTTCATCAACTGTTAGTACTATAATTATATATGTCTCTTAAATTGATATGTGATATGTATATAAAATATAGAGATTTATATGGATAAATTGATCTATATCCAAAATACAACTAAACAAGAAATGAATACATATTCAGTTAAAGAATTTAAATGACAAATGAGAAATTTTATAAGCATAAATATTAATTTATAGTTGAATTGTTGAGATTACAATCTTATCTTAAAAAATAAACAATAAACAGGTTCTCTAAATATATAGTATTACGCAAATCTGTTTTCTATTAATTTCCCACTTTAATTTTCCATAATCCATACCTGTAATACAATTGAAAGAATGAAATTAATTGTACAATTATACAATTTTGTTTGATCGTTCATCTCATAATACAAATTCATTGACCCACGATTGCATATTATTTCCATACTTTTAGTGTAAGAATGCATTAATATCAATATGTAATATATTTTTATACATCAAGAGTTGTTGAGTCTCGTTTCATGTGCTATGAATATCTTGCATGATGAAAAATATAACATTAGTCATTAATATATTTTCATTTATATAGAAAATGTGAAATATTTCACTACAAGAAAAGTGGGCTTATGAGACGGAACTTTTTGCGACGGAACTTTTTGCGACGGCACATTTGTCGTCGCAAAAAATGACTTTTTGCGACGGCACAACTTGTCGTCTCAAAAAATGTGACTTTTTGAGACGGCACAACTTCCCGTCACCAAACAATGTGACTTTTTGAGACTGCACAACTTGCCGTTACAAAAAATGTGACTTTTGAAGACGGCACAACTTCCCGTCTCGAAAATTGTGACTTTTTGAGACAGCACAATTTGCCGTCGCCAAAAAATGTGACTTTTTTGAGACGGCACAACTTGCCATCGCAAAAAATAGAGTATTTGCGACTGCAGAAATTGTTGTCGCAAAAAAAAAAAAAAAAAAAAAAAAGTGTTTTGCGATTGTAATACGTACTGTTGCAAAAAAAAAAAGTTAAAATATATATATATATATATTGTGGCTTTGAGACGGCTTCATATATATATAGTCATAAAATGGTTTAAATAAATGCAACGGTATTTTTCTGTTACAAAAAAAAAATAAAAACAACATCGTCTTACTCTTTTGAACATTTCTCTTTTCACCCATTTTTTCATCTTTCTATCTCTCTGTCTCTGTCTCTGTCTCTCTTCTCTTTCTCTCTCTCACTCATAACTCTTCTCTGTCTGTCTGTCTGTCTCTCTCTCTCTATGTGTCTCTGTCTCTCTTATCTCTCTCTCTCTCTCACTCATCACTCTTTTTTGTCTGTCTGTCTCTTTCTCTCTCTATGTCTCTGTCTCTCTTCTCTTTCTCGTTCTCTTTCTCTTTCTCTCTCTCATTCATCACTCATCACTCTTCTGTGTCTGTCTATCTCTCTCTCTCTTTCTCTCTGTGTCTCTCGTCCATCTTTCTTCTCTTTATCTCTCTCATCTCTCTTATCTTTATCTCTTTCGTTCTCTCGCTCATCTCTATCTGTCTCTCTCTCGTTTATCTCTTTTCGCTCTTTCTCTCTCTCTCTATATATATATATATATCTTTTCATCTACTTTTTCATCTTCCTTTCTCTCTTCTCTTTCTTTCTCTCACTCGCCACTCTTCTCTCTCTGTCTGTTTGTCTATCTGTCTCTCTGTGTCTCTCACTCATCTATCTTTTCTCTCTTCTCTTTTTTTATCTCTTTTCTCTCTCTGTCTCTTTCGCTCATCTCTCTTCTTTTTATCTCTCTCGCTCATCTCTCTTCTCTTTATCTTTCTCTCTGTCTCTCTCGTTCATCTCTCTTCTCTTTATGTCTCTCTCGCTCATCTCTCTTCTCTCTATCTTTCTTTGTCTCTCTCGTCCATCTCTTTTCTCTCTGTCTCTTTTCTATCTGTCACTCTCTATTTCTCTCTCTTTCTCTCTCTCTCTCTCTTTCTCTCCTTCTCTCTCTCTCCCTCTCACTGTGTTTGCGTTGCTCACTCTCTCACTCTCGTCTTCTCTATTTACTGAGCTCCCTCTTGATTTATCGATCCACTACAAGAAAATGCACTTTTAGCGACCACTGTCTTTCTCTCGCTCATCACTCTATCTCTCTCTCCTCTATCTCTCTCTCACTCATTTCTCTCTCTCACTACCCATCTCCTCTACCACCTTCACTACTACTGCAAACGCCATTCCACCACCACCACCACTACTACCACCACTACCACCACCACTACTACTACTACTACTATCATTACCTCTCTTTCACCCATGCCACTCCATTTACACTACCACTACCACAACTTCACCACTAATCTCTTTCGCCATCACCATCACCACCACCATCATCTCTTATCCACCACCTTCACCACTGCTGCCGCTCCCTTTCCTCTACCACAAAAAATTAGTTCATGATTTTTAGTAACCAAAAAAAATAGGCCACAGAAAAATATTTTTCATTGACTACAGAAAATTAACTTTTATTTTAATGAAAAATATTTTTCATTATAATATATATTACCCCTACTTCTACCAAATAAAAAATAATATTATTTTTTTTCATTAAAATAAAAATGAAACAAATAAATTTTCAATCTTAGTAACTAACAAGAAAAAAAATAAAATAAATTCATTAACTACAAAAAAAATATATATTTTAACAAAAAATAAATTTATTTATTTATTTATTTTTATTTTTATTATTCATTCCCGCCCCTTTATTTTTTTCCATTCTCGCTCCCCCCTTTATTTTTCTCCCATTCCCGCTTCCACACCCCCCCAAAAAAAATCCCAATTCCAAACCCAAAAAATCCCTAATCTCTTCTTCCCCCCCCCCTCTCTCTCTCTCTCTCGATCGACGGCGAGCGGCGGTAGACGACGGAGAGCGGCAAACGAGGGCGAGTGGCGGCGGATGACTGCGAGGAACAAACGAGGCTGCTGTGTGAATGGAGAGCGGCAGACAAGGTTCCCTCTGTTACAATCATCGTCTATATGAGATGGTTGGCATTATTTGTTTTGTGGTCCCTTGTAGAGGCTATTGGACAAACAAAATATGGTTAGGGCTTTCAATGTGAATCTATGTTTCTGAATGTGATGAAGCTTTGCTTAGGTTTCATATAGTTTGGGATTTGTTAGACTTACAAGATGGGGCTTTTAGATACAGATTGAAGTGTGGCTTGTACTAATATTTTCAAACCCCCAAAAAACTCAAAAAAATCATTTTCATAACATCTATTGTTGAACTGGTTGAATTTCATTTCTTATCAAACTAATTTAGTTTTTTTTTTAATCCCTTTTTATTTCTTATTATAAACCAACTTGGTTTATTTTTATTTATGTTCTTTTTTTCTTGTGTTGATAAACGGTTTCTATATTTAGAAAATAGTGCAAATTGTGCTGGTTTGGGTGGATTGATTCTAAAACGAGGGATGTTGCTAACAACATCAACAGTCAATGTAGTCTGCATATGATTATTCAATGTTTAGACATAAAGGAGTACAATGAATAACACGATTAGATTTGCAATACTGCAAAGTGGAACTAGGTGTTGTCAAATAAGAGTGCTGTGTATAGTTCACTTTGTTGCAAATTGCATAGTGAGATAGACTCTAGACTCTAGGTTATGGCATGATATCTTTCAGAAAATTTATAGGCAGTTTATTTTATTTTATAGGCATTTTGGAAAATCTGTGAAAACTTTGTTCTTGGTACGTGTACTATAATTTATGTATTTCCTTTATTTTGAGACCTAGTCTTGAGGGCTGCAAGTGAGTTGGTCTAGCAGCAGTTTCAATTCTGCAGTAATTGTGGTTTGCAGAGATAAAAGGAAAATTGTAAAGAAATGTGCATTTGGTAACTTGCGTTGTGCATAATCCATTGTATGATTTGTCCATGTGATGACACTTCTGATTGGCAGTGAAACTTGGACCTGATGGTATATACTGTCTATTAATATATATGCATAAGTATATATGCAGTGTAGAAATATATGATATACATACCCTCAGCTTCTCAAGGTGTTGTTTTTCTTTGCTTTTGTAATGCCAAAAATTCACTCTAGCGAAAGTGGGCTAAACACTTGTAATCGGTGCTTCCAAGTTATGCTATCTCCACAGGTATATACTGTAAGTGCGATTGGCCTCTATGTAGATTACCAAATAATGCTATCTTCATCTAGTTAAGCTAGGCCATTGTTATAAGCTTAATAATAAACATCGACACAAGGAGATGAAATTATAGGTTTCGTTATTAAGATATCTACGCCAGAGAGGGTAGTCTTGCATACGATTTGACATAATCAAGAAAACAGTCCACTTTTGTCTATTGTCCTCCACTATTTTACTTTTTGGTCAGTAGGAACGAACCAACTTCTTCTTTGTTACACCTCTAGCTTTTGATGAATTTGCTCGACTTGATCAACACTTTCTAAACATTGGAATGACACGCGTGGTTTTCCACTTGCCTTTTGCAATTGCAAATTTAATTTTTGGGTAAAAGAAAGAAATAATTGTTCATTGCCATTATTTTTATTGCTTTTTTGGATAAGTTGTCACAAATGGCAATTTGAGAAGCATCCAACACTAACCACTAATATACTATATGCCTCTTTTGATTTTTACTGAATGGCAAATTGTATTAGTCCCAATAGCTGAATTCTGTAGTACTATTTTTTTTAAGAACTATCATGTTGCTACTGCATTGTGCCTATCCCATATCTTCATATTTGTCAGTTCAAAAGGGATTCAAGCAGCAGATCTTAAGATTTTGAGAGAAAAGCTAGAGCAAGAGGTAGTTTTTAAAGCACTTCTTGCTTTAATTTGAAATTTTCCATTTCATTTGTTTAATGTCTTCTCAACATGAAGATCTAAAACATAAACAATATCTTTAAGGGGGGTCCCAATCTAGTGCTGGCTTCTTGGAAACTGAAATTGTGACAATCCTATTGAAAATGGTTGGAAGCCATCATTTTTTCATAAAAGTAATTTTCTTTAGATTATTAACTGATGGTTTCCTAGAAGCAATCTTCAAAATGAAGTTTCAAAACAGGCTCTGAGAATTTATTCCCATCACCCTCCTAAATCACATGCTTGTAACTAAAATATTTCTTTTGCTTACGATGAGCTAATATTCTGTGTATTGGATTTGCATATATCATTACAATGTTGCTGATTCAAGGCTGTGCCAGCATGTGGAGAAGGGTAATGAAGATGGATTATATATTAGCTGTGTGGCTTCTGCAGCAAATCTTTGGGCTGTAATTATGAATGCGGGAACAAGTTTCTGTTCCCAGGTCTATGAACTCTCAGCTGTGTTCCTTCATAAGGTCATTTTTCAAATGTTTTGATGCTATCATGTGTGTGTTTAATTGTTGTATGTTCATACTCACTTCCAATTTTTTGTTTCTCATCAGGACTGGATTATGGAACAGTGGGAAAAGAATTACTACATCAGCTCGATCGTTGGCGCTGTTAATGGAAGTTCCTTGGTTGTTATGTCTAAAGGTTAGTAAAAGAACTGTTTTTATAGAATTTATATAAATAGTTTTCTTTATTCATATATTTGTTGTTTGCATAAACTTTTATGCTACTTTTATAATTTGCATTTTCTCACCACAAGATAAAGGAAAAAATAGCTGAAAGCATGTGTGCCTTTAAGAAGTTGATATATTACCAACAAGATAAGTTAGTAAAGATGCATATTATTGGGGTGACATTTAAGTTTTAGTTTAGGAGTTTGGCTAAGTAAATTTTCACAATTTGAAAATTGCTAGATTTTACTATTCTGATAACTGATTGCGGTAGAGGAGAGAGGATTATTGTTAAATCATAATATCCTTTTCTTTTTTTTTGTGTGTGTGTGTGTGGTAGTTTAGTTAGAGTTTTTTCATGGTGGGCCTATTTTAATTAGGAGTCCGTACAAAGATTGCTTTCTTTAGGTGAATAGCATTGAACTTTATTCTCAATGTAGACAGTCTGGGAAGGAGGGTGTTTTTTCTTCCTAATTTGGTGTGTACGTGTAAGAAAGTTGTATTCAGTTGATGATTTATTGCTTCACTGTGAGGCTGCTAGGCCATTTAAATTTGTAAGAAAGTGGTTTTGTTTTTTCAATTTAAATTTTCGTTTAAACTTGATTTGGACTCACTGATTGATGTTTAAGGCCATTTAAATATGAAATTATCATTGCGGTCATTAGAGACATTACAAATTGATCCCATCAAACGTGTTGTTGGGGGTTAAAAATCTTCCTTGCTTGTTCCTAGGTCTTTTATTTCATTTTTTTTAATTATCATCTTATTTAAAGGTCGTATATTAATCTCTATTTGATGAATAAAGGATTGTAGTTACAACTTACAACATTAGAAAGAACTATGATTTTAAGAAGTCCGTTTTGAGTAGTGTATAAAAATTTGAATCTTCCAAAAGAGCATTTGAAGCTTGCTTAACCACAAATTAACATAGTTATGGAACTCCACGAATAAAATACCTGTTGTATATAGGTCTAGAGGTTTACATCTTGTTGTGTAGCATATAGCTCAGTCTAGGATATATCTACACCTTTATGTGTACAAACATAATATATGCATATATGCCAATTAATTGAAGGAAGATGAACTTTTGTAAAGATACTAGAAGGCTGACATTTCTTTGAAGGTGTCATAACTTATTTCCATTGCTTAATTTTCTCAGAAATGCATTTGTTCTCATTGTTGATTGAGATGTTTAATTATCCATGTGGGATTTGATGACTAACAAAAAAAATGTTGTATTTGATGTTGTTGGGAGTTAGAGCCAGATTTCAGATATAATTTTTATGTTTTTTTGTATTTGATGAGATAGTAATTAAATTTTTATTTTTGTATTTGATTGAGATGTTTAATTATCCATGTGGGATTAGATGACTAACAAAAAAAAATTGTATTTGATGCTATAGTAGTTAAATTTTTATATTTTTTTGTAATTAACATTAACACATAATTATATTGTCATTAATTATTTTTATTTTTATTTTTATTTTTCAGATATTTCCCATGTAGGAGTGTACTTCTTGTGGAATGCATGCCTGTGGAGAATGTGGCTAACTTTTGTTTTTATTATCTACGAAGAATGATGAGAAAAACATTTAATTTTGGTTTATGTTATTTTGAATTATGAACAAAATCATGTATTTAAACATTTTATATGTATTATGAAACATTATGTAGTAAGATAATTTTGTTGATGTGTAATTATGAATGGAAGAATATTTTATTATGGAGAAATTATTATTTTTATACAGGAATTTTTATATTATTATGTAATTATTATGGAGAAATTTTAATATTTTTAATAATTTTATCGCAGGATTTTTTTTTTTTTTTTTGTGACGGCACTACACCGTCGCAAAAAACAAAAAATTTTAATATTTTTATTGATTTTGTTATAGGTTTTACTTTTTGCGACGGCACTAAATTGTCGAAAAAAAATAGAAATTTTATTATTTTTTTAATACTTTTTGCGACGGTAGTACACTGTCGTAAAAAATAGAAATTTTTATATTTTAAATACTTTTTGCGACGGCACCACACCGTTACAAAAACAGTGTTCTTGCCGTTGCAAAAAAAAGACTATTAAAGACGGCATTTTTTGCTGTCTCAAATAACATTTTTAGCGACAGTAAACTAGTGTCGTCGCAAAAAGTCAAGAAATTTCAAACATTATTAGCGACTGCAAAGTGCCGTCGCAAAAGGCAAAAATGCCGTCGCAAAGCATTAGCAATGGCACTGTGCCGTCGCAAAAACTCTTTTGCAACGTCCCTAGCTGCGACCCCCCTCTTACCGTCGCAAAAAATCATTTGCCGTCGCAAAAAGCTGAAATTTTAGTAGTGTTTTTTTAAGAAAATGGAATGATATTGTAGTTTAATATTTTGATTGATATAGGAATTTAATAATTATTTTCATGATATTTATAGATTCATGCCTATAAGTGTTTGTAGAGTCACTTTCATGAAATTATCAAGTTACATAATTTATTATGGCATCTATAAGTAATCAACATATAACAAAAATTGATCGAAACTTTTATTTGATGTACATATTTTCTGCATCATTGAGTTGCTACGATAATGTTTAGGTATCATTTGATTTTTTCCTGTAATTTGACTAAAATGTGTGCATAAGGTACATTGTTTTTCTTGAACTTTATAACAGATAGGACAATTTCTACTTCAACTCATCTAACTTTGCTTGAAAAGCATGTGCAATAGATTTTTTGTAATTTTTGTTTTACCATTTTCTTATTTTTCTTCTTACTCACCATTATAACTGTAATAAAGATATTTTGATGAATAAGAGTTTGAGGGGATATCATATTGTTATGAATTTCAAAATTTATTTTTCCTCAATAATGTGATTTTTTCTAACAGGGAAAAAAAGTGCAATTATTGCCGTGATGGATTTGCAAAATCTTCGTTTGTTATTGAAAGGGTTTGTTCTTGACACTTGTTTGCATGACATGTACGTGTATATATATATATTGAACATAAGTTGATAGGAGAACAATACACAAGTTCGCAGATTTTTCCTAACAAATATAACTATATTACTAAAGTAATACATTTTAGAAAGTTAAAATTCAATGACAGTCACATGTATATTTAGATTTATATATTTTTATATATATATTTATATATGTAGACATTGACATATATAAGATATCACAAAAGTAATATGTGAAATCTTTTGTAATAATATAATACAGATAATAATGAGAAGTTAATTATTCATAATTAAATAGTTGGTTATAATGTAGATATTTAGTATTATATTTTTGTGTGTATGCACAATTTTTTAATTAGATTATTAAATTTACATAAAAAGTGAAAGAAATTTGTGAATAATTTGTGTAAAAATAGAGATTAGTAAAGAAATATTAAAAAAAAGAGGAGTTTATAGTGTGTAGTTTGGTTTGTTTTTTTAAACTTTTGTTTTGATTTTTGATTTTCATTTTTTTTCTATCTTTGATACTTTATTATTTTCTTTTTATATTCACTTAATTTAATAATTTTTTATTTTTTTAATTTTACTTTTAGAGTTAGATTAAATACTTTATTATTTTCTTTTTATATTCACTTAATTTAATAATTTTTTATTTTTTAATTTTACTTTTAGAGTTAGATTAAATACAGCCAGAAAATAAGTTGTTGTGTATTCTTTTTGGGGAAAAAAAATTAATAATAATAATAATAATCAGTACATGTTTGAATTTATAAAAACAAATTAACAATATTTGACTTTTTAATTCTATTTAGATTATTAGGTATTAGATTGTGACGCCCCAAATTTTTTTTTTAAATCTCAAGGGAAATTATATAAACAAAATGACTTAATAAACTAAAAAGTTGACATCTTAATAGGGTAATCTAATTCTCGTACATAACCAAACGCCCAAATAACAATAGATAAAAACTTAAAATTATCCAAATACAACATCAAATGAAATTACAAAGTCCTTAATATCTATTATATAACATAATATAATTTACTCGGCTCTACTCGGGGTTTCAGGTCAGCCAAGGCTCTACGTTAGCGTCGACTCCATTTCAGCTTCAATTATTTTCTCGCCAAGACCTGGCATAAAACGCCAGGGCAACAAAAATATATGCCATGAGTTTTGCAACACAGTAAGAAAACATAACCAACCTACCATTCCTTTTAAGAGAAAAATTAATGAGATTATAAACATGAGATGACAATATAATTGTAAGCATAAATTACAACCATTAAAATAATTTCAATAATTTTAATAAATTAAGTGACACTCGAAATCTCACCAAAGAGATTTAGCTTACCAACCACTAAGCATGGCAACGGTTAATTTGAAACCCTCCCTTGGTCAAATATTCAAGTGTTACCAACCGTAACTACCAGGGATGCCCACGTCCGGAGTTATATACCCAAGTAGTGGCATCCGTGGTCTGCCCCAAGGAAACGGTCTGCCAGGGGTACGTAACCTCCCTGTGTGCCACCAGCACATCCACCCTTATTCCAAAACCAAATACCGAAAAGGGTTCAAATAAGTCCCGTGCCATCTTAGGGTTTCGCAACACAATTTACGTGAGAATTCTCAAAACCAGGGCTCACCCTGAACAACCGGTGTTAACCGTCAACCCTTAATTCCGTACAGTCTTTAAACCAAGACTCACTCCGAACAACTGGTATTAACCGTCAATTGTTAACTTTGTATATGCCGTTAATCATTTCAGTTAATTTTGATATTACTCACAAATAATTCCAAATTTTAATCACAATTGATGTTATATCAACTCATTAAAATTCCCAACATAAAATATTGCACATGTCACACAATAATAAATAAATGTACAGCATTTAAATAAACAATTTATTTAAACCATGGTATGAAATAATAATTTAAATACAGAGAAAATAAACCAAAGTCACACACCTGCATGGATCTTTAATTTACAAGATTAGACTACCACAATATTAAATAAACCACAATACACCCATACATGGATTACTAATTTACTATATTTGATGAATTGGACCAACACAATAACTGATTTTTATCCGAATAAATAATTAAAGTCATGATCTTAAACCTGTCTAGAAATTTTCAGGTTATACCTTAGGTAATAAAAATTATAAATAAATTATTTATGCAGTTCTAAAATTCGTGGAAATGTACAGAATATTCGATAAATATGTTTGGGTCATTTTTCAGAAATAAATTCCCAAAAATAAGTTGTAAATAATTCTGTAAAATTCCCAGAAATTTTTATGACACCGATTTATCACATTTTCTTAAATTAATTCCATACTCAAATTTATAAATCAGATCCACAATCTAAAAATTTAGTATGAAATTAGACTTCTCAAATTTCATATTTTAGTTAGAAATTACCAGATTTGGCTTAATATAGAATTTTTAATAAGCTTTTAAACATATACTAAAATCTGTCTTACAGTAGCAGATTTAATTATAAATTTGTATAAATTCTTACCAAGCTCAATAATTGTTAAGAAAATTCCTGGGTGAACTAGACATCATTCTCAACAACTTTGTAGAAGAAATCATTTCAAAATTTTGAGCATAAAATTGTCTAAAAATTCGTACAAGTTTCTAGCAGATTGAAGAGTTATATAATCAAACCAAATAAAATCTTTAATCATTTTTTTTATGGCACAAATTACACATGCAAGTCTAAATCCAAGATTATATCATGATTTTAAGGCTACTAATAAAGAAATGACCTTCAAATATTTAACATACCAATCACAAATTCACATACAACTATAAACAAAATTTTATCTAAAGTTTTAGCTATGTTAACATATGAACACAAATCTAAATATTTAACAATTAAAAAGAATGAGACAGTTATGAGAGTTTTCTTACTATGTTAGGTTGTTAACGATTTATCGTCCGAATTTGATTTATGATTCTGATCGTAAGATATGATTGTCCTGGCTCCATGATCGTCTCGCTAAAATTTCACATCAATCGGACGCGATCTCACCGTTGATCTGCCATTGGATTCTCTTAGAACTTTTAGTTGTTGATCATCATCTTAGACTCAGAATTTGCAAGATCTAACCCCAAAAATGGATTCTACACGTCGAAAAACCTAAGGGTGGTCATCCCCAAAGTCATAGGACCACTCGATTAACCTAAAGGTACTAGGGTGCACCGTAGCAGCATGGGCCGAGAAACATAGGATAAAATTTAAGCTCATCTTCTCCAAAGCCGTAGCATGCACGAACAGAAGAGACCCAGAAATTTGGTTTCAATGTCCCCAGTTCAAATACTTGTATCTTCTTCATCGTAACTCCGTTTTATCTTATTTTTCTGTCATTGGATTCACCTCACGGCCTAGTTTTTGGTTCACTACTCACACGCCTCGTTCCATCTCTTTTTGCATGCCGTCGGACCTCCAAAATTTGACCAAAAATAAGATTATTTTCCTACCGTCTCGGACATTTCTTCGAACCATCTTTCGGACTCCATAACTTTCTTAATTCTTAACGGTTTTACTTCATTCTTTCGCCAATCTCTTCAACTTACTCCGTACTTCATCTTACATGATCCATTTTTCTCAATTCTTCCCGGAATGGATGGTTTTGGCATGCCGAAAGTAAGCCGAAAACCAACTTTTTGAAATTCAAAGTAAACTTCTCTAACTTTGTTTCTTTCTCCTCCATCTTCCTTCTTTTTCTCTTTCTTCACCTGCAACACTTTGTGAATGGTGGTTCTAGATGATAATGGAAATAGGTGATGGTGGTGGTGGCGGTCCGACGGTGCGCCAATGGTGGTGAAGTTTGCGGGTTGGTGTTTCGGATGATGATAGTATGGGTTGAGGCCATGGCTATGGAGGTTGGGGGAGGAGGAAAAACATAGATAAAGAAGGAGAAAGAGAGTTTTGAGAATGAGAGATGGAGGGAGAGAGAACCGAGAGAGATGAAACTGGAAGTGAAGAAAGGTGAGGAAGACTTGGGCTCAATTTATGGGCAAAATGAGGAAGATGAAAAGAAATAAAAATGAGAAATTGAACACCTGGTGGTATTGCATGTCCACCACATTTTTGATGTATAAAATGGTTGCACGTTGAAGGTGGAAAGTGAGAAAACCTGGGGAGCAAGCCCATGGTTTTTCTCCTTTTTTTTTTTTTTTTTTTTTGGATTGGATTTTAGTACAGAAAATATTAGGTTCTAGTGTAATTTGACTACAAAAAAAAAATGTAAAGAAAAATATAATAAAAATATCATACGGTTCAGAAATTAATATTGAGTAATAATATAAAGTCAAAAATATTTTATTTTATTTTGTTTTGAATAAATTTTCAGTATAAAAATATACAGAATATTAAATTCAAAATATTGTGAATAATTATATATTATTTTTATTATATAAAAAATACGGGGTTTCACATAGATTTTCATGTAAAAGTATAATTTAAATATAAAATATGAAGAAATTTCAGTATCTTTAATCACCAAAACTGAGAAAATATGAAAAATTAAAAACTAAAAAACAAATTAAAAAAATAAACCTATGAAAGTGGTTCTTATTTAGAATTTTGACACCATACATTCATTATTAAAATACTATGTAAAATATTACAATTCATAAAATATAATTTAAACAAAAAGAAAGTGTATGAAAATAACCTGCGAATTTTTGAGATGCAACACAAATCTTTGTTTTAAAAATGCATACACTTTTCTCTGTTTAGATACGAACGAATGTATACAACTTTAAGATCTAACCAAAATTATTCACAGTGATTTAATCCATGATGGATAATTAATAATATTATGCAGATCAGTATAGAAACAGACACAGTAAATAAAAAAGTAAATATTTTTTATTTTTCAATTATCATCAATGTAAAAAATAAAGAGATGATTTTTTTTTTTTGGATAAGAAACGAGACGATTTGATTATTTTTATATAAGACTTTTAGAAATAAATATATCATTTTTTAGTGTTCAACTTAAAAATAAAGAGATAGTTGATTTATATAGAACTTTTCATGACTTTTAAAAAATATAGTAGATTTGAAAGAATAAAAATAGAATTTTAAAAAATAAAAAACATTCCAGACTCTTCATACTTTTATTTTTATTATATATATATATATATATATATTAGTAGTAGATGGATAGAAATATCACCATTGAGCCACCAACAATCACAAAGTAAACAAATAATTTTATCTAAACCACCAACAATATTATAGGCACAATTTTTTTGGTATAAATTTGTATATTAAATGGTTTTTTTCCCCTCTCTCTCTGTGATAACTAGGTATTAAGGCCAATTTGTACATACCTTAGCTAATATGGTGTTCTGAAATTAAATATCGGACAAATTTTCAATAACCTCTTAAAATTATTCAAAATTTTAAATTTTATTCTCAAATATTTTCCGTTCAACCAACCTCATATAAAATATTACTTTGTCAACATGACAATTTTCAATGGTGTGATGATAACATAACATGTTATGGACAAATTGGTGTATATAACATTATTCAACGACAATTTTATTGTACAAAAATAAGAACATATTTACTAAAAAAAACGTTAACATTGGTATGTATGTAAAAAAACATATTAAAATATGTAAAACAGGTGTTAAAATTTTAATCTTTTATAATTTTAACAAACTTTTAAATAGGGGTATAAATGGTTTGGTATAGTCAGTGTTGAGAGTATATTTTAGTACTGAATCGATCATTGACCATATGCTACGATTCGATTTTCGGTTTGATGTAGAAGAAAAATTTAGATGAAGTTTTAAAAGGTTTTATGGTAGATTATAGAATTTTACATTAAAAATAAATGAAGAAAATATATAAAAATTGCTCTATAAATGTTTTTCTTCTTAATTTTTATCACAAAAGTATATTATATTAGTTATTTCTCATATAATATTCAAGAAATTATAATATAAAAATATTTAAATATAATATTCGGTCGGTTCAGTTTGCATCGGTATAAAAAGTTTTAAAATTGAAACAGATCATATGTTATAAAAAATAGCCGAAAATTAATTTTTTTGCCGATTTCGATCGGCTGACTCGATTTTATCTATTTTTATTATATCCCTACTTCCAAAGAACGATCGTTAGCTAGATTTACTATGAAATCATAAGTTAAATTTATGGTGACAACAATTTTATCCCCAGAAAAATTTTAAAAAAAATAATCACATAAAAATGAAGTTATGAAAAAGAAATTGCATTTAATTTAAGCAAAGAAAATCCATGCAATCCAAGTATGTACATGAAACATATACAATCTACGCGTCCCACATTTAATACATATATAACCCCCTAATTAAATAAGCTAACATGCGCTTTGTTTGTTGCAAGACAATTCCATCTCTTTTTACTAACTCACTCTTCCCACATTAAAATCATCTTTTTGCTAACTCTTCCCCACATTAAAAATCAATCGCCAAACAAGGTCTTGGTCGCACAATAAAAAAAAAAGACGCTTATTAACAATGTAAAAACAAATTTATTACCAAAAGCGTAAAATTAAAAAAACTGTAAATAAATTAAAAAAACAGTCCACTTTTGTCTATTGTCCTCCACTATTTTACTTTTTGGTCAGTAGGAACGGACCAACTTCTTCTTTGTTACACCTCTAGCTTTTGATGAATTTGCTCGACTTGATCAACACTTTCTAAACATTGGAATGACACACGTGGTTTTCCACTTGCCTTTTGCAATTGCAAATTTAATTTTTGGGTAAAAGAAAGAAATAATTGTTCATTGCCATTATTTTTATTGCTTTTTTGGATAAGTTGTCACAAATGGCAATTTGAGAAGCATCCAACACTAACCTCTAATATACTATATGCCTCTTTTGATTTTTACTGATTGGCAAATTGTATTAGTCCCAATAGTTGAATTCTGTAGTACTATTTTTTTTAAGAACTATCATGTTGCTACTGCATTGTGCCTATCCCATATCTTCGTATTTGTCAGTTCAAAAGGGATTCAAGCAGCAGATCTTAAGATTTTGAGAGAAAAGCTAGAGCAAGAGGTAGTTTTTAAAGCACTTCTTGCTTTAATTTGAAATTTTCCATTTCATTTGTTTAATGTCTTCTCAACATGAAGATCTAAAACATAAACAATATCTTTAAGGGGGGTCCCAATCTAGTGCTGGCTTCTTGGAAACTGAAATTGTGACAATCCTATTGAAAATGGTTGGAAGCCATCGTTTTTTCATAAAAGTAATTTTCTTTAGATTATTAACTGATGGTTTCCTAGAAGCAATCTTCAAAATGAAGTTTCAAAACAGGCTCTGAGAATTTATTCCCACCACCCTCCTAAATCACATGCTTGTAACTAAAATATTTCTTTTGCTTACGATGAGCTAATATTCTGTGTATTGGATTTGCATATATCATTACAATGTTGCTGATTCAAGGCTGTGCCAGCATGTAGAGAAGGGTAATGAAGATGGATTATATATTAGCTGTGTGGCTTCTGCAACAAATCTTTAGGCTGTAATTATGAATGCGGGAACAGGTTTCTGTTCCCAGGTCTATGAACTCTCAGCTGTGTTCCTTCATAAGGTCATTTTTCAAATGTTTTGATGCTATCATGTGTGTGTTTAATTGTTGTATGTTCATACTCACTTCCAATTTTTTGTTTCTCATCAGGACTGGATTATGGAACAGTGGGAAAAGAATTACTACATCAGCTCGATCGTTGGTGCTGTTAATGGAAGTTCCTTGGTTGTTATGTCTAAAGGTTAGTAAAAGAACTGTTTTTTTAGAATTTATATAAATAGTTTGCTTTATTCATATATTTGTTGTTTGCATAAACTTTTATGCTACTTTTATAATTTGCATTTTCTCACCACAAGATAAAGGAAAAAATAGCTGAAAGGATGTGTGCCTTTAAGAAGTTGATATATTACCAACAAGATAAGTTAGTAAAGATGCATATTATTGGGGTGACATTTAAGTTTTAGTTTAGGAGTTTGGCTAAGTAAATTTTCACAATTTGAAAATTGCTAGATTTTACTATTTTGATAACTGATTGCGGTAGAGGAGAGAGGATTATTGTTAAATCATAATATCCTTTTCTTTTTTGTGTGTGTGTGTGTGTGGTAGTTTAGCTAGAGTTTTTTCATGGAGGGCCTATTTTAATTAGGAGTCCGTACAAAGATTGCTTTCTTTAGGTGAATAGCATTGGACTTTATTCTCAATGTAGACAGTTTGGGAAGGAGGGTGTTTTTTCTTCCTAATTTGGTGTGTACGTGTAAGAAAGTTGTATTCAGTTGATGATTTATTGCTTCACTGTGAGGTTGCTAGGCCATTTAAATTTGTAAGAAAGTGGTTTTGTTTTTTCAATTTAAATTTTTGTTTAAACTTGATTTGGACTCACTGATTGATGTTTAAGGCCATTTAAATCTGAAATTATCATTGCGGTCATTAGAGACATTACAAATTGATCCCATCAAACGTGTTGTTGGGGGTTAAAAATCTTCCTTGCTTGTTCCTAGGTCTTTTATTTCATTTTTTTTAATTGTCATCTTATTTAAAGGTCGTATATTAACCTCTATTTGATGAATAAAGGGTTGTAGTTACAACATTAGAAAGAACTATGATTTTAAGAAGTCCGTTTTGAGTAGTGTATAAAAATTTGAATCTTCCAAAAGAGCATTTGGAGCTTGCTTAACCACAAATTAACATAGTTATGGAACTCCACGAATAAAATACCTGTTGTATATAGGTCTAGAGGTTTACATTTTGTTGTGTAGCATATAGCTCAGTCTAGGATATATCTACACCTTTATGTGTACAAACATAATATATGCATATATGCCAATTAATTGAAGGAAGATGAACTTTTGTAGAGATACTAGAAGGCTGACATTTCTTTGAAGGTGTCATAACTTATTTCCATTGCTTAATTTTCTTAGAAATGCATTTGTTCTCATTGTTGATTGAGATATTTAATTATCTATGTGGGATTTGATGACTAACAAAAAAAATGTTGTATTTGATGTTGTTGGGAGTTAGAGCCAGATTTCAGATATAATTTTTATGTTTTTTTGTATTTGATGCGATAGTAATTAAATTTTTATTTTTGTATTTGATTGAGATGTTTAATTATCCATGTGGGATTAGATGACTAACAAAAAAAAAATATTGTATTTGATGCTATAGTAGTTAAATTTTTATATTTTTTTGTAATTAACATTAACACATAATTATATTGTCATTAATTATTTTTATTTTTATTTTTATTTTTCAGATATTTCCCATGTAGGAGTGTACTTCTTGTGGAATGCATGCCTGTGGAGAATGTGGCTAACTTTTGTTTTTATTATCTACGAAGAATGATGAGAAAAATATTTAATTTTGGTTTATGTTATTTTGAATTATGAACAAAATCATGTATTTAAACATTATATATGTATTATGGAACATTATGTAGTAAGATAATTTTGTTGATGTGTAATTATGAATGGAAGAATATTTTATTATGGAGAAATTGTTATTTTTATACAGGAATTTTTATATTATTATGTAATTATTATGGAGAAATTTTAATATTTTTAATAATTTTATCGCAGGATTTTTTGTTTTTTTTTGTAACGGCACTACACCGTCGCAAAAAACAGAAAATTTTAATATTTTTATTGATTTTGTTATAGGTTTTACTTTTTGCGATGGCACTAAATTGTCGAAAAAAATAGAAAATTTATTTTTTTTAATACTTTTTGCGACGGTAGTACACTGTCGCAAAAAATAGAAATTTTTATATTTTTAATACTTTTTGCGACGGCTCCACACCGTCACAAAAACAGTGTTCTTGCCGTTGCAAAAAAAAGACTATTAAAGACGGCATTTTTTGCCGTCTCAAATAACATTTTTAGCGACAGTAAAATAGTGTCGTCGCAAAAAGTCAAGAAATTTCAAACATTATTAGCGACTGCAAAGTGCCGTCGCAAAAGGCAAAAATGCCGTCGCAAAACATTAGCAACGGCATTGTGCCGTCACAAAAACTCTTTTGCAACGTCCCTAGTTGTGACCCCCCTCTCACCGTCGCAAAAAGTCATTTGCCGTCGCAAAAATTAGGAGTATTAGCGACGACATTTTACCGTCACAAAAAGCTGAAATTTTAGTAGTGTTTTTTTAAGAAAATGGAATGATATTGTAGTTTAATATTTTGATTGATATAGGAATTTAATAATTATTTTCATGATATTTATAGATTCATGCCTATAAGTGTTTGTAGAGTCACTTTCATGAAATTATCAAGTTACATAATTTATTATGGCATCTATAAGTAATCAACATATAACAAAAATTGATCGAAACTTTTATTTAATGTACATATTTTCTGCATCATTGAGTTGCTACGATAATGTTTAGGTATCATTTGATTTTTTCCTGTAATTTGACTAAAATGTGTGCATAAGGTACATTGTTTTTCTTAAACTTTATAACAGATAGGACAATTTCTACTTCAACTCATCTAACTTTGCTTGAAAAGCATGTGCAATAGATTTTTTGTAATTTTTGTTTTACCATTTTCTTATTTTTCTTCTTACTCACCATTATAACTGTAATAAAGATATTTTGATGAATAAGAGTTTGAGGGGATATCATATTGTTATGAATTTCAAAATTCATTTTTCCTCAGTAATGTGATTTTTTCTAACAGGGAAAAAAAGTGCAATTATTGTCGTGATGGATTTGCAAAATCTTCGTTTGTTATTGAAAGGGTTTGTTCTTGACACTTGTTTGCATGACATGTACGTGTATATATATATATATATATTGAACATAAGTTGATAGGAGAACAATACACAAGTTCGCAGATTTTTCCTAACAAATATAACTATATTACTAAAGTAATACATTTTAGAAAGTTAAAATTCAATGACAGTCACATGTATATTTAGATTTATATATTTTTATATATATTTATATATGTAAACATTGACATATATAAGATATCACAAAAGTAATATGTGAAATCTTTTGTAATAATATAATACAGATAATAATGAGAAGTTAATTATTCATAATTAAATAGTTGGTTATAATGTAGATATTTAGTATTACATTTTTGTGTGTATGCACAATTTTTTAATTAGATTATTAAATTTACATAAAAAGTGAAAGAAATTTGTGAATAATTTGTGTAAAATTAGAGATTAGTAAAGAAATATTAAAAAAAAGAGGAGTTCATAGTGTGTAGTTTGGTTTGTTTTTTTAAACTTTTGTTTTGATTTTTGATTTTCATTTTTTTCTATCTTTGATACTTTATTATTTTCTTTTTATATTCACTTAATTTAATAATTTTTTATTTTTTTAATTTTACTTTTAGAGTTAGATTAAATACAGTCAGAAAATAAGTTGTTGTGTATTCTTTTTGGGGAAAAAAATTAATAATAATAATAATAATAATAATAATAATCAGTACATGTTTGAATTTATAAAAAAAAAAATAACAATATTTGACTTTTTAATTCTATTTAGATTATTAGGTATTAGATTTTCATGTAAAAGTATAATTTAAATATAAAATATGAAGAAATTTCAGTATCTTTAATCACCAAAACTGAGAAAATATGAAAAATTAAAAACTAAAAAACAAATTAAAAAAATAAACCTATGAAAGTGGTTCTTATTTAGAATTTTGACACCATACATTCATTATTAAAATACTATGTAAAATATTATAATTCATAAAATATAATTTAAACAAAAAGAAAGTGTATGAAAATAACCTGCGAATTTTTGAGATGCAACACAAATCTTTGTTTTAAAAATGCATACACTTTTCTCTGTTTAGATACGAACGAATGTATACAATTTTAAGATCTAACCAAAATTATTCACAGTGATTTAATCCATGATGGATAATTAATAATATTATGCAGATCAGTATAGAAGCAGACACAGTAAATAAAAAAGTAAATATTTTTTATTTTTCAATCATCATCAATGTAAAAAATAAAGAGATGATTTTTTTTTTTGGATAAGAAACGAGACGATTTGATTATTTTTATATAAGACTTTTAGAAATAGATATATCGTTTTTTAGTGTTCAACTTAAAAATAAAGAGATAGTTGATTTATATAGAACTTTTCATGACTTTTAAAAAATATAGTAGATTTGAAAGAATAAAAATAGAATTTTAAAAAATAAAAAACATTCCAGACTCTTCACACTTTTATTTTTTGGGCAAATTACATATACCCCTCGAGGTTTGGCTAAATTACAAATACCCCCTTGAGATTTGAGAAATTACAAATTCCCCCCCTGAATGCTATTTTTGCATAACAAATTAGGGGGTAATTTGTTATGAAATTTAAACCTCAGGGGGCAAATTGTTATGAAAATACAAACCTCAGGGGGCGGGATGTAATTTCCGAAACCTCAAGGGAGTATCTGTAATTTAGCCAAACCTCAAGGGAGGTATATGTAATTTGCCCTTATTTTTATTTTATATATATATATATATATATATTAGTAGTAGATGGATAGAAATATCACCATTGAGCCACCAACAATCACAAAGTAAACAAATAATTTTATCTAAACCACCAACAATATTGTAGGCACAATTTTTTTGGTATAAATTTGTATATTAAATGGTTTTTTTTTTTTTTCTTCCCTCTCTCTATGTGATAACTAGGTATTAAGGCCAATTTGTACATACCTTAGCTAATATGGTGTTCTGAAATTAAATATCGGACAAATTTTCAATAACCTCTTAAAATTATTCAAAATTTTAAATTTTATTCTCAAATATTTTCCGTTCAGCCAACCTCATATAAAATATTACTTTGTCAACATGACAATTTTCAATGGTGTGATGATAACATAACATGTTATGGACAAATTGGTGTATACAACATTATTCAACGACAATTTTATTGTACAAAAATAAGAACATATTTACTAAAAAAAACGTTAACATTGGTATGTATGTAAAAAAACATATTAAAATATGTAAAACAGGTGTTAAAATTTTAATCTTTTATAATTTTAACAAACTTTTAAATAGGGGTATAAATGGTTCGGTATAGTCAGTGTTGAGAGTATATTTAGTACTGAATCGATCATTGACCATATGCTACGATTCGGTTTTGTCGGTTTGATGTTGAAGAAAAATTTAGATGAAGTTTTAAAAGGTTTTATGGTAGATTATAGAATTTTACATTAAAAATAAATGAAGAAAATATATAAAAATTGCTCTATAAATGTTTTTCTTCTTAATTTTTATCACAAAAGTATATTATATTAGTTATTTCTCATATAATATTCAAGAAATTATAATATAAAAATATTTAAATATAATATTCGGTCGGTTCAGTTTGTATCGGTATAAAAAGTTTTAAAACTAAAACAGATCATATGTTATAAAAAATAGCCGAAAATTAATTTTTTTGCCGATTTCGATCGGCTGACTCGATTTTATCGATTTTTATTATATCCCTACTTCCAAAGAACAATCGTTAGCTAGATTTACTATGAAATCATAAGTTAAATTTATGGTGACAACAATTTTATCCCCAGAAAAATTAAAAGAAAAATAATCACATAAAAATGAAGTTATGAAAAAGAAATTGCATTTAATTTAAGCAAAGAAGATACATGCAATCCAAGTATGTACATGAAACATATACAATCTACGCGTCCCACATTTAATACATATATAACCCCCTAATTAAATAAGCTAACATGCGCTTTGTTTGTTGCAAGACAATTCCATCTCTTTTTACTAACTCACTCTTCCCACATTAAAATCATCTTTTTGCTAACTCTTCCCCACATTAAAAATCAATCGCCAAACAAGGTCTTGGTCGCACAATAAAAAAAAAAGACGCTTATTAACAATGTAAAAACAAATTTATTACCAAAAGCGTAAAATTAAAAAAACTGTAAATAAATTAAAAACACAAACGACACACTTGGTGGGTTGTCGAGTGTTTTGGACTTAGAGACCTCTCTCTGGTGCGAAATCGAGGGCTTGTCTTCTCTCTCTTTCTCTCACAGAGAACACACACTTTCTCTCTCTTCGATTCGATTCGCAAATTGTTTGTCTCGATCTGTAAGTTATTCGTTTAATTTTATTTTTTGTATTTGATGTATTGAATTTGTAGCTTAAATTTGCAGATTTTAGGTTGTTTTGTGTAAATTTATAGTTTTGTAATTGGGGGATTGGTGAAATCCCAGATCTTGATTGTTGTATGCTTCGTTTTTTTCTCGATTTGAATTGGGTAAGTTGGATTTAGTGGTTTTGTTGGGACTTCTGTTTTCGATCTCGGGTTTTTTGTTACGCTACGAGCTCGAAATTCGAGGTTTTTGGTGGGTTTGAGGTGAATTGAGTTGGATCGGATAGGGTTAGGGTTCTGTCGATGGCTTCCAATCCTCCATTTCAGGTGGAGGATCAGACAGATGAGGATTTCTTTGATAAATTAGTTGATGATGATGATGAGTACAAGGTCACTCCATCGGTGTCGCATAGTTTTGTAGACGGGAATGATTCCGATGAGGCAAAAGCATTTGCAAATTTGAGTATTGCTGAAGATTTGGGTGGTGAAGGTGGGACTGAAGCTAAGGGGGAAGCAATTCGTGGATATGCTAATGCCGTGTCGGTGGATAAGCACGTTGAAGAGAGCTCACTAGTGTCATCTAATTCATTTGAGTTTGATAGCGTGATTGAATCCAATGGCGTGGTTGTAGGGACAGAGGAGACTCTGGATTCAACAATTAGCAAGATTGAATCCAATGGTGCAGTTATAGGGACAGAGAAGACTTTGGATTCAACAATTAGCAAGGTTAATGGATCTGCAAGTTCGGGTGTTAAGGAGGTGCAATGGAATGCATTTAACACTGATTCGAGGCAGAATGGTAGTAATGGGTTTGGATCGTACATGGATTTTTTCAGTGAATTGGGAGATGGTGTGGTTGATCCAACTGGCAAGGTGGAGGGTGATTTTAGTACCGAATCAAAGATTGGATCTGGTATTGAAGAACTTAAAACTAGTTATGATGATAACAACTACAATTATGGGCAAGACCAAGAGAGTCAAGCTCACGGTGCAGCTGTGGGACAAAATGCAGATGTGCAGGATCTAAATAGTGGTCAATACTGGGAGAATCTTTACCCGGGGTGGAAGTATGATCCGATTACTGAGCAATGGTACCAAGTGGATGGTTATGATGCCACAGGAAATGTACAAGGAAGCTTTGACTCCAATTCTGCCAGTGATTGGGCTGTTTCTGAGGGGAATTCACAGGTTTCTTACTTACAGAAAACTGCTCAGTCTTTTGTGGGTACTGTACCTGAGAGTGGCACCACAGAGAGTGCCACTAACTGGAATCAGTTGTCACACGAGAGTGGTACAACTGAGAGTGTCACTAATTGGAATCTGGTGTCACGAGATAGTGGTAGTGTTGAAAGTGTTTCTAATTGGAATCAGGTTTCACAAGGGAATGGTGAGTATCCAGCACATATGGTTTTTGACCCTCAATACCCTGGTTGGTATTATGATACGATTGCCCAAGAATGGCGGTTGTTGGAGACCTACACCTCATCTGTTCATTCAACAGTTCACGCTCATGATCAGCCAAGTCAAAATGGGTTTGGATCAACTGCTACATTTTCCCATGATAATGATAAAAACACTTATGGTGACTATGAGCAATCGGAGAATTACAAGCCTCAAGGCTTTGATGCCCAAAGCCAAGAATACAATTGGACTGGGTCTTTGAGTAATTACAATCAGCAAGGTTCGAATATGTGGCAACCTGAGACTGTTACAAAGAGTGAGGCTCCAATGGATTTTAGTGGAAACCAGCAATTGGAGAATAATTATGGTTCAAATTTTTCCATGAGCAATCACGTTGGGCAACAAAAGTCTTATGATTCCAGGGGAACAGTTCCATTTTATGAGAAAGCAACTCTGGGTCATAACAACTTTATGCCAACTAGTTCACAAGGTTTTGTTCCTAGTGGAAATTTCGGCCAGCAGGTTAATCACCAAAGCATTCAGAAGAACGAGCAAATGCATGTTTCAAACGATTACTATGGAAATCAGAATTCAGTAAATTTTTCACCACAACAGTTTCAGAGTGGCCATCAATTTTCTTATGCTCCTAGTGCAGGAAGGTCCTCCGCAGGCCGTCCACCGCATGCTTTGGTTACTTTTGGGTTTGGTGGAAAACTCATTGTGATGAAAGATAGTAGTTCTCTCAGTACCTCATCATATGCGAGTCAGGTTAGCTCATGAACTTTTCTTCCTTAATTTATATTGTAAAGTTTTATAGTATGTCATCACTTTGATGAAGAAATCTAAAATTGTTATGTTTGAGTAATGTGAAGGGTCCTCCAGGAGGCTCAATCTCTGTTCTTAACTTGATGGAAGTTGTCACTGAGGAAATTGATGCGTCAAACGTAGGAATGGGCACTTTTGATTATTTCAATGCGCTGTGCAAACAGTCCTTTCCTGGCCCGTTGGTTGGAGGGAATGTTGGTAGTAAAGAGTTGAACAAGTGGATTGATGAAAGGATTGCAACTTGTGAGTTGCCTGACATGGATTACAGAAAAGGCAATGTTTTGAGGTTGCTTCTCTCGTTGCTTAAGATAGCATGTCAGCATTATGGAAAACTCCGGTCTCCTTTTGGTTCTGACACTGCATTAAGGGTAAATTACTTCTTTGTATCCTTGACGTACTTTTTGTTTTATTTAGTTACAATCTGTAGTTGTGTTGTTAATGCTAATTTTTTGTCCAGATGATTTTTATATGACCAAGTTCCTCTTGAAATGACTGAGGTCCTAACTTATTTCTAGCAGAAGGCATATGATATTTCGCGTGTTATATGTGCTTCATTACAACCCTTTAGCCAACTCATAGCCTTAGTTTTTTTTGGTGTCAATCTTTTCAGAGTTGCATATCTTATTACTACTGTAGTGTTATTATTTGATTTGATCCAACGGCAAGAATGGAAGGCCGATAGCTACACCTCTTGTTTACCTAGGAAAGAAAAAGGAAATATATATATCCCACCCAATTGTTTATGTGGAGTTCATAAAATTTTAAATTAACTTGTCTAATAGTTAATGTCAACCTGAATTTTTATGGTATCTTTGGTTTCTTACTTTCTTGTAGCAACTGTATTCATCATCAGCTGTCTACAGATTTAACTAATATGTTATCTTCTTTTGGCTATGGTATTTTTACTAGGAAAGTGATGTTCCAGAATCAGCAGTTGCTAGACTTTTTGCATCTGCCAAGAGGAATGGTGCACAATTCAGTGACTATGGTCCTATTGCCCACTGCATACAGAAATTGCCATCTGAAGAACAGTTGCAGGTACTCCTTGACTCAATCTGCACAGATATTTACTCTATAACCTTCGCTAGTAATGGTTATTGGCATATATTTTAGGCAACTGCTGCTGAGGTACAAAATCATCTGGTTTCTGGTAGAAAGAAAGAGGCTTTACATTATGCATGTGAGGGTCAGTTATGGGGGCCTGCACTAATTCTTGCTGCTCAACTGGGTGATCAGGTTTGTTCGTTGTTTCTATGCCCTTTTTCATGCTTGCCCAGCAGATTTGTTAATGGTTAAATAGTGAAGATTGTCAGATCTTTGAAGCATCTCTCTCTCTCTCTCTCTCTGTGTGTTTGTTTGAATGCAGTTTTATGTTGATACTGTGAAGCAAATGGCACTTCGCCAGCTAGTAGCTGGCACACCTCTGCGGACATTATGCCTGCTAATTGCTGGTCAGCCAGCAGATGTGTTTTCTACTGGCACCACATCTGATAGCAGCATTCCTGGTGCTTCAGTAAATATGTCTCTGCAGCGTGCACAGGTAATACATATTGAAATTCTTGAATTTCTTCATAATGGAAATCAGATTTTATGCTTTGGATAATCTAAAACTTATACAATTTGCTATACCATGGCCCTCATCGACAGTGTTCAACAGTGTTTGAGCTGGGAAAAGATAAAATAAGCTTTAAAAAGAATCTTGCCCTTGGTCCTGATCGCATTAGCATCTGTCCTTGTTATATGTTTTGATTTATTATTGGCTTCGTTTGGGAAGTTGCTATTTTAGTAGACTATTTTAGTAGGCTAAAATTTGTGTTTGGGAAGATGATTGGATTTTTTTGTGGTTGGATGTGATGTTTGTGAGAGAAAAAGTGAAATGATTATGGGTTTGATGTGATATTTTGTCTTATTAGCTATTTTAGCCTATTTTATCTTTTTGTGAATTTTAGCCTAAACTAGGCTATTTTTTTTCTTGCCAAACACCCCCATTATCTTCTGTGAATATACTTGGCTCAGAAGCTCAAACCTATTTTTGGTTTTTTATTGTTAACTGCAGTATGGCGCTAATGGTATGCTAGATGATTGGGAAGAGAATCTGGCAGTAATCACTGCTAATAGAACAAAAGGTGATGAACTCGTGCTCATTCATCTTGGAGATTGCATGTGGAAAGATAGAAGTGAAGTACGTCCATATCACATCTCTTTAAAAATTGACTTCTTCTCATTCTTTGTGTGTGTTTTTTAATCAAGTTATGTGGTTTTATTCATTCATGAATTTTATGATTCAGATTATTGGAGCACATATTTGCTACTTAGTTGCGGAAGCAAACTTTGAGCCATATTCAGACACTGCTAGATTGTGTCTTATTGGAGCAGATCACTGGAAATTACCTCGAACATATGCTAGTCCACATGCTATTCAGGTGCCACTCAACAACGGTTGTCTCCTTAGGTGTTTATCATTTTTCAAAAAAAATAAATAAAAATGAAGAAATCTCCTTTCATGCATGTTTCTCACTTCCCATTTGCCAAGTAGATGTAGTCTTCTAGATTTCTGGTTGTTTGGCCAGCCCTCATTGTTAAAGTGTCTATAAATTATATGATTCTGCATATCTAACTTCATTGAGTTGCTGCTTAACGGAATAGAATTTAGAGACCTAACCACTTCCATCTTGGGTTTTTTTTTTTTTTTTTTTTTTTTGGTATTTTCTTTAAGTATCTGAATCTTTCTCATCTTCAGCCCATAATAGCTAGTTTGTCAGGAATCTGAGTCTGAGTTGACTAAATTTAGATCTTGAGCCTTAGCTGGGCTGATTCTTGCTTGGCTTCTCTCTCTCTCTCAAAACAAGAGTTTATGGTGTATTTGAAGAATTTTCACTGAATCTGGCCTATTGGATGTATGGACAGAGGACAGAGTTATACGAGTATTCTAAGGTGCTTGGGAATCCTCAGTTTATTCTTCTACCATTTCAACCATATAAGGTTATATATGCACACATGCTGGCTGAAGTGGGAAAAGTAACAGAGTCAATGAAGTATGTATACAAAACCTTACTATTTCCAGTGATTCGTTGTCTTTGGCTTTTGGTCTCTTATTATCACAAATTTAATTCAGGTACTGTCAAGCTGTATTAAAATGTCTAAAAACTGGTCGAGCACCCGAAGTGGACACATGGAAACAACTAATATCTTCACTTGAAGAAAGGATAAAAACTCACCAACAGGTATCTCTCTATCCTTTGATTTTGTATCTTATTGATGTAGGCACCTTTGCTGATATGGACATTATAATGCAGGGTGGATACTCCACAAACTTGGATCCAGCAAAATTAGTGGGTAAATTGCTCAATCTTTTCGATAGTACTGCTCATCGTGTTGTTGGGGGCTTGCCTCCACCAGTACCATCAGCATCACACAGTGGTGCACCGGCTAATAATGAACATTATTACCAAACCATGGGGCCTAGAGTATCAACTAGTCAATCAACCATGGCAATGTCATCACTGATGCCTTCAGCATCAATGGAGCGCATAAATGAAAATAGAATGACAATGCATAACAGAAGTGTTTCAGAGCCAGATTTTGGCAGAACTCCGAGACAGGTTGGTGAATTTCTGACCATACGAGAACTCCATCTTCATTACAATTTACTTGATGTGTTTGAGTGTTCTCATGAGCTTGGTGACAAATATGTGAGTTCTTCCCAACTTGATGTAGGATCAGGTAGATTTATCGAAGGAAGCTACCTCTTCAAGCTCACTAGGCAAAACATCAGTCGGGGCATCCCGCTTTGGGCGTTTCAGTTTTGGTTCACAGATCTTACAAAAGACTGTGGGGTTAGTCTTAAAGCCCCGTCAGGACAAGCAGGTAGTTTTTGAGTTAATTCTGTACATTCCCTTCATGAAATTTTGTATTTGAATATTATTAAATATTTTTTCTAGTTGTTTCCCTGTTCACTCTTTCTTTTCATTGCATTGCTACTGAAGGCAAAGTTGGGTGAAGAGAATAAATTTTACTATGATGAAAAGCTCAAGAGATGGGTAGAGGAAGGGTCTGACCCCCCTGCTGAAGAAGCTGCACTGCCACCTCCACCAACTGCTGCGCCATTCCAAAATGGAATGTCAAATTACGACTTGAAAAGTGCATTAAAAAGTGAAGTGTCTTCCAGTAATGGAAGCCCAGATTTTAAAAGCCCTAATCCTTCGGATCATAGTTCAGGAATTCCGCCTATTCCTCCTGCCTCAAACCAATTTTCAGCTCGTGGGCGTACCGGTGTCCGATCAAGGTAACTCTGAAGACATTCTCTTTCTATTTATGTCGATTTGGCATTCAAATGTACATGCTAGTATAGTTCTCTGCAAAAGATATTCATTGGGTAGACTGCAAAGGGACTACCAAGGGCATAGATGTCCATATCCACCACCAGCAGCCAAGAGACGATGGAGCTAGGTACCAGCTAGTTTGGTAGGGAGCGCAGGAGATTGTGCTGTATACATTGGTTCAAGTCTCCCGAGTTCAAATACTTCGGGTGTTGTGAATTAGTGGTATTAGTTGGTCGTAAAATTAAATTATTATCTCACCTACACCTGTGATCTAGTTTTTTAAGCTTTGAAAACCCTCTCAAAGTTGAGGAGAACTAGTAGTTTTTATAAATCAATGTTGACCCTCATGTGATTTCTCTCGCCTATAGATTTCAACAAGGGGTTGGCCTTTTTGGTAGCCAGCTGCCTATTATTATCTTACAATGTTCAGAACTTCAAGATACACGGTAAACATCCCATTCAAAGACATGCATGAATAATTTGATCATGTCATTTATAATAAGATTTGGTAATATTGTCTTTTTGGCCAATTATCAACTATATTCTTAGGGGCCTGTCACAAAACTCTCAAATCAGGCCAGCCATTTTTTTGACTTGGCCCAGGATTTATATGTTAGTTTAGTCTTTTGGCCAATTATCAGCTATATAGTTTTTTGGTTGTTGCAAAGTATATTGTGTAGTTTTTTGGTTGTTGAGAAGTAGATTGTTTCAGAAAGGTTCTTATTGTGCATGTTAGTTTGGCAAAATTGTGAACCCAATGAAATTTTCATCATGTTTAAAGGGTTATTGTTGAGAAGAGAAAAATGCCTAGGATATGTTTCCTCCCATTCTGGGTGGGTAGGATTGATGGCAGAGTGGCCTACACAACTCTATAGGGTTCTCAATCTGTGGCCCTTGAATGTTTTTTAAAAACAAAAATTTGGTTCCTTTTAATTATCAAAGTTATTGACATTTTTGCATGCAATGTTTTGACAGGTATGTTGACACTTTCAACAAAGGGGCTGGGAATCAAACAAACTTATTCCAGTCACCTTCAGTTCCATCCATCAAACCTGCTAGTGGTGGCAATCCAAAATTTTTCGTTCCCACACCAGTATCTTCTAGTGAACAGACATTTGATACAACGACAGATAGTACACAAGAAACTACATCAATTACTGAAAATTTCTCAACTCCCACTGCCAATAACTCATTCCAATCTCCCACACCTCCATCATCAATCATGATGCAAAGGATTCCAAGCATGGGCACCATGTCAAACAAGGAAACAACAATGAATGGTAACGGTTCCCTCTCATCTCATTCACGACGAACTGCTTCATGGGGCAGAAGCTTTAGCGACGACTATACTCCTCCACAGAAGACTTCTGAACTAAGACCTCTAGGGGAGGTTTTGGGTATGCCACCATCGACATTTATGCCTAGTGAACCTTCTTCAGGGCACTCGCAAATGAATAGTGGCAGTTTTGGGGATGATCTTCATGAAGTAGAGCTTTGAGCCAACCAGGATGTAAATATCAAGTTTTGGTGCTTATATTGCTTGGCACAATCTTACCTTCTTGTCTCTCTCAATGCAAAATGGTGGTAGGTGCAGAATTGGAGTGAAGAGATCAAGATATACTTTTTCTTTTTCCCCTAGTTGTATGTTGAAATACAATTTACTTGAAATGTTTACTGTACTGTTTAGGGATAGGTTTTGTTGAAGTTGACACCTTTAAAGAGTTGGTGTTATTACTACAAAGCAACTAAAGCGTGCGACTGCACCAATGTACAGTTCATTTTTTCATTTATTCAGTAAAGGAATGTCCCTTCAAGAAGATAAAGGATATATTTTGTGAGAAAATTAAAAATTAAAAGAAGTGCATCAAGTAGGAAAAGTTAGATGTCTTGTTTTTTTTATATTTATTGTATTTCAGTGCTTCCAAAGCTGAGTTAAAATTAAGCAAGCCACATGAGTGGACAAGTCTTCTATTTCTTTTGCTTTTTTCTTGTTCCCCCCCCCCCCCCCCCCCCCCCCTCCGGGCCAAAAAAAAAAAAAAAAAACAATTAGATGTGCAATTGTTGTGTTGGTTGTAATGATATCTCATCCTTAAAAAAAAACAATTAGATGGGCAATTGTTGTGTTGGTTGTAATGATATCTCATCCTTAAATTCATGTAAATATATCTCAACCTTTTATTGGTCCTTCTATTGGTACAAGGCATGAAATGAGGTTGATACAGGTCAAAAAAATTTAGGCACAGGTAATCAATTATGTTTGGTGCAATTATTGAAGTATTTTATATTCCATGTCAATATATTTTATACAAATTTTGTTTAAAAAGTGAGTTTGGTACAGTTTTTATCAAGTTAAAAGTTAATAATTAGATAGCAAAAATTAAAAAGCCTCCCCCCTAATTGATAATCAGATATTTTTTTGAACTTATTTATCTTTGCATTGCATCGAACATTTGCACAAATTTCAAAATATAATATATATAAGAAAAGAAAAAAAATCAAAAATACCCTAAGAGCAATTGCCCTTATGTAACTATAGTCCTGTTTGGTAGAGTTATGAGAAAGTGATTATAAATTATGTCTTAACAGATTATAGTTTACAATTGTGAACATAAGCTGATTACCTATTTGGTGCAGCTGTGAGATTATGAATTTAAACAGCAGAGATCCCGTTTGGTAAATAAGTTGTGAAATAGCTTTTTGCTGTAAAATTGTCATTTTTGTCTTTATGAACATAAAAATTGTAATTTTCATTTTATTTACTTTGAAATTTTAAAAAAGTTATTTCATTAATGAAAATTAATATAATTAGTACCTCTATTGGTACATTTTTACATGACCTCAAGTTTTTTTTTTTTTTTAATTTTTTTTTAATATTGACTTCACAAGAGAATAAGAAAATGTCATTGCAATAAAAATACAATAAATTACAATTAAGACAATAAAAATAAAACTTTCTAGATATTTAAAGAACTTCTAATTTCGTCTGCAAATTGACATACAAATATTATGTCTCCTCACTTCCATCTCATTGTCATCACCTGCAACATGATTTCCATGTCGTGTTTATTGAGACAAAGATCCTTCCTCTTCATTAGGCACATAATTCGTAAATCTATCATAAGAGTCAAATGACATATCGCGGAACTCACTTCGCTGGATGAAATTATGAATTGCCATTATTGCACAAACAAGTTTGACTTGGGTTGACCACTTGTAGTTTAGTGGGATATCCTTTATCATCGGTCATCTTGCTTTCCAAACCCCAAACGTTCTTTCTATTACACTTCTAAGTGATGAATGTGCTTGGATGAATTTTTCTTGTGCATTTTGGAGGGTTTAACCATGCTCAAATTCAGCTAGATGGTATCTCTCTCCTTTGTAAAGTGTAAGATATCGTTTCATGTTTAGATACCCAGCATCCAACAAGTAAAACTCACCTATTTTAAAATTTCAAATATTAATAAAATAAAGTAAGCAATTATAAATGTAAAAATAAATATGAAGATATGAGTGTGGTGCATCTACTGTGGCAATCAAATAGAAAATAGCCGTGTATCCGAGTATCGTGTGCACTTCATTCCTATTCTAGTAAGCAAAATGTGAAACACGTATCAAAGTCACATGCAGTCATTATGTTTTGAGTCACATACCTTTTTTACCTATTTAACGAGATTGTTTACCTGGAGATATATATGCTTTGATGTATGTTCCATCAATTGCTCCAATACAATCCTATTACAAAATAGTGAATATAAATATTTTTAATCACAGAATATTAGAAATATCCTACCAACATTAATTATATGTAACACCCAAGTTCCATTTGTAGTTAGTTATTTACATTGAAATGAGGATAATATCTGCGGTTGCTTCGAATATATGGATGCACACCATTTCTCGGTTGAGGCTTTACCTAATCAATAGACATCATTGTAACAGCTTTTAACACATTCTTGAAGTATTTTGAAATCGTTTCACCAGAATGTTGAAATCTTTCTCGGACATTTCTGTTTCGAATGTCACCGCCAACAATACACAAAAATATTGCAACCTGCTCCTGAACCGAGACTTTTCGTCCAGTTTGAAGGCCATAGTTATTCTGTAACATGAGTTGTCCAAAGTTGACACAAGAAATACATGTCTTTGCGGACAAAGTAAAGATAATTTGCTATTTTTTGGGGATATAAAAAATGTCCAAAGTGACTTAATGATTAAACCTGTATTTGCACCTATTAATTTGACACCCATTAATTTGAATCTTTCACATACATGTATAAAAAAATTACAAATTAAAACCAGATTAATTAGACAGCTCTTTTAGTATGGATATGGTACATCCAAGATGGACTTCAAACTCGGACCATTGACAGGGCACAAGCACATGATTATAATAGTAATCACACAAAGGACATTAGCCAGTGTTGGTAACATAAAATTGTCATTCAACCCAGTTTAACCATTTGGGGTATCTACTGAAAACCAAAAAGAACAAGGAGTTGCTGCTGGAATCAGTATTTTCAGTAATTAGTCATATTCGGCTGAAAACCAAAGGCATAAAGTCATTTCATTATCTTGACAGTTCAGCAGGTAGAGGAAGGAAGCGGAGAGAGTCACATATTGTTTAACAAAATTTATTCAACCAAGGGCTGACAACAAAAGCATATAAACTTACAAATTAACCCCTTGATTTTGGAAAGTAAAACCAGACTTGTTTCATTAATATGATAGATATCATATTAAAAAAATTATAAACTATTCATTTATATAACATTTCTCTATATTAAGAAATGTGATGAATGTTTTACTCTATTTTTTATTTTTTATTTTTGACAGATAAGTTACAATGTGTGAATGTAGAATGTTGAGTTGTCTATATGTATAAATTGCATTAAATTAGATATCATAAATGGGCATAGCAGACAATACCACATTGACGTTGTAAAAGAATGCAAAAGCACTCCCTCAAGATATGAACAACCAGTTTAGTGGAACAGAAAGTCAAACAAAACAAACCCAATTAACATGTACTCATCAAATAACAAAACCTTACAATTCTTCAAATAACAAAAACTTAAAATTTCCTCATTTGGATCATCAGCCCTATACACAAAGAATTGGAAGTCAATACAAATAAAGCTACAACTTATCGCATGTTGTCTTGGTACTTAATTCATTACTATGGCTCATAACTTTCTCTGCCAACCACATCTAAACAAAGAGATATACAGACCTATAAACCTGTATCGTTGGATCATAAGCAGTAAATAAATTAAATTTTTAGAATTGAAGAAGAAATTAAATATCTTTCTCAATTTAGAAGAAATAAATCTTTCTTTTAGGATTCTGAGCATATCACTTGAGAACACAATAATATAGCCCCTAAGGTTGTTCATAAAACTAGAAGAAAGCATAGCAATAACTGAAAGAATAGCCAATGACAACAATTCAAGTGCTTTCCTTTTCCGGACAACCAACTCATGAAAGATATTAATGAAGCAAACATCTTTAACAAAGCTCTACTAATAGCATGAGTTTAATCTTTTTCATTAACATAGCACAATCCAAAGACAGGTTTCAAGAAGACAAAAAGGAAATGGAAAAGGAATAGGAATACAACCTACAAAAGGGAAAAGGACGAATCTACCTCAGAGAAAAGTAAATAAAACTGACTAAACTAGTGTTTTTGTTTACCAAACACAGGTTTCCTCTATTTATTCCTAGCAGACATGTCTGTGATCAATACGCATAAATGGGGAAAAATACGAAATCAATTTCAATTGATGTTTTTTTTGCTAAATGAAATCTTTAACTAAAACAAAAAATAGAAAAAGGGTGCCAAACTGAACCAAAAAAAAAAAAAGATTGAGAAGAGGGTATCAAACCATTCCACAGTAATCAGAGAGAGAAGGGAAAGAAGAGAGAGAGAGAGAGAGGGAGAGACCGAGAAAAGAGAGCGAGGTAACAACTCGCACACCATTTCACAGAGCAACCAAAAAAAAACCCCTAAATCGATATGTATATATATCTATATATAACATACAAAGGGCATGAAATCTTACCTTTTTTGTGCAGGTCAACCGAAACAAGGGGCCAAACTGCACGATTAGCTGCAATCTTGGAGATGTGGAGGAGTTTGTCGTCGGTCGCCAGAGAGGAGAGAAGCAGAGAGGAGAGTAGTGTGAGAGGAGAGGAGATTAGGGCAATGGGATATATCATGGCAATTTCGTAATTTTCTCAATTTTGGAGGGGCATTTAAGTCATTTTAACCCCCCCTTACCAGCTGCCTGCATAAGTCGAATTTGGTTAAGCATCCCCCGAGCTACTTTGGAAAATAAGCTGAAAATAGCTTCACTTAAGCTATTAGTTATTTTGATAAGCTGTGCCAAACACTCAAATAGCTTAAATAAGCTGTTTATAAGTTGTGCCAAACAGGCACTACAACTATCTGTAACTATACATACAATCATAGACCTATGAATCTAGTAACTATACACCAACATCCGTGTGCATATCTTCTTGCACCAAACAGCCCCAAAACAACTTAAATAAGCTTCGGAAGGAAAAAAAAAAACAAGATTACTGGGAAGCTAGGAGTGCTTTCAGTATTACCTTTTTCATTATCCACTTTTAGCTTGGGAAAAATTACACCATAAATAATTTCAAAAACACGCTAATGTTGGAGCATGAAGGACAAATGTCAACCAGATAGCTAGACTCAGACATGGCAGAACTAAAAGAAACTATCTGGAACTTTCATTCATCACCTCGAATAATGCTTTATGTAAACCTTACACAATGTCATAATACATTAAACAAAAATGCCACAATAATAATAATAATGATATACAACTAATTTAATCCAATCTTCCACCCTACAGAAAAATGTTGCCTTCCCAATTTAAGGGAAGAGAACCCATTTCGTGCATCATCCGAATTTCAATTGTGCTAATTCTAAATTACAAAACCAAGAAAAAGACATGGAAAAAGCGAACAAACTACATGTGTGTAAGCAATTTAGCAGACAACCTGGGAACCGCAATGAAATGTGCATGTGGCCAGATATCAAAATTTCAATTGTCCTAATTCTAAATTACAAAACCAAGAAAAGGACATGGAAAAAGCGAACAAATTACATGTGTGTAAGCAATTTAGCAGACAACCTGGGAACCGCAATGAAATGTGCACGTGGCCAGATATCAAAATTCAGCTGAGCCAGGAGTCCGAGGGAAAGGTATTGCATCTCTTATATTATCTATCCCAGTTGCAAATTGCACAAGCCTTTCAAAGCCTAGTCCGAATCCCGCATGAGGAACTAGCCAAAAAAAATAATAATAAAAAAAAATTTAATATGTACTAAGTTCTTGACAATTCAGAAAAATGATATATATATATATATATGTATTACACGAATGATTTTCACACAGAAAGCCTCATCGACCTCTGGTGTACCAAAACCTTAGGGTTTTGAGTCATTTGAAACCCTAAGCAGTGAATCAAAGGGTGGAATGTTGCCAAGATATTATTATATCTAAAGATTAGATATGTAAATTGCTATTTAAAACAAGATCACCTGAACCATAACGCCGCAGATCAAGATACCACCAATAGCTTTCCTTATTGAGCTTTAAGTTGTCCAAGCGATCTTCTAGATACTCAAGACGTTCTTCTCTTTGGCTTCCACCAATAAGTTCACCAACCTGACAAAAAAAAGAGCACCTTTCAAGAGAGAGAGGAGGGGGATTGGAAGAAAGCTTTAATTTCATTCCAATTACCCCAAAAGAACTGGGGCATAGTTCTCCTGAATATTTGAAGTTCTCACACACACCAAGATGCAATTTAAGTAACTGTCTTACTGAGCATGTAGGATAAGCAAGTTAGGTATCAGCTTACTATTACTTAATTATTAATTTTTTAGAAATTAAATATAGAAAGATAATAAGTAAGATTTTCATCACTTTTTTTACAACTTTTACACAAGTTCACCAAGGGCATGGCCGTAACTGTACAAGAGATGAGAAGGCAGAAAGAGTTTTTTCTGGCCTATTACTTTTTATTGGCAATTAAGTCAATTTTATCATAATAAAAGCAAAGGATAAAGATTATAGTGCTTAGTGTCACAGCCTTGGTTTTTCCAAGCCAATCGTGTGGCCTTAGATGCTTGTAGCACGCCTTGCTTGCACCTAAGTAAGCCTTCTTGGAAGAAAGCTAGGAGAGATTCACACACACAAGAGAAAGCTTAGAGAAAGTTGGTGAGAGAGCTCTTGGAGAATGCTTGCTTTGTATTGCTTTGGAATGCTTTCGGATTACTTGTGGATGGTTTAGGCAAATGAGGCCCTCCCCTTTTATAGGCTACAAAGAATATTCTAGAATTACAATGATAGAGAGTGTTCTAGACACTTCCTCCTACTTCATCTTATGAACTATTCTAGAATCATTCTAGAATGTACATATCTAGAAGGATCTACAAATATCTACAACTATGTAAAATTCTCTACAAGACTCTAGGGAGTTCTAGAAGCTTCTAGCAATCTCCACAACCTCCCAGAGCTTTCTAGCGAGGGACAACATCAAAATTTGTCAGTCTGTGACACTAGGTCTTTTTGTTTGTTAGTGTTGTCTATCGGAGCAAGAGGCATATGCCTTTGTTTTGTTGCTCCTAAGGACTATGCATTGAGCTTTGTATATATTTTCATTTTTTGGTATCACACCCCCCCCCCCCTCCCACCCAAGAAAAAAAAAGGATGCGTCATGTACACATTAGTAGAAAAGAAACATTTAACATGATTCTAAAACTGAGCAAGCATATACATAATTGGAAATATTAGGGGCATGGAAAGACCTAAATTGACATGAGATGCGATAGTAAAGAAGAAAATGGATTTATTTATTTTAACTGAGCATATAACCTTGAGCGGAATGGCAAAAAAGTGTTCGTGTAACTGATCCCACTTGACAAGTCGCAATAAAGATAAATCAAGCAACAAACACATACCCGAGGAACCAACATATCCATCGCTGCAACAGTCTTTCCATCATCATTTTGCCTCATATAGAATGCCTTTATCTCCTGAAAGTCGTAAATTAAGAGTCTTATAGTATCAGTTTCACTTTTCGTTTTCCATGTAAACTAAAGTAAGAAAAAAAACCATACCTTGGGGTAGTCTCTTAGTATTACAGGGCATCCACCAAAGGCCACTTCAGTAATATACCGTTCATGCTCACTTTGCAAATCACAACCCCATTTCACCTACGAAATGAAAAAACTGGTAAATGAACAAGTAGTGTATTATGCTCGATTGCATATTATTATTAAGTCTTTTACATAGTTGTCAAATTGGGATTCGAATAGTTAATTGAAATGGTCTTGCACCGAATCGCGAATTGAATAGTGAATAGTAAAGATTCGGTTACTTTTTCTAAATTACTTAGAAGAATATATATACACACTTAGATGTTAAATATAGCTTATGAATATGAAATATTTAAACTTAATAAAAATATTGTTATGAATGATGATCGCGTAATTTAATAAGTAAGAAGTTAACAGAGATTCCTATGTACCATCTTACTTTTTTTTCTTTTTTTTTTTCTGTTTTAGACATTTTTATCAATCATTCTTAATAAAGATAGTAACCAAATAGACAAACTATCAATTTTCAAAATAACAATAATTAACAACAATATTGATATTTGGACAATAAGCATATATACTTTTCCAAGTAATAGTGACCAAATAATAAAAAATAATTATTTATGATATTTTATTTTAAAATCTAAAACATTTTAAAAGGTATAATTGACCTCACCCTTGTAATATTCAACTATATTCAATTTAATAAAATAGCAATAAATAATTCTTGGTGTAAGTTACTTTAATCTTAAACATCTTTAGAAGATAATATTGTGATTTTTTAAGGCAAAAAAAAAAAATGAAAAGAAAGGTTAAAACATGAGGGATCTAACTAAATTTGATTGAATCTTATTAAAACTCCATGATCACTAAAATAATAACAAATCATGTATATATATTGGTTATTTTGGTATTAAACGATATTAAAAGTTGTATTATGTCCTTTTCACTAAACAAATTGGAGAAAAAAAAGGTCGAAAATATGTTGGACACAATAATTTTAAGAATTAAATGAATCGTAAAAAGTGAATCAAATCATGAATCGATTGTAAATCGTGCGATTCCCTAGAAATTCGCTTCCAAAATAGATTCACCCATTAATTCATATCAATTTTGCAAAAATTACGAATCGAATCACGAATCGTAAGATTCTAATATTATAATTATTTAATATCAACTTTATAGTAGCTCTGATTATTAGTGGATCAAATTGGTCATCACAACTTCAAAAGAATATGTAAAATACAATACCAATACCTCATTGAACTCACCAAAATACAAAAAGTTAGATACAAAGGTATGCAAAGGAATAAAGAGTACCGGGAATTCAAACTTCTTATTTGATCCAAGAAGAAGCTCAATTGCATCAGTGTAAGTCAACTGCACAAAGTTCTTCTCCACCACGTCCTGTCAAATTGATAAGGATAAAAGAACTCACAAATAAGAGATAAAAATAGAAAAAATCTATAACCCGAGAAGTACTTTATCAACATATTTGCATAGATAACAAAGTTATATTACCAGATAACCGGAAAGTGTTCTGGTTTTAAAAAAGTGTTGAAGAATAAGTTACGCTGTAAATTCATACACTCAGTCGGTTGATAATTCCTTTCTCAATCCAAGTATTGAAGAAATCCATATCCTCCTTGCAGTGTTCGAGGACGTGCTTTACCTTCCATGTATAAAAGTTATATGACTCCAATAGTCCAACTTTATAAGAAAATATAACACATGAAATGAGAAATCAATTCCAGAATATGGTACTATAATAAACAACAAAATAGATGTGAAAAAGTAACATACTACGTACTGGAGATAGGCACTTGCACAGGCCATGTCATCATTCAGGTCAGAAAATGCAAGTTCTGGTTCAATCATCTAAGGAAAAGGGAGAATATTTGTAAGATATGTCATTCAATAGTAAATCAACACATAGAACACGAATCGAAGATCAAACAATTTAAGCTAATAAGTACCCAAAATTCGGCCAAGTGTCTAGAAGTGTTAGAATTCTCAGCTCGAAATGTAGGACCAAATGTATACACCTGGAAATTAAATAATTATGTCAAACTTAAAATACACAAAGAATAAGAAAAATTCAAAATACCAAAGTTTTGCTCAACAGTTGCATAAAATTCAGGATAAGAATGAGATAAGAATGTTTACGTCAGAGAGAGCAGTAGCATATGTTTCAGCATTGAGTTGGCCAGAGACAGTTAAAAATGCTGGCTTCCCAAAAAAATCCTGGCACATGAAATAAGGAAAGGGATTCAGCATTAATAGTATTTCATAAATACAAACATGGCACTGACCTTCTAGAACTTGATTAAGAAGCTAATAAGCAATTTCCACACAAGAAGTATCACTGAAGAAGGATAATCCCAACACCACTCCTCAAAATATACATATCTACATACATATGAACAATGCGTCATATTCCTTTGAACACGACACGCTCATCCTCCACGAATGAATTACTAATTGGCAAATCCCAAATTTCCCCGTATTTCATTGCACAAGAAAAAAAATTCTCAAAAATATAGGTGGTACCATTTGATATAAGTGCTCCTAATAGCACCCCACTTTTTTTGTTGGATCCCCACCTCTTCATTATTTTTTATTGCAATATTAACCCATCATAAAATTCCAATTTTATCCCCATCCCTAACCTCCCAAACCCCAACCCTACCCCCACCCCACAGCTATAGCCACCCTCCCTTGCCCACCCCCAGCTCTGGCCACCCACATAGAATATCGACTGCACGTTCATAGCAATTGAGTAAATAAAATGAAGTTTGAATTGCCCCTCCATGTACAAAATTACTTTATAAATGGATGGTGTACTGTAAAAGGGATAATGTTTGTATTAATGTTAGATGCAAAAGTATTTAGAGAACAATATATGGTAGTTCGACCAACCAAGACCAACTAGCCAAAATAGACTAGTTACGGAAATGAATTTCAGAATTTCGAAGGTCGGGTACTTAAGATGGTCATGTACTTCAATCTACATAGAACCGGTGCACACTATTTTGGCTACAAGGTATAGGTGAATAGCTTGGATATGAATTTGACTTGCCTGCGACCAATCAATAAGACCATTTTCTGTTTTTGGAATGGCATTTGCCATAGAATCAGCGGGTTCTTGAGAGCTTGGAATCTGTAAAATCAACACAAAATAAAACTTTTAGAACAAACAAAAAATAAACAGGACAACTGGAACTGGAAGCAATTGTAGTGGACTTAAAATACAATTTATTTAATTTTATCAGCAATACCACTAATTATGTGGCTTCTCCTATGAAATTCAGATATTGCTCTCAACTCACTTATATTTCAGATCTATACACCATGCATTCCAAAGTTGAAACTAACTAGTAAATCAAAATAGGGCAAATTACCTACACGCCCTTGAGGTTTAGCTAAATTACAGATTCCTCCCTGAGGTTTCAAAAATTACATCCAGCCCCCCGAGGTTTATATTCACATAACAATTTAACCCCTGCCGTTAACTAAACGTTAAGAATGGTTAGCTAACATCACCAAAATATAAATTGATGAACGATATTGCCCCTGATACCTTTCCAAAGCACCAAACAACCTAATTTAACTTGAAATCCTTTTGATAAATCAACAAAATTTACAAAAGAATTACGTTAGATGGGGGAAAAAAAAATTAAGTTTTTGGAACCATGTTTGGTTTGTTGTTTAGAAAAAAAAAAATTTAAAAATAAAAACTAATTTAATAAAAATAAATATGAAAAAATATATTTAATTTGTAAAAATTATTTCCAACCATTCAAAAGATAAAATTATATAAAAATAACATTTATTTTTTATTTTTTAACCAAATTAATTTTTAATTTTTTTAAAAATAAACTTCTAAAAATCAAACCAAATATATCCTAAGAATCTTTTGATAAGTCATTTTTTGTGCTGGTAACTTATTTAATTATTTGTTAATTTTATGATATTTTCACCATCTGACACTACAACGTATAAGAGTTTTAGAGACCAATTTTTTTTATCTTTAAATGTGAAAATTTTGTTGCAAAGGACATTTAAGGACTAATTTCTATCGTCATAAGGACAGTCGCTAAAAGGTCGCCTTGAAAAGCCAAAAACAAGGCTTTCAGCGATGAAATTTTGAAAATGTCACTAATAAATAGACTTTTAGAGACAAAATAATTTAGTACCAAAATGGTTTATTTTTTGAGACGCAAAAATTTGGTACAAAAAAGATAATAATTAATCACTAATGTTCAATTTTCGTTGCTAAAAATATAATGTCACTTTTCGGAACAAAAATATTTGGTCCCTTAAAAATAATTTTGTCTCTAAATTTTGACCTCTAAAACCTTAATTTTTTGTACTATAATAAGTGTTTTTCCATTTAAATTTTGCATTTCATAACTTATTTAAAAATGATAATTTAGCTAAACCTCAGGAGGAATCTGTAATTTAGCTAAACCTCAAAGGGGTGTCGGTAATTTGCCCTTATTTGTCAAAGGGCATTTTAGTCAATTTATGATCTCCATTAACGGCATTAATTGTGGAGGGGCGGAATGTAATTTTTGAAACCTCATAGGGAATCTGTAATTTAACTAAATCTCAAGGGAGTGCAGGTAATTTGCCCATCAAAATAAACAAGTAACTATACTTGAGAAGAAACAAAAATATTGCATTTTGACGAAGAAAAAATGGAAACAACATCCACTCCAATCTCAAACATAGATGCGGAAAAAGTACCCTTGCTAATGGGATATCAACTCAGAAGTGTCTACAGATACATTTTCAATTTAATCCATAACATATCAAATGTGAACAGCAACTTAATTCAGTACTATATATAAACCAATCCACACAATGATGCAAGTTTAACTAATTCCAATCTCAAACTTTGAAACAAAGATCATGTTGCATATTTAGCAACAAAAAATACAAGAAAGAAAAAAAAGAAACCCCCAAAAGAAAAAAAGAAAAAAGAAAACACAAGCTATGAGGATATCTCCTCCAATAAAAGCCAAAGAAGATGCAATAGTAAAACAAGAGGCGGTTGGAAAAAGCAAAATGCATAGAATCACTTAACAGAAGAAAATGTAAATGAAACAATGCAGCCATGCAGAGTGCAAATCTCGTTGTTGAATAATCAAGCATCAAATATTAGTTTGAAATTATCCACCAAGTGAAGCAAGACAGAGCATACCAGAGTAGTAACACAAAACTGTTCACCAGCTCCTTCACAATCTGAACCAGTAATGATAGGACTAGATATCCAAACAAAGCCATTTTCTTGAAAAAATTTATGTGTAGCATAGGCCAAAGCATTCCTCACCCTTGCAACCTAAAATCAGCTCACACCACAAACATAACTAGATTATAGACCCAAAGAAGATACCTGATGTTAGAAGCCACTACATCTACACCAATGTAAGAAAGCATAACCATATCAAAACAGTCAACCTTTAGATAGTAAAACAGAATACGCAGACAACAAGCGGAATCAGAATGACTCATCCAAATAAACATGATTTGAAGGCATAACACATCTGAATTATTGGCAAGCTTGTATGTTAAGAACACCTCTTAGGCTAAATGGCTATGAAGTATAAAGTAAATACAGCAATTTTTCATACAAAAGTGGGAGCCAACTGAACCTGACACCCAAGTTAATGTGACAGCCTGAAGTTTGTTCTTCACAAGGATATCCACAAAGAACATATCTTTACCAAATGGCAGCTACTACTCCAAAGCTTAGACACAAAGACAAGATGCAGTAATGTGATGTAGACAAGTTAACAAGACAAAATTTTCAAAACATCATCATTTTTGGATGGGGAAGGACAGAGAATGAAATTGAAGAAAATTTAACCTCACTAAATTTCAATTTGTAGAAATATTGTCCAGTTATAGATGTCCCTTATTGTGATTTTATGATGTTATACTCCAACTCTATACTGAAAATCCAAGATCTCAATCCTAAGGCGTGTAAGCGTGAATCGTGATACTCCATGTTGACTTTTTGACTTGATATTTTCTCTGCAGATACTTTTGGGGCCGAATTGTTAAGATTGGAGTGGACTCAAAGCTCAAGCATGAAATTTGATTTTGCATGAGGCATTGATCTAATTATACCTATGGTTGGTGTATGTATTCATATTTTCTCTACATCACAAACATGACCTAGGTTTATAGGAATCTATATATAAAAAATTAAATTCTGTTGCGCCTGCACTGTTGATCCCCAACAATAAATTCCTTGGTACTTATATCCAATGTACCCTTTTTTTCTGTTAGTATATTATACAAAATTTATGTTAGTTCCACTTCAAACCAAAACAATCTTTTCAAAGCAATTCAAAAATTTATTTGATGCAGATGAGGTAGGAAAAAAAAAATTAAAAAAATTAAAAAAATAAAAAAGCCAAAAAAAAGGGAGACTATTTCTTAAGACAAAATACAATGTGTATACCCTGCAAAATGAAACCTCTTGAACAAAGATTTTTGTGCACAAAAATATGAAAGAAAAGAAGACTTGTGTGAACTTAACTGACCAAATATCTACAAGAATAGTAACAAAATGAAAATAGATGCCATCTTAACTAAACAAGAAGTGAATCATACCGCACCAAAAGTGTTTGTTCTAGGACGAAGATGAGCCTTGGTTCTCAAAAATTCTCTGCTGACCCTTTTCTTTTGGATGGGAAAGGAAGGGTCACTCCTTCCAATCTACAAAAAGAATGAGTGATCACTAGCAGCAAAAAATATGCAATATACAAGTGGGACATAAAAATGAATAGAAAATATTTAAGTCCTAATGTGCCCATCAAAAAATAGAAGTAATGTTCCCAAGATTTTCCTTTCCCAATTTTCTTTCTATTAAGGAGATATGCACCATCTCTACTTTTTGTATTTGCTTTATTATAGCTGAAATTTCACATAATATCCTATCTCATCATCTGGAAAAAAAAAAGAAGGGAAGATTATGATCACAATTGTCAAAATGCCCCCCACAACCCTATGCGACAAACTTGGCCTATTTGCCAAGTACTTACCTGGTAGCCAGATGCTGCCAAGTAATCACCTAGACAAATGACATAAAATAGAAAATGCTCAATCATCCTTCCAGCCATCTACGTCATACACATTTTCATGTTTTAGACTTTCTCCAAAAACAGGGAAATGATGTAAAAATTATATATATATATATATTAACAATTCAAAGCACAATCATAAATTAATTAAGTTCTCAAATTAACATTTAGCTTGAAATAAAATTCACATCAAGCAACAGAATATACTCTTTACTTCTATTAACTCATAAGCCTTACTGACTGTTTTTTTTTTAACTCATTATTCAAGGGTGAAGTGCTACAAGAAACCATAAGCAATAACATCCAATACTGAGAATCTTGTTTAAAGTGAATCTGGCAATATGTAATAAATAGCCATAGAACTGCAAAAAATTGTATTCTGGAATGGATTAGCTTCCTAATACATGCATACAAATACACACATATATATGTACAGGGGAAAAAAAGTTAAGTATATTAAGAACTATAGCATAAAAGAAACAAAAAGAAATGAATACCGTCGATGACATTAAATTCTATCAACTAGGGGTAAATAACATATGGAAATGTTCATGCATTATTTATAATATAAAATACAAAAGATAACAAAAGGACAAAAGGGGAAAAAGTTTCAATATTTCCAATAAGTGGGAAAAATGTTTCTAATTTACATGCTTGTAGCCATAGCAACCTTAAAGCAGGTGCTTACATGGAACGGAACTTTGCAGAGTTGCAACAACCACAAAATCTAAGGGGACTTATAAAAAATGCAACAAAATGCCATCACAACAATTGTCTATATAACAATAGGTGTAAGAAACCCTTTACCATTAGGAGTTTCTCAAGCTTCAACTCTACTTTCTGCTTTGATCCTTGACTGGCTACTACAATCCCTTGCACCCATATCGATGCACCAGTAGTGATCAAGCCACTTTCCACCTATTAATAACTTCTAGAGGTTAAAATAACAAAATCACAGATTTATTTACCATTAAAGCCAAGAAATATCAGTAACCATAATGCAGTGTAAAATATTTTTGTAATGTCACTAAGAAAAGAAAAAGTGTGCAAATCATATAGAATTGACTAATAAATTGTTCAAAACACTCCTCAGACAAGTCAATAGGTAACTTCACACTAAATACTAGAAGCACATCTAAGGATACTCGTGCCAGCATATTGCTAATGCAAGAAGGTACAACTCTTTGCAATATTATTATCCATATTTCAAAATTTGTAACTCTAAGATTGTGTTTATCTGAGTTTATAAAAATAATTACTGTTTTGAGACTTATGGAAATGAGGAATCATAGTTGAGAACTCCTTTGGTTCAATGTGTTTTCAAAAAATTGGGCTAAAACGAACCATTTTTCACAAAACACCATAGCGTTGTTCATGTTCTCTTCTTTTTGTTTTCTACAAATTACTAAAATGACCAAAAACACTATATGCTCTAAAAATTTCAAATTAAAAAAAAAAAAATATTGTTTCTAAGAACTATTCCCTTAAAACTATGCCAAAGAGGCCCTAAACATTTCAGCCATTGTCAAAAGACCTGTTTCGTAAACTGAATTAGCCTATCAAACCAACACTTGTCGCATCCCTCTAGAGGCCCAAGAAAGCGATAGAAATATAAATTTAGAACACTAGAACTTCTGTAGTCAAGTTTTAGTTTGAGCCAAGATTTTCATTCCGCTTCCTTGAATGTAGTATGCTATAGGTTTGGCTTTAATCATTCTTAACAAGTCTCATTGAGATATGGGACGACAAGTACCCAATAAATTTTACACTTTCGAGTCAAAATATTGTCCTATATCACACCTAAACAAACCAAAACAAAAGCACATAACCTGACATCAAATTAACCAAAGATATATATGGTTGAAAACCCTCTGTTTGATTTGAACTTACAAGCCCACACAATTGCGCTAAAAATTAGAATTTCCAAATTTTAAAAAATAAACAAGTAAATAAAATAGATATATACAAATTGTGCTGCTCGATATGATACCTGATCATAGCCTTCAGCATCTGAATTCATCACACATTGCATGTTTGAAAGGCACGAACCATCATTAACCTATGTACCCACAAAATCATACAATTCTCCAAATAATTACCAACCAAACCGAAACTTTCAAGACACACTAACCCAAATCCCAAATACAAATCCCAACTTCATCAATAAGTATACCTCAATGAAAGTGACACTGCTCTGCACTCGAAGAGTCCGAACCCAACCTTTGACAACCAAAGTCTGACCTAGTCGATCCAAACCCTCGTCAGGCCCTCCCTTTACATCAACAATCCTCAATTTTTTGCGAAACTCACCGACTTCATCGCCGGAAGATAGAGCTCCAGCGACAATGGTGCAGAAGCTCCGACGATTGGATGCTGGAATTGTGGAAGAAAAGGATGAAGGAATGGAGTAAAGAATGAATTTTGAGGGGAAAAGTGGGGGGTTGGAAGTGAGGGTTGTGAGTTTGGAGGTGGGGATAATGGACTTAGGGTTTGGTTTGCGGTAGAGGGAGAGGAATCGGACGGTGGAGAAGGGTTTGAGGCGGGGAGAGAAGACGGGTGATAGAGCAGCCGCCATTGATTCCAAGCTGCTCTGCTTTGTTGTGTGCTGCTGATCGTGGCCTCTTCCCGTGGATCAGTTTTTTATCCGAATTTGGCGTAGCATTGCGTATTTGGGTAACGGGTGGATAGTCGCCCGCCCGGCACTGAAGTTTCCGGGGTACGGGCCGGGTTGTGCCGTTTTGGCACATGGGTTAGTAAGGGCTTGTTTGGCATTACCACGTTATCTTATTTGGGTTATAATCGTTTTATTTCAATCTCAATCTATATTTACATTTTTTGATAAAAAATTAAAAAATATACTAATTAAGCCTCGTTTGGGGACTGGCTATTTTAGTCAAAAAGTCAAAAAGCCAACTAAAACTAGTCGCATCACCTCTCTACTTTTCTGCACATCTTTTCGTAAAAAGTCAAAAAGTTACTAAAATAACCTATTCCCAAACGAGGACTTAGTACTTTTCAAACGATCCTTTAAGTGTTGCTTCTTCCTAAATAAAATTTCATTTATTTGGGTGAAAAATATCTTTTATAAATTTTATTTCTTAGAAAATATTTTTTTATATTTGGTGGTGATAGTGGTGGGATGAAGGCAGTAGTGGCGATCTGTTGATGGCCATAGTGATGATAGAGATTAGAGTGGCGGTGGTAATATAATAGTATTGGTAAGATTTTAGTTCATAAATTTTTTTTTTTCATTTTAAAATTAAAAAAATATTTTTTATTCAAATAGACTTCTTTTCCATTGATTATGAAAAATGTTTTTCATTATAACAAAATTTTCTACCCAAATAAACAAAGCAAAAGTAAAAATTATAAACACTTGTTTTGCAATTTCTCAATGATCCTCTTTTTTCCATCTTAGATATTGCATAAAAAAATCAGATTTATTAGATAGTTGTATTAAATTTTTACGTCTGTGCTTAAATTGTGAAATAGACTATCTATTTTGCTCAAATACATATAAAGAAATGATTTATACACAATAACTTAAAAAATAAATTCTCAACAATTTATACACAATAACGATTTATACATATAATGAAATGATTTATACACTTGCACTGGCCTTGTTTGGTTTGTTTTTCAGAAAAAATTTTAGAAAAAATTCTCTACAAACAAATTTTCAAGAATAATCAAACCAAATAAATTTTTTCAAAAAAAATCTCAAAATCTTGTTTAGTTATCTATTTTCTAAAATCACTCTCTTTTTCTCATACGCATCAAATCAATCACTTTTTTTAAAACTTTCTCCCAAAATAATTTTTCAAAACCATTTCCGAAAAAAGACAAACCAAATAAATTTTTGTACTTTTTATCTCAAAAACTACTCTACAAACACAAATCAAACACAATTAAGATAATTAGTAAAACCCATGATGAGCAATGAGTGGGCTCAATACAGTCCTTCGGTACGAGCCCATGGACCGGCCCACTTACAATGGGCTAGTGCAAGTGTATGTATCGGCACAACTTCTGCCCATACAGCATGATCGAAAAGTACATCATATTTTCTTCCCTAAATCATGCTTTGTCTAGGGCGAATAGGAGGGAAAAAATGGAGGCTTCAGTTGAATTCTTCACAAGCATAACTAGATCCAATCACAATCACAACAACAACAGTACCCGGAGCTTATCAAAATCAAATCTATTACATTAAAAATCCAAAGTTACAACAGTTTCTCCATCCAATGTTTCCAAAATGATGAAATCTCATACCAGGACACATCCAATTATACAATGGGATTCTGTCCAAAAAATGTATTATACATATAACAGCACGAAAACCAGCAACCAAGAGCAGCCCAGATTAACAAAGAATTCCGGTTTCCTTCTCATTTTCTATCCCCATCATAAATAAGCAGCTTTAAGAAGCTCCTGAGATTTGTCCAAAGAATCCCATTTACCCAATCATTCGAATCACGATGAGCTGTGCCTCGTATCCTAGTACAACTTGAACTCAGGAGGTGATGTAGATTCTCCCAATCTCGGCAAGAAAGCTTCCCTTTCAAGTGAAACTTGAAGGCACGACATGATCTTAACCAACGAACCCCAAAGCACCGGTGCACAACAAAAGGCGTACCCAAAAACAGACAGAGCTCTCACAATACCATTTGGGTACCAAGGGTATGCCATGACCAAAAGTGTCCCTAAAATCCCGAGCCATGGCACTAAGACGGGCAGAATTGGGAGGAGAAAGGCGTTAACTGCTATGGAAGAGAGTGAAAATGCCCCTAGCAAGTACAGGCTCCAGCCGAGTAGAGGATGGACCGTGCAAGGAATGAGGAAGAAGGGGATTATGTAGGCTGCAAGAATGGACCATAAGGCTACTAATTTGAGGCTGGCTTGTATTAAGGAGGTACTCTTGTCTGCTCGGCGATAGCATAGTTTAGAGAGGTTGGGTCGGGCAAGACGTGTCACTGCCATTATACCAAGGTAAAATATTGACTGGATGAAGACAACAGGCATCTCTGCACTGTACCTGTTGAATTACAAAGCATGAATTGTTAAGATAAATGACTGAAGACAAAAATTACACTACGAAAATAGTTGGATTAGAAGTTAGAAAAGTACTGTAAATAGCATGAATTGGTCACACCATCTTCAGGATTGATGACAAGTAAAATTCTTACAAATTATATGTATGTTGTTTAATTAATTTATAGCCAAGACATGAGAATGGATTTTGGATTTACCCAAGAGTTTGACGGCGTTGCTCATGCCATTGGATACCCAGTGGCAGGACAGGCCATGCCCACCAATACCATGGTTTCAGCCACGATGCACCCGGAAAAGTAATCACGCTGTTAGGCCCACACGGTACATGCCACTTAAGTCTAAGATCTGGAACCAACAAACATCCAAGACAGTTGAAACAAAAAATGGAAATTTTTACAAATATGAAGTTGGACTTTATATAGAAGGGTTGGAAAAGAGTGAAAATCTGAAAGAAAGTTCTGTTACTCACAATAGTAGGAGGCATCCATTTGATATCCCAAAGGAAGTCTGTATGTTCCTTCAAGCTTGGAACCATTGAGGGGTGGATGGAACATTGGCTGATCAAGCAAATCTGGGAAGTAACTTCCCATAAAACCCTGGTCTGCACCATCCCGGTTCTTTCTCCCAATCTCCACCTCATGAAGCAAGTCCCTGAACACGTCCAGTGATGGCTGCAAGTTCATTGGGATAATACTTTTTAGTATTGAAGCTTCTCCCTCGATCCTTATTACCTCAACGTATTATTCTATTTCAAGACAACAAATTTTTATTTTTGCCAATAAAAAATAAAGTCCGTGTATCCATCTGATATACCAATGAAAAATCTCAACTTCTGTCAAACATGTGGCAGTATAATATTTGTTTTTTCGGAAAATCAATTCAGCAGTAAAATTTTGTTAATGTAACAAAGGATACATTCCAATAAATTTCAAGCTAGAATAATGTCTATTTGGCTTAAACAACAAATGTTTCAATTAGGTTTCTAGTGTGCTTATAACTTATAGTAACAAGCTTGTTTGGTGAGCCTAGAAAGCTAGAATGAAACTTGCATTACATGCCTTCATAAAGAAACTATGAACGGGCCCATTATTCAGTGTGCATTCATCTCTCTTTTTCACCTTCTCTAGTATATATATACATATATGCTAGAAGACTACACATGCGATGTGCATGCGGAAATGATGGTTGTAACCGTCATCTGGGAGAAAAAAGTATGAATGTAGATGAAAAAAAAAAAACAAACTTGAAATAAAATTTGAAATCAGAAGGCTGGACAGTTGCATAGGAGTAATTTGGGTATGAAAAAAAGCGTGGCATTGCTTCAAAATATGTTCTAAGTAGTGTACTTTATACATTAAAAAAGATATATATTTTCCATATTGAAACATCAAAAACAATGCCATAAGAAATTGCACTAGCGACCCCAAATGTAGAATTTATATGCATAGAAAGTGAAATTTGAGTAGTTGTCATCCTTCATGGAAATCACTTTAAGGAAATCTTCAACAAAAAAGTGTGTGAGGTAGATTTTACCTGTAATACAAAGAGGCCAGTATGGAATATGCAGGGATTGATGAAAACTGCGCAAAACTGGCCACATTGGAACAACTCATCTGTTTTTTGGAGGAAGAGGTTGTCAGCATCAAGCATAACTACCCTGTCATAGTCAACCAGGTTCCACGCATAGAGTTTGTTCAGAGTTAATTTAAATCTCTTGGTAAAATAGGTTTGGTTCCGGTATGGATTATCCACATTTTCCACTGTTACCACCTTTGCCCCATCTTCCTGTTCCCTGACCCATGAAGTGCAATTGTTCAATCAATTTGTGTTGATATTGAGTGAAAAACAAACTGAAACACACATGTTTCCTAAAATTACGTTGTCAAGATGTTTTCAGATCAGTTATATATCTTGCATTAGTTGTGTTTGGAATTTCATAACTAGTGAAAAAAAGAATGACGAAATCATCATAATTGGATCATGATTCAGATTGAGCAAGGGGTGTTCCACATTGTGAAGTGTGTATGCACTTGCGTGTGTATCAGTGTAAAATAGGAGCATAAATTGTTTTGGTGAGGGTAATCACAGGTTGGTCATCCTGAAACCAATTTTCATACCAATTTAACATTAACCTTACAGACTAGTTTAAGCATATATGAGTAACATGTGTAGGGTCAGTGCCACTCTGGAAGAGAGTGGCAATCAAAGAAGTTTGTCATTTTTGGGAAAGTGTGTGATAAAAGTAGAACAACAAACATTCCTATCCAACATTCAACTTTCTTGCATCTACTACCTTTCAAAGTTCTAAACCTTCCCCTCCCCACACTTGCTAACTCAAATGGCAGCTCCTAACCTTCCCTCAGAAGTTCTTAAAATTATCAAAAAGAAAATGAGACTGAAAAAAGAAAGAAAACACACACACCCCCATTCAAGGGTGCCTTTGAAGCACCAACTGGTCTAGATAACTCTTTGATGTAAACATATAACAGTTAAATCTTAACCATACACTAATTTTCTGGGTATTTTTTTGCACATGAATTATGTGAAAAATCTGCATTTATCGATACAACTAGGGCCTTCAGGACCACTGCAAGGGAAAGGGATAGCAACACAACACGTAGTAATTATTGGAAAAATAAAAAATTAAATAAAATTAGGCACAAATATGGAGTTGTACTTGTGTATATGCCTTATTCAAGACTAGATATTCCCCGCGTGAAAAGTACAGCTGTAACGATGGCGCCCTGTAAAAATCAAGTGCCTAATGGGAATATTCTGTATCAAAATTTTGTGGGTTAATTTTATCCCAAGTGCAAATACAATTTGGGTGTGGTTCAAGGGTCAATTAATTAGAGAAAAGGAAAGATCAAGGCATGTTTGTTTTCTTGGGGGGGGGGGGGGGGGGGGAATTATTTCTGAAAGTATTTTAATGAAAAAAATTCTAAAGCTTGCCTATTTTTTTGGAAAACACTAAAAAGTTTTTTTTTTTAATAGTAAAAAAAAAAGAAAAAAAGAAAAAAAAGAGGTTATATGCCTTGTGCTTTGTTAATTTTTTAAAAATAAATTATTTGAAATATGTTTTCTTTTTTTGAATAAACTATTTCTAAAAGTCTTAAAGTTTGTCTTTGTCGAGATTAATTGTTTTCTACTGAACTATCCACTTTTTCCAAGTGGAGAGACGCCAAACTAATGGTGTGTTTGGTTGGAGGATTTTGGGAGGAATTTGGAAAGGGAAAGGGAAAGGGAAAGGGAAAAGGTGTGTGAAACTATGTAAAATTTAGGCATGTTTTATTCATATTTCACCTACCTTTTTCATTTCCCTTTCCAAATCCCTACTCAAATTCCTCAACCAAACACAACATAAAGGTAGAGCCGAAGACATGAATTTATTGGTCATGGCCTTGAAAGATTGGTTGTTTTTAGCCTCATTCTTTTATCTCCCATGGTATAAGAACAAGTCAAGGCAGAAGCAGACTGTATATGGTAATTTTTTCAAAAAGAAAAAAAAAATAAAAAATAAAAAAATATTTGGCTGCATTCTAATCTTTATATTAATAGGCTATGTCTAATTAGAAATAAATTTTTGTAGAAAGTGAAAGTGAAAGAAAATAATAAAAATATATATATTCTTGCAAGCATTTTGATTAAGATGAAATTTGGTAAGAAAAAAAATAGAAAAAATTAAGGTAGGGTTTGGTTTTCAAAACTTAACTATATTTTTAAATCACATGTTAACCAAACATATTTTAAAATACAATTTAAAATTACTTTCAAAACACATCTCTTCTCTTTATTATTATTATTATTAATTAATCAATCAATCACTTTTTCTGTCACATCTCTCTTCTCACATTCTCTCACATTCTATACATCAATCAATCAAAAAATAAATTAAAAAAATTATAAATTATCCCAAAATTATTTTCAGAACTCATAACTAAACAAATTTTCTCTTTTCAAAGCATGATTCAAAAACTCAAAACACAATTCCACACTCAAATTATAATTCTAAAACTCATGACTCGTTTGAGAACAAGCTATTTTAGTAACTTTTTTGTTTTTTATGAAAGAATATGTAAAAAAATAAAAAGAGTGATGTAAAAACTTATAGTGATTTTTTAATTTTTTTACTATAACACTTAGTCGGACCCTAAAAGTTTAGTTATAAATAATCTACACATTAAGATTTTCTTGTGTTTTTTGAAAAAAATTAAAAATTAATTACAATACTATCAATTGTATAAGAAAATTAATTTTATTATATTTTTCACCACTTTCAAACTAAACAAGCTCATAAAAATTAATTTTTTTCTCTTTTCCTCACTTTTTACCAATTTCATCCGCAACAAAGCTACGGACCCCAAAAAACATAATCCCACAACTCTCACTCACCTGTTATTAATCCAAAAAAAAAAAAAAAGACAAAAAAACAAAAACGCATAATTAATGCACATTATTTTAGAGGTCATAGGAGTCCCAATTTTGGGCTCCAAGCATTTTTGTTTCATCCAAACAAACTGAGACTTTCCAAACCCAAAAAAGCAAACCTTTGGCCCCTTTCTTTTGGATACATGGGCTCCACATCTATGGTGGCCCAAATATTTAATTTAATCCAGCCTAAGACAAGGTGGTCTTAACTCTATCAATGAACAGTAAATTTCAATAACAAAAAAAACAAAAATATTATGTAAATTTTACACTATAAAAATCAAATTCAGACCATACACTATTTTTAAAATGAAATTTTTAAAGTATACTAATCACAGCAATATAAATCTTGGGTTTCTAAACTTTTTCCACATACTTTGAATAGTTTTCCAGCTTCAGACCACATAAGCTGATTTTAAAAATCACAGTCACTGTTCTTTATTTTCCACTCTGCCTAAGACGACTAAATACTTAAGCTTGATAATTAATTGATATATATAAGAAAAAAAATTTATATATTAAAGAATTAGTCAGAGCAAAATCCAACACCACTCTTTTCAAAAAAATCACAATCATGTTCTTTCGGATGTTCCTTATATCACCATAAATGAAATAAACAAATAAATAAATAACTTAATATCAAATATTTTATATGTATCAAAATGGTTGAACAAACAAAATAAAAATAAAAATTGATAATAACAAGAATATATAAATATATTTATATACATCTATAGAGTATGAGGGGTTTTTTTTTTTATTGAGAAAAAAAATCTTCATTTTGTAAAATTAATAAAAAAAAAATCAAAACAATCAGGGTATCACAAAATTTAAAAAGGAGAAGAATCAAGTATTGGAAGCTATAAACTCCAAAATTTTGATAGGACATAATTTTTTCGGATTGAGCACCTACCTTTGTTTGGGACCAATCACAACAAAACCAATTTGTGCATAAAAAATTATAGAAAAAGACATCCAAAAAAAAGATGCAAGGAAGGCTTACTGAAGTGCGCCATGGTTCAAAGCGCACTTTAGTGGCGAAGAATGAGAGAAAGGGGGTACTTACAGAGCTTGGACCCAACGGAGAGGGACATCGACGGAGGCAATGACAACGAGATCGGCGTCGACGCGGAGTTTGACCAGAGATCTAATCATGACTCGTATCGCAACGTAGAACTCGTAGTCCCTCGGTGTTCCCATGTACATCATCGTCGCGTACGCGTTTCTGTGTTGGCTTCTATACGCCGTCGTTTGTTCTACCGTTACTGTCAAAAACACCATCACCACCAAACTCGCCAAAATCCCCAACCTCTTCCCCATCGAACAGTCAAAATCACAGTCACCAAATCAAAATTTCAACTCCGTATCTATTCTCCAAGCTTTTCTATGGCGTTCTAAGCTTTCTCTAGTATTTCCAACTCATTCCGTCGACTTCGCCACCGCGGAGTATGTCTTCGCCGGCCAAACTTCACCGGAAATCAGAACCTGCCGGAGCTCACTTTCCGACGATTCCGGCGACCAGTCTGGAATGGATCGAATCAACAGATTGTGTCTCCATTTTATATAGATACAAGCATGAGAGAGAGAGAGAGAGAGATTAGAGAGGTGCGTTGTTTGTGAGGGTACAGATTATCGGAGGGAGGTACCTATCAGGAGTTTGGAATTTTTAAAAGATTATTTATAGGCAACGTTATAAATTATTGAAAAATATCATATTAATTTTTTAAATTACAAAAAATATACAGATAAATTTTTTAAATTATTAATGTATTTTATTTTGATCCCTTGCATTATAGGGCATATTTGATTGGATGGATTAGAACATAGGATTAGGATTATTAATTCGTGGGCTTAATAACATTTTGGTTTAGGATTATTAATCCAATGGATAATTAATCCAACAAATTTATACAATTATTAGTAATGAGGTAGGGGTAGAATTATTAATCCAATGGATAATTTATCTAATTGGATAGTGAATACCATATTAATTTGATAGGATTATTAATACCTCATTATTAGTCATGTGAATCAAACATGACCATAAAGTATAATTTATATATTTTTATTATTTAGATATCTAATTATATATATTTTTATTATTTAGATATCTATTTATACATTTTTATAAATTAGAAATCAAAATATAAATCCTCAATAGTATAAAGAATTTTTGGTAAGTTTCATTAAAACCATTTTTAGCGTTTTTAATTAAGTTTTGTCGTAGATAGAGTTGAGGTGTACGCGTACCTTACTGTCCTTACCGTTGGTTTGATTGCGTTGACTATCATGACGAATGAAAGATTAGTACAGAGGGTAATACGGTAATTATACTTTGACTAGTTGATTACGTGGCGAAAAGATTTGTGTAGTACCTAGTAAAGTTCATGGGTAGACTTGTAGGCTCGTAGTAGGGGATAGTGTGGGGTCCAGTGATTTGAAAGAGTGGTAAAGTGTGGACTACGAGGAAGCGGTGTGCGGAGACCTTTTCACACGCGCCAACTTCTTTGTCCGGAAGTTATTTGGGCTTCGTTAGAGCATCTCCAATGCAATACTCTCACTAAGGGGTTGTTTGGCATAGACTATATAATCCATCTTTTTATCTTTTTTTCATCATATCATCTCTCTACTTTTTTGCACATCTTTTCGTAAAAAGACAAAAAGTACACTTTTTTAGGACACCCCAAACCAACCCTAAGAGGATGAAAATAATATTTTTTATTCAAAAAGTAAATATAGAGGAGGTCATTATTCATTCAAACTCCAACCACAAACTTTCATTTTCTTCATTCAAACTCTATTCAAAAAGTAATTTTTATTCATTAATAAATATTTAATTTTAAAATTTTTGTAAAATATATTTAATATTATACTCATTTTAAAGGTATGATTTTATACTTTTTAATGATGTCAATTTTATAAAAATTAAATTTACAAATTAAAAGTTATTTGTAATATAATAAGAAATACAAAATGAATAGTGTTTTGGAGGATCTTTCATTTTTTCATCCTCCCTTCAAATATGAATGATGAACTCATTCTCCTCCCAAATGGAGATGAATTTGAAGGGTGGGTTGATATGAAGGATGGGTTGGAGATGCTCTTAGGAAAGTGGGTTAGTTTTTTAATTTTTTGATTTTTTTAATTATTTTAATCTTTGTTAAAAAATTTGATTTGAAAAGAATTTTTTAATATTTTGATTTTTTGAATTTTTTTATAAAAAAATAATGTAATGATTATGAATTAAATATAATATTTTATTTATTAGGATTAAAATAATTTATTTTATCTTTTATAACTAAAACAGCCAAAAAAAAATTAAAAAAAAACTCCTAAACCATCCTCACAAACGGTGCCTTAGCAACTTCCGGATTCTGGCAACAGTCAAAATCGTTCAGAAAATAACAATATGGACGAAAGGGCTTTGGATAGGTGCTGTCACAAAATTGAGAAAATTGAAATAAAAAATTATAAATTAAGTATTTGTTTTGAATAATTTAAATATATATATATTTTAATTTTTTATAAAAAAAAATAAAGACTTAATGTGATTTAAATAAGTACATTTATTTAGAAGATGCTAAACAAATATTTAATTTTGTAATTTCAACAATTGTTTAGTATTTATTAAAATTTATGTTTTGAATTTCAAAAAATTAAAACTTAAATAACTAAGCCTCTGTTTGGGAAGTGGGTTAGCTTTTTGGCTTTTTTGGCTATTTTAGCCTGGGCTTAAAAGCTTGGTTTGGAAAAAGCTTTTTGTCTTTTTTGAGTTTTTTTGTGAGAGAAGAATGTAATGATTATGAGTTGGATGTGATGTTTTGTTTGTTATAACTAAAATAGCCTATTTTATTTTTTGTGGCTAAAATAGCCAAAAAAGTCCAAACCATGGCTTCCCAAACGAAGCCTAAAAAATTAATTAGACAACTGTGATTTGAAATTCGATGATAACAGTGCTGTCATTGTGGAATTGAAGCGGTACAGTTTATAAAAATTAAAAAACAAAAGTTAATTGATGAAAGGTCATTCCTATGCCGATATGTTTAAGATTTAATTTGGTTTATTTTTTTATTTGTGATAAGGACATGCGTAAAAAAATTGTCAAAAAAATTATCAGGCAAGTCATTGGGAAGTAAGGTGGACAGATAGGTGACATTAAACAAATACGGGATACATGTATAAGTAGGTGGGCATTTGATAAATAGATAACACGTGTACAAATAAGTAACATTTAAACAAATACACAAATTGCTAAATTTTGAACAAAAGATATTATTTTGACCTAAAAAAATTTAAGTTTAGACTTGTTGAACTTACAATTTTAGAAATAAAATTTTGTCATAAATGCCTTAAAAAAAATCATTTTAGTGTTGATCATGTCTAATTGTAATTTTCTCTCCTACATATTTTCCTAAAGTTGGAAGTAATACTCTACCAATTGATAATAAAATCATCGTTCAAAAAATAATAATAATAAAATAATTTTCAACAGTTAGTTCAATTTGAGAAATTGGTTAGAAGTTAGTTGGATTAAAAAAATACAAAAAGATAAAATAATCTAAATAACTTAATAAAATAAAAATATCACATCTAAATTATAATTATTTTTATTTTTTTCCTTAAAAAAATCAAAAAATTCTTTTCAAAAGAAATTAATTTAAGGAATATTTACGTGTAGATCCTAATAAGTGAACTTATTGTCTAATAGGTCCTATGAAAAAAAATTGTCATAAAAAAAGTCACTAATTGTAAGTTTTAACGATAATTTATAAAAATCATAATAAAAAAAAGTCACTAATTTTCAATTTTTAGTGACATATATAAAAAATTATCACAAAAAAATTATTTTTAGCGACAATTTTACCAAATCTTATTTTCAATAGGACTTTATGAGAATTAAGTTCAACTATTAGGATCTATTAGTAGTTTACTCTTATTTTTATTTTTATTTTTTAACTAGAAATTAATTAAAATGTCAAAATACCAAACTAAAAAAAAGTTCTTTCTAACTAAACTCTTAGACCTTGCTTGGAAATAAATTATTTTAATAAGTTTTTAATTTTTTAATTAAAATTAAAAATTATCGAACAAAACAATAGTATATTCAAAAACCCGAGTACATCCTTTGCTTGACAGGGATGCATTGGCATGGAGGTAAAAAGTCAACTTTTGACTTTTTATTAATTTTAAATCACATCATCTCTCATATTTTTTATCTACTAAAAAATAAAATAAATTAAAAAATTAAATTTTTACCAACTTTTTAAAACCCTTTTTATATAGCCTATGTATTGAAAGAACACGTCGGGCCGACTTTAATATTTGCACATGGCGTGAAATAAACTAGGAGTATTATTGTTGCAACTAGTGATTTTCTCCAAGCATACACGTTTGCTTGTGTAGTTTAATATTATTTTTATTTGATGTGAACAAAATTATACTACGGTACCACCTATTTTACTTGAAGGCCACCATATAATTTTTCCCTTGTATGACAAAAGCAATTATAGAATGTTCTATTATGAGTTTAGAAAGGCATCAACTGGTGATCAATGATATGAAGACCATTCACCAAATGCGGGCATTGTAAGTTTCTAAAGCTAACTTAAAGGCAATTTATCTTTATTATTTTGTATTCTTTGTTTCCATTCTTAGAATTCTTCTTCGAATTCAGGGTGGATCCTGAGTTATTAGGGGTCTAAGGTAAATTTTTTATATTGGGTTCTTCATATATTATTATCTTAAAAAAATTGTTTGGATAAAATAAAAAGGATAAAAATTTATTTCTATTACATTATAATTTAACAAAATTTAGATAACAAATATATATATATATATATATATAAAATAGTTGAACTTCAATTAACTGAATCAAATCTTTATTTTTTAGCTTACCAATGCTATAAGAGCTAAAATTAATTGGGGGTAAGGATGAGAATTTTCGATACAACTCAAGCAATACATAAAATTAGTAAGTTAGGGTTGACTATTTTTCAACATGAATCTAAGTATGACACGATTCAATAATATGAATTATTAGTTATATATTTTAATATTCACTAAGGGATGCGATGACATTTTTTTAATCTTTTATTTAACTCCATCTAACTGAATAAAAAAATATGTAAAATAATAATTAAGACTAATATCTTTTTTTCATTTAAGATATGTAATTTTTTATTACTTATTTTAGAGTCAATCTAATAAAAAATATATAGTAATAAGGTACATTTTTTTTAATGAGAAAAATGCAATTGAATTAAAATCAAACATTCTATGAATAATTTCATTTAGTAGAAATAAATTTTATAAAATTCAACTTATGGGAAAAATTTTAATCTCTTCATACACTTACTAAGTTATTTTTAACTAAAAGTAAAAGTTTTCACATTAAATATCAATCGAACACGAATCAAAATAACACCATACAAAAGCATGAAAATAAATAAATTGAACTAATTTTAAAATAATTATGAAATAACACGACATGATACACGCTCCTAATTAGGGACCCTAAATTTTGTTCAAAATTAACGGCCCGAGACGACCGCCTTAATGGCCTTACCTCAGGGCCAGCCCTGTTCGAATCTACTCTACATTATGATACTAATGTCTTGGATACATTTCTTAGAATCCTCTATTTATTTTACAAAAGGGTTATGGTTCATACCTCCTTAAAAGTCCCACCCCCACCACCCCCACACACACGTGGGGGTTGGGGATTGGGAGATCAGGAAAAAAAAAAAAAAAAAGGTTAGCCAATCAAATGCAAAGGGGTGAAGGGGATGACCCCCAAAGGAGATCTCAACCTTTATTATTTTACAAAAATGCTATCTACACATAAAATTGATATTAAAAATATCAAAAGAATAATTTGATTATGTCATTTTGATAAATAAATATCAAATTTGTTGATATTTTGTTTTTGGTGAATGATTTCGTTTGGAAAGTGGGTTGGTTTTTTGATTTTTTAGTTTTTTTGACTATTTTAGCTTGGGAAGGACTTTTTGGTTTATTGGCTTTTTTGATTTTTATTGTGAGAGAATAGTGTAATGATTATGGGTTAGATGTGATGTTTTATTTTTTGTGACTAAAATAGCCTATTTTGTCTTTTGTGACTAAAATAATTTTTAAAAAAAATCTGAAAATCAACTTGCCAAACGAAGGCTTAACGATATTATTATAGAATAGAATAATGTTTGAGAGCTCGAAAATCGCTGCCCCCTAATCCCCCTAATGCCCAAAACGATGTCGTTTTGGGCATTAGGTTTTTTTTTTTTTTTCCTTCGATTTTCAGTCTGCAGAGAGGGAGAGAAAGAGAAGAGAGAAAGAGGAAAGGAGGAGAGAGGGAGAAAGAGAGAGGAGAGGAGAGCTCCGATCGTCTCGCCGCCCGCCGTCGTCGCCTCGCTGCCAGCTCCTCCTCCCCGCCGTCGCCCCGCCTCTGCCTCTCGTCGCAGCAGCAGCAGCAGCTCCTCCTCCCCGCCGTCGCCCCACCTCCGCCTCCTCCTCCCCCGAATATTATGCCCCCATCAGTCCCTTTTCCTTCTCCCTCCCTCCCTCCCTCCTTTCTTCCTTCTTCTTGTCCAAGCTTCGTTCTTCTTCTGCAAAAAAAAAAAAAAAAAAAAAAAAAAAAAAAAAAAAAAACAAAAACGACGAAACGACGTCGTTTTTGGTTCAGGGGATTAGAGGCGGCTCAGTTTCAAGCGACGTAGCACGGTTGATTATTATATATGAATTATTCTTTATTTTATTCTCGTTGTGTCAGTTCTATTTTTTAGGTTTTATTAATAAGAATGTTAGGAGCATGAGTAGAGATGACAATAGGACGGAGAGTAGGTTTGTAGGATGTTTAAGAGATGACGTGAAATTGATAAATCAATCTAAATCATTGCTGTTGTCAAGATTTTATTAATTTTGATTTTTGTCTCGATTTTAAAATGTTAGAATCGTTCAAATCAATTTGATTTTCGATTTATAAAAAAATAAATCGTAGAAGTATAATTTGAACTGCTTAATAATCTATATTATGTTACTTGTTGTACGGGCACGAAATATTCTTCCCGTATAATCTTGTTGATCAAGTCTGCGCTCCTCTGTACGTCGTCGCTTTACTCCCTAAAAACACAAACGTGAGCTAGCCGGCGGGTGTTTGCCGGATACCTCTCCGATGCCTAAGTCAGCAAAATAGAAAAATAGACAAAAAGCTCTGTGTATTCGAGAATCAAAATTGTGTTACCTCTCCATAGGTGATGTTATGAGCTTTTATAGGTTCCGCATGGCACAATCCAAGTAGGACCTTACTCTTCCATGTGGAGTCCTCCTATGAATCACATTCCTAAAAGATAATGCTTATCCTTCAACACCCCCCTCACTGCTTAAACCAAGTGAGATGGTTTACCACGGTTGGATGTCAATACGACCGAGCTAACATGACCATGCTAAAGCTGCAGACTAGACCACGATAACTTTAGCTCGGCTCTTCCATTCATTGCTCTCACGTCAGTTTCTCCTAGTACTAACCATGGTATGTTCTGACCGGGATAACCAATAGCGTGGTTCCGACCGGGATAACTTTGTGTGTGACGACCGAGCTTACCGTAAGCTCTTTGGGACCGAAGTAACTTCAAGCCTCATTTAGGACCAGAGTAACTTTAAGCCTCCTTTCCACCGGAGTAACTTTATGCCTCCTTTGGACCGGAGTAACTTTATGGCCTTTTTACTCAGCCCTTCGTACTGTGGCCCATAACAACCCATTACCCAGCTCGGCCCAATTTTCATATAAATTACCCTCTCAATTGCCCCTTAATTTCATCTGCACAGCATGATAGGGATTACCTTGTCTACTAGCCGAGCTAAAAAACTCTTTAGCCTTTCCGACCGAGCTAAAAAACATTTTTAGCTTTTCCAGCCGAGCTAAATTTACGCTGGCTCTACCTGTCCGGTCAAAACGTCTTTTCAATCACAGTAACTGAATCGCTTCTCATTCCAAGGACACGTGGCATGCTCTCATTGGTTGAAGACAGTTGTCACGCCGTCTTCGTATCTCGTGAAATTTGAACAGTCCCGCCCTTTTTGTCCTTCCTTCTACACAAAACAAATTTTTCATTTCGAATCTACCACTACGCTATTCATCTCCTTCATTCTCTCTCTCTGTGCCTCTATTCCTTCAACCCCTAAGCTCGCTGAGTTAGTGTTCTTCACTGTCGTTGCTTCCATCTTTCAATTTCTCTGCCTTAACCTGGTAAGTAACTCAACCTTATAATTCCTTTTGGTTGATTTCGTACCTTTTTGAAATACATTCCTAAGTATTCGCATGCTTTCCAAAACACACTATGTCTGTTTCCATTTTCTGCTTAACTTTGTGTTTTCTACAAAAACTTAGCAATAGAACCGCTTGGATTCAAGAAACAATATGAGAAACGCTAGTTTTAATCCAAAATCACAATATAACCGAACTAAAAAGTTGTTTGTAGTTGCTGTCAATCTAGCCAGACTATCCAACCGAACTAACATTTCACATACCCGTAGTTTCAACAAGTCAAACCATCTTTTGTTTTAACTTAGCCGAGCTAACAAACCGTACTAAGTCTGCGCAAGTGTGCTTGAAAGTCTCAACCACGACTGAGCTACAACTTGGGGCTAAACCAGCTTTCTTAGTTCAGACCGTACTAAGAATGCTGCCCCTATAGGCTCAACCGGGCTAACAAAACCGTTGATCACACCGAGCTAACAGACCCCTTCCTTAAACCGAGCTAGGACACAAAGCAATTCTCACAGCCGAGCTAGGACTTTATTTAACTTGCCTGTGTTTCTTTTAGCACGGTCCAATGATCCGTGCTTAACACCTTTGTTCTTCACTTTGCAGACTTAGGTTGCTTAGGTACTCCTTTGAGCGCTCAACCGAGCTACTCGGCATCATCCTTCGACCGAGCTAACATTCAAGTATAATTTATTCATAACTTAGACCATAAATGGGAAAGTATAGGTTTTTAGTTAACTCTCCTGGTGCAATAGCTGAATTTCGGAAGGACTACCAAATCCCAGATGATGTCCACTTTTCTTTAGCCGAGCCAGACACCGTCCCTTGGGGAAAACAAGGTTTTGTCCCCTTTAACGTTATTTCCATTATGGAGTGCGGTTTACATTTCCCTGTACAGCCTTTACTTTGTGAATTCCTTAGGCAAACTAGGATATGCCCTACCCAACTTTTCATAAATTCATACCGCATAATTAATGGTATAGCCGAACTAAACCGCCGAGCTGGCATTAACCTCGGCTTAGCCGAACTCTTCCATCAATATTCCATAGGATCAAAAGAAGATGGCTGGGTCTATTATCTAAGAATATGCCGCTGTCGAGAGAAAATAATAAAGGACACACCGGATAAAGACTTGAACGATGATGCTTTTTTCTAGGTATCTGGGAATTTCGAAGACCAAGAAGCCCAAATTCCTGGTGACCGAATAAACTGGAATAAAGGGACCACCGGTATAATTACCTCGGCTCTATTGCATGTTCTTCTTTATTTCGGTATTCTATTCCTTAACCGAACTGACAGTTGTCTTCTTTATACAGATTCGGCCCACCTTAAATCACTATACAGTTACCCCAATCTAAGCACACTTCGTGCTGCACTACGATACCCTGAAAGAAGTTGGGCCAAGCTGCTGAATTTCGAACTCACGTACAGATACAGCAGCCGACATAAAGCCAGAATAACAGACTTCTTACTGGAAGCCTCTCCCGAACCGGACCCCAACTTGCCACAAATTAACCTAGTTCGTACTACCGAAGAAGAAGAAATTGCGAAGAGGAACAGAGTAAGGGCCCTCTTAACCGAATCCCACCGGGCCGAAGTACCACCACAAAACCAGACTCAGGAAACAGTGGTGGCCCTTCCATCTCAACAACCCTCTTCATCACGCCCAAGCAAGCGCGCTCGGACTACCCAAACCGAGCAACGCCTTGCTGATGAAGATGAAACCATCCTTCCACCAAGCCCTCCACCGAGCCCTCAGCCGAAGCGTTCTGACCAGGCTAGCTCCTCCAAGTAGGCTCTGAAAATGACTTTCCAGAACCGAGATATCCAGGATACTGACTCGGTGGTCACTGAGAAGGATCACATGATGGCATTCAACCTTGCCAGGAGTGTTTGCCTTCCAGCAGACATGGAGCATCACAAAAATTTGACCGAGCTAAAGGCTATCCGCTCGGCCACAAAATCCATGGTTGCTCGTAAGTAGCTGTTTCTGTTTAATCTTTCTGATTTGCACTACTTTTATCTCAGTTTGATTTCAAGTCCCCCTCTTTTTGCAGGCCATGCAGAAGAGTCACATCGCTCATAAGCGAGTGCTTGAACTCCGTAAGACTACAAGGCAAGCGCTGGCCGAAGTAACAGAAAAAACTGCTGAGCTGGAACAAGCCAGGCAGCAAATAGCCGAGCTAAAATCCGAGAACGGTCGTCTGACTGGACTTGTCAGCTCGGCTGAAACAGAAAAACAAAAGGCTACAGCTGTTATCAAATATAAATATCTGCGCGAACTTGCCAAACTTTAGGGCAAGAAAAACACCGAGATAGAGCAGCTGAAGAAGGATGCTGATGACGCCGAGCTCCGGGGTTTCAAGGAGGGGGAGGCGACTTATATTAAACAATGTGAAGCTGCCAAGGATCTCTTCTTCAAGTGCGATTGGAGGGCGGCTGTAGAGCAGCTCGGTCACGGTCCAGAGACCGAGGTCTTCAACGCTCCAGCGTACTTTATTCCGAGCTCTATGACGGAATATGCTGCTGCCCTTCAGCAATAATTTCTTGAGGATTCAGATGATGAGGAAGAAACCGTGCCCAAAGATACCCCGGCTGTTAGTGATCCTGTCGATCAGTCAGTTCGGTTGGAGCCAATGGTGGAAGACCTGACCAACGAGCTGCCTATTGAAACCGTTCTTCCAACTGAGATCGTTCTGCCGAATAAAACCAGACTGCGAGTTGATATTGACGCCGACCTTGATGATATGTTTAACTGACTTTGTATTTTTCTTCTTTTTGGAAACAAATTGTAACTGGGCTGAGGCCCCACCCTTTGTACTTGCTTTGAATTTTCAATGAAGTCTGCTTTTTTGTTCAACTCTTGTTTCGATTGATCTTCATGGTTGTACTTTACTTTCTAACCGAAGTTTTGGATGAGGTACAGCATTCACTTGCCGAGATACTTATTTTGGTCTTGATCTTGCAATCTAATTATAGCTGCCAACCACTCTTCAACCGAGATACCTACCTTGGCTGAAGAGAACTAACAGTTGGCTCAGTCCAGCCAACCACTCTTTAGCCGAAATCCTTACAACGGTTGAAGAGTACTAAGAGTTGGTTTAATCCAGCCAACCACTCTATAGCCGATATCCTTACTTCGGCTGAAGAGTACTAAGAGTTGGTTTAATCCAGCCAACCTCTAAATTGGTTATTCTTTGCCAATTTAGAAAAATGTTTGGTTATTCCGACCAAACGTCCTGCAGCCTTGATCCTTATCCTGGGCTTAGGAAAGGTGTTGGTTTTTCCAGCCAACCTGTAGATTGGTTTTTTCTGCCAATTTAGAACAATGTTTGGTTATTCCTGCCAAACGTCCTGCAGCCTGGATCCTTATCCTGGGCTTAGGAAAGGTGTTGGTTTTTCCAGCCAACCTAGGGTATAGTGTTTGGTTATTCCGACCAAACGTCCTACAGCCTGGATCAGTATCCTGGGCTTAGGAGGGGTGTTGGTTTTTTCAGCCAACCTCTAAGTTGGTTTTTTCTAGCCAACCTAGAATAAAGTGTTTGGTTATTCCGACCAAACGTCCTGCAGCCTGGATCCTTATCCTAGGCTTAGGAAGGGTGTTGGTTTTTCCAGCCAACCATGTTTTCAATGCCCCTAACTTACTAAAACAATTTTTACAGAATAAAACACTTATGCTGAAAAAACTACTTGTTTATTGGGGAAAAGAAAAATTACAAGTATTTTGAAAAAATGCTAAAAATAAAATAGTTTGAGATTGGCAGTGTTCCATGGCCTGGGAATTGCTTTGTCGTCCTCATCTTCTAAGTGGTATGCCCCTTGCCTGCTAATCCAACTACTTTGTAAGGTCCTTCCCAATTAGGCCCTAACTTGTCATCTCCCAGAACCATGGTGTTTCCCATCACTTTGCGCAGTACCCAATCTCCGATCTTGAATTACCTTGGATGCACTGTTTTGTTGTATTTCCTAGATAACTCTTGTTGGTATGAGACGATGTGAACCAGTGCTCTTTCTCTTCTTTCTTCCGCAAGGTTGAACTCCAATGCTATGGCTTCGCCATTTAAATCTGGATCAAAATTTTCGCTTCGAATTGTGGGGAGGCCAACTTCCAGCGGGATTACTGCTTCCATGCCATAGGCTAAGGAGAATGGTGTTTCTCCTGTTGATTGTCGAGGTGTGGTGCGGTAAGCCCATAAAACATGAGGAAGTTCCTCAGCCCATTTGCCTTCTGCTCTTTCTAACCTTTTCTTTAGTCCATCCAAGATGACCTTGTTTGATGCTTCCGCCTGGCCGTTGGCTTGGGGATATGCCAGTGTAGAATTGTAGAACTCTATCTTGTATTCTTCACAAAAGCCTCTAAAGATTCTGTCATCAAACTGAATGCCATTGTCAGATATTAGAGCTTTAGGTATGCCGAATCGAGTAATGATATTCTGCCAGACGAACTTCTTCACATCTTTTTCCTTGATTGATGCCAATGCTTCTGCTTCCACCCACTTTGTGAAAGTAGTCTGTTACTGCGAGAAAGAATTTCCTATTTCCGGGTGCTGTTGGAAGTGGTCCTACTATGTCTAAGTCCCACATTGCAAAGGGCCATGGGCTGGTCAATGGTAGGAGTTCTCTGGCCGGCTGATGTATTTGGTGTGCGAACTTCTGACATTTTTCACACTTCTTCACATACTTCTCCGAGTCTGCCTGCATGTATGGCCACCAGTATCCTTGCAAAATGGCTCTGTAAGCTAACGATCTTCCTCCTTGGTGGCTTCCGCACACCCCTTCGTGTATTTCGAACAAGAATGCTTCTACTTTGCTGGGTTGGACACACTTTAGATAAGGTCCTGAGAATGACTTTTTGCACAATGCCATAGATGGGGAGAGCCAAAATCGCTGCGACTTTGCTCTAATTTTGTTGGCTTCTTTCTTTTTTTCCGGTAAGACGCCGTCTTTTAAGAATAGTATGATGGGATCCATCCATGAGAGGCCTAATTCGGCGCAACACACCTCTTCTTTTTCGGGGTCCTCAATGTTTGGTCTTGGTAGGTAGTCAATTAGTAGTAGATGAGAGATGGATGTATCTGCCATTGACGCAAAGCCTGCTAGTTCGTCTGCTCTGCTGTTTTCCTCCCTGCCAATCTGTTTTATCCTTACTACTTCAAATTTCTTGATCTCTGTTCTGACCAATTCTTGGTATTTGGCCATCCTGTCATCCTTTGCTTCATAGTCGCCTGAAATTTGGTTTACCACCAGCTGTGAGTCGCTGTACACCGTTAGCTCGGTGTCCTTCATGTAGGATGCTAATTTGAGACCTGCAAGAAGCGCTTCATACCCCGCTTCGTTGTTTGATGCTGGGAATCCAAGGTTGACTGCTTGCTCCACAACCAGGCCATCTGGTGAGATGAGGACTATGCCAAGTCCTGTACCATGCCGGTTGGATGCTCCATCCACAAAGAGCTTCCACATCTCTCCGACGAACAATTTCCAGCAAGTGGAGGGATTAGACGATGCCATGGGGTCAAGAATGTCGCTGGTGTTTTCTTTAAGGTCCATACTCGCTGTCTGCCCCTCGCTATCTGATTGAACCAAGTCTTTATTTGTTGGTGAATCTTGGCTTGGTGTAGCATGGTTCGCTTCTGCCTTGCTTTCTTTACTCTGGTCTGCCTTGGGGTCTGACTGAATATCCTGCACCAGGGGTTGCGCTATTCCGGCGTCAACTTCTATCCCTGGTTCGGTTATATCAGTCAGGTCGACTGGGCAGATATGATGACTTCCAATGGTGAATTCTGCGACAAAGTCTGCCAAAGCTTAGGCCTTTATCGCGGTTCTGGGTTGGAACTTGATGTCGAATTGTCCCAACTCTACTGTCCACTTCAAGATTCGCCTAGAAAAGTTTGCCCTCTCAAACAAAGCTTTTAATGGGAAAGCTGTGAGGACGACTATGGTGTAGGCGTGGAAGTAGTGCGACAACTTTCTTGAGGCCATCATTAAGGCCAAGGCCAGTTTTTCCAGTGGCAAGTACCTTGTTTCGGCGCCCAGCAATGTTTTGCTGACATAATAAATGGGCAGATGTTGGATTCCTTTTGCACGGACCAATACTGCGCTAATTGCATGTTGAAAGACCGCCAGGTACAGGAAGAGTTCTTCTCCAGGTATTGGGGTGACAAGTAGTGGTGGAGAAGACATGTATTCTTTCAAGTTTTCCAGAGCGCGGTCACATTCTTCGTCCCACTCGAACTTAGCTTTCAATGCTTGAAAAAATGGTCGTACTCTGTCTGACGACCGGCTAATGAATCGGTTGAGTGCAGCTGCCATGCCGGTGAGATGTTGTACTTCCTTTACTGAGTTAGGCCTCTCTAGATCCTGAATAGCTTTGATCTGGGAGGGGTTTGCCTCTATTCCCCGGTTGGTCACCAGGAAGCCCAGGAATTTGCCAGATCCTACACCGAACGCGTACTTAGATGCATTAAGGCGCAACTTGTGCCTCTTCAGAATCTGGAACATCTCACCTAGGTCCCTTAGATGGTCGTTCTCATCCTTGCTTTTGACCACCATATCGTCGATGTAAGCTTCTATTGTTCTGCCTAACAATGGCTCAAACATCTTGGTGACCATTCTCTGGAATGTTGCCCCTGCGTTCTTTAGGCCAAAGGGCATGACCTTATAGCAATACAGTCCTCTTGGAGCGGTAAAGGACGTGACCTCCTGGTCTGGTTCGTACATGGCAATCTGATGGTAGCCTCTGTACGCATCTAGAAAGCTAAGTCGGTTGTGCCCCGCCGTTAAGTTTACCAATTGATCTATCCGTGGTAGGGGGAAGCTGTCCTTTGGGCATGCTTTGTTGACTGTCTTATAGTCGACGTAGACACGCCATTTGCCATTCTTTTTTGGCACCACGACTGTGTTGGAAATCCATCTGGGGTAGTGCACCTCTCTGATAGCTCTTACCTCTAGTAGATTTCCCACTTCTTCCGTCACTATCTCGGCGTGGTGGAGTGCCGATCTGCGAGTGCGCTGAATGATTGGTCTGGCGGATGGGTGGACATTGAGTTGGTGACAGATGAAGTTTGGATCAATGCCTGGCATGTCGTAGGGTGTCTAGGCGAACACTTCGATGTTAGAGGTCAAGAATTCCAAGACCTCTAATCTCTCAATGCTGGACAACGACGAACCGAGCAAAAAGAACTTATCTGGGTTCTTTTCATCTATTCTTGTCTCTACCAAGTCTACCACCGCTTTTTGATCAGCTACTTTGCCGATATCTGCAAACAGTTCATTGCTCTCAAGTTCTTCCACCGAATGAACATATCCCTTGGCGGCGCGGCTGCCATTAACCGTGACGAAGCATTGTTTGGACATAATCTGGTCTCCAAAGACCTCTTCAATTACTCCAGCTCCGTTGGGGAACCGCATTACTTGATGGTAGGATGATGCTACTGATTTCATGGCATGGAGCCATGTTCTTCCCAAGATTATGTTGTAAGTGGAAGGGACCTTCAACACCCAAAATTTCACTTGTTTTGTCACGCTTCCTGCCCTGATTGGCAGGATAATTTTGCCGACTGGCCATTCTGGCATTGAGTTGAATCCGATCAGGGGAGATACAGCCGGTGCCAGGTCTTTGTCCTCTAATTTCAGTTGTTTGAAGGTGTCGTAGTACATTATCTCACAAGAGCTACCTTGGTCTATTAGAATTCGCTTGATGTCGTAATCTTTGACGCGGAGGGTGACGACCAGTGCATCGTTGTGAGGGCAATATATTCTTTCCAAGTCCTTGTCTAAAAAAGACATGACGTTCGTGGCCTCTGTTCTTCCTTTCTTGATTGTGGGTTGTGCACTTAGAACCTCCCTTAAGTGCTCAGCCTTTTTGATCATGCCCCTAAGCTCACATACGCGCTCAGGTTCGCATATCCCATGTATTACGTTTATCATGCCTTGAGGTGGAGCGTCGATTGGCATTTCGTTTGGGTGGTTGTCATTTTGGGGGGCTGGCTGCGCCCCTCCTTCAATGTATTTGTCCAGGTGACCGGCCCCCACCAACCCTTCTAAATGTTGTCTTAATGGTGTAAATTTTCAGTGCAGTGCCCCTTTTCTTTATGGAAGGTGCAACGTGATCTTTCGTCGTAGTCCTTCTGAGCCTCTCCTAGCTTGGTAGGCCATCTGACGAAAGGTTCATCGCGTATCTCGCTTAGAATCCGGTAGATTGGCTTTTTGAATACCGTGGTAATGGCAGTGCGGACTCTTAGCCATCTTTTATCCTGGTCTTCTCCGTTATCCCTCCTACTTCGTCTGTTTTTGTTCGGACGTTCTAGCGTGTTGACCTTTGCCGCGGTCTTTGTCACGACCCAAACCCGGCCCTATGGGTTTAGCACCGTAACCGGCCAGTAATTCGAGATTACCGAAGGCCTGCTGAACAGTAATACAGTAAAACAGAGTACAGGGCCTGGCGGAAGCCAAAACAGTAAATAAACAATGCCCAATGAGCTGCGACAGTCTATATGAAAAGATTTTTCATACATTTATACGTAAACAGTACAGAACGGTATGCACAATATTTACAATCATTCAGACTAGGGACTCAACCCTAGATAACAGTACGGTAAACATTCAGTCTATACAAAACAGTGAAACAGTACAAAAGGGGGAATTGTAAAACACCCCTAAGCCCTAACACGTTAGGCTCGGAACCTCGCAGTGAGGCACAAAGGCTGGCTTGACAAAACTGAAGTTACCCTGACGCCTCTAGCCGCGGTCTGGTGCCTGTACACCTACATATATATATGAGCAGTGAGCTAAAGCCCAGTGAACAACATAAAGCGTAAAGGGGTTTAGAATGAATGTCCTTACAGTAATGAAATCAGTTCATTAAACAATACTTCAGTCTTTCAGTCAGAACAGTTATTCAATCATATGTGGTACATCCATTAGCATAGCAGTAAACAATAGGTCTTAAAGACCGAACAGTAGTGATGGCCATCAGTCAGTAAACAGTAGTGGTTCCACGAGGGAACCGACAGAGATCTCTGTAACAGTAACAGTCAGTAACAGTAGTTGCTAAGGATGCCACAATACAGTTCAGAATAGAGGATATACATTCATTCAATTAACAGTAACAGTTCAGAAAGCAGTATAGTTCAATTGTTCAGAAAATAATCATTTTGAACATATCTTTACACAGTTGTTACTCACAGAGTTCGGGCTACAGTATGCTAGAGCGTGTCTCCCCAGTCGCCAACCCTACACAGTTAACAGATTGAACACACTAAGCCACACAATTGGGAACAGTAATAACTTAATCCCTAATGCCTCGGTGTGTTCTACATCTATATCCTCAACAAGATGCCTTAAACTAGGCCTAAGAATGCCTAGAATGGGATGAGGATGCAAAGATGTACATTTAAAAGCATTTTCAGAAAAACAGAGTTCCGCTCGAGCGCAGGTTTCCCCGCTCGAGCGGTAATGCAACAAAGGTACACGCTCGAGCGTAAACTTTCCCGCTCGAGCGTACTGTAAAAGTACTGGATTGGTGAAATCTCCGCTCGACGCCCGCTCGAGCGTGAGACATGACTCCGCTCGAGCGCCCAATCCTCCGCTCGAGCGGACTGCAAAACAGTGCAGAGAGATGCTGGATGCTCGGATTCCACGCTCGAGCGCCACTTCCCCGCTCGAGCGGAAGTGCGAAATCTGGAAAACCCAGATTGCACCTCCAAGCTCAAACTCAAGTTTAAATGCATCAAAACCGATCCTCTTGAGCTGAATTTCCAGAAAACATTTATAAACACATAGAATAACCTGGTTCAAAGCTCAATTTGAGAAATCAAAGCCCAAGGGTGTTTAATTCAAATCCAATTTCAAACCATTTTCCAAGAACATGGAGAACATGCAAACATGCATGATCTTAAATCATTTTCAAAGCTTTAATGCTGTTTCAAAAGAGCTCAAACCTTCAAAAACAAGATGAACTCATGGAGTATAACCAAAAGATGGACATGCATGTGACAATTTGCCATGAATTCAACTCAAAATCCAACAATTCAAACATGCATGCATGAATTATGTTCTATTTCAACATGTATGAACTAAAACAAGACTTAGCTCCTCAATTTGACATGAATCATGCAAGAACAAGCTCAATTCATAAACAAGAGGGTAATTACTCTACCTTAGGTCTTGAATTAGAAGACTATGAGCTCAATTTAGCAATCTACACTTCAATTCTCTTCAAATTCTAAGCAATATTGAGATGAACTCAACTCCTCAAGTCTCTCTCTCTCTATGGTCGGCTAAGGGTCTCACAAATAGGCTAAAGAAATGTTTGATTCAATGTATAAGGCTCAAGTGTGTGTGTGAGATAGTGGCCCACTAGGGGTAGTTCGGTAAATAAGGCCAACTCTGCAATTGGTCAATATTTAAACTAAGTTAATCATACCTAATCAGTTTTCAGATAATTATACCATAAAATCATATTAAATATGACGATCATAATACACTAACCCATTTCCGGTTCGGCCGCTGATAAGGCCTTCAATTAATAGTTTAAACATAAAACACGAACAGATCAAACAAACAGTCAACAGATAAAATGCAATTCAAACAGATGTATTCACTTAATTCAGTTTCAATTTCGATCAGTCAGTTCAGTACTTTAATCAGTTCAATTCTCAGTCAGTTATCAGTCATTATCAGTTCCGTTTTACAATAATCGGTGATTATCGGTAATCAATCAGTCATTAATCAGTAAACAGTATGAGGGTTGTTACAGTCTCCCCTCCTTATAAAGAGTTTAGTCCTCTAAACTCGAGTTACCTTCATTCTGGAAGAAAACAGGGTTCAGTGGAAACAGTTCAGGATATCTTTTGGCCATGTCATCTTCCCTTTCCCAAGTGGCATACACGCCACCATGGTTTTGCCAGTCAACTTTCACTAGCGGGATCTCTTTGTTCCTCAGTTTCTTGATCCGTCTGTTTACAATCTGTATAGGCCGTTCCTCGTAAGTGTAGTCATCACTCAACACTACACGAGTAGGCTCTATCACATGGAAGGGATCCCGGAGATAATCTCTTAACATAGAGATGTGGAAGACGTTATGCATGTGCTCCATTTCAGGAGGAAGCGCAACTTGATACGCCACCGGATTGATTTTCTCAATGATCTCGTATGGTCCGACGTATCTCGGTGCTAACTTGCCTTTGACTCCAAAATGAGTCTGGCCCTTCATTGGTGTCACTTTCACAAAAACGTGATCACCCACTTCATACTCTCTGTCTCGTCTTCTGACATGAGCATAACTTTTCTGTCTGCTCTGTGCAGTTTTCAGTCTCTGTTGTATCAGTTTCACTTTCTCAGTCGTTTCATACACAATCTCGGGCCCAAGCAAAGGCCTATCTCCAACTTCTGCCCAACAGATCGGAGATCTACATTTCCTGCCATACAATGCCTCGAAAGGCGCCATACCAATACTCGAATGGTAGTTGTTGTTGTAGGCGAATTCAACTAATGGCAGATGACTTTCCCAATCTCCCTGAAAATCAAGGACACACATTCTCAGTAAATCCTCCAGAGTTTGGATGGTCCTTTCCGACTGTCCATCTGTCTGAGGATGATAGGCACTACTCAACCTCAGTTCGGTACCCAGTGTAGTCTGTAGGCTTTGCCAAAACCTCGATGTAAACTTCGAATCCCTGTCATAAACAATAGACACAGGCACTCCATGCAGTCTAACAATTTCATCAATATAGATAACGGCCAATTTGTCCGCATTATAAATCGTCTTGACAGGTAAGAAGTGAGCAGATTTGGTTAGTCTATCAACAATAACCTAAATTGAATCCATACCTTTTCTGGGGCGAGGTAATCCAACGATAAAATCCATCGTAATATGCTCTCATTTCCACTCTGGTATGGGTAGGGGTTGCAATAATCCGGCAGGTCGTTGATGTTCAGCTTTGACCTGTTGGCAATGAAGACATTTGGACACAAAGTCGACAATTTCTTTCTTCATTCCCGGCCACCAGAAAATCTGTTTCAGATCTTGGTACATTTTCGTATTCCCCGGGTGGATAGATAATTTCGAATTGTGGCCTTCTTGCAAGACTCTTCTTTTCAGTTCAGTATCATTCGGTACACACAATCTTTCATGAAATTTCAGTACATTGTTCTCAAATTTGAATCCTGGTCTCGGTTTAGATTCTCTTTCTTCGATGATCTTCTTCAAGAAGTCATCCAGTTGCTGTTTCTCTTTAATCTCTTCAATCAGTGCCGGTTGAGCAAAAATAGCAGCTAAGGTTCCACCTTGTTCTCTCAAAACAATTTCAATTTCAGATTTTTCAAGGTCACAAAGCAACTCTTTCTGTCCTGTGAGCAAACATGCTACGTTTCCAATCGATTTCCGGCTCAATGCATCAGCAACGGTATTGGCTTTTCCCGGATGGTACAGAATCTGTAGGTCGTAGTCTTTAATCAGTTCTAGCCATCTCCGCTGTCTCATGTTCAGTTCTTTCTGTGTGAAGAAATATTTTAAACTCTTGTGGCCGGTATATACTTCACATGTCACCCCATATAGATAGTGACGCCAAATTTTCAGTGCAAACACCACTGCAGCAAGTTCCAGGTCATGGGTCGGGTAGTTCTTTTCATGCGGTCTCAGTTGACGGGAAGCATAGGCAATTACTCTCCCATTCTGCATTAAAACACATCCCAAACCCTTATGAGAAGCATCACTAAATACAGTATAACCATCCGTACCTGAAGGTAAGGTCAGAACTGGTGCAGTCACAAGTCGAGTTTTCAACTCCTGGAAAGCAGATTCTCTTTGGTCAGTCCAGTCAAATGATATCCCTTTCTGAGTTAACTGAGTCAATGGTAAGGCAATTTTGGAGAAGTCTTTGACAAATCTTCTGTAATATCCAGCCAAACCTAAAAAGCTTCGGACTTCAGTCACATTTGTTGGTCTAGGCCAGTTCACTACAGCTTCAATTTTCTGCGGATCAACAGAAATCCCATCATTGCTAACAACATGTCCCAAAAACATAACATGGTCAAGCCAAAATTCACATTTAGACAGTTTAGCATACAGTTTCTGTTCTCTTAAGGTTTGTAGGGCAAGTCTCAGATGATGTTCATGCTGTTCTACACTTTTGGAGTAAATCAATATGTCATCAATAAATACAACAATAAAGTCATCAAGGTAAGGTTTAAAAATTCTGTTCATAAGGTCCATAAATGTAGCAGGGGCATTCGTGACTCCAAAAGGCATAACTAAAAATTCGTAATGTCCATACCTCGTTCTAAAAGCAGTTTTATCAATGTCATCTGGTTTAACTTTCCACTGATGGTATCCGGATCTGAGATCAATCTTGGAAAATACTTTAGCACCCTGTAACTGATCAAACAGGTCATCAATACACGGTAATGGGTATTTGTTCTTTACAGTTACCTTATTCAGTTCACGATAGTCTATACATAGTCTTAGTGAGCCGTCTTTCTTCTTTACGAACAAGACAGGTGCGCCCCACGGTGAAGTACTAGGCCTGATAAACTTCTTGTCTAACAGTTCTTGCAATTGCACTTTCAACTCTTTCAGTTCAGTTGGAGCCATTAGGTAAGGAGCTTTAGAAACCGGCTGTGTTCCGGGAATCACATCAACAGTAAATTCAATCTCCCTGTCAATCAAATCCCCTGGCAAATTGTCTGGAAAAACATCTGGGAATTCTCTGACTATAGGAATACAGTTCACATTAGCATTATCATCAGTAGATACAGTCAGTACAGAACACAAATATCCCTTACAGCCCTTTCTAATCAATTTTACAGCTTTCACAGATGAAATCAGATACGGGGGAGGTACTACTCCAACCCCATTAAACACAAATTCAGGCAGACCAGGTGGACGGAAAACAACTTGCTTGGTCACACAGTCAATAGTGGCATGATATTTTGTTAACCAGTCCATCCCCAATATAACATCAAAATGATCAATGTTCAATGGCAGTAAATCAATAAACAGATGCATATCCCCAACAATAATTTCACATGCGGGGTACATATAAGCACATGTCATGGATCCCCCTACGGGTGATGATACGGCTAACAGATAGTTCATGGGTTCTAAGGGTCTATTCAATTTCCGTGAGAAAGCATGCGATACATAAGAATGTGTAGACCCCGAATCAATCAATACATATGCATTTTGTGCACAAATAGAGAGGATACCTGACACAACGGTTTCAGTATTTTGCACGTCTCCCGGTACTAGGGCGAACACTCGGCTCTGCCTCATGGGCTCTTTCCCGGTAGCTTTGGGGTTCGGTTTCGGTGTAACAGTTAGTGCCGCTACGCGTGGTGTAGCTTTACTACCAGTTTGTGGAGCAGAAAGACAGTCTTTAACCATGTGGCCCACTTTGCCACACCTGTAACAGGCTCCTGATATCTTGTAACAGACTCCCTTGTGTTTCTTACCACACTCAGAACAGGGTGGAATGAATCCACTCCCTTGACTGGGGCTAGTTGTCGACCCCGTATTTTGTTTCTTGTTGGCCGGGTTGTGCTTGCCTTTCTTGAACTTGAAACCCTGCCTTTTTCCATGCCATTTAGTTATTGGTGTTTCGGATTGTTTCACTGCTGCAATGTTCGACTCGGCCATCAGTGCCCGGTCGAGAACACCCACAAAAGTCGGTAGTTTCAGAACATTTATTCTGTCAAGAATTACAACATTAAGGCCACCTTCAAATTTTCTGGCCTTCTTATACTCAGTATCCACCATATGCGGTGCATAACGGGCAAGTTCAGTAAATTTTGTTTTCATATTCGGCAATCAACGTGGTGCCCTGTTTCAGTTGTTCAAACTCAGTTACTTTCCTGTCCCTGACACACTGTGGGAAGTACTTTTCAAAGAAGGACTCCTTGAACTGAGCCCAAGTCATAATAGTATTTGTCTCGCGGATCAACATCCACCACCTTCTAGCCTCTTCTTGGAGGGTGAAGGTAGCTAACAATACTTTATTCGCTTCTGAGCACGGAAACACTTCAAATAGTTTCTCTGTTTCCAGAACCCAAGCTTCAGCCTTTAACGGTTCGAGGCCTCCCTGAAAGGATGGCGGTTTCATTTTGCTGAACTTTTGGGTCAGAGCAATAATATCCCCATCATTTACATTCGCATTAGGCTCCGGCTGTACCGGAGGAGGAGGAGGTGGGGGCTGTTGGTTCTGTTGCTCAAGTCTAGCAGTTATCAGTTCCATCATTCTTTCCATTCTTTCCATTCTTTCCATTCTTGCCTCAGTGGATGAGGATTCAGGTTCGTTTGCATTATCCATTTTCACTATAAGCAGTTACAACAGTTTTAAACATAAGCAGTCATTTGTTTAACAGTTCACGTTAGCATATATTCAGTCAGTCATATCACACACTTATCATGCTCATGAGATGCCCTAATTACTTTTCTAGGACACCCTATAGCTCATTTGGACACGTGTGTGCGGTATGACTCGTGGTTAAGTATCGCTCTGATACCACTCTGTCACGACCCAAACCCAGCCCTATGGGTTTAGCACCGTAACCGGCCAGTAATTCGAGATTACCGAAGGCCTGCTGAACAGTAATACAGTAAAACAGAGTACAGGGCCTGGCGGAAGCCAAAACAGTAAATAAACAATGCCCAATGAGCTGCGACAGTCTATACGAAAAGATTTTTCATACATTTATACGTAAACAGTACAGAACGGTATGCACAATATTTACAATCATTCAGACTAGGGACTCAACCCTAGATAACAGTACGGTAAACATTCAGTCTATACAAAACAGTGAAACAGTACAAAAGGGGGAATTGTAAAACACCCCTAAGTCCTAACACGTTAGGCTCGGAACCTCGCAGTGAGGCACAAAGGCTGGCTTGACAAAACTGAAGTTACCCTGACGCCTCTAGCCGCGGTCTGGTGCCTGTACACCTACATATATATATGAGCAGTGAGCTAAAGCCCAGTGAACAACATAAAGCGTAAAGGGGTTTAGAATGAATGTCCTTACAGTAATGAAATCAGTTCATTAAACAATACTTCAGTCTTTCAGTCAGAACAGTTATTCAATCATATGTGGTACATCCATTAGCATAGCAGTAAACAATAGGTCTTAAAGACCGAACAGTAGTGATGGCCATCAGTCAGTAAACAGTAGTGGTTCCACGAGGGAACCGACAGAGATCTCTGTAACAGTAACAGTCAGTAACAGTAGTTGCTAAGGATGCCACAATACAGTTCAGAATAGAGGACATACATTCATTCAATTAACAGTAACAGTTCAGAAAGCAGTACAGTTCAATTGTTCAGAAAATAATCATTTTGAACATATCTTTACACAGTTGTTACTCACAGAGTTCGGGCTACAGTATGCTAGAGCGTGTCTCCCCAGTCGCCAACCCTACATAGTTAACAGATTGAACACACTAAGCCACACAATTGGGAACGGTAATAACTTAATCCCTAATGCCTCGATGTGTTCTACATCTATATCCTCAACAAGATGCCTTAAACTAGGCCTAAGAATGCCTAGAATGGGATAAGGATGCAAAGATGTACATTTAAAAGCATTTTCAGAAAAACAGAGTTCCGCTCAAGCGCAGGTTTCCCCGCTCGAGCGGTAATGCAACAAAGGTACACGCTCGAGCGTAAACTTTCCCGCTCGAGCGTACTGTAAAAGTACTAGATGGGTGAAATCTCCGCTCGACGCCCGCTCGAGCGTGAGACATGACTCCGCTCGAGCGGACTGCAAAACAGTGCAGAGAGATGCTGGATGCTCGGATTCCACGCTCGAGCGCCACTTCCCCGCTCGAGCGGAAGTGCGAAATCTGGAAAACCCAGATTGCACCTCCAAGCTCAAACTCAAGTTTAAATGCATCAAAACCGATCCTCTTGAGCTGAATTTCCAGAAAACATTTATAAACACATAGAATAACATGGTTCAAAGCTCAATTTGAGAAATCAAAGCCCAAGGGTGTTTAATTCAAATCCAATTTCAAACCATTTTCCAAGAACATGGAGAACATGCAAACATACATGATCTTAAATCATTTTCAAAGCTTTAATGCTGTTTCAAAAGAGCTCAAACCTTCAAAAACAAGATGAACTCATGGAGTATAACCAAAAGATGGACATGCATGTGACAATTTGCCATGAATTCAACTCAAAATCCAACAATTCAAACATGCATGCATGAATTATGTTCTATTTCAACATGTATGAACTAAAACAAGACTTAGCTCCTCAATTTGACATGAATCATGCAAGAACAAGCTCAATTCATAAACAAGAGGGTAATTACTCTACCTTAGGTCTTGAATTAGAAGACTATGAGCTCAATTTAGCAATCTACACTTCAATTCTCTTCAAATTCTAAGCAATATTGAGATGAACTCAACTCCTCAAGTCTCTATCTCTCTATGGTCGGCTAAGGGTCTCACAAATAGGCTAAAGAAATGTTTGATTCAATGTATAAGGCTCAAGTGTGTGTGTGAGATAGTGGCCCACTAGGGGTAGTTCGGTAAATAAGGCCAACTCTGCAATTGGTCAATATTTAAACTAAGTTAATCATACCTAATCAGTTTTCAGATAATTATACCATAAAATCATATTAAATATGACGATCATAATACACTAACCCATTTCCGGTTCGGCCGCCGATAAGGCCTTCAATTAATAGTTTAAACATAAAACACGAACAGATCAAACAAACAGTCAACAGATAAAATGCAATTCAAACAGATGTATTCACTTAATTCAGTTTCAATTTCGGTTAGTCAGTTCAGTACTTTAATCAGTTCAATTCTCAGTCAGTTATCAGTCATTATCAGTTTCATTTTACAATAATCGGTGATTATCGGTAATCAATCAGTCATTAATCAGTAAACAGTATGAGGGTTGTTACAGTCTTTTTATCTAGTACTGCCATCGTGCTAGACTTTGCTTTAGCACGGGCGCCATCTTCTTCAACCCGAATGTGCTGGTGTACTCTCTCCATCAAGGCCTCCATCGTGAGAGGCGGTGTCATAATGATTAAGTCCCTTAGTCTGTTCCCGACTAGAAGGCCTCTTTTGTACTGTGCGATGGCGAGATTGGTGGGGCAGTCCCCAATCTGGTTGAAGGTCTCCCAATAGCGGCTGTTTTAGGATTTTAATGACTCTTTTTCGCCCATGTCGATGGAGAGCAGTTGATCAATTTCCACCGGGGTTTTGGTGTTCGTTCTGAACTTTGTTACGAACGCCTCCGCCAATTGCGCCTAGGAGGCTATGCTGCCTTCTGGAAGTTTTTCGAACCAAGTCAAGCCTAGGTCACCAAGGCTTGATGGGAAAAGGATGCACATCAAAGCCTCGTTTCGTCGATATACCGCCATAACCTGGCGGAAGTGGCTTAGGTGCATGTAAGGGTCTGTCTTCCCTTCGTACGTGGTAAATTTAGGCTGGATGAAGCCTGAGGGTAACGATGCGTTCTCTATCGCCAGAACGAACGGCGAGCTATGTAGTCTTGCCAATGCTTTATCTGTTGGTTCGTAGGCAAGGTGTGGTACTGGTATTCCAACCTCGACGCTTCCATGAATCCGAGGAGCCAACCGCCGAATGGCTGAAACTCTGTGCGGGTCGCGTGCCCTGGCATCCTCCTTCTGTCGCGCCCTTTCTTCAAGCATGGTCTGTAAGTCAGATGATTTAGGCAACTCCGTTTGCCTGGATGATGTATGGTGCGTGTGTGAGGGCCGATAGGTACTTCCCTCAGTGTAAGACCTCAATGATCTCGTTCTCTTAGACCTAGAGTAACGAGTTTTGGAAGTCCTTGTTTAAGTGTCGCCTGTCCTGAGGCTTTTACTCTCTGCTTGCGATGGCGTGATATGCCTATCACGATCTTCAGAGTGGCGAGGAGGCGTATTGTCTTTGCGCCCCTCTCTCGTCGCCACATCTTTTCCCTTGATCTGGCGCTTCATGGTCTCCATATCCGCCGCCATCTTTCTTATCAGTTCATCTTGCTCTTTTACGCGATCCTCCATAGCTTGAGGGTTGATTCTTCGCCTTTGCCTTTCAGGACTTTGTGAGCGAGAGCGACGGGGGCTGTTGTTCCGCCTCCCCCTAGTATCCCTCCGGGGATTCTGTCGCTGGGGCTCTAAGTCCGCCATAGGAGGGATAGAGGGCAATCCTTCGCGCCTCCCACCCCTCTCTGGGGTTTGTCCGTCGATGGCGGACTGCGGCAAATCTTCGTTGTGCGCCATTGCTTCTAAAGAGGAAAAGCTTGATCAAGAGGTTTTGTTCTAATCTGATGTTCCCACAGACGGCGCCAATTGTACGGGTACGAAATATTCTTCCCGTATAATCCTGTTGATCAAGTCTGCGCTCCTCTATACGTCATCGCTTTACTCCCTGAAAACAAAAACGTGAGTTAGCCGGCGGGTGTGTGCCGGATACCTCTCTGATGCTTAAGTCAACAAAATAGACAAATAGACAAAAAGCTCTGTATATTCGAGAATCAAAGTTGTGTTACCTCTCCATAGGTGATGTTATGAGCTTTTATAGATTCCGCATGGCACAATCCAAGTAGGACTCTTACTCTTCCATGTGGAGTCCTCCTATGAATCACAGTCCTGAAAGATAATGCTTATCTTTCAACACCCCCCTCACTGCTTAAATCAAGTGAGATGGTTTACCACGGTTGGATGTCAATACGACCGAGCTAACATAACCATGCTAAAGCTGCAGACTAGACCGTGATAACTTTAGCTCGGCTCTTCCATTCATTGCTCTCACGTCGGTTTCTCCCAATGCTAACCATGGTATGTTCCGACCGAGATAACCAATAACGTGGTTCCGACCGGGATAACTTTGTGTGTGACGATCGAGCTTACCGTAAGCTCTTTGGGACCAGAGTAACTTCAAGCCTCATTTAGGACCGGAGTAACTTTAAGCCTCCTTTCCACCGGAGTAACTTTATGCCTCCTTTGGACGGGAGTAACTTTATGGCCTTTTTACTCAGCCCCTCGTACTATGGCCCATAACAGCCCATAACAGCCCATTACCCAGTTCGGCCCAATTTTCATATAAATTACCCTCTCACTTGTTATTAGTTTATTTTTTATTATAAAATATGTATACATATATATCATTTATTTTATTACATAATATTTTAAAAATCTAGAACCGATTCGAATTTAACCATTTTTTAATGATCGATTTTTGCCCAATAACATAGGCATTACAATCTGTTTATGGTTTTAATTTTCTTAACATTATAGAGGCCAATTCAGTTCTTAATGTATTCTAAAATTAGATTAAAGAAAAATTAGTGAAATATTCCTTACCAATTTTTAGTAGTAGGAGAGATCCAATATATTTTTTTCTTATTAGTTAAGGCCCCTCAATAATATTATTAGAGAAATTTCAACTCATCACAGAACAATTTTGTGACGAGTTGAAATTTCTCTGTGAAATTAAAATTTCTCTATGAAAATATTGAGAAACCTCAACTATTATAAAAATATTACATGTTATTTACTTATAAAATTTTAATATCAAAGATCTTAAACTAAAAATTCCATAGATTAATTCGTTTTGTTAGCATCCAAACTGATTTATTTGAAATTGTCATTTCCATTAGAAAAATAGAGCTTATTTGGGAGCATATTAAATAGCCATCTTTATTTTATTTTCTTTTTATCTTTTTTGAATCACATCATCCTCACGTCCTATTTGAGAGGGTGATAGACACGTTGGTGTCAAAATCAAATACACAATTTATAAAAGTATTTTTAGATTCACAACAGCTTATTAACAAAAATTTTATTATTATCATTAGGATAAGAAATGTCGCATCCTTCATTTTATTATCTTCAATTGCGCCTCCAATAAGTTGACAATCAATAACAACTAATCAATTCTCTTCAAAATTTGGGACCATTTACATGGAAGTGAGCCACGTCATTAGGAGTAGAATTAAGGTTACAAAATTAGAGAGATGTGTCATTAGGAGTAGAATTAAGGTTACAAAATTAGAGAGATGTATCACCAGTCTTCTATAATACACACTACCTTACCATGTGCACCCTTAATTATGTTTTTTTATTTTATTTTATTATTATGATCAATTTTATTTTTTAGTTATGACATTAGTTTGATATGTTTGATTAAGTTTCATGTAGTGTTTTGTTATGACATCTTTGTTTTGTTTTTTTAATTATAACTCTAAACATTTTTTTTTAATTATAAAATGCTTCATAGTCTTTTCCCATTATCATCATTTTACATTACTGTCTGCTTAAATATTTATAATTAGTTTTTTATTTAAAAATAATTGTTAAATAATTAATGAAAACAAATGATATTTTGCTATAGTATCATTACCAAACTAGTTAGAGCATCTCTAACCCTGAACTAAAATTTTCATCAAATCTGAGTAAAAAAATGACTTTTTCCTCAATCTGATATCGAGTGCTCCAACGGTTGATTTTCATCAAATTTTCATCAAATCTGTACCGGGATAACCGGTTGGTCGACCGGCCGGTCGACCGGCTGGTCGATTGGTTAAGCCAATTTTTTTTTTTTAACTGTTTGAACCTTTTAGTGGTCGACCGGTAAGGCAATTTCATTTTTTTTTTTCAATTGTTTGAACTTTTTTTGGAACTGTTTGAACCTTTTGGTGGTTGACCGGTTGGTCAATCGGCTGGTCGACTGGTTGGTCTCCCCCAATGATCATGCACAGTGTTTTGATGAAATGCGGAGCCTGTCCTCATTTTGGTGAAACGTTTGGTGAATTCTCGATTTGATATCAATTTGGTAAAACCGTTGGAGCTCCAAACAATGCTTTTTTCACCAAATTTCAAATTTGATATTAGGTTTGGTGAAGGGTTGGAGATGGTCTTAAAGGTTTGCTATATTTCAATTTAAAAGTTACTTTTTTCTATTTTGGCTATACATATTTTAAATACATTTTCTAACAAATTCTCGATCATTTTGCCATGGTATTTAAATATTAGTTTTATTAATTTTAATTTAAAATTATTTTTATAAACTCTACGCAACTAATTTCAAAATATCAAAAGTAATAATTTTTAGGGATACTTACGTTTAGGTCCAAATAAGTGGACTTATTGTTTAATAAGTCCTATGAGAAAAAATTGTCATAAAAAGCGTCACTGATTATAAGTTTTAGCGACAATTTATAAAAATTATGATAAAAAAAAGTCGCTAATTGTCAATTTTTAGTGACATATATAAAAAATTATCACAAAAAAATCATTTTAACGACAATTTTATTAAGACTTATTTTCAATAGGACTTGATGGGAATTAAGTCCAACTATTTTGACCTACTGGTAGTTTACTCTAATTTTTAAAGTTTGACTAGTACAAACAACTAGATACATTTGTTAAGCCAAATCTACCAAAACTAAAATAGCTAAACGTAATAGCTAGTTGGATGGAGTTAAAATTTAATGATTTACTCGCTATTTTAATTAAAAATATAAAAATTATTAACTTGATAAAGATACTCTAATATGGTGATATAAAAAAATAAAAATAAACATACAATAGTGTACTATATATTATACTATCGCTAAAATTCAACACTACGGGCACAAAAACTATACTCCAATAGTGTGTTATTTATCATGCTAAATATAAAATCATATTATATATTATGCCAAATTTGGCACAATAAAGAGATCATACCAAATTTTAACATGGTGAATGTTTAACAATTAAATTTTTATATTTTACTATATTGTCTTTCAAAAAACATCATGCCATATATTTTTTTTTATTATAAATTCAATAAAAATTACGAAATATGTGATGAATTTCAAAAGATCAAATCACATAGTGACGAGTAATAAACTCTCATGATAAATCAACGAATTAAAGTCTTTTGTAAATATTAATTATTCAAGTACATTTTTTAAATTAAAAATTTAATTTAAAGATGTTGCAAATATATATATATATATATATATATGTAATTAGGTACACACTATCATAATTATATCGTAAAAATAAAAATATATAATAATCATGCTAAAAAATAACATATACACTTTATCTTTCAAAATATAACATTTTAACACTATAGTATATTATTTTTTTTCTAACATTAAAATATAATCATTCATAAACAAAAATAATTCAAAGAGAGTGACACATGGCATTGATTTAAAAAAATTAATCCCCATTGTGGACCCCACGATTAAAATCAATCAAAAGGGACATATCATAGAGCACGAACAAACATATTTAAAAAAAAAAAAATAGAGTATGGACAAATTGCTCAAAATAATGGAGGGGTATATTCTTGGGTGCTTTGCTTGTATTCTTACCATGAAATTAGTTAATTTATTATTTAGATTGATCCATCTTAATCATTAATGAAGATAATGAGAAAGTGCCTGGCAATAGCGACCCAATGATGAGTTGGGATTTGTTGCGTTGATTATCGACTTTTGTGTGTACTTTCCACTTTTCATAGCCTATGGCAAAGATGATGGTTGAGTGGAAAATGCAATGACAAAGTGGCATAAATGATTTTCCACGAAAGTGGATTCCAAGCAAAAAGATTCAAATTCAATATGACAGTGACTTACATGATGCCCACAATTTGTTGATTTGAGTACATAAAATAAATAAATAGTTAGTTGATTTGAGAAAGAGTCAATTACATTTTTGGTTCCTTAAATATAAATTTTGTGTTATTTTGATTTTTAATGTATAAAATTATTTTAATTTAGCTTTTATTGTTTAGATTGTATCAATCTGGTTTATAAAAGGTGCAAGACTCATACTGCGGAGATAAAAATATAATTAACTAAACAAATAATTTATACAATTTTTTTACATAAAATGATATAGCTTAATGCGGATCTATCACTTGCTGTAAATATAAATTTACTTAAAATAATGATATCCCATTGCTCTTGTGAGTATTTTTTATTATAAATTTTAGATATGAATAAAGTTTTCTTTTGTAAAATGTTGTATTTTTGCCTGTTTGATAACAACTTTGACTTTTGTTTTAATTTTTGAAAATTAGAAATGAAAGTAAGTTCAATAACTATTTCTGTTACCGAAAGATGGAAAATGATTTCAAATTTTTTGAAAATTTGTAAAACCAAGAAAATATATTTTCATTTATTTTGAAAATAAAATTTTATTTCCTTCCATTTTTTCCTCTTCTTTCTCTCACAACTTCTCCCTTCGACAAACATGCAAACACACTTTCCTACAACAACGGTATTCCCCTGGCAACTTCTAAATACTCTCCATTTGACAATTTATAAAACGTGTTTTAGGTCTCGTTTGGCAATATTCAATTTTAATTAAAAAGTCAAAAAAATTATATGTTGTCATATTGCTCTCTTTATTTTTTTTACACACTTTTTCGTAAAAAATTAAAAAGTTACTAAAATAGTCCAAGCGAGGCCTATTTATGTTTTTATTTATTTAAAAAGCATGTGTATCAAATATTTTTCATAAAATGGAAAATGTTTTCAAAATTTCAAAAAATTGTTTAAAAAAAAAACAAAAAACATATTTTCACTTATTCCATTGGCAAATCTTGAACACTCACCCTTGGACAATTTATTAAACATATTTTATAATTTTTGTTTTTGAAATGCTACATTTTAGTTCAAACAATGTGCTTCACTTTGCCAGGGCTATAAGAGAGAAATCATTAGCAGGCCCTAACACACAAGTTAAAAATAGAGAATGCAACCAAAATAAAAATTAAAAAAATTGACAGATTTTTTAGTATCAATTAATCATTTTAGGCCGGCTCTAAGATTGAAAGCTTGATTAGATTAAAAATCATAAACGTGAGTGATTCTTTGCGTTGCTTTGCTTGTCACAATTGACGTCCTTTTCACAATGAACATATTTTGGACTTTTTTATGATTAAAAAAATTATAAAGTATCATATTCAAAAATCATTTTCAATCGTTATATTTGAATAAAAAAAGAAGTATAGACATATTGATGTATAAAAGTAAAACCGAATGCAAAAATGAGGAGATTTTTTTTTTTTTTCCTCTTTCTCTCCGAAATAGAATATTAGTGGAATTGATTATACTTATCACATTATGATTATTGGATACCATATAATATAATCATCATCTACTTATTACTGGAATTGACTCTATTTATCGTTAAAATTAACTCTTCTTATCATTCAATCTAACTATACTAATCAATTTTTTATTTTTTCATTATAAATATGTTACATAGAATTACTAATTTCGTATACCATATATTGTTTGTATCAATGTATCATACCCATATATATCACATTGTAAGTAATATTTAGTTGTTGTCCAATCATAGTTGCACAATATTGAGCTGCATTTAAGAAAAAACTATAGGTTAAAAGATTACTACTTTTCCGAGGTTTGTTGGCGAAATGGATAGTTTAATTAAGCCAATCGACTCCAGTCGTTGACTTGATCAACTTGGCAACTTGGCCTTCACCAGTATCTGTAAACCCAGCTAAGTGCTAGATGGCAGAGGGGCCGGCTTTTGTCCCAAAGTCATCAAAGTCACCGCTTTGACACCCGAACTTTAACGTGTTACTTGTACTATATAGCAGATAAAATAATATATTTCTTTTCCGATGTACCCAAAAAAAAAAAAAGATAAAATAATATATTATTTATTAAAAAGATGATAATTATATTTATTTTTTTATATTTTATTTTTTGAAAATAAAATTTTATATATAAATTTAAGAGTTTTGTTTCAAATATTTCTTTATTATAACATATAGTATAGATAGATTAAAATTATTATATTGACAATTTATAATTAAAATTATATTTTGTTATAAAAAAATGACATAATTATAATATTTCACTATTTTAGAATAAAAATATAAGAATTTTAAAAAATTGTCATATTGATTTTTGAAAGGAAAATAATTAAATAAATTTTAAAAACTTAATGAGTAAGAAAGAATCATCGCAACATGTAAAATCGCTAAAATTATGGTTAAACCAGCAAATCATTCAAACTAAAAATGGTTTAATTTAATCAATTATGTCAAAAGACTGACCAACTTACACAAAAATTAATTAATTAAAACTTTTAAATTTTATTTTATTAAAATTTAAACTGTTACTAAATATGAAAAGCAATTTATTAATTTAAATTTAAAATTGACACAATATAAATTTAAAATTATAATAATTTATCCCATAATTTATAAGTTTTGAATACAAATTTAAAATTATCATAATTATCTCATAATTTTTATATTAAGGAACAGTAAGAGTAACATTGAGATTATTAATATATACAAAAAAATACTTTTAAAGAGAGATATTATGAGAGTTTCAAAATCTCATATAAAATTACTTTTAAAATCAAAACCTCTATGTGGGAATGTAAAATAAAAGTTAAATGGAATCTAGACAATCGGGATTTCTTAATTGTTTAAAATAAAAAAAAATAAAAAAAAATAGTATGAGATATTGATCATAAGGTTTCTTACTAAAAGTCTCATTTTGCTTGTATAAATGAGTGTATAAGATTCACTTTATGTAAGTGAAACAATTCATTTTTTCTTCTTTTCTCGACGTGGGATTGTAAAATAAAAATTAAATAAAAGCTAGCCAATGAAAATTTTCTTAATTTTTTAAAATTAAGAAAATTCAATAATTTTTATAAATGGGAGTATAAAATTCATTTTATGTAAGTGAAACAATTCACTTTTTCCTTCTTTTTACGATGTGAGATTATAAAATAAAAGTTAAATGAAAGATAGCCAATGGAAATTTTCTTAATTGTTTAAAATTAAAAAAATTTAATAATTTTAGAATGATGGTTGGAATTCCTAAAAATCTTATCTCTAAAAACCTCATTTTCCTTATATAATACAAGTGAAGTAACTTATTTTTATTTATTTTTTTTTCCCTGATGTGGGATTGTGTAAAATAAAAGTTAACAATTGTTTGGGAGAAAAGTTTATTTCAAAATCAATCAATCTTAGCCGTTTACTCTTTAATTGGGTCAATATTTAATTTATTATGAAACAAACAAATCTAACCAATATATTTTGATAAAATTGCTAAAATCACGATTAAACCAGCGAATCAGTCAAACCGAAAACAGTTCATCCTATCGGATAGGTCAAAGGATCAACCAACTTATACAAAAATTAATTAATTAAAACTTTTAAATTTTATTTTAGTTTTAAAATTTAAACTGTTTTGAACTGAAATATATACAACACTACAATATTGAATGGGGTATAAGATTTATATAGTGAATCAACTCATTTATTCCTCATTTTCTTGATGTGAGATTGTAAAATAAAAGTTAACAGTTGTTTGGAAGGGAAATTCATTTATAATCAAGCAATTTCAGTCGTTCAATTTTTAACAAGGTTAATCTTAGTTTATTTCAAATTAAACAAATTTGGACAATATATTTTGATAAAACAGCTAAAACCACAGTTAAACTAGTGAATCAGTTAAACTGAAAATGATTCAGCCTAATCAGCTAAGTCAAAAGACCAACCAATTTACAACAAAATTAATTAATTAAAACTTTTAAATTTTATTTTAAAATTTAAATCATCTTGAACTGAAATATGCAAAATACTACAATATAAAATGAGAGTATAAGATTCATTTTATATAAGTGAAACAATCACTTTTTCTTTCTTTTCTCGATGTAGGATTGTAATTATTTTAAAATTAAATATTATAAGAGTTTTAAAATATCATACAAAATTATTTTTAAAATCAGAACCTCTGTGTCGGTTTGTAAAATAAAAATTAAATGAAAATTAGTCAATCTGAATTTTCTTAATTATTTTAAATTAAGAAAATTAAAAAAAAAATGATATGATATATTGGTCATATATAAATGGGAGCATAAGATTCACTTTATGTAAGTGAAACAATTCATATTTTTCTTTTTTTCCCGGTATAGAATTGTAAAATAAAAGTTAGTTAATGGGCATTTTTTTAATTCTTTGAAATTAAGAAAATAAAAAAAAATGGTATGATATATTAATCATAGTGTTTCTCACTAAAAATCTCATTTTATTTATATAAATGAGAGCGTAAGATTCACTTTATGTAAGTGAAACAATTCATTTTTTCGTTATTTTTTTGGTTTGAGATTGTAAAATACAAGTTAAATGGAAGCTATAGCCAATAGAGATTTTCTTAATTATTTAAAATTAAGAAAATTTAATAATTTATATAAATGAGAGTATAAGATTCACTTTATGTAAGTGAAACAATTCACTCTTTTTTTTTTTTCTTTTTTCGATGTGGGATTGTAAAATAAAAGGTAAATGGAAGCTAGCTAATGGAAATTTTCTTAATTGTTTAAAATTAAGAAAATGCAATAATTTTATAATGAGGGTTTAGAGATTTTAGAAGGCTTCTCCCTCAAAATCTCCTTTATTAGATTTACTTTATATAAGTGAAACAATTCATTTTTTCTTTCTTCTCTCGACGTGTGATTGTAAAATAAAAATTAACAATTGTTTGAGTAAGAAGTGTATTTCTAATCAAGCAATCTCAGTTCCTTAGTTTATTTCGAATCAAACAAATCTAACCAATATATTTTGATAAAATCTCTAAAATCACAGTTAAACTAGAAATCATTCAAACCAAAAATAATATAGCTTAATCAATTAGGTCAAAAAATCAACCAACTTATACAAAAATTAATTAATTAAAACTTTTAAATTTTATTTTATTAAAATTTAAACTGTCACTAAATATGGAAAGTAATCTATTAATCTAAATTTAAAATTGATACAATATAAATTTAAAATTATAATAATTTATCCCATGATTTATAAGTTTTAAATACAAATTTAAAATTATCATAATTATCTTATAATTTTTGTATTAAGGAGTGGTAAAAGTGATGCTGAGATTATCAATATATTTATATATTTTACAAGAAGAATATTTTAAGGAGAGATATTATGAAAGTTTTAAAATCTCATACAAAATTATTTTTAAAATCAAAATCTCTATGTGGGATTATAAAATAAAAGTTAAATGGAAGCTAGTCAATAGGAATTTTCTTAATTGTTTAAAATTAAAAAAATCAAAAAAATTAGTATGAAATGTTAATCATAAGTGTTCTCACTAAAAATCTCCTTTTACTTATATAAATGAGAGTATAAGATTTACTTTATGTAAATGAAACAATTCATTTTTTTTTCCGATGTGGAATTATAAAATAAAAAGTAAATGGAATTTAGCTATTGAGAATTTTCTTAATTGTTTAAAATTAAGCAAATTCAATAATTTTAAAATGAGGTTTTGAAACTTTTAGAAAATTTCTCCCTAAAAATCTCATTTTTCTTATATAATATATATATATATATATAGATAGATAGATTAGTCCAAAAAAAATTCACACGAATTTGAAAAGCTCCAATAAAATCTGGTGAATTTAAAATAAATAGATGATTGTTTTCATTAGCAAAATTCAAAACATTGATTGATATGGTGAATTATTTTAAATTAATGGATAGTTGTTTTTCAAAATACATGAATTGTGTACAAAACACAATTAATTATACCAGTTACATTTGTTTTGGGGAAAAGAAACTTTTTAAATTTAAAATTAATTAAGTTCTACCTTGGTCAACTATGTTACAAGAAATATTGAATGTATTAGTAATTTAATCAATTAAAAATAATTAGTTAATAAATTGAATTATATAAGTTTAAATAGCAATTTTGTAGTTAAACATACGACAAGGGTGATGCTTAAGTACATAGTTTGTTCACTTTTTATTTAGTATTTAAGTTTGAATTATTTTTGTTTTTTTATTTGTTGTAAACTTTTTTATATATTGAAATAAATTTTATTAATTATATGTATGATCAAAATTTAAATACATAATCTTTTTATCACAAATTATTTATTTATTTATTTTATGTATGAGAGGTCTCTCATATCAAAATTTCATTTTAGGCCCTCAAAATGTCAGAGCCGGCTCTCGAAGTGAGAACTATATATTCATATTTCTAAATAAAATTTGAGATAAAAATTCTGAATATATAATATTACTGATATATAAATAACATTAACACAGCATTGCATTGACGTTGTTTTAATGGCATAAAAAAGGTTTTAGTAGCTATACCCAAGTAGCCAAAATATATCTCACAACGTATTGAGTCTCAAGAAATAATGCAATGGTCTAAGATTATTTTTAGACCTCAATCTAATAATTTAAATCGTATTTTTTTAGATTTTTAAAAAATTGAGACATTTGATTTATTTTTTTATTTTTTGTTAATATTTTCTTGATAAACTTTAAGTGATAGGATAAGTGACTTAATAATTGATTCAAGTGGTCAAACTCTATTTGGAATCACCTAAAAAGGTTTATTTTTGGCTAATTAAGTCAAAAATAAAGATCTGTTTGGAAAGAGTTAGAAAAATAATTTAAAAAGAAAAAAAAAAAGTTAACTTTCTCCTTAACCCAAAAAAAAAAAAAAACAGAAGAAGAAAAAAAAGAAGCTTTTTAATAAGGGAGCTTTTTTGATAAATCCATTTTCTAAGAGTTTTATTCCATCCAACCTATATTCTTTTTGGCTATTCCATTAGGTCCAATTTGAGATAAGAAGACCAAAATACCATTTTCATCTACTTATGTTCCTTTTAGTTCACATTATTTTCTTATATTTCAATAAGTCCTATGGGTGACATAATTACCAAAATACTCTTAATGTGAATGTTCACACCGTCAACGTAAATGTTCATATCGTCAATGTGTAGGGGCCCGGCCCATGTCGATCCTCGTGGGTGCTCGGAAAAATTCGAGTCGGGCTGGGCCGGCCTACAGGCCAAAAAAATAGGCCCGACTCGGCCTGTTGATAATATGAATATTCACATTGACAAGTTAACATTCACATTGATAGGAGTGTAAAATTGGCCTGCGACCCGTGGGCGCCCTGAAACCAGCCCGCCGCCCGGGGCGGGCTCGGACCGGCCCGTTCACTATGTGAATATTCACATTGACATATTAACATTAACAATAACATTGACAAGAGTGTAAAATTGGCCCATGACCCGTGGGCAACCCGAAGCCCGGGCCCGGGTCGGGCGGGCCCGGCTCGAGCCCGGCCCGTTGACGATGTGAATATTCACATTGATATGTTAACATTCACATTGATAGGAGCGTAAAATTAGCCCGCAGCCTGCGGTCGGCCCAAAACCCGCCCGCGACTCGTGGGCTGCCCTGGGCGGGCCCGGCCCGACCCGTTGATAATGTGAATATTCACATTGACATGTTAACATTCACATTGATAAGAGTATAAAATTAGCCCGCGCCCCGTGGCTGCTCGAAACTAGCCCACGGTCCGTAGGCGGCCCGGGGTGGGCCCGGCCCGGCCTGTTGACAATGTGAATATTCACATTGACATGTTAACATTCACATTGATAAGAGTGTAAAATTGACTCGCGTCCCACGGGCGGCCTGAAGCCCGTGGGCGGCCCGGGTTTGGGTCCGGGCCTACCCCGGGCCGCGGGCGAGCTTCGGGCAGCGGACAAATTTTACACTCCTATCAATGTTAATGTTAACATGTCAATGTTAATGTTAACATGTCAATGTGAATATTCACATTGTCACAGGTCGGGCCAAGCCCGCCTCGGGCTGCGATCAGGCTTCGAGTCGCCCACGGGCTGCGGGCCAATTTTACACTCCTATCAATGTAAATGTTAACATGTCAATGTGAATATTCACATTGCCAACGAGCTGGGCCCGCCCCTGCCTGAGGTCAGGCTTCGGGCTGCACACGGGTCACGGGCCAATTGTACACACTTATCAATGTGAATGTTAACATGTCAATGTGAATATTCACGTTGTCAACAGGCCGGGCCGGGCCTGCCCTGGGCCACCCACGGGCCGTGGGCGGGTTTCGGGCAGCCACGGGACACGGGCTAATTTTACACTCTTATCAATGTGCATGTTAACATGTCAATATGAATATTCACATTGTCATGAGTCGGGCCAAGCCCGCCTCGGGCTTCGGGCCAATTTTACACTCTTATCAATGTGAATGTTAACATGTCAATGTGAATATTCACATTGTCAACAGGCCGGGCCGGGCCCGCTCCGGGCAGCGGGCGGGCTTTTGGCCATCCATGGGCCGCGGGCCAATTTTATATAGGGGTGAGCATGGTCCGGATTGGACCGGATTGGGATAAAACCAGGACCAATCCGTTATCTACGGTTCCTAAAAAATTGGAACCAATCCAATCCGTTTAAATCATGGAACCAATCCGAACCAATCCATTTAAATACGGATTGGATCGGTTTAGGACCACGGATTCACATAATTAAATAACAAAAATATATTTATAACACTTTAATTTTATAAAAATATAAACATAGCGCTATATTAGTTCCACAATAGCAACATATATTTCTATAATAGCGACATACTGTTCTAAAATTTAAACAACCATAAGAAAATTGATTTCACTATAAGTATTTAAACCATTACAACTTAAAACTAAAAACCAACAAACAAGAGTAATAAAAGAAAATATTATACGATTTTAGGTTTGAGTTTAGATTTTATATAGAATTAAGAGAAGATACTATGGGGGGGATGTATAATAAAAATATAGACTATTTGTATACGGTTCGGATCGGTTCCAATCCGGAACCGTGGGGTTCAATCCGGAACCAATCCGTAAACTACGGATTTTTAATTCTTCAATCCGGAACCGAACCGCGGATTCAAAAAATCAATCCAAACCTATCGGATTGGACTGGACTGGATCGGATTACGGATTTCACGGATCACTTGCTCAGCCCTAATTTTATACTCTTATCAATGTGAATGTTAACATGTTAATGTGAATATTCACATTGTCAACGGGCCGGACCGGGCCCGCCCCGGGCAGCCTATGGGCCGCGGACGGGTTTCGCGCCACCACGAGACGGGGTCTAATTTTACACTCCTATTAATGTGAATGTTAACATGTCAATGTGAATATTCACATTGTTAACGGGCCGGGCCAGGTCGGGCCGCCTTGGACTGCTGTCCAGTTTTATACTCTTATCAATGTGAATGTTAACATGTCAATGTGAACATTTACATTGTCAACAAGCAAGGCCGGGCCCGCCCACAACCCGTGGGCGGGTTTCGGGCAGCCATGAGGTGCGGGCTAATTTTACACTCCTATCAATGTGAATGTTAACATGTCAATGTGAATATTCACATTATCAACGGGCCGGGCCGGGCCCGCTGTAACAACCCTCATACTGATTACTGATTAATGACTGATTGATCACCAGTTACTGTTAAACGGAACTGATAATGACTGATAACTGACCGATAATTGAACTGATTAAAAGTACTGAACTGACTGACTGAAACTGGAACTGAATTGACTGAGTATATGTTAGTTAATTTCATTCTATCTGTTTGATTGTATGATTATCTGTTCATGTTCGTATGTTTAAACTGCTAATTGAAGGCCTTATCGGCGGCCGAATCTGAAACCGATTAGTGTTCTGTGACCCTCGTAATTTACGTGATTTTATTGTACAATTATCTGAAAATTGATTAGGTATGATTAAATTAGATTAAATAAGCTAATTAAAGAGTTGGATTTAATTACAACCTTGCCACTAAGTGGGCCACTCACACACACACACACATGAGCCTTGTAAACACTCCACGTATTGATTAAACCCACACTTCTTCTCACATTTTGAGCCTCAACCGACCCTAGAGAGAGAGAGGTTTGAGGAGTTGGTTTTCATCTTGAATTGCTTGGAATTGCTTGAGAAATTGTTGAAGTGATTGCATATTTGAGCTCCCTTCTTGAAATACAAGACTTAAGGTAGCTCCATTGTCTTCTTATTCATGTTTTAAGTTGAATCTTGCATGATTTATGTCATATTGAAGGAGTGTAGAGCCAAACATGGTTTAGATGGCGAATTGTAGCTTAATTGTTGCATGCATGTACATATATTGAAGTTTTGAGGTTGTAGTTCATAATGCCTCACATGCATGTCCATCTTTTGGTCATACTCCATGAGTTCATCTTGTTTTTGAAGGTTTGAGCTCTTTTGAAACAGCATTGAAGCTTTAAAAAGGATTTAAGATCATGCATGTCATGTTTGAGGAAATGGTTTGAAATTGGGTTTGAATAAAACACCCTTGGGCTTTGATTTCTCAAATTGAACCTTGATTCATGTTATTCTATGTGTTTATAAATGTTTTCCAGAAAATGGGCCCAAGAGGATTGGTTTTGATGCTTTTGAGCTTGGTTTTGGACCTGGAGCTCGAATCTGGGATTTCCAGATTTCAGTCGTCCGCTCGAGCGGGGGAAGTGCCGCTCGAGCGGGAAAATCGAGCTTCCAGCATCTTGCACTGTTTTACAGTCCGCTCGAGCGGAAGATTGGGCGCTCGAGCGGAGTCATGTCTCAAGCTCGAGCGGGCGTCGAGCGGGGATTTCACCCATCCAGTACTTTACGGTACGCTCGAGCGGGAAAATTTACGCTCGAGCGTGTACCTTTGTTGCATGACCGCTCGAGCGGGGAAACCTGAGCTCGAGCGGGACTCTGTTTTACTGAAAATTCTGTAACTGTTTTCTGATCGCATTTTTGCATCCTCATCCCATCCTAGGCATTTTTAGGCCTAGTTTAAGACATCTTGATGAGGATATCGTTGTAGAACACACCAAGGCAAATTAGGGATTAAGTTATGCTATTTCCCAACTGTGTAGCTTAGTGTGTGTTCAACCTGTGAACTGTGTAGGGTTGGCGACTGGGGGGACACGCTCTAGCATACCGTAGCCCAGAACTCTGTGAGTAACAATTGTGTAAAGATATGTTCAACTGATTATCTTCTGAATACTGAACTGAACTGTTTACTGAACTGGTATTATTTACTGAATGAATGTATGTCCTTTATTTCTGAACTGTACTGTGGCATCCTTAGTATCTACTGTTTACTGTTACTGTGACAGAAATCTCTGTCGGTTCCCTCGTGGAACCACTACTGTTTACTGATTGATGGCCATCATTACTGTTCGGTCTTTCAAGACCTACTGTTACTGTTATGCTAATGGATGTACCACATATGACTGTTTACTGTACTGAACAACTGAATGACTGATTGAAATGAACTGTTTTCATACTGTAAGGACATTCATTCTAAACCCCTTTACGCTTTATGTTATTCACTGGGCTTTAGCTCACTGCTCATATATATATGTAGGTGTTCAGGCACCAGACCGCAGCTAGAGGCGTCAGGGTTACTCCAGTTTTGTCAAGCCAGCCTTTGTGCCTCACTGCGAGGTTCCGAGTTGCCATGCTATGGCTTGGGGGTGTTTTGTCTGTTTTTTTTTCCCCCTTCTGTACCGTTTTACTGTTTTGTATAGACCGTACTGTTTGTACAGACGGAATGTTTTCTGTACTGTTCTGTAGGGTTGAGTCCCTAGTTGAATGGATGTGAATATTGTACATACTGTTCTGTACTGTTTATGTGTGAATGTATGAAAAGCCTTTTTGCATACAGACTGTCACAGCTCAATGGACACTATTTATTTACTATATTGGCTTCCGCCAGGCCCCGTACTCTGTTTTACTGTATTACTGTTCTGCAGGCCTTCGGTAATCTCGGATTACTGGCCGGTTACGGTGCTAAACCCATAGGGCCGGGTTTGGGTCGTGACAGAGTGGTATCAGAGCGATACTTACCACGAGTTATACCGCACACACGTGTCCAAATGAGCTATAGGGTGTCCTAGAAAAGTTATTAAGGCATCTCATGAGCATGATAAGTGTGTGGTTATGTTATGACTGAATACATGCTAATGTGGTAAACCGTTAAACAAATGACTGCTTATGTTTAAAACTGTTATAACTACTTATAGTGAAATGGACAATGCAAATGAACCTGAGTCCTCATCTACTGAGGCAAGAATGGAAAGAATGGAAAGAATGATGGAACTGATAACTGCTAGACTGGAGCAACAACAGAACCAACCGCCTCCTCCTCCTCCTCCTCCGGTACAGCCGGAGCCTAATGTGAATGTGGATGATGGGGATATTATTGCTCTCACCCATAAGTTCAGTAAAATGAAACCGCCATCCTTTCAGGGAGGCCTTGAACCGTTAAAAGCTGAAGCTTGGGTTCTGGAAACAGAGAAACTATTTGAAGTGTTCCCATGTTCAGAAGCAAATAAAGTACTGTTAGCTACCTTCACCCTACAAGAAGAGGCTAGAAGGTGGTGGATGTTGATCCGTGATACAAATACTGTTATGACTTGGGCTCAGTTCAGGGAGTCCTTCTTCGAAAAGTATTTCCCTCAGTGTGTCAGGGATAGAAAAGTGACCGAATTTGAACAGCTGAAGCAGGGCACAATGTCCGTTGCAGAATATGAAACCAAATTTACTGAACTTGCCCGTTATACACCGCATATGGTGGATACTGAATATAAGAAGGCCAGAAAATTTGAAGGCGGCCTTAATGTGGCAATACTGGACCGAATAAACGTTTTGAAACTACCGACTTTTGTGGGTGTTCTCGACCGGGCATTGATGGCCGAGTCAAACATTGCAGCAGTGAAACAATCTGAAACACCAGCAACTGAATGGCATGGCAAAAGGCAGGGTTTCAAATTTAAGAAAGGCAAGTACAACCCGTTGAACAAAAAGCAAAACACAGGGTCAATGACTACTTCTAGTCAAGGAAACCGTACAATACCGCCCTGTTCTGAATGTGGAAAAAATCATAAGGGAGTTTGTTACAAATTATCTGGAGCCTGTTACAGGTGTGGCAAGGTGGGCCACATGGTTAAAGATTGCCCTTCTGCTCCTCAGGGCAATAGCAAAGCTGCAGCCAGCGGCGCAGCATCAAATGCTCCACCAAAACCGAACCCTAAAGCTACCGGGAAAGAGCCTATGAGGCAGGGCCGAGTGTTCGCCCTAGTACCCGGAGACGTCCAGAATACCGAGACCGTTGTGTCAGGTATTCTCTCTATTTGTACCCAGAATGCTTATGTATTAATTGATTCGGGGTCTACGCATTCTTATGTATCGCATGCTTTTTCACGGAAATTGAATAGACCCTTAGAACCTATGAACTATCTGCTAGCCGTATCATCACCCGTAGGGGGATCCATGACATGTGCTTATATGTACCCCGCATGTGAAATCATTGTTGGGGATATGCATCTGTTTATTGATTTACTGCCATTGAACATTGATCATTTTGATGTAATATTGGGGATGGATTGGTTACAAAAATATCATGCCACTATTGACTGTGTGACCAAGCAAGTTGTTTTCCGTCCACTTGGTCTACCTGAATTTGTGTTTAATGGGAGTGGAGTAGTACCTCCTCCGTATTTGATTTCGTCAGTAAAAGCTGTTAAATTAATTAGAAAGGGGTGTAAAGGATATCTGTGTTCTGTACTGACTGTGCCTACTGATGGTAGCATTAAAACTGATGTGAATTGTATTCCTATAGTCAGGGAATTTCCAGATGTTTTTCCAGATAATCTTCCAGGAGATTTGACTGACAGGGAGATTGAATTTACTGTTGATGTGATTCCCGGAACACAACCAGTTTCTAAAGCTCCATACCGAATGGCTCCAACTGAATTGAAAGAATTGAAAGTACAACTGCAGGAACTGCTGGATAAGAAGTTTATCAGACCTAGCACTTCGCCATGGGGTGCTCCTGTTTTGTTTGTCAAGAAGAAAGATGGCTCACTGAGACTGTGCATTGACTACCGTGAACTGAATAAGGTAACTGTAAAGAATAAATACCCATTACCGCGCATTGATGATTTATTTGATCAGTTACAGGGTGCACAAGTATTTTCCAAAATTGATCTCAGATCCGGATACCATCAGTTGAAAGTTAAACCAGATGACATTGATAAAACTGCTTTTAGAACAAGGTATGGCCATTATGAATTTTTAGTTATGCCATTCGGAGTCACGAATGCCCCTGCTGCATTTATGGATCTTATGAACAGAATCTTTAAACCGTACCTTGATGACTTCATTGTAGTATTTATCGATGACATATTGATTTACTCCAAAAGTATAGAACAGCATGAACATCATCTGAGACTTGCCCTACAAACCTTAAGAGAACAGAAACTGTATGCTAAACTGTCTAAATGCGAATTTTGGCTTGACCATGTTATGTTTTTGGGGCATGTTGTTAGCAAAAATGGAATTTCTGTTGATCCGCAGAAAATTGAAGCTGTAGTGAACTGGCCTAGACCGACCAATGTGACTGAAGTCCGAAGCTTTTTGGGATTGGCTGGATATTACAGAAGATTTGTCAAAGATTTCTCCAAAATTGCTCTACCATTGACTCAGTTAACTCAGAAGGGGACATCATTTGACTGGACTGACCAAAGAGAATCTGCTTTCCAGGAGTTGAAAACTCGATTAGTGACTGCACCGGTGCTTACCTTACCCTCAGGTACGGATGGTTATACTGTATTTAGTGATGCTTCTCATAAGGGTTTGGGATGTGTTTTAATGCAGAATGGGAAGGTTATTGCTTATGCTTCCCGACAACTGAGACTACATGAAAAGAATTACCCGACCCATGATCTGGAACTTGCTGCAGTAGTGTTTGCACTGAAAATCTGGCGTCACTATCTGTACGGGGTGACATGTGAAGTATACACCGACCACAAGAGTTTAAAGTATTTCTTCACACAGAAAGAACTGAATATGAGACAGCGGAGATGGCTGGAACTGATTAAAGACTATGACCTACAGATATTGTACCATCCGGGAAAAGCCAATACCGTTGCCGATGCATTGAGCCGGAAGTCGATTGGAAACTTAGCCTATCTGCTTACAGGACAGAAAGAGTTGCTTTGTGACCTTGAAAAATCTGAAATTGAAATTGTTTTACGAGAACAAGGTGGAACCTTAGCTGCTATTTCTGCTCAACCGGCACTGATTGAAGAAATTAAAGAGAAACAGCAACTGGATGACTTCTTGAAGAAGATCATCGAAGAAAGAGAATCTAAACCGAGACCGGGATTCAAATTTGAGAATAATGTACTGAAATTTCAAGAAAGATTGTGTGTACCAAATGATACTGAACTGAAAAGAAGAGTTCTGCAAGAGGGCCACAACTCAAGATTGTCTATCCATCCGGGGAACACGAAAATGTACCAAGATCTGAAACAGAATTTCTGGTGGCCGGGAATGAAGAAAGAAATTGCTGATTTTGTATCCAAATGTCTTCATTGCCAACAGGTCAAAGCTGAACATCAGCGACCTGCCGGATTATTGCAACCCCTACCCATACCAGAGTGGAAATGGGAGCATATCACGATGGATTTTATCGTTGGGTTACCTCGCTCCAGAAAAGGTATGGATTCAATTTGGGTTATTGTTGATAGATTAACCAAATCTGCTCACTTCTTACCTGTCAAGACAATTTATAATGCGGACAAATTGGCCGTGATTTATATTGATGAGATTGTGAGACTGCATGGAGTGCCTGTGTCTATTGTTTCTGACAGGGATTCGAAGTTTACATCGAGGTTTTGGCAAAGCCTACAAACTGCACTGGGTACTGAACTGAGACTGAGTAGTGCCTATCATCCTCAGACAGATGGCCAAACAGAAAGGACCATCCAAACTCTGGAGGATCTACTAAGAATGTGCGTCCTTGATTTTCAAGGAAACTGGGAAAGCCATTTGCCCTTAGCTGAATTTGCGTATAACAACAGCTACCATTCGAGTATTGGCATAGCGCCTTTCGAGGCATTGTATGGCAGAAAATGTAGATCTCCGATTTGCTGGGCAGAAGTTGGAGATGGGCCGTTGCTTGGGCCCGAGATCGTGTATGAAACAACTGAAAAAGTGAAACTGATACAGCAAAGACTGAAAACTGCACAGAGTAGACAGAAAAGTTATGCAGATGTCAGAAGACGAGACAGAGAGTATGAAGTGGGTGATCACGTGTTTGTGAAAGTGACACCAATGAAAGGCCAGACTCGTTTTGGAGTCAAAGGCAAGTTAGCGCCGAGGTATGTCGGACCGTATGAGATTATCGAGAAAATCAATCCGGTGGCGTATCAAGTTGCGCTCCCTCCTGAAATGGAGCATATGCATAACGTCTTCCACATTTCTATGTTAAGAGACTACCTTCGGGATCCCTTCCATGTAATAGAGCCTACCCACGTAGTGTTGAGTGATGACTACACTTACGAGGAACGGCCTATACAGATTGTAAACCGACGGATCAAGAAACTGAGGAACAAAGAGATCCCGTTAGTGAAAGTTGACTGGCAGAACCATGGTGGCGTGTATGCCACTTGGGAAAGGGAAGATGACATGGCTAAACGATATCCTGAACTGTTTCCACTGAATCCTGTTTTCTTCCAGAATGAAGGTAACTCGAGTTTAGAGGACTAAACTCTTTATAAGGAGGGGAGACTGTAACAACCCTCATACTGATTACTGATTAATGACTGATTGATCACCAGTTACTGTTAAACGGAACTGATAATGACTGATAACTGACCGATAATTGAACTGATTAAAAGTACTGAACTGACTGACTGAAACTGGAACTGAATTGACTGAGTATATGTTAGTTAATTTCATTCTATCTGTTTGATTGTATGATTATCTGTTCATGTTCGTATGTTTAAACTGCTAATTGAAGGCCTTATCGGCGGCCGAATCTGAAACCGATTAGTGTTCTGTGACCCTCGTAATTTACGTGATTTTATTGTACAATTATCTGAAAATTGATTAGGTATGATTAAATTAGATTAAATAAGCTAATTAAAGAGTTGGATTTAATTACAACCTTGCCACTAAGTGGGCCACTCACACACACACACACATGAGCCTTGTAAACACTCCACGTATTGATTAAACCCACACTTCTTCTCACATTTTGAGCCTCAACCGACCCTAGAGAGAGAGAGGTTTGAGGAGTTGGTTTTCATCTTGAATTGCTTGGAATTGCTTGAGAAATTGTTGAAGTGATTGCATATTTGAGCTCCCTTCTTGAAATACAAGACTTAAGGTAGCTCCATTGTCTTCTTATTCATGTTTTAAGTTGAATCTTGCATGATTTATGTCATATTGAAGGAGTGTAGAGCCAAACATGGTTTAGATGGCGAATTGTAGCTTAATTGTTGCATGCATGTACATATATTGAAGTTTTGAGGTTGTAGTTCATAATGCCTCACATGCATGTCCATCTTTTGGTCATACTCCATGAGTTCATCTTGTTTTTGAAGGTTTGAGCTCTTTTGAAACAGCATTGAAGCTTTAAAAAGGATTTAAGATCATGCATGTCATGTTTGAGGAAATGGTTTGAAATTGGGTTTGAATAAAACACCCTTGGGCTTTGATTTCTCAAATTGAACCTTGATTCATGTTATTCTATGTGTTTATAAATGTTTTCCAGAAAATGGGCCCAAGAGGATTGGTTTTGATGCTTTTGAGCTTGGTTTTGGACCTGGAGCTCGAATCTGGGATTTCCAGATTTCAGTCGTCCGCTCGAGCGGGGGAAGTGCCGCTCGAGCGGGAAAATCGAGCTTCCAGCATCTTGCACTGTTTTACAGTCCGCTCGAGCGGAAGATTGGGCGCTCGAGCGGAGTCATGTCTCAAGCTCGAGCGGGCGTCGAGCGGGGATTTCACCCATCCAGTACTTTACGGTACGCTCGAGCGGGAAAATTTACGCTCGAGCGTGTACCTTTGTTGCATGACCGCTCGAGCGGGGAAACCTGAGCTCGAGCGGGACTCTGTTTTACTGAAAATTCTGTAACTGTTTTCTGATCGCATTTTTGCATCCTCATCCCATCCTAGGCATTTTTAGGCCTAGTTTAAGACATCTTGATGAGGATATCGTTGTAGAACACACCAAGGCAAATTAGGGATTAAGTTATGCTATTTCCCAACTGTGTAGCTTAGTGTGTGTTCAACCTGTGAACTGTGTAGGGTTGGCGACTGGGGGGACACGCTCTAGCATACCGTAGCCCAGAACTCTGTGAGTAACAATTGTGTAAAGATATGTTCAACTGATTATCTTCTGAATACTGAACTGAACTGTTTACTGAACTGGTATTATTTACTGAATGAATGTATGTCCTTTATTTCTGAACTGTACTGTGGCATCCTTAGTATCTACTGTTTACTGTTACTGTGACAGAAATCTCTGTCGGTTCCCTCGTGGAACCACTACTGTTTACTGATTGATGGCCATCATTACTGTTCGGTCTTTCAAGACCTACTGTTACTGTTATGCTAATGGATGTACCACATATGACTGTTTACTGTACTGAACAACTGAATGACTGATTGAAATGAACTGTTTTCATACTGTAAGGACATTCATTCTAAACCCCTTTACGCTTTATGTTATTCACTGGGCTTTAGCTCACTGCTCATATATATATGTAGGTGTTCAGGCACCAGACCGCAGCTAGAGGCGTCAGGGTTACTCCAGTTTTGTCAAGCCAGCCTTTGTGCCTCACTGCGAGGTTCCGAGTTGCCATGCTATGGCTTGGGGGTGTTTTGTCTGTTTTTTTTTCCCCCTTCTGTACCGTTTTACTGTTTTGTATAGACCGTACTGTTTGTACAGACGGAATGTTTTCTGTACTGTTCTGTAGGGTTGAGTCCCTAGTTGAATGGATGTGAATATTGTACATACTGTTCTGTACTGTTTATGTGTGAATGTATGAAAAGCCTTTTTGCATACAGACTGTCACAGCTCAATGGACACTATTTATTTACTATATTGGCTTCCGCCAGGCCCCGTACTCTGTTTTACTGTATTACTGTTCTGCAGGCCTTCGGTAATCTCGGATTACTGGCCGGTTACGGTGCTAAACCCATAGGGCCGGGTTTGGGTCGTGACACCCGCCTCGGGCCTTGGCGCGGGCTTTTGGCCGCCCATGGGCCGTGGCCCAATTTTATACTCTTATCAATGTGAATGTTAACATATCAATGTGAATATTCACATTGTCAATGGGCCGGACGGGGCCCGCCCCGGGCCGCCCATGGGTCGCGGGCGAGTTTCGCGCCGTCACGGAACGGGGGCCAATTTTACACTTCTATCAATGTGAATGTTAACATGTCAATGTGAATATTCACATTGTCAACGGGCCGGGCCGGGTCGGGCCCGCCCTGGGCTGCTGTCCAGTTTTATACTCTTATCAATGTGAATGTTAACATGTCAATGTGAACATTCACATTGTCAACAGGCCGGGCCGAGCCCGCCCACGGGCCGTGGGCAGGTTTTGGGCAGCCACGAGGCGCGGGCTAATCTTATACTCCTATCAATGTGAATGTTAACATGTCAATGTGAATATTCACATTGTCAACGGGCCAGGCCCGCCCCGGGCCGCGGGCGGGCTTTTGGCTGCCCATGGGCCGCGGCCCAATTTTATGCTCTTATCAATGTGAATGTTAACATGTCAATGTGAATATTCACATTGTCGACGGGTCGGACCGGGACCGCCTCGGGCCGGCCATGGGTCGCGGGCGGGTTTCGCGCCGCCACGGGACGGGGGTCAATTTTACACTTCTATTAATGTGAATGTTAATATGTCAATGTGAATATTCACATTGTCAACGGGCCGGGCCCGCCCCGTCTCGCAGCCGGGTTTCGGGCCGCCCACGGGCCAATTTTACATTCCTACCAATGTGAATTTTAAAATATGAATGTTCACATCATTAAATTGCTAATCGTTCAAAAAATATTTATAAGGGTATCAAAATTAAATATAAGGGCATAAGTGTCCAAAAAAATAGTGTAAATCAAGAAAATGGACTTTATGGAATAAAACTATACATACATGAGACTAAATGGGTTAAAAAATTCCTTCATGAACTTCTTAAGCTAAAACACTTTTAAATTGGACTTATCAATAAAAATCTCTTTTAATAATTTCCTACCGCATCAACTTTTTTAGATTATAAAGAAACTAAAAGGTTAAAAAATCCTTTAAAAAAATCAATGCCAAACTCCACCTTAGTGTGTTGTATACATGTAAACCACTTTAGTTGTTCTTAAAAGGCCTAATAAAAATCCCTTTTAATAATTTCATAACGCATCAACTTTTTTAGACTATAAAGAAACTAAAAGGTTAAAAAATCCTTTAAAAAAATCAATGCCAAACTCCACCTTAGTGTGTTGTATACATGTAAACCACTTTAGTTGTTCTTAAAAGGCCTATTTAAAGTTTAATTGAGCTTGATTTGTTTATTAAATAAACGAACTTAAACTCAATTCTTAAGCTCATTAATAATTGAATCAAGCTCAAATAGAATCAAACTTGGCTGGATAAGAATTTTGAACAAAGAAAATGAATTAATATTTATTTTTAATAATACATCAAATAATATTTTTCTTAATTTATTTTATTTTCTATTTTTGTATATTTACATATTTAATTGAAAAAATTTATTATTAATTTAAGTATTCTTTTATTGTTATTTATATTTTATCTTTTTTTACTTAATAAACAAATTAATATTTAGAAAATATAAAAATTCAAGCTCGAGCCGAGCTCATGCTCAAGTTTTGACCTTCGCTCAGCTCAACTATTTCTCAAAAACTCAGCTCATACTCGGCAGTTTACTAGCATCCTGTATTTATCTGGGAAGATGTATCTATAATTTATAAATATAAGGTGTTGTTTGGCCATTGAGTTGAGTTGGTTTTTTGATTAAATTAGTCATAAAAAAATAAAATAAATTAAAAAATTAATAAGATAAAATGTCACATCTAAACTATAATTGTTTCATTTTTTCTCTCTCATAAAAGTCAAAAAAGTTATAAAAAAAAAATTAAAATACCCATTCCAAAGGACCTTTTTAGCCAGAACTAAAATACTCAAAAATTTAAAAAGTTAAAATACAAACCCAACTTTATAAACGAAACCTAAATATTGGTGGATTTAGATTGAGACATTTGTGGGAAATTCCCCCACCATGAATTGAAAAATTGTCCCAATGGTTTCGTAACCTACCTCAGCTCAACTACTAAGATTTGGACATTCTCTCTATCTGTATAACCTTTTGAGCTTGTTTTCTTCTTTCATTCCACCTACTAAGATTTGGAGATTCTTTATATTATTAAATCAAAATAGTGTGAAAATGAAATTAACTGTGTAATTTTCTCCAATGTTCAAAAAAACACACCAAATAATTAAAAAAATATATGTAGTTTAAGATTCATTTTGTACATGGGTCACCAAATAATTAAATTATATTATGAAGATTATGATTATATTGTAAACAACTTGTGAAAATATTATGCATCATGTGTGGTAAGAAATGTTAAAAATAAGTTTGGTGTAAAAATGTTCTTAACTTATTGTGTTTGTTACAAACATGGTGTCGTTCGGGAAGTGGGTTGGCTTTTTGATTTTTTGATTTTTTTGACTATTTTAGTCTGGGCTAAAAAGCTTGGTTTGGAAAGGCCTTTTTGATTTTTTTTGGCTTTTTTTGCTTTTTTTGTGAGAGAATAGTGTAATAATTATGAGTCTGATGTAATGTTTTGTTTGTTGTGACTAAAATAACTTATTTTGACTTTTGTAATTAAAATAGCCAAAACCATCTTCCCAAACGGGTTTTTTGATATATGTATATATATTATCTAGTATATAATTTTTAAGGATGTGTACCATAACATATGTGGAGAAAAAAAATTAATAACAGATAATAAGCATGTTTGGTTCAGTTTATTATAAATTAAAATTTAATAATTAAAATGCATAAGTCAATGTACTTTTTTCCCAATTTCTAAATAATTAATTTTTAAAAATTATTTATATTTAATAAATTGTAAATAAAAAAAAATATTCTTTTAAAGTTGCTCGCATTAAAATTTTATAAGATAAAATATAATAAATATTGTAGTAATAGCTAAGGTCCTCGGGAACCACAGAAGCAATTTTCAGATTCCAGTGCACATTACTCAATGAGCTTCTTTCACTTTTTGAAAAATTTTAAAACTTCAAATCAATAATTTTTTTCAACAAAAAAAAAAAATTAATAACTTTTGATTTAGATATTTATTTTCAATGAAATTTATATTTTTAGAATGCTCTTGCTAAGATCTATCAAACAAGATCCATGATGAATATGAAATTTCATAAAAAAAAATTGATAAAATTTCACTGAATTAACTATCTTCAGTCCGTAAAATTTCAGAAATTTCTTTGAGAAAAAATAAGTAATTCAGAAATTTCTTTGAGAGAAAATAAACAAATTTTTCTGAGCCATTATGAAATTTCTCTAAACAATTTTGACTGAAGAGCAAAAAAGAAACGTTAAAAAAAGGGGCCAGTAAAAAACTTAAACAACTACCTCCAAAATACTGAGTGATCTTATCTACAATTCTTCTCATAGTTCCTAAGTTTCTACGTAAAAGGTGAGAGGGATTGGTGCCTAATTTTACCAAATAAAAATTATACTAAATAGTTTTACATAAACTTTTTTTTAAAAAAATATTTTATAAATTGTTCATAAAAACTACACTAAAATTGCGAGTTGTCCCATTTAGGAATAGATTATTTTATTTGATTTTTTTGACTCTTTTAGTTTGATTAAAAAAATTATTTTTGAAATGATAATTGACTTTTTTTTGTAATTAATTTAATAGTTATGAAAAAATATATTATAATTCAAATGTGATATTTTATATTATTAATTATTTTAATTTATTTTATCTTTATTAATTATTTTAATTTAAATCCACACGGAAACACGCAAATACAAGGGACCCGTAGACTAGTATTTTACGAATATCAAATTGGCACGAAATGGTCAAATGTAATCAAAGCAACTTTTGGACATTACGGTTACAATTTTTACGACAATGCTACGTAGTTTAAATTTTGTGACTTAAAAATGACTTAAATGACCAAAACAACGTCGTTTTAAGTATAGAACAAAATAAAAATGGCCAAAACGACGTCGTTTTGGCCATTTGAGCCACTTTTGAGCCACAAAATTTGAATTACGAGACATTTTCTCAATTTTTAAGTGCCTAAATATATATCATATATATTTATGTAAATTTTTATAAATATATGTAAATTAATTCATAAAAATTTTAAAATTACAATTTATATATATTTGTGAGAATTTATGTTATTTTGTAAAAATTTACGTAAATGTATATGGTATGCAGCTTGCATACCCAAACACTTCCTCTATATTTATATATAGGAGAATTCTATAATACACACCTCTTATCATACGCACATTTAATTACGTTATTTTCCTCTTTAGTTCTAATCAATTTTCTTCTTTAATTATGATATTATTTTGAAATGTTTGATTATACCTCATATAGTGTTTGGTTATAATTATTATTTTTTACTAGTTACAATTCAGAAAGTATGGAGTTGTATCATTTTATTCTTTAATTATAAGATACATATTGAAGGGTGTGTACAGTAATCTTTCCCTTATATATAACATATTCTAGAGGTTGATTTATTACGTTTAGTTCATCGATTTAGATAAAGATTTGAAAAAAGAAAATAAAGAATGTGAAATATGTGTGAAATGTAATTATATTTCATTTATATTTTAGGAGAATTTATTAGAAAGTTCTCTTTCAAGTACTTGTACTCCAATTAGTTTATAAGATATTTGTGTATTCAAATAAGTCATATTATTTTAGATATTTAATCCATCAAATTCTAATTCTTATATTTAATGTATATTATAGATAATTTTACGTTTACAAATATTTTTTGAACCCTTAGTAACTTGGTAATGTGAACATTCACATTAAATAAATTTGATACTATAAATGTTTATTGAACATTCACATTATCAATGTGAACATTAATGAGCATTTCACCCTATTATTATTATTATGGGTATTTTGATAATTATACCACTCATGGAACTTATTGGAACATAAACAAATAATTTGAACTAAGTGAAACATAAGTAGGTAGAGAGAAATTTATGAATAAATGTCCCTATATTTTACCTACATTTTTCTTTTTTCTATCCAAATTTCTCACCAAATCCATAAATCAAATACAACCTATGGCGGTTTAATATGTAATTAGATTTGATAATTATCACAACTATTTTAAATGGAAATGGGGCCACAACAATCATTATTGTGTAATCATATGGGCCCATTTCAAAATTCATTTTGATGATCTGAACCATTCACATTTTAGAGTATATCGAATAGAACATACTTATAAAAAATCAAATTAATCGGATATCGTTAACCCTTTCATCCATTTAAATTTGTATTTACAAAAATAAATGACAATTACTATTTATCTACAAAAATAAATGACTATTATGATTTATAGTATTAACATTAATACAAATATGATATATTTAATTAATTTGATTTTTTACAAATATGTTCTACTCGGTTTATTTTAAAATGTGAATGATTTGAATCAGCAAGATAAACACCAAAATAGACCTATACAACTGCACAATAGTAATTACTGTACCCAACACAGGAGCCACGCTTTCTCTATTTCAGATAGGGAGAAATGAGAATTAAAATAGTTTATAACAGTTTTCATATTCTGAAAATATTAAAAAAAAAAAAAAAAAACCTGTAATATCTACACCCAAAAAAATGTTTGTTTTATATATTAGTACAGATATAATTAATGGAAAACAATTGCACATGTTTCCATGGTGTTGGTGGGAGCACAAGCAATTTTGATCGTAGAATATGGGTTAAGAACTCACATGAATTTGCCTCTCAACACATGTACTACCCAGTGTTCATACTTGAGGTTGAGTCCATGAGAATCCAAGTTAAGGTAATGATGCCTAGGAGTCACTAAAGGGCGGGTTTATTTGTACGGACCGAAAAAGAGAGAATTGTATTTTGTCAGATTATTAATTCTGAGATATAGTATCTGTTTGGTGCAGATTAAAAGTTACTTATTTCAATTTTTAGCTTAATTTAAATTATTTTGATATATTTAGTTTAGCTTAACAATGCAGGTTATAACTTTTTGTAAGTCAGAAATCAGCTTATTCTTTGAGTGGGGCAGGAGATGCTTAATTTATAAGTCAGAAATCAGCTTATGTTCATAGTTATAAGGTATAAGCTGTTAAGGTATAAGCTATAAGAACTTTCCCACAGCTCTACCAAATAGGGCCATAATGTCTTTGGATTATTTTATTGGATTAAATTTGTATCTTATGTTTGTTTCATTATGAAATTAGATATTTGAATTAGATTATTCTATTGAATCTTATATTTGTTTAGGATATTATGAAGAAGGATAAATATTCAAAAGATTATTTTGTCTTTTTAAATTGTTTATTAAATAATATGAATACTAAATTTGAGTTACAAATTTTATTAGGATAAATTACAAATTCACCCATTGAAATTTGTTTAAAGTACAAATTACCCCTTTGTAATTTGGAAAATTATAAATATCTCCTTATTAGAATTTTTTATTTAACAGAATTAACTAAAAAAATAAAATTCATAATTATTCTCTTATACAATAATAAAATTACCTAAATTATTAATTGAAACATATTTCTAACATCATTAAAAATTGTTAATTGATTTCATAATTTATTAATAAAAAAGAGATTTGTTATGAAATTAGAAACCTTAAGAATAGAATGTAATTTTCAGAATCACAAAGGATGATTCGTATTTTAATCAAACCTCAAGGGGTGTGTTTGTAATTTACCTATTTTATTTTATTTTTTGAATAGAACTTTTAAAAAATTAAATTAATTTCATTTAATATTTAATTGAGATTTTTAAATTTTACTTTACTTTACGAAGTATAATTAAAAATAATATAAATAAAAAATTGATAGCCAAAAATGTCATTTTAACCTTCTAATCCGGAGGAAAAGTTATCCCACCCTTTTTATTCCACATCCTCCCATGAGACACAATAATCTCATAAATAAGAGATTAGTAGTCCGATTAGACTATTAATCTAATTTAAATTTTTTTAACCAAACGTCAGACTATCACATAGAATGGACAAAACTCTTTAACCCTCCCCCAAACAAACACCCCTAGGGGCATTAGAGGATCTTAGACCTCTTAAGATAACATTAACAAGGTTAATTCCGCTGGTTATATTCATATATAATAGTACTACCTACACAGAATTTTTTTACACAACTCTTACATGAAAGTGAAGCCCACATGTGGAATTTATTTGTGACCCCTCTCGTGCGAGAGTTTCTGTACATCATGTGCACAAATTTATTTGTTTCCTTTTTATTATGAAATTTTATTTTTTATTTTTATTTATTATGTAGTAATTGTTGGTGTTATGCTTGTGACTGCCCAATTTAACATAATCGTCTTGATATTTGAAAAAATATAATATTTTATTATCAATTGACCCCCAAAAAAAGATATATAAATAAATTAACACAACACAACAATGGGGGTGCTTGGTTTTTTCCCACTTTAGACTTTAAAGTTACTAAAATTTTCCGCTTTACTCTTCAGCCGGACTTCTACTAGAATTTGGATGACAAATGCCACACGTGGCATAGAAAAACCCAACCCCAACCCCAACCCCAACCCCAACTCCAACCCAAACCTAAAAGCCTCTTACTACACCTCTCTCTCTCTCTCTCTCTCTCTCTCTCTCTCTCTCTCTCTCTTTCTCTCTCCCTCCATCTCATCTCCCTTTCTAACACATCTTCATCTTCAGCCCCATCTCCTCCACTCCATGATTTACTTTCTCTCTCCATATCATGGAAGCTCCATTTCATGAATCATGATAGTGGATCTTCTTCATGTACGTTGTGTTTGGTTAAGGGATTTGAAAAAAGAAAGAAAAGAAGTGTGTAGAAGTAAATGAAATGTAAATATATTTTATTTACATTTCACTTAACTTTTCTCTTTTTCTTTCCAAATTCTCAAACTAAACACAGTGTTAATATCTACCACTGCGAAGGCCTAGTAAAGGTAGAAAAGAGGGTGTTTAATGGTGGTTGGGTTGGAGTGAAGGCGTGGTGGGCATTTAGTGGTGGTTGAGTGGGCAATGGAGGTGTGGTAGGTGTTTCAATGGTGGCTAACAAGGGAATGGAGAGAAATAGATGAATGGTTGGGTGTTCAGTATAGGTTGTAAAGAGGATTTTGGCAAGAGGAGAGGGAAGGAACAAGAAAGGAAGGGGGTCTATGGGGTTTGAATGGGTTTGGGCTTGGATTTGAATGGGTTGTAAAATATATTTTTCTATGCCATGTAGCATTTTCATCCAAATTCTGATCGAAGTTAGGTTAAAGAGTAAAATGGAAAATTTTAGTAACTTTAAGGTCTAAAGTGAGGGGGGGGGGGAATTAAAGGGTCAAAATAAGAAAATGGTCAAATTTAAGGGAGACAAAGTATAATTTACTCAAGTTTAAAATATATTTTTTAAATTGACTCTTAGAATTTTGTTTTTCTACCTTGATCCCAAATGTTCCAAGAAAAAAATTCGAACTAACGTCCATATAAAATTAAACAGATAAAACTAGGTTGACAGTCACACTGTACTACATGGCTGTCACGGTGATAGCCACATGACATAAAACCAGGTTGACAGTCACACTGTACTACATGGCTGTCACTGTGATAGCCACATGACATGATAACAAATTATTGGGTGAAATATAATAATCTCTCATTTATCCCATAGGCTCTGTTTGATTCCAGGATATAAAGAGTGAGATTGGATATTATATCATGTGGGGTCCACATATCCCATGTTTGTAATTTTTTTTCAAAGAGGATATAATATCCCATGGGATTGTATATCCCCTAAAAGTGGTGGATATACAATACCACCACCCCCCTAGGAATGGCAACCGGCCGGGGCGAGACCGGGGATCATACTCCCTGTCCCCGATCCCCGATGGTGAAAATTTCCCCGTCCCCGGCCTTGATCCCCGACGGGGAACCTATCACCAACCCCGCCCCCGTCCTCTAACGGGGATCGGGTTTCCCCGAACCCAAAAACTCCTCGGCTAAAAAAAAAAAAAAAGATTGAGATCGAGAAATCTATTTCATCTCATCATCATTAACATCAACAACAACAAACAGATTATTTCAACAACTATAGTCTATATATCAAGAATAAAAAATATATATATATATGTATATATCAACATCATCAGATTTGCCACATATATAGACATCATCAAATATATATATATATATATCAACAACAAGAATAAAAAAATCAACTATATATATATATATATATATCAACATCATCAACATCGAATATCAGATCTCTTGGAAGAGGAGGCAACGGAGGAGGAGGAGGCGACGGGATCTGCTTAGATCTGGTGGAGGAGGAAACGATGAAGAAGGAGGAGAAGGCGACGGGCATCTGTTCAGATCTGCCAGATGAGGAGGCGACGGAGGATGAGGAGGCGACGGAGGAGGAGGCGACAGAGTAGAGAGCGACGGAGCGACGGAGTAAAAGAGGCGACCGAGCGACGGAATAGAGGAGGCGACCGAGCGACGTAGAGAAAGAGGCGAGAGAGTGCGAGTGTGAGATGTTTGTCTCAGACAGTGTCTCTTAACCCTGAAATAAGAAAGGAGAGTGAGAAAACATATATATATACACAGTGGTAGAATGGTAATTTCACATCGGGGAAGTGGGTACGGGGTAGGGGTAGGGGTTGGGGACGGGCCGGGTCCTGGGTTGTAAAACATATCATCGTCCTCGGCCCGAAAAATGGTCGGGGATTTATTTTTAAATAGCATCCCTGGCCTGTCGGGGGTATTTTTCGGGAAAAAATCGTTCCAATCGGGGTAGGGGGATCGGGTCCCCGTTGGGCCGGTTTCAAATTGCCATCCCTACCACCCCCCATTATATCATATCCCCTTGGTTGGGATATGATTTAAAGAGTCTAATTTACCCTTTTGTCTATCTAACATAATATAATTTAATATATTTTTTGAATTTAATATAATATAATTATTGAATTGAATTTAATATAATATAATATTATTTAATTTAATTTAATACAAATTTTGAATTTAATATAATATAATATTATTGAATTTAATTTAATATAATATAATTTAATATAAAATTTTGAATTTAATATAATATAATTTAATACAAATTTTGAATTTAATATAATATAATTATTGAATTTAATTTAATTTAATACAAATTTTGAATTTAATATAATATAATTATTGAATTTAATTTAATATAATATAATTTAATATAAATTTTGAATATAATATAATATAATATTATTTAATATAATATAATATAATATAATATAATATAACATAATATTCAGAGGGCAATCTTGGAAATTACTTGTTTATATCTGTTGGCTACATATTTTGTACAAGCCAATTACAATTCGACGCGTGGCAGAACAAGGGTAATACAGGAAGACTATTCAAGTCTTCGATTCTGATCGTACACGTGACAGTTAGTATCGATTATTACGAGATCTGAGTAGTAGTGGATCAACAAAGAGATGCAAGGTGATGTGACTTCAACGGTTACTCACATTTAAATTCAAATTTAAGAGGGAAGCCTAACAGCAAGTGATAGCATAGTGGAGCTAATTATAAGGCAACATGATTAGCAATCATGGAGGAGCAGTGCAATGGTTAGAAATGCAGTTTGATGGTCATTCTTGAGAAGTATAAATAGCAGAGAAGGCCCACAAAAAGACCCCTAGACTCAGATTCAAAAAATCAGTCTTATGCTACTTATTTTCCTTTTCAGTTTTACATTTACAGTCTTACATTTCCTGTTCTTTACATTCATGCACTTTAAATTCCTGCATTGCACTTCGTTCATAGGAGTAGTTTCAAGTAGTAGATTGTTGCTGTAAACCTCTACGAGGTTGAGTTTGGATCATTATAAGTTTTTCATTTTAATGAAATGCTTCAATTGTTCTTCATTTAATTGTTATCTTGTTTAATTCTCCTAAATCAAGCCACCAGTAAAAGGCCTCTTCATTGAGGTTGAAAGAACTAAAACACAATCGTCTGATAATTGATTGGCAATTAATTTTCTGTAAGGACTGATTGATCCTTGCTGGCACGCTCGCAATTACAAAAATAACCTTCGAAAGCCAAAAAGCCAACATATATTTTTGACACGCCCAGTGGAACTAATTGAAATGGCTAGACGTAGGAGACAAAGAGAAATTGAACGCTTGGAAGAAGGCGTGGAAGGAGAGGTAGAGATACCTAATCCAGTGGATAATGTGATAACACATCCTGTGGGAAGTCCTATTTTATCAGAACCTATGGTCGAACAGACCAGTACTTTAGAACAAGTACCACATGTTCATAATATTGGACGAGACCAAGGAATTGGACCATCCACTGTTCCATCTACTCAGCCAATAAATCCATGGGGTGGCTTAGTAGATGCCATGGGACAGCAGTTAATGAACACGATGGAAAAGTGGGCAACATCCTTTTTGGATCGAATGAATAACCACCAACCAACAAACGCAAGACACATGGAAGAAGTTTTAACTGTCCCTTAACAAAGATTGGCTAGAGATAAACAGCCTATGCAAGTTAATGGACACTCTAATGGTCAAACTAGTAATAAGAACTATGAAATGCCATCATCTCAGTCTTGGTACGAACCTATTTCGAGGCCCATGGCAGGTCAAAATGCCTCAGTACTTATCAGTGAAGCCATGCAAATTGGTGGATCTGGCCCAGTACAAGAAAATGGTATAAGAATGATTCCAAATCCCATGTTCGAAGCCATATCTGGCACGAGGGGGTTCACTAATCCCTTATTCGAATTTATACCCGGGGGGTTGGAAGGTTTTCCTACAAATGGAAGGGACACCACACCTGTTCCAGTACCTTTCGCAAGTCTTTTCGCAGGACAGGCTCAAAGGGGTTACCCACACCCCCAACAACAACCTGTTCCACAAGGACAACCAGTCCCAAATATACCACCTTATGGACAAAGAGCACCACAAGCACAAGGTTGTCCACAAAATCCTGTGTTTGTCCTTCTAATAGTGGTTCAGCAGGCACAAAATATGGTCCATAGGGACCAAATTGCTGACATTGTTAGAGAGATATGTGGACCGATGGCTCGGGGGGTCCAGACTCTTGTATACAGGAAACCATACCTAGAATGGGTAGATAGGGTACATGAATACCCAAAAGGTTTCAGGATACCAGATTTTGTCCTTTTTTATGGGAATGGAAACCAATCAATAGTGAAGCATATTGCTAGGTTTGCTGCTCAATGCGGTAAATTTACTAATAATGACTATATGAAGTTAAGGTTATTCCTAAATTCCTTGACTGGGGGAGCATTTGTATGGTATATTAACCTTACACCTGGCTCTATCCAAATGTGGCAACAAATGGAAGTGGCATTTCATGCCTAATTCTTCCAATCGGAGCCAGAGGTTTTCATGGCAGACTTGGCAAGATTGAGTCAAAGGCCTGATGAGAAGGCTACCCAGTTTATTGTCAGATTTAAAAGGGCTCGAAACAAATGTAGGGTCATCCTACCAGAGCCAGAATTCGTGAGATTGGCTCAAAATGGTTTAGAGTTTAGGCTTCGAAAAAAGTTTGACTTAACTGAGTTCAAAGACTTAGTGGAACTGACTTATAAGGTGTCTAGGTACGAAGCATTATTAGAGGAGGAACAAGATCGAAATAATGCATCGTACAAGACATATTATAGAGATCCTAATTATGAGATTGATGCAGCAGAGATTGTGGGGAAAGAACCTGTGATATGTGAAGCATTAATTCATAAGGATACAACAATTGACCAGCAGTTTAAAAAGAAAGACCTTCACAGGAAATACTCTTTCGATTTAACTAAGGCAGATGACATTTTTTATCATTTGCTTGCGGCCAACTTCCTTAAGTTACCAAAAGGAGTTAAAATTCTATCTCCAGATGAACTTAAAGGAAAGGTATATTGTAAGTGGCATAATTCTTGGTCTCACTCAACTAAGAACTGTATTGTTTTCGAGACAGGATCCAAGAACAACTTCGGAAAGGAAGTTTGAAATTCCCAGCCAAAGCAGAAAAAGCCATGGGGATCGACAGTAATCCATTTCCAGAAATTGGAGAGGTGGAAGCCAATGTCATAATGCCAGACTTTCGAAGCTTGTCCTTGAAAGAATTGGGAGAAGTCAATGTGCAGATGCACGTTGCCAACCAGACAACTATCAAGAAGGACACTGGAAATCTATTAGCTATTGGACAAGGTTTCTGTCACGACCCAAACCCGCCTCTATAGGTTTAGCAGCGTAACCGGCTAGTAATCCTTGGACTATCGAAGGCCTCCGAACAGATTAACAAAATTAAGGAGCTAGCGGAAGGAAATACATAATTATAGTTGTCCAATGAGTTGTGCTGACTTATATGAAACAGAATATTTAAAACTTTATATACATAACCAGTAGTCATACATTATACCGCTACACATTACAGTATTTTAAGTACAACCAACGACATCAAATCAAGTCTTAAATAAACAGAAACCACAGAACTTAAACACAGGACGCTTCGGGAACCTCCACGTGAGGCATAAATGGTTGGCTGACAACAGAACACAGATCCAGACAAAAGTCTTCAGGCTCGGGTTCCAGAATACTCACCTATACATATGTATACACACAATAAGCTAAAGCCCAATGAATAGCATTAAGGTAAAGGGTTTAGTGAACGAAATCCGAATGTATCATAAGCAGAAAACAGAACAGAGCATAATCATAATCGTTCTCATATCAGAACATAATAATGGTACATCCCATAGAACACATCACAGAACGTCTTCCGACTAGAGTAATCGGTTCCGGATACCGATTAAACACATATCACCACAATGAAGTGGCTATCGAGATCTCGTAATTACTTGTATGTCATGGACTCGCATTTTCATATCGTCCCCCATGACTTGGGACTATCTATGGATGCCATAATAGATTTCAAACTTGGAATATTCGTTCACGAAAATAGATATCATTTCAGAAATCAGAACTTATCATATTTCATTTGGAACGTAATTCATATGAACGTATCTTTACAATAACATTACTCACAGTGGTTCCAGTAAGTGGTCAATCAATCATCGAGTCTTGACCTACAACCACAAAATACATAACACAAGCACGTCTTATCATTACACATTCAAGTGGTCGTTAAGGCTTAGCTTTCATTACATTAGTTCTTATTCTTTCTTATCACATTGCCTAAAACACACACACTTGCAGTCTCGGAACTTAGTACATTCTTTTCTTAGTGTGTTTCTAATCCATAACCTCATTACTATGGCTTAATTAAGGCTTAGGAATGCCTAAGATGCAATGAGGATGCCAAAACATGCCTTGGAACACTTAATCAAATTTCTGAAAATAAGCTCCACGCTCGAGTGTAGGTTTCCTCGCTCGAGCGGACATGCAAAACGTGAATGGTCGCTCGAGCGCACATTCCTTCGCTCGAGCGATCTGTAAAAGACATGAAACTTCTGGGAGCTTGCAATTCACGCTTGAGCGGACTTTTGGTCGCTCGAGTGGAGTGCACGCACTCAGAGTGGTCGCTCGAGCGTGAACTCCCACGCTCGAGCGTGGATGCAAATTCTGGAATTTCCATATTGCACCTTCAAGTTCAAAACTCGAATTCCAACCTTCAAAACACATCTCTTGGACCCCAAAACTTGAGATAACATAGTAAACTTGTAAAACATGAAGAATTTAGGATTATTTCATAAAATCATGGCCCAAGGGTTTGTTAAAAACTCACAATTTCAACTTAAAACATGATGAATGTTCATGAACACAACATGCATGAATTTTTCTTGTATCAAACTTCTCAAAACATGATCAAACACTACAAAACAACTTGAAACTTAATGATTTCCCCAAATGGAGATGAATTTCAAACATGCAAGAGAGGTTTCATGGAAAGCATGCTCAATTTGTAAGAAAATGTACATGCATGCATGAATTGCCACTCAAATCTTCCTTCTAAGCTCAATACACACCCTTAAATACATAATCTTCATGTTGATAACTTAGATTCATAATTTAGGGGTTGAATTCATACCTATAGTCTTGAATTAATCTAGCTCTAGCTTAGTTTTGATGAATCTAAGCCAAGGTCTTCAATTCTCCTTCAATTCCTTCATCTCTCCCTCTAGAATTGCTCACACTTTCTCTCTAAAAGAAAACCTCAGATTTTTCCACTCAAGGGAGATGAAACAAAATGAGTTCAAATGGGCTTATTAGGCTCATATAAGCTTATGGTGCTAAAACACATTAATTAGAACATAAGGCTTGCCAAATGCGACTTAACGAATCAGACTAAATCAATTTTTAATAAAATTTGCCATAAGGTTCTAAAAATTGCAAATAACATATCGGTGTAGTCAATTTTGGTTTCGGATGCCGATAAGGCTTTCAATTTACATATTAAAGTGGAATTCCAAACAGATTTTCCTACAAGTAACCGATAGTAAGCCAAATATCATGCAAATCACATAATAAACCATAATTTATTTTATTCACTTAATTAACATCCTTAACTATCGATTAGTGGCTAATTGTGGATCGGGGTTATTATAGTCTCCCCACCTTAAAAGTTTGGTCCTCCAAACTCAAGTTATCTTATATCAAAAGAAATGACATTCAACGAGAATATAACTGCAATTCTTTACAAAACAAAAGCATAACCATATTCATAAATATGCTCATAACCCAATCTCGACCTTAGCTTCGTACAGAAACAGAATCATAAATCATATACAGAGATTAGGGTTCGTATCAAAACAGAGTCTTATACACATTCAGATTTTAATCAGAAACAGATTCATATACATGTTCATATTCACATTCTTGTCCAGATCATATACAGACAGAAATCATAAGTCATGATTAAGTTTACGTGATACATCCATTAGCATTAACAGAACAGAACAGAACAGAACGTATACACGTGAGGTTACGAATAACCAGTTCCATAAAGGAACCTCCAGATCCAGGTAACAGAACAGAAGCTGAGCCCCCATGACGAGGCCTCTTGTACGGGTAACAGAGTGCAGGCAGATATAAGTTCCATAAAGGAACCTCTGATACCGGGTAACAGCCAACAGATATCACATAATGCTAAGGATGTCACGAGTACATATCAGAAATTGGACAGTCATTCATTGTACAGAACATGGCACTTTAGAAAACAGATCTTATTTTATCACACAGAAAATAAATACAGTTGAACATAACTTTACTAAGTTATTACTCACATTACTTATATCAAATATTTATCGGACGTCATAACAAGTTATCAGGAATACCAGACAACTTCGTACTTATGAAAATGGAAACAGTGTGAATCTATGACGTCCCATAAGTACTTAATATAAGTAATGAGAGTAATAACTTAATAAAGTTATGTCCAACTGTATTTATTTTCTGTGTGACAAAATAAGTTTTGTTTTTTGAAATGCTATATGTTGTATGCTGAATGATTGTCCAATTTATGATATGTATTCGTGACATCCGTAGCATCATTTAATATGCGTCCCTTTATGGGCCATCGGGTCCCCTTATGGGTCATCGAATTTGTTAGTGCTAATGTATGCACCACGTATGCTTAAGTAAGAATTGTGACATCTGTGTATGATCTGGATAAGAATGTGAATATGAACATGTATATGAATCTGTTTCTGATTAAAATCTAAATGCGTATAAGGCTCTGTTTTGATACAAACCCTAATCTCTGTATATGATTTGTGATTCTGTTTTTGTACGAAGCTAAGGTCGAGATTGGGTTATGAGCATATTTATGAATATGGTTATGCTTCTGTTTTGTAAAGAATTACAGTTATATTTTGATGGACATCATTTCTTTTGATATAAGATAACTTAAGTTTGGAGGACCAAACTTTTAAGTTGGGGAGACTGTAACAACCCCTACTCGTAATTAGCCACTAATCTGTGTTTAATGATGTTAATGAGTGGATCAAAATAAATTATGTGTTTACTCTGCACTTTGTATGATTTTGGTTTTCTATCTGTTACTTATAGAAATATCTGTTTGGAATATCACTTTAATATGTAAATTGAAAGCCTTATCGGCATCCGAAACAGAAATTGATTACGTCAATATGTTATTTGGAATTTTTAGAACCATATGGCAAATTTTATTAAAAATTGATTCAGTCCGATTAATTAAGTCATGTTTGGTTAGCTTAATATTCTAATTAATGTGTTTTAGTACCATAAGCTTATATGAGCCTAATAGGCTCATTTGAACTCATTTGTTTCATCTCCCTTGAGTGGAAAAATCTGGTGAGACATTTTAGAAAGAGAGGGAGCACAATTCTAGAGAGAGAAATGAAATTAAAGAAAAATTGAAGGCTATAGCTTGAATTGATCAAAGATTGCACAAGTACCTAGCTAATTGAAGACTCTAGGAAGATTACAACCTCTAGATTGTGTAACTAAGTCATTGAACATGAGATTTCTTCAAGATTATGTATTTAAGGGTGTGTATAGAGCTTAGAAGGGAGATTTAGAGTTAATTCATGCATGCATGTACATTTTCTCACAAATTGAGCATGAACTCCAAGAATTCTCTCATGCATGTTTAAAATTCATCTTCATTTGGGGAAATCGTCAAGCTTCTTGTTGTTTTGTGGTGTTTGATCATGTTTTGAGAAGTTTGACACAAGAAAAATTCATGCATGTTGTGTTCATGAACATTCATTGTGTTTTAAGTTGAAATTGTGAGTTTTTAACAAACTCTTGGGCCATGATTTTATGAAATAATTCTTAATTCATCATGTTTTACAAGTTTACTATGTTATTTCAAGTTTTGGGGCCCAAGAGATGTGCTTTGAGAGTTTTGAGCTTGAAGGTGCAATCTCGAAATTCCAGAATTTGCATCTACGCTCGAGCGTGGGAGTTCACGCTCGAGCGACCACTCTGAGTGTGTGCGCTCCACTCGAGCAACCAAAAGTTCGCTCGAGCGTGAATTGTAAGCTCCCAGAAGTTTCATGTCTTTTACAGATCGCTCGAGCGAAGGAATGTGCGCTCAAGCGACCATTCATATTTTGCATGTCCGCTCGAGCAAGGAAAGCTACGCTCGAGCGTGGACCTTATTTTCAGAAATTTGACTAAGTGTTCCAAGGCATGTTTTGGCATCCTCATTGCATCTTAGGCATTCCTAAGCCTTAATTAAGCCATAGTAATGAGGTTATGGATTAGAAACACACTAAGAAAAGAATGTACTAAATTCCGAGACTGCAAGTGTGTGTGTTTTAGGCAATGTGATAAGAAAGAATAAGAACTAATGTAATGAGAGCTAAGCCTTAGCGGCCACTTGAATGTGTAATGATAAGACGTTCTTGTGTTATGTATTTTGTGGTTGTAGGTCAAGACTCGATGATTGATTGACCATTGCTGGAACCACTGTGAGTAACGTTATTGTAAAGATACGTTCATATGAATTACGTTCCAAATGAAATATGATAAGTTCTGATTTCTGAAATGATATCTGTTTCCATGAACGAACATCCCAAGTTTAAAATCTATTATGGCATCCATAGATAGTCCCAAGTCATGGAGGACGACATGAAAATGCGAGTCCATGACATACAAGTTTACGAGATCTCGTTAGCCTCTTCATTGTGGTGCTATGTGTTTAATAGGTATCCAAAACCGATTACTCTAGTCGAAAGACGTTCTGTGATGTGTTCTGTGGGATGTACCATTATTATGTTCTGATATGAGAACGATTATGATTATGCTTTGGTCTGTTTTCTGCTTACGATATATTCGGATTTCGTTCACTAACCCCTTTACCTTAATGTTATTCATTGGGCTTTAGTTCATTGTGTGTATATATATGTATAGGTGAGCATTTTGGAGCCCGAGCCTGAAGGCTTTTGTCTAGATTTGTGTTCTGTTGTTAGCCAACCATTGTGCCTCACATGGAGGTTCCCGAAGTGTCCTGTGTTCAAGTTCTGTTGGTTCTATGTATATGTATGACTTGTTTTAATTCTGTTAGCTGGACTTAAAATATTGTAATGTGTGTGGGTATAATATATGGTTGACTGCCGGTTATGTATATAAAGTTTTAAATATTCCGTTTCATATAAGTCAGCACAGCTCATTGGACAACTATATTTATGTATTTGCTTCCGCTAGCCCCTTAATCTTGCTAATATGTTTAGAGGCCTTCGATAGTGCAAGGATTACTGGCCGGTTACGATGCTAAACCTATAGGGGTGGGTTTGGGTCGTGACACCTTCACAGCCACCTTCGAAAATGGATTCAAAGGAAGAAAGAAGTAGTTCAAAGCTGGGTCAGTAGGTTCGTGGGTACTTGGAGTTCTAGATTGGTTTGTGATGCAGAACAAACCTAGGGAAGTGTCTACCCAGAGAGGTGTTGTTGGAAACCAAGGTAGGATGGTCAAACCTCCTTTGGTGGCTCCAAACAATTGGGTATTGCTTAAACACCCAAAAACAAAGGAACGAGATATGGTCCCCGTGATTTCTAGATCACAAAGGAGGAAGATTCAACGTAAGTACACTCAGTACTAGAAGGACTTGAAAGAAAGTGGAGAGAGTTCTTCATTGGTCCAGACAGAAGGAAAGAAGAATCCAAAGTCAAACCATACCCTAAAACCGACTCTACAAGGCAAAACGGTTTGCAGCAGAGAACAGTTGGCCAAAGTTCACTCTGAACTAAAAGCCACAGAGAGGTCTAGTTTAGCAGGATTGGAGAAGGCATTGATGGAGAGTGATAGCGAGACAGAGAAAGAAGTTGGCTTAGGCCAAAAGAAAGAAATGGTTGAGGCAGAATTGTTCGAAGCCTTCATGGCTGAACAAACATTTTTGGTTGAAAAGCCGGTTGTGAAAGACCATTCGAAGGAGTTTGTTAGTAATGAAGTGTTAGAATGCAGTATGGAGGATGCTTCTGGTGTAACTGAACAAGGTGGCCAAGAGGAGAAACAGACACAGCCAGCCATCCAATTTGGCTCAGTGTCAGTCAATATGGTACACATACTACCGCATGAATTCCAAGCTGGAGATGAGAATCAAGAGGGGCAAGAAATTGACCCAATTCCAGTCTCTAGTAAAGACTCACAAGTGAGTATGGTGCAGGATGAATCCAAAATGGCTACCCCAATGGAAATTGAATATGAGAGTGAAGAAGAGGTGAGCATTAACCTCTCATATCTTTTTGAGTATCCCTCGAATTCTATGACACAGCATGTCAAGCCTTTGTATATCAAGACCTTTTTCGATGTGATGCAATTGAACCGAGTTTTGGTGGATAATGGGGCAGCGGTGAACTTACTACCGAAATCTTCTTTGAAGAAACTAGGAAAAAGGAATCCCAGGTTAATCCCAACCAGCACAACCATTGCTGGTTTCGCTGGAGACAGATAGATGGCTCAGGGAATTCTACCCATCAATAGTCCAGAAAGTGCAAGAGCAAGAGAAAGAAGCCATGATAATTGGCTGCAAGCAGGAACAACAACAGGCCAGAGTTTTGGCCCTTGATAAATACTGTGCATTGGACATTGAAACAAAAGTCCAGGAGATAGAGGAAGAAGAAGCCTTGTGGACAGACTTTGTCTATGAGGAGGAAGGTAAAGATGTTGAATCAAAGAACCTGGGAGCAGAACACAGCAAAGAGATTGCTTCGAAACCAGAAGGAATCAAAGAAAGAGCTTCAGTAAGTTCTCAGGTACAAGACCCCTTAGAAGAAATAAATTTAGAGGAAGGTTCTGTACAACAGCCCATTTATATAAGTGCTTGGTTGAATGCTCTTGACAGGAACCAATTGTTGGTTATTCTGAGGAGATATAAAGATTGTTTTGCATGGTTTTATAATGAACTACCAGGATTGGATAGGTCATTAGTGGAACATAGGCTCCTTATGAAGCCTAATTTTAAGCCATACAAGCAAAAACCAAGAAGAATGAGTCCAAAAGTGATTCAGAAAGTTAAGGACGAAATTCTTAGACTACTCAAGGCATGCTTTATTAGGACAGCCAGGTATGTTGAATGGTTATCTAATATTGTGCCTGTAGTTAAGAAGAATGGTAAAATGAGGGTATGCATTGATTTCAAAAACTTAAATCTAGCAACTCCAAAAGATGAGTATCCTATGCCTATAGTAGATTTGTTGGTAGACAGTTCAGCAGGGCATCAAATTTTATCAATGATGGATGGGCACTCTGGTTATAACCAAATCTGCATTGCAGAGGAAGATGTTCATAAAACAGCATTCAGATGTCCTGGGAATATTGGCACCTTCGAATGGGTTAAAATGCCATTTGGTCTGAAGAATGCTGAGGCTACATATCAGAGGGCTATGAACACTATCTTTCACGACCTCATTGGAGGGTATTTAGAGTGTTATATTGATGATATTGTAGTTAAATCCCAATCTATGGAGGAGCATCTGTTTCACTTAGAAGCAGTTTTCGAAAGAATGAGAAAGTTTAAGTTGAAACTCAATCCTCTTAAGTGTGCTTTTGGCGTATCATCTGGAAATTTCTTGGGCTAAGTAGTACACAAGAAAGGAATATAGATTGACCAGAATAAAGCCAAAGCCATCATTGAAGCTAGACCTCCATCAAGTAAGAAGGAATTACAAAAGTTCCTTGGACAGGTTAATTTTCTTCGAAGATTCATTTCTAACACTACAGGGAAAACTAAAGTATTTTCTTCCATGTTAAGGTTAAGAGATGAAGAGGGATTTGTGTGGACAACAGAGCATCAAATTGCTTTCTAAGGAATCAAAGCCTACTTGGCCAACCCTCCAGTGTCAATGCCACCAAAGGGTGAGAAGCCCTTAAAGTTATACATAGCTGCAGCAGAGGATTCATTGGGAGCTTTCCTAGCCCAAGACAATGAAGAAGGCAATTGTTTATTACCTTAGTAGATTTTTAAATTCTTGTGAATGTAAATACTCAGCTGTAGAAAAGCTGTGCCTTGCATTGTATTTTGCTGCAATGAAATTAAGATACTATCTTTTACCTACAACTGTCTTGGTAATTACAACCACAGATTTGGTTAAGTATATGTTATCTAGACCTATGTTGAGGGGAAGAATTGGCAAATAGATACTAGCTTTATCAGAATTTCATTTAGAATATGTTCCCCAAAAGACAGTAAAAGGACAAGTTTTAGCTAATTTTTTGATAGACCATCCATCTCAAACAGACAACCAAGAGACAATGGAACTTGGTATGGCTAGTGTTGAGCCATGGCAAATGTGGTTCGATGGATCAAAAGCCAATGGCCTAACTGGAATTAGTATAGTGATTATGTCACCACAAAGAGTAGAAACCACACATGGTTTCAGAGTGGATGAAATTACTTGTTCTAATAAACAAGCTGAGTATGAAGCCTTCATAGTGGAACTGGTGTAATAACCCTCACCATTGCTTACCGATAAACATTGATTACCGTCAAACTGAACTAATTACGACTGATAATTGAACTGATTAAAATACTGAACTGACTGACTGAAGTCTAGAACTGAATTGACTGAGTGTATCTGTTTAAATGCATAATCCATCTGTTTGACTGTTTGACTATCTGTTCATGTTTTAGTGTTTAAACTGCTAATTGAATGCCTTATCGGCGGCCGAATCCGAAATTGATTAGTGTGTCTTGATCATTGTAATTTATGTGATTTTATGGTGTATTTATCTAAAATGTGATCTAGTATGACTAAATTAGATTAAATATTGATCAATTGCTTAAGTTGGCCTTATTTACCAAACTAGCCTTAGTGGCCACTACTTGATTCATTGTGAGCTTCATTACACTTGATCACTAACACATTTGCTCAGCCATTTTCCTTGCCTTAGTCGATATAGAGAGAGAGAGAGAGAGACTTGAGGAGTTGATTTCATCTCAATATTGCTTAGAATTTGAAGGAAATTGAAGTGTGGTTGCTAATCTAGTTCCCTTGCCTTTAATTGAAGACATAGGTAAGAGAAATCAACCTTTATTGATGTGTTTGAGCTTGGTTCTTGCATGGTTTATGTCAAAGTTGAGAATTGAGCCATGGATTAGTTCTAGCATGTTGAAATAGAGCATAATTCATGCATGCATGTTAATATTGTTGGATTTTGAGTTGAGTTCTTGGCAAATCGTCACATGCATGTCCATGTTTTGAGTGTAGGCCATGTTTTCATCATGTTTGTGAATCAATTGGCTCATTAGAGCATGTTTTGAATCTTGAAAGTTATTTGAAGGTCATGCATGTCATGCTTGAGGATTGTTCTTGAAAAATGGTTTGAAATTGGGTTTGAATTAAACACCCTTGGGCTTTGATTTCTCAATTGAGCTTTGAATCGTGTTATTCCATGTGTTTACAAGTGTTTTTCCAGAAATTAGCCCAAGAGGATTGAAAATTATGCTTTTGAACTTGGTTTTTGGCTTGGAGGTGCAATCTGGGTTTTCCAGATTTTGCACTCCCGCTCGAGCGGGGAAAGTGACGCTCGAGCGTGGAATCCGAGCATCCAGTATCTCTGCACTGTTTTACAATCCGCTCGAGCGGAGGACTGGGCGCTCGAGCGGAGTCTTGTGTCTCAAGCTTGAGCGGGCGTCGAGCGTCCGTCGAGCGGAGATTTCACCCATCCAGTACTTTTGCAGTACGCTCGAGCGAGGGATTTACCGCTCGAGCGGGTACTTTTGTCTTCATGTTCGCTCGAGCGGAGTGACCTACGCTCAAGCGTGACCTCTGTTTTCTGAAAAATCTGAAAATGCTTTTAAAAGTACATCTTTGCATCCTCATCTCATTCTAGGCATTCTTAGGCCTAGTTTAAGACATCTTATTGAGGATATAGACGTAGAAAACACCAAGGCAAATTAGGGATTAAGTTATTATCTTTCCCAGCTGTGTAGCTTAGTGTGTTCAATCTGTTAACTGTGTAGGGTTGGCGACTGGGGAGGCACACTCTAGCATACTGTAGCCCAAACTCTGTGAGTAACGACTGTGTAAAGATATGTTCAAAACGATTATCTTCTGAATAATTGAAATGTACTGTTTTCTGAACTGATACTATTAATTGAATAAATGTATGTCCTATATTCTGAACTATATTGTGGCATCCTTAGCACCTACTGTTACTATTACTGTTACAGAGATCTCTGTCGGTTCCCTTGTTGGAACCACTACTGTTTACTGACTGATGGCCATCATTTACTGCTCGGTCTTTTAAGATCTACTGTTTACTGTATTGTTATGCTAATGGATATACCACATATGACTGTACTGACTGAACGACTGAAATACTGATTTAATGAGCTGTTTTCATACTGTAAGGACATTCATTCTTAACCTCTTTATGCATTATGTTATTCACTGGGCTTTAGCTCACTGCTCGTATATATATGTAGGTGTTCAGGCACCAGACCGCGGCTAGGAGCGTCAAGGTTACTCCAGTTTTGTCAAGCCAACTACCGTGCCTCACTGCGAGGTTCCAAGCCTATCATGCTAAGGCTTAGGGGTGTTTTAGGACTCCCCTTCTGTACTGTCTTGCTGTTTTGTAATAACCAATGGATTGTATAGACTGAATGTTTACTGTACCGTTACATAGGGATTGGGTCCCTATTCTGAATGATTGTATATATTGTGTATACCTTTCCACTGAATGTAAATATGTTTGGAAAGTCCTTTGCATACAGACTGTCACAGCTCATTAGGCATTGTTTAATTACTGTATTGGCTTCCGCCAGGCCCTGTACTCTGTTTTACTGTACTACTGTTAAGCAGGCCTTCGGTAATCTCGGATTACTGGCCGGTTACGGTGCTAAACCCATAGGGCCGGGTTTGGGTCGTGACAACTGGTAATTCTTATTGGATTACAAGATAATGCAGTTGACATATTTGGAGATTCTCAATTGGTGGTTAACCAAGTAAAAGGAATTTTCAAATGTCAAAGTATAAGCATGTTGCCATACTATGTTGTTGCATTACATCTGCTTTCTCAATTTAAAATAGCAAATGTAACTCATGTCCCAAGATTAATGAATAATAGAGCTAATGATGTGACTCAAAAAGTTTCAAATTTCAAGAGAAGGGATATTGCTCAAAGGGACATAAGCCAAACAACGTATTAGAAATTAATACCACCCTTAAATAAAAGGAATGTGGTCCTGGAAGTCAACCAGAATGACTTACAAGATCAAGATTGGAGACATTCAATAATGCAATACTTGGCTGGCCCATCTTCGAAGGCCAATAGAAAAATTAAATTGCAATCTATGCAATACGCGATGTATGGTAATGCTCTCTACAAAAGAGGGGGGGATGGTTTATTGCTGGAATGTTTAGGCCTAAAAGAAGCATTAACGGCTATGACTGAGATTCATGAAGGCATCTGTGATGCTCATTAGCCTGGGGTGAAAATGAGATGGTTGCTTCGAAGGCATTCCTACTATTGGCCAACTATCCTTAAAGACTGCATAGAATATGCAAAAGATTGCCAGGCATGTCAAAAGCATGGCACAATAAGGCATGTGCCCATAACTGACCTGCATGCAGTAGTGAAGCCTTGATCATTTAGAGGATGGGCTATGGATATGATGGGGAAAATACACCCACCTTCTTCGAAGCATCATTGTTTCATTTTAGTGGCCACTGATTACTTCACTAAGTGGGTTGAAGCTAAGTCATACAAGGCGATTGAGGACATTGGATTCATTAAAGATTTAATCCATAGATTTGGTATCCCACAGACTATAACTGTTGATAATGGGCTGTATTTGATGGGAAGATGGTAAAGTCTTTTGTGGCAGAGTTTGGAATTAGCCTTGTTAATTCCACTCCTTATTATGCACAAGCCAATGGTCAAGCTGAATCATCCAATAAGTCCTTGAAAAAAGGAATACAAAAGGTTGTGGAAGATAATCCTAGGGATTGGCATACTTATTGTTGGATGTGTTGTGGGCTTATAGGACTTCCCCAAGGTCAAGCACAGGAGTCACTCCTAATGCCTTAGTATATGGGCATGATGTAGTATTACCTGTGGAAATTAATGTTAAGTCATTAAGGGTAAGATGCCAAGACCAGTTAGATCCTGAGCAATACCATCAGAGTATGTGCTTGGAATTAGAAAGCATAGATGAAGCTAGAATTCTGGCATTAAATAGCATTCTTTTGTAAAAGAAGAAAGCAGCCAAAAACTAAAATAGAAAAGTCAAGAACATTGGCTTTGATGAAGGTGATTTGGTATGGAAGACAATACTTCCAATAGGGATTAAAAGCCATAAGTTTGGCAAATGATCACCTAATTGGGAAGGACCATATCAAATTCATAGAGTCTTACCTTTTGGAGCATACTATTTGAGAAATTTGAATGATCAACTACTCAACAGCAAGTCCAACAACAGGATGCTGTCTACACCCTCATCCAAACCATCATTCTTGGTTTTGTTGGTACCAGTACTTCTACTCAAGACCGAGGCCGCGAGTTACTCCAAAACCTTCGCTGTCCCTCCTTGACCCATTTCCGTTGGTATAAGGATGTCTTTCTCCTGAAGGTCACTCAACGACCTGATGCTAACAGTACTCATTGGAAAGCCAAATTTATTGATGGCCTTCCTAAACAGAGAATTATTATTTAAGAATGAATATGCACGGGAGTAAGCCACATGCCATTCATTATACATCAGTTATTATGGAACAGAGTTGTCCATAAGTGTACTGTTCGTAAGGAATAGACATCCGGTCATGACGGTCCCGAGGATACATACATCCCAAAAAGATTAATGGCAGATATTTGAAGCCTTATTTTCCAACCATTTGGGAAACACAAGGAATAAAATAAACACTAAGTACAAGAACACGAGAATACTCAAATGATAAATAAGAATTTGTTCTTCATAAAGAGTTGAATACATTCTGCCATAAATTGGCCCAGAAATCATTACAATGTCTCAGTTGATCTTTTACAATGGATGTTCTATTCTTAAATGATGAGAACAACTGGATGGCTGTGGTCATTTCCTGCTTTCGGTCAGCCAGTCCTTGGTTGGTGATCTGCAGTTTAGTGTCAGTTTGGATTAAGGCCTGGTTCACTGCAGATAGCTCTTCCTCAAGTTGAGCTTTCCTCTCCAGTAGTTGAGTTCGAAAGTGAGAGACAGAAGAATGTTGTTCCTTTAATTCTGATACTTCAGTATGCACTGTGGAAACAAAGCTCTGATCTTTAACCAATTTCTCTTCTGCAACCTTGGCAGCATGGCAAATGTTGATATAGAAGTCAATAGTGGCTACTGCCTGAGATAAATGACTTGAGACAGTCATGCCAGATTGCTTGACAATCTTGCAGTACTGGAGGAAGCCATTTCTTATTATAGGTCTCCCTAAGGCCTCGAAGGGAATCCTCGAAAAAGATGTCAATAGCTCCAGGCAGATTTCCAAGTCTATCAGAGATAAAGAAGGCTTACTAATGGAGGAAGAGCTCTAAAAAATTTCTAGCAAGGAGTCAGCCAGAACTAATGACTCAGTCTCATCACTAGCCACTGGAGAGGTAGAAGGCATATCGAAGAGACTAGCTAGTCTTGTTTCGAAGATGTCTACCTCATTCGTAGATATGAGGGGTACAGAAAGAGCTTTGGTGGAAGGCACAAAGGACTGCATAAGGATAGGAGAAATGGGTGGAGCATCTTCAGCAGTCTCTATGGTTCTAGCCACCAATAAATCAAGGGAAGAAGGGCTGGAACTAGACAAAGGTAATAAACTACGAGTTGGAGAGCTGCCAGCACCTTCTATAGGGGAATCAGCTACCATCGAAGAGAAGGTAATAGCTGGGATTTCCTTAGGAGAAGAAGGAAGAGCAAGGCTTGAAAGAGAATGAAATTGAGATAGATCAAAGGACAAATAAGGGAGGTATGGATGTAAGTTAAAAGAAAAAAATGCAGGAATACTTGGCCTCAAGGAGGGTACAGAGCATGTAGGCATAGGAAGTAGGACTATTATCTGAATGGATCTTACATTTTGCAATTAATCAACTTCAATTGAAACTGAGGGAGTCCTTATTGGAAGAATAGGCTCAGTAGTTGTTGCTGCAAAAGAAGAAGTACAAAATAATGTCAAGTCTCAATACCAAAAGTTTGACAAGGAAAAAACAGTAACGACTTGAAATAAGTTACCAGTTTCAGAAGTGATAACAACAATAGGAGAGCTACGAAGGGAATAGTGCTCAGCAATATGTTGTCTTCTTGCAGTTTTCCTTTGGATTGCATCAGCAGCAGTAGCCTCATCTCTTAAGAATTTCTGCTGCCGTCTCTTCTCAGCTCTCTCAAAAACAATTATGGCCTTAGAATGTCCATGTTCTACTGCCTTAGCAGCTGCTTCATGAATAGGGTCTTTGACCAAATCAGAATGAGAGACAGTCATCTTCTTTCTCTTTTTTCTCTGTATTGGTCTTGCCTGTTCCTTCTCAATTTCTCTCTCTTCGATCTGGGATTCAGACTCCTCAGAAGTAAGTTCTTCTTCTGCTACTCTGGTAGTTGTCTCATAAATAGGATCTTCGATTGAATTAGAAGGAGAGACAGTCATCTGTTTCCTCTTTTTCCTCTATAATGGTAATTCCTGCTATTTCTTAATCTCTTCCTCTTTAATTTGGGATTCGGATTCCTCAGGAGTGAGTATCAGCTTCATTTTCTTTTTCTGCTTTTGTTTGTCCTTGAGAGTAGCCAGAATTTCAGCCCTCTTAGGAGATCTTTCTTGTGGAGACTGTGCACCAAGAGGTATGAATGTAAAGGAAACAAACAAAAGAGTCTTAAAAAAAAGAAACTTGAAAATACTTACCCCTTTTGGAAGCAGCTCTAGTAACTCTAGCAAGAAAGGATGAGGCTACATGAGCAGTTTTGGCAGCTGTGGAAAGAGAGGGAATGTTCTCAACTGTTGTTGGTTGAGCCTTCGAAGGCACTCCTAACCCTATCAGTAAATCATGAGGGTGTACGGATAGGCGCACTTCCATATTGGCCGTCTACCAGTTTTGAAATCTTTTCAGAGCCAGGCCAGAAGAAAGGAAGGAGACAAATCTGAACTCGCTCAATTCTTTCAACAGTTTAAATGTTGCAACCTCTAGTTTTGATTTGGGTATTCTCAGGTCTCTGGCCACAAGATAGACATTCGAGAGGCTGCAAAGTGGAACAGGAATCCCCTGACTAAGCCCAAATTGTCTGGCAAACTGGGAAGGGCAGTACACCTTAGATATACATTTATAAGCTCGAGGGTTTAAAGTAGCTATGAACAGCTCTCTCGGTAACAAAATAGAAGCCCACATATCTTTGTGGGGTGGGATGGAACATTCATGGTCGGCCAAGAATGCTTGCAGCCAAGCAGGTCCTGTGTTGGCATCAAAGGGGCAGAAGAATGAGGCAGATGGAGAAATAGGAAGTTGATGAAAAAAGGTGAGGTAATAGGCAAAAGAAGCAGGATAAAGAGCAATTCTAGCATACTTTTTCCCATAAGTGCTAGGATCCTGAACAAGGAATCTTAAGCATTTGGAATGCAAATCAGTGAAATAGGCAAAGAGCCAGAGTTGGAGTACCCAAAGGGGACATCCCTGGTTGATGTCAAGAGGTTTCTCACAAAATTGAAAGCAAGCTCTATAAACATGGCCTAAGAGATATGAGGCCAAGGCTATACGTTTTTTCAAAACAAGGGCCTTCGCAAGTGGGGCGAATTCAGGCATAATCCGTTGAGATGATGTACAAAAAAAAATTTACACAACCAGTATAAAATGAAGGAAAATAGTTCTCTATCTCTCACGGGGCCTATCCTTTTGTTTTCAGCCTTTACAAAGTCACTATATGAAGAATTTAGGGGTAGAAGAGAAAACTTAACAGAGAGGTCTGGGTAACTGGGAGAGAAAGGAGTGCCAAGGGGTTAAAGCCCTAAAAGATGGCAGATATCAAGAACGGTGGGGGCCATCATGCCACACCAAAACTGAAAAAAATTAAAAGCCATATTCCAAAAGCAAAGAGTAGCAGGAATCAAAAAAGGGTCTTCAAGAATGATGAACTTGGAAAGATGGAGGGCGTCGAGAATACAGAGCTCCTACAGGTCATCTTCTTGTGCAGGAACAACTTTGTCATACCATTCTTCCCATTTAGCTCTCAATGTCGGCCAGCAGCGATGAGGTCGGGTCACCCTCCAATTTCCCCAGTCGAGCCCTCCTTCGTAGAGAAGAAAGTGGTCCTCTAAGCGAAGGTATAAAGCTGGAAGTTGGGTAGGAGCTTCTCGAAAGATGGGACCCAAAACATATTATTGCTTGTTGCTGTGGTGAGGAACAAAGAGGCGTCCGTCTATGGCGCTTGACCCATCAGCTGTTAACTTGGCAATTTCTTCATCAATACATCTTTTCAAAGCCATGGTTGGGCTTATATGATCACCAGCAAGCACTTTCAGAGAAGAAGAATCCATTGGTAGCAAGCAGCAAGGAAGAGGCAAGGAATAAAGGGTTAACAGAGGAGAAGGGTTTGTGTTTTGAGCGAGCGAGTGATTTCAGAGCACGAAATAAAAGAGTTTTAAAAGCCTTTGTGTTTGCAAGATATATCGCGTAATTCGTTAAGTACTAAAAGTACAAATACGAAGAGCTTCCTTCAATATTGATACTTTTGGAGGGAAAAACACACCCCGATGTTGAGGCCAGCTTCGAAGTATAGTATTTGGCTTCGAAACCAAATTTTGGCGCCAAAGGTCAAATAATAAACGGCTTCGAAACTGAGAAGCCGGCTTCGAAGTACATTTCATACCTATGGATGCAAAAATGCTCAAGTATTTGTTTATTTCAAAGGGATTAAAGACCTGTTTTAGGTTTCTCAATGAAAGTAATTTCCTTTGAAACAAAACTTGAGATCTCTTAAGGATGGGAATTGGTGTTCGAAACATCAAGACCAATAGTTGGTATATATATATATTTAGAAAAGATTGTCTTTTCAGACTAAAACAGTGCAGCCCTCAAAAGGAGCTTCCATATTTTTGAAAGTATGGACTATTGTTCTAAGCAAAATGGTCAATTTAAAACTGATTGATCATACTAAATCATGACCATATATTGGTTATAATTGAAACAAGTTTTAAGGGGTAAGATTGTTAGATTCGAAGCACAGATTATGAATGAAAAATTAGCAAAAACTATCAACTGCATTCCATAAATTGGAAAAGTTCACGTTCGTTTTTGTTAGTGTTTCATTTAAAACAATTAAATCCAGATTTGAAGGATAAGATTGTGCAGTTCAATGCCCTAAGTTTGCTTTTAAAGACAAACGGAGACAAGACCAAACAATGCCAAACAAATAGAAAAGTCTTAGTTGTATTAAAGCAAAAGCAATTACATCAAATGGCCCTTTTTGGGTACAAATTCAAGTTCATAAAAATAAGAAATAGAATAAATAACAAGATCATGAAATTTGGTCCAACTATGATCAATGAATTTTTGTTCTTTCTTTATTTTATCCTCTATTTCTTCTAGGATTGGCTGCATAAGTTGATGTGCTCTCACTTCATAAAAGAGCTCTTCAGCCTTTGTTTCGAATGCTGTTTCTCTCAGTTCTTGTTCTAACTCGTCTATGTCCAAGTCATCCCAATACGCAGAGTCTTTATTCTTGAAGTTATCGAATTCTTCAATGAAGTTCTTTGCTTCGTACTGGGCATGAATTCGAAGGGCAGAGAGTTGGTCCAAAGATTGAATGGTGGCCACAGAAATTAAATGCCAGTGAAGAAGCAGCAGAAGTTGGTCCAAAAACATATGAAGTTCTGCTTGGGCGAGGGGGTTGAGGACGTGACCCCGAGTCAGAATATCACAAGCCCATCGAAGGTTCTTGAGAGGAACATCATCCTCAAGAACATTGAAAGGCAAATGAGAGAAGGCCGCAAGCAGAAATTGGGCTTGCTTCCGCTCAGCTGGAGTAGGGGAAGGTAGAGGCTTGTAAGGAGAAAAGACCTTATCCGCAGAAAGGGCAAGCCTCAGTCTCTCTGTCCAGCAAGGATTTGGTAGAGGATGAGGTATGAGAGCTTCCATGTCGGGAGAAGGTGCAATGGTAGAAGAAACAAGGGCATTAATATAATCGAGCTAGTCAGAAGAGCAAAGCTTTGCCTTCTGAGCTAAGAACGATGAAGCGTACCCTTGTGCCTCTTCTGGGCGTTGGGCAGCGTGCACTATTTTTGTAGGCATGAAGGATGTGTACCATGCTACAAGCAGATTCTCCTCCAAACTGCGTCGTCAGTCGATGGGCACGTAAGGATAAACCACCGAGCTTCGCACATAGGAAGGAAGCTCTAAAGGATCAGTGAACTCGACGAAATGATGGTTAATTCGCTCCCTCAAATCATAGGCCTCAGGTTTCAACCAGCTTGCCCAGTCAGAAGCCCCAGAGGAAGAAGAAGCCACATCCCATGTAGAGGGTTGTGAATAAGAACTTCCCATGTCCATATTTGCGACTTTCTGAATCAAAGGATTCAGAGCAGTTCGTTCATAGTCCAAGGGTGAGTCAGAAGAAGAACTTCCCATATCCATATTTGTAAGTTTCTGAATCAAAGGATTAAGGGCAATGTGTTCGTAGTCTAAGGGTTGATAATTTGCAAAGGCATCCATGACCTGAATATAGAAAGGTGGATAAAGGTGGCTAATTAATGCATGGAGGTTCTTTCGAGGAGAAACAACATCATCAGATGAGTCTTCATGTGCTTGATTAATGGAGGCGAAAATCGATTCGGCCATAAAAAATATATATCAGTCTGTTCGAATACTAAGGTGGTGGGGATATTCAAAAGATTGGAGGAGAGTTTAATGCAGATGATGAATGATAGTTGCATTTCTAGAAGAATGCAAAGCCCATGCACGTTCTAAAACGTGGATAAAAGACATACATCCACTAATATCACCAAGTATTGGGTATATTAGTGCGGGAGGGTAATGTTGGCTATATATTTTGTACAAGCCAATTACAATTCGACGTGTGACAGAATAAGGGTAATACATGAAGACTATTCAAGTCTTCAATCCTGATCGTACACGTGGCAGTTAGTATTGGTTATTACGAGATCTAAGTAGTAGTGGATCAACAAAAAGATGCAAGGTGATGTGGCTTCAACGGTTACTCACATTTAAATTCAAATTTAAGTGGGAAGTCTAACAGCAAGTGATAGCATAGTGGAGCTAATTATAAGGCAACATGATCAGCGATCATGGAGGAGCAGTTCGACGGTTAAAAATACAGTTCGATGGTCATCCTTGAGAAGTATAAATAGTAGAGAAGACCCACAAAAAGACCACTAGACTCAGATTAAAAAAACCAGTCTTATTCTACTTATTTTCCTTTTCAGTTTTACATTTCCAATCTTACATTTCCTGTTCTTTACATTATTGTACTTTAAATTCCTACACTGCACTTCGTTCATAGGAGTAGTCTCAAGTAGTAGATTGTTGCTGTAAACCTCTACGAGGCTGAGTTTGGATCATTGTAAGTTTTTCATTTTAATGAAATGCTTCAATTGTTCTTCATTTAATTGTTATCTTGTTTAATTCTCCTAAATCAAACCACCAGTAAAAGTCCTCTTCATTGAGGCTGAAAGAACTAAAACACAATCGTCTGATAATTGGTTGGCAATTAATTTTCTATAAGGACTGATTGATCCTTGCTGGCACGTTCGCAATTACAAAAAATAACCTTCGAATGCCAAAAAGCCAACAATATCCCACAATATATTTTGTAAAATAAACATGAATAATATATATCCAATCTTATATATCAAGTCAACAAACATGAATTAGGGGATATATTATCCAATACTTGTATATATTTAATATATATACTGACTAAATCCTATATCATATTATATATTCTATTTTATATCCAATGAAACAAACAGGGCATAATGTGTCATTCATGTAGTAATTTTGGACAGATGTTTGCCATTGGAGCGAACTGGAAAATATTTGAAATATTGAAGATTAAAGTGAAAAAATTTAAAATTTAAGGAGGTAGAGGGTTGGTTTGGCAAGGGCTTATTGGGCTTTTTTGGCTCAATGAGTCATAAAAGACAGAATAGGCTCATGAGTCACAACAGACAAAACATCTCATCCAACCCCATAATCATTACACTCTTCTCTCACAAAAAAATCAAAAAAGTCAAAAAGCCAAAAGCCGGAACTAAGCTTTTGAGCCCAGGCTCATATAGTCAAAAAATTCAAAAAACCAAAAAATCAACCCACTTTTCAAACGGAAGCAGAGTATATTTTATTTTTTTTTTTAATTAAAAAAAAATTCAAGACCTATGAAATGTGGCCCTAGTGGAGAAGGGGGTTAGGGATGCAGATGAGCTGTGTGCCTGTCATTACCTGAAATTAGGTAGGGTCACGCGATGAGTTTGTCATCTTTTGCCTTTGTCCTCGTTGACAAAGTCACCCTACGCCCGTCCTATTCCATTATGAATGAAATTTTTTAATTTCATTTCCGCCTTTGCGGATATGCATGGATATTCGATATTCATGAATCTTTTATTACATTTTAAATAGTAAAAAAAATTAAAAATTATTTAAATTTTTAACACATTAAATATATTTCTTTTCATATATATAAATAGTAAGACTTTTAAAATTATTATTTATTTATATTTAAACTTTATCATAAATTTTTAATTTTATTTTTTTATATCTAATTAAATTTTATATATATTATTAAATATATCGAATCGGGTTCCCGCCCCACTCCCATTGCCATTAACTAAAACGTAATCTACTCTCACTTTACATGAGTGTTAAAATAGATAAAATCCGATCTATTTGAACAGATATAGACGAACGCGTGCGGATCGGATTTAAATCACTATCCCCACTTGAAATGAGAAATTGTGGCTGAAATGGAACCTCAAAATAAATTGAAATTGACAATTGTGGTATTACGTTCGGAGACTTTTATCCAACCTCAAAAGTAGGATACTGTAGTCTGTAGTGTTAGTACGGTGCTTTTTTTCTTTTTTTTTTTCTTTTGCGCGGAGGAAAGAATTCATGAGTAAACTACACTGATATTTTTTGATATTTTTATTTAATACAGATATTTTTTTATATTTATTTTTTATCAGATTAAAATGATATATTTGTCTCTTAATCTTTATATATATAAAATAATATAATAATACAAACATTTTATTTATGTTATTTCAAGGAAAATAAAAATCATTTTATTTAGTTTAACTCACCCAAAAAATTGAGTTTTTTTTTTATTATTCCGTATTTTTTTTTACTGAATTTTTTAATATTTTAAACAATTTTTTATTTACTTTTTAGATACTCCTAATTTAGATATACTTAAAAAATATAATATATTGTGATTTTTTTTTAAAATTTACCAAATATAAAAAAATACACATATATATAAATTCAATACATAATCTTATTTTATTATTTTCAATGAATTTTTTTTAAAAAATTGTACAAATTTTATACTTTTTAAATATATCTAGATTAAATTGATCTAATCTAGGTATAATGGTGGAAATAAAAATAGAAAATTATATTTATATATAAAAATTTATACAAAAAAATCATAAAAATGTTGTGATAGTGATATTTTTGTAAATATAAAACATATTTATGAATGTTTTATTTTAAAGTGAAATGTCACCATTAAACTATATCATTGTGTTTCAAAATTCTGTATAAAATTTTATATTTGTATATTATCACTCAATAAGAATATATTCAGGTAGAATTTAATAATGGAAAGTTGTAGAATGTAGTCATGATGATAGAAAGAAGAATTGGTTAGAAAAGGGCATGATGGTCATTTAGAAAATTTTATGGCATGACATCAGCAATTCAGAGAGCAATTTATAATGAGATTACAAACTTCAAGGAGGGAAATGTAATTTTTCAAATGTGAGTAGAAATTTGTAGGGGGTGTCAATATAATTTACCCTTTATTCATTAATCAAAGAAGAAAAGCCTAGCAATCCAATATCAAACTAATGAGAATGCAAACACCAAGGTGGGAAACAGACTTCCCAAACTTGAACCTCATCAATCGAAAGAGCATGTCGCACAATGTCATGCACTACTCTATTACAAATTCGCAAAATAAAACAAAAACTAATTGAATGAAAGGAAAGACTTAATACCCGATAGTCTAGCACAATCATAGCAATGTTTTGAGGAGGTTGGATTTCACCATTAAAGCTGACACACCATTTTAGCATTACCCCAACAACTATATTTCCATACTGACCGTGCAATGCAGAGGGTAGAGCTTCCCGAACAACCAAAGCTTCAATCACTCGAGGGGAGGGGCAAAAGAATAGAGGAATAGGCTTAGTGCTTGTTTGGCATGTATTAAAAAAGTGTATTTTTTTCCATCAACAATGCTAGGTATCATGAAAAGTCTTTCATGAAAATAGTCATGAAAGATTTATGACATTTGGATTACACTTACAATAAAGTACCACACACTAATCAAGGTAATCTAAGGATCACAAATTTTTCATGATCCTTTTCATGACAAAATTTTCATGATCTCTAACATTTCTCTTTTTTGCATACACACACTTATTTAAGTCACATCAATCAATATCTATCAATATCTTCTCTCTACTTTTCTACTAACTTTTTATATTTTTCTACATATTTTTTTTATAAAAAGTCAAAAAGTACACTTATTTAGAACATCCCAAATTACTCCTTAGTGAACAAAAGGTCACCCATATGAGTCCACCCCACAAGCCAAATCCTAGCTCGGAAAACCCTTGCACGGGTACTCGCATCAACATTAAGGCCATGTTTGTTTGGGTGAACATGAGCTTGGGATTGGTTTAATAGTCCAATAAAATTATTAATCCAATGTTTGGTTAAACAATTAAAGTACGAACTAATAATCCATCCGGATATGATATCTTACATATGATAGACAATTCAATCCCACAAAAGGGGTGAGATATAAATTGAAGGATTAAGCCAAAGTCTGTACTATTAATCTCTCATTATAATCTTAACTCAATCCAAATATAGGATATGATACACAATTCAAAAGAATTCGTAGTTGTAAGACTATTAATTATGAAAATGCTAATCTAATCCAAGTTAATCCGTCCAAATAAACATAGCCAAACTTTAATGAACCTAGGAGGAGGGCACACCCAACTCACCACCACACTGAGAACAACGTGGATCATCAAGCACTTTACGCTGGGAAGGTACGGTGTTTCAACAATGCATATTTTTAATTGGTGGAAATAGGATTTACATTTTTACATGGGGTCAGTCTATATATTTTTTAAATTACAAAATTCACTATTTTAAACTAACCAAAATGAGTAATGTTACGCATTATGGAATAAATATCATTTAAAAAGTCTCATAAAACTAATTCAAGAATAATTATATAACATACAATAAAACACAACAAATTAATCTAATGGTAAAAAATCTTCTTACAGATTTTTTATAATATTTATTTCGTAATACCTCATATTATTGAATCAACATTTATGTATTATTAATTCACTTAAAAAATGTATCAACAAATTCATCATCTCACACCAACAATAATAAATTCTTAATTCCTCATAGACTGGTGGGACATGTGAGACATTACACCACTAATGCCCTTCCCTAAATGGTATCAATGTTGTCATTAATTAATCAATTAAACATAGCATATGCTTATCATGAATATTAATTGATCCAATTTTTTTTAATGTTAGATTTCATGAGCATGTTATCCTATTTTGATGTTTGACTTAGTCCTTATCTATGTGACAATCTTTTCATTAATTAATTATTATTTCTGAAAGATCAATTCTTAAATAAATTCCATCACCTATATCAATGAATATTGCTCTTAACTAGGCAAGTCCATATAAATTTCTAAAGTTGACAAATGAAAGTGATGATTGTTCATAATGGATTGTAATCCTCTCCATTTCAAAATTATAATGGAAGATTATCATTGCATTATTTAAGGGCTTATAATGATTCTTTCTAAATTTAAAATATTATAATAAATTTTCATGATTATTTCACAACCTTTAGATGATGTGATATAGATCTTCCGTTATAACCATAAAATAGAGAGGATATCAATCTATTCATTACATTATTTGAGGAGAAATCTCAAACATCCTCATCAGGAAGAAGAAAAAAAATTAATACAGAATATTATAATTGTATTGTATTTGTATCTTAAATTTGAGAAGAAAAAAAAAAAAAACTGTAAAAAAGAAGAAGAAGAAGAAGAAATAATCTAATCATCTTAATTTTTTATAGCACACAATAAGGGTGAAGTAGCCTTACTAAGGTTCAATTTGGTGAAACATTTTGCAAACTGAAAGTTGATTATTAGAAAATAAAACCTAAAAGCATCTTCTGCTAACTTCTTGATAATCATTTTTTTAACTTATTTAAATCATTTCTACTTCATAAGTTATTATGAAATTTTTTTAAAAAAAAACTATACAAAATATTTTCCAACAAATTCTCAAAAAAGAAAAGAAAAAATATATATAAGAAAATATATATATATATACCCAACCCAATAAGCTGCACCCAACATGACCTAAATTCTGATGTGCAATTTATCTTTTTTATTTATTTATTTCAGTGAAGAGTGCAATTTGAGGTTTGGTGTCAAGTGGGCTGATGGTTACTTTTGAAATTGGTCTTGGAACAACTAAATGGGGGCGTATGATGGGCCTAGGTTCGGTTAATTGGTTTAGGACTGCTTAAATGGACTACAAACCGGTTTGGCCCATTCATAGACCAACTCTTCTCATTTCATCCATCATGTACTCGGGAGCCACCATCTATATATGTCGAGGATGTCAAATTGCTGGGCTAAAAGACTTCAGTTCAAGTCTAGAAAAGACTAGCGTTAATTACCAACTAGTCTAATCCCATTAAGTGGATTACATACTTATATTGACTTTTTGAATGTACTAACAAATTTTATAATACCTGCCACCAAAAGATTAATCTATTGCCCAACTCTCTCTCTCTCTCTCGCTCTCTCTCTCTCTCTCTCAACTTGGAGGTGGAACTCTGCAGAGGTATTGTTTGGTGTAGTTTATTTGAAAGCTAGAAAAGAGGTAAATACCATACTATATTAAGATATTGTTTGATACAATTTATTATAAGTTACAAGTTAAAACCATTGCTTATTTAAATTATTTTTGCTTAATAAATTTTAAATAGAAGTTGTACCATAACACACTCTCAAAATAAAAAATTATAAGCAATTCAGATAAGCTACACCAAACAATCCCTATATTTATGCAGACATTCAAAATCAATTGACAATGAGTAGAGTAGCCTTTGGTATATGAGCTGAACTTGGGTGGTTTAGAGAAGCAATGTGAGACGAACCTTTAATATTGGTAGTGCGCCGAAGTATTTGGTGCATAACTTGTACCAACAAAAGATAACTTCAATAATTTTATTTGTCCAAAAAAAAAAAATATCATAGAATGGTCTGTGATGTCTGACACAGGTAAGCCCATAAAGGATATAGCCTACCGTTTAGGGCCCAATATATAATTCAAATATTAAAGCCCAATGTTACTGGAGCTCAACATGGCATTAAAAACCAATAACATCTAAACACGTGGCAAGAGAATGACAAGTCACATAAGCAGACAAAGATACTGCAAAGTTATTGCACTGCATATCAGCCATTAATGAAGGCCTTTACAATATTTATTGCGATAACCCCTCCCCGTCAAGACAGAACGACCTCACCATGAACAAGGGCAAGCTAGAGCATAGACTGTCGGCCATGGCGACAGGTCGGAAGGGACAACGAAATGATTACCAAAGGATACAAGCAGATGTCGAAGACAAGAAGAAGGTAAAGATTTTCTATCTCTAATCTATCCCTATATTCCATCACTCTTTCTAACTTGCTCGTCGGAGGGTTCGCTGGGGGACTCTCCATTCCCCGCTGGACTCCTGTGCAGGTCTATTTGTGGGCTTGGTATATCGGGCACCGGTTTGGGAAGCGTGGATCAGTCCGACCCGTTCCATCTGGAATACGCTGTATCATCAGTTGGCGCCGTATGTGGGAAATCCTTTTGTTCCGCGCGCCAGTTGTGCTCATTGCCGCCGGAGACCCTTTCCCAATAACCCCTTCCTGCCACCCACCAAGGTGGATGGTCACAACTAGATCCATGGCTTCTCACCACAATGTTGCTGACCACCAAGCCGACCCTCCTAATCCAAACAACCCACGGCAGTATTTCACCGAGCTCACCAACAACATTAACCGCCTCGCCGAGCAAAACCAAGCCCTGATTAATACTCTACTCCAAAGAAACCTTCTTATGCCCCCTCCACCACCTCCAGATATCCCACCCAACCAAGAACGAACCCCGAGCCATCCCATTCAACAACCCTACCCACCCAACCTGGAAGGCTTGCAACCCCTTCCCCTAAATATGAACCCACCTCCCCGGTTCCCACATTTGTCAGTCCAGGCACCCACCCCCGAGGGAGAGGCCAGTAGCGTCCAGCCTCCGCTGCATTCCGGTGGTGACAACGTTCCTCTCTGGGATGCAGAACTCCGAGCCATGAAGCTCCAGCTCCAAGGAGTCATGCAGAACATGCAGAATAAACCATCTACCACAGCCAACTCACTGTTCATTGCTTCCATCAGGGACAAACCCTTACCTCCTAAATTCAAAATGCCCTCGCTTGACTCTTTTGATGGCACAACAGACTCGGTCGACCATTTGGAAACTTATAGGATCCTTATGATCCTCCATGCATTCCCTGACGAGATCATGTGTCGCGTCTTCCCTGTAACTCTTAAGGGGTTGGCGCGACTCTGGTTTAGTCAACTGCCAGTAGACTCTGTCTCCACTTTCCAGCACCTAAGTGACTCTTTTCTCAGCAATTCATTGGTGCCCAGCGCCAACAATGTCCGGCAACCCAACTCTTCAACATCCGTCAGACCGAGAGGGAGTCGTTGCGCAGCTTCGTCACCCGCTTCAATACCGAAGCCCTGCAGGTAGCGGAAAATGATGACAAGGTCATCCTCGCGGCTTTCATGGCCGGTCTATGATCATCTGACTTCCTTTTCTCCCACTCTAAAAACCCCCTGACCTCCATGGCAACCCTACTTTCCAAAGCCCAGAAATATATGAACGTCGAAGATTTCTTAGCCGCCCGACAAGATCCTACAGCCAAAAACCCGGCCCCCAGAGAGAAAAGGAAGGACTCCGAAAACAGAAACACCCAGTACACTCACCAAATACCTCAGTATACAGACCGACACTCCAAGCCGACCGGTCGGCGCCAGCCCGACCGCCCAACCGGTTCGAACGATACATACCCCTCAATTCCCCCATGGAACAAGTCCTGAATCAGATCCAACGAGACTATCCCCTAAAATGGCCCCAACCGTCACGGTCTCCTTCCAACAAGCGAGACCAGTCCAAATACTGCTGCTTTCATCAAGACCACGACCATAATACGGAGAAGTATGTTAACCTCAAAGACCAGGTCAAGGGTTTGATATGTCAGGGACGTCTCAGTCGGTTCACGGCAGCCCGCCCTCAGCAAAGGCAAAGAGCTGAACCTATCAGAAACGACCACTGGCGCACCCCTCCTCGACAACCTGCCCAACCTAACCAAGGTCATGATAGGCCTCCGCAGCAACCCCGGGCACAAGGCAATCCTGCCTCCCCCTGTCGGAGAGATCAGAGTTATTGTTGGTGGGCTCGCTTGTGGAGGACCATCTCGCTTGGCCCATCGGGCATAACTTAGAAAAATAAGGCAGGGCTCAGATAAAGAAGTTGCCATACTAGACCACCCTTCTAAACAGCCTAAGCAGTGGATGGAGCCCATCACCTTTATGGAAGCCGACTGCACAGGCATCCGTTACCCCCGTGACGACCCCCTCGTCATCTCTGTTCTCCTTTCCAATTACAAATTCAGACAGGTTCTCGTCGACAATGGCAGTTCTTCAGACATCATCTTCCTCAACGCCTTTCGCCAACTCAAGGTTGGGAAAGAAAGCCTATCCCCTCTCCAAACCCCACTGGTAGGCTTTACAGGAGATCGGGTGACCTCCATCGGCTCCATCGATCTTCCCATCACAATCGGTGAATACCTGCGGCAGACCACAAAGTTACTCACCTTCCTCGTCGTCGACTGTCCCTCTGCTTACAACATTATCCTTGGCTGAACCGCCCTGAATGCCTTCCGAGTTGTGACATCCACTTTGCATCTTGCCGTCAAATTCCTCACCGACCTTGGGGTCGGCACGGTGAGGGGAGAGCAGACCGTGACCAGAGAATGTTACGTGGCTTCACTTAAAGAGGTCAAGCTAAAGGAGGCTATGATCATTGAAGGACTCGACGTCAGAGACGAAGACAAGCTAGTCAGAGGGGAACCGGTGGAAGAGCTTGCCGAGGTCCTCATCGATCCCACCAACCCGACAAAAACAGCTAAGATCGGCAGCTAACTATCCCCATAAGCCAAGGCCGACCTTACAACCTTCCTGATTGAACACAGAGATGTGTTTGCCTGGACCTACTCCGACATGCCGGGCATTGATCCCTTCTTCATCACTCATTGTCTCAGCATTGAGCCCCATTTCCGACCCCTTTGCCAAAAGCAGCGCATCTTCCACCCAGAATGCAATACCTTAATTGCTTCTAAAGTAGATAAGCTCCTTGAGGCACAGTTCAAAAAAAAATGTGGACTACCCCAGATGGCTGTCAAATGTGGTCCTAGTCCATAAAAACAATGGTAAGTGGCGACTCTGTGTCGACTACTCCGATCTCAACCGAGCTTGCCCCAAAGATAGCTATCCCTTTCCTTGCATAGATCTACTTGTCGATGCCACGGCTGGACATCAAATGCTCAGCTTCATGGATGCCTTCTTTGGGTACAACCAAATTCTGATGCACTTGACTGACCAGGAGCACACCTCCTTCATCACCGGCCGGGGAACCTACCATTATCGTGTCATGCCATTTGGGTTTAAAAATACCGGAGCCACTTACCAACGATTGGTCAACGCCGTCTTTTATCATCAGATAGGTAGGAAACATGGAAGTATATGTCGATGACATGCTAGTTAAGAGCAAACTCTCCACTGATCATCTGGCCGACCTGTGAGAGACCCTCGGCACCCTACGAAAGTATCAAATGAAGCTCAATCCGGAGAAATACGCCTTCGGCGTAGGATCTGGGAAGTTTTTGGGTTTCATGATCAGTTAGCGAGGCATCGAAGCTAACCCCGAAAAGATCAAGGCCTTGATAGAAATGCAGTCACCCAGAACCGTTAAGGAAGTTCAGAGGCTTACTGGAAGAGTCGCCGCCCTCAACCGCTTCATTTCTCGTGCAACGGACAAATGCCTCCATTTCTTCAAAGTTCTTCGACAGACTTTCGAATGGACTACTGAATCCGAAGAGGCTTTCTAATAGTTGAAGCAGTGCATGGCCAACCCCCCCTTACTCTCCCAGGCACTCACAGGCGAGCCTCTCTTTCTCTATCTAGCCGTCTCGAGCACCGCAGTCAGTGCGGCCTTCATCAGGGAGGATGGTTCAGTACAACGCCCGGTTTATTACATTAGCCGGGTTCTCAGAGGCGCCAACAGATTTACCCATTACTAGAAAAAATGTCCTTCGCCTTGGTCACTGCTTTAAGATGACTCCGTCCTTACTTCCAAGCCCACTTCATAGTGGTCCTCACTGATCAACCTTTGAAGAAGATAATGCAACAGCCCGAGCTGTCCGGCAGACTCTTGCAGTGGTCGGTCGAGCTCAGCCAATTTGATATCTCCTACCAACCTCGAACGGCGATCAAAGGGCAGGCTGTTGCCGATTTCAGCCTGGAATTCACTAATCCCACTCCGACCATGGCCCCACCGCCCCCGCAAGCCCACACTGAGGCAGAAGACCCCCATTCTTAGACCATCAACGTCGACGGATCATCTCGCAAAGTAGGCAGTGGGGCCGGTCTCATACTCACCGCCCCCGAGGGTGGTTATTTCAAGTGTGCTCTCCGCCTCTTGTTCGACACAAGCAATAATGAGGACAAATATGAGGCATTGATAGCAGGTCTTCGCCTAGCCAAAGACATCGGTGTCAACCATATCCGGGTGTTCAGCGATTCCCAGCTTATTGTCAGACAAATTACGGGGGAATTCGATACCAAGGAAGACACAATGCGGGCTTAAAGGGATATTGCACTTCCCCTAGCCTGCCTTTTCAACACTTTCCACATCAAGCACATCCCTCTAGCGGAAAACTCTAAGGCAGATAAGATGGCTCAATTGGCTTCTGTAGACCAGTCTGACCTCAGCCATGGTGGCCGCCTCGAGTATTTGTCCCACCCTGCTATTTCCCCAAAACCAGCAGCAAGTCTACTTCCTCCAAAATGAACCTATTCCATGGGCAGCCAACATCTTTCTATTTTTGACAAAGGGGGAACTGCTAGACGACAAACAGCAGGCCGCCAAAGTCAGGGCCCGGTCGTCCAACTACATTCTCATCAGTGACCTTTTGTACAAACGTGGCTTTTCACAACCATACCTGCGATGCCTCAATCCTGCTCAAGCGACCTACATGATGAGGGAGGTCCATGAGGGTATATGTGGTAATCATTCAGGTGCCAGGTCATTGGCCCACAAAATACTTTGCACCGGTTACTTCTGGCCTACTCTCAATCAAGATGCCACTGAATTCGTGCTTAAATGTGATAAGTGCCAACGCTTTGCCAACATCTCTCATGCTTCTCCGTCAGAATTGATCACACTCTGCAGTCCTTACCTGTTCGCCAAATGGGGGATCGACTTAGTTGGCCCATTGCCCACTGGCCGAGGCCAAACCAAATTCGCAATCGTCGCCATTGATTACTTCACTAAATGAGTGGAGGCGGAACCCCTCGCTACAATCACCGAGCGGAACACAACCAGATTCATTTGGCAATCGATCATGTGCCGATTTGGCATTTCTCAAGCCATCATCTCCGACAATGGCAAACAATTTGATAATGCCAAGTTTAGGAAATTCTGTGCAGAGCTTCAAATCCAGTCATGTTTCTCTTCCCCAGGTCATCCCAAGCCAATGGCCAAGTTGAGGTTACCAACCGTTCTCTTCTGAAGATCATCACAACTAAGTTGGATACTGCTAAGGGACTCTGGGCCTAGGAATTACCAAACATACTCTGGGTCTATTGCACTACTGCCTGAACCCCCACTAGGGAGACCCCATTCCGCTTAACATACGGCGCTGAGGCGGTCATCCCAGTGGAAATCGATCTGCCCACCCCAAGGGTTCTGCTTCCGAATCCGGAACTAACTGAAGAGCTGCGTCAGGCAGACCTGGACCTGATCGAAGCGCTCCGAGAGACCACTGCTGTCAGGTGGGCCTCATATTAACAGAAAATGAGAACACACTACAACCGCAAAGTCTGACCGAGGGAGTTTTCCGTTGAGGACCTTGTTTTACGAGAAGCAACTCTTGCCACGAAAAATCCGGCTGAGGGCAAGCTAGCAGCCAAGTGAGAGGGACCTTACATTGTTAAGGCCAGACCTCGTTCGGGTACTTATCGACTTCAGGACATGGAAGGCCGAGACCTCCCCTATCCATGGAATGCCGAGCACTTAAAGCGTTATTTTCAATAAAAGTCCTGTTTTTTGTATTGACCAATTGCTGTATGTTCTTTTTGACAATCTACGCACTTGGATGTTTTTGTCATTTTCTCACATGGTGTAAATTTGTGATCAATGGGCTACGCTTTAAATGATAACACTCGTATATCTCAGTTATCTACATGATATTTCAATAACACCCTGTTTGCAGCCTCAGCAAGACTGGATCACTTAAAGCCTCAGCCAGACTGAGCACGAAGGGGCCAGACTGGGTTACTTAAAGCCTCAGCCAGATTGAGTTACTTAAAGCCTCAACCAGACTGAGCACGAAGGGCTCAGCCAGACTAAGTTACTTAAAGCCTTAGCCAGACTAAGCACGAAAGGCTTAGCCAGACTGAGCATGAAGGGCTCAGCCAGACTGGGTCACTTAAAGCCTCAGCCAGACTGAGCACGAAGGGCTCAGCCAGACTGCGTCACTTAAAGCCTCAGCCAAACTGAGCACGAAGGGCTCAGCTAGACTGAGTTAATTATGACTCAAGCATTCTTGGAACCTCATGTTTGTAGCATAATTACCATTCTTAGTCAAATTCCAGGTCTAAGCTTTTACGCTTCTTAACATTCTTTACATTTTTTAACTCTCATTTCCCAATATAATCCTTCATTTCTCAACACTCTGACCACATGATTTAACATTTCAAGACTCTCACATTTTAAGACCTTTACATTTCAACATTTTTATTCTTTGCGTCATAGTTTTCTCACAAGCTAGATTGGCTCCCTACTTCCCAATTTTCACTATGATTTATACACAAGTCTTATTTGAATGACCATTCTCATTCTTTTCAGATCTACAAAAATAAAGACAACAGTGTGAAAACCACAACTCATAATTTTATTCATTCACAAACTTATACATAAGTTCACTATAAAAATTACAAAAAAAAAAAAAAAAAAACAACAACAAAACAACAACAACAACCAAAGTTTGATTTACAAATTTTGTTCACACCAATCATTCATCTTCACTTGAGGCAAGGTCCTCTTCATCAACACCCTCGTCTAGGGGGGTCTGGGCCACGTCATTTTCGTCTATCCTTACATTGCTGAAGTCCAAGTCTGGGAATAGCTCTTTTGCTTTACACTTGAAAGTCTTCCAGCTGCTGTCCCAGAACTCAGCCATCTCATGCTTGTAGAAGTCCGGCCGCTGGAAGCTCTAGATCACTTCTTCTTCACTCCTACTCCCAGCAGTCACTCCCGACGGGCCAGCCCCCCTATCCCTCTCTCTCGCCAAGTTGCTGGCGATCGCGGCATCAATGGCCATCCGAAAGTTGGCGGACCCCTTGAACTGCTCTACCACTGCAACACATAGGTCGGGGTACGCCGCCCTCTCAGATGCCAACTTAGCCTTTTCTTCTTCCAAGGCCTTCTCCAGCCCCGTCTTCTCCGCTACTGACTCAGCACCCTCGTCTGCCAGCTCTCCCTCCAACCCAGCGATCTTCAGATCTTCTTCGTCTTTTTCTTTGATCGACTGGGCACGCAGATCTTCGTTGCAGACCATGGCCTCATCCCACCATTCGTTGGTGACGGTGCAGGTTTTTAGGGCCTCTTCTAGCTTCTTTTGCTCGCTAACTAGCTGGAACTCGAGTGACACCACCTTGCGGCGCGCCGTCGCCAGCTCCAACTTGGTGGCGAGCGCCTCAGCAGTCACGACCCAAACTCGTCCCTATGGGTTTAACACCGTAACCGGCCAGTAATCCGAGATTACCGAAGGCCTGCTTAACAGTAAAACAGTAATACAGAGTACAGGGGCTGGCAGAAGCCAAAACAGTAATTAAAAGATGTCCAATGAGCTGTGACAGTCTGTATGCAAAAAGACTTTTCATCACATATTCACATTCAGAACAAAAATAGTATATACATATATCATTTACAGGCATTCAGGTTAGGGACCAAATCCCCACCATAACAGTACAGTACAAATATCATTCAGTTTATACATAAAAGAGACAGATAGGGTGAATCTGAGACACCCCAAAAGCAGCCTTAGCTTGAACAGATCTGGAACCTCGAAGTGAGGCACAAAGGTTGGCTTGACAAAACAAGGGCTTAGCCTGACGCGTCTAGCAACGGTCCGGTGCTTGAACACCTACATATATATATGAGCAGTGAGCTAAAGCCCAGTGAATAACATATGCGTAAAGAGGTTAAGAATGAATGTCCTTTCAGTATTGAAAATAGTCATTTATCAGTATATCAGTCATTCAATTTGTGGCTCATATTTCATGCCATAACAGTCATTCAGAAACTATAATAGTCATATGTGGTACATCTAATAACAAAATAGTACAGTAGGTCTTAACAGACTGAACAGTCAGTTGATGGCCATCATATCAGTAAACAGTAGTGGTTCCAAACATGGGAACCGACAGAGATCTCTGTGACAGTAGCAGTACAGTACAGTAACAGTAAATTGCTATGGATGCCACGAATACAGTTCACAAATAGGACAAACATTCATTCAGTAAGAAATATCATTTCAGAAAGCAGTACAGTTGTTCATTCAGAAAATATTCATGATTGAACATATCTTTACAACATTGTTACTCATAGAGCACTGGGCTATAAGCAGCTAGAGCGTCCTCGGATGCCAACCCTACACAGTTACAGAACGAACACACACTAAGCTACACAGTTGGGAAATAATAACTTAATCCTTAATTTGCCTCGGTGTGGTTCTACATCAATATCCTCATTAAGATGTCTTAAACTAGGCCTAGGAGTGCCTAGGATGGAATGAGGATGCAAATATGCACTTTAAAACACTTTTCAGAATTTTCAGAAAACAGGGGTCTCGCTCGAGCGTGGCTTTCTACGCTCAAGCGGACATGCAGACAAAGGAGCTCTGCTCGAGCATGACTTTCCTCGCTCGAGCGGACTGCAAAAGTACTGGATGAGTGAAATTCACGCTCGACGGGCGCTTGACCCTCGCTCAAGCGTGAGACACAAGTCCTCTCTCGAGCATGCATTCCCTCGCTCGAGCAGACTGTAAACACATGCAAAGTACTAGATACACGCATTTCACGCTCGAGCGTCACTTTCCTCGCTCGAGCTTGGGTTCAAATTCTGGAATTTCCAGATTGAACCTCCAAGCTCAAAACTCAACTTTAAAGCATCAAATTCGATCCTTTTAAGCTAATTTTCTGGAAAACACTTGTAAACTCATAATATGACATGTTTCAAAGATCAATTTGAGAAATCAAAGCCCAAAGGTAGTTCAATTAAACCCAATTTCAAAGAAGTTTTCATGAACATGAACATATGACATGCATGAATTCTAGTGAATTCCAATGCCTCAAAACATGATCCAAAGCAAGATTAAACTCAAAACCATGATGAACTCATGGACTAGAACAAGAATGTAAACTTGCATGCAAGATTTCATGAAAATCAACTTCAAAATGCAAGAATATGTACATGCATGCATGATTCAAGCTTCAATTCAACAATTTAAGCCATAACTTGGCTCTAAACTCCAGCAATCCTCTAAACCGTGCAAGAACCAACCCAAAATATGAACAAGAAGGTCAATTCTCTACCTTAAGTCTCCAATTTCAAATGTAGAAGCTTAATATGCAAGGAATCCTTCAATCTCCTAAGCCTCCAAGCCAAATTTTGGTTGAAATCAATCTAACTCCTACCTCTCTCTCTCTCGTCGGTTAGGCTCTCAAATGGCTGAGGAAATTTGATGATAAAGCTATCATGTATAAATCAAATAAAAGGATCAAGAAAGCCCACTAAGTGGCATTTTTGTAAATAACTCAAGTTGATGCATTTTAACTTCATTTAATCTAATTTAATCGTACGAAATCAAATTTCAACTAAATTTACCATAAAATCACATTAATTCTAATTAACACAAAATACTAATCAATTTCAGATTCGGCCGCCGATAAGACCTTCAACTTACAGTTCGAAACTTAAAACATGAACAGATAAATCAATGACAAACAGATAGAAATGCATTTGAACTAATACACTCAACCAATTAGTTCAGGATTTCAGTCAATCAGTCATTTAACATGCTTAATCATAGATTAGCACTAATCAGTGGTGAGGGTTGTCACACTAGCATTGGCACGGTCGGCGGAATAGCTCTGCACCATCGCCAACACCTCCATTTTCTTCGCCTTCTGGGCCACTTCTAACCCCCTAACACACGCACTTTGCGCGGTCTTCCTCTAGCTTGCGGTGTCCTTCCTCAAACTTTCAAGTTGGACCTCCACCTCCTTCAACTTTGCCTTCACCAGCCTCACTTCGATTTTTGCAGCTGCCGCCTTATTCAGTAGGGTTCCTGCTAAAGCGGTCGCCTCCATCTAGGCAGAGCACAACCCCCTTAGCAGTTCGACCTTAGTGAAACTGGCCACCGAACGCACGGCCGTGTCCTCCACCACTCCCAAGAGGCGATTTGAAGCAGTCCTGGCTTCAACTCTTTCTCCGTCCAATTGCCCGGACACTGCTGGGGCATGGTAAATGGCGGTCTTCAACCTGGCCCTCTCTCATTCTCCTTGGGGCGCAGGACCCCCTTTAGGCTGTTGCTCTGCCCCCTGCTCAAGGCCAGTCGCTCTACCTTCCACTTGTACTTCGAGGCCCATAGTAGTCCCCACCACACCCCTTGTCTCCTCCAGCCTCACCTCTCGGGCGACCTTCGTCACCCTCTCTTTCATCTTCTTCAATGCTGGCCTCTCCTCACTCTTGTCCACTATTTTCTTCTTCTTCCCCATCAACACAGCCTTTATCTCCTTTTTACTCTTCTCCTTCAGAGGATCCACTGGAGGTGGTCGTGGCTCAAAACCGCTTAGATCCTTCTCCCCCAGTGGCTTGGGTCGCAGTCGGACTTGCTCCCTCGCGATCGATTTCGGAGCAGGCTCGAACTTTGCCTCTTTATACTTGTCCACTCTGGCGAACAATCTCATTTCCTCCTCCTCCTTCGCACCTCCAACTTCTCCCTTGCCGGATCCTCTCCCAACGGTTGCGGTCCTAAGTTTAAGGCAAACAACGTTGAAGGAAGGACCAGCTTGTCCCACCTTACTCCCTTCTCTTCCCACCATTCCCTCACCTTCTTCACTCGGTCTTCGGCCATCCCGTCCAACTTGGGCTTGACTGATTTGGTGGGGATCTTCCACATTGTCCGAACTCCTCTTCTACCGTTCACCGACACAAAAAACCATCTCGGCCTCCATCCCTTCACCGAAGACGGCTGCCTCGCCACTACATCCCGTCCTACTACAGCCTGCAGCGTCACCCACGTCTCCTGTTGACCGAAGGCCTTGTAGCAGGAGAAAAATTCCTCTACAGTCATGACCACTCCGTTTGCTTGCTGCCAGCAACTTACACAGGCCATTAATATTTTCTAGGCATTCGGCATCAACTGCCCTGGCTCCACTTCCAGCTTATTCGGCACGTCCGCCACTACTTAAGGGAGAGGTAGCCTCAAACCTCCTCGCAACGCTTCCTCGTACAGACTGAATTCGTCTGGCTGCACATCCGGCGCCCTCTCCCTAGATGTGGACAGCCTCAGCCCTATCTCCGAGGGAATTTGGTACTTCCTCCTTATTCCCTCCAACTCCTGTGCCGTAAGTATGGATCTGTCCGGTTTGGTGTGCCAGTGGTCCGGCTCCACTTGACTAATAGGTCTCGCGGTTGCAATCATTATCGTTGGGCGAGCCTGCACCGTCTCACCAACTATCCTACATTCCCTTCGCTCCGCACGGTATTGTTCTGCCAACTCCACCACGCCATCGTCGCCTAACGCATCAAGCCTTGCGGTCGTTGCTTCCTCTTGGGCCATCTCTCTTGTGTGTCTGTGAATGGCTTCAGACGCGGGCACAAGAAAGTTCACAAAGTGTTGTAAGGGCGTATCACTAGCAACAAACGAGTTTACTTCTGGGACGTTTTTGTTTTTTACAAAAAGATAGGTAAAATGGATAATACCAAAAGCCCAAAGCTTGCCTATATTCCAAGGGTCACAATTAAATTTCGCTAGTTTGAAAATTTTCAAAAATTCGCCAAAACTATCTTTTCAATACCCTATATTGACATATCGCTTCATTTCTTGCTCAACGCCTAACCTTCCCCACTATGGGATTCCGTCACGTGTACGACCACGATTTATGCCCCCTTCCCTGTTTATTCCACTTCACTTCACCACGTGCCCCGCTGCCCCTCGAGCCCTGCGCACCACCACTCACCCTTCGCGGTCGGCCCTCCTCGTGGTCGGTCCCTCCACTCGGTTACCCTTTATGGTCAGTCTACCTCATGGTCGGTCCTTCCACTCGATCAACCTTCATGGTCGGTCCTTCTCATGGTCGGTCCCTCCACTCAGTCACCCTTCATAGTCAGCCCACCTCATGGTCGGTCCATTCACTCGGTCACCCTTCATGGTCGGCCCTCCTCATGGTCGGTCTCTCTACTCCGTCACCCTTCGTGGTCGGTCCATCTCATGGTCGGTCCCTCCACTCGGTCACCCTTCATGGTCGGCCCTCCTCATGGTCGGTCCCTCTACTCCGTTACCCTTCGCGGTCGGCCTTCCTCATGGTCGGTCCCTCCATTCAGTCACCCTTCATGGTCGGCCCTTCTCATGGTCGGCCCCTCCACTTGGTCACCCTTCGCGGTCGCCTATCGCCGTCGGCCCACCTCTCGGTCGGTTTTCGCCCCGCCAGTCTCTCACAACCATTGTTCTTTTCATTATTCCCTTCGTTGGACTAAAGCTACACTCGGGAATGGGGGACTACTGACACAGGTAAGCCCATAAAGGATATAGCCCACCGTTTAGGGCCCAATACATAATTCAAATATTCAAGCCCAACGTTGCTGGAGCTCAACATGGCATTAAGAACCAATAACATCTAAATACGTGGCAAGAGAAGGACAAGCCACATAAGCAGACAAAGATCCTGCAAAATTATTACACTGCACATTAGCCATTAATGAAGGCCTCTACAGCATTTATTGCGATAACCCCTTCCCGTCGAGGCAGAACGGCCTCACCATGAACAAGGCAACCTAGAGCATAGACTTTCGGCCATGGCGACAGGTCGGAAGGGACAACGAAATGATTACCAGAGGATATAAGTAGATGTCGAAGACAAGAAGAAGGTTAAGCATTTCTATCTCTAATCTATCTCTATATTCTATTACTCTTTCTAACTTGCTCGTCGGAGGGTTCGCTGGGGGACTCCCCGTTCCCCGTTGGACTTCTGTGCAGGTCTATTCGTGGGCTTAGTATATCGGGCACCGGTTTAGGAAGCGTGGATCAGCCCGACTCGTTTCATCTAAAACACGCTATATCATCAATGTCCACGTCCAGAGAGAGGGTTTTGTATTCTCCAAAAGGTATGAAAGCGTGACTAAATTGAGAAATCCAAACAAGTAAACATCGAGGGAACATCTTCATTAATAAAACTATTCATAATCTTTGAAATGAATTCTACAAACCTCTGTCACTTAAGTTTGTATTTAGGCCAAGTTTGGCTATCCTAAATAAGTACACACTTTTTATCTTTTTATCTTTTTTTCACCTGCACATCTTTTTGTAAAAAGACAAAAAGTACACTTATTTAGTTCGTCCCAAACAACCCCTTAGATTATAAATTTGTGAAGAATTTTGTATAAGAAAAGTAAAAAGATAGAAAAGATAATAAAATGAAAATTAGTTTTTCTTTTTTTAATTTTTAATTTATAAAAAAATATATACAAACAAACATATCAATTAAAACACAAAATTTACGCATGAGTCTCATCATTTGGCTTGTACCCTACCTGGCATTGTACCTCACTAATTTTGTCACGACCCCAAACCGCCCCTAGTAGTTTGGTGCCATGATGGCCAGTAATCCGTGATTACTGATGGCCAACTTCCAAAATTCACACACAATCAGAGTATAGGTATAGGGGCTCATAAGTGCGGAAGCAATAATCTAAAATACAAGTGGTCCATAAGAGCAGTGCATATGTCAAATGGAATGGCATACATCTTTACATAGCTTTGAAACTTGGATACAAATAAAATGAAGTACAAAAATACATATTACATCTTAACAAAAGGGCTTCACAAGCCGACATGTTAGAAATACATAAGCATCAAAATTTGCCGACATAAACAAAACACTTGAGCTACAAATCGTGAAACATAATCTTCAGGATTGCTGACATCCTTACAGTCGACATAACATGCATACAAAACACACACCTCGGCGTAGCCGACTTCTTGCTTGTTACCTACATATATACATAGGGAGGGTGAGCTTGGATACTCAATGAATGGTATAAGTAATAAAGGGGTTAAATGAATGATTCCGAGGTCTTTCAAAACAATACATAATATATCTTTGTCAAAACCATACTTATCATAGCTTGTACAAAACATGAGATAAATCTTGTTCATCAACTTGATCTTACAAAACTTACTTACTTAACATATGTCAAATCTTAAAACATAACCTCGGTATAACCTTAGTCCTTCAAAACTTACTTACTTACAAGACCCACGCGGTAAACCGTCAGTGGCAAAACAAAACAAAGCAAGGGAGATATCCCAAACAAGGGTGCTGCGCAAGTTTAGAATCTTCCAGCACAAGGGACCTATGTTACAAAGGCCCGTAGCCCTTTAACACTTGGGTGCTGCGCAAGTTTAGAGTCCTCCAGCACAAGGGACCTATGTTACAAGAGCTCGTAGCCCTTTAACACTTGGGTGCTGCGCAAGTTTAGAGTCCTCCAGCACAAGGGACCTATGTTACAAGAGCCCGTAGCCCTTTAACACTTGGGTGCTGCGCAAGTTTAGAGTCCTCCAGCACAAGGGACCTATGTTATAAGAGCCCGTAGCCCTTTAACACTTGGGTGCTGTGCAAGTTTAGAGTCCTCTAGCACAAGGGATCTATGTTACAAAGGCCCGTAGCCCTTTAACACTTGGTGCTGCGAAAATTTAGAGTCCTCCAGCACGAGGGACTTTCCAGAATCTCGTCAAAACAAAGCTTACTTGATACATTGCCATTCAAAACAAAGCTTATACTTGATACATAAAATAGGGATATCATTCATGCTTAACAAATACTTTTATCAAAACAAGGCAAAGCTTTATTAAAACCTTATGAACATAACTTTATTAAAAATAACACTCACATAGTTCTTGGGACGTCGGGATCAAGGCAAAGGTCCAAGTCCTACAAACACATGGCAAGGTCTATTGGATGTACTCTTAAAAACATGCTTTACATGAATGCAAATTATCTAGGGAAAACGTGCTGGAAAACATCTAGGGAAGACATGCTGGGAAACATCTAGGGAAAACATGCTGGAAGTCAAAACACTGTTTTACATGTCAGGAAGACATGCTGGGTACCAACCAGGTCTTTGCCGAGGTCCCACACCTTCTGGCCGATGTGTGGCTACCTAGGCTTCGGCATGCGGCTGCACGCCGAGGTGCGCACAAGACAAACTAAAAGTGTAAGTGATCATGTGAGGTAGGCCAATGTGAGATACGATGCTTGGCCTAAGTGTAAGGTCTAGGTGAGAGTGATCTCGGCGACCACACCTCAGGAAGTGAGGTCTGGAGATCTGGGTTTCCACCCGTGAAGAACAGAAAGAACATGAACATGGAGATCATGAAGAACATGAATGCTAAAATCATAACTTCTTTATTACAAAAACCTGAGATTTCATGCTATGAGTTCGAAAACATGGACCTGGGTACCCATACTTGAAGATCTCGTGAAAACAAACACAAAAACATGGATCTTGGCATGAACTTTCGGATCAAAACATCATTTTTCTTGAAGAACACATGAATGCTATTTTCTCTTTCTAAAACCGAACTTCAAAGCAATGCATGGCTTACAAATCATATTCAATCATGTAATGCAATAACATAAACATAAAGAACAACATGGGTAGATTAAGAATCTAACCTTAGAATACGGATCTAACGGTTCGATCTCTAGGGATCAAGCTTGGAAATCTACCCCTTCTCAAGAACTCCTCTCCCTCTTCTAGAGCCTCTCTCTCTTCTTCAAAACAAGTATAGAAACAATCGATGGGTTTCTCTCTCTCTGCCGGCTAACTTAACTCTCAGCTCTGACATGTGGCAGCGGCTGATTGGTTCTTTTCAAAAAGGTGATAGATTGACAAGACAAGTCTATGACAAAGCGTATCTAACAAGCTACTCGGTAAGGCACTCCGGCAATTGATGACATCGGCTAAGAACAAGGCTTCGGGAACTAAGGTGACAATGACCTCGGCTAGGAAGGACAACACTTGACTAAGCTGTGCCACACCTTGGCCTAGATGTGCCACACCTCGGTCTAGGTCATACCACTCCAGGACAAGATCACTTGGGTGCAAAGGTAACATCTCGGCCTAGATGATACACATCTCAGCCTTGGTGATTCACACCTCGGCCTAGATAATGACATCTCGGCCAATATGCCAGGGCGAAGGTGGAGGTCAAACAAAGGGGTTCCAAGATACTTCTAGACTAGAGATGACCTCGGCTTGGAATGATCTAGGCGTAACATAACTTACGCTTGGCATAACTTCGGCTTAACATAACTTAGGCTTGAGACACCAAGGGAGGAACAAAACATGCACACAACACTTAGACATAACACATAAACACAAGCAAGACAAGATTCATGAATGCAACTTAACAAGACAAAGTTATGTAAATGAACATGAATATGACTATGACATGAATATGGGTCGTTACAGCATCTTAACATGGCAAAACATACAAGTGCATGCACACGTGACTAGGACATAAAATGTGAGTTGTTACAAATTTATATCCTTAACTTCGTTTGGACGTGGATAAAAAGCCAATTTATAGGCTATAAACATGTTTATTTTATTAAAATAATTTTAACTCATTTAGCAAACTCATTTCCTATTAAAAAGGTCACTTTTGCCATTCAAAAACATTAGAATAAGCCAAAAAATTAAGAATGCATCAAATGACTAACTTTTTAGTATTAGTTTTTAAAGTGTTTTTTATTATTATTATTATTATTATTATTATTATTATCTAATACGTTAGTTTTTTTAGCAAAAAGGTGGTTTGACAACAATCTAAATAAATAACTTATTTGCTTATTTGTTACAAATTATCATATTATTTCTTTTTTTTATATATTTTTTTCATATAAAAAATCAAAAATATACTAAATGACCAAATCCCAAATCACCCCTAAATTTTAAAGGAACTCGAAGATCTAGGTAGTTTTTTTTGTAGAATTTTAGAATTATGATTTGAGAATAAAGTTGTATTTTGAATTTGTGAGTTTTGAAATTATGATTTAAAAATAAAAAATTTGTTTAGTTATGAGTTTTGAATTTTTGATATGACATATGAAATGAGAAAAGTTGTTTGGTTATGAGTTTTGAAAAGAGTTTTCAAAACTTAATCAAAAACTCATAACTCATAATCAAGCACACAACTCCAAACTGTATTGAAAATTTTATTCAAAACTCATAATCAAACTTTTTTAAAAAATTCAATTCAAAAAAATAATTTGTCATTTTGGTCTAAAAAAATAATTTGTATATTTAGAAAATATCAAAAACAAATATAATTTTTTTTTCTTCAAATGACAGGTGACGATTGCCAATTGAAAATAAAAATAAAAAATTTACTGTTCCGGTCAACTAACCGGACGACTGGCCGAACCTCCGGGAGGATGTCTGGATGGACGACCAGGCAGACCAAAAATTCAAAAATTATTTAATTTACCAAATATATTTTCAAAATGTATTTTAAAATTAATTTAGAATCATAATTTAAAAGTGAAAATTTGATTTGAAGCTCACACCAAAGACATGCTTAATTTTTACTCTGATATCTGAAAGAAAACGAACCCTATATTTGGGTACGGACTTGTTTGCTTGATATTGATCTGACCAAAATAATAATTGCCACTCATTGTTTGCTTGACGATGATTTGACCAAATCTCCCATTGTTTGAGATTATATTTTTCACATGATAAAATTAAAACGTAGTCTGGGATGATTTTATTTTTGACCAATTATAATATATTATATTCTTTTATATTTTTTAATCATCTAAAAAAATATCGTAGATTGCACCTCTTTCTCATCACAGCTCACCACTGAGATTTGTCTATCCTACTTAAGATAAATTTTGTTGATGGGTATTGCAGAAAGTGAAAGAAGATTCGAAAATGAAGGGAGAGAAGACTCAATTAAGCAAAAAACATGTTGTTGATTTTTTGACTTTTGAAAGATATTATTGTAATTGTAAGTGTGCCAACAATGATCAATCAGTTCTTACAGAAATTTAATTGTCAATCAATTATCAGACGATTGCGTTTTAGTTTTCTCAGCCTTAATAAGAAGACTTTTACTGGTGGCTTGATTTAGGAGAATTAAGCAAAATATCAATCAAATAAAGAACAACTGAAGCATTTCATTAGAATGAAAAACTTACAATGATTCAAACTCAGTCTCGTAGAGGTTTACAGTGACAATCTACTTGAAACTATTCCTATGAATGAAATGCAGTACAGAATTTAAAGTACTGGAATGTAAAGAACAAGAAATATAAAACTAAGTAAAGTAGAATAAGACTGGTTTTTTGGATTTGAGTCTGAGGGCCTTTTCTGGGGCCTTCTCTACTATTTATACTGCTCGAGGATGACCATCGAATTGTATTTTCGACCGTCGAACTGTTCCTCCATGATCGCTGATCGTGTTGCCCCAATATTAGCTCCATCACGCCATTACTCGCAGTTAAGCTTCCCTCATAAATTTGAATTTGAAATGCGAGTAACCGTTAAAGCCACATCACCTTGCATCTCTTTGTTGATCCACTACTACTCAGATCTCGTAATAACCAATACTAACTGCCACGTGTATGATCAGGATCGAAGACTTGAATAGACTTCCTATATCACCATTATTTTGCCACGCGTCGAATTGTAATTGGCTTGTACAAAATATGTAGCCAAGATTACCCCCCGCACTAATATACCCAATACTTGGTGATATTAGTGGATCAAGGTCTTTTTCCCACGTCTTAGAACGTGCATGGGTTTTGCATTTTCCCAGAAATGCAATTGTCATTCACTATCTGCATTAAACTCTCCTTTAATCTTTTGAATACCCCTACCACCTTAGCATTCGAACAGACTGATACATTTTATGGCCGAATTAATTTTCTCCTCCAATGATCGAGCATACGAAAAGTCATATGACGATGTTGTTCCTCCTCGAAAGAACCTCCATGCATTAATTAGCCACCTTTACCCTCTTTCTATATTCAGGTTATGGATGCGTTTGCAGATTATCAACCCTTGAACTTCGAACATACTGCCCTTAATCCTTTGATTCAGAAACTTACAAATATGGACATGGGAAGTTCTTCTTCTGCCTTACCCTTGGACTACAAACAAACTGCTCTCAATCCTTTGATTCAGAAAGTCGCAAATATGGACATGGGAAGTTCTTCTTCACAAACCTCTGCCTGGGATAAGGCTGCAGTTTCTTCCTCTTCTGGGGCTTCTGGCTGGACAAATTGGTCAAAGCCTGAGGCTTGTGATTTGAGGGAACGAATCAACCATCACTTTGTCGAGTTTACTGACCCTTTAGAGTTCTCTTCCTATGCGCGAAGCTCGGTGGTATATCCCTACGTGCCCATTGACCATCGACGTAGTTTGGAGGAGAATCTGCTTGTGGCATGGTATACATCTTCCATGCCTACAAAGATAGTGCACCCTACCCGACATCTAGAAGAGGCACAAGGGTACAATCCATCATTCTTAGCCCAGAAGGCAAAGATTTGTTCTTCTGACTAGCTTGATTATATTAATGCCTTTGTTCCTTCTGCCCTTGCTTCTTCTCCTGAAATAGAAACATCCACATCTTCTCCTCCGCCCAATCTTTGTTGGACAGAGAGTCTGAGGCTTGCCCTCTCCACGAATAAGGTCTTTCCACCTTACAAGCCTCCACCTTTCCCTACTCCGGCTGAGCGAAAGCAAGCTCAACTTCTGCTCGCGACTTTCTCCCGCTTGCTCTTCAATATTCTTGAGGACGAAATCCATCTTGAGAACCTTCGATGGGCGTGTGATATTCTGACTCGGGGTCATGTCCTCAATCCCCTTGCCCAAGTAGAGCTTCACATGTTTTTGGACCAACTTCCATTGCTTCTCCACTAGCATCGGACCTTTATGGCCACCACACAATCTTTAGACCAACTCTCGTCTCTTCGAGTTAATGCCCAGTACGAAGCAGAGAACTTCATTGAAGAATTCAATGATTTCAAGAATAAAGATTCTGCGTACTGGGATGACTTAGATATAGACAAATTGGAACAAGGACTGAGAGAAACAGCTTTCGAAATAAAGACTGAAGAGCTCTTTTACGAAGTAAGAGCACATCAACTCATGCAGCCAATGTTAGAAGAAATAGAGGACAGAATAAAGAAAGAACAGAAATTCATTAATCATAGTTGTACTAAATTTCATGATCTTGTTATTTATTCCATTCCCTATTTTTATGAGCTTGAGTTTATACCCAAATAGGGCAATTCGATGTAACTGCTTTTGCTTTAATACCATTAAGACTTTTCTTTGTTTGGTATGGTTTCATCTTGTCTCCATTTGTCTTTAAAAGCAATTTTAGAGCTTCGAACTGAATAATCTTATCTTTCGAACCTGGACTCAATCGTTTTAAAAGAACATTAACAAAAACGACCATGAACTTTTCCAATTTATGGAATACAGTTGATAGTTTTTGACGATTTTTATTCAGGATCCATGCTTCAAATCTAACAACCTTAAAAGGGCTGCATTGTTCTAGTTTGAAAAGACAATTTTCCTGGATATATATAAACCAACTATTGGTTTTGATGTTTTGAATACCAATTTCCATTCTTAAGAGATCTCTGGTTTTGCTTCGAAGAACATTACTTTTATTGAGAAACCTAAAACAGGTCTTTAATCCCTTTGAAGTAAATGAATACTTGAGCATTCTTGCATCCATTAGGTATGGAATGTGCTTCGAAGCCGGCTTCGTAGTTTCAAAGCCGTTGTTATTTGACTTTTGGCGCCAAAATCTGGTTTCGAAGCCAAATATTTATTTCGAAACTGGTATTATCATCTGGGCTGTATTTTTCCCTCCAAAAGTATCAATATTGAAGGAAACTCTTCGTATTCGTACTTTTAGTACTTAACAAATTACGCGATATATTTTCCAGACACAAAGGCTTTTAAAACCCTTTTATTTCGTGCTCTGAAATCAATCGCTCGTTCAAAACACAAACCCTTCTCCTCTGTTAACCCTCTCTTCCTTGCCTCTTCCTTGCTGCTTGTTACCAATGACTTCTTCTTCTCTCAAAGTGCTTGCTGGTGATCGTATAAGCCCAACCATGGCTTTGAAAAAATGCATTGATGAAGAGATCACAAAGTTAACAACTGGTGAGTCAAGCGCCATAGACGGCTATCTCTTTGTCCCTCGCCACAGCAACAAACAAGAATACGTCTTGGGCCCCATCTTTTGAGAGGCTCCTGCTCAACTTCTAGCTTTACACCGTCGACTGGAGGACCATTTTCTTGTCTACGAAGGAGGGCTTGATTGGGGAAATTGAAGGGTGACCCGACCTCATCGCTGCTGGCCAACATTGAGAGCTGAATGGGAAGAATGGTATGACAGAGTTGTACCTGCGCGAGAAGACGACCTGCAAGAGCTCTATATTCTTGATGCCCTTCGTCTTTCCAGGTTTATCATTCCTGAAGACCCTTTCTTGATTCCTGCTGCTCTTTGTTTTTGGAACATGGCCTTCAATTTTTTCCAATTTCGGTGTGGCAAAATGGCTCCCACCGTTCTTGATATTTGCCATCTTTTAGGGTTTTCACCCCTTGGCTCTCCTTTCACTCCCAGTTATCCAGACCTCTCTGTTAAGTTCTCCCTTCCACCCTTAAACTCCTCGTATAGTGATTTTGTAAAGGCCGAAAATAAAAGGGTAGGTCTCGTGAGGGATAGAGAACTTTTTTCCTTCATTTTGTACTAGTTGTGTAAATTCCTTTTTTGTACTTCATCTCAAAGGATTATGCCTGAGTTCGCTCCACTTGCGAAGGCACTTGTTTTGAAAAAACGTATAGCCCTGGCTCCTTTCCTCTTAGGCCATGTTTATAGAGTCTGTTCCTAATTTTGTGAGAAACCTCTCGATGTGAACAAAGGGGGTCCCATTTGGGTGCTCCAACTTTGGTTCTTCACTTATTTCACTGATTTGCATCCCAAATGCTTAAGATTCCTTGTTCAGGACCCTAGCACTTGTGGGGAGAAGTATGCTAGGATTGTTCTTTATCCTGCTTCCTTTGCTTATTACCTCACCTTTTTTCACCAACTCCCTATTTCTCCATCTCTCACCTTCTTTTGTCCCTTTGATGCCAGCAAAGGCCTTGCTTGGCTGCAAACCTTTTTGGCTGATAAAGAGTGTTCCACCTCACCCCACAAAGATATGTAGGCTTCTATTTTGCTACCAAGGGAGCTGTTTATTTACACTTTAAACCCTCGAGCTTATAAATGTATAGCTGAGGTGTACTGCCCTTCTCAGTTTGCCAGGCAATTTGGGTTCACTCAGGGGATTCCTGTTCCACTTTGCAGTCTCTCAAATATCCATCTTACGACCAGAGACCTGAGAATACCCAGATCAAAGCTAGAGGCAGCTACATTCAGACTGCTGAAAGAATTATATGAGTTCACATTTGTCCCTTTCTTCCCTATGGCTTGGTTTTGAAAAGATTCCAAAACTGGTGGTCAGTCAATATGGAAGTGCGCCTATCAGCGCACCCTCACGTTTACTGATAGGGTTAGGAGTGCCTTCTAGGGCTAAATCAACAACAGCTGAGAACATGCCTTCTCTTTCCACAGTTGCCCAAACTGTTCCTGCAGCCTCACCACCTCCAGCTAGAGTCACTAGAGCTGCTTCAAAAAAGGGTAAGTAATTTCAGGTCACTTTTCTTTTCGACTCTTTTGTTTGCTTCCATTACACTCATACATTTTGGTGTAGGGTTTCCACAAGAAGAATCTCCTAAGATGACTGAAATTCTAGCCGCTCTTAAGGACAAACAACAGCAGAAAAAGAAAAGAAAGCTGGTACTTACTCCTAAAGAATCTGAATCCCACACCGAAGAGAGGGAGATTGAGAAAGAACATGAGGTACCATTGCAGAGGAAAAAGAGGAAGCAGATGACTGCCTCTTTTGCTGATTCAATCGACAACCCTACTCCTGGGACAGCTACCAAAGCAGCAGAAAAAGAACTTGCCCCTGAAGAGTCTGAATCCCATCTTGAAGAGAGAGAGATTGAGAAAGAACAAGAAATGCCAGAACCAATAAGGAAAAGAAGGAAAACGACTGTTTCTCCTTTTGACTTCGTCGAAGACCTTATTCATGAGGCGGCTGCTAAGGCAGTGGAACAAGAACATTCCATGGCCATAATTGTCTTTGAAAGAGCTGAGAAGAGATGGCAGCAGCAATTCTTAAGAGATGAAATTGCTGCTGCTGATGCAATCCAGAGGGAGGCTACAAGAAGGCAACACATTACTGAGCACTACTCCCTTCGAAGCTCTCCCATTGCTGTTATCACTTTTGAAACAAGTAACTTCTTTCAAGCCTCTACTGTTTCCCTCTTACCAAATTTTGGTGTTGAACTTGACATTACTGATCCTATTCTTGGTGCTTCTCTTCTTTTGTAGCAACAACTACTGAGCCTATTCTTCCAATGAGGACTCCCTCAGTTTCAGTTGAAGTTGAACAGATGCAAAATGTGAGGATTCTTTAGATAATGCTCCCACTTCCTAGGCCTACATTCAATGTATCCTCCTTGAGGCCAAGCATTCCTACATCTCTTTCTTTTGGATTAAATCCATATCTTCCTTACTTGTCTTTGGATCTACCTCAATTCATTTCTCTTTCGAGCCTTGCTCTTCCCCTTCCTCCTAAGGAAGTTCCACCTGCTACTCCATCTCTGATGGTAGCTGATTCTCCTATAAAGGGTACTGGCAGCTCTCCAACTCATGGTTTATTACCTTTGCCTTGTTCCAGTCCCTCTTCCCTTGACCTACTGGTGGCTAGGACGATAGAAACTGCTGAAGATGCTCCATCCATTTCTTCTATCCCTATGCAGTCCTCTGTGCCTTCCACCACAGCTCTCTCTGCGCTCCTCATGTCTATGGAGGAGGTAGATATCTTCGAAGCAAGACTAGCCAGTCTATTCGACATACCCTCTACCTCTCCAATAGCCAATGATGAAGCTGAGCCATTAGTCTTGGCTAACTCCTTGCTAGAAATCCTTAAAATCTCCTCTTCCTCCAGTAACAAGCCTTCTAAACTTCTAATGGACTTAGACACCTACCTGGAACTATTAATCTCTTTTTCGAAGATCTCTTTTGAGGCTTTACAAAGGCCTATAATAAGAAATGGGTTCCTTCAGTGCTGCAAAGTTGCTGAGCAGTCCGGCATGAATGTCTCGAATCATCTCTCTCAGGCAGCGGCTACCATCGACTTCTACATCAACATTTGCCATGCTGCCAGGGTTGCAAAGGAGAAATTAGTGAGAGACCAGGGCTTTGTTTCCACAGTACATGCTGAAGTCTCAGGGCTAAAGGAATAACATTCCTTTATCTCCCATTTTCGAACTCAACTACTGGAGAGAAAAGCTCGACTTGAGGAGGAGCTATCTGCAGTGAACCAGACTTTAATCCGAACTGACACCAAACTGCAAATCACCAACCAAGGATTGGCCGATTGAAATGAAGAAATGACTGCAGCTATTCAGTTGTTTTCATCATTTAACAATAGAAAATCTGTTGTAAAAGAACAGTTGAGACATTGTAATGATTTTTGGGCCAATTTATGGCGAAATGTACTCAACTCTTTATGAAAAACAAATTCTGATTTATCATTTGAGTACTCTTGTGTTCTTTTGCTTGACATTTATTCTATTCCTTGTGTTTCCCAAATAGTTGGAAAATAAGGCTTCAAATATCTGCCATTAATCTTTTTGGGATGTATGTATCCATTCAAATTTCTCAAATGGTATGCTCTAAAAGGCAGGACTCTATGAATTTGATATAGTCCTTCCCAGTTAGGTGACCATTTACCAAACTTATGGCTTTTAATTCCTATTGGGAGTATTGTCTTCCATACCAAATCACCTTCATCGAAGCCAATGTGTTTGACTTTCTTATTGTAATCTTTGGCTGCTTTCTTCTTTTGAAAGAGAATGCTATTTAATGCCAGAATTCTGGCTTCATCTATTCCTTCTAATTCCAAGCTCATACTCTGATAGTATTGCTCAGGATCTAACTGGTCTTGACATCTTACCCTCAAAGACTTAACATTAATTTCCATAGGCAACACAGCATCATGCCCATATACCAAGGCATAAGGAGTAACTCCTGTGCTTAACCTTGGGGAAGTTCTATAAGCCCACAATACATCCAACAATAAGTTATGCCAATCCCTAGGATTGTCTTCCACAACCTTTTGTATTCCTTTCTTCAAGGACTTATTGGATGATTCAGCCTGGCCGTTGGCTTGTGCATAATAGGGAGTGGAATTAACAAGGCTAATTCCAAACTCTGCCACAAAAGACTTCACCATTTTTCCATCGAACACAGCCCTATTATCAACAGTTATAGTTTGTGGGATGTCAAACCTATGGATTAAATCCTTGATGAATCCAATGACCTCAGTCTGGTCTACAGCCTTGTATGGCTTAGCTTCGACCCACTTGGTGAAGTAATCAGTAGCCATTACAATGAAACAATGATGCTTTGAAGAGGGTGGGTGTATTTTCCCCATCATATCCATGGCCCATCCTCTGAATGGCCAAGGCTTTACTACTGCATGCAGGTCAGTTATGGGCACATACCTTATTGCGCCATGCTTTTGACATGCCTGGCAACCCTTTGCATATTCTATGCAATCTTTAAGGATAGTTGGCCAATAGTAGGAATACCTTCGAAGCAGCCATCTCATTTTCACACCAGGCTGATGAGCACCACAGATGCCTTCATGAACCTCAGCCATAGCTGTTAATGCTTCTTTTGGGCCTAAACATTCCAACAATAAACTATCTCTCACCCTTTTGTAGAGAGCATTGTTATATATGATGTATTGCATAGATTGCAATTTAATTTTTCTGTTGGCCTTTGAGGATGGGCTAGCCAAGTACTGCATTATTGGATGCCTCCAATCTGGTTCGTGTAAGTTATTATGATTGACTTCCAGGACCACATTCCTTTTATTTAAGGGTGGTATAGATTTCTGGTATGTTGTTTGGCTTATGTCCCTTTGAGTATTATCCATCCTCTTGAAATTCGAAACTTTCTGAGCCACATCATTAGCTCTATTATTCAAGAATCTTGAGACATGAGTTACATTTACTATTTGAAATTGAGAAAGCAGATGTAATGCAACAACATAGTATGGCAACATGCTTATACTCTGACATTTGAAAATTCATTTCACTTGGTTAACCACCAATTGAGAATCTCCAAATATGTCAACTGCATGTACTTGTAATCCAATAAGAATTTCTAATCCCACTGTCAAGGCTTCATATTCAGCTTGATTATTAGAACAAGTAATTTCATCCACTCTAAAACCATGTGTGGTTTCTATTCCTTGTAGTGACTTAATCACTGTACTAATTCCAGCTAGGCCATTGGCTTTCGATCCATCGAACCACATTTGCCACGGCTCAACACTAGCTATACCAAGTTTCATTATCTCTTGGCTCTCTATTTGAGATGGATGGTCTGCCAAAAAATTGGCTAAAACTTGTCCTTTCACTGCCTTTTGGGGAACATATTCTAAATGAAATTTTGACAAGGCTAATACCCATTTGCCAATTCTTCCCTTCAACATAGGTCTAGATAACATACACTTAACCAAATCTGTGGTTGCAATTACCAAGACAGTTGTAAGCAAAAGATAATATCTTAATTTCATTGCAGCAAAATACAATGCAAGGCACAGCTTTTCTATAGCTGAATATTTACATTCACAAGAATTTAAAAACCCACTAAGGCCTCGTTTGGAGAGTGGCTATTTTATCAAAAAAACCAAAAAGTTACTAAAAGTTGTCATATCACCTCTCTAGTTTTCTGCACATCTTTTCGTAAAAAGCCAAAAAGTTACTAAAATAGCCTGTTCCCAAACGAGGCCTAAGGTAATAAACAGCTTGCTCCTTGCCTTCTTTATTGTCTTGGGCTAAGAAAGCTCCCAATGAATCTTCTGCTGTAGCTATGTACAACTTCAAAGGCTTATCGCCCTTTGGTGGCATCAGCACTGGAGGGTTGGCCAAGTAGGTTTTGATTTCTTCGAAAGCAATTTGATGCTCTGCTGTCCATACAAATTCCTCTTCATCTCTTAACCTTAGCAAGGAAGAAAATACTTTAGTTTTTCCTGCAGTCTTAGAAATGAATCTTCGAAGAAAATTAACCTATCTAAGGAACTTTTGTTATTCTTTCTTACTTGATGGGGGTCTGGCTTCAATGATGGCTTTGGCTTTATTCTGGTCAATCTGTATTCCTTTCTTGTGTACTACATAGCCCAAGAAATTTCTAGATGATACGCCAAAAGCACACTTAAGAGGATTGAGTTTCAACTTAAACTTTCTCATTCTTTCGAAAGCTACTTCTAAGTGAAACAGATGCTCCTCCATGGATTGGGATTTAACAACAATATCATCAATATAACACTCTAAATACCCTCCAATGAGGTCGTGAAGGATAGTGTTCATAGCCCTCTGATATGTAGCTCTACCATTCTTCAGACCAAATGGCATTTTAACCCATTCGAAGGTGCCAATATTTCCAGGACATCTGAATGCTGTTTTGTGAACATCCTCCTCCGTAATACAGATTTGGTTATAACCAGAGTGCCCATCCATCATTGATAAAATTTGAGCCCTGCTGAACTGTCTACCAGCAAATCTACTATAGGCATAGGATACTCATCTTTTGGAGTTGCTAAATTTAAGTTTCTAAAATCAATGCATACTTAATTTTACCATTATTCTTAACTACAGGCACAATATTAAATAGCCATTCAACATACCTGGCTGTCCTAATAAAGCCTGCCTTGAGTAGTCTAAGAATTTCCTCCTTAACTTTCTGAATCACTTCTGGACCCATTCTTCTTGATTTTTGCTTGTATGGCTTGAAGTTAGGCTTCATAGGGAGCCTACGTTCCACTAATGACCTATCCAATCCTGGCAGTTCATTATAAGACCATGCGAAACAATCTTTATATCTCCTCAGAATAACCAACAACTGGTTCCTGTCAAGAGTATTCAACCAAGCACTTATATAAATGGGTTGTTGTACAAAACCTTCCTCTAAATTTATTTCTTCTAAGGGGTCTTGCATCTGAGAACTTACTGGAGCTCCTTCTTTGATTCCTTTTGACTTCGAAGCAATCTCCTTGCTGTGTTCTGTCTCCAAGTTCTTTGATTCAACCTCTTTACCCTCCTCCTCATAGAAAAAATCTGTCCACAAGGCTTCTTCTTCCTGTATTTTCTAGACTTTTGTTTCAATGTCCAATGCACAGTATTTATCAAGGGCCAAAACTCTGGCTTGTTGCTGCTCCTGCTTGTAGCCAATTATCATGGCTTCTTTCTCTTGCTCCTGCACTTTCTAGACTATTGACTTTACATCCAATACTGAAAACTTAATTAGAGCCAAAGACTTGGCTTCTAGTGCTTCATCTTTTTGCCTACAACCAGGCATCATTGTCATCTTTAACGACAACCTCTTCATCAGCACTCTCTTGAACTAAGTGCATCGGGTGTGTCACTTCCTCATCAGCCGTCACTTCGGCTGAGCCATCAGATTTCCTCAGTATACTGAGTGGCGTCACTCCCTCAATATACAACTTGGCCTCTGCGAAGTCTACGCAGGCTATGAAAGGTTGAGGATCTGCATCAATTTCCTCTGTCTCTCCGTTGCCCAAGGCCATCATTATTTTTTGATGCAAAAAGGAAGGCACACATTTATTAGTGTGGATCCAATCTCTACCAAGTAAAGCATTGTACATAGCATTATTATCGATCACGAAGAATGCCGTCATGCAGTCCCTGGTTCCCATACTCAGGTTGATGGGTAGAATTCCCTGAGCCATCTGTCTGTCTCCAGCGAAACCAGCAATGGTTGTACTGGTTGGGATTAACCTGGGATTCCTCTTCCCTAATTTCTTCAAAGAAGATTTCGGTAGTAAGTTCACCGCTGCCCCATTATCCACTAAGACTCGGTTCAATTGTATCCCATCGAAGAAGGCCTTAATATACAAAGGCTTGACATGCTGTGTTATAGAATTTGAGGGATATTCAAAAGGATATGAGAGGTTAATACTCACCACTTCTTCATTCTCATATTCAGTTTCCATCGGGGTAACCATTCCGGAATTATCTTGCACCATACTCACTTGTGAGTCTTCGCTAGAGATTGGAATTGGGTCAATTTCTTGCCCCTCTTGATTCTCATCTCCAGCTTGGAATTCATGCGGTAGTATGTGTACCATGTTCACTGACACTGAGCCAAATTGGACGGCTGGCTGTGTCTGTTTCTCCTTTTGGCCACCTTGTTTAGTTACTCCAGAAGCATCCTCCATGCTGCTCTCTAGTACTTCATCCTTTGAATGGTCTGTCACGACTGATTTTTCAACCAGAAATGTTTGTTCAGCCATGAAGGTCTCGAACATTTCTTCCTCAACCATTTCTTTCTTTTGGCCTAAGCCAACTTCTGTCTCTGCCTCGCTGTCACTCTCCATCAATGCCTTCTCCAATCCTACTAAACTGGATGTCTCTCTGGCTTTTAGTTCAAAGTGAACTTTGGCCAACTGTTCTCTGCTGCAACCCATTTTGCCTTGTAGAGTTGGTTTTGGAGTATGGTCGGACTTTGGATTCTTCTTTCCTTATGTCTGTACCAATGAAGAACTCTCTCCATTCTCTTTCAGGTCTCGCTGGTACTGAGTGTACCTACACTAAATTTTTCTCCTTTGTAATGTAGAAATTACAGGGACCATATTTGGTTCCTTTGTTTTTGGGTGCTTAAGCAACACCCAATTGTTTGGAGTCACCAAATGAGGCTTAACCATCTTGCCTTGGTTTCCAATTACATCTCTTTGGGTAAACACTTCCCTAGGTTTATTCTGAATCACAAACCAATCTGGGACCCCAGGTACCCACGAACCTACTGACCCTGCCATTGAATTGCTTCTTTCCTCTTTCGAAATCATCTTCGAAGCTAGCTGCGAAGGCCACTGCTTGGTCCTAACTTCATGCTTTGGGCCTAACTCAGGCCTTCGATGAAGGTGTCCACCTTCTGTCTTGCGTGAGGCTAGTCTAGGGGGCCAATCTTTAGCTTTGATCCCATAAACTGAACCTCTCTCCAATCTCCTTTTAGAATGACTGCTCTCCATTTTGTAATAATTAGATGGTCTGGATTCATGTAAAGGCCTCTTGCCTTTGGAATGCATCCTATCATCTGTTGGTTCAACCCTCAATGGCTGCTGCCTAACACCAGATGGATATGGCCTTTTATTGTAAGCATTGGTTGGTTTAGGCCGTCTCTGCACATCCTTGTAGTATTGCTTCCCATCAATTGGAAGTCATTTCAACCACTTGTAGCTTAGTCTGCACCTAGGACACATCCTCTGCATTACAACTACTTCTAAGGAATCGTCATCCAGTGTTTCTTCCTCAGAGTCTTCCCTCGGGTGTGAGAAACCTTGTCCAATAGCTGGTAGATTTTTAGTGTATTTCTTGATAGTTGTCTGGTTGGCCACATGCATCTGCACATTGCCTTCTTCCAATTCTTTCGAAGACAGGTTCTGAAAATCTGGCATAATGACATTGGCGACCACCTCTCCAATTTCTGGAAATAGATTACTGTTGATCCCCATGGCCTTTTTAGCTTTGGCTGGGAATTTCAAACTTTCTTTCCGAATTTGTTCTTGGATCCTATCTCGAAAAACAATACAGTTTTTAGTCAAGTGAGACCAAGAATTATGCCATTTGTAATATACTTTTCCTTTAAGTTCATCAAGAGATGGAATTTTAACCCCTTTTGGTAACTTAAGGAAGTTGGCTGCAAGCAAATGATCAAAAATGTCATCTGTCTTAGTTAAATCGAAAGAGTATTTCCTGTGAAGGTCTTTCTTTTTAAACTGCTGGTCAATTGTTGTATCCTTATGAATTAATGCTTCATAGATCACAGGTTCTTTTCTCACAATCTCTGCTGCATCAATCTCATAGTTAGGATCTTTGTAGTATGTCTTGTATGATGTATTATTTCAATCTTGTTCCTCTTCTAGTAATGCTTCATACCTAGCTACCTTATAAGTCAGTTCCACTAAGTCCCTGAACTCTGTTAAGTCAAACTTCTTTCGAAGTCTAAACTCTAAGCCATTTTGAGCCAATCTTACGAATTCTAGCTCTGGCAAGATGACTCTACATTTATTTCGAGCCCTTTTAACTCTGGCAATAAACTGAGTAGCCTTCTCTTCAGGCCTTTGACTCAATCTTGCCAGGTCTGCCATGGAAACCTCTGGCTCCGATTGGAAGAATTGGGCATGAAATGCCTCTTCTATTTGTTGCCAAGTTTGGATTGAGCTAGGTGTAAGGTTAATGTACCATACAAATGCTCCTCCAGTTAGAGAGTTTGGGAATAGTCTCAGCTTCATATAGTCATTATTAGTGAATTTTTCACATTGAGCAGCAAACCTAGCAATATGCTCTACTGTTGATTGGTTTCCATTCTCATAAAAAATGGCAAAATCTGGTATCCTAAAATCTCTTGGGTATTTATGTACCCTATCTATCCATTCTGGGTATAGTTTTTTGTACACAGGAGTCTGGACCCCCCGAGCCATCGGTCCACACATCTCCCTAACGATGTCAGCAATTTGGTCCCTAAAGACTATATTTTGTGCCTGCTGAACCACTGCTGGAGGGGCAAACACAGGATTTGGTGGGTAAACTTGTGCCTGTGGTCTTCTTGGTCTATAAGGTGGTATATTTGGGACTGGTTGTCCCTGCGGTGCAGGTTGCTGTTGGGGGTGTGGGTAACTTCTTTGAGCTTGTCCTGCGAAAGGACCTGCGAAAGGTGCTGGAACTGTTGTTGTGTCTCTTCTATTTGTAGGAAAACCTTCTAACCCCCCGGGTATAAATTCGAATAAAGGATTAGTGAAACCCCTTATGCCAGGTATGGCTTCGAACATGGGATTTAGAACCATTCTTATGCCATTTTCTTGTACTGGGCCAGATCCACCAAATTGCATGGCTTCACTGTTAAGCACTGAGGCATTTTGACCTGCTATAGGCCTCGGAATAGGCTCGTACCAAGATTGAGGTGATGGTCTTTTACAGTTCTGATTACTAGTTTAACCATTAGAATGTCCATTAACTTACATAGGCTGTTTATCTCTAGCCAATCTTTGCTAAAGGACATTCGAAACTTCCTCCATGTGTCTTACGTTTGTTAATTGGTGGTTATTCATCCGATCCAAAAAGGACGTTGCCCATCTTTTCATTGTGTTCATTAATTGCTGTCCCATTGCATCTATTAAGCCACCACATGGATTTATTGGCTGAGTAGATGGGACAGTGGATGGTCCAATTCTTTGGTCTCGTCCAACATTACGAACATGTGGTATTTGTTCTGAAGTACTAGTCTGTTTGACCATAAGTTCTGATAAAATGGGGATTTCCACAGGATGTGTTATCACATTATCCTCTAGATTAGTATCTCTACCTCTCCTTCTATGCCTTCTTCCAGGCGTTCATTTTCTTCTTGTCTCCTATGTCTAGCCATTTCAATTGTCCTACCGGGCGTGCCAAAAATATATGTTGGCTTTTTGGCTTTAGAAGGTTATTATTGTAATTGCGAGCGTGCCAGCAAGGATCAATCAGTCCTTATAGAAATTTAATTGCCAACCAATTATCAAACGATTGTGTTTTAGTTCTCTCAGCCTCAATGAAGAGGGCTTTTAGTGATGGCTTGATTTAGGAGAATTAAGCAAAATATCAATCAAATAATGAACAACTGAAGCATTTCATTAGAATGAAAAACTTACAATGATTCAAACTTAGCCTCGTAAAGGTTTACAGCGACAATCTACTTGAAACTACTCCTATGAATGAAGTGCAGTGCAGAATTTAAAGTACTGGAATGTAAAGAATAGGAAATGTAAAACTAAGTAAAGTAGAATAAGACTGGTTTTTTGGATCTGAGTCTGGGGGCCTTTTCTAGGGCCTTCTTTGCTATTTATACTGCTCGAGGATGACCATCGAATTGCATTTCCAACCGTCGAATTGTTCCTCCATGATCGCCGATCGTGTTGCCCCAATATTAGCTCCATTACGCCATTACTCGCAGTTAAGCTTCCCTCCTAAATTTGAATTTGAAATGCGAGTAACCGTTGAAGTCACATCACCTTGCATCTCTTTGTTGATCCACTATTATTCAGATCTCGTAATAACCAATACTAACTGCCACGTGTATGATCAGGATCGAAGATTTGAATAGTCTTCCTATGTCACCATTATTTTGCCACGCGTCGAATTGTAATTGGCTTGTATAAAATATGTAGCCAACACATGTGCTTGTTAAATTAAATTTAAAATAATAATCATAATAAAAACCCTGCGAGGCACCCTTCAGTGTGTTTGGTTTGAGTTTTCTAGATTAAGTTTTTTGAAAGTTGACTTTTTTAGTTTTTGTATTTTTTTGTTTTTAGTGAATATTTTTCAAATTTTAAATATTTTTTTTTACTTTTTTAGATGCACCTTACTTAGATGTATCTAAAAAGTAAAAAATTTGTGAAAAAATATTTTAAAAAATTAATAAATACATAAAAATATAAAAAAATGTACTGAATTCTTGTATTTTTGGTATTTGGTGAATTTTTAAAGGATTTTTTTTACAATTTTTTTACTTTTTAGATGTATTTATGTTAGGTGTGTCTAAAAAGTAAAAAAATTGTTTAAAATATTAAAAAAAACCAGTAAAAACAAAAAAATACAGAAAATAAGAAAGTAGAATTTTCTGAAAAGTGGTCTTTGAAAAGTAGAAACAAGCAAGGTGATTGTTATTTTATATGTAAGAAAATTTTATTCTTACTCAGTTCTTAGATTTTCTTAACAATTCTTGTCCGAAATGACGTAACAGTGATATATTTAAAAATCTACACCAATGTGATGTTTTTTTTAACTTTTGATTAATAAAATAAAAAATTATCACATTACTCTATATTAATTTTCTGCATAATATTTTTTTCAATAAAGCTTGAGAGCTCGAAAAGTTCAAGGCTCGATTGGCTCGAAATTCAAAACGACATCGTTTTGAATTTTTTGTTTTCCCTCTCTTTAAACAGGGAGAAGAGAGAAGAATGAAGGGAGAAGAGAGAGAGAGAGAGAGAGAGAGAGAGAGAGAGAGAAGAGGGAGGAAGAGAGAAGCGGCAGAAGAGCAACGGTGTGATGGCGTGATGGCGACGACGGACTGTGTGTATGTATACACACAGAGCAATGGTGATGGGGATGGGCGACAAAGAGCAACGATGATGGCGACGGCGGCTTCTTCCTCCTCTCCTTCTTCCTCTGTTTTTCTCTCTTCTCCTCGTCTTTTTTTTATTTTGATTTTAATTTTTTTGATTTGTGTAGATTTGGTGATTTGTGACATTTTTTTGAGTTTTTGATTTAGATTTAGATTTCATGTGGGTTTGTCTGTTGTTGTGGGTTTGATTTTTTTTTTTTTTTTTTGAGTTCATTTGTTTAATTTTGATTTTCATGTGAGATTTTGAGTTATTGAGTTTGCTGTGAGTTTGAATTTACGAACTATCATTTCTGTTGGTAACTGATTTTTTTTGGGTTTGCTGTGGGTTTGTCTCTTTGATTTTGATTTCAGTTGGTAACTGAAAACATCATTGGTTGGTGCCAAACACCTTTTTGTTTTTGTCGATTTAGATTTAGATTTTCATTTTCATTTTTTTGAAAAGCATAGCAGAGCAGAGAGAGGGAAGGAAGAAGAGAGGGGGAGGAAGAAGAAAAGGAAAAAATAAAAATAAAAAATCAAACGACGTCGTTTTAAAATTTAGGATAGCCGAACCCTAGTAAATTCGAGTTGCGTAGTAGGACTGTATTTTTTTATCATACAACGCTACTTTTATATATATAATAATCTTTGTTGGCTGGCTATGCAATAATGGTGCTTCTATTGACATTTAAGATAGGTTGAAAAATATATTTGAAATAGTACGTAAAATTAAATTTGAACTTAGTTTAAATATTGTACATCATAAGCCTAATAAATTTGATATACACATTTTAAATTCAATAATAATAATTTTTTTTTTTTTTTTTTTTTTTGAGTACTTAGCATTATTGGCATTTTGATGAATCAATATAGGAATTTGATTTTCTTCCATTTAATTTTATAAAGTTGTGATACATCATTAAAATTCAAAATTAGCAACTCAATTTTAAGTTTACAAAATTCTCTTTGTCATTTTTGAATTTTCAATAAATATTTATCAACTCGGATCCTTCACAATTGTTGATTATGAAATTGAAATCCCCATCAATTTCTTTTGTAAAATGGAGAGGATATGAATCTCAAATATTACTTCTCTGTGTTTTAAATTTATACAATCACAAGATAGTTATGGTCCTAATTCTTTGGCCATATTGTTTGGGTGAATTGAATTAAAGGAGACAAATATTTCCCGGACTATTAGTCTAGAGATTAACAATTTATTTACATTATGTATTCTATCTCAGGTTTCAATTGATGCAAGTATGTTATTAGGATAGATTGACAAAGAGTGCAGACCATCGACTGCACTTTCCTGCGGCCCTTCTTCCTGGAATGGCCAAAACGACGTGGATTTATTTACTGTTATTATTATTTTTTTTTTCCTCAAAATTTGACTTCAGCCCACCCTTCCCAAAATCTCCTTCTCTCCAACATCTCCTTTTCTCTCTCTGCAAACTTGTTTGCAATTTCTTTTGTGGTTATTGTTCTCAACCTCCGTTGAACATTCTGGCCAACTCACTGGAGACCCCTGTTTTGGGTTGTTCTTTAAACTCCACTTTCTTGCGAGAAAATAGGAGGGACAGAGACGGAAAGTCCATGCTTTAGTTTCTTACTCTATGAAATCCCCATCTGAGTTTTGTGATTTACCCCATTTTCTCATCTGGGTTTTCCTCAAACCCCTCATAAACCCATTCAATCACTTAAGAAAACAAGTGAAAATTAACCCCCCCAAAAAAAAAAACCATTCAAACACCCACACACACAGAGAACATAAATTCAAAAAACACACACACACACACAGAGAACCAGAGAAGAGAGAGAGGGGAAGAAGAACACTCAGAAGAACGCCATTCAAACATTCAAATAACCATTCAAAATTAACAACCATTCAAACACCCAGAAGAACACCAACATTAACAACCTTTCAAACAAAAGTTTGAGATTTTTTAATCTGATATATATCTATTCTATTATTAAAAGCAAACACCAATTTTGGTGTCATGAAGCCTCAACCATGTCCACGTGTAAATTAGATGATTTGACCCAAAAAAAAAAAAAAAAAACCACATCCCATGTTTTCCACTTCCTCCATCAGTAACTTCTTTCAACTACTCAAAAAAAAAAAAAAAAAAAAAAAAAACACATCCCATGTTTTCCACTTTCTCCATCAGTAACTTCTTTCAACTACTCCATCCCATACTCTTCATTACCCACTATTCTCTTCCCCAACCCCTCACAACAACAAGAACCCATCTCCCTTCTCTTCATTCCACGCCCTCTCCCTCATCAAATTTACCCCCAATCCATTTCCTTCTCTAGCCGCCGCAAAGAAAGCCGTAGCCGTCCTCAAGGGCAACTCCAAAGTCGAAGGCGTTGTTACCCTCTCCAAGACGACGGTAGTCATTTATTTTTTTAGCCTCTTCACATCTCTAAATTGAAAATTCACAATTTTGTTTATTTTGGATTCAAGTTAATGTATACAACAATTTTATATATATAATGTTATGTACATTATTTGTGTTTTGATGCAATTGTTTGGGTTTGATTTATTTGTTTGTTGTTTTAATAGGGTTCAACTTCTTTGTTTTAATTTTTTTAAACTGTCAAGTGTATATTAATCTCTTTATCTGTAAGTGTTTTAAGATCATTGGTGTCATTTGTTTGTTAAAAAAAATAAAAATTAAGCATTTTAAAATTTTCTAGATGTGTTTAAAAAATTTAGTGTTTTTCAGTGTTCTTAAATTCTACATAACTATAAGTCTTTTGAGAGTTTTCAATTTGTTTTTTTGTATTTTTTTGTGTATTACTGTTAATTATACTTTTCATAGAAAATAAAAAAGATCCATTATGTTACCAGGTTTCTTTGGGGAAAAAAAACATATAGTACAAGTTTATATTCAAATTTTTATATATATATATAAAATTGCGAAGTATAAAATGTGTGCAATTATTTAGACGTAGATTACACTTAAAAAGTTTGGAGTTTTTTTTTTTCACGGTTATCTTTTTAAAGCTTTTGTTTTTGTTTTTTTGTTTTGTTTTTTGGGTCTTTTTTTTTTGTGTGTATAAATTCAATTTTTAAAATTTGATTTGTTTGTTCACTTAATTCTGTGTGTATGTTATTTAAAATAAAATCCAGTGCTCTTAAAAAAAATCATATAAAATGAGTGTCTTTAGTTTTTTTTTTTTTTTTTTGGTGTAATATTGTTAGTTATACTTTCTATAAAAAAAAAAGTAACAAAATAAAATGTTTCATTGTGTTATTAGGTTAAAAAAAATCAATTATTATTTTTCTTGGTTTACATCAACATTTGTGTTTGTGCGTTTATAATTTATGCTTTCAAAAAATTGGTTTGTTTATTTGTGTAATTTTGTGTGTGTTTTTTAAAAACAATTCAATATTCATAAATTTTGTTTTATTTAAAAAAGTAATAGTCTTAATTTTTTTTTAAAAAAGTTTTGGGGTTTTTTATTGTTTATATTAATAGTTAATTATTTTTTTTTTTGTATATATCAAATCTTTGTGAGTGTTCCAAGAGTATGGGTTTGTGTTTTGGTATTTTGTGTGTACCATTATTAATTACATTTTTTATTTTCTTCATTAAAAAGTAAAAGAAAAAAAACTATGTTATTAGATTTCTTGGAGAAAAAATTGACTTTCCTTCGTTTGTATTTTTTGCAGGTTACTTTTTGACTTCGTGTTGTTCAGAATAAACAATTTCTCGATTGATTTTCTATCGACACCTATTTACTTTGATTGTAAACATTCTATATGAGCGTTGGGTTTGTAATGCTTGAAACTTGAATAATTCAAATTAATTCTATTTGGGCTTAAACAAATGTGTAATTTCTTTTTCTAAGCTTAAAAAAATCAAATTTATAATTTCTTTTTTTTTTTTATGTTTACTTAAAGAGTTTGTGATGGTCAGAATAAATAACTTCTATAGTTGTGTTTTAAATTTTGTGGGCGTGTTTAAAAAATTTAGTGTTCTTCAGTATTCTTAAATTTTACATTTGTAAGTGTTTTGAGAGTCTTGAATTTGTATTTTTGTATTTTTTGGTGTATTACTGTTAATTATACTTTTCATAGAAAATAAAAAGATCCATTATGTTATATCAAGTTCCTTTTGAAAAAAAAAAAAAACACTTATATTGTAAGTTTATATTCATTTATATATATATATATATATATTTAAAAAACTATGAAGCATAAAATGTGTGTAATTGTTTAGACTTAGACTTAAAAAGTTTTGGATTTCTTTTCCATTTGATTTGGACTATATTAATCTATGTCAAAATGTAATTTTTAAATTTTTTAGTTTCATTTATAAAAAACTTTAATAATATTTACATTTTGTGCCTTTATATATAATAAGCCAATTAGAAAACCAAAATTATTATTGTACTTTATTAGTCAAAGTACGCATGTGTACTATTGTGGCTCATTTTAACAACGTAAAATTTTAATTTGATCAATGTACATTGTTTGTAAATTAATTTTTACATGTATCTTATATATTTTTTGCAAGATTTGTAAGATCTTTAGTCTTATCTTACCAAATTGAGATTTTATATGAATTTTTGTTATAAGGTTTTCTTTAGTTAAGATTAGTAAATATTATATTTTTTTTAAAAAATAAATCGAACAAATTTTAACATATATATTTTATTTATCAATATCTTAATATCAAATGTTACATTACACATAGTTATACATGTGATTTATATGTGCATTATTAGAAAATTTAATGTGAATTTCACGTTATAATTCCAAACGAGTTTGCACACGCATCGCGCGTGTGCCCAACCGCTAGTATATATATATATATATACACACATATACATTAACACTTTGAACATCCCAAATGATAAATCAAAATTGACAAAAAATTAGATTAATACAAACAAAAGCAAAGAACAACAGTCAAAAAAATTTCCTCTCCTCCTCTTTGATTTTGGATGTCAAATCTTTCATAGAAATTTTGAAACTTTGCTTTTCTTCATAAATCCATCTTTCTGCATTTCAAATCTAGGCTGAAACCGGGGGGAAAATCGACGAACGGCAATGAGGATGACCGATGAACTCCCTCCGATACACCGGCGGCAAAGAAAAGAGGAGAAAAGATCGAGATGGTTGCCGGCCATCGAGATCGAGAGAGAGAGGGAGAGAGAGAGAGAGAAGGGGCCTCGCGGCTATGGAGGTGGCGATGGTGGGTTTCGGCGGCGATGGCGGGTAGCTGGTGGCGCCGTGGGTGAAGGGAGGCCAGAGGTTGTCGCCTGTGGGATGTCACTCTTTCTTCTTCTCCTCTTTCTCTTCCTCTGTACTCAAATCTTCTTCCCCTCTTTACTCTTCTTTGGTTGTGTGTGTGTGTTTTTTGTTTTTTTTTTTGAAAATTTGCCACAAAACGACGTCGTTTTGGGCGCCGCTAGAGAACGGACCAGAGGATCCGGACTCGATTGACAAAATCCTATATACTGACATGTTTGTTTGATTGGAATAGTCTCTTGTAAGAAATAGCTATAGGTATATATGCACTTGTGTTTGACTCTGCAGAAAATGTGAAACGGGAAGCAAGAGAACAAAATGAAAACTGAAGGCATTTTTCACAGTTTCTGAAGTATGTGAATGCATTATATAAAGGCTATCAAGTACTGCAACAACAATAAGAAAAAGAAAAGTAAAAACACAGAATGAGTGAATTAATAGCAAAAACCCACATTCACAAACTCAAAGTGCTAGCATAGAAAGAGCACGCAAGCTTTCCTCATAGGATTCTGAAGCCAGTGACCTCGTAGCATGAGTCAGCCTCTGGTAGACTAACCGGAGGGCTCGGTGCCACCGTTGTCTAGGACCAGCTGGTTCAATGTTGTTGAAAGCAATCTGACCTAACTGGAAGAAGAAGAGCCTCGAAGCTCTTATGATGTCGTTGTAAGCTCGTTGGAAGGGTCTGGAGCTGAAGGACAGCTTGAGGAGGAAAGGACACACCAAGATGACCACGAGGGGACTCGCGCCGTGGCCCGCGGTGGCTGTGAGGTTGAGCTTTGCCAGAACCACCAAGTGCAACCCCATCATATATCATATGCGTATGTAACAAAAATGAGTGAAAGTGAGAGAAGAGACCAGGTTTTAGGAGAATGTGGGATTTTCTAATATGAAAAATGTTAGGGACACGAGATTTATCAACAAAACTATCAAATGTTAGTATCAATTTTTTTTTTTTTGATCGGTAAAAATTAATTATTAGTTGTTAGATTAATATTCATAAAAGTAAATCTCCTCTCACCCTTTGTAAAATATCAAGCACTTGTTCCTTAATTCGTCTCTCTTAAAGATTAAACCCTCATAAAAATCGTGATAGTGAATTAGGAAGTAATTTGATTAATTCATGAAATGTTAGCATCATCACTCTTCTAATATTATGTTATTTTGTTTGGAAAATCAGATGCAACAACTTTATACGGTGTGAAAACTGTCAAGGTAAATGCACCCACACTCTTGATATTCTTGAGTGGACTCAAATACCCCTCACAAATCATAATGACCTATTTGTTACCTATATATGGTTATGTTTAGGCTTTGTTGGAGAAGTGGGCTAGCTTTATGATTTTTTCGACTATTTTAATCTGAATCTAAAAATTTTGTTTGGATTGAATTTTTTAATTTTTTTGATTTTTGTAAGAAAAAAATAAAATAATTATAATTTTGATGTGACATTTTATTTTATTAATTTTTTAATTTATTTTTTCTTTTTGTAATTATTTTAGTCCCAACCTCATTTTAGCCTCATGCCAAACGAAGGTTAATTTGATTTTTTGAAATTAAAAAATTAAGATTAATTTTAGAAAAATAAACATCAAAATTATAGTTTTGAACCACCACGTGCAACGCCATGACATACGTAACAAGTGCGAGTAGACAAGAGGTTTTGGGAGAAGTGGGATTTTAATGCACTAGGCATATAATACTTATTAGTTAAAATGCCTAGTGTGATTCACTTTTTTCAATTCCAATGCACTAGGTATATGATTAGGCATTTTGGCTCAACTCATATTCACTAACTACATGTAGCTAGCCTTCAACGCTAGGCAAAATGTATTCAATCATTAGGATCATTTCCCTCCATTTTTATTGTTGACGTGGCATTCTATAAAATTAATAGTATTTGGATAAATAGCTAAAATAAAGAGCATGATTGGAGTAAAAACATAAAACAGTTGATAGGCAAAATAAAATATATACTTTATAGTAAGAGCATCTCCAACCCACTAGGCATATAATGCTTGTTAGTCAAAATGCCTAATGTGACTCACTTTTTTCAACTCCAATGCACTAGGCATATGATTAGGCATTTTGGCTCAGCTCACATTCACTAGCTACATGTAGCTAGCCTTCAAGGCTAGGCAAAATATATTTAATCATTAGGATTATTTCCCTCCATCTTTGTTGTTGACGTGGCATTCTATAAAATTAATAGTATTTAGATGAATAGCTAAAATAAAGAGCATGGTTGGAGTAGAAACATGAAACAGTTGACATGCAAAATAAAATGTATACTTTATAGTAATATTTAGATAGGTAAAATGCCTACTACCATTGAAGATGCTCTAATATTTGGATAGGTAAAATGCCTACTACCGTTGGAGATGCTCTCAGTGATTTGGATGTTTTGTTTGGAAAATGAGATGCAACAACTTTTTATATGGTGAGGGTGAACTATCAGTGCTAGCCACACTCTTGATATTCTTGAGTGGACTCAAATGCCCCTCACAAATCACAATGGCCTCTTTGTTACCGACATATGGTTTTGCTTAGTTTGTTTTCTTTTAGAAAATTCTGATTTTTTTTAAATTTAAAATTAATTTGACAAACATAAATATTAAAATTATATTTTTAAAATTTATTTATGCCATTCAAAATGACAAAATTATATAAAAATGATAAGATTTTTTATTTTTTCATTTTCTTCACTAAATTATTTTTTCATTTTTTTAGAAAAATAAATTATGAAAATCAAACTAAACATGGCTAATTCTCTTTTAAATTTTTATGGGTGAACTTCTAATTAATAGTTAAATACATTTTTTGTCCTCCAAGTATATGCCGATATTATTTTGGTTCCCAACCAATAATATAATTGTGTAGATTTATTTGGGGTTTGAAGGAAAAATGTGTTTTTCATAATTTTTATATAGAATCACTTGTTTGAATGATGGGATGGTGATTTTTTTATTTATTTATTTTTTAAATTGACAAGTCATTTGATGGATTTATTATTTTGAAGTTATCACAACTTTGCCACATCATTTTGTTTGTATATATCAGTACTCTTTTGAAAATACAAATGTCTTTTTTTTAGGAAAAAATTCACATCAGTGTGCAACTTCAAAAATAATTACAAATTAATAATAAACTTTATCCACATTAATTTAAAATTATAAAATTTTCCATACATATGTAATAAATATTTTAATACCACTAAGGGGTAATTTCTCCTTTTTTTTTATATATCCCAAATAATGATGGAATTGGTGGTGTTTTGAGAGAAAATAAAAAGCTTAAACCAAAAGTCCCTTAAGGGTTGAGATGACACTTGTTTCATAAAGTAAGTTAAAAGTTGATTTTTTAATTTTTAATTTTTAATTTTTTGAAAAAAGTATATAGAAAAATAAAGAGGTAATGTGATTCAAATAAATCAAAAAATAAAAAAAATGATATTTAGCCGAGTTGTCAAAACAAGCCGAAATGTTGAAACTATACTGTAAACTTTTACAAATTTTAGCATTTTAACTAAAAACCATTATCTATCTATACTTACTATATATTAAGTAAAAATGGGTTTTTAACCCAAAGCCTTGTGGGAGCTCTAATCTCCCAATCTAAATTTTCTGATTTTTTGATTTAAAAAAAAAAGGAAAGAAAACCTTAATATTTATTAACTTCTTCCAGCCCCTAAGTCTTACCCTCATAATAACACTTTAATGCATTAAGAACAAACATAAAAAAAAAATTTTAAAATCCAACACATATGAATTCCTTGAAAAGTTCCCACACATATGATTATTATTCCTCATAATAACACTTTAATGCATTAAGAACAAACATAAAAAAAAATAGAAAAATCCAACACATGATTATTATCAAAATATTAAATTTTAATATAATATAATTATAAAAAAAAGACATTTAATTCCTTAAAAAGTCTAACATATATGATTATTATCAAAATATTAAACTTTAATATAATATAAAAAAGGAAAAAAAAAGGCATTTAAATAAAAAAAAAGACATTTAAAAATCGCAATTCACATATACAGATAATTGTAAACACAATCCGTACATAGCATGGGTGATATGCTAGTACTATATATTAAGCAAAAAGGGGTTTTTTGCCCCAAGCTTTGTGGGAGCTCCAATCTCCCAATCTAAATTTTCTGATTTTTTGATTTAAAAAAAAATAATCTTAGCATTTATTAACTTCTTCCAACTCCCAAGTTTTACTCTCATAATAACACTTTAATGCATTAAGAACAAGCATAAAAAAAATTCTTTGAAATCCAACACATGAATTCCTTGAAAAGTCCTAACACATATGATTATTATCCCTTATAATAATACTTTAATGCATTAAGAACAGTATAAAAAAATTTCTTGAAAAATCTAACACATACGATTATTATGAAAATATTAAACTTTAATATAATATAATAAAAAAAAGACATTTAACTCCTTGAAAAGTCCAACACATATGATTATTATCAAAATATTAAACTTTAATATAATATAAAAAAGAAAAAAAAAGAAGAAATTTAAAAAAAGAAGAAGAAGAAAACATTTAAAAATCACAATTAACATATATAGATAATTGTAAACACAATCCGTGCATAGCACGGGTGATATGCTAGTTATGTTAATGAAAAAGAGTTTCATAAGTAGAAAAAATTAGAAGCGTTTTTAACTTTTATTTTTGATTATCAGTTTTAATTAAACTATATGGGTAAATGAGAAAAATAATTAAAACTAGAAATTATTTTTAGACAATGGTCTTAAGGGGAAAAAATAAAGATTTTGGGTCATTTTGTGAGAAAAAGTAAAGACTTAACTGAAAAACAGTTGATAGAAGAAGGGTCGGTGTGAGAATGGAAGAGCCAGCCACCAAAAAAAAAAAAAACATGGAAAGTAAGGAGACCTTGAGGCAAGATGCCACGTGGTGGTGTGTAATTTGTTGGGTGTACAGATAAAAAGGTCCCTCAGGGGGCTCCATGATATTCTGTAAAGATATTTAGAACAAATTGTGGGGCCTATTGGAAATTTCTTTGAAGCTTCTTCCTTTGTCCTCTCCATCAATTTTGCTTCGGATTTTTGTCTAAAAATGGGCCCCAATGCGTAGTGTTTTTTCACGTCTCAGATTAAATATTAAAATTATTATTTTAAAATTAGAATCGATTTAGGAACTAATTTTTTAATAATTTCCAATTTTTTTATAAAAAATATATATAGAAAAATTAATTTTTTTATAATAATTTTTTGACTAAAAACTTGTAACTTCCGAAAACACGTCTCAGTCATTAAAAAGTTAATACTTTTGGAAATAAATTTGTTTTTTAAAATTTTCTTATGAACTTTGTGGTTGAGTGACCTCAACAATCAGCAGCCTAGTATTATGAATATCACTCTTACTCTCTTGTATGATTGAATTTTTGATAGTTTTTGACATTTCATATTTCAAATAATGAAAATTAATAGAATATTTTTGTGATTAATAGGAAATAACTTAATTTAAATGAAAAATAAATTTTACTTTTTATAATGAAAAATAATTTTTGAATCTAACAAAACATATCGCAATTTTAGCAACGTTACTTCTACTCTGTTTGGTTTAGAATTTTAAAAAATAGCTTTTTGAATTTTCAATTTGTATCTTTGTTTTTTTAGTGATTTTTTAAATAATTTAATCAATTTTTCTTTTACTTTTTACATCAACTTAATCTTCATACAAAGTACAAAATTTATACAAAAAACTTTAAAAAATTCATTGAATATAAAAAAATAAAAATATATATAAATTTACATTTAAAAAAAATAATTTTTGTATTTGGTGAATTTTTTAAATTTTTTTCACAAATATTGTACTTTTTATGTGTATTTAGATTAGGTGTATTTAAAAAATAAAAATTTTGTGTAAAATATTTAAAAAATTCATTAAAAATGAAAAATAAAAACTCAATTTAAAAAAAAAAAAGAGATGGCCAAAAAAGGTTTTTTTTTTTTTTTAATCAGCGAAAATCAATTTTTAGTTATTAAATTAGTATCTATAACAATTAACCAAATACTTATCTCATAATTCAACTCTCCTTTAAAATTAAACTCATAATCTCTTCTTTACAATTAAGTCTTTAAAAAATATATATATATTAACCAATTAAATTACACCTAATGAGTTATAACCAAACAAGGTTGTCACCACCAAGTAAGAAAGTCATTTGCTTGACTTGCCTGCATGCATTCATCACTCCTTTCTAAAGAACTTGTGGTTTCAATCTCAACAAATAAATGAAAAGCGTAACTTTAGGTTGTTATGCTTTTTACTCTTTTGGCCTGTTGTGAAGGTCTATCATGTGTCTACAACAGTTCTAATCAGTCTCGTAATGAAAAGAAATTTTTTCTATCTAAGGCCTCGTTTGGCAAGAGGCTATTTTAGTCAATTAGTCAAAAAGTTACTAAATTAGCCAAAAAGTCAACAACACATACCAAAAAGTCAAAGATTCTCTTTTCTCTCTACTTTTTGCACATCTTTTCGTAATTAGCCAAAAAGTCATCCCAAACATACAAGTTTTTTTTACCTACCTTTTTAGCCAAATAGCCAAAAAGTTACTAAATTAGCCTGTTCCCAAACGAGGCCTTAGTATTTATGTGAGTTAGTTTTTTTTTTTTTTTTACAAATTATTAAGTACTTGTTTTTTAATTTAACTCTCTCTTAAAATTAAACTCATAATCTCTCCATTAAAATTAAACCCTTAAGAGAATTATAATAACTAATTAAACTAGGCCTAATTAATTATACAACAATACTACAGACTCCCAAAAAACACAATCCCTGCGCACTTGTGATTGGTTCAGGAAGGAAAAAATAAAATAAAATAAAAAAATAAAAACACATAATTGATCTACATCATTTTAAGAGTCATGGGGTCCTCAACTTTGAAACTCCCAAACAATTTTGTTAAGAATAATGCTTGGGAGCACTAATTAGTGCTCCTACTAATTAGGTGGCAGTGGGTCCCGCCAGTAATGATGTGATGTTTTGGTCTTGGAGTTGTATTTTTTTTGTTTTTTTACTTTTTTAATGCATTAGTGCTATTAGTGGTGATGTTTTTAGTGGGATGAATCATTGTTGTTTTGTTAATTATAACCAAACAAAGTTGTCACCACCAATTAAGGAAGTCATCTGCTTGAATTGCGTGCCTGCATTATTGGATATTTTGGAAAGTGAGTTAAAAGTCACTTCTCACCTTTTAACCCACTTCTTCTCTCAAAAAAAAAAAAAAGACTAAAAAATTAAAATTAAAAAAAAAAAACCAAAAAATAAGCTTTTAACAATCTTCCTAAATAACTTGTGACAAAGGCCCTGTTTGGTAGAGCTGTGGGAAAGTACTTATAGTTTATACCTAAACAGCTTATACCTTATAACTATGAACATAAGCTGATTTCTGACTTATAAATTAAGCATCTTCTGCCCCACTCAAAGAATAAGTTGATTTCTGACTTCCAAAAAATTATAAGCTATAAGCTATAAGCTAAACTAAACACATCAAAATAACTTAAATTACACTAAAAATTGAAATAAACAGTTTTTAAGTTGTACCAAACAGACACAAAAGCATTACTTTTGTCAACAAAGAAATGAAAAGCACAACTTTTGCTTGTTTTACATTTTACTCTTTCAACCCATTTTGGGGGGGGGGGGGAGATGGGGTTTTAAAAGTTATTTTGGGGGAGCGGATTGCTAGTCAAAAAGTCAATTTTTAATCTATTTAGAATTATATTATTTATTATATTTTTTATACAATTTTCTAAAAAAACAAAAAAAATAAAAGGTCATCAAAAAATTATCTTTTCAAAATAATCCTAAATGTCTACAACAGTTCTAATTAGTCTCATAATGCAAAAAAGTTTTTTTTCATCTTTTATTAATAAAATTTTCATAATTTCACTCACAATAATACAAAATAATAAGTATCAATTTTTAATTTATCACATAATTATATGAAATTCTACCTCCTTATCATATCATTATAAATATATTTAGAAGTCTCAAATGTGAGAATCTAAAATTATTTTGAAAAATATTTGAGACTCTCTTTCTTTAAGAACCTTTGCAATCTCTTTTAGATTGCAATCATTAATATATATATATATATATAACTTACTCTAAACTTATATACGCGTGGGGCTCACACGTCAGTAATTAAAATTCAAAAGATATCGTGAAACTCAAAAAATAAAAAAATAAAAAAATCTCAGTGATTGTTGAATTACTTTATTATGAATCCTTCTATATGATTGCATGTGGTTTGACAATTTGCAAATGGGTGACTTGACTTGACATTTTTTGTACCACCCATTTAGTGAATTTTATTGAAATTATTTGTACTTCTTATTTTGAATTTTAAAAAAAAAATTTATTTGATAAAACTTCGTTTTATAACTTATGATAAAAAATTAATTGTTTTATAATATTTATTCTAAAAATACATAATATATATCATAAAAATGTATAAAAAAAAATGTATATGATACATAACATTTGAGAGGTGTATACATAGCATAACTTGATTGGGGCTAAAAGATAATACCCCGACTATGCCTTGGTTTGGCTTCATTTTAGGGTTTAAAAAAGTATAAATGACAAAATAAGTTAAATAAGATAAAATATTACATCCAATTCATATTCATTACACTCTTTCTTTCACAGAAGTCAAAAAAGTCAAAAAAATCAAAACCAAACGAGACTAAAAAAGTTATAATACAAAAAAATTAACTATATTAACCAATGCCAAACGAAACTTATGTAGTTGTATCCCAAAATATCATGGGCTCATAGCTTCCTTGAGCCCATGATTTCACCAAAAAAAGTTAGGGTCCCAAAATTTAGAGCTCAAAATTACTTTAGATATGTATGGTAGAGATTGAATTGAAAAAGTATAGAATTTACATATGAAATGAATATGAATTATTGATATAAAATTTTAAATAATTTCTGAATTTTTATGTCTGAATCCATAATATTACTGATGATTTGACCCAATCTTGACTATGGGAAGATTCTCTCTCCAAGAGAGCTCAGGTTTCCTCAAGGGTGAGGACAATGCTTTTGTTTTGATCCAATCCGTTTTCTTCAGCCGCAGTTCAGTTGTTTATTGTTCTCTTTCCTTTCTTTTTCACCTTGCTTTCTTCCTGGTGGGTACATTCAGTTTCTATTTTTGTCTTGGTTTGTTTAACTTTTTCTTTGCTTTAAGTAATCTCTCAGTGGGGTTCAGTCAACGTCTTCACTGTCACACGAAGGTAGGTCTTTTGGGGAAAATCCTTAGGTTGTTCCCCTTTGGGTAAACAAACGTGGGCATTCCAGCTGTGGTAAGCCGAGTGGTCCCAAAAGGGCGTGAGGTCATCTACAGATGTGGAAGCAAATGGCTACTATTTTCTTACGTGAGGGTGGTTGGACAGATAGCAGTGGCACTGAAGTTGGTAGTGAAGTTTTAGAGAAAATACGGAGTTTACGGCCCTACTAAGTGTTCCATCCTCCTTCGCATCACCATTTTCGGAGCGGCTTGAGTATGGAATTGGAAGACTCAACATGGCAACACGAACAACATGAGTTGGAGCGATGTTTGATTGGTTATGTTACAGATGTTCATCGTTTTGGATCCTATCTTATGCAAATGCATGTCAATGATTTATGGAACTTGGAGGGGTCAGTCCATGTTTGTAATAACCCTCACCACTGTTTACTGATTAAGCAACTGATTACTGCTAAACTGAGACTGATCATGATAAGTAATTGAACTGACTGGAAAAACTGAACTGATTGATTGAATGTGCTAGTTTAAATGCAAATCTATCTGTTGACTGTTAGACTATTTGTTCACGTTTTATGCTTTAAACTGCAAATTAAAGGCCTTATCGGCGGTCGAATCTGGAATTGATTGTTGATTTGTGTTAGTTAGAATTAATGGGATTTTATGGCATATTTATCTGAAATGTGATTCGGTACGATTAAATTAGGGTAAATAATGTTAAATTGCAAAGTTGGCCTTATTTACAATTTTGCCACTCAAAGTGGCCACTATCTAAACATTTTGAGCTTCATTATACATTAGACAACACATTTCTTCAGCCTTCTTGAACTCCTAGCCGACCAAGAGAGAGAGAGTGAGAGAGAGAATTGAGTTCATCTTGTTGATTTGCTTGGAAATTGAAGGAATTGTAGAGTTTATTGCAAAATTGAGCCTCTAGACTTGTGATTGGAGACCTAAGGTAGAGATTCTATCCCTTGGTTTATGTATTTAAGTTGTATCTTCATGAATCATGGAAATTTAGTGAGTTAAAATCTTGAATTGATTCTATATGTTGAATTGAAGCTCATTTCATGCATGCATGCCTGTATTGATGAGTTTAAAGTTGTTTTCATGGAAAATTGTCACATGCATGTTCATATTTTTGCTAAGGATCATGAATTTATCTTGTTTTGAAAAGAATTGGCTCAGTTAAGCTAGCAGTTGAAGCTTTGAAATGTTTAAATTCTTGCATGTTCCATATTAGTCTTGTTCATGAAAAATTGGTTTGAAATTGGATTTAATTGAACTACCTTTGGGCTTTGATTTCTCAAATTGATCTTTGAAACATGTTATATTATGAGTTTTGAAGTGTTTTCCAGAAAATTAGCCTAAAAGGATCGAATTTGGTACATTGAAACTTGTTTTGAGCTTGAGGTTCAAATATGAAAATTCCAGATTTTGGACTCACGCTCGAACGGAGTGTTTGGCGCTCGAGCGTGAAATTCGTGCATCCAGCACTTTACACTGTTTTACAGTCCGCTCAACCGGGGTATTGGACGCTCGAGCGAGGACTTATGTCACACGCTCGAGCGGGTATCGAGTGCTCAATCGAGCGTGATTTTCACACATCCAGTACTTTCACTGTAGCTTGCTATCCACTCGAGCGGAGACCCTTGTCTGCATGTTCGCTCGAGCGTATTTAGGCACGCTCGAGCGTAACCCCTGTTTTCTGAAAATTCTAAAAAATATTTTTAAAGTGCATCTTTGCATCCTCATTGCATTCTAGGCATTCTTAGGCCTAGTTTAAGGCATCTTGACAAGGATATTGATGTAGAACCATCCCGAGTCAAGATAGGGATTAAGTTATTATTTTTTCCAACTGTGTAGCTTAGTATGTGTTCATTCTGTAACTGTGTAGGGTTGGCAACCGAGGACGCGTACTAGCTTATTTGTAGCCCAGAACTCTGTGAGTAACAATGTTGTAAAGATATGTTCGAAAATGGATATTTTCTGAATGATCAATTGAACTGTTTTCTAAACTGTTTACTGTTAACTGAATGAATGTTTGTCCTCTATTCTGAACTGTATTGTGGCATCCTTAGCGACTACTATTACTGTTACTGTTACTGTTACAGCTACTATTATAGAGATCTCTATCAGTTCCCATGTTTGGAACCATTACCGATGGCCATCATCGAACGTCTTTCAAGACCTACTGTTTACTGTACTGTTCTGCTAATAGATGTACCACATATGACTGGTATGACTGAATAACTGATACACTGAATCAATTGACTGTTTTCAATACTGAAAGGACATTCATTCTTAACCTCTTTACGCATTGTGTTATTCACTAGGGGTGCAACTCGGGCGGGTTCGGTCGGGTTGAGGTCTGCCCAAGCCCGACCCGAATTGTATTTGGCACTGCCCAAGCCCGCCCAAGCCCGACCATGAACCCGAACATTGTTGCCCAAGCCCGGCCCAAGCTTTATATTTTGAACTCGGGTTGCCCGAATTGCCCGAGTTCAGAAACCTGTAGGTAGATCTAAGGGTAGACATAAAAGATGCTAATCTAATGGTAGAAAACTAACCAAAAAAAAAATAAAAAATAAAAATTAAGACTAACTCTTTTACTTAATAGAAGACTAACCAAAAATAAAAATAAAAATAAAAATTAAGACTAACTCTTTTACATAATTTATTAAATTATATATATATATATATTATATATTATATAATTTATATAATATATTAAATTGAATTCGGGTTCGGGTTGCTCGGGTTGGCCATTGGTTCTGCCCAAGCCCGGCCCGAATTGCAATTCGGGCATCAAAAATCTGCCCAAGCCTGTCCAGATTACAAGATATAGTTGCCCAAGCCCTAAAAAAACTCGGGCTGGGCTCGGGTTGCTCGGGTTGAGCCCGCCCGAGTTGCACCCCTATTATTCACTAGGCTTTAGCTCACTGCTCATATATATATGTAGGTGTACAGGCACCGGACCATTGCTTGAAGCGTCAGGGTAAACTCTAGTTTTGTCAAGCCAATCTTTGTGCCTCACTTCGAGGTTCCTGATCTGTTCAAGCTGAGGCTGCTTGGAGAGTTTTAGATTTTCCCTTTTTGCTTATAATCTGTATAGATTGAATGTTACTGTACTGTACTGTCCTAATAGGGATCAAGTCCCTGTCTTGAATGATTGCATATATTGTACATGTATGTGTAGACGCGCCCGCATGGGGCCCTCGCTACAGTTCGGACTCGATTTGTGTCACGGTTCTTAATCTGAACCAAAGAGTCCAAATCCGGCAAATCGTTTTGAGAAACAGATTTTTGAAAAGAAATGTCAAACATGGACTGCTTTGCCAGATACAGAGTCGCCACCTAAATATTTTATTTTTGGGGGAATTTAGGTAACCCTGACTCGGTGCCAAAGGCCACGTGTCTGTCATCACCAAAGTTGTCTCGGCTCGGAAACTTGGGTACGATTGGGAAATGTCAGCTATGAGCACCCCCTCCCGCCCGATCCGAAGATCGGCCTCTACTAACCATGATATCCGTTTTTGAAAACGTTATGTGTTCTTATTTCGGTTATTAGCCTAGAATTACTATGTTATGCGCACAGCAAACAAGTATAGACTAGATTGCCTAATTTGGGAATAAGCATTGCATATCCGATTGTTTTGGAAAGATATTTTGGAATTTGCTACTCGCAAGTAGGCTAAAACACGGATTTCAATGAGTCGTTCCAACTCAGACAATCCAACCTTCACCCACAGGCATTTAAGCAGTTATATCACATAAGCATCTAGCCTCATGGTAATCATGCTATCATGGCAACACTCACACGCATGCAAGGATGCTAAAGCATAAATACTTACATCGTACTCCGTGCCAAAACAAAAACTAGTTAGTAATCACATGCATGATCCTAGTTCATGTTAAAAATGGCTAATGTAACACATGCAAAGATGCAATCTAGATAGGCTCGGCTATTCTAAGATGGCATATGATGATGATACAACTAACACGTATTCAACTTGGAATTGAAGTACAATGCAGTTAGTATGATGCGCCGAGCCTGATATATGCAAGACAAATGTATGGATGCACGCATGGATAGCATAAGGTATGCTAAATTAAATATGCCCTAACACTAACCATCGAAAGCAGGTAAGTAAAAGGGAGAAAGAAGTGGGGATTGGAAGACATGCACACACGCACCCACACTTATTACAAATTTGCCCTCGCTCGGAGGGACCAAAAGAATAATACAATTAATTAACTACGAGCTAACTAATTATTACAGTCCGTTAACTAGTTAAGCAAATTAACTAATCTAGGAAAACAGTAAACAACCTTGGGAAGAGGGCCCCGTGCAATGTATGCGCGGTTCCGCTCGGAAAGTCACAGCCATGCACAAGTTGCCTCCACTTTGACTGTTATCCTCCTCTGAAGACTGCACAAGTCCCAGGGTTGCTTCTCTGAATGCTTCGAAACATCACCGGCTAAGAGGATTTGCCACCGGCCATGGAGAATGACCACCGGCCTCTGATTGAGATATCGGCCACGGATGGATGGCCGGTCGGCACTGCATATGGCCGGTCGGCCAAATCTTCCTGCAGAATCTGTTTTGACAGCAGCAGAGGGCAAAACATGGCATGGCAATGCATTTCAAGCAATGTTTGCACCAACCACACTCCTTATCATGTTTATGGCTCAAAGGAGCATGGTACTTGATTCTCAGACCACCAATCGCGCATTTCAATGCGTGATGGCCCAAAGAACCAAAGTGTGCAATTTTAATGTGGAATGAAATGCACATAAACAAACAATGAACTTAACCTCCATCATACTCAATTCAAGAGGCAAAGTATGCATGCCAATGTAATGCAACCTAGGCATGTTAGCCAATATGCAACATGGCATAAAAGAGAGCATACAGACATGCAATGCACATTAGGTACACAAACTAAGCAACAAAGCAAACAAGCATGCCATAATTATGCAAACCACTAGAGCATGCAAGATGTAATCCAATCACGCAACATGCTAGCAACTTGACCAATGGAATGCAAGGCGAATGCAAGTGATTTTAAGCATGTAACATGTGCAACCAAAGCATGCAAACATGGGATGGTGTACAAACACTTGAATGACATGCAAGGGATGGACTTACACTAATTGGACAGCTCTAAGTTAGGTCCAAAACAGTGGCCAAAAGCTCAGGAAAATGGGACCAAACACACATACACACATGCACATGTTAAGGCCTAACGCTTAAGCATCAAAGGACAACTCTCCAGCACACTTGAAAGAGGCATAACATGGACTAATGGCACGCAAGGTAAGCACTGAAAATCATGTTACAAAAGGTGCTAAGCCAATTAAATAAGATAAACAAGGCATGCAAACAAAGCCAAAAACCCAAGACAAGCCAAGAGGCTTAAACCAAGACTAAGTCAACCAAGCCTCACAAGGCTAAGAGGACTTAAAATAGGTCTAAGGCAGGCCTAGACAACACCCAAGAGACACCTAGATGGCGTCTAAGTGGCTCAAATTCAAAAGCATGCATAATGACCAAAACATGGAGCATGTAAGACAAGCTTTCAAAGCTTCAAAGAGGCATCCAAGGCAAGCATACAAGCATGTTAAAGGGACTGAAATAACATGGCAAATGGTCCTAACCCACTAAATTAAGGCAAGGATGCATGCTATACATTCACACACTTAAGGCCAACAAACCAAAAATGCAAAGGGGCTATACTAAGCATGCCAAAGTCGACCCAAACAACTATGGACAGACCTTAAACATAGCAAAATAAGCACAAAAACTTCACAAAGCCAAGCCTAAAACATGCTAGAACAATGGTTTACAACCTAAGGCATGTTAAGGCAACAAAGTGGCATTACAAGGCATGTATGCTAAGCAAGCATGGTGTACCAAAACCAACATACAACAATGCTATTTCATGGCAAAATAAGCATAAATAATAGCCAAGGCATGGTCAACATGAGGCTTAGCTAGGTGTTCATTAAAGAGGCAAAAATGGCCCTTTTCAAGGACAACAAGGAGAGGGAGTGGCCCTCCCCTTCTTGGGACCTCAAGGCACCATCCTCACCTCTAAAATCCCTCAAGATTTCAGTGGTGAGGAGGCCCAAACACTAAGGTCTCGAAGCTCAAACAAAAAGGCACAAAATGGAGCCTTACAAGGCTTAAGAGGGGTCAAACAACCTCAAACCACAAAACACTCTAAACAAACTATTTAGAGGGCCTAAAAATAGAACTTTTATGTGTTATATACAAAGCCGAAAAATAGTTGCAAGGTAGGTAAAAATACGATGCAAAAATGGGAAATAAAGGGACAAACTTCTTACCCTTGAAGACCTTCTTCACAAATGGTGGACCAGCTGCTTCCTTGAGCTTAAACCAGCCCCAAAACTCCAAGAACAGACCTCTGGTCCTTCAAAACCAAGAAAAGGTGTAACACTATGTGTTTGTGTGCAATAGTGAGCCTAAACACACACACTAAACACAAGAGGAAGAGAGATATAGAGCTAGGATATAGACAAACCCTAACCCTAGAACTCAAACCCTAAAATGGCTGTCTAAAATGTCTAACCCCTTCAACAAGAGAGAAGACCTCTCTTTATAGAGCTTTTTGTCTTGTAAAGCTTATAAGACAAGCTTCTAAAGAGAGAGATCCCTCCATACACGTGAATGGAGGGGAGCCAAATGCAAGACAGCTGTGTTAAAATATCTGCAAAAGCAGATGAACAGTAGTCGGCTGCTCAAAATTGCCATTTTGACAAAATGGACTGCCGACCGGCAACAAAGAATGCCGACCGGCAATATACATTGCCGATGGCAACAAAACACCAGCCGGTGGCCTCTGGCCATGGCCGGTGATGTGTGGAGATGCCTCACGAGGTATTCCCTGCCCCTCCAAGGCAAAACACAAGTGTTTGGTACAAAACTAGACACTAAACAGTCGAGTTCGGAGATCTTGAGGCAAGGCGCGTAGCCGAGACCTCCGGGAACTCCAAACGAACACAAACATGGATGATCACCGGGTGTTCAAACGGTGACGTCCAAGTCTTGAGGACGGTCAAAAATGGGGTGTCTACAGTATGTATAGACTGTTCTGTTATTAATGTGTATATATATGAAAAGTCTTTTTGTGTACAGACTGTCACAGCTCATTGGACATATTTTAATTATTGTATTAGCTGCCGCTAGCCCCTGTACTCTGTAATTCTGTTTGACTGTTAAGCAAGCCTTCGGTAATCTCGGATTACTGGCCGGTTACGGTGCTAAACCATAGGGGCGGGTTTGGGCTGTGACAGAGTGGTATCAGAGCGATACTTAACCACGAGTTATACTGCACACACGTGTCCAAATGAGCTATAAGATGTCCTAGAAAAGTGATTAGGGCATTACATGAGCATGATAAGTGTGTGTGGCTAAGACATGAATATAACTGTTAATGTGATAATTTGTCTAAGTATGTAACTGCCTATGTTTATAATTGTTATAACTGCCTATAGTGAGATGGACAACGTAAGAAATGTTGATGAAACCGAATCCTCTGAGGCAAGAATGGCAAGGTTGGAGAGAATGGTGGAACTACTAACTGAAAGACTAGAGCAACAACAGAACCAACAGCCCCCACCTCCGCCAGTACAACCAGAGCCACCTGTTAATAATGATATCATAGCTTTGACACATAAATTTAGTAAGATGAAACCGCCATCCTTTCAGGGAGGCCTTGAACCCTTAAAGGCTGAAGCTTGGGTTCTTGAAACAGAAAAATTGTTTGAAGTGTTTCTGTGCTCTGAAACACACAAAGTGTTGCTAGCTACCTTCACCTTACAAGAAGAAGCTAGAAGGTGGTGGATGTTGATCCGCGATACAAATATTGTCATGACTTGGGCTCAATTTAAGGAGTCCTTCTTCGAAAAGTACTTCCCTCAGTGTGTCAGGGACAGAAAGGTGACTGAATTTGAACAGCTGAAACAATGTACCATGTCTGTAGGAGAGTATGAAACAAAGTTCACCGAACTTGCTAGATATGCACCACACATGGTGGACACCGACTACAAGAAGGTCAGGAAGTTTGAAGGTGGCCTCAATGTAGAAATACTGGACAGGATTAATGTACTGGCACTGCTCAAATATGTAGATGTTCTTGACCGAGCCATTATGGCCGAAGCAAATATCAAAGCTTTGAAACAGACTGAAACACCCGCAACTGAGTGGCGTGGGAAGAAACGGGGTTTTAAATTCAAGAAAGACAGAACAACCCACTAAACAAAAAGCAAAACTCAAGGTCAACCACCAGCTCCAGTCAGGGAAGTGGTTGTTCTGAATGTGGTAAGAAACACAAAGGAGTTTGTTATAAACTGTCAGGTGCTTGTTACAGGTGTGGCAAGGTGGGCCACATGGTCAAAGATTGCCCTTCCACTCCTCAGGGCAATAGTAAAGCTGCACCAAGCGCCATAGCATCAACTGTTCCACCGAAACCCAACCCTAAAGCTACTGGGAAAGAGCCTATGAGGCAAGGCCGAGTGTTCGCACTCGTACAGGGAGACGTACAAAATACCGAGACCGTCATGTCAGGTATCCTCTCTATTTGTACCCAAAATGCTTATGTACTGATTGATTCGGGGTCTACACATTTATATGTATCGCATGCTTTTTCGCGAAAATTGAATAGACCATTAGAACCCATGAATTATTTGTTAGCTGTATCTTCACCTGTTGGGGGATCTATAACTTGTGCTTATATGTACCCTACATGTGAAATTATTGTTGGAGATATGCATCTGTATATTGATTTATTGCCTTTGAATATTGATCACTTTGATGTGATATTGGGAATGGACTGGTTAACAAAATATTATGTTACCATAAACTGTGTAACAAAACAAGTAGTTTTCCGTCCACCTGGTTTGCCTGAATTTGTGTTTGATGGAGTTGGAGTAGCACCTCCCCCGTATCTGATTTCCTCCATGAAAGCCTTTAAATTGATTAGAAAAGGGGTGTAAAGGGTATTTCTGTTCTATATTGACTGTATCTACTGATGATAGTACTGATGTGAGCAATGTTCCTATAGTCAGAGAATTCCCAGATGTTTTTCCAGATGATCTGCCAGGGGATTTGATTGATAGGGAGATTGAGTTCACCGTTGATGTAATTCCGGGTACACAGCCAGTATCTAAAGCTCCTTACGAATGGCTCCGACCGAACTAAAAGAATTGAAAGTGCAACTGTAAGAACTGTTAGATAAGAAGTTCATCAGGCCCAGTACTTCACCATGGGGCGCATCTGTCTTGTTTGTGAAAAAGAAAGACGGCTCGCTCAGACTTTGTATCGACTACCGCGAACTGAACAAGGTAACTGTGAAAAATAAATATCCTTTGCTGCGTATTAATGACTTATTTGATCAGTTACAGGGTGTTCGAGTGTTCTCTAAGATTAATCTTAGATCCGAATACCATCAACTGAAAGTTAAACCAGAGGACATTGACAAAACTGCTTTTCGAACGAGGTATGGACATTACGAATTCCTAGTTATGCCTTTCAGAGTTACCAATGCACCTGCTGCATTTATGGACCTTATGAACAGAATTTTTAAACCATTCCTTGATGACTTTATTGTTGTATTTATAGACGACATTCTAATTTATTCTAAAAGTAGAGAAGAACATGAACATCATCTGAGACTTACCTTACAGATCCTAAGAGAACAGAAACCGTATGCGAAATTGAGTAAATGTGAATTCTGGCTTGATCATGTTATGTTTTTGGGACATGTTATTAGTAGAGATGGCATTTCAGTTGACCCACCGAAAGTTGAAGCCGTGGTAAATTGGCCTAGACCAACGAATGTTACAAAAGTCCGAAGCTTTTTAGGGTTAGCCGAGTATTACAGAAGATTTGTGAAAGACTTCTCCAAAATTGCCTTACCACTAACACAGCTGACTCAGAAGGGGATATCATTTGACTGGACTGACCAAAGAGAATCGGCATTCCAAGAATTGAAAACTCGACTTGTGACTGCACCGGTTCTTACCCTACCTTTAGGTACGGATGGTTTTACCATTTTTAGTGGTGCTTCTCATAAGGGTTTGGGATGTGTTTTAATGCAGAATAGGAGAGTTATTGCCTATGCTTCCCGACAACTGAGACCGCATGAAAAGAACTACCCGACCCATGATCTAGAACTTGCTGCAGTAGTGTTTGCACTGAAAATCTGGTGTCACTACCTTTATGGGGCGACATGTGAGGTGTATACAGACCACAAGAGTTTGAAATACTTCTTCACACAAAAAGAACTGAATATGAGGCAGTGGAGGTGGTTAGAATTGATAAAAGACTATAATCTACAGATTTTGTATCATTCGGGAAAAGCTAACACCGTTGTCGATGCACTGAGTCGGAAATCGATTGGAAACTTAGCCTATTTACTCATCGGACAGAAAGAGTTGCTTTGTGACCTTGAGAAATCTGAAATTGAGATTGTTTTGCGAGAACAAGGTGGAACAATAGTTGCTATTTCTGCTCAACCGACACTGATTGAAGAAATTAAAGAGAAACAGCAACATGATGACTTCTTGAAGAAGATCATCGATGAACGGGAATCCAAATCGAGACCGGATTTCAAATTTAAGAATAATGTATTGAAATTTCAGGGAAGACTGTGTGTACCGAATGATTCTGAACTGAAAAGAAGAGTTTTGCAAGAGGGCCACAATTCAAAATTGTCTATTCATCTAAGAAATACAAAAATGTATCAAGACTTGAAATTGAATTTCTGGTGGCCGGGAATGAAGAAAGAAATTGCTGATTTTGTACCAAAATGTCTTCATTGCCAACAAGTTAAAGCCGAACATCAACGACTCGCAGGCTTACTGCAACCCTTACCGATACCAGAGTGGAAATGGGAACATATTACCATGGATTTCATCGTTGGTTTACCTCGCTCCAGTAAAGGTATGGACTCAATTTGGATTATTGTTGATAGACTAACTAAATCTGCTCACTTCTTACCTGTCAAAACAATTTATAATGCAGACAAATTGGCTATACTCTATATTGATGAAATTGTGAGATTGCACGGAGTGCTTGTGTCCATTGTTTCTGATAGGGACTCGAAGTTTACATCGAGATTTTGGCAAAGCTTATAGACAGCATTGGGTACTGAACTGAGATTGAGTGGTGCATACCATCCTCAGACAGATGGCCAGTCAGAAAGGACCATCCAGACTCTGGAAGATTTGTTAAGAATGTGTGTCCTTGACTTTCAGGGAAATTGGGAAAGTCATCTACCGTTAGCTGAATTTGCCTACAACAGCAGCTTCCTTTTAAGTATTGGTATGGCGCCTTTCGAGGCATTGTATGGCAGAAAATATAGATCTCCGATTTGCTGGGCAGAAGTTGGAGATGGGCCTTTACTTGGGCCCGAGATTGTGTATGAGACTACAGAAAAAGTAAAACTGATACAACAGAGACTGAAAACCGCCCAGAGCAGACAGAAAAGTTATGTGGATGTCAGAAGGTGGGACAGAGAATACAAAGTAGGTGATCACGTTTTTGTAAAAGTGACACCGATAAAGGGACAGGCTCGTTCTGGAGTTAAAGGCAAGTTAGCGCCGAGATATGTCGGACCGTATGAAATTATTGAAAAAATCAATCCGGTGGCGTATCAAGTAGCGCTTCCTCCTGAATGGAGCACATGCATAACGTGTTCCATATTTCAATGTTGAGGGAATACCTTCGGAATCCCTTCCATGTGATTGAACCTACCCGTGTAGTGCTAAGTGATGACTACATTTATGAAGAATGGCCCGTTCAAATTGTGAACCGACGAATCAAGAAGTTAAGGAATAAAGAGATTCTGTTAGTAAAAGTCGACTGGCAAAACCATGGTGGCGTGTATGCCACTTGGGAAAGGGAAGATGACATGGCCAAGAGATATCCTGAATTGTTCCCATTGAATCCTGTTTTCTTCCAGAATGAAGGTAATTCGAGTTTGGAGGACCAAACTCTTTATAAGGAGGGGAGACTATAATAACCCTCACCACTATTTACTGATTAAGCAACTGATTACTGCTAAACTGAGACTGATAATGATAAGTAATTGAACTGACTAAAAAAACTGAACTGATTGATTGAATGTGCTAGTTTAAATGCATATCTATTTGTTGACTGTTAAACTATCTGTTCATATTTTATGCTTTAAACTGCAAATTGAAGGCCTTATCGGCTGCCGAATCTGGAATTGCTTGTTGATTTGTGTTAGTTAGAATTAATGGGATTTTATGGCATATTTATCTGAAATGTGATTCGGTACGATTAAATTAGGGTAAATAATGTTAAATTGCAAAGTTGGCCTTATTCATAATTTTACCACTCAAAGTGGCCACTATCTAAACATTTTGAGTTTCATTATACATTAGACAACACATTTCTTCAGCCTTCTTGAGCTCCTAGCCGACCAAGAGAGAGAGAGTGAGAGAGAATTGAGTTCATCTTATTGATTTGCTTGGAAATTAAAGGAATTGTAGAGTTTATTGCAAAATTGAGCCTCTAGACTTGTGATTGGAGACCTAAGGTAGAGATTCTATCCCTTGGTTTATGTATTTAAGTTGTATCTTCATGAATCATGGAAATTTAGTGAGTTAAAGTCTAGAATTGATTCTATATGTTGAATTGAAGCTCATTTCATGCATGCATGCCTGTATTGATGAGTTTAAAGTTGTTTTCATGGAAACTTGTCACATGCATGTTCATATTTTTGCTAAGGACCATGAATTTATCTTGTTTTGAAAAGAATTGGCTCAGTTAAGCTAGCATTTGAAGTTTTGAAGTGTCTAAATTCTTGCATGTTCCATTTTAGTCTTGTTTATGAAAAATTGGTTTGAAATTGGATTTAATTGAACTACCTTTGGGCTTTAATTTCTCAAATTAATCTTTGAAACATGTTATATTATGAGTTTTGAAGTGTTTTTCCAGAAAATTAGCCCAAAAGGATCGAATTTGGTACATTGAAACTTGTTTTGAGCTTGAGGTTCAAATCTGAAAATTCCAGATTTTGGACTCACGCTCGAGCAGAGTGTCTGGCGCTCGAGCGTGAAATTCGTGCATCCAGCACTTTACACTGTTTTACAGTCCGCTCGAGTGGTGTATTGGACGCTCGAGCAAAGACTTGTGTCACACGCTCGAGCGGGTATCGAGCGCCCAATTGAGCGTGATTTTCACACATCCAGTACTTTCACTGTAGCTTGCTGTCCGCTCGAGCGGATTTATTCACGCTCGAGCGGAGACCCTTGTCTGCATGTTCGCTCGAGTGTATATAGGCACGCTCGAGCGTAACCCCTGTTTTCTGAAAATTCTGAAAAATATTTCTAAAGTGCATCTTTGCATCCTCATTCCATTCTAGGCATTCTTAGGCCTAGTTTAAGACATCTTAACGAGGATATTGATGTAGAACCACACCGAGTTAAGATAAGGATTAAGTTATTATTTTTCCCAACTGTGTAGCTTAGTGTGTGTTCATTCTGTAACTGTGTAGGGTTGGCAACTGAGGACGTGTACTAGCTTATCTGTAGCCCAAGACTCTGTGAGTAACAATGTTGTAAAGATATGTTCGAAAATGAATATTTTCTGAATGATCAATTGAACTGTTTTCTAAACTGTTTACTGTTAACTGAATGAATGTTTGTCCTCTATTCTGAACTGTATTGTGGCATCCTTAGCAACTACTGTTACTGTTACTGTTACTATTACAACTACTGTTACAGAGATCTCTGTCAGTTTCCATGTTTGGAACCATTACTAATAGCCATCATTGACTGTTCGGTCTTTCAAGACCTACTGTTTACTGTACTGTTCTGCTAATAGATGTACCACATATGACGGATATGACTGAATGACTGATACACTGAATCAATTGACTGTTTTCAATACTGAAATGACATTCATTCTTAACCACTTTACGCATTATGTTAGTCACTGGGTTTTAGCTCGCTGCTCATATATATATGTAGGTGTACAGGCACCGGACCGTTGCTAGAAGCGTCAGGGTAAACTTTAATTTTGTCAAGCCAACCTTTGTGTCTCACTTCGAGGTTCCTGATCTGTTCAAGCTGAGGCTGCTTGGGGAGTTTTAGATTTTCTCTTTTTGCTTATAATCTGTATAGACTGAATGTTACTGTATTGTACTGTCCTAATAGGGATCAAGTCCCTGTCTTGAATGATTGCATATATTGTACATGTATGTATAGACTGTTCTGTTATTAATGTGTATATATATGAAAGGTCTTTTTGTATATAGACTGTCACAGCTCATTGGACATATTTTAATTATTGTATTGGCTTCCGTCAGCCCCTTTACTCTGTAATTCTGTTTGACTGTTAAGCAGGCCTTCGTTAATCTCGGATTACCTGCCGATTACGGTGCTAAACCCATAGGGGCGGGTTTGGGCTGTGACAATGTTTATAGCCGTAGCAAAAATAATTATGTTTTTCTGTTCGAACACATCGAGGACATGCATTGTATTGCTGACAATGGTCCATATACTCTCCAAGGGGCCCTACTTATCGTCGATTATTGGAAGCCGGATTTAGTTCTCGATCAATTGGTTTTTGATAAAATAATGATCTGGGTCCAGTTACATGGGTTACCGTTGGAATGCTATACTGAAAAAGCTGGGTTCAGTTTAGGACGCGCTATTGGTGAACTGGTTAAAGTAGATACAGACTCTCTAATGCCTCGCAATATTCGGTTTATCCGTATCAGACTGTGGGTTTTCTTTGATAGGCCACTGAGCGGTGGATTTTTTCTCAAGTTTCGCGACGGCCAACAGCATTGGATAAGTTGTAGCTGCGAGAGGATGTGTAAGGTATGTCAGAACTGTGGGCGAATAGGCCACACAATTACAACGTGTGCCTTATCATTTGTAGAGGCTCAACGGCAAATCGATGCTCATCTTTAGGAAATAGGTCGGCGACTTCATTCTACAGTGATGATTCAGGAAACACATCTGATGTATTCTGTTAGTATTCGTGCTAATGCCCACAGGTCGGATCGTCGCACTACATGTATTTTCCAAAATACGTCAAGTTCCTATATGGAGATTCCTAAAGAAGTAGAGCCATCCACTAATGCCCATAATGTTAACCTGAATGCTAACTTTGCCGATATGTGGAAGCAGGATTGGAACACTGGATTGCAACAGGGAATGCTAGAGGGTAGTGACCCACTGTTGCCAGCTCTCACGAGGGATGGAGTTCTTCAGCCAGTACCTTCATCGGAAATGCATACAATAGCTTCCGATGTACTTTTGGGTTTGGGTCAAGTTCCGGTGGATTCGGTAGGTGAGTTAGAAGTAATGTGGAATCAATGGGAGGGTCAAGTCTCATCAATGGGGATCAGACCGGGGCAGTTGGTGATTGAAGACGTCGGCGAGTTGACAACTTCTGCGCGTCAAGCACAGCAAACTTATCAGGGTGATAATTTCATTAATGGCATTGACTGGGCACCCTTAGCTGATGCAACGGATGAGGTCCTTAGAGCTCTTCAAATCAATGCGCCTAGCCTAAGACTGAATTTCCCATGGGTGAGGCCCTAAGTAATACTCGAGCCTTCATGATCTTAAGTCCACGAAGGTGGACGAATGTGGGCTCAGCCACTTTTGAAGTAGGCCGACCCAGCTCTATAATAGCCAATGGTTCCCACTGTTCAACTCATATAACTGAGTCTTCTCCTCTTAGGCTTCCCTTACCAATCCAAAGTGGGCCTCCATTACGAAAAAGAATGCGTGAAGTGGACTCTGGCTTTGAATTTTTATATAACGCAGAATCAATGGTTGTGATAGATGAGATACGTGGTTCAGGAGGGGGCTGAGCAACAGAGTTGGCCATGCATAGAGAGGGTATTGTATCAGATTCAATGTGCTATACTCACCGGTTGGGATATTTTTTACGACGACAGTATAACCAATTGAAACGAGTTCGGCCAACTCTACCATCTCTACCACATGGCCATGAAGTTTTATGGTCATCAAGGGATACGTGGCCCAGGTTTCTGTCACTGCGTCGGCGTCGGAAATTACGGCACAGGTCGAGAAAACCCCCTGATGATATGGGTTCTTGATCGGGGCAAGCATTCTGCTCTCGTCAGGGTCAGCGTATACGTCAGCCTAGAGGTAATCACTATGGACGAGCTGACACCGTAGTTCTATCTGCACAAACTTCTTTTACGTCGGAATCGGGGTATGATACTGGGGACAGCTTGCCAGAGCACCGTAAACCATGTTACGAGAGCCTACAGCCAAGTTTTCAGCTGGAATTAGTTCAAGTCCAACAACAAACTAGTCGGTTTATGGCATTAGCTTTGGATCCAATTCTGGTATCGAATTGGAGGGTTTCGTAGGAGGTTGTCCCGCAACAACCTCCTCACACGCCATGAAAATTTTCAGCTGGAACTGCAGGGGTCTGGGTCATCCCCTGACAGTTCAAGCAGTTAGAAATTTGACCCAGAAGTATCGGCCAGATATTTGCTTCTTCATGGAGACCAAATGCACGGTTCAGCGGGTTAAACAAATTGGATATTCTTTGGGATTCAAGTATAATTGTGGCGTGAATAGTTTGGGCAAATCTGGTGGAATATGGGTTAGTTGGCATGATGGAAATCCGGTTGAAATATGCGAGCGGGATACGAACTTTATTATTTTACAAGTTAATGATACGGTGTACGGCACTTGGTTTATTATTTTCATGTATGGGTCACCTTTCATTCTTAACAGGGGACATGTCTGGAGTCTTATAGAAGCCAAGATCCAACATTTCCAAAAGCCATTTATTATTATGGAGGATCTCAATCAGGTTCGTGGGTGGTCGGAAAAATTAAGTTCCCATGGACGCACTATTCCTGGTGCTTCGGTGTTTAATGACTTGATTTTTTGCAACAGGTTAGTTGATTTTCCAACTCAAGGGGTGTGGTATACTTGGTGTAATAATAAAAAAGAGTTAGAGGTGGTTTATGAGCGCCTGGATAGGGTTTTGGCTTCCTCTAGTTGTGTAGCAGCTTTCACTCACTTCTCTTTGGTCACATTGCCTATACAACGGTCGGATCATAGTCCTTTACTTCTCAATACTAGCCGAATGGAACTCCAAGGTAAGAAGTGGGGTAGATTTGAGGTAGTTTGGTTGACTGACCCTGCAACTCAGTCTATTATTCAAAAAGTTTGGACGATGCCCATTTAAGGAGAAGATTTATGTGTACTACATCAAGCTATCCTTTTCAAACATCTGAAAAACTGGAATGCGTTGTCATTCCAGAGCCTGAAGGGTCAAATTGAAGATACTCAAGCTCGTTTATAGCAGGTTCAGGGATCACTACATTTATCGGGATTACATTTTTCTGAGTTGGACTTGCGATTTCAGCTTGACGTTTTGTTATAGAAACAGGAATTATATTGGACTCAGAGATCTAAAAAACACTGGCTGCATTTGGGGGACCGCAATACAAAATTTTTCCATAGAATGGCTTCATGGCAACGGAGTCGAAACCGCATCTCGTTCATTCAAGACAAAGATGGACATGTTCTGACTCATCCGTAGGATATTCAAAGGGCATTTATGGAGCATTTTCAGCACATTTTTTCACCTTTGAAGGACTCCTCCACAATGTCATTAGACTCATTGGAACCAGGTTCATTTCTATCCCATTTCAATTTACTTAGTGTTATTAATTGTCATTTGTCTTTAATCATTACAATTTTTTGGAACAACCATTTTCCACTAAGGAAATCCGAAATGTTGTGTTTCAAATGGGGAAGTTTAAAGCATCGAGGCCGGATGGGTTTATAGTGGGGTTCTACCAAAAATATTGGCCGATTGTGGGACATTCAGTTTCTGAAACTGTTTTCGAGTTTCTTAATTCGGGATCCTTATTTCAACCGCTCAACCAAACCTTCATCTGCCTTATTCCTACGATGAAGAGCCCTTTTACTGTGAATGATTATCGGCCCATTAGTTTGTGTAATGTGATGTATAAAATAGGTGCTAAAGTTCTAGCTAATAGACTTAGCTTGGTGTTACCTGATTTAGTTACCGATAATCAATGTGCTTTCTTGAAGGGTCGACTTATTTCGGATAGCATTTTGTTGGCCCATGAAATTCTTGAATATATTAAGAAGCAAAAGTAGGGGCGTTTATCCTGTTTTGGGTTGAAGTTGGATATGAATAAAGCTTATGACAGAGTTAGTTGGGTTTTTCTTGAGGCGGTCATGATTAAAATGGGGTTCTCCCCTAGGTGGATTCAATTGATCTCCCAATGTGTCTCTACTGTCCAATTTGCGGTCCTGATTAATAGAGTCCCTTCGGAATTTTTCAACCCCATACGAGTCTAAGGCAAGGAGACCCCCTTTCGCCGTATTTATTTTTGCTAGTGTTGGCTACATATTTTGTAAAAGCCAGTTACAGTTCGACACGTGGCAGAGTAAGGGTAATAAAGGAAGGTTATTCAAGCCTTTAATCCTGATCGTACACGTGGCAATAAATATTGGTCCTCACATGATCTGAGTAACACTAGATCAATAACGGGATGCAAGATGACATATCTTCAACGGTTACTCATATTCAAAATCCAGTACAAGAGGGAAGCTCAACTGCCAGTAATGGCGTAATGGAGCTACTTTTAAGGAAGCATGATCAGCGATCATGGAGGAGCAGTTCGACGGTTCGAAGTGCAGTTCGAAGGTCATCACTGACGAGTATAAATAGCAGGGCAGCCCCCAGAAAAAAGGAGGGACTCAGATCATACAAATCAGTCATTTACTTCATATATTTTCTTTTCCAGTCTTTTACATTTCCAGTCTTTAAATACCTGTTCTTTAAATACCTGTACTTTAAATACCCGCACTGCACTTCGATTCATAGGAGTAGCTTCAAGTAGATTCAAGTAGATTGCTGTTGTAAACCTCTCCGAGGCTGAGTTCGGACCATTGTAAGTGTTCATTTTTATGAAATACTTCAATTGTTCTTCATATCACTGTTATTTCTCTTAATTTCTCATAAGTCAAGCCACCAGTAAAAGTCCTCTTCATTGAGGCTGAAAAGAACTAAAACACAATCGTCTGATAATTGGTTGGCAATCACAATTTCTGTAAGGACTGATTGATCCTTGCTGGCACGCTCACATTCACAAAAATACCCTTCGAAAAGCCAAAAAGCCAACATATATTTTTGGCACGCCCGGTGGGACCTAATTAAAAATGGCTAGAAGAAGACGACAAAGAGAAAATGAACGCTTGGAAGAAGGCGTGGAAGGAGAGGTAGAAATACCAAATCCAGAGGATAATGTGGTAACACATCCTGTGGAAACTCCTATATTGTCAGAACCTATGGTCGAACAGACCAGTACTTTTGGACAAGAACCATATGTTCATATTATTGGACGAAACCAAGGAATTGGACCATCCACTGTGCCATTTACTCAACCAACAAATCCATGGGATGGTTTAGTAGATGCCATGGGACAACAATTAATGAACACAATGGAAAGGTGGGCAACATCCTTTTTGGATCGAATGAATAACCACCAACCAACAAACACAAGACACACGGAGGAAGTTGTAAATGTCCCCCAACAAAGATTGGCTAGAGAAAAACAGCCTATGCAAGTTAATGGACATTCTAATGGTCAAACTAGTACCTAAAACTTTGAAAGACCATCACCTCAGTCTTGGTACGAACCCATTTCAAGGCCTATAGCAGGCCAAAATGCCCCAGTACTTAATAATGAAGCCACACAAGTTGGTGGATCTGGCCAAATACAAGAAACTGGCATAAGAATGGTTACAAATCCCGTGTTCGAAGCCATACCTGGCACAAGGGGGTACACTAATCCCTTATTCGAATTTACACCCGGGGGGTTGGAGGGTTTTCCTACAAATGGTAGAGACACAACACCTGTTCCAGCACCTTTTGCAGGTCCTTTCGCAGGTAATGCTCAAAGGGGTTATCCATACCCTCAACAGCAACCTGCACCGCAAGGACAACCAGCCCCAAATTTACCACCTTATGGACCAAGAGGACCACAAGCACAAGTTTGTCCACCAAATCCTATGTTTGCCCCTCCAGTAGTGGTTCAGCAGGCACAAAATATGGTCCCTAGAGACCAGATTGCTGATATTGTTAGGGAGATATGTGGACCAATGGCTCGGGGGGTCCAGACTCCTATATACAGAAAACCATACCCAGAATGGGTAGATAGGGTACATGAATACCCAAGGGGATTCAGGATACCAGATTTTACCCTTTTTTATGGGACTGGAAATCAATCAACGATAGAACATATTGCTAGGTTTGCTGCTCAATGCGGTGAATTTTCTAACCATGACTATATGAAACTGAGATTATTTCCAAATTCCCTAACAGGGGGAGCTTTTGTATGGTACATCAACCTTACACCTGGCTCCATTCAAAATTGGCAACAAATGGAAGAGGCGTTTCATGCCCAATTCTTCCAATCAGAGCCAGAAGTATCTATGGCAGACTTGGCTAGATTGAGTCAAAGGCCTGAAGAAAAGGCTACTCAGTTTATTGCCTGGTTTAAAAGGGCTCGAAATAAATGTAGAGTCATCCTGCCAGAGCCAGAATTCGTCAGATTGGCTCAAAATGGTTTAGAATTCAGGCTTCGAAAAAAGTTTGATTCAACTGAATTCAGAGATTTGGTCGAACTAACCTATAAGGTGTCTCGATATGAAGCATTATTAGAAGAGGAACAAGATCGAAATAATGCATCATATAAGACATATTATAGAGATCCTAATTATGAAATAGATGCAGCAGAGATTGTAGGCAAAGAACTTGTAATCTGTGAAGCATTAATTCATAAGGATACAACTATAGACCAGCAATTTAAAAAGAAAGACTTTCACAGAAAATACTCTTTCGATTTAACAAAAGCAGATGACATCTTTGATCATTTGCTCACAGCTAATTTCCTTAAGCTACCTAAAGGAGTAAAACTACCATCTCCAGATGAACTGAAAGGAAAAGTATACTGTAAATGGCATAATTCTTGGTCTCACTCGACTAAAAACTGCATTGTTTTTCGAGACAGGATCCAAGAACAGATTCGAAAAGGAAGCTTGAAGTTCTCAGCTAAAACAGAAAAAGCCATGGGAATTGACAGTGATCCCTTTCCAGAAGTTGGAGAGGCAGCAGCCAATGTCATTACATCAGATTTTCAGAATTTGTCCTTGACAGAATTGGAGGAAGTCAATGTGCAGATGCATGTTGCTAATCAAACCAACATCAAGAAGAATGCTAGAAGCTTACCAGTTATTGAACAAGGTTTCTCGCACCAGAAGGAACATTCTGATGAAGAATCACTGGATGATGATTCTTTAGAAGCAGCGGTGGTGCAGAGAATGTGCCCCAGGTGCAGACTCAGTTACAAGTGGCTGAAGGGGCTTCCAACTGATGGGAAGCAATACTACAGGGATGTTCAGAGACGTCCTAAGTCAACCAATGCTTACAACAAAAGGCCGTATCCGGCTAGTGATAGGCAGAAACTACCAGTGGTTGAGCCTGTGGTGAACAGAATGCATGACAAAGGTAAGAAGCTCTTGCATGAATCCAGGCCACATAACTATTATAGAATGGAGAGTAGCCATTCTGAAAGAAAACTGGAGAGAAGTTCAGTTCATGGAATCAGAGCCAGAGATTGGCTCCCTAGACCAGTTTCACGCAGGACAGAAAGTGGTCACCCTTATCGAAGGTCTGAATCAGATTCAAAACATGAGGACAAAACCAAGCACTTACCTTCTCGGCTAGTTTCGAAGATGGCTTCGAAGGTGGAAAAGGGCAGTTCAGCGTCTGAATCAGCAAGTTCATGGGTACCTGGAGTCCCAGACTGGTTTGTAATGCAAAACAAACCTAGAGAATTGCCTGTTCGAGGAGATGTTGTAAACCAAGGCAGGATGATCAGGCCTCCTATGGTGGCTCCGAATAACTGGGTGCTGCTTAAACACCCAAAGACAAGGGAACCAGACATGGTCCCAGTCATCTCAAGATCACAGAGAAGAAAAATTCAGCGCAGGTATACCCAGTATCAGAAAGATCTGAAGGAAAGTGGAGAAAATTCTTCACCAGTCAAAACGGAAGGAAGGAAGAACCCAAAGTCAGACTATGCTCCAAAGCCAGTTCCACAGAGCAAAGTGGTCTGCAGCCGAGAACAATTGGCCAAGGTTCATTCTGAACTGAAAACCAGAGAGAAGGCTAGTTTGGTAGGGTTGGAGAAAGCTCTGATGGAGACAGATAGCGAGACCGAAGAAGAGATTAGCATAAGCCAGAAGAAAGAGGTCGTGGAGGAAGAGATGTTCGAAGCCTTCATGGCTGAGCAAACGTTTCTGACTGAAGAGCCAGTTGAGAAAGATCCTTCGAAGGGATCAGTTAGCAATGAAATACCAGAATGCATCATGCAGGATGTTTCTAAGGGAGTCAACCAAAGTAACCAAGAGGGGGAGCAAGTACAGCCAGCCATCCAGTTTGGCTCGTTTCCCCCAGTATCAGTGAACATGGTACACGTACTACCACAGGAATTCCAAGCTGGAGATGAAAATCAAGAAGGGCAGGAAGCTGATCCAGTTCAGATCTCTAGTGAAGACTCGCAAGCAAGCATGGTGCAAGATAATTTCGAAATGGTTACCCCGATGGAAGATGAATACGAAAGTGAGGAAGTGGTAAGCATCAATCTATCGTATCCATTTGAGTACCCCTCAGATTCGATGACGCAGCACGTCAGGCCTTTGTACATCAAGGCTTTCTTTGATGGGATACAGCTGAACCGAGTCCTGATAGACAATGGGGCAGCAGTAAACCTACTCCCGAAATCTTCTTTGAAGAAACTAGGAAAAAAGAATCCCAAGTTGATACCAACCAGTACAACCATTGCTGGTTTTGCTGGAGATAAGCAAATGGCTCAGGGGATTCTACCCATTAATTTAAGTGTGGGAACCAGGGATTGTATGACAGCATTCTTCGTAATCGACAGTAATGCTAAATACAATGCTTTGCTTGGAAGGGATTGGATCCACACTAATAAATGTGTGCCTTCTTCTTTACATCAGAAAATCATGATGGCTTTAGGCAATGGAGAGACAGAGGAAATCGATGCAGATCCTCAACCCTTCATAGCCTGTGCAGACTTTGCGGAGGCTAAATTGTATATTGAGGGAGTGACACCTCTCAGTATACTGATGAAAGATGACAGCTCAGCTGAAGTGACGGCTGATGAGGAGGTGACACACCTGAAGCACTTAGTCCAAAAAAGTGCTGATGAAGAGGTTGTCCTCAGAGATGACAATGACGCCTGGTTATAGGCAAAGAGGGGAACCACAAGAAGCCAAGTCCTTGGCTTTGATTAAATTTTCAGTATTGGACATAAAAGCAATAGTCCAGAAAGTTCAGGAGCAAGAGAGAGAGGCCATGATAATTGGCTGCAAACAGCGGAAGCAACAGGCTAGAGTCTTGACTCTTGGTAAGTACTGTGCCTTGGACATTGAAACAAAAGTCCAGGAGATACAGGAGGAGGAAGCCTTGTGGACAGATTTTGTCTATGAAGAGGAGGGCACAGATATTGAATTAAAGAACCTGGGGGCAGAACCAAGCTTAAAGATCACTTCAAACGTAGAAGAAACCAGAGGGAGTTCTCATGCACAAGACCCTTTAGAAGAAGTAAATCTAGGGGAAGGTTCTGTACAACAGCCCACTTACATAAGTGCTTGTTTGAATGCTCTGGACAGAAACCAGCTATTGGTTGTTCTGAAGAAATACAGAGATTGCTTTGCATGGTCTTATAATGAACTACCAGGATTGGATAGGTCATTAGTGGAACATAGGCTCCCCATGAAGCCTAATTTCAAGCCTTACAAGCAGAAACCAAGGAGGATGAGTCCAGAAGTAATTCAGAAGGTCAAGGAAGAGATCCTTAGACTCCTCAAAGCAGGTTTTATTAGAACAGCCAGGTATGTCGAGTGGCTATCTAATATTGTGCCTGTAGTCAAGAAGAATGGCAAAATGAGGGTATGTATCGATTTCAGAAATTTAAATCTGGCGACTCCCAAAGATGAGTACCCTATGCCTATAGTGGACTTGCTGGTGGACAGTTCAGCAGGTCACCAGGTCTTGTCAATGATGGATGGGCATTCCGGCTATAACCAAATCTGCATTGCAGAGGAAGATATCCACAAGACAGCATTCAGATGTCCTGGGAATATTGGCACCTTTGAATGGGTTAAGATGCCATTTGGTCTAAAGAATGCTGGAGCTACATATCAAAGAGCCATGAACACTATCTTTTATGATCTTATTGGAGGATATTTAAAATGTTATATTGATGACATTGTGGTTAAGTCCCAATCCATGGAGGAGCACCTGTTTCACTTAGAAGCAGCTTTTGAAAGGATGAGGAAGTTCAAGTTAAAGCTCAATCCTCTTAAATGTGCTTTTGGTGTATCATCTGGAAATTTCTTGGGCTATGTTGTTCACAAGAAAGGAATACAGATTGATCAGAATAAAGCCAAAGCAATCATTGAAGCCAAACCCCCATCAAGTAAGAAAGAATTACAAAGGTTCCTTGGGCAGGTTAATTTTCTTCGAAGGTTCATTTCTAACACTGCAGGGAAAACTAAAGTATTTTCTTCCTTGTTAAGGCTGAAAGATGAAGAAGAATTTGTGTGGACAGCAGAGCATCAAATTGCTTTCGAAGGTATCAAGGCCTACTTGGCTAACCCTCCAGTGCTGATGCCACCAAAGGGGAACAAGCCCTTGAAGTTGTACATAGCCGCAGCAGAGGATTCATTGGGAGCTTTCTTAGCCCAAGACAATGAAGGAGGCAAGGAGCAAGCTATTTATTACCTTAGTAGGTTTTTAAATTCTTGTGAATGTAAATATTCAGCTGTTGAGAAACTGTGTCTTGCTTTGTATTTTGCTGCAACAAAATTAAGATATTATCTTTTGCCTACAACTGTCTTGGTAATTGCAACCACAGATTTGGTTAAATATATGTTATCTAGACCAATGTTGAGGGGAAAAATTGGCAAATGGATGCTTGCCTTATCAGAATTTCATCTAGAATATGTCCCTCAAAGGGCAGTAAAAGGGCAGGTCTTAGCCAATTTCTTGGCAGATCATCCATCTCAAACAGAGAGCCAGGAGATAATGGAGCTTGGTATGGCCAGTGTTGAGCCATGGCAAATGTGGTTCGATAGGTCGAAAGCAAATGGATTAATTGGAATTGGTATTGTAATTAAGTCTCCACAAGGAACAGAAACTACCCATGGTTTTAGAGTAGATGAAGCTACCTGTTCCAATAACCAGGCTGAATATGTAGCCTTAATTGTGGGATTAGAAATTCTTATTGGATTACAAGTACATGCAGTTGACATATTTGGAGATTCTCAATTGGTGGTTAACCAAGTGAAAGGAATTTTCAAGTGTCAAAGCATAAGTATCCTGCCATATTATGTTGTTGCATTACATTTGCTTTCTCAGTTTCAAATAGCAAATGTAACCCATGTTCCAAGATTCTTGAACAATAGAGCCAATGATGTGGCTCAAAAGGCTTCGAACTTCAAGAGAAGGGATAATACCCAACGGGACATAAGCCAAACAACATATCAGAAATTAATTCAACCTTTGAATAAAAGGAATGTGATCTTGGAAGTCAATCATAATGACTTACAAGAACAAGATTGGAGGCATCCAATAATGCAGTACTTGGCTGGTCCATCTTCGAAGGCCAGTAGAAAAGTTAAATTGCAGTCTATGCAATATATGATATATGGTAATGCTCTCTACAAAAGGGGGGGGAGATGGCTTATTGTTAGAATGTCTAGGCCCGAAAGAAGCATTAACAGCCATGGCTGAGGTTCATGAAGGCATCTGTGGTGCTCATCAACCTGGTGTAAAAATGAGATGGTTGCTTCGAAGGCATTCCTATTATTGGCTAACCATCCTTAAAGACTGCATAGAATATGCAAAGGGGTGTCAGGCATGTCAAAAGCATGGCACAATAAGGCACGTGCCCATAACTGACCTACATGCAGTAGTGAAGCCTTGGCCATTTAGAGGGTGGGCCATGGATATGATAGGAAAAATACACCCACCTTCTTCGAAGCATCATTGTTTCATTCTAGTGGCCACTGACTACTTCACTAAATGGGTCGAAGCTAAGCCATACAAGGCTGTAGACCAAACAGAAGTTATTGGTTTTATTAAAGATTTGATCCATAGATTTGGCATCCCGCAAACCATAACAGTTGATAATGGAACTGTGTTTAATGGGAAGATGGTGAAGGCTTTTGTGGCAGGATTTGGAATTAGCCTTGTTAATTCCACACCCTATTATGCACAAGCTAATGGTCAAGCTGAGTCATCCAATAAATCCTTGAAAAAAGGAATACAAAAGGTTGTGGATGACAATCCTAGGGATTGGCATAACCTGTTATTGGATGTTCTGTGGGCATATAGAACCTCACCAAGGTCAAGCACAGGAGTCACTCCCTATGCCTTGGTGTATGGACACGATGCAGTCTTACCAGTAGAGATTAATGTTAAAACTTTGAGAGTAAGATGTCAAGATCAGTTGAATCCTGAACAATACCATCAAAGTATGTGCTTAGAATTAGAAGGCATAGATGAAGCCAGAATTTTGGCATTAAATAGCATTCTTTTCCAAAAGAAGAAAGCAGCCAAGAATTATAATAAGAAAGTCAAACACATTGGCTTTGATGAAGGAGATTTGGTATGGAAGACAATACTCCCAATTGGGATTAAAAGCCACAAGTTTGGCAAATGGTCACCTAACTGGGAAGGACCATATCAAATTCATAGGGTTCTGCCTTTTGGAGCATACCATTTAAGAAATTTGAATGGTTATGTACATCCCAAAAAGATTAATGGCAGATATTTAAAACCTTATTTTCCAACCATTTGGGAAACACAAGGGATAGAGTGAACACCATATGCAAAAACACAAGCTTGTTCAAATAATATTCAAAATATTGTGCTTTCATAAAGAATTAAGTACATTATGCCATAAATTGGCCCAAAAATCATTACAATGCTTTAGTTGTTTTTGTACAATAGCTTTCCTATTGCTAAGGGAAGGAAATAATTGGATAGCCACAGCCATGTCTTCTTTTCGATTAGCCAGCCCTTGATTGGTGATGTGCAGTTTCTTATCAGTTCGAACCAAGGCTTGGTTTACTGCGGCTAACTCCTCTTCGAGCTGAGCTTTCTTCTCCAGAAGTTGGACTCGAAAGTGGGAGGCAGAAAAGTGTTGTTCTTTCAGAGATGATACTTCGGTATGCACTTGAGAAACAAAACTCTGGTCCTTAGCCAGCTTATCATCCGCAGCCTTAGCAGCATGGCAAATGTTGAGATAAAAATCAATAGTAGCTGCAGCCTGAGATAGATGACTTGAGACACTCATGGCAGACTGCTCAGCAATGTTACAGCATTGAAGGAACCCATTCCTGATGATAGGCCTTTGTAGAGCCTCGAAGGGGATCCTTGAAAAGGAAGTCAGCAGTTGCAAACATGTGTCCAAATCTACTGAAGGTACAAAAGGCTTGTTACTGGAGGAATGAGAACTCTCGAAGATTTCCAATAAGGAGTTAACCAAGGCTAATGGCTCAGCTTCAGCAATAGAGGTGGGAGAGGTAGAAGGTATGTCAAAGAGACTAGCTAGTCTTCCTTCAAAAATGTCTACCTCATCCCTTGACATTAAGGGCATAGAGAGTGTTGTGGTGGAAGACGCAAAGGGCTGCATAGGGACGGGAGAAACAGGTGGAGCATCTTTGGCAGCCTCTATGGTCTTAGCCACCAGCAAATCAAGAGAAGAGGGACTGGAAGTGGGCATTGGTGATGAACCATGAATTGAAGGGCTACCAGTCAGGAGGAAGGACTAGTCTCCTTTTTGTTTTTTGTTGTTGTTTCTTCTTGAGAATAGCTAAAGTCTCGGCTCTCTTGGGAGACTCTTCTTGTGGAGACCCTACACCAAAAGCATGAGTGTAAGAAAACCAACAAAAGATTCAGAAATAAAAGGGGAGGAGAAGAACTTGAAGATACTCACCCTTCTTCGAAGCAGCTCTAGTAACCCTGATTGGAAGGGGTAAAGTGGCAGGAGTAGTGGTGACAACTTCAGGAGGGGGAGAAGTGCTTTGGGCTGTTGTTGACTTATCCTTCGAAGGCAATCCCAACCCCACCAACAAGTCATGAGGATGTGCAGAGAGGCGCACTTCCATATTGGCTGTCCACCAGTTCTTAAACCTTTTTAAGACTGAGCCAAAGGGGCGAAAGGGGATAAATTGGAATTCACTCAATTCCTTCAGTAGTCTGAGTACTGCTGCCTCTGGTTTGGATTTGGGTATTCTCAAATCTCTGGCAGTGAGATGGACATTTGAAAGACTGCAAAGAGGAACAGGTATCCCTTGAGAGAGCCCAAATTGCCTTGCAAATTGAGAAGGGCAGTATACCTCAGATATGCATTTATAGGCTCGAGGGTTCAGAGTGCCAATGAACAGCTCCCTTGGTAATAATATAGAGGCCCACATATCTTTGTGGGGAGAAGTGGAACATTCCTTATCAGCCAGAAAAGATTGTAGCCAGGTTGGCCCTCTATTGGCTTCGAAAGGACAAAAGAAGGAAGCAGATGGAGAGATAGGAAGTTGATAAAAGAAGGTGAAGTAATAAGCAAAGGAAGCAGGGTAAAGGGCAATCCTAGCATATTTTTCCCCGTAAGTACTAGGATCCTGAACAAGGAATCCTAAACACTTGGGATGTAGGTCAGTGAAATAAGCAAAGAGCCAGAGTTGGAGCACCCAGAGGGGACCTCCTTGGTTAGCATCGAGGAGTTTTTCGCAAAATTGGGAGCAGGTTCTGTAGACATGACCTAGAAGATAAGGAGCAAGAGCGATATGTTTTTTCAAGACGAGTGCCTTCGCAAGTGGAGCAAACTCAGGCATAATCCTCTGAGACGAGGTGCAAAAGAGGAATTTGCATAACCAGTATAATATGAAGGAGAAGAATTCTCTGTCCCGCACAGGACCTTCTCTCTTATTTTCAGCCTTTACGAAGTCACTATAAGAAGAGTTTAGGGCTGGGAGAGAAAATTTGACAGGAAGGTCTGGATAGTTGGGAGTAAAAGGAGAACCATGGGGTGAAAGCCCTAGGAGATGGCAAATATCAAGAACGGTGGGGGCCATCATACCGCACCGAAACTGGAAGAAATTGAAAGCCATATTCCAAAAACATAAGGCAGCAGGAATCAAAAAGGGGTCTTCAGGAATAATGAACCTGGAAAGTCGAAGGGCATCGAGGATATAAAGCTCTTGCAGGTCATCTTCTCTCGCAGGCACCACTCTGTCATACCATTCCTCCCATTCAGTCCTCAATGTCGGCCAGCAACGATGAGGACGGTTTACCCTCCAAGTTCCCCAATCAAGCCTTCCTTTGTAAAGAAGGAAATGGTCCTCCAAACGAGGGTACAGAGCTGGGAGTTGAGCAGGAACCTCCCGGAAGATAGGACCTAGGACGTACTCCTGTTTGTTGCTGTGGCGAGGAACGAAAAGACGACCATCGATGTTACTTGACTCACCAGATGTCAGCTTGCTGATTTCTTCATCGATACAATGTTTCAAAGCCATGGTAGGACTGATTTGGTCGCCAGCAAGTACTTTTAGAGAGGAGGGATCCATTGGTAGTAAGCAAAAGAAGAACAAAGAAGATCAGAAGAACCAGTAGAGAGAAGGGTTTGTAAAAGGCAAGAGATTTCGGAACACGAAACGAGAGGGTTTTAAAACCTTTGTGTCCGAAATTATATCCCGTAAGTCGTTAAGTACTAAAAGTACGAATGCGAGGAATTTCTTCCAATATTGATAATTTTTGGAGGGAAAAGCTTATTCCGGGGATTGGGGCCAGCTTCGAAATGAAATATTTGGCTTCGAAAACAAGATCTTGGCGTCAAAAAATCAAATAACAACGGCTTCGAAATACATAAGTCGGCTTCGAAGCCTAGTATATGCTTAAAGGTGCTAAATTGCTTGATTATGGGTCTGTTTAGGGGTTATGAATCAAAGTAACGACCTTCGAAGCAAACCCTAGTATTCTCTGAGTATGAGAAATGCTGTTCAAAGCATACTACATGCTTAAAAATGCCTGAATGCTCAAAGTATTGGTCTACTTCAAAAATCTAAAGACCTGTTTGAAGGTTATCAGTCAAAATGACAACATTCGAAGCAAACCCTAGGACTCTTTAAGGAAGAGGGGCACTGTTCGAAACATCCAAGACCAATCACTGGTTTCTGTATGAGCAAGAGGGAATTGCCATAGGTTGCCCTTCGAAGCCAAAAGAGATCAGTTTAAAATTGATTGGCTTTATCAACCATGACCATATATTGGTTACAGTTAGTGTTGAGGAAGTAAAGTCATTGAAATCGAAGTACTAAAATAATATCTGCCAGAATTGTCAATTTTACTCCATGAATTGGAAAAAGACATGATTGGTTCTTTTAGTACTTCATTAAACAGTTGATTCGAATGATGAAATTGTTCAATTCGAAGTTATGAGTTAGCTTTTAGAGATGAAAGGAAACAGAGTCAAACAGTGTTAAGTATAGAAAGACTTTGTTTATATTAAAGCCAAGATGATTACATTAAGTAACCCTATCTGGGTACAAATTCAAGCTCATAAAAATAAGGAATAGAATAAATAACAAGGTCATGAAATTTTGTCCAGCAATGGTCAATAAATTTCTGTTCTTTCTTTATTATTTCTTCTATCTCTTCTAAAGTTGATTGCATAAGCTGATGAGCTCTCACTTCATAATAGAGTTCTTCAGCCTTTGCTTCGAAAGCCTCTTCCCTCGATTTTTGTTCCAATTCATCTATAACCAAATCATCCCAGTACACAGAATCTTTATTCCTGAAGTCATCGAACTCTTCGATGAAATTCTCTGCTTCATACTGGGCATGAATTCGAAGAGATAAAAGTTGATCCAGATTTTGGATAGTGATCTTAGAATTCTGATGCCAGTAGAGGAGCACTGGGAGTTGGTCCAAAAACAAATGGAGCTCTGCTTGAGCAAGAGGGTTGAGGACATGACCCCTAGTCAGGATATCACAAGCCCATTGAAAGTTCTTAAGAGGAATGTCATCCTCAAGAACATTGAAGGGCAGGTGAGAGAAAGCCGCGAGCAAAAGTTGAGCTTGCTTTCGCTCGGCTGGAGAAGGGGGTGACGGAGGTTGGTAAGGTGGAAAGACTTTGTCCATTGGAAGGGCAAGTCTTAGTTTCTCTGTCCAGGAAAGGATGGGAGAAGGAGAAGGAGAAGGAGAAGGAGAAGATGGTTCTGCTTCAGAAGACAAAGGGGAAGGAACAGGTGTTTCTATCTCAGAAGATGCAGAAGAAGGTGTGGATGCTTCTATCATGGGAGATGGCACGAGAGTAGGAGGAACAAAGGTATTAATATAATCAAGCCAATCAGAAGAACAAATCTTCGCCTTCTTGGCTAAGAATGAAGGGGTGTACCCTTGTGCTTCCTCTGGGCGCTGGGCAGGGTGTATTATCTTTGTAGGCATGGAAGAAGTATACCAAGCCACGAGCAGATTCTCCTCCAAGCTACGTCGAAGGTCAATAGGTACGTAAGGGTAGACCACTGAGCTTCGAGCGTAGGAGGGAAACTCCAAGGGGTCAGCAAACTCAACAAAATGGTGATTAATTCGCTCCCTTAAATCATAAGTCTCAGGAGTTGACCAGCTTGTCCAGCCAGAAGCCCCAGAGGATGAAGAGGTCACAGTTTCATCCCATGCAGAGGTCTGTGAAGAAGGGTTTCCTAGATCCATATTTGCAACTTGTCGAAGCAAAGGCTTGAGGGTAGTTCGGTCAGAATACAAAGGGAGCTCAGGGGAAGAACTCCTTGTATCTGTAAGTTTATAAACCAAGGGATTAAAGGCAATGTGTTCATAGTCCAAAGGTTTATAATCTGCAAAAGCCTCCATTACCTGAATAGAGAAGGGCGGGTAAAGGTGGCTAATGAATGCGTGGAGATTCTTTCGAGGAGGAATAACATCACTCAAAGGCTCTTCATATGCTTGATCAGTAGTAAGGGAAGTTGATGCAGCCATAGCCTGTTCGAATACTAAGGTATTGGGATGTTCAACGAGTTAATGCAAATGATCACCAAATGGATGACGGTTGTATTTCTAGAATTTGGACTCCATGCACGATCTAGAGGCGCGGGAAAACTGTAATCCACTAATATCACCAAGTATTGGGTATATTAGTGCGGGGGGTAATGTTGGCTACATATTTTGTAAAAGCCAGTTACAGTTCGACACGTGGCAGAGTAAGGGTAATAAAGGAAGGTTATTCAAGCCTTTAATCCTGATCGTACACGTGACAATAAATATTGGTCCTCACATGATCTGAGTAACACTAGATCAATAACGGGATGCAAGATGACATATCTTCAACGGTTACTCATATTCAAAATCCAGTACAAGAGGGAAGCTCAACTGCCAGTAATGGCGTAATGGAGCTACTTTTAAGGAAGCATGATCAGCGATCATGGAGGAGCAGTTCGACGGCTCGAAGTGCAGTTCGAAGGTCATCACTGACGAGTATAAATAGTAGGGCAGCCCCCAGAAAAAAGGAGGGACTCAGATCATACAAATCAGTCATTTACTTCATATATTTTCTTTTCCAGTCTTTTACATTTCCAGTCTTTAAATACCTGTTCTTTAAATACCTGTACTTTAAATACCCGCACTGCACTTCGATTCATAGGAGTAGCTTCAAGTAGATTCAAGTAGATTCAAGTAGATTGCTGTTGTAAACCTCTCCGAGGCTGAGTTCGGACCATTGTAAGTGTTCATTTTTATGAAATACTTCAATTGTTCTTCATATCACTGTTATTTCTCTTAATTTCTCCTAAGTCAAGCCACCAGTAAAAGTCCTCTTCATTGAGGCTGAAAAGAACTAAAACACAATCGTCTGATAATTGGTTGGCAATCACAATTTCTGTAAGGACTGATTGATCCTTGCTGGCACGCTCACATTCACAAAAATACCCTTCGAAAAGCCAAAAAGCCAACAGCTAGTCATGCAAGTATTGTCGGAAGGTTTTGCACATTTGGCATCTACTAATGTCTGTAGAGGTATTGCCATTAGCCGGTAGTCCCCTCCCATATCACACTTGCTTTTTGCTGACGATTGTTTTATTTTTCTAAATTACAAGCCAGCGGAAATTTGGTGCCTCCATTGGTTCTTAAATGCATTTTGCTATTGCTTAGGGCTACGCATAAATTTTCACAAATCAGAACTTTTTCTTAGTTCTAATTTTTCACATACAGCCCGAGATTAGTGTAATGACCCCATCACGTATAATGATTAATACTTGATTAATTAAGAGGATTTGAAATTTAATTGCCAAGTATTATAATTTAATTTGGGATTTATGAGAATTGTGGAATTTGACTCGTATGTGATTCTATTAAAGACTTATTTTGGACTTAGAAATTAAGGGTCCAAATGGCTTAAGGAAGTGGAGTTAAGAAGTTGAATCAATTTAATCTTAATTATGGACCCATTTGGAAATTTAATTAAATATTCGTTTTAGTTTAGTAAAATTGATATTCGATTAATTAGATCCTAATTGGAGTTAATCAAGTTAATTAAAATATGAAGATTGAGAATTGTAATTATTACGAATTAAATTTATTTATGGGGTATCCAATTGGAATATGTAAATTAATTGACGGAAATTTGGAGTCCGATCAGAAATTGAAGGCCTAAATGATTTGGGAAATCAAAATTGATGATGGCAATAGGTTTGATTTATTATTTGGAACCTTTTGGGAGTTTGATTAAAAATCTGATTCAGATTGATAAATTTAAATATAATTAATTAGGCCTTAATGGAAGTCAAATTAGATTGATTAAATTATGAGAGATTTGTGATTAGTTATGGTTAATTTAATTATATGTTAATCAAGACTTATTAAGAATAAGTATTATTTAATTAAATCAATCTTAACCATAAATTGAATTATGGGAGGATCTAAAATTATGGGTGTATATGAAGTGAGGGTGTGCCGAGAAACCCAAGTGGGTGTACTGAGAAATCTGGTGGTGTATGTGTATGCATGTTGAGTGTTGTGTTGGGAGCCTTAAACATTGTGCACGTGTGCATATGGTGTGTAGGTGTGTGTGTGTGTGTGTGTTATTTCTTTTGTGCTGGAGCATCCTTGGGGTGAATTGAAGTCAAACCCAGAGAGAGAGGGAGAATGTTGCTGGAACAAGAAACAAAGGAGGAGAAGAAAAAAAATTGGAAGAGGAGCTCTAGTTTTTGAGGAAGAAGAAGAGCTAGTAAACTTAAGGTATGGAATTTATGTTTAAATTATATAGAATCTTTACATTATGCTTGAAATTAAAAGTGAAATTGGAATCAATAGCAAGAAGATGAAGAAAAATTAACTTAAGTAGGAGATTGTGGAAGTTTATTTGGAATTGGGTTCAAAATATGAAACGGGTTACATGCATGTGGATGATTATGGAAGATAAATTAGAAATTAATTATTTTAAGTTTAATTTGTGTTATTCCTCGTGAATTTGGGCTTCATCTTTACATGCATCAATGAATCTTTGAGAAAGTTGGAGAATTAATTTCATGTTTGGGTACAAGGAGAGCAAGTTTTGGGAAATTATGAATTCATGAACATTTTGAACTTAATATTGAATTAAAAGAATTTTGGATGTAATTGGTTTGAATTTTGACCCTAATTTCACACATGCAAATATTTTTCTAAGAGTTTTATAACTTTAATTTCATGTTTTAGATAATCCTCCATGCATCATGAATTAAGAAGGTTATGGAATTAGTCTCATGGATTTTGTAAGAAATAAGGTTTTAAGTAAGAAACTAAGTAGACTCATAGTTGTGGAAATTAATTTAGAAAATTAATTGTTTTCATTTGATTTTGTAGTATTTTCTTGTAATACATGAGTTTTAAGGGAATTGAGCCATTCAAGTTCATATTTTGAGGAGACAAAGGAAATGTTTTAAGAAAATCAAGTTTATGGAAATTTGGAATTAATCCTAAAGTTTTGATTTTATAATTAGATTTTTATTTAATCCATGCATGTGATGTAATTTAAGAATTTTGTTCAATTTAGATACATTTTAGAACACCTATGATTATAAATTAAGTTTTTGGTTAAAAATTGAGTTAAGTTGAATTTCTAAAAAATTGATTTATGTAATTCATAGTTAAGTTGATTTTGTTATTAATAATAAAATTGGATCTATTTGTATTACATGCATCATGGAATTTCAAGAGGTTAGGAAGTCTAATTTATATTTTAAAATTCTGAGTTGATGTAAAGAAGGTGAGTTAAAACTAAATTTGGACAATTAGAGCATGATTTTGAATGAATGTTTTCTAATTGAAAGTGTTTACTAAATCATACAATGGTTCTCCATTTTTGTGTACCAAAAATACATGTTTTGAGGCTTTGAATACCAAATTTGAACTTCAATTGCAATTCCGGAATTCCAGAATTTACGTTGTCCACTCGAGCGAGGAAAGTCTCGCTCGAGCGTGAAAATCGAGCTCCAAGAAGTTTTTTAAATTTTACAGTCTGCTCGAGCGACCAAAGTGGCGCTTGAGCGGAGACCTCTTCTCAGCATATTTTGGAAAATTACATTTAGTTCACATTTTTTTTTTATTCTCATCTCTTTCGAAGCATTCTAGACATGATTTGTGACTCAATAAAGATTAATAAGCTACCAATCAACATAAATTAGTTAGTTGAAGAATGAATCATTGATCTAGTGGTAATTATTTAAGAAGCCAAGTAAAAGATCAATCTATTTGGAAAAGAAGGACTTAGTAATGAAAGAATATGTGAAATAAGAACCCGGTTTATTTGAATGAGTAAGAATAAGCGTAGTAGAACTTCGGACTATTTAGACGGAAAAAGACTAGAAAAGTCAAGTCTGATCAAGGAGGTAATATTGTATTTCAATGTGTATATGTTATATGTTTGTGTAGGGCACACGCCATTGTCTGCTTGATTTATCTGATATGTCCAGTCTGTGTGATTTGCTTCTGCAGCTATCGGTGAGTAATAACATAGTAAAGATATGTTCAACTTTATTATTTTCTGTGTGATGAATTAAGATCTGTTTTCTGAAAAGATATGTTCTGTACAATGAATGATTGCTCAATTTCTAATATGTATTTGTGACATCCTTAGCATCATGTGACATCTGTTGGCTGTTACCCGGTATCGGAGGTTCTATCATGGAACTTAATATGTCTGCACTCTGTTACCCATACCGGAGGCTCCATCATAGGGCTTAGCGTGTTTATTCTCTGTTACCCGGATCCGGAGGTTCCTTTATGGAACTGGTTATTCGTAACCCTCACGTGTCTGCATCTATTCTGTATCTGCTCTGTTAATGCTAATGGATGTATCACGTATGATTAAGCATGGACTCTGATTTCTGTATTTGCTTTAAGCAAGAATATGAATATGAATCTGTTATGAATTTGAATTATGATTTTTGAATCTGGTATGGATATCATTCATTAAAACCCTTTACTCTGTTATTATTTACTGGGTTCTAGTTCACTGTATTATTTATGTATGTAGGTGATCAGGCGCGTGACTAGGCTTAGAGGCATCTGCCTAGAATCTGTTTTGTCAACCAACCTATATGCCTCCCATGGAGGTTTCGGATATGTCAAGTGATTATGGCTATGTGATTAAAGTTTAAGTTTTGTTTTCGTGTTTGGTTGAACAAGTCTTATGTATTTTGTAAATAGGGCTAAGTCCCTTTTTGTCTAATCTGTATATATATAACGACTTTAAGATAATGTGTATATATGTATATAAAAAAGTTTAAAATTTTTCTGTCTCATATAAGTCTACACAGCTCAATGGACGTTGTATATTGTTATTTGCTTCTGCTAGCCCTAATATTATGTTAATCTGTCTCAGAGGCCTTCGGTAATTCCAGGATTACTGGCCGGTTACGATGCTAAACCTTTAGGGGCGGGTTTGGATCGTGACAACTAGCTTGTTTCCCTATTTGGTGTTAAGGTTGTATCCAAACCCGGGATATATTTGGGCGCTAACTTGGGGTTCTGGGGGCGTACTAAGTCGAAGATATTTAATTCTATTTTGAGTAGAGTAAACTCTAAGTTACAAGGATGGAAATGTGATTTTTTGAACTTTGCCGATAGGGGAATTTTGGTGAAACATGTCCTTCAGTCCATTCTCGTGTACCTAATGTCGGTTTTCCGTATGCCTGACATTTTTCAGCATAAGCTTACAACTATTATTCATCAGTTTCTTTGGGCTTCATCTAGGGGTAAAGGATTATCTTGGAAAAAATGGACCTACTTATGTTTTCCCAAAGCTTGGGGTGGTTTAGGATTTCGAAATCTTACTTGTTTTAACCAAGCATTACTAGCGAAACAGGTACGGCGGATTTTGTCTTCGCCTAAATTATTGATTTCGCGAGTTTTGTTAGGCAAATATTGCTTCTTGAGACTAAGCAACCTTCGTCGTCATCATGGGGATGACAGAGTATATTATGGGGACGTACGTTGCTAATTTCCAGGCTTCAGTGGGTAGTGGTCAATGGTCGGCGCATCAATCCATTTGAAGAACAGTGGATTCCGAGAGTATCCAACCCTTGTAGGGGACGCGGATTGAGTGATATTTGTCCTGCAATGCGGGTAGAGTACTTCATTAATCCTTCATTACGGTCTTAACGAGTGGATTTATTGAACTTGTTTTTTTCTGACCATGTTATATCTCATATTTTATCCATCCACATTCCCCAGGAGGACATTGAGGATAAAATTGTTTGGGGTCCGACCAAATGTGGACAGTACTCGGTTAAATCGGGATACAAGCAGGCTTTATTGCGACAATTCCCCGACTATTGTAGGCCTGATCCGGACTGGATAATTTGGATACGATTGTGGCAATTAAAGATTCCTCCCAAGTGGAGTTTATTTGTGTGGAAGTGTCTTCATAACATTCTCCCGGTAAAATGTGAACTCAAGAAGCGGGGGCTTAATATAAATACAATTTGTCCGCGGTGCTCTGAACATGAAGAGACGGTTGAACGCTTATTTTTTGATTGCCCAATCTCCCAGAGGGTTTGGCGTGGGTCGGTACTGGGCTTAGATTTTGGAGTTAGAACTCTCTTATCCTTCTTTTCCTGGTTTCGGAACTGGGTGTAGCAGATTAGTGATTTCGAGATTTTATCTCACTTCATTGCTTTGTTATGGGCCATCTGGTTGCAACGTAATTTAGCTGAATTTCATTCTGCACTTTTGTCCACTGATTCTACATTAACAACAGCCTGTGAATTACTATCCACATTTCTGTCACCACTACATAATTTTTCTTATGACACATCCCACTCTTGTAATATTGCTCACAAGGTAATTGCTAAGCAAGTTATTTTGCAAAATGCTGCCTCTACAAATGCAGATTTTCAGCATCATCGCATCGTTGTAGACGGGTCTTGGATCTCAATCAATGACAGGACGGGTTTGGCTTGGGTTTATCTCAATGAAGACAACAAAGTGATCCATGAAGAAGCCACATCGGGGCCTCCAATGCTTTCTTCCCAGCAAACGGAAGCTGCCGCGGTGCTCCAGGCTCTGCGTTGGGCATACCAGAAAGTTACAAAAAGTCTCCTGTTGCAAACGGACTGCCTGGTCTTGGTGCAGCTTCTGCAAACCTACGATCAAGACAATGACTGGTAGCTTCAATCTATATTAAGTGATATTTTGTTCTTTAGTAAACATTTTGCACATGTTGTATTAGAAAAGGTGGAGCGAGAAGTTGTTCATTCTGCTCATTCTCTTGCAACTATTATAAGACATCATTTTGTAAATTAATAGAATGTCTATGATGTGTTCGTCCTCAAAAAAACTAATCAGTGTGTTTGGTTTGAATTTTTTGAATTAAGTTTTTTGAAAACTGAATTTTTTAATTTTCGTATTTTTTTTGTTTTTAGTGAATATTTTTAAAATTTTAAACATTTTTTTTACCTTTTTAGATGCACCTTACTTAGATGTATCTAAAAAGTAAAAAATTTGTGAAAAAATATTTTTAAAAATTAATAAATACATAAAAATATAAAAAATGTATTGAATTCTCGTATTTTTTTTGTATTTTTGGTATTTAGTGAATTTTAAAAAGGTTTTTTTCAATTTTTTTTTTTTACTTTTTAGGTATATTTATGTTAGGTATGTCTAAAAATTAAAAGAATTGCTCAAAATATTAAAAAAATTCAGTAAAAATAAAAAAACATGAAAAATAAAAAAATAGAATTTTCTGAAAAGTGTTTTTGAAAAATGATAGCCAAACATAGTGAATGATTTGACCCACAACAAGTTAGATGGCTGAACTTGATTGTTTAATTTTTTTTGCCAATGACATATAAAGGGTAAGGAGCCCTGCTAAATACCCCAGTGGGGTCGCACCCCAGTGAGGTGGCGTGCCCTCACTGGCTGACAACTAAAAAAAAAACAGTTTTTTTTCGCCCAATCACGGGCCTCCACCTCACTGGGGGTCGACCCCCAGTGGGGGTATAAAGCATTTTTGTAAAGGGTAAATATGTACAGTGTGTATATATATGTAAGTGAACATTAAAAAAAAAATCGTAAACTCATAAAAATGCAACCCTTGTTTGTATAAATTTAGTGTACAAATTACTTTGGGCCTATTTGGTAAATCATTCCGTTTTTAGTTTTCAGTTTGTATTTACAAAAATTTAAAAAATTATCGTAAAAATTTGTTTGATAATTTTTTTTGGTTTATAAATGGTTGTCTCAGTTTATAAATTTGAGGAAAAAACATAAATTCAAAAAATGAGCTTACATTTTCAGTTTTCAATTTATTTTTTTCAATTAATTTTTTTTTCAAATAAATTTTTTTCAATTTATTTTTTTTCTCAAATAATTTTTTTAATTAATCTTTTTTTCAAATAATTTTTTTCCAAATAATTTTTTTTTCAATTTTTTTTTTCAATTAATCTTTTTTACAATTAATTTTTTTTCAATTATAATGTGTGTTGTTATAAATAATAAAAATAAATATAAATATTTTAGGTCTGAACAAACATATTTTTTAATTTATGTTTTTAAATTTTTTTGAACATTTTGTTCAAACCAAACGCGTTTGTAATTTATGTTTTTCTAAAAATAAACAAAAACCAGTCAATAAAATTTTTGTAAACATAAATAAAAAACGTAAACGTTACCAAACGCTACCTTATTATTTCATGAGTTTAAAATTATTTTTTTACTTCCTACCTTTTTTTTTGTTTTCCTTTTTATTTTCACCTTAAATTTATTAAGGAAGATTTAAGGTTTTGTTGTATAATGTAGCAAGCTACTGAAGCTATCTAAAAAAAATGGTAGAGGGAGAAGATTTTTAGAGAAATTATCGAGAGCGAGAAGATAATTAAAAAAATTAAATAATGGGTAATAAAGTTAACGAAGTCATTGTAAGACTTACCATTCAAAAAGTAAATAAAACTTATAAATATTTAAATCCAACCTAATTATAATTGGAATAAGATTACTGACTGTTGTTCTGATTTATGTGGTTTATTACGGATCCTATTTCGATAATCTGAACCGATAAATATGTAAAATTTACCTAGTATTTCATTTTTACAAAAAATCACGTTGATCCGATATTATAACTACTTGATAGGATCCGATTTCTGTTAATAATTTTTTAAAAAATCATATTTACCATTGACAGAAATATGATTTGATCAAATGGATATCGATATTTGATTAATGTGATTTTTTGTAATAATGAAATACTCGATAAATTTTATACATTGAGTAATTCGAATTATTAAAAGATACTCTTTGATAAACTCTACCAACCTAACAATATACTTCAATCCCATGTCAAACTAGAGAAAAGCATGCTCTCATAATTAATCAGAAAGAAGGCAAGATCCAGACAGGGAGGGGATGATCAGCCCATAATACTCCTGGGTGCGTTTGATTTGGAAGATTAGGGGAGAGATTATTTACTGTTTGGATTGTAATTTATTGGAATCAAATAGTCTAATTTTTGTTTTTTTTAGTCCGTCGGATATGGAGTTTGGCCAGACTCCTTATCCCCCATATGTGGGATTACACTATCCGCCCGGGGGGAGTGTGGGACAATTTTTATGGGATTATTTACTGTTAGGATTAGGTGGTAACATGACCATTTTGACCATGTACTATTTAATTATGTATTATATTTAGTAAAATTCAATAAAATTTAAATGTCTCAATTTAAAAATAAAATAATTTTATTTAACTTTTTATTGATGTTTTATTTATTAATTTTTTTTAAATAATTTTTTATAGACATTTTATTGATATTTTATTTTAAAATTTTGTTTATATTTTATTTAATTTCATTATTTAAATTTGAGTAGCTGTTTTATTTATTTTCATTATTTAATTATTATTATTTTTTAAAATAAATTTATTTTAAGTTTTAATAAAAAAATAACATATATTTTTATTGATATTTTATTTATTTAATTTTAAAAAAGTAAATTTATTTAATTGTGTAAAAAATAAAATAAAATAAAATAAATTTTTATTTAATCTAACTAAAAATAATTAAAATATTAAAGATATATTTAATATTACTATTACTTAGTAAACAATTGAAAAATAGTAAAATAGTCTTTTGTTCATTTATCTTTATCCAGTTCGTCCAACCAAAGATTGGATTCACGTCTAATAGTCTTTTGGTAAAATAGTCCATGTCTAATCCCATGAGAAAACAAACATGGGATACACACTCAATCCAACTAAATAATTCGAGAGATTTACAGTCTCAAAATTTAAGTTTGATGAATTTTAATCCCTCTTATTCAGTCTGTTCAATCAAACACACCCAGCTTGCAGTGCGCCCAAAAGATCATGGTTGAGCCCATGATTTTGACTCACAATAAGTTAGAGTGCCGAACTCTATTTTTTGGGAATTCTATTTACACCTAAAATATATTTTAGTGAATCAAAATTTTTAGTGTATTTTATTAAATTTGTTAAGATTATTGTACGGGGAGCAAATATTCAGGCGAGCCCGTATTCCTTTCTTCCAAGCTCCGTTTCTGTCCGATCACCTGCGTGCACAACAGCAGTGAGCTACCCGGCGGTGTTTGGCTGGAAAACCCCTCCGACGATCAAGTTAGCACATACCTGAGGATAGAGAGAGTGAAGAGAGAGTTGAGTGTAAGTATTTCTCTTACCAAATGTTCATCTATCACAGCATGGGGGGCGCAGACTCGCTTATATACCTTCTGCGCCCCAAATCTACTCTCATTCGTCTCTCGACACGTGGTGCTGCTATCCCATCTATCAGCACAAATCTTGCTGAACACCACCTAACCAAACTGCCAGCCCACTCTACTGGGAGCTCAGCAGCCGGGCTAAATCTTCTCGGCTATCAACGGCCGTGCTGTGTAGCTGGCCAGAGCGCTCCGCTCGCCGTGCTCAATGAGGACCGAGCTCGTCTGCATCCCGGCATAGCCGAGCTCGGGACAATTCATACTGGTTTTGCCGCGGGCCTTCCTGCCCGGCTAACTCATGAACCGTGGAACAACAACGCCGTTCCTGGCGCCGGACATCTCACTTGCCCGGCCTCTATACTATGCAGCCAAGTAGCTTGGTCTAACCACGCCTTGCCTTAACTGAGCAAATCCTTTCAGGGCACGAGCCGCGCTACCTCGGCCCAATCTTGTTCAGCCCAAATCTGTCCGGCCATTACCACGGCCCAATCCAGATCATAAATTTCTCTCTCAATTGCCCCTTAATTCCGTCCGCACAAGCATGACTGGGATTACCTCTTCTGACCGGGGTAACACTTCATCGGTCCTCGGTTTGTAATATGGTGACTGGGCTAGTTGGCATGCCTGTCTTCAAAACTTGCCCGGTCGACGCCTCAATTCACCATCCTGTCTCTTCAATACTGACGCCGCCGTCAATAGGGACACGTGTCGTGCGCTGATTGGCCTCGAACGGCCAAACATCACATCTGCTCAGATTCAAATTTTTGGCGGTCTTCCTCCCTTATATACGTCATTTCCTTCTTCATTTCGTCTTTACTGATTTTCCTTCATCCTTGCTAATCCAAAGTTTCTGCCCTTCATTTCTTGCCATTACTGAGTTCGTGTTCAAGGAAGTACACTGCTCTCAACTGGTAAGTTCTTTAACCCCTTTTGTTGTTATTTCACTTGGTATCTCGCATATTAGGGCACTAAATCTGTAGGTTTTAGGACATAGGCACCCAAAACCGTCCCTAACCCTGCACTCTCCTTGCTATTCTTCATTTTCTCTGATGAACACAGAAGATCAGGGGGGACCGGGCTCCAGGTCTTCCTTTGATCCAAAAAATCATTCAGACTGAGCAAATAAGCAGTTTGTCCCAACCTTAGTAGAAATCGGGGTAGCAAAAAGGACTTGGCCACTAGACCGGGCTAATCTCTGGTTCGCTTAAGCGACCGAGCTCCTTGGCTAGCCTTTACGACCGAGGTGGTTTGGCACAACCCATGACCGAGCTCAAGTCTAGCTCGTTTTGCATGACCGCGCTCCCACTTACAATTACCCTCCGTTTTCCTGCAGAGTCCAAGGGGACCAAAGACCAATTATGAGGCTCTCAAGGACCGACCAGCCATTAATTCCCAGTCTGTGCCAAACCACCTCAGCCGAGCTAAATTAGTCGGCCACACATGGGGAAATTCCGCTTCCTTGTGGACACACCTGCTGCCTTGGCCGCCTTCAGGGAAGAATACGATATCCTGGCAGATGTTCATTTAGAGCTCGCCGAGATGGAAACAACCCCTTGGGGCAGGCTTGACCAATGCCCCTTCACCGTGCTGTCAGTAATTGAAGGAGGCCTCCGCTTCTCGGTCAACCCTTTGATGACCGAATTTTTACGCCGCACCGGGCTAGCGTCCACCCAAGTTTCGACCAATACTTACCGAATAATCAATGGCGTGCACGAGCTAACCAACTGGCTAGGAACAAACTTAGGTTTAGCCGAGATACCACGACAATACACCCTTGGGCACACCGGCGATGACCTGGCCAATTATTTAAAGATAAGACCGGGCAAAGAGAAAATTGTGACCGGCACCCCAGACAAGGACTTACATGATGACGACTTCTTCTGAGTGTCTGGCAATTATGAAACAGCCGACGTACCGGGCTGGTTCATCAGCAAGAACTTTGGTTCCACATGTAAGCCGCGCTAATTTGCTCGGTTAATTTTCTGCCTTCAACATTCTGTACTTAACCATTTTTCCTATTTTTTTTGCAGCAATTCAAGCCTTGCAATCCAACTACCAATATTCCAACATAGAAGCCATCCGGACCATGCTCCGTTACAGCCACCGGGATTGTAACGAGTTGCTCGGCTACATTCCAACCTACAGATACTCAGCTCTACGCCAGAGCAAAGTTACAGACTTTCTCCGTGATCCAACACCTCCTCCAGACCCAACTCTACCGGACGTGCCGCTAATCCGGCTGACCGAAGAACAAGAGATGGCAAAACGAAGCCGCATCAAGAACCTCCTCACAGCAAGCTCAGCCGAGATATCGAGCATCATCACCCACTCACAAACTGCTGGTCAATCCAGCGGCCCCGTGGTTGCCTTGGCATCTCCAGCCGCCGGGCAGGCCAGACAAGAGACTCGCCGGGCTGGCAAAAGACCTCGCGCAGATCCAACTACCGAGCTGGTTGCCGAGCTAACCACCGAGCAACCCACCGATACTGTTGACCCAACACCACCGTGGCGACCGCAGCTAAAGCACCGGGGAAAGGACATACCGGCTACCGCTTCCATCAAGGCCGACAAAGAGCACCTGCTCGCCTTTGACCTTTCCAAAGCCCTTCTCCTACCGAGCGACGTGATCGGCAGCGACCATGTTCCTGACACCCGGTTAGTGAAATCGTCTGTCAAGTCCATGGCCAGGGTAAGTCTCAATCTTTCAATGAAATTTTTACCAAGTGTTTGCACGGTTTCCTCTCTGATCAAACTTTCTTCTTGCAGGCCATCCAGAAGCAACACTTGGTCATAGAGCGAATCCATCGACTGCGGCAGAAGGCGAATGACACTGCCGGCCAAGTCTAGAGTCTTCAAACCGAGCTCGGCCGGGCAAAATCTTCACTGTAAATTGCTAACACTGACAATAACAAGTTGCTCGGCCAGCTCGGTGAGGCCGAGAAAAAGAAGGACGAGCTCCAGGCCGAGCTGGATGCATTGAAGAAGTCAAGAGAAAAAGAACTTGAGGATGCCAATAACACCAGCTTTAAGGAGGCCGAAAACAGCTACAAAAAGCAAGTCTTTGCCACCCAAGACATCTACTTTAAAGCTGGTTGGAAGTCTGCCTGTGCTCAGCTCGGTCAAGGTCCCGAGACCGACGTATTTACCTCTCCGTCGACTGTCTTCCTGCCGGTGTACCTCGTGCCCTATGCCAACGACGTCTTTAGCGCGTTACAAGCTGAGGCCGAAGAAGAGCTTGCCAAAGAAATCGAGGCCAATGCCAAGGAAGGAAGCAGCCAAGAGCAGCCCGGAGAAACTGAGACCGGTGTCCAAGAGCAAACAACAGTCAACCTGGAGGCAGCTGATGACGAATTCACTAATCTTTCCCCCCTTGTGTAGTTTTCTGTTTTCTTTCATTTTGCTCGAAATGTAACCGGGCTAATTACCCCATCTTTTGTACTCATTTTGCACATTAATGAAAAACTCAGTTTCCTTCAAGTGTTTACACGGTCCTAGAGCTGAGTAACTTCAACCGGACAAAATATCTCGACAAGGCAAATTTCATTAATTAACTCATATAACCGGAATAAATCATCTTGGTAGTATACCCAGAGTTGAGCAACACATCAAGTCTTTCAACCAGAATAAACATCTTGGTTGAGAATACCTAAGTTGAGCAAAACATCAACTTTTCAACCGGAATAATCATCTCGGTTGAGGCGAACTAGTTTGAACAAAACATCGACTCTTTCAACCGGAGTAAACATCTCGGTTGAGGATACCTAAGTTGAACAAAACATCAACTCTTTCAACCGGAATAAACATCTCGGTTGAGAGTACTTAAGTTGAACAAAACATCAACTCCTTCAACCGGAGTAAACATCTCGGTCGAGAATACCTTAGTTGATCAAAACATCAACTCTTTCAACCGGAATAAACATCTCGGTTGAGAGTACCTAAGTTGAACAAAACATCAACTTCTTCAACCGGAGTAAACATCTCGGTCGAGAATACCTTAGTTGATCAAAACATCAACTCTTTCAATCGGAATAAACATCTCGGTTGAGATTACCTAAGTTGAACAAAACATCAACTCTTTCAACCGGAGTAAACATCTCGATTAAGAGTACCTAAGTTGAACAAAACATCAACTCTTTCAACCGGAGTAAACATCTCGATTGAGAGTACCTAAGTTGAACAAAACATCAACTCTTTCAACTAGAGTAAACATCTCAGTTGAGAGTACCTAAGTTGAACAAAACATCAACTCCTTCAACCCGAGTAAACATCTTGGTCGAGAATACCTTAGTTGAACAAAACATCAACTCTTTCAATCAGAGTAAACATCTCGGTTGACATTACCTATGTTGAACAAAACATCAACTTTTTCAACCGGAGTAAACATCTCTGTTGAGAGTACCTAAGTTGAACAAAACATCAACTCTTTCAACCGGAATAAACATCTCTGTTGAGAGTACCTAAGTTGAACAAAACATCAACTCCTTCAACCGGAGTAAACATCTCGGTCGAGAATACCTTAGTTGAACAAAACATCAACTCCTTCAACCGGAGTAAACATCTCGATTGAGAATATGAAAAACTCAAAGCAACAAAAAATGCCAAGGCAAAGATCAGTCACTTCTATATATTGACGAAAATGAACATTACATGAAATGTAAGGCAAAAAATTCCTTTGCACAAAAAAGAGAGCAAAAGCTAGAAATAATACAACTTGAGGTTGGCTGCATTCCATGGCCGGGGTATTCCTCTACCATCCAAGTCCTCCAAGTGATATGCCCCCCTGCCCGCCAGACCGGTTATCTTGTAGGGTCCTTCCCAATTTGCCCCTAGTTTGCCTTTGCCTGGCACCAGGGTATTGCCCATGACCTTCCGCAAGACCCAATCACCCACTTTGAACGGTCTGGGGTGCACGGATTTGTTGTATTTCCTTGAAAGCTCTTGTTGGTAGGCGGCCACATGGATAAGAGCCTTTTCCCGACGTTCTTCCACTAGGTCCAATTCCAAGGCCATGGCTTCGGCGTTCAGCTCGGGCTCAAAACTTTCACTTCTGAGGGTGGGCATACCAACTTCCAAAGGGATGACCGCCTCCATGCCATATGCCAAAGCAAAAGGAGTTTCCCCGGTAGATCGCCGCGGGGTTGTTTGGTATGCCCAAAGGACACTGGGGAGTTCCTCAGCCCACTTTCCTTTGGTTTTCTCAAGCCTCTTCTTCAGTCCATCAAGAATGGTCTTGTTCGAAGCCTCGGCTTGACCGTTGGATTGCGGGTAAGCTGAAGTAGAGTTGTAGAATTCGATCTTCAAATCTTCACAGAACCCCCTAAACAGGCGGCCGTCAAATTGGGTGCCGTTATCAGAGATCAGAATTTTGGGGACGCCAAACCGCGTGACCACATTCTGCCAGACAAACCGCTTCACGTCTTTCTCCTTGATTGTTGCCAAAGGCTCCGCTTCAACCCATTTGGTGAAGTAGTCTGTGGCCGCGATGAAGAACTTCCGGTTGCCTGGTGCGGTTGGTAGCAGCCCCACTATATCTAGCCCCCATATCGCGAAGGGCCAAGGGCTGGTGAGGGGAAGAAGTACCCTGGCCAGCAGGTGGATCTGGTGGGCAAACTTCTAGCATTTTTCACACTTGCGAACATATTTCTAGGCGTCAGCTTGCATGCACGGCCACCAATATCCTTGCGAAATAGCTCGGTAGGCCAAGGACCTGCCCCTTATATGACTGCCACAGATGCCTTCGTGAATTTCGTAAAGGAAGGCTTCCACGCTGCTCAGGTGCACACACTTCAGGTAGGGACCGGTAAAAGACTTCTTGTATAAAGCGCCTAATGGAGAGAGCCAAAACCGCTCGGACTTCACCCGCACTTTATGCGCTTCCTTCATGTCAGCTGGAAGGGTCCGTTCTCTGAAAAAAGAGGATTATGGGATCCATCCAAGAAGGACCTAGATCGGCGCAGAGTACTTCTGTCTGCCCGGTTTCCTCAATGCTGGGCCTCGGAAGGAATTCAATCAAAAGAGGGTTGGGAGATGTGCTGTCGACCATAGAAGCAAGGCCGGCCAACTCATCTGCTCGGCCGTTTTCTTCTCGGCCAATCTGTGACCCTGATCGCCTGAAATCGCTTGATGTGGTCTTTGACCAGAGCTTGGTACTTCATCATTCTGTCATCCTTTACCTCGTAAACCCTAGAAACTTGGTTAACCACAAGTTGGGAATCACTGTAAACCATTAGTTCGGATGCTTGCATCTGAAGCGCGCTCTTGAGACCGGCCAATAGCGCCTCGTACTCGGCCTCATTGTTGGATGCTGGGAAGCCAAGAGTGATAGAATGTTCAATAATCAGTCCGTTTGGCGAAATCAGAACTATACCCAGCACGGCACCGTGACGGTTCGAGGCGCCATCAACAAAAAGTTTCCACATTTCGCCGACAAAGAGCTTCCAACACTCTAAGGGTTCCTGAGAAGCTTGAAGGTTGATGGAATCACGGTTGCTCGGCTGTTCGGCTTCCGGTCCCATGCTAAGCGGTTCCACTTTAGCCCCTCTTGGTGATTTGGTGCCGGACTAAGCAAGTTGATCCATAATGCCTAAGTCCGTAGGCGAATCGCCAGGTTGCGGTATTATGCCGGCCGCAGGCTCTAGGCTGAGCGGTTCCATTTCTTCCCTCCTCGGTGACGTGGTGTCGGACAAAACGGGTTGGTCAGTGATAGCCAACTCCGCCATCGCATCACCGAGCTGTAGTATCGTATTAACTGAAGGGGCTTCAGCGGGGCGCGCAAGTTCCGCGTCGCCAATGCCGCCAAGCTGTGGTATTGCGGTCGAGCTTACATTCACCTCTTCATCTGCCACGGCAATATCGACCGGGCATATCGGATGAGTCCCAGGTGAGAATTCAGCAATGACGTCGGCCAGAGTCTGGGCTTTTATGGCTGTGCGCTACTGGAACTTCACATCAAACTGTCCCAATTCGACCGCCCACTTAAGAATCCGACCGGAGAAGTCTGCCCGTTCGAACAAAGCTTTGAGAGGGAACTCGGTCAAGACGATGATGGTATGGGCATGGAAATAGTGTGCCAACTTCCTTGAAGCCATCATCAAAGCTAACGCAAGTTTTTCCAGCGGCAAGTACCTCGACTCTGCTGGTAGCAAGGTTTTGTTGACGTAGAAGATGGGTAGATGTTTGATTCCTTCCGACCGGACAAGCACCGCACTGACTGCATGCTGCGATACGGCCAGATAAAGGTAGAGTTCTTTTCCGGGCTCCGGTGTGACCAACAAAGGCGCTGAAGACAAATACTCCTTGAGTTCGGCCAAAGCCCGGTCACACTCCTCATCCCATGAGAACTTTGATTTCAAGGCTTGAAAGAAAGGGCGGCAGCGATCTGATGACCGGCTTATAAATCGGTTAAGCGCGGCGGCCATTCCGGCCAGATGTTGCACATCCTTAACCGAGCTAGGCTGTTTTAACTCTTGCACGGCTCGGATTTGTGTAGGGTCTGCCTCGATACCTCGGTTCGTGACTAGGAAACCCAAAAATTTTCTAGATCCCACGCCGAAGGCACACTTAGACGCATTCAGTCGTAGCTTATGCTTTTTGAGAATGGCGAACATCTCGGCCAAATCGGACAAATAGTCTGCTTGATGTCGGCTCTTAACCACCATATCATCAATATAAGCCTCCATTAGTAGAGGAGCAAACATCTTGGTCATCATCCATTGAAAAGTTGCCCAGCATTCTTCAAACCAAAAGGCATGACTCGGTAGCAGAAGAGTCCCCTTGGTGTAGTAAACGAGGTGATCTCTTGGTCGGGCCCATGCATGGCAATCTGATGGTAGCCACGGTAGGCGTCCAAGAAACTGAGCCTGTTATGTCCAGCCGTTAAGTCCACAAGCTAGTCTATTCTAGGCAGATGTAAGCTGTCTTTCGGACAAGCTCGGTTGACGGTCTTGTAGTCAACGCAAACTCGCCACTTCCCATTCTTCTTGGGCACCACGACCGTGTTTGAAATCCACCAAGGGTAATGCACTTCCTGAATTGCTCGCGCCTCAAGCAAGTTCTTCACTTCCTCCGCAACTACCTCGGCGTGATGCAGCGCCGATCTCCTTGTGCGCTGAATGACCGGCTTTGCTCCTGGGAAGACATTGAGATGATGACATATAAAACTCGGATCAAGACCGGGCATGTCGTAAGGTGACCATGCGAAGACTTCGATGTTGGCCATAAAAAATTCAACCATGTCGGTCCTTTCTTGGGCTGTAAGGCTTGAGCCGAGCAAGAAGAACTTGTCCGGATGCTCCGTATCAATGCGCACTTCCACCAATTCCTCGACAGCTTTGTCCTCGGCCTTGGTGCCCACATCGTCAAGAACTCCCCAGTCTTCCGGTTCCTCAATCATTTGAACGAAGCCTTTGGCAGCTCGGCTCCCATTGACTGCCACGAAGCATTGCTTCGACATGACTTGATCGCCCCAAATCTCCTCGATTGCCCCATAACCGAGGGAAATCTCATCACCTGATGATAGGTCGACGCTACGGCTTGCATAGCGTGAAGCCGTCCCCTTCCAAGGATCAAATTATAAGTGGATGGCACTTGCAACACCTAGAACTCCACTTGTTTGACCACGGATCCCGTTTTAACCGGCAGGATAATCTTTCCCAAAGGCCACTCCGGTTGTGAGTTGAAACCAACTAGTGGCGAAGTTGCCGGGGCCAAATCTATATCCCGGAGCTTGAGCTGTTTGAAAGCGTCGTAGTACATGATCTCGACCAAGCTTCCCTGATCGATCAAGATCCGTTTGACATCAAATTCTTTGACGTGGAGTGTAACCACGAGGGCATCGTTGTGCGGCGTCTGAATGCGCTTCAGATCTCTTGAGGAGAATTTGATCATATCTTTCTCTTCGGTCTTCCCCCTTTTGATCGTAGGCTGAACCGACAAAACTTCCCTGATGTGTTCTGCCTTCTTGATCATACCTTGGAGCTCGCATACATGTGCCGGTTCCACTATGCCGTGGATGACATTAACGACCCCTTGTGGAGGCGCATCTTGGTCATCCGGTCCCCACGGGTCAACCAGAGCTTGATTAGCCTTCACACCCCCATCAATGTAAAGATCCAAGTGTCCGGCTGCGACTAGCTCTTCCAAGTGTTGCCTCAAAGGCAAACAGTCCTCTGTCCGGTGGCCTCACTCCCGGTGCAACGTGCAACGGTACCTCGGATTGAAGCTCTTCTGTCCGTCGCCTAACTTAGCAGGAAACCGGACATATTCCTTGTCACGGATTTCACTAAGTATGCGATAAATTGGAATCTTAAAGACCGTGGTGATGTCTGTCCTTGCTTTCAACCTTCTGTTTGCATCAGCTACGTCATCCCGGGGGTAGTCATCCTGGTCATTCCGACATCCTCTACCCCGATTGTTTCGATTCGAGCCACGGTCCAATTCCTCAGCGCGGTCACTTGATCGGCTAGACTTCTATCCGACCGCGTGGACTTTGCCAGCTGACCTCTTGTCCTCTACTACTAGAGTTTTTTTCGCGGTAGATGTTGACACATCGTCCTCCACACGGATGTGCTCATTGATACGTTGCATTAGCTGGCCCATGGATATCGGCTGGTGCATAGTAAGCGAGTCTCGCAGTCTATGTCCGACCGGGAGACCACGCTTGTATTGTGTGATTGCAAGGTTGACCGGGCAATCCAAGATCTCGTTGAAGGTCTCCCAATATCTGGAGTTATAGGCCTTCAATGTGTCGCTCGGTTCCATTTTGACACTCAGTAGGTAGTCAACTTCCTTTGGTGTTCTGGTGTTCGTTTTGAAGCGCGTCACAAAGGCTTCGGCTAACTAATGCCACATTTCAATGCTTCCCTCCGACAACCTCTCGAACCATTTTAAGCCAAGCTCGCCCAAGCTTAACGGGAAGATTAGGCACATAAGGGCGTCATTTCGCTTGTGTCCAGCCATGACATGTCGAAAGTGGCTTACATGCATATAAGGATCGGTTTTTCCGTTATAGAGCGTGAAACTTTGGCTGGTGGAACCCTGCCAGAAGCGGTGTTGTTTCTATCTCTAGGGAGAAAGGTGTGGCGCTAAGCCTCGCCAAGTCTGTGTCTAAAATGAGAGGCACAGCCAGGCGGGGTGGAGGCATTCTGACCTCTTCACTGGCGTGAACCCCATAGAATAGCCGTTGGAAAGCCGACACCCTCTGAGCTTCCCGCCGGCGAGCCCGTCCCTTCAAGACTACCCGCAAATCCTCTGAATGAGTAGAATAAGAATACCTCGACGTCGTCGCCGGACGTGAGGGTCGGTAGGTACTATCTTGCGCGCTGGACTTCTCTTCGTGCAGGTCGGAATCTCCAACCTTGTAACTTCTGGTGATGGAAATGGACGTAGTGTGTCGCTGACTCTGACTGCCTGAACTGTCACAGCCCAAACCCGCCCCTATGGGTTTAGCACCATAACCGGCCAGTAATCCAAGATTACCGAAGGCCTGCTTAACAGTAATACAGTAATACAGAGTACAGGGGCTGGCGGAAGCCAATACAGTAAATAAACAAAGTTCAATGAGCTGTGACAGTCTGGATGCAAAAAGACTTTTCATTCAAATATATACAGTCAGACAAAACAGTATGTACATATATACAATCATTCAGTCAGGGACCTAATCCCTACTAAACAGTACAGTAACAGTCTATACAGTTATGCAAAACAGATATAGAGACAGACGGGGAAATTAAAAACACCCCTAAGCCGTAGCTTGACAGGCTCGGAACCTCACATTGAGGCACATAGGTTGGCTTAACAAAACTGGAGTTTACTCCGGCGCTTCTAACTGCGGTCTGGTGCCTGTACACCTACATATATATATGAGCAGTGAGCTAAAGCCCAGTGAATAACACAATGCGTAAAGGGGTTAAGAATGAATGTCCTTACAGTAATGAAAACAGTTCATTAAATCAGTATTTCAGTCGTTCAGTCAGTATAGTCATATGTGGTACATCCATCAGCATAACAATACAGTAAACAGTAGGTCTTAAAAGACCGAGCAGTAAATGATGGCCATCTATCAGTAAACAGTAGTGGTTCCAACAAGGAAACCGACAGAGATCTCTGTAATAGTGACAGTAAACAATAGGTGCTAAGGATGCCACAATACAATTCAGAAAATAGAACATGCATTCATTCAATTAACAGTATCAGTTCAGAAAGCAGTACAGTTCAATTGTTCAGAAGATAATCATTTTGAACATATCTTTACACAGTTGTTACTTACAGAGTTCTGGGCTACGGTAAGGCTACAACGTGTCCTCAGTCGCCAACCCTACACAGTTTACAGATTGAACACACACTAAGCTACACAGTTGGGAAAGATAATAACTTAATCCCTAAATTGGCCTCGGTGTGGTTCTACATCTATATCCTCAATAAGATGTCTTAAACTAGGCCTAAGAATGCCTAGAATGGGATGAGGATGCAAAGATGCACTTGAAAAAGCATTTTCAAACTTTTCAGAAAACAGGGGTCACGCTCGAGCGTAGGTTACTCCGCTCGAGCGTAGACTTACCTGCTCGAGCGTTCTGCAAAACAGTCAAAAGTGCTGGATATGTGAAAATCACGCTTGATTGGCCGCTCGACACCCGTTCGAGCATGAGACACAATGTCCCGCTCGAGCGTCAATTATTCCGCTCGAGCGGACTGCAAAACAGAACAAAATGCTGGGAGTAGGATTTCCACGCTCGAGCGCCAGTCACCCCGCTCGAGCATGAGTCCAAATTCTGGAAATTCCAGATTTGAACCTCAAGCTCAAAACCAAGTTTTAAACCATAAATTTCGATCCTCTTGGGCCAATTTTCTAGAAAACACATCAAAACTCATACTTTAACATGATTCAAAGCTCAATTTGTAAAATCAAAGCCCAAGGATGTTTCAAATAAATCCAATTCAAAGCAATTTTCATGAATATGAAGAACATGCGAACATGCATGAATCTAACCAATTCAAAGCTTTAAATACAAGCTCAAATGAGCTAATTTTTACAAAAACATGATGGAAACATGGACTTAACATAACCGTGAGCATGCATGTGACAATTCTCCATGAAAACAACTTAAAATTCAACAATTCAAACATGCATGCATGCAATGAGCTCCAATTCAACACTATTGAAACCAATTCTTGCCTTAAATCACTAAAGACCCAAGAATTAAGCAAGAATAAGTTCAAATACACAATAAAGAAGGTCAATGATCTACCTTAGGTCTAGGATTATGGGTCAATGTTGCTATCAACCTTCAATTCTACCAAGATTCAAGCCAATTCACAATGAAACAAGTTGAAATCAACTCTTCTAGTCTCTCTCTCTCTCTGGTCGGCAATAACAAGGAGAATGGCTGAGGAAAAGTGTTGGTCAAGTGTTGTACAAGGCTCCATATGTGTTAAGTAGTGGCCACTAATAGGGCAAGGTTGTAATTAAGTCTAAGTTGTGCAATTTAACTTCATTTTAATCTAATTTAATCATACCTAATCAGTTTTCAGGTAATTACACCATAAAATCACATAAATCATGATGATCATAAAACACTAATCGGTTTCTGGTTTGGCCGCCGATAAGGCCTTCAATTCACAAATTTGAACATAAAACACAAACAGATAATCAAACAATCAAACAGATAGACATACAATTGAACAGATATACTCAGTCAATTCAGTTTCAATTTCAGTCAGTCAGTTCAGTAGTTTATTCAGTTCACTTATCAGTCATAATCAGTTTCAGTTTAACGGTAATCAGTGGTTATTCGGTAAACAGTGACAAGGGTTGTTACATGAACGGCGGGGTTGGGTGCGCTCACTGTGGTCTCCCACTCCAGCTACACCCTTCCCTTTAACATACCGCTTCAACTCCTCCATCTCCGCTGCCATTCACTGGATGACGGCGTCCTGGTCCCTTAACTTGTGTTCCAGACGTCTGGCATGTGATTCTCTCCGCCGCCGATGACCGTCTGGACTCCGTGAATGACCATAACTTCTTCCGCGCTTATCCTGCGTATCTCTTGAATGTCCTCCCGGAGAAGTCTCCAGGTCCGCCATCGAAGGAACGATGGTGGGATGCCCTTTTCTCCGTCTGCCTAACTCCGGGGTAATTCCGTCGATGGCAGACAATGGAATCTCGTTGTTGTTCTCCATGGACGGCGATCGGATGAGCCTGGAAGACAAGGTTTTGTCTGTCAAGTTCCCACAGACGGCGCCAATTGTACAGGGAGCAAATATTCAGCCGAGCCCGTATTCCTTCCTTCCAAGCTCCGTTTCTGTCCGATCACCTGCGTGCACAACAGCAGTGAGCTACCCGGCGATGTATGGCCGGAAAACCTCTTCGACGATCAAGTTAGCACACACTTGAGGATAGAGAGAGTGAGGAGAGAGTTGAGTGTAAGTATTTCTTTTACCAAATGTTCATCTATCATAGCATGGGGGGCGCAGACTCGCTTATATACCTTCTGCGCCCCAAATCTACTCCCATTCGTCTCTCGACACGTGGTGCTGCTATCCCATCTATCAGCACAAATCTTGCTGAACACCACCTAACCAAACTGCCAGCCCACTCTACTGGGAGCTTGGCAGCCGGGCTGAATCTTCTCGGCCATCAACGGCCGTGCTGTGCAGCTGGCCAGAGCGCTTCGTTCGCCGTGCTCAATGAGGACCGAGCTCGTCTGCATCCCGGCATAGCCGAGCTCGGGACAATTCATACTGGTTTTGCCGCCGGCCTTCTTGCTCGGATAACTCATGAATCGTGGAACAACAACGTCGCTCCTGGCGCCAGACATCTCACTTGCCCGACCTCTATACCATGCAGCCAAGTAGCTCGGTCTAACCACGCCTTGCCTTAACCGAGCAAATCCTTTCAGGGCACGGGCCGCGCTACCTTGGTCCAATCTTGTTCGGCCCAAATCTGTCCGGCCATTACCACGGCCCAATCCAGATCATAAAATAAAATAAAATAAATTTTTATTTAATCTAGCTAAAAATAATTAAAATATTAAAGATATATTTAATATTACTATTACTTAGTAAACAATTGAAAAACGGTAAAATAGTTTTTTGTTCATTTATCTTTATCCAGTCCGTCCAACCAAAGATTGGATTCACGTCTAATAGTCTTTTGGTAAAATAGTCCATGTCTAATCCCATGAGAAAACAAACATGGGATACACACTCAATCCAACTAAATAATTCGAGCAATTTACAATCTCAAAATTTAAGTTTGATGAATTTTAATCCCTCTTAATCAGTCTGTTCAATCAAACACACCCAGCTTGCAGTGCGCTCAAAAGATCATGGTTGAGCCCATGATTTTGACTCACAATAAGTTGGAGTGCCGAACTCTATTTTTTGGGAATTCTATTTACACCTAAAATATATTTTAGTGAATCAAATTTTTTAGTGTATTTTATTAAATTTGTTAAGATTATAATTTATTTTTAGTATATCTTTTTTTTTAAAAAAAATTATTTTTTTGAGGTGAACCCAAATAAAACAAATTAAAATTTTAAATTATTTTTGATTTTTTTTTATTTTGTTCACATAGATATATGAAATACAGTCAGAAAATCTGACGCTAGCAAAAGAGGATGGTGAAAGAGAAAAAAACGACGAAGGATGACGACAAATATTCAACTTGTTTTTCATCATTATTGTTCGAACTTTCTGAACTAAATAAAGTGAATTTGGTTAGATTTTCATAACTGAACAAATTCACTTTGGCGCTGTTTGGAAAACAAGGGTTCAGGCTAATATGGTCCGAAATTAAAAATAAGCCAAAAAGCCCCACTGTTCAATCCTTTTTATTTATAAAAAAAAAAAAAAAAATAGGTGCAGCTGTCGGACAGTGTAGGCACAGCCTACACTGTCACATTGACAAATTGTTACATCACTTGGTAAATTACGATTTTGCCCCTTTACATCAATTTAAAAAATTGTAATTTTAAGGACAAATTTGTCATTTTAACGTCAAACATCATTTCAACACATTTTTCAATACAACAACTCAAATAAAAATTCATCTCATCTTCCCAAACACAAAAACTAAAATAGCCTACTAAAATAGCCAAAAAGCCAAAAAGCCTCTAAAATAGCCGCTTCCCAAACGAGGCCTTTGTTCGGCTGTACTGAACAAAGTGAAATTGTTCGGTTATGAAAGTCCAAACAATAATAACAAAAAAGAGGCTAAATATTCAATTTTATGTATAAAAAAATACAGATATCAATAATTGTACTTTGGTATTTATGTGAATACTTATCTCCCTTTTGATGTATTATTTTAGAATACTGTTTTGATTATTACTCTCGTCCATTATTTAATTTTATTCAAACTTTTTTCTATTTGTAAATAACAACATAATAAAAAACAATGATGTTAATGATAATGGTGAGTTTTGGTGTGGTAAATTGAAATTTTGAAGTGAGAAAGAATCAGAAGAGAAAATAATTGAAACTTAAGAAAGAATATAAAAAATATGTATATTGATTAGGGTGTACCATGAAAAAAAAAATATTTTAATGTTTAATATGTATTGTCCTTATTATGAATTAAAATTTTAAAATTTGAGTTGGGAGTACTGTGATAAATTTTAGAGTTCAAATTGGTCCGTTTTTGAACTGGACTACCATAATTTTAATCACTCTAAGACCTTTTAGTTTAAGAAAAACCGAAAAACTAACCAAACCGATTGAACCAAACCGAACTGGTTATATTTGGTATGATTTTTAATAAGAATCGGTTTGTGTGGTTTTTTAATTTGATCTTTTTCGATTTTCGGTTTGGTATTAATTTAAGCGCGTTGTACACCGAACTAAACCGAAACTAACCGCTTGAATATATATTGTATTTATAATATAAATATATAATCTAATAATATAATGATAGTAATAAGTATAATAAATTATTAACCTTAATTAATTAATCTTATCATCTCTATACCTTAAGTTTGTAAACTTTTATTATATATATTCTTAACTTTAACTAATTATTCTTGAAATCTTAGTGGTTTTTAACTTTTTTGTATTTATATTTTTGTTAATCTAGGAATTTAAAAGTATTTATTAAATGGATTGATGAGATAGGTTTGAAATTGTGAAAAAACCTTGTCCTCCGAGCTCATTTGATCGCCTTTCATGGCGAACAACGACGAAATACCGTTGTCTGCCATTGACGGTGTAACCCCGGAGTCAGCTAGACAGAGAGACGGACTCCCCGCCGTTCCGAACATGGCGGACTTGGAAACTTCCCCAGGAGGACTTCCGAGAGATGCACGAGATAAGCGCGCCAGAAGTTTTGGTCGCTCACGGAGCCCAGACGGACACCGACGGCGAAGAGAATCGCATGCTCGGCGTCTAGAGCACAAGTTAAGGGACCAAGACACCGTCATCCAGAGAAGGGTAGCAGAGATGGAAGCTCTCAAACGCCAGGTCAAAGGGAAGGGTGTTGCTGGAATGAGAGACCACAGTGAGCGCACCCAACCCTGCCGTTCAGGTAGCCAGAGCCAGCGGCGCACTCCCTCCCTTTCTATCACCAGAAGCTATAGGGGTGGAGACCTAGACACGCCTGCAGAGAAGTCTAGTGCGCAAGACAGTACCTACCATCCCTCACGTCCGTCGACCACTTCGGGATATTCTTACTCTGTTCGTTCAGAAGACTTGAGGGATGTCCTGAAAGAGCGAGCTCGCCGACGGGAGGCCGAAAGGGTGCCGACGTTCCAGCGGTTATCTTACAAAGGCACCATAGTGAGGAGATTATGATGCCGCCGCCCTGTTTGACCATGCCAGTTCCTTTGGACACTGACTTAGCGAGGCTGAACGCCTCCCCCTTCTTCCTTGAAATAGAAACCACGCCACTCCCAGCGGGATTTCACTAGCCCAAGTTTACATTTTATGACGGCAAGAGCGATCCGTACATACATGTAAGCCACTTTCGGCAAGTCATGGCCGGACACAGGCGTAATGATGTTCTTATGTGCCTTATTTTTCCATCTAGCTTGGGCGAACTGGGCTTGAAATGGTTTGAGAGACTCCCGGAAGAAAGCATTGAGAGGTGGCAGCAGTTGGCGGAAGCATTCGTGACTCGTTTCAAAACCAACACCAAAACGCCAAAGGAAGTGGACTACCTTCTAAGTGTCAAGATGGAGTCGAGTGACACCCTCAAGGCAAACAACTATAGGTACTGGGAAACCTTCAACGAAATCCTAGATTGCTCGATCAACTTGGCAATCACCCAATATAAGTGCGGTCTCCCAGTCAGGCATAGGCTGAGGGACTCGCTTACAATGAACCAGTCGACGTCGATGGGGCAACTAATGCAGCGCATCAATGAGAACCTCCGCGTAAAGGATGATGCGACGACATCCACCATGAAGACAAATCTAGTGGTAACAGACAAAAGGGTTGCTGACAAGGTACACGCTGTCGGACAGGAGACTAACTGTTCAAATGATCGCGCCAGGGAATCTGACCGTGGAACAAATCATTGAAACCGGGGTAGAGGTCGCCGTAATAACCGAGCAGAATATCCCCGCGATGACGCAGCTAATGCCAACAGAAGGTTGAACGCCCGGACGGGTATCACCACGGTATTTAAAATTCCAATCTATCGCATCCTTAGTGAAATCCGTGACGAGTATTACGTCCGGTTTCTTGCTAAGTTAGGTAATGAGCAAAAGGGCTTCAATCCGCGGTACCGATGCACTTATCATAGGGAGCGAGGACACCGGACAGAGGACTGTTTACCTTTGAAGCAACATTTGGAGGAGTTAGTCATCGCCGGTCACTTAGACCTTTACATTGATGGGGGCGTCAAAACCGCGCATCCTACCCCGGCTGATCTGAATGGTTTGGATGACTTAGAAGCGCCCTCTCAAGGAGTGGTCAATGTGATCCACGACATAGTGGAGCCGACATGTGTGTGCGAGCTCCAAGGAATGATAAAAAAGGCGGAACATATGAGAGAAGTTTTGTTAGTCCAGCCCGCGGTAAAAAAGGGGAAGACCGAGGAGAAAGACGTGATTAGTTTCTCAACTAGGGACCTAGAGCACATTCAAACACCACACAACGATGCCCTAGTGGTCATCCTCCGTGTCAGAGAGTTCGATGTCAAGCGCATCTTGATTGACCAGGGAAGCTCGGTTGAGATTAGGTACTACGATGCGTTCAAGCAACTCAAACTCCGAGATATAGACTTGGCTCCAGCAACTTCGCCACTGGTTGGTTTCAACTCGCAACCGGAGTGGCCTATGGAAAAGATAATTTTACCGATCAAAGCCGGATCCATGGTCAAGCAGGTGGAGTTCTGGGTATTGAAGGTGCTGTCTACATACAATCTGATCCTCGGTAGGGAATGGCTTCATGCTATGCAGGCAGTAGCGTTGACCTACCACTAAGTTATGAGATTTTCCTCGGCTGTGGGGGAAATTGAGGAAATTTGGGGCGATCAAGTCATGTCGAAGCAATGCTTCGTGGTAGTGAATGGGAGTCGAGGTGCCAAAGGCTTCGTCTAAATGATTGAAAGTCCGGAAGACCAGGAGTCCTTGAAGATGTGGGGGCCAAAGCCGATGACAAGGCTGTTGAAGAATTGGTGGAAGTGCGGATCGACACCGAAAGTCCAAACAAATTCTTTTTGCTAGGGTCAAGCCTTACTGCCCAAGAAAGGACTGAGATGGTAGATTTCTTGATGGCGAATATCGAAGTCTTCACCTGGACGCCGTACGACATGCTCGGCGTTGACCCAAGCTTTATTTGCCACCAACTCAATGTTTTCCTGGATGCACGCCCTATCATTCAAAGGACAAGGAGATCGGCTCTTTATTATGCCGAGGTAGTCGCGGAGGAGGTAAGGAACCTGTTTGAAGCACGGGGCTATTCAGGAAGTGCACTACCCTCGGTGGATTTCAAACATGGCCGTAGTACCCAAGAAGAATGGGAAGTGGCGAGTTTACGTTGACTACAAGACCGTCAACCGAGCTTGCCCTAAAGACAGCTTTCCTCTGCCCAGAATAGACCAGCTGGTGGATCTAACGGCCGGGCATAACAGGCTTAGTTTCTTGGATGCGTACCACGGTTATCATCAGATTGTCATGCATGGCGCCGACCGCGAGATAACCTCTTTCACCACTCTAAGGGGACTCTTCTGCTATCGAGCCATGCCTTTTGGTTTGAAGAACACCGGGGCAACTTTCCAAAGGATGGTGACCAAAATGTTCGCTCCTCTACTAGGCCGGACGATGGAGGCTTATATCGATGACATGGTGGTCAAAAGCAAGCATCAGGTAAACCACTTGTCCGACCTAGCTGGGATGTTCACCATTCTCAAATAGCACAAGCTATGCCTGAATGCGTCAAAGTGTGCCTTCGACGTGGGATCCGGGAAATTCCTGGGCTTTCTAGTCACAAACTGAGGCATCGAGGCGGACCCCACACAAATCATACAAAAATTGAAGCAACCCAATTCGGCGAAGGACGTACAGCATCTGGCTAGAATGGCCGCCGCGCTTAACCGATTTATAAGCCGATCATCAGATCGCTGCTGCCCTTTCTTTCGAGCCTTGAAATCCAAGTTTTCATGCGACGAGGAATGTGATAGGGCTTTGGCCGAGCTCAAGGCGTATTTGTCTTCTACTCCATTATTGGTGACATCCAAGCTCAGCGAAGAACTCTACCTATATCTGGCAGTTTCACAGCATGCAGTTAGCGTGGTGCTTGTCCGGTCAGAAGGTATCCAGCATTTCCCTATCTTTTACGTGAGCAAAACCTTGCTACCAGCCGAGTCGAGGTATTTGCTGCTGGAAAAACTTGCTTTGGCATTGATGATAGCCTCCAGGAAATTTGTGCACTACTTTCATGCTCACACAATCATTGTGTTGACCGAATTCCCTCTCAAAGCCTTGTTCAAGCGGGCAGATTTCTCCGGTCGAATCCTGAAGTGGGCGGTCGAATTGGGACAATTCGACGTCAAGTTTCAACCCCGAATGGCCATAAAAGCATAAGTATTAACGGATTTCGTTGCTGAATTCTTGCTTAGAATTCACCAAGTATACCTGGTGGATCTCACCGCGGTAGCTAAGGAAGTGAATGAAGGCTCAACGAAAATTGCACAACAGGGTGATAGTGGCGACGCGGAACTTGCGCGCTCGCCCATAACACCTCTTGTCGGAATAGTACAGCAGCCTGGCAATGCGGCGACGGACTTGGGCATAACAGACTAACCTGTTGGGTCCAGTATCGTATCGCCGAGGGGGGATGAAGTGGAACTGAACAACAGCAAACTTGAAAATGAACAACTAAGTACCCGTGATCCCACCAACTTTCAAGCCTCCCAGGACCCCTCAGAGTGATGGAAACTTTTCGTCGGTGAAATGTGGAAACTTTTTGTAGATAGAGCCTCAAATCGTCACGGCGCCGGGCTGGGCATAATTTTGATCTCGCCAGATTGTCTGACCATCGAGCACTCTATCACCCTCGGATTCCCTGCGTCAAACAACGAGACTGAGTACGAGGCGCTATTGGCCGGGCTTAAGAGTACGCTTCAGTTACGCGCATCCGAACTGATGGTTTACAGTGACTCCCAACTTGTTGTCAACCAAATGTCCGAGGTCTACGAAGCCAAAGACGACAAAATGGCCAGGTACCAAGCTCTCGTAAGAGAACACATCAAGTGATTCCAGGTAATAGGGGTCCAACAAATTGATCGTGAAGAAAACGGCGGGGCAGATGAGTTAGCCGGTCTAGCTTCAATGGTCGACAGAACATCTCCCAGCCCTCTCCTGATTGAGTTTCTTCCAAGGCCTAGTATCGAGGAACTCGAGCAGACAGAAGTACTCTGCACCGAACTTGGCCCTTCTTGGATGGACCCTATTACCCTCTTCTTGAAAGAACGGACCCTTCCGGCCGATAAAAAGGAAGCACATAAAGTCCGGGTGAAGTCAAAGCAGTTTTGGCTCTCTCCATCTGGCGCTTTATACAAGAAGTCATACACCGGTCCTTACCTCAAGTGTGTACACCCAAACAGCGTGGAAGCTTTCCTGTACGAATTTCATGAAGGCATATACAGAAGTCACATCAGGGGAAGATCTTTGGCCTACCGAGCTATCTCGCAAGGATATTGGTGGCCATGTATGCAAGCGGACGCTCAAAAATATGTTAGAAAATGTGAGAAGTGCCAGAAGTTCGCCCATCACATTCACCAGCCGGCTAGAGAACTTCTTCCCCTCACAAGCCCTTGGCCTTTTGCGATGTGGGGACTAGACATAGTGGGACCACTCCCAACGGCACCAGGCAACCGAAAGTTCTTCATTGTGCCTACAGATTACTTCACCAAATGGGTTGAAGCTGAGCCTTTAGCGACTATCAAGGAGAAAGACGTCAAATGGTTTGTCTGGCAGAATGTGGTAATGCGGTTTGGCGTCCCCTCTGATTTCTGATAATGGCACCCAATTTGACGGGAGCTTATTCAGAGGGTTTTGTGAGAAATTAAAGATCGAATTCTACAACTCCACTCCGGCTTACCCGCAGTCCAACGGCCAAGCCGAAGCATCAAACATGACCATTCTTGATGGGTTGAAGAAAAGACTTGAGAAAGCCAAAGGAAAATGGGCTGAGGAACTCCCAAGTGTCCTTTGGGCATATCGGACGACCCCGAGGCGATCTACCGGAGAAACTTCTTTTGCCCTGGCATACGGCATGAAGGCAGTCATCCCATTGAAAATCGGCATGCCCACTATCCGCAGTGAAAATTTTGAGCCCGAAATGAACTTTGAAGTAGTTGCCCTAGAATTGGACCTAACTGAAGAGCGCTGAGAAAAAGCTTTGATCCACGTGGCCGCATACCAACAAGAATTGTCTAGGAAATACAAAAAAATCGTGCATCCCAGACCGTTTAAAGTGGGGGACTGGTTTTAAGAAAGGACATGGGCAACACACTAGTGCCGGGTAAAGGCAAGCTAGGGGCAAACTGGGAAGGGCCCTACAAGGTGACCGTTCTGGCGGGCAAGGGGGTATACCACTTAGAGGATTTGGAAAACAAATGCGTACCCCAGCCATGGAATGCGGCCAACCTCAAACTGTATAGTTTTTAGTATTTATCGTTCTTATGCAATTTTTTGAGGAAGGATTTGTTTTCCTTACACTTCCGAATGTAATACTCTTTTGTCAATATAATAGAAGTGAATTATCTTTGCTGAAGCAGTTTGTTGTTTTCGGAGCCTACTCTTGTGTTTTAACCGAGATGATTTACCTCGGCTAACAGAGTTAACGATTTGATCAACTCTGCAGCTTCAGCCGAGATGGTTGACTCCGGTTGAAGGAGTTAATAATTTGCTCAACTCTGCAGTTTCAGCCGAAATGATTTACTTCGACTGAAGGAGTTGATGATTTGCTCAACTCTGCAGTCTCAGCCGAGATAGTGTACTCCGGTTGAAGGAGTTGATGAATTGCTCAACTCTGCAGTCTCAGCCGAGATGGTTTAATCTAGCTCAAGGAGTTGATGATTTGCTTAACTCTACAGCTTCAGCCGAAATGATTTACTTCGGCTGAAAGAGTTGCTGATTTGCTCAACTCTGCAGTCTCAGTCGAGATGGTTTACTCCGGCTGAAGGAGTTAATGATTCACTCAACTCTACAGCTTCAGTCAAAATGATTTACTTCGGCTATAAGAGTTGCTGATTTGCTCAACTCTGAAGTTTCAGCCGAGATGATTTACTTTTGTTGAAAGAGTTAATGATTTGCTCAACTCCGCAGCTTCAGCCGAGATGGTTTACTTCAGCTGAGTTGATGATTTGCTCAACTCTGAAGTTTCAGCCGAGATGATTTACTTTGGCTAAGTGATTCACTTCGGCTAAAGGAGTTGGTGATTTGCCCAACTCAAAGGCTCTAGCCGATGTGATTTATCCCTGCTAAAAAGGGTACATTTCGCTTAGATCAAAGATTCCCGCCGAGATGATGAAACACAGTACAACAAGCAGTGCAACAGTTAACGAAATGAGAACTCTTCATTGATGGTAAATTGTAATACATAAGATGGGGCAGACAGTCCAGTTACATTTAGAAAAAAAAAAAATAGAAAAGAAAGCTAAACTAAGGGAGAAAGGTCAGTGAAGTCATCCCCGGTTGCAACTACCTCCAGGTCGACCGTGGTTATGGTTTCTCGGGTGCTAGACTCGACTTGGCTGGCCTCCTTCGGGCGGTTTGTTCCCTCGGCACCCTCCTCGACGTTTTCCCCGCCCTTTTCCTCGGCCTCGGCTTGCAATGCACTGAAGACATCGTTAGCATACGGCACCACGTAGGCCGGCAGAAAGGCAGCGGGGGGAGAGGCGAACACGTCAGTTCCAGATCCTTGGCCAAGCTGTTCGCAAGCAGCCTTCCAGCTGGACTTGAAGAAAATGTCCTTGGTGGCCTCAACTTACTTGGTGTAACTATCCTTGGCCTCCGTGAAACCTTAGTTGTTTGCCTCGTCCAGTTCATCCTTCCTTGACTGCTTCAGCCTAGAAAGCGTCCATTTTCTTCTCAACAGCTCCAAGTTGGCCGAGCAGTTTGGAGTTGTCGGTATTGACAATCTCCAAGGAAGCCTTCGATCGCCCCAGCTCGGTTTGAAGGTGCTCGACCTGGTTGGCGGCGTCGGTCGCCTTCTGCCGGAGTCTATGAATCCGTTCCATCACAAGATGTTGTTTCTGGATGGCCAGTAAGAAGAGAGTTTGAATAAAGAAAGCCAATCGTGCAAACACTTGGGAAAATTTGAATAAAGCATGCGAAATTCTTACTTGGGTCATAGACTTGACCGAGGACTTCACGAGCCGGGTGTCGGGCACGTGGTCACTGCCGGTCACGTCGCTCGGCAAGAGGAGGGCTTTTGTCAGGTTGAAGGCTAGGAGGTGTTCTTTGTCGCCTTTGACCGAAGCGTTTGCCGGGATCTCCTTACCCCAGTGCTTCAACTGGGGTTTCCAGGGCGGTGTTGGCTCAGATGCGACCGTGGGTTGCTCGGTGTTCAGCTCTGCAACGAGCTCGACTGTGGGGTCGGCGGTCCGAGGCCTTTTCCCAACTCGGCGACTCTTCTTGCTGGTATGCACTGCGGCAGTTGAAGCCAACGCAACCACGGCCACACTTGTTTAACCTGCAGCAGCAGGGTGCGGAGGGATGCTCGGTAGCTCGGTGGATGTGGCAGTGATGAGGTTCTTAATGCGGCTTCGTTTGGGCATTTCCTCTTCTTCGGTTAGCTGGATTAGGGGCACATCCGGTAGTATTAGATCGGGTGGTGGAAACGGTGCTCGGAGGAAGTCTATTACTCTACTTCGACGAGGAGCAGAGTATCTGTAGGTTGGTATATAGCCAAGAAGTTTGTGGCAATCCCAGTTACGGTACCGTAGTACGGTTTTGATGCCTGCTTCGTTGGGGTTATAGTAGTAGGCTTGCAAAGCTTCGATGGCTGCAAAGAGAAAAAGAAGAGAAGGCATTAGTACAGAACGGCGAAGGAAAATAATTCAACCGAGCAGTGAGCACGGCTTACATGTTGAACCGAAGTTCTTGCTGATATACCAGCCGGGTACGTTGGCTGATTCATAGTTTCCAGACACCAGAAAAAGTCATCGTCGTGCATATCTTTATTCAGGGTGCCGGTTACTATCTTCTCCTTGCCCGGTCTGATCTTTAGGTAGTAGTTAAGTCCATCGCCTGTATGCCCGAGGGTGTACTGGCGAAGTATCTCGGCTAATCCTAGGTTGAGGCCTAGCCGGTTGTTCAGCTCGGCTATCCCGTTAATTATTCTATAGGTGTTGGTTGAGACTTGTGTTGGTGCTAGCTCGGTGCGTCTCAAGAACTCGCACATTAGGGGATTGGCCGGGAAGCGAAGGCCGCCTTCGATAATGAAAAGCACGGTGAAAGGGTATTGGTCTAGTCTGCCCCAGGGGGTTGTGTCCTCGGCACCGAGCTAGAGATGTACGTGTGTGGGGACATCGTATTCTTCTCGGAACGTGGCTAGTGCGACCAGCGTGTCAACCAGGAAGTGGTAACGCCCCATGTGAAGCCGGCTGGTTTTAGCACGGCTGTGTTGGTTTGGCAAATTTTCGTTTAATGGCTGCTCGGCTGCTGAGAGCCTCAGTGTTGGTTTTGGTCCACTAAGACTTTGCAGTAAGAATAAAGGTAAGTGTAAGTGGGAGCGCGGTCGCGCAAAACGAGCTCGACTTTAGCTCGGTCAGATGGAGTGCCAGACCATCTCGATCACAAAGGTAAACCCAGAAGCTCAGCCGCTCAAGCGGACCAGATATTAGTCTGGTCAAGCGGTCCAGCACTCTGTTACCTCGGTTCTTACAGGAGTTTTTGCAAACTCGCAACTTGCTCAGTTTTGGTGTTTTTTGGGATCAAAAAAAGACCTGGAGCCCGGTCCACCCTAGATCCTTGCGTGTTCATCATGGAAGTTGAAGAACAGTTGAGAGAGAAGGGGCTAGAGGTGGTTTTTGGGGTGCTATATCCTAAAACCTACTACTTTTGTGCCTTACAATGAGAGTTTCAAATGAAAAACAATAGAGAGATTCGAAGGACTTACCAGTTTTGGGGGCAAAAGTCGAATCTTCGAGCACGAAGACAGTCCAGAGCAAGAATGGTGTTTGGAAGAGAGAATTGCATTGCAGCATTTGGGGCACCTCGAATGGAAGAGAAACAGTAAGGAGGAAAGAGGAAGGGGCAAATGACGAGCTTATAGAAAGAAAAGAAGCACCAAAAATTCGAAAAATGAAGAGGCGGCGAAGTTGGTTGCTCGAGGCCAATGAGCGGACGACGCGTGTCCCTAATGACGGTGGCGTCAGTACTGAAGAGACAGGATGGCGAGTTGAGGTGTCAACCGAGCAATTCAAGAAACCGAGCATGGGGATTAGCTCGGTTAATGTCTTGTGGGTTTAAGTCAGGCGGAGGACCGACCCCAATCAGATCAAGTAATTCCAGCCACCCTTGTACGAACGGAATTAAGGGGCAATTGTGAGGGAGATTTATATCCTGGCTTTGGGCCATGGTAGAAGCCGGGCAGATAGGTCCGAGCAGGTTTAGGCCGAGCTATTTGGGCTTCTCCAGAGTTGGTTTGTTTGGTCGAGGCCCAGTTCCCATGTTGGGGTCGAGCTAACTTGGGCCTGTCCAGGTTAGGTTTGCTCGGTCGAGTCCCTTCTTCCAAGTTTGGGCCGAGCTAACTTGGCCGAGGTAATTGTCGGCCAACTCGGGTTACGCGGTTCGCGCGTCTAGCTCGGCGGGAAGGGTCTTCCGAACACCAGCTTAATCTGCCTGGAGCTCAGTCGTATCGGGAAGCTATTGAACTAGGTTGTGATGGAGCTCGGCGAGTGGCGCTGTCAGGCTCGTTATATAGCACGGTCATTGGAAGCCGAGGTGATACCGCCGGGCTGCCCCATTCCCGCTAATGTTGTTTGGTGGTTTGATTAGGTGGTGTAAAGCTGAATTTGCGCTGACAGATGGGAGAGCAGCTCCACGTGTCAATAGATGAGTGGGTGCAGAGGTGAACGTAGAAAGTATATAAGCATGATTGCGCCCTCCATACCCGGCATGAAACATCATTTGGTGAGATACAATTTGACATCGATTGAATTTCTCTCTCTCTCTCTCTCTGAATGTGTGCTAACTTGACCGTCGGAGGGGTTTTTCGGCAACACACCGCCGGGTAGCTCACCGCCGTTGTGTTCTCAGGTCGATCGGATAGATTCGGAGCTTGGACGAAAGAAGTATGGACAGCAACAAATATCTTTTCCCCGTACACATCTCTATACTTTAAGTTTGTAAACTTTTATTATATATAATCTTAACTTTAACTAATTATTCTTGAAATCTTAATAGTTTTTAACTTTCCTTTATTTGTATTTTTGTTAATCTGGGAATTTAAAAATATTTATTAAATGGATTGATGAGATAGGTTTGAAATTGTGAAAAAAAAAATTAATTTAATATTTTTATATAGATTAATGACTATATTAAAAAGTGGCTAAAGTTTAAAAAATCGCACCAAATCTAACTATTTCAATCGGTGTGGTCGGTACAATTTGATAAAAAAAAAATTATATCAATACTCAAAATAATAAAATCGACATACCGATTTGTTAATTTCTTTACTTAGATATTGACAGTATTTAATCGATTATATCCTTACTTTTTGGTGGCAATTTTTTGATTAAAATAACTTTTTATTGTCAAACTCCATAAAAGTTTAAAATTGTTTAACAGAATGGAAGAAGAAGCTCAAGTTAACTTGTTGACATCTGGAGCGTAACGAATTGGATTGTTCGTTTTTATAAATTAAGAATCCAAATCGATTTCTATGATTTCGTGTGAGAAGTGAGTTAATTTTTTAATTTTTGTTGATTATTTTAATTTGGAGTTAAAAAATTTAATTTGGGAAAGATTTTTGACTTTTTTTTTTTGATTTTTTTATGAAAAAAGAATATATTAATTATGAGTTAAATGTGATATTTTATTTTATTAAATTAAAAAATTTATTTTATTTTTTTGTAATTATTTTAGTTAAAAAATCTTCACACCCAACTTTCTTTAAGAGTATCTCCAACGGTGAATCAGATTTTTCACCAAATTTGAGTAAAAAATGACCAATTTTACCAAATTTGATACCACTCGCTCCAACGGTGCACTTTCATCAAATTTGTGCCGGGGACAACCGGTTGGTCGACCGGTTAAGCGATTTTTTTTTTTTTTTTTGATTTTTTTTTTGAACTTTTTGAACCTTTTAGTGGTCGATCGGCTGGTCAGCCGGCTGGTCGACCGGTTAGGCAAATTTTTTTTTTTTTTTTTTTTTTTTGAACCTTTTCTTCGAACCGTTTGAATCTTTAGGCGGTCGACCGGTTGGTCAACCGGCGGGGCAACCGGCTGGTTGACCGGTTGGTCTCTCCTAACGGTCAAGAACAGTGATTTGGTGAAATGCTTCGCCTGTTCTCCCCTGTTCTCGTTTTGGTAAAAGATTTGCTGAATTCTCGATTTGATATCGATTTGGTGAAATCGTTGGAGCTCAAAAAAGTGACTTTTTCATCAAATTTTAAATTTGATACCAAGTTTGATGAATCGTTAAAAATGGTCTAAGAAAAAGTGGACCGTAATCAAACCGCTAAATCTATGAAGCTGGACCATAATGGAATTATAAAATTTGATTTGGTTCCACTCAGTTTGATTTGATGGTTCTATAAATTTTATATAATAACAAATATGATATATATATATATATATGTATTATGCATATATATATATATATATATATGTATTATGCTAATAAATAAATTAATAATAATTAATTTTTTAAAATTAGTTAGAATTTATCAATTTCACATCGAAGATAAAGACAAAGACTAGTGAGCGTTCAAGTCTTATGAAAAGCTTTTTATATTTTAATTTTTACATATAAAAATATATATAAAAAACAAATATCCCATGGAGAACCATAACTAAAGTCTTGTAAATCGAAACCATTTGAACATTTTCATAATTTTCAAAATCAGGACCAAAACTAATAAAAATCAGACAATATCGGCAATTTAGACCGGATTGGACTGGTTTATTGGCCCTACCATTTTTTTTTGTACAGCTAACAATTTCTTTTTTTAAAAAGATAAACATATTATATTTAAAAAATTAAATCATTTATTTTTTAACATAAATATGATAAAATAAAAATATTACGATTATTATTACAAATTATTAAATTGTCCTAATTTTTTTTCTTATGAATGATATATATTGAGAGTATAAAAAAATAAACAATTTAAATTATCGGAATGAAACTCATTGTGATTTTAAGAACTTGAAAATTGACTTTTAACAACAAAATATAGAAAAATAAAAAATTTATGTAATAATTTATAATATTTTTTTAACTTTTTAATTAAAGAGTAAATTACAAATATATTCTTAAAATTTATTTAAAATACGAATTATTTCATATGATTTGAAAAATTAGAATACTCCATTGTTAGGATTTTTTTTTGACAAAATTAATTGAAAATTTTGAATTCGTAAATACTCTCTTATACAATGATAAAATTACATGAATTATTGGTTGAAATAATTTTTGTAACATAATTAAAAACTATTAATTAACTTGATAATTTATTAATAAAAAAGAGTCAGTTGTTATAAAATTAAAAATTTCAACAAGCAAGATATAACTTTTAAAATCACATAATGCAAATGGTGTTTTAAGTAAACTTTCTAATTTACCCTTAATTAAAATGTTTGGTTTTCAAACATGCCCTAAGCTTATTGATGGCACTAGCCTGATGGCCTCGTTTGGTATACTTGTTAAAATAGATTATAGGTTATAACTTAACAGATTATAAATTATGATTTTAATTAAAAACTGTTAATTTATTTGGTGTACCTGTTGAGTTATAAATTTAAGTTGCTGAGTAATGTTTGTTAAATAAGTTGTGAAGTAACTTTTTTAATTAACTTTTATTTTTTGTTATTTACTACTTGTCTACATTTTTCATAAATAATAATAATAATAATAATAATAATAATAATAATAATAATAATTTATAATCTATTTAGATCTTTTTCTATTTTTAAAAAGATAAAAAATAAAAAAATCTAAGAGTATAACTGTAAATTAACATATTTACAACAAAAGTTAATAATCAGAAATAAGGGATGGATAATTTCTCAAAATCAATTTTTTTAAGTTAAAATAAATTCTTAAAATTAGAAACGATTTAAAATAGGGCAAATTACAAACACCCCCTTGTGGTTTGGTGAAAATACAGATTCTCCTCGAGGTTTGAGAAATTATAAATTACCCCATGAGGGTCAAATTTTCATAACAAATTAGAAAAAATTAGGAAAAATCTGTATGAAAATAAAAACCTCAGGAAATAATTTATTATGAAAATATAAATCTCAAGAGACAGAAAAATATAAACCTCAAGAGACGGGAAAATATAAACCTCAAGAGAAAAAATGTAATTTCTCAAATTTAAAAAAAAATTTATGTTTTTACCAAATTTGTTTGTAATTTGTCCTTTAAAATAAGTTTAACCAATCGACCTATAATAATCTTTCAAAAGTTAGAATTATAAATTGACTCAAAAAAAGCGCAATGACAACCCCACGCCCACTCAAAACCCTCAAAACCCCCAAAACACAGTGAAGTCAGAACCCACAAAAATCACCAGAAATACTTTCACAAAACAAAATCGAAACAAAAACAAAGAAACAATCTATTATTTTTTAGTATTTTTATTTTTTTTCTCACAAGTTCACAAGATTTGCCATAAACAACCCTAAAACCTAGTCCTTGGATTCTGTGTAACAGCAGAGAGACGAAAATGAAAGCATCAGGAGACGATGGACCTCCGAACAGAGAGCTATACGCTCTGCTACACGTATCCACTGAAGCCTCCGACGAAGAAATCCGAAAGGCTTATCGCCAATGGGCCCAAATCTATCATCCTGACAAATACCAAGCTCCCGAGGCAATCCTCTCTCTATTCACACTATGTTTGAATTGAATTATTACAGTTTTTGAGTACAGTAATGTTGGTGGCCCACGGCTCGAATGACTTGAATGTGCCAAAACGGCTTCATTTTGGGATAAAATGACATCATTTTGATACATTTGAGTCATTTGGGCAAAAAATATTTTTCTTTTGAGTGTTACAATGTTTGAACTGCATTTTAGGATGATTATTTTGGGTAGTGTAGTATTGGGTGATTCATTGTGTAAATAGATGAGCAATGCTATATATATATAATTACATTTCTTAACCCATTTTTCTCACTCTTAGACACGAAGCAATGAGACCCACATTCATAAATGGATATGAGAGCCACTCACTTGTGTCTTGGAGTGAGAAAATGATGTAAGAAAATGGATTTTATATAGCAATTTTTTTATAGATGTGTTTGTTAAGTGTTTGGGTTTCGAGCTTTGTTTGGCTAGTGTTTTAGTTTAATCTACAATGTGCCAAAATGGCAATGCAAAAGGTAAATTTTGGTGCCGAAATGCCATAAAATTCTAGTGGTGCAAGTGGTATTTCTTTAATTTAGTCACCAAAAGTTGACAATAAATCTCATTTGTCGACCCATCATTAAAGAGGTAAAAGAGAAGACCTGTTGCTAAATTTGACATTTTGCCAAACTTGGTGCCAAATTTATTTAATTAAAGAAACAAATGAATTTTCAGTTGTGGTTTTTGTTATTTTTTTTTTTTTAAATACAAGAAAGGAAAACTGTTTGTAAATACTCTTCTAAGCACAATAGGCTTTCTAGTTGTTTCATTTTTATAGTCAAGCACATCAAATAATTTAATTTGCGAATGGGCTAATTCCAAAATTGCCCAATTCACTTTTTTTGGTTTTGAGGTTATGGGTTCGAATCCAAGGACAACCACTTTGTACAAATTATGCCAAAGATTTGGTTTGTACTCAATCTACTTTTCCTAGACCACCATCCAGTGGGGCATACAATTAGAAGTGGATTACTCGTGTAAAGAAGTTATGCTGTGGACTGAAGTTATTGTTAAGAGAAAATAAAGTATGGTTGTTAGTTTGATAAATAAAATAGGATAATATGTAAAACAGATAGGAGATTTCTAGAACGCCTCAAATTTGCATACATTTAGAGAAGAGCAATTGCAACTTACATAACTATCTTTCCATCAAAGCAATCCTCCTAAATTTATGAGAAATCAAGCAAGATGGTCCAACTTGTTATAAAAAATTCCAAATGAGGACAACATATGTTATTCAACCCCTTAAAGAAACCAACATGGATTTCACATGTCTATTAGCCCTACGGGATACTATCCATATTATTTGTTGTGTGCCGTGATGTGTCCATGAGAAATCTCCCATGATAGTATACACAATTTTGCTTTTCTTTGTTTGAAACACTGGCTTTTATTTTAGTGAATTATAGCTCAATCCCTTTTCAGAGAGAAATCTTTTCAAACAAAGTTAATGAAAGATGTTCCCAAAGAAATTGCTTCAAGTTCTTTTTTTATTTCTAGTTTGGTTTTTCACCAATTTTTTTTTTTTTTGTGCGTGTGTGAGAAGTCTTATTGTCATTATATTTACTATTGTTTGAAGTTTCTGTTGTGCTATGTCTTAATAGGATAAACAATGTAGATTTATAGGAATTAGTGTTATGTTGCATTTCTTTTATTATCTTTAAATTATATATTGATATATATAACATATAATAGATATATACAACTACATATTTTGTGTGTATTCTCCACATGTTGTGTCTTGTTGAAATTATCGTATTGGCATGTCTGTGTCCGTACGTCTTAACATCTGAATATAAGGACTTGCATGTCTTATCAGATATGTATTGCTAGTTTCTCAAAGTTCTTTTATGGCCAAAACTTTTACCTTGTGGTTTCATTTGATTCTTGAGTTTATTTTCTGATTTGAATTTAAAGTAAACAGCTAAATTTTTTATTACATGGATAATTTCCAGATGCAGGAAATTGCTACAGAAAACTTTCAACGGATATGTGAAGCCTATGAAATTTTATCTGATGAGAAAAAAAGGCTGATATATGACATTTATGGGATGGAAGGTTTGACTTCAGGTTTGGAACTTGGTCCTAAACTGAATAAAGCTGAGGAGATTAAGGAAGAACTAGAAAGATTACGTCGTAGGAAGGAACAAGAAAAGGTCTCAGCTCATGTCCAACCTTCTGGTTCAATTCTGGCTAATTTGTCTTTCCCGCAGTTTCTAAACGGTGGTGGCATCATGAGAGGGTATAGCTTATTTTATTTTCATTGCTTCTTTTTGTTTGATATATAATCTAGATAATCATAATGTTATGCATCATTGGTTGGTGATGGAATCATGACAGGGTACAGCTTATCATAATGTCCTTGCTCCTTTTCTCTGAAGTACAATTTAGATAATATTATGCATTGTTGGTAGCTATCTTCTTCATGACTAGGGAAATGGATTTTCCACATGGAATTAAAAGTGAACATTGTGCCACTGTACATGTATTTTATGGTGTAAGGAAAAAACTGAGAAATACTACATTCCCTTTAGATAATTACAAAAAATTTCTCTTTTTTTATTATTGAAAATGAGCTCCAAACTGAGAAGTTTTGCACCCTCGTAAGTGGTTCAATTTTTATTTTATGTTACATGGACACATCTAAATGTACCAAATATCTGTGTTGCACACTTGACACTTGGGTAGTGTCCAACATGTATAGCTGGATATTCACCTAACAAACATATTTGTAATTTGAGTTCATAAAATTTTGCATAGAACTCTCATATTACCCATGAATTGCTTTATGACACCTTTTTAACACTTTTATACTGTAGACAATAAAAGAAGTATATTAATAAATATAAATATAAATATATTTCTCCGTCCTTGTGTGCCCATGTCTTGAGACAAGGAATTAGATGAATCAGATACTTCAACACACACGTGCACTGGATACTCATAGCCCTGTCCAAGTAACATAGTTTTATTTTCATTGATTATTGAACAATTGCTCTGTGTGCGTGTGATACCATTAATACTTATTCATGTTAATTTGCTTCTAATATAATATGCTTGGGGAGCATCTAAGCTTTTCTTTGACTAACCAAACCAAAATAAGCCTCGGCTATATGAATATTTTTTTCGTCATTCCGCTATGTCAAGGGGAATATGCTCAGTTAGATTAAATAAATTGTACGAAAAGTGAACATTCATATTCGTATCTCATCAAAATTTCTTTTTTGCTTCATCTTGCTTGCTTCCGAATTGGTTTTGTCCCTTATTCTTTTTGAAACATAATGATGGTGGTGTTACTGCCATGCCTTAATTTGCTTGGACTTTAAAATACTCACGATCTGTATATCCTTGCATTTACCAAAGAATGTTAATACACTTTAAAATGCGTGAAGGTTCTTACAATGTTCTTTCCGATAATAATTAGTTACCATTGCATTCTTTTATCATTTTGAAGCATTACGATAAACTTCCTATCTAAATTGCATTGTCTTGGATGTCTTCTAAAGGAATGAGGTTCCATGCACGTAAAGATTGATTAATTTATAATTCTATTATTTCATCTTATTCAATTGTGTTCATCTACATAAATTTCAGAATGGCAATGTCAAGTGAAGTCCAGTCTGAAATATCCAAGCAGAATGCTATTGTTATTGGTGGAAATCTGGTAGTTAATGATAATTCTGGTGGTGGTGCTGCTACTGCTGTGCTTAGGCACCAGATGTCATCAGTTTCCTCCATAGAATTCATGGCATCTGCTGGTTTACGTGCATTGGTTGGTGTGCAAACATCTCGGTAGGAAAATTGCTTCTGTAAGTCAGTTTGCTATCCCAGCTTTCCTCCCATTTGACTAGCTTCACTCCACCTTTTGCTTGTGTCTTTGTTCAGCCACCTATCTCTGCACTCCACTGCAACAACAGGTGTTGCCGTTTCTTTACGAGATGGTTCGATTAATCTTTCCAATTCCTGGACTCGCCAACTCTCTGAGACATCGAGTGGAAATGTATGCTGTTTGGCCTTCTTTGTATCTTATTGGTTTTTGGCTTCTGTAGAACATAATGCGTAAACAATTTTAAAGCAGTAGTGGTATGGACACAGTCATGCAGGAAATTGCTGATAAACTAAAGAAGCTTTGAATTTTTATGTAATTAAATGCTATTTGGTCTCAGTTTTTCCTTAATTTATTCTGTATTCTAAGCCAAGGAAAATTATGTTTTAAAAAAAAAAAAAAAAAAAAAAGCTGGTAAAAGGATGACTTCTTAAAGTATGAAGGATTACCAATGAAAAAGAGAAACGTAAATATCATAGACCAGGCTTTCTTTTGCTAACAGAAGGCATGGAAACATTTGGGGTTTACATAAATCAGTTTCTATAGATGCTAAGATTTTTGCCTGTATTTGGACTTTTTTCGCTCCCTTTTTCCTCCTTCCAGATACAGCTTGCTTTAGGTCCAGAGTCATCTATAGCCGTTGGATGGCAGAAGAAAGAAGAGAAAATGTCTGCTGCTGGAGAGATTAAGGTAGATCTACTTTTCCTCTTTGAGTGAAAATTGTCTTTCAGGAAGGGTTGAATGTTTTTAATTGCGATTATCTTGTGGAAGGTGTAAGAAATAATGTATAGAGAAAGAGAGTCGTGTCAGACCGTTGGGGAAGACACTGTATGGGGTGTCATAACGTTGTAGAGGACACTGTATGGTGGTGTCAGACCGATGTAGAAGACAGTTTATGGGGTCATGTCGGACCGTTGTAGAAGACAGTTTATGGGGTCATGTCGGACCGTTGTAGAAGACAATGTTGTGACAGTTTACGGAGTCTTGCTGGACCCTTGTAGAAACTAACCGGAATCAATGTCGGGACAGTTTACAGAGTCTTGTCGGACCCTTGTAGAAACTAACCGGAATCTATGTCGGGACAGTTTACAGAGTCTTGTCGGACCCATAAAGGAGCTAACCGGAATCAATGTCGGGACAGTTTACAGAGTCTTGTCGGACCCATAAAAAATCGCATCCTCAAAAGGTGCGCTCAATTTTTCAAAAGGCGTGCCATCAAAAGGCGTGCCCAATCCATAAAAAGGCGTGCCATCAAAAGGCGTGCCCAATTCATCAAAAGGTGTGCCGGACATGATGGCGAGGCACGTGGGCGTCTTGGCTTGCGTGCCCGTTTTGTCGGCTGGCGTCGCGCGATGCGCGTGTCTGCCTTGGCTATATAACCAAGACGAAGGCAGAGGCTGAGGCAGAGAAAAAAAACTGAGAAAAACCTCTGAAAAATCCTTCGTGTTGCTGAGAAAGATAGTTCCGTTTGCTGAGAGAGAGTCTGTAATACTCTGTTGCCCAGAAAATAGTCTGTAACACTTTGTTGCCCAGAAAATGGCGTCATCGTCTTCCCGCGGGCTGCTCACCCTCTTTCCCGACCTCAACGAGTCCACAGGAGAGAGAACTGGGGCGGCGGCCAGTGAACCTCAACCAAACACCGCTGGGTATACTCCGTTGAACTTTCCGATGCGGTCTGTGGAGCAAAGAATGGCAGTGCTGTCGGATGTGGAGGCCAATCAGTATACTTTGAAGGTATGTGTGGAAAGCATGACGGCGGTCACAAACCTGTCGAACCGGCTGCAGAGTAGGACAAATGAGGTGCAGCATTTAAACTCCCAGCTGGCTCTGCTCCAACGCATGTATAAGGATGCGCGAGCAGAGATAAGTGTGCTAAAGGCGGAAAACAAGGAGCTGAAGCGGAAGGCCAGTTTTATGTTCCGATTTGGAGGGCCGCCATATGCTGCAGTGGAGGAGCAGGGAGTAGTGATCATGCCCAGTGGAGTGGGAAACACGGAGGCAACACCTGCAAGGGCCGCCCAAGACGGTGGCAAGAAGAAAAGACCGGCGGAATAGGCGAGAAGAAAAATCCCACTGTTCCGATTTGTGTTGGTTGTGTTTTGGTTTGTTTTGTGTTTTTTTATTTTTATTTTTTTTATTATTATTTTTTTTATGGTGTAAAATGCTGATCGGGGTTGATCCCCGGCATGAAGAAATGACAAGTTTGTAAAATGTTGTTTTTTTTTTTTTTTTTTTTTTTTTTTTTTTTTTTTTTTTTGGGAGTGTTTTGTTGAAAAAATAAAAATAAAATGAAAGAAAACAAGGGAGAAAGAAAATAGATAAAAAATATTTATAGATGGATTATATGAAAAACATCAGTGCGATTGTTTCAAAATAAAGTGGGGTATTTAAAAAAGAGGAAAAGTGACTTGGAAAAAATAAATAAAAATAAGTGATTTTTGAAATCAAATGGAGAAATGATGGATTGAAAATGGTTTGGGTCAAAAGTGGACACTGTTAGTGGGGAACATGAGTGCATTGATTATTTGATATAATAATAATAATAATAAAAATAAAAAGTTAGAACAGTTGGAGAGAATGAGTGGAGTATGGTAAGGGTTTCATCCAAAGCCAAAATTCCTGCAGCGAATCACTTCGCAAATCCTAGCATGAGCTTTTTCTCTTTCCAGGCTTATTCATGAATTTCCTGGTGATTTCAAGAGCCTCTGGTGGCATTGTGGCAGAGAACACCCCAACCTGGATTTTGGGTGGCAGCAACTGAGAACACCCCAACCTGGATTTTGGGTGGCAGCAATTGGAAAATATCATAGATCTGATTTTTAAAAATCTCGTGACAGCATTTCATCAGCTTCATCCAAGACAAACATTTTGATGTAAACAGGGCGAAGTGATTGTCTCCGCAACATGTCAAACACACGACCAGGAGTACCAACAACAACATGAACCCCACTGGAGAGAATGCGCTGATCTTCGCGCACACTAGTCCCTCCAACACAAGCATGAACCTTCACACTTTGCTGGGCAAGTTCAAGAGTGGGTGGAAGAACCAAGCTTGGCACTCAACCAAGCTATAATCTAGCTGCTGCAGAATTCCAGAGCAGAATGTTGCAGTGTTTCCAGTTCCAGACTGTCTCGTCATATGAGGTGAAGAATTCTTCTCCTCCACTATTTTTCTCCACACCTACCACCTCCACTAAACCTAACCCACTACACCACTACCACCTCACCTACTCCACTAAACCTAACCCACTACACCACTATTACACACTCACCCTCTTCTATATATAGGAATCATGAATCATTGTAACAGATATCAATATATCAATCAATAATAATACATACAATTTATTCTCTCTCTTTCTCTATACATTATTTCTTACAGAAGGACACATTTATATCCTGTGTTACACATAGATTTTTTATTGTTTTTCCACCCTTGTTGTAGATACCATAAAGCTTTTATGCACACTGACATACTTCAAATACTTCACGTTCAATGTACTGCAGTTTGGCACAAGTTCATTTGGAGCATCAGCTCATTATACTCATCACTTCTCTGCAAAGTCTCATGGGCTTATTGCAGGCAGTGTTGGAAGGTATGTTCAATTGTATTTATCCGGATATCAAGTTTTTGGACTTGGAAGCTTCTCTGAAATCCTGTATTTTGTAAGATACAATAATGGAGATTTGAATTAATTCGTTCGATTGTTTGTCTATTATTTTACTTAGGTTTTACTTAGATGATTCTTCGTTACAAGGTGTTATTTCTTTTCCTGGACTTTGTTGCTGGCATGATTGGATGCCTTTTGTAGCCTGTTAGAAAATTGACAACTAGACATTAAGAATGCAAATTAGCTTTGCTGATATTGATGTATGGCTGATCAAAGGCTGACTCCATGAATCTGTAACAGCTGAATAGCCCGGAATCAATAGACATAAATGATAAATGACCTAAATTATGTTGACTGTTGTTATGGTCCGCCACCACAACAATTTGCTGACAATTAGAGGTTGCTAATGTGTTTACTGATTCTTCTCAATTGGCAGCATAATTTTCCTTTTATTCTATATGCACAAGAAATGGGCAGATGTAATTTACCTTGTGTAGCTGATAAATCATTTTCTGACTTCTTTTACCACAAACCTGTATGAAAAGTCTATTTGGAGTTGCTTATCCCAAAAAAAAAAAGTCTATTTGGCATCCTGTAGTATGTCTCCAGCTTAGGCATGGGACTGTTTGTGTGAATATCAGTTACCTTGTCTACCTGATAAATCATTTATCAATTCTTTTACAACAAACCTGTATCAGTAATCTATTTGGCATCCTGTAGTCTGTCTTCAGCTTAGGCATGGGACTGTTTGTGTGACTCCACTCTGAGTTAATGTGGTGCTCTTAGTCAAACACATTCAATTAGCAAGTTTGATTTTTTATATTGGAAATATGTACACAAAGGTGGAGTTTATAGGGGGAGGTGCAAAAAAGTACCAACGATGATGGCCTTTAGTTAGAGTGGTTATCCTTGAGGGGCTTTACCTTTGTGATGCAAGATGATCCTCAATTAAATATTCCACTGAATTTACCATGCATTTCATTCAGAAAAAGTAAATTGTTATTAGTACAACTTTATGCTGATATATTTTTTTTTATTGAAATTCACTTTATATACTATTGTGCTGTCATCTGATAGTGAAAGAGCCCATCCTCATGGTATCTTCGATCTTTAAGTGTGAGCAACCTCAAGACTTGCTTGTTAAAAGACAACATAGCTTGCTACCAAATATTTTGACCAACTTTCGTAGTGTCTATATAACTATGCAATTATTCCTATGTGCAAGTTAGATTGTTCTCCTCTGACTTTATACATCACTTTTCAGCACTACTCTTGAGATTGAAGTTGGAGGTGGAAGGAAAATATCTCAGTTCAGCACTGTCCGCATGTTGTACTCAGTAGGAATTCAGGTACTTGCTGCAATGCAGACAAAAGATGACTTGTCTTTTCTCCATCGATACTTGTTTCTTCATATGCTCTTGTTTCTACTATGGTAAAAAACCATGGTCTTTAAATCAGAATGAGCAATATCAGCAAATGTGTCAAGTATGGAATACCAGAACAATTCTCAGGAAATTGTCTAAATGTTAATGCTTCTGTGTAAATTTTCAAGGAAATACTTACTAAAAACTGCCTTTAGCCCAAGAATGGCTAAAAATAGTAATTGGAACTGGAATTACTATCCACATATTTTGATGGCCTGTTTCACAGTTCAACATGTAAGTTGAGTCAGCTGCCCTGATTGCATTGTAATTTGTAACATTTGAATATTAAGGGTCAAAACTTAACCTGTTATAATGTGTCTGCTCAGTTTTGTTTGGGATTATTCTCACTTAATTGTGGAGAGTTTAAATCTTTCTATCACCAAGCTTTTTTTCTTTTATAATGTATGATTGAAACTAGTTGGGATTTGGTTAACGAGTTTATTGTTTCAACCTGTGCTTAAGGTTCTATTTTTTTATTTTTTTTTTGATAAGTCAAATATCATTGACAAAACACCAATAGGGGTTGAACAGTTGTACACTCGAAAGCCTGAGGTCAATGTACTATGCCAAAAGGGGGCAAACAGTGGTACAAGTTGCTACTGTACTGATGGGTGTCTATTCCTCAGCGAACCATGAATCTTTGTAACCATATTTGTTGATTATCACTAGGTTCCAAAGCACAATGGGGAAGTGGTGTGTCATACTCAATGGAATTGAACATACAGCATCGTAGTTGCGTTACATTTTTTTAATGATAGACTATGCTGACTTTGGTATGTAATCCACCAAAACCATAATGTGACGTCCATTACTTGAAGTTTCTGATAAGGGCTGTAGGGCATGCACTGTGGAAGAGTAAACTGATAATACTTAATTATTAGTCAACAAAATGGAAGATATATTTGTTGGCTTTTTTGCCTCTTGTCATCATTCATGTATTGCTTTTATTGTTGCATATTTTATGTTGAACGGGCTTGCGTATGCTGTTTTCCTTTAGGTTTTAATTGAAAATGGTTCTAAAATCTTCTTGTGCTGTTATGATGGTTGCAATCACTAATTCTGTGCAGCTTCATTGAAACTTGTATTTGATACGACATATTGTTCTGTGATTTTTTTTTTAGACAAACTTTCCATAGATTAGATATCCTCGAATTGTTATTATCTGGAGTTCATCTGGACTTATTCCATTTTATGTAGTGATTTTTCTTTATATATATATATATATTGTTTTGGTTGTATCTCACGTTCTTCCAATTATTGGTAGGGTATTTTTTGGAGATTTGAACTACATCGTGGGGGCCAAAAATTAATCGTTCCTGTAAGTGCAATCTCATGCTTTCACTTGTATTGGTCCCATAAATTTTGCTTATAACTAATTGAGCAACAATTTTCCATGTTTACTCGATCTGTTCTATATGGAAAAGGTTTGTGTGTTTTATATTTTTATTAATGGACCTTTACTGCTTAGTTTCGGATCTCATCATTGGAAAGTTCTCTCTCTTAATTTCTTTCTGTTTTGGCATCTGCCTTAGGTCAAATGTTATTTATGGTGTGCTCTTCTTCAAATAGAATCTTCACATTAACAATCTACTGAGAGTGATCATGATCTTGATCTGTGACACAAGAACACAATCAGAAGACTCTACATCTTTGGGACAACCAGAAAGGGAGAATAAATGGAAATTTGAGCCACTTGTGTGTTTTTGTGATTTGCTTGAATGGTGATCTCTAAGTAGTTGAACCAGTCCTTAGTTATTGCATCCATTTAATATTGTGATTTAGGCACATGCCTAATTTATGTTAGGTACATGCTGCCTATGTTTTGAGGGTTCGTGTCAGCGAATAATACATAACTATTTTATGTCAGAGAAAGAACTAAAGCTTTATAATGAAGTCAAGTCAATCGTGTTTTTATTTCAGAAGTACCAGCATCTCATATAAATTTGTGTACATGATTGTGATACTGTTAATTCATTCTATGCTTTTGCTTTGGGTTTTTGATATTGTTCATGTGCTACGGCATGCAGATACTGCTTTCCAGGCATTTGAATGCTGTGATTGCAACTGGAGCACTTGTTATTCCAGCATCAATTTACTTTCCACTCAAGGTTGTCAAGGAATGTCCAATTTTTGACTTATGTCCAATCTGTCTAGTTGTTAGTAATTTGGTGTTCTCATTCTTAATTCCTCTTTAATAACTTGCATATAAATAAATATTTTCTTGTTAATGCTTCTTGAGATGGCCTATGAAACACTCAATTAACTAGGTTCGGTAATTAAACACCATATACATCTTTAGGAAAAAATGAGAGTTGAAATGCAATCATGCAATTTCTAGCATATCACACAGGCAAAGTTTTTAAAGGCGAATGCGTATCTCGAGGCGTTTTACCCTTCATGAGGCGAGGCGTAAGTCTCAAGGCGTTGAGGCGTAAGCATTTTAAATTTCAAATTTTAATATTTAGTGAATAAATTAAATATTTTAAAATAGTAAAAAAAAAATATAAGCAATTAAATATAAAGTTGCAAATACTTTTTTCCTTAAGGTTTTGAACATTCTACTGCATAAAAGGAAGTTTTCCTTCACTAAAAGTGAAATTGATATTCTTGACTTTAGTGATTGAGCTTCACTTGACCATTAACTGTGTTCTTTTCTTATTGATCATTTACTTAATTTTTCTTGTAGAATATAATTGCAAAAAGGGTTTCTTTCTGTTTTTTTTTTTTATGTTTAAACAATCTAATAAACTAAGTTCAACAAAAGCCCAAGGCAAGCTCTACATGTGCGTACTCCTCACATGTTTATGCGCAAAAAGCGTACAAAACGCACTTTAGGCGCATGTCTCAAGCTGTGATGCGCAAGCCTTTGAGAATTAATGCCTAAAAATCAAAGTCTTGATGCGTTTTACCTTAGCTTCGAGGCAAGGCGAGCATCGAGGCGAGTCTCAGGAAAGCCTTTTAAAACTTTGCACACAGGTCAGAATGAGTAAAGACTTCCAAAATGTTTTCCAATGTGCATGTCTGAAGGCAGAAATACAGTTGGCTGTAGTAAAGCATAAAAGGATTGAGAGCATTGCGTAAAATTATTTTTTACAAACAAGTAGAGAATGAGTTGTGTGCCTATATGACTTTCGTGTCTATATGCTGATATGTATAAGCATCTTTGCTTGTACCATTTGCTGATGAGATTTGACAATAAGGGCTGGTTGTTATTCTTTTCTGAGCTCTTTAAATGCTGCTTTGGGATCTATATGGTTAAGCAATACTCACTTGAGAATGAGTTGTTAATGGCTTTTAAATTTTTATGCCTTCTTTGACTAGAAAATTCCATATTTTTCTATTGAATTTTAATCCTTTTGGTATGTTCACAGACATTCATTGTAAAACCTTATTCCCTTAAATGGGAAAAGCATGAAGTGTTGGATAATATGAAGAGGACTGCAGCTCAGGTATGTAATACCCCATGTCTAAGATAGTCCTGGTTTTCCTATTTTTTTCTCTTAGAAGGAACTTCATGATCACTGAAATTAGAGTTAACGGGAAGGAAAGTAAATCAAATAAGAAGATAAGGGATGAGAGGTGGTTCCATGATTCAGCGGGTAAAGGAGATCACTATGAAGAATAAAAGGCATCTCCCAAGTGGTACCATTTGGGAATGATCCGTATCAATTAGTACGAAATCCTACAGCAAGAAGGAAGCAATGCATGATAAGGAATGTAGTAGAAGAGAAATGTTCTTTGAAAGTGGCCCACCATCCCCCATTTGGGAACTCTTTTCTATCCTTGCCCCTTGCAGGCTAGAGCCATGGAACTGAAGGCAGATTCTTTAGTTGCTTATGACTTGGTCCTAACCAAGCAAAGGAAATCTGAATATGGATGAAGAAGCAAGGCCTCGTTTAGATTGACTGTTGGCAGATCGAGATTAAAAGCCAGTAGCAACAAAGTGCTTTCATTATGTAATACCCCATGTCCAAGATAGTTTGGTGTGCTTGCTGTTTTCCTTGATAAAAAATGATATACCAATAATCAAGGCGGCATACCCCCTGATACTGGCCAAAACCAGCAAACAGAGGCTAACAGGGACAAGGAAAAAAGAACGTAACAGATCATGACACAACACAAAGATCCAGCAGAAACATAGAAAAATCTGGACACCAAACACTAGGTGGGATTGTCCTGGCCTGGTCTTGGTGACCTCTCATTGTGGCTAACAACCAGGGCTTGAGGGTTGTTCTCAACATCTTTGACTCCATTGGACTTCAACCTTATATTTCTAGTGATATTATTTTGAATTGAATCTCTGTCCTAATAGCTGTTGCTGAACATTCTGCGATTTGTTGCACCCATATTCAGGAGGCACATGGGGCCCAGGAGGGGCAAACTTTTTATGTATTTCCCTGTTTTGTGTAGGTTAGGGAGGCAAGGGCTGCAGCTGAGAAAGCTCAGCAGTTGTTACAAAATGTGGCCAATAGGAAAAAGAGCAGGCAACTAGAAACGGGTGGACTGGTAATTGCAAAAGCAGTTTATGGAAGTCAAAATGCTTTGAAGAAAAAAGATGAAGTGGGAGAAACAAAAGATGAATTAGCTTCACAAGTCATAGATGTCACTTTACCTCTAAATTTCCTGGTCAATGATTCTGGGCAGCTTAAGGTACTTCTCTTTCATATTTGAAATTTTGATTATCTTCTGTGTATAGTTTATGTGCCGAGGATTTAATACATTTCCAAATTTAGTACCATTGATATTAAAATTAAAATGTTCTAATTAACGAAAAGTGCAGTACTTTAAATGCAAGATTTGATATTTTTTTGTCAATTTTTTACAGTGCATACTCTAAAGGCCATTTATTGATATAGTTAGTCACATGATGGAATATTGTTATTGGAGACTTGCAAACTGGACAAGAAACAGCTGTGGAATAAGTCTACCAGAAATATTTTTGTATGTCATATCTGGGAGAAGATGCTAGAAATTAAGAAAGCAAACTTTCTAGCCTTTCTTTTGGTTCTCTGTAATGGTTGCTAGCCTGCTATAGAGAGATCAACCACTCAAAATGGATTCCCATAGTACTAGCCCTACAGATATCATTTTAGATTTAGGGAATACAACAGCATAATAGTGAGGAATCGTTGATCTATTGTTGTACTCATTGTTTGGCTTGCTAGTTCTCCACATGTGGTGATGTTTACAATTGAATGAAAAAAAGATTATGAACTGTTTAAATGTTGGCTTGCAATCTAAGCCAAATATCTGCACAAAATTTGTTCAACTTCCTGAAAAAGGAAAAGAAAAGAAAAAATACAATGAAATAAATTTGCTTGCATGTACCGTAACTGATCTCTTGATTAATAATCCAACTTGAGATTGGCTGCTCCGCTTTGCCTTACGTGGTGTTTGTGGAATGAGAAGGACTAGGAAGTCTTTTGAAGATTTGGAGAATTATGTTTTGTGTTTGAAAGGGACAGTGCTTGTCTCCTTATATTTTTGGTTTAGGGAGACAATTCCTTTTTCCCTAAGCCATTATTTAAATATAATTTTTTTAATTAATTAATTATTTTTTATTTTATTTTATTTTTTTTGTATTTGTCGTGTGTGTAGGTTACTGTGAAGTGAAGTCCCACATTGCCTGAGAACTAAAATAATGTTAAGCACATAAGCGTAAGGGCACCCTCACCTCAATGGCTAGCTTTTGGGGTTGAGTTCTACCTAAGACCGTGTAATAGTTACACCCCCCTTGTTGCCGATTTATTTACTAAAATTATTCAGTAGTCCCAGAGTACCAACTTTGCGCACTGATCAATAAGAGCACTAGTCACGGGATGGGTGGAGATGACCTAACTCACCTTGGTTGGTTGGCTGGGAGACAAGGATAGCCCCATCCATCTGTGTGATCCAATTGGTTGGGAGCACCAAGTGCACATATCACGGCGGTGTTGACTATTGAATTATTTTCCCTTTCTCTAATAAAATTTGACTTGTCAAATTTTTTTTTTTCCAACTTTTGATTCCTCATTAGCTTGTTGCTTAGCCTTTGATTTTTCAATATATTCAGGATAAGTTTTTAAGTAACTTATTTTACGCTCCATGAATACAATATATACATATTCTAGAGATCTGTTGGAAATTTCTATAATCTTCAACTCGCACTATTTTTGTGCAGCTCCATGAGGGTGTGAAGAAGTCAGGTATTATGGGCTTCTGTGATCCTTGTCCTGGAGAACCTAAGCAGTTGCGTGTGGAATACACTTGTCATGGAGAGATATATGATGTACAACAATTACTTCTCTCTCTCTCTCTCTCTCTCTCTGTGTGTCTCTACAAATGTATGTTGATTGATGACTAACGCATGCTTGGTTGAATCTTAAACAGGTGGTGGTTGATGATTATGAAGAATTGTTAATACCCCAGGCAGCGCACAAAATCTGAATTCCATACAAGATTCTGAACATAGAACTTTGATTGCCTCGTTCAATTTTGCATGTTTCACCATGCCTCTTGAGGTATCCTTAATTAAATCATCCCCTTCCCCGTTTTCCCTTTTTGATAATTTGATTTTTGTGTTATATGTTGTCCGAAATTGTAGAAAAAAAATGAAGGCATTGAGAGAACTAATTATTGATTTTGACAGTGTGGGTACTTGTATCAAGCCCAATATGTAGCAAGCCCTACAGGTGCCACATCACCAAAACCCCACCCACGTGGCAGACCAATAAGGCACCACATGGCATGTCATATATTTGATACATGGCGAGTCCTACGGGCGCCATGTGCTAAGGTACTACGCAAAACCAAGACTATATGCTTAGCCTAAGTAGGAGCATACATATAAGCCCAAATATATCTAAATATGAAGAGCCCTGCAACAAGAAGCACCATAGCCTCAGAGGGCCACGGTCCTTCATACCTTGCTCTAAGACCAAACAACAATACAATCAGCCCCCGGTTTATTTGGACTTGGATTGATAAACACTGGCTCTCCTAAATATTAAGATAGGCCTGCGGCTCATTCTCCTATTTGGTAGCCTAGAAGCGAGCCCTCTCCTAAACATTGAGATAAGCCCATTCTCTTATTTGGTTGCGTGGAAGCAAGCCCCTGGCTCTCCTAAACACTAAGATGGGCCCTGACCCATTCACTTACTTGGATGCCTAGGTTGGGAGCAGGACCGAGGCACTACTGCTCGGGATCATCAGAGGATACTGGACTGGCGGCTGAGGTCATGGGATTGTCGAGATGGTTGTCTTCTTGCTGAGACAACTCCATCTTGACCAAGCTTGGGGAAGAGCCAACAATGACCTTACATTCATGTCATCCAATACATATACGAAATGTTACTTTCCGTCTGCCATGAAACGTTGCTCTCTGCCTGCCGTTAACCCACGGACGACAGAAGGGCTTATATCACTTTTGGCGGAGTTGAGGAGAACGAGCTACCTTTCCAACAGTTTGCTTGGGCGCCAATACTCCTATTGCCTATATAATGTATCGTTTATGCAGCGAGACACAACAACAATACAACCAAGTCTCATGTTTAAACACCCTTTATCACACTCTACATTAGTGTTCAAGGTCTATCACTGCCAACTCCTCCCTTTCCAAGCTTGCCTTGACCTCTTCCTCTCAACCTCCGGTGATCTCAGGCCATTGAAGTGCCTGCCATCTTCCTGGACTACCTCTAACCACCTCTCACCCACATTATACTCTGCTGGGGAAGAGTGGTGCTCACTTCACATGGCACCCAAAAAGAACATTGGAACAGGAGCAGTGACATCCCAAGGTGGCGATAGGGAGACCCTGGCGGAGACCTCAGAACACAACTCCGGCGGTTCTCCAGAAGAACAATCCTCTTAACCAGCCATAGCGAATCAGTTACATATATTAACTGAGAGCATCACCTCTCTTCAACAGAACTAGCAACTCTTAATGGATGCCCTACTAGCCTTACAAAGGGCACCTACACTTCCATCATCATCTAACCCCCTTTCATTATCACAAAATGGCGCTTCGCCATTAGCCCAGAACGGTTCAGAAGCCAACCCCGCTCCACAAAACAACTTGCAAACCCAAGTGGGAGGACAAATAGTCGCTCCGCTCCCTCCATTAGCTCCCAGCCAAATTCCTCCACCACAAGTTGGATCCATTAGCGGAGCTCCCACCACAGTGGCTTTGACTGGCTCTCCAGCTCTTCTGCTGGATTAACCCCCTTCCCAACCATCAACACTGGATGTAGTAAAAGAGCACATATACAGCCTACTCCAGACGAACAAAGGTCACATCCCTGCCTCTCCAGAATTGGACCTTCGTCCCCCTTACCCTATCCACATTGCAAGTCTTCCATATTCAGTAGGATATATAGTACCTAAGTTTGTCCGTTTCGAAGAACGAAAAGGGAATGCCAAGGAGCATGTTTCACGTTTTCTTGACGCTCTTGGAGCTCACCGAGAGGACCAAAACCTTCACGTGAGAGAATTCTCCAAATCCCTCATAGATCGAGCATTCTCATGGTACGCCAATCTCGCCGCTGGCTCTATCTTTTCATAGGAGGACTTGATAAAAAAGTTTTATATCAAGTTCTTCTACGTTGAAGAAAGGTTAACCGCCCTTCATCTTATGAGGGAAACACAACGACTTGGGGAGGACATCCTTGTTTACGTCTGCTGCTTCAGGGAAAAAGCGGTGGACATTCAAGACCCGATGGAAGAACACCAACTGGTGTCATTGTGCATTGAATGGATGCTCACGACTTAGGGCTATTTTGGGAAGATGGTTATAATCAACTTTTTGGTTAAAAACTGATTATAATCAGCTTTTTGTAAGAGAGGGAAGTGGGTTATAATCTGGGAAGTGGATTATAACCCACTTCCCAAAAGACCCCTTATAAACTCCAGTTGGTTAACCACCACTTCCCAGACTTTTCCGTTCTATGTGTTGTGGCCCGAAACATAAGTGAAACAGTAAGATCAGGGGCACGAATGACAGCATCACAACCCCACTTATGGTGGCCAACGGCTCCTCAACGTTCTTCATGGAGGCCTAACCGATGCAACCACGTTGTATACGCAACCGAAGGCTCCTCTAGAGGAAGAGGAGACCTGCAGGCAAAAAAGAGAAAGTTTTATCAAATTCCCCCGCCGCTACCTATCTCAGTGGACAAGGCACAAGCACTGCTCAATGCCTGGGTAGAAGATAGAAAGGTTTAACTCCCCGAGCCAAGGCGACCTATCACCAAAAAGGATTTAGTGCGGACAGACTATTGCATATACCATCGTTCCATCAAACATCCTACTACGGAATGTTGGGCACTCAGATCCCTAGTTTGAAAAATGATGTCTGACGACGCTTTGGAGTTACCCCGCCAAACAGAAGATGTCTTGAAAGATTCTCTCCCGTGCCACAAGGATAACGGCAAGACGGTCATGATGCTTTCGCATTATGACGAGATGGAAAAGTCGATGGTGTGTGAGCTCTCTGAACTCGCAGCTCCCACTTGTCCGGACTTTGAGACCAAGCGTGTGATAGCGCTTAAGAAATCGACAAAGTTCAAATGGTTCTTCGACCAATTCGGTCAGTCTGAAGCAACACGCTTTGAAGCCACCAAGGCCTTTTTAAGACTTGCGGAGCAAAATGGTGAAGCATGCATGAGTGTAAGCGGATTCGTAAGGAAAGTATTTTGGGATAACTCCTTGGTGATAACCTTTACCGAGGCAGACAAACAAGTACTGTTCCCATATAACTGTTCCCTCTACGTCCCAGTATTCATCAATGGGATGGAGTTTCAAAGGGGATTCATGGATGGAGGGGCTTCACTCAATGTAATGCCTTATTCTACTTTCCAGGCAGCTGGGATCCCATAAAAGCACTTAGTCAGACAACCCATCTCCATCACTAGTTTTGAAAGCCAAAAAATCAAAACCATAGGTCATGTCAAGTTAGACTTAGCAGTGGGACCAATCCGCACTACCACTAAGTTCTATGTTATAGAAGCAGAGACGACCTATCAGGCTCTTCTAGGGAGAAATTGGCTTCACAAATATGCTGCGATCCCCTCCACATACCATCAATGTGTCAAAGCAATCTACAACAATGAGATAGTAGTCATAGTTGGCTCTTAAAAACCCTTTCGAGTAGATGAAGCTCACATGGCAGATGCAGTGTTTTACAATCATGTTGATGAAGATGAACCTCCCCTGCCACTTCAAGGAACTCCCATACCCAACTGGGATGACCTCTTTGAAGAAGATTCATCACCACCTCGCAGAAAGACATTCACCAAATCAGAGCCCTTAAGAAAGCCCCTTAAAGTCACCAGGTTTCAAACAAAAGATGGCAGAGTGGTATATTGTTTATGATGGTGCGTGGGGTTGGCAAATGTTACCAATGCCGACCCCTAGCTAGATGAAGTAGCAATCGCCCATCGTGAACCAAGTGGAGAAGATCACTGTTACTACACCTTGTCTGTGCTGGCCCAATGACCGCCAATGGAAAAGAATAAAAAAAGTAGAGACAAGAAGAGTAGAAGGAGAAAAAAAGCTGTGGCTTTTCCAGCAATGGGTAAACACTTTGACAAATTCAATTGTCCTGCAACAACTCATTTGAATGGAGCCCTTACCAAGGCAGTCATTTCATCTCCTAACCAAGTCCCCGCCAACTTGGTTGCAATCCTAAAGCAAGATGGATTACAAGAAGTCCGACTGCTTCGGAGTGTTTACAGGACGTCCCTTGGCCCCAAAAGCAAGAACTGGAAGAAATTAACATAGCCCCTGAAGGAGAACCCAGTCGTCCTATCTTCATTTGCAAAGATCTGCCAACAGAACAAAGGGGGCCCCTCATCGAGTTGATCAAGAAGTATTTGGATGTTTTCGCATGGACATATAAAGAAATGCCAGGACTAGACAAAGATGTTACCATGCATCGTTTGAACGTCATTCCCTTGGCTCGCCTAGTCAAGTAAGGTGTAAGATTTTATAAGCCCGAGGTGGAGCTCAACATCAAGGACGAAGTGGAGAAGCTGCTTGGAGTAGGATTTATCAAACCCATCCAACATCCCACCTAGCTTTCTAGCATCGTCCCAGTTATAAAAAAGAACGATCAAATTCGAGTATGCATCGATTTCGGAGACCTAAACAAATCTTGCCCAAAGATGAGTTTCCACTCCTAAACATAGACACCTTAATTGATTCAGCGTCGGGGCACCATATGTTCTCATTCATAGATGGTTTCAGCGGCTACAACCAGATCAAGATGGCTCCAGAGAATGCCCCTAAGCCAGCATTTCGCACTCCCATAGGTAACTTTTTCTATACTATAATGCCTTTTGAATTAAAAAACGTGGGAGCAACATACCAAAGAGCTATGACAGCCATCTTTCACGATATGTTGCACAAATCCTTGGAATGCTACATTGATGATTTTACAGCCATCTTTGAACGCTGTAAAAAATACAGACTCCGAATGAACCCGCTTAAATGCGCATTCGGAGTCACTGTCAGCAAGCTCCTTGGCTGCATCGTTCATCGCCATGGGATAGACCTCGACCCAGCAAAAGTTTGCCCACCTCTTGGCTCGCTTCCCCAGTGGAGAACATGAGCTGCCCTTGGATGAATTGCCAGGAGATGAGTTCCAAGCGGCTGAAGTAAACACCAAAGGAGAATGGAGTTTGAGCTTCGATGGATCGTCCACCTCTAAAGGGGGAGGAGCTGGAATAGTCCTTATTTCCCGAAATCAAATTGAAGTCTATTTGTCATATAAACTGGATTTTAAATGCTCTAACAACAAGGCGGAATACGAAGCCTTGATATTAGGGCTTATGGCAACACTCCACCTAGGAGTAAGTCTCCTATGTATCAAAGGCGACTCTAATCTGGTGGTCAAGCAGACCAATGGAGGCTATGCTATCAAAGAGTCCCCTTTGGCTTTATACAAAACCATTGTCCAAAGGTTGACAAACAAATTCGACACGATAAGGATAGAACATGCTCCTCGCTCCAACAATAGACACCCGGATGCCCTTGCTACCTTAGTTTCTAAGGTAGAATTTGCGGAAGAATCAACTAAGATAGAAGTTTTGAAGCGCTCCATGCCGTGCTTGGTAACAACTATCCTTCTTGAAAAAGAGCTCGCCGACTGGAGAGCCCCAATCATTGACGAGCTTCGTGCCCCCTCAGGTAAACTATCTTTGTGCGAAATCAAATTCTTCACGATTTACCAAGGAGTCCTTTACTACAGAGGGCCTGGGGTTCTGCTAGCACGATGCATCGACCTTACCGAAGTTAAGTCTAAGCTAGAAGGGGTTCACAATCGTTCTTGCGGAACAGGAGACGTGAGCCTCTACAGGAGGCTACAACGACAATGATATTATTGGCCTACTATGGCCAAAGAAACAAACGACCTTCAAGGAAAGTGCACCAAATGCCAGGAATTCCCTCCAAAAGCTGAATGCAATTTTGCAGAAATCACCTCCGACTGGCGTCAGGTGTATATAGATTACCTCAAAGAAGCATCATTGCCGCCAGACTGCTCTGCCGCTGCAATAATCAAGAAGTGAGCTCCGAAATTCTTTTTGCAGGAAGGGCAACCTTTTAGGCATGGCTTTGACGGGAAGCCTTTACGCTGCTTATCAGGAGCAGAAATCCATAAAGTTTTAGAACTTGCTCATGGGTCGGAGCACCAAGGTAGAGCCAAGCTATTCCAACATCTTTTGCATATAGGTTATTATTGGCCTACCATAGAGACAGACGCCAAAATGTATGCCAAACACTGCAAACTTTGTCAACTCCATGGAAACCTTATTCACGCACCAGCCACCGATCTGCATAGTTCAAGCTCACTATGGCCTTTCCACACGTGGGCTATGGATCTTATTAGTCCCATCTCTCCACCGTCAAAGGGACACATGGATTGTAGAGGCCACAGAGACTTACACTAAGTGGGTAGAAGCCCCTAAGGAAGGCAACAGGAGCTGCTGTCTCCAATTTCATTCGAGAATTCATTATATGTCGTTTTGGTGTACCCAGAGTAATCCTGTCAAATAATGGAATCCCTTTTGTCAACCGCCAAGGCGGGCAACTCTTGGTCTCCTACGACATCACACACCATAAATCAACGCCTTACTGTCCCCAGGGGAATGGACAAGCTGAAGCAACCAACAAAACACTCCTTAGAATCCTTTCAAGGACTCTCAAGGATTATCAAAGGGACTGGGCATATGTGCTCCCAATGGCGCTCTGGGCATACAGAACATCCAAAAGAAGGCCAACTCAAATGACCCTATTTTCGTTAGTATATGGCACGGAAGCAGTCCTCTCAATGGAAATTGTCATACCCTCAGCTCGCATGGCCCTTCGAAGTGGAACTACCCCGTACTCCAGACCGTCAGAACTGGAAGTCTTTGATGAAAGAAGGGACAAAGCCCAGGCTAATCTTAGAGTTTACCAGAGCCGTATAGCTAGAGCTTATGATACTTTGGTACGCCCAAGACAGTTCCAAGAAGGTGATTTAGTGTTTTGGGCTGCACCTCACGTCATGAGGGAACATCAACCCACAAGTTCACACCCAAGTGGCAGGGTCCTTATGTAGTAAAGGAAGTCAATGAAAATGGCTATTACAGAATTTCTAAGCCGGACTCTCAAACCCTCCTGAGCTCCATCAATGCGAAATGGTTAAAGGCTTACTATCCTTAGAAATTACTCATTGCTATATGATGTGCTACACTAAGATGTATTGTGCCCATTCGGGCTTCTTCAATGAATATCATCATTTTCCATACTTATTCTAACTATAGTCACAAATAATAAAAACAAATGCTCTAAATATAAAGTCGGCCCCATTAAGTAGTTGAAGATTTTCAATTACAAAAAAAAAAGAAAAGAAAGGAAGGCCCAAATCTCTAACATACAAAAAAGTTTTAGACTATCATATAAGACTATCATATGCTACAAAGCTATAATCCGACTAAATCAAATCAAGACTTTGGAAGCTTGATCTTCTCTCCCTTGGCCTTCTTCTTCACTCGCCAGTCTTGTTTCAAGAATCGCTTTCTTTCTCAAGTTGGAAGTTGCCAATTCTGCTTCATTCAAAGCTTTCTATGCTCGCTCAAAAGATAGCTTACGTTCCTCCTCCACTCGCACAGCTGCAACCAAAGCCTTATCTACCTCACCTAGCACAGCCTTAGTCATCCTCCTCCTGACCCGGGATTCAAGAAGAGATAACCAATCATCTAGCCAACCCACCTCCAATCTGTTAATCCGGCCATCTCGAAATTCGCTCAAAACATTACGTTGGGCCAACACTTCATCAAGAGAAGCTGTCTCTGGGGAAAACTTGTAAAGCTCCTTAAGGAATTCTCCAAAACTGTCCAAAAAATAAGTCTGAAGATAGGAGCTACTCAAGTGCATGAAAGTGGTGGGTTTATAATGAAGAACAAAGAGTAGTCGAGGAATTAACTCTACTTTCACCCCGGCAAACAACATAGCTGGATCTAGTAACTTTTCCTTCCCATAGATCCCTTTAAGAATCACATTGCCTCGGGGCAGATGAATAGGAGAAAACTCTCCATCAGTAGCATGAATGAGGGAATAATCTCCATCAATAGTTGGCAGTGATGGCTTTTGAAGACTACCCCCAATATCACTGGCACTATTCTGAATAAAGCCAAACAACTCGCGTACGAGCACACCACCCAAGTCTGAATCAGCTGAAACAATAGATGAGTTGACTCCAACTTCAGAGCTCGAAGGAATGACGGGCACATTACTCTCTAGACTCGCAGAGGTCGTAGAAGCATGTAAAGAAATGGGTGTAGAAGAGTCAACGCCACATGACAAGCTCACGGATGTACTCACACCTCTAATTCGTGGGCTAGGCACATCGCTATGTGAAAAATTACAACCACCTTTAAACAAGAGAGCAATAGGGACACCACTTCCAATCTTGGCCCGCAAAGGAACCAATGCATCCCTAGAATTCGGTGTATCCAACAAAGAAGGCCTGGCACTAACCATGTCACATCCAATATCGTCTTCAACATCATCTCTTTCCCCTATAATTTCAAGACTCTAGACTGAACCCTCTTCATCATCCTCCAAATTTTCTGTATCATCCTCAGTACTCCCCGACAGTCTATAAGCATAAAATCTTGCCTTGCTTTTACCCATCTCAGAAGTAGGAACTGTCGAAGGAAAAGAACTAATTTCCGGAAGGCACTCTGTCCTCAAATACATAGTTGTGTCATTAACAACATCAAGCCCTTTGAAGGGATCTAGAGGGATTGAGAGGCCACCATCATGAGGCTCGCCTCCACCTGTGAGCAAGGCCTTACGCTGCATCAATTTTATCTGACACACGTCAGCCGACCCTCGCAAACAATACATGTATTTTAATACAAGCGTATTGGAAACGCCACAAACACAAAAATAATTTCAAAATACAATATGTGAGTTTACCTGTGATGAATCAATTGTGTCAGTCGAGCGACCCTTCGCTTGGCAAGCAACCCTGGTTTTAGTAGGCGGATCTATACCTCCGGCCATTGGAGGTACTCTCCCAGGCACTGGAACAAGAACAGAAGCAGGGGGCGGCCTTTTAAGCTTGGCACAAGGGGGACGGTTAGGAGAAACTATCTGGGCTTGCTCCAAAGCAATAACCACCTCAGATAGGCAAGCTAGTGGTCTGAGCTCCCCCCTATCTGCAACTAACAAGCCCCGCTCTCGGCAAGCCATACACAACTTAGAGTCGTCAGACGGGATGAGCTCTACATAGACGGGTGCAAGATCGTTACTTAAGAAATCTTGAAATAATGCAAGATTGCGTCTCCAATACTTCCTCCAACTAGGGATAGTTCTGCCAATTCTATCCTTACTTGCTAACACAACTCGACCTCGACTCTGTAATTCTTCTGAAAGAAAAGAGTACACATACAATTGCGTATAATCAACTGCAGAAGGCACAGGGGAAGGAAGATGTTGAGGAACCCCTTAGTCCAAACCAAACTGTCGAGCGACCCTTAGAGGATTATAGGTTGCCACACCTTATATGCCATCCACAAAATAAGGTAAATACCCAGAAATGGTGCTAAGAATCATCACTGAATCCGCATCTCCTAAATAAGATACACCCGGTTCAAGAACAAGCTCGCAATCATCTGGGCTGTAGGCAATGGTAGAAGATACTCCACAAATTGCCATGACATAAGGACGAGCAACAAACTTCTCCTCAAATTCAAAAATGCTGGCCAAACTCCCCTGTACACATCCCTCAGCCCACCTAGCAGAACGCGACTCACTTTCTTCAATGGAAAATACCCTTGGCATAGAGGCCAAGTTAGGAAATCTCTCATACAAAAATAATTGTAGAAAGGTAGTAAGGAAGAAGCTAGTAACATCATACCGACTTTTGGAACGATCAACACCCTCCTGATACATATCCAACCTCTTATATAGCCCCCTAGAAATAAAGGAGCCAACAGAATCAGAGAGGCAAGAATCGTAGCAAGAGGAAAGAGCTCGTGACAAATACCGTCCTGAGGCCTACCCATCAAGACGTACTGTGACAACCAATAGATAATGAAAGCAGCTAAATGTTCAACACTCCCCCTCTTGTCCTATTCTATTCCTGGACCTATAAATCCATCCTCCACGTTTCCTTAGACCTGATGGCTAAGATCTCGAAACCAGTAATGAAGCCATCCCCCAAAAGTGTTTTTCGGTCGTTTTTGTGATCGAGTTGTAACTAACACTTTATTCTGATAACGACTCAATAGCTTCTCTGTCGGTGCCACGGCCTCCTCCAACCTCGCAACAATAGCTATCTAGATAAGGGACAAACTTCATGCGCTAGGATTCGCTGATCCAAGGTGCTCTAACCTCGTCAAAATAGCTACATTCTCCAGAGGTAGGGGTTGTCTCCCCTTACGGCGCAATAAAAGTTTGAGAACTCGAACTCCAACGTGACAGTGCGAACTCCAGCCAAGATGGCTCGTCTTATCTGCATATATTGAGAAATAGCAGTAGCAATTTTAGATCCAGCAAGCACCTCACAATATGAGGGATGGCGAAAGATAACTGCACTCCAGACATCAAAGTCATCTTTGGGTCCTATGTGATCCTCAAAAGTAGAAAAAGAATAAGGATAAGTGTCCTTCTCCACTTGAAAACGCACAATAGATTTTGGAGGAACAAAAGCCTTAACCCTTTTCTTTGGCTCAACCCCACCAAGAAGAAAATTAGTTGGGCCCCACCATTGTCATCAAACAAGTCCACCCTTGCCCAAAATAAATCCATTGCACCAAAGAAAGGTGCCCTACACCAATAATCTGCTGGAGGGACGATCGGGGGATCTGTGTCCTTTTTGGCCTTAAAAGGATTTTTCTTGGATTTACCAACTTTCGACTTGGAAATGCCAAAAGAACCCGCTAGTGATTGTTACGCGCTGCGGCGGGAAACAACACTTCCTCCTTTCACTTTAGCCATTTCACAAAACTTTGCCTCTCCTGTACCAATACAAGAATTACAAATCAGATATGGCATAAAAAAAAAAAAAAAAAAATTCAATTCATTCACCCTTAGTGAATAAGGCACTCTGGTTAGCAAGGCATCAAACCTACAAAAATCAACTAAGGAGATGTTCAACACACACCAAAAAAAAAAAAAAGCCTTCTTCCCTCGGTAAGCCATTATTTTGAGTTAGGCCTTTTTCCCTCGCATGAAGTACACTTTCCCTTGCAATTCCCCTTCTCCTTCACCTTTCAGGTATGTTTCTATCCCTCGCTAATTTTCTAACCCCTTCCACCGAAGTAAAAAAAGTGCCCTCTTCCCTCACTAAGGCACTATTTTGAGTTAGGTCTCTTTCCCTCGCATGAAGTACACCTTCCTTCGCAATTCCCCTTCTCCCTCGCCTTCCAGGTATGTTTCTATCCCTCGCTAATTTTCTAACCCTTTCCACCGAAGTACCAAAAAAAAAAGCCCTTTTCCCTCGCTAGGGAAGGCACTATTTTGAGTTAGGCCTCTTTCCCTCGCACGAAATACATCTTCCCTCGCAATTCCTCTTCTCCCTCACCTTCCAGGTATGTTTCTATCCCTCGCTAATTTTCTTACCCTTTCCACCCAAGTACCAAAAAAAAAAAAAACCCTCTTCCCTTGCTAAGGCACCACTTTGAGTTAGGCCTCTTTCCCTCGCATGAAGTACACCTTCCCTCGCAATTCCCTCTCTCCCTTACGTTCCAGGTATGTTTCTATCCTTCGCTAATTTTCTAACCCTTTCCACCAAACTTAAAAAAAAAAAAAAAAAAAAAAAAAAAAAAAAAAAAAAAAATGGTCCTCTTCCCTTTGCTAAGGTACTATTTGGAAATAGGCCTCTTTCCTTCGCATGAAGTAAACCCATACTTCGCAACTTCCCCTCACCCCTTCCCTCGCTCCAATCCTCACTTTCATCAAACAAAAAAAACTTGATTCTAGCCCCTCGCTTCATTTTTTACATGCTTCACGAAATTTTTTTTTTGGGCTTCCCTCGCTTCAACTTATTTTTATTTTTTTTTGTATCACTTAAAAAAAATTTCTTCTCATTTTTTAAATATAATTTACGAAATCCTTTTATGGGCTTCCCTCGTTTCAACTTTTTTGTTATATAACCTACAAAATTTTTCTTGAGTCTCCCTTGTCTCATTTTTTTTTTTAAATATAATTTCTGATTATTTTTTTTTTTAGGCTTCCCTCGCTTCATTTTTTTTTTTTTTTTTGTATATACCCTACAAATTTTTTTGTTGAGCCTCCCTCACCATTCTTTTTTGGGTTTCCCTTGCTTCAATTTTTTTTTTTTTTTTTTTTGTAACCTACAAAAAATTTTGTTGAGCCTCCCTCGCCTCATCTATTTATTTATTATTCACGAACTTTTTTGGTCCCTCGCTTCAACGTTTTGTACATACCTCGCCACATTTTTTTTTTTTTGGGGATTATCTCTCCATTTTTATAACTCTCCAGCTCAGAACTCTTCTCTCATAGCTCTCAATACCCTTCTAAATTTTCCAAGTATAGGTCTCCAACTCCATAGCTCTTAACACTTTATTCTAACAGATTATTATTATTTTCTAATCTTACACCTCTCCAATATTTGTTATTAATTTTATAGCTTTCCAACCTTTTGACTCTTTACCAAAATAACATTTTATTATAGACCTCTCCAATTCTCCGAAACACAGCCCTCTATTACCTCATCAATTTTACACAAAAAAAAAAAAAAAAAAATCGTGGCTCACTTTTTTTTGACTCTCCAACAGCTTTTTTTTTTTTTTTTTTTTATCACAAACCCATACCTTATATACATATATATATATATATATATATATATACATATAAATATATACAAATCAATTGAGCAGCACACATACGTTTACAACCTGCGGCAGCCCCAACCGCGACGAGCTCCAAGAGTGTCCGCGGCTCTTCTTTCTTTCCCTTCCTGATTCATTGCTCCTCTCAAGCTTCACCCATAGCAATAGCACTTACAAACCCAACTTCACTGCATCAAACTGTTCGAAACCCCTGCCACGCACAACTTCTTCAATTACAACCCAAACCCACTAGCGATCGGCAATCACCCAACCCTCGCAGCAAACCCAAAATCAACACTCCGCAACCAATAGCACCACCGACTGTTTCCCAGCTCGTTGTCGACGACCTATATGATTCGCTCGTACGTTTCTTCCCTCTTTTCTTTCTCTAACAGCTTGCCTCTCTTCTCTTTTCCTTTCGTGATTTTGATGTTTGACCAACTCTACTTCAAACAGCCCAATTGTTGACACCAAACCCTAGCCCCAATCCAATACCCAGAAATCGACCTCCAACGTCGCACCTTGCCTCAATCAAAGAAAGCGTGCGAGTCGCCTCACCACTCCACACCTTTGCGACCCACCGGTGATCTCTAAAAGCTGGAACACAACTTGGATAGCCAACCAAGCTTAGAGAGAGGGAGAGGGAGTATAGAAGACCCAGAACTCAACTTGGATTGAGAGACTATGGAAAACTTCGACCCAAACTCAAAAAGAATGTTATAGCAAAACCCTAGAATTGCCAAACTTCTTTTTTTTTTTTTTTATGGTACATTAATCTAAGAAACCCAGCTACGGATAACCATGTCAATAAAACACACTTCTGTACAATGGGTAAAAGGAGCCGACAGGGCAACCGGTCGGAAAATACAGAGTTCCTCTCTGATAATAAAAAATAAAATCAAATAAAAAAAATAATAATAATATATATCCAAATATATATACATATATATACATTTTGAGGTTGTACCTTCCCAAGGAAAAATTCTTAAACTAATCAAAAATTCCCTTTGCTTGTTACAAACACTAAAAACAGACTGCAACAACCTTCTCTCCAAAAAGCTATGGCAAGCTACCATGGCAGCTCCAAATCAGCAGCTATTAATGGTCTGCTTTAAACCTATAACTCCAATCGATGAGTAACTCCAATTGATGAGTTGTCTTCTCCATAGATCACTCTTTCCCAACAAAAAGCTGCAAAAGTCAGTAAATTCACCCCCTCTTTCCCGATGCAACCCCGTCTTTATAAGAGAACAAATGCAAGACAACAACATGAAAAATGTAAGCAAATTCATATCCACTCGCCAACACTCCTTTCAACTTCAACAACCTATTCTCTTTAAATGGCTTCCGGAGGAGAGGGGCACCAAGATAACACCGTTTGGCGGCCGGTGAACAAGGCTCCAAACCAAAGAGGTTCAAAATATAGAGTTTCAAGCTCCAACTCTAGAGCTTCAAGCTCCACTCCTACTCACCACCGCCACTTGGTGTGTGAGTTCTTTCGAAAGATGCTCTCCATGTCCCATACTTGATTTTTGCTAAACCAAGAAATCAACCTCACTCTCCAGGGATCCACCTGCCAAGCAAATCAGGTATTAATCCCACATTTCAAGAGGATCTGCATCAATATCCTCTCGCAAAGACCGACAGAGAGAGATCTAGACCACCACATCTCCATTATGTCAACACCGTTGGAAAACCCAAATGAAGATTTGAGACTTAGGTGGGACAGAGAGAACTTTGTAGATCTCAACATGGGAGAAGAGAGCGCTTCCCGCAACGCTCAGCCAAACATCTCCCACAACATTCCGCTCAACATCCTCTTCTTTAACACTGAGGGCGTCGTGTCCCAACTTCCTCCAACACTACATGCACCTACATTCTAGCGGACGCTTTTACCTTGTCATCATCACAAACACGAAAAAAGGGAAAGTGACGCCCAATTCATGAGCCAAATCATGGGCTATCCTAACACCAAGGCTATGGCCCCCCCTTCTAGTGGCATGGAAAGGGTGATGAGTGGAATTTGGTGCCTATGGAACGAAGCTGAAATCTCTTGTGAAGTGGTGGAGATTCCTTGCAATCAAGCCATCGCCCAACAAGCCCACATCTTCATCCGGCCAGCTCACACCGGATGAAACTTAAAATGTAAACTCTCCATGAACAATCCAAATTATCTGAATACTTGTCTGCATGAGCTAATATTTTCAAAACTTTTTAACACAGTCATGTACAGATACTCTCATTAACTATAAGAGCATCTGTATAGGGGGGGCATTATTGTGGTACTTGTATAAAGCCCAATACGTGGCAAGCCTTATAGGTGTCACATCACCAAAACCCCACCCACGTGGCAGACCAATAAGGCACCACGTGGCATGTCGTATGATTGATACATGGCGAGCCATATGGGCGCCATGTGCCAAGGTACTACGCAAAACTAAGACTATATGCTTAGCCTAAGCGGGAGCATACATATAAACTCAAATATATCTAAATATGAAGAGCCCTACAATGGGTAGCACCATGGCCTCGCAGGGCCCATGATACTTCATACCTCGCTTCAAGACCAAACAAAAATATAATTAGCCCCGGTTCATTTGGACTTGGATTGATAAACACTGGCTCTCCTAAACATTAAGATAGGCCTACAGCTCATTCTCTTACTTGGTCGCCTAGAAGCAAGCCCTTTTCCTAAACATTGAGATAAGCCCGTGGCCCATTCTTCTACTTGGTCGCTTCGAAGCGAGCTCCTGGCTCTCCTAAACACTAAGGTGGGCCCTGGGCCATTCACTTACTTGGATGCCTAGGTTGGGAGCAGGACCCAGGCACTATTACTCGGGATCATCAGAGGATACTGGACTGGCGACTGAGGTCATGGGATCGTCGAGATGGTTGTCTTCTTGCTAAGACAACTACATCTCGACCAAGCTTGGGGAAGAGCCAACAACGACCTTACATTCATGCCATCCGATGCATATATGAAATGTTACTTTCCGTCTGCCATGAAACATTGCTCTCTGCCTGCCGTCAACCCACGGACGACAGAAGGGCTTATATCACTTCTAGCGGAGTTGAGGAGAATGAGCCACCTGTCCAACAGTTTGCTTGGGCTCCAATACTTCTGTGGCCTATATAACGTATCGTATATGCAGCGAGACACAACAACAATACAACCAAGTCTCATGTTTAAACACCCCCCTCTCACACTCTACATTAGTGTTCAAGGTCTATCACTGCCAATCTCTCCCCCTCCAAGCTTGCCTTGACCCCCTCCTCTCCACCTCCGGTGATCTCAGGCCATTGAAGTGCCCGCCATCTTCCCGGACTACCTCTAACCACACCTCTCACCCACAGACAGTTGTGAAATAATAAAAAAAAGGAAATTTTTTGGTACTTAATTCTGTCACATGAAACTACTGGCATTCTACAATGAGGTTGTTAATTTCATTTTCATTGGCTATGGTATGTAATCTTTATGTCAAAAGTATATACTTTGAGCTTCTGAACGAGCACAATTTGTTTGAAGCAACTAATGTACAACTCTAGTTGAACATTCCATAAAAAATTCTGTTATGTAAGATATTGATCATGGTATTAAAAAAAAAGGACAAAAACGTTGGTGGTAATTATGTCTAAATATGCAATGTGGCTTATATGGTTATGTGCTAAATCAGAGATCTCAGATTGGAGAATGGGAAAAGGAAAGGCTGTTGACAATTATACTTGTGCATGGTGGTGTATGCAGGTGCAGTCTTAATCAGTGACGGAGGGAAGATTGCTGGAGCTTTCAAAATGTTGAGGCTATGTTCAGAAGGGTCTGAATTTGAATTGATTTAATACATGCATTCTTTTGATTCAGAACTTTAAAGATGGCTGGGCACTAATGTAACCTCATGGCCCAACAAAGCCCTGTTCACATTAACTTGATCAAGTATAGGAAAGATTGGATTTCAGATAGGAGCAAAGGATTATATATAGGTGAAGAACACACATGGCAATCTCAAAAAAGAAACAAGGATAGCAGTATTATGGAATTGATGTGTTGAATTGTTTGTTGGTGGAATTGATATATTCACATTGATATTCAATTGTCCATAGATTTCATCAATCATGCTTTTACATGATACTTTATTGGAATAATGGACAGTTATTTTTATTGTTTGACAGAGTAAGTGTATATCTGGACCTCAAAAGCACCCATGGCAGCATTTTTTACCATGCAAGAGATGTGGTAACTTGTTAGGTGGCTTCTGTCAATAGTTAATCCTTCTAATGTCCCCTGTTTGGTGCAGCTTATTGAAGTTGTTTAAAAGTGTTTTTTATTTTTAATTTTAGAAAAATGTTCTAGATTGTTTGATGCAATTATGTTTGTAGCTTACTAGACAAAAATAATTTAAATATTTGAAAAAATTTAATTATAGAAATAAGTATCGTTTAAGCTTTTATTGTCTTATTATCAACTTATAACTTAAGAAAAGTTATGCCAATATATATATATATATATATATATATATATAAACCCTAAAAAATATGGAAAATCATAAATATTTCTTAATTTGTATCAATTGCATTCTTAAATTCACACATTAATCTAATTTAATACCCTATCCTTTCATCAAAAAAAATATATATATATATGATAAATACTTGTATCACTCTTATATTTGGCATTTGAAAGATATTAGAATGAATTTATCTTCTCACCGATATGCTCATATTGGTGATGCAGTACCAAATAAATATACCTTTAGAAAGATCAGAAATAGTTAGAGCAGTAATTGTATCTGTAATGATTGATAATATTGTTAGCTCCACTGCTCAAATGAAACTCCCACTTAGTCAACTTTTTTCATTATCTAAAGATGGCTCTCCCATTCTTCTACTCACTCACTAGTGGAAGAGGTTGGTGGCAACCAATAAGCTCCTCCCTCAATTGTGAATAAATTGAGATTAGGAGGAGGGGTTTGAGATATATTGCAGTGTGTGTAATCTGAGAGAAGATTGTGAGAAGCAACAAGTGAGAGTGCTATAGTGAGAGAGTGAGGTGTGAGTGTGTAAACTCCTTCCGGGAAATTCTATAGTGGATAACTCTCTGTAGGCGTAGGCAATTGCCGAACCATGTAAATATTCTTGTGTTATTGTGTGATTGATTTCTGGTGTCTCACAGTCCCAACAAGTGGTATCAGAGTCGAATTGGTTACGTTTCGGAAAAACAGAGTGCATTTCTTCGTAACTGCTAGAAATCAAGTTGCTTAAAATCAGGTTTTGAACATATCAGGAGCAAGGTCTCGAAGAGAGGAGTCCAAATCTGCAAAGTAGAGCTCCAGAAGCCTTGCCACGCGCCCACACGCGCTCCCCAAAGAAAGCACGTGAAGCCCAATTTCACCACGTGCCATTGACACAGTCGGCGCGTCATTCCACGCGCACACACGCGCCCCACGCGCGACTAAAGGAGGAAGACGAACCACGTCAGCGACCAGTCAGCGCCCAGTCATCGCCATGTGTTGCTACCTCATCGCCACGTCATCTACTACGTCTGTGCCACGTGTCGGCCTGTCAGCCACATGTCGGACACGTGTCAGCCACGTCAGCCCATTTAGTTGACTAGTTAACCTTCCGGAGGAGTGATCTAGTGCTTCGCGGCTAAGGTACACCCGTAGATCTGAATTGTCCAAACTGTTTTGGCTTGATCTAAGCCATTCTGTGTCCATTTTTGACGATCCAATAGTGCTTTCCAACTATTTAAAGTATTCCAGACACATCTGTACAGTCAGATTTTGCAAATCCTATTTCAAATATTTTCAAGTTGTATTTGGACAATTCAAAGTGCTTTTCCAGCTAATTTGACCAGTCCGAACTCAACAGCGAAGCCTGTTTTTCAGACAGAGATTATTTTCTGTATAGACAAGTGTTGATAGAGGAATCAACGTCGACTTCAGGATTTATGTTCAAGTTGACTCCTTCCAATTATGCAATTTGGAAGTCACGGATGGAAGACACCCTGTATTATAAAGACCTATTTGACGCTATTTTTGTAAAAGGGGTTAAATTAGAAGCAGTGAAGCATGATGACTGGATAAAAATGAACCGCAAGACTATCGGTTGTATCAAACAGTGGATAGACCACGGTGTGTACCATCATGTCACCGAGGAGATAGATGCCTATTCTCGATGGACAATGTTAGATGACGTGTACCGGTCAAAGGCCGTTCGGAACAAAGCCTTGGTGATGAGAAGGCTTGTCAATTTGAAATTGAAGAATGGTATGTTTGTCGCCGAGCACACCAGTGAACTCAAAAATCTGGTAAATCAGCTTGCAACCTTCAAGATGCACTTAGACGATGAAATGTAAGCCGTTCTACTGCTGAGTTCTTTATCGGATAGTTAGGAGGCGTTGGTGGTTTCTCTTAGCAACTCTGCACCAGAAGGGAAGCTGATTATGAGCATGGTCACAGACGCCATGTGCAATGAAGAGACAAGGCAGAAAGACTTGGGTGGAGATCAATCCCATGCCCTCATCACAGAAAATAAAGATAGAGGCAGAGACAGAGAAAGAAGCAAAAGTAGAGGACGCAACAAAGGAAGATTTCAAGACAGAGGGAAATCCAAAGAAGGTACGAACCAGTCGAAGTTCAAGTGTTTCCATTGTGGCTAGGAGGGTTACATAAAGAAATATTGCTATGCCTTGAAGGGAGAACAAAAACAAGGCAATAGACAGCCAAAGACTAAAGATGGGAATACTGCAGTTACTGTCTCAGAGGATATTGCATTATTCTCTATTGGAGGAGAAGAATGTCTCTATATATCAGACAACGACACCGAGTGGGTGGTAGATACAACAGCTTCCTACCACACCACACCTAGGAAGGAGTTCTTTAGTACGTACCAAGCCGGAGATTTTGGTACAGTGAAGATGGATAACTCCAGTTTTTCAAAGATTGTGGGAATCGATGATGTTCGCATCCAAACCAAAGTTGGGTGCACGATAGTATTGAAAGATGTCAGGAATGTTCCCGATTTACGCCTGAATCTTATCTCAAAGATAGCCTTAGAGCGACAAGGTTATGAGAACTACTTCGGCAAAGGCATGTAGAAGTTGAAAAAGAGATCTCTGGTGGTAGCCAAAGGACAAGCAAGTGGCACGTTGTACAAGACTCATGTGGAGGTGCATTCAGATAGCCTCAACGTAACAGAAGATGAGGCATCACCAAATTTGTGGCACAAAAAACTAGGTCACATGAGTGACAACGGATTGCAGATTCTAGCAAAGAAGTCGCTTATTCCCTTTGCCAAAGAAGCAAAATTGAACCCTTGTGACAACTGCTTGTTTGGGAAGCAACATAGAGTCGTTTTCCACTCATCATCCAGAAGACAATCAGAGTTGTTGAGCAGAGTATACTCTGATGTATGCGGTCCCATAGAAGTGGAATCTTTGGGTGGCAGAAAATACTTCATGACGTTTATTGATGACGCATCACAGAAGGTATGGGTTTATGTCATAAGAACCAAAGTTGAGGTGTTCCAGCATTTTCAAACATTTCATGCTATGGTGGAAAGGGAGACCGAAAAGAAGCTGAAGTGTCTCCGAACAGACAATGGATACGAGTACACATCAAAGGAGTTTGAAACCTACTGTGTTACTCGCGACATCTGACATGAGAAGACTGTTTCTAGAACCCTACAACACAATAGTATAGCTAAAAGAATGAACCAGACCATTGTGGAGAAGGTCGGATGTATGCTCAAAATGACAAAGCTGCCAAAGTCATTTTGGGGAGAAGCTGTTCGTGTTGCATGCTATTTGATCAACATATCGCCATCAGTTCCACTAAATTTTGAAATTCCAGAGAAAGTATGGTCTGGAAGGGAGATTTCTTACTCTCACTTGAGAGTGTTTGGGTGCAAAACATTTGCACATGTATCTAAGGAGCACAGACATAAACTAGATGATAAAGCTACTCCATGCATCTTTATTGGCTATTGAGATGAAGAATTTGGATACAGATTATGGGATCCAAAAAATAAAAAGGTCATTCAAAGCCGAGATGTGTTATTTCAAGAAGGCCAGACCTTAGAAGACTTTGGGCAATTAGCCAAACCCAAAGTTAATGATGTTTTAGAAATTGTTCCCAATCCTACACCATCATAGCATGCTACTGATGAAGAAGAGCTACTGCAGCATGCAGCCAATGATGTAGAGTTGCAGGATGGATTACCAGAAGAAGAAGATCCAGAAGAAGAAGGTGTGGAGCAGGGGGAGCCACAACCCCCTCTGCCAGAGACTGTTGGTCCACAGTTGCGAAGATCAACAAGAGAGTCTAAGCCGTCGTCAAAATACCCTGCTTCTGATTATATTTTGCTTACTGATGAGGGGGAGTTAGAAAGTTTTCAAGAAACTCAGAATCATAAGGAGAAGAGTAGCTGACATCAAGCTATGCAAGAAGAGATGCAGTCCTTGCAGAAGAATCAGACTTATGATTTGGTAAAAATTCCCTAGGGTCGAAAACCATTGTAGAACAAATGGGTGTTCAAGTTGAAGAAAGATGGCAGTGGAAAGCTAGTCAAGTATAAGGCTCGATTGGTTGTCAAAGGTTTCAGGCAGAAAAAAGGTATTGATTTTGATGAAATCTTCTCGCCAGTTGTGAAAATGACATCCATTTGAGTAGTTTTGGGACTAGCGACCAATTTGAATTTGGAACTTGAACAGATAGATGTGAGGATGACATTTCTCCATGGTGATTTGAAGGAAGAAATTTACATGGAGCAGCTAGAAGGTTTTGAAGAAAAAGGGAAAGAAAACTTAGTCTGCAGATTGAAGAAGAATCTTTACGGCCTCAAACAAGCGTTGAAACAGTGGTACGAGAAGTTTGACTCATTCATGGTGGGTCATGAGTACAAGAGAACTGCTGCAGACCAGCGTGTTTATGTCAAGAAATTTCCCGATGAAAACTTCATCATACTCCTGTTCTATGTTGATAACATACTGATTATTGGACAGGATGCCACAACAATCATATCACTGAAGAAGGAGTTATCATAGTCCTTTGACATGAAGGACCTAGGCCCTGCACAGCAAATGTTGGGCATGCAAATTATGCGTGACAGGAAAGCCAAGAAACTATGGCTGTCACAGGAGAAATACGTTGAACGGGTGATTGCAAAGTTCAACATGAAAGATTCTAAGCCAGTCAATACTCCGCTGGCTAATCATTTCAAGCTGAGCAAGAGTTCTTGTCCATTCTTTACTAAAGAAAGAGAAGAGATGGAGGCTATTCCCTACTCATCTGCCGTAGGGAGTTTGATGTACGCAATGGTGTCTACCCAACTAGATATTGCTCATGCTGTTGGAGTAGTAAGCAGATTCCTTTCCAATCTAAGAAAAGAGCATTGGGAAGCAATCAAGTGGATTCTGAGGTACCTCAAGGGTACGACAAAAATGTGTTTGTGCTTTAGAGATGCTAAACCAATCTTGGAAGGCTATAAGGATTCAGATATGGCGGGAGATCTTGATGGTAGAAAATCTACATCAGGATTTCTTTTCACTTTTGCAGGGGGAGCTGTGTCTTGGTGGTCCAAGTTGCAAAAATGTGTTGTTTTATCCACAATCGAGGCAGAATATATTGCCGCAGCGGAAGCTGGGAAAGAGATGTTGTGGTTGCAGCGATTTCTCTAAGAGTTGGGATTAAAGCAAGATAAGTTCACGGTACATTGTGATAGCCAAAGTGCCATCTACATGAGCAAGAATTCGATGTACTATTCTCGCACAAAGCACATTGATATTCGGTATCATTGGATAAGCGAAGTGATGGAAAAGCAGTAATTGGAACTGATTAAGATCCATACAGATAAGAATCCAGCTGACATACTTACAAAGGTGGTCTTAAGAAACAAACTTGAAATCCGCAATGACATTATTGGGATGGACTTCAAGTGAGAAGTCAGTTATCCACATGGCCGTGAGGGGGAGAATTGTTAGCTCCACTGCCCAAATAGAACTCCCACTTAGTCTACTTTCTCCATTATCTGAAGATGGCTCTCCCACTCTTCCACCCACTCACTAGTGGAAGAGGTTGGTGGCAACCAATAAGCTCCTCCCTCAATTGTGTATAAATTGAGGTGAAGAGGAGGAGGGGTTTGAGATAGATTGCAGTGTGTGTAATCTAACAGAAGATTGTGAGAAGCAACAAGTGAGAGTGCTATAGTGAGAGAGTGAGGTGTGAGTGTGTAAACTCCCTCCGGGAAATTCTATAGTGGATAACTCTCTGTGGGCGTAGGCAATTGTCGAACCACGTAAATATTCTTGTGTTATTGTGTGTGATTAATTTCTGGTGTCTCACAATCCCAACAAATATTCGGATGCATTCATATGTCCTTTTAAAGTCCTTTGGTGTTTGATGTGAGGTTGATATAAACATTGTTCCCCTATTCTTTAGACAACAATTTAAAAAAATGACTACATTAGATAAATGTGTAAAAATTAGAGATGCAATTGATACAAATTAAAGATTATAAATAAAAATAAAATTAATTGCATAATTTAGAGACCATTGTGTAAAAATTATTAGGTGCACTTGGAGCATGCTATACTCCACTAATTTTTACTCCATTTTTTCTGCTAAGAATGTTGGGCTTATCAGCAAAATTGATGAACTGAAAAATGGAGATGAAATCATGTTTTGTAACTCAAAACGATCAAATATCTCACCTCAAAAATCCACGAAAGAAATTATATATTTGATATACAGAATTATTGTACAGCCATCCAATAGAACTGCTTCCTAGTCTATATATGGTGCTCCAAAACCCATTAGAAAAGATTGAACAATGTAGGAAAAATTGAATCCTGAAATCCGTCATTACACGATTCCATAAAATTTGTAACTAATGTACCTAACGATACAGTGGGAATAAATGATTGAGCACCAGCAGTTCAATTGAGAGAATACACGAAGAGAGGCTCAGCTAACGCAACTCTAGAATTATGTGAAAGCATATTTGATATCAATTTCACCGTTTGAAGGGTTGAAGGACGCCTCAATTTCCGCTGAAATGTTACCTCTACTCGATCCATGGATTCCAACTGTGACTGGCTTGGCCAACAGCTTAATTCCTTGCTTCCAGTATCTTTTATCTGAACACACATGTAAGATAAGAAAAAGCCCGAGAAAGTTTCATGCATTATTTCAAAAGTCTGTTGTAAACGAGGAACTTCCAGTTTCCCCCTTTTTTGTTAAGTAGGCGAGTTCAATAGTTTTAAAGCATAAAGATGGTATAATTAAGTGTGACAAACAGCAAAAATAGATACCAACTTTCCAGTATTTCACTCTAGCAAAAAACTCAAGCATACCGGGTCCTGTTGAAAGCACAATGGAGTTATCAATGTCCATCACCCAATCAATCCAGAGCACAAAACCATGGCATATCCCAGGCTCCGTAAATTCAACCTAGACAAATTTCTTTGTAAGTATACATTTGATACCTGGTTCAGGTATTGCAGATCCTGGTGCAGGACCAGTTTTACACAAGCACATTCAAAAGCAGGGATAATTCAATACCTGGACTTTCCCAAAACAAGGACTAATGGGTTTTGAGAAATCAAACTCCATGACTGTAGATATCTCACTGAGCACCTGAAATGATTTGAACTCAAATTGCATTTAATATCAAAATGTAATACCATTATATTCTCAAATAAAAAGTACTTTCCATTACACAAATTGATTACCTTATTCTCCCCACACTGCCAAACAAAAAAGGGAAAACAAGGGCTCTCTTGGGATGCGGGTAAATCACCACACGCCCCTAAGGTGGCATTTACTACAGAATGATCAAAACCTTCAATTTTTGTTAAACAGCGACGACTTCTCCAAAGATCCTAGACAAAAAGTTTTAAGTAAACCTCTACCACACAATCACATACTTGGGTCAAGGTAAAAGAGATGATACTTACAGGAAGAGACATTGCACAAGCCTTCAGTATTCCTTTACAAGGCATTATCAGTGCATCATTAGACAGGACCGGATCAAGCGTAGTTCGTTCCTTCCTTAGGTCCATTTCAAAGTGAGAAAAAACAATTTAGGTAAATTATACAGAGTGGATTGCATTTCAGTAGACCTTTTAAAAAGAACATGGTTATATAAGTCATTATCTATGTGCAGGTGCATCTACACCTCTGTCTGATGTTCAGATAATGCCTTTAAGATCATTTATGTTACAACTATGTCGAATTGAAAGGATAATCTCCGAGTAATATTCAACTTAAGTTTACATAGATATGTTCTAATTATACTCCAGAAAACTTTCAAGTTAAAAAATGTGTCTATACATGCAGCCATGGCAAATAGTAAGTGCCATAAAATTCAGTAGGCACTCACTCTCCATGTAGACCTTGCAAACTAACATGACCATCTAAGAAAATGATATATTGATTGGATAAATAGATTCATTCCACACCTATTTGCAAATAATTATAAAGAAATCTCAATTCAATCATACACTAAGAAGCATGGACACGGACACGTGACACGACACGGACACGCTGACACGTTAATTTTTAAAAAATGCAAGACATGACATGTGGGGGACACACATGAAATATATAATTTTATATATTTATTATATGTTATATATATGAATATATCATTCAAAGATAATAAAAAATGTAATATGACATTAATTCCTATAAATTTATATGATTTTTGTTTTATTATTGTATCTTAAGTTATTTTGTTCAAACTTATAATTAGTTTCATATGTGTCAAATCGATAGACACATGTGTTTAAGCGATTGACACGTGTGTCCTTCAAGTGTCCAAAGAGTGTCCAGGTCTTTAAAAAAATTTAAAAAATAAGACACGCTTTGAAGAGTGTCGGACACGTGTACTAAGGGTGTCCAAAGAATGTCGGTGTTTGACATAGACATGATACGGATACGTCACCTTCTTAGAAGTGTCTGTACTTCTTAGATCATACACAAGTCACTTAGCACCCTACTATAAAAATGAAAAAATTTGTATAATGTTTTATGTCTTCTTATAAACAATAAGTTATGTCCCATGCATTCATCAGTTTTTTGCACCTGCCAATGCTTCTTCATTGTTAAAAGTATCCTCATAAAAAATTCCACCCCTCATACTTCAAATCCAAATCTACCTAATTTAAGTAGGCATGGAACATATTCAAAACCTTTGGTAAAAAAGATCTTAAGCGTCACTGATGAAGAAATAGTCAGAATAACATCAGTTGAGTAAACTTCCAACACCTTATAGTGGGACTTTAATTCATTTTCAGGCATTAATACATCCAGAATGATCATTGCAAGTGATATTCTTACAAAACTAAGCATTTCAATCTGAGACAAAACTGGATGCAATATTTCCTAGTTCAGACACACTATTTGATGCTCAAATCAAGACATATCGTACAAATACAAATTAAAGTAGTATTATTTACCAAAACCGCAGGTTTTGCCATGGAAGCATGCTATCATTTCCACAATAAAACGGTTCACCAACCAAGAGCTCAACCTGCAGATAGAAAGTGAAATACCCCCAGTGTTTACATTCAATTTCATAATTGGTCTGCAGCAGCTTATAGTAATAAAAGTTACTTAAAATAAACAAAGAAAAGGAGGAAATTAACTATTGATAATTTGGCAATTCACATCATGTTTGACTAGAAGACAAACACTGTAACATTTTGGAGGGAAACTTCATAAAAACTAGAAGCATAAACATCTGGCTTGACATACAAGCTGAAGTGGAGGAAATGACCTTTTTCTGATGAGTATCATGCATGGTCAACTTATTTTTCCTTTTCTCAAGAACTTCAACTCGATCCATTGAGTAACCATTTGCAACGGCAACTGCTTGTAAATATTTGGCACCCTTTTCTCGAAGCACCGGAAACAAAGAGATTACATGTGATGTTTTGGAGAGATGAGCAATGGCAATTGTTAAGAAAACACTATCATCTGCAACAAGGCATAATGGGGAAATTTTTCCCTGCAACTGCAAGCAAACCAACTAAAATTAACGATCCTCGGATGTTAAAAATGAAAAAGTAATGCAATATAAACAATGGAGTATTGTATTCATGAGGAATCCAGTAACAATCTCAGATTCAGTGTATATGATAAAAGATGTATGTCGATAGAGAGAGTTTCTACTTTCCAAGAGCTAGTTATTAGACCAATCTGAGCACCCAGAAGCTACACATAAGTCAGAAATATAGGAATTATTGATAGATGGTAGCCAGTTTAGGGATTTTAACAGGGTCTCAATATCTTTAGATATGGTGTGCCCTTGTGGCTTTCTATTTTATTGGAAGTGATGTAAACTCGGAGAGAGGCCTTTCTACAAAATCTTAACAAACACTTTCTAAAGTATAATATGTATGAAAGTAGAAGATGAATGTAGTAACTCTACCCTTGATATCCACATACATCAGTACCAGAGAAGAAAAATTAGACAGAGGAGAGAATATAAATGTATGCAAGCATGGGGTGAAAATTATCTTCAAAGGTGAAATCAGAATGTATCATGAACCATATTCATTCCTCATTCATTGCCGAGTTTCACAAAGTAATTTGATATTAGAGAAGTAGATGAAAAAAAATGGAAGTAATTCTATTCACTGTTCACTGCTCCAAGAGCAGAACATTTCTGCATGGCTGGGGGAAAAAACCATTGTAGAATTCAAATTTTTTATTTTTATTTTAATCTTAATTGAGATTTTATCTTTTGTTGTTGTTGTTTTTTTTTTTTTTTTTTTTTTTTGGGGGGGGGGGGGGGGGGGGGGTGTTTGCGCATTGAGGACTGTTCAAGTTTGATGGTGTTAATGCATATCTCTCTGTGTGAGAGAGAGAGAGATCTTACAGCCTTTTTAACAGCTTCTAACAAGGAATATCTCCAATTGCTATCTCCATAAATTGCAACTCTTTCTGGTGATAGAATGAGCTGATCGTCTCGAGCAAATTCATCACACTGCTCAATCTCTGTTCCCTCGGCTTGAGTCTCAAATTCATATGAGATGCTGATATCAGTATGGATAGCATGTAAGTGAAGCTCTTCATCTTTGGATATGGACAGACCTTTTCCTGGGGAAAAGTAGACACATTGTTTCCAGTGGTCACACCAATCCCCTGAACCTAGTCAAGAAACAAAGAAAATTAAAATTTTGATAAAATGAAAACCAATTTAAAAGAAAAATAAATAAATAACAAACATAAAATGCACCTTTTATTAAGTGAGCATCAAATTACAGAATTTGAAGCAGAGGATCCCAATATGTAAGCTTTATTTAGTTCATCATCTACTAAGAGCTGCTCAAGAATTGAACCCTTTGCTGAAAGTAAACATGTATAATTTCCTAGGCTGAATTTGAGAGTAGCTTCGTAAATACATTACTTCCAATTAAGTCTTAGGTACAATAGAACAATGCATTAATGCATTCATATGGAGATCTACATTCTAGTTAAATTACTTCCAACCAACTTCAAATACTTGTGTGATTTCTAGAAGTAGATATGACCTGCTTCTTCAAATGATTTAGGACGTCCAACTAAGAGAATGAAAAAACAGTGTGTTCATTAAAGTAACATGTAGCATTATCCTTAGCCTTCACTTTTTTGTTCCCTAATTCTGACTAAGAGACAACATCAGAAAATAGCCAAAAAGCATCATGCTTTATATGTTAACTGATTCCTTATTCTAAGGCAACTTCCAAACATCACTTTAGAACATTATAATTACAGAAAGTAACGTAAAACACCTTCACTCACTAGGGAATGATGACTGTAACTCCTTATTGAATGGGAAACTTATCCATTTTGGGCCAGTGGAATAGAAAATTGTCCCTTCACAATCAAGCTGAAGTACCCACCTGAAAAAGAAACCAAGATATTGGAATAACCATCCCTGGAAAAACTTGTGACAGAAAATAGTAATTACGGTACCAACATATATACCATGAAACAACAGCATGAACTGTACCATCATTAGTTGCCTTTATGCGCAGCTTGGCTTTGCCTTGGCTTTCTGGCCTTTTCCAAAAGTCAAATTCAAATATTTTGAAAGGTTCTGACAGCTGGATGAATGCTAAACTGAGTACCAATAGAAAATAAACCTCAATTTTCTTACTAAGTTTTTCAAAAGTAAATAATGTCTTACAAGTTTTATTTCATCTTCTATTGCATCACAATGCATGGCGATCTGTTGCGATTTGACACATAAAATTGTCTCCTTTTCTGTTGGAACGAGATGAATTTCATCTGACGCTTTTGCTTCATTATTGTATAAATCATGCACCTTCCACAAATATTTGCTTTCAACCAACTGTGATGAAAAATTGAGAGGGAGACAAATTAATTTAAAGTCAGCACTAAGTGATCACAGAAATCCTTTGTCAATAGTAAAACAAATAATATAAGGCATCATAAGATGGAGAAAGCAAGAGCAGCATACAATTCGAGAAGAGCAGTGAAAATAAGAAGAAAGAATATGCAAGGATTCTCCGTGTTTGTGAGAGTCCAACTTTCAGTTAAATGGCAATATGAAATTTTACATCAGAAACATGTAAACCTACGATTTTTGCAGAGACTTTACGTTAAGGCAAGGGGAAGGGTATGAACTGGACCAGGAGACCATTCTCTGTGTTCATCATAAATGTTTAGTTTTTTATTTTTACTTATTATTTTATTTGGTGGCGGTGGGGAACGATTGATTCTGACCAGGTATAGTCTGAACTGCCTGGAAACCTGCTTGGATTAAAAAATTTACAAGCTACCTGATGATTCTAGAGAACAAATCTGTTGTTCTGAAACCCATCCAGAAAATCCCTAGACTCTGACACTTGCCAATCAAGGTGATCAATTTGTGATTCAGCAAGGTATGTCCAATCATCCATGAGGTCTGACATTCTACGGCCAAATCAGGGCTGTCAGAGAAAGCTACCCCATTTCTCAAGTGATCTATCACCCAAATTGTGCAAGCCAAAACGCATACCTTTCCGTTCTACACTTACTTTAGTGATTCAAAAAACAAGTACAGCACATAAGACTAGCTTATTATTTCTCAATGAAGTAATGTACGTAATCACAGTCCGACAAGCCAAATTCTGGGTTACGTAGTAGTATCCACATATGAAATCCTTTCTGAATGTCCTTGTGTTGTCCATTTGTTGTATAATAAGATGGGGCTCAATATTCTCAATAATGCCAAAGCTCCATGCATATGTTATCTTATCACATATATCTGGGCATAACTCATAAGTTTATTTGAATTATCAACCCACATGCATGTTTCAATTGCTTCAATCTCAATGCATTGAAGATCTTAGCTGAGGCTTGTGAAACGAAACTATGATGTAGCTTTTCAAGAATGAAGTCATTGATGCCCAACCTTACAAACTAAATGGAGGTATACATATTTTAAAAAACTCAAAGAGGTCTCTACACTATGATTTTAATCTATTTATAGCTGATGGGCAGTAATTACCCTTCAAATTTAACAATAAATTAATGCAATGAAATTCGGATCAAATGGTAAAGGTAAGGAATGGTTCATGAAATGAAGCTATAAATATATAATTGAAGGAAGATAGAAGAAATTTAAAGAGAACATATTATTGTAACACATTGCTATATTGAATAGAAAGGAATTATATATTTGAGGTCGAACACCTGGCCATAAGTAGTTGCTCGGTAAGGTACTGTCTGTGGGTTTTCTACCAATAGCTTATCATGTGCATTCTGTAAAGTTGGAATTAATCCTTCACCCAACAACTCTGAGTCAAGGATCTCACTGACCTGCATTTAGAGTTTTATACTTCATAAGAATAAAAACAAGAAATCAAATACAGTGGCATACGCCAAAGAGTCACGTGCCAACTAAAGCAAGGAGTGTGACATGGGATTTGCACTATGGATGAGAAGTTCTGGTCTCTCTGTAAGACATCACAAGCAACATACAAGGCACAGATTGTCAAACAACTGGCCACAAGTATTTTACAGGATTTGTTCTTGTTTCATTTAGGGTAACGGTATGTATTTTACATATAAATATATCGTGAAAAAAAGAATGATACTAACAAGAACATCTGCACGTGAAGGGACATCCACACCAACTTCTAGTTCATCAGATCGCTTGTTGATTACGCGCACTTTTCTTTCCATACCATTGAGGTGCAGAACTTTCCGCATCAGCTTCACCATCGGAAGATACGATTCACATGCCGTCACCATACCCTCGGAACCAGAACATGTTGTTGACTTACCGGAGTCCATTGCTCGTGCAGCCATCATTGATAGCAAGCCAGTTCCAGCACTACAACAACGAAAGTACTTATTCGATCACAAATCACAATCCACCAAAAAACAAAACCAGCAGTACATATACTCTCAATAGCAAACAATAGCATTGTATGTGTCAACAAACAATTATCAAATGCACCCAACCCAGAATTCAAAACAATGGCGACAACGAAAAAATTAGCATAATTTAGCTCAATCTTACACTAAATTTATAATTATTGGGTACAGGATTGTAAAGCTGCTAACTTTTTGATTTGAATTATAAATAGAGACTAAAGCATGTTCAGAATATTAATGATCAATGAACTGTTTATGAAAAAGTAGGAAATACCCAATATCAAGAACATGGCAAGGTTTCGTGACGGTCTTGTCGATGGCTTCGCGGAAGGCTTTGTTACGGAGAGAGTCGTTAAGCATGTCGACGTACGATGTTGTGGCCAAGAAGGGTGGTTGAGGAGGAACATCTGGAGCTTCGTCTTCTTCGATGACGACCCATTCTGAGTTACCTGTGAGTGGGTCGAGTTTCAGCTGGAAAATGCGCCCTGAGCTCATGCTTCGAACGGGTTTGGGGCTCAAATGAGAGGTTAGGAGAGGGGTGATTGAGGCTCTGGTGATGGGAAAGAAGGAAAAGGTGGAGGCTTTTAGGGTTTTGTGGATGAGAGAGCGCATGAAAGAGGGTTTTTAGTGGGTGTTTGGTTTGTGAGGTTTTGCGAGAAAAGAAAAGAAACGAGGGTTTACTACTCTTCCAGGGATATCATAGTAATTTCAAGATTATACACTACAAAACGTATTTTTGTGTAGTTGATGTTGGCAAGTAATCGGAAAGCTGAATGATCTGTGAGGTGAAGAAGGGAGGGGAAATGGCGGGTGGAGCATCACCGTCTTGCATCTTCTGTCAAATCGCCAGCTCTACCACTCTTCTCCACTCAGTTTGATCACTCTCTCTCTCTCTCTCTCTCTCCCTCTCCATATATACATACATATGAAAGTTTGTGTAAAATATCTTATTTTTACTGATTTATACAAGTTGAGATTGTGCAGGATGAGAAGGCTGTTGCTTTTCAAGACATCAATCCTTCAGCACTCAGGTTTCAAATTATTTATTTATTTATTATAATAGAGCTGTTTTTGGTTACTGTTGAATGTTTTGTTTTCTGTTTGAGTATATATATTCATTGCATAGACAGTTGGGAAGATTTGGAGACCCATTTCAGAATTGGGGTTGTATATTGTATCTGAGATTTTGGGGGTTTCAATTTGATGAAGATTTTAAAACATGATGACAATATGTTTAAAATTTTGGGGGTTTCAAGCTCCTACTCTTGCCTCTATCCACTCCCACCCCTTTGTTTCTGTCGTCATTCTCAAACCTCTCACAAAGGGAGTCCGAGGAATTTGCCAAGTCCTTTAAACCTCTTCATTACCCATTCTTGTGCTGTGCCTCAATCCCTTCACCCACTTTATAAGGGACAAGCATTTGAGTTACACTTGGTCAAGTTCACTTTCAACTGCTGTATCTTCGTCTTCTAGTAGGAGATTGTTATTCTTGAACCACCAGCTCCTTACCTGTTATATTGGCCTCAACTGACTTTTTTCCCCCTTTAAAACATTAACACCATCGCCATTCAACTAAACCCCCCACTTGTTCACCTTTCTCAGCATCCTATCTCATTAATTGTCTTCAACTTGGTACAATTTTTGTATCTGTCTTGATTGATTCTGAGCTGGGTGGGTGAGATATAGCCACCCTAATGCTTCTTGGCAGATGGCTAGTCAAGAGTGTTGGGCAAAATATTACCTCTCTATAGCAGAGGCTAGTGTGTTCAATAGATCTAATGAACATATTTTATAGAAGCCATTTTTGGTTTATTCTTCCTCTTCTTTTTCTGCACCTGTCCGGGAGGGTATATTCATTTTTTGCCCAGGATTTGCGTAAGGAAAGAAATATCTAGTCTTGTATTTAGGAGTGTAGGTGGATACTTTGTTATCTGGCTGTAATTCTCTGTGTAAGCTGTAATAATATCTTATATATTTCGAGAAAACAGAAATTGAGTTGTAGATAGATCTCAATCAAATGAGGTAGAAAGAAGTTTGTTCATCATAATCTCTCCTTTCTTTTCAATGTTGTCAAACTCATAAATTTTTACTTTTATGTTAAACTCATGGATATGAATAAACCATGTTATGGCCAGGATGCTTGTGCAGAAATCATTTTCCAGCAAGGAGGAAAAGTCCTCCTTGGATGTGATTATTTACTGTCATTTGTTGCTTGTGATACGTTTTTGGATCACCAAATAAATAACCATTACATGAACAATTCTTGTTGATATTACACAACCACTGATGAACAGTTTGTGATATTGCATGGATTAACTTCTATATTCTGCTTTATCTGTAGAAAAGAAACAATACCATAGAGGAATCTATTCTTTGAAATGTGCTATTATCCAAAAAAAATTATTGTGTAGAAAATTTCAGATTTGGCTAGTTTTCTTCTTGGTTCATCATTCAGGATTTTAAACACTGTACTCCAAGGCAAAGTATGAGTGAGATTTTATTCTGGTGGAACCCCACCTGAACACACTGGACCTGGCTTGGTTTGGTTAAAATGTATGATTTAACATCTATTCAGTCCCTTGGTAAGTTCCCAAATTGGGAACCTATTCATTGGTTTTGCTTTGGGCTTTTATGTTTCTAGACATAGCACAACTATGATTGCCTGTTCTTCTATATTGTGTTTTTTCTAATTATTATTATGTAGACTTCTGATTACCAGTTAGAATTGCTAATTGTGAAGACTTCGGTGAAATTTGTTGATGGCATAGGAAATGATTCTGTCGTCATCTTACAAATTGGATATTCACATATACCCTCATAGCTTTGTTGTCATCATTGTCGTCATAATTTTAATCGGTCCCATTGAATTGTTGTCTAGATAGGCATTATTTAGTAGTTCCTGTGGAGCACATTCCAACAGTCAAAGACCTCCAGAGAAGAACCGAAGACCATTCTTTGGGTAAGAAAATTTAATAATAGCAACCAAACTGAACTCTGAATCAGTTTTGGGTTTCATTTTTCTTACTGTGTCTTATCTTTGAAATTTCCTTCTTGGCCAGTGAGTCACATGTTAAATGTAGGGCAGAATCTGTTGCACAGAGATGCACCCCAGTCCAAGCACAGGTATTGTTTCTGTGTGGAAGCATTTTCACATTTCACATGCCGTTGAATATCAACTTTTCCATATACCAAATTGAATGAATAAGTGAAGGTTTTTATTTGCTTAAATCACTTCAGTATTTCGGCATCGAAGATCGGTAATCTAAGAAAGACAAACATGGACATACAATACGATATAGACACGCCGGCACAACAATTTTTCCAAAAATGTAGGACATGACACGTGGGGGAGGGGGATACATACAAAATATATAATTTTATATATTTATTATATGTCATATATCATTCAAAGATAATAAAAATGCAATGTAATACTAACTTTTGTAAATCTACATTATTTTTCTTTTATATTTGCACCCTAGGTTATTTTGTTTAAATTTATAATTAGTTTCTTGTATGTTTAAGTGATGGACACATGTGTTCCCTAATTGTCGAGGTCTAAAATTAAAAAATAACAGGACATGTTTGGACAAGTGTCTGACATGTATTGAGAAGTGTCCAATGAGTGTTTGTGTCCGAAACAGATACGCTACTTTCTGAGAAGTGTCTGTGCTTCATAGTCGGTAATAGTATTGCATATTCAATATATAATAGAGTTTTAATTGCTGCTCCTCTTGACTTTAGCTCAAATCGATGTTTGTTTTGTACCTACTCTTGTTATGGTGTGTGCTATTTGATAACATTGATTGGTTCATCCACACATAAAGAAGGGAAATAGACACTGTTTACCCTCCTAAAACTCATAGTTGATTATAAAGGACAGAGCCTGTTTTTTGTTGTTCTAATTCCTATTTGTTATCTATGGTTCTTATGAAAGATCATTTTATCTTGGTTGCTATAATATAATAGGTAAAACCCATATTACAGATTCAAAATTAACTATATTTTCTATTTTTTTCTTCTTTTATGAGTTTTACTAAGCAAAGTTTGATTCTTATGGGTTTCTTCTAGATTTGGATTTCATCAACCTCCTTTGAACAGTGTTAACCATCTCCATCTCCACTGTTTTGCACTTCCCTATACACCAAGGTGAGCAGTTTGGTACGTGATTGTTGCCATATGCCTGAATTCTCTTCTACTATCGATTGTTCGAATTGCTGAAATTTTTTCCATGCAAGTTATATGTAAATACCTGCTTTAATTATCTGGAGTTTAAACAGATGGAAACATATAAAATACATGTCTTTGGGATGTCTGGGTGGATTTATTGAAGCCGAGAAGTTGTTGGAAAGGATAAAGCCATTTTCTTCTATTCCATCAAAAGTGTGACTTTATTCACCGTTCCTCTGTGTATTGGATTGTATTTAATCTCATTTCACAACTGTAGGTTATGTTATAATCACTTAAGTCAATATATGCAAATGCTTTTTCCCTTTTAATAAACTTAATAGAGATTGTGATACGCCTTTGCTTATCTTATAATGAATTTCTCTTTGTTTTGCAAGTGAATTATTCATGGGATGAAGCCCTTCTCTGTTAATACTATTATATTTGAAGATGCTTTACATTTTCTGCAGTCCTTGTTCATATTCCTGCTTTTGATAAAATTACTCCACAATAATAGTGGTGCTGGTGTATGATATTTTCTCCTTGGAGGAAACGCCAATCTTGTTCAACAACTGGGTATTTTTGAAAACTGAATATATTGAAGTGCAACTACTTGGCTTTTGGAGTTATCCGGTGTTTGATCTTCTGTTTTTTTGGTTTTCTCTTGTTTGGTAGATTTCCTCGGAAAAAATGAAGGGTGCATTTGGTTTAAGCAAAGATTGTATCTTTGATTGGGTTGTTAGTTGATTTCATGTTCTTAGTTCTTGGTGGTCTTCAGTCTCAACTAGAGATCAAAATCCACTCTATTGTCATTATTCATCTATAATTTGTGAATGTTTCATGCCCCCCAGTTAAAAGGAATTTGATTTTTCTGATATGGTCACTTTATCCCCCTCTCTTTCTCTCTCTCATATTACTTTTTTGGCTTATGAAAATTCAGTACTACGTTAGCATAGGTTCTCAACATTCAGTTGATGCATGTTACATATGAAGCGCGAATGCTTCTAGAAGAAAATTGTGACCGTATCATAACTATTTCGAATACAAATACTTTTCAAATATGTATTTGATACTTCCTCAATGTATACTAAAATTGTAATAATTTTTTGCAGTGTATTATTAGAGTATAGTTGCTAATATAAATACAAAAATAGTTTTTTCTATGCTTCTTAGAGAAGATGAAAATAGAGAGATCAAAGTATTACTCTATTTTTTCTGAATTTATTGAATTAACGTATCCTTAAGTTCAAATCTAAAAAAAATAGAAAAAAGAAAAAAAGTATTCTTAAGTTAGGTTATGTTTGAATCATGGATTTAGGTAGTGATTTTGGGGGGGGGGGGGGGGGGGGGGGGGGGGGGGGGGGGGAGGGAAAATGAAAAGGAAAAAGGTGAGGACAATGTAAATGCAATGTAAGTTAATTTTTTTTTTTTTCTATTTTTATTTTATTTTTCTTTCTCTTTTCAAATTCCTATCTAAATTCATAATCCCAACATAGCTTTAATATTTTGTACATGTGTCCCATATACATATTCATGCTCAATGTTACTAAAATAGGATTTTGTAGAGCAACTTTTCTCTCATCTTTGTTTGATAAGACTCAAGTAAGGATGAGTGACTTTTCTCTTATGTGAATATATGAATAATGTTATAATATATTTATATATCATATTAAATTTATCATTATATTTATTATAATTACATTGGTTGAATGAATCTCAATAATACAACACTACTCTTTGGATAATCATAGAGCAACTATGAATATTTTGTGTACTTGCCAATTTCCTCAACCACTGAGCTAGATCATAGCATTTTAGCCATAAATTTCTAGACCAGAGGAGGGTGGTGTGGTGTCATGTATGATGTATCTATTGGTGTAGTAATTCACCTAACTTTGTCCCTGTTAGGCTCTACTACTTATACATACTCATCATCCTAAACATATCTGTTGTGTCATCAATTTAGGAATTAGGTCTTGGTTAGGACACACTATTTGTGACTGTGACCTTGTTATATACTCATCCACATTTATCATTGAAGGTAGCAGTTGTCATCCTTCAAGGTTAAACCCAAATCCAGCTCTATTTTCCCATTCTAAGGCTATCATTCAAAACAAAATTAGGAGGTGATACTAGGATTGTGGTGACAAAAGGCCACAAATGTGATCACATGCATTGCATGTAGCCAGCTTAAAGACAGTTTGCAAGGTTAAAAAGTGGCCTTTAGGTGGTTATATACAGAGACCTTTGTTTATTGTAACTGGCTCATGTTCTATTAAGGAGATTTTGGGTTCGAATCTTGATATGAGAATAATGAGTGGTTACATATATCTCGAATTTGTCCTCATAAATTCCAAAGATCCAAAGACCCTGCCTAGGAATGGTTCTTGATTATCCGAAAAATAAAAATAAAAATAAAAGAAGCTAGCTATCATGTTCGCTATTTTGCCTCTCATTCTCTTGGCTAGTTTTGTTTAAAGAGTTATTCCATACTAGCTAAATATAAAAATTTATATATATTTTTCATTTCTATTTTTCTCTCTCATATTTTCTTTTTTATCGGAGCATGTAATTTTTTTTAAAAAAAAATGAATAATTCTTGACTAGTTAAAATAAAAGGAAAAGTTCTGTTGGACTACATAAATAAAAAAAAGTGACTTGTTAAAAAGATATTATTTTGTTATGAGATAATTAAGGTAGTATTTGATTTATTAGAATGGAATAAAATGAAATGATCATTCCATTAAAATATCGATTTTCATGTTTGATTGACTAAAAAATATAATAAAAAATACATTATAAATAAAATTATATGCCAATATAATGGAATGATTATTTTATATAAAAAAAAAAAACTTAAAAATTACTATTTTATTCTATCTCATTCTAATAAATCAAATAGAGCAAAGTGGGTTGGAGTATTTGATATAATGTCAATTGCCTAATGTTGACGTGAAACAGGGGTGTTATTAACTTGGTAATAATGTATGGTAGAAGTGAATCATTAGCCTCTTGCAATTCATTATGCACATTCAAGATGCAAACCATCTATATTCTTGTAGCCGGCCATGCAATGTAGGTTCGAGTTACAAAAATAATCTCCAAAAGGAAGGTAAGAATGTGTATATCTCTGACGCTTCTTTGGATTATGTTTTAGCGCGATTGTAATGGATTGAGTTATTATTTTTTATGTTGTATACATATTTTTCTCTTAAAGTATGTTTGTTTTATAGTGTTGAATAATTGAACTTATATAATAGAGAGATTATTTAAAATAGGAGATAGAAAATATGTGAAAGAAAATAAAATCATTAGCCTCCTACAATTCATAATGAACATTTAAGATGTGAAACGCTTATACTTTATATATTTCAAAATGTAAGGTGTGCAGTGGGTTTGAGTCACGAAAATAATCTCTACTCTATTTGAACTTGTTTTAACAAGAGTCCTGTGAAATGAATTATCATTTTTATATATGAATTCATATTTCTCCCCTAAATGTTTCTTGTTTCACCATGTTGAATGGTTTGTAATTCATTATTGATCAATGAAAAACTTTATTCTTACATAAAAATTATACAAAAAAATACATAAAAATGATATAGCAATGCCTGCTAAAAAACCGCAAGCCCACAAAGCCCGAATGGGCCGGCCCGGGCCATTATTACACCCTTAATATTATTTGAGGAAAATCTAGAAGGTAAAATTATTATCTTGTCCTTTGAATTTAACTAACCAAAGGTCAAAATGTCAGCAAAAGTAGAATGGTCATTTTGATTTTATTATAATATTTTATTACATATTTTTTTTTGTAAAAAATCAAAACATATATATTTTTTCTCTATTTTTCTAATTAAAAAATCAAAAAATATACTTACATAATACATCTCAAACAACTCAATACGTAAAATCTAGCTACCTGTGGAGAGTCCTTTTTGCCTCCTCTTGGAGTTACTCTAGGATACGAGAGTAGGCGAAAAAATAAATTGAAGATGCTTTAATAATGCAGCAAGAAATGATGAGTAACTAAATTGTGGAGCATTGAATCATTAAAAAATAGAGAATGATTGGTGGTCACAAATTCTGTGATTTAAATGGCTCGAAAATGTCAAAACGATATCGTTTTGGGTACAAAACAACTCCGAAAATGTCAAAACGACGTCGTTTTGACATTTTCGAGCCATTTGAGTCATAGAATTTGTGGCCACCAAATATTTTCCTTAAAAAATATATGCGTAATGTTTGAGATTTTAAAAAATTTATCAAATATTTTATATAAATGTAGTACTTACACAATGTAAATCTCATATGAGTCACATACTATAAGATATTTGATAAAATTTTTAATAAATTTTTTAAACCTCTAACATTTTTAAAATATATATATATATATATATATATACATTTAGAAGCATTGATTGGTAGTTCGACGTCATGTTTGAGAAGTTTGTGTGTTGTGTTTTATTTTTTTATTTTTTTAACTAAAAGACAAATTTTTTTTTAAAATAAAAAAAAAACAAATCCAAAAAAATATCACATCCAATCCCATAATCATTTTACTTTTTCTCTCACAAACATCACATCTAACCACAAAAAAAACCTAACTATCTTTCTAAATACCAAATTTTTTTTCGAATAATGTTTTAGAGCACTAAATTGGGAGCTCTAGAGCATCACTAATGATGTGGCACAGTGACCCCCACCAAAATGATGTGATGTTTTGGCTTGAGTTTGTTTTTTTATTTTTTTTTAAGCTCATTAGAGCTACAACAATGATTCATCCCACTAAAAACATCACCACTAATAGCACTAATGCATTAAAAAAGTAAAAAAAAAAAAAATACAACTTCAAGACCAAAACATCACATCATTAATGGCGGAACCCACTGCCACCTAATTAGTGGGAGCACTAATTAGTGTTCCCAAGCATTTTTCTTAGAGCTATTAGTGGTCCAAAAATTAGTGGGATGAATCACCACTCATTTTTTTCTCTAATAAAATCCTACACCTACATAAAAACTCACTTCCTAAACACCCACTATATTTATGGTGTGGGCTTAGGTGATAGAAGAATTGTAAGATACAATCTGGTGGTACTGAGTACTCACCTTGGGTTATTTTGGAAAGTTGGCTTTTAGTAATTTTTTTTGATTTATAGCAAACGTTAAAAGTTGGCTTTTTTGTAATTTTTTTCATTTGGGAAGTTGGTTTTTAGCTATTGGTAAAATTACAATTCTACCCCTCATGAGTCAATATGTGTTACATGATTGAAGTTGTAAATATTTTAAATTAATGGGGGTAGTTTGGCTATTTTATTGTGATTTGACATCATAAACAAATATTAATCAAAAAAGTCAAAAGTAACTTTTTACCAACTTCCTAAATCATTTGTCTAAAAAAATCAAAAGCTTAATTAAAAGTAAGGCATAGTTTGGGAAGTTGGTTTTGGTGGGTTAGGGGCTAAAATAGCCACAAAAAACAAAATAGGCTATTTTAGCCACAAAAAACAAAACATCAAATCCAACCCATAATCATTACACTCCTCTCTCACAAAAAAAGTCAAAAAAGCCAAAAAGTCAAAAAGTCCTTCCCAAACTAGGTTTTTTAGCCCCAGGCTAAAAAAGTCAAAAAGCCAACCCACTTCCCAAACGGAGGCTAAAAAAGTTACTTTTTACCATCTTCCCAAAATAGGCATACATATATCGTTCTGCAACTGAGTCCGTCCATCGAATTATTGAAACCCCTCAATACACATATCTTCTGCTGTTTTTTTAAAAATTATTTTATTTATAGAATTAGGCTTCCCTTTTGTCTAAAATTTAGCTGGGTTGGTGTTAATGAAAGGTTTACTACGAGTCTTGTTTTGATAGTTTGAATTATTTATTTTATATAGCATTTTGTATATGTTGTTTGTGGGGATATATTTTCTGAGTACCAACACGTGGCCAAGGTGACGCCGACGTGACAGCCGAGGTGCCACGTGTCCTGGTTGTTATGCCAAGGTCATCTCGGATAGGCCGAGGTTACCTCCGAAGATATCGGAATCCGAGATAAGCGGATGAGGGGCAAGAGTCCTAGAATGAGAGAAGATTTCAGTTTGTATTAAGATAAGACTGTTAGAGAGTTTATCCTAATCTTACTGGGAGTCCAAGATTAGCAGTAATCCTGAGTCCATAGAAGTTAGGCTTCTATTGGGACTAGGTTTATGTTGGCTATAAAAGAGAGGCACCTCCATGGGTCTAAGGTATGCTTTTGATACTCAAGCTTGTGAGTTTAGCACTTGATTTATCTTTGAGAGATATACTGACTTGATCGTCGGAGTGTCCTCGGGTGGACGAACCACCACCGGAATCTTCTCTTTCTATTGCAGGTCAGCCAGGTGCCATCTATTCTGCCGGTGCTCTCCAGCTGGTTACAAAGCGGGCAGTGTGGTCAGAAAATCACCCACAAAATTTGGCGTCGTCTGTGGGAAAGAAAGAAGAATAGATGGCCAATGACGGACAGAAGGATCAGACTGGAGACAACACTCCTGCTGGGAATGGGAGATCTATTAACCTCGACGTTGAAGGGGACAATAGCAACACAGACACTCGTGACCAGAGTCACGGAGTGAAAGATGGCGGCCAGGAAGGTGACGCATCAAAGACAACAGATTGAAGCAGATACTACAACGAAGATGACCTCCAGGTATGGAAGGATAGATACCTGCGGAGGAACGAAGACCCTTCCTGAAGGGATGCAAAGACAGGGGACATGAGCGCTCCCAAGGAGATAACATTCAAGTATAGAAGAACTCATCCTGAGTGAGCAGATCCCGAATTCCAGATCCTGGATCCCGGATCCGAGAAGACATGATCTCAACCTAGACAAGTAGGCCCGAGAAGACGAGAGCTCAACCTAAGTGAGCAGATCTTGGATTCCAGATCCCGGATCCTAGAAGACATGATCTCGGCCTAGATGAGTAGGTCCGAGAAAAGAAGAGCTCAACCTGAGTGAGCAGATCCAAGATTCTAGAAGATAAGATCTCGGGACCTGAGTTCGAGAATAGAAGAGCACAATGAGCAGATCTCAGATCCCAGAAGATAAAAAGGAAACACACAAGATCAGACTAAAGTTTGCCAGAATTGAGAAGTATACTAGGGCCGAGGAGGACATGCCGGGAACAAAGACGTCGGAACAAGAAAAGAGAAACGGCTCGCCGATGCGAGGCCGAAAATCAAACTCAGGTTGGAGTCAAGTAAGATCAATAGAGAAACCAAGGCCGTCAACCTCGGCTTGAGTTAAACCCCGGCGACAAGGTTGAAGCTACATGTATGATGAGAACCCAAGTGGATTTCAAGTTCACACTGGGGGGGGCAGAGAGAAGAAGAATGCGTTTAACGCTTGTTGAAATTTGTAGCAATTTACAAGTTGAAGTTAAACCGAAGTAATGCTTAACACTTGTTGAAATTTGTAGCAATTTACAAGTTAAAGTTAAGCCGAGATAATTGTTTACCTTCACTTGTTGAAATTTGTAGCAATTTACAAGTTGAAGTTAAGCCGAGGTCATTGTTTATCTTCACTTGTTGAAATTTGTAGCAATTTACAAGTTGAAGTTAAGCCGAGGTCATTGTTTATCTTCACTTGTTGAAATTTGTAGCAATTTACAAGTTGAAGTTTAACTGAAGTAATGCTTAACGCTTGTTGAAATTTGTAGCAATTTACAAGTTGAAGTTTAACCGAAGTAGTGCTTAACTCTTGTTGAAATTTGTAGCAATTTACAAGTTGAAGTTAAGCCGAGATTATTGTTTATCTTCACTTGTTGAAATTTGTAGCAATTTACAAATTGAAGTTAAGGCGAGATTATTGTTTATCTTCACTTGTTGAAATTCTGGGTGAATTTACAAGTTGAAGTTAAACCGAGGTCATATTTAACACTTGTTGAAATTCTGTGTGAATTTACAAGTTGACGTTAAACCGATGTGATATTTAACATTTGTTGAAATTCTGTGTGAATTTACAAGTTGAAGTTAAACCGAAATCATATTTAACACTTGTTGAAATTCTGTGTGAATTTACAAGTTGAAGTTAAACCGATATCATATTTAACACTTGTTGAAATTCTGTGTGAATTTACAAGTTGAAGTTAAACCGAGGTCATATTTAACACTTGTTGAAATTCTGTGTGAATTTAGAAGTTGAAGCTAAACCGATGTGATATTTAACACTTGTTGAAATTCTATGTGAATTTATAAGTTGAAGTTAAACCGAGGTCGTATCGGAAGAAGATTGGTTTAAACACTTGTTGAAATTCTGTGTGAATTTACAAATTATAATTAAACCGAGGTTATGATAAAGGAAGATGGTTTAACACTTGTTGAAATCTTGAGAAAAATTTACAAGCTGAAGTTAAGCCGAGGTTATGATAAAGGATGATGGTTAAACACTTGTTGAAATTTTTGAGAAAAATTTACAAGTTAAAGTCAAGTTCAAGCAATATCTGCGTACTTACCGAGACTACCAGGTTGTCAAAACTTGAAATATGGAAAACTGAAGTCTTGATAGAAGACATTGAGAAAGTGACAAGTCCTAAGCAACACTTATGAAAATATTTGTTACAATATTTTTAAGTTAGGACAAGGCCGAGATGAGCAAGATTAAAAGTTGTGACAGAGGTATTTTACCTGAAGAGATTGCACAGTCAAGGTGTACTTTGAAGACATGCAAATTATTCTAAGTGTAGAATCGTACAGGAGCAGAAAAAAAAAGACATTCATTCAAAGAAAAAATTAGAGAAATGCATTTAAAGAAGAAAGAAGGCACTTCGGCCTGAATATTGAAAAATAAATTATTCAGACTACAAAAATGACACGTCGGCCGGATTAAAAGCATACAAAGACGGACAAAGTACAAGGTATAAGGTACAAGGAGTAAAAGAAGGAAACAAAACTACTCGACATCAATGACAGGATATAGAAGACAGTTGGGAAGACTTCTCAGCAGCCTTCTCGGCCTCGAGCTCAGCCTCGATCTCCCGAAGAGTTTGATCAAGGCTCTTCTCGACAATTGGCACCTCAGAGTTTGAAGGCAAGGATTGAAAGCAAGAATCTGGAAAAAGACACAGAAAACAGAATCAAGAATGTAATTCGTAATCAAGAATGGTGATGAAGCTATCAGGAAATCAAGATAGAAAGATTGCACAAGTGTGTCAAGCCAAGAACAGTGGCAGAAATCAGCAGATGTGTGAACAGTGTGTATTCAAGAAGATGATTTGGAAACAACGAGTAAAACAGCAATGGTGATTAACAATGAAGCAGAGCTTCTTGGAAAGCAACAAGAAATAAAACCAGGAGGAACAGTGGCTTACCAGAAAGAGGGAAGTCGGAATGAGAATTGCCGAAGTCTGACGACAATGACAGAATGACGTAAGCTTCACTGGAGGAGAGGAACGAAAACAGTTGCAGAGCTTGAAAACTTGGAACAATGACGGATTTAAGCAAAAGAGCTAGAAAGAGAAAAAGCCAGAGGATTGAATGAAAAAATAGAAAAATCAGAGTCAAGAAGACGACAAAGTTCAAGAATAAAGCCAAGTGCACAGGCACTAAGTAAATATGTGAAGAACAAGAAAGTAATGACCCAGACACGATGCTAGCAACAGAAAGCGGATATGACAAGAACAGTGCCAGGCGTTCAAACAATTCAAAACTTGAAAACAAACGAAAATAGAAGACAACAGAGGGCAAGTAAACGGATTTAGAAGAGTTATGAAAGATTGAGCTTAATAGCAAGTAAAGAGTTTATGAACCTACAAAGTGAAATGAACGCCGATATGAAAATCGCCGGAGTCAAATAGATGACTGGAAATCGGGAACTCACCAGAGAGTGTGAGTGGAGCAGTTACAAAGCTCTTGGAGTTTACGAATTAATGGAACAAGAACCTCGGCTAGGAGGTGTGATCTCGAGTAGCTTGGAAAGTATGAAGCTTGATACTTGACAGAAGTGGACAGTAAAGTCCAGGGAACTTTGAGGTCGGCGAGTTTGATCTCGGATAGAGGGGCACAGATGAACGAATAGTGTAGGTTCCATCACCTCAGAATGCCGAGATAATAGAACCTAGGGGGCAGTTGTGGAGATATATTTTCTGAGTACCAACACGTGGCCAAGGTAACGCCGACGTGATAGCCGAGGTGCCACGTGTCCTGGTTGTTATGCTAAGGTCATCTCGAATAGGCCGAGGTTACCTCCGAAGATATTGGAATCCGAGATAAGCGGATGAGGGGCATGAGTCCTAGAATGAGAGAAGACTTCAGTTTGTATTAAGATAAGACTGTTAGAGAGTTTATCCTAATCTTACTGGGAGTCCAAGATTAGCAGTAATCCTGAGTCTATAGAAGTTAGGCTTCTATTGGGACTAGGTTTATGTTGGCTATAAAATAGAGGCACCCCCATGGGTCTAAGGTATGCTTTTGATACTCAAGCTTGTGAGTTTAGCACTTGATTTATCTTTGAGAGATATACTGACTTGATCGTCGGAGTGCCCTCGGGTGGACGAACCACCGCCGGAATCTTCCTTTTCTATTGCAGGTCAGCCAGGTGCCATCTATTCTGCCGGTGCTCTCCAGCTGGTTACTAAACGGGCAGTGTGGTCAGAAAATCACCCACACGTTATGCAATAAAATAAAAATATTATGATTATTGAATTGATTTAATTTTTCCAAATTTTGAACTAAAAAGAAACTCATATAAACATTGTTTTGGCAGCGAGTTGGGGGATCTGGTTTTGCTTTTTTTTTTTAATTTTATTTTTAATAATAAAAGTAATAAAAATTTGAAATTACTGGGTGTGTTTGGTAACTTTTACGTTTTCAGTTTATATTTACAAAAATTTTATAAACTGATTTTTGTTTATTTTTTGTTTATTCTTAAAAAAACATAAACTGCAAACGCGTTTGATAATTGACAAAATGTTTAAAAAAGTTTAAAAATATAAAAAGAGTGAGAAATAGCAAGTGGTGGCAAGTGGCGGCGGAAGACGGTGGTGGAAAGTGATGACGGTGGGTGGCGGGTAGCTGGTGGTGGCGGGTGGGTGGTGGTGGTGGTGGTGGTGGTTGTGACGATAGTGGGCAGTGGGCGGTGGCGGTTGCGGGTGGCAGGTGGGTGGCGGATAGCGGGTGGTGGTGGCGGATAGGTAGTGGGTGGGTGGTAGCGGTGGCGGGTGGTGAGTGGTAACGAGTGAGTGGTGGTGGGTGGTAGTGATAGGTGGGAGGCCGATGGTGGTGGGTGGTGACGAATGGGTGGTGGGCGGTGATGGTGGGTGGGTGGGTGGGTGGGTGACGGTGGCGGGTGATGGGTGGTAGCAAGTGGGTGGTGGTGGTGGCGGTGGCGGTGACGGCGGCGGGCGGTGGGTGGTGGTGGTGATGGTGGTAGTGGTAGGTGGGTGGGTGGGTGGGTAACGGTGGCGGGTGATGGTGGTAGTAGTGGTGGGTGGTGGCAGGTGGGTGGCGGGTGGATGGCAGGTGGGTGGTGGGTGGTGGTGGTGGCGAGGGTTGGATGGTGGTGATGGGTGGTGGTGGCAGGTTGGTGGTGGGTGGTGGTGGCAGGTGGTGGTGGGGGGTGGGTGGTGGGTGGTGGTTACGGAAGACGATGGTGGAAAATTGTGGCGGGTGGTGGCTAGTGTTGGGTGGTAAAAAAAAAAAAACTGAAAACTCAAAATGGAAGCACATTTTTTGTGTTTTCATTTTTTGGCCAAATTTATAAATCGAGACCACTGATTTATAAATAAAAAATTTTACCAAACAAATTTTTATTTGAGTTTTTAAAATTTTTATAAATATAAACAGAAAACAGAAAACGTAAGTGTTACCAAACGGCACCTTAATGTTTTCATATGATTTTTGTTTTCATGCCTAACAATTTGTAAAAAATTGATAACATTTTGGTATTCATACAAAAAAAAAAAAAAAAAGAAAGTTGTTTTTAAAAAATTTCTTGAAAATTAGTTTTCAGAAACATTAATCTCAATAATTTGTGTTTTTTTAATAACAAAAGTTAAAAAATACGGCCAAAAAAAAAAAAAAAAACACAAACAAACAGAAAAAATATTAACATAACTATTGGTGAAAACAAGCAAATTATTATGAGAATTATTTTAGTAAGTATTCTATTGACACTTGCTAAGAAATTTGAAATTATTATTTTTTTTTATAAAAGTCTCGTTTTAAAATTTATTTTAAATTTTATTAATTAATATTGTTATTAGAGCACTCAACAAAATCCTTATCATACATATATATATATATATATATATATATATATATATATTATTGGAGAAATTTTAATCAGGGCCGGCCCTGAGATTTGTGGGGCCTAAGGCTCCCTGTGAAAATGGGGCCCCTTGAATATTTTTTTTTTAATAAAAAATTTATGCATAAAATGATAAATATCTACAAATTTTTTATTTAAGTATACTTGAACATATAATCATTAAAATTATAAACTAAAATTTACTTTCATATATTAAGATAGGAAGAAATCAGTATAATGACTCCAAAACATTAAAAACTGGTTTTGTTGCTTTATAGTTTAGCAATATCCAGCTTACAATTAACCCAAAGATCACTTAAATACTACTCTTCTTGCATTTTTAGTTGCAAAATCACTAATTAAGTTTGTATAATCTAATTTATCTACCAAATCCTTTTCAATAGACAATATAGCTAATCCATTCAATCTTTCTTGTGACATTGTTGATCGAAGGTAGGATTTGATCAATTTTAACTTTGAAAAACTTCTTTCTCCAGAGACAACGGTAACTGGAATAGTCAATAATATTCTATACGCAATCCAGGCATTTGGAAAACAACTATCCATCAATTTCAAATAATTCATCACCTCAATTGGCCTACTGATTTCTTTTGGCAAAATTTCTTTGAAGACTTTCAACTCAGAAAATAAATCTCTCCCATCAATATCCATAAGCCCATCATGTTTCAAAAAGTCTTCAAGATTAGCACAATAAGTCTTCAAGCACTATCATTGGTAGAATTTAACTTCTTCAAATCAAACAAAAACCCAAAAGTTTCATCATATATTTGAAATTGTTCAAATCTACTCTTAAGTGAAGAAAGAGCTTGATCTATTATATATATGAAATAATTAACTCTAAAGGATTCTTCAGCTGATTGTGCAACCTCTTCACTAACATTCTCATCAAAATGTTTCTTTCTACGAATGACACGCCTTTCACGAAATGTAGGCTCAATCTCCATTTCAATTGCAACTTCTTTAGCTTCAATCATGGCCTCCAAAAATCCAGTTTCTCTATACTTCTCAAGAAATGTAATGAGTCCTTTTAATTGATGTATAGCAACATCAATATGCATGTCTTTAGCTTGAAATGTCTTACTAACAGAATTAACAGCAAACAACAGATTGTGCCAAATAATCATGCCAAGCAAAAACTCAAAGTTCTCAATTTCAGATGTAACTAAGGATTCAGCTTCACACTTTGTATTGGGATCATCAGCTTCTTTTTCCAACTGAATTAAAGCATCTCTAATTTGTGGAGCTTGGTACCGTATAGCTTTAACACTTTCAATGCGACTTTCCCAACGAGTTTGTGATAATGGCTTAAGTGTGAGACCTTCCACATTGTCTTTGAAAATTTTCCACCTCTTTGTAGAAGATGAAAACAACACATATATGCGTTGTACCACTCTAAAGAAATAGATAGCTTTGGAACAAGAGGTAGCCATATCACAAAGGGCAAGATTAAGACTATGACACCCACATGGCGTGTAGAATGCTCTTGGATTTATTTCAAGTACTCTTTTTTGTACACCTTTGTGTCTCCCTTTCATGTTAGAGCCATTATCATATCCTTGCCCTCTTATATCACCAATATCAAGCTGGAGTGTGTGCAATGCCTCTCTAAGTACATTAAAAAGTCCCAACCCCGATGTATCATCCACTTTCAAAAATTCTAAAAAGAATTCTTCTACCTTTACCGGACTGGTTGAAACATCTACACATCTTATCACAAGAGACATTTGTTCTTCATGACTAACATCTGGAGTACAATCAAGAATAATTGAAAAATATTTCGCTTCTTTGATTCTTGCCACAATCGTACTCTTGATCTCACTCGCTAACATCTGTATCAATTCATTTTGGATTTTGTGGCCAAGATAATGGTAATGAATTTCACTCCTTTGAATACGTTGAATGTGCTCTTGCATTACTGGATCAAATTTAGCAAGCATTTCAATTAAGCTTAAAAAGATTCCATTTCTTTCTTGATAAATCTTCTCATTGTCTCCACGAAAAGCTAAATTATTTTTAGCAATTGAGATCACAATAGAAATTATCCTTAGTAACACTTGTCTCCAGTGTTCCCTCTCTTTGTTGATTTGTTCTTGAACACTTCTATCAATTGTTTCATTCTTCTTCAATCTACTTTCCAACTCAACCCATTTGCTCATGCAAATAAAGTGCTCATTACTAGTTTCATGACTTCTAAGCCTGTTGCCCATATTCTTCCAATCTTTCAATCCATCAGTAGCCAAATGAACATTGTTCCCATCTTGCTTAAACAACTTGCAACAAAAGCAAAACACTTTGTCTGAAGCATCTGAATATACTAGCCACTTTCTATCCTGCTTCTCTCCATTTTGTAACTGTCGCATGTAAAATGTAGAAGAAAAATGCCTATCTTTGTCATCTAGGGGAAAATTCACACCATTACCTCTTATGGGACCTCTTTCAACTAGTAAATCCCTTAAATTTTGATCAATCTTGTCCCAATTACTAGGGTCATAAATGTTTAGAGGTCCACATTCAACATTCACATCTTCACTTTCATTAGATTCTACGTTCCCCAAATCTTCATTCTCATTCTCATTCATATGTTCACTAGGTTGTTCAATCACCAAATCATCATGCTCATTATTACTCACACAATGAGTAGGCTCTTCAATTACCAAATCTTCATCATCATTGTCATTTGAACCCAAAATATCTACTTGTTTCTTGGTACCAAAATATTTATCAAGTGCTCCCGATTGAGATTGAATTAATTGTTCTAGTTTCATCCTCTTCTTTCTCTTTTCATTTCCAGAACTATACTTCCTAGGAAACATGGCTATAATCACAAACACTTCAATCCACAAATCACAAACACTTCAAATCAATCCACAAATCACAAACACTTCAATCCACAAATCACAATCCACTGATCTGATAGCAAATAAATTATAAAAAATAATTTAATGAAACAAAATTAGGGCAAACAAATTATTCAATTAAAACTGATAAATACCTAGGTAAAAAAATTAGGGCTAAATTATTTATTCCACTAAAATCTAATGGATAAAGAAGGTAATAAAAAAATTATGGCAAATTTATTATTCCACTAATTGATAGAGAAAGAATATAAAAAAAAAAAATTAGGGTAAAATTATTTATTCCACTAAAATCTAATGGATAAAGAAGGTAATAAAAAAATTATGGCAAATTTATTATTCCACTAATTGGTAGAGAAAGAATATAAAAAAAAAAAAATTAGGGCAACTTTATTTTATAAAATCTGATAGTGAGAGAAAGGACTTACACGAGAGAGTCTGTGACAGAGTGAATGTGAATCGCCGGGAGGAGGAGTGTGTGAAAGAGGAAGAATGAGATGAGTCTATGCTTTCATCTGCGTCTGCTTGCCTTCAACTTCAAGAGAGAGACTAATTCACTTCGTTACAGAGATTGAAAAGCCAACTTCGTTTCATCACTGCACACTGCTATATGCTATTGTGTATTATATTTGTATGTGTGGTTTGGGTTGAGTTGGGCCAAACACATTTTGGGCCCCTTTAAATATATTTTCAGTTATGGGGCCCTTTAAAGCCTCCAAAGTTATTTTCATTGTCCCACACCACATAAATTTTGGATTGGGCCAAACACATTTTCAGTTTTAGTTTTAGTTTTTTTTTTATTTATATATTTTTATTTTAATAAATATGGACCAAACACATTTATAAATAAATATGGACTAAATTATACATGGGCCTAATAAAACATTTGGGACCCTTTAAATTGATCTTAAAAAAAAAAAAAAAAAAATTAAACCTATAACAATTTTTTAAATTTGGGGGCCCTATTTTTGGGCCCAAAAATGAGGCCTAAGGCACAGGCCTTACCTGCCTATAGGCAGGGCCGGCCCTGATTTTAATATGCACACTTCCTATCATATGCACCTTTGAATTATGTCATTTTCTTTTTTAGTTGTGATTTTATTTTAGTTATAACTTATAAAATTTTTGATTATATTTTATATATTATTTGGTTATGATTTTTCTTTTCTTTTTTAATTATAACTTAAAATTTATAAAATTATATATATATTTTTAATTATGAGATATATATACACTTCTTTTTATATGTTTGGTGATTTGAGTTGCCCTCGTTTACAATATGCATGAAAACTTATGACTAGTTTGATTTGACTTCAAAAGATAAAAGAAATGGAAAAATGCGAGAAAAAGTACGATAATAATTTTACGTTGACGAGACAGAAATGTACACAATAATTTTAGAGGGGATTTAAAAAGTTGGTTAAATTTTTTTTTTTTTTTTGGATTTTTTAAATTTTTTTGTTCTTTGGTTTGAGTGCTTTAATAACAATGTGTTTGGTTTGAATTTTTTGCATTAAATTTTTTGACCGTATTTTTTTGTTTTTAGTGAATATTTTTTAAATTTTACACATTTTTTTTTATTTTTTTAGATGCACTTTACTTAGATGTATCTAAAAAGTAAAAAATTTGTGAAAAAATATTTTAAAAAATTAATAAATACATAAAAATATAAAAAATATACTGAATTCTTGTATTTTTAGTATTTAGTGAATTTTTAAAAGATTTTTTTTATAATTTTTTTTTTTACTTTTTAGGTGTATTTATGTTAGGTGCGTCTAAAAAGTAAAAAAATTGCTTAAAATATTAAAAAAATTCAGTTAAAACAAAAAAACACAGAAAATAAGAAAGTAAAATTTTTTGAAAAGTGAAAACAAGCAAGATGTGATTCAAAATAAATTAAAAGTTAAAAATTAGCTTTTTTTTTTTTTTTTTGGCTTCACAAATGACCCCTTAGGCAAATATATGTGCATATAATATTCTCTCTCCCCGATAAAGGAAAATTTAAAAAATGATATAAAAATTAATCAGTATGTTTAGTTTCAATTTTTTGAATTTAATTTTTTTAAAATTGAGTTATTTATTTTTCATAATTTTTTTTGTTTTTAGTAAATATTTTTTAATTTTTAAGTAATTTTTTTACTTTTTTAGATGTATCGTACTTAGATTTATCTAAATAACAAAATATTTGTGAAAAAATATTTTAAAAAATTAATAAATAAAAAATACGAAAAATGTATTACATTTTCATTTTTTAAAATATTTTTTTTGGTATTTAGTGTATTTTTTAAAGTTTTTTTTCATAAATATTATACTTTTTAAGTGTATTTATGTTATGTGTATCTAAAAATTAAAAAAATTGCTTAAAATATTAAAAAATTCATTGAAAACATTAAAATACGGAAAATAAAAAAGTAGAATTTTCTGAATATTGTTTTCTGAAAACCAAAACTAAACAATGTGAGATAATTTTTAAATAATTGGAAATAAAATAGTGGGAATGGCACAATGGGTTATTTATGAAATAATTATGGGATAAAAAAACCCTTGTGTTTGATTTGGCTAAAATAGTATTATGTGATAAAAAAGTAAATTTTCTTAAAAAATCTCAGAACAGTGCAACGATCATTTTACCGTTAACAAAAGGTCCAATATGATATTTTTCACTAAAACACAAAAGTTCAAAAGGGAACACTAAATTTTCTCCATAACAAAGAAAATAATTTTTTGATAATTGTTAAACGCATCAATGTTTAAAAAATATATTTAAAATAAACTAAAAAAGTAATTTTTAAATCCAACTTCAATTAAATCTGATAAGATATTTTGATATGTCAAAATATATATATATATATATATATATATTAATGGGGAAATTACACTGAAAAATCCCCCCTAACCCTAGTCCCCCCACCTCTGCACCTCATAGCAAACCCTAGCTGGAGAGAAATTCCTCTGGTACGCATCCCACAGTGGGTTCAGCAACCAGTTGTCTAAGTTCAAGTATGCCATTTTGATGGCCGCAATACTCAATCGAACCCTAATTGTCCCTCCGATGCTGGATCACCACGCCGTTGTTCTCGGTAGTTGCCCTAAATTTAGGGTTTTAAGTCCCAACTAGCTTCGTTTTGCTGTCTGGAACCACAAGATTGAGCTCATTCAGAGTCGCATGCAAGTAATTTGAGCTCATATAAATGTATATATGTATACATTCTTTATATATAAAACTTTGTATAGATGTGAATTGTTCAGTTTCTCAAGATTGATTGTGGGTCTAATTAAGTCGTGTTAATTTTTTGTAACTTCACATCTAAATTTTTTGGCAATTTGACGAATGAGGAAAATAGGTTGAATTTGGAAACATTTATTATGGGAGTGTTGGCTTTTTGGCTTTTCGAAGGGTATTTTTGTGAATGTGAGCGTGCCAGCAAGGATCAATCAGTCCTTACAGAAATTGTGATTGCCAACCAATTATCAGACGATTGTGTTTTAGTTCTTTTCAGCCTCAATGAAGAGGACTTTTACTGGTGGCTTGACTTAGGAGAAGTTAATAAAAATAACAGTAATATGAAGAACAATTGAAGTATTTCATAAAAATGAACACTTACAATGGTCCGAACTCAGCCTCGGAGAGGTTTATAACAGCAATCTACTTGAATCTACTTGAAGCTACTCCTATGAATCGAAGTGCAGTGCGGGTATTTAAAGTGCAGGTATTTAAAGAACATGTATTTAAAGACTGGAAATGTAAAAGACTGGAAAAGAAAATATATGAAGTAAATGACTGATTTGTATGATCTGAGTCCGTTCTCTTTTTCTGGGGGCTGCCCTGCTATTTATACTCGTCAGTGATGACCTTCGAACTGCACTTCGAACCGTCGAACTGCTCCTCCATGATCGCTGATCATGCTTCCTTACAAGTAGCTCCATTACGCCATTACTGGCAGTTGAGCTTCCCTCTTGTACTTGAATTTGAATATGAGTAACCGTTGAAAATATGTCATCTTGCATCCCGTTATTGATCTAGTGTTACTCAGATCATGTGAGGACCAATATTTATTGCCACGTGTACGATCAGGATTAAAGGCTTGAATAACCTTCCTTTATTACCCTTACTCTGCCACGTGTCGAACTGTAACTGGCTTTTACAAAATATGTAGCCAACATTACCCCCCGCACTAATATACCCAATACTTGGTGATATTAGTGGATTACAGTTTTCCCGCGCCTCTAGATCGTGTATGGAGTCCAAATTCTGGAAATACAACCGTCATCCATTTGGTGATCATTTGCATTAACTCGTTGAACATCCCAATACTTTAGTATTCAATCAGGCTATGGCTGCATCAACTTCCCTTACTACTGATCAAGCATATGAAGAGCCTTTGAGTGATGTTATTCCTCCTCGAAAGAATCTCCACGCATTCATTAGCCACCTTTACCCGCCCTTCTCTATTCAGGTAATGGAGGCTTTTGCAGATTATAAACCTTTGGACTACGAACACATTGCCTTTAATCCCTTGGTTTACAAACTTACAGACACAAAGAGTTCTTCCCCTAAGCTCCCTTTGTATTTTGACCGAACTACTCTCAAGCCTTTGCTTCGACAAGTTGCAAATATGGACTTAGGGAACTCTTCTTCACAGACCTCTGCATGGGATGAAACTGTAACCTCTTCACCCTCTGGGGCTTCTGGCTGGACAAGCTGGTCAACTCCTGAGACTTATGATTTAAGGGAGCGAATCAATCACCATTTTGTTGAGTTCACTGACCCCTTGGAGTTTCCCTCCTACGCTTGAAGCTCAGTGGTCTACCCTTACGTGCCCATTGACCTTCGACGTAGCTTGGAAGAGACTCTACTTGTGGCTTGGTATACTTCTTCCATGCCTACAAAGATAATGCACCCTGCCCGGCATCCAGAAGAAGCACAAGGGTATACCCCTTCATTCTTAGCCAAGAAGGCGAAGATTTGTTCTTCTGATTGGCTTGATTACATTAATGCCTTTGTTCCTTCTGCTCCCGTGCCATCTCCCATAATAGAGGCATCCACACCCTCTTCTGCATCTTCTGAGATAGAAACATCTACTCCCTCCCCTTTGTCTTCTGAAGCAGAGCCATCTACTCTCTTCCCATCTTCCGAAGCAGGATCATCTTCTCCTTCTCCTTCTCCCATTCTTTCTTGGACAGAGAAACTAAGACTTGCCCTTCCAATGGACAAAGTTTTTCCACCTTACCAACCTCCGTCACCCCCTTCTCCAGCCGAGCGAAAGCAAGCTCAACTTTTGCTCGCGGCTTTCTCCCACCTGCCCTTCAATGTTCTTGAGGATGACATTCCTCTTAAGAACTTTCAATGGGCTTGTGATGTTTTGACTAGGGGTCATGTCCTCAACCCTCTTGCCCAAGCAGAGCTTCATTTGTTTTTGGACCAACTCCCAGTGCTCCTCTACTGGCATCAGAATTCTAAGATCACCACCCAAAATCTGGATCAACTTTTATCTCTCCGAATTCATGCCCAGTATGAAGCAGAAAATTTCATCGAAGAGTTCGATGACTTCAAGAATAAAGATTCTGCGTACTGGGACGATTTGGTTATAGATGAATCGGAACAAAAATCGAGGGAAGAGGCTTTCGAAACCAAGGCTGAAGAACTCTATTATGAAGTGAGAGCTCATCAGCTTATGCAACCAACTTTAGAAGAGATAGAAGAAATAATAAAGAAAGAACAGAAATTTATTGACCATTGCTGGACAAAATTTCATGACCTCGTTATTTATTCTATTCCTTATTTTTATGAACTTGAATTTGTACCCAGATAGGGTCACTTAATGTAATCGTCTTGGCTTTAATATAAACAAAGTCTTTCTGTACTTAACACTGTTTGACTCTGTTTCCTTTTATCTTTAACAGCTAACTCGTAACTTCGAATTTGAACAATCTCATCCTTCGAATCAATTGTTTAATGAAGTACTAAAAGAACCAATCATGTCTTTTTCCAATTCATGGAGTAAAATTGACAATTCTGGCAGATATTATTTTAGTACTTCGATTTCAATGACTTTACTCTTCAACACTAACTGTAACCAATATATGGTCATGGTTGATAAAGCCAATCAATTTTAAACTGATCTCTTTTGGCTTCGAAGGGCAACCTATGGCAATTCCTTCTTGCTCATATAGAAACCAATGATTGGTCTTGGATGTTTCGAACAGTGCCCCTCTTCCTTAAAGAGTCCTAGGGTTTGCTTCGAATGTTGTCATTTTGACTGATAACCTTCAAACAGGTCTTTAGATTTTTTGAAGTAGACCAATACTTTGAGCATTCAAGCATTTTTAAGCATGTAGTATGCTCCGAACAGCGTTTCTCATACTCAGAGAATACTAGGTTTTGCTCCGAAGGTCGTTACTTTGATTTATAACCCCTAAACAGACCCATAATCAAGCAATTTAGCACCTTTAAGCATATACTAGGCTTCGAAGCCGACTTATGTATTTCGAAGCCGTTGCTATTTGATTTTTTGACGCCAAGATCTTGTTTTCGAAGCCAAATATTTCATTTCGAAGCTGGCCCCAATCCCCGGAATAAGCTTTTCCCTCCAAAACTATCAATATTGGAAGAAATTCCTCGCATTCGTACTTTTAGTACTTAACGACTTACGGGGTATAATTTCGGACACAAAGGTTTTAAAACCCTCTCGTTTCGTGTTCCGAAATCTCTTGCCTTTTACAAACCCTTCTCTCTACTGGTTCTTCTGATCTTCTTTGCTCTTCTTTTGCTTACTACCAATGGATCCCTCCTCTCTAAAAGTACTTGCTGGCGACCATATCAGTCCTACCATGGCTTTGAAATATTGTATCGATGAAGAAATCAGCAAGCTGACATCTGGTGAGTCAAGTAACATCGATGGTCGTCTTTTCGTTCCTCGCCACAGCAACAAACAGGAGTACGTCCTAGGTCCTATCTTCCGGGAGGTTCCTGTTCAACTCCCAGCTCTGTACCCTCGTTTGGAAGACCATTTCCTTCTCTACGAAGGAAGGCTTGATTGGGGAAATTGGAGGGTAAACCGTCCTCATCGTTACTGGCCGACATTGAGGACTGAATGGGAGGAATGGTATGACAGAGTGGTGCCTGCGAGAGAAGATGACCTGCAAGAGCTTTATATCCTCGATGCCCTTCGACTTTCCAGGTTCATTATTCCTGAAGACCCCTTTTTGATTCCTACTGCCTTATGTTTTTGGAATATGGCTTTCAATTTCTTCCAGTTTCGGTGCGGTATGATGGCCCCCACCGTTCTTGATATTTGCCATCTCCTAGGGCTTTCACCCCATGGTTCTCCTTTTACTCCTAACTATCCAGACTTTCCTGTCAAATTTTCTCTTCCAGCCCTAAGCTCTTCTTATAGTGACTTCGTAAAGGCTGAAAATAAGAGAGAAGGTCCTGTGCGGGACAGAGAATTCTTCTCCTTCATATTATACTGGTTATGCAAATTCCTCTTTTGCACCTCATCTCAGAGGATTATGCCTGAGTTTGCTCCACTTGCGAAGGCACTCGTCTTGAAGAAACATATCGCTCTTGCTCCTTATCTTCTAGGTCATGTCTACAGAACCTGCTCCCAATTTTGCGAAAAACCCCTCGATGCTAACCAAGGAGGTCCCCTCTGGGTGCTCCAACTCTGGCTCTTTGCTTATTTCACTGACCTACATCCCAAGTGTTTAGGATTCCTTGTTCAGGATCCTAGTACTTACGGGGAAAAATATGCCAGGATTGCCCTTTACCCTGCTTCCTTTGCTTATTACTTTACCTTCTTTTATCAACTTCCTATCTCTCCATCTGCTTCCTTCTTTTGTCCTTTCGAAGCCAATAGAGGGCCAACCTGGCTACAATCTTTTCTGGCTGATAAGGAATGTTCCACTTCTCCCCACAAAGATATGTGGGCCTCTATATTATTACCAAGGGAGCTGTTCATTGGCACTCTGAACCCTCGAGCCTATAAATGCATATCTGAGGTATACTGCCCTTCTCAATTTGCAAGGCAATTTGGGCTCTCTCAAGGGATACCTGTTCCTCTTTGCAGTCTTTCAAATGTCCATCTCACTGCCAGGGATTTGAGAATACCCAAATCCAAGCCAGAGACAGCAGTACTCAGACTGCTGAAGGAATTGAATGAATTCCAATTTATCCCCTTTCGCCTCTTTGGCTCAGTTTTAAAAAGGTTTAAGAACTGGTGGACAGCCAATATGGAAGTGCGCCTCTCTGCACACCCTCATGACTTGTTGGTGGGGTTGGGATTGCCTTCGAAGGATAAGTCAACAACAGCCCAGAACACTTCTCCCCCTCCTGAAGTTGTCACCACCACTCCTGCCACTTTACCCCTTCTAGCCAGGGTTACTAGAGCTGCTTCGAAGAAGGGTGAGTATCTTCAAGTTCTTCTCCTCCCCTTTTATTTCTGAATCTTTTGTTGGTTTCCTTATACTCACGCTTTTGGTGTAGGGTCTCCACAAGAAGAGTCTCCCAAGAGAGCCGAGACTTTAGCTATTCTCAAGAAGAAACAACAACAAAAAACAAAAAGGAGACTAGTCCTTCCTCCTGAAGTACCTGAATCTCTTGAAGAAGAAAGAGAGGTTGAGCCAGAGAAGGAAGTGCCCTTACAAAGAACAAAGAGACAAAAGGTAGCTGTATCTTCATCTGATGCCATTGAAAATCCTGTTAGCGAGGCAACCACCATAATAGCGGAGAAAGAACTTATCTCTGGATAGTCTGAACCCCGATCTGAAGAAGGGGAGGTTGGAAAAGAATTGGTTGTATCTCTGCCAAGGGAGAAGAGAAAGAAAATGACTGTTCCTGTCACTGACCATGTTGAGGACTCTACTCATAAAGCAGCCGCCAAGGCAGTCGAACAAGAACATTCCAAGGCAATCGTTGTATTTGAGAGGGCCAAGAAAAGATGGCAAGAGCAAAGAGAGGAAGCTGCTACTGCCGATGCAACACAAGGGGAAATGGTAAGAAGGCAGCAGACTGCTGGACATTACTCTCTCCGCAGTTCTCCCATCAGTACTAGCGCCTCTGGAACAAGTAATTTCTTTCATACCTCTGCTGTTTTTTACTTTGTCAGCTTGTGGTATTGAAGTTTAACATTGTTCTGCATTTCTTCCTTTTGCAGCGACAACTACTGCACTCACCTTTCCAATGAGACCTTCCTCAATTTCGGTTGAGGTTGACCAAATGCAGAATGTCAGGGTTGTTCGAGTCGTACTTCCACTTCCAAAGCCTATATTTGTCGTACCTTCTTTAAACTCCAGTATTCCTGCATCTCTTTTTCTTGGATTAAAGCCATACCTCCCTTTTTTGGCTCGTGACCTACCTCAGTCTACTTTTCCCTCGAGCCTTGCTCTTTCTCCGTCCTTTATAGAAACTCCAACTGCTACTCCATTCCCAATGGCAGTTGATTCTTCCACAGAAGACACTGGTAGCCCTTCAATTCATGGTTCATCACCAATGCCCACTTCCAGCCCCTCTTCTCTTGATTTGCTGGTGGCCAAGACTGTAACGACCCAGAACCGTATACCATGATTACCAGTAATTAATTATGTGTTTATGCGAATTAATTGAAGAATAACTGTTTGAATTAGAAGAATATCTGTTGAGATGAGAATTTGGGACTGAAATTGATGACCGTAATGGGTTCAGAAAACGAAATTGCGCACGCCTATGTGATACCGGGAATTATTAGAACCATTTGGGAAAATAAATTGAGGACTGAATTTCGTCTGAATCGCTAAGTCATGTTTGGCTCAAGATTATGGCACAATTCTAGTTTTTGTGTGATATATCTATACATAGATAAGGATGTTGACTCTTTGACTCAAAAAGAAGAAAAGAAAAATCTAGAAAGAGAGAGAGAGAGAGAGAGGAGAATTCGTGAGAAAAGGGAAAGAAGAAGAGAAAAGGGGTTAAGCTCAAATCTTCTCCAAACTAAGTGGTTAAGGTAAGATTTCCATGAAATTGATTTGTTGATTCGTGGTATTTAGCATGTTGAACACAAGATCATGGCTTTAAAATGGTATGATTTATGGTTAATTGGCATTTTTGAAGGAAACCTCCATGGATGTTTCAAAATGAAGCTTTTATGCTCAAGTTTATGATTTTCTAGCTTACTCAAAGATTTGATCTTCTATTGTTCCATATGGGTTTTGATTTGAAGTTTTGATGTTGATTTAAGATGGGTTTTAAGTATTTTGGGTCTTGGATTTCATAAATGTGGAAAGTGATGTTGCAAAGAGGAGAATGAAGCTTGGAAGAAGAACCAGAAATTCGGGTTTTGCTCTGTACGCTCGAGCGGAGGGAATCCCGCTCGAGCGGTGAAAACAGCCTCCCAGCAGTTTCGGGACTTTTTACAGTACGCTCGAGCGGACCAAGTGGCGCTCGAGCGGGAAGGCCTTTTTCAAGAAAATTTTGGGGAAGTTGCAGACTTGATTTTAACATGTTAATTGCATCATTTATCATCTTATGAACATGAAATGAGTATGAATCAAAGTAAAGAAAAATTAGAATGAACATGAAATGAAGTAAAGGAAAGAATGAAGTGCATGAATTACAGGATTTAATGATAATGTGTATTGAGAAATGTGTGATATGTTGATATTTGCAGGTCAAGATTTGAAGGCCGTGCATTCGGTTTCGGAAACCCTCTGTGAGTAACATTTCTGTAAAGATATGTTATTATGAACTATGTTTTAAATGTATTACGTTATGCTATGCTTTGAAATGAGAATGTTTTCCGTGAATGAATGTCCTGATTTGCGAATCTAGTATGGCATCCATAGATAGTTGGGTCATGGGGGCGGGAACATGCAGGCCCATGCGTCATGAGTCATGGGGAACGGCATGGAAGGACAAACCCATGACTAGTTACGAGATCTCGTAGACTGTTGACTGATAGACTGTTATGAAAGGTTCTGTGGAGTATGCCATTACGTATGTTCTTATGATGACTGATGACTGATATATGTTTATGATTGATTTATTGTGGATTTATGAAAATGTCGGACTTCGTTCACTAACCTCTTTACTGTTATGTTACTTGCTGAGCTCTAGCTCATTGTTTGTAATTATGTATTATAGGTGAGCATTCTGGAAGTCAAGCCTAGGCGGAGTCCGAGCCGAGCCGCCGTTTTGAAGCCTACCCGGTGTTTTGGTGCCTCCGAGTTGGGGCTAGGCCTAGGAAGGCCGTTAGGAAGCTTAGTTTTGGTTGTGCACATGGCGTGAGCCTATGTTTTGTACATGAATTTTGATAATATGTGATGTAATGTAGTGGGTAAATTAACATTTTTGGCATGTAATGTATGTTCATATAAATGCACAGCTCTTTGGACCATGGTTATTTGTTTTCGCTTCCGCGAGCCCCTCTTTTTTTTTTTTTTTTTATGTTTTGTATAGCAAGGCCTGTGGTAATCTAGGATTACTGGCCGGTCTCGTTGCCAAACTTCTAGGGGCGAGTTTGGGGCGTGACAGAGTGGTATCAGAGCGCACGAGTTAATTTACCCACACACGTGTCCATCAGAGCTGTAGGGTGTCATAGAAAAGAAATAGAGCATGGCATACATGTGTGCATGTGTGTGTGTGTTTGAAAGAGAAAGAAACGAGAATTGTATGATGAGGCAACAGAAGAACTGTTATGTGAAAATGAGATGTTGTATTTTCTATGGGTTCTATAGACCAATGGAAGACGCCAATGCAAGAAATGCAGATGAGACAGAACCTTCTGATGCTAGAATGACTCGGTTAGAAAGAATGGTTGAAGCTCTGACTGGATTGGTTAGACAACAACTAGAACAAAACCAACAACCACAACAAAGACAACCTTTTCCACCACCTCCTCCACCACCTGTTCAAGTGGAACCGATCAATTATGATGACATCATTACAATGACACAGAAATACAAGAAATTGAAACCGCCAGAATTTGCAGGAGGTATTGAGCCATTACAAGCAGAGGCATGGGTACTGGAGACTGAGAAAATTTTTGAAGTGTTTCCATGTAATGATACATATAAAGTTCTATTAGCCACATTCACTTTGAAGGAAGAAGCGAGAAGATGGTGGATGCTCATTCGAGATATGAACAGGGACTTGACATGGGATCGATTCAAAGGAATGTTTTATGAAAAGTATTTTCCACAATGCATGCGAGATAGAAAAGTATCCGAATTTGAGCAGCTGAAGCAAGGTACAATGTCAGTAGCGGAGTATGAAAGTAAGTTTACCGAATTAGCTCGTTATGCTCCTCATATGGTTGATACAGAATACAAGAAAGCAAGGAAATTTGAGGGCGACCTACATGTTGAAGTCCTTGACCGGGTAAATGTATTGAAATTAGAAAAATATGTTGATGTACTTGACAGAGCCTTGATGGCTGAAACAAATATTGCTATCTTGAAAATGTCCAAGTCTATAACTACACCTGAACCAGAAAGTAAGAAATTCAAGAAACAGAGGATGGAAGCGGTTAGTGAATCAGTGGCCTCCGTGAATGAAAATTTGAACTCAAGCTTTCATGATAATACAACAAGGGGAAATAGTGAGAGTGTAGGTAAACCTATTTGTAGGGAATGTGGGAAGCAGCATGGGGGCATTTGCCGCCGAGGAACTGGAGTTTGTTACAAATGTGGACAACAAGGACACATAGCCAAGACTTGTCCACAAGTGTATCCAAGGAATGAAAGACCCGTGACTAGTGGAGCTAACTCAACAGTGACACCAAGGACGACCGCAACAGCTACTCCCGAGGGGAATACGTTGAGGCAAGCAAGAGTTTTTACCCTAGTGGCAGATAAGACGCAAAATACTGGAAAAGCAAAGACAGGTATGACTTTAATTGTCTATTATGAAGTTAACACTGTTACTTATGCGATGGAATTATGAACATATGACCATGACGGAATAATATACCTTTGTTGTTACTTATTAAGGAATGATTATGTCTATATGACTACTTTTATATTGAACATTTCTGACGGAAGAATTATCACGTACAACCGAAATTTCTGATTTGAATATTTTCAGCATGAGCCAAGTTTGGAGGACCAAACTTCTTAAGGTGGGGAGAGTATAACGACCCAGAACCGTATACCATGATTACCAGTAATTAATTATGTGTTTATGCGAATTAATTGAAGAATAACTGTTTGAATTAGAAGAATATCTGTTGAGATGAGAATTTGGGACTGAAATTGATGACCGTAATGGGTTCAGAAAATGAAATTGCGCACGCCTATGTGATACCGGGAATTATTAAAACCATTTGGGAAAATAAATTGAGGACTGAATTTCGTCTGAATCGCTAAGTCATGTTTGGCTCAAGATTATGGCACAATTCTAGTTTTTGTGTGATATATCTATACATAGATAAGGATGTTGACTCTTTGACTCAAAAAGAAGAAAAGAAAAATCTAGAAAGAGAGAGAGAGAGAGAGAGGAGAATTCGTGAGAAAAGGGAAAGAAGAAGAGAAAAGGGGTTAAGCTCAAATCTTCTCCAAACTAAGTGGTTAAGGTAAGATTTCCATGAAATTGATTTGTTGATTCGTGGTATTTAGCATGTTGAACACAAGATCATGGCTTTAAAATGGTATGATTTATGGTTAATTGGCATTTTTGAAGGAAACCTCCATGGATGTTTCAAAATGAAGCTTTTATGCTCAAGTTTATGATTTTCTAGCTTACTCAAAGATTTGATCTTCTATTGTTCCATATGGGTTTTGATTTGAAGTTTTGATGTTGATTTAAGATGGGTTTTAAGTATTTTGGGTCTTGGATTTCATAAATGTGGAAAGTGATGTTGCAAAGAGGAGAATGAAGCTTGGAAGAAGAACCAGAAATTCGGGTTTTGCTCTGTACGCTCGAGCGGAGGGAATCCCGCTCGAGCGGTGAAAACAGCCTCCCAGCAGTTTCGGGACTTTTTACAGTACGCTCGAGCGGACCAAGTGGCGCTCGAGCGGGAAGGCCTTTTTCAAGAAAATTTTGGGGAAGTTGCAGACTTGATTTTAACATGTTAATTGCATCATTTATCATCTTATGAACATGAAATGAGTATGAATCAAAGTAAAGAAAAATTAGAATGAACATGAAATGAAGTAAAGGAAAGAATGAAGTGCATGAATTACAGGATTTAATGATAATGTGTATTGAGAAATGTGTGATATGTTGATATTTGCAGGTCAAGATTTGAAGGCCGTGCATTCGGTTTCGGAAACCCTCTGTGAGTAACATTTCTGTAAAGATATGTTATTATGAACTATGTTTTAAATGTATTACGTTATGCTATGCTTTGAAATGAGAATGTTTTCCGTGAATGAATGTCCTGATTTGCGAATCTAGTATGGCATCCATAGATAGTTGGGTCATGGGGGCGGGAACATGCAGGCCCATGCGTCATGAGTCATGGGGAACGGCATGGAAGGACAAACCCATGACTAGTTACGAGATCTCGTAGACTGTTGACTGATAGACTGTTATGAAAGGTTCTGTGGAGTATGCCATTACGTATGTTCTTATGATGACTGATGACTGATATATGTTTATGATTGATTTATTGTGGATTTATGAAAATGTCGGACTTCGTTCACTAACCTCTTTACTGTTATGTTACTTGCTGAGCTCTAGCTCATTGTTTGTAATTATGTATTATAGGTGAGCATTCTGGAAGTCAAGCCTAGGCGGAGTCCGAGCCGAGCCGCCGTTTTGAAGCCTACCCGGTGTTTTGGTGCCTCCGAGTTGGGGCTAGGCCTAGGAAGGCCGTTAGGAAGCTTAGTTTTGGTTGTGCACATGGCGTGAGCCTATGTTTTGTACATGAATTTTGATAATATGTGATGTATTGTAGTGGGTAAATTAACATTTTTGGCATGTAATGTATGTTCATATAAATGCACAGCTCTTTGGACCATGGTTATTTGTTTTCGCTTCCGCGAGCCCCTCTTTTTTTTTTTTTTTTTTATGTTTTGTATAGCAAAGCCTGTGGTAATCTAGGATTACTGGCCGGTCTCGTTGCCAAACTTCTAGAGGCGAGTTTGGGGCGTGGCAAAGACCATAGAGGCTGCCGAAGATGCTCCATCCGTTTCTCCCATCCCTATGCAGCCCTTTGCGTCTTCCACCACAACACTCTCTATGCCCTTCATGTCAAGGGATGAGGTAGACATTTTTGAAGGAAGACTAGCTAGTCTCTTTGACATACCTTCTACCTCTCCCACCTCTACTGCTGAAGCTGAGCCATTAGCCTTGGCTGACTCCCTATTGGAAATCTTCGAGAGTTCTCCTTCCTCCAGCAACAAGCCTTTTGTACCTTCAGTAGATTTGGACACATGCTTGCAACTGTTGACTTCCTTTTCAAGGATCCCCTTCGAGGCTCTACAAAGGCCTATCATCAGGAATGAGTTCCTTCAATGCTGTAACATTGCTGAGCAGTCTGCCATGAGTGTCTCAAGTCATCTATCTCAGGCTGCAGCTACTATCGATTTTTATCTCAACATTTGCCATGCTGCTAAGGCTGCGGATGATAAGCTGGCTAAGGACCAGAGTTTTGTTTCTCAAGTGCATACTGAAATATCAACTCTGAAAGAACAACACTTTTCTGCCTCCCACTTTCGAGTCCAACTTCTGGAGAAGAAAGCTCAGCTCGAAGAGGAGTTAGCCGCAGTAAACCAAGCCTTGGTTCGAACTGATAAGAAACTGCACATCACCAATCAAGGGCTGGCTGATCGAAAAGAAGACATGGCTGTAGCTATTCAATTATTTCCTTCCCTTAGCAATAGGAAAGCTATTGTACAAAAACAATTAAAGCATTGTAATGATTTTTGGGCCAATTTGTGGCATAATGTACTTGATTCTTTATGAAAGCACAATATTTTGAATATCATTTGAACAAGCTTGTGTTTTTGCATATGGTGTTCACTCTATCCCTTGTGTTTCCCAAATGGTTGGAAAATAAGGTTTTAAATATCTGCCATTAATCTTTTTGGGATGTACATAACCATTCAAATTTCTTAAATGGCATGCTCCAAAAGGCAGAACCCTATGAATTTGATATGGTCCTTCCCAGTTAGGTGACCATTTGCCAAACTTATGGCTTTTAATCCCAATTGGGAGTATTGTCTTTCATACCAAATCACCTTCATCAAAGCCAATGTGTTTGACTTTCTTATTATAATTCTTGGCTGCTTTCTTCTTTTGGAAAAGAATGCTATTTAATGCCAAAATTCTAGCTTCATCTATGCCTTCTAATTCTAAGCACATACTTTGATGGTATTGTTCAGGATTCAATTGATCTTGACATCTTACTCTCAAAGATTTAACATTAATCTCTACTGGTAAGACTGCATCATGTCCATACACCAAGGCATAGGGAGTGACTCCTGTGCTTGACCTCGGTGAGGTTCTATATGCCCACAGAACATCCAATAATAGGTTATGCCAATCCCTAGGATTGTCATCCACAACCTTTTGTATTCCTTTTTTCAAGGACTTATTGGATGACTCAGCTTGACCATTAGCTTGTGCATAATAGGGTGTGGAATTAACAAGACTAATTCCAAATTCTGCCACAAAAGACTTCACCATCTTCCCATCAAACACAGTTCCATTATCAACTGTTATGGTTTGCGGGATGCCAAATCTATGGATCAAATCTTTAATAAAACCAATAACCTCTGTTTGGTCTACAGCCTTGTATGGCTTAGCTTCGACCCATTTAGTGAAGTAGTCAGTAGCCACTAGAATGAAACAATGATGTTTCGAAGAAGGTGGGTGTATTTTTCCCATCATATCCATGGCCCACCCTCTGAATGGCCAAGGCTTCACTACTGTATGTAGGTCAGTTATGGGCACGTGCCTTATTGTGCCATGCTTTTGACATGCCTGACACCCCTTTGCATATTCTATGCAGTCTTTAAGGATGGTTGGCCAATAATAGGAATGCCTTCGAAGCAACCACCTCATTTTTACACCAGGTTGGTGAGCACCACAGATACCTTCATGGACCTCAGCCATGGCTGTTAGCGCTTCTTTCGGGCCTAGACATTCTAACAATAAGCCATCTCCCCCCCTTTTGTAGAGAGCATTACCATATATCATATATTGCATAGACTGCAATTTGACTTTTCTACTGGCCTTCGAAGATGGACCAGCCAAGTACTGCATTATTGGATGCCTCCAATCTTGTTCTTGTAACTCATTATGATTGACTTCCAAGATCACATCCCTTTTATTCAAAAGTTGTATTAATCTCTGATATGTTGTTTGGCTTATGTCCCTTTGTGTATTATCCCTTCTCTTGAAGTTCGAAGCTTTCTGAGCCACATCATTGGCTCTATTGTTCAAGAATCTTGGAACATGGGTTACATTTACTATTTGAAACTGAGAAAGCAAATGTAATGCAACAACATAATATGGCAGGATACTTATGCTTTGACACTTGAAAATTCCTTTCACTTGGTTAACCACCAATTGAGAATCTCCAAATATGTCAACTGCATGTACTTGTAATCCAATAAGAATCTCTAGTCCCACAATTAAGGCTTCATATTCAGCCTGGTTATTGGAACAGGTAGCTTTATCCACTCTAAAACCATGGGTAGTTTCTGTCCCCTGTGGAGACTTGATTACAATACCAATTCCAATTAACCCATTTGCTTTCGACCCATCGAACCACATTTGCCATGGCTCAACACTGGCCATACCAAGTTCCATTATCTCCTGGCTCTCTGTTTGAGATGGATGATCTGCCAAGAAATTGGCTAAAACCTGCTCTTTTACTGCCCTTTGAGGGACATATTCTAGATGGAATTCTGATAAGGCAAGTATCCATTTGCCAATTCTTCCCCTCAACATTGGTCTAGATAACATATATTTAACCAAATCTGTGGTTGCAATTACCAAGACAGTTGTAGGCAAAAGATAATATCTTAATTTTATTGCAGCAAAATACAAAGCAAGACACAGCTTTTCAACAGCTGAATATTTACATTCACAAGAATTTAAAAACCTACTAAGGTAATAAATAGCTTGCTCCTTGCCTCCTTCATTGTCTTGGGCTAAGAAAGCTCCCAATGAATCCTCTGCTGCAGCTATGTACAACTTCAAGGGCTTGTTCCCCTTTGGTGGCATCAGCACTGGAGGGTTAGCCAAGTAGGCCTTGATACCTTCGAAAGCAATTTGATGCTCTGCTGTCCACACAAATTCCTCTTCATCTTTCAGCCTTAACAAGGAAGAAAATACTTTAGTTTTCCCTGCAGTGTTAGAAATGAACCTTCGAAGAAAGTTAACCTGCCCAAGGAACCTTTGTAATTCTTTCTTACTTGATGGGGGTTTGGCTTCAATGATTGCTTTGGCTTTATTCTGATCAATCTGTATTCCTTTCTTGTGAACAACATAGCCCAAGAAATTTTCAGATGATACACCAAAAGCACATTTAAGAGGATTGAGCTTTAACTTGAACTTCCTCATCCTTTCAAAAGCTGCTTCTAAGTGAAACAGGTGCTCCTCTATGGATTGGGACTTAACCACAATGTCATCAATATAACATTCCAAATATCCTCCAATAAGATCATGAAAGATAGTGTTCATGGCTCTTTGATATGTAGCTACAGCATTCTTTAGACCAAATGGCATTTTAACCCATTCAAAGGTGCCAATATTCCCAGGACATCTGAATGCTGTCTTGTGGATATCTTCCTCTGCAATGCAGATTTGGTTATAGCCGGAATGCCCATCCATCATTGACAAGACTTGGTGACCTGCTGAACTGTCCACCAGCAAGTCCACTATAGGCATAGGGTACTCATCTTTGGGAGTTGCCAGATTTAAATTTCTGAAATCGATACATACCCTCATTTTGCCATTCTTCTTGACTACAGGCACAATATTAGATAGCCACTCGACATACCTGGCTGTTCTAATAAAACCTGCCTTGAGGAGTCTAAGGATCTCTTCCTTAACCTTCTGAATTACTTCTGGACTCATCCTCCTTGGTTTCTGCTTGTAAGGCTTGAAATTAGGCTTCATGGGGAGCCTATGTTCCACTAATGACCTATCCAATCCTGGTAGTTCATTATAAGACCATGCAAAGCAATCTTTGTATTTCTTCAGAACAACCAATAGCTGGTTTCTGTCCAGAGCATTCAAACAAGCACTTATATAAGTGGGCTGTTGTACAGAACCTTCCCCTAGATTTACTTCTTCTAAAGGGTCTTGTGCATGAGAACTCCCTCTGGTTTCTTCTACCTTTGAAGTGATCTTCAAGCTTGATTCTGCCCCCAGGTTCTTCAATTCAATATCTCTGCCCTTCTCTTCATAGACAAAATCTGTCCACAAGGCTTCCTCTTCCTGTATCTCCTGGACTTTTGTTTCAATGTCCAAGGCACAGTACTTACCAAGAGTCAAGACTCTAGCCTGTTGCTTCTGCTGTTTGCAGCCAATTATCATGGCCTCTCTCTCTTGCTCCTGAACTTTCTGGACTATTGCTTTTATGTCCAATGCTGAAAATTTAATCAAAGCCAAGGACTTGGCTTTTTGTGGTTCCTCTCTTTGCCTATAACCAGGCATCATTGTCATCTCTAAGGACAACCTCTTCATCAGCACTTTTTTGGACTAAGTGCTTCAGGTGTGTCACCTCCTCATCAGCCGTCACTTCGGCTGAGCTGTCATCTTTCATCAGTATACTGAGAGGTGTCACTCCCTCAATATACAATTTAGCCTCCGCAAAGTCTGCACAGGCTATGAAGGGTTGAGGATCTGCATCGATTTCCTCTGTCTCTCCATTGCCTAAAGCCATCATGATTTTCTGATGTAAAGAAGAAGGCACACATTTGTTAGTGTGGATCCAATCCCTTCCAAGCAAAGCATTGTATTTAGCATTACTGTCGATTACGAAGAATGCTGTCATACAATCCCTGGTTCCCACACTTAAATTAATGGGTAGAATCCCCTGAGCCATTTGCTTATCTCCAGCAAAACCAGTAATGGTTGTCCTGGTTGGTATCAACCTAGGATTCTTTTTTCCTAGTTTCTTCAAAGAAGATTTCGGGAGTAGGTTTACTGCTGCCCCATTGTCTATCAGGACTCGGTTCAGCTGTATCCCATCAAAGAAAGCCTTGATGTACAAAGGCCTGACGTGCTGCGTCATCGAATCTGAGGGGTACTCAAATGGATACGATAGATTGATGCTTACCACTTCCTCACTTTCATATTCATCTTCCATCGGGGTAACCATTTCGAAATTATCTTGCACCATGCTTGCTTGCGAGTCTTCACTAGAGATCTGAACTGGATCAGCTTCCTGCCCCTCTTGATTTTCATCTCCAGCTTGGAATTCCTGTGGTAGTATGTGTACCATGTTCACTGATACTGGGGGAAACGAGCCAAACTGGATGGCTGGCTGTACTTGTTCCCCCTCTTGGTTACGTTGGTTGACTCCCTCAGAAACATCCTGCATGATGCATTCTGGTATTTCATTGCTAACTGATCCCTTCGAAGGATCTTTCTCAACTGGCTCTTCAGTCAGAAACGTTTGCTCAGCCATGAAGGCTTCGAACATCTCTTCCTCCACGACCTCTTTCTTCTGGCTTATGCTAATCTCTTCTTCGGTCTCGCTATCTGTCTCCATCAGAGCTTTCTCCAACCCTACCAAACTAGCCTTCTCTCTGGTTTTCAGTTCAGAATGAACCTTGGCCAACTGTTCTCGACTGCAGACCACTTTGCTCTGTGGAACTGGCTTTGGAGCATAGTCTGACTTTGGGTTCTTCCTTCCTTCCGTTTTGACTGGTGAAGAATTTTCTCCACTTTCCTTCAGATCTTTCTGATACTGGGTGTACCTGCGCTGAATTTTTCTTCTCTGTGATCTTGAGATGACTGGGACCATATCTGGTTCCCTTGTCTTTGGGTGTTTAAGCAGCACCCAGTTATTTGGAGCCACCATAGGAGGCTTGATCATCCTGCCTTGGTTTACAACATCTCCTCGAACAGGCAATTCTCTAGGTTTGTTTTGCATTACAAACCAGTCTGGGACTCCAGGTACCCATGAACTTGCTGATTCAGACGCTGAACTGCCCTTTTCCACCTTCGAAGCCATCTTCGAAACTGGCCGTGAAGGTAAGTGCTTGGTTTTGTCCTCATGTTTTGAATCTGATTCAGACCTTCGATAAGGGTGACCATTTTCTGTCCTGCGTGAAACTGGTCTAGGGGGCCAATCTCTGGCTTTGATTCCATGAACTGAACCCCTCTCCAGTTTTCTTTCAAAATGGTTACTCTCCATTCTATAATAGTTATGTGGCCTGGATTCATGCAAGAGCTTCTTGCCTTTGTCATGCATTCTGTTCACCACAGGCTCAACCACTGGTGGTCTCTGCCTATCACTAGCCGGATACGGCCTTTTGTTGTAAGCATTGGTTGACTTAGGACGTCTCTGAACATCCCTGTAGTATTGCTTCCCATCAGTTGGAAGCCCCTTTAACCACTTGTAACTGAGTCTGCACCTGGGGCACATTCTCTGCATCACCGCTGCTTCCAAGGAGTTGTCATCTAGTGTTTCTCCGTCAGATTGCTCCTCCTGATGTGAGAAACCTTGTCCAATAGCTGGTGGGTTTCTAGCCTCCTTCTTAGCAGTTATCTGGTTGGCAGTATGCATTTGCATGTTGACCTCTTCCAACTCTTGCAGAGATAGATTGTGGAAGTTTGGTACAACCACATTAGCTGTGCCTTCTCCAACTTCTGGAAACGGATCACTGTCAATTCCCATGGCTTTTTCTGTTTTAGCTGGGAACTTCAAACTTCCTTTCCGAATATGTTCTTGGATCCTGTCTCGAAAAACAATGCAGTTTTTAGTCGAGTGAGACCAAGAATTATGCCATTTACAGTATACTTTTCCTTTCAGTTCATCTGGAGATGGTAGTTTTACTCCTTTTGGTAACTTAAGGAAATTAGCCGCGAGCAAATAATCAAAGATGTCATCTGCTTTTGTTAAATCGAAAGAGTATTTTCTGTGAAAGTCTTTCTTTTTAAACTGCTGGTCTATAGTTGTATCCTTATGAATTAATGCTTCACAGATTACGGGTTCTTTGCCTACAATCTCTGCTGCATCTATTTCATAATTAGGATCTCTATAATATGTCCTATATGATGCATTATTTCGATCTTGTTCCTCTTCTAATAATGCTTCATATCGAGACACCTTATAGGTCAGTTCGACCAAATCTCTGAATTCAGTTGAATCAAACTTCTTTCGAAGCCTGAATTCTAAACCATTTTGAGCCAATCTGACGAATTCTGGCTCTGGCAGGATAACTCTACATTTATTTCGAGCCCTTTTAAATCTGGCAATAAACTGAGTAGCCTTTTCTTCAGGCCTTTGACTCAATCTAGCCAAATCTGCCATAGATATTTCTGGCTCTGATTGGAAGAATTGGGCATGAAATGCCTCTTCCATTTGTTGCCAATTTTGAATGGAGCCAGGTGTAAGGTTGATGTACCATACAAATGCTCCCCCCGTTAGGGAATTTGGAAATAATCTCAGTTTCATATAGTCATGGTTAGTAAATTCACCGCATTGAGCAGCAAACCTAGCAATATGTTCTATCGTTGATTGATTTCCAGTCCCATAAAAAAGGGTAAAATCTGGTATCCTGAATCCCCTTGGGTATTCATGTACCCTATCTACCCATTCTGGGTATGGTTTTCTGTATATAGGAGTCTGGACCCCCCGAGCCATTGGTCCACATATCTCCCTAACAATATCAGCAATCTGGTCTCTAGGGACCATATTTTGTGCCTGCTGAACCACTACTGGAGGGGCAAACACAGGATTTGGTGGACAAACTTGTGCTTGTGGTCCTCTTGGTCCATAAGGTGGTAAATTTGGGGCTGGTTGTCCTTGCGGTGCAGGTTGCTGTTGAGGGTATGGGTAACCCCTTTGAGCATGACCTGCGAAAGGACCTGCAAAAGGTGCTGGAACAGGTGTTGTGTCTCTGCCATTTGTAGGAAAACCCTCCAACCCCCCGGGTGTAAATTCGAATAAGGGATTAGCGTACCCCCTTGTGCCAGGTATGGCTTCGAACATGAGATTCGTAACCATTCTTATGCCAGTTTCTTGTATTTGGCCAGATCCACCAACTTGTGTGGCTTCATTATTAAGTACTGAGGCATTTTGGCCTGCTATAGGCCTTGAAATGGGTTCATACCAAGACTGAGGTGATGGTCTTTCATAGTTCTGATTACTAGTTTGACCATTATACTGTCCATTAACTTGCATAGGCTGTTTTTCTCTAGCCAATCTTTGTTGGGGGACATTTACGACTTCCTCCGTGTGTCTTGTGTTTGTTGGTTGGTGGTTATTCATTCGATCCAAAAAGGATGTTGCCCACCTTTCCATTGTGTTCATTAATTGTTGTCCCATGGCATTTACTAAACCATCCCATGGATTTGTTGGTTGAATAAATGGCACAGTGGACGGTCCAATTCCTTGGTTTTGTCCAATAATATGAACATATGGTTCTTGTCCAGAAGTACTGGTCTGTTCGACCATAGGTTCTGACAATGTAGGAGTTTCCACAGGATGTGTTACCACATTATCCTCTGGATTTGGTATTTCTACCTCTCCTTCCACGCCTTCTTCCAAGCGTTCATTTTCTCCTTGTCGTCTTCTTCTAGCCATTTTTAATTAGGTCCCACCGGGCGTGCCAAAAATATATGTTGGCTTTTTGGCTTTTCGAAGGGTATTTTTGTGAATGTGAGTGTGCCAGCAAGGATCAATCAGTCCTTACAGAAATTGTGATTGCCAACCAATTATCAGACGATTGTGTTTTAGTTCTTTTCAGCCTCAATGAAGAGGACTTTTACTGGTGGCTTGACTTAGGAGAAGTTAATAAAAATAACAGTAATATGAAGAACAATTGAAGTATTTCATAAAAATGAACACTTACAATGGTCCGAACTCAGCCTCGGAGAGGTTTACAACAGCAATCTACTTGAATCTACTTGAAGCTACTCCTATGAATCGAAGTGCAGTGCAGGTATTTAAAGTGTAGGTATTTAAAGAACAGGTATTTAAAGACTGGAAATGTAAAAGACTGGAAAAGAAAATATATGAAGTAAATGACTGATTTGTATGATCTGAGTCCGTCCTCTTTTTCTGGGGGCTGCCCTGCTATTTATACTCGTCAGTGATGACCTTCGAACTGCACTTCGAACCGTCGAACTGCTCCTCCATGATCGCTGATCATGCTTCCTTACAAGTAGCTCCATTACGCCATTACTGGCAGTTGAGCTTCCCTCTTGTACTTGAATTTGAATATGAGTAACCGTTGAAAATATGTCATCTTGCATCCCGTTATTGATCTAGTGTTACTCAGATCATGTGAGGACCAATATTTATTGCTACGTGTACGATCAGGATTAAAGGCTTGAATAACCTTCCTTTATTACCCTTACTCTGCCACGTGTCGAACTGTAACTGGCTTTTACAAAATATGTAGCCAACAGGGAGCAGTTAACAATATGGGTTTCTTGAAGAAGAAAAAAAAGTGTGACAAAGGCGTTTGCAATTTTACATCTAAATTTTTTGGCATTTGCAATTGTTTGTGATATAAGTGTCTCTGTTTTGTTATGCTCTGTTCTGTTACTCCCCTGTTTTGTCCTTTGATTTTTCCCTATTTAGCATAGATTGTTGGTTTATGTTGTTATTCTATGTTGTATTGGAAAAGAGTTTAAATTGTTACTATATTAATAGATGATCTATTTGAATTGAATATGCTTTTTTTGTAAAGGTTTTGATGTCAAGTGAAGATGCTGTTGAATTGTTTGAGGTACTTTATCAGTGTATTAATAGATCATCTATTTGAATTGAATGTGTTTTTTTTATTTATTATAAAGGTGTTGATGTCAAGTGAAGATGCTATTGAATTGTCTGAGTTACTATCTGTGTCTGTAATGCTAATTGGGATTGGCATAATAAGGTTTCTACAAACCCATTTTCTTGTAAAACTTCCTAAAATAAATTAAATAAACACACACACACAGATCCTTGCCCTTTTTTCAAAGTTTCTACATGTGTAAACATCCTAAAAAGTTATGAAGTAATGGCTCCGTTTGGTAGAGCTATGGGAAAATGATAGATTAGAGCTTAACAGATTATGACTTATAGCTGTGAACATAAACTGTTAATCTGTTTGGTGCAGCTGTAAGATTATGGATTTAAGCAGTAGAGTAGTGTTTGGTTGATAAGCTGTAAAATAACTTTTTACTGTGTAATTATCCTTTTTGCCCTTATATGATATAAAAATAATTATTTTGTCATTTTTTCAGTTTTAATTTAAAAAAAGTATTTCATTAATAAAAGTTAATGTAATTAGTATTAAAAAAATTATCATTTCATTTTAAATTATTTCATTAATAAAATATCATTTTAAATTAGCAGTTAATGTAATTAATGGCAATTAATAGTTTAATAGGCATCAATTAATAGTAAAATTATTAATTTTTTCATTAATAGTTTAATAAGCTGTAAAAAATTATTAGTTTAATAACCGTCAATTAATAGTTTAATAAGCTGTAAAAAATTAATAGTTTAATTAGTTTAATAAGCACCAATTAAAATTATTTCATAAGCTGTAAAAAATTATTTCATTAATAAGCATCAATTAAAATTAATAGTTTCATTAAAATTATTAATAGTTTCATTAATAAGCATCAATTAAAATTAATAGTTTAATAAGCTGTAAAAAATTATTTCATCAATAAAAGTTCATTTTAAATTAGTAGGTAATGTAATTAGTGGCAATTAATAGTTTAATAAACATCAATTAATAGTGAAATTATTAATAGTATCAATTAATATAAATTTTTTTCATTTTTTCATTTTAAATTAATTAGTCTCAATTAATTAGCATCAATTATTATTTTTTATTCATTAATTATTTTTTTTTAATTAAAAAAACACTGAAAAACCTCCAAAAAATAAATAAAATGAAAACCATAGCTCCGACGGGATGAACCGGCGCTAGGGTTTCATTCAGATCCACAGAAAGAGTGAGAGAGAGTTACGGTTCAGATCGCGATGGTTCAAATCAACTTTTCATCCCGCCAGCAACCCCTTATGCTCCTCCTCCTCCTCCTCATCTCACTACCAGCATCGCTTGCGATGGTTCAGATCGCAATGGTTCAGATCGCGTTGGTTCAAATCATGATGGTTCGGATCTCCTCCTTCTCATCTCATCGCCGGCGTTGATCGCGAAGAGAGAGACAGAGCTAGGGTTCACGCTGTCGATCGTGATGGTTCAGATCGCGATGGTTCAAATCACGATGGAGAGCGATCGGAGAGAGAGAGAGAGAAGAGACAGAGCTGTTCGTCGGAAATCGTCGAGAATCGCCTGGGCCGTTTGTGTGAGAGATAAAAATGAGTGATCTTGGTTTATATACATGGCACACTCGTAATTAACATCAAATGGGAAGGACATTTAAGTCATTTTGCCCCTAGAGGGATCAGCTGCACGCTTAAGCTGAATTCATAAGCACCCTTGGAGCAACTTAAAGATTTAAGCCGAAAATGGCTTAAATTAAGCTATAATTTGTGCCTTATAAGTTGTACCAAACACACCAACATAGCTTAATTTAAGCTAAAAGTTTATTTAAGCTGAAAAAAAGTTTTACTAAACGGGCCTAATGTCCTAAATGTCAATTTCAGATACTGCTTAGAGAACATATGTGTAAATCAACCCTTTGGTCCCTTTGAACCAGATTGAAATAGTGAATATGAATTTGAATGGTGTAATTATGGATTTCTAGAAGGAGATTTGGATTTCAGCTTATCGAGAAGTATTAAACGCCTGATTAAGATTTAATATTCGTCTGGGTCGGGATGGGTTGGGCTACGAAAATGATGTTCAAGCCTGTTTGTAGATTAAGCCCAGCAAGTTTTTTTTGGACAGATCAGGCAAAGCCGTAAGTCAAAATCTTAGATCCAAGTCCTTTCCAACAAGCTTGGCCTAGATGGGTTAACGGGCCTGGTCGGGTTGTGAAAATGGTGTCCACGTTTACTTGTGAGCTAAGCCCAACGAGCTTTTACCCCTGATGGCTAGCCTAGTTGATCAATGGATTTTTCCCAATATGCCCAACTCAAGTTCACTTTTATCGGCATCTCTCGTTTGCTCTCCTAGGGAGGGCCTAAAAGTCTCCACCTAGGACATGGTTCCTGTTTATCAAAAAAAAAGCCCAAGGAGCTTTTTCGAACGAGTTAAACTTTGCAAATGAAAACCTTATGCTCAAGCTCTTTTATGAACTGGGTTTGACTCAAATAGGCCAATGGGTTAGGCACGTATGCTGGTCTTAATGAGTCGAGATTCAGGCCTATTTTTGTGTATCGATGTTGATGATTTAGAATGAGATGAACTACTATCAATAATTTAGCCATTCAAATTGATAATTCAAAAGATTATAGTATAAAAATGATAGTATGAAGGGATAAAATAAAGTTAGTATCTTTCTTTCTTATCTCTCTCATTTTTCTTGCTTTCTCATTTAAGCAGCTAGTGTATCCATCCATCTAGTTATGTAACTCATCAAATTCCACATATCCACTGCTAGAAAATGCACTTTTAGCAGCGTTTTTTAGGTACTAAAAACGTCGCTAATTCTTTTTGTGATGTTTAGTACCAAACGCCAACAACGCGGCCGTCGCTATAGCTTTATGGTGTTTAAAAAACGTCGTTATGATATTTAGCGACGTTTTTGAAACGCTGTCATAGATATTTATACATTTTAAAAATCTAGCCGTTCGGGTTGGGATATAGGGACATTTAAAAATGCCACAATAGCCTTTTCTTTTTATTTTTATTTTTATTTTATTGTGCTAAGCTTGGCATTTAAATATAGCGACAGATATTTATACCTATCATAAACAATTATTAAGAACTAATAATTGATGTATATTAAAATAATAAATAAACTAAGCTTGAAAACAAAATTAAAAATAAGAAACAATTCATTGCATACCTAAGAATAGAAACAATTCATGTTCAGATTTTAAATAAATCAATTAAAATCAAAATGGTCAAGAAGAAGTCAAATTACTTAAACTTCATCTATGGAGGACGACAATTTTTCTTCATTCTATCAAGACTCTCTGAAAGAAACCAAAACTTCATCTCTTTTGCAGACGTTGCAAGATTCTTTGCAGTTCTTGTCACTAGCTCATCTTTTTCTCTCAGAACATGAAGCTTGAAGGCATCTAAATCTCTTGATAAGTCCTCCAAGTAACTTCTAGTCCAATTACCTTGTGGAAGATCAGTCATCACAAAAAAATGAATTGGGAGAGGACCTTTGTGTCTTAAAGATTCTATCTTTTGTTGTAAACCCAGAAAAGTAGTCTTCCAGTGGTTCTTGAACTGCCCATCCAACTTGATAATTTTCTTTTCATTTCTTACCTTTGGTCCCTTAAATGTCAGCAAGTCATCATTATGTATTTATTATTTTTTATGTAATATGTTCTTGTTTGCTTACCCCTCATTGACATAATTTTGATTGTGCTTTAAAATACGCTAGAGGGTTGATCAGTAACTATGACATAATTGTCCCACTCCTCTGTAATATATATAGCTTCCTTAACCGTCCATTGTATTCAACTTTATCTATTACCATTCCACTATAATTTCTATTCTTCCTTTCTCTATTTGATTGATTTTGGTTTATGCTCTTCCTCATCCATGACTTCCCCTAAGTTAAAGCTGAAACGTGACAATTTTAATCAATTTATCAATGGAAATGAAAGGATGGTACCCATGGTATTGATCCATCATTAATCACTAATTCAGCAGGAATGGTATCAGTGATACAGTTCAATTCATTTTTGGGTAGTAGCATTAACTAACAGCCTTATTTGGGTGGTCAAAACTGTACAGAATTAAGACAGATTACATTAATTACAATGGTGTACATAAATTACATTGACTATCTCCGACCAAAGAAGAAAGTAAAATTCAGTTTCCATCAACATTTGTTTTGTTCTTTTTTTATTTTTTATATTTTTATTGGGTTGGAATTGTTACTTCCTATTATTTACGACTGTTGGTTACCTACCCTAGATGCATGTTTGTCTGAATATTTTCTTCACAGTAAATATATATATATATTTTTAATGTTAGTTTTCGTCAGATATGCACGACAGACGCGTGAAATTTACATGTTAACTGATTTGATTTTGTTCCAGGGTTCGCAATTTCTCCTCTATGGCAATTTTGTTGGGGGATTTTTGGTAGAAGACTTAGAGAGAATACCAGTTAGTCTTTTGTGTTTTAGTTTGTACATAAGGATTGTTCTTGTAGATAAATGGAATCAAAGTGGGTTAAAGTATTGGATAATGGCCATAGAATCATTGTTGACGCAAAGAGAAAACGGGCAGCCCAATGTGCATCAAATATAATTGAAGCAAGCCACAAGGTGTTGTCAGTTCAGCCCAACCATAATTCATTATTTACCAAGCTTTGCAAGCGAAAAAGGCTGGTTGGATGCAAAACCAAATGTGGGGTGCACTTGAGAAAATCGTTACATAAGAACTATTCCAATTTCATGAAAAGTGGACTGCCACAGCGGTTACTGTTTTATCAGAATGGTGACTGGAATGATTTTCCTCGTGATATTGTTGAGTTGGTTAGCAAAGATTTTCAAATGAAAAAAGCAACAATTGAAGTGCAGTTCAAGGGCTGCCATTTAATGTTTGATATCTTGTACATGATTCAAGTAGAATTGAAGACAGGTTCCCAGAAACCTATAGCTTGGATTGATGAATCAGGTAGCTGCTTTTTTCCTTAATTATACTCTACTGATGGTGGAATACATGAATGCAATCAATCTGAGTTAGAAAAAGATGAATTTGGGTATGCGGAGCCAAATGGGGCCCCTGAAATCAAGTTGCATCTTCAAATAGAAGTAAACGGAGTTAATGGCTACAATTTGGAGGAATGTGTGGAAGAGTCAAATATTTGTGCTAAGCGAGTTAAAATTGAACAAAAATCTAACAGAAATAATGATGAGCTAGGCATTGATGACAATTATAACGAAAACTCTGTTTCAAAAATGGACAAAGTTGTTGAAGAAGTTCAACATAGTGGCAAAAATTTATCCTCTAAGTTTGAATATGTTTGTGAAACTGTAGATTTAGATATTATGAAAAACATGTTTGTTGTGGGCATGAACCCGTCCTTGAATGCAAACATACTTGAAATTAACAGATGCTCTGGTAATGTGATGCCAACTCGCTGGGAAATTTTTCAGAAGCAGATTGAGATAACTCAAAGGTATCGTGGGGATCCAAATGTTCGGTATGCTTGGCTCGCTTCTACAAGAGATGCACTGACTAGTATGATGACCTATGGGCTTGCGCATTGTGGACTCAAAACTAAGGCCACATATGGTTTTGGAGTTCACCTTGCAGCTGTGAAGTGTGCCCTCACCAGGTCTGCATATTCTCTTTATTTTCTTGTTTTTTAATTGTTCTTTGGATTAGTATAAGCAATAACACAATATTTTGCACATTGTGGACCAAAATCAAGAAATATACCTTTTTGTACGGGGGCGGAATATCCTCTGCTTTCCGTACTCCTTGTACTCTAAGCTTCTCTTGACGGCGTCTACCTGGCAACACAGAAACGGTGAGTTGCCCGGCGGTGGTGTGCCGGATAGACCCCCCGACGATCAAGTCAGTCCACTTGAAGAAGAAGAAGACTGAAGAGAGAGAGTATTCTTTCTGGGGAAGAAATTGCATACCTCTAACGTTGTCCTCCTCCCTATTTCAAGGCTGGCCATGCAGCCTCAAGATTATGCGTGCACTACCTCTGCTGTCCTTCCCAGGACAGGTGGCAGTGCTCGCCTCTCACCACCTTATGCGTGTAAAGGCTTAGTCCTCCCACCAGTACACGCAGAACTGTCCAACGGTATTGGCGCATGCTTGGAGCAGATTTCCTCTATCCCTCACGCCATTGGTCCAGGTGGCACACTCGACCAAAATACCTCGACCGGCCTATCACTTGTGGAGAGTTGCCATCACATGCACACAACCGAGCTATGCACCGCCGGACTGTCCCTTGCGAAGGGGCCAAAGGGCGATACTCATGGCCAAGCTGATATTGACCGGTTCATTAGGCTAACCGGTTGTGAGGTATGCCAGCCTCCACCCATCCTACCTCTATACTCGGTCACACGAAGACCACTTACCTCGGCTGGTCGGTTAGAAGCGTGTCGGCCCTAACCGCGCCCACAGTCTAGCCCGAGATGCTCTTAGCTTGGTCATCAGACACTGCTACGCGCTCGGCCGCGTTATAGCTCGGCCGGGCATTGGTTCGTGTCTAGCCGGTCTTTTGCTCGGCGGCTTGCGGTTCGTCATGATCGGCGTCATCGTAGCTCGGCTGCACTAACGCGCAAATCTCCCCCCTCAATTGCCCCTTAACCCCATCCGACCTAGTCGTGATTAGGGTTACCATCGTGACCGAGCTAACGGATGAGTTGCGCCATCACCAAGCCGAGCATGATTGGGGGCATATCTATCACCGAGCTATCCCGTTTGGTCGGCCATTTTCTCCGCAGTCTCATCAAAGGTCGTCCAGCCGTACTGACAGCTGCGTTTCCAGTGCCACATGGCTTCACGTCATTGGGTCGTGCAGCCAGCTGTCCTGCACGCGCAGAATTCAAACGGTGCAGCCGTTTGGGGTTCGTTCCCCCCTTTTTTGTATCCCAACGAAGGGCCTAAAACCCTTCACTTTTCACCGTTTCTTCCACACACACCCCAAACCCTAGCTTCCATATTCTCTGAGAACTTCCCCTCACTGCCGCTGCGTCTCACCTGCCTCCGTTTCCATTCTTTGTTTCTCGTGAGGTCACAACCAAGTTCGAGAGGCCCTGCTCTTGCATCTGGTATTTGGTAAGTCCTCCTACCCTTTCTCCAAACTCTCGTACTCGAGTTCCTCAAGTTTTTCACTTTTTAGTGCTTTATGTTCTCCATGTTTATACTCGGGGCCATTAGAGTTGCTTTCCCTTGCTTAGATCTTGCACACCCTAGGGCAAACAAAAACAGTAGGAATGGATGGGGCTTTCGTGCCCCTCGTTTCTCCTGGGTTCGAACGAGTTCGTCCTATTTTTGGGATAAACAGTTTGTATCTGGATAGAACCGAGCAAAACGCTCGTTTAGATCCATAAATGACACTACGGCCGAGCAAAAACTGGTTTGTGGCTTCTGAACCGGGCGAAAACTTGAGGTCGTTACTTGGACCTTGACCAAGTTAGTTCGTCAAGCAGAACCGACCGAGCTATAACTTTGACCGAGCCAGATGCGGAGAGTTAGAACCGAACTAGGAAATCGACGAGTAGCCTAGCCGAGGTAGGGGTCGAACCGGCCAAACACTAGTGACCCTTTCATTGAGCTAGTTGCAATAAGAGCCGCGCAATTTTTTCCGTGCTAACCCTTGGAAATTATTTTTAATAATGCAGAACACACTAGGACCGTCCAGGCCAGTCTAGAACCATCATTGGTGGATCTCAAGGTCCGAGCAAATACACCATCCTTTTTGACCGAGATAGTCGATAAACCAAATAAAACCGAGATAAATGGGGAAGTACCAATTTATGGTTAGCTCGCCCGGCGCGATGGCGGAGTTTCGAAGGGAGTACAACATCCCAGATGACGTCATCTTAGAGCTCGCCAAAAAGGGAGACACCCCTTGGGGGGATCTAGACCGGTGCCCCTTTACCGTCGTATCAATAGTAGAGGGAGGGCTCCGCTTCCCGGTTCAACCCTTGATCTGCGAATTTTTGAGGCAGACAAGGCTTTGCCCGACCCAAGTTTCAAATAACACTTACAAAATAATAAACGGGGTCGCCGAGCTGAACCGGAGGCTCGGTCTCAATCTCGGTCTGGCCGAAATTTTCCATCAGTATAGTCTAAGTAGAAACAAGAGTGGGCTTTGCTGGTACCTCAAAGTCAAGAAGGGTCGAGCAAAGCTAATAGAGGGCAACCCAGACAAGGAGACCAACGACGACGACTTCTTGTGGGTGTCTGGTCGCTATGAGGACATCGAGGCACCCATACCGGGATGGTATATTAGAAAGGATTTTGGCAGTGTCGGTGAGTCGCTCGGCTGACCGCGCTATTTTCTTTATGCATCAATTACTTTCCATGCCGATCTAACACTTGTCTTCTTTTTGCAGATAAACACCTAGCAGCAGACTACTACCGGGCCAACCAAGAGGCCATCAGAGTCCTGTTGTGCCATCCTGCCGAGGAGAGGGAGGCTTCGAAACTGCTCGGCTTCGAACAGACCTACCACTACACCGCACCGCGCAAGAGCCGGGTTACCGATTTTCTGCGTGCGCCAACCCCAGAACCGGATCCAAACCTACCACCGATCAGGCTTGTTCCACTCACCGCCGAGCAAGAAATGGCGAAAATCAGGGCCATCAAGTCCATGATCACCGGGGAAGAAGACGAGTCCCAAAAACAAAAGGCAACCGGGGGGACATCTTCAACGCTCGCCGGGCAACAAGAAAGGGCAGTACTAGCACTTGCCAGTGAGCAAGCGACTGGTCGGTCCAAGAAGCGGTCGAGGAAAGAGCAAACCGGGCCGTGTCTGGCGGATGAAGATTCTACCGATGGAGTCTCCACCGAGCTCGGGGACCAGACCAAGCAACCACAGACCGGCAAGTCCAAGGGCCCAACCACCCCCCCGGTCTGAGTGCCCGAGTTCAAATACCAGGGCCGAGCAGTTTCTGCTGAAGACTCCATCTATGCGGACAAGGACTACTCGCTTGGTTTCAATTTGACCAAGGGGTTGATCTTGCCCGCTGATATGAAAAAACAAGACGAGCTTTCGGACCTCAAGGTCCTCCGTTCGGCGGCAAAATCCATAGTGCTGGTAAGTTCTCCATTTTTGCGTCAAACTGTTTGCTCGGTTTTTGCTCGGTTCCCTGGATACTAACGATCTCTCGCTTGTTTTCAGGCCGCGCAAAAGAACTATCTGGCCCACGACCGCATGATCAAGGTGCGGCAAAGCCTGCGGGATGCCATAGCTGAGAATAAGGAACAAAAGGCTGAGATAGTGAAGCTTAAAGCTGCGTAGGAGGTAGTTGAGGCCGAGCGAGATACCCTGAGCCAAAAGGTTGACCGAGCTAACGAGGACAAACTGCGGGCCGTGAAGTCGACGAAGGCTCGGTATCTCGCCGAGCTGAGGAAACTGCGCGATGTGCACAAAGCCGAGAAGGACAAGGCCGTAGATGATGCAGAAGACCGGGGATACGCGCAGGGCGAGAAGACCTACGAACGGTAGGTCCAAGCGACCGAGGACATCTTTTTCCAGTGCGGCTGGAAAGCTGCCGTGGAGAAAGTTGGTCTTGGTTAGGATTCTGACATGTTCAACAATCTGCCTGCTGCCTATATCCTGGTCTACATGCAGGCGTACTTCAAGGCCACCCAAAACCGACTCATCGCGGAGGCAAGGAAAGAGGCCGAGGAAGAAGCCGCCGCGGCGAAACAAGCCGAGCAAAATCCTCCCGAAACATCTCCAAATGCGGAGGAAGAGATTGATCGGGATGTTGCCGTGGCAGAAGGCACTGACGATGACGCCGAAGAAAACCTGCCCGAGCACAATATGGAGGAGGCCGAGCAAACTGTGCAAGTCGCCGAACAAACGGTTGATGTAGAGTTGGATTGACCATTTTTTTTTTCTTTTTTTGAATGTAACTGGGCTATGTCCCGGGTTTTGTACTTAAATTTCCTTTATCAATGAAAATTTTCGAATTTTTGCTCGCTCATCTTCTATTGCTTTTTGGATTCGACGTGTAAAATTTCCTTAAACGTGTTCAAACTTCAACTAGCAGCTCGACTCCTTGAAATTTCAAATGCACCTTTTAAAATGCCGAGCAAAATCTGCTCGGCCTTGACGGTTTTCAAACGTTATAAAATTCCAATACTTCAATGTGACCGAGCAAAGTCAGCTCGGCTTTTTATCGGTTGGATAAAACACCAACATGCTAAATCTGGCCGAGCAAAGTCAACCCGGCCGCTACATTGGGCAAAACACCAATGTTTTATTTAGGTTGGTCATGTCGCCAACATTTCTTTTCCGCCGAGCAAAGTCAGCTCAGCTTTTTATCGGCTCGTTTTCCATATTGGACAAGACACCAATACGCCGTCTGGGCCGAGCGAAATCAACCCGGCCGCTACATTGGGCAAAACACCAATGTCTCAGTTTGGCCATGACGCCAACATTTCGACCGGGCGAGCATATTCAGCTCGGTCCCAATACGAATTGGTCCATACGCCAATTATGTCGTCGGACAATGCAACTGTTTGTGCGGTCCTCTTGCCCCTGGCATTCACAATTGCCTTGTGTCCTTGCGAATTCATTATACAAAGATGTAATACCAAACAAGAGGGCTATTTTTCATTACAAAAGCATTGCTATCTTTTACATTAAGTGCCAAAAGACTAAAGGTCTAAAAAAGCTAAACAACACAAGCAAATTACATCTTAAAAGTAAAAGACCTTAAGGTTGGCCGTATTCTATGGTCTGGGGACAGCCTTGCCATCTATATCTTCCAGATGGTATGTCCCTTTACCAGCAAGACCAATCACCTTGTATGGTCCTTCCCAATTTGCACCGAGCTTTCCTTCGCCAGGGACCATTGTGTTGCCAAGCACCTTTCTTAATACCTAGTCCCCAATCTTGAACAGCCTGGGGTGCACAGCCTTGTTGTACTTTTTGGAGAGTTCTTGTTGATAAGCCGCTATGTGGATCAATGCTCGCTCCCTCCTTTCCTCAACAAGGTCCAATTCCAATGCCACCGCTTCATTATTCAGATCCGGCTGGAAACTTTCAGAGTGGATGGTTGGCATGCCAATTTCCAACGGGATGACGGCCTCCATGCCATAGGCCAATGCAAATGGTGTTTCCCCGATCGACCGCCTTGGCGTAGTGCGGTATGCCCAAAGCACATTAGGGAGTTCTTCAACCCACTTGCCCTTAGCCTTCTCAAGCCGCTTCTTCTGCCCGTCCAGGATGGTCTTGTTTGAGGCCTCTGCTTGACTATTTGACTGAGGATAGGCCGGCGTCGAATTATAGAACTCGATCTTCAACTCCTCGCAAAATCCGCGAAAGAGTTTACCATCAAATTGAGTGCCATTATCCGAGATGAGGGCCTTGGGTATACCGAAACGGGTGATGACGTTTTGCCATACAAACTTCTTCACGTCCTTTTCCCTTATGGTCGCTAGTGGCTCGGCCTCAACCCACTTGGTGAAATAGTTGGTGGCGGCGATGAAGAACTTGCAGTTGCCCGGTACAACTGGGAGTGGCCCAACAATATCCAACCCCCAAAGCGCGAACGGCCAAGGACTTGTGAGAGGGAGCAAATCTCTAGCCGGCTGGTGGATCTAGTGAGCGAACTTCTGACACTTCTCGCACCTGCGAACATATTTTTGCGCATCTGCCTGCATGCGCGGCCACCAATAACCCTGAGAAATTGCTCGGTAAGCCAAGGATCTGCCCCCAGTATGGCTGCCACAGATGCCCTCATGTATCTCATAGAGGAAAGCCTCCACCTTGGTGGAGTGGACACATTTCAAATATGGCCCGGTGAAAAATTTATTGTACAAGGCCTCGGACGGAGAGAGCCAAAACCGCTCAGACTTTGCCCGGATCTTGTGTGCCGCCTTCTTTTCTTATGGTAGAATTCTATCTTTCAGGAAGGCGATGATAGGATCCATCCAAGAAGGGCCCAAGTCGGTGCAGAGTACCCCGGCCGATTCTGGTCCTCAATGCTTGGCCGGGGTAAAAATTCTATCATCAAGGGGTTAGGAAAAGCTGTCTGAGCAGAAGCAAGTTCGGCCAATTCATCGGCCGCACTATTTTCCTCGCGGTCGATTTGTTCCATCCTTATTGCAGCGAACTTCTTGATCTCAGTGCGTACCAGCGCCTGATACTTGGCCATTCTTTCGTCCTTTTCCTCATACTCCCCTGAGACCTGATTGACCACTAACTTGGAATCACTGAATACCATAAGGGCTGTGGTTTTCATTCTCAGCGCGCTTCTTAGTCCGGCAAGGAGAGCTTCATACTCAGCCTCATTGTTGGATGGTGGGAAGCCGAGTGTAATTGCCTGCTCGATGATCAACCCGTCCGGTGAGTTCAACACGATGCCCAGCCCGGCCCCATGTCTGTTGGATGCCCCATCAACGAAGAGTTTCCACATCTCGCCAATAAACAGCTTCCAGCAATCAGAGGGGTTCTGGGAGCTTCTCAATTCCAAGTCTCTGGTCGGCTCATTCTGGTCTCTTTCCTCGTCATGGTTGACTTCTTCCTTCATCGAGTCGTTCATCTTCGCTGGTTCAGTCGCTCTTTGCCCTTCCTCCTCTTGCGCACCAACACTTGCTTTTGTTGCCAGAACCATGGGTTGTGCTAAATCCGCGCCAACCAAATCAATTGGGCAGACTGGATGCATCCCAGGGGCAAATTCCGCCACAAAGTCAGCAAGTGCTTGAGCCTTGATTGCGGTGCGCGGTCGGAACTTGATGTCATATTGCCCTAATTCCACGGCCCATTTCAAAATTCTCCCAATGAAGTTTGTCTTTTCAAAAAGCACTTTGAGCGGGAACTCGATTAACACAACTATTGTATGGGCATGAAAATAGTGTGCCAGTTTTCTTGACGCCATCATCAGGGCCAGCGCCAATTTTTCCAACGGAAGATATCTCGTTTCGGTTGGGAGCAGAGTCTTGCTTACATAGAAGATCGGTAGGTGCTGGATGCCTTCAGCACGAACCAATACCGCGCTGACTGCGTGTCGAGAGACAACCAAGTAGAGGTACAACTCTTCGCCCGGCTGAGGTGTGACCAAAATAGGGGCTGAGGAGAGATAAGCTTTCAAGTCTGCTAGTGCGCGTTCGCACTCGTCATCCCAGAAGAACTTGGACTTCAGAGTTTTAAAGAAGGGCCTGCAACGATCAGAAGACCGGCTGATAAATTTGTTCAACGCGGCTGCCATCCCGGCAAGATGTTGCACGTCCTTCGTGGAGTTAGGACGCTCCAGGTCTTGTATAGCCTTGATCTGTGATGGGTCAGCTTCAATCCCTTGATTTGTGACCAGAAAACCCAAAAACTTCCTGGTGCCGACTCCGAAGGCGCATTTGGAAGCATTCAATCGAAGCTTGTGGCGTTTAAGTATGGCAAACATCTCTGCTAGGTCGGAGAGGTGCTGAGCTTTCTTTGAGCTTTCTCCTTACTTTTCACCACCATATCGTCGATGTAGGCCTCCATGGTGCGGCCCAGTATTGGAGTGAACATCTTTGCCACCATCCGTTGAAAAGTCACCCTGGCGTTCTTTAGTCCGAACGGCATGACTTTGTAGCAATATAAGCCTCTGGGGGTTGTGAACGACGTGATCTCTCTGTTTGGCTTATACATGGCTATCTGGTGGTAGCCGCGATATGCGTCCAGGAAGCTAAACCTCTGATGGCCAGCGGTTAAGTTCACCAGCTGGTCGATTCGTGGGAGGGGAAAGCTGTCCTTGGGGCAAGCTCGGTTGACGGTCTTGTAGTCAACGCAGACTCGCCACTTGCCGTTCTTCTTCGGAACAACCACCGTGTTGGATATCCACTGAGGGTATTGCACCTCCTCTATGGCCCCAGCTTCCAACAGATTCCTCACTTCTTCTGCCACCACTTCAGCATGATGTAAGGCTGAGCGGCGCGTCCTTTGAATGACTGGCCGTGCATTAGGGAAGACATTCAACTGATGACAAATGAAGCTCGGGTCGATGCCAGGCATGTCGTAAGGCGTCCAAGCAAAGGCCTCCAAATTGAAAACCAAGAAGTTGACATAATCCATCCGCTCGGCGCTAGACATGGATGATCCCAAGAGGAAGAATTTAGTTGGATCGTTCTCGTCAATGCGTACTTCCACCAAATCTTCGACCGATTTTTCCTTGGCCTTTCTTCCTACGTCTTCGAGGACCTCTTTACCCTCGGGCCCTTCAATCATTTGGACGAACCCTTTGGCCGCTCGGCTGCCATTTACCGCAACGAAGCATTGTTTTGCCATCACATGGTCCCCCCAAACCTCCTCTATTCGCCCGCTTAGTGCCGGAAAGCGCATGACTTGGTGGAAGGTCGAAGCAACTGCTTGTATGGCGTGCAACCAACCCCTGCCTAAAATCAAGTTGTAAGTCGATGGAACTTTGAGCACCCAGAACTCTACTTGCTTTACGACCGATCTCGCTTTGTCCGGCATAATAATCTTTCCGATTGGCCATTCTGGCTGCGAGTTGAAGCCGACCAAAGGGGACGTTGCGGGGGCCAAGTCCTTGTCTTCCAACTTTATTTGTTTAAACGCGTCATAATACATAATTTCTACCGAACTTCCCTGGTCGATCAAGATCCTCTTGATGTCAAAGTCTTTGACGCGAAGAGTGACTACTAAAGCATCGTTGTGCGGCATCTGAACACTTTCTAAGTCCTTGGTTGAGAATGAAAGGATGTCCCTCTCTTCAGTCTTTCCCTTCTTTACAGCGGGCTGAACATAGAGCACTTCCCTCATGTGCTCGGCCTTCTTGATCATACCTCTTAGCTCGCAGACCCTGGCCGGTTCAATGATGCCGTGGATGACGTTGATTACACCTTGCGGAGGCGCTTCTAGGGTGGCCAGGCCGTTTGGCTCGGCTTGGTTCGCTGGCGTAGCCTTGATGCCCCCATCTATGTATCGGTCGAGATGCCCCGCCGCCACCAACTCCTTTAAGTGTTGTTTGAGCAGCAAACAGTCCTCTGTTCGGTGCCCCCACTCTTCATGAAAGGTGCAACGATACTTTGAATTGAAGCCCCTCTGCGCACTCCCCAACTTGGCCGGCCATCGGACGAAGGGTTCACCTCGAATCTCGCTCAAAATGCGGTAGATGGGAATTTTAAATACCATGTTGATTCCAGTCCGTGCCTTTAATTTTCTTTTGGCATCCTCCGCTGCATCACGGGGAGGATCAGCCCGGTCGTTTCGGCGGCCCTTGTTTTTATCATCACGGCTTGAACCATGGTGCTGATCTTTTGACCGGTTGTTTGGGCGGTTTTCCTCCTGTCCAACCGAGTGAACTTTCCCCGCCACCCTTCTGTCCGCCGCGACCGGATTAGCCTTCTCGGTCGCGGAGGCGGCATCATCCTCCACACGAATGTGCTCATTGATCCGCTGCATCAATGACTCCATAGTTGTGGGTTAATGCATCGTGAGTGAATCTCGCAGCCTATGTCCGACTGGGAGACCCCGTTTGTACTGAGTAATAGCCAGATTGGTGGGGCAGTCGAGGATCTCATTGTAAGTTTCCCAGTATTTCGCATTGTATACCTTCAGCGAACATCTAGACTCCATCTTGACGCCCAGGAGATGGTCGACCTCCTTCGGCGTTCGCGTGCTGGTTTTGAATCTGGTGACGAAGGCTTCCGCTAGTTGCTGTCACCCCTCAATACTCTCCTCCGGGAGCCTTTCGAACCACTTCAAACCCAGCTCTCCCAAGCTTGCTGGGAATATGAGGCACATCAAGGCATCGTTGCGCCGGTGGCCAGCCATCACTTACCGGTAATGGCTCACATGCATGTACGGATCCGTCTTGCCATCGTACAAAGTGAACTTTGGCTGGTGGAATCCGGCGGGGAGTGGTGTGCTCTCAATCTCTGGAGACAGCGGCGTGGCTGTAAGTCGCACTAGCTCTTTGTCCACCAGCGCAGGGGCTATCACTTTGGGGGCCGGCGTCGTCACTTCCTCACTACAACGAACTGGAGCGCTCAACCTCTGCAATGTCGGCACTCTCCGAGCCTTTCGACGGCGCGCCCTCTCCTCCAATACATCTCTCAAGTCCCTGGAACGTGTGGAGAAAGAGGATCCCGATGTCGGCGCCGAGCATGAGGGGCGATAAATGCTGTCGCGAGAGAGGGACCTGCCCTCTCTTTGGTCTGAATCTCCATCCCCGTAGTTCCTGGTGATGGAGAGAGAGTGAGTCTTCCCCAGGCGGCGACTGCTATAACGAGGGGACGGGGTGCGCTCACTGAGGTTGCCCTCCCCAGCAACACCCTTCCCTTTAATCTGGCGTTTCAACAGCTCCATCTCCGCCGCCATCTTGCGAATGAGGGCGTCTTGGTCCTTGAGTTTGTGCTCTAGGCACTGCGTATAGGACTTCCCCCCGCATCGGCGGCCCTCCGTACTCTGCGAGCGATCAGTACTCCTCCCGCGTTTGTCTCGCGCACCTCGCGAAGGAGTCTCTAGGTCCGCCATGGTTGGAATATTCGGGGGGCCTTCTCTCAAGCGGACATACTCAGGTGTGACGCCATCGACGACGGACAATGGGGCTTCGCCGTTGTTGGCCATGGAAATGGTCGAAGAAGCTCTAAGAACAAGGGTTGAGTGTCTAAGACTTCCTACAGACGCGCCAATTGTACGGGGGCGGAATATCCTCTGCTTTCTGTACTCCTTGTACTCCAAGCTTCTCTTGACGGCGTCTGCCTGGCAACACAGAAACGGTGAGCTACCTGGCGGTGGTGTGCCAGATAGACCCTCCGACGATCAAGTCAGTCCACTTGAAGAAGAAGAAGACTGAAGAGAGAGAGTATTCTTTCTGGGAAAGAAATTGCATACCTCTAACGTTGTCCTCCTCCCTATTTCAAGGCTGGCCATGCAGCCTCAAGATTATGCGCGCACTACCTCTGCTGTCCTTCCCAGGACAGGTGGCAGTGCTCGCCTCTCACCACCTTACGCGTGTAAAGGCTTAGTCCTCCCACCAGTACACGCAGAACTGTCCAACGGTATTGGCGCATGCTTGGAGCAGATTTCCTCTATCCCTCATGCCATTGGTCCAGGTGGCACACTCGACCAGAATACCTCGACCGGCCTATCACTTGTGGAGAGTTGCCATCACATGCACACAACCGAGCTATGCACCGCCGGACTGTCCCTTGCGAAGGGGCCAAAGGGCGATACTCATGGCCGAGCTGATATTGACCGGTTCATTAGGCTAACCGGTTGTGAGGTATGCCGACCTCCACCTGTCCTACCTCTATACTCGGTCACACGAAGACCACTTACCTCGGCTGGTCGGTCAGAAGCGTGCCGGCCCTAACTGCACCCACAGTCTAGCCCGAGATGCTCTTAGCTTGGTCATCAGACACTGCTACGCGCTCGGCCGCGTTATAGCTCGGCCGGGCATTGGTTCGTGTCTGGCCGGTCTTCTGCTCGGCAGCTTGCGGTTCGTCATGACCGGCGTCATCGTAGCTCGGCCGCACTAACGCGCAAATCTCCCTTCTCACTTTTCCCCCCTCTTTTGTTATTGATTGTGCTTTGGGAGGAGGATTTAGCTCTTTTTTTGGTTCTTTTGTTTTTGTTTTTTTATAGTGCAAGTTATTGTGATGTTGATGAAAATGGAATACAACACATGGTGTTTTGCCATGTCATACTGGGAAATATGGAACTTGTTCCTCCTAGATCTAGACAATTTCATCCCAGTAATGAAAATTTTGATAGTGGAGTTGATGATCTGCAAAATCCGAGTCATTATATTGTTTGGAACATGAATATGAACACACATATCTATCCAGAATATGTTGTCAGTTTCAAGACGTCCCACAGTGCTGAAGCTGCTACTTAATACCTTATTTTTAATTTTTTTTTAATTTAAATTTTATATATTTATTGGTTAATGCATAATTGATTATTCAAGCTTAAAAGAAATTATGATACACCACCTTTGTATGTGTGACCGCTGGCTTGATCAATACCATTTAATTGGTTTTGTTACATTTGGATGGAAAAATCTAGCCCGATACTTTTGACCTTTAGTTCATGTACTATCTAGATTTGTGAGTCAGTGGGACTCACATTCGGGTAAGGTGTATGAAATCTGAATACTATTAATTTCATAGCTTTTTAGGATGCTTTTACATGTAGGAACTTTGAAAAAAGGACAATGATCTGTGTGTAGAAACCTTATTGCCAATCCCAATTAGCATTACATACACAGATAAAGTAACTCAGATACCTAGTTCCACAAAATAGGGGAGTAACAGAACAGAGACACATACAACCCTCAATCCACCATACCTTTCATTTCTTACAGATGTTGTGGAAGTAGGTCTCTCCTGTTCCCGGCACGTCCCATTCGCCGCCTCTATTCTCGCGGAAGATAACCGATGATTCTGTGATACACCCAATTCCACACCATTTGGAATTGGTGGCGAATCATTGCCAATTTGCTTGCCAAAAACAGGGCATAGAATAGATAAAACACATGTCTCCCATTACCTGGGAAAAGGATGGAAGTCAGAGACATTGAAGAAACCGAAACAAGCACTATCATTCTATGGCGAATTACACGAGAATAGGCCGGTAATTGGAGTTCAGCTTCGTAGTCGAAGCAATTCAAGATTAGACTAATAGTGGTGACCCATATGGCCTTTTGGTACGTTTCGAATGAAGAAACATTTTGTCCTTGAAATTTCAGTTGGATGAAGGCGAGGAGCATCGGAGTGAGAACGGTGAGGACGGCGTGGTGGGAAGTGGATGGCGACCGAAGGAGGGGGTGGGAGAGGTAGAAGCTCCTCGAGTTCACAAAAAAGACATTGATGTTGATGTTGATGTTGATGTTGTTGTTGTTCATGTCTTGGATTTAAGGCCTTGTTGGGCCGGTTATGATCTGTAAAAGATGGATAAGAATGAGTTAGAACACAGTGGGAAATAAGCAAAATAAAATGTATAGAGTATTTTTTTTTTTTGGATAAATAATAACTTTATTAAGAAAGCATCAAGAAGATGCAACAAAACCAAGACAACAAAAGGAAGAAAACAAAACTCGCCTAACCAATTACATCATCCAAGAAATCTAAGAAAGAAAATATATCCGAATCCACTTTACATTCCAATCAACTATACAAAGTAACCAAGAAACGATCCTCCAACCACGACACCGAACGCTGAAGTCCTTGAAAGATTCTCCTATTTCGTTCTAGCCAGACTAACCACATTAAGCAAAAAGGCACCAACGACCACACCCGTCGCCGAGATCTCCCAACTCGGGCCCCCCTCCAACTCCACAACATGTCGACAACCCCTTTTGGCTGCACCCAAGTAGTCCCAAAAAGAGAGCAGACCAGCCCCCATAGTCGAGAAACAAGAGAACAATGAAGAAACAAGTGATCAACGGTCTCTGCATCTACACAGCACATACAACACCAATTCACAAACACATGCCCTCGACGAACCAGATTATCAATAGTAAGATTGTTGCCCAAAGCAGCCATCCATTAAAAGAACACCACCTTAGAAGGAACTCGAGGTAACCAAATACACCGCCATGGAAACACACCTCTCACCACCCCCACCAAACAACGATAAAAGAACCGAACAGAGAACTGACCCTTAGCACCCACCACATTCCAAACCAACCCATCTTCTCCTCTACGTAACAAACCCAACCCATACAGAAAAGCGAATAACTCCCTCAATTGACTGACTTCCCAATCCTGAACCTCACGCCGAAGCTGGATATCCCAAACCACCACCTCCCCTGTCCCCAAATAAGAAGTAACTGTGGCCTCTCAATCCCTAGCAATGCTAAAAATTAAAGGGAAACGCGCCGCCAAAGCCAACGATCCACACCATTTATCGTGCTAGAATCTAACCTTCTCCCCAGTACCCACACGAAAAGTCACCCTCTCCCAAAACTCCCCCTTTCCTAAGCAAATTCCTTTCTACAAGCCCCGCCCATGAGATCCCCTCACTACCCCCGACTGTCAATCCCCTACATCAACTCCAAACTTAGAAGCCACCACCCTTCGCCATAAACAACCCTGCTCGTTAGCAAACCGCCACAACTACTTCCCTAACAAAGCCATATTACTGCACCAAACTCCGCACTCCTAAACCACCTACCTCCTTCGGCTGACAAATCCGCCCCCAATCCACCAAGTGATATTTAAAATCCTCTCCACCACCCCTCGCAAAAAATCCCTCTGAAGTTTCCAACTGAGCAGCCACAGAAACGGGAATAACATGCAAAGACATAAAATAAGTCGGAATACTAGTTAACACACTTTTGATAAGCGTCAACCTACCGCCCTTCGACAAATATTGCCGCTTCCAGCCTACCAAACGACGTTGAACCCGATCCAACACGCCATTCCACACCCCATTTGCCTTGAAACTAGCACCCAACGGCTGGCCCGGGTAAGTTACCGGTAACATAGCCACCTTGCAACCTATAACCGCCGCCAAAATTGGCAACTGCCCAACCTCCCCCACCGGAATCAACTCCGACTTACTCAAATTAATCCTTAAACCTGAGACTGCCTCAAAACAGACCAAGACACATCGTAAGAATCCCAATTGCGCCACCTCCGCATCACAGAACACCAAAGCATCATCTGCATACAACAAATGAGACACCCTAATCGCTGACCCCATAGATGATCCCACCGTGAAACCTGACAATAAACCTTCATGCACAGCCCTAGACAACAGACGGCTAAAAGCCTCCATAACTAGAATAAACAGCAAGGGGGATAATGGAACCCCCTTTCGAAGACCTCGAAAAGTCTGAAAGAAACCTGCTGGAGAACCATTCACCAAAACAGACATCCGCATTGTAGAGACACAGAACTTCATCCACTGACACCATGTTGTCCCAAAACCCATCTGACCCCTAATATAAAGCAGAAAATCCCAATTTACATTATCGTAAGCCTTCTCAATATCCAGCTTACATAACAAACCAGGCCGGCCTTCCCGAATATGAGAATCAACACACTCATTAGCCACCAAAATAGCGTCCAGAATCTGCTGCCCCCTAACAAAAGCATTCTGAGACTCAGACACCACACCCCGTAAGACACCCCGAAGTCGATTTGCTAACACTTTTGCCACCAACTTATACACGCTCTTGAGCAAACTAATAGACCTAAAATCCCTCACATCCTCAGCCCCCCCTTTCTTCGGAATTAAAGCGAGGAACGTCGTATTGAAACTTCGCGCAAACTGCCCAGTCGTAAAAAAGGCGTCAAACACTGCCATGACATCCGCCTTGATCACCACCCAACAGTGCTGAAAGAACGCCACTGTAAAACCATCTGGACCCGGGGCCTTATCACCACTCATCATCTTCAAAGCCCCACCACCTCTATTAGACTTGTTTATTTTGATAATTTATTTAATTGTGTTTTAATTTATTTGAAAGAGAAAAATAGAATCCAAAATTTATTTTGATGATTTATTTAATTATATTTTAATCAAAATTTATTTTGATGATTTATTTGAAAGAGAAAAATAGAATCAAAATTTATTTTGTCCCATTATTTCTCACCTAAATCTTTATCCTAAATGTTGTTAAAATGTATTTAATATTTGATTAAATCAGGAGTTTAAACAGCCCAAAACAAAGGTTCAAATAGCCTAGCACAGCAGCAAGCCAAAAGGTTCAAAAGGTTCAAGTGAAAGATATTCAAATTAGTAATGATGGAAGTACAACGGCTATAAACGGCTATAAAGGTTCAAAATGCCAAAAGGTTCAAAAGGTAGATATTCAAATTTGTAATTGAGAGGGAGATTTATGATCTGGATTGGGCCGTGGAATTGGGCCAGACAGATTTGGGCCGGACAGAGTTGTGCCGGACAGATTTGGGCCGGACAGAGTTGTGCCAGACAGATTTGGGCCGAACAGGTGTTGGGCCAAGTTGTGTGGCCCAGCCTTGAAGGAAGCTGCTCGGTTAAGGCAGCGCGTGGATTGACCGAGCTGCAAGGATCCGCGGTTACGAAGCCGGTCAGGTGAAAGGTCCAGCGCTAGGAAAGGCAAGGTTGGACCGAGGTACCTTTTTGCTCGGCAGGAAGGTCGACCGCAGACAAGCGTGAGTTGTCCCGAGCTCGGCTTTGCCGAGATGCCGCCGAGTCCGGTCCTCATCTGAGCTTAGCTGTTGGAGTACTTGGGCTTGAAGCGCAGCATGGCAGACGATGGCCGAGATGGTACTGCCCGGCTGCCGAGCTCCTAGGAGAATGGGCAGGCAGTTGGGTTAGGTGGTGCTCAGCAAGGTTTATGCTGACAGATGGGATAGTAGTGCCACGTGTTGAGAGGACACTGGGAGTAGATTTGGGGCGCAGAAGGTATATAAACACGTCTGCGCCCCCCATACGGAGACAGATGAACATTTGGTGAGACATACACTAAACACTAAACACTCTCCTTTCTCTCTATCTATCCCCTGTGTGTGTTCTAACTTGATCGTCGGAGGGGTTTTCCGGCCACACACCGCCGGGTAGCTCACCGCTATTGTGCTTGCAGGTGATCGGACAGAAACGGAGCTTGGAAGAAAGGAGTACGGGCTTGCCGGAATATTTGCTCCCCGTACAGTAATGATAGAGTGGAAGATATTCAAATTGGTAATGATGGAAGTACAACGGCTATAAATTCAAATGTATACAACGACTATAAACGGCTATAATTTTCATTATATATACCAAAGCCTCTAATGTAAACAAGTTACAAAAAACCTGAAAATATTTTTTGATCTATAATCACTCACATCTATTCTCAGAAATTATACACCGAGCCTTATAGCATTAAGCTCATCTTTCTTGTGTAAGATTTACAGAAAAATCAAAACTTCATTTTATATATCTATCTTTGAGAGATATTTATTGTAAGTTTTCTTTGAAAGCAAAAATACCATTTCATCTTGTAAAAGTATTGCAAACATTGTGTTCTTGAAATCTTGAGAGTGATTGTGAATCACCTAAGATTTGCAAGGGTTTGGACTTGTGAAGTCTGTGTAAAATCTGTGGAGGATTGCTCCATTTGTAAAGAGGTTGCTAGCACCCCTGTGAAGCTAGAAATAGTGAAAAATCTCAAATAAAACTTGAGGAGTGGACATAGGCCGAGTTGAAGCCGAACCACTATAAATTTGTTTGTCTCTCTCTCCTTTATCTCTTTATTTTATTTTAAATTGCCATAACTATATTTCACATTTTTACTATACTAAAATCATTAACTAACATAGTTGTTAAGACACTTGTTTGAATTATTTTTATTTCATTAATTATATTTATCTATTGTGCTAGTCATAATTTTTATTAAGGTATTATTAATTTTAATTATAAAAACCTAATTCACCCCCCCTCTTAGTTTGTCTTTTGGGTAACAACCTCCTCCTCTGAAAAAGGCCACTCCAAACCCTCCATATCCTCTATAGAGAGAACATCAAACAAAACCCCATCCAACCCCGGTTTCCATGCCCCGTCTTGCCCCTGAAAAAGGCGCTGATAAAAACCCACAATGCCTCCTCAAATCTCATCATTCGTAGTCAAATTTCTCACATCCACCCGCATTCGCACAATCTGATTAGTCCTCCGATGACCATTTGCCATCCTGTGAAAAAATTTGGTATTTCGGTCCCCTTCTTTCAGCCACAAACAACGAGATTTTTGTCTAAAACATATTTCTTCCATCCGAGCCAACCAAACATAGCCTTGCCGAGCTGCCTCCCTTCTAACCATATCCACCTCTAAAAGACTGTTAGAAACTTCTTGCACATCCAAGGACTGCAAAATAGCCACCACTTCTGCTTTTTGAACCGCCACCTGACCAAAAATCTCCCTATTCTATACTTTCAAATCCCTTTTAAGAAGTTTTAATTTCTGGGCCAACATGCAACTAGGAGAACCACGAACCAAATAACTGCTCCACCATCTCTGAACCATCTCTACAAACCCCTTTGACTGCAACCACATATTTTCAAAACAAAAAGGCGTCGGCCCACTACAAAACCCACCACTATCAAGCATAATAGGCCAGTGATCGGACACTAGATGAGGCAAACGACATTGCACAACCTCCGAAAAGTGCTCCTCCCAACCACTAGTAACCAAGAATCTATCAATCCGGGACATGTGATAGCCATTAGACCAAGTGAAACACCCCCCCTGCAAAGGCAAATCAACTAAACACATCTCATCAATAAAGGTACAAAACGCCCGCATCGACCCTTTCGCCCTACTACCCTGATTTCTCTAACGGCCATTGAGCTAGATTAAAATCACCCCCTACACACCACGGTTTAGACTATCGATGCGCAACATCCGTCAATTCATCCAAAAAAGCACTCCTCTCTGAGCTTCGAACCGGCCCATACACCCCAGAAAACACCCATCAAAAAATGTCTTTTACACACTGGAAAAGATAGGATACGGAAAAACCTCCCAACTCCACATCCTCCTTCACCACCACTCTAGTATCCCAACAAAGAAGAACCCCTCCTGACGTACCCACAGCTGGCAAATATGACCACTCCACAATGCTTCTCCGTCCAAAGCCTCTATTTTGGTTTCTTGTAAGCAAACCACATCCGGTCTTGCACTTCTAAGCATTGATCTGACAGTTAGACGCTTATCCCTATCATTCAAACCACGCACATTCCACGATAAAACTTTTAACTTCATTTCAATAACAAAGGACCTCCACGCTTTCTCCTTGGGCCTCGCCCACTCGACCCCCCTCCATGATCATAATTAACTAAACACTCCAAATTTTTTAGCTCCCGTAACCCCTTGCGATGCACCTCTACTGAAGAAACTCCCTTTGTAGGTGAAGCCCCTTGCCTCTAAGAATTTTCTACTGTTGTGAAAAGGCTCAGAGCCTCAGCTTCATGGCCTTCAAAAGAAACACCAAGCAAATGACTAACCTCGCCAATCCGACTAAGCACCCACTCCGAGACTACTTCTACCGAAGGCACCTCCAACCCATCCAAAGCACTCTGGTCTACGAACTCACCACGAGGCAAGTCGAAAGAAACGTCGCAATAGTGATCGGGATGAAGCTGGCGAGAGGGTAAACCGCTAAAGGCAGCACTCGCCCAATATGCACAGATGGTGACACGTCCGTCGCAGCCCAGTTGCCAACATCCGAAACTACGTCGTCAAGTGTCCATTGTTGCTCCACATCTGTATCTGTTTCAAAAGACGAGCACATAGCTTAATCATCGTCCAGTACATAACAGGATCCCCCCATCTTCTCACGATCATTAGGAGACGACACCAGAGCATCCATCTTCCCCTGATCGATAGGTATTGAATTCACGATCCTACCCGTCTGAGATGAACCCAAGTCACTTCGTAAACTCTGAAAAACATGGGCCACTGGGGTGGTTAAACCAGATTGGCCCTCAGAAGGTTTTGCAGCCTGGCCCAACTCGCCCAAGCCCAAACTCATGGTATTAACCTTACGAAGACCCACACCAATATTAGCTTGCAACATAATCTTTCCATCATTAGGCCTTGTAACAATAGGCCCATAATCTGTTTTAGAAACTCCAACTCCACCACCCAATACTGGACCAGCCCAAAGGGACGTTTTGGTAGGACGGGCCCACTGCCCCAACCTTTTCGAAATTCAAGCCTTACGAGATCCGACCCATGATTGTGATTTAGGCAGTAACAAGTTCTCTTTCCCCAAATCACGTTGACCAGTTCTGAGATCCTCTCGCGCTAGATCGATTTTCTCTTTCCCCAAATCATGCCGAGCATCTCGCACTTCAAATCGCATCAAATCTCGATATTCCTTATCCAACCCACGACGATCACGCTGCTCCGGCATCACACAGAACTCCATCACTAGTCCATCCTCTGACCAAATTGGCAGCGTATATTGCCAATTACCCCATCGAATAATAATTCACGCCGGAACACCCCTCGCTGTTCCATGAACTTTGATTTGAACACAACCCAGAGGTCCCTCCAGTAGCGTCGCACAATTAACCTCTAGAAATCCCCCACAACGATCCCCGATAGCACGAAACACCTGCGCTCCATGAAGATGTAGCGGAAGACCCATCACCTGTACCTAAAAACTCTGACGCTGTGATTGGTTACTTTCCCTAGCACAGCACGACTCCGGTGACCACCAATCAAGGCTCAGGCATCGGCCTTCAACCAACCAATCGCCCATCAAAATTCTAGTTGCATCTACCTTAGATGAAAAGACAAACAACACATACCGTCCTCGGATAGCCTTCACCTGCACGCCTCCACTAACTGACCACATCTGCAACACCCACGCTGAAATACGAGATAGCTCCATCTCCTTCTCCCTAACTCTCCCACTCTCTCCACCAGACACGAATCTAGAAAGGAGACCCGGTCTGCACCAGACCCTTGTCTCACCACCACATCGTCCTCCCTAGTCCCTGGAACGACCACCACATTCCCAGTCGGCCATGTAAAACCTCTCCACCCTCTCTGTTCCTGCCCTATAGTGACCCAACCATTCCCCACCAAAAACCCATCTAAAATAAGAGCAACACCCTCCCACCCATCCCCAAACAATGATTGGGGAAGAAAAATTTGATTACGACGGTCGCTCATTTGAACCACAATCTAGACTGCAGACCCCATCTCCTCAGGACGCAACCAACATACCACACTACGTCGGCCCCCAGAAACCCGACCTAAAAACACCCACCATAGTTCGTTGTGGATGCCTTCCGCATTTAAGCCGCAACCCATTTTATCTCTCCACTAAACAAGGTGATAGCTCATCGAACCCCATGCCCCCGTTCAACAATATCTACACGCCGCCGACCAATCGCATCTGCATGCCCCTCTTCAAACTCAAAAGACCTATCGCCCAGAAAAATCAGCCTCCGACGAAGCCCGGCCGGCTCCGTCGAAATATTCAAAACTCACTTAACTAGCCCTATTATTTTATTAATTATTTTAGAAGGAAGAGAAGCCAACCTCTTATAAAAAATGTATAGAGTATTGAGATAAGAAAGAAAGGAATGGAATGGTTACGAGGCTACCAAGCTTTGATTTTCAATGCTTAAGGTGTTATTTTCAATGCTTGAGGTTTTATTTTCAATGCTAGGGAATGTTTGTGGCTTTTATACTGGTCCTTTACAGGTTTTTACTACTTTGCTAGCAAGGTTCTCTACACGTTGTAGACACCCCATTGTGATCGACCATAAGATTTGAGCGCTTTCTTTTGATTATCCAATGATGACAATTAGAATGTGTTTCTCATAGAATCCTCAGTAAAAGAGATGGAATTTGAACTTTAATCCCAACCTTCACAATTATAGCCAAATTATTTTAAAATATTGAATATTTCATTAGTTTAGTATTTTTGTAATTTTTCATAATTTTATGTGTTTGTTCATATTTTTGGTATATTTTATATAAAAGAAAATAATAAAACAAATTATATTATGTGCTTAATATTATTATATTGTATGTTTAGTATTTTATATAAAATTATATTAGTATATTATATGTTTAGTATTTTGATATAAATTATATATTTTATATATTATTATAATTATATTATATATATTATAAAAGAAAAATAATAATAACAATAAAAAATTGATGTCGGCATGCCGACATCTCAACTGAGCGTACATATATATATATATTATATTGATATTATTATATTATTATTATTATATGCCTATATAAGGCAATGGCTTAGCAAGTTTGTGAGGAGAATTGGGGGGGGGGAAGAAAAAAAGAGAGGAAAAAAAGGAGGGGAAGAGAAAGAGTCTGAAGAGAAAAAAAAAGAGAGGAGGGAAAATAAAATATTTTCTTTGATATTTTTATTTCCATTTCATCAATACACCATTCAAAAAACAACCACTAAAGCTGTAATTCCAAATTTTAGACTGAGAATTGAGAACACATTCCACAGACTTGAGAATAATCAAAAAAAAGTTTGTGATTCAGAAAATTCATCATTTCCCCAAAAGGTGAGTTTTCGCAAATTTTCATTTAATTTAAAAATGTGATATAATTTGTTTAAATACTTCATTTACTTCTTTTCATAACTGTTTTTTTTTATCGCTTTAATGGGATGGCTGCACCACCCACATAGCTGCTGTAATTTAAATATTGTATATAAACTGTTGCAATTTATTACTTTAAATAATCTACCCCACCGGATGAATAGTAACCTCCGGCGATGAATAGTACTTCCGACGGTTGGTGAATAGTACCTCTAGCGGTGAATAGTACCTCTGGCTATTTAATTTTACTCGCTTTCTGTAGCTTAATTTCAATACTATTATATGCTATTTAGGGGGCTGTTTAATTTATTTCAATGATTTATGTTTTAAATATCAAGTTTGTTTGTACTAACCAATTAATCAATTTCGCATAATCATCTCTGCAACCTCCCTCCATTCTTTGCTTATTTCGATTAAAAAGTTGTGAAAAATTAACATTGTGGTTCAAATATAAGAAAGGAACTCTTTCATGCTTAATGGCTTAATCTCTTCAGAGGTTCCTTACCAAAAGTATAAAACGCTCTATGCTTAATAATCTAATCTCTTTGGAGATTCACTACCAAAGGCATAAAACGTTTTATACTTAGGAGGTTCATTACCAAAGGTATAAAACGCTCTATACTTAATGGTTTAATCTCTTTAGAGATTCATTATCAAAGGCATAAAACGTTTTATGCTTAAGAGGTTCATTACCAAAAGTATACAACGTTTTATGCTTGCTAATTTAATCTCTTAGGGGATTTACTACCGAAAGCATAAAACGTTTTATACTTAACGGTTTAAATTCTTTGGAGGTTCACTACCCCAAATGTTTACATGTTCTTATACTAAAACACAATCTTTTATTTTTCATTTCTCTTTATTCATCAGTGTGTTTACTTTTAAGGGACTATTTGACCCTTGGAAATCACCAAGGAAAATGTCATTATCACTTATTATCAAGTTTGGATTTCAAGTCATTATCACTCAAGTTTGGGTTTTTCTAAGTCATTATCTATAACGATCCCGGGTTTACCCTTGTTGTACAGTGATCCGGACATGTGTCCGTGGATGTTGGTTGTCGTTTATTATCTTGTTTGCATCCTTTTTACTTTGTATATTGAGTATGGGATGTGTTGGGCAGGTCTGTTACAGGTTGGTTGTGTTTGGGAGCCTAGTGTTGCTGTCCAGATTTTTGGCCCTTCGCTCGAGCAAGGAGTTTGTCGCTCGAGCGAGAGTGAGGTTTGTGTCTGGTGGGTCGAGCCAGGGTGGCTTCGCTCGAGCGAGTGTTGCGTCTGGTTCTGGACCTGAGAGTTGCCTTTCTTGGCTCGAGCGAGCTTCCTTCGCTCGAGCGGTCTGGGTTTTTCTTCGCTCGATCGAGAACTTCTTGGCTCGAGCGAGAGTTTCTGTGTCTGGTCGCTCGAGCGACCAAATATTCGCTCGAGCGAGCGTGTTTTATATTAGCGGACAGTAGCGTTTTTGAACATCACTTTTTCACTCCCTTTTTCTTTCAAAACCTAGATCCGACACCCTCTCTCTCTAAACTTACATTCTCTCTAAGAATTGATCTCCCTAGAGTGTGAATCTAGCCTAGGGCCTTTGTTAAAAAGATAGAGGGCGTTGAGAGCTTTGTTTTAATCTGAAAAAGTTTGGATTTGGAGCAAGTTGATCTTCGAGTTTCTCCTTTGTGGCTTAAACTTCGAGGTAGGGATACCCTACTCCTCTCTATGGATTTTGTCTTTAAATTTTGGTATTTTGAGATGTTGGGCTTGGCTTGGTAATTTTGTGAAAGTTTGGGGGCTTTTGTGTAATTTTACAAAAGTTTGGGTTTTATTCATAATAAACCTGAATGCATGTTTGGCATAGAGAAATGGAATTGATGATAAATCATTGATGAAAATGGGACCTAAGGGTTGAAATGGTAATTATGGAAAATGGCCTAATTACATTGTTTGATTAATTGGGATAATTAATGGTGAGAAATGAGGAAATGAAATGTTGATTGAATATCCATTTGTGCATTTATTTTCTGTTTAGAAATAACTGCTTTGGGCTATCGGTGGAGGATAGTCGTGATTGTTGTAGACAATGCATGATGATTAGGCAAACTGAAACTAATCAATGAAATGTGTCATGGAACTTGACGGTTGAGAGAATACATTAACTGTATGTATTGGGTGATTGTATATAACCAATGTGTTTATATACGCTATGTGTAGAGGAGGAGATAGGGGATGTACTCCGCGGTTTAGGGGAAGATAGGGGATGTACCTCTAAACCGGATAGTGTTGGGAGAAGATAGGGGATGAACTCCGTAGATACAGCTCATATGCTTGTCTAGAGAAGTGAAGATAGAGCTCATATGCTTATCTTTGTGAAATGTGGATATAGCTTATATGCTTATCTGTGGATATTGTGGTTATACATATCTGTTATAGAATGTGGATATAGCTTTTATGCTTATCTGTGGATATTGTTGTTATACATATCTGTTGAGAATGTGGGTAGTGCTTATATGCCTATCCGTTGAAAAAGGGAAAATGAAAGGAAACTTGGACTCATAAGTCGTATGACATAAATATGTGATTTATGTGATTGTATCAGTGTTGGCCATCTATCAATTGCTAATATTTTAGTCATTGTTCATGGTTGGTTTAGTATATTTCTACTGGGCTGTGGCTTACCCTATATGGGAATATCATTTTCAGGTACAGGTAACATGCCACCTCCAAGGACATAGCTGGGAGGCTAGAGGCGGACATACTTTTGTCGATTAACTTTTGATGTATTACATGTAACTTCAAGCCAAGGGCTTAATGTGTAAACGAGTTAGTGCTCTTTGTTATAACCAAGTGTTAACTTGGAAAGCTGTAAGCCCGTAGGGCATTTTGTTTTGATGTTAACATGTAATACTTATGTAATGGAACTCTATGAATAAAAGAATGTGGTTAGTTTATATGTAAATGCATGTCTTATCTGATGGGTTTAATGTTGTTATTTTGAGGGCGTTACATTATCACTCTTTTGAGTTTGACTAGTCCTTGTTGCACATCTTGAGTTTGATTTGGAATCCCTTATCGCTTGTAAATAAGTTTGACTCTTCCTTTGTTATTTCCCCCGAAGAAAATTTTCTCGGGTTAAGTTGATGCTTGTTTCTTTTTATTGCATTTTGGACTTAGTGGACGTAAATATCACTTTTGCACAAACAGGAGAAACGATAAATAAATAGAAAGGTAATAAAAAAGGCTAATAAAATTGATTAAAATTGGATTACAACCGACATAAAGAACCAATATGATTAATTGAATTCGATCGGACGTTATACCGAGTTTATTGAGTCAAGGCTTGCCTTACATCAATTATTGTAATAAATTAGATAGCCCCTTTTATTTATTATTCATTCGGCTTTGTAATAATTATTTGTTTGGACACTTGGACATTCGGACCCTCCTGCGCGAGGGCAAACAAACTTGTAATAATGTGTATGTCTTTCAACCACACGCCTTTCTCCCTTTTATTTACCAGCTTATGATGGTTAGATTAGGGACATCATGTTTAATTTAGCATACTCATGTTTGCATCCACTTGTATTGCATGCACCAAGGCTCGGTGCATCATTCTAATTCACATTGTCGTTTAAATACTTCTTTGAATACATGCTTAGATCACATGCGATCAAATCATTTCATATGTCATATTAGTAGCCGAGCCTAGTAATTGTATATCACATGTGTTGCATTTGTCATATTGTACAGTTAGGAATCATGCATATTTTCTAACTTTGTTTTGTAGCTTGTTTGCGGGACGTCGGTAAATATGTGAGTTTTTATGTTTTAGCATCCCGCTTATACATAATTTTCTTATTATGTTTAGCATCCTACCATGAGGCTAATTGCTTAAATAATAAACTGTTTGAATGCCTGTGGATGAAGGCTTATTGCTTGAATTGGAATCATTCAACGATTATACGTTTTAAGCCCACTTTGTATTGGCAAATTCACAAACTTTAAGCCCACTTTGTCAAGTGGCAAATTCAAACCCTTTTCGAGAAACAAACATGAAATTGAATTGTTCTAATTTGAGCAAATTAGTCTATATTTGTATATTACATATAGAATAAGAGCATATATTGTACATAAAAATCACATCATGATTGGTAGAGGCTGATCTTTGATCGGGTGAGTGAGGTGTTCAATTATTGACCTTCCCCTCTCATACCTAAGTTTCGGAACCAAGACACTTTGGTAACGACGGACTAATGGCCTTTGGCACGAGTCATGGGTTTCCTAAATTTTCCAAAAATAAATATTTAGGTGGCGACTCGGAAATCTGGCAAAGCAGTCCATTTTTGGCACTTGATTCAAATATCAATTTTCCAAAAGAAATTGCCGAATTTGGACTCTTTTTGTGTTTTCACTGTTTCACATTGCACTTGTGAAATCAGAATCAGAACCAACACACAAGTGGAGTCCGAACTGTAAAGGCTATTCATTCTTCCGAAAGAGAGCACGAAAAGCCAAGCTACAGTTTCTGGCAACTCTGCTGGGGATTTAGAGAACTCGACTTGAAATTTATGATGTGAATTTTTATCTACATTTATATGTTCTTTTCATTGCATTTGCATTGGTGCGCCTAAGTCCCTGTGTTTGCCATCTGTTATTCCTGGACGGTTTGCCGAAGGCTTGCTTACAAAGCTTGCTAAAAGGCTGACCGGTCATGGGCTCTGTCAAGTTAGGAACACAACCCTTGGATCTGGATTACCACTGTACCATTTGATCCTCCTTTCACTTCTCGGTGTTAGGTGTGAGAGGTATATTAGGTAATCTTGCTAAGGTACCCTTTGTGACTATTTGACCTAATGCATATAGTACGCTCTAGTGACTGTTCCAATATAAGACAGGATGCTCTTCCATTTCTAGGATGTATGATACCACTTGTTTGAATAGTGAACCCTAGATCATTTCAAAAAGCTAGGACAGGATAACCCTACCCTCCATAGGGGTGTTTGTTCTCTTTCTTGCTATGTGCAATGTATTGGATCTATACAGGGGTTCTTAAATTCCGAACAGTGGTTCAGGCATTTCAATTTGTGTTGAGTTCAGTGTGTCAGCATGAGCTAGCAATAATCAGTGATCAGTTGAGTCGAAACGCTACTAAAATTCAGATTGGGGGTTCCCATTGTTTTTTTTTTGCAAGGTAGTTTGCAAACATGGTTTCAAAAATAAAATAAAATAAAATAAAAATCCGATATCCCACAAAGTCCACCGGTGTAAATAAATAAAACTTATGGGATATCCGACCATTTCTGTAATTGGGGAATGACCACCTGTTAATTACACGGGCTTTATTTTGAATGTTGTGGCTGGCCCACACTTTGACTAGCAAATTGAAAATGGTTTTATTTCGAGTTCTGAACTGAGTATTGACTCTAAGTTTGATTCCACCAAGTTTGTAGAAACGGAATCAAACTCGAGTCATTCTATTAAGTCCGAGTCTGTTAATTTCGAGAGTGCTAACCTAGACATTTCTGTCCTGTCTAGGTCTTCTTTGTCATTTTCTTTGAGTCTGTTGTCAAAAGTCTATTGTCAAAAATCTGTTGTCATTGCTGAGTCATAGTCTCTTTTCAATAAATAGAAAAACAAAAAAAACAAAATGCCATAGAGTCTGCCTACTTCTTTGTGCCTTAATTCATCGCATTGACCAAAGTTTTTCAAAACTTTTTCCAAAACTCTAATAAAAACGAAGATGAAGAAATTCCTCGGGATTTGGAAATTTTGATCAACTGAGAGAAAGAGAGGTATGCTAAGCCTTTGATGAATAAAATCATTTTTGTTAATGTGCGTACTGAGAAGGATTCTGGCTTGGTCCAAATTGGTTCTATCTTGTCTTCGTAAGAGTACGAGTGATTAGTCACTTTGTGAAAAGATTTCAAAAACTGTTTTTGCGTGGTCCTACGAAAACATGTCTGTAACTGATTATACAACATTGGATCCCTCTTGACTTGAGCTCCGACCTCCTTAGCTCCTTAGCTCCTTAGCTTTCAAACCATGATTCGAAGTGTTCAGTAATCAACCAAAAGTGTGAGGCTTGCATAGCCGAATTGGAAATAGCTCTTGAACTAGGGGCAATAAGGTATCACCCTTGAGAGGCTCTTTGGGCTGAAATCCCGGAAGGACAACCCAGGCAAAAATTAGAGCACAAAAAAAGAAAAATAAAAAAAAATGAAAAGCTGGCAAGGTTGAAAACCCGAAAGGGCGGCCTTGGCAAAAGTTAGAGCATAAAAGGAGAGTGTCAATACTCGAGTGAACCTTAGCCAGAACTACGTAGGGCCTGTGATGCAGATTAGAAACAGCCCTTGAACTAGGGGCAAGAAGGTCGGATGTGACGTAGATTGGAATCAGCCCTTGAATTAGGGATAATGTTGTGATTCAAATCAGAAACAGCCCTTGAACTAGGGGCAAGAAGGTCGGACATGAGTTAGATTGGAATCAACCCTTGAATTAGGGGCAATGATGTGATTTCAGATTTGAAATAGCCCTTGAACTAGGGGCAAAAGGTTGAATGTGATCAAAGAGTTAAAACTGGATTGTTTCCCCAAGAAGACCGGAAAAAAGAAAAAGGCAAAACCCAGAATTTGAGAGAATAAGGACAACTGAGTTCCTATCCATTACACTAGGGGCAAATGCAGGCTCAATTAGCCTAGTCCCTACATCATCATATCTACAAGTCAAGTGTAGTGTTCGTTCATAGATGGCCTAGAGATTTACCAATCAACATGGACAAGCTAAAACGAAAATACCACCCTTGAGAGGCTCGTTGGGTTGAAAACCCGGAAGGGTGACCCAGACAAAAGTTAGAGCAAAAGAAAAAATAAAATAAAAATCAAAAATCAAAAAAAATAAAAATAAAAAAAAAAAATAGAAAGTTAAAAACCAAAAAAAAAATGAATGGAAAAAAAAAAAGTAAAAATGAAAAAAAATGAAAAGCTCGCAAAGTTGAAAACCCGAAAGGGCGGCTTTGGCAAAAGTTAGAGCACAAAAGAAGAGTGTCAATACCCGAGTGAACCTTCACCGGAACTACGATGGCCTGATTCCTATCTTGAGGATACGTAGGTAGCTTCATCTTGAAGTTCGGCCCCAATAATTTTTGTTAACTCATTTCTTTCGTCCATGTTTGATTGGTGTATCTTTAGTCGACTTGGTTGCCTATCTGTATTTGATTGGTGTATCTTCGATCTGCTCAGTTCAGTTGGTTTGATTCAACTTGGTTCAGTTCGGTTCGGTTTGGCGGTTCGGTTCGGTTCGGTTCGGTTCGGTTCGGTCCAGTTCCGCTCGGCTTCATTCGGTTTGGATCAGCTTGGTTCAGTTATCACCATTGATTATCCAGCTGGGGCTATGCACCCCAATGGTTGATTCCTTGTTGGTTGAGTAGTGACTATTTGCAAAAATAGGTTTTGATTAATTTGAATGAAGTTAACTGATTTTCTCGAAAATTATTCCATTTTTTGCAAAACTTGGACCATTCTTTGGATTTAAAAAGGGAAAATTTTCAGTGCTCACAACTCAGCTTACATGATTTCAAAACAGAAAATGGAATAAGTATGCTAATCCAACTCTCATGTTGATCAAAACATGTTTACAAAAAAATCAAGAGACTAAAAAAAGGGTCAAGGAAATGAACTAGGGGCATAGTCGAGTTAGAGATTCTGTCTTCTCCACCGCTCGAGTCAACTATTCAGTATATATAAGTGTGTATTCATACCAGTCAAGGTATTCATACCAATCAGTGTATATAAGTGTGTATGCATACCAGTCAGTGTATTCATCATACCAATCAAGGTATTCATACCAGTCAGTATATTTATACCAGTCGGTGTATTTATACTAATCAGTGTATATAAGTGTGTTTAGATCGTTTGCTTCGTTCTTCTTTTGTTAAGTCATTCTTTGATTCAAATCAGAGTTTTCAATTCAGAGTTCAAAATTCAATCACTCTCAAATTCAATCAAACAAAAATGTTTTCAAACTCAAAGTGATATATCAGTCACGCCATTGATGTGCAAAAACGAAACTTATTTTATTGAAAAAAATATCTGTGTGCATTTATATGTAAATATCTGTGTATTATCCTGCCTATGTTTGCAATGAGTTCTTATGAGACCAACTGCGACGGTGGAAACTAGAGTTCGAATGGCGATGCCTGAAACGCAAAAGGTTTGGAATTTCTGAGACTAAAGTCTTGTTTAAATACCCAGGGGTGTATCCCCGGCTTGAAATCTGTATGGCAGCCCCATAGGTTGAGGTAACGTGTATGCGCCTCAATTCTGGATACCGAGCCAATCTAGTCTGTCACCCCGTTGGAGAATAGGGAAAGTTGTAAATATGATCAGGAAGTAAAGCAGCATCCATGGCCATTCAATACAGGTGCGCCTGGTGTTCTTTTTCGGGTCTAGGAGACCTTAAATCCTCTGAAGGTGCAATTCCTTTAGTGTTTGTCGTGCCCGAACGACTTCAACGGTCTAGGAAAGGTCTAGGAGACCTTAAATCCTCTAAAGGTGCAATTCCTTTGGTGTTTGTCGTGCCCGAACGACTTCAGGTGGTCTGGTATAACCACCTGCCTGTGTTCACAATGAGTTCCTAGGAGACCAACTGTGACGGTGGAAACTAGAGTTCAAATGGCGATGCCTAGAACGCAAAAGGTTTGGAATTTTCGAGACTAAAGTCTGGTTTAAATACCCAGGGGTGTATCCCCGACTTGAAATCTATATGGCAGCCCCATAGGTTGAGGTAGCGTGTATACACCTCAATTCTGGATACTGAACCAACCTAGTCCGTCACCCCGTTGGAGAATAGGGAAAGTTGTGCGTATGATCAGGAAGAAAAGGGACATCCGTGACTTCTACATGTAGAGATTACCCCTTGTCAGCAAGAAATCATTTTACCATACCTTCTTCCATTCGCGTGAGACGCGTTTGGACTTCGAATTTACTTTTACTCCTTTCACGTGAAACGTGTTAGGATGTGACATTTACTTGGTCAAAACCTTTCACCTCTTCTCTCGCGTAAGACGCGTTTGGATCTCAAATACTCCTCTCGTGTACGACGCGTTTGGATCTCAAATACTCCTCTCGCGTATGACAGACGCGTTTGGATCTCAAATACTCCTCTCGCGTAAAACGCGTTTGGATCTCAAATACTCCTCTCGCGTAAGACGCATTTGGATCTCAAATGCTCCTCTTGCAAAAGACGCGTTTGGATCTCAAATACTTCTCTCGCGTATGACAGATGCGTTTGGATCTCGAATACTCCTCTCGCGTAAGACGCGTTTGGATCTCAAGTTCACTTTCCTCCTCTTATGGACGAAGTGTTTGGATCTGACATTTGCTACATCCAACATTTATGCTTTCATTCAGTGTCACATCATTGTCTTGATTGCATTTCATTGCATGATCATAAGTTATGTTTTACATATCATTCTGCATCTTGCCTCTGAACTACGCAGGTTGATTCCTTGTAAACGGGATACGTAGGCAACCTTCTGGCACTTGCATTTGCACATTTGTTTGTTTGCCCAAGTCTTACGGTCTCGTCAAAAAGGTTGTCTTCGGGCTTTGACATTCACTCACGTCATGAAATGACTTCGAGCTCTGTCAAAGAGGGGCAACTGTAGACACCCCATTTTGACCGACCCAAAGACTTGGGCGCTTTCTTTTGATTATCCGATGATGACAATTAGAATGTGTTTCTCACAGAATCCTCAGTAAAAGAGATGGATTTTGAACTTTAATCACAACCTTCACCATTATGGCCAAATTGTTTTAAAATACTGAATATTTCATTAGTTTAGTATTTTTGTAATTTTTCATAATTTTATGTGTTTGTTCATATTTTTGGTGTATTTTATATAAAAGAAAATAATAAAACAAATTATATTATGTATTTAATATTATTATATTATATGTTTAGTATTTTATATAAAATTATATTAGTATATTATATATGTAGTATTTTGGTATAACTTATATATTTTATATATTATTATAATTATATTATATATATTATAAAAGAAAAATAATACTAATAAAAAAATTTGATGTCGACATGCCGACATCTCAACTGAGCGTACATATATATATATATTATTATTATTATATTTATATTATTATATTATTATTATTATATGCCTATATAAGGCAATGGCTTAGCAAGTTTGTCAGGAGAATGTGGGGGGGAAGAAAAAAAGAAAGGAAAAAAAAGAGGGGGAGAGAAAGAGTCCGAAGAGAAAAAAAAGAGAAGAGGGAAAATAAAATATTTTCTTTGATATTTTTATTTCCATTTCATCAATACACCATTCAAAAAACAACCACTAAAGCTGTAATTCTAAATTTTGGACTGAGAAACACATTTCACAGACTTGAGAATAATCAAAAGAAAGTTTGTGATTCAGAAAATTCATCATTTCCCCAAAAGGTGAGTTTTCGCAAATTTTCATTTAAATGTGATATAATTTGTTTAAATACTTCATTTACTTCTTTTTATAACTGTTTTTTTTATCGCTTTAATGGGATGGCTGCACCACCCACATATCTGCTGTAATTTAAATATTGTATATAAACTGTTGTAATTTATTACTTTAAATAATCTACCCCACCGGATGAATAGTAACCCCCGGCGGTCGATAGTACCCGCGACGTGAATAGTACCTCCGGCTATTTAATTTTACTCGCTTTCTGTAGCTTAATTTTAGCATTATTATATGCTATTTAAGGGGCTATTTAATTTATTTCAATGATTTATGCTTTAAATATCAAGTTTGTTTGTACTAACCAATTAATCAATTTTCGCATAATCATCTCTGCAACCTCCCTCCATTTTTTGCTTATTTCGATTAAAAAGTTGTGAAAAATTAAGATTGTGGTTCAAATATAAGAAAGGAACTCTTCCATGCTTAATGGCTTAATCTCTTCAGAGGTTCCTTACCAAAAGTATAAAACTCTCTATGCTTAATAGTTTAATCTCTTTGGAGATTCACTACCAAAGGCATAAAACGTTTTATACTTAGGAGGTTCATTACCAAAGGTATAAAACGCTCTATACTTAATGGTTTAATCTCTTTGGAGATTCATTATCAAAGGCATAAAACATTTTATGCTTAAGAAATTCATTACCAAAAGTATACAACGTTCTATGCTTACTGATTTAATCTCTTAGGGGATTTACTACCGAAAGCATAAAACGTTTTATACTTAACGGTTTAAATTCTTTGGAGGTCCACTACCCCAAATGTATACATGTTCTTATACTAAAGCACAATCTTTTATTTTTCATTTCTCTTTATTCATCAGTGTGTTTACTTTTAAGGGACTACTTGACCCTTGGAAATCACCAAGGAAAATGTCATTATCACTTTATTATCAAGTTTGAATTTCAAGTCATTATCACTCAAGTTTGGGTTTTTCTAAGTCATTATCACTCTTTTGAGTTTAACTAGTCCTTGTTGCACATCTTGAGTTTGACTTTGAATCCCTTATCGCTTGTAAATAAGTTTGACTCTTCCTTTGTAATTTCTCCTGAAGAAAATTTTCTCAAGTTAAGTTGATGCTTGTTTCTCTTTATTGCATTTTGGACTTAGTGGACGTAAATATCACTTTTGCACAAACAGGAGAAACGATAAATAAATGGAAATGTAATAAAAAAGGCTAATAAAATTGATTAAAATTGGATTACAACCGATATAAAGAACCAATATGATTAATTGAATTCGGTCGGACGTTATACCGAGTTTATTGAGTCAAGGCTTGCCTTACATCAATTATTGTAATAAATTAGACAGCCCCTTTCATTTATTATTCATTCGGCTTTGTAATAATTATTTGTTCAGACACTTGGACATTCGGACCCTCCTGCGCGATGGCAAACAAACTTTTAATAATGTGTATGTCTTCCAACCCCACGTCTTTCTCCCGTTTATTTACCAGCCATGTTTAATTTAGCATACTCATGTTTGCATCCACTTGTATTGCATGCACCAAGGCTCAGCGCATCATTGTAATTCGCATTGTCGTTTAAATACTTCTTTGAATACATGCTTAGATCACATGCGATCAAATCATTTCATATGCCATATTAGTAGCCAAGCCTAGTAATTGCATATCACATGTGTTGCATTTGTCATATTGTACAGTTAGGAATCATGCATATTTTCTAACTTTGTTTTGTAGCTTGTTTGCGGGACGTTGGTAAATATGTGAGTTTTTATGCTTTAGCATCCCGCTTATACATAATTTTCTTATTATGTTTAGCATCCTACCATGAGGCTAATTGCTTAAATGATAAACTGTTTGAATGCCTGTGGATGAAGGCTTATTGCTTGAATTGGAATGATTCAACGATTATACGTTTTAAGCCCACTTTGTAGTGGCAAATTCACAAACTTTAAACCCACTTTGTCAAGTGGCAAATTCAAACCCTTTTCGAGAAACAAACATGAAATTGAATTGTTCCAATTTGAGCAAATTAGTCTATACTTGTATATTACATATAGAACAAGAGCATATATTGTACATAAAAACCACATCATGATTAGTAGAGGCCGATCTTTGATCGGGTGAGTGGGGTGTTGAATTATTGACCTTCCCCTCTCATACCTAAGTTCCGGAACCAAGACATTTTGATAACGACGGACTAATGGCCTTTGGCACGAGTCATGGGTTTCCTAAATTTCTCCAAAATAAATATTTAGGTGGCAACTCTGAAATTTGTTAAAGAAGTCCATTTTTTACACTTGATTCAAACATCGATTTTTCGAAAGAAATTGCCAGATTTGGACTCTTTTTGTGTTTTCACTGTTTCACATTGCACTTGTGAAATCAGAATCAGAACCAACACACAAGTGGAGTCCGAACTGTAAAGGATATTCATTCTTCCGAAAGGGAGCGCGAAAAGCCGAGCTATACACGTTTTTACTAATTTGTTTGTTGGCTCAACGCGTTGATATATAGCTTCCTTAACCTCTATACGTTTTTAGTACTTTGCTAGGAAGGTTCTCTACACGTTTTTGTTACTTTGCTAGTTAGCTGAACGTGTTAATGTATAGCTTCCGTAACCGTCCATTGTATTCAACTCTATCTATTACCATTCCACTATAATTTCTATTCTTTCTTTCTCTATCAATAGACATAAATAATAAATGACCTAAATTATGTTGACTGTTGTTATGGTCCGCCACCACAACAATTTGCTAACAATTAGAGGTTGCTAATGTGTTAATGGTTCCTCTCAATTGGCAGCATAATTTTCCTTTTATTCTATATGCACAAGAAATGGGCAGATATAATTTGCGTTGTGTAACTGATAAATCATTTTCCGACTTCTTTTACCACAAACCTGTATGAAAAGTCTATTTGGCATTATTAACCCAAAAAAAAAGTCTATTTGGCATCCTGTAGTATGTCTCCAGCTTAGGCATGGGACTATTTGTGTGAATCCGATCAGTTATCTTGTCTACCTAATAAATCATTTATCAACTTCTTTTACAACAAACCTGTATCTATCAGTAATCTATTTGGCATCATGTAGTTTGTCTTCAGCTTAGGCATGGGACTGTTTGTGTGACTCCACTTTGAGTTAATGTGGTGCTCTTAGTCAAACACATTCAGTTAGTAATTTTGATTTTTTATATTGGAAATATGTACACAAAGGTGGAGTTTATAGGGAGGTGTAAAAAAGTGCCAACGGTGATGGCCTTCAATTAAAGTGGTTATCCTTTAGGGGCTTTACCTGTGTGATGCAAGATGATCCTCAATTAAATATTCACAAAGGTGGAGTTTATAGGGTAGGTGCAAAAAAGTACCAACGATGATGGTCTTCAGTTGGAGTGGTTATCCTTTAGGGGCTTTACCTTTGTGATGCAAGATGATCCTCAATTAAATATTCCACATAATTTACCATGCATTTCAATCAAAAAAGGTAAATTGTTATTAGTACAACTTTATGCTGACATATTTTTATTGAAATTCACTTTATATACTATTGTGCTATCACTGATAGTGAAAGAGCCCATCCTCATGGTATCTTCGATCTTGTAGTGTAAGCAACCTTAATAATTGCCTGTTAAAAGACAACATGGCATGCTACCAAATATTTTGACCAACTTTCGTAGTGTCTATGTAACTACGCCATTATTCCTATGTGCAAGTTAGATTGTTCTCCTGTGACTTTATACATCACTTTTCAGCACTACTCTTGAGATTGAAGTTGGAGATGGAAGGAAAATATCTCAGTTCGGCACTGTCCGCATGTTGTATTCACTAGAAATTCAGGTATTTGCTGCTATGCTGACAAAAGATGACTTATCTTTTCTCCATTGATACTAGTTTCTTCATATGCTCTTGTTTCTACTATGGTAAAAAAACCATGGTCTTTAAATCAGAATGAGTAATATCTGCAAATGTGTCAAGTATGGAATACCAGAACAATTGTCAGGAAATTGTCTAAATGTTAATGCTTCTGTGTAAATTATCCAAGGAAATACTTACTAAAAACTGCCTTTAGCCCAAGAATTGTTAGCTCCATCCACTACCCACATGGTAAGGAGCCCACCATCCACATGGTATGGGTGGCACCATGTGGTAAAGGAAGCTGGTGGGGCAATACCAACTCACCAAAGGTAGATAGTGAGGGTGGCACAACCAAGCCCACTCATGGTTGTCATTTCATTTACTCCTCTTCTCTTGGTTATAAATTGAGATGAGTGGGGAGGGGTTGTATAGAGATATATGGGAGTGACACACTGAGCAAAGAATACACAGAGGAGAGTATAATCTGTGAGTGAGAGAGTTCTATAGAGTTGTGAGGTGTGAGTTCTGTAATCTCCATCCGGAATAATTCTATAGTGGATACCTCTCTTGTGGACGTAAGCAATTGCCGAACCACGTAAATATTCTTGTGTTATTGTGTGGAATTGATTTCTGGTGTGCCATAGTCCTAACAAGTAGTATCAGAGTCGAATCAGTTGCATTTCAGAACAAAAACAGTGTGTTTTTCGAAACTGCCCAGAAATCAAGTTGCTAAAAATCAGCTTTTGAGCATACCAGAAGCAAGGACTCCAAGAAAGGAGTCCAGAACTGCAAAGAACAGCCCAAGAAGAGCCTGAACGCGCTCTCACGCGCCTTCCAAAGCCTGCGCGTGAATCCCACTCTCTACACGCTCTCCACGCGCCGTGAAGAGGAGCTGGCGCGTGATCTCACTCTCTCCCACTCGCCACACGCGCTGCTCAAGGAGGAAGACGAGTGTGCTGTGCGCGTTTCTGACGTTAGATGCCATATCATCGGCCACGTGGCTGCCACGTCGTCGCCACGTTGCTGACACGTGTCTGACACATCATCGCCAGATCACTGCCACGTGTCTGACACGTAATCGCCACGTCACTGACACGTGGCTGCCAAGTTAGCAAATCATTGCCACGTTGCTGTCCACGTCATCAGACCTGTTGACCAGTCAACCCAGAGGTAGAGAGTGATCTGCTGCTGTGCGGCTAAGGTACACCTACAAATCTGAACTGTCCAAACTATTTTGGACTGATCTGAGCCATTCTGTGTCTGTTTTTGACGATCCAACAGTGGTTTCGACTATTTGAAGTATTCCGGACACATCCATACGGTCAGATTTTTTATTCGGAGTTTTCTGTAAAAAGAAAGAATACGATGGAGGATTCCATATTAACTTCAGAATCTATATTCAAATTAACTCCTTCAATTATGCAATTTGGAAGTCACGGATGGAAGACATCTTGTTTTTAAAAGACTTGTTTGACCCCATTTTTATAAAGGGGGTTAAACTTGAAGGAGCGAAAGATTATTACTGGATAAAGATGAACCGCAAGACTATTGCTTGTATCAGACAACGGATAGACCACAGTGTGTTCCATCATGTTTCCGAAGAGACAGATGCCTATGCTCTTTGGACAATGTTAAAGACAAGTACCAGTCAAAGACCGCCTGAAACAAAGCCTTGGTGATGAGAAAACTAGTAAATTTGAAGTTGAAGAATGGTATGTCTATCGCCGAGCACACTAATGAATTCAAAAATCTGGTGAATCAGCTTGCAACCGTCAAGATACGCTTGGATGATGAAATGCAAGCCGTACTACTGCTCAGTTCTTTACGGGACAGCTGGGAGACATTGGTGGTTTCTCTCAGCACCTCTGCAACAAAAGGGAAACTGACCATGAGTATGGTCACAGACGCCATGTACAATGAAGAAACAAGAAGGAAAGACATCGGAGGTGATCAGTCCCATAATCAGTCCCATAATCAGTCCCATGCTTTTGTCACAGAAGATAGAGGCAGAGACAGAGGTAAAGGAAGAGGTAGATGAAGAAGCAAGAGTAGCGGCAGCTGGAACAACAGTAGTAAATCCAGAGACAACAAAGGTCGAGGTAACTCCAGCTTCACTTGCTTTCACTGTGGCCAAGAGGGTCACATAAAGAGAAACTGCCCAAGCCGGAAAGAGAAAGGCCAAAGCAGTAAGTCAAAAGGAGATGAGAACACAACAGCCACAACAATTGATGAAATACTTCTTATAGTTGGTGAAGAGGAAGATTGTCTTCATGTGGCTGACCACAGCTATAGAGAATAGATGATAGACACAGCTGCATCCTATCACGCCACTTTCCACAGAGAACTCTTCAGCTCGTACAACACTGGAGATTTTGGCACTGTTTGAATGGGGAATTCTAGTTATTCGAAGATTGTGGGTATTGGAGACATTAGTATTCAAACTAATGTCGGGAACAAGCTGGTTCTCAAAGATGTGAGGCATGTTCCAGATTTGCGCCTCAATCTTATCTCCGGAAGCGCCCTGGACCGACAGGGCTATACAAGTACAGCGCCGTTGGAAGCTGACAGGAAGAGTTTTGACAATCGCCAGAGGAGAGATGTCTTCAACACTGTATAAGACTCAAACGAAGATCTGTCTGGAAAGTCTTAATGCAGCAGAAGACAAGGAGTCACCGGACTTATGGCATAGAAGACTGGCTCATATGAGTGAGAAGGAATTGCATCTATTGGCAAAGCAATCCAGGATACCCTTATCCAAAGAGAGTGTTTTGAAGTCTTGTGATCATTGCCTTTATGGTAAGCAACATCGAGTATTCTTCAATTCAACGAGCACGAGGAAAACAGAAGTGCTCAATATGGTATACTCGGATGTTTGTGGCCTAATCGAAGTGGAGTCACATGGCAGCCGCAAGTATTTTCTGATTTTCATTGATGATGCATCAAGGAAGTTATGGGTGTATTTCTTAAAGACAAAGGATGAGGTATTTCAGCACTTTCAGGAGTTCCATGCAATGGTAGAAAGAGAGACTGGGAAGAAGTTGAAGTGTCTTCGCACAGACAATGGAGGCGAGTATACTTCCAATGCTTTTACAGCATACTGTGCCAACAGAGGTATCCGGCACGAGACAACAGTTCCCGGCACCCCACAACACAATGGTGTGGCAGAAAGGATAAACCGCACTATTATGGAAAGAGTCAGATGTATGCTCAAAATGGCAAAGTTGCCAAAGTCATTTTGGGCTGAAGCCGCCCGTACAGCCTGTTATCTCATTACCAGGTCGCCTTCAGTCCCGTTGAATTTTGCGATACCTAAGGAAGTCTGGTCCAGAAGAAAGGTATCATATTCTCACTTGAGAGTCTTCGAGTGTAAGGCCTTTGCACACATCTCCAAGGAAAACAGACAAAAGCTTGATGACAAATCCACTCCATGCATATTTGTGGGCTATTCAGATGCAGCATTTGGGTACAAGGTGTGGAACCTAGTGAACAAGAAGATGTTTAGGAGCAGAGATGTTATGTTCCAAGAAGACCAGACAATAGCAGATTTTGAGAAATCTACAAAGTCTAGAGATGTCATCACTCCAGACTTGTTTCCATCTCCTGAGCCATCACAAAATGCTAGATGTGATGATGTGCAACAAGAAGTTCCAGAGTTGCAGGATCCCTATACTAGAAATTGAGGATCAGAAAGAAAGAGATGAAGACCCGGATGAAGAGGGTGTTGAGCAGAGGGAGCAACCCCCCTCAAACAGAGGCAACTGGGCCTCAGTTGCGGAGATCTAGAAGAGCTGTCATGCCATCAACCAAATATCCCGCTTCTCAGTATATTCTGATTACTGGTGAGGGGGAGCTCGAGAGTTTTTCAGAAGCCAAGAGTCATATAGAGAAAAACTGTTGGACGCAAGCCATGAAGGAGGAAATGAGTTCTTTGTAGAAGAACCACACTTATGAGCTTGTTCCACTTCCAAGAGACAGGAGAGCCTTGAAGAACAAATGGGTGTATAAGTTGAAGAAAGATAGAAACGGTAAACTATTGCAGCATAAAGCTCGTTTGGTGGTCAAAGGCTTTGAGCAAAAGAAAGGAATTGATTTTGATGAGATCTTCTCTCCAGTTGTGAAGATGACTTCTATTCGAGTAGCTCTGGGATTAGCAGCTCGCTTGAATCTGGAAGTAGAACAAATGGATGTCAAGACTGCCTTTCTCCATGGTGAGTTGGAGGAAGAGATCTACATGGAGCAACCAGAAGGATTTGAAGTTAAAGGAAAACAGAAACTAGTCTGCAAACTGAAGAAGAGTCTCTACGGCCTGAAACAGGCGCCGAGACAATGCTACAAGAAGTTTGATTCATTTATGGTGGATCACGAGTACACAAGAACAGTGGCAGACCAGTGTGTATATTTTCGAAGGTTTTCAGATGGAAACTTCATTATCCTACTGTTGTATGTCGATGATATGCTGATCATCGGACAGGTTACTACTATGATCAACAAGTTGAACAAGGACTTGTCACAGTATTTTGACATGAAGAATTTAAGCCCAGCCCAACAAATTTTGGGCATGAAGATTGTTGTGACAGGAAAACCAAGAAGATATGGCTGTCACAGGAGAAATATGTTGAACGGGTAATTGAAAGGTTCAACATGAAAGATGCCAAGCCAGTCAGCACACCATTGGCCAACCATTTCAATGTGCCAAAGCGTTCGTGTCCCACGACCAGCTCTGCAAGGAAAGAAATTGAGACAATCTCTTATTTTTCCGTAGTAGGAAGTTTGATGTGTGCAATGGTGTGTACCCGGCCAGATATAGCTCATGCAGTTGGTGTTGTGAACAGATTCCTCGCCAATCCAGGAAATGAGCATTGGGAGGCGGCCAAATGGATTCTTCGGTACTTGAAAGGAACTTCAAAGATGTGTTTATGTTTCGGGGGAGCTGAACCAATTTTGGAGGGTTTTACAGATGCGGATATGGCAGGTGATCTTGATAGTAGAAAGTCTACATCAGGATTTATGTTCACCTTTGTAGGGGGAGCTGTTTCATGGCAGTCCAAACTACAAAAGTGTGTTGCTTTATCTACAACAGAGGTAAAGTACATTGCTGCCGCAGATGCTGGAAAGGAAATGTTGTGGTTAAAACGGTTTCTCCAAGAATTGGGCCTACAGCAGGAAGAGTATAAGGTACATTGTGATAGTCAAAGTGCAATTGATTTGAGCAAGAATTCCATGTACCATTCACGTACAAAACACATTGATGTCTGGTATCATTAGATACGAGGAGTGATGGAAAAGCAGCTGATGAAGCTAATGAAGATTCACACAGACAAGAATCCTTCTGACATGATGACCAAGGGTGTCACCAGAGACAAACTGGAAGTTTGCAAGCATCTGACCGGGATGGACTTCAAGTGAGAAGTTAGTTGTCCATGTGGGCGTGGAGGGGAAGAATTGTTAGCTCCATCCACTACCCACATGGTAAGGAGCCCACCATCCACATGGTATGGGTGGCACCATGTGGTAAAGAAAGCTGGTAGGGCAATACCAACTCACCAAAGGTAGATGGGGAGGGTGGCACAACCAAGCCCACTCATGGCTGTCATTTCACCTGCTCCTCTTCTCTTGGTTATAAATTGAGATGAGTAAGGAGGGGTTGTATAGAGATATATGGGAGTGACACACTGAGCAAAGAATACACAGAGGAGAGTATAATCTGTGAGTGAGAGAGTTCTATAGAGTTGTGAGGTGTGAGTTCTGTAATCTCCCTCCGGAATAATTCTATAGTGGATACCTCTCCTGTGGACGTAGGCAATTGTCGAATCACGTAAATATTCTTGTGTTATTGCGTGGAATTGATTTCTGGTGTCCCATAGTACTAACAAGAATGGCTAAAAATCGTAATTGGAACTGGAATTACCATCCACATATTTTGATAGCCTGTTTCACAATTCAACCAGTTCAAAATGTAAGTTGACTCAGCTGCCCTGATTGCACTGTAATTTGTAACATTTGAATATTAAGGGTCAAAACCTATGAAGCACGGGTGCGGGTACGAGTACGGGTACGCCGATACGGCAAAATCCCAAAAAAGTAGAGTACGGGTACGGCTGCGGTACGCCGATATTTTTTTATTTTATTTTTATTTTTTATAATTATGGTTAAAAGATCCAACCTACAAATTGAAGTTAAATATCAAAACTAAAAAGAGAATTGTAAAACTAAAAGACAAATTAGATAATGTTAATAAAAAAAAATTAATTTGGTTGAAGAAGAAAAAAAAGTTAGATAATGTTAATAATCAAAAAAATTAATTTTAATCTAATTAACTTCAACATCAGATTATAAATTAGAGAAAAAAAAATTAGAACACAGACAAGGGTTAATAAATTAGATCAAAACTAAAAAAAAAGGGTCGAAGTCGATTATACACAAAAAAGGGTCGAAGTCGATTATAATTTTTGATTATTTTGTGTTTCCAACATCAACATCAGATTATAAAGAAGAAACAAGAAACAAGAAAAAAAACAAAAAAAAAATAAAGATGAAGAGATTATACCTCTCTGAAGGTCGAAGTCGAAGTCTCTAGGTCGAAGTCGCAGACGAGGGTCGAAGTCGATCTCTGGTCGAAGTCGAAGACGAGGGTAGAAGTCGATCTCTGGGTCGAAGTCGAAGACGAGGGTGATGGTCGAAGTTGCCTCTTTGCTTCGATGAGATTAGGGCAGAAGTCGAAGTCGAGGGTGATGAGATTAGGGCAAATTCGTATATACATTTTTTTTTTTTTAATTTTTCTTAATATTGCTCCGGTACCCCTCAATTCTTCACAAAATTTGATTTCTGCCCCCGCCGTACCCAAAACGCACCAAAGGCGTACCCATGCTGTACGCGAGCCGTACCCATGTCGTACCCAACAGAGGCAGACGTACCCGACCACTTTTTTCCCTACCCGGTACGCGTGCAGCCGTACCGGTACACGTACCCGCACCCGGTAAGTACCCGGTGCGTGTACGGCACTATTTTTGGAGTACCCGTGCTTCATAGCTTTCCATAGATTAGATATCCTTGAATTGTTATTATCTGGAGTTCATCTGGACTTATTCCGTTTTATGTAGTGATTTTTCTTTATATATATATATATATATATTGTTTTGGTTGTATCTCGCGTTCTTCCAATTATTGGTAGGCTATGAAGCACGGGTGCGGGTATGAGTACGGGTACGTCGATACGGCAAAATCCCAAAAAAGTAGGGTACGGGTACGGCTGCGGTACGCCGATATTTTTTTTTTATTTTTTTATTTTTTATAATTATGGTTAAAAGATTCAACCTACAAATTGAAGTTAAATATCAAAACTAAAAAGAGAATTATAAAACTAAAAGACAAATTAGATAATGTTAATAAAAAAAATTAATTTGGTCGAAGAAGAAAAAAAAGTTAGATAATGTTAATAATCAAAAAAATTAATTTTAATCTAATTAACTTCAACATTAGATTATAAATTAGAGAAAAAAAAATTAGAACACAGACGAGGGTTAATAAATTAGATCAAAACTAAAAAAAAAGGGTCGAAGTCGATTATACACAAAAAAGGGTCGAAGTCGATTATAATTTTTGATTATTTTGTGTTCCCAACATCAACATCAGATTATAAAGAAGAAACAAGAAACAAGAAAAAAAACAAAAAAAAATAAATAAAGATGAAGAGATTATACCTCTCTGAAGGTTGAAGTCAAAGTCTCTAGGTCGAAGTCGCAGACGAGGGTCGAAGTCGCAGACGAGGGTCGAAGTCGATCTCTGGTCGAAGTCGAAGACGAGGGTTGAAATCGATCTCTGGGTCGAAGTCAAAGACGAGGGTGATGGTCGAATCTGTCGAAGACGAGGGTGATGGTCGAATCTCTAGGTCGAAGTCGAAGATGAAGGTGATAGTCGAATCTCTAGGTCGAAGTCGAAGACGAGGGTGATAGTCGAAATTGCCTCTTTGCTTCGATGAGATTAGGCCAAAAGTCGAAGTCGAGGGTGATGAGATTAGGGCAAATTCGTATATATATATATATATTTTTTTAATTTTTCTTAATATTGCTCCGGTACCCCTCAATTCTTCACAAAATTTGATTTCTGCCCTTGCCGTACCCAAAACGCACCAAAGGCGTACCCATGCCGTACCCATGTCGTACCCAACAGAGGCAGACGTACCCGACCACTTTTTGCCGTACCCGGTACGCGTGCAGCCGTACCGGTACGCGTACCCGTACCCGGTGCGTGTACGGCACTATTTTTGGAGTGCTCGTACTTCATAGTTGGTAGGGTATTTTTTTGGAGATTTGAACTACATCGTGGGGGCCAAAAATTTATCGTTCCTGTAAGTGCAATCTCTTGCTTTCACTTGTATTGGTCCCATAAATTTTGCTTATAACTAATTGATCAACAATTTTCCATGTTTACTCAATCTGTTCTATATGGAAAAGGTTTGTGTGTTTTATATTTACTAATGGACCTTTACTGCTTAGTTTTGGATCTAATCATTGGAAAGTTCTTTCTCTTAATTTCTTTCTGTTTTGGCGTCTGCCTTAGGTCAAATGTTATTTATGGTGTGCTCTTCTTCAAATAGAATCTTCACATTAACAATCTACTGAAAGTGATCATGATCTTGATCTGTGACACAAGAACACAACCAGAAGACTCTACATAATTTGAGCCACTTGTGTGTTTTTGTGATTTGGTTGAATGGCGATCTCTAAGCAGTTGAACCAGTCCTTAATTATTGCATCCATTTAATATTCTGATTTAGGCAGATGCCTAATTTATGTTAGGTCCATACTGCCTATGTTTTGGGGGTTCGTGTCAGCGAATAGTACATAACTATTTTATGTCAGAGAAAGAACTAAAGCTTCACAATGAAGTCAAGTCAGTCGTGTTTTTTTATTTCAGAAGTACTGGCATCCCATATAAATTTGTGTACATGATTGTGATACTGTTAATTCATTCTATGCTTTTGCTTTGGGTTTTTGATATTGTTCATGTGCTACTGCATGCAGATACTGCTTTCGAGGCATTTGAATGCTGTGATTGCAACTGGAGCACTTGTTATTCCAGCATCAATTTACTTTCTACTCAAGGTTGTCAAGGAATGCCCAACTTTTGACTTATGTCCAATCTGTCTAGTTGTTAGTAATTTGGTGTTCTCATTCTTAATTCCTTGTTAATAACTCGCATATAAATAAATATTTTCTTGTTAATGCTTCTTGAGATGGCCTATGAAACACTCAATTAACTAGGTTCAGTAATTAAACACCATATACATCCTTAGTTAAAAATGAGAGTTGAAATGCAATATGCAATTTCTAGCATATCACACAGGTCAGAATGAGTAAAGACTTCCAAAATGTTTTCCAATGTGCACGTCTGAAGGCAGAAATACAGTTGGCTGTAATAAAGCATAAAAGGATTGAGAACATTGCATAAAATTATATTTTACAAACACTACAAAAAAATTGACTTTTTGCGACGGTAAAATACCGTCGCTAATACTCCTAATGCCGTCGCTAATACTTTTTGCGACGGCAAAATGACTTTTTGCGACGGCAAGAGGGGGGTCGCAACTGCAAGGGTTGCAAAAGAGTTTTTGCGACGGTAAGTGCCGTCGCTAATGTTTTGCGACGGCATTTTTTGCCTTTTTGCGACGGCACCGTGCAGTCGCTAATAACGTTTGAAATGTCTTTACTTTTTTGCGACGGCCCTATTTTACCTTCGCTAAAAATGTTATTTGAGACGGTAAAAAAAACACTACTTTTTGCGACGGTGTGATGCCGTCGCAGAAAATATAAAAAATATGAAATTTTCTATTTTTTGCGACAGTGTAATGCCGTCGCAAAAAATATTAAAAAATAATAAAATTTCTATTTTAAATAATAAAATTTCTATTTTTTGCGACAGTATAATGTCGTCGCAAAAAGTAAAACCTGTAACAAAATTAATAAAAATATTAAAATTTTCTATTTTTTCCGACGGTGGTGCCATCTCTCTCTAAGAGCTGATTATTTACATTCTATTCACAAAAACATCATAACAGAAAATAAAAATAAAAATTTAAATTGATCAAACCATCAAATTCAATATTTTACAAAGAACAATTAAACTGTACATGTTCATAAAAGCATATTTAAATTATAAAATTCACCCAAATCGTAAAAAAAAATAAAATAATAAAATAAAATCTAAAATTCACCAATCAGCACATTGGATATTTAAATGCTCTTACAAAAATTAAAAAATTTCCAACAAGATTTCAATTTTGAGCCTATTTCAAAAATCAAGCTCCAAATTCCTTACTTCTAGAATCAGATCTTCCCCTCGGCAAAATTTATCCTTTTGACCTACAAATAAATAGATAACAGTTGCAAATTATAATCTTTTGGAGAAACCAACTATTTAAACACCAGTAATGAAGACAATGAAGACTGTGGAAAGAACACTTACGTTGTCATCAAGAACAACTGCATATCTCTCAATTGGAGAAACCAAAGCTTTCCCTGCTCACAAAAAATAAAAATAAAAATAAAAATAATAATAATAATAATAATAATAATAATAATAATAATAATAATGGAATTCAATGTAGTCCAAAATAGTGTAATAAACTCTTATTGTAAGATACCTGGGGAATTTTTTCATGTCTGATGGGAGTGGGAAGGGTTGGACTTAAAGGGTTCCTACCTGTCTTGGATTGTAGAATACACAAATTTATTTTGTAGGAACTCACATGCAGAGGGTCCATCATAAAGAATTGTGAGAAGAATACTAATATGTGATTACAATTAACTCTATATATGGTAGTTAATCAGGTGTAACGAAAAAAATTTTACGAAAAAATAAAAAAAACAGGGTGTAAAATATGTAATTTTATATATTGTATGTCATATATATGAATATGTAAGTCAAAATTAATGATTTTTAAACTCTAAAGGAGGAGAATATGCATAATTCACATTGTTTTTATTTCATCATTGGATTATAAGTTATTTTATTCAAACTTGTAATGTGTTTCGTATTTGTCTAATTGTTGGGAAGTGTCCGATGAGTGTCGTATCGGACACGGTGTTGGACACAACACTCTCCCCTCTTAGAAGTGTCTGTGCTTTTTAACTTCTCATCAAAACTCAACAAAATTAGAAATACAAATAAAGTAAATTTTGGTAAAACCTACAATGCTATGGCAACGTACCCCAGCATCAACATATTCAGGACCTAACAGTGGGCAGATTACATGCTTCACGTATAGTTGCTTTGCTATTTCCCTTGTTGGGGCTGATACAAGATCTTTAGTTTCTTTCCATAGACGACACTCATCCATGGTTAGAGCTGAATAACCATGCTCACTATCAGATAAGTATATAGAAGATCCATTCCTTGAAGCTTTTTGTATGCGTAGTACCTTACCAACCTATACATATTAGAAGAAAGAATCTGTAAGTGACAAATGTATGTTAGTCCACTCCAACATTTTTAAATGAAGCACAATATGGCCCAACTTCTTTGACTCATTTTCCTCAAGCCCATTTTCTCTGCCTGTTGAGGGATAACTGTAGGAAAATTTATGTTTCTAGAATTTAAGAAAAAAATATGGCCCAACTTCTTTGACTCATTTTCCTCAAGCCCATTTTCTCTGCTTGTTGAGGGATAATTGTAGGAAAATTTATGTTTCTAGAATTTAAGAAAAAAATTCCTTTCTCAAACCATAGTTTATGCTTTCAAAGGGAAAAGAGTTGGTAGTGGGGAATCACCCAGATTTTAGACAAGAAATTGACATCATGAATCATGAGGAATACATAGTGGGGTAAAGCAACAAGCGTGATCAAGAATGGTAATCCGAAAAGAACCTTTCTCCCTCTAAATATATGTCACAAAGTGTATAGTCATTATAAGAATCTCCTTTCTTAGACAAATTGATGGAGTGCAAAGCTAGGATAAGACCACATTTTATGCTTTCAAGGGGAAAAAAGTTGGTAATGGGGAATCACCCAGATATTAGACAAGAAATTGATGTCCTGACCAAACATAGGGAAGTAAAGCAACAAGCGTGATCAAGAATAGTAAACCGAAAAGAACCTTACACACACACACACACACACACACACACACACACACAAAAGTGGATAGTCATTATAAGAATTTCCACCTATTTACCCATTTCAGAGTTCCACTTTGCATAATCCAATTCAGTAATCAAGGATATTCAAGATACCAGTTCTAACAAGCATAATTTAGCTATATGTTTTACTTTAACTAACATTCAGTTACAACGAATGTAAAATAAAACCAATAATGAAAATTGTAAAAATAATCCACACATGCAGAGCTAGTATTAGGCTTAATCAGATTCAAAATTCTCATTTCTTTCCTTCCCTAATTGCTCTTCTCATCAACAAAATGAAATTTCATTTCCAAGCCTAAGCATTACATTAGGCTTAATCAAATTCAAAATTCTTTCCATCTCCAATTGTTTCTCATCAACAAAATTAAATTTCCTTTCCAAGTCTATAAGCATTATACTAACAAAAACTCAAACTCTCTTTATCATGCATAGAGTTCACTTCATCTTAATTAAGTATATTATAAAAAATAAATTCACTTCATCTTAATTAAGTATATTATAAAAAATGACAATTATAAGAAAGCTGTATCAGTGAATATACCAAATAATTCTATCCATCACGGGATAATTCCCAACTGAAAACGTAAGAGTCATTTTCGAAGCATTGGTTGCTTACCTCGGAGCACCTCTCTTCACCGAAAGCCTAACAACAAAAAAATTGATCTTCAATACCAAAAAAACACACTCTGAATCACAAGATAGCTTAACCAAGATGACATTGCATCCCCATAAATCAAAAAGGGAATGATATATTTAACAGATATATATATATATATTTATTTATATTTCCTAAGATCAATTATATATATATATATATATTTATTTAACAGATCAAGAAAAAAAACCAGATCATATATATATATATATATATATATGTAACAGATCAAAAACTCAATAATATATATATATATTTATTTATATTTCCCAAGATCAATCACTCTCCAATTGCTTCTAAAAGAAGGCTATCGTGTTCGTCCACAGCAGAGAGGCTGGTATGAGTAGCAGTACTAGGCAGATCTGTATGGGAAAAACAGATCAAGAAGAAAAACCAGATCATATATATATATATATATATATGTAACAGATCAAAAACCCCCATATATACACTCACAGATGTATATATATGTGTGTGTGTGTGTGTGTGTATGAAAACCCCCTATATCCGAAATCCCGACACAGAGAGAGAGAGAGAGATACCCTTTGAAATCGGCGGTGAGGGAAGATCGCCAGTGAGGGAGGAGTGGCGGTAAGGGGCGAGCAACCGTCAACGTCATTTGTGAGATAGAGAGAGAGGGAGGCAGCAGCGGCGGTAAGGGAGGAGGATCGACAGTGAGGTACAAGCGACGGTGAGGGAGGATCGACGATGACGGATGATCGGCGCCGTCGTTGTGTGAAAGAGAGAGAGAGGAAGGCGAAACCCTAGATGGAGAGAGAGAGAGAGAGAGAGAGAGCGAGCAGGAGGAGAGGGACGGCTCTGTTGTGTTTGGGTTGTGTCTGTGTTGTGTGTGTGTTCTCAAACAAAACCCTACACACACCCACACACCCACAAATGTTATAGTTAATGAATTTTTTATTAAAATAATTTTTATAGTTGATGAATTTTTTTTTTTCATTTGGTAAAGTTAAAAATTTATTTGTTTTATATTTATTTTATATTTATTTTAATGAATAAAAAATTATTATTATTTTTTTATTTGGTAAAAGTAGGAATAATATTTTCCATTAAAATAAAGTTAATTTTTTGTGGTCAATGAAAAAGAGAGAAGATAGATGAGAGAAGAGATAAATGAATAAGAGACACAAAGAGAGAGAGAGAGAGTCAAATAGACACAGAGAGAGAGAAGAGTGATGAATAAGAGAGAGAAGGAAAAGAGAGAGAAGAAGATGAAAAAATGGGTGAAAAGATATAGACAAAGAGAGAGACAGAGAGAGAGAGAGAAAAAAAAAAGAGCGAAAATAGATAAATAAGAGAGAGAGAGAGACAGAAAGAGATGAGCGAGAGAGCGAGAGAGAAAAAAATAAGAGAGAGAGAAGAGAGACAGAGAGAGAAGATATATGAAAGAGATAGAGAGAAGAGAGATAGACGAGAGACAGAGAAAAAGAGAGAGATAGATAGACAGATAGAGAAGAGTGATGAGTCAGAGTGAGAAAAAGAAGAGAGACAGAGACAGAGAGAAAGAGAGAGATGGACAGAAAGAGAAGAGTGATGAGAGAGAGAGAGAAAAGAGACAGAGACACATAGAGAAAGGGAGAGAGAGACAAACAGAGAAGAGTGATGAATAAGAGAGAGAAAGAGAAGAGAGACAGAGAGATAGGAAGATGAAAAAATGGGTGAAAAGAGAAATGTTCAAAAAAGTAAGACGACATCGTTTGTAGTGGATCGATAAATCGAGAAGGAGCTCGATAAATAGAGAAGATGAGAGTAATAAAGTGAGTAAGGCGAACATAGTGAGGGAGAGATGAACGAGATCGGTGCAGAGATAAACGAGAGGGTGAGAGAGAGAGAGGCGACTGAGAGAGTGATGTGAGGGAGACGATTAGATTTAGGGTTTTTTTTGGTTCTAAAAAGATTGGGGATTTTTGGGGCGCGGGAATGGAAAAAATGGGGGGAACCGAGCGGGCGGGATGGAAAAAAAATCATCATAAATAAATATTTAAATAATAAAAATAAATAAATAATAATTTTTATTTTCTTTCCGTTATTAAGGTTGATTTGTTTCATATATATTTTAATGAAAAATATTTTCACTAAAATAAAAGTTAATTTTCTGTAGTCAATGAAAAATATTTTTATGCGGTCTATTTTTTTTTATTACTAAAAATCATGAACTAATTTTTTGTAGTAGAGGAAAAGGAGCGGCAGCAGTAGTGAAGGTGGTGGATAAGAGATGATGGTGGTGGTGGCGGTGATGGTGATGGCGAAACAGATTAGTGGTGAAGTTGTGGTAGTGGTAGTGTAAATGGAGTGGCAGGGATGAAAGAAAGGTAATGGTAGTAGTAGTGGTAGTGGTGGTAGTGGAGTGGTGGCAATAGTAGTAGTAATGGTAGTCGTAGAGGTGAAGTGGCTACAGTAGAAGTAATGGTGGTGGTAGAATGGTGTTTGCAGTAGTGGTGAAGGTGATAGAGGAGATGGGTGGTGAGAGAGAGAAATGAGTGAGAGACAGATAGAGAAGAGAGTGAAAGACAGAGTGATGAGCGAGAGAGAGATAAAGAGAGAAAGAGATATAGAGAGAGATAGAGAGGCAGAGAGAGAAATCGATAGAGAGAGACATATAGAAAAATAGAGATAAACAAGAGATGAGAGAGACATATAGAAAGAGAGCGAAAAGAGATGAACGATAGAGAGAATAGAAAAATAGAGAGATAGAGAGAAAAGAGATGAGCGAGAGAGACAGAGAGAGAAAAGAGATGAGAGAGATAGAGAGAAGAGAGATGAGCGAGAGAGACATAGAGAGAAGACAAATGAGAGAGATAGAGAGAAGAAAGATGAACGAAAGACACACAGACAAACAGACAAACAGATAGATAGACAAACAAACAGAGAAATAAGAGTGATGAGTGAAAGAGAGAAAGAGAATAGTGGTGGTAGTTAAATGGCATTTGCAGTAGTGGTAAATGTGGTAGAGAAGATGGGTAGTGAGAGAGAAAGATGAGTGAGAGACGAATAGAGAAAAGAGATAAAGAGACAGAGTGATGAGCGAGAAAGAGACAAAGTGGTCGCTAAAAGTGCATTTTCTTGTAGTGGACCGATAAATCGATAGGGAGCTCAATAAATAAAGAAGACAGATAATTCAAAACTCTGTTCAAAACTTAATTCAAATCAATATTTTAATTTTGTGAGAGACAGATAAAGAAGACAGATAGAGAGAGAGAGACATAGAGATAGAGTGATGAACGAGAGAGAGATAGACAAAGTGGTTGCCAAAAGTGTATTTTCTTATAGTGGATCGATAAATCGAGAAGGAGCTTGATAAATAGAGAAGATAGGAGTAAGAGAGTGAGCAAGTCGAACATAGTGAGGGAGAAATAGACAAATAGACAAGTAGACACAGAGAGAGAAAAGAGTGATGAGTGAGAGAGAGACAGGGAGAGAGAGATAGACAGAAAAAGAGATAGAGAGAGAAAGAAAGAGAGAGATGGAACGATAGAAAAAGAGAGAGAAACAAGAAATGAGCGAGAGATAGACAAAAAAAGAGAGAAATAGAGCGAAAAGAGATGAGCGAGAGAGAGACACAGAAAGAGAGAGAGACAGAAGGAGAAGAGAAATGAGCGAGAGAGATAGAGAGAGATAGAAAGATAAGAGAGAGAGAGAGAGAAAGAGAGAGAGAAAAAAAAGAAATGAGAGAGATAGAGATAAAAGAGATGAGCGAGAGAGACAGAGAGAGAAAACAGATGAGAGAGATAGAGAGAAGAGAGATAGGCAAGAGACACAGAGAGAAAATGAGAGAGAGAGAAACAGGCAGACATAGAAAGAGAGAGAGATAGAGATAGAGAGAAATGAATGAAAGAGATAAAGAGAAGAGAGAGAGATAGAGACAGAGAGACAGGAAAATGAAAAAATGAATGAAAAGAGAAATGTTATATCAAAAGAGTAAGACGACATTGTTTTTTTTAATTTTTTTTGTGACAGAAAAATACCGTTGAATTTATTCAAATCATTTTGTGACTATATATATATGAAGCTATCTCAAAACCACAATCACCAAAATCTTTTAAAAATTCACTAAATACCAAAAATACAAAAAAAATACCATAATTCAATACATTTTTTTTTTTGTATTTTTATGTATTTATTAATTTTTAAAAATATTTTTTCATAAATTTTTTATTTTTTAGATACATCTAAGTAAGGTACATCTAAAAAAAATATTTAAAATTTTAAAAATATTCACTAAAAAAAAACACGAAAGCCCCTTTTTGTGACGGCAGAAAATGCCGTCTCAAAAAAGCAAAGTATTTGCGACGGCACCATTTGCCGTCTCAAAAAAGCAGAGCATTTGCGACGGCACTATTTGTCGTCTCAAAAAATGAGAGTATTTGCGACGGCAGAAAATACCATCGCAAATACTCTCATTTTTTGAGACGGCAAATAGTGCCGTCGCAAATGCTCTGCTTTTTTGAGACGGCAAATGGTGCCGTCGCAAATACTCTGCTTTTTTGAGACGGCATGCCGTCACAAAAAGTGACTTTTTGAGACGGCAAGTGTGCCGTCGCAAATAGTTCCGTCTCATATACCTAGTTTTCTTGTAGTGAAACAAGTAGAGAATGAGTTGTGTGCCTATATGACTTGCGTGTCTATATGCTGATATGTATGAGCATCTTTGCTTATGCCATTTGCTGATGAGATTTGACAATAAGGGCCAGTGGTTATTCTTTTCTGAGCTCTTTAAATGCTGCTTTGGGATCTATATGGTTAAGCAAAACTCACTTGAGAATGAGTCGTTAATAGCTTTTAAATTTTTATGCCTTCTTTGACTAGAAAATTCCATATTTTTCTATTGAATTTTAATCCTTTTGGTATGTTCACAGACATTCATTGTAAAACCTTATTACCTTAAATGGGAAAAGCATGAAGTGTTGGATAATATGAAGAAGACTGCAGCTCAGGTATGTAATACCCCATGTCTAAGATAGTCCTGGTTTCCCTATTTTTTCTCTTAGAAGGAACTTCGTGATCACTGAAATTAGAGGTAACGGGAAGGAAAGTAAATCAAATAAGAAGATAAGGGACGAGAGGTAGTGGTTCCATGATTCAGCGGGTAAAGGAGATCACTACGAAGAATAAAAGGCATCTCCCAAGTGGTAGCATTTGGGAATGATCCATATCAATTAGTATGAAATCCTACAGCAAGAAGGAAGGAACGCATGATAGGGAATGTAGTAGAAGAGAAATGTTCTTTGAAAGTGGCACACCGTCCTCCATTTGGGAACTCCTTTCTATACTTGCCCCTTGCAGGCTAGAGCCATGGAGCTGAAGGCAGAGTCTTTAGTTGCTCATGACTTGGTCCTAACCAAGCAAAGGAAATCTGAATATGGATGAAGAAGCAAGGCCTCGTTTAGATTGACTATTGGCAGATCGAGATTAAAAGCCAGTACCAACAAAGTGCTTTCATTGTGTAATACCCATGTCCAAGATAGTTTTGGTGTGCTTGCTCTTTTCCTTAATAAAAAATGATATACCAATAATCAAGGCGGCATACCCCCTGATACTGGCCAAAACCAGACAAACAGAGGCTAACAACAGGGACAAGGAAAAAAGAACGTAACAGATCATGACACAAGACAAAGATCCAGCAGAAACATAGAAAAATCTGGACACCAAACACTAGCTGGGATCGTCCTGGCCTGGTCTTTGTGACCCCTCATTGTGGCTAACAACCAGGGCTTGAGGGTTGTTCTCAACATCTTTGACTCCATTGGACTTCAACCTTATATTTCTAGTGGCATCCTTTTGAATTGAATCTCTGTCCTAATCGCTGTTGCGGAACATTCTGCAATTTGTTGCACCCATATTCAGTGGAGGAGGCACATGGGGCCCAGGAGGGGCAAACTTTTTATGTATTTCCCTGTTTTGTGTAGGTTAGGGAGGCAAGGGCAGCAGCTGAGAAAGCTCAGCAGTTGTTACAAAATGTGGCCAATAGGAAAAAGAACAAGCAACTAGAAACGGGTGGACTGGTAATTGCAAAAGCAGTTTATGGAAGTCAAAACGCTTTGAAGAAAAAAGATGAAGTGGGAGAAACAAAAGATGAATTAGCTTCACAAGTCATAGATGTCACTTTACCTCTAAATTTCCTGGTCAATGATTCGGGCAACTTAAGGTACTTCTCTTTCATATTTGAAATTTTGATTATCTCCTCTGTATAGTTTATGTGCTGAGGATTTAATACAGTTCCAAATTTAGTACCATTGATAGTTTAGTGCACATATCACGGCGGTGTTCACTATTGAATTATTTTCCCTTTCTCTAACAAAATTTGACTCGTCAAAAAAAAAAATTCCAACTTTCGATTCCTCGTTAAGCTTGTTGGTTGGCCTTTGATTTTTCAATATATTCAGGATAAGTTTTTGAGTAGCTTATTTTATGCTCCATGAATACAATATATACATATTCTAGAGATCTGTTGGAAATTTCTATAATCTTCAACTTTCACTATTTTTGTGCAGCTCCATGAGGGTGTGAAGAAGTCAGGTATTATGGGCTTCTGTGATCCTTGTCCTGGAGAACCTAAGCAGTTGCATCTGGAATACACTTGTCATGGAGAGATATATGATGTACAGAAATTCCTCCTCTCTCTCTCTCTCTCTCTCTCTACAAGTGTGTGTTGATTGATGACTAACGCATGCTTGGTTGAATCTTAAACAGGTGGTGGTTGATGATTATGAAGAATTGTTAATACCCCAGGCAGCACACAAAATCTGAATTCCATACAAGATTCTGAACATAAAACTTTGCTTGCCTCGTTCAATTTTGCATGTTTCACCATGCCTCTTGAGGTATCCTTAATTAAATCATCCATTCCCCTTTTTCTCTTTTTGATAATTTGATTTTTGTGTTATATCTTGTCCTAAATTGTAGAAAAAAAAATGAAGGCATTGAGAGAACTAATTCTGTTATAATGTAATTGATTTTGAAAGCTGTGAAATAAAAATAAAACAAAGGTAATTTTTTTGTACTTATTTCTGTCACATGAAATGAAACTATATTGGGCATTCTACAATGAGGTTGTTGATTTCATTTTCATTGGCTGTGGTATGTAATCTTTATGTCAAAAGCATATACTTTGAGCTTCTGAACGAGCACAATTTGTTTGAAACAACCGATGTACAACTCTAGTTGAACATTCCATAAAAAATTCTGTTATGTAAGATATTGATCATGGTATTAAGAAAAAGGACAAAAAATGTTGGTCGTAATTATGTCTAAATATGCAATGTGGCTTATATGGTTATGTGCTAAATCAGAGATCTCAGATTGGAGAATGGGAAAAGGAAAGGCTGTTGACAATTCTACTTGTGCATGGTGGTGTATGCAGGTGCAGTCTTAATCAGTGACGGAGGGAAGATTACTGGAGCTTTCAAAATGTTGAGGCTGTGTTCAGAAGGTTCTGAATTTGAACTATTTGAATGCATTCTTTTGATTCAGAACTTTAAAGATGGCCGGGGACTAATGTAACCTCTTTGCCCAACAAAGCCCTGTGCACATTAACTTGATCAAGTATAGGAAAGATTGGATTTCAGATAGGAGCAAAGGATTATATATAGGTGAAGAACACACATGGCAATCCCAAAAAAGAAATAAGGATAGCAGTATTATGGGATTATGGGTTGAATTGTTTGTTGCTGGAATTGATATATTCACATTGATATTCAATTGTCCATAGATTTCATCAATCATGCTTTTACATGATGCTTTATTGGAATAATGGGCAGTTATTTTTATTGTTTGACAGAGTAAGTGTATATCTAGACCTCAAAAGCACCCATGGAAGCATTTTTTACCATGCAAAAGATGTGGTAACTTGTTAGGTGGCTTCTGTCAATAGTTAAGCCTTCTAATGCCCCCTGTTTGGTGCAGCTTATTGAAGTTGTTTAAAAGTTTTTTTTTTTTTTTTTTTTCCAGAAAAATGTTCTAGATTGTTTGATGCAATTATGTTTGTAACTTACTAGACAAAAATAATTTAAATATTGGAAAAAATTTAATTATAGAAATACGTATTGTTTAAGATTTATTTTGTTATTATCAACTTATAACTTAAGAAAAGTTATACCAATAAACATCAATAAAAATCCCAAAAAATATGGAAAATCACAAATAGTTCTTAATTTGTATCAATTGCATTCTTAAATTCACACATTAATCGAATTTAATACCTTACCCTTTCATCCAAAAAATATACATGATAAATAATTGCATCACTCTTATATTTGGCATTTGAAAGACATTAGAATGAATTTATCTTCTCACCGATATGCTCATATTGGTGATGCAGTGCCAAATAAATATGCCTCTAGAAAGATCAGAAACAGTCAGAGCAGTAATTGTATCTGTAATGATTGATAATATTTGGATATGTTCATATATCTTTTTAAAGTCCTTTGGTGCTTGATGTGAGATTGATATAAACATTGTTCGCCTGTTCTTTAGACAACAATTTTAAAAAATGACTACGTTAGATAAATGTGTAAAAATTAGAGATGCAATTGATACAAATTAAAGATTATAAATAAAAATAAAATTAATTGTATAATTTAGAGATCATTGTGTAAAAATTATTAGGTGCACTAGGAGCATGCTATACTCCACTTATTTTTACTCTATTTTTTCTGCTAAGAATGTTGGGCTCATCAGCAAAATTGATGAGCTGAAAAATGGAGATGAAATCATGTTTTGTAACTCAAAACGACCAAATATCTCACCTCAAAAATCCATGAAAGAAATTATATATATGATATACAGAAATTATTGTACAGCCATCCAATAGAACTGCTTCCTAGTCTATAACAGGTGCTCCAAAACCCATTAGAAAAGATAGAACACTGTTAGGAAAAATTGAATCCTGAAATCCGTCATTACACAATTCCATGAAATTTGTAACTAATGTACCTAAAGATACAGCAGGAATAAATGATTGAGCACCAGCAGTTCAATTGAGAGAATACACGAAGAGAGGCTCGGCTAATGCAACTCTAGAATTATGAGAAAGCATATTTGATATCAATTCCACCGTTTGACGGGTTGAAGGATGCCTCAATTTCCGCTGAACTGTTACCTCTACTCAATCCATGGATTCCAACTGTGACTGGCTTGGCCAACAGCTTAATTCCTTGCTTCCAGTATCTTTTATCTGAACACACATGTAAGATAAGAAAAAGCTCGAGAAAGTTTCATGCATTATTTCAGAAGTCTGTTGCAAATGAGGAACTTCCAATTTCCCCCCTTCTGTTAAGTAGGCGAGTTCAATAGTTTTAAAGCATAAAGATGGTATAATAAACCGTGACAAACAGCAAAAATAGATACCAATTTTCCAGTATTTCACTCTAGCACATAACTCAAGCATACCAGGTCCTGTTGAAAGCACAATGGAGTTATCAACGTCCATCACCCAATCAATCCAGAGCACAAAACCATGGCATATCCCAGGCTCTGTAAATTCAACCTAGACAAATTTCTTTGTAAGTATACATTTGATACCTGGTTCAGGTATTGCAGATCCTGGTGCAGGACCAGTTTTACACAAGCACATTCAAAAGCAGGGATAATTCAATACCTGGGCCTTCCCAAAACAAGGACTAATGGGTTCTGAGAAATCAAACTCCATGACTATAGATATCTCACTGAGCCCCTGAAATGATTTGAACTCAAATTGCATTTAATATCAAAATGTAATATCATTATATTCTCAAATAAAAAGTACTTTCCATTACACAAATTGATTACCTTATTCTCCCCACACTGCCAAACAAAAAAGGGAAAACAAGGGCTCTCTTGGGACGCGGGTAAATCGCCACATGCCCCTAAGGTGACATTTACTACAGAATGATCAAAACCTTCAATTTGTGTTAAACAGCGACGACTTCTCCAAAGATCCTAGACAAAAAGTTTTAAGTAAACCTCTACAACACAATCACATACTTGGTTTGAGGTTAAAAGAGATAATAATACTGACTTACAGGAAGAGACATTGCACAAGCCTTCAGTATTCCTTTTCAAGGCATTATCAGTGCATCATTAGACAGGACTGGATCAAGCATGTCCGTTCCTTCCTTAGGTCCATTTCAAAGTGAGAAAAAACAATGTAGGTAAACTATACAGAGTGGATTGCATTTCAGTAGACCTTTTAAACAGAACATGGTTATATAAGTCCTTATCCATGTGCAGGTGCATCTACACCTCTATCTGATGCTCAGAGAATGCCTTTAAGATCATTTATGTTATGACTATGTTGAATTGAAAGGACAATCTCCCACTAATATTCAACTTAAGTTTACATAGATATGCTCTAATTATACTTCAGAAAACTTTCAAGTTAAAAAATGTGTCTATACATGCAGCCATGGAAAATAAAAAGTGCCATAAAATTCAGTACTTAAAAGGCACTCACTCTCCATGTAGACCTTACAGACTAATATTGACCATCTAAGAAAATGATATATTGATTGGATAAATAGATTCATTCCACACCTATTTGAAGATAATTATAAAGAAATCTCACTTCAATCATACTTACACAAGTCACTTAGCACCCTACTATAAAAATGAAAAAATATGTATAATGTTTTACGTCTTCTTATAAACAATAAGTTATGGCCCATGCATTCATCAGTTTTTTGCACCTGCCAATGCTTCTTCATTAACATCAAAAGTATCCTCGTAAAAAATTCCACCCCTCATACTTCAAATCCAAATCTACCTAATTTAAGTAGGCATGAAACATATTCAAAACAGTTGGTAAAGAAGATCTTAAGCGTCACTGATGAAGAAATAGTCAGAATAACATCTCAATAAGTTAGCCTACGAAAATTTTGAATTAAGAATAAGAGTTGAGTAAACTTCCAACACCTTATAGTAGGACTTGAATTCATTTTCAGGCATTAATACATCCAGAATGATCAGTGCGAGTGATATTCTTACAAAACTAAGCATTTCAATCTGAGATAAAACTGAATGCAATATTTCCTAGTTCAAACACACTATTTGATGCTCAAATTAAGACATATCGTACAAATACAAATTAAAGTAGTATTATTTACCAAAGCCGCAGGTTTTGCCATGGAAGCATGCTATCATTTCCATAATAAAACGGTTCACCAACCAAGAGCTCAACCTGCAGATAGAAAGTAGTGTTTACATTAAATTTCATAATTGGTCTGCAGCAGCTTATAGTAGTAAAAGTTGCTCAAAACAAACAAAGAAAAGGTGGAAATTAACTATTGATAATTTGGCAATTCACAACATGTTTGACTAGAAGACAAACACTGTAACATTTTGGAGGGAAACTTCATAAAGACTAGAAGTATAAACATGAGGCTTGACATACAAGCTGAAGTGGAGGAAATGACCTTTTTCTGATGAGTATCATGTAGCTTCGTAAATACATTACTTCCAATTAAGTCTTAGGTACAATAGAACGATGCATTAATGCATTCATATGGAGATCTACATTCTAGTTAAATTACTTCCAACCACCTTCAAATACTTGTGATTTCTAGAAGTTGATATGACCTGCTTCTTCAAATGATTTAGGATGTCCAACTAAGAGAATGAAAAAACAGTGTGTTCATTAAAGTAACATGCTTTAGCATTATCCTTAGCCTTCACTTTTTTGTTCCCTAATTCTGACTAAGAGACAACATCAGCAAATAACCAAAAAGCATCATGCTTCATATGTTAACTGATTCCTTATTCTAAGGCAACTTCCAAACACCACTTTAGAACATTATAATTACAGAAAGTAACGTAAAACACCTTCACTCATGAGGGAATGATGACTGTAACTCCTTGTTGAATGGGAAACTTATCCATTTTGGGCCAGTGGAATAGAAAATTGTCCCTTCACAATCAAGCTGAAGTACCCACCTGAAAAAGAAACTGGGATATTGGAATAACCATCCCTCAAGAAATTTGTGACAGAAAATAGTAATTACGGTACCAACATATATACCATGAAGCAACAGCATGAACTGTACCATCATTAGTTGCCTTTATGTGCAACTTGGCTTTGCCTTGACTTTCTGGCCTTTTCCAAAAGTCAAATTCAAAAATTTTGAAAGGTTCTGACAGCTGGATGAATGCTAAACTGAGTATGAATAGAAAATAAACCTCGATTTTCTTAGTAAGTTTTTCAAAAGTAAATAATTTCTTACAAGTTTTATTTCATCTTCTATTGCATCACAATGCATGGCGATCTGTTACGATTTGACACATAAAATTGTCTCCTTTTCTGTTGGAACAAGATGAATTTCATCCGACGCTTTTGCTTCATTATTGTATAAATCATGCAGCTGCCACAAATATTTGCTTTCAACCAACTGTGATGAAAAATTGAGAGGGAGACAAATTATTTTAATGTCAGCACTAAGTGATTACGGAAATCCTTTGTCAACATTATGATGATAATGAAGTTTAAATGCTAGAAGGAGTAGTAAAACAAATAATATAAGGCATCATAAGATGGAAAAACAAAAGCAGCATACAATTCGAGAAGAATAGTGAAAATAAGAAGAAGGAATATGCAAGGATACTCTGTGTCTGTGAGAGTCCAACTTTCAGTTAAATGGCAATATGAAATTTTACATCAGAAACATGTAAACCTACGATTTTTGCAGAGACTTTATGTTAAGGCAAGGGGGAGGGTATGAACTGGACCAGGAGACCATTCTCTGTGTTCATCATAAATGTTTAGTTTTTTATTTTTATTTTTTTACTTAATATTTTATTTGGTGGTGGTGGGGAACGATTGATTCTGACCAGTTATAGTTTGAGCTGCCTGGAAACCTGCTTTGATTAAAAAACTTACAAGCTACCTAATGATTCTAGAGAACAACTCTGTTGTTCTGAAATCCATCCAGAAAAACCCTAGACTCTTGACACTTGCTAATCAAGGTGATCAATTTGTGATTTAGCAAGGTATGTCCAATCATCCATGAGGTCTGACATTCTATGGCCAAATCAGGGCTGTCAGAGAATGCTACCCCATTTCTCAAGTGATCTATCACCCAAATTGTGCAAGCCAAAACACATTCCTTTCCGTTCTACACTAAGTGATTCAAAAAATAAGTACTGCACATAAGACTAGCTTATTATTTCTCAATGAAGTAATGTAAGTAATCACAGTCCGACAAGCCAAATTCTGGGTTACGTAGTAGTATCCACATATGAAATCCTTTCTGAATGTCCTTGTGTTGTACATTTGTTGTATAATAAGATGGGGCTCAATATTCTCAATAATGCCAAAGCTCCATGCATATGTTATCTTATCACATATATCTGGGCATAACTCATAAGTTTATTTGAATTATCAACCCACATGCATGTTTCAATTGCTTCAATCTCAATGCATTGAAGATCTTAGCTGAGGCTTGTGAAGCGAAACTATGATGTAGCTTTTCAAGAATGAAGTCATTGATGCCCAACCTTACAAACTAAATGGAGGTATACATGTTTTAGAAAACTCAAAGAGGTTTCTACACTATGATTTAATCTATTCATAACTGATGGCCAGTAATTACCCTTAAAATTTAACAATAAATTAATGCAATGAAATTCCGATCAAATGGCAAAAGTAAGGAATGGTTCATGAAATGAAGCTATAAATATATAATTGAAGGAAGATAGAAGAAATTTAAGGAAAACATATTATTGTAACACATTGCTATATTGAATAGAAAAGAATTATATATTTGAGGTCAAACACCTGGCCATAAGTAGTTGCTCGGTAAGGTACTGTCTGGGTTTTCTACCAATAGTTTATCATGTGCATTCTGTAAAGTTGGAATTAATCCTTCACCCAACAACTCTGAGTCAAGTATCTCACTGACCTGCATTTAGAGTTTTATACTTCATAAGAATAAAAACAAGGAATCAAATACAGTGGCGTACGCCAAAGAGCTGCGCGCCAACTAAAGCAAGGAGTGTGACATGGGATTTGCACTATGGATGAGAAGTGCTGGTCTCTCTGTAAGACGTCATAAGCAACATACAAGGCACAGATTGTCAAACAACTGGCCACAAGTATTTTACAGGATTTGTTCCTGTTTCATTTAGGGTAAGGGTATGCATTTTACATATAAATATATTGTGAAAAAAAGAATGATACTAACAAGAACATCTGCACGTGAAGTGACATCCACACCAACTTCTAGTTCATCAGATCGCTTGTTGATTACGCGCACTTTTCTTTCCATACCATTGAGGTGTAGAACTTTCCACATCAGCTTCACCATCGGAAGGTACGATTCACATGCCGTCACCATACCCTCGGAACCAGAACATGTTGTTGACTTACCGGAGTCCATTGCTCGTGCAGCCATCATTGATAGCAAGCCAGTTCCAGCACTACAACAACAAAAGTACTTATTCTATCACAAATCACAATCCACCAAAAAACAAAACCAGCAGTACATATACTCTCAATAGCAAACAATAGCATTGTATGTGTCAACAAACAATTATCAAATGCACCCAACCCAGAATTCAAAACAATGGCGATAACGAAAAAATTAGCATAATTCAGCTCAATCTAATTATAAATAGAGACTAAAGCATGTTCAGAATAAATATTTATAATTATTGGGTACAGGATTGTAAAGCTGCTAACTTTTTGATTTGAATTATAAATAGAGACTAAAGCATGTTCAGAATATTAATGATCAATGAACTGTTTATGAAAAAGTAGGAAATACCCAATATCAATAACATGGCAAGGTTTCGTGACGGTCTTGTCGATGGCTTCGCGGAAGGCTTTGTTACGGAGAGAGTCGTTAAGCATGTCGAGGTACGATGTTGTGGCCAAGAAGGGTGGTTGAGGAGGAACATCTGGAGCTTCGTCTTCTTCGATGACGACCCATTCTGAGTTACCTGTGAGTGGGTCGAGTTTCAGCTGGAAAATGCGCCCTGAGCTCATGCTTCGAACGGGTTTGGGGCTCAAATGAGAGGTTAGGAGAGGGGTGATTGGGGCTCTGGCGATGGGGAAGAAGGAAAAGGTGGAGGCTTTTAGGGTTTTGTGGATGAGAGAGCGCATGAAAGAGGGTTTTTAGTGGGTGTTTGGTTTGTGAGATTTTGCGAGAAAAGGAAAGAAACGAGGGACTCTGCCAGGGATATTATAGTAATTTCAAGATTATATACTACAAAACGTATATTTGTGTAGTTGATGTTGGCGAGTAATCGGAAAGCTGAATGATCTGTGAGGTGAAGAAGGGAGGGGAAATGGCGGGTGGAGCGTCACCGTCTTGCATCTTCTGTCAAATCGCCAGCTCCACCACTCTTCTCCACTCAGTTTGATCTCTCTCTCTCTCTCTCTCTCTCTCTCTCTCTCTCTCTCTATATATATATATATATATGTATATACATCTGAAAGTTTGTGTAAAGATATATTTTTACTGATTGATACGAGTTGAAATTGTGCAGGATGAGAAGGTTGTTGCTTTTCAAGACATCAATCCCTCAGCACTCAGGTTTCAAATTTTTTATTTATAAATTAGAGCTGTTTTTGGTTACTGTTGAATGTTTTGTTTTCTGTTTTGAGTATATATATTCATTGCATAGACAGTTGGGAAGATTTGGAGACTCATTTCAGAATTGGGGTTGTATATTGTATCTGAGATTTTGGGGGTTTCAATTTGATGAAGATTTTCAAAACAAGATGATATATGTTTAAAATTTTGGCATAACATGTAATTCCAACTAAAAATTTGGAATAATAGGTTTCAATTAAGAATCATGATGATTTTTATCAAAATTTTTGTTAAAGAAGGTGATGAGGGGGCATTCCATTCCCAAGTACAAAAGCCAAAGGAAAAGAGGAAAACAAACAAACAGCTAAACAGCCAAACAAATTCTAGCTTTGCTAAACCAAATCAAGCTCCTACTCTTGCCTCTATCCACTCCCACCCCTTTGTTTCTGTCATCATTCTCAAACCTCTCACAAAGGGAGTCCAAGGAATTTGCCAAGTCCTTTAAACCTCTTCATTACCCATTCTTGTGCTGTGCCTCAATCCCTCCACCCACTTTATAAGGGACAAGCATTTGAGTTACAGTTAGTCAAGTTCACTTTCAACTGCTGTATCTTCGTCTTCTAGTAGGAGATTGTTATTCTTGAACCACCAGCTCCTTACCTGTTATATTGGCCTCAACTGACTTTTTTCCCCCTTTAAAACATTAACACCATCGCCGTTCAACTAAACCCCCCCACTTGTTCACCTTTCTCAGCATCCTATCTCATTAATTGTCTTCAACTTGGTACAATTTTTGTATGCGTCTTGATTGATTCTGAGCTGGGTGGGTGAGATATAGCCACCCTAATGCTTCTTGGCAGATGGCTAGTCAAGAGTGTTAGGCAAAATATTACCTCTCTATAGCAGAGGCTAGTGTGTTCAATAGATCTAATGAACATATTTTATAGAAGCCATTTTTGGTTTATTCTTCCCCTTCTTTTTCTGCACCTGTCAGGGAGGGTATATTCATTTTTTGCCCAGGATTTGCGCAAGGAAAGAAATATCTAGTCTTGTATTTAGGAGTGTAGGTGGATACTTTGTTATCTGGCTGTAATTCGCTGTGTAAGCTGTAATAATATCTTATATATTTCGAGAAAACAGAAATTGAGTTGTAGATAGATCTCAATCAAATGAGGTAGAAAGAAGTTTGTTCATCATAATCTCTCCTTTCTTTTCAATGTTGTCAAACTCATAAATTTTTACTCTTATGTTAAACCCATGGATATGAATAAACCATGTTAATGGCCAGGATGCTTGTGCAGAAATCATTTTCCCGCAAGGAGGAGGAAAAATCCTCCTTGGATGTGATTATTTACCGTCATTTGTTGCTTGTGATGCGTTTTTGGATCACCAAATAAATAACCATTACATGAACAATTCTTGTTGATATTACACAACCACTGATGAACAGTTTGTGATATTGCATGGATTAACTTCTGTATTCTGCTTTATCTGTAGAAAAGAAACAATACCATAGAGGAATCTTTCTTTGAAATGTGCTATTATCCAAAAAAAATTATTGTGTAGAAAATTTCAGATCTGGCTAGTTTTCTTCTTGGTTCATCATTCAGGATTTTAAACACTGTACTCCAAGGCAAAGTATGAGTGAGATTTTATTCTGGTGGAACCCCACCTGAACACCCTGGACCTGGCTTGGTTTGGTTAAAATGTATGATTTAACATCTATTCAGTCCCTTGGTAAGTTCCCAAATTGGGAACCTATTCATTGGTTTTGCTTTGGGCTTTTATGTTTCTAGACAGCACAACTATGATTGCCTGTTCTTCTATATTGTGTTTTTTCTAATTATTATTATGTAGACTTCTGATTACCAGTTAGAATTGCTAATTGTGAAGACTTTGGTGAAATTTGTTGATGGCATAGGAAATGATACTGTCGTCATCTTACAAATTGGATATTCACATATACCCTCATAGCTTTGTTGTCATCATTGACGTCATAATTTTAATCGGTCCCATTGAATTGTTGTCTAGATAGGCATTATTTAGTAGTTCCTGTGGAGCACATTCCAACTGTCAAGGACCTTCAGAGAAGAACCGAAGACTTTTCTTTGGGTAAGAAAATTTAATAATAGCAACCAAACTGAACTCTGAATCAGTTTGGGGTTTCATTTTTCTTACTGTGTCTTATCTTTGAAATTTCCTTCTTGGCCAGTGAGTCACATGTTAAATGTAGGGCAGAATCTGTTGCACAGAGATGCACCCCAGTCCAAGCACAGGTATTGTTTCTCTGTGGAAGCATTTTCACATTTCACATGCCGTTGAATATCAACTTTTCCATATACCAAATTGAATGAATAAGTGAAGGTTTTTATTTGCTTAAATCACTTAAGTATTTCGGCATCGAAGATCTGTAATCTAAGAAAGACAGACATGGACATACAATACGATATAGACACGCCGGCACAACAATTTTTCCAAAAATGTAGGACATGACACGTGGGGGAGGGAGATACACACAAAATATATAATTTTATATATTTATTATATGTCATATATCATTCAAAGATAATAAAAAATGCAATGCAATACTAACTTTTGTAAATCTACATTATTTTTCTTTTATATTTGCACCCTAGGTTATTTTGTTTAAATTTATAATTAGTTTCTTATATGTTTAAGTGATGGACACATGTGTCCGCCAATTGTCCAGGTCTAAAATTAAAAAATAATAGGACATGTTTGGACGAGTGTCTGACATGTATTGAGAAGTGTCCGATGAGTGTTTGTGTCCGAAACAGATACGCTACTTTCTTAGAAGTGTCTGTGCTTCATAGTCTATTGCATATTCAATATATAATAAAGTTTTAATTGCTGCTCCTCTTGACTTTAGCTCAAATCGATGTTTGTTTTGTACCTACTCTTGTTATGGTGTGTGCTATTTGATAACATTGATTGGTTCATTCACACATAAAGAAGGGAAATAGACACTGTTAACCCTCCTAAAACTCATAGTTGATTATAAAGGACAGAGCCTGTTTTTTGTTGTTCTAATTCCTATTTGTTATCTATGGTTCTTATGAAAGATCATTTTATCTTGGTTGCTATAATATAATAGGTAAAACCTGTAGAAATTTAATGTATAAAGAGAAATGATTGTATTATTGATTGATATAATGTTGTAGTTTATTTATATTACAATGATTCATGATTCCTATATATAGAAGAGGGTGAGTGTGTAGTAGGTAAGGAGTAGGTGAAGTGGAGGTGGTAGTGGTGTAGTGGGTTAGGTTTAGTGGAGTAGGTGAGGTGGTAGTGGTGTAGTGGGTTAGGTTTAGTGGAGTAGGTTTAAGTGGGTGAAGTAGGTGGAGAGTAAGTGGATTTTAACAGCCCCCCGCAAACTCAAGGGGGATAGGAACTAACCAACTTGAGTTTGGAGAGAGTAACAAAACAAGAAAATACATAAAAATAAAAGAGGATAAGAGACACTGTATGGTCGTGTCAGACCATTGGTGAAGACACTGGATGGTGGTGTCATAACGTTGTAGAGGACAGTTTATGGGGTCATGTCGGACCGTTGTAGCAGACAGTTTACGGAGTCTTGCTGGACCCTTGTAGAAACTAACCGGAATCAATGTCGGGACAGTTTACAGAGTCTTGTCGGACCCATAAAGGAGCTAACCGGAATCAATGTCGGGACAGTTTACAGAGTCTTGTCGGACCCCTAAAAAATCGCACCCTCAAAAGGTGTGCCCAATCTTTCAAAAGGCGTGCCATCAAAAGGCGTGCCCAATCCATAAAAAGGCGTGCCATCAAAAGGCGTGCCCAATCCATAAAAAGACGTGCCATCAAAAGGTGCGCCAGACACGCGGCGATGCACGTGATCGACAGTGCGCGTGTCGGCCTCTTCGTCATGTGCTATATAAATGAAGACGGAGGCTGAGAGAACATGTGGAAATCAAACCAGTCTGAAACCTCTGAAAAACTCTTCGTGGGCTGAGAGAGATACACTGGTAACACTCTGTAAACACTCTGTAACCAACCCATCTCTGAAACACTCAGCAACCATAACATGGCCTCTTCTTCCCGTCCAGCTACCCAGAACATGGCCTCCTCTTCCCGTGGTCTACTTACGCTCTTTCCAGAACTGAACGAGTCCACAAGAGAAATAACTGGTGCGGTGGCCAGTGAACCCCAACTAAACACTTCTGGGTTTGCTCCTTTGAACTTTCCGATGCGGTCGGTGGAGCAAAAAATGGCGGTGCAAACTGATATTGAGGCCAATCAGTATACTCTGAAGTCATGTGTGGAAACCATGACGGCGGTCACAAACTTGTCGCACCGGCTGCAGAGCAGGACAAATGAAGTGCAACAGTTAAACTCCCAGCTGGCTCTGCTCCAACGCATGTATAAGGATGCGCGAGCAGAGATAAGTGTGCTAAAGGCAGAAAACAAGGAGCTGAAGCGGAAGGCCACCGTGATGTTCCGATTTGGAGGTCCACCATATGCTGCAGTGGAGGAGCAGGGAGGAGGAAACTTGCTTGGTGGTCTAGGAAGCACGGAGGCAACACCGTCAAGGGCCGTCCAGGACGGAGGCAAAAAGAAAAGACAGGCGGCAGAGTAGAGAAGAAAAATCCCGCCTGTGTGTGTGGGTGTTTGGGTTTTTTTTTTTTTTTTTTTATGTAAAATGGTGATCGGGGTGAGGCCCGACATGAATAAAATAAGGGAAGGTTTGGTGTGCAATTCTGCCTTTTTTTTCTTTTTTTTTTTAAAGAGAAATAATAAGAATAATAATAATATATAAAATAAAGTGTTGTGCCACGTCTTGGGCAGATCAAATACTTTGGAAAAAAAGTTGAAAGAAAAGTTGAAAAGATGAGAGGAGAATGGGACAAGCCCATGTGAGTGTGAGTGAAAGTGGGGTTTAAAGAAAGTGAGGTAGTGGGTTGATTAAAAAAAAGGATTGTGGGTTTGAAAGTGGAAAGATGAGAGAGAGAGAATGTGAATGAAAAACCAAATTGACACTTTCAGGGATCGAAGAGAGCAGAGAGAGAGAATCAAAAGGAGATGAATTAGGTGCTCCAGAGATGGGTGCAGCTGCTGCTGCACGTGTTTCAGCCCCCTCAGAAGTTGCCTGATTCACAGGCAAATGAGCCACTGGCACTGCAACTTCCGCTGCTTCTGGAATACCTGAATACAAGTAATCCACAGCTCGCTCTGGATTGTTGTAAGCAGCTCGAAGTGCACGGGTAACTATTTCTTTGTCCCAGTTGCCACCACCTATATCCATTATTTGTTGAATGGTCTGCTCAAGGTTAGAACCAGCAACCAAAATGGAAGCAGCCTGACCATACGTATCAGAAGGAGCATAGCTGTTGCCACATTGGAACCAGACGAGGTGATTTCTGGGGCCGGTGCTTGTACAGGAGCTTCAGGTGCAGAAGTAGGATTAGAAATTGGTTGAGTTGTAGATCCAGGCTGGGTGGATGAGGTCCCACTTGAGCCCAAAGTTTTACTCTTGCTAAGCATGACAACAAGAAAACCATCTTCAGAGACCTTGTTCTCTGCCAGAGTACTTTCATCGTTCAAAACCTTTCCATTGTGAATCAATAATTGCTGTCCACATGGATAATTGTCTTTTCCTTGCACATCTTCAATATTTTTCTTAACCGCCATGATGGTGTCAGTGGGTTGAACCCTAATTTCGAAGTGGCTGCCTTTGAGAGTCTTTACAGTAAGCTTCATCTTGGCGAGAAGAGTTGGCGTCAATTCGAGCTAGCAGTGGTTTGAGTTGCTGCAGTGGTTGGAGGTTTTGGTAGGTTTTAATTGGTTGAGGTCTGGCGGGCGGTTAAGGCAAAGTTGCCGCCCGCCAGAAGGCGAAGAGCACCAAGAGCTTAACCTTGCTCTGATACCATGTAGAAATTTAATGTATAAAGAGAAATGATTGTATTATTGATTGATATAATGTTGTAGTTTATTTATATTACAATGATTCATGATTCCTATATATAGAAGAGGGTGAGTGTGTAGTAGGTAAGGAGTAGGTGAAGTGGAGGTGGTAGTGGTGTAGTGGGTTAGGTTTAGTGGAGTAGGTGAGGTGGTAGTGGTGTAGTGGGTTAGGTTTAGTGGAGTAGGTTTAAGTGGGTGAAGTAGGTGGAGAGTAAGTGGATTTTAACAAAACCCATATTACAGATTCAAAATTAACTATATTATCTATTTTTTTCTTCTTTTATGAATTTTACTAAGCAAAGTTTGATTCTTACGGGTTTCTTCTAGATTTGGATTTCATCAACCTCCTTTGAACAGTGTTAACCATCTCCATCTCCACTGTTTTGCAGTTCCCTATACACCAAGGTGAGCAGTTTGGTACGTGATTGTTGCCATACGCCTGAATTCTCTTCTACTATCGATTGTTCGAATTGCTGAAATTTTTTCCGTGCAAGTTATATGTAAATACCTGTTTTAATTATCTCGAGTTTAAACAGATGGAAACATATAAAATACATGTCTTTGGGATGTCTGGGTGGATTTATTGAAGCCGAGAAGTTGTTGGAAAGGATAAAGCCATTTTCTTCTATTCCATCAAAAGTGTGACTTTATTCACCGTTCATCTGTGTATTGGATTGTATTTAATCTCATTTCACAACTGTAGGTTATGTTATAATCACTTAAGTCAATATATGCGAATGCTTTTTCCCTTTTAATAAACTTAATAGAGATTGTGATACGCCTTTGCTTATCTTATAATGAATTTCTCTTTGTTTTGCAAGTGAATTATTCATGGGATGAAGCCCTTCTCTGTTAATACTATTATATTTGAAGATGCTTTACATTTTCTGCAGTCCTTGTTCATATTCCTGGTTTTGATCAAATTACTCCACAATAATAGTAGTGCTGGTGTCTGATATTTTCTCCTTGGAGGAAACGCTGATCTTGTTCAACAGCTGGGTATTTTTGAAAACTGAATATATTGAAGTGCAACTACTCGCTTTTTGGAGTTGTCCGGTGTTTGATCTTCTGTTTTTTTGATTCTCTCTTGTTTGGTAGATTTCCTCGGAAAAAATGAAGGGTGCATTTCTGGCTGGTTTAAGCAAAGATTGTTTCTTTGATTGGATTGTTAGTTGATTTCATGTTTCTTAGTTCTTGGTGGTCTTCAGTCTCAACTCGAGATCAAAATCCACTCTATTTTTATTATTCATCTATAATTTGTGAATGTTTCATGCTGAGGAATTTGATTTTTCTGATATGGTCACTTTATCCCCCTCTCTCTCTCTCTCTCATATTGAATACTTTTTGGCTTTTGAAAATTCAGAACTACGTAAGCATAGGTTCTCCACATTCAGTTGATGCATATTACATATGAAGCACGGATGCTTCTAGAAGAAAATTGTGACCGTATCATACCTATATCGAATACAAATATGTATTTGATACTTCCTCAATGTATATTAAAATTGTAATAATTTTTTGCAGTGTATTATTAGAGTATAGTTGCTAATATAAATACCAAAATAGTTTTTTCTATGCTTCTTAGAGAAGAAGAAAATAGTGAGATCAAAGTATTACTCTATTTTTTCTGAATTTATTGAATTTACGTATCCTTAAGTTCAAATCTGAAAAAAAAAAAATTAAAAAGAAAAAAAAATGGTATTCTTAAGTTAGGCTGTGTTTGGATCATGAATTTAAGTAGTGATTTGGGGAAAAAAATGAAAAGGAAAAAGGTGAGGACAATGTAAATGCAATGTAAGTTAATTTTTTTTTTTTTCTATTTTTCTTTCTCTTTCTCTTTCTCTTTTCAAATCCCTATTTAAATTCATAATCCAAACATAACTTTAATATTTTGTACATGTGTCCCATATACATATTCATGCTCAATGTTACTAAAATAAGATTTTGTATCTTTGCTTGATAAGACTCAAGGATGAGAAACTTTTCTTTTATGTGAATATGAATAATGTTATAATATATTTATATGTTATATTAAATTTATCATTGTATTTATTATAATTGTATTGATTGAATGAATCTCGATACAACACTACTCTTTGGATAATCATAGAGCAACTATGAATATTCTGTGTACTTGCCAATTTCCTCAACCACTGAGCCTGATCATAGCATCTTAGCCATAGATTTCTAGACCAGAGGGTGGTGTGGTGTCATGTATGATGTATCTATTGGTGTAGTAATTCACCTAACTTTGTCCCTGTTAGGCTTTACTACTCCTACATACTCATCATCCTAAGCACATCTGTTGTGTCATCAATTTAGGAATTAGGTCTTGGTTAGGACACACTATTTGTGACTGTGACCTTGTTATATACTCATCCACATTCATCATTGAAGGTAGCAGCTGTCATCCTTCAAGGTTAAACCTAATCCGGCTCTATTTTCCCATTCTAAGGCTATCATTCAAAACAAAATTAGGAGGTGATACTAGGATTGTGGTGACAAAAGGCCACAAATATATAATCACATGCATTGCATGTAGCCAGCTTAAAGACAGTTTGCAAGGTTAAAAAGTGGCCTTTAGTTGGTTATATAATATCTATACATTGGGTAAATGGAAATCATTGTTTATTGTAACTTGATCATGTTCTATTCAGGAGATCTTAAGTTCGAATCTTGATATGAGAATAATGAGTGATCACATATATCTCGAATTTGTCCTCATAAGATCCAAAGACCTTGCCTAGGAATGGTTCTTGATTATCTGAAAATAAATAAATAAATAAAAGAATAAGAAGCTAGCAATCATGTTAGCTATTTTGCCTCTCGTTCTCTTTGGCTAGTTTTATTTAAAGAGTTATTCCATACTAGCTAAATATAAAAATTTATATATTTTTTTTCATTTCTATTTTTCTCTCTCATTTTTAATTCTTGACTAGTTAAAATAAAAGGAAAAGTTCTGTTGGACTACATACATAAAAAAGTGACTTGTTAAAAGATATTATTTTGTTATGCGATAATTAAGGTCGTACTTGGTTCATTAGAATAGAGTAAAATGAAATGATCATTCTATTAAAATGTCTATTTTCATATTTAGTTGACTAAAAAATATAATAAAAAATACATTAGAAATAGAATTATGTACCAATATGATGGAATGATTATTTTATAATAAAAAAAAAAACTCAAGAAATAATTATTTTATTCGGTCTCATTCTAACAAATCAAATACAGCAAAGTGTGTTGGAATTTTTGATATAATGCCAATAGCCTAATGTTGACTTCAAACAGGGGTGGTATTAACTTGTTAATAGTGTATCTTTCCATGTGTACCTTACCTTGTTAGAACAAAATGGGCAGAGAAGACCAATGAATAGTGTAAAGGAAGAGAATCATTAGCCTCTTGTAATTCATTATGCACATTCAAGATGCAAACCACTTTCTCTTGTATCCGGCAACGTAGGTTCGAGTTATGAAAATAATTTCTTCCAAAATGAAGGTAAGAATGTATATATATATATATATATATATATCTGATGCTTCTTTGGATTATGTTTTAGCGCGATTTTGATGGATTGAGTTATTATTTTTTATGTTGTATACACATTTTCCTCTTAAAGTGTGTCTGTTTTATAGTGTTGAATAATTAAACTTATATAATAGAGAGATTATTTAAAATAGGAGATAGAAAATATATGAAAGAAAATAAAATCACTAGCCTCCTGCAAATTGGTAATGAACATTTAAAACGCCTATCTATCTATATCTATATCTATATCTATAGTATATATTAAGCAAAAGGGGGTTTTTAACCCCAAGACCTGTGGGAGCTCCAATCTCTTAATCTTAATTTTCTAATTTTTTGATTTTAAAAAAAAAAAACCCTCAACATTTATTGACTTCTCCCAACTCAACCTCAGCATTTATTGACTTCTCCCAACCCACAATCCCTTTTGACTTCTCTCATAATTATTGCAACATCATTTTCAATTTCTCCCATATACTATGGTTATACACAAAAATAAAAAATAAAAAGATAAGAATTTAGCTATAGATCTCAAAAAGATATAACATCTAAATTTGAATTATGATTTAATAATATAATTATGTATTTTTTTATGTATATCTAGCAAAATTTTAAATCACTTAATAGGACAAATTAATCAATTTTCCAAAATTATTGATTTTTAATTTACAAAATAGATTAAAAAAACTATTGACTGATTTATTTATTTAATAACAAAAATATTTCATAATCTCTCCCTCCTAATCTCTCTCACAAATTTTCAAAAAAAAATATTAAAACTTGCATTCATTTTCTCTTCCCCAAAAAATCAGATAATATTTTCTATTAAAGTTGTAGATATCTACCTATATTTTATATATTATATTATAACATAATCAAAAAAACTAAAAAACTAAAAAAAAAATCTTTAAAGTTTATCTAAATAAACTTTAAATCAATAAAACTCACATGTCTATCACATATCTAACTCACATCATAACTTACCTAAATAATAATAATTAAAAACAAATGAAAATCACAGATAAATTAAATTTTAAAAAAAAGATACCTACAACTCCATCTTAAATAAATTGAAAAAAAAAATACCCGAATAGAAACCACACAAAAATAAAAAATAAAAAAAAAAAGATATATCTATCTATATATTAAGCAAAATGGAGTTTTTAACCCCCAAGACCTATGGGAGCTTCAATATCCCAATCTGAATTTTTTAAATTTTTTATTCAAAAAAAAAAACTCAGCATTTATTGATTTGGTCAAAATCCCCTGATTAGTATTTATTAAATTTTTTCAATCCACATATCTTTCCACATGCCTGCAATTATCGATTTGGTCAAAATCTCCTGATCAGCATTTATAGATACAATTCGTGTATAGTTACTGCAATATCTTTTTCAACTTCTCCCATACATTATGGTTAGTGATAAGAAAAAAATCTTAAAAAACATAATTTATATATTAAAAAAAATCTAAAACAAATATAAATATCTATAATTATCCCGTGCATAGCACGGGTGATAGGCTAGTTTATATTAAGGAAAAAGGAGTTTCTAACCCCTAAGTTTTGTGAGAGTTTCAATATCCCAATCTAAATTTTCTAATTTTTTGATTAAAAAAAAATAAAACCTTAGCATTTATTAACTTCTCCCAATCCGTAAGCTTTACCCTCATAATAATACTTTAATGCATTAAGAACAAGCATAAAAAAAAAATTCTTGAAAAATCCAACACATATGAATTCCTTGAAAAGTCCCAACACATATGATTATTATCCCTCATAGCAATACTTTAATGCATTAAGAACAAGCATAACAAAAAAAATTTAAAAAGTCAAGCACATATGATTATTATCAAAATATTAAACTTTACTATAATATAAAAAAGAAAAAAAAATTTAAAAAAGATATTTAAAAATCACAAGTCACATATATAGAAATAATTATGAAGTACATATGAATTTCTTGAAAAGTCCAACACGTGATTATTATCAAAATATTAAATTTTAATATAATATAAAAATGTACAAAAAAAAAAGACATTTAAAAAAAAAAGAAAGACAAAGTGGTGAAACACAACCCGTGCATATCTATATCTATATCTATATTCTATATATATATATATATACTATATATTAAGCAAAAGGGGTTTTTAACCCCAAGCCTTGTGGGAGGGGTTTTAAACCCCAAGCCTTGTGGGAGCTCCAATCTCCCAATCTAAATTTCTTGATTTTTTGATTTAAAAAAAAAATCTTAGCATTTATTAACTTCTCCCAACTCTCAAGTTTTACCATCATAATAACACTTTAATGCATTAAGAACAAGTATAAAAAAAATTCTTTGAAATCCAACACATATAAATTCCTTAAAAAGTCCCAACACATATGATTATTATCCCTCATAATAATATTTTAATGCATTAAGAACAATTATAAAAAAAATTTCTTGAAAAGTCCAACATATATGATTATTATCAAAATATTAAACTTTAATATAATATAATAAAAAATAAGACATTTAATTCCTTGAAAAGTCCAACACATATGATTATTATCAAAATATTAAACTTTAATATAATATAAAAAAGGAAAAAAAGAAGACATTTAAAAAAAATTTAAAAATCACAATTCACATAGATAGATAATTGTAAACACAATCCGTGCAGAGCACGGGTGATATGCTAGTATCTATACTATATATTAAGCAAAGGGGGTTTTTAACCCCAAGGCTTGTGGGAGCTCCAATCTCCTAATCCTAATTTTCTAATTTTTTGATTTAAAAAAAAAACCTCAGCATTTATTGACTTCTCCCAACCCACAATCTCTTTTGACTTCTCTCATAATTATTGCAACACCCTTTTCAATTTCTCTCATACACTATGGTTACATACAAAAATAATAATAAAAATATAAGAATTTAGCTATAGATCTCAAAAAGATATAACATCTAAATTTGAATTATGATTTAATAATATAATTATGTATTTTTTTATGTATATCTATCAAAATTTTAAATCACTTAATGAGACAAATTAATCAATTTTTCAAAATTATTGATTTTTAATTTACAAAATAGATTAAAAAAAAACTATTGACTGATTTATTTATTTAATAACAAAAATATTTCATAATCTCTCCCTCCTAATCTTTCTCACAAATTTTCAAAAAAAAATATTAAAACTTGCATTCATTTTCTCTTCCCCAAAAAATTCGATAATATTTTTTATTAAAGTTGTAGATATCTACCTATATTTTATATATTATATTATAACATAACAAAAAAAACTATAAAACTAAAAAAAATAATCTTTAAAGTTTATCTAAATAAACTTTAAATCAATAAAACTCACATTTCTATCACATATCTAACTCACATCATAACTTACCTAAATAATAATAATTAAAAACAAATGGAAACCACAGATAAATTAAATTAAAAAAAAAAGATACTCACAACTCCATCTTAAATAAATTGAAAAAAAAAAATACCCGAATAGAAACCATACAAAAATAAAAATAAAAAGATATATCTATCTATCTATATCTATACTATATATTAACCAAAAGGGGGTTTTTAACCCCAAGCCTTGTGGGAGCTCCAATCTCCTAATCTAAATTTCCTGATTTTTTGATTTAAAAAAAAAAAAACTTTGCATTTATTAACTTATCCCAACCCCCAAGTCTTACCCTCATAATAACACTTTAATGTATTAAGAACAAGTATAAAAAAAATTCTTTGAAATCCAACACATGAATTCCTTAAAAAGTCCCAACGCATATGATTATTATCCCTCATAATAACACTTTAATGCATTAACAACAAGCATAAAAAAATTTCTTAAAAAGTCCAACACATATGATTATTATCAAAATATTAAACTTTAATATAATATAAAAAAAGAAAAAAAGAAGACATTTTTTTTTTTTTTAAAAAAAGACATTTAAAAATCACAATTCACATATATAGATAATTTATACTATATATTAAGCAAAATGGGGTTTTTAACCCCAAGCCTTGTGGGAGCTCCAATCTCCCGATCTAAATTTTCTGATTTAAACAAAAAAAAAAAAAAAAAAAAAACCTTAGCACTTATTAACTTCTCCCAACCCCCAAGTCTTACCCTCATAATAACACTTTAACGCATTAAGAACATGCATAATTTTTTTTTTTGAAATCCAACACATATGAATTCCTTAAAAAGTCCCAACACATATGATTATTATCCTTCATAATAACACTTTAATTCATTAAGAACAAGCATAAAAAATATTTCTTGAAAAGTCCAACACATATGATTATTATCAAAATATTAAAATTTAATATAATATAATAAAAAAAAGAAGACATTTAATTTTCTGAAAAGTCCAACACATATGATTATTATCAAAATATTAAACTTTAATATAATATAAAAAAGAAAAAAAAAAGAAGATATTTAAAAAAAAAAACATTTAAAAATCGTAATTCACATATATAGATAATTGTAAATATATTAAGAAAAATGGGGTTTCTAAATCCCAAGCCTTGTGGGAGCTCCAATATCTCAATCTTAATTTTCTAAATTTTTTATTTAAAAAAAATCTCAGTATTTATTGATTTGATCAAAATCCCCTGATCAGCATTTATTAACTTTTTCCAATCCACATGCCTACATTTATTGATTTGGTCAAAATCCCTGATTACCATTTAAAATCCACTCATACAAATAATTATAGATATAGCCCATGCATAGTTACTACAGTAGCTTTTTTAATTTTTCCTGTACATTATGGTTAGTGATAAGATTGTTAAATTATTTTTATAAAAAATCTTAAAAAATATAATTTATATATTAAAAAAAATTAAAACAAATATAAATATTTATAATTATCCCGTGCATAGCACAGGTGATAGGCTAATATATATTAAGGAAAAAAGAGTTTCTAACCCCCAAGTCTTGTGAGAGCTCCAATATCCCAATCTAAATTTCTTGATTTAAAAAAAAAAAAAAAAAAAAAACTTTAACATTTATTAACTTTTTCCATCCCCTAAGTCTTATCTTCATAATAACACTTTAATGCATTAAGAATAAGTATAAAAAGAATTTCTTGAAAAATCCAACACATAAATTTCTTGAAAAGTCCCAACACATATGATTATTATCCCTCATAATAACACTTTAACGTATTAAGAATAAGCATAAAAAAAATTTCTTGAAAAACCCAACACATATGAATTTGGAATTGAGGTGGCTACTGTGTGGGGGTGCACAGCAGCCACTGCTGTGTAGCCAATTGGGCCCTTTTCGGGGCTCATTTTGATAATCCACACCGTTCACATTTTAGAATACATCAAGTAGAACATACCTATAAAAAATCAAGTTAATCGGATATCGTTTACCCATTATTCTAAAATATGAATGATTCAGATTATCAAAATAGGCCCCAAAAAGGGCCAAATTGGCTGAACAGCAATGGCTGCTGTGCACCCCTGCACAGCAGTGCACAGCAGCCACCCCAATTCCTATGAATTTCTTGAAAAATTCAACACATATGATTATTATCAAAACATTAAACTTTAATATAATATAAAAAAAAGGAAAAGAAGACATTTAAAATAAAAATTAAAAAAAAATTAAAAATCACAATTCACATATATAAATAATTGTGAAGTACATATGAATTTCTTAAAAAGTCCAACACATATGATTATTATCCCTCATAATAACACTTTAATGCATTAAGAACAAGCATAAAAAAATTTTCTTGAAAAGTTCAACACATGAATTCCTTAAAAAGTCCAACACATGATTATTATCAAAATATTAAACTTTAATAAAATATAAAAAAAAAAAAGAAAAAGAGAAGACATTTAAAAAAAAAAGAAGAAGACAAAGTGGTGAAACACAACCCGTGCATAGCATGAGTGATAGGCTAGTACTTTATATATTTCAAAATGGCGCTGTTTGGGAAGCCGGAAATGAGGGTATTATAGCCTCATTTGAGAAAAAAACCCAAAAGCAACACTGTTCACAGGTTTTCAAAAAATAAAAAAAAATAGGTTGCAGCCCGGACAGTGTAGGCACAACCTACACTGTCACAGCCTCAAAAGTCATCATCAACGGCTAAATTACCATTTTACCCCTTCACATCATTTTAAAAAATTATAATTCAGGGACAAATTTGTCATTTTAAATTCAAACATCATTTCAACACACTTTCCAATACAACAACTCAACTAAAAATTCATCTTATCTTCCTAAACACAAAAACTAAAATAATCTACTAAAAAAGTCAAATAGCCTACTAAAATAGTTACTTCCCAAACGAGGCCAATGTAAAGTGTGCAGTGACATTTGAGTCACGAAAATAATCTCTAATCTGAGTCCTGTGAAATGAATTGTCATTTTATGTATGAATTCATATTTCCCCCCTAAATGTTTCATGTTTCACCATGTTGAATGGTTTGTAATTCATCATTGATCAATGGAAAACTTTATTCTTACGTAAAAATTATACAAAAAAATTACATAAGAATGATATAGAATTATCATTATTATAAATAAATTTATCTTCAATAATGTTTTGTTTTGAAGTGAAAGATGGAAAACATTATTATGTATAAATTTTTTGTTTGCATATCATTACTCTTGATCAATTTAGTATGAGACTGTGTTTGATTTAGGAATTTGGTGAGAGATTTGAAAAAGAAAAAAGAAAAAGATATGGCTATATAAATGAAATAAAGTTACATTTCACATATAAATATAAATAAAATATAACAATATCTCACACACTTTTTCTCTTCTGTGTTTTTTTTTTTTTTTTGTTTCCCTCTAAATTTCTACCCAAATACAGCCTAAGAAATCACGAATTTAACTACTCCTCCTCCTCCAATGTACCAAGAAGAATCACCATTAACTATATGCAATTTGAAACTTTCTTTATTCAGTCAGGTCTGTGAAAATATGGAGAACCATATTTGTGGTTATCATAGAAAAGATTAGGTTGAATAACTTATTTATCTCTGATTTCCAAGATTAAAAAAACAAAAAAGGGAACTGATGTTGTATGTGTCAATTTCCGACCACACTGCCAAACAGGTACTCAGCTGGAGAACACCGACAGAATAGATTAAGCCTAAACGACCTGTCACCGAAAGATAAGATTCCGGCGATGGTTCGTCCACCCGGGAGAACTCCAACGATAAAGTCAGTTATCTCTTAAAGATAGCAAAAGTGCTTAACTCACTATTCAGGATACAAAAAGCGTACCTTAGACCCACGAGGGTGCCTCTCTTTTATAGTCAACATTGACCTAATCCCAATAGAAGCCTAGTTTCAATGGACTCTGACTCAATGCTAATCCTAGACTCCCGATTAGATTGGGATAAACTCCCTAAGAGTCTTATCTTTATCCAAACTGAAGTCCTCTCTCATTCTAGGACTCTTATCCCTGATCCACTTATCCTAGATTCTGGTATCTTCACAGATAACCACGGTCATCTCTACTACCTTACTCCTTCCAAAAGACCTCGAATGCAACGCCGAGGTCAGCGAATATGAAAACTTCACTCTGATGTTGCAGCACTCCGTTCAAGTAAGCCCTTAACACTTGGCACTTTTTATTCTCTATTTTTCCATACTTTAGAGAATTTTTACTAACCCTTGTTTTTCCTCCTATTTCTTCTAGGCGATCCAGCATGCCCACTCCTTTGCGATGCAGGCCTTCGACATTAAAAATGAGTTGGTCAACAAGATCAAGGAGACTGCTAGTTTGCTGAGGACTGTCAATAAGGCCGAGGCCAAGATGAAGACTTTGATGGATCAGGCCAAGGCAGCAAAACAAGCCCAACATGAGGCCGAGGAAAGGGCTGGCACTGCTGAGGCCATTGCTAAGGTTCTTGAGGCCGAGAAAAAAGAGGCCAAAGCAAAGACCGCCGAAGCCCAGGCCGAGCTCATTACTGGCTTGGCCACAAAGGATGCTGAGATCAAAGCGGCAGATGAGAAGTCGTATGCCGAGGGGGTAGCCGACGTCAAAGAAGCCTACAAGAAGTAAGTGAAGCAGGCATGCAACAAGAGTTTTACCCTTGGTTGGATGGCTGCTCTGAAGGAGTTGGCTGTCCCCGAGGACTCTCCTCTCAAGAATGCTAGCAACCATGTCCTGCCATTTCCACCCACTCCAAGCCAATCCGAGGATGAAGCTGAGTCCGAGGACGAAGCTGAGACCGAAAAGTCCAAGAAGGCTGTGGATGCTGGGGCCAAGTCCCCAACTCTGAATGAGCAAGTCTTGAACTTGACTCAGGAGCAGGAGCAGGAGGACGAGGTCTCAAAAGATACCACTCCTGAGAAGACAATATCAAACGCGCCTATCGCCGAGAAGAGCATCGTCCAGACTCTCCAAGAGATCGATGCTGAGCTTGTAGCTGAGAAGGCTGCCGAGAAGAGTTCTCAGATGTGTTCCGAGCCTTAAACCGATCCAGCTGATGATGCCGAATAGTCTAATCTTGAAGTTTTTCCTCTGTACTTAGTACTTTTTCCTTTTTGAACAATGTTTAGCTCTTTATTTGGCCAATGTGCCTTTTAGTAACCTGAACAATTATTCTTTAATGTCAGGCTGAAGTGCCTTTTTTTTCTCATCTGAATGCATTCTCTAATTTCTTCTTTCAATGTAATTGTAGTTTGTATGCCTTCCTACTTCCATACTCAGAATATTTTGCATGTCTATAATTTATGCCTTTCTTGTATAGTCTCCTCGGATTAACACACCTAGGAAAAAACTTCCAATCTTGCTTATCTCAGCCTTGGCTTAACACTTGAAAACATTATAAAAAATATTTTCACAAATGCTATATAAAATGTGCCACTTTACTTTTACTTAACAAGACTTCTATCTTCAAATACCTTCCAAGTCTTGATAACATGGTAATCTCGGCAAGTACGTAGATACTTCTTTCAACATAATCTTGGCTTAACTTCAACTAGTAAAATTTTTCTTAAAATTTCAACCAGTGTTAAACCAACCTTCCTTTAGCATAACCTCGGCTTAACTTTAACTTGTAAATTTTTCTTAAAATTTCAACAAGTGTTAAACCAGTCTTTAGTTTGTAAATTCCAACTCTCAAGCATTATTCTTCAGCCCTCTGCCCTCTAATGTGAACTTAAGTTCCACTTGGGTTCTCATTAAGCATGTGGCTTTGACCTTGTCGCCGAGGTCATATTCAAACAAAGACTGGCCGAGGTTACCAACCTTGGTCTCTTTGTTAATCTAACTGACATGTACTTAGTTTCAATCTGTGTCTGGCTTTGCCAATATGGCAAGTCTAGGTTAATTCAACTTAGTTCAACTCTATTATATGCGAGTATAATTCAACTCTGCCATATAATAAATCTAAGTTATTCGTCATGTGTTAATCAGAAACATCGCCAACTTAGTTCAACTCTATTATATGCAAGTATAATTCAACTCTACCATATAATAAGTCTAAGTTATTCGTCATGTTTCAATCAGAAATATCTCCAATTTAGTTCAACTCTATTATATACAAGTACAATTCAACTCTGTCATATAATAAGTCTAAGTTATTCGTCATGTTTCAATCAGAAACATCGCAAACTTAGTTCAACTCTATTATATGCAAGTATAATTCAACTCTGCCATATAATAAGTCTAAGTTATTCGTCATGTTTCAATCAGAAACAGCGTCATGTTTCAATCAGAAACAACGCCAACTTAATTCAACTCTATTATATGCAAGCATAATTCAACTTGCCATATAATAAGTCTAAGTTATTCGTCATGTTTCAATCAGAAACATCGCCAAGGGACTGTTCAACCGTGTTACACAAGTTTGAAATCAAAAATCGAGCTAAAATTTTATTATTACTTCGACTAATAACAGAAAAATTTAAAAAAATAAAAAATCTAATGATAGAAAAACTTCAGGTTGCAAGTATTCCAAGGTTTTGGTAACTCTTTGCCTTAACTGTCTTTAAGCCGATATGCATCATTGCCCAGGACCGAGATGATTCTATAAGGTCCCCCCCCAATTTGGACCAAGCTTGCCCTCTCTGGGATCCTTTTTGTTGCCGACACGAGATCCCCAACTTGAAACTCTCGTGGGTTAACTTTCTTATTATAAGCTCTAGCAAGCTGTTGCTGGTATGCCCCCAGCTGAATTGCTGCCTTCTCCCTTCTTTCTTCCAGTAGGTCCAGATCTCGGGCTAAAAATGCATCATTAGTCCCATTCTCCACTCTCTGGGTTCTGATCCCTAGGATGCCGACCTCTAATGGGATTATTGCCTCTGTGCCAAAAGCCATGGCAAATGGGGATTCCCCAGTTGATCTTCTCGGTGTAGTCTGATATGCCCAAAGTACACTGGGTAACTCATCCACCCACTTTCCCTTTGCTACTTCCAGCCTCTTCTTGATCCTATTCAAGATGACCTTATTGGATGCTTCTGCTTGACCATTGCTTTGAGGGAAGCTTGGAGTAAAGTAATAATTCTTGATCTTGTACTTTGCACAGAAGCTCTTGATTAGTTTACTGTCAAACTGTGTACCATTGTCTGCTATTATTGCCCTTGGGATCCCAAACCTAGTGATGATGTTTTTCCATATGAAGCTCTTCACATCAACATCTCAAATCTTTGTGAGGGGTTCAGCTTCCACCCATTTGGTGAAGTAATCTGTTGCTACTAGCAGGTACTTCTTTTGTCCAGTTGCCTAAGGCAGCTGTCCAACAAGATCCATGCTCTATTGGGCAAATGGCCAAGGGCTGGATACTGGGTTTAAATCTACTGCTGGTTGGTATATCAAAGGTGCAAACTTCTGGCACTTCTCACACTTTTTTACATAGGCTTCAGTATCTTTCTGCATATAGGGCCACCAGTACGCCTGAGTAATGGCCCTATGAGCAAGTGACCTGCCCCCTGTGTGGCTTCCACATACTCCTTCATGTATCTCATACAAGAAGTCTTCAACTTGTGAAGGATGCACACACCTTAAAAGGGGTCCAGTAAAAGATCTTCTGTAGAGATGCCCTTTTGCTGTCAGACTGAATCTTGCCGATTTCAATCTGATCTTGTGTGCTTCTTTATGATCATCTGGCAGTTTTTCCTCTTTAAGGAATACTATTACCGCATCCATCCTGCTTGGTCCTATATCCACACACATTGCTTCATGCTCTGTGTTCAGTGGTTCTACACCTGACAAGTATTCAATCATTATTGTCCTTGCCACTCATAGTTTCATTGCACTAGCTAGGTTGGCCAAGACATTAGCATGGCTGTTGTTATCTCGGTCGACTTGCTGTAGTCAGTAATTTTGGAACCATGCCATCAGTCTGCCCACCTCCTTTACATAGACCACCATCCTTTCATCTCGGGCTACGTATTTGCCTGTTGTCTATTGCCTGGTTAACGATAAGTTGAAAGTCACAAAAGACCATTACCTCGTCAGCTTCCATTGTTGTTGTCAATTTCAACCCTACGATCAGAGCTTCATACTCTGCCTCGTTGTTTGAGGCTTTAAATCCCAAATGAATGGATTGTTCAAGCATCTACCCATCTAGTGATACTAGTACTACTCCTACCCCCGCTCCTTGTCGGTTTGAACTCCCATCAACAAACAGCCGGAAGGAGTCACCGATGTAAATACTGCATGGCTTGAGTTTCTCTTCCTTCCTTTGTTCTGCTATCCCCAGCTGGGTTTCTCCTTGTTCACTTAGACATCGTATACTTCGGCTCAAAGAAGCCCGATGTATGATGGCGCCTGGTGTGAACTCGGCCAAAACTTGGCCTTTGATTGCTGTTCTAGGTTTGAATTTCAGGTCATATCGACCCAACACCACTGCCCATCTGGCTATTCTGCCTATCAGATCTCCCTGCTGTAATAGGGACTTCAAGGGATGCTCAGTTAACACCATAATTTTGTGGCTTGAAAGTAATGATTCAGCTTCTTGGAAGCCATTACTAAAACCAGTGTTAGCTTCTCGAAGGGTAGGTATCTAGTCTCTGCATCAGCTAGGGTTTTACTCACGTAGTAAACTGCCCTTTGCTCTCCATTTTCTTCTCTGATTACTACTGCACTCACTGCATGCTCTGAAACTGCCAAGTATAAGAACAGCTCCTCTTCAGGTACTGGATTTGAGAGAACTGGAGTTGTGGTGAAAGACTTTTTCAAGTCAGCCAAGGCAACTTCATACTCTTCTGTCCATAAGAAGTTTGTGGATTTCTTTACTAAGCTGAAGAAAGGTTTACATTTGTCAGAGCTTCTGCTTATGAATCTATTCAGGGCTGCAGCCCTTCCAGTCAATATCTACACTTGTTTTGCCGATGTTGGGCTCTTTAATTCTAAGATGGCCTTGATCTGATCCGGGCTAGCCTCAATGCCCCCTTCTAGTAACCAAGTATCCTAAGAACTTACCAGACCCCAACTCCAAATGCGCACTTCGATGCATTGAGTCGGAGCCGATATGTTCTAAGGATGTCAAAAACTACCTTTAAGTCTTCCAGATGATCCTCAGGTTCCTTGGTCTTCACGACCATGTCATCTATGTATACCTCCACTGTTCTGCCTATTAGATGCCTGAACATCTTGGTCACTAGTCTCTGGTAAGCTGCTCTTGCATTTTTCAACCCGAAAGGCATCACTCTGTAGCAATACGCCTTTTTGGGGTGATAAATGCAGTCTTCTTTTCATCAATACATAGCTATCTGATGGTACCCCCTATAAGCATTCTGGAAGCTCATTCTTACATGCCTTGAAGTGGCATCCACCAATTGGTTAATCTTGGCTAGTGGGAAACTGTCTTTGGGACAAGCCTTGTTCAGGCTGGTGAAGTCCACACAGACCCTCCACTTCCCATTCTTTTTCTTCACAACGACCGTATTTAATAACCACGTCGGGTAGTTTACCTTTCGAATGGCTCTGGCCTCTAGAAGTTTACCCGCTTCCTCTTCTACTGCCTCGAGATGCATCAACCTAGGCTTCCTTGCTCGCTGGATGACAAGTTTGGCCGACCTGTCCACATTCAGTCTATGGCAAGTGACCTCAAGGTCAATGCCAGGCATCTCGTACGGCGTCCAGGCAAATACCTCAATGTTTGCTCTCAAGAACGCCTCTAGCTCTCTTTCCTCTTCCTCAACCAAGCCCGAGCCGAGAAGGAAGAAGCGCTCTTCATCCTCTTACTAGACAAGGATTTTCTTTAGGGCTTTCTCATTCTTCTTAGCTGGCTTTTTGCCGACGTCCTCAAGGACCTCTAAGTCCTCGTCTTCGATCTCTGCTATTTCTGGTTCTCGTATATTGCGTGTGGATTTCATTGTTGCCATGGAGCAATTCTTTGCCCGCACTTGATCCCCTCTGACCTCCTCAATTATATGCTCTGTTGGGAACCGCAACAGCTGGTGCAATGTTGAGGGAACAGCCCCTATTGCATGCAGCCATGGCCTTCCCAAGATAGCATTGTAAGGGGAGGGAGTGTTAATTACTGTGAACTCAGTTTTTACCTTCTTGGTGCCAGCCTGCACCTCCAAACTTACTACTCCCAGGGGCTATGTCGGCATTCTATTGAACCCAACCATTGAACCATTGGATTATTCCAGATCATCTTGGTGAAGGCCAAGCTCTTTGTAACACCTGACATACATGATGTTACAAGAGCTGCCTTGGTCAATTAAGATGCGCTTCACTTAGCATTCTCCAATCTGGAGGGATATTACCAAGGCATCGTTGTGTGGATGCTGCACCATCTCTAGGTCGTCTTCAGTAAAGGACACCACCGGTCTCTGACACTCGTCTGCCCTAGGTCTTTTCTGCCGAACTTGGTACACATGCTGCAAGTGTTTTACCTTCTGAGTCTCTCCACGTATTTCGTTCTCATTGACCTTCGAGTGAATCACATTGATCATTCGAGGTCCGCCTGCCTGTGGTTGTGGTGCTGGAGGAGGCGGTGCTACCGGTACCTGAGGCAGTCTTGCTTGCTCTTCCCTTATCCTAGCCTCATCTACAAGGTCCCTTAAATGACCTTGTCTTAATAGGTCTTCTAGATGTGCCTTCAGGGCTCTGCACCCTTGAGTCAGATGCCCATCTTCATTATGGTAAGCACAGTGCTTACCAAGGCTTCTTTCCATAAATTCGCCTGGAACCCTTACTGGTGCTCTGTAATAGGGCTGATTTCGGTTTTCTCAAAGAGTTTGTGAACTAGGATTCGGAATATGGTTGTGACTGCCTACGCAGCCCTTAATCCTGTCTCTTTCTTGTTGTAACCAGTGTTACCTCGGCCTCGCTTCGATGAGCCGTTTCTCTTCTCTTGTTTTGACGCCTTTGTCCCCAGCGTGTCTTCTTCAGTCCTCACATACTTCTCAGTTCTGGCTATGAGTTCCTCCATACTTTTTAGCAGTGTCTTTGCCAATGATTTTCGAAGCAAACAATCATCGTTCAGGCCGTTCTTAAAAGACACGACCGCCACCTCTTGGTTGCATCCTGGTATTCGGTTGAACACCTCATAGTACCTCTTGGCATAGGCCCTAAGGCTTTCATCCTCACTGATTCTCAGAGCCATCAGCGAGTCCACCCTTAATGGTTGTAGTTTGTTTGTCACAAACCTGGCCACGAACATCTCGGCCAGGCCTTCTCAGGTTTTCACAGTTACTTTCGACAACTTGTGAAACCAGTCTGATGCAATTTCTCCGAAGGACGAGGGGAACACCTTGCAAAACAACGGCTCGTTCCTAGTGTATAGTCCCATCTAGTTCAGGTACAAGCCGACGTGAAAGTTGGGGTCCGACTTACCGTCGTATATCTAGAATCTCGACATATTGAACCTTTTTGGGGCTTCGAATTTATCCAATTCTACTGAAAACGGCGTTCTCGGTTTGACCAGAAAAGTCACCTGGCATCTTGTCGCTTCCTCTGGAGGTAATCCCTCAGATCCTTCTTGGTCCGTCCAGGAGCTTGGCTATCTCCGGATTTCAGCCTTTTTGGTGCACTACTTCCAATGTCATTATGAGTCCTTTTGAACCTCCCTTCATTGGTCGTGTTGAAACAGAGTTCCTTCCCTTGAACATCCCGATACCTTTTGGTACAGGGTTCTTTGGTTTGACGTGTTTTCTGGGATTCTCTTCTTGTTGACTCTCCTCGCCCAACCTCTCTTGAAGGCCAGTAAAAGTGTTCCTTGGTCCTGGCATGTTGGGAAACTGTAGGGACTGTCTTCTGCCCTCCCTTGTGGGCATTGTTCTTGGTCGCTGGAATCGGTGTGTCTTGTAACGAGAACTGTAACACCCCAACCCTTCACATGTCATCGATATTGTCCGCTTTGGGCCACGCCCGCACGGATTTGCTCTTCCCAGTGGGTCACCCATCCCAGAACTACTCCAGCTTAAACACGCTTAACTGTGGAGTTCTGCTAGGAATTTCACCACTCGAGAAAAGGCCTCGATGCTATATAAGTGTCTAGGTTTTTACTTTTATAACCCAGGAACTCCCCCTCCATTCCCGATGTGGGACCACGAAATCTTACAATCCACCTCCTTTAAGGCTGCACGTTCCTGTGTAATAGTCTGCCAGCTTACAAGCCCGCCCACATGCAGCGAGAGACGCCAGGGGTCCACACTCGGTACTCTGGAAAGTCAGCTCTGATACCATTTGTAACACTCTAACCCTTCACATGTCATCGATATTGTCCGCTTTGGGCCGCGCCCGCACGAATTTTTTTTTCCCAGGGGGTCACCCATCCCAGAACTACTCCAGCTTAAGCACACTTAACTATGGAGTTCTGCTAGGGATTTTACCACTCGGGAAAAGGCCTCGATGCTATATAAGGGTCTAGGTTTTTACTTTTGTAGCGCAGGAACTCCCCCTCCATTCCCGATGTGAGACACCGGGATCTTACAAGAATGGTGGCTGCATGACGTTGTTCTGCATCATGAAATTGACGACCGATTGCAGGTCCGCCAATTTGTCCGACATTCCATTCATCTCTCCATCCCTCCGCAGGCATCTATCTTTCCATACCTGGAGGTCGTTTTCGTTATAATACCCACATCGGTCTGATTTCTTTGGTACACCGTCCTCTTGGCCGACGCCTTTCTCTCTAGGATTCTGATCCTAAGTTTTCTCGTTGCAATTATCTTCCTCAACGTCAAGGTCAACATGTTTGCTACTTCTAGTAGGGATGTCGTCCCTAACTTTCTCTTTTTGTCCGTCGTTGGCCATCTATTCTCCTTTCTTTCCCACAGACGACGCCAAATTGTGTGTCAATTTTCGACCACACTGCCAAACAGGTACTTAGCTGGAGAACACCGATAGAATAGATTAAGCCCAAACGACCTGTCACAGAAAGATAAGATTCCGGTGGTGGTTCGTCTACCCGTGGGAACTCCGACGATCAAGTCAGTTATCACTCAAAGATAGCAAAAGTGCTTAACTCACTATTTAGGATACAAAAAGCGTACCTTAGACCCACGATGATGCCCCTCTTTTATAGCCAACACTGACCTAATCCCAATAGAAGCCTAACTTCAATGGACTCTGGCTCAATGCTAATCTTGGACTCCCAGTTAGATTGGGATAAACTCCTTAAGAGTCTTATTTTTATCCAAATTGAAGTCCTCTCTCATTCTAGGACTCTTATCCCTTATCCGCTTATCCCAAATTTTAATATTTTCAAAGATAACCTCAGCCTAGCCGAGATTATCTCGGCGTCATTATCAGAACACGTGGCATCTCGACTGACACTTCAGTACCACATCGGTCACATGTTATTTCAAAAATTATGTCCTTACAGATGTAAATATTTAGAGCATCTTTTACAGCCTATTCATTCTTACATTTTTGTTATTTTGGAGAGCATTGCCGACTCATTGTTCGCTAACTAACCTATTTTATATTTTTTTAAAATAATTTCTGTTTGCACCTCTCTTTCTCTCCCATAATAATTTACTCCATTAGAAAGAAAAGAATGAATGAATGAATATATAAAGACTAAACTAATCAAAAATAAATAAAGAATATTTGCCAGATAGTCTACCTAAAAAATGACAAGTTAAAATAGAGAAAGTGTTTTTGATTAACTATTTTAATAAATATTGCTAGATGTACTCTAATTTAAGCAACTCCAAGATTCCAAGGCAAAATGCGTTGTAAAAGTACATATAAAGCCTCCGTTTAGAAAGTGGGTTAATTTTTTAACTTTTTAATTTTTTTGACTATTTTAGTTTGGGCTAAAAAGTTTAGTTTGGGAAGGATTTTTTGACTTTTAGACTTTTTTGACTTTTTTTGTGAGAGAAGAATATAATGATTATGGGTTAGATGTGATATTTTGCTTTTTGTGGCTAAAATAGCTGAGAGGGTAATTTTTGGGAAAGAATTGGGCCGAGCTGTGAGTTGGGCCCTGCGGCCCAACGCGTAAAGGAATCGGTAAGAAGCCGTAATGTTATTTCGGCCCAGTAGGGGTATAGATACTCCGGCCCAAAAGAAGTGAAGTTATTCCGGCCCAGGATAGGTGTGGTTATTCCGGTTTGGGAATGTGTAAAGCAACTCCGGTCCGGTGGCAGTTTGAAGTGAGTCCGGCCTTGCATTTAGTCCGGTCGTAACATATTATGGTTAGGTCGGTCAGAACTTGCCACTTGGAAGTTTGATCTAAACACACCATGGTTGAACAGGGGAAAGCCGAGATAAGGAGTTGGAGGAGAAGACCGAGCTAAGGACAGTTCGGCCTTCTCTGTGGCTCTGTATAGCCAAGCCTATTTCGGTCATATAGTAGTTCGGCCATGGTGAAAACCATCCCACTTGGTTTAAGCAGTGGGGGAGGGTGTAAAAGGATAAGCATTATCCTTAGGAGTATGAATCCTAGGAGGACTCTGCATGGAGAAATAAAAGTCCTACTAGGATTGTGCCACTCGAAACCTATAAAAGCTCACAAGCACCACCTTGGAGGAGGTAATTGAACACAATTTTTTCTGAGAACATAGAGCTTTGTCTATTTGTCAAGTTTCCTGACTTAGGCATCGGAGAGGTTTCCGGCACACACCCGCCGGCTAGCTCGCGTTTGTGTTTTCAGGTAATAAAGCGACGTCGTACGGAGGAGCGTGGACTTGGTCAACAGGATTATACGAGGAGAATTATTTCCTCCCCGTACAATTGGCACCGTCTGTAGGAACATACAGACAAGAACAAAAACCTTTTGACTAAGCTTCTCCTTTTTTCAATCAATGGCACACATTGAAGAACTACCGCAGTCCGCCGTTGATGGGCTAACTCCAGACGGGGGCGCAAGGTGAGAAGGATTACCCTCTGTCCCTCCTATGGCAGATCTGGAGCCCCAACAACATAACTCCCGGAGGAGTGGCAGGGGAAGGCGGAATAACAGCCCTCGTCACTCTCAAAGTCCTGACAGGCAAAGGAGGAGGATTGATCCTCAAGCCCTGGAAGATCGCGTGAAGGAGCAAGATGAACTAATTCGGAAGATGGCGGCGGACATGGAGGCTTTGAAATGCCAGATGAAGACTAAAGATGTGGCGACAGGAGAGGGGCGCAAGCACAAGACGCCCCCTCGCCACTCAGAGAATCATAGTAGGAATACTACACCCTCCCAAGGAAGGAGCAGAAGCCTCAGGACAGGCGACACTCATTCCTTATCTTCCAGGACTCGTCACTCCAGGTCTGAGAGGACGAGATCCGAAAGATCATACACTGAAGGAAGCACGTATTGGCCTTCACATTCACACCAAACCAGATCTAGACAAACAGAGCTGCCCAGGTCATCCGACTTACGAACCGTGCTCGAAGAAAAAGCACGATGCAAGGAGGATGCCAGGGCAAGGGACCCACACCGAGTCTCGGCCTTACAACGGTTGGCTCCTCGGACGCATGGAAGCGTCGAGGTTGGAATGCCAATACCGCGACCGGCCTACGAACCAACGAACAAAGCATTGGCAAGACTACAGACTTCGCCGTTTGTTCCAGCAATCGAAAACGCGCCCCTACCATCAGGCTTCCTTCAGCCGAAATTCAATACATATGAAGGGAAGACGGACCCGTATTCACACCTGAGCCACTTTCGCCAAGTCATGGCTGTGTACAGGCGAAACGAGGCCTTAATGTGCATACTCTTCCCGTCAAGTCTTGGCGACCTAGGCTTGACTTGGTTCGAAAAGCTCCCAGAGGGCAGCATAGCCTCCTGGGCCCAATTGGCAGAAGCGTTCGTAACGAGGTTTCGAACAAATACTAAAACACCGGTGGAGATAGACCAGTTACTCTCCATCGACATGGGTGAAAAAGAGACCCTCAGATCTTACAACAGTCGCTACTGGGAGACATTCAACCAGATTGGAGACTGCCCCACCAATCTAGCCATTGCGCAATATAAAAGAGGCCTACCAGTAGGGAACAGACTAAGGGATTCGATTACCATGACGCCACCCCTCACCATGGAGGCCCTGATGGAAAGAGTGCATCAGCACATCAGGGTAGAAGAGGATGACGCACGTGCAAAAGCAAAATCTAGTGCAACCGCAGTACCAGAAAAGAAGACCTCAGCAAAGGTCAATACAGTAGATCGGCAGAATAGAAACGGGCGTGGCAGACGAGATAACGGAGAAGACCCAGACAAAAGATGGTTGAGAATCCGCACTGCCATAACAACGGTGTTCAAAAAGCCAATATATCGGATTCTGAGCGAAATAAAAGATGAGCCTTTCGTCAAGTGGCCAGCCAAGCTAGGGGAAGCTCAGAAAGATTACGACGACAGATCACGTTGCACCTTCCACAAAGAAAAGGGGCACCGAACTGAGAATTGCACACCGTTAAGACAACACTTGGAAGAGTTGGTGGCAGCAGGCCACTTGGACAAATATATTGAAGGAAGGACGCAACTAGCCCTCCAAGATCATAATAACCATCCCAATGGGATGCCGATCGACGCCCCACCACAAGGCATCATCAATGTAATACATGGAGTCTTTGAACCTGAGCGTGTATGCGAGCTCAGAGGATCAATCAAGAAGGCTGAGCACTTTAGGGAAGTATTAAGTGCCCAACCTGCCATCAAGAAGGGGAAGACAGAGGCAACAAACGTCATGTCTTTTTCGGATAAAGACCTGGATCGAATATACTGTCCTCACAATGATGCTCTGGTTGTCACTCTCCGAGTCAAAGATTTTGACGTCAAGCGGATTCTGATTGACCAGGGTAGTTCATGTGAGATCATGTACTACGACACATTTAAACAACTGAAGCTGCAAGACAAAGACTTGGCGCCTGCAGTTTCTCCCCTGATTGGATTCAACTCCATGCCAGAGTGGCCTGTCGGCAAAATAATTCTTCCAGTCAGAGCAGGGAGTGTAACAAAACAAGTGGAGTTCTGGGTATTGAAGGTCCCCTCCACATACAACATCATCTTGGGCAGAACATGGCTGCATGCCATGCGTTCGGTAGCGTCATCATACCATCAGGTAATGCGGTTCCCCAATGACACCGACATAATTGAAGAAGTCTATGGCGATCAGATCATGTCAAAACAATGCTTCGCCACAGCGAATGGAAGCCGAGCGGCCAAAGGATACGTTCATTCGGTGGAAGAACCAGAAAGTAATGAACTATTCGCGGACGTCGGCAAAGAGGCTGATCAGAAAGCGGTGGAGGACTTGGTGGAGGTAAAAATAGATGAGAAGAACCCGGATAAGTTCTTCTTGCTTGGCTCATCGTTGTCCAGCACTGAGAGATTAGAGGTCTTGGAATTCTTGACCTCTAATATCGAAGTGTTTGCCTGGACGCCTTACGACATGCCAGGCATTGATCCAAACTTCATCAGTCACCAACTCAATGTCCACCCATCCGCCAGACCAGTCATCCAACGCACACGCAGATCGGCACTCCACCACGCCGAAATAGTGGCAGAAGAGGTAGGCAACCTACTGGAGGCAGGAGCAATAAGAGAAGTGCACTACCCAAGATGGATCTCCAACACAGTCGTAGTGCCAAAAAAGAATGGTAAATGGTGTGTCTGCGTCGACTACAAAACAGTCAACAAGGCGTGCCCAAAAGATAGCTTTCCTCTACCAAGGATAGATCAACTGGTGGACCTAACGGCAGGACATAACCGACTTAGCTTTCTGGATGCATACAGAGGCTACCACCAGATCGCCATGCATGAACCAGACCAGGAGGTCACATCCTTCACAACACCAAGGGGGTTATATTGCTACAAGGTCATGCCCTTTGGCCTAAAGAACGCAGGGGCGACATTCCAACGGATGGTCACCAAGATGTTTGAACCATTGTTAGGCAGAACAATGGAGGCTTACATCGACGACATGGTGGTCAAAAGCAAGGATGAGAATGACCATCTTAAAGATCTAGGCGAGATGTTCCAGATCCTGAAGAAACACAAGTTGCGCCTCAATGCGTCCAAATGCGCATTCGGAGTTGGATCTGGCAAATTCTTGGGCTTCCTGGTGACCAACCGAGGTATAGAAGCAGACCCCTCTCAAATCAAAGCAATCCAGGAGTTGGAGAGACCAAACTCAGTCAAAGAAGTACAGCATCTCACTGGTATGGCAGCTGCGCTCAACCGGTTCATAAGCAGGTCATCAGACAGACTACGACCATTCTTCCAAGCTTTAAAGGCCAAGTTTGAGTGGGATGAAGAATGCGACCGAGCTCTGGAAAGCTTGAAGGAGTACATGTCTTCCCCACCACTACTTGTTACTCCAGTACCTGGTGAAGAACTCTTTTTGTACCTGACAGTCTCTCAGCGCAGTGTTGGTTCGTGCAGAAGGAATACAACACTTGCCCATCTTTTATGTCAGCAAGACATTGTTGGGAGCCGAAACAAGGTACTTGCCCCTGGAGAAACTAGCGTTAGCATTAATGATGGCATCCAGAAAATTGGCGCACTACTTTCACGCCCACACCATAGTCGTCCTCACAGCCTTTCCACTAAAAGCTCTGTTTGAAAGGGCGAACTTTAGTGGGCGAATTTTGAAGTGGGCAGTCGAGTTGGGACAATTCGACATCAAGTTTCAACCCAAGACCGCAATAAAAGCCCAATCTTTGGCAGACTTCGTCGCAGAGTTTACTCCTGGAAGTCATCATATCTGCCCAGTCGACTTAACTGACACAACCGAGCTAGGGACAGAAATTGACTCCGGAATAGCGCAAACCCTAGTAGAAGGTAGTCAATCAAGCACCAGGGCAGACCATACTAAGGACAACAAGGAAGAGACAAACAAAGGCTCACCAGCAGTTCAAACAGAGGACGAAGGGCAGACAGCCAACATGGACCTTGAAGAAAACACCATTCTTGACCCCACGACATCATCTGATCCTTCCACTTGCTGGAAGCTATTCGTTGGAGAGATGTGGAAGCTCTTTGTCGATGAAGCATCCAACCGACATGGTGCAGGGCTTGGCATAGTCCTCATCTCTCCAGACGGCCTGGTTGTAGAGCAAGCAATCAACCTTGGCTTCCCAGCATCCAACAATGAAGCGGAGTATGAGGCGCTTCTCGCAGGACTCAAGTCAGCATACTACATGAAGGCCACCGAACTAATGGTATACAGTGACTCTCTGCTGGTGGTAAACCAAATTTCTGGCGAATACGAAGCAAAGGATGACAGAATGGCTAAGTACCAAGAGTTAGTCAGAACAGAGATCAAGAAGTTTGATGTAGTAAGGATAGAACAAATTGGCAGGGAGGAAAACAGCCGAGCGGATGAACTAGCAGGCCTTGCCTCAATGGCAGATACATCAATCCCTCATCCGTTACTCATCGACTTCTTACCAAGACCAAGCATAGAAGACCCCGAAGCAGAAGAAGTATGTTGCACAGAATTAGGCCCTTCTTAGATGGATCCCATCATCCTGTTCCTAAAAGACGGCATCCTACCAGAAGAGAAAAAAGAAGCCAACAGAATAAGGGCAAAGTCACAGCGATTTTGGCTATCTCTATCTTTGGCATTATACAAGAAGTCATTCTCTGGGCCTTACCTCAAGTGCGTTCATCCCAGCAAAGTAGAAGCATTCTTGTTCGAAATACACAAAGGGGTGTGTGGAAGTCATCAAGGGGGAAGGTCGCTCGCTTACAGGGCTATTTCACAAGGATATTGGTGGCCCTATATGCAAGCAGACTCAGAGAAATATGTGAAGAAGTGTGAGAAATGCCAAAAATTCGCGCACCAAATACATCAACCAGCAAGAGAACTCCTTCCATTAACTAGCCCATGGCCTTTTGCAATGTGGGGCTTGGACATAGTAGGACCACTTCTAACAGCGCCCGGGGGCAGAAAATTCTTTCTCGCAGCAACAAACTACTTCACAAAGTGGGTGGAAGCAGAAGCATTGGCGTCAATCAAAGAAAAAGATGTGAAGAAGTTTGTTTGGCAGAATATCATCACTCGGTTTGGCATACCAAAAGCACTGATCTCAGACAATGGAACTCAGTTCGACGGCAGAATCTTTAGAAGCTTTTGTGAAGAGTACAAGATAGAGTTCTACAATTCTACTCCGGCATATCCTCAAGCAAATGGGCAAGCTGAAGCATCAAATAAAGTCGTCTTGGATGGACTAAAGAAAAGGCTAGAGAAAGCAAAAGGCAAGTGGGCAGATGAACTTCCTCACGTCTTATGGGCTTACCGCACCACGCCTCGGCGATCAACTGGAGAAACACCATTCTCCTTAGCCTATGGAATGGAAGCAGTGATCCCACTAGAAGTTGGCCTCCCCACAATTCGAAGCGAAAATTTTGATCCAAACTTAAATGGAGAAGCCATAGCCTTAGAACTCGACCTTGCAGAAGAAAGAAGAGAAAGAGCACTAGTCCACATCGCCTCATACCAACGAGAGTTAATCAGAAAATACAGCAAAAAGGTTCATCCAAGACAATTCAAGATTGGGGATTGGGTACTACGCAAAGTAATGGGAAACACCTTGATCCCAGGAGACGGCAAGTTAGGCCCAAATTGGGAAGGTCCTTATAAGGTGGTTGGGTTAGCAGGCAAAGGGGCATACCACCTAGAAGACAAGGATGGCAAGGCAATCCCTAGGCCATGGAATACGGCCAATCTCAAGTTATTTTACTTTTAGCTTTTCTTTTTCAAACATATGTAATTTTTTCTTCCTTCAATAAAATGAGAAATCCTTTTTAGCAGAAGTTGTTCCTTGTAAAAGTTAGCTTTAGTAAAGATTAGGCGCATTGCGAGCATTTTAGGGGTTGGCTGGAATAAACCAACACCCTTCCTAAGCCCAGGATAAGGATCCAGGCTGCAGGACATTTGGTCGGAATAACCAAATACTATAAGTTAGCTGGAAAAACTAACTTCGATGGTTGGCTGGAATAAACCAACTCTTGTTACTCTTCAGCCAAAGTAAGTGCAAGGCTGAAGAGTGGTTGGCTGGAATAAACTAACTCTTGTTACTCTTCAGCCGAAGTAAGTGCATGGCTCAAGAGTGGTTGGCTGGAATAAACCAACACTTGTTACTTTTCAGCCGAAGTAAGTGCATGGCTCAAGAGTGGTTGGCTGGAATAAACCAACACTTGTTACTCTTCAGCCGAAGTAAGTGCATGGCTGAAGAGTGGTTGGTTGGAATAAACCAACACTTGTTACTCTTCAACCGAAGTAAGTGCAAGGCTGAAGAATGGTTGGCTGGAATAAACCAACACTTGTTACCCTTCAGCCATAGTAAGGGTTTGGCTGAAGTTGGATTGACTGGATTAAGCACTTTGTACTCCTCAGCCGAAGTAATTATATCGGCTAAGGAGTGGTTGGCCGGTAAGAATAGTTTAAAAAGCCAAAACCGAAATAGAAGTTGGAGTAATAAAAGGCATTACAAAGTACAGGCATACATATCAGAACCGGAACAAGAGTTGAAGAAAATTTTTTCATTCATTGAAACTATTACAAAGGAGGTTCATAGTTCGGTTACAACGGCAAAAAGCAACAAAGAAAAAATATACAATCAGGAAAAAAGTTCTTCAATTTCGGCGTCAAAAGCCGCATCTCCATCAACTTGAAGACCGGTCTCAGGAGGAAGTTCACTCTCGGTTGCAAGGATGGTTTCGGTTGAAACCACGGTTTCATTTGGCTGATCAACAGGTGGGTCCTCTACCATGGGCTCCAACCGAAGTGATGGGTCTGCACTAGCGACCGGAATGTCTTCAGGAGCAGAGGAGTCATCAGAATCTGAGTCCTCCAGAAACTCTTGTTGCAAGGCGTCTGCATACTCCGCAAGGGACTTCGGTATAAAGTAAGCTGGAGGGTCGAAGACCTCGGTCTGTTGATCATGACCGAGCTTCTCCACAGCCGCCCTCCAGCCGCACTTGAAGAACAGCTCCTTGGCGGCGTCGCATTGTTTGACATAGGCGTCTTCTGCCTTCTTGTAACCTTGCTTGTACCCCTCCTTTTCGGCCTCCTCCACGCTCTTTTTTAGTTGGCTTATTTCGGTATCTTTTCTCTTTTCAAGCTTTACCAGCTCACGCAGGTATTTGTCCTTCATAGCAATAGCCGCTTTCTGCCTTTCTGCCTCCGCCGAACTAACCAGATCGGCAAGACGGCCGTTCTCCGCTTGTAGTTCGGCCATTTTCTTTTCAGCTTCTTCTAGCTCGGCTGCTTTTGCTTCGGCTTCAGCCATTGCCTGCCTTGTGGCTTTTCTGAGTTCTTGGACTTTCTTGTAAGTAATGTTATTCTTCTGTAAGGCCTGACAAAACAAAGACTTCTCTTAAGCCGAAGTAAAAGTTGGAAATTAGACAAAAGAAACGGACAGAGCTACTTACCAAGATCATGGACTTCGATGTGGACCGGATTGACTTCATTTCGGTGTTTAATTGCTTTAAGTGGTGCTCCATGTCCTTGGGGAGGCACACACTTTTGGCCAGGTTAAAGGCCAATTGGTGATCTTTTTCAGCCACAACCGAGTCAGTAGCCTTGATGTCTCGGTCGTTGAAGGTCAGCGGTGGAGCCCATTTCGGAGATTCAGCTCGATCAGTTTGCTCCGGTTGGAGGGCTGGTTGAGGACTTTGGGGGATGGATTCAACCTCATCGACAAGTTGCTGATGTAGATCGGGCACGTTTGGAAGGACGAGATGAAGAAGGCTGCTGAGAAGGGAGGGCCACAACGGCAGGCTGCGTTTCTAAGGATGGTTGCACTTCGGCCCTGGTTGTTGCGGTCAGAAGGGCCCTCACTCTGCTTTTCTTCGCCATCTCTTCTTCAGCTGTTAATGGGACAAGTCGTATTTCGGGCAAGTTTGGGTTCGGTTCAGGTGCTTCCTCTAGAAGGAAATCGGTTACTCGGGCCTTTCGACGACCGCTGTATCGGTAGGTCGGTTCAAAGTTTAGAAGCTTGGCCCAACTCCTTTGTTTACACCGTAGTGCGGCTTGCAAAATCGCAAGGTTGGGATAGCTATATAGGGAACGGAGGTGGGCGAAATCTGCAAAAAGAGAAGTGTTAGTTCGGTTAATAGACTAAAAAAACCGAGATAACATACAAGGAAGAAGACCGAAGTTAAATTACCGGGCTCTCCCTTTTTCCAATTTATAGGTCGGCCAGGAATTTGGGCTTGAAAATCCTCAAAATTCCCAGAGACCCAGAAAAAATCATCGTCATTAAGATCTTTGTCCGGTGTGTGTTTAACTATCTTCTCTCGGCGGCGGCGAATCCTAAGGTAATAGACCCACCCAGCATCTTTGAGCCGATGGAGTATTGATGGAAAATTTCGGCCAAGCCGAGGTTTAGTCCGGTTTGGTGGTTCAGTGCGGCTATTCCCATTATAATGCGATATGTATTGGTGGACAGTTGGGTGGGGCATAATCTAGTCTGCCTAAGAAATTCATAGATCAGCGGTTGGACAGGAAACCGTAGTCCGGTTTCTATTATGGATTGAAGGGTAAAAGGGACGTAGCCTTCTTTTTCCCAAGGAATAACATCTTTTTTGGCCAACGTCAGATAGACGTCATCAGGAATATGGTAATCTTTCCTAAATTCGGCCATACCACCAGGGGTCTCAACTAGATACCTATACTTACCCATCTGATGTGTAATTTACTTATAATTTATATCGGTGCAAAAATCGTGCTCAGTAGCTCGGTTGAGCGCACGCAGGAGTGCCTGGGTAACCTAAGTCTGCAAAGTAGAAAACAGAGGGGGTTAAAGCACTGATCATTGGACCGTGCTACAATTTAAAAGCAAGGTATAAGAGCCCTACTTCGGCCTCAAGAAAAACTGGTTCTATCTCGGTTCATCAAAAGGTTTGGTAGACCGGTTTATCGTCTAGGGGCAGCTTTCTGAGTTCGGTCTAAAAAACTAAGAAAGCTGGTTTAGTCCCAAGGCCTAAATCAGTTGCAGTGTGAATAAAGTTACTTCGGTTAAGCCTCTAGGGGCAGCTTTCTGAGTTCGGTTTAGAAACTAAGAAAGCTGGCTTGGCCCCAGAAGCTTGGTTCGGTTGAAAACCGAGGTTCCTAGTTTGATATGTTCAAAACTCGGTGATCTTATTTCGGCTAAAGTGAGTCAGGCGTTGGTGACTCTTTGAGACTTTCAAGTTCTAGTTCGGTTATTGGCTACAGTGATCTGCCTTTTTAGGGCAAACTGGATCCTAGTTCGGTTGCTACCTAATTTTGGATCTAAGGCTAGTTTTTTACAGGGGTTCATACTCGTATGAGCTCTGCTATTATTTTTTCATAAAAGTACAGAAGCGAAGCGTCAAAAATGAAAGAAAATGTTTTCAAAAAGCATGCAAAACAAAACTATACAAATTCGAAAGCAAAATAAAGGAAGCAAAGTGAGTCTACTTACCAGGTGGAAGAAGAGGGATCTGATGATGGGAAAGTGGCAGCAAAATCAGTTCTCAAAAGTGAAGGAAGAACACGAACAGCAAGAACACAGAGAGAGAAGATGAAGAATGGAAGGTGAATGATTCAAGAGAAAGAAAGGTTATTTTGTGAAAGAGGAGAGAGAAAAAAAGCGGCAAAAAGGGGCGGGACTGTTCAAAAAGTTCGAAGTACGAAGGCGGCGTGATAACAGCTCACGGCCTATCAGAGCCCGCCACGTGGCAAGGGAAAGGGAAGCGTTACAGTCGTGATTGAAGAGACGTTTTGACCGGATAAAGCAGAGTTCAGAGTAAAACTAGCTCGGCTGGATACACTGAAGGGTTTTTATCTCGGCTGGAAAGGCTTGTAGAACTTCAGCTCGGTTGAAGGATTTGTAATCTCAATCATGCTATGCAGATGAAATTAAGGGGCAATTGAGAGGGTAATTTTTGGGAAAGAATTGGGCCGAGCTGTGAGTTGGGCCCTGCGGCCCAACGCGTAAAGGAATCGGTAAGAAGCCGTAATGTTATTTCGGCCCAGTAGGGGTATAGATACTCCGGCCCAAAAGAAGTGAAGTTATTCCAGCCCAGGATAGGTGTGGTTATTCCGGTTTGGAAATGTGTAAAGCAACTCCGGTCCGGTGGCAGTTTGAAGTGAGTCCGGCCTTGCATTTAGTCCGGTCGTAACATATTATGGTTAGGTCGGTCAGAACTTGTCACTTGGAAGTTTGATCTAAACACACCATGGTTGAACAGGGGAAAGCCGAGATAAGGAGTTGGAGGAGAAGACCGAGCTAAGGACAGTTCGGCCTTCTCTGTGGCTCTGCATAGCCAAGCCTATTTCGGTCATATAGTAGTTCGGCCATGGTGAAAACCATCCCACTTGGTTTAAGCAGTGGGGGAGGGTGTAAAAGGATAAGCATTATCCTTAGGAGTATGAATCCTAGGAGGACTCTGTATGGAGAAATAAAAGTCCTACTAGGATTGTGCCACTCGAAACCTATAAAAGCTCAGAAGCACCACCTTGGAGGAGGTAATTGAACACAATTTTTTCTGAGAACATAGAGCTTTGTCTATTTGTCAAGTTTTCTGACTTAGGCATCGAAGAGGTTTCCGGCACACACCCGCCGGCTAGCTCACGTTTGTGTTTTCAAGTAATAAAGCGACGTCGTACGGAGGAGCGTGGACTTGGTCAACAGGATTATACGAGGAGAATTATTTCCTCCCCGTACAATAGCCTATTTTGTCTTTTGTGGCTAAAATAGCCAAAAAAGTCCCGTTTAGCTATTGCCAAATGGAGCCAAAAGTACTTTCTTTATTTTATCTGTTTGAGTCATATTTTTTATTTTACTTAACCAATCAAATTAACTAAATTATTTTTTAGAAAAAATAGTAGAAACATAAATAAAAATACGTGTATGTTTGGTTTAAATTTTTTAGATTAAGTTATTTAAAAATTGAGTTTTTTATTTTTATTTTTATTTTTGTTTTTAGTGAATGTTTTTAAAATTATAAGTATTTTTTTTTAGATACACCTTACTTAGATGTATCTAAATTGTAAAATATTTGTAAAAAAATATTTTTAAAAATTAATAAATACATAAAAATATGAAATATATATTAATTCTCATATTATTATTATTATTATTTTGTATTTTTGGTATTTAGTGAATTTTTAAAAGATTTTTTTCACAAATTATATTTTTTACGTGTATTTATGTTAGGTGTGTCTAAAATTTTTTTTAAAAATTGCTTAAAATATTAACAAAATTCAGTAAAAACAAAAAATAAAAAAGTAGAATTTTCAGAAAAATGTTTCTGAATTTTTTTTTTTTGAAAAACCAAAAAAAAACAAATGCTTTTTTTTTTTAACATGTTACATATGCACCTAATGTTGATGTGACATTTATAAATATTTATTTTAAAAATATATTATTAAATTAATTTTTTAAATAATATTTTTATACAATCATATTCTTTTAACGGTAATATTTTCAAATAATCAAATTGTATGGAACAAAAAAAAAACAAATATAAATAACAAAAATAGAACGACTTGATTTGGAAAACCTTTCAAAAGTTAAAAAGTCAAAAAATTATTTAAAAAGTTAAAAAAATCCATACTATTTGGGAGAAGTTTGATTTTACTATACTATTTTATTATATATTTTTTTATAAAAAATTAAAAAATTATTCTACATATATCTTTTTTTCTTTATTTTTTAATCAAAAAATTAAAAATACACTTATATAATACATCTCAAACCACGCACAATAAAAAAAAAAAAAAAAGAAAAAAAAAAATAGCTACTTGTAGAAAGCCCTTTTTGCTTCCTCTTGGAGTTACTCTAGGATACCAGTAGGTGAAAAAATAAATTGAAGATGCTTTAATAATGCAGCAAGAACTGATGAGCAAGTAAATTTTGAAGCATTGAATCGTTCAAAAATATATGAGTAATGTTAGATATTTTAAAAAATTTATCAAACATTTTATATAGGTATGAGGCTCATATAATGTAAATATTATATGAGTTTCATACTATATGAGATACTTGATAAAATTTTTGATAAATTTTTTAGGTAACATTTTTGGTAATATATATATATACATATTTTTGAAGCATTGATTGGTCGTTTGACGTCAAAAGGTTGGGCCTATTATATTTATGGTGTGGGCTTAGCATAGGTTAGGTGATAGAAGAATTGTAAGATAGAATCTGGTGGTATGAGTACTGCCCTCATTACATATATCGTTCTGCAGCTGAGTCCGTCGAAAGAAGGTTTGTAGGTTTTTTTTTGGTTATTTTAATCACAAAAAGTAAAATAGATTATTTTAGTCATAATTAACAAAATATCACATCTAACTCATAATCATTATACTCTTTTCTCACAAAAAAAGTCAAAAAAGTTAAAAAGCCAAAAAGTCCTTCCCAGACTAAGCTTTTTAGCCCAGGTTAAAATAACCAAAAAAACTAAAAAGCCAAAAAGACAAGGGCAAATTACATATACACCCCTCGAGGTTTGGCTAAATTACAAATACCCCCCTGAGGTTTGAGAAATTACGAATTCCCCCCTGAATGCTATATTTGCATAAGAAATTAGGGGGTAATTTGTTATGAAATATAAACCTCAGGGGGTAAATTGTTATGAAAATACAAACCTCAGGGGGCGGGATGTAATTTCCGAAACCTCAGGGGGGTATCTGTAATTTAACCAAACCTCGAGGGGTGTATATGTAATTTGCCCAAAAGGGAAGGGGGAACCCACTTCTCAAACCAACCCTCAGTATTCTTCTGTCTGTTATTTGCTGGTGATTTTTTTTTAAAATTATTTTATTGATAGAATTAGGCTTCTCTTTTGCCTAAAATTTAGATGGGTAGGTGTTAATGTAAGGTTCACTATGAGTCATATTTTGTAGGGCGGTTCAAAATTCGTTCAAATCGGTAATTCGGACTGAACCAGACCGAATCATACGGTTTGGTTCGTTCTATTAAGAATTGGTTCAGTTTCGGATTAAGAAATATAAAAACCGTAAAAACGGTTCAGTTAATAGATTTTATGAAAAAATCGCGGCTTGAACCGAACCGAACCGAATTTTAAAAGATATATATATATATATATAATATCAAGTTTTATTTTTATTAATTGATTTTTTATAATTTTAATGATATTAGGATGGTATAGATATGTAATATTGAGTAATTTCTTAATATTATTGGTTTTTATCATGAGTTAAATGTAATTAGTTTGAGTAATTGTTTTGCTAATATTAATAATTTATTTTTGTAAATAGAAATTTTTGGAACCGTAAACCAAACCGAAATCGAACTGTTTTTTCAATTTGGTTCTAGTCCGATTTTACAAGTGTAATGATCTGGTTTAATTCTCAAAATCACAGAACCGTTAGGATCAGTTCGGTTCTTGGATTTTCTCAGAACCGAACCACTCCGAACCGTGTACACCCCTAATATTTTGGTAGTTTAAATTATTTATTTTATATAGCCTTTTGTATATGTTGTTCATAAAAAAATTAAATTAATTTGATAACCGTAATTTTTTATTTCATCACATTACACAATAAAATAAAAATATTATGATTATTCAATTGAATTAATTTGATTTTTTTAAGATTTTGAACTAAAAAAAAGCTCATATAAATATTGTTTTGGGGCGGAATCTGGTATTGCTTTTGTTTTTTTAATAATAAAAGTACTAAAAATTTGGAAATTACTTAATTTTTTCATATGGTTTTTGTTTTCATGCCTAATAAATTGTAAAAAAATTGATAACATTTTGGTATTCATACACGAAAAAAAAAAGAAGTTTGTTTTTAAAAAATTTCTTGAAAATTAATCTCAATAATTTGTGTTTTTTAAATAATGAAAGTTAAAAAATACGCCAAAAAAAGAAAAAAAAACAAAAAAACAGAAAAATTATTAACATAACTATTGGTGAAAACAAGCAAATTATTATGAGAATTTTGTCAATAAGTATTCTATTGACACTTGCTAAGAAATTTGAAATTATTATATTTTTTTATTTATAAAAGTCTTCTTTTAAAATTTATTTTAAATTTTATTAATTAATATTGTTATTAGAGCACTCAACAAAATCCTTATCACATATATATATACATATATTATTGGAGAAATTTTAATATACACATTTCTTATCTTATGCACCTTTGAAGTTATGTTATTTTTTTTTAGTCATAATTTTATTTTATTTATGATTTATAAGATTTTTTACTATATTTTATGTCATTTTGTTATAATTTTTTTTTAGTTATGACTTAAAATTTATAAAATTATATGTATATATATATTTTTAATTATGAGATATATACGATAGAGAGGTACCATGTCGACGTTTGGTGATTTGAGTTGCCCTCGTTTACAATATGCTTGAAAACTTGTGATTAGTTTGATTTGACTTCAAAAGATAAAGGAAATGGAAAACTTACGTTGATGAGACAGAAATGTACGCAATACTATTGCGGCAATAGTTTTAGCGGTGATTTGGATAGTTAGTTAAAAATTAAGAATAAATTATAAATATATTTTTTGAGATTTGTTTGAAATATGAATTATTTTTTTATGATTTAAAAAATTATAAATATTTTTTTATCAAAATTTTTTATTTAACAAAATTAATTAAAAAACTAAAATTTCTAATTGATCTATACAATAATAAAATTATCTGAATTATTAATTAAAATAAAATTTTAACATTATTAAAAACTGTTAATTAATTTAATAATTTATTAATAAAAGGACCTATTTGTTATAAAATTAGAAACTTTAAGGGGCATAATATAATTTTTGAAACTAAAGAGGATAATTTATAATTTAAGTAAACCTTAGGCGGTGTGTTTATAATTTATCCTAATTAATTTTTTGACTTTTTCATTTTTTTTGTTTTTTTATGTGTTAAAATATAATAAAATTATCTGAATTATTAATTAAAATAAAATTTTAACATTATTAAAAACTGTTAATTAATTTAATGATTTATTAATAAAAGGACCTATTTGTTATAAAATTAAAAACTTTAAGGGGCATAATATAATTTTTGAAACTAAAGAGGATAATTTATAATTTAAGTAAACCTTAGGCGGTGTGTTTATAATTTATCCTAATTAATTTTTTGACTTTTTCATTTTTTTTGTTTTTTTATGTGTTAAAATATAATAAAATTATCTGAATTATTAATTAAAATAAAATTTTAACATTATTAAAAACTGTTAATTAACTTGATGATTTATTAAAAAAATAACATATTTGTTATAAAATTAAAAACTTTAAAGAGCATAATATAATTTCTAAAATCACGGAAGATAATTTATAATTTAAGTAAATCTTAGGAGGTGTGTTTATAATTTACCCTAATTAATTTTTTGACTTTTTAAATTTTTTTTGTTTTTTGTTTTTTATGTGTTAAAAATACGAGAAGTGATGTGATCTAAAATAGATTAAAAGTTAAAAGTAATTTTTTTTTACCTTCCCATAGTGGCGCTTAGACAAATATATGTGCATATAATATTCTCTCTCCCTCATAAAGGAAAATTTTAAAAATGAAATAAAAATCAATCAGTGTGTTTAGTTTTAATTTTTTGAATTCAATTTTTTTTAAATTGAGTTTTTTATTTTTCATATTTTTTTATTTTTAGTGAATATTTTTAAATTTTTAAGTAATTTTTTTACTTTTTTAGATTCACCTTACTTAGGTGTATTTAAATAGTAAAATATTTGTGAAAAAATATTTTAAAAAATTAATAAATAGACAAAAATATGAAACATGTATTGAATTTTTTTTTTTTTTTTGTAGTTTTTGGTATTTAGTGTATATTTTAGGAAAATTTATCGAAAAGTCTCATCGGGATAAATTATGTTCCGTTTGGTCCCACAAATTTTTTGTTTGATTGGTAAGTCCATGTTAGGATGGATATCTTACTGTTTACTCCTTTTTTAATTTACATTATTATGTGGAGGATGAATATGCCCTCACATAAGTTGTGGGATGTGTTTGTTTTGTTTTGGGTATGTATGGAGGATGAATATGCCCTCACATAAGTTGTGGGATGTGTTTGTTTTGTTTTGGGTATGTATAATCTCATGTTTGGTGGGGGAGGTGGAAGTGTGAGATCTTGGTGGGGATGTATGTATAATCCATTTTAGGGTTTATATTTTGTGGCCAACATCATTTGTGACAATCCACCATTGCTGGGTTTAACGTCAACACTGTTGACTTCCCACAGGTATGGTCCACATTTTGTATTCATGCACCATTGTTCAAGTTCACGTTAACCCGATTGTGAAAATGTGAAAACATTTAATCAAGTGCATGTAGCCTCATCATGGTTTTAGTTTTAGATATAGGTATCAACTTTTATTTTTTTTAGTTTTCTCTCTCATCTTCACATTTTCTCATATCTTCTACTTCTTCTTTTCTTTCCATTCTCCTTTTCTCTCTCTCTCTTCTCTACTTTTCTCTTTCTAACCTTTTTTTCCTGTGAGTGATCCATCAGTGTTCTACAACATATAAGTAAAAGGTATTTGCAATAATACCTTACCATTGTTCACATTCACGTTCACGTTTATCTTAAGCTGAATTCATGCACCATTGTTCACATTCACGTTAACCTGATTCACGTACCATTGTTCACGTTCACATTCACACACCATTTTTGAGTTCTAGGTCATCACGTCGCAGACATTGCTCACATTCATGTCGCAATAACTAGTCCACTACCACTACGCTAAGTCGGATTCACAGGAGACACCTCCGACTGACCAACCAACCAAACTAGTGTACTTCATGCCACAGCACTCAACGCCAAGTACAACCACATCACCTCTGATATGGACAAACTCTGGGTCAATTATTCCTTCAATCTCTTCCGTCTATTTAGGGATTATGTTGATTTGAATTTGCGAAATGTGGGGGGGTAATTCCAACAATTACTAAGGTTCACGTCGCACCTAGCCACTGAATCGTCTCCCAATTTGGGGATGATTCCTATTTCCAAAACAGTTAAACGGGTCTAACCAATTTGATTTTTCAAGTCATCACATTTTCGAGTTCGGGCCCTAAAAAAAACCCGATTCACACACCCACATCGTACTAACACCCAAAACCAATGTGGTCCTAGTCCCACATTAACATAGTACCACAACCCCAAAACCTACCAGCACACTTTCCTAGGGTACGTGAACCACAAACACCATCATTCCCATAAAAACGCCCCATAAATTTAAATTAACACGTCAGAAATTGTAAACAACTTGTTGTGTGGACTAAGCAGTTTAACAGAAATAACTTGAGACCAAATGGGTTACAAGATGACAATTTGGGATTTACTAGTGTAACAACCCCCATACTGCTTACCGGAAAAAAAATTACTGAATTACCTACTGATTATTGCTAAACTGGACTGCTTATGGCAGATAATTGAACTAACTAAAGTACCGAATGGACTGATTGAAAACTGGAACTGAATTGACTAAGCATATCTATTGTATTGCATTTTTATCTGTTCGATTGTTTGATTATCTGTTGGTATTTTTATGTTTAAACTGCAAAATGAAGGCCTTATCGGCGGCCGAATCGAAAATAGATTGATGTTTTGGGATCATTGAAAATTATGTGATTTAATGGTATATTTATCAGAAATGTGATTAGGTATGACTGAATTAGATTAAATATTGTTATATTGCAAACTTTGACTTATTTACCAAACTTGCCACTAAGTGGGCCACTACCTCACACACTTAGAGACTTGTATATGCTTGATCAAAAACCATTTCCTCAGCCCCTTTCCTTATACTAGCCGACCAAGAGAGGAAATAGGAGAGAACTGAGTTCATTTTGTTGAATTGGCTTGAATTGCTTGAAATTGAAGTGTAAATTGTCAAATTGGACTCCTAAACCTTGAATACAAGACTAAGGTAGGACATTCATCTTCTTGTTGTTGTCATAGAATTAATTCTTGCATGATTCATGCTTCAATTGTAGAGTTAAGTCTTGTTTTAGTTCATACATGTAGGATTAGAACATAATTCATGCATGCATGTTTGAATTGATGAGTTTTGAGTTGAATTCATGGTAAAATTGTACATGCATGTTCATAATTAGGCTTGAGTCCATGAATTCATCATGTTCTTGAAGAAATGAGTCCATCTGAACAAGCTTTGAAGGTTGAATTTGGTTTGAATCCATGCATGTTTGCATGTTCTTCATATTCTTGAAAATGGGTTTGAATATGGTTTTAATTGACTCACCTTTGGGGCTTGAATTCATAAATTGAGCTTTGAAACTTGTTATACATTGAATTTAGTTATGTTTTCCAAAATTTGGGCCCAAGAGGTCGAGTTTGGAGTGGTAGAATGCTTGGGTTGAGCTTGGGAGGCAAATCTGGAAATTCCAAATTTGGCTTCCTCGCTCGAGCGAAGGATTCCTCGCTCGAGTGAGCACCTTTGTCCAGGGCTTCGCTCGAGCGAGCATCGAGCGACCATCGCGCGTAAAATCACAGCATCCAGTATTTTTACTGTTTTGACAGACCGCTCGAGCGAAGGATTCCTCGCTCGAGCGAAGCCTTTGATTTTGGAAGCTCGCTCGAGCGAAGAAAGGCTCGCTCGAGCGAGGCTCCTATTTTCAGCAAACTTTGCGAAATGTTTTCTAAGTGTATTTTTGCATCCTCATCCCATCCTACGCATTCTTAGGCCTAGTTTAAGGCATCTTAATGAGGATATAGATATAGAACACACTAAGGCAAATTAGGAATTAAGTTATGATATTTCCCAACTGTGTAGCTTAGTGTGTGTTCAACCTGTGAACTGTGTAGGGTTGGCGACTAGGGAGACACGCTCTAGCATACTGTAGCCCAAACTCTGTGAGTAACAATTGTGTAAAGATATGTTCAACTGAGAATGTTTTCTGACTGTTTAACGAAACTGTTTTCTGAAGTAATTATTGTTAATTGTTTGAATGTATGTTCTATATTCTGAAATGTGTTGTGGCATCCTTAGCAACTGTTGTATACTATTACTGCTACTGTTACAGAGATCTCTGTCGGTTCCCTCGTGGAACCACTACTGTTTACTGATTGATGGCCATCATTACTGTTCGGTCTTTAAGACCTACTGTTTACTGCTATGCTAATGGATGTATCACATATGACTGAATAACTGTTCTGACTGAAAGACTGAAGTATTGTTTAATGAGCTGCTTTCATTACTGTAAGGACATTTCGTTCTTAACCTCTTTACGCATTATGTTATTCACTGGGCTTTAGCTCACTATTTATATATATATATATATATATATGTAGGTGCTCAGCCACCAGATCGGAGCTAGGAGCGTGGGTTAGACTCCAGTTTTGTCAAGCCAGCCTTTGTGCCTCACTGCGAGGTTCCGAGTTGCCATGCTATGGCTTTGGGGTGTTTTGTTTTTCCCCCGTCTGTCTCCATACTGTTTGGATTACTGTATAGACTGTCAGCTACTAACTGTACTGTTATCAAGGGTAGGGGTGTTCGCGGATCGGTTTTGTGCGGTTTGCGGTTCGGTTTTGACCCGCCCGCATCTATGCGGTTTGGGAAAAAGTCAACCCGCAACCGCCCGCAGTGCGGTTTGCGATTTGTGCGGATAGGGTTTGCAAATGTGCGGGCGGTTTGCGGTTTACACTTTTTTCTTTAAAATTTAATTTTCGAGTTTTTTTTTCCAAGCGAATTTAGGCATCAGATTCATTTTATATATTTGTGATAACAATTTTTTGATGAGTTTACAAATAAAAATTGAATATCAATGCATTAAATGAAAGTACCCAAAACAAAGAGACCCTACACTAGCATTTTTGCCATGAAAAAAATGTATATCAATGCATTAAAGGTTGTACTCAATTAGAATTGTCAGTTCAGTTATCAATAATCAAACTATAAGTTCCATCGACCATTAGAAGGAAAATTTTATTAGGAAAAAGTGAAGGAATCACCAATGAAAATCATATAAGAAACCAAGTTTAGGACTTTATAATTCTACGGCATTAAGAAAGTTGAGAAATACTTAAAAATAAGGATCCTAGTGTCATAGAGAATATAATAGTACTCTTGTAAAAGTTACAAAGTTGGTATATAAAGAATAATAATAATAATAATAATTAAAGTGCGGGCGGTTTTTGCGGGTTGCGGGTTTAAACTGCGACCCGCCCGCAACCCGCAAATTTGTCATATTTCAAACCGCATCCGCCCGCATTATGTTTGCGAAACCGCCCATTTATATGCAGGTTGGGCGGATTGGGCGGTTTGAGCGGTTCGGATAAACCGTTGCCCACCCCTAATCAAGGGATTAGGTCCCCTGTACTGTGTGACTGTAAATTTTGTATAGACTGTACTGTTTGTATGTATGAATGCATGAAAAATCTTTTTGGCATACAGACTGTCACAGCTCAATGGACATTATTTATTTACTGTATTGGCTTCCGCCGGGCCCTGAACTCTATTTTACCGTACTACTGTTAAGCAGGCCTTCGGTAATCTCGGATTACTGGTCGGTTACGGTGCTAAACCCATAGGGCCGGGTTTGGGCCGTGACAACTAGTCAATTCTTCTTTTTTTTTTAAATATTTTTTCACAAATATTCTTTTTAAGTGTATTAATGTTAGGTGTGTCTAAAAATTAAAAAAATTATTAAAAATATTTAAAAAATTTATTGAAAATATTAAAATACGAAAAATAAAAAGTAGAATTTTTTAAAAATTATTTTTTGAAAACTAAAACTAAACAAAGTGAGATAATTTTTAAATAATTGGAAATAAAATAGCGGGAATGGCACAATTGGTTATTTATGAAATAATTATGGGATAAAAAAACCCTAATTTTGTTTTTGATTTGGCTAATATAGTATTATGTTATAAAAAAGTAATTTTCTTAAAAAATCTCAGAACGGTGCAACGATCATTTTACCGTTAACAAAAGGTCTAATATGATTATTTTAAAAAACACAAAAGTTCAAAAGGGCACACAAAATTTTCTCCATAACAAAGAAAATAATTTTTTGATAATTGTTAAACGCATTAATATTTAAAAAAACTAAAAAAGTAATTTTTAAATCCAACCTCAATTAAAGGGTTGTTTGGGATATCCTAAATAAGTATACTTTTGAACTTTTTGGACTAAAAATTTGAGGAAAAAAATATGGTTGTTTAAGTTAACTTTTTGACTTTTTATGAAAAAATATGTATTAAAAATTGTATAAATTAGTGTATAGGAGAAAATTAGGATTAGAAATTGTGCAACCGTACTTTTTGACTTTTGGTAAATAGTGATAACTTTTTAACTTTTTAAGTAACTTTTTGACTTTTTGAATTTTTGGACACATGCCAAATTTGGCCTAAATCTGATAAGATATTTTGATACGTGAATATATATATATATATATATATATATATATATATATATTAATGGGGAAATTACACTGACGTCTGTCAGTGAAAAACTATTATATTTTTTACCCTTAAACTATTATCAAATTGTCTATTTTAATACCTGAATTATTGAATGAATTTATTTAATCTCTAAAATATATAAATCAAATTCTATTTAGTTCATGAACTATCGATGAGTCTACTAGTTCCCTAAAATATATAAATCAAAATTTATTTAATCCCTATAACGATTACAAAAATAAAATATATAGTCATACGTATTATAAATTAGTAAAAGACCTCTGCAATTAAGATTTTATTATAAAAAAATCTTTTAAATTTTTATTTTGTCTTTGAAAGGTATTTTATTTCGTTGTATGTTTAAATTAATATTAGGGTCTGATTTTCAATTTTGGCAATAAATTATATGAATATTAGATATACTAAAGAAATGCAATTAGATAATTTAAATAATAACATTTCTCTACAAATAGTAATAGAACAAAAAAATATATTAATTAAGTAATTAAAAAAAACTTAGCAAAAAACTTAAAATTAATCAATTATAAATTATAAACGAAATCTGACATATAATACTAAATAAAAACAAATATGTATCCATTATAGAAGATAAGTGTAAACACTCCATTTTTGACCGACCTTAAGACTCAGACGTCACCAACTGAGCGCTCGGTGATGTTGTATATTGTGCTCGTTCTGAGGTTGCGAAGTCTCGGCTGCGAGCCTTGTCCTCGGACTTCGGGACTCTTTTGTGCTTTGCCTCGGTTTGCGAACCAGGTCATGTTTTCTCTGTTTTCTCTTCCCGAAGGGAGGGAAAGGTCTCGCAGACCATCTCTCAGTGGCCGTAGGTTACGTTTCGTGGTCATAGGCCATTTTTCCTATTTGGAGCCCAATTTCCGGTTTTCAGAGCCGTCGGCCGGTGCCTCGGTTCGGGACCGCTTAACTACCTCTGTTTGCTCCGATTTTTGGCACACACATTGTTTCCTCCCTTTAGAGGGACACTGTGGTCCAGGAGACCACCTTCGTGGTCATACGCCACTTCCGATGCCTAACAGCCTGTTTTCGGAGGCTTGGACTGCGCGTTTTGGCCTCCGAACCCTCGTTTTGCATCCGTCTTGGTCCATTTTTGGTAGAGACCGTATTTTCATTACTAGGGAGGTGGTAGGATGGTGGGAGGCCACCTTTTCCCCTGAAAAACCAATTTTCTCTTTTTCTCTCTCCAAAAGCCGATTTTTCTGACAGAAAGCTGGTTTTTCTCACTTTTGAGCCACAATTTCTGGCTTTTCATACCACCATTGTTTTGTGCTCATCTGGGAGGCCATCAATACGGGTAGGCCGACCATTAATTTATCTTGACCTTTTTGAACCTTGCTAAAAAGTTGGTTTTTCTTTTTCTTGGGTCACATTTTCTGGTTTTTCACTATACAGCTGTGTTGCACTCATCTGGGAGGCCACCTTTTTGGACTGGCCGGCCAGAAATTCTTCTTGAACCTTTTGACCCCTGGTCGGCCGACCAGGGGGAGTGGCCGGCCGGCCACTTGAACTGGCCGGCTTGTTTCTTGCTTTTTGCCCTCTCTCAATGCATCACAGCTGTGCCAGCTGTGAGGTAATTGGACCATCCTCCATACATGTGTATGGAGGATATGTGAAGCCCTTTTGGGATATTTTGGAGCCTCTCCTCTATAAAGGGGAGGCTGATCTTCTTTGGCAAAGGTTGAACCTTTTGGTTAGAGCTTATATACCTCTCTCTCTATATCTCTACACTTGAGCCTCCAAACCCTAGTTTTCTTAGACCATTTGCACTACAACCCTTAGCACCACACCTCCTCCATCCATTCCAGCACTTTGGGACTGATTTTCAAGGGTTGAAGGTTCACCAACTTGGTCCAAAAGCTCCAGCTTTGCTACTCTTCAAGGGTAAGCACCTATTTCCTTAAACTTGCATTTTTTTGCTCCATTGATTAGCCTTACTTGAAAGTATTTCTGGACTTTGTCATAAACTAAAAAGTGTCATATTTTGAGCTCCTCTTGAATATTGATTAAGTACACTTTTCTGTTTGAGGTTTCTTACACCCTTGTATGCTTTATCCCTCTTTGTAGGCCTATTTTGCATCATATCTTAGCCCTACTTGTGAGCATTTTTGAGATTTGCCATAAACTTGAAAAAGTTTCCTTTTGAGCTTATAAACATGTTTGTTTAATATGCTTTCTCTATTTGGGGTCATCTACCCCCTTTCATGCCTTATTTTCTCATGTTTTGAGCTATGCATGTGAGCACTTGCATTGGCCTTGATTTGGCCTTTTAGCTGCTGAAATCCAGCGGATTTTCAATGGCTTTGATGTGTCTTTGAGCTTCAAAATCACAGAGAGGTGACCCTCTCACCCCTCATTCTCTTTACTAGCTTTATTGGCCTCCCAAAGGGACCCTCACTTGCATGTTGTGAAGTCACTTTTTGGGCTCAATTTGGTGAGTTTCAAGGCCTACCTTAGCTCTGTCCGGAGCCTCTTTGGTCTTATTTTATGTCTATGATGCATATGTAGAACAATTCCATTCAAGGCCTTTTGAGGGGGCCTTTCATTGTATGCTTTATTGATAAAATTCAGGCCCTTTTTGGTGAGTTTTAGGACTGTCATATTTGATTTCCAGAGTTGGTTTCGCTATGCTAAATGTCCATCATATATGTGTTGAGTAACCCCTTGCATGCCCTTTCAAACGTATTTATCATTTTCACAGATGTTGGCTACATTTCAGTGGTTATTTGGGCATATTTTGTCATGTTTTATTCACTGTTTTTGGCTGGTTTGATGAGTTCTCATACGCTTCATATACATGCCATGTAAACCATGCTTGCTAGCCAAATTTGCATGCTATTTTAGTCTATCATGTTAGCACTTTTTGGCCATGCTTTAAACTAGAAATGTGCATGTTTTGGGACTGCCTTGGCTCTATCTTTGTACTTCATGGCCAAATAATGCTTGCTTTGTATAGTTATAATTCAATACATGTGCCTAGCTTTGAGTTTCGGGGCTTATTTCATGCATCGGGTGCCATATTTCCATGTTTCGGGGCCATTTAGCATCATGTTTCAGTGCTGGAAATTACATGTTTATATGCCATCTTTCATCTCTTGCCATGCTTTGGTAGAGTGGCATTTTATGCCTTAGGTTCGGTCCTCAGTATACGTGCACGTGTGCACGCATTTCGGTTGTCTCATTTTCATCTAATGGCCACTGATGTGAGTGTGGTTGAGGTCCACTCATGTTGGTGTAAGTCCATTATGCATTGTGTATACCATTTTAGTCCATAGCCTTTACGTATGCTAGGTTGCATGTTAGAGCATTGTGTGTGCCATGTTACATCGAGCATTGTGTATGCCTTTCCATAGCCTTTACGTATGCTAGGTTGCATGTTAGAGTATTGTGTATGCCATCTCATTCGCATTGCGTTTGGGATAGGAGTTAGCCCAAGCACGGGAAACGAGGGACGTTTCGTACTCCGAGTGACGGAACGTGTCTCAATTCCCGGTCGCCGACACTCCGGATTACCCATGATGGAGTTTAGGTCTTGTTATGTTTATATGTGCATTCATTTCACATCGAGTCGTGCAATTCGACTCTTTGGCCATCATACATCGAGATGCATGATTGGTGACACGAGGATCGAGGACTACACTCCCTGAAGAGTAGTCATGCATACATACGTGAAAATACTTTGCTGTGCCCCTTTCTTGCTCTCTGTTGCAGCAAATCAGAAATCAACAGCCTTCTAGAGCCTAATTGCAAACAGAGGCGAATCGGGGCATCGCAATGGATTTCTGCGCAAGGCAACTCGAGCATGCATCTTTCATCATTCGAAACAGAGCTGAGGCGGTCCATAGCTTGCACGCTATTTACTTGCTTTCTTAGTTAAATTCCTATTTAATTAGGGTTTTATAATATTTAATTAGTTAGAGTAGTTAATTATTTATTCGGACTGTATTATTTATTCAGACCCTCCGAGCGAGGGCACAACTGTAATAAGTGTGCGTGCGTGTGATGTATGTCTTCCAACCCCACGTCTTTCTCCCTTTTATTTACCAGTTTATGATGGTTAGATTAGGGCATGTTTCAATTAGCATACTTATGCTTGCATGTTTGCATCATTCATCTGTATTGCATACACCGGGCTCGGCGCATCATACTAACTGCATTTGTATTTCAATTCTAAATTGAATACGTGTTAACTGTAGCATCATCACATGCCATTATAGAATTAGTCAAGCCTACTATAGTTGCATTTTGCATGTGTTGCATTAGGCATTCCAGTATAGTTAGGATCATGCATCAATCTCTAACATAGCTTTTGTTTTGGCTTGGAGTACTCGGTAAGTTTTATGCTTTGCATGCGTGTGAGTGACTGCCATGATAGCATGCTTACCATGAGGCTATTTGCTTATGTGATATACCTGCCCGAATGCCTGTGGGTGAAGGTCGGGTTATTTGGATTGGAACAATTCATCGGCTGTGAGTTTTAAGCCCACTTGAAAGTGGCAGATCATCTTGTTTTCTAAATCCACCCGAGGGTGGCAAAACCTGCATTTTAAGCCTACTTGCGAGTAGCAAACCATTTTTAAAACAAACTTGAGATGTATTGTTCCAATTCAGGCGATCCGGTCTACACTTGTATGCTGTGCGCATCACATAGTAAATCTAGGCTAATAACCGGAATAAGAACGCATAATGTTTTCAAAACTAGATATCATGGTTAGTAGAGGCCGATCTTTGATCGGGCGAGCGGGGGTGCTCACGAAGTAACCTTCCCCAATCGTACCCAAGTTCCCGAGCCAAGGCAACTTTGGTGATGACGGACACGTGGCCTTAGGCAACGAGTCAGGGTTTCCTAAATTTTCCAAAATAAAGTATTTAGGTGTTGACTCTGTATCTGGCAAAACAGTCCATGTTTGACACTTCTTTCAAAAAAATCTGTTTTCAAAAATGATTTGCCAGATTTGGACTCTTTAATGATTCATCGGTCTTGCATTGCACTCTGCGAGATTAGATACAGGACCGTGACTTTTGAGTCCGAACTGTAGTGAGCCCATATGAACAAAACGGGGGATTTCCTCTCGGGACGTTCGGGGACGTCTACAATAAGTAATAAAATATTATAGATAATTATCCTAATCCTTGTAAAAGAAATTCAATATATAGATTGATGCCCACTTTTTTAAAACAGAATAAAAATTTAAGATTTTTTTTAAATAAAATTTTAGTTAGATAGGATCTTTTACTAATTTATAATATTTGTGGACTTATATTTTATTTTTGTAATCCTTTTAAGGACTAAATAAGTTTGAATTAAATACTTTAGGTACTTAATGAATTCAATCGATAATTTATGGACCAAATATATTTTGATTTATATGCTTTAGGGATCAAGTATATATTTTGATTTATATACTTTTTAATTTTTTATAAAAAAATATATATATAAAAAAAAAGATGATATGACCCAAATAAATATATTGATCTAAAGTCTATTTTGAGAAGTGAGTTAAAAGTTACTTTTCAATTTTTAACCCACTTTCATCTCTCATAAAAAAACTAAAAAAAATTAAAAAATAATTTTTAACCATCTTTTTAAAATATCCCTAAATAAACGCACTTTTAATTTGTAATTTTTTTCATGGGACACCATTATCAAGTAGTTCCCCAATATTAATGAGGGTATGTTTGGTGCCCGTAAACTGGCTAGCTGGCTAGCACAACAACACAAGTGAAAACTCCTATTTTTTTTGGGCAAGTAAAGTGAAAAGGATATTAGCTAGACCAGAGACCAAATGATTGTTCTTGCTTTGGCCCATAGGTATGGTATAGTATGCCAATCAAACACTTGAATCAAACTTGTATTTTCTTCCCATGCTTTAATGTAAGGCGGTGTTTGGCAACAATTTTTTTTAGATTTTTTATTATTATTATTTTTTTTATTAAAAGAAAAATTTTTTGCAAAAATTAAAAAAAATAAATCCAAAAAAAATATCACATCAAATCCTATAATCATTTCATTTTTTCTCTCACAAACATCACATCCAATCACAAAAAAATCCAACTATCTTCCAAAACATAAAAAAAAAAAAATTCTCTAATAATATCTTATAACTAAAAAAATTTACATAAAAATCCACTTCCCAAATATCCACCGAATATGATATGGGTTGTGGTGACAGGTGATTGGTGAGGCATAGGGTAGACACAACAAAACAACAAAAACAAAAATAAAAACAAAAACAAATCCATTTATATTATTGAGTGATAACTACCTAAACTATTATTCTTCAATTCACAAGGCGTGTTATAATTAGAAAACATAAATTAAAATATTTCTACATCAATTTTTATTACTTTTTTAATTTATTTAACTTGTTTGTCTTAAACATTATAATTAGAAATTGCATAAAAAATATTTATAGAAATTTAATGTGTATATATATGTATATATAAACGATTTAATTCTATTTAGGAGTTTTTTTTTTTTTTTTTTTCATTTTCTTTTATTAGGGAACGAGAAAGGGGATAAAGGTGGTGGCATACTATTTGTAAAGAGGGAAGGTTAGTAGAGGAGGAAGGAGCGGTGGTGATTTAATTATAGAGAAAGTGAGTGATGGATGGTGGGAGATGATGGTGCAATGGTGTTGTTAGCTGTTGTAGAAAGAGAGGTTGGTGAGTGGGACGATATATTGAGATGGAAAAATTATTAAGTATTTTTGAAATAATAATTAATTTTATTTTTCAATTCATAGATTTTATATTATTTATTAAAATTTAAATATAAAAGTGATAAATCTTATGATTTAAATCAATAGCTGATAATTTAAAACAATACTTAAACTTAGGGGTTGTTTGGGATGATCTAAATAAGTGTACTTTTTGTCTTTTTACGAAAAGATGTACAGAAAAATAGAGAGATGATGTGATGAAAAAAAAGATAAAAAGTGTGTACTTATTTTAGGTTGCCAAACTTGACCTTACTTTAAACTGAATAAAGATGAAACAATAGACTTACCATGTTATAAATTTGTTAATCCCATTAATTAGTATTGATAGAGACTGACGTAAAGATGAAGATTATACCTTGAACTTTATACTTACACTTTGACTTAAAGTGCAAGCTTTCAATTATTGCTATGTAAATTAAGATAAAGCATATTAAGAAATCTATAGTTTGAACATACCCAATAGCTAATATCTTTTCTCTCTAAATTATGACTTTCGATATATAAAAATAAAAATAAATAAATTAAAGTATAAAAGTGTTAGGTGTAATTTATCATAATATTCTTTTAGTTTATTTTTTTTAATGGATAAACTAAAATACGTTGTATACATATATGATATATTATTAAAAAAAAGTGTGGCAATAAGAAGAGACAATCCAAGGGGGAGTAGTAGTATTATGACTACGTTTGGTATGGATTTTTTTGATTATTTTGGTTATAAAAGATAAAATAAATTAAAAAGTTAATAAGATAAAACATCATATTTAAATTATAATTATTTTATTTTTTTCTCACAAAATTGAAAAATCTATTCCAAATGAAATTTTTTAATTCTAAATTAAAATAATTAAAAAATCAAAAAATCAGTTAACGTCCCAAATGAAGGCATAGGCAGTGTTTGGGTTCTCACGAGGGTCTCCCTCATCTCCAAATTTGAAAATAATGTGACAGCTGGCAGGTCTTGAACTCCGTGGCCTACACAGAGGAACATTAACTGCCACGCGTCAGTGTTCTATTCCTTTGTAGTGTTTTGAGAAATAGAAATATTAGAGACTCAAAAATGTTATTAAAATTTTCACTAGGTTATTTGAGATGTCTTAAGTAGGTACATTTTTTTATTTTTTGGACCAAAAAATTAAGGGAAAAATATGATTGTTTGGATTAATTTTTTTACTTTTTATAAAAAAATATGTATTAAAAAATTATATAAATTAATGTATAAAAAAAAATTAAGATTAAAAGTTGTACAGTCATATTTTTTAATTTTTGATAAATAATAATAATTTTTTAATTTTTTGAATAACTTACTTTTTGAGTAACCTTTGTCTCCGATGAGCTGGCTGCCTAGATAAATAACGTGGTAGTAAATTTTTATTTTTTTATTTTTAGTTGATTAGATTAGATGGATGGATAGTCATTATAATTGGTAGTGAATTACACTACTATTATCCTCTTGTTGATTTAAACAACTAAAAAATACATTACTAATAGCACTAATACATTGGAAATGATAAAAAAAAAAAAAAAAAAACAAGACATAAAAAGTGAACGGGACCCACTACCACATCATTAATACTCATCCTAGTGCTCCATTTCTGCCAAGCATTTTTCTTTCCTCATACAATGCATGGAGAGTTTGTGATGAGGGTCCACAAAGATTTGAGACAGACCACCTTAGGTGGAACTAAATAGGTACATGCACTTAGTCCATGTATAGGACTGGGACCAAAACAAATAAATAAATAAAAATCATTTGTTTTTCCATCTCCATGGGGAAATTTATTTTTTTACAATTAGGTATTTGATTCACTGGACTAATTAATTTAGAGGATCAATCTTATCATCTACTAGTAAGAGACTCAATTAGAGTCTGGGCAAAACTTTGTATGAATTGATCTAAAGAAATCAGTTACACTTACGCTGTGTTTGGTTGGAGGATTTGGGAAGGGAAATGGAAAGGGAAATGGAAATGAAAGGAAAAGGAGAAAGAATTAATAGAATTCCAAATCCCAACTATGTTTGGTTGTGTTGGTTATAAAATAGAATTGATGTTCTAAAAGGTATCCTATTTCTTTATTTATTTCTCACTCCCTTTCTTTTCCCATATATTTTTTATTATAACCAAACATAAATAGGATTACATTTCTCATTCCTTTTCTAAATCCCACCTCAAAAACTCCAACCAAACACAGCATTAGAAGATTTCGAACTTCAAACCTTAAAGGGAACACACATTGAGGTTGTGTTTAGATTATGAATTTTAAGATAAATTTGAAAAGATAAAAAGAAAGTGGATAAAATGTAAACAAAATATAATTATATTTTATTCACATTTTTTTCTTTTTTAAATTTATATTTAAATTTATAATGTAAATACAGTATTAGATTTGTCTATCATGCCAGTCTCTTAAGTTCCATCTCCATAGGGGAGGCGGCTTCGGTTGGCTACGTGGGTTGGGTAGTTGGGATTAAATTAGTAATTAAAAGATAAAATAAGTTAAAAAGTTAATCAAATAAAATATTAATCTAAATCATAATTATTTTATTTTTTTTTCATAAAAATTAAAAAAATAAAAAAATAAATAAAATCCACTGAAATGAACTTTTTAACCCCAAACCTAAAAAGTCTTAACTCCAAAAAGTCAATTAAATTTTTTTTTGCCAAATGGCAACTGAGTATTATTATCCCTTTCAGAACTCTTTTGTTCTTTTGTTCAGTTTTATTTATAAATCTTGTTCGTATTTGTGCATAAGAAACGGAAATATATATATATATATATATATATATATGAGATATTGTTTATCAAATGTAAAATATTTTTACTAAATTTAATACACTATTTTTACTAAAATCAAAATACTTTATAATTAATTTTTTTAAAACTTATTTTCAAGTCACATTTCACTACAATATCTACTACAACAAATAAGAATTTTAGGGACTGTATTTTTTTTTTGGTTCTAAAAAATGATAATTTTGTTATAAAAAAATATTTAGGGATCAATTTTGCTGTCACGAAGATAGTCGTTATAAAGTTGTCCCAAAAAGTATATAAAAAAAAGAAGAAAGAAAGAAAGACTTCTAGTTACAAAATTTTGATAATGTTGCTAACAAAGCAAAATAATTTGGTCTAAAAAGGTTTATTTCTTGAAATAAAAAATTTGATCTAGAAAAATAATAATTTATCACTAAATGTCTAATTTTGTTGTCACAATACAATAATAACACTTTTGGTAACAAAAATATTTCGTCATTGAAAAGTTATTTTATCACTAATGTTTAGAGTGCACTAAAAAAACATACTTATTTATCTTTTTATCTTTTTTAAGTCATATAATTTCTCTATTTTTTTTGCATTTCTTTTATAAAAAGTAAAAAAATATACTTATTTAAATCATTTCAAACAACCATATAACTATTTAGTATTGGCCTTCATGTAGAACAGTTGAGTTATGTTGCAAGTTTCTCGTACCTCCAAATCTTGTATGATTGAAGGACTATGAGTAAATTAAGACAAATCAAAAAAATTCGGGTAAGTCACACAAGTAACATCATATTTTTTTGCATAATAACAATGTTTCTTTTTAAATAAGGTTAAAGAGGCAAAAATTTGATACAGAAAAGTGTAAAAATATAAAGATAAACAAAAAAATATATATATTAAAAATAATGTGTAAAAGTAAAAAGGATAATAACATTATTTTTTTTATCTATATAACTAATGAATTATTAATAATAATAAAAAAAAACTACAGTGTACATGTAATGAAAATTAAGATCTTTATGAAACTCAATATAACTATTTAAAATTGTAATATATATGTTTTTAAATCTAAAAAATGATTGATTCACTGAATTTTGTTCGAATCATTTGAATTTGTGTATGTCAGTTCACCGTCCGAATGATCACCTGGACAACCGATATAATCTTTATCAACCGTGACTGTAATCTTTATTATCAAATGACTAACTAAATAACTGATAATATATACAAATTCAAACGATTTAAACGAATTAAAAGTTAGTGGAGGTAACTTTGATATTTTTTTTTTTTTTTTTTTTTTTGGATGGGTAAGTCATAGAACTATATTCCAAAAAAATAGATTTTACAATGAAACTCAGTACACGCCTAAAAGGCAACACTCCTAACTGCTGCTCACAACAAAATCTACTAAATAGATTTAAATAATCTACTAAATAGATACAGAAAAGACCAGACCAGAGTTAGGTTAACCCAATTCAACACATTGGACTGATAAATTTTCAACATCACGTTCGGTCCAATCAATCCGGAACTAGCAGCATCAACGGCCAAAACTCCGACTGTGCTGGAACAGAACCCAATCTCTAATGTATATAACCATCCCTTGGGAGTTCACAAACTCAAAACTTTAGATTTCACTTCTTACAGCAGATCAAGGATTTTCAGGAAATGCATCCCGAAAATTTTCCCATCAACAAGAACCATCGCAAGATCTTGCATACACAAACAAGAATCTAGAAAAGGAGGGGAAAAGTTCCAAAGCAAACTGAAAACCGAAGTGAGACCTTAGTTCTCACAATGAAGCTCGCACACAAAAAAATAGAGAACACCAGAAGACACTCCATCTACTATGTAAAAGTAAATCAAAATAAAAAGATGAGATCACCCAAGAAATAGGAATTTGTAGCATACAAGAGATAAGCAAACAGATACTAAATAAGCTAGCCAATAGGAATTTGATATTTAAATATTAAGAGAAGTTGGTAAGGACATATACAATGGACATCCAATTGAAAATTTGGAGTTTTGTGGAGAAAGCAATCAAATCTCTTTAGGAGTGGTTGGTTTTGGTGCAATAAAAAAAGATCTTGTTACATACGGAGAAATTTTTGAGAGCAATGTTGCATTTTATTGGAAAAAGGTGGAGACTTTTTTTTTTTCTTTCTTTCTTGATCCTATTATTTCTAATGTATTGAGATTAGTCAATTTTTTACTTTTCATTTTTTATTTTTTTTCTTCTTATCACTCACTGACATGTGTCTGTGGAGATTATGAGGGTCAAAGAATAATGGGATTTCTATCATTTCTATATTTTATTTATTAATTAATATCTTTTTATTGTTTTTTAAAATTTCATTGTAGATGTTATGAGTTTTATAACTTAAATAAATAATTATTAATTTAAATTTCAAAGAATAGTTGAATAATTTCTTGATAGACTGGATCATAACTCATTGAGAGCCTTAATACAGCTCATGAATTTATATGGGTCTATAATAATTTGTAGCTGTTTGACCTTGACGTAACTTTACACTGAGCTGGAGCTTTTGTCTACTTTGACCTAAATTTAAACATTTTGAAGCATTATTTTGCTTTTGAAGCTTCATTTTTACTTGAAAATAAATTTATTCACATATTTTGTTTTTAATATAAAAAATATATCTTATATTAAAAAGTATAATAATTTCACTCAAAGATGAGTTGATGTTAGTAAGGCTTTGTTTGTAAAGTTGAGTTGATGTTTTGAACTTTTTAATTTTTTAATTATTTTAGTCCTGGCTAAGTTCGTTTAGGTTTATTTTTTTAATTTTTGTGAGAGATAAAGTGAATGATTATGGTTCAGATATGACATTTTATTTTATTGACTTTTTAATATATTTTATCTTTTTGTGGCTAATTTAGCTATAAAACCAAATTAGCCAACATCCCAAATGACACTTAACACTTAGGTTTCGTTTTGCATAAAAAGCTAGGCCAAAATAGTCATAAAAAAATAAAATGGGCAAAAAAATCAGTAAAACAAAACATCACATTCATATCATAATCATTTCATTTTTTCTCTCACAAAAGTCCAAAAAATCAAAAAAATCTATCTTAAACAAGGCTTTTTAGCTTTAGGTTATAATAAAAAAGTCAATCCACATTCCAAACGAAGGCTTAACAGTATTCTTAAAATGGAAAAGAAAAATGGTTGGAAAAAAAAAACGAAATTTGAATTGAAATACATTAAAAAATAGGTAGTCAGTGCGTTGAAATAAAATCTTATAGATGCCTCCGTTTGAGAAGTGGGTTGGTTTTTTAGCTTTTTAGCTTTTTTGACTATTTTAGCCTGGGCTAAAAAGCTTGGCTTGTGAATGACTTTTTGGCTTTTTAACTTTTTAAACTTTTTTTGTGAAAGAAGAGTGTAATGATTATGGGTTGGATGTGGGGTGACTCTATTTACACATCACATTTGATCTTAAGGCACACCATTACTCAGTTCACACCTTTAATAATTTGCAAAAACATATAGCTTGTTTGGTTTTGATTTTCAGAAAACAGTTTTTCAGAAAATTTTACCCTTTTATTTTCCGTATTTTAATATTTTCAATGAATTTTTTTAATGTTTTAAACAATTTTTTTTTTAATTTTTAGATACACTTAATATAAATATACTTAAAAAGTATAATATTTATGAAAAAAATATTTAAAAAATACACTAAATACCAAAAAATACAACAAAAAAATGAAAATTCAATACAATTTTCATATTTTTGTATATTTTTTAATTTTTAAAAATATTTTTTACAAATATTATACTTTTTAAGTGTATTTATGTTAGGTGTGTCTAAAAATTAAAAAAAAAATTGCTAAAACATTAAAAAAATTCATTGAAAACATTAAAATACGAAAAATAAAAGAATAGAATTTTCTGAAAACCAGAACCAAACAGGCTATATGTTTTTTCAAATTATTACAGGTGTGAACTCAGTAGTGATGTGCCTTGAGACCAGATGTGGTGTGTAAATAGAGACACCCTTAGATGTGATGTTTTATTTTTTGTGACTAAAATAACTTATTTTGTCTTTTATGACTAAAATAGCCACTTTAATCCTTCCCAAACAATGCCAGAAGTACCTGTAAGTGCATAATATTTGCTAAAAAAATAAGGGTTTGAACTAATAGATCATATGTTTTAAGTAAAGCTATTTTAATCAAATTTGAGCATTAAATTTTAGGATAAATTACAAATATATTTCTTGATATTTGTTTAAAGTACAAATTGTCCTCTGTAGTTTGAAAAATTATAAATATTTTATTGTTATAATTTTTATTTAACAAAAAATATTCATAATTACTTTCCTATACAATAATAAAATTACCTAAATTATTAATTAAAATATATTTCTAATATCATTAAAAACTATTAATTAAGTTGGTGATTTATTAATAAAAGGGACGATTTGTTATGAAATTAGAAACTTCTGAAGGTGAAATGTAATTTTTAAAACCATAAAGGCCGATTAGTATTTTAATCAAATCTCAAGAGGTGTATTTGTAATTTATTTTAAATTTTAAATATCACAAGATGTGTGATTTCATTAATTTAATAGTTTTCATCCTTGTGGGGCATCTTTTGGTGATGTCAATACATTAATGATACATCCTAAATTTTAACGATGTTGTTACATGCATTAATTAATATATTAATTAGTGTATCAATATATGTTATGATATTATTATTGACCCTACTTATTATATAAATTATAAATATCAAAGACCTCTTAAATTATGTCACGTCATCAATTAATATATTAATTGATATCTTAATTAGTACCTATAGTATTATTCAAATTTTAAATATTACAAGATGTGTCATTGATATATTAATTTAATAGTTTTCATCCTTGTGAGGCATTTATGGTGATGTCAATACATTAATGATACATATGACATCAAAAAAATTGAGACATTATTTGATATGAAAAATTTTAGAAAAACAATACTATTCAGACGTAATCATTAAAAAATTATTACATATTAATAAAATTTTTATAATTTTAGTTATTAATATCCATCATTTTTTATAATTACTGTTTTTAATCACCACTGATAGGTTATTTTCTCAAAATTTTATATCTATTAATTAATCTCCATAACATTACTTTATGTTATATTTGTTTGGAATGATTAAAAAGGTTGAATTGGACTAGAAAAAGTACGAAGCTTTACAGATGAGAATTTGTTTCCCAACGAACTTGTAATCTTGCATTTATTTGATAGGAAAATGCGTGAGAGTTCGAATGTGTAGAGCTCGAATGGCTCGAAAATATTATCTTACCGGCAAGAGAATCAAAAAACACTCTAAAACGACGTCGTTTTGAGATTTCGAGCCATTCGAGCCATTTGATTTTCGAGCAACGTAGCAGTGCCGTATTTGATAGTACTAGCAATCTGAATTGAATTGTTATTTTTTTCATATGGAGATTATCGGATATAATGTTGGGATTATTAGTCTCTTTCTTTAATTTATTTTACCTTCACAAACAAATGATAAAAAATGATCTTTCAAATTTTATTTCACTCAAATCAAACAAACTGATAATACATACTCAATTAGTAGTTTTACAGCTGTTAGATGATGCATGCAAATCTGCCATTAGAATTATGTGCCGTTTTGGGAAGAGTAATAAAACGCAACGTTTTTGTTGATATGAAAAAATGCCGAGCCAGCCAAAAACGCAAGAAATGCATTTGGGAAGTGATAAAAACGCTGCCCTGTCAAATTATGTAAATATCCTCCATCATTTCCAAAAAATTGTTAAAACACACACATGAGTAAAATAGTAAAATTTCAAAGTTTGGCAAGGATATTTTGGTCATTTTACTTTGATTTGACATAATAAACAAATATTAACTCAAAAAGTCAAAAATCATCTTTTTATCAACTTTCCAAATCACTTTCTAAAAAAGCCAAAAAGTTTAGTATAAAGTCAAAAGTCAATTTTTTACCAATTTCTCAAAACACCCATGTAACATAATAGTACCTCTATTTATGAGAAGTTATTTGGAGTTCTTGAAATAAAACATGATCAAATGTAATAAGAATGTGGTTGTTTATTGCAACTTATGGCTCTCTTTTTTTTCTTCTTCTTATTCTTGAGAATATGCGTCAAATTGCTTAAGATAGTTTCTGCTTACAATTTATAAATAAAAAATAACTTCAATAATTTTTTTTTTTTATAAAAAAATTGACTATCAAGAAGTAAATGAAGGATATTTTTAATTTGTACTTTTTAATTATTTATTTTTATCTTATAATAAACTGCACCCTATAGGGACAATAGGAGACAAGTTACTTGCAATTAAACGAGTATAAGGCCCAATTTACAATTTTATGCGACTTAACAGGTGCCATTTTCCATTTCCTTTCCTATTTATAGGAAAAGTTTAGTGTACATCCCTTTCAAAAGAGATATATTATATGTATTTTTAATTATATTATTTTTTTAATTATGATATTATTTTAATTATGTCTCAGAAAATTTTTAATCATGGCTTATGTAGTATTTGAATATATATATTTTTTTCTTTTAATTATGACTTAAAAAATATAAAATTATTTCTTTAATAAGATACCTAGGCCCCGTTTGTTTTTGGGGATAAGAGGGGTATTGGGATTAGATTAACTGTGGGTCCCGCTTAATACCCTGTTTGTTTATAGAGATGAGGGCCGGATTGATAAGCCGAACGGCTTCATAGAGGCCTTGCAGAGGTGATTCACAGTCCGCCCTTGATGTTGGTATTCAAAGCTAGTCCGTTGGTATTAGGAGTGTGATTACTTCTTTACCCATTTGTTGCCCTAGCCCTAACTCATCAAAGCAGCAGCAGCAAAAGGGAGAGACAAGAGAAGCTCTTCTTTTTCTTTAGATTTTCAATCTAGTACAGCAATTGAAGTTTCTGGCAAAATTGCAGACCATTTTTTCAGATTTAAGAAAAGAGCTTCTCTTCAGATTTACGATTTCTTTCTCAATTTCAGAAGCTCTTCTTCTCTTCAGATTTTTGCAGATCATTCTTCTTCAGATTTTCAATCTCGTACAGCTCTTCGAATGACTATTCTCTCTCTTTTTCTCTCATTTTATATTTTATTTAATTTTATTTTTTTTAAAATATGGTTGCAGATGATGATACTCTTCCACCGCATGTATATGAAATTCCATCGGATTTATTTGATAGTTTGCTGACATTTTTACCTCCACTGGCCTTGCAAAAGATGCAAGAACAAATGTCAGTTTAAAAAACTTACTCTAATTTCCTCACTTAATTACATATACTAGTTTTTGTAAAGATAAAATTGATTCATTTATTATATCTGTGTACATGAGTTTTATATTTGTTTGGAATTGTGTCACAGGTTTTTAATTTAAATTAGAATGGATGTGATTTTATTTATTTAGGTGTTATGACTTTGCACAGGTATAAGTCCAAATTTAATATTGAGTACAAATTTAGTACAAATTTAATATTAAAAAAAAAGAATAATAATAATATTGAGTACAAATTTATTTATTCTTTACTTGGTATAAGTCTAAATTTAATAATATGCAATAAGGGTATTTGTGGAATTTCACATGGTAAATCTCATCCCTATCTCTCAAAACAAACATGAACTATTACTACTCCATTGGCTATCAAACAAACACAATTTTACTAATCCCCTCACTAACAATCTCCTCACTATTAATCCCCTCACTATCAATTCTCTCCCTTCTATCACTGAAAACAAACGGGCCCTATGATATACATTCAAACAGATGTGTATGGTCTTTCCTCCATTTGTAGCCCAAGCCAGTCTCAAATTTCTAATGGACTGTTTGTTATAGTTTTTGGCATGACCATAATTTATTTTAATTTGAGAATTTGTGTCAGATTATTTGGTGTAATTTTTATTTATAGTATATTAGTTAGAAATAACTTAAATAAATAAATAAATAATAATTATTTAAAAATTGAGACAAGAATACTTTTAATTTCTATTTTTTAATTAGAATAATGTTATATGTACGAATTAATGTACTAACTAGTATACCAATTGATGATATGTCATAATTTAAGAAGTTTTTAGAATTTGTAATGTGATTAATGAGTAGCGTTAATAATAATATCATTATTAATATTGATACACTAATTAATATATTAATTAATACATATAATACTACCATTTTAATTATCAATTTTTAAATTGGAAAAACTTCACCAAACGGGGCCAATGTGCGCGGCAGGAATACAATTTATTCCTTTTTCTCCCCGTCAAGTGATCAATTACAATTAGTGTCTAATAAGCATTGAGAAGATAACAACAACTCCCCCAAACCCCCAAATAAACCTGCAGCCAATGAACCACCAGAAACTTCATCCTCTGCTTCCACTCATTTCCCTTTAAAACCCACCATTATCACTGTCTCTCTCTCTCCATCAAATTCAAACACACACACACTCTCTCTCACTATGTCACATAACCATTGAAGACTTAAAGCTTACTCTGTTTTCAACCACTTCTACACATCCATGGCTTCCTCTTTCTTTTTCATTTTCCTTTCAATCTTCTTACCACTTATTTCTCTATCCTCCTCACAAATCCTACTTCTATCTCTAACGCACTCACTCTCCCCAACACAGTTCAACTCCACCCCTCACCTCCTCAAATCCACCTCCACCCGCTCCTCCACCCGCTTCCACCACCTCCGCCGCCACACCACCCCCCACCACCGCCGCCAAATCTCCCTCCCTCTCTCCCCCGGCAGCGACTACACTCTCTCCTTCTCCCTCGGCTCCAATCCCCCCCAAACCATCTCTCTCTACATGGACACCGGCAGCGACCTCGTCTGGTTCCCCTGCCACCCCTTCCAATGCATCCTCTGCGATGGCAAATACAACCCCTCCACCATTTCCAACCCCGACCCCCTCAATCTCTCTGCCTCTTCCTCACCTGTTTCCTGCAAATCTCCCTCCTGCTCCTCCGCCCACTCCTCCTCTTCCCTCTCCTCCTCCGACCTCTGCGCCGTCGCTCGATGCCCTCTCGAATCAATCGAGATTTCCGATTGCGCCTCCTTCTCTTGCCCACCATTTTACTATGCTTATGGTGATGGAAGCTTAATCGCTCGCCTCTATACCGATAGTTTATCGATACCCATGTCTTCGCCATCGCTGATTATTCGAAATTTCACTTTTGGGTGCGCTCACAGTGCCCTCGGTGAACCTATTGGGGTTGCTGGCTTCGGCCCAGGAGTGCTTTCATTGCCCGCACAGCTCGCTAGCTTCTCTCCCCAACTGGGTAATCAATTCTCTTACTGTTTGGTTTCTCACTCGTTCAATGCGAACCGAGTTCGCCGCCCGAGTCCGCTCATTCTGGGTCGATACTCAGTTGATAATAAGCAGAAACAATTGGGGAACAGTAATGATGATGCTGAGTTTGTGTACACTCCAATGCTTGATAACCCAAAACACCCTTATTTCTACAGCGTCGGACTCGAGGCTGTGACGGTCGGAACGCGGCGGATTCCGGCGCCGGAGAGCTTAAAGAGGGTTGACGGCGGCGGAGACGGCGGCATGGTGGTGGATTCCGGGACTACTTTTACTTTTCTGCCACTGCAACTGTACGAATCGGTGGTGGCTGAGTTCAATCGCCGAGTTGGGAATGTTCACAAACGAGCGAGTCAAATCGAGGATAACACGGGACTCGGTCCGTGTTACTACTTCGATGACTCGGCTGGTGACGTGGCTAAAGTGCCAGCTGTGGTTTTTCATTTCGTGGGGAATTCTAGTGTGGTGCTGCCTAGGAGGAACTATTTTTACGAGTTTTTCAACGGTGGTAATGATGGGAAGGTGAAGAGGAAGGTTGGGTGTGTGATGCTGATGAACGGTGGTGATGATGCTGAGGCGAGTGGGCCCGTGGGGACGCTTGGGAACTACCAGCAACAAGGGTTTGAGGTGGTTTATGATTTGGAGAAGCGTAGGGTTGGGTTTGTGAGGAGGAAGTGCGCATCTTTGTGGGATAGACTGAACTAAAGCTAACTTGCGCCGCCTCTGTGGGTGCGTTGACTTTTCTTTTTTGGGTCGGGTCAAGGCGTGCGGGTTGGGATGGAGGCTTTGACGGGCACGGGTCGGGGGAGTAAGGAGAGTCCAAGTATTGGAATTTGGGTTTTGTACATTTCAATTTTCGCTCCTTGCAATGGTGTAAATTTCAATGTTGATAAGGGACATAAAAAATGATGGTTGTGATGTAAGATTGCAAGAAACGAAAATTGGAGTAAATAAAGCTACGACTTTAAAAAAAAAAAAAAGAGATTGTAAATAGGGACATTAGGATATAAAAAAAGAAAAAATATTTTGAATTGTATAGGAGTTATTTGTGTTTTTTATACTTTTTGAGTGATTGTCTATGCCTTTTAGATTTCGAAATGAACAAGCTAGCCAAGTGTGCATGGATCAAATCTTAAGATGCAATGAGCATTGAGTAATATTAATCCTTGGATTAAAAAAAAAAAATCATTGGATCAAATCTTAATGATTGGATCAAACCAATTTCTTTAAGAACTCTACACCCATTCGTTGGCACTCCCCTTCTCAGAGCCAAATTGAATATGAATGGTACTTTAATACGGATGATACTTAATCTCAAGGGGTTAGCTTAGTGGCTTGAACTTGGAGTTTAGGGTTTACTTTTTCTAGGTCTTAAGTTCAATTTCTCCAATCAATATAAAACCTTTGTGGTCATGGATAATAAGGAAACTTGTTTTGAAGGGTTTGTGTTAACTGTAAAGATTTAATTTAGTGCGCAAAAGTTGACTTAGAAATACCTTTCATAATCCCTCCCCCCCAAAAAAAACCCATAGATGATGCTTCAAAAGGCAATCCGAGTTGGGCCAATGGAGGTAGGCTAATTAGGAACCATGAAGCATAATGGATGGTAGACTTTTGTGGGTGTATAGACATGGCAACAAGTATGGAACCAGAACTATGAGACCTTAGTGATGGACTTCACTTGGCAGCCAAACTCAATTTGAAACACATTCAAGTAGTAGTCGATGCAAAGATGGTGGTGGATTTTGTGATGAACAAAAATAGCATGAATTTCAAGTCAACAATATTATTCTTGATTGGAGGTTCCTATTGGACCAATTAGGAATAGTGAAGATTATAAATTGCAATGGAGAGGCTAATGCATGCACGAACTAATCAACAAACTTGGGAAGCAAGATGAATTTAGGATTTTGTGGCTTTATTTATTTCTATTTTCAATCAACTAGCCTTAGGGTCCGTTTGGGAAGGGCTTTTCCGGGCTTTTTTGGCTATTTTAGTCACAAAAGACAAAATAGGCTATTTTAGCCACAAAAAACAAAATATCACATCCAACCCATAATCATTACACTCTTCTCTCACAAAAAAAGTCAAAAAAGCCAAAAAGTCAAAAAGTCCTTCTCAAACCAAAGCTTTTTAGCCCAGGCTAAAATAGCCTAAAAAACCAAAAAGTCAAAAAGCCAACCCACTTCCCAAACGGATGCTTAGATGTCAGAGGATAAACTTGTAATAGATTGATTTAATTTATGCAGTACCCTTTTAACCAAAAAAACAAAAATGTTTAGTAAATTTTTTTACTATAAATTTTGTATGGGTCTAGCCAATAAGTGCCTCCAAGATATAAATAAAACACACAAAAAAATAAAATAAAACAAAATAATAATAGTAATAAAATATATTTTTTTATTATACTCACTGTTGCATGAACAAAATGTGTGTATTGAGCAAGGCGGGTGTCCTAATGGTTAGGGACGTATCCAAGCTGATGACTAGGTTTCGAGCCCCAACATCCCCATAGCCCTTCCTCCATAGGTAGATAATGATGGTGTTCTTAGACCTTGTTTGATCGACGAGATTAATAATAAAACGATTAATAATTTCATAAATTAATGTAGGATTAGTTATTCGATTAAATTAATAAGACAACCATTTATTATGTATTCATTTTATTTTTTTTCTCATACTTGAAATTATGACCCTCTACCCCTCTTAATATTCAAAATTCATTAATTTCGTCAAATTAAATATCCAACTTACATATAATCCGTTTAATAAAATTTACGATTAAATATGAGATAATGAGTAGATAAACTAACAACCACTACTAAAATTTTAGCTTTTTGCGACGGCAAGAGGGGAGTCGCAACTGGGGGCGTTGCAAAAGAGTTTTTGCGACGACACTGTGCCGTCGCTAATGTTTTGCGACGACATTTTTTGCCTTTTGCGACGGCACTTTACAGTCGCTAATAATGTTTGAAATTTCTTGACTTTTTGCGACGACACTATTTTACCGTCGCTAAAAATGTTATTTGAGACGGCAAAAAATGCCGTCGCTAATAGTCTTTCTTTTTTTTTGGCAATGGCAAGAACATTGCTTTTGTGACGGTGTGGTGCCCTCGCAAAAAGTATTAAAAATAAGAAAATTTCTATTTTTTGCGACAGTGTACCGCCGTCGCAAAAAGTATTAAAAAATATTAAAATTTCTATTTTTTGCGATAGTTTAGTGCCGCTGCAAAAAGTAAAACCTGTAACAAAATCAATAAAAATATTAAAATTTTCTATTTTTTGCGACGGTGTAGTGCCGTCACAAAAAAGAAAAAAACATCCTGGGATAAAATTATTAAAAATATTAAAATTTCTCCATAATAATTGCATAATAATATAAAAAATCCTGTATAAAAATAACAATTTCTCCATAATAAAATATTCTTCCATTCATAATTACACATCAACAAAATTATCCCACTACATAATGTTTCATAATACATATATAATGTTTAAATATATGATTTTGTTCATAATTCAAAATAACATAAATCAAAATTAAATGTTTTTCTCATCATTCTTCGTAGATAACAAAAATAAAAGTTAGCCACATTCTCCACAGGCATGCATTCCACAAGAAACACACTCCTACATGGGAAATATCTGAAAAATAAAAATAAAAATAAAAATAAAAATAAAAATAATTACTGACAATATAATTATGTGTTATGTTAATTACAAAAAAACATAAAAATTTAACTATTATAGCATCAAATATAACATTTTTTTTTTTGTTAGTCATCAAATCTCACATGGATAATTAAACCTCTCAATCAAATACAAAAATAAAAATTTAACTACTATAGCATCAAATACAAAAAAAAAAAAAAACATAAAAATTATATCTGAAATCTGGCTTTAACTCCCAATAACATCAAATACAACATTTTTTTTGTTAGTCATCAAATTCCACATGGATAATTAAACATCGCAATCAACAATGAGGACAGATGCATTTCTGAGAAAATTAAGCAATGGAAATAAGTCATGACACCTTCAAAGAAATGTCAGCCTTCTAGTATTTATACAAAAGTTCGTCATCCTTCAATTAATGGGCACATACACATTTTTTTTTTCAGCTGGATTCTCGATGGATTCATCATCATTAGTCTTCATAGTCACTTTTTTGTTAAAAGAGTTGAGTGTTTCCTACAAAAAAACTAGGGATTTTTTTTTTTTTTTTAAAAAAAACAAATGCATCAAGCCAAATGGCAGTGCACATCTAGGACAGTGACTTTAAAATGCCTCCTCAACATAACAAATAAACACCATGTAGAAATCAATAAGAGGGGGAAAAATTCAGACACTCAAAACATTTAAGTCCTCTAGGACATGTAGGGGGCATGCGCAGGCGTGCATGCAGGAAACTACCTTCTATTTGCCAGTGTCAAAAACTTCTTAATTTCTCCACTCCGCCCTGTTATAGCCTGGTTAAACTGTAGACCCCCTATTAGTTAAGGTGCTAAATTACTATTCTAACTACTTAACAAAGAAATAGCACATTGCCCAATAACAAGCATAACATTGGCATGGTGTGAAACACCATGGAAGCAAATATATACTTATAAATTAGATCCAGATGGAAACAAAATCTGATCTGTCAACATTTAGCCGTACAATCCAGCTCTAACTCATCTTATCAATAAAAACCTTATTATATTTTCCACAGATGTATTTAAAGTTGAAAAAACAAGTAATGAATACAAAAAAAAAAAAAAAAAAAAAAAACAGATAAGGTTAAATAATAAGAGCCTGATTCAAGTTTCAACCCATCATCTCCAGTAAAGTATCACCCAAATTTACCCTTTAGCAAAAACCACAATGTAAACCCTTTATTTCAATAACGTAGCTTACTAGCTTGGATGCGATATCAGAAGTTGCCAGCTTCCAAAATCTAATAGTCATTCACTGAAGATCAGCACCACCCAAATCAGACAAGATGTAAGAGCAAGGAACTGCATAGAAGATTCTCTCACACGTGGCAAGTTTTGATTAGCAAGACTGCCAATTTTTTGTGGTTCAACTAGAATTTTAAGCCAATTACGAAACCTTAAAAATTCACAACATGCCTAAACAAGGCTACTGCATGCCCATGCACAGCATTGACCACAAAATTACTACTCACAATTGTTGGACTTGCCAATGACCAATCAAGATAGAAGGATAGCTGAAACTTAAACAAAAATTAACAAATACAAATATTGTTTTTTACACTTGTTTTTTGATTGATTAGTAATACTTCTTTTTAATTCAGACCAACCTTGGTTTCTTTAAAAATTAACAGCTTGAATTTTGGCCTAAATGATGATAGCATAAAATTAGTGATCTTTCAGGAATTTCACATTTTAAAAAAATCATTTTACAACAACTTATATCCGTCCCCAAGTAGTTCAAAAAACAAGCTCGTATGGATTCATGTCCTACATTTTATTTTTCAATACATATTATTAACAATATTGTCAGCATAAAATTTCCCCCAACACATGTTGATAGCTAATTCACTAAAACATAAGACGAAAGTAGGCCTTAGGGATCCGACAGTGCCACGTGGAAGGCTCGTCGCTCAAGGGTTAAAAGTTACTCTATGAATAATAGGCCGAAGGACATTTTCTATTTTGCCAAACACCACAAAATAACAATGATTTCTACGTTCAGGCAAATAAATACACATGAGAAACCTAGAACCATACCTTATAGTAGCCTGATGAGCATCCCGAGCATTCCCTTGTTTAAGACAAATAAGGATGAATTCCAATTGAACAGTGAATCTATCCTGCCAACAATTGAAAGGTTGAAGAACATACTCAATGCGAATAAAATGCACATTAGCAAGAGAATCAGTGCCTAAAACACATAAACCTTTTAGACAATGTTTGGAATAATGCCTTACAGTTTCAACCAAAAATTAGGCATCTAAACTGCAAAATAAAAATTTTTACCAAAGCAACCAGATGATGATGCTCACGAATGTGTTGAGTTTGACTTCATTTGTAAGTGAGAAATTCCCATTACCTTTAGAATATTGTCACAAAAAATATAGATATTTCACAAACGCATGAGAAAACTCAATTTAACCAATCCTGATACCTAACCATCAACATTTGAACATCCCCTTCCACGTAGTGAATGAATGGTAAAACAGTAGGACCTTTTTAGTAAGCATAAAACAATAAGAAAATAGCATAGTAATATCCCTTTCCACAAAATAAAGACACAACGGCACTAATACTCAATTCTAAAAACACAAGAAGAAGCATATCTGAGTCATGCTCCTATATGTCCAAGATCATTAACTATAGGTGGCTTTTGTCTACTGCATAAGTGGATAATAATAATTCAAATGTGCCTTGTAGCACACTACAGAGACTACTGATATTTGATTTTAATTGGATTGCAAAATATTTAGTACAAAACTAGATATAGACTTCCTTCACAAATAGCAAAACAAAAAAACATTTCATGGATAGTTTCTTTCTTGTAACATTTTTTTTAATGTCTCTATTTATTTATTTATTATTTATTTCAATAGGAAAGCACCAACATTTACCACCTATTTCTAGTCCAAATCACATTAGGCATAAATCAAAATAAGACAAACTTCGAAACAAAAAAATGAAGGATGCTTCATAAAGAGATGGAAGGAACTAAGAAAAAAACAAAGGGCAAAAAAGCAATAGCAACAAAATAAACAAACACGGGCATTGAAAGGAACTTGTAATTTTGCAACACGTACAACAAACTTTTCTAGATTGTACCTTCATTGGCCGATTTTTCATTGATCCAATCCTTTTCATCCAGATTTCATAAACATGTTGGATCTTGGTTGAGTTGATACAGTCCTTTTGCTTATGCTTGAGAAGCTCCATTGCAACCTGTGAAATTTGTGCACAGGTATCACATAAAACTATTCATGCCATCTCGTTCATGATATCGCAAAAAATTTCACATATATATTTACATAATGAAGACACAAAAGACATTAAGAAGAAAATAAACCAAACAAATCATGTTGTGATAAAATTTTACCATTGGTTGTGTTGCTTTCTTCGAAACCCTTTTTCTCTCTTGATATATGAAGAAATCCAAGAGATTCACTTAGAACCAGAAAGAAGAAGAATAAAACTGTGCTATTCACTATTTTATAATGTAACACAGTAAAGTTATGCAACTTACTTAGCACGGATAAAGTTTTCAGTCCCGTTTTTGTCAAGATCTAGTGATGCTTTTGCTTCCCAATAACTGTTAGCTTTCTCATTGCCCATAGCCACACAATTAAGCATTTTGAAACACCCATTATTATTAAGAAAAGTTGCAAAACCTAGGGCATCAGCATAGATAATGGGGGTATTTCAAAAATTTGATAAACTGAATTGGAAGTCAAACATGAACTCATACATGTATGCATGTATGTATGTATGTATAAACATGTGTGTGTGTGTGTGTGAGAGAGAGAGAAAGAGAGAGAGAGAGAGAGAGAGAGAGAGAGATGAGTAAAGAGTAAAGAAAGAAAGACATAAGAGATGTTGAGGTAGCGGAAGAGGAGGCCGACGCTGCTCCGACGATGCTCCGACGATGACGACGACAACGCTGCTCCTCCGCCACTCGTCGTCGATCGAGAGGGAGAGAGAGAGAGAGAGGGGGGGTAAGAAGAGATTAGGGGTTTTTGGATTTGAGATTGGGGATTTTTTGTTTTGTGGGGGGGGGGGGGTGTGGGGGAAGGGAGCCGGAATGGGAAAAAAAAACGGGGCGAGAATAAAAAATAAAAAAATAATTTTTTTTTTGGATCACAAATGAAATTTAAATAACAAAATAACGTCGTTTAACTCTTTTTTTTTTTTTGGCGACGGGGGTTGCCGTTGTCAAAAAAAATTATTTTTTGTTAAAATATATATTTTTTGTAGTTAATGAATTTTTTTAAAAAAAAATTCTTTTTTTTTAGTTACTAAGATTGAAAATTTATTTGTTTCATTTTTATTTTAATGAAAGAAATATTATTATTTTTTATTTGGTAGAAGTAGAGGTAATATTTTAATGAAAAATATTTTTCACTAAAATAAAAGTTATTTTTTTTGTGGTCAATGAAAAATGTTTTTCTATGGTCCATTTTTTTTTGTTATTGAAAATCATGAACTAATTTTTTGTGATAGAGGAGAGGAAGCAGCAGTAGTGGTGAAGGTGGTGGATAAGAGATGATGGTAGTGGTGGTGGTGATGGCAAAGGAGATTAGCGGTGAAGTTGTGGTAGTGGTAGAGCAGATGGAGTGGCAGGGGTAAAGGAGAGATAATGGTAGTAGTAATGGTAGTAGTGGTAGTGGAGTGGTGGCAATGGTAGTAGTAATAGTAGTCGTAGAGGTGAAGTGGCGACAGTGGTAGTAATGGTGGTAGTGGAATGGCATTTGCAGTAGTGGTGAAGGTGGTAAAGGAGATGGGTAGTGAGAAAGAGAGAAATGAGTGAAAGACAGATAGAGGAGAGAGAGAGAGACAGAGACAGAGACAGAGTGATGAGCGAGAGAGAGACAAAGTGGTCGCTAAAAGTGCATTTTCTTGTAGTGGATAGTAAATCGAGAGAGAGCTCAGTAAATAAAGAAGACGGAAGGGAGAGAGTGAGCAATGCGAACACAGTAGTGGAGAGAGAGAGAGAGAGAGAGAGAGAGAGAGTGAGAGACAAAGAGAGAAGATGGATGAATGAGAGAGACAGAGAGAGAGAGACAGAGAGAGATAGAGAGAAGAGAGATGAGCGAGAAAGACATAGAGAGAAAATAGATGAACGAGAGAGACAGAGAGAGAGATAGAGAGAAGAGAGATGAGCGAAAGACATAGGGAGAGAAAAGAGATGAGAGAAGAGATAGATGAGTGAGAGACACAGAGAGAAAGAGAGAGACAGATAGACAGAGAGAGAAGAGTGATGAGTGAAAGAGAGAAAGAGAAGAAAGAAAGGAAGATGAAAAAATGGGTGAAAAGATATAGACAAAGAAAGAGGAAAAAAAAAAGAGCGAAAAGAGATAAACGAGAGAGAGAGACAGAGAGAGATGAGCGAGAAAGATAAAGATAAAGAGAGAGAAGAGAGATGAGAGAGATACAAAGAAGAGAGATGGACGAGAGAGAGAGAGAGAGAGACAGACAGACAGTGAAGAGTGATGAGTGAAAGAGAGAAAAAGAAGAGAGACAGAGACATAGAGAGAAAGAGAAAGACAGACAGACAGACAGACAGAGAAGAGTGATGGGTGAGAGAGAGAGAGAGAGAGAGAGAAAGACAAAGACAAAGACAGAGAGATAGAAAGATGAAAAAATGGGTGAAAAAATAAATGTTTAAAAGGGTAAGACGACGTTGTTTTTTTTTAAATTTTTTTTTATGACAAAAAAATACCGTTGCATTTATTTAAACCATTTTGTGATTATATATATGAAGTCGTCTTAAAGCCACAATATATATATATTTTTTACTTTTTTTTTTGTGTGCAACGGTACTTATTACTGTCGCAAAAAACTCTTTTTTTTTGCGACTGCAGCGGGTACCGTCGCAAAAACTCTATTTTTTTTGCGACAACAATTTCTGCCATCGCAAATACTCAGCATTTTATGCCGTCTCAAATACTCTATTTTTTGCGACAGCAAATTGTGCCATCTCAAAAGGTCACATTTTTTGCGGCGGCAAGCTGTGCCGTCTCAAAAAGTCACATTTTTTGGCGACGGCAAGTTGTGCCGTCTCAAAAGGTCACATTTTTTGCGACGGCAAGTTGTGCCATTGCAAAAAGTTCCGTCTTTTAAGCCCATTTTTCTTGTAGTGAACCCTAATCCTATACTATAATTCTTGTAATCAAACATGCCTTTAATGCACTAAAAAAAAAAATGTGTACATTATTCGTACATTATTATTGTATTAAAACATTCATTTTCATATTACAATTGAATTTACAACAATAATACAAATTTTAAATAAATATATATATATATATATATATTTATAAAGTACAATTAAATATGATTCACATCTCACTAATTAAAAAAAAGGTAAAATTCAAAATAACCTTCTTTTCATAGAAGCCATTTGGGATGAGAGTAAAAAGCTGCGTTTTGCAGTAACACAAAAACGCAGCTAGGCAGCCAGAAACGCAAGTAAACTATTTGGGAAGAGCTATAAATGCCAACATGTGAAATTACATAACTACCCTCCATGTTAACAATTTGGTCCTAGGGCAAAACACTTGCTCATTTTCACCTTATCTCCTTTGCTGCCAATTCCTCATTCTCGCCGCTGCTTTTCTCTGCAACTCCTTCCCAGAACTCATAACGAAATCATCGTCTGCCGACACTGCGTCCAAACTTGTCCTCCACGTCCTCATGGTCGCTAGATCTGCAACATCAGATAAGACGCGAAACCCTTCTCCGTTGTTGTCTGGTTACTCTTATTTCCAGAACCATTTTCATGGAAAATTGGAGTAAAAAATAAGGGATCAACTTTTGTATAACAGTTGTTTGCTAGTGTTGTTGTATAACACTTGGATTAAGAAACAAGATTTTCAAATTTGCATAAATTTTCTAGTTTTCACCAAACCCTTCTTGTTCTTCAAAACCCAAATCTGAAACTTTTGTGGGTATGAATAAGATTCAGCAACAACCTTTTTAGTAGTTTTGCGATTCTGAAAGGGAACTTCTAACAGTTAATTGTTTGGTTTTATTTGATTTCTTGGTCTCTGATCAGTGCTACATTATATGTAGGGCTGCAAATGAACAGAGTCGTTCATGAACAAGCTCGAGCTCGGCTCGGTAAGAGCTCGTTCGAACTCGGTTCGTTAATTTTTTTTGCCATTCGAGCTCGAGCTCGAGCTCGTTAAATTTTTAATAAACAAGCCCAAACAGTCTAAAGCTCGGCTTGTAAGCTCGGCTCGTTAGCTGGCTTGTTTAATATTTATTATTTATATATTAAATAATATAAAATTATGTATAAAAAATAAGACAAATATGCTATTTATATATTTAAAAAATATAAATGTAAATAATACTTAACTATAGATAGTATATTTATATAATAGTGGTAGTAGATATTATTATTTTAGTAAAATATGGACTTTTTTTTAGTATGTTTATATATATTGTATATATAATTGTATAATCAAAGTTTTAATTGTAACTTTAGTCTCACATGCAAGTATGAATTTATAAATTTTTTGGCTCATTAAAGTTCATGAACAGGCTTGAGCTCGAGTCGAGCTTAAGCCAACTCGGCTCGAGCTGGGTTCGTTAAATTTTTATTCAGCTCGAGCTCAAGCTCAAGCTTGTTAAAATCTTAATAAACAAGCCCAAACACACTAAAGCTCGGTTCGGCTCGGCTCGTTTGCAGCCCTAATTATATGCATTCAATTCTGTTCTAATTTTCTAACAGGTTCCATTTTGTATGATCAACCTTCATTTGAACTTTCAACAATTATTGCACTTGCTGGGAAAAAAAAATATAAAAGCTTTGTTTTTATATTGGCTGCTTTGATTTGAATTACTTGTTAATCTAGGATATTGAAGATCTGTTTGGAAGGATGGATGGATGGATAGATGTTAATGTAGGATCTACTGATCTGTTCATTTTAATCACTTTTTCCATTCTTTTCCTTTTTCCTCCAAAAATCTCCATTGAAATGGTTGATTCAAACACAAGTTTAGTGTGACAAAGTTGAAAACGAAAAAGGTACAAACCTCATCGGGATATGTGGCAAAAGGCAAAAGTTAAACATACAAACCTTTTATATAGAAAAATTATACAGAATATTATAATGCTGATAATTTTACAATTACAAATTATGTGATATAATTTTTCATTCCAAATGAGTATATATAAATAGACCACAGCATGTTAAAGGTCTATTTTGCTTAGCTCCTTCACATGTTTGCCCCTCCGATCATTGCTAGATTTGGAAGGCAACATATGCTCAAAAAATGCACATTTGACCAACAGGGCAAAAGTGTCACGACCCAAACCCGCCCCTATGGGTTTAGCACCGTAACCGGCCAGTAATCCGTGATTACCGAAGGCCTGCTTAACAGTAATACAGAGTACAGGGGCTGGCGGAAGCCAAAATAGTAATAAAAGATGTCCAATGAGCTGTGATAGTTTGTATGCAAAAAGACTTTTCATACATATCCACATTCAAAACAAAAACAGTATATACATACATATACAATCATTCAGGACAGGGACCTAATCCCTATTAGAACAGTACAGTACAGGTACAGTCAGTCTATGCAAAAATAGAAACAAAAAGGATGAATCTAAAACACCCCAAAAAGCCCTAGCTTGAAGGACTAGGAACCTCGCAGTGAGGCACGTTGGTTGGCTTGACAAAAAGGGAGTTTAACCCAATGCTCTTAGCTCCGATCCGATGCTTGGACACCTATATATATATAAATAGTAAGCTAAAGCCCAGTGAATAACATATGCGTAAAGAGGTTAAGAATGAATGTCCTTTCAGTATTTAAAACAGTCAATTATAACGGTATATCAGTCATTCAGTCATAACAGTCATGTGTGGTACATCCCATAGCAAAACAGTATAGTAGGTCTTAACAGACCGAACAGTCAGTTGATGGCCATCATATCAGTAAACAGTAGTGGTTCCAAACATGGGAACCGATAGAGATCTCTATGACAGTAGCAGTACAATACAGTAATAGTAAATTGCTATGGATGCCACGAATACAGTTCGCAAATAGGACAAGCATTCATTCAGTAAGAAATATCATTTCAGAAAGCAGCACAGTTGATCATTCAGAAATTATTCATGATTGAATATATCTTTACAACATTGTTACTCACAGAGTTCTAGGTTACAGATAGGCTAGTGAGCGCCCTTAGATGCCAATCCTACACAGTTACAGAATGAACACACACTAAGTTACACACTTGAGAATCAATGACTTAGTCTCTAACTTGACTCAATGTGGTTCTATAGCATTATCCTCATTAAGATGCCTTAAACTAGGCCTAGGAATGCCTAGAATGGAATGAGGATGCAAAGATGTACTTTAAAACACTTTTCAAAATTTTCAGAAAACAGGGGTCTCGCTCGAGCGTGGCTTTCTACGCTCGAGCGGACATGCAGACAAAGGAGCTCCGCTTGAGCGTGACTTTCCTCACTCGAGCGGACTGCAAATGTACTGGATGCATGAAATTTACGCTCGACGGGCGCTCGACCCCCACTCAAGCGTGAGACACAAGTACTCGCTCGAGCGTGCATTCCCTCGCTCGAGCGAACTGTAAACACATGCAAAGTACTGGATACACGCGTTTCACGCTCGAGCGTTACTTTTCCCGCTCAAGCGGACTGCATGAACTCAGAGTGTACGCTCGAGCGTGGAGTTCCCCGCTCGGGCGTGGATCCAAAATCTGGAATTTCCAGATTTGTCTCCAAGCATGAAACTCAACATTCAACATATCAAAACTATACCTCTTGGGCCCATTTTTTGAAAAAACACTTTAAACCCATAATATAACATGCTTTGAAGATCAATTTGTAAAATCAAATAAACATTTTCAAATAAACATTTTAAACCCATAAGATCAATTGAACACCATTTTCAAATAAATATCAAGAACATGATGAACATGCAACATGCATGAATTCAATTGAAATCAAAGCTTCCAATACATGATCAAATGAATCAATTCACTCAAAAACATGATGAATTCATGGACTAAAGCTAGAATATGGATATGCATGTGAGGATTTCCATGAAATCAACCTCAAAATTCAACAATATAAACATGCATGCATGATTTCCTACTCAATTCAACATATTAAGCTAATTCATGCCTTAAATCACTAACCTTACCATGAATCATGCAAGAACAACTCAAATACAAGTTCAAGAAGATGATTCTCCTACCTTAGGTCCCCAATATCAAGTCTAGAAGCTCAAAATTGCTATCTACTCTTCAATTCTTCCAAATTCTCCAAGCAAAACTTACTGAAAACAATTCTCTCCTAATCTCTCTCTCTCTAGTTGGTTTGGCTCAAGAAAAGGGCTGAAGAATTGTGTGATCAAGTGTAATAAAACTACAACATTGCCTTAGGTAGTGGCCCACTAAGTGGCAAAATGGTAGATAAGTCCAACTAATGTAATTTAGCTTATTTAATCCAATTTAATCATACCAAATCAAATTTCAATTAAACATACCATAAAATCCCATAAATTCTAATTAGCATAAAACACTAATCAATTTCTGGTTCGGCCGCCGATAAGGCCGTCAATTTGCAGTTTAAAACATCAAACATAAACAAATCATTTAGCAGTCAAACAGATAGATTTGTATTTAAACTAATACACTCAATCAATCAGTTCAGAATTTCAGTCAATCAGTTACTTAACATGCTTAATCACAGTTTAGCAGTAATCAGTAGTATTATCAGTAAACAGTGGTGAGGGTTGTCACAAAAAGGGAAGAAAAACCAAGGTCTTAGCACGTGTGTTTAACCCAAGTTCCAATCAATTATCTTCATGATTTGTTGACTTAGATGAATGTTGATCTCATGCAATAGTGTTGTACTTGTAATGTCATTGTAATTACGTGATAATAAGGATCATTTGTTATGTTTGTTTTTTTTTTAACCAAAAAAAAAAAAAATCAGGATAAGACATATCAACAAAATACATAGTTTAATAGTTTGAGTTTCAAATTAAAGTGAAATAGTTTTAAAAATATTGCTCATATTTTAAACTACACAACCTAAAATGATATTTTTTTGTTTTACCTTTGAACCTAATTCATTGACTTACTATAGCAAGACCATTGTCCAAAGATTCATGGTAAATAATTTTAATCCCTAATTATCGTACATTATCTCGTAGGTCAAAAGGTTTGGATTTTCAAGTGTTTACTTTGTCCACACTTTAAAACAAAATAGTGACGTAGCCTATATTATTGAGTGCGTGTATTTATGTTTATAATTCTATGTTAGACGAGAAGCTTATTCAATCTCATACTCAATGTGCTAGTTGACTCTAATACTATATGACATGAATTCTTTGAATAAAAATTTACACAAGGGGAGGCTTGTTTCTACAAAAATATTTATATTCACATAATGGGATAAAACTAGTACAGAATTACCCATACTATTCATAGTACAAAAGTTGTCAACTAATACCCAAGAAACACAACGAATGCAACTAACGAACGTGAATGTCACAAATAAATGAAAATAATCAAACCACTGACAAAACACCGTTGACCCAACCGTAGATTCTATTTTGCAGCTAAAACAGATTGACTGGTCGACAACAAAAAAATAAGATTATAGAGATGGCGTCCTCCAAGTCAACTGCCACTTCGTCATGGCCACCGAGAATGTGTGCATATGGCCTTGGACATTGCGTTGTCAAGATTTTCAGATCAGCCAAAAACCCAGGGCGTACTACGTTTGCCCTAGTTGAATGGTGTGTTTGTATTGCCCCTCTCTTACGTAGTTAGTCATGTGCTTGTTCATTTGTCGTTATGGCGCATATCATGTAGTCTAACTATATATTTCACTTTTGTGCGACAACGATGTGTTGCGTGGGTTGGTTGGCGTCACGAGTTTCGCAACGAAAGATTTGCCACCGACCACCACCTACCTAATGTTGTTGATACAGGGTTACATGCAAACATTGTTCACATTGGCGCATATCATGTAGTCTAACTATATATTTCACTTTTGTGCGACAATGATGTGTTGCGTGGGTTGGTTGGCGTCATGAGTTTCGCAACGAAAGATTTGCCACCGACCACCACCCACCTAATGTTGTTGATACAGGGTTACATGCAGACATTGTTCACATAAATCAGAGCCTACGTATGCTTAGGACTGTCGTCGATGTTTTGTGCGTCGTTGTTTTTGTGTTTGTAACAACCAGAAAATTTAAGTTTTCCCTTAAATTTTATACTAGTATTATGGTTGTATGTGATGATATATTATTAAATAAATAATAATAAATATAGAATCTAATTTGACATTGGATTATCAAATATGGGATTAATTAAGAATTATTATTTGGGGCCAAATTAACAGAAATATGAAATTATAACACTAGTTGGGCCAAATTAAAATTAATGATAGTAAATAAATAAATATAAAAGTAAGAGTAAATAAATAATAATAATAATAATAATAATAATAATAATAATAATAATAATAATAATAATAATAATAATAATAATAATAATAATAATGGGTGTGGTAGTAAAATAAATAATTAATTTTCTGTTGGTATACGATAGAGTGCAATTTAATTAGGGATTAATTTATTTATATAGTTATATTAGAAAACTGGGCCAAAGTATAATTATCTTAAATATTTATTAAAGATAAGTATAAATCCATATAATTTATCATCGAATCTGTGGGAGGATACGCGCGGGCCACGTGTTGGCCAGCTAATGTTCTTACCTTCTTATAAATAGGAAGGAGGTGATCTGTGGAAAGAAAGGAAAAAAAAGAGAGAAATGAAGGAAAATGAAATAAGAAAGGAGAAGGAAATATTGGAAGTTAATGAGATATTTGATAGTGGAAAGAAAGAGTGAGGTATTAATATTAAGGTGCGTTATATTATACCTTGAGTCACCATAATATATTTTACGTATGTTTTGATTTACCATATTTATGTTTTATAAATTATTATAAATTATATTACTATTTCCATTACGTGGGTTATTTTCTGAACTCTATTTGTTTAAAATGAATCCTATGGATATATATGTTTAAATTTTAAAGAATATATTTGACTATAACCTTATAAGCAATTATGTTTTGTAAGTACCACCAAGGGAGTCCCACGCCTTGGGGGACTTAAATAACCATTGGTCTATATTTAGTCACTTTGTGACCCTTTATCCGTCATGGATCCATTGACCCTCTGATTTCTGGTGTGGAGCAAAGTGCTGTACGGAGCTAAGTGCTACACTGTTGTGGGAGTCACCTCTATAATCCGTACAAGCCACCTCTTGAGTCCATGCATCTGTTCTGTTCTATTCGGTACCGTGATTATGGTTATTTATTTATAGAATTTCAGTTTTTCTACTTAAATGATTATTTGTACAGACTAAGTTATTTTAAATATTTTAGTTACATAACTATCAATAGTTATTTTAAAATTGCTTATAGTTGTTTACCAATTTTCAGAAAACAATGCAATTCAGAAATAGCTTTTGGAAAATCTTAGATGCGGGACTGTGGAATAAACACACACAACACTTTTATGATATTTTTATATGTAAATATCCGCCTTTTAGTCAACAAATTTGGTAATAAAAATAGAAGTTTCAATAATTATTTTGGTACCCTCACTTAAATATTATTTTCGCTTGCATTTATTAATTTGTTCAAGAATTGGCCGGAGGCAATTTCAGTTACTGGCCATCACAATGCTTAACCTTTGGGTACGGGGAGCAGGTCGTGACAAATGGTATCAGAGCAATGTTTTATAAAAAAATAAATAAATAAAACAAATCATCATTGGAGCATAGGACACACGCACATTTAAGAAGTAGGATAGCAGGTAATTAGTACCTAAATATTATATTTTGTTAGTCGATTTAATTATATTATAATTTTATATGATTTTATATATATGTTAATTTTTTTTTTGTGTGCCTAATTTGTGAAATATATAATTTATATTTGTTATAGTAAAAGAAGGAAAAGAAATAAAGGATGTCGGGTTCAAGCACCCACCAAAATTATAATATAATTAAATACATATAATTTTCAGTTCAGTATTAAAAAAAAAATTATTTCGACTTTTTAAAAGTGGATTCAAATTTCAAAAATACTAATTTTGTAACTATTTTTCATCAGTGGAAAGTTCACGAATAAAAGAATGGAAGTTCATCTCAAATTCCTTCAAATCTTGTATATGATTCTGTCATTTTATTTCCAGTCGCTTGTTTAATTGTGTTCTTATTTTATTTTTTATTTTCAGAAACCAAATTAATGAAAAGTTTTTAATGCTACCGCTTGTTTCTCATTTTGGCCCAAAACAATTTTTGACAACTTAATAGTGAGTTATTTTTGGTAATTTTTTTTGAGGTAATGATTTAGCAATATTTTATATCAAATTAATCATCAAAGTTATTCTTGATAGATATATTTAACAGAGTGCGCAGCGAATAGCTTACACATATGAAAAATTTCGAGGACGAAATTTTTAAAAGGAGGAAAGATTGTAACGACCCGAAAATTTAAGTTATTCCTTAAATTTTATACTAGTATTATGGTTGTATGTGATGATATATTATTAAATAAATAATAATAAATACATAATCTAATTTGGCATTGGATTATCAAATATTGGATTAATTAGGAATTATTATTTGGGGCCAAATTAACAGAAATATGGAATTATAATACTAGCTGGGCCAAATTAAAGTTAATGATAGTAAATAAATAAATATAAAAGTAAGAGTAAATAAATAAATAAATAAATAATAATAATAATAATAATAATAATAATAATAATAATGTGTGTGGTAGTAAAATAAATAATTAATTTTCTGTTGGTATACGATAGAGTGTAATTTAATTAGGGATTAATTTATTTATATAGTTATACTAGAAAACAGGGTCAAAGTGTAATTATCTTTAAATATTTATTAAAGATAGGTATAAATCCATATAATTTATGATCGAATCTGTGGGAGGATACGCGCGGGCCACGTGTTGGTTAGTTAATGTTCTTACCTCCTTATAAATAGGGAGGAGGTGATCTGTGGAAAGAAAGGGAAAAAAAGAGAGAAATGAATGAAAAGGAAATAAGAAAGGAGAAGGAAATATTAGAAGTTAAGAAGATATTTGATAGTGGAAAGAAAGAGTGAGATATTAATATTAAGGTGAGTTATATTATATCTTGAGTCACCGTAATATATTTTACGTATGTTTTGATTTTCCATATTTATGTTTTATAAATTATTATAAATTATATTACTATTTCCATTACGTAGGTTATTTTCTGAACTCTATTTGTTTAAAATGAAACATATGAATATGTTTGTTTAAATTTTAAAGAATATATTTGACTATAACCTTATAAGCAATTATGTTTTGTAAGTATCAACACGGGAGTCCCACGCCTTGGGGGACTTAAATAACCATTGGTTTATATTTGGTCACTTTGTGACCCTCTATCCGTCATGGATCCATTGACCCTCTGATTTCTGGTGTGGAGCAAAGTGCTATACGGAGCTAAGTGTTATACTATTGTGAGAGCCACCTTTATAATCCATACGAGCTACCTCTTGAGTCCATGCATCTTTTCTGTTCTATTCGGTATCGTGGTTATGGTTATTTATTTATATAATTTCAGTTTTGCTACTTAAATAATTATTTGTTCAGACTAAGTTATTTTAAATATTTTAGTTACATAACTGTTCATGGTTATTTTGTGTCCCTTATACTCTTGGCATAATATTTCTCACTCGGTCATGTGCTTATAGTTGTTTATAAATTTTCAGGAAACAATACAATTCGGAAATAGCTTTTGGAAAGTCTTAGGCGCGGGACTATGGAATAGACACACACAACACTTTTATGATATTTTTATATGTAAATATCGGCCTTTTGGTCAACAAATTTGGTAATAAAAATAGAAGTTTCAATAATTATTTTGGTACCTTCACTTAAATATTATTTTCGCTCGCATTTATTAATTTGTTCAAGAATTGGCCGGAGGTAACTTCAGTTACTGGTCATCACAATGCTTAACCCTTAGGTACGGGGAGTAGGTCGTGACAAATGGTATCAGAGCAATAGTTTATAAAAATAAAAAATAAAACAAATCATCATTGGAGCATAGGACACACGCATATTTAAGAAGTAGGATAGCAGGTAATTAGTACCTAAATATTATATTTTGTTAGTCGATTTAATTATATTATAAATTTATATGATCTTAATTATATTATAATTTTATATGATTTTAAATATATATTAATTTTTTTTTAATTTTTTTGTGTGTGCCTAATTTGTGAAGGATATTAGATATAATTTATATTTGTTATAGTAAAAGAAGGAAAAGAAATAAAGGATGTCGGGTTCAAGCACCCACCAAAATTATAATATAATTAAATACATATAATTTTCAATTCAGTATTCGAAAAAAAAATTATTTCGACTTTTTAAAAGTGGATTCAAATTTTAAAACTACTTTCCATCAGTGGAAAGTTCACGAATAAAAGAATGGAAGTTCATCTCAAATTCCTTCAAATCTTGCATATGATTATGTCATTTTATTTCCAGTCGCTTGTTTAATTGTGTTCTTATTTTATTTTTTATTTTCAGAAACCAAATTAATGAAAAGTTTTTAATGCCACCACTTGTTTCTTATTTTGGCCCAAAACAATTTTTGACAACTCAACAGTTAGTTATTTTTGGTAATTTTTTTTGAGGTAATGATTTAGCAGTATTTTATATCAGATTAATCATCAAATTTATTCTTGATAGATATATGTATCAGAGTGCGCAGCGGATAGCTTACACATATGACAAATTTCAAGGACGAAATTTTTAAAAGGAGGGAAGATTGTAATGACCCGAAAATTTAAGTTATCTCTTAAATTTTATACTAGTATTATGGTTGTATGTGATGATATATTATTAAGTAAATAATAATAAATATAGAATCTAATTTGGCATTGAATTATCAAATATGGGATTAATTAGGAATTATTATTTGGGGCCAAATTAACAGAAATATAGAATTATAATACTAGTTGGGCCAAATTAAAGTTAATGATAGTAAATAAATAAATATAAAAGTAAGAGTAAATAAATTATAATATTGATAACAACAACAACAACAACAACAACAACAACAACAACAACAACAACAACAACAACAACAACAACAATAATAATAATAATAATTGGTGTGGTAGTAAAATAAATAATTAATTTTCTGTTGGTATACGATAGAGTGTAATTTAATTAAAGATTAATTTATTTATATAGTTATATTAGAAAACAGGGCCAAAGTGTAATTATCTTAAATATTTATTAAAGATAAGTATAAATCCATATAATTTATGATCGAATCTGTGGGAGGATATGCGTGGGCCACGTGTTGGCTAACTAATGTTCTTACCCTCTTATAAATAGGGAGGAGGTGATCTGTGGAAAGAAAGGGAAAAAAAGAGAAAAAGGAAGGAAAAGGAAATAAGAAAGGAGAATGAAATATTGGAAGTTAAGGAGATATTTGATAGTGGAAAGAAAGAGTGATGTATTAATATTAAGGTGAGTTATATTATACCTTGAGTCACCATAATATATTTTACGTATGTTTTGATTTACCATATTTATGTTTTATAAGGCTTGGTTTGGCAAGTCCAAAATAATTCAAAAAGTTAAAAAGTTACACAAAAAGCAAAAAAAGTCATTACTATTCATAAATTAAAAATGTTAAAAAAATATTTTATAAAGTTTTATAATACAAAAGTCTGATGGCTAACTGTCAGCTGTACTTGTGAAGTAGGAAGGCCATTATACACTTTTTGGGCCAAAAAAAAAATTACATATATAAAGTTACAAAGTTTGATTCAAACATTGGGCCTTTGGGGGACAACTAACGGTTCCTTTTTGATAATCCGAACCGTTCAATATGTAAAACTCATCGAGTAATATATGTCTGTAAAAAATCACTTTGATTGAATATCATTAACTATATGATCAAATCGGTTTTGTATAAACAAAACGGATGGTGTGATAGTTAACTGTTGAAAAAAACTAATCTGATCATATAACTATCGATATTCGATCAACGTGATTTTTTACAGGCATATAATACTCGACGAGTTGTATATATTGACGGTTCAGATTATTAAAATGGGACCCATGGTGGCCCCCATGGACCAACCATCACTGTCCAAAAATTTTGCCCCGAATGAGGCAATTATTTTCTGTATAAGACATGCTGGGGCAGTAGGGCAGCCGTACAACCACTCAATTTTCTTCCACTATACACTTTATTTATATAATTTTTTATTACATATTTTTTCGTAAAAAAACAAAAAGTTAACCTAAACATTCATCTTTTTTTTTTTCTCAATTTTTTAGTCTAAAAAGTCAAAAAGTGCACTTATTTAGGACATCCTAAACAACTCCTAAATTATTATAAATTATATTACTATTTCCATTACGTGGGTTATTTTCTGAATTCTATTTGTTTAAAATGAAACCTATGAATATGTTTGTTTAAATTTTAAAGAATATTTGACTACAACCTTATAAGTAATTATGTTTTGTGAGTACCACCACGGGAGTCCCACGCCTTGGGAGACTTAAATAACCATTGGTCTCTGTTTGGTCACTTTGTGACTCTCTGTCTGTCATGGATCCATTGACCCTCTAATTTATGATGTGGAGCAAAGTGCTGTACGGAGCTAAATGCTACAATGTTGTGGGAGCCACCTCTATTGTAACGCCCTCAAAATAATAACATTAAACCCATTAAAAGAAACCTGAATTGATATCCAAACGTTCCACATTCTTTCATTTATCAGAGTTTCATTACAATAAGTATTACATGTTAACAACAAAAGCAAATGCCCTATGGGCTTACAGCTTTCCAAGCTAACACTTGGTTACAACAAAAGAGTACTAACTCATACACATTAAGCCCTTGGCTTGAATTTATATGTAATACATCAAAAAGTAAAACGACAAAAGTATGTCCGCTTCTAGCCTCCCAAGCTATGTCCTTGGAGGTGGCATGCTACTTGTACCTGAAAATGATATTCCCATATAGGGTGAGCCACAGCCCAGTAGAAATACACTAAACCAACCATGAACAATGACTAAAATATTAGCAATTGATAGATGGCCAACACTGATACATTCACATAAATCACATATTTATGTCATACGACTTATGAGTCCAAGTTACCCTTTCATTTTCCCTTTTTCAACAGATAGGCATATAAATTCTATCCACATTCTCATCAGATATGTATAACAACAATATCCACATTCACAGATAAGCATATAAGCTATATCCACATTCTACAACAGATATGTATAACCACAATATCCACAGATAAGCATATAAGCTATATCCACACTTCACAAAGATAAGCATATGAGCTCTATCTTCACTTCTCTAGACAAGCATATGAGCTGTATCTACGGAGTTCATCCCCTATCTTCTCCCAACACTATCCGGTTTAGAGGTACATCCCTTATCTTCCCCTAAACCGCGGAGTACATCCCCCATCTCCTCCTCTACACATAACGTATACAAACATATTGGTTCTATATACAATCACTCAATACATACAATTAATGTATTCTATCAACCGTCAAGTTCCATGACACATTCCATTGATTAGTTTCCGTTTGCCTAATCATCATGCATTGTCTACAACAATCACGACTATCCTCCACCAATAGCCCAAAGCAGTTATTTCTAAACAGAAAATAAATACACAATGGATATTCAATCAACATTTCATTTCCTCATTTCTCACAATTAATTATTCCAATTAATCAAACAATGTAATTAGGTCGTTATCTATAATTACCATTTCAACCCTTAGGTCCCATTTTCATCAATGATTCAACATTTATTCCATTTCTCTATGCCAAACATGCATCTAGGTTTATTATGAATAAACCCCAACTTTTGTAAAATTGCACAAAAGCCCCAAACTTTCACCAAATTACCAAACCAACCCCAACATCTCAAAATACTAAAATTTAAAGACAAAATCCATAGAGAGGAGTAGGATATCCCTACCTCGAAGTTTGAGCCAAAAAGGAGATGAAGACTCGAAGATCAACGTGTTCCAAATCCCAACTTTTTCAGATTAAAACAAAGCCCTCAACGCCCTCAACGCCCTCTATCTTTTTAACAAAGGCCCTAGGCTAGATTCACACTCTAGGGAGATCAAATCTTAGAGAGAGTGTAAGTTTAGGGAGAGAGAGTCTCGGATCTAGGGTTTGATCAAAAAAGAAAGTGAAAAAGTGAAGTTCAAAATCGCTACTGTCCGCTGATATAAAACACGCTCGCTCGAGCGAAGACTTGGTCGCTCGAGCGACCAGACACAGAAAACTCTTGCTCGAGCCAAAAACTCAAAAGTGCGCTCGAGTGAAAGAATGCTCGCTCGAGCCAACAACTCAAACCCTCAGGTCTGCAACCAGAAGCACGCTCGAGCGACAGACCCCTCGCTCGAGCGAAGAACAAACCAGACCGCTCGAGCCAAGAAAAGCTCGCTCGAGCCAAGAAATACAACTCTCAGGTCCAGAACCAGACGCCATCGCTCGCTCGAGCGAAGCCACTCTGGCTCGATCCACCAGACTCAAACTCAACTCTCGCTCGAGCGACCAACTCCTCGCTCGAGCGAAGGTCCAAAAATCTGGGCAGCAACACTAGGCTCCCAAACACAACCAACCTGTAATAAACCTGCCCAACACATCCTATAACTCAATATACAAAGTAAAAAGGATGCAAACAAGATAATAAACAACTACCAACATCCACGGACACATGTCCGGATTACTGTACAACAAGGGTAAACCCGGGATCGCTATAACCTCCCCCCCTTAAAGAATTTCGTCCCCGAAATTAAGCACAAGTTTGCAAAAACAAGTTTTTCTCCATTTTAAACAATGTTACATTAACATTCAACAATTCGACCCTTTACCGGTCATCCCATCTCTTTAACAAGAGGCATTTCACAATATGTAAACAACATATGTACTTTCAACATGCATCAACATTACGCATTATCCTACTAATTTCAACAATATATTCAACATATACAATGTTACATTCAACTTCCATATGAGGCAAGTTCCAAAACATACTTCCAATAACCAAAACATTTTCAATGTTTCACAACTTAAGACATATATAAAAGCTCTTAAGTTCAACAATAGCTCAAAATTTAAACACAAGATTACATATCAACAAACAAGTCTGGATATTTCTCACGGACTTCCAACTCACGTTCCCAAGTGGCTTCCTCCACTCCGTGATGTTTCCACAAGACTTTCACCAAAGGAATGGTCTTGCCACGCAGGACTTGATCCCGCCTATCCAAGACCCGAACCGGTCTCTCCTCATACGAGGCATCCTCATCTACCTCTAAATCGGTCCAATCCAACACATGTGATGGATCTGGCTCATACTTCCGAAGCATACTCACATGAAACACGTCATGCACTCCGGACAACTGTGGCGGTAAGGCTAACCGATAAGCAACCTCGCCAATCCTCTCAAGAATCTCAAAAGGACCAATAAACCGAGGGGATAACTTCTCACTCTTCCCAAATCTCATTAAGCCTCGCCTAGGTGATATCTTTAGAAAGACATGATCACCTACCTCAAACGCCAATGGTCTCCTCCTACGGTCGGCATAACTCTTTTGTCGACTCTGGGCTGTAACCAGCCTCCTACGGATAAGCTCAACTTTCTCCGTCGTCTCCCTAACCAACTCCAGACCCAACAAAGGTGTATCACCCACCTCGGCCCAACAAACTGGAGACCTACACGGTCGGCCATACAAGGCCTCAAACGGTGCCATACCGATGCTAGACTGAAAACTGTTGTTGTAGGCAAACTCTACCAATGGCAAGTGCCTCTCCCACGTCCCACTGAAGTCCAGGACACAACCCCGAAGCATATCCTCGAGGATCTGAATAGTACGCTCGGACTGCCCATCAGTCTGAGGATGATAGGCCGTACTAAAGGTCAACTTAGTGCCCAGGGCACTCTGCAAACTCTGCCACAACCTAGCAGTAAAACGAGGATCTCTATCTGAGACGATCGTCACTGGGACCCCGTGCAATCTCACTACGTCCCGAATATACAAGTCGGCTAGATGATCCATCGAATCTCTCACGCGCATAGGAATGAAGTGCGCCGACTTAGTCAACCGGTCTACAACCACCCAAATAGCATCACTACCCCGCTGAGTCCTCGGAAGACCTACAACGAAGTCCATAGTGACATGCTCCCACTTCCACTCGGCAATAGGCAAGGGTTGCAACAAACCCGCTGGCCTCTGATGCTCGGCCTTCACTTGCTGGCAAGTAAGGCACTTCGATACGAAAACAGCCACATCTCTCTTCATACCCCGCCACCAAAACTGGCGACCCAAATCCTGATACATCTTAGTACCTCCCGGATGCACCGCAAGGCGCGAATGATGAAACTCTCGGAGTACTTCCTCACGACAAGACTCCGGTACAAACAAACGGTCTCGGTATCTCACACTCAGGTCGGGATACACCGTCAAACCCTTCTCAACTTTCCCACTGGAGATCTTCTCTCGGAGGGATTCTACCTCAAGGTCACCTCTCTGTGCCTCTAACACTCTAATCACAAGTGTAGGCTGCGCAACAACAGAAAACAAGGCCGCAGCCTCAACAGATTCGCCCAGTAGCAAATCAAACTCGCCAAGTGCTCCCAACATCTCCCATTCCCGGATGGCTATGCAAGCTACATCACTAATGGTCTTCCTACTAAGGGCATCGGCCACAACATTGGCCTTTCCCGGATGATAGTGCAACTCAAAATCATAATCCTCGATGAACTCCATCCATCTTTTCTGCCTCAGATTCAAGTCTCTCTGTGTAAACAGGTACTTCAAACTCTTATGATCCGAGAATACCTCGAACCTCTCACCATAAAGGTAGTGCCTCCAAATTTTCAAGGCAAAGATCACTGCTGCTAACTCTAGGTCGTGTGTAGGGTAATTCTTCTCGTGTATTTTCAACTGACGTGAGCCATAAGCTACCACTTTCTCTTCTTGCATCAACACACAACCCAAACCCTCTCGTGAGGCATCACAATAAACCGCATAACCCAACCCTCTCTCCGAAATAATCAACACCGGAGCGGTGGTCAATCTAACTTTCAGCTCTTGGAACGACTTTTCACAAGTCTCATTCCACACAAACTTGACTCCCTTCCGAGTCAGTCTAGTCAACGGTGACGCTAACCTGGAGAAATCTTTCACAAACCGACGGTAATACCTAGCTAATCCCAGAAAACTGCGGATCTCAAACACACTCTTAGGCTGTGCCCAATCCTGCACTGCCTCTACCTTGGATGTATCAACAGACACCCCTTCCCCGGATACCACGTGGCCTAAGAATTTGACTTCCCTCAGCCAGAACTCACACTTCCCAAACTTGGCATACAACCTATGGGCTCTAAGCAACTCAAGCACCACTCTCAAGTGTCCCCCGTGCTCCTCCTCTGAAGTCGAATAGATAAGGATGTCGTCCACGAAGACGAATACAAATCGGTCTAAGAACTCCCGAAAAATCCGGTTCATCAAGTCCATAAAGACTGCCGGTGCATTGGTAAGCCCAAATGGCATCACCAGAAACTCATAATGGCCATACCGCGTACGGAATGCCGTCTTAGGAACATCCTCCTCCCTGACCCTCAACTGGTGGTAACCCGATCTCAAGTCTATCTTAGAGAAACAACGGGAACCTTTCAACTGGTCAAACAAATCATCTATACGGGGCATAGGATACTTATTCTTAACCGTAGCCCGATTCAACTTCCGGTAGTCAATACACAATCTCAAGGCACCATCTTTCTTTTTAACAAAGAGGGCCGGTGCTCCCCACGGCGAAACACTAGGGCGAACAAAGCCCTTATCTAGCAATTCCTGGAGCTGAACTTTCAACTCAACCAACTCTACTGGAGCAAAACGGTAAGGTGCCATAGAAATCGGCGCCGTGCCGGGCACTAGATCAATAGAGAACTCTATCTCTCGGTGAGGTGGCAAACTAACAAGATCTTCGAGAAAGACGTCCGAATACTCACAAACCACCCTCGGCAACACAAGCAGGGTCTCACCACTCTCACCACTCTCAAAGCTGGCAAGTAGACTACTAAGCTCACTTTGCCCTCGCGAATCATACCCCGGTGGCAAAACACTACCAACCCGGTCTCCCAAGAAATGGAACCACTCCCCGCTCAAGGTACATAACGTGACCCTCTGGCGGTAGCAATCGATAACAGCCCGGTATGACGATAGCCAGTCCATACCCAAAATAACATCAAAACCCTTCATGGGCATGACAACAAACGGAAAAGGAAGCCTATAGTCGGCGACCTCTATATCACAACCTCTAACACCCTGTTTCAGGATCAACTCACCACCCAAAGGCGATACCACACAAATAGGAGATGCTAACTGTGCTAACTCCAATTCCAAAACAGATGCAAATGCAGCAGATACAAAAGAATGAGATGCACCCGTGTCTATCAACACACTAGCAACCGAGTTACAAAATAGAAAAGTACCTCTCACTACTGATGGAGCTGGTACTAAATCCTGCGCGGTAACAGCATACACGCGCCCCGTAGGCCCCTGGTCTACCTGCTCACCTCTCGGAGCAAAAGACTGCTGCACAGTCTGGGATGACGAAGCTCCCGGATTGACCCTCGAGGCCTGCACAAACTGAGCTGGCTGAAAACCCTGCGTCTGCCTAGAACCAGACGCTCCCGAAGTGGCACTCAACTGCAGACAAAACCTCTTCAGGTGCCCAGGCTGTCCACACTGATAACAGGACAAGGGCTGTCCCCTGCCCAAACTCTGACTCTGCGGTCTAGCTGAAGAAGAAGCAGCTCTCTGACCCCACCCTTCTGCGGGCAAACAGAAACCTTGTGACCCAACTGGCCACACTTGTAACAAGCAAACTCCCCCTGATTGCCTCTCCCCGAGCCTGCACTCGGCACAGGGAAGGTCGATCTAGCAACACCACCCTGCGACTGCTGAGGGTTAGAACCCCTCTGCCTCCTGCCATCTCCCTGACCATCTTGGCTCCTCTTGGAGCCTCTCTGCCCCTCATCCTCCTCCTGCATCATGAGCTCCATATGAGCTGCAGCGTCTACTAGGTGTCTGTACTCCCGGATGTAAGACCCACCAACCCTCAACTTGAGGCCCCGCCTCAACTTCCGCTCAAACTCATAGCAACGGCGTTCCTCAGACGCCACTAGTTCAGGTGCAAACCTGGACAAACTGGTGAAAGTAGCCTCAAACTCGGCCACTGACAAGCCCTGCTGATTAAGCTGGCTAAACTGATCCCTCAGCTTCTCCCTAGCTGCTGCAGACAAAAACCTCTCCTGAAAAGCATTTATAAACGCCTCCCAAGTACCACCAACACGAGCCTTCTCGTACTTCCACCATTGACCCGCATCTCCCTTCAGCTGGAAGGATGCCAAGGTCACTTTCAGTGCTCCGTCCTCGATGCCAAGCATCTCGAACGTCTTACTCATTTGCTCTAGCCACTCATCAGTCTTCAGTGGCTCCTTCGGATCCCCAATAAACTCATCCGGATTAGACCGGAAAAACTCCCTCTTCAAGAAAGAAGGCCCTGCCTCAGCTACCTGATTCCCAGCTCTAAGAATACCCAAAGCTCCTGCTATCTCTCTGGCCAAGGCACCCATGGCCTGCTGACCCACTGGCTCGGCCACATTGGCCTGACCAACTCCCTCCTGCACTGCCGGAACCTCACCCGGTAACGGTACTTCCTGCCTCGCAGGTCTACCACGTCTAGCACCTCTTCCTCGTCCTGACATCCTAATAAAGGTAACACAGAACATTAGCACATTCATAAATGTGCTGAAACTAAACACTCACGTCCTAATGCATGGACAACTGTAATTCACTCCACGTAAGCACATAAACACATAAGCACTTACGAATTTCATTTCCGGATAATGATAGTCCTGAGGCGTTACCAGAGTTCCGGTTAGAAATAGCATTGATCAAGTGCTTTTCCAACAAGACTCCCAGAAACCCAAGGATCCAATCAACATCCTAGAAATTAAATCCCATACCCACATAGTCACATAAGCATGTTATCAATTAAGCACATAGCATATGATACTACATCTAAGTCTCTATCAAGCGAGACAAACCCATTGTGATACTAATCACTTCCCACGTACCCAAAGTATTCGAACCTGGTACGCTCTGATACCAAGTTTTAACGCCCTCAAAATAATAACATTAAACCCATTAAAAGAAACATGCATTGATATCCAAACGTCCCACATTCTTTCATTTATCAGAGTTTCATTACAATAAGTATTACATGTTAACAACAAAAGCAAATGCCCTATGGGCTTACAGCTTTCCAAGCTAACACTTGGTTACAACAAAAGAGTACTAACTCATACACATTAAGCCCTTGGCTTGAATTTACATGTAATACTTATTGTAATGAAACTCTGATAAATGAAAGAATGTGGAACGTTTGGATATCAATGCATGTTTCTTTTAATGGGTTTAATGTTATTATTTTGAGGGCGTTACATCTATAATCTGTACGAGCCACCTCTTGAGTCCTTGTATCTGTTCTGTTCTATTTGGTACCGTGGTTATGGTTATTTGTTTACATAATCTCAGTTTTGCTACTTAAATGATTATTTTTTCAGACTAAGTTATCTTAAATATTTAAGTTACATAACTATCCATGGTTATTTTGTGTCCCTTATACTCTTGACATAATATTTCTCACTCTGCCATGTGCTTATAACTGTTTACTAATTTTTAGGAAACAATGCAATTCAGAAATAGCTTTTGGAAAGTTTTAGATGCGGGGCTGCGGAATAGACACACACAACACTTTTATGATATTTTTATATGTAAATATCGGCCTTTTGGTCAACAAATTTTGTAATAAAAATAGAAGCTCTAATGATTATTTTGGTACCTTCACTTAAATATTATTTTCGCTCACATTTATTAATTTATTCAAGAATTGGCCGAAAGTAACTTCAGTTACTGGCCATCACGATACTTAACCCTTGGGTATATGGAGCGGGTCATGACAGTGTTGTTGTTTCATATGTGATCCATTGTCATGGATGTTGTGACATGTACGTTTGGTTTTGTATCCACCTATGTTGTTGTTATCAGTACTGTGTTTGTTCTGTATGACATAATATTTTTGCAAAGTGTTATAAAAACTGTTTTATTCTGTTGGGGTTTTGTACTTGTACATGCAGAACTTATTTAATTGTCTATGGACTTGGGTTTCGGATGTGGACATGAAAAACATATACTCCAATTTTGTAAAAATGATACATCATTAACTGTACAAGCAGGATTGCATTTCTTATAATTCCAGCCACACCAATTGCACTTGCCATGCCAACGAACCGTGCGTCACCCCATACCCCTTCCAAGAACCGAGGTAAGGCAGTTACATCAACCCAACAACAACCAGTCCACAACTGCCAGTTCGACAGTGACAATACAAAGTTATTTCTACAACTCGTCATAGCTGAAATGGACGCGAGTAATCGACAATCGTGCGAACTGTCGATGAGTGGGTACAAGAATGTTGCGAACAAGTTCTTGGACAAAACCGGCCTTCTGCATTCGACCAAACAAATGAAAAACAAGTATGACAACTTGAAGAAAGATTAGGTTTTATGGAAGAAGCTGGAGAATGCCAGCCAAGGGTTGACAGGACTTGGGTACGACCAAGAGACAGGTTTGTTCATAGCTCTTGACCATTGGTGGGAAAAAATGCAAGCGGTATGTTGTGCAATAAATTTTTTTTCCTTAATCCTGTACTATTTTATGATTTGTAATACAACATTTTGCTTACGGCACTACTTTCTAAAATTAAAGCAATTGCTGAATATATTGAAGTTATCATCCAAGATAATTGTGCCACGTTTCCAATTATTAGTTTTAATGTTTTCATTACTAGTTGGTGCATTGTTAAAATTCTTTCTTGTGCACCACACAACTTTGCATGCGTTTACACTTATTTGCATGCTTTCAATTATTGTCTCTAAATAATTATTGGAACTGATTATTTTTTGAGTAAACCATTATACAATATGAATGTGTCTATTCTTTTGTCTTAGATAAATAACCGATGTGCTAAGTTCAAGATGAGGCCTCTAGAGCACTTGGAGCTCATGGAACGGGTGTACTCTGGCGCAGCTGTGACGGGTAAACATACATGGACTCTAACTGAACTGCGCGATGATGATGCCGCCACGGTCATTGCAACCGAGGACAGCGGCATAGGACCTCTCAATGTTGGCACACTACCACATCCGGGCCATGATACTGTCGGGGAGAACGTGGTGGATAGTTCCTTGTTCGACAATGCTCTGCCACAGTCTGCCGCTGATGGATTAGCCAATGCAAAACGTCGCAAGCGGCCAGCGCCTGGTACTGTCACTAGTATCATGGACAACCTTGTGAAGGCTGTCAGCAAACAAAGCCGGGAACTGAAAATTATGCAATATATTGTCATAGGGAAGAGTGAGAACACTGTTGGGGACTGTCTTGCAAGGCTAATGAGCATGCCTGGATTGAAGCCCGGTGGTAAGTTGTTGTCATTTGCTTGCGGCATAATGAATTCACCCGATAATCGCTACCTCATCATGTCCCTCTCCCAGGATTACATTGTCAATTGGTTAAAAGAGAAGTGTGCTTGCACGCCAGCCAATGTTGGCAGGGAACGTGAACGGGATATACGTTTGTTCAGGAGTGATGGTGTGGTTGATATGGATTAAGCTTCTATGCTTCCACTTACTTTTGTAGTGCTGCTATGGTACTGTAGTTTAAATGTTTGGGGACTTTCATGTTCTGGACTTCTTCTTCTTTTCTTTTTTTTTGTGTTGTTTTCGAAATATGTTTTTAGAAAGAACCATATGTTTGACAGTAATGTAGTCGTTAATTGCACTTGTGATGGGTGCATTTAGTTAAATTTGAAAACATGTTGACTATTTATATGTTATTCTTGTTTGTTATTGTTGTCAAATTTACTTTTTTTTTAATTAAGAAGAAGTTTTGTTTTGTTTGTTTGTTTGTTTTTTTTTTTTTTTTTTTTTCGTTATGTTAATTGTTACAGGGTTGAACTCATTTGTCTTTATGTTGATAGATGAAAGGAGTAGGTTTTCACCCACAGTCTATGACGTGGGTAATATCTGCAAAGTGTACAAGCCAGTACATAGCACTGTTGTGTCACATGCTAGACTTCTCAAATGAAGAAAGGCAATGGAATCTAGTGTATGCATCATGTATTACATTTCAGAGTTGTATGTCGCAGTGTGTACGCAATTGCAACATTTATGTGGTAATTTGTTATGAAAATTTCAGTATTTATTTATGTGGTTGTTCATTTGTGGTTCAATTTTTTTTTTATATATTTATATTGCTGTATTAATTTATTTATTTAGTTATTTACATTTTTTGTAGGTATTCGTTAGTTTATTTACTTAATTTTGGATGTATTTAGTTATTTATTTATTTTTATTTTCTGTATTTATTTACTTATTTTGTGTTATATATGTTGATCTATTTATATTCCTTTTTTTAATTTATTTACTTATATATTTCAGATTCGATTTATATTTTAAATAAATACAGTTTATGTATTTATTTATTTCTAGTTCTATTTATTTATTTATTCACTTACAGTTTTTGTATTTATTTAATTTCGGTTGTATTTACTTATTTATTTATTTTTATTTTCACACTTTATTTACTTATTTGTCATTATATTTGTTGATTTAGTTATATTTCTGTATTAATTTATTTATTTTTTATTTCTGGTTCTATTTATTTATTTATTTACAATTTTTGTATTTATTTATTTATTTATTTACTTACTTAGGTTGTATTTATTTATTAACTTATTTTTTTTGGCTCGATTTATTTAATTATTTATATTTATATACCTATGTAATTGTTTAAATATTTCTTGTGCAGTATTCATGTATTTATCTATCTGTCACATGTTGGTGATGCAAATGAAACTATTGCTTATTGTTGCTAATGCGATGGCTGCATGAGAATGGAATCTGTCAGCCACTTTTCAGCATGTACATGAATCACAAGGTATTGTCAAATTGTAGTTCTTCATGCATCAGATGGAAACAGTTGCATGTGGTACGGAAACTTGTGAAACAAGTGCTATATATGGAGATGATGGTATGTTCGTCTGGAAACAAAAGCTTGGTGGCACATAATCAATTTAGTTGTTGTTATCTTCCAAATTTCCATTTTGTGGAAAAATTGTTGCATTTCATTTTTGGTTCAGTCCACAGTGACATAACCCCGCCAAAGGTGTGGTATGTGCCTGACATTAATATCTATTTACAGTACCATTTAATATATTTATTGGAACCCAATTTCTGGCAAGCAAATGTTGAAAACTGTAAAAAGTGGTTACTGTCGACAAACCTAGATAAATTGGATCTATTTTTAATTTTTTTTTCTGGTATTAATGGTTCCAATCCAGCTTATTTTATAAAGTGTATGCAATTCTTGTATGAGTTTTTTCTGTGGTATGCAGTGTCCATGGATTTGCAAGAAGGTACTAGCTCTGGAGTTGTATGCAATGGGCAAATAAATGCGTAGATACGAGAGACGATCGGAGAAATGAAATCAACGACATCAATGATATGGGTGGAAATTGTACGCCTTGCCAATGAGTATGCATATGTTGACAGGACTCCATTTCACACATCATCATTGACTGGTCGCTTGTGGATGGAGGAGATACTTCAAGGTCAGAATGAAGCATTTCAGCAAAATTTTCGGATGTCAAATGATGTGTTCTTATTGTTGTGCAAGACATTAGTTGAGGATTTTGGTCTCCTACTACCACAACGTCCCCATGGTGTGGACGTAGTTGAGAGTGTCGGCATGTTCATATTTGTGTTGCGGGGTTTCTCTAGTTGGGATATTGAAAACCATTTCCAACACTTTGGGGAAACAGTATGGCGTCATGTAATGCAGTTTCTTAAAGCAATGAAGTTGTTCACGAGTGCACACTGTCGACCGACGAGGTCACAACAAGGCAGACATCCGTACTTAGAGTCCCGATGAAAATATTTGCCATTCCAAGTGAGTTTAATCATTTACCAAACATTTCATGAATAGTAACCACATCTTTGTTAACAAGGGATTATAATTTTGGGCGTAATGTGTTCATCTTTGTCACTTACACAATTGTTGTGTGTGCATGCCCAGGACTGTATTGGCGCGCTAGACAGCATACATATGGAGGCATATCTCCCGCCGCGGAAGGCAGCGCCATATTTTGGCCGTATAGGACGACACACACAAAACATACTTGCAATGTGTGATTTCGACTTGTGCTTTTCTTTTATCTCTTGCGGATGGGGGGGCAGTATGCAGGACGATAGAGTTTTTAACGAAGTAACACAAGACCCGACCAAACAATTCCGCACTCCAGAGAAAGGTTAGCTGAATTAGAGGTGTTTACATCTTTGTTAGTTGTGTGCATTTCATTGATAAATGATGTTACCAATGCAAAATTATCTTATAACAACCAAGATAATATTACCTTGTTCATGCGAAGTACAAGAACTAAAAATGTTTTTTGGCGCCATTTAAGAGATGTCGATACCATTAGGAAGAGTTTCGTGCTACTGGACAGGCAAGAAATGCAAACAAAGTTTTCAACACAGTGCACTCCTCCTCACGGAGTGCAATTGAACGTACGTTCGGAGTATGGAAAGCACACTGAGGATTCCTACATAACATGCCTCGATATGATTATAGGAAAGTGCAGGTGCCACCGATTGGGGCTTCAATGGCACTACATAATTTTATACGTCGCAACTCCAACGATGATGAAGCCTTTAACAAAGTTACCAATGTAGAGACCTTTACTTTCAAGGACATGCCAAATGTTGCGGGTGTTGGTAATGACGATGACGGTGAACTAAAGAGCGATGATGACATACATATAAACGAAGTTAGGAAATCAATTCGGAATGAGTTAGTGCGACATCGGCGTTAACTTGGGTTGTAATCCTGTTTGGGCTTTACCAATTGACAGGAAATGATATGAATGTGTCAAACTGTTGAACTTGTTATAAAATCATCTGGTTGTCTTGGTAAAGCAAGGTTGTTAATTGCATTTAGCAGATGTAAATGTGGAAAAATAAAAATAAAGGGAAGAACGCAATTTCTTCGCAAAAATTTGATAAATTTAATGTTACATTGAATAATTTAATTATTTTAATGTAATGTGTAATGCAACATTGAATAACTTAATATTTTTAATAATTTCAACTACGTAACATTAAAAAAGTGTAATATTATATTTCCAAAAAATAGTTCAAACAAAAACATAGGGTCAAAATGTAAATTTCATAAGTTGGGTAAGGATATTTTGGTCATTGTAATATAATGTGACAACATAAATAAATATTAAACAAAAAAATTCAAAAGTCAATTTTTTACCAATTTTTAAAATCACTTTTCAAAAAAATCAAAAATTTTGATAAAAAATTAAAAACTAATTTTTTACTAACTACTTAAAATACCCTATAATATTCAAGCCGCTAATAACTGATGGCGTAAAATATATTTATAAATTATAATTAAGGGTTATTTTGGGAAGATGGTTATAATCAATTTTTGATTAAAATCTGTTTAAAAACTGATTATAATCAAATTTTTATGAGAGAAGGAAGTGAGTTATAGTCTGAGAAGTGGATTATAACTCACTTCCCAAAAGATTCCTAAATATGATTCACATTTCACTAATTAAAAAAACAGGTAAAATTCAAAATAACTTTCTTTTCATAGTATTCAAGATTCTGATAACTGATAGCGTAAATACTCTGACAAGTTATAAATGCAAGTAATTGGGGTTGAGACCATCTTCAACGGTTCACCAAACTTGGTATCAAATTTGAAATTTGGTGAAAAAGTCACTTTTTGAAGCTCCAACGGTTTCACCAAACCGGTATCAAATTGAGAATTGAACAAAAAAATCATCAAACTGAGAACAGGATACAGATTTCAGCAAATTACTGTTTATGACCGTTGGAGGAGAGGAACCAGTCAACCAACCAGTTGCCCGGCCGGTTGACCAACCGATCGACCACGAAAAGGTTCAAACAATTCAAATGGATAGGTTCAAACAATTCAAAAAAATATATTTTTGCCTTACCGGTCGACCACTAAAAAGTTCAAACAGTTCAAATAGATAGGTTCATACAATTCAGAAAAAAAAAATTTCATATGTGTTGGATTTCAAAGAATTTTTTTTATGCTTGTTCTTAATGCATTAAAGTGTTATTATGAGGGTAAGATTTGGGAGTTGGAAGATGTTAATAAATGCTAAGATTTTTTTTAAATCAAAAAATCAAGAAATTTAGATTAGGAGATTGAAGCTCCCACAAGGCTTGGGGTTAAAAACCCCCTTTTGCTTAATATATAGTATAGATAGATAGATGGGAGAGGTTGAAAATGGTGTGGCAATAGGTACGAGAGAAGTCAAAAATATTTGTGGATTGAGAGAAATCAATAAATGTTAAGTTTTTTGTTTTTAAATCAAAAAAATTAAAAAATTAAGATTGAAATATTAGAGCTCCCACAAAGCCTGTGAGTTAGTAACCCTATTTTCCTTATATAAGAGAAGTCAAAAAGGCTTGTGGGCTGGGAGAAATCATTAAATGCTGAGGTTCTTTTTTTTTTTTGAATCAAAAAATTAGAAAATAAAGATTGAGATATTACAGCTCCCAGAAGGCTTATGAGTTAAAAATCTCATTTTCCTTATATGATATATAGATGTTAGAACTTTCTAAATGGGATGGCATCCATTCGAGGGTTGTACGGGGGCGAAATATCCTCTGTTCTCCGTACTCCTTAGTCGTCAAGCTTCTTGTGACGGCGTCTATCTCTGCAACACAAAAATGGTGAGCTGCCCGGTGGTGGTGTGCCAGAAAGGCCCTCCGACGATCAAGTCAGACCACTAGCTAAAGAAGAAGGTTATCAGAGAGAGAGTTTTTGATAGGATGAATTCCCTTACCTCCAACGTCCCTCTTCCTCCATATTTCTAGGCTGGCCATGCAGCCTCAAGATTGTGCGCGCACTACCTCTGCTGTCCTTCCCTGGACAGGTGGCAGTGCTCGCCTCTCTCCACCTTACGCGTGTAAAGGCTCAATCCTCCCTCCAGTACACACAGAACTGCCCAACGGTATTGAGGCGTGCGTGGAGCGGATGTCCTCTCCTTCACGCCATTGGCCCAGGTGGCATACTTAACCGGAGTACCACGACCGGCCTGTCACTTGTGGAGAGTCGCTATTACATGCTCATAACTGAGCTATGCGTCGTCGACCTATAACTTGGAATCAGGCGAAAGCCTGCCCACCTCGGCCGAACTATCATTGGTCGGTTCATCATGACCATCCTGTTGCGAGGCATGCCGGCCTCCAACCGGTCTACCTTCAATCTTGATCACACGAAGCCACTTTATATCGACTGACCGATCCAAGGCGTACCAGCCTTGATCGCGCCCATGGACTAGCTCGGGCTACCTTTTAGCCCGGTCAGCATTCGCTAACCCAAGCTCCGTCCAACACGTTCAAGACGCAGCTTGGCTATGCCAGTTGCTGCCTGACCGGTCAATATTTCCGACCGTGCAAGGCAGGCTACTGGCCATGTCAACAGAGATTAGCTCGGCGCTACGCGGTCCATCACGTCTGACGTTATCTCAGCTCGGTCGTACAGTCAGGTGCAAATCTCCCCTCTCAATTGCCCCTTAAACCCATCCGAGCTATCATGATTGGGTTTACCTCTGTGACCGAGCCAATCGGTTGAATTGCGCCATTACCGAGCCGAGCATCATGGGGAAATATCTGGTGCCGAGCTATCCCGTTTGGCTGGCCATCGTGTCGGCAGTCTTGTCAAGGGTCGTACAGCTGTACAGCCGTACTAACAGCCGCGTTTCCAGTGCCAAGTGGCTTCACGCTATTGGGTCGTGCAGCCAGCTGTTCTGCATGCGCAGAATTCAAACAGCTACGCCGTTTGGGTGGTTTCCCCCCTTTTTATGCACAGACCAAGGGTTATTCGAACCCTTCACTCTCCATCTTCTTCCAGAGCTCCAAACCCTAGCCTCCTATCGCTCAAAGCTCCCAACCGTTGCTGCCCCTTGCTGTGTCCGCCATTCCTGACGTTGCAGTCGAGCTCTCAAGGCCTAACTCACTTCTCATTCATTTTCGGTAAGTCACACTACCCCTCCCTTGTATTTTCTGCTCCCGTTTTCCAGTTCTCCCTGTTCTCTGCGTTTTTCTGCCACTGTGCTTCGTGTTCCCTGCCTGGGACCTTTAAGGTTCCTCCTTTTTAGTCCAATAGTGCCATACCTTAGGAAAACTGGAACTGGTGGAGTGGAGGGGGCTTTCGTGCCCCTGTTTCCCCTCAGTTTGAACGAATGAGCCTTTAGCATAGGATAAACGAGATGAACAGGATGAACACTGTTCAAAACCGAGCTAAATGCTCATTTAAATTCGTAGAAAGAGTTTAAACCGAGCAAAAATGGTTTGTAACTGCTAGCTGAGGCCGTAACCGAGCTAAATGCTCAATAAAATTGATAAACAGGTCTAACCGAGCTAAAACTTGCCTTGACAAAACCATAGATAGAATCAGAGCCAAACCAGGAAGGCTAAATCAGCCGTGTCGTCCAGCCGAGATAGGGATAGACCGACCAAATACCCAAAAACATTCACCGAGCTAAAAAATTCAGTGTGATCCGTGCAGTTTACGCCGTGCTAACCCTTGAAATTCTTTCTTAATCAATGCAGAACAAACTAGGACCGACCAAGCCCTTCAGCGTTACCACTGGTGGAGCTCAAAGTCCGAGCAAATACACCAGCATTTTTGACCGGGATACACACTAAACCAAATAAAACCGAGATAATGGGGAAGTACCAATTTATGGTAAGCTCGCCTGGCGCGATGGCCGAATTTAAAAGGGAGTACAACGTTCCCGATGACGTCATCTTAGAACTCGCCAAAAAAGGAGACACACCATGGGGCGACTTAGACCGGTGCCCCTTCACGGTCGTTTCCATTGTTGAAAGAGGGCTTCACTTCCCCGTGCAACCTTTGATCTGCGAATTTTTGAGGCAGACAAGGCTTTGCCCGACCCAAGTTTCAAATAACACTTACAAAATAATAAACGGGGTCGCCGAACTGAACCGGTTGCTCGGGTTCAATCTCGGTCTGGCTGAAATTTTTCATTAGTATAGTCTTAGTAGGAATAAGAGCGGATTCTGCTGGTACCTCAAAGTGAAGAAGGGCCGAGCAAAATTAATAGAGGGTAACCCAGACAAGAAGACAAACGACGACGACTTCCTGTGGGTGTCCGGTCGCTATGAAGACACCGAGGCACCCATACCAGGATGGTATATTGGAAAGGATTTTGGTAGTGCGGGTGAGTTGCTCGGCTGACCGCGCTATTTTCCTTATGAAGCAATTATTTTTCGTGCCGATCTAACACTTGTCTTCTTTTGCAGATAAGCACCTAGCAGCAGACTACTACCGGGCCAACCAAGAGGCCATTAGAGTCCTGCTGCGCCATCCTGCCGAAGAGAGGGAAGCTTCGAAATTGCTCGGCTTCGATCAGACCTACCATTACACCGCACCACGCAGGAGCCGAGTTACCGATTTTCTGCGCGCGCCAACTCCGGAACCGGATCCAAACCTTCCACCGATCAGGCTTATTCCACTAACCGCCGAGCAGGAAATGGCGAAAATCAAGGCCATCAAGTCCTTGATCACCGGGGAAGAAGACGAGCCCCAGAACATAGAGGCAACCAGTGGGACATCCTCCGCACCCACCGTGTAGGGAGATGGGGCAGTGCTGGCGCTTGCCAGCGAGCAGCCAGCTGGTCGGTCCAAAAAGCGGCCGAGGAACGAGAAAACCGGGCCGCGTCTAGCGGATGAGGACTCTACCGATCATATCTCTACCGAGCTCGGGGACCAGACCGAGCAACCACGGGCTAGCAAATCCAAGGGCCCAGCCCCGCCGGTCTGGGCACTCGAGTTTAAATACCAGGTCCGAGCAGTTTCCGCTGAGGACTCTGTGTATGCGGACAAGGACTACTCGCTTGGTTTCAATTTGACCAAGGGGTTGATCTTGCCCGCCGACATTAAAAAACATGAGGAGCTTTCTGACCTCAAGGTCCTCCGCTCAGCGGCGAAATCCATAGTGCTGGTGAGTTCTTCATTTTTTGCTTCAACTGTTTGCTCAGTTTCTGCTCGGTTTCTGAATGCTAACGATCTGTTATTTGTTTGTAAGCCGCACAAAAGAACTACCTGGCCCACGATCGGGTGATCAAACTGCGGTAGAGCCTGCGCGATGCCATCTCGAAAAACAAGGCCCAGGAAGGCGAGATAGCAAAACTCAAGGCCGCGCAAGAAGCAGTCGTGGCAGAGCGAGATACCTTGCTCCAAAAAGTCGACCGAGCTATCGAGGAAAAACAATGAGCCGTGAAGTTGACGAAAGCTCGGTATCTTGCCGAGCTGCGGAAGCTGCGCGATGCCCATAAGGAAGAAAGGGACAAAGCGGTCAATGAGGCAGAGGACCGTGGATATAAGCAGGGGGAGAAAACCTACGAGCGCCAAGTCCAAGCGACCAAGGACATCTTTTTCCAGTGCGGCTGAAAGGCTGCCGTGGAAAAAGTTGGCCTTGGTCAGGATGCCGAAATGTTCGTGAACCCCCCTGCAGCATATATCCCGGTCTATATGCAGGCCTACGCCAATGCTACCCAAAACCGGCTCATTACGGAGGCAAGGAAGGAAGCCGAGGAAGAAGCCGCCGCCGCGCAACAAGCTGAGCAAACTACTGCCGAAGCATCTCGAGATGACGAAGTGGCTGATCGGGATATTGCTGTAGGGGATGGAGCTGACGACAACGCCGAGGAAAACTTGCCCGAGCAGACGGTGGAGGCAGGCGGACAAACTGTCGATCTTGAAATGGATTGAAAATTTCCCCCTTCTTTTTTTTTTTTTTTTTGTTTTCTTCTTTTCTTTTGGCATGTAACTGGGCCAGGCCCCACCTTTGTACTGAATCTTTTTCAATCAATGAAACTTTTGAACCTTTGGTTAGTATATCGTCTACTTCTTTTCGGTTGGCTTGTGTATAAATGTCCCGATTTAAACGTTGATAATTCACAACTGGCAGGTCGGCTGAGCCGCGCAATATGCCAAGCTGAAATCACCCAGAATGTTTTCCAACATATCTGGCAGCTCAGCTCCTTGAAAATTTAAATGAACTGTCATTGTGACTTGGCCGAGCAAAATTCGCTCGGTTTGAAACGTTTGCAGAATCATACATTTCCATTACATCAATGAGACCGAGCAAAAATCAGCTCGCCTTGTGAGTTGGTTAAGCTGCCAACATTTCCTTTCGGCCGAGCCAAGTCAGCTCGGCCTCTTATCGGTTGGACAAAACGCCAGCACCGAGAAATCCTGCCGAACAAAATTCGCTCGTTTCCCATATTGGACAAGACACCAATATGCCGACTAGGCCGAGCAAAATCAGCTCGGCCCTTACATTGGGCAAAACACTAATGTTTCAACTAGGTTGGTCATGACGCCAACATTTAGACCGGGCGAGGGAAACCAGCTCGGCCCTAGGCTAATGCGAACTTTTCCCTACGCAAAATTTTTGTGCGGTCTGTCTCCATTCCAGCGAGATGAAATCAGACCGGTCTTATTCAAGGCGGTCTCCTTGCCCCTGGCATCCATGATTGCCTTGTGTCCTTGCGATTTCATTGTACAGAGATGTAATACCAAACAAGAGTGCTATTTTTATTACAAAAGCATTGCTATCTTTTACATCTAGTGCCAAGAGGCTAAGGGTCTGGAAAAGCTTAAACAACATAAGCAAATTACAATTCAAAAGTAAAAAACCTTAAGGTTGGCTGTATTCCATGGTCTGGGGATAGCCGTGCCATCCAAATCTTCCAGATGGTATGCCCCTTTGCCAGCCAGACCAATCACATTGTATGGTCCTTCCCAATTCGCACCGAGCTTTCCTTCGCTAGGGACCACCGTGTTATCAAGTACCTTTCTCAAAACCCAGTCCCCAACCTTGAATAGCCTGGGGTGCACCGCCTTGTTGTATTTCTTGGAGAGTTCTTGTTGATAAGCTGCGATGTGGATTAGTGCCCGCTCCCTTCTTTCCTCGGCAAGGCCTGATTCCAATGCCACGGCTTCATTATTCAGATTAGGCTGGAAACTTTCAGAGCGGATGGTTGGCATGCCAATTTCCAACGGGATGACTACCTCCATGCCGTAGGCCAAAGCGAATGGTGTTTCCCCGGTCGACCTTCTTAGGGTAGTGCGGTATGCCCAGAGCACGTTGGGAAGTTCCTCAGCCCATTTCCCCATGGCTTTTTCAAGCCGCTTCTTTAGCCCATCCAAGATGGTCATGTTTGAGGCCTCTGCTTGACCGTTAGACTGAGGATAGGCCGGCGTCGAATTGTAGAACTCGATCTTCAACTCTTCGCAAAATTCGCGAAAGAGCTTCCCATCGAATTGAGTGCCGTTATCTGAGACGAGGGCCCTGGGTATACCGAAGCGAGTAATGACGTTTTGCTAAACAAACTTCTTCACATCCTTTTCCTTTATGGTCGCCAGTGGCTCGGCCTCCACCCACTTGGTGAAGTAGTCGGTGGCGGCGATGAAGAACTTGCGATTGCCCGGCGCTGCTGGGAGCGGTCCAACAATATCCAATCCCCAAAGCGCGAACGGCCAAGGACTTGTGAGAGGGAGAAAATCTCTAGCCGGCTGGTGGATCTGGTGAGCGAACTTCTGACACTTCTCACACCTGCGAACATATTTCTGTGCGTCCGCCTGCATGCACAGCCACCAGTAACCTTGGGAAATTGCTCGGTACGCAAAGGACCTGCCTCCAGTATGGCTTCCACAAATGCGCTTATGTATTTCGTAGAGAAAAGTCTCCACTTTGGCGGGGTGGACACACTTCAAATACGGCCTAGTGAAGGACTTCTTATACAAGGCTCCAGATGAGGAGAGCCAAAACCGCTCTGACTTTGCTCGGATTTTGTGGGCTGCCTTCTTTTCTTCCGATAGAACTCTGTCTTTTAAGAAGGCGATGATGGGATCCATCTAGGAAGGACCCAAGTCGGTGCAGAGCACCTCGGTTGTTTCCGGTTCCTCAATCCTTGGCCGGGGTAAAAACTCTATCATTAAGGGGTTAGGAAAAGCTGTCTGGGTGGAGGCGAGCCCAGCCAATTCGTCAGCCGAGTTGTTTTCTTCGCGGTTGATCTGTTCCACTCTTATCGCGGGGAACTTCTTGATTTCTTCTCGCACCAACGCTTGATACTTGGCCATTCTTTCATCATTTGCTTCATACTCCCTTAAGACCTGATTGACCACCAATTTGGAATCACTAAATACCATGAGGGCTGTGGCTTTCATTCTAAGCACGCTTCTTAGTCCGGCAAGGAGAGCTTCATACTCAGCTTCGTTGTTAGATGCTGGGAAGCCGGGCGTAATTGCCTGCTCGATGATCAACCCGTCCGGCGAGTTCAACACGATGCCCAGCCCGGCCCCATGTCTGTTGGACGCCCCATCAACGAAGAGCTTCCATATCTCGCCAATAAACAGTTTCCAGCAATCAGAGGGGTTTTGGGAGCTCCTCATTTCCAAGTCTTTGATCGGTTCATTCTCGTCGGACTTTGTTAGTTCGGTCGCGCTCGTCCCTTTTCCTACTTGCGGACCAACATTCGTTTCTGTGGCCAGAACCATGGGTTGTGCTAAATCCGCACCAACCAAATCAACCGGGAAAATTGGATGCATCCCAGGGGCAAATTCCGCCACAAAGTCGGCAAGTGCTTGAGCCTTGATTGCTGTGCGCGGTCGGAACTTGATGTCATATTGCCCTAACTCCACGGCCCATTTCAAAATTCTCCCAATGAAGTCTGCCTTTTCAAAAAGCACTTTAAGCGGGAACTCGGTTAACACAACTATCGTGTGGGCATGAAAATAGTGTGCCAGTTTTCTTGACGCCATCATTAGGGCCAACGCCAATTTTTCTAAGGAAAGATACCTCGTTTCGGCTGGGAGAAGAGTCTTGCTTACATAAAAGATCGGCAAGTGTTGGATGCCTTCAGTACGCACCAATACCGCGCTGACTGCATGTTGAGAGACAGCCAAATAGAGGTACAACTCTTCGCCTGGCTGAGGCGTGACCAAAATAGGGGCCGAAGAGAGATATGCTTTCAGGTCTACTAGTCCGCGGTCGCATTCGTCATCCCAGAAGAACTTGGACTTCAGAGTTTTAAAGAAGGGCCTGTAACGATCAGAAGATCGGCTGATAAATCTGTTCAACGCGGCTGCCATCCTGGCAAGATGTTGCACGTCCTTCGTGGAGTTGGGACGCTCTAGGTCTTGTATGGCCTTAATCTGTGATGGGTCAGCTTCAATCCCTCGATTTGTGACCAGAAAACCCAAAAACTTTCCGATGCCAACTCCGAATGAGCACTTTGTGGCGTTCAAGCGAAGCTTGTGGAGCTTAAGTATGGCAAACATCTCTGCAAGGTCGGCGAGGTGTTGAGACTTCTCCTTACTCTTCACCACCATGTCATCGATATAGGCCTCCATTGTTCGGCCCAGAAGAGGAGCGAACATCTTCGTTACCATCCTCTGAAAAGTTGCCCCGGCGTTCTTTAGTCCAAACGGCATGACTTTGTGGCAATATAAGCCCCTGGGGGTTGTGAACGATGTGATCTCTCTGTCCGGCTTATACATGGCTATCTGGTGGTAACAGCGATATGCGTCCAGGAAGCTAAACCTCTGATGGCCAGCGGTTAAGTCCACCAACTGGTCAATTCGTGGGAGGGGAAAGCTATCCTTGAGGCAAGCTCGATTGACAGTCTTGTAATCAACGCAGACTCGCCACTTGCCGTTCTTCTTCGGGACAACCACCGTGTTGGATATCCACCGGGGGTACTGCACCTCCTCTATGGCACCAGCTTCCAACAAATTTTTCACTTCTTCTGCGACCACTTCAGCATGGTGCAAGGCTGAGCGGTGCGTCCTTTGAATGACTGGCCGTGCATTAGGGAAGACATTCAACTGATGACAAATGAAGCTCGGTTCAATGCCAAGCATGTCGTAAGGCGTCCAGGCAAAGGCCTCCAAATTGGAAACTAAGAAGTTTACATAATCCATCCGCTCGGCGCTAGACAAGGATGATCCCAAGAGGAAGAACTTAGTGGGATCGTTCTCGTCAATTCGCACTTCTACCAAATCTTCGACCGACTTTTCCTCGGCCTTTCTTCCTACGTCTTCAAGGACTTCTTTACCCTCGGGCCCTTCAATCATTTGGACGAACCCTTTGGCTGCTCGGCTGCCATTTACCGCAACGAAGCATTGTTTTGCTATCACCTGGTCTCCCCAAACTTCCTCTATTTGCCTGCTCGACGCCGAAAAGCACATGACTTGGTGGAAGGTCGAGGCAACCGCTTGCATGACGTGCGGCCAGCCCCTACCTAAGATCAAGTTGTAGGTGGATGGAACTTTGAGCACCCAGAACTCCACTTGCTTTACTACTGAACCCGCTTTGACCGGAAAAATAATCTTTCCGATTGGCCACTCTAGCTGTGAGTTGAAGCCGACCAAAGGAGACGTCGTAGGGGCCAAGTCCTTGTCTTCTAACTTCATCTGTTTGAACGCGTCATAATACATGATTTCGACCGAACTCCCCTGGTCGATCAAGATTCTCTTGATATCAAAGTCTTTGACGCGAAGAGTCACCACCAAGGCATCATTGTGCGGCATCTGAACCCTTTCCAAGTCCTTGGTTGAGAATGAAAGGATGTCTCTTTCTTCGGCCTTTCCCTTCTTTACGGCGGGCTGGACAGAGAGCACTTCCCTCATGTGCTCAGCCTTCTTAATCATCCCTCTAAGCTCGCAGACCCTTGCTGGTTCGACGATGCCGTGGATGACGTTGATTACACCTTGTGGGGGAGCTTCTAGGGCGGCCATTCCGTTGGGCTCAGTTTGTCCAGTTAGCGCGGCCTTGATCCCCCCATCTATGTATTGGTCAAGATGCCCCGCCGCCACCAATTCCTCCAATTGCTACTTGAACGGTAAGCAATCCTCTGTCCGGTGCCCTCGTTCTTCATGGAAGGTGCAGCGGTATTTTGGATTGAAGCCTCGCTGTGCACTTCCTAACTTGGCCGGCCAACGGACGAAGGGTTCGCCTCGGATCTCGCTCAAAATGTGATAGATGGGAATTTTGAAGACCGTAGTAATTCCTGTATGCGCCTTCAGTTTTCTCTTGGCATCTTCCGCGGCGTCGCGGGGTGCGTCAGTTTGGTCGTTTCTGCGACCCTTGCGTCGGTCATCGCGGTTTGGACCATGGCGCTGGTCTTTTGACCGGTTGTTTGGGCGGTTATCCTCCTGCCCAACCGAGTGAACTTTCCTCGCAACCCTCCTGTCCACCGCGACCGGATTAACCTTCTCGGTCGCGGAGGCGACATCATCCTCCACACGAATGTGCTCATTGATCCGCTGCATCAATGACTCCATGGTTGTAGGTTGATGCATCGTGAGTGAATCTCATAGCCTATGTCCGACTGGGAGACCCCGTTTGTACTGAGTGATCGCCAGATTGGTGGGGCAGTCGAGGATCTCATTGTATGTTTCCCAATATTTCGCATTGTATGCCTTCAACGAACATCCAGACTCCATCTTGACGCCCAGGAGATGGTCGACCTCCTTTGGCGTTCGTGTGTTGGTCTTGAATCTGGTGACGAAGGCTTCCGCTAGTTGCTGCCACCCCTCAATACTCCCCTCCGGGAGCCTCTCGAACCATTTCAAACCCAGCTCTCCCAAGCTTGCTGGGAATATGAGGCACATCAAGGCGTCATTCCGCCGGTGTCCAGCCATTACTTGTCGGTAATGGTTCACATGCATGTATGGATCCGTCCTTCCATTTTACAAAGTGAACTTTGGCTGGTGGAATCCGGCGGGGAATGGGGTACTCTCAATCTCTGGAGACAGCGGCGTGGCTATAAGTCGCGCCAGCTCTTTGTCCACCATCGCAGGGGCCATCACTTTGGGGGCTGGCATCGCCACTTCCTCACTATAACGCACTGGAGCGCTTAACCTCTGCAATGCCGGCACTCTCCGAGCCTCCCGACAGCGCGCCCTCTCTTCCAATACATCCCTCAAGTCCCTGGAACGTGTGAAGAAAGAGGATCCCGACGTCGGTATGTGTTGTCGCGAGAGAGGGACCTACCCTCCCCTTGGTTGGAGTCCCCTACCCCATAGTTCCTAGTGATGGAGAGAGAGTGGGTCCTCCCCTGGCGGCGACTGCGACAGCGAGGGGACGGGGTGCACTCACTGAGGTTGCCCTCTCCAGCAACACCCTTCCCTTTAATCTGGCGTTTCAGCAGCTCCATCTCCGCCGCCATCTTGCGAATGACGGCGTCTTGGTCCTTGAGTTTAAGCTCCAGGCGCTGCGCATGGGACTCCCCCCGGCGTCTGCGGCCCCCAGGACTCTGCGAGCGATCAGCACTCCCTCCGCGTTTGTCTCGCGCACTTCGCGAAGGAGTCTCTAGGCCCGCCATGGCTGGAATATTTAGAGGACCTTCTCTCAAGCGGACGTACTCGGGTGTGATGCCATCGACGACGGACAGTGGGGCTTCGCCGTCGTTGGCCATGGAAATGGTCGAAGAAGCTCTGAGAACAAGGGTTGAGTATCAAGAAAAACCTTCCCATAGACGGCGCCAATTGTACGGGGGCGAAATATCCTCTGTTCTCCGTACTCCTTGGTCGTCAAGCTTTTTGTGACGGCGTCTATCTCTGCAACACAAAAATGGCGAGCTGCCCGGCGGTGGTGTGCCGGAAAGGCCCTCCGACGATCAAGTCAGACCACTAGCTAAAGAAGAAGGCTATCAGAGAGAGAGTTTTTGATAGAATGAATTCGCTTACCTCCAACGTCCCTCTTCCTCCATATTTCTAGGCTGGCCATGCGGCCTCAAGATTGTGCGCGCACTACCTCTGCTGTCCTTCCCTGGACAGGTGGCAGTGCTCGCCTCTCTCCACCTTACGCGTGTAAAGGCTTAGTCCTCCCTCCAGTACACACAGAACTGCCCAACGGTATTGAGGCGTGCGTGGAGCGGATGTCATCTCCTTCACGCCATTGGCCCAGGTGGCATACTTAACCGGAGTACCACGACCGGCCTGTCACTTGTGGAGAGTCGCTATTACATGCTCATAACCGAGCTATGCGTCGCCGATCTATAACTTGGAATCAGGCGAAAGCCTGCCCACCTCGGCCGAACTATCATTGGTCGGTTCATCATGACCATCCGGTTGCGAGGCATGCCGGCCTCCAACCGGTCTACCTTCAATCTTGATCACACGAAGCCACTTTATATCGACTGACCGATCCAAGGCGTACCGGCCTTGATCGCACCCACGGACTAGCTCGGGCTACCTTTTAGCCCGGTCAGCATCTGCTAACCCAAGCTCCGTCCAACACGTTCAAGACGCAGCTTGGCTATGCCAGTTGCTGCCTGACCGGTCAATATTTCCGACCGTGCAAGGCAGGCCACTGGCCATGTCAACAGAGATTAGGTCGGCGCTACGCGGTCCGTCACGTCTGACGTTATCTCAGCTCGGCCGTACAGTCAGGTGCAAATCTCCCCTCTCAAGGGTGGTCGGATTCGTTAGGTTTATGTAATATCATTTTAATAATTTGAATTGTTTATTTTATAAGGTTTTATATATATATATATATATATATATATATCATTTATATAAAAAATTAAGTTAAATTGATATCATTTATGAAAATATTATATGCCATTTATCTTATAAAATCTTAAACAAAATTCATTTTACCCTCTTAAAATTCAATAATAGGCAAAGAGCCCCCAAGTAATTTTGACCATTTTACACTTTGCCTTCTTGCCGTTATTAATTTCATCTAAAATAACCGGGAGTGTTCCACACTTGTCAAGATTGAAAGTTGGCAATGAAAAAAAAAAAAAAAAGTCAAAATCAAGATTCAATGTTAAGACCAGCAATCCCTTAGCTTCATTTTTTTCCCCAACCAATATGAAACTCAAATCCTAACCCAAACCCCCCCCCCCCCCCCCCCTCTTTATTTTATTAAAAATATAATTTTAATTTAATAATATTTTAATTTATAAAATCATCTCTAAATTCTAAAATTCAATTTATTTAATCTAATTATTAACTCATTAAATATTTCTAATTATTTAACTTTATTTGTATTTAACAAGAAATGGTGTTCATTATGATGCCATTTTGATAACTATAGATTTTGCAACTCTTTCGTTTGTTTGTTTGTTGTTGAATTTTTTTTTTTTTGGTGGTTTTGTTTCTTTCGGATTTATGAATTGGTTAGGAAAATTTTCGCATTACTTAATGCTTTAGTTTTTTGGGATTTTACAAAGATATGAGTTGCAATTTTTGAAATACGGAAGTATTTTAAAATCTCTGTGAATTCGATCAGTTGTTGGTAATGTATCTTCATCTTTCATTCTCAATTTGTCTTGTTAAATTTTTTTGTTACCAAAATCAACTTAGAAAGGCCTAAACATTTCAACATTTTTCTGTTTATTTGTGAATTTTTATTTCACTAATTTATTTCTTGAGCTGAACTCATCTATACTATATATATAACCAAATGTAGTTGTATTGGCAAAAGTCTCCAAATATTCATTATTAAATTCTCATAATTTTAAAACTTTCTCTTTCTTACGTGGCAACCCTCTTTGATTGTTTTTTATGTTTTCTATTTTCCTCCATTTTTTATTTGTTTGATTAATTAAAATGAAAATTAATTTCATGGTTTATGGATAAAGATTTGAATTTCAAAATTCCTCCATATAGATAAAAATATAAAAATTAATAAATAATTTATGAAAATTAATTTCATGGTCTACAGATAAACATAAAAATTAAATAACTAATTTAAAAAAATTAATTTCACAGCTTATAGATAATTTAAAATTTCTTCCCAAAAATGAATTTATAAAAATTGATAAATAACTTATAAAAATTAATTTTATGACCTACAGATAAAGGTTAAAAAATTGATTTAAAAAAAAATGAAATTACTCCTTTTCTTTGCCCTTCATTTTGTAGTAGTTGTATTGGAAAAAATCTCCAAATATTCATTATTAAATTCTCATAATTTTAAAACTCTCTCTTTTGTACATGGCAACCCTCTTTGATTGTCTTTCATGTTTTCTGTTTTCCTCCATTTTCTATTTGTTTGATTAATTAAAATGAAAATTAATTTTATGGTTTATGGATAAAGATTTGAATTTCAAAATTCCTCCATATAGATAAACATATAAAAATTGATAAATAATTTATGAAAATTAATTTCATGGTCTACAGATAAAGAAAAATATTAAATAACTAATTAAAAAAATTAATTTCATAACCTATAGATAATTTAAAATTTCAATCAAATGTAGTTGTATTGGCAAAAGTCTCTAAATATTCATTATTAAATTCTCATAATTTTAAAACTCTCTATTTCCTACGTGGCAACCCTCTTTAATTGTCTTTCATGTTTTTTATTTTCCTCCATTTTCTATTTGTTTGATTAATTAAAATGAAAATTAATTTCATGGTTTATGGATAAAGATTTGAATTTCAAAGTTCCTCCATATAGATAAACATATAAAAATTAATAAATAATTTATAAAAATTAATTTCATGGTCTACAAATAAAGATAAAAATTAAATAACTAATTTAAAAAAATTAATTTCACAACTTATAGATAATTTAAAATTTCTTCCCAAAAATGAACTTATAAAAATTGATAAATAACTTATAAAAATTAATTTCATGACCTACAGATAAAGGTTAAAAAATTGATTTAAAAAAATGAAATTACTCTTTTTTTGTTTTTGGCCTTTCATTTTGTAATAGTTGTATTGGAAAAAGTCTCTAAATATTCATTATTAAATTCTCATAATTTTAAAACTCTCTATTTCCTACGTGGCAACCCTCTTTAATTGTCTTTCATATTTTCTATTTTCTTCTATTTTCTATTTGTTTGATTAATTAAAATGAAAATTAATTTCATGGTTTATGGATAAAGATTTGAATTTCAAAATTTCTCCATATAGATAAACATATAAAAACTGATAAATAATTTATGAAAATTAATTTCATGTTCTATAGATAAAGATAAAAATTAAATACCTAATTTAAAAAAATTAATTTCACAACTCATAGATAATTTAAAATTTCTTCCCGTAAATGAACGTATAAAAATTAATAAATAATTTATAAAAACTAATTTCATGACCTACAGATAAAGGTTAAAAAATTGATTTAAAAAAATAAAAGATAAACATATAAAATTTCATAAATAATTTATGAAAAATTATTTCATGACCTAGAGATAAAGAAAAAAATTAAAACAATTATTTTAAAAAATTAATTTCATGACTTATAGATAAATAAACATATAAAAATTGATAAATAATTCATAAAAATTAATTTCGTGGCCTATAGATAAAGATAAAGATTAAATAATTGATTTACAAAAAATTAAAATAATAAAATTAAAATAAAGATATGATTTGTTAATCTTTATCTATGAAAAACATATCTATCTAAATCTTTGTTTTGATTTACTTATATTTTTTTCTCCTTCTGTCACATATTATTCTTTTTTCATTTTGAATATATACTAAATGTAGTGAAGTATGAGAATTTTTCAAAATCTTACTACTAAATTCTTATGGATTCTCTCTCCTATGTGTCACTTCTCAAGTCTCCCCTCCCACTTTGCCTAATTTTTAATCATTTGTCAGTTATCTAAATCGCAAAAGCCAAAAGAATTATATATATTTAAATAAAATGATAAATATTTAGATATGAACAACAAAAAGGTAGAGATAAAAATATAAAAAGTAAAATAAATTAAAAAGATAACTATTCAAATTTCAACCACACAATAATATAAAGAGTTAAATAAAAAAAATAGAGATGAAGAAATATACAAAAATAAAAATATAACTATTTAGATTTGAACTGCAAAATGAAAATTCAAATAAAAAATAACAAAATATTTAAATAAAAATATTAAGATTGTGATATAAATATCCCAAAAAAAAAAGATAATTTTTTTAACGATCTATATTTATCTTTTGTTAGTTTGTTATATTAAATATGATAGAATTCCATATATATATATATATATATTTTGTTTAAGTATAATCTTTTCAATATAAAAACAAGTTCCTGCAAAAAAAACCATGAACAGAAGATTGGGAGGAAAACAACCAACATTGAGCCATTTCTGATCCCTTTCAGTGCCTAAAAATCTTAAATATTTGCTTTACATTTGAATTGTGTACTTGCATGAGTTTTTGCATTTGTGAGAAAGTGAGTTTATGTAAATGGATATTATTATTTTATTTTTAAATTTTTTTCTTACAATCTATATTTTCCTTATTTCTTTCTTTTTGTTAATAATGTATCATTTAATTGAGATTTTTTTTAATATATTTATAAAAGCACTACTGTTATCAATTGGTAACTCTCTCACTTATTGATTATTTGTGTTTAATTTTTTTTGGTGCAGATGTTAGATTGAAAATGAAGAACACGTCAAAATTTATTGGATATGGGTTTATACTTTAAATGTATTCATCAGTTGATTTTTTATTATTGATTATCCTGTTAAAATAACTTATGATTAAATTTATTTTTAGGAACTCATTTCCTTTGAGAACCAAACCGCAAATTTTTTCTTTTTTTATTTTATTTTATTTTTATTTTTATTTAGATTCAGAGTTTGAGCAAATGGAAAATATCTCATATTTAAAATGTTAATTTTTTTTTGAATAATTTAAATATTTATATTCTTTATGTTTGTCAATTCAAGTTTAACGCATTTCCAAACTTTTTTTTTTTTTTAATCATTCCAAACCATTTGTGTTTAATGAATCAATATAACCAAAAAAACAAATAGCGCAAAAAAATTTTAACCACTAACTGAATATAATGGGAATTAAAATTAATTTTATTTTAATTTATTATATTATATCTACTATTGATTAAACAAAATTAGTGTTACTTTTATTTAATATATTAGTTATTGTGATTAATTATAATATGCCTTTGTTACTCTATTTTTGATTGTCTGAAATAATTCTTAGATAAATTAGCTATTATGGGAGTGTTTGGGAAGGAAAAGCCCAGGCTTTTTTGGCTAAAATAGCCATAAAAAACAAAATAGGCTATTTTAGCCACAAAAAACAAAACATCAAATCCAACTCATAATCATTACAATCCTCTCTCACAAAAAAAGTCAAAAAAGCCAAAAAGTCAAAAAGCTCTTCCCAAACCAGGCTAAAATAGCCCAGGCTAAAAAAACTAAAAAGCCAAAAAGCCAACCCACTTCCCAAACGGAGGCTATATATGTTATGATTTACTTAATGGATGATAGTTTTTTAAAATTTGTAATAATGTGATATATTTAATATTTTTAATGATGTGATATAAGAATTATACGCAAACTAAATAAAAATATTTAGAAATACAATTAAATAACAAATTTTTTTTAGTGATTATTGACTTTTTAAAATCTCGTGCATCGCACGGGTGACTACTAGTAGAAATGTACACAAATGGGATTAATTCCCAACTTTTGTTTTCTTATTTTCTCTTAATTTCAGCTAAATTGGTTGATGCAATGGTAACTTTTACTGGGTTGTTCTTATAATTCTAATCATAGTGCTTGCTTGGACCTGTGTTTTGCTAGCTTTTTCTTGTTACAGAAAATAAAATAAGTAAAATGAGGCAAAGTTTAGAAGGGTATTAAAGTCATTTTACAGATATCATTAACAGAATTAGAGTTGCAATTTAGTCCAAAACTATGTGAAGGTTGTTTGCCTATATTTGAATAATAAGGGAGCAAAGTGCTTACAGGAGCGTGAAATAAATTTGCGCAGTGATTGAGGGCCCGACGTTTCGGGGCTCGAATGCCCCGAAATTCCGTTTAAGGTAAAAAAAAAAAAAAAAAAAAAAGGAAAAAAGAAAGAAAAAAAAAAACAGTTTCCAAAATTAGAAATTAGGGGCATTAGGGGCAAATTTTTTAGGGCCACCAATCATTTTTGAATAAATTTTGTCCTAAAATCTTAATATCATGCCCTTTAAAAAAAAATTCTCTTTGATTTTTTTGCTCAAAGAAGTAACTGTTTAGTAATTTTCAAACTAACAAAATTAAAAAAAAAAAAAAAACTAACTAACTAACTAACAAACCCAAACTTGGGCGTTTGACGGCATATTAAAAAACTTAAATTTTATTTTAAAATTAAAAAATCATCAAATCGATTGTCATTAACTTAAAAAAAAAATATCAAATATTACATTAATTGTTTTGTCACAAAAAATAAAGAGAAAATATCACATCAATGAAATTTTTAAAAAATAATTATAATTCAATGATAATTTTTTTTTTATTTATAAATACGTCAAAAATATTCAAAATTTCACTTGGTGTAATTATCTTAAAAATAAATTTCTTTTAACAATTTTACGAACATATTAACTAAAAAAATTAAAAACCTATTTAAGAAAAAAAAAATCCCAAACCCACCTTCCATATCATTTGAAATTGAGAGACGATTTGGAATGATTTAACTTTTGATTATTTATGAAAAAATATATAAAAATAAAAAATAATATAACTTAAAAAAAAATATAGGCTAAAATAACATTAAAAGACAAAATAGGCTAAAATAGCTAATAATGTCACAGCAAATCCATAATCATTTCATTTTTTCTCTCACAAACATCACATCCAATTATAAAAAAATTCAACTATCTTCCCAAACACAAGCCTCCTAAAATAGTCAAAAATTAAAATAATAATTTCCCAAACACCCACAAAGATTAAAAAAAAAATACACTTTTGTAGTGCACACCAACAACGGTGTTTGGAAACCAAAAGTTGAGACTAAAATAGCCTCAAATATAAAAAAAAAAAAAAAAAACCAAAAAGCCATACTAATGTATTGATTTTTTTTTTTTATTTTAAAAAAGTTGTAAAATAGCATCAACCTACACTGCCAACGTGACACTGTAGGGACAGCCCTCCATCATTTTCGAAATAAATGACAATTTTGCCCCTTTAAACCTATTTTGGAAAAAGTGAAGTTAGGACAAATTTGTCATTTCGGTTTCACACACATTTTTCAATACACAACTCAAATAAAAATCCATCATATCTTTCCAAACACAAAAAATAAAATAGCCTACTAAAATAGTCAAAAAGTCAAAAAAGCCTCTAAAATAGCCACTTCCAAACACTCAGAATGTTTTTAAAACTAGACTAGTGAGCGAACCCGAAAAGGGATCGAACGGACAGGTCACCGGTTCAACTGTCGGGTTGAACCGGATCGAACCGTGACGTCATAATTGCATCATAAATAATTTTTAAAAAAATATAAATTAATAATATATAATAAATTTTCAATTTTTTTTAAAATTCTTAAATATTTTCAGTTATGTTTTTCTATAAAAAAAAAAAAAGCATCCTAGATATAAGTCATAGTACTTCACATGCTAACAACAAATAAAATTAAAAAAATGAAAAATGCATTGCTCAAAAAACAATAAAAAAGGCCCCTTACTCACACTATCTCTCTGCTCTTATTCCCAATTTCCATAAAGATGAAAAACCCATTGCTCGACCTCAAAATAGAGGGCCAAAAAGATGGGTTCTCTTGAGAGTGGTCTTTCATTCAAGAGAGAAAGAGATCAAAATCTACTTCATTCAACGAGCAAGCAACAGCAGGAATTAGTGAAACCCATTTGATCAATGACCCAAATCAAGACTCGCAAGATTTGTATTGTTAAAGAAGATTGATTATCTACAATGGATTTGAACTGTGGGTGTCTTCTTCTTTATTGCAAGAAGAGTTGAGAGCTTGAGTTGAGTTGAGTGATTCGTGAATGGTGATGATGATTGATGACGAGAGAGAGAGATGCGGCTGTGCAAGGTAGTTATCGAAGAAGATCTGTTGTGGTTGAAGAGAAACGAAGCAGATTTGGTTTTTTTTTTTTGTTAAACAAAACCGTTCCGGTTTGATTGACCTGTGAACGGGTCAGACGGTTCGACGGTTCAACCGGCGGTTCAAACGATTTTCTTCAAATACACCAATTTTTGACTTTGAATGGTTTGAGAGGGTTGACCAGACCGGAACCTCACCCGGTCGACGGTTCAACCAATTTAACTGGCCGGTCCAGTCCAGTTTTCAAACCCTTGGTGCACACTAATGCTCTTCGAATCAGAAGAAAGGAGTAGTTTACAATCGAAATCGACAGCTACAATCGTTTTGAAAAACAGTCGATTTCATACAACAATAAAAATATTAGGAACTTTAAGGGTGTGTTTAGTTTGTATTTTAAGATAAATTTTTTTAAAAATTTTGGAGAAAAAGTTTAGAGATTTTTTTAGTTTGTTTGATTGTATATTTTGAAAATAGTTTGGAGTTTGGGATGATTTGATATTTTGTTGTAGTTGAGTAGATGTGTGTGAGAAAAAAAGTGATTACGAATGAAAGAGGAGAGAGAAAAAATGATTGCTTGATGTGTAGGAGAGAAAGTGATTTTGGAAAAAAATTTCACAAAATTTGAACCAAACATGAATTTGAAAATTTTTCTCAAAAATTGTATTTTGAAATACAAACCAAACAAGCCCTAAATATTTTACCAAATATTTTACAAAAGTGTGAGATCCACACCATATAAGTCCTATGTAAACTCCACACTTATATAAGATATTAACAATGATTCATATCATTAAAAAAAACAAATAGCACTAATGCATTGAGAATACCAAAAAAAAACAAGGCATAGGCAGTAGGCGGGATCCACTACCACATCATTAGTGCTCCCTCTAGTGCTCACAACCATTTTTCATAAGATATTTGGTAGAACATTTAGGCTATGTTTGGGAAGAAAAAGTTGGGTTTTTTTTGCTAAAATAGTCACAAAAAAACAAAATAGGCTTTTTAGGCCAATAGGATAAAATAACACATTCAACCTATAATCATTACATTTTTTCTCTAAAAAAAAAGTCAAAAATCCTTCCCAAACGAGATTTTTTAATCTCAGGTTAAAAAAAGTAAAAAAGTCAAAAAACCAACCTACTTTCCAAACGAACCCTTAATCCTGGTTTGACTATCATTTTGGGGTTAAAAAAGTACAAAATAACAGAATAAGCTAAATAAGTTAATAAGACAAAATATCACATCTAACCTATAATCATTTCATTTTTTCTTTCATAAAAGTCAAAAAAAAAAGAAAAAATCAAACTAAACGAGATTAAAAAAATCAAATTAATAAAGTTCCAATACAAAAAAGTTAATTATATTAAGAAATGCCAAACGAAGATTTAGAGTTCTTAGGTGGTGTTTGGCAAGTGGTTTTGGAGCTAAAATAGTCACAAAAAATAAAATAAGCTATTTTAGCCATAACAAACAAAATATCGCATTTAACTCATAATCATTACACTTTTCTCTCACAAAAAAAATTTAAAAAGTCAAAAATTCAAAAAACTATTCTCAAACTAAATTTTTTAACCTAAACTAAAATAGTTAAAAAAATTAAAAAATTAAAAAACTAACTCACTTCTCAAACGACTTAATATTACTCATAAAACAAGCATCGGACGGTGTGGATGAAAGCCATATCAGAAGGCGACGATGAGCTATTAGAGTCAGACAGCTCAGCAGTCAGCGGAGTCAGTCCAGCAATGAATGCCAAACGAGAAGAACGCCGCCAGGATTGTGTTGCGTAAGGGTGATGTCAATGCCAGCGTTTTCGCAATTGACGAAGTCTGTGCATGAACGAATAAATCGGGTTATGTATACGTCTTTGCTTGCTCATAGCTAGCTGTCTTCCAATGTAGTACTAGTAGATTCAAGTATGAATTTATGACATGCGTACGTGTGTTTCTAGATATCCCCACGTTTTTGTGGTGTGGTGTCCCACTTTTTGCACGATTGTTTTTCGGTCTTCTTGTGTACTTCTCACGCAAAGTACGGGGTGTTTGGGAAGAAAAAAAATAGCTTAATTTAGGTTAAAATTTACAAAAAGATAAAATAGGCTAAAATAGTTAATAAGACAAAATATCACATCAAACCCATAATCATTTCACTTTTTCTCTCATAAACATCACATCCAACCATAAAAAAATCCAATCATCTTCCCAAACACAAAAATTTTAACCTACTAAAATAATCAAAACTAAAATAGCCTACTAAAATAACAACTTTCCAAACGAAGCGTACATGTAAATGGCAAAAGGTATGGGTCGGGGCACTCATGAAATTCTCTCCCTCTTCCATTTCTTTGTTTGGCGTGGATTATAAAGGTAATTTATATCTTATTTTAATTTAAAAATTTATATTAAATTATTTATTGTTATTTCTGTTTATAGTTTATTAGAGAGAAATAACTTAAATAAGTTGAAAAAAATTAATTTTTCAAAAGCTGAGGAGGAGTGCTTTTAATTTTTATTTTTTGATTATTAGCTTTTAACTTAAAATAATCTCTGCCAAACACCTCCTATGTAAACGGTGAATGAGTTGAACCAAATTAAATTTTAGTATATATAAATCTATTTATTAAAATTTTAATGAGTTTAAATTTGAACTTAATAAAAATATAATGAATTGAGTTTGACTGGATTTGTTTAGATTTGATTCGAGTTTAAATCTGTTCATCAGTCTTAATAGAGTTAAAAAACTTATAAATTTATATTTAAGTATGATACTAAAGTTAAAATTAAAATTTTTAGTATACAATTATATACATACTGAAAAGAATCAGTATCTTATTAAGATAATAATATTTAGGGTAAATTATAATTTAAACCTTTGTGGTTTGCCTAAAAAACACGGAGCTCCCCTATAGTTTCATTTGTAACACTTAAACCCCCTATACTTCATACTAAAGTGTAATTTTCGACGGAACTATTTGTTTAAACAGAACGTGTGCTGCATGACCATGAATGATGAGTGGAATAGTTTTTCCCGCCCAGAAACATATGGCAAATAATCAAAACACCCTTATGAAACATTAACATCTTTATCCCCAAATGAAATTCAGTGTTTGAGCATGGGCTTCATTTACCTCAAACATTAACATTCTTGGAGCATTGGCTTGAGCATGAGTTTCATTTTCCTCAAGCATTAATATCCTTTTGTTTGTTTCATTTACCCCAAGTTCTCTCTCTCTCATTATATAAATATACAACCCCATCACCTTCCATGCAAAACTACCACCATCACCTTTTATTTCCCCTCTCATCTCACCACCATCACCTTCCATGCAAAATCACAACCAATCAACATCACCACCATCATATTCCATGCAAAACCACAACTAACTTCTTATTCCATGCAAAACAATCACTCAAAATCACCACCACAACTTCTCTCTCTAAAAATTATCCACAACCAATTTCTTATTCCATGCAAAACCACCACTCAAAATCACCACCACAACTTCTCTCTCTAAAAATTATCCAAACCCACTTTTCTTCTTGTAATTCAAATTAGTAACAAACCCAACCCATGAAATCAAATAATTAATATGTGTAAACATTTAGATTTTTGAAATAGCATTGATGAGATTCATACCAACCAAACCCACTTTTTCTTTCCGTTTCTGACATTTCTTCGGCCCATCTTTCGGACTCCATAACTTTCGCGATTCTTAACGGTTTTATCCCCTTCTTTCACCAATCTCCTCACCTTGCTTTATAAGTTTTCTCACTTCTTCTTGAAATGAGTGGTTTCGATATACTGAAAGTTGTCCGAAAACTAAAGTCACACATTTCAAAAAAACATCTTCAAATCTATTTCTTTCTTTTTCATCATCCACTCTCTTCTATTGCTTCATCTATAGCATTTTGTAAAGGGTGGTTCTTGGTTTTGACGGAGCTAGGCAATGGTGGTGATGATGGTGGTCACGGTGAAAGAGAAGATATACACACACACACACACATATATATATATATATATAGAGAGAGAGAGAGAGAGAAGTCAAAGCTTGGATTCACCATTTATCCTTCTCCTCAGGCGTCTACATGTTAACTTATCAATGATAGATTCAGTTTGTTGACCGGTGGTTTATAATGGTGGTTTATAATGAAGAAGAAAATTAGGGAAATAAATAAGGGTAATTTAGATTTTTTACAGTTTCTGTTACGTCCGTCCAAAATTACACTTTAATATGAAATATAGGGGGTTTAAGTGTTACAAATGAAACTATAAGGTGGTTCCGTATTTTTTGGATAAACCACAGGAGGTTAAGTTATAATTTACCCTAATATTTACAACTACTATTATATAAATGTGTTATTTATAGTTAGTTATTATTTACAGTAATATTATTTAAATATATAAATAACATATTTATCCTATTTATACATAATTTCATATTTTTAATATATAATTAATATATTTATTTTTGTGGAGGAAAAAAATATAAGTCTAGATCCAAATCCAATCACAAATCGGATTCTATCCTATTCAATCACCCCCAAACCCATCTCATTAGGGTCGAGGAGAGTCTGGGACCTGGTGGATCCGTATTTTGTTATCCTTATTAGGGACTATGAATTTTAGTTAAAAAATCAAAAAGTCATTATAAATTATAGTATTATTTTTTAAAATTTTTTAAAATGTATTTTTATAAAAAAAAAAATCAATTAAGATATTCAATCTCTAAGCGGGACCTAAAATTATCACATATGCTCTTTGTAATTCCAAAACAATTATTGCAAAAAATAATTAGAAAATAAAGTATATAATAACAAAATGTGATGGGAGAATGTGAGGTGTGGAAATTGAAGCTCTCAAAGCTACCTTTGCAAACATAAGGTGCAATTATCTTTTTATCTTTTTTAGGAAATCAAATTCCCAATTATTTGTAGCCAAAAACAAAAATATAATAATTATTTTTTTAATTTCTTTTTACTTGTAGCTAAAACAAATTTATTTTTATTTCACCACCATCACCGCCACAGTTGCTATGTCATACAAATATATATATTTTGTATCCTTTTGGCGACATAAGTCCTGTTTGGTAGAGCTGTGAGAAAGTGATTATAACACATTTATGTTATACAAATATATATATTTTGTATCCTTTTGGCGACATAAGTCCTGTTTGGTAGAGCTGTGGAAAAGTGATTATAACACATTTATGTTATACAAATATATATATTTTGTATCCTTTTGGCGACATAGGCCCTGCTTGGTAGAGCTGTGGGAAAGTGATTATAACTTATAACCTAACAGCTTATAACTTATAGCTGTGAACATAAGCTGATTTTTAACTTATAAATTAAACTTCTCTTTCCACACTCAAAGAATAAGTTAGTTTTTGACTTACAAAAAGTTATAAGCTGTATTGTTAAGCTGAACCAAACGCATCAAAATAGCTTAAACTAAATTAAAAGTTGAAATAAGGTAGAAATAAATCCTACCAAACAGGACCATAATCGAGTGGTAAGGCGGGAGTAGACATTTGCGCTCCACCATAGAAAGTGTACAAGAAAAATAATAGTAATAATAATAATGGCAAGGAGTGTAATTTTTTATTTTTAATATTTAATACTTATTTTCAAAATTTTAAATTTAGAACAATACACCCAAGAGACTGAGTGTCGTTTTGGGAACATAGTAAAAAGTCATATTTTTTGACAAAATGTTCAAAAACACAAGTGTCAAAAACGCCAGAAAATTGATTTGGAAAGTGTTAAAAACAGGTGTAAAATTACAAATTAAGGCCTATGAAAAAAAATAAAAAAATAAATTTCTTACATTGGATAAGGATATTTTGGTCATTTTAATTTGATTTGACACCATAAATAAATATTAAATTAAAAAGTAAAAAGCTAACTTTTTACCAACTTTCCAAATTACTTTTTAAAAAATTAAAAAATTTGATAAAAAATCAAAAATTAATTTTTTACAAACTTTCCAAAACAACTCTGAATTTGACCACGTTGCTCAAGAAGACAAGAGTGATGATATAATATAGGTGGTTTATTTTCGGGGTACCAAACTTTTTATGGAATTTTGCGGGGCCGTAACTTGATTTGTTTGTATTGAGACAAGCATGCCTGCGACTGTCATTCTAATTTCAGAAACCAACAACCCAATTGCACTTTTGGTACAAAAACAAAAGAGAATTTAGGATCATCTTCAAAATGGGCCAATTATTATCATCATTATTATTATTATTTAACTTTTCAGCTCCGATTCATACCACTAAAACTTGAGCACTAGGAGCAGCTCTAATTACGTGGCATTCAAGAAGGGAGGAAAAATGACACTTTCATATTACAGTGCGTGTGTTTCACGCACTGTGATAGGAAAAAAAAAAAATTTCCCGCTCAAAAATCTGATAACAGAGGAGAAGAAATCGTGTTTCAACTCTATTCCCGCTGAAGCTGTGATCGGCGTCCCTCTCCTCCACCGTGTAAATTGTAACGAGGTTTCCACCGCCGTCCCTCTCCTCCACCATCAAGCGTTCATTTGCTATCTCCGTTTGCAGATTTCGTGTCCCTCTCTGTCTTCCCTCTCTTGGTCAAGCATTTGCAGATCTCTCCCTCTCCTTCGTTCAGGTCAATTTCTGTCCGGTTGTCGTCCCTCTCCTCCACCATTTAAATTGTAGTTGTATTCTGTAATGAAATATATATATATATATATATAAACATACATTGAAGAAATTTTTATAATCTGTTAAACATACATATATATATATATATATATATCAGATTATAACATACATATATATAACATACATATATATATATATATATATATATATATATATATCAGATTATACCAAACATATATATAACAGATTATAGCATACATATAATTTGTTATTGAAAGGATAACTGGTAACTGGTAAACATACATATATAATCTGTTATAACACACATATATATATATATATATATATATATAACAGATTAGAACATACATAAACTGTTATAGTCTGTTAATTTTTGAAAGGGTAATATGTAATAATCTATTGTTAATTTTTTGTATAATCTATTGTAATGAAACATACAAGAGCTTGCATCATTGAAAGGGTAACTGGTATAATTTGTTATTGAAAGGGTAACTGGTAATGAAATAGGTTATTCTATTATTCTATTAAACAGGTTATTCTATTGTAATGAAATAGGTTATTCTATTAATCTATTAAATCATTGATTTCCTATGGTGTTTTTGAATGAACAGAAATGGAGATTGGTTCGAATAGTGGTTAATTAACAGATAATATGACAGATTATAATATGACAGATCATTGTTAATATAACAGAGGAGAAGAAATGCAGATTATAATATGACAGATCATTGTTAATATTAACAATGATCATTGTTAATATAACATACATTGAATGAACAGAAATGCAGATCTCTCCCTCTCCTCCATTTCTGTTAATATGACAGTCCAAATCTGTTAAATTGTTATAAATTGTTAATCTAATTTTGGACAGATTTTGGGTTAATCTGGTAACTTGCATAGTTAGAAATTGTTAGAAATTGTTAGATTTTGGGTTAATCTGTTAAATTGTTAGAAATTGTTATAATCTGTTAATCTGGTAATTGTTAGAATTTGAAGCTCTTACAGATTAGAAATTGCTACAATTTGAAGCTCTGTTAATTTTTGAAAGAGTAATATGTTATAGTCTCTTGAAAGGGTAATATGTTATAATTTGTTCAAGAGCTTGCATTGTTAATCTGTGTGTATATGTGTAAGTATAACAGAGTAATAACATAATAGCTTGGTTCTATTATTCTATTAATCTATTAAATCATTTGATTTCATATGGTATTTTTGAATGAGCAGGAATGGAGAATGGTTCGAACAGTGCTGAGAATCCTTTATTAAATGAGAGTGAAGAAGTTGAGGAACCGAAGAGGGGTATGTGTTTTAGCTCAAAGCAAGAAGTGCATTCATTTTATGCGAGATATGCGAAACATGTTGGATTTTCCATAGCTTATAAAACTCAAGTTTGTGGCGATGATGGGGAATTAAGATATTTTGGGATTGAATGTTCTCGATCGGGAAAGAGAATCAAAAAATCAGAAGTAAACCCTCTAAAGCCATCTTTGTCTACAAAAATTGATTGCAAAGCAAGGGTACGGGCAACCTTACAAAAGGATGGGAGATTTATGTTAACCACAGTTAACCTTGACCATAACCATGACTTGATTCCCACCGACTCACGTCATTTTGCAATGAATAAGAAGATTCTTACTCCTGTGAAGAGAAGATTAGAAATTAATGATCAAGCAGGGATTGGGGTGTCTAGAAATTATCACTCAATGGTTGTTGAAGCTGGGGGTTATGAGTCATTAACATTTGATGAGCGAGATGCACGAAATTACATTGACAGAGCTAGAAAATTAAGGCTTGGAGAAGGAGATTCCGATGCACTTCAAAAATATTTTTTGAGGATGCATGCACAAGATTCGAGTTTCTATTATATGATTGATGTTGATACTGACTTTCGCATAAGAAACTTGTTTTGGGCGGACGCAATGAGTCGGGCGGCTTACAAAGAATTTGGAGATGTTGTTTCATTTGACACAACTTACCTCACTAATAAATATGATATGCCATTTGCTCCGTTTGTAGGAGTTAACCACCATGGACAGTCGATTTTGCTTGGTTGTGGGCTGTTATCTAGTGAATACACTGATACATTTGTTTGGCTGTTCAAATCATGGTTAAATTGCATGTCAGATCATCCCCCAATAGCTATAATAACTGATCAGTGCAAAGCTATGCAAAATGCGATAGAAATTGTCTTCCCCAATACTCGACATCGATGGTGTTTATGGCATATCATGAAGAAAATTCCGGAGAAATTGAATGGGTATTCCCAATATGAATCCATGAAGATGGATTTGCAAAATGCAGTGTATGACACATTCACAAAAGATGAATTCGAGATGAAATGGAAAGAGATGATTGCAAAATTCAATCTTTATGAGAATCAATGGTTGGGGGTGTTATATGATGAGCGTCAGCGATGGGTTCCTGTTTATGTCAAAGATATTTTTTGGGCTGGCATGTCAACGACACAACGAAGTGAGAGTATGAATGCATTTTTTGATGGATATGTCAACCCAAAGACTACATTAAAACAATTTGTTGAGCAATATGACAATGCCTTGAGAAGTAAGGTAGAAAAAGAGAAGAAAGCTGACTTCAAGTCTCGGCACAAAGTCTTTGAGTGCCTAACTGTGTATGGCTTTGAGAAGCAATTTCAGGATGGCTACACCAATGCAAAATTCAAAGAAGTTCAAGCAGAGATGAAGAGACTAGTTTATTGTCAGCCGTTTATGGTCAAAGAAGAGGGTTCAATTTGTACATATTTTGTAAAGGAAGCTATGGTACTTTTTGGGAAGATGAAACATGTGGACTTTGTTGTCTATTATAATTCGACCGAATTTGATGTGCAATGTATGTGCCGGTTGTTTGAATTTAGGGGCATCATGTGTGCTCACTCACTCGTTGTGCTCATTGCAAGATGCATAAATGAGGTTCCACATAAATACATTCTACCACGATGGCGAAAAGATTTGGATAGAGGGTACACATGCATAAAAACCACATACACTGGCTTTGGGGATGATTTCAATGCAAAGGTGTATGAGAAGATGAATAGAAAATTGGTTGGCATTGTACAATTTGCTGGGAACTGTGAAGGGAAAATAAAACTTATCGACCGTGGGTTGGATGAAATCAAGGCAAAAGTGATGAAAGATGATGAAGGTGGTGGGAGTAATGTAGCACCTTCGACTAGTAATGTACCACCTATTACTAGTAATGTACCATCTTCCCCAATTGGCAGCATTAATAGACAGACAATCAGTCATACCAAGTTGCTTAGTCCTTTGGTTGCTCGGCGAAAAGGTCGTCCAGTTACTAAAAGAAAGGTTGCCAAAGTAGATCAAATAGTGAATCGGTTGAAGGCAAGCAAAAGAAAACATAACAAATCAAAGGTAAATTGGTATTCATTACTCTCTATTCAACTCATATTTTATTGTAATCATGTCATACATTTGAGGCATTCATTAACTTTTATGAATATAGGGTACTAAGGTGCTTGGAGGTGAAGGTGAAGGTCAATGTCAATCTCAACCTGAATGTAGTGTACGTAGAGAGCTTTATCCTTATGTGGTTGGCATGGAAAATAGTATGTGTGTGCCGGTACGTATACATCATAGGATTTTACATTGAGCAATTTATGTTATTCTCCAATTTATTTTAACATTTCATTTTAATTGAATAGGGACACATGGTCAATGCTATTGGAGGCACATCTCTCACCCCGACAAGTGTGGACATTATGAGAAGACAAAGTTTCATAAATCCCCCAACTCAGATTTATGGAGTTGGCACATCGCTTACCCCGTCGGACTGTATTGGAGGCACACCGAGATTTACGAGAACTCAACAATCCATGACTGCTACGCATCAAATTTATGGAGCTATACCATCTTCATTTGTTGACTTCAATGTACAAATGAACCACAATGACCGTGGCGGTAGTTTTCGTTAGTTGGAAACTTGCAATTGTAATGCCTTTTATGTGACTAAACTTGGATTTTATTTTGTTTTGGATAATTTATTTAATATATTTTTGGATTGTTCAGTTTCTTTATTTTTTGGTTGAGAACAAATTGATGTTGTTCCCTACTTTGTTGTTATAGTTAATGTTCCCAATTGATGTTGTTATATTTGTGCTCTATTTACTACATGTGTTCCAAATCTGTGTGAAAAAAGCTGTTACAAATCTGTTAAAAACCTGTCTTCAAATCTATCTTGAAAAACCAGTGTGGAAAAAATATGTTCTCAAAACTGTGTGAAAAACCAGTGTTCAAAAAATCTTTCTTCAAAAACCTATGTACAAAAATCTGTGTTCAAAACTATGTGAAAAAAACCTATCTTCGAATCTGCCTTGGAAAACCTGTGTGAAAACAAAAGTCTTCAACACTGAAAAACCAGTGTTGAAAAAATCTGTGTGAAACAATGTGAAACAAAACCTGTATTTGAATCTGTCTTGCAAAACCTGTGTGCAGAAATGTCTTCAAAACTGTTTGAAAAACCAGTGTTTGAAAAACCAGTGTTCAAACAATCTGTCTTCAAAACTGTGTTAAAAAACCTGTGTGCAAAAATCTGTTTTCAACAACCTGTCAATCTGTCAATGTGTCCAAATCTGTGTTGAAAATGTGTTGAACCTGTGTCCATATGTGTCCAAATCTGACAACAATGTGATTCAATTGTGTTCACAATCTGTCAATTATCTGTGTTAACAATGAAGACAAAGTTGTGAAGCACCTGTGTTAAAATACACAACAATGTATGTTCAAATACAGAACAATGTATCCAAAAATCTGTGAAGCACCAGACAAACAGAATCTATGTTCTAAATCAGTCCAAAATGTGTCCAAAATTAGTCCAAAATCAGCCTAAAATCAGTCCAAAATCAGCCTACAATCAGTCCAAAATCATCCCAAAATCTGTCCAAAATCCACCTAAAATCTGTCCAAAATCAGCCCAAAATCATCCCAAAATCTGTCCAAAATCAGCCTACAATCAGCCCAAAATCAGTCCAAAATCAGTCGAAAATCAGCCCAAAATCAGTCGAAAATCAGCCCAAAATCTGTCTGAAATCAGACCAAAATCTGTCCAAAATCAGCCTAAAATCTGTCCAAAATATGTTCATAATATGTGTTCAAGCAGACAAACAAATAACTTTCAAAGTTCCAAGCAGATAACAAACAATCCACATGATTACATATTCATACTTCTCAATCCGTAATTGTAATATATCATAAAGCTTCATACATATCATCTTTATAATTAATACAACACCAATTACATGTTCTAACTTGAATACAAATTATTACATCTTCATTATTAATATAACATCAATTACAAGCAAGATGAAGATCCCATTAATACAACACGAATTTCTATTTATGCCCCTTTGCAATTTTTGCATCTGCGCGTTCTGAAATTGATGTTGTTCGCTTTGAAATCGAAGATGTTCGCCTACACTTTGAAGTTGTTCGGTGACAGTTGGTGTATTGTCCATTCGCACTTGCCCTTACTCCCTACGTTGTGAATTAACACTTGAAGTTGACATCTGCAAAAATATGAAGCGAAATATGAAGTTGACATTATCATCTACAAATCTACATTTCGAAACCAAAACCCACCGTAATACCTAATATAGGCAGCATAGCCCAAGTTCCCTAAAGCAGTCCTACATTGATGTAACACCAAGCTTGAACTTGCAAAAAAATATAGCAAGTCAAGCTTGGATATGGTTAGGTTAAACCTACTTCAGCATGAAAAAACTTACTCAGTCTATAAGTTACACTGTTCTCAACATACAAAATACTGTTTTGTCCATCAAAAGTCATTTCATCACAAATGTCAAAAGTATTTATGTTAAATAATGAATAAATCAGTCATCAAAGATACATAAATCCCTATTATTTTGTTTAATAAGTAATAATTCCACAAGCTTTGTTTTTTATTAGAACAGTTATCAAATGTTTGGACTGGAAATTCTAATGAATCAATACAAATGGAAGCATGTAATAGAAACATTTGAAAGATGAGAGGGGCAACTGACTTTTTCAAGGAGATATGCTCTTTGCATCTCAAATGAATTTTAGGGCACATATTAGACACATTGAAGATTGAACATATTACAGAAAAGCTTATTCATTTATTTATTTTTAATTTTCACTTTCTAGTTTTTGAATATTATTCCATTTTATCCAGAATTGTTTCTCTACTTTACTTTGTATACGACAAACTGAATGGTTTTGGAGACCTGAAACATCCTTTTGAGGTAATTTTAGTTGTGTTCCCTTGTTGGTTCGTAAAGGTTTGATTGTATATATTATTTCACATTTAGTGAACCAAATTGAGAACCTTTGATCGGTCCCTCACTGCACTCTCTAGCTGCACTCCATACTGAGAACCTTTGATCTCCTTAATCACCACAACTCTCAAGAAATTCTCAACTGGTGCTGCAAATTTGAATTAAAAAGAGTTCAACTTCAATCACATGGCCAAGAACCAATTTCGTAAAAACTGAGACCTTAAGGTAACATTAACTCAAAAGCAACTATCAGAAAAGGTAAGAAGCACAGACACTTTTTAAAAAGTTGTGCGTCGGTGTCGTGTTTGTGTTGGATAGAGACTCTCATCAGATACTTCCAGACATGTATTGGTCGGGCACTTGTCTAAATGCATCCAATTATTGTTAAAAATTATTTACAAGACACTCTTCAAACACATGGGGAAACATACAAATTCATCGATTGACACAAATGAAACTAATGGCCTTTTAACTTTCTTAGGAGCTAAAACAGCTAATGAGTTTGGGAAGTTGCTAAACAAGTTTTTTTTTTGTGTGAAAAAGTCATGTAATATCTGCATTTTTAAGTTGATGACAAACAATTTAGCGACTTTTTGATTTTTTTAAAGCCAAAAGTTGACTTTTTTAGCTTGTCCTCAAACACCTAATACTATAAAGTTTGAAATAGTTATTTTAGGATACAAAGATAAAAGAAAATTAATACAGACTTATAGAAAATAATTTTAGATTTCACTTTATTGTTATTATTTTATTTGTGAATGATATATTCATATATGACATAATGACATATCATAATTATATAAAACCATATATTTTTGCATATCCATGTTTTTAGCAAGAAAGTGTTAGCAATGTTGAATTTACCATCATGACATCAAATTTTCTGACCAATTTTATGAATCTGGAAGCTTAAGACTAATCATATTCTCATAACAATCTTATAAAGTATAATAGAAATTCTTAACAATAACTAAGATTTATGAATATAATGTTACTTTTTAAATAGCAGAACTGAAAATCATACCAGAAATGAGGGCCTCAAAGAAGTCATCATCTTCAGTTAGGTCCTTTCCTGTTTTGCCCTTCCATTGCTGCAAATGTCCCACAATTTCAGAGTCCAAGTAAACTCCAATAGCTGTGAACTTAATTTGGAGAAAGTGAATCTCAATGTCCGTAATTCCTGTTACACATCCAAAAAAATTGAGTCAGAAAAATACACATTCAAATTTATTTCAAGTTACACACTATCAGCAATCTTTAAATCATTATCTATTAATTCCTCTTCTGATATATTTGGATGGTTGAATTTAGAAGACAAATGAAAATCTCATTACTATGAATTCAACTCAATCTGTGTTTTACAAATTAGGGCATATATATATATATATATATAGATGAAATCAAAGTGAAATCAAAGGCAAAGTCACAATCTGTTTTCAACAAATTAAGGCATATATATATATATAGAGAGAGAGAGAGAAATTATTTCACTGACTTGTGCACACAGATCTGTCGAGAAAACACGGAGAGTCGAGAGAAGCGAGTCCGGTGCGAAGACGGAGAGAGACTCGGTCGTCGTTGGTCGTCAGAAGCTGCGCTCGTCGGGTCGCCGGGGTTGTAGAAGCTGCGTCGTCGCCGGGGTTGGAGAGCCGCACTCGTTCGATTGGGTTGCAGGAGGTCGCCAAGGAGAGGCACAACAGAGAAGATAAGGAAGAATAGAGAGTGTCTTCAAATGTATTGTGTGTTCAAAATGAATTTGAATTTTGAAATAATAAGAAGGAGGGGAAATGGGCGAGTTTGTATCTGTTTTCCACGTCGGTAATGATACATCCCACTAAAAGTGGTGCTCTAAAGCACCACTAATGAGTTGGCAAACACTTTAAATAAATAAATAAATAAATAAAAAACAAGACACAAGCAGTGGGTCTTGTCCACTGCCACGTCACTAGTGATGCTTTTAGAGCACCACTTTTAGTGGTCTCAAGCATTATTGTTTTCACGTAAGCCAGCCACGTCATTAGTGCTAATTTAGTGGTGAAGGTTTAGAGGTCGGGAGCATTGGTGTATAACCAAAGAGATCAACAATGATTCATCCCACTAAAAACACCACCACTAATAGCACTAATGCATTAAAAAAGTAAAAAAAAAAAAAAAAATACAACTCCAAGACCAAAACATCACATCATTAATGGCGGGACCCACTGCCACCTAATTAGCGCTAATTAGTGCTCCCAAGCATTTTTCCCAAAGAGATAAGGACGTGATTTGATTTTGACAAGTTTGTTTGTTTCTTTTGGCACATTGCTTTACACAGTCACAAAGACATTGCAAAAAAATGTAATTTTTATATAAAATGATATATTTTCTAATAGTAAAATTTTTATATAAAAAAAAGAGAATTTTAAGCTTCAAATGTTCCCAATTCAACATCACAACTACCACACTCTTGCTTTTAAACCTATCACCAACAATTAGTTAGTGACTTTTTTAATTTTGTGTGTGTTTTATAATGAAAGAATGAGATGGAAAGGGAAAACTATAGAAACTTCATTATGTTAAATTCATGAGTTTAACATAATGAAAAAAAGAGAATTTTAAGCTTCAAATGTTCCCAATTCAACATCACAACTACCACACTCTTGCTTTTAAACCTATCACCAACAATTAGTTAGTGACTTTTTTAATTTTGTGTGTGTTTTATAATGAAAGAATGAGATGGAAAGGGAAAACTATAGAAACTTCATTATGTTAAATTCAAGAGTTTAACATAATGAAAAAAAGAGAATTTTAAGCTTCAAATGTTCCCAATTCAACATCACAACTACCACACTCTTGCTTTTAAAACCTATCACCAACAATTAGTTAGTGACTTTTTTAATTTTGTGTGTGTTTTATAATGAAAGAATGAGATGGAAAGGGAAAACTATAGAAACTTCATTATGTTAAATTCATGAGTTTTAAGAGAAAATAATATCTTCACTCTACCCTATGTAAAGCAAAAAATTTAGTTTATTTTGAAAATTAAAAGCACATATAACCCTCTCACATACTATGCCCCAAAAAAAAAAAAATGTTATCTAGATTTAATTTCCATTTCCTTGAGACCAAGATTTGCGGATGAGGCACCTTTTATTAAATATATATTTGGATATGAGTCTCATCACCGCAAGATCAACTATAAATTTGATCACATCTCGTTTAGTTTGAACTGAGTAATAAAAAATTTGCTAAACATGCACTCTTACCTCCTATTTTCTTCCTATCAATTATTAAAAAATTACGTTTATCTTTTAGTTTTCAAACTAACGGATAAGATTATGATATTAAAATTATTTTATTTGTATATGCAACTACATGTATTCCATTACAAAACTATATACTCACTGCGGGTAGGCACGGGTTGATTGTTGCTACAAAACCTCCAATTTGTCATCTGTTTACTATATTAACTGATTGGAGAAAATCAATCCGCATCTGTTTGCTAATTCGGCGGATATGGATTGAGCGGATTGGCAGATGAATGCAAATCGGTTTGGCGGTTTAAAATTTTATAAATTTTTAACATAATTCAACTTGTGCGCTTCTTCAAAAAAAAAAAAAAAAGTATTACAGTTAATGACTTTAAAAAGTATTACAATTACTGCATGCCTCATCTAGAGAATGCCTCATCTAAAGAAAGAACGTTTAAAACTTTAGAATATTACAATCATTGCATGCCTCATCCACATATTACAATCACAACATGTCTCATTCACATAAAGTATAATAATTTGTGATTCTTAAAATATAAAAACAATTCAAATTATCAAAACCATGAATAGAGCAGTAATAGAGATTGTATGCCTCTATATTGTTACATCTATATCTGTTTTTGAAAATAAAAACCAACCAGCATATATTATCTTTTTTATTTATTATTTATAGAGTTAGATTTAAAAATAAAAAAATATACATAAATAATACATTAATGTTTTTCAATTCAAAAAGTATATTTAAATTGAAAACTCTTTTTCAATAAAATATTTAAACTCTTTTTCAATTGAAAATACAAACAGAATATCTAAACAAATTGAAAACACAAAGTCTTACAAATTACTTGGGGTGCTTGTGATTTGGCGGTTCAGTTGCGGTCAAAAGAACCTCCAATCTGCCATACGTTCAAAATTAGGCAGATTGAAAAAAATCAATCTGCAACCGTCCGCTCGTCATCACGCATCCATCCAAAATACGGCGAATTAGTTCAGTTTAGTCAATTTGGGCGAATCGGTATATTCTCCGCTCACCCATTATACTCACCAACCAAAAAGTAGGAACATCACTCATATATATTTTAGACCTTTCATTTTGGAAATATTTTATTTAATATTGTTTTTAAAATTTTCATTATTTGTTCACGAAGAATTTAGAAACATTAATTTTATTTTTTGTGCAAAAATAATTTTAGAAAATCCTAAAAATAACTTAAAAGAGTATCCTAAAAACGGGTGCTTTGAAAATAATAATAATAATAATAATAATAATGAGTTCAACTTCTACTTTTTACTTTGATATGTCTCATGAGATCATGCTCCTGCTTCTCATTAATAAATTAAAAGATTTAAATATATATATATATATATATATAAAATAAAAATAAAAATAAAGAAGAAGAAGAAGAAAAGAACAGATGATTGTTGAGCTTCAAAAAAGGTGGATTAGGCATGACCATTTGAAGTCAAATAGTAAAAAGGAAGAGTGCAATGTTTTAGGCACAAAAATTAAAATATTCACATGTATTGTTTTTTGGGCTTGGCCTATATAGAACAAATTTTTGGTCCAAACAAGAGAACAAAAATTTCTGGGCTTTGTCATATTTGCATTCAAAATTTCTTGGGCTTCTGTCCAAACAGGCTTTGTCATATTTGTTTGTTCAATCATATATTTGGATTGGCCTAAAAATGTTACCAATTTATAATTTGGCGAATTAGTCTAATTTTTTTTCTTAACCTACCATTATGTATTTCACCACCCTCTTGGAATTCAATAGACGCTCGCAAGGGATTTTAATCTGGATTTTAATTTTCTTAACCAAATATAACATTATGTATTTTCTTAAATTATTAATCCAAATCCAATCACCATATCTCCTCAAACAAACATGAGGTACACAGGCTTTTCAAGGAATGAGTCACCCTGCTCAGTGAATCCAAGCAAATATGAAATTTATAGTGGTCCTAGTGGATAGGCATGATCTTTACAAGGTGTAATTGGATTGGGCTCAAGTTTTTCAAGCTCGCCACCCTTTCTCCTCTCATATGCAGTGTTCCATTTTATTTTGTCACTCCTCTCCCACCCTTCCAACAAACATTGTAAACAATTTTAATATTTTAACAAGTTTGTTGGCTGTACCCTTAATCATTATACATGAAAACACTATATAGTATATTTGGTGCATTTTTTATAAACTAAGGTCTCGTTTGTCAATTATACATTTTACTCAAAAAATTAAAAAATCGTTATAAGTTGTCATATCACTCTCTGTACTTTTCTGTACATTTTTTCGTAAAAAATTAAAAAATTATTAAAATAGCATATTCCCAAACGAGGCCTAAAAGTTAATAATCAAAAAATAGAAATTAAAGCATATCTTCTCCTATTTCTCAATAATCAATTTTCCCTAATTTATTTAAGTTAAATCTAAGTTACACCAAATAGTTGACACATTTTAAAAATAAAAAACTAATAAGCAGTGACATAAACTCTACCAAACAATATATTACGTAAAAATCCTTATTATATAAAAGGATGACTTTGTTATTTTTATAAGGTAAGAGTGAAATAGTATTTCTACCTCTAATTCCGTGGAATTGAGTTAGAAATTTCAATCCTTTTATGGGAATATCAATCCTATTAAGATTCATAGTCCTAAATCATTTTATCACAATTAAATATAATTTTAATAAAATTCACAAATTATTAATTCAATCTCACCCTTTCAAATGCTAAACAAACTTGGCATACGAGGCACAGAGTAGCAAGGAGGCCAGTTCTTTTTTAAACACAACATCAAGCTAATGTTTTGGTCCCCATGGTTTGCACTAAATTTTTATTTTCCAGCAAAGAATCCTATGTGATGCCCTTATCCCCCTAAATATTCTTTACTTGGGTATAAAGAAACTCCAAAATATTAGAACAAATCTCTTTATGATTTTCTCAAGGAGTTGTAAATGGTATAATTGAAATACTTAACAAAATGAACAGTTTAAACTATCAAAATAAATGAGACTTGTGATGAATTCTATGAGCCTAAACAACACCATGCAATTAAGATTATGGACTGTATGAGAGCCAATTCATCTTAATTTGTCTAATAATGCTTACCCAAAGGAGAGGAAAAAAAAAAGAAGAGGGAAAATAATTAGATTGATTTTCTGTAATTTTTTTCACAATAATAAAGATCTGTCATTTTTGAAATTATACCATTAATCAGTAACCAATGCAGATTTGCCAAATGTTCATTCCCTTGACATATATATATATATATATATATAATACTTGTAAATTAGCAGTGAATACAAATGCAATTCATGGTTGAATGAATGAAAAAAATTATTTAATAATTTAATAGGAAATTTTATTATACGTACTCTTCAAAAGAGTATATTATATGTAACTTTAATTATTTCACTTTCTTCTTTAGTTCTTCTTTAATTATGAAAATATTTTAATTATAATTTATGAAATGTTTTGTTATACCTGATGTGGTATTTGATTACAGTATGATTTTTTTTTTAAAATTAACCCCTAATCTTTTCCTAATTCAGTAATTATTGATGTCACAGTTATTCTAAATGTGAAGAATGTTTTTGAATGAATAAAAAAAATGATATAATTAAATATTTTAAAATGATATTATAATTAAAGAAAAAAATTAATCATAATTAAAAAAAATTACGTAAAAACACAATATTTAGTTATTTTTTAAAATTTATTATTAACATTAATTTTATATTAAAAAAATCAATTTTATAGAATTAATTAATTAAGCCCATAAAACCTTCCCTCAATTTCAAATCTCTATCTCTCTCTCTCTCTCTGCTCTATATCTCTCCGGAACCTTCTTCCCTCTGGAACTTTCTACACCACTCTCTACTCTCGCGAACCTTCTCTTTCCCCTCCACCACGTCACCTATATGAAACCCCCACTTAACCATCCAAATCAGAAGCAAACAGACTGCGATCTGCTAAGCACTAAAGCTAAATTCGAAAATGGCTTCATCGCTAGCTCTCAGAAGAGCCACCGCCTCGGCTCTCTTCAACAGGCTCGTCAACCCTCTCCGCCCTGTTTCGGTCGCTCACTCCTTCAGCACCAACGCTCAGATCGCCAAACACGACGGCGATGACAGAAGCGTCGATGTCGAACGCCGCCCCGGAAGATCCATCTTTCCAGGTAGTAGTTATCTGCTACCTTTATTTTCGTGATATCGAACTCTGTACTTTGTGATTTGTTCTGTTCTAGTTGATTAATCGACTCCATTTTAGTTACGCTTATGTAGCTTGATATTTGTGATTTCTTCGCTTGATTTTGTTATTGTTTTTGTCTTCAAATCTTCATTTTCTGATATCACAACTGGAGTGGATTTATGCCGTTGCTGTTAGTTCAATTCCTATCAAAACTCAATTCTCTGTTTTATAGATTCTGTATTGTTTGATTTTCGAGCTTTTTCGCTCTCAATCACATCAATTAATTACGTTTTTCTAATGTATCAATTCATGACAAATTTAAGTGCTTAATTTTGTTAGTTGAAATTGAAATCTGGAAATTGTGAATGTTGCAGATGTGCTGGATCCATTCTCTCCAACTCGGAGCTTGAGCCAGTTGCTGAACCTAATGGACCAATTCATGGAAAATCCTTTCCTGGCAGCTTCACAAGGAATTGGAGCTGGAACGAGGAGAGGATGGGACGTGAAGGAAGACGACAAGGCGCTGTATCTGAGAATGGACATGCCAGGTCTGGACAAGGAAGACGTGAAGATTTCAGTGGAATACAACACACTGATCATCAAAGGAGAAGGAAAGAAGGAATCAGAAGATGAGGAGGTCGTGCAGAGGTACTCAAGCCGGCTTGACCTCCCTCCGAATCTCCACAACATTGATGAGATCAAGGCTGAGATGAAGAACGGTGTCTTGAAGATTGTTGTTCCCAAAGTCAAGGAAGAAGAGAGGGAGGACGTGAGGCAGGTTAAGATCGATTAAGGAGCGTCCACATATGCTACTCTGCAAAAACTACTCTCTGTGTTCTATAGTGCTGGTGAGAGTGTTATATTTAGCTTACTTTTGTGTTTTTAGGTTGTAATCGAATCAGAATCGATGAATAAAATGGAATTCTGAATGAGAGAGACAGAGTGAGTGTTAATTCCAAGTGCATCTACAATTTGTTTCATTTTAACTAATGAAAATTTTAAAGGAATGCAGCCTATGCAATTCTAATTATGTTATTTTTTTGTTATTATAATTTTTGTTATGATTAATGAGAATTTTAATTATGTTTATGTTTAGTTATAATAAATTGTACATAATAAGTTTTTCTTTTAATCAAAAGACCCCATTTTAATGTGTGGGGTTAATTTAAAATTTTTTTTTTGAATGAATAGGATTTTGTGGAAAAAAATTAAAAAAAAAAAGAAGTAAGTAATTGATGGTGTAATACCATAATGCGACCAAGTCAAGTTAGATGGTGTCCGCGTCAACGGGCGATACTTTCTCGCCTTCGAACAATGGGAAAAGAGCTCAGGCTTTTCTACCCTGGGGAGTACACAATGGTGAATTGTAAAAACGAAATTCAACAAAACCAAGACGAAGAGGTGAGGTGAGAATTCCCCCTTTTAATCATCAGAAAATGGCGTCTAAGGCGGTAGCGAGCGCCCCAATCTTCATAGCCAAGCTCCTCCGCCACAGCAACCGCCAACTCAACCACTCTACTCTAACCGCTCCTTTGGCCTCCGCTACTAGAACATTCTCTTCACGTCCTCCGCCACGCAACCACAATGGTATATGTCTATATGTCTATATATATATATATATATATGTGTGTGTGTGTGTTTATCTGCGTCAATCGCACTCCACATGCCTATGTTTACGTTTATGCACATACAAATGCACTAGTGTTGGTTGTTAAGAGAAATTATAAAATGCTCCTGAAATATTTTGTGTTTGTATTTTTTAATCAATCATCATTTAATATATTTTTTAATTACTTAACATATTATCTTATTTATCTTTATTTTTCACTAATCATAATATTATAAAATATTTTAAGTTTATATTTTAAAATTATTAAATAATTATTCTCCTTGTTAATATGTGTTTTTAGTTGATAGGTTTTTTTAGTTGTTGTGACGAACAAAGTTACGGTTGGCCAACTACTCCATGTGTCTTATAAAAGATTTAAATTATTAAACTAAGTATTCGTTTGGTAATGATTTTTTTAATTAGTTATTTGATTTTTTAAACTTTTTTGGCTTGAGATTTTTTTATTCCTTTGATATTCTTGATTGGCTTTTAGCTTTGAAATAGTGAATTTTTTTTGTCTTTTTGTGGTTTTTTGACTTTTTTTTTTTTTTTTTTTTTGTCTTTTTGTGATTATTTAGCCAAACATGATAACCAAACACCACCTAACATTGGTTTGGTTGGGGTATTATATCTTGAGATTATTAATTTATGAGATTTATATCTTATCGTTTAAATGTAAATTTTATCATTCATATTGGATTTTAACAATCATTTTATTCAATAAAATTAATAATTTTTTAAATTCTGTCGCCTATGTTACTAGATTTGAGTGTTAGGTGCGGGTGCATATCTAGAAATTGAATTTATCAAATTTTAAATTTAAGGATACGTAAAATCGATAAAAAAATAGTTATATTTTTATATTTTTAATTTACTATGTGAGATAAAATAATACTATACGTAACATACAACATCAAAAAAATGTTTTTAGCATTACACAACAAATGATACATATAAGATAATGTTAAATATATGGGTAAATTACAAACACATTTCCTAAGATTTACTTAAATTAAAAATTACTCCCTATGATTCTAGAAATTACATTACGCCCTTTAAGATTTTTAATTTCATCACAAATAGGTTTTTTTATTAATAAATTATCAAATTAATTAACAACTTTTAATAATGTTAAAATTTTGTTTCAATTAATAATTCAAATAATTTTATTATTGTATAGATGAATAGTTAGAAATTTCATTTTTCAATTAATTTTGTTAAATAAAAAAATTTGACAAGAAGGTATTTGTAATTTTTTAAACAACATGGGACAATTTATATTTTAAGCAAATTTCAGAGGGTGTATTTGTAATTTATCCTGAATATAAATATTTAATTTATTTTGAATAGCATGTAGCATAGCCTACTGGTAATCAAACATTTATTTTTCTTTGTCATTTTATATTACAGAGTAATGCGACAATTTATTATTATTTTCATACAATGAACAAATTATAATTTTTAAACATTTTTTTTTTTTAACGCTAATCTGGGCTCCCTATACAAAATTTTCTATGTTTTGTTGCTGCAGATCCGAACCCATTTTTGAGGACAGGAGAGGTGGGAGCATGCAGAGTGGATAAGTCAGAAAAGGAGTGCTATATGAGGGTGGACGTGCCCGGCATTGCCCAGGAAGAAATCAGAGTGTGGTCAGAGTCAGGCTTCATTTATTTCTACGGCAAAGATACTAAACTCCCTCACTATAACTACGATGGGAGGGCCTTCGGAGGATCCATCAGCTTCAACCCTCAAAGCTATGATTCTGACGGACTTAAGGCTGAGGTCAAAAATGGTGTTCTATGGCTTTCCATGCCAAGGCTCAAGGAGGAATAGGGTGTTTGGGATTTTCTGATGTTATCAATTTTGGGGGTGATTTTTATGTTTCATGTTTTTGTTTTTGTTTTTGCTTTCCACTTTGTGTGTTTTGTTGTTGTTGTGGAGGTGTGGAATAGGGAAAATTATCAATACTCCTTAAGCATATTCAGGTGGTGTTTCAAAGTAGTAATTATTAGTCTAAATTATAGGACACACTACTTCTACGTTAGAATTATAGGAGACAGATGATGTGTCTAACCTGTAAATAGAAAGGAGCAATGCACCAGGAGTACTGAATAATTTCTCTGGAAATAGTGTGTTTGGTTTTTTGGGGTACAATTTCCCTGTGTGTTTTGGTTTTAAACTCACTCATTATGGGCCTCTTTGGGAACATGACTTCCTGGCTATTATAGTCTAATTTTGAAAATCAGCCCAAAAGCTACACTGTAGCAACTTTTTCTTGATTTTCCAAAAAAAATATATATATATATATATATAGGCTTACTGCTGGACAGTGTAGGCTGTGCCTACACTATCACAGTCGGAAATGTTACATCAACAGCTCAATTACCATTTTGCCCCTTAGTCGGAAATTAAAAAAAATATAATTGTAGGGACAAAATGGTCATTTTAATTACAAACATCTTTTCAACACATTTTTTAATACACCAACTCAAATAAAAATTTAACCCAACTTCCCAAACACAAAACTAAAATAACTTACTAAAATAGTCAAAAAGCCAAATAGCCTACTAAAATAGCCACTTCCCAAACGAAACCTATATATCATTATACAATGTGTATATATTAAAGAATATATACAAAGTAAAAATAATTCTCAAAAATAAAAAAAGATGAGGAAAAAATCTAAAGGTGGATTTTTGAGCTCTATGCTTTTCAAACGAGTTACAAGAAAAACCTATTAAAACTAAATCAAATGCAAAAGTTTCTTGAGGTTAATAAATAAATAAATAATGATTAAATATTAAATTATTGAAAAAAGAATATTACTTTATCGGTGATTTGGAACTCTCAGTTAAATTAGAAAGAGAACAAAACGTCTCTTATTGGATACAAAAGCTCCTTACATTACACCTCTTTCATCACTTAGTTAGGATTGTTTTAGATATAGAATTTTTAAATTTTTTACTTATTATGAAAAGATATATAAAAAAGTAGAGGGATGATATGATAAAAATAAATCAATAAATAACTTATTTGAATGTTCCCAAACCATGCCTTAATACATATTGAATGCCTCTTTATCAAAATAATTTTAATTGTGAAAGTTAGAGATATTGTTATAATTTTAAATAAAATTTACAGTATTAAAAAAATAAAATTAGATTATGAGTAACTATAAAGGGCCTCAACTAGATATTTCAAAGTCACTTTTTTATATAAAAAAAAATAATAATAGTAAATAAATAAATTTACAAATAGAAAAAAAATTTATACTTATATCGTAAATGATATAGCAGTGACCTTTTACAAGCTATGATAGTGTTTTACCTTAAAATGAAAGAATTACAATTTTTTTCTTTATTGTGTATAGAATTTTGTCATAAATTCTATTTGTATATCATTAGTCTGTTTATAATTATAAATCTTAATATTGAGTGTCTTTGTTTAATATAAAATCATCACAAAATACTACATTTGAACTTTTTATATAAAAAGTTTGGTTTTAAATAATAATAATAATAATAACGTGTACATACAAAAATTGGAGAAATTATTGGTTAGCCATGGGACAATGCCAAAGGGTGTCGTAATAATTGTTATGATTTGTAAAAGGTGTAGGATTCATGAATTTTTGTTAAATAATTGAGAAAATATGAGAAGACATGTTAAATTGTGATTGGTGAGGGATATAGTCACGTCGATGGATCCTTAATTTTTTCACAAATTGACATGGTGGGATCTTTGTGGTTGTGGGACCCTAATCTGATCTTTGTCCAAACAAACGTGAATTGGATTGGAGAGTAAGAAAAACCCTAGCTTAGCAATACAGACACTTGAAGAAAAAGAAAAGAAATCATACAAAGGAAAGGAGGTGAGCTCAAACTCAATGGGTTATTTGGCATGATTAATATAAATGCACTTATTTATTTGGGTTATATCACCTTTCTATTTTATTTTTTTTGTACATCTTTTCGTAAAAAATCAAAAAATATATTTATTTAAATCTCAGCAGTAGCAACAATGGCAGCATTGCTAATAATGGCTATGAGGAGAACCACCTCTTCACCTCTCTTCACCAAGCTCATCAATCCCAACCGCAACCGCTCTGCCACCGTCGCCGCTTCTCTCTCTCCGGTCGTCCCATCATCAAAGCAAATTGCACTATTAACGCCCATAGCGGCTCTTTCACCTGAATTCCCCATTCATCGTAGTACTCATCTCTATTTCCACAAATCAAACTTGTTTTTTGTGAAATTGATTTGGTTCAATTTTTGAATCCATTGTGTTTTAAAGGTACTTGCGATCAATAACACATGAAAAATCCATTTCAAGTATCGGCAAAGAGAGTGGAGGAAGGTTTGTTTGTGAGAATGGAGATGCTGGGGATAGAGAAGGAAGGAAGACGTGAAGCTTTTGGTGGAGTATGATAGTGTGTTGATAAAGGGGGAGGGAAGGAAGGAAGCATCGAAATATGAGGATACTGGGAGGACTTACAATGCTAGCATTGAGTTTTCTTCGAATTCGTTCCAGCCAAAGAAGATCAAGGCTGAGTTCAAGAATGGTGTTTTGAGGATGTTGATTCCAAAGCCCAACAAACTTTGAAGTTACGAGCGGATTGTATGAAATCAAGATCAAGTGATCACGGTAGGTAGGTAGGTCTGTCTTTGACAATGGTTCATTTTGGTATGTTTGGTAGTCTTAGAAGTGAAGTGAAATTTTGTGTGACAAATAATGGCACTTGAATTAGTGACAATATTATCAATTAAAAAGAAATTTTGACATTGTGATCATCTAAATTAGTGAAAGATAAATAACTTTGCATAAAATAAAATGATATTAGTGTTTCACTTGTTGAAAGCGTTTGTACCTCACAAGCTCTGGGCTTCTGGCCTCAGGGTTCCACACACATGGCACTTCCTCTAAACCCATGTTTGTATTTATTTATTGGGTAAATTACACTGACACCTCATGAAGTTTATATTTATTACAGTTTCCCCCTCATATTTAGAAAATTACACTGACCCTCCTGTTAATTTAATTTTATGTATGATGATCATTACGGTGAAGGAAGAAACTGTTATGAAACTTTAAACCTCAGGGGACAATTTATAATGAAACTTTAAACCTCAGGGAGGGGGATGTAATTTTCAAAAGATGAGGAAAAAAATTGTAATAAACATAAATCTCAGGGGGTGTCAATGTAATTTACCTTTATTTTATTTATTAGAGTGGAGATAGATAAAATCATATGAGTAAAGTAAGGATTAATAATATAGTGGTGTTATCCACTTATATGGTTGCTACATTCTATTCTAAGAAAAATGACACTCCTAAAAATATCCTATAATTTAACCCACAGTGATCTAATTTGATTAAAATCAATTTTTGATTGGTTACATGCTTTTGTTTGGAAACATATTATTTTAATAATTTTTTAATTTTTTACGAAAAGATGTAAACCAAACCAAACCAAACCAAACCAAGCCTTAAGTCCCATCAAATGGGGTCGGCTACATGAATCCTTCTTCTCCACGTGGCCCTATCAAAGGGCATTTCATTAGTCAAATTAAGTAGATTTATATCTCTATTTATAACGCTAGTCAACGTTAATCTAGGCCTACCCCGTCCCTAACACTTCCATCTACCTTTACAGCATTGCATCTCTTTACTACTGCCTCTGTTGGTCTCCGTTGAATATGACCAAACCATCTCAAACGATTCTCTCTCAACTTATCTTCTATCGATGCTACTCCTACCCATTCCTGAATACACTCATTCCTAATCCTTTCTTGTCTAGTCTTACCACACATCCACCTTAGCATCCTCATCTCAGCCACACTCATCTTATTTACATGTTGTTTATTGATTGCCCAACACTCCGTCCCATACAACATAGCTGGTCTAATAGCCGTTCTATAAAACTTACCTTTTAGTCTACAACACCCCAGACGCACTTCTCCACTTACACCATCCCGCATTAATCCTATGGGCCACATCTACATCAATCTCTCCCGCTGTTGTGATAATTGACCCTAAATAACGAAAATGTTCACTCTTAGACAGTTCTTGGTTCTCAATCTTCACTTCTCCTCTGCTTTCATTGTTACTGTTACTAAATTTACACTCCATGTACTCTGTGCTAGTTCTTTTTATCCGAAATTTTTTAGATTCAAGAGCTTTTCTCCAAATCTCCAACTTTGTGTTAACTCCTTCTCTAGTCTCATCCACAAACACAATATCGTCTGCAAAAAGCATACACCATGGCACGTCATCCTGAATATTTATCGTTAACTCGCCATAACTAAAGCAAAAAGATAAGAACTTAAGGTAGATCCTTGGTGTAACCCTACAGTGATAGGAAATTCATTTGTCTCTCCAGCTGGCGATCTAATAGTGGTCACCACCCCTTCATACATGTCCCTAATCACGTCAATGTAGCATTTTGTCACCCCTTTCTTCTCTAACACCCACCATATTATATCTCGGGGCACTCTGTCATATGCTTTCTCAAGGTCGATAAACACCATATGGATGTCTCTTTTCTTTTCTTTATACTTTTCTATTACTCTCCTCAAAAGATAGATTGCTTCCATTGTTGACCTACCAGGCATAAACTCAAATTGATTCTTTGACACCTCTGTTATGTCTCGCATTCGGCGTTCTATCACCCTCTCCCACACTTTCATTATATGACATATTAGTTTGATTCTTCTATAGTTGTTACAATTCTAGACATAGCCTTTATTCTTATAGATTGGCACTAAAATACTCTTCCTCCACTCATCTGGCATATTCCTAGTCAACAAAATTTTGCTAAACAACCTAGTCAACCAAGCAACTCCCTTTTTACCCAAACACTTCTAAGCTTCAATAGAGATATCATCGGGTCCTAAAGCCTTATTTGATTTCATCTTCTTAAGTGCAATCTCCACTTCAAAGTTCCTAATCCTGCGATAGAACCTATAATCTTGGTTTATCATATTACTGGCTATTTCTTCCCCTATTGTCGTACTTCCATGTTCCTCATTTAACAGTTTCTCAAAATAATTCTTCCATCTTTCATTAATCTCATCATCCTTCACCAATACCTTAGAATCCTCACTCTTGATGCACTTTACTAGATTAAAATCTTTTGTTTTCCTCTCCCGTATCTTAGCAAGTTTGTATACCCTCTTCTCTCCTTCCTTACTATCTAGTCTAGTGTATAGGTCATCATAAGCTTTCAACTTAGTTTCTCTCACTACTTTCTTGATCTCCTTATTAGCCAATCTATAGCTCTTAAGGTTTTCCTCAGTTCTATCCTTCTGCCACTTTTTAAAGCACTCTTTTTTTTACCTTAACTACCGTTTGAACCTCTTCCCTCCACCACCAAGTTTCCCTAGAGCTGGGTCCTGTTCTTTTCGACTCTCCAAGCACTTCCCTTGATATTCTCCTCATACAATTGGCCATTGAATTCCACATAGTGTTAGCATCACCTTCTAAGTCCCAAGTACCTTCCTTATCCATTCGATTCTTAAATATTTCTAGTTTATCCCCTTTTAGGTCACACCATCTCGTTCTACGACGCCCACCATCCTTCCTAACTTGGTATTGCCCTCTAAAACATAAATCTAGTACCAAAATCCTATGTTGAGAGACCAGACTTTCTCCAGAAATCACCTTACAATCATTGCATTTTAGACAGTCCACTTTTCTCATTAAGAAGTAATCTATTTGGCTCTTGACTAATCCACTCTTAAAGGTTATCAAATGCTCCTCCCTCTTCTTATACATAGTATTGGCCACCATCAGGTCAGAAGCCAACGCAAAATCTAAGATTCTCTCTCCAACCTCATTTCTGTCACCAAAACCGTATCCACCATGCACCATTTCATAACCTAATTTATCTATGCCCACATGGCCATTAAAATCTCCACCTATAACCAGGTTCTCTCCTACGGGGGTATCTCTTGTAAGATCTCATCCATTTGCTCCCAAAAATCCCTCTTAGTCTGATCATCTAACCCTACTTGAGGGGCGTAAGCACTAATAATGTTCACTATATTCCCTCCAATAACTAGTTTAACTAGCATAATCCTATCTCCTTTCCTAGTGACCGCCACCACACTTTCCACAAGACCCTTGGCAATTATGATTCCTACTACATTCCTGCGTCTATCCTTACCACTATAATAAAGTTTAAAACCAGTATTCTCAATTTCCTTAGCTTTCTCTCCCGTCCACTTAGTTTCTTGTGTGCAAGCTATACTAACTCTCCTCCTAATCATAGCATCTACCAATTCCATCGTCCTACCAGTTAAGGTTCCTATGTTCCAAGTGACTACCCTAAACCTATAGTCTTGGACTAGCTTCTTTACCCGCGCTCGTCCAGAAATACGCAGAAACCTTTGCCCATTTTTCACCGCACCCAGGCGTCGATGCGGCGCCCCTTGCTCACTTTTCGAAACACCCGGAGGCAGGCGCAACGCGTCACTTAAGGGGAACGACCTAGCATTTAAACGATTCAAAGTAAGATTCATTTTCATAAGGGATCCGAGCGACTTTTTTACGTGTTGGCTGTCGGCTACCTAACACACAACCCTCCTCCTTAATGATGTGACAACTTATAGTGACAATTTATAGTGACTTTTTAATTTTTCGACTTTTTAACTAAATGTATAGTTGACAAACGAGACCACCACCTTTATCACATTATTGTGGATGCATTTATAAGTGCAAAATGTGAATCTGTAACATTTTTGAAATATCTTTTCTTTTGCATGGCGCATGGAATGGAAAAGAGAACCTACAACATCACTCTCACTATGTTAATGGCCATTTTTATTCTACTTTTAGTTACATGGGGAAATGAAACAATTATTTATATTCTCATATTTAGTTACACTTTTTAAATTATTGTAATAAAATAAGTCTTTTAAACCACATTGACACAATAAATTACTGAGCCAATCTTAACTGCTCATAAATGTATCCAACTCCGTGATTTCAATTGGTACAAGTGGTAGATCCAAATTTTCACAATCCGAGGAGTAAATAAATTCTTTATAATCACTTTTGAATGGAAGTTACCATAGCGAAGAGCTCTTGCTAAGTTTTACAATGAACTTTTGTCTAGTTCATGGAAGAGAGGGCAATCCACACAACAGAGGGAACTAATCCAAGTTATGGAGGTTTTATCTAGTACATCTCGACTCCTTTTCTTAAACACTATCAAAGAATCTAATTTGAAAGGTTCTAAGTACCAAATTCTAACTGTGTATGCACTTCAGCCGAACGTGTCTAGTTTGCAGGCACCACTTCCCTTGAATGCAGTAGCCGGTGAACTCATGAGATTCTTTCATCAATATAACCCAATCACTATGCAAGTGCATATGTCGGCAACACTCTTGAGATTCTTAGGTAGGTTGCTTACCTCCATGTTCCCATATCAGAAAATGAAGTCACTCAACTGACCATGCTTTTCATTCCGGGCATGAACATTCTTGCTGACAACATATGCCTTGTCTTCTACACCAGCATTCAAACAATTCATCCTGTGCCTGTAGCATTGACAGCCAATGCATATGTGTTGGTAATTGGTATACTAAGACACAAGAACGTGGTCGTTGATGAAGTTTCAGAACATACCATTCAAAATGATCTTCACAGCAAACAGAACCCCAGATAATTGAAAGTCCAGCACCTTTCCTGTAAACGAGATTCAAATTATTCGAGAAATCAGAAGAATAAAGGATTATGAGCCAGTGTCATGTATGAATTCAATTAAAGCAAGGTAGTGCCCAATCACATGTAAAAGATTTTAATATTTTGAAATCAAAAACCATTTCAGGCTTCACCATTAAATTCTTTTTATGAAGCTTATGAAGTCTACAGATATTATGTTTAAGAATAAAGGTTGAGACCCCCTTTAGTTTTGATTGGTCAACTTTTTTTTTTTTTTTTTTCTTCTCACCCAATCCCCAACCTCCATGTGTGTGAGGGGGTTATGGGAATGGGTATTTTAAGGGGGTCTAAATCAGTGCCCTTAGACCAGCATAACAGTTCGGCAATACCCTAGTACGTGTTTTTAATCTGGAGATGTGATCAATAGGAAAAGGGAAAATGAGACCACTTGGAAGTGATATAGGTGCATACCAAGCTGCAGTGTACATGTCATAGAACTTTTCAAAAGCTTTATCAAAACAGTAGTGACAAGCTAAAAGATCCTTGACATCTGTCACCTTGCATGTTGATTTACAGCACTTGACCTATGTCATACAAGTTGCATCATTAAGCATGAAAAACAACCATTTGTTTCATGTATGGATACATAATATCATGACATTTGAAGCAATGGAAGGGACATACTGCATACAAAAGTATAAAAGTATATGAGAAATAACAAAACAAATCACATGCTTCACAGTTAGCACGTAAAACACCCACAGAGAGCCAGCTGCACTATTAAAAAAAAAAAAAAAATTGAGTGTCACACCAAATTAAGCCAGATGAAAAAAAGGGAAAAAGGGAAGAGTTCATCAATCCTAAATTTCATAAAGCAGCAGTGGGACCTGGGGAATCTTTCCATCATTGTGTACCATACCCTTATCCCTGAACTTGTTCAGTCCATTTAGTATGGAACAGAATGTATCACTATAGCTTCTTAAAAAAGAATGCAATTAAAATGGAACCAAAAGAAAGGAGAGGCAACAATGACAAGCTACCACCAAACAACTAGAAAGGCTAGCAAGAAATGACAGAATATAAAGAAAAAAACATAATAATCCAAGTGCCAATAAGATTGTGTAGACTGAATTTCCTTCTCAGATAAATATCTAGAGTTAATCTTTGTTGAAAAGGTAAAGAAAGAAATATCTGATGGTGAGAATCTCTATTATCATAATCTTACGATTCGCGATTTGATTCACGATTTTTGCAAAATTGATAAGAACCTATGGGTGCATCTATTTTGGAAGTGAATCTCTAGTGAATCGTACGATTCACGATTTGATTAACTTTTTATGATTCATGCAATTTTTGAAATTAGTGTCTGAAATATTTTCGACTTATTTTTTTTCTCTTCATCTTTTTAGTGAAAATGACATAATACAACTTCTAATAACGTTTAATATCAAAATAACCAACATATATATATGATTTGTTGTTATTTTAGTGATCATAGAGTTTTTAATGAATTCAATCAGATTCAGTCAGACCCAACATATTTTTGACCTTTCTTCTCATTTTTTTCCCTTTAAAAAATCATAATATATCTTCTAAAGATGTTTAAGATTAAAGTTACACTATGAATTATCTATTGCTATTTTATTAAATTGAATATTACATGTGTAAGGTCAATTATACATTTTAAAATGTTTTAGGCTTTAAAATAAAATATTCTAAATAATTATTTCCTATTATTTCCTATTATTTGCTCACTGTTACTTAGAAAAGTATGCATGTTTATTGTGCAAATATCAATATCGTTGTTAATTATTGTTACTTTGAAAATTGATAGTTTCTCTATTTGGTTATTATCTTTATTAAGAATGGTTGATAAGAAATACCTAAAAAACAAAAAGTTAAGATGGTGATCTTACATAAGAACTTTGTTAACTTCTTACCTATTATACTATGTGATTATCATTCAAAATAATATTTTCATTGATTTAAGTCTAAATATTTTATATTCATAATATATATTTGACATCTAAATATATAGATATACGTTTTAAGTAATTTAGAAAAAGTGACCGAATTTTTACGATTCATGATTCGATTCGATTCGCGATTTGATATGAGGCCATTTCAATTCATGATACGAATTCCGATTTGACAACTATGGTGAGAATGAAATTGTTTAGTTCGTTGGACTACAAAATCCAAAAATTGGTTCAAAGATGATTAATCATAGCAATTGTCTCTTCAAAACCAAAATAGAAACTTCATTGCCAACAAACATCCTCCAATTCCTTTCGCCCATTCAATCCACTTTAACACCAGTGGGACCAAATACCAAGCCTTCCTCCTTCCCACAGGAGCTCTCCCTCAATGAAAAAAGAAGCTTTCCCACCTCCCTACAGAAAACCCTCACTACCTCAAACATAACAAGGATCAAAGACCACGACTCCAATGCTCCTTAATAGATGCCATAGAAGAGACTTAAATGTGCTAAAAACTATAGTTTCATTTAGAACAGACCAGACCCCACCAGCCAATATTGTAATGCAAGTTCAAGTAATAGAGCAGCATATGCAATTGTATGTCTAAAGGCAGATTACAGAAGTCTCACCAAACGCTTGAGCTTATAGGAGTAATATTGTCCGTGGGAGGGGTGTGCCCTGATGTGCTCACTCAAATGACCTGCACTGAAATTATCATATATTCACTCCATGATCCTCTATTAGAATCTTCAACATGATAAAGGTCACAAAAAAGAATATCACAGAAACAGTTGAACAGCATTATAAAAAAACACTAATGAGAAGGAACAAGATGCTCACAAGTCATAAATAATGCCTCCCTCCCTTAGTAATTTTAGCAGTTTCGAACGTTTTCTTGTGCAATTGTAATAATCCTCCAAACTGCCTCAAGACTAATGGTGGAACACTCTCCACCATGTTTTTTTAAATAACGTTATCAGGATATGTATCAGTATCGGTGATATGGTCATATCTCGGCCAATATCGCACTGTTGGACATTATTGGCCCAATATGTCAATGAATAATGGTATCAGAAGGCCAAAATCCCATTACGTAACAGTCAATACAATATGTAACGGCAGATATTTAAAACCTTGCTCTCCACCCTATGTTTGTCTGCAACATATTTAAAACAATAACAATGCACTCTCATCTCACTTGGAAGTGTTTTTTTTTTTTTTTTGATAAATAAATCACTTGGAAACTTATAGATAATAATAACATTTAGCCTTCACAAGCCTCAACTCCGCCAGAGTTGTTTAACAACTTCGCCGATCCCCACCTCAAGTAAAGGAGTGTGTTAGGTAGCCGACATCCAACCTATGTTACCAGAAAACGTTAACACCCTAGCGAATTACGAATTGGTACACACGTTCCGAAACATGGCATACTTTCGTTCCAAAACGGTAAATTTAGGAATCCAAAGCGATCTCAAAAGTTTTTTTGCAATATATTTCCTTAAATGTTACCTTAGGAGAAAAAAAAATCAAATATATGAACTAAAATCTAAGGTGAATTAAGTTTTGACAAGACAAAAAAAATAAAAAATGGGTCATAATTTTTATAGAAATGATTTGTTACATGAAAATACATATATTATTGGATACCTAATAGTTAAGAGAAAACTACTCTAGAAGTATCCTAAATTCTCATTTGTAATATATATATATATATATATAAATATAAGTCTACAACTATTGTACCACATTTTAGAGCATGTGGCATACTACATTCCCGTTTCCGTTCCCGTTCCATATACCGGAACGATCCACTTTTTAGGTAACATAGCATCCAACACGTAAAAAAACCGCTCGGATCCCTTATAAAAATGAATCCTACTTTGAATCGATTAAATACAAGGTCATTCCCCTTAAGTGACACGTTGTGCCTGCCTCCGAGTATTTTGAAAAGTGAGCAAGGGGTGCCGCATCAACACCTGGGTGCGGTGAAAAATGGGCAAAGGTTTCCGCGTTTGTCTGGACGAGCGTGGATAAAGAAGCTAGTCCAAGACTATAGGTGTAGGGTAGCCACATGGAATATAGGAACTCTAACTGATAAGACTATGTAATTGGTAAATGTCATAATTATGAGGAGAGTTAGTATAGCTTGCGTACAAGAAACTAAGTGGACGGGTGAGAAAACTCGAGAAATAGACGATACCGGTTTTAAACTATATTATAGTGGCAAGGATAGACATAGAAATGGAGTAGGAATAATAATTGCCATGGGTCTTGTAGAAAATGTAGTTGCGGTCATTACGAAAGGTGATATGATTATGTTAGTTAAACTAATTATTGGTGAGAATATAGTGAATATTATTGGTGCATACGGCCCCTAAATAGATTTAGATAATTAAACTAAGAGAGATTTTTTAGATCAAATGGATGAGGTATTACAGGAGATACCCGTAGGAGAGAACCTAGTTATAGATGGTGATTTCAATAGCCATGTAGGAATATATAAACTAGGTTATGAAAGGGTATATGGTGGATATGGTTTTGGTGATAGAAATGAGGCTGTAAACAGAATTTTAGATTTTACGTTGACTTCCGATCTGGTGGTAGCCAATACTATATGTAAGAAGAGAGGAGCATTTGATAACCTTTAAGAGTGGGTCAATTAAGAGTCAAATAGATTATTTTCTAGTAAGAAAAGTGGACCGCCTAAAATGTAACGATTGTAAGGTGATTCCTAGAGAGAGCCTGACGTCTCAACATAGGATTTTGGAATTAGATTTATGCTTCAAGGGGCAATACCAAGCTAGGAAAGATAGTGGGCATTGCAGGACAAGATGTTGGGACCTAAAAGGAGATAAATTAGAAATATTTAAGAAAATAATGGATAAAGAAGGTATTTGGGACTTGGAAGATGATGCTAACACTATGTGGAACTCGATGGCCAATTGTATGGAGAGAATCTCAAGGGAAGTTCTTAGAGAATCAAAAGGAAAGGGACCCAACCTTAGGGAAACTTTGTGGTGGAGGGAGGAGGTTCAAGCGGTAATAAAGAAAAAAAAATAGTGCTTTAAAAAGTGGCAGAATGATAGAACTGAGAAAAACCTTAAGAGTTACAGATTGGCTAATAAGAAGGTCAAAAAAGTAGCGAGGGAGACTAAGTTGAAATCTTATGATGACTTATACAATAGACTAGACAGTAAAGAGGGAGAGAAGAGGATAAACAAACTGGCTAAGATAAGATAGAGGAAAACAAGAGATTTTAATCAGGTTAAGTGTATCAAGAATGAGGACTCTAAGGTGTTGGTGAAGGATGAAGGGATTAAGAAAAGGTGGAAGAACTATTTTGAGAAGTTGTTAAATAAGGAACAAGGAGATAGGTCAAGAGGGAAGGAAGTAGGCAGTAATAAGGAAAACCAAGACTAGGTTCTATCGTAGAATTGAAAACTTTGAAGTAGAGATTGCACTTAAGAAAATGAAATCGAATAAGGCTTTAGGACCCGATGATATGCCTATTGAAGCCTAGAAATGTTTAGGTAAGAAGGGCGTTGTTTGGTTGATTAAGTTGTTTAGCAAGATTTTGTTGACTAGGAAAATGCTAGAGTGAATGAAGAGTACTTTAGTACTAATATATGAAAATAGATGAGATTTCCAGAGCTGCAATAACTATAGAGGAATCAAGTTAATGTATCATATGATGAAAGTGTGGGAAAGAGTAATGGAACGTCAATTGCACGATATAACAAAGGTGTCGAAGAATCAATTTGGATTTATGCCTGGTACGTCAATAATGGAAGCGATCTATCTTTTGAGGGGAGTAATAGAAAAGTATAAAGAAAAGAAAAGAGTCATTCATATGATTTTTATCGATCTTGAGAAAGCATATGATAGAGTGTCTCGGGATATAATCTGGTAGGTGTTAAAAAAGAAAGGGATAACAAAAGGTTACATTTATGTGATTAAGGATGTATATCAAGGTGTGGTGACCACTATTAAATCACCTGCTGGAGAGACGAATGCATTTCCAATTACTATAGAGTTACACCAAGGATTATCCTTAAGTCCTTATCTTTTTGCTTTAATTATGGATGAGTTAATGCGAAATATTCAGGATGATGTGCCATGATGTATACTTTTTGCAGCTGATATCGTGTTAGTAGATGGGACTAAAGAATGAGTTAACACTAAATTCGAGACTTAGAGAAAAGCACTTAAATCTAAAGTATTTAAGATAAGCAGAACTAAAACAGAGTACATGGAGTGTAATTTTAGTAACAGTAACAATGGAAGCAGCGGAGAAGTGAAAATTGAGATCCGAGACCTATCTAAGTAGTGAACATTTTCGTTATTTAGGATCGATTATCACAACGACTGGGGAGATTGAAGCAGACGTGGTCCATAAATTAAGGCAAGGTGGCTTAAGTGGAGGAGTGCATCTGGGGTATTTTGCGATAAACGAATACCCACTAGACTAAAAGAGAAGTTCTATAGAACGGCTATTAGACTAGCGATGTTGTATAGGACGGAATGTTGGGCAATTAATAAACATGTAGATAAGATGCGTGTTGCTGAGATGAGGATCCTAAGGTAGATGTGTGGCAAGACTAGAAAAGACAGAGTTAAAAATGAATATATTCGAGAGTGGGTAAGAGTAGAACCAATAGAAGATAAGTTGATAGAGAATAGATTGAGATGGTATAGTTATATACAACGGAGACCAATAGAGGCAGTAGTGAAGAGATGCGATACAGTGATGGTAGATGGTAGTGTTAGGGGAAGGGATAAACCTAGATTAACGTGGGCTAGTACAGTGCATAGAGATATGAATTTCCTTGATTTGACTAACAAAATGGCCTTGGATAGAGTCGACTGGAGAAGAAGGATTCATGCAACCGCCCTCATTTGATGGGACTTCAAGCTTGGTTTGGTTAGCCTTCAAAAGCCTTAAACATCTATGCACCCCCATCCCCAAAACCATTCTAAGACGAACAGTCTCTCTGGAATATTTTCCTATACAGAATAGTTCATCTATTTGATGTCATGATAACCACCTTCCACACTATCAGACAAACAAAAGCCAAATCAAGCTGAATGATAATGACACTAACAAGTGGCACCACCACATGTCAGTAGCATGGACCAATAAGGACGGAATTGTCCATCACAAAATTATTTTACCTGCAGGCAGGAATTAAATTATATTGTTCTGACTTACCTGTCACAAAAGGTAGCACTACAACCAAGGCATGTGGCCAAAGTCGATGTCCTAGAGCATGTGTTACACTTTGCAGCTGACAAGTTTCTGCCTATTTGGTGGCATCTGCAGGTAAGGATAGACCAAATAAATTAATACAACTGCATTAAGTCCCTCTGTTATGCTCCTCAAGAGGACTTTAGCATTGAACAGACAAATATAAATCAACTATTTCTGTTTTTGTACCTTTACTCAATAAGCTTTTAAACTTTGTGCAAAAAAGGAAGTTTAAACAAAAAGAACAAGGTCACTGGTTGATCACGTGATGATTGAATATTAATATTTTATGGTGGGCATCAGTTCTTAATAACTCTTCCATGCAGGAAGCACAAGCAAACACCTAAAAATGCCTTTATATTATGAAGGTGATAACCCAAACCATGCGGTGCATATAAATAGTTGAATGGCCTGCTTAGCGCTTATATTCATCCATTCTACATGATTATGATTTTTTGGACAGTAGATGGAATGAAGTTGCCTGAATTAGAATCAACTTCTTCATTGATTGGATCAATGAAAACATCTTTCAATCTCAGTTCCCCAAGGATGTCATACAGGCAAAAAACATTTTTTTCTTTCCCTATTTTCTTGTATCATTTCCCAATGCAAAAAATACAGGAACCTAGAATGTCCAAAGTACAATATAAAACACAATATAATAAGTTCCCACATATGTTAGTTCATGAAACCACTAATAAACAGATATCCATGATGCAGCTGTCACAGGAGCATTCCCCATTTCTGTGAGGAATTAGGACAACAACTCTATTAAAAATAAATAAATAAATAAGTAAATAAAAAGAAAAGTTGCCAATCATCCTAAAATAAGTCGAAAACCAACAGTAATAAGTAGTGAAAATTTTGTTTCATATGGCAAGAAGTCATTTAACACATCGATTTATAACATATTCATTTAAGCAGTAGATTTATAATGAAATTTCATTACACAAAAGGATCAAAACAATGACACCTGAATAAATTATAAAGGCCCAGAAGACCAGCAAATGAGTAAGAAAGAAACCTTTTGTATAGTTCTTGAAGGTCTCTGGAAATGGAAGTGGACTTTTTTTGACCTATTGCCACCTATATGAAAGGAAAGCTTTAATAAGCTCAATCAAACTATGATCAAAGGAGTACACAATAGCAGGTCATTTAAAAGATCTTAATTGACAATCGGAGAGACAGGATACCTGGTTACATGGTTCAACTGAACAAAGAGAATTGGATGTCACCACCAAACAATCTTCAGCAAGATGCCCAGGTCTCTGACATTTCCAACTACAATGGAAAGATAGCAATCATGATAGACAATTGTAAAAACAATTAAACAGCATGATGGTGGGTATCTTTGTGGTTACAAGAATATGAATATAAAAGCTCTCACATTAATATCTCACTGAAAGCATTAAGTTGCTAAGTCTAACAGAAGTTTAATAGCAAAGATTATCAAGGACAGAATCGATGATTCTTTCCTCCTTGCATGGATTGAACCGTAACAGCACATTTTTGCTCAAAAACTAGTCCAAAAAATGGAAAAATACTAAAAAATAGACATTGAAATGTACCATTCGTAAGTACAGAGGCTGGATCTCTTCTTGGACCAACGCAGACGGTTATTATCCCAGGTGTCTCCTCCAAATTCAATCAACTGTGAAGAATTAGGTCGAATTAAGTATTCATCTTGTCTTTGGTTGCTTACATGCCGCTGAAAACATCATCAATGAAAGGGTTTCACAGTTCAGAAGGCAGAAGAAAATTCAGAGGTTTTCTATTTTGAAGAAAAATTATAAGCAAACAAACACCTCAGAAAGTTTGAGGTTCTCCAAAAGCTCAGCTTTGCAATCCATGCTGCAGATATCATCATCAGTCTATCAAAACAGACATACAGACATAAAATTCAAGGTCACTATGGACAGATATGTATATATAAAGGAAGAAAAAAAGTTAAGGTGTGATAATATTTTGTTAAGTTGACATATCCCACCTCATCACAAATATATTCTCCATATTTCCCACATATCACACAAACAGGTTCTCCTGGAACAGCAAAACGCTGCTCACTTCTGTTCTTCACACGATCAACTTCATCCAAATTACCTAAAAAAGAAGTAAACCAAGCTATTGTGTGAAGGACATATCTGAGAATGGCTGCAAGGGCCAATTGCACTAATTAAAGGAATGAAGAGATCCCAAAATACATGAGTTTACACCAGAATTAACTTCTATTCACAGAGTTTTAGATAGGATCCTAGTCATTGCAATCTCTGGTCCAAGCAATAAACCCACATGCAATTGCTTGCCAGGGTCAACCACTGTACACAGAGACTGTGTTGGGTTTATTATAGGACTTCAAATTGGTCAATGAATGGGATGATTTAAGTTAATTTTACTCAACCAAGTAATTAGATAAAACTAGGTGACAAAAAAGGACTATTACTTAGAGAAGATGGCTAAGATCCTTCCCAGAAAATGGAGTGGTTAAGTTTAAGCTGTCCCCTTTAGGATCACAACCGAGCATTGAACTTAGCAATTTACCAGGTGCAAAAATGGATTTGTTTGAAACTGAATGCAAAAGTTGACATAGATATCTAAATGATGACAGTGGCTTGGCTAGTCACAAGACAGCTAATGGATAGGCATAAAGAAACAAACCAGAATTAGGAGGATCCAGCTTCTCTTCACATTCTGAGGAACTACTGTCACCTGAATTTTCATGAACATAGTTTTAGATTAAGATTAGTAGAAGTCAAGTGTTACAAAACAACATCTAGATCCATAACTTGCATAATATAAGCAATTATGCCACTAGTTCAATAGAAGAAGAAAGCAAAGACACAGGCTAACAAAAATTCACAATTAATACCAAAACTTGCTTTTAAGTAAGAAAAAAATCCCAAAACAAAGGCGAATGGGAAGAACAAACAAAGAAAGGAACTGCAGAGAATTGAGAAACGTCATAATGATACCCTTAAAAAAAAAAACCTCTTTTTAAAATAGATGACTCACCTTGTGAGCTGGTCTAAAAACAAAATACTTCAAGAAGACACTACATTGAAACCAAAGACCCAATGCAACCTAACTTGTAACCTGATAAACAGCCATTGTATAAAATTATCATTGTTATAACATAACTTGTAACCTGAAAAAATTACCATTGTATACTAGTATATCAGGATAAGTTTCTTGTAAGAAGATAACCCATTGGAGGGGTTTCTTATTTCTTTTTAATGTTTAATTAATTATAATTAAAGAAAAAATTAGTCAGTGTGCTTGAGGAAGCTGGGAGAGGTAAGACTCGAGATGGACCTACGCTTTCGTATTGGTTGGTGCAAAAGTGGCAGCTGTCAAACTTGAACTCTTGAACTCATGTTTGAAAACCTGTTCTTTTAGAGCAGTACTATAAAAATAAAATATGTATTTTACCTCCTGTTTAAATTTCAGTATCTCATTGAATTGCAAGTAAAAAGGCAAAAATAATCACATCTTACAGCAACATAAGCTCAAATTCAAACAAAGATCAATATCAAACACTTTTTCTTAAAGATAAGTAATAAATATCAAACAAGAACTTACTATCATACTTCACCAAACTTATGGTTGGACAAGAATTTTCCTGTAACATAGGAACAAAATATCAGAGGATAAAAATAAAAACTAACTAAATGATGAACTACATAGCAAACCAAAAGAATTGTCATTACCAACACATCTGCAGTTAGTTCCTGATAAACCTGAGAAGAATTGACTTCCTTCCTGTAAATACAAATAGCAAACAAATTTTTTTTTTTTTAAATGGTTTTGATTTTTTAACATTCTAATCATATATATATATATATATATTTTTTTTATACATTTTACATCCACTTAATCTACACTTAAAAAATACAAAAAATTTATGCAAATTTTTTTTTAAAAAAAAAATTATTGAATACAACAAAATATGAAAATGTACTCAATTTTTGTATTTTTTTTGTATTCAATAAATTTTTGAAATATTTCTACACAAATTTTGTATTTTTAAAGTGTATCTAGATTAAGTAAATGTAAAAAATAAAAAAATAATAATAATTAAAATATAAAAAAAAAAAATACCAATTGAAGACTCAGAAAACTATTTTTGAAAAATCAAAACCAAACAGTGTGAATGTTTTCTATGAACTTGAATAAAATTTCAAGCTCAATCTATGCCATACAATATACATGAAAAAATAAAAATAAAAATTGAAAATTTAAAATTCACCTTCTCTTTAGAATGTAATCCTGGTGAGACATTGATTCATCACTCTCCTTGATTTCATTGTTTCGATCCGGCGGAGGCCTCTTTTCGCGGTGGCGCTTGCGGGGCACGGTTTTGTCGTCGCCGGCGACTGGTTCTTCGGTCGGAGGAGGGTTTCCGGTTGCGACATTATAAGCTGAAAATTAGGGGAGGGGGAATTGAATGAGAAAACAAAAACCCTAGATTAGCAATTTTAAGAGAGATTGAACCGACGATACCTCGGAGATTCTGAAGAACAGAATTGAGACTGAAGTCTTTGTTGTATGTGAAAGAAGGATTCTTGTAGAAGTTCGTCCTCGTCCCCATTTTCTGTTTCTTTCTCTCTGCGTTATTGATCCCAAATTATAATATAATATGCAAAGTTTGTTGGAAAATTTGGTGCGAAACTTATTGGCAATTCTAAACGTTTATTCTAGTGGTGCTTTGGTAAGGAAGTAAAAAATTAGTTTTTGGCTTTTTATTTATTTTGACTTACATTATTTTTTTATATTTTTTATTTATTAAAAGATAAAATAAATTAAAAAAAAAAAAGTTAAAAAGTCTATTTTTACCAATTTCTTAAAATACCACTTATTATTATTATTTATTTTATTTTTGTTGACATTAAATTTGATTAAAATTTTAAGTAAAAGTTTTATTTGATATAGCTGTTTTAATAGAGAATTTTAATCTTTCATCAAATTATTAGTCAACTGAGAGGATGATCGGGTGAATGTCCAACCGATCAACCGAGTAGTGTAAATTTCTAACAATTTTGCAACGAAGTGGGTATTCAAAGAGACAACCGTCTGGTCATCTAGTGCTTTTACAATCTCCAACGTGTACCTGCAAAGTTAATGGTTATGTATAATAATTTGATGAAAGGTTTGGGCATCCTCAATTTGATGAAAATTTGAGGAAAAATACTATAGACCTCAAATGAATTATTAAATATTTTACCAAACTCTCACATGAGTGTGGGACCCACACACATGCGATTTGTGTGGGTCTCATACCAATATGAGAGGTTTGGTAGAATATTTAGTAATTCATTTGGAGTCTCTAGCATAACTCAAATTTCAAATATCCTGAATTTGATATTTGTTTGATGTTAACGTTTAAGCATCGTTTTTATTAATTTTTTTTATCAAATTTAAATTTGATGAAAAATCTGATGAAGAATTGAAGATGGTCTTAGTTATACCATTTTATCACATTATTCTAACTATAACTTGTGTAGTTATAATATATATATATATTTAATTATAACTCAAAAAATATATAATTATATTATCTTTTTAATTGTAAGTTACATATGTATTGGTAAAAAATTGATTTAAATCTAATCAATAGCGATTAACTTAAATTAATTTCCACACACAAAAAAATTAGATTTTGTGATTGAGTTTTATGTCTTAAACAGATTAATAATTTATTTGGAAGTAATTAACTGAAGAAGAGACAAAACAGGATAGAATATGTATCATGGAAATAAATTGTCACTTGTTACAAGTTGCATGAACTTAATTAAAAATAAAGAACTAAAAAATACAATAATCGACTGAAAAAAATAGTGGAGGTTGGAAAAAAACTATTATTAATCTACTCTTAAAATTGCTAATTTAACTATTCCTAATCAGATATCACGATTTGTGAGTTGTTTAAATTGTTCTCTTTTTTAGTATTTCTCTTGACATATTTATAGGCTCAGCTACGAGATAAAGAAAGATAATCAAATCAAATATTTCTTAAACATCATCCATATCTCATGTTCATAGTAATCACTTTGCAAATTTGGTACTTGACTTGGTCTAGACTCCTTGATCTCAACAACTAAATTTCAAATAGCTACAATGACTAACTTTTTGACCTTTCATTTACCATGTCATCATGTCACGTTTTAACATATTTATCATGCCACGTCTACATGCTTGTCGACAATAATAATAATAATAATAATAATAATAAATGTGGTTAATGTTATTTCTTTAAAATTAGTGATAGACCATAATCAAGCTTGAACATAATTAGTAGACCATAATCAACAGAAAATAAAAATGTGATGCCAATAATGCCTCCTCATTTAAATGGATTGAAGAATGAAATCCAATTAAATGATTTATAGAGCAGTTTACCACAATTGATAAAAAATATTTTATGATGCAAAAAATTCGAATTCTTGAAGAGTTATATTACACCCATAATAATTTTTAATCTAGCAGTGTCGATTAGCAAGCATCCTGTCTTTGACTCTATCAAGTGACATAGCAAATAGCTACGTTTCATATTTTTAAAATAAAACAATTCTCTGTTAGTCACATTTTGGCTAATTAAAAAGAATTCAATACATATAGCATTCTTCAAATATTGTTGTTTTTCAAATTATGTCATGAAAAATAATTTTTTGTGTGATTCACAAATCCAAACTGGGTATTGGATTCCAAAACTCACATAATTAAATGTCATAAAAAAATCATAAATTTTGATACTTTGAACAATGTCAAAAAATTCTCTCAATAAATGTGGATTGTTCATAATTTTCAGTCATTTTTAGCTTAAAATCATATCTCCCAAGTGAATTTTCATCATCATATTGTGATGAATTTTTAACATTTTTTTTGTGGGAATGGGTTGTTCTTCCTTTTTAGTCATTAATGGTTTGTCACTTTTTACCATGTTTGGCAAAACATCATGCCCCCAAGTATATTTTCACAATCATTTTGTGATGAATTTTTAACATATTTTGAGAGAATTGATTGTTTTTTAATTTTATTCATTAATGGCTTATGAAAATGCTCCAAAATCATATTAACTTCATGTCTTGGTATTGTAATCCCTTGAGCCACATACTTTGGTTATTTTGTGAAAATTATTCCACCACATAATATTGCATAATACATATACAATGTTTAAATACATAATGTTATTCACAATTCAAAATAACGTAAATCAAAAACAAAAGTTTCCCTCATGATTCTTCCGTGGGTAACAAAAACAAAAGTAAATCGCAATCTTCACGCGCCTGTATTCCACAAGAAGCAAACTGCTACTCGGGAAATATCTGAAAACAAAAAATAAAAAAAATTAATAACAATATAATTATGTGTTAATATTTTAATTACAAAAAAACATAAAAAATTAACTACTATATAATTACAAAGATAATTAAGTAAATAATTTTGGGTAGACGGAAATCCGGCTCTAACTCCCAAATCGAGAATCCGATTGGAGTCTCGTCTTCTCCCACAGGTCTCTCGTGCCTAGGCGGTCGTGTGTGCCAAGTTTCGTGCTAAATCGATGCCGTTTGGAGATTTTGGAGCGTCAACACCTCTAATTCAAATTTCTTAATAAACTAGTTTGCCTAGACCGAAATTCGGCTCTAACTCCCATACCGAGAACCCGATTGTAGTCCCATCTTCTCCCACAAGTCTTTCGTGCCTAGGCGGTCGTGTGTGCCAAGTTTTGTGCTAATCCGACGCCGTTTGGAGATTTTGGGGCGTCAACACCTCCAATTCAAATTTCTTAATGAACTAGTTTGCCTAAAGTGAAATCTGGCTCTAACTCTCAAACCGGGAACTCGATTGAAGTTCCGTCTTCTCTCACAAGTCTCTCGTGCCTAGATGGTCGTCTGTGCCAAGTTTCGTGCTAAACCGACGCCGTTTGGTGATTTTGGGGCATCAACACCTCGAATTCAAGTTTCTTAAAGAACTAGTTTGCCTAGAGTGATATCCGACTCTAACTCCTAAACTAGGAATCCAATTAGAGCCCCATCTTCTCCCACAAGTCTCTCGTACCTAGGCAGTCGTGTGTGCCAAGTTTCATGCTAAACCAACGCTATTTGGTGATTTTGGGGGCGTCAACACCTCCAATTCAAGTTTCTTAAAGAACTAGTTTGCCTATAGTGAAATCTGGCTTTAACTCCCAAACTGGGAACCCGATTGGAGTCTTGCTTTTCCCACAAGTCTCTCATACCTAGACGGTTGTGTGTGCCAAGTTTCGTACTAAACCAACGCCGTTTGGTGATTTTAGGGTGTCAACACTTCCAATTTAAATTTCTTAAGGAACTAGTTTGCCTAGACCAAAATTCAGTTCTAACTCCCAAACCGGTTGGAGTCCCGTCGTCTCCCACAAGTCTCTCGTGCCTAGGTGGTCGTGTGTGCCAAGTTTCATGCTAAACCGACGCCGTTTGGTGATTTTGGGGCGTCAACACCTTGAATTCAAGTTTCGTAAGGAACTAGTTTGCCTAGAGTGAAATCAGGCTCTAACTCCCAAACCGAGAACCTGATTGGAGTCCCGTCTTCTCCCACAAGTCTCTCGTGCCTAGGCGGTCATGCGTGCCCAGTTTCATGCTAATTCGATGCCGTTTGGTGATTGCAATTGCATCCCTACTTAATGGTAATAGTACTTTTCGGGAATTCAATGCATACATATATAAATTCTAAAGCAAAATGTAGCAAAAAACTACACTAAGGAAAGCCCAAAGCTTACAAAATGAAACACATACCAAATGCATCCATAAACTTTGGATCACCTGGTAACTTGACGTCTGCATATGAAAGGAATAAAAGAATAAGTAAGAAAAAGTTAAGTATTTTGGAGGATATTATTGAACCTAAGGTACTTAACATTTTCCAACCACTAGACTTTCTCAAAGCCATAACTATATCAAACAAAATTCACCTATAGAGTAGTTTCTATGCCAATGAATATCAGTAACCCTAAAACATAATCTAGATACAAAGGCCCCAAATGTGATTGAAAGAGATGATATAATAAAGCAATTATATTGTCTTTATCAAACAAATAATAAGAATCGTAATATTTGTTGCAATGAAAAGACAATGACATTAACCTTTATCCCAGCATCCCTCTTTAGCCTTTTGCCCTGCAGAAACAACAACTTCAAAAGGAAGAGGTGCTTAAGATGACCATCACTCATGTTTTGACATTGCAATATCTGCACAGATACCTAAAGAACAAAGAACCATTGTGATTAAATAAATCTAATTTGTGAGGAAAGAACTATGAGAAAAATTCATCAATCAAGCTAAAACAAATAAAAAACAAATAGGAAACAACATGACCTTGTTAATTTAGATAATTGAAAGGAAAAAAATGAAAAGACACATGCAGATAGTTGGAGTAAATGAACACCCAAGTGTGAATATCATTGATACCCCAAGTATCATAAAGTTCACGGGTATTAGTACATGTAGAATTTGAACAAAAGATGGGTACTTTGCAACTACCTAGAGTCCGGAAAATTTGAAGCTTTTTTATGGCATGTTTTGAGAGATAAGATTTAAAGATATAAAAAGGTTATCCATACATGACTAAATCATGTAAATTAAGTCACAATCTAGGTTAAAATACATAGCATAACATAACACAAGAACTCCACTTGCTTTGATCTCAACTACTTAGGGTGAGTAAATATGAATGAATGAACAACAAAATGAATACAAAAATGAACTTTTGCTTTTAAATAATGAAGTAAAACAGAGCTGTAACATGCTGATTACCACTCCAATCTGTTTGTGCAATCCAGAACACCAACTCAACCATATATACATATATAATTCCATTTCCAACTCATATCATACAAAGCTCAATTCAATAATTTTGGGATCAATTACTACAGGGATTAAAGAAGCCATGTGGTCAAAGTAGAACATATAGTAACCCTCCTTATCCTTTGTGCAAGGACTATATCAAAATGCAACAAGTATTACAAAGCTTCACATGGGTTTACCGGATATTTTATGCTCAACCCATTGCAACCTTGACATGTTGCTCCAGGAAATAAAGATATAATAAATGCTTTAATTGTAGAGAACTTTTCTTTGGCTAACCACCACTCAAAAAATATTGGCAATGGGATACCACCTACAAAAAAAAAAAATCCATCATAAATTACATTTGCAATATTAAAATTAAATAAAAGATTAATTAATGAAGAATATCCAAAAAAATAAACAGTTTATACTAGTCACAATATAGAAAAACAGAACCAAGTCCATGGACCACAATATATGGATATTAAACTTTCAAAAATGAAGAAAATAGATGAAAGAACAACCAAAGAAAAATAGGAAAGAACAGTAATGCTGATTTGTGCTATCTTTCCTACAGGAAAAATGATAATGAATTATATAACTAAATTTCACCTATATGTTACACACCCTTTCCCTTTCATTTTCCAAAGCTTTCCTCAAATCCATTTATCAAACACAGCATTTAAGGCTTTGTATTGAGCTTCGTTGTATATATTCGCTTTTTGGTAGAAATGCTCACTTACCCAAACAAAAAAAAATAAGAACAAAAATATTTTCTGACTTCACCTTTTCATTGTAGTGGTGTTGTAATTCTATCACAAACCTAATAGGGCAAATTACTTATACTTGAATTTTATTTATTGAATTATTTATAATGCTCACCTTATTTTAGTTCACTTCAACATTTGCAGGTGCCCAAAATATTTGAGAACTATTTTGCACCAACTTAGTTAATTATTTTGCGATTATAAAGAGCTAATAAATTTCAATGCTTGTATGTCATGAAAAAATCAAGAGGGGAGGTAGGTTATTTTATAACCTCTAATTGTTCCAAGAACCTCTAAACAATTTGTGTTATTTAGATCATGAAATTATGTTGTTTTCAAGAGAAATATCAAGAGGCATCGTTTAACATCAACAATGGACAAAGAGTAACAAGTATAGAAGACCAACCTGGGATATGGATTTCCCTTCACAACTTTCTGCCCATATTTTCTCCAGCGAAAACCATCACCTATAATCTCAGTATCTGTGGAACCCTGCACTGGAACATGTGGCTCTTGTACTACCTCCCCTGATATGCCTGGTTCATTCTCATTTTTCTTGTAGGAAAGATAACACAAATCAACATTAATGTTCTTTCCTATTTTTCCTGTATGTATGTATGTATAAACATGTGTGTGTGTGTAAGAGAGAGAGAGAGAGAGAGAGAGAGAGAGAGAGAAAGAGAGATGAGTAAAGAGTAAAGGAAGAAAGACATAAGAGATGTTGAGGTGATGGAAGAGGAGGCCGACGCTGCTGCTGCTCCGACGCTGCTCCTCCTTTGATGATGTTGCTGCCGCTCTTGCACTCCGGAGCCCTTTCCATTCACACAACAACCTCGTTTGTTGCTCGTAGTCATCCACCGCCGCCGCTCGCTCTCGTCTGCCGCTCTCCGTCTTCTGCCGTCGCTCGTCGTCGATCGAGAGAGAGAGAAGGGGGGTAAGAAGAGATTAGGGATTTTTGGATTTGAGATTGGGGATTTTTTGTTTTTTTTTTTTTGGGAGGGGGGAGAAAAAAAAAAGGACGGGAATGAAAAAAAAAATTGATTAATTTTTGTTAAAATATATATATTTTTGTAGTTAATGAATTTTTTAAAAAAAATTCTTTTTTTTTAGTTACTAAGATTGAAAATTTATTTGTTTCATTTTTATTTTAATGAAAAAAAATATTATTATTTTTTATTTGGTAGAAGTAGGGGTAATATTTTAATGAAAAATATTTTCCACTAAAATAAAAGTTAATTTTTTGTGGTCAATGAAAAATATTTTTCTACGGCCCATTTTTTTTTGGTTATTAAAAATCATGAACTAAGTTTTTGTGGTAGAGGAGAGGGAGTGGCAGTAGTGGTGAAGGTGGTAGATAAGAGATGATGGTAGTGGTGGTGGTGATGGTGATGGTGGTGGTGAAAGAGATTAGTGGTGAAATTGTGGTAGTGGTAGAGTAGATGGAGTGGCAGGGGTGAATGAGAGATAATTGTAGTAGTAGTGGTAGTAGAGTGGTGGCAATGGTAGTAGTAATGGTAGTCATAGAGGTGAAGTAGCGACAGTTGTAGTAGTGGAATGACGTTTGCAGTAGTTGTGAGGGTGGTAGAGGAGATGGGTGGTAAGAGAGAGAGATGAGTGAGAGCTAGATAGGAGAGAGAGAGAGAGAGAGAGAGAGAGTGGTTGCTAAAAGTGCATTTTCTTGTAGTGGATAGATAAATCGAGAGGGAGCTCAGTAGATAGAGAAGACGGGAGGGAGAGGGTGAGCAACGCGAACACAGTGGGGGAGAGAGAGAGAGAGAGAAAGAAAAAGAGACAAAGATAGAAGAGAGATGAACGAGAGAGACAGAGAGAGAGATAGAGATAAAGAGACGAGAGATGAGCGAGAGAGACATAGAAAGAAGATAGATGAACGAGAGAGACAGAGAGAGAGATAGAGGGAAGAGAGACGAGTGAGAGAGATGAGAGATAAGAGAGATGGCCGAAAGAGACAGTGAGAAAAAAGAGATGAGAGAAGAAATAGATGAGTGAGAGACACAAAGAGAGAGAGAGAGAGAGATAGAGATAGAGAGACAAAAAGAGAGAGAAGAGTGATGAGTGAGAGAGATAAAGAGAAGCGAGAGAGGAAGATAAAAAAAATGGGTGAAAAGATATACACAAAGAGAGAGAGAAAAAAAGAGCGAAAAGAGATAAACGAGAGAGAGACAAAGAGAGATGAACAAGAGAGATAAAGAGAAGAGAGATAGACGAGAGAGAAAGAGAGAAAGAGAGAGGGAGAGAGACAGAGAAGAGTGATGAGTGAGAGAGAGAAGAGAGACAGAGATAAAGACAGAGAGATAGAAAGATAAAAAAATTGGTGAGAGGAGAAATGTTCAAAAGAGTAAAACGACGTCGTTTTTTTTTTTTTGGTGACAAAAAATACCGTTGCATTTATTTAAACCATTTTGTGACTATATATATGAAGCCGTTTCAAAGCCACAATATATATATATATATATATATATTTTACTCTTTTTTTTTTTGTGTGTAACAATACCTATTACGGTCGCAAAAAACTTTTTTTTTTTTTTTGCGACTGCAGCTGGTACTGTCGCAAAAACTCTATTTTTTTGCTACAGCAATCTTTGCTGTTGCAAATGCTTTATTTTTTTTTTTTTTGCGACATCAATTTCTGCCTTCGCAAATACTCTCCTTTTTTGTGACAGCATTTTATGCCGTCGTAAATACTCTGGGTGTGTTTGGTTTGTGTTTGTAGAGTAGTTTTTGAGATAAAAAGTACAAAATTTGTTTGGTTTGCCTTTTATCAGAAATGGTTTTGGAAAATTATTTTAGGAAGAGAGTTTTAAAAAAAGTAATTGATTTGATGTGTATGAGAGAGCGAGTGATTTTGGAAATTAGGTAACCAAACAAAATTTTGAGATTTTTTTTGAAAAAATTTGTTTGGTTTGATTGCTCCTAAAAATTTGTTTGTAGAGAATTTTTCCCAAAAATTTTTCTGAAAAACAAACCAAACAAGTCCTCTATTTTTTGCGACGGCAAGTTGTGCCGTCTCAAAAGTCACATTTTTTTTTACAACGGCAAGTTGTGTCGTCTCAAAAACTCACATTTTTTGCAATGGCAAGTTGTGCTGTCTCAAAAGGTCACATTTTTTGCGACAGCAAGTTGTGCCGTCGCAAAAAGTTCCGTCTTTTAAGCCCACTTTTCTAATAGTGTTCGTATGGCTAAAATTTCACTCCCACGCCAATAAATTTCATCATTACAATGCCAAATAATTTTTTTCACATCATTTGTCATGCCATTATGTTGGCAATTAGCAATAAAATGACTGCCATAACATTGACAATTTTTAGATATGGAATATGATCCATTCCATTGATAATTTGTATCTATTGAAACACTGCCACTCCATTGATCATTCATATCCATAGGTACACAAGATGTAAACATACCTGTTGAAAGCATTATTCCATATGGATAAGTCTGCTTCATTCTCATTACTCCAAATTAGAAATGTCCCACTAGGTTTGCCAATTTATGATAGTAAAAATTTGATCTAAGCCTAGTCAACAGTGACACACTTAAATTGATTTTCACACACACACACAAAAAAGATCAAACTTTGTGATTGAGTTTCATGCCTTAAACAGATTAAGAATTTTCTTGGAGGTAATTAAATGAAGAAATACAGATCAGAACAAAATATGTATTATTCAAATAAATTATCACTTGCTACAAGTTGCATGAACTTAAACAAGAACAAAGAATTGAAAAATATAACAATCAACAGAAGAAAATAATGGGGGTCGGAAAAAGCTATCACTAATCTACTCTTAAAATTGCCAACTTAACTACTCCTAATTAGATATCACCATTCGTGAGTTGTTTGAAGTGTTCATTTCCTTTGTATCTCTTTTGGCCTTTTTATAGGCTCAGGCACGTGAAAGAAAAAAGATAATCAAATCCCATGATTTCCTCAACAGATCATGATTTATACATCATCCATATCTCATGTTCATAGTAGCCACTTTGCAGATTTGGTGCTTAACTTGATCTTGGCTTCTTGATCTCAGCAACTAACTTGCTGCAATGGCTAATTTTCTTGTCCTTCATTTAACATGTCATTATACCACGTCCTTAACATATCTGTTATACTATATCAACATGCATGTCGACAGAAATAATAATAACAAATGTGGCCAAGGTTAAAAATAGTCTAGGATTTCAATCGACAAACCATAATCGAATTTCATAATTAATAAATCACAATTGAAAAGAATATGTGGTACCAACAGTATGGTGCACACCTTTGAAGGGTGTCCACCATAGTCTTTCCCTTGCTGATAGTTATGATGAGAACAAGAACAACTCAACACACATAAAAGTCAAAAATGATTTTTTTAAAGTTATTTTTAATTTGGATAAATTACAAATATGCATATAAAGTATACTTAAAATATGAATTACTTCCTATAATTTAAAAAATTACAAATATTCTCTTCTAAGAATTTTTTATTTAACAAAATTAATTTGAAATATAAAATTCCTAACTGCTCTCTTATACAATAACAAAATTACCTGAATTATTAATTAAAATATATTTTTGATATCATTGAAAACTATTAATTGATTTAATAATTTATTGATAAAATATGACATTTATTATGAAATTAGAAACTTTAGAGGGCGAGATGTAATTTCTAAAATCACAAGAAACAATTTGAAACAAATCTCATGAGGTGTATTTGTGATTTATAATTTTAATTTATTATAGTGTGTAAAAAATTATATTTTGGTTATATCATTTTAATAATGACTTATCATTTTAGCACAATTAGATTTTGGAAAATGTTTGAGGGCCATAATTTTTGTGGCCACAATAGCTCAAAACTGTCAAAACAACGTCGTTTTGGCTGCAAACATACTAAAACGACGTCGTTTTGACAGTTTTGAGCCATTGTGGCCACAAAAATTGTAACCCTCTAGCATTGTTGTTAAATTTTATATCACTATTATCTTAAGCAATTTGTGCATACTTCACTTTAGATCAATCCTTTCTTTCACTGCTCCAAATGAATATTAACTTTTGAATTTTTGAATTTCTTATTTTTTGAAAATGAATGAATTGTTATTATTGGTGCAATTTAGCACATACAATTATAATTTATTTAGTATTGTTATGTTTTTGTAATTTGTAAAATTTCTGGTTATGAATTTTGATTTGTGCGAGTTGTGAATTTTGATCATAAAAAAAAAATAGATTTTTTTATTATAGAATATCTAATGTGATAAAAAATGACTTTGTGAATTAAATTTAGCAGAAGATTAGACATTATTATTTTTCGACAATAAATTTAGCCCACAGGGAGTTTTTGTAAGGTCTATCTATTTTTTAACTTTGACAAGTCTTTTGGCGTGATCGTTGGAACTGTTCTAACATTATCTTTTGATAAAAATTTATTGACCATCCATTAGGCATTTGTTAATATTTTAGTAATGTCAAAAAGATTAAAAATTTAATGCACATTTTATATATTTTTAAACATTTATTTGTATATTTATAAGTTGCATTTTAGTGGAGTAAGGTCTCATTTAGCAAGTTGTGATTTTAGTCAAAAAATTAAAAAGTTACTAAAAAAAATTAAAAAGTCAATAACCTATATAAAAAAGTTAAAGATTCTATTTTTTATCTACTTTTTGCACATCTTTTTATAAAAAATTAAAAAGTCATTCCAAACATACTAGTTTTTTTTTACATTATATTTTAACTAAAAAGTCAAAAAATTACTAAAAAAACCTATTTCCAAACGAGGCCTAATTGAGAAATAATTTCATTTTTATGATGATACAACTCTATTGCGTGTATGATGCAATTCATGGTGGTGTAAGTCTATTAAGTGTATGGTGCAAGTCCATTCATATGTTCAATGTAAGTCAATTCATGGTGATACAATACAAGTCTATTGCATGAATGGGGCAAGTTCATTCATGCGTTTGGTATAATTCTTTTGTATGTCAGAGTTATACCAAAAAATATTTTTATAATATTTTGTGACTATTCTATCTATTTGTAATTTGTCTTTTGATGTCGGTGGCTAGTATTTCCTTACGTAAAATAAGGGTTAGGTTTGTCTCCAATCCATATAGTGTTGTTGGGCCCTTGAGACTCACTATGAGTCTTGTTTCGATAATTTGAACCGCTTAATGTGTAAAACTCGTCGAGTATTTTATCCCTGTAAAAAAATTATGTTGATCGAATATCGATAGTTACTTGATCGGATCAGATTTTTGTCAATAATTTATTTTAAAATTATGTTTATCATTGACAGAAATTTGATTCGATTATCGATATCTAATTAATGTGATTTTTATAGAGATAAAGTACTCGACAAGTTCTACATATTAAATGATTCGAATTATCGAAATAGAACCCGTGATAAATTCCCACGAACTCGACAATACACTCCAATTCAATCTCAGACCAAAAAGAAGCCTGGCCCCGTAAAATAAATATGGAGGATTTGGTCAAAATCATCTCATAATAAAAGTTTAATGCATTAAGAACAAGTACAAAAAGTTTTCCTTGAAAATTTCAACATATACCATTATTATCAAAATATTAAATTTTAAAATAATATAACTTTTGATATAAATGTCGATTTTTAATAAAATTAGTATTTTTAAAATTCTCTCATCAAGATCTATCAAATAAGATCCATGTTGACTATGAATTTTTTTTTTAAAAAAAATATTACCATAGAAATTGATGTAAATAGTAACAGTAACAGTAACATTTTACTTTGTTTAACAGTTATTCTGTTTGACACTAATATGTTACTCTGTTTCATAGTAATATATTACTCTGGTAATATTGTTTAGGGAAATTTTTTTTAAGGTCCCTAATAATAGTAATTTAGAGGATAAAAGACACCAAAAAAAAAGAGTGATGCATCAGGTCCCTAAACAATATGGCGCGTATTTTTAATTATTTCGTGGACCAAAATACCCTTTACAAAATTAACATAGAAACGAAACTCATTCCGATGACTGAGTTCCATTCCAAGCATCCAACTATCTTCACGAGCAAGAGGACAGCAGAATTAGGGTTTCAATATTATTTTCACCATTGACATTAGAGCTTCATTATTGTAGACACCTTATTTTTGACCGACCTTAAGACTCAGACGTCATCGTCTGTGCAATCGGTGATTGTGCATGTTTGTGCTCATTTTGAGTTTTCAAGGCCTTCGGCTGAGCGCCTTGTCTCGGGACCTCTTAACTTTCTCCGCTTGGCCTGGTTTTTAGACCATGCCTTGCTGCCTTTGCCTAGAGGAAAACAAAGGCCTATAGGCCACTTTTTGTAGCCGTAGGCTACCTTTCCCTCTCGTTGGCCACTTGTAGTGGCCCGTAGACTAGTTTTCGGGGCTTCCAGCTGAGTGCCTTCTCTTGCGGACTCTTGTCTTTCTTCCTTTTTGGTTTGTTTTTGAACCAAACCTTGTTGCCTCTTGCCTGGAGGGCGGAACAGGGGTGTAGACCAGTTTTCTCCCCTGTAGACCATTTTTGGTGGTTGGTTAGCTAGGGTGAGTGGTCTATAGACCACCTAAGGTGGTCGGCAGCATGCCACCACCTTCTCCTCTCTTTGTAGACCCATTTTCTCCCTTGCCGACCAGTTTTCTCCCTTGTAGACCACTTTAGGTGGTCGGTCGACTAGGAGGGGTGGTTGGTCGACCACTTTAACTGGTCGGCGGCCTTTCTGCACTTTCAACAGATATTTTTCTTGCCAGCTATGCCAGCTGTTGGGCACAGAAGTTATCCTCCATATACGTGTATGAAAGGATTGCACCAAGCCTCTAGCTTGTCTAACAAGCTTGAGGCATGAAATTCTATATAAGGGGAGCTTCCTCCCCCTTGTTCAAGGCTCAGAATTTTGATTAGGGCTAAACATATCCCTCTCTCTTTATAATTCTCTCTCTCTTTCTCTCTATATTTGTACTAGTTTGTGCCTTAAAGTGAGTTTTCTTCACACTTTTGCACTAAAGCACCTAGTGAAGCACCTTCACTCTTGAGTTGAGGTTCTTGGAGGTTGCATTTGAGTGGTTTTGGCTTGGTTTTGCCTCAGAAGTGGTTGGTTTTGAAGTTGTTCTTCAAGGGTGAGTAGTTACCCTCTTTAAGCCTTGTTTTGCTTAAGTATTTGGCCATCATTGGATGCTCTTTTAGGCCTTACTTTCAACTGCAAAAACTCTTGTTTTTAAGTGTATGAAATGTTTGTTTGATGCTTTGTTTGAGTTAGGGGTGGTTTGCCCCCTTTGGTGGCTTATTTTCCTTTGCTTTGTTCTATCTCTTAAGGCCTTTCAAACCACCTTGTTTTGGCCTTTTAATCATTGAATTCCAGAGGAATTTCAGTGGTGGAAAGTGGGTTTTGAGACCCAAAATGAATGGGGGTGGTCCTCCCTCTTGTTGTTTTGTTTGCATGTGTTGTTGGCTTAACACTTTGGCATGCTTTTCTACCTTCATAAGGCTCTATCTTAGCATGTTTTAGGTCTTATTCTAACATGATATAACTCTGTTTTGGGTTGGTTTGGTTGCTTCTTATATTCTTCATGTACTTGTAGTGCAATCCTCTTAGTTAGCCTAACATGCTCTATGCTTTGGACCACCATTTTAGCATGTTTTTGGCTCCACTCCAGTAGGTTTTTACTCATATTTTGGCATGCCTTAGCTCTGATTTTGGTCAACAAAGTCACCTCTTGCATGGTTTATGCACTTGTAGTGCAAGCTTGTTCACTAGCCTAACTTGTTTGGTGTTTTGGCCAATTGATCTAGCATGTGTATGCTTTACTCCAGTGCATTTTTTGGCTTTGATTTAACATACTTTAGGTCTCATTTGAGTGGTCTTGGTCATGCATGCTTCATATTTCAGCTTTTTGCATGGCATGGCATCATTTGACATGTTATTTCAGACTATATACCTCTGTCATATTCTCGCATTTATCATCCCTTTGTTGTGTTTGAGGGTTGAGCCTCATGCTTCACTTATGAGCCAATATGTGTGCATGCTTGCCTAAGCTTTTGGGCTACCATCTCAACATGTTTTTGGTGTTATTTTACCATGTTACAACTCTGATTTTTGTTGGTGAAGTCACCTCATGCTTGGTTTTGGTATGTGTAGTGTAATCCCACTCATTGGCCTTGCATGTGTCATGTTTTATGCCTCCCATTCTAGCATGTGTTAGCTCTATGCCATGCATGTTTTGGCATTATTTGGACTTGCCTTGAGACTATTTTGAGTCATCTTGGCCCTTTGGGGCTTGCTTAATATGGCTATGGTGCAAGTACCTTAGCTAGTCTTGAGTTTTGAGCACCCTACTATGCTATATTTGTGATGGTTGCATGTTTGGGCATCGTTTAACATGTTATTTCAGAGCATGTACGTGTGTCATATTCTCACTTCTTTCATTCCTTGAGAGCTTTTGAGAGTTGTGTCTTTGTGCATTGTTAATGAGCCATCAAATGAGCATGTTCTCCTTGTGTTGTATGCCTTGATCTTAACATATTTCAGCCACTGTTTTGGCATCTTCGACCTCTGTTCGGGGTTGGTTTGACCATTTGAGATTGATAGTACATGCCTCATGTGTAATATATTTCATTAGCTTTGATGCCTTAGCTTTTAAACATGCCATGCATGCATTGCTTACCTGATAGAGTCTTGCGCATGTCACTTTAGCATTGAAGGTTGATCATCTTGTTTGCGTTGCATGTGTTTGGATTGGACGTTAACCCAAACACGAGGAATGTCACACGTTTCATACTCAAAGTGATGAAACGTGTAACATTTCTTGGTCGCCAACTCTTTTGATCAAGCATGATAGAGGTGGAGGCCCTTATATGTTATTTGTGCATTCATTGACATTGACATTGACTTGTGCAAACTTGGCTTCTCGGCCATCGTGCATTGCGATGCTTGGTTAGTGGCCCGAGAGTCGAGTACCGCACTCCCTTGAGCTTGAGAAATGATAGGGAGGGTGGTTATGCACACATATCTTGCAAATACACTACTATGCCCCTTGTTGTTCTCTGTTGCAGCAAGGCTGGAGCTTGGCAAATTAATTGGTCGGCTGACCAGTAGGGGTGGTCGACCGACCAGTTTTTCTAGTCTACAGCCCCCTTTTCTAGTCGGCAGCCCACCAGGAGGTCCCCATGTTGGAGCAAAAGCAATCTGGAAGTTAGTGCACTTTTCAGAGATCAAATCAGATGCAAACAGAGGCAATTCTGGGCACAACAATGGATTTCCGAGTGAGGCGATCGAGCATGCATGCACTCCTCGCCCTGAGGACCTCTTTTAACTGCTTTAGCTGCTTTACTCAGTTAACTAATTCGTCGGTTTTGTACTTAATTAGTTAATGTGCTTAATTAATCGATTTGTTTTGTAATAATTAGTTAACTAGGAATAGTTAATTAGTTTTGGTTTGCAATAATTAGTTTAATTAGCGTAGCTAGTTAGCTTATTATTTGAACCCTCCGTCGAGAGGGCAAATGTTGTAATAAGTGTACGTGTGTGTGTGAATGTCTTCCAACCCCACGTTTTTCTCTCTTTTATTTACCAGCTTGTGATGATTAGTTTTAGGGCATGTTTCAATTAGCATACTTATGCTTTGCATGCGTGCATCATTCATTCATATTTGTAGACACCTCATTTTTGACCGACCTTAAGACTCAGATGTCATCGATTGAGCACTCGGTGATTGTGCATGTTGTGCTCGTTTCGAGTTTTCGGCCAAGTGCCTTGCCTCCGGGCCTCTGAACTCTTTGTGCTTTGGCTTGGTTTGTAAACCAAACCTTGTTTCTCTTCCCTGGAGGGAGGGAGAGGTCTTGTAAACCACCTCTTTGTGGTCGTAGACCACTTTTCTCGTTTGGAGACCAGTTTCTGATTTTCAGAGCCTTCGGCCGCATGCCTTAACTCGGGACCGCTTACGTTCTCCGTTTGGCGTGGTTTTTGAACCACACCTTGCTGCCTCTACCTAGAGGAACACTGTGGTCCGGGAGACCACTTTTGGTGCCAGTAGACTAGTTTTCGAGGCTCCCGACTGCGCGCTTTGCCTTCCAAACTTTTGTTTTGCATCCGTTTTGGTTTGTTTTTGGTACAAACCTTGTTTTCCTTGTTTGGAAGGTGCTACAAGGGTGGGAGACCAGTTCTTCTCCTTGGAGACCACTTTTCTTCCCGCCAGCCAGTTTTTTGGTCTGCCAACTGGTCTCCTTGGTGTTTGGGCTGCCTTTTCTGGTCGACCACTACACCGCTGCATTGTTTTCATGCTGTTGACCTTCTCCTACCATGGCCGACCACTTTTTGTCTTGGGAGACCACTTGTGGTGGCCGGTTGACCACTTTAAGTAGCTGGTCGACCACTTCAAGTGGTCAGCTGTTTTTCTTCACCTTTTTGGAGATATTTTTTGTCCAGCTGTGCCAGCTGGAAGGCACAGAAGCCATCCTCCATACACGTGTATGGAGGGATGGCTTTGAGGCCAAAGCTTGTCCAACAAGCTTGTTTCTTATTCTCTATAAAGGAGAACCTCCTTCTCCTCCTCCAGGTTCAGGTTTTAGTGGCTTGAGAGATAGATACACTATTGTCTCTATAATCCTCCATCTCTTTCATTTTTGTGCTTTAAAGTGTAATTTTGTCACACTTTAACACACAAACACACACTCAAACACCATCCTTTGGTTGCTGAGGCTTCTTGAGGTTTGTTTTGGAGTTTTTGGGTTGGTTTGAGTTCAAAGAAGCTGCCGGAGTTGTGGTTTTGAAGAGGTTCTACAAGGGTGAGTTAACTAGCCCTTTAACCCTTTGTTTCGCTTAAGTTTTTAGACCTATTTGCATGGTGTTTTAAGCTTAACTCTTAACTACAAAAAGTTCTATTTTTGCATGCTTAAAATGTTTGTTTAAGGTCACTTTTTTGTTGGGGGTGGTCTACCCCTTCTTAGGCCTTGTTAGGCCTTGTTTTGAGCCATCCCTTTTGGCTCTTGTTCTAACCTTTGCATGACCTTTCTACCACTGAAATCCAGAGGATTTTCAGTTGTGGAAAGGTGGTTTTGGGGTCCCAAATAGGAGAGGGTCATCCCCTCTCCTTGTATTTTGAATACTTGCTTTGAATACCTCATGTGTTGAGCATGTTTATTAAGCTTGTGTTAGCTTGTTCTTAGCATGTATTTGGGGTTATTTTGAGATGGCATGCCACTATTTTTGGTTGTCTTGATCACCTCATGCATGCTTAATACACTTGTAGTGTAAATTTCATAAACTAGTCTTGTATGCTTCATGAAGTAGCATGTATTTCTAGCTTATGTTGATTCCATTTCAGTAGGTTTTTGGTGTTATTTTAACATGCCATAACTCTGTTAAGGTTTGGTTTAGTTGGTCCATCCATGCTCCATGCACTTGTAGTGCAATTCCATGAACTAGCCTATTGTGTATCATGCTTTAACATGTCATTCTAGCATGCTTTTGGCTTAACTCTAAGAAGCTTTTGTCCATGTTTTAGCATGCTCTAGCTCTGATTTGTGTTGTTTTGGTCATGCATGCCATGCTTTGTATAGCCATAGTGCATTTTAGCTTGTTAGCTTTGTGTATCAAGTCTACTAGCATGCATTGCTTGGCCTATTTGAATGATTTGGCATCATTTGTCATGTGATTTTAGTGCATGTTTCATGGCCATACACTTGTATCTTTCACTCATTTAATGTGTTAGAGGGTTTGCCCTTTATGCCTTAACATGAATCATTGTGTATGCCTTCATGCCTAAGCTTGCGAGTTATCATTTCGATGTGTTTTTGGGATTATTTTGCCATAATATAACTCTGATTTTTGTTGGCGAAGCCATCTCATGCTTGGTCTTGGTAGGTGTAGTGCAATCCTCCCTTTTGGCCTTGCATATTTCATGCTTCATGCCCTTCATGCTAGCATATGTTGGCTTCCTTCCATACATGTTTTAGACTCATTTTGGCATGTTCTAGGACTGCTTTAGGTTGCCTTGACCGTATGCTTCATGTTTTACATGGTTGTGGTACAAATGCCTATGCTAGCTTCAAGCTTTGGGTACCATAGCATGCTTCATTTGTGTTGTGTACATGATTTGGCATCCTTTAACGTGACATTTCAGAGCATATAGGACTGTCATGTTCCTATTTCTTTCACTCTTTAAGTGCCTTTGAGTGTTATGCATTGTTGCCTAGTTTATGGCCTAGCATGTATGCCATCTTGCCTAAGTCTTTGAGCCCTCATCTCATCATGTTTTGGTCTTTGTTTAGACCTATTTGAGCTCTGTCCATGATTGGTTCAATCATTTGTTCCATGTATTGCATGCCCCTTGTGTAGTCCCTTTAATGGCTTTGCGCCTTAGGCCCTCTTGCATGCTTTACTTGCGTTGTTTGAATAATTTGGCATCATTTCACACTTGATTTCAGAGCCTTTAGTGTTGTCACACTCCTATGTTTATCACTTCTTGAGCACTCTTGAGAGTTGTGCTCTTAGGCCTAGTTGATGGGCCAATGCATGTGTATGCTTTGTTTTGCATTTCATGCCTTTGTTTTGGTGTTATGGCCACTGTTTTGGCCATAGCTGAGGTTTACCCACATTCGGTTTAAGTCCATTGAGCATTGTGTATGCCATGTTACATCGCATTGTGCATGTTATGTTATTGTTTGCATTATGTATGCCATGTTCTTGTTCGCATTGTGTATGCCATAATCACATTGCATTGAGTATACCATGTTGCATTGCATGTTGTTGCATACTTGTCCCTTGCATTTCATGTTTACATGCTTGAGTTGCATTGCATGTTTGCATGCTTGGTGTTGCATTGCATTGTGTATGCCATGTTATTTGTTGCATTTTTGTTTGAAATAAGTGTTAGTCCAAACACGGGAAACGAGGGGCGTTTCATACTTGAAGTGATGAAACGTGCCTTAATTCCCGGTCGCCGATGCTCTTGATCATACATGATAGAGTTCTAGACTTTATGTGTTTATTTGTGCATTCATTTTACATTGAATTGTGCAATTTGTCTTCTTGGCCACCATGCATCGAGATGCATGATTGGTGGCCTGAGGGTCGAGAACCACACTCCCTTGAGCTTATAAAATGATAGGGAGAGTGGTTGTGCACACATATGTAGCAAATACATTGCCATGCCCTTTCTTGCTCTCTATTGTAGCAAAGTGGAGAAGTGCAGCAAAACTGGTCGGCCGACCAAATAAACTAGCTGGTGACCACTTTTTCTGGTTTGCAACAATAGAAAGTGGTCGGCCAGTGGCTGGAAGCATCCCTAGGTGGTCGGTCATGTTCCTACAGGTTCCCATGGTGGAGTTGAAGCTTTGTGGAGCTTGGTGCAAGGTTCTAAGAACAATTGCAAACAGAGGCAAGTTGGGGCATCGCGACGGATTTCCGAACGAGGCAACTGAGCATGCGTGCATTCTTCTCCCTCTGAGGACATTACTTTACTGCTTTACTTAGCTAATTTGCTTAACTAGTTTATGCTTTGGTTCTGTACCTAATTAGTTAATGCGTTTAAGTATTCAATTTGTGTTGTAATAGCTTAATTAATTAGCTTGTTAGTTAATTGGTTTTGTGATGTAATAATTAGTTTAATTAACTTAGATTAGCTAGTTATCTTGTTATTCGGACCCTCCATCGAGAGGGCCAATTATTGTAATAAGCGTACGTGCGTGTGATGCATGTCTTCCAACCCCCATTTCTTTCTCCTTTTTACTTACCACCTTTTGATGGTTAGTTTTAGGGCATGTTTCATTTAGCATACTTATGCTTCGCATGCTTGCATCCATTCATCTATTTTGCATGCACCGGGCTCGGCGCATCATACAAATTGCATTGTATTTCAATACATTTACTTGAATACGTGTTCAACAACATGTTATCAAGTTGCATTTCATATGACATCTTAGAATAGTCGAGCCTATCTTAGTTGCATTTTTGCACGTGTTGCATTAGCTATCTTAACATGAACTGGGATCATGCATGATTTTTAACTAGTTCTCTGTTTTGGCTCGGAGTACACTGTGAGTGTTTACGCTTTAGCATACTGCATGAGATGTGTATGTTGCCATGTCAGCATGCTTGCCATGAGGCTAACTGCTTATTTGATATAACTGCTTGAATGCCTGTAGGTGAAGGTTGGATTGCTTGAATTGGAACAATTCATTGAAATTCCCGATTTAGCCTAGCAGACTTCAAACCGTTTTCAAACAAATGAACGTGCAATGCTTTGTTCCAACTTAGGCGATCTAGTCTATACTTGTATGCTGCGCGCATCACATAGTAATTCTAGGTTAATAACCAGAATAAGAACACATGTGTTTTCAAAAACAAAATATCATGCTTAGTACAGGCCGATCTTTGATCGGGCGAGCGGGGGTGCTCATTGCATGACCTTCCCCTCTCGTACCCAAGTTCCCGAGCCGAGGCAACTTTGGTGATAACGGACACGTGGCCTTAGGCACGAGTCAGGGTTTCCTAAATTCCCCCAAAATAAAATATTTAGGTGGCGACTCTGTATCTGGCAAAACAGTCCATGTTTGGCACTTCTTTATTAAAATCAGTTTTCCAAAACGATTTGCCGGATTTGGACTCTTTGGTGATTTATCAATCTTACATTGCACTTTGTGAGATCAAATTAAGAACCATGACTTTGAGTCTGAACTGTAGTAGCTCAGAACAAAACGAGATTTCGCGCCCTCGCATGCGGAGCCTTGACGTTCAGGGGCACGTCTACAGTATTGCATGCATCGGGCTCGGCGCATCATTCAAATTGCATTGAATTTCAATACTTTCTTGAATACGTGTTTCAAAGCATGCTATCAAGTGTTGCATTCATATGCCATCTTAGAATAGCCGAACCTATTTAGCTACATTTTGCATGTGTTGCATTAGGCATCTTAACATAGCTAGGATCATACATTGATTTCTAACTAGTTTTCTTTCTTTGGCTCGAAGTACACTGCGAGTGTTTACGCTTTAGCATACTGCATAAGATGTGAGTCTTGCCATGTCAGCATGCTTGCCATGAGGCTATTTGCTTAAGTGCTTTAACTGCATGAATGCCTGTGGGTGAAGGCTCGATTTTCTGAATTGGGACAACTTGATGATTGTGAGTTTTAAGCTCACGTTGCGAAGTGGCAAAATCATGTTTTTCTAAGGCCACTTGAGGGTGGCAAATCCGCATTTTAGCCTACTTGAGAGTAGCATTTTCAAACCACTTTCAAAAACAAATATGAGTTGTTTTGTTCCAATCTGCGTCATTGAGTCTATACTTATATGCTGTGCGCATCACATAATAAAGTTAGCTAACAAACCGGAAAAAGAACACATGTGTTTTCAAAAATAACATATCATGTTTAGTAGAGGCCGATCCTTTGATCGGGTGAACGGGGGTGCTCATTTCAGGACCTTCCCCTCTCGTACTCAAGTTCCTGAGCCGAGGCAACTTTGGTGATGACGGACACGTGGTCTTAGGCACAAGTCAGGGTTTCGTAAATTTTCCAAAACAAAATATTCAAGTGACGACACTGAAATCTAGCAAAGCAGTCCATGTTTGGCGCTTTTTGATTAAAATCGATTTTCCAAAATGATTTGCCAGATTTGGACTCTTTGGTGATTTATCAGTCTTACATTGCACTTTGTGAGATTAAATTCAGAACCGTGACAGGAGTCCAAACTGTAGTAGCTAGAACCCAATTCGCGCTCTTGCGCGCGGAGCGAGTTCAGGCGGTCTACAATTTCTGGCGACTCTGCTGGAGAGTTTAGAGAACTTGACTCGAACATCATGATATGTTGTTTTGTCTACACTTATGTGTTTCTTTGCATTGCATTTGCATTGGTGCGCCTAGGACACCGTGTTTACCATCTGCTATTCTTGAACGGTTTGCTAGAGGCTTACTTTGAGAAGCGTGCCATAAGGCTGACCGGTTACGGGCTCTGCTACGATGGGAGCACAAATCTCGATTTTTACCGAGGCACCCTTTTCGACCATTCGACCTAGTTGCATATCGGAAGCCATAGTGACCATCCCAAACTAGGATATGTTGCTTACCCGAATGTAGGTTGTTTGAAACCGCATGCGTGCATAATGAAACCCTAGCTCTTGACAAAATAGGACAGGGAAACCCTACCCCACCATAGGGGTGTTTTGGCTCTCACTTGCTTGATATGTGCTGCTAGAGTGTGTCTTTGCAGGAATGTATGTATCAGTTGCAAGTCTGAGTATCAGCCTGAGGGTATCAGTTTACAGGTAGAATTTTGGGCAGAATTCAGTAGAGAGTGCAGTCATTCAGCTATGCTCGTATTTGTTCTGGTGAAATCAGGCTGAGATGCTGTCCGTTTTCTCTTTTGCTAGGTAGTCTTGGAACCATAGCTTTAAAAGGCTCCAATATCCCTCGAGTACATTGGACTTGTGTTGATAGACTTTGTCGGGTTAGAGATTCAGTTCAAGGGAAACCAGTGTTTCCTTCGCCAGTGGTAAGGCAAAGAAGGGCCAGTCAGGCACAGATCATTAGTACAGCAGTTACTAGATCAGCGGTCCTTATCCACCTCACTTGTGCGCAGTTGAGCTGAGATATCTGCTTTTACCTCAAAGACAGGATACACACCTGTTCAGTCTAATCAGCGTTTTGCAGTCAGCATGGAGGACATGATGCGTCAGCTCCAAGAGACCATGCAAGCCATATAGCGGGATGCTGCCCACCAGGCGGAGGTTACTGCACATCAGGTAGAGGTTGTGGCTCAACAGGCAGAACTAATTGCCAGACTTCAGCAGCAGCAGCAACCCCAACAAGCTGGAGCGTTTACTTCGCATCCACCCCCACCTCCACCCCCACCTTTGGTTCCAACACCTGGGGAGGCGGCTCACGTCCAGGAAAATACGGACATCCCAACGGGGCTAGTTCTACCCCCAATTCTACCTCAGCTGTCCAAAGCACCAACTAATCCAGTGGACACACCGTTTGAGTTTGAGGTTGATCCAACAGCCCTGAAGGTCAGCAAGCTTGAAAAGCTATTCAAGAGGGCTCAAGGCGTTAACTTCATTCCGGATATAGAGGATAGATACACCGACTCAGTGGTAACGTTGCCGAACTGGTTCAAGATGCCGCATATAGACCGTTTTGACGGTTCTGGAGATCCTATGGTACATCTGCGGTTGTTCTCGGATATCCTACGGCCAATGGGCCTCTCCAGACTGCAAAAGATTTCCCTCTTTGGCTGGACCCTGTCGGGTGTTGCGGCTATCTGGTATGCAAAGTTGGAAGATTTTGTCAAGAGGAGTTGGGAGGAGATGGCTGAGGCCTTTGTTGCCCAGTATTCATACAACACGTAAATCGAGGCCACAACTCGTGATCTCGAGACAACCAGGCAAAAGCCAAAAGAGGGCTTCTTTGACTTTGTAACCCGTTTGAGGGCCAAAGTTGCTATGATGACCACCAGGCCGATCGAGAAAGATCAGATAAGGATGGTTGTGCGCAACCTCCAACCCAGGCTGATGCAAAAAATGATAATCTTACTCCTCACCACCTTTGCCGACTTGCACGAGATTAGATTACAGATTAAGGACGCTATGAAGCAGGGCCATATTGAGGGCGTTTACCCGCAGTTTGAATGCGACCACCAGTGGTGATGCAGCTGTTAGAACTTCAGACGTGGGCATGGTCACCACCGCCACACCAAAAATAGCCACCCCATTCACCAGTGCGTCCGGAACCAGCTCACAAACAGCCAAATATCCACCCCGAGGCAAAAGGGTTTTCACCCCATTTTATATGCCTTTGTCTAAAGCCCTAGGGGTCCTACTCAGGAAAAGACATCTGAAACCGTTAGAACAGCGGCTTCTACCTGATCCTCTTCCTCTAAAGCATGACCCAGCTACATATTGTGCCTTTCATCAGCAGCAGGGTCATGATACCGACCCTTGCTTCAGACTACATCATGAGATTCAAAATCTCATTGACAACCAGGTAATAGCACCTCCAGAAAAACTAACTGTCAATCAAAACCCTCCACATAGGTAGGTAAACTTCATCTAAACAACGACCAACCCGTTTGACCCCAATATATACATCACCCCAGCCCATTTACCAAGCCTGAGGTGTTCATTCCGGTCAGCATGGACTAATGCATGATGGGTGCACCTGAACCCCAATTATCTCAAACCCATGAACCCACTACTTCTCAGCTGATGAGAATGGTCGAAGATCTTCAGAGAACTGTGGCGGATCTAGCCTTGGAATATTGGCTCTGTCATCGACCACATCGCATGCCAGAAATTTCACGCCAAAAGGCTCTCCAATCTTGGGACGAGATGCATTGGAAAAAGGTCAATCCCTTGGCAAGGTGGAGGCAAGTGGTAAGAACAAGATAGGGGTGGGCATTGATCCCCATGAACTTCTTCAGTGGGCTGTTAAGGCTTTGAAGGCCGAAGGATTGAACAAACAGCAAGTGCTTGCAGTTGTTGCAAAAACCGTGGAGGACACTTTTGTCGCTCAAGTTAGGGGCATTTTGAATCAAGGGGCGAGCCGGGAAAAGGGCTGTCGTACCAGGAGCACCCCTTTCAGTTCCAATCCTACACTCGAAAGAGATCGGTAAACCTAGTCAGCACCTGCCGACCCTTTCACCAGTACATCCAACACAACCAGTTCACAACCTGCCAAATACCCACCTTAGGGCCGAAGGGTGTTCACCCCACTGTACATGTCTCTGTCAGCGGCCCTAAAGGTCCTAATCGGAAAGGGGCATCTGAAGCCCCTGGAGCCGCGACCTTTATTGAATAAACTTCCTCTCTCCCATGATTCGGCCAAGTACTATGTTTTTCATCAACAAATAGGCCATGGCACTGACATGTGTTTTTGTCTTCATCACGAAATACAGGATCTGATTGACGATGGGGTCATCACCGCACCAAGCTTTGCAAAGTCTATCGACACTGGATCAGTGAACTTGGGGGACAATGTGATGTGATCGGGGGATGAACCATCTGCGAATGGTGCTCAGTTTACTCCAGATGTGATGGATGACATGCACTGTTTTGAGCAATGTACAAACGCTGGTTATTGTGCTTTCTGACTTGGGTATTGAGTCATCCTTGTTGTGTTGTATAGAGTCAGTTTTTTTGTACTGAGTCAGTCAAGTTTGTCTTGTTGTATCAAGTCAGTCCTGTTATGTTAGAGTCAGGTGATTTCGGGGGTGTTACCTCAGACATCACTATCTTGTTTTGTGTTTTGTCTTTTGCACTCTTTCTTTTGAGTATGTTCCTGCCGTGGAGCTAGTTGCGCCAAAAGATTTGAATGAAACAGCAGTGATTTTCGCCTTTTTGTGTCTATTTCGACCTTGGAGCTAGTTGTGCCAGAAGTTCTGAATGAGATGGCAGTATTTGACCAAAACTGCGTCTTTTCTGTGCCTTGAAATCAGTGCATTGACCTAAGTTTTTCAAAACTTTTTTTTTCTAACACTGTGATGAAAACAAAGAGGAAGGAATTCCTCAGGATTTGTAAAAATTTGATCAACTGAGAGAAAAAGAGGCATGCTAAGCCCTTAATGAATGAGATCCTGTTTGCTAATGTGAGTACTGAGAAGGATTCTGGCTTGATCCAGATTGGTTCTACATTGTCTTTAGCGCAAGCGATTAGTCACTTTCTTAAAATATTTAAAAAAAAAAAAATTTTGCGTGGTCCTACAAAGACTTGTGTGGAATCGCTCTGAAGATTGTGCAGCATAGGATCGCTCTCAGCCTCGAGACTCGACCCCTTTTGCTTTCAAACCTTGAACTTTGACTCAGAATGTTCAACGGCCAACCACACAATCTGAGGCTTGCATGACCAGATTTGAAGCGGCTCATGAACTAGGTGCAAGAAAGTCAGATCAAGAAAATCAGATGTTATTAACAGAAGTTTGCAAAGCTGGGTGAGAAGTAACCCTTGAACCAGGGGCAAAAAAGGTCAGGTGTGCTCGAAGAGTCAAGAATTGGGACATTGCTCAAGCCAATGAAGATCAGCAAGAATGCCAAATCCCAAAGGTTGAAAGAAGAAAATTTTGCTGAAGAAAATTTTGCTAAAGGACAATCGAGTTCCTATCCACAACACTAGGGGCAATTTAGACCTGGTTGGATGGACTCCTACATCATCATCGAACAACAACTATTCTCCTGGATTCAGATGGCTTCGAGATCTCAAACCGATCAACATGGACAAAGTTACACTTTTCCCCTTGAGGGGCTTGTTGGGCCGAAAACCTGGAAGGGCGACCTAGGCAAAAGTTAGAGCAAGAAAAGAAAGAAAAGAAAAAGAACAAAGAAAAAAATAAAAAATGAAGAAAATGCAAAAAATGAAAAGAAAAAGAAAAGATGAAAAGAATTGAAAAGAAAAGAAGAACATAGCTCGTAAGGTTGAAAGCCCAGAAGGGCGGCCTTGGCAAAAGTTAGAACGCAAAAGGAGAGGTTAATACCGGAGTGTACCTTAACCCGGAACTACGTCAGGCTTGATTCCCATCTTCGGGATACGTAGGCAGCTTCATTCTGAAGTTCAGCTGTAAACACTTCAAATTCAACTGTCCTGTCCATGAGATTGAACGGGTTATCTTTGTCATTTTTGTATCCTAGAGTTCGGTTGTGATCGTCACTTTGAGGACTGCTTACAGTATGCTGTAGTGCTATTCAGACAAGGGGCAACTTTCCGTTGCCGCGAGTTGCCATTCAAACAAGGGGTTACTTTTCGTTGCTAGATTTGGTGTCGTGCAGTGTCATTTAGACAAGGGGCAATTTTCCATTGTTTCAGATCTGAGGTTATGCATCTCAAGAGTAGATTCTATGTTGGTCGGGCAGTGGCCATTTGCAAAAATAGGTTTGAGAATTTTTAATGAGTTGACTAATTTTCTCAAAAATTATTTCATTTTTTCAAAACTGGACCATTTCTTGGACCCAAAAAAGGAAAATTTTTAGTGCTCATAGCCTGACTTGCATGATTTCAAATCAGAAAATCGAATAAGCATGTTAATCTAACTCTTATGTTGGTCAAAATTGTTTTAGTAGAAAGCCAAAACAAAAAAATGATCGAAATGATGAACTAGGGGCACAGTTAAGTCAGGCTTCCTGTCTTTCCCCCGTTGTCAACATACTTGCCAGAAAGGGCACCATATGCGCCAGAAAGGGCCGAAAGCTCTCTCATTCTCCAAGCAGCGAGGTATCAAACCAAGTGCGAAGCACGAAATGGAACTGGAGTGGGATATTCGGTTCCCTCATCTAGATGATCAAATCAATAATTGGCATCTGACCCGAAATGAGGATGTAGAAAATGCAATGTGTGAGGCCAATCAATTGCATACCTTACTGGTGAGACGTGTCGACTCATTTTCGGTCAAGTTAAGCCAAGTGCATCATCAACCGATGTCAATTGCGGATCTACTGCACATCTAGCCGTATTACAACCCCTCTATGGGAAAGCTCACTGTTGTGAGCGGAAGAAAGAGAATCTAGCAGAATGCTAGGGCAAGAGCCCGCAACTTCTTGTTTATCCATCAACCACCCAGATGAGGGATAAAAATGAGAGATTGAAGAATAGAGAGATGTGCGTAGAGAGAAAAGTGAGAAAAAGGCTTTTCAGAGAAAAAAAGATTGAGTGCCAGAGTGATGTGAGAATCACAAATAAGAAAGGGTGGGAAACAATACCTGAAGAAACTGGCTCCTTGTGAACCGAGAGGTCTCTGGCTTTTGCAACACATCTGAGTGTCGTTTGTGTTTTGTTTGTCTCGATTGTTGTTTTGAGTCGTTTTGAGTGTCAATAGATGTGTTTAGGTTGTTTTACCTTTGTTTTCCGTTGTTGAGTCATTTTTGCTGTGGTCAATCGTAGGCTCAATACTCGGTTAAGAACTCATTTCTCAATTTCAAATTCAAAAAATAAAATTATTTTGTGCTCGGAGTGCTGTGCCATTCTCCACATTTGTGCAAAATAGGATTTGTTCTTTCATAAAACTGCAGGGTTCAACCCAGGTCATGTGAGAACAGTAAAACAAGGACCTATCTGAAGCTATTTAGGTTCCGGACTGCAAAGCAAAAGAAAAAAGAAAAAATATCGGGCATCTAAGTTTGTTTCAACTTCAGTAAGTTCCGTTATTGCATTCCATATGTATCTCCTCAAGCTTTGTCAATGCTTCGAAGTATGAGTGTGCCTCTACCTCAGGCTCAAGCCTGCTCCAAGCCAGAATGGCGATCAGAAGTGCTCTTCCTGAGTACCATTTCCCACCAGGCATCTTGGCTGTGTTTGCAATGAGTTCCTAGGAGACTAACTGCGACGGTGAAAACTAGAGTTCGAATGGCTGATGCCTAGAACGTAAAGATTCGGGATTTCTGAGACTAAAGTCTGGTTTAAATACCCAAGGGTGTATCCCGGGCTTGAAATCTGTATGGAAGCCCCATAGGTTGAGATAGCGTGTATGCATCTCAATTTTGGATACTGAACCAACCTAGTCTGTCACCCCGTTAGAGAATAGGGAAAGTTGTGAATATGGTCGAGAAGAAAAGTGGGATCCAAAGTGTTCTAAGTGAAGAATCCTTGTCAGCATTTCAGAACCTTTTTACTGTGAGTTGAAGGAAATAGTTCGAAGAACGCAAGGTAAGAGTTCAAAGAACATAAGAGGAGGTCCCCGTCACAGTAGAGCGGTTCATTGCCCCTCACTCCGTGAGGTGCTTTCTAAAGCGCCGCTATGTTTGTTTATTGCATTCCTTAAACATCATGCATTGTATTTCATTGTACCTATCAAGTTTCTTTCTCATTCATGCACGATATTGTATGTACGGTTCATTTGAAGCTGGTGCAACCAAGCAATATTGGATGTGCGGTTCATTCAGAGAAGCTCCGTTTAAGATTGATTATGTTTTGTGTATCTATCGCACATGCTTACTTAGTGTATCTATCACACTTTGTTCATTTAGTGTATCTATCGCACATGCTCACTTAGTGTATCTATCACATTTTGTTCATTTAGTGTATCTATCACACTTTGTTCATTTAGTGTATCTATCACACTTTGTTCACTTAGTGTATCTATCACACTTCGTTCGCTTTGTGTATCTATCGTACTTTGCTCACTTTGTGTATCTATCACACGTTCGCTTTGTGTATCTATCACACTTTGCTCACTCTGTTTATCTATCAGACATTCACTTTGTGTATCTATCACACATGCTCACTCTGTGTATCTATCACACGCTCGCTTTGTGTATCTATCACACTATGCTCACTTTGTGTATCTATCACACATGCTCACTTTGTGTATCTATCACACGTTCGCTTTGTGTGTCTATCGCACTTTGCTCACTTTGTGTATCTATCACACGTTTGCTCACTTTGTGTATCTATCGCACTTTGCTCACTTTGTGTATCTATCACACGTTCGCTTTGTGTATCTATCGTACTTTGCTCATTGTGTGTATCTATCACACATTCGCTTTGTGTATCTATCGCACTTGCTCACTCTGTGTATCTATCACACGTTCGCTCTGTGTATCTATCACACATGCTCACTCTGTGTATCTATCACACGCTCGCTTTGTGTATCTATCACACTATGCTCACTTTGTGTATCTATCACACGTTCGCTTTGTGTATCTATCACACATGCTCACTTTGTGTATCTATCACACGTTCGCTTCGCTTTGTGTATCTATCACACATGCTTACTTTGTGTATCTATCACACGTTCGCTTTGTGTATCTATCACACATGCTCACTTTGTGTATCTATCACACGTTCGCTTTGTGTATCTATCACACATGCTCACTATATTCGCTAAGATTGCATAATTTTCTTACATCATTTCTGCATGAAATGTAGTTCGGTCTGTAATTCCCACGTGTGGCGTGTTTAATTATTTGCTTGTGTACGAGTTTGCTATAGCATTTCTTTGCATAACATTTGCATCTAGATGTTTCATTATAGCCCTCTTTGCATAATCATAAGTTATGTTCTGCATTGTGCATGTCATTTGCATTCTGCCCCGGCCTGCGGGCGCATCTATTTTGTCATCTTGCCTGCTTGTCTAAGTCTTCGACCTTGTCAAAAATGGGTCGTCTCTAGGCTTTGACATTCACTCCCGTCATTTCATGACTTCCGAGTTCTGTCAAAGAGGGGCAACTGTAGACACTCTATTTTTGACCGACCTTAAGAGTCAGACGTCATCATTTGTGCACTCGGTGATTGTGCATGTTTGTGCTCGTTTTGAGTTTTCGGGGCTTTTTGAGCGCCTTGTCTTGGGACCTCTTAACTTTCTCCTCTTGGCTTAGTTTTGGGACCATGCCTTGCTGCATTTGCCTAGAGGGAAACAAAGGCCTGTAGGCCACTTTTTGTAGCCGTAGGCTACCTTTCCCTCTCGTTGGCCACTTGTAGTGGCCCGTAGACTAGTTTTTGGGGCTTCCGGTTAAGTGCCTTGTCTTGCGGACTCTTGTCTTTCTTCTTTTTTGGTCTGTTTTTGAACCAAACCTTGTTACCCCTTGCCTGGAGGATGGAACAGGGGTGTAGACCAGTTTTCTCCCCTGTAGACCACTTTTGGTGGTCGGTTAGCTAGGGTGAGTGGTCTGTAGACCACCTAAGGTGGTCGGCAGCATGCCACCACCTTCTCCTCTCTTTGTAGACCCCTTTTCTCCCTTGCCGACCAGTTTTCTTCCCTGTAGACCACTTGAGGCGGTCGGTCGACCAGGGGGGTGGTCGGTCGACCACTTTAACTGGTCGGTGGCCTTTCTACAGATATTTTCCTTGCCAGTTGTGCCAGCTGTTGGGCACAGAAGGCATCCTCCATATACGTGTATGGAAGGATTGCACCAAGCCTCTAGCTTGTCTAACAAGCTTGAGGTATGAAATTCTATATAAGGGGAGCTTCCTCCCCCTTGTTCAAGGTTCAAAATTTTGATTAGGGCTAAACATATCCCTCTCTCTCTATAATTCTCCCTCTCTCTCTATATTTGTACTAGTTTGTGCCTTAAAGTGAGTTTTCTTCACACTTTTGCTCTAAAGCACCTAGTGAAACACTTTCACTCTTGAGCTGAGGTTCTTGGAGGTTGCATTTGAGTGATTTTGGCTTGGTTTTGCCTCAAAAGTGGCTAGTTTTGAAGTTGTTCTTCAAGGGTGAGTAGTTACCCTCTTTAAGCCTTGTTTTGCTTAAGTATTTGGCCATCCTTGGATGCTCTTTTAGGCCTTACTTTCAACTGCAAAAACTCTTGTTTTTAAGTGTTTGAAATGTTTTTTTGAGGCTTTGTTTGAGTTAGGGGTGGTTACCCCCTTTGGTGGCTTATTTTTCTTTGCTTTGTTCTATCTCTTAAGGCTTTTCAAGCCACCTTGTTTTGGCCTTTTAACCACTGAATTTTAGAGGAATTTTAGTGGTGGAAAGTGGATTTTGAGACCCAAAATAGATGGGGGTGGTCCCCCCCTCTTATGTTTTGTTTGTATATGTTGTTGGCTTAACACTTTGGCATGCTTTTCTACCTTCATAAGGCTCTATCTTAGCATGTTTTTGGCCTTATTCTAACATGATATAACTTTGTTTTAGGTTGGGTTGGTTTGGTTGCTTCTTACATGCTTCATGTACTTGTAGTGCAATCCTCCTAGTTAGCCTAACGTGCTCTATGCTTTGGACTACCATTTTAGCATGTTTTTGGCTCCACTCTAGCAGGCTTTTACTTATATTTTGGCATGCCTTAGCTCTGATTTTGGTCAACAAAGTCATCTCTTGCATGGTTTATGCACTTGTAGTGCAAGCTTGTTCACTAGCCTAGCTTGTTTGGTGTTTTGGCCTATTGATTTAGCATGTGTGTGCTTTACTCCAGTGCATTTTTTGCTTTGATTTAACATGCTTTAGGTCTGATTTGATTGGTCTTGGCCATGCATGCTTGGCTTTGCATAGTTATAGTGCATTTGGCTTTGCTAGCCTTAAACTTTGAGACCTCTAGCATGTCATATTTGAGCTTTTTGCATGGCATGACATCATTTGGCATGTTATTTCAGACTATATACCTCTGTCATATTCTCGCATTTATCATCCATTTGTTGTGTTTGAGGGTTGAGCCTCATGCTTAACTTATGAGTCAATATGTGTGCATGCTTGCCTAAGCTTTTGGGCTACCATCTCAACATGTTTTTGGTGTTATTTTACCATGTTACAACTTTGATTTTTGTTGGTGAAGTCACCTCATGCTTGGTTTAGTCACCTCATGCTTGGTTTTGGTATGTGTAGTGTAATCCCACTCATTGGCCTTGCATGCGTCATGTTTTATGCCTCCCATTCTAGTATGTGTTAGCTCTATGCCATGCATGTTTTGGCATTATTTTGACCTGCCTTGAGACTATTTTGAGTCATCTTGGCCTTTTGGGGCTTGTATAGCGATCCCGGTTGTCCTTTTACTGTTCTGTTGTATTCCGGACTCGGTTCCGTGGAGTTGGTAGTTGTATCTATCTTGTTGTCGTCCCTTAATTCTATTTGTTTGAGTTTTGGGATGTGTTGGGCATGTTTCGAACAGGTGGGTTGAACCTTGGTCTAAAATCTTGTTGCCAGGTTTTTGGTCGTTCCGCTCGAGCGGGCCTTGTTGCGCTCGAGCGGAGATTGCACACTTCCAGTATTTCGTGTCCTTGCAAAACTTCTGCAGGTGTGATTTTTAGGTTCAAGCGGGTTTCTTTACGCTCGAGCAGTCGCGCTCGAGCAGACACTTGGCGCTCGAGCGGGTAGTACTTTTTTATATAAGTTCTGGGAGGGGGAAATCCACACTTGAGCCGACTGGTTTTCACGCTCGAGCGGATGTACTTTATTCTTGTGTTTTGGCGCTCGAGCGGGCCTTCTGGCGCTCGAGCGGGCCTTCTTGCGCTCGAGCGTACCTAGTTTTTTGTTCTTGACGCTCGAGCGTTGTGTTCTCCGCTCGAGCGGGAATGTCGTATATCAGATGGCAGCTGGGCATTTTAAAATCACTTTTTACATTCTCTCTCTCTCTCTCTCTCTTACTTTCTAAAAAGATATTTTGAGAGCTCCTCTCTCTAGAAACTCCCTTCTCTCTAGGGTTTGATCTAGTTAGAGTGTCTCACTATCCTCCGGCCTTTGTAAAAAGTGTGTGGATCGTCAGGGGCTCCATTTTGATCTGTGGATCTTTGAGTTTGGAGCATTTTGGTTTTCTTCAACTTCCCCGTTTGAGCTCTAACTTTCGAGGTAGGGATACCTTACTCCTCTTTATGAGCTTTGTCTTTGAATTTTAGCATTTTCATATGTTGGGGGTTGTTGGGTAATTTTGAGAAAGTTTGGGTCTTTGTGTAATTTTACAAAAGATGGGGTTTCATTTATAATTAAACCTATATGCATGTTTGGCATAGAGAAATGATATAGATGTTGAACTATGAATAAAAGTGGAACCTTGGGATTGTTATGTTAATTATAGGAAAATGCCCTAATTAGTTAGATAAATTAATTTGTATAATTAATTTTGAGAAATAAAGAATTGAATTGATAGTATTCAAATTGAAAAGATTTGGGATTAACGGATGTGGTTGGATTCATTTAATCGCTCACCCAGGTTGAATGTTGATGATATATCCATTTGGTGCATTTATTTTCGGTTTAGAAATAACTGCTTTGGGCTATCGGTGGAGGATAGTCTTGATTGTTGTAGACAATGCATGATGATTAGGCAAACTAAAACTAATCAATTAAGTAAGCCATTGAATATGGTGGTCAGTACAATACAGCACTAAAATGTGTATTGATAGATTGAATTTGTATATGATAATTGTTTATATACATTGCATTGTGTGGGAGGAGAAAGGGGCTGTACTCCACGGTTTATTGGAAGAAAGGGGCTGAACCTCTAAACCGAATCTTGTGACAGTGATACAGCACTACAATGTGTATTAGGCTGCGAATTAGAAGTGTTTTTGTTTCATTAATACAGCACTACAATGTGTATTGTTTGAGACTTATGGAATGTTTGTTTTGATTTGATATAGCACTAAAATGTATATCATTATCATTCGTGAATTATGGAATTGTTTGTTTGATTTGATATAGCACTAAAATGTATATCGTTGAGAAATATGGAAATGTTTTGTTTGACTTAGATATGACACCAACATGTATATCCATCACGAATTTTGAAAGTGTTCTAGTGGGGAATTATGATCTCATCAAATGATTTGGCTAGGGCACTGAGCCTTGTTTTCAAACTCTAAGTTGAATAAGAAATGGAAAGTGAAGTGTAACATGGACTTAAATGTCATGAAACTAAAATGTGATATAAGTGAGTGTATCGGTGTTGACCATTTATCAACTGCTAATCTTTTAGTCATTGTTCATAGCTGGTTTAGTGTATTTCTGTTGGACTGTGGCTCACCCTTTTGGGACATTATTTTCAGGTACAGGTAGCATGCCACCTCCAAGGACATAGCTTGGGAGGCTAGAGGCAGACAGATTGCTTTTGTTGTTTGCTTTCTTTTGATGTATTACATGTAAATTCAAGCCAAGGGCTTTATACGTATTGAGTTAGTACTCTTTTTTTTGTAACCAAGTGTTAACTTGGAAAGCTGTAAGCCTGTAGGGCACTTGCTTTTGTTGTTAATATGTAATACTTTTGTAAGAACTACACTGATTAATGGAAAGATGGTTTATTTCTTTGATGTCAATACATGTCTAAAGTGACGGGTTTTACGTATTATTTTGAGGACGTTACAGCTTGCTTAATATGGCTATGGTGCAAGTACCTTAGCTAGTCTTAAGTTTTGAGCACCCTACTATGCTATATTTGTGGTGGTTGCATGTTTGGGCATCGTTTAACATGTTATTTCAGAGCATGTACGTGTGTCATGTTCCCACTTCTTTCATTCCTTGAGAGCTTTTGAGAGTTGTGTCTTTGTGCATTGTTAATGAGCCATCATATGAGCATGTTCTCCTTGTGTTGTATGCCTTTATCTTAACATATTTCAGCCACTGTTTTGGCATGTTCGACCTTTGTCCGGGGTTGGTTTGACCATTTGAGATTGATAGTGCATGCCTCATGTGTAATATGTTTCATTAGCTTTGATGCCTTAGCTTTTAAACATGCCATGCATGCATTGCTTACCTGATAGAGTCTTGCGCATGTCACTTTAGCATTGAAGGTTGATCATTTTGTTTGCGTTGCATGTGTTTGGATTGGACGTTAACCCAAACACGAGGAATGTCACATGTTTCATACTCAAAGTGATAAAACGTGTAACATTTCTTGGTCACCGACCCTTTGATCAAGCATGATAGAGGTGGAGGCCCTTATGTGTTATTTGTGCATTCATTGACAATGACTTGTGCAAACTTGGCTTCTAGGCCATCGTGCATTGAGATGCTCGGTTGGTGGCCCAAGAGTCGAGTACCGCACTCCCTTGAGCTTGAGAAATGATAGGGAGGGTGGTTGCACACATATCTTGCAAATACACTGTTAGGCCCCTTGTTGTTCTCTGTTGCAGCAAAGTTGGAGCTTGGCAAATTAACTGGTCGGCCGACCAGTAGGGGTGGTCGACCTACTAGTTTTTTTGGTCTACAACCAGCTTTTCTAGTCTACGGCCCCTTTTTCTGGTCGGCAGCCCACCAGGAGGTCCCCATGTTGGAGCAGAAGCAATCTGGAAGTTAGTGCACTTTTTAGAGATCAAATCAAATGCAAACAAAGGCAATTATGGGCATAGCAATTGGATTTCCGAGCAAGGCGATTGAGCATGCATGCACTTCTCGCCCCGAGGACCTCTTTTAACTACTTTAGCTACTTTACTCAGTTAGCTACTTTGTTGGTTTTGTATTTAATTAGTTAATGTGCTTAATTAATCGATTTGTTTTGTAATAATTAGTTAATTAGGAATAGTTAATTAGTTTTGGTTTGTAATAATTAGTTTACTTAGCATAGCTAGTTTATTCGGACCCTCCGTCGAGAGGGCAAATGTGGTAATAAGTGTGTGTGTGTGTGTGAATGTCTTCCAACCCCATGTCTTTCTCTCTTTTATTTATTAGCTTTTGATGGTTAGTAGGGCATGTTTCAATTAGCGTACTTATGCTTTGCATGCGTGCATCATTCATTCGTATTGCATGCACCAGGCTTGGCGCATCATTCAAATTGCATTGAATTTCAATACTTACTTGAATTCATGTTTCAAAGCATGTTATCAAGTGTTGCATTCATATGCCATCTTAGAATAGCCGAGCCTATTTAGCTGCATTTTGCATGCGTTGCATTAGGCATCTTAACATAGCTAGGATCATACATTGATCTCTAGCTAGTTTTTTTTATTTGGCTTAGAGTACACTGTGAGTGTTTACGGTTTAGCATACTACATGAGATGTGAGTGTTGCCATGTCAGCATGCTTGCCATGAGGCTATTTACTTAAGTGCTTTAACTGCATGAATGCCTGTGGGTGAAGGCTCGATTGCCTGAATTGGGACAGCTCGATGATTGTGAGTTTTAAGCTCACTTTGCGAAGTGGCAAAATCATGTTTTTCTAAGCCCACTTGAGGGTGGCAAATCCGCGCTTTAGCCTACTTGCGAGTAGCACTTTCAAACCACTTTAAAAAATAAACATGAGTTGTTTTGTTCCAATTCGCGTCATTGAGTCTATACTTGTATGCTGTGCACATCACATAGTAAGGTTAGCTAATAAATCGGAAAAAGAACACATGTGTTTTCAAAAACAACATATCATGTTTAGTAAAGGCCGATCCTTTGATCGGGCAAGCGAAGGTGCTCATTTCAGGACCTTCCCCTTTCATACCCAAGTTCCCGAGCCGAGGCAACTTTAGTGATGACGGATACGTGGCCTTAGGCACGAGTCAGGGTTTCCTAAATTCCCAAAATAAAATATTTAGGTGGCGACTCTGAAATCTGGCAAAGCAGTCAATGTTTGGCGCTTTTTAATTAAAATCGATTTTCCAAAACGATTTGTCGGATTTGGACTCTTTGGTGATTTATCAGTCTTATATTGCACTTTGTGAGATTAAATTCAGAACCATGACAAGAGTCCGAACTGTAGTAGCTAGAACCCAATTCACGCCCTCGAGCGGAGCGAGTTCGGGCGGTCTACAATTATCTTTTGCAAAAATCATTCTCATTCCTTCCTTACAAATTTCCCTGACCTCGTTTTCACTGTTCATCGTCATCACAGTTCATCTTCGTCACATCGCATCTTCATCTCAGGGCATATCAGTTCGTAATTAAAGTTTCATCCTAACTCTGGTAAGTTTTTCTACAATCCAACTAGATTTTCTCTGGAAACACAATTAATTGCATTTTATATTAACCTTCCATAAATTAGGGTTTCAATTTCGTAATAAAAAGCTACATGAATTTGAAAAAAAGTTATTTCTCTGTGTTTTGAAATTATTCTTGAACATGTTTGTGTGATTTTATTTGTAAATTTCTCTGGCATTTGAATTTCTTTGGTTTTTGCTTGATGTATGTTTCTTCTTTGAATTTTCTACGGTATGTTTATTTTGAAAAAAGTTATTTCTCTGTGTTTTAATCTTAATCTTGAACATGTTTATGTGATTTTGTCTATAAATTTCTTTGCTTTGTAAATTTCTCTAGAATATGTATTTTTCTCTGAAATGTCTATTACTCTCTTGTCTGTGTCTAAATTTCTTTGGCCACATCACTTTTCTCCCTTGTGTGTCTCTATCATGTTTAATTTTCTCTGGTTGTGTATGTAAATTTCTCTGACATTTTAATATTATGGACTTGAAATTTTCTCTAGAATGGAAATTTTCTCAAGAATGTGTAATTTTCTCCGGAATGTGTAATTTTCTCTGGTATGTTTATTTTGTTCAATTCTTGGTTTCAATGTTGTGTAATTCTCAATGGTATGTTTACGTTGCTTTGTTTATTTTATCTTGCTAATTGTGGAATGAAAATTTTCTTTGGCTTGCCATGTTTACTTTTCTCTGTCATTCATTTTCTGTGTTTGCTAGATATATGTTTCTTTTTTGAATTTTCTCTGGCTATATTTTACTTCTATATGTAATTTTAATAATTATTGAAAATTTCTCTACCATGTTTATGTTGCTTTGTTGATTTTCTTTGGGAATGAAAATTTACTGTGGCTAGATGTATTCCACAGGAAAACAATTAATATTTTGACATTTAATTTTTAGTGTCTAATTTTGTCTGGCATTTATAATTTTTCTTGGCCACCTTAGTTTTCTCCATTATGTGTAATTTTCTCTGACATGTTCAATTTTCTCTGGCATGTTCAATTTTCTTTGGGATTTAATGTTGACATCTTTATGTTTTCATCATTGTCTAGAAATAACAAAATGTAGAACTAACAAAACACCGGAAACACCAAGCAAGAAACAGAAACTCTCTTAGTCTTCTTTTGATCTAAGATCAAAAACCAGCAAAACACCATAAACTCCTTGCCAAAACACACAAGTCCAAGGTGATGAAGCAACTAGCATCAAGATGAGTACCCCAACTTCAAAAGAGTCAAGCTCAAGGGGGAAAAACCTGTTAAACTCCAAAGAAAAAGAACTTATTACAACATTCAATATCGATCCAACCTCTCATCTGTTGTTTCCTTTTTTCAAACACTTAAATTCAATTCAAATCAACTTGTAAAGCATCAAAAGACCCCATTCTGGTATTTGATCCAAGCTCTAACCACTGGAAGGATGGATCCAAGGAAATCTAAGAAATCTAATAATGATGTAGTTGCAATAATCCAATGTTACAATGAAAAAACAAAAGCATTCACAGTTGGTAAAAAGAACTTGACCTTTACAACCAATAACATGACCATGATTTTTGATTTGCAAGGAGGTCAAGGAGCCATGTCATTAAGATACTCTAAAAAGTCAAAATCTGTATTCCCAAGGAGAAGATTCCCAAAGGACACAAGGCTCATTGGTCCTGTTCTTAAAAATGCCTTGGTCAAAGTAATAAAAGGCAAGCAACCAACTGACTACAAAGATGTAGCAATCATTGTTACATTGTACTTGTGTCCCATCCTATTTTTTGCAACAAGTGGAAATTCAATAGGGTGGGTTTTTATAAAGTATGTGGAACCTCTTGAATCAATGGAACAGTATGATTGGCCAGAAGCAATCACATCAACATTGATTGATTCTATCATAGCATTGCACAAAACTCCAGAAAAAGTTACAGAGTGTGTCATTCCATTGCTAGTAAGTATAATTCCATTCAAATTTGCAGTTATCATACTTACAAATTTGTGTGTTTAGCAAAATTTAATTACTTTAATTCCCATCACAGTATTGGCTATGTGAACATGCAAATATCATTGACTCGGAAGACAGTAACACAATTGACTTCCCAAGATGTGCCAAGTGGAACCTGCAAAGCTTGATGAAACAGTTGTAGAAAATACCAATCCACTCCTTTGCACCTCGACAGGTTAGATTTCTATCGCCACTGAAATCTCAGTGAAATTCCAAAATTTCTCTGACCACTGGTTTGTTTCCCTCCTTGTGCCTTGATTGATTGAGATCAATTTTCTCTGAACTATATATTTATGTTTCTTCTTTGATTACCACTGGTTTATTTCTTCCATTGAAATCAATTTTCTCTGCAATCCAAATTTCTCTGACTATAATTGTAATACATTAACTTATATGCCCTGATTGATTTTCTCTAATATCTGAATTATGTTAGTTGTTTCATAATTTTCTCTGATCCATAAAATTGTTTCTTCTTGTGTGTAATTTTCGCTGGCTCATAGCTTATATGCCTTGATTCTTTGATTAACACTGTTTATTTTTGCCCTTCTAATGAATTTTCTCTAGAATCCAAATTTCTCTGACACAATTATATTAAAATATTAACTTATATGCCTTGATTGATTTTCTCTGATATTTAAATTATGTTGCTTATTTCATAATTTTCTCTGCCTCATAAAATTAACTCCTTGTCTGTAATTTTCTCGGGTCCATACAATTTTCTCTGAAGTTTGTTTCCCATTAGTATCATTTAGATGAATTTTATTTTCCTTGTTTGAATTTTTTCTCTTAGTGAATTTTGTAACAATTCTCTAATAAAAGAGCCTCCTGTTACAGATAGATAACAAGGAGCTAGTTAAAAACCCATCAGATGAGTTTTGTCTTGGTAAAAAGAAGAAGAAAAAATCAAAAAAGGCAATTGTCAAATTCAAGGAGACATTACAAGATTCATTTAAAGAACTAGGGAATGAAGAAGGAGAAGGCAACATAGAAGAACATGAAGCCAGCAATAGACAAGAAGATCAAGCAAGTAGTGGAGAAGCGGAAGCCAGAGAAGAAAGTGAAGAAATAGAAGTAGAAGACAAAGAAGAAAATGAATAGAAAGAAGAAGACAGTGAAGAAGAAGATGAAAGCACTCAATCTAAACAGCAAGAAGAAAACAATGAGAACAGTGATGAAGAAGAACATAATGAGCCGATGGACCAACATCATGATAGCATTTGTGGCTCACCATGCATCAGCCACAAGAATCTGAGGAATCAAAGGATGCCCAAATTACTGATCTACATCAAAGACTAAAGACACTTTCTAAATCTAAAATAGAAGAAAAGAGAAATTGGAATGAATTACTTGCAGAAAACGATATTGCAATAAGAATCTTGACATCACTTAACTCAGAACTTTAAGAAAAAGACAGCATAATCCAAATGAAACTAAGGATATTGGAGGTTCAAAAAGAAGATGATACAAAAACAATTCAACAGTTGAGGTATTCAATTTCGGAGCTTGAAACTGAAAATGCTAAATTGCATGAACAAATTCAAGAACTATCTGTCTAACTAGCAACACAATCTTACCGAACACCAACACAAGTTCAACCACAAGGTCAGTGAAAATCTTGAGCCACAAAAAGTTATGTCCTTGTGTCAACATAATTCAAAGAAATTTCTATTTATTATAATTTTCTCTGGAAGTTAAATTTCTCTGACCACATTAGTTTTTGCTGCTTATTTCTATTGATTTCTACTGCTTATTTGATTTTCTCTGTCTATTTGCTTATTGTAGACTGCCCGAAACTCTGCTCCGCGCGCGAGGGCGCGAATCATTGTTATTAGCTACTACAGTTCGGACTCATGTCACGGTTCTGAATCTAATCTCACAAAGTGCAATGTAAGACTGATAAATCACCAAAGAGTCCAAATTCGGCAAATCGTTTTTGAAAAACAGATTTTGATCAAGAAGTGCCAAACATGGACTGCTTTGCCAGATTTCAGATTCGCCACCTAAATGTTTTGTTTTGGAAAATTTAGGAAACCCTGACTCGTACCTAAGGCCATATGTCTGTCATCACCAAAGTTGCCTCGGCTCGGGAACTTGGGTACGAGAGGGGAAGGTCATGCAATGAGCACCCCCGCTCGCCTGATCAAAGATCGGCCTTTACTAACATGATATGTTGTTTTTGAAAACACATGTGTTCTTATTTCGGTTTATCAACTATCTTTACTATGTGGTGCGCACAACATACAAGTATAGACTAAATCACTCAAGTTGGAACAAAACATCTCATGTTTGTTTGTTCGAAAATGGTTTGAAAATGCTACTCGCAAGTAGGCTAAGTCGTGGATTTGCCACCCTCGAGTGGGCTTAGAAAACATGGCGATTTGCCACTCCAAGTGGGCTTAAAAACACACATTTCGATGAATTGTTCCAATTCAAGCAATCCAACCTTCATCCACTGGCATTCATGCTGTTATAACAGTTAAGCAAATAGCCTTATGCCAAGCATGCTAACATAGCCACACTTACACTCATGCAAGGATGCTAAAGCATAAACACTCACAGTGTACTCCGAGCCAAAACAAAAGTTAGTTAGTAATCAATGCATGATCCTAGCTATGTTTAAGATGCCTAATGCAACACATACAAAAATGCAACTAAAATAGGCTCGGCTATCTAGAATGTCATGTGAATGCAACTAGATAACATGTATTCAAATTGGCATTGAAATACAATGCAGTTTGTATGATGCGCCGAGCCCGGTGCATGCAAGGCAGATGAATGGATGCACGCATGCAAGCATAAGGATGCTAATTGAAATATGTCTTAAAACTAACCATCAAAAGCGGGTAAATAAAAGGGAGAAAGAAATGGGGTTGGAAGACATGCATCACACACATGCATACTTATTACAACATTGTGCCCTCTCGACGAAGGGTTTGAATAATAAGCTAACTAGCTAGTCTAAGCTAATTAAACTAATTATTACAAAATGAAACTAATTAACTAATCCTAGTTAACTAATTATTACAAAATAAATGAATGGCTAAACGCATTAACTAATTAAGTACAAAACCATTAAACTAGCTAACTAAGCAAAGCAGCTAAGTAAAGCATTAAGAAGAAGTCCTCGGTGCGAGAAGTGCATGCATGCTCGGTCGTCTTGCTCAGAAATCTATCACGATGTCCCAACTTGCCTTTGTTTGCATCTGATCTCAGAACTTTGCACAAAGCTCCAAATAGCTTCTACTACCTCATGGGCACCTCCAGGAGGGTTACCGACCACTTTTTGGTGGTGTAGACCACCTGCAGACCAACCAAGTATGTTGCAGACCAGAAAAACTGGTCGGCCAGCCACTTTTACTAGTTGGCCGACCAGTAAATCCTGCACACTTCCAGTTTGTTGCAACAGAGAACAAGAAGGGGCATGGCAGTGTATTAGCAAGATATGTGTGCACAACCATTCTCCCTATCATTTCTTAAGCTCAAGGGGGTGTAGTTCTCGACCCTTGGGCCACCAATCAAGCATCGCAATGCGCGGTGGCCGAGAAGTCAAGATTGCACAATCAATATGAATGAATGCACAAAGAAAACACTTAAAGGCCTTAACCTTTATCATGCATGATCAAGAGGGTCGGCGACCGAGAATTGAGGCACGTTTCATCACTTCAAGTATGAAACGTCCCTTGTTTCTCATGTTCGGATTGACGTCCAATCCAAGCATATGCAATGCAACTCGAGCATGCCAAAGATAATGAAATGCAACAAGCATGCAAGCACAATGCAAATAACAAGCATGCAACAACATGCAACGCAACAAGCATGCAACAACGTGCAATGCAACAAGCATGCAAGAACATGCAATGCAACAAGATCAACATATCTATGCTAATAGCATGCGAACAATGCTAATATAGCAACATGCAAGCACAATGTAAGGTAACAACATACAATGCTATGTAACAACATGCACACAACATGCTCTTCTATGAGTGCTAGAATGGCATGCTCAAGATTCTATCATGCAAACAATGCATGCATGGCAAACTTAAAAGCTAAGGCCTCAAGGCAAATGAAGTGCATCATACATGAAGCATGCAAGACAATGCTCAAATGGCCAAACCAAACATGGACAGACCTGAGATACCTCAAAACAGTGGCCAAAACTCAACAAAACCTAGGCACAAAGAGCATGGAATGCATATTCAACTCATGGCTCGCAAGTAAGGCATAAAGGCACAACTTTCAAACATATTGAAGAGTAACATGCATGAGAATATGGAAATGCTACATGCTCTGAAATGAAGTGTTAAATGATGCCAAATCATCCAAACAACACACATGAGGCATGCTAGAAGGCCTATAGCATAAGGCTAGTTAAGAGCAATACGTAAGGAGCATGCAATACTAAGCTTAAACTACTAAACCAGCTCTAGACAGAGCTTAAACATGCCAAGTTAAGGGTCAAGAACATACTAAAATGGAGCTCAAGAGCTTAGGCAAACATGCATACACATTGGCTCATAAACAAGGCATGAAGACACAACTTTCAAACACCTTGAAGGAGTGGAAAATGTGAGAGTGTGGTAATGAAATATGCTCTAAAATCATGTGAGAACTGAGGCTATACCATGCAAACATCACATTTCAAGCATGCTAGAGACTTCGAAACTCAAAGCCAATGAGCAAGATTGCACCATGGCTATACAAGGCAAGGCATGCATGACCCAAAACACTTAAAACAGAGCTTAAACGTGGCAAAACACGGACAAAATCATGCTGGAGTGTAGTCAAAATAGGCTAGAATGATGGTCCAAAGTTTAGAGCATGTTAGGCTAGCAATGTAGAATTACACTACAAGTGTATGAAGCACTCAAGAGACAACCAAATCAGCCAAAAATAGAGTCATATCAGGTCCAAAAAGTGACAAAAACAAGCTTAAAAAAATCCACAAAGGAGTGTAAAAACATGCTCATGTGATAGGCCCTCCATGCATACAAACAAGACAAGAGGAGAGGGGACCACCCCCTCTCATTTTAGGCCTCAAAACCGCATTTCTACCACTGAAAATCCACTGGATTTCAGTGGTTAAAAGACCAAGAGAAGGTGATCTCAAAGGCTTAAAGAGGTGGCTCAAAATAAGGCAAAATAAGGCACAAAATGGGGTGGACCAACCCTAACACTAAAGAGGCCTTAAACAAGTATTTCAAACACTGGAAAATAAAGCTTTTTACAGTTGAAAGATAAGCCCAAAAAAGCATGCAAAGATGGCTCAAAGAGTAAACGAAACAAAGTTTAAAAAGGGAAAAGGGGTTACCCTTGAAGCACTGCAACAACAACACCTTCTTCAGCCCAAAACCAACTTTTATGACCCAAATACCACCTCTAAGGATCTCAGCTCAGAGATGGTGGTGTGTGGCTAGGAGTAGTGGTGCAAAAGTGAAGAAACAACACACTTTAAGGCACAAATATAGAAAGACAGAGGAATATGGAGAGGGAGATATATGTATAACTCTAAGGAAATTTTATGAACCTGGAAAAGGAAGGAAGAGCCTCCCTCTTATAGAACTCTAAGCTTCATGCTTCTTGGAGAAGCTAGAAGCTTGGTTAAATCCCTCCATATGTATGGAGGATGCAGTCTATGTCCTCCAGCTGGCACAGCTGGCATCCACAGACTCTGCAAAATCTGCAAGAAAGCTACCAACCACTTAAAGTGGTCAGCCAGCTACTTTCACTGGTTGGCTGACCAGTGAAAGTGGTCTCCAAGGAGATAAAGTGGTCGGCAAGGGAGGAAAGGTGGTCTACACCAAGAAAACAAGGTGGTGGCATGGTGGGAGACCACTTTTGGTGGTCCAAAGGCCACCAAGACCAGTTGGCCGACCAGAAAACTAGCTGGCGGGAAGAAAAGTGGTTTTCAGGGAGAGAAAATGGTCTCCCACCCTTATTCCACCCTCCAAGCAAGGAAAACAAGGTTTGTGCCAAAAACAAACCAAAAAGGGTGCAAGACAAGAGTCCGGGGGTCAAGGCGCGCAGCCAGAAGCCCTGAAAACTAGTCTGTGGGCACCAAAAGTGGTCTCTGACCACAAAAAGTGGTCTCCAAGACTTCTGTGTCCCTCTAGACCAAGGCAACAAGACGTGGTCCGAAAATCAGACCAAAAGGAGAATGTTCAGCGGTCCCGAGACAAGGCGCGCGGCCGAAGGCTCCGAAAATCGGAAACTAGTCTCCAAGCCGGAAAAGTGGTCTACGACCACAAAAAGGTGGTCTACAGACCTCTCCCTCCCTCCCTCCAGGAAAGGTCAACAAGGCCTGGTCCACAAATCGAGCCAAAACACAATGCGTTCAGAGGCTCGGAGGCAAGGCACTCAACCGAAAACTTCAAAACCTCGAAATAAGCACAAACATGCACTATCAGTAGGCGCTCAATCGATGACGTCTGAGTCTTAAGGTCGGTAAAAAATGGGGTGTCTACACGTATTTGATTTTTGGGGCTTGTTTGATTTTCACTACGTATAGTTGGAATAGAAGTGGAACAACAACCAACATGTCACGACCCAAACCTGCCCCTATAGGTTTAGCATCGTAATCGGCCTGTAATCCTGGGATTACCGAAGGCCTCTGAGACAAATTAACATAGTATTATGGGCTAGCGGAAGCAAATAACAAATATACAACGTCCATTGAGCTGTGCAGACTTATATGAGATAGAAAAATTTTAAATTTTACATTCATATGTATATACACATCATCTTTATGTCATTATATATATATATATACAGATTGGACAAAAAGGACTTAGCCCTATTTACAAAATACACAAAACTTGTTCAACCAAACCAAAAAGCAAAACTTAAACTTTAAATCTCATAGCCATAGCCACTTGACATATCCAGAACCTCCACGGGAGGCACATAGGTTGGCTGACAAAAACAGATTCCAAGCAAAAGCCTCTAAGCCTGGTCACGTGCCTGATCACCTACATACATAAATAATACTGTGAGCTAGAGTCCAGTGAATAATAACGGAATAAAGGGTTTTGATGAATGATGTCCATACCAGATTCAGAAATCATAATTCAGATTCATAAACAGATTCATATTCATATTCTTGTTCAAATCAAATACTGAAATTAGAGTTCATGCTTAATCATACGTGGTATATCTATTAGCGCTAACAAAACAGATACATAACAGATGTAGAACATATGGTGGTTATGAATAACCAGTTCCATAAAGGAACCTTCGGATCCGGGTAACAGAGAATAAACATGCTGAGCTCCATGATGGAGCCTCCAGTACGGGTAACAGATGGCAGATATAATAAGTTTCATAATAGAACCTCCGATACTGGCTAACAGAGAATATACATGAGCTCTATGATGGAGCCTCCGGTACGGGTAACATATGACAGACATAATAAGTCCCATAATGGGACCTTCGATACTGGGTAACAACTAATAGATATCACATGTTGTTAAGGATACCACAAATACATGTCAGAAATAGGGCAATCATTCATTGTACAGAACATATCATTTCAGAAAGCAGCTATGAATTTATCATACAGAAAATAAATAAAGTTGAACATAACTTTACTAAGTTATTACTCACAGTGGGTTAAGTCGATATAAGGCCTCGAATGCCCACCTATATAAATCACATAACGAAAACACAATAGAAGCACCACTCAATATTCATTTCATTTCAATTCGGTTCTCTTTATGTGTTTCTAGTTTATTCCATGACTATGTGAGTCTAATTGGTGCCTAAGAATACTTAGAATGTCAATAGGATGCAAATATGCATTTAAAAGAGTTAGTCAAAAATTGCTGAAAATAGGGTCCTCGCTCGAGTGCCATTTTGGTCGCTCAAGCGAACTGTAAAATTTTGAAAAACTTCTAGGAGCTCGATTTTCACGCTCGAGCGGAGCTTTCCTCGCTCGAGCGGACAACATGAATTCTGGAATTTCTAGAATTGTGTTTGAGCTTCAAGGTTGATACTCAAAGCCTCAAAACTTGTGTTTTTGGTACAAAAATATAGAGAACCATTGTGTAATTTAATAGACACTCCCAACTAGAAATCATTTATTCAAAATCATGCTCCAATTGTCCAAATTTAGATTTAACTCACTGTCTTTATATCAAACCTACAATTTTAAAACATGAATTAGACTTTCTAAGCTCTTGAAATTTCATGATGTATGTAAAAATAGAACTCAACTTTGTTATTAACAACAAAAATCAACTTAACTGTGAATTACACAAATCAATTTCTTAGAAATTCAACTTCACTCAATGTTTTAACGAAAAACTTAATTTATAATCATAGGTGTTCTAAAATGTATCTAAATTGAATAAAACTCTTAAATTACGTTACATGCATGGATTAAAAATCTAATTATAAAATCACAACTTTAGGATTAATTTCAAATTTTTATAAACTTGATTTTCTTAAAACATTTCCTTTATCTCTTCAAAAATATGAACTTAAATGGTTCAATTCTCTTAAAAAAACTCATGTATTACAAGAAAATACTACAAAATCAAATCAATAACAATTAATTTTCCAAATTGATTTCCACAACTATGAGTCTACTTAATTTCTTACTTAAAACCTTATTTCTTACAAAATCCATGAGACTAATTCCATAACTTTCTTAATTCATGATGCATGTTGGATTATCTAAAACATGAAATTAAAGTTATAAAACTCTTAGAAAAATATTTACATTTGTGAAATTAGGATCAAAATTCAAACCAACTGCATCTAAAATTCCTTTAATTCAATATTAAGTTCAAAATGTTCATGAATTCATAATTCCCCAAAACTTGCTCTTCTTATACCAAATGGAATTAATCCTTCAAATCTTTTAAACATCTATGATGCATGTACAATTAGAATATTGAGACTTGTAGAGTTTGCTCATGCATGTAAAAATTTGACTCAAATTCATGCATGATATCCCAAAATCAAACCCAAAATAATTAATTCCTAATTTATTCCATAACCATGAACCTAGATCCATTTCTTCATCTTCTTGCTAATTTCTTTTCAATTATATGAAATTGAACCAAAAATCCTTTTAATTTCAAGTATTAGGTGTAGAAGAATTAAACAAGAAATTTATCTCAACTTGTTAAATTTTTGAACTCTCACTCAATCCCTTATTTTTCCTTAAGCTTTCTTTTCTTCTTTCCTTTAGAGTGAATTGGTGAGCTCTTCCACCTCTTCGCCAAAAAAAAAAAAAAAAAAAAAAAAGGATGATCCCTCACTTTCTTTCTCTCTCTCTCTCTCTCTCGGCTTACTCTAACCGAATGGGATAATGAAAAGGGTTCCAAGAAGTCAATACACTCTCACCACAAAGCACTCTCAAATGTAGGAATGGCAACGGGGCGGGGCGGGGCCGGGGATCACCCTCCCCGTCCCCGATCCCCGATGGCAGAGCTTCCCCCCGTCCCCGTCCCCGTCCCCGTCCCCGTCCCCATCCCCGACGGGGAATCAACTACCACCCCCACCCCCGCCCCCGAACGGGGATCGGGTTTCCCCGATCCCGAAAATCCCCGGCCAAAAAAACAACATCAACAGAATATCAGGGCTCAAATACATCAACAACATCAAAAAAAAAATTAACATCTCAACATCAAAAAGCAGCATCTGTGGCTTGGAGGAGCTCCGTGTGAGAGAGAGAGGAGATCTGTGAGAAAGTGTAAAAGAAGCTCAGCCGACTGCGTCTGTGGCCTGGAGGAGCTCAGCCGACTACGTTTGTGTTGTGCGGAGAGAAGAGAGAGTGAGAGAAGAGAAGAGAGAGAGTGTAAGAGACCACCTAATTTAGGTGACCTAAACAATAAACATATATATAATATTCAAAGACTCTTTACAGCTGTAACATATATATATATAATATATATTCAAACATATATATATATATATATATATATAATATATAATATTCAAAGACTCTTTGACAAAGAGAGGAGCTTACAGCTGTAACCAAACCAAACATATATATATATATATATAATATGTAAATCGGGGATAACCGGGGCGGGGGGCGGGGCCGGGGCCGGGCCGGGGTCGGGGATGAAATATATATCACCGTCCCCGGCCCGAATATCACCGGGGATTTGTTTTTAAATACCATCCCCGGCCCGTCGGGGGTATTTTTCGGGGAAAAACCACTCTTATCGGGGACGGGGGGTCGGGTCCCCGTCAGGCCGGGTTGAAATTGCCATCCCTACTCAAATGACATACACTCTCACACACTAACTTCATGACACCACAACACACACGTGCACAACTCCAATGAGCTCCAGCACAACATTCACATGCACACTCACACACATAATCGCTCAATACACCCACACCCACATGCATATTCAATTCTGTTTTTCTCATAATTCAATTTATGATTAAGATTAATTAAATTAAGCAACACTTAAACTTAATAAATTTTGGTTAGCATATAATTAATTTAATCATAACTAATCACAAATCCCACATAAATTAATCAGTCTAATTTGAGTTCTATTATAGTCCAATTAATTATATTTAAATTTATCAATACGAATCAGATTTTTAATCAACTTCCAAAAGGCTCCAAATATTGAATTAAACTTATTTCTATCCTCAGGCTTGATTTCTCACATCATTAAGGCCTTCAATTTTAGATCGAACCCAAAATCTCCATCAATAAATTACATAATCGATTAAACACCTCATAAACAAATTTAATTCATAATAATCTTAATTCTGAATTGGTATAACTTAATTAACTCCAATTCGAACCCAATTAATCAAATCTCAATTTTATAAATCCGAATCGAATATTTAATTGAACTCTCATACGGTCCGATACTCGAAATCAAACAATTCAATTCACCATGGGTATCATCTTGAGCCATTTAGGCTTTGAATTTCTAATTCTAAAATAAATCCTTAGTAGAATCACATACGAATCAACCTTCATAATTTTTCTTAAATCCCAGATTAAATTAAAATAATTGAAAATTAAATTTCAAATCTCCTTAATTAATCAAGTACTAATCATTATGTGTGGTGAGGCCATTACACAACAACCCAGCAAGAACAAGTGGCACACAAAGAACAACCAAAATAAAAGACAAAAGTCTATGGTAACTGGAAAATATTAAATCCAATAAATTTACATATTGAATTATCATCTCTGAGAGGGAGTTTTTATGTGCATTTAGGGCCCAGCTAGGCCCAGATATTGTAGTGGACCGATCTATGGGCCGTAGTGAAAAGGACTTAGCAATTGGACCTTGCTTCTGTTAGTTCGGTCTAAGTACGATCACGGTTACCTCAGTCGGAGTGGTAATAATTAGCTCGGTCATAGTGTTTAGATCCGAGGTATAGTTAAACAATGACCGAGCTAAACGTCGCTTGGGGACGCGCCGAGCTGAGTTTGTCTGAGGGCTAGAGGTAGCTCGGTTATTTGGTCATATTACCGAGATAAAACCATCTCACTTGGTTAGGCAGTGAGGGGGGTGTAGAAAGATGAGCATTACCTTTCTGATTCCTAGGAGGACTCTATATTGGAAAAAAAGAGTCCTACTAGGATTGTGCCACGTGAAATCTATAAAAACTCATAGCAGGACCTATGTATAGGTATCACAATTTTGACTCTCAAATATACAGAGCTTTTGTCTATTGTCTATTTGCTGACTTAGGCATCGGAGAGGTATCCGGCACACATTCACCGGCTAGCTCTCGTTTGTGTTTTCAGGAAATGAAGCGACGACGTTTGGAGGAGCGCAAACTTGATCAACAGGATTATACGAGAAGATTATTTCGTGCTTGTACAATTGGCGCCGTCTGTGGGAACTACACAAAGAACAAAACATTTTGATCGAGTTTTCCTCTCTAATTGAAATCAATGGCGCACAATGAAGACTTGCCGCAATCTGCTATTGATGGGCAAACCTTGGAGGGGGGTGGAAGGCGCGAAGGTTTATCTTCTGTCCCATCTATGGCAGAATTAGAACCCCAGCGATGGAACACCCGGAGGGACACAAGGGAGAGACGGGGGCACTAGTCCCTGTCGCTCTCAAAGTCCTGAAAGACAGAGGCAGAGGTTGGATCCTCAAGTTTTGGAGGATCACGTAAGGGAGCAAGATGAGTTAAGGAGAATGGTGGCAGACATGGAGACAATGAAGTGCCAGATAAAGGGAAAAAGGGTGGCGACAAGAGAGGGGCGCCAAGACAACACGCCCCATCGCCACTCGGAAGATCATGACAGACATATCACACCATCGCAAGTAGAAAGTAGGAGCCTTTGAACAGGCGACAATCAATCAAGGACTTCCAGGACTCATTGCTCCAGGTTTGAGAGAACGAGGACTGAAAGGTTACAAATAGAAGGAAGCAACTATCGGCCCTCGCACACGCACCAAACGACATTCAAGCACACGGAGTTGCCCAGGTTAGTAGACTTATGAACAGTGCTCGAGGAAAGGGCCCGATGAAAGGGGGATACCAGGGCTCGTAACCCTTGCAGGGTTTCGGTACTACAGCGATTGGCCCTTACGACCCATGAGAGTGTCGAGGTAGGGATGCCACTACCGCGTCATGCTTACAGACCAACAGATAAATTATTAGCAAGGTTACAAAGCTCATCGTTCATTCCGACAATAGAGAACGCACCACTACCTTCAGGCTTCCACCAGCCCAAATTCACTACTTATGAGGGGAAGTCAAACCCCTACATGCACTTAAGCCACTTTCTCCAAGTTATGGCAATATACCGACGAAACGAGGCTTTAATGTGTATCCTGTTTCCATCCGACCTTAGTGACCTAGGTCTAACCTGGTTCGAAAGACTACCAGAAGGCACCATCACCTCATGGGCACAATTGGTAGAGGCGTTCGTGATGAGATTCAGAACGAATACCAAGACGCCAGTGGAGATTGACCAGCGACTCTCCATTGACATAGGCAAAAAAGAGACATTGAGGTCTTACAATAGTTGCTACTGGGAGACTTTCAACCAAAATGGGGATTGCCCTACAAATCTCGCCATTGCACAGTACAAACGGGGTTTACCAGTCGGTAACAAATTGAGGGACTTAATGATAATGACGCCACCCCTCACGATGGAGGCCTTAATGGAGAGGGTGCATCAACATATCCGAGTAAAGGAAGATAGCACCCGTGTGCTAAAGCAAAATTTGGCACAGTAACGATACTAGATAAAAAGACTACCGCAAAAGTTAACACGGTAGAACAACCAAGCAGGAATGGGCGAGACAGGCGAGCCAACAGAGAGGACCCAAAAAAAAGGAAGTTAAGAGTCCGCACTGCCATCATCACCGTGTTTAATAAACTTATCTACCAGATTCTCAGTGAGATACGTAATGAACCCTTCGTTTGGCGGCCAGCCATGTTGGGAGAAGCACAAAGGGGCTACGACGAGAGGTCTTGTTGCACCTTCCATGATGAGAAGGGGCACCGAACTAAAACTGCACACCCCTGAGGCAACATCTGGAAGAGTTAGTAGCTGCTAGATACTTGGACCAATATATAGAAGGGGGAACACAGCCAGCCCCCCAGGACCTCAAAGGACCAAACGGGATGTCGGTTGACGGTCCACCCCAAGGTGTAATCAACGTTATTCATGGGATCGTCGAACCTGAGCGGGTATGTGAACTTAGGGGAATGATAAAAAAGGCAAAGCACTTGAAAGAGGTGTTAAGTGCACAGCCTACCACCAAAAAGGGCAGAACAGAAGCTACGAATGTCATATCCTTCTCAGATAAGGATCTAGCAAGGTTACATTGCCCTCACAATGACGCACTGGTGGTGACTTTATGCATCAAGAATTTCAACATCAAGCAAATTCCGATTGACCAAGAAAGCTCATGCGAGATAATGTACTACGAGACCTTCAAATAGCTAAAATTAGAGGACAAAGACTTGGCACCTGCAACATCTCCACTCGTCGGTTTCAACTCAATGCCAGAGTGGCCAGTGGGCAAAATAATCCTCCCACTCAAGGCAGGAACCATGACAAAACAGGTGGAATTTTAGGTATTAAAGGTCCCTTCCACTTACAACATAATCTTAGGGAGAACATGGTTGCATGCCGTGCGATCGGTAGCGTCAACCTATCATCAAGCATTCTCGTTCCCCAACGAAGCTAGAGTAATTAAAAAGGTCCTGGAAGACCAAATTATGTCGAAACAGTGCTTCATCACAGTAAATGGCAGCCGGGCTGTAAAAGCGCATGTGCAGATGATGGAAGAGCCAGAGAGCAATGAACTGTTTGCGGATGTTGGCAAGGCAGCTGAACAGAAGGCAGTGGAAGACTTGGTTAAGGATAGATGAAAAGAACCCAAAAAAGTTCTTTTTGCTCGGCTCGTCTTTGTCCAGCACTGAAAGAATAGAGGTCATGGAATTCTTAACCTCTAACATTGAAGTGTTTGCCTGGACGCCATACGACATGCCTGGCATTGACCCAAACTTCATCTGTCATCAACTTAATGTCCACCCAACTGCCAGACCAATTATACAATGAACTCGCAGATCGACACTCCACCACGCGGAGATAGTGGCAAAGGAAGTGGGAAACTTGCTGGAGGTAGGAGCCATAAGAGAAGTGCACTATCCCAAGTGGATCTCCAATACTGTAGTAGTGCCAAAAAAGAACAAAAAATGGCATGTCTGCATGGATTACAAAACAGTCAACAAGGCATGCCCAAAGGACAGTTTTCTCCTGCCACGGATAGACCAACTGGAAGACCTGACGACAGGACACAATCGACTTAGCTTCCTTGATGTGTACAGAGGTTACCAGCAGATCACTATGTATGAACCAGACCAGGAGGTCACATCATTTACGACGCCTAGAGGATTATATTGTTACAAGGTCATGCCTTTTGGCCTAAAGAACGGAGGGGCTACATTCCAACGGATGGTCACCAAAATGTTCGAACTGTTGTTAGGCAGAACAATGGAGGCTTACATAGATAACATGGTGGTCAAAAGATGAGAAGGACCATCTCAGGGACCTAGATGAAATGTTCCAAATTCTGAAGAAGAACAAGTTGTGTCTAAATGCATCCAAGTGTGCATTCGGCGTAGGATCTGGCAAGTTCTTAGGCTTTCTGGTGACCAACCGAGGTATAGAAACAGACCCCTCTCAGATCAAAGCAATCCAGGATCTTGAGAGGCCTAACACAGTCAAAGAGGTGTAGCATCTCACTGGCCTAGCAGTCGTCCTCAACCGGTTCATAAGTCAGTCATCAGACAAATGTCGACCATTCTTCCAAGCATTGAAGGCCAAATTTGAGTGGGATGAAGAATGCGACCGCGCCCTAGAGAGTCTAAAAGACTACATGACCTCTCCTCCGTTGCTAGTAAACCCAGTACCAAGAGAAGAGCTTTTTTTGTACTTAGCAGTTTCACAGCATAGAGTCAGTGCAATGTTAGTCAGAATGGAAGGAATCCAACACTTGCCTATCTTTTATGTCAGCAAAACCTTACTGGGCGCTGAAACCAGGTACCTACCATTGGAAAAAATGGAATTGGCTTTGATGATGGCCTCAAGAAAGTTGTTGCACTACTTCCATGCCCACACCGTGATCGTCCTAACGGCTTTTCCATTAAAAGCCTTGTTCGAGAGGGCGAATTTTTCTGGACAAATCTTGAAATGGGCAGTGAAATTAGGGTAGTTCGATATCAAATTCCAACCTAGAACAGCAATAAAAGCCCAAGCTTTGGCAGACTTTGTGGCGAAGTTCACACCGGGAAGTCATCACATCTGCCCAGTTGACTTGACCGATGCAAACGAAATAGGGATGGAAAGTGCTGCTGGAACTGCGCAGCCCCCAAAACAAGATGCCCAGCTACATTCCAAGCCATATAGGATTGAAGATAGGAAGGAAGGGGCAAACCATGCTATTCCTAGCAAGGACTCATCAACAAGTAAAAACTTGGGGTAGTCAGATAGTGAAGAGCAAACCCCAACAACAAGCATGGACTTGGAAGAAAACATCAGCAACATACATGACCCCAAGACATCATTCGACCCCTCTACTTGCTAAAACTATTCATCGGAGAGATGTGGAAGCTCTTTGTGGATGGAGCATCCAATAGGCACGGTGCAGGACTTGGCATAGTTCTCATCTCACCAGATGGCCTAATAGTAGAACAAGCAGTCAACCTTGACTTTCTAGCATCAAACAATGAGGCAGAGTATGAAATGCTTTTAGCAGGCCTAAAATCAGCACTTTTCATGAAGGCCATCGAGCTAATGATTTATAGTAACTCCCAGCTGGTAGTAAACCAGATTTCAGGCGACTACGAGGTGAAAGATAAAAGGATGGCTAAGTACCAAGAGTTAGTCAGAAAAGAAGATCATGAAGTTTGAAGTAGTGCGGATAGAACAAATCGACCGAGAAGGAAACCGTAGAACAGACAAACTAGCAGGTTTTGCTTCAATGGCAGATACACCTATTCCACATCCTTTACTGATTAACTTCTTACCCAGACCAAGCATGGAAGAACCCGAAGTAGTTGAGGTATGTTGTGCCGAACTAGGCCCTTCATGGATGGATCCCATTATAGTATTCTTAAAAGACGACATCTTACCTAAAGAGAAGAAAGAGGCCAACAAAATAAGAGCAAAGTCACGGTGATTTTGGCTCTCTCCATCATTAGAGTTATACAAAAAATCCTTCACAGGACCTTACTTGAAATGTGTCCATCCTAGCAAGGTCGAGGCGTTTTTGTTCGAGATACATGAAGGCGTATGCAAAAGCCACCAAGGAGGAAGATCATTAGCTTACAGAGCAATCTCGCAAGGATATTGGTGGCCATACATGCAAGCATATTTTGAGAAGTATGTCAAGAGGTGTGAGAAATATCAGAAGTTCGCACACCAGATACACCAATCAGCCAGAGAGCTTCTACCATTAACTAGCCTATGGCCCTTTGCAATGTGAGGCCTGGACATAGTAGGACCACTTCCAACAGCAACCGACAACAAACAGTTCTTTCTCGCAGCAATAGACTGCTTCAGAAAGTGGGTGAAGGCTGAAGCACTCGCATCAATAAAGGAGAAAGATGTAAAGAGGTTCGTTTGGCAGAATATCATAACCCGATTTGGCATACCCAAGGCTCTAATATTCGACAATGGCACTCAGTTCGATGGCAAAATCTTCAGGGGCTTTTGTGAGCAATACAAGATAGAATTCTACAACTCTGCACCAGCTTACCCTCAAGCAAATGGCCAGGCAAAAGCATCAAACAAAGTTGTCTTGGATGGTCTAAAGAAGAGATTAGAGAAAGCAAAAGGCAAGTGGGCTAAGAAGCTTCTTTATGTTTTATGGGCTTACTGTACCACACTTCGGCAGTCAACTGGCGAAACACCTTTTTCTTTGGCCTATGGCATAGAGGCAATAATCCCATTGGAAGTAGGCCCCCCCACTATTAGAAGTGAAAATTTTGACCCAGACTTGAATGAAGAAGCCATAACCTTGGAACTCGACCTTACAGAAAAGAGAAGGAAAAGGGCTCTAGTTCACATTGCCTCATACCAGCAGGAGTTATCTAGAAAATATAACAACACGGTGCATCCGAGGCAATTCAAGATTGGGGATTGGGTATTACGCAAAGTAATGGGCAACACTTTGGTACCCGGAGATGGCAAGTTGGGACCTAACTGGAAAGGATCATACAAAGTGGTTGGTTTAGCAGGAAGAAGGCATATCGCTTGAAAAATGGAGACAGCAAGGCTATTCCCAGGCCATAGAACACTACCAATCTCAAGTTGTTTTATTTTTAGCTTTTTCTTAGAATATTTGTAATTTTTTCCCTTTTTCAAATAAAACAAGTAGTTTTTTTCAGCATAATCTATTGTAAAAATTACTCTCAATCATTGTCAGCAAGGGGCAATCAAAAGGTTTGGCAGGAATAACCAAACAATTAGTTCTCTTCAGCCGGGATCAAGATCTAGGCTGAAGAAGGTTGGCTGGAATAACCAACACTTAGCTCTCTTCAGCCGAGATAAGGATCTAGGCTGAAGAAGGTGGCAGGAAAAACCAACATTTAGTTCTCTTCAGCCGAGATCAGGATCTAGGCTGAAGAAGTTTGGCAGGAATAACCAAATAATTAGTTCTCTTTAGCCGGGATCAGGATCTAGGCTGAAGAAGGTTGGCTGGAATAACCAACATTTAGTTCTCTTCAGCCGAGATTAGGATCTAGGCTGAAGAAGATTGGCCGGAATAACCAACATTTAGCTCTCTTCAGCCGAGATAAGGATCTAGGTTGAAGAAGTTGGCTGGAATAACCAACACTTAGCTCTTTTCAGCCGAGATAAGGATCTAGGCTGAAGAAAGGTTATCTGGAATAACCAACATTTATCTCTCTTCAGCCAAGATCAAGATCTAGGCTGAAGAATGTTGGCAGGTATGACCAACATATAGTAAGCAGGTTGCAGAATTCTTGAACCGAGATTGCTATCTCGGCAATAAAATGTTAAAAGGCAATTACAAGTAAGAGTAACCGAACAAACAGTCGAAGAAAATGCACATTTCATTCCATTTCAAAGGGTTCATTACATGGGAAGGGCTTAAGCCCGGTTACAAACTTCATTGGTAACAAAAAAAGGAAAGGCAAAATCAAGCGAAGAGATCGTCCAGATCGGCGTCCAAATCGACACAAACTTCACCTAGGGGTAGCCCGGCTATGAGATGAGCCCCCTGGTTAGGCTCGGTCATAGACACCACGTTAGCAGGCGGAGCTGGGCTAGAGTCCACGAGAGGAGTAGACTGGCGGCCGAGCTGGGTGCTTGGCGTATTCTCAGGAGCAGGGACCTCATCCTCCTCTCCCTCCTAAAGGAACTTTTGTTGGACCGCGTTAGCATAGTCTACCAGGTAGCTCGGTATGAAGTAAGGAGGGGGATTCAGGAAGACATCGGAGTCGTGTCCATAACCGAGCTTTTCAGCAGCGGCTTTCCAATTGCACTTGAAGAAAATATCCTTGGCAACTTCACATTGGTGGACATACGTCTCCTCTCCTTCCTTGAAGCCTCAGTCCTTTACGTCTTGTATCTTTTTCTTTAGGTCCTCCAACTCGGCATTTTTCTTCTTCTCAATCTTGACCAGCTCATGTAGGTAACGGTCTTTTTTCTCGGCTAACGCCTTTTGCTTGTCAACCTCCGCCGTGCTAACCAGTCTAGTGAGCTTTGAATTTTCGGCCTCCAGTTTGGCCAGCTTGGCTTGTGCATCCTTCAGCTCGGTTGCTTTGGATTCTGCCTCGGCGACGGCTGACCGTGCCATCTTCCTGAGCTCAAGAACTCGTTTGTGAGCTACTTGGCTCTTTTGCAGGGCCTGCATTGTTTAGAGCGGTTAGGAGACAACTAGCACACTCGGACCGTAACAAATGTTCAAAGTTTCAGGGGATTTTTTGGGGCTTACCAGAATCATTGATTTAGAGGCCGAGCGAATAGCCTTCAGCTCAGTCAAACCCTCATGCCGCTCCATATCAGCAGGAAGGCAGATGCTCTTTGCTAGGTTGAAGGCCAATAGATGGTCTTTCTCGGCGCTGACAGAGTCCAAGGCCGTAATAGCTCGGCCCCTGAATATGGCTTTTGGCGCCCAGACTGGCGGGGAGGGAGATCTTAAAGAGCTAAGATGATTGCGGCCTTGGGAGATTGTTGTTTCTTGGAGCTCGGTTTGGGATGGCTCGTCCTCATCTCTCAGGCTTTGTGTGCACGGCCATTTACTGGGCCAGGATGAGATAGCTCGGGCTGAGGGGAGGGCTACCATTACTTTATGTGTCTGACTGGCTTGTGGGGCCTCGGTTTGAGCGTTGACAATGGGAGTGGATGTTTGTTTGGTGATTAGGACTCGAACAGCTCGGCGCTTGGCCATTTCTTGCTCTTCAGTTAAGGAAATAAGGTTGATTTGTGGCAAGTTGGGGTCCGATTTTGGTGATAGTTCCAAAAGAAAACCGGTTACCTTGACCTTTCTCCTTCCGCTATACCGATAGGTCAGCTCGAAGTTAAGTAGCTCGGCTCAACCTCAATGACGATATCGAAACGCGGCGCGGAGAGCGTCTAGGTTGAGGTATTGGTATTGTGACTTTAGCTGGTTCAAGTCTGCATAAGGAGAAAGGCAACGGTTAGCGTGGTGTAAAAGTTGTAAACAACAAGAGCAAAAAACAGACAAACTAAGCTGAGGTATTCATACCGGCTGTTCCTTTATTCCAATTAATACTGTAGCCCAGTATCTAAGCTTCCTGGTGTTCAAAATTGCCAGAAACCCAAAAGAAATCGTCGTCATTCACGTCTTTGTTCGGTGTATTTTTAATTATTTTCTCTCGGCGTCTTCTTATTCTTAAGTAATATACCCAGTCGTTCTCATTTTGGCTGAGTGAGTATTGATGGAATAGCTTGGCCAAACCGAGGTTAAGGCCAAGCTGGCGGTTTAGTTCGGCGATGCCGTTTATTATTCTATATGAATTTGTGGAAAGTTGGGTGGGACAGAGTCTTGTCTGCCTAAGGAATTCACAAAGGAGAGGCTGAACGGGAAATCGAAGACCGGCTTCTACAATGGATATTACGGTAAATGGAACAAGGCTTGGTTTTCCCCAGGGCGTGGTTTTTAGTTCGGCTAATGAGAGATGTACATCATCAGGAATATGATAGTTCTTTCAGAACTCGGCTATCGCCCTAGGTGAGTCCACTAGGAACCAATATTTACCCCTTTAACTTAAGTTGTAAATAAATTAAGCCTATCTCGGCGCGACTGAGGCTTTGGTTGGCTCAGTTAGGCAAAGCTGCCTAGGGGCAGGGTGCAAGGGCGTGCCTGGCCAACCTAGTCAAGTATGCAAAGTGGAAATAAGAAGTGTTATGTCCAAACAACTGGACCGAACTAAGTAAACAGTCAATTTACAAAAAGAATTGTATAAACTTAGCTCGGTCGCATATGGGAAACGGGGTGTTTTCAGTTCGGTCGAATAGAAGGGCCGACACAAGACCTCTAGCTCGGTTAGAGGTCAGTTTGCAATGTTATATCCAAGTGCTTAGTTTGGGCGTGATCAAGACTACAAGTTTAAAAAATAACACCTAGCTCGGTCTTAAAACAACTTGCGATTTGCAAACGAGTATCTAGTTCGGTCAAGTGTGCACCTACCACAAACAAGTTCTTATCTCGGTCGTGGTGCTCTATTGGATAAAAAAGGATTGCATTCAAGATTGATTAAAGAACCCAGTCAAAATACGATTGAGGTCTGGGCGTGTGGTTTTCGGGTTTGAGGTATTTCTTCAAACATTCTAGTGTATATATAAACACCAATGATGCTGCAGACCCCCAGTGGGGGTCGCACCCCCAGTGAGGTGGCATGCCCCCACTGGCCGAAACTCAAAAAAAAAAATAAAAATAAATAAAACAGTTTTTTTTTTTACCCAATCACCGCGCGCCACCTCACTGGGGGTCGACCCCCAGTGGGGGTCCGAAGCATTTTTGTATAAACGCATGTATATATATATATATTTCTATACTGTATATACGCATGGAGAAAACAAAGACGTAAAAACGATTTGAGCCACTTACAGTCGCAAAATGAGAGATCGAAGATCAACACAGTAAGGATGTGTCACGACCCAAACCCGCCCCTATGGGTTTAGCACCGTAACCGGCCAGTAATCCAAGATTACCGAAGGCCTGCTTAACAGTAATACAGTAATATGGAGTACAAGGGCTGGCGGAAGCCAAAACAGTAACTAAAAGATGTCCAATGAGCTGTGACAATCTGTATGCAAAAAGACTTTTCATATATATATACACAATCAATACCAAAATAGTATGTACAATATATACAATCATTCAGGACAGGGACTTAATCCCTATTAAAACAGTACATTACAACACCATTCAGTCTATACAGAACATAAACAAAAAGGGGAAAAACTAAAACACTCCAAAAGTCCTAGCTTGATAGGCTCGAAACCTCGCAGTGAGGCACAGTGGTTGGCTTTGACAAAAGGGAGTCTAACCCACGCTCCTAGCTCCGGTCTGGTGCCTGAACACCTACATATATATATATATAAACAGTGAGTTAAAGCCCAGTGAATAACATAATGTGTAAAGAGGTTAAGAATGAATGTCCTTACAGTAACGAAAATAGTTCATTGAATCAGTATATTAGTCATTCAGTCATAACAGTCATATGTGGTACATCCATTAGCAGAACAGTACAGTAAACAGTAGGTCTTAAAAGACCGAACAGTCAATGATGGCCATCGTAACAGTAAACAGAAGTTCCAAGATAGGAACTGACAGAGATCTCTGTAACAGTAGCAGTAACAGTAACAATAACAGTAGTTGCTAAGGATGCCACAATATAGTTCAGAATAGAGGACAAACATTCATTCAGTTAACAGTAAACAGTTCAGTTGATCATTCAGAAAATATTCATTTTCGAACATATCTTTACAACATTGTTACTCACAAAGTTCTGGGCTATAAGCAGCTAGAGCGCGTCTCTGAAAGCCAACCCTATACAGTGACAGAACGAACACACACTAAGTTACATATTCGGGAATCAAAGACTTAGTGTCTACTTTGGCTCAGTGTGGTTCTACATCAATATCCTCATTAAGATGCCTTAAACTAGGCCTAAGAATGCCTAGGATGAGATGAGAAGGCAAAGATGCCCTTTTAAAACACTTAACAAATTTTCAGAAAACAGGGGTCCCGCTCGAGCGTGGGTTTACCCGCTCGAGCGTCCAGGCAAACAAAATACTCCGCTTGAGCTCGAGTTACCCCGCTCGAGCGAACTGTAAAACATGCCAAAAGTACTGGATGTGTGAAAATCACGCTCGATTGGGCGCTCGATACCCGCTCGAGCATGTGACACAAGTCCTCGCTCGAACGTTCAATACCCCGCTCGAGCGGACTGTAAAATAGTGTAAAGTGCTGGATGCATGAATTTCACGCTCGAGGGCCAGTCACTCCGCTCGAGCGTGAGTCCAAAATCTGAAATTTCCAGATTTGAACCTCAAGCTCAAAATCAAGTTTCAATGCATCAAATTCGATCTTTTTGGGATAATTTTCTGGAAAATACTTCCAAACTCATAATATGACATATTTCAAAGATCAATTTGAGAAATCAAAGCCCAAGGGTAGTTCAATTAACATGATTTTAAACCAAAGACCAAGAACAATATTTCAAATGTGACATGCATGTCTTTAATCAACTTCAAAGCTTCAAAGCAAGCTCAAAAGAGTCTAAACTTCCAAAAACATGATGAATTCTTGTACTAGAACCATAATATGAACATGCATGTAACAATTTCCATAAAAACAACCTCAATATGCTAGAACATGTACATGCATGCATGGATTAAGCTTCAATTCAACATATTAGGACCAATTCTAGACTTAAATCACTAGAGGCTCATGAACCATGCAAGAATCAACTCAAATACATAATTAAAAGGAAGAACTCCCTACCTTAAGTCTTGAGTCTAGAGTTTGGAAGCACAATCATGCAAATTTCCTTCAATTCTACCAAGTTTCCAAGCCAAAATAAGATGAAATCAAGCTATCTCCCTATTCTCTCTCTCTAGTCGGTTTTGCTTAGAAGTGGCTGATGAAATGTTTTGCCTAAGTGTATTCAAGCCTCAATATGTGTAAGGAAATGGGCCACTAAGTGGCAAAGTTGCAAATAAGGCCAACTCTTGTAATTTAGCATTATTTAATCCAATTTAAACGTACCAAATCACATTTCAATTAAATTCACCATAAAATCATATAAATCTCAACTAGCATCAAACACTAATCAATTTTCGGTTCGGCCATCGATAAGGCCTTCAATTTGCAGTTTAAGGCATAAAACATGAACAGATAATTTAACAGTCAACAGATAGAATTGCATTCAAACTAGCACAATCAATCAATCAGTTTAGTAATTCAGTCAGTCAGTTAACATGCCTAATCATAGATTAGCACTAATCACTGTCTCCCCTCCTTAAAAAGAGTTTGGTCCTCCAAACTCGAATTACCTTCATTTTGGGAGAAAGCGGGATTTAGTGGGATCAAGTCAGGATACCTTTTCATCATATCATCTTCCCTCTCCCAAGTGGCATTCACGCCAGCCAGTCAACTTTCACTAACGGAATCTCTTTGTTTCTCAACTTCTTGATTCGTCTGTTCACAATCTGAATGGGCCGTTCTTCATAAGTGTAGTCATCACTTAGCACTACACGGGTAGGCTCAATCACGTGGAAGGGATCCCGAAGGTATTCCCTCAACATTGAAATATCGAACACGTTATGCATATGCTCCATTTCAGGAGGAAGCGCTACTTGATACGCTACCAGATTAATTTTCTCAATAATCTCATACGGTCTGACATATCGCAGCGCTAACTTGCCTTTAACTCCAAAACGAGTCTAGCCCTTCATCGGTGTCACTTTTACAAAAACGTGATCACCTACTTCATATTCTCCGTCTCGCCTTTGGACATCCACGTAACTTTTCTGTCGACTCTCTGCGGTTTTCAGTCTCTGTTGGATCAGTTTTACTTTTTTTGTAGTTTCATACACAATCTCGGGCCCAAGCAAAGGCCCATCTCCAACTTCTACCCAGCAAATCGGAGATCGACATTTCCTACCATATAAAGCCTTGAAAGGCGCCATACCAATACTTGGATGAAAGTTGTTATTGTAGGCAAATTCAGCCAACGGTAGATGACTTTCCCAATTTCCTTGGAAATCAAGAGCACACATTCTTAGTAAATCCTCCAAAGTCTGGATGGTTCTTTCTGACTAACCATCTGTCTGAAGATGGTAAGCAGTACTCAGTTTCAATTCAATACCCAATGCAGTTTGCAGGCTTTGCCAGAATCTTGATGTAAACTTCGAGTCCCTATCAGAAACAATGAACACAGGCACTCCATGCAATCTCACAATTTCATTAATATAGAGTATAGCCAATTTGTCTGCATTATAAATTGTTTTGACAGACAAGAAATGAGCAGATTTAGTCAATCTATCAACAATAACCCAAATTGAATCCATACCTTTACTGGAGCGAGGCAATCCAATAATAAAATCCATGGTGATATGTTCTCTTTTCCACTCCGGTATGGGTAAGGGTTGCAGTAAGCCTGCGGGTCGTTGATGTTCCGCTTTGACTTGTTGGCAATTAAGACATTTTGATACAAAATCAGCAATTTCTTTCTTCATTCCCGGCCACCAGAAATTCAATTTCAAGTCTTGGTACATTTTCGTATTCCCTGGATGGATAGACAGTTTCGAATTGTGGCCCTCTTATGGAACTCTTCTTTTCAGTTCAGAATCATTCGATACACACAATCTTCCCTAGAATTTCAACACATTGTTCTCAAATTGAAAATCCGACCTCGGTTTGGATTCCCGTTCATCGATGATCTTCCTTAAGGAGTCATCCTGTTGCTGTTTCTCTTTAATTTCTTCAATCAGTGCCGGTTGAGAAGAAATAGCAGCTATTGTTCCACATTGTTCTCCCAAAACAATCTCAATTTTAGATTTCTCAAGGTCACAAAGCAGCTCTTTCTGTCCGGTGAGTAAACAGGCTAAGTTTCTAATCGATTTCCAACTCAGTGCATCGGCAACGGTGTTAGCTCTCCCCGGATGATGCAAAATTTGTAAATCATAATCTTTTATCAGTTCTAACCATCTCCGCTGCCTCATATTCATTTCTTTCTGTGTGAAGAAGTATTTCAAACTCTTGTGGTCTGTATACACCTCACATGTCACCCCATAAAGGTAGTGACGCCAGATTTTCAGTGCAAACACTACTGCAGTAAGTTCTAAATCATGGGTCGGGTAGTTCTTTTCATGAGGTCTCAGTTGTCGAGAAGCATAGGCAATAACTCTCCCATTCTGCATTAAAACACATCCCAAACCCTTATAAGAAGCATCACTAAAAATGGTAAAACCATCCGTACCTGAAGGTAGGGTAAGAACCGGTGCAGTCACAAGTCGAGTTTTCAACTCTTGGAATGCCGATTCTCTTTGGTCAGTCCAGTCAAATGATATCCCCTTCTGAGTCAGCTGTGTCAATGGTAGAGCAATTTTGGAGAAGTCTTTGACAAACCTTCTGTAATACCCGGCTAACCCCAAAAAGCTTCGAACTTCTATAACATTTGTTGGTCTAGGCCAATTTACCACGGCTTCAACTTTCTGTGGGTCAACTGAAATGCCATCTCTACTAATAACATGTCCCAAAAACATAACATGATCAAGCCAAAATTCACATTTACTCAATTTCGCATACAGTTTCTGTTCTCTTAGGGTCTGTAAGGCAAGTCTCAGATGATGTTCATGTTCTTCTCTACTTTTAGAATAAATTAGAATGTCATCTATAAATACAACAATAAAGTCATCGAAGAATGGTTTAAAAATTCTGTTCATAAGGTCCATAAATGTAGCAGGTGCATTGGTAACTCCGAAAGGCATAACTAGGAATTCGTAATATCCATACCTCGTTCGAAAAGCAATTTTATCAATGTCTTCCGGTTTAACTTTCAGCTGATGACATCCGGATCTGAGATCAATCTTAGAGAACACTTAAGCACCCTGTAACTGATCAAATAAGTCATTAATACGCGGCAATGGATATTTATTTTTCACAGTTACCTTATTCAGTTCACGGTAGTCAATACAAAGTCTCAGTGAGCCGTCTTTCTTTTTCACAAACAAGACAGGTGCCCCCCATGGCGAAGTACTGGGCTTGATGAACTTCTTATCTAATAGTTCTTGTAGTTGTACTTTCAATTCTTTCAGTTCAGTCGGAGCCATTCGGTAAGGAGCTTTAGATACTGGCTGTGTACCTGGAATCACATCAACGGTGAACTCAATCTCCCTATCAATCAAATCCCCTGGTAGATCATCTGGAAATACATCTGGAAATTCTCTAACTATATGAATACCAATCACCTTAGCGTTAACATCAGTAGATACAGTCAATACAGAATAGAAATACCCTTTACACCCCTTTCTAATCAGTTTGTATGCTTTCATAGATGAAATCAAATATGGGGGAGGTACCACTCCACTTCCGTTAAACACAAATTCGGGTAGGCCAGGTGGACGGAAAACAACTTGTTTTGTCACACAGTCTATAGTAGCATGATATTTTGTTAACCAGTCCATTCCCAATATCACGTCAAAATGATCAATGTTCAGAGGTAGTAAATCAATATACAGATCCATATCCCCAACAATAATTTCACATGCAGGGTACATATAAGCACAAGTCACAGATCCCCCAACAGGTGAAGATACAGCTAACAAATAATTCATGGGTTCTAATGGTCTATTCAATTTTAGCGAAAAAGCATGCGATACATATGAATGTGTAGACCCCGAATCAATCAAAACATACGCATTTTGAGCACAAATTGAGAGTATACCTGACACGACGGTCTCGGTATTTTGTACATCTCCCGATACGAGTGCGAACACTCGGCCTTGCCTCATAAGCTCTTTCCCAGTAGCTTTGAGGTGGGTTTTGGTGGAACAGTTAATGCTGCTGTGCTTGGTGCAGCTTTACTATTGCCCTAAGGAGTGGAAAGGCAATCTTTGACCATGTGGCCCACCTTGCCACACCTGTAACAAGCACCAGATAATTTATAACAAACCCCTTTGTGTTTCTTACCGCATTCAGAACAGGACGGTATGGAACCACTTCCCTGACTGGAACTGGTTGTTGACCCCGTATTCTACTTCTTATTGGATGAATTGTTTCTGCCTTTCTTGAATTTAAAACCCCGTCTCTTCCCGCACCACTCAGTTGCGGGTGTTTCAGTCTGCTTCAAAGCTTCGATATTTGCTTCGGCCATAATGGCTCGGTCAAGAACATCCACATATTTCAGTAACTTTAGCACATTGATTCTGTCCAGTATTTCTACATTGAGGCCGCCTTCAAACTTCCTGGCCTTCTTGTAGTCGGTGTCTACCATGTGTGGTGCATATCTAGCAAGTTCGGTGAACTTTGTTTCATACTCTGCTACGGACATGGCGCCTTGTTTCAGTTGTTCAAACTCGGTCACCTTTTTGTCCCTGACATACTGAGGGAAGTACTTTTCGAAGAAGACTTCTTTGAATTGAGCCCAAGTCATAACAGTGTTGACATCACGGATAAACATCCACCACCTTCTAGCTTCTTCTTGCAAAGTAAAGGTGGCCAGTAGCACTTTGTGTGCTTCAGAACATGGAAAAACTTCAAATAACTTTTCAGTCTCAAGAACCCAAGTTTCAACTTTTAGCGGTTCGAGGCCTCCCTGAAAGGATAGCGGTTTCATCCTACTAAATTTCTGTGTTAGAGCTATGATATCATCATTCATAGGTGGCTCTGGTTGTACTGGAGGAGGTGGGGGCTATTGGTTCAATTGTTGCCCTAGTCTTTCAGTTAGTAGTTCCACCATTCTCTCCAACCTTGCCATTCTTGCCTCAGAGTATTCAATTTCATCAACATTTCTTGTGTTGTCCATCTCACTATAGGCAGTTATAACAATTATAAACATAAGCAGTTGCATACTTAGACAGATTATCACATTAACAGTTATATTCATGTCTTAGCCACACACACTTATCATGCTCATGCAATGCCCTAATCACTTTTCTATGACATCCTATAGCTCATTTGGAAACGTGTGTGCGGTATAACTCGTGATTTAATAACGCTCTGATACCACTCTGTCACGACCCAAACCCGCTCCTATGGGTTTAGCACCGTAACCGGCCAGTAATCCGAGATTACCAAAGGCCTACTTAACAGTAATACAGTAATACAGAGTACATGGGCTAGCGGAAGCCAAAACAGTAACTAAAAGATGTCCAATGAGCTATGACAGTCTATATGCAAAAAGACTTTTCATATATATATATATACAATCAGTACCAAAACAGTATGTACAATATATACAATCATTCAGGACAAGGACTTAATCCCTATTAGAACAGTACAGTACAACACCATTCAGTCTATACAGAACATAAACAAAAAGGGGGAAAACGAAAACACCCCAAAAGCCCTAACTTGACAGGCTCGGAACCTCGCGGTGAGGCACAGTGGTTGGCTTTGACAAAAGGGAGTCTAACCCACGCTCTTAGCTCCGATCTGGTGCCTGAACACCTACATATATATATAAACATTGAGCTAAAGCCCAGTGAATAACATAATGTGTAAAGAGGTTAAGAATGAATGTCCTTACAGTAACGAAAACAGTTCATTGAATCAGTATATCAGTCATTCAGTCATAACAGTCATATGTGGTACATCCATTAGCAGAACAATACAGTAAACAGTAGGTCTTAAAAGACCGAACAGTCAATGATGGCCATCATAACAGTAAACAGAAGTTCCAAGATAGGAATTGACAGAGATCTCTGTAACAGTAGCAGTAACAGTAACAATAACAATAGTTGCTAAGGATGCCACAATACAGTTCAGAATAGAGGACAAACATTCATTCAGTTAACAGTAAACAGTTCAGTTGATCATTCAGAAAATATTCATTTTCGAACATATCTTTACAACATTGTTACTCACAGAGTTCTGGGCTATAAGCAACTAGAGCACGTCTCCGAAAGCCAACCCTATACAGTGACAGAACGAACACACACTAAGTTACATATTCGGGAATCAAAGACTTAGTCCCTACTTTGGCTTAGTGTGGTTCTACATCAATATTCTCATTAAGATGCCTTAAACTAGGTGTAACAAGCCCGCGGGGGACCTCGCTACAGCTCGGACTCGACTTTGTTGTCACGGTTCTAAATCTGAACCAAAGAGTCCAAATCCGGCAAATCGTTTTAGGAAAACTGTTTTTTGAAAGAAGTGCCAAACATGGACTGCTTTGCCAGATACAGAGTCGCCACCTAAATATTTTATTTTGGGAAATTTAGGAAACCCTGACTCGGTGCCAAAAGGCCACGTGTCCGTCATCACCAAAGTTGCCTCGGCTCGGGAACTTGGGTACGATTGGGGAAGGTCACTTCGTGAGCACCCCCGCTCGCCCGGTCATAGACCGGCCTCTACTAACCATGATATCAATTTTTGAAAACATTGTATGTTCTTATTCCGGTTATTAGCCTAGGTTACTATGTGATGCTCGCAGCATATAAATATAGACTGGGTCGTCCGAATTGGAACAAAACATTTCATGCTTGTTTATTTGAAAATGGTTTGATGGTGCTACCCGCAAGTAGGCTAAGACGTGGATTTGCCACCCTCGGGTGGGCTTAGAAAACATGATTTTGCCACTATCTAGTGGGCTTAAAACACACATTTGATGAATTATTCCAATTCAAATAACCCAACCTTCACCCACAGGCATTCAGGCAGTTATATCACATTAGCAATTAGCCTCATGGTAAGCATGCTATTCATGGCAGTCACTCACACGCATGCAATGATGCTAAAGCATAAAACTTACCGAGTACTCCAAGCCAAAAAAAGGAAGTTAATTAGAAATCATGCATGATCCTAAGTATACAAAAATGTTTAATGCAACACATGCAAAATGCAACTATAGTAGGCTCGGCTATTCTAAGATGGCATATGAAATGTTACAACTAACATGTATTCAACTTGGAATTGAAAATACAATGCAGTTAGTATGATGCGCCGAGCCCGGTGCATGCAAAACAGATGAATGATGCAAACATGCTGTCATACTGTATGCTAATTTAAACATGCCCTAATCTAACCATCAAAAGCAGATAAATAAAAGGGAGAAAGACGTGGGGTTGGAAGACATACAACACACTCACGCACACTTATTACAGTTGTGCCCTCACTCGGAGGGTCCGAATAAATATACAGTCCAAATATTACAGTCCCCAAATAATAGAATATTACAGTCCGAAATATTACAGAATTCTAGTTAATTAATGAATTAACTAGAAAGCAAATAAACTGGCGTGCAAGCCAGGGACTGCCTTGCTTCTGGTGGATGATGCATGTCCGGACTGTCTTGCGCGGAAATCCACCGGAATGCCCCAATTAGCCTCTGTTTACACCTGTTATTCTTGAAAAGCGTGCCAAGTCCCGGAAAGTTGCTGATTCCTGGTTTTGCTGCAACAGATAGCAGGAAAGGGGCATAGCAATGTATTTGCACAAATATATGCATGTCTCGATCCTCGTGCCACCAATCACGCATACCGAGGCATGATGGCCGAGGAGTCGAAATGCACAACTCAATATAGGATGAATGCACATGAAACTACAGCTAAAACCTAACTCCATCATGGATAATCCGGAGTGTCGGTGACTGGGGAATTGAGACACATTCCGTCACTCGGAGTACGAAATGTACCTCGTTTCCCGTGCCCGGGCTAACTCCTATTCCGGACACGATGCAATATGCATGATATGCATGAAATTCAACTAAGATACAATCCTAACACACAGAATGCTATGAAAATGAGATGCCTCGAAATGCGTGCACACAGGCACGCAAACCGAGAAAATGCAGAATGCTATGAAAATGAGATGCCTCGGAGTGCGTGAACACGGGCACGCAAACCGAGGTGATGATCTGTGTCTCGAAGTACGTGCACGCGGGCACGCAAACCGAGACAATGATATGTGTCTCGAAGTACGTGCACGCGGGCACGCAAACCGAGAAAATGATATGTGTCTCGAAGTACGTGCACGCGGGCACGCAAACTGAGGCGATGATATGTGTCTCGAAGTACGTGCACGCGGGCACGCAAACCGAGGCGATGCTATGTGTCTCGAAATACGTGCACACGGGCACGCAAACCGAGGCAATGACAGAATATGATGAAATGATATGGAAATGACAAATGGGCTTATACCAACATAAGTGAGCCTCAGCCACACTCACATGGGATGCCGATCGGATAAAAATGAAGTGCCTCGAAATGCGTGCACGCGGGCACGCAAACCGAGGCGATGCAAAAGCGATGCGAATGACATGGAAAATGCAACATGGACTTATACTAACATGAGAGAGCCTCAGCCACACTCACATAAGATGCCGATGGCAGAAAATGAAGTGCCTCGAAATGCGTGCACACGGGCACGCAAACCGAGGCGATGCAAAAGCGATGCGAATGACATGGAAAATGCAACATGGACTTATACTAACATGAGAGAGCCTCAGCCACACTCACATAAGATGCCGGCGGATAAAAAAGAGGTGCCTCGAAATGCGTGCACACGGGCACGCAAACCGAGGTAATGATAAAATACAATGAAATGGCATGAAAATGACAAATGGGCTTATACCAACATGAGTGAGCCTCAGCCACACTCACATAGGATGCCGTCGGATAAAAATGGAGTGCCTCGAAATGCGTCCACACGGGCACGCAAACCGAGGCAATGATAAAATGCAATGAAATGGCATGGAAATGACAAATGGGCTTATACCAACATGAGTGAGCCTCAGCCACACTCACATAGGATGCCGTCGGATAAAAATGGAGTGCCTCGAAATGCGTGCACACGGGCACGCAAACCGAGGCAATGATAAAATGCAATGAAATATGGCAAAAATGATATGCAAGCATGCTAACGAAATTTCAGCACTAAAATATGGGGGAAAACAGTCCCGAAATGAGGCGAAATGACATGAAATGCAAGGAAATGTCCCGAAATGCAACATTAGGCATCCGAAATGGCCTATAGCTATGCCAAACATGCACAATATGGACATGCAATGCAAAGACAGAAGCTAGACAGTCCCAAAAGATGCACTTTCACAGTTATAAACATGGCCAAACAGCAAGTATAGGTAGGGGAAAAATAGCATGCAAGAATAGGGGCCAAAAGAGGGGTAATGAAGCAAGTGGTATAAGAAAAACCCAAACTGAAAAATTTCCTTCTACAACACTGAAGATGGACCAAAAATATGAACATTTACAGTATATGGAAGCCTCAAAATCAGTATAAAAACATGCTAAAAATGTGATGCAAAACAAGGCTCAAAAGGTGCTATAACATGAAGTATATAAAATAATCACCAAACAGAAAAAAAGTGTGAATGAAACATGAAGTATAGGCCAAAATAAGACCACTTTCAGTTCGAACCAAGGTCCAAAAATAGAAGCAAAGAGGGATACTAATTTATGCAAAAATGGGGCCAAATAGGGGGTATAACTACAAGTGACATATGGAAACACCAAACAAGGTTGAGCCCTTCTCCAATGTTGAAGAGGGGCTCAAAATAAGCCTAATATCAGTTTATAACATGCTCGAAAACAGATTGCTCATGGTCCAAAGATAGCATGCAAAATCATGACATACAAGATGATCAATGAAGCAAGTGTATTATGGAGGGCTCAAACATGGTTGAGCCCTTAATGAGAAGTGAAGATGAGCTCAAAATATGGTCCTTTTCAGTTAGGGCCGAAGCTTGAAACCAAAAAGAAATGAGGCTTAGAAATAGATCAAGGAAAAGGGTCAAAAGGATCAAAGTGTAACTTACCCTTGAAGATCCAAGCTTTTGTTGCTTCTTGGGTTGATTTGCAGCTTCTTTAGCCTTCAAGAATCCTCCCTTGTTGCTGGAAATGAGATGGTGGTGGTAGAGCTTGGTGGTGTAGAAGGAATGATGGTTAGGGGGTTAGGTTTTTTTGGAGAATTGAGAGAGAAGAAGATGGAGATGGCTATGGAGCTTTGAAGGATAATTTTTCTAACCCTTGTAGAGGAGGCCATCAGCTGGTTAAAAGGGCCAAAAGGGGGTGTAAAAGGTGGGGGAGATGGAGAGCAAAACTCCCCCACAAAATATCCCCCGGATACAGAAAATATCTGGGGGATATTGCCCCACAGCTGGAAAGGGTACAGTGCAAGGAAGCAGGCCGGCCTCATACTTTTGCTGGAGGTGGCCGGCCGGCCACACCCCCTAGCCGGCCGGCTAGGGGTCAAAAGGGTCAAGGAGCTTTTCTGGCCGGCCAGATATTGGAGAGGTACCCCTATGTGTGTACAACACAACCATGTAGTTGAAATTCCAAGAAAGTGGGCCCAAGGGGTTCAACAATGGCTCGGAAAGAGGGGGTCAAAAGGGTCAAGTTGACTTACTGGCCGGCCATGAACTTTTAGGGGCCTCTCAGATGTGTAGATCACAGATATGTGGTTCAAAGTTCAAGAAAAAAGGTCCAAGGGGTTCAACATTAGCCTGGAAGAAAGGGGTCAAAAGGGTCAGGTGACCTTAATGGCCGGCCATGAACTTTTAGGGGCCTCTCAGATGTGTAGATCACAGATATGTGGTTGAAAGTTGACAACACTAGCTCCAAGGTATTCAACATTAGCCCGGAAGTGCGAAAAACGGGCGCCGGGAGGCTCCGGAAGAGAGATAACTGGTTGCTGCAACAATTGCTGGCCTCTCACCCTTCAGTGACCTTCCCTGTGATAAAACAGAGGTACCTGCCAAAAATGAACGAAAACCGTTGCAAAACGGACGTTCCGGGGCCAAAACACGCAGTTCGGGGTCTCGAAAATGGTATTCGACCTCGAAATGGGTTTCTTAGCCCCCAGTGTTCCTCAAAAGGGATGAAATAAGATGTATGCCAAAAATCAGAGCAATAGGAGATGGTTAAGCGGTCCCGAACCGAGGCACACGGCCTGACGGCTCCGAAAACCGGGAACCGGACTCCGAAGTGGGCAAAATGGCCTACGGCCACCAAAAGTAGCCTACGGACATTGAGAGATGGTCCACGGGACCTCTCTCTTCCCTCAGGAAAAGAAACAGAGAAAACCGAGTCTGGCTCGCAAACCGAGACAAGGCACAGAAAAGGGTTCGGAAGTCCGGAGGCAGGGCTCACGGCCGCGACTCTGAAACTTCTGAACGAGCATATTATGCAATATCACCTAACGCTCAACTGGTGACGTCTGAGTCTTAAGGTCGGTCAAAAATGGGGTGTCTACAGTTGCCCCTCTTTGACAGAACTCGGAAGTCACAAGTGACGGGAGTGAATGTCAAAGCCCAGAGACGACCCATTTTTGACAAGGCCGAAGACTTAGACAAACATACTGGATAAACAGAGATGCGCCCTCAGGCATGCCCGCAGGCAGGGGGCAAAATGCAAATGATATGCAAGAAGCCTAAGGTAACCCAATGATCATGCAAATGCAGCAAGCTGTAATGAAGCAAGTATTCGCAAATAGATGCAACAGTTTTAAGCAAGAATGCAAAGCAACAACTACATTTCATGCAGTTAAGAATGCGGAGGATTATTCAATCCCCGCCACGTCTCACACGGAGAAGATACAATACCTGCGCGATTCGTCTGGTCGCACCAGCTTCAATTGAACCGTACATACAATATCGTGCCTGCAAAAGAGAGAAATTGCAACAAACACCATATGCTAACAATATGTATTCAATGTGACTTTGAAAATTCGACACACGCAGTGCTGGTGGGTGAATGCATCGCAATGCAAAAGCAGAACATGCGTGACAACGTATGCTCAAACACAGAAGTATGATTAACATCAAGAAACGTGCATGTTAATGCGGGTATGTTCATGAAAATGCAAGATAATGCAACATGGGCAGGAATCAGGGCGCTTGTTTGTCAGGAATCAGCGAGTACGGAAAAGCGTGTTTCGGCGAAGGTAACTCAATTGCGGCCTCCGATCCGCTTCTTTGAAATGTTACCATTCATTCAAAAAGGATACACTTTGATTTTGATGAATGAAGATGAGACACATGTCAGAACTTGAAACCGAAATCCCGACGGAGCAATTTCGCGACCGGAAGTGTACTTTTCTTGAACTTTTTCAGGTCCCGGGAACTCCGATCTTCCTCAAAATTTGCAGAGAGCTAGGTGAGCATGTGGGGATGATGGCCGGCCGTTTATCTTCCCAAGGGGAGGTGGCCAACCGGTTTCCACAAAAGTAGATGGCTGGCCGGCCATTTCTGCAAAAAGCAGATGGCTGGCCAGCTAGAAATAGAGGCCGGCCGGCCATGCCCTTTTTCCGGGGGCATTTTGGTCTTTTTCCCTCCTTTTTGATGCTCTTGCAATCCAAGGCTTGAGGCCTATAAATGGCAGCCGAACCTCACTTCATTTCATGCCTCTTTCAACACTTTTCTCTCCAGTTTTGAGTTTTACGCGCGTTTTCCAACGCCCCGCGCAAATTGTTTTCGTAAAAACACTTAGTTTTAAATACTTTGGAGCGATTAAATTTCGGCTTTGGAGCTTCCTTCTGCATTTTCACCACTTGAGGTAAGTTTATCTTAATATTTGGAATATTTTCTCGGGAGTTGACTTTTGTTGACTTTTTCCAATTTTGGCCCATTTTGCTCATTTTTGCTCCCCTTTTGCAGATTCCTGAAAATGGCGGGTACTTCTTCCCATGGTGGAGGTTTTCCGGGTGCCGGAGATGATTTCGATCCCACGACTCTACCTCCGAGGACCCGACCTTTTATTCCTGAGAGGTACCGTCCGGCAGCTCACGTCCTCCCGCGTGCCGTCTTCCGTCATTTTACCAGCTTCGACGAGGGAGCACCCGTGGATCTGCTTCTCAGAGAGCCGGAGCAGCATCTCTCTCACGAGGCCCGAGAGGTATTTACCTTATCTCCTGTATTTTACATTTCGCACCTTTGCCATGCTTGAATATGTAGTTTAGCTTATGACATAGTACTTCGCTTATATTTTGAACATGTAGTTTCAACACTTGAATTTCTGAACACTCGGCTCATTAATTAATTGCGAACACACAGCCCACATTAGAACACATGGCTCAAACACTGACTTGTCGAACACACAGCCCGAATTCGAAAGTGCACACACAGCCCACACTTTAAATGGAAGTTGAACACGCAGCCCAGGTAGATAGTGAACACGCAGCCCACAATTTAACTGAAAGTTGAACACGCAGCCCAAATTTCAAATTTTCTGAACATGCAGCCCAGGTAGATAGTGAACACGCAGCCCATAAATTAACTGAAAGTTGAACACGCAGCCCAAATTTCAAATTTTCTGAACACGCAGCCCAGGTAGATAGTGAACACGCAGCCCACAATTTAACTGAAAGTTGAACACGCAGCCCAAATTTCAAATTTTCTGAACACGCAGCCCAGGTAGATAGTGAACACGCAGCCCATAAATTAACTGAAAGTTGAACACGCAGCCCAAATTTCAAATTTTCTGAACACGCAGCCCAGGTAGATAGTGAACACGCAGCCCACAATTTAACTGAAAGTTGAACACGCAGCCCAAATTTCAAATTTTCTGAACACGCAGCCCAGGTAGATAGTGAACACGCAGCCCACACTTTAAATGGAAGTTGAACACGCAGCCCGAACTTCAAATTTTCTGAACACGCAGCCCAGGTAGATAGTGAACACGCAGCCCACAATTTAAATGGAAGTTGAACACGCAGCCCGAACTTCAAATTTTCTGAACACGCAGCCCAGGTAGATAGTGAACACGCAGCCCACAATTTAACTGAAAGTTGAACACGCAGCCCAAATTTCAAATTTTCTGAACACGCAGCCCAGGTAGATAGTGAACACGCAGCCCACAATTTAACTGAAAGTTGAACACGCAGCCCAAATTTCAAATTTTCTGAACACGCAGCCCAGGTAGATAGTGAACACGCAGCCCACAAATTAACTGAAAGTTGAACACGCAGCCCAAAATTCAAATTTTCTGAACACGTAGCCCAGGTAGATAGTGAACACGCAGCCCACAATTTAACTGAAAGTTGAACACGCAACCCAAATTTCAAATTTTCTGAACACGCAGCCCAGGTAGATAGTGAACACGCAGCCCACAATTTAACTGAAAGTTGAACACGCAGCCCAAATTTCAAATTTTCTGAACACGCAGCCCAGGTAGATAGTGCAAGTAGCTTATTTCACTTCATCGGCACACAGCCCAAACTTCATTTCATTGGCACACAGCCCTTTTTCATTTCATTGGCACACAGCCCATTTCATTTCAGTATTGACACATGTATTCATTCTGAATGCAGGGTAGTTCCCGCAGTGTGCGGGGGTATGGTTCCACTGCCGCGAGGGATTGGTACGCTGAACTCCCGGAGGGCGTCAGAGACTTGGTAGATTTGGCGGGGGTCGGCCCCTTCTGCGTCGGGTTGTCACGTTGTCCTGCCAGGAGGACGCTGATGGCAGCCTTGGTAGAGAGATGGTGGGACACCACCAATTCCTTCCATTTCTCTGCTACCGGGGACATGACCATGACCCCTTTTGATTTTGCTGTATTGACCGGCCTTGACGTCGGAGGTTGGTCCATCCCCTACGACGAGGACATGGGCGAGTGGGAGGCCGCCTGGATGTATTTATTGGGGGCTCGCCCACCTGTTGACAGGGTCTCTGGGAGAGTCCGATATACTTGGTTCTCTTCCCATTTTCGGCGGGCAGAGATGGTGCCCGAGACTCCCGAGGAGACAAAGCAGTATGCTCGTGGCTTCCTGATGTTCCTCTTCGGGACTACCCTGTTCGCCGACAGAGGGAACACCATTGGGCTATACCTGTTGAGCGCTCTGGTTGACCTATCACAGGTCAGTAGATATGATTGGGGTGGCGCTGGCCTGGCTACCCTTTACTTTTACATGAGCGCGACCTCCCGCGGGCGGGGCGACTTACTTGGCGGCTACTGGAGAGCTTAGGAGGTACTTTTCTGTCCCCCTGATTTACATTTCTGCTTCTCATTACTTGTACATTGCACCCACAGCGCACTTTTACAGTCTGTATTCTGCTCTCAGCATTTCGTACTTACATTCTGCACTGCTTTTCTCAGCTATGGGTTTATGTATACTTCCCATCATTAGCCCCAGAGCTGGAGGTGGTAGGGATTCCCGTGACCCCATATTCATTGATATTTGAGGGCCCGCACCGGGCGAGGCCTCGAGAGACCCTCCTTCGCCTGCGACAGTATTTTGACACGGTGCGACACTCAGAGGTACCCCAGAACTTTCAGTTCTTTTCATTTTCATCTTTGATTTGCACTGTATATTCTTGATTTCTGATCGGTTTATGCATTTGTCATCCGCAGATTACATGGCAGCCTTGGGCGCCCCTGGGTGATGATCTCCGACTTCAGTATACCGGAGCATCAGGCATCTCCCAGTATAGGGTCCTGCTTGAAGGGCCGGTTGGCAGGGCATGGTTCTTGGGGGAGCGCTTTCTGCGCCAGGTATGGGGGTATCTTTCTCAGGATATTCCCGCAGCACCCCCAGCTAGTATGCGGACCGCTGACAGGCTCTCTTACTCAGAGGTAGTCGGCGCCATGCTGGGTACTGAAGCCTTACTATATATTGAGGAGGGGGACTACGCCACCTACCGTCACATATACTTGATGCCCCCATTGACGGAAGCTCGTATCCCGATGATGAGGCCTGCCGGTACGTCATCCTCGGATCAGGCTCAGGCTCGAGCTACAGACATTCCTTCTTCTAGCAGGGCTGGCGCATCTAGAGGTGGGAGTAGACCGTTTCCTCCGACTCCGTCGATTCATCCTCATGTCGGATGGCCAGATATGCCTACTGAGTTGATGGCGTGGCAGTATGGGGCTAGCTCTCCGACTCTGATTCCACTAGAGCCTCCGATGCCCAGTGATCGATACGCCATTGATCCGGACTCACCGCCGGTATGCTCCACTTCTTTTCATTCATCATTCAGGTGTTTAGACACTCTTCTGTTTACTGATGATTATGAACTCGTTTTTGCAGCCATCGCGAGGATACATGGAGGAGGTGGTTGGGCTGGTGGCCACACTCGAAGGCATGGTCCTGCGTAGGGAGGCACAGTTGTCTGTCGCGGCCATCCAGGTACCCTTCAGTTTTCTGGCATTTATCATACTTCTGATGACATGCTGATTTCTACTGCATCGATAGACTATTTGTGTAGAGCACATCTGACACACACCCCACTTGTACACTGTATTTACATGCATTCACTTCATGTAGCCTTTGCTTGTATCTGCATCTGATGTATATATTTGAACTGATGCATTTGATTTGAGCTTTTTGTTTTCAGATGCCCTCATGGTCCGGTCAGCCGCAGACTAGGCCATCCGGGCCTCATTGGGGAGCTGGGCCATCTCGGCCTTCCAGAGGATCTGGGCCATCTAGGCCTTTCCGAGGAGCTCGAGGAGGGCCCGCCCGCAGACGCAGGGCTCATGTTGTGGAGGTGGAGTCTGATGAGGAGGAGGAGGAGGCTACCGACCGTCAGTTCGAGACATCTGTTGAGGAGGGAGGCTCCGGTTTTGGCTCGGGGAACAGAGGCGAGGCTGAGGAGGACCCTGAGGATGACGGCTCCGACTCAGATGATGGTGTGGAGGCCGTCCCGCAAAAGAGGACGAGGCATGCTTCTTGTTCCCGCTCCCGAGGACTTTGATGTTGTTATTTCCCGCTTTATTTTTCTTTTTGCTAGTAGTTTGTAGCACTTTGCACATTGTTAGGCAGTTTTATTTTTGTAAAACTTGTACCTTTGTTTGTTGTAAAGCATGATGAAATGAAATAGCTTTTGAAAATATGTTTGTATTTTTAACATCGTATCGCATCAATTTATTTTGCACAAAAATAAAATTGAATGGAAATGCGCATTGTGTAATCACCAAGTCAGGTAGTGAACCGACGCAACAAACTAAGCAACTCAACTTACTAAGATATAACAGGACCTTAGAAAGTTTACAACTCGATAAGCAAAATACAACAACACAAATAAACCAGACTTGAACAAAAATTGCTTAAACAGAGAGCAATGACTCAAAAACACAAAACACGTCCGCTCGACGAACAACTCGATAAGCAAAACAACAACTCGATAATCAAAACACCTTAACAAAAACAAAGCGTGCTTCTGATGATTGGAACGCATCCGAAACGGAGGGAGATGAAGGCCTTTGAGTCTCCTGTTGCCCGGAAATGCTTGGAATTCTCTTTCGAAGGATAAGACAGGGTCAAGGAGATACACTGCAGCATTGCTAGCCACCCCTGGGAGCTGGCCGGCCATTTTTGCAAAAGTAAATGGCTGGCCTGCCATTTCTGCAGAAAGTAAATAACTGGCCAGCCAGAAAAAGTAGCTGGCCGGCCATTCAGTCCTGCAGCCGCCAGATTTTTGACACGTGTCCCCGTGAATAGTGTTTTTCCTTCTATAAAAGCCTCAACTTCGGGAACATTCATTTCATCTTAGTTTTAGGCAAAGATGGAGGCGTTTCTCGCAGAAAATGTCACATCTTGGATCTCTTCTCTAGATGGCTCGGAAAAGCTGAATTTCCGGGGTTTCGGCTTGAATGCACTATTCACGCTGAGCCGTACTCCGTTACATCTTCCTTTTCTCCATGCCGCGGCAAGGTTCTGGAATCCAGTGACGCATGTTTTTAGCTTTGGCGGCCAAGAGATGTGTCCTACTTTCGAAGACTTTCAGGTTTTGATGGAGTCCGAGTGTTCTGAAGTGATCTTGCCTCAGCTCCGTTTTGGTCACGCTCAGGCTTTAGGGCGGATGTGTGGGCTTACGGCGCATGACGCTCGATCTCTGATCTACAGTGGAGAACTGGACATCCTCGGCTTGATCCATCGTTTTTCCGACGCCGGTGACCGCAGCAACCATTATTGGCAGGGTTTCCGGCAACACGCCCTCTGCTTATGTTTGTTGTCTCACTTTCTGCTTTCCTCGGGCTTCGGCGGGGCTAGCATTCGCCTGATTGAAGTTGCCCAAGGTTTGAGAGATGGGAAGAGTTGTATGGCCATGACCTTGGCCGAGACATTGATGGGTTTAGATTCTGTCTATCGCCGGGAGGCGACTAGGTTCGCCGGGAGTCCACTGCTGCTGCAGGTAATGTTTCCCACCCGACCTCACATATATACATTTGCTCACATCACTCGGCCCTCAGGCTCGGTTTTTCTCACAAAACCCTTGTCTTACTTTTCTCTCATCGTACATCTCTCTATTCTTTATTCTCTCATTTTCCATCCCTCCCCTAGGTATGGTTAATGGATAAATTGCAGGTTGTGGATTCTTGCCCTGCTTATTCAGCTCGAGGCTACTTCTTTCGGCAGCGCCTAGTCAATGCTCTTGACGAAAGGTGGTGGTTCGATTGGATGTGCAATTTGTCCGCAGACCGCATTGCTTGGCGTTGTCCTTGGCTCAACCTCCCGGCAATGAGCTATAGTATGTCTCGGCTGATTGGGATCCAACTGATTGGTCTAACCCATTGTGTATTCTATTTTCCGTTCCGGTTTCTGCGTCAGTTTGGTCATGATCAGACCTGCCCACCGGAGGGGATTGAGTATCCAGCCGCTTTCCCGGTTCGGGGTGCACAGCTTGCCCGATATGCCACGGCATGGAGGACTAGAGAGCTCCTGGCCCCCGCTTCTTCTTTCAGTTGCACTTTGTCCGATGAGTGCGTGGATTGGCTCAATGAGGAGGCACAGGTTGGGCCCAGCTTGGCATCAGATGCTCCGTCCAGCTCTGGGAGGGGAACAGAGATACTTGATTCAACTATGCCTTGAATTTATTGCTTATTTAGCATTTTCAAGTTTTCATTATGAATGTACTAAAATAAGCAACCTCGATTGTAATGCAAGAGCAAGAGAATTCTATTTTGAAATCAATGAAATTGAAAGTTATGGTACTGAAAATTTTCCACTTTTGGTCCAAAAATGGTCTTAGTCGTAAAAAGATTGATTTGAACAAAGTCAACTTTCATTAAAACTTTTCAAAACTATTTTCGATGTGGATCAGAATCGGACACACCGGAGATCTGTCACTGAGATGCACAACCCCAGATCCTTGCAACTGGAAAGTTGCCCCTAGTCTGAAGGACAATGCGGCACTCCATAGCAACGGAAAGTTGCCCCTAGTCTGAGTAACCTTGCATCGTCGCGGCAACGGAAAGTTGCCCCTAGTCTGAACAGCACTGTACCGGAGATTGCGGTAAACGCTGATAGATAAAGATGACTGAGATGATCAAGATGGACAGAGTTGATCGGGGAAAAGTTTATGGCTGAACTTCAAGGTGAAGTTGCCTACGTATCCCAAAGATGGGAATCAAGCCTTACGTAGTTCAGGCTAAGGTTCACTCGAGTATTTTCACTCTCCTTTTGCGCTCTAACTTTTGCCAAGGCCGCCCTTTGCGGGTTTTCAACCTTGCGAGCTCAGTTTTTATATTTTCTATTTTTTTTTTTGTGCTCTGAATTTTGCCTAGGTCGCCCTTTCGGGTTTTCGGCCTAGTGAGCCTCTCAAGGATAGTATTTCTTCAACTTGTCAATATTGATCGGTTGTGAGAACTCCAAGCCATCTAGATCCATCAGAACCACAGCCCCACCTGACCAGATAGCTTTGATGATGTAAGGACCAGTCCAATTGGGTTTGAACTTGCCCCTTGGGTCGTGGATGGGAGCTCGGTTGTCTTTGAGCACCAAATCTCCTTCTTTCAGTTCCTGGACTTAACCTTCTTGTTGAAAGCCCGGGCAATTCTGCGTTGATAGCCTTGGATGTGGTACAGTGCTTTCAGTCTTCTTTCATCAAAGAGCATGAGTTCTTCGAATCTGCTTTGCTGCCAATCTGCCTCAGCTATCTGGCATTCAGCCAATACTCGTAACGATGGAACCTCAATCTCAATGGGTAGAACAGCCTCCATTCCATAGACTAATGAATATGGAGTTGCTCCAGTAGAAGTTCTGATTGAAGTCCTATAGCCCCACAGAGCAAAGGGCAGCTTGTCTGGCCAATCTCGATAGGTTTCCACCATCTTCTGTAGTATATGCTTGACATTCTTGTTGGCGGCTTCAACCGCTCCATTGGTCTGCGGCCTGTATGTAGATGACTTGTGAAAAGCCACATTGTATTTCTCCAACAAGTCTATCACTTCTTTCTTGAAGTGGGAACCATTATCTGAAATTATTTCGTTTGGCACCCCGTAACGACAGATAATGTTGTTTCTGATGAATTTTGCGACATGCGATGCCTTCAACACTGCGTATGATTGGGCCTCGACCCACTTTGTAAAATAATCTATCGCTACCAGGATAAACTCATGCCCGTTTGACCCCTTCGGGGTAACAGCTCCGATCACATCAATTCCCCAGACTGAAAAAGGCCATGGTGAAGTCATGTTGTACAGTTTTGACGGCGGGATGTTCACGCGGTTTGCATGGATTTGACATTTGTGGCATCGCCGAACAAAGCTAATACAATCCTCCTCCATGGTTGACCAGTAGTAGCCCTGTCTGAGGATCTTCCTGGCCAGCATTACTCCATTCATGTGTGCACCGCACTCCCCCCCATGGATGGCTTCCATCAGGCGTCTTGACTCTTCAGCTTCTACACAGAGCTTATGCATTCCCAGATGGCTCATTTTGTACAAATTTCCTCCGCAGATAACGAACTGAGCAGCCATTCTTCTGACAGCCCTCTTATCTTTGGCATTTGCCCCTAGTGGATATGTCTCCTTTTCCAAGAAGTTCCAGATGTCGTAATACCAGGGGTTGCCGTCTTGAACCTCATCTATGGTGGAAATCGACTCGTATGCCGGCACGAACTTCTGATCAATAATGACTGGACGCATCCGGACTCCGGACGGGATGTCTATCATAGAAGATAGAGTTGCTAGTGAATCTGCAAACCTGTTGTTCTCTCTTACGAGGTGGGTGAATTTTAGCTTTTCAAAACGAGGAATTAGCAAATCTAAGATTTGGTGGTAGATTATCATCCTTTCCTCCTTGACTTTCCAATCTCCTTTTGCTTGAGACACAACGAGGTTCGAGTCCCCAATGACGTCCACTCGTCTTGCCCCTAGTTCAAGGGCTGCTTCCAGGCCAGCAATACATGCCTCATACTCTGCTTCGTTGTTGGAAACCTTGAAACGGAGCTTGAATGCTAAAGGGATACGGGAATCATCAGGGGCTATCAGCAACACCCCTATCCCATACCCATACTGGTTTGACGCTCCGTCAAAGTACATTGTCCAAGTTTCATCTTTGACGTGCAGAATGGCTTCATCTGGGAATAAATACTCAATCGCTTCATCCCCCTCAACCGGGTGGTCGGCAAGGAACTCTGCTACCGCTCTGCCTTTTACTGATTTGCGCGTTACGTACTTCAAATCAAATTCGGAGAGCAACAGCAACCATCGAGCTAGCCTACCCGTAAGTGCCGGTTTCTCGAAGAGATATTTAATGGGATCCAAACGCGAAACCAACATTACTGAGTGGGCTAACAGGTAGTGCCGCAGCTTCCTGGTTGCCCATACCAAGGCCAAACAGGCCTTCTCCAGCGGCGTATAGCGGGTCTCGTAATCCAGCATCTTTTTGCTCAGATAGTAGATGGCTCTTTCCACTTTGGCTTCTGACTCCTGCGCAAGCATGCAGCCCATGGTAGTCTCAGTTACCGAAAGATACAGTATCAACGGTCTCCCCGGCTCTGGCGGCGACAACACGGGCGGGTTCTGTAGATACTCTTTGATCTGCTCAAAAGCTGTTTGACATCGGCCGTCCCATTGGAATTTCTTTCCTTTCTTCAGGAGACCAAAAAGTGGTTCACAAGTCAAGGTTAATTTAGAAATAAACCGTCTTATGAATTGCACTTTACCCAGAAAGCCTCGCACCTCCTTTTCAGTCCTTGGTGGTGGCATTTCTAAGATGGCCTTGATTTTGGAAGGGTCGACCTCGATGCCCCTTTGTGTGATCAGAAACCCTAGCATCTTCCCTGCTGTAACACCAAACGTGCATTTCTGGGGATTCAGTCGCAACCGAAACTCTTTGATCCTCTGAAAGAATTTTTATAAGGCAGTGTAGTGGCCCTCTCTATCTTTGGACTTGACAATCATGTCGTCCACATACACCTCGACCTCCTTATGGATCATATCATGCAATATTGTAGTTGCTGCCCGTTGATACGTAGCTCCAGCATTTTTCAACCCGAATGGCATCACTCTGTAACAATATGTACCCCACGGGGTAGTGAACGCAGTCTTCTCCCGGTCTTCGGGTGCCATCACTATCTGGTTATAGCCTGAGAAACCATCCATAAACGAAAGCAAGGCGTGTCCTGCCGTGAAATCCACCAATTCATCAATGTGCGGCAAGGGGAAGTCGTCCTTCGGACTGGCCCTGTTCAAATCTCTGATGTCTACACAGACCCGAATTCTGCCGTCCTTCTTCGGCACCGGAACTATGTTGGCCAACCAAGTCGGATATTCAGATACCAGCAGGAACCCTGCGTCAATTTGCTTGGTGACCTCTTCCTTGATTTTGAGAGCCCAGTCCGGGCGAATCCTTCTGAGTTTCTGTTTGACAGGGCGGGCCTCTGGATCAAGAGGGATCCGGTGCTGTACAATCTCAGGATCGATTCCAGGCATATCTTCATAGGACCACGCGAAAACATCTTTGAAAACTTTTAATAAAGCGACTAAGCGCTCGCGCTCCTCTGAAGACAACGTGGACCCGATCTGGACCAGCCGCGGGTCCTTCTCAGTACCAACATTCACAGTAGTGATTTCATCCATTAAAGGTTTAACAAATCTTTCCTGCTCTTGATCAATTAATCGTTGCAAAACTGGGGGAATTTCTTCCTCGTTGTTTTCATCAAAATTTTGAAAGTCCTGATTTAAGCAATAAATCAAAGGCACAGAAAAATACTCGGAAACCACATCCATATCATTCTCATTAAATACTTCCAAGCCGTCAGATTCCTCTGTTACAACAGACTCAAAAGAAAATGAAAAAGACGACCTAGACAGGACTGTGGCATCCGGGTTATCACCCCCAGGAATACCGGACTCAGACTCAGTCGAGCTGGAATCTGATTCCGACGCAGAAGATTCGGTAGAATCAGATTCCGGCTCACTACCTGACCCGGAACTGCTAGATAAAAAGCCTTCTTCATACTGCCAGATGAGAGAAGGTGCGATAGATGCATCCAAGATCGGCGCTGGAAAGCCCGCAGCTATTTCATCTCCAATCACAGAAACCAAAGAGTTATCCCCCAAGCACTCTTGGCCGATCGGAGGATCTGATAGTAGACTCGCCAGTGCTACCCCCATTTCCAGCTCTGTACTCTCAGGATTCACTGCTTCACATTGCTCAACCTCAGTTGGTGGGTCTGTCTGCGCTTCGGCAACGTCATCCCCAGATAATTGTATGTCGAAGAATATTTCAAAACCAGGCACGCGCGTCCCGTCCGCGTTTAGCCATGGCTCCGGGAAGCCGTAGAATGGAAAATCTTCCCCCTCCCGGACGAAGCGTCCGTTTAGGGTACCCCAGATGGGCCTGTGCATTAAATCAAATGGCTTCCCGGCCTTCTTTGCCCTGGCCCTTCCGGCCATTTCTTTTCCTTTTCTTACCCAATCCTCCTTGGTGGGCAGATAACCCAGTCCAAAGGCGTGGGGGTTGTGCGGCACTTCGGCCAATACTGAGACGCCTTTCCGGCCGCTTCTCCCTAATCCCATCCCAGGGGTATGCTTTAGCTTGTTCATGAGGTATATGGATTGTGCACTAACATACATGCCCTCATTCGCAGCCATGACATTCTGCACCACTTGAGCCTCGGCCAAAGTGAACCCCGATAAAAATACATCCTCCGTGCCGTGCTCAATCTCCAAGACAGGTGTTGACACCTCCGGCGGCGGATGGATCGATGAATTTCCAAAAACGATTGCTACCCCTTTCCCGTGGGGGTACTTTAGCATCTGATGTAGAGTGGAAGAGACTGCTTTGACCTGGTGCAACCACGGTCGCCCCAAAAGTAGGTTAAAGGTTGCAGGAACGTCCAAGATATGAAATTCGATACTGTGTTGTCCTGGACCAACCTTGGTTTGAATTTTAACAGTCCCCATCACCTCTCTGCTGGTATTATCGTATGCTCTGATCACTTGGGTGGTTGGGACAAAGTCCACGGGTTTCAACCCGATTGCATATGCCGTTCTGGTCGGGCAGACATTAATCGCAGATCCGGTATCAACAAGTACCACCGGTATCCACTTATCTCTACATTCCACAGAGATATAGAGAGGTTTGTTATGGTTTGTACCCTCAGGCGGTAGCTCGTTGTCCGAAAAGGTTAATGCCGGGGAACCTCCTCCCGGAAAAACCAGCCCAACCAGCTGTTCAGGCGTGGTGTCTATGGAGAGTTTGGACTTGTCCATGGCAGATAGGACAGCTTCTCTGTGTACTCGTGATGCCATTAGCAGTCCCCAGATGGAGATGTCTGCTTGTATTTTCTTTAACTGTTTCAACACAGCCTCATCTTCGATCTGCTTCTCCTTCTGTCTTTCCACTTCTCTATCCTTCCCGGATGCCTCGGGTTGGTCCAGGTGTGGGGGCTTGAAGTACCGCCCACTTCTTGTCATATGGTCCACTTCATCGAGGTACCAAGTATCATCCGGCTGGTTATTCCCCCAGTCTTCATCGGTGTGGGCAAGACACAAGTCGTCATCTTCCCACCACATTCCACTGACAGCCAACAGACACCTGTCTGGCTCCGGTGCACTCGCACTCTCAGTGCTCTCTGTCCGTATGCTCGCAGCATTGTTTGTCTTTGTGCGCACAGCACTTTCAGTCCCTTCAGGGCCCTTTGCCTTTCTGGCTCTCTCAGCTTCCTCAAATTTTCCTTGCTCCAACTGCGTCAGTATAGCTGGTTGTTTAACAATTCCTGTATTTACAATGCCCATGTCTTGAGCGGAATTCTTAACACCGGCGCTCTCTGGCGGTACCACTTGATTTTCGGCCGTTCCGGCCACAACTGATATCTCTGCCCCTGCCGGGCTCTGTTCTGATTGGGTTTCCCCCACTGCATCCGGTTGATCTTCGAGCCATCCCGTGGCCTCCTCTGATTCCTCATAATCATACCAATTAATTGACGCCTCCCCCAGTTCCTGGTCGTCAAGAAGTTGCAGGTTGGCAAAGTCTTCCCCTGCAGTTGTCAGCTCATCTGTCCATAGCCCGGATCTATCCCCCCGGATCATGCATAGCTCTCCTGTCTCTGGCAATTCTACACTTAGCCCAATTCGGCTCGTTGATAGGATGTGTTTGCTTGGATCATAGGCTCCCCCGACAAAATTCTGTCCAGTTTCAGATTCAACAATCTCATTTCCTCCCAAAATCTGCCCTGCCCCGTCTTCGACGGTCACCGCCACCGGTTCTGTTTGGGTTTTGGAGATGTCCACCATGCACAAGAAATCAGTGCAATCGGGAAGGAGCACCTCTGGCTTGGGTAGGTGGGTGGGGGTAATGTAGATGCTAGGATCGTAAGATGCGACCCCAGTCTGGATAAAGTTAATTCTTTTGGGAGGAGGAGCTTGGTTATGTGATGGGAGAGGGTTGGTTGTAACATTGGGTTGATCGGGGGGTGCGATCACCTGTTTGTCAATAAGATCTTGGATCTCATGACGCAGTCTGTAACAACGGTCGGTGTCATGACCGTGTTGTTGGTGGTATGCACAGTATTTTGACGGGTCATATGAGGGGGGAAGTGGATTCGGTAATGGCTTTGGTTCTAGGGGTTTTAAATGATTCTTTCTGATCAGTATTCCTAGAACTTTGGTCAGAGGCATATATAGTTGGGTAAAGGTTCTTTGGCCTCGTGGTTGGAATCGGCTGTTGGCTTGTGTGTTGCTTCCGGACGCGCCGGAGAAAGGTGTGGCAGTCATAGGTCTTGGAGGAGGAGGGGGAGTGGTGGTGACCATACCAACTTCCGAGGCTCTCGTATTTGCAGCGCCGCTCGGGCCTGCATTGTTATTGCGATTGAAGGTTCTCCTTGGTTGTTCTCTGTCCTGGTCAAACAGACCTTGCCTCATAGCATCTTCTATTTGCACCCCCATATCATGTAAATCTGCGAAAGTGGGAAAGGGGACCACAATCATTCTCTGCATTAACTTCGGGTGGAGATTGCGCACAATCATCCGAATTTGATCTCTGTCAGTGGGCCTTAAAGTCATCGTTGACGCCTTGGCCCTCCATCGGATCACAAAGTCCGAGAAAGATTCCTTAGGCTCTTGCCTTGTTGTTTCGAGATCACGGGTTGTGATCTCGATTTGAGTGTTGTATGAATATTGTGTGACAAAGGCCTCAGCCATCTCATCCCAATTCTTCTTCACCTCATCCGATAATCTTGCGTACCAATGAGAGGCCACACCTGACAGGGTTCGGCCGAATAGTGAGAGCTTCTGTTGTCGTGTTAGGCCCATCGGTCGCAAGACATCTGCAAACAGTCGGATATGGACCATGGGGTCGCCGGTCCCATCAAAACGGTCGATTTGTGGCATTTTGAACCTATCAGGGAGTGTTACGGCCTCCTCGGTATATCCATCTCCGATATCCGGCATAGCCTTGGCCCCTTGGGATTTCTTGAAGAGCTTTTCCAGTTTGCTCAATTTCAGAGCTGTCTGATCAACCTCGACCTCGGATGGAGAGTCCGGGTGATTGGATATATGAACCTTGGACAGTTGCGGTGGAATCGGGGGCGGAGCTGGCCCCGTTGGAAGACTTGTGTCCTCTTGCAGATTTTGGATAGTCGGTACAGTAGTCTGGGTGTTTGGAGGGACGTCCTGGATAGCAGGAGCCTTTTCAGGTAATGGGGCTCCTGCCGGGGGAGGGATTTGGTGTGAAGCAGATGCTGTGCTCTGTTGTTGCAGTCGGGTGATAAGCTCAGCCTGTTGGGTCATAATCTCAGCTTGTTGCTTAGCAAGCTCATCCCAGCGGACAGCATCTTGCTGCATGGCCCGCATAGTTTCCTGCATTTGGCGTATCATTTCCTCAACTCCTGTCGGTGTTGTCATACTGCTTCGATTTGTCTGAACTACTGGCAGATTTGTCGCAATGGGGATCTCAGTCCAACTGTCCACTGGTGGGGGATACCACTGTTCTGGTGCTCTCAATTCAGATGTACTGCGCTTTCTTTGCTTCCTTCTTGTAACAGGGGGTAGAGAATGGAACACTGGCTGTTCGTCGATTAGATCCTCAGATCGATGGAGTCGGCGACCTCGTGTCCAAGGTGCTTGGGGAATGCCTGTTGGGTCGGAAGCAATCGTGCTAAAACTGACCTAGCAAAAGATAAATAAAGCGAAAAGGAAATAGATAAACAGATAAACGGACAACATAACAGCTTAAAATAAAATGCAAGACGCACAGTCGGGCATAATCAACACACAATCAATAAGCTGAAATACACACTGCCCTCCAACACTGATTATTATCCCTGTATCACTATTCCCCAAAACAGAATCTGATATCCGCGGATAGCTGATCCTCAAATACTGGCTGATGCCCGCAGGCCTGATACCCATAAGACTGAACTGATGCCCGCAGGCTTAATGCTGACGATTCTGAACTGATGCCCGTAGGCTTGATACTGAAACTCACATACTGATCTGATGCCCGCAGGCCTGATATTGCCAATACTGAACTGATGCCCGCAGGCCTGATGCCCAAACTCATATACTAATACATGCATTCCTGTAGAGACGCACTCTAAAGCACATAACAGATAAGTGAGAGCCAAAACACCCCTATGTTGGGGTAGGGTTTCCCTGTCCTATTGTGTCAGGAACTAGGGTTTCACTACGCACACAGCGGTTTCAAACAACTTATAAACGGGTAAGCAACCTGTCCTAATTTGGAATGGTCACTATGGATCCGAATATGCACTAGGTCGAATGGTCAAAGAGGGTGCCCCGGTAAAACCGGGGTTTGTGTTCCCATACTGGCAGAGCCCACAACCGGTCAGCCTTATGGTCATGCCTTGACAAGACAAGCCTCCGGCAAACCGTTCAGGAATAGCAGATGGCAAACACGGTGTCCTAGGCGCACCAATGCAAATGCAATGCAAAGAAACACACAAGTGTAGTTAAAAAACAGATATCATGAGTTCGAGTCAAGTTCTCTAAATCCCCAGCAGAGTCGCCAGAAACTGTAACAAGCCCGCGGGGGACCTCGCTACAGCTCGGACTCGACTTTGTTGTCACGGTTCTAAATCTGAACCAAAGAGTCCAAATCCGGCAAATCGTTTTAGGAAAACTGTTTTTTGAAAGAAGTGCCAAACATGGACTGCTTTGCCAGATACAGAGTCGCCACCTAAATATTTTATTTTGGGAAATTTAGGAAACCCTGACTCGGTGCCAAAAGGCCACGTGTCCGTCATCACCAAAGTTGCCTCGGCTCGGGAACTTGGGTACGATTGGGAAAGGTCACTTCGTGAGCACCCCCGCTCGCCCGGTCATAGACCGGCCTCTACTAACCATGATATCAATTTTTGAAAACATTGTATGTTCTTATTCCGGTTATTAGCCTAGGTTACTATGTGATGCTCGCAGCATATAAATATAGACTGGGTCGTCCGAATTGGAACAAAACATTTCATGCTTGTTTATTTGAAAATGGTTTGATGGTGCTACCCGCAAGTAGGCTAAGACGTGGATTTGCCACCCTCGGGTGGGCTTAGAAAACATGATTTTGCCACTATCTAGTGGGCTTAAAACACACATTTGATGAATTATTCCAATTCAAATAACCCAACCTTCACCCACAGGCATTCAGGCAGTTATATCACATTAGCAATTAGCCTCATGGTAAGCATGTTATTCATGGCAGTCACTCACACGCATGCAAGGATGCTAAAGCATAAAACTTACCGAGTACTCCAAGCCAAAAAAAGGAAGTTAATTAGAAATCATGCATGATCCTAAGTATACAAAAATGCTTAATGCAACACATGCAAAATGCAACTATAGTAGGCTCGGCTATTCTAAGATGGCATATGAAATGTTACAACTAACATGTATTCAACTTGGAATTGAAAATACAATGCAGTTAGTATGATGCGCCGAGCCCGGTGCATGCAAAACAGATGAATGATGCAAACATGCTGTCATACTGTATGCTAATTTAAACATGCCCTAATCTAACCATCAAAAGCAGATAAATAAAAGGGAGAAAGACGTGGGGTTGGAAGACATACAACACACTCACGCACACTTATTACAGTTGTGCCCTCACTCGGAGGGTCCGAATAAATATACAGTCCAAATATTACAGTCCCCAAATAATAGAATATTACAGTCCGAAATATTACAGAATTCTAGTTAATTAATGAATTAACTAGAAAGCAAATAAACTGGCGTGCAAGCCAGGGACTGCCTTGCTTCTGGTGGATGATGCATGTCCGGACTGTCTTGCGCGGAAATCCACCGGAATGCCCCAATTAGCCTCTGTTTACACCTGTTATTCTTGAAAAGCGTGCCAAGTCCCGGAAAGTTGCTGATTCCTGGTTTTGCTGCAACAGATAGCAGGAAAGGGGCATAGCAATGTATTTGCACAAATATATGCATGTCTCGATCCTCGTGCCACCAATCACGCATACCGAGGCATGATGGCCGAGGAGTCGAAATGCACAACTCAATATAGGATGAATGCACATGAAACTACAGCTAAAACCTAACTCCATCATGGATAATCCGGAGTGTCGGTGACTGGGGAATTGAGACACATTCCGTCACTCGGAGTACGAAATATACCTCGTTTCCCGTGCCCGGGCTAACTCCTATTCCGGACACGATGCAATATGCATGATATGCATGAAATTCAACTAAGATACAATCCTAACACACAGAATGCTATGAAAATGAGATGCCTCGAAATGCGTGCACACAGGCACGCAAACCGAGAAAATGCAGAATGCTATGAAAATGAGATGCCTCGGAGTGCGTGAACACGGGCACGCAAACCGAGGTGATAATCTGTGTCTCGAAGTACGTGCACGCGGGCATGCAAACCGAGGTAATGATATGTGTCTCGAAGTACGTGCACGCGGGCACGCAAACCGAGGCGATGATATGTGTCTCGAAGTACGTGCACGCGGGCACGCAAACCGAGGCGATGCTATGTGTCTCGAAATACGTGCACACGGGCACGCAAACCGAGGCAATGACAGAATATGATGAAATGATATGGAAATGACAAATGGGCTTATACCAACATGAGTGAGCCTCAGCCACACTCACATGGGATGCCGATCGGATAAAAATGAAGTGCCTCGAAATGCGTGCACGCGGGCACGCAAACCGAGGCGATGCAAAAGCGATGCGAATGACATGGAAAATGCAACATGGACTTATACTAACATGAGAGAGCCTCAGCCACACTCACATAAGATGCCGATGGCAGAAAATGAAGTGCCTCGAAATGCGTGCACACGGGCACGCAAACCGAGGCGATGCAAAAGCGATGCGAATGACATGGAAAATGCAACATGGACTTATACTAACATGAGAGAGCCTCAGCCACACTCACATAAGATGCCGGCGGATAAAAAAGAGGTGCCTCGAAATGCGTGCACACGGGCACGCAAACTGAGGTAATGATAAAATACAATGAAATGGCATGAAAATGACAAATGGGCTTATACCAACATGAGTGAGCCTCAGCCACACCCACATAGGATGCCGTCGGATAAAAATGGAGTGCCTCGAAATGCGTGCACACGGGCACGCAAACCGAGGCAATGATAAAATGCAATGAAATGGCATGGAAATGACAAATGGGCTTATACCAACATGAGTGAGCCTCAGCCACACTCACATAGGATGCCGTCGGATAAAAATGGAGTGCCTCGAAATGCGTGCACACGGGCACGCAAACCGAGGCAATGATAAAATGCAATGAAATATGGAAAAAATGATATGCAAGCATGCTAACGAAATTTCAGCACTAAAATATGGGGGAAAACAGTCCCGAAATGAGGCGAAATGACATGAAATGCAAGGAAATGTCCCGAAATGCAACATTAGGCATCCGAAATGGCCTATAGCTATGCCAAACATGCACAATATGGACATGCAATGCAAAGACAGAAGCTAGACAGTCCCAAAAGATGCACTTTCACAGTTATAAACATGGCCAAACAGCAAGTATAGGTAGGGGGAAAATAGCATGCAAGAATAGGGGCCAAAAGAGGGGTAATGAAGCAAGTGGTATAAGCAAAACCCAAACTGAAAAATTTCCTTCTACAACACTGAAGATGGACCAAAAATATGAACATTTACAGTATATGGAAGCCTCAAAATCAGTATACAAACATGCTAAAAATGTGATGCAAAACAAGGCTCAAAAGGTGCTATAACATGAAGTATATAAAATAATCACCAAACAGAAAAAAAGTGTGAATGAAACATGAAGTATAGGCCAAAATAAGACCACTTTCAGTTCGAACCAAGGTCCAAAAACAGAAGCAAAGAGGGCTACTAATTTATGCAAAAATGGGGCCAAATAGGGGGTATAACTACAAGTGACATATGGAAACACCAAACAAGGTTGAGCCCTTCTCCAATGTTGAAGAGGGGCTCAAAATAAGCCTAATATCAGTTTATAACATGCTCGAAAACAGATTGCTCATGGTCCAAAGATAGCATGCAAAATCATGACATACAAGATGATCAATGAAGCAAGTGTATTATGGAGGGCTCAAACATGGTTGAGCCCTTAATGAGAACTGAAGATGAGCTCAAAATATGGTCCTTTTCAGTTAGGGCCGAAGCTTGAAACCAAAAAGAAATGAGGCTTAGAAATAGATCAAGGAAAAGGGTCAAAAGGATCAAAGTGTAACTTACCCTTGAAGATCCAAGCTTTTGTTGCTTCTTGGGTTGATTTGCAGCTTCTTTAGCCTTCAAGAATCCTCCCTTGTTGCTGGAAATGAGATGGTGGTGGTAGAGCTTGGTGGTGTAGAAGGAATGATGGTTAGGGGGTTAGGTTTTTTTGGAGAATTGAGAGAGAAGAAGATGGAGATGGCTATGGAGCTTTGAAGGATAATTTTTCTAACCCTTGTAGAGGAGGCCATCAGCTGGTTAAAAGGGCCAAAAGGGGGTGTAAAAGGTGGGGGAGATGGAGAGCAAAACTCCCCCACAAAATATCCCCCGGATACAGAAAATATCTGGGGGATATTGCCCCACAGCTGGAAAGGGTACAGTGCAAGGAAGCAGGCCGGCCTCATACTTTTGCTGGAGGTGGCCGGCCGGCCACACCCCCTAGCCGGCCGGCTAGGGGTCAAAAGGGTCAAGGAGCTTTTCTGGCCGGCCAGATATTGGAGAGGTACCCCTATGTGTGTACAACACAACCATGTAGTTGAAATTCCAAGAAAGTGGGCCCAAGGGGTTCAACAATGGCTCGGAAAGAGGGGGTCAAAAGGGTCAAGTTGACTTACTGGCCGGCCATGAACTTTTAGGGGCCTCTCAGATGTGTAGATCACAGATATGTGGTTCAAAGTTCAAGAAAAAAGATCCAAGGGGTTCAACATTAGCCCGGAAGAAAGGGGTCAAAAGGGTCAGGTGACCTTAATGGCCGGCCATGAACTTTTAGGGGCCTCTCAGATGTGTAGATCACAGATATGTGGTTGAAAGTTGGCAACACTAGCTCCAAGGTATTCAACATTAGCCCGGAAGTGCGAAAAACGGGCGCCGGGAGGCTCCGGAAGAGAGATAACTGGTTGCTGCAACAATTGCTGGCCTCTCACCCTTCAGTGACCTTCCCTGTGATAAAACAGAGGTACCTGCCAAAAATGAACGAAAACCGTTGCAAAACGGATGTTCCGGGGCCAAAACACGCAGTTCGGGGTCCCGAAAATGGGCTGTTAAGCACCGAAAATGGTATTCGACCTCGAAATGGGTTTCTTAGCCCCCAGTGTTCCTCAAAAGGGATGAAATAAGATGTATGCCAAAAATCAGAGCAATAGGAGATGGTTAAGCGGTCCCGAACCGAGGCACACGGCCTGACGGCTCCGAAAACCGGGAACCGGACTCCGAAGTGGGCAAAATGGCCTACGGCCACCAAAAGTAGCCTACGGACATTGAGAGATGGTCCACGGGACCTCTCTCTTCCCTCAGGAAAAGAAACAGAGAAAATCGAGTCTGGCTCGCAAACCGAGACAAGGCACAGAAAAGGGTTCGGAAGTCCGGAGGCAGGGCTCACGGCCGCGACTCTAAAACTTCTGAACGAGCATATTATGCAATATCACCTAACGCTCAACTGGTGACGTCTGAGTCTTAAGGTCGGTCAAAAATGGGGTGTCTACACTAGGCCTAAGAATGCCTAGGATGAGATGAGAATGCAAAGATGCCCCTTTAAAACACTTAACAAATTTTCAGAAAACAAGGGTCCCGCTCGAGCGTGGGTTTACCCGCTCGAGCGTACAGGCAAAAAAAATACTTCGCTCGAGCTCGAGTTACCCCGCTCGAGCGGACTGTAAAACATGCCAAAAGTACTGGATGTGTGAAAATCACGCTCGATTGGGCACTCGATACCTGCTCGAGCGTGTGACACAAGTCCTCGCTCGAGCGTCCAATACCCCGCTCGAGCGAACTGTAAAACAGTGTAAAGTGTTGGATGCACAAATTTCACGCTCGAGCGCCAGTCACTCCGCTCGAGCGTGAGTCCAAAATCTCGAGCGTGAGTCCAAAATCTGGAATTTCCATATTTGGACCTCAAGCTCAAAATCAAGTTTCAATGCATCAAATTCGATCCTTTTGGGATAATTTTCTGGAAAACACTTCAAAACTCATAATATGACATATTTCAAATATCAATTTGAGAAATCAAAACCCAAGGGTAGTTCAATTAACATGATTTTAAACCAAAGACCAAGAACAATATTTCAAATGTGACATGCATGTCTTTAATCAACTTCAAAGCTTCAAAGCTTCAAAGCAAGCTCAAAAGAGTCTAAACTTCCAAAAACATGATGAATTCTTGTACTAGAACCATAATATGAACATGCATGTAACAATTTCCATGAAAACAACCTCAATATGCTAGAACATGTACATGTATGCATGGATTAAGCTTCAATTCAACATATTAGGACCAATTTTAGACTTAAATCACTAGAGGCTCATGAACCATGCAAGAATCAACTCAAATACACAATTAAAAGGGAGAACTCCCTACCTTAAGTCTTGAGTCTAGAGTTTGGAAGCACAATCATGCAAATTTCCTTCAATTCTACCAAGTTTCCAAGCCAAAATGAGATGAAATCAAGCTATCTCCCTATTCTCTCTCTCTAGTCGGTTTTGCTTAGAAGTGGCTGATGAAATGTTTTGCCTAAGTGTATTCAAGCCTTAATATGTGTAAGGAAGTGAGCCACTAAGTGGCAAAGTTGCAAATAAGGCAAACTCTTGTAATTTAGCATTATTTAATCCAATTTAAACGTACCAAATCACATTTCAATTAAACACACCATAAAATCATATAAATCTCAATTAGCATCAAACACTAATCAATTTCCGGTTCGGCCGCCGATAAGGCCTTCAATTTGCAGTTTAAGGCATAAAACATGAATAGATAATTTAACAGTCAACAGATAGAATTGCATTTAAACTAGCACAATCAATCAATCAGTTTAGTAATTCAGTCAGTTAGTTAACATGCCTAATCATAGATTAGCACTAATCAGTAGTGAGGGTTGTCACAGGATGCTTGCTGGAGCACAAGTTTTGCAGATGCTGTGGTCGTGAGAATGAAAGCTCAGAAGCACGAAGAGTAAGAGAAGATGAACAGTCGAGTATTTTTCAAAATAGGGGTAATTTTATATAAAGCACATGAAATGGACGGTACTATTCAAAAATTTTGGAGTACGAAGACGGTTGTGGCAGCTATACTTGGCCAATGGGAGCCAACCACGTGTCCAAGGGAATAGAAAACGATTCAAACGAATAGAGCGATTGAAAAGACGTCTATGAACCAGACTAATCGGTAGCTCGGTGGAACATAAACTCGGTGGGACATGAACGCGGTGGGACTACTTGCTTTAGCTCGGTTGATTTTTGACCTTCAGCTCGGCTGGTAACGGTAATCTCAAATCATGCATTGTAGATGGAATTAAGGGGCAATTGAAAGGAAGTTTTTATGTGCATTTAGGGTCGAGCTAGGCCCCGATATTGTAGTGGACCGATCTATGGGCCGTAGTGAAAAGGACTAAGCAATTGGACCTTGCTTCTGTTAGTTCGATATAAGTATGGTCACGGTTACCTCGGTCGGAATAGTAATAATTAGCCCGGTCAAGTGTTTAGATTCGAGGTATAGTTGAACAGTGACCGAGATAAACGTCGCTTGGGGACGTGCCGAGCTGAGTCTATCTGAGGGCTAGAGGTAGCTTGGTTGTTTGGTCATATTACCGTGGTAAAACCATCTCACTTGGTTAGGCAGTGAGGGGAGTGTAGAAAGATGAGCATTACCTTTTTGATTCCTAGGAGGACTCTACATTGGAAATAAAAAGTCCTACTAGGATTGTGCCACGTGGAATCTATAAAAGCTCACAGCGGGACCTATGTACAGGTATCACAATTTTGACTCTCAAATACACAAAGCTTTTGTCTGTTGTCTATTTACTGACTTAGGCATTGGAGAAGTATTCGGCACACACCCGCCGGCTAGCTCATGTTTGTGTTTTCAGGAAGTGAAACGACGACATTTGGAGGAGCGCAAACTTGATCAACAAGATTATACGAGAAGATTATTTCGTGCTCGTATAATCTCTTACTTCAAAGAAATTTCACTTTTACTGATATTTTCACTGTCCACAGTGAAAAAAGATCCTCCATCAATGATAAAGAATTTAAAGGCAAAAGAAAGGAAAGAAAAGCAGCAAGATCCAGAATTTCAATATCTCAAAGTTGCAAAGGTGACTAGAGCTTCAAAGCAAGCTGCAAAGCAAAAAGAGCAAACCACCAAAGACAATGAAGCACTTGATGCCGATGCGTACGTCTTGCCTCCACCAGCAAACATCAGAAAATCTTGGGTTTTTCCACAAACTCTACCAGTTTCAAGATTGATAAAAGAACATGTAAAAGACATCTTGCAGCACATATCAAATGTATTTGGACTCGAGTAAGTACAACAAATAAAAAAGAAGATAACAAACAATAATTTACTAACTTATATTGCATTAACAACTATTAAATCTCTTCTTTATCATCTTGTAGGGCTTTAATCTGGAAAAGTGAGTTGAATCTCATTACCTTTGAAGATATTGGAAACCTAATAAAGCAAAAAGAAATTTCCAACAATGTAAGTCTTTCATCAAAATTTCTCTGCAATGTTCTATCAGCCTTTATAAACCAATGGTACAATTATAAATGATATTTTTTAGGTCATTGATGGCTATGGAGAAATCCTATTTGCTGACCAAAGGAGAAAATGACAACAACCAACTTCATATTTTTTCACATCCATGAGCTTAGTATGTTACTACATTTTATTTGATTTTCTTTAGAATTTATTTACTACTTTTTATTGTTAAGATACTTCTTGAAGCCAGTTACGTCCTTGGTCTAATTTTCTCTAACTAGTTGTGTGCATTTAAAATTTCTCTGTGTGTATATTTCTTAAATTCCTGTCATTTCAACTTTCTTATAACATAACCATTTTTTGATTTTCTCTGACCGTAGAACTTCATCAAGATAACGGAAAATCAAACTTTCTGAGTCTCATTATTTGACAAGCATTTTGAAACAAAATGGAGGAACTACAGGTTCCTCCATTTCCTAATAAATACTGGGGGTAGTGAGAAGTCGACAAATGGAAATCATTGGACCTTGCTAGTCTTGGACAAACAAGACAATTTATGGAGGTTCTACAACTCACTAAGGCCAAGAAGAGATGATGCACAAGACAAATATATCAAAGATGCAAAACAATTGGTAACGAGTTCAAATTTCTCTGATGCATCATAATGTTTATGTGATGATAATTTTCATAGAATCCCATTGATTTGTCTGTAAATTTCTCTATTATTTAAAAATTATTTTTTTTAGCAAGATTATGTAAAGAATTTTTTGAAAGCTTGCCTTGAAAGAGAGGCACAATCACAACCCTCTTTCAAATTGATAAACTCACAAAACACAAATTACGACTTTGAATATGTCAACAATGCTCCACAACAAGAAAGTGAATCGTAAGTTTCATACAACATCTATAAATAAGATAATCTAATTTGAATGTTTCTTAAAACTAACTCTACCTATAATTTGTATGCAGTCTGGATTGCGACGTCTTTGTATGCTACATAATGAGACAATACAGCAATCGTGAACCTATCAGCTCCAAATTGTCCACACAAGACGTAAGGTTGATGAGGGCACAAATCATAGAGAGATTTGTGACCGAAGTCGGCCAGTCATGGACAGAACCAATTCAAATACCACCAGAAGAAGAACCAAAAGTATAATAATGAAAGGACACTAGTGAAAGAAAAACAATGTGCACAATGTAATTAGGATTAACCATTCAATTTATTTTTTCATACATTGATGTTTGTCATATATGTATATATCTTTTTTTGTCTAATGTAAATTTCATAGCTATCGGTGGTTAAATATATATTTTTTTATTATGATTGTCAACACAATCCACACATAGAAAATTGTTTGCAAAAAATTTTCTAGTATGATGTTACCAGAAATTCACAGAGAAATTTAACTCGTATTTTCCCAATAGCAGGAATTTCTCTGGTATGATGCCTATATGATCATGTAATCTATAATGCTATGTGTTGGTACAAAACAATCATCAAATTCAGAAAACACAAAGCAAACAATAATTTTCTCTGCTACTGGCAAATTTCACTAGATGAATTCGAAGCTTCAAAACACAATGCACAGATAATTTTCTCTGCTATTGGCAAATTTCACTGGATGAATTTGAAACTTCAAAACACAATGCATAGATAATTTTCTCTGCTAGTGGCAAATTTGTCTGGATGAAATTGACTGGTATTATAAAGACAATGCCCATAGTATGTTTCAACAAACACCATGCACATTGTAATTTTCAATGTTATTGGCAAATTTCTCTAGATGAATTGGACCTCACAAAACACAATGCCCATTTCAACAAACACAATGTTCATAGTAAATTTCTCTTCTATTGGCAAATTTATACAGATCAATTTGACTGGTATGACGTTACCAGAAATTCATAGAGAAATTTAACTCGTATCGTCCCAAAGAGGGTGCCTATATGATCATGCAATCTGTAATGCACTGTGTTGGTACAAAACAATCATCAAATTTAAAAAACACAATGCACACAGTAATTTTCTTTACTATTAGCAAATTTCTCTGGATGAATTTGAAGCTTCAAAACACAATGCACAGAGAATTTTCTCTACTATAGACCAATTTCTCGAGATGAATTTGACTAGTATTATAAACACAATGCCTATAGTATGTATCAACAAACACAATGCACACTTTCACTGCCATTGAAAAATTTCTCTAGATGAATTTGATAGGTGTTATTATATACACTGTCTAAAAAATACATTTCACAAAACAAAATACACAAAGTAATCATTAAATGTATTATTCAATCAACAAAATGTATTATCTTCAACTATTTAACAAAGGTTCCTTGTATGTCCTCTTATTATAGCGACCAATACTCTCACAATGACTACACTTAATCACCATTTTAAACTCTCTAGTAGAAGCAATTCTGTTCTTTTTTAGCCTCCTAACTGGTCTCTTACTCAATGGAGGTAAAATCATAGCATTATCAATGCTACATACAGGTTTTTCAACAGTTAGAATTGGGCCAATCGAAAATGAGTATGCTTGACGATACGTATTAGCATGAAAAAATGGTTCAACAAACAAATTCAAATTCTTTCCACTCCTAAAAATTGCAGTAACAGAATGTTGACATGGATACCCATTTATTTTCCATTTTCGACATGAACAAGTTTTCAACCCAAGATCAGTCATAACCGAAGCAAAACAATGCACTTCAAAGACATTATCAGATGATAAACTCATTCCATGTCCTCCCATCCAAAAAAGCCTTCTTCAATACACTATTCATACGAGGACAGAGAACTTTATTTCATTTACTAGAGAGCAGCCTCCTATCAGACCTCATATTCATGATTTGCAACCGTATCATGTCCACCAAATTTGTTATTGGCAAGTGTCAAGCGTCTCGTATCCATGAATTGAATGACTCAGTAACATTTGAATACATCTCACCATAACGTTTCCCCTCAAAATATGCATTACTCCAATTTTCATATGGTAAACTTCTTAAGAAAACACTCACAATGTCTCCTCCCTCACTTTTTAATTCATTTAACTTGAAATAAAATGATGCCTTTGTTGGCGCATATGCATGTTCTGAAAACTTGGACACAATCGTCTCCCTAACCAAATTTGTGTTTCCACATGACAACTTATTCCTCAAATTTCTCTTTAGATGTTTAAAACAAAATCCATGAAAGCGATTAGGGAAAAACCTAGCAATTCCTTCCACAATACCACAATGTCGATCCGATATGAAACTTATCACCCTTTCCGATCCCAATACTTCACATAAATGTTCAAAGAACCAACACCAGATGTCTTTATTCTCAACATCAACAACAGCAAAAGCTATAGGAAAAAAAACCTACAAAACAAATAGGAACTAGCATATTAGATATACACATGCAGAGAAAATTAGAACAATAAACAACTAGAGAAATTTGACACTGCCAACATCCAGAGAAAATTCACACAATGGCAACCTCCAGAGAAAATTCACTTAGTGACAAACTCTAGAGAAAATTCAATACTGACCAACTACAAATAAAATTCACACATTGGTAACATCCAGAGAAAATTCACGTAGTGACCAATTATAGATAAAGTTCACACAATGACAACATCCAGAGAAAATTCACACACTGACCAAAATCCAGAGAAAATTCACACTGGCCAAAACCAGAGAAAATTCACATAGTGGCCAAAACCAGAGAAAATTCAAAGTGTCAGAGAAAAATCGCATTCACTCAATTCTTACATGTATAGAAAGTTCACATACTTAGATAAAATAAGATATATTTACAATTACCTTCATTCCTATCTTTCCCCATCGCAGCAAGCATAACTTCTTTGTATCGTCCTTTCAAAAATGTTCCATCAAGAAACAACAATGACCGACAATATTTGAAACCAGCAATGCATGCATGAAAAGCCACAAACACTCTTTTGAAACGCTTGTTATCGTCAAAATCTAACTCAAAACGACTATCTAGATATTTTTCAATGCATCATCAAAATACCACCATAATTGATCGAATGACAAACAAGAATCCCCATATGTACTACATTTTGCTTTTTCAACCCCCAACCAACCACAGTTATAACTGATTGAGACCCCATACTTGTCTTTCATTTCTTTGACAACATCCATTAGACGAGTTAAAGGTTTTGCACTTGCCTCTTCAAGTATCAGCCCAGAAACTAAGCTAGAAGTCATCCTAGCATGTTTACTAGTAGGAACCGCCACACCATACGTATGTTCATTGTTCAAAGTTCTTATGTAAAAGAACCCATTTGTTTTTTCAATTGAAACATGTACACGCCACATACATCCCCTTGATTCCTTATATGCACATTCTGCCGTAACCCTCAGCTTGTCATTTTTAACATACGTAAACTAAAAGCCAATCTCAATAACATATTTGCATAAAACAGTACGGAACTTAACTACACCACCCTCAAACTTTTGTCCAACACTCGTAATAATATTTCGCCAACCAGCTGACAATAACACATTTTCTTGATGAGAACAAAACTTAGAGAGTGAATTCCTTTCAATATCCACCAGCCTATCATATTCACCATGCACAAAATCTACCCAATTAGACCCCACTGCATCCTCTTGATCAGAAGTACTACACCTAGTAACTGAAACAGCAACTATATCAACACCACGTGCACAAACAACCCTCAACATATTCAGAAAATCAATATCATTTTGAACCATACAATTCAGATGGCCCACAATAGAATATGAAATACACATCGTCTCAGGTTTTAAATTCTTCCATGTTTTACACAAAATGCCAACCAATTCCTCAAAATTCAATTCGCATGAAACATTAATGACAATAGTATCATTCCCATATTTGCACAGCAATAACACTGCACTGTCTATCGAAACTGAAAGAAAAAACAAGAAAAATAATTTGTTCAACATAAAAACACTTCACAAGAACAACATAAAAGTCCAAAAAATTTTTTAATAATTATAATTTTCTCTGGATTATAATGAGAAGCTTATAATTTTCTCTAGACTCAAATAAAAGTCTAGAGACATTTATAAACTTATATTCACCTTCAAGATAATAAAAACAAAATCACAAGAAAATTAATGAATCCAGAGAGAATCACAGAGAAATTTACTGCTAACTATTAAACATAATCATAGACAAAAATCACACATTAGATCTGTTATAAAATTATAAGTTTCTCTGTGATTTTCACTGAAGTATAAGCTTACAATTTTCTCTGTGTCATTCTGCAATATTACACTTATATCAAAATTCAGAGAAATTTACAAACTCATATACACCTTTAAGATAACAAAAAAAATACTGCACTGCCCATCTAAATTGAAAGAAAAAAATAAAAAAAAAAACTTTTGCTCAGAGAAACAAAAACTTATATTCATTTTCTACAAACTTATAATTTTCTCTGAACTACAAACTGAAAGTGAATAACAAATTTATAATTTTCTCTCAACTACAAATAAAAGTTTAGAGAAATTTAAGAACTTACATTCACTTTCTCAGATTCTATCTGGATTAGAAACTTCTAACAATATGTTCATATGAACTTATAATTTTCTCTGTCATTTTCGTTGGACTATAATAACAAACTTACAATTTTCTCTGGACTATACCAACAAAAGTGCAGAGAATGAAATTTCTCTGGTTTAAACAAATTTCTCTGATTTGAAAAAATAGAGAACAAAACTTATCATTGATCCGCATGTTGATGAAAAACAGAACACGAAAAATGAACTTTGATCAGCATGTTGATGAAAAACAGAGCATGAAAAATGAACTCTAAACATCAAAATCAACCATACATTGAAATTGATCAAAAAAACAGAGAATGAAAAGTTAATTCCAAAAATAAAAATCAACTCTATCAAGCTGGCCTTTGTCTAAAATTGATTAATAACAGCAAATGAAAAATTAATTCCAAAAATCATAAATAACTTCACTGAGCTAGCCTCTCTTTTAAATTGATCAAAACTGAAAACAAAAACTTAATGCAAAAATACACTTGAAAAACTAATATGAAATCAGAATCCTTACATAAAATTCAAAACAAAAATAAAAAATTCATGTGGAATCTCTATTGAAACCATATCTGATCCAACTCCACTGAAAAACCTACGCGATCAACACACTATAACACCTACACAATCGTTGTAATCTCTATCGTCAACTCTACTGTAACACTTGCGAAATCCCTATGAAATCTCTAACAAAATCTCCACCGCGAAATCAGTTTCCAAAATCTCCACCGTGAAGTCAGCAATAGAATATTCAGTTGCCAAAATCCAAATGATCTTATGTTATAACGAAGGGTAAATTAGGTATTTTATTACGTAAAATAAAGTTGAGAGACCTTAGCTATCAAAACATATTATTGTATACCTCTCCTTCTATCAAAAGTTGGGAAGGGACCTTAGGCCAATTTTCCCTACTGTTTAAGAAAAAAAAGATATTTTATTTTATCCTTACTTAATTATGTATTTTCTTCTTAAGTAATTTATGAAATAAAATAAATTGAGATGTTATTTTTACCGAATAATAATCTAATAGGGAGATTTTGACTAAACTTCTCCAATAAATATAAGTAATATCTGATGGCATCACATGCGTCAGCCCTCGCAACTCTGATGAATAAATAATAATTGGGAAATCAAAGGATGTTGCAGCAGAAATGTCAATCTTCCTATAGTTGCAACATATTAATAGCAAGGGCCACACCTGTGACACCACAACCACCACTAGTATTAAAGGGTTAAAAAATGAAATTAAAAAAAAATAATAATAATAATACTTAGAAGAGATGGAACCCACTGTTGAAGCTCTGTTTGGCAATAGATTTTTGGTTAAAAAATCACAAAAAAAATAAAATAAAATTGACTATTTAAATTAATAAGATAAAATGTCACATCTAAACCACAATAATTATATTCTTTCTCTCATAAAAATCAAAAAATCAAAAAAGCCAAGCAAGACTAAAAAAATCAAGTTACAATAATAAAAATAAAATAAAAAATAACTAGACTATTTTAAGTCTTCTCACATGAAGACTCACCCACACACCGGAATACGCATTATTTCATATTGCGAGTGTTCTGCGCATTGTAATTAAATTAACACTATAAACCTATCTTTATTAATTTAAAATTTATTAAGTAAAAGAATTATTAATTTAAATTTATTTTATTTATGAATTCTACAATTTATCAATTTAATTTTTATAAAATAAATACATTCGGGTAAATTTTGAGTGAATAATGGTAAATCCATAACATTTTTGATAATATTATTGGGACACAACATATTTGGAAAGTAGAAAAAAAAAAATCAAGATTACGTTTGGTAGAGTCTTCTAAATATGATTTGAGAGTAAGAGTTGTATTTTGAATTTGTGAGTTTTGGAATTATGATTTGAGTATAGAAAATTTGTTTGATGAAAGAGTTTTAAAAAGAGTTTTCAATTGAGTGGGAAATTTTTGATGTGGTATACAATATTTGATATAAAAACTTACAACTCATAACCAAATACACAACACAAAATTCTATTAAAGCTCATAAAAAATTTTAAAAAATTCAAAAAATATTTTTTTCCAATATATAAAAATTAATGTGTCAATTGCAAAAAAATAATAATAATAAATAAAATAAAATAAATTTTACTGTTCTGGTCAACCGGCATAACGACTGGCTGGACGTCCAAGGAGACATCCGGATATACGAATTTTTAAATGCAGGTGTGGAAATGATTTTTGAAAACTGTAAACAAACATCGCACTCAAATTAAAAGGTAGAATCATGATTCAAAAGCTGTACCAAACGCAACCCAAATTCTGATTTTTTTGAATTTAAAAAAAAAAACATAAAAAAATACAAAAACAATTTGATTTAAATAAATCAATAAGTTAATTTTTTTTTTCTAACCGTAAAATTATGGAAAAATTTTAATACCCCATGGCTGATGAACTACCCCCACAAGTCCACAACCTCCTTCCTGCTAAAGATTACTTTGAAAACAGAGAGAGAAGAAGATAGAAGAAGTTGGTTGGGCTCGGCTGCACCGTCCATGGCAACCTGTATAACTCAAAATTCAGCCAGCCGATGCCATTGATAGGGAGTAAGGATCTTTCAGAGTTTTTTTTTCTTAAAGTTTTTTAAAGTGATACATTATGTAGTTGAGATTTAATGACAAGTCACATCAATTTTTCAACATTAAATCTCAACCACACAATACACCACTTTAAAAAACTTAAAAAAAAAACGCTCTATAAAATCGTGATTGATCGGCATCTACATAGCTACAGCAGCTGCCACCGCTACGTGTATGGTACAAGTCCATTCATGCGTTTGGTATAATACTTTTCTATGTCAAAATTGTACCAAAAAATATTCTTATATTATTTGGTGACTATTCTATCTATTTATAATTTGTCATATGCGGCCAGTGGCATACCTTAGGTAAAATAAATATAAGTAGGTTAAATTGCAAATATACTTCATAAAATTTATTTAAAATATAAATTATTTTTGTAGTTTAAAAAATTATAAATATCTCACTGTTAGAATTTTTTATTTAACAAAATTAATTAAAAAAATAAAATTTATAATTTCTTTTCTACACAATAATAAAATTACCTAAATTATTAATTAAAATATATTTATAATATTATTAAAAAGTATTAATTGACTTGATCATTTATTAATAAAAAATAATTTAATATGAAATTAGAAATCATAAAAGTGAAATATAATTTTTAAAATCATAAAAAATAATTCATATTTTAATTAAATTTTAAGAAATACATTTATAATTTACTCGTATAAGTAATATCTGTTGGCATTACACGCGTCAGCCCTCGCAACTCTGATCCTGTAGTGGCCGGCGGTGTTTGGTGTAACTTACTTATAAACAATAATGATTCATCCCATTAAAAACATCACCATTAATAGCACTAATGCATTAAAAAAATAAAAAAAAATAAAAAATACAACTCCAAGATCAAAACATCACATCATTAATGGCGGGACCCACTGCCACCTAATTAGTGGGAGCACTAATTAGTGCTCCCAAGCATTTTTCACTTATAAATTTTAGTTTTAGAAAAGTTATTTTAAATAATTTTTTATTTTAATAATTTATTTTAATTTTAAAATGTTGATTCTAAAAAATTGGTCATCTTTTACTTCAACTTCTGCTATGGACATGTTAATTTAAAGTTATATTCTTACATTTAAAAAAAATAGAAAAATACTCAAATGGATTATGAATTATTATTATTATTATTATTATTATTTATGAGAAATATAAACAAATAGTAAATAATAAAAAATAAAAATTAATTCACAAAGTTATTTCACACTTTATTTAACAAATATTACTTATCAATTTAAATTTATAATCAAATAATTACGTCAAATAAATTAATAACTTTTTAATTAAAATCATAAACAATAATTTTTTAAATTATAATTTATAGTAATTTATTTTAACAATTACACTAAGCGGGGATTAATAGCAAGGGCGACACCACAACCACAACTAGTACCTTTAAGTTAATTAAAAAAAAAAAAAAAAAAAAAGCATAATACTCAGAAGAGGTGGAACCCACTGTCGGACTCACCCACACACTGAGATACACATTATTTCATATTGCGAGTGTTCAGCGCATGTGAAATTACACCACTACATATCTATCTTTATTAACTCAAAATTTATTTAAAAAATTATAAATTTATTTTTATTAATTCAAAATTTATTTTAAAAAATAAATTATCAATTCGAATTTATTTTATTTATATATTTTATATTTTATTAATTTAATTTTTATTACATAAATACATTCAAATAAATTATGAATTAATAAGAATGAAGTCATAACATTTTAGTAAAATTATTGGGACACAAATATGTTTAGTTTGTGTTTGTAGAGTAATTTTTGAGATAAAAAGTATGAAACTTGTTTGGTTTGCTTTTTTTAAAAAATGGTTTTGAAAAATTATTTTGGAGAGAAAGTTTTAAAAAAAGTGATTGATTTGATGTGTATGAGAAAGAGAGTGATTTTAGAAAATATGTAACCAAATAAAAATTTGAAATTTTTTTTAAAAAAAATTATTTAATTTGATTACACTTAAAAATTTGTTTGTATAAAATTTTTTCCAAAAATTTTTCTGAAAAAGAAATCAAACAAGACCAAAATTTCAACCAACCATGGCTGATCAACTACCCCCACAAGTCCACAACCTCCTTCCTGCTAATGATCACTTTGAAAACAGATAGAGAATAAGAAAGAAGAAGATGGCTGGGGTCGGCTGCACCGTCGATGGCAACCTGAATAACTCAAAATTCAGCCAGCCGATGCCGTTGATCGGCATCTACATAGCTACAGCATCTGCCACCTGTGCAATTGCCATGGCCGTCGATGCCTTCTACGGTTTTCGCCACCAGAAGTTATGGTTTCCATCAAAATACTTCTCTCTCAACGCCACCACTCTGACCCTCATAGCCATAGCTATCAAACTCTCAGTTGACCTCAACACCTCCATGCCCCGCCGCCAGGACCAGCTTGCCAAACTCAGTAGCTCCGCCTTGATCTGTACTGTAATGGGTAATTCAATTCCTTCTCTTGGAAACATGAAGAACAAAGAAATCCTCATGAACATCGTTGCTTTGGGAATCCTTGTCATCACTGCAATTGTCAACATCTGCATCCAATTGGATACTGGGGTAATCTATGTTTTTTGGAAAGAACATGCTCTGATTATGTTTCTCATGCTTGTTTTGCTTGCAACTATGAGTTCTACAGCTTTGACAGTTCCAACTACTAAGAAATATTTTGATCTGAAATATAATAAAAAACACAAAATAGCTCTGCAAGAATGTTCAGAAAATGATGTGAAATGTAGTGCTAGTGCTAAGAAACTGAGAAATGATCTTACGAGATTTTGGATGATGGCACATACCTGCAGCCCACAGTTTGTGATAGGGCGGTCTGCGACGTGCACTGCCTCAGGGGCGTTATGTCTTTTAGCTGCCATGACTTTAGCAGAAGCCACGCTTCGATCTTATTTCATGCCTTGGTCTATCAAATTTTGCAGTGGTGAGTCTGACTATATGTGGTCGACTACTTTGGTTCTTGTAACCCAAATTGTTGCAGTGATTGCAGGAACGATTGCCCCTGCTTTTAGATGGTTCACTGCTATCAATTTCAGGTGCCCTAAGAAAGCAAACAAGGCGTGTAAACCCACATTTCAAGTGGAAAAGTACTGGATTCAGATATTGGTAGAGTGGAAAGAGTGCCCATTAGCTTTACAAATCTGTGGCCAGTATGGAAGAAAACTTACCCATGATGTGAAAAATCTGATTCTGGACTTGTGTATTGGAATGCAGACCGGAATAGTGTTGGCGAGCAAATTGGTCAGTCTCGTTTCCATTTACTTTATGAGTTGGTTTCTGATAAGCTATCGTAGCTGCAAGAAACTGACGTGGTTTCTGCAACACAGCAATACTGTTGGAAACAATGACTCGGGATCTGAGTCACAGCCCGGTTCAGAGCTAGACCTCCGCCGTTTTGTTTTGTACCTTGAAGGAGAGGAAGAATTGGTGGATCTGATGATGGAAAACAATTGTGATGTTAGCCATTGGATTTTGATGGGGAAAAAGAGGCATCCAAAATTTCTCATACAACTTCTGGCGAAATCAACCTCTTCGCAAGAATTGAAGGGAGTGAGTGAGTTTGACAATGACCGAATTGCTTCTCTGGATGCCGAAGAACCTCCCAATTGTTGGGCTCTTCCAGTGGTGACACTAACGAGTATTGCAATTGCACTCCCCAATATTGACCATCATTCGATTAAACAGTTGATAAGGAGCGTCAACGAAGGCCTCATTTATGCCAGATTTGTAGAGAATAACTTGAATGCCGAAGGAGAATTTATAAACATTAGGAAGGCAGCGGAAATTGTGTGGTTAGGAATCGATCTTTATCACAAATGGCTAGATGTGGATCTCCACAAGATCGCTCTCCAAGAAAAAAACCCAGAAAAGGTACTCAAAGAGCTTGCTGATATTGCAAAGAACAGGTTCTTGGAATTCAGAAAGAAAGATGTTTATGTATGTCTAAGGGAAAGCCCTTCTCATTGGCCCATCAAGGTGCTGGCTGCGAATTCCATGTACAGAATATGTCAAACAATTCTGTTGGATTATGAAATGGGAGACTACAACGACAGTAGCGAGAGATTATTTGAGAGGTTGTCTAACATGATAGCTGACATATTAGGTGCTTGTCTCACCAACTTGCCAAGAGTTATACCCATGGATTGCCATCGCAGCACCATTGAAGAAAGGGAAGAAAGTGTTCGCCACGCAATTGTTCTTCTCGGTAAAGCACACAAGATTTTGGAAATGCTTGATCAACAACCACTTCCAAGTGCAGATCCAGAGCAATTGGCAAGTATTGATGCCTGGCGTTCATTAAGCAAGCAGAAGAACTCCCCAGAACCCATTTGTTCTTCAACAGTTAGTGATACAACTGCTTTTCGTTCATCCGATGTGTACCTATCCATTGACTAGAAATCAAATGACTGGCATGACTAAAGGCAGGTAACAGATTATGTAGTATAGATATTGAATGTTATTGAATACTTTCAGCTTCTTTTTTTTTGGTTATTTGTTTTCAAAATGTATGCTTTTGGAATTAAATACTCACAGCTAGTGTGCATACAGGAGTCAGAAAAGTAGAGATAATATTTACTAGATGTGAGAAACACACTGTGCAAACTTAGTAGAACTGAAAACTCAATATTATGCCTCATACCAAGTGGAAAGCAACTGAGCATATAATATGGAAAGTGTTGTGCAAATCTGTAGAAATTTAATGTATAAAGAGAAATATTTAATGTATAAAGAGAAATAGAGAATTGTATTATTGATTGATTTATATTGATATCTATTACAATGATTCATGATTCCTATATATAGAAGAGGGTGAGTGTGTAGTAGGTAAGGAGTAGGTGAAGTGGAGGTGGTAGTGGTGTAGTGGGTTAGGTTTAGTGGAGTAGGTGAGGTGGTAGTGGTGTAGTGGGTTAGGTTTAGTGGAGTAGGTTTAAGTGGGTGAAGTAGGTGGAGAGTAGGTGGATTTTAACAGCCCCCCGCAAACTCAAGGGGGATAGGAACTAACCAACTTGAGTTTGGAGAGAGTAACAAAATAAGAAAATATATAAAAATAAAAGAGGATAAGAGACACTGTATGGTCGTGTCAGACCATTGGTGAAGACACTGGATGGTGGTGTCATAACGTTGTAGAGGACACTGTATAGGGGTGTCATAACCATGTAGAGGACACTGTATGGTGGTGTCATAACGGTGTAGAGGACACTGGATGGCGGTGTCAGACCGATGTAGAAGACAGTTTATGGGGTCATGTCGGACCGTTGTAGCAGACAATGTTGTGACAGTTGTGGTGACAGTTTACGGAGTCTTGCTGGACCCTTGTAGAAACTAACCGGAATCAATGTCGGGACAGTTTACAGAGTCTTGTCGGACCCATGAAGGAGCTAACCGGAATCAATGTCGGGACAGTTTACAGAGTCTTGTCGGACCCATGAAGGAGCTAACCGGAATCAATGTCGGGACAGTTTACAGAGTCTTGTCGGACCCCTAAAAAGTCGCACCCTCAAAAGGTGTGCCCAATCTTTCAAAAGGCGTGCCTAATCCATAAAAAGGTGTGCCATAAAAAGGCGTGCCCAATCCATAAAAAGACGTGCCATCAAAAGGCGCGCCCACTTCATCAAAAGACGTGCCCGACAGAAAGCGTCGAGCCATCAAAAGGGGCGCCTGACACGCGGCGATGCACGTGATTGACAGAGCGCGTGTCGGCCTCGTCGTCTCTGTCTTTATAAACCAAAGCGAAGTCTGAGGCTTGGAAGCATAACAAACCAGTTGAAACCTCTTCGTTCTCTGTAACATTCTGTAACCAACCCTTCTCTGAAACACTCAGCAACCCAAAAACATGGCTTCTTCTTCCCGTTCAGCTACCCAGAACATAGCCTCTTCTTCCCGTGGTCTGCTCACTCTCTTTCCCGACCTCAACGAGTCAACAAGAGAGATAACTGGTGCGGTGGCCTGTGAACCTCAACCAAACACCTCTGGTTTTGCTCCGTTGAACTTTCCGATGCGGTCGGTGGAGCAAAAAATGGCAGTGCAAACGGATATTGAAGCTAATCAGTATACATTGAAGTCCTGTGTTGAAACTATGACTGCGGTCACAAACTTGTCGCACCGGCTGCAGAGTAGGACAAATGAGGTGCAGCAGTTAAACGCCCAACTGGCTCTGCTCCAACGCATGTATAAGGATGCGCGAGCAGAGATAAGTATGCTAAAGGCGGAAAATAAGGAGCTGAAGCGGAAGGCCACCGTTATGTTCCGATTTGGAGGTCCGCCATATGCTGTAGTGGAGGAGCAGGGTGGAGTGATCGTGCCCAGTGGAGTGGGAAACATGGAGGCAACACCGTCAAGGGCCGCCCAGGACGGAGGCAAGAAGAAAAGACCGGCGGAATAGGCGAAAAAGTGAGATCGGTGGGTGGCCGTCTGCAGAAAAGAAAACAAATCTTGTGGTGTTGTGGTTGGTGTTGTTGTGGTTGTTTTTTTTTTTTTTTTTTTTGTTAAAATTGTGATCGGGGTTGATCCCTGAGATGAATAAAAGATGGTTTGGTGTGCAAAGCTATATGGTATGAATGGAATTTGAAAAAGATTAAAAAATAATGTGAAAGAAAAATAAAGAAAGAAATAATAAAAATATATTTGAAATCAAAATGAAAGATGGGGGAAATAAGGAAAGTGGTTTGGAGAAAATAAATAAAAATAATGGATTTTGAAATCAAACGGAGGAGAGAGAGGGGACAAGCCCATGTGAGAGAAAGAAGGGAAAAATGATAGCCGATGCACCCAAAAATAATCTAGCTGCTATCCACAGGCTCTTAGGGGAAGGAAATGGTAGCAAGAGACGGCCAACACCATATATGGCTATAGCAAAGAAATGGAGTATCAAGCTCAATGGGCTAGGATTTAGACCAGAGAGTAAAGCCACTGGTCCTGTTGAACACACACCTCCAAGGCTCAAATAATCAAAACATGCTTCACGCATTTCCTTCCTTGCTTGATCAGGAGATGCACAAAACACCTTATACAGGGCTCCAGTCATTCCTCCACCAGTTAAAGGATGACGCATGTTGAAAGCATCACCTATTAATAGTGCTCCAGGAGTAGGGTAAGGAGCAGCTGACATACTTCTATTGGGCATTGTTCTAATACTTCCCTTATCAATTGCAGCTATAAATGAATCATGCAGCTCAGGTGGAACCTGGGGAGCCACCAGAGGGAAGCAAAGCCGAAGGCTGTAAAAGCGAAAAAGGAAAAGAAAGCTCCGGCTAAGACAAAAGCTGCTGCGCCAAAAAAGCCGCTGTGAAGCCCAAGCCAGCGGCAAAGGCCAAGCCAGCTGCGAAGCCAAAAGCTGCTGTGAAACCGAAGGCTGCCGTGAAGCTGAAAGCTGCAGTGAAGCTCAAGGCTGTGGCGAAGCCCAAACCAAAGCCGAAGGCGAAGGATCCTAACAAGAGGCAAATGAGCATGGAGGAGAAGCATAGATTGAGTGTTGGGTTGCAGAGTTTGCCCCAGGAAAAGATGCCACAGTTAGTGCAGATTATGAAGAAGAGGAATTCACATTGGCCTCAAGAGAGAGGATTTAGGCAGTGATGGGAAGGTATGTGTAGAAAATAAGCGGAATAGGTTGAGGTCCGGCGGGCGACCAAGGCGAGGTTGCCGCCCGCCGGTGAAACGAAAAATACTAAGTGCTTAACCTTGCTCTGATACCATGTAGAAATTTAATGTATAAAGAGAAATAGAGAATTGTATTATTGATTGATTTATATTGATATCTATTACAATGATTCATGATTCCTATATATAGAAGAGGGTGAGTGTGTAGTAGGTAAGGAGTAGGTGAAGTGGAGGTGGTAGTGGTGTAGTGGGTTAGGTTTAGTGGAGTAGGTGAGGTGGTAGTGGTGTAGTGGGTTAGGTTTAGTGGAGTAGGTTTAAGTGGGTGAAGTAGGTGGAGAGTAGGTGGATTTTAACAAAATCATTCTTACTCAAGAAATTATCCACACTCTGAAACAAAAAAGGAAAGTAAGGGTGTATGAAAACGAAAACTAACCTAAAAAAGTTGTATGCTGTGTTTAGCTGGAATTTCCTGAAAAGAACCTGGAGAAATTACAAATTTCCACAAGAACTGGGATAAATAAATAGTGGATTGTGTGACCAGTGTCAACTATTCTGTGCTCTGGAACAATGAGGCATTGCCTCCCCTCATCCTTGGTAGAGGTCTTTGCCAAGGAGGTCCCTTGTCACCCTATTTTGTTTGTTCTTCTAATGAAAAGATTCTCCCACATGATTCAACAAAAAGCGGTTGAGAAACGATGGATTAGTTCAGAAGCCTTCTAACCTAATATGGTATCACCTTCGCTCATCTCTTTCACAATGATCTTATCCCATTTTCTGAGGCTGAGGAAGGTTAACCGGGACTGAGATGTTATATAGAAATCGTGCAGGACTAATATGACCTCTCTGTTCAAAAGATAAATTTAAATAAATCAAAATATTATGGTTCACCGAATACCTCTAGAAGTAAGGCCTTAGCTCTCATTTTTAACAGTGTTGTGATCTTGATTGATGACCAAGGGAAGTACTTGGGTGTCCCTTGTTTCACACAATGAGAACATTCAACAAAGATTGGCTACTTCTGGCTACTTTAATTCACTATGTTTTACAAACAAAAAGCTTACTTTGTATTCTTTGTCCTTGTTTAAGTCTCTTGTTATAACACTAAGAACTTTAACTCCAAAAATTTTCTAGAAGGTTCCCCTTCATCTAATTGCACCCCTCTTATTAAGTGCAGAACTCTTTGTTATCCCAAACAATTGGTGTGTGTGTGTGTGTGTGGGGGGGGGGGGGGGGGGGGGTTGTTTCTAGACATCCATCTTATGAGCATATTGGCTAGGATTAAGTTAGGTTGGAGACTTCTATCACAACCTAATACACTTTGACCCAAAATAATTAAAACTAAATACTTTTCTACTGTCTCTGTGCTCCAAGCCCAACACATTGGGGTTGGCGTGGTATCAGTGAGGTGACTAAAGTACTTAAATAAGGGCTTTGTATGGAGGATTGGTAACGATCCTAGTCTTTCAGTCTAGGAGGATCATTGGGTTGGCCCCTATAAGCTCAGCAATCAGGTTCTTCAGCCTATCCCTAGGGATTTACTTTCTCTTTGAGTCAAGGACCCGATTGTTACTAGTAATATTAGTTGGGACCTTCATCGGATTTCTTCTATTTTACTTATGCATATTTGCCAAACTGTTTCAGCCATTTGTATTCCGTTCCCCATGTAATCAGAAATATTTACACAAAAATGAATCCCAAGCTACATTTTGTTCTTATTACATGCACACAGCATGCTTTTACTCTGTAACTTTATCTGCAAAATAGCTTCAACTCAATATATCAACCATCTTGAACCTGGAGATTATTTTGACGTGTTACTTTGAAAACTGTGTTCTTAACACTTGTATCGTTCCTTATAGGCTCATACCATTGGCTTCAAAATTTGCACTTTGCAGTGACCCTTTCTTTTCTCTATAAAGTATTTGCACTCACATTTAGAAAAATGTGTTCTAAATTCTAATTTTTCAGCTGAAAGTTGTGCTGTTGTATCTTCTAACTCGGAACTAAACTGCCCTTAGTGGAAATATCTTCCCTTGCACCCCAGCATCTTAAAATTATAAACTGCAGAATCAATAATTCAAAATTTTACCAGGATCAAACACAAAGCATGATGTAAACCTTTCTGAAATCACTCCGAAGACTTACTAGGATAAGAACACAAGGTTTGCCAATTGATTTCCAATTGGAATCGATTTGTTTGATAAATAGTTATTTGTTCATAGTATTTTGTGCACATTACGTAAAGTACACCCATCATAAGAGCTTGAAAATTATACATCCCATTATTGCACAAGCCTTAAAACTGAACCTTTCCTGTGTAATTTACCACATGACGGAGCAATTAATTTCTCATAGAATGCTCAAACCAACCCACTTAAGTGAAAATGTTGATTGAATCAAATGCCAAGTATTTTCATATGGTTAACCAACAATACTATTTGTTCACAGCGTTGTATTGGATCTCCTTTTTTTTTTGATAAATAAAAATATATATAGGCACTAGGGGTGCAATCCATATATGAAGAAAATATATCTCAAGTATACATCAAAAACCTATTCAAAGTCCAAAAATTGGTTCAAGGATGAATTGACCACTCCTTAAACCAACTATTGAATAAAGACAAAAATCTACTTTTTAATCTAAAAATGGGCTTTTCCGTTGTGTTGGCTCTTTTCCCTGACAAAAAAATGATTTTTAATCTTGAAATTTGATATTTGTAATTGTTAAGTGTGTTTGAGGGCTTAAACAAAGCAAAATAGATGTAGAACAAACACTGTTCTAATGGTGTTCAAGTGGTGAAAGTCCAGAGACCAGAACAAGCACGGCCTGAAGCATCACTCCAACTGTTCAAGGGTGTACAAGCGGTGAAATCCAAAGAGCAGTCCAAGCACCACTCGAGCAGTCTGGTTTCCTAATTCGATGAGTCAAATTCGAACTGCCATATCTCCCTGATTTGAACTTTGATTTAAGCCCACTATCATTGGAAAGTTGCGGAAGTATAGTGTTGCATGACATCGGCTTCATCAAGAAATTCCAAGTATTTTTTGAGTTATGATTAAAAGAGTGAAGAGTTGTCTATTTGCCAACTCAGCAATTTGTTGTATAAGTTTGTCCAGCACATTTTGGCTCCAATTCTTCCCACTTTTTTCCCAGCTGGACTTCCACATGTTTTTTGAGTTTCAAGGGTATCCATGCTTCACATTGGAGTATTGTTTACAAAGAAAAAAGTGAAAGGTATCCATCGTGGGAAAATAGCATTCGCATTTTCATTGCACTATTTGAATCTGTCAGCATATGGATGCAAGGCTGATTGCAGTTCATGAGGGTTTTCAGTTCTCAATTGCTTTAATACTCATTGATTGAAATCTTGGGTCGAGGGAGGAGAGACCATTGCATTTGTAATGAGAGTTTTCTTCGTATTTGAGAGTTGTGCAGAGGCTCTGTTATTGCTCTGCACTTTGAGGGCTACCACTTTCTTTGTATTGTGAATCAGTGTAACCTATATTACATTTTGGAGCTGAAAGAGTGACACTGGCAAGTCCATCCATCATCATCATTTCCACTCATCAGCCAATTATGGTTAGAGGGGCAAGGAAAACTGAGCTTCTGTGAAGTCCGGTGGTCAAGAAGATCTTTCTACATTCAAATGAATGGCTGATGGTGCACATAACCACTTATGAAGTGAAGATTGAATGGTAGTTCGTGGAAACAAAAGGCCAAGTTGAAAGTGCACCAGGGTTAAAGGTTGTAACTTGCAAGTCACTTTGCATTTCCACATAAAAATACTTTTCTCATTGTGGATGCGTTTATGGTTATAACACGCCGAAACTGATGAGTTTATTTATACTTTGTGTCATTGAGCTTCACTTTCAGTTGGTTAGCCTGGAATAAAAATTCGCATTTGGATTAGACTTTTAAACTTTCTTTTAGAGAAAAATTGAAATGATTGTCTTATTGACTTTTTAAATTATTTTTATAACTATGTTTGCCAAAAAGCATCGTTTTAGCCTATGCCTGACTGCATTTAGTTGTTAAGGTGCTCCGTATAAATACAAACAGTATATGTACATTGAAAGATACTATAAACTCAAATTGAAATTGAGACATTTCTGCAAAGCTTTTGTCTTTCTTTTCTTTGCTTTTCCAATACTTTCTTGGCAACCAAACAAGACGAGAAACCGGGAACACAATAATAGATCATCAAATTCTTCGACTTTGAATTATAATAATAAATAAATAAATAAATAAGCAAAAATTTCTCATTCCCAATTCCAGTCTCTAATAAAAACCCCTCATTGGTTAGGGTTTAAAAAAAAAAAAAAAAAGAGCTGGAATCCAATGACGCCATGATAATAACTTTGTGAATCAATCAATTGCCTTCATCTTTCTTCTTGGGCTTGCGATAATTCTCTTCGAAGTGCTTTGCGATTGCAACCCCCGAGTTGACAAGCTTGTGAATGTTTGGAACGCTGTAGTTCTGCGCAACGTACACTCCGAACACAGTCCCCACCACAAATTGAAAACTGCTTCTGATTAAACCCATCGAGGATACAGAGAGATTTGTAATGTAATTACGAGATTTGTTTTCTAGGGTTTTACACTTCGGATTTGCAGAGTTTAATTTCAGGGGATTTATTAAGGTTTTGTATGACCCCTTGCCCAAGGCTTGAGAATTAAGAGGGGGTATGGAATTCTCTGCTTGCGGCGATTTGTGACAATCAGGTGGACTCCGCAATGAAATGCACGACTAATGTTACAGAGTCTAAAATTTTTACTAAGTGAATGTTCGGTTTGTGTTTGTAGGGTAATTTTTGAGATAAAAGGTACGAAAATTTATTTGGTTTGTCTTTTTTTAGAAATGATTTTAGAAAATTATTTTGGGCAGAGAGTTTTAAAAAAAGGTGATTGATTTGATTTGTATAAGAGAGATAGAGTAATTTTGAAAAGTAGGTAACCAAACAAAATTTTGAGAATTTTTTTTGAAAAAATTTGTTTGGTTTGATTACTCTTGAAAATTTGTTTATAGAGAATTTTTCTCAAAAATTTTTTTTGAAGAACAAACCAAACAAGGCCTAAATGTCTGGGTTTGGAACTTATACAATGTGAGTCTCATGTGAATCTCACATTCATGTGAGATATTTATAGAAATTTTGAAATTTCTAACATTTTTGACACTCTTGGGCCTAAAGCAAAATTTCAAATGAGGCTTTTTATTTTTTATTTTTTATTTCTAAATTTTAATAAATAATATTAATGATGTTTTGGAAAACTCTAGGGACCAGATTTATTACCCAGAATTTTTTGGGTGGACAGTTATATAGTGTGGATTAAATTTGTGTGGTGTTAGGGTTTATACGTAGAATAAATTTGAATCATAAAATAAAAATTTTGAATAATTTTTAGATTAATAAGGGGGCATTCTATTCTTATGTTTTACATTATATAATTTTTTATTTAAAATATATATTTACCACTATGTCATGAATGAAGATTTTACTTAAATTTGTCCGTAAATCTGAGTTTTCCATTGAAGTGTTTAAATATAACCTTAGGACTCCAAAAACCTCAAATGTGACCTTAATTCAAACAATAAGAAATTATTTTGTTTTTAAGACAAAATAATTATAAATAGTTTACTATTAGATAAACATAACACCACATAACAAATATACATATAACTTTTCTAAGATAGGAAAAATTATTATATAAGTTCACTTCATATCTTACGTGCTATATCCTTGTAATTTTATTAGTTATTGAGAGGGTAATTTTTGGTAAAAATTGGGCCGAGCTATAAGATGGGCTTTGTGGCCCAAAGTGCCAAAAGCTTGGTGAAAAGGCCGCAATGTTACTCCGGCCCGGGGAAGGCCGCAATGTTACTCCGGCCCAGGGAAGGCCGCAATGTTACTCCAGCCCAGGAGAGGCAAGGCTACTCCGGCCTAAGAGAGACAAAGTTACTTCGGCACAGTGACTGTAAAAGATACTTCGGTCCGAAAGCAACTTGGAGTTATACCGGTATTGGGGTTAGACCGGCCGAAAGTCGTTGGTCCGGTCTAAGACCGTACCATGGGTTCTACATGGAAAGCTGAGATAAGAAAGGGAAAACACAAGGACCGAACTAAGGATGAGTTCGGTTTATTCAGTGGCTCTGCATAGCCAAGCTTATTTCGGTCATATAGTAGTTCGGCCAAAGTAAAAACCATCCCACTTGGTTTAAGCAGTGGGAGAGGGTGTAAAAGGATAAGCATTATCCTTAGGAGTATGAATTCTAGGAGGACTCTGCATGGAGAAATACAAGTCCTACTAGGATTGTGCCACAGGAAACTTATAAAAGCTCACAAACATCACCTTGGAGGAGGTAATTGAACACAATTTTTCTGAGAACATAGAGCTTTTGTCTATCTGTCAAGTTACTGACTTAGGCATCGGAGAGGTTTCCGGCACACACCCGCTGGCTAGCTCACGTTTGTGTTTTTAGGTGAGAAAGCGACGTCGTACGGAGAAGCGTGGACTTGGTCAACAGGATTATACAAGGAGAATTATTTCCTCCCCGTACAATTGGCGCCGTCTGTGGGAACAAACAGACAAGAACAAAAACCTCTTGACTAAGCTTCTCCTTTTCTCAATCAATGGCACACATTGAAGAACTACCGCAGTCCGCCGTCGACGGGCTAACTCCAGACGGGGGCGCAAGGCGAGAAGGATTACCCTCTGTCCCTCCTATGGCAGATCTGGAGCCCCAACAACATAACTCCAGGAGGAGTGGCAGGGGAAGGCGGAATAACAGCCCTCGTCACTCTCAAAGTCCTGACAGGCAAAGGAGGAGGATTGATCCTCAAGCCCTGGAAGATCGCGTGAAGGAGCAAGATGAACTAATTCGGAAGATGGCGGCGGACATGGAGGCTTTGAAACGCCAGATGAAGACTAAAGATGTGGCGACAGGAGAGGGGCGCAAGCACAAGACGCCCCCTCGCCACTGAGAGAATCGTAGTAGGAATACTACACCCTCCCAAGGAGAGAGCAGAAGCCTCAGGACAGGCGACACTCATTCCTTATCTTCCAGAACTCGTCACTCCAGGTCTGAGAGGACGAGATCCGAAAGATCATACACTGAAGGAAGCACGTATTGGCCTTCGCACTCACACCAAACCAGATCTAGACAGACAGAGCTGCCCCGGTCATCCGACTTACGAACCGTGCTCGAAGAAAAAGCACGATGCAAGGAGGATGCCAGGGCACGCGATCCACACAGAGTCTCTGCCTTACAACGGTTGGCTCCTCGGACGCATGGAAGCGTCGAGGTTGGAATGCCAATACCGCGCCCAGCATATGAACCAACGGACAAAGCCTTAGCAAGACTACAGACTTCGCCGTTTGTTCCCGCAATTGAAAACGCGCCCCTACCATCAGGCTTCCTTCAGCCGAAATTCACTACATATGAAGGGAAGACGGACCCGTATTCACACTTGAGCCACTTTCGCCAAGTCATGGCTGTGTACAGGCGAAACGAGGCCTTAATGTGTATACTCTTCCCGTCAAGCCTTGGCGACCTAGGCTTGACTTGGTTCGAAAAGCTCCCAGAGGGCAGCATAGCCTCCTGGGCCCAATTGGCAGAAGCGTTCGTAACAAGGTTTCGAACAAACACTAAAACGCCGGTGGAAATAGACCAGTTGCTCTCCATCGACATGGGTGAAAAAGAGACCCTCAGATCTTACAACAGTCGCTACTGGGAGATATTCAATCAGATTGGAGACTGCCCCACCAATCTAGCCATTGCGCAGTATAAAAGAGGCCTTCCAGTCGGAAACAGACTAAGGGACTCGATCACCATGACGCCACCCCTTACCATGGAAGCCCTGATGGAGAGAGTGCATCAGCACATCAGGGTAGAAGAGGATGGCGCACGTGCCAAAGCAAAATCTAGTGCAACCGCAGTACCAGAAAAGAAGACCTCAGCAAAGGTCAACACAGTAGATCGGCAGAATAAAAACGGGCGTGGCAAACGAGATAACGGAGAAGACCCAGACAAAAGATGGTTGAGAATCCGCACTGCCATAACAACGGTGTTCAAAAAACCAATATATCGGATTCTGAGCGAAATAAAAGATGAGTCTTTCGTCAAGTGGCCAGCCAAGCTAGGGGAAGCTCAGAAAGATTACGACGACAGATCACGGTGCACCTTCCACAAAGAAAAGGGGCACCGAACTGAGAATTGCACACCGTTAAGACAACACTTGGAAGAGTTGGTGGCAGCAGGCCACTTGGACAAATATATTGAAGGAGGGACGCAACCAGCCCTCCAAGATCATAATAACCATCCCAACGGAATGCCAATCGATGCACCGCCTCAAGGTATTATCAATGTCATACATGGAGTTTTTGAACCTGAGCGCGTATGCGAGCTCAGAGGGTTAATCAAAAAGGCTGAGCACTTTAGAGAAGTGCTAGGTGCCCGACCTACCACCAAGAAAGGGAAGACAGAGGCAACAAACGTCATGTCTTTTTCGGATAAAGACCTGGATCGAATATACTGTCCTCACAATGATGCTCTGGTTGTCACTCTCCGAGTCAAAGATTTTGACGTCAAGCAGATTCTGATCGACCAGGGTAGTTCATGTGAGATCATGTACTACGAAACATTCAAACAGTTGAAGCTGCAAGACAAAGACTTGGCGCCTGCAGCTTCTCCCCTAATTGGATTCAACTCCATGCCAGAATGGCCCGTCGGTAAAATAATTCTTCCGGTCAGAGCAGGAAGCGAAACAAAACAAGTGGAGTTCTGGGTATTGAAGGTCCCCTCCACTTACAACATCATCTTAGGCAGAACATGGCTGCATGCCATGCGTTCGGTAGCGTCATCATACCATCAGGTAATGCGGTTCCCCAACGACACCGGTATAATTGAAGAAGTCTATGGAGATCAGATCATGTCAAAACAATGTTTCGCCACGGTGAATGGCAGCCGCGCTGCCAAAGGATATGTTCATTCGGTGGAAGAACTAGAAAGTAATGAACTATTCGCGGACGTCGGTAAAGAGGCTGATCAGAAAGCGTTAGAGGACTTGGTGGAGGTAAAAATAGATGAGAAGAACCCGGATAAGTTCTTCTTGCTTGGCTCATCGTTGTCCAGCACTGAGAGATTAGAGGTCTTGGAATTCTTGACCTCTAACATCGAAGTGTTTGCCTGGACACCTTACGACATGCCAGGTATTGATCCAAACTTCATCAGTCACCAACTCAATGTCCACCCATCCGCCAGACCAGTCATTCAACGCACACGCAGATCGACACTCCACCACGCCGAAATAATGGCAGAAGAGGTAGGCAACCTGCTGGAGGCAGGAGCAATAAGAGAAGTGCACTACCCAAGATGGATCTCCAACACAGTCGTAGTGCCAAAAAAGAATGGTAAATGGCGTGTCTGCGTCGACTACAAAACAGTCAACAAGGCGTGCCCAAAAGATAGCTTTCCTCTACCAAGGATAGATCAACTGGTGGACCTAACGGCAGGGCATAACCGACTTAGCTTTCTGGATGCATACAGAGGCTACCACCAGATCGCCATGCATGAACCAGACCAGGAGGTCACATCCTTCACAACACCAAGGGGGTTATATTGCTACAAGGTCATGGCCTTTGGCCTAAAGAACGCAGGGGCGACATTCCAACGGATGGTCGCCAAGATGTTTGAACCATTGTTAGGCAGAACAATGGAGGCTTACATCGACGACATGGTGGTCAAAAGCAAGGATGAGAATGACCATCTTAAAGATCTAGGCGAGATGTTCCAGATCTTGAAGAAACACAAGTTGCGCCTCAATGCGTCCAAATGCGCATTCGGAGTTGGATCTGGCAAATTCTTGGGCTTCCTGGTGACCAACCGAGGCATAGAAGCAGACCCCTCTCAGATTAAAGCAATCCAGGAGTTGGAGAGACCAAACTCAGTCAAAGAAGTGCAGCATCTCACTGGTATGGCAGCTGCGCTCAACCGGTTCATAAGCAGGTCATCAGACAGACTACGACCATTCTTCCAAGCTTTAAAGGCCAAGTTTGAGTGGGATGAAGAATGCGACTAAGCTCTGGAAAGCTTGAAGGAGTACATGTCTTCCCCACCACTACTTGTTACTCCAGTACCTGGTGAAGAACTCTTTTTGTACCTGGCAGTCTCTCAGCACGCAGTCAGCGCAGTGTTGGTTCGTGCAGAAGGAATACAACACTTGCCCATCTTTTATGTCAGCAAGACATTGTTGGGAGCCGAAACAAGGTACTTGCCCTTGGAGAAACTAGCATTAGCATTAATGATGGCATCCAGAAAATTGGCGCACTACTTTCACGCCCACACCATAGTCGTCCTCACAGCCTTTCCACTAAAAGCTCTGTTTGAAAGGGCGAACTTTAGTGGGCGAATTTTGAAGTGGGCAGTAGAGTTGGGACAATTCGACATCAAGTTCCAACCCAAGACCGCAATAAAAGCCCAATCTTTGGCAGACTTCGTCGCAGAGTTTACTCCTGGAAGTCATCATATCTGCCCAGTCGACCTAACTGACACAACCGAACTAGGGACGGAAGTTGACGCCGGAATAGCGCAACCCCTAGTAGAAGGTAGTCAATCAAGCACCAAGGCAGACCATACTAAGGACAACAAGGAAGAGACAAACAAAGGCTCACCAGCAGTTCAAATAGAGGACGAAGGGCAGACAGCCAATATGGACCTTGAAGAAAACACCATTCTTGACCCCACGACATCATCTGATCCTTCCACTTGCTGGAAGTTATTCGTTGGAGAGATATGGAAGCTCTTTGTGGATGGAGCATCCAACCGGCATGGTGCAGGGCTTGGCATAGTCCTCATCTCTCCAGACGGCCTGGTTATAGAACAAGCAATCAACCTTGGCTTCCCAGCATCCAACAATGAAGCGGAGTATGAGGCGCTTCTCGCAGGACTCAAGTCAGCATACTACATAAAGGCCACCGAACTAATGGTATACAGTGACTCTCTGCTGGTGGTAAACCAAATTTCTGGCGAATACGAAGCAAAGGATGACAGAATGGCCAAGTACCAAGAGTTAGTCAGAACAGAAATCAAGAAGTTTGATGTAGTAAGGATAGAACAAATTGGCAGGGAGGAAAACAGCCGAGCGGACGAACTAGCAGGCCTTGCCTCAATGGCAGATACATCAATCCCTCATCCATTACTCATCGACTTCTTACCAAGACCAAGCATAGAAGACCCCGAAGCAGAAAAAGTATGTTGCACAGAATTAGGCCCTTCATGGATGGATCCTATCATCCTGTTCCTAAAGGACGGCATCCTACCAGAAGAGAAAAAAGAAGCCAACAGAATAAGGGCAAAGTCGCAGCGATTTTGGCTATCTCCATCTTTGGCATTATACAAGAAGTCATTCTCTGGGCCTTACCTCAAGTGCGTTCATCCCAGCAAAGTAGAAGCATTCTTGTTCGAAATACACGAAGGGGTGTGTGGAAGTCATCAAGGGGGAAGGTCGCTCGCTTACAAGGCTATTTCGCAAGGATATTGGTGGCCCTATATGCAAGCAGACTCAGAGAAATATGTGAAGAAGTGTGAGAAATGCCAAAAATTCGTGCACCAAATACATCAACCAGCAAGAGAACTCCTACCATTAACTAGCCCATGGCCTTTCGCAATGTGGGGCTTGGACATAGTAGGACCACTTCCAACAGCGCCCGGCGGCAGAAAATTCTTTCTCGCAGCAACAGACTACTTCACAAAGTGGGTGGAAGCAGAAGCATTGGCATCAATCAAAGAAAAAGACGTGAAGAAGTTTGTTTGGCAGAATATCATCACTCGGTTTGGCATACCAAAAGCACTGATCTCAGACAATGGTACTCAGTTCGACGGCAGAATCTTTAGAAGCTTTTGTGAAGAGTACAAGATAAAGTTCTACAATTCTACACCGGCATATCCTCAAGCAAATGGGCAAACAGAAGCATCAAATAAAGTCGTCTTGGATGGACTAAAGAAAAGGCTAGAAAAAGCAAAAGGCAAGTGGGCAGATGAACTTCCTCACGTTTTATGGGCTTACCGCACCACACCTCGGCGATCAACAGGAGAAACACCATTCTCCCTAGCCTATGGAATAGAGGCAGTAATCCCACTAGAAGTTGGCCTCCCCACAATTCGAAGCGAAAATTTTGATCTAAACTTAAATGGAGAAGCCATAGCCTTAGAACTCGACCTTGCAGAAGAAAGAAGAGAAAGAGCACTAGTCCACATCGCCTCATACCAACGAGAGTTAATCAGGAAATACAGCAAAAAGGTGCATCCAAGACAATTCAATATTGGAGATTGGGTACTGCGCAAAGTAATGGGAAACACCTCAAACCCAGGAGACGGCAAGTTAGGCCCAAACTGGGAAGGTCCTTATAAGGTGGTTGGGTTAGCAGGCAAAGGGGCATATCACCTAGAAGACAAGGATGGCAAAGCAATCCCTAGGCCATGGAACACAGCCAATCTCAAGTTATTTTACTTTTAGCTTTTCTTTTTTCGAACATGTGTAATTTTTTCTTCCTTCAATAAAACGAGAAATTCTTTTCAGCACAAGTTGTTCTTTGTAAAAGTTAGCTTTAAGGTTAGGCACATTGCAAGCATTTTATTCTAAGATTAGCTGGAAAAACTAACTTAGAGGTTGGCTGGATTAAACCAACACCTTCCTAAGCCCAGGATAAGGATCCAGGCTGCAGGACGTTTGGTCGGAATAACCAAACATTATTCTAAGTTAGCTGGAAAAACTAACTTAGAGGTTGGCTGGAATAAACCAACTCTTGTTACTCTTCAGCCGAAGTAAGTGCAAGGCTGAAGAGTGGTTGGCTGGAATAAACCAACACTTGTTACTCTTCAGCCGAAGTAAGTGCAAGGCTGAAGAGTGGTTGGCTGGAATAAACCAACACTTGTTACTCTTCAGCCGAAGTAAGTGCAAGGCTGAAGAGTGGTTGGCTGGAATAAACCAACTCTTGTTACTCTCCAGCCGAAGTAAGGGTATGGCTGAAGAGTGGTTGGCTGGAATAAACCAACACTTGTTACTCTTCAGCCGAAGTAAGTGCAAGGCTGAAGAGTGGTTGGCTGGAATAAACCAACTCTTGTTACTCTCCGGCCGAAGTAAGGGTATGGCTGAAGAGTGGTTGGCTGGAATAAACCAACTCTTGTTACTCTCCGGCCGAAGTAAGGGTATGGCTGAAGAGTGGTTGGCTGGAATAAACCAACTCTTGTTACTCTTCAGCTGAAGTAAGTGCAAGGCTGAAGAGTGGTTGGCTGGAATAAACCAACACTTCTTACTCTTCAGCCGAATTAAGTGCAAGGCTGAAGAGTGGTTGGCTGGAATAAACCAACACTGGTTACTCTTCAGCCGAAGTAAAGGTTTGGCTGAAGAGCGGTTGGCTGGATTAAACCAACTCTGTGTACTCCTCAGCCGAAGTAATTATGTCGGCTAAGGAGTGGTTGGCTGATAAAGCATAGTTTAACAAGTAAAAACTGAAATAGAAGTTGGAGTATTAGAAGGCATTACAAAGTACAGGCATACATATCAGAACCGGAATAAGAGTCCAACAAAATTTTCATTCATTGAAAAGCAAGTACAAGAGGAACATAGCCCGGTTACAAAGAAAAGGTAACAAAAAAGGAGAAAAAATCAGGAAAAAAGTTCTTCAATTTCGGCGTCAAAAGTCGCATCACCATCAACTTGAAGACCGGTTTCAAGAGGAAGTTCACTCTCGGTTGTCAGGATGGTTTCGGTTGGAACCACGGTTTCATTTGGCTGATCAACAGGTGGGTCCTCTACTATGGGCTCCAACCGAAGTGATGGGTCTGCACTAACAACCGGAATGTCTTCAGGAGCAGAGGAGTCATCAGAATCTGAGTCTTCCAGAAACTCTTGTTGCAAGGCGTCCGCATACTCCGCAAGGGACTTCGGTATAAAGTAAGCTGGAGGGTCGAAGACCTAGGTCTGTTGATCATGACCGAGCTTCTCCACAGCCGCCCTCCAGCCGCACTTGAAGAACAGCTCCTTGGCAGCATCGCACTGTTTGACATAGGCGTCTTCTGCCTTCTTGTAACCCTGCTTGTACCCCTCCTTTTCGGCTTCCTCCGCGCTTTTTTTTAGTTGAGTTATTTCGGTGTCTTTTCTCTTCTCAAGCTTCACCAACTCCCGCAGATACTTGTCTTTCATAGCAATGGCGGCTTTCTGCTTCTCCGCTTCTGCCGAATTAACCAGATCGGCAAGTCGGCCGTTCTCTGCTTGCATCTCGGCCAGTTTCTTTTCAGCTTCTTCTAGCTCGGCCACCTTTGCCTCGGCTTCCGCCATTGCCTGCCTCGTGGTTTTTCTAAGCTCTTGGACTTTCTTGTAAGTAATGTTGTTCTTCTGTAAGGCCTGACAAAACGAAGAATCTCTTGAGCCGAAGTGAGAGTTGGAAAATTTAGACAGAAAAAACGGACAGAGCTACTTACCAAAATCATGGACTTCGATGTAGACCGGATGGACTTCATCTCGGTGTTCAATTGCTTGAGGTGGTGCTCCATGTCCTTGGGGAGGCACACACTTTTGGCCAGATTAAAAACCAATAGATGATCTTTTTCAGCAACAACCGAATCAGAAGCCTTGATGTCTCGGTCGTTGAAGGTTAGCTACGGAGCCTATTTCGAAGATTCTGCTCGGTCACTTTGCTCCGGTTGGAGGGTTGGTTGAGGACTTTGGGGGATGGATTCAACCTCATCGACAAGTTGCTGTTCGATCGATGTAGATCGGGCGCGTTTGGAAGGGCGAGATGAAGAAGGCTGCTGAGAAGGGAGGGCCACAACGGCATGCTGCGTTTCTAAGGATGGTTGCACTTCGGCCTTGGTTGTTGCGGTCAGAAGGGCCCACACTCTGCTTTTCTTCGCCATCTCTTCTTCAGCTGTTAGTGGGACAAGTCGTATTTCGGGCAAGTTTGGGTCCGGTTCAGGTGCTTCCTCTAGAAGGAAATCGGTCACTCGGGCTTTCCGACGACCGCTATATCTGTAGGTCGGCTCAAAGCTTAGAAGCTTAGACCAGCTTCTTTCCTTAATCCGTAGTGCGGCTCGAAGTATGTTCAGATTTGGGTAGCTGTAATAGGAGGCAAGATGAGCTAAGTCTGCAAAAAGGATACAACTGTTAGGTCGGTCATAACATCTGAAACCGAAGTACAAGAAAAAAATATAAAATCGAGGTAAACTTTACCAGGTTCTCCTTTCTTCCAGTTAATACTTCGGCCTGGGATTTGGGCTTGGTGATCCTCAAAATTGCCCGATACCCAGAAGAAGTCATCATCATTAACATCCTTATCCGGTGTATCTTTTATTATCTTTTCTCTACGTCGGCGTATCCTAAGGTAATAAACCCAGCCATCATCTTTGGAACCTATGGAGTATTGGTGGAAGATTTCGGCTAAACCGAGGTTCAGGCCTGTTTGGCGGTTTAGCTCGGCGATACCCATTATTATCCGGTATGTATTGGTGGATAGCTGGGTTGGGCATAGTCTGGTTTGCCTAAGAAATTCACAAATTAAAGGCTGGACCGGGAACCTTAGTCCGGTTTCTATAATGGATAAAACAGTAAAGGGGACGAAGCCTTGGTTATTCCACGGAATGGTTTCCTTCCTGGCTAGGGTAAGGTGTACATCGTCTGGAATGCCATAATCCCTTCGGAATTCGGCCATACCACCAGGGGTCTCTACCAAGTACCTATACTTACCCATTTGTATAATTTACCAATAAGTTATATCGGTGCAAAAATTGTGCCCAGTAGCTCAGTTGAGCGCACGCAGGAGTGCCTGGATAACCTAAGTCTGCAAAGTAGAAAACAAAGGGGTTAAGCACAGATCATTGGACTGTGCTACAAATTACAAACAAGGTAAATGAGCCCTGTTTCGGCTTTATGGGCTGGTTCTGTTTCGGTTCTGCACAACACTCGATAGTTCGGTTTGAACTTATTGTGCGCAAGATCGGTTTTCCTTTAGGGATTTGTTATCTCGGTTCAAACAGTGGGTTTTTTGCTTCGGTTAAGCCACTAGGGGCAGCTTTCTGAGTTTGGTTTAGAAACTAAGAAAGCTGGCTTAGTCCCAAAGGCTTAGCTCGGTTGAAGACTAAGGTTCTTAGTTTAATGTATTCAGACTTCGTTCGGTGATCTTATTTCGGCTAAAGTGAATCAGGAGGTTGTTTTTTGAAGCTACTGTCATCTCTACAAGTCCTAGTTCGGTTATTGACTAAAGTGATCTACCACTAGCACAAAAACAGTATCCTAGTTCGGTTGGGGCGAGATTTTGGATCTAAGATTAGTTTTTTTTACAGAAGTTCATACACACATGAGCTCTGTTATTATTTTGTCGTAAAAGTACAGAAGCAAAAGCAACAAATGGGAAAAAGTGTTTGCAAAAAGCATACAAAACAAAACTATACAGATGATAAAGCAGACAAAGAGCAAGAATGATAGGCTTGCTTACCCGAATAAGAAAGAAGCTAGGAAATGGAGGCAATGGCAGCAATGGAGGCACGAACACAGCAAGCTCAAAACTCAGGGGCTCAGGAACAAGGGAGAGAAAAAGGTGAATGGTCCAAGAATGAAAAGAGTGTTTTGTGAAATGAGAGAGAGAGAAAAGAAAAGGGAAGAAGCGGGAACTGTTTAAAAATTGTGAAACACGAAGACGGCGTTGACAGTTGCCTTCTACAAATGGGAGCATGCCACGTGTATACGGAAAGGGAAGCGTTACAGTCGTGATTGAAGAGACGTTTTGACCGAACAAAGTGAAGCCCGAAGTAAATTTAGCTCGGCTGGAGAGGCTAAAGGGTTTTTAGCTCGGCTGGAAAGGCTTAATAACTTCAGCTCGGTTGGACTGATAATCCCAATCATGCTGTGCAGATGGAATTAAGGGGCAATTGAGAGGGTAATTTTTGGTAAAAATTGGGCCGAGCTATGAGATGGGCTTTGTGGCCCAAAGTGCCAAAAGCTTGGTGAAAAGGCCGCAATGTTACTCCGGCCCGGGGAAGGCCGCAATGTTACTCCGGCCCAGGGAAGGCCGCAATGTTACTCCGGCCCAGGAGAGGCAAGGCTACTCCGGCCTAAGAGAGACAAAGTTACTTCGGCACAGTGACTGTAAAAGATACTTCGGTCCGAAAGCAACTTGGAGTTATACCGGTATTGGGGTTAGACCGGCCGAAAGTCGTTGGTCCGGTCTAAGACCGTACCATGGGTTCTATATGGAAAGCTGAGATAAGAAAGGGAAAACACAAGGACCGAACTAAGGATGAGTTCGGTTTATTCAGTGGCTCTGCATAGCCAAGCTTATTTCGGTCATATAGTAGTTCGGCCAAAGTAAAAACCATCCCACTTGGTTTAAGCAGTGGGGGAGGGTGTAAAAGGATAAGCATTATCCTTAGGAGTATGAATTCTAGGAGGACTCTGCATGGAGAAATACAAGTCCTACTAGGATTGTGCCACAGGAAACTTATAAAAGCTCACAAACATCACCTTGGAGGAGGTAATTGAACACAATTTTTCTGAGAACATATAGGTTTTGTCTATCTGTCAAGTTACTGACTTAGGCATCGGAGAGGTTTCCGGCACACACCTGCCGGCTAGCTCACGTTTGTGTTTTCAGGTGAGAAAGCGACGTCGTACGGAGAAGCGTGGACTTGGTCAACAGGATTATATGAGGAGAATTATTTCCTTCCCGTACAGTTATGTATCTATTTTTTCTTTTTTTTCTCCTATATATTACATAAAACAACTAATAAAATTAGAAAAATATACAACCTAACTGAAATTTCTGAAAGGCTGGATAATTCTCCGGGGTTTTCATTTCACATAACCACAATGGCAACGTAAGCAAATGGCACGCCAAGCATTAAAATTATGTTTGGGCCTCCAACAAGATTTTGGGCTTCCAACGTTGTTCCCAAATGGGCCTTAAAAGATTCTTCATCATTTTCATGGCCATTTTACCTTTTGTTTTCAATCCTTTATTTAATTTGGCATATCATATTCTATTTGACCAGACTTTTCTTGAGCCTATGTTCGTTTGGGTGGATATGATTCTTCGAATTGGATTAATAATTCAAAAAAATATACAATTTGATTTTTGATTAGGAAAATTAGGATTTGGACTAATAATTCATCCAGAAATAATAATATCTCTCATGTGGGTGAGAGGGTAACTATTGAATCTCAAGAAGGAAGTGAGATTCAAAATGGAGGAAATGAGACATTCAGACTAATTAATTTAAATGCAAAATTGATAGGATTTTGTCAAGCCTCCTTCATAATTCTTAAATAATTCAAACATAGAATATAATATATATAATCTAATTGATAATTCTAAGATTACCAGTCTAATCCAATCAGCCCAAAAAACAAACATGACTAAGTGGACTTACAAAACAGAAAAATAATAGTCTTGTTAAATAAATAATTTAATTTTTAATAATTAATAAATTCATAGTAAATCGGTTATATAGTTTTATTTTATAACTTTTTGCATGGAATAAATTGACGTGGCTCTCTCTGTCTAGATTTGCTTGGGTTCTTTGATTGATGTTTGTGGTTTGTGCTTCTCAGTGTTTTCTTGAAACATGTGGAGTAGACCATGCAGTGCACTCATGCACGCCCTGCTGCATCACTTTGAGAGAAAGATGGAGATGCATTATAGTGTCCAAAAATTGATAATCTTCAACCGAAAGTAGTTTTGAAGATCAAATGTCACATTGTATATCTTTGGTTTCTTGCTCTTTGGACATAGAGACTAAAGCCACATCTTTTAAATGAAAAGAAGAGTGGTACCCAAAAGGGCCTAGTTTCTTTGACTGTTTGTATAGAAAAACTTGTTAGTTTTTTTAAGTTGTATTTAAAATAAGAATTTTAATAGAGAATTTTTTTTATTAAAAAAAGGGAGAGAAATGCGACTAAAATATTTTTGCATTTGCCTTGCCTTGTTTTTATTTTTATTATTTCTCTTTTCAAATTATTATTTAAATTCATAATCTAACTACAGCTTTAAGGATGGAATGGCGTTAAGTGGTGGGAAGAGGTGGGGCTTGTGGAGAAAGGGTGGGGTGGTGATTTGTGGTGAAGAGCAATGGGGGTGGTGCGAAAGAGGTGAGCAATGGCTATAAATAGTGGGAAAAGAGTGAGCTCGGTGAGAAAAAGATGGAGGGTAGCCAGTGAAGCTAGGATTTTGGTCGAGAGATGGCAATGACAAATTAGTAGATTAAGTTGAAATATCATTACGATTAAATCATATTAATATTTAAGTTTATAGCACCCTCAACTAACAAAATGAAAAATTCCAATAAAATACAAAAAAATAAAAGAATTTTTTCCCCTATATTTATTTGTGAATTAAATAAGAAGTCAATCTATGCCAATGTCTTAATTAATGATGTGTCCAATGTGTTTTGGGAAGATGGTTAAAAGTTATTTTTTGATTTTTTTTTGACTTTTTGTGAGAGAAAAAAGTGGAGCTGGGAAGTGACTTTTAACTCACTTTCCAAAATAGTGGCTATGCTAGTGATGGTGGTTGATTTAAAAAAATATAATAGAGAAAATAAGATAGATAGATAGATAGAAGAGTCACATTATATAATAGATGGAAGAAAATTACACTTTTCATTAGGCACTTTAATACCAATTAATGAAAGAGTCACATTACAATTTTAACAAAACTGTAAGGAATTAATTCTTATAATTAAAAAAATGATAAATTATATTGACCTCCTGTGAGGTTTGGAGAAAATACAATAAAGCTTACATTTTTTACATAATTTCACTGACATCTTTTTTAGTAAAATTAAAGAGATTAAAACTGATGCAGATGGTATGAAGCACAAAAAAAAAAAAAAGAGAAGATAAACTATACATTTCAATGTAAAAATTATGATAACATCATTTTTTCATTCATACAATTAATTACGAATTTTTTTATGAAAAAGAGACCAACTATTGTATGAATTAAAATTCTAAACAAATTCAATGTCAGAAAAAGTTAAATTTATTTATCTCAAAACTTTTATTAATCTCAAATTAATATGTCTATTTGCTAAATTGGTGCTCCAGTACTAATTAGTCAAGCCAGTTTCATCTATTTCATCTACTTTCGTCATTTCTATTTGTCTGAAAATACCAATATATTAATTTGTTGAATTGGTACCCCCATTAAAAGTTTGAGAACAAAACATTAGAAATCATGAAAGATATGCCGCATAATTGGAAACATGATATAGGAAATTTAGAAAACAAAATTTGTTTTTTTTTCATTATAAGCTGTAATGGTATCGCTAACAAATGATGTATCGCTAACAAATGTTTTTTTTTTTTTTTCATTATAAGCTGTAATGGTAGATATTTCGATTTAAAATGAAACCGTCATAAAAAATTAAATCATTTTGTATATAATTATTTTATTTATATATTATTACTCAAAAACTAATTATTCTTTATTATTTATTTTAAGAGAAGAGAGAGAAGGAAGAAATTAAAGTTCTCCATTTATTGGTATGGTCCAAGCAAAAAAGAAAATTGAACATGTTTGGGACCCATGTGAGAAAACGATTTAACAAGGAAAAGAGTTATAATTTGGTTAATTGTGTTGGGGGCTACAGCATTTCAATGGCTTTTGACCTGAATTATTTTCTTTTTGGCTTTTTCTGTATTGAGAAGAAAATTCATAGGATGCGTTTTTCCTACGCTGACTAGTTGGTGAAAAAGATAAAATAATTGTAGCCAAAACAAAAAATACAAAGGGTTGAAACTGAGGATATGGTGGAAAAAGCAAGCTAGCATCTGTTAAAAGACAGAACAGAAAGTTTTGGGTGACAACTTCAACTTTTTATGCACACGCACACCCATCGGAATAATGTTAAAGTTCGTGAAATAAATATCATGAGAATAATTATAATTTTTTTAAATTATATATATAATAAAATATTATATATTAATTAAAAGATAAAAAAAATTTATGATGTATTTTATGATATTTTTTCATGATTCTTAATATTATTTCACTTATAATCTATCTTTTTTTTTTTTTTTTTTTGAAAACATGGGAATTATTATATTAATAAATAATATCATTACATAAATAAGATTTTAAAAGGTTATTCCAATAAATAAAAAAAAAACAACAACAATAAATAAATAAATCCGTCAAAAAAATAGGTATAAGTTAGGAAAAATTATCGATCTTTTCAGAGATATGATCTAAAAAGTAAGATCTACTTGAAAGCCTCCTGTTCTCGTCGACATTGTCCTCATTGTTGTTGCCCAACTTCGTTGCCGCCAGACATTAAACTCTATCAGAAATTAGAGTTGAGAAGGAAGTACATTCAAAATGGTATGGGTGAAGGCTAGAGGAAGGAATTATTGTGGATGTAGAATAATGTTAGAATTAAGAAGGCAGAACCACAATAGAATGGAAAAAGGTTTGAGAGATGAAAGAACCATTTTAACTTAATTACTATGAGGCTCATTTAATTACTAATATAAATATTACTTTACTTCCTTAATTTATGAATGGGCAATTGCACTAACGATCCTTATTGCTTAGAGTTTGTGTCATTTTAGTCGTTGACTTTTTAATGGTGACGCATTTGACCTTAAATTTTGAATATTATTCCAAATAAGGATAACTGAAGATACCATTACTCAATTTTAAAGGTAAAGTCGTCAATTTGATGAAATATAAACTAATTTGACAAAAATAAATGTCAAAAAAATATTTTTGAATTTTTAAAAATTATTTCTACCCACCAAAAATAAAATTATGTAAAACTAATAAATCGTTTACACATTTCTTTATTTATTTATTTTACTAAATTAATTTTTATTATGTGTTTGAATGATGATCATGTAATGATTGTTTGTTTTTATTTTCATTAAATTAGTTTATATTTTTTCAAAAGTCAAATATAACGATAACTTTGATATTATTATTAAACAAATCCATTAAATCAAAAAATTCAAAACTAATATTATTTTATATATTAAATATATCGATTACACATTAAAAATCTAACAACTGTCCATTACATAATCACCATCCAAATACATAATAAAAATTAATTTGATAAAATAAATAAATGTGTAAAAGATTTATCAATTTTATATAATTTTATCTTTGGTCGGTAAAAATAATTTTTTAAAATTCAAAAATATCTTTTTGACATATATTTTTGTCAAATTAGTTTATATTTTATCAAATTGATGACTTTGCCCTTGAAATTGGGCAATGATATCTTCAATTGTCCTTCTTTAGAACAAGATGCAAAATTTGGGGTTAAATGTATGTCAATTAAAAAGTTAAGAAGTAAAGTGACACGAATTCCAAATTATAAGAGCTGTTAGTGTAATTCATCCTTTATAAATCAATATATTTTGACTCTCTTAATTATAAAAATATATTACTTTTATCCCTTCTAGATTATCTTCAAAAGGGATATGCTTATACGATTTTCATAATTGAAGAATGAATATGTAAAATTTATAAATGACAGGTAAAATGATTTTGATGGGATTTTGATATAATTAACCTTTTTTAACTTTTCTAGCTTTTGCTAATTTGAAGTGAGTGTTCACATGCTTAATCTTTTCAGTTATTACTTGGATCTTTCTTTTCTTTTATTTACGTTTTTTTTCTTCTTTTACATTTGACCTCTTAGGATACACGAATTCTAATTAATCAATTAACGTAATTCGTTTAAATGTTTTAATAGTTTCTCATAAAATATGATTTATAAACATGATTTTTATATATAAAATTCATACAGAATGATATAATTGTGACATTTATGTAATTACAAGCCATAATGATGGGTGCTTTGCTTCAAAATGAATGAATTATAGTATCATTCCATATAATTTTTTTTTATAAAAATTCTGTTGGTATAATATTACTCATAATTATTGTTAATTTTGGTCATAACCAAGAATTAATATGGTTCATAACCAAAACACTACAAAATATTTATAACTTAGTTCACAATAAAATACTGTAGTCTCGTAATCAAAGTCATTTTAGTTCTTAACCAAATATTACAAAACCTCGTAACCAAGATTAATATGATTCATAATATAATTAAAAAAAAAACACACAAAACGTCATAATGTAGGTCACTATCATACTCATCATTCCATATAAATTTTTTATTTAAAATTTTTGTTTATATAACATTACTCATAATTATTGCTTATTTTGTTCATAACCAAGATTAATATGGTTCATAACCAAAATACTACAAAATATTAATAACTGAGTTCACAATAAAATATCGTAATCTCGTAATCAAGGTCATTTTAGTCCTTAACCAGATATTATAAAACCTCATAACCAAGATTAATATGATTCATAATAACAAAAAAAAAAAAAAAAACTCGACAAAACGTCATAATGTAGGCCACTTTAGCTGATCAATCACTACAAAAGATGTTAACTAAGTTCATCACAAATTTAATTACCAAGATTAATATGGTTTTCCTATCTAAATAAAAAAAATTAAAAAAAAAAGATTAATATGGTTTAGAGTTTGACTTTTTTTAGTGACTTTTGATTTTTTTTATGAGATGAAAAAAGGTAATGTATTTGAGAACAAAAATGCAAAAATTTTACCAAATGTCTCACCTGGGTAAGGGACTCACATGGGACCCACATTGTATGGGTTCCACACCCATGTGAGATATTTGGTAGAATTTTTGGTATAATTTTTAGGATCTCTAGCATTACTCATTTGAGAATGACTTGTTATTTTAGTAACTTTTTGTCTTCTTTATTTTTTTTAATAAATTTTTTAGCAAAAAAACTTCCCAAATAATTGTGTTTAATAACAAAGAGATTTTTTTATTTTTTATTTTTTATTTTTATAACTAGAGCATATGCTATACATCTTTTAATATAATTTTTCATGCAATATAAATAAATATAAAAAAAGATTGTATAAATTTTACGTACATAATAATATGTCTGAATTACTACATTTCATTTTTAAAATTTAAAATTATTTTAAATTAAGAAGATAACATCACCACACCATTCCAGTGGAAATTTCACTATTAACTTTTGCGTAACATATAGTTAGCGTTTGGTAGATCTTTCAAAATATGATTTAAGAATAGAAGTTGTATTTTAAGTTTGTGAGTTTTGAAATTACGATTTAAGTGTGAAAAATTTGTTTGGTGAATGAGTTTTGAAAAAAGTTTTGAATTGAGTGGGGAATTTTTGATGTAACATATGATATTTGATACGAAAACTTACAACTCATAACTAAACACACTACTCAAAATTCTATTAAAGTTCATAAAAAATTTAAAAAATTTGAAAAATAGGAAAATATTTTTTGTTGAATATATAAAAATTAACATGTGTCAAAAAAAAAAAAATTACTATTCTGGTCAACTAGTTGGACAACCGGAGAGACGTTCGGTAGGACATCCGGTGGGACGACCGATTAGTCCAAATTTTTTCGTCTTCAGCTAAGTTTTCAAAAGCAAACGTGAAATTAATTTTTAAAAACTGCAAACAAACACCACGTGAGAACATCTTATTGAAAGTAAAATTCTAAAACTTATTAAACAAACAGAGCCATAATTTTGCAAGTTAATTTTGACTAAATCAAGTGAGATTGCTTGTTAAAATGAGCTTCGGATACTTTGCTTGCTTTGAACGTACATTTCGTGTTTGAACATGTTTGTTTGGAAAGGTCACAACCTTTTTTTTATACCCTTCATGGTTACATGTGATGAACCTAATAATGCCCAAGTTGGACTAGGAACTGGTAGTACAGAAATTGAATGAAAATATGTGGATGAGAGGGTAGTAGAGAAATTGAATAAATTAGCTCTAGTAACTAATGTTATTTTTGGATATTAAATTTATTTATAAACAGTCTTGTTTTATGTGCATTGAATTTGATTATAAAATTAAATATAACTAGTAACTAATGTTATTTTTGGATATTAAATTTATCTATAAACAGTCTTGTTTTATGTGTATTGAATTTGATTATAGAATTAAATATAACTATCTCATGAAAGATGAGACCCACAACTTCAAGTAGACTCGTGTGCATTTATTCAGTTTTGTCCCCTTGAATACTTAATTTCCTTATCCCTTTAGTTGAAATATTGGTAGTGGATTCAATCTATCTTGATAAATTTTTCCTTCTGCCACTACAACATAATAGGATTTTAGGGAGGAGCAAACTATTTTGTTTCTAAAAGTAAAAGTTTTATTGCACAATATATTCGAATAACAATTCTTGTCGTCATAAAAAGACTATCCCGAAATGTTAAAAAAATAAAAATTTGTAGCGACAAATTTAAAAATGTCACTAATAAATATGGACAAACCAATTTATTGCCAAAAAGTTTACGCTTTGAGATGAAAATTTTGATCCCAAAATGATAGTAATTCATTATTAAATATCAAATCATGTTGTTAAAAATATAATTAATAATGACACTTTTTACCATTAAGATATTTTGCTCCTAAATTTTTGTTTTTAAAACTTAAATTGTTATGGTGCGTTTAGTGGTATAGAAGGAATTTGGTGGCACTCACCCATGTAAGAGGATAGAATTCGATTTTGTCCACTTATTAGAATATTTCATCTATAAATTTGTGAAGTTTAATGAAAAGAAGAAAAAAAAAATGTAATTATTAGTAAATAAATAGAATAATGTATTTAGCTCGATCCTCCGTTTTCAATGTATAAACTAAAAATAAATAAAAAATTAAAAAATAAAAATGGTATAAGTGAAATAAAAGATTTTTTTATTTTATTTTAAAGAGTTTTACAAATTCCTTTTCTTTTTCCATCACAAATCGTTTTGTTTGGTGATTATGTTTTGCGTAAGTGGGGTTAATAATATCATTATCTTCTCAACAATAGTACATGTATATCATATGAACACGAGGAATTACTAAGGAGGTAATCGGTTTAGTATGATCGGTATTTAGGTAAAAAATCTCACTAAATTGATAATGTTAGTTTTATTTTTTTAAATACCGATACAGATCGCTTCTCTCATCAAATCGCATCAAATTGATTGAAACGGTTCAGTGTAGTGTGGTGCGGTTTAATTGGTGCAGAACCTTTCAAATTTAAGTCACTTTTAAATGTAATCACTAATCCATATAAAAATATTAAATTAGTTATTTATCCACCATTTCAAACATATCCAATCCATCTATTTAATAAGTACTTTTTAATTTAGATTAACAAAAATAAATAAATAAAAAGATAAAAAATACTAATGTTACAAGAATAATGAGTTAGAATTAAGATTATATATAATAAGAGTTTATAAACTTAGGTTATAAAGATGATAAAGTTAATTAATTAAGGCTAATAATTTATTATACTTATTAATATCATATATTATTAGAGATTATATATATATATATATTATAAATATAATATATATTGAAGCGGTCGGTTTCGGTTTAGTTCGGTGTACAATGTGCTTGAATTGACACCGAATCAGAAATGAATAAAAAAAAATCAAATTTAAAAACCGTACAGACCATTTCTTGTTAAAAAATAGACCAAATATAACTGATTCGGTCCGATTCAATCAATTTAATCGATTTTTTTTTATTCTGCTTAGAATTACATGAATGATGGTTTTTTTGTGCAAACCAAAGCCATAAATGCCAAACAAATGCTGCTAGTTTGAAAGGGACCGAATATAGATGCATTGCACGTTTGGTTTGCTCCTTAAAAATGTCATACACACAATTTAAAAAATAAAAATAAAAATACTTACAGTGACACACAATAATAAAATATTGATATTTGAAATGAAACTTACTAAAATCAAATAATATAAACAACTCACTGATATTAAGAGATGCATGCATAAGTGTTATAAGAAATTATATCACATAAATCTGATGCATTATATGTCGTGTGTCTGTTTAATGAAATTTTGTGAATCGTCGATCAATTTTCTTTATTTTTCAAATCATATAACTATCAGCTTGCCTATTACAAGGGCGATACACAACTAGTATGATATTTCCAAAATACAAAATAATCATTCATTTTGCATATACCTTAATCCTTGTAACAATTTTTTAATTTATTTTTGATATATTGAGAGTCATAGTTCAACAGTAAAAAAAAAAAAAAAAAATCCCTGACTGGACTTGAACTTTGTACAAAAGTTGGTTCATAGGTCTGAGGAGAGCATCTAATTCCCCAACTCTCAAGAGAGGCTTCTTGATGACAAAAATAACCACATAAATATGCTCTCAGTTACAATAAAAAGTGTTTTATCATTAATTATTCTTTCCAAGAGATCGAATGTGTTTTTTTAGAGCTTGAAAAGAAATCTTTACCTTTAATGACTTCTTATATTATTCTTTATCTAGAAGAGAATTATGTGTCCTCTCTTTCTCTCTCAAAATCAAACTTGAGCAAGTTTTGCATGAAATTGAATTAATTGATTCCTCGCCCTAGTGAGTTTCACATGTGCTAAATACATATAAATCCCACGGGATTTGATTATATTTTCCTAAAATTTTCTTGTTTAGCAGAAGTTGAAGAACATAAATGATAGGGCAGTTCTAAACATATCATATACAATTTAATATTTTAAAATTTTATGCTGAAGATCTTCTTTTGTCCTGATTTATTTAATTTTTTTATGTTTTCTTGTTACAATGCACTCTGAATTATTAGATTATTTAAAAATTAATTTTAAAATAAAATTTAACGATTGAAATTACATCAAAACATGAGAATATGAAATTTAGAACTAATACAATCATACGCAACTACAACGTGTGCCAAAAGTAACAAGGTTGTTTCAGCAGTTTGTGCTTGTTTGACATATAATTAACAATGGCGTCTAGTAATAGAATTCGGACCTTAGAATGTCAATATGGTTCCATTAATTGTTGGGGCAATTACAAAGAAAATCCTAAGATTTGAGATTTGTAATAGAGTCTTAATTTTTTTAATTTGTTTTCAATTTAAATCATTTGCCTGTTTTTGTTAAGTAAAATCAATAGAAAAAGAGTATTTTTAATTATTAAGTTCAATGTAAATATATATAAAATGTTTAAAATACTATTTTTCATTGAGTTTAATGACTAAAATGTAATTTTTTTTCCGTTGATTTTACTTAACAAAAATAGCTATATAGTTTAGATTGAAAACAAATTAAAAGTTTAGAATTTAAATTAACAAAATAAAAAATTCAGGATTTAATTTGTTAATAGGGTTATACCCTAGGGTTTTTTCTTGCAATTTTCCCTTTAATGTTTAATGTCAGCAATGCTTTCAAAAATTTGTGTATGTTATTTGTTATCAATTTTATTTCATTATTTGATTCCAATTCATAGTTACTAATGTAATAAAAGTTAGACCCACTTTCTTAACTTAATGATGTGTTAAGAAGATGATTGGTTAATATCAATTAATGATCTTCTTGACACATCACTGAGTCTATAAAGTGGGCTGAAAAGAAAAATGCTTGGGACCCCAAATGTTTTACAAAATATCTCACGTGAGTGTGGGACCCACACCATATGGGTCTTATATGAATCTCACACCTATGTGAAATATTTAATAAAATATTTAGAATTTCTAGCATTACTCGGGTCTAAAAAATAGATTTGTATAGCATTTTTTATTTAATAAATAATGAGACTTACCATACTTTATAATAATCTTACTATTTTGATGCCAGCGTACATTGTTTTTATTTTTATTTTTATTTTTATTTTTATTTTTTCAGGTGAATTTCACTGATCGCTCATCAAGTTTAGAAAAAATATAATAAATCTGCAAAAATTGAGCATAATCATATTGGCCTTTCGCTTAGTAAGCTTAAAACGATGGAAAATAATATACGTGATGTGTAAATGTGCATTTCATAGTAAGAATGATAATATTATTTTTCATCAATATAGCTAATGAATTACTAATAAAATAGGAGCCATAATGTGTATATGAATTAAAATTTCAAGAGAGTTTAATATAATTATGCCTTTGTTTGGCATGAAGAAGTTTGAGACTCTTTGGCTAAAAGAGTCAAAAAAAAAAAAAAAAAAAAAAAGTCAATAAAATAAAATGTCACATCAAAACTATAATCATTTTATTCTTTTCTCACAAAAATCATAAAAACTAAAAAATCTATTTCAGACGAGACTTTTTAAGTTCAAACTAAAAAAATTAAAAAACTAAAAAGTTAAAAGGTTAATCCACATTCCAAACAAAACTATATTTAAACTTGTGAAGTTATAATATTTTCCCTTTAGGAGAAGCCAATATAATTCATTCTTTAAATAAATATAAATAAATAAGTTGGTAGCTATAGCAAATTTTGTTTCGTAGCCATCAGAATAATTATATTTATAACAATAAAATATTTTACAGTGAAAAAAGGAAAAGAGCCATTAGTTTAGGGTTGTATAAAATATCGCTTAATCCGTTAAAATTGTATTGATCTGTATCACTCAACTGTTAACTGCGGTTAAAATTTTAAAATTTATAATCCGTCAATCGAACCACTCCGCTCCGCTATAATTAATACATATATATTTTTTAACTTCCAAATATAAAAATAACATGAGAGAGATTTAATATATGAAATTTATTATAAATTAGTGGTTATATATATAAAACATATTATGTAAAATTATTTTGTGTTATATATCTAAAAAATATTATACAAATTAGTGTTATATATTATGCAAATATATGATAATTAGTTAGAATATTTTTCAATCTGTCAATCCGTCAAAAACTGCCAAAATCGCAATTTTTTAATCCATTAATCCGCCAACCCGTCATTTAATTTGTAATTTTACTCTCAAATTATCCGACCCGCACCGCGCACACACAAACCCCTAAGCTTAGCAATAAGGCTTGAAATCAAATATAATAACTATTTATTATAAATTGTTATAATTGCTGTTTGTGACTTCGTCTTCTTCTTCTTATTATTTTACTAACAAAATTTAAAATAATTATACACTTTTATAAAAATATATATTATTTATGTGATACAATATATTTTTCAAATTTATTAATAAGTATTTTGACAATATATTTTTCAAATTTATTAATAATTATTTTGAGGACACTTGTCAAAAAATGTTCAACTATTTCAAGTGTACGTTTCTTTTAATAAGAAATTTCCCTCTAATTGGACACCTGTGTTATTTTGAGTATGGTTTATAAATTATATTTTTTTTATTATAAAAAATGTGCAAAAAATATAAAAAGTGATGTGACTTAAATGAGTAAGTTAATAAGTTAGTATTCCAAAAGAGATCACTTGTAAAATAGGTGTACTAAGACAAACATATCCAACGTCTGAGTTGAACAAATCTCTGCGAGGCAAATTCTAATTATTTATAATCAATTTCAAATCACATATGTTAATTAAGACTAGTACATACATCAGAAGGAATAAACCTAAAATGTTCTGAGTTTAAGAAAAACTCTTTAACAAAAAGAATCGTCTCTTTTTTTTATTTTACTTATTATTTTATTTATTTTTAATTTTTTTTGGGGTAGTGAAGCACAGAACCAGGTCAAAATCAACAAAAGTATGCGAAAATCAAAAGTGGTGCTGTCAATTGGCTGGGTTGGGCTGGACCACTTGGGCACCCAATGCTTTGTAGATGGATCACGACCTTGAATTGGGCTAGGACCCTGGGCTTAAAAAAAAAAATTAACAACACAATTAATTAATAGTAATTCCAATAAAGAAAACAAATCCACATATTTCCAAGCAGAAATGTCAATTATGCTCTACTCTTTCACAAGTCATCCCAAGCTCAAGGCAGAGGGGACCATAGTGGCTTTTAAGGTGGGCTCACTTGACAACGATTGGGCCACTATAGGGTGTACTAACAACAATACACTACAGAGGATTCGAATTCATGAACCATTTACACAAAAAACCGCATGTGTGGTCAAAATTTATTTAAGTTGTCAATGTGCACGATATGTACATTATCTGTGAATAGTTTAATACTTTGAATCTACGCATCTAATATTTCAACGATCTTGGTTTACTATTTAAGGTCAAGTTTGAAAAGTCCCAAATAATCCATCTTTTTATTTACAAATTTCACTTTTGTTACTCTACTCTATAAGAAAATAAGAATTTCATAATTTTTTTTTTCACTTTATGCATGAATGTGCACAACAAATATCATGTGTATATATATGACTTATCATATCTAAAAAAAAAAAGAATTGATTATTATTTTTTAAATATAGATAATCTTACATGTATATATGGTGTTTGATATATGAATTCATGCATGAAATGGAAAAAAATAAATAAATGCTACACAACAACCCTCTTGAAAATTAAATATATAAGAACAATTGTCATATGATCAATTATCTATTAATTTACTCCAAATCTCCAACCATTATCAAGTTTGTTGAAGGGATTTATATATATATATATATATATGTATATGTATATTGGGAGTTCATTTTCAACGAAAGCGACATTTAATTTAGTTTAGATTTTTTATTTTATTTTATTGCATATTCTTATATGAAGAATGGGGCAAACAAAATAAACTGCAATTAATCTTTGTCGTGGTCCATACTCGTCATGTTCTAATGAATTTTTGTAAGTTTTAAGCTTTAATTGTTCATAAAATAATCTCATATAAATATCATTGCCATAACTTGAATGACAAAGTCAAGTTGAATTTTGTAAGGGGGTTCAAGGTTAGAGAGGTGATTAGAGAGACAAAACTATACTTTAATAGTCCAATAATGGCGGAAGTAGCTAGAGAATAAGTAGCAACAACTATTTGGGAGTTGAAGAGTATGTAGCTGGGTGAGGGTGAAGCAAATGGCTCAAGAAGAAGACAATGGCAGTACCAAAATGGGCAGCATCTCTCCCAAATCTCCAAAATTTCTCTTGTTGAACCTTGGGAAATGGGTCCTATTTATAAGCTTTTCCTTCGCACTAAGAGGACACCAAGTGGCCAAATAGAGAGAAAACATGTGTCCCAGAGGATCACATGGAATATTCTGCCTTGAGTCACCAGGCTGAAGGTGCCACGTGTCCTTCTGCATGTACCATATATTATCTGTTTGCCTTCGCAACTACCTTTTTTTGAGCCTTAGCAAGTGTAGTTACGACAGGAGTGTTTGGCGCTGCATCTCCCTTTTGAGCCTCAGCAAGTGCAATTGTAGCGGGAGTGCATACCTCTGCACTTGCCTTCTCGGTTTTATTTGGCCAGTACATACATTCTCAGGACTCCATAGCCTGCTATCAGCCATGTTCGTGTTCACCTCAGCGAAACTTCCACCCTTAGCCACCTAACCACAAACTCCTCAGCTTCCCAAGGCGAAGGCCACAGCCAAGCCTGCTATCAATCATGCTATCCCTTAGTACCAAGCCCAAGGAAACTTCCTTCGTCCTGCCTATGCGACTAAGGCAAGTCCATGACCTGGGTAATGGAAAGGGAGTCCCTTATGTTTGGGCTACCCTGCTCCTATCTTTGCGGGATCGCCACGGTAAACTAGTATCTCTGGACCTGCTATCAGCTCCAACCAGTAAGTCTTAGGACTTGCTATCAGCGCCAATTTAGACAAGCTTTGGGGCCTACTATCAGCCCTAGGCTAGTAATGCCTTGGGGCCTGTTATCAACGCCAGGCATTAGCCTCTACTTGCAGAGGGAGGCCTCTCTCAAAGGCTGCTATCACCTTGGCAGGGTATTCCCTCTGCAACTTAGTTGCTGCGGTCGTAGTTGCTGCAGTAGTCATTTCCCGCGGCAAGTTCAGACGGCAAGACCAAAGATATTAGAGATAGCGGCGCCAACAAAATGCCTCTACAACTCGAGCGCTGCAAGTACTGCCTCTGCGACTTAGTTGCTTCGGTTTTCTCATTTTCTCAGCAACTCCAAATCACTACGCCAAAACAGGGCATTAACGGCGATTTTTTTAACGGCGGTAACGAAAACCGTCGTTAAAGGTACTATTAACGGCGATAACGAAAATCGTCGTTAAAGGTATCATTAACGGCGGTTTTGTTACCGCTGTTAAAAAAACCGCCGTTAATGCCCACTTTTAACGGCGGTAACAAAACCGCCGCTAATGCCCAATCATTACCGCCGTTAATGACGGCGGTCTTTGCCGGCGAAACTCCGGCGAAACCATCTACAATAAAGTAAAAGTAATGTTTAAATATTTATTTAGGGAATATATTTCATGAAGAGTGGCTATGGTAGAGTGGTTAGTGTGGGTGGATGAGAGGTTGAGGGTTCAAGACTTGGGGAGTGTAAGAAAAAAGAATTATTTTTTGAAAAATTTGAACCTATTTACGGCGGTAAAAAACCGCCGTTTTTGGTCCTATGTTACCGCTGTTTTTGGTCGACTTTTAACGACGGTAATTTACCTTTTTACGACAGTTGTATTTTTTCCGACACGCGCATAAACGACGGTAACAAAACCGTCGTTAATACCGCCGTTAAAGGCTTTAACGGCGGTTTTACAGCCTTTAACGGTGGTAAAAAACCGCCGCTAAAGCCCAATTTTGGCGTAGTGAATGGTTGTGGTACCGACATTACTTGGAATGGCGGCGGCACTGAAATTACTTGGAATGGCGACGTTGAGACAAAGTGCCTCCGCAACTTAGCCATCGCAAGTGTTGCCTCTGCAACTTAGTTGCGTCGGCTTTATCTTTCCCTCAACAACTTCAAGTGGCGACGCTAAGGCAAAGTGCCTCAACAACTTTCCCGCTGCACATGTTCCCTCTACAACTTCACCGTTGCAGGTGTTCCCTCTGTAACTTGACTTGGGCATTTTTCTTCGTGGAGTCCATTTGGAGCCTTGACGGGTCGGACTTGCTTCAGCCCACTTTCCTTGGGCTTTGGCCCATGCTCCTTTTTTATTCCCAATCACTTCTTTGGGGCGATCTCAGTGCTTAGGCCCATACTTAGTTTGGGATTTAATTTCTGACCCTCTACAAATTTGAATTCAAACTTTCACTCTATAACATAATATATATAGTTTGTTTTGTCATAGAATATTTTCCTACATTTGGTTAATCTTAAAATTGATGTACGATGGTTGAGATGGTAACAGTAGTGGTAATGGTGATGGAGGCGGGTTCATCGATAGTAGCATTGATATAATTCAAAGAAATCATTTTATCTTTTAAAAGTAGAAAATATTTTCTTGCAACTAGTTCATTTTTTATTGACTACAATAAATATTTTTCATTGTATTAAATATTAGAAAACACAAAAAAAAAATAAAAGAACTAGAAGTATATATGGCTTTAACAAATTCTTATCTTTTTCTCTTATTTTCACAAATTTCTTCATAAATCTAATATCCAAGATAATAGGCTTTAGTACAAAAAAAAAAAAAATAATAAAAAATATTTAGTAATTCTAAAATACTATATATGTGATACTTCCTTTTTAGATACTCCAAAAAAAAAGGTATATGTGATACTTCTAACTAATAATATAAGAAACAATTTTACTGATGAAATAATGCTGACATCTATGCTGTTTTCCAGTTCCTTGTCTATGGTAAACACATTAATAATTAATAAATCCTTTTCATAGAAACATTATAAATAAAGTTTTGAAAGGGGGAGGTTCAACCAAACAAGACCCATGTGGTCGGATTAGTAGATGTCCAAAAAACAAATGCGAGAATGATAACAAATTCAGTGGACAACAAGACAATCACTTGCACACAAATAATAATCCAAAGAACCGTACCCTTGGCATCCTTCAATTCAAAACAAGTTCAATCTTTAAATTCCTACATTAAATACACGAAGGGCAAGAAGATATCTAGAAACATCCAAAATTTAGCATAACCATGTCTCAGCAAGTGACAATTATAAGATTTTTTTTTATTTTTAAAAGTTGTAAAAATTTACTTATTTAGTGATTTTTTTAATTTCTTTATAAAAATTATATAAAAAAATAAAAAGATGATATGATAATGTATAATAAATAAACAAATAAATACACTTATTTTCTGCATTGCCAAACAACCCTTTTTAGGCATTGATTGATCATGTTCTAGACTCATTGCATTCCAAGAATTGTTTTTATTTTTTATTTTTTATGAAAGGTCATCTCCAAGAATAGTTTCATTTCATTCACTTAAAAACATAAGGCCGGCCTTTTAATAAAGTACATAAAATGCATTCTCGAAAGTGATATTTGTCATGAAGTATTTCTAAATGTATTCACATAATATATTGTTATGATTTAATTGATGTTGATTAAGAATTATCGTGATGTTCAGTTATGGAACATTGTGTGCTAAAACTCACATCAAAACAAAATTAATCGAATCCAAAATGTTCAGAATTAGAGTTGATTATGGTTCATGGTGACTTTGATTAAGACCAAAGTAATTTTTGTATAAATTGGCATTAGTTAAGACAATGTAACTATGATAATTATTCAGATTTTATGATAAGCTCAGGCTCCATAGAGCCTGCAATTCATTCAGATAATGTAATCTCTAAATATGAAAAACTCCATTCACTTCCAACACACAGATCTTGACAAAGGATCCAACATGTAAATGTCCAAATTTTACGGCTTCACAGAAAATATCCAAACAGCTTCTGAACAACTGTTACTGCTCAAGACTCGGATTTGGATTCAAGCTAAACTTCCTCTGAAACAGAATAAGAATTTACCCCACATACGATTTAACCTATTCATGCAGTTGTTAACTATATTCCAAGGTGTTAGGACCAACGATAAGTATATCCCACTCCTTCATGTCGATCCCACAGCTCAAGTTAGGGCACCGAGCAAGACTGACTTGTATGTTGTGTTTGGTTGAGGGATTTAGAGAGGGATTTGGAAAAGAAAAAGGAAAAAGTGTGTGAAACTAAGTAAAATATAGACATATTTTATTCACATTTCACCTATCTTTTTCTGTTTCCGTTTTCCTTTCCAAATCCCTCTCCAAATCCTCCAACCAAACACAGCGGTAGGGATCTGATGCTTTCCACTGCACCGGTGGCCCTTACTCTTCTAAGTACCGATTCAAATGGGGGTAAAGTTTGCAAACAGCAAACAGCTTCAAAGAATCACAATGCAATAAAAACTACCTCAACACAAGCAAAATTTCAATTTCACAAATCATATTAGCAATGCATAAAAAAGATTCAACCAGACACATGGAAAGATATGAAATTCTAGTAAGTTCTTTCTCCATTGTAAAAGCTCATCTGTTGTCAAGCAAAGAACAAACTATCACTCCCGTAACCACAAAGTGCATCTTCTTACTTACTGATGAAACATCAAGATAATTAACATAGCGACAACAAGAAGATTTGAAACTACCAAATTTTGCACTTAAAGCACATTCTTTTCTTCTTCAAAACTAATATGTCTAGAGCCTAGACTAGATAGATAATAAGCAAAGGAGACTAACAAGCAAGAAAATTTACAAGCACAAAAGGCGTCACACCACCATAGTTCATGATTTATTTAACTTAATTTCGAAGAGTATGGCAAGTTAAAAGCTCTTGAGAAAAAAGTTTGCAAGACCATAGTACCAATCTTCTTGCTTGCCAAATGCAGTTCCTCAGCACCTCCACACTGATCCCGTCATGAGCTGGCGGCGCTGCCAACACAGCGTGAGCGACGCCTGGAGCTTCTCGACATGAAATCCCCTAACTTGGCTTCTCCTTAACACACATTCAGCCTGAGTTTCAGCGAAATTGCTGAACGCAACCGGTGCGAATCCCGCAGCAGCAAAAAGGTCTCTCCAATGGGGCATGTGGTCTGGGCCATGGAGTCGCCCCGACACAATGCTTTCGATCCTTGGCTGCACAAGGAACTTCTCGATCTTGTTCATGGTTTCAGAATTTGCATTGACAGCATCAATGGAGTCCAAGAGAATTTCATAGTATTGGATTGCTAAAAGGAGGTGGTGTGAGATTGGGAGGTCGGCTCGTTCAAACCCGCATTCCATCGATACAATTACCTTGGGCGAAAGCTGTTTTATAAAGCGAAGCAGCGAAGGAAGCACAGACAGGCGATTCGAACAAGCCCAGATAGGGAAATTTACAACAATGGCCTCATCAGATGATCGGAAAATGGGAACTGAATAAGAGTTAGGATCAAACCCATCAAAATTCACAACTTCAAGCTCGAAATTGACACCGATTTCGTTCGCGAATTGGGTTAAATTTTCGTGCATAAGACCCAGCTCGAGAGGATGGTGAGTCGAAGGCGAAGCAAAGGCAGTGATTTTCAAAGAAGGAGTACCTCTGCTACACTTCCCCGGAAGCTCCTGCATAAAAGAAGCCCACTGAGCACCGAATCCGATATCGAAATCAATCACGTGGACGCGACGAGTGTCGTCGTCGAGAGCGTCGAGCAAGGCCTGGTTGGAAGTGAAATTCATGAATTGGATCAAGGGAGAGACTTCAGAGAGCAATTTGTAAGCACCCATTTTGAAGATACCATCGAAAGGAGTAGGAGTCCGAGGAGTGACTACTGGGTTGGGAATGAGAGACAACTGAACAGCCTCCTTGAAGTAGAAAGTAGCCCTTTGAAAAGGCTTTGACACAGGGGAGAGCTGGTGATTGAGCCGCGCCAATATCCCTTGCGCGTGTGAGAAATTCCCAGCCAGTATCAGCTCCGCAGCCTTGCACAGCTGGTGGTGCGGAGGCGGAGGCGGAGGCGGAGGCGGAGGGGTTTGATCGCCGCCCGCCGCCGCCGCCTCCTGCTTGGGCACTGTCAGTGGCGGCAGTGGTGGTAGTTGTTGCCGGAGTAAAAACTCCAGGCCTGGATCGAAAACGCCCAAATTCTGGCGCTTTGGGTGAGGCTGAAGGAGGCGAAGTGGGTCTTGTTGTTGAGCATACAGTGGTGGTGTAAACAAGTTTTGACTCTGATTTATCTGGTTGTTGCTGTTGATGAATAGTTGGGGATTGAAAATCTGAAGCTTCTCATCTGGGTTTTGAAGCTGTTGTTGTTGCTGATAAACCACGCCATTAGGCAATAGATTGCTGAGAGAAGGACCCAAATTGGGGATTTGAAGATTAACATTGTTTGGACCCAAAATCTTTACACTGTTGTCGTCGTTTTTGAAGCCGGAGCTCTGATCGATGACTGCCGGAATAACATTGCCGTCGAACTCATTGGGATTCGAGCTCTGCAACAGTTGCTTGAGGCTGAAAGAGCCATCATCGACTTCGCTCGAAATCCACCGGAGAAGAGACTGGTCTTGACCCGATTCAGACAACAAGCTCTCCCAATCCTCCAACCCAAGCCCAAATCTTTCACCTCCAGACACCTCGAGTCCCACAGGAATAGGTTGCAGCTCCGACGCCCATTCGTCCTTCCGGCCACCGCATGCGGCAGCTAAATCAGCCGGCCCTCTCTCCGGCGGCCAGAGGTTGTTGCCGGAAACCGCCGCCAGACTGGCTGTGTTGTCGGTGGAACCAGAGGAGGAGCCCACTCCGCCGCCGCCGAGAGATGAAGAGAGGGTTGATGTTGATGTGGAAGGGCTCGGACTCCTCCTTGTGTCCAGCACAGAGATTGGTTCATTGCTTGCAAAACTTCCTTCTTTCTTCTTCCACTTTGCTTCAGAATCAAAATCTCCAACTTCCAACACACCCTTTTCCTTCAAGTTGTATTGCATTCTTATCATCTAACAAAACCAAGATCTTGAATAACCAAGCAAAAATTGTGTTTTCTTTTCCCAGATTTGAAATGGGTATTGAGATTTCTACAATGGGTTTTCAAAGATTCAAGCTTGAAACCAAACTCAAGGCCATGAATTTGTCAAGAGACCCAAAGAAAAAATCCAGACAGCTTAAACTGTCATCCCTTCCCTCCAGCCTTCTTTTCTCTTCCTTTTTTGAGTTCCATTCCTCTATCATATCATAGGCCTCTGTTTTTCCCTCTTCTTCTCTCTAAATACCACTCTATCTGTCCTCTCTATCTAAACTTGTTGGTTCTTTTCTTTTCCTTCTTGTTTCTTCCTTCTACTCTCTAAGCAGTACTCTCTGTCCGTACTCTTCTCTGTCCTGCCATGGATGCGTGCATCACAAAAAAAGGTAATAAAGTAGAGCCCCCTCTTTCTCCCTCAAAATATATTTTCCCTTTCATTTGAATGAAAAAATATTTACCAGTTTCCCTATTCCGATTGCGAGAATTTTTTTTGGATATTGGCTCATTTTGCAATTTTTGACTTTTTTAATTTTTTAATTTTTTTTCATATTTTTTAAATAAAATAAAAAATTAATTTTTTATTTTCCAAAACAAACGTGATATTATTTTTTATTATGACTGAATTTGATGATAGATATTAAAATTTTATTATATTTATATTAAATATTTAAAAAATAATAAAAGACATAATATATATTTATAATTGATAAAAGATATTATTCGATGGTGTGACATCACAGTCTATCAACCTATAAAAAAAATTTATAAGTAAGGTTAAGGATACAAATTTTTTTATCAAATAATTAATTAAACATTTCATTGGATTTACAATTTTTTTTTTTTTTTTTTTTTATAGAATTCACATTCATATTTCACCATTCATTTAGTAGAAAATTTAAAATTTATATCAATTTTTAATTTTCTCTCTCTTTTCCTACTGGGGAGGTTCTGTCAACCCCCTGCAGTAATGTGTACCACTGTACAGTGAATACTGGCAATGTCTTTCCCTTGTTTTAAAATGATCTGGACACTCCACTTTTTTATACGGACTGCCACTTTTGTCCGGTTCTTAAAGCACCTCTAATGATGTGTTATTTATTTATTTATTGAGGATTGTTCTCAGAAATATATCAAGCCTATGTTTGGGAAGAGATTTTTAAAAAAAATTTTTTGTTTAAAATACTCACAAAAAATAAAATAGGTTATTTTAGTCACAATAAATAAAATATCACATTTAATTTATAATCATTATACTCTTCTCTCACAAAAAAAATTAAAATAGTCAAAAAATCCTTCCCAAACCAAGCTTTTTAGGCCAGGCTAAAATAGTCAAAAAATCAAAAAGTCAAAAAGCCAACTCACTTCCCAAACCAACCCTAAAAATTAATTTTTTAATTTTTTTTGATATTTATTTAAGAAAAAAAATATAAAAATGTAAAAAGATATAACTTAAAATAGATTAAAAATAAAAAAAAAAGTAACTTTTAACTTGTTACTGAAAAGAGGTCCAAATTTGAATAAAAATTTCATTTGATATCAGTACTCCAACATAAGATTTTGAACTTTCATCAGAATATCGAACGATCGAGCAGATGTTCAATTGGTCCATCGGCCAATGTTTTTTTTTTACAATTTTTTTTTCTAGAGGTGGTCATAGGGGACATTCGAGGGTGAAAATTCAACAGTTATAAATAGTGATTTGATGAAAACTCCCAAACATCCTTAATTTGGTGAAAGATTTTTGATATCCTCAATTTGATTGATACTAATATGATGAAACCATTAGAGCAAGAAAATAGTTTTTTTTTTTTAATCAAATTTAAATTTGATAAAAGAATTGATAAATCATTGGAGCTGGTCTTAGCCTTCGTTCGGCTATTAATTTGGGGTTAAAAAAGCACAAAGACAAATAGGCTAAATAAATTAATAAGACAAAATATCACATCCAATCCATAATCATTACACTTTTTCTCTTACAAAAGTCAAAAAATTCAAAAAAATTAAAACCAAACGAGGTTAAAAAAAGTCATGCTAAAAAAGTTTCAACACAAAAAAAAATTGGCTATATTAGTCAATGCCAAATGAAGCTTTAAGATTGGAAATGTATTGTTCAATTCAATGGATTTATTTTTGAGTTTCGTTTCAATAATATAAACTATTCATATTTTAAGATTCGTCGAGTAATTCATCTCTATAAAAAATCAAATTGATCAAATAACAAAAATCATGTGTCCGAATCAATTTTATATAAGTTATTTATTTTCTTACCATTCATTTTGTTGATATAAAATTGATCCAAATACATCTTTTTCGTTATCCAATCAACTTAATTTTTTTTATAAAAATAATATATTGATTGAATTCAAAATATGAATAGTTCAAATCATCTAAAGGAGCCAAAAAAAAAAAAAAAAAAAAAAAAAAAAAAAAAAAAAACTCATCAGACCAAACAATATATCTCCAATCCTATTACATAAAAGAAGTCCAGTGCTTTTGACATAACACTCCATATAATCAAAAATCACATTTGAGAAAATAAAAGAGAAGATATAATTATCATCATTGATCAAGGTGTAAAAAAAAATAAAAATAAAAAAGCAGTTCTACAATTCAAGATAAACAAATTTCGAAATTGTTTAAAATTTATAATTAATGTGGTCCCACAATAACAAGATTAAGGCTCTATTTGGCAAGAGTTTTTTTTTTTAACTATTTTAGTCACAAAAGACAAAATAAGTTATTTTAGGCATAACAAACAAAACATCACATCCAACCTATAATCATTATACTCTTCTTTTACAAAAAAAAAGTCAAAAAAACTAAAAAGCCAAAAAACCATTCCCAAACCAAGTTTTTTAGCCCAGGCTAAAATAGTCAAAAAAAGTCAAAAAGTCAAAAAGTCAACCCACTTCCCAAACGGAGGCTAAAGATACATTTAAAGATTTGGGTAATTTTTTTGTTTTTGTTTTTGTTTTTGTTTTTGTTTTGTTTTGGTGCGTAGAGCATCCCCACCAATTTACCTAAATTTTACCTTAAAATATTATTAAAAAATTCATTCCCTATTTTAAGAATTGCTTTTTCATTTATTTCTCCCAACAGACTCTCTATTCTATTAACAAACTCCCTATTTTTTTCTTTATTTTATTAAAATATAATTTTTAATTATAAATTTTAAAAAAATAAAAATTATAAATGTGTACTGCAGTCCCTAAACAAAGCAAAGTAAATATATATATATATATATATATAAGGGAGCTATAGTGACTCCCTACAAATTGGGAGCCACTGTAGCAAAAACTAATTTAGGGGATTGTTTAGAGGAGTTGATGCAAGTGTATAGGAAGCTATTTACCCCTTAAAATAAGTAACGAGGAGGTTTAAGGATTCTGATAGAGATGCTCTTAGACATTTAAAAAAAAAGAAAAGAGTAATGACTGTTTCTCAATTTGAAAATAAATAAATAAATAAAATATGTAATATAAGGACATGAGTAAAAAAAATATGGAAAATGTTTGGTGGCCACAAATTCCGTGACTCAAATGGTCCGAAAATGCCAAAACGATATCGTTTTAGCATTTTCGGAGTTGTTTTTTGTACGAAATATTTTTTTTATATCATTTCTTATCAAATCAGTATGGTTGAAATAAGTGTAAGCGCTCCAATTTATTGAAAACACAAAGGCTTATTTTGGGAAGATGGTAAAAAGTGATTTTTTGACTTTTAACTAATCTTTTGGCTTTTTTAGACAAATGATTTAGGAAGTTGATAAAAAGTGACTTTTGACTTTTTTCATTAATATGTGTTTATGATGTCAAATCATAATGAAATGACCAAAATATCCCTAGCCAATTGAAAAATTACACATTTTTACTCTTTCATTTTTCATTTATGGAGGGTAATTTCGTAATTTTTCTTTTGACTTATAACCAACATCCCAAATCAATTTATGGCCAAAAAAAATCACTTTTTACATTTTGGCAAAAAGCCAAAACACCACTTATAACCTTCTTCTCAAATTGAGCCAAAATTGCCCTAAGTTCTTTGGCCTCTCCATCATTCACATAATTGGAAAATAAAAGTACAAAAGCTTTTGGCTATATTTGGTCTAATTTTTTAAATTTTCTTTCAGAATTTTTTTATGATAAAAATTACTTTGGTAAACAAAAATTAAAAATTACATCATTTATATATATATATATATATATATTTTGAAGGGCATAAATATATATTTTAAAAATTTATGTTTATTTTTATCAAATTAATTTATATATTTTAAAAAAAAAACTCAAACCAAACATTGCCATTTCTTTACTTTTTATAAACTGTTGGACTGTAATTTAAATGAAAAACGAGTCTAATAATTCAGAACGAATTATCTCTAAATGAGTTGAGTATGATTTATTTTTTAATATTTTATAAAAGAAAATGCAATAAAAACAAGTTAATAAATCAACAAACAACTCATTTGACATTGTACGCACGCAGTTGGCTGGATAAGGAATGATGTTAAATTGGGCCGCGTTAAAAATTAAAATATTGGAGGGAAAAAGTGTGTGCCCCAATCAGTATTAAAATTTAAACCTTTTCCTTCCGGAGAGACCGACTCCACTGGCTGTATTGGGAGAAAAAATAAAAATTCAGTTTAGGTTCGGTTTAACTATCTCAGTTAAAATAAAAATAAAATAAAATAATAAAAGATAAAATAAGTTAATAAATTAATAAGATAAAATATCACATTTAGATTATAATTATTTTATTTTTTATTTTATAAAAGTTAAAGAAGCTAAAAAAAAATTTCCAAACAAATTTTTTAATTTCAAGTTAAAAAATTATCAACTCTAAAAGGTCATCTTAAGGCTTCGTTTGGCTAAGTTTGTTAGGATTAAAAAGCACAAAAGATAAAATATGCTAAATAAGTTAAAAAAATAAAATGTCACATCTAAATTATAATTATTTTATTTTTTTCTCTCACAAAAGTCAAAAAATAAAAATTTGCTAAACAAACTTTGGGGTGATTTGGAAAATTGGTTAAAAGTTGACTTTTTAACATTTTTTTAAGTTTTTTTTAAAATTTTAATTTTAATTTTTATGTGAGAAATAATGTGACCAAAAATGAATTAAAAGCTAACTTTTGACATTTTTAGCTTGTTTCCAAATGATCCCTAAACTAAAAAAGCCTCTACTCTAAGAAGCTAATTAAATTTTTTTTTTTTGGCCGAAAGGCAACTAAAAAAGTTTTTGTCAAACCACGACGTAGTGACTTAGAGCATCCGCATTAATCTCAGCAAATTTTGAGCCAAATTATAATTAAAAATCCATTTTTTTATTTTAGCTAGCTTCTTTTTTATATACACACTCCATCAAACTCTCTATTCTAAAATTTGATTTCATTAAAATATTATTTTTTATTCTTTAGAGTGCAAAATGATGTTAAAACATGTATAAAATAAGACCCAAAACAGCAACAAATCAACACCAGAGCAATAGCAGAGCAGCAGCAATATAAGCGGGTCGAACACATTGAGGGTCGACTGGTCAAGCCAAATGAGCATTTTCCTTTTTGTGTTACAGGGCACTCATGGAACATCCAAGAAAGCATCTAGGTAGACGACTAGTCATGGTTTTTTGGCCAAACTTTACTCTAAAAAATATAATAAAAAATAGATTAACCTATGAACAGTGTCTCACTTCATCAGGTGAGGCACTGTCGTAAAGTCAAAATAAATGAAGGCTTTAAAGAGTCTGATGAAGCATGGTTTTACAGCTTTTGCTTTCTACAATAGCTTCAAAGTCATTGTAAAGAACCTGATGTGGATGCTCTTAAGGCATGTTTATTTGGACGGACTGGATAAGAAGGATTGTAATTCATCGGACTGTTAGTCTTGGGATACATTGTCTCTGGACTATTTGGTTAGACTGTATTTGTATCATATGTTTGTTTAGTTATGGGATTAGACGTCTGGATTGGATTATTTTTCATGAATCCAATGCTTGGTTGAATAAAGATAAATATTCAAAAGACTATTTTACTCTTAAAATTTATAATTTATATTTTTTATTTAATATATAATTTTAAATTTGTAATCTATAATTTATAATTTAACAACGATAAAAAAATTTAATTTATAAAGCCATAATTTTTAATATATAATTTTAAATTAACAACACTAAAAAACTAATTTTATTTAATATATAAATTTAATTTTTTAACAGTACTAAAAAAAATTAATTTATAAGGCCAAAATTTTTAATTTATTATTTTTAATTAAATTAATTTATAATTTATATTTTTTATTTAATATAGAATTTTAAATTAACAATACTAAAAAAAGATATCAAATACAAGAGAATCAAAAATGTAATTTCATAAGTTAATCCCATGAAATGAGTTATCTCATGATTTCTATTCCACCCCCTTCCATGGGATATAACAATCCCACAAATATGAAACTAATAGTTCGGAACAGAAATTGACTACCAAACAACGCATTATTAGTCCATCCGAACTAATAGTCCAATCCCATGTTACAATCCTTCAAAACAAATACCACCTTATTGGGTTATTTGTGTTATATCATCTTTCTTTTGTTTTTTTATTATATATTTTATATTATAATAAGCTAATAAGTCAAAAAAATCTACTTAAAATAAGCCTAACACTGTGTTTGGATTGAGTGATTTGGAGAGAAAAGAAAAGAAATAGAGAGAAATGTATTTCTCTTCCTTATTTGGTTATCTTAAGTGGAGAGAAATGGGGAGAAATAGAGAGAAATGGAGAGAAACTCATTTCTCTCATAACCCTTATTTTCAATCTTCCCAAAAGTGGAGAGATTGGGAGAGAAAAGAAATCCACAACTGTTTATATTTTCATAATACCAATTTTACCCCTGTAAAAATAAAAGAAATAAAATGATTGAAAATATAAAAAGGCTATTTTGGTAATATAACATAAAATAATTTCTTTTCTTTTCTCTTAATGAAATCTAACCAAACAAGAAGGAGAGAAATCACAATCATTTCTTTTCTTTTATTTCTTACTTATCCAAACAAAAAAGAGAGAAATTACAATCATTTCTTTTCTTTTCTTTTCTCTTATTACTTAAGTAATCATTTCTTTTCTTTTCCCTCCTAAGTTACCAAACATAGCGTAAAAGTCCAGGGTTTTGTTCTCATCATTTTAAGATATCCACAAACTTTTTTTTCGACTTTTCTTCTTCTTCTCCTTCTTCTTCTTTTCTTTTTCTTTTTCTTTTTTTTTTTTAACATTTAACATTATATATATATATATATATATATATATATTAAAGAAAAGAGGTTTCCAGTCTTGTAAAAACTACAACATCTCAAACTAAAATTTTTAAATTTTATTTTAAATAATTAAAAAAATTATATTGGTTAGCTCTCATTCAAAGAAAAATAATTAATATCCCTTGATTTATAACTTTTAAATGAAAAGTATATCAAATATATAAAATAAAAAAAATAAAAATAATACTAATCCATTTCAAAATTCAAATGAAAAATAATGTATTAATTTAAATTTTGAAACTATAATGATATATCCCTTGATTTATCTATATATACTATTATAATTGCAATACATATTCATTTTGATAATGTTGGAAGTTGTACTTCTTTTTTCTCATTTTTTTAAATTTTATTTAATTTTTATTAATATGTGTCACAATATGATTGGTTTATAAATTAATTTTATATACTTAAAATAAAAGTTTAGATTTAGATTCTTTCTTAAATTAGTTTACTATAATTAGAACGAGATCAATATTTATTTCTTAAATTATCCATCTTTTATTGAATTACAAAATAAAAATAAAATTTTAATTTCTTTTTTAAATTATGTTATTATAATTAGAATGAGATCAATATTCACATGTGTCATACTAATAATATTATTGGTATAAATATAATATGTTATTAAGGTTTGTTTTGGGAAGTTGGTTAAAAATTGATTTTTTAATTTTTTTTTGACTTTTTTTGAAAAAACATTTAAAAAAAGTAGAGAGGTGATGTGACTCAAAATCGGTTAAAAGCTAAGTTTCCAAAATAGCCCTAAATACATGTGTTCAAATTATTATTCGCTATTAAAAATTTATATTTATATTTTTGTGTCTTTTTTGGTTTTAAATTTTATATAAAAAAAATTATATCATTCTAAACTATAAGGACTTGAATAATAAATTTTTTTAATACAAATATACACATTTAAAAATATTAAGAAAATAAATAACTTTTTTAGCATTTGCCAAACATGGTAGTGTCACGACTCAAACATGCCCTTATAGGTTTAGTATTGTAACCAGCCAGTAATCCTAAGATTACCAAAGGCCTTTAAGACATATTAACAAAATAAGGGACTAGCGGAAGCAAATATGTCACGACCCGAATCCTGCCTCGTAACGGTCGGTGAAGTGACCGGCCAGTAATCTGCAATTACCAAAGGTCTTCTTGTATCAATCAAAATAATCGCGGCCAACGAAAACTTATAATATAAAGACAACAAATAGTTCATTGAGCTATTTATATGTATGCACAAATTCAAATGTATAAACGTTAATTTACCCATTGTACAATACATACATACAAAAACATCATTCATGGACATATATATATATATATAAACAAAAGCCCGACAATAAGATCACAGACTACACAACGGTCTTCTCGACCTAACTTCAACTCAGAGGCACCAAAACTCGTAGGGCTTTAAAGGGTGGCTCGACTCTCTCCCTAAGCTGGTTCTCCATAACGCTCACCTATACATATATATAAAATAGTGAGCTAAAGTCCAATGAATAACATTAACGTAAAGAGGTGTTAGTGAACGAATTCCAAGCCATATCATATACAGAAAACATATCATACATATCGGTCATATCAATTTCATATCAGAACATAATAATGGTACATCCCACAAACATATCATTTTGTCTTTCGACTAGAGTAATTGGTTACGGATACCAATTAAACACATATCACCACAATTGTCACGACCCAAACCCGGCCCTATGGGTTTAGCACCGTAACCGGCCAGTAATCCGAGATTACCGAAGGCCTGCTTAACAGTAGAACAGTAAAACAGAGTACAGGGCCTGGCGGAAGCCAATACAGTAAATAAACAATGCCCAATGAGCTGTGACAGTCTGCATACAAAAAGACTTTCCAAACATATATACAAAACTAGTACAGAACAGTATGCAGAATGTGTACAATCATTCAGACTAGGGACTCAAATCCCTGGATAACAGTACAGTAAACATTCAGTCTATACAATCCATTCGGTTGTTACAAAACGGCAAGACAGTACAGAAGGGGGAGTCCTAAAACACCCCTAGCCTTAGCATGATAGGCTTGGAACCTCACAGTAAGGCACGGTAGTTGGCTTGACAAAACTGGAGTAACCCTGACGCTCCTAGCCGCGGTCTGGTGCCTGTACACCTACATATATATATGAGCAGTGAGCTAAAGCCCAGTGAATAACATAATGCGTAAAGGGGTTAAGAATGACACTACAACAAAAAGTATAATTAATAACATTTGTTTATAGCATTTTTTTATGAATGTTATAAAATAAAAGGTATACATAACATTTTTTAATAAAATGCTGTAAAAGATTTTTGAATAATAACATTTAATTTTTTGTAGCAATTTTTTATATTTTAATAGCAATTGAAAACCAATATTAAAGCTTTCCTTAGTACGGAACTTCATTCTACAGGATATAGCAAAGAAAGAATGCTATTGAAACCTGAAAGAAAAAAGGCGCTCTAAATTTGCCGCGTTTTTTCCATTCAGTTCCCATCTCTTGCACGACCCCTCTCTTGCGTTGTATTTCTTCCACATATAATCGCAAATCGAGCATACAAAAAAACCCTAGAAAACACTTGGAATTTGTTTCAAGTTTTTGCGTTTGATTTGGCAAGTTTGTGTCTCCGATTGGACGAGTTGGTTGATTTACTGGATCAGAGTTGTAAGGAGTTGAAGCTCTGTTATTCATCGTTGAAGTTTCATAGGTAATTTGATATTTTATGTACTTCTTTCTCTTTGGGTCATTTTTTTTTTCCCGAAAAATTGAACCAAAAAAAGAAGAAGAAGAATAAGAAGAAACACTCAGTGCTCTGTTATTTTGGATGATTTGGTTTTAATTTAGTAAGAAGTACATTCTCTGATATATTGCACTAGTATATATTATTATGCTTCTTAAGTGCTTGATAAAATGCCACAAAGAGTGGCTGAACTTGTATACTGTTTTCTTATGAGTTTTTTTAATATCTGTATTAGTATCTATATCTATATCTATATTTATATATATGTACACATAAAGATAACCACTATATTTGAAATTTATCATGTTATTATATATGAGAACTCACCAAGGAGATGAAAAGTTTGGTGAAACAAAAATGTTATATATAGAAGCCATAAAAAAAAAAAAAGGATTCTGGATTTTTATTTTTCTTCTGTTTTCAAAGAAAAAAAATTATGGTTTATGGTAAAATGGCAATAACATTGGCTAAAAGTAGATACTATATCAGTGCATTATATTTTATGTCAACATTTCCAACCATTTGTGAAGTTATGTGTGAGTTTTTCTTCTATCCATGCCGTCATTAAAAACACGATGGGTAAAAGAAAATGGGTAGGTGAGTAAGGATTTTTGGCCTATTGATATAGCAATACTATGTAGTTTGAGGTTGTTGTTTAACTTTTATGGAGTATAGTTCGATCGGGTTACATGTAGTTCTTCATGTGATTGTTATTGAGTTTGAAAATTGTTGACTTTAAAGATATTGTTGGATTTTGAATCATTATTTGAAATTAATCTATGACTGATTGAACCCAAAAAAAAAAAAGGTATGTGATTTAACTCCAAATAAACTGTATTTGGATATGTAAATTTGGATTTGAAAATGAAATTAAAATTTATAGATTTAAATTGATCTCAAGGTATGGGAACTTAATTAATATTCAAAACTCTCTTTGTAAGAGTTAAACTGATTATACCTGAGCAATTATGGACCTTTTATTAGATATTAGTTAACAGCAGCAACAAGCACTCGGATGGACACATCTACACCCAATCTGCCGCTGCAAACTGTCATAAACTGTAGAATTGAGAACTAGCAGCCAACTCTTATATACAAGCTCAACCAAGAAATGAGAAAATAGAACTGCAAACTGACCTCTCCCTCTTACAATATCCATTATTTAGAAAGTCAGTTTGTATGGTTTCTTAATATAGAAGGTCAAAAGGATACTTGACAATAGTTTAAGGGATCACTGTGTAAATACCCTTTTTTTTTGGGTCCAAAAGTTGAAAGAACTAGGGTTCAAAAACGTGCACTTAAACCAAGTAGAATATTCTGAATTTTTCTTGGTACGATTTTTTCTTTTTAAACTGTATAGTGATCAAGTACTCCAACCATATAACCGTTAACTTCCCACCATGACTATCGTTGAACACTTGAGCCAAAAAGTTCACAATACCACTTATTATGCCACTACACCCTACTACTCGAAGAAACTCATTACCCCACACCAAAACAAATATACACATATACGAAAATTCTATACCATCTATACTATTATATATGTGAGCACCTAAATTGGTGTCTTGAAGCTTTGTCTCTCTTCATGCTAGGTGTCCAGTGATCTGTCAAAAACCAAAAAAAAAAAAAATACTAGAGAAGAGAATGGGCCAACACTTAGAACTGAAGACCACAAATTTAATAAGGAAGAATCTTATCACTTGAGATTACAACTAACATATTTTAAATATTTTATTTGTTTTTATCTACACTATTATATATGTGAGCACGTAAATTGGTGTCTTTTAAGCTTTGTCTCTCTTCATACCAAGTGTCTAGTGATCTATCAAAAACCCAAAAAAAAAAAAAAATGCTAGAGAAAAGAATAGGCCAAGACTTGAAGTTAAGAGCACAAATTTGATAAGGAATAATCTTAACACTTGAGATTACAGCCAATATATGTTAAATATTTTATTTATTGAACTTGCACACGCATCACGTGAGCCACCTACTATCTTTTATAAGTCCTACAACAAGATGTTAATTATTATTACCATTTGTTTTGAGAGATAGAGGAGTGATTGAAATTGAGATGGAGGTAAAATTTATTAATATTGTATTAGTGTTTTAATGCTATGGAATATATGTATCATATACACTGTTAGTTACACATTTTTAAAAATTTTAACATTATTAGAAAATATGTAATTTTATTTATGAAGTACAAATTATGTATCAAAAAACAATCCGTAATATTCGTCACAAATGATGCAAGAAAAAAATGCAATATTTGCCTCAAAAAATAAGTAAAAAAAGTTATATATGATACACAACTACTTAATATTTATTATAAAAATACATAACATATATTACAAAAATATGTAAAAATTAGGATTGTACACGGATCGGATTGATCAAGTTTTAGAGTAAATTAGGAACCGAACAGTAGGAACTAGTATATATATATATATACTGCAAACTGATAAGGAACCAAACAGTAGGAACAATAGGAACACGGATCGGATTCTTCTATGTCTTGTTCTTCATCACAATTGGTCGATCAAGTAGTTTGACATATCTAATGCTTTCCTTCATGGAGTTCTTGAAGAAGAGGTGCATATGTTGCAGCCTCTTGGCTTTTTCATCCTACTCAATCCACTCATGTCTGCAAACTTCACAAGGCCTTATATGGGCTCAAACAAGCACCTAGAGCCTGGTATTGCACCTTCTCTGCATTTATTCTATCTCGGGCGTTTTAGAATAGTAAATGTGATTCATTTGTATTCATTCAGAAGTCTGATAGCACTGTTACTGTGCTTTTAATCTATGTTGATGACATATTACTCACAGGAAATAATGATGCTCATATTACCTCTCTTATTGCTCATATGCATGAGGTTTTTTCTATGAAAGAATTGGGTCCTGTGTCCTATTTCTTGGGCATTTCAGTTCAAGCTATTGCTACTGGTTATACAGTTTGTTAACAAAAGTATGCTCATGACATACTTGTGCGAGCTGGATTAGCTGAATGCAAGCCCTGTTCTTCACCTATGTCTATCAAGGCTAGTCTCACTAGTTCTTTCACTGAATTGTTTGACAATCTGTCTCTTTATCGCAGTATAGTTGGGGCTTTGCAGTACTTAACTATCACCAGACCTACCATCTCCTTTACTGTTAATCAGTTGTGTCAACCTATGCATGCCCCCAACTTGGATCATTTTTCTGCTGTTAATCAGTTGTGTCAGCTTCTGTTCCTATATATGTCTATTAGAGATATTAGATATTTGTTAGAGTTAGATATTAGTTAGAAGATTGGTTAGAAATTTGTTAGACAAGTTGTTAGATAGTTAGACAGTCATTATACAAATGTCTATATAAACAATAATGTAGCTACAATACAACTATTGAATAAAGAATTGAGGAGTTCATCTTTTTTTCATTGTGATGAAGAGCAAGACAAAGAAGAATCTGAATACAGTAGCAGTTGAAGTCACAGCTTATGTTGCTACGGTCTAAGACATTAGTACCACCACTATATCAGCAGCACTCACGCCCATCTCACAGCTGCAGCTTCAGATCTAGCTCAGTTTCTGTTGGTATATCTGTCTATTAGAGATATTAGATATTTGTTAGAGTTAGATATTAGTTAGATATTTCCAGACTAAAATCAATCAAGTTTCTGTCAATGATCCGGTTACATAACCTGCATCAGGTTCGAAGATGCCTGGATTAGTAGGCTTACAGCAACAGCTTCAGTGGTCTAGTACATAAATCTATTGGGATGGTCTGATTCTTATTCTGTTCTGTTCTAGCTTTCTGGGTGAGCAGCTGCTGCTTTGTGTCATTAATCCTGGTTATTGCCTTGGTTCTGGCCCTGGCGAGCAGCAGCAGCAGTATTGGGTTTGGTTGGAGAGCTCCTGAGAAAGTTGTTACTCTTGTATAGTTGCCTACTGCTGTGTGTACAGAGGTGTCACACAGGGGAGGCTAACTACTAGCTGCTGTGTTGTACTGCTATTACTGCTGTTTTATTCTAGAAAGAACAGTTGTAGTTACAGAGAAGAAAGTTGGACTAGGAGGGTAGAAGATCTGTAAAGACCTGCATCTGCAATCTGCCATAGGCTGTAGAGTAGAGAAAAGTAGGATATTAGCCAACTTTTCGATGCAGGCCTCAACCTAGAACCAACCTGGATACACCTCAAAAAAGCACATAGCTAGCCAATGAGACTTCAATACCCTGGATATGGAGAAAATGAGACCATAACAAAGAGGGACAGATCAACCTGCAAGTATACATGAAACCTTTTTTTGGGTGAATAAGTCATAAATAAAAACAAAGAGCTCACATGACTAGAAGGGGCATAAGAGGCATACCGCAGGCCCTACACCACCACTATACATGAACAAAAACCAGCCAAAAGCCACACAAAGGCAAGAGAAAGCAAACAAAAAATAAAAATAACAACCAAAAATATACAGCCCCAATACACAAACACTAGGGACTAGAGTTTTCTCTAAGCTATGGAAAACATTCCAAACGAAACTGAGAAGACTTAGACCAAAACAAGCTGCACATCAGATTTGGATCGTTTTAATGTGTTCAGGGTCCCCATACCAGCTGTATGTGGACCATGAACTCACCCTATAATCCCAAATGCTGAATCAATGTCAGCACAAAGATACGAGTATTTTCCCTTGCACAGCCCGCAAGGGTAGGCCACAAAATATTCACCTGAACATCAATACTAGTATAGACTAAATAAGAATGACTTTTACAATCAAAATTAAAGGATTTCTTCACACTTGAGGCGCTTAGAGCAGCCATCATCCCTTGCTGCCAGATTCCTAATTCCAGAGGACAAACTGCCAGCAAGTGTTCCCAGTGGCAGAAGACATCCGACAGACATTTTATGTAACCCTTCTTTCCAGCAACAGACTTGAAACAAACACGCAACCCAATACACGAATTCCTATCACAGCTAAGAACCAATGCTCTATGCCATCGGCAAGAAAAAGCTTTACATACGAACCACAAACAGCCCACATTATATGAACTCACATCACTCAACCCATAATATGAGACCTCACTACACTCTAGAAATGTTGACAGCAAGCAACTTGCAAGATAGAACAACAATTCATAAACATGTAAACAAGTTAGCAACAAAACTCTCTCAATATGGGCAGTGAAAGGTATGTGATTTAATGTCCTCCCTACACTCAACCCTCTATGATATGGTCTAGCTCCCAGAACAGCACCTTTCAACCTGCACATTAACCAAACAATTAGATAACACTCTATTTATGCTCCCATTCACTCAACCCACTTGAAGTGATCTCACATCCCTAAAAACTCTTCTAATCGGATCCAGAGAGGTAACTCTATTCTTCAAAATTGAATCTGGCAACCTCCATGTCTCCAGAAACAACCTATCACTTTGATTACTATTTAGGTTAGTAATAGAAAACATTCGAAATCGAACCATATCAATTATTTGCTTAATAACCACCTCCTCGGGGAGGAACTCCCCATTAAAAAATCTGTTATTTCTGGTCATCCACAATTGGTAAACTGTGCAATTAAAAACCAATCTGGAAATGACCGACCCGAGGGATTTACCCCAAATTTGTTGAGACAGAAGCTGAACTAGCTCAAACCATGGCAGATCTGGCCAAGAAACATTTAACTTTATTTTCATGACATTCCACACTCTATCAGAGAAAGGGCAGTGGAAAAACAGGTGGTTGTGATCTTCATAAGGGTTATGGCAAACATATTAGTTTAGTTATTTATTTATTATATGTATTTTTATTTGATTTGGATATTGCTTTGCTGTTTATTACAACTATATTTGTTTTATGAAAATTCATGTATATTATGATTCTCTTTCTTTATTGCATTCTTGTTTTTTTTTACTCTAATCATATGATCTTCTCATTATACATGACCATTTATAGGCAATTTTATATTTTTGCGTTCTTATGAAAGTTAAGACAATGGAATTGATGCCTATAAGACACTTTTAAAATATTCATTACAGTTATCACAAAATGTCTCAAACCTTAATATAGCCTTGGTGTAGCATTGCCTACGACTAAAATTCATAAAGGTCATGTTCGAACACCTGTATGTTTATGTATCATAGTTTATTAAGAAATCCCTATTTTCACTATTTAGATGCACTTCTATTTGTGTGAAATTTCTATGCACTTCTATTTGTGTGAAATTTCTCCACCTTTCTGATCTAAGCAACTATATGTATTACTTGGCCATATTAGGAAAACAGTTACTTCGCGATTAGTGATGGAGAAAGATTGGGTACATCTTAATAGGTAATGAAAATTATATTTGGAACCTATTGTGCTTAAAATATTCATTCTCAAATGTTTTGATAAATTTGGACTTTGAATGGTAAAATAGAACTACAGATGAATACATGAAAGCAGCATGGAATTTTGTGGACATGGCTAAAAGGAATGCAGGGTATCCAGAGAAGATTATATGTCCTTGCAAAGATTGTCGAAACTTAAGTCACCATTGTATTGAGGTTGTATATGAGCATTTGGTCATAAAGGGAATGGATGAAACTTATACAAATTGGTTTCATCATGGAGAACAACCACATGTCAGTGATAAACCTGATATTGAAATGTTAGGCTCATACAATTTATTTAAAGCTGCATGTGCGCGAGATGACAATTATGAAAAATCTGTTGACAAGAGTGGGGATGAGGATTTTTTCAAATTACTGGAAGATGCAGAAACTCCATTATATTTAGGTTGTGAAAAATACACAAAGTTGTCAGCAATTGTAGCTCTTTACAAGCTCAAAGCTGTAAATGAATGGTCTGATAACAGTTTTAATAAACTTCTGGAGATATTACATGATATGTTACCAATGGGAAATGTCATTCTGAAGTCTGTATACTCTGTGAAAAAATTTGTCAAAGCATTTGATTTAGGGTATGAGAAGATTCATGCTTGTGTGAATGATTGCTGTTTGTTTAGAAAAGAGAATGCTGAAATGGAGAGTTGTCCAAAATGTGATTTTTCACGGTGGAAGGTCGATCAACGCACCAATAAAATTAAAAAAGGTGTTCCTGCTAAAGTGCTAAGATATTTTCCTATAATCCCAAGGTTTAGGAGGATGTTTAGGTCATCACAAATGGCTGAAGATTTAAGGTGGCATTCTGCTCATAAAAGTGAAGATAGCAAGATGAGACACCCAGTTGATTCTTGCTCATGGGACTTGGTAAATAATAAGTGGCCACTCTTTTCATCAGATCCTCGCAATCTGAGACTAGGTCTAGCGGCTGATGGTTTCAATCCATTTCGTAATTTGAGTTCTACGTACAGTTGTTGGCCCGTGATGCTAGTTGCATATAACTTCCCACCATGGTTATGTATGAAAAGAGAAAATGTTATGTTGACATTATTGATTCCAGGAAAAAAGCAACCAGGTAATGACATTGATGTATATTTACAACCGCTTATAGAAGACCTGCAAGAGTTGTGGAATAATGGGGTGAATATTTATGATGCTTTCACAAAAACTGTTTTCAATTTGAGGGCAATTTTGTTATGGACAATAAATGACTTTCCAGCATATGGAAATCTCTCTGGGTGTACTACGAAGGGTAGAATAGCATGTCCTATATGTGGCAACAATACATATTCACAGTGGCTAACATTTAGTAGGAAGTTTGCATACATGGGCCACAGGTGCTTCCTTCCGCCATCTCACCCTTTTCGAAAGAAAAAAACTTGGTTTGATGGTAAGGAAGAAAAGAGAAGAAATCCAAAAATCATGACTGGCAACAACATTTGGGTTTCTATTAAAGACATGAAGAATGATTATGGAAAAAGTGGAAAGAAGAAGCGAATGCGAGATAATGAACCTATTCAAACGTGGAAAAAGAGGTCAATTTTTTTTTGAATTACCTTATTGGAAGGTAATTGTTATTGACTATTTTGATATATCTTATTTATTTATTTATTTATTTTTTTTTTTGAGTTTTTGATAGTAGCAATTTTATAAGTGTTTTTATAATGAATTCTCAGGAACTTACATTACGTCATAACTTAGATGTAATGCATATAGAGAAAAATGTTTGTGAGAGCATCATTGGCACCTTGTTGGATATCAATGGAAAATCGAAGGATGGTCTCAATGCTCGTAAGGATTTACAAGAAATGGGAATACGACATGACTTGCATCCAGAAGACCATGGGAATAGAACATACCTCCCTGCAGCTGCACATACACTATCAAGGACTGAAAAGAAAATATTTTGCAAGAGGTTATTTGACCTGAAGTTACCTGATGGGTATAGCTCAAATATTGGGAATTGTATATCGATGGAGGAATGCAAGATTATAGGCCTCAAATCCCACGATTGTCATGTTCTGATGCAACAATTGTTGCTTGTAGCTTTGAAAGGATTAATGCCGAAAGGACCAAGAAATGCCATACTTCGGTTATGTTCATTCTTCAACAGAATATGTCAACGAGTCCTTGATAGAGAACAAATAGCGGCCCTCGAAGAACAAGTCATTGAAACCTTATGCATGTTTGAAAGGTTCTTTCCACCTTCATTCTTTGACATCATGATTCATTTAACAATTCACATAGGATGAGAAGCACGATTATGTGGACCAGTCCAATACCGTTGGATGTATCCCTTTGAAAGGTGAACACCTATTTCATGATTATTAAATATGACTATGTGTTAAGAAGTATCATTTTAATATGATGTTCATTTTTCTGAAGATATATGAAGATACTCAAAGGATATGTTAGGAATCCTGCACGACCTGAAGGCTGCATCGCAGAATGCTATCTTGCAGATGAGTGCATGTCATTTTGTAATAAAAATATGAAGACAACTATTGAAGTAGATTATCAAGTAGGCCGCAATCAAGATTTTGATAATGATGTGATTCTTGAAGGTCGTCCAATTTCAGGTGGAACATCAATCACATTGAGTGATGAATTGTTGGAAACTGCACATCGTTGCGTGTTGTTCAATACAGCCATAGTGGAACCCTATTTGGAGTAAGTATGATAGAATTTCCAATGCATAATTTACTACGTACCTGATATCAGTTATAAACCACTTACATATTTTGGTTTCAATCAGGATGCATTTAGAGGACTTAAAGTAATCAAATAGGAGCCTTGGTCTTCAAAAAAATAAAAGCTTACTTTTGAAGCGACATGCTGAAAATTTCGCAGCATGGTTAAAGGAAAAGGTTACATGTTATTTTAAATCTGTTTGTCTAGAAGAATATGATAACATAACATATGAATTTATTTCCTTATTTTTTAACAGATTCAGTTTCATACCCCATCAACTAATGAGTTGGACAATGATGAGGTGGACAAACTAAAATGGCTTGCATATGGTCCTAGAAAGTATGCAATGTCCTATAATGGATATATAATTAATGGGCAGCGATTCCACACAAAGGAAGCAGAGAAGTCAACTCAAAATAGTGGTGTTTCTATTGAAGCTAGCACCATGTGCAGAGCAAGTGCAAAGGACACTTCACAAGTTGTTGATGTCGTTGCATATTATGGTGTGATCAGAGATATAATTTTATTAGATTACCATACATTTCAACTTCCAATATTCAAGTGTGATTGGGCAAATATTGGACATGGTGTTAGATTTGAAGATGGTTTTACACTTGTTAATCTACCCCAAGATGAGAACCAATATGAGAGGGAGCCTTTTATATTGGCCTCACAAGCAAAACAAGTGTTTTATTCGAGAGAAACTGATTCATCGAATTGGTATGTTTTACTAAAGGCACCACCAAGAGGTTATTATGAGTTGGAAATGTATGATAAGAATGAGGATATGTCTTCCAGGCCACAACACGTTTCATCACTTGATTTGAACATTGATGATGATAATGACGAAGGCAGTTTTGTGAGAGAAGATTGTGAGGGCATATTGGTGTGATTTGTGTGCTACTCTTGAAAAGATTGTAGTTTTTATCTCAAGTCTTTTTTAGTTTATAATGTTATTTTGAAATTCCTTTGTAAAGCACTAGTTTACATTCTAAATTTGTTTCAGAATTATTTATGGTGGTTTGAAACAAGATAAAAGAGTTTTAACTTATGATGAATGTATAATATTGCACTTTAAAAGTTTTCATTCAAAATTTTTTGGGAAATGATGGTATGTACAGGGTTTTTTTGCTTGGTCATTTCTATCACTTTTGTAGCCTTTATGTATTTATAAGGTATACAACTCAATTCTTGTTTCAAAATACTTTCTTTATTTCAATTCATTTGTCTAACTAAGTTTGGAATTTGATGCTATGTTATTATTTTGTTGAATAGGTTGGCTACCATGGTTGCTAGTTGTAAGGGGAGGTTACGTCCAAGGCAGACATCAAGTGAAGTCTCTCTTGAAGGACCATCCAACCTCTTGCCTCAAGATTCCGTAGAAACAACTGCAGTTCCTACAGAGGGTTCACAAAGTGTTAAACGAAGAAGGGGCCCAACCAAATTGAAAACAATTGCAGTGGATGGCGGAAGTCGAATTGAAATATTGTACAATGACTTGGGTCAACCAATTGGTGATGGATCGGTCAAATTATCCTCCTTCTTAGGAGCTCTTGTTCGAGAGATTGTACCTGTAACACTTCCTGATTGGAGGAAACTTCCTTCGGGGATGGAAGAAGTCTTATGGAAATCTATTCAGGTGTAGTATACCAAACTTAAATATCTTTGCTTTGAACATAAAATAATCATAACATTAATGGTAATACAACTTGCAGGTAAGATTTAAGGTAGATGAAGAGTGGCAAAAAGATCATATATTTATGTCTATGGATGATCTTTGGAGGGCCTCCAAATCAAGATTAGTTACCAAAATAAGGAAAGCATCAAACGAAGAAGAAAGGCTTAAACTACGACCTGATAACATCAAATCAATTCATGAGTGGAAGGATTTCTTGAAGGAAAAGACAAGTGAAAAGTTTAAGGTAAGAAACTTCTGAAGTTGTCAATACTATTTTATAAAGGCAACATATGATAAAGACATTCTATTGTTATCAACACTATTTTATAAAGGCAAATTGTATTTGTATCACTACTATTATGTTTCTCCACCTTTTTGTCATGTTTTGTTGCAAGGGGATCACTAATCATCATTGTTGATTGATCTTTCTTAGGGAGCATGCTGTTATTCCATTAAGCAAGATAATTGTCTATTTTACTATAATGTTGATTCAATTTCAATAAAATTGAATGTTTTCGTTGACCAAAAAAAAAAAACTGAAATTGATTAATTGCTTTAGGCTAAAAGTGAGAAATTCAAAGCAATTAGAAGGAAACAACTCCCACATACATGCAGTCGCAAGGGATATGCACGGTTGACTGAGGACATGGTAACATTAAATTTTATTAAGTTCTGTTTGTATTTTTTTTATAGTATGAATCTTTTGTTTCCCCTCTAGAAAAACAAGGGTGCAACCTCCTCATCTCTATCTAGAGTTCCTGTCTGGATTCAGGCACATACCAAAAAGAGTGGTGAACCCATAAACACAACTGTTGCTGAAACTATTGTAAGAACATTTCTCTATTTAATAATTTTTATTTTTTATTTTTTATAATATATCTTCATATTCATATTGGTCATCCTTATCTACTCAGACATAATAATAATATTATTTTTTTTTTAAGGATAAATTGAAAGAAGTTGAACTTGACGATCCAGTATCATCATCTATTCTTAAGGTAAAACAAGATGCTCTTTCAAAAATACTTGGTCGTGAGAATCGCGGGCGAATAAGAGGGCTTGGCAAAGGAGTTACTCTTACTAAATTGTGTGTACTCTCGCAAAGGGATAGTTTTAAAACTCAGGAAAAAGAAGAAGCTACTCAATTGAAAGAAAGAGTGGCACATTTGGAGAGCGTAGTTAGTCATCTAATGAGAAATGAGGCAAGTAGTTTTACGCATTTATTAAATTTACTTATATAGGTTTCAAACTTTTTAACATAATTACATTATTGTCTTTCATTTTTTGGTGTCAGAAGCAAGCAAGCGAGGAAGGATCAACAAGACCTATAGTTTCTCCCTCGGTAAAAAATATTATTTACATTCCATTTTACATGAAAGTAGTGTGCGCACATGCACACACATACATTTCCATTCTATGAGTATATTTATATGTAGAGATCAACTTTAGAATACCACTTAAGGGGTTTGGGTCTTCACTATTCAGTGATACTACATGAATTAGAAATACTTAGCTAGAATGTGAGGGGTTCAAACACCCCAGATAAGATGATGGTCGTCATAGCTCCCCTTAATGATTGGAAGGTTGATCTTATTACAATTACTTTCATGTTTTGGAAAATGTAAGGGGATAGTTTCTATAATATAATTTAAACAGCTTGAGTAATGTTACTTCAATAAGTTGTTTACTAATACCAAGTAAAAATAAGAAGTTAGGGAAAAAAAAACATACAGGCAAATAAACACACTAGGATACGTACATGCACGAAGCAATTACTAACCTTGCGAAGACAAAATGAACTCATTTTCTTCTGATAAAGAAAAATGGTGGTCAACAGAATAGCAATCAAAGGAAAAAATAATGCCTCCCCAAAAATCTACTTATATTGCCTCCCTTCATCTCTGCATAAACACTCAAACAACAGAACTCCTTCTCAGTCAAACCTCACAGCACTGGCATGTTTCTGCTAGGTGAGGACTTCAAAGTTCTTCAAGTGAAAGATTTTTCAAAAAGAAACCCTCATTGCTTTTAGTTGCAAATTGTTGAAAACTTCAGCTGAGGACATTGAAAAAGGAAAACAAATGATCAGCTTAATTAAGATTCCAAATAAAGTGCACACATGCAGTTTATCTTCAGTCATTATTATACAGACAGTAGTTTTTTCACCTTTTTTTAATGGAGAGGTGATAAAAGCTATGGCATTGGGTCATTCACTAGAATGTTAACTGTAATTAGTTCTCTGGTTGAGGAATACTCAAGGCAATGTTCACAGATGGATTTTACTCGCAATATTGAAATTTCGTGGTTGACTCATGAGCTATGTCACACAGACTCAGGTAAGTATCAGGTGCGGGTTCAAGTGTTAGATCTTCCTAAACCTAAATCTTAGGATATTGGATATGCATCCAAAAGTTGGGAATGGATAAGGGGATACATCTTAAACACACACACACACATATGTATTGCTTATTGTATAATCTTCTTAGATCAGATGTTATACATTGTTTAAAAATGTACTTCAAATAAAAAAGGATTTAGGAAAACATAGAATTTACATAATAGAAATGTTTTCTTTACTAGAAAATGCAAGTGTCTTCTTCTTCAAACATCATACAAAATTAGAGGATCCAAATGTCTATATTGGGTACAGGTGTTGGACACATATCCCCCATGTTTACCCTTGTCATATCCAGTGGACACAAGTACAATGGGAGAAGTAGAAAAGTCTGTGTAACACATCTTATGAGTATTGATTTAGACAATTAAAATTCTTGGTTCACTCATCATTATAGTGTATATATATAGAGAAAGAGGGGAGCTAACAACCATATATGAGTGACAGTTTCTCTTGTTTGTCATTGCCTTGTTACTAAAATGTCAGAACACTAACACCCCCAACAAGAAATGCAAGTTGCTGGATTGGATGGGGTCAGGGGAAGTAGTTGCTGAAGGGCGTTGGTCTTCAAGTGATCTGAAACAACTTGTCCATCACATTCCTATTGGACCTAATGCCATGAGAGTATGGGTAGATCTCGTAAGAGAAGCTGGAGCATATTTATGGAGGCCTACTGCTGACATGACTTACATTGAAGACGTTGTGGGTACTACAGTTGCATGGCCAGCTGACAAAGTTGTTATGGGGCAGTGATCACTTCTACAGGTTGGTAATTTTTTAAAAGATTACAAATATTACTCTTCATGAACAATTTAAATCTTATTATATTTGTTTTTATTTATTCCACCTGCAGAAATGTATTTGTAGAGAATGTAGAAATGTTTTTTTTTTTTATGAATAGACAGGTCGGATCTAAATCGGAATCCTTATAATGCAATAGAAGTATATTTATTAAGAGATAAGACAATACAAAGAGAAGAGTAAGGAATGCTTGATATTACGAAAGAAATAACACTTTTTTAAGCGATATGATATTACAACATACTTTATAGTTTTGCATATCACATTAGCTACCAGAATAAGATTTCTTGTACAGAGGCAGATGATGGAACACCCTCAGGCCACAAATAGCATACACCAGCAGATGAGCACTGTTAGACATATCAGGAAGTGGCTTCCTCAATTCCTCACTGAACCTTGCATATCAATTAGATTTCAAGCCAGAACCCACCAGCTCCACCCTAAACAACAGACAACATAACAGCAGCAGACAACATAACACCCTACCCACTCACCCTTGGAATTCCATGATTTTATCCACTCAATCCAGAACCAACCAGCAAACAACCGATAGCAAACCAGCCACCAAACCAGCCACACTCATTTTCCTAAAACCTTATACAGCAAAAGACCTCCAAAACCATAAAGCAGACCAGCAACCAACACTCCCAAAACAAATTAGCAGCATGCAGATTAGCTTCCAAATCAGCAAACAAATTACCAGCATGCAGATCAGCTTACAAAGTAGCAGCTTGCAGGTCAACATATTCTGAATCTGGAAGAGATCACCAGCTTGGGTGTATTTCTGCTGGTGTATGCTGTGTTGTTGATCTGTTATATGCTGGTGTATGCTGTTGGCTGATTCTGGTATGCTGTGTTGAAGAAGTGGTGTTTTAGTAACTTTGGTATTTTGTTAACAATTTGTAATTTTATTTTCATCCAGCAAATCAAAGGATAACATTTTGTAATCATAACATTTTGTAACTTTTAACAGATCAAAGGATAACATTTATCGAATGTGTTGTTAGATTAGGTATATAACAGATCAAAGGATAACATTTTGTTAACAATTTTTGTCTGCTGTGTTGAAGAAGTAGTCATGGTGCTCTGCGTTTGCTCCAGTAGAGGAGTGCTTTGTTGCTTTTTTGCTTTTGTTTTGATATAATTTTATTTTTATTTTTCCTTTTTAATGATATACAGTATTGTTAAACTGATTATACTTATTGTGACGTGTTGATTATTGTTTTACAGTTTTTAGGTTTGGAAAGAAGATGGAACCAATAGAAGTCAGCTTGGAAGTTTGTGGGTGCAGAAAAAGGAATTTGAATGTGTTATTGGCTTGTACATACCGACATTATGACTTTAAGTTTTTGTTTTTGTTTTTATTTTTATTTTTTTGAACATAGTGAGAGATTGTGTTTTGGTACTTTATTAAGACAATGCTATGACGATTTTATTATTTCTTGAAATTTGCGGTGATGAGTTATTTTTCAATGATAATATTGTTTTGTATGTGATGGATGAAAATGTGTTTGTTGCATTTACAGAATTTAGGTTTCCAATATTGGTGTTGGAATGGATTTTTATTATATTTATAAATGGAAAAAGCTTCGGACCCCCAGTGGGGGTACTGGGGGTCGCCTCTCATTGGTCCAAAAAAAAAAATAGTTATTTATTTATTTTTATTTTTTTTTATGTTTTCCACCAACCCCGTGCTACCACGTCACTGGGGGTGCGACTCCCACTGGGGGTCTGAAGCACGGCTTATTTATAAATACTATATGATAGCATTTAAAATTGCTATCATAATGAGGTATTTGTAGCATTTAAAAAATGTTATCATGCTTTATTATAACATTCTTAGTTAGTTATGATATGGTAAATTGTAACATTACTAGATTGCTATAAAAACAATTTTATAGCATTAACAAAATGTTATCCTTTGGTATTTTTAGTAACTTTTAACTATTTCATAGCATTCAAAAATTGTTATAATATATTTACGATAGCGTTCAACGATAACATTCAATAAATGTTATTAAAAATGATACACTTTTAATAACATGGGCAAACATAGCATTCTTTAGAATGCTATTACTTACTTTTGATAGCATTCCTCGAATGCTATAAAATGTGTTTTTTGTTGTAGTGTGAGTGTCCTTACAGTATGAAAATAGTTCATTTAAACAGTATTTCAGTTGTTCAGTCAGTACAGTCATATGTGGTACACCCATTAGCATAACAGTACAGTAAACAGTAGGTCTAAAAAGACCGAACAGTAATGATGGCCATCAGTCAGTAAACAGTAGTGGTTCCAACGAGGGAACCGACAGAGATTTCTGTCACAGTAGCAGTAAACAGTAGGTGCTAAGGATGCCACAATACAGTTCAGAATATAGGACATACATTCAATCAGTTAACAGTAATCAGTTCAGAAAACAGTACAGTTCAGTTGTTCAGAAAATAATCATTTGTGAACATATCTTTACACAATCGTTACTCACAGAGTTCTGGGCTACAGTAAGCTAGAGCGTCTCCTCAGAAAGTCAAACCTACACAGTTAACAGATTGAACACACACTAAGCTACACAGTTGGGAAAGATAATAACTTAATCCCTAATTTGCCTCGGTGTGTTCTACATCTATGTCCTCATTAAAATGTCTTAAAGTAGGCCTAAGAATGCCTAGAATGGGATGAGGATGCAAAGATGTACTTTTAAAAGCATTTTTAGATTTTTCAGAAAACAGGGGTCACGCTCAAGCGTAGGTCACTCCGCTCGAGCGGACATACAGACAAAGGTACCCGCTCGAGTGGCAAATCCCCCGCTCGAGCGTACTGCAAAAGTACTGGATGGGTGAAATCTCCGCTCGACGGACGCTCGACGCCCACTCGAGCTTGAGACACATGACTCCGCTCGAGCGCCCAGTCTTCCGCTCGAGCAGATTGTAAAACAGTGCAGAGATACTGGATGCTCGGATTCCACGCTCAAGCGGCACTTTCCTCCACTCGAGCGGAAGTGCAGAATCTGGAAATTCCAGATTGCACCTCCAAGCTCAAACTCAAGTTTAAACAACTCAAAACTCGACCTCTTGGGCTGAATTTTCAGAAAACATTTGTAAACACATAGAATAACATGGTTCAAAGCTCAATTTTGAGAAATCAAAGCCCAAGGGTGTTTAATTCAAACCCAATTTCATGAACATGGAGAACATGCAAACATACATGAATTCAAATCAATTCAAAGCTTCAATTTGATGCTCTAAGGAGCCAATTGTTTCCAAAACATGATGAAATCATGGACTTAAACATAATTGTGAACATGCATGTAACATTTTGCCATGAAAACAACTCAACATCTACAATACAACCATGCATGCAAGGATTGAGCTTCAATTCAACAACAATGAACCAAAACATGACTTAGTTCTACAATGAAGCATGAATCATGCAAGAACTAGCTCAATGGCAACAATAAGAAGATGAGTTTCCTACCTTAGTCTTGTATTCAAGATTTAGGGGCTCAATTTAGCAATCTACACTTCAATTTCCTCAAGCAATTCTACCAATGAACTCAAGATCAACTCAATTCTCTCTCACTCTCTAACTTGGTCGGTTGAGTCTAAGGAAAGAGCTAATGATATGTGTATGTAATGAGGCTCAAAAATGAATCAAGTAGTGGCCACTAAGGCTAGTTTGGTAAATAAGGCCAACTTAAGCAATTGATTAATATTTAATCTAATTTAATCATACTAAATCAAATTTCAGATAAATACACCATAAAATCGCATAAATCATGATGATCGAGAAACATTAATCAATTCCCGGTTCGGCCGCCGATAAGGCCTTCAATTAGCAGTTCAAACATAAAACATAAACAGATCAAATAAACAACCAAACAGATAGAACACAGATTAACATACATATGCAGTCAAGTCAGTTCCAGTTTTCAGTCAGTCAGTTCAGTACTTTAATCAGTTCAATTATCAGTCATAATCAGTTCAGTTATTAGTCGTAATCAGTGTTTATCGGTAAGCAATGGTGAGGGTTATTACAACAATGAAGTAGCTAACGAGATCTCGTAATCACATAAATGTCATGGACCCGCATTTACATGCCATCTCCCATGACTTGGGACTATCTGTGGATGCCATAGTAGATTCGCAAATAGGACATTCGTTCACATAGCAAAATAACAGTTCAGCAAATCATATCTTATCATATAACGGTTTGAACATAATTTATACAAAACATATCTTTACATGAATGTTACTCATAGTGGGCTTCCAGAGACAGTTGGTCGGTCGGTCCTCGACTTGTGACCTACAATCACAAATAAATAGAGTAAGAGAGAGAGAGAGAGAGAGAGAGAGAGAGAGAGAGAGAGAGCCGAGAGTAGAGAAGAAAGAGAGAGCTTTGAAGAGATGGAATTAAGGGATATGAAAGGCACAATTTATAGGGCAAGGATACTTGGGGCAAAAGAAAGAAAATAAAATAAAATAATATAATAAAGTTTACTTAATGGGCAAGAAATGGGTGTACTTGGGGAAAAAGAAAAAAAACTTTACTTGGAGAGAAAGGAAAATAAAAAAATGATTTTGCTCACTAAGGAAGAAAAGTAAATCTATTTCACAAGAAGATGAATACTAATGAGATGGAGATAAAAATAGATAAGATAAGAAAATAAGTTAGGTTCTCATTTAAAAATCTCACCACCAAGCTGCAATCAATATCTCTTACTAAAATATTAATACCTTAAAATTTCGGGATCTCACAAAATATCAAAATACAATGTCCATAGAATTCTGCAGACTTATATGGAACAAAAAATTTAAAGCTTATCTTCGCATATATAGTGACGTCAACACATGTACAGATATAACAAAAGGGACTTAGCCCTATACACAGAAAAGAAACAAAAGTTTGTCTAGATTAACAAAGTGAATAAAACTTAAGACTTCATTTCAAAAACTTGACCAAACTATTTCTAGGAACTCTACGTGAGGCACGGTGGTTGGCTTGATAGAACATATTCAAACTTGAAATCCTAAGCCTGGTCGTGCGCCTGATCACCTACATACAGGCCTCGTTTGGCAAGAGGCTATTTTAGTCAATTAGCCAAAAAGTTACTAAATTAGCCAAAAAGCCAACAACCCATACCAAAAAGTCAAAGATTCTCTTTTCTCTCTACTTTTTGCACATCTTTTCGTAATTAGCCAAAAAGTCATCCCAAACATACAAGTTTTTTTTACCGACCTTTTTAGTCAAATAGCCAAAAAGTTACTAAATTAGGCTGTTCCCAAACGAGGCCACATATATAAAATAATGAGCTGGAGCCTAGTGAACAACAACAGAGTAAAGAGTTTATGAATGATGCAGATTTAGAAAACAAATTCCATATCCAAAACAGATTCAGATTCACATGCTTTTATAAATTTCATAAATAATTATACATGGTACATTCATTAGCTACAGATCAAGTTGGTCATAAAGACCCACGTGCACGTGAGGTGGTCATAAAGACCCATATGCACTTGAGAGATGGTCATAAAGACCCTTATTCACATGAGATTTGGTCATAAAAGACCCACATGCAGATCAGACAAGCGGTTATGCATAAGCAGTCCGATAAATGGAATCCACGTGAATCTTGGTAGCAGGTAACATATAACAGATATCACATGAATCACATGATACTAAGGATGCCACGATTAAATTTAAGAAAAATGGATAATCATTTATAATTCGCAAAATAGCATTTTAGAAAACAAATCATATCATATTGTTTAGAAAATACTTATAGTCAAACATAGTTTTACAGAATTGTTATTCATAGATAGCTCCAGTAGCAAAACAGATCACTTTGATAGAATAGACCGATCAAGCGGGCGATAACACGTGACCTACACAAACACGTGACAGATACACATTGAACACATGCCCTAAAGTGCTTAACTTATCGTTCTTCTTTCTTAACGTGTGTTTCTAACTCTTATCTTCATCATTGTAGTTTAAATGTGGCTTAGGAATGCCATAGACGCAATAAGGATGCAAAAGTACACTTTGGAACAGTTAGCCAAAATTTTGAAAACAGGGCAGTTCGCTTGAGCACAACTTTGTTCGCTCGAGCAGTCTACAAAGTCTGTAAAAGTACTGGATGCTCAATTTTCACACTTGACGGTCGCTCAAGCCGAATAATGAGGAAAAGAATGCTCGCTCGAGTGCACAATCAGTCTCTTGAGCCACCATGCAATTGTCTGCAAAACTACTAGGAGCTTGAAATGTACGCTCGAGCGATACTTCCATCGCTCGAGCGAACTGCTCGAATCCTAGGATTTCTAGATTGCTCTCCAAGTTCAAAATTTGATTTTAAAGCATCAAAACAAATCTTGTTGGGCCCAAAACTTTAGAAAACATGTGTAAACTCATAATATATCATGAATTGAAAACCATTTTGCAAAATCAAGGCTCAAAAGCAAGTCAATCGTGCAAACCAAATCTTAAAACTTTGTATATGCTTATATGCATGTAGTCATTCACAATCTTTGGTTCCAAAACATGTCCAAATGATGTAAGAAAAGAATAATCATGTTGGATTTTCATAATCATGCAAGTATATGTCCATGCATGTGAGAATTCTTGGAAATCAAACTCAAAATGCCATGAGATATGCATATAATGCATGAATCACGCTCAATTCCACATCCTTAACTTAATTCTCATGTTAATTCTTCTAATTCCCTTGAATTCTTAGACTAAGTGACTCAAATTCACAAGTAAATACCTTAAACCTTGATTTTAGAGGTTTTGATCCTAAATCTTACAAATTCTTTCAATTTATCTTCAATCTTCATAAATCTCCCTTGAATTCTCTCTCTCTCTCTCTCTCTCTCTCTCTCTCTCTCTCTCTCTCTCTCTCTCTCTCACCCCCACCCTCCACGTTGGTCTCAAGGAAATGAAGATGGAATGTTGTATAGTGGTCTTATATAGGTCTAATTAGCTTAGGTTAATTAATTATGATTATAACTAAATGAATTCAACTTAATAATTAATTTATTCTAATTATTTGGTTCCAAATTGAATTCTAATTAAACTTACCATATGGTTCTAGAAATTCCAAATAACATATAAACATAGTCAATTTCATGTTCGAATGCCGATAAGGCTTTCAATTCACAGATTCAAGCAGAATTACCGACAAATATTCCTACAACAGAGAAATATAAACACAATTAACACGTGACAGTTGCAATTTTCTTAAGATTTCATCTTAATTGCTTGTTAAGCATTCCTAATCAAGGATTATAAGCTAATCACAAGTCATGGTTGTTACAGGTAAATTCTTTTTTATTTTGTTTTTTATGTCACTTGTTGATTAAACAAAATGATGATTACATGTGATCATTTATTGTTCATCTAGAGTTTTTAGCACTTGCCAAATATGGAAAATTCTATTAAGTGCGTTTGGTTTGAATTTTTTGAATTAAATTTTTTGAAAATTGAGTTTTTTATTTTTCGTGTTTTTTATTTTTAATGGATATTTTTAAAATTTTAAGCATTTTTTTTTTACTTTTTTAGATACATCTTACTTAGATATGTCTAAAAAGTAAAATATTTGTGAAAAAATATTTTAAAAAATTAATAAATACACAAAATACGAAAAATGTTCTAAATTGTAATATATTTTTTTTTGGATTTTTGTTATTTAGCGAATTTTTTAAAGATTTTCTTTCACAAAAATTATACTTTTTAAGTGTATTTATGTTAAGTGTGTCTAAAAATTTTAAAAATTGCTTAAAATATTAAAAAATTCAGTAAAAACAAAAAAATACTGAAAACAAGAAAGTAAAATTTTTGGAAAGTGTTTTTAGAAAATTCAAACCAAGCAAAGTGATTAATTTTGTGTCTAATCTCAGTTGTCAATTAAATAAATTAAAATATAAAATAAAATAAAATTGTAAAATTTACCTATAAATCCCATTTTGAGAAATGGTGATCCATTTAATCCCAACGATTTTTTTATAGACCAATCAGTCCCATTGATTTTGGAAATATAGATTTAATATATTATTTGAAAATTAGATTTATGGTTATACCCTTATTCTATTATGTTTTCTTCTACTTCTTTTTTTTTTTTTTTAGAAAGGTAAGGTACACAATATATAATAATCAAATTTAGGTTGAATTTTTATATGACAATCTTTTTTATTTGATAAACATTTCAAAATGAGTACAAAAATAACTTGAAATATGAGATTCTTCAAATATTTCAAAACGATGTGAGATTCTTCAAATATTTCAAAAAGAGTATAAAAACTCCTTAGTAAGCTTTAAACAAATGTATAATTTCAAATTGTAATACTTCAATGCAACACTCAAACGTAACACTCAAAAAAAAATTCTTGAGCGAATTACATTACCAGTCCCTATAGTTTGGGGCTCGTGTCACTTTGGTCCCTAACTTTTCAGTTGTGACATATTTGACCCTGAATTTTGAATCTTGTTCCAAATAAGGACAATTGAAGATACCATTGCTTAATTATAAGGGCAAAATCGTCAATTTGATAAAATATAAACTAATTTGACAAAAATAAATGTCAAAAAAATATTTTTAAAATTTAAAAAATTATTTCTACCCACTAAAGATAAAATTATGTAAAATTGATAAAACTATTAGTCATTTATTTATTTATTTATTTTACCAAATTAATTTTTATTATGTGTTTGGATGATGATCATGTAATGGGTAGTTGTTAGGATTTTAATGTGTAATCGATATATTTAATATATGAAATATTTTTAGTTTTGGATTTTTTAATTTAATGAATTGATTTAATAATGATATTAAAGTTGTCGCCATATTTGACTTTTGAAAAAATATAAACTAATTTAATGAAAATAAAAACTACCCATTACATGATCATCATCCAACCACATAATAAAAATTAATTTGATAAAAATAAATAAATAAATAAATGCCTAAAATATTTATCAATTTTACATAATTTTATCTTTAGTGAGTAAAAATAATTTTTAAAAATTGAAAATATTTTTTTGACATTTATTTTTATTGAATTAGTTAATATTTTATCAAATTGATGATTTTACCCTTAAAATTAAGCAATTGTATCTTTAATTGTCCTTATTTTGAACAGCATTCAAAATTCAGGATCAAATGTGTTACAACTGAAAAGTCAGGGACCAAAATGACACAAACCCCAAACTATAGGGATCGCTAGTGTAATTCGCCCAAAATTCTTAGTGTACTTTTCTTAAGTATAACCCTCCAAAAAAAAACTTTTTAGTATAACACTCTAATGTAACATATAAAAAAATTCTTTAATATACTTTTTTAAAGGTAACATTCTAATATAACACTCCAAAAAAACTTCTTAATGTAATACACAAAAAAAACTCTTTAGTGTAGTTTTTCCAAACATAACACTCTAAAAAAACTTCTTACTGTAACACTTTAATGTAACACACAAAAAAATTCATAAGTGTACTTTTCTCAAACGTAACACTCCAATGTAACACTTAAAAAAAAAAAAAAAAGATGTGGGATTCTTCAAACCATTCCAAAAGGAGTACAAAAATTCATTAGTAAATGTTGGACAAATGTATAATTTCAAACCGTGAGTGTTACGTTTAAAAAAAGGACACTAAATAGTTTTTAGTATTTTTGTGTCTTACATTGGAGTATTACGTTTAGGATTACATTGATTGGAGTATGTTACATTGGAGTGTTATATTTGTATTATATTGGAGTGTTAGATTTGAGAAAAAAGTACACTAAAGAATTTTTTTTAAGTGTTACGTTGTTATGTTTAAAAAAAATACACCAAAAAGTGTTTTAGTGTGTTACATTGGAGTGTTACATTATTAGAGTGTTATGTTTTTGTTCGTAGTGTGGGATTTGTTTAAAAAATGAGAGAAAATCCAAAACTTCTATAGTACGGATTGCCTAAATGTGTAATTTTATATTTGGAGAAACCTATTTTTATCCCTAAAAAATTAAACCCAAATATGTAAGTGACTATTCTTTTGTGTAATTTATACTTTAATGGGACCTTTGTTGGAAATGGTTTTAAAATTCTAGGTAAAACTAGAATTTTTTCCTAAGTTTGGTCTATTTTTTAGGTGGGCCTCGTACGTCGATTTTCACTGGTCAAAGTGGTAACGCGTTCTATGCCGCGTTGTGATTCACGTGATATATTTAGTTGCTCAAAACCATTACCGAGTGAATGGAAAATTGAAGCCAAAGTATGCTCCATGAAAATGGAGTTTTGGTGAAAAATCCTTAAAGGTATTGAATAAGGCTTGTCCCACATTGATTTGGTGGGAAGTTTTGAATGAGTTTATAAGGCATGGGTTTAGTACTTGGGGTGTGCCCCAAGGGGTACTTAAGTGTTTTAGAGGGAGAGGTTATGGGCTAGACCCATTGGACCCAAAAATCACCACATGCACGCCGTCCAATCGGGCAGGTTGGGCTGGGCGCGGGTGTGTGGTTGGGTTGGGCTTGTTGGGCCTAATACTAATATTTTTGGGCCAAAAATATTTGAATTTAATTTTATTTTTGGTAAAATAAAATTCAGAATTCAAATTAAACCGGAAATAAACTAGTCCGGTTTTACTGTACATCTAAACAGGGCCCTTCCCGTTTTTTATCTGTTTGAATTATAAACCCAACAGATTCAAATCTGTTTGAATTCAAAACCAACAGGTTCATACCTGTTTAATTCAAAATCTGCAGCCACCATTACATCTATAAATAAGACAACTCTCATTTGATGTTAGTGATTCCGAAAATTCATTATTTTCATCCTTCAGAGCTCTGCAAATTCATTTTTCATTTTGTTGGATTATTTTCTTGTAAGAAAGAGTGTAAACACTTAGTGTATTCGTAAGACAAACAATTTGTAGTGCTGCTATTGTTTGTAGTAGATCATTTTATCCTGAGAGATAGACGTCCAAATTTTGAAAGCACCAAGGAGAGGACGAATCTGTCTTAAGGACATAGTGTCAAACACTGGACTTGATCAGATAAATATTCAAAGAAATTAATCAAATAAGTTGTTCAATTTATTATTCTGTTTTATTCATTTATTTAAATCAGATTTTAATTTTATTTTTGTAACAAAATAAAATCTGTTTTTATTTATTTATTTTTATTTCTAGTTTGATTTTTGTAAACAAACAAATTCTCTCTATTCTTTTATTTCTTTATATTCTGGTTGTTATTTAGTACACAACAGAATTTAAACTATTTAAATACAGTGAAGATTGTCCAGCAACCTTTAGGTTCATAAGAAAAAAAGAAAGGACTTAACAATTCTCAAGATCACATTTTGAGATTTATTGGTGCTTCACCCAATATTTTTTTGACTCAAATTGCTAAAAAGTAACTTTTGCTAAAACAAAATAGAAATAAATGTTATTTTTCTATTCAAAATGATTGTTCACGGAACTTCTTTTTTTATTAAAAAAACAAGGATTATAGGTGATAATTTATTATTTATCTAGAATTTTCAAATCAAATGATAATATCATTCTAAACTTTCTTCTTACCTTTTTTTTAATTTTTTTTATTCAGATACTTTTATTTTGTAAGAAATTTATTTTTATTCCATTTAAATATTTTATTTTAATTTTTAAATTAAAAATAATTTCTAAAAAATCATATTTAAATTATTTTATGCCATTATAAAATGTAATTTTTTTTAATACTAACTTATTTGATGATTCATTTCTAAAAGTTTTACTTTTAAACATTTATTGGAAAAACTTAAGTATATTGCTTTTGGTTTTGTTCATTAATATTAAAATTGTAATTAATTTTATTTATTATTTTAAAAAATAAGTAGCAATAATTTATATATTTATATACACAATTTTGTTTCAATTTCTTAGATTATTTGGTGTCTTTGCCTAAGTCTACTCAAATTTAATTCTAATTTTTGAATTTCTACATAGGTTCTCACCGAATTAAAAACTACACTGCCCAATCTTCATAAAATTTCAGGCTTGACTCTAGTTGTTTGAATTGAGCTTGCCAAAGTTTGCAATTCTAAAAAAGGGGTTAAAAGTTACATAATTGAAGTTATGACAAATTAAAAATTGATATATATATATATATATATAGGCCATGGCTTCTGTCCAGTCCAGGATCGGACAGGACCGTGCTGTTGGGTCCGTGGGGGCCCACCACGGGTCCCGTTTTGATAATCTGAACCATTCAATGTGTAGAACTCGTCGAGTACTATATGCCTGTAAAAAATCACGTTGATCGGATATCTATAGCTCTGTGAACAAAACAGTTTTTTATCAACCGTTAATTTTTTCACCGTCCATTTTTTTTAATACAAAACTGATTTGATCACATAGTTATCGATATCCAATCAATGTGATTTTTTACAGGCATGTAGTACTCGACGAGTTCTACACATTAAACGGTTCAGATTTTCAAAACGGGACCCATGGTGGGCCCCCACGGGCCCAACAGCATGGTCCAGTCCGATCCCGGACTGGACAGAAGCTGGACCCTATATATATTAGGTACATAATCAACAAAAAAAGAGGCATAAGCCCTTTCCCTAGGAGTGCTAACAATGTCTACAACATGCAGACTCGTAATTCCAGTTGGTGGCTCGTTCACCACAAGAATATTCTTGGGTTGCTCAGCTCCAAACTTGGCAAGGGCATCGGCACAAAGATTACCCTCCTTGAACACATGTTGCACTATGTACTCACATCCTTGCATAATGATCTTGGCATCTTCTTTGAGGGCCTTGAAAGGAGAATTTGCCTCAATCTCCTCCTCCAGAAGCTTCACAGCTTGCATAGCATCTGTTTCAATGATAACTTTTTTCCATCCTCTTTGTAGAAGCACTATAAGACCTTTATAAATGCCTCATAATTTAGCTTCAAGGCTTGTCCCATTGGATAATCTTCCATAATACCCACACAACCATGCTCTAGCTTCATCTCTAAATGAACCTTCAAATCCTCCATCTCCTCCTAGCTTCGTGCAGCTATCTGTGTTTAGTTTAATTCGACTTGCAGGGGTGAAGACACCACATAATTAGTTTAAAAGCTGGTCTAGCACTTACAATGTTCATATTAAAAGCCTGGTTAATTTCCTTAGTATAACACAAGATATACTTTACACTGTGTTGGCTGCTAATTGATAGTTGGTTAACAAATTTTGAATTTCTATTTTTCCAAAGGCAAACAACATAGTGTACCAGCTGATAAGGTCATTAAAATGTTTTTTTTTTTTATTTTTGGAATTAAGGATGAGCCAATCCAGCCAAGGGTTTGAAGCATATCCAGATGCCATTTCCTACCAAACAGGGCAAGCCAAACAACTTTGGCTTCGTAACAGGTTTGAAAAAGATGGTTCATATCTTCTACTTCACTGTAGTCAGGGCATCTGGGATCAGAAGTAAAGCCCTTTTTTTTCTCGCATTTGGTTAGTTAAGAGCTTGCCATGAAGAGCAATCCACAAAAAACTTTTCAGTTTCTGTGGAAGTCTCAATTTAGCCAATTCCAGTCCTCCTTTAGGCCTATATTCTCAGACAGGATATTATAGGCACTTGAGGTAGAAAATTTGCCATCAATCAAACCCTTTCAAGTAGGTAAATCATTAGAAGAGAGCTGAGGTGAAGGTAAATTGAGGATAAGTGTTGAAACACAAGAAGGGATTTCATTTGACTTCACCACATCCCAATGGCCCTGATCATTGATAGAGTTATGGACTTTAACACCATCTGTCTCAGTGACTTGAGATTGAAGTATGTTGGGAACAAGCTCCACAAGAGGTTTGTTTCCACACCACCAATCTTTCCAGAAATCCACATTGTTGCCGCTACCAACCTCTTATTTCGCACATTTTCTCAAGGTGTTTCTGGTTTTCAAAATGCCCCTCCACACATGAGAAGTAGACTTATAGCTAGTTCTCTCATACAAGTTAGATGACTCAAGATATTTACTCTTAAGAACATCTTTCCACAAGGCTTCCTTCTCACAAATCAATTTCCAACTCAACTTCGCAAGAAGAGCTAGATTTTGATTCCTAGCTTTCTTGATCCCAAGACCCCAAATTTTCTTTAGTTTGCAAACATCATCCCACTTTACTAAGTGAATTCTTTTCTTTTCCAGGGTGTCACCCAACAGAAAATTCATGTTTAGTCTATCAATCTCATTACACACTCTGATAGGCATTTCCATAGTCTGCATTGTGTATGCAGGTAATGCAGAGCTAACAGACTAAAAAAAATTGTGGGATGAATTGTAGGCTTCAATATTTTTTCGTTTTCATAATTTACATATAAAAATTTAACTATTTATATAAAAATTTGTTATTAATTTTTTCACATCCAGTGCATAGCAGATTTACCCTTAGTGTGTATATATATATATTAAAAAATCCTTATAAATAAATGAGAAGAATCAATAAAAACAAACTCTACAACTTAATTTCAATTTGATAGAAGCAGAATAATAATATCAATAGAGAATGATTTCGCATAAATAGTGTCAAAAACATTTTGGCAAAATAAATTTACATGCTATCCCTCCCCTATTTATTTTTCAGGCCCTAACCACCATTATTACGAATCAAGATCCTCTCCTTAACTTTCCTTCTTGACTCCCTACTTGTTGGGTTATTGGGCCCAAAATTTTGATGATCCGAACCGTTGACATTTTAAGATTTATTAAATATATCATACCTGTAAAAAATCAAGTTAATCGGATATCAGAAACTATGTGTTCGGATCATCTAACTAAAAATTATTTTTTAAAAAAATTAATAAACAGTTTTCCGAACACATACTTTCTGATATCCGATCAACTTGATTTTTAATAAGTATGATATACTCAACAAATCTTAAAATGTGAACGATTCGGATCATCGAAATTGGGCCTAAAAGTAGGTCCAATAGCCTGACAAGTAAAAAATCAAGTAGAAAAGTTAAGGAGAGAATCTGAGTTCCATTATTACCCCCACCAAGCATCCCACAATCACTTTTACCATTGCCACTGCACCACACCATCATATCAACATCGTGACCACCCCTAATCACAACTAATGCTAGCCACCGACCCTAAACATTGTTACCACCTCAGACCACCACCATCATCACCATCCTAGCTTTTTAACCTTTACTTGTGTCTAAACCCATAACCACTGTTGTCTCTCCTTGTTCAGCAAACTCACTCCGCTTGTTTGGTTCTAGTTTTCAGAATTTTTTTTTTATTTTTTGTATTTTAATATTTTCAATGAATTTTTTTAATATTTTAAATATATATTTTTTTAATTTTTAGACACACCTAACATAAATACACTTAAAAAGTATAATATTTGTGAAAAAATCCTTTAAAAAATACACTAAATACCAAAAAATACACCAAAAAAAAAAAAAAATTCAGTATATTTTTCACATTTTTGTGTATTTATTAATTTTTTAAAATATTTTTTTTACAAATATTTTACTATTTAGATACATCTAAGTAAGGTGCATCTAAAAAAGTTAAAAAATTATTTAAAATTTAAAAAATATTCACTAAAAACAAAAAAATATGAATTTTTTTTTTCAATTTTTAAAAAATTAAAACCAAGTACACTGATTATTGCCCAAATCCTCTTTCCCTCTCTTTACCATCATCATCATCACTCCAGCCTAGGAGTGAGCAGTGGATATACTGATCCACCAAAACCGACCGAACCGAACTGATCCGTCGCATTTTAGACGGATGCGTGATGACGAGTGGACGGTTACGAATTGATTTTCTCCTATCCGCCAATCTGACGAATGGATGGCAGATTTGAGATTCTTTTGGCCGCAACCGAACCGCTAAACCGCGAGCACCCCTAATAATTTATAAGACTTTGTGTTTTCAGTTTGTTTAAATATTCTGTTTGTGTTTTCAATTAAAAAGGAGTTAAAATATTCTGTTGAAAAAAAATTTTCAACTTGAATATCTTTTTTGAATTGAAAAAAATAAACGTACTATTTATCTATATTTTTTAGTTTTTAAATCTATCTCTAAAAATAATAAATAGAAAATTTAATATATGCTAGCTGGTTTTTGTTTTAAAAAACAAATATAGATGTAACAATACAGAGACATACAATCTCTACTACTGTTCTGTTCATAGTTTTGGTGGTTTGAATTGTTTTTATATTTTAAGAACCACATATTGTAATACTTTATGTGGATGAGGTATGGTGTGATTGTAGTATGTGGATGAGACATGCAGTGATTGTGATATTCTAAAGTTTCAAACTTTGTTACTTTGGATGAGGCATGCAGCGATGGTAATATTTTTTTAAGTCATTTACTGTAATACTTTCTTCTTTTTTTTTTGAGGAAGTGCACAGGTTGAATTATGTTGAAAATTTATAAAATTTGAAATCGCCAAATCGATTCGCATCCATCCGCCAATCCGCTCTATCCACATCCGCCGGATTGGCGAACGGATGGCAGACTGGAGGTTCCGTGACCGCAATCGACCCGCGTCCACCCCTACTCCAGCCTCTCTCCCTTCCATTGTAACTACGATACGATTGACATAATAAATCTATGAAACCATCATTATGCAATCAAAACAAGGCCAAATATAATCTACACATTTAGAAAGTGAATTGGTTTTTTAATTTTTTGGTTTTTTGATTATATTTTAGTAATTTTTTAATTTATTTTATCTTTTGTGATTATTTTAATCAAAAAAGCCCCCAATCTAATATGCCAAGCGAGAGCTTAAAAACCCCACTAAGACATAAAAACTGTCCAATAAATATTTACTATGTCATTAGGGATCCAAAATTAAGAGTCCAAAATAAAAATGTATCATTACCGTTTCTCTTTCCCTTTAACTCTAGAATAATGTAAGTTCGAATGAGCGAGGAAAAAAACATGAGAGATAAAGAAAAAAGAGTGGAGATCAAAAGAAATTGGATTTTTGGTGGGCCATGATACATTATTCCATAAATTTTACACACATTTTAATTATATTATAGGAGCACACATTCACTCTTTTAAGTTAACAAAAATACTTGAACATAAAATTTGAGTTTAGCTTTTAATACTTTTTACTACTTACACACTATAATACACAATTTTTAGTTATCTAGCTTTGGACGCTCTAACAATATTTCAAACCATATCAGTTTACCTCCATAGGTTATGGGATTAGATAAGTAATGTAGTAAACCTCACATAAATCAGGTCTATTTGTAAAAAAAGTTGACATGGGTATTATTTTATACTTCCGAATCTCTCTCAAAGCATGTCGTCTTCCTGTACCTTTAATTTCATGTTGTTAATGAAATTTTTCTTTGCCGATCAAAAAAAAAAAAAAATTATGAATTCACAAAAGATGGAATCATTATATTCCCATGGAGGTAGAATTTCATTCCCATGGTTGTGAAAGATGACACATATTTAAAATTTTCATAATATTCTCCAAATCAATTTTTATAAAATGTGTAAAGACACATCATATTCTCTATATTATACATCAAATGCTATATAGATGTAATTTTTAATAATATAAAAAGTATAGAAATCTTTTGATTAGGAAAGGATTTAGTATGATTATGTTTAGACAAGTGTAAATGATTTACTAGTTTCACCGACATTTTTAATCACCTGTATGTTTTGTCAACTAATTATTAAATAATTGTACATTTTACTTACATTTTTGTGAAAAATGAATAACAATTTTAAGTTTGTTCACATATATATCAATGACAATAGTTGACAAGTTTCTCGTTTTAATAGAAGAATATAAATAAAGTTTGATGTGCATAATTATCTTGTATTGTCTAATTAGTTAAAATTAATGATATTCACTAAAATCATATTTTTTAAAAACATATTTCTTAAATACATTTAATTTTAATTTGTTCCACAAAACATGTTTTCCAAAACACCATTTAACAACAACAACCCAAATATGTTAAATAAATTCAAAAAATAAAACTTATAAGGCACAATTAAAATGAACTCTTAAATAAGGATCATCACTGGGCCCATGGCCTGACCCAAGCCTGATGAGTTTTTACTCGGTTCAAATCCATATTTTGGGCAAATTGGCCGTACTTGAATGGCGTTTAGGTTAAGACTAAGGGCTCATTTAACATGTAATTGTTTTAATTTAAAAATTAAAAAATTATTAAAAGAAATAAAAAAGTTTATAGTCTATATAAAAAAATAAAAAATTTTATTTTCTTTCTACTTTTTACATGTCTTTTTATTAAAATTCAAAAAATCATTTTAAATATACTAATTTTTTTATCTCATATTTTAATTAAAAAATTAAAAAAAATATTAAAAAAATATGTCCTCATACAAGACCTAAGCGTAGCATTTAAAACTTGGCCCGTTCGTCATTCATGAAAAGTGGCATGTCAACTCGTTTGTTGATTTATCGGCACAACAAAAAATATAAAAACAAAAATAACAGAAAAAATGAAAAGAAAATATCTAAAAATATGCTTCAATCTCGACTCATTCGGTTAAACGCGAGCCACTTGCGGGGCCCGCCCATTAGTCTGTGAGAGTCAGTTATATATATCATATAGATAAGTAGTACAAAACAAAACTATTAAAAAATACACTATTAATAGTACTAATATATTGAGAATGATAAAAAAAATAAAAAAATAAAAATAAGGTATAAAAAGTGGATGGGACCCACTGTCATGCTCCCTCTTTTTAATTTGGATAAATTATATTAAGCTCCCTCAAATTATTGACTATTTACACTTTACTCCCTTAATATTTTAAACTTAACAATTATCTCTCTCAAATTATTTGAATTTGAATATTAAGTCCTTATGTTAGTCATCTGTTAGATATTGGATGAAAAATTGTAAAGTATTTTGTACATGATGATTATATTAATGTACACAACACTTGACAAATTTCCATCTAAATATCTAACAGAAAAACTTAATGTTCAAAGTCAAATAATTTGAAGGAGTAATTATTAAATTTAAAACATTAAAGAGATAAAGAAGTATTTTGAGAAGTTGGTTAAAAGTTAGGAAGTGGCTTTTAACCCACTTCCCTCTCTTACAAAAAAAGTCAAAAAAAATTAAAAAATAACTTTTAACCATCTTCTCAAAACATCTAAAGTATAAATGGTCGAGAGTTTAAGGAGATTTAAGTCTGGTTTGGCATGTCTTAAAAAAGACAATAAGTCAAAAAGTTACTCAAAAAGTTAAAAAATTATCACTATTTACCAAAAAAATTTTTAAAAAATTAATTTTACACATAATTAAATTTCAGACAACTCTGATGTCCCACAGGCGGAGCTGACGTTTTGGAAATGATTCCTTGCTTTTTGGGCATTGAATTGGAGGTGCTATTCGGCTAATGGAGGCCATCACGGGTCCTGTTTTAATAATCTAAACCGTTCAATGTGTAGAACTCGTCGAGTACTATATATCTGTAAAAAATCACGTTGATCGGATATTGGTAACTATATGATTAAATCAGTTAAAATTTATAAAATAGATAGCGTTATAGTTAACGATTGAAAAAAAACTAATTCAATCAGATAGCTATCGATATCCAATTAACGTGATTTTTTATAAACATGTAGTACTCGATGAGTTCTACACATTGAACAATTTTGATTAGCAAAAACAGGACTCGTGGTGGGCTCCCACGGGACGAACAACACCTCAAATTCAATGCCCGAAAAGTAAGGAATCATATCCCAGCCTACACTCAGAGTCCTAAATTCATCCTATCGTACCGCCTATTTTATCCCAATTTTTTCTTATATACTAATTTATATAATTTTTTAATATACATTTTTTTTATAAAAAGTCAAAAAGTTATTCCAAACAACCATCATTTTTTCCTCAATTTTTTAGTTCAAAAAATCAAAAAATACATTTATTTAGGACACTCCAAACAACCTCTTAGCTTTTGTTTGAGATGTGAGTTGATTTTTTGACTATTTTAACTTAAGGCTAAAAAATCTCATTTGTGATAGATTTTTTTTATCATTTTGATTTTTATAAAAAAATAATAATTATAATTATAATTTAAATATAATATTTTATTTTATTAATTTTTTAATTAATTTTATTTTTTTATGATTAAAATAATCAAAATAGGTTATGTTTAATTTGCCCTTCTAATTTTTTACTTTGTTTGACCTGACGCCGGAAAGTATGGTAATAAAAGCAGTAAAAGAAGTACACGGTCTGTGTCTGTGATTTGATTCATTCAGTGGCAACTTTGTCATTTTTGGATGCACTCGCTGGAAAGTATGATAATAAAAGGGAGCAAGGATTCTCTAGAGTGATTTTTTTTAAAAATTTTTTAAAGTGCTACATTGTGTGGTTGAGATTTACTGACAAGTCATATCAATTTTTCTGATATGACTTGCCAATAAATTTTAACCACACAATATAGCACTCTAGAAAACTTTAAAAAAATTTCACTCTAAAGCATTCTTGGTGAATAAAAGCTGTAAAAGAAGTACACGGTCTGTGTCTGTGATTTGATTCATTCAGTAGCAACTTTGTCATTTTTGGATCGACCTAGACGGCCTCCTGTAGTTATTCAAATCTTTTATTAATGCTTGAGGATGTTTGAAAAAAAATTAAAAAGTCGAAAAGTTATAAAAAAAAAAAGAATATTATTATTTATAAATTAAAAATATAAAAAATTAATATAAATAATATTTTAATACAAACTAATTTTATATTGTCAAAGGTCTGAATTGATGGGAAAGTACCGTGAAAGGAACCTAAAAAAAATTACATATATATATTTACTAAGTTGGACGGTAATGTTGGGCCCGTGGAGACCTACCACGGGTCCCGTTTTGATAATCTGAACCGTTCAATGTGTAGAACTCGTCCAGTATTATATGTGTGTTAAAAATCACTTTGATCGGATATCGCTAACTATATGATTAAATCAGTTTTCTATAAAAAAAAATAGATGGTGTTATAGTTAACGGTTGACAAAAAAATTAATCCGATCAGATAGCTATAGATTTCCGATTAACGTGATTTTTTTCAAACACATAATACCCGACGAGTTATACACATTTACGGTTTCGATTAGTAAAACGGGTCCTGTGGTGGGCTCTTACTGGCCAAAGAGCACCGTCCAAATGTTTGCCCAAAAAGGAGGCAATCATTTCCTATTACACCACTCTGCAAACCTTGTTGCCACCGAACAGCCTACACTGTCAAAACTTTTCTTACACACTAATTTATACAATTTTTTAATACATATTTTTTCGTAAAACGTCAAAAAGTTAACCAAAATATTCATATTTTTTTTCTTAACTTTTTAGTCCAAAAAGACAAAAAGTGTACTTATTTAGGACATCCTAAACAATCCCTAAATTTAAATTTGATAAAAAATAAATATTTTTGTTACTTTACCGGTTGTATTAAATAGATATTAAGGTTAGGTTTAGCATCTCCTAAAAAAGTCAAAACGTTACTATCTTATTTAAGTCACATCATCTTATTTAAGTCGCATCACTTCTCTACCACATCACTTCAAACCTGTAACAACCCGAAAATTTAAGTTGTCTCTTAAATTTTATACTAGTATTATAGTTGTATGTGATAAAATATTATTAAATAAATAATAATAATAATAATATTGATAACAATAATAATGGGTGTGGTAGTAAAATAAATAATTAATTTTCTGTTAATATATGATAGAGTATAATTTAATTAGGAATTAATTTATTTATATAGTTCTATTAGAAAATTGGGCCAAAATATAATTATCTTAAATATTTATATAAGATAAATATAAATCTATCAATTTATTACCAAATTTGTGGGATGATATGGGCCTGGCCACGTGTTGGTCAGAGAATGGTTTTACCTCCTTATATAAGGAGGAGGTGATTCAGCTGGGTAAAGAAAAAACAAGAAAAGAAAAGAAAAGAAAGAAAGAAAGAAGGAAAGGAAAGGAAAGGAAGGAAAGAGGAAAAGAAAGGAAGAAAATGAAGGAAACATAATGAAAGTTGAGAAGGCCTTTGACAGTGGAAAGAAAGAGTAAGGTATTAAAGTTAAAGTAAGTTATATTATATCTTGACTTATCATAATATATTTTACGTATATTTTGACTTACCATAATTTATTTTATACAAGTTGTGTTTTATTAGTTATATTAATATAAGTTATGTTTTATAAATATTTCAGTTACGTGGATTAATTTCTGAACTCTATTTGTTAAAATGAAACCCATGAATATGTTTGTTTATGTTTTAAAGAATATTTGACAATGACTTTATAAACAATTATGTTTTGTAAGTACCACCACGGGATTCCCACGCCTTGGGGGACTTAAATAATTATTGGCCTCTGTTTGACCATTTTGTGGCCCTCTATTGTCATGAATCTATTGACCTCTGTTCTGTGCGGAGTAAAGTGCTGTGCAGAGATAAGTGCTATACTATTGTGGAAGCCACCTCTATAATCCGTTCGAGCTACTTCTTGAATCCGTACCTCTGTATTGTTATAAATCTATTGACTCTCTGATTTCTGGTGTGGAGCAAAGTGTTGTATGGAACTAAGTGCTACACTATTGTGGGAGCCACCTCTAAAGTTCGTATGAGCCACCTCTTGAATCCATGTATCTATTCTGTGCTGTGTGGAGATAAATACCACACTATTGTGGGAGCCACCTCTATAATCCGTACGAGCCATCTCTTGAATCGTACCTCTGTTCCGACTGTCACTCCTGTGTCCTCTGTTCTGTTCTGTACCGTGATTATGGTTATATATTTACATAATCTCAGTTTTGCTACTTAAAATATCATTTGTTCAGACTAAATTATCTTAACTATTTTAGTTACATAACTATCCATCGTTATTTTGTATCCCTTATACTCTTGGTTTAATATTTCTCATTCTGCCATGTGCTTATAGTTATTTACCAATTTTCAGGAAACAATGCAATTCAAAAATAGCTTTTGGGAAGTCTTAGATGCGAGACTGTGGAATAGACACACACAACACTTTTACGATGTTTTTATATGTAAATATCGGCCTTTTTGATTAATAAATTTTGTAATAAAAATAGAAACTCAATAATTATTTTAATACCCTCACTTGAATATTATTTCCGTTCGCGCTTATTAATTTGTTCAAGAATTGACCGGAGGTAATCTCAGTTACTGGCCATCACGATGCTCAACCCTTGGGTACGGGGAGCGGGTCGTAACAAAACCCAACCTATTTTTCATAAAAAGTCAAAAAGTGTACTTATTTAGAACATACCAAACAACCCCTAAATTAAAAATTTTACTTTTCTGTCATCAAATTAAGGATTAATGTGTCTTTTATCAAAACATTGCTCATTGCTATTACCGGATGTCCACCTGGATGACCACCTCAAGACAAAAAATTTGTGAAAAAATTGCACTGGCCGGTGAATCGCCCAGTTGTCCACCCAGTCGACCACCTCAAGGCAAAAAAAAAAAAAAAAAACAGAAATATTTACACTGACTGGTCAATCGGCCAGACATCCGCCCCGTCAATTGGTGTTCTGATGAAACTCAAAAATCCTCCGTTGGAGAATTTAATCAAAGGAAGATTTTAATCAAACTTGATGAAAAAATTAATACACTGTTGGATATGCTTTTAGTTATGTTATGTTATTTTTTTGTTATGATTAATTTTTTTTAAATTATGATATTATTATAATTATGATTCATGAGTTTTTTTAATTATATCTGATATTATATTTGGTTATAACATTTGTTTTAATTATAACTAAAAAAATATAAAATTATATATATATATATATATATATATTTAATTATAAGATATATATGATATGTATCTTTAAAGGATTTGTACATAAATTTTCTCCATTTTGGGGATACTGCTTCGTCATCCTTTTCTATCCATCGATTCAGGGCAGATTTTTTAGGTTTCGTTTGGGAAGAAGGGTTGAATTGGATTTGAAATTATTTATAAAAAAATAAAATGAGTTTTTTAGTCTAATAAGATAAAATATTACATTCAACTCATAATTATTACATTATTTCTTTCACAAAAAGTAAAAAAAGCCAAAAAAATCTTTCCTAAATGAGATTTTTTAGCCCAGGCTAAAATAATCAAAAAATCAAAAAACCAAAAAGTCAACCCACTTCCCAAATGAATCCTAACCCATGGTACTTCTGAAATATGGCGCTCTCTCTCTCTCTCTCTCTCTTTATACATTATTTTTTAAAAAAATGTGCAAATTAATAATTACTAATAATTTTTCATTATTTGTTATTTGACAGGGTCCGATCAAGTTTATTTATATATATATAATCACTAAAATTATATATTAAAAAAAATAATAAGGCGAATTACACTAACGGTCCCTGTAATTTGGGACTTATATCACTTTAGTCCGTGATTTTTTAATTATAACACATTTGATCTTAAATTTTAAATCTTGTTTTTGAAGATACTATTACTCAATTTCAAGGGCAAAATCATCAATTTGATAAAATATAAACTAATTTGACAAAAATAAATGTCAAAAAGATATTTTTGAATTTTTAAAAATTATTTTTACTTACCAAAGATAAAATTACGTAAAATTGATAAATCTTTTTCATATTTATTTATTTAATTTTTTACTAAATTAATTTTTATTATGTGTTTGGATGATGATCGTGTAATGGGTGATTGTTTTTATTTTCATTAAATTAGTTTCTTTTTTTTCAAAAGTCAAATATGGTGACAACTTTCATATCGGCCTCATTTGTTAGAGCTGTGAGAAAGTGATTATAGATTATAACTTAAAAGATTATATATTATAACTTTAAACGTAAGATGTTAACCTGCTTTGGTGTAATTGTGGGATTATAAATTTAATCAGTAGAGTAGTGTTTGGTTGAATAAGCTGTGAAATAATTTTTTGCTGTCTCGCCCTTTTTTTCATTTCATTTTTTATATTCATTTTAATTATTTATTTCTATATTTCTTTTCTTTATTATTATTAATTGTTTTTTTTATTTCATTTTTTCCCATTAATATCAATTAGCAACAATTGTTATTTTTTTTCATTTTCTTTAATTTTAATTTTTTTAAAAAAAAATTGTGATTCTTTTTATTAATTTTTTTCATTACAATTAATAATATAAAAATTGTTATTTTTTTTTAATTTATTAATTCATTACAAAATATACCAATTAATATTTATTTATTATTTTTTTTCCATTACAAACCCTAGCTACCATCACCGGAGGCTAGGGTTTCACATCGCAGATTGTGATCGCGATGGTGAGCTCTTGTGGATCGATCATGACGTTGAGCTCTGGTTTGAGATTGTTACGTTGTCGATGGCGGTGGTTAGGGTTAGGGTTGTTGATGCCGAAAATCACCGGAAATTGCCTGTGCACGCCGGAAATCGCCTCCGTCTCTCTCTGATTTGTGAACAGTGTTGAGATGTGATTTATATATTTAGGTTTTTGGTAATAATTGAAATTGACGAGGGGCATTTAAGTAGTCTTGCCTCCAATACAGATTTCCGCTTAAGCTGTAATTGCTTAAGCACCTCCCAGGTCACTTCTCAAAATTCATAGTTTTTGGCTTAAATTAAGCTATCAAAAGCTAAATTAAGCTAAACCAAACACTCAAAAACAACTTAACTTAAGCCAAAAGCTGAGTTAAGATGTTTTTAAGCAATACCAAACACCCACATCATTATTAAACCAATCCATTAAATTAAAAAAAATCTAAAACTAAAAATATTTCATGTATTGAATATATCGATTACGCATTAAAAGCTTAACAACCATCCATTACATGATCATCATCCAAATACATAATAAAAAGTAATTTGGTAAAATAAATAAATGTGTAAAAGATTTATCAATTTTACATAATTTTATCCTTGGTGGGTAGAAATAATTTTTTAAAATTCAAAAAAAAAATTTGACATTTATTTTTGTTAAATTAGTTTATATTTTTATCAAATTTATGACTTTGCTCTTTAAATTGAGCAATGGTATTGTAGACCGCCCGAACTCTGCTCCGCGCGTGAGGGTGCGAATTGTAGTTCTAGCTACTACAGTTCGGACTTCTGTCACAGTTCTGAATCTAATCTCACAAAGTGCAATATAAGACTGATAAATCACCAAAGAGTCCAAATCCGGCAAATCGTTTTGGAAAATCGATTTTAATCAAAAAGCGCCAAACATAGATTGCTTTGCCAGATTTCAAAGTCGCCACCTAAATGTTTTGTTTTTGAGAAATTTAGGAAACCCTGACTCGTGCCTAAGGCCACGTGTCCGTCATCACCAAAGTTGCCTGGGCTCGGGAACTTGGGTACAAGAGGGGAAGGTCATGAAATGAGCACCCCCGCTCGCCCGATCAAAGATCGGCCTCTACTAACATGATATGTTGTTTTTGAAAACACATATGTTCTTATTCTGATTTATTAGCTAGCTTACTATGTGATGCGCACAGCATACAAGTATAGACTAAATCACTCAATTTGGAACAAAACATCTCATGTTTGTTTCTCAAAAATAGTTTGAAAGTGCTACTCGCAAGTAGGCTAAGACGCGGATTTGCCGTCCTCAAGTGGGCTTAGAAAACAACATGATTTTGCCACTCCAAGTGGGCTTAAAACGCACATTTTGATGAATTGTTCCAATTCAAGCAATGAAGCCTTCATCCACAGGCATTCATGCAGTTATAGCAGTTAAGCACATAGCCTCATGGCAGGCATGCTAACATAGCAATCACTTACACACATGCAAGGATGCTAAAGCGTAAACACTCACAGTGTACTCCGAGCCAAAACAGAAGTTAGTTAGCAATCAGTGCATGATCCTAACTATGTTAAGATGCCTGATGCAACACATGCAAAAATGCAACTAAAATAGGCTCGGCTATCTAGAATGGCATATGAATGCAATTTGATAACATGCTTTGAAACACGTATTCAAATATGTATTGAAATACAATACAGTTTGGATGATGCGCCAAGCTCGGTGCATGCAAGACAGATGAATGATGCACGCATGCAAACATAAGGTATGCTAATTGAAATATGCCCTAAACTAATCATCAAAAGCTACTAAGTAAAATGGAGAAAGAAATGAGGTTGGAAGACATGCACACACGCACGCACTCTTATTACAACATTTGTGCCATCTCGACGGAGGGTTCGAATAGTAAGCTAACTAGCTAATCTAAGTTAATTAAACTAATTATTACAAAATGAAGCTAATTAACTAATAAGTTAACTAATTACAAACACAAATGAATAGCTAAGTACATTAACTACTTAAGTACATAACCAAATAGTTAACTTGCTAAGCAAAGCAGTTAAAAGGGGCCTCGGGGCCAAAAGTGCATGCATGCTCGGTCGCCTCGTTCGGAAATCCATTACTATGCCCCAACTTGCATCTGTTTGCATTTGATTTCAGAAAGCTGTACAAACCTCCAGATAGCTTCTTCTCCAATATGGAGACCTCTAGGAGGGCTGCCGACCAGAAAAGGATGGTGTAGACCACCTGTAGACCACCTAAACATGCTGCAGACCAGAAAAAGTGGTCGGCCAGCCACTTTTACTGGTCTGCCGACCAGAAAATTCTGCTAAGCTCCAATTTGCTGCAACAGAGAATAATAAGGGGCACAACAGTGTATTTGCAAGGTATGTGTGCACAACCACTCTCCCTATCATTTCTTAAGAAAAAAAAAGGGTGTGGTTCTCAACTCTCGGGCCACCAATCGAGCATCGCAATGCACGATGGCCGAGAAGCTGAGTTTGCACAATTCAATGTCAATGAATGCACAAATAACATATAAGGGCCTTAACCTCTATCATGCATGATCAAAAGGGTTGGCCACCGAGAAATGAGGCACGTTTCATCACTTCAAGTATGAAACGCCCCTCGTTTCTCGTGTTTGAATTAACGTTCAATCCAAACACAATGCAATGCAATAACATTCCAAACAACATGCAAACAACATAAGCATGTCAAGCTAGGGGCCTTAAGCATGAAAGCTAGCGAAGGATGCAATGCAAAGGCTATGTAATGCAATGCTCAATGGATCAAACCAGTCCCAAATTGACTTCATGCATGCCGAAACAAACGCCAAAATGCTCTAAAATGATGGCATGAAAGGCAAGATAATGCATGCTTATGCATCGGCCCATCAACTAAGCATAAGAGCACAACTCTCAAACATGATTAAGAAGTGACAAACATGGAAGTGTGACAACACTATATGCTCTGAAATCATGTGTGAAACGATGCCAAATCATCCAAACAACACAAGCATAGCATGCTAGAAGGCCTAAGGCACAAGGCTACCAAAAAGACTACACATAAGGCATGCAATACATGGCACAAATGATTGAACCAACCATGGACAGAGGTCAATTAGGTCAAAACAAAGACCAAAACATGCTGAGATGGGAACTCAAAAACCTAAGCATGCATGCATACAAGTTAGGCCATAAGCGAGGCATAAGGCATAACCCTTAAAAGCACTCAAAGAGTGAAAGAAGTGAGAACATGGCAATGCTATATGCTATGAAATATCATGTTAAATGATGTCAAATCATGCACATGTCACAAATGAAGCATGCTAGGAGGCTCAAAGCTTAAAACTAGCATAGGCACTTGCACTATAACTATACAAAGCAAGCCCTGAAAGGCCAAGAACTTCTAAAGCAGTCCTAAAGCAGTCCTAAAGCATGTCAAAAGGCCAAAATGCTCTAAAATGATGGCATGAAAGGCAAGATAATGCATGCTCATGCATCGGCCCATCAACTAAGCATAAGAGCACAACTCTCAAACATGATTAAAAAGTGACAAACATGGAAGTGTGACAACACTATATGCCCTGAAATCATGTGTGAAACGATGCCAAATCATCCAAACAACACAAGCATAGCATGCTAGAAGGCCTAAGACACAAGGCTACCAAAAGGGACTACACAAGAGGCATGCAATACATGGCACAAATGATTGAACCAACCATGGACAGAGCTCAATTAGGTCAAAATAAAAACCAAAACATGCTGAGATGGGAGCTCAAAAGCCTAGGCATGCATGCATACAAGTTAGGCCATAAGCGAGGCATAAGGCATAACCCTTAAAAGCACTCAAAGAGTGAAAGAAGTGAGAACATGGCAATGCTATATGCTCTGAAATATCATCTTAAATAATGTCAAATCATGCACATGTCACAAATGAAGCATGCTAGAAGGCTTAAAGCTTAAAATTAGCATAGGCACTTGCACTATAACTATACAAAGCAAGCCCCGAAAGGCCAAGAACTCCTAAAACAGTCCTAAAGCATGTCAAAATAATGCTAAAACATGTATGGTGTATAGCCAAAACAAGCTAGCATGGTAAGCTAAAACATCAAGTAAGCTAGGCCAATGAGCATGATTACACTACAAGTGTAAGAAGCAAATGAGGGATGCTCTAACCAACAAAAAACAGAGTTGTATGATGGTAAAATAACACCAAAAATACACCGAAATGGTAGCCCAAAAAGCTTAGGCAAGATGGCATACATAATGGCTCATGTTTAAGGCATAAAGCACCAACCTTCCAAAGCATTGAAAGAGTGAAAGATGTGAGGGCATGACAATGAAACATGCTTTGAAATCACATATCAAATGATGCTAAATCATGCAAATAGCCCAAGAAATGCATGCTAGTGGACTCAAAACACAAAGCCAGTGAGCAAGATTGAACTATGGCTATACAAAGCAAGGTCCAAATGATCAAGACCACTCAAAACAGAGCTTAAGCATGGCAAAACAATAGCAAATACATACTGAGATAGGGCTAACACAAGCTAAGATTAGAGGCATGAAGCATGGAGCATACTAAGCCAACAAAGAGGATTACACTACAAGTGTAAAAACCAAGCAAGAGGTGACTCTACCAACCAAAATCAGAGTTAAGGCATGTTAAATAATGACCAAAAACATGCTAAAATGGAACCAATACATGCTAGAAAGGTGAGCTGAAACCTTAAGCATACAAGGCTAGTTTGCAAGGATTACACTACAAGTTTATAAAGCATGCAAGGGTGGCCTAAACTAAGCCAAAACAGAGGTATGCCATATTGAAATAAGGCCAAAAATAGGTTGCGACGGAGCCAGAACAAGCTAGACAAACATGCTCAAACATAAGGCCATCAACACAAGCAACCAAGACACAAGGAGAGGGGATGACCCCTCCTATTTTGAACCTCAAAACACACTTTCTACCACTGAAAATTCACTGGATTTCAGTGGCTAAAAGGCCAAGAGAAGGTGATACAAAGGCCAAAAATAGATGGCTCAAAACAAGGCCAAATAAGGCACAAAAGGGGGTAGACCACCCCCAACACCAAAGAGGTCTCAAACAAACATTTTAAGCACTTGAAAATGAAGCTTTTTGAAGTTTAAAGTTAAGTGAAAAGAAGCATGCAAATGGGTCCAAATAAGCAATGAAAACAAAGCCAAAAGGGGGGGTATAGACTCACCCTTGAAGAACAACTTCAAAGCAGCAACTCCAACAACTTTTCTGAGCTAAAACCAGCCCTTGAGTGCAAGCAAGACCCTCAGGTACCTCAGCAACAAGATTGTGGTGTTTCACTAGGTGCTTTAGTGCAAAAGTGTGAAGGAAAGGCACTTACAAGCACAAATATATATAGAGAGAGAAATATAGAGATAGAGATATATGTACAGCCTTAGCCAATTTTTCTGAACCTGAGACAAGAGGGAGGAGGCTCCCTTTTATAGAAATCCATGCCTTAAGCTTGTTAGACAAGTTAAAGGCTTCAAGCAATCCCTTCATACACGTGTATAGAGGATGCCTTCTGTGCCCAACAGCTGGCACAGGTGGCATGAAAAATATCTGCAGAAAATGCAGAAAAGGTGCCGACCAATTGAAGTGGTCGGCCTACCACTTCCACTAGTCGACCGACCAGAAAAGGTGGTTTGTAGGGAGAACAACTGGTCGGCAAGGGGGGGAGGTGGTCTGCACAAAGAGAGAAAGGTGGTGGCATGGTTGCCGACCACTTTAGGTGGTCCACAGACCACCTACCCTAGCTGGTCGACCAGAAAACTGGCTGGTAGGGAAGAAAAGTGGTCTACAGGGGGAGAAACTGGTCTACACCCCTGTTCCACTCTCCAGGCAAAGAATAACAAGGCTTGGTTCAAAAACAAACCAAAAAGGAAGCAAGACGAGAGTCCGTAAGGCGAGACACTCAGCGGGAAGCCTCGAAAACTAGTCTACGGGTACAAAAAGTGGTCTACAAGAGGGAAATGTAGTCTATGACTACAAAAAGTGGTCTATAGACCTCTGTTTCCCTCTAGGCAAAGGCAACAAGGCATGGTCTACAAACCAAGCCAAAACACAAAGAGTTTAGAGGCCCGGAGGCAAGGCACTCAGTCGAAAACTCCAGAAACTCGAAACAAGCACAAACATGCACGATCATTGAGCGCTCAATTGATGACATCTGAGTCTTAAGGTCTGTCAAAAATGGGGTGTCTACAGTTGCCCCTCTTTGATAGAACTCGGAAGTCAAGAAGTGATGGGAGTGAATGTTAAATCCCAGAGACGACCCATTTTTGACAAGGCCAAAGACTTAGATAAACAGGCAAAATAACAAAGAGATGCGCCCCCAGGCAGGGGAAGATGCAAAAGACATGTACAATGTAGAACATAACTTATGATTATGAAAAGATAGCTGTAATACAACATCTAGATGCAAATGTTATGCAAAGAAATGCTACAACAAACTTGTACACAAGCAAATAAGTAAACACGCCACTCGTGGGAATTAGAGACTGAACTACATTTCATGCAGAAAGGATGTAAGAAAATTATGCAATCTTAGCGAACATGTGCGATAGATACACAAAGCAAACGAAGTGTGATAGATACACAAAGTGAGTAACGTGTGATAGATACACAAAGCGAACGTGTGATAGATACACAAAGTGAGCATGTGTGATAGATACACAAAAGGTGAACGAAGTGTGATAGATACACAAAGTGAGCAAAGTGTGATAGATACACAAAGCGAACGTGTGATAGATACACAAAGTGAGCATGTGTGATAGATACACAAAAGGTGAACGAAGTGTGATAGATACACAAAGTGAGCAAAGTGTGATAGATACACAAAGCGAACGTGTGATAGATACACAAAAGGTGAACGAAGTGTGATAGATACACAAAGTGAGCAAAGTGTGATAGATACACAAAGCGAACGTGTGATGGATACACAAAGTGACCAAATTGTGATATATATACAAAATGAGCACGTGTGATAGATACACAAAGTGAGCATGTGTGATAGATACACAAAAGGTGAACGAAGTGTGATAGATACACTAAGTGAGCATGTGTGATAGATACACAAAGTGAGCAAAGTGTGATAAATACACAAAGTGAGCGTGTGATAGATACACAAAGTGAACAAAGTGTGATAGATACACTAAGTGAAGAGAGTCTGATAGATAGACTAAATGAACAAAGTGTGATAGATACACTAAGTGAGGAGAGTATGATTGATACACTAAATGAACAAAGTGTGATAGATACACTAAGTGAAAATGTGCGATAGATACACAAAAGTGAACAAAGTGTGATGGATACACTAAGTGAGCATGTGTGATAGATACACAAAGTGAGCAAAGTGTGATAGATACACTAAGTGAGGAGAGTGTGATAGATACACTAAATGAATAAAGTGTGATAGATACACTAAGTGAAAATGTGCGATAGATACACAAAAGTGAACAAAGTATGATAAATACACTAAGTGAAGAGAGTGTGATAGATACACTAAATGAACAAAGTGTAATAGATACACTAAGTGAGGAGAGTGTGATAGATACACTAAATGAACAAAGTGTGATAGATACACAAAACATAATCAATTTTAAACGTAACTCCTCTGAATGAACCGCACATCCAATATCGTCTAGTTGCGCCAGCTTCAAATGAACCGTACATACAATATCGTGCATGTATGAGAAAGAAACTCGATAGGTACAATGCAAATACAATGCATGTCACATGCGAGACGAATGATCATAATACAATGTTTAAGGCATGCTCCATGCACAATATGCAAGAGATGAAACAGAAACATATTCTATGCAAAAGAATCAACGACGTACATCTAATGTAACGTGTATATTCTATGCAACAACAAGAATAAGTATAGCACAAGATGCATTTATGCAATATGTGTGATGATATGATACATGTTACAAGCAATGTACAACATGATGTCTTGGGAATGAAATAAACAAACAAAATGGCGCTTTAGAAAGCACCTCATGGGGTGAGTGGCGATGAACCGCTCTACTCTGATGGGGATCTCCCCCTTGTGTTCCTCGAACTCTTACCTTGTGTTCTTCGAACTCTTTCATTCAACTCATAGTATAAAGGTTTTGATATGCTGACAAGGATTCTTCACGTAGAACACTTTGGATGCCGCCTTTCTTCCTGACCATATTCACAACTTTCCCTATTCTCCAACGGGGTGATAGACTAGGTTGGTTCAGTATCCAGAATTGAGGTGCATACATGTTATCTCAACCTATGGGGCTTCTATATAGATTTCAAGTCGGGGATACACCACTCGGTATTTAAACCAGACTTTAGTCTCGAAAATCCCAAACCTTTGCGTTCTAGGCATCAGCCATTCGAACTCTAGTTTCCACCGTCGCAGTTGGTCTCCCAGGAACTCATTGTGAACACAGCCAAGATGCCTCTGGCAAGGAATGGTACACAGCGAGAGCACTTCTGATCGCCATTCTGGCATTGAAACAGGCTTGAACTTGAACTTGAGCTTGAGGTAGAGGCACACTCATACTTCGGAGCATTGACAAGGCTTGAAAAGGTACATACGTAATGCAATGACGGAACTTACTGAAGTTGAAACAAACTCAGATGCCTAACATTTTCCCTCTTTTCTTTTGCTTTGCAGTCTGGAACCTATATAGCTTCAGTTAGGTTCTTGTTCTACTGTTCTCACAAGACCTGGGTTGAACCCTGCAGTTTTATGAAAGAACAAATCATGTTTTGTACATATGTGGAGAACGACACAGCGCTTTGAGCACAAAACGATTTATTTTTGAAATTGAAATTAAGAAATGAGTTCTTAACCGGGTATTGAGCCTGCGACTGAACACAATCAAAATGACTCAACAAAGGAAAACAAAGGTAAAACAACCTAAACACATTTATTGACACTCGAAACGACTCAAAACAAGAATCGAGAGAAACAAAAACACACACACAACACTCGGATGTGTACCACCAGTGGGAGACCTCTCAGTTCACGAGGAGCCTGTTTCTTCGAGTATTGTTTCCCATCCTTACTTATTTGTGATTCTCACATCACTCTGGCACTCAATCTCTTGTTTTCTGAAAAAGCCCTTTTCTTACTTTTTCTCTCAGTGCACATCTCTCTATTCTTCAATCTCTCTTATTTTTTATCCCTCCCCTGGCTGGTTGACGGATAAACAGGAAGTTGTGGGCTCTTGCCCCTAGCATTCTGCTAGACTCTCATTCTTTCGCTCACAACAGTGAACTTCTCCCATAGAGGGGTTGTGGTGCGACTGGATGTGCAACAAATCTACAGCTGACATCGGTTGATGACGCCCTTCGCCAGTTCGAATGTGACCAGACCTTTTCGGATAAGGGAGTGGAATATCCTGCTCCCTTTCCAGTTCGTGCTTCGTACTTGACTTGATATCTCGCTGCTCGGAGGATGAGAGAGCTTTCGGCCCTTTGCTGTTAGCTTCAGTTGTGCCCTTTTCTGGCAGGTAGAGTGCCCTTCTTGGCAAGTAGAGTGCCATTTCTGGCAAGTATATTGACAATGGGGAAAAGACAAAACACCCGACTCAACTGTGCCCCTAGTTCATCATTTTGACTATTTTTTTGTTTTAGCTTTCTACTAAAACAATTTTGACCAATATGAGAGTTAGATTAACATATTTGTTCAACTTTTTGATTTGAAATCATGCAAGTCAGGCTATGAGCACTGAAAATTTTCCTTTTTCGGGTCCAAGAAATGGTCCAATTTTGGAAAAATGGAATAATTTTCGAGAGAAAAATTTTCGAGAGAAAATTAGTCAACCTCATTAAAAATTCTCAAAAACTATTTTTACAAATGGCCACTGCTCGACCAACACAAAATTTACCCTTGAGATGCACAACCTCAGATCCAAAACAATGGAAAATTGCCCCTTGTCTAAATGGCACTGGATGGCAATGAAAAGTTGCCCCTTGTCTGAATGGCACCATAGCGCACTGTAATCAGTTCTCAAAGTGACGATCACAACCGAACTCTCGGATACAGAGAAGACAAAAATGATCCGAACCATTACATGGACACTGTCGATTTGGAAGTGTTTATGGCTGGACTTCAGAATGAAGTTGCCTACGTATCCCAAACATGGGAATCAAGCTTGACGTAGTTCCAGGGTTGAGGTTACACTCGGGTATTAACCTCTCCTTTTACGCTCTAACTTTTGCCAAGACCGCCCTTCCGGATTTTCAACCTTGCGAGCTTTGTTTTTCTTTTCATTTCATTTCATTTCTTTTTTTTTCTTCTTTCTTTTCATCTTCTTTTGTTCTTTTCTTTGCATTTTTTCATTTTCTTTTCTTTTCTTTTCATCTTTCATTTTCTTTATTTTTCTTTTTTTTTTGTTCTTTTCTTTGCTCTAACTTTTGCCTGGGTCGTCCTTTCAGGTTTTTAGCCGAGCGAGCCTTTTAAGGGTAGAAAAGTGTAACATGTCCATGTCGAATGGTTTTAGAATCTTGAAGCCATCTGAATCCAGGAGAATGGCTGCTGTTCGTTGATGATGTAGAAGTCCATCCAATGGGGTTGAATTTGCCCCTAGCGTTGTGGATAGGAACTCAGTTGTCCTTTAGCAAAAACTTTATTCTTTCCTCCCTTCTGGGATTTGGCTTTCTTGTCGATCTTCGTTAGTTTGCAGAATGACCCCTCTTTTGAATCTTTGAGCACATTTGACATTTTTGCCCCTAGTTCAAGGGCTACTTCTGATCGAGCTTTGCAAGCTTCTTTTGACGACGTCTGACCTTCTTGATCTGACTTCCTTGCCCGTAGTTCGAGGGCTGCTTCTGATCCGGCCATACAGGCCTCCTTTGATGTCACATGACCTTTTTGCCCCTAGTTCATAGGCTGCTTCAAATCTAGCTTGGCGGGCTTCCTTTATGGTTGACCATTGAACATTTTGAATTAAGGTTCAAGGTTTGAAAGCAAAAGGGGGTCGAGTCTTGAGGCTGAGAGAGATCCTATGCTGCACAATCTCAAGAGCGATTCCACACAGGTCTCCGCAGGACCACGCAAAATATTTTTTGAAATCTTTTAAGAAAGCAACTAGTTGCTCGCGCTGAAGACAGTGTAGAACCAATCTGGATCAAGCCAGGATCCTTTTCAGTACTCACATTAACAAACATGATCTCATTCATTAAGGGCTTAGCATGCCTCTCTTTCTCTCAATTAATCAAATTTTTGTAAATCCCGAGGAATTCCTCCCTCTTTGTTTTCATTACAATGTTCAAAAAGTTTTGAAAAACTTTGGCCAATGCAATGACTTCAAGGCACAGAAAAGTAGGTGAAAAGCACTGCCATTTCATTTAGATCTTCTGGCACAACTGGCTTAAAGGTAGGAACATACTCAAAAGAAATGGTGTAAAAGACAAACACAAAACAAACAAGTGATGCTTGAGGTAACACCCCCGAAATCACCCGACTCCAACACAACAGGACTGACTCGATACAACAAGACAGACCCGACTGACTCAGTACAAAAAGACTGACTCAATACAACACAACAGAACTAACCCAATACCCAAGTCAGAAAGTAAAATAAACAACATTCGCAAAGTGCTCAAAACAGTGTGCGCCATCCCTATATCTGGAGTAAGTTGAGCGCCATCCGTAGGTGGTTCTTCCCCCGATCACATAATCACATTATCCCCCAAGTTCACTGATCCAGTGCCGATAGACTTTGTAGAGCTTGGTGCGGCGATGACCCCGTCGTCAATCAGATCTTGTATTTTGTGATGAAAACGAAAACACATGTCAGTGCCATGGCCGGCTTGTTGATGAAAGGAACAGTACTTGGCCGAATCATGGGAGAGAAGAAGTTTATTCGATAATGGCCGCGGTTTCAGGGGCTTCAAATACCCCTTTTCGATCAAGACCCTCAGGGCCGTTGACAGAGACATGTACAGTGGGGTGAACACCCTCTGGCCCCGAGGTGGGTATTTGGCAGGTTGTGAGCTGGTTGTGTTGGATGTACCGGCGAAAGGGTCGGCAAGTGTTGACTGGGTTTGTCGATCTCTTCCAAGTGTTGGATTGGAACTGAAAGGGGTCTTTCTAGTACAACATCCCTTGTCTCGGCTTGCCCCTTGATTCAAACTACTCTCATCCTGACTGGCAAAAGTGTTATCCACAGTCTTTGCAACAACTGCAATCACTTGCTGTTTGTTCAACCCGTCGGCTTTCAAAGCCTCAACAGCCCACTGAAGATGTTGATAGGGACTAATGCCTGCCCCTGCCTTGTTCTTATCACTAGCCTCCACTTTGCTAAGAGATTGGCCTTCTTCCAATGCAGCCCGTCCCACGGTTGGAGAGCCTTTTGACATAAAATCCCTGGTATGTGATGTGGTTGATGACGGGGTCAAAACCCCAAAGGCTAAATCTGCCACAGTTTTCTGAAGATTTTCAATCATTCTCATTAGCTCAGAAGTAGTGGGTTTACGGGTTTGAGATAATTGGGGTTCAAGTGTACCCATCATGCATAAGTCCATGCTGACTGGAATAAACACCTCAGGCTTGGATAAATGGGCTGGGGTGATGTATATACTGGGGTCAATCAGGTTGGCCGTTGTTTGGATGAAGTTTACCTGCCTAGGTGGAGGGTTTTGATTGACATTTGGTTTTTCTAGAGGTGCTATTACCTGGTTATTAATGAGATTTTGAATCTCATGACGTAGTCTGAAGCAAGAGTCGGTATCATGACCCTACTGCTGATGGAAGGCACAATATGTAGCCGGGTCATGCTTTGGAGGGAGATGATCAGGTAGAGGCCGCTGTTCTAACGATTTCAGATGTCTTTTCCTGAGTAGGACCTCTAGGGCTTTAGACAAAGGCATATAAAGTAGGGTGAAAACCCTCTTGCCTCGGGGTGGATATTTGGCTGTTTGTAAGCTGGTTCCGGATGCACCGGAGAATGGGGTGGCTGTTTTTAATGTGGCGGTGGTGACCATGCCCACGTCTGAAGTTCTAGTAGCTGCATCACCACTGGTGGTCGCATTTGAACTGCGGGTAAACACCCTCTTGGGTTGCTCTCTCTCGTGGTCAATCAGACCATACTTCATGGCGTCCTCAATCTGTACCACAATCTCGTGTAAATCAGCAAAGGTAGGAAGGGGTAAGATGATCATCTTTTGCATCAGTTTGGGTTGGAGGTTACGCACAACCATCCATATCTGATCATTCTCGACCGACCTGGTGGTCATCATAGAAGCTTTGGCTCTCCAACGGGTTACAAAGTCAGAGAAGCCCTCTTTCGGTTCCTGTCTGGTTGTCTCGAGATCACAAGTTGTGATCTCGATCTGTGTGTTGTATGAGTACTGGGCAATGAAGGCCTCAGCCATTTCTTCCCAACTTCCCTTGATAGAATCTTCCAATTTCGCATACCAGATGGCCGCGATACCCGACAGGGTACAGCCGAAGAAGGAAAACTTTTGCAGTCTGAAGAGGCCCATTGGCCTTAGGATATCTGAGAACAACCGCAGGTGTACCATGGGACCTCCAACACTGTCAAAAAGGTCTATATGCGGCATCTTGAACCGGTCCGGCAAAGTCACCGCCGAATTGGTGTATCCATCCTCTATGTCTGGAATGAAATTAACGCCTTGAGCTTTCTTGAACAGCTTTTCTAACTTGTTCACTTTCAGCGCTGTTGGATCCACCTCGAACTCGAAAGGGGTCTCAATTGGGTAGGCCTGTGCTTTGGAAGTCTGAGGTGGAGTGGGATCCACTAGGACATCTGTATTCTTCTGGGCATTGGCGATAGGAGCAGGAGCCCTCGGTGTAGGAATTTCTACTAGAGGTGGGTGGGACGTAGAAGTTGCTCCCTATTGTGTTTGTTGCTGCTGCTGCTGTTAAAGCCCAGCAATGAGTTCGGCCTGCTGGGCCACGACCTCGGTCTGGCGGGTAGTAGCCTCCGCTTGGCGGGCAGTATCCCGTTGCATGGCTTGTATGGTCTTTTGGAGTTGACGCATCATGTCCTCCATATTAACTAAAAACTGCTGATCTAACTGAACAAATGTGTATCCCTTTTCTGAGATGGAAGCAAATATCTCAGCCCAACTGCGCACAGGTGAGGTGGATAATGACCGCTGAACTGGAGACTGTTGAACTGGTGATCTGTGCCTGACTGGCCCTTCTTTGCCTTACCACTGGCGAAGGAAAACTGGTTGCCCTTGAACTGAATCTCTGACCTGACAAAGTCTATCAGCACAAGTCCAATGTACCAGGGGGATATTGGAGCCTTCTGAAGCTATGGTTCCAAGACTACCTTACAAAAGAGAAAACAGACAGCATCTCAGCCTGATTTTACCAGAACAGATATGAGCATAGCTGAATGACTGTACTCTCTACTGAATTCTGCCTAAAATTCTGCTTATAAACTGATACCCTCAAGCCGATACTCAGACTTGCAACTGATACATACATCCTATAGAGACACACCCTTAACAGCACATATCAAGCAAGTGAGAGCCAAAACACCCCTATGGTGGGGTAGGGTTTCCCTATCCTATTTTGTCAGGAGCTAGGGTTTCACTACGTACGCAGCGGTTTCAAACAACCTACATTCGGGTAAGCAACCTGTCGTAGTTTGGAATGGTCACTATGGCTTCCTATATGGAACTAGGTCGAATGGTCGAAAAGGGTGTCTCAGCATAACCGAGGTTTGTGTTCCCATCATGGCAGAGCTCGTAACCAATCTGCCTTATTGCACGTTTTTTCTAGCAAGCCTTCGGCAAACCACTTAGGAATAGCAGAAAGCAAACACGGTGTCCTAGGCGCACCAATGCAAATGCAATGCAAAGAAACACATAAGTGTAAACAAAACAACATATCATGATGTTCGAGTCAAGTTCTCTAAATCCCCAGTAGAGTCGCCAGAAATTGTAGACCGCTCGAACTGTGCTCCGCGCGCGAGGGCGTGAATTGTAGTTCTACCTACTACAGTTTGGACTCCTGTCACGGTTCTGAATCTAATCTCACAAAGTGCAATGTAAGACTGATAAATCACCATAGAGTCCAAATCCGGCAAATCGTTTTGGAAAATTGATTTTAATCAAAAAGTGCCAAACATGGATTGCTTTGCCAGATTTCAGAGTCGCCACCTAAATGTTTTGTTTTTGGAAAATTTAGGAAACCCTTACTCGTGCCTAAGGCCACGTGTCCGTCATCACCAAAGTTGCCTCGGCTCGGGAACTTGGGTACGAGAGGGGAAGGTCATGAAATGAGCACCCCCGTTCGCCCGATCAAAGATCAGCCTCTACTAACATGATATGGTGTTTTTGAAAATACATGTGTTCTTATTCTGATTCATTAGCTAGCTTACTATGTAATGCGTACAACATACAAGTATAGACTAAATCACTCAATTTGGAACAAAACATCTCATGTTTGTTTCTCGAAAATGGTTTGAAAGTGCTACTCGCAAGTAGGCTAAGACGTGGATTTGCCACCCTCAAGTAGGCTTAGAAAACAACATGATTTTGCCACTCCAAGTGGGCTTAAAACGCACATTGTGATGAATTGTTCCAATTCAAGCAATGAAGCCTTCATCCACAGGCATTCATGCAGTTATAGCAGTTAAGCACATAGCCTCATGGCAAGCATGCTAACATAGCAATCACTTACACACATGCAAGGGTGCTAAAGCGTAAACATTCACAGTGTAAACAGAAGCTAGTTAGTAATTAGTGCATGATCCTAGCTATGTTAGGATGCCTGATGTAACACATGCAAAAATGCAACTAAAATAGGCTCGGCTATCTAGAATGGCATATGAATGCAATTTGATAACATGCTTTGAAACACGTATTCAAGTATGTATTGAAATACAATGCAGTTTGAATGATGTGCCAAGCCCGGTGCATGCAAGACAGATGAATGATGCACGCATGCAAGCATAAGGTATGCTAATTAAAATATGCCCTAAACTAACCATCAAAAGCTGATAAGTAAAATGGAGAAAGAAATGGGGTTGGAAGACATGCACACATGCACGCACTCTTATTACAACATTTGTGCCCTCTTGACGGAGGGTCCGAATAGTAAGCTAACTAACTAATCTAAGCTAATTAAACTAATTATTACAAAACGAAGCTAATTAACTAACAAGTTAACTAATTACAAACACAAATGAATAACTAAGTACATTAACTACTTAAGTACATAACCAAATAGTTAACTAGCTAAGCAAAGTAGTTAAAAGGAGCCTTGGGGCGAGAAGTGCATGTATGCTTGGTCGCCTCGTTCGGAAATCCATTACTATGCCCCAACTTGCCTCTGTTTGCATTTGATTTCAGAAAGCTGTACAAACCTCCAGATAGCTTCTATTCCAACATGGAGACCTCCAGGAGGGCTGCCGACCAGAAAAGGATGGTATAGACCACCAGTAGACCACCTAAACATGCTGCAGACCAGAAAAGTGGTCGGCTAGCCACTTTTACTGGTCTGCCGACCAGAAATTCTGCCAAGCTCCAATTTGCTGCAACAGAGAACAAGAAGGGGCACAACAGTGTATTTGCAAGGTATGTGTGCACAACCACTCTCCCTATCATTTCTTAAGCTCAAGGGGGTGTGGTTCTCAACTCTCGAGCCACCAATCGAGCATCGCAATACACGATGGCCGAGAAGTCGAGTTTGCACAATTCAATGTCAATGAATGCACAAATAAAACATAAGGGCCTTAACCTCTATCATGCATGATCAAGAGGGTCGGCGACTGAAAAATGAGACACGTTTCATCACTTCAAGTATGAAACGCCCCTCATTTCTCGTGTTTGAATTAACGTTCAATCCAAACACAATGCAATGCAACAACATTCCAAACAACACACAAACAACATAAGCACGTCAAGCTAGGGGCCTTAAGCATGAAAGCTAGCGAATGATGCAACACAAGGGCTATGTAATGCAATGCTCAATGGATCAAACTAGCCCCAAACTGACTTCATGCGTGCCGAAACAAAGGCCAAAATGCTCTAAAATGATGGCATCGACCCATCAACTAAGCATAAGAGCACAACTCTCAAACATGATTAAGAAGTGACAAACATGGAAGTGTGACAACACTATATGCTCTGAAATCATGTGTGAAACGATGCCAAATCATCCAAACAACATAAACATAGCATGCTAGAAGGCCTAAGGCACAAGGCTACCAAAATGGACTACACAAGAGGCATGTAATACATGGCACAAATGATTGAACCAACCATGGATAGAGCTCAATAAGGTCAAAACAAAGACCAAAACATGCTGAGATGGGAGCTCAAAAGCCTAGGCATGCATGCATACAAGTTAGGCCATAAGCAAGGCATAAAGGCATAACCCTTAAAAGCACTCAAAGAGTGAAAGAAGTGAGAACATGGCAATGCTATATGCTCTGAAATATCATGTTAAATGATGTCAAATCATGCACATGTCACAAATGAAGCATGCTAGGAGGCTCAAAGCTTAAAACTAGCATAGGCACTATAACTATACAAAGCAAGCCCTGAAAGGCCAAGAACTCCTAAAACAGTCTTAAAGCATGTCAAAATAATGCTAAAACATGTATGGAGTATAAGCAAAAACAAGCTAGCATGGTAAGCTAAAACATCAAGTAAGTTAGGCCAATGAGCATGATTACACTACAAGTGTAAGAAGCAAATGAGGGATGCTCTAACTAACCAAAAACAGAGTTGTATGATGGTAAAATAACACCAAAAATACACTGAAATGGTAGCCCAAAAAGCTTAGGCAAGATGGCATACATGATGGCACATGTTTAAGGCATAAAGCACCAACCCTCCAAAGCATTGAAAGAATGAAAGATGTGAGGGCATGACAATGAAACATGCTCTGAAATCACATATCAAGTGATGCTAAATCATGCAAATAGCCCAAGCAATGCATGCTAGTGGACTCAAAACACAAAGCCAGTGAGCAAGATTGAACTATGGCTATACAAAGCAAGGTCCAAATGATCAAGACCATTCAAAATAGAGCTTAAGCATGGCAAAACAATAGCAAATACATGCTGAGATAGGGCTAACACAAGCTAGGATTAGAGGCATGAAGCATAGAGCATACTAAGCCAACAAAGAGGATTACACTATAAGTGTAAAAATCAAGCAAGAGGTGACTCTACCAACCAAAATCAGAGTTAAGGCATGTTAAATAATGACCAAAAACATGCTGAAATGGAACTAGTACATGCTAGAAAGGTGAGCTAAAACCTTAAGCATACAGGGCTAGTTTACAAGGATTACGCTACAAGTGTATAAAGCATGCAAGGGTGGCCTAAACTAAGCCAAAACAGAGGCATGCCATACTAAAATAAGGCCAAAAATAGGCTGAGACGGAGCCAGAACAAGCTAGACAAACATGCTCAAACATAAGGCCATCAACACAAGGGGAGGGGATGACCCCCTCCTATTTTAAACCTCAAAACACACTTTCTACCACTGAAAATCCACTAGATTTCAGTGGCTAAAAGGCCAAGAGAAGGTGATACAAAGGCCTAAAATAGATGGCTCAAAACAAGGCCAAATAAGGCACAAAAGGGGGTAGACCACCCCCAACACCAAAGAGGTCTAAACAAACATTTTAAGCACTTGAAAATGAAACTTTTTACAGTTTAAAGTTAAGCCAAAAGTAGCATGCAAATGGGGCCAAATAAGCAATGAAAACAAAGCCAAAATGGGGGAGGTATAGACTCACCCTTGAAAACAACTTCAAAGCAGCAACTCCAACAACTTTTCTGAGCTAAAACCAGCCCTTGAGTGCAAGCAAGACCCTCAGGTACCTCAGCAACAAGATTGTGGTGTTTCACTAGGTGCTTTAGTGCAAAAGTGTGAAGAAAAGGCACTTACAAGCACAAATATAGAGAGATAGAGAAATATAGAGATAGAGATATATGTATAGCCTTAGCCAATTTTTTCGAACCTGAGACAAGAGGGAGGAGGCTCCCTTTTATAGAAATCCATGCCTTAAGCTTGTTAGACAAGCTAAAGGCTTCAAGCAATCTCTCCATACACGTGTATGGAGGATGCCTTCTGTGCCCAACAGCTGGCACAGCTAGCATGGAAAATATCTATAGAAAATATAAAAAAGGTGCTGACCAGTTGAAGTGTTCGACCGACCACTCCCACTAGTTGACCGACCAGAAAAGGTGGTCTGTAGGGAGAACAACTGGTCGGGAAGGGGGGGGGGAGGTGGTCTGTACAAAGAGAGGAAGGTGGTGGCATGGCTGCCGACCACTTTAGGTGGTCCACAGACCACCCACCCTAGCTGGCCGACCAGAAAACTGGCTGGCAGGGAAGAAAAGTGGTCTACAGGGGGAGAAACTGGTCTACACCGCTGTTCCACTCTCCAGACAAAGGATAACAAGGCTTGGTTAAAAAACAAACCAAAAATGAAGCAAGACGAGAGTCCGTAAGGCGAGGCACTCAGCGGGAAGCCTCGAAAACTAGTCTACGGGTACAAAAAGTGGTCTACGAGAGGGAAAGGTAGTCTACGACTACAAAAAGTGGTCTACAGACCTCTGTTTCCCTCTAGGCAAAGGCAACAAGGCATGGTTTACAAACCAAGCCAAAACACAAAGAGTTCAAAGGCCCGGAGGCAAGGCACTCAGCCGAAAACTCCGGAAACTCGAAACAAGCACAAACATGCGCGATCATCGAGCGCTCAATCGATGACGTCTGAGTCTTAAGGTCGGTCAAAAATGGGGTGTCTACAGGTATCTTCAATTATCCTTATTTGGAACAAGATTTAAAATTCAAGGTCGAATGTGTCACGATTGAAAAGTTAGGGACCAAAGTGAAACGAGCCCTAAATTATAGGGACTGTTAGTGTAATTTGCCCTAAAAAATATAAAGGCAAATGTTAACAAATGTTCTTAATACATTATTTAATATGAAGATTAATGTAAAAAGTGTTTTGAAACTAGATAAAGGTTGAAAGTGTTATGAAAATGCATGGTTGTTGCAGAGAATGGGTCTAGAATATGTTTCTGGGATGATTTTTGGGTTGGTAAAGCTTGAAATCTAGTTCCCAAGACTTTGATCACTATCAGTTGAGAAGAAGGTCTTATTGCGTGTTGTTGTGGTAAAGAAAGGTCATTTGGAGGAGTAGGGGTTTATTTTTAGAAGAGCTTTTAGAGCTTGGGAGGCAGTAGAGCTTGGTAGGTGAACCTTGTTATACTCAGTCAGCTTGGCATTGTCCGAAGTGGATGAGAGCTTAAGTTGGGCAATATCTCTTTCAGGTGAGTTTATTGTTGCTTCCCTTTATAATAGAAATGTAGTGGGTTTTTCATCTGTGGTGCTCTCCTTGATTTGGAATAATCTTTCCCCCCACCTAAAGTGCAATTCTTTGGGTGGTTGGCATGGAAGGGCAGGGTCAAGACAATGGACTATCTTCAGTCAGCTTGACTATCTTCAATAGTAGCATTTCAACTTTGTGCAAATTCTACAACTTTGAAATTGAGTCTATTAACCATGTTGATATAGGTCGAAAGGTACCACATTGAGGCCGCTTAAGTTACATTTATAGTCTTTGAATTTTGTTTATATGGTGGAGATGATGTGTTTTGTGCACTTGTACAGATTTGGCAAGTAACATGCAAATTCAAGTAAAAAGTGGCGCAAAAGTAAATTTTCCGTGCGAGTAGTGAAAAGTCTCGGCTTGCCACCTCACCGCACATGCGTCCAAGATCCATCGCACATGCGGTCCACATGGGCGCTCGAGCAACCCACCTAGGGTTGCGTGCATGAAAATTTAAGGCTCTTCTGTTGGGAATAAAAAGGAAAAAAAAAAGGTTGTAACCAGGGCCAAAAATATTTCAGAGAAAATGGAGAGAGAGGCTAGGGTTTGGAAGAAAAATAACTTAAACTTGAAGAATGTCTCCCTCTAGCTCGACTTTTCGCACTCTTTTCGGAAGGCAAATAGCCCTACAGTTCGGACTCAACTTGTGGTTCTGAATCTGATTTCACAAGTGCAATGTGAAATGGTGAAAAGACAAAAAGAGTCAAAATCCGGCAATTTTTTTTGAAAAATCAAAGTTTGAATCAAATGCCAAAAATGGACTGCTTTGCCAAATTACAGAGTCGCCACCTAAATATTTTTGAGAAATTTAGGAAACCTGAGACTTGTGCCAAAGAGCATTAGTCCATCATAACCAAAGTGTCTCGGTTCGGGAACTTAGGTACGAGAGGGGAAGGTCATGAATTGAGCACCCCACTCGCCCAATCAAAAATCAACCTCTACTAATCATGATGTGTTTCTTATTTACATTATATGCTCTTGTTCCGATTTATTTGGCTAACTTACTATGTGATACACACACAAGGTATAGACTAATTTGCAAGGATTGGAACACTTGATCTCATGTTTTGTTTCGAAATTGTTTTGTGAATTTGCCACTTGAAGAAGTGTGCTAAAATGGACATTTGATCAAACTATCCCAGTTCAAGCAACTAGTCTTCATCTACAGGCATTCAAACAGTTATATCATTTAAGCAAGTAGCCTCATGGGAGTATGTTTTGACACGGTACCACAAACATTTATGCAATATGCTAAAGCTCAAAATTACTCACCTAGTACTCCGAGCCAAAACAAAGCAAAGTGATTAGAAAAATATGCATGTTCTTAATTAATGTAATATGACTAATGCAACGCATGCATTATGTATTTTTTAGGCTCGACTATGTGCATGGCATATGATTTCATTCAAGACATGCGATAGAGCACGTATTCAAGCAATGAATTCGAATTTTGACATTGGGTTAGTATGATGAGCCGAACCCTAATGCGTGCAAGACAATGAATGCAAAGCATAAAAATGCTAATTTGAAAAAAATGATGACCTATACTAACCATCGTAAGCAAGTAAGTAAAAGGAAGAAAGACGTGAGGTTGGAAGACATATAACTTATTACATAGTTTCCCTTGTGCAAGAGGGTGCGAATCAAAGTCCGAAAGTACGAATTAATCTAATTATTACAAAACCGAATGAATTAATGAAGAATTATCTAGCTAATTATGCTATCAGAACAAGGATAACCAAGATAAGTAAACTAATTTATCTAAGTTAATTGACTATAATAATTACAAATTAATTATAATAACAAATTAATTAATTACAATAATGATCAAAATGCAAGCAAGGAGGCGCAAGGATTGCATGCACAATGTCCAAGAACAGCTCTGTCTACCCCAGGTTTTGCTCTATTTCACCTTCAGCCACTGCCTTCTGTTTTCTGCAAAATACACTGCTGACCCAACATTAATGATCGGCCGGCCCTCAATGAAGCCTGGCTGGGCCTACAGAAGGCCGGCCGTGCCTCAATGTCATGCAAAATTTTGTTTTGTGCTCTAAAGTGAAAACAGTGCAATTAGAGTGTTTTGGACTCTATTTGTCCCTCTTACCCTTTTCTGTCATAGAAAGCCTCAAGCGCAGGACAAAGTCATTTCTGAAATCATCAATGAGCAAATTGATTGCTGGATGAGTTAGAGCATGATTTTGGACAAAAATTAATGAATTCAATGAATCAATAACTACCTCTCATTTCTGTCATGGGGTAAGCTCAAAGAGGGAGATAGAGACGCTTCAAGGTTTATCAAAACATCATGAATTGACGTATGATGACCCTTGACACGATGGACTCGGCATAACGTCTGGCCAAATCCAAGCAATATAACCATTTTCTTAATGTGGATCGGTTCATTTTAGCAATTTTTCTTAGTCTTTTCCATTTTTTAGTCCATTAAGTCCAAGATGATGATTAAGTCCTCTAAATGAGAATAAACGTCAAACGAGAGGTGTTTCTAAACATGAAAGAGAGACTATGTCGTTAACGATGAATCCCTGTAGAGATTAAGCTATTAAGCATAGATCTCTTTTCCATGTTTCGAATAACCTTAATCGGTTGAAATAACTCTCAAACAAAAGAAAAAAGGAATAAAAGAGGGAGGTTGCATAAATGAATGCTAGATTGCTTATTAAAATGGAACTCTTGACATGGAAGTTTAAACAACGAAAGGCCAAGACCAACATACAACGATCTATATGTAAGGACTTATGATATAATAAGCAAACTAATCAAAGCATGAACTAATTAAATAAATTAAAACAGCCCCTAAAGTGTAAAAAATAGTAACTAAAACTATGGCGATTATGGCTTTGACCCGTTATCTATTGTATTCCGGACTCAGGTTGGTATGGTTTAGACTGGTTGTTCATATCTTGTTCCCATTGTCTCTTCTTTATTTTGGTTATCGAGTTGTAGTTGTGTGTTTTGAATAGGTTGGTCGTTTGTTTTTCTAAACCTTTGTTGCCAAGATTTTGGCTTTTCCGCTCGAGCGGACATTCTTGCGCTTGAACGGGCTTCACAAGTTTTGCTCCTTCGCTCGAGCGGCCATTCTTGCGCTCTAGCGGGATTCATCAACTCTCAGTATTTCTTTTGCAGGTCTGAAAATACTGGAAGTGTGCATTGGACGCTCGAGCGTCCAGTCTCACTCTCGAGTGGGGCCCCTCGCCTGCAAAACTTTTGGAAGGATGTATCTTACCCTTGAGCGCCACTTTTACGTTCGAGCAGAACTTTGTGTCTGACCCTCAAGCGGGGCTTTTCACGCTCAAGTGGACTGCGTGTATAATAGTCTGAGAAGATGACATTTTGAATCACTTTTTCTTTTCTCTCTCTCTCTCTCTCTCTCTCTCTCAAACTTTCCAAAAAACTTGTTTTTGAGCCTCTCTCTCTAAAATTCACCTTCTCTCTTAGATTTCATCTAGATCCATAGATCTTTTCACCCTAGCCTTTGAGAAAAAATAGAGCATCTCAAGATCTACATTTTGATCCGAATAGAAGTGGGTTTCGGTATTCTTGGAGTTTCTCTCTTGTTTGGCTTATCTTCTTCCTTTGAGGTTGGGATTCTTTCTACACCTTCATATGATATTTAGCTTAGTTATTGTCTCTTGTGTAACAATGGTGTGAGTTGGGGATGTTTTAAACAAACCTAGAGTTTGGGCACAAAAATGGAAAGAGGGGTTTTGGGTGAAGATGAAATAAATGTTTGTGGGGTTTGAAAATGATGTTGTGTTATATCTAATTTAATGATTTTGGCACTTGGCTAATATTTGGGAAAAAAGGGGAAATTGCCCTAATTGGATCAAACTATTATTTTGTACAAATAATGTAAATTATTATTAAAAACGTGGAATTGGATGATCTTGATATAAATGGTGGAATGGAACATATATTATTTCACACATTTGGAAGCTTTGAATAAACTATCTGTTTGAGAATGAATATTTATTTAAAGATAATTGTATTGGGCTATTAGTGAAGGATAACTTTGATTGTTGTAGAAATTACATGTAGATTAGGTGAATTGAAACTAATCTTTTAATGATTGTCATTGAATATAGCCGTGTTTATATACATTGTATATGTATGTTTGTTGGGAGTGGAAAGGGGATGTGCTCCATATTTGATTATATGTTTAAATACATTGCGTATGCATGGATGATTGTTTGGGAGGAGAAAGGGGATGGACTTCATTATAATTAAGTTGGCCAGAGTGTCTTGGGTGAAAGTCCAGAAATTATACATGGGTGCCTATCCCACGGACGAAATATCTGTAAAATGGCAATTGTAGTGCTTGTATAGCCTACGTTTACATGGGTCCCGTTTGACGGCTACTCGCGGACGAAATATCCGTGAAACGGAAGTTTGAAGTGTTTATGCATATGTTTTGTGAGAATTAAAAGTAATTGAGTTGTAGTCTCAGTTCGGTTGTTGTGAAATAATGAAATTGACTCATGAATTAAGAAAGATAAGTAATTGAAATGTGAATTGAAAGTAAATGGATTAAGACTCAAAATTGATATCTTATGAGTATATAAAGTTGTGAAAAGTTTTGCCACATGCATTGTTTATGCACTTGTACTTATACTTTTGCTAAGTTTCGTATACTGTGTTAGATGATTTCTATTGGGCTGTGGCTCACCCTTTTTGGGAATAACATTTTCAAGTAATGATGGCATGCCTCTACCAAGGCAATAGTATTGGAGGGACTTTTGGGAAGCAAGAGCTTCATGTTTTGTTTATTTTGTATAGCCTAGGGCTAAATTTGTAATTGAGCGAAGCTCATTTTGTTGTAACCAAGTCAAGACTTGGAAAGGTGTAAGCCAATCAGGCATCTACGTCAGTCAAACACTTTTGCATCATTGACTTCATGTAATGAAAGGACCATTTACTTTGATTTATGCTATCATTTATATACATGTTTGTGGATGTATTTATGTTATTATTTTGGGGGCGTGACATATTAAAAGAGGACAAAAAATAGGCAAAAACAAAGAGATACAAAGCTAGTACGTAAAGCTAAGGAAGGGTGGCTAACCCCTCCACTTTTGGGACTTCTAAACCATATTTTAGCCTCTGAAAATAGTCCAAAAACAGTCCAAAAACAGTCCAAAAACAGCTCCAAAATAGTGGCTAAAATCATATTAAAAGAGCACAAAACATGCTAAAAGCAAGGAGGTACAAAACTAGTAAGCATGACAAAGGAAAGGTGGCTAACCTCTCCACTTTTGAGACTTTTAAATCATGTTTTTCAGCCCTTTGAACCTTTGAAAATCAGTTTGTAAGTTAAGAAAAATAGTGATAAAACAAAGGGGATGAGCTATGAAGTAAGGTGCAAGAAAGGGTGTTACCCTTTCTACCTTTGATAGCTTATTCAAACCCAAGTATCAATACTTGAAATGGGCCCAAAACAGCACAAGAACATAAGAAATAGATAGAGATAGATTGAAATGAAAGCAAAACAAAAGTGACAAGCTTATACCTCTTGAAGAGAGTAAGCATTGGTTGTTGATCAAACTTGATTCCAAACACCCTCAAGATTATGAAATATGATTTGAAACTTCAACAAAAAACTTCAAAAACAAGCTTTAATGGTGTATGTATTGTGTATATATAGTTAAAGAACGTTTGAAGATCAAAGGAGTAAGGAAGATGGTTTTAGCTCTCAAAGCTTTTTGGAAATTTTGCTAACCTTGAATTCTGAAGGAAGAGGTCCTATTTATAGAATTTGAGCTAATTTGGTCCAAAATATCTTCAAACAAAGATATTTGCTCAATTCTCGCCAGCTGTTTATCTGGTGCCATTGAGGCCCGGTTAGGCCTCAAAACACACGGCCGGGCCTAAAATACAAGGAAAGGTCTAAAAAAACACTCTGGAAAAATTTTCATTGAGGCCGACCGGTTCTCAATGGACCCTGTCGGGTCTCAATGACTGTATTTTAGTCCCGACTTCAAATAGGCATATCTTCTTCATCCGAACTCAGTTTTAGGTGATTCTTGAGTCTAAATTGAAGCCTCAAAAGTCTAATTTCCAATGGTGGTGGCCTCACATCTAAATTCTAAGTGTGCAAAGAGTTATGCCTATTTTAGTAAAGATTTCTCATTTCTATCTTAATCGGATTGATGCCTAACTTCTTCCCCAACTTGGTTTCTTCTCTCCCCTCTTATTTTCTTCAACTCCAAACCTCTAAATAAGATTTTTTTTAAAGATTTCATCTCTCTTTCATTTATTTTCACTTTGCCCTTGCTCGGTTTACCGAAAAGTGCAATATTTTAAACGAAATGCGAGCCTCGGAACATCATAGAAGCATTTGGAAAAATATTTTGAAAGAAGGGTATTAAGGTCGAAAATAGTTTGGCCAAAATGGGGTGCAAGGTTTGGGATTAGAGCTTGACTCCAAATTTCTTCGTTGAGAATTTAAAAGATTACACAATGTAACTTTTATCATCGGGAGTTCGGAATAAAGCGCCCAAGTCTTAAAGGCGGTCAAAAATGGGGTGTCTACACTCCCATGGTGGCTTCTTCTTCCTCCACCTGTTCTCACTCCTCCATGAGTGGCTAAGCTACTATTTTTAGAGTTTTGATGAAACCCTAGCCATGTAAAGGGATTTTTCTTAGGCTTTGATTGTCAAATGGTTTGAATAAATGTATGGATGTTTTGGAAGTTTATAATGATTTTGCTTCTCATCTTTTCAGGTATTTTATTATTTGTGATTGTTTAATGTTTTACATACATTAGTTTTCTTTGTGTTTGTGTTCAAAATATGAGACGAGTCATGCTACGAGAGACAGGTCGTGTTGCCACTATAGTTTAGAGCAAATGACTCGTGTTATTCGGGATGATTCGTGCCTGTACGTTGAATGCAACAATCATCTTGATCAATGTTTCAAACTTGTAGCTGTGAAATATTGGGTAGTTCAAACTTGAGTACATTTGATAGCCGATGTTAATTCTTATTTATGTGGTTAATGGTAAATTCTTTGCCCTAAGATTTTTCCAAAAATCAGTATCTCAAACCCTACTTTTAATTGTCAATTTAATTTAATTCTCGTTTAGTCATAATATCTCTCAATCTTTTTATCAAAATTAATTTAGAAATTTAACAATTAAATTAGTTTAATTTCCCGTTTATCCCTATGAATCGATGCTTGGACTTACCGTTATTCTAAGAAATTTGGTATAGTTTAGTGTTTATTTTTGGTGTGTGAAACGACCCATCAAATTTTGATCAAAGTGAATTACTTGATGGTTGGTCAAATTCCTAAAACTTGGTTTAAACAAGACAAAGACCAATTTTTCTCACAAGTCAAGCACTTTTTCTGAGAAGACCCGGAACTGTTCAAGTATTGTCCGGATCAAGTGATTCGGTATTGTGTACCTGAGAGTGAAACCCATAATATTATCACCTTTTGTCACTTTTATGCATGTGGCGGCCATTTCAGTGGGCAGAAAACGGCCGCCAAGGTTTTACAATGTGGGTTCTACTGGCCCTCTATCTTCAAAGATGCCTATAACTTTTGTAGAGCTTGTGTGCGTTGTCAACGCATGGGTTCTATGTCATTGCGAGATATGATGCCGATGACCCATATTTTGATTGTTGAGATTTTTGATGTTTGGGGCATCGACTTCATGGGTCCCTTTTCACCATCTTTTGGATTTGAATACATTTTGGTGGCTATGGACTATGTCCCTAAGTGGGTTGAGACAGTGGCCACCAGAATGAATGACTACAAAGTTATAGTTAAATTCCTCCATGAGACCATTTTTTGTCATTTTGGGTTTCCATGTGCCATAATTAGTGACGTTGGAAAAATTTTTTGCAATCAATTCTTCGAGGCATTGGTGTGAAAACACATGATCACTCACAAAGTTGACACTCCCTATCATCCCCAGACTAGTGGTCAAGTGGAGGTTTCTAATAGAGAGGTTAAACATATCCTTGAGAAAATTGTGAGGCCCCATAGAAAAGATTGGTCCCCTAAGTTGGTTAATACACTTTGGGTCTATCGTACTGCATATAAAACACCCATCGGGATGTCTCCATATAGGATTGTGTTTAGGAAACTATGCCATCTCCCTATTGAGTTAGAAAATTGGGCTTTGTGGGCCATTAAGAAGTTCAATTTTGATATGACCAAAGCCGGTGACCATCGAAAAAGCCAACTTAATGAGTTAGAGGAGCTCCGCAATGATGCATATGAGAGCTCCAAAATTTACAAGGCTAGGACAAAGGCATTTCATGATAAACACATTTCTCTTAAGTCCTTTGAGCCTCACCAAAAAGTGTGGCTATTCAATGCCAAATTGCGTTTGTTTTGGGGTAAACTCCGGTCTCGGTGGGATGGCCCATATGAGGTTATAGATGTCTTTCCACATGGGGAGTTTGAGATTAAAAACCTACAAGATGGTACGACCTTCAAGGTCAATGGCCAAAGATTGAAACAATATGTGGATGGTGTTGAGAAAGGGGAGATGATTAATGTTGTCCACTTGACGGACTCAATATATTTTCTATAGTAATTACTTTGAGTTTAGGAGACTTTAAATCCTCTAAAGGTGTAATTCCTTTGGTATTTGCCATGCCCAAACGGCATCCGACGGTCTGGTATAGCCACCTAACTGTGTTTATAGTGAGTTCCTAGGAGCTTAACTGAGACAATGGAAACTAGAGTTCGAATGGCAAAGCCTAGAATACAAAAGTTTGGAATTTCTGAGACTAAAGTTTGGTTTAAACACCCAGGTGTAACAACCCTGACTCATGATTAATTGTTAAGCCATGATTACGTATGCCTAATAAGTAATTAAGATGAAATCCTGAGTTAATTACATGTGCATTGCATTATTTGTGTTTTTATCTGTCTTTCGTAGAAATGTCTGCTTGTGTTTCAGTTTCGGTTTGTGAATTGAAGGCCTTATCGACATCCGATCATAAAATTGACTTGAATTATGTGTTAGCTGGAATTTTTAGAACATTATTGTCACGACCAAATCCGCCCCTATAGGTTTAGCATCGTAACCAGTCAGTAATCCGTGATTACCAAAGGCCTGCTTAACAATAATGACAGTAATACAGAGTAAAGGGGCTGGCGGAAGCCAAAATAGTAAATAAAAGATATCCAATGAGCTGTGACAGTCTGAATGCAAAAAGACTTTTTATAAACATGCCACATTCACAACCAAAACATATATATATGTAACATATACACAAACATCCATGTCAGGGATCGAATCCCTAACTATAACTGTACAGTAGAAGTCTATAACATCTATTACAAAATAGAAACAGAAAGGTGAATCCGAACACCCAAAACAGCCGTAGCTTGAACGAACTTGGAACCTCGAGGTGAGGCACGGTGGTTGGCTTGACAAAACAAGAGCTAATCCGATGCTCCTAGCTCCGGTCCGGTGCCTGGACACCTACATATATATATATATATATATATATAAACAGTGAGTTAAAGCCCAGTGAATAACAGTTATGTAAAGAGGTTAAGAATGAATGTCCTTTCAGTAATTAAACAGTCATATCAGTCACTTAGAAACAATAGCAGTCATATGTGGTGCATCCCATAGCAAAACAGTACAGTAGGTCTTAACAGACCGAACAGTCTGTCAATGGCCATCATCACAGTAACGGTAGTGGTTCCAAACATGGGAACAGACAGAGATCTCTGTGTCAGTAGCAGTAACAGTACAGTAACAATAAATTGCTATGGATGCCATGAATACAGTTTACAAATAGGACAAACATTCATTCATTAAACAATAACGTTTCAGTAAGCAGAACAGTCGATCATTCAGAAAATAATCATAATTGAACATATCTTTACAACATTGTTACTCACAGAGCACTGGGCTATAGACAAGCTAACGAGCGTTCTCGGATGCCAACCCTACAGTTGTAGAACGAACACACACTCGGGATTAATAACTTAGCCCCTAATTATACATGGTGTGGTTCTATAACATTATCCTCATTAAGATGCCTTAAAGTAGGCCTAGGAATGCCTAGGATGGAATGAGGATGCAAAAATGCACTTCAAAACACTTTTCAGAATTTTTCAGAAAACAGGGGTCTCGCTCGAGCGTGGCTTTCTACGCTCGAGCGAGCTTTCCAAAAAAGAGGGGTCGCTCGAGCGTGGACTTCCTCGCTCAAGCGGTCTGTAAAAATACAAAAAGTGATGGATGTTGAAAATCTCCGCTCAACGCTCGCTCAATGCTCACGCGAGCGTGAGACACAGTCCTCGCTCGAGCGTAGGTCTTGTCATCGAGCGTGCGTCTGCGTGCACCAAAAAATCTGAGAGCTTGCAATCTACGCTCGAGCCATCATTCTTTCGCTCGAGCGGAGCTCTAAACAAAAGATGGTCGCTCGAGCGTGGAAGCCAAAATCTGGAATTTCCAGATTTGCCTCCCAAGCTCAACCCAAGCATTCAACATTTCAAAACTCAACCTTTTGGGCCAATTTTTTGGAAAACACTTGAAAACTCATAGTCTAACATGTCTTTGAAGATCAATTTGTAAAATCAAGCCCAAAGGTAAGGAAATTTGAACACAAATTCAAATGTAAATATGAAGAACAATTCAAAATCATACATGCATGAGTTCCCATGAACTCTAATTCTCTAAGGCAGGATAAAATGTAAGATTGAGCTCAAGAATATGATCAATTCATGGATCAAAACCAAAATAGAAACATACATGTGGGAATTTCATGAAAATGACTTCAAAACACTATGATATGGACATGCATGCACACAATGCCTCATAATTCAACACTTTGAGCTAAAACTTAACTCTAATCTCCAATATTTCCATGAACCATGTAAGATGCAACTTAATTTCATAAATAAAAGGATGAATTCTCTACCTTATGCCTAGAATTCCAAGGGTGGAAACTCAAATATGCAAATTCCCTTCATTTCCTTCTAATTTTCCAAGCCAATTTTGATGAACTCAAGTTTTCTCCTATCTCTCTCTCTCTTTTTTCGGTTTTGGCCTAGGAAGATGGATGAAAATGATGCCAACATATAACAAGGAGAATAAACAATGGCCTAGAATTGTCTACTAAGTGGCAATAAGGTAATTTACTTGAACTAATGTGATTAACATTATTTAATCTAATTTAATCATTCCAAATCAAATTTCAATTAAATCTACCATAAAATCACATAAATTCTAATTAACACATAACACTAATCAGTTTCTAATTCGGCTGCCGATAAGGCCTTCAATTTGCAGTTCGAAACTTAAAACTTGAGCAGATTCATTCAGAAATCAAACAGATAGAAATGCATTTAAAACAATACTCCTACAGTCAATTCAGGATTTCATTCTAATCAGTTACTTATCATGCTTAATCACAGATTAGCACTAATTAGAGGTGAGGGTTGTCACAATTATGGTAGGTTTAATTGAAATTCGAACCGGAACCAAATAATAATATAAATTAATTAGCTATTAATTAAACTTCTTAAACTAAGCCTATATAAGGCAATTTGATGACTTAAGGCTATTAGTTACACTTTCATTTCTTAAACTTCTTGATTTCAAACGTGGAGAGAGAGAGAGAGAGAGAATTGAGTGCAAACAAAGGATTGAGCTTGGAAATTTAAGGAATTAGTGGTATTGAACAAGACTTGCTAGGAATCAAGGGAATTAAGGCTTCTAGGTAAGAATTCAACCTTGTAACTTTCTAATTGAATCACTTAGCCCATGAATTCTAGAGAATTAAGTTGTGCAATGGTAGAATTGAGCAAAAATGAAAGAATATAGATCATACCATGCATGCATGTATATATCATGGCATCTTGAGGAAATTTTCAAAGAATTCTTCGATGCATGTTATCATTTTACCTTAGTTTTAAGAATCCATCTTGTTTTCCATCAATTTGTCTCATTTGATCATGTTTGGAAAGCTTTGAACTTGCATTTTTACATGCATGATGTGTAACGTTATGGTTTTCACCATTTCAAGGTTGGTTTAGTTCAATTGGCAAAGCTTTTGGGCTTGACTTTGCGAAATGCTTTTGAATTCACCATGTTTTATAAGTTTGTACAAGTTTCTTTCAGTTTTTGGCCCAAAAACTAATGAATTTCAACTTTGAATTCGAGTTTTACAGCTTTGGAGCAAATCTAGAAATTTCAGAATTCTGCTCTCCGCTTGAGCGATAGAAGTTTGTCACGGCCCAAACCCGCCCCTATGGGTTTAGCACCGTAACCGGCTAGTAATCCAAGATTACCGAGGGCCTGTTTAACAGTAATACAGTAAAACAGAGTACAAGGGCATGGCGGAAGCCAAAACAGTAAATAAACAATGTCCAATGAGCTGTGACAGTCTGTATGCCAAAAAGACTTCTCATACACATATACCTGAGCAGTACAGAACAGTATGTACATATATACAATCATTTAGTTCAGGGACCTAATCCCTGTTAAACAGTACGGTAACAGTCTATATAGTTATACAAAACAGATACAAAGACAGACGGGGAAATTAAAACACCCCTAAGCCATGACTTGACGGGCTCGGAACCTCGCAGTGAGGCACAGTGGTTGGCTTGACAAAACTGGAGCTTACCCCGATGTTTCTAACCACGGTCTGGTGCCTGTACACCTACATATATATATGAGCAGTGAGCTAAAGCCCAGTGAATAACGTAATGCGTAAAGAGGTTAAGAATGAATGTCCTTACAGTAATGAAAACAGTTCGTTAATTTAGTATATCAGTCATTCAGTCATATGTGGTACATCCATTAGCATAATAATACAATAAACAGTAGGTCTTAAAAGACCAAACAGTAGATGATGACCATCAATCAGTAACAGAAGTGGTTCCAACAAGGGAACCGACAGAGATCTCTGTAACAGTAACAGTAAACAGTAGTTGCTAAGGATGCCACAATACAGTTCAGAATATTGGACATATATTTATTCAATTAACAGTATCAGTTCAGAAAGCAGTACAGTTCAATTGTTCAGAAGATAATCATTTTGAACATATCTTTACACAGTTGTTACTCACAGAGTTCTGGGCTACAGTAAAGCTAGAGCGCGTCCCCAGTCGCCAACCCTACACAGTTACAGATTGAACACACGCTAAGCTACACAGTTAGGAAAGATAATAACTTAATCCCTAATTTGCCTCGGTGTGTTCTACATCTATATCCTCATTAAGATGTCTTAAACTAGGCCTAAGAATGCCTAGGATGGGATGAGGATGCAAAGATGCACTTTAAAAGCATTCTCAGAATTTCCAGAAAACAGGGGTCACGCTCAAGCGTAGATTACTCCGCTCGAGCGGACATGCAGACAAAGGTTTTCGCTCGAGCGTAGACTTACCCGCTCGAGCGTTCTACAAAACAGTCAAAAGTGCTGGATAGGTGAAAATCACACTCGATTGGGCACTCGACACCCGCTCGAGCATGAGACACAATGTCACGCTCGAGCGTCAATTATTCCGTTCGAGCGGACTTCAAAACAGTGCAAAGTACTGGGAGCACGAATTTCACGCTCGAGCGCCAGTAACCCCGCTCGAGCGTGAGTTCAAAATCTGGAATTCCCAGATTTGAACCTCAAGCTCAAATTCAACTTTTAAAACATAAATTTCGATCCTCTTGGGCCAATTTTCCAGAAAACATCCCAAAACTCATAGTTTAACATGATTCCAAAGCTCAATTGTAAAATCAAAGCCCAAGGGTGTTTCAAACAACTCAATTTCAAACCAATTTTCAAGAATATGAAAAACATGCAAACATGCATGAATCTAACCAATTCAAAGCTTCAATTTCATGCTCTAATGAGCCAATTCTTTCAAAGACAAGGTGAAAACATGGTTTATGATCAAAACATGGACATGCATATGGCAAATTCATGAAGAACAAGTTCTAAAATGCAAGAGTATGCCATGCATGCAATAATTAAGCTTCAATTCAACACTATTGAACCAATTCTTGACTTAACTCTTTAAACTACCATGATCCATGTTAGAAGGAACTTAAATACACAATAAGGAGGATGAAATTCATACCTAGGTTCCTCAATTACAAGTCTAGAGGCTCAATTATGCACTTAAGCTTTCAATTCCCCTAAGCCTCCAAGCAAAATCAAGATGAAAACAAGTTGAACTCACTTCTCTCACTCTCCCTCACTCTTTAGCCGGTTATGCACTCAACAAGGCTGATGAAATGTTTTGTGACTAAGTGTGTGTAAGGCTCAAATGTTTAGATGATGGGCCACTTAAGTGGCAAAATTGTAAATAAGGCCAACTTGCAATTTATCAATAATTAATCTAATTTAATCGTATCAAATCACATTTCAGATAAATATACCATAAAATCACATAAATTCAACTGATCATGGAACACTAATCAATTTCCAGTTCGGCCGCCGATAAGGACTTCAATTCGCAATTTAAACACAAAAACATGAACAGATAATTGAACGACAAATAGATAGACATACAATTAAACAGGTATACTTAATCAATTCAGTCCCAGATTTCAGTCAATCAGTTCAGTACTTCAATCAATTCAGTTACCAATCATAATCAGTTTCAGTTTAGCAGCAATCAGTGGTTAATCGGTAAACAGTGACGAGGGTTGTTACAAAGTTGCACTCGAGCGACCACTCTGTGATCTTGCAATTTCACTCAAGCGACCAAAATGTGGCTTAAGCGTAAAATACTTGCTTCCAGAAGTTTTCTATTTTTGCAGATCGCTCGAGCGACAAAAGTTGCGCTTGACTAAGGACCTGAGTCTCATGCTCAAGCGAGCGTTGAGCGGAAAAACCAAGCAACTAGTACTTTTGTAGAGTGACAGAAGTTGCGCTCGAGTGACTATAACGTGGTCAAAAAAATACATAAAACCCATTACTTTAAACATGCATTGATATAAAGAAACCAACCATTTCTATTTATCAGAGTAATTCTTACACTGTATTACATGTTAACAACAAAAGCAAATGCCCTATGGGCTTACAGCTTTCCAAGTCAACACCTGGTTACACAAAAGAAGAGTACTAACTCTAAACAAAATAGCCCTTGGCTTGATATACATGTAATACAAACAAAATAAACAAAAAGAGTCTTCAACTCTCATCATCACCCAAGCTATGTCCTTGGAGGTGGCATACTACCTGTACCTGAAAATAATGTCCCATAAAGGGTGAGCCAACGCCCAGTAAAGATATGCTAAACACAGTATGAGCAATAACTAAGACATTAGCAATTGATAAATGTTCAATTTCCATAAACCAATTCATAACCCAATCCAATTGATGACTACTATGTTCATGTTTCATTTCAATTTCTCTTTCTTATCAATTTCACAATTTACATCACGGCTCAGAACCTGGCCAACCACTTATATGAGACAGTGACTCATATTAAAAATTTCCCATTTTACAATAGATAAACATACTAGTTGTATCAACATCTCAACAAATAAGCATACAAGCTGTATCCACATTTGAACAGATATGCATATTAGTTATATCAACACTTCCAAGGATAAGCATATGAGCTGTATCAACACTTCCAAAGATAAGCATATGAGCTATATCAACACATTATCTGACAAGCATATGAGCTGTATTAGTGGAGTCCATCCCCTATCTCCTCCCAAACAACATCCAGTTTAGAGGTCCATCCCCTATCTTCCCCTAAACCGTGGAGTACATCCCCTATCTCCTCTCACACACACAACGTATATACACAAAGGTCATATACACAATCAATCAATACATAACGTTAATGTATTCTATCAACCGTCATACTCTATGGCATATCCAATTGATTAGTTTTAGTTTGCCTAATCATCATGCATTGTCTACAACAATCAAAACTACCCTCCACCGGTAGCCCAAGTAATTATTTCTAGTCAGATAATAAAAGCTCCAACAAATAAAATATCAATGTTTTCAAAAGTGAGCGATTTATAAATCTAACTCCACTATTCAACCATATAACGAACCAATTTCATTATTTCCAACTCAATTCCATATAGCTACAATTTTCCCAAATTAATTATACCAATTAATTTTAAACAACAAATTAGGGCTTTTACCCCCAACTCTCAATATCAATACATATTAAGAGCCCAAAATCACAAAACCCTCTTTAACACGTTTTGAAACCCTAAGTCCCAAAATCAACCATTTAAACAATAAGCTTAAAATCTAGGTTAAAACCCATAAGAGTGAGTAGGAATCCCTACCTCAAATTCGGAGCTCAAACAAAGAAAGTGAAGAAACTCAACGTGCTCCAAAACTCAATATTTTCGGATCAATGGGTAGCCCTCGATGATCAACCCAACTTTTACAAAGGTCGAAGGGAAATGAAGCACTCTAACTAGATCAAACCCTAGATAGAAGGGAGTTTCTAGAGAGAGGAATTCTCAAAATGTCTTTTTAAAAAGTAAGAGAGAGAGAGAGAGAGAGAGAGAAAGTAAAAAGTGAATTTAAAATACCCAGCTGCCAATTGATATACGACATTCCCGCTCGAGCGGAGAACACAACGCTTGAGCGTCAAGAACAAAAACTAGGTACGCTCGAGCGTAAGAAGGCCCGCTCGAGCGCCAAGACACAAGAATAAAGTATATCCGCTCGAGCGCAAAAACTAGCCCGCTCGAGCGTAGATTTCCCCCTCCCAGAACTTACACCAAAAAGTACTACCCGCTCGAGCGCCACCGCTCGAGCGCAAAGAAACCCGCTCGAGCATGAAAAACATGCCTGCAGAAGTTCTGCAGAGCACCAAAATACTGGGAGCGTGCAATCTCCGCTCGAGCGCAAGAAGACCAGCTCGAGCGGACCTCCTAAAAATCGGGCAACAAAGAATTGAAACCAAAGCCTAACCAACCTGTAACAACTCTGCCCAATACATCCTAAAACCCGAACAAATGGAATTAAAGGATGACAACAAGATAGATACAACTACCAACTCCACGGAATTGAGTCCAAAATACAACAGGACAGTAAAGGGACAACCGGGATCGTTATAACCTCCCCCCGTTAAAGAATTTCGTCCCTGAAATTAAACATAAGTTTTTCAAAAACAGGTTCTCTCCATTCTCAACAATATTACAACATAATATTAAACAACTCGACCCATTACCGGTCAATCCCATCTCTTTTCAAGAGGCATATCACATTATTCATAACAACCTGCATTATCAACATGCATTCTTTTGAAATTTACCAATTTCAACTCATTTTCCATAATTCCATAATACGTGCAACATTATCATCATGCTTGCATTTCCACAATATACTTAACATACGCAATGTTAAAACAAACTTTCATTAATCAAAAATTTACAACTTAAGACATATATAATGCCCTTAAAGTTCAACGATATTACAAAATTACCAATACATGGTTACACATCAACAAACAAGTCCGGATATTTCTCGCGGACTTCCAACTCACGTTCCCAAGTGGCTTCCTCCACTCCGTGATGTTTCCACAAAACCTTCACCAAAGGAATGGTCTTGCCATGCAGGACTTGGTCCCGCCTATCCAAGACCCGAACCGGTCTCTCCTCATACGAGGCATCCTCATCTACCTCCAAGTCGGTCCAATCTAACACATGGGATGAATCCGGCTCATACTTCCGAAGCATACTTACATGAAACACGTCATGCACTCCGGACAATTGCGACGGTAAAGCTAAACAATAAGCAACCTCGCCAACCCTTTCAAGGATCTCAAAGGGACCAATAAACCGAGGGGATAACTTCCCACTCTTCCCAAACCTCATCAAACCTCGCCTAGGTGATATTTTCAAGAAGACATGATCACCTACCTCAAACGCCAAAGGCCTCCTCCTACGGTCGGCATAACTCTTTTGGCGACTCTGGGTTGTAACAAGCCTCCTAAGGATAATCTCAACTTTCTCCGTTGTCTCCCTAACCAACTCCGGACCCAACAAAGGTGCATCACTCACCTCGGCCCAACACACTGGAGACCTACACGGTTGGCCATACAAGGCCTCAAACGGTGCCATACCGATGCTAGACTGAAAAATGTTGTTGTAAGCAAACTCCACCAAGGGTAAGTGCCTCTCCCATGTCCCACTAAAGTCAAGGACACAACCTCAAAGCATATCCTCAAAGATCTGAATAGTACGCTCGGACTGCCCGTCAATCTGAGGATGATAAGCCGTACTAAAGGTCAACCTAGTGCCCATGGCACTCTGCAAACTCTGCCACAACCTAGCAGTAAAACAAGGATCTCTATCTGAGACGATCGTCACTGGGACCCCGTGCAATCTCACTATGTCCCGAACATACAAGTCGGCGAGATGATCTACCGAATCTCTCACGCGCATAGGAATGAAGTGCGCCGACTTAGTCAACTGGTCTACAACCACCCAAATGGCATCATTACCCCGCTGAGTCCTCGAAAGACCTACAACGAAGTCCATAATGACATGCTCCCACTTCCACTCGGCAATAGGCAAAGGTTGCAACAAACCTGCTGGCCTCTGATGCTCAGCCTTCACTTGTTGACAAGTAAGGCACTTAGACACGAAAACAGCTACATCTCTCTTCATATCCCGCCACCAAAACTAGAGGCCCAAATCCCGATACATCTTAGTGCCTCCCGGATGCACCGCAAGACGTGAACGATGGAACTCTCGGAGTACTTCCTCTCGGCAAGACTCCGGCACAAACAAACGGTCTCGGTATCTCACACTCAGGTCGGGATACACCGTCAAACCCTTCTCAACCTTCCCATTTGAGATCTTCTCTCGGAGGGATTCTACTTCAAGGTCTCCTCTCTGTGCCTCTAACACTCGTGTCACAAGTGTAGGCTGCGCAACAACAGAAAACAAGGCCGCAACCTCAACAGATTCGCCCAGAAGCAAATCAAACTCGCCAAGTGCACCCAACATCTCCCATTCTTGGATGGCTATACAAGCTACATCACTAATGGATTTCCTACTAAGGGCATCGGCCACAACATTGGCCTTTCCCGGGTGATCGTGCAACTCAAAGTCATAGTCCTCAATGAACTCCATCCATCTCCTCTGCCTCAAATTCAAGTCACTCTGTGTAAACAGGTACTTCAAGCTCTTGTGGTCCGAGAACACTTCGAACCTCTCACCATAAAGGTAGTGCCTCCAAATCTTCAAGGCAAAGATCACTGCTATTAACTCTAGGTCGTGTGTAGGGTAATTCTTCTCGTGTATTTTCAACTGATGTGAGCCATAAGCTACCACTTTCCCCTCTTGCATCAACACACAACCCAAACCCTCTCGTGAGGCATCACAATAAACCGCATAACCCAACCCTCTCTCCGGAATAATCAAAACCGGAGCGGTGGTCAATCTAACCTTCAACTCTTGGAACGACTTTTCGCAAGTCTCACTCCACACAAACTTGACCCCTTTCCGCGTCAATCTAGTCAACGGCGAAGCTAGCCTGGAGAAATCTTTCACAAACCGACGGTAATACCCAGCTAATCCCAGGAAACTGCGGATCTCAAACACACTCTTAGGCTGTGCCCAATCCTGCACTGCCTCAATCTTGGATGTGTCAACAAACACCTCTTCCCCGGATACCACATAGCCTAAGAATTTGACCTCTCCTAGCCAGAACTCACACTTCCCAAACTTGGCATACAACCTATGGGCTCTAAGCAACTCAAGCACCACTCTCAAGTGTTCCTCGTGCTCCTCCTCAGAAGGCGAATAGATAAGAATGTCGTCCACGAAAACGACTACAAATCGATCCAAGAATTCCCGGAAGATCCGGTTCATCAAGTCCATAAAGACTGCCGGTGCATTAGTAAGCCCGAATGGCATCACCAGAAACTCATAATGGCCATACCGCGTACGGAATGCCGTCTTCGGAATATCCTCCTCCCTGACCCTCAACTGGTGGTAACCCGATCTCAAGTCTATCTTAGAGAAACAACGGGAACCCTTCAACTGGTCAAACAGATCATCTATACGGGGCATAGGGTACTTATTCTTGACCGTAGCCCGATTCAACTTCCGGTAGTCTATACACAATCTCAAGGCACCATCTTTCTTTTTAGCAAAGAGGGTCGGTGCTCTCCACGGCGAAACACTAGGGCGAACAAAACCCTTATCTAGCAATTCTTGGAGCTGAATCTTCAACTCACTCAACTCGACTGGGGCAAAACGATAAGGTGACATAGAAATCGGCGCTGTGCCGGACACTAAATCAATAGAGAACTTTATCTCTCGGTGGGGTGGTAAACTAACGAGATCCTCGGGAAAAACATTCGAATATTCACAAACCACCCTCGGCAATACAATCTGGGTCTCATCACACTCACCACTCATAAAGCTAGCAAGTAGACCACTAAGCTTATTCCGCCCTCGCGGATCATACATCGGTGGCAACACACTACCAACCCGATCCCCCAAGAAATGGAAACACTCCCCGCTCAAGGTCCAAATTGTGACCCTCTGGCGATAGCAATCAATAACAGCTCGGTATGACGATAGCCAATCCATACCCAAAATAACATCAAAACCCTTCATGGGCATTACAACAAAAGGAAAAGGAAGCCTATGGTCGGCGACCTCTATATCACAACCTCTAACACCTTGTTTCAAGATCAACTCACCACCAACAGGCGATACTACACAAATAAGAGATGCTAACTGTGCCAACTCCAATTCCAAAACAGATGCAAATGCAGCTTACACAAAAGAATGAGATGCACCCGCATCAATCAATACATTAGCAACCGAGTTGCAAAACAAGAAGGTACCTTTCACAACTGACGGAGCCGGTACTAGATCCTGCGCGGTAACAGCATACACGCGCCCTGTAGGCCCCAGATCTACCTGCTCACCTCTAGGAGCAAAAGACTGCTGCACTGACTGGGAAGACGAAGCTCCCGGATTGGCCCTCGAGGCCTGCACAAACTGAGCTGGCTGATAACTCTGCGTCTGCCTAGAACCAGACGCTCCTGAAGTAGCACTCAACTGTGGGCAATACCTTTTCAGGTGCCCAAGCTGACCACACTGATAGTAAGACAAAGGCTGGCCCCTGCCCTGACTCTGGCCCTGAGGTCTAGCTGAAGAAGAAGCAGCTCGCTGACCTCCTCCCTTCTGCGGCAAACCGAAGACTTGTGACCCAGCTGGCCACACACAAAACAAGTCAAGCCTCCCTGACTACCTCTCTCAGGGCTCGCATTCGGCACTAGAAAGGTCGATCTAGCCAAACCACCCTGAGACTGCTGAGGGTTAGAACCCCTCTGTCTCCTGCCGTCACCCTGACCATCTTGGCTCCTCTTGGAGCCTCTCTGCCCCTCGTCTTCCTCCTACATCATAGTCTTCATATGAGCAGCAGCATCAACCAAACGTCTGTATTCTCGGATATAGGACCCTCAAACCCTCAACTTGAGTCCACACCTCAACTTTCGTTCAAACTCAAAACAACAGCATTCCTCGTACGCCACCAGTTCAGGTGCAAACCTGGACAGACTAGTAAAAGCAGCCTCAAACTCGGCCATTGACAAGCCCTGCTGTCTAAGCTGGCAAAACTGCTCCCTCAGCTTCTCTCTAGCAGCTGAAGATAAAAACTTCTCCTGGAAAGCATTCACAAACGCCTCCCATGCACCACCAACACTGCCCTTCTCGTACTTCCACCATTGACCCGCATCTCCCTTCAGCTGGAAGGATGCTAAGGTCACCTTTAAAGCCCGGTCCTCGATGCCAAGCATCTCGAACGTCTTCTCCATCTGTTCCAACCACTCGTCAGCCTTAAGTGGCTCCTTCGGATCCCCAACAAACTCGTCCGGATTGGACCGGAAAAATTTCCTCTTCAAGAAGGAAGGCCCTACCTCAACAACCTGGGCCTGAACTGGAGCCTGAACTGGATTCTCAGCTCGAAAAATACCCACAGACTCCCTCAAAGCATCGGCTATCCCTCGGGCTAAAGCGCCCATAGCCTCCTGACCTACTGGCTCGACCACATTGGCCTGGCCAACCCCCTCCTGCTGTGCCGAAATATCATCCGGTAAAGGCATCTCCTGCCTACCACGCCTGCCTCGTCTACCACGTCCTCGTCCTGACATCCTAATAAAGGTAACGAAGAACGTTAGCACGTTCATAAATGTGCCAAAACTAAACACTCGCGTCCTAATACATGGACAACTGTAATTCACTCTACGTAAGCACTTACGAATTTCGTTTCCGGATAATGATAGCCCCGAGGCGTTACTAGAGTTCCAGTTAGAAACAGTATTGATCAAGTGCTTTTCCAACAAGACTCCCAGAAACCCAAGGATCTAATCAACATCCTAGAAATTAAATCTCATACCCACATAGTCACATAAGCATGTTATCAATTAAGCACATAGCATATGACACTACACCTAAGTCTCTATCAAGCAAGACAAACCCATTGTGATCCTAATCTCTTCCCACGTACCCAAAGTATTCGAACCCGATACACTCTGATACCAAGTTGTAACGCCCTAAAAAAAATACATAAAACCCATCACTTTAAACATGCATTGATATAAAAGAAACCAACCATTTCTATTTATTAGAGTAATTCTTACACTGTATTACATGTTAACGACAAAAGCAAATGCTCTATGGGCTTACAGCTTTCCAAGTCAACACCTGGTTACACAAAAGAAGAGTACTAACTCTAAACAAAATAGCCCTTGGCTTGATATACATGTAATACAAACAAAATAAACAAAAAGAGTCTTCAACTCTCATCATCACCCAAGCTATGTCCTTGGAGATGGCATACTACCTGTACCTGAAAATAATGTCCCATAAAGGGTGAGCCAACGCCCAGTAGAGATATGCTAAACACAGTATGAGCAATAACTAAGACATTAGCAATTGATAAATGTTCAATTTCCATAAACCAATTCATAACCCAATCCATTTCATGACTATTATGTTCATGTTTCATTTCAATTTCCATTTCTTATCAATTTCACAATTTACATCACGGCTCAGAACCTGGCCAACCACTTATATGAGACAGTGACTCATATTAAACATTTCCCATTTTACAATAGATAAACATACTAGTTGTATCAACATCTCAACAGATAAGCATACAAGCTGTATCCACATTTCAACAGATATGCATATTAGTTATATCAACACTTCCAAGGATAAGCATATGAGTTGTATCAACACTTCCAAAGATAAGCATATGAGTTATATCAACACATTATCTGACAAGCATATGAGCTGTATCAATGGAGTCCATCCCCTATCTCCTCCCAAACAACATCCGGTTTAGAGGTCCATCCCCTATCTTCCCCTAAACCGTGGAGTACATCCCCTATCTCCTCTCACACACACAACGTATATACAAAAAGGTCATATACATAATCAATCAATACATAACGTTAATGCATTCTATCAACCGTCATACTCTATGACATATCCAATTGATTAGTTTTAGTTTGCCTAATCATCATGCATTGTCTACAACTATCAAAACTACCCTTCACCGGTAGCCCAAGCAATTATTTCTAGACAGATAATAAAAGCTCCAACAGATAAAATATCAATGTTTTCAAAAGTGAGCGATTTATAAATCTAACTCCACTATTCAACCATATAACGAACCAATTTCATTATTTCCAACTCAATTCCATATAGCTACAATTTTCAAATTAATTATACCAATTAATTTTAAACAACAAATTAGGGCTTATACCCCCAACTCTCAATATCAACTCAAAGGTTCAAATATCACCAACCAACAACTACATCATCATTTTGAAACCCAAAATACATATTATGAGCCCAAAATCACAAAACCCTCTTTAACACGTTTTGAAACCCTAAGTCCCAAAATCAACCATTTAAACAATAAGCTCAAAATCTAGGTTAAAACCCATAAGAGTGAGTAGGAATCCCTACCTCAAATTCGGAGCTCAAGGAAAGAAGGTGAATAAACTCAACGTGCTCCAAAACTCAATATTTTCGGATCAATGGGTAGCCCTCGATGATCAACCCAACTTTTACAAAGGTCGAAGGGAAAGGAAGCACTCTAACTAGATCAAACCCTAGAGAGAAGGGAGTTTCTAGAGAGAGGAACTCTCAAAATGTCTTTTTAAAAAGTAAGAGAGAGAGAGAGAAAGTAAAAAGTGAATTTAAAACACCCAGCTGCCAACTGATATACGACATTCTCGCTCGAGCGGAGAACACAACGCTTGAGCATCAAGAACAAAAACTAGGTACGCTCGAGCGCCAAGACACAAGAATAAAGTTTATCCGCTCGAGCGCAAAAACCAGTCCGCTCAAGCGTAGATTTCCCCCTCCTAGAACTTACACCAAAAAGTACTACCCGCTCGAGCGCCACCGCTCGAGCGCAAAGAAACCCGCTCGAGCGTGAAAAACACGCCTGCAGAAGTTCTGTAGAGCACCAAAATACTGGGAGCGTACAATCTCTGCTCGAGCGCAAGAAGACCCGCTCGAGCGGACCTCCTAAAAACCGGGCAACAAAGAATTGAAACCAAAGCCTAACCAACCTGTAATAACTCTGCCCAATACATCCTAAAACCCGAACAAATGGAATTAAAGGATGACAGCAAGATAGATACAACTACCAACTCCATGAAACTGAGTCCGGAATACAACAGGATTGTAAAGGGATAACCGGGATCGTTATAGCGACCTCTCACATTTTTGCATGTCCGCTTGAGCGAAAGAAGTTGCGCTCGAGTGAGACCCCTATTTTCAATAAGTTTTGTTAAATGTTTTGAAAAGCATTTTGTCATCCTCATTGCATCATAGGCACTCCTAGGCCAAGATTAAGACATAATAATGAGGATAAGAGGTAGAAACACACCAAGATAAGAACGAACTAAGTTAACGATTCCGGGTGTGTAATTCAGTACGTATTCGTTCTGTAACTATGTAGGTTACACGCCACAAGATATCTAATTTGCTTACTTTGTCTGTTTACTTTCAGAGTCATCTGTGAGTAATAACTTGGTAAAGCTATGTTCATGTTTAAGGATTTTCTTATATGATATGATATGCAAGAAATGATTTGTTTTTCTGAAATGTTATGTTATGTACAATGAATGATTGTCCAATTTCTGACAAGTATTCTTGGCAACAATTTCATGGCTCAAGTATGTTATCTGTTCCCGGTCCGGAGGTTCCTTCATGGAACTGACAAGTTATCTATACCAGGGCGGAGATTCCTTTATGGAACTGACAAGTTATTTATTCCTGGTCCGGAGGTTCCTTTGTAGAACTGACAAGTTATCTGTACCCGACCGGAGGTTCTTATATAACCCTTGATGCCTCGTATGTGATCTGTTAGTGTTAATGGATGTACTATGTAAGCCTAAGCATGAACTCTGATTTCTGTTTATGACTCGAACAAGAACATGCATATGAATCTATTTATGTTTACTGAATTAGTTATGTGATATCATTCCTTTAACCCTTTATTTTGTTATTATTCACTAGGTTTTCGCTCACTATTTATATTATGTATGTAGGTAAACAGGTACGTGACCAGGCTTAAGCTGCTGCCTAGAGAATTTAGTTTTGTCAGCCAGCTACCGCGCCTCCCCGGGAGGTTCCCGTTTAAGAAGTCAAGTATTGTGAATCATGCTTAGAGTTGTCTTGTGAAGAATGCTTTGTTTTGTTTTTGTTCATTCGTACACCTTGTACGGTGTTGCAAGACTCAAGTGGACTTGACGTCATATGTGTGTGTATTTTATTCAAGTTTTAAATTTTCTATCGCATGTATGTCTACACAGCTCTATGGACATGATGTATTTAGTACATTTGCTTCTGCAGCCCCTTATATTTTGTTATTCTGTTTAGAGGCCTTTGGTAATCCCAGGATTACTAGCTGGTTACGACGCTAAACCTATAGATGCTGGTTTGGGTTGTGACAGAGTGGTATCAGAGCACGTGTTCTACTGCACACACGAGTCCATTTGAGCTTAGGATGTCCTAGTAAGAAGTAGGGGCATTCCATCTGCATGTATGAGTGTGTGTGTTCTTTAATGTGAAAATTGAACCTAACCATGAACACATGAAATTGAAATGAATGATTTAATATTATGAAAATGACCTTTTGCCTATGTTTATGGTGCTCTGTTTACCTATAGCAAATGGAAAATACAAGAAGTCATGATGCCACCGAATTTTCTAAGACTCGTATGAGTCTTATGGAACAAATGCTTACAGTTTTGACTGAAGCATTGACACAACAACAGAGGCAACAACCTTTGCCCCTTCTGCCTCCACCAGCATAACATGAGCCAGATAACAATGATATAATCAACCTGACTCAGAATTTTATGAAGATGAAACCACCAACTTTCTTGGGTGGCATTGAACCCTTAAAGGCAGAAACCTGGTTGCTCGAAATGGAGAAACTATTTGAAGTGTTCCTTGCTCCGAAACACAAAAAATTCTTTTGGCCACCTACATGTTAAAAGATGAAGCTCGGAGATGGTGGTTACTTATTCGAACTAAGAATGGAAATATGATGTGGATTCAGTTTAATGAGATTTTCTACAATAAGTATTTTCCCCAATGCTTTAGAGATCGAAAAGTGTCAAAATTTCAAGAACTTAAGCAAGGCAGAATATCCTAGCTGAGTATGAAGCTAAATTCACTAAATTGGCTCGGTTTGCTCCACACATGATGGATACTGATTACAAGAAGGCACAAAAATTTGAAGGCGGTTTGGATTTGAAAGTGTTTGACCGGGTTGGCATCTTGAAGTTGCCAACATATGTAGAAGTATTTGATAGAGCATTGATGGCAGAGGCCATTTTGGCAGCAAAGAAACAAGCTCCATCTCCGACAATTGAATGGAAGAGTAAATGATCTAGATTCAATTTCAAAAAAGGCCTGTCATTTTCAAAAAGGCAGAATACGGGATCCTCCAGCAGCTCTAGCCAAAGTAGTGGCTCTATTCTAAATTGTCCCGATTGTGGAAGGAAGCATAAAGGCACGTGTCACGGTGCCTCAGGTGCATGTTTTCGGTGTGGCAAGACTGGCCACATGATTAGAGATTGTCCGCTGAGATTTGACAATGCTAACCGTCTTGCAGCAAGTTCAGTCAGACTTGCTCTTTTAACGAGGATCAATGTAAGAACTAATGCCAGGGGTAATATTAGGAATGAAACGCTAAGGCAAGGGAGAGTGTTTGCATTAGTGCCTAGAGATGTACAAAACATCGAATCTGTGGTGTCAGGTATAATTTCCATATGTTCTCAAAATGCGTATGTCTTGATGGATTCTGGTTCTACACACTCTTTTGTGTCTCATGCTTTGTCACGAAAATTGACTTGACTATTAGAACCTATGAATTATTTACTATCTGTGACTACGCCTTCTGGAGGTCCTCTGGTATGTACTTATGTTTACCCAGCATGTGATATTGTGATTGGAGATGTGACATTGTATGTGGATTTATTACCATTAAGTGTTGATCATTTTGACTGCATACTTGGTATGGATTAGTTAATGAAATACTATGCCACCATTGATTGTGTGATTAAATCTGTCGTGTTTAGACCACTTGGTATGCCTGAGTTTGTTTTTACTGGAAATGGGGTAGTTCCTCCGCCATACTTGATTTTATTTATGAAAGTCGGGAAATTGTTAAGGAAAGAGCGTCGGGGCTACTTGTGTTGTGTGTTGACTGTGTTTTCGGATAGTGCTAATGTGGAAACGATCCCTGTGGTCTATGAATTTCCTAATGTATTTTCTAATGACCTACTTGGGGAGTTAATTGATAGGCAAATTGAGTTCACCATTGATGTAGTACCCGGAACACAACCAATTTCTAAGACCCCTTATAGAATGTCAACTTCTGAACTGAAAGAGTTGAAAGTCCAACTTCAAGAGTTGTTAGACAAAAAATTCATCGGATCGAGCACTTCACCTTGGGGTGCACCAGTTTTGTTTGTCAAAAAGAAAGACGGGTCTTTAAGACTATGCATAGATTACAAAGAACTGAACAAAGTAACTGTTAAGAACAAATATCCTCTACCCTGGATAGATGATTTATTTGACCAAATTTAGGGAGCCCAAGTCTTTTCCAAAATTGACTTTAGATCCGGGTATCACCGATTAAAGGTCAAAGCAGAAGATGTAGAGAAAACAGCATTCAGAACTAGATATGGACACTATGAGTTTTTGGTAATGCCTTTCAGAGTAACTAATGCACCTGCAATGTTTATGGACTTAATGAACAGGGTGTTTAAACAATTTCTTGATGAATTTTTCGTTGTGTTTATTGATGGTATCTTGATTTACTCCAAAAGCTGGGAAGAACATGAACATCACCTGAGAATAGCTTTACAGATTTTGAGAGAAAAGAAGTTGTATGCAAAATTGTCCAAATGTGAATTATGGCTTGATAGCGTGGCATTTTTGGGACATGTTGACAAGGGTAGTATATCAGTGGATCCACAGAAAATTGAAGCCATTGTAAATTAGCCAAGGCCAACGAATGTGTCTGAAGTTAGAAGTTTTCTGAGACTTGCAGGCTATTATCGCAGATTTGTGAAAGATTACTCTAAGCTTGCCTTGCCACTTACCCAACTGACCCAGCAAAATGTATCATTTAATTGGAATGATCAACGGGAATCGGTCTTTCAAGACCTGAAATCTAGACTGGTGACTGCACCATTTCTGACTTTGCCTAACGGAATTGATGGGTTTCAGATTTATAGTGATGCCTCCTGTAAAGGTTTAGGATGTGTACTAATGCAAAATGGTAAAATGATTGCTTATGCCTCTCGTTAACTCCGACCACATGAAAAGAACAATCCGACCTATGACCTTAAACTTGCAGCTGTAGTTTTTGCACTAAACATTTGGTGCCATTATCTGTATAGAGTGACTTCTGAAGTGTATACTAACCATAAAACCCTCAAATACTTCTTCACCCAAAAAGAAATGAACATGAGACAGAGAACATGGTTAGAGTTGATGAAAGACTATGATTTGCAGATTTTGTATCATCTAGGGAAAGCTAATACAGTGACAGATGCCTTAAGCTGAAAGTCAATGGGAAATTTGTCATATTTGCTCACTGGCCAAAAAGAGTTGTTATGTGACTTAGAAAAGGATGAGATTGAAATTGTATTGCGTGAATATGGTGGGATTTTAGCTATCATTTCCGCTCAACCTGCACTCATTTAAGAAATTAGAGAAAAGCAACTTGAAGATGAGTCTCTGAAGAAAATTTCTGACAAGATTGACTCAAAGCCAAGGCTGGATTTGTGTTAGAGTACAATATATTGAAATTTCAGGATAGACTTTGTGTACCGGATCATTCTGAATTGAGAAAACGTGTTATGACTAAAGCCCACAACTCCAAATTTGTTCTACATTCGGGGAATACAAAGATGTATCAAGACTTGAAACAGAATTTCTGGTGGCCCAGAATGAAGAAAAGTATCTCTGACTATGTGGCAAGATGTTTGCATTGCCAACAAGTTAAAGTTGAACATCAATGACCTACTGGATTGCTTCAGTCGCTTCCAATACTGAAATGGAAATAGGAGCACATTATGATGGATTTCATTGTTGGATTGCCTCGCTCTACTCGAGGTATGGATTCTATTTGGGTAATCGTTGATCGTCTGACTAAATCCACACATTTCTTACCTGTTAAAACTATTTACAACACGAACAAGTTGGCTAATATTTATATGAATGATATTGTGAGGTTGCATGGAGTGCTAGTATCCATTGTATCTGATAGGGATTCGAAGTTCATGTCAAGGTTTTGGCAAAGTTTGCAACAGGCTTTGGGGACAGAACTGAAGTTAAGCAGGGCTTATCACCCATAGACAAACTGCCAAACTGAATGAACCAATCAAACCGTGGAAGATATGTTGCGGATGTGTGTGTTGGACCTCCAAGGGAATTGGGAGACTTATCTTCCTTTGGCCAAATTTGTTTACAGCAATAGTTATCACTCAAGCATTGGAATGGCTCCTTATTAAGCTTTGTACGGAAGGAACTGCCATTCTTTGATTTGTTAGGCTGAAGTGGGTGATAGACCGTTATTGGGATCAGAACTTGTACAAAAAATGACAGAGAAAGTGAAACTAATTCAACAGATATTGAAAACTACACAAAGTCGCCAAAAGAGTTATACGAATGTTCGAAAAAGAGATAGAGAATATGACGTTAAGGATCACGTATTTATCAAAGCAACTCTGATGAAAGGCCAAACGCGGTTTGGAGTGAAAGAAAAATTAGCACTAAGATATGTTGGGCCATATGAAATCCTTGAGAAGATCAATCTGGTGATGTATCGGGTAGCCTTACCGCCAATCATGGAACATATACACAATGTTTTCCACATTTCGATGCTCTGAGACTATCTGAGAGACCCATTACATGCTATTGAACCAACATACATTTTGCTAAAGGATGACTACACGTATGAAGAACGGCCAATCCAAGTTGTAAATCGAAGAATCAAAAGATTGAGAAACAAGGAAATCCCGTTGGTGGAAGTTAATTGGCAGAATCATGGAGGAACCTATGCTACATGGGAGACGGAAGAAGATATGATGAAGAGGTACCCAGATTTGTTTATTTTGGATTCGATATTCTTCTAAAACGAAGGTAATTCGAGTTTGGATGACCAAACTCTTTACGGGGGGAAGACTGTAACAACCCCGACCCATGATTAATTGTTAAGCCATGATTAAGTATGCCTAATAAGTAATTAAGATGAAATCCTGAGTTAATTACATGTGCATTGCATTATTTGCGTTTCTATCTGTCTCTCGGAGAAATATCTGTTTGTGTTTTAATTTTAGTTTGTGAATTTAAGGCTTTATCGGCATCCGATCACAAAATTGACTTGAATTATGTGTTAGCTGGAATTTTTAAAACATTATGGTAGGTTTAATTAAAATTCAAACCGGAACCAAATAATAATGCCAATTAGTTAGTTATTAATTAAACTTCTTAAACTAAGCCTATAAAAGGCAATTAGATGACTTAAGGCTATTAGTTACACTTTCATTTCTCAACTTCTTGAATTTAAACGTGGGGAGAGAGAGAGAGAGAGACTAAGAGAGAATTGAGTGCAAACAAAGGATTGGGCTTGGAAATTTAAGGAATTAGTGGTATTGAGCAAGACTTGCTAGGAAACAAGGGAATTAAGGCTTCTAGGTAAGAATTCAACCTTGTAACTTTGGAATTGAATCACTTAGCCCATGAATTCTAGAGAATTAAGTTGTGTAATGGTAGAATTGAGCAAAAATGAAATAATATAGATCATACCATACATGCACGTATACATCATGGCATTTTGAGGAAATTTTCAAAGAATTCTCCGATGCATGTTATCATTTTACCTTAGTTTTGAGAATCCATCTGGTTTTCCATCAATTTGTCTCATTTAGTCATATTTTGAAAGCTTTGAACTTGCATCTTTACATGCATGATGTGTAACGTTATGGTTTTCACCATTCCAAGTTTGGTTTAGTTCAATTGGCAAAGCTTTTGGGCTTGATTTTGCGAAATGCTTTTGAACTCACCATGTTTTATAAGTTTGTATAAGTTTCTTTCAGTTTTTGGCCCAAAAGATCATGAATTTCATCTTTGAATTTGAGTTTTGTAGCTTGGGAGCAAATCTGAAAATTCCAGAATTCTGCTCTCCGCTTAGGCGACAGAAGTTGCGCTTGAGCGACCACTCTGTGATCTTGCATTTCCGCTCGAGCGACCAAAAGGTGGGTCGAGCGTAAAATACTTGCTCCCAGAAGTTTTCTATTTTTTTAAATAACGCGAGCGACAAAAGTTGTGCTCGAGCGAGGACCTGAGTCTCACGTTCGAGCAAGCGTCGAGCGGAAAAACCAAGCAACTTGTACTTTTGTGGAGTTTACAGACCGTTCGAGCGACAGAAGTTATGCTCGAGCGACCTCTCACATTTTTGCATGTCTGCTTAAGCGAAAGAAGTTGCGCTGGAATGAGACCCTTGTTTTCAACAAGTTTTGTTAAGTGTTTTCAAGAGTATTTTGTCATCCTCATTGCATCCTAAGCACTCCCAGGCCAAGATTAAGACATAATAATGAGGATAAGAAGTAGAAACACACCAAGATAAGAACGAACTAAGTTAACGATTCTGAATGTGTAATTCAGTACGTATTCGTTCTGTATCTGTGTAGGTCACGCGCCACAAGATATCTGATTTGCTTACTCTGTTTGTCTTCTTTCGGAGCCATCTGTGAGTAATAACTTGGTAAAGTTATGTTCACGTTTAAGTATTTTCTTATATGATATGATATGCAAGAAATGATTTATTTTTCTAAAATTTTATTTTATGAACAATGAATGATTGTCCAATTTCTGACAAGTATTCTTGGCAACAATTCCGTGGCTCAAGTATGTTATTTGTTCCCGGTTCGGAGGTTCCTTTGTGGAACTAACAAGTTATCTATTCCCAGTCTGGAGGTTCCTTTGTAGAACCGACAAGTTGTTTGTACTCGGCCACAGGTTCCTATATGGAACTGACAAGTATGACCCTTGATGCTCTGTATGTGATCTGTTATCGCTAACAGATGTACTATGTAAGCCTAAGCATGAACTCTGATTTCTGTTTTTGACTCGAATAAGAACGTGCATATGAATCTGTTTTTGTTTACTGAATTAGTTATGGGACATGATTCCTTTAACCTTTACTTTGTTATTATTCATTAGGCTTTCGCACACTGTTTATATTATGTATGTAAGTGAACTGCCATGTGACCAGACTTAAGCTGCTGCCTGGAGAGTTTAGTTTTGTCAGCCAGCCACTGTGCCTCCCAAGGAGGTTCCCGTTTAAGAAGTCAAGTTTTGTGAATCATGCTTAGAGTTGTCTTGTGAAGAATGCTTTGTTTTTTTTTTTTTGTTCATCTGCACACCCTATACGGTGCTGCAAGAATCATGTGGACTCAATGTCATATGTGTGTATATTTTATTCATGTTTTAAATTTTATGTTCCATGTACGTTTACACAGCTCTATGGACATTATGTATTTAATACATTTGCTTCCGCAGCCCCTTATATTTTCTTATTCTATTAAGAGGCCTTTAGTAATCCCAAGATTACTGGCCGTTATGACGCTAAACTTATAGGGGTGGGTTTAGGTCATGACACCAGGGGTGTGGAGATTTCTTCAAAACCACCCCGGCTTCAACTTTGTATGGCAGCCCCATAGGTCGAGTTAGCTTTATGCGCTTCGATTCTGGATACGGAATCAACCTAGTCTGTCACCCTGTTGGAGAATAGGGAAAGTTACAAATATTGTTAGGGAGAAAAGTAGTACCCGTGGTTTTCGCGTGAATATTATACCTTGTTAAGCATCCCGATATTTTATAGTACTATATTTATTTCGGATGTGAAATGAATGTAGAAATAGTTTGAAATGTTTTGGGTTGTACTTGGGCGATTTCGTCACAAAAAAAAAAAAAAAAAAAATTCCTACAGATTTTGTTTTTATATTTATTTACTTATTTTTTATTTTTTCATAAAAAAATCCTATAGATTGTTTATTTATTAATTTATTTCTCCAAAAAAAAAAAAATTCATGCAGTTTATTTATTTATTTATACTTATTTTATTTCTCTTTTTTTTTTAAAAAAAAAAGATTTTTTTAAGAAAACCCTAGAACCACTTTTGACCATCACTCTTCCCAGCACACTCTCTCTCTACCTCTCATCATCTTCTTTGTTATCTCTCTCTCTCTCTCTCTCTCAACCCCACAAACCCACAAACTCATCAAACCCCACCATCACCTTCTTCTTCTTTCTTCCTTCAACTTTCACTCACTACCATCTTCCCACCGAAGCATCACCTCCAGCGACCATTTTTTCTGGCAGATCTATATCTTCTTCTTCCTTTCTTTTCTTCTTACTTTTTGTTTAGATTTCTTAGTTTTCACTTGTAATATTAGTCCACTGGTAGTTTAATGGTGATTTTTGAGCCTTGTTCATCATTATTGTCCATGATCTTCATCCTCATAAAAAATAAAAAATAAAAAAATGCTTAGCAGAAACTAACCACCGCGCGTGCGGCCAACTCTAACGCACGTGTGGCCCACCTTACAATTTAAAAAAAAAAGAAAAAAAATTGGGCATGAAAGAAACAGAACCACTGCACGTGCAGCCCCCCCTTAAAAAAAAAATCATCATAACCAATACTAATACTAATAATAATAATAATTTAGCTTGTTTTATCCTATATTTGTATAATGTAGTTGTTTGTTGTAATTGTTTAGTTAGCGATTTAGTTTTATTTTTTATTTAGTGATTTAATTATTAGTTTAATTGGTTTGTGGTTTAGTTTTTATTTTTATTTTTATTTTTTTGTATTTTTATTTTATTTTATTTTCTTCTCTTTTCCTCTACTAGCTTATTTATTTATTCCTTGTATTTCATATTTGTGTTTGTAAATTTTCTTCATGCTAACTTAGTATAAGTTAATTTAGGGTAGTATTCAAAAATAATAATAATAAATAAATAAATAAATAAAAAATAAAAGAAATTCTGGTGTGATGGCAATGTGGTTTTGAGTGATTCATGCATACATACGCTATTTGATGAGTACTAATATAATAGTTCCACGTTTTTGGTTGTGTTGGTTGTATTATTTTGTGCAGGTATGGCTACATCGTCCCGCCGAGCACCCAAACGGCCTCGCAATGCCAACATGGCCGCTAGGAATGTGTCAACTGATATTTGGGCCGACAAACAAATTGTCTGTGACACACCCTTTGATGTGGACTTCTTCCAGCGCCACCAACCCACTGTGCGGAGTGTCCGACAACTTGAAGACCGGGGCCTCCTGGGCATCTGCATCGTCATTGAACTGGCGTATCCTCGTATTGTGTGAGTCTTTTATCAAAACATGTACATAAGTGATGAGGCCCCAGGAGCCCTTTTGTCCATTGTTGACGGGATGGAATTAGTGATCACACCAGCTTCCATTGCCGAGGTTCTCTACTGTTCCATAGACACTACCAATGTAAAGTAGTTCCTAGAGTTCACTAGAGAACTCACAGTCTCGGCATTGGTGAATAAATTTTATGAGGGGCAGCAGGATGATGACAACCGCACTAGCATCCGTCGGGCTAACTTACTGCGCTGCCTCCTTTTCTTGATGTGGTTCTGAAAAATGATGGCATCCCTCTAGGCCACAAGGAAGAGCGATGATGGGACTTCCTCCATGCCTTGCACTGACTTGACTTCAGGTTTTGGGTCAACATCTGTAGGAACCCACATTTTATGTCTTCGTCATGTTCATGAGCATCTGTATGATTATGGCTTGTTAAGCTTGCATGTGTATGTTTGTGACTTGCTTCGCTTTAGCGAGTGAGATCCATGCCTTGTTTTGAAGCCTTGTGATTTGTCTAAGTGTTGTGTGCTTGTCTTGTTCCTTCCCTGATGTGAAACTTAGGTCACGCCTTGCCTGAGTTATGTAAGCCGATGTTATTCCAAGCCTAGGTTACGTTACGCCTAGATCATTCCAAGCCGAGGTCATCCTCAGTCTAGAAGTATCTTGGAACCCCTTGTTGACCTCCGTCCTTGCCTTGACACATTAGCCGAGATGTTACCTTGCACCCAAGTGATCTCGTCCTGGAGTGGTATGACCTAGACCGAGGTGTGGCGCATCTAGGCCAAGATGTGGCACAGCTTAGTCAAGTGTTGTCCTACCTAGCCGAGGTCATTGTCACCTTAGTTGCCGAAGTCCTTTTGTTAGCCGATGTCACCCCTTGCCGGAGTGCCATTCCACGTAGCTTGTTAGATACGCCTTGTTATTAGCCGATGTCATTGCCTCGTCAGAGAGCCCATACCGTTTTACTTGTTGAACACCCTTCCACCATGCTTTGTCTGGTCTGTCAGCCACCTTTTCAGGGAAAACCCAACCAGTCGCCGCCACGTGTCTCAGCAGAGAGTTAACCCCAGAACCGGGTAAAGAAAACTATCATTTGGAATCATAACCTTGCCTTGTAGAGAGAGAAACTCTAGGAGGAAGAAGGAGTTTTAGAGTGAGAAAGTAAATCTTCAAGCTTGATTCCTAGAGATCGAACCGTTAGATCCGTGTTCTAAGGTTAGATTCTTGATCTGCTCATGATGTTCTTTATGTTCATGTTATTGCATTGCATGATCGGATATGATTTGTAAGCCATGCATTGTTTTGGAGTTCGGTTTTAGAAAGAGAAAATGACATTCATGTGTTCTTCAAGAAAAGGTCTTGTTTTGATCCGAAAGCTTGCATAAAGAATCATGTTTTTGTGTTTATTTCCGCAAAAATTCCAAGTACGGGTACCCAGGTCCATGTTTTCAAACTCGTAGCATGAAAATCCCAGATTTGTGATAACAGATTGTGATCGAACATTCATATTTTTCATGTTTTCACACTCATGTTCTCTATGTTCATCAGCAGAGGGAAACCCAGAGTTTCCCGATCTCCTTTCCTTGCATGAGGCCCTCGGGAACACACCTCGGCGAGGAGGTGTGGAACCTCGGCCTAGACCTGGTTGGTGCCCAGCATGTTTTCCGAAATCATTTGTGTACATACGAAACTTGTTGAAGGTGCATTCAATAGGCTTTGCCATGTGTTTGTAGGACTTGGGCTTGTCTCGACCCCGACGTTTGAAGAACTATGTGAGTGGTATTTTTAATAAAGCTATGTTACACTTGCTTTCATAAATCTCGTCTTGCCTTGTTTTGAAAAGTACTTGATCTAGCATGAATGACTATCCCTACTTGTATATTAAGCACTATCTTGTTTTGATGACATTTCTTGAAAGTCCTTAGTTGCAGGGGACTATAATGCAACTGCACTCTTGTCTTGAAAGTCCTTAGTTGCAGGGGACTATAATGCAACTGCACTCTTGTCTTGAAAGTCCTTAGTTGCAGGGGACTATAATGCAACTGCACTCTTGTCTTGAAAGTCCTTAACTGCAGGGGACTATAATGCAACTGCACTCTTGTCTTGGAATTGTCATCACCCCCTTGTATTAAGTAGATGTAATAACATCCAAGGAACTTGAAAGGCCGGCAATGAACTTGATTTCCCCCTTGATTGTAAAGTATGCTATGTATTGTTTTGAAAGAAATCTTGGGTATCAATCATGCAAAACCTTTATTTCTAATATCATTCACTGAGTATCCAAGCTCACCCTCTCTATATATATGTAGGTGATGAACAAGAAGGCAATGAGGCCTAGACGTGTAGCTGATGTGTTTTTGGGTGCATTGCCGACATGTTTTGGATTAGCATTTTGTACCATCTTGAAGATTATGCTTCTTAGCTTATATTTCATGTGCACTTGTATATGTCGGCTTGAGAAGCCTTTTGGTCAAGATGTATTTTGTATCTCATTCCCTTATGGTATCTAAGTTGTAAGACTTTGTAAAATGTATGTCATTTCATTGGACTTAAGCACTGCTCTCATGGACTATTTAGATTCAGTATATGTATATGTGTTGCTTCCGCTCTTGTAAGCCCCATATTTTATACTCTGATTGTGTGTGATTTTGTAAGTTGGCCTTCGGTAATTACGGATTACTGGCCATCACGGCACCAAACTACTAGGGGCGGTTTGGGGTCGTGACAGAATGATATCAGAGCACGAGATCCTTATAGTACGTTAATCACCCACCTTGAGTCCTAAGGAGCATAGGATTTTCCTTAGAATGATGTTAGGATTGCATCATATTACTTGCTACTTGACTACGTGTGCATCATTTCGGCATAGGCATTTGTTACTTGTATACGTATTATCTGTTCAGTTATTTTAAAGTCTCATCTTGCGTTCTCCTAGCATCATGAGGAGAGGTAGACCTCCAGTTGGCCGAGATCGTTCAGAAGATAGATTGGAGAGATTGGAAAGGTTAGTCGAAGGCTTGGTTCGTGAGCAGAGACAACCTAGGCCACAGGATACTGGTACGACTTCCACGCAAGCCGAGCAGACGAATGGCCGTTATACAGCCCCACCCCCTCCGGTGCCACAAGTGCCTCTACAGCAGGCTTTGTATGGGAACGACACGATAACCCTAATCAGAGAGTTCAAGAAAATGAAACCGCCGAGATTTCAAGGAGGTATAGAACCAATGAAAGCCGAGGCATGGGTTTTAGAGATGGAGAAGTTGTTTGAGATCTTCCCCAGTACAGACGCCCAGAAGGTATCTCTGGCAACATTCACATTAGACGACGATGCTCGTAGGTGGTGGATGATGGTCCGAGAAAGCAATCTGGGTTTGACTTGGGCAAAATTTTTGGAGTTATTCTATAACAAGCATTTCCCCCTTAGCGTCCGAGACCGAAAGACCACGGAGTTTCAGAATCTGATGCAAGGGAACAAGACAGTCGCAGAATACGATCGTGCCTTTACTGAACTGGCGAGATATGCACCTCATATGGTTGACGACGAATACCGAAAGGCGAGGAAGTTCGAAAGTGGGTTGCGTGGACCGATACAAGATCGAGTCAATATGCTCAATATGTCGACATACGCCGGAGTACTGGACAAGGCCATCCTGGCTGAAGCTAATTTGAACCGATACCAGAGTTCAGGTGAGGGTCAGAGGAAGAGACAGAATTATGATAATCGCCGAGTTCCGTTCAATGCCAAGAAGAGAATGAGCACAGACAGTTCCAGCAACTCAAATGAGGAAGGTAACGCCAAGCCGGTGTGCGCGAGTTGTGGAAAGCTACATTTCGGGGTTTGTCGTTGGGCAACAGGAGCTTGCTATGAGTGCGGCGAGATAGGTCATCGTGTGAAGGACTGCCCGAAGGCAGGGATTGACGACGGAAAGAGGAATGGAAGCACCTCGGGCCCTGCACAGAACAACAACGTCGGGAGAATACAGGCAAGGCAAGGCAGAGTTTTTGCATTGGTACCCGGAGACGCCCAGAATGCCGAGGCGGTAGTGTCAGGTACCCTTTCAATTTGTTCTCAAGATGCATACGTATTGATTGATTCGGGTTCTACGCATTCATTTGTGTCCACTATATTCGCCGAGAAGTTGAGTAGAGAATTAGAACCCCTTGATTACGTATTATCTGTGTCTACTCCATCTGGGAGAAATATGATTGTTACATCCATTTATAGGGCGTGTATTGTTATGATTGAGAGTGTAGAGTTGTTAGTTGATTTGATGCCATTAAGCATGACCCACTTCGATGTCATATTGGGAATGGATTGGTTAGTAGCGAACCATGCATCCATTAATTGTGTTACTAAGAGCGTCACATTGAAGACCCCAAGTCTAGCTGAGGTCATTTTCCAAGGTAAAGGAGTAGTACCCCCACCTTACTTAATCTCATCCATGAAGGCCTACAAGTTGATTCAAAAAGGATGTCAGGGTTATTTGTGCAGTATACTAAGTGATTTGAATGGAAGTGTTGAGTTAGCCGACATACCCATTGTTGAGGAATTCCCCGATGTCTTTCCGAATGAGTTGCCTGGCCACCTTGTCGATAGAGAAATAGAGTTTACTGTGGACATCTTGTCAGGAACACAACCCATCTCCAAAACACCCTACAGAATGGCCCCAGCCGAACTTAGAGAACTGAAATCGCAATTACAAGAATTGTTGGATAAGGGATTTGTTAGGCCGAGCACTTCACCGTGGGGAGCACCCGTTCTATTTGTTAAGAAAAAGGATGGCACACTTCGTCTTTGCATTGACTACAGAGAACTTAATAAGGTGACCATTAAGAACAAGTACCCATTGCCTAGAATCGATGATTTGCTTGATCAATTACGAGGAGCACGAGTCTTTTCCAAGATTGACCTTAGGTCAGGCTACCACCAGTTGAAGGTTAAAGCCGAGGACATCGCGAAAACTGCTTTTCGGACAAGATATGGCCACTACGAATTTTTGGTAATGCCCTTCGGAGTAACCAACGCCCCAGCAGCATTCATGGACTTGATGAACAGAGTCTTTAAGCCGTACCTAGATGAGTTTGTCATTATTTTTATCGACGACATATTGATCTATTCCGGGAGTACGAGCGAGCACGAGAATCATCTGAGACTTGCCCTGCAGACCTTGAGAGATAAGAAGTTGTACGCCAAGTTGAGTAAATGCGAGTTTTGGCTTTCCAGCATTTCATTTCTAGGGCATGTGATTAATGAAGATGGTATATCAGTTGACCCCAGTAAGATTGAAGCCGTTGTGAATTGGCCGACGCCGACCAACGTGTCCGAGGTTCGTAGTTTTCTGGGTTTGGCAGGTTATTACAGAAAGTTTGTGAAGGATTTCTCGAGGATTGCAGTGCCATTGACACAACTAACTAAGAAGGGAGCAGCTTATGAATGGACCAATGAAAGAGAATCAGCTTTCCAGGAGCTGAAGACGAGGTTAGTTACAACACCAGTTCTGGTACTACCATCGGCTAATGAGGAATTTCAGATTTACAGTGATGCTTCACATAAGGGTTTGGGTTGCGTGTTAATGCAAGAAGGTAAAGTCATAGCGTACGCGTCTCGTCAGTTGAAGCCCAATGAAAAGAATTATCCTACCCATGATCTAGAGCTAGCTGGCGTGGTTTTTGCTTTGAAGATATGGCGTCATTACTTGTATGGAACATCTTGCCAAGTTTTCACCGACCACAAGAGTTTGAAGTACTTGTTCACCCAGAAAGAGTTAAATATGAGGCAGAGAAGATGGCTCGAGCTGTTGAAGGACTACGACATGCAGATTCAGTATCACCCAGGTAAGGCAAATTCCGTAGCTGACGCATTAAGCAGGAAGCTAGTTGGAAGTTTGGCGTGTCTGGCAACGATCTCAGCGGAACCGACCATCGTTGAGGAAGTGAAGACCAGACAGATGGAAGATAAGTTCCTAAAAAGGGTAATTGATGAATTCGTCACCAAGCCGAGGCTGGGATACACCATGGAGAATCAAGTGCTTAAGTTTGAAGGAAGATTGTGCGTGGCCGACGTACCAGAGTTAAAGAGGAAGATTTTGCAAGAGGCCCATAGTTCCAAGTTTGCCATTCATCCAGGGAGCACCAAGATGTATCAGGACGTAAAGCAGACCTTCTGGTGGCCAAACATGAAAAGAGAGATAGCCGAGTTTGTATTTCAGTGTCTGTGTTGTCAGCAGGTGAAGGCGGAACACCAGAGACCGGCAGGACTTCTTCAACCCTTGTCAATTCCTGAGTGGAAATGGGAGCACATCTCCATGGATTTCGTAGTGGGTTTGCCGAGGACGCAAAGAGGTATGGATTCCATTTGGGTTATAGTCGACAGGTTTACTAAGTCAGCTCACTTCTTGCCTGTCAAGACTACATTCAATGCCGACCGACTTGCCGAGTTGTACATGAATGAGATCGTTAGGCTTCATGGTGTGCCGATGTCCATTGTGTCAGACCGAGATCCAAAGTTCGTTTCTAGATTTTGGCAGAGTCTACAAGGAGCCTTGGGAACAGAGTTAAGATTTAGCACAGCCTTTCACCCCCAGACCGACGGGCAGACAGAAAGAACGATTCAGACACTCGAAGACATGCTCAGACTGTGCGTGTTGGATTTCCAGGGAAGTTGGGAATCGCATTTGCCATTAGTAGAGTTCGCGTACAACAACAGTTATCAAGCCAGCATAGGCATGGCGCCATATGAAGCTTTGTATGGAAGGGAGTACAGATCGCCGATATGTTGGACTGAAGTAGGAGACAAAGCTCTAATTGGCCCCGAGTTGGTTCAGATGACAACTGAAAAGATCAAACTCATTCAGCAGAGGATTAAAACTGCACAGAGTCGACAGAAGTGTTATGCCGACCAAAGAAGGAGGGAGTTAGAATTTGAAATTGGGGATCATGTATTTTTGAAGGTCTCACCGATGACAGGAGTTTCGAGATTTGGGAAGAAGGGTAAACTTGCACCCCGATATATTGGGCCGTTCGAAATTCTTGAGAAAGTTAACACCGTTGCTTACAGACTCGCTTTGCCGCCAGATTTGAGCCAAGTCCACAGCGTGTTCCATGTTTCAATGCTGAGAAAATATATCCGAGACCCACTGCATGTAATAGATTACTCCGGGGTTGTAGTTAATGAAGACCTGGGCTACGAAGAGAAGCCGATGAGAATTATCGACAGACAAGTGAGGCAGTTGAGAAACAAGTCGATATCAATGGTAAAAATCGAATGGGAGAAGCATTATGGCGAGGAGGCCACATGGGAAAAGGAAGAGGAGATGAAAATCCGATACTCGGAGTTATTCGTAGGACAAAGTAACTTAAGTTTGGGGACCAAACTTCTTTAAGGAGGGTAGACTGTAGGAACCCACATTTTATGTCTTCGTCATGTTCATAAGCATCTGTATGATTATGGCTTGTTAAGCTTGCATGTGTATGTTTGTGACTTGCTTCACTTTAGCAAGTGAGATCCATGCCTTGTTTTGAAGCCTTGTGATTTGTCTAAGTGTTGTGTGCTTGTCTTGTTCCCTCCCTGATGTGAAACTTAGGTCACGCCTTGCCTGAGTTATGTAAGCCGATGTTATTCCAAGCCTAGGTTACGTTACGCCTAGATCATTCCAAGCCGAGGTCATCCTCAGTCTAGAAGTATCTTGGAACCCCTTGTTGACCTCCGTCCTTGCCTTGACACATTAGCCGAGATGTTACCTTGCACCCAAATGATCTCGTCCTGGAGTGGTATGACCTAGACCGAGGTGTGGCGCATCTAGGCCAAGATGTGGCACAGCTTAGTCAAGTGTTGTCCTACCTAGCCGAGGTCATTGTCACCTTAGTTGCCGAAGTCCTTTTGTTAGCCAATGTCACCCCTTGCCGGAGTGCCATTCCACGTAGCTTGTTAGATACGCCTTGTTATTAGCCGATGTCATTGCCTCGTCAGAGAGCCCATACCGTTTTACTTGTTGAACACCCTTCCACCATGCTTTGTTTGGTCTGTCAGCCACCTTTTCAGGGAAAACCCAACCAGTCGCCGCCACGTGTCTCAGCAGAGGGTTAACCCCAGAACCGCGTAAAGAAAACTATCATTTGGAATCATAACCTTGCCTTGTAGAGAGAGAAACTCTAGGAGGAAGAAGGAGTTTTAGAGTGAGAAAGTAAATCTTCAAGCTTGATTCCTAGAGATCGAACCGTTAGATCCGTGTTCTAAGGTTAGATTCTTGATCTGCTCATGATGTTCTTTATGTTCATGTTATTGCATTGCATGATCGGATATGATTTGTAAGCCATGCATTGTTTTGGAGTTCGGTTTTAGAAAGAGAAAATGACATTCATGTGTTCTTCAAGAAAATGTCTTGTTTTGATCCGAAAGCTTGCATAAAGAATCATGTTTTTGTGTTTATTTCCGCAAAAATTCCAAGTACGGGTACCCAGGTCCATGTTTTCAAACTCGTAGCATGAAAATCCCAGATTTGTGATAACAGATTGTGATCGAACATTCATATTTTTCATGTTTTCACACTCATGTTCTCCATGTTCATCAGCAGAGGGAAACCCAGAGTTTCCCGACCTCCTTTCCTTGCATGAGGCCCTCGGGAACACACCTCGGCGAGGAGGTGTGGAACCTCGGCCTAGACCTGGTTGGTGCCCAGCATGTTTTCCGAAATCATTTGTGTACATACGAAACTTGTTGAAGGTGCATTCAATAGGCTTTGCCATGTGTTTGTAGGACTTGGGCTTGTCTCGACCCCGACGTTTGAAGAACTATGTGAGTGGTATTTTTAATAAAGCTATGTTACACTTGCTTTCATAAATCTCGTCTTGCCTTGTTTTGAAAAGTACTTGATCTAGCATGAATGACTATCCCTACTTGTATATTAAGCACTATCTTGTTTTGATGACATTTCTTGAAAGTCCTTAGTTGCAGGGGACTATAATGCAACTGCACTCTTGTCTTGAAAGTCCTTAGTTGCAAGGGACTATAATGCAACTGCACTCTTGTCTTGAAAGTCCTTAGTTGCAGGGGACTATAATGCAACTGCACTCTTGTCTTGAAAGTCCTTAGCTGCAGGGGACTATAATGCAACTGCACTCTTGTCTTGGAATTGTCATCACCCCCTTGTATTAAGTAGATGTAATAACATCCAAGGAACTTGAAAGGCCGGCAATGAACTTGATTTCCCCCTTGATTGTAAAGTATGCTATGTATTGTTTTGAAAGAAATCTTGGGTATCAATCATGCAAAACCTTTATTTCTAATATCATTCACTGAGTATCCAAGCTCACCCTCTCTATATATATGTAGGTGATGAACAAGAAGGCAATGAGGCCCAGACGTGTAGCCGATGTGTTTTTGGGTGCATTGCCGACGTGCTTTGGATTAGCATTTTGTACCATCTTGAAGATTATGCTTCTTAGCTTATATTTCATGTGCACTTGTATATGTCGGCTTGAGAAGCCTTTTGGTCAAGATGTATTTTGTATCTCATTCCCTTATGGTATCTAAGTTGTAAGACTTTGTAAAATGTATGTCATTTCATTGGACTTAAGCACGGCTCTCATGGGATATTTAGATTCAGTATATGTATATGTGTTGCTTCCGCTCTTGTAAGCCCCATATTTTATACTCTGATTGTGTGTGATTTTGTAAGTTGGCCTTCGGTAATTACGGATTACTGGCCATCACGGCACCAAACTACTAGGGGCGGTTTGGGGTCGTGACAACATCCCTATTTTGATCTTCAACCGGATGACTCGTATTCTTAATGAAGTCAAGTTGCGCTACACTCGAGGCGGATCTGCATGGGCCCTTCCTTTCGCCAACCTCATCACTGCACTCATAAAAGACCAAGGGACATACCCACTCGAACCCATAAGGTTCAGCTTCCACCGCCAACGCTTTATGGTAAAACCCAATAGTGCCAAACCATTGCTCGCCTGCCGCCTCCACTACTCCTCCCCGATTCCCCAACCAATCCTAGTGATATTCCAGTAGAGGCCCCAGCTGTGCCAGCACCATAGTAGTCTCGATAGTTGGCCCAAAATCTCATATGAATCAGGTGTAATATCAGGCTATTTTGGATAATCAAGCTGCCATTCAGCAATCTGTGGTTGATTATCGGGCCGACTATCGAGACTACTCGCAGACGGCATTTGACCAAGTTAATGCCCATCATCTCGAGTATTAGTAGTCAGTTGTATCTCTACAAACTAACTTCCATGCATACCTGAAGTCGAGCCAGTCGCGGTTTGATCAGCTTGGTGCTAGGGTTCATGATGAGGCATTCGAGACTCGGACGCTGATGCATGGTTCGTCCCTGCCTCACTGGATACGCGCCTCCGCAGTCTGGTAAGATCCTCTCTCTCTCTCTCTCTCTCTCTCTCTCTCTCTCTCTCTCACTCTCATTTTACTATCTACTTTATAGTTGCTTACATTGAGGACAATGTTGTATTCTAGTAGGGGGGTGAGGATATTTATAAAGACAATTCATGTTTGTACTTACTGTACTTGATTGCACTACTTCACTTGATGTTCCCTTTGTGCCAGTATGGTGGTGATATAAACATATGTTAATTGGAGAACATAGTGGACTTGTATAAAAATGGTTTATTGGGTAAATACTCGTATGTGATTTTTGCACTAGGAGAGTTATTTGTGTTTGTGGTATTAGTACACTTGTTATGAGTATGCCTTGCTTCACATAAACACACTTTCATAGTGGTGACCTCTCTATTCTAGTGTTGCAGAAAAAATAAATGAGTAGCCTTGATTCTCATAAATAATAATAATAATAATAATAATAATAATAATAATAATAATAATAATAATAATAATAAATTTGACTTGTTTGGGTTCATGGCCTCTTTAACTCGAGTTATTAAGCCGGTAGGGGTGTCTCTACACCTGGTGCTCTAACTCGTTTGGTTTGGGAGTCATTGGCCCAATACTTGCAACATAGGTTAATTAGAAAGCTTAAGGAACCTAGGTATTGCATAGTTAAGGAAAAAAAATAAAATAAAGATTTGTTCGCGTCCGTAGCCTTTTTAGCTCGAGTTATTAAGCCCATAGGGGTGTCTTCACACCTAGTGCCCTAAAACCGTCTGGTTAGGGAGTCATTGGCCCAATGCTTGTTACATGGGTTGATCAAAAAGCTTAATGGATGAGGATATTGCACAGTCTTTCAAAAAAAAAAAATGAGAATTTTGGTTGCAAAATTTTAGTTTTTCTGTATATGTTGGGTGTTATTATGAGTTACACTGAGCTCTTTTAGTGGATAGTTAACTAGCTATGGAGAATGCACTTTACACCGACAGTACTTATGATGAGTTTACTAGCATTCGCAAGCACAGGGGACTTAACCTTTGTAATAACTAAATTGTGATTTTTGCTCAATAGATTCCTTCATGCTTGTCCACCATGCCTTCAACGACTTATCATGTTTTAATATCACACTATAGTTCGCACATAAGTTAATTGAGAGTTGGAGTAGTGTGATTACTTGTTGTTGGGCAGATGTGAAGGTGTTGATGTTTGTAGATATCATATCTGGAAACCCTTACGAGATTATACTCGTCCACTTGGGGTAACATTGTGGTTTAAAGGCTTGTTGCATATGCGAAATGCAATCATGATCCCTACAAAAGTGGCTTAGCGTATTTTATTCTTCTTATTTCTATTGTTTTGCTCGAGGACTAGCAAAATGTAAGTTGGAGGATGTGATGTAAGTTGAAAGGTACCACATTGAGGCTGCTTAAGTTACATTTATAGTCTTTGATTTTGTTTATTTGGTTGAGGTGATGTGTTTTGTACACTTGTACAGATTTGGTAGGCAGCACGCAAATTCAAGCAAAAAGTGGCGTAAAAGTAGATTTTTCATGTGAGTAGTGAAAAGTCCCGGCCTACTACCTCACCGCACGTGCGGCCCACCACCACGGCGCTCGAGCGGCCCACCTAGGGTTGCATGCGTGAAAATTTAAGGTTCTCTGCTTAGAATAAAAGGGAAAAAAAGAGGTTGTAGCTAGGATAAAAAATATTTCAAAGAAAAGGGAGAGAGAGGCTAGGGTTTAGAAGAAAAACAACTTGAAGCTTGAAGAATGTCTCCCATGGTGGCTTCTTCTTCCTCCACCTCTTCCCACTCCTCCATGAGTGGTTAGGCTACTATTTTTAGGGTTTTGATGAAATCTTAGCCATGTAAAGGGATTTTTTGTAGGCTTTGATTATGAAACGGTTTGAATAAATGAATGGATGTTTTGGAAGTTTATAATGATTTTGCTTTTCATCTCTTCAAGTATTTTATACTCTGTGATTGTTTAATGCTTTACGTACATTCGTTTTCTTTGTGTTTGTGTTCAAAGTATGAAACAAGTCATACTACGAGAGACGGGTCGTGTTGCTACTATAGTTTAGAGTAAACGACTTGTGCTACTCGGGATGATTCGTGCTTGTACGTTAAATGCAATAATTCTCTTGATCAACGTTTCAAACTTGTAGTTGTGAAATATCAGGTAGTTCAAAGTGGAGTACAATTGATGGCTAATGTTAAGTATTATTATTATGTGGTTAAAATTTTCTGTAATAACCCGACTTTTTCAAATGCTCCATATGCTTTAATGCCCTCGTTATATGAGCGATTGTACGTGTGATTATGCGTGATAAATTGAAATTGACTTCACGGTTATGATTAGCATGATTTTAAGGCATTATATGAAGTTTTGTAAAAATTTGATTCGTAATGAATTAATTAGCTTTATTTGGCTAAAACTCCTAGAGTTAATACTTTGAAACTGAAATTAACGACTTTGATGGGTTCATAAACTAAAATTGAGTACATGAATATGTTAATTGGAATTTTTAGAGCCATTCGGGCAGTTTAATTGAAAATTGATTTCGTCCGATTCGTTAAGTTATGTTTGGTTGGCCTTTATAGATATATATGACTTATATATATATATTGGAGCTCATCTTTGTCCTTTAAAGAGGCAAAAACGCGTAGAGAAAAAGGGAGAGAGCTCTAGAGAAAGAAGGGAAGAAGAGAAAAGGGAGAGAAAAAGAAGAAATCAAGCTAGAAACTTGGAGGAATTTGAGAGAATAATCCAAAGATTGGCTTAAGGTAAGTGCAAACCCTTCTTTAATTTGTTGGAATCAAGTCTTGACATGAAGCTTTAGCACTCACGAAAGCTAGGGTTTGGGTTTTTGATCTATACTTAACAAATCTCATGAAATGAGCATGTAATCTTTGGGTTTGTTTAGTCAAAGAGTTGATTCTTGTGTTTTGAACTTGTGTTGGGTTGGATTGTAAGGAATTGTTTCCTAAATTGTCTCTTTGCATGCTTTGAGTTCATGTGTATATATATATATATATAAATGAAAGATTAAGAAAATGGAAGTTAGAAAGTTGTATGTTTAAGTTGTGCTCTAATCTAGCTTGAGTTTCATGTTTATTGTGTTTAGATGTCATGTTTTTGAGATGGAATTGCTTGAATTGCTTGAATTAAGCCTTAATCTTGAGGTTTGGTATGGTTAATTATATGAAATGAAGATCTATGTGAATATGGAAAAAGAAGTTTTGAAAAAGTTTGGAAAAGAACTAAATAAGGAGATTGATTTTCCTTACTTTGAGTTCATTGTATTTTTGATGTTTTGATTTAGAAAACCATCATAACCTCATAATTTCCATTAGTTTTACATGATTTTGAGTGATTTGAGTTGAAACTTAGCTTGGAAAATGGAAGAACAAATGCTAGAGCCATCACATAATTTCGGTAGAAGATTTTTCCCAAAGCCGCACGTGTGGCGGGGATTCCCGCATGTGCAACAGTCCATTTCTAGCACCCAATTTGATTCTGATAAAAAAGCACGTTGTCCCGCACGTGCGGCCCTGTTTCCCGCAAGTGCGGGGCACCCATGTTTCAACCCAACTTCAAATAAGCATGTCTCCCTCATTTGGACTCCGTTTTAAGTGATTCTTGAGCCTAAATTCAAGCCCCGGAAGTCTAGTTTCTAATGGCGATAGTCTCATGCCCAAATTCTGAGTACAAAAATAGATATGTTCAAATTAGTGAAAGTTGTTCACTTTCTATCTACTCGTTTCATGCCATTTCTTCTCTTAACCCAATTTTCTTCCGTTTCTTCCCATTTTCCTTGATATGAATTATGACCCATTGAGGACTAATGAGTTTAGAACCAGCATAAATAATTGGTTAAGGCAAAGTAAGGGTTCGGTTTATTTGATTAATCAAAGATTAAGAAAAGTAACTTTGATCAAGAGAGTAATTCTATGTTCAATATGTTTCGCTATATAATTTGTAGGTCAAGACAAGGATATCGCCCAACTGTTACCAGAAGCCCATCAATGTGAGTAATAATATTGTAAAGATATATTTATTTATATTTATTTTTATATGTAAATGTTGCGATGTTCTGGAATTATGTTTTATGCGAATAAATGAGTTACAAGACTTATGATATGGAATGTGGATATGAAATGTGAATTATTTGTAATATGATATGGCGGGCCCGAGGCCGTTTTGATATATGATTGGGCTCGAGACCGTTTTAATATTCGATTGGGCCCGAGGCCGTTTTGATATATGTAGGCCGAGACCATTTTGTTATATGGTGGGCCTAAGGTCGTTTTGTAAATATGATTATGAATAATGTTTTGAATGATGTAAATGTGGAAGAGTATTGTGTTATGCTTCTTTTGAATCTAGATTATTTACTTGATTCACTTCACTTTATTATTACTCATTGAGCTTCGCTCACTCTGTATTTTATTTGTATGTAGATGATCAATCCAGAGACCATCCTTAGGACAGCCTCAGGAGTTCTTTTGTGAACCTGCTAAGTCAAGCCATCCAAGATGTGCCTCTGTGTTGAGGCTTTAACCTTGTATTGTTAGAATTTTGTATTTACGTAAGTTTTATGTATATGTGTGATATATATATATGTATGTATATTAGCGTGTTTACATTATTTTAATTATTCCAATTATCATGTATGCACAAGCCCAATGGACAATATCATTAATTTTGTTTTCGCTTTAGGCCCCAGTATGATTTGAACATTATGGAATTTTTGTTTTTGAGGCCTGAGTATAGGTCGGTCATGACCTAAACTTTTAGGAACAGGTTCAGGTCATGACATTTTCCCAAAAATCAGTATCTCAAACCCTACTTTTAATTGTCAATTTAATTTTTTAATTTCATTTTATTCTCATTTAGTTATAATATTCCTCAATCTTTTTATCAAAATTAATTTAGGAATATAACAATTAAATTAGTTTAATTTCTCATTTGTCCATGTGGATCGATACTTGGACTTACCATTATTCTAAGGAATTTGGTATAGTTTAATGTTTATTTTTGGTGTGTGAAACGATCCATCATATGTTCTATTATTGTGCCTGGTAGTCTAGAAGGTGTGGTCAAGTTTGGTGTGTTGGTAGGGTCTCCAATGGGTTGTTCCTGAGATAGTTTGGGGGGCTTATTGACTGGGGGACTGGGGTCAAGTTTAAAAACATGGAAGAGTCCATATTGAAATCGATTCCAATGGCTTTGATGTGGTCTATTTGGAAATGCATAAATGATTGTGTTTTTTCGGGATCATAGCCTAAGTTGGATGAGTGTTCTGATCTTGTGAAGGTCAAGATTGCACTTTAGGTCAGATATGACTACCCCATATGTGATTTATCAGTGCATGACATGGTGTCCAACTTGCATCAGGTCAAGTTTCCTGCAAGGTAAAGAGTGGGATCCCTCTGTATTCTTTGTCGAAGGTTTGTTGTTTGTTTTTCTGGGTAGGACATTGGGTTGGGGCTGGTGAGGTTTGGCTTAGGCTTGGTGTTGGGTTGCTGATATAGTTGAGCCTGGGCTGTGGAGTGTAACCAGTTCCTGGGGTTGAGTTCTGTGGTCTGGAGGTGTGTGGCTGGGTGTCCTTTTTTTCTTTAGTTTTTTTTTTTTTTTTTTTTTTTTTGTTATGGTTTTTTTGTTGGTGTTGGTTCTATGTTTTGTGTTTGTTTCTCGCCGACCTTGTGGGTTTTTCTAGCAAGGGATTGGGTGTTCTTCTTGGTGTCAACCTAGTTAGGATTTTGAAGTTATGCTGTGATGCTTGTGCACGTCCCCTTGCTTTATTGATGTATTTCATCTGTTGGGTTCATTAATAAAGTTTTCTTTTGCTGATAAAAAAACGATGATGTGCACCGAGTTAATAACAAATCCGCCTTCAGGATACAATGAAACTGATCTATAGATCTTTTGTCTGCATTTGCACAAACCAAGACAGATCAAAATATCTTCGATTAGACGAAGCCAGAAAATTGTGGTCCAATATTTTTGCAGTTAAATAGAATATCAAAAAACAGAAAGCTCTTGATTGAAAAATCGAAATCGATAGAGAGAGCGAGAGAGAAAGAGAGAAAAATGAATTCCAGATTTGATCTTATGAAATAATTTTGCTTAAGAATGTTGGAATCAATTGAATGGCTAGATCGTAGATCTATTTATAGGCTTGAATGCACTTGATCGGAAAGATTACGATGAGACTAGGGGTGCTCATTCACCGGGTCGGGCCAGTACTATCTAATAAAGGACTTTATGTCTACCCAAGTCCATCCGGCCTGAACATCGAGCCTATATAATCAATCCCAGCCCATTTCTAAATAAATTATAATTTCCAAATCCGTCCATCAGGCCATACACATAAGTGTGGGTGCTGTTTTCCGACCTCACTGCCAAACAGGTACTCAGCTAGAGAACACCGACAGAATAGATTGCGCCCAAACAACCTGCCACAGAAAGGTAAGACTCCGGCGGTGGTTCGTTCACCTGGGGGCACTCCGACGATCAAGTCAGTACTCAATTATCTCTTAAACATAGCAAACAGTGCTTAACTCACTAGCCATAATACAAAAAACGTACCTTAGACTCACAAGAGTGCCTTACTTTTATAGCCAACACTAACCTAATTCCTCTAGAAGCCTAGCTTCTCTTGGACTCTAGCTCAATGCTCATCCTGGACTTTCCAATAGATGAAGATAAACTCTTTAAGAGCTTTATCCTTATCCAGGCTGAGGTCCTTTCCCATTCTAGGACTCTTATAGTTTATTCGTTCACTTCGGATTCCGGTATCTTCGTAGGTAACCTCAGTCTAGCCGAGATCACCTCGGCGCCGTGACCAGGACACGTGGCACCTCGGATGGCACTTCGGTGCCACCTTGGCCACGTGTTGTCATTCACAAAATATACCCCCACAATTGCCCCCTAGGTTTTATTACCTCGGCATCCTGAGGTGATGGAACCTATATTGTTCATCCATATAGCACATCGGCTAAAAAAGCTTACTTTACCCTTTTATTACCGAGGTCATCTTACGTCGGCTCCTAATGACCAAGACTACAGTGTGTTTTAATAATGCCTTAGAACCAAGAACCAAGTTTTTCAAGTTCCTTAGCCGAGATCGCCCCTCTAGCCGAGGTCTTTGCTTTATTAAATCAAGAACTCCAAGAGTTCTGTCTGCGCATGAGCTATCACGTACGATTTCTCAACCGTTTTCGCTATGCGTCTTTTGTTCATTGGTCCATACCTGACACGGGCCATCAGGTCGCATTGCTTCTGCCCGCACCGTCTGACAGACACATCGCCAAGGCATACATTTAAGCTTTGTCGCCTTTTTGTGTTTTAACAAAAACACCACCCTCTCTCTCTATCTCTTCACTTTTCGTTCCTTGATTTCTCTCAAGCTTTCTCTCTCTAAAGTTTCTTGCCTCCAAACCACCATTGCCTAAGTTCTCAAGCTTTACAACTTGCTCTGTTCATCCCCTCTAGTGAGGCACTCACTGTTTCACTCCATTCACCGTTACCGTCTGACTCCGACGTACCTCATACTGGCATCATTCTCTTCGGTAAGTCACTGTTTCCCCATTTTCAATCTTTTAATTTTTCTTCAAAATTTTATTGCATCTAATTGTTGTTATTACGAACCTGTTCGTGCTCTTGAATATTTGCTTGTGTTTTGAATTCCATCACTTTGAGTACCAAAGACGCTTTGTTTGGGATTTCTAGTTGTTCAATCTACTTTTGGGCATGCATACACGGTTCATGGCCCCTATGCACACATATGCACTGTTTCACGTGTCTCGATGTTTTTGATAGTTTATCACTGTTCTTGATTTTTAATCTATGTTCTTGAATTTCTGTTACCTTCTTGAGTTTGAATCATGCTCTTTGCCCTGTTTTCTTGTTACATTTTCCGGATACCTGCCTTCAATTCTTGTTTGCATAGTTTTAGGCTTGGGATTTGTTTTAGAACCTTGTTCTTTAGGAAAACCGAACCAAAAACCCTTTAGATTTTCAAAAAAATTTACCTCAATGCTCTTTAGGGTTTTAGCCGAGGTCCTCAAACCCATACCAAACACTCATTTCTGAAACTTTTGCCTTAATCCTCATAAGGCGACACCATGGGTATGTTTAGGTGGAGGGTAGACACCCCGGCCAAACTAGAGTACTTTAGGACATAGTTCTCCATCCCAGCCAATGTCCACCTTAGGCTGGCAGGAGAGGAGGACTCCATTATGCCTGATGGGGACTCTATGCCTTTTCCAGTAGTCGCATTCATCGAGTGCGGTCTTAGGTTCCCTCTCGACATCCTTTTTCGCCGAGTCCTCCATTTTTACAAACTTAACCCAATACAGCTAGCCATTAACTCCTACAGAGTCGTAAACGGTATAATTGCCCTAGCTAGCCGAAAAAACGCTAGGATGACACTAGCCGACATCCAATACTGCTATACCAAGTGTGGCCTTAAATCAGAAAAAGGCTACTTCTATTACCTCAAGCCAAGGTCAATGAGTACAAACTTATTGCCGACCTCCCAGACTCCAACAAAGGTGCTGGAGATGATTATTTCATCGTCTCGGGTAACTGGGAGTTCCCACCAGATGATGACCTCCACCTCTACCCCTTGAGTCGATCAATTTTTAAAGAGGGTAATGGTAAGAACCAAGTGTCACTTTACTTGCTTTCAAGTCTTTATTACTTTGATACTTTTGTATGTTCTAATGTTTGTTTTTAACTTGCAATTCTTCCTCAGCCACCGAAAGACTTCCGCGAAACCTTCTACTCCAGCAAAGATTTTAGGAAGCTACTGGACTTGCCTGTTAATCAGCGCAAGACTCCTCTGCTGCTGAACTATATCCCAACTTACAAATCCACCCTGTCTGACGTCCTTAAGAAGAGCAAGTCTCCACCTTCAGCCACAACTCCTCCTACCACTTCGTCACCACGACCAGACCAAGCCTTAACATCTGACCCAGCAGAGCAACCATCAATATCCGCTCCCCAACTAATTCCTCCAGCACAGCATCGACGCTGAGTTCCCGCCAACACTCCTGCTGGTAGAACTTGTAGCCAAAAACGCCGAAGTTCTGAGGTGTCGACTTTCGATCCAGCCAACCCACCCACGGCACTACTGGCAATTCACTTTGGCACCAAGGTTACAGTCGCTGCCACCGCCGACAAGATGGGGCACACCAAAGGCCGTCACCGAAAACCTTCTAGCCGACATCTCCAATGTTGTTACAGTCCAATCTTCACCATCGCAATCTCAACCAAATGCCAAGCCAAAAAGGGTGAAGAAGGCCAAAGCCAAGGCAACAGTGACTCAGATCGACTCTGAGGACACTCTGCCTATACCCAAGTTGACCGAGGTTGAGAAAAGCACCTCCGCCGCTAAGAAGAGGCCCGCCGAGGCTGACCTCTCTGAATCCACTAAGTCAAAGATGCTGAAGTCGGACTCTACAGCCACCTCGAGTTTCCTTAAATCTGATGACCCCTAGCCCCCCTGACCCCGGACTCTAGTCAAAGTTGGCGATAGCGCTTCTGATATTGAGGTCGGTGTTGCCCTCTCTACTACATTGCTCCTTCCCAATGACCTCAACCGTATGGTCGAGGTCAGCGAATATGAAAATTTTGCTCTGATGGTGCAGCATTCTGTACTGGTAAATTTCTAACACTTGGTACTCTCCATTCTTTGTTTCCATACTACAAAAGTTCACTAACTTTGTTCATTCCGTTGTTTCTAGGTGATCCAGCACGCCCACTCCTTTGCGATACAGGCTGAGGACATGAAGAAGGAGTTGGTCCGTAAGACCAAGGAGGCAACTAGCTTGCTTAAGTCGTTAGACAACGCTGAGGCCAAAATGAAAGTTTTAACAGATCAGGCCAAGGCAGCTAAGCGAGCCTAAGATGAAGCCGAAGAAAAGGCCGGTGCTGCAGAGGCTGTTGCTGAGGTTCTCAAAGTCAAGAAAAAAGAGGCCGAAGTAAAAACAGCCGAAGCCCAAGAAGAACTCCGAAATGCCATGGCCACAAAAGATATCGAGATCAAAGCGGCGGACGAAAAGGCCTATGCCGAGGGTGGCAGCCGACGTCCGCAACGATTACAAAAAACAAGTCAGACAGGAATGCAACAAGGGTTTCACTCTTGGTTGGATGGCTGCTCTGAAGGAGTTGGCTGTCCCCGAGGACTCTCCCCTCAGAAATGAAGGCCGACTTGCTTTTCCATTCGCCCCTGCTACAAGCCAATCTGAGGCTAAGACTGGGGAAGGAGGAGAAGAAGATGAAGAGGAAGAAGAAGATGAAGAAGCCGAGGTGGTAGCTAACGCTGAAGTTTCTGTTGGGGCCAAGTCCTCAACTCTAAATGAGCAAGTCCTGGACTTGACTTAGGATGAGGAGGATGAAGTCTCCAAAAGTGCCTCCCCCAAGAAGATTATACCCGAGGTGCTTATCGCCAAGAAGAGCCTCAATCAAACTCTACAAGAAATTGATGCCAAGCTCGAGGCTAAGAAGGTTGTCGATAAGATTTCCCAATTGTCTTTTGAGGCCGAGACACAGCCTACCACCAATGCCGAGTAGTCTGACTATAAGCTTTTCCTGTACTTAGTACTTTTTACATTCTAAACAATGTTTTAGTTTTCATTTTCGGCCGACGTGCCCTTTTTGTACGTGAACAAGTAATCCTTCTGCAGGCTGAAGTGCCTTTTTGTATCTGAACAACTTTCTTATCTGAATGCTAGTCATTATATTTTCTTCCAAGTGTCTGAATGTATGCCTTCTTTTTTCCTATGTACCATTCCATACTTATAATATTTTTGCATATTTTCAAAAGTACACCTTAACTGTGCAATATCTTCGAGGTAATGTACCTCGGATATTTTTTCTAAGAACCCTTTAATTGTGCAATCTCGGCCTTGGCTTAACACTTGAAAACATTATAAAAATATTTCCACAAGTGTTATTTTAAACTTGCCACTTCACTCTTTCTTATCAAGACTTCTGTCTTCTATATTCCTTGAGTTGGACAACCCTTCACATCTCGGCAAGTGCATATGTACTTCTACTTCTTACAATATTACCTCAGCTTAACTTTAACTTGTAAATTTTCCTGAAAATTTTAACAAGTGTTAAGCCAATTCTAGCTTGTAAAAAATTCCAACTCCTAAACACTTTAAACTTCATCCATCATTCTCCAGCTCTCTGCCTCCTAATGTGAACTTAAGTTTCACTTATGTTAACATTAAGTACTTACCGATGACCTTGTTGCCGAAGTTAGATTCAAACAAAGACTAGCCAAAGTTCTCAACCTTGGTTTCTTTGTTAACCTTACTGAAATGCACCTATTTCCAATCTGAGTTTGATTCTGCCGACATGGCAAGTCTAAGTTAGTCCAACTTAGTTCAACTCCATTATATGAGAGAATAATTTCAACTCTGCCATATAATGAGTCTAAGTTATTCGTCATGTTTCAATCAGAAACATCACCAACTTAGTTCAACTCTATCATATGCAAGTATAATTCAATTCTGCTATATAATAAGTCTAAGTTATTCGTCATGTTTCAATAAAAAACATCGCCAACTTTGTTCAACTCTATTATATGCAAGTATAATTCAACTCTGCCGTATAATAAGTCTAAGTTATTCATCTTGCTTCAATAAAAAACATAGCCAACTTAGTTCAACTGTATTATATAAAAGTATAATTCAACTCTGTCATATAATAAATCTAAGTTATTCGTCATGTTTCAATCAGAAACATCGCCAACTTAGTTCAGCTCTATTATATGCAAGTATAATTCAACTCTGCCATATAATAAATCTAAGTTATTCGTCATGTTTCAATCAGAAACATCGCCAAGTGACTGGTCAGTCGTACTACACAAGTTTGAAAGAAAAATCGAGCTAAAATTTTATTATTACTTCGGCTAATAACAAAAAAATTTAAAAAAAACTAAAAATCTAATGATAAAAAAACTTCAAGTTGCAAGTATTCCATGGTCTTGGCAGCTCTTTGCCTTCACTGTCTTCAAGCCGATATGCCCCATTGCCGGTGACCGAGATGATTTTATAAGGTCCCTCCCATTTTGGGCCAAGCTTGCCCTCTTTGGGATCCTTCTTATTGCCGACGACCTTTCTCAGGACGAGGTCCCCAACTTGGAACTCTCGTGGGTTGACTTTCTTATTGTAAGCCCTAGCAAGCTACTGTTGGTATATCCCCAGCCGAGTTGCTGCTCTCTCCTTTCTTTCTTTCAACAGGTCCAGATCTTGGGCCAGAAATGCCTCATTAGTCTCATTCTCTACTCCCTGGGTTCTGATTCCTAGGATGCCGACTTTTAATGGGATTACTGCCTCTGTGCCATAAACCATGGCAAATGGGGATTCCCCAATTGATCTTCTCGAAGTAGTCCAATATGCCTAGAGTACATTGGGCAACTCATCTATCCACTTTCCTTTGCCTCTTCTTGATCCCATCCAAGATAGTTTTGTTGGATGCTTCTACCTGACCATTGCTTTGAGGGAAGCTTGGAGTGGAATAGTAGTTCTTGATTTTGTATTTGGCATAGAAGCTTTTAATTAGCTTACTGTCAAACTGTGTGCCATTGTCTGCTATTATTGCCCTTGGAATCCCAAATCTGGTGATGTTCTTCCATATAAAATTCTTCACATCAACATCACAAATCTTTGCAAGGGGTTCTACTTCTACCCACTTGGTGAAGCAGTCTATTGCTACTAACAGGAATTTTCTCTATCCAGTTACTTGAGGTAGTTGCCCAACTAAATCCATGCCCCACTGGGAAAATGGCTAAAGGCTGGATACTGGGTTTAAATCTGCTGTTGGTTAATGTATCAACGGTGCAAACCTTTGACACTTCTCATACTTTCTGACATAAGCTTCAGCATTTTTCTGCATATAGGGCCACTAGTACCCCTGAGTAATGGCTCTATGAGCAAGTGACCTACCTCTGTGTGGCTTCTGCATACTTCTTCGTGTATTTCATACAGGAAGTCTTCAACTTGGGAAGGATGCACACATCTCAAAAGGGGACCCATAAAAGACCTTCTGTAGAGATGTCCTTCTACTGTCAGATTGAACCTTACCAACTTCAGCCTGGTCTTGTGTGCTTCTTTGCGATCATCTGGCAGCTTTCCATCCCTAAAGAATATTACTATTGCATCCATCTAACTTGGTCCCATCTCTAAGCACATTGCTTCATACTCTGTGATCAGTGGTTCCACACTTGGGCCTGACAAATAGTCAACCATTATTGTCCTTGCTTCCCTTGATTTCATTGCTGTTGTCATCTCGGCTAACTTGCTGTAATCGGCAATCCTAAAATAAGGCTAGTAGTCCAACAACCTCCTTGATGTAGGCTATCATTCTTTTATCTCGGGCTACGTACTCACATATTGCTTGGTTCACAATAAGTTGAGAGTCACAAAAGATCACAACTTTGTCGGCTTCCATTATTGCTGCTAGCTTTAGTCCTGCGATCAATGCTTCATACTCTGCTTCATTGTTGGAGGCTTTGAATCCCAAACAAATTTATTGCTCTAACATTCGTCCATCTGGAGATACTAGTACTATTCCTGCCCCTGCTCCCTAGCGATTTGAACTCCCATCAACAAACAGGCAGAAGGAGTCGCCGATATAAATATCGCAGGGCTTGAGTTTCTCTTCTTTCTTTTGCTCTACTGTGGGGTTTTTCATTTCCAGTTGGGTCTCTTCTTGTTCTTCTGGACATCCTAAGTCGCAACTCATCAGAGCCCAACATGGGATGGCTCCTAGTGTGAACTCAGCCACAAAGTTGGCCAAAACCTGTCCTTTGATTGCTGTTTTGGGCCTAAATTCCAAGTCATATTGGCCCAATACTATTGCCCATCTGGCTATCCTGCCTATTAGATCTTCTTGCTGCAATATGGACTTCAAATTATGCTCATTTAATACCATAATCTTGTGGGCTTGAAAGTAATGATTCAGTTTCTTGGAAGCCATTACTAAGGCCAATATCAGCTTCTCCAAGGGTAAGTATCTGGTCTCTGCATCTACTAGGGTTTTACGCACATAGTAAACTGCCCTATGTTCTCACTTTTCTTTTTTGATTACCATTGTGCTTACTGCATGCTCTGAAACCGCCAAGTATAAAAACAGCTCTTCGCCAGGGACGGGTTTTGAGAGAACTAGAGTTGTGGTTAAGTATTTTTTCAAGTTGGCCAAGGCGACTTCGCACTCTTCTGTCCATAAGAAGTCTATGGCTTTCTTCACTAAACTAAAGAAATGTTTGCACTTGTCAGAACTTCTGCTTATGAACCTATTCAGGGCTGCGGTCCTTCTAGTCAACATCTGCATTTGTTTTGCCGATGTTGGGCTCTTCAAGTCCAAGATGGCCTTGATCTAATCTGGGCTCACCTCAATACCCCTTTTGGTAACCAAGTATCCTAGGAACTTTCCTGACCCAACTCCAAATGCGTACTTTGACGCATTGAGTCGGAGCCGAAATGTCCTCAGGATATCAAAGACTGCTTTCAGGTCAGCCAGATGATCCTTAGGTTCTTTGGTCTTCACGACCTTGTCATCAATGTATACCTTCACTGTTTTACCTATTAGATGTCTGAACATCCTAGTCACCAATCTTTGGTAAGTTGCTCCTACATTTTTCAACCTGAAAGGCATCACTCTATAGCAATACGACCCTTTTGGGGTGATAAATTCAGTCTTCTCCTCATCGGGGGGTACATGGCTATCTGTTGGTACCCCCTCTAAGCGTCTAAGAAGCTCATCCTTCTATGCCCTGAAGTGGCATCCACCAATTGGTCAATCTTAGGGAGTGGGAAACTGTCTTTGGAACAAGCCTTGTTCAGGTTGGTGAAGTCCACGCATTCCCTCCACTTTCCATTCTTTTTCTTCACAACAACTGTGTTTGATAACCATATTGGATGGTTTACCTCTTGAATGGCTCTGGCCTCCAGAAGTTTATCCACTCCCTCCTCTACTGCCTCAACATGCATCAACGTAGGCCTCCTTACTCGCTGAATGACAGGTTTGGCCGACCTGTCCACATTCAGTCTATGACAAGTGACCTCGGGGTCAATGCCAGACATCTCGTATGGTGTCCAGGCAAACACCTCAATGTTTGCCCTCAAGAATGCCTCTAACTCTTTTTCTTCTTCCTCGACCAAGCCTGAGCCGAGAAGAAAGAAGCGGTCTTCATCCCCTTATTGGACTAGGATCTTCTTCAGGGCTTCCTCACTTTTTTCGGCTGGTTCTTTACTAACGTCCTCAAGGACCTTCATGTCCTCATCCTCAATCTCTACTGTTTCTGCTTCTCGTATGTTGCAGGTGGATTTCATTGCTGCCATTGAGCAATTCTTTGCCTGCACTTGATCCCCTCTGACCTCCTCGATTCCATGTTCCGTTGGGAACCGCAACAACTGGTGCAGTGTTGAGGGAACAACCCCCATTGCATGCAGTCATGGCCTTCCCAGGATAACGTTGTAAGGTGAGGGGGTGTCAATGATTGTGAACTCTGTGCTCACTTTCCTGGTGCCTACCTGCACCTCCAAATTTATTGCCCCCAAAGGCCATGTCGGTGTGCCATTGAACCTGACCATTGGACTGTTGGACTATTCCAGATTATCTTGGTGAAGACCGAGCTCCTTGTAGCATCTGATATACATGATGTCACAAGAGCTGCCTTGGTTAACTAGAATGCGCCTTACCTGGCACTCTCCAATCTTCAAGGATATCACGAGAGCATCATTGTGTGGATGCTGCACCATGTTTAGGTCAGCTTCAATAAAAGATACCATTGGTCCCTGGCACTCGCCTGCCCTAGGCCTTTTTTGCTGGACCTGACACACGTGTTGTAAGTGTCTTACCCTCTGAGTCTCCCCACATATCTCGTTCTCATTGACCCTCGAGTGAATCACATTAATCACTCGAAGTCCTTCTGCTTGTGGTTGTAGTGCTGGTGGGGGTGGTGCTGCCAGTGCCTGGGGCAATCTTGCCTATTTTTCCCTTGTTCTGGCCTCATCCACCAGGTCCCTCAAGTGGCCTTGTCTGACCAGGTCTTCTAAGTGTATTTTTAGGGCTCTACACCCATGAGTCAAATGTCCATCCTCATTGTGGTAGGCACAATGCTTCCCTAGGCTCCTTCTCATAAATTTGCCAAGGATCTTCTCTGGTGCTCTGTAGTAAGGCAAGTTCCTGATTCTCTCCAGGACTTTGTAGACCGGTATCTGGAACACTGTGGTGACTGCCTGTGCAGCCCTTAGTATTGTCTCTTGCCTGTTATATCCGGTATGTCCTTGGGCTCGCTTCGGTGAACCGTTTCTCTTCTCTTGCTTCGACGCCTTTGTCTCTGGCGTGTCTTCTTTGGCTTTTGCATACTTCTCAATCCTGGCTATGAGTTCCTCCATACTTTTGGGCAGCGTCTTTGCTAGTGACTTTCGAAGCAGGCAGTCATCGTTCAGGCTGTTCTTAAAATAAATGGCCGCTAATTCTTGATTGCACCATAGTATTTGGTTAAACACTTCATAATACCTTTTGGCATAAGCCCTGAGGCTTTCATCCTCGCCAATCCTTAGAGCCATCAGGGAGTCTACCCTCAATGGCTGCAGTTTGTTTGTCACAAACCTGGCCAAAAACCTGGCCAAAAACATCTCGGCCAGGCCTTCCCAACTCTTCACTGTTCTTTTCGGTAACTTGTGAAACCAGTTTGATTCGATTTCCCTAAAGGACGAGGGGAATACCTTACACAGCAGCGGCTTGTTTTCGGTGTACAGTGCCATTGAGTTTAGGTACAAGTGTAAACACCCCATTTTTGACCGTCCTCAAGACTTGGACGTCATCGTTTGAACACTCGATGATCACCCATGCTCGTGTTCATTTTGAGTTCTCAGAGGTCTCGGCTACGCGCCTTGCCTCAAGATCTCTCAACTTGTCTATTTTGTGCTTGGTTGTGAACCAAACACTTGTGTTTTTACTTCTAAAGGAAGAGGGCGGCTTGTTTTCCATGCCCTCAACCCACCGGCCAAGGCTTGAGGCCACCGGCCCTTTTTCTTTCCATCGGCCAAGTGTTTTGGCCGATCGGCACTATTTTTGGTCGGCCGGCCATTGTGTTGGTCGATCGGCCATTTTTGCTGGCCAAACCTTGTTCATCTGCTTTATGCAGATATTTTGTGCCAGCTGGCACAGCTGGCATCCATAATTCCCCCCCTCCATACGTGTATGGAGGGATTTACCCCTTTTGCTTAGCTTCTCTTAGAAGCTTTGGTTTGAACTTCTATAAAGAGGGAGTTCCTCCTCCCTCCTCAGAGGTTCAGAAAAATGGTTCTTGGGAGGATGGATATAGGATTGTGTCTATTCTTTTTTGTTTAGCCTTGTTTTGTGCCCAAAAGTGTAGTATTGTCTTACTATTGTACACAAACACACACTAGAACACCATCCTCTTGGAGCTGAGGTCCCTTGAGGTTGATTTTAGTGTTCTTGGGTTGGTTTGAACTCAGAAAACCTGCTGGAGCTTTGTTCTTGAAGAGGTTCTACAAGGGTGAGTTCCTTGCTTTAGATACCCCTTTCTTGCTTAAGCTTTTAGCCTATATTGCTTATTATTTTAAGCTTAGTTCATAACTAATAAAAGTTCTATTTTTACTTGCTTTAGAACTTTGTTAAAGGTCATTTTGAGGTTTGGGGTCATTTCCCCTCTCCAAGGCCTTGTTAGGCCTTGTTTTAGGTCATCCATTTTGGCCTTTGTTCTTAGCTTTGCATAACCTTTCTACCACTGAAATTTGGAGAATTTTCAGTGGTGGAAAGGTGGTTTTGGTGTCTTAAATAGGAGAGGGTCATCCCCTCTCCTTGTTGTCTTTAATACTTGCATAAATGGCTTATGTTTATAGCATGTGTGCTTAGCTTGTTTTAGCTTCATTTCAGTATATATTAGGCTTTGTTTGTTCATGATATAGCACTACTATGATTTGGTTTAGACATACCATGCATGCTTCACGTACTCGTCATGTAATCCCATGATTTGTCTTAACATGCATCATGTTGTAACATATCATTTTAGCATGATTTTGGCTCAACTTCATGAAACTTCTAGCCTTGTTTTAACATGCTTGAGCTCTGTTTTCCATTGTTTTGGTTATGCTTACATTGTTTTGTATAGCTATCATGCAATCTAGCTTGTTAGCTTTGGGTGTTTGAGTCACTAACATGCTCTATTCGGATCATTTCAGTGGTTCGGCATCATTTGTAATGTTATTTCAGTCCATGTTTCATGCTCAAGCACTTGCACTTATTACTCTTTTAATGTTTTAAAGGGTTTGTGTTCTTATGCCTCATGAATGGTCCATTGTGTATGCCACCATGCTTAGGCATTTGGGATGCCATCTAAGTGAGTTTTTGGGCTTATTTTAACATGCAATAGCTCTGATTTTGGTTGCTTAAGTCATGCCATGTTTGGTTGTGTTAGGTGTAGTGTAACACCTCTTTTGTGGCCTTGCATGCCACGTGTCCACGTTTATCCTCTTCTAAGTGTGCTTAAGAGTTGTTCTACTATGCTTAAGTGTTAGGCCAATTGGCATGCATGTTTGTATGTGTTTTTTTGTCCTCATTTCCGTAGCATATTGGCCACTGATTTGGACCTATTTGAGAGCTGTCCATTTTGATTTAAGACCATTATCGCATGGTGTTGCATGCTTGCCTTGCATGTTGTTGCATGCTTAAGTTGTATTGCATTTGGCATGCCCCCTTTTGTTAAGTTGCTTTGCATTTTGCATGCATTGTCCCTTGCATGTTGTTGCATGCTTGCCTCGTATGTTGCTACATGCATGCCTATCTTTAAATGTTGTCACATGCCTTGCATATTTGCATGCTTATCTAGGTTGCATTGCATTTGGCATGCTTGTTACCTTTAACCTTGTATGGCACGATCATTAACATGCTCATGTTGCACTAGTTTTGCTTGCATGTTTACATCCCTTGCCTATTGATAAACCATGATAGAGGTTGGGGTTATTTATGGGTTTTTGTGTGCATTTCATTTGACATTAAAATACACGCTGGGCTCCTTTGAGTCTCAAACATGATAAGGAGGGTGGTGGTGCAAACATTGCCTTGAAAATGCATTGACATGCTCTGTTTGTCCTCTGTTGCAGCAAAAATAGGATTCTGCAGGAAGAGATGGTCGGTCGGCCTTCTTAAGTGTCGGCCGGCTATGCATTGTTGGCCGAGATACCCACAAATGGTCGATGACCAGTTTCTCTTGGCCAGTGGCCTTCAATTTCGACCGGTGACATTCCACAGTGCTCAGAAGGTGATTCAGAAGCATCCTTGAGACTTGTACAGTTTTCAGAGGTGCAGAGCAGTGTAAACAGAGGCAGCATGAGCATGGCGATAGATTTCCGAGCAAAGCTGAGCATGCATGCATTCGTCCCTCTTCCGGAGGCTGCTTTACTGCTTTCATAGCTTAATTAATTTGTTTAATTAGTTAAGTGTTGTGTAATAATTAATTAGCTAGGATAGTTAGTTAATTAGTTGGTTCGTATTATTCTTTTAGACCCTCCGTCGAGAGGGCAAATTTGTAATAAGTGTGTATGCGTGTGTGAATGTTTTCTAACCCCACGTCTTTCTCCTTTTTACGTACCTGCTTTTGATGGTTAGTTCTAGGTCATTTTCAATTAGCATCCTTATGCTATGCATGTTTGCATCATTTATCTGTATTGCATGCACCAGGCTCGGCGCATCATACTAACTGCATCGTATTTCAATTCCAAGTTGAATACATGTATCGAATCGTCACATCTCATATGTCATCTTAGAATAGCCGAGCCTATTTCTAGTTGTATTTCGTATGTGTTACATTAGCCATCTTAACATGAATTAGGATCATGCATTGATTACTAACTAGTTCTTTGTTTTGGCTCGGAGTACACTGTGAGTATTTATGCTTTAGCATCTTGCATGTATGTGAGTGTTAACATGAAAGCATGCTTGCCATGAGGCTATTTGCTTATGTGATATAACTGCCTGAATGCCTGTGGGTGAAGGTTGGATTGTTTGAATTGAGACAATTCATTGAAATCCGCATTTTAGCCTACTTGCTAGCAAACTTCAAACCGTTTCCAAATAAACGGATATGCAATGCTTTGTTCCGAATTAGGCGATCTAGTCTATTCTTGTGTGTTGTGCACATCACTTAGTAAATTCTAGCTAATTAACAGGAATAAGAACACATGTGTTTTCAAAAACTAGATATCATGCTTAGTACAAGCCAATGTTTGATTGGATGAGCGGGGGTGCTCATAGATGACCTTCTCCAATCGTACCCAAGTTCCCGAGTCGAGGCAACTTTGGTGATGACGGACACGTGGCCTTAGGCACGAGTCAGGGTTTCCTAAATTCCCCCAAAATAAAATATTTAGATGGCAACTCTGTATCTGGCAAAGCAGTCCATGTTTGGCACTTCTTTCTTAAAAATCAGTTTTCCAAAACGATTTGCCGGATTTGGACTCTTTGGTGATTTATCGGTCTCGCATTGCACTTTGCGAGATCAGATTCAAAACTGTGACATTTGAGTCTGAACTGTAACATGAGGCCCTCGGGGCGCGTCTACAACAAGCCGATGTGGAAGTTAGGATCAGACTTGCCGTCGTATATCTGGAATCTCGGCATGTGGAATCTCTTCGAGGCCTCAAACTTGTCCAGCTCTACTGAGAACGGTGTTCTCGGCTTAACCGAAGATGTGATCTCGACATCTTGTCACTTCCTCTGTAGGTAGTCTCTCAAATCCTCCTTAGTCCATCCAGGAGCTCGGCTGTCGAAGGATTTCAACCTTTTGCTCCTAGTGTCATTGTGAGTCCTCTTGGACCTCCCTCCATTTGTCGTGTCAAAGCAAAGCTCCTTGTCTTGAACATGCCGATGTTCTTTGGCATAGGCTTCTCTGGCACGATGTGTCTTCTGAGACTCTCCTCTCATCGATTCTCTTCACCCGACCTCCCGTGAAGGCTGATGAGAATGCTCCCTCGCCCTATCATGCTGGGGGACAGCGGGGATTGCTTTCTATCCCTTTTTGTGGGCATCGTTCTTGGCCGCTAGGATCGGCATGTCCTCCAATGGGAATGGCGGTTATATGACGTTGTTCTACATCATGAAATTGACAATGGATTGCAGGTCCGCCAATTTGTTTTCCATCCCCTTCATCTCGCCGTCCCTCCTCAAGCGTCTATCTTTCCATGCCTGGAGGTTGCTTTCGTTATAATACTCGCCTCGATCTGTCTTTTTTGGCATGTCTCCCTCTTTGCCGACGTCTTTTTCCCTGGGATTCTGTTTTCGGGGTTCTTCATTACAGTTCTCCTCATCTACATTAGGTTTAAAGTGTTTACCACTTCCAGTAGGGATGTCGTCACCAGTCTTCTCTTTCTGTCCGTCGTTGGCCATCTATTCTCCTTTCTTTCCCACAGGCGGCGCCAAATTGTGGGTGTTGTTTTCTAACCTCATTGCCAAACAGGTATTCAGCTGGAGAACATCGGCAGAATAGATTGCGCCCGAACAACCTGCCACAGAAAGATAAGACTCCGGCAGTGGTTCGTTTACCTGGGGGCACTCCGACGATCAAGCCAGTACTCAATTATCTTTCAAAGATAGGAAAGAGTTTTTAACTCACTAGCCAGAATACAAAAAACGTACCTTAGACTCACAAGGGTGCCTTACTTTTATAGCCAACACTAACCTCATTCCTCTAGAAGTCTAGTTTCTCTTGGACTCTCCAATAAACAGTTCTTAACTCACTAGCCAGAATACAAAAAACGTACCTTAGACCCACGAGGGTGCCTTACTTTTATAGCCAACACTAACCTCATTCCTCTAGAAGTCTAGCTTCTCTTGGACTCTGGCTCAATGCTCATCTTGGACTCTCCAGTAAATGAAGATAAACTTCTTAAGAGCTTTATCCTTATCTAGGCTAAGGTCCTCTCCTATTCTAGGACTCTTATAGTTTATCCGTTCACCCCGGATTTCGGTACCTTCGCAGGTAACCTCGGCCTAGCCGAGATCACCTCGGCGCCATGACCAGGACATGTGGCACCTCGGCTGACACTTCGGTGCCACCTTGGGCACATGTTATCATTCACAAAAATATGCCCCCACAATAAGTTGTAAAAATAATAATAAACATCATAGTACCTGTTATATTTTTTTTCATAAATAAACAAAGGCCTATAGAACAACAATTAACCATTAAAGATTTAATACCATATTAATTAAAATATTACAATTTTTTTTTTTTTTAAACCAAGCACACCCATAATTTCAAAAGTTCAATAATTTTTAAACCTCACTGTTAGGAATTCATCAAACTAAAAAAAAATCCATAATGTAAACTTCAAATTTCTTCAAATATATATATTTTTTGTGATTGTCTTCAGCAAAACAGTGAACACTTGAATATCTTATAAATTACACGGCCAACAATAAAAGGGTATATATATTTTCAATATATTATATAAATTAATTAATTAATTACATAAAATATGTACTAGACTGGGTCAGGCCAGGCCAAAAATATATAATTCCGAAACCCAACCCATTAATCATTCAGGTTGAAAATATCAATTCAATCTTGCCCTATGGGCTAAAATAATATTTCGAAGCCTTAAAACAAATTAGACTGGCTGGGTGGGCTGATACCCACCCCTACATGAGACATACCCAATCGCGAACAAAAGCGATCTGCACCGTATGGATGATCAACGGTCACGATCTCATCGAACGTGAACGGACACACAATCATTCAGATGGTAGCGCCACCTCATCACCACGTGTAAAGCGCAAAATGTGCACGATTATATGCTACACAGCCCACGCTACGTGTGCATGCAAATGGTGCATCCTTGCGGTTGGGGGTCATCAATGGGACAAGTTGGGCTATTGTGTCCACGTCCTATATATTAATGAGTTTTTTGGACTTTGACTAGTCTAAGGATTGGTACGGGCCGGACTTATTTAAAAGAAAAATTAAAACTACATCCCACTCATAAACCCAAATCTTACGGGTCAAAATCAAATTGAATTGGGTTACAAATGTTTTATTAAACTTATATTATTAAGTTCTATACATTTATTTTTTCTTTTTTAATTATTCATATGATGAAATTAATTAATACTATTAATGTAAAGTATAAATTCACTAAATTAACAAATTATAACAATGTTATATATAAAAAGTGGAGCGTTAGGATGATATAAATATCACCGGTCGCCATAACAAATTATGTTTTATATATGTTTTTTTAATACAAGAATAATATGGGCTGTCAAATATATATGTATATATATTTTGTGTACAATATGGGTTGTCAAATGTATTTCTTTTTCTTTTAGTTTTTTTTTGTTTGTTTTTTTGTAAAATTCATTTTACACTTTTCTGATTTGAGGCAAAAATAGTTTACCCGCCTATCACTCAAATATTGCCAGAAAATTACAATGTAATTTTGGATCAAAATGCGCCGTTATTTATAAATGTGAAAAGACTATGATAACCCTCAAATTTTATATATATATATCTATATTTTTTGCTATTTTCTTTCTCTTTGTTGTCTCATACACATAATTTATAATGTCTAACATTAATTCAATTAAATCATAATATTTATAAAATTTTAATTATTTATTGTAATTCTTAACTTTTTATTCTAATTTTAATTTCATTATATTTTAGATCACAATTAATCCAAAATATTTAATTATTTATTGTAATTTCTTACTTTTTAATCTAATTTTAATTTAATTATATTTTATATCACAATTAATTCTAAATTCTTAATTATTTATTATTTTTTTCAACATGTTAATTTAATCATATTTTAGATCATTTTTTAATTATTATTAATTATATATTTTATTTAATTATATTTTAAATAAATTCTTAATTATATGTTATATTTTAGATCAATCCTTAATTATATTATATTTTAATTAACGTATTAATCTATTTTAAGTCTGGAGAAAATTTGGGTAAAATTGTCTTTTTGTTGTATTAATTTCATTTTATTTTTTCAAAAAATCAAACTCACGCTAAAAACTAAAAAAAAAAAATGGTATGTGTAATACACTTTCCGTTAATTTAGATAGAAAACTTAATAGTGGCACTTTAGTACAAAACCTAACAGTGTTATTTTTTTAGATAATATTTTTTTTTTTCTGGAGTAAGGGTGCAACTCGGATGGGTTCGGTTGGGTTGAGAGGTTGTCCAAGCCCAGCCCAAGTTGTGCTGAGACCTGCCAAGCCTGCCCAAGCTCGAATTGTAACCCGAGGATATCTGTCCAAGCCCGACCCGAGTTAAACCCGAATTACCCGATTTGCCCGAATTGCCCGAATTGTAAATGAATTTATTTTATTTTATTTTATTTTTTCAGCTACATTATTAAATTATTAAAATTTGACTCTATTTAGATTTTATTTTTTATTTTTTATAGAAAATCATTAATACCATCAAAACAAATAATTTATATAATATAAGAGATATGCTACTATAGTAGTCCTTACAACTTATGAGTGAAAATAAAAAGGAAAAAAAGTAAGATTTTATGTTATTTGTATATATAATATACATTAAATATGATTTAATAATTAAATTACTTTAATATCATGTAATGGCTAATAATTTATATGTATATTTAATATTTTTATATATCTAAATATGTATAATTCGGGCTTCGGGTTGCTCGGGTTGTTTGACGTCTTTGTCCAAGCCCGCCCAAATTTAATTCGGGCTTCTGAATTTTTACCTAAGCCCGCACCGAATTTAAAAATATTTTGTCCAAGCCCTAAAAAAACTCGGGTTGGGCTCGAGTTGAGCCCGCCCAAGTTGCACCCCTAGGCAGTTTGAGTCGGGCTACTAGAATGGTCAAGTTAAATTTACCCACATGGGCTTGTATGGGCCGAGTTCATAGGCAGGCTCGAGTTTCAAACTTTTGTCCAAAATCCTAAATAATCTTCTATGGAATGGGACGGGTTGGGCAATACCGAATTTTTTGCCTGCGAACTTGTAGTGTGTGAGCATACACTCTAACACATTTCCCACATTTTCTTGTTCAATTAAATACTTCCTATGGGGGTTTATTAACTCATCTTTTTTCTCTCATCTTTTCAATATGGGACAAGCCACAAAACTAAAAGAGTGTTCTAAGGAAACATGAAATATTTTTGAAAACAATAAAAATAACCCATTTTATTTTAGAAAATCCCCAACACATGATTGTCTTAATCAAAGCCTCATTTTAAGATCATTTTACTATATTGTTATCATCATCATCATCAACGCCTCATTTTAAGATCATTTTACTTTATTCTTATCATCATCACAAGTAAAAGGTCCAGTGTTTTAAATCTAAAGAGTAAAGAGTATTTGTTTGTTTTGTAGAGAAACTTTTTAGTTTTTAGAACGAAACAATTTGATAAAAAATATATAAACAAATTCACAAAACCAAATAAAAAGAGGTTGCACTTAATATAAGATTAATAACAACTTATTCCAATTATTATTCACCCAAAAAACTTATTCTTATTATCAAGTCCGTACATTATGTTAGTATGGTCGTACATTCAATACATTTTTATAAGGGCAAATTACAAACACCCCCATTGAGGTTTGGTAAAAATACAGATTTCTTCCTGAAGTTTGAGAAATTACAAATTGCCCCCTAAGGGTCAAATTTTCATAACAAATTAGGAGAAATTAGGGGGGAATCTGTATGAAAATAAAAATCTCATGGGACAATTTGTTATGAAAATATAAACCTCAGGGGTGGGATGTAATTTCTCAAACCTTAGAAAAAATTTGTATTTTCATCAAACTTCGAGAGGGGTGTTTGTAATTTGCCCTTTTTATAAACTCAAATCTTATAATTCTAGAAACCTAAATAGGAAAGTAAAAAGAACTTCTTTTATCTGTGATATTTGTACTAAAAAAGTTCACCACAACAACGGTTAAAATTGTGTTATATTCACATTCCAAAATTGAACGTAAAAAGAAAAAAAAAAATTATATATATTGTTGGACCATTTTAATATCTTATATTTATTTATTGGTTTATCTTTTTCATAATGGGATTTTATTTCTTTGGTAACCTCTTGGTCATAAATGGAGGTTAAATAGAATTCATGAACCTGGTTAATGGTCATTATTTTGGTGTAACCATTTTCTTGTTTAATGGTCATTATTTTTGGTGTAACTGTAAGATCTTTATAGTCTATATATATAGTCTACTCTTTTCTATCTATAGAGATCAACTATTTTCTATACAAGAGAGATTACTAGCAAAGAAGGGTGTTTTATTGGTGGAGCTTTGGGTTCACCATCTTGTGCAGAGTTGGCCTGAACCATACGACAAGTGGTCGGACTGTTGTATCCTGGAGGGGACAAGTCATAGTGTTGTGACTGCTGCATCGGTATTTGGATTCTTCCTACCGCAGTGGGCTTGATCTCCTTAAAGAAAACGAGATATCCGTGCCTCAGCCTGATCTATTTGTATCTCATTTTCTTTGCATCATTTATCAATAATATTGTTTAGTTTCTGGTATTTTCTCCAACAATTTTAAGGAGATCAATCATGGAACAAGTACCAGAAAAAACCAATGATGGAATTGGAGATCTCAACAAACCTTTCAAGTTCAAAGGAGTTCATTTTAAGAGGTGGAAAGGAAAAGTTCTTTTTTACCTTAGCCTTTTGAAAGTTGCATATGTTCTTACAGAAAAGAATCCGAACAAAATCCCAACCGAGGAGATGAATGATGAAGACTATGAGGCACATGAAGCAAAAGTGGCTTCTTATAATACAGATGAGTATAAATGTCGCTTTTATCTCTTAAATTGCCTTGCTGATCAATTTTATGATTACTATGACACCACTTACACTTCCGTAAAGAGAATTTGGAAAGCTTTACAGACTAAAATTGTCCCTTATGAGTTGTGGCGGGGGCATAAACCAAATCTAGGTTTTTTGAGGGTTTGGGGTTGTTTAGCTTTTGTGAGGCTTGCAGATCCTAAACAACCTAAATTGGGTGAACGAGCTACGACTTATGCTTTTCTTGGGTATGCGTTGCATAGTACAGCTTATAGATTTTTTGATATGGAAAATAATATTATTTTTGAATCAGGTGATGCTATTTTTCATGAAAACAAATTTCCTTTCAAATCTAGAAATAGTGGGGGTCAAATAATATCTGAAAAATATTTTTAGCTCTTCTACTCCTTCTCAAGTTTTTCAAGAAAAAGAAAATTTTCAAATTCAACCAAGAAGAAGTAAACGAGCTAGAGTTGGAAAAGATTTTGGCCCTGACTATTATCTTTACAATGTGGAAGAAATTCCTCATACGGTACAAGAAGCTTTATTATCACCTGATGCTATTTTCTGGAGAGAGGCTGTAAATGATGAGATAGACTCACTACTTTCAAATAAAACATGGAAGTTAGTGGATTTACCTCCAGGTTGTAAAACTATTGGGTGTAAATGGGTCCTTCGTAAAAAAACTTAAACCGGATGGAACTATTGATAAATATAAAGCGAGGCTTGTCGCTAAAGGTTTTAAGCAACAAGTTGATCTTGATTTCTTTGATACTTTTTCTCCGGTTACTAGAGTAACATCCATTAGACTGTTGATTGCAGTGGCTGCAATTCATGATTTAAAAATTCATCAAATGGATGTAAAAACAGCATTTTTAAATGGAGATCTAGATGAGGAGATTTACATGGACCAACCTGAAGGCTTTGTGGAGCCTGGCCAAGAAAGCAAAGTGTGTAAGCTAACTAAATCCCTTTATGGTTTCAAACAAGCTCCTAAACAGTGGCATGAGAAATTTGATTCCTGCATGCTTGAGAATGGCTATAAGACTAATGAATGTGATAAGTGCATATATTATAAAACTTGTGAGAATGCACATGTGATTATTAGTCTATATGTGGATGATCTACTTATCTTTGGCTCTAATTTGCATATTATAAATGAGACTAAAAATATGCTTAATAGCCACTTTGATATGAAAGATCTTGGTGAAGCTAATTTTATTTTGGGAATTAAAGTTACCAAGACTGAGGATGGCATTTTTCTTGATCAGTCGCATTATGTTGAGAAAATGTTAAAGAAATATAATTTTCTAGACTGTAAACATGTTGCTACTCCTTTTGATGCAAGCATACACTTATCTGTTGTAACAAATGAAAAAGAAGTGATTAATCAAAAGGAATATGCTAGTATGATTGGTAGTTTGAGATATGCTACTGACTGTACTAGACCTGACATTGCATATGCTGTTGGAGTACTTAGCAGGTTTACTAGCAAACCAAGTCGAGATCATTGGCTAGCCATGGGAAGAATTATGAGATATTTATTTGGAACAAAAAATTATGGTTTGTTTTATAACAAGTATCCTGCGGTACTTTAGGGATATAGTGATGCCGATTGGAACACTTTGTCAGGTGATTCTCTCTCTACCTCGGGTTTTATTTTTACCTTGGGTGGTGGTGCTATATGTTGGAAGTCTAAAAAACAGACGATAATTGCTAATTCTACAATGGAAGCTGAGCTTATAGCGTTAGCTTCAGCATGTGAGGAAGCGAATTGGTTAAGAGATTTGTTACATGAAATTCCTTTTTGGGAAAAACCAATTCCTCCTGTGTTAATTCGTTGTGATAGCACTGCTGCTATTGGTAGAGTGAACAATCATTTTTATAATGGTAAATCCAGACCTATTAGAAGGAAACACAGTAATGTGAGATCCTATTTGAGTAATGGCATCATAACTGTGAATTATGTAAGATCTTGTGATAATATTGCGGATCCATTGACCAAGGCCTTGGCGAGAGATAGGGTCTGGAATACATCGAGGGGGATGGGTTTGAAGCCTATAAAATCAAAAACCATGTATGAGGATACCCAACCTAGGGACCAGAGATCCTGTAACTAGGTTCAATGGGAAGAACGAATCATATGGTGGTTGTAGAAATGCACTCTTTAATATTTTGTTATCCATCCCTATGATGTAAGTGCATTTGTCCTGTAATGTTGGAGGGCAGAGTTTTTATACTCTTAATGAAATTCTGTAGCTTTTGTTGAGTGGGGTGTGTAAATTACAGGAACATCCTTGACAGATTTCACCTATGTGAGCATGAAAGTGGGGCCGCTTTCTATGAGAACTAGGCTTATTCTCAAATATGCTCATGAAAACTGGGATTAGCACAAGGCCGTAATGTGCTGGCTATTAAAGCTCATGTCAACACCTGGATTATTATGTGTGAGCAGTAATACTTTATTTCCCCTAAGCAGTCATAGTTCAAGTCTGAGACCACTACTGACTCTGGAGTAGAGGTTGCTGTTTCACTAATGAAGGTTCAATGCAGAGCACACCTTCATGATGCATACTAATCTATCTTTGTTTGGTAATCTCTCTTATTTTTATTTTTATCCTTGTTGATATTAAAATGAGTGGGGGATTGTTGGACCATTTTAATATCTTATATTTATTTATTGGTTTATCTTTTTCATAATGAGGTTTTATTTCTTTGGTAACCTCTTGGTCATAAATGGAGGTTAAATAGAATTCATGAACCTGGTTAATGGTCATTATTTTGGTGTAACCATTTTCTTGTTTAATGGTCATTATTTTTGGTGTAACTGTAAGGTCTTTATAGTCTATATATATAGTCTACTCTTTTCTATCTATAGAGATCAACTATTTTCTATACAAGAGAGATTACTAGCAAAGAAGGGTGTTTTATTGGTGGAGCTTTGGGTTCACCATCTTGTGCAGAGTTGGCCTGAACCATACGACAAGTGGTCGGACTGTTGTATCCTGGAGGGGACAAGTCATAGTGTTGTGACTGCTGCATCGGTATTTGGATTCTTCCTACCGCAGTGGGCTTGATCTCCTTAAAGAAAACGAGATATCCGTGCCTCAGCCTGATCTATTTGTATCTCATTTTCTTTGCATCATTTATCAATAATATTGTTTAGTTTCTGGTATTTTCTCCAACATATATATATATATATATATATATATTTAGATTGGTTGCATCCGGTGGAAATATTTTCCTAATTGACAATGACTTAACTTTTGTGGGTTCAATTAATAATATGAAGCTCAAGCATTTAATTTATAGGTTTTAGGTTGTTGATTAGCATCAGATTATTAAATTTAATTTCAGGCCAATCCTTAAGAAAGTAAAAATAAATTTATATTTAGTCCTTTCTATTGACTTTTAATTTAAAAGAAAATTATATTTAAGTTGGAACAACTTGAAGTAACTATACTTTTATGGACAAGTCCGAGCAAGCGAAATGTAATATCTTTCATTTGCACCAAACACCTCAATGAAAGTTTAATTATTTTAAGTTGTTCTTATTTAAAATATTTTTTCTTTTAATTTTTGCTTTTATTTTTTCCCAACTCAAAATCACGTGGCAAATGCAAATAAGTGCCCAAGTAGAATTTTCAAAACAAAGTGCTTGAAAAATGGTTAAAAAAAGTTAAAAGAGTTTAAAATGTTTCGAAAAATGCTTTATATTCTTCATTTTTTTTGGGGGTGCAGGACCCAAACTAAATTATTCTTTGAAAATTACTATTTGCAACTTTAATTATTATTCCCTTTTGTGGTAGTGATGGTACTTGTGGGATCCAAGAATCAATAATTATTCTCTAATTACAACTTTTTTACAGTAATTTTTCAGATTTTTTTAAACATTATGATTTCAATTGATTGGCGTGTAACATCTCATCTACATGATCATATTCGTTGCAACACCTTGATTTTTGAAATTTGAAAAAGAAGACTTGGATATTCTTGTTTTCATGTTTTTAAAAAAAATTAGATCCTTTGGGAATTCTTCATAAATTGTATTTTCTAATGACTTTCTATTTTTTGTATTTATAAATTTGTATTTCCAATTGTTCAACTCAAAGCTAATACTCTGTCGGTAATTTTTAGGTTGTGTATGAATTTTGAATTCATTGAGAGAAATGAAAAGTGGATAGGGAAATAGAATTACTTATGCATATATTTATAAGTAACTAAACCAATAAAAAGATTTGTTTATGAATATAAAATTATTTTCTTCTTATTTTCCTATTTTAACCAAAATAGGGGGGGGGGGGGAATAGCCTCTTTCAATTTCTTGTGCTACATGTATTTTTTTTTTAACAAATAAAAAATCCAAACACATTCTTATGTTGGAAGGGTTTATTTGAGCATTACAAGGATCCCCTTATACTGAGCAATAAATTTTAGTGGGCTATTACGCATAGAAATAACATTTCCTTACTTAATCAATTCACAAACTTGCTATGTCTGCAACCATCTATCAAGTGTGGGGTGAAGAGAATTTAGCTGGAGAGCACGCAGTAAAACAGATTAAACCAATCACATGCCAACAAGAAAACAATAAATACTGCGGTGACTCGTTTACCCGAGGGCACTTCAACGATCAAGTAAGTCAACTTATCTCTCAAAGATATCAAACAAGTAATAACACTTACAATCAAAAGCATACCTTGGACCCACAAGGGTGCCTTACTTTTATAGCCAATAGTGCTCTCGTTCTCTAGAAGCCTCACTTCATAGGACTCAAGCACAATGCTTATCTCGGACTTTTAGTTAGATATGGATGAACTATTCAACAACAATGCTTATCTCGGACTTTTAGTTAGATATGGATGAACTATTCAACAACCTCATCCTTATCCGAACTAAGTGCATCATTTATCAAGGACTCTTGTCCTCTATCCAAATATCTTAGATTCCGGTATTACCGTACCATATCTCAGCAATCTGGTCCGTCCACGTGGCACCTCGGCCAACACCTTGGCGACACCTCAACCACATGGCATGACCTCGAAAATACATTCTTACAACTATCCCTTAGGTTCTATTACCTCGACAACCTGAGGTGATGGAATCTACATCGCCTACTCACCCAACATGTCAGCTAAACCACATGATGAAGGACGTTCTTTCGACCGAGATCATGACTCGTCAGCATCAAGAAATAGGGATTCATATATCCATTCATCAAGACCAAGAATCAAGAATCAAGAACCAAGAACCAACATGCTCTTTCATCCAAGATCAACATCTCAACTGAGATCGCACTACTAGCTGAGATCATGACTCGCTAGTTCAAGAATGTCAAGAATCCTAATTGCACATGAGCTGTCATGCATAACTATCCCAACCGTTTCAACCACGTGTCATTACTTAACTGTCTCATACTCGTCACACGTCAAATACGTCGCTTCATCTCTGACCCATGCTGCCTGATGTCAACACTAGCACGTCTCCTTAGGCGGTTAATTCAGGGTTTTGCCACTCTTTCATTTTTTCAACCAAACTCTTCCATCTCTCTTTGTCTCTTCACTTTGCCTTTACTATTTTCTCTCTCTTCCCGGAGCCTCTCTCTTTAGAATTCTCTCAAATTGCCATTGATAACCTTTGAAGCTTTTTACAACTACTTCTGTTTATTTCCTCTGGCGAGTACTCAACCATTCCATTCTAACTAAGAGTATCGTCTGACCTTGGCGAACACGATTCCAGCGTTCACTCTTTCGCTTGCAATCTGTAAGTTTCTCAGTCCTTTCATTTTAGTTTTGATCTTTTAATGTTCTTCATATCCTCGAGCATGCCTCAATGTATTCTATGTCTGTATAAGCCTTTTGAATTTTTCTTATTCTTGTACATTGGTACTAGACTACCATGAATCACCATCACTGATCCCTTCTATTTCTTGTACTTGTGTTCACTCATGTCTTGAATGTGTTCTTGCTCTCTTCATCTTCTGAATTTGTGTTATCTTTGCCTCTGTTTCTTTTTCTGTTTCCAGATTCTTCCATCTAACTCTTTGTTTACCTCTGTAGATTTAGGATTGGGATTTGTTAGAAGAATATACAATGTAGGGAAATTAAAATAGATCGTATCCCAAAATCTCCCATAGCTTTCTAGAATCCTTAACTCAGTTCCCTCTAGGGTTACGCTGAGGTTCATATATCGCCATAAAGCACTTCTGCACTAAATATTGTATCCAACTCACTCAGCCTAGGTCATGGGTACGTTCAAATTGAGGGTAGACTTCCTTAACAAACTAGAGTATTTTCGCTAGGAGTTCAACATTCCTGCTGACGTCTAGATTAGACTAGCCGGTAAGAATGACTCAATTATGCCCGAGAAAAACTACATGCCTTTTCCCACGGTGTCAATCATTGAGGATGAGATCAGATTCCCCCTCAACATCCTCTTTAGAGAAGTGATGCACTTTTACAAACTCTATGAAAATAGTCATAACACTTTTTGGGTTATCAATGGCATAGTCGAGTTATGTCGTCGTTACAATGTTAGGATTACCCTTTCCGACATCCAGTACTATTACACCATGTGTAGTCTTAAATCCACCAACGGCTACACTTACTATCTCAAACCCTGGTCTACTACTTCCAAGTTGATAGCCGACTTTCCAAACTCTAACAAGGGTGCTAGAGAATGTTATCTCATTATCTCGGGCAATTGAGAGTTTGCACCAAATGATGATTTTTGCCTTTTCCCCTTGCGCCAAGGAGTCTTTAGGGAAGATGAGGGTAAGAACTTAGTTATCCCAAACCACACACTTTAACATTGTTTCACATACTTAGTCCAATTGTGGTGTTTTCTCATTTTTTTTTATCCTTTTTGCAACGCTTCTTTAACCAAGCAAATCCTTCCGTAAGTTATACGTCCAAAGTCAACACCTTACTCGACTTCTGGACTTGCCAATTAAAGACCACAAGGCCCTCATTTTGCTCAACTGCATACCAATGTACCAGTCTCCGTTGCTCGACGTCCCATCCAGATTATTGAGAAAATTAATCCGGTGGCGTATCAAGTTGCGCTCCCTCCTGAAATGGAGCACATGCATAATGTTTTCCACATTTCGATGTTAAGAGATTATCTTCGGGATCCCTTCCATGTAATTGAGCCTACTCAGGTAGTGTTGAGTGATGACTACACTTACGAGGAATGGCCTATACAGATTGTAAACAGACGGATCAAGAAACTGAGAAACAAAGAGATCCCGCTAGTGAAAGTTGACTGGCAGAACCATGGTGGTGTGTATGCCACTTGGGAAAGGGAAGATGACATGGCTAAGCGATATCCTGATCTGTTCCCGCTTGATCCTGTTTTCTCCCAGAATGAAGGTAACTCGAGTTTAGAGGACTAAACTCCTTATAAGGAGGGGAGACTGTAATAACCCTCATCACTGCTTACCGATAAACATGGATTACCATCAAAACTGAACTGATTATGACTGATAATTGAACTGATTAAAGTACTGAACTGACTGACTGAAAACTGGAACTGAATTGACTGAGTATGTATGTTAATTTGTATTCTATCTGTTCGATTGTTTATTTGATCTGTTTACGTTTTATGTTTAAACTGCTAATTGAAGGCCTTATCGGCGGTCGAACCGGGAATTGATTGATGTTTCTCGACCCTCACAATTAATGTGAATTTATGGTGTATTTATCTGAAAACTGATTAGGTATGATTAAATTAGATTAAATATTGATGTATTGCAAGTTTTGGACTTAATTACCAAACTAACCCTTAGTGGCCCACTCAATATAACATATTTGAGCCCTATGATACACTTAAGCACATAATTTCATCAGGCTTTCTCCTTGCTTTGCCGACTTAGAGAGAAGAGAGGGAGAGAGTGAGAGAAATTGGGATTCAACTTGAAGAATTGCTTGGTAATTGAAGTATAGATTGCTATTTTAAGCTTCTAGCCTTGCATTGAAGACCTAAGGTAGAATAACTACTCTCTTGTTCTTGAATATTAAGTGATTCATGCATGGTTCATGTCTAATTGAGGACCTAAGTCATAATTTAGTTCTAATATGTTGAATTGAAGCTCATTCCATGTATGCATGTTTGTATTGTAGATATTTGAGTTGTTTTCATGGAAAAAAGTTACATGGATGTTCACAATTATGTTTAAGACCATGAACTCATCATGTTTTGAAAAGAATTGGCTCTTTTGGGCTAGTATTGGAAGCTTTGAATTGGTTTGAATTCATGCATGTTTGCACGTTCTCCATGTTCATGAAATTGGTTTGAAATTGGGTTTGAATTAAACACCCTTGGGCTTTGATTTCTCAAAATTGAGCTTTGAACCATGTTATTCTATGTGTTTACAAATGTTTTCTGGAAATTCAGCCCAAGAGGTCGAGTTTTGAGTTGCTAAAACTTGGTTTGAGCTTGGAGGTGCAATCTGGGTTTTCCAGATTTTGCACTCCCGCTCGAGCGGGTAAATGGGCGCTTGAGCAGAGAATCCGAGCATCCAGTATTTCTCTGCACTGTTTTACAGTCCGCTCGAGCGGAGGATTGGGCGCTCGAGCGGAGTCGTGTGTCTCAAGATCGAGCGGGAGTCGAGCGGATATTTCACTCATCCAGTACTTTTACAGTACGCTCGAGCGGAAGATTTGTACGCTCGAGCGTGTACCTTTGTTGCATGACCGCTCGAGCGGGGAAGCCTGCGCTCGAGCGGGACTCTGTTTTCTGAAAACTCTGAAAATGCTTTTAAAAGTGCATTTTTGCATCCTCATCCCATCCTAGGCATTCTTAGGCCTAGTTTAAGGCATCTTAATGAGGATATAGATGTAGAACACACCAAGGAAAATTAGGGATTAAGTTATGATATTTTCCAACTGTGTAGCTTAGTGTGTGTTCAACCTGTGAACTGTGTAGGGTTGGCGACTAGGGAGACACGCTCTAGCATACTATAGCCCAAATTCTGTGAGTAACAATTGTGTAAAGATATGTTCAACTGAGAATGTTTTCTGACTGTTTAACGAAACTGTTTTCTGAAGTAATTATTGTTAATTGTTTGAATGTATGTCCTATATTCTGAAACGTATTGTGGCATCCTTAGCAACTGTTGTATATTGTTACTGCTACTGTTACAGAGATCTCTGTCGGTTCCCTCGTGGAACCACTACTGTTTACTGATTGATGGCCATCATCACTGTTTGGTCTTTAAGACCTATTGTTTACTGCTATGCTAATGGATGTACCACATATGACTAAATAACTGTTCTGACTGAAAGACTGAAGTATTGTTTAATGAACTGCTTTCATTACTGTAAGGACATTTCATTCTTAACCTCTTTACGCATTATGTTATTCACTGGGCTTTAGCTCACTGTTTATATATATATATATGTAGGTGCTGAGCCACCAGATCGGAGCTAGGAGCGTGGGTTAGACTCCAGTTTTGTCAAGCCAGCCTTTGTGCCTCACTGCGAGGTTCCGAGTTGCCATGCTATGGCTTTGGGGTGTTTGTTTTTCCCCCGTCTGTCTCCATACTGTTTGGATTACTGTATAGACTGTCAGCTACTAACTGTACTGTTATCAAGGGATTAGGTCCCTGTACTGTGTGACTGTAAATTTTGTATAGATTGTACTGTTTGTATGTATGAATACATGAAAAATCTTTTTGGCATACAGACTGTCACAGCTCAATGGACATTATTTATTTACTGTATTGGCTTCCGCCGGGCCCTAAACTCTGTTTTACTGTACTACTGTTAAGCAGGCCTTCGGTAATCTCGGATTACTGGCCGATTACGGTGCTAAACCCATAGGGCCGGGTTTGGGTCGTGACAATAACAACCTTGGTGTCATAAGCCATGGCAAAGGGTGATTCTCTAGTAGATTTTCTCGGCGTAGTACGATATGCCCGTAGAACATTAGGCAATTCTTCCACCCACTTGGCTTTGGCAGCTTTCAATCTCTTCTTTATTCCGTCTAAGATGGTTTTATTGAAGGCCTCGGCTTGGCCATTACTTTGAGGGAAACTGGGGGTTGAGTAGTAGTTCTTGATCTTGTACTTCGTGTAGAAGTTCTTGATGAACTTGTAGTCAAACTGGGTGCCATTGTCTACCACAATAGCTCTTGATATCCCAAATCTGGCAATGATGTTCTTCTAGATAAAATTCCTCACATCCACATCTCGAATTTTAGCCATATATTCCAACTAAGTTCCCACAGACGGCGCCAAATTATGGGTGTTGATTTCCGACCGCACAATCAAACAAGGAACTTAGCTGGAGAGCACGCTACAAAATAAATTAAACCAATCACTTGCCAACAAGAAAACAAGAAATACACCGGTGGCTCGTCCGCCCGGGGGCACTTCGACGATCAAGTCAGTCAACTTATCTCTCAAAGATATCAAACAAGTAACACAACTCAAAATCAAAAGCATACCTTAAATCCACAAGATGCCTTACTTTATAGCCAATAGTGCCCTCATCCACTAGAAGTCTCAGTTCATAAGACTCAAGCACAATGCTTATCTCGGTCTTTTAGTTAGATATGGATGAACTATTCAACAATCTCATCCTTATCTGAACTAAGCACATTATTTTTTTAGGACTCTTGTTCTCTATCCAAATCTCTCGGATTCTGGTATTACAGCACCATATCTCGACAATCTAACTCGTCCACATGACATCTCAGCCAACACCTTGAAGGCACCTCAGCCATGTGACACAATTTGGAAAATACATCCCCACAGATCTTCTCTCAAAAAAGGGTTGAGTTGGGCTTGATTGAGTGGATGCTGGGATCATTGCCAATGTGAAATTTAATTTGTGTTCACAGAGGAAAGTTGAGTATCCTCAAGATACCTGTTTCATGTGCTTTTCTCGGACATTTCTAGCAGATTGTTTCAATAATTGTGCAAATTTTCCTTGATAGCTGTGTGGCCAGTGCTTTGCATTTTTATAGTTGACTTTTCTTTTTTTCTGTTTTTTTTTTTTTTTTTCTTTTGGTTTTAAATCTTGTTATAAATTGTTTGTACTGTTTTGTTAATGCTATAAAATTTTAAGTTACCAAAAAAGAAGAACCACCATGGCATTTTGTTATTATGGTGGTCCCAGTTTGTATTATTGGCTTATAATCATTTTATTCACCTTAATTATTTACATTGTTTGTGGTTGGCACAATGGTTAGCTGTAGTGTCTTCATCCAAAAAGAGTTAAAAAGGGAAAAAATTGAATGAAAAGATGAAAAAAAATCGAAAAATGATGCAGACCACTAATTAGTGATTGCTCTAATGATGTGATAGTGAGTCTCACCCACTGTCACATGTATATTTGTGTTTGAATAATGTTTTAGAGCACTAAATTGGGAGCTCTAGAGCATCACTAATGATGTGGCACAGTGGCCCCCACCAAAGTGATGTGATGTTTTGGCTTGAGTTTGTTTTTTTTTTTTTTTTTAAGCTCATTAGAGCTATTAGTGATCCAAAAATTAGTGGGATGAATCACCACTCTTTAATGATACTTAGTGTTGTTGAAAAAAATCCCACAATGAGAGAGATAGTCCAGTCAATTTCATGTATACCTTTTGACCAAACTATGACCCTTTTCAACCAACTTGATGATATTCCAAACAGAGTGTAACATGTTGTTTAGGTAACATGTGTTGGAAGCTTTTTCAAAATTCATCCTGCTTTTTTTTGGTAGGAAAAGGAAATTGGTGAAAAAGAAAAGAAAGAAAAGAAAGAAAAAAAAAAGTAACCAATTCGAGAAGGTGCTTAAAAATTACGCCATGTGTTATTTTGCATTTTGGAATAAATAGGACGTAAGATTTAAAAAAAAAAAAAAAAAAAAAAACACTAATGATAAAAATAATAATATAATGAACATTTTTTTATAACAAAAGAGAAAGAAAGAAAGTTAAACAGAGGTAATAATGTTACGATGATTATATTTTTTGAGCAATACAAAATACACAAAAATAACCAAAATATTTAAAATATGATTTCATATTTATTCAATATGTAGGCTCGAGTCATATGAAAATTGAATCTCACCCACTCATATTTCTATGCATGAATTATGTGCACATATCTTTACTATATTTTTTTTTGACAATCATCCATTTATTGCATTAATGGTCAATGTTGTATTAACGCATGAAATAACATTCAAAGTATTGGTAGGGAAAAATCACAATGACTTAAATGCCTATTAGATTGTGTTTCATTTCTTTGTTTTTGTTTTTGTGTATTTGCAAAAAAATAAAAAATAAAAATAGTATGAAAACACTCATTGATTTTATATCTTTTTATTATGCATTTTTGTTTTTAATGTTTCCTAAAACAAAACAATAAAAAGTTTTAAAAAATGCTCGTTTTCATTTATTTATTTATTTATTTATTTTGTGAAAAAAAAATTTAAAATTTAAAACTACTTTTTTTTGGTATTTTTTAAAAAGTAAGTTGTTTTGAGAAAATTTCATGAAAATAAATTTTGACAATAAACTTTTGTATTTTCTAAAAAAAAGAAAAAAGAAAAGAAATGAAAGCATAACTCAAATGCCTTGTTATAAGTATGCACTCCTATT